>NC_140591.1:131834469-141834469 GCF_964204655.1 Triturus cristatus | reverse complement strand
CTTGTTTTTGTGAGTGGCCTGGCCATGTAGTGGCGGCAATTTTGTGGGACCAGCCACTGTGCTTTTGCCATAGGCCTCCAAACTTGTGGCCTAGTCTGCCAGTAGGCCCAGAGGTACTACTCATCAATCATCATGGGTGCATGAAAGTTAAACAACTGTTTTTGTGTTGTCTGTTGAATTTTAACATCATGTATGGCATGGATGGCTTTGGATTGAATTGCAAAATGTGGGTTTTTTCCTGGGGTATATTTCACTTTTTGGGTGTGTTAAATAAATGCCTTTTTTGTGTATGTGTTCGCTGTTGTTGCTCCCTGATGCTGCATCCATCCCATGTGATGCACAAATTTAGGGCAAACAGGCTCCACTACATTTATGGTTTTGTTCTTTGCTATTCTTATTCTTCCTGAGTGTACACAGTACACCAGGAGAGCCCTGGCCTTGTTGTCAAAGTCTCATAAATGGCTACACTGTTTTTGTTCACTGACTTACTAAAATGTAATAATTGTGACCACCCACAACACACTAAGAAGTTATATATTATATTAGTTTGATTGACTGATGTTCTTCTGGCTTTTTTGCTTTTAGGTACACAAAAGACTGAGGAGGAGGTGTGTCCTCATCGCCCTTTGTGGTGCCAGACAGACGTCTAGCTGCTGTACATGACGTGACGTGTGAGTGACCTGACCAGCCATCTCTGCAACTTGTGCAACTGAGTGCTGCTGACATCTGAAGAAGATGCCCCCAAAGAAAGCAGGTAGCAGGTCCTCCAGTACCAAGAAAGTTGCTATTGAGAAGAAGGAACAGAAGAAGAAGGAAGTGTCACTTAAGTCTGATGTGCCGCCCAAAACCTTTTTATGGGACACAAAAAATGGCGCCTCCAGCAGCGGTATCCGGGGGCCAGGCTGGGGGCAGCATCTCCGCATCAGTGGGACCAACATCACCAACCCAGGCCCAAGCAGATGAGTGTGGAAGAGGTAGCCAGCCTAATGGTGGAAAGCAGTGATGCTGAGCCTGACCTAAACTTATCGTTATCTCAAAGTAGTACACAATCAACGCAGGAGGGAACACAGCAGATAAGTGGTCAACAACAACAGCCGCAACCACCACCAGCAATAGAAGTTGTTGTTCCTCCCGAAGTAGGGGCAGTTCAGGAAATTGAGCCTCATGCAGAGGAAGAAGAGGAAGCCACTCATTCAGAAGTTCCATTGTCTTCCAAATCCCCAGCAAGGAAAAGGAGGGTTAGTCCATCAAGTTCTTCGCCAAGCCCCCCTTCTGATGATCTAGATGCCACTTGAAAGCCACAAACTGAGTCTGAGAGGGAGACACGTCCCAAGACCAGGCTAAGGAAAAGGAAGGTTCAAGAAAGCCTTACACTTATGGAGGTTGATGTAGAACAGCAGGATGATGATGAAGATGAGCCAGTCATCACGAACATCACTCCCGGCCCGAGGAGATGGAGACCAACATTATTACCCTATCCAAAATGGCTGCGAGGGATGTAGCACGCATACCTCCAATACAGGTAACACCAACACGACCTCCAGCTTCCATATTTACATTAGCAAAGGGCCGGCAGCGTCCTACATCCAGCACAAGCACCACCTCAGCAGAAGTAGGTAGAGGTACTGCACAGAGTCAAATTCAATGCACACCCTCCAGTTCATCCAGCATTGGAAGTGGCACCTCCAGCAGGAGACAAAAGTTAAGCTCCCCAGTGTGGGACTTCTTTACGGTTACCGAAAAGCAGTAGAACATTGCTATATTGTCATACCTGTTAGTCGGGGTAAACTTGGTACCAACTATGGTACCGGAGGCCAAATGACCCATCTGAAAAAACACCACGCAATCAACTGGGAGGACCACCTTCATCGCATAAAAACTGGAACCATTGCTGTTGGTGGGGATAAACGAGTAGAAGGTCCACTCACGGTGGAACAGGAAGAAGAAGAAGAGGGAGACATTCTCTGTGGTAGTGGTACACAAAGTAGCCCTGTCCTCACCACTGCAGTGGTACCGCGCACATCCTCAGCGGCACAAGAGTAAGAGTCAGCCTGAGACACCAAGGAGTACTGCATTGAAAAAAAGTGCGACGTTGAGCCTAACAGAAAGGAATACCACGCAGCCTACCATTCTTAGCATGTTTACTAGGCCAGAGGGGCAGTACGAACGCAACCACCCAATAGCACGTTTGTACAATGAGAAGCTGGCTAAAATGTTAGCACTGGACCTTCTCCCTTTTTCTTTTGTTGAACGGGTGGGTTTTCTGGAATTTGTGACAACCATCTGCCCAAAATGGAAGGTTCCCAGCCGCAACTATTTCGCCAGAGTTGCTGTTCCAGCACTACATCACGACGTGCTGGAATTGCTTGGAAAAGCCTTAAAACAGAGTGCTGTTCAGAGTATCCACCTGACAACAGACATGTGAACCAGTTGCCAAGCCACTGATTACATGTGTATCACTGCACACTGGATCTCTTTTTCGGGTGTTAAAGATAAGATATGTGCAGGTGTTGACACTGCTGAGATTTTTAATGACACTCGCAAACATGCAACTGTAGCCATGCTTGCTATGGAGAAATCTTATACTGCTGCAAACATTTTTGGATGAGTTTAACATCAAGGTCTTTGAGTGGCTGCGACCAAGAGGACTTAACATTGGTTATGCTGCCACGGACAATGGCAGTAATGTAGTTAGGGCCATGAAAGATGGTGGCTATTTCAGGGTCCCGTGTTTGGCTCACTGCATTAACATTGTTGCTCAAGACTTTCTGAAAAATGAAAGCAAAGTTAGTAACTTACTGACCACCTGCAGAAGAATATGCACACATTTCAACCATTCTTTTAAAGCCCGGAAGCAGCTGAGGGTCATTCAACGTGAGCATAAAATGCCAGTCAAAGCACTCATCCAGGAGGTGCCAACACGTTGGAACTCAACTTATTACATGCTTGATCGTCCGTTTGAGC
This sequence comes from Triturus cristatus, assembly GCF_964204655.1. Taxonomy (NCBI): domain Eukaryota; kingdom Metazoa; phylum Chordata; class Amphibia; order Caudata; family Salamandridae; genus Triturus; species Triturus cristatus. The sequence goes on along the minus strand of NC_140591.1, from coordinate 141,831,505 downwards.
AGTACATACCACTCAATGCTTATGTCATGAAAAGATCAGGGGATCCTACTGTGAAAGGCATGGCCGTTGAGATTGCCCAATTGGACCTCATTAAATGCCTGGCAGAGATGCTTCTTCCTTTTGAGGTCTTCACACGTGAAGTCAGCAGGAAGGACTGTACTATGGGCCAAGCTATCCCACTGTTGTACATGCTAGAGCAAGAGCTGAAGGAGGTGTCTCAAACGTACGCAGGTGTGGATGACAAAGTAGACGCATTTTATTTGTAGGACACCTTAGCCCTTTGCATATCTGAAAATACAAGGATTCAAAATAACATTTGTGTCACATCGACATTACATTACTGCCTCAATTTTGGATCCATGGTAGGATAGGATAGGATAGGATATATGCTTATAAAGCGCTCGAATGCCGTGGCGCCTTGACGCTGAAAAGGTGAATGGTACAAATTATTTCTGAACAGTAATGCAGTAATTCCTTTATCAGAAGTGGATGTTGCCAAATACAAAACTTTAATAGCTGAGGAAGACACTGACTTCGAAAACGAATGGCTCTTAATTAGAGGCCCACCACCCAAGGCCAGAACGAGTACTACAGGGCATCCAGAGTCAAGTTCTTTTTCAGAGCCTGAGAGCAGTCCCTTTGTCTCCCAGCAGTCACCAACACTACTAGCAATAACACCAACAGCACCAACAGGATCATCAGCCACATAAAAAAAAAACGGCAACTGATTGGTTTCTACGGAAAGGGTTTTGTAAGTCTATTGCTGATGCAAAGGCAAAAGAGGCCAAGCAAATCGGAGCACCCCTAAACATTGAGCGGATGGTCCAGGCCTATCTGGATGACACAACAGAGGTCTTCATGGAGCAAAGCCCATTGGTGTATTGGTATGGGAAAAGAAGCCAATGGCCAGTGCTCAGCAGGCTGGCGATAAAGTATCTGGCTTGCCCTGTCGCAAGCGTCTCTTCTGAGCGTGTTTTCAGTGCTGCTGGTGCCATTGTAACTGTGAAAAGGACCAGTCTCTCGTCCAAAAGCATGGAGAGGTTAACCATGATCAAAATGAATCAGCACTTTATACCACCGGAGTACAAAATACGTGAATCACAGCAGGAAGAGGAGAGCGACTTCGATGACATAAGTAGTGGGTTACATGACCTACTTCTGTCCGAATCACCAGAGTTTGAGGACGAGCTCCTCTTCCCTGACAACTAGGCTTTCAAATTGTTACTTTCTTCCTTCCTTTATTTGTGTGTGTATCTGTCTTTCTGGTTCAAATCTAATCACAACAAATCCATCACCACCGTCTCCTCTTTTTACTTCCCTATTGGAGTTGCACGTCTGTGCATTTAACTGTCCACTCCACTCCTCAGAGTCCTGCTCCATCTTCCTGACTCGCCCTAAATACATTTCCAGCAAGCCAGACATTGGATGGAGATGGAGAATAGTACAATAAATGTTGCCTCTAATAGTCCCTCCATAAGAAGTGAAACGTGACTATAGCTATCTTCCGTTTTGTTTCCGAAATGAAACTAATCACTGTCAGAAGGCTAGGCATCTGATCTGACAGCCAAAGAGAAGAGCAAGACAGGTAATGATTAATGAATGATGGCATGCATTGCATTGGATGCTTGCTGACTCAGAATGAATGTGCATGAAGTCGAACTATGCTAGTTAATCTACAAAGTAAAAGTGACTCAAATGACAGCCAATGTTTCCTTGTTGTTATTAACTTAATCAGAGTCACTACAGACTGAGTTGGTGTTGGACCACACGTTCCACACGGTCATGATGATGACCATACTCTCTTTGCACGCAGTCAGCCAGCTGGATCGGAGATGATTGATGGAATAACTGCGTTTCATGAACTGGCATAAAAGGTAAACACAACAATTCAACAAGAACCACAGCAGACCTAGGCTTCAAGTCCATGTAGTGGTGGAGTAGAGTGTAGTGGTATGACTGACAGTGGCGCATTGATTTAGTCACTTGATTTGGAAAATGCTAGGTTGATGTATATGCCTTTTGTCTGGCTCTGTCAAAATTTAAGGTAAATGGAGGTTGGGTCACGGCCCGGTGCCGTTGGCCTGTTCTGTGCTGGCTCCTGTCCTGTTGTTTTTGTAGCTTAATGCTGTAAATAGAGTAGACACAATGTATCCAAGCCGCCTCAGTCTGAAAGTGTTCTCTCAAGAGTCTTGTCTTCTCTTCTTGCACTCCACCGTAATTGATGCTATTTTTTTATTCAGTTATTTTTTAGTACCCCTTTTGTTTTTCCATCTACACTTACAGGCCGGCCTTTACCCTGTGCTAAACTGGGAAAAACAACTCACACTTACCTTACCAATCCGCATCAGGCAGGCAGTGGCACCCAAGATTGATGTGCGGAGTGTCCATGGAAGGGAGGACCAAGATGAATGAGGAGATGGAACTCCACAATTGGACCAGGATAATACAGTAACTTTAGTATCATTCATTATTCGTCTTTTAATTTATTTGATTCCTTTTTTCTCTTCAATCATTAAGACTGTGTGTTGTGGTTTGTTTGGTAATTGATCCCTACAACTATTTTTTTAATTTTCTTTGCTAGCTTTAAAAGTAAGCCCGGTACAGCATGTAATTTGGGTCTCTCGGAGGGCATACAGGCAAGGCAAATTTCATATTAAAAATTATACTGCTGCTCTGTACTGTCTAATTGTGTAGTAGTAGTTAGTAAGTACTACTCATTAACCATCAAATTATCTCTATCATCATGCATGCATTTCCTTTTTCTCCCTTTATAGATTTATTGGATAATGGATCATGGTCGTCTTCCAAGATTATGTTTTGCTTTTGTTGTGTCCATGCGTACTGTTTTTCTTTGTCAAACCTTTCCCCAAACCCCTCTTCCCATCCATTCATCAATCCCTAACCCTCTTCCCCCGGGCTGTGTGATTTATATTGAGGTGTAATGTGACTACATTAAATGTACATCAACAATTGATCACATGCTTGCTGGGGCAGATGTGGTGAAAGCAACACTAATTCAATTTCAAGGCAGGGCAAGGATCTTCTTCTGCTTGCCCACCCATGCTGTACTTTACTTCGTTCTACTACTCCTCCCACAGTCTCTCTCAGGCAAGTGACTGTCTCTTTTTCTTTTTTTTTCAAATGCTACTGCCAGTGTCTACTACTACCACCACAACCATAGCATTTTCACCATTCTCTTGGGAAACCATGCAGCCATCGCTGTGCTAAACTTAATCATCATCAATCACAGGTAAGATACGTTTGGTGGGAGGTATAATGGACTAGGAGGAGAGACTGACAGTACTAGTAGGACAAATAAAATAACTCAGTGAGGGGTACCGCATCTATCTGTTTGTGTGTTACAAAATCGGCAGATATTTTAAATCAAACACTGGCTGCGGGCCTGGAGCAGCAAGGGAACCATGTGATGTAAGTTCGTAAAACAGTAACCCACCCACAAAACATTAACATCGTATGATCAAGTATAAATGTAATTTACTACCCTAATAAAAATAAACTATCCCACTGTGACCTGACCACCCCTCTCCCTAACCCCAACCAATGTCTAAAACCAAAAAGTCCAAAATGTCCATAAACCCCAACGCCCAATACCCACCCACCAACAAAAGGAATTAAAAAGGGGCAATCGAACGTAGTCCTAAATTCGGCGGGCTTTGAGATGTTTATCAATGAGGATCTTGACCCGCTCCTCTAGGTGCTCCTCCAAGCGTGCCATCCGGAGGAGCATTAGGCGGCACAATGCCCTGCAGTTGCATCCAGGGTGGGGGGCAGCAGTGCTAGATGTTATCACAGTGCGGCGGCGGGCGGCTGCCTGACCGCGGCACCGTAACACTGGAGGCGGGCCTGGCTGGGGCCCGGGGCATTGGAGGAGGCTGCAGCTGCCTCCTCCTCCTCCGCCTGGGCCACCAGCCGCCGGTACTCTTCGCAGATGGCCTCCAGTTTCCGGCGCTGGGCCCTGGCTGCCAACTCCTTCCCTGTGGGTGTGTCTTGGGAAGGAGGATCTATATCAAGAAAGAAAAAGAATACTGTAACCAATACTCTTAGCAAAACAGTAACACAAAATTAATTCAACACATAGTGGCACAGTAGCACTAGCAAGCACAGTACATAAAATTTTTAGTAAGTATCTATCCTCCCACTTCCTCGGACTCTAACATTTGTGGGAGTTTCAGGCATTATACTAGCACTATGGACTCCAGTACACACCAGTCGTCTTCTTCTTATCTCTAGTTTAGCGAAATTACATAACCTTGTTGTATACGGCATGCCAGCTCAGTCAGCTAAGCTTGCACCCAAGAGAAACATACGAGTCATGACGCAGACTCAAGTTTTATTTACTACTACTGTCTGCAGGTGGGGAAGCTCATATTTTTCTATTACAGGTGGCACTGGCCATACTCTCTCTGTTACATGAGGGCAATTGCTCAATTTCACTTTCACCCTGCCCTGGGTACTACAAAAAGGCAGATTATTTATCTGATCCATTGATCATTGCTTATATAGGGGAACACGACATAAGGTCAGTAGCGGTCAGTGGTGGAAGTGCTGCCGGGCGGTTATGTGGGGAGGGGGAGGGGCAGGGTGGGGGGTAGTAAACTATGGATTACGGACAATTACAGGTAAGTAAACAATATATATAAATAAATAAAACACATTTCGTTGCGCGCACTGCATCGCATTTGGCGGTGCAGTGCGCACAATGAAATTAGTTTTATTTATTTTTATGTTTACTTACCTGTATTTGGCCGTAATCCATAGTTTACTATCCCCCACCCTGCCCCTCCCCGCTTCACCGCCCGCCAGCTCTCCCACCACCGACCACTACTGCATAAGGTACTTTGTTTTCATTGATTGTGTAACCGACAGATAGGCCACCCTTTGGAGGCTGGCTGACACAATCGGAAATAAATTAACATAGGTAGGGAGTGGTCCTCGGAGTAGGAGGAAGGCGCTTGATAATATATATACATATATATGATGTGCTTGCAAACTACTGTGAGTCAACTGTATTCTGAAAATACTACTTATATTCCTGTCCGCTTTGCTACTCTGGCGCAGTTTCTTTTACATTCTCCACCTATACTGTCTATGATGAATACATCCAGGCATCCATCCATTAAAAGTAAATGTCTATCATTCTTTTTTATATATCTCTTAACAAACCTTAGTTGGTTTCACCAACAACCACCCATGCATCGGCCCCTTCCTTGCTTGCCTTGGCTTTGAGTTTGACCCAAACACCGCTGATGATTCTTGCTATAAAGTATCCACCCATACTGTGTCGCCCACCCAGGCAGGCATCTTCTTTCACCTTCCACCCATCCTTCAACAACCCATGCATCTGATCTGATTCCTATCAGTCACCTATGCATGCTTCCAACATATCCTTCTCTGCCAGTCATATTAGATCTCGCCCGTCCTTCCTCCTTCCACCCTTCTTTCCCTCTTTGTTCAACACATCCATCAAGGTAATCTGATCTGACTTTTAGTCTTCTCCATAAAACTTTCACAGATGAGTTGGAGTCAGATAGAAGAGGCCATTGGTTACTTAACTCACGCTACTAATGTTATTGCTAATGCATTGCTAATGCTAAGTAAAGGGTGTCTTCTTCAACAGTTGTATAATGTTCACTACAACTTAATACTTAATAAGTCTCACAGTACGGTGAGTGAAGTGAACACCCATCCAGCTAGTAGTAATGTCAATAAGTAATGAATATAACTTACCACCGCCTGCCACTGCTGCTGGCTTCCCCCCCTGTAGCTCCTGCAGGTACCGCATCTTCTCCTGCCCCCTCCGGAATGGCCGCATCGCCATTGCCTCTGGCCTCGCCGGCACTGGTGGTTGGTAGTACGCCTAGAAAAAACATTACACATTTTTAGATGCCTGAACACCTCCCCCTATTTTATTTGTTTTCACTAGGAAGATTGAAAAAAAAGTTAATACAACATACATCATCACTAGTCCAAATCGGGTACTAGAGTAGAGTCAGGAGACAGACACTAGTAGTGTTATGGTCCCTAGGGTCATCTAGTCCAACTCTACTCTTTGGAAAGTTAGCCTGAGCCATATAACCATTTTAGATTCATCATGTCTACTCTTTTGCGCATGTTACCTCGCAGCTTGTTGTGCAGTAGACGCCTTTGAGGCCACATGAGTGTTGCGTACAAGTGAAGAGGTCGAAAAACAAGCCACTTTGTTATGGAGTTCGGTTAGTCCTTATTGCTTAGCCATAACATGTTACACTTTTTGGCATCACTGCGAAATGCTTGCATAATTGCATTAGACTAACGTGTACCATTTTTCTCCTAATAGGAGGAAGATTCCCTTCTACAAACCAGAGATTTGCAGAGCTTATGAAGCATACAGTGAGGAGTCTCCCAGAATTCACACAGATCTTTTGTCTTCTATCATGCACTTGTACATTTTTACTGTTTTAATCTTATGCATTTTGCTGTTGGAGCTGGCTGTAGTAATTTCATAGAACAACGTACAGAGCTTGTTATTTGAAAATAAACCTTTTGAACTTACACATAGACTCTGTGGCATTTGGTGTGGTGGGGTGGACTTACACGAGTGAGTGATAGAAAGGGTGTTATGTTCTTGGTTGTGTAATCATTGGGTATCTTCGTGTGGGTGTTCGGGACCTACTGAGACACTATAGCTAGTCGGTCAGGAGATTGTGGGTTCTGACTGAGGTGTAAGGTCCAACCTCCCATCACCAACATCCTATTTTCTTTTGCATAATTCTGTATGTGGCTGTGCAGAATCCCCACAACTGTAGTAGTATATACTATCCTATCAAAAATACTATTCAAATATCTGGTTGGGCATTTTGTTGGTGGGAATTGTCCAAGCCTCAAGATTAAGAAAACTGGAAGAGGACAACCCAAAGGACAGGACCCAGTGGCTAGAGTTATTGGTCAATCTGAGTTTTATTCAAAAGAAAACCTTAAATAAAGAGTGGCCAACTGGGCAAGCTTAGCTACAGATAGACTAATAGTAGTAGTACAGAGAGTCATAGCAGAGGCAGTTAGAAGGAACTTAGAGGCAGGGATAACCAGAATTTGGAAACAGATAGTCAAGGTCAAAGAAGCTTTTGTAAAAAATAGAATTAGGAAGTGGAACCATAATTAATAGTTCGGAAAAAAAAGGTGCAGTGAAAGTTAGGGCAATATAATTGTTAATATTAACCACTGGAGGACTTACTGGGGCCAGCAGCAGGCCCCTCGATAGAGGAGCGGTCCTCTGGTTGTCCCGCCGACTCGGACCCCGTCTTCTTACCCCTGGGTGGTTATGATCATGTAAGATATAATAAAGAAAGAGACAAACATTAAGGAGTGCTGTGCAACAAATAAATCATTTAAAAAAACGCTCAAAAAATATTTTAGGTAACAACAATTGCAATAACCTTGACCTATCTAATCAGATCAACTACTGGGCTGCTTGCATAATTCACGGACCGTCTACCTATTTATGAACACTAATCCAGTGTTCCATAATCATTCTGATTCCAGAATACTAACGAAGCCTAAGTACCACCTGACCTAGACCACCTGTTCCAGATGGGCCAATTGTTCACTAAGTCCTCATTTCCATTTTTTTAGCCTTCAAAAATGCATAGATTGGATGGAGGACACATGCATAAATTTGTGAATACACCAAATTGTTGGTTGGTTGCGTCTGATGTTGTTCTGCTACTGACTGACACTACTAAGTCTTCCACTCACTAAACAAACTACAAAAGGTTCTACGGAGGACTGGGGTAAGCAGCACTCAGTGACAGAGGAGGCATCACGCAGACCGTAAAAACATTATGAACTAATACTAACTAAACCTAGTATCCATCCACCACTATTTCACAGGAGGACAATGGAAGGACTAGAGTCTCTCTAGCAATAGCATTACCTAACTTCAGTTCTCTAAAGTAAACTCTTACATTAATCCGCACAAGCTAGTGCAAAGTTGCAAACAAGTAAGAGCAGCGCTGAGCACCTGTGTCCTACAATCACAGGAGATTTGGAAACGTAATTTACCTGCAATGTAAGCAGCAGTGATCTTGTTATTCGTCAAAAAATTATACACAATACTTTTACTACTATATATTAGCTACTCACCAAGCCCCACGACCTCGACACCTAGCAGGTCCAACAGGTCCTGCTCCCGGTCCAGGATGTCTGACCACCGGTGGGCCAGCTGGTGATGGGTGTGCCGGACCCCTGAGCAGCGAAACACTGCCCGGCGCACCTTCGCCCACCGACGGTGACGCTCCTGAGTAGGGTACCCGAAGCCTGGCCTGCCGCCTGCTGCCAAGGTCAAGGGGAGGTGGCGCTGGATAAAAAAAACAAGGGCGGCCACCTCCGCCTCGCCAAAAAGCTGCTGGGCCTGCACCCTTGCAGGGCGCATTCTGCTGCAAGGCAGGCGGCTCTTGGGCGCAGGCGCCTTGCCCTTGGAGCCGGAAGTGCTGCTACCCTTGGCCATGGTTCTGGGGTGTGTGGGAGGCGGAAAAGAAAAGTTAGAAGGAAAAAATAAAGTTAGGGGGAAGAAGTAGCAGCTTAAAGAAAGAAGTAATATAAAACAGTAGAAAAGTTTAAAAAAACATGGTAAAAGTAGAAATAAAATGCAAAATATAAACTTAGGGACAGAGAGAGAAAGATGATAAATAAAAAAAGTCAAAAAAACAGTGTCAAAAACTAAGGAGTGCAAAGATTGAGGGAGGATAGAAAAGTAGGCCCAGAACCATAGCATAGAGTGAAAAACAAGATGGCCGCACCCATCGCGACCGCGTGGGTAAGTTCACGCGATATTTCTCCACGAACACGCAATATTCGTCGCGAACAAGTAAAATGCGCTCAAGAACATGACATGCACATCGCGAACACACTATACGCGACCCGGAATAGGAAATAAGGCATCGCGAGCGAGCAGGACAATTGAAAAACAAGATGGCCGCATGGGTAAGTTAGCGAGATACTATCCCCCTGCACGCAAAGAGCGCCCCGAACATGCACATCACGCTCCCGAACAAAAAGAAAGCATCGGGAATGGGCGCCCCAAGCAGCTACGCGTAGCTCATGTAGTGCAATGACATCTTCGCGTAGCTTTGTACGCCCAGGGTTAACTTAGACATACTACAAAAGTATACAAGGTGACCATGGCAACACAGGTAAGAAACATCCCTATAAGTACAATACATAATACACAATACATGATGCATGCAACAGCTTCCTCTGGGATAGACTCTGTTCCGCCATGTTTTTAATCTTTGGGTCGGTCTTTGACAAGTTCATGCACTCCAGAGGAATTAAATTCTATATGAATGCCAATGATACCCAATTGCTAGTTAGGCTGGGATTTGATCTTGAGAAATAAAAAAAAAATCCTTTCCTTTGTCAACTGTTGTGTGCCTGAATGTCAAAGATAGCGCCTCAGATGGTTTCGTCTCAGAGTCTGCATTTTTCGGCTGCTAGAGCTAGACTAATAGTGATGATGTAGTGTAGGCGTAGCAAGAAGCATTCACAGTTTCACCTATTCTTAATGGCATAAAATATCCACCTTTGTTCATCTTGTGTCCTCACAATTTAATTTAAAACATGATCAATAACTCTGCACCTTATTATCAAGTGGTAAGCAGAAATGACATACTAAGTGATCAACTGAACTTACATACTTGTGTTGGCAACCGCGGTAGGACATATGTGGGGTTCTATCTATCACCGAAAACCCAGAGTACAAGCTGGAAAAAACACCTAAAACAACACACATGTAGTGAGTCATGTTCTAAACCAGACATCCTTTGGACGAAGATTTCAAGAAAAATTCATTGCCGACATCACTAATGATTTCTTGACTTCTGTTCTAGAAAACCCATTATTGGCTGTTTACTCCTTGTTGCTGAAAGTGATAACCAAAATTACTCACCAGTTCAGCTTCCACACGCACGAGCAGAAAGAATGAGTCTTGAGATTGTGATCACATACTGTGACATTGTGGGCTTACAGTCCATGTCATTAGGGGGTCCTACCGACGTAGGGCCAGATTTATAAGCCCCCTGCGCCACCAGTACGTCACTTTTTGTGACGTACTGGTGACGTATTTCTCTGCCCCATATTTACAAGGACAGGAAAAGCCACCCTGCATGGCTTTTCCTGTTCTTGTAAATATGGCCCCTTTACATGCAGCACTTTGCGTGAAAGGGGCATTCCATGGTTGTTGCTGTGGGTGTTTCCACGTAACACCCATGGAACAAGACACATTTCCAGATTTACGAGGAATCGTAAATCTGGAAATGGAGGTGTAGGGAGGTACAACAAGGAGAAATGTTTTCATTTCTCCTAGTTTTTTTTTCCTCTTTCAATGCGTGTGGCATTGAAAGAGGAAAATGCATGTTGTGATTGTTTTTGGCAAGGAAGGTGAACCTTCCTGCACAAAATCAATCTCCCCATGAAGCAGGCATCCTTGCACCGTGGTGCAAGGGTGCCTGCGCCGGCGCAAGGCAGCTGTTTTTGCACCAGCGCAGGGGAGAGCACAGGAATGCGACATATTATTGTAAATATGTTGCATTCCTGCGCTTTGGAAGTATCGCAGCGTGGCGCAGCCAAAGGGCTTGCGGTGCCACGCTGCGGCACTTCCTCGTAAATCTGCCCCTCGGTTTATAGTCAATGCTCAAAAGTAAAATTATTTTAAAGAGAAAACTTCCAGACTAAAATCCGATAGACCTGCATGTGAAATTCACTAATACATTACTTTAAACAGCAAAAGCAAGATAAATGTGATAATATGCGAACTGCTTATTTGATGACTTTTTGCAGTTTTCAGTATTCTTTAAATGGGGTCATTGGAATGTGGACTTTTTGCCGCGTCAAAGTAACAAACATCCGATATACTGGACCTCGTGAGCAGAATTACAACTGGTGCAGAAACACCGCATTTCCCCCCGCATATACTTCATCAGGCGTTATTCCCCATTACGAGGTGGAAAACTCTGAATGGTAGCGCCTACAGCACCTGATAAATGCCACTCTCAGGGGTTTCTCACAGGTTTCAGTATTTCCTGGGTGCAGCACTTCCTTCGAGAAGAACAGGCATCTCAGAATGCGGTCAGTACTCTCATAAACTGCAGCAGAACCACTCTTATCTGACTTTCAGCACTTAAAATGGATGGCTGGCTTGCAAAGAGGAAAAAAAACAGACTCGGGAATGACATTTGCAAGAGGAAAAGGCAGCCAAGCACAGCTAATGCCAGTGAGGGTGAAATCCGTTAACAGTTGCTAGTTTAAAGCTAAAGCCTCTTTTTATTTTTATTTTTTTAAATGCTGTTCTACACTAGATCATCTTAATAAAACTCACATACGAAATCAATGCCTCTACCCGGCAGTACAGCAGTACACGATGACCTCGTCTGACACCAGCCGTTTTCATAGTGAGTTTCCATTATAAAAGCTGTGGACTCCTGATCTTATGTACAGGCAATTAATCTGAACATATTTCAGCAGCTCCCCGGAGCAGAAAATTATTTCCCAGAATGCTTTACAAATTTTGGCACTTGTCCGTAATGGGTGATTTAGCGTCCTTGAGTACAAAATGTACCATGCGCATTATGTAACGCACACAGTTTAAGACCTATGTTATTTTACATCACGGATTTCACAGAAATTTTCATCAACAGCTTCCTTCAACCACAGGACTAGAGGAACACACAGTTCAACAGCATATGGTGAATGACTTTATGTCAAAATATCGACCTGCAACAATATCGAATAAAAAACAATTGGCTTGCGCAATATCGGCATGGTAAGCACACACCGGGGAGTACAGATTTACCACTCAACTGTTGCTTACTTTGACTATGTTGTGCAAGTTGAAATCTTTACTTGATACTGCTGCAGGAAAATATTTCGGTAGAACACCACTGGTGACTGCTGTTAAGTGGACTAGCACTTTAAGGACAAGGTAACAAAATGTTATGAGCATTTACTTGTATTACAAAAGATATGTTCGACCACAATGGATCTAAAATTGATCTGGGTCGTTTTATCCAGTACTAAAGGCCACTACGTGTGTTTCAAAAAGGATTCTATGTCTGGTCCGGAGGCAAGGATTATGCTGTACTTTCCAGCAGCTTCAACTCTAACTATAAAAAACTAACATTCCCATAATGCATGCTGTTAGGTCATCCACAATCCACCAAAAGGTAGTCCACATGGTCCATAAGGGTATATGCTTCCTGTATGACTCCCTCTTTCTTTTCCTGATTCCAGCAGACAAGTACCTTTTTTCTCTCGCGCTTGTAAAATGCCGGGAAACTAACGGTTTTGTTTAATTTGATTGCGCTCTCTGGTGTGGGGATTAAGCTGCTGAGAATTGTGATACTTTGTGCTTTTGTGCTTGTCGTTTTAGCTTGTCAGGCCGCAGGAGTGCTTTCGAACACTCCCCCTTGCGGCCCCTCACTTAACGGGCAGTGTGGTGTGCTCATCGGAGCCTAGAAGACGCGTGTCTGCGTTTCGTTAATTCGAGCCGCGCTGTCGGGCAGGATCAACAAGAGCTTGGCGCAGTGCCCGCATTGCTATTTCGCTGCCTGTTGCCTGGAAGCCGTTACGCCCGCGACTCGCGGGTCTGTACTAAATAAACCTCTGCCTCAATTGACACCGGCTTGGGGGTCAGTATTTTTCAACGCGCCGCTGACGCGAGTGCCCTCGAGGGAAGGAGGCAGTTTGGGGGCAGGCCCAGGCATCTTTTGGACACCCGGTGAAGTGAAGAGTGAGTTGTCCCGTAGCAGAAAATCATTCCGACTCGCTCCATTAAGAGCACAAAAGGCAGTGACTCCAGTCACATAAATATTCCAGCCTCAGGCTGTATTAAACCTTGCGGCTCCAGCCGCCTGGAACCCAGTTTTAAACTGTATTTATTCCTCTAGAGAATGGAAAGCGCATACTGATCAGTAGCCAGAGCGAAACACCATCTGCTGGATGCTCGCATTTATTTATCCTGTGTTACCTCTTCCTAGCGCATACAGCACCCAGTTTGGCCATTTTTTCTGTGAGTGACAGCCAACTGCTAACTGCTCGCAGTCATAGTCATGGAGGAGGATTATACAGAGGAGGAGTCTCTGCAGGTTCTCCCCAGTGACGATGAATTTTGTGATGTAGTGGGCGCGTCCATCCACCAGGTTGTACCAGCAGCCATGGGCCCTTTCGAGCGCTGCATTATGCAGTTCGCTTACGCTTACCAGGCGGAGCAGCCAGAGCGTGCCCAGAAACGTAAAGGTGCCTCAGGCATGGACGTGGGGGCTTTCGAACATCTTAAGAGTGTTCTTAGCCAGATCTGATGCAGGGTGTCAGAAGCCATCCCGGAAACAACAGAGGACCCCAGTCTAAATGACGATGGGGAAGACTCCTTGGGAGAATCCACAGATGAGGCAGGTCCCTCCAGACCCTGGCGTCCCATAGGGTAGCCCTCCTCGGGTACGCCCAAAGGCTCTGAAGAGCTCTCGGACATTTTAGTCCCGGAACATCTAGTGCATCTCCACAGAGTGGGCACCCTCCCCCAAAGTCTCAGCGTTCGTGGTAGGTCGCCCCTGTAAGCCCCTTGAAAAAAAAATGCAAGCCTGCCTCCGAGCAGAATGCCCTCGTCCCACCCTACCGGGCAAGGTGGCGTTAACTCCTGAGGTTGACCCAAGAATGGGCATGTTCTTGCAGAAATATATAAGGGACCCAAAAAAGGGGATAGACAGGTCATGGAAATCCTGTCAGGATAAACTATTGGATATAGTGGGGCCCATCACCAAGATTTTAGAGTTGGCCGAATAAGCCAAGCTGTCTGGCACTCCTCTTTCCCCAAAAAGGGTTTCTAACTGGGCAGACCGCGCAATAGTCATCCTAGGGAACGCCAATTGCGCCCTTTCTACTGAGAGGAGATGCTCTTTTCTTCTGAAGGTTGATCCCAAACTGGGGGATTTGGCTTCCTAGGAAGCGGAAACTGTGGCACAAGGCAGGCTCTTTGGGGACCTGTTTATCAAAGAACTGACAAAATTTGTAGCCACATTCATGTCCTTGGATAAGGCACAGGCTTCCATTAAAAAGTTTGTCCACCCCAAAATTATTGTCGGGCCGGCCGTGGAAGAGAATCAGAATCAGAATAATTTTATTGTGTAGTTAATTAAAACCATGACAATATAACATTTGTTAACAGTGCGTAATATCAAAACAGTTTAAAAAAATGTTATAAAACAAGCTGCTTTTTCCACAACATTTTAAAAAATTTCCTTGTGCAAATAGTCAGTGTGACAGTAAAAATAGACTAATACCTGAGATTTTTTCCAAAGTGCTGTCGTGCTATTGTCTTATTGTTGAAACATACCCTTTTGCAATTTACTTATGGATGGTGTAAATTGTGTGCAAAAATTAAAATTGTAAGAGAGCCGTATATAACGTTTGTATAAAACAACAGAGGAGTGAGCAGGCAAGTTCTTAGTTCATTCAAAAAGGCTTTCTTGTAAGTGAGTTTGTAATGAATCTTCCACGCCGCACAGCACAGTCTAAGCTGATTCCTGTGTAAGTGCTAGCTGTGGCTTGGTCCCGTTATAGATGGATGTTGAGTCCTTGCAAACCGGCTGAGACAAATCCGTGTCCTCTTCAGAATTTTGAAGAGCATTAATGATTCTGTGGTCAACTACCAAGTTTTTTAGCCGTTTTTGTTCTGCAAGCATTAAAAATTTTGCTAAGCGGTAGTTTAGCTGAGTGTTTTCTGGATTGAAACAGGCTAGTACCGCTTGTCTCCTAGTTCGAATACCATTTATATTGAATAGGTTTTTTAGAAGTTTCTGCCGGTCTTGAGCCATGTCTTTGCATAGACAAATTAAGTGGAGTATGTCACCTTGTTTAGTTTTGCACAAGCTGCAATAGTCTTGTGCTGTCAGCCGTTGCCATGGCGGAAGATGCTGGGCACAAGGTAGATTTCCTAATCTTAACCTCAGAAAACGTATTTTTACTGCTTTAGAATACCCCTGATTAAAATATGTTTGAGGAGACAGTGACTTATATGTATTCAGAGTCATCCAGGCGTGGGCTCTGTTAGAAAAGGTTGCCTTATCTTCGATCAGTGACGTTTGTTTTATGGCTTCCCAGACCAGTTTTTTAAATACGTGATATCCTATTTGGGCATCCCAGAGTTCCTGTAGTTTAGTGTGTTCCAGAGCTGACTGAAGGTAAGCTCTGGCTTGAGACGTGTCTCTGTGCTGCAGATCTTGCCACAGCAGACTGTTAAGCATATGGGACGGAGAACTTTTGATCTTATACCAGCAGATGATATATGCACCCTGTCTTGCGAGGTCTTGTCGTAGGAGCCCGAACTCCAACCTAACCTGGGCTGGAGAGGTGTAGTTCGGAAGACAGAACATTTGTTTGTATGCTTTGACCTGTAGGTTGTCTAGTTCCTTGGCGTCTCTGCCCCGCATTGCTTCGCTGCCGTATGCAATTGTGGGAAGAAGTTTCGCCTGAGCAACCTTTAATAAGGGGGTCAAAAGCGGCCCCGTAAGTTTGTATGCAAGATTTTTTAGTGTTATAGCCATTAGCGTGCCCTTTCTTCTTACCTCCTTCATCTGAGATTTAAACAAGCCTCTTTTGGCTGTTATTATTCCTAGGTATCTGTATTCGTCAGCCACGTCGATTTTTCTATCACCGAGAAACCAGTTTCTCTGGCATGTCATTTTGTTGTTGTGGATTGTCATCGTCCGTGTCTTTTGCAGATTTATCCTTAGATTATTCTCTGCGGCGTAGTTCTGCATTGCCGTCAGGAGGTTCTGTAGTCCAACGTGCATGTGGCTAAGCAGGACTACGTCATCTGCATACATTAGGTTGGACAGTACAGTCCCACCTAACCTCGGGGAATGAGAATTACAAGCATTGAGTACTTTTGGCAGATCGGCCAGATATAAATTAAACAAGGTTGGTGCGAGCACACAACCCTGTTTCAAGCCTTTTGTGGTGTAGATTTTTTGGGAGATGTGGGTGCCATCACCTAATTTCACCTGCACCCAGGTGTTTGTGTGTAAAATCTTCAGCATATTTACAATAGGCGCTGGTGCACCCCATTGATCCAATTTCCTCCATAGTCCGCCTCTATCCACATTATCGAAGGCAGCACTGAAGTCAATGAAGCACAGATGTAATGGTTGTTTAGAAATTTTGGCTGCATCGATTATTAAGGATAGTGTAAGAATATTGGTAGTGGTACTTGTTGATTTACGAAACCCAGTCTGATTCCACGGTATAACTGAACTAACCTCTGCCCAGGATATTAAATCTTCAAGTATTGTGCCTGAAAAATATTTCGCCTCATTGTCTATCAGTGCTATTAGGCGGTAGTTGTTAGGATCAGCCTTGTCCCCTTTTTTGTGGATTGGTGCTATAATTGACCCTTTCCAAAGTTCTGGTATTATTTCCAACCGCCTGATGTCCGAGAATAAAGAATGAAAGATTTCCACCCAGGCGTCGGACTTAGCCTTATAGAGTGCCGGGGGGATACCGTTTGGGCCTGGTGCTCCTTAACTCCTTCCTTTTGCGATTTGTTTTCTTATTATTGTCGGGAGGGAATGGCTAATGAGACCTAGTCGGCTGTTTTCATTATGTTCGAATTCTTGGTTGCACGACTCAGTTGAGGGCTGACTGACAAGATCTTGCGGGGTAAAAAAGCTTGTTTGATAATTGCCAGGTTTTTCAGTAGTATAGTTGAAGTGGCTTGACAGGTAGTTCACCCATGTTGATTCTGTTATGTTTGACCCAATTCCGGTGTGATGTGGATGGATAATTCCGTTGACTGTTTTCCAAAAGCGACTGCTGTTGTTGCTTTTTATGTCGCTTAGTAATTTTGCCCAGTGTTCATTTTCTGAATCTCTTTTGATGTGCCATTTCAATCTCTTCAGTTTTGCCCTTTGCTCTTTCAAATTTGTTCGAAGAGGAGTATTCCACGGTGAGTGTCTTAGGTTGCGCAGAGCTACGTTTATTGTTTTTTTAAGAGACTTTATCTCTGCTCGAGTTGTTTTCGAGATGTTGTTCTTATTATTTGCGATCTGTAGCTTCTGCTTGTTATTGTAGTTTACTGCTTGTCGACTTGTAAATATGTCAGTAAATTTTTCCCAGATTTCTATTTGATTTCCCGGGCCATCTACTAGTTCGTTGAAGAGCTGGATTGCAGCATCTGCTTTAATAGCTGTGTTTGTTGTTGTGCAGTTAATTTTCCATAAATTAGAGGTATATATAAACTCCTGGATTGCTTCCGGCCTGATCGTTTTTGTTGCTGTACAAGAAATGTGAAATTCTTGTGGGCGATGGTCACTGTCTCCTTTGTCCCCCATTCTAAATCCGCCAATATGTTCAAAAAGTACGAGATTTGCGAAGGAGTAGTCCAGGATTGCGCTGGTTGTTGAAGAACAATATGAGGCGACAGGTGGAATGTCGTCTGGGAATCTACCGTTTAGTGCATGCAGATTTAAGTGTTCCAGATCGTCTAATAGGTGGTTATTACTTCGATTCTTCTTCTTCTGCTGTGGAGCGTGTTGTTTAGGTATGTTGTATAACCCTGTTTGCAACGCTACCTCGTGTCCCTGGGCCGATCCTATAAGATATTGATTTAAATCCCCTGTTAGAATTATCAATGGATTCTCCTGCGCCATAGAGATTTCTGTAACATGTTTCATTAACTCTGTGGTGTCTTTTGTTTTGCGTTTAGGATGGATGTATGAGTTTATCCAGATCACCTCTGTTTTTTTGTCCTCGATAAAGATTGAAGTTTTCACTGATAAAATTACATTTGAATTTAGATCCATCGTTGTTACAGATGATATGCGAGTTATTGAAATGTAAATGGCCAACCCCCCAGAACTGTGGCCAAATCTTCCGGACCTTATTGCTGGTGTAGAATGGCACATATATCCCTCAATTTGTATCGGGGACGTGAGCCAGGTTTCCTGGAGTAGAATTATGCCATGGGCCTTGATGTAGTTTAGACAGTCTGGGTCAGTTATTTTGGCTGCTAGGCCATTTATGTTCCAAGAACAGACTTTAAGAAAAGGGAGTTTCGACCAGCCTGTTGTTCCAACTTGTTGATATGGTCAATCCTGCTCTGTGCATCTTTTTATGGTGCGTGATATTGCTTCCATTTTATGATCCTGGTAAATTGGGGCCCGTGATTGTGATGTTAGTTCCTGTTGGTACCTGTAGTCATCAATGCTCCTTTGACGAGATCTCCTACGGGCGCCCTTAAGGATGTTGGTTGGTGGTGTATCATCCGCTTGTTGACCTATGCCTTCAGTAATTATTAGTGGTGCCGGGTATGCTGGAATTTGAAATGGAAAAATCTCGATGCCCCATTTTTTGAAGATTTGTGATTCAGCCAGGATTAGTTTCGCAGTACCGCTGGAGGACCATGTTGTTTTGGTTGCTTCCATTGATTGAGGATTGATGGTGTTTACAAATTCTATGGATATTAGATCCGTTGATCTTGTCGCGGCTAAAGTTGGGATTGCTTTAAATAGTTTTAGGATGTTGCCACGATTAAGTATATCCTGAGGTCCCTGAGAGACATATGTTGGATGAAAGACCAGAATTGTTGGCTCTTGCGTTAGTTTTTTATTTCCAGATGCGTTGGATTTGTTCTTTCTGTTTGATCGGTTTGGAACAGGCCGCTAGTTATAGCTTTGTGCTGTATTTCCCCCTTATTACTTGTATCCTCAGTGCTGTGATTTCCTAAGGGTGATTCAGAAGTTCTTTGTATGGGGTTGGTTTGTGTTAGTCCTCCCCATCTAAACTGTACTTTGTTAGCCGGTGACCTAAAATTGATGCATTCATTGGCTTGCTCCTGGTACTTAGACTCAGTTGATGGTAGCGCCTGCGTTAGCCTGTCAGGCATCACTTTCCTTCCCTGGGCGTCCCTTGTTTCCCCTTGGAGTTGTGCTGAATTCTGGTTGTGTTGGGGTAGATTGTCATGTATAGGTGCGCACAGAGGACTGACAGGACTGACCTTTTCTTTCGATAGCGTATGTTTGTTTTGAGCTGTCCCAGGTGAACTCCTTTGATCAGAGTTCTGTTTTAGTTGTTTGTTTTGAGTTGTCACCGGATTTTTTGTTGTTTTTAGGTCAGTTGGGTCTCTTTGACTTCTCCCTACTTCTTGTTGGGAAATTGACGTAGTTGTTGTTTGATTTGGCTTGTCTTTGTTTATGTATGCGCAGGGGCGCAAATTCAGATTTTGAAAGCTTACAGGTACCGGGGGTTGTTCTGAAGTATTCACAAGAGAAGGATCTTGTGTTGATGGACTTCTTATGGTGTCAAGGATGTTTTCATGGTTGGCATGACTATTATGCGGATAGGTGAAGATAGGGAAGTAGGAAGACGTACTTTTGTCTGGCTTTTGATTCCGGCCTTTCCTTTTTTGTTGACGACGCTGTTTGGCATTTAATTTTGATTCATCGCCATTTTTGAAGACTCTAGAGGTAGACGTTGCAATTGCCTTAGTGACGCTGCCCTGCTGTTGAATTTCTGCCAGACTATTGGTTTCAAGTACCTCCACGGTATTTGAGACCACCGGCATGTGTTTTGTGTTTGTCGTTGTTGCTTTTGTCGTTACACTTTTAATCTCCGTTAGCATGCTGTTAAGCATTAAGGGTAAAGTAGATAATTTTTCAACAACCTGGTCACAATTGCATTTGAGATTAGAAGTTGTTTGGGCTCTTATAATCAGGCTGTTTAAGTTTCCCAATTTTTCATCTATACCAGCTGTGAAGACGGCCAGAGTGTTCAGTAATGTTAGCTGAATCTCCATTTTTTCTGATTGAAATTGCAAGGCGTTTATGGCCAATTGAATTGTGTTTAGTAAAGAATCCCATGCGCTGATGTTTTGTGCCTTTGCCAATCCAGATTCGTTGGCGATAAAGTTCGTCTGATTTGTACTGCTTGGGTATTTGGGGGAGATTTGATGGCTGAACTGCCCTAGCTCTGGTGAGTCTTCTGAATTTAGTTGGTAGCCGTCCGGGTTGTTATCCTGCTCATGCTCTTGGGAGTCAGGTAGTGGTATGCTTGTATTTGTCAATGAGGCAATCGTGGTCGTGATCGTCTTCCTTTCCCTAATCGAGGTTGTGTCTGTTGGCCCTGAATCCTCCGGTTCGTTTCTTTGATGTACGTTTAAAAGGGGGTTTGCTGTTGGTTTACCACTTGAATTTCCACTTCCCTGGTCAATGCCCATGCTTAGATTGGTGTTAACGTCGCTGAGATTGCCAAAGTATAAACTGTTGCTTATACTAGTGTGGCTGATGATAGTTGCAGCACTATTTATTTCTTTTTCCTCTGCAATTGAGGGCTCTGTTGACTCTGTTAACTCTGTGTCACATTCGTTAGCAGAGTGTTTCCCTGGTCCCACGCCATCATTCTGCGTAGGTTTTGGGGCTTCCATAGTTTCTAAGAATTGTTTTAGCACTTGGACCACGGGCTGGACCCTTGGAGAACCTAGAGACCGCCCTAGCTGGCCCGTGCTTGTTCTTGGCCTCTTGCTTGTTGGCCCTGGGGTCACTGTTAATTTGGTAGCCATGATATCCAATTGAGCCGGCGGAGGCCCTTCTTGTGATGTGAAACTAGTTGACAGTTGTTTGGTCGGTTGATTAACCTGGTGTAAGTCCTCTTTGCCTACTTGAGCTGAGGCATTGAGTTGCATAGGCAACATGGGAGATTGTAATCCTGTAAGAGCGGCGTTACTTGAGTACAGCGCTGACCCAATATCTTTTAAAAAGTGAAACTTTGTGTAGATCTTGGGCTGGTTAGAACGAGTAGCATTGGTGACGGTGGCAGTGGTAGATACACACTGCTTCATACCTTTACTAAGCTCTTGCTCTGTTACTGTTGCTGTTTCTATTGCTTGATCTTGCGCGCGGTCGTGCTCTTGATTTCAGCAGATGAGTGCAGGCGCTGAGCTGAGCTGGGCGTGGGTTTGCTTTTTTTCTCTCCCCCGCCTAGGCTTAGACGGCAATATCGGCATCTCTTTCCTTATCCTTCCGGATCTCATTCGGACTGTTGCCACCCCGAAGGTAAAGAAACCTGCTACAGCCCACAAGAGGTGAAGTTTTGGAGTTAGAAAGAGGATAGGAGTAGGGTGAGATAGGAGTAGGGTGAGAAAGGAGCCTCAGTAAGCCACTGCTTAATCGACTTCTCCTATTTGAGTTCCTCTGATGGTACTGAGTATACTAAGTATACTACACTACAGACCGCGCTGGAGGGCAACTCTCTTCTGTGAGCTCATAAAGCTCATTAACACTCAAGATGGAATTTAGAGCTTGCCGACCGTCGTACCAAACCAGCAAGCCACCCCTCAAGCCAGATAGTAGAAAGGGAGGAGGGTCAGCCAAACATTGCACTCACTCCTCCTGGCGCATAGTGGGGATTGTGGGAGGGTGCCAGCAACGCCACAGGTGTCTGGAAAATGTCTGGGAAATGTCTAATGATGTCTGATGATAGCTGATATCTGATATAAATCAGTAGCAGTTTACCCAAGCCTTGGTTGTTCCTCTTTGCCGGCTAGCGGTCTGCTGCTGCTGCCGAATGCGCGGTGTGCTGGAGATCCTGGGTGTGGGATTCCTGTGGCTCCCTAAACTCACGGGGCTCACGAGACTCACGGGACCCGCCCGGCTTCCAGCCTCCCGCAGCACCGCAACCGCGTCGCTGCAGGCAGGCAGACGTCTCTGCTCCAGCGCCGCTCCCGCTCCCACTGCCCTTGTAATCCCTCACCTGCGGTAGCTCGGAACAGCTCACGGCTTACACCGGGGGGGTCGCGGGTCACGGGTCGCGGCCCACGGCTCACGGCGGGCACCAGCAGGTTCTCCTCGCTCCTCGCTCCCAGTCTCCTGTTGCTGCGTCTCTACTCCAGCGCCGCACCGGATTCCGCTTCCTTTCGCCGCAGCTGTCGTGCCGGGCAGGAGGAGGATACGAGTTACGCCCACACCTTGCAGGCACACAACAAAATTAGAAGGGGTGTGGCCGAGGGCACTCAGCCGGCCGGTTTTACACCGAAGGCCCTCAAAGAGGCGGCAAAAAGGCACAAGAACAAGGCAGACAGGAGTTTTTAAAGTCAAGAAGAGGCTAGAGGCCACGGTGGCAGAGGAGCATCCAGAGGCTAATCCCTGGCCACACAAGGTGAGCCTTTTCCCTCTTCCCCATCTAAAGGTGGGTGGCAAGCTGGCGGTTTTCGAACGCAATTGGAGGTCTATCACTTCAGACGTGTAGGTGTTGCAAACTATTCAAGGGTTTCAAATAGAGTTCTACGGCTCCCCATTCAAGAAGTTCGCCCCACGCCCGCTGTATTTTGCACAGGATCAGATCAATCTCATAGAATGGGAAGTGATGGATCTACTGCAAAAAGGAGCAGTAGTTCCAACTCGGCTCCATCCAAGAGGTTTCCTCAGCAACATTGTTCTCATAGACAAAAGGGATGGCGGTCAGTGTCCAGTGATAAACTTGAGGCTGTTCAACCAATGGTTGGTTTACCGCCACTTTAAGATGGAGGGCATCCCTCTGCTGAGGTACCTCCTCCAACCAGACGATTGGATGGCCCGGTTAGATTTGAAAGACGCGTACTTGGTGGTACGTATTTTTCCTCCGCATCGTCGTGGGAATTGTGGGAGCAGTGCAAGTGCATTAAACAGAATAGAGGATGGACGATGAGTGGCCTCAACTGAATTTAGTAAAGGCTCCAACCTTCCCATTAAACGTACAATGTTGTTTTTTAAAATTTGTTTGTGAATGAAATGAAACTTTTCATCATTTGTGTATTTGTTTGAAGAAGGCATGTTTCTGTATCTTTTGTGGTTTTTTTTGCAGTTCAAATAATCAAAAATGCCAAAGCCGGGGTCCTGGACTTCCAGGCAGTGGAGTTCCCCGGAATCCACTAATGATTCAGTGGGGGTCCCAGGGTTCAAATAATGATTAAGTGAGGTTCTTCAGAATTCAAACATTGATATATATATAAATATATATGCAGCTGTATAGTGACCCCTGAGGTTAGGTTAATCATGTGAGCTCAGGGAGAGGAGCACTACCAGTCTGGAAGTAAGGCCCTTCCATCGTAATCCATCAGGAGGCTTGCACACACCCAGATACAACCTCTTTGCTGCCAGTCTGGGTCAGAGGAACATCCTTCATATAGGTGCATCAAGAAGAGACTGCAGTATTCCCAGATGCAGCTCAGGAGTACATGGCAGATATCTAGACTGGGCTAGATGTGTACTGGCCACAAGAACAAGTGTTAATTCTGCCACCTTCCAAAGGAAAAAAAGGTGTGCCTGTAGAGGATGTTGGCCATGAGCAAACACCATAGTGTGAGTGGGCAGTTACGCCTTTCTCATTCTGTTTGAAAACAGAGTGGTTGAACCAAGGATAAAGACACTATGTGTCTGATTAAGATGTCGGGTGGTCGGATGACCGACATTCCATCAATGTCAGTCCAATCACCCAACATCCCTTTGGTCCAACTACTGCATTACGATGCTGGCTGTCAGAAACAAGACCCCTGACTCTGCCAGGATCTTAGATCCCAACAGGGCGGCTGTCAGAGCAGCGTCCTACAATTGCGGCGGAACCGAGGCAGCCACCACCATCATGATTACAATATCCCTTTCCGGCGGACTTTTCAAGGCGGGATCACCATGATAAGGCTGTCGGAAAGGGATATGGGTGGGTTTGTTGAACAGTACCTGAAAGCAAAGGGGACAGAGTCTATGCCACAACGGGACTGCCAGGAGGCACAGAAGGCTAAGGCCACTCGAGTTCAGTGAAACAGGTCAGCTGATGAAGAGACTTCAAGTACGGGTAGATCAAATCGGTAGCTCTGCCCGAGCCACCGTGATGCTGAAGACAACAGAATCCGTCCATCCAACCAACCACGTCGGCATGGGTCATTTATAGCGGGGACAGACTCGTCGACAGAACCTTTTAATGTGTCTGACTCCGTTGATACGAGTCGGTCATTGTAACCAATGCGGTTAACGTGTGATGAAGCGATGCGGGGACGCGGTACATAGGAGTTCGGTTGCAGGGCATTCTACGAGGGATGCTGGCCTCACTCGACAAGAGGACAACTCAGGCCTCGAAGGAATACAGAACCACCACCTGTGTTGCTGAGCCTTTTGGAGTCCGTTGGAGACCAAGTTCGGCAGACTGGTCGATCAAGTTGCAGTGCCTGAGGACACAGGGGAGTGACTCCTTCACTCCAAGGGAGATTCCTTTGGATGTCTTTAGATGTCCACAGGTCCAGGACGGAGCCTGTATGGAGAAGGAACACTGATGGTGCAGCGGGTTTGCAGGACGACGAGGTCAGGAGCAGACAGAGTCTTCTAAGTTGCAGTCTCGGTCCCAAAGCAAAGGACAATGTGATCAGTCCGGCACGGTCCGCACGACTAGGCCAGGATGTCCAGACGGGCAATGAAGAAGTGAAGTTGGCTCTGAATTGAATCCCATGATGAATCTAGGGTACCACCCACAGGTAAGCCCTTTAGTACCCTCGGGAGAGGGCTGGGAGGATTCAGGGGTCCTTTCCAGAGGAGGGGCAGGACAGGGAGGATGATTTTCCCATGTCCTTTGTCCAGTTTTGCACCAGAACGGGAGCCAACGGCTCCCTGAGCTGGTTTGAGCTGGAGTATGCAAGGAGGGCACCAAATGTGTTCTTCTAGCAGACTATGTGGCACTGGCAAGCACCCCCACCTGGCCTAACACACTAAATCCTGTCTGGGAGGTGGTCACACTTCCCTGTGACAGGAAACCTATTGTTCTACCTTCCCCTGCTCGGGCTTGGCACAGCAGCAGGAGGGCTGAATCGTGTCCGTGGTCGGCAGCAGCCCTAGGTTGCTGTCAGGCTCTGTAAGATCAGTCCTGGGAGCATGAAGCGCTTCCCAGAGGGGCCCTAACATGGATGGAATCATACTTCCAACATCGGATACGGTGCTGAGGTATGATTCTAACATGTTGGATACCAAGGTTTCGAGTACAGTGATGTAAGATATAGGAACTTATATCTTTTGTGAGAGGTGCATGCACCAACTCACACAGGCTGCAATGGTAGGCCCATAGTCAAAGTTTGGAGGGTCCCTCATGAGTTGGATAATACATGCTGCAGCCCATATCCCTGAAGTACCCAGGCCCTAGGTACCTTAGTACCATATACTAGGGACTCACAAGGGTGCCTCAGAAGCCTAATAGGAATGTTCCAAGGTAGTCACCATAACCAATTTAGGGAGGAAGCACTGTGACTGGGGTCCTGATTAGCAGGATCCCAGTCAGACTAGTCAGAAAAACAGTAGAACACCAGCAAAAAGTGGGAGGTAACCATGAAAGCAGATCCTACTTTCCTACACTACCTGACTGAGAATCTGGCCTCTTTGATTCAGGAAGTAATCATATATGGGATACACTCTGGTGTAGTTATAAATCGGGAGAAAACAGCTATTCCTGCTAGTGTGGAGCACTGTGCTACTGGAGTTGGAGTTTCCATTTAAGTGGACAAGTGATTGTATTTAATACTTAGGAGCCGTCTCGCATAGGGAGACTATAGAGGTACTTAAATTAAACTTTGTGCCAGAAATAGACAAGCTGACTCAGCAGTTAATCTTGTGGATTAAGACATTTTCTCATTGGCAGGCCGTATTGCACTTATTAAAATGGGGATGCTCCTCAAATTTCTCTTTATGTTTACAAATATGCGTAAACCCTTGAACAGAGCTTTTTTTCTCCCTCTAAAAACATTCCTCACTAGTCTGGTTTTGGTGGGCAGGAAACCGAGAGTTCGCTGGGAGACCTTGATACTAGCATAGGAGAGGAGTGGATTTGAAATCCCCGATTTGGAGACCTGTTACCTGGTGGCACAGGGCCATTTCATGAGGTATTGGTACCAACCAGGTGGTAGTTTATGCAACCTCATCCAAGAGAAGGAACAGACAGAGGACACACTAGTTGGCCTGCTGCTGCCCAGGGATGAGATACCAAGAGTGGCAGTCGCATGCTGAACCTAGAGATTTGCAGCCAAAAAATTTGTTATCCACTTCCTATACTCCCCTGCCTTGTGGTTGTCCGGGAGCCTACTCTTACCCCTCACCAAATCAAGTAGAGTTCTGTGCACTTTGACAGTGGCTGGTTTAACAGAACTAGGCCACCTTTATGTGACATAATCTAATTACTTGTGACAACCACTGGCGACTATCAATGTCAGGACACTATACAGACAGGGCTCTGCACTCCTAGGCCCTTTGGGTTGGCCACTGTCCTACCGCCAACCATATCACTACCACAGCCATTAACAAGGATTAGCGGGTCTAGCTGTTCACCCATGCTTTTAAGTGCACAGTTATTGGATAACATATGTTAAAAGCTACATCTTGGCAGGAGGGTACAGGTTGGTCAAAATTAAATTGGGTAGAGTAAGACATCAGGCCCCCTCAGCCGCAAACAAAAGAAAAGGGAGCCGCCAGGAGGCAAGGAGCTCTAGTAAAAATAAGGCGCACATTATTACCCCAACTCTTCAAGAGTCAACTCCGGAGACAGCATCAACAACTGTAACACTAAGCTATCAGCCAAAGATATACACAAAATTCACTTTTGAAATAGATGCTGGCTCACTGCTTTGCTCAAGTAACAATGGGGTAAATGGGCGCCCATCTCCACTACAACCAGAGGTCGTGGACCACTCTAATTCGGTTTCCGAAGGCCTCACAAGACCAATAAAAAATGAAGTAGTTACTTTACTGGTTTCTGCTGGAAACAATGACATGCAGGAACTGCAGTGTCTGTAAGGAAATCAAATAGGGAGAATGTTGAAGACAGAGCTGAGACTGGCATAAAAGCGGAATCTAACGAAGAAATTGAGGAAGCAGGAGTCCAACCAAATGGGGGACTGTCACCAGGGGGCTGGGATACAACAATGGCCTTATCAGCTGATGTTCCTGTCCTCTCACCCAGCACATCAGCAAGGGGGCAATACACAAAGTGGCCTGATGGAAATGAGCTAATAATGCACAACAATAGGCAACTCTCCAATTTTTACGTCAAAGCTCTCTAACTTCATCACCTTACACATAAGCCTCAGACAAGCCTGTTTTGCAAGCATTAAAGACAAACCATATTACAAGGCAGCACTTCACGGTCCAAGCTTTGCTCTTCTCAGTAGCAACAATAATGATCTGTCCCAACGCAAGGCTGATATTCAGACCTCAGACTGCGACATTTCCTACCTCACAATGCACCAATAAAAAGAATTGGTAGCTTCAAATACAGCTAATTCCCCCTCAGAGAAAAACAGCCAGACTCCTAAAAGTAATTTCAAACAGGAGAAACAACACAAGGTGGATACCATATGGAGATCGCTATTGAATACCATGCAACTCTCAGTCAATGCCTTGCAGTACCAATCAGGTAAAATGGATATTCAACTCTTGTTCCTTAACTCTCTTGCTGTTTTCGTCTCCAACATCGACGGGAAACTAGCTGATTTAAACAACCTTATCAAGCGGGCTCAAACTGACACTCAGTTATCCCACATAAGCTGTACCTGCGCCCCAATTGTGGAGAAATGATCAAACCTGCCTTCTATGTTTGGAAACCTTCAAAGCAATCAACTAACCCTTTAATGGCTGCCTCTCAAGGTGCCCCACCCTCGGGGAGAGAGGCCATGACAGGGGAGGAGTACTACTGCCCAGTATAAGAAAATCAGGTTCTTCAAGAAATCAATAAATAAAACACTAAGAAAGCTCCAGTTTCATGCATCGGATGTCAATTTGCACAAGGGAGCTGAGACAACTTAAGGCAAGCCAGAAAAAATTACACTGGTCTTTATAAAAAGAGGAGGAAGTATTACTCTGGGCCAAACGTCTCTATGATGTGAAGAGCAATAACAGCGTGCGCTTTTGGCAAAATGATTAACACACTCCAAAACCCCACTCATTATGGAGTCAGCTCACATCTAAAGGAGGAGGCCTGGGCAAGATTTCTGTGGGAACATTTCAACGGCGATCCAAAAGCGAATACAAGTGCAGGAGTTGCCGAAGACACACCAACTCATAAATCTCATAGCAACTCCGTAACATCTATTTGTTTATAACTTTATTTATTATATTGCCAAATTACATTCTACAGCGTGCACAGGAGCCCACGCTGCACAGCAACGTGGATAACACATAGGATGCAATCATTACCCCCCCCCCTTATCCTTCCCATAAACATACGGCAGATCGTGCAACGCAGTATTAACCCCTTCGCTGCTAGGCCTTTTCTGCCCCTGTGCTAAGCCTTTTTTTGGCTATCTGGGGTAGTGCGCGCTTAGGCCTCTGTAACTTTTAGACCACATAAGGTATCCACGACAAATTTGCGTCCTGTTCTTCCAACATCATGGGGACTCTAAACCCAGGGTTGGTGGATTCTCCCAGAGGGGTCCCAGAAATTAGCCAAATTACAGCTACGTTTTTTTGGGAAAAAATGGGAAGAAAGGGCTGCAAATGAAAGTATCTGGGGTTTTCCCTGCAAATGGTATCAAAAAAGGGTTTGTGGGACTGAAATCACAATTTTACCAGCTTTTAGGGAATGACAGACTTTTGTCAGAAAACCAACATTTTTTACACAGTTTTGGCATTTATCTGGGACATAGCCTATTTCTGCTATTTTTTGTGCTTTCAACCTCCTTCCAGTTAATGGTAGAAATGAGTATGAAAGCAATAATGGATCCTGGAAAGCTATACATTTTAGAAATGTAGACAAAATTCTGAATTCAGCAAGGGGTCATTTGTGTAGATCCTTCAAGGTTTCTTTATAGAAACTAACAGTTAAATATAGGAAAAATTGAAAATTAGTTGAAAAAAACAGCCTTTTGTGTCAACGTTTTCACCTGTAACCTCTTCTAATTATGACAACTCTTTGAAAGCAATATACCGTTACATCCGCTGGACCTTTCTGGTTGAGGGGATATATAGGACTTGTAGGTTCACCAAGAACCCGACGAACCAAGAGTCAAAAACTGAGCAGCAATTTGCAATGGCTTTTTATTATGTACCGGGTATGTAGCAATTATTGTGAGAAAATGTATACATGGAAAAATCGGTATGAAAGACACCTATGTATTTCTGAAATGGGAACAAATTACAGAGTTTTGAAACAGTAGATATTTGCACATTTTCGAAATTGGGAATACTCATACTAGCTTGAGAATTATCGGTCATTTTTCAAAATGATTTCTTTTTTACACAATGTCTTTCATTTGGAAGGCAGAAATGCATCGAAAGTCAATAGGTAATAACAGTTCCTTTACAAATCGGAATTACCCTAAGTCTACCGATAAAAATGGTACCTAACTTGTGTGGGTAGGCATAGTGCCGATGACAGGAAATGGCTCAAAACCCAACGTGAGCACACCACATTTTCACAATGAAAAATGACCCTTTTTTGGCAAAGTGACTAGCTGTAGTTTTTTAACCCTAGCTCTGCTGACACCTAGGGAAACCTAGTAAACCTATAATTTTTTAAAAACTAGACACCCAGGGGAATCCAGAATGGGGTGACTTGACTGCCTCCCACTAGGTTCTGTTACCCAGACTCCCTTGAAAACCTAAAAAATTGTCCAGAAAAACGAATTTCCCCACATTTCTGTGGTGGAAAGTTCTGGAATCTGCGTGGATCCACAAATTTCCACCCACCCCGCATTCCCCAAAGTCTTCAGAGAAAAATGGTACCTCACTTGTGTGGGTACCCCGCGTTCCCCAAAGACTTCTGAGAAAAATGGTACCTCACTTGAGTGGGTTGGCCTAGTGCCCGCGACAGGAAACGGCGAAAAATGCAACATGGACACACCTCAGTTTCACAGTGAAAAATGAACCTTTTTGGGCAAAGTGCCTAGCTATAGTTTTTGAACCATAGCTCTGCCGGCACCTAGGGTAGCCTAGCAAATCTATACATTTTTTAAAACTAGACACCCAGGGGAATCTAAGATGGGGTGACTTGACTGCCTTCCACCATGTTTTATTACCCAGAATCCCTTGCAAACCTAAAAAATTGTTTTAAAAAAACACATTTTCCCAACATTACTGTGGTGGAAAGTTGTGGAATCTGCGTGGATCCACAAATTTCCACCCACCCCGCATTCCCCAAAGTCGTCAGAGAAAAATGGTACCTCACTTGTGTGGGTCGGCCTAGTGCCCGCGACATGAAACAGCGCAAAAGGCAACATGGACACACCTCAATTTCGCAGTGAAAAATGACCCTCTTTTGGAAAAGTGCCTAGCTGTAGTTTTTGAAACATAGCTCTGCCGGCACCTAGGGAAACCTAGCAAACCTATACATTTTTGAGAAGTAGACACACAGGGGAATCCTGGATATGGTGGCTTGACTACCTCCCACCTGGTTCTGTTACCCAGAATTCCTTGCAAACTTAAAAAATTGTCAAAAAGACCACATTTTCCCCACATTTCTGTGGTGGAAAGTTCTGAAATCTGCGTGGATTCACAAATTTCCACCCACCCCGCATTCCCCAAAGTCTTCCAAGAAAAATGGTACCTCACTTGTGTGGGTCGGCCTAGTGCCCGCGACAGGAAATGGCGCAAAAGGCAACGTGGACACACCTCAATTTCGCAGTGTAAAATGACACTTTTTTGGCAAAGTGCCTAGGTGTAGTTTTTGAACCATAGCTCTGCCGGCACCTAGAGAAACCTAACAAACCTATATATTTTTGAAAACTAGACACCCAGGGGAATCCAGGATGTGGTGACTTGACTGCCTCCCACCAGGTTTTGTTACCCAGAATCCCTTACAAACCTAAACAATTGTCCAAAAAACACATTTTCCCAACATTTCTGTGGTGGAAAGTTCTGGAATCTGCGTGGATCACACCTCAATTTCGCCGTGAAAAATGACCCTTTTTTGGCAAAGTGCCTAGCTGTAGTTTTTGAACCATAGCTCTGCCGGGACCTGGGGAAAGCTAGCAAACCTATACATTTTTTAAAACTACACACCCAGGGGAATCCAGAATGGGGTGACTTGACTGCCTTCCACTAGGTTCTGTTACCCAGAATCCCTTGCAAACCTAAAAAATTGTCCAAAAAAACACATTTTCCCCACATTTCTGTGGAGGAAAGTTCTAGAATCTGCGTGGATCCACAAATTTCCACCCACGCCGCATTCTTCAAAGTCTTCCGAGAAAAATGGTACCTCACTTGTGTGGGTCGGCCTAGTGCCCGCGACAGGAAACAGCGCAAAAGGCAACGTGGACACACCTCCATTTCGCAGTGAAAAATGACCCTCTTTTGGAAAATTGCCTAGCTGTAGTTTTTGAACCATAGCTCTGCCGGCACCTAGGGAAACCTAGCAAATCTATACAGTTTTGAAAACTAGACACCTAGGGGAATCCAGGATGGGGTGACTTGACTGCCTTTCACCAGGTTCTGTTACCCAGAATCCCTTACAAACCTAAACAATTGTCCAAAAAACACATTTTCCCAACATTTTTGTGGTGGAAAGTTCTGGAATCTGCGTGGATCCACACATTTCCACACATCCCGCGTTCCCCAAAGTCTTCAGATAAAAATGGTACCTCACTTGTGTGGGTTGGCCTAGTGCCCGCAACAAGAAACGGCGCAAAACGCAACAAGGACACACCTCAATTTCGCCGTGAAAAATGACCCTTTTTTGGCAAAGTGCCTAGCTGTAGTTTTTGAACCATAGCTCTGCCGGGACTTAGGGAAAGCTAGCAAACCTATACATTTTTTAAAACTACACATGAAGGGGAATCCAGAATGGGGTGACTTGACTGCCTTCCACCAGGTTCTGTTACCCAGAATCCCTTGCAAACCTAAAAAATTGTCCAAAAAAAACACATTTTCCCCACATTTCTGTGGAGGAAAGTTCTGGAATCTGCGTGGAGCCACAAATTTCCACCCACGCCGCATTCTTCAAAGTCTTCCGAGAAAAATGGTACCTCACTTGTGTCGGTCGGCCTAGTGCCCGCGACAGGAATCAGCGCAAAAGGCAACGTGGGCACACCTCCATTTCGTAGTGAAAAATGACCCTCTTTTGGCAAAGTGCCTAGCTGTAGTTTTTTAACCATAGCTCTGCCGGCACCTAGGGAAACCTAGCAAACCTATACATTTTTGAAAAGTAGACACACAGGGGAATCCTGGATGGGGTGACTTGACTACCTCCCACCAGGTTCTGTTACCCAGAATCCCTTGCAAACCTAAAAAATTGTCCAAAAAAAACACATTTTGCCCACATTTCTGTGGTGGAAAGTTCTGGAATCCGCGTGGATCCACATATTTTCACCCACCACGCGTTCCCAAAAGTCTTCAGAGAAAAATGGTACCTTACTTGTGTGGGTCGGCCTAGTGCCCGCGACAGGAAACAACGCAAAAGGCAACGTGGACACACCTCCATTTCGCAGTGAAAAATGACCCTATTTTGGAAAATTGCCTAGCTGTAGTTTTTGAACCATAGCTCTGCCGGCACCTATGGAAACCTAGCAAATCTATACATTTTTGAAAACTAGACACCCAGGGGAATCCAGGATGGGGTGACTTGACTGCCTTTCACCAGGTTCTGTTACCCAGAATCCCTTGCAAATCTAAAAAATTGTCAATAAAACACATTTTGCCCACATTTCTGTGGTGTAAAGTTCTGTAATCCACGTGGATCCACAAATTTCCACCCAGCCCGCGTTCCCCAAAGTCTTCCGAGAAAAATGGAACCTCACTTGTGTGGGTCGGCCTAGTGCCCGCGACAGAAAACGGCGCAAAACGCAATGTGGACACACCTTAATTTCGCAGTGATAAATGACCCTTTTTTGGCAAAGTGCCTAGCTGTAGTTTTTGCACCCTAGCTCTGCTGGTACCTAGGGAAACCTACCAAACCCACACATTTCCGAAAACTAGACACCCACGGGATTCCAGGGAGGTATGGCTTGCGTGGATCCCCCAACGTTTTCTTACCCAGAATTCCCTGCAAACCTCAATTTTAGCTGAAAAATCCACTTTTTTCACTCATTTTTGTGCTGGGAAGTTGTGGCATCACAGGGCTGACACAAATTTCTTACCACCCAGCGTTCCCCCGGGTCTCCCGACAAAAACAGTGCCTCACTCGTGTGGGAGGCCCAAGTACCCGCGACAGGCAAGGGCATAAAACGTAGTGAGGCAACATCAAAATTGCCTATCACAAAACAACCTGGTTTTGCAAGGGGGGTCACCTGGGTTTTTGGCCACGTGCCCGGCGGCCATCTAGGGAAACCTACCAAACCCACACATTTCTGAAAACTAGACACACGGGGGCTTTCAGGGAGGTATGGCTTGCGTGGATCCCCCAACGTTTCCTTACCCAGAATCCCCTGCAAACCTCAATTTTAGCTGGATAAATCACTTTTTTCACACGTTTTTGTGTGGGAAAGTTGTGGCAACACCGGGCTGACACAAATTTCCTACGACCCAGCGTTCCCCCCGGTCTCCCGATAAAAACAGTGCCTCACACGTGTGGGAGGCCCATGTACCCGCGACAGGCAAGGTCCCAAAACGTATTGAGGCGACATCAAAATTGCCTATCATTGCCTATCACCAAACAACCAGGTTTTGCAAGGAGGTCACCTGTGTTTTTGGCACCGTGCTCGGCGGCCATCTAGGGAAACCTACCAAACCAACACATTTCTGAAAACTAGACACCCGGGGGCTTTTAGGGAGGTATGGCTTGCGTGGATCCCCCAATATTTCCTTACCCAGAATCCTCTGCAAACCTCACTTTTAGCTGAAAAAATCACTTTTTTCACACATTTTTGTGTGGGAAAGTTGTGGCATCACCGGGCTGACACAAATTTCCTACCACCCAGCGTTCCCCCGGGTCTCCCAATAAAAACATTGCCTCACTCGTGTGGGAGGCCCAAGTACCCGCGACAGGCAAGGGCCCAAAACGTATTGAGGCGACATCAAAATTGCCTATCACCAAACGACCTGGTTTTGCAAGGGGGGTCACCTGGGTTTTTGGCCCTGTGCTCGGCGGGCATCTAGGGAAACCTACCAAACCCACACATTTCTGAAAACTAGACACCCGGGAGATTACAGGGAGGTATGGCTTGCATGGATCCCCCAATGTTTCCATTCCCAGAAACCACTGCAAACCTCAATTTTAGCTGAAGAAAAAACACTTTTTCACACATTTTTGTGTGGGAAAGTTGTGGCATCACCGGGCTGACACAAATTTCCTACCACCCAGCATTCCCCCGGGTCTCCCGATAAAAACGGTGCCTCACTCGTGTGGGATGCCCAAGTACCCACGACAGGCAAGGACCCAAAACGTATTGAGGCAACATCAAAATTGACTATCAGCAAACAACCTGGTTTTGCAAGGAGGTCACCTGGGTTTTTGGCCCCGTGCTCGGCGGCCACCTAGGGAAACCTATCTAACCAACACATTTCTGAAAACTAGACACCCGGGGGCTTTCAGGGAGGTATGGCTTGCGTGGGTCCCCCAACGTTTCCTTACCCAGAATCCCCGGCTAACCTCTATTTTACCTGAAAAAATCACTTTTTTCACACGTTTTTGTGTGGGAAAGTTGTGGCATCACCAGGCTGACACAAATTTCCTACACCCAGCGTTCCCCGGGGTCTCCCGATAAAAACGGTGCCTCACACGTGTGGGAGGCCCAACTACCCGCGACAGGCAAAGGCACAAAACATAGTGAGGCGACATCAACATTGCCTATCACAAAACAACCTGGTTTTGCAAGGGGGGTCACCTGGGTTTTTAGCCCCGTGCTTGGCGGCCATCTAGGGAAACCTACCAAACCCACACATTTCTGAAAAGTAGACACCCGGGGGTTTTCAGGGAGGTATGGCTTGCGTGGATCCCCCAACGTTTCCTTACCCAGAATCTCCTGCAAACCTCAATTTTAGCTGAAAAAATCACTTTTTTCACACATTTTTGTGTGGGAAAGTTGTGGCATCACCGGGCTGACACAAATTTCCTACCACCCAGCGTTCCCCCGGGTCTCCCGATAAAAACGGTGCCTCATTCGTGTGGGAGGCCCAAGTACCCACGACAGGCAAGGGCCCAAAACGTATTGAGGCAACATCAAAATTGCCTATCACCAAACAACCTGGTTTTGCAAGGGGTTTACCTGGGTTTTATGGCTCCGTGCTCGGCAGCCATCTAGGGAAACCTACCAAACCGACACATTTCTGAAAACAAGACACCAGGGCGCTTTCAGGGAGGTATGGCTTGCGTGGGTCCCCCAACGTTTCCTTACCCAGAATCCCCGGCTAACCTCTATTTTACCTGAAAAAATCACTTTTTTCACACGTTTTTGTGTGGGAAAGTTGTGGCATCACCAGGCTGACACAAATTTCCTACACCCAGCGTTCCCCGGGGTCTCCCGATAAAAACGGTGCCTCCCACGTGTGGGAGGCCCAACTACCCGCGACAGGCAAAGGCACAAAACATAGTGAGGCGACATCAAAATTGCCTATCACAAAACAACCTGGTTTTGCAAGGGGGGTCACCTGGGTTTTTGGCCACGTGCCCGGCGGCCATCTAGGGAAACCTACCAAACCCACACATTTCTGAAAACTAGACACATGGGGGCTTTCAGGGAGGTATGGCTTGCGTGGATTCCCCAACGTTTCCTTACCCAGAATCCCCTGCAAAACTCAATTTTAGCTGAAAAAATCACTTTTTTCACACGTTTTTGTGTGGGAAAGTTGTGGCATCACCGGGCTGACACAAATTTCCTACCACCCAGCGTTCCCCCGGGTCTCCCAATAAAAACGTTGCTTCACTCGTGTGGGAGGCCCAAGTACCCGCAACAGGCAAGGGCCAAAAACGTATTGAGGCGACATCAAAATTGCCTATCACCAAACAACCTGGTTTTGCAAGGGGGGTCACCTGGGTTTTTGGCCCCGTGCTCGGCGGCCATCTAGGGAAACCTACCAAACCCACACATTTCTGAAAACTAGACACCCGGGAGATTACATGGAGGTATGGCTTGCGTGGATCCCCCAATGTTTCCATTCCCAGAATCTCCTGCAAACCTCAATTTTAGCTGAAAAAAGCACTTTTTCACACATTTTTGTGTGGGAAAGTTGTGGCATCACCGGGCTGACACAAATTTCCTACCACCCAGCATTCCCCCGGGTCTCCTGATAAAAACGGTGCCTCACTCGTGTGGGATGCCCAAGTACCCACGACAGGCAAGGGCCCAAAACATATTGAGGCAACATCAAAATTGACTATCATCAAACAACCTGGTTTTGCAAGGAGGTCACCTGGGTTTTTGGCCCCGTGCTCGGCGGCCATCTAGGGAAACCTACCAAACCCACACATTTCTGAAAACTAGACACCCGGGGGCTTTCAGGGAGGTATGGCTTGCGTGGGTCCCCCAACGTTTCCTTACCCAGAATCCCCGGCTAACCTCTATTTTACCTGAAAAATTCACTTTTTTCACACGTTTTTGTGTGGGAAAGTTGTGGCATCACCAGGTTGACACAAATTTCCTACACCAAGCGTTCCCCCGGGGTCTCCCGATAAAAACGGTGCCTCACATGTGTGGGAGGCCCATGTACCCGCGACAGGCAAGGTCCCAAAACGTATTGAGGCAACATCAAAATTGCCTATCATTGCCTATCACCAAACAACCTGGTTTTGCAAGGGGGGTCACCTGGGATTTTGGCCCCGTGCTTGGCGGCCATCTAGGGAAACCTACCAAACCCACACATTTCTGAAAAGTAGACACCCGGGGGTTTTCAGGGAGGTATGGCTTGCGTGGATCCCCCAACGTTTCCTTACCCAGAATCTCCTGCAAACCTCAATTTTAGCTGAAAAAATCACTTTTTTCACACATTTTTGTGTTGGAAAGTTGTGGCATCACCGGGCTGACACAAATTTCCTACCACCCAGCGTTCCCCCGGGTCTCCCGATAAAAACGGTGCCTCATTCGTGTGGGAGGCCCAAGTACCCACGACAGGCAAGGGCCCAAAACGTATTAAGGCAACATCAAAATTGCCTATCACCAAACAACCTGGTTTTGCAAGGGGGTTACCTGGGTTTTATGGCTCCGTGCTCGGCGGCCATCTAGGGAAACCTACCAAACCGACACATTTCTGAAAACAAGACACCCGGGGGCTTTCAGGGAGGTATGGCTTGCATGGATCCCCCAACGTTTCCTTACCCAAAATCCCCTGCAAACCTAAATTTTAGCTGAAAAAATCACCTTTTTCACACGTTTTTGTGTGGGAAAGTTGTGGCATCACCGGGCTGACACAAATTTCATACCACCCAGCGTTCACCCCGGGTCTCCCAATAAAAACGGTACCTCACTCGTGTGGGAGGTCCAACTACCCGTGACAGGCAAGGGCCCAGAACGTAGTGAGGCAACATCAAAATTACCTATCACAACACAACTTGGTTTTGCAAGGGGGGTGACCTGGGTTTTTGGCCCTGTGCTCGGCGGCCATCTAGGGAAACCTACCAAACCCACACATTTCTGAAAACTAGACACCCGGGGGCTTTCAGGGGAAGCTCTTCCCCAGCTCCCAAGGTCAAAGGGATTAAATGGAAATCCTTCTGCTGTCTGCAGCAGAGGGATTTCGTGCCCCTGGCCTCATGACGGAATGGTTCCGTCATGAGCACAGGGGCACCGATGCTCATGACGGAACCATTCCGTCATGAGCATCGAAGAGGTTAACATATTTCCAACACAACTGAAGTTAGTTTAGGCTTTCTGATCTTACAAAACAATACTAGCACAAGTATACGATATACCCACAGGCAATTATGACATGTCCGGGTGTTCCAGCAAGTATGCTGTCAGTGGTGACCAAAAGTTCTTAGGCCTTTAAGACAATGGTAACTCCTCAGCATATACCTCCATTCGTTCTTTACAATACACAAGGTCCCTGATCCATTTTTACCAGGGTTGGAACAGATCTGCCACCCCAATGCATTGCGACAGCCCGTTTTGCAAACAGAGTAGAAATAGCAACGATGCGTCTATTGCATGGCTTTACCTTCTCCATCAGCATCAGCAGATAAAGCTCTGGCGTACATTCAACCACATCCAGAGTCATATGAGTTAGTACCTTCACGACGCGCTGCCGGAACTTGTGTATAGTGGCACATCCCTAGGCCAGGTGCATAAAGTTAGCCCCATCCTGCCCGTATCTTACACATCTGGCATCCTCCCGCAGTCCACATTTCATCAGTAGCCCAGCAGTATTATACAACTGATGCAGGTATTTAAAATGAATTATTTGAAGATTGCAATTGGCAGTTAGGCGACCAGTCAATGCGCAGCATGCCTCCCAGTCTTCCCAGGGCATAGGGACAAGCAGCTCAGCATTCCATTTACCGAGAGAGGCAGAGCCAGACAAGTCATTTTCCTTTTAGGATGCATTGTATAGTCTAGAGATCAGCCCCTTGCTTTACCCCACCGTTAAAAACACTTGTAGCACTTTCAGCATCTTAGGCTCTGGAGGGAACATCCGGGGTAAAGGGTACGCACAACCATGTGCAATCTAGTGTACGTAAAACCTTGCATTGCCTTATATACTTGCCCAGCCAGAAAGTCATCCAGGGATAGGAAGAGCCCATTTATATACATGTCCCCAAGCCTAGTGACTCCTGCATTTTGCAGAACAATCAATGCCCCACGCTCCTGTGCCACAGAGATGCCCGGATGAGCAGCGATTGGCATGTCTGGGTCCCTGTGCACCCAGACCCTCAGATATTTAACTGGCTCAGTTGAACAGGCAAGCGGGTACTCCAAGACAATTTCTTGAGTGTAGTCAGTCAAAGTCCGCTGACTTTGCCCAAATATTCCCAACCCCGAGTGTCTCTCAAATAGACGTATTCACGTAATATGGATGCCAGATGTGTGGCTAGATCCCGGACGTATAACAACATATCGTCCGCATATAGCGATATGGCTAGGGGGCACTGCCGAAAACCCAAAACGGCGTTAGCATGTCCGTCGAATCTTACACGCCAATGGCTCAAGCGCCAGCAAGAAAAGCATTGGGAGAGGGTGCAGCCTTGCTTGATACCCCTGCATATTGTAAAAGGACAGGTTACCCACTCATTAACGCGCAACTTGGCCACCGGGCCAATGTACAGGAATCGCACCCACTTCAGGAAAAACGGTGGCATACCCATTCTTTGCAGGACCACAAACATGTACCCCCATTGTAGAGAATTAAAAGCTTTCGCCGCATCCAGGAGCACTGCCACAGCCGGGAGGTCGGGGTCTATCTGGTGCAGTACTGCAAAAATGGTCCGTAGGTTATGTATAGTTGATCGCTTGGGCACAAATCTAGATTGGTCCAAGAAGATCAAATTTGGGACCAGAGGCTGAAGCCTGGTGGCAATGATTTTCGCCAATATTTTGGTGTCAATATTTATTAGGGATAGTATACGATCCACACCTATTAGCTTCTTTGTCTGGCTTCAACAGTGTAACAGTAAGTGATTCCCTCAGGGTAGGGGGCAGAGCACCATTTTCATATGCTTCAGCAAATACCTCCAGCAGCCGCAGAGCTAGAGCCTCGACATATGTTTTATAAAACTCACTAGGCAACCCATCCAGCACAACACTTTGCTGGACGGCAGTGCCATTATCGCTTTTCTGA
The DNA here is from genome assembly GCF_964204655.1 of Triturus cristatus. Classification (NCBI taxonomy): domain Eukaryota; kingdom Metazoa; phylum Chordata; class Amphibia; order Caudata; family Salamandridae; genus Triturus; species Triturus cristatus. Next base: position 141,791,828 of record NC_140591.1, on the reverse strand, counting down.
CATCCTCTTTAGTAAAAGGCTGTGTCAAATATTCCCGCTGACCATGGGATAGCCAACCAAGCACAATATCATCCATATAGCCGGAGATCTCACTGTCGCTCGCCAAAGGCCTGGTCCCATATAAGTCAGTGAAAAAGTCAAGAAACACCTTGCTCATCTGATGTGCAATGAAATCCCTATCCAGCATCTCAACAATATGCTCCTGCCCCTTTGGAAGCGTCAATTTATGCGCCAACGATCGACTGGGCCTGCCCCCCTCCCCGGAAAAGCACGCCTTGCACCTCCTGGCCCTATGCAGAATCTCCTGTTCCGCAACCTGATTATGTTCCGATATCAAGTCTCTGATTTGAGCCAAAAGTGTTGATGAGGGGCACTGTTCATACTCACGCTCCAGCGCACTAATCTTTTCAGCTAAGCCCTGCGCCCCAATGCATTCCCCCCTGACAGTGACCTTAAAAGCCTCCCATAGTGTACCCGCCCCGTCTACCGAGCCATCATTTTCGATGAAAAAGTTAGTGATAGCATCACCGATTGTGGGCCGGAACACAGGGTTTAGTAGGGATGACGGCTGTAGCAGCCACAGAAACGGAGGCCTAATGAAGGCAGGCACATTCAGCTCAAGGAGCACAGGAGCATAATCGGAAAGTGTTTTAGCCAGGTGCCTGACAGATTCTGTCCAGGGGCACACTTCCTTGGAGACCAACCAGTAGTACAGCCTGGACCATGATCCATGCACCGTGAACACATAAGTACCCTCTCTCCCAGCAGGATTACGGGACCTCCAATTGTCCAGAAGTCCCTCGGCCTCTATCAGCTCAGCCAGTACGTGTGTGGCCTGTTTCCCCTGCCTCGCCGCCTCAGCAGAGTGGTCAAGCCGAGGATCCAGACACACATTTAGATCCCCACCCTATATTACTACAGAGGGAGGAAAGGACGCAATAAGCCTCCAGATATCATTATAAAAGGCAGGGTCATCTATGTTAGGCTCATAGGTATTGCCAAATAGAACGGTAGTGCCACCCAGCTTGCTCTGTGCCATAATCCCCCTTCCCTGCTCATCCGCTTCAGTCTTAAGCAGAGTAAACTGGGTACCTCTCTTGACCAAGACTAGTACTCCTCTAGAATATGAGGAATACAATGCTGCCACTCGCACTACAGCCCAGCGAGCCCCCACATTTAGTTCTGTGTGCTTAGTATGATGCATCTCCTGCAGAAACACAACCTGGATATCGTGCCTATAAAGAAAAGCTAACACACTACGGATCTTTTTGGGATTGTTGAGCCCCTGTAAATTCCATGTTAGTAATTTAACGGTACCACCCATACCTGCATTTTGTAATCATTACTTGCAAGATCCCACATTGAAAACTTCCCAGATAGAACAAACGTTAGCGTATATACTGCATTTAGATTGCACTGCACCTGCCAAAAATCTCTCTTACCCTCCCAACCCCCACCTACTTCAGCACCCCCAACTTGCTAAAGACAACCTAACGAAAAACGAACAAGTCCCCCCAAGAAAACATATCCCAAAGAGAGAAGTGGGGTACACCCACTGGGAATCGCTAGAGTGCAGTCAGCCTCCCACAAAGCAGGGAGGTGGCCGAACTTGTCCATGGTGACAACGTGACAGTCCAACCAGTGTTCAGTGCCCACGAGGATTCACACATCCAGAGCCTCTGCGATATTCACACAGCCTGCAGAGTATAGGTCAAAGGCGTATGCATCCTGTGATTGGATAGAACGCGTGACATGGTCCCGCTCCAGCGACCATCGCACCCCAAGCACTAACCTCAGATGCAGACATGTGGCGGCAACAGAACCATAACCATCCATCAACAGATTGCAAGCACGGATAGGAACTCACTGCTCCTCTTCTTCAGGTTCGCTGGCCGTGTCTCTGTGCCGTTTTTTCATGGATTTAGCATTTTCCATGGCAGCCTAGGATTAGTATAGATCTTGGGGGAACCACCCGCCCCGATTCTCCGACGGGCAGGGTAGAGCATGGCATACAGGATGTTCTCCGCCATCAGCAGCTTTTTGACTGGTACAAACTCTCTTCTCGCTGCCTGAACAGCTGCAGTGAAATCAGGAAAAAAGGCCAACTCATTCCCCTGATAACTGATGGAACCTTTTTCACAAAGCAGAGACTCAAAGTATTGAGTCCCAGTCTCTATAATTTTACCGGACGCGCCGCCAGCGATCAGTGTGCACATTCCACGATCAGCACAGAAGACAGATTTTCCGCACCGAAGATTCCTTTGAGCATCACCTCAACATAAACCTCTATCTTCCCAGTGTTGGTCGACTCTGGCAGACCCGTGATTCTCAGATTGTTCCGCCTTGATCTTGCCTCCAAATCATCATTCTTCGCTTGAATACCAGCCAGTACCTTTTCCATGTTCAGGGCTTTATTGGAAACAGTCTGCAGGTCATCCAGAGTTGTCTCCAGCATAGGAGCCGCTTCCATCGGAGCATCCAATTCAGAGTCTGAGTTTTGCTTTTGCTGCGATCTGCCAGGCTTACGCATTTCGAACGTGAGGTGGGGTTGAAACTTATCAGTTTTGCCCACTGTTATCAGTTCCCCTGTAACACTAGCTATGGCCACACAGAGCCTCCAAGGCGGCAAATAACCACGTTACATGAGGGCAATCCGATTCAACGCTATACTGTGTGGGACCTGGGGCCAACCAACACTCCAGCTCCAGGCGTCAGATACGTGACGATGCCGCCATAGGTATCCTACAGGTAGCAGAAGTGCAGTCCCCCCACCGGGTCACACAACCTCCAAAGAAGCTAACCGATGCACGTAAATTTCACGTGTTGGTGCCTCCACAAGCCCAAACCCCCATGTCAGGGGTCATATTAGAAGGCAGCAGCACCCACAACCAGGGTCCAGAAACTCTGCTCGCACCTGCACCCATGGTGGTTAAGCAGAGAGCCACACACGGCTAGGGGAGCCATACACCACAGGACAAATCAATCCAGCAGGGCTGACAAACAGGCAAACATGTACGTTTCTTGTCCGACGAGGAGCTTAGGAGACTAAAGCGCCCACCACGCCCAGATCCAAGGGGGCAGCGTGATGCGATATGGAAGGCCCACTATACCATGCAGCGACGTTCAAAGGGGCACAGTCCAACACAACAGGCCCACAGTCCTGCCTCCCCTGCTCTGGTTATACTCACTGCGGCACCAGATCACCAGGACCCCCACAGCTCTATCAGCAGCAAACACATAGCCTCGTGGCCCCAGTACGGCAGGTCTTGCGGCAACACAGTAGGCCCAAGAGTCACTACAGCAGAGCGGCGTCAGCACAGCCCAGGAGGCCTCCAGGCAGCAGTTGGGGCCCGGCAACCACACGAGTCCCAGCAGCATGCCCACTTACTCACCGCTCGGTCGAGCAAGGCTGCACAGCAACACCGAGACCCGCGTGGTCCCGACCGCCACCACAGATCAGGCAGCAGCAGACTGGAAAGTGTGCAGCTCTCAGCCACGGACGGCAGCCGCCATGTTGTCTCCGCAGCCTCGCACTCAAGCCAGAGTTCACCTGATCGCCTCAGTCGTCAGGCTTCAGGTCTCCTCAGTATATGCCTGGGTACTTTACCCGTGCAGTGTCGCGGTGGATGGGGCTGGCCGCCACATTGTTTGGCTGGATTCTGGGAGGATAGATGGTTCGGCCGGCAGAGCTGCACTAGGGCGCAGCTAACTTGACGCGCGCCCTATAGCTCCCCCTCCAACTCTATAACATCTATGCTTGCAATCATGTCAGGAATATCACAAGGCACATATCCAAAGGAAGAAAGAGGGGACAACAGGCCCTAATGGCATACTCCCTGCCTTATTCAAACTAGACCCGTCTTATTGAAAAGAAGGCCTGGTGCCGGTCTTCCAACAAATTATAAAGGAGGAGGCAATCCAGGTCTTGAGGAGGGGATTGATCATCTCATCGATTTATAAACATGGCAATAAGAACAAAGCAAAAAAACTACAGATTGGTAGTCTTTATTGATGATGACACCAAATATATTTTGCTGGGCTGATCTTAGAGGAGTTCACTTCTTAAGCCAGCAAAAAATGCCATCATCCCTCTTAACCAGACAGGTTTCTGCCAACATGCCGGCACTACTACCGATAGTCTAACCCTTTCTTTACTAATTGATGCTATGAAGGGGCTAAGTTACCCCTTTGTCTTTGTTTTATTGATTATAGATCTGCTTATGATCATATAGACGGGGTGAATTGTGGCGAAAACTGAATAACTGGAAGAGTCCATCTGCTCTCTTGAAAGAGCTGATTTTGCTACATACAGACACCTGAGTACAAGTAAAGCTGGGGTCAGGAACCCAACTTTCTAGACGCATCCGAACCACCAAAGGGCTGAAACAGGGCTGCTCTTAGCTACTACTCTGTTTAACCTCTTCATGGTGGACTTAACATCAAGGTTAGACAGGTGTAATTTGCATGCCCCGAAGGAGGGGGGCCTGGTCCTAAAGAACTTTCTAAATGCAGATGATTTGGTACTTTTAAGTCATACCATTGTTGGCCTGCAGCATTTACTAGATGCCGCTCAATCCTATTTGGATGAAAACAGCCGGAGCATAAATTTAGAAAAGAATAAGACCATGGTCCTGAACCCAAAGAAATGGCAAAAGAGACACTCCATTGACATTTCCCCAAACAACTGTTAGATACAGTAAAAGAGTATAAATATTTGGGTGTGACAATAGATAACAAAGTCTCATTTTCATCTCATAAAGAAGTACTGAGGAAGAATGGAAATGCATTAGCATTGGTATTAAAAAATCCAAAGAACCAAGTAGTTAGCTCTAGATTTACTCCATTACATCAAGTGATTCAGGCAAAGCTCGTCTCAACAAAAACCAACAAGAGTGAGTCAATGAGGGGCAGAGATGCGGCTACTTTAAATGGGATGTTATCTGGTGCATTCATAAGGATTTGCAGTCTCTCTAAGTACACATCATCAGTTAAAATAAGACTTGACTTTGGCTTGCAGAAATATGGGCGGGCTCGTAGCGGTGCATACATTAATTGTTGGCACAAGATCAAGGGGGCACTGCCAGGGACTCTGAATGCTCATCTGTGGGCTGAACTGACGATCAGGGAAAACTGCCTTGCAAGGGCCTATCTTCAAGAATCCATTGAGCAATTGGGCCTACAGGGCTTGTGGGAGGCGCCTGGAACACATGAAAGTTACAAACAGCTAGTCAAAAAGACCTTCAAACGTGTCTACCTGTTAGAGGACAAGGCATCACTGACAGGTAGAGCACATGGCTGATTCATTCTTCACAGTTATTCCAAGGCAGCTCCTCAGCCCCATCTATGTTAAGAGTTTATAATGTGACTAAGGAGAAGTATCTGTGCAATCATCTTGGTATTTTTCTCTCATTGATCCATCTTCCACCTTGGAAACGTAATTCAGTCAAGCCTTGCTGACATCTGTGCGTGGCAGAGAGAAGATATCCCTCACCTAAATTGCATATGCAAGGAATTTATGAGTGAACGCAGAGCAATGTTACGCCCACTTTTTATTCACAAAAGTATTCGCATTTGCAAGCAGGCGGTGATGGCCAGCTTTGTTCAAGAGGATTTTCAGCTAAACTACCGCCTTGTGAGATGCTTGAACATAGTCGAAAAGAGACTAAGTGACAGAAATATATTCTGAGGACAAGTCGGAAGACCAGGAGGGGTCAGGAAAAAAGCTTCTTGTTAATGCTTTGTCACAGATGATTTGCAGTTAAACTGCCACCTTGTGGGACATTTGAATACAACCAAAAGGAGTCTAATTGACAGAAACACATTCTGAGGACAAGCTGGAAGACCAGGAGGAGTGGAGGAAAAGAGCAACATGTTCAATTGAACAGCGTGGCGGCTGTTCCCATGGCCAGATGGCACTCCTTCCCCGAAGAGTATGAAGACCTTTACAAGAACTCACTTAGGACTGAGGTCAGGAAAGGCTTTCAATAATTATTGGAAGAATGTATTTTATCTTTCTTACTACTCCTATTTGTAAGCATATGCTTTTGAATCTTGTCTTCTTGATAACATAGGGTTGCGATAGGTCCTGGGGTCTCGCCGATGTTGATATTATTTTATATATTTTGTTATCATCCAGTTGCTTTTATACTGATCTCACTGACCCCAGAACTGCATTCATGGTCCGTAAGCATGCACTGTAACACCAACAAAACTTTTTAATCCGCTTTGGTGCATTGCTGATAAGTTCCAGATGCTTGGCTACAATTATATATTGAATGAACTTTTGCTCTCTTTGCAGAAATGATTGTTCTTATCTGTATATAAGACAACAATAATGTTAAATTTTAGAGGAACTCTTTTTTTTAGACTTACTGTTTTTTAAAATAATGTGGTCTACTGTTGTAAAATTAATAAACTACTTATTGGGTTATGTCAAATAACTCATAAAGTGGGACTCGATGATTCGTAGCGATGAACGTTCCAAGTAAACAGGAGTGGGTGTAAGACCTGGCCACCTGTAATGATCAATTAGAGACCTATGTATCTGAACAACCCCTAATCTCTAAATAAGGGGTCTCCATCAGGTAGCTCAAGGGCTACTAGCAGCTCACCAGTGCCCTGGAAGTAGCTCCCGGAGGTGCAGCCCAGCACAGAAAGTAGCTCAGAAGATCTAGCCATTTTTTTTTTAAATGGTAGTGCTACACATCTCTGTATCCACCAGCCAAAACAATGGCAGGGCCTCATGCTCACAAACAAACAAACACACGGTGTGACAGCCTGTGGTACCTGCAACATGACCACTTGTTTCCACTCTCAATTCAGAAAAGTTACATGGAGACTGGCCACTTTTCAAGACTTGCTCTAGCGATCATATGGTGCTTGGGAAAATGTGCCAGAAATGAGGTGCCAGCAGTAGCTGGAGTGGGCGTCGGTAAAGTGTGGGACTGACAGAGACAGAGTGGAAGTATGCAAAAACCATGCTTTAGGAGCCATATAGCCAAGGACACCAGAGGCTGCAGTGAGAATAGAGACAGGTAATGGGCATGTTTGGTTCACACTGGGGAAGTGGTGTGTGCATATATATATGTGTATTTGTTTAAACATTCCTCTGTGTATATGTACGTATGTGTGCGATACTTTGCATGTGTTATGTACGTGACTGGTATTGACACCCTTTTTGAAAGACATTATCTCACCCTGGAAGCCATTCCTAGTGTCAGGGAAAACCAAATATATATGGCGAACCCAATATAAGGGATTTATCTCTGTCACAATTATGACTATTCCTAACAGTGATGGCACTGGCACAGTAATGTTAAAACTTGACATATGTTTAGCATCCTTTGATTAAACATGGCATAATGCCACCTATCCTTGACACTATGCATGACCTAATTGTGGCCATCTATCACACAACTGTGGCAATCCATCGTATAATGTCCATTAGTTACATGATGTGGAGGTCCTTGGTCATTATGGTAGCCAGAAATGGCACAATTGCGATAACACCTGGGCAGGTGTAGCAGAATCTGTAAATGTGATGAATTTGTATTAGGGAAATCACAATCTTGCAAATGGGGACAATTAATGAAAATGGAATTTAGAGGCAAATTTAATTTCTTCAGAAAAAGGAAGATTTTCATTGAGTGTATTTCCTTTGGGCCTTATTTAGATCTCGGCGGATGGAATACTCAGTCACAAATATGACGGATATCCTGTACGCCGTATTACAATCTCCATAGGATATAATGGGATTGTAATACAACAGACAGGATCTCCGTCACATTTGTGAGAGAGTATTCCCCTCCGCCAAGATCTAAATTAGGCCCTTAATATGGAAAGTGCATCGTTGATAGAAAAAGATATTCTGATATTCGAAAACAAAATGGTTAAACATTCAAAACATAGTAGGTCATATTTATATATATATATGGCACATGCAGTCACAGGCAATGCAGGTGTGGGTGTGCACTCACAGCGCCCTACACTGGCAAGATACTCATGAGTTCAGAACAAGCAATCAGCTCCATTTCCCAACATGATAGGAAGAGCGGGGGGAATCTCACACCACAGTTGCAGTGGGAAAGTGCCTGAAGCCCAGAGGCCACATAAGAGAATAGGCAAGACCCTGGTGGAAAAACCCAAAAAAGTTCAGGGATAGGCTACCGGACGAGTATCAGGTTCAACACAAGTATTCTCAGTGTCTGCTGAGACAGAAGAAAAGAAAGAGTAGATTCAAAGTGTGCAGCCACTAAAAGATACAAGTCATCCAATAAAAAGGATAAGAAAGAAACTGTGCACAATGGGAGGGATAAACATAAGAAGAGGAAGGAAGGCTATTAAATAAAGTGGAAGCAAAAAAACTGACACGTAAGCCAGCCAATTGTAAGCAGTGGTTTGACCCAAAGGGCACAATGGGTGTTCGACAACAAACAGCTAAAAGATGTCTACATGCAAGTGTGTCAATTGTTCAATTCTTTCACTTTTGTGGTTCAAAATCAATAAAATCTGTTTATAAAAAAAAGAGGTCTGCAGGTGAGACCTAAAAATGTCCATCAAGGTAAACGTATAGTTTCTTACCTCTCGGTGTAGTTTTGCAGCTTGAAGACTTTCTGGATTCACTATGCTGTGCATTATTCCGCCATCTAGTGGTTGGGTCCGGAATAGTAGTATTTTCTCTCTTTTTTTTCTTTTTCTTTTTTCCGTGGGCCAGGTGGGCGTCGACATCCCACCATTTGGTGTCCTTTGGGACGTCGACACGCTTCCTGCGGAAGCTCCCACCTTTGGTCGCCATTTTTGGATTCTTTTTTCTTGTCTTGTGTTATCTCCTTTGCAGATCCATTTAGCTATGTGTGCAGTTTAACCCCCCTTGTCCTCCTATCTCATCTTTCTGGCGGAGGAGGGTGCGATCGCTAGTGAATCCAGAAAGTCTTCAAGCTGCAAAACTACAATGACAGGTAAGAAACTATAAGTTTTGCAGTGTGAATCTTTCTGGATTCACTATGCTGGGCATAGACTTATAGCGGTTTGTCCTTACTGCGGTGGATAGGTGGAAGATGAGCATTGGTTACTGAAAATGTGCTGTAAGACCTTCTGTCCCACTTGCGCTTCCTTGTTAATTTGACTACCCACACAGTAGTGCTTAGTGAACGTATGCACTGAAGACCATGTTGCAGCCTGGCAAATGTCTTGGATAGGTGAATTGTTGCTCCTTTCTTCCTTGTTGAGTGAGCTTGAGCTGCTCCTTGTTACTGTTGTCCTGCCTGCTTGTGGCAGAGTTGACTTGTCTGTGCAATCCATCATGCAATCATATTTTTGGTGACAAGTCGTCCCAGAAAACTGCTGGCATAGGAGACAAAGAACAGTTTTGTTTTTCTGCACTCATTTGTCCTCTCTATATAGTGCATTACAGCCCTTTTGGTATCTAGTGTGTGTAGCGCCCTTTCTGTTCTTGTGGTCGGTATTTGGAAAAAACTTGGTATTTGGATTGTTTGGTTAATGTGGAACCGAGACACCACCTTTGGCATGAAGTGTGGGTCCATTCTCATTACAATCCTGTCCTTGTGTATTTGTAAGTAGGGTTCCTGGAGTGTTAGTGCTTGCAACTCACTTACTCTTCGTAGCGACGTGATAGCCACTAAGAAGGTTGTCTTTAGTGTGAGCATGTGCAGTGTAGCTTTGTGAATAAGTTCAAAGGGTGACTTCATCAATTGAGTTAGCACTACGTTGAGGTTCCATGCTGGTGCTGGCATCCTCTTTGGGGGTGTGAGTCTTTTCGCTCCTTCCAGAAATCTTTTCACAACTTGGGAGGTGAAGAAACTCTTCCCTGTTTCTCCTCTTGTGTAGGACACTATCGCAGCTAAGTGCACCCTTATTGATGTGTAGCTTAGGTTGCTTTGTAGCAGGTGCGTTAAGTATCTTAGTACTGTTGATTCCCTTGTGATCTTGCATTGTAGTTTCTCCTTGATGCACCATTGGGAGAATCTTTTCCATTTTGCTATGTAGCACTTTCTTGTGGTAGGCCTCCTTGCCTCCCTGAGTACTGCCATAGTACTTGCTGGTAGTTTGAGGTGTGCAAACTCTATGTCTTCAGGAGCCATGCCGCTAGGCTGAGGCTCTCTGGCTCTGGGTGTAGCACCTCTCAGTTCTGCATTGTTAACAGGTCCCCTCTTCTTGGGAACCTGTGTGCTGGTTCTTGTGCCATTTCCACTATCTGTGAGAACCAAGACTGTCTGCCCACTGAGGTGCTATCAGTATTAGTGTCACGTTGCTGATCCTGCATTTGTTGAGTACACTGTGTATCAGTGGTATCGGGGGAAACGCGTATGCAAATGTCTTTGACCAACTTATCGATAGCGCATTCCCTTGTGACCGATGGTCTGGTTGTCTAGATGCGAAGTGTTGGCATTTTGCATTCTGGTGTGTTGCAAATATGTCTATTTGCGGTGTCCCTCACCTTTGGAATATCTTTTCTATTTCCTGCTGGTTGATCTCCCATTCGTGGGATGCTGACGCCTGCCTGCTGAGTTGGTCTGCTTCCACATTGTCTTTCCCTGGGAGATGTATTGCTAGTAGGTATATTCTTAGTGGAATGGCCCATGCCCATATTTCCTGTGCTAGCCCTGACAGTGCTACTGATTGTGCTACCTTGTTTGTTGATGTAGAACATGGTAGTTGTGTTGTCTGTTTGGATCAACACCCTGTTTCCGTACAGCTGTTTCTGAAAGGCTTTTAAGGCTAGGAACACAGTTTTTAGTTCTAGGTAGTTGATGTGTCTGACCGCATCTTGCTGCGACCACAGTCCCCTCACCTTGAGTTTGTTCATGTGCGCGACCCACCCCAGCTGGGAGGCGTCCGTTGTGATGGTCACTGAAGGAGTTGGTTGTGTGAATGGTTTCCACTGTGATATGTTCTTCTCGTTCCACCACACTATTTCCTGATGCACTGCGTGTGTGACAACCACTAGATATTCCCAACTCCCTGTTGCCTGTGACCATTGCTGCTGTATCCATTCCTGTAATGGTCTCATGTGGAGTCGAATAATGGGACTAGGTGGATGCATTACGCCATCATCCCCATCAGCTTGCTCACCGTCCTCACTGTCAGAACTTGCACCCTGCGGTTAAGACGTGTTTCCTTCAGTATCGCCAATGTTCTCTTCCTGCTGGGGAACACTTTGGCCTGTATGGTGTTGATCTCTGCCCCTAAGAATATTTTGATCTGCTCCAGCTCGGTTGACGATTTTTCCCAATGGATTGAGAAACCCATTTGGCTCAGTGTTTGTATTACCTGCTGGATGTGTTCTTTGCAGTGGCTGTATGAACTTGCCTTTATGAGCCAGTCGTCGAGGTAGGGATATAAGTGTATTCCCTGCTTTCGCAGGTGCACTGCTACCGCCGCTAGGCATTTTGTAAACACCCTTGGTGCGGATTTGAGTCCGAATGCCAGTACTGTGAACTGGTAGTGAGTTTGGTTGATCACAAACCTTAGTAGACGTTTGTGCTAGTGGTTGACGGGGATGTGTCAGTACGCGTCCTTTAAATCTATAGTTGCCATGTAATCCCCTTGTTGTATTTGTGGTATTACCACCTGTGGGGAAGTCATCTCGAACCTTTGAGTTCTTATGAATTTGTTCAAGAATCTCAGATCCAGGATAGGTCTTAGCGTTTCGTCCACTTTTGGCACGAGGAAGTAAGTTGAGGACACCTCCTTGTTCCTTTGGCTGTGCGGTACTACCTCTATCACCCCCTTGCTGAGCAGTTCCTTTGCTTCTAGTTGTAAGAGTGAACGTTCCTTTGCTGAGTGAGCCTTGTTTCTTGGTTTTCTGTTTGGAGGTTGTTTTTCTAGCACTATGCAGTATTCGTATTGTATGATGTTTAGTATACATTTGTCTGTAGTAACCTTCCTTCACTCCTTGAGGAAGTTCTTTATCCTGCCTCCTACTGGTGTTGTACGTTCGAGGGACTGTCTTTTGTGGAACGTTAGGTTTCAGCTTTTCTCTTTGTCTTTGCGCCCGCCCGAGGTGTTGCTAGGGTGGGTGTTTGCTTCATGGTGAAGTCACTTGGAGGAAGGTTGTTGGCCTCCTCTTCGTGTCTGTCCTCGTCCGTTTCCACGCCCTCGAAAGGACTGTCCCCGTGGCTGGTACTGCCAGTTTTGCTGCTGCTGCTGCTGTCCCTGCTGCTGCTGGCCTTGGTTGTTGCATTGATAGACTTGTTGGAACGTTTGGTGCGATGTGGTAGGCACATTGCGTTCTCTACCACCTGGCTTTCTTGCGGGTGTACCCCTTCTCATCCTTCTGAACTGCAGCGCTCCCATGGATCTTGCTGTCTCATTGTCCTTTTTGAGCTGGGTTAATTTGTCGTCAACTGGTGTGCCAAATAGTTGCTCTCCAAGGTGTGTTCAGGATGTTGCTTTGTACCTCTGGCTTGAATCCTGAAATTCTAAGCCATGCGTGTCTTCTCTCGGTCACTCCTATCATCATTAGTCTGCTGGATGTCGCCGCAGCATCCAAGGCCGATTTTAAACATGTATTTGCCATGCTTTTGCCCTCTTCTACCAGGTGGCCCGCTCTTTGTTGGTACTGGTCTGGTAGATGCTTAAGGAGTTGTCCCACTTCCTCCCAGTGCTGGTAAGCGTGCCTGTTGATCAGGGCGTTGGAGTTTGCGATGCGCCAAAGGATTGACGCATTTCTCTCCACCTTTCTCCCTGTGAGATCCATCCTTCTACTCTCCTTATCTAGAGGTGGTCCGGCATTAGTGGGCACATTGGCCCTCTTCCTAGCTGTTGCTGCAATTATGGAGTCGGCTGGTACTGACCCTTGGATGTATGCAGGGTCCTTAGACAAATGTTTATACTTCTTCTCCGTCCTTGGAGTCACAGCCTTGGATACTGCTGGCACCTTAAAGGCCTCTCTTCCTTGATCCAGCACACTAGGGAGCATGGGCAGGAACTGTCTCTTAGTTTGTTGAGGCAGTAGAGTTTCCAGGAGAAAACATGCCTTGGGCTTCTCCTCTTCCAATTTTACTCCAAACGTCTGTGCAGCCTTTTGGATGACCATATTGTAGATCCCTATATCGTCTGGCGGGGAGGGCCTAGAAGGGTAAGTGTCTACCCCTTCTTCGGGCGATTCAGCGTCGAGATCCTGCCATTCAGAGTCCCGGTAGGATTGCAGATCCTGGTAGCCTTCGCCCTCGAAATAATAGACTTCGTCCTCCTGTTCCTCGACCGGTTGGGGCGTTTTCGGCGGTTCGGCGTCCTCGTCGTCTCTTTCGACTTTGAGCGTGGGTTTCGGCGGGATGGTGTATTGGCTCATCTTCTCGTCAAAGTGCCTTTTCCGTTGCAAGATGTTCGCCATTTCGGCCTCGAGCCTCCTCTTCTTCCTCTCCATCTCAGCGACATGTTCGGCGTTGAGGGTTGGGGCGCCTCGCTTCGAGACAGTCGACGTCGATGTAGGGCCCTCTTTTCTCTGCGCCGAGGTGTCCTTTTCGGGGGCAACCTTCAACGATCTGGGTTTTTCGAGGGATTTTGCGGATTGGGAGTCCTTTTCGAAGGATCCGCTCGACTGACTGTCCTTGGTTGCTGTTGCCTTTGTCGAGTGTTTCAGCGGCAATGCTCCCTTCGAGGACTTGGTTTCACTCCTACGAGTGTCGCTCGGGGCTTTAGCTTCACCCTTTCGAGTATCGCTCAAGTGTCTAGGGTCAACGACTCCCTTACCTCCTTCGACGTCTTCTTATGGACCTTGACAACTGTGCAGTCCTCTGGTCCTTCGACGATGTTGTCTTCCTTTCCACTGGAGAGGCCCAAGGCTCGGAGCGATGGAGGCGGCCCCTGCCCCTGTATGGTGTGGTTCATCCTTCTCTGCCTCTCTCTTACTCTGAGTGTCTTGGGTGTGAACGCCGAGCACGCGTTGCAGTCCTCGCTGTTGTGGTCGAGCGGCAGGCAGAGGTTGCAGACTGGATGCTGGTCCTTCTGGGCATAATTGTGGTGGCAAATGGTGCAAAACTTGAAAGGTGTTTTGTCCATTCCAGCGCTCAGGGAGCCCCCTGCAAGCGCATTCTTCGTTGAACGCCGAGATCTCGGTCGAAACATTCTCCCTTGTCGGCCCGGTTACCTGACTTGAAGTCTGGTGAAGCTGAAACTTTGATTTTTGTCGATTTTCTTCTCTTTTCTTTGATTCTTCTTCCAAAACTCTGGAACTCTTCGGTAACGATCCAGACCCAGCGGCGGAAAAAAGAATCTGAAGATGGCGACCAAAGGTGGGAGCTTCCGCAGGAAGCGCGTCGATGTCACGAAGGACACCAAATGGTGGGATGTCGACGCCCACCTGGGCCACGAAAAAAAAAAAAGAGAGGAAATACTACGATTCCATCCCAACCACTAAATGGCGGAATAATGCACAGCACAGTGAATCCAGAAAGATTCACGCTGCAAAACCGAATGATAATTGTTTTTTTTAAAGGTGCAGAATGGCCATGCTGCCATTTTCAATGTATTTTGTACACCTGCTTGCCAAATAATGTAGTCCATACTATACTAAAGCAATTGCCACACAACGCAAATGTTGTCAGTCATAATAGTGCTGCTGTTTATACAAGAAGCAGGCTCTAAAGCAGAGTAAAAACACATCTGCACCAATAGCACTGACAGATATGATATTACCAATTAGAAAATGTAAAAGTGTCTATGAAGGAGAGGGACAGACAAGGGGACTGGAACACGCCCTGTTCCCTCCACTCTCCAGGGGACAGTGGACATCTTTACAGCAACAATATGGCAGTAAGAACTCAGCTTATTTTTGTCTGTTATACTACTGATTACTTCAACAGGGATTTGTCTAAGCAGTGGAACACATTGACTTTCTATGACTTGGATATCACAGGATATCAACCATGTAGCCACACATGCCAGTCCATTTCTGAGAGTCATACAACCAACAGCAAATTAACCTCACTTCCTACAAATGTCATGCCCTGCTATTGAATGTTCTGCAGTTCCAAGCTGGCATTTCACAGTGTGATAATACCAATTCAACACCCATCTCTTCCACATTCACATAAGAGTAAGAAAAGAGAAGAGACACGAGAGTCGACAGATTGGATTTTGAGAACTGACTGCATAAGCGTTGTTGAACTTGGCCCTCTCTGCAGGGTCATCCCTAAACATTTTGCCTTCAGCCCTCCTGTTTTCTTAACTGGTTTTTGTTATCTTTTAGGACTCTGTGCACTCTACCACTGCTAACCAGTGGTAAAGTGTGTGTGCTCACTCCTTAAAACACAGTCAAATTGGCTTACACGCAATTAGCAAATTTAATTCACTTATACGTCCCTAGTACAGTGGCACTACATGAAGGCAGGGTCTGTAAATTAAATGCTACTAGTGGGCCTACAGCACATATTGACCCACCCATTTAAGTAGCCTTTTAAAACATATCCCAGGCATGTCATTGCAACCTGTGTGCAGTTTTAAACTGCCAGTTGGGCCTGGATAAATAAACCTTTTGCCAGGCAAAAACCTTCCTTTTTAACACTCATAAGCCACCCCTAAAGTAGGTCCTAAACCGTCCATAGGGCAGGGTGCATTGTGTTAAAAAAATAGGACATGTGTGTTTAAATTTTATATGTCATGGAAGTGAAAAACTCCTAAATTCGCTTTTCATTACTGTAAGGCTGAACTCTCCCATAAGATAACATTGGGTTACCATATTACACTTAATAAGTACTAATGTTTGATTGAGTACAAGTGGAAATGCCATGTTTGGACTCAAATTATTTGTAATTTAAAATCTTCTTCAATGGTAAAGTCAGATTTTAGATTACAGTTTATAAAACACCACTTTTAGAAAGGTGGCTTACTCCTGCCCTAAACTTTCTGAGGTCTTCAACGAGTTTCCAGCAACCTAGGCATGTTAATTGCTCCTCCATCAGGAATGAGTATTGGGCCCAGACAGTGAACAATAAGACCAGGATGTAGCTGGGAAAGGGCCATCTTGCCAGGATGAAAGGGGCAGCGCTGATTCCTATCTCACTTACATTTCGAAGGAGCTGCCTCAGCATACTCACAAAGAACTTGACACCAGGTTATGTCACCCCCAGACATTTTGGGACCTGGACAGGGAGGAAGGAAATTCCAAAACCATTTGTGTGTGTGTGTGGGGGGGGGTGGGGGCGAGGGGGGTCCTAAAATTTCTAGCACCAGCTATAAATAGTGGCCCCTTAGACCAATTCTTCAGGACCTGCAGAAGACTACAGAAGGAATGCCTTGTACTCCAGAGGGCTGACTGTCCTGCTGCTTCAGGCATATCTTGTTCTTCAGAGTGTTGCCCTGCTGCTTGAGGCCTGCCGTGTTCTTAAGCTGACTACCCTGCTGCTTGAGGCCTGCCTTTCTACTTGAAGAGAGGACCATCTTCGTGAACCCAGGACTACCAGTGTGAGTACAATGGTCAGTTGGCTGACTTCCTGTTCTGAGCTACAGGGACACAACAAACTTCAGAGGCATCCCTGAAACTGCCCAGCTGACCTACCACAACTAGCCCTGCCTGGACCTACAACTGGACCTGCCTGTTTGGACCTGCCTGAGCCATGCTGGCATCTACTGAAGTTATTCCCATTCCCCACGAGGTGCCTCCCAAGGTTCTGGACCCTTGGCTGACATCAGCTGACCTTCTCCTGTGAAATCCTGAAGTTTTTAACTCAGCATGCTGGACTTCGAAAAGGTAACTATCTCAGCAGCAATAACCTGATCCCTCTATCTGGCCCTCACTCCATAGTGGTCTGCCTAAACTTATAACTTTGTCCCGGTCCAGCACAACCAGATACTCACAGTTAGCGCTTTCTGCTTCTTGGTGCTATTGTTACATAATCTTTTAAGATTGTATATCTCCAGTTCTACTAACTGAATGTTTGACGTTTTGGTCTCATTCTATTTATTAAATGTGCTACGGTTTTCCTAGATTGGGTTGGGATTTTTTTTGTGTTGTTTTTTTACTCTATTACTGTTGGTCTACTGCAGAAATACTTTACATATTGCATCTAAATTACGCCTGACTGCTTTTGTGCAAAATTACCAGAGTATTAAGCACAGATTAATTTAGTTGTGGCTCACCCTGACTGTGGTTGCTGCTTGAGAAGGGTTAACATTACCTCAACCAATAACCCCGTCCCTCAAAGCAGGAAAATTATAACAAAAGTTTACAAATACAGCAATTGTGAACAAAGGGACATCAGGGGGCCAGAGAGTCACTGGCCATAACAACACTTATGCCAACTGCAGGGAAGGAGGAGAGTTGAGCAGTTGGAATAGCGTAAGCAAAAACAAAGATTTGGGCACCAGCTATATGAGCGAAAGAGCCAGTTGCCAGGGGAATTTTAGACCAACTAATAGCACCTACAGAGATAACGCTTGAGGGTGCTCATGACAAATATCCCCAAGCTTAGTCTATCCTCCTATAGGGAAGACGAAGACTCACTAAAGAACAAAATCATTCACTGGCTTCGCAACAAGCGTGACTGCCTATCCATAATACACTCCGATTTATTGGAGGCAAAGCGCCAAACTAATAAAAACTTACCCTATGACTCAGTGCTCCTCACTTTAAGGACGAAAGATATAGTAGACTGACTAATAGCCCTTGATCTAAGAACAGGGCCACATCATTCTAGCCCAGTGAGATTCAGAACATACTTTTCCGGGGACCTTTCAATAGGAATGCTCACAACACTATTGCACCCAGACGATTCCCCCACTATGAGGGAGCAAACAATAATCTGGAGGCAGTTGATTGACAGCTAAGGCCATTGCTGCCTAACGACAAGGGGGAAGCCTGCCCTAGTACGCCCAAAAATACTCTGCTTGTTCCCCCCGTTGTTATCCCATAAATACATAGGAAAGACAGGGGGACAGCCTGTGCCCAAGATGGAAGCCAGCTGCTAGATGTACCAGCTCAACCTGACCAAATATGCTTGATTTCATGGAATATAGCGGGCCTAAAGCAAAAACTAAAGGACTCAGTATGGCCAGAATATATGAATTCTACCGAAATCTGCTTGTTACAGGAAAGCTGGTCACTCGTAACCCCATAGAAAATTGGGGTATAAAACTTTTAGCATCTGTGCGGTCCCCTCAGCTAGAGGCAGACCTTCTGGGGGCCTTGTGACTTGCGTCAAAATCACTTTAGACTGAAAGACGACATTGCTAAATATTCCCTTCAAAGATATCCTGGGGATAAAATTACAATCTAAAGATAACACAGAAATATACATAATTAATATTTATAACAGACCAAACCCCGCGAGTAAGGAATCACAAGTTATAGAGTTACTAGATGCATTCTTAAGCTCAATTGACCCGAGCAACATAATAATTATAGGTGGTGATTTTAATAGAAAATACGAACCTATAGTTGGAATTTGCAACATCTTCGAAGATGAGGATATAACCCATAATATACCATCACTTGAGGTTGCTTCTGCAGTACCGTGCACAGTAGCTGCTGCACAACTTACCCGCCTTGCTGCGGGGCACGGACTAAGGGCTTGCAATGGCAGGCTACCCTCTGGAAGGCCAAGCCTCCCTACTTTTGCTAGGGGGACTACAAAGAGTCATACTGACTATATATTGGTCTCAATAAACTCATGGACCAACATGCATGACCTCAAAATAGACGTAAGAGAAGACAGCGATCATCTGCCTTTATGCCTAACAAAAGTTGGCCCGCTCATTTACTCTTTTGAAAGGAGAACTAGCGATGAGGACCTCTTCCCTATACAACTTCTTATTAGTAACAACCGAAGATCGCTGTATTGGCCTACAATAGTGGGTAAGGTAGAGCTCATGACCAAGATCTACAATGTCTTTGCAGACACTATTCTTCCTTATATTGAACTACCCACCGAGAAAATCCCTATTGTTAAGATACACCAAACTATGGCAGAAAGCCTAAAATTCATTATGACAAAACCAGTTAGAGACAAATGTGGAGTGAAAACTGAGAAACCGATCCTCTCTAAACAGTGGTATAACATGGCTTGTCGGAACATATATTGGCAGCAAAATCTAAGAACATAGAGGTATTGAGGGAGAAAAGGACAATGTACAAAAAGCTATTGATAGACATAAAGAGAGAGTGGGATGATAGCTTATGGTCCGATATGATTTTAGCAGCTAAAACAAAGGACCATAAGGGATTTTGGAGTCTTACAGCCAACGGAAACAAAACAGGGAAAAGTAACCTGGACCTTCATTTAGACCCCAGCACCTGGGTCAATCATTTTACAAACCTTTATGCTGAGACTACCAATCAAATATCAAATACACACTGTAGTGACATGCAAACTACACCCATTTCCATCACACGGGCAAATAACCATATCCTTTAGTTTAGTATGGAAGAAACATTGATAGCAATAGACGCAGTCAAACCTGGAAAAGCACCAGGACCAGACAGAATCCCAGGGGACTTATTAAAACACGATAAAACAGTATGGGGTCCTTACGTTAATCTTTTAGGCAATGCTTTGGCAGCTGGAGCGCCACTGCCAGAAACTTGGAAAGGGGCCAAAATAATCCCAATTTTTAAAAAGGGCGAAAGGCATGAGCCAGCAAATTATCGCCCCATAAATCTAATTGATACCCTTCAAAAGACTTATGTAAGGCAGCTTTTATCTAGATTAAATGACTGGATAGACAGTAATAGTACTTTAACGCAATACCAGGCCGGGTTTAGATCACGAATCAGCACAGTCGACCAGGTCTTCAGATTGCTTTGTTTGGGCTGGAAATATACGGTTTTAAAGAAAGGCAATTGATATATAGCCTTTATTGATCTAAAGGCGGCGTTCGACTTGATCCCTCGAAATTTACGCTGGAATCATTAAAAAAACAAGGCGTATCGGAGGATCTATTGATCCGAATAATGTGACTTCATGAAGACAACTTTGCTAAAGTCAGGTGGGGACCAAGAGGAGAACTAACAGACGCAATCCCCATAAAGAGGGGTGTCAAGCAGGGTTGTGTGCTGACACCCACCCTCTTTTCACTATTTGTCAACGATGTCCCTAAATTTCTATTAGACTGCAGCCATGATTCCCCTAAGTTAGGTGGGGTTCCGGTTCCGACTCTCCTATTCGCCTATGATACTATTCTAGTCTCACAAACTCCAAAAGGTCTCCAAAACTTGCTAAACAACTTTAGCGATTACTGCTCTACAAAGGTTTAGAAATAAATACGTACAAAACAAAATACATGGCGGTAAAACCCCATAAATCATTTAAGAGGAACATAACCCTTTTAGAGCAGAAGCTAGAGTGTGTTTCGAATTTTAGTTATCTAGGAATCACACTAGAAACAAAATTGGCGTGGTCCTCACAATTGCAGAAAAGCAGGTCGATTTTGACCCAGAATGCTGCCCCTATTCTAAAAAACACATAAGGGGAGTATTACTAAAGCTGTCTCCGGCTCTAGAAGTTTATAAATACAGGGCACAATCGTCTGCCTTATATGGAGCCGAGTTATGGGGGGTCCTGTGCAAGAAGAGGGAGGAAAACAAGTTTTTTAGAAGTTTACTATCCCTACCTGTAAGGACTCCAATGATTCCACTCACTATTGATTTAAATTTAAAGCACCTAGACCATCAGGCAATTTTAAGACCACTGCTATTTTGGGTGCGTTTGTGGACAGACCACCCCTGAGTTAACAAGCCTATAGAATGACTAGAGGAGATCTTAGGTTTTGAGCAATTAGTAACCTTACCATGGGTTAGACATGTAAGTACATGGCTTGGCAAATTGGGCCTGAAACACTTCTGGGAAACACCTCTTTCAATGGCTCCATTTATGAAAAAGACGCTGAAAAGCACGTTTTGGACATATATGCAAAACAACGCTGGTCAAAGTTCTGGAAACGGAAGGTTGACACACCTATTTATTTCAATAAAACCCTCTCCATCCTACGAGCTCTTTTTGGATGAAGTTCAGCCCCAATTGGCTAAGTCCTTGTACATGAAACTTAGGTATGGTGTCCTGCAAATTCGGGCGAATACTGCCAAATGGGGCAGCACAAAAGGAGAATCAAAGGACGACAGCTGTCCGCTATGTGAGCTTAACTCACTAGAAAATGATTTCCATATACTCTTCTTCTGTTCAGCATATGGAAGCCCCTGGAGCAAATGGATTAAGCCACTATGTCGAACCTGGGAATTAGATCATGCTCTGATGCGACTAGAATTTTTAAAATACGATACCTCACAGATAATTGTTTTTAGTGTCAGTAGATTCTTATTTGCAGTCAATTTAATACATATAAAGAAAGGTCTAACATTTTAATATAGTATTTGCTACAATGTTGCAATTAATTGAATATGTTTACATAGTGGCTGGCAGTAAATTTAATAATCTGCATATTTTTGTGGCAGCTTTGAACATTTGTATTTTAATCAATGATGAGACCCTGTGATTCTATCTGTGAGCAAAGATCTACATATTTTGCAGAGCAATTGTAGTAATGCTTCAATAAACCTCAGACGTTTATATAGTGGTTAGCCGAAATGGTTAGGCCTGTTAATTCTGGCGAAATCTTATTACACTTACACTTTAATTACTGAAGAGACCTCTCCTCCCATTACTTGCACAACCAAACCCATGCTGGATTATATTCAATCAGTTTCACTTTTAAAACAAAAAACTACTATTGGCTCTTTTATATTTTATATTTGGAATTGTTTTTATTGATAATTATGTATTGGAATTATTGTTGTATTGGCCCTGTACATGATATTCTCAGACAGAATTTAAGAAATGTTATTGTTTTAACAGCATTGTATTCTCTTTTATTTTATTTTTGATTTTCATGAATGTTATTAACTTTGTTGTGTATCTTTATGGTTTTAACAACCGAATACAGAATATTGAGTGAGTGACAACAAAACGTTATAAATTATTGCAACATATTGCAACTTGCTCCCTAGGATTGTGGTATCCCAAAGTACCTAGACATCACTGCTATCCATATTCTTTTGCAATGAAAATAGATGAGAAGTCAGAGGAAGGACAAACAATGGCAGAGAAAGAATCTTAGACAAATGTTTCACCACCTATTGCATCAAGTGTTCAAGAAACAACGTTATCAACATAAATTACAATAGCCTTTATTAGCAGGCTTTATGAGATGGTGGGAGCTGGACAGCCGATCAGAATGCTCTATTTCAGGCCAAAGCTACTAGTACAGGCCTGCAAAAAAGATAATTTGGGTCTGCAAGCTCCCTGTCTCTATTCTCTTGCCCTTCCACTCTCCCAGTAGTGAATTTACCACACTTGGGAGGGAATAAAGGACTCTCGAGCTCTCTTAAGGGAAGTCGTTTTATGAATCAGGCCGTGTCTTCCTTCAATTCCGTGGAATGTAAGCGCTAATGGCCAGTAGAAAAGCATACAAATCAACAAACCAATATATTTGTGCTTTTTGTACGTCCTATTAGTTTTTTTTATCCCTTTTCAGTGAAGGAAGTGAAGGAGATTTCACAGCAGAGAACAACTTGTTTTAAAAGTGCCAGAACTGCCCGGGAGTTGTTTATCTTCTCACCCAAGGTGAGTTGAATTCACTGCTGGGTGAGGGGTAAGTGCCATTCTAAGCCACCGATGCGGGCAATAATGCCTAAACACAACACCCATTTAGGAACTCATAATGGAATCTTAAAAGTCGAACTTGGTTGAATGCAAGACACAAAGTGAAAAGGACTTTGTAAATCAATGAAATTACTTTTGTTCTGATTTGTAATCAGAATCATTTACTAGACTCGGATTCCAGGCCCCCAGACACGGGTTCAAATTACATACTGCTCGAATAAAACTGTTGTGAGGGCCGAGGAAGTAAACAGAAAGCAACAGTGGAGTGAAAAAATGGAAGCAGGTAGAAGAAACAAACCAAAGAGGAAACATATTGAAGAAGAGTTACAGACTGGGGAACAATGAAAGGACATAGAAAAAAGCAAAGATTGGATGCAAGGTGTAAACAAAACAAGCATTTGCAATGCAATAGGTCTCGCAAATATTAAAGTTTGAGCTATTGGTGTTGCATTATTTAGCAATGGCAATAGTTCAAACTTTAATAATGCGAGGCCTATTGCATTGCAAATGCTTGTTTTAAATCTGGTCACCCTACTGCTGGCTCCATTTAGCAATAGGCCGGCTGACGGCAAGGCAAGGGGCTACCCCCCACACCGCCCTCGCAGAGCACACACTGACATCTTGAGGATTTTTGAGGGGTCCAGGCAACAAACATTTTTGGAGGCCGGTTTGGAACAATTGTTTTTACCTATTCCGTGATCATTTAAGCCCCACGGTGTCAAACATTTCTTTTTTTTTTTTTTGAAAACTCTTTTTATTTTGCAAGAAAACAAGGTCACAAAAGACAGTATCATCAAAGCCATAGAGTTGCTGCCACCTCGGCGGCACACGGTCACAGTGCAGGTCAATATGCATTCACAATAGTCTGTTACCGGCTAGGTTTAGTCCACAGTCTCAAGGTCGGATAGACGGGCCAGCGGGGGCTCACATATGCCACCTCTGTATTCATTCCAACGCGACCACACCTCCCCCCACTTTCTAGGGCACCCTCGTGCCATGTATATAGTCTTCTCCTGCAGCATGCACCAATCCATGTCTTTTTGCCAGTCCACCAATTTCGGCAACGTCGGTGCACCCCATAGACGGGCTATATTTCGTTTCGCCACCATTTGCCCAAGCGTAACCCAAAGTCTCCCCCGTGCAGACAGGTCTGTGGGTTCCCAGATGTTCAGTACACATCGCTTAGCCTCTGTGCGAAGGTCAACCTCCCATACCTCCCTCATGCAGGACACGACTCGCCTCCAGTACCTCTGCACCCCTGGGCAGTCCCACAAAATATGGAAAAAGGAGCCAGTCTCCCCACAACCCCGCCGGCAGAGCCCCTCCCCCCATCGCCTGAAGTCTTGTGCAGGAAATGTATACTCTGTGCAATATCTTAAGCTGTACGAGTCTGAGTCTAGCCGATATCGCCACCTCCCGTGGGGACGCCAGAGCGGTCACCCACTCCTCATCGTCAATCTCAAGACCATCAGCCACCCACTTCTCCTTTAGGGATCCGAGAGGATCAGGGGGGTTATTTATCAATTTTTTGTACGTGAGCGAGATGGCATGCTCCGGCATGTGTCCATCAAGCAGCCGATCTTCGAGTGGGGAAGCCTGCGGGGGCTTAGTCCCCGGTGAAATGTTAGCTTGGAGGGAGTGTCTCCGTGGGCGCCAGGTCGTACGTTTCCTGCAAGTAAGCGAAAGATCGGATCCCCTCGGGCCCCCACAGGTCTCTCACCTAGGAGATCCCGATAAGGTCCCAGCTACGGAACCCCTTTGTGCGACCCAGGCTGCCCAATCGTTCCGACGCCCACAGGGGGGTGGCCAGGGTCAAAGTGTTGGACCAGCCCAACTTACGATGTGCAGCGTGCCATATTTGCACCTAGTGCTTCGTCGGTCCCGTGAGTTGAAACTTGCCAGGTTTCGAGTACAGCGCAACCTCGTAGTTCCCACCCGGGAGCAACTATCTGTCCATCCCGTAGCCTGGGTCATTCCCATCACTGTACGTTCCCTGATTGATCGCCGAGAGGTGAGCCGCCCAGTAGTACTTGCGGATATTCGGGAGGGCTATCCCCCCGTCGTACCATCCCAGCCTGAGTTTTCGCAGCGCTATTCTTGGCGTACCGGCCCAGAGAAGGGCTCGCTGTGCCGCCTCCACAGCCACAAAGTAAGAATTTGGCACCAGGTCAGGATAGTTTTGGAGGGCGTAGAGAAATCTAGGGAGTGCCATCATTTTAAAGAGGGCCGCACGGCCCAGCATTGACAATGGCAGCCGCTGCCATGAGTTGGAGTCACGCTGTAGCCGTCGCAACGGCGGTAGTAAATTATTTTCGTACCGGAGAGTCCTATCCCGGGTGACAAATACGCCGAGGTACCTGAAGCCGTCCTCCGCCACGGCAAGCGGGCAGTTGCTGGGAAGCTTGGGAGGGCCGCCATGGAGGACATAGAGGAGGGTTTTGCTCCAGCTGATGCTGAACCCCGAGTTCCGCCCGAAACTAGTAAATATGTCCATAGCTGCCACTATAGATCTCTGCGGTTGGGAGAGGTAAAGGAGGATATCATTGGCGTATAGCGAGATTTTGTCCTCCCATCCGTCCGTCCATCGTATCCCCGTGAGGTAGATGTCTTGCCGGATCCACGCCGCCAATGGCTCAAGGGAGAGCGCAAAGAGGAGTGGCGAAAGCGGGCATCCCTGTCTGGTTCCCCTCTCCAGGGCAAAGACCTCAGAAACCTTGTTGTTGATCACCACTTGTGCCAGGGGCTCCGAGTATAGGAGACGGACCCATGCCATAAAGTGTGGCCCGAAGCCCATTTTACGGAGCACCGCCATCATGTAGGGCCACTCGAGGTTGTCAAATGCCATGGTGGCGGCAAGCGACACCACCACCGCGTCTTCCCGGATCGTATGGCACCTCCCCAGTACACCATTCAGGCGTCGTATGTTGAGCGCCGTATTTCGGTGTGGCATGATGCCAGACTGGTCCGGATGGACCAGCGTGGGGAGGACGGCGTGAAGCCTATTGGCAAGGGTTTTCGCAAGTATTTTCGGCTCTGCGTTGAGCAGGGAAATCGGTCTGTATGATGAGCATGACTCTCTCGGTTTCCCGTCTTTTGGGATGGTCACTATCGTGGCCAGGCGCTGATCTAGCGGCAGGCTCCCCTTCTCCTTGCTTTCCTCGAACATATGGAGGAGGTGCAAACTCAGGATGTCGGGCTTCAGCTTGTATAGCTCAATCGGCAGCCCATTAGGTCCAAGAGCCTTACCCGGGCGAAGGTCCGCAATCGCGCGTTCCAGCTCGGCCGTGGCAAGTGGCGCCTCCAGGGCGTCACGGTCGGCCTCCGAAAGGCAAGGCATGCGAATGTCTGCAAGCAAGGCCACCGAGTCCTCCTCCGGACGGTCCGACCCCCTACTATATACCTGCCGGAAGTGCCTTGCAAATTCCGCCGTAATCTCCCGGGGCTCCGTTACCACGTCTCCCGACGCTGTTATAATCTCTGGCACCACTGTAGTGGCTCTCTGCTTTTTCTCGAGCCAAGCGATAAGTTTGCCCGCTTTGTCGCCCTGGTCATATATCCTGCCCACCTTGTGTTGAATGGCAGTTTGGGCAGTCTGTGTGACCAGCTCCCTGTATTCCGCCGTTTTAAGTCGCAACCGGTGATCAAACATTTCTAAATAATATTTTAAACTTTAACAGGGTCTCACAGAGCAGTTGAAATATGTCTTGCCCGGGATCACAAAAATCATTGAACTCACGCTGGGATGAGAGATTGAGGTGCTGGAAAGGGAGAGACTTTTAAATAGATCAGTAGAATAGATAGGGGTGGAATAGAGAGGAAGTCCATTTTCAATGTTGATTTGCCCACGCCTTTAAGTGTATCTGCACACAGTACCACATAGTTATCGATGGCACTTGCTGCAGATACCCCCTGCACTGTAAGGGCCATTTTAGGCTCCCGAAGGACTCCTTTTAAGCCTTTCTAGCCCCATTACGAAAGGTGGGGGATCTAAGCAAGATACTGTCCACACCAGAACCTTGTGCGACACAGAAAGTCCGGGTCACTCCCGTGAAAGCATGCCCTTGCTTTGCAACTATCAAGAAATGCGCGGACACTACACATTTAGGCAGAATGTTTCCATTTGGAGCGCTGTGGTTTTTTTTGTGTGAAGTTGCCGGGGATGTGGTGAGGGAGGGCCCACTTTTGAAACGTCGCCAGTTTGCAAGCCATGGTCATTGTTTTGCCCCCTTGTGCCAAGCGGGAGGCAGAGTCGTGGCGTGCACTGTCCTGTCCATGTCTTCTCCAGAGTATGGTGCCCAGGCATGCCCCCGCCCCCTGGAACAGAGCGAGGTGTGTGGCCATGGAGGCCCGCCGAGCTCCTGGTGTCGGCACTTAGCCATCACCAGACGCCTCAGTAAGGGGCCCCCTCATGCTCGTATGTGAAGAATCTACACCGGTGTGAAGAGGGAAGCAAGAAGCATTGCTTCCCGTGCTCCGGGGACCACCATTCAATTTGTGGTCAGATCCTTACTGTTTCAACCGAAGGTATGGCATAATTTTGTGTGCTGGGCACGGGGTAAAGTAAGTTATTCATATTTTTTTAATGGGTTTGGGTAGACGTGTCTAAGGTAAATAGAACCTTTTGCCATTTCTTTTCAGATTTACAAAGTGCTGAGTCCATAGACTTTACTATTTCAGGGCTACAAACACGGACAGAGTGGGATAAGTATTGACACTGAGGTCAGAGGTCACGCAGAAAAATCTTAAGGTCACATCTTGCTGTTAAGTTGACATTTTGAGACAGGCAAACAGGGAATTGCCTTTTCTGACTCCACTTATGCTACTACGATATAACTGTATGCAAATCCTTTTTATCCTCGCCGGGAGGAAAGGTGCAGGGTAGACGCGGCTCTGCAGCGATGGTGGAACCCACCGAGCTGTCGAGGCACTTTAGCTGCAAGGCGCACTGCGCTTGTTCAAATTCAGATTATCTCTAGTACACACGAGCGAGGCACAGTGCAGCGAAAAACCAGGACGCAGGCAGCTCTGCTGTTCGGCACAGCCCCAAACAGGGAGGGTGATCTGGTGGGGGGCGCAGAAACACAGAGGCAGTGAAAGCGATCGCTTTTGCTATTGTAAAAAAAAACTAAGAAACATGCCCGCGAGTGGTGCGCGCGCGAGCCCTAAAAAGGCATGCACGAGGGCCACCACCTCTTTTTCTGTTAGAGAGAAAAGAAAGTGGCACTGTGAAGAAGAGTAAGTAAAAAGCTAGAGTAATAAAGAGACGGGCTAAAGTGGAAGTAGAGGATGACAAAGAAGATACAAAAATGGATAACCCTTGTTCTTGTGAAAGAAAAATTCAAATCAAATATAGAGTTAAACCAAATGATTCGAACCAATGTGTTTTATGAAGTGTAAGCCCAATTTTTGATCACATCTTTTTATTAAGTACATGACGACATCATGGGAGCTTGCCTTCTGCTTTGGTTCCCGCACACCCCTCGTACAAAAATCACGAGCAAATTTATCGATTTGGGGCTGATAATGGCAAAAAGGGAGCTTACCATGCACTGGAAGGCAAGAACGGGGCCGAGCATTCTAAGGTGGAAGGCGAGTTTCCTGGTTTGGGCGGGGACTGAAGGGACGCTTCGCCGACAGTTGGCCAGGCGTGCTTCTAATGACAAGGCGCTAGACGCTGCTAGGGTGTGAGGAGCTTTGGTGGAGGAGTTTCGTTGCCCGGGGAGCAGGAAGATGAGGGTGGGGATCAGGCGCGCATGGCCCAGAATATGGGGAGTGAGGAGGGACCCACTGGGACTGCCGGGGAGACTGCTCAGGAGGAGGCCGCTTGAATATTTTCAGAGAGACATCGATATTTATACAATTTCTTAAGATGTGCAGAGTAGTCGAGCCGCGGGGTGGTATGCATGTGGGTGGCAGCGTGCAGCCTTTGGCCCTTTTGAGAACACTGATGGGGCTCGTCCTATAATTCTGAGTTCGGCTCCCTGGCTGCGTGGGGCGCTATACGTCTCGCCGGGAGGGGGGGTCCAATGCGGGCACACTGACAGGGGGGGGTGGGGGTAGAGAGGGGGCGGGGTGGGGTGTTAGGGGCGACAATGCTGCGGAACTACTTTCTCCTGTACTGTCCTAAGTTGCCTAGTTCTCTTGCACAAGATTACTGTATGTAACGCTGATTTCATGCTGCAATAGTTGGGGAAAAAACCAATAAAAATTGTTTTAAAAAAAAAAAAGTACATGATGACAAGGGCAAGGATACTACAACAAATATCCGTAGACTGTAAATACAAGTAGTTGAGACAGTATATTCAGTTCTAAACAGGAAGGTTCCTTACATTACAATAATTCTACATTTCTACATACATTTGTGACAGTATTTCCAACCCCAGCAATCTCAGAGGACATTACTTTGGGGTGGAAGCCCATTTTGAACCATTAGCATTCTGACTATATGATACCATAACTACATGAAATGTACACTATACAAATCATCATCATCATCATCATCATCATAAATATGTTCATTTTAGACCGTAGTCCATAAAACATGAGTTACATAATTCATAACATACTATACACTTAAAACCCATGCTAAAAGCATGCCTGCCCATGTCATAAACCAACACATGAATGGTTCCATTTGAACACTGATCTCATTCAAGTGTTCTCCCATGTCTTCATACTAACTAACAAGAAACCACCTATTGCACCCAACTACTTACATGGATTTCGTGGGTCTGTATCTCGAACACAGTCTTTGTGCCACAAGGGGACACAAACAGGCCCCCACCTTAACAGAATGATACCAATATACTTTTGTGCCGGCTACTTCCGAACAGTATCTTAAGGAGGAGCTGTCACACATTCCTCACTATCCACGGACTACCATGCTGAGGTGCAATGTTTTCTATCTGTGACACAGGATGGTGGCGGACGATGGGGTAATTAAAGGGCAGCTTGTGTGTAGGCGAAGGGACCTCTTAAACCCCATCACAAAATGAAAGGTCTTCCTTACAGGGACAAAGTACTAAATAATCATCCTTGGGTTTGAGAGAGCACTTAAGCCAAGAGGAATCTAAAACATGGAAGTGGGCGATTTGAGCAGATGAGCAGCTGTGGACAGTTGAAGAGAACTTACAGAAGTACTGGGCCAAGGGTTCTTCGTTCCACGTAAGCAAAGTCTGGGGATCAGACACACACTGGTACCTACAGTTATGTATAATCTTTATTTGATGATTCAATACATAATTTCTTATTTGACTGGTACGCAATGTACATTTTGCTTCCCCTACTATTTCCCATGACGTACCATGTTTACCATGTTCACTCCTGTTCAGTCATATGAGAGAGTTATTTGTGATTCTCCAAAAACACACACACACACACACGCGCGCGCACACACCCACACACACCCCACAGTTGGTCATAATATACCTTGCAAGGCTCGCCAACTTAAAAAAACCCACAAAGTCGCAAACATGAAACTCATGGAAATATAGATAAAAGCATAAAATAAAATGCACAAAATATCTCCGGAAAAGCAAATCAGCTATAAAAAAGTCGGCCTATATTATTACACTAATACTTTGCATCGGGAACTAATTCAGCAGAGCGACTCGTTTTGCTTTTCAGATAAAAAGTAACTAAAGTAAACACATTAACACCCAAACTTTATTTGTAAAGATCTTGAATAATGTTGGCTAAAAGTAGGTTGATCCAAACTCTGTAGGTAGTCAAAATGGTGAAAAAGCAACACCTTTTTGGCTCGTGCTAACATTTATGAATACATCAGCAGTATGTCCAAGTCATTTGCTAGATGTAAGTCTTCGATTAGTTAATGTGTTTTCATGACTAAACAAAAATTTGCACAGTAATATTTCCTTTTATATCAAATCTAAAAAGACAAGGCACGTTTTAAGATTGGGCTGCGCTGACAAAAATTCACAGCACTCAACTCAACACGAGGAAATAAAAAAGCACTTTGGCTCGTTATCTGCCTGCCACTTTTTCCACCTATGCACCTATGGCCTATTTAGTGTGGAGCAATAGCTGACTTTGTGCATGATGCAATCAAGTGTCTTAAAACCAAGAAGCACTAGAACAGAAGTGATAATATTTTATGACAAAACACAACTGTCAAATATCATGCAATTTGTGTCAACAAATTCAGACCGTGCTCAGTTCTGTTCAAGGTCTGAAAACTTTTACGGCTCCATTACGAGTCTGGCGGTCCAAAGACCATCCGACTCGCAGGGGCTCGGTGATGGCAGTACAACCACTGCCGCACCGGCAGTCTGACTGCCCTATTACGAGTTGGGCAGTTGGGACGCCCTGGGACTGGCACTGTCCCTGTCGACAGCGAACCGCCGTTCCCTGGCAGTGCTGTGGCAATCAGAGGCCGCAATATGCTTGGCGGGCCCGCCGTAGTCCCACCAAGCATATTACGAGTTCCCTCCCTGCTTGAGGTGTCATGGACGTTCCTCCTCAATGCACACGGTGGCAGAGAGGAAAGAAAGGGGGCCCCTACAGGGCGCCCTGTGCCTCCTCAGCATGTGGATGCACACAGGGGAGCATACCATGTGCCCCCCAGGTGTGTATGCACACCACTTCCTGCACGGCATGGGCTTTTGAGTCCATGTCGTGCAGTAACCTTGTTGTGCTGTCCTATTGTGGGGTATTTTTCAAAGGCACTCCCGCCTTTGAAAGAGACACGCCGCAGGACCGCCACGTAGCCTGCCCGCCAGACCACTTTAAAGTCGTAATCTTGTGGGCGGGCAAGCGGGCAGTGGCGAGTCTCGGTGCAGCGTTGGCGCACCACCCATTCCCGCACCGTCGAAACTCGTAATCAGCCCCTTTTGACACTTTTTCTTGAGACTAAAGCCTTTCACAGCCTTCTTTCTTCCAAATGAACATATTGATTCATACTCTCAAACACTGTACTCACTGATGCTGGTTTGCCTTCAGCACATCATAAGTGTCATATGTAATTCTTCCAGAGGCTAACAAAGAACCTGAAAAAACACATTCAGCAACCTGAGAATACCACTAATAAGCTAGTGATGTGTGTAGGGGGTGAAAAACAGAGCATTTCTGGAGTAAGTGTGAACCTTGCATGTGAGCAAGTAATCCGTTTGAAGTCTTTCAGCATGGTTCAACAAGCACCGACATTACTGACCAAACTTTAATGTCATCTAGGTTTCAGCGTTGCGTGCATGCATGAGGTATTTCTGTTGTGCAAAGCTAGCCAAAAGGTAACGGAGCACAGTACAAGGTCAAGGATAAGCATATAGTCAACAAGTGATAAACGTATCTGGTTTGTAGGCTGTTAATGCACTGTGATGTAGTGTTATTTAAAGACAAGTGTCCTCAACTCTTTGCTAAATTGGAGAAGCACTGCGATAGTCCTGATGGACACAGGGATGTTGTTCCAGATCCTGTGTGCATAACTAGAGGTGTGCTGAGTATCACCACAGATGGTGAGCTTGTCTGCAAGATAAGCAGGGGTGCTGGTTGTGATGGCTTTGTAACTGATACAGCTGGTTTTGAAGATCGTGCAGGCCAACAAGGGGAGCTAATGGAGTTCCACCAGGATGGGGTAATGTGATATTGCTTCAGGTTCTGGATAAGATGTGCTTAGACATGTAGGGTGTCCTTATGGGAGGCTATCGAGTAAAGTCTTGCCACCATCCAGATATGGGTTAAGGACGGCCATAACAGAACTTCTGAAGTTATCTGAAAAAACGCTTTCACTTTCTTTGGAAAAGAGAGCTGGTGCCAGGCCATCTGTCTTTTTTGACTATGTGCTCTTTAAGGTTGAGGATGGTGTCTAGAGTTAATCTAAATGGCTTGATATCAAGTGAAAGTTGGAGTTCGAAGCCATGAAGGTTAATGCCATTGTGCCAGGTTTGTACTATTTGTTGTTTCTGGCAAATAACAGGAATTTTGTCTTGACTGGGTTGAGCATCAGGTAAGAGCTGGACAACCCATTCTGGATTATGTGCATGCAGTGTTTGAGATGTTGGATGTCTGAAGCAGAGGAGACTTTCAAGTGGAGTTGGATATCATCATGATATTCATGAATCTTTGTGCTGTCATCTGTGAGTAGAGCACCAAGAGGTTCCATGTCATGTAGAAGCCGAAGATGACATGGGACAGGCAGTGTGGAAACCTGCAGGTGATAGGGATCATTTTTGACCTGTGAACTGGGGTTAGCTGGAAAGATAGGAGAAGAATCAGTGAAGGCATTGCTGGTGAAGTCTCCAGAATGTATATACATGTGGGTTGGGGGACTGTGTCTTAAGCAGCTGAGCGGTCCAGCACTATCAGGAGGCTGGGGTAATCTTCATTTATGGTCAGGGGGCCATCATCAATAATGTGCGAGGTAGTGGTCTCCTTGCTGCAGCATGATCTGAAGCCAAACTGGTAGTCATAATAATAATCTCGTTTTAGAGGGTTCCCAACCAAGGCATGGTAGACAGTGATGTCACTGACCATGTCATGAGTGATGTAATATGAGAGTTCATAAGCAGTGCTTGCGGAGGCGCGAGTTAAAGGTTATAGATTGTTAGCATTATTGTGATCTTGGAACATAGGCTGCTTTTTCAGTGATCATGCAGTTGAATGGAAGTAGAATGGTGGATAAGTCTTGGCATGGTCATCAGAGTCTAGTGTAGCTTTCTACAGAAGTGGTAGGATGTGGCCTGCCATGAGAGCTGCTGGAAAGATTCTTAGAGTAAGGGAGGCATTGACAAAAGTGAGTAGGGGTGAGCGAGTGTCCCCAGAGAGAGCTTTGATGAATAAGAATGGTAAAGCATCATCTTTATAAGAAGTAACTTTAAGGGAGTTGAGTATGTCAGCAAGATCTACAAGATATAAGGCTTTGAAGAATGACCACTGCAGGACTCTACAAGAAGAGGTGGGCTTACATGATGAACTAAACTTGGTATTATCAATGCACAATTGTATCTTCTGTATTTTACACGGAAGGAGGGGTTGACAGCATTGCACTTTTCTGTGGCGTGAGGATTAAGTGGCTCTGGCAGGGGGCTGCTAGAGTGCTTGATTATCTTGAAAAATATTCTGCTTCTACTGGTGGCAACATTGATGGTGTTGAAATAGTTCTTTGCTTTGGCTGATATTATGGCTGTCTGCAAGTTGCACGTGTTGCAGGGATTCTATTCAGGAACAGAACTCTGCTTTAAACCATAGAACATCAGCATGTTGCGACTGAGTCACCATACCACATTAGTATTTATGAGTCCGATTAGCTAAAGTGCTGGCCACATGCTCCGCTTCCATTACTCACATAAACGACATAGTGCCCAGGGGATAGTTCCAAAGAGACCTAAATGTGAAAGTATCAACCGTAGAAAACATTGTTCCATGGTAAAGTTTCTTAAAGGACGAAGGCTTTCATCCACCAAGAGGTGGTATGCTTCATTATAGTGCCCCTCCTAAGATTTTTAGAGGGATTATATCAATGTCAGCTACAACCTTGGGAAACAGGGGCGCTCTATGGATGGCAGCATAGCCACAGAGTGGTTGTGGGGGACACACAGTTACTGGCGTGAGGTGTTATTAGTGCAGCGAGGAAAGAAGTACAATGAAACTACCTACTGTGAGACTACCAACGTTTATTTATGCCTTTAGAATGTAGGATTGAGAAAAATGTGTAAAGGAGATCATTCTATCCTTCCTATTTAGTATGCATGTTTCAACACTTCTAGATGCTCTAAAAAAGTGTCAGGAGCTTGTTTCCAGGATCAGACGTCTCTAATTATAATACTCGTTAGAGTATTTGAAAAACACATAGGCCGATTCACAAAGGACCTCCGCACTAGTAGCAGTGGCCCTGCAGTCTTGGAGGGACCAACGCAATGAATAACTGCAGTTTGGAGGTCCAGCAAGGACTGCTGGGCCTCAGCTACGAGTGTGGACCTGGTAAAAGACAGAGTAAGTCAAGTCAAGAGACAAAATTACTTGCGTTACACAAGTCAACCCGAAGTAAGTGTCACTGCACAATGCACATAAGGAATTTTAGTTTGAGTATCGTCACAGGCGGGGCATGGCTTGGCTTCCCTGACGTAAGGGAGGAGTGGTTGCGGCACTCTAAAGTGCGCATGACGCTTTTCGGTCAAAGCACCATGCATGTTCTCAAACCAGGCTGCATTACAGGTGGAGAACATGCACAGGTCCCCAGCCCCTGTCTGAGCGGCGAACCACAGCGCTCAGACCAATCACAACTCCGCATTGCAGCATTGTAATTGACTCCGGGGAGCCTGGGTGCGTACCAATCACAATGCTGCATTTCAGCATTGCGATTGGCTTTGGGGAGCCTGGGTGCTTCCTGGAAGCTAAATCACTATAGGTTCTCCCAAGATGGACCAGTCAGCAAAAAGAAAAGAAAACTCTGCTGTCAGTTCAGGTGTTGGTATGCCCTATTAGAAGTAAATAACACCACCTAGGCGTGGGGAAGGAAGCAAGTCCTTTTGTTATTATTTTCCCTCACACACCCTAGTGGTGTCATGCTTCATCATTGGGACACCCCGACGCCTAAAAGTCAGGGTGGGCTCGACCAATATTTCAGGGAGCACTTGATGAGATGTTTTTTGGCCAGGGGGTATAAAGATTAAAAATCGGCATCAAACCCCAGTTTCCCTTTATTCTTGGGTTTGGCTAGACTAGACTGACTAGACTCACTGCACATTACCTTGAGAAAAAACACTCAGACAGGGATCTTTGGTGGTCTGTGATCGAAAAAGTCAAGGGGGATGGTAACATGTCTAAGGTCCTTTTAGAACGAGAACAAAGATGGGTCCATAGATTGAAAACCCATATAACTGGTCTCAACGACCACATCCCTTGGAATCAACTTAATAAGAATCGTTAGTTTAGACTTTTCATCTAAGCTAGTATGAAACGTCTCCCCTACCATGTTGATACCTGGGTCTCACATTTGTGACAACGACCCCTCCTCCCCGCTATGCATATATGCACCCCGAGTAATATGGTCACATTGTTATCCGTGCGGAATTAGTCTTAGTATTTCACATATTCAATCCAACTTCTAAATAACTTCCTTTACACTGTTTTCCTTGTTTTTGCGAATGGGAACACGAAATATCCGAAAGTCTTGAACTTAATATAACTAGCCTTCAGACATCCCATAAACACGAGCCCTGTGTAGTTATGATGGAGCGTTAACTTCTTACGCAGATAGGAAGACGAAGTATCCGAAATAATAAATCTGCATCTCCAGTACTACCACGCATTGACACTAGAACTACAAGTCCCATGTTAAATTAGACCATGCATGCGCAGGATCTACTTCCGCACAGGGCGGTGTTACGAGACCCCGGAAAGAAACGGAGACGTCAATTAAAGTCGCATACAAGCTTTAAAGTCGCGGCTACGGCAACGGCAGTGATTCCAAGCTGTGGGAACCCATACCGATTAGGTGCTCATACGGGGCAGGACCCTTGGTGGCGTGAGTAAATTTTAAACGTACAGTGCATGGAAATGTGAAGAGCGAGTGGGGACATAGTGTGATAACGAACGAATGCGTGACTATCGTTTCCCCTTTCTCTGCTTTTCCTTACATATCTCGGCCTCGACTGTGGGATTGGATTACCTCCTCATGATCGGCTATTTTCCTACACCTGGGTCATCTGATCGGGAACCTACTGGTCTGAATATAATTAATTATTTGGCATGTATACACAGTGTGTGACTACAGGGCTACCCTATGTGTAGCGGTCCCACATGACGTTTATCCTCTCCTAAATTGGGGTAAGCATAAACCATAAGATTACAGAGAGTGTGTATTCAGGACATATGAGCGAGTAAGGAGTGGTTTGTTTTAATTTCGTGTCTGTGCCCTGGAAGTTTGACTGATAAGACTTCGGTCTTATATTCACACACGCAAATGGATGTGTGAGAATTGGATGCGGTATTTTCCCACCACTTTGATAATCAGACACCATAATTATGAGTGCAAATAGAATGCGGAAAGATTCCGCCACACAACTAGATACACGCCAAATTGCTGTGTGTCACACAAATGAGTGGTTATGCCTTAATCACGCGCACATTCTATTTTTGTGGTTTCACGTATGATGATGTGGAATGGGCAGAGACGTACACAATGCAAATGTTGGTATGTCTCTTTGCCGAAAAGAACTGACGCACTTTATATGTTGTTTGTCATCTTTTGTTTTTCACAGATGGAGTGATTTTAACTGCGGAATGACATTTTAATAAGGAGCAGCTATCTGCCCTTACCATACGATAGTATAGGGAATTTCTTTATCTTTTTCCCTTAATTCACAGGGGGCACAAGCCCTGATGAATGTCCGTGCACCCTTTACGGGGCATTAAGGACAGAAACATGTTGGCAATAGGGTCCTAGGACCATTATATCCCTAGCAAACCCTTATACTTATTATATTTTAACATCAGTGCCAAACCCAAGAATAAAGGGAAACTGGGGTTTGACGCCGATTTTTAATCTTTATACCCCCTGGCCAAAAAACATCTCATCAAGTGCTCCCTGAAATATTGGTCGAGCCCACCCTGACTTTTAGGCGTCGGGGTGTGCCAATGATGAAGCATGACACCACTAGGGTGTGTGAGGGAAAATAATAACAAAAGGACTTGCTTCCTTCCCCACGCCTAGGTGGTGTTATTTACTTCTAATAGGGCATACCAACACCTGAGCTGACAGCAGAATTTTCTTTTCTTTTTGCTGACTGGTCCATCTTGGGAGTACCTATAGTGATTTAGTGTTAAACCACGGGAGGGTGTACTCCCTCATTGAGTTCCTCTCGGCCCCCTAACCTAACTAGGGACCCGTCCCAATATAGGTTTGTGTATTGCTTCCTGGAAGCGACACAACGTGGGAGGGACGGAAATGAAATGTGGCGAGATCAGGTACGTGAATTTGTTTTTCAACTCCCTCATACCGTACCAGCCACCACTGATGTTCAGTCTTATCCCGGCATAAGCTATATCACTGCATGCTCATATGCGTGTCTGAGGGATGGGAGTTAAAATGGAAATATAGTAACTTCATACCAACTGTGTAAAACTAAGTATCCAAAATGATTGGGTTCTTCAACATATCCCATGAAAATCAGCCTTGAAAAGGAGGTAAAAGAAGCTAGTATGTATAATGTGGACAGACTTGTACAATAATGGGCTCACCTCACTTATGTGATGTTACCACAGACAGAAGGTAAATGTAATGCCAGTGTAACACATGAGTAGATTTGTACGCTATTAGATCAACTTGCTAATGTAATGGTTGTCACTTACATGAGGCAGATAGAAAGGTCGGCCTAGTGGTGCTGACAGAGACCAACGTCTACAAAATATAGCATTTTTGTACCTCATTAAAGTTGCACCATAAGTAACAAGGCATGCATTAGAACACTCCTCTATTATATGCCTATACATCGTGATTCATACCACCAAAAGGACAGGTCTCTATTAATAATGCTTAGTACTAATGATGTCGAGGACAAGGAGTGGACCCAACAAGAGAAATTAGCCTCCTTGGACGATACAATTACATCCCAGCAGTATCATGAACAGTGGTAGCTAACACAATAAGGTACACCCATGCTGACATTGAAAACCCGAGTGTGCCCTTTTTCCTCCTTCTCATTAAACTACTGGAGTCAGTATTGTTATTCTAGGGAGGGCATTTTAACACCTGTGGTCAGTTACATGCTCACAATTGTAAATGTGTGTTTCAATTGCTGTATGCAAGGAATGCAAGTGTGCAGTCAGCAGCGTGTACTCATATCGGAGGCATATAGCAAAGTAGTAAAATGAAACTATGAACATGTGTATTGTCAGACCTCTTGACTGTTTACGTGTTCAGTGAAAAATACCGGCGCTCATGGGATTTGTAGGCAGAACGTCTACTCACTCGTAAGTGATACCCATGCTTAGTAATAATCATTTAAAGTTTTTGATCATGGTGATGAATATTGATATTTGTAGCATTACGTCCAAAGGAAGGTATTTTGGTACTCCAAGTTCAAATCTCCCGACTATCATTGTATATAGGTTTAGGAGACAGCGAAAGTGGAAATTACAAGTGTACTCCCAAGTCTGACTCAAAAAGAACAAGTGCTAATGAGTTATCATTAGAAGATGTTGTGCTATTCATAGTGGCCACAAATCATTCCCAGACGTGGGACCCGTGCTCACTACGCCACTGGAGTCAAGCTATCCTGGCTGATGACGGCTGATAGCCAGAAACCGGTCCTAGGATGCTTGATTCCGGTCCAGGGAAGACATGGCTTGGCAGTTCGGGCTGGACTGTTCCCATGAGGCACAGGGTCAAGACTGATTTGCATATGGCCATGTCTGAACTGGGGTGGCGTAGTGGGCAAAAGAACGATGGATTTAACCCAGATCTCTTGACTGGGGGAGAATGTCTGCATTGTCAGCATTCCGTCCATCATTTGTTTGTTGTAACGCTTTTCGCCCTAAGTGGGATGGGTATTCTCAGACGTGGGACCCGTGCTCACTACGCCACTGGAGTCAAGCTATCCTGGCTGATGACGGCTGATAGCCAGAAACCGGTCCTAGGATGCTTGATTCCGGTCCAGGGAAGACATGGCTTGGCAGTTCGGGCTGGACTGTTCCCATGAGGCACAGGGTCAAGACTGATTTGCATATGGCCATGTCTGAACTGGGGTGGCGTAGTGGGCAAAAGAACGATGGATTTAACCCAGATCTCTTAACTGGGGGAGAATGTCTGCATTGTCAGCATTCCGTCCATCATTTGTTTGTTGTAACGCTTTTCGCCCTAAGTGGGATGGGTATTCCCAGACGTGGGACCCGTGCTCACTACGCCACTGGAGTCAAGCTATCCTGGCTGATGACGGCTGATAGCCAGAAACCGGTCCTAGGATGCTTGATTCCGGTCCAGGGAAGACATGGCTTGGCAGTTCGGGCTGGACTGTTCCCATGAGGCACAGGGTCAAGACTGATTTGCATATGGCCATGTCTGAACTGGGGTGGCGTAGTGGGCAAAAGAACAATGGATTTAACCCAGATCTTTTGACTGGGGGAGAATGTCTGCATTGTCAGCATTCCGTCCATCATTTGTTTGTTGTAACGCTTTTCGCCCTAAGTGGGATGGGCATTCCCAGACGTGGGACCCGTGCTCACTACGCCACTGGAGTCAAGCTATCCTGGCTGATGACGGCTGATAGCCAGAAACCGGTCCTAGGATGCTTGATTCCGGTCCAGGGAAGACATGGCTTGGCAGTTCGGGCTGGACTGTTCCCATGAGGCACAGGGTCAAGACTGATTTGCATATGGCCATGTCTGAACTGGGGTGGCGTAGTGGGCAAAAGAACGATGGATTTAACCCAGATCTCTTGACTGGGGGAGAATTTCTGCATTGTCAGCATTCCGTCCATCATTTGTTTGTTGTAACGCTTTTCGCCCTAAGTGGGATGGGTATTCCCAGACGTGGGACCCGTGCTCCCTACGCCACTGGAGTCAAGCTATCCTGGCTGATGACGGCTGATAGCCAGAAACCGGTCCTAGGATGCTTGATTCCGGTCCAGGGAAGACATGGCTTGGCAGTTCGGGCTGGACTGTTCCCATGAGGCACAGGGTCAAGACTGATTTGCATATGGCCATGTCTGAACTGGGGTGGCGTAGTGGGCAAAAGAACAATGGATTTAACCCAGATCTCTTGTCTGGGGGAGAATGTCTGCATTGTCAGCATTCCGTCCATCATTTGTTTGTTGTAACACAAATCATTGTTCATCATAGTTACATTCTGTAAGAAAAAAAGGAATGGAGTTAATCATAGGTAGAAATATGAGATTGCTTTGTAAGGAAGGTGCACCAGAAACAAAGCTAAAATCGCAAGGTCAGTCCATATATTTTTCATTATTTGCAAATGAGTAAAAATCAGCTAACGCGTTTTGTTCTCATCACATTAAGAACTTCATCAGGGCTTTGTAAGTAAGATAGAGTGTTCTCAGAGATAAGAATAGCAGATGCAGTATTTTGCTGGGACAATCACCCATACGTCCAAATTCCTTGTGAAATCAAATTCCGAATAATAATCTCGTTTCAGAGGGTTCCCAACCAAGGCATGGTAGCCAGTGATATCACTGACCTTGTCATGAGTGATGTAATATGAGAGTTCATAAGCAGTGCTTGTGGGGGCGCGAGTTAAAGGTAGCCCAGCTAAATATAACTGCTGAATTTCTCTGGTATTGTACGAGTGAAATATTAGCCTAACTATAACGTCCCTGTAACCTTATTTTTTTTCACTGAATTTCTTAGTTTTTAAAATTCTATTTCCTAACTATAACACCCCTGTAACCTTTGTTTTTTTCAGTGAATTTCTAAGGTTGTTTAAATGCTGAATCCCCAGCTCAACGTCCCTGTAACCTTTGGTTTTTCAGTGAATTTCTAAATCTTTTCGAATTTTATTTCCTAACTATAACGTCCATGTAACCTATGATATTTTTATTGCATTTTAAAAGTTTTTAAATTATATTTTCTATCTAAAATGGCTCTATAAGGGCTTGTATTTTCTTCAGTGGATTAATAAGTGTTTTTTTCTTTAAATTTTTTATATTTGCGACGTCGCGATCCCTGTGAATACGCAGTGAAAAAGGAAAACAAAAGCAGACATTCAATGACCACCAACACATCCAAAAATATTATGTAAAAAAATCCATTCTGAACATTGCTCTACACATATTACTATATACATACTTCTTTCAAAGCATTATTAAACTCCTATTTTTCAACTAAATTTCTTTTAAAATCATGTTTCCAACTTGATGCCCCCCTTGCGCTGCCTCCAAGCGGATGTACTCCTTTGGAAAACGTTACCCCTTACACTTTTAGCTAGAGCTGCCCTTTATAAGATGATGGCACTCACGCGCTCTTTGTATGCCCTGCAAAATACGCTGTACTTAGTCCCAGCGCATTATTTTCAATTAATAGATTCTGAAGTACGTGCTTTGCTTTGGAACCAGGGTACTCCCCATATTGCCCTCAACAAACTGACAAAAAGCTGGTACGATGGAGGCATTGCCCTACCCGCCATTCTGAATCACTGGGTTCATCGACTGATATCTGACCCGGCTTACAGAATGGACAGACATAACATGCTTCCTGGCACTTATCTGAGGGCGCTTTATTGGGGGGCTAAGTACATGCCTAAATTTGCCCCTACGTCCTCTACTTTCACTTTATGGCTCACAGAAGTATGTGGTCTGGGTTGGAAAGACAAATTAACCCATGTTACTCCATTATTGGCAACAGCCCGTTTGGGTATGTTATCGAAACAACCAGGATTCTATAAATGGTACTTGATTGGCCTCTCGAAAGTAGGAGACATGTGGGTGAAGGGTAAAGTGATTCCATTTAGCGACCTACAAAGAGATTACCAGTTGGACGAAAGGGAAACCTTTTGCTACCAACAGGCTAGAAATGCATTGTACAAAGCTATTCCGAGAGACTCGGAATTGCCTGTCTCCTCGCCGTTGGAAGACAGATTATTAAATTACTATCTCCATGAAAGAGCCATCTCACTGATTTACGTAAAATTCTTAATCATACTCCAGATGCCCAGAAGAAAATCCGTCTAAAGTGGGCAGACGACGTAGGGGACTTAGATGACGACGACTGGCGGGAAGCGTTGGCCTCCCCCCGTGAAGTCGCGATCCGCTCCAGATTTAAACGTATTCAACTTAAATTGCTACACCAGCTTGGTTCTGGTCAAGATGGGGGTAATGAAATCCCCTACTGTCCCCGTGGGTTTGGTCATGTGGGTACCTATGTACATCAATGGTGGCACTGCCCGATCCTCCAGGAATATTGGGAGAAGGTTATCACTGGAATGTCCCAAATATGTTAGATACCGATTGATGTTTCACCCCGGTTATGTCTGTTAAACATCTGGGATGCCACAGATCTGTCATTCACTGAGAAATTATGGGTTACATTGGGATGTATGGTGGCAAAGTGCAATATAGCTACAACATGGAAGGGAGGAACCCAGCCCAGGTATACCGACTGGGAGTTGGACATGGATTGGTGCATGCAGGAGGAGAGGATTGTCTACAAGAGTAGAGGTTGCCCCATAAATGGTCAAAGATATGGGGCCCTTGGAACGAGAGTAGAGGCATGCTGTGTACTCCAGTTAGCCTTCTTCCCTCCCTGGTGGTCGACAATGAAGATATTTAATGATCCAAGGTATGGAACGATGTTGTGTGATTTGTAAGTGGCTGAACCTACATGTGTATTGTATACCACTTTTCTTGAATGTCATGCTCAATGCATTGTACTGCAATTGTTATGGTTGTATTTTCGTATTTAATGATATTCTTTAAAAAACAGATATTAAAAAAAACATGTTTCGGAGCTATTTCACATTTTTGCGATTATTCTGGGACATCCCGTTGACGTTGTTAACTGCGACAATCGTGCCTTTTCTATAAAGTCTAAAACACATATATCCATACATACTACAGTATTTTACACACTAGTGGTTTCTTACAGTATTCTCTAAAGCCATGTTTTCCAGAGAGTTTGCATAAAAACCATCTCTAAAACCTATTTTCCGTTTTCGTGGTGATGACAGAGATCGCGACGATGTTGGTAATTGTGATCTTAGTAGTTACATCACGAAAGCAGAAGCAAAATCAGTAATTCAATAGCCACCGCCACATTAAAAAATGATAACTATATAATTAATTCTAACCATCACAGTACATAACTCACTACATAAATAACTGTATAAAATATTTATCAATATCTCTATAACAATGTATTAATAATTCATATTCTTTTTATGTTTTCACCAACATTCGCAACAACGTTGATAGTTGCGATGTCCCTGCGATGGTATACTGGGGGGGAGGGGGCAGCGTCATTGCAAAGATTGTGCGCGATTAAAAAAAATCAATTTTGGACACATAACTTGTGCCACCAACACCTCCATTTCTCAATCATGGGGTCAGAGTATCTCCACCCTGACCCCTTATGTGGGCTTTCTCACAGGTTTTCAGCCGCGGGAACCGTTAGATAGATAGATAAAATAGTGGCCGCAACTTCCTATTCAGGTTGCGTCCAGCCAATCAGAGCATTCCCGTTGGCGCGTGCATCCGCAATGCATCGCAAAAACTTTTGCGAAATATCAGCAGCCAGAGATATCACTATAATTATAAACTGAAATTCATCTAAAACTACTGAAAAGATTTACACCAAATAAGCAAAAGGCACATCATTGAACCCACATCTACCTCCCTGCCAAATTTGATGTAAATCAGTTCAGCAGTTCGGGATGGGTATTAACATTATAAACGCAACCTTATTTTGTACCCCAAATTCTCGGTCCCCACTGCAAGGATCACCCCCAAACTTTCCATAACCGTAGTACCCATCGTGACACTTTATTGTTATAGACAAGTCAAAAAATGTTTTTCCTACAGAAACTAGGTCCTAACTATAACTACCTACTGGCTATATATATATATATATATATATATATATATATATATATATATATATATATATATATATATATATATATATATATATTCAAACGCAAAATGTCCCATACGAGATATATATATATTGGAAAATGTCGTAAAGGTTCGTCAAACGATGCCAAAGTTATAAGCACATGA
Source organism: Triturus cristatus (assembly GCF_964204655.1). NCBI lineage: Eukaryota > Metazoa > Chordata > Amphibia > Caudata > Salamandridae > Triturus > Triturus cristatus. The sequence goes on along the minus strand of NC_140591.1, from coordinate 141,747,538 downwards.
AAAAATGCTTTTCCTATGGAAACGTGGTCCTAATTATAACTATCCACTGGTGACCGCCAGTAGATTATATATATATATATATATATATATATATATATATATATATATATATATATATATATATATATATATATATATATATATATATGTACATATATATAGCATAGTGTCCATTGCCACAGTGTTTTTATACATATGTCAAAGTTTGACGAATCTTCACAAAACTTTTTTAAAAAGTTCATCCACCTCATCTCTAGCTGTCTCTTGCAGAATTTGCATACAACAATTCGCTGCACAGCTCGTTAGGTTTTTCACCATTCTAGTGCACACATGGTTATCACCCAAGAATCCGGCATTCCAAATTTGAACCCACAAATGCCCATTCAGTACAGGGCTTAGTTGTAAGTTCCTCTTAAACACACACAAAACTGCAGTATGTAATTTTTACAAGCAAAAGATTCATACCAGAAATTTGCAGTCCACCATAGAGGTCCAACTCCATATTATAAAATAGAAGGTATGGTCTAGTTATCCATGGCTCACTTGTAAAATCCAAATTCAAACCTTGGTTTGCGGGTCCTCTCTCCACACAAGACCCAGTTGGTTTAGCAGCCATAAGACTACAGTTGCCTGAGAAGTGAAAGATACCTGCAGTATTCTATGTATCAAAGATTAAACTGGCAGTTCAAACATAAGGACAAATCCTCTTCCAACAGTACAAGTGCAGTGTCATCAGAGATTGAGGGTGAAGCAATATTGGACTCAAGATACAGAAGCAATTAATTGCAATATCTGATCTCATGGAAGGTGTTTGATATCATGGATCGGTCATGGGAGCATGCTTCTATTGTGCATGTGCCACAATTATTGAAGACACCAGAAGACAGCAGGGAGAAAAATTCAAGATTAGAGCATGCACCCGAGGAGACTTGGGAGGCAGAACAAGAGAAGGGGTCAGGTCAGAAGCAGGTGGCTGACCAACAGAAGAACAAACGGAGCAGGGTCAGCATTTTAAGGATAAGTCAGCTGGGGGAAAATATATTGTGTTGCAGCTTCTTTCATTGTAGGGCTCCCCATTGCTCAATAGTTTATCCACCTGTAGCATCCCCTTTTAACTGTATTGTGTTTCCCTCTTCCCTTTCCGATTCCTTTCAGATTTGCAGCTTTTTAAAGTTTGCTTCTATTACAACTTATATATTTATTTCTTCAAGTCGGTTGCCATTCTGCACATCTCTAAGCTGCTGGTACTACCTAGTCTGGGGAGGATTCCTAGAACTCTCTGGAGTCATCAACTGTCCTGTTAACAGAGCATTAGGTAACCACTGTAACAAAGTTATCTGCAAACAAGCTTAAATATGGTGACAATATCATAAAACATGTGCTTTATTTAAGAGTTGCACGAGTAAGAAGCCATAGTAAAGCCCTGGTGGGAGAAGACTGGATTTGCCCAACATAAGACGAGCCCAGTGGAAGCAGCTCAAGTGTTTTTCTTGCTCTCTTACCTAACCCCATCTTCCCCTGGGGTGAGAGAATGTGCAGCAGTTACACATCTCCGTATGCATTTTACCTTCAGTCAGAGTGGTGATTTAGCTATTTTAAACAAACAAAATGTTCGAAATTGACAAGTTATAGTTTATCTCAAGTAACTATAACCTGTGTCCTAAATTAACTATAACTCGCACCTCCACCATGCACAGTGTTGTCATCAATTATGTCATTTCAGATGTTGCACTGATGTTATCAATGGTATAACAGAACATGTCGTGAGTGATGTAATTTGTGAGGTAATTAGCAGTGCATGGCGTGGGCGCGATTTATAGTTAATTCAGGACACGAACTATAGTTACTTGTTATAACTATAACTGGTTAATTTCAGTGGTTTTGTTAGTTTAAAATGGTATGTTTTAACTGACACTTTCACCTAATTATAACTTCCCTTTAACTTTTCTTTTTTTTCAGTAAATTTCTAAGGTTAAGATATTATTACCAAACCTAACTTTGATGTTACTTTAACTTTTGTTTTTTAGTGAATTTCTAGAATTTTTTAACATAAAGTAATATTTTATTACCATACGTTACACCATGCCCCACAGCCCACGCCCTTTGACCGCAGGACTCTTGCGAGCCTCTCGCAGACCCAACTGTCCAGATATACAAACTATTTTAACCCTAATTTCTCAAAAACTGCTGAATGGATGTACATCAAATCACAAAAATCAACCTTTATGGACCATGATCTAGCTTTCTGCCACTTTGGTGGAATTCTGTTGAGCCGTTTTGGCTGTATCCCTTTCCAAAAATCCCTAAGCAAATTGCATGGGGAAATTACATTTTGGAACTCTCCCTTATTCTCAGCCCCTGCTTGACAGATCACCCCGAAACTTTCAAAAAAGGAAGCTGAGGAAAAAAGAGCACTTTTTAAAAACATTTTGTGAAGATTCGTCAAAGTTATTAACAAACCAAAAAGTCCATTTGCTATGGAAACGTAGTCCTAACTATAATTACAGAGTGGAGACTGCCACTTTGTGAAATAGAAAAAATTGGTGTATGGCAATGCCGCAAGTCTTTTTGCAGCGGTTGCTCTACTCCAATTTGAAAGGGCAGGAATGCACTATATTTACAAAATAAGGTGCATTCCTGTCCTTTCATCCAGCACCGGCGCAAAAATTGGTGCTGGCGCCAACGCAGGCCTCCTTGCACCATGGTGCAAGGGTGTCTGTGTTGTTGGCAAGATTGTTTTTGTGCAGAAAGCAGCACCTTCCTGCACAAAAGCAATCCATGAAGTCGTTTTCCTCATTCTATGTGTGCTGTAGAATGCAGAACACATGGAAAGAGCCAAAAATAAGAAGAAATGAAAATATTTCTCCTCGTTATGCCTACTCTGGGGAGGCATAATGTTTTAGCGCTGCCCCAGGCTTACGGGATTTTGTAACTCTGGGGCTAAATTGAAATCCATTGGTGTTGTGAGAGAACACATACCACAGTGTTCATGGAACGCCTCCTTGAAGCAGAGTAAGGCATTTCAACGCTTTGTACTGCCTTGCCTTACGCCATAGCTATGAGGCCATGCAAAGCCATGCAGGGTTGCTTTGCTTCGCCTCATAGATAAGATTGAGAGGCCTGAGCCACCGGATCATCAAATAAAGTTACGCTCTGTTGGCACAGGCCTCTTGTAAATAAGCCCCTATGTATTTTTCTTGAAGCTGGAAAGAGATTCTAAACTTGCAGTACCGCTAGTTGTTACTAGAGGTCCCTCTCAAAACAGCTGCAAAACAAACAAGTTACTTATTTTGGTGCACTATTGGTATTGCTATTTCTGTTGGATACTTTATCTAACTGCGGATTCCTCACTTTATAAAATTCCCAGAGACCAGTCTGAACAAGCAGAATTTTGTAGCAGTGTTCCCACACGCTACTAAGTGTTATCGTGCAGCTCTGCACTAGCTCTTTACCACCCTAGAAGTTGAAAAGCGATGCCACATATACCTCTACCCATGCACGCAAACATCAACTTCTTGACTTGGACACCATGTGTGAACATTTTTGGGTGACAGTGTTCTGAGCACTAACTTAAGACCTTTTCCAGATGTTAAAGGGACGCCACTCCACAGAACGAGAAGTTGGGAGTGCAGTGAGGAATTCACCAGAAAATGTGTTACTGATGGCAAGTAACTTCTTATTCTGATGGAAACTTCTAACTGCAGATTCCTTACCTTAGAAAAGATACCAAAGTGCTACCTGCCCCTTAAAGAGGACGGTCTATGGGATGGGGTCTGTTGAAAAGGTCTTCCAAAACTGAGCGGGCTGTGTCCTTCCTGACAGACTTAATTATCAAGGCAGTAATGCTTTCGGAGCACATCTACCGACACACATGTTGCAGTATGAAAGATAGCAAGGATAGGCATCCCTCACATGAAGGGAATGGTGGTGGCCTTGGATTTAGTGGAATGTTTCATCACACCTTCCAGGAGATCCTTCTTGGTTAGTGCGTAGCAGATCAACATGCAGAGGACTATTGAGTTCAACAAAGTAGTCTTCTGCACAGCCTTCCATTTCTTTCCTTCAGAGAAGCTGCCAAAAAGCTAATCATCCACACAGTGAACCTTAGTATGAGCTTTGTAAAAGTTTGGAGCCTGTTTGGGGTCCAACCTATGAAGCACCTCCTCCTCTTTTGATGTATGAGGGGGAACAAATAATACTAGTAAATTGATGAACTGCCCAATATGGAAGGGAGTCACAACTTTTCATGAGAAGGCCACCCGTGTCCTCAGGACCAAGTTCTTTGGAAAAACGTGGTGTAAAAGGGTTGAAAAAGCAGTGCCTGCAGTTCACTCATGCAAAGCGTTGATGTACTGGCAGTAAGGTAGACAGTCTTCAAGGTCAAGAGATGCAAGTAGCATCTTTGCAGAAGCTCAAAAGTTGTACACATGATGAGTTACGGTCTCATTGTAGCATTACACACAACTTGTGGGGGAATATGTATGTTAAACATTTAATAAATCACACCACAATAGGTGAATTGAAGAATCATCCTTGGTCCAGCAAATAAATTAAGGCTCCACAAAGAGTCTTTTACAATTCTCAAGGCATTACTGGGCTAAAGATAAAACAAACAAAAGAACGTCCAACAGCCTTGGCTTCAAAAGGTCAGTTGCCTAAGCACCCCACCAGGCTACAAATTTGCCACAGCACCCGGAACAAATCAGTTTTATGGATGGGCATCTTGCACTGAGAAATACATCTACCACATTAGGTGGTAGATTGCAAGCAGTTAATTGCCACTGCTCAAAATCCACTCATGGAACTGTAAGTTGCATAGATTTGAGTGGATGAACCTCCCTGCTACTGAGATAGGAGGTCCTAACAAAGGGGTAGCCTGATCGGAGGACAGATGCAGATGCTCAGAGGTTCCAGGTACCACACTCTCCTGGCCCAATCCAGAGCCACCAAGATGTCTTGAGACAGGCAATACAGGTAATTCTTGAAGTTCTTCAGAACTTGAAGGAGGCCAGATAGTAGAAGGAAGGCATACACTGAGTGGCAATGGAGAGGTCACAGGAATTGGCACATGATCGGGCTCCAGACCAGGCTCACGACTTGGAACAGGAGTGGGATCTGTGTGAAGGCACTAACTTTTTCTTGTGTTAGCAGACATACACCTTTGCCTCCTGGTCTTGAATCACCTTCTGGTGTATTTATCACGCAACTTTAAGTTGCGCCCAGAGCACAGGCACCAAAGGCACACCTTGGCCGGGTCTCTGACAGTCGTCCTTGAAACCTGTGGTTTTCGGTGGGGACATCGTTCCCTAACACAGTGTGAACATTTTTGGAGTCATCAAAAACCTGGCAACATGGAAGGAGTGGGAAAAAAAAGAACTACGATTTGTGTGCAAGGTTTGTGCTTATATCTGGCTCAACACCATCACTTCAGGGATGGAAAAGAGCCAGCGCAAAGCCATAAAATGCCATTTAGTAGCATGCAAGTGCACTGTTACAAAAATGTTTGTTTTTAGCCCAACACCTGGGGGCTAGCCTAAGGTGAGGAATCTGCGGTTAGAAATATCCCTCAAAATTATTTTACAATCTACAGTATTTCAAGTGATTACTAGGGGTCCTCATAGAGTTAGCTGATTATCTCCCAACTCAGGAGGGATCCTGTAGATCTCGGATATTATGAAATAAGTGTTTGCTTGAGAAAAATCTCCATTATTTTACTGATTTCCTTATTAAGTGGTAAGCTGTTGGTGCCCACAGAAGTAGTATAATCTCCCATAAATGTTTTATTTTACTTTGGTTGTCCCATAAGGCCAAACAGGGGACACTTTTTGATGTCTCCTCAGTTAGTATGGGGAGATGTTTATGATAGTATATAGCGTATCTTCTTTCCAACTGCTTACCCATATTCTTGGCAATAAAGACTATAGTATTAATCCTCGCAAAACTAAGTCTCCTTCTGTCCTTTCTTATGTGAAGCCTTAAGTGCCCTATGTCAACTATATAGCAAAGGTCAAGAGAAAGGCTTTGGGAATGGTAAGCTGTACTTTGACTTAACTAAAAGAAAAAAAGCACAAACATGTACAAATATGATTCTGAATTAGAAAGCTCTTAGTTAAAGTAGAGAGTTATAGTTCACTAAGACTGGTTGAGAGCTTATTCTCATGAGGGATTATCCATCAGACTGTGTCATAACTGTATACATTCCTGGGAAAACAGAATACACCTTGTAAACAACAGTACACAAGTGCTTGTGAAATACAGCTTGGGAGACACTCTATTGCAGTCTCTCAGTCCTATTTTTGGACTAGAACGGCCAAATCATCACAATGTACGCGAACGGGATAGGGTGCATGCAAACTGTGTTGCTGATGGTACTGGATGCGAGAAAGGCTACTATGCTCCCTCATGGCATATTTAGTGAGAATGACACAAAATCCACAAAAAACAAGCATTGGCATAGCCAATAGGTCTCGCCTTTGGGACCTTATACGTGCTTAGCCATGCAACAGTTAATGTTGTTGCACCAAGGATATTGTGCTGCATAACTAAACACTTATAAGGTCCCAAAGGCGAGACCTATTGGCTATGCCAACGCTTGTTTAACGAGTCACCCAGAACAGGTTGGTATTAAAATGTAAGCCAAATAACACTACAACTCACCTGCGCAAGGGGGATTTTTTTTTTTTTAGAAAACGGCCTACTTTCTCCTTTTACGGCGTTCATAAGTTGATTAAAGTCTTATGTATAATTCCCCAACGCTATTCAACTTCCTTTGGAAATCAAAGAGGTCTACCTCGTAGCTGAAATTATTATGCGATATAATAACGTTTATACATTGAATAAGTTAGTTGAAAAACAAATACACGAAGGTCCATGTACAGACAGAACTTTCTTGGAGAGAAGAGGCCAACGATACCGAGATGAACTGGTGGCAGCGGGTCTTAATTCTTAGGGTTGGCCATGAGCTCGCAAATATTGGGTGAGAGAAACCTAGGTTAAACTTGTGTACCAGTTCCCAGCTGATCTGGGAAACTGATTATGAACTGTGGTAAAGCACTGCGTGTGCATCTACTACAGTAACTTACAAGAGGGAAAGTAGGTACTAATGTTCCAGTCTTAACTAGTTAGTATTGGAACATACTTGTAAGCTCTCAACTAGATATCCCTAGCTAGTACGCGCCATGCCATCCGGGCCTAAGCTGCTTAGAGCAAAGTCATCTTTCGTGAAAAAAAGACATGCTAGGCGGAAGAATGCCTAAATTGCTTTTCTGTTACTTACTGCATGGATGGTAAGTCTATCGTTCATTTGATCGTATTACACAGGAGAACCCACATTTTTGTTGTCAAAAGGTACCTCAGGTGACATACTCTGGACATTGCTGTGAAGCTGGCCCAAGATCGCCTAAATTCTAAAATAATTAGGAGCAAAAAACACAAATAGCTAAATAAAATCTGACAAATGTGCCTACGGAGAGCAACATTGTGCTGCGGTTGTGGATTTCAAGACGCACTTATTTACCTTTGCCTTGGATCAAATCTTCGAGATCTAAATGGTGCGAGTCTAAATGTAAATTAATTTTCATTGAGTTTTTGAATTTCTTAATAAAGCTGTTATCCTCCCAATGATCTAACAGCTCTAAGCTGTGTGTTGAGGGCTACAAATACACAGCCTATGGGTTTCCACTCCACCTACCTTGGACTTCATGGCTATCACTCCCCATTGTAAGGCTTTCATTATATTAGGATCAGCAGCTCTGGCCTTAACCAATACTTAAAATTAGCAGTGGACAGCAATTCTTGGTTCCGTATTCCAAATTCTTAACACGGGTGACTGTTTTAATGAATAGAGGAAAGAAAATACATGGGGGGGGGGGGGGGGGGGTATGCTGCATGGTATTGTTTGCTATGTAAGAAAATAAAGGGTTATTTCATAATGCATCTTTTTGCCCCACTCATAGATGAATAAAACAAATGTTTACCACTGCACGAACAAAAGCTACTTCTGAAAATATTTCAAACTAGACTGTCATTCAGTGTCTTTTCCTCACATCTGCAAGGTAGCAGAATGCAATAGAGTATCTCAGCATTTTCTCTTGTTCTCGAGTAGTGGCAAACTAAACTTGTGCTTGGCAGCGGTGGCGATGATATTGAAGTACATTCATAAATGACCTTTGCCCACAAATAACTAAAATGTTGTTGAATGGATTGAAAATGATTGGAACAGCACCCCAGCACTTTAATGTCTACGCTGTCATTTGGAGTGGGCGATGTCCGGCTCAAATGACGGATGCCCCTTACACAAGTCGGACACGACTTAGTGACAGAGAAGCAGGGTGGTGTGAAAAGAATAAAGCGCATCTCGTTCATGCTATGCTCCATTTACACTGCATTCATTTTAAAAGTCCAGTGTATGGTGTAGCGGCACAAAGCCAGCACACATGCCCAGGAGACTGGGAAGAACACATGGGGAAGTCATTGAAAGCCAAGTCGAAGGCAATCCACGATTCCAAACATGGAGGACATTCATGGTAACACTCCATCCTCACAATTGCTCATAGAGGTAGGACTGGAAATAACAAGGAAATTAATCAAGGTGGTAAGAAGCATGGAACAGGCAACATGGCTCAAGTATTATTCTTAGGTCGAGTTTAGCTATACTGGGATACTCAGTTGGGGTTGAAACTATATATAAGAAGTTTCTAGCATTGGGGCTATTGATAGCGAAACACAAAATCGCTTGAAGAACAGCCCCTAAATTCAGATTGGCTTTTGGACATGGCAGGAACAAGCTCTTACTTATGCAGAATTGCTCCCACCCACGTTGAGGCCCAAAGATATATGGGAACCCCTCAAAACCTATCTTCTCTCTACTCCGGATACTAGACCTAGAACTCTAGAGAGGTGGGAGGCGGAAGAACAGCAAAATGTACAGACAGAATAAATACTATGGGGCCACAGTGGAGATCGAGTCCCGATTAGACCTAGCACCGGCATATAGAGTGGATGTGTTGGGCTGCTAGACCACTCCATAGGTAGTCTCATTGTGATATAAGGCACCTGCAACCTGCATATAAAGTGTAGACCTCGAAATAGAAAACCAGGATATGCTCAACAAGTAATGTTTTTTTCCTGACAATGAAAAATTTAACACACCTATGCCAAAATACAATAAATGTAACACACTATGCTAAGACTGGAAAGTATATTTCTTTTTAATTGTTTTATTACTAATAGTGGATGTTAAGTATAAACTGTATTGATTATATGAAAATGCTTAATAAAAATAAATTAAAAGGTATTATTCTTAGCTGGCATGCAGAATATGCGCACTACACTGCAAGCCGCTGTTAAATCGCTCCATTAGATGGTCACCAAATTGGAAATGCAAATTGATTTACTACAAACTAACAATCATTTGTTGCCTCATCAGCTAAAAGGCAGGGCAGCTTAAGCAATAGGCCATACTCAGTTGGAGTATTCCACAAATGTAATACACTGGAATGTAACTGTCCAACAACTTTAGATATCTTTAGCACCATGCCAGATATGCCATGAACTGTGGCAAATGAACGGAGAAGTGGCACTGCCGCGAGTAATTTCATGTGTGTGCCATCTCTGCATTTGAATACTGCCGCTACTACACATGCATGTTCTCTAGTACTAAAAGAAGTTACACCTGGACATCAATCCAAGGCAGAACCTAAAGATACGCATGGACCCACCACGTCTTATTTAATTACTGGTGAATTAAAGGAAACGGTGTGGGTATATCTGAGTACCCATTTTAAATGCAAAATAAGCAAGTGGCCGTGCGGCCGCGAAAGTGAAAGTGATCGCGATCAGGATCAAACATCAAAGCGGCTGTGCGGCCCCGAAAGTGAAAGTAATCGCGGTAAAGCGCGGCGCCCGCGCACATGCACTGTAGCTCTAGGCTGGCCTGGTAGCACTTTTTGGAGCCCTCTCAATAAGTCTCGCCAGACCAGCGCATGCGCTGGGTCAGGCGAGACCTAAAAATGATGTACCGGTTTTACTGTCTCTTATGATGTACTAACCTACTTATAGGGAGACACAGAAAGATAAAGTCTAATACATTTTGAGGTCCAGTATGGAAAAACTAATTTCCTGGTTGCCACCAAGTGTTCCACCGCTGGCTCTTGGAGCTACCCCAATCATCCTTCATCCAAACTTTCCTAAAATAAATTTGGAATATATGCATAATGATAAAAAAATATCCTCCACATAAATCAGCAAGTGAAATTTAGCACAACTGTTCGAATTAGAACTAAGGGCCATCTGTGCAAAGTAATTTTGCTTTGCAGAGCCAGCAATTCTCAAAATCACAGGGTTTTTGACTGCAAAATGGCTTTTTTAAATGTACTAAAACAATTTTTCAGCTCGTTAACAGGTTACTGAATCGAAAATGGTTTCAAAAAGGTCTAACAAATGGCTATTTGGAAAGGGCGTGAATAGGGCATTAGTGTTTTGTGGCCAATCTCAGTTTGGAAAACATAGAATAGTCACCCACTCCTTAATTGGGGTGGTAACACATTCATAAAAGGGAACGGGTCCCACTGAGATCCCTTCCCCATCCTGAATGCAAAAAAGGTTTGATAAGGAGTACACAGTGGTCTTTTTAAATGCAGCCCCATCTCCTTCAAGGAAAGGAGGCTGCATGGAAGCATTTTTTAAAAAAAGGTTATTTTACTTAATTGTGATCAGAGACATGGTGGTCTTCTGACTCTGGGAGGTCGCCATTCCTGTGATGGAATCCAACCATAGTGAGTCGCAATTTGAGACCTACCTCATGAGTACTGATGAGCTAGTTTGGACTGCTGCCCACTATGATTCCGTTATTTTGTGACCCGACCTATAAGTACATAGGTTGGCTCCCAAAAGTCTATGCACAAATAGCGAACACTTTATGCGACCACTTTTGTATTTGAGTCACCAATATACCTTCTCTTGCACGCAGTGTTAGTTTTCTGTATAATCATACATCATACATAACAAGAAAAAACAGAATAGTTTTTGGAGGACAGTAAGTGGGCATTCATGGAGTCTACCTGGCTGCTGACTGATATGGGTCATGTGAGAAAAGGAGCCTGGGTGACAAAAATTATTCTGGACTACAATGCAACGAGCATGATAGGAAAAATATAAATAAGTCAATCCCAGGTAAAGTATTTAGATTTTATCGGCAACACTACATCTCTAAACCAGGTCTACATGCTTCAGGCAGGCAGTATGTGTGGATGAATAAATACAGCTCATCAAATTTAAATGTTTGCACTGTAATGGTTCTCGGTTAAGCTTCAGTTAAATGCAATCAGCCTTGTCTGTGTAACTTCAGCAACAGGAACATCTGGCCGGTTTTAGATACCCCATGGAATCCCAACTTCAAAGGGAGTCATAAAGAATAACAAATACATGTACTGGCACTGAAGGAAAAAAAAGCCTGAACAGCAGGAGGGACTGGTAAAGTGTCCTTATTTGACTGCAAGTGACATGCGCTGCAGGCATGCTTCTGTGAATGCATCCTGAAATGGAGGAATGCCCGACCCTCAGCAATGAGCCTGTGGGCATCTGGTGCACCCTGCCACTAAACATGTACCATGACACCATAGTTGGTGCTCTGACTTCCATCGCAGTATGTCAGGGAGTGGGTCAACCACTGCCTGCCCACACTTACATAGACAGATAAAGTATAGGTTGCAACCTATTTGTAATCGAAAATGTATCCTCAAAGGACAATGCATTTTTAAGCACCATTTTATCAGCTAAAGACTAATATTCCTATATTATGTTCATTTTACCTAGGGTTGTATATGTATGCAGCGCTAGACTTTGCTTTAAGAAGCAATAGAGTCAGCAAATCTCTCTATGTATTTATCTATCGTGTACTTAAAGCGTCACTCCACATTAAATTGTCTCATGGTGCCAACACCAAGGGATGAACCAAAAACTAAAACATAACAGCATATGAAAACATAAAAAATTAGAATACGATCAAATAGTAAAAATATGCGGATGGGAGCACACATAAATACAAAAATTACATTTGCCTAATCTTTCTTCAATGAAGCAAATCGGAGGACATCAAAGTTCTAGAAAAGATCTGCCACAAACCCATAGACACCTTTGAGACTATATAACCAAACAGTGGAGGGCCAGCATGATCAGTTCCAGACGCAAACAAGCTACCACAAACGGAACACAAAAACCAAAATGCGATGTGCCTGCACATACATACACACCTCTCTAACTCAAAAGTTCCTCCAAAGCTACAAACCACTCTGATCCCAATTTTGACATTCTCAAGAAGCCACATAACCAGATGACAACTTCAAGTTACGTCCCACGCACACTACAGAATCTAACACCAAGACAATAACCAGTTCACACAAAACATACATACAGTGTTTCACCATCAACGAAGAGGTTAAAAACGTTAAAATACATTCTTGGCTCTTATCATCCACAGTGCAGAGCCTCGAAGAGTAAGGCAGAGAAGAGAAAATGCAAAATGGGGGACAACATACAATACCAGGCATGCACAGACAAATCAACAACAGTTCAAAGACACTGTTATGGTACAATGATTCCAATAACCCCAAATAAACTTGTTATGCATCACCTGCCCAACATCAGACAGTTCGTCACACTAGAATACAAAGCACCAGCCAATAATGGCAAATAAAAGCCACAGCTACTGTAGACACAAGTGCCATGAGCAGGGTGAAAAACTGTGCTATCGTAGGTGCAATGTAACTTAACATGAACGATGGCAGCCCTCACAGAGGAGTATTAGAAATGTCCTACCTCACTCAAGTCTGTTGTGATCCTGTTGGATCTCTCACGTTGGCCTCTCACCCACACATGGTGACATCTTCTTTGTATGGGTCACTCCTCACCAGCAACGTTTGTTGTTATGGTGGCTCTCCAAAAGCACCTTCCGAAAATGTTAACTGTTTGAGATACCTGTAATTCACAAAGAAACAATGGAATTAATCCCTCCAGAGGTCTCTAATGTGTTAAAAATATTAAGAAAATGTTTAAGAAAACATATTTATTGTTTACAAGATTAAAACATTATGCCTAGGCTATTAGGACTCTCTATGCCTATTTACCTAATGAGCAACACGTTTCTTCCACTACTTTAAATGCCCTGTAGATCGTGGGGTTTCCTCAGGACCAAGAAGACTCAAATTATTCCCATATATTCCCCCTAAACCCAACCGGGATGTTTGTAGAGGTATGAGATTAATGTATACAGATGAAGATATAACCTGATGCCAAGATCAGATTAGGATTATCCCCAACCTAAACTTTATCTCACCTAGAGTTATCATAGCCAGAGAGGAGGTAGGGATTCGGTGCTGTAGAATGAGTGTCCTGTTTTTTCTGTACTGTTGCTATTCTGCCATTTTGTCTGTAGACTCTGCTATCCCAATCATAGATTCAAGACCCCTGGAGGAATTTATAACCTCGTTTCTACAAGTGCTAAAAGAGCAGAGGGACGTGTTAAATTAGTAGAAGACTGGACAATGATGAGGATAGCGATTGGAAAATCTGTGAACTCTTGATAAGATAGCTACAGAAAGAGAAAAAGGGTGGAAGGTGATTCACCTGATCAGGGGTGGACAAGGTGCAAGAAGAAATAAGTGAACACGTTGCGTTGATTAAGTACAAAGCAGTTGCTGCAAATCCTATGTTTTAGTTTGAAAATTAGAGCGTATTCAGCATGAATAGTGGCGGCAGGTGATGATGTAATGGAAGCGGGCAAGCCAGAAGATTTATGGGAAAAGCCCTGTTAGGGATCTGAATTGAATGTTTGAGCGTAAACACAAGCTCACCCTGTTAACTGCTATCTTGGTACACTTCGACCTCACGATAGCCCCACCATTTTTACTTTGCACTGTTACCATTTCACTATTCACTATTAAACTTGTTTTAAGAATAACAGAGGCTGTTTTAGCTATCCCTCACTTCACACTTATCACTTTCTCACAGAGCCCGCCCTCATGCATTCACCTTAACGGAGCCCGCCCTCAGGCATTCACCTTAACGGTGTTACCAGATCAAAAGTTCTGCGACAAAGAGCCCCCAGGCCCGTCAGGCATTGCAGCGCCCAATGATGAAGCATGACACCCTAACAGGGGTGTGAGGGCACCAAGATCTGAGAATCAGGTCTCCCCATGACAGAAGTATTAGCCACGTGGTCCCACCCCTTGTGACCACCTGGCTAACGAGGAACTACTCCTACCAATGATTACCAACAAAAGTATGGTCATGTGAATTCTGGGGTGTGCCTGTCATTATTTCAGCTGGAGCAGTGGCATGCTAAGTATGTGATGTAAAAATATATCAAGACTCTATTAAATGAGAAATGTATTTTTCGAACGCCTATGTATTTTATTTGCGATCTAATAAAAGAGCTTCATGTTCCCCAGTACTCATAATGGCAAATTCAGAACTGAAAGTCCGAGAATGCTCAGTGCTACTTGTTAAAAAGCAGGATTGGTTGGAAGTGTTACAATTGTATTGAGCGCTGCCATGACAGAAATAATTGCAAATGAGCCTTGTGCAAATTTCTCTTGAGACCTGCTGTAATGTCCTCGGCCATGTCTGTGCTATATAAAATGCAACAACAGTGTAGTGGTGTCAGGGACTAACTAATGCTTGAAGATCTGAGGCATGCATTTCAAAGACTGTTTGAAATGCTCTCTCTACTTTCAAACATGCGCTTCAAAACATTGCAAGAATTCTTAAAGTTGCTTGTAAAAATCTTTCTTTTGAGGGCCGCAGATGACAATTTACAGACTCCAATTTACCGATGAGATTCTTACTTCATTAAGGTTTTTTTTGCTCCTAATGCCTCAATATGAAAGCAGACAAGTGTTAAATGGCACCCAGTAGTGCGAGGAGCAGGAAAAAAATTCAGCAACATGGGATCTCCAGGCACCCTCCTGAGGCTCCTCGAGTTTGTGCATAAACGTGCTCCCGGCTGTGCCCCACTCTCAATGGAGCCCAGCCAAGAGCAACATTATAAAGAAAAGAGTTCGTTTCAGATTCCATCGAACAACTTCATCGTGCACTGCTAGCTTAGGATCAGATTAAAGTGTTAGGCTCCCTTACCTCACACCTCTGCCACCACACCGCTTCACCCCAACTGCCAGGATGCTAGCAATATATGTACAGAGCTGAGGCAGGCAAAACAGTGGTGCCAAGCATGTTCAGCAAGGCACTTGTTTTTCTTACTTTCCCACTCATCTTTCTCTTTCTATTGTGTTTGCTTTCTTTCTCTCATACATCTTTTGTAATATACTAATGTGTTCTCTCACCCCCATAACCCTTTCACGCACGCTTGGGGCTAAGAGACTACCAGGCTGCACTTTACTGCTGGCGCCGGCCCCTTGGGAGATGGCAGTCCCCTTTTGCTCCAATAGGGCTGGTGGTTAGAGTCCCATGAAGAAAATACGGTACCAAGCCCCAAATTCCCCCTAGTCTACTTTTGTGTTCTTAGTTTCCATCCTAGTAGTCCCGGCAGTTAGCGATACGCCGCTCGGACGGCATACCACCTCCATTGGCAAATGCTGGCGCACCAACCAGTCCCTGTGCAATGGCGGGCAGGGAAAGAACGGGAGGGCATGTATCTATTAAACTATTTTAACAACTACCCCCTAACTTTCTCTTCCTGCCTTCAGCTATATTCCCAAAGATGAGCTTGACAGCCATCCGAAGCTCAGCTCGTTTTCGCACCGAGAGGCAAGAAGACCTTAGTTTGAATCACCCGCCATGTGCATGGACACAGGCTCGAGCCTCATTTGTCCTGTCCACCTCTATTTTGTAACTAAGTATTCCTTGTCTCATTGAACTATTTTCAACTTACATGACATTCTGAAACCGGGGAAGGGACCTCACCGCCAACAATGGCGGAGCTCCCCGGGCCTGGTGGCGATCCAGGAGGCCCCCACCCTTCAGAAGGCCGCTAAACTGCCCCCTGTGAAGGTCCTGGATATCCAGGGGTGTTGGCGGAGACCTGGTGCAAGGAAATCTTTGTCAGAGCTGGCAAGTTTAATGGTACTCAATTGACCAACTTCGGAAAGCCGAATACAGAGTTGGCAGTGCACGGATTCACGTCGTACAGATCCTAGCGCTTAGGATATCAGTAATTAGTGTTTAACTTAATGAGTCACGGACTACTTTTTGAGATAAACCCTTGCATCTGACATCAGTGATTGTTTTGCAATCTTACACACACCCACACGCGCACACACACACGATCTTAAACTAAATCTAAAGATTGCTTAGTGGGCACAAGGCAGAAGAAGCGCAAAAGGGACGACTGGAAGGCAGAGGGAGAAGGAAGTATAACAGTAATTGAAGATAAGGGTACGGGAGAAAAAAAGCAAGTGGGGCAGAGATGAGAAAATTGTTTAAAGCACGAGAGAGGAGAAGGAAAGAAAGAGAGAAGGGTGGATGAGGCGCACATAGTAACAGTCTCACACTTACAGCAAGCATATCTACTAAGGTATTTACTTACTCTCTGGCCACAGTGATGGCTCTGCTTTCAGACCCAGGATAGGACGTTGTACTGAACCAATAGGCATTCAGAGTGAAAATGGGTTTGGGCAGGCTGGAGGGAGCTGCTCAGCTAGGGCCACTTTGGTGGTCACTGTTCTGTGAGACATATGACAAGGCATGCGCCGTATTCAAGATATGTGCTGATACAAACTGCGCATAAATTCCGCAAAAATGGGCATAGCACGTGCAGGTCAATACAACTGCTGCTGCAGTCCCAATGTTAGCCCAATTTGTGCTGGCAGAGAACAGCGATGACTCATCATGCTGCTGCTGCGCATGTGGAGAAAGCCTTCACCTTTGCCTCTCTAAAAGTATCAGCCTAACTAACTGATACGTAAAAGCATTACAAGTGTTGAGCTTGGCTGGCCCCTCAGCTGCTAGCCTCTCCCAGGCAATACACACCATGAGAAAATAAGGGTACTGGCTGCTTGAGAAAGAGTGGATGCTTGAAACAGAAAATTAAACTACAAAAACGTGTAGCTGTCTTTAGAGGGGGAGGCAATTAATATAAGGCAGCCAGGTCCCTGTTGCCCCCCCCCCTCCCCTCCCCCCCCCCGTGGCTGCAGCCTTGATTCCGAGTGTCAAATATTGTACTTTTTATTTATTTTTGCAATTTTATATAGCGCGGACATGGACAGAAGGCATCAGAGCGCTTTACAACAGTAGCAGGATACATGGGTTAGAGCGAGTTACAGTTACAATAATTAAACTCAGACATTTACATCGGAAGATGCAAGCAGAGTTAACACATGATACAATTACGGCAGTTGCTCAAAGGTCGTACACAATTAAAGCATCAATTTAGATAGTGGGGTCACATAACAAAGTTAGTTCAGATCCTGGTAGAGTACTTAAGTATGGTCGAGGGTGATTAATTAAGGTGTCTGTCAAATAGGAGGAGCTTGAGGTCCTTTTGGACGGTAACTAGGCAGATGGTTAGTCGGAAGGAGGGAGGCAAAGAGTTTCAGATTCGTGTGGCACTACAAGAGAATGACTGGCCTATGTATCGTTCTCGACTGCAAGTGGGGGGTTCCAGGAGCAGGGACTAGGCATTTCGGGAACCACTATTAGCTCCAGAGATTTTCAATGTCGTGTTTAGATAGTGAAGAGGAGTGCAGCACCCTGTGGTTAATGCAGGCGGTTTTGAATTGGGCCCACGCTTTGATGGGAAGCCATTGGAGGGTTAGCAGGGCAATGGAAATGTGGTCAAATTTCTTGAGACCTAAAACGAAGCACGCTGCTGCATGTAGTGTTGCTCTCAGTGGGCGTAGGTGAACATTGGGGATGCCAGATAGAAGGGAAATTCTATAATTCAGTCTGAGAGAACAAGAGAATGCAGGTCTTGTTCCAGGATCAATTGTCTGATACCCCAAAGCTGCCTAGGGTGGTGTCATGCGCTTTTGGCCATGGCTGCGATGTGGCTGTGAAGACAGAGAGGATTGTCCTGGGTGATACCAAGTGTTCTGGCAATCTGGACAATTGCAGGGCAGGCTCGAGGGAGCCGCTTAGCCAGGATCACTTTGGTGATCACTGTTCTGCGTGGCATATGACAAAGGAAAGTTAGTCATCCATTCCTGTACTGGAGTTTTTGCTTTCAGAGGCAAAATCAAAAGAAATTCTATTTTAGTTGGGTTATAATTTAAATGGTGGTTAAACATTCAATTTTGAATTTTTAAGAGCGTGATTGAAAGCAGAGCAACGTCTTCTGGGGATGAGATATTCATGAATATTTGAGCGTCATCGGCGTATAGCTGGAAGAGAATCCCAGAGTTTCTGAGAATCAACAAAGTGGTTCAAGGTAGAGGTGAAAGAGGGTTCCTGAGAGGAATGAGCCTTGAGGGACACTTGCTGCATGCTGATTGGTCCTGAGAGCAAGTAACCCATTTTCACAATTTGGAAATGGTTGGTTAGGTATGAGAAGAACCAGTTGAGGTCACATCCCATGCGTTGTTCTAGAGTACAAAGGAGGCCGAGGTGGTTGATAGTGTCGAATGCAGCACATAAATCCAGGAGGACCAGAAGGCAGGAGTTACTGGAGTCATCAGCAGTCGGAGGATCACAGTTTCTGTACTGTGACCCTGGCAAAACCCTGATTGGAGAGTATCTAGGAGGTTGTTTGTTCGAATGTGTGAAGCGAGTTGGGATGCTACACAACTTTTGATGACATTGCCTAAAAATGGGAGTGTGGAGGCTGGGCGATAGTTGTTCATGTTCTCTGGGTCGAGAGGTTGTTTTTTCAACAGCGAGGGGTCGGTCTAGAAACAGGCCCTATCTGAGAGAGGAGCTGATCATTGTGGTACACATGGGAGTAGGTGTGTGGCAAGAGATTTAGTAATAGAACATTGAATGGAGTCCTAAAGGTGGCTTGAGGGTTTTACTTTGAAGATTATCCGCTGTAGGTCCCTTTTGAAAATTGGGGAGAAAGATGACCATGAATGCAGCGCCTGCATGGTAGAATCTCAGCCATTACTAGGGAGTCGCTTGTGGGTAGTGAAACAAAGATGTCTCTAAATTTTTTATGAAAGAAATCCACAAAGTTGTTGCAGTGATCCACTGATCACTTAGGAGCTAAAGTGGTGGAGGGGTTTGTAGTCTGCATGATAACCTCAAACAGGTGCTTCGGTCTGTTCTTTGCACAATTCACGAGGGCTGTGATATGGGAGAATTTGGCTCTGAGGATTTGGTCTTTGTATTGTTTTCTTGCTTTGCGAAGCTTAATCATAATCAGGTGAGAGGGCAAGTGTCTCCATTCCTACTCACATTTTCTGATAATATTTCTTTCTTTGTAAAGTTCTTTTGAGAACAAAGGACTAGAGGGTTTTTGTTTTGATAATATGCACTTCAGGGGTGCACATTTGTCGAAAAGGGATTACATGTAATAGTTGTATTTGTTGGTGGCCTTGTTGATATCAAGATAAGGTATAGTCGAAATTAGGGTAGGAATGGCCATGATTGCCATGGCTTGTGTCACGGTTGAATGTGTCCCTGAATCTTGCTTGGGTTGCCTGGATATTTTGCTATAAGAGCCGGATAGGTGTCTGCAAGTGGTCAGACCAGTCGACTGGAATGGGGTCATATGACTGTAGGTTGGGGGAATTGGAGAATATCAGGTCCAGAATGGTGCCTTTGTGGGGACTGAGTTTATGGTAGAGTTGTTGGAGATCCTTCTCTTTGAGAAAGGAGTTAAAAGTGTCTAATTAGCTGTTACCCTCACAACCCCAGTGGATGTTAAAGTCACAAAGGAAGATTATGTTGTCCAAGCTCATAAGTTGAGAGGTGAAGAGATCCATGCATTCCTAGATGAAGGTGTTGTTTTGACCCGGTGGATTGTAAATCACATTCAATCTGAAGTTGGAGGTAGTGGGTGTAGACATTTCCACCAACATGCATTAGAAAGACTGAAAATGAGATGTTGGGAGGGTCCTGCATCTCAAAGATTTTCTATGAATGAGTGTAAGATCTCTACCTTGTCTATCTTTCTGGTAGCAACACAAAATGGAGTAATTGGGAGGAAGTAGAAGGTCAAGAACGTGGTGAGATGAGTCATTGAGCCACGTTTCTGAGAGGATCAGGATGTCGAGATTATGGGCCAAGATCGAGTCCAATATATCTAGACAGTGTTCGACTGCAGACAAACAATTCTGTAGCATGCAGTTCAGGGAGAAGCTGTTGTCTTTCTGACTTGGCTGTTCAGGGAGGGAAGTTAGGATTTGTATCAAGTTAGGGGGGTTATCATACACCGGGATGGTGTTTGCGAGTTTCACTGCAGTCAGAAATGATGATGGAAATCAGGCCCCCGACGGTGTTTAAAGTTGCGTAACTCTCAAGGAGATAGAATAGGTTTTAATTGTCACGGGGAGATTGCGTTCATTTGGGTCTGGAAGGTTGGGGGGGATCACAGGGGCGATGAGGGGAGCAGCAGAGAAAGGCCAGGGAGTCGCTTAGATGGAATAGGGCCGATTGGAGGATGTCCATTCTTAGAGAAGCTGTAAGAACGAGGAAAGGAGTTTGTTGAATAGATGATCAGTTATGTTCATCAATTACAGTTGCAGAGGCATGGGTTGTTGGTATCTGGTGTTGGGAGATGTTAGGGCAGGAGGCGATAAAGGTGGGCAGCGGGGGAGGCCTATGGGCTGACTTTTGGGCTGAGGAAAGGGTGGAGGAGGTAACCGGAGGGGAAGATAATAGTTTGTGGTTGGAGAGGAACGGTGCTGAGATGGTCTGTGGGGGTCTGGTGTTCGCGGTGAGCTACGGGTTGTGGGGGGCATATCGGATTGCAGGAGAGTCTGATTGGACCAGAAGGGGAGGAGAATGGGCGAGGGGTGTTAGGGATGAACAGAGAAGAGGTGCATGGAGGATCGTTGGAGGGCTTGAGGGTATGATAAATAAAGTTGATTGTGGCCAGGATTGTATTGTTGGCTTAGAACGTTGGTTGTTGCAGATGGGAACAGAATGGTTGCCAAGAGGCCAAGGCGGAAATCATTTGAGTTTGTGCCCAAAGGGGATATTAGAGAGAGAGGAGGATGGGAGAAAATTCTGTAAAGACCTCATCCATAGGTCAGTGTTGTGTGTAAAGAGGAGGAGGTCAGTTTTGAGGATGCCTTTGTGTTGGCAATGGTATTGGTCTGCGAAGAGGGCTTCCGGAAAGTCTCCTGTGAGGTACTGTGTTTCAGGTTTTCATTACGTATGTGGAAAGATTTGGGGGTATTTGATCTTGAAAGCATTGTTACCAGATCTGTAAAGGTGCAATGGAGGGCGCTGGGGGCAACGGGCGTCGTCGTCATGTTGGAAGCTGATACCGGACGGGAAGTTATAGATATGACCTATTCAACCATTGCTAGGATAAAGATAGGCATTGATGGGTATTCTGCAGCCCTGCAAAGCACATAATGTTCTTAGGGGCAGAAGGAGATCTCATTAATAGGCACTAGTCAACATTCGTCCTTGGACATGTACCATTAATGGATCCTGATGCCCGCAGTAAGGTCCTTGTGTTTCTTTCTATTCGGCGGAGAAGTGGAAGTAAATGTTGAGCAGGGGGGAAGGAGAAGCCTCTGCCCTGTCGCAGTGGTGCCGCATTCACCGTGTCCTCTAGGTGCCTCTGCGGGGGAACGCGCCAGACCCCATCACAACCCCTTCCCCACCCCCTGCAGGCAGGGGTGCTTGATCTGAGTAAGTATGCAGGCCCACTCAGGTTCCTTAAAAGCTGACTTGTCAATCAGCAGGCCGCTTTCACATTTGTGTGGCGGACTCGCCCTGTTACAGTAGCTGACCATCGCAACACACAGATCACTGGGGCAGGCGGCAATCCATAGATATCTGGCAGTTTCTGGGGTCAGAATCCCAAATGGTGTCTCACATTACCACGGTACATTCCCATATGGCCCGATCGGTCACTTGGCAGACAGTGCACAGCAAAGTTGCTGCATGAAGGACAACCTCAAAAAGTGCCCACCATTTTAAGGAGGCCGCAGCCCTTGCTCGCAGGGCCAGCAGACCAATATGTTCTGGGGACGTGGTCAAACGGGGACCACAGGGGAGTCAGCAGTCCTGGGATTGTTCAGATGCAGTATGTGGCCACTGTGGTCCGGGTTGGAGAGGGAGGTCAATGAGGCGTGTCCGCCATGTCTAGGAGCCAAGCCACAACCCCGGAAAATACTTGTCAAGAGGCATGACAATGTTTTGTCCAACTGTGGTTCCAGGTATAGTTTTACTAGTCGGCAGCAAATCTAGAGATTTTCCAACAGGTCAATGCTGTCAAATGGCTAATGGAGCTGAGGAAGATTCAATCACATATGTTATGTTAGCAAAGATTTGTAGAGTGCTGTATTGCCATCATTATGGCCTTGTTGTGCTGTGTTCTGCCACCTTGATGCCCAGGTTTCAAAGTTTTCATCATTGACCAGCATCTTTTTTCAGTTTGAGTAGGATCATCAGTAGTATGGATGCACATACTATTTCATGGATATATATTTTCAAAGAATATTTTTATTTATTTTGCATTTCAACCAAGCAATCCAGAACCATACTGGCCCGTACGCCGCAATTACTTCAGAAAGCAGATAGAATACAAGGAACAAGTATCATTAGCTGAAGTCCATTCTTCTTGATTTTCTCAGGGTTACAGATTTTTCATTTGGCTGGAATTTAACAAATCATAATAGGTAAAAGCAGTTTGTCATCCACCAGCGCATAGGGGACATTATTAGTGTCATATAAATACGCTCTAGCGTCCCTGTACCTTTTCAAACTTCTGAGGACATCCTTGGCCCTAATTCAGCATTTTGTGGGCCCCCATACAGCAGTCCATATCAAGTGTAAGGAGATGTGTTGTAAGAAAGTGTCCTCTTTCTTGCATGGTATGCTCCCACTTTTTGCTGAATTGCTGATGTACTTTGACTGAGTGTGCCCTGGGCTCCTGCCAATCGGATGCCCAGGGCCTGCGTTCCTTCCCTAAAACTGCATTGAAGCCTAAACCCAATTGACATCTCTGACCACATGTCAGCCCCTGGTAAATGGTACCCTAGGTACCCAGGGCCCTGTGACCAGAGAAGGCCCCTAAGGGCTGCAGCACTTATTGTGCCACCCTTAGAGGCCCTGTGCCCTGACACACACACACTGCCTTTGCAGGCTGAGTGTCTTGGTGCAGAACAAAACAGAGAGTCGAAATGGCACACACCCCTGTGTGCCATGCCCACAAACACACTGCCCTGGCATACCTCAGTCACCCCTCTAGCTGGGTGCCCTATGCCAGGGGTGTGGGTAGGTGCATGAGCCCTGTACCCCTACAATACCCAGGTCCATTCCTGGGCACTGTAAGTGCAGTGCTGCCATTAAGAGTATATGGTGCTGGGAAATCGTCATCACGAACTCCACAGCACCATGATGGCTACACTGAAGACTGAGAAGTTTGATATCAAACTTCTCAGCACATTAAACCCACACTGATGCCAGTGTGGGATTTCATGTAAAATGCACGACAGAGGGCAGCTTAGAGTTGCCCCCTGAAACTAACCAACAACCCGTGTCCTGACTGAGAGGCTGCATAGGCTGCCACCCAGCAGACATGTTGCTGGACCCCTTGGTAGAGAGCCATCCGCTCTCGCGGGTCTGCAACAATGCACATCCTGGGCGAGGTGCTAGGCCTCCTCCCCCAGGATGGGCAGGGGAAGCTTCAAAGGCATGCCGCCTTTGTGAGCTTCTCCAGGCCACTTGCTGTACTCAGCAACTGGCCCCCACCGGTTCTGACCCCCACTCTGGCGGGAAGATCGTCGGGAAAACCCAAGTGAGGAAAGGGGGGTGCCAGCCTCTATCAACCCCACCCCTCAGGTGGGGGAGGCGAGGTGAAGCACAACTCCGGGCTCACGCCATCTTGAGGATGGGGAGCCCTACCCAATCAGGACTAGGCTCCTGCCCCCCTCCCATTGGAGAGTGGCAGGATAGGGGGTGTACCCACCCCAGAGAAGGGACTCATTGGTCCCTGACCTTTACCTACATGTAACACCCCTAAATTTTGTATTTAGGGGCACCCTGAACCTTCCTTCCACAGATTCCGAAACAAGAAGAAGAAGAAAAAAGACCTGCCGTGCAGCTACTAACAAGATGACGACACCAATTGACTTGGCCCCAGCCCTACAGACCTCTCGACCCTCGAACCTGCTCCTGCTAAACCCCGGCGTCTCCAGTGGTCAGCAACCTCAAAAACCCCAGAGGACCTGACTGCCTTGCCAGGAACCGCGAATCCAGCACACTCTGCACCCGCCGAGCCCGGCCTGTGCCTGAGTGAACAAAGACCACAAGGACGTCCCCCCGGCGACTGTGACCAAGAATCCAGCACCCAAGGACCCCCCCAACCGCGACCAGCAGAGGGTAAGATATCCCGACGCCAAAAGACACCCCTGCACCCGGCACCCTGCGGCCCCCTGTGCCCAGCTCCTGGGTGCCTATCTAACCTACAGCTTCCCAACTTACCTCTCGAAGTGGGGGTCGCACCTGAAGGATCTCCGTCCCCGAGCTTGCAGCCTTTGTTCATCTTGCAGCTTTCCCATTGAAATATATAGAGCGCCCGACGGCTCAAAAGCACCCTGCACCCAGCCGCCCGAGTAGCCCTGGAAGTGCAGCATCTGTCCTATCCTACTTCCCCACTTGCCCTGTGTAAGTGACCAGGAGCCCAGCTCCCACAGCCGCGTGGCCTGCCTGCTAGCAGCCACCAACCAAAGGCCCCCTGCCCGCCATTGGCTAACATTGGGCCTACTCTCTCTGCGTTCGGCTGCCCATGTGCCGCTGAGGGGGTAACAACTGTACCTACCTGACCCTGGGAGACCCCTGAGTCTATCCCCAGAAACTTAACTCTGCCAGTCGAGTACTTATCTGAAAGCTGATAACCTACATTTTCGCCATAGGGTAACATTGACTGGTTTTCACTTGGAATTTCTTCTAAGTGTCGAGTTTTGAAACTTTGAAATATTCAATAAAAATCACCCGATCAACGAAATCGTAATTACTCACCTGTTATCAGGAGAGATCCCAGTGCTGGATCTTTGTGCCCAGCACTGACCCTACAAAGCAATTACAACTGTGATTTTCCGATAACCAAACTTTCCTCCATAGGATAACATTGCCTTGTTTTTGCCAGAAATTCTTCTAAGTGTCGATTTTTGAAACATACAAATATTCCTTAAAAATCGCCTGTATAACAAAAACGATTTCTTTCAACTGTTCACAGGAGATGCACCAAGGCTTAATCCAGGAGCCAGCCCTGAGTAAGAAATACCTATGCAAAGTAATTGATATTGTGTGTACTTTAAAATTCCCATTGAGCTCAATGTTATAATTGTGTTTAACTTGTGTTGCCTATTGCAACAGCTGTAACTATTGCATTTAAAAGTCTATTGCTTATTGAAAGTATTTAACTAAAGCATCTCATTATGAGAAAGTATTTTGATACCTACTTGTGGTTCTAAAATAAAACAACTATATATTTTTTATATACAAAACAACTGGCCTAGAGTTCAGTTCTTGAGTGTGTGAGACCATTTGCTGACTGAGTGTGTACAACAAATGCTTTACACTGTCCTCTGATACTGCCTTACTGCTCGACCAAGCTACCACTTTAGAGAGCAAGGTTATATCTAACTTTAGCCTTTGCCAAACCTCTGGGGACTGTGGACTCTGTGCACACTGAATCTTACTTTGGTGCAGTATATACAGAGCCACTTTCTTACAGTAGAGTCCTAGCCGTACATACCTAAAGACTCGATTCAGATGGGAGAATCACGATTTTTGAAGACAAAAATGGCTTTAGTGACCACTTTCAACTTCTAAACTGTTGGAATGCATCCCACAACCTAACTACATTTAGTCTGTCAAACGCCACACTTAACTCGGATAATAACGTTGAATATTTAGGCAGAATCTCGTCATTCCAGATGCCTAAAAGAAAGAGCTTTGTGTTCAGTGCCACCGTTTTGCTCAAGCAATAGGTTAAACACTTTGACACCTGCTCTCAGTAGACTTACCATCTGGGGACAGTCCCAAGTTATGTGGGTTAATTATCCATTGTGTTCAGAGCTTCTCAAGCATAGATCTGAAGTGGATCACCTGATCCTCAATATGTGAACCCTTGTGCACATGCTGAGGAAAGATGCATGAATGCCAATTCACCAAAATGCCTGGGGTGACATCAAATGACATATAAACTTTACTTTCACTCATACATGCATGCATACACATGAACACACATTCACTTGCTCATTCTCACTTGAACACACTCTCACCAACAACCACCACACAACATATATTATAAAAAGCATTTTTTACTTACCTTAGCTACCTGGGAGGGTCATACTCTAGCTAATCGTAATTAATTATTTATTATAGTAATAGTGAATAATAAAATAAAAAATTGACAGAAAACAAGGAAAGTTGAGGGCAAGCCGACGTCCATAAGGAAGAGCTGCCCTTGTATTCCTGGCACTGAATTTGTCACCTCTGAGGCCAGGGTCTGCAAAGGCAGTGCCAGAGGTCTCAAGGGGCAAGCCAGCGTTTGCAGCTGCAACCCCTAAATGACGTCCATAGACAAATGCTTCTTGAAAGTTGCATAACTATACAATTCTAAACCATGCTTCAATGGCCACTTCCCTAGGGCTCTGAATGGCTTTGGTCCACTCCTTATCACTAAACTCTTCCAAGCCCTTTTACATCTTTTTTTTACTTTTTCTGGGGGGTATACAGAGATATCAATTGCCTATTTATATATATAGAATATTACTCATTTGAGGAGATGTTTGGCTTGGATTCTGACTTCCATGGCATTTACACCATCAATCTTTACACCAATTTACATGTATACTTAGTTATTGTGAGGTCTCCTGTGTGAATTGCCGGAGATCTTTACGAACATTTGGGGGTGTGTTACCTGACGATTGATATGTGCACTGCATGTCTTAAGGTATATCTAGTGAGCAACTGAGACTAATGTGTCTTGTTATAGTCCACAATATCCCTTTAAATCAGAAGCTTTGTGGTGCTAAGGGGTGCTGGCTGGATGTTGAGATAATGTGGTAAATGCTATCTTTGGAGAGGTATATTGATTTATGGAGACTGGAATGCTGCTGTGAGCTCAGTGACGTTACATGTATATTTGTAAATCACACTATCACCCACGAGGGTGTCCTGGGGCTGAGTGAGATTTAGCTATATGGTGTCTTTGACCTGTGCTGCATGAGTATTGTTCTGAGCAATGTGTTCCTAAGTTGTGATTGTTCACTGTCATGGTTTGTGCTGTTGTGAGTGTGGTTATAACCAAAGGAATGCATTAGATGATATGTGTAGTATGTGTGCACCCTGTTCTTTCTAATGTGTTCTGTTGCATGATGTCTATGATGTAAAGGAGTTGTTGTGTATGCATCTTCTTCTAACTACCAATTGCATCTGCAAAATCTTGTGCACACAAGTCCGGATGTGGGAAGCGTGTCCAGTTGAGTGTGTTCTTCATTACCGAGTGTGCTTGTTGTGAAATTGTTCATACCAGCTATATGTTATATGCATGCAGATTTGGTAGGGTGAGCAGGGTAGTGCCGAATTTGTTGAGTTGAGTGTTGGTTGCTAACAAGGGAGTGCTGTTGTGAGCATGTTATGAAATATGTTTCGCTGCTCATCACTTTTAAAAATTCAGTTATATTTGATTACTTTCACCTTGAGGCACCCAAGCTGTTACCCACCACTAAATTGCATTAGGAAATGGTTCTGTAATATCCCGCTTCAGAGGTCAGGCTAGTCATCGGTGCCCTCAATACACCCACTTCCTAGAGTTAGTACGAGACTACAAAGATCTTTCTTTAGCTCAGCCTTCCTATCTCAAGCTACAACTTGCTATGCTGCCAGTTGTGTCCTAATTCCTTCAAAGAATGTTCTTACATTCTAGAGTGCATTTTGTCTCTTTCTCTAACGTTAACTGCCTTAGTTGGACTTGCTACACCAAGACATTCTCCTTTAAATATGATGTAAACTACATCCCTTCTATTCAACTGTTGGTAAAAAAAACATGAATCTCTTAATTTAGGTCTTACTTGGTCCTCTACTACATAACTTCAAGCTTCCCTCTTCAGTTTTACAGTCCTCTCTCCTCGCTTAAATGCACTTATCCTTTCGAGATGTTTTCTCCACAATTTCTTTCTTTGCTTTTCTTACAGTATTCCCTGTTAGCCTCTTAATACTGAAATATACTTTTGCATGATGTGGTATTGAGCCCAAGCCTGACACGTCTCGCTCCCAACCATATCAGTAGGTGCTTCTGAAACGCTCAAGGGACTGGGTCAGAATCATTCACACATTAGGCACTGCTAACATAGAAATTACCTTATACATAGAGGGCACCACGAGAATAAGACTAGCCGTAAAATCTGCCCTCCACTCACAGGTCACTCAGCATTTGGTCCCATATACAGGATCGGCATTTGGCAGTTCATGTCAGCAACGTCCTCCTATGTGATTTATTTTATGCAAACCGCTGTTTAAGAAATAAGTAACAATGAAAAACCTTGAAAAATGAGCGACTGAACTACGGGACAGTCTCACTCTGGTCAGAAAGAAATCAAAGAGTGTCTGAAACAAGAAACAATGCTGTGAGCGCCAAGACGCCAAGTCACAGCTGCTTCGTTTGAAATGCTTTGCCAAAAATGTGTTGCTACAAAGCAGGGTTCGCCCCATGGAAGCGACACAGATCTGCTGCACATAAGAGAAGTATTGAAGGAAATGTGCTATGAATGAAAGGACGAAGGAACAGAACATTCTTTCCCATAACTCCAATGTCATGAGGCTCCTGGCACCGCTGCCTGCCCTAGCAGAGCAGGCCATGCAGCTGGGCGGGAGCTGGACAGGTCTGCCACCAAGACGGCCCTTTAGGAATTCGCCGCTTTTGGCCATAACCGGTTGCAGCCAGTTCTCCTGGGAGTCTCCTCTCGGCAACTCACTGTAACCAGTTGCTACTGGGTGGAAGACACATCTCCTTCATTGTTAATTACGCGTGGATGAGTTAAAAAACAAATCAACCCCTTATAAAGCAGTTTCACAGCCAAGAAGGCCAGCAAGTGAACCGAGGTGACACTGCAATCGAGGCGAGAAGGCACAATTACAAGCAAGGCAAGGAGCACCACTGCAGGCAAGGCCCGAGGCACTATTCCCGGCAAGGCTAGAAGCACAATTGTGATGCGACAGGCATCAAGCCCAAAAGCGTATAGAACAATTGCAGCATGACCCACCATCACCCATCAGCACAGGAAGCAACACCACAGCACACTGCATGCCTCCCCCTCCCAGGACCTACTTAATGCCAACTTCAACACAGACGCGCAGCAAGCGCATCACTGGTGCACCAAAAACAAGCCAGTACGCTCCCGTCCACGCCTGGACCACACCCAGAGAAGGGAACCCAGGTCAGATCACCGCCCAGCAATACTCTGCAGCACTCCTTAGGATGCTAGATCCAGTTCTCCATTCCCTCAACTGCCACGCCACACACCATGGTAGGAACTTTTACCTGTACCAACTGCCAGCTCTCCAGGAACCACGCAATTACCAACAACTCCCTCAACACTCCTTCCCAATACACCAGCAACAACAATGCCTACACCCCCACCCCACAACACTTGCCACAGCAAACGCACACATTAACACCCAAATGCATACATGCTTCTCAACACACATTCACTAAGCAAACTCACAACTGAAATATGGGACCTGCTGAGTAGCAACGCACCCGACATCCTCTTCTTCACCGACATCCTCTTCTTCACAGAGACTTGGCTCAACCCCTCATTGGCTCCCAACATTGCCATGGTAATAATCCCAGTGTGCAACGAGATTGCTCGACTGAAATGCCTTCACAAGCCAAGAGGAGGACTAGTTATCATCTATAAGGAATCCATCAAAGGCAAAACATCCACAGAGAACGCCACCCCAAGCATGTAATACCTGCACTTCAAGCTGCAAATCTCTGAAAACTTGACCATGAACGGAACCCTCGCCTACTGACCACCCGGGCCACAAGCCACCTTTACCAACCTCATCACCAAGTCTGTCGCTCCACTCACCATCGACTCCAGAACCTACATTCTCCTAGGAGACCTCAACTTTCACCTGGAAGACCGAAATGACCCCTACTCCACAGCACTCCTCAAAAACTTGAGCAACACTGCACTCTCCCAGATCACCCCAGAACCAACAGACACTGGACCCCATCTTCCCCAAAAGCGACTGCATCAAAATCAACACACCCCAAGTCAACAACCCGCCCAGGTTCAGCATTTCAAGCCACAGCTGGGGAAAAATCACTGAAGCAGCCTGGCTCAGTGAACTCAGTACGGATCAACCTAGCCCCACAGACAACCTCGACAAGGAGATCAATAACTGGATCAAGAACTTCATGGACTCCCTCGCACCCATCAAATCCAACTAGCATTGTAGATCACACAAGCAGGCTAGCTGGTACACAGAAGACTTCTGAGACAGAAAACACCAATGTAAACAGCTAGAACAATACCAATAAGCACCACCCTGCCCCACATCATCAACACGCCCACCACTTTTCCGGATGAATGGAAACTAGCAGAAATAAACGCTATCCTCAAGAAGCCCACAGTCGACCTGTATCAACTGAGCAACTTCCGACCCATCTCCCTGCTCCCCTATACAGCCCAAGTGATTGAGAAGGACATCAACAAGCAACTTACAACCCACCTCGAACCTCACCATCTTCTAGACAACATTCAATAAAGATTCAAAAGAACCACTGCACTGACTCATTGTGGCAACTGATGACATTGAATCATCCTGGACCAAAGAGAAACAATGGCCTTTATCCTGCTCAAACTCTCTGCAGCCTTTGACACTGTCTCCCATAACACCCGCTTCAGAAGACTCCACGAGATTGGCATACAAGGATTCACTCTCAAATTGACCTGTTCCTTCTTCACAGGAAGAACCCAAAGGGCCAGATTGCCACCCTTCATAGCAGAGATCATGATATTGATATGCAGAGTCCCACAGGGATCGTCCCTCAGCCCCACCCTTTTCAACATACATATATAACACCGCTCGCCAACATCATCCGATCACAAGACATCACCGTCATCTACTAAGCAGATGACACCCAATTCATCCTCTCCCTGACAGACAAGACAACCACCAAGAGGACCAACTTCACCAACTGCATGACCATGGTAGCAGATTGGATGTGAATCAACTGCCTGTTGCTCAACTCCAAAACGAAAGTACTGGTCTTTGGCAACAAGACCTCCCCATGGGACTCCACCAGGTGGCCGTTGGAGCTTGCACAAACACCTGTGCCCACAGCCTACACAAGAAATCTAGGGATCATCCTAAATGGCAAGCTCAACATGATGGCTCAATTCAATGCAGTGTGCACCTCCTGCTTCCACTTCCTACGCATGCTACAAAAGATCTCCAAATATTTGCTTCAGAACAACAGGCAGACCGTCAGGCAATCACTCAGCACCAGCAGGCTGGACAACGGCAACACTCTCTACGCCGGAATCTTCAAACCACTCATACACAGAATTCAGACCATGCAGAGCACCGCTGCTAGACTCATACTCAACCTCCCATGTCACACCCACATCACACCGTACGTCAAGCAGCTTCACTGGCTCCCCATTCAAAAACACAGCCAATTTAAAGTTCTCACGCGCACCTACAAAGCCCTACACAACACAGGACCTGAACAGCCACATATACTTTCACTAACTCACTGGACACCTATGCTCTGCCTGACTCTCCCTCATTCCCTGCATCCGCAAAGCCAAAACTGGAGGTAGCTCATTCTCCTACATCACACTCAAGACAAGGAATGACCTTGCTCAACACATCAGAGCTTCCTCCTCACTTCTTTAATTCCGCAAGAAGCTGAAGACCTGGCTCTTCGCATAAGCACCTTGGGGAACACACACCGACACAATTGTCCAAGCCCTTGGATACCCTCTCTGGGGGAAACAACCTTTACAACGCAGTCATTACACCGCACTACATTTACAACGCAGTCATTACATCGCAACATCCTTTACAACGCATGTCACTACAACGGAGCCATTACATTGAATTCACTACGACGCATGACACTACAACGCATGTCACTACAACGCAGGTATTACATCGCATGTCATTACAACGCATACCATTACAACGCATAATACCCCTACACTATCCAACACTTATCCTACTGTTGCACCCCCTGGAGTTAGAATAGTCATGTTTACCCCCACACTATCCAACACTTACAACAAAATGGTCGCACACTGCTGACCTACCTGCGTGTTACCCCAAAGAACTGTGGTCCCTGTAGTTAGCGTCGGCGGATACACCTATGCTCGTGTCGTGAGTGCAAGTGTGAATAGCGTTAGCCATCCCTGGACACGTGTTTCGAGGTAGTTGCTACTCTGACTTGCACGCACCACTGAGCATAGGCGTACCCGCCGACGCTGACTACAGGGACCACAGTTCTTCGGGGTAACACGCTAGTGGGTGGAGCAGTGTGCGACCATTTTGTTTAACTATCCAACACTTACCCTACTGTTGCATCCCCTGAAGTTAGAAAAGTAATTTTTACCCCCCCCCCACCCCCCCCCCACCCCGGGAGGCAGATAGGGCAATAGCCCCTTATCTGTCCCACGGGGGGCAAAAAGCCCACTAGCCTCCAGGGATTTTTTTTGTTCTCCAAAGTTCGGGGTGGGGAATGCCCAGAATGGGCATGCCAATGCCACCACGCCCCCAAAAAAGATGCCACAGCCTTTCTGCCCCCCCCAGGAGGCAGATGGGGGAAGTAGCTCCTAATCTGCCCCCGGGGGGCCAGAGAGCCCACAAGGCGCCAGCGATTAGGCTCGCTTTTTTATATGTAGGGGTGTGGGCTGACCAGAATTGGCATCCTAATGCCCCCATTTCCCCAGAAAGAATAGCCAAAGTCTTTCTGCTCCCCTTGGGGGCGTATCGGAGCACTAGCCTCTGATTTCCCCCTTCCCAGGGCGGCAGAAAGCCCACTAGGCACTGACTTTTTTTCGGAATGTGCCTACCTGTGGATAATGGGTCCTAGCGCATCCGGCACCAAAGGAAACATAGCAAACCTGTATATATTTGAAAACTAGTCACCAAGGTGAATTGTGTGTCTCTCACTAGGTTCTGTTACCTAGAATCCCTTGCAAACCTCAAACCTTGTAAAACATACATTTTCCTCACATTTCAGTGATGGAAAATTCTGGAATCTGCGCAGATCCACAAACTTCCACCCACCCAGCATTCCCCAAAGTCTCCAGATAAAAATGGCACCTCACTTGTTTGGACAGGCTTACTACCTGCGACAGGGAAC
This sequence comes from Triturus cristatus, assembly GCF_964204655.1. Classification (NCBI taxonomy): domain Eukaryota; kingdom Metazoa; phylum Chordata; class Amphibia; order Caudata; family Salamandridae; genus Triturus; species Triturus cristatus. The sequence continues at coordinate 141,714,081 of NC_140591.1, read as the reverse complement.
GGCCCAAAACGCAACGTGGACACACAACATTTTTACAGTGAAAACTGACCCTTTCTTGGTTCTTGGCAAAGTGCCTAGCTGTAGGTTTTGTACCCTAGCTCTGCCGGCACCTAGGGAAACTTAGCAAACCTATACATTTTTGAAAACTAGACACCCAGAGGAATCCAGGATGGGGTGACTTGTGTGGCTATCACCAGGTTCCCTTACCCAGCATCCCTTGCAAACCTCAAACTTTGTTTTAAAAAAAACACATGTTCCTCATATTTTTGTGATGGAAAGTTCTGGAATCTGTGTGGATCCACAGAAATTCCCCCCACTGTGCATTCCCCAAAGTCTTCCGATAAAAATGATACCCCACTTGTGTGGGTAGGCCTAGTGCCCGCGACGGGAAACAACACAATGTTGACACACCACATTTTTACAGTGAAAACTGACCCTGTCTTGGCAAAGTGCCTAGCTGTAGATTTTGAACCCTAGCTCTGCCAGCACCTAGGGAAACCCAGCAAACCTATACCTTTTTTAAAACGAGACACACAGGGGAATCCAGGATGGGGGTGACTTGTGTGGCTCTCACCAAGTTCTGTTACCCAGAATCCCTTGTGAACCTCAAACTTTGTAAAAAAACAAAACATTTTCCTCACATCTCTGTGATGGAAAGTTCTTGAATCTGCATGGATCCACAAAATTCCACCCACCCCGTATTCTCACTCTAGTTCCTGTAATTAAAATGGGAATTACTTAACCCTTTCGTTGCTAGACCTTTCCCCCCCCATGTGCTAAGCCTGTTTTTTGGCTATTTGGGGTAGTTCGCACTTAGGCCCCTGTAACATTTTGACCACATAAGGTATCCACGCCAAATTTGCGTCCTTGTCTTCTAACATCATGGGGATTTTAAAGATACCCAGGGTTTGTTGATTTCCTTGGAGGGGACCCTGAAATTAGCCAAAATACATCCAACGTTTGTTTCTTTGAGGAAAAATTGGAAAAAAGTGCTGAAGATGAAAGCATCTGTTTTTTCCATGAAAATGTTATCAACAAAGGGTTTGTGGTGCTGAGTTCACCATCTTCCCAGCTTTTGGGGACAGACTGACTTTTGTCAGAAAACCAAAATATTTTACACAGTTTTGGCATTTTGACATAGTCTATTTTTGCTATTTTTTGTGCTTTCAAACTCCTTCCAGTTAATGGTAGAAATGGGTATGAAAGAAATAATGGATCCTGGAAAGCTATGCATTTAAAAAAAGTAGACAAAACTCTGAATTCAGCAAGGGGTCATTTGTGTAGATCCTTCAAGTTTTTTTCTATAGAAACTAACAGTTGAAAATAGGAACAATTGAAAATGAGTTGAAAAAAACAGATATTTGTGCCAACGTTTTCACCTGTAACTTCTTCTAAGTATGATAGATTTTTTAAAGCAATATACAGTTACATCTAGTGGGACCTTCTGGTTGTGGGGATTTATAGGACGTGACGGATTCACTGAGAACCCGACGACCCCGGAGCCAATAACTGAGCAGTGTCTTGCAATGTTTTTTTTATTGTGTACCGGGTATATAGCAATTCATTTGGGAAAATAAAAACAGTGAACAATCGGTATGAAAGGCACCTATGTATTTCTGAAATGGGAACAAAATTTAGAGTTTAGAAACAGTAGCTACTTGCACATCTCTGAAATTGTCGGTACGCAAACTAGCATGTGAATTATAGGACATTTTTTAAAGTGATTTCTTTTTTAAACATTATATTTGGAAGGTAGAAATGAATCGAAAGTCAATAGGTAATAACAGTTGCTCTACAATTCTATGTTCCCCTAAGTCTCCTGATAAAAATGGTACCTCACTTGTATGGGTAGGCCAAGTGCCCATGACAGGAAACGTTCCAAACCGCAACATGGACACACCACATTTTTACAGTGAAAACTGACCCTTTTTTCCAAAGTGCCAAGCTGTAGATTTTGAACCCTAGCTCTGTCGCCACCTAGGGAATCCTAGCATACCTATACATTTTTTAAAACTAGACACACAGGGGAATCCAGGATGGGGTGATTTGTCTGGCTCTCACCAGGTTCTGTTACCCAGAATCCATTGCAAACCTCAAACTTTGTTAAAAAAAAAACACATTTTCCTCACATTTATGTGATGGAAAGTTCTGGAATCTGCATGGACCCACAGAATTCCACCCACCGCACAACACAGGGAAATCCAGGATGGGGTGATTTGTCTGGCTCTCACCAGGTTCTGTTACCCAGAATCCCTTGCAAACCTCAAACTTTGTTTTAAAAAAACACATTTTCCTTACATTTATGTGATGGAAAGTTCTGGAATCTGCATGGATCCACAGAATTCCACCCACCGCGCATTCCCCAAAGTCTCTCGAGAAAAATGGTACCTCACTTTTGTGGGCAGGCCTAGTGCCCGCGGCAGGAAATGACCCAAAATGCAACATGGACACACCACATTTTTACAGTGAAAACTGACCTTTTTTTTGCAAAGTGCCTAGCTGTAGATTTTTTTTTTAGATTCAAAAGCTTTATTGGTAGATAGTTCTGTTAAATATCCCTATCCTCTTATCAGCCTGGGAAAAGTCAAGAGAGAGAAGAAACAACACTAATACTAATACTATTACTACTACCTGAAAAGAAAGGATAGTAAAGGAGAAAGTAGGAGAGAGTAAGAATAGGAGAAGAGTAAGACTACGCTCGGGGTCAAAAAGCCTGCTTATGAGTTCGCACACTTATGGACTGGTGATGGAAGGTTTATCAAATTTACCTTATTCTGGTAAGGAGTCATCACACAATCCTGGTCGTTCAAGTGTATGTGGTGAGGGGACCACAGATAAGCGAGACTATATCTATTTCTGAGGTTGGTAAATTATGGGGGTTTAAAGACCTTAGAGGCAGAGTCAAGTGCTTCCCATATCTTCCTATGCCTAGGTTTCCAAGAAGAAGTATTTAAGGCGATATTATCCGCACCTCTTAAAAAAGTTAGCCATTCTTGCCATTTCTTGAATGAGATTTTCTCAAAACTCTTCCAGTTACACAGCACTATCTTACACGCCAGTGTTAGCATTAAGTCAAGCATAAAACGGTCATCCTCCCCCGACAGGTCTGGGTCAAGAAAACTAGCCAGTATGTATGATAATTGTTTAACCAATGAAATGTTGAGTGTCTCAGTAATGTAATTAAAATCTTTATTCCAGACATTTTCTTACATAGGACACAGTAGGAGCATATATGGTAAGTCCGCTGTTTGAGAGCTGCAGTTCCAGCATTGTGGGGACTGGATTAGTTTAAGTTTAAACAGTTTTGCAGGAGTCCAATTGTTCCTATTTATGATCATGAATTTTGTTTGAGAAAGAGTGGGGGAGATTTTGTGTTTGAAAGGCATCACATGTATTCGTGGCCAATCAAGTGTAAGTGTTTTGCCATTCGGTTCTGCTTCTCATTTTGTTATGTTACTCAAGTGAAACTTACTCTTATCTTATCTTAACAGTGACTTGTGGAGCGCTCGTACACCCGTTGCTTTCATGGCGCTGAGAAAACTAGGGGGTTGCCAGTCCAGAGCAGATTATTCATAAGCCTGTGTGAATAGCCAGGTTTTGAGAGATTTTCTAAAATTGAGCAGGTTAGGGCTGAGTCTGATTTCCAGGGGGATGGAGCGTGGAGCTAGGGTCGCAAACCTGCAACCTCCTTGGTGTTTCAGTTTGAAGGTGGGTACCATCAGAAGGTGGAGTCGGGCTGAATGTAGGTTCCAGGTGGGGGTATAGCGAGAAATGAGATTGTCAATGAATTTGGGGCTGCAACTTTTCAGGGATTTGAACACCAGGCAGCCGACTTTGAAGGCGCAACGCTGAGGAACAGGGAGCCAGTGCAGCTTCCTGAGAAGGGGGGAAGCGTGTTACCATCTGGGCTGTTTGTCTATTAGTCGAACCGCTTGGTTCTGTACCAGCTGAAGTTGCTTGGTAAGGCCGAGTGAAAGTCCCAGGTAAGTGGCGTTTGCGCAGTCTAGACGAGACAGGACCAAGGCTATCACCACCTGGACCAGAGCAGCGTGGGACAGTAGCCTGCTTATTTCCCTGATTTTGCGTAACTGGAGAAAGCAGGCGGAGACCACCGTGCCTACGTGCGTTTTTAGGGACAGGTCGTTACCTATGCAGACCCCTAGGCTTTCTACTGAGGTGGAAGGGGCGGGTGGAGTCCCAAGTTGCTAGGCCAATATTGTGGGCCCCACTGATTGCGACCTCCGCCTGTCAAGATTAGTTCTGTTTTGCTGGGGTTGAGTTTTAAATGGTTGTGGTTCATCCATTGCTGGATGAACGTCATGGTAGATTGAAAGTCAGTTATGGATTTGGGGGAGTTGTCGATTGAGAACATGAGTTGGAGGTCATCTGCATAATTGAAGGTGATCACTTTCATGTCTTTCAGAGATCTTATCAGTGGGCGTAGATAGAGGTTGAAGAGATGTGGTGAGAGCGAGGAGCCCTGTGGGACCCCGCAAGTTGTTTGTAACTTGGGGGCCGTAAATTGGCCGATGCGGACTGCCTGGGTGCGGTTTTGTAAAAAGGAATTGATCCAGCTAAGGGCTGGACCCTGGAGACCTGCCTCGCTGACACGGTCCACTAGTATGTTGTGATCGACCGTGTCAAATGCGGCCGAGAGGTCGAGAAGTACCAGGGCCTGGTGGATGCCTCTCTCCGCGTTTTCCCGTAGGGAGTCCAGTATTGCTAAGGTCACTGTTTCGGTGGAGTGAGCTGGCCAAAAGCCAGCCTGGCTAGGGTCGAGGAATTCTGTCTGTTTACAAGAAGTTGGACAGGCATATTGCCACGTGGGCTTCAAGTAGCTTAGCCATGTAGGGGAGCTAAGAGATGGGGCGGTAATTTGCCAGCGTCTTGGGATCAGCACTGGGTTTCTTTAGGTGGGGAACTACTATAGCCTTCTTGAAAGCATTGGGGACGCAGCCCTGGGACAGGGAGTGGTTTAGAAGGGCAAGAGTTGGGTCTGGGAAGGCCATAAAGGCCGCTTTCAAGAGGTGAGGGGGGCAGTGGTCCAAGGGAGAGCCCGATTTTACTTTAGCTAGCAGGATATTCAAGGTCTCTGTGTCAATCGGCGGGAAAGAGTCCAGAGAGTGGGGGTTCCTGGGTGTGGGCGGGGTGATATCTTGTGAGGGCCTGGGGGGAATGCTGGCTTTGATGGCAGTGATCTTATCGATGAAAAAATTATTCAAAGAGTCACATAAGGCCTGTGACGGCTTGGGATTACTCTCTTAGGGTTTGACAGTTCGTCAACTATTGAAAATAATTCTTTCGCTAAAAATAAGCTGCATTGGCTGTGGAGATGGCCTTTTTGGAATCATTCAAGGCCAGGGCATAGGTATTGTTAGCTTCTTGAGAGTCGTCCTGCCTCCACTTCCTTTCCATTTGATGGAGGGAGCATTTTTGGGAGTTTAATTCGGGGGAGAACCTTCTCTGAGCCTCAAGCCGGTGGGTGAGACTAATTCGTTTAAGTGGAGCGTGTAAGTTACTGGCTGCTAATAGCCACGATGAAAGGATTTTTCGTGCCGGTTGACATCGGTTTACTCGGAGGGGGTAGTAGCAATTTATAGATACTTGAGACCGTGTGACCAGCATTAGACAAATGTTGTAGTATGGAGGGAAGCGAGGGAGAAAGAAATGTAAGATCAAGTTTGGAAATCTGAAATTTCAGTTTCAGGAAGTTGTAAAAGTCTAATTCTGTTAAACCTTTCTAATTTTTAAGTGTGGAGAAGGGTATAGGAGAGGTGTTATTATAGAGGGCCTTAAGGAAATTGATACCTTTACTGGAATATTCTTCCCAGAATATTGTTTCTTTGTTTATCCAGAGACTTCAGCGTACTCCTGGATTGATTTCATAAGGGCCGGAATAGCTATGTTCGCATCTTTGGATACCACCAGAATGTCATCTGCGCAGGCCTCCACTTTGAATTGAATTTTACCACAGTCTATACCATGAATGTCTTGATTTGCTCGTAGGTACTGGAGGAAAGGTTCAATGGGCAAAAGGAATAGTGAAGGGGATAGTGGGCAACCTTGCCTGATACCCTGATTTAACAGGAAGAAGTCAGAAAGTGATACCCCCGCTCTCACTCTAGCCCTCGGACTATGATATAGTGCCATGATCATCCGGATCAGGTTTTCCCCTAAGTTGTATTTCCTGAGTGATGCGCTTAAGAATGACCATTCAACTTTATCAAACGCTTTCTCAGCGTCAAGCTTTATAGCAACAGTAGGTGAGTTGAGTAATTTTGCTTTTTCGATTGCGTAGCAGAAAATCCTGGTATTGTCACTGGATAACCTATTTTTAAGGAACCCTGTTTGCGCTGTGTGTATTAGTTTAGCTATGTGTTTCTGAATTAGGTTGGATAAAATCATGGCATATATTTTGCAATCCAGGTTTATGAGCGAGATTGGTCTATAGTTCTTTGTCGGTAATGCATCTTTTCCCTCTTTTGGGATAACGGTAATAATAGCTTCCGCAGGCGTGCCAGTTATTTCTCCTGAGGAAGCGAACTGGTGATAGAGGCTTAGTAGAGGGTCGTATAGAAGGTCTTCAAATGATTTAAAAAAGAAGCATTAAACCCATCAGGGCCTGGGGCTTTACCAGTTTTGAGCTTTTTAATGGCCATTTTGAGTTCGTCCAACGTTATTATACCAGTGATAGAGTCTCTTTCTTGATCACTTAACGAGTTAAGTGCAGCCTCCTCAAGATATTTCTGTATCTTGTAGGCTTTTACTTCGGTGTTGGGGCTGTATGGTTTCTGGTAAATTTCTCTAAAAGTGTCTGTGATTTTGTTAGGGTTTGTATGGATGGTTCCTTTTTCATCTTTGATTGCATTGATCACGTATCTCTGATATTTGAATTTCAAGTAGGAGGCCAGTGATTTGCCAGCTTTATTAGCTTCACACAGGCAAATACGTTTTAGGTCTCGCCTAGGCAGCGTGCATGCGCTGCATAGGAAAGAGACCTTTAGTAATCGGCACAGCTTTCCCAGCAAAAATGTGCACGCGTTGCATTGCTTCCAATGGCAACGCGTGCACGTCTGGCGACTCACTTGCGGGAGCGAGCAGCTGGCGCCATATCCATATGTTATCAATTATCGTGCCTTGCAGCTCGCTCCCGCAAGGGAATCGCGCAGGACCCCTTCTCTGTCTCCTCCCCCTGCTGCCGCGCGAGGCACGCGTGCTTGTTTACACTGGGGGGTGCGACATTATAAAGTTTCAAGATAGACTGACTACTTTAGACTGACTAAGGTCCCATGCGCCAGTAGACTGAGGGTGACCTCTACCCCTACGGCATCATCTCCCTGGTTCTTACAAAGATCGCATGTTTCTGTCTAGATAGAACTGCTTCAATATCAAAGCGAGATGCCTCTCATCCTCGGGTCTCATCAGGTGACTTGGCAGGTCTGTAAAGCAACTTTGTAGAGCAGCATATCGCCACAGGCTGGGCCATGTAACGTTGTCGGTTAGCGCTCTAGATCTTTGGTTGGACATTATGCTGGGCCATTACCGCTGTGTGCGTGCGCCACTCTGGAAATGGCGCATAGTCTGTGAGAGCAGTGAAAGGTCGCTGGTGGAAGCGCTGTAGAGAAAAGCCGGTGTGGTCTGAATGAACGACAAGCTAGGGATTGTTTGGGGATGGGCGGAGTTCTGGAAAACCGCTTTGAGGCTCATCAGTTTAGATTTTTTGTTACATATGTACAATGTATTTTATTATTATATTTTTGACTGGTTCGTGTTTCATTAGACCGTTTGCCTGACACACACCAGTACGTTATTTTAAATCATACTTGTGGAGTTGAGCGCAATTATCAACTCGTTGGCCATATTTTCATGTCTTTGGAAAGTAACTGTTCATTTAACCTTGCTCTTCTAGATGCTGCGGCGGTTCTTGAGCTTTCCGAGTAGCCTCTATGCCACCCGTGTGTGTTTGTTAAAACAAAGTCTTTACACAATGCAGCTGCAGTCGGAAGACTTCAGAGCCCTGTTCATCGAAGGGTTAAACACGTTGGCAGGTGAGAGATAGTGATTCGGTATTAATCGACAGTCCCTCTTTAGAGAACTATTTTGGTTACTATGAAATACTTACATTCAGAAGGCATGGCATGCAACTACGTATTAACCTCACAATATTTACCTTCATGAATGTTCTCTTGTGGTGACCTTTAGCTATTTCTTTCCATTGTTAAAATTTTGCCACTAGATAACGTATGCTGAAACTGTCTCGAATATAGAGTTCTGTAAAAGGTGAGGAAGAGGTAGTGAAGTCATGTCCTCCTTTAGTGGCTACTGCTCATATGGATTTGCTTGGTTGTAATCTAGAAGTGGGTGTCTCTGGACTATAAAACTGACTGTACTTGCCTGGAGATTGTGTTTGGGATACATGACGTTCTTGCCTAACCTCCCATAACCAGTTTGGTTGCTGCCCCAGTTTCCCTATTGGGCTCCTCTTCTTTAATTTTCCAGATCTTTTTGTAAAAGAGAAGCATGAGCTGCGATTTGCTGGAGGTGCTGTGCGGGATCTACTCAACGGAATGAAGCCTCAAGATATCGACTTTGCCACAACAGCCACCCCAGATCGGATGGAAGAGATCTTCCAGAATGCAGGAATCCACCTGATCAACAACAAGGGGGAGAAGCATGAAACCATCACTGCCCGTGTGAGTCATTTTTTGTGTGCTAACACCACAAATCCAGTAGTGTAAGGGGTGGTACCGGAAGCTGGTTAGCAGATGCTCATACCCTGGCACTACAGCCATAATTTCCCTCATTGTGGCACTGTTTTCCCATCCCTTAGATGTGCGAGTTCAAGAATGCGAGGAAAGGCCTGATTTACACCATGAAAGCAGACCAGGACCCTTCTTTGTGTTCCGATTTAGTCAGGAAGTGAATAGTGTAGGCTACAGGAACTCGTTTGGAAGATTTTTGGTGTTATTTCTGCTAGCGTGCATCATCATATGAGACATTATTCTCAGAAGTTTGCTTTATATGCCGAACAAGCTTTAAAAACATGGTTTAAATGATTTTTTCATAGAATGCTTCCTATTTGTATAAACTAACATATACTTTTTAAGATATAGTAGCTTAGCTTGTTTAGCTTAACCCACTGAGCGGTAATCCGTGTCCGTTCCCTAAGGTCCAGGATATCCCAAATGAAGTTCAGATAACTTTTACTTGCATCTGGAAGGACAGTGGCATCCTGTCGCTGCTCGACATTGACTGCATTAGGCTGGCTTCTTTGGACTGTATTAGTGAAGGGGTCATGTTAATTTGTTACCGTGACAGATGTTGGATCTCTTTTTATAAGCGAATAGCAGAGGTTAGCTACAGGACATTTCACCATGGTAATTGAAGTTCTTCAGAAAAACACCCTTGTGGTTCTGCCTCGCTTTTAAAATATTTACTTCATGGAATTGGTAATCTATGACTGTGGTATTGTGAGTGTATGTTTTAGACGGGTTTCATGGCTACAGTATGATTTTGGCTTTGTGTTTCCTCCAAAAACTGTTAGCTTCAATGCATTTAAGACTGTTTATTGTAGTGGTTGGGGTCACTTGTTAACACCATTGCAAGGCCCATTTGAAACTAAGATTCTCTTTGTTGTACACAAGGACAGATTGGGATAAAATATAAATCTACAGTCTGTTCCAAGTACACAGTACGTTCTCCGCTTATCATCGTAGTCTGCCATGTGTGATATAACTTTTTAGCCATGGGGGAGTGCCACAGCAGATTTAGTATTGTGTAATATAAGTAGTTGTTGAATTTCCCTCTCCTCCAGCTCCTACCTGAAAATTCCAGAAATTTTATTCTACAGGAAGGTTGGGGCTGCAGTGTCACTTTTAAAACTCAATCTTATGTCAACATAAATATTTTAAGTAACTTAATATCTATTTCTTCTGATATGTAGCCTTGGAGTTAGGCACACAGATATTTCACAATGATACTTTCTGCATTGTTTTGCCAATCCGCCCCATTTTCATGTCCCTGCCTGCCTCATTATCATGTCCTCCTTTCTCTCACTCTTCACCGTTCAATTACCTCCTTTCTCATTCGTCTCCTCTCATATTCTGTTACAAACACGTGTCCTAGTAAACACTATCTCATTCCCAGCCTGTGTTATCCAGCCACTTAATGCCAGACCAGAAACTGCTAATCAGAGTGGCTATAACTAAAACCTCTGGGATGAATTTGTGTCCATTATTCACCAACAACTGCAGAAATTGGCCCTAATTCTCTCTTCCCAGCCCGCCTGGAATACAGCCATTGCACGTGTGCTCTGTCACAGCATGAACATCTTCAAACAGTAGATGTTAGATTTCAAACATTTGTAAGAGGAGGGTTGTTACAAATTTAACGTGTTGCCAAGTTGCTTAGCCGGCCACAGTCGGTGAGCGAGCTCCCTATCTCTTATGTCTTGTCTTCCTTTTAGGCCATATCCAACTGGTGGTGTTCACCCCTGAGATGAAAGTAGTTATCCTGCAGCTGTCTTTCTCCAGTACATGAAAAGTGGTTAGAGCCAGATGCAGTCTTGTGGGCCCAGAAAGTGGTTGGGGCATAGTTACTTGCTCCAGAAACATGGGTGTGCCATCTGTGTCTGGCTCCGTTCTTAGGTACCGCAGTCCAAGTCAGTCATTGCACAATGGAAGTAAGCTTGATTCTCCGGGGCACAGCGATGGCATTTTGTTGTACCAACAGGTTGGTCACTTGTCCCTTCCTGGATGCAGTCTTGTGCAATAGCTCTCACCACTCTAGTGACTCTACGATTTTGTTCAGGGAAGTTGACGATTTTGCTCAGTGAAGTTGACAAGGCCTCCTCTTGACAACTTCCACTCACAGAAGGCCCATCTTGCTTTGGAATTCTCATGCAATCATTGCAGGCAATAATTAAGGAAAATAATGAGAGTCCCTTGAGAGAAGGACTTCCTGTGAAAAGCAGAAGCATGGCAGGACTGGCCAGCAACGTCATTCATTTGATCTGGCTGGTCTGTGGTTCTTGCTCTATTTATGCCACAGTAGGTATGCCAGGGAAAGGGTACAGTTTTCGACCTGCAAATTGTGACCAGTGATGGTGGTAATGGCTATAATTAGGTTTTTTGTTAAGAGAACAGCTACACTTCATTGGTGCGAGAGGTCCACCTCCACTGCACCCATTTGCTTGGCCAAGGAAGAGTATTATTAATCATTGCAAAATCTTCAAATCTCTTGGAGCACTGACCTTTGGAACCTGGCCAGGACATACAGAATCCAGCTTTTCGAGAAAGTGACAGCCAAAATACTGACCTCTTCCTATATGATTTCATTTTGACCACTTCAGAATGAAGCACTGACCATTCCATTCTACAGGGCTCAGATTAAGCTCTGCTTCCCATTATACCAGCGTCAGTCCCATTACCTCTTGCCCTGGCATCAGTAACCACACTGGCTAATATGTTGGTACCACTTCCATTCTCTCTAGCAGGCCTCTCAAACCTGCATGCTTTACTCGGGGTCAATGTGTCCTTTTCCTGGGTTCTGTGCTATGTTTATGTGGGTTTACTGTTTCATGTGTTGCTTCTGTCCCTTACAACGTATTTCTTAGGGACAATAGTACCATTACACTCCATTAGAACAAGGATTGGCATAGCCAATAGGTCTCGCCTTTGGGACCTTATAAGTATTTAATTATGCAGCACTATTACTGGTGCAACTTCAACTGTTGCATGGCTAAACACTTATAAAGTCCCAAAGGTGAGACCTATTGGCTATGTCAATGCTTGTTTGTTTATTGATCCAGATACCCGCTCTTGTGCTAATTATTTTATTGTATTCGTATTTTTTATTCAGGATTTCCATCAGAGTCCCAGGGTCTTTATTGGAAAAAATATTCTTTCCAGTCTTGATATGTCCTTCTCTAGTTTCTGTAATTGTGAGTTTGCCTCTTTATTTAATCTGGCCTTGACTTTTATTATTACTCCTCTCACTGTGGCCTTTAAGTAACCCTGGGCGTAGTGGGCGTAGTGGGGCTATGTGGAGCATCACGTAGTGTGGCCAAATCTACGCACACTCGCGCACTCCGCGTAGCCCCACTATGCGCCGCCCGCCTCCAACCCGCCCTCATTTTAAAATAACTTAAAGTGGTTAAAAGTAAGAAATTGTCTTACCTGAGGTGCGGCGTCCCGGGGCTCCCTCTTCCTGCTTCAGCGGCAACTTCTCCCTCACATATGCGCATGCGCGGGCGCCCGCGCATGCACATTTGTGAGGAAGAAGTTGCCGCTGACGCAGGAAGAGGGAGCCCCGGGACGCCGCACCTCAGGTAAGACAGTTTCTTACTTTTAAACACTTTAAGTTATTTTAAAATGAGGGCGTGCGGGAGGCGGGTGGCGGCCAACTCTGCTCCGCCTTGGCGTGTGCGTAGCGCTGCCTGCTACGCCTACTTCGTGGACCATGAAGCAGGCAGCACTACGCACACTCTGCGGGCGGAGCGGAGCATTACGCCCACCCTTACCTTTAAGGCCTCCCATCTAGTGAGGTGAGAGGTGTCATGTTCTTTGTTATCAATTAGGAAGTTTTTAATTGTGTCTTCAATTTCTTTTTTAATTTGCGGGGATGTTAAAACCTCATCATTGAATCTCCAGAGGGGATCCTTGCAGTGTGTGGCTGTGTCAGTCATAGTTAGCGTGATGCATGAGTGGTCTGAAACTAGTCTTGACTCAATGGTTGTTTGATCAACCCTACTTATGTCCTTCCCTGAAACCAAAAAGTAGTCAATCCTGGAATATGAGTTATGGGGAAAAGAATAGAAGGTGTAATCCTTTTCAGTCGGGTTCTGCAGCCTCCATGCATCTAACAAGGTAAATCTGCTGCAGAGGTGTGTGAGTGCTTTGTTCACCTTGAATGTGCAGGAAGAGTTCCTATCCAAACATGGGTCTAGCGGAAGGTTGAAGTCACCTGCGATTATAGAGTGGGCCGAGTCTGAGATCATGCTAAGGTTTTCTTCTAGATCTTCCCAAAAGATGTTGTCATCATACGTAGGAGCATAGATATTAGTTATAAAAAGGACAGACTTCTCTTTCTGTAATTTAGAGATAATCCATCTCCCTTGTTTATCTGTTGAGTGTGAAATTAATTCAAGTCTAGATTTCTTTGAGATCATGGTTATTACCCCGTTCTTTTTCCCAATGGCACTAGAGCATAAAACCTCAGTGTATTGTCCACATCTCAGCAAATCTGCAAGTTTATTGTCTAATGTAGTCTCCTGTAAGAGAATGACGTCCGCTCTCTGCCCGTCTATGTAATCCATAATTTTCTTCCTTTTGACAGGGTGGTTCAAGCCCTTCACGTTCAGAGAGACAATTTTAATGTGTTTGAGTTGAGAATTCATCTTTATGTCTCTAGGTTATGTAGTGTACCTCATGAGATTTCATCATAGAGTGCGGGGTATCATCATTGAGCGTGCTTGAGCATTTCTGAGCATGAATAAGTATTAATTTACGACACGGGCTTATACTAATTTTGAATTTCCGGTTACGGAGCATAAAGGAAACCACCGAGAAATCTGAGGTATTCCAAGCATTCGGCAAGCTATGGTTACAAGAGGCACTGGGTCCCTTTGGTGTAATTGAGATCTGAGGGTGAATAAGAACCTTATGACCCTTTGACCACCGAGCAGAGAGGAAAAGAATGAAAAAAAGAAGAGAGAAGAGAAAAGAAAAGAGGGAAGTGCAAAAGAAAATAAGGGCAAAAGAAGCGTAAACTGCAAAGTAACAAACCCCCCCCTCACCCTCATCCCTACCCAACCCTTCCCACCCCACCCTCCCCCATAAAGAACATCCAAAGACGTGACGTTTGCAGGAAAATGTCAACTCCGTCACGGAACAAAACATAACCTTAAATTGATTGTCAAACCCTTTTCCAATAAATTAAGCTCTTTTGCATTGTGTTAAATGTAACATGTACCCCTGTATGGCTCTGTATAAATCAGGACCGGGACCGGAATGTCAGTAGGACAACTGTGTTCCCCCTCTTACAAACTGGATTCAAATTCTCCTTGATTTGTAGAAATAACCGGGATATGACATGTAGCCGGCATAACCGGTATAAGTAGTCAATATGTAGTCAACATGTAATCATCAACATTAGGCCTGGGCGGTAAAATCCGTTCCACTCGCGGAATTTGCGGAATTTGGGTAATTTCGCGTTCCGCGGAGAACGCGAAATTGACCAAAAAATCTGCGTTCCGCGACTTCGCGTAATTTTTGGCTTGTTCGCGTTCTCAATATGCGTGTTCGCGAGATATTTCACCCCGAGCACGCAAACAGCGATCGCGAACAGGAAAAAAGTATCGCGAACAAGCAATTCCGCGTGTTCACGGAATTTCTGCGTGTTCGCGGAGATTTTTTACCGTTTCGCGGAGATTTGCGTAACGCGATTACGCACATTCCGCCCACCCCTAATCAACATATAGTCAACAATCCGTATGCAACAGCATGGAGACAACATTATATGGGTATAGAATCGGGCACCTCGATGGGTATGGACTTATTAGATGTGAGTATGGTCTTGTGAGATGTGTGTGTCAAATAAGTTAGAGGCAATAGGAGTAACAAGCTATCGTGATAACCCACCTGACGGTAGATGAATATAGTCTGGGGAGATATGTGACCACATGACTATAGGATCTTAGTGATGAACCGGGTATCCGAGCTTCAGGGGTAATGATTGGGAGTGATATGCCAACCCCCTAGGTTTGCGTGTTACGTAACTCTACATTATAAGAACAAAGTATAAATAACAAAAACAAGAAGTATGTGTCGTAAAGACGTATGTGTTACATGGAGGACCTTGGCATAGAATAAAACATCTGGAGAATCTTCATAGTCAGACTAATTATGCCCCATAATTACTCTATCATAAACCAACGGAGTATGCAAGTAAGTATGCAAAGCTATAAGTATGCAAAACCTGTAAGTATACGACCAAAGTTCAAACCCCCACGTCAAATCTTCTTTTCAGGACTACGTAACCCACAGTATAGTCTGTAGGAGCAGCCCAGAGTTCAAGACATGGTAAAAGTCTCAACGTTAACTCTTCTTTTCAGTCTCTGGGATTTTAGACGTGTCCATTGAGAGATCATCAAAGCTGTCTCAAAATTTCTTCAGAGTTGCACCATCGTTAAAAAGATGGGGTGAGCCGTGCGCCACTACACGATATCTTGCTGGACCATCAAAGGAGTATTGGAATCCCATATCTTTCATTCTTGGTCGGAGAGCTAGGAAACTTTTCCTTGTGTCAACCGTGGCCTTAGAGTAGTCTTGTGAAATAAAAATGTTGCTTTTATTCCAGAGCAGGTGATTTTGCTTCCTCTTGAAAGCCAAGATGAGCTCTGTGTGCTGGTATCGTAACGGTTTGCAGACAATGGGTCTGGGCTGAGAATTGTTTGGATTCTTTTTGGCTGGGACTCTGTGAGCCCTATCGAACTCAAGCGGTTTTTCAAACAAATTGAGCTTCGTCATCAAAGGCAGCCATCTTTCTAAGAATAAATGCAGGAGCCTGCTTCCTCCTTGCTTCCCTCAGGCATTCCAAAAATACGGAGGTTCCCCTTTCTATTTCTGTCCTCCAAATCTTCGATTTGTCTGCCAAGATTGCACTTTTAGGTCTAGGCTAGTGGTTACCTTCTTTTTTGTGACCACTGCATTTTCCAACTTGCTGATTCTGTTTTCGGCTTCCGTGATCCTACTATTGGCATCCCTCATATCTTTACGGATTGCTGAGATTTCAATTTGCACGGAGTCTGTAATTTCTTTGGTGGATTTAGCTAACTTGTGTACCTCAGCAAGTTTCGCTAGAATGGTCTCCATGGTCATGTTTATATCCTGTATAGGTTTGATTGGTGAGTCCGGAGCTGGGGGATCTGCTTTGGTCCTTTTCAAATTTGTTTTGGTTTCATTTTCAGCCATCCTATGATTGGTACCATTTTTTGTGTTGAGGCTTTCCATATACTGTCTCAATGCTTGGTAGAGAATCTCTGTGCTCCCTCAGACTTACCGGTGTAGTGACAAAACTTCTTAATGTACGAGTTACTTACCTTCGGTAATGATGTTTCTGGTAGAGACGATTCTAGCCGTGGATTCCGTCCCGTAGAATTATCCCCAGGCGTGAGACTGGATCCGGAAAACTTTCTTGCCCAGCATCCCTGCGCGCCGGAGGGACGACATCACGCAACTCCGCCCAGGCGTCGTCCGCGCACGTGACATCAGCGAGGTCATATAAGTCCCACCCCGGCACGCCTACGGCAGTTTTCTTCGGAGAACCTTTCCGCGCTACAACGCGGAGCTAGTAGACAAAACTGAGAGAATATAGGAACAGTGTGCTAAAGAGCCCAAAAGGCAATACCACAAAGAGCAGTGCCTCGCACTGCAGTACCCAAAGGCAGGGGAAGAATAAAGGACAGAGCAGCAACTCTGCGAGGACCGAGACAACCCCCCCCCCAAATACAAGGGACATATGTCAAAAGGTCACGATAACACACAACAGGACTACAATCCCAACCAAAGACAAGGAAGGGGAACCAGTCGGGGACACACAGGGAACGATAAAACTCGAAGACAACCCCATCACAGAGTATGACAACCCCCATCAGGAACAAGGGCAGAGGCACAGCCAAAAACCCCCAACTTCAAGGATCGCAAGAGCCAGCAGTACCAACAACCTAACCTCCCATGTGACAACAGAGGAAAAAGGGACAGCCTGGTAGAAATAAGGGGATGAACGTACTCATAGAAGACGCCGCCACTGGCGCCACCAGGGCCAGTAGCCGCCAGCGCCGTAGCGGGCCACCTCAGCCTCGGACAAGTTCGCCACCTGTTCTGAGGATCGAGAGGGGCTCGGGTGTGCGATCCGAGCCCCGGCGACATCCCGCGACACCACAGGGACTCCCGCGGGAGTTTGCGGCGAAGCAGAGGTGCCGTGGTCCGAAGGAGGGACCCCTGAAGGGCCGCAGCCCAACGGCACCACATCCTCCGAGCCTGGATCCGAACCACTCGGTGCCAGGGCCGTAGCCGCCGGCGACACCGCGGATGGCCCCGCACACTGCAAGGGATCCGCTGACGTCCCAGGAGGGGAAGGAGGAGGAGGAGAAGCCAGCGAGGCCTGCAAAGCCGCTGCATATGTCTCCATTTGGACTCTGGACACCCACACGCCGGGAAACGGCGGATAAGGGGACAACAAGTGGGGCCGCACCACCCGTGGAGAGCCCACGCCCCCGACAGGCCAGAACCCGACCCTCGGGGACATACCGCAACACTTACCAATAAGTGAGCGGCGCTCTTGTGACCTAGAAGATCGAAGTCAGCGAGGGAAGCCGCGGCCCAAGAACCCTCTGCAGGGGTCGGGCGAGGCGCAGACGCCGATCTAGACACACGAGCCAACAGAAGTTTCATCCCGCTCCCGCCGGGACTTCGGCTTCATCTGCTGGCACGCCTCACAATTGGTGGAGTCGTGGTGCTCCCCCAAACACCACATACAGATGGGGTGAGGATCCGTCGCCAACATGAGGCGGCCACGCGACGAGCAAGTTTTAAAGCCCGAAAGGCATTCGCACACTGTTTCCACACACGCAGCAATAGCGTAAGGGAAAACCCTAAGCAGGCCCGAGCACAAACCGGATCCGCGTTGCACGCGGAAAAGGAAAAAACTGACGTAGGCGTGCTGGGGTGGGACTTATGTGGCCTGGGCGGAGTCGCATGATGTCATCCCCCCGGCACGCAGGGATGCTGGGCAAGAAAGTTTTCCGGATCCAATCTCACGCCTGGGGATAATTCTACGGGAAGGAATCTGCGGCTAGTAGTCTCTATCAGATTTGCTTTGTTTTGCCACTTGACTTCTTGGCCCGATGTTGGTGGGTCGGGGAAGATAATTTTGGCAAGGCTGGATAATTCACGCCATTAGGCACCAGGTCAGATCACTACTCTTATACGAAAACAACGGTCGCCTTTAAATGCTTAGGTGAGCTGACTTGAATTTCTTTGGGGTAAAAGGCTGGCAGGCTTCAAGAACATTAGACCAAAGATCATCAGATCATAGCTCATAAGCTCATTAGCACATTAACATTGCATTAGCCCCGTATTAGCACCACGATAGCCCAGCGTTTACACACCACCATGTATCACAACATTTTTTCACATTAACACAATGCAGCAGACTCGTATTCGTAGTAGTGTGTAGTAGCGCAGGCTGCACCGTATGGATTTACATGCCCACAGGGTCATCAGGCTCTTAAGATGGCGTTGGGGGAAAAGGCTGCCAGGCCTAGAAAACAGCAGATCAGCAAAACAGCAAATCACAGGACGCAGATCATCACTTAGATCATCACTCGGACACAAATGCAGTCACATTGCAGCATATTAGTACCACAGTCGGTCGATCACTCTGTAAGGTCGGTTACACAGGATTGGATCTGCTCACACACAGTGCTTCTAAGATGGCGCTGGGGAGAGAGGATCGGAGGAGACAGCATAGGCCAACAGAAGCCCTCGCGCTACCTAGCTGCAATACATGACCTCTTTTTTCAAATGGGTATATTTTCCAGGGGGATGTATGACGTAACAACGCGTGCTGGTGTGTCCACCTTGCGTTTTGGGCCATTTCCTGCTGCGGGCACTAGGCCTGCCCACACAAGTGAGGTACCATTTTTCTCAGAAGACTTTGGGGAATGTGTGGTGGGTGGAATTCTGTGGATTCATGCAAATTCCAGAACTTTTCATCACATAAATACAATACATAGGTGTCTTTCATATCGATTTTTCACTGTTTATATTTTCCCAAATGAATTGCTATATAGCCGGTACACAATAAAAAAAAACATTACAAGACGCTGCTCAGTTATTGGCTACAGGTTCGTCTGGTTCTTGGTGAAGCTACAAGTCCTATAAATCCCCACAACCAGAAGGTCCCAGTGGATGTAATTGTATATTGCATTAAAAAATCTATCATACTTAGAAGAAGTTACAGGTGAAAACGTTGGCACACATGGCAGTTTTTTTCAACTCTTTTTCAATTGTTCCTATTTTCAACTGTTAGTTTCTATAAAAAAACCTTGAAGGATCTACACAAATGACACCTTGCTGAATTCAGAGTTTTGTCTACTTTTTTGAAATGTATAGCTTTCCAGGATCCATTATTGCTTTCATACCCATTTCTACCATTAACTGGAAGGAGTTTGAAAGCACAAAAAAATAGCAAAAATAGGCTATGTCCCAGTAAAATGCCAAAACGGTGTAAAATATTTTGGTTTTCTGACAAAAGTCAGCCTGTCCCCAAAAGCTTGGAAGATGGTGATTTCAGCACCACAAACCCTTTGTTGATACCATTTTCATGGAAAAAAACAGACGCTTTCATCTTCAGCACTTTTTTCCAATTTTTCCCCAAAGGAACAACATTTGGCTGTATTTTGGCTAATTTCAGGGTCCCCTCCAAGGGAATGAAAAAACCCTGGGTACCTTTAAAATCCCCATGATGTTAGAAGACAAGGACGCAAATTTGGCGTGGATACCTTATGTGGTCAAAAAGTTAAAGGGGCCTAAGTGCGAACTACCCCAAACAGCTAATAAAACAGGCTTAGCACAGTGGGGAAAAGGCCTAGCAGCAAAAGGGTTAAGTAATTCTCATTTTAATTATAGGAACTAGAGTGAGGGGCTTCAAAGAAAATAAACAGAAACTATGTGCAGCCACTGAAAAATAGATCTGAGTCTATAAACCTCAAAGTTATATTTATACACAATGCAATAATCCTGGCTAACATTTTGACTGTATTTGTTTCAGCGCTTAAAAAATAGTTTGAAACTTCACAGGTTCATGTGCTGAGAGACTGTGATCGCTTGCTAAAACAAGAACTATAGAGATGTCACACACTCGGCAACACTAGTTTGGTACTCATGAAGAGGGCCCAAAAGGAGTGAGTGGAAACTGTAAATACCTTTAAGCCTGGAAAGGAGTCAAGAGGAATGATATAAGCAATCAATTCTTAGGAATGAAGATTCAGAAGAAAAAGAGGCATTTACTATTTCCCACGTCGGTGATCCTATGAAGTAGACTCTCATTTCACTTGTAGAATCACGTTTAGTGTTAAGAAGTCACTGCTCTCAAAGACGACCGCTTTATATGGAATATAACCAAGGACTGACAGTTTAACAGAATATCTAATAGAGTTCCGCAGCCCTGTTAAACCCACCGAACAGTTGGTGGCCAATAGAATGGAGTAACGTGAAAATGGTAGATGAGAGAGACGCACAACACGTAAATGAACATTAGCACCCGCAGGAAGAATACATGAAAGCTCCTGCTTAATGTCAACCGAATTTAAGGCAGGAGCTAAACAATATCATAGATGTACACTATGAGACTGCAATCTTTAAAAAGGGACTAGAGCTGAGAGTCACAAATTGTGGTATTGTGAGCCCCCTGCATCCCGTATGGTGCACTTGTCAAAAGTATGGAATCAACGAATTGTTAAAACCAAGGGACTAAAAGAGAAAAGGGTTACTTTCCAAGAGCGAAAGCTCTGGTAGACTGAGAAATATGGAAATACCAAATATGCAGAAATTCAGGACAATGGCAGAAGCTAGTGCTAATCTCACATGAAGAATCCAAATAAAACCATCAGTGCAGATCTCTGCAGCACAGCAATGGCAGTGGATACATCCTCCAGGAATCCGGACTTAGATACCACTTTGGGGAAGAAGTGATACATGAGATTGGCAAGAAACATGGTCATCACTTCCAAACGAGTGTGATCCAAAGATATCTAATTGCTGAAGGCCTTAGGTCAGATGGATACAAGCCAACTTGTGTTTAATGAGGACACTGAAAAAGACCATCTGAATAGCAAATAAGCAGGTGCCTAGATTCAGGTGGAAATTCTTTTCTATAGCAGGCTGTAGTACTTAGGTCGTTACTAGAGATCACTGGAGTCAGAAATAAGGTTCTGGGTTTCAAAGACAAATCTTTTCTAAACCAGACTACAGTACCTTAGGCTGTTAAAGGAGTCATACAAATTACCTCCCTGAAATCAGATTGCAGTACCTTACACAATTATTCATACCTGAGAATAATGAACGAGGCATATGCCCTTAAATTTCTTCTGTCTTTTATTGACAATGGAAAGAAATGACTCCACTTTTGTTTTCAACAGGCCAGATCACGGAAAGGGTGTGGTTTACTTTCACAGGTATATTGATTTTTGCTTGTTTTATATGCCTAGAATAAACATGTTAATACTAGGGTTGTGTCGATAATATCAATGGCTCTAAATGTATTCCTATATGTTCTGAATGTAGTTACACAGTATTCTTAGCCAACAACCGGCACTTGCATATAGAAACCACCACCCTCCGAGGCACCCTCATCTACAGAACCCCCTGACGCTGCGCACCTTTCTCCGACTCCATCACCAATATTATAACCCCGCACACCATCACCTCCATCGACTACACCTTGCTGGGAGACCTCAAATTCCACCTCGACAACCGCCAAGACCCCAACTCCACCTCCCTCCTGGACAACCTCCACATCATCGGACTCAAACAGATCGTACCAGAACCAACCCACCTTCAGCTAGACCTCCGAACTCCCATGGAAGGACCACCGCTGTGTCCACTTCACCTTCAAAACAAACATCTCCCGCAAACGCCTACTCCAGCTACAGCGCAGGGATTGGAATAACATCTCCGATGATCAGCTCGTCGCCTCCCTCAGCGGCTCAGCTCCCACGGGCACAGACGACGGCCCTACCACCGCCACCCGTACCCTACACAAATGGATCACCAACTGTGCCAACACCATCGCCCCTTGAAGAAATCCTCACACCCACAGGCCAAGAAAGCCAGCTGGTTCTCCACAGAACTCAATGAATCAAGGTGAACCTACAGACACCTCGAAAAGCTATGGAGAAACTCCAAAACCCCAACAGACCTCGACAACTATGAAGCAGCCACCATAGCACACCACAAACTCATCAGACACTCAAGGAAGAAAGCACTCCAGGACAGAATCTCCACCAACGCACACAACGGCAAAGAACTCTTCGGCATCATAAAAGAGTTCGCCAAACCCAACAGTGAGACTAATGACATCCCACCCTCCTAGGACCTCTGCAACAGACTCAGCGCCTTCTTCCATCACAAAATCAAGACCATCTATGACGACTTCGACGATAACATCCTCCATGAGGGGACCGGCATGGCTGCTCTGCCGTAAAGCTCCGGCCGCCGGACCCCACCGATCCTTCCCATTTCCCCTGATCCTGCCCTGGCCGGCTGTTCTTTGGCTGTCTTGGGGTCCTGGCCTGCCCGGCTGTCACCGGTGCGAGTTTGAGGTGTGATCGGCCCCCCGGAGCCGGGCTTGCGGCCTCTCATCAGCGCCCGGCGGGAGATGGCTGCGTTCCTGGCTGCTGGGTGCGGGCGCGCGGCTACTCGAGCCCGCGGCGCCCACGAGGCGACTGGGCCTGGAGGTCCTGGCTTGCTGGAAAGGTCGTCGCTGTTGCTGTGGCGGCGCCCCCCCCCCGAGGGAGCCCTGCCTACGATCCTGTGGCTGGCAGTGGGGTGCTGTGGGGCTCATCCCGGGCTGTGGAGCCGGGCCGACGACCAGGCGGTGAGTGGGGCACCGAGTGCACTCCCTTGTGGGGTGGCCGGAGCGGCTGTGGGTGCTGGAGGTGGCGGGGGCCCTCCCCATCGGACCGGGTGTCGGCAGTCCGGGTCCGGCGTTCCCCCCCTCTCCCCCCATCAACGTTGCTTGCACTGCCCTGGTGCCCCGAGGCCTGCAGCGGTGAGCTGGTGGAGTGGCGCCGCGTCGGGGGTTCGGGCCGCAGACCGGCGGTCGGGGGGAGGTGGATGGTCATCCCTCGCCTCCTTCTCCTTTAACCTTCCCCCCCCCCCCCCCCCGGAGTGTTGGGGTGGCCCTGTCCGCGGGGGCCCCTGGAGCCCCTAGCCCTGAGCTGTTCACGGGCGGTGGTCGTGTTGGGCTCTCCGAGGCGGACGAGCGCCTGGTGACTTTTGGCGGCGACGCGGGATGAGGAGTGGTGCCCCTCCGGGTGAAATCCTAGGCTGCAGGCAGGCGGCGGCCCCGCCGGGCTCATCCCTTGCCGGCTCGGGCGGTTGGCGAGGAGCTACGCCGGGGGGCTAGTAACGAGTGGCCTCCAGATCGCACGAGGTGTCCTCCTGCTGTTCTCCTCCTGAGTCCTTCTAGAATCGCCGCGGCCGGATCCGTTGCCCGTGGATTGGGCAAAGCGCCCCCCGGTCTTGCAGGTGCCGCCGCCATGGGTAAGGACAGGGCTTCCAGGTCGACGCCAGCGGCTACCCAGACTAAGATAGACAAATTCACGACCTCCGAGAAGGGGCCGTGCCCCGCCGGGGAGGGGACCTCGACCCCAAGCACCGACCTTGCTGCCATCTTGCAGGCCATCACGGCATACCGCTCCTCCCTGGAGGGCATGGTGGGGGAGGTGAAGGTGGACGTGGCCCTTCTTCGGCAAGACCTGCGTAATGCCACGGCCCGTATATCCGAAGCTGAGTCTCGTATCTCAACGGCCGAAGACGATATCCGCCAGCTGCAGGACCAGGTGCGTGAGCTTACCACCCACTCTAAAGAGTTGCACCGCCGGGTGGAGGACGCTGAAAATCGTGCCCGCCGCTGTAACCTCCGCCTGGTGGGGTTCCCGGAGGGAGCGGAGGCGGGTCGCGCGGACGACTTCTTGGAGCACTGGTTTCAATCCTGGATGCCAGTGGGCAGCCTCTCGGCCTGTTTCGTGGTGGAAAGGGCCCATCGTTCCCTGGCGCCGAGGCCCCCGGGAGCGCCCCCCCGTCCTTTTATCCTGAAGATCCTGAACTTTAGGGACAGAGATGCGATCCTCAGGGAGGCCAGGCGCTCTGCGACTCTCCGCTACCAAAATCACACCATAATGGTGTTCCCGGATTACACCCGAGAGGTCCAGGAGCTCCGACGCTCCTACATGGAGGTGAAGCAGAAGATGCGATCCCTGGGCCTCCAATATAAGCCGCAGTTCCCGGCCCGCCTCCGGGTCATTTTCCAGCAAAAGACTCTCTTCTTTGACACGCCGCGGGCGGCCTGGACCTGGCTCGCGGAGGAGTGTCCCCTGCAGCGTGCTGGTCGAGGATCACCGGTGGAGGGGCGGGCTGGGCGAGGAGCGCCCCGATCTTCCAGATCCCGAAGGCGACGACGCACGCTGCCCCGGGGGCGCGCCGGGGTGGAGGTGACTGTCGTGCGCTCCGGGGGGCGGCTGCGAAGGGCGTCCGGGGCCTCGTCGACC
The DNA here is from genome assembly GCF_964204655.1 of Triturus cristatus. Taxonomy (NCBI): domain Eukaryota; kingdom Metazoa; phylum Chordata; class Amphibia; order Caudata; family Salamandridae; genus Triturus; species Triturus cristatus. The sequence continues at coordinate 141,689,747 of NC_140591.1, read as the reverse complement.
TCCTCGGTGGCACCCGCCGGTCCTGACGCCGCCGGGCAGCGGACCGTCTCCGCCCGGCGGGCGGACTCTGTGACCCAGCCTGCCCCTCAAATAGACACTTCGGACCTCTCCCGCAGCCCTACCATTTGACTTATACTTGCTGCTTGTAATGTTCTTGCTGAGGAGGGGAGGCGGGGGTGTGCTTCCTGGTTGCTGGACTTCGTAGTCGGGCCTTGGTGCTCCTACACATTTGTTGCTCTCGGCCAGGGCGGGTGATTCAGGTCTGATCTGATTTCTTCTGGGGTCCACTAGCGCTCAGGCCCGAGCGTTTTAGCTTGGTTTTGGTTACACACTGTTAGGGCGACAGATGCTTCTGTTTTCGAAGTATAGGGTGGGGGGTGCGGGGTGGGGATTGGTTTGGGGTTGTTTCTTCCTCCTAGGGAGGTTTTTGTTGTTAGAGGGTGCAATCCTCGTTGTTATGGTTCTAAGGCGTCAAGTAATGTTTGACCTGCTCTCTTGTCCGAGTTCTTCATGTCCCTCCTTCCGGGGAGCTCTCCTGCCCATGCGCTTATTGGCCCAAGTGTGGGCGCGGTGCCCGCGGGGACTTGGCATCCTGCGCGCTTCCCGACCCACCCACGGCTCCCTTTCGCGGTGTCTATCTCCTGTCCTGCATGCCCCTCCTCGCTACTATGGCGGACACACCCCTGCCTAGAGCTGCAGTGCGCGTCTTGTCCTGGAATGTCAACGGTCTGCTAGATCGCTTCAAGCGCATGGCGGTCCTCAAATATGCGCAGCGCGCGGAGATTGACATCCTCCTTCTTCAGGAGACCCACCTTATGGGTAATAAATGTCCCTTCCTCGCCCGCTATGGCTACGATAGGGTCTGGCACGCGGGCTTCGCTAGAGGTTCACGGGGGTGGCTAAACTGCTTAAGCGTTCCTTCCCCTTTGTACTGACCCAGGTGCATTTGGACCCCCAGGGTATGGTCGTTACGGTATGTGGCGCCCTGGAGGGACGGCCGCTTACACTGCTGTCCCTCTACGCAGCGCCATCCCTGCTGCAGTCCGCTCTTGCTTACACGGCGGACCTCCTCCCCAGGCTCCCGACGGGGTCCCTTGTCCTCGGTGGGGGCTTCAACGCGGTCTATATACCCCATCTGGACTCGACGGGACCGATCTCCTCCACCAGGACCGCTCGCGCGAAACAGCTATTGTGTTGGGCTGAGGCCCTGGGCTTATGTGACGTTTGGAGGGTTTGGCACCCACGCGATCGCCAGTATACCCACACTTCGGCGGCGCACCACTCCCACGCCCGTATTGATCTAATTTTTGTTCCCTCTACCGACTGTGCAGGGGTTTGTGACGTCCGCATTCTTCCACGGGGCCTCTCTGGCCACTCGCCGGTGCTTCTGGCTCTCGGCCCACCTCCCTTTACTGCCCGTCCGACGTGGCGTTTGAATGCCTGGTTCCTTCAGGACAAGGCCTTTCTGGGGGTGGTGGAAAAAGGGATTGCGGAATACTACTTTCATAACGTGGGCTCCGTCTCTTCTGCGGCTGTCCTCTGGGAGGCCGGCAAGGCGACTATTAGAGGGGTTGCGAAGGGGCATCTGCAGCAGCAGCGCCGGCGCCAACTCCAACAACTTACGGCTTGTGAAGCGCAAGCCCTGGAGCTTGAGCGCGACCAGGACGCGTTGGGAGACACTGCTCGGGCGCGACGGCTGGCCTTTCTCCGCGAGGAGATACGCATGCACTCTCTAGATGCGGCAAAGACTCTTTGGCGCTCCTCGGTGGCCCGGGTCTATGGGTGGGGGGACAAGAACGGTACGCTCCTGCACCGACTAGCCACCTACCCTCGTGCAGGCCGAGTGATTCCGGCCATCGCGGACGCTGCAGGGGAGACACACACGGTTTCGGTGGAAATAGCTCAAACCTTTGCGGACTACTATTCCCAGCTATACCGGGCGCGGCCGCAGGGGCTCTCCCTTGTGGGATTTATGGGAGGGGATGGAGCGGTCCTGGCGCGGTTGGGGCAGGAGGATAGCGAGACCCTGGACCTACCCATTACCCTGCAGGAAGTCGAGATGGCAATCTCCCATTTGGCGCCTGGGAAGACCCCGGGTCCGGACGGTTTTCCACAGGAGTATTACGCCCATTTCCGTGATACCCTGGCCCCGCGACTTCGGGATCTCTTCGCGGAGGCGGTTGAGAAGGGTTCCTTCCCGCGAGAGACAGATACCGCCACTATAGTCGTCTTGCCGAAGACTCAACCCCCTTCACGGTCCTGCTCCGAGTACCGGCCGATCTCTCTTATCAACACCGAGCTCAAAATCTACGCTACCATCCTTGCGCAACGGCTGCGCCCCTTTCTGGCCGCGCTGGTTCACCCGGACCAATGTGGGTTTATGCCAAACCGAGGAACCAAACACTGCCTGCGGCGCCTGCATCTTGCTCTGGCCCACCGGCAGCGCCTTTCTCCTTATCTGGCCCTTCTACTGGTGGACTTCGAGAAAGCCTTTGATTCGGTGGGGTGGGAATATCTTGGAGACACCTTAGAGCTAATGGGGTTCGGTCCCCAGTTTCGCGCCATGGTTCGGGTGCTTTACGCGGACCCACGAGCTCGGGTGCTGGTCAATGGGACCCTGTCCCGCGCGTTTTCGATAGGCCGGGGGACGCGGCAGGGCTGCCCGCTCTCGCCCCTCCTCTTCGCCCTGCGATGGAGCCCCTGGCTGTGCTCATCCGAGCGGACCCGGTTCTCCGTGGGTGGGACTGGCCAGGTACGGTCCCTGATAGAATTGCGTTGTATGCGGACGATGTTCTTATTTATCTCTCAGATCCGGCTGTCTCGGGTCCTCGGGTGCGCCGAATTCTTCTACGGTTTGGGCAGGCATCTGGTCTCCGTTTGAACTCCGGGAAGTCTGTCCTGGTTCCGCTACACCCCTCACGGGAGTGTTTTGATTGGCAGTCTGACATTCCCCTCCGACGGCTGTCCTTTAAATACCTGGGGATCTAGGTTACCCTTCTCGCGGCACTGTGCTGGGCTCTCAACGTGGCCCCCGTGGTTAACAAGGCCAGAGCAGATATGGTGAAGTGGCAATCTCTCCCATTTAATCCGTTGGAAAGGATTGCTCTTTATAAGATGATGATCCTCCCTCGGTTTCTATATATGCTCCAGAACACGCCCTGCTCCTTCCCCCGCTCCTGGTTTCGGGACCTAGACAAGACCGCGACTAACTTTCTTTGGGGCGGAGGTAGAGCCCGGTTGGCCTTAGACCGCTGTTGCGTTCCTTCCTATGACGGCGGCCTGAGCATGACGAATCTTTACCTATATTACCTCGCTACGCGGCTGCTGGTTGTCCACGACTGGTTCTCGGGTGGGTGGGACGATCCGGCTTACAGACTGGAGGTGCGGCTCATCGGATTCTCCTCTATTCAGAATATGCTCTGTGGCGCGACGGTCCCTAGATCGCTTCCGGAGGTCGTGCGGGCCCCCTTTCTGGCGTGGCGAGCGGCTCTACGGCACACCCGGTGGTCGAGGGTGTTAACCCGGGTGACACCACTATGGCATGGCACTTGGATGCGGGAGGTGGCGGGACTCGGTGGCTTTCGTAGCTGGGACCTCCTGGGGATCTCCTGCCTGGGCGACGTCTGGCGGGGAAGCCACATGTGCTCCTTTCAAGAGCTCCGGAGTCGGTTTTCTCTGCATCCCTTGCAATTTTATCGTTATCTCCAGTTGCGCCATGCGCTCAAATCTCACGTCCCCCTAGACTCCAAACTCCCTGATCATAGCCCGCCTGAGGCCCAAGTGATGCTGGGTTATCTTGGGAAGGGGGGCATCTCCCGTATTTATCGATCCTTGGTTAATAATACCCCGATGGACTGGAGTGGGCTGAAGCAGCGGTGGGAGGCCTGGGTGGGCCCTCTGGACGACAATGATTGGAGGGACGCCCTCATGGCGCCCAGGACAATCACCGCATCGGCTCGATTGCGGCTTGTCCAGGTCTATTACCTTCACGCCGCATACCTGACCCCGGAGCGTCTGTTTCGCGCCGGCCTGTGCCAGGAGGCCTTGTGCGGGTGGTGCGGGGTGGAACCGGCAGATTTCTTTCATATGGTTTGGTCTTGCCCTCGCTTGGACAGCTTCTGGGGGGAGATTGAAAATGATTTAACTGACGTTCTGGGATGGGAGGTCCCCCATGATCCTCGATTAGCGCTGCTGGGCATAACAGATGGGCTGGATGGCTCCCGTAATGAGCACTATTTCTTAACCACGGCCCTGGTGGTGGCCAAGAGGGATATATCGGCCGCCTGGAAGCGGGTTGACCCACCCACGGGAGGCAAATGGTGGAGGGGGGTGGATTGGTGCGCTGCACAGGAGAGGACACTGTACGCTGCTAGGGGTTGCCCCAAGAAGTTCCGAAAAATATGGGGGAAATGGCTCGGGGGCCTAGTTTAAGGGGCGGTGTGCGTGTGGTGGGAACGGAGGGAGAGGGGGGGGAGAATGCGTGTGCTGATGTTTTCTAATTACTATATGACGGGTCTGAATGCCAACAAATTGCTCGACTTGCTGTATGTCCTTTTTGATCTTGATGCCTATTTGAAAATAAAAACTTGTTTATCAAAAAAAAACATCCTCCATGAGGAACCCACGCCCTCCGCTTCCTTCACAAGACAGCCGACACTGGACAGCTGGACCACCCTCAGCATCGAAGAAACCCTCAAGACTATGATGACCACCTACTCCGGGGCCCCCACGGACCCCTGCCCCCACTACACCTACCGCAGACATCATCGCCCCTGAGCTGCAAAGAATCATCAACTGCTCCTTCGAAACCGCGTTCTTCCCCGAAGACTGGAAACACACAGAAATCAACCTTCTCCTACAAAAACCCTCGGCGAACCCCACAGACCTCAAGAACTTCAGACCGATCTCCTTACTTCTGTACCCAGCGAAAGTCATGGAAAAAGCGGTCAACAGCCAACTCGCCTCCTTCATTGATGAAAACAACATCCTCGACTCATCCCAATCAGGCTTCAGGAAGAACCACAGCACCAAAACCGCCATTATCGCCGCGACAGAAGACATCCACTCCCTCCTCGACAGAGGAGAGACTGTGGCCCTTCTCCTCCTGGACCTCTCCGCAGCCTTCGACACAATCTCACACCGCACCCTAGCCCTCAAGACTCCATGACGCAGGAATTCGGAACAAAACCCTCGACTGGATCCTCTCTTTTCTCTCCAGCAGAAAGCAGTGATTCAGACTCCCTCCCTTCCCCTCACATCCCACACCACCTGCAGAGTCCCCCAAGGATCCTCCATCAGCCCACCCTGTTCAATGTCTACATGGCCCCGCTTGCGTTCATCGTCAGATCACACGGACTCAACTTCGTATTATACGCAGACGACACCCAACTCATCCTTTCACTATCTAACGAACCCAACATCTCCAAACACAACTTTCAAATAGGAATGGAAGCAGTCGCCAGATAGATAAAGAACAGTTGCATACAACTCAACACAGGACAAAACCGAAGTACTCATCATAGGCCCTCACCCCGACGCCTGAAAGAATACATGGTGGCCCCCTGCCCTCGGGAACCCACCTCCACCCACAGACCATGCACGCAACCTTGGAATCATCCTCGACTCCGAACTCAAAATGGACTGCCAAACCAACGCTGTCACCTCATCCTGTTTTCACACCCTCCGTCTCCTACGAAAGACCTTCAACTGGATTCCCCTCGAACACAGGAAAAACATCACCCACGTCCTCATCAGCAGCAGACAGGACTACGGCAACCAACTCTATGCTGGGATCAACAAGAATCTCATTCAAAAACTCCAGAACGTCTAGAACGCCTACGCCAGTCTTGTCCTCAAACAACCGTGCCACTGCTACATCATCCAACACCTGCAGACACTCCAGTGGCTCCCCTTTGAGAAGACAATCCCCTTTAACCTTCTCACCTACGCCCACAAAGCCCTCCACAACACCGGTCCCGCCTACATGAACCACCAACTCTCGTTCCTCGCACCCCAAAGATCCCTCCACTCAGCCCAGCTCTCCCTTGCAGCAAGAAGGGCAGAACAGGAGGCTGCTCCTACTCCTCCCTCGTGGCCAAAGCATGGAACACCTTTGCTCTCCACCTCCGCCATACACCAACACTCTCCAAGTTCCTGAGGGACCTCAAGACCTGGCTCTTTTACGAATCACCGTGAACATCCAGGAGCTGCCCCCTCCCCCACGCCTTGAGACCCTTTCGGGTGAGTAGTTGCACTTAACAAACCCTGATTGATTGAAACCAGCATGCCACAAGGGGAATGAACTTGAGGGGTGAAAGAGAAAGAACATAATGCAAGTTGTGTGGAAGGGAGAAGGAATGTCAAAATACACTGCCATCTGCTGAAAGTGACATGATACAACAGTGTGCCAGAAGAAAAATAATTCTCTCCTCAGCAGTGGATAGCAGACTCCAGTAAATTAAGTCAATAACAGAGGTCGATGGAGTCAGTACATATGTCTTAGTTATAATGATATGATGAGGGTGCAGTACATTAGTCTCACACATGTCTATGCTATAATAAGGCTGCAGTACCTGATGCAATTATTGAGGTTCCACATGTGTCAGCCACTGCCCCTTTACTTTCTGGACACCATAGAATTATGAGTAGCTATCGCAGAGTACCGTTTGTTGAAAACGGAAAGAAAAAATGTCAGAAAGTTTTCTTTACTTTTATTTTCAGCAGGGCAGTTCACAGAAGGTGCATGACTTCAACACACATTTGTATATTCATCTTTCACAAGTCTATAGATTCTTGTATTACATGCCCTAAATAAATATGCTTAAGCTGTCATGGCTTTAAATGCATTTAAATATGTTCTGGAAAAATTTGCCCTAATATTTAAAGATAAGCCTGTGCACTTGTCTTTAGAAACAACCAACTTACTATATAAGTTTGTTGTAGAAAGTGGTTTTGAGTCACAAGGTTTCTGATAAGCAAAATGCAGTTCTGAAGTAATAAAGCCAAAGCAAAAGCTGATGACCCGGGTCCAGATAGTAGTTGCTTGATGTCAAGCGGAAGGATTCAACTTGTTCAAAGAACTGAGACACCAAAATGCTCTTGGGTGAGACAATCACAAGAATAGGGAGGATAGCCATCAAATCAACATCAGGGGACTGAGATAGACATCAAAAACATCCAATCATGTGCAAGGGACTGACCCAAAGTTCATTATAAAGCCCACTGTACACATATAAATGCTAAGTAATGGAAACAACAGGTCTTCTAAATTGCCTGCAGCAAGACCTAAAATAGCTTCATTATTAGAGTCACAGTTACAGATAAGCTAGCAGAAGCATGTTCCATCAGCAGCTACCAAATGCTCTCTGCCTCCACAGAATCCAACAGCTAGTATCTGAAAGGAACAGTTAAAATTCACTCATAACATACCACAGTATCACAAAACCGGTGCATAGACAGAAACCAAACCGGTTTACAGGCACACAGTCACTACTTATGGAAAAACAACCTCACAAGACCAACCATTACACACTCAAGGTCCATGACACCAAAGTACACAAAATCAGGGATAACTGTACAAAAGAATCTGCCAATATAACACTAAAATGCCACCATTAGGGTAAACAACAGGGCTCACATACTCACAGCAAAGGAAGAATCTGGATACAACAGACCTATGTTTATGCTCTAATTAACTATTTAAGAGAGTCAGCGAGCATGACTGGGACAAGGATTCCAGGTTAAAACTTTATGAGTTTATTAAAAAATATAATCATTACACAAAATAAAAATTAATTAGTTAGTCAAATAGGAATTAATATCAATAAAATAGTCAAACCTTTTTTAGGCAGGGGGACTACCATCAGGTCTGCCTCTAAAGGAAACCCAAGGAAGAACTAAGTATAAAATCAATAAACAGATGAGGGCAGAGTGTGCCTTCTAAGGAAACTTGTGAAGAACTAAGTATATATCAATCCGACAAACTGACAAGAGTCTGCTCAGTTACTAGGCACAAAAACTGGAGTCTCTTCTCCAGAATAAAGGTTTCAGAGTACAGAAGGCATAAATAATTTGTAGTCTGATGTAAAATTACAGGGCTGAACTAACCATGTTGCTAACAAGTAAATCAATTGTTATTCTGGTATATAAGGTACTTCTAGAGATACTTACTTATTAAAACTTCTCATTAATTAGGCTATGCATAACTAATTCAGGAAATTAATTGACATTTTTTGCAATGCAGAAAGACAAATGCTTGTTCAGCTAAGGAATGAAATACACAGAGCATCAGCAGGAAACCTTAAAAAGTTCCAAAACAGAGAAATAACGTGCACATTGCTTCCTTGAGTAAGCACAAATATTATGTTATAGACACCACAATTGAGGCTTCTTTTTTCAATGATTTGCCTTAATTAAAAAAAAATACACAAACATACAGAGAGGGGAAAGGCTCATTCATATAAAATGAGGGTGCTCTTTCATTCTGTAAAATGAATGTAAAAGACAACAAGTTACTTACTTGCACACTGTGGTTCTGCAGTATTGATATTTTTCATAGATTCAAATGTTGAATCTTTCCCATCGTCATGGTGGGAGTGGTGAACGACCAAAATATAGAATCCAAAATATAGACAGGACAGAACATCGACTCTAAAATATAGATAGGACAGACTATCGAATTATCAAAATATAGATAGGACAGAATATCGAAATTGGGGTATGAAATATCGATTTCTATAGAATTTGAAAATATAGATTTCCATAATATCGAATTTCAAAATATAAATTTCCATAATATCAAAAAAAAAATAGTGTTATGTATGGTAGTATATGTGTTAAAATTATGTATTGTTTTTGTAATGTATGTTTAATTTTTTTTAAACGAATGAATGTTAAGTAATTACATTTTGGCGTAATTCAATTCCGTAGCGGGTTGTGGGTTTATAGGGGTATAGGGTGGGAAGTAATTTAATTATGGTAAATTAAATATTAATTGTATTTATATGTTTTGATAATTAATTGATTGATAATTTATTATTAATTGGTAATTAATGTTTATTAATTGGTAATTAATTTATATTAATTGATTAATTGATAATTATGTTAATTGTATTTTTTATTATTAGGAGCAGGTTGTGTGTTTATAGGGGAATTGGGTGGGGAGTAATTTAATTGTAATAAAGTAACTATTAATTTTTTTATTTATGTGTATTGATAATTAATTGATAAGTAATTTTTTCAATGGTAATTCATTTTTATTAATTGGTAATTATTTTTATTTAACTTTTTATTGGTATTGATAATTAATGTAATCTTATTTTAATATTAAATCATTACTTTCCCTACTGTTGCACTCACTGGAGTGGGAATAGTAATTTTTACCCTCCCGCTATCCAACTCTTTTCCTACTGTTGCATTCACTGGAGTGAGAATAGTAATTTTTACCTTCCCGCTATCCAATGATTTCCCTACTGTTGCACTCTCTGGAGTGGGAAGAGTAACTTTTACCCTCCCGCTATCCAATGCTTTCCCTACTGTTGCACTCACTGGAGTGGTAATAGTAATTTTTACCCTCCCGCTATCCAACGCTTTCCCTACTGTTACACTCTTTGGAGTGGGAATAGTAATTTTTACCCCTACACTATCCAACGTTTTCCCTACTGTTGCACTCACTGGAGTGGGAATAGTAATTTTTATCCTCCCGCTATCCAACTCTTTCCCTACTGTTGCACTCTCTGGAATGGGAATAGTAACTTTTACCCTCCCGCTATCCAACGCTTTCCCTACTGTTGCACTCACTGGAGTGGGAATAGTAATTTTTATCCTCCCGCTATCCAATGCTTTCCCTACTGTTGCACTCAATGGAGTGGGAATAGTAATTTTTACCCTCCCGCTATCCAACGCTTTCCCTACTGTTGCACTCTTTGGAGTGGGAATAGAAATTTTTACCCCTACGCTATCCAACGTTTTCCCTACTGTTGCACTCACTGAAGTGGGAATAGTAATATTTACCCCTACACTATCCAACGCTTTCCCTACTGTTGCACTCATTGGAGTGGGAATAGTAATTTTTCCCTTCCCGCTATCCTACGCTTTCCCTACTGTTGCACTCTCTGGAGTGGGAATAGTAATTTTTACCTCTACGCTAGCCAATGCTTTCCCTACTGTAGGAGTCACTGGAGTGGGAATAGTATTTTTTCCCTTCCCGCTATCCAACGCTTTCCCTACTGTTGCACTCTCTGGAGTGGGAATAGTAATTTTTACTCTCCCGCTATCCAACGCTTTCCCTACTGTTGTATTCTTTGGAGTGGGAATAGTAATTTTTACCCCTACGCTATCCAACGTTTTCCCTACTGTTGCACTCACTGGAGTGGGAATAGTAATTTTTACCCCTACGCTATCCAACACTTTCCCTACTGTTGCACTCTCTGGAGTGGGAATAGTAATTTTTACCCTCCCTCTAGTAATTTTTACCCCTACGCTATCCAACGCTTTCCCTACTGTTGCACTCTCTGGAGTGGGAATAGTAATTTTTACCCTCCCGCTATCCAACGCTTTCCCTACTGTTGCACTCTCTGGAGTGGGAATAGTAATTTTTACCTCTACGCTAGCCAATGCTTTCCCTACTGTTGGAGTCACTGGAGTGGGAATAGTAATTATTCCCTTTCCGCTATCCAACGCTTTCCCTACTGTTGCACTCTCTGGAGTGGGAATAGTAATTTTTACTCTCCCGCTATCCAACGCTTTCCCTACTGTTGCACTCTTTCGAGTGGGAATAGTAATTTTTACCCCTACGCTATCCAACGTTTTCCCTACTGTTGCACTCACTGGAGTGGGAATAGTAATTTTTATGCTCTCACTATCCAACAAAATCTCTTTTTTTACATTAATTTTATTATTTTTACATTTTAAGCTTTTTTATATTATATTAGATATGTTTTATTTTTATTTTTTTAATATTTAATTACTTTTATATGATTTTTAATACATTTAAAAAATTCGATATTTTAGCTAACTATATTTTAACATTCTATATTTTGGAATCGATATTTTAGTACTTACCTGTTTGTAGATAGGGAGTCTATATTCTGTCCTATATATTGGAGCCGATATTTTGGGCATTCTATATTATGTCCCTCGATATTTAGTCACTGAACCCGTGCAAGTCTCACGGTACCTTAAATAGCAGTACATAAAGAAGTACATAGAAACCAATTTAAAAGCAAATGGATTTTGCTATCCTATTGACCTCTTTATAAAAGCCCAAACTTCAGCCAATGAGGTGCCAGCCCTGAGACAATCCCCTTCAGAGCCACCATATCTCAGATTTTGAGCATAAGTGTGAATGAAACCTAAGTGTCATGATGTCGAAGTGACCAGCCGAAAATGGGGGAGTGGGTGGGCCACATGTGAATCTATGAAAGATGTCAATACTGGAGAATGACAGTGTACAGGTAAGTTAATTGTTATTTCTCCAGTATTTAATTTTCCATTGATTCACATGCTTGAATCAGACTAGTAAGCAGTACAGTATCATAATAAGAAAGCGTATAAAGGCATGAAAACCTTTTCTCCTGAAAAAAGGAAGTTTTTTTAAAATTATATCCCAAATATAGAAATAGAACATGCATACTAAGTTGCAAATGTGGAGCATAAAACATTCAAAATTGTTAACACCAATATCGAAACACACATAAATGCACCAATAGAAATATATATGCAAACAAGGTGCCCGAAAGCATTTGAGGGGGCACACTCAGCGCTTGCACCCTCTGGCTTTCAAATGCAGCTCTCCTTCGTGTTTCATCAATTTATAAATGCCGACGCGTTTCAAGGCTCTGGGCCTCTTCCTCATGGGCTGCCAGTAAACCACATCAACACTCACCATCTATTTCCGGCTTTATTTATTGCTATTCAGGTTCCTTGGTAGGCTTTGCTCAGTGCAACCAAATAACTGCAACCTGGGACTTGTAGTCTTAGATGTGAGTAAAGTTATTTCCTTCCTTCAGTAGGTTTGATGTGTGTTACCAATTTAAAGGCTTTACAATGTCCTTAGTAGGATTTTGGAACATTTGGACGAGCTCCTTTATGCATATCAAGCGCTGTGCTGTAAGCGGTTTCAAATAGTTCAAATCCCCAGCCTCCTTGTTTTAACGACGGTGCTCCCCTCCACCAGAGGGTGCAAGCGCTGAGTGTGCCCCCTCAAATGCTTTCAGGCACCTTGTTTGCATAGAAATATATATACGGACTGTGTATGTATATATATATATACATACACAGTCTGTCCATTTGGTTGCACTATGGAGTTACATTTAAATTAATAAAGAAGAAGTGGAAACATACCAGAGTCTGCAGTGTCGTGTTTCCTCGTCGGAATAGTAAGACGGAGACGGTGAAGCATATATATGGCGGATAGTGAATAAGTAAATAAACAACAACACAAGAAATCTGGGTCTGTGCCCGACGTCTCTTTGGGGTGACTGGCTTAATGGGTACTGAAGAATAAACATATATATATATATATATATATTCACAGAAAAAAACACAGGTTTCAGGCACGTTATAGTTAGGAATTAGCATTTAAAAAACCTCAGAAATTCACTGAAAAAACCATAGGTTTCAGGGGTGTTATAGTTAGCTGGACTTTTCACTTGTACAAAACCATTGAAATTACCCCGTTATAGTTAGTTCAGCTAACTATAACTCGCGCGCCCGCAATGCACTGCTGATGACGTCACATATTACATCACTCATGACATGGTCAGTGACATCACTCATGACATCACTGATGACATCTCAAATGACATCACTGATGACATCATCCAGTGAATGTGTGTTTTTCTGAAAATTAAATATGTTTTATATATGTATATCTCAAGGTCGATGGAAGAATAAATGGGTATATAAGTGTCTAAATGGATGATTTGTTTTTGAAAAATTGATTGTGTAACTGACTGATTAAGTGTATCATAGTGAATACATGGCTTAGTGAGTAATGTTTAAATATGTAAATATCTGTATCAGTCTCTCACTTTGTGTATAAGTGGCTGCATGGGTTGATGAGTAGCTACATGGGTGTCTATATAGGTTATTAGTTGGTTTTTTGAGTATCAGTCTGAGTGTCTGCATGGTTCGGTGGGGGGTATTATGTAGTGCAGAGGTGCATGAATGAGTGACTCACTGTTTGTATGTGTTGAAGACAGCATGTGTGCAGGACTGTATGGGTGGATGAGTGTGTGTATGGGTGTGTTCGTGAGTGAATGACTGTCTCAATAGTGTCTTTATGAGTAACTACATATGTTTTAAACTAGTATATGTGACTATTGGTGTATATAAGTGAGTATATGTGAGAGTGAGAGATTGAAAGAGTTCCTGTATGGATAAGTATGTGTCTCTATAAGTGATTGTTTAAAAGACTAAGGGCCATATGTAGGAAGCCAAATACCGGTCGGTAACGGCCGAAATTCGGTAATTATCCCGTTACCGACCGGTATTGAGGCACTTGAGATGTAGGTGGCTGATTTCTGGATTCGGTATTTACCGAATCGGAATTTTAAGAAATCGGTAAAATACCGATTCGGTAAATACCTAATCCAGAAATGCTATGTAGGGGGCACTCAAGTGAGTGCATAATTGGTGTCTGGATTCGTTATTTACCACCAACTACAAGTTGATAGTAAATGACGAATACCTTTAAAAAAGCATTTTTGTGTAATTTGTGAAGTGCCATGTGGCAGACATACATGCCCTTAGGGCATGTATGTGCGCCACATGTGCACACATGCACGAATCAGGGGTGCAACAGGGTGTCAATGTGACACCCTGCCACCCATGATAATGCATCCCCTATTACCGATGCGGTATTTACCGTATCGGTAATAGTAACTGGCTTCCCATTCCTTCCTATGGGCCTCCAGGCCCATAGGAATCAATGGGAAGGGATGCATTATTACCGATTCCAAAAATACCGATTCCTAAATACCGATATTTACCGAATCGGTAATGATTACCGATTAATTACCTACATACTATTTACCGATTCATAAATACCGAATTGGTAAAATTCGGTATTTATGAATCGGTAAATGTTATGCTGCCTACATACGGCCCTAAGTATGTGTAAGTTTCCGTAGAAGTAAGTGTTGTGGTGTGTGTATAACTGTATATGCAAGTAAATGTATGTTTGATTCTTTATTAGCATGAGTGACCATGTGTGTGAGTAACTCTATGGATGAGTGGCATTGTGTAACAGGATGTATAGGTGTATGAGTACATATGATGAGTGAGTACATGTATGAGTGACTGTATAGGACTGTTGGTGAATGAGTGGATGTGTATTTGGATCTTAGAATTACTGAAGAGGTTGTTGTAACTGGTATTGGTATGTCCATTGTTTTGAAAATTTTAGTCTCTATTTTTGAATGTGTGTATCAAAGGTTATATTAGGGTGAGAGGAGGTCTGCCACTCTATCACAAGGATGATGTCATCAGTGATGTCATTTGAGATGTCATCAGTGATGTCATGAGTGATGTCACTGACCATGTCATGAGTGATGTAATATGTGACGTCATCAGCAGTGCATTGCGGGCGCGCAAGTTATAGTTAGCTGAACTAACTATAACGGGGGAATTTCAATGGTTTGGTACAAGTGAAAAGTCCAGCTAACTATAACACCTCTGAAACCTATGGTTTTTTCAGTGAATTTCTGAGGTTTTTTAAATGCTAATTCCTAACTATAACGTGCCTGAAACCTATGTTTTTTTCTGTGAATTTCAAAGGTTTTTTAAATGCTAATTTCTAACTATGCCTACAGAGATAGGACATGTGAAGAAAGAAGAACAAATGCACAGAAAGAAAAAAAAGAAGTGCAGAAAGAAGCAACAGAAGTCCTCAAAGACGAAGAAAAGTGCAGGAAGAAGGATAACGTGCAGAAAGAACAAAAAGAAGAGCAGAACGAAGCCTTGTTGCAAAATCATCCTGTACCCTCAACTTTTTCAGACGGATACTGGTGGTAACTGAGTCTGACTAACCAGTCCTAGAGCCAGTGCTATGTTAAAAGACACTTAGAATACAGTGAAAACACCTACATACACTAGGGAACATTATGCGTTGGGGTCCCCTTGTGATTAGCATGACCTCCTCTGTAAGCCACTAGTATATAATAGGACAGGGGGATTAAAACTACCTCTTAAAACAGGCCACAGGGCGTTTTTGCACACGTTAACTCAGGCCCCGTCCCCTCCCTTCACCACTGTGTAAACACGCCCTGTGTCCGTTTTTAGTTGGGAGATTAAGTTCATTTGAATCCTGAGGGTCCCTAGGGTCCAACTAGCCCACTAGGTACCTCCAGTAAGTGCCACAGAGCTGCGTTGCAGAGAGGTGTAAAAAGTGGCACGGCCTAGACCACCTTTCTGCAATTCAGCTCAGTGGCGCTTACTGGAAGCACTTGGTGGGCTAGTTAGCCACCAGGGGCCCTCAGTATTGAAGGGAATTTATATCCCCAATTTAAAACGTGCCATAGTGCGTGTTTGCACACGTCACCTCAGGCTCCGTCCCCTCCCTTCACCACTGTGTAAACGCGCCCTGTGGCTGTTCTAAGTTGAGAGATTAAGTCCCCTTGAATCCTAAGGGTCCCTAGGGTCAAACAAGACCACTAGGTACCTCCAGTAAGCGCCACAGAGCTGCGTTGCAGAGAGGTGTAAAAAGGGGCTTGGCCCAGAACACCTGTCTGCAGCGCAGCTCCCTGGCGCATACTGGAGATGCCTGTTGGGCTAGTTGGCCCTCAGGGACCCTCAGTATTGAAGAGGAATTAATTCCCCAACTTACAATTCGCCAGGGGGCGCGTTTGCAGAGTGCTGCAAGGAGGGGGCGTGGCCTCCGGCACGATGCCAGTCTTTTATTTATTTTAATTTTTTAAGAAGGGGGGCTGTGTGGTTCCCCTTCTTAGTCTAATTTATTGGCCCTGATGACCCCATCCCCCAGGGCCTGTCTCCTAATTATATTTTTTTGACCCCAATCCCCAGGGTCGGCCACTGTTTTTTATTATTTTTTAAAAATATATATTTATAGACACACCTAGGACATGCTGGACAAACCATACGTACCTATCACCATGACGATTTGCGTGATATTCATTAAAAGGCGACTATGCATACAATGAATCCACGTGGAATGTATTTACACCACTAGTGAAGCTCTGACATGTCTGATGCCCTACCGTGCCTAATCCCGGTAGACACCCTTGTCGTTTATTTATACAAACATGGGTAGCTATTGACGGGCACATTTAATACACATGCACGCCAAGCCATTCAAAGGGGATTCGACAAAAATTCGACCAAAACTATGCAAGAAACCCCCCTCACGGTTAATAAAACACACATCCACTGCCAGATGTGTAATACTTTTTATTTAATCTCTGGAAAGGGGACGAACATCACTTGAGAGTCACAGCGCGCTCCTGGCAGAGCCCAATGCTGTGTTACACCCACCATTGCCTGCTGAGTGCCACACACCTCTGTGTTGTATTCCACTAGCTAGTGCATATGCTATGACACTCTCTAGCCCATGTGCACTGTATCACCACCCCGTGAATATGTCATGCCACACTTGTCTTCGCAGGGGTTATATTGCCCCATCTAACGAGCCTTCCTCGATGCCTATGTTATAACGCACAGTGCTATGCCATACATATTACAATCTGGGATCCATATCTTTGTCACAGTGCATATGCAACGTTACACTCCCCAGCACATATTTTATATTACAACTTTAGAGACTAGTTAGGTTACACAACACTGCCCTGTGCATATTACACTCCAAGGCGCATATCGCATAGCACGCACTAGTGCCTGTGCTATCTTGCGCTCTCCAATGAATCTGTCATTGCGCACAATGTATTGCATATTATATTTCACGCCCGGTTCATCTTATATCACACTTTTTGGTGCATAGTTTATACCATATACTATATCTAGTTTTCATTTTCAATCGTGCTCTCAGGACTATGTTCTATATAACACTGCGTCCACCTACACTTTTCACGGGCATTACATTTTGCGATGGGGGGTGGAGGGTCAGGGGGTGTTTCTGCCAAGTGAGCCCGGAGTCACAGTCACAAACGTCCTCTTCTTCCTGAATAAAAGTGAGATTATGCTGCATACTTGTTCATATTTTAAAAACATTTTAGGTTTAAATCTTTTATTAAGGTTTTCAACAGAGAAAAAATATAGCAGCAGGCAGTTACACTGTCCCCCGACCCCCTCGGGGATAAGATCAACTTAGCTCGCTGCCAACGCTAACAGCCGGGTGGGAAATCGAAGGGACGCTTGCTAGGCCCGGCAGCCGCAATACTTTTCCTCCCCCCACCCCTAACCCGAACACCCCAACAACCTCCCCCCCGCCTTCACACCCCGCCCACCCCCATACCCCTGTAACAAGAAAGTCAGAGAAGAAAAAGAAAAGGGAAGGAAGATAGGAGGTGAAACCGCGTCTCAGGAGCAGAGGGACCCGGAAGACGAGCGTAAATAGCCACCCCTGGGCCAACGCTCCAATCATGATGTCTAAGTGGGTTCCCCATCGTCCGGGTCGTCACTGAGCCGGAGGAGGCGCAGGTATCGGGGACAAGTCAGCTCCCGGAAGTCCTGGGCAAGAAGGGACCGGAACGGATGCCACAGTTCCGCAAAGGAGGCGCCCTTTCCCGAAAGTGTCAGAGAGATATGCTCCATCCCTAAGATATGCCAGAGGCGATGCAGCCATTCCAAGTGTGTGGGTATGCGGGATGCGTTCCAGCAGGCTAGCAGGCACTGTGTGGCCGCCCCTAGTGCCAAGGCTATCTGTTTCCCCCTGTGAGACTTTAAGGGATAAGTAATGGCGTTGGGGACCCCCAGGATGATGTATGCAGGGAGGCGGGGCAGCTCTGTATCAAAATATCTATCCACCTCATCTAGGATTTGTTGCCAGTACGAGGATAACAAGGGGCAGTCCCAGAGACTGTGTACCAAGGTGCCCAGCTGACCGCACCCCCTCCAGCAATCTGCGCTGCGTGAACTGTCCATGCGGTGTAGGCGTTCCGGTGTGTAGTACCAATAGGTCACCAATTTAGTGAATGTCTCAGTAAGCCCTGTGTGTGTAGACGTATGGCGAGCTCTGTAGCAGCTACCCTCCCATTCCTTCGCCAATAGGTCCCGTCCCAGGTCCCTGTGTACAGCTTAAGGTCCACGTTTAAAAGGGAGATCGGTCGATAGGAACCGCACAGCGTGCTATCTTTCCCGGGCTTGGGGATCACCACTATTGCGGCGTCCAGCAAGGAGGAGGGCAGCTCCCCGAACGTGTCGAACGAATTGAAAAGTCGCGTGAGGAGCGGGGTGACCAGGGGGCAGAATTGCTTGTAGAAAGAAGCCGTAAAGCCATCGGGGCCCGGGGACCTGCAGAGTTTGAGCCTCGAGATGGCCGAAATCACCTCCTCCGGCCGGATCGGCGAGTCCAGCAGCTCCGCCTGGATTGGAGAGAGGCCTGTCACCCATGCTTGGTTTAAGTACGCGTCCAGCCCACTGCCATCGAGCGGCTGCTCGTCATAGAGCCGGGCATAGAAATCCCGAAACGTCGCTGCAATCTCCCCGTCGTCGGTGTGCAGAACCCCGCGCTGGTCTACTATGGCCTTGACACCCTCTCTCGATCTGCGCTCCTGAAGGCAGCGAGCCAAGAGGCCCCCACATTTATCACCTCCCACATAGTAGCTGTGCCGAAGGCGTAGCGCTGCATACTCTGCCCTGTCGCGGTCAAGCGCTTCCAACTGCGCCCTCTGTGCTTTCAACAGCCGCCAGACCCTCGGTGCCCCCGTACGGCTGTGCATACGTTCTAACTCCCTGACTTTCTGTGATAGCTCCACGCGTTTCGCCTGCCGTTCTTTGTTCTCCGCCGCGGAGAGGGCTATAATTGCCCCCCGGACCACCGCCTTCAGAGCCAGCCAGCACGTGGGCAGGGCTGTATCTCCGTTGTCATTGAATCGAAGGTATTCCTCAATGACCACTTGCAGCTTCTTGACCACCACGGGGCGAAGCAGGAGTGTATCCCGCAGACGCCATTGGCGTTTCCTCCTGCCCATGGGCGGGAGCGTCAGCGTCATAACCACCGCTGCATGATCAGAGAGGGATGCCGCTAAAATCTCCACCTCAGAGGTCTCCTGCCCGAGTGCGCGGGTGGCCAGGAAATAGTCCAGGCGCGCGTACGTGCCGTGTGCACTAGAAGTGTGCGTATATTCCAGGGCCGAGGGATTATGCAGCTGCCAGAGATCTACCATGTCCAACTCCTGTAGCGCCGTGCGACCCGTCTGTGACAGAGCGCCGACCTTCCCCGTGCGTTGGGCCGAGCAGTCCATCACGTTGTCGAAGACCAGATTCAGGTCCCCCCCAAGTAGTAACCTCCGGTCCGTGGAAGCCGACAACTCCGTCAATGCCGTGTGGAGGAAGCGTTCAAGTCTGTCGTTTGGTGCGTAAATCGTGCCCGCTGTGAATGTGTAATCTCCCAGCTGGAATTGGTACACCAGCAGCCTACCCTTTATCTCTACTACCTTGTGCATCGAAAGCCCCTTGAACTTTGGTGCTAGAAGTATCGCCACCCCCGCCCGTTTAGTGGAGTCACAGGAAAAGAACTGTATGGGGAATGACCTAGACTGCATCCGGTGCACGTCTTTCGTAAGCAAATGCGTTTCTTGGAGCAGGCAGAGCTCCGCCCCAGACTGTGCAAGAAGGGAAATTATGGATCTCCGTTTAGTAGGATTGTTAAGGCCCCGGACATTGAGCGTAAGGATCTTAATTGTTGTCGGAGGCATTACCACCGGTCAGTAAACGCAAGCCCGCCCGTGTGTCTGCCAGTGACGCCCCAGCGGGCTGAGGGGCAATGTAAGCCAGAAGGGGACTGCCATATCACCTCTCTCCGGCGGCCCCCCTCAAGGAGCTTCGATCTTTGGCGCCAACGAGTCCGCCACCGAGGCCAGGGCCTCCTGACGTCCCTGGGCAATCTCCTCGGGGGGGGGCCTCCGCCCTCTGGCCCCCCTGCACCGCTGCTTCAGTTAGCTGCAACCGGAGCTTGGGCCACCGGCTTTCTGTGAGCCCGCTACCTGACCATCCTCCTCCTCCTTCGGGCAGTCAATGTCCAAGAGCTTGCACGCCTCCGTCAGGGAGCGCAGCTGATACAGCCAGTCCTGGTGCCGAAAGATAAGACGAAACGGGTGGCCCCAAGAGTATTTAATGTCCCGTTGACGGAGAGCGTCCGTGACAGGGTGGAAGGTTCTGCGTTTTTGTAGGGTCAGGGCGGAGAGATCTTGATAGAGCACCGGGAGACAACCCTGAAAGGCGATGGGGTGTTGTGATCTGGCCTTGCGGAGGATCTCCTCCTTCGTGGTGTAGTCCTGGAGACAGACCAGGACGTCGGCCGGCAGGGCACCATCCGGGCGGGGGGGGGGGCCCACCCGATGGGCCCTATCCAAGACGAGAGCCGTGTCCGCCGGCCTCCCCAGAATCTGGTTGAAGAGCCCACGCGTGAAGGCGAAGACATCCCCTCTTCGGCGTTGCGTTTCACCCCCCTGATGCGGATATTATGCCGTCTCGACCGGTTCTCCACGTCCTCCAGGTGTGTTTGAATGTCTACCTGCTGGTCATGGAGGCGTAGAAGATCCTGGTGTACCAGGGAGAGCTCCGTGTCCTGTGCATCCATCCTGTCTTCCACCGCTTGCACTCTCTCTCCCATACCATCCAGGTCCCTCCGTACCTCCCGTAGCTCCGCCGCGAGTTCCTGCTTCATGCATTTGAAGTCCTCCCGTTGTTCCGCAAACAGCGACATTAGGAACGCCTTGGTGATCGGTTCCTCCCCGTCGTCCCCGGCCCCCTTCGGCCGCGTCGCGTCAGCCACGGTCGTCTGGGTCTCTGGAGCCGCAGCAGCCGCCCCCCCGGGGCTTGGCGAACAACTCCTGCAGCGACTTGCTCTGTGCCTTGTCTTTGCCTTTACCCCGTTGGGTCGCCATCGTTCCAGTGGGCTCACCGTGGTATCGTCCCTCTCGGCGTGGCACCAGGAATTAGGCCACAAACCCGCCTGTCAGGCCCCCGAAGACTGTTCTCCACAGGGCCCTGCCACTGCTGGAGGGATGCACGGCCCACCCTCGTGTTCGGCGCCGTCCCCCTCCTCTGCTGGGGGAGCCCGTCCCAGTGACACCGTCCGTGGGCCCCTGTACCTCTCTCCGAAGCGGCCTCCGAGGGGGGGCAGGCGGTGATCACCGACTCTTGGGGGTCCCTTCTCCCCTGTTATGGGGTAAGGTGGCGGCCGCTCCTTCCTGCTCCCATCCCGCTGTCGTCCACTTCGACCCCCGCCCCTCGGTCACCTCCCGGCTCCTCCTCGCTCCTGGGGGTCAGTCTTCGCGTGGCCCCGACTCTTCCTCCGCGGCTCGCGGGCAAAGAGCTGTCGCACCTCTGGGGGCCCGGCGTCGCCACCGCACCTCCGGCCTCGGGCACGGACCCTCCGCCGCCGGCCCTCTCACCTTCAGGCCCCAGTCCGTCGTCCTGCGCCGATGGCGGCCAACCTGACCAGCCCTCCGCCGTCACCAGCCAGGTGGTCCCCGACTCCAAAGTGGACGCTGGGCCTCCGCCTCCACCCGCAGACGCTCTAGGCGCGTCGCCTCCAGTCCCGGCCGGCGCCGCTCCGCGCCCGGCTAGGACTCAGGTCCCCCCGTCGTCCAGCCGCCTCCGTATCTTCCGGGCCCGTGCTGCTGGCTGTGGCACCCTGTCGCTGTGCCCGCTGGAGCGCCGCCCCCACCTCCTCCTGGTCTCCGGGGGACGGCAGAGCGTCCACGCGCCACTGGAGCTGCCGCGGGGGTCCCACTCCTCCGCCGGCGGCTCGGAACTTCAGGCCGCGGCTGCCGCGCTTGTCTCTGGGCCGCGGCCAGCCGCATACTCCTCCCGCCACCAGACGGTCACCACGGCTCCAGGGGGCACCGGAGAAGCATCGACAGGCTCACCCCTCACTCCGGCGCCGCTGGCGGTGCTGTGTGCCAGAAACGGGGGAAGTGATCGGCCCCGTTTCGGCGCTATTTGCGGGCGTGCGAGGGAGAGACAGGGAAATGTGTCTCACCTCGCCGCCATCTTGGCCACGCCCCCCTTAAAAACATTTTAAAAACAATAAAGTTCCTAATACCAACCTTCTCTGAACAGTTAGCTTGCTGCCCCATCCACCTCCTCCCTATCCTCTGTTGTCTGAATCCATGGACTAGCATCCTCCCTCCTGCCATGCATGGTCTGATGTGCTGCCACTGCCCTCCATTTAGCATGATGTACCAGTCCACTCCTCCTGCCCTCCATTGCCCAATTCTATGGCCCATCATTGACCTCGCTGCTTAGCCTCTGTGCTTAGCTTGCTGCCCCTATTCTCCTTCCCCCTGCTCTCCGATGTCTTTGTGCATGCCCCTGCTCCATCCTTTTTGCCCACCATGTTCAATGGACTTGCCACTCCTATCTACTCTGAGTGTTTTGTTGAGCTGCCACTCCCCTCCCACCTGCCTAGCATTGTCAGATGACTGTAACCTGTCCCTGCCACCTCCACCCTGCCTGTCCACATGCCATGCCCCTATCCCCTTCCTCCTGTCCTCCATGGTCCATTTTACAGCCACACCCTTCTGCTCTCCCTCGTCTGTTGTGCTGCAACTGCTCCTCCTGCCTGCCCCGCGCGGTCTGTTGTGAGGCCCCTTATCCTGAACTCTCTTGTCTGTGCCCAGGTCCTGACCCTCCCTTCTATCCTCCATGGTCCTTTGTGCATGCCCCTGCACCCTGCTTCTTGTCCATCAAAGCCATTGTGCTGCCACTAACCCTCCTGCTTGCCATGCATGGTCTTCTGTGCTGTCATGGCCCCTCCCACCTTCCCGGTGTGGTCAGCTAGCTGCCCCTGACCCCCTCCCACCTTCCAACCATGGTCTGTGTGTATGCCATCATAGTCTCACTGTTGCTCTCCATGGTGTGTCTTGTTTCTAGTGCCCATCCTGCCTGACCTCCATGGTCATATTGCTGCTCCTGCCCTGCCCCCTTGCCCCCAGCCCTCTGTTTCCATGTGCAGACCCCTACTCCCTCCCTCCTGGCTTGTCTGTTCCATTGTAATGCCCATGATCCGTCCTTCCTGCCCTTTATGGTCTGTTATGCTGCAGCTTTCTCTCCTGTCTGTCCATTATGGTCAGCTAGCTACCATTGCCTCTTGCCCCTCTGTTCTCTGTTGTCCATGTGCATGGTCATGTCCCCTCCCTCTTGCTTTCTATGGATTGTTGTGCTGCACTCCCGTCCCGCATGCCCTGTGTGGTGTATTGTGCTGCTGCAAACCCTGATGCCTGCCCTGCAGGGTCAGTTTGGTGCACCTCTCCATGTCCCTCCTGTCCTCTGTTATCCAAGTCCATGTCCCTACCCCATTTCCTTCCATGATCCAATGTACCATACTTGCGAACATTTTGAACTTGGTAAGAGGGAGATTTTGAAAAAAAAACTGGGGTATTGATTTTCCCCTTTGAGTTACATTGAAAAAGAGGAGATTGTAGACAGGAGACAGATCAAATAAAGCCCATTTGAGCTTAAAAACATTGGACGTTTCCTGGCTGAATCGGGTCTGTTGGCATGTATGGTTGTACTACCATTGGCTCTTCCTTCTGCCCACAATGGTCTATTACATTGCCACAGCCTCTCTTGCAAGTCCTGTATTGTTGGTTTGTTGCCCCTGCCCCCCTTTCCACTGCCCTCCATAGTCTGTTGTGCTGCCACGGCCCTTCCTGCCTGCTCAGTGTGGTTAAATTGTTGCATTTGCACCCTCCTACCTGCCTTCAATTTTCAGAGTCCGTGCCCCTGGCCTCTGCCTCTCAACAGTATCCTAATGAACAACTAGATTCCTTTAGAAATTACATATATGAGATGGTCTTATTGGCATCAAAATTATGGTTAGTGCTCTAAAAGACTAAAATAAGGACATATTTTCTGAGTTTTCAAATAGCGACAAAGCACTTTTAAATTATTTGTTATCCTTATGTTTTTTTATCCAGTTGACCACTTGATTAAATGTTGCACTTAGGGTAGAGGATGTGGTGTTACTTCCAGAACTGCAGACTTTGCAACTGGGGAACCAGGTTGAAGTTTCTGCTTCAGCTCGACATTCTGTGATTCTGGTCAAATCACTTAGTCTCCCCATGTCTACAACCAAAATGAATTTGTTCTTGTGTGATGTAACCAATGCTCATGTAAAGCACTCCAATACCTGACAAGTCTGCACTATATAACACTGCAAAAACACAAAATAATAAGTGTTTTGCACACTTCTGTCATTGGACTATATTTGGGCTACATCTGGGTGATTTTGGGCTACATTTGGGCTCTTTTGTCTCCGGTGGCCATCTTGGGAGATTTATTTGTTATGAAGTTTCCTAATTTCCTCATGTACTGCAGTCTCCTCAGTAGGAAATGCTTTCAGTTTTTTACTTTGATTCCATCAAGAAGGCATTCAGATGTGTCACACATTTGCCATAAATTCTGAATGTTAGCACTCTTTTTGCTCATTAGATCACTGTAGTAAGACTACTGTTCACCATGGAAGTCTGCTCCTGGTATTAAAAGTGCATGTTTCAGTCTGCATGTCAGAATTTTTTAATGAAATAGAAGAGGATTTGAGAAGTCACCCCCCTCATTTTGTTCCTTTCTAAATTAAATGTTTTGAGTTACCACTTTAATCCAAGCAAGATGGTTTCAGGTGTGCCATATGTTTATCATAAGTAGGACTGTTAGCGCTCTAGTTGTTCTTTGGAACACTCTGGGAAGCTGCAGTAGAACACAAAGGAATCAACTGACAGTCTCCGCCCTTGTTGGATGTACATGTTTTACTGAGAATGTCAGACTTCATTCTCACATGACTGAGAAAGATAATGTGAATTTACAGAAAATAAGCTCTCAGTTTAGCTTATAGATCACCTTCCAAACCTCTGTGGGAAAAGCATGAGAACTAATTTTTCTCTCAATCATGATACCCCAGCAGAAGGCTTTTTCACATGGTGAAATCACCTTAGAACATACCACAATTCCTAAAATGAGTACGGTACCATCAACAAATGATTTATAATGTAACTGAAGTCTTAAAACCTTCTATTAACTGCAATGCTTTTTAATGAGGTGCTATCATGTATATTGGTCCCAAGATGGCTGCCAACACTTCTTGGATGAAGTGCTGACAGCCAATCAGAACTCAGGATGTGTGGTTAGGCTCCGCCCACATATGTATATGATTTTACTTTTGATTTTCTCAGGAACTACTGAACAGATTGACACCAGACCTGCAAAAGGCACTTCCCTGACCTGAGGACTACCTCTCTGCCAAATTTCAAGTAATTCTGTTCAGCCGTTCGGGCTGTACCTTGGATTAAAGGTCCCTATGGAAAATTGCATGGGGAAAACGTGTTTTGGGACCCCCCTTTTTTCTCAGCCCCCGCTTGACGAATCCCCCCGAGACTTTCAGGGTAGGAGCGGAGCGGAGCGCCCCACCTATTTTGAAAATTTCGCGAGGATTCGTCAACCGGCGCAAAAGTTATTCCAAATAGAATGTTGCGGATTTCTGAAGGAAACATGGTCCTAACTATAACTATCTACTAGCGACCGCCAGTAGATAATATATATATATATACATATATATATATCATCCAAGACAACTCGCTGTCGTCGGGGGCCCCCAACCCTGCAGGGCGGTCGTGGCAAGCGGGAGACAGCACTTCCCGTAATTGATGTCCACACAAGAAAGCGCCAAGACCTGGATCTGGAAAACGAAGCTTTATTTCAATTGGTGCAGGCAACAGCAATGGTGAGGCACCTGACGCGTTTCAGCGAATTGCCTTTCTCAGAGGTGCATCACATGTGCAGTGTCCCAGGTGTAGGTAGTGAAATCACCTGCCTGACTGCTGCCGTACTGCAAGTCCCATAATTCATCAGGAGCCTTGGTAGAACACTTGTGCAGTCATAATGATGTTTGGTTACACGTTAAGCTCCAACGCGATGTTGCAGGTGAGTACGGTACAAGGGCAGACACTGGTGCACACGAACTCCTTGTTGTAACCCTGTAATGTCCATAAGGCACAGTAACCAGAACCCGCCAAGCAGAGGCATCAGCCTCACTCGGCTCCCTTTCTCGCCTTGTACTGTGAAAATCGCCGGCAAATCCTCAGGCTCACAGTGGGGCAAGCGGGTCATGCCCCCCAAATTTAACATCCAAGACAACTCGCTGTCGTCGGGGGCCCCCAACCCTGCAGGGCGGTCGTGGCAAGCGGGAGACAGCACTTCCCGTAATTGATGTCCACACAAGAAAGCGCCAAGACCTGGATCTGGAAAACTAAGCTTTATTTCAATTGGTGCAGGCAACAGCAATGGTGAGGCACCTGACGCGTTTCAGCCAATTGCCTTCCTCAGAGGTGCATCACATGTGCAGTGTCCCAGGTGTTGGTAGTGAAATCACCTGCCTGACTGCTGCCGTACTGCAAGTCCCATAATTCATCAGGAGCCTTGGTAGACCACTTGTGCAGTCATAATGATGTTTGGTTACACGTTCAGCTCCAGCGCGATGTTGCAGGTGAGTACGGTACAAGGGCAGACACTGGTGCACACGAACTCCTTGTTGTAACCCTGTAATGTCCATAAGGCACAGTAACCAGAACCCGCCAAGCAGAGGCACCAGCCTCACTCTGCTCCCTTTCTCGCCTTGTACTGTGAAAATCGCCGGCAAATCCTCAGGCTCACAGTGGGGCAAGCGGGTCATGCCCCCCAAATTTAACATCCAAGACAACTCGCTGTCGTCGGGGGCCCCCAACCCTGCAGGGCGGTCGTGGCAAGCGGGAGACAGCACTTCCCGTAATTGATGTCCACACAAGAAAGCGCCAAGACCTGGATCTGGAAAACGAAGCTTTATGTCAATTGGTGCAGGCAACAGCAATGGTGAGGCACCTGACGCGTTTCAGCGAATTGCCTTCCTCAGAGGTGCATCACATGTGCAGTGTCCCAGGTGTAGGTAGTGAAATCACCTGCCTGACTGCTGCCGTACTGCAAGTCCCATAATTCATCAGGAGCCTTGGTAGAACACTTGTGCAGTCATAATGATGTTTGGTTACACGTTCAGCTCCAGCGCGATGTTGCAGGTGAGTACGGTACAAGGGCAGACACTGGTGCACACGAACTCCTTGTTGTAACCCTGTAATGTCCATAAGGCACAGTAACCAGAACCCGCCAAGCAGAGGCATCAGCCTCACTCGGCTCCCTTTCTCGCCTTGTACTGTGAAAATCGCCGGCAATTTATATATATATATATATATATATATTATCTACTGGCGGTCGCCAGTAGATAGTTATAGTTAGGACCGTGTTTCCATAGGAAATCTCAAAATTCTATTTTGAATAACTTTGGCGCCGGTTGACAAATCTTCGCGAAAATTTCAAATCTAATGGGGCGCTCCGCTCAGCTCCTACCCTGAAAGTCTCGGGGTGATTCGTCAAGCGGGGGCCGCGTTTTCCCCATGCATTTTTCCATAGGACCTTTAGTCAAAGGTACAGCCCGAACGGCTGAACAGAATTACTTGAAATTTGGCAGAGAGCTAGTCCTCAGGTCAGGGAAGTGCCTTTTGCAGGTCTGGTGTCAGTTTGTTCAGTATTTCCTGAGAAAATAGCATTTAAAAGCATATAAATATCGATACGCGCGCATCGTACGCGCACAGTGGGCGCACGTGCGCGCACGGTGCCATGCGCGAGCGAAATTCTGATTGGTTGTTAGATGTCAGTCAACATTCGAATCGGTCGAAATCAGGAAGTGTCGGCCGCCATTTTGTCTCTCGCACTGAAAAGGAAAGGGGGAAAAAAGGTGGAAAACGTGAAAAGGGGGCAGGGAAGAGAGTTCCTGACCCCCTAGCCTTTGTCAGGGGGTCACAGAAGGACCCCCATGGATGAAATAACCATTTTTTTTTTTTTAATAAAAATCGCGGGGTGCGCGCACGGTGCGCCCAAACCGCGCGCACGGTGCGAAACCTTAAAAAAATATATATATTAATAAATACATAACTTAGCATTTTAAAAAACATACAAATTCACTTAAAAAAACATAGGTTTCACACACGTTATAGTTAGGAATTAGCATTTAAAAAACCTTGCAAATTCACTTAAAAAAACCATAGGTTTCACACAGGTTATAGTTAGGTGGACATTTCACTCGTAAAAAACCAATGAAATTCCCCCGTTATAGTTAGTTCAGATAACTATAACTCGCACGACCGCCACTCTATCACAAGGAAGATGTCATCAGTGATGTCATGATTGATGCCACTGACCATGTCAGGAGTGATGTAATATGTGACGTCATGAGCAGTGAATTGCGGGCGCGCGAGTTATAGTTATCTGAACTAACTATAACGGGAGAATTTCATTGGTTTTTTACGAGTGAAATGCACTGGCGCTTACTGGAAGCACCTGGTGGGCTAGTTGGCCTCCAAGATCCCACAGGATTGAAAGGGAATTATTTCCCCAACTTAAAACGCGCCACAGGGCGTGTTTGCACATGTCTCCTCAGGCCCCGTCCCCTCCCTTCACCACTGTGTAAACGCGGCCTGTGGCCGTTCTAAGTTGAGAGATTACGTCCCCTTGAATCCTAAGGGTCCCTAGGGTCAAACTAGCCCACTAGGTACCTCCAGTAAGCGCCACAGAGTTGCGTTGCATAGAGGTTTAAAAAAGGGCGTGGCCTCAGAACACCTGTCTGCAATGCAGCTCCCTGGCGCATACTGGAGATACCTGTTGGGCTAGTTGGCCCTC
The DNA here is from genome assembly GCF_964204655.1 of Triturus cristatus. NCBI lineage: Eukaryota > Metazoa > Chordata > Amphibia > Caudata > Salamandridae > Triturus > Triturus cristatus. The sequence continues at coordinate 141,660,905 of NC_140591.1, read as the reverse complement.
AGGGACCCTCAGTATTGAAGGGGAATTAATTCCCCAACTTACAACTGGCCAGGGGGCGCGTTTGCAGAGTGCTGCAAGGAGGGGGCGTGGCCTCTGGCGCGATGCCGGTCTTTTATATATTTTAATTTTTTAAGAAGGAGGGCTGTGTGGCCCCCCTTCTTTTTCTAATTTATTGGCCCTGGGGACCCCATGCCCCAGGGCCTGCCCCCTAATTTTATTTGTTGAAAAATTTTTATTTGGAAGGGGGCCACGTGGCCCCCCTCCTAAGGCCTTAATCGCTCCCGGGGACCCCAACCCCCGGGTCATGGCCTTTTTAAAAAAAAAATCTTTAGGAGTGGGGCTGCGTTGCCCCCCTCCTCAGGCCACTTATGGCCCCAGGGACCCCAATCCCCGGGGCCGGCCTTTGTTTTTTATTATTTCAAAAAAAAATATATTTATAGAAACACCTAGGACATGCTGGACAAACCGTATGTACCTATCACCATGACGATTTGCGTGATATTCATTAAAAGGCGACTATGCATACAATGAATCCACGTGGAATGTATTTACACCGCTAGTGAAGCTCTGACGTGTCTGACGCCCTACCGTGCATAATCCCGGCGCCCCCGCCGGTGGGTACTCTCCAAGTAGACACCCTTGTCGTTTATTTATACAAACATGGGTAGCTATTGACGGGCACATTTAATACACACGCACACCAAGCCATTCAAAGGGGATTCGACAAAAATTCGACCAAACTATGCAAGAAACCCCCATCACGGTTAATGAAACAAACATCCACCGCCGAATGTGTAATACTTTTTATTTTACTCTCTGGAAAGGAGACAAACCTCACTTGAGAGTCACAGCGTGCTCCTGGCTGAGCCCAAAGCTGTGTTACACCCACCAGTGCCCGCCGAGTGCCAAACACCTCTGTGTTGTATTCCACCAGCTAGTGCGTATGCTATGATACTCTCTAGCCCATGTGCACTGTAACACCACCCCGTGAATATGTCATGCCACACTTGCCTTCGCACGGGTTATATTGCCCCATCTAACGTGCCTTCCTCGATGCCTAGGTTATAACGCACAGCGCTATGCCATACATATTACAATCTGGGATCCATATCTTTGTCACAGTGCAACGTTACACTCCCCAGCACATATTTTATATTACAACTTTTGAGACTAGTTAGGTTACACAACACTGCCCTGTGCATATTACACTCCAAGGCGCATATCGCATAGCACGCACTAGTGCCTGTGCTATCTTGCGCTCTCCAATGAATCTGTCATTGCGCACAATGTATTGCATATTATATTTCACGCCCCGGTTCATCTTATATCACACTTTTTGGTGCATAGTTTATACCATATACTATACCTAGTTTTCATTTTCAATCGTGCTCTCAGGACTATGTTCTATATAACACTGCGTCCACCTACCCTTTTCACGGGCATTACATTTTGCGATGGGGGGTGGAGGGTCAGGGGGTGTTTCTGCCAAGTGAGCCCAGAGTCACAGTCACAAACGTCCTCTTCTTCCTGAATACAAGTGAGATTATGCTGCATACTTGTTCATATTTTAAAAACATTTTAGGTTTAAATCTTTTATTAAGGTTTTCAAGAGAGAAAAAATATAGCAGCAGGCAGTTACACTGTCCCCCGACCCCCTCGGGGATAAGATCAACTTAGCGCGCTGCCACCGCTAACAGCCGGGTGGGAAATCGAAGGGACGCTTGCTAGGCCCGGCAGCCGCAATACTTTTCCTCCCCCCACCCCTAACCCGAACCCCCCAACAACCCCCCCCCGCCTTCCCCCCCGCCCACCCCCATACCCCTGTAACAAGAAAGTCAGAGAAGAAAATGAAAAGGGAAGGAAGATAGGAGGTGAAACCGCGTCTCAGGAGCAGAGGGACCCGGAAGCCGAGCGTAAAGAGCCACCCCTGGGCCAACGCTCCAATCATGATGTCTAAGTGGGTTCCCCATTGTCCGGGTCGTCACTGAGCCGGAGGAGGCGCAGGTATCGGGGACAAGTCAGCTCCCGGAAGTCCTGGGCAAGAAGGGACCGGAACGGATGCCACAGTTCCGCAAAGGAGGCGCCCTTTCCCGCCAGTGTCAGAGAGATACGCTCCATCCCTAAGATATGCCAGAGGCGATGCAGCCATTCCAAGTGTGTGGGTATGCGGGATGCGTTCCAGCAGGCTAGCAGGCACTGTGTGGCCGCCCCTAGTGCCAGGGCTATCTGTTTTCCCCTGTGAGACTTCAAGGGATAAGTAATGGCGTTGGGGACCCCCAGGATGATGTATGCAGGGAGGCGGGGCAGCTCTGTATCAAAATATCTATCCACCTCATCTAGGATTTGTTGCCAGTACGAGGATAACAAGGGGCAGTCCCAGAGAATGTGTACCAAGGTGCCCAGCTGACCGCACCCCCTCCAGCAATCTGCGCTGCATGAACTGTCCATGCGGTGTAGGTGTTCCGGTGTGTAGTACCAATAGGTCACCAATTTAGTGAATGTCTCAGTAAGCCCTGTGTGTGTAGCCGTATGGCGAGCTCTGTAGTAGCTACCCTCCCATTCCTTCGCCAATAGGTCCCGTCCCAGGTCCCTCTCCCATCGTGCCCTCCCCGCGTGATATGAGTGATAATGTGACGAGAGGAGCGTCTTATAGAGATCCGATGTCAGCTTTTTGTCCGTATGTCGTGTGATCAGCCAGCGTTCGAACGTAGTGAGCCGGCGTTGCGCGGCCCGTTTCTCCCGCGACTGCGTGACCCAGTGTTTGATCAGCAAGTAGCCGATCTGGTCCTTAGCCGGAACTCCATAATCAGCTGCCAACCGCGGCAGGGGGAGGAACCTGCCCTCGTTGTACAGGACCCCCAGTGCTCTGCAGCCGGAGTATCGCCAGCCCGGGAAAGAGGACTCCGGGTGCCCCGGCGGGAAATCGGAGTTCCCGAACAGGGGGGTCAGGGGCGAGGGGAAGAACGTCAGCTCCTGCCCCTCGCCGGTCTGATCCCAGATCCGGACCACCGCCTGGGTCACCCAAGAGGCATATAAGTTAGGGGGGCGCTGTTCCCGGCGCAGAAACGGGATCGCGGCCAGGGTAGTCCCCGCCACCGCCCGGTCCTGGAACAGCCAGTGTTTTTCGGATTCAGGCCTCACCCATTCCACCAGATACCGTAGCTGAGCGGCCTGGAAGTAGAGCTTGAGATCGGGGACTCCGATGCCCCCGTATTCCGGCGGGAGAGAACTAATCTGGCGTTTGAGGCGCGGTTTCCTGCCTTGCCAAATGAAGCGTGCTAATTCGGATTGGACCCGTTTGATCCAGCCCTTCGGCAGGTATATGGGAAGCGTGTGGAACACATACAGTATCTTAGGCAGTATCGTCATTTTAAGGGCCGCCACTCGCCCAAGCCACGAGAGCGACAGATGTCGCCAGCGCTGGAGATCTGTTTTGATGGTGGAAGAAAGACGCTCGTAGTTCAGGGTCCGAATGCTTGGAATCGTAGGAGTCAGCTGCACCCCAAGGTAGGGGACCGGCTCCTACGACCAAGGGACCGGGTAAGTTGCCCGGAGGTCTGCCACCGCTCCCGGTGTGAGAGAGAGTGAGAGCGCCATTGATTTAGCAACGTTAATTTTGAAGCCAGATATTTCCCACGCGGTGAGTTCCTCAAGGATCGCTCCCAGGGACACTAAGGGCTCCCTGAAGGTCAACAGAACATCGTCGGCGTAGAGGCAAATCGTGTGCGTGTCCCCCCCGAAGCGAATGCCGGTGATCCGGCTGTTTTGGCGTATATGCTGAGCAAGGGGCTCCATGTACATTGCGAAAAGCAACGGGGAGAGGGGGCAGCCCTGCCGAGTGCCCCGGGAGATCTGAAATGGCTCAGAAGTGTGGCCATTAACTCGGACCGATGCGTGGGGTTCGCGGTAGCAGTTGAGAATTCGTGCCCGCATTTTGTCCCGCATGCCAAACCGTTGCAGGACTGCTTCAAGATAGGGCCAATGCACCCGGTCAAAGGCCTTCTCGGCATCCACCGCCAGAAGGGCGTAGTCGGCCGAGCAACGAGAGGCCTTCTCAATGAGATGCAGGACCCGCTTCGTGTGATCGCTCGTTTGGCGGCCTGGTATAAAGCCTGCCTGATCCGGATCTATAAGGTTCGGCAGATGCGGCGCAAGACGGGCCGCTAAAATCCCCGTGTACAGCTTAAGGTCCACGTTTAAAAGGGAGATCGGTCGATAGGAACCGCACAGCGTGCTATCTTTCCCGAGCTTGGGGATCACCACTATTGCGGCGTCCAGCAAGGAGGAGGGCAGCTCCCCGAACGTGTCGAACGAATTGAAAAGTCGCGTGAGGAGCGGGGTGACCAGGGGGCAGAATTGCTTGTATAAAGAAGCCGTAAAGCCATCGGGGCCCGGGGACCTGCCGAGTTTGAGCCTCGAGATGGCCGAAATCACCTCCTCTGGCCGGATCGGCGAGTCCAGCAGCTCCGCCTGGATTGGAGAGAGGCCTGTCACCCGTGCTTGGTTTAAGTACGCGTCCAGCCCATTGCCATCGAGCGGCTGCTCGTCATAGAGCCGGGCATAGAAATCCCGAAACGTCTCTGCAATCTCCCCGTCGTCGGTGTGCAGAACCCCGCGCTGGTCTACTATGGCCTTGACACCCTCTCTCGATCTGCGCTCCCGAAGGCAGCAAGCCAAGAGGCCCCCACATTTATCACCTCCCACATAGCAGCTATGCCGAAGGCGTAGCGCTGCATACTCTGCCCTGTCGCGGTCAAGCGCTTCCAACTGCGCCCTCTGTGCTTTCAACAGCCGCCAGACCCTCGGTGCCCCCGTACGGCTGTGCATACGTTCTAACTCCCTGACTTTCTGTGATAGCTCCACGCGTTTCGCCTGCCGTTCTTTGTTCTCCGCCGCGGAGAGGGCTATAATGGCCCCCCGGACCACCGCCTTCAGAGCCAGCCAGCACGTGGGCAGGGCTGTATCTCCGTTGTCATTGAATCGAAGGTATTCCTCAATGACCACTTGCAGCTTCTTGACCACCACGGGGCGAAGCAGGAGTGTATCCTGCAGACGCCATTGGCGTTTCCTCCTGCCCATGGGCGGGAGCGTCAGCGTCATAACCACCGCTGCATGATCAGAGAGGGATGCCGCTAAAATCTCCACCTCAGAGGTCTCCTGCCCGAGTGCGCGGGTGGCCAGGAAATAGTCCAGGCGCGCGTACGTGCCGTGTGCACTAGAAGTGTGCGTATATTCCCGGGCCGAGGGATTATACAGCCGCCAGAGATCTACCATGTCCAACTCCTGTAGCGCCGTGCGACCCGTCTGTGACAGAGCGCCGACCTGCCCCGTGCGTTGGGCAGAGCGGTCCATCACGTTGTCGAAGACCAGATTCAGGTCACCTCCAAGTAGTAACCTCCGGTCCGTGGAAGCCGACAACTCCGTCAATGCCGTGTGGAGGAAGCGTTCAGGTCTGTCGTTTGGTGCGTAAATCGTGCCCGCTGTGAATGTGTAATCTCCCAGCTGGAATTGGTACACCAGCAGCCTACCCTTTATCTCTGCCACCTTGTGCATCGAAAGCCCCTTGAACTTTGGTGCTAGAAGTATCGCCACCCCCGCCCGTTTAGTGGAGTCACAGGAAAAGAACTGTATGGGGAATGACCTAGACTGCATCCGGTGCACGTCTTTCGTAAGCAAATGCGTTTCTTGGAGCAGGTAGAGCTCCGCCCCAGACTGTGCAAGAAGGGAAATTATGGATCTTCGTTTAGTAGGATTGTTAAGGCCCCGGACATTGAGCGTAAGGATCTTAATTGTTGTCGGAGGCATTCCCACCGGTCAGTAAACGCAAGCTAGTGTTATGCATCCCTGTGGTGAGCGGAGTGTGCCCGTGCCTTCCAACCACCGCCCCTCGAGCCCGACCCAGGAGAAAGAAGGAAAAGGAAGAAAAGAAATAGAAGAGAATAAAACCCCAACTGACCCCGCACCTCCACCCTCCCTCTCCCCAACAGTCTTAGGCGAACCAAAAGTCCATCTTCCAGGGAAGATCGGAAAGTTCAATGTCGAAGGGGGAAACGTGGCGTCCCAGAGAGCCTCCCCTCCCCCGCCCGCCCACCCGTGTGTCCGCCAGTGACGCCCCAGCGGGCTGAGGGGCACTGTAAGCCAGAAAGGGACTGCCATATCACCTCTCTCCGGCGGCCCCCCTCAAGGAGCTTCGATCTTTAGCGCCAACGAGTCCGCCACCGAGGCCAGGGCCTCCTGACGTCCCTGAGCAATCTCCTCGGGGGGGGGGCCTCCGCCCTCTGGCCCCCCTGCGCCGCTGCTTCAGTTGGCTCCAACCGGAGCTTGGGCCACCGGCTTTCTGAGAGCCCGCTACCTGACCCTCCTCCTCCTCCTTCGGGCAGTCAATGTCCAAGAGCTTGCACGCCTCCGTCAGGGAGCGCAGCTGATACAGCCGGTCCTGGTGCCGAAAGATAAGACGAAACGGGTGGCCCCAAGAGTATTTAATGTCCGTGACAGGGCGGAAGGTTCTGCATTTTTGTAGGGTCAGGGCGGAGAGATCTTGATAGAGCACCGGGAGACAACCCTGAAAGGCGATGGGGTGTTGTGATCTGGCCTTGCGGAGGATCTCCTCCTTCGTGGTTTAGTCCTGGAGACAGACCAGGATGTCGGCCGGCAGGGCACCATCCGGGCGGGGGGGGCCCACCCGATGGGCCCTATCCAAGACGAGCGCCGTGTCCGCCGGCCTCCCCAGAATCTGGTTGAAGAGGCCACGCGTGAAGGCGAAGACATCTCCCTCTTCGGCGTTGCGTTTCACCCCCCTGATGCGGATATTATGCCGTCTCGACCGGTTCTCCAAGTCCTCCAGGTGTGTTTGAATGTCTACCTGCTGTTCATGGAGGCGTAGAAGATCCTGGTGTACCAGGGAGAGCTCCGTGTCCTGTGCATCCATCCTGTCTTCCACCGCTTGCACTCTCTCTCCCATACCATCCAGGTCCCTCCGTACCTCCCGTAGCTCCGCCGCGAGTTCCTGCTTCATGCATTTGAAGTCCTCCCGTTGTTCCGCAAATAGCGACATTAGGAACGCCTTGGTGATCAATTCCTCCCCGTCGTCCCCGGCCCCCTTCGGCCGCGTCACGTCAGCCACGGTCGTCTGGGTCTCTGGAGCCGCCGCAGCCGTCCCCCCCGGGGCTTGGCGAACAACTCCTGCAGCGACTTGCTCTGTGCCTTGTCTTTGCCTTTACCCCGTTGGGTCGCCATCGTTCCAGTGGGCTCACCGTGGTATCGTCCCTCTCGGCGTGGCACCAGGAATTAGGCCGCAAACCCGCCGGTCAGGCCCCCGAAGACTGTTCTCCACAGCGCTCCGCCCGCTACAGGCCCCGGCCACTGCTGGAGGGATGCACGGCCCACCCTCGTGTTCGGCGCCATCCCCCTCCTCTGCTGGGGGAGCCCGTCCCAGTGACACCGTCCGTGGGCCCCTGTACCTCTCTCCGCAGCGGCCTCTGAGGGGGGGCAGGCGGTGATCACCGACTCTTGGGGGTCCCTTCTCCCCTGTTATGGGGTAAGGTGGCGGCCGCTCCCTCCTGCTCCCGTCCCGCTGTCGTCCACTTCGACCCCCGCCCCTCGGTCACCTCCCGGCTCCTCCTCGCTCCTGGGGGTCAGTCTTCGCGTGGCCCCGACTCTTCCTCCGCGGCTCGCGGGCAAAGAGCTGTCGCACCTCTGGGGGCCCGGCGTCGCCACCGCACCTCCGGCCTCGGGCACGGACCCTCCGCCGCCGGCCCTCTCACCTTCAGGCCCCAGTCCGTCATCCTGCGCCGATGGCGGCCAACCAGACCAGCCCTCCGCCGTCACCAGCCAGGTGGTCCCCGACTCCAAAGTGGACGCTGGGCCTCCGCCTCCACCCGCAGGCGCTCTAGGCGCGTCTCCTCCAGTCCCGGCCGGCGCCGCTCCACGCCCGGCTAGGCCTCCAGCCGCCTCCATATCTTCCGGGCCCGTGCTGCTGGCTGTGGCACCCTGTCGCTGTGCCCGCTGGAGCGCCGCCCCCACCTCCTCCTGGTCTCCGGGGGACGGCAGAGCGTCTACGCGCCACTGGAGCTGCCGCGGGGGTCCCACTCCTCCGCCGGCGGCTCGGAACTTCAGGCCGCGGCTGCCGCGCTCGTCTCTGGGCCGCGGCCAGCCGCAGACTCCTCCCACCACCAGACGGTCACCACGGCTCCAGGGGGCACCGGAGAAGCATCGACAGGCTCACCCCTCACTCCGGCGCCGCTGGCGGTGCTGTGTGCCAGAAACGGGGGAAGTGATCGGCCCCGTTTCGGCGCTATTTGCGGGCGTGCGAGGGAGAGACAGGGAAATGTGTCTCACCTCGCCGCCATCTTGGCCACGCCCCCCTGAAAAACATTTTTAAAACAATAAAGTTCCTAATACCAACCTTCTCTGAACAGTTAGCTTGCTGCCCCATCCACCTCCTCCCTATCCTCTGTTGTCTGAATCCATGGACTAGCATCCTCCCTCCTGCCATGCATGGTCTGATGTGCTGCCACTGCCCTCCATTTAGCATGATGTTCCAGTCCACTCCTCCTGCCCTCCATTGCCCAATTCTATGGCCCATCATTGACCTCCTGCTTAGCCTCTGTGCTTAGCTTGCTGCCCCTATTCTCCTTCCCCCTGCTCTCCGATGTCTTTGTGCATGCCCCTGCTCCATCCTTTTTGCCCACCATGTTCCATGGACTTGCCACTCCTATCTACTCTGAGTGTTCTGTTGAGCTGCCACTCCCCTCCCACCTGCCTAGCATTGTCAGATGACTGTAACCTGTCCCTGCCACCTCCACCCTGCCTGTCCACATGCCATGCCCCTATCCCCTTCCTCCTGTCCTCCATGGTCCATTTTACAGCCACACCCTTCTGCTCTCCCTCGTCTGTTGTGCTGCAACTGCTCCTCCTGCCTGCCCCGCGCGGTCTGTTGTGAGGCCCCTTATCCTGAACTCTCTTGTCTGTGCCCAGGTCCTGACCCTCCCTTCTATCCTCCATGGTCCTTTGTGCATGCCCCTGCACCCTGCTTCTTGTCCATCAAAGCCATTGTGCTGCCACTAACCCTCCCGCTTGCCATGCATGGTCTTCTGTGCTGTCATGGCCCCTCCCACCTTCCCGGTGTGGTCAGCTAGCTGCCCCTGACCCCCTCCCACCTTCCCTCCATGGTCTGTGTGTATGCCATCATAGTCTCACTGTTGCTCTCCATGGTGTGCCTTGTTTCTAGTGCCCATCCTGCCTGACCTCCATGGTCATATTGCTGCTCCTGCCCTGCCCCCTTGCCCCCAGCCCTCTGTTTTCATGTGCAGACCCACTATTCCCTCCCTCCTGGCTTTTCTGTTCCATTGTAATGCCCCTGATCGGTCCCTCCTGCCCTTTATGGTCTGTTATGCTGCAGCTTTCTCTCCTGTCTGTCCATTATGGTCAGCTAGCTACCATTGCCTCTTTCCCCTCTGTTCTATGTTGTCCATGTGCATGGTCCTGTCCCCTCCCTATTGCTTTCTATGGATTGTTGTGCTGCACTCCCGTCCCGCATTCCCTGTGTGGTGTATTGTGCTGCTGCAAACCCTGATGCCTGCCCTGTAGGGTCAGTTTGGTGCACCTCCCCATGTCCCTCCTGTCCTTTGTTATCCGAGTCCATGTCCCTACCCCAATTCCTCCTGCCTACCATGATCCAATGTACCATACTTGCGAACATTTTGAACTTGGTAAGAGGGAGATTTTGAGAAAAAACTGGGGTATTGATTTTCCCCTTTGAGTTACATTGAAAAAGAGGTGATTGAAGACTGGAGAAAAAACAAATAAAGCCCATTTGAGCTTAAAAACATTGGACGTTTCCTGGCTGAAACGGGTCTGTTGGCATGTATGGTTGTACTACCACTGCCTCTTCCTTCTGCCCACAATGGTCTATTATATTGCCACAGCCTCTCTTGCCAATCCTGTATTGTTGGTTTGTTGCCCCTGCCCCCCTTTCCACTGCCCTCCATAGTCTGTTGTGCTGCCACTGCCCTTCCTGCCTGCCCAGTGTGGTCAAATTGTTGCCTCTGCACTCTCCTCCCTGCCTTCAATTTTCAGAGTCCGTGCCCCTGGCCTCTGCCTCTCAACAGTATCCCAATGAACAACTAGATTGCTAACATTCTATATTTATTACAAAAGTGTGGAACGCCTGACGTCATCTTGAAGTAATCAAAACTGTAATACCTAGAGCATTTCCTTTAGAAATTACATATATGAGAGGGTCTTATTTGCATCAAAATTATGGTTAGTGCTCTAAAAAACTAAAATGAGGACATATTTTCTGAGTTTTCAAGTAGCGACAAAGAACTTTTAAATTATTTGTAATCTTTATGTTTTTTTATCCAGTTGACCGCTTGATTAAATGTTGCACTTAGGGGAGAGGATGTGGTGTTATTTCCAGAGCTGCAGACTTTGCAACTAGGGAACCAGGTTGGAGTTTCTGCTTCAGCTCAGCATTCTGTGATTCTGGTCAAATCACTTAATCTCCCCATGTCTACAACCAAAATGAATTTGATCTTGTGTGATGTAACCAATGCTCATGTAAAGCACTCCAATACCTGACAAGTCTGCACTATGTAAAACTGCAAATACACAAAAAATAAGAGTTTTGCACACTTCTGTCATTGGGCTACATGTGGGCTACATCTGGGTGATATTTGTGCTGCATTTGGGCTCTTTTGTCTCTGGTGGCCATCTTGGGAGATTTATTTGTTATGAAGTTTCCTAATTTCCTCATTTACTGCAGTCTCCTCAGAAGGAAATGCTTTCAGTTTTTTATTTTGATTCCATCAAGAAGGTATTCAGATATGTCACACATTTGCCATAAATTCTGAATGTTAGCACTCTAGTTGCTCATTAGATCACCGTAGTAAAGCTACTGGTCACCACGGAAGTCTGCTGCTGGTATTAAAAGTGCATGTTTCAGTCTGCATATCAGAATTTTTTAATGAAATAGAAGAGGATTTGAGAAGTCACTCAAAATGTGCCCTAATTTCTCTTTCTTCAGCACTAATCATAATTTCTATGGCAAAATGAACCCCCTTATTGTGTTCCTTTTTAAACTAAATGTTTTAAGTGTTACCAGTTTATTCCAATCAAGATGGCTTCAGGTGTGCCATACTTTTGTCATAAGTAAGACAGTAAGCGCCACTAAGAACCCCATGGCACCCCCCAGTTCAGTTCTCCCTCCAGTTTTTCTTTAACTGGCACAGACCTGCTACACCACAGACCACATTCACACTGACCAAGATGTAAATGTACTCTCTATGTCAACGATGGTCTACCTTGCTACTTATATATTACAGTCATTAATGCGAAACATGATGAACGTATGATTATATTACCAAATGCCAATAAAAAGAATTTAAAAAAAGTAGGACAGTAAGCGCTCTAGTTGTTCGTAAGAACACTCTGGAACATTCTATCATTGGGCTATACTTGGGCTACATCTGGGTGATATTTGGGTTACATTTGGGCTCTTTTGTCTCTGGTGGCCATCTTGGGAGATTTATTTGTTATGAAGTTTCCTAATTTCCTCATTTACTGCAGTCTCCTCAGTAGGAAATACTTTCCGTTTTTTACTTTGGTTCCATCAAGAAGACATTCAGATGTGTCACACATTTGCCATAAATTCAGAATGTTAGCACTCTAGTTGCTTATTAGATCACTGTAGTAAAGCTACTGTTCACCAGGGAAGTCTGCTGCTGGTATTGAAAGTGCATGTTTCAGTCTGCATGTCAGAATTTTTTTATGAAATAGAAGAGGATTTGAGAAGTCACTCAAAATGTGCCCTAATTTTTCTTTCTGCAGCACTAATCATACTTTCCATGGCAAAATGAACCTCCTCATTTTGTTCCTTTTTAAATTAAATGTTTTAAGAGTTACTACTTTATTCCAATCAAGATGGCTTCAGGTGTGCAATACGTTTGTCATAAGTAGGACTGTTAGCGCTCTAGTTGTTCTTTAGAACACTCTGGGAAGCTGCAGTAGAACACAAAGGAATCAACTGACAGTCTCTGCCCTTGTTGGATGTACATGTTTTACTGAGAATTTCAGACTTCATTCTCACATGACTGAGAAAGATAATGTGAATTTACAGAAAATATGCTCTGTGTAGCTTATAGATCACCTTCCAAACCTCTGTAGGAAAAGCATGAGAAAATAGTTTTCTCTCAAACATGATTCATGATATCACAGCAGAAGGCTTTTTCACATGGTAAAATCACCTTAGAACACACCACAATTCCTAAAATGAGTATGGTACCATCAACAAATGATTTATAATGTAACTAAAGTCTTAAAACCTTCTATTAACTGCAATGCTTTTTAATGAGGTGCAATCATGTATATTGGTCCCAAGATGGCTGCAAACAGTTCTTGGATGAAGTACTGACAGCCAATAAGATCTCACGATGAGATGTGTGGTTAGGCTCCGCCCAGATATATCTATCTTTTTAACTCTAATTTTCTCAGGAACTACTGAACGGATTTACACAATTTAAGCAAAAGGCACGAGTCTGAACTGAGGACTACCTCTTTGCCAATTTTGGTGTAATTCCATTGAGCAGTTCGGGCTGTAGCTGCGTCAACAGGTCCTATGGGAAAATGCATGGGGCAAATGCGTTTTGGGACCCCCCTTTTTTCTCGGCCCCCGCTTGACGAATCACCGTGAAATTTTCAGGATAGGAGCGGACCGGAGCTGGCCAAAAGATTAAAAAATTTCGTGAAGATTCGTCAATCGGCGCAAACGTTATTCCAAATAGAATGTTGCGGATTTCCCATGGAAAAAATGTCCTAACTATAACTACCTACTGGCGACTGCCAGTAGGTAATATATGTATGTATATATATATATATATATATATATATATATATATTACCTAGTAGTTATAGTTAGGACCACGTTTCCATAGGAAAACCGCAACATTCTATTTTGAATAACTTTGGCGCCGGACGATGAATCCTCGCGAAATTTCAAAATAGGTGGGGCGCTACGCTCCGCTCCTACCCTGAAAGTCTCGGGGGGATTCGTCAAGCGGGGTCTGAGATAAAAGGGGGGTCCCAAAATGCGTTTTTCCCATGCATTTTTCCATAGGACCTTTAGACACAGCTACAGCCCGAACGGCTGAACAGAGTTACTTGAAATTTGGCAGAGAGGTAGTCCTCAGGTCAAGGAAGTGCCTTTTGTAGGTCTGGTGTAAATCTGTTCAGTAGTTTCTGAGAAAATAGCCTTTAAATCAATATATATATCTGAGCCAGCTTACGGTGCGCTTACGGTGCGCTTACTGTACGCGTACGGTGACGTGCGCGAGCGCGATTCTGATTGGCTGATAGATCTTAGTAAACATTCGAATCGGTCGAAACCAGGAAGCGGCGGCCGCCATTTCGTGTGTTTCAGTCAGAAAAAAAAAGGGAGATAACTTGAAAAGGGGGCAAGGAAGAGAGTTACAGACCCCCTAACATTTGAAAGGGGGTCAAAGAAGGACAGAAAAGTACAAAAAAAACATTTATTAATTTTTTTAAAAAATCGCGGGGTACGCGTACGGTAAGCTTACCGTACGCGTACGGTAGAAAAAAAAAATAAAAAATGAAATGAAATGCAGATTTAAGTGTTTAGATATTAGGGGGCTCTAAAAAGAGCCGTTGTGTTTATTAAGTGATTTTTTAGTGGTACCTACAAGTAAGTACCGATGCAGAGTCTAAGGTTCAAGAGGAAGACTCTGTTCCCTTCATCATTGAAGTGTACACCATCTCCTCTATAAATGTCTTGCATGTCGTAACGCAAGTTGTTGTGGTAAATGGAACCCATACCATAGTCACGGAGGAAAGCAGAAACAGATTTGTTGATGTGCTTCCTTGCTTTGTCAATCTGCGGACAAAAATGATTGGACCAGTTCCATTTTTGCCTTTGGCATATGTTAGAATACACAAAGGCAGTTTTAGGGAAAAGTGAAAACAGTTGTGCAAAGGTCTCCTTCATAAGCATTTCCAGACCTACCCCAGTCAAAGTGCCTAGGTCATTGCCACCACAGTGCACTATTATGAGGTCAGGGTGTTGGATTTGCATGAAGGATTTCACCAATGGCATCAATTGGTGCCACTTTAACCCTCTCTGACCAATCCATTTAATGTCTACATTTGGCAAAGCAAGGTCTCTCACCATACCTGTTTTCTCTGCATACTTTTCACTCCGGAAGACATAGCTGTGTCCTACAATCCACACTGTGAACATCTTCTAAGGAGATCTGGATGCACTCAGGAGGTGTATTTCAGTAGAATGGGAAAAAGAAATGAAAGACAGTTTGGAAATGGAGGCATACATATTTTTTTTTAAAAAAAAGAACTGATTGGCTGTTTCATACCATTCTACAATAAAAACTAGGCTGTATGTGTAAATTTATAGAAGCATGTTTTGTATTGGTACAGAAAAATGTGTTACCAAAGAACAGTACTATGGATTTGCTGTTAGGTTTGAAAAGTCAAGCACTCCTGCTCTTTGGAAATGAAACATTGTTTGGTGAACTTCTGACCTAACTCTACACAGCAGTGTTTCAAGAGCTGTTGCTATGGTAGCAGGCAGAACTCAAGTTGGGGGAAGGGTACTAGGCAGAAGTCAAGTTGGGGGAAGGGTACTTTTGGAAAAGGGTTGGTGTGATTACATTTGAAAAAAAGGGGGAAGCACTGAGATTTGAAACTTACATGTATATGTGTGGAAAAAGAGAGGGAAGCTTTGCCATTATCTGGTTCTGCTGAGAGGAGAGAGGTGTACAGAACAGAGATCCTGGCTCTGATAATCTGCTGTTTGAGTGCCACATTTCTTTCACAACTAACTAATTTTAAAGGTGAGTTAAGAGTTTGAGAGGGGATGTATATGGTAAATTAAGAAATGAATAATAGAATTGGAATTCCTTTTGTTGAAGTTGTGTTTATTATTTTGTGTTTTGGGAGAAATTTAAATGTGAGGAACATGTAAAATAATATGGACTATGTTTTTACGATAAATTAAGGTGTACTGGTATAAATAAGGAATACTTTTAGGGTTTGAGGTTCCAGTCAGTAATGCAAATACATTCAGCATCACTAAGGCTGGTTGCCCTTGCTGGAGTGTAGTCAGTCACCCAGGTTACACATGTTGCTGGTCTCAGAAAGCTTTTTGGTATTGCTCTGGTGATTTTACATTTGCATTAGATGGAAAGGGGGAGCTATTTTTTTATGCAGAAGCAGACTCTTAGCACACAGCCAGCTGCTTATCCTGTGGTATCATGCACAGTATTCACAACCGAGTGGGGTTTGAGGTTGCAGTCAGTAATGCAAATACATTTAGCATCACTAAGGCTGGTTGCCCTTGCTGGAGTGTAGTCAGTCACCCAGGTTACACATGTTGCTGGTCTCAGAAAGCTGTTTGGACATGTGCTTTTTTAAGAATCTGAAAAGTGGATTCAAAATGTGTCAGATTGTAAAAGTACTTATCACTTGCCAAAAAAAAAGAGTAGTAGGTGTGCTTTCCAATTGGCAAAGAAATTTCGTTTTCTGACTAATATGAAAACATGACTCTGTGTGGAAAGAGGAATTACAGGCAGAGATTTATTGCGTATTGCTCTGGTGATTTTACATTTGCATTAGATGGAAAGGGGGAGCTATTTTTTTATGCAGAAGCAGACTCTTAGCACACAGCCAGCTGCTTATCCTGTGGAATCATGCCAGTATTCACAACTGAGTGGGGTTTGAGGTTGCAGTCAGTAATGCAAATACATTTAGCATCACTAAGGCTGGTTGCCCTTGCTGGAGTGTAGTCAGTCACCCAGGTTACACATGTTGCTGGTCTCAGAAAGCTGTTTGGACATGTGCTTTTATAAGAATCTGAAAAGTGGATTCAAAATGTGTCAGACTGTAAAAGTACTTATCACTTGGCAAAAAAAAGAGTAGTAAGTGTGCTTTTAAATTGGCAAAGAAATGTTGTTTTCTGACTAATATGAAAACATGAGTCTGTGTGGAAAGAGGAATTACAGGCAGAGATTTATTGCGTATTGCTCTGGTGATTTTACATTTGCATTAGATGGAAAGGGGGAGCTATTTTTTTATGCAGAAGCAGACTCTTAGCACACAGCCAGCTGCTTATCCTGTGGTATCATGCACAGTATTCACAACCGAGTGGGGTTTGAGGTTGCAGTCAGTAATGCAAATACATTTAGCATCACTAAGGCTGGTTGCCCTTGATGGAGTGTAGTCAGTCACCCAGGTTACACATGTTGCTGGTCTCAGAAAGCTGTTTGGACATGTGCTTTTTTAAGAATCTGAAAAGTGGATTCAAAATGTGTCAGACTGTAAAAGTACTTATCACTTGCCAAAAAAAAAGAGTAGTAAGTGTGCTTTTAAATTGGCAAAGAAATTTCGTATTCTGACTAATATGAAAACATGACTCTGTGTGGAAAGAGGAATTACAGGCAGAGATTTATTGCGTATTGCTCTGGTGATTTTACATTTGCATTAGATGGAAAGGGGGAGCTATTTTTTTATGCAGAAGCAGACTCTTAGCACACAGCCAGCTGCTTATCCTGTGGAATCATGCCAGTATTCACAACCGAGTGGGGTTTGAGGTTGCAGTCAGTAATGCAAATACATTTAGCATCACTAAGGCTGGTTGCCCTTGCTGGAGTGTAGTCAGTCACCCAGGTTACACATGTTGCTGGTCTGAAAAAGCTGTTTGGACATGTGCTTTTTTAAGAATCTGAAAAGTGGATTCAAAATGTGACAGACTGTAAAAGTACTTATCACTTGCCAAAAAAAAGAGTAGTAAGTGTGCTTTCAAATTGGCAAAGAAATTTCGTTTTCTGCCTAATTTCAAACCATGACTCTGTGTGCACACAGGAATTGTTTTTAGATATTTAATTTGTGAAGGTGTTATTGTGATTTTTACTTGTAGGAAAGGGGTACTTAGTATTTTAAGATTTGAAAAGATCATAAAAAATGTAGTAATATATTTAAATAAAATAAAGGAATTTTTTTTTTAGTTTTTTTCAGGTATTGCTGAAGAGCAGTGACCAAAATTTAAGATGCCTACAAAATCCAGACTAAGGAAAAACCACAAAAAAAAACTATATTTGAAGACAACTGGAGGACCTAAGTTAGTTGGAGATGCTCATGTTGGGAAAAAGAGAAAGTCTTCTGGTAAGCAGACAAAAGATTTTTTAAAGAACATCTTCAAAAAAAGGAAAAATGTACAAAATGTCTGTACTGGAAAGAATGTTTTAAATAGAAAAGAACAGGAAAAAATTGAGCATTTAGTTAATGCAAATATACCTTCAGAAACAATAAAAATTAACTTACAGCGTTTAAAGAGATACGTAGAAAAATGTTTCAGAGAAGAGTTATGTCCAATTTGATAAAGGATGTGAAGAAATATAAGCAAAAGGCTAAATTTTATAAGAGAAAAAACGAAATTGAAGCCATTGCAGCTAAGGCATTAGAATTAAAAAGGAAACTATTCATTTTAATTTTGAATAGGATGCGTACATTAGATAAAATGGTCAATGTACTGAAATCACAAAGCAAAAGGAAAAGAGTAGTGAAAAGAACAAACTTTTGTAAAGTGTTTTTAGGAGAATGGATGCATAGGTCAAGTAGTGAACCTTTTTTTAATGAAGAGAGTTATTTTCAAAGTAATAGTTTGCTGCATGCAGTTGACACCAGAGGTCGTGCTTACGAAGTGAAAAATGGTTGCATAATGGAGAAGGAGAAAATGGTTCCAAGAGATGAAGTACAAGTGATGGCGGATGAGGCTATGGGGAGACGTCCTAAAGCCCCAGTGTACACTTGGAATTGTAGTAGTATTTGCACTGTGCGTCAGGAATCTATTGATAAATTTCGAGAGTTTCTAAGAGAATATAGTAAAAAAAGTGTGAAACAGAAGATTAAGGTGCTTCAAAGTCTAGATCCATGCAGAGTGAGAGAGAATACTGGTTTGCAGGGTCATTCTCTGGCTTGTCTATCTAGAAAAGTGTGTAAAAGTGTTTTTCATCATTTTAGGATGCTGTCTGTTCATCATACTGAAATGAGAAAGTTTGTGAGACGGTTGTATTTTGCTAAAAGTCCAGCAATAAAGTTAGATGAATTGAATAGGGCTCTGTTCCGTGGAACGGTATCAGATGTAGAGAAGGTTATTGATGAAATTCAGTTTTGTTATTTTGGTCCTGAACAAGACAGTGCAGAAAAGGACACAGTAAATGAGGAAGAAGTGGAAGAGAATGTAGAACCCTCTGTAAGTAAGACATTTAATGATCACATAAGAAAATTTGCAATAATCTCTAATGAAAGACCAAATGTTACTAGTATTTGTTGCCGCAGAACTCATTATAGAAAACAAACCAGGAATGTTGATCTCTACAGAAAAAGTGAAAATGAAGATAATTATAAGTGGAAGGATTTTGCCACATATATATTTCTTGAAAATTGTTTTGAATTGGGTGAAGATCAGCGTATTTGTAAATACTGTTACAACAAGTTAGAGGAAAATAGAATGCCGACCAGAGCTGTACATAATAATTTAGAATTGGATGTTATTCCTGCCGAACTTTCTGAATTAAATACATATGAGTCTATACTTATTCAATGTGTTCATCCGTTCCAGACCATAGTACGTATGGAGCCCAAAACTGGTAAATTACCTCCTTCAGATTTACTGAGAGGTTTAAAAGGTAGAGTGGTGTATTTGCCCTTGGATTTGAAAAAAAATATGGAAACTATTGATGCAGATACTTTGGAAACTGAACCATTAGTTATTCTGGTTAATGGTGTACCTACAAAGAATAAGAAGATTTGGCAGGAGCTGGTAGATGTACGGAAAGTACAAAGAGCAAATTTGTATTTGAAAAGGAATAACAAATGGTATGAATCAATTTATATAGAAGAAGAAGAAGAAGAAGATTTACAAGAAGATACAGAAACACCAACTGGACAAATTGAAAAAGTGGACAAGTCAAAGGAAGAAGAAATTTATGAACATTTTAGCATACATCCTCTTCATTCAAAAGAAGTTATGGAAAACACTATTGATCTGTTTCAGATGAAAAAAGCAAAAGGAACTCCCGTGAGTGTATGGGAGGAGAGCTTGGAAGCTAGATGTTTTCCCCAGCTGTTTCCTACAGGAAAAGGAGGACGATACGATGAACGTCCAGAACAGATTCCAGCTTCTGAGTATCGGACTACAAGACTATATGCAGAAGATCCAAGATTTCGACAAAGTATTCCTTATTTATTCCATCTTTTATTTGAAAGCGACTTGTCTGCATTATCATATGCAGTAAATCACATTTTAAAAAGTGGAGTACATTTACAAAATGTGTCTGCTAAGGATTTTATGGAGAAAGTGCAGCACCGAGATGATCATTTGGAAACACAACTCATTAATTTGATGGCTTGTCAGCGTGGGACAAATGAATATTGGTACCGACGCCATGGTGAATTAAAATGCATGTTACGAAATGTAGGAACACCAACATGGTTCCTTACCCTAAGCTGTGCTGAGTACGCTTGGGATGATTTACTGGATTTTCTACGAGAGGCAAACTCAAACATTAAAAACATCGAATACAAGACAGCTGGAGAACTGTGCTCATTGGATCCGGTTAATGTTTGCAGATATTTCAATCATAGATTTGAGGCTATGATGTCCTTCATCTGCAATAAAAAAAAATCCACCTCTTGGAGAAGTAGAGGATTTCTTTTGGAGAAAAGAGTACCAGGCAAGAGGTGCTCCTCATATACATATGCTGTTGTGGATCAAGGATGCCCCAAAGTTTGGAACAGATACTGATGAAGCAGTGTTATCTTTCATTGAAGAATATGCAACATGTGCTATACCAAA
This sequence comes from Triturus cristatus, assembly GCF_964204655.1. NCBI lineage: Eukaryota > Metazoa > Chordata > Amphibia > Caudata > Salamandridae > Triturus > Triturus cristatus. Next base: position 141,641,023 of record NC_140591.1, on the reverse strand, counting down.
AAGCACAGAAGAGAAAAAGTTAAAGGAGCAAGTTTTACGTTTCCAAAGTCATCGGTGTGGAAAATACTGTCGACGGAAATACAAGAGCAAAGATAAATACTACATTAAATGTCGATTTGGATTTCCTAGACCTGTTCTTTCAAATGGAAGAGTAAACAGTTTTATGTCTTCTGTGAGACATACTATTACAAGAAAATCACCTAAGAATACCTACAACCTTAAAAGAAAAGAAGAATCAAAAAATATAAATGACTACAACCCAGTCATTTTATCCATGTGGAATGCTAACATGGATATACAGTATGTAGCTGACAATTCCATTGCTGTTGCTCGATATGTAACGTCTTACATTACTAAATCAGAAAAAACTGAATTGAAAGAAATGTGGGAAGAGATTTCTCACGAGAAGACTGTCAGTAAGAAGCTGTACAGTTTCAGTTTAAAGATGTTATCGCATCGAGAAATTGGATCCTACGAATGTTCAGATAGGTTATCTTCTGCAAGTCTCTACTCGAAATCAAGAAGAATAATTTGGGCAAGTTTAGGCCTTGCAGCAATGAGAAATCGGGTACTGAAATCTGTTGGAGAAATTGAATATTTGGCCGAGAATGACCCAGAAAGTACAGATATTTTGAAATCAAACATGTTGGACACATATTATCCCAAGAGAAGTCATCATCTGGAGAAAATGTGTCTCTATGAAGTGCTGCAGAACTACATTTATTCACGGAAAGCTGCAGAAGACATCAACAATGGAAAATATAAAGTCATTGGTGAGGAAGGATGTTTGGTGAAGCAAACAAAAGGAAGTTTGATAAATCACAGGAAGCTGAGTTGCGACACTACTGACAAAAAGGAATTTTACTACTTGGCTCTTTTACAGCTATTTAAACCATGGCGTACAGAGGATGAACTACTGGGAGAATTTCAAAGCTATGAAGATTCATTTAATGCTTGCAAAGACAGCATACAATGCAGTACATTCACAACTTATGTGCAAATGTTAAATGAAGAAATTGAACAGGAAACTACAATTGCAGCTGAAGTAGCTAGAGACAGTTCTCAAGACAGCCAAAGTTCAGGAACACTCAGTCAAGATCCCCTAGGACAACCAATCGTTGAAAATGAAGCTGCAATAGCCATGAATGAAGTGGAAACGGCTATGAATCAAGCTCAAGAAGAATTTATAGACTTACCAAATTTGGAAAGACAACTGAATGAAGAGCAGCAACAAATTTATGAAGAAATCAGAAACAAAATTGATCACGGATTACTACATGAAAAAAAAGAGTGCTCATGCACATCATTTCATCCAATCAGGATGTATGTAAGCGGACAAGCTGGAACTGGAAAAAGTTTCCTAATAAAAGTCATCAGAAGCTACCTACAGCAAAAAACGGATTCTACTTTGTCTTGTGTGGTTACTGCTCCAACTGGGTTAGCAGCATATAACATCAAAGGAATCACCTTACATCGTTTGCTAATGTTACCAGTGGAGCATGAGAACAAAATACAATACCACAAGGTAACTGGAGAAGCATGCTTGGAAGTTTCAAGAGTATTGAAGAAGATGCAAGTTCTCATTATTGATGAGGTGAGCATGGTATCAAACTTAATGCTTGCCTTTGTGCATTTAAGAATGCAGCAAACTCTAAGGACAGACTATGACGTGTTATTTGGTGGAAAACATGTCATAGTTTTTGGGGATCTTCTACAGCTTACTCCAGTTAAAGGACAACCAGTGTTTAATACTGTGACACATGAAGATACAAAGAAGTCATTGGGAAGCATCGGTAATGCAAATATTTGGTCCTTCTTTGAGTACAAGGAACTTACTACTAATATGAGACAAGCAAACGATGAAGAATATGGAAGTATTCTGAAAGATATCAGAATTGGACTACTCACCGAAGCTGGCACAAAAGCATTACAGAGTCGGTTGCTACATAATTTATTTCCAAAGGAAGAAATAGTTGCAGAGAAGATATACAAGAACATTGCAGAAAAGAAAAGTGTCATCTGCTTAATGCCAACTCTACGTGAATGCTCAATATTCAATGAGGAGCTTTTGAAATTGGAAAAGGAAGATATCAGGAAATTGGAAGCAGTGGACAAAATTCAGGATGGAAGAATTACTATCACATTAACAGGCAAACTGAAAAATAAATTGGATTTACTAGAGAAGAACATTTCCAAAACTGCTGGATTAGCAAAAAATCTATATGTTTGCATGAACTGTAGAGTATTTTTAAGGAGAAATTTGGATGTTGAAAAAGGTTTAGTTAATGGAGCTATGGGAAGAGTTGTGGGTTATATTAATTATCAGAAAAAAGATGGAATTGAATGTTTAAAAATAAAATTTGATCAGATAGAAGAAGTTATAGACATTTGTCGTTGTACAGTTCGTTTTATGCTTGTGAAAGACTTATATGTACAAAGGAAACAGTTTCCGTTTTCTCTAGCATATGCTGTAACTATTCACAAGTCTCAAGGATTGACTGTAGATTGTGCATTTGTAAACATTGGTTCAACTGTGTTCAAAGAAGGTATGGCTTATGTAGCTTTGTCACGAGTGAAAACATTATCTGGTTTATTCATGATAGACTTTGATGATTCAAAAGTTAGTGCTGATGCAAATTGTGTAAAGGAGTACAATAGATTAAGAAGAACCTATGCTCCTCATTTAGGTCAGTATCCTGTGTTAGAGAAACGTGTAGTTTCTCGTAAAAGGAGAAATGAGAATATCTGTAATGAGGATGTAGAGAGGAGGAAAAAAAAGAGGAGTGATGTAATTGCAAGCAAAAAGAAAAAGGAAAATGAAGAAGAGGTTGTAGGATGTCATTTTGAAAATAGCTCTGGTGTCAACTGCTACGCTAATGTAGTGCTGAATGTTGCATTTTTTCTGGAAAGTTTGCAAGAGCAGATAATAGTAAATCAGAGAAAAAGATTCTGTTCTGAGTTGAGTCTCCTTTTTCAAAAGCTGAGTAATGATAAAACTCAAATAGAAAGTGCTACTGAAATTAGAAAACTTTTAGATGTATGTTCAGGATGTACACAGTTTTCTCAAAATGTACAGCAAGACGCACAGGAATTCTTGTTGTATTTTCTTCAGGTACTGGAAGAAGAAGGTGTACACATTGAAAATTTGTTTGGTCTCTCTTATAAATGGGAACATAGTTGTGTAAACTGTTACAATACATGTGGCTCTAATGTTGATTCTGAAAGGTTTATTTATTTAACATTGCCAGAGAGTAAAACAGTCACTTTTGCTAAATTAGTTAAAGATGCTAATCATAGCATGCAATGCGGTGAGTGTAAATCTGACATGTTTTCAACGTTAATTTTAAAGGAATACGGACAGTATGTAATTTTAATGATGCAACGATGTAGAGCTGATGGTTCAAAATTGGATACTTTAATAAAGAAGTTTACAGGACAGCAATTATCAATTTCAGGAAAAACTTTTGTAACAGTTGCAATAATTTTCCATGATGGACCTACTGTAACTTCTGGTCATTACACAGTTTATCTAAAATGTAAAAAAGGCTGGACAATGTGTAATGATTGTCAATTGGTTTTTAAGCAACGTTTGCCGTTTGATTTAGCAAATTCCTATCTAATCTTCCTGAAACCTAAATTTTAGAGAGAATTGGCAACATCTGTACAAAACAATTTTACCATTTTATTGGATTACCATTGGAATTTACAAATTAATTTTTTTTTAAAATTACCATTTGGCCTAAAGGAAAGGTAACCAATTGTATTGTGGACTTATATAATTCTTAATTAATGTTTCGGAAATCAACATTTTAGAGAGAATCGGTAACATCTGTACAATTTAAATTTTTGTATTTTATTGGATTACCGTTGGAAATTTAATCAAAAAAGATTATTAAAATTACCATTTGGCCTAAAGGAAAGGTATCCAATTGTATTGTGGACTTAATTAAATCCTAATTATTCTTTCGGAAACCAAAATTTTAGAGAGAATCGGTAACATCTGTACAATTTAAATTTTGGAATTTTATTGGATTATCGTTGGAAATTTAATCAAAAAATAATTTCAAAAATTAACATTTGGCCTAAAGGAAAGGAAACTAGATGTATTGTGGATTTATTTGAGATATATTTTTTTTGAGATTATGCGTCTGAAAGAAAATTGTCAGACGGTATTTTTTAGAAATAGTTTTTGTTATTAGATGATATTTTAAATGAATAATATTTTGCATTTCTATAATGTTATGTTTAACTGAGAATTGATTCTGGGCTTTTTTTAAACAATCTTTGAGATTGTTATTTTTTTTTTGCCCGCTGTTAAGTGATGAATGCAATTGCTTTCACGATTTATAGTGAAATGCAATATATTCTGAAAACAGCAAAAAAAATGCAAAAAATTGTTTTTGGAAAATATGTAAATATGTGTACTGTATTATAAAATGTTTTATTAAATATTAATACTTTTTTCTTTTTTTTCAGATTGAGAAAGAAAATTTACGAAAACTTGAACCATTTTTATAGCAATTATAATTAAATTTTAATTAATAAATAATTTTTGGAGTGGGTATGGTAAGTCAGAAATTTTATGGTCCCTTTTTTCCACTTCTCCACAATCACATTTTCAGTTTTTCATTGTAATCTCTCAAGGACCTTGTAATGTGATAATTGATTTTTAGTGTTTTAAAAAAAAAAAAAATAATAATTACGCGTACCGTACGCGTACGGTAAAAAAAACAAATAAAAAAAAAGTTTAAAAAAATATATAAAAAAAAGTTGAAAGGTAAGGTTGGCTCTTAAAAGAGCCGTTGTGTTCGTACAGGGACAGAGGAAAGAAAGAATGGGAATATTAGTCGGTAGGACAAATGTGCTGGTCTATTTTATTGTTAACTAGGGCAACACTGGTCTCCCTATGACAAATTAGACCATGACAAGTGGCACACCGCATTGTAACCCTCGCAAACCGAGGGTTAGTTTCCAGAGGACCAGAAAAAGGAGATGCTCCCCCCACAGATGAAGGGCTCAGCTGACCTGCCGAAGATGGACTCGGCCTTGCAGATGATGGACCAGGCTGAGCTGCTGTGGATGTGCTTGGTTGACTTACTGAAGGGTTTCCTCCAGTATGTCGAGCATATGTCCTACCGTGTACATCATGAAGGTGTCTCAACATAGTGTGATTCCCGAAGGAATACTTCTTGTTAGGATTCCCTCTTGAAAGTACATGGTCACACAGCTTACAAGTCACTAAAGGTGCATTTACCTTTTTCTTGCCCTCTGGAAAAGAAAAATACTCCCATATGAAAGAGCTCTTTTGTTTCCTCTTTCTCTGCCTCAAGGTAGTGCTGCTAGCCTCACTCTCTGAAGAGGTCTGCTGTTCTGCCATCGTATCACAAAGACAATTCAGCTCCTTCTCCAAAGGGATCACAAGCAGAAATGAGGGGAATGGGTGTGGTGTAGGAGAGTTCTAGAACTGAAAGTAGTAAAAACCAATCAAAAGTGTTGTTTCTTGATCACATGACCCAACGTGCGCGTACGTTACGCTTACGGTGCGCTTACGGAGCGCTTACGGTAAAAGTACGCATGCGCGTAAAAAAGACACGCGCACGCGCGCATGCGCAAAACAGGCACGCCCCTTCACTTCCTCGTAACATGCGCGTGTAGTGTACGCGTTACGCGCCGCGTGCGCGTGACGCACGTCTACGCAAATTGCGTAACTGAACGCAAACAGCGTAGAAATCTAACGTACTAAAAGCAAGACGTACGCTTACCGTACGCGCACGTTAAAAAAATACTAATAAAAAAAAAAAAAGGGAAAAAAAGATTCACTATGTTATACTACTAAATCTTACCTGTTTAGTTTAAAAAAAAGGTAAAAAAAAAATATATTGTAGAATTTTTAAAATTTAACCATAGTCTTTAAAGAGGATATAGATTTTTTAAAAAAATATGTAAAAAACATTGCAAAAAAAAAAAAAAAAAAAAAGGTAAATATAAGAATTAGCATTTAAAAAACCTTGCAAATTCACTGAAAAAACCATGGGTTTCACACATGTTATAGTTAGGAATTAGCATTTAAAAAACCTTAGAAATTCAATGAAAAACCCATAGGTTTCACACATGTTATAGTTAGCTGGACATTTCACTCGTAAAAAACCAATGAAATTCCCCCGTTATAGTTAGTTCAGCTAACTATAACTCGCGCGCCCGCAATGCACTGCTGATGACGTCACATATTACATCACTCATGACATGGTCAGTGACATCACTCATGACATCACTGATGACATCTCAAATGACATCACTGATGACATCACTGATATATTGATTTAAAGGCTATTTTCTCAGAATCTACTGAACAGATTTACACCAAACCTACAAAAGGCACTTCCTTGACCTGAGGACTACCTCTCTGCCAAATTTCTAGTAATTCTGTTCAGCCGTTCGGGCTGTAGCCCTGTCTAAAGGTCCTATGGAAAAATGCATGGGAAAAACGCGTTTTGGGGCCCCCCCCTTTTATCTCAGCCCCCGCTTGACTAATCCCCCCGAGACTTTCAGGGTAGGAGCGGAGCGTAGCGCCCCACCTATTTTGAGAAATTCGCGAGGATTCGTCGACCGGCGCCAAAGTTATTCAAAATAGAATGTTGCGGATTTCCTATGGAAACAGGGTGAGTGAGTACATGTATGAGTGACTGTATTGGACTGTTGGTGAATGAGTGGATGTGTATGTGGATCTTAGAATTACTGAAGAGGTTGTTGTAACTGGTATTGGTATGTCCATTGTTTTGAAAATTTTAGTCTCTATTTCTGAATGTGTGTATCAAAGGTTATATTAGGGTGAGAGGAGGTCTGCCACTCTATCACAAGGATGATGTCATCAGTGATGTCATCAGTGATGTCATTTGAGATGTCATCAGTGATGTCATGAGTGATGTCACTGACCATGTCATGAGTGATGTAATATGTGACGTCATCACATCGTCATCATTATAGTTAGCTGAACTAACTATAACGGGGGAATTTCAATGGTTTTGTACAAGTGAAAAGTCCAGCTAACTATAACACCCCTGAAACCTATGGTTTTTTCAGTGAATATATATATATATATATATATATATATATATATATATATATATATATATATATATTACCTACTGGCGGTCGCCAGTAGGTAGTTATAGTTAGGACCCTGTTTCCATAGGAAATCCGCAACATTCTATTTGGAATAACTTTGGCGCCGGTCGACGAATCCTCGCGAAATTTTCAAAATAGGTGGGGCGCTACGCTCCGCTCCTACCCTGAAAGTCTCGGGGGGATTCGTCAAGCAGGGGCCGAGAAAAAAGGGGGATCCCAAAACGCGTTTTCCCGATGCATTTTTCCATAGGACCTTTAGACACAGCTACAGCCCGAACGGCTGAACAGAATTACTTGAAATTTGGCAGAGAGGTAGCCATAAGGTCAAGGAAGTGCCTTTTGCAGGTCTGGTGTAAATCTGTTCAGTATTTCCTGAGAAAATAGCATTTAAAAGCATATATATATGTGGGCGGAGCCTAACCACACATCTCATCCTGAGATCTGATTGGCTGTCAGCACTTCATCCAAGAAGTGTTGGCAGCCATCTTGGGACCAATATACATGATAGCACCTCATTAAAAAGCATTGCAGTTAATAGAAGGTTTTAAGACTTTAGTTACATTATAAATCATTTGTTGATGGTACCATACTCATTTTAGGAATTGTGGTATGTTCTACGGTGATTTCACCATGTGAAAAAGCCTTCTGCTGGGATATCATGATTGAGAGAAAAATATTTTCTCATGCTTTTACCACAGAGGTTTGGAAGGTGATCTATAGGCTAAACTGAGAGCTTATTTTCTGTAAATTCACATTATCTTTCTCAGTCATGTGAGAATGAAGTCTGACATTCTCAGTAAAACATGTACATCCAACAAGGGCAGAGACTGTCAGTTGATTCCTTTGTGTTCTACTGCAGCTTCCCAGAGTGTTCCAAAGAACTACTAGAGCGCTAACAGTCCTACTTATGATAAACGTATGGCACACCTGAAGCCATCTTGCTTGGATTAAAGTGGTAACTCTTAAAACATTTAATTTAAAAAGGAACAAAATGAGGGGGTTCATTTTTCCATAAAAAGTATGATTAGTGCTGCAGAAAGAAAAATTAGGGCACATTTTGAGTGACTTCTCAAATCCTCTTCTATTTCATTAAAAAATTCTGACATGCAGACTGAAACATGCACTTTCAATACCAGCAGCTTTACTACAGTGATCTAATGAGCAAAAAGAGTGCTAACATTCTGAATTTATGGCAAATATGTGACACATCTGAATGCCTTCTTGATGGAATCAAAGTAAAAAACTGAAAGTATTTCCTACTGAGGAGACTGCAGTAAATGAGGAAATTAGGAAACTTCATAACAAATAAGTCTCCCAAGATGGCCACCAGAGACAAAAGAGCCCAAATGTAGCCCAAATATCACCCAGATGTAGCCCAAGTATAGCCCAATGACAGAATGTCCCAGAATGTTCTTAAAAACAACTAGAGCGCTTACTGTCTTCATTATGACAAAAGTAAGGCACACCTGAAGCCATCTTGATTGGAATAAACTGGTAACACTTAAAACATTTAATTTAAAAAGGAACACAATGAGGAGGTTCATTTTGCCATAGAAATTATGATTAATGCTGAAGAAAGAAAATGAGGGCACATTTTGAGTGACTTCTCAAATCCTCTTCTATTTCATTAAAAAATTCTGACATGCAGACTGAAACATGCACTTTTAATACCAGGAGCAGACTTCCATGGTGCAGTAGTTTTACTACAGTGATCTAATGAGCAACTAGAATGCTAACATTCAGAATGTATGGCAAATGTGTGACATATCTGAATACCTTCATGATGGAATCAAAGTAAAAAACTGAAAGCATTTCCTACTGAGGAGACTGCAGTACATGAGGAAATTACTTCATAACAAATAAATCTCCCAAGATGGCCACCGGAGACAAAAGAGCCCAAATGTAGCCCAAAATCACCCAGATGTAGCCCAAATATAGCCCAATTACAGAAGTGTGCAAAACACTTATTATTTTGTGTTTTTGCAGTGTTATATAGTGCAGACTTGTCAGGTATTGGAGTGCTTTACATGAGCATTGGTTACATCACACAAGAACAAATTCATTTTGGTTGTAGACATGGGGAGACTAAGTGATTTGACCAGAATCACAGAATGTCGAGCTGAAGCAGAAACTTCAACCTGGTTCCCCAGTTGCAAAGTCTGCAGTTCTGGAAGTAACACCACATCCTCTCCCCTAAGTGCAACATTTAATCAAGTGGTCAACTGGATAAAAAAACATAAAGATAACAAATAATTTAAAAGTGCTTTGTCGCTATTTGAAAACTCAGAAAATATGTCCTTATTTTAGTCTTTTAGAGCACTAACCATAATTTTGATGCCAATAAGACCCTCTCATATATGTAATTTCTAAAGGAAATGCTCTAGGTATTACAGTTTTGATTACATCAAGATGATGTCAGGCGTTCCACACTTTTGTAATAAATATAGAATGTTAGCAATCTAGTTGTTCATTAGGATACTGTTGAGAGGCAGAGGCCTGGGGCACGGACTCTGAAAATTGAAGGCAACAATTTAACCACACTGAGCAGGCAGGAAGGGCCGTGGAAGCACAACAGACTATGGAGGGCAGTGGAAAGGGGGGCAGGGGCAACAAACCAACAATACAGGACTTGCAAGAGAGGCTGTTGGAGGGAAGATCTATTACGGGTCAAGGAAGCTAGGGGCGGTCCCCAGATCCCCGGGAGCCACCACAGAACTGAGCAGGAGAGTGAGTCAGGGACAAAAGGGGCACCTTAATTTGAGCCGGGGTGCCTAGGAACGCTTGCTCCAAAAATGAAGAAAACAGACATATGAGACATGGAATTGGAGGCAGAATACAATGGCAGTTTAATGAGAAGATGCAACTTCAAAGAAACCGCAGAATAGAGACATAAAGTACAAAATACAGAATCCAGATAATCATACAGCTGTCATAATATTCTCTGTATCTCAATTAATGTACTGACAGAGAGAGAGAGAAAACACATCTATAAATGCATCATGAGAAACAAGTTACACCAAGGAAAATGTTACCTAGGAACACTCACGTTTACTCTTAGAGCAAGCATTCCTGCAATTACAATACAAAATCTTTTAAATGCAAAAGTAAAGAGAACAATGGTTAAACATAACATGACATTTCACATAGGTAAAATAGAATAAGATACTTCAAGCAAAGCAGAGCAAGACATTTTAAGCAAAGGAAGACAAGAGCTCCCAGCTCTTGGGGAAAACCTGCACTGCCTGTTAACCTACATACAGACGGCGAGGTAGTCCGTCGATATCTGTGGGTGCTCCCTTTTTATATCATTTTGTGGGCTCCTTTGCACGCTACATCTACCTACGTATGCTACCCAAAAGCTTTGTCTGCAGATTTTACCAGACATTTCGTCATTTACCCACTTAATGCTGACAATGGACTGGGTGAAAAGGTCAGTCTCTCAGGCCAATCGCTTATCGTAAGTTCCATAGAGCAAGCAGAAAATAATGGGTATTGTACGGGAATTCAATATATTCATGTATAAAATCTCCTCAGTTCTCCTAACTTGACGCTCTGCGGTTGCCACTTCCTTAAAAGCGGGAAACCTGCCCAGGAAGCAAGTACCAGTCCAGGATGCAGCCTACTGTATGTCGACAGCTTCAGGGGGATGTTGAACTTTGATACCGAGCACGGAGCACTCGGGTAGGGTGGGGGCTACTAGTTTGGATCAGAAGGCCTCGCAGACCTGCCTTCAGACTGCTATACACTAAAATTGCAGAGCTATGGTCAATTTAACAAAGAGGCCTACATATTGAACAGAAGGGCCTACACAGGGGTTTTATGCTGGCTGAGTGGTAAGGATGTCTCAGGATAATTATATAGCAACACAGGACCCGCTGGTCAATTTAATACGGCCTACAAATGCAGCTGGCAGGGCAAGGTCAAGGGTCTCATACTTCAGGTGTGGACAGAACGGGCCAGGGGGCCCCTGTGATACAAAATCTACCCTCCTTCAAGGCTGTGGCAATGTAATAGACCATTGTGGGCAGAAGGAAGAGGCAATGGTAGTACAACCATACATGCCAACAGACCCGATTCAGCCAGGAAACGTCCAATGTTTTTAAGCTCAAATGGGCTTTATTTGATCTGTCTCCTGTCTACAATATCCTCTTTTTCAATGTAACTCGAAGGGGAAAATCAATACCCCAGTTTTTTTTCAAAATCTCCCTCTTACCAAGTTCAAAATGTTCGCAAGTATGGTACATTGGATCATGGAAGGAAATGGGATAGGGTCATGGACTTGGATAACAGAGGACAGGAGGGACATGGAGAGGTGCACCAAACTGACCCTGCAGGGCAGGCATCAGGGTTTGCAGCAGCACAATACACCACACAGGGCATGCAGGACGGGAGTGCAGCACAACAATCCATAGAAAGCAAGAGGGAGGGGACAGGACCATGCACATGGACAACAGAGAACAGAGGGGCAAGAGGCAATGGTAGCTAGCTGACCATAATGGACAGACAGGAGAGAAAGCTGCAGTATAACAGACCATAAAGGGCAGGAGGGACGGATCAGGGGCATTACAATGGAACAGACAAGCCAGGAGGGAGGGAGTAGGGCTGGGGGCAAGGGGGCAGGGCAGGAGCAGCAAGATAGCCATGGAGGTCAGGCAGGATGGGCACTAGAAGCAAGACACACCATGAAGAGCAACAGTGAGACTGTGATGGCATACACACAGACCATGGAGGGAAGGTGGGAGGGGGTCAGGGGCAGCTAACTGACCACACAGGGAAGGTGGGAGGGGCCATGGCAGCACAGAAGACCATGCATGGCAAGTGGGAGGGTTAGTGGCAGCACAATGGCTATGATGGGCAAGAAGGAGGGTGGAGGGGCATGCACAAAGGACGATGGAGGATAGAAGGAAGGGTCAGGACCTGTGCACAGACAAGAAAGTTCAGGGGAAGGGACCTCACAACAGACCACACGGGGCAGGCAGGAGGAGCAGTTGCAGCACAACAGACCAGGGAGGGCAGAAGGGTGTGGCAGTACAATGGACCATGTAGGACAAGAGGAAGAGGATAGGGGCATGGCATGTGGACAGGCAGGGTGGAGGTGGCAGGGACAGGTTACAGTCATCTGACAATGCTAGGCAGGTGGGAGGGGAGTGGCAGCTCAACAGAACACTCAGAGTAGATAGGAGTGGCAGGTCCATGGGACATGGTGGGCAAAAAGGATGGAGCAGGGGCATGCACAAAGACATCGGAGGGCAGGGGGAAGGAGAATAGGGGCAGCAAGCTAAGCACAGAGTTTAAGCAGGAGGTCAATGATGGGGCATAGAATTGGGCAATGGAGGGCAGGAGGAGTGGACTGGTACATCATACTAAATTGAGGGCAGTGGCAGCACATCAGACCATGCATGGCAGGAGGGAGGAGGCTAGTCCATGGATTCACACAACAGAGGATAGGGAGGAAGGGGATGGGGCAGCAAGCTAACTGTTCAGAGAAGGCGGGTATTAGGAACTTTATTGTTTTTAAAACATTGTGCCTGTGCGAACTACTTAAAATATGAACAAGTATGCAGCATAATCTCACTTTTATTCAGGAAGAAGAGGACGTTTGTGACTGTGACTCCGGGCTCACTTGGCAGAAACACCCCCTGACCCTCCACCCCCTATCGCAAAATGTAATGCCCGTGAAAAGGGTAGGTGAACACAGTGTTATATAGAACATAGTCCTGAGAGCACGATTGAAAATGAAAACTAGATATAGTGTATGGTATAAACTATGCACCAAAAAGTGTGATATAAGATGAACCGGGCATGAAAAATAATATGCAATACATTGTGCGCAATGACAGATTCATTGGAGAGCGCGAGATAGCACAGGCACTAGCGCGTGCTATGCGATATGCGCCTTGGAGTGTAATATGCACAGGGCAGTGTTGTGTAACCTAACTAGTCTCTAAAGTTGTAATATAAAATATGTGCTGGGGAGTGTAATGTTGCATATGCACTGTGACAAAGATATGGATCCCAGATTGTAATATGTATGGCATAGCACTGTGCGTTATAACATAGGCATCGAGAAAGGCACGTTAGATGGGGCAATATAACCCGTGCGAAGACAAGTGTGGCATGACATATTCACGGGGTGGTGTTACAGTGCACATGGGCTAGAGAGTGTCATAGCATATGCACTAGCTAGTGGAATACAACACAGAGGTGTGTGGCACTCGGCAGGCAATGGTGGGTGTAACACAGCATTGGGCTCTGTCAGGAGCACGCTGTGACTCTCAAGTGATGTTCGTCCCCTTTCCAGAGAGTAAAATAAAAAGTATTACACATCCGGCAGTGGATGTGTGTATTATTAACCGTGAGGGGGGTTTCTTGCATAGTTTTGGTCGAATTTTTGTCGAATCCCCTTTGAATGGCTTGGTGTGCATGTGTATTAAATGTGCCCGTCAATAGCTACCCATGTTTGTATAAATAAACAACAAGGGTGTCTACCAGGATTAGGCACGGTAGGGCATCAGACATGTCAGAGCTTCACTAGTGGTGTAAATACATTCCACGTGGATTCATTGCATGCATAGTCGCCTTTTAATGAATATCACGCAAATCGTCATGGTGATAGGTACGTACGGTTTGTCCAGCATGTCCTAGGTGTGTCTATAAATATATATTTTTTAAAAATAATAAAAAACAGTGGCCGGCCCTGGGGATTGGGGTCAAAAAAATATAATTAGGAGACTGGCCCTGGGGGATGGGGTCATCAGGGCCAATAAATTAGAATAAGAAGGGGAACCAAACAGCCCCCCTTCTTAAAAAACTAAAATAAATAAAAGACTGGCATCATGCCGGAGGCCATGCCCCCTCCGTGCAGCACTCTGCAAACGCGCCCCCAACAGGCATCTCCAGTATGCGCCAGGGAGCTGCGCTGCAGCCAGGTGTTCTGAGGCCAAGCCCCTTTTTACACCTCTCTGCAACGCAGCTCTGTGGCGCTTACTGGAGGTACCTAGTGGTCTAGTTTGACCCTAGGGACCCTTAGGATTCAGGGGGACTTAATCTCTCAACTTAGAACAGCCACAGGGCGCGTTTACACAGTGGTGATGGGAGGGGACGGGGCCTGAGGTGACGTGTGCAAACACGCACTATGGCACGTTTTAAATTGGGGATATAATTTCCCTTCAATACTGAGGGCCCCTGGGGGCTAACTAGCCCACCAAGTGCTTCCAGTAAGCGCCACTGAGCTGCATTGCAGAGAGGTGGTCCAGGCCGTGCCACTTTTTACACCTCTCTGCAACGCAGCTCTGTGGCACTTACTGGAGGTACCTAGTGGGCTAGTTGGACCCTAGGGACCCTCAGGATTCAAATGAACTTAATCTCCCAACTAAAAATGGACACAGGGCGTGTTTACACAGTGGTGAAGGGAGGGGACGGGGCCTGAGTTAACGTGTGCAAAAACGCCCTGTGGCCTGTTTTAAGAGGTAGTTTTAATCCCCATGCCCTATTATACACTAGGGGCTTACAGAGGAGGTCATGCTAATCACAGGGGGACCCCAACGCATAATGTTCCCTAGTGTATGTAGGTGTTTTCACTGTATTCTAAGTGTCTTTTAACATAGCACTGGCTCTAGGACTGGTTAGTCAGACTCAGTTACCACCAGTATCCGTCTGAAAAAGTTGAGGGTACAGGATGATTTTGCAACAAGGCTTCTTTCTGCTCTTCTTTTTGTTCTTTCTGCACGTTATCCTTCTTCCTGCACTTATCTTCGTATTTGAGGACTTCTGTTGCTTCTTTCTGCACTTCTTTTGTTTCTTTCTGTGCATTTTTTCTTCTTTCTTCACATGTCCTATCTCTGTAGGCATAGTTAGAAATTAGCATTTAAAAAACCTTTGAAATTCACAGAAAAAACCATAGGTTTCAGGCACGTTATAGTTAGGAATTAGCATTTAAAAAACCTCAGAAATTCATAAAAAACCATAGGTTTCAGGGGTGTTATAGTTAGCTGGACTTTTCACTTGTACAAAACCATTGAAATTCCCCCGTTATAGTTAGTTCAGCTAACTATAACTCGCGCGCCCGCAATGCACTGCTGATGACGTCACATATTACATCACTCATGACATGGTCAGTGACATCACTCATGACATCACTGATGACATCTCAAATGACATCACTGATGACATCACTGATGACATCATCCTTGTGATAGAGTGGCAGACCTCCTCTCACCCTAATATAACCTTTGATACACACATTCAAAAATAGAGACTAAAATTTTCAAAACAATGGACATACCAATACCAGTTACAACAACCTCTTCAGTAATTCCAAGATCCACATACACATCCACTCATTCACCAACAGTCCTATACAGTCACTCATACATGTACTCACTCATCATATGTACTCATACACCTATACATCCTGTTACACAATGCCACTCATCCATAGAGTTACTCACACACATAGTCACTCATGCTAATAAAGAATCAAACATACATTTACTTGCATATACAGTTATACACACACCACCATACTTACTTCTACGGAAACTTACACATACTTAGTCTTTTAAACAATCACTTATAGAAACACATACTTATTCATACAGAAACTCTTTCAATCTCTCACTCTCACATATACTCACATATATACACCAATAGTCACATATACTAGTTTAAAACATATGTAGTTACTCATAAAGACACTATTGAGACAGTCATTCACTCACTAACACACCCATACACACACTCATCCACCCATACAGTCCTGCACACATGCTGTGTTCAACACATACAAACAGTGAGTCACTCATTCATGCACCTATGCACTACGTAATACCCCCCACCGAACCATGCAGACACTCAGACTGATACTCAAAAAACCAACTAATAACCTATATAGACACCCATGTAGCTACTCACCAACCCATGCAGCCACTTATACACAAAGTGAGAGACTGATACAGATATTTACATATTTAAACATTACTCACTAAGCCATGTATTCACTATGATACACCTAATCAGTCAGTTACACAATCAATTTTTCAAAAACAAATCATCCATTTAGACACTTATATACCCATTTATTCTTCCATCGACCTTGAGATATACATATATAAAACATATTTAATTTTCAGAAAAACACACATTCACTGGATGATGTCATCAGTGATGTCATTTGAGATGTCATCAGTGATGTCATGAGTGATGTCACTGACCATGTCATGAGTGATGTAATATGTGACGTCATCAGCAGTGCATTGCGGGCGCGCGAGTTATAGTTAGCTGAACTAACTATAACGGGGGAATTTCAATGGTTTTGTACAAGTGAAAAGTCCAGCTAACTATAACACCCCTGAAACCTATGGTTTTTTATGAATTTCTGAGGTTTTTTAAATGCTAATTCCTAACTATAACGTGCCTGAAACCTATGGTTTTTTCTGTGAATATATATATATATATATATATATATATATTTTACACCAATATTGCCCGCAAGCTGTTGGAAGCGCACACTCAGCAAACTAAACCATCCAGGTTCTTCATTCAAGGCAGGAGCTGGAACTGCTTCCATTGGATTGTATCTCGTAGACCTGACGCGTTTCAAGGCTTGTGCCTATCTTCAGAGGTCGCTTTTAAAATGACTCGTGCAGTCAATTCTGGTTGATTTACTTCAGCTGGATTCATGCCACGCCCACAGTGGGCCTTGCTCAGTGCTCGCAGTGCATGATGGATTAAGTAGTTCAGTCCAGAACAGTGTATCACCTATAGTAGGTACTGCCACGATGTCACAGTTTTAAAAAAGCATTGTTCACCCACAGTGGGCTCCAGAAAGCAGTGCAAGCTGTTTTTCGCCTCAGTTTGCTGAACCGTATTCAAGTCCGGGTCCAGTACCGTACACGGCCCCCTCATTTAATTCAAGGACGGTGCTGCTTCCTGCGACAGGACTGCCGCGCTATTTATTTTACACCAATATTGCCCGCAAGCTGTTGGAAGCGCACACTCAGCAAACTAAACCATCCAGGTTCTTCATTCAAGGCAGGAGCTGGAACTGCTTCCATTGGACAGTATCTCGTAGACCTGACGCGTTTCAAGGCTTGTGCCTATCTTCAGAGGTCGCTTTTAAAATGACTCATGCAGTCAATTCTGGTTGATTTACTTCAGCTGGATTCATGCCACGCCCACAGTGGGCCTTGCTCAGTGCTCGCAGTGCATGATGGATATATATATATCTAAAACATATTTAAGTATTGTGAAATAAGCTGTGCCTTAATCAAACAGACGATGTAAAACTGCTCGCCCAACCGCCGAATCTCCTTTCCATGCTGTATCCAAACAATAGTGACTGGTAAAAGTATGGAAATTGACCATGTCGCTGCTCTCCAGATGTCTTGGAGAGCCACTCCTGCGAATAACGCTCTGGAGGTAGCCATCCTCCTTGTTGAATGAGCTGTCACTTTTGACGACAGTGGTATTCCAGCCTGCTCATGACAAAAAGCAATAGCTGATGATATCCAATGGGATATACTGAAAGTGCGTATCCTTTTCTGGGAGGAGCAAAGAAGATAAGTAACTGATCTGATTTTCAAAATGTGTCCGTTCTTTGAATGTAAAATCTCAAGCAGTGCCTGACATCTAACGTATGGAGTGAACTTTCCGCAGGAGATGATGGCTCCTGGAAGTATGTTGGCGAAATAATAGGCTCATTTAGATGGAAAGAACTTGAGACTTTTGGCATGAATTTTTGATTTTTTCTCAATAAGTCTTCATCCTTCTTGAATTGAATAAAGGGTTCTAAGACTGAGAATGCTTGGATTTCACATACTCTCATGGCTGATGTCAATGCCAGCAGGAGTGCTGTCTTCAGGAAACGCACTTAATGGCCGCTTTATGAATAGGTTTGAACGGCGACCTCATCAGTTGAGCAAGGACCGTGTTTTATTGGCAGGAAAATGCTGGACGCTTCATCGGTGGAAACACCCTGAAGAGCCCCTTCATGAATTCTTTTATCAGTTTGGAAGACCAAAGTGATATTTTCGTCCGATATCTCGAGATTGCAGCTAAGTGCAGTTTTAAAGAGGAATGTGCCCGTCCTGCTCCTGCTAACTGGAGTAAGTATGGTAATATCTGACCCAGAATGTATTGAACTGGCTGTACAGAGCAGTCTATGCATCAATGACAGAATCTCTTTCATTTCGCGGCATAAGTTTTATTAGTGGTCATCGCTCATGAGTGATTCAGGATGTCTCTACAATCTTGAGGAATGCTCAGGGATTTGAATTCCTAGTGATAATGTTCCAAGCAGATAAATTCAGAGAGTGTATCTGCAGGTGTAGTACCTGTCCTTTGTTCATTAATATCAGATCATGAATAAGCAGGAAACTAGTGTGAGGGGACACCGACATCCTTAACAGTTCTGAGAACCAAAATTCTCTCGGCCATGCCGGAGCTATTAGGATCAGATGACACAGCTCTGACTTCATCTTGCGAAGTACTCTTGGAATGAGAGGAAGCGGTGGGAATGCATAAGCGAACATTCCTGTCCAGCGCGGCTGAAGAGCATTCGCTCACGATCCTTTCGGAGGAATCTGCTTGCAAATCTCTCGCATTGTCTGTTGTCCCGAGTGGCAAACAGATCCAACCTTGGAGATCCCTATCTTTTGAAGATTTTTTCGATCTGCAATTGATTCAATTCCCATTCGTGAGATTGGCTTTAGGACCAGCTCGGAGTCTACCCACGTGTTGTAAATTTCAGGAACATATTCCACCTGAAGAGCGATGTTGTGCTTTAGGAGCCATTGCCAGATCTCCTGAGCCTGAGAGGATAAGATCTGCGATCTTGTCCTCTCTGCTTGAGCAGGTAAAACATTGTGGTGGTGTTGTCTGTTCTCACTAGTACAGGAGAGCTGCGGATTCTGGGAAGAAATACCTGTAATCCTAAAAAAAAAACACTTTCAGCTCTAAGGAGTTGATGTGCAACTGTGCCTCCTGAGCCATCTATTGTCCCTGAATCCCACGTTCTTGAAGATGAGTCCCCCCATCCTTGCAGGTCTCCATCTGTAGTCATTACACAACTAGGAGTTTGCGGCTCGAAGGGTAGTCCGATAGATATTCTCTTTTCTCTTCCATCATGACAGGGCTTCTTGCATGTTTTGATTGATAATGAGATCTTCGAATGAGCCCTGAGTTTGGATACACTCTATATCCAGATGTTCTTGAAGCGGCCTCATGTGCAGCTGGCGGTGAGGAATCAGTGGAATGCACGAGGAAAGCATCCCCAGTATGGATTTGTACGTTCTCACTGAAACTGACTTTTTTCCCTGTATTTGTGATGTTGTTGACGAGATCTTTTGGATTTGTTCTTTCAAAGGGTAAGCCTTCACTCTCTTGGTATCCACCACTGCACCAAGAAACACCAGATATCTCCATGGTATGAGGGATGATTTGTCTGTGTTTAATTGTAGACCAAGCTTTTTGAAGCGCTGACAACAGGCCCATGTGTAGCTTTCTGCAGAGTGGTATGTAGGACCTTCACTAGCCAGTCGCCAAGATATAGATAAACCTGGTGTCTCAAAAAACTACTATGGCGCCATACATTTTTCGAACACTCTTGGTATTGACCAGAGATTGAAAGGCAGCAATTTGAATAGATAGTGGCACCCTGCTACCTCAAACTGAAGAAATCCTCAATGTTTGACGTGAATGGGGTTGTGAAAATAGGTGTCTAAGAGATCTAGAGTTGTCAACGACTCCCTTGTTGATCATCAAAAGAATCTCCTGCAACGACAGCATACGGACGGGTTGTTTTTTGATATATTTGTTTGAACCCCTGAGATCCATTAACTGTCTCCATTTGGCACTCTGTTTCATTGGTAATCAAAAGAAGTTTGAATCATATCTCTTTCCGCGATGTTGCTGCGAAATGTTTTCTCTTGTCCCTTTCAAGATAAGATTGACAATTTCTTGTTTTAACAGAGTTAGATGTTGATGCTTTCTTGATACTGGAGGGAGTCCAGGCGGCCTCTGGAAAAACTTCAGGGTGTGTCCCTGATGAATAATGTTTAACACCCATTTGTCCATTGTTATATTGAGCCATTGATGGTAATACGCAGACAGGTAGTAATTCTGATGAGGTTTGTGCAGAAACAAGGTGGCTGGTGCAACCCAAAATGTAACTGACGTCTGGAGTTGTCATGTGACTTTCCTCTTGTCAGAGGGCGCCGTCGAGTTGACTGCTGATTGTATGGCACGTCAGATGCCCGAAACTGATGCTGGCCTGTATATTAACGATATCCCTATTGCTGGTATGGTTGGTTTTTTGTCTTCAGGAAGATGGCCCAAAAAAGGTGCCAAGTCGGACCACATCTGGCGGTCATATCGCCCCAAGATGGCATAATGCATTTGACGCTTTGATGGAAGTGGCCGCAATTACTGCAAATGTTTTCCAGTATTATCCATCTTTCTACCATCCTTATTGGGAGAAGCAGAAAATGAGCCAAAGGGTTTCTGAAACGTCTTTGAGCTGCCTGCATGACCACCCATTCTGATCTTGAGTGCCCAATCAGACATGCTGGACATGATTCCGGAGTTTTATATTTCTTGGAACTACTGTGGGTACTGAAGTCAGATTTTTCATAAGCTTGAGTCCCTCCTACCAAATGTAGTTCACCATTTGGGTGGCCCTTTTAGACTTCCTGGTGGAATCTTTAAAATCGTATAAGAAGCACTCCGCTTGTTTCGCAGGGAGAGGTAAATCAAATC
This sequence comes from Triturus cristatus, assembly GCF_964204655.1. Taxonomy (NCBI): domain Eukaryota; kingdom Metazoa; phylum Chordata; class Amphibia; order Caudata; family Salamandridae; genus Triturus; species Triturus cristatus. Next base: position 141,620,143 of record NC_140591.1, on the reverse strand, counting down.
TCTTTGAGGCCAGTTCCAACAGCTCATGGAATCCCATGATGTCCTCCAGCGAGGAATTAACTTGAGAAGGTGAAGGAAACGGTAAAAATGGAGCAATGTAGTCATCCCATTCTGCAACCGCAGGAACTGTATTGTGCACCAATTCTCCTTCTTCTGTTTGGTCCTCCAGGTCACTTTCGATGTAATCGTCTCTGATGGTTATGATTCTAGGAGCTACACCGCTCTCTTGTGCTAGAGGAGGCTCCAAAACTTCAGGAGGAGGCACATCCTGTCTCCTTTCTTGCCGAGCCGGAGTGCGAGGAACAGGAGCAAGAGCTTCTAGGAAACGCTTGCAGTAATCGTTCAATATGTGTCTGAGGTCTGTGACCAACGTCATTGGAACTGCTATGGTATCCTCATGTGAATAGGGCATAGTATCTTCATCTTCTTCATAGTCATAATGCTAATGGAATGGCTCATATCGCTGTAGCCTAGGGGGAGGACGATCTTTAAAGGAGAAATCAGCTTCCATATATTTCGAATTATCGCCTTGATACTCTTCCTCCTTGTCGCTATCTTGGCAATTCACCATATGTTGTGAAGGACTATTTGCAGGTTTGAACGACCCTTCTTCAGCTGATGACTCCTCCATCTCTAGAACTCGTGACAGAGGATGCGGTGAAACTTTGCTTACAGACATCAAATCTGATGACATTCGCTTCGATTCCGGTGGCAGAATGTCTTTTTTCTGCTCCGTCGACGAGGTCATCTACGTTGGTATGCGTTTGATTGCAATTCCCTGTGTCATCGGAGATTTAAGTACCATCGTCGACAGGACTAACGCCGAACGTCGTAGAAGATGTCGTTGTTTGGGTGGCCATCGATGATGCCGTCGATGAAGTGTTCATTGTCACTCCTCTCGTGGACGACCCCGTTGTCACTGAAGCGTCAGCTCAGAACTGACTGCTGTCGTCGGCGGCATAATAGATTTTGCTGCCGTCATCGACAGAGCTGCCGTCGACGGGTTTGTTGACGGGGTCTTTTTCGCCGACTAAGGTTTAAGAGGCATATGAGGCACTAAAGAAGAAGTTAAAGACTGCTTGGTAGTAGAAATCGTAGAAGGCTCAGATTAGGCTAGTTTTGCAGGAGTTTAACTTGCTCTTGCCTTTTTAGACTCAGTCTTAGACGAGAAAGAAGCCTCATGTTTTCTTTTACACTCAGGAGTAGAGCAACCTTCTTCAATGTCAGAGCCAGAATCAGATCTTGACTTTTTCTTTTGCAGTCACAACAACAATCATGCCTCTCTGTCTTTCAAACTTTTAGCAAAAAAGGTTCTGCAGTATTTACAATCCCTTGGAACACGATTGGGATGTAGGCAATAAAGGCAGTCCTTATGAGGATCTTCAGAGAAAAATCTTGTCTTTCCACAAGACCTGCAGGGTCTGAATAATATTTTTTGGATCCTTCAGGCATTTTCTCTAAAACTAAAAAAAAGCCAAACAAAATAACTTTTCCTTCTAGAGAATTCTGAACTAGGAACAGTCAGGGTCAAAAGTTCACCAAGATGAAGAGCTGAGCGGGTCTCAGGGAGACTCCTTCTCACACAACGTCTGAGGTATGGTGGCTCTGCAGGGGCTTGTGGTCTCAGGGCTGGCACCCCATTGGCTGAAGTTTGGGCCTTTATAAAAAAGTCAATAGGATAGCAAAATTCAATTGCTTTTACATTGGTTTCTATGTACTTCTTTATGTACTGGTATTTAAGGTACAGTGAGACTCCCACCATGACAATGGGAAGATTCAAGCATGTGAATCTATGAAAGATGTCAATACTGCTAAACCACAGTGTACAAGTAAGTATCTATGAAAGATTCAATGCTGGAGAAGCTGGCTAGGCCTCCGTCATGCTAACTGAACCACCAATAAATGAAGCCTAATTTTCTAATAAGTAAAAATTCACTGACACCTATTTCCTTCCACAATTTAAGGAGCAACACACCTCATTATAAAAGATAATATATACAAGTTGGGCTTTATGGATAACACAGGTCTCGGTTATTCCACTCAAGCTAGTAGCTGGTACCTTGGGTACTACTGGGCCACTAGGCAGTGATATAGATCTCTGTTTGTGGCAAATAAAATCATGGAACAGCATATATACCCATGTGACTCTCTTTACAGGAAGAAGCTTTGACTGTGAGACTTGCAGATTCAAATTTGTATATATTTCTTCTCTAGGCTCCTCTTGGATGTACTTTGTGTTCGAAGAATATTTCAACAGGGCAAGGGTTTAGGAGCAAGTGGCTTGAGGCGCCTTGATTTGTGATGCTGGATTGGTGGCTCAGGATATAAATACTTCTATTCCAGGAATCTGTGTTTGACCTTGAGGTCACAGGTTAAAATCCCAATGGTTCTACTCAGTCTTTCATCCTTCTGAAGTAAATAAAATGAGTGTCATTGAGTTGGGTAACAATGAACATCTGTTATTTCAGCGCCAAGAGACCCACAGAGGATTCTCCTGGTGTGGCTAGATCACTCAACTAGTCTTAACCAATTCAGTCATTTTGAAAATGGAAGCGGGGTAAACTAAGTCCTGTGTTATGAGTTGGGATGAGTGATATCCACACCCAATTATGACTGGTCTGATGTGCCTTTACGGTGCAGGAACATCAGACCCGATATCAGAAGCCAGAAAATATGGATGGAAAACTGTATGAAGCTTGAACAGCAAGCAGCACCTAGCCCCAGCAAAGGTCCCCGCTCCATCCGAGACGAAGCACTGAATACTCCCTGCTACCTGATGTAGCTTCCATGTCCTCTGATGACCTCCCCGTCCTTGCCCCACCACGCCCACACATCCTTTTGCCAACTGCTTAGAGCAGGGTAAATGTGAGCCAATTTGCCTCTGGAATGTGGATACTGCAGGCAGCTATCGATCCCGTAATTTTGATCTACATGTTATTCCCAATTCCAGGGACAAACACTAAGATTAGCTGGATTTATAGTACCATCTTAAACAGTTATTTAGGCCCACAGCGTATCCTAGCACATGAATGAGCCAGCTCGTAATTGAGTTCTAGTTGTAGGTTCTAACCTGTAGAGCAGAGCATCCAGGTAAAACACAAGAACATGAAAGAGCACAATGTCTGGAATTTAAATAAAAAGGGGGCAAATTAATCGGCATTTCCCAACCTATAATATTGGAGGTCAAGGAGCTAAAGCATTTTACATAGAGCACCCTTGTCTTCATCTGTAAGCTACCAAAATATGAATGGTAAAACAGGCGCAATATTTTTTAACATTACCACACCACTCTTAAGAAAGTATGCCTTACACTAGAATAGAATAGGGAAAGAACAAAAGTGACACCATGAAAAGTGTGGCACACACACACCACCACAAATACACCCCAGAAACCACATATTACGGCAATGAACAGGAGAACAATATAAATACACATGGAGTTTTGTTTGGATAAGTTTTAAGTACATTTTTCAATTCATGGTCATCTTTATTCCAGTGTATTTCAAGTATATGTTTGCAACAACATTTTAGATGTATTATTTAAATCGTTCCCCAAAATAGCTGGACATGACCTAATTTACAAAACAAATCAAGATTTTGCACCCAAAGGCTTAGACCTAGCACTGGTGCAGATTTCTGAAAGTAGTTAAATCCTACTCAATTGTTTATTTATTTATGATTTTGAACTCTCACGAGGTCTACATGAGAAAATACCAAACACACATAATAGATCAAAAATAATAATACAGCAGATGGACATAACATAAAATCAGTGACATACCACAGTATAATCAATTTCATAATCTAAAAAAGCTAAATTAGGTCACAACGTTCATTACAAATTTAAGAAGGGGCAGCTCCTGCGCAATGGCAGAGGAGCGTCGCCCCACTGCTTGGCGAAGAGCCAGCAAATGTAAAATAAAACGATGTTCTTGCATTGTTTTAATTAGCATTTTCCATCTCTTTGCCAGTGCTGTAGGTAGGGGCAGGCCCGAGGCACGGGAGTGGGGAGGAGCGCTTGTTACCTCCCTAAGTGCTCATTGTGTGTCTGGCTAGCCATCTCAGGCCAACCAAAACACACATGCTCACTTAGGTTTTCTCCAGCCCGGCTGCACTGAGCAGCTAGGCTGGACCCCACAGACTTCATGGCTTGAGCGAAGCGTCTTTCCAGCCCACTCAGGCCAATCCCTGTGCTGCAGATTGGGGGATTGGATGGGAGTCTGTCCCAGGGGCTGCTGGGACAAGGCAAGAAGAGGAGAAGCGGCGCGATGCGATGCTGGAGGCGGCTGGCATCTAAAGGTAAGGTTTTTTTAATATATAGTATTTCTACGCACTCCCTGCGTGACCCCTCCACCCACCCCACTACCCTTTGTTCGTCATGGCCGTCTCTCAATTTAAGAAACATTTAAAAAAGATAAAAACAGGAAAACAGAACATTTCATTATGAGGGAGAAGTAATAACTACATTGCTTCGAGCTTGATGTTTTAAAAAGAGGGGTCTCATAAAAGTGCGACCATGTGATAGCAGAGCAGGGCAAATAAAAAACACGTTTCAAATACTGGACTCCATTGTTACACAGATTTTATATTTTGAAAAGTAGATATTTATGGGAAGTATATATGCAGTGACATAATTGTCCCACACTGGTTCTACAGCCAAAATTGCACAGAGGTGGCAACATATCACGGAAAACAACATCTGCATCATGATTACATGTGAAAATTAAGTAATAGGCAATACATTTTAAAAAATGTCATAGAGTACCTTCTCAGCTTACCAACAAACTATAGTTTAACTATGTGGGTTCACAATGAATAGGAGAAAGCCAGAACAGGTACCAGGTTAAGTAGAGTTTTGGACCCTTGCAGATACAATTTCATAAAGTGTCTTGCTGTTAAAATACGGTTATGTGCAAGGTTTTTTAACGGCTTGAAAGGGATATTTTGTAGCTCATCTCCCATGTGGCCTTCTCCGGCTCTGCATCATGAAATGAAAGGACACAATCCACAAAACACTGTCTGAGAGTAGTTGTGTCACGTTTAAGTACACTTCTAATAAGAATAATCTTAGTGAAGCACACACAGATTTCTATATCACTGAAAGAAACTGATTTGTAAAGGAAGCATGTAGAAAGTATGGTCTTTCTGCAAAAGCCATCATCACTAAGCACAACAGCTTTAAGCAATAAAATAAATGAGTCGAAGCATGTGATGGTCTTACTTCCTGATCAGTGTGAGTGGCCATAAAACAATAATGGCCAGTGTTGATCATCTCTGACGAGAAGTTCTCTAATTATAAATCATCGGGTAGTTTGGTAACTTGTAAAATCCGAAACAATAATTTATTTCAAAACCTAAAGCAAAGTTCTTGCTGCCTCCACCTGAAAAACGTCCAAGAAGACAGACAAACAAAAACTCCAGAAAACAACTCATGAAATGCCTTAGAGTATAACCATTTTTTAATGGTTATACTCTAAGGCATCTGGTCTTTGTTCACATTGCTTATTGATCACAATACAATAAGGATGCTAGTTTAGCCGTGTAATTACCAAAACAAATGTGTTTTTATAACGTGTATATATAAACGTAGTGTGTGACAGGTGTTTTGTTATGTCTTTGAGACTGAGTTAGGGTTGGGAGCTAACGAAAAATAAATTCCCCTTTGCTTCATTATAGAGTTTGCTGGAAGACGTTACAAGCTTTTAGCCCTTCCCCTATTACCACCCCACTCTATATCAGTCTATTTACTTGGTATAGGTGTTAAAGACTGGAATCTTTTAAAAATCTTTTTATTAACAAACATAAACATGTTGGTCGTTGCAGAGTTTTCACTTAATGGCGTTACAGTGTTTTATCCTTGGACTCACAGACAGTTTTGTAGCTCAACATGGGACAGCATATTAGGGGTAGACAGTACCATCACATTATTGGGTTAACATTTCTTCAAGGGGGGGGGGGAAGATGGGAGGTTCGCAGATGTTGCCGCGGTGTGCATTCCAACAAGACCAGACTGTTACCCATTTCCCGGGGCACCCCCTCAAAACATACACTATCTTTTCTTGCAGCATACACCAGTCCATGTCTTTCTTCCATGCACTAATCAGCGGGGGCGCTCCCGCTCCCCATAGGCGCGCTATGTTACGTTTTGCAATCACCAGCCCCAGCGTTGCCCACAATTTGCCTTTTACCGGTAGGTCCATGGGCTCCCAAATGTTCAGGAGGCACCACTTAGCTTCTGGCCGTAACTTTACCCCCCAAACCTCGCTCATCCAATCATGTATCTTTGCCCAATATGTTTGAGTTTGCCGGTATTCCCATACTATGTGAAGAAATGTCCCCCTCTCCCCACACTGCCGCCGACAGATCCCATCTGCACTCCTCCCCATCAACACTAGCCTGGTGCCTGAGACATACACCGATGTAATATTTTGAGCTGTATCAGCCGCAACCTTGCCGATATCGCCACCTCTTTGGGGGAAGAGAGCGCCTCCCTCCATTCCTCATCATCAATCTCCAGGCCATCCGCCTCCCATTTCCCCCTGAGGGAGCGCAGTGGATCCGGAGAGTGATGTACGAGTTTTTTGTATGTGAGGGATATTGCCCTTTCCGGCAGGTAGCCATCAAGCAACCTATCCTCTAAGGGGGAAGATTCCGAGAGCTCTGTCCCGGGTGGAATGTTAGATTGAAGAGAGTGCCGAACCTGCATGTACCGGAAGAACTCCGAGTGTGCCAACTCGTGGGACTTCTGTAGGGCGGCAAAGGTCACCATTCCCCTGGATCCCCAAAGGTCCCCCATATGGGATATCCCGATCAGGTCCCAATTGCGAAATCCCTTAGTGCGACCCAACGACCCGAGCCTCTCTGACACCCAGAGCGGGGTTGCCTTCGTAAGTTTGTCAGCCCACCCTAGCTTCCGGTTCACAATGTGCCACAGTTGGACCGAGTGCTTTGTAGGCCCCGTAAGGTGGAACTTATTAGGCCGCGAGTAGAGTGCGGTCTCAAAGTTTCCCCCGGGGAGGAGCCACCTATCCATCCCATACCCGGGATCATCCCCACTGCGGTACGTGCCCTGGTTGATAGCTGAGAGATGCGCTGCCCAGTAATATTTACGGATGTCCGGCAGTGCTATACCACCATCGTACCACCCCAGTGTTAGTTTTTGGAGAGCTATGCGTGGTGCGCCACTCCACAGAAGGTCTCTCTGAGTAGCCTCAATATCTGCGAAGTACTTGTGTGGGACTAGGTCTGGGTAATTTTGGAGCGCATATAAAAACCGCGGCAGCGCCATCATCTTAAAAAGGGCCGCACGACCCAGCAGCGACAGCGGGAGCTTCTTCCAGATTTCCGTATCCCTCTGGAACCTTAGCAGAGGTGGCCTGAGGTTATTTTCAAAGCGTATTTTTGCATCACCGGAGATAAAGATTCCGAGGTACCAGAACCCTTCCGTGGCTGTCTGGATCGGGCAACCACGCGGAACAGTGGGAGGGGTGCCGTGCAAAATATAAAGCAATGACTTTCCCCAGTTGATGCTGTAGCCGGAGTTTTTCCCAAAGCTAGTAAAAATGTCTAGGGCCACCCGGAGGGATTTAGAGGGGAGGCAAGGTATAACAGGATGTCGTCTGCATATAGCGAAATCCTGTCCTCCCATCCCTCCGTCCATCTCAGTCCTCGTATTGAGGGATCCTGTCTTATCCAAGCTGCCAGAGGCTCTAGGCAGAGGGCAAACAGCAAGGGTGAGAGGGGGCAGCCCTGTCTTGTCTCCCTTTCGAGTGCAAAAACCTCGGAGCTCTTGCTATTCACCACTACCTGGGCCAACGGCTCAGTATAGAGGAGGCGCACCCACCCAACGAAGTTGGGATCAAAGCCCAATCTTTTAAGGACCGCCATCATATAGGACCATTCCAGAGTATCGAATGCCATAGCGGCATCTAATGATACCACGACCGCATCCTCCTGGATCGTGTGGCGGCGACCCATCACGCCGTGGAGCCGTCGCTGGTTAAGGGCTGTATTTCGATGCGGCATGAAGACTGATTGGTCAGGATGGACCAATTTGGTGATTATTGGTTTAATCCGATTTGCAAGGAGCTTAGCCAGTATCTTAGGCTCAGCGTTCAATAACGATATTGGCCTGTAGGAGGAGCAGCGGTCTCTGGGGTTCCCTTCTTTGGGGATAGCTACCAGCGTGGCTATGCGTTGTCCTCTAGGAGCGCAGCAGAATCCTCTTCTGACCGGTCCGAACCTCTGCTGTACACTCCTTTGAAATGTGCAGCAAATTGGCCTATTATCTCATGTGGTTCGGTTAGGGGGGAGGCCCCCTCAGAACGGATTTCTGCCACCACCCTGTGTCATCTGCTGTTTATCCAACCAGGCGATTAATTTACCCGCTTTGTCCCCTTGGTCGTATAGCCGGCCTCCTCTGTCTCAGCGGCTTTCAACTGCATTTGATGCTGGGTCTTTAAGGTCCCATGCACCTGTGCCTCTCCCTCCAGTGCGAGAAGATCCTGCTCCATTGTAAGCATCTGTGCTTCCCTCTCCTTACGCTGTCCGGCGATTTTTGAGAGGGCTTCCCCCCTCAATACAGTCTTAAATGCTTCCCAGAGGGTAGTTGGGGCCTCCACTGTCCCTACATTGTCAGTGAAATATTGATCTATTGACCGAGTGAGTGCCTTCTTAATTTCAGGTTTACGCAAGAACCAGGGGTTTATGGGCGCCACACATCCCACCCTCTGCTCCCCGATTGTTAGATGCGTCCACAGCGGGGAGTGGTCCGATATACCCCATGCCAAGTGTTTGACGTCCTGAACCGTAGTGTCGTGCTGCAAGAGAGTACGGAGGTAATCTATCCTGGAGAATGTGTGGTGTGGTCCCGAGAAGAATGTATTTTGTAGCTGGGTGGGGTGGCGAAGGCGCCAAAGGTCCACCAGCCCATACGCCTCCAGCAGGTTGGAGAGCCACATGTGCCCCGGTGCAATGTTCCGCGGTGGGTGTCTGTCTAAGTCACCCGACACTACTGCATTAAAGTCTCCCCCAACTAAGAGCTGCCCTTCGGGGAGGGAGAGAAGGAGTTCCTCCAGATCCTGATAGGATTGACTCTGGAGAGCAGGTGGAATGTACACCGTCACCAAGTTAAGCGTACGACCTGCCCATTTTCCCGTGAGCACCGCATAGCGGGCCAGCAGGTCCGTTTTCATGTGTTCAATTACCACTGTAAATTTACGGCGCACCAGTATGCCCACCCCTCGGGATCCCAATGTGAAGCCGGCATGCGGGGCCAATGTGTACCCCCATCTGTTAAGTGCCTGGCACGTATTTCCGATGAGGTGTGTTTCTTGCAATAGGACAATATCTGGGAGGTGCCTTTTGAGGAATTGGAGTACTATACTTCTCTTAAGCTTGTCCCCCAGCCCATTGACATTCCAGCTAAGCACTTTGATACTTTTATCCCACCTCATAGCCATTCCCAGAGACGATGTAAATCTGGTGTCCATATGGCATGCAACACCGCGCCACCTTACAAGGATCGTTCTCACTTGACCAACTGAAACTCCCGCCCCCCGGAGAGTCACTAATCCCCCCAAAACCCCCCAGAAACTGTAGCCCCCCCGCCTCCCTTCCCTCCCTGCTACCCTGCCATGTAGGTTTCCAACTACCCACATCCCCAACTAGCAGAGCGCCTTTTACCCTAAACAAGAAAGGAAAGAAAAAGTCCCTCCCCTCTAAGAACTGATAAGTGAGGCGTGCGCTAGCACCAACTCCAGCCGATGAGCGCCCCTCCCCATTTCCATTTAGTCTCTTCCAACCCATGCGAGCACGTCACCAAGAGAGTCTAATGTCCCCTGCAGTACTGCCCCGCTCCCTTATCAATTGTTTTCGCTCAATGTCCTCAGCAAGTCGGGCCCACTACCCGCACCGAGCAGGCATGTAAAACCAGGCAGTCTCCGACTCCTCCCGTGTAAGGACATTCCCCCACAGGCGCCGAGAGGGCGGCCCCCACACTGGAAACGACGTGCCGGGCAAGCCCTCCCTTCAATATCGTCGAGAAAAATTATACATAACAGGTCAGCGCGTAATCCTCCAGGGAGAACGCCCTCCCATCAGTGCCAGCGCCTCCGAGGTCTTTAGGTGCCATCCAAGTCCGGACTGCGGGACCTTGAGCGCCAGGAGCGCTGACTTAACTTATCCGCTTTCGACCCGCCGACCAGGGGCTCTGGCGAGCCGATCCGGGCCTCCCTCCAGTTGTCCCTCATAGTGCTGGTCGACGGCCGCGAGGCTCCCCTGTCCAGCCAGTCCTGCACCTCTGAAGGCGTAGTGAAGAAGAGGGATCTGCTGCCATCGAGAACTTTGAGCCTTGCTGGGAAGAACATCATGTACTTGATGCCCCTCTCCCGCAACGCTGCTTTCACCCCTTCAAACGATCGTCGCTCTCGTTGCACCTTAAGCGTGAAATCGGGAAAGAACCTGACCGTCGCGTGTTCATACTGTAGGTCCCCCTTCTGTCTGGCGGCCTGCAGAATGGCGTCTCGATCCCTATAGTTGAGGATCCTTGCAATAATGGTTTGCGGCGGGGCACCGGGTCTAGGCTTAGGGACGGGTGCGCGGTGAGCCCTTTCGACAGAGAACATAGAGGAGAGCCGCTTTATTTTCAGGCTATTAAGGATCAGGTCTTCGAGGAATAGGTCCACGCTAGGCCCTTCTGAACCTTCCGAACCCCAACCACGCGGACGTTGTTCCTCCGGGCCCTCCCTTCCTGATCCTCAAGCTTCAGAGCCACCTGACGTTGTTGATGGACCAGCTCATTGACCCTCTGTTCAAGTTTCTCGGAGGAGGCCTTGAGTTCCGCTATGTCAGTCTCATTAATTCTGGCCTTGTCCAATGTTATGTTGAGGTCTGTATGCAAAAGATTCATTTCAATGGAATTTTGTCTCGAGGGTAGTCCCCAGGGTCTGTATGGCGGTTATGATAGCCGTCAAGAAGGGCTCCGCCAGCGCCAGCTGCTCCCCCGTTGCCCCTTCGGTCTGACCGCATACATATCAAAGTTTGTTCGTTTGGGCCGCCCCTTTAGGTCTCATGATGAGGTCTCCGCGTGCAGCCGCCGGCCACAAGTGCGGGTCGTGATCTAGGCCACTTGCCCAGTAATGTCCCGCATGCAGGCTGCAGCCGTATGTCGCCGATCGGGGCACCTCCGCTGGAGTGAGCTATGCCTCCTCGCCCCGCGGCACCAACCGCCACCCGGCCGTTGGTGCGTCCCTGTAGACAGGATAATAGGTCTATCTTGCGCCAACCAGATCCTCCTCGCCAATCAGCCGCCCCTAGGATGTCCCCTGGTCAGTCTGAACAAAAGGGGGGTGGGGGGGGGTGGATGAACACGCACTTCTCGGGTCCCCTTCTCCGACAGGACCCCTACAGACAGCCCGAAGGCGGACAAACGGGTGCAGTGCAGTGGTGTCGCCTCGCCAACAGCTGCCTCACACACACACTGCCACGTCCGTACCTGGCTCCCCTGCCCAGGGGCGGCCGGGATCAATCTCCAGGTGCGTAGCCCTCCCTTCGGTGGATGCTCCCAGTCAGCGACCGGACCACAGGGCCCCGGGCCCTCGGATTGAATTCAAGAAGGCCCGTGGAGGAGAGGCCCAGATATCCCTTGGGGTAGCCCAGCTCACTCTCCGCCACTGCTCCGCGGGGCCCCAAAGGCACGCCGCACAGATCCTCCACCTCACTCAGCAGCTCGCACCCCCGCAGGTTGTGTATGGCCAAGGCTCCAGGGGTCAGTAGACAGCTCCGGGGTCCCGGTCATCTCCACATATCGGGGCGTCCCCCACAGTCCATAGAACCAGCTGCCTCGTGGTTGCCCCTCAGAGTCTGCCGCTTCAGTCGTCCAGGCCCGCCGGGCCGCCGCTTCAGCCGCCATGGGGAAGGCGGCGCCCCATCCCCCAGAACCGGTCCCGGCCTCCGGTACCTACAGGCGCCGCGCCCGCCTCCAACGCGGGCCCAACAGGATCTCACCGTTAAGGCCGCAGGTGTCACGGCAGGCCTCCGCGCCGGGGCGTTGCGTGTGCCTCTATGCCCGCCTCCTCGCTGCTCCCGGGCGCTTCCCAACTCGTCCGCCGTATCTTCGCCGCAAAGGCATCCTCAGGTCCCCGGGGCACAGGATTTAGCACCGCAGGTCGCCCTTAAGATTCCCCCACCTCGGAACCACTCTGCTTGGGTGATTATTGCCGGATTTTCATGAGGAAAAATGTCGCTCCGGCGGAGCTCGCACCTAAGCGGCCATCTTCGCTGGCGCTTAGCCACGCCCCCCCAAAGACTGGAATTTTAAGTAGTGGATAAGGAAGAGGGACCAAAATTAGGGACATATTAGCAAGAAACTGTGATAAACATCGCAGAGCGCGCTTAGCGCAATAATAATTATCGCCTGCTATCGCTGGAATATATCACCATGCTAACGCTGTATTAGCAACAATTAGCGCCATGGCGATAAATAATCCAGCAATAGCAGGAGAAATGGGCCAACATCGCTACAAAACCAGCGATGTTGCATGGGGGACGGGAGAAACCTTGCAGATACGACCCTGTGGTCGTATCGGCATAATTCACCCCCCCATGTTAAGTATGCACTAGTCAGGTTTTGGGCAGGTGTTAAAAATCCAGCGATGACCCCGGTTAGCGCTACTTTTAACATCGCTAACCGGGGCCAGGGCCTCAATGCTAATAGGCAATAGGCCTGTTAGCAGCTGTTTCCTGGTCTTGTGGTTGGGAATGCCTACTTTGCATGTCATTAGCGATTAATATCGCTGACATGCAAAGCGGCACCCAACACAGTCGCTTTCACGAGAAAGCTGTCGCTAACAGCTGTTAGCGACAGCTTGCTGATAGGGCGATAATAATTTTGCCGCTTTAGTGGCAAAAAGTGCCGCTGACGCGGAGATATTACCCTTGCTAATATGCCCCTTAGTGCCAAATGGCACTGGCCACCCAATTACAAAACCAGATTTACTTTAACTACTTTCCGTATGATTGATTATCAGCCCAATTTTAGGCCATAACACGGCAGTAAACCAGCAATCATCCAAAACATGAAAAACACCGTCCCTTAAACACTGATTCCACTACATCTCTAGGTGGCCTTCAATCATCTTAAACTACTGAAAATCATTTTAAGGAAAATAGGATTCAAGACCTCATAGTATGTTCATTCTTTCTGTACCTCTCAAATCGCCAGGACCTCGTTCAGATGAGTGTACCCAAAGGCACAATCCACATTCTAGACTGATTAACGTGCACATTGAGTTCTTCTAAGGCCTATTTGCCAACCATAAAATCAAAGTTCCCCGGAATTCTGATGACACCTAATTTACATATGAAAGTCTATTTAGTCAAGGATATCTGCTAACTCAACAAAAATACCTCAATATCCTCCAAGCATAAACAACAAGAACCAACCTCAAGTTTAAATCACTGGAAACGTAATTCATTCTCAGTAATTACAGACGACATTCTCAAAATCAGGTTTGGATCACTGATATACTTGTAGATTGTGTTGTAATCCAACTCTCTGAAAATGCTCAAATATAAGCTTCATCATTGTCAGCCCTCTTTTTACAAAACTCATATCACCAAGAAGACCCAGATATTCTGGTCCAACCTATCGCTCCTCAAAAATATAAAATCCCCGTTTCCTGAATCAGACATCAGAAACATGGAATTTAGACGTGAAAACACATTAAGATTTGGGTTAATTGACTAAATAAAACAATAGCTTAAATGGCTCTGACTAAAGAGGCTTTAACAAAGGCAGAGCAGGAATAAGAATATTAGACAAGTGTGAGCTAAAATTATTTTTACTGAAATAACAACATTAGAGAAGTGGGAGGTATAATTAAGTGTATTGAGTCGAAACAAGACCATCATGTCTTGCTGGGCTAGATTGAGCAAGATCATTTTACAATATAAATTGGACGATCTGTTTGAAATGCTATATAGAATTAATTTTATAGAAATATTCCTCAATGTTATCATAGTTATATTTTATGGTTCCACGTCCTGCTCCAATATTAAATGGTTTACTATTTTGATTTATCAACTTGCACAAAGGGACAAAGCAGCACTGCCCACTGCCCACTGCCTCCCACTCTAATTAATTAACTTAGCTTTAGCACTTCTTGCCAAATCCATTCGGAACAATAACAATATTATAGGAGTCAAAGTTGGTCAAAATGAATATAAATGTGTAATGTTCGCAGATTGCATGCTATCAACGTTATTTTCACCTGAGAGGTCATTCCCAGAGTGCCTAATTTAGTGGATATTTTAGGTTCCTTTACAGGATACAAAATTAACTGGCATAAATCCACCACAATGTCAATACAGAAATTGGTTAACAAGAATATGAAAAGTGGCCATTGCAATTCTAGGCACAACAACGTACACAAGCGTAAACATTTCAAGAGAGGTGGAATAGTGTCTGAAAATAATATTGCTGATCTAAAAAGAAACGTAATCTCTGACTTTGAACAGTGGCATAAATCAATTATGGTATTCAGGCTAAAATAATATAAAAACTGAATAGATAGTCCTGCTTTATTCAGAGGTGTGGAATTCCTATAGCCCGACTTTAAGGGCATATTGTTTGGGGTGAAAGACAACAAGTTTAATTGTTTAATTTGACCTTAAGCAAGTAGACCCAATCCCTGCAGCACAAACCCTTTGGCTGCCAGTATACAATACCACATTATGGATCAGGGAAGGGCACTGTCTGCATTAAGGTAATATTTGTGTGCATATGTTACTACAGTTTGAACTTGCATTTATGGTTCATTAATACAAAGCTTTGTTTATTAGGGTGAGCGCTCTAAGGAAGTGTTGTACGCTCGGACTGCACTACTAATAGTGATTCCAGTGTAAAAATGTGCACTAGCGTTTGCTAAGTTTAACAATACAAGGCTACATCCAATAATGCTCTCTAATTAGGTGCAAATATCTCCGTACGCTTTAAAGCAAGGAAAAAAAATAAGTTTTGCTAAACTGGAAAAAAAATACGTTTTGCTTAACTACAGTGAAATTATAGGTAACGTCTTTGAAGCATCATTTAGTAAAATGTGTTGATGCACGCTATTATTTCCCAAAAATATTAATTATAGAAAATCAGTGCAATCAATTTCAACAAGATAATGGGAAACACAAATAAACAAGCATTGGCAAAGCCAATAGGTCTGAAATAGGTGGTCTGCCTTTTAGTTTTGTCAATACATGTCTTGTTTTGATATCGTTTTTGTAAAACTTCGAGGGAGCTGCCAGGTCTCCACCATTATAATAAACATTGGAAAAAAGCAATATTATGTTTTGGTCTCAAAAAAGAATACATTGCCACACTAGTCCCTGGCACTGAACAAAACTATTTTGTGTGCCGATATGCTCCTTTTGAAAGCGTGGAAGCCAGTTGATTTAATAAAAACATAAGGTCTTAATTAACTTCAGACCTAATTAGGGGCCCAATTCTTAAAGAAAGTCACAAAATTTCACTCATGATACATGTCTTTCCATTAGTGCAGATTTACAGCTTTCATGAATTGCAAGCATTTATAGAAGGAGATGAGGAAAATGTACTCCTAGAAAATATTTGTGAACTGCAGTTTAGCACAAGCTAATATGAAGGTGTAGATTTGATCACGTGAAAATATGTTGAGCGTTTACAAGTACAGTCTCCCGCCAACCACTTTTTTCCCAACCCTAGAAGAAGTTTTACTTCCGCTATTGTCAGGAGTAAATTACCAGTCTTTCTCAGTATGGTAAAAGATTATAGAAGAGCTGGCGAAAATTCCTACAACATGTAAACAGGTAGATTTGCACAGACTCAAAAGGGCATTCCAACCTTGGAACTGTTGCTTAACGCTACAACCAACTTCACTATGTAGATCAGCAGAAATCTGGCAAAATAAGGAAACTGATAGGATTCAAACCTTACTATAGTATGAGCCCAGGCATAATCAGAGCTTTTATATAATGAGACTGTTGCCATAATTTGTCGCTGCACTACGTGGCACTAAAGGAAGAAGTGAATTTTTTTACTGACAAGTAGATTTAGGAAGCAGACTGCCCCAGGGACAAGTATCTTGTTTATTTAAATACACACCCCTGATTTATATGTTTCACACATTTTTAGGCTAGAGATATATCAGGCTAGGAAATAAGATTGAAAATGACTCATTTGGCAACCAAATAAATCCTCCTTGATGTCATTGTTTTAACTGAAAATTCCATTCCAAAAGTGTGGCTTTGGCTTTCCCAATTTAAGAGATTCACATTTTGCTTTCACACTCAAGGAAACTCTCCATAGATTAAAGCTCCGTAAATCAGAAACATCCAAGCTAGTAAGTATAGCAATAAATGGATTACCATTTTTAATTTTCCTTTTTAGGAATGTTAAAATGTATGTACTGAAAGTATGAATTTTGCCAAACACACCTTTAAAAGTTGTATGGAAAAACATACAATAATCACTCTTGGAGGATCTTTTATTGGACAATCCACACAAACGTTTGCAGAATAAACCACCTTCTGGGGAGAAAAGGCTTGGACACAATATCATTTTTATATAAAAAGTAATGTCTGAACAGCAGAAAATTCTCTTTTTTTCAGAGCTAAAAACTAAGGGCTTGGTTTAGATCTTGGCAAACGGGGTTCTCAGTCACAATGGTGATGGATATCCTGTCCGCCAAAATATAAATATAAATGTCATTATATCATATGGGATATATATATAATATATATATACAAATAATTTTTATTTGTTTGTTTAAGTTTTACGGAGTACAACAGAATACAACTGAAAATAAAGATGTCGGTCACAAATAAAAAGGAGAGTTATATATAAATCCTTCAGTGGTTCAGTTACCATTTTGTGGTGCGCATTGTTATAAATTATTGACGTTTTCATGGTACAACTCTAGAATATACTGGAAAAGAATGCAGAAAAAACATAACGTTTTAACCTATACCATGCAGTTATTATACAAGCTCTTTGATGATAGTTCATACCTCACTGTACTATAAAAGAGTTGTAACTGATGAACTACAAGTAAAAAAGGGATCTCTGTAACAAAAGCAGTAACCTACTGAGCGAGCCATAGAAAATTCAGTTTGGTGATTTGCGCAGTACATGTTCTTTACACCAGAGTTATCTTGACATTTATTGTTTATTGTTGCCAAAAATCTGCTGGGCACACAGGGAACTCTACAGCAGGTGCTTTTTAAACCCGTTATTTCTAAACAAGACACCACAGAGGTCAGCGCCAGGTGTAGCTGCACCAATGCACCACCCTGGTCCTCCAGACCTGCTGCCAAGATCTCACTCGCCATGCCCTAAAGGCCATTTGTGTACCGGCCCAACCGATAGACTACATTTACGAACTGCACTGTGAAACTAGTGGAAGAGAACATACATCTGCCAAAGGCATTATTCCTTTTGGATTGATTATAAATGAGTTAGGATTCTCTCTACTGTTCAAGGGCTGTGCACTAAGGCTCCCTGGATAGGAGTGCTAGGTGAAATCCAGCCGGTGTATAAGGACTGGCCTCCTGCCCTTTCAGAGGCAGCAAGAGCATGGTTTTGATGAAGTAGCCACTAGAGTACCCGTGAGTGCATTATAAAATTGAGGTAAGGGCTCAGGACATTGATGGCCCAGGCTGTAGGATTTATATTCAAACAAATGTTTTAGGGCCAGATGTACGACCCTTTCATTTAGCGCCTCACAATTCGCAAATTGAGAGGTGCTAAATGAAATTTATAACAGGGTGTTTACACTGTTTTGCGATTCCCAATGAGCCTCTCGCAATTTGCGAGCCCATTGTGAATGCCGGCCCTCCCAGGGATTGTGGCCAGCTGGGCTCAGCAGACCACCATGTCTGGGACTGCTTTTTAATAAAGCAGCTTTTTTTTTAATGCAGCCCATTTTCCTTAAAGGAAAACGGGATGCCTTGAAAAAAAAAAAACGGTTTTGTTTCATTTTTTAAGGGCAGGCAGTGGTCCTTGTGACCACTGCCTACCCTTAAAAAAATATATTGCATGCATTTGCAAAGGGAAAGAGGTCCCCTGGGGACCCCTTCCCATTTGCAAATGCATTACCATCTACTTGAAGTAGGTGGTAATTGCGAGTGTTTTGCGACAGCAATTGCGGTTGCAAAACATCAGTACATTGTTTTGAGACTCGCTATTTGGAAGGGAACGCCTTCTCGCTAAATTGGCTAAAATTGCGACTCGCTAAATAGGCTATGTACATGGCCCAATATGTTTTTGCATGCAGAAACGGGTTCGCAAACCCGTTTGCACATGCAAAAATGGGTCGTACATCTGGCCCTTAGTTTTAATGGAAGGCAGCTGTAATTTCCAGCACTTTGGCTTCCCTATGAACTGCCACTGCAAATGGCACTTTCTTCCGCTGATAACCCATTTTGCAGGTCAAACTCTACCTCAATGGAGGTATCAAGCCCACTGGCATTCTCTATATTTCACGGTACAAGGCATCATCAGTGTACTTAGAGGGGGCAGGAGCTCCTCCCTACCATCATAATCATCAAAATCCTGGGAGAGCACACAACTTTTGCTCAGGATCAGAGTCAAACCCAAAAACGATAATGGAGCCGATGTTGATAGTAGCTATGCTGTAGAGGTACAGATTAAAGTCAAGGTGCATGACAATGGATTGCACCTTTGTAATCTCATGGTGGAACATCGATCAAACTCAGGTGGTCATTGGTTCGAGATCCAACATGGGTGTTGGCACCGAATCATCCTCCGGCGTTGGTGGCACCCGTGTCAGGGTGGTGGGAGCAGTTGTTGATCGTGGCGCCAGAGTAGACATCTGCACTAGAGTCTATATGGGCCCAGTATGGGGTCCCATAAGAGATGATATCAGGGAGGGACACACTAAAGCAATCTGACTGGAGGCCCCTTTGGTGCTGTGGGGTCCAAAGGTATGAGAGGGAGCTGGAAGCGCACTGAAAATTTCAAGCATTGGCCTCTTTGTACCCCTCGATCGGCTGAGAGGTTGACATCCAGGGAAACTCAGGATGTGTCAGAATAAACTGAGGGATCATTTCCATGAACAGTTACCCCAATGGAGTGTGACTGATATTTAAACTACCTTAGGCTTTCTCTGCAGGGGATGCCCTAAGAAATGGGAACAGATCTGGGGCAAATGGAACGCTTACAGGGGTAATCTATGCATTGCCCCGTCCACCCTGCTAGGCGGGGTCGCCCCAAGACTAGACTAGCTGCCTTTGATGGGCACAGTGGGACCTGAGTGGGAAATCAGGACGGATAGGGGAAAGTATAAACTGCTCTGTTATTTAACTTGCTTGTGCACATGGCCACTCTGGTATAATTGCTGCTGCATAATTTGTTGTATTTTCAATAAAAAGAGATTTAAAAAAAATAAAAAACTTGTGCTTTCTCTCTGGAGTCAGAGTGGTGGGATGGGGTAGATCTCTGCTTGCAATTTTACGCTTATGCTTGGACCTGTTCTTCGACTTACTGGAGGACTACGAGCGGGAAGTACAGCGATCGCAGAATGGCTTTGGAACCGGGTCTGCAAATTGGAGCAGAAACAGGATCTGCACAAAACTCACAACTTCAATTTGTGTTCAATGACATACAAATCTCAAATCGCCTTCAGAAGCATTAAAGCATGCTTGTCACACAACTTTGATTCATGCCTTGCGTCCTGGCACCAACGGCACACTTTGTGTAGATCATTACCATTGTGCACAACCAACAATTTGAGAGCTCCGGATCTGCCTCGGAAGGCTCAGAAAGAAAAGAACTGACATCAGCGTGCAGGGGTGGCATTTATATGTGGCTCCACTGTGTCACTACCTGGGTGGTATGCAACTAATACAAAGCCACATGTGGCCACCCAATGGCACTTGGGAGAACTGCTATAAAAATCTCTGGATCCAGTCTGAAGCTTCTGGGATATTTTAAGATGAGGAATCTGCAGTTATCAGTCTCCATCACAGGTGCCATATTTTGATGCATTATGCCAGGAGTAAAGCCAGTAAATGCACTTAATGTGTAGGTCATCTGGTAAGACTGTGTTAAAGCCATAAGCTAAACAGACCTTAAAGAGCGATTTCTTCTCTCGCTCTTTAAGGTCTCACTTCTCTCGGGGTTGGTCTCCTGGTTGAAATTTCCCCTGATGCAGTACACAAATCACCTAGAAACAATTCACTGGAACCTAGAAGCTGAGGCCGGACCTGGGAAATTGTGGGGAGGTAAAAATATGAAATCTTCGTTTTCTGAAGCAAATACAGCAACTAGAGCAGAGCAATATCCAGGGACTCCCTCATAATAGCCGTATTGTAGAGTATCTAAAGGATGGTGGCCTCTTAGGGGTAAGAGTGCTGGTGCATTCGCATGGCTGGTTAAAGCCGGGGTGCCTTGAGTAATATGTATGCACTGTTCGTGGACAAAGGTGGGATATTCAAGCATACAAATCTATGAAAGATCCAATGTGGCAAAATATCTCCCTAAAAAGAGTGGCTGATATAACTGTTTTTCTCATCAAAGGAATAAAGAAATTAAATCACATCAAGCAACTCCATAAGTCCTACAGGGGATATGCAATCGAGCATGCATTATTTTCAAGAGTTGCTGCACCTACAATATACCTCCGTAAAGACCTGAAAACCAGGATATCAAAGGAAAGGGTCAGCTATATCCAACAGTCGATGCACGACTTCTCAAAAAACAATTATATTTATTGTAAGTACACTATGGCATGTACATAAACTACACTCAAGGTAGAAAAGAGAGTCCTTCATTCCATCAGCACACTGCGTGAGCGTCATTTCATCTTTTCAATCTTCTTTTTTTTTTAACTCTTTGTATTTACCAAAAATAAACTTGTTGGTCTTGTTACATTTGCACATATATGTTTTACAGTGTTGCATCCACAGACTATCATACAAAAAGTTCACTTCAAGGATAGTGGTATTCAAACAGGTAGCAGTACATCAGCATTATAGTGTAAGTGGTTCGTCAAGGGAAGGGAGCATGGGAGGTTCACACAAATTCCCACGGTATTCATTCCATTTTGACCAGACCGCCACCCATTTCCTCGGGCACCCCTGTGCCGTATAAACTGTCTTCTCTTGCAGCATGCACCAGTCCATATCCTTCTTCCATTCGCGAATCATTGGAGGTGCCCCCGCTCCCCACAGGGGTGCTATATTTCGTTTTGCAATGGCCTGTCCAAGTGTTGCCCACAGTCTACCTTTAACTGGCAGGTCTGTGGGCGCCCAGATGTTCAAGAGGCACCTTTTAACTTTAGGTCGTAATTTTACCCCTCAGACCGCACTCATACAATCGTGTAACCGCCTCCAGTATGTTTGTATTTGAGGGCATTCCCATATTATGAGAAGAAATGTCCCCATCTCCCCACACCGTCTCCTACACAGCCCGTCCGCACTCCTCCCCATTAGCACTAGTCACGTACCTGTGATGTATACACGGTGTAGTTTTTGAAGCTGAATCAACCTCAGCTTTGCCGAGATCGCCACCTCTTTGGGGGACGAAAGTGCCTCTCTCCATTCCTCATTATCAATCTCCAAACCATCAGCCTCCCATTTTCTCCTGAGTGCAAGTAATGGGGCAGGGGTGTGGTGGATAAGCTTTTTATACGTTAGAGAGATCGCCCTTTCCGGCAAGTGACCATCGAGCAGTCTGTCCTCTAAAGGTGAGGATTCCGGGAGCATTGTTCCTGGTGGAATGTTTGACTGGAGCGAGTGTCTGATCTGCAGGTACCGGAAGAACTCTGTTTGCGCCAATTCATAAGTTTGCTGTAGGGAGGCAAAGGTCACCACACTAATAGGTCCCCACAAGTCCCCTATATGGGAGATCCCTATCAGGTCCCAATTGCGAAATCCTTTGGTGCGACCCAGTGAGCCCAGCTTTTCTGAAACCCAGAGCGGGGTCGCCAATGTGAGTTTGTCGGCCCATCACAGCTTCCGGCTCACAATGTGCCAAAGTTGGACAGTGTGCTTTATGGGCCCTGTAAGATGGTACTTGTTAGGTTTTGAGTAAAGCGCAGCCTCAAAGTTCCCCCCAGGGAGGAGCCACCTGTCCATCCCATATTCGGGATCATCCCCACTCCCATAGTTGCCGTGATTGATAGCCGAGAGGTGTGCTGCCCAAAAGTATTTACGGATGTCCGGAAGTGCAATACCCCCTGTCGTACCACCCCAGTGTAAGTTTTTGAAGTGATATGCGTGGTGTACCACTCCACAGGAGGTCTCTCTGAGTGGCCTCAATAGTCGCAAAATACTTATGTGGGACTAAATCAGGGTAGTTTTGGAGTGCGTATAAAAACCGCGGCAGCGCCATCATTTTAAATAGGGCTGCCTGACTCAGCAGCGACAGCGGGAGCGTCTTCCAGATGGCCGTGTCCCTTTGACACCATTGCAGAGGTGGCAAGAGGTTCCTTTCGTAGCGGGCCGTGACGTCCCTGGAGATAAAAATGCCAAGGTACTTGAACCCTTCCGTGGCTATCTGGATCGGGCAGTTACGCAGGATGGACGGAGGGGAGCCGCGTAGTACGTAGAGTAACGATTTCCCCCAGTTAATACTGTACTCCGAGTTTTTCCCAAAGTTTGTAAAGATATCTAGGGCCACTCTGAGGGATTTAGAGGGGGAGGCAAGATACAACAGGATGTCATCAGCATATAGCGAGATCCGATCCTCCCACCCATCTGTCCATCTGAGTCCTCGTAGTGAGAGGTCTTGTCTTATCCAGGCCGCAAGGGGCTCCAAGCAGAGGGCGAAGAGCAAGGGTGAAAGGGGGTAGCCCTGTCGCGTCCCCCTCTCCAATGCGAAAATCTTGGAGATCTTGTTGTTCACAACCACCTGGGCTAATGGCTCAGTATAGAGGAGGCACACCCACCCGATGAAATTGGGACCGAAGCCCAACCGTCTAAGGACCGCCATCATATAAGGCCATTCAAGCGTATTGAATGGCATAGCGGCATCCAGAGATACCACGACCGCATCTTCCTGAAGCATGTGGCAGCGACCCATCACCCCGTGGAGCCGTCGCAGATTGAGCGCTGTGTTACGGTGCGGCATGAAGCCTGATTGGTCTGGATGAATCAGTTTGGTAATTATTGGCTTAATCCTATTTGCAAGGAGTTTCGCCAGTATTTTGGGCTCCGCATTTAATAATGATATTGGCCTGTATGAGGTGCACATGTCCCTAGGTTTCCCTTCTTTAGGGATAGCCACCAGGGTGGCGACCCGTTAGTCTCTTGGTATCCTACCCAGAGTTCTACTATCTTTGAACATATTTTTAAGATGCAGGCCCAGGCAGTCAGGTTTGAGCTTGTGTAACTCAATAGGGAGGTTGTTGGGGCCCAGGGCTTTCCCAGGCCGCAGGTCATTAATAGCCTTTGCCAAATTCGGCGGTGGTGAGTTCGCCGTCCAAAGTCTCTCGTTCATCCTCAGTAAGTGTGGGCAAATTTATGTCGGCTAAGAGTGCGGAGTAATCCTCCTCCGATTGCTCCGTCCCTCTGCTGTATACTCGTTTGAAATGTGCTGCAATTTCGTTAATTATCTCCTGAGGTTCAGTAATGGGGGGGCCCCCCTCAGTCTGAAGCTCGGCCACCACCCTCTCCGTTTTCTGCTTTTTGTCCAGCCAGGCAATTAACTTGCCCGCTTTATCTCCTTGATCCTAGAGTCGGCCTCCTCTATCTCTTGCTAGGTTTTTAGCGGCCTCAGTAACTAGGTCCTTATACTCAGCCGCTTTAAGCTGCATTTGATGCTGAGCCTCTAGGGTCCCGTGCACCTGTGCTTCCCTTTCTAGTGCGAGAAGATCGCGTTCGATGGTAAACATCTGTGCCTCCCTTTCTTTACGCTGGCCGGCAATTTTGGAGAGGGCTTCACCTCTCAATACGGTCTTTAATGTTTCCCAAAGGATAGCAGGGGAGTCCACTGTCCCAACATTATCACTGAAGTATTGCTCTATCGATCGGGTGATCTCCCCCTTAATCCCGGGATTGCGTAAGTGCCAAGGGTTTATGGGCACCACACTTCCTACTCTTTGTTCCCCAATGGTTAAGTGCTCCCACAGAGGGGAATGATCCAATATACCCCGCGCCAGACGCTTAATCTCTAGAACCGTGGTGTTGTGCTGCAAAGGAGTAAGGAGATAGTCTATTCTGGAAAATATATGGTGGGGTCCCGAAAAGAATGTGTACTGCCGTAGATTTGGGTGGCGTGTACGCCATAGATCAACTAGCCCAAACGCCTCCAAAAGATTGGAGAGCCACATGCGTCCCGTCGCGATGTTCCGAGGCGGGTGTCTATCCAGTTCTCCCGACACCACTGCATTGAAGTCCCCCCCAATTAGAAGCTGCCCCTCAGGGAGGGAAAGGAGAAGTTTGCTTAGGTCCTGGTAGGATTGATTTTGGAGACCCGGTGGGATATATATTGTCACTAAGTTAAGTTTGCGGCCTTCCCACTTTCCCGTGAGCACCGC
This sequence comes from Triturus cristatus, assembly GCF_964204655.1. Lineage (NCBI taxonomy): Eukaryota > Metazoa > Chordata > Amphibia > Caudata > Salamandridae > Triturus > Triturus cristatus. The sequence continues at coordinate 141,595,616 of NC_140591.1, read as the reverse complement.
ATAGCGGCCCAGCGGGTCCGTCTGTGAGTGTTCAATGACCATTGGAAAGTTACGGCGCACCAAGATGCCCACACCGTGGGATCCCGTGGTGAAGCTGGCATGTGTAGCCAGTTTATAACCCCATCTGTTCAGCGCATGGCACGTGTTACCAATGAGGTGCGTTTCTTGCAAGAGGGCAATATCTGGGAGATGCCGTTTAAGAAATTGGAGTACTATGCCTCGCTTGAGCTTATCTCCCAACCCATTGACGTTCCAGCTAAGGATCTTCAAACTCTTATCCCACCTTGTAGTCATCCCTGAATGCTATGTCAGTACGTTGTCCATAGTGCCTGCAACACCACATCTTCCCACAGCGACATTCCCTACATGACCAACTGAATCCCCCCCCAAGAACAATCGAACTTTATACCTCCCCGTCTCCCCCCCACCCTGCTATGTAGGTTTACAACTACCCACATCCCCAACTAGCAGAGCGCCTTTCGCCCCAAATAAAGGAAGGTGTGTAAAGTCCCCCCCCCTCCCCTTTAAGTACTGTTAGGTGGGAAGTGCGCTAGCACCAGCTCCAGCCGCTGAGCGCCATTCCCCATATCTGCAATAACTGTTCAAACATATGCATGCACACCACGACTAGGCACCCATGTCCCCTGCAGCACTTCCCCGATGTCTCTCAATGTTCCGTGGTCAGACGAACAGTCCGCCCGTGCAATGCGAGTGTTTAAAGTCAGACGATGTCTCTGTCCTTTCCTATGTAATTAACCCCCTTCCGGGCATGGAGAAGGCAGCCCCCAAGCCATTAGTACAGTTCCGGGTAAGCCTTCCACCCAAAGATCATAGAAAAGAGTAAACATTACAGTTCAGTTTGCAACCCTCTGGGAACGCAGCCCTCCGATCCCCGTCGTTCCGCTAGCGTCTCTGAGCGCCATCCATGTCTGGGCTGCTGGATCTCGATTGCCATGAGCGCTGACTTGTTCTGTCCGTATCAGACCTGCCATCCAGGGAGCCCGGTGACTTTGCCCGGGCATCTCTCCAGTCGTCCCCTGCGGCATTTGCCGACGTCTGCGATGCTCCTCTGTCCAGCCAGTCATGTACCTCTGAGGGCGCGGTGAAGAAGAAGGATTTGCTGCCATCAATTACTTTGAGTTTTGCTGGGAAGAACATCATGTACTTGATACCTTTACCCCGAAGCACCGCTTTCACCCCATCAAATGATCGTCGCTCCCGTTGCACCTTGAGCGTGAAGTCTGGGAAGAACCTGACTATAGCATTCTCATATTTTAGGTCTCCCATCTGTCTGGCAGCTTGCAGGATGGCATCCTGATCCTTATAGTTGAGGATTTTTGCGATGCTGGTTCGCGGCGGGGCTTCGGGTCTGGGCTTGGGGATCGGCGCGCGGTGCGCCCTTTCAACGGAGAACATAGCAGAGAGCCGTTTCGGTTTCAGCCATTTAAGAATCAGATCCTCGAGGAATAGGTCCACACTAGGCCCTTACGAACCTTCTGGAACACCCACCACGCGGACGTTGTTCCGTCGGGCCCTCCCTTCCTGGTCTTCGAGCTTCAGGGCTACTTGATGGTGTTGGTGGACCAGCTCGTTAACCCTCTGTTCGTGTTTCTTAGAGGAGGCCTGAAGCTCCCTGATGTCCGTTTCGTTACTTTTGGCCTTGTCCGAAGTTTTGTTGAGATCCGCCCGCAAAAGGTTCATTTCAATGGACACTTTGTCGATCTTCGTCTCGAGGGTGGTCCCTAGGGTTTGTGGCCGCCATTATGGAAGCCAAGGAGGGTTCCGCCGTTACTGGTTGCTCCCCCGCCGCACCCTCGGTCTGTGGGGCTGACCTCGGGATCGCATACTTATCGAGCTTGTTCGTTTGGGCAGTCGCCGCCCCTTTAGGTTTCGTGTTGTGAGCCCCTCTGCAAACCGCCGATTACCAGGGTATACTGTGCGCTCACGTCACTTATCCTTTAATGTCCCTCAAGCGGGTAGCATTCTGTTTCTTCCGGACGGTCCGTCCCACCGTGATATATCTGCGCAGCCCCCGTTTGCAGTTCTCACCAACGTACAGCAGGAGTTGTGTCCTCCCTCAGTGGTAGGCCTTCACATCCCGGTCAGGCACGCGCGTCTCGCCTCGCCCAGGTCCTCCTCATCCGCCACCGGCTCCCAGTCCGCACTCCGGCCCGCAGAGAGGGAGAATAGACGCACTTTTCGGAGGCCCCTTCCCTGTACGAGGGCCTGTGCAGCTAGATCGTCATGCAGCCAATAGTGATCTCGTCAGGGTGAGCCACAATACCCTCACCCCGTCGTAGGCCGCCAGACACTCTTTCCCCCTTCTATACCAGGTTTCCCGACAAAGAGGCAGCGGAGATCAATTCCTGATTGTGGGCATGTGTAGGAAGGGGCCCATTTGCCTATTGCGAAACTGACCGTATGGTCCTGGGCCGCCGGGGCAGTGCAGGGGTGATCATGAACGCCAGGCCCGGATCTCTTACGGTTCCACAGCGGCCTTAGATCCTCGCAGGGGCATGCAGCAAGCTGGGAATGTTCCTTACCGCCACACTCTGGGGTCAGCCCCACCATCCAATGTCCATGCAAAAGTTCTTGGGGCCGGATGATGGCTCTGAGGCAAGGTCTGCTCTCAGGAGGCAGGCGCTCCCGCCGGTTGTAGGTGCAGATTTTCCCCGCAGGTCCCGTGTTCAGGGTAGACGATGCGTGCAGCCTCTCGACTCCCGGACCGCCACGTCAATTCGGTGCTATTCGCGTATGAGAGGGCATCCACCTAAGCCCCCAGTGCACACCGGGACCACGGTCCCCCTCAGCCGGCAGCGTTTACTCAGCGGGGGGCGCGAAGGGCCAGCCGCCCCCCCCGACAGCAAGCACCACCACAGGCCCCAAGCCAGGGCGTCGCACATGTGATAGCCGGAGGCGCCCGCTGCACGCCCCTCAGCCGCTCCCAGGCGTATCGTCCCGCCTCCAGCACACTGCGGCAACAGGGCCGTCTTCAAATCTCCGGATTACAGAATCTGGTACCTCGGGCTTTCAAAAGGATCTGCCGACCTCATCGTAGTGCTGCTTGAAGAAGAATTGCCAGATTTATGAGGAATTAGGCTTTGCTCCGACGGAGCTCTCTACTAAGCGGCCATCTTTGCTGGCGCTTAGCCACGCCCCCCATCTTTTCAATCTTAGGATATGCACAAACGATTCCACGAAATAGCCCTCCTTAAACCTCTAAGTATGGTAGGTTATGCTTCTACACAAAAAAGAGGTGCTCATCCTTCCCCTAACAAAGCACAACTTAAACCCATACCTCTGCGCAAGTTACACCCCTTGCCAATGGTGTGTTACAACCTTCCCCTGATATAAAACGATAATTTCCACCCTCATATAATTTATAAACCCCATATACCCTAGTGGACTACTCTATTAAACAATTGCACAACTTATTCCAGTACAACATTAGCAGGTGCTTATTGTTCATTTTTCAATAACAATTACCTACTCCCTTACAACATTAAAGAGAACGTACACTTTTCTTTAACATCTGATTTTCACGTTTTTTCAAAATAGCAACTCCCCTCACTAATATAAATGATTGGCATAAAACATTTTCTTTTACACTAACGGGTTTTCCTTTCAAGTAAAGAGATGAAGGTCTCACAGCGACATGCACTGCAAACTTTCCATGCAGACTTCCCACATTATTATTGGCCTTCGCTAGTTCACCTTCACTTTTAAAACTCCTGATGAAGAAAAGTCAGACCCTTTTTAGCTCTAGCATTCGAGACCTCTTGTATATACCTTAGTATATACTTATATGTGTATGTACTTTGTGGGCTCTGGAGATCAGCCCTAGGACTTGTCTGCTTCCGCTTAGGGACTTTTTTTCTATTCAACTGCCTCTATTTAACTGTCTTGATAGAAAACAACCAGCAGAGGTCAGTAAAATACCAGAATTGCTTTCTGCTGAAGGACTTTCTTTTTTTTTCTTTTCTGGCAACTGCCTCTATTTAACTTTTTTGATAGAAAATGACCAGCAGGTCAGTAAAATACACGAATCTCTTTAGCATTCTCTAGATTCCAGTCCATAGAAATTGTCTTCCACGAGCACCCACAGACAATAATATTTTTTTTCAAATCTTGTATTGTCAGTGATATGACCACCGAAGGCCCTGATTTTATAATAAAAACAGAGCTTTGGACTATACCAATTCCTGCTGAAAGGCAATATTTCTCTCCATGTGTTCCCACACTTGGCATGTCCCACAGTTTGGTGCTTACTTTCCCTCCATCTTAAAGAAAAGTAGATGTTTCAGCACCCAGGGTAATGTGCTGCATAGCCAAATACATATAAGGTCCCAAAGGCGAGACCGATTGCATTGCAAATGCTTGTTTATTGTACCTATGTGTTCAACGTCTAAACGTTGATGGCAGAAAATCCATACAGATGATGCATGGAAGCAAACGTGCGCTTGATATTTGCTCCCAGAACACTACCCTTCATCACACAAGGACTTAACAACTGACGGCGTTTGCACTTGCTAGTCTTGCTCTTCTAGAGTGCTGAGCTCTAGCACTGAACGCACACAGAATAAACAGGTGAGAGCCTCCAGTCACTAAAAAAAGTAAAAGAGAGTACACCTCAAGCTAAGGGAATGTCGAGAAGTAGATGCTCGGAGACTTGTGCTTATAAATTCACTTCTTTGTTTACTTGAACCCAAGTACAGCGTCAAGGAGCCCAACACAAAACCTCCTCTCGTGCTGATGCTCTTTCCTCTAATGACCTCATCATATTCCACAGTTCAAGGAAACCCGAGAATAGGAACACCATGAGCTCACCAGTAGGCACAAGCTCACAACACAACAGGGGACAAGGCTGTTTAGACCAATTCACAAAGGCTCCCCTTGATGGTTATCAACTTTACTGCTAGTAATATCATTCAGCACTCACATTGATACCTCATTCTGTGGAAATATACCTTTTTAGGGGTACACTGGTGCAGGGTCACCCTTTTGTCCACAGGTTCAAAAACCAACAAAGTAGAGATCAGCACTGAAGTAGGAATACATAAGTTTATTAATCACTCATGAGTGGGACCACATCCACACAGCACTCTCAAGTGCTGGAGGAGGTAGTACATTGAAGTCACAGAACACAGGCCTTTTATACAGTTTTTCTGCAGTGTAAGCACGTGAACAGAAATAGGAAGAGCACGTTTTGGAAATAGTTATCAACAAGCAAGGGCAGATAAAACTACATGGTCAGCAAAGTGGGAAGGGGGGCAGGAGTGCTTTGGCAGCAACAAATGATTGACAGCCAACAGATGTACTAGCAGCTACAAACTCTCAGTCTATACATTGCTTTTAGCTGAGTCAGAAAGTCAACTAAAATAGATAGCACAGGCAGGAAAAGACGAGCAGCAGAGGACGGGAGAATTACGAAGGAAAGGAAATGAACACCTCAGCCAAAATGACTGCTGCTTATGCCAAATAAAATATTACACATTTTCCACAGACGGCCCTTTTGGCATGAGCTAAGACATTTTTCCTATGCTTCTAAAGGGGTACGATAAATGTCATATATATCGATACACATCATATCGCTGACTTCTCGGTCTATTGCTAAACGGCATTTACATTTTGGACATTTGTTTTCGATGGTAGACAAGTAGTACAAGTGGAAATACAGAGGGAACAAAGCATCTGTCTGGTCGACTACAGAGACATCGATTGCACGTTTTCCCCTACTACCAGCATAGTGATTGAACAATTGCAAATCTTGATGGTAGGTTCGGGGAGCTAAAAACATAGGTGGTAGAAGGAAGGCTATGTAACAGGTACCAGACCAGCCTGAATGTAGGAAGTAATATGCCTTAGTTCCACAAACGAAATAAGTGTGACGTTATGCAAGGAAGCTGCTTTGGCCTCTCGTAGACATCTGCAACACTGTAGTACAGTTACTGTGGTCCACTACCACATCGCCTGTACTTTGTACACAAAGGGGCCAGTGGTCATGGCAACAGAGATAACGAGGGGTCCATTTCCTTTAGCCGACCTAGAATTTGAATACACATAGTTTATTGCTGCACTTCTTTTACTATATTCTTCCATTTCTAAAGCAGTCTCTTGTGGGTCCCCATCTTCGTTGGGGTAACAGACTTTGTTCATTAGAGGCATATACAAGTTTGAACCAAGCTGGGCATGAGCCATTGTGAGAGAATGGCAGTGGTGACAACGGGATTCCTTATATGTTCGGATGAGGAGGAATCTTGCCACAAACCCAACAGTTAGTAGCATTACTTAGCTGGTGTGTCTGATGCAACATTTGAAGAAATGAATTGTTTCTCAGATTTTGCCGGTATTCCCGTTTATGTTGCGGCAATTCAAAATGATGGTGCTCTTTTGCAGCAAGTGATGTAACAGTAATGTTAGGTAAGGAGGCTCCAGGCATTTCATTGCTCCACTACCCACATTACAGTAGCGATGATGGCAGCAGTCAAAGTCAGCCCAAGGATACAGATTGCACAGCCGTTGCATGTTGTCGCAGCGATCTCCTTCTTCTTAGGCGAGCTCATTTTCATCGACAAACAGCAAAACAAATTGTGCCCTAAGGTCCTGGGCAGGCGTTGGTTTCTTCACTAACACTGAGAACAGTAGTCACTAATAAGCTACCCCCCTTTGCAGTCAGTCTTTAACCACCCAGGACAGTGGCTCAAACAGTCTCTTTCTGCGATGAAATGTCTTTCTTCCTGGATCAAAGCAGATATCTAGATGTACCAGGGATCGTGTGGTCCAGGAAGACTTCCTCAGGTCTTTCAGGTGACACAGCTTGTCCTTTCTCGGTAACCAGGATGTGTGGTGATCTGTCAACACAGCTGGGCTCACGAGGGCATGCAGGATGGAATCGCCAGGCCGCAGATTGTGACCTTTACCCTGCAACCTGTCTGGAAGGGCGTCCCATACCTGCTGATAAATAGAAGACAAGCTGTCAGTTAACTGGGACAAATAGTCACTCATCAACACATGGGGTACCTCATATATAGGGTGAGGCTTAGGGACCCCCCAAATATTCATAGGCCTCCCAAAGAGTATTTCATGCGGTGTAAGGCCAGACCGTGTATGTGATATCGATCTGATGGAAAGCACAGCTAGGGACAGTGCATCAGGCCATTTCAAAGACGTGAAAGCCTGTATTTTAACCAATTTCAACTTCAGGGTGGAATTGTAACGCTCCACCAAGCCTGCTGATTGTGGGTGAAAAGCGACATGAAATTTATCTTAATCCCCAACCCTTTCATCACATATTCTACAACTTGCCCAATGAAATTAGGTCCGTTGTTCATTTGCAGGACTTCAAAAGGTGCAGTTGGTTTCGCAAACCCTCCTGTTGGAGTTTGCGTTCACTTTCCAAGATTATACTGGAGACAGACCAGACAAGACTGGACTATATTTTTAGCAGTGCCGGCAATACCAGGATGATCCCGAACTTGCATAAGTTGTTTTGCTATTGAGGATGCATCAACATGTGCCAGACCAAGTGCCATGTGAATCAAGTGATATAGGTAGGCTGTGGGTAACTTCCATTTGGTCATATCTTTATTCTTCCAACAGCCCTTATCAGTCAGTGTTCCCTCCTTAGACCATTGATCTAGTTCATCAGCAGAAGCAGATTGTTGCATGTCCAGCACTTCCTGCCTGGCATCATGCCAACGTTCAGCTTGTGACTTCACCCCATACATGGAGGTGGTACTTCGCTGCATTGCAGTCTCACGGGCTGTGTGATCCACAAATGCATTTACCTGCTCCTATTTTATCAATCACTTTCTTATGTGCACTACATTTAACAATTGCTACTTTCTTAGGATAGGTTAGGGCAATAAGAAGAGTATGCACCAATTCTCCATGCACTATCTGTGTCCCATGTGAGGTGAGGAAACCGCTTTCTTTCCATAAGCAATCAAAATTATATGCCACCCCGAATGCGCACTGACTGTCGGTAAAAATATTGACAAGTAAGTCTGTACTAGGCTCACGTGCTCTTGTTAGTGAGTGTAGCCTGGAGTTCCTAATACTGGCGCAGAACAAAGAGCTTTGTGTGACTGTTGGAAGGCATTCTGACATTCAGTAGTCCATGGGAAAGGCATTGGAGTGTCTTTAGTCAAAAAGGGCCAACAAAGGTTTAATAATGTGTGAAAAACTGCCTACAAAAAGAAGTGAGGCCAATCAGTGCACAGACATCCTTCTGAGTGAGGGGAAGAGGAGTGTGTGAGTGCATGTCCCCTCTTAGACAGGAGGTGACGTAAATAGGTAACCTGCTGTCTACAAAATTGTAATTTCTTTCTAGAGACTTTGTGATGGGAGGCAAGAAATAGTAACAATGACAGTGTTCCTTCTTCATACTAGCTAAGGATGCCAGAGCGGCAGCGGGCGCGCCGTCAGCGCGCCGAAGGCGCGCCAAAGGCAAGCCCGTCTGGGCCCGTCCGGGCCCAGCCGGACCCAGGCCCAGTTACTCTACCAGGTAGCCCTCGTGACCGTGTGATATATACTGGAGAGGCACTTCGCGCACTACAACCTAAGAAAATTCTTGCCTGTTACCACACGCATACTGAAGGTTATACCTTCTCCAATTGTATGCGCTGCAATCCGACTCCCCCGAACTCGACAAAACCCGCACTGAAGATGGGACTCCTTAACTGTCGCTCCCTCTCTAAACATGCGATCGAAACCAATCTGCTAATTCAAGATCAGGATCTCGACCTCCTGTTTTTAACGGAAACATGGCTATCAGATAGCACCGACTCGGACATCGTTACGGCTCTTCCCCCAGGGTATCTTTGCCAAGCCTTACACAGACCCAAAGGGAGGGGAGGGGGGATAGCTATAATCTTCAGGGAACAATTCACTTGTAGAACTTCCAACGCTCACATTGAGGACTGTGAGAGCTGTCAATTCTCCATCCAAACTTCCCCAGCTCACTCCCTGTCAGGGTTACTGATCTACCGCCCCCCAGGTGCTCCTGGTAATTTTATTAATGCTGTCATCGAATCAGTGTCACAGCTAGCTTCGTCCACCTCCAACTTCCTTATGCTAGGTGACCTAAACCTCCACTTCATGGACCCTACGGATCGGTTAGCCTCTGACCTTCGGCAAGACCTAACATCTCTAAACATCCGACTGGTCAACAACGAGCCGACCCATGAGAAGGGACACTTGTTGGATCCCATTCTCACTAATATAGCAACCATCAGCACCAGACCTCCCGTGACCCTTCCATGGACAGACCATTTTATGGTCCCCATCTCATGGGAAATTTCCACCACGAACCCCTAACCTCTAAAATTCAGGTTACCGAACGACGGTGGCGCAAACTCGCACCTGAGGAATGGGCCGCCGCCCTTACAGACTCCATCCCCGAGCCTTCAACCGACCCTGCCATGGCTGACAAACAGTTTAATGAGAGGATCACCTCCTCCCTAGACACACTTCTCCCAAAAACTACGACCCTTAAACATCCTAAAAGACTATCCTCTGCTCTCTGGTACACCCCAGAGCTCAAAGCTCTGCGTCAAGAGTGCAAGAGAACGGAACGCTCTTGGAGAAGATATAAATCGGAAATTAACAAAGACATCTATTCCACCTCTCTATTTACCTATAAAACCGCTATCCGAAAAACCAAAAGCATTTTCTTCCAGGGGAGAATAGAGGAAGCTGGATGCTCCAGTAAGGAATCCTATGCCATCCTTAAAGAGCTTTTGAAAACCCCAGAACCGGGACCGAGACACCCCACTGATCCTAAAGCTGATCAGGAGAAATGCCAACAATTGGCTAATTTCTTCCATGACAAAATTCAAACAATTCTTGTTTCAATTCCCTCTGCGAATCCGTGTGAAGAAATTGACCCCTCGTACCCTCCATCATCTATCTGTCTCTCTTCCTGGGGCCAAGTTACCACTGAAGAAGTAGGAAACACGCTCAAATCCATGAAGAGCGGATCCCCCAGGGACCCCGCCCCACTCTGGATCCTTAAGGAGGTAGCCCACACGATCACTCCCCCTTTGACCCATTTTATCAACGCCTCACTCCAACAGGGAGTTGTTCCCCCGAGCTGGAAGACGGCGGTCGTAAAAGCCCTATTAAAGAAACCATCCCTCGACCCCGAAAATCTGGCTAATTACAGGCCCATCTCCCTACTCCCAGGAGTCAGCAAGATCGCTGAAAAATTGGTCAATAGGAAACTCTCGCAGTTTCTTGAGGTCAATAATAAACTAAAAAGTTCCCAGACGGGCTTTCGACCAGGACAGGGCACTGACATCGCCCTCCTGGCAGCGGTTGAGGAGGCCAGAACACTATTGGACGGAGGAGGATCAGTGGCAGTGATCCTCCTCGACCTAAGTGCGGCATTCGATACCGTTAACCACCAACTCCTTATCAAAAGACTTAAAAGAGTTGGTGTGGAAGGCTCGGCTTTATCCTGGCTTTCATCCTTTCTAGCTCAACGGACCTACCAGATCTGGGAGAAGAATGCCTGCTCCTCCGAAATGCCCCTCCAATGTGGTGTGCCTCAGGGCTCCTCCCTGAGCCCCACATTATTTAATATCTATATGTCCACATTGGAGGAGGTCATCACCCCATTCGGAGTGAGCGTCGTCAGCTATGCTGACGACACACAATTAGTGGTGTCTTTGTCCCACCCCAGACAACAATCAGCAGACCTATTCAACTGCCTTACGCAGGTCCATTGTTGGATGAATAAGTCAGCTCTAAAATTAAACGGGACAAAAACTGAAGTCCTGCTCCTCGGCCCGAAAGGTCTCTCACTCTCCCCTAACATCTGGCCAGCCTGCCTGGGCCCCCCCCCGACCCAAAAGAAGAGGTTAAAAGTCTGGGGGTGTGGATCGACACTGACCTCTCATTTACAGTACAGGCAAAGAAAGTAGCCGGGACCTGTTTCGGGCTCCTGAAATCCCTGAGGAAAGTCCTGCCCCTCTTACCCTTCAACTCCCAAAAATTGCTAATTCAAGGCCTTATACTATCAAGGCTTGACTACAGCAATGTGATTTATCTGGGCGCTCCTGAAGCGACCCTCAACAAGCTTCAGAGAATCCAGAATACCGCAGCCCGGATTATCACAAATACCCCTGTCAAAACTTCCGCTAAACCTGCTCTAAAACTCCTCCATTGGCTTCCCATAAGGGAGCGAGTCAAATTCAAGGCTTTATGCCTAGCCCACAAACTACTGCAAAATCAAGGCCCCCCAGTTCTTAGTAAACTCATCACTCCCTATAAAGCCACAAGATCCCTCCGGTCTGACACAGAAAATTTCATCACTACCCCCAGATTCAAGAAAGCCCGAGCTGGAGGAAGACGCTTCTAAGTTCAAACCGCACGTCTTTGGAACTCGCTCCCTCGCGACTTGCGACTCGAACCACAATACCTTCGCTTCAGGAAGCAGCTAAAGACTCATCTTTTTCCCCAATGACTCACGCCTTCCCTTACACTGATTCTGTGTCCCCCTCCCCCCCTCTTCACCTCTTGTTTGCCCCTGGCCCACTGAACTGAAGAGTTAGGGTTTTTTTAGCGCTGGGATACCTCAGGGTGATTATGCGCTCTACAAAAATAAATAATAATAATAATAATAATAATCCTCATTGATAAGACAGGATCTCTCAACCATTGGATAATTGTTAATTAAAATAACACGCACACCTTCCGGAAAACAACGTATTGTGGCACGAAAATATTTAAGCATATCGATACCCACAATATTGTCCGGTGTGGTAGGGGAAAGCAAAAAATGGACATGCTGCAGTGAATTTGTCAAGTCCGAATTCAAGTGACTGTGAAAGTGGGCTAGGTGTCCCATTGAATCCTATCGATGTTATCATTGTGCCGGACAGGGAAGCCCTAGGAACCAATTTTTTTAGACAGAGCACTACGGGTAGCCCCTGTATCAACCAGAAACCGATCAGTAGATCCCAAGACATTTGTGTCCACATAAGGACCCATTTGATCTACTGGCACCTTAACGGGTTCCTAACCCCATGCATAATCGGAATCTGCAAGGACATCAGCAGAATAATCAGACATTTGACATTGATTTTGTTTATCAAAAGAATTAGAGTAATTTGGTCCTTGTTCAACTGCCTCAAACCTGGGACGAGCTCCTGTACCTCCCCTGTTTCCTGAATTCCCTTGGGCGTCTTCTCACACTACCTCTTCCCTGTTGGTACTGCTGACCTCGCAAAAGAGGGCACTCAGAACGCCAATGCCCAGTGTCTTTACAATAAGCACACTGATCAGGGGACAAATTTGCTCGAGGGAAAGGGGGCGATCCAGGTGTATACATTACACGTCCTCCTCTTCCACCTCCCCTAAATGGTGGACCATATACTTAAGCCAACATTACTTTTGTCTTTAATTCTTTAACCTTCTTATCCTCCCTGCCTTCTGCTTCCTGTTCCTGTTGCTCATAATATTGGGCCATGGTCAAAAGGGAAACTGGGGAAGACGTGTTCCAAGAACTCTCGCTGGCCTTTAAGCGACTAGCTATTTCTGGTAACATATTAGCGACAAATGTATCAACAAACAATTGTTTACCCGTATCATCGACCAATGACTGACCACTAAAATCATGGAATGTCTCCACCTTGAAAAGAAGTCAGAAAATAACTCATCCTTTTTCTGTTTACAGGACGCTAACGTAGTCCAATCTATTTTCTTAGGGGGTATGAGAGTCTTTAACTTAGTCACAATAGCTTTAGGAAGATCTAATATCTCCTTCTGAGCTTTCTGAACAGGCTCCCTTTCCGCATCTATTCTTTCTAATTCCACCCAGGTATCATCAAATCCCGCATTGTCATCTATTTTACGTATTGTTCTCTACATATTAAGGGTCAAAATAACTCCAAAGAACATATCAATATCTGGCAAGGCCATAGTGCAGGAGCAAATGGCTCCTTCCACCTCCTCATAGAAGGCGGCAGGATTTTTCTGTGGGTCGGGCAAAGCAGCTTGAAGAGCCATCACATCAGCTCTACTCCAAGGAGTATAAACCCAATATAAAAAATATCCCTTTGGCACTAATTCCTGAGCTATTCGTCTACAATCAAATATTACCTCCCAAACAAATGTTTCGACAAAATAAAATTGCTCTGCACTGTTCCACTGTTGAACCATAGTTACAATGAGTGATGCCGCGTGAGACCGGCAAGCCTTCTCCCTAGCAGCTGCTTTTAATTTATCTTTTTCTGCTCTAGTCAAAGTAGAGCGAATCTGTCACCCATCTTGCATATCTTTATCTTTTTCTTCTGAAGACAAATGCTCCTTATCAAAAACCTCATCCTCAGGGGAACTTGGAGTGGGGAATTTATACGGGGGTGGGGGCGTTCTAATAGGATGCAGTCATCCTGAGGTTTATTAAGTATAGGATAAACAGGGCGCCTAATAGGATACTGGCCATTTACCTCTAATCGACGTTCCTTATCTTCTTTTTCAATTTTTTCTTTTTCTTTTTTTTTTTTATCCTAGCGCTTTTTGATATATCGTTTTTCGTTGTTCTTTTTCTGCTATAGCTTCTGCTCTATTCACTCTCTCTCGTACTTCTTTCTCCCACATACGCACACAATCAAACATATCCTGTCTATTTTTTCTTTCAAATAAACACTACTCTGCATATTGAACCTTTTAAAACTCAAATGACCCATTCACAGGCCATTGTAGATCAGAATCTTTCTTTGTGTATTTGTTCCACAGTGTACTATACATTATGGAAGAAATACCATATTTCACATATATGTCTTTATTAGGTGTCCCCACTGGGGCAGCTGGCTGAATTTTTTCTAAACTTTGTTTTGGTACCACCAGAGCAGCAACACCACCTACAGAGTGTGCTGAGAACAGGCAAGCTTCACCAAAAATGTCAAAATATTATCACTTCAAATACTGCAAAAGGAGAAAAAAATTCACATTACCTGCCTTCAGTTTTTGCAAAAAGTGAATCACAAATTCAAACAAAAAGCCCAGGCTTAACAAATCAAGAGTGCCACTTTAGCGACCTTACCAGACAGAAGACTCCAACTCCCACATGCTGATCTCTGGTTGAGCTAATGGTCACTACAAAAGTGCGCCAAAGAAAACCCCAGTTGAGAGCGGCACCACCTGGATCGTCAATTCGGGAAAACCGTGAAAGTCACGTCGGCCTGCAAAGACAAAGGTCTCCACGTGCAGTGTGCTTCTTCAGTGAAATTCCAATCCTCCGTCAAGACCACTCCTTCGGACGTCCGCGTCTCCAATAGAGTCACACGACGGGCGCCAACTGTGGAAATATACCTTTTTAGGGGTACCCTGGTGCAAGGTCACCCTCTTGTCCACGGGTTCAAAAACCAACAAAGTAGAGATCAGCACTGAAGTAGGAATAAATAACAAGTTTATTAATCACTCATGAGTGGGACCACGTCCACACAGCACTCTCAAGTGCTGGAGGATGTAGTACTTGAAGTCACAGAACACAGGCCTTTTGTACAGTTTTTCAGCAGTGTAAGCATGTGAACAGAAATAGGAAGAGCAAGTTTTGGAAATAGTTATCAACAAACAAGGGCAGATAAAACTACATGGTCAGCAAAGTGGGAGGGGAAGCAGGAGTGCTTATGGCAGCAACAAATGATTGAGAGTCAACAGAGGTACTAGCAGCTACAAACTCTCAGCATATACATTGCTTTTAGCTGAGTCAGGAAGTCAACTAAAATAGATAGCACAGGCAGGAAAAGACGAGCAGCAGAGGACAGGAGAATTACGAAGGATAGGAAATGAACACATCAGCCAAAATGGCTGCTGCTTATGCCAAATAAAATTTTACTCATTTTCCACAATTCTTGCAATTTAGGCAAAACACAGTATCACAATAGTTAATTAAAAATGACAAAGATATAATAAGACCCAATAATTAATAAAAAATGACAAAGATATAATAAGACCCAATAATCAGTAATTTAAACGGACACATCTATTCTGACATTTCACTAGATATCCACGAATCACAACTGATAACATGTAAAGACACCCAGGGGCTTATTTATGAGAGCCCTGCATCACTTTTGCACCACGTAAAGTGGTACATTCGTGACGCAGGGCTCTCAAAGATTTATGAAGCCACGCAAAGCCATCCTGCGTGGTTTTGAGCAGCCTCATAAATCATGAGTAAGGCGATGCAGCACAAATTGCTACATCGCCTTACTCTGCGCCTGGGAGGCTTTTATGAGTGCAGTGGTGAGTTTTCCCATGCAACACCCATGGAATTTGATGCTGCCCCAGATTTACAAAGTGAAGAGTTGAATCCGTATGCCTCCCAAGGTGAGGCGTAATGAGGAGAAATTTGTTTAATTCTCTTAGTTTTTTCCTCTTTTCATGTGTGCTGCGTTTTTTCCTCTTTCCATGTGTGCAGCACACATAGAAAAAGGAAAATATTTTGTAGCATTGTTTTTTGTGCAGGAAGGTACACCTTCCTGCACAAAACCAATTCTGCCTGCAATGGAGCACCGTTGACACTAGGCTGTCACAACGGCACCAGCACAGGTAGAATGAACAAGAACGGGCAATATTGCTTAAATATGGTGCATTCCAGCCCTTTCACTTTGGCGTAAGGCAGCGCAGCATGATGTTACCCTGTGCAAAAATGCCATAAATGAGTCCCTTTAGACTGTGTACACAAATCTTTTTTGTCGACTCGTTTCGGTGGACTTCCCTGTGCCCTACCTTATCTCCATATTGACGTCACAGATCTACTTGTTGCTCTTCGAACTTATGTGCCTGCCATGAGAGCAAAACGTCAATCTTGCACCACATATGTGAACATATTTTCATAAGCATTCTGCTGAGACCTTGTGCGTACTGGCTCTACCAAGAACTTTTTCAGAACTTTTTCCAGGTTTCCTGGAGTAACTTAATTAATTTTCTTACTGCACCTAAGCATGTGGATTGAACTCATATCACCCATCAGTATTATGGGTATTAGACTTCCTTCTCTTAGGATAATTTATATTTGAATGCTAATAAAGTGCATCATCTACTCAGAATGTGGCCCAAAGAATTACACATCGCATAACAGGATTAAAATCTGCCCTCATCTGAATCTGTGAACCATGGGTCAGGTCATATTGAGGTGGCACAAAACTTAGCCGCTAGAGGCCCAAACCCAAGCCATAACACCGCTGTCTGTCCCCTCTCTCATGTGCTCAACCCAGGACAGTGCAATGTAATGGAGCAGGATGTCGCTGTAGGATTCAATCGCCATGGGTACAACGTCCCTTCAGAGAATGGAAATGAGATGGAAGGAAGTAAGGCAGATTTGCTTTACGCACACTGCTTCATTACAATTAGTAATAATGGTCAAGGAAATATTTATAATCATAAACAGATCATAATTGAGCACACACTGCTTAGTCTTTATGGCCTACTTGCATGTGAATCGATTCACCGTTAGCTTCAATTCAATGTTTCCATTTTTCTTTCTTTTTATTTTAATCTGCAGTTGCAGTGTGCAAGGAGAAATCTCGACACAGAAAGCTGAATCAATAACCCTTTAAATGCACAACGTTCCCACCCAAAGCCGGATTTGGACGAATTTTATTTGCAGTTCCACACTGCACCGTGCAAACTAGCGAAGCTCACGTTCTCCAGGGAGAATAGGGGTGCAACGAAAGTAAGGAAATAATCCAATACTTCTGCCAAAAATTACACAGAAGTAATGTTTCTCCAAAGGAGAAAGGGTACCCAGTTTGAGCCAGTTAGTTCAACAAGAAGAAATGTCCAGACAACCATTAATCATCAGCCATAAGTACCTAATACAGTCCTTTCTCTCGCACAAACAATATCGTTCCTGCATCGTCAAATTGAATGCTTTCTTAAAAAGCATCCTCTGTATTCCTAAAATCCTGCACGAAATACTGACCTTTATTTAAAGCTTATGATGGTAGCCTTCCCTTTTCCCTTTAAATGACCCTCTACTTTCCTTCCATTTTCTGCATACCTTCTCTTGTGAGCACATTGCACAACCTACTCAGTCACATTCATGTTTGGCTAAATCTCCCTTGTATTTATACAAATTGCCTGCAGCTCATTTCAACAATTGCAACTGCTTCTTCTTTAAAAGCCATACCCCTGCAGCCTTAAAATACCTAATCTCCTTTTAGCACCTGATCCTTTTTGTAGGTTCAGCCCCCAACCTTATTTCCTACCTCCTCCTATTTTAGCTGAATTTGTTCTTGTTGGCTTTAGGACTCTGTGCACTTTATCACTGCTAACCACTGCTAAAGAGCATGTGCTCTTGCCTTAAAACATGGTGGAATTGGCTCATACCCAATTGGCATATTTAATTTACTTATAACTCACCATCGATAAACGAAGACACCATAGTAAATGAATGCTGGGGCGGACTTCAACGATTAGACCTGGGGACGATATCAGCATATACACAAAAGGTGTCTAGGTACACCAGGCTTGAGTTTTCACAGTTTAATCACCTCCACAAGACATATTTGCCCCGTTAAAGAATAGGCAGGATTGTTGGGAGGGACCTTAGACCCTGCCCTCGTGCACAGTTATAAAGGCAAACTGCTTTTACATGGTGTAGGGGTGTTCCAAAATAGGAGTGTACTGGGAGCAAACACTACGAAATATGAATGAAACACTGGTCACGAAGATCGAGAGAAAGTCTGAGGTTTGTCTCCTGGGGTTCTTCCCCAGGCCTAAACCTAAAAAAGTTTATAACAAACTTATGGACCTGGCATCTGTGTTGGCCAAGAGATGTAAATCTGGTGGAGGACTTCTGTGTACAAGGTGGAGAGGTGACATGGAATAATGGGCGAGGGTGTAGAGGAAAGCTCCCAGACAGGAGGAAGCATGTGGTACGGGAAGCATGTGGTATGGGTTAAAGTCCAACTGCTGAACTACGGGGGTGGACGTCATCTAGATCTTTGGGCAATATATCAAGGTAAATGGGTCAGGTACTGGACACTGGTTGATAAATTACGCATTTCAGAGCTGCAGCACATGTGTCTTTGCCTTGGGGTAAGGGATCAGGGGGACGCCCTCTGGGCCTTTGCCTATGTTTAGGTTATGTTTGTGTACTTCTAGTCTGCCAGCTATCCACAGTTCGTTACGTAACTTTGGGATTTCATTTTATGGGACCTCTCTTATTGTTTCAAATTGTTAAGAGCCTTATTTCGCACTGACACATGAACGCTGTTTTTCTACTCCTCAGCTGAGTATGATGATTATGTTATATTAGACATGCTGATGTTTTCATAACTTCAATTGTAACAAAATCTAATAAAAAAAGAGGTTTGAAAATAAGATCTTCACATTTCAGCCTCATTCCAGTTTAATTGAAAATATACTTCTCTGCTCCAGTACAAACGGCACAGAGAACCAGAAGGCCTCAATGAGTTCTGTTGTTACCAAATAAGAGAGATGTGTGGCTGACTCTATTATTTTCCAGGTATCGGAGTGACTATGGTAAATGTCCGAAAAAGGCTTAGAGGCTTCTGAGAAGAATACAAAATAATCGGCATCCCTGTTAATTGTCAGTTTTAAGTTATCAGTCTACAAAAGAAGCCATCTGGTCATTTTCTGATGAGATTATTTTCAATGTATACTTTGCTATCAATGATTTAAGTTCAAAGAAGTTCACAGTACATCGCTTTTTGAGGTGAGAGAGCTGTGGGTATTGAAGATAAATTTATAATATTTCTATTGTTGATGTCACGGCAAACCTGCAATATAGAAAGCTTAACAGATTTATTTTTTGCACCTTCCAATACTACGTTCCAGCTGATGGACCGCGGTCGCAGGTTTGGGTACTTGGACTTTCTACAACACTTGATGTACGCTTGTGTTTTAGGACACATTATTGCCCCTGGAGAACTGGAAGAACAAGGCACAAGAGGGCAAGGAACATGACCCACCAAGGTGAGCACTGGAATATTGTTGTGTGCTTTGTGTATTAAAGCGTCGCAGGGAGCGCATCTATATTCTAGAGTGCAGAGCACCCTGCAATCTAATGTGAAGCTCAAGAAAGGCAGGGGCTATCACCTCCATTCAAGTGCCTTGAGGTAGCTGGTCACTTTGGACCAGGCTATGCAAAACTTTTGTTAACAAGTCACTGCGTGTGTAAAGATTTGCAGACCCCCGCTTTTGTATGAATAGCTTGTCAACCTTCCATTCACCATAGATGTCTCTCCTATTTCTTATACAGTAACAATCCTGGCACTATTCAATCAATCAATCAATCAATCAAACATTTATAAAGCGTGGTAAATCACCTGTGAGGGTCTCAAAGTGCTGGAGATGAGGGCCCTGCATGGTGGTTTGTTCATTCAACCATCCAGGTCTTGAGTTCTTTCCCGAATTGCTGAAGCGACGAAGAGGTCCTGAAGTGCAGGGGAAGTTTGTTCCATGCCTTGGCCGCCAGGTGCAAGAAAGAGCATCCTCTGCTGTTGGTTCGGCGGATCAGGGAGGTATCTGCGAGGAAGAGGGAAGCAGATCAAAGGTGTCTGGTCAGTTGATGGAAGGTCAGGCGTTTGTTGATGTATGCTGGTCCCTTCGTTGTGCAGGGCTTTGTAAGCGTGGGTCAGCTTCTTGAACTGGCATTTCCTCTCGATAAGCAGCCAGAGTAGCTTCTTGAGGTAGGGTGTGACGTAGGTCCTTTTGGGGAGGTTGAGGATGAGTCTTGCCGCTGAGTTATGTATTGTCTGAAGTCTCTTTAGGAGGTGTGCAGTGATTACTACGTAGAATATGTTTCCGTAGTCCAGCCTGCTGGTGACGAGGGCTTGCATGCCGGTCCTTCTGGTGTTGACTGGGAGCCACATGAAGATCTTGCGGAGCATGCGATTTTGGGTCAAAGACTCCTCCTAAACTGTGGGAACAAATGAATTCCACAACAGGATTAGCAGTGATTTCCAATCCAGCTCCTGAAAGGGATTCCAAAAGTCCTTGCTTACATGTCTGGGATTGATTAGCGGCACCCGGGACAGCGGGTGCTTGCCTACTGAACAGTAACGAACTGGTCTCATGGCAATAAACCTCCCCACTTTCCTCCTTCATAAGGTTGCAATGGATTTGTGCTCTGGGTGCTAATGTGGAGAGTCTAGGAGGGAAGATATCTGTTTTTCTTGCTTATGACCCCAGAACTCCACCCCCCACTACCTACGGCTATGGTTGGGAAAGAAGATCACTTCAGGTCTTTGTGTTCTCCACCACAACAGCTCGTCAAATTCACGTTCAAACTAGTGTCTGTGTGAATAATGATCTTTACAATGCGACAGTGAATGTCCAACTAGCTGGCAAGATAGGTAAGTGAATTAAATGTTCACTGCTGGCATGTCATGAGATCTGCATTTTAAAGGCTTGAATTCAAGCGAGGACAACTAAACTCGTATTCTCCAGAGGGTGGTAACATGAGTACCATTACATTAAGTGATAGTTACACGTGTGTTCAGAAACGAGACAAGTTGAGAAAGGAGCGCTATATATACATCAATTTGTTATTTGTATTAGATGGGATAACAAACAGATCATACAAATGAGGAAGGCACCACCCAATTTCATGTGCACATTTATAATTCCTTAAAAAGTTCAGCACTCAGTGGCACCTTACTGAAAAGGAATTTAGAAAGCTGAAAAAAGGAGAAATGCATTTAATGGGTCGCGTTTCGGAATGGCATTGCGGTGTTCATCAGTTCATTGAAATAAAATACTGCAGGAAGAAGAGCAGAGATAAAGTGCAATCCAATCCAATAAAATGTATCGTTTCTATTTGTCTTTTACTGCCACAACTTGGGAACAAAACACGCTTTGAGCCTTAGCCGTGCAAAGTTTCAGGGGAGACGGAAAACGGCGGAAGGATAACGAGCAGAGGATGTCTGAGAACACCGAGGCAAGCACATCCATCGGCAAACATGTCAGGTTGATACATTTCTAAATAGCCCCATTGTCCTTGGTTCTAAACTCCCCCCGCCCCCGGGAGCTGGAATGCTTAACTCCACCTCACAGCTCATAGCCACAATGTATGTGTTTGCATTTGGCGAGGGTAAATACTTCAGGGCTATGTTAGGAAGCATTGTTTAAAAAGCCTAGAAAGAAACGGTCACTATTTCCTTCACGTTTTAGTCAAGTTGTAGAGAATAGCGCTGTAAATTATTCTTCAGATACCTATACCTGCAAGCGTTCAAGGAGGCAACCCAGCCGACTTTGGTATAGGGAAAAGGGAGAACACAAGACACACGGCTACGAGAAACTGTTTTTGTTGAAAGGGGTTTTCAGGGAGAAGGTGTTGCCCGCATTAGTGTACTTCGGCCCACGCGCTGGGGTGAGGTCAGTGACTGAGTCACTGGGATAGAGAACTGAGACACGGGCGAGGAGGGCGGACAAAGATGGCCATATTAAGGCAGCCGTTTAGCACATAGTAATCTCCACTGTAGTTATCAAGTGTTCCTCTCCACTCCAATGTTCAGCTTATCCACCTGACTGCATGTATCTCCTGTGAGCTGGGAGTGGGAGGAAGCGCGTGGAGAGTCCACATGGGCCTCTGTCTTAGGTGGAGTGGAAGAAGAATAGGTGCAACAGCTGGGACACACCTCTGGGGAAAAGATGGAGGGGGTGGTGGGGGGCAGTCCAATATCCACGTTCCTCATGTGGCCTTCAAATGAGGAAATTAGGGTCACCTGCGTATTTAAGTCAACTTCAATCCTAACGCATGGGACGTACGCCTTGTGGACAAAAACTACCATTGTTTTTTCTGCACTAAGGTGGGGTTCACTTTTCCCCTACTTAGATTGTAACTCGACCACGAAAGAAGATTAGTTAACAGATATATGGTCATGAAGCCGTAGATCCTCTTGGTTAATAGATATATAAAATATGCAGACCTATTCATTGACTAAAGAATTCACAGACTAACGATCATCTAATTAACTCAAAATGAGAATACAAGAACTTCATTTTCCCACATATTCTCTGACCTGTTTTAACCTTAACATAGACCACACTAACGTATAAAAGCGATTAGGAGGGATCCATAGTTAATTTTAATTACTCCTAACCAATCTTCCTAGATAGTCATGTTAGTGTCCTCCAACACTGCAGGCATTCGAGTTGCATCTTTACAATCTGATTGGCGATAAAAAGATCTCCAACAAAGACCCTCTATTAGACCTGGCCTCCTTAAGATGGTCTTCCTTTGGACTTTTTGGCTCCACGTTTTTCTGATTCTTTTAGTTGGCCGTAGGACTCATTTTACCAATGCTAACCAGTGCTAAAGTGCACATGCTTCTCCCCTAAACATGATGACATCGGTATATACCTGATGGGCTTATTTGTTGCACTGGTAAGTCCACTGTAAAGTGGTACACCATATACACAGGGCCTGTACTTCAAATGCTACTAGTGGGCTGCAGCACTGATTGTGCAATCCACAGAAGTAGCCTTTCAAACCTGTCTCAGGCCTTCCACTGCAGAGCCTGTGTGTGCAGTTTACTGCCACTTCGACTTGGCATTTAAAACTACTTGCCAAACCTTAAACTCCCCTTTTATTACATATAAGTCACCCCTAAAGTAGGCCCTAAGTAACCCTAAGGGCAGGGTGCTATGTAAGTAAAAAGGTAAGACATGTACTTCTCGTAGTGACAAACAGTCTATTTAGTTTTTCACTATTGTGAGGCCTACACCTCTCATAGGCCAGCATTGAGAATTCCTAAATAAAATTTTAAGGTCAAATTCCTGATCAGAGAGGAGTAACTTTTTTTATGATTCATATCTTTGGACTAGTAATGATAAATCCTCCTCACTGATAAAGTTGGATTTAACATTACTGTTTTAGAAATGTCACTTTCAGAAAGTGGACATTTCTCTGTACTTACTGCTCTTTGTGCCTTACAGTCTGTCTCCAATAAATACCTGGTAGGTTGACACCTACATTTTGCGCATTCCCTCTAGACAGAAAAAAAACACATGAAGGTGAGGCTCATCTGCATTCTGAGCGCTCATCTGCATTCTGATGGGTCTTCCTGAGCAGGGAAGTATGGAAGGGGCTAACACTTAAACTTCAATAGGTAGTGTCCTCTCCGCACACAAAAAATCATATACTTTTGGATCTTGAACTGAACTTCTGTCAAAAGGACTGCTGTGCTGCTTAAAGGACTCAACTGGACTGCTGTTTTGAAAGGACTGCTTTTCTGCTTGTTGCCCTGCTGCCTGCTGCTTCCTGACTCTGCTGAAGGAGAGCTGAACTCTGCCTTCCACCCAAATAATCTCCAAGTGCTTGATGGCTTGCTTCCTGTTTTCGGAAGCCTCAGGGACACAAAAGACTTCCTGCAATTCCTCTGGTGCTGCTGGACTCTACCTACTGTGAGTCCAACACTTGCATGAGGGGCACCCGCCAATCCTGGGCCTCAGAAGTGGGTTCTACTACTGATTTCTGTAATAACCGATGCATCACCCAGACTGTGTGGGAAATTCCACCGCATGGCCCTTCGATGCAGAGGCTGCCCGACGACAGTGGATCCACAGCCTGCGCGGCTGGATGAGGATGCTCTGCACGGCTCAATGATGACACATTGCATTCACTTCAACGGATGTCGACGATGACGCAGTATGCTCTTGACGTCAACACTTTCTCCAGCCAAGGTATTTGTTCAGCTGGACCTGTCTGGGACATGTAGCTGGCCTGTCCTCCATCGCAGTCGGCCTGAACTTTGGATTTGTACTGGTCCTTCGCGACCTCATGTAACCACTGGTGACTTTTGCAGCATTTTTCTTGCATTTATTCTTTAAAAATTCATATCTTGTCTTCTACTGATAGGAGTTTTCTCATTTTGGTTTTGTTTTACTCAGATAAATATTCCCTATTTTTCTAAACCTTTGTGGAATCTTTTTATGGTGTATTCATTGTGTTACTCTGTGTGTGTGTCTGTGTGTGTGTAATAGCCCCCCACTGGGGCCCGTTGGGCATTGCAGTGCAGACCTAAACCAGAAGCATGACCCGACGATGAAGCACGCGCCCCCCCACCAGGTGGTTGAGGGTTTGTGCTCCACTAAGCAAACGCTTCCAGTGACCATTAGGATACTGAATATAATATCTAGGATCCACTATAGTGAGGTTATGGATTCACTGCGTACATTGCTAAGTTAGCATAAGTTAGTATAAGCTTGGCTGCCTTGTTGCCGCTTTTGCACACGTTTCTACATGATTTTGTTTTCACAAATCCTCTGCTTGTGCTCGCTGACATGAGAACCGTCTACCTTTCACTTCTCTTGCTGTACTCTGGGGCTCTTTCTGTACAGCGTGTTCAAGGTAAAAAAACAATGTGCTCCGTTAATCTGCTGTTGATCAGTCCCACGCATGTTAGACATAATACTGCCACAGGTGCACTACCAAAAATCCGGTGCTTTTAATATTGCATTGTAGGCATGTTAAGACACTCGAAGAAAACCTTTCAGAGAAGAAGAGCTGTGTTATTCCGGAGATGTAAATCTTTGCATCTGAACCTGGAGGTATGGGGTCCCCCTGACAAAGCCCAGAGGTCTTCTATAATTATCATAAACGAGTTCCTCGCACGGGGACGGTGACAAGGCACAATAGGCCTTTTTTCCACTAGCTTTATAAAATGATATCCCCGTTCATATTTTATGGAATTGTAACAATGCTCACTATATTGAGTTATGCATTTTGCTGCTAGTATTGGCTTGTGTACTGCATTATAGAGCACGTTAGTTAAAATAAACATTTTAAACTATATTGTGTCTCTGATTACTTATGTTGTGGACAAGTATGAGTGAGTTGGAGAAAGAGTGTTCTTGATCACGCAATTACTGAGAGAGTCTGAGTCACTTGTTTTAGGATGTCTAATCATTGGTTGCTTCGCTGTAGTACGGAGAACGAATGAGATGCTATAGCTAGTCGGATAGGGGTGCCGTGCACTAAGGTGGGTTGTTGGTACACCACTATACACAGAGGTCCTGGTTTCCTGCGCGTAGTTCTGTATATGTGCAGAATCCCTACAACACCACTATGGAATGGTATACTTAATTTCAATCGAGTCCACGTTGGAAACCATTCCCACTCATATACAAAAACAGGAGTGGTATCTCTCTACTCTTCACATGCAAGGTCAGAACCGCTTCCTCTTACTTCACACGTATGTATGTATGTACTTATGAATTGACAAACCTAACTATAGAGCAACAGATCATTGAACAAGTATACGATCGAAGATAAGATTTATAATCATTTAAGAAGGTTGACAACGCTTAGTTCACACACTAGTGAGGTAGCTTCTCCCACTAGCAGAGTAGATTGTGGCCTATAAATGCTAAACAGTGGCTAAACCCCTGTTCTTCTAGCATAGAAGCAAAATGCCCAGCTATGAAGACTAGGCAATTATGCTGTGAAGGTACAGATGTAGAGGTTTAGATATCAGAAAACAAACATGATGCTCTATGTAACAGTACATTATTCAAAGGAATGATAAGCATGGTGGCACTGAGGTGATGGGGATGAAACATTGAAATCTCTCCTATTCCTTTCTGATAGCTACCTGGTTGAAAGACTAAGACTAGTCAAGAGGGTCAAACAGAGGGACCCTCCACACACACAGCATGTGCCCATATTTCATAGGCTTCCTTTAGTGCAGGGAGTATCTTTGTATGGGTCACATTCACTGTCTGCTTTGTGCCTAGTGCAAGGGATAAGTAGGCAGTGCCTTGTGGACTAACACAGCTATATCAGAATACAAGTGTGGCAATTCACCAGAGCAAAAGGCAAATGACTTGCAAGAAAGTATTCGCTGTACTCTTACTAGGCTAGGAAGCTTACAGCATTATGAACGCTTACAGTTCAGGAGCGGTCAGACCTCAGTCTAGTATTGTGGGTCTTAGGTCAAAGAGGAATTGTGACATTAAGTTCCTCATTGCAAGTGGCCTCTTAATTTTGATGCTACCAGCCCCATCAGAATGATGAGATCGGCTGTGTTTCTACACAGATCTGTTTATTTTCACAGTGAGAAGAAATCCCTGTGTGCAAAACTAATTTCTAAGAGGATCTTCTGGATCCCATTTGTACTGACCCAGAATTTCCCCTCTCCTAGAGTTAATATTACCCCAGTTATAAGTAAACTCGGAGGGTGGTGAAAATCCAGGCCATTTACTAGGATACTCATAATGAGGGCCTTTATGGAAAAACAGAGTTCTTGGGGAAAAAGCAACAAAAGTATGCAGAAGGGACATACAGCTGTCATGTCGGTGATGCTACTTTTACACTTAATATGCTACCCAGAGAGACAGACACTAGTGGGAAGATTTTAGGGAAGGAATTTGAATCTTGCTGGAAGGTACTGACCATATACAGTTTACTGCCATCTCCAGTAAGCAGTGCTGGAGTAGGCAATGTATAAATGTATATGATCAGCAAAGTTTGAAAATGTGAGAACCCATAGAAATGCTACATAGGGATTGGTATTCATTGTGCTGTTTTTGCAGCCAGCCAACTTTGGACTGCTTGGTGTTCAATATGACAACTGCATCTTTTTAAAACTGTACTCACAATAACAAACCAAGGCAACAATAACAGCTCAATACTATCCACCTGCACAGGAAGTGACATCACTGGATTTCCCATCAATCATCTGCAAAGGCAGTGACATCACGTGAATACCGTACATCCATCTGAACAGGAAGTTATACCACTTGATTTCCCATCATATATCTGCACAGAAAGTGACATCACTGGAATCCCTATCATCCATTTGCACAGGAAGAGACATCACTCGTTCCCAAGAAATACTTAAGGGCTGTGTAATATGGAAGCACAGCGTTGCACCACTGGCGCGCCTAAGGCAAGCCCATCTGCGCCCATTTTTGTCTGAATTGCGCCCAGCGCTAGGAAACTTGGTCCTCCTCCCTCCTGCAACTACCTTTCTGTGATCCTTCACGCCCTCAATCTTGACTGTTGGCCACTGGTCCACAGACTGATTCCTTTCCACACCACACAACACTGAGTGAGTGTTCACTTGTGCTTGCTGCAAGTTTTCATGCATTAACTCATACCTGACACTCACCACACCAGTACTGAGAGCAACCAACACTCACTCTCTTGCACTCACACAGTCCTGTAACCACCCACACAACACTTTGCACTCACATGCATGCTCCTCAACACTCCCTCACAAAACACGCCACTGAGATTTGGACCTGCTACTTGCCAATGTCCTGGACCTACTTTTTCTCACAGAAACCTGGCTGCATCCTGCATTGACATCACAGATACTCTATCGCGGATCATTATAACAACAAACATATTGGCAGCAACCATTTTTGGTTTCATGGTATTGACCATGTCCCCATAGGCAAAAGAGGCTCGAATCGGGAACTGTCTCTTAGGAAGTTAGAATCAAAATGGATATGTCGCCTTCGTGCTACCACACTAGGCCACAATTCTGACTCCGAGATGCACTATTTCCTTTAGAATACATTCTGCCTACTGGCCTACCCTACTTTGTTGTAATGTATATCATCAACCAATACGGATTGCTCCTTTGTGGCATGTCTACATTTATCACCGATATAACATACTCTGCCCACTTGTCAACCCCACATCGTAGTAATACACATTACTTATGAATATGGTTCTCTACTTTGTAACATTTCTTGTATACCTTGCCATTACCCTTTTTCAGGTCTGGGATAACCACAGACATACCATATCTTTTTTATGTATCTGGTCAGACCACCCATCGACCAGATCCTATTCAGGATCTCATAGGTCAAACGTTACGATGGTCAGTGTTACTCTATACACTGAGTTCCTTGATCTTCCTTTTATGGCAAACTAGGGTCCCCTGTATACGGATGTTTGATAAATTGGCCTACTACCACGGGACTGTACGCTTTAACCTGTTGGTTACACTTAGGGGATAAGTCCGATTGGCATTAATTGTGTTGGTCTGTTCGCGCATGTCCCTCTGATCCATATGATATGGTCAAGTAGGGCCGTTCTGCAACCTATGCTGTGTTTCTATGCCGCATCACCCCGCGTTACCAAGAGAAAATAGGACCATGACGAGCGTTTTCACCTTTGCGTCATGGCGACGGCATATACGGATGTGTCTTTTACCCGCTGGTCGTGATAAGATAGGGTCGCGCTGCATGTAACGCGACGTCTGTAAATCTTATTGTTCCCCCTTATTAAAGTGTAAGACCATGTTGATTTTCTATACTTTTCCAACATGGCGACTATCCCTTTCTGTCCTCTTTTGCTTTTCTTGTCTAAGACACTGAGGATCACGTGACCTTATACCTCGATTCGCGCGTTCTTCCCAAGTTTCTAAAATATATTTGGAGTACAACCGGGATTGTTTGGTCGCTCATTATTGCTTCTACCGGGGATTCCTTTCGGACCATGGGACTTCCTAGGTATTCACGTTGTTTGCGTTTGTTGCTTTTTGGTGTCTCTGTGGGTATTAACGCTGTATAAAATTACTTTGTGTTATATTTTTTACTGTGATTCCCTATGTATGGATAATTTTGGCTGCGCGCTTTAAAAATAACTGTGTGCTGGTTTTATTTTGCCACATGCTTGTTGCCAACTATCTCAACATGCGAGATATTGTGGGCGTGTAGGGTCAATCAGTGGTATTAATGACCCCGGTTAGCTCTATATTCGCTCTTGTTATAATCTTGACTGTACACTTTACAATGGAGCTACCCAGGGTGGTGGCTTTGTAGTGGCATGTTCGCCTCCTGTGCATTGGACTGCCCGTGGTATTAGTAAGCAAATGTAGTAGATATGTGCTATTTTTCGATGTGATTTTATTCAAGTCACGCTGTCGTCGTGGTACGATTAGTGTCGTTATATGTGGAATTCCCAGTAGTTAGACTTGCATTTTCTACTACTTATTACTTTGCCGTAGAATCTTGGGGGTTCTTATATATATAAAAAATTATAACCAATAGATAAAAAATTAATCTCCAGTGGTGACACTTGCAATTTGTATCTTCACCATTGTGTTGTATAAACCTGGGGGGTGATATAGAATCAATTCTTTGGATATCAGCATTTTTAGATATCTGGGGATTTCATCTTCTGATGCCCCTCAATACATGTGGAGGTGCATGACTTTATGGCGAATTTCATATTAACATCACAGCTGATTCCTTAAGAAAATCTTTCAAGATACCTAGAGACTATGCCATTCTTCCATATTCACGATAAGTTTTCTTTGTGAATATACCATGCGAATATTGTACTGTTGGGGTCGCAGTTGTTACCTACTTACCCAGTTTGCATTTCACCCATGCGGCATGCCATGTGTTATTCTACGTGTCACTTGAGGTTTCAGTAGCATTTAGCTGGTCATTTTATATTTACTGATTTTTTAGATCACTGGAACCCACTTAAATTTGGTTCTTACTGTGGAGCGCAAGCTAAACTTATACGTTAAGCGCCGACAATCCAAGACCACCCCATTACAAGACACACGTCATTTATTTCTAAGGGTAAGTCCTTGTTTTACGAATTATCATCCACCTTATCAAGAGTTTGATGATTTTTTAGACCTAGATATTAATTGTGGTTATTAACAGATATATGCTTTGGCCTTTCGCATTGTTGCTGGGATTATTATCCCCTTTTATCTTCCTCATAGTGGAAAATCTACTGTATATTATGCACTACTTGAACTAGGGTGGCCTACACCTACTTTGTTATCCATATTTCTCTTGTCAAAGGACATTATTAACCATTAAGTTCCGATTGAATAACAGGTCGTGCATATTTTAGATTGACATATAACAATACCGATGGTTGCTTTTAATATATTTATACATATATATTGATTTTTCCTACCAGATTATTGACTTTGAACCTTTTTGATGTATGTGGGATTTTGACACATTGATTTGCTCTATCCGTTGGCCACAAAGATTTGAATTTGGTGAGTTCCGGAGTCTTTTGTATGTTAATTCCTTTGGTATTCTTACCCCATTTCCCTTGTTGGTTTTAGTATTATATCTTGTGTCAACACTACAAGACACAACGGATCTATCTTGCCTTAGGTCCGCTCTTTTTAAATTTTCCTGCAAGTCAGATTACCTAAGATTAGACATCTATTGGAACCTACACATAGGTATTATCATACATATATTGTTGTTTACAGTAACACTGCAATCCACAAACTTGTCCGTACTGGTGATCTGATATACATGTTCTGTCATTAATGTTTCATTTGTATATTGTCTTTAATTGTAGATATATATGTTTATTTTTTATGATTATTTTTTATGACTGGTTTTTATGTCTTTTCTGATTTTTGTTGTTGTGAGATTCTTTAAATACTCGCAGACTTCCTTGTGCCATATGACAGTTTGTCTTAAGTTATATATGTTTGTTGTCTATATATTATAAATGTTTTTCTATGTTGTCGTGTCAATTATTTACAGCCTTGAAGAAGTTCCTGTGTGGAACGAAACGCGTTGGCTGAGTCTATGTAAGAAAATAAAGGAAATAACTAAAGATACCGATCTGATTTGGACTTCTTCTGACTGGTGCACCTTCCTCTTTTGTCTTTCTCACCAACTTCACCAACACCATGACAGACTTTGTCGCACCACTTGTCCTCGACACTAGCAATGATATTTTGCTCAGAGAGCTGACCTTGCTGACCCCAACTCAAAAGCACTCAAAGACCTTGGAAGCCAGGGCCTCACCCAACCAGTAAAGGGACCTACCCATGTCATCAGACACCTCCTGGAATCTATTTTAACCTCTTTCAACAACATCAGAGTCAACGAGCCCACAAACGTCTTCTGGACAGACCACGCCCTTGTGAAGTTCAGCATCCCTAACCAGGTTCAACGCACACACACCACCACCAGACCAGCCCACCAAAACTAGAACAGCATCACTGACAAGGACAGGAATACCGCTCTTAACACCCACTGATCTGAATAGATCACCAGTCTCCCAAAAGCAATCAAGAATTTCAACGGCAGTGTCACCTCCTCTGCCTAATAACTAGCTTCACTCAAACACAGCAATACAACAAGATTTAGACCCCAGGCCATTTGGTACACGGAGGATCTCAGGCTGATGAAACACCACTGTAAACAACTAGAGCACCTATGGAAAATGATCCAGGACAAAATAGGCAAGAGCACATTCAAATTCAGCCTGAGATGTTACCACCCAATGATATGGAGCACCAAACTAGCTTCTCTGGCGGATCGCATCCATGCCAGCACCAACAGGAAATCTTCACCATTGGGAAGGATTTCACCTCACCAGAGGCCACCTCCAGCTCAATCACCCCCTTGCAGGACCTCTACAACAATCTCTCTCAATTCTTCAGCAATTAAATCACTGCCATTTACAGAAACTTCAAACCACAATTGGTTCCTACAGAATGCACCAAATGCCTCCCAATCCCCTCCAAAGAATCAGTGCTAATAATATAGCCCATCATTACCCCAGAAGAAACCACTGCCACCATGAAGTCCATTCTCTCAGGAGCCCCATCGGATCCCTGCCCCACAATGCCTACTCAAGAGGAATGAAACTCATCAGTGTCAAATTCACACCCATCCTAAATGCATCCACCTGTTCCCTCAACCTTCCCAGTGGCATGGAAATATACAACTGTCTTATCATTGCTAAAGAAACAGCGTCTGCGGATCCTTAACGCTCGCCAACTACATACCTATCTCCAAGCTACCATTCCTGGCAAAGGTCTTAGAAAAAAATTATTAACAGATGCCTTACCAAATACCTCAATGGCCCCAAATTCCTAGTCACCACTCAGTCCACAGCCACTATACAGAAACTGGCCTCATTGCCGCCACGGATGATACCTGCATGACTCTGGACAAGGGACACAGAGCAGCCCTCATCCTCCTGGATGTCTCCGGCAGCATCAGTCATGGTCTCTCACTGCATCCTAATCCAAAGCCTTCAGGACATCGGAATCCAAAGACGTGCACTCCGATGGATCTTCTCCTCCCTCAATGGATGGACCCATTCAGTCAGTCTGGACCGTACACCTCGGACGCCCAGGCCCCCATCTGCAGGGTTCCACAAGGATCCTCTCTAAGCCTGGCCTCCTTCAACGCAGACATGATATCTCTAGTCAGCATCATCCGCTCTCACAACAACGTCCTATGCCGACGACATACAACTCATTCTCTCACTCATGGACAAGATGGCAAGCACCCAGGTCAAGTTCAATGCCAGCATGACTGAAATCGCTCACTGAATGAAGACCAGCTGTCTAATTATAAACACTAACAGACCAAAATTGTGTTCTTCAGAAAGAGCACATCACTGTGGGATTCCACCTATTGGCCAACAGAGTTAGTACCAACACCCACCCACACGATCCCCAAGAACCTAAGGATCATCATTAACATCAAAGCTAGCCTGACTGCCAAAGTCACTGCTGTCACCACCTCATGCTTCCACATGCTGGAGATTTTAAGGAAGATTTTTAAATGGCTCCCAACCAACACCCGTAAAAGTGTCACACACGCCCTGGTCACAAGCAAGCTGTCCTACAGGAACATCCTCTATGCTAGAATTAACAAGAAACTCACCAGAAGGCTGCAGACCATTCAGAATCCTGTGGCCAGAATCCCTCTCAACCTCCAATGTGCACTCATATCACTCCACACCTTAAGGAGTTTCACTGGCTCCACATATGGAAACGAGAACTATTCAAACTCTTCACGCACACTTGGAAGGAACGACATAACAGTGGTCCAGCATACTTCAACAATCACATCTGCTTTCCGAAACCTCCAGACACCTCTGCTCGTCCGTTCTCCCACTTGCAAACAACCCACGCAAATGGAAAACCAGATCCGGTGGTCGAGCCTTCTCTTACATCACTCCTAAAGCATGGCATGACCTGCCACTATTCATAAGAGTCTCCTCCTCAGCTCCTGAATTCTGCAAGAAGCTTAAGATGTGGCTTTTGGATTAATCCCACTAGGCCCTAGGTTTGTGTCACCTGCTCAGCTATAGAAATCCTCCCTGGTGAAAGTGCGCTCTACACTTCTGCACAACATATTATAACATAACATACCATAAAATAATATACCATAAAGTAACATACTATAACATAAAAAACACAAGTTACTTACCTGTACACTGTGGTTCTCCAGTATTACTATCTTTAATAGATTCATGTGCTTGAATCTTCCCCGTCGCCATGGTGGGAGTCCCACAGTAACAGCAATAAAAAAACAATGCTAGTAAACAGGCCTTAGAAAACCGATTGAAATCAATTGTTTTAAAGCATTCAATCATCTGCCAATCAGAGCCGAAACCCAGAAGTACTCTTACCCTGGAAAACCACCATACATCAGATTTTTAAAATAGTGTAAAAAACTATGGATAAGAGGTATATCAATGGTGAGTCTGAACGGCGAGGACGGCGAGTCGCATGTGAATCTATGAAATATATTAATACTGGAGAATCACAGTATACAGGTAAGTAACTTTTTTTTTCTACATTATTATATTTTTCATAGATTCATATGCTTGAATCAGAGTAGCAAAGCAGTAATAAGAGACCTCTGGTGGTGGGTTAGGCGAACCATCCCACCATGAAAACAAATGCAACATTGACTGTAATATTCCCTCGCATTAATGTTAATCATAGATGCAAGTATTTACTTTCTGCAAACAAAGCTCTGTTAAAAGTAAAACCTTGATATATATTAAAGAGAATATACCTACGAACATATCCAAAACCATATATTTCAATACAAGCATATCTTGAGGGAGAGATAGAGAGAGAGATCAAAATCTGCCATAATTACAAAAGACGCAAACTTGCATACCCCTTATGAAAACAGATGTTGTAACATGACCACCACATAAGCTTTGTGCCACGAGTCCAGACAGTAATGGTTCATGAAAGTATGGCCATTAACCCACGTGGCTGCCCAGCAGATGTCAGGAAGCGATTCTCCCGCAAACAGGGCCAAAGAAGTAGCCACCTTCCTTGTGGAGTGTGCCTTTACTTTTGCCGACAGCGGTCTTCCTGCTTTTTCATGGCAGAACGCAATAACCACAGCTATCTAGCGAGCGACACTCGCCCTTAATAGGGCTTGTCCTTTTCTCAGCAAAGCAAAGGAGACTAACAGTTAATCAGATTTCCTGACTGATTTAGTTCTGTCTAAGTAAAACCTGAGACAAAGTTTAATGTCCAGTGAACGTAAAGCCCCTTAAACTGGCGAAGATGGGTTACAGCTAAAGGTTGTTAATACAATGGACTTATTGAGGTGGAAGGATGTTCCCACTTTTGGGATGAACTTGGGGTTGGTTTCCAAAATTGCCATGTCCTCTTGAAATTGCATATATGTTCATGGATTGTCAAAGCCTGAATTTTGCTTATTCTCCTTGCCGAGGTGATAGTTAAAAGAAACACTACTTTCCAGGACAGAAACTTCAGGTCAGCTGTGTGAACTGGTTCAAAAGGAGCTCTAATCAGTTGAGATAAGACTGTATATAGTTGCCAAGCAACCAGTGGGGGTTTAACCGGAGGATAGGCCCGAAATAATCCCTTCATAAACTCCTTTATCAGTCAGACCACAAAGACAGATCTTCTTTACACATCCCGAATATGGATATTGCCACCAGGTGAACCTTAATACATCCATGAGACAGACCTGACTTTGCAAGCTGCAGCAGATAAGGAAGAAATTGTTCTAGAGAGGAAAATAGGATGCAGTGACTGAGAACTACACAAGACACAAAACCTGGTGAGAGATTCACTGATTCAAATTCAGACAAGTTTAGAGATCAAATCTGTGGAGGCAGAATTTGTCCGTCATTCAATGATAGAAGCTCGGTGAAGCAGTATTGTCTTGGCAAAGCTGGAGCCAGTAGTATAAGACAACATGGTTTTTGTTTAATTTTCCTGATGACCTTGGGGATGGGTGTAAAAGGTGGAAAGGCATATGCGAATATTCCTGTCCATGCCAGATGGAATGCATTTCCTCAACATCCCGGTTGAGTGTACCTGCTGGTGTATAGATGGCATTTCTTGTTGTGTAAGGTAGCATAGTGATCCAAGTTTATGGTCCCCCAGCATTGAAATACCTTCCTTAGCTGACACTGACTGAGTTCCCACTAATTGGCATTGTTTGTCCGTTCAGCTTAGGGTATCCGCCCAATCGTTCTGTTCCCCTAGGACATGTTCCAGCTTTAGAGTGATGTTGGTGAGCATTCATTCCCAGATATGTTCTGCTTGAGCTGAGAGAATCTTTGATCTTGTGCCTCCTTGCTTGGTAATGTAATATATGGTGGTAGTGTTGTCCGTTTGTACTAATACTGAGGAGTTCCGTAGCCTGGGGAGGAAAGCTTGAAGACCCAGGAAGACCCCATTCAGCTCCAGGAAACTGATGTGTGATGAACCCTCCTCGGCGGTCCACTTTCCATGGATTTCTAAATCATACATGTGAGCTCCCCATCCCTCGAGGGAGTATCTGTAGTCATTACTATGTGTGGTCGTAGTACAGGAATGAATGAGAGACCCTGCAAAATGTGCTCGTGTCCATCCACCAAGACATAGCTGACTTCAAATGTGATCGTAATGAAATCTTCGAAGGATCCCTGGCATTGAATCCATTTCTTGTGCAGCTCTTCCTGTACGAAGATGGCAGTTTGGAACCAACAAGATGCATAATGACATCATCCCCAACAATGATTTGTACTTTCTTACTGAAGTGGACTCTTTTGTTGACACAGATTTTGTTGTTGTCTTGAGTCGATGAATCCTTTCCGTAATAGGAAAGGACTTTGCAACTTTCAGATCTATGACTGCTCCCAGAAAAAGTGCTGATGTTGATGGAATCAGCAAGGATTATTCCCTGTTCAGTTTGAGGCCTAGAGTTTTGAATAGCCTGAGACATACAAAAGTTGAGTTTCTGGCTGAATAAAAGGTGGTTCCTTTTATAAGCAAGTTGTCCAGGTACAGGAAAACCTGGTGTCCTGACCTTCTCAGATAAGCTGTCACCAGAGCCAGGAATTTCATGATGACCCTTGAGCTGGACTGAAGGCCAAAAGGAAGCACCTTGAACTGATAACGGCACCCTGCCACCTCGAATTGTAGGAACTTTCGATGCTTGGTGTGGATGGTAATGTGAAAATACACATTCAGCAGATCCAGGGATGTCATGAAATCTCCTGGATCTACACGTTGTAGAATTTCCAGTAAGGACAGCATCTTGAAGAACTGTTTCTTGATTAATTTATTTAAAAGCCTTTAATCCATCACTTGCCTTATTTCTTTCTGATGAGTAAAAACTGGAATAGAATCCCTTGCTGCTCTGCTCAAGCGGACATCCTTTATAGCATCTTTGGAGAGAAGCCTACTGATCTCCTGTTTCAGCAGAACCAGATGCTGGTGCAATGTTTTGAATGGTGGAAAATGTGGAGGCTTTTGAAAAAATTCCAAGGTGTGACCGTGCTGGACTACGTCTGTTAGAAATGGGGGTCTCTAGTTGGCGGTGGCTTGCACCCTGTCCAAGTAGAGACCCTTATTCTAGTCTGGGTAAGGAAGTTACATACCCAAGATAACCCCTGCTTACCCCATTGGTAGCTTGGCACGAACCCGTAGGCTTAACTCAGAGGTAGTGTGTAAAGCATTTGTACAAACACACAAAGTAACACAGTGAACATATTACAAAATGACACCACACCAGTTTAGACAAATAACCAATATATAGCTGAATAAATCAAGATCAAACTGACAAAAACCCAACATACACATGCAAAGATATAACTTTTAAAGGTTAAAAACAGTTCAGTTCATAGAAATCTACGGATATGTCACCTTTAGCAC
Source organism: Triturus cristatus (assembly GCF_964204655.1). Taxonomy (NCBI): domain Eukaryota; kingdom Metazoa; phylum Chordata; class Amphibia; order Caudata; family Salamandridae; genus Triturus; species Triturus cristatus. The sequence continues at coordinate 141,558,741 of NC_140591.1, read as the reverse complement.
AAAATACCTGGGCTGCATCAAAATCACAGATGAAAATAGGTGCAGGGAGATAAAGTATCATAAAAGCAAAGCAATGCATCGATTCCTTACTCCCAGGGGAGGTGATGTGTTGATTCCTTACTGCAGCGCAGGGGAGTTAATGCGTCGATTCCTTACTGTCATGGAAGGTGATGCGTTGATTCCTTACTGTGAGGGAAGGTGATGCGTTGATCTCCGGACACACGGCCCCGTTTCCTTACTGCTGGGCTACGTCAATGAAGAACTTTGTGCACAGAGACTATGCATCAAAAATCCAGATGCGCTGGGTCGATGTGGTGGTGGTAAAACAGGAGCTGCATCGATTATTCAGCTGCAAAGCTGGTGATGCGTCGATTTCGTTCAGCCGCACAGCACGGCCTGCGTCAGAGTCGGAATGGGTGCTTCATACATCGGAGACATGGTGTTCAAGACTTGGCGATCTATCAGCCGTACAGCAGGTGCTGCATCGATTCTTCGAAAGCACTGCAGCAATGCATTTGTTTTTTAACCGCACAGCTGTGCTGCGTCAGGAAAAACAGGAGCTGGAGGTAGACGCTTGGATTTTCGGGCTTCTTTGCAGCAACAGCCACCTCCGAGGGCCCAAACTGGAATTGAAACCACTAGGCAGGTCAGAACTTCCAGCAGATGAGTTCAGGGGCTGCAGATAAAGTCTTTGATGGCCCTAAGACTTCTTCACAGGAGGCAAGCACACACAGGCTCTTGGAGAACCTTGGCAATCAGGCTGTAGAAAGCAAAGTCCAGTCCTTTCACTGCCCAACACAGAAGCAGCAAGCAGCAGGCCAATACAGCAAAGTGGCAGTCCCTCCAGACAACATATCCAACTCTTCTTCTTGGGAGAATGTCCTTTTAGTTCAGAATGTAGGAAGGTGGAATCTGACTGCATGGTTAACCCTACTTTTTTCCTGGTGTTTTGCTGGTTTTTGACTAGTCTGACAGGGATCCCGCTAATCAGGACTCCAGTTTTTCTGCTTTCTCCCTAAAATTGATTGCATGTACTTTAGGTACACTCCAGATTGGATTCTGGGGTACCCTTATAGTGTTATACTATGTACCCAGGGCATAGGTACCCCAGAGGCCTCCCAGGGGCTGCGACACGTATTATGCCACCTCTTAGAGACCATTCAAACTGACACCACAGGTCTGCTACTGCAGCCTGTGTAAGGTGGTGCATGCACCCCTTACTTAGATATAGGTTCACTATATCTATTCTAAATCACAGCACATATAAACCTATCAGTCACCCCTATGGCAGGCCTTATCAATCCTGAAGGCAGGGTGCTGGGTTTTATGTGAGAGGGTGCACCTGCATGAGCAGAGCCCCTCTGCAGCCTTCGAAACCTATTTTCCGGGGTTGTTTGTGATGCAGCCAACCATATATATTTCAGTACATTATAACCTCGCGGTAAATGCTAACTTTAAAACGGCTGCTTAGAAACATATTGTGTTTGGTGTCAAACACCTTGGAATCATACCTCCACACCAGTAATTGGTGTGGGAGGTCTGATTCCTCCGTTCTAGAACCACTACTGTGGGTCACCGGGCTACCCGGTACCAGCTTTCTCGACCTGAACATCACAAAATGGATGTTGCCAGCCACAGACATGAGTCTGCCCTCCTGCTGCTGAGCCAAGCTCGAGCAGGGGAAGGCTTGACAATAGGTTTCCTGTCACAGGGAGGTGTGACCGCCTCCCAGGCAGGATTTAGTGTATTGGGGCTGGGTGGGTGCACTCTGAGAGTGTTTGATGTCTGCACTGGGGGCACATTTGGTGTCCCTGTGCATAGCCCAGTTCAAACCGGCTGCAGGAGCCATTTGTTCCTGCTCTGGCGCGAAACTACATACTGTAGCCACCCCTCTGTCCTGACCCTCCCATAGGCGGGTCCCCAGAGTTTGTCCCACCCCTTCCTTGGGTTTAAAGTAGGAACCCTGACTACAGGACTTTAGATTTTACCAGGACTAAACTCTGCTACAGAAACCAAGTACTTCGACGATCTATACTACGCTGGATGACTGAAGAATCTCCCTTGGAGTAAAGGAGTTACTCCCCTGCAGCAGCAGGCACCTTAAACGCATCAGACCAGTTTGCATCTCCCGATCTCCTGAGGACTCCAAAGATTTCTGCAACACAGGAGGTGGGTTCCCGAGGTCTCTGAGGTCGATATGTTCTCTCAGCAAGTCTGAGACCAGTTCTCCTTATGGGGACTGTGCAACCCGAACCCCTGTGCACCGTGTACTTTTGAAGCAGCATACCTAAAGCAGCGACCCCTGAGGCTGTGCTTTAGGCTACTTGTAGTCCTGACCCCGAACAGTATTTGCACCGAAGATTTCCGGCCTACACCCCACGAGTGTTCCGTGGGCAGGTATTTCGTGATTCAGCTCAAGGTCCCTTCGCGATCCCTGGTCCGTTGGCCTGTGGGTCCCTGTGAAGGTAACTTTGACTTTCCTTGGGCTTTCCCGGTTACTCCAGACGTGCCCTAACTCTCCATTGCTTGGAGAGTCCCCAGGACCTTGCTGGTCCTCACCGATGCTTGTTTCCTCTGCACGCGTGGTTTGCAGTTGCAAAGTATTGTTGGTGTTTGATCCGGACACTGACCCCCCCCGAGCACTCGACATCCTTCGCCGGACAGCTCACCTCCGGACTTTGGTTGTCATCGACATCTCCTGGTCCCCGTGGCTGCAGAGTCAAGCATCCTATCTTCGCACTTGAAACACCCGACATCGGTGGGCATTCGTCTACTGAGCCCCTGGTCACCCTAAAGTGACCCAAACTCTATCCCCTCTGCTTTCATGTTCTTCTCACCTCGGATACAGGCTTGGATTCCACCAGACACTTTCATCTTCCCGGCAGCAGCACTTCATTGCATCACAACAAAGGTTTCCGACACCACTTGACCCCTATGCACCGGCTCCTCTGAGGTAGGTAAAACGGGTATCTCGGTACTCTCAAGGGTGCTGGCCTTAGAACCTTCTATGTTCCAAGGGGTTTGCTTAAAGTCCTCTCCGAAGTGTCCTTAAACTCTAAAATTCCAATTTCCCATGGGATTGTGCGGAGCTCGCGTCTGTGTTCGTGGGTCCCCTGTGTCACTACTTTGCATAGTTCCTGGGTGTACCAGCGATTCTACGTGCTCTAGGCACTGTGTCTAGTTAAGTGGTGGTTGTTATACCATTTTCTTAGTATATGGTTCGGTTTCCCCCTGGAGCCGACTGTGTATTGTGCTATTTACTGTTGTTCTAGTGACTTAATATTGTGTGATTTGTGCTCTAATCTCATAAAGAGGTTAGTTGAGAGTTTTTAGTAATAAATACATATATTTTATCACACAGAAGTGTCCTGAAGTTATGGTGTCTCAGATCTAGTACTTATACCAGTTTCTGCCTTTGAAGTAGGCAAACTTCAAAGGAGAGTCTTTGTAGTGCACATGACTCTGCCTTTCCCTGATCTGTCTCCAGACACGCTAAAGGGGTGGAGGGGGGGAGGCAGTGGAAACAGCTCAGTTTGAGTACAGGCATAGCCCTATTCAGGTGTCAGTGACAACTCCTCCCACAAACAGCCCAACTGTCATTCTCCCTCAGACGTGGATTCCACAAGCAGGCAGAGGCACAGAATGGCAAAGAAAAGGCCCACTTTCTAAAAGTGGCATTTTCAAACACTCAATTTAAAAACCAACTTCACTAAAAGATGTTTTTTTAAATTGTGACCCAACACTATATCTTGCCAACTGGAACTTACACTTGTCCGAGGTTACAAGGCAGCTTCAATGATAACCTATGGGAGAGATAGTCCTTGCAATAGTGAAAAACGAAATCAGAAGTATTCCACTATCAGGACACAAAAAACACACCAGTACATGTCCTACCTTTAACACACACTGCACCCTGCCCATGGGGCTACTTTGGACCTCCCTTAGGGGTGCCTTACATGTAGTAAAAGGGAAGGTTTGGGCCTGCCAAAGTTTAAAACTACCCCCACAGACACTTCAGTGGCAGGTCTGAGGCACGGTTACAAGGCTACTCATGTGGGTGGCACAATCAGTGCTGTAGGCATTGTTTGATTTGTTCTGCATTCCGTCCATTAACTGTGTGTCATTCGCTTTCTCGCCCTAAGTACGTCGGGTATGCCCAGACGTGGGTCCCGGGATCACTGTGCCTCTGGATTCAAGCTATCGTAGCAGCTGAGAGCTGAAACCCCGAAACCTGTCCTAGGTTACTTGTATCCTTGTCCAGTATGGACCTGGCTTGGCAGTTCGGGCTGGACTGTTCCCATGAGGCACAGGATCAAGACTGATTTGCATACAGCAAGGTCTAAACTGGGGTGGCATGGTGAGCAAAAGAATGATGGTTTTAACCCAGATCTCTTGACTGGGGGTGAATGATTTGATTTGTTCTGCATTCCGTCCATTAGCTGTATGTTTTTTGCAGGCATTTGCTTTACAGGCCCTGGGCCCACACAGTGTATTAAATCAAATATGCCAATCACGGATAACCAATCACAATCACAATTTACACAGGGAATACATGCACTTTAGCACTGATCAGAAATAATAAAGTGACCAGAGTTAAAAAATCAGCTGAAACGAAATGCAGCACATAGACAAAAACAGGAGGTCAGAAGCAAAAAGACAGGGGAAAACACGTCAAAGATGCCAGGCCTAACAAAGTCAGATACCCATTTGTTGGAGGAGATGTTTTTCTAACAAAAGAAAATTGCTGAATTGTTCATGTGGGACTGAGATGGCCGGTGCCTGTTATATCATTGTCTGCTGGAGGAGTCCTGAAATTTTCCTCCAGCCAGAGCATGTCTCTGGGTTGGCTGCCACGGATAGGTGGAACCTGTTGCCATCCCTGTAAGTTGTTTGTGAGGGATAAGCTGATCAAAATCCCTGTTGGGTGTAAGCTTGGTACCTGGCCTTTTGTCAAAGTGGGTGAGATATAAACTGACCTCTGCCTCTTCCATCCAGTAAGGAAGGAAAACGTCTCTGTCGGAACGTGCCTAATTAGTCGATTGTTTCCGTGTCGAACTTAATGGATTAGAGGACAGCGTCCACGTGCTTTCTGAATATATTCTCTCCATCAAATGGCATGTCAATTTGTTTTGCCTGAACATCAGGGGAGAAAGATGTGGCCTTTAACCAACCTTGATATCGTAAGACTCCTGAATCAGCCATTTGACAGAAAGTAGTCGAGGAGATGTCCATTGCTGCCTCAATGATTTCAGAAGAGGCCTTTTCTCCTTCCATTAGTATCTCTCTTGCCTCCTTCCTTTTGTGTTCCAGAAGATATTCTAAAAAAGCCGACCTGTAGGACCACATTAGGCGGTCATATCTTCCCAAAATTGCTAGCATGTTTGAGGCTCTTATTGATGTTGCAGCCATGGCTGAGAACCTGTTGCCGTTGTTATCAAGTCTGCGACTTTCTGCAGGAGGAACCAAGCACGGAGAAGGGGGATTTTTAGATCTCCATTGTGCTGCCTGCATTATGATGGAGTCAGGTCTAGGATGACCAATAAGACACTTTGGAGCATTTTCAAGGGCACTATATTTTTTTTGTCAAACTTTTTATTAGGCACCATCACATTTCACCAGGTGATCAACCCTTACATAAAAGAACATGTTGCAGCTACCCCCTCATCTGACAAATTATCTAACAAAGTTACAGTTTCTATAGAGAGTGGGGAGTACACCGCCCTCCTTCTTTCCTTACAACACATCTTGTCTGGGTTAAATGATATATCAAAAAGGGCGTACAACTTTTTTGAACCCCCTTGGGGCACTAGGTGGCGCGCACGCAAAATGGCCGCACCGTTGTAAGGCTCCTGCAGCCCAGCGTACAAATTCTTAATTTATCCTACTCAGGGGACCCGATTGCTGTCTGAAATGGTGGCGAGGTGAAGCGGTGGCATTACTGAAGACTCGCTGAGGATTTCAGCTGAATCGCGGCATTCCTGCACTTGCTACGTCGCCAGGAAGATCTGGCCGGTGACCGGGACGGAGCGGTGCGGTGCCCTAACTCGGCCTTTAGGATCACGCGAGGCCGATGCTGACCACGAGGTGACCAGGCCCTGTGATACGTAATCAGCGGTGCGATATTCCTGTCCCCGTGAGTACAGCCAGCGGAGTGCCAGCAAAGAGCCCTGCCTGCTTTTTGAGTTGGGACCGGCTGTGTATGCTGCGGCGTTACCGAGAAGCGGAAGAGTGAGACATTGCGCCCTGAGAGCATCGGAGGGTAGGTGCTGCCATTGCCCGCCTGGGACCAGACCAACCGGAGGGTGCGTGGCTGCGCCTCTCCTGCATAGAGAGGGGACTGGAAGCTTGGAGCCTGCTCCTGCCTACTATGGGAGTGGCACCGACCGGGCCACTCTAACTCGTCACGCGCACAACCTGAGTCTGGCTTCCTTGGCTGCAGCTGTGTTGGAAGGCTTTGGGAGAAGCCTGGTGGCAAAGTGCCCCAGATATTTCTAGTTGGACCTCAAGGTGGGTCATCCAGCGATGTGTGGAGGTGCGGGGTTGGAGTACTGATTGCGGCTAGACCCCCCCCACCCTCGTGATACTTTGGCGCTGTGAGGCGCGCTGTTATCTGGTGTGAAGTTGTGCTAGGGAGCACTTATCCATGCATTCCGCGTGCTGCCTGACTGGTGGCCCGTGGGTGTTGCTTGAGAGAACGATTGCAGAGATCACACCGTCAGAGTGTGGGGCATTTTGAACTTTCTTTCCACGTTGCTGGGCATATGTGTGGAGACCGCCCAGAATGATTGTCCTAGCGTACTGATGTGCTGGAGCCTCGGGACATTGCTGTACTGGCTCTCCTGGCCCAATTGATTTGAATTACTTGCTGTTGGCGCGCTGGGGAGGCTATGATTGCTTGGTGTACTGCGCGCTGATGGAGAGCGATTTGATTTAACATCTGCGTTGCTACTCCGCGTGGGAATAGCCCCTGCTGGTTCCCGGATACGTTGTCCCGTCCACCTCTTGCGCCACAGGCTATAGCATAGCTCATCAGGGCGGGAGTGCTGAACATTCGGGGCACCATGGGCAAATCAGATAACCGTCAACTCAAATTGAATTTTGAGGTGGTGAAACGGAATGCTCGGGGCCTGCAGGAGAGCCAGGGGCTGGACAACAGAGATGAAGCCTAGAGTGGAGCGGCTATACCGGCGACTGATGTGCAGAGTATTCTTCAGGAGGTCCGGCAGGGGTTCGCTACCATCGTGGACAAGGTTCATAGAATGTCATTGCGTATCGACGCCATTGCGCATAAATTAGACGGACATGAGGAGCGCATAAAAGAGATGGAGAGGTGCATTTCGGATACTGAAAATGCTACAACTCGGGTCACCGCACAGGTTACCCACATGGATAAGTTGCTGAAAATGGTCGCCGCGAAGAACGAGGACATAGAAGCGCGCAGTTGGTGCAATAATATTTGCGTCCTAGGTATTCCAGAGTCAACCAACACAGGGAAAATGGAGGAATACGTGGAAAAATTGTTGCTAGCCTCAGTCGGAGCGGACGCTTTCTCCAGCCAGTTCATGATAGAACGTGCACATCGCACATTGGGTCCTCGTCCGCCCCAAGGGGGCACGCCGCGTCCCATCATAGCGAGACTTATAAACTATAGAGACCGGGATGTGGCTCTTCGTGTTGCAAGAAACAAAAAGCAGCTGACATATGATGGCAATACATTCTCAATTTACCCAGATTTTACCCCCATGGTCCAGGAGGAAAGACACAAATTCACGGATGTCAAGAACAAACTGCGGCTAGTCCAAATTGATTACGCGCTGCTGTACCCTGCGCGCCTCAGGGTGACGCATCAGGGTCAGCAGCGGTTTTTTACCAAGCCACAGCAAGTAGAAGACTTTCTCAAACATTTGACACGGGCAGGTCGCAATACTGGAGCATCAGCGGCATCGCCACAGTCTTCGGCACTGGGGGCAGACGAAGATCCACAGCAACTATTGTACTGCTTGCACTTGATATTTCCTCTTTTTGTTTAAATTCACTCTGAGCTGCGGCAGATGTATTGAGCTAGTCGATGTGGATGGACGGCTGGAACTCTGGTGATAATTTAATACACTGTTTGGCTGATCGGCTATTCTGAGTCCTTTCATGTACGCGTTGTGCACCCTTGGCTCCTTTAGAGTCCAGCCATCACCATCTGTGGTGGACTTTCGGAGCGGGGGGTATCTGTGTTGTCACCTAGGGAGACCCCCCATGGGTATTCCCCCCACGGTTGCGCACTGCATGGCCTGCGCTATGCGTGTTTGTCTTTTTTCTTTTGCATGTTCCTTTTCTGTTTTTAAGGGAGGCGGGGGGGGCGGGTGATTACTTCTGGCAAGTTGGGGCTGCTTCAGTGGGAGGGGGAGGGATCGCGTGAGAACTGTTCATGTTTATACCTGTTCTTCCTAACACAGGATGGTTTGGTTCTAAGCATACTAAAGGTGACAGGTGATTCAATTGTTCAGCGATTGGCACAAGGTATAGTGACACAGTATATACGCACCCACGCACTGAGGTGCGCCCTATGGGCATGGGCTTTTTAAATTTTTTTTTATTGGTGAGCACATATACCCCTACATAACATAGAGTCTGAGAAACTGAATATTGTAACGTGGAACGTCAGAGGATTGGGAGATGCACGTAAAAAGCGACACATACTAGCCTACTTGGACCGGCATCAGGTGCACATAGCCATGTTACAAGAGACACATTTTAATCCCCGGAGTCTTAACACTTTTGCGAGTAAATGGGCAGAACATCAAATCTTTTCCTCTTATTCATCATATGCGAGGAGTACAGCCATACTTATAAAGAAGCGCACACCCTTCCAGCTGGCTGGGGCTGGCTGGGACGAGCGGGGGAGGTATTGCTTGGCTTAGGGTAGACTGGGTACTGACTCCGTCAACCTGGCCTGCTGCTATGGGCCGAATGTGGACGCCCCAGGCTTTTATTCCACGCTATGGGCTCGGATCTTTGATATAGGTTCTAACCATATAATCTGGGGAGGGGACTTCAATGTCGCATGTAACCCAGAGGTTGATAGGTCTCACCCTGCCCCTCATCATTTCACAAAAGCTTGCGCTGTCTTACAAAGCACACTTACTACTTATCACCTAATTGATGTCTGGAGGCATACTCACCCCTAACAGCTGGAAGGTACACACTTCACGGCGCAGACGGCCTCGTGGGCGAGACTAGATTATTTATTTGTGACCCGTGGATTGGGCCCAGCCATTACTCAAGCGCAGCACTTGGCCCGGACATAATCGGACCACGCCCCAGTTAAACTTACGCTATCGTCGGCAGATTATGGCCCCCCACGCAGCAGTTGGAGACTGCACGTTTCTATTCTATTGGACCCGGTTTTTCAAGAGGAGCTAGGGGAGGAGGTGCGCGATTTTGTTTCGTACAGAACAAAGACTCAGTAGAGAATGTTGAGACCATTTGGGAGGCATTCAAAGTTACACTTAGGGGTTATTGTATATCTAAGGGGGCAGTACTCAAGGACATAATGAGCACACTGAATAAGCTGGAGAAAGAACTCAGGGCACTTGAGACGAAACTGGCCTCACACCCGGATGGTCCCACTCAACTGAGATTTAGAGAGACGCTCACAGAATATATGGAGTCGGCACAGAGGGAGGCGCGTTTTCAGGGTAGATATTGGGTGGCTAGACGGTATGGGGAGGGGGAAAGGCCGGGCAAGGCGCTGGCAGACACGATTAGAAAACAATGTTATTCCAACTATGTGCTGGAAATTGAGGGTCCGGAGGAGGCGGTATATAGAGATACTGCCAGCATACTTACTGCCTTTACCACGCATTATGCCCAATTGTATGCCACGCATAGGGTAGACGAGATGGATCTGGATAGCTATTTGCAGGATGTGACATTGGTATGGCTAAGCGATAGACAGCGAGAGTTTCTATGTGCCCCGTTTAAGCTTGATGAGGTGAGGGACGCAATTATGCACTTGCAGTCGAGGAAGGCGACATATACGGACGGCATACCTGTAGAATTCTATAAAACTTATATAGATCAGATGGCCCCCATACTTCGGGAGGTCTATGAGGATGCCTTGGAAGCCGGACACCTGCCCCCATCTATGAGGGAGCCCCTAATCATTTCGCTATTAAAGCCGGGGAAAGCGCCACAACAGGGCGATTCTTACAGGCCGCTGTCACTTCTTAATTGTGATGTAAAAATACTGGCTAAACTCATAGCCAACCGACTGAGCTTGTTGCTAGAAAACTTAATACTTCCTGATCAGTCTGGTTTTGTGCCCGGCCGAGCTACCTCCCACAATTTAAGAACCCTCTTCACTGTGCTGAATAATGTCTCTTCTGAATTGCCTTTGGCGGCGGTATTTCTCGATGCCACAAAGACTTTTGATTCGATTGAGTGGGACTATATCTTTGGGGTGATGCTGCGCATGGGCTTTCTCCCCCTTTTCCTCTCCTGGATTAAACTCCTGTACTGTTCACCAGTTGCTAAGGTACTCATAAATGGTCGCACTTCCCGGGCGTTCTCGGTCTCAAGGGGTACCCGGCAGGGATGCCCCCTATCCCCCTTACTTTTCGCACTTGCGGTTGAACCCTTGGCGGCGAAACGGCGGCAGCATCATAAAGATAAAGCGCTGCGGTGCAACATTAGGCAAATATTAATATCCTTATATGCGGATGATATTACTCTATACATTCGTGACTCGCATAATAATTTAAACCCAATCCTCAGGGAGTTCATTGTTTTTGGGAAACTCTCCGGGATCCAAATCAATTGGGGCCAATCCTGTATTTTCCCTTTGACAGCTGCAACGGTTCGCTTCCCACTGGTGCGAGGACGAATTGCGGTATTTGGGCGTTCGTGTTACGAGGGATAGGGATGAGTTAATGAGCATTAATTACGGAACGGCCCTGGCGCGCATAATGGAATGCGTCTCCCGCTGGATTACTCTCTCTCTTTCAATGGCGGGGCGCGCCTCCCTAATCAAAATGGTGATATTGCCCCAGTTACTTTACCTATTTTTAAACATACCATTTTATCCGGGGAATTATTTTTTTAAAACACTGAAATCTGAATTGATGTGCTTGGTATGGGGGGGCAAGCACCCGAGACTACAGTGGAGTGTACTCATTAGGCCATATTCGCAGGGAGGTTTTGGCGTGCCCAATTTTGAATTATATTATATTAGTGCGCAGGCTCACTACGCATATTTTTGGGTGCGCCAGCCCCGGTATATGCCACAAGTGGCAGCAGAACACTGTCTGGCGCACCCAATCCCGATTGAAGGGGCACTGTATGACGTGCCTACTGGCAGGGAGCAGCCATCGACTACTGTTGCCTGTACTGTGGCAGCGTGGCAACGCATAGGTGGTCTGCTGAATACCCATATGCTATATTCCCCGCTGATGCCTCTCGCATATCATCCCAGCATGCCCTTGCTTCAAGAAACAGTATTTCACAAATTCGTGGAACGTGCGCACATTAAAACTTGGGGAGATTTGTATCATGAAGGCCAGTTTCGGCAGCTTGAACACGTTTTTCAGAATTTACAGCAGACCCCGCTTGATGTGTTTTTGTATATTCGTCTTAGACAGGGCATCCGCTCACTTACTCCGAACTTCCCAGCTGAGCCCCCAGAACTTGCTCCGCTGCAGCTGGCTATTAAAAGCGCGACAGCCAAACGACTGGTATCACTGATATACCGCACAGTACACACACAAAGAAAGGAGCCACCTGCGCTAGCTAGAACGCGCTGGGACGTAGAATTGGGCTTTGAACTGTCAGAGGAGCAATGGGAGTACTGCTCGTCACAGACAGCGCAGGTGTCGGCTAGCAGTAGACTACGTATAACTCATTACAAGTTCCTACACAGAACACCCCGGCCCGGATGCATAGGTACAATCTGAGGGATACAGACAACTGTGATACGTGTCGGGCACCGGGTGCAGATTTCTTGCACTTAGCCTGGCAATGTCCGGAAGTACATAATTATTGGACGCAGGTTTTTGAAGCTCTGGACTTGATGGTTGATACTCATATCGAGCCCACACCCCTATTGGCTCTTCTAGGATATGTGAAACCACTGAAAGCGGTGCATCGCAAATATGTGGCTTTGCGTTGCTTCTGGCAAAAAGGGGAGTGGCGTGTCGCTGGGGTAGAGGGCGGGCGCCCAAGTTCAAAGTATGGATGCACGATTTAGTGTTTTGTCAGGACCAACTCACTACATATGCGGAATTGTTGCCGAGCGCCTCCAGGCCCAAAGATGTCTGGGGCCCCTAAAGTGCTATCTGCTAGCGCACCCGCGGGCGGACCCCGCAACAGAGTAAGAGGTGACTGCTTTCCTGAGAAGTTCTAGGTATACACAACATCAGTGGGGCGAGATCCACTACAGAATGAGGGTGCTATGGGTTTATGATGCTTACAGTGAATTATGTTGGGATTGGATGGCCGGGAGTGCCTGGGATCGGGATGTGCCAGGGGCGTCGCAATGATGACTCTCCATGGAAGGACTGTGTTGCGAACAGATAGTAATATTTAATCAAATATGGATGTGCGTAATGCTTTAACAAACTGTAAGATGCTTCTTGATGTCTATGTAAATACCTTAGCATATTCTACTAAACGACGATATGTGCTCCGATGTTCCTGGAAGTTGGGCAATAGATGTACTGACACTGTGCCAAATATATTTGTTTTTCATGTATATAACACCTATGTATGCTTTGTTTGAAAAACTAATAAACAGAATTAAATAAAAAAAAATCCCTCCTCCTACCCCCCTTAACCCACCCTTAACAAAAGAACTTAACTACCAAGATGCGGTCTTTATCGATACTACTACTGGGCTCAGGATTTAGATCTGATTGGATGTAGCCATTATGTACGCTTCTGCTGTCAGGCTGGTTTTACACGATGACCAATTAAGTGTCCCCTAACTAAAACTGGAACAGATGCATTTCCCGTAATGAGGGAGGGCATACTGCCAAGGGGAGACCGCTTGTAAGGTAGGCGACAATAGGGTCCCATTTATATTCAACATTTTTTTAGTCGTCTCTAAAAATGTCAGCCATCCTTTCCATCGATAATATTTTCTAGAGACGGGCATGCCACTGGGAAAGCACTGGCACAGCCTTTTACTTCCATGTGGCTGCGATTGATACTTTGGCCTCCCTATTGCACGCCCACATGATAGCCCTGTCCACTTTGGTTTGCTGTTCTAAGTCTAGATCTCTCAATCCTAAGCCCCTTCCTTGGTGGTAGGGATAGGGTAGCCCCAGATGTCTTTAATATGAGACAATATCTCCTCCCCGAAGGATAGGATTGAGGGGCAATCCCACCATATATGGCTGAAGTCCCTTAAGAGGCCACACCCTCTCAACACAAATCAGACGTCTCTGGGAAGATCGTTTTGAGTTTCGTTGAGTATAAGTACCAATAAAGAGAATCTTGTAGTGCGCCTCCCTTAGATCTCGGGAATGATTATCTTTGGCAATATCCCTTCACAGATGTTTCCATTCTGTATCGGAGACCTCTCTCTCCACCCACTGTTCCCATGTCTGCATGTACCGAGGTCTCGGCGTGTGTGAGGTAGAAAGAAGCAAGTTATAGAAAAGGGAAAATCACCCCTCTAATGGACCCCACCTTCTGCACAAATTTTTCCATTGGAGTCTTCCCCCGAGTCGCAGCCTCCCTGACCTGAGGCTGGAGAGCCCAGTGCTTGAGTTGGAGATAGTGGAAGTGCTCAGTGGACGGGACCTCGAAGTCCCTTTGACAGCTGGCAAATGTGAGAATATAGGAATTATGAAACAGGTCTGATAGCATAAGACATCCTCCCTCCCTCCATAAGTCAAAGGGACCCTCTTGCAGCGCTGGAGGGAATTCAGGATTGAAGTGGATAGATGTGTAGGGCGAAGGGAAAGTAGACCACTCTAGCCTCTTGGAGACCTCGTCCCAAACTTGTGTGTGCGTGTGGGAGTACTAATGTATGCATTCAGCGGTCTATCTTTCTTGGGTTTCCATATCAGATCTCATATTGTTCTTCCTACCGCGGCCCTATTCATATTCACAACTTTTTCATGTACAGGACCACTACCTACCACCAGGGACAAGGTACCTCTATGGGTAGTACTTTTGCGCATAGTTTGGCGGGGCTGTACATGTCACATTTTGAGGCTACCCATATATTCAAGGACACAAACCCGTTCCAGGAAAATTTCATTACTTGGAAAAGATACATCGATGACGTCCTCATCCTGTGGATTGGCACCGAAGAAACCAGTGCCAAGTTCCACAACTTGATCAATCATCTTAACCCCCACCTACACTTTACGATTACATCATCAAATAAGGCTACCTCTTTCTTGGACCTGCTTATCACTCTTGAGAATGGCCAACTATATACGAAGAAGTTCAAGAAGACCACTGTTCACAACAGCCTCCTAAGCTTTAAAAGCTACCACCCCAAGGCACTCCAGGAGAACCTACCCTACGGCCAGTTCTTCAGGATTCTGAGGAATTGTAGCGACATACAGGATTTTGATGAACAAGCCCAATCCCTCACCAGGAACTTGCAGGAAAGGGACTACCCAGCTGAGGTCGTCCAGAAGGCAAAAAGACGCGCCAGGAATAACAACCGCCAGGGCCTTCTGGAAACTAGGCAACAAAAAACAAACAACGCCATCACCTGTGTAACCACCTTTACACTACGGTCCAACAGGTTAAAACAAATTATCAAAAGGAATTGGAAAATCCTCAACGCTGGCACAATGAACATTGAGCAACCACGATTCGCATTCAAACGGACAGCCAACTCACGCGACCAACTGGTCCAGACTTGGCCACATCCGAAAAAACCTCAGAGTAATACCCTGTAGAACCTACCCCCTGTGTCTGGACACTACCCCTGTGGTCCATGTAGCACCTGCCCCACGACAAAACATACCAAAAATCTCCAGATCGAGGATTTCCCGTGGGAACAACGTACACACACGAACTGCAACACCAAGAATTGTGTGTACTTAATCACATGCCCGTGCAAACTGAGATATGTTGGGATGACCACAAGGCCAATTAAGGTCAGTGTGAATTAACATAAGAGCACTATTCGCTTCAGCCGCACATCAACCAAGATGATGAACCACTTCATCGAAGCTGGACACTCATGCGACGAGATGGAATGGACCATCCTGGAGGCTAACCAGGTATGGAGCAACTCGGCACTACTGAGACGTGAACAGGTGTGGGTACATCGCCTACACACCCACATTCGAGGTCTAAACGATGAGATACCGTGGGATGAACTATGACATCTTATCCTAACTTAATATGCCCAAACTGCTGTAGATATTCTGTCACCATCCCCCCACTCCATTGGGATGCCGCACAGCAATGACAATCATGCACACAATAATACTTGCACAGTACTCATAACTACACCCCTACAAATCATGAGGTGCGATATACTGTATCTCCTCTGGGTACATTGGCTGTTATGAAACAATCACACTAACATTGCATTTAATATATACATATTCTCTATGGAAAAACAGTGCGGCAACTAGACACACGTTGAACTACTTATACACCAAGTCTTGGACGAGCCCCCATTCTTTGAGGGACTACTTTGCCCAGCCCCGTTACGCTTGAAAGTTTTTCCACCTGACAACAATACTGTGACTGCTTTCTAGGGCTCTGACTTCCATATCCTTTAAGCTTGTCAGCATATAACACATAACTCTCATGCAGCGCACATAGAACGCATGCGCAGTCTATACAAGCTCGCTCTCCCCCGCACACGCGTAGACATACACACTACTCTTCCACGCATGCGCATTACAATGAGTCATGACGATGCACCCGGAAATGGGAACCGCCCGCACCGCCACACTGAGCCGTGTATCAAGGCCCTCTTTTCCCATGCCTAACAACATATGGGCTGGTGCCAGGACGGGTAGGTGCTGAGAGGCTATAATTTTGCCACAAAACTTTGAGTATATACTAGTGGACCTTGCCCACACTGCTATTAAGGATCTGTTAGACAAGTGAAATTACTGTTCACTTCTTCTCTTTCTCGTCTTTCTCTCCCCACCTACGATCCCGTGAAGGAACGGGAATACCTGCACCCAAACCCATGGAGTAGTTCTCCATGTGACTTTAGGTGAGGATTGTGGACATTACTTACGATGATTTTTACTGTTTCACATGGAGGTGCCACCGGAGTGTGTATTTGATTGCCCTGGCATTTTGGGTTGGATGCATGTGTGTGAGCCACGGTTTCGTGATTACACCACCGTGCACCACTCCGCATCACCCATGCTGGCGAGCGGCTACTCGGATACACTCCTACCTTTGGTAACCATGCCGCAGCTGTATGCGCGACCCTGTGTACTTTAGACTCTGCACGGTCCGGGCAGTGAGGGTCCTTCAGTATACCTCGGTGTCCGCCTTCTTCTTGGCGAATCCGTCGGTCAGCTCAGTTCACAAGCTCGGACTGCCCTTACCTCTCTAGACCTACCCCATACTGAGGCCAGTTTCAAAGTCGTGTTCCTTTCTATAATCATGTTTCTGTTGCTTTCTCTGCAGACACACGTAATTTATCAATGACTAATGAGCGATGTGTGTCCTTCTTCCATTTTTTCCTTGTTTTCTAGGTCGCATACAGGAGCCATCAAAGTTATTAGTTGTAGCTTAGCTGTAGTTTTACACACCGCAAGCCCGCTCCTCTCACTCTGGGGATCAATATCCCCTTATTACTTTCACATTTCACTTTACTATTTATTATTGGTCCTGAGGAAGCGGCAAGGATCGTCACGACCGTCTAGGCACGAAACATGTCGACCTGACCATTTTCAGTTACCAGGGGTACAATATTGCCCTGAGACGTAACGCACAACCTTTTGGTTTTTTAGTATGTCAAAAGGGACTGACACAGTTAAAGTCTTCTCCCCTTTTGTACCCTTTAGCCATTTTTATCATTATTCACACACACACACACTGTGCACATAGGACCCACCTCACCCACACACCCGCATTCATCTAACGTCTGTTCTCTAAAAAGATCTCCGCTGGGGGACCCGTTAGGCATTGCAGCGCCAGCACGACGAGGAGCAAACGCCCAATGATGAAGCATGACATCGTTTGGGGGGTGTGAGGGCAACAAGAGACAACTTTGGTTCTACCCCCCGCAGAGTGGGTCCTAGACCTAGTTCTACCTGTCTCCCCTTCGAACCTGATCCTGCAAAATCCCGGTGTGTCCTGCAGCCAGCAACCTCAAAAACCCTGGAGGACCTGTCTGCCTTCACTTCCAAAGACCACTTCTCCCGTGAACACCGGATTTGTTCAACTGCAACCTCAGGCAGCAGCCGGAAACGGCGAATCCGCCCCACTGTGCACCCACCGTCCACGGCCCGAGCTTGAGTGGGCAAACACCACGAGGAGGTCACCCTGGCGATCCTGAACCGAGATCCGGCAACCCCTGACCTGCCTCAAGCCTCCAGCCGACGCCTGCAGTTTAAATCCAGAAGGCCCCCCTAAACAGGACCAGGAGTTGGTAAGAAGATCTAAACCCAAAAGGCACCCCTGCACCCGACACCCCACAACCTTGTGTGCCCAAACCAACGGTGCCTAACCAACCCCTAACTTCCCAACTTACCTCTCAAAGTGGTTGTCGCACCCAGAAGTCCTTCGTCTCCCTGCCTGCAGTGCTTTTGCAAACCGTAGGTTCTCCATTGGAAACAACAGGGCACCCGGCCTCGAAACAGCACCCTGCACCCGACCGCCCTTGTGCCGCTGAGGGTGCACCTTTGATGCTAATTTGTTTCCCAATTTGCCCTGAGCTAAAGTCCAGGAGCTTTGCTCCCACAACCCAGTGGCATGTTTGCCAGCAGCCACCAACCGGGCACCCCCTATCCCCCATCGGATAACATTGTGCCTCAGCACTCTGCACCCGGCTGCCTAAGTGCAGCTGAGGGTGTAACAAAAGTGCATCCTTGACCCTCGTGGAACCCTTGTTTTAACCCCAGAACCTCAACTCCAAAGACCAATTACTTAACTAAAAACAAATAACCATATTTTCCTCCATAGGATAACATTGACACATTTTCCTGAAAAAGTTTGTGTGGAGTTTTGAAACCTAAAGAAATTCTTTAAAATTGTAAGATTTAACAAAAACGCTTTTACTCACCTGTTTAGAGGAAATGTCCCAGTGCAGCATACAGGCATACAGCACTGAGTAAGAAAAGTAATCCAAAAGTAACTTACCTGCTATTTTACTGAAAATCCCATTCAAGTCTATGTACTGTATTTACAAGTGATTGCATTTCTCTGAAACAATGCTGTAAGTCAAACCACAGTACATTTACACTTGCAATTGAACTGTTTTACAATCAGCATTTACTACTGTAAAGTATTTATTGCTTACCTGTGCCAGGCTTGCTTGGTTCTAGAAATAAAATAGCTAAAAGAATATTTTTATACAAAAACAATTGGCCTGAAATTCAGTCTTTGAGTGTGTGAATTCATTTGATGACTGATCGTGTACAACAAATGCTTAACACTGTCCTCTGATACTGCCTTACTGATCGACCACACTACCACAAATAGAGAGTAAGGTCCTATCTAACTACCTCTGCCTACCTTTGGGGTTCCGCTGTACTCTGTATACACTATACCTCACTTTGGAATGGTATATACAGAGCCAGCTTCCTACATTGGTGGATCAGCGGTGGGATACACAACTTTGCATTTGTTGGACTACTTGATTACCACCTGATCACACAACCGAACTCTTAAATTGTCTTTAGAATTCAGATTTTTCAAATTGGCATTGTATGCAAAATTACTAAAAGTCTTGTTAGGGACTTGGTTAAGTCCCTTTAGAATTTTAGACAATAGAATGTCACTGTAGCTAGGGTTAGAGGGATTAGAGGTTTTTTAACAATGTCTCAAAATGAGAACCCAGCTATTAGTGAAAAAACCACAATGACATAGAGGACAGGGTTGAGAAGCTTGACCTCACCCCTTACCTTCACTTGTCTTTCAAGGAGGTAAGGTCCATATGTAAAATTTAAAATATAACCATGGGTCCCCAGCCCACCAAACAAAAGCTCCAGGAGCTGTTGGCTGGGTATGCTAAGGACCATCCATCTGAAAATGGTGAAGACCAGTCAGATGAGGAAGTAGAGGAAGGGAATGACCTGGTAGATCAACCCCCTCCACTTCCTAGGGAGAAAAGGGTTTAAGTACCCTTGACTGCAAGAATCAACATCCCAGTACTTAGATCTCACACAGGTGGATCAGATACCAATGAGGACATTGAGGGCAGCCTCAATGAGGAGGACATCCTGCTAGCCAGGTTGACCAAAAGATTAGACCTAGAGACCAGACTCCTAGCTCTAGAAAAAGAGAGAGCAGAGATGGGCCTAGGACCCATCGATGGTGGCAGAAATCTAAAAAATATAGAAAAGGAAGGATCATATGATCCCAAAATCCCCATAGGGATTGTCCCTAAATATGAAGAGAGTGATGATATGACAAAACAGTTCACAGCCTTTGAGAGGGCTTGAGAAGCCAGAAGAGTAAAGAAAACTCACTGGGGGGGCACTCCTTTGGGAACTGTTCTCTGGTAAGTGCAGAGACAGACTCCTGACCCTTTCTGGGGCAGATGCTGGGTCTTATGACCTCATGAAGAGAACTCTGATTGAGGGATTTGGAATCACAACTGAGGAGTATAGAATTAGATTCAGGGGGGCTCAGAAAACCCAGAGTCAGCCCTGGGTGGAATTTGTACACTACTCAGTTAAAACACTAGGTGGCTGGTTAACTGGAAGTAAAGTGCAAGATTATGATGGTCTGTATAATTTGTTTATGAAGGAACACATATTAAGTAATTGCACTGATGAAAAGTTGCATCAGTATCCAGTAGACCTACGTCCACTTTCTCCCCAAGAATTGGGGAGTCTGGGCATACCCGGCGCACTTAGGGCGAGAAAGCAAAAGACACACAATTGATGGACGGAATGCAGAACAAATCAAAACATTTACTCCCAGTCAAGATATCTGGGTTAAATCCATCATTCTTTTGCTCACCATGCCACCCCATTTAGACTTGGCCATATGCAAATCAGTCTTGACCCTGTGCCTCGTGGGAACAGTCCAGCCGGAACTGCCAAGCCAGGTCCTCCGTGGACCGGACACAAGCATCCTAGGACAAGTTTCGGGGTTTCACCCCTTTTCAACCAGGATAGCTTGATTCCAGTGGCACAGTGAGCCCGAGACCCACGTCTGGGCATACCTGGCGTACTTAGGGCGAGAAAGCAAAAGACAAAAAATTGATGGACGGAATGCAGAACAAATCAAAACATTCACCTCCAGTCAAGAGATCTGGGTTAAATCCATCATTATTTTGCTCACCATGCCACCCCAGTTTAGACCTGGCCATATGCAAATCAGTCTTGACCCTGTGCCTCATGGGAACAGTCCAGCCCGAACGGCCAAGCCAGGTCCTCCCTGGACCGGAATCAAGCATCCTAGGACCGGTTTCGGGGATTCACCCCTCTTCAGCCAGGATTGCTTGATTCCAGTGGCACAGTGAGCCCGGGGCCCACGTTCTGGCATACCCGGCGCACTTAGGGCGAGAATGCATAAGGCACACAATAGATGGACGGAATGCAGAACAAAAGCACTTAAAGCAATAGACACACAATTGATGGACGGAATGCAGAACAAATCAAAACATTCACCCCCAGTCAAGAGATCTGGGTTAAATATATCATTCTTTTGCTCACCATGCCACCCTAGTTGCGACCTGGCCATATGCAAATCAGCCTTGACCCTGTGCCTCATAGGAACAGTCCAGCCCGAACTGCCAAGCCAGGTCCTCCCTGGACCGGAAACAAGCATCATAGGACCGGTTTCGGGGTTTCACCCCTCTTCCGCCAGGATAGCTTGATTCCAGTGGCACAGTGAGCCCGGGACCCAAGTCTGGGCATACCCGGCGCACTTAGGGCGAGAAAGCAAAAGACACACAATTGATGGACGGGATGCAGAACAAATCAAAACATTAACCCCCAGTCAAGAGATCTGGGTTAAATCCATAATTTTTTTTCTCACCATGCCACCCCAGTTTAGACCTGGCCATATGCAAATCAGTCTTGACCCTGTGCCTCATGGGAACAGTCCAGCCTGACCTGCCAAGCCAGGTCCTCCCTGGACCGGAAACAAGCATCCTAGGACCGGTTTCGGGGTTTCACTCCTCTTCAGCCAGGATAGCTTGATTCCAGTGGCACAGTGAGCCCGGGACCCACGTCTGGGCATACCCGGCGCACTTAGGGCGAGAAAGCAAAAAACACACTATTGATGGACGGAATGCAGAACAAACCAAAACATTCACCCCCAGTCAAGAGATCTGGGTTAAATCCATCATTTTTTTGCTCACCATACCACCCCAGTTTAGACCTGGCCATATGCAAATCAGTCTTGACCCTGTACCTCATGGAAACAGTCCAGCCCGAACTGCCAAGCCAGGTCCTCCCTGGACCGGAAACAAGCATCCTAGGACCGATTTCGGGGTTTCACCTCTCGTCAGCCAGGATAGCATGATTCCACTGGCACAGTGAGCCCGAGACCCACGTCTGGGCATACCCGACGCACTTAAGGCGAGAAAGCAAAAAACACACAATTGATGGACGAAATGCAGGACAAATCAAAACATTCACCCCCAGTCAAGAGATCTGGGTTAAATATATCATTCTTTTGCTCACCATGCCACCCCAGTTGCGACCTGACCATATGCAAATCAGTCTTGACCCTGTGCCTCATGGGAACAGTCCAGCCCGAACTGCCAAGCCAGGTCCTCCCTGGACCGGAAACAAGCATCATAGGACCGGTTTCGGGGTTTCACCCCTCTTCCGCCAGGATAGCTTGATTCCAGTGGCACAGTGAGCCCGGGACCCACGTCTGGGCATACCCGGCACACAATATCCCATTAAGGATGTTTCTTTTAAATTGTAGATCACTCCCTAAACACTCTGTTGAATTAGCATCATTAATAGATGAGCTCAAGCCAGACACCCTTTTTTTGACAGAGACATGGCTTCAGATTGAAGCCGATCCAGCTATTATCCAAACCCTTCCCCAGGGCTATTGAATACTCAGAGCTGACCGCAAGACCGGCAGAGGTGGGGGCTTAGCCATTATATTCAAAGACACTTTCAATTGTTGAACCACAATGAATACGCTACCAGATTGTGAAAGCATTCTCTCTTGAGTTTTCACCAACGAGCACCTTCTCCGGTTTATTGCTCTATCGCCCCCCGGGAGCCCTAGGGCAATTTTTCCCTAATCTTTCTACGTCAGTTGCCAATCTAGCAGTGGCTCCAGTCAATTTTACGGTGCTTGGAGATTTCAATATCCATCTAGACGACCACTCCAATCACGTAACCAGTGAGCTACTACTGAGCCTCCAAGTGTTCCAACTTAGACAGGAAGGATTCACCCCTACACATGTCAAGGGCCATCTTCTTGATCATATGTTTAGTAACCTGCACAACCTTGTCGTAGGTACCCCCACTACACTCCCCTGGACGGATCACTTTCTGATTCCTCTATGGTGGGAGACTTCTGTGCCTCCTCTTCCCCAGAGAGCAGTGCCGATCTTGGAAAGGAAATGGTCTAGGCTCGCTTCCGATCAATGGACCATAGTTCTTGAAGCCACAAGACCACTTAGTGATCCCAATTCTAATTTGGCCAGCGATAATTTTAATACTTGGATCCAAAGCTCCCTTGACCTAGTACTCCCTAAAGAACCCACTCATAAAAAAAGCAGACTGAAAACAGACCCATGGTTCTCCCCCAAATTGAGGGATTTAAAACAGTCATGCAGAAGACTAGAAAGAAGATAGAGACATAACTTCTCAGAGGCTAGTGAACTAGACTACAGAAAAGCAAACAAGCTTTACAAAGTAGAAATCAAATATGCCCAAACCGCATTCTTTGAAGAGAAAATAGGTACTGCCGCAAACTCTCCCAAAGAGATTTTTCGTATTGCCAAATCACTCACCACATTGCCCCAGAAACCACCGATAACAGATGGAGCACTAACTCGCTGCAATAATTTGGCAGCTTTTTACCACTAAAAAATCCAAAAGATTTATATGTCCTTTCCCACCACATTGACTAAGCCCATGGTCACCAGAACAAGAGGTCCTCATCCTAACTCCCAATGCTCGTTAGAGCGATTTCCCCTCCTAGATGTTGAATCACTGGATCTGATCATCTCCAGGGTAACCTCAGGCTCTCCTTCTGACCCTGCCCCCTGCAGCCCCTTACCCTAGTCATTAATTCCATCCGCCCAGCAATCCTTGATATTTTGAACTCTTCCATCACCTCTGGTATGGTACCCCCTTCATGGAAGTGTGCAATGGTCAGGGCCCTATCGAAGAAACCTAACCTAGAACAATCCAATCTGGCCAACTATCGCCCAATCTCCCTTCTCCCTTGGCTGAGTAACGTGATTGAGAAACACATTAATACCACACTTGTTGATTATCTGGGATCCAACAACTTGCGACATGATTCTCAAACAGGCTTTCGTCCTCAGCTTGGGATGGAGACGGCCCTAATAGCAGTAACGGAGGAGGCAAGGAGACTACTGGACCAGGGAGGCACAGCGGCAATCATGCTCCTGGACCTCAGTGCCGCTTTTGACACTGTTAACCATAACATCTTGTCTCATTGTCTCAAAAACATGGGAGTGACAGGCACGGCACTAACCTGGTTCCAGTCCTTCCTCAGTGATTGCTTCTTCCAAATCTTTGAAGGAGATGTGGTGTCCACCCGGTTACCTCTTAGCTGTGGGGTTCCTCAGGGCTCTGCCCTGAGCCCTACGCTATTTAATATCTACCTGAGTCCCCTGGCGGAGATTGCCCATCCATTCGGCATTAAGATCATCACCTATGCAGACGACACTCAGCTTGTAGTGGCATTAAATAACTCTGAGGGGTTGTCTAGCACCCTAGGTTCTTGCCTAGAGGCGGTGGCCGAGTGGATGGAACTCTCGTGCCTTAAGCTCAACGGGGACAA
The DNA here is from genome assembly GCF_964204655.1 of Triturus cristatus. NCBI lineage: Eukaryota > Metazoa > Chordata > Amphibia > Caudata > Salamandridae > Triturus > Triturus cristatus. The sequence continues at coordinate 141,534,627 of NC_140591.1, read as the reverse complement.
AACCGAGATTATGTTCCTGGGAAACCCTCATCCTTCCATTCCTTCTATCCCTGCTCCCCTGTGGCCAGTCTGTCTTGGCCCGGCCCCAGTTCCAAAGGCACAGATCAAGAGCCTTGGCATGTGGCTTGACAGTTCCCTCAATTTTAACCACCAGGCCACTAAGCTCTCAGCCACTTGTTACAGCCTGATGAGAATGCTGTGGAAAGTCATTCCCCTCCTTCCCTTCCAGACAAGAAGGATAATGATAGAGGCCCTCATACTCTCCCGCCTTGATTACGGGAATGCCCTATACCTGGGAGCTCCCCAATTCACCATCCAGAAACTGCAAATAATTCAGAACTGTGCTGCCCGTCAACTTCTCCAGATGTCCCGGTGGCAATCTGCCAAACCAGCATTGAGGAGCCTCCACTGGCTTCCAATTTCGGCCAGGATACAGTTCAAAGCCATGTGCCTGGCCCACAGAGCCATGTGGAAAACTGGCCCGGTCATCACTCACTCCCTTGTCAGTCCATATCACCCCTCCAAAAAACTTCATTCCAGCTCCTCTTTTCTGGCCACTCCAAAGAAAATACGAAGATCTAGATGGGGTGGACGCTCCTTTTCGTTTAATGTACCAAAATTCTGGAATACGCTTCCCTCTACTTTACGAAAGGAAAAAAATCTGCTGGCCTTCAGTAAATTCTAAAAACTCACCTCTTCAAGACATCGCTCTAACGTCTCGGCTCGTCTGCCTGTTCTGTCTACAGCGCTGGGAGGCCTCAGGGTAGCCATGCGATATACAAATACAATTCCATTCATTCATTCATTCTTTTGCTTTCTTGCCCTCAGTGTGCCAGGTATGCCCAGACATGGGTCCTGGGCTCACTGTGCCCCTGGAATCAAGCTATCCTGGCTGAAGAGGGGTGAAACCCCGAAACCGGTCCTAGGATGCTTGTTTCCGGTCCAGGGAGGACCAGGCTTGGCAGTTCGGGCTGGACTTTTCCCATGAGGCACAGTGTCAAGACTGATTTGCATATGGCCAGGTCTAAACTGGAGTGGAAAGGTGAGCAAAAGAAGTATGGATTTAACCCAGATCTCTTGACTGGGGAGTATGTTTTGATTTGTTCTGCATTCCGTCCATTAATTGTGTGTCTTTTGCTTTCTCGCCGTAAGTGTGCCAGGTATGCCCAGACGTGGGTCCTGGGCCCACTGTGCCACTGGAATCAAGCTATCCAGGCTGAAGAGGGGTGAAACCCCAAAACCGGTCCTAGGATGCTTGCTTCCAGTCCAGGGAGGACCTGGCTTGGCAGTTCAGGCTGGACTGTTCCCATGAGGCACAGGGTCAAGACTGATTTGCACATGGCCAGGTCTAAACTGGGGTGGCATGGTGAGCAAAAGAATGATGGATTTAACCCAGATCTCTTGACTGTGGGTGAATGTTTTGATTTGTTCTGCATTCCATCCATCAATTGTGTGATTTTTGCTTGCTCGCCCTAAGTGCGCCAGGTATGACCAGACGTGGGTCCTGAGCTCACTGTGCCACTGGAATCAAGCTATCCTGGCTGAAGAGGGGTGAAACCCCGAAACCGGTTCTAGGATGCTTGTTTCCAGTCCAGGAAGGACCTGGCTTGGCAGTTCGGGCTGGACTGTTCCCATGAGGCACATGGTCAAGACTGATTTGCATATGGCCAGGTCTAAACTGGGGTGGCATGGTGAGCAAAAGAATGATGGATTTAACCCAGATCTCTTGACTGGGAGTGAATGTTTTGATTTGTTCTGCATTCCGTCCATCAATTGTGTGATTTTTGCTTGCTCGCCCTAAGTGCGCCAGGTATGACCAGACGTGGGTCCTGAGCTCACTGTGCCACTGGAATCAAGCTATCCTGGCTGAAGAGGGGTGAAACCCCGAAACCGGTCCTAGGATGCTTGTTTCCAGTCCAGGGAGGACCTGGCTTGGCAGTTCGGGCTGGACTGTTCCCATGAGGCACAGGGTCAAGACTGATTTGCATATGGCCAGGACTAAACTGGGGTGGCATGGTGAGCAAAAGAATGATGGATTTAACCCAGATCTCTTGACTGGGGGTGAATGTTTTGATTTGTTCTGCATTCCGTCCATCAATTGAGTGTTTTTTGCTTTCTCACCTTAAGTGCGCCAGGTATGCCCAGATGTGGGTCCTGGGCTCACTGTGCCACTGGAATCAAGCTATCCTGGCTGAAGAGGGGTGAAACCCCGAAACCGGTCCCAGGATGCTTGTTTTCGGTCCAGGAAGGACCTGGCTTGGCAGTTCGGGCTGGACTGTTCCCATGAGGCACATGGTCAAGACTGATTTGCATATGGCCAGGTCTAAACTGGGGTGGCATGGTGAGCAAAAGAATGATGGATTTAACCCAGATCTCTTGACTGGGAGTGAATGTTTTGATTTGTTCTGCATTCCGTCCATCAATTGTGTGATTTTTGCTTGCTCGCCCTAAGTGCGCCAGGTATGACCAGACGTGGGTCCTGAGCTCACTGTGCCCCTGGAATCAAGCTATCCTGGCTGAAGAGGGGTGAAACCCCGAAACCGGTCCTAGGATGCTTGTTTCCAGTCCAGGGAGGACCTGGCTTGGCAGTTCGGGCTGGACTGTTCCCATGAGGCACAGGGTCAAGACTGATTTGCATATGGCCAGGACTAAACTGGGGTGGCATGGTGAGCAAAAGAATGATGGATTTAACCCAGATCTCTTGACTGGGGGTGAATGTTTTGATTTGTTCTGCATTCCGTCCATCAATTGAGTGTTTTTTGCTTTCTCACCTTAAGTGCGCCAGGTATGCCCAGATGTGGGTCCTGGGCTCACTGTGCCACTGGAATCAAGCTATCCTGGCTGAAGAGGGGTGAAACCCCGAAACCGGTCCCAGGATGCTTGTTTTCGGTCCAGGGAGGACCTGGCTTGGTAGTGCGGGCTGAACTGTTCCCGTGAGGCAAAGGGTCAAGACTGATTTGCATATGGTCAGGTCTAAACTGGGCTGGCACGGTGAGCAAAAGTATGATGGATTTAACCCAGATCTCTTGACAAGGGGTGAATGTTCTGATTTGTTCTGCATTCCGTCCATCAATTGTGTGTCTTTTGTTTTACCTACCTTTAACGCCCCTAAATATAGTATTTAGGGGCACCCCTGAACCTTGCTTCCTCGGATCCAGACAAAAAACAAAAAGAAAAGAAGAAGAAGGACCAAACAGCCGTGCAGCAGCTAACAAGAGGAAGACGCTCACTGACCTGGCCCCAGCCCTACCGGCCTGTCTCCCCCTGGAACCTGCTCCTCCGATATCCCGGTGTGTCCTGCAGCCAGCAACCTCAAAAACCCCGGAGGACCTGCCTGCCTTCACTTCCAAAGACTGCTTCTCCCGTGAACACTGGATTTGTTCAACTGCTACCTCTGGCAGCAGCCGGAAACCACGAATCCGCCCCACTCTGCACCCGCTGTCTACGGCCCGAGCTTAAGTGGACAAACACTACAAGGAAGTCACTCCGGCAATCCTGAACCGAGATCCGGTGACCCCTGACCTGCCTCAAGCCTCCTTGACCCTGGGGGAACCCTTGTGCTAACCCCAGAACCTCAACTCCAATGAATATTTTTATACAAAAACAATTGATCTGAAGTTCAGTCTTTGAGTGTGTGAATTCATTTGCTGACTGAGTGTGTACAACAAATGCTTAACACTGTCCTCTGATACTGCCTTACTGCTCGCCAACACTACCACACATAGAGAGTAAGGTCCTATCTAACTTTATCTCTGGCTACCTTTGGGGTTCCACTGGACTCTGCGCACACTATACCTCACTTTGGTATAGCATATACAGTGCCAGCTTCCTACACATATGTTGATATGAATGTGCAAAGCCTCCCTCTTACCTTCCCCTTCACCATAATAACCCTGCCTTCCTTATCAGACTTAATATCTTCAGGTTGGAATTTCAGGGAGTTGTGAAACATTAGAGCCACCCCTCTGTGTTTGGTGGTCGCTGAGGATCTTTATATTAAAGCATAATGTTTATGGCGCAATCGGAGCTCCTCCGCTCTCCTTAGGTGTGTTTCCTGTAAAGCCACCAATTAAAAACTGAGATCTAACAGGTATTTCCAGACTTTCTACCTTTTGAGGGGCGAGTTCAGCCCCTTTACATTCCAAGAAGCTATGGAGCTCGCCATACAATTGGAGTACCATCAAACCTCCGCAGTAACTCTGGAATGACGCCCAACCCCCCTCCATTGGTTCCGACCCTCACAGGAGAACCCCCAGCCCAAACAGCGAACTGGGGCGAATTCTGAGCCATCAGCAATATACATCAAAGCATCTACTGGAGCAACTACCACCCCCAGGAACTCCCCCCTCAACAATGAAAAGAATTGTATAACCACATCTTTCGCTGGTGCGCCACAGCACTACCGGCCGTAGCCTTGTGGAAGAGAAAAGTTATTAATGCGCATCATCAAGACAGTCAGTTGCAATGTTCACATTGGGAACTCGGGTGGACAAATAGGAACCATTCCTCTGCTTATTGAAGGAGACTCTGGAGTGCCTCTTTTCCCAATAGTGATTCCCGTGACATTATGCAAATCGACTCAGCAGAAGGGCCCATTATAGCCATCTTTCTCCCTGCAAGGCAGACTCAGTCTTCGGCGTGGCTTCCCTTTGTGCTTGTGTGCCACCGCGGATTGTTCTCTCTGTCTTTCCCTCTTGAGACCGATTCCCCTGAATCCTCTGCGCTGGAAGGCAGTCTGTGACATGTTTTGTCTTATTGTTCAGTCCGAAGCCCTGGCCGAAGGGAAATGTCCACCTATATTTAACCTTATCTTCCCTTAATTTCGTGGTAATGGGCCTAAATTACTTTAGTCTGAGTAAGGTCGTCGGCACCAGGTCCTGGTAGAGACTACAATGAAATCCCTGGAAGGAGACCTCATTTTTCTTTCTAGCAGCTTAAAGAATTGCCTCCTTAGCTTTAAAGGAGTGCATTTTGACAAGGATGTCGCGAGTACAACGCCAATCTCCTCCTTGCTGGGCCCCCACACGGTGCACTTTCTCAATCTTTTTTTTAAAAACTCTTTTTATTATACATAAAAACATAACAAGGTCACATACGAAGACTTGCGTCATAAAGAGAGCAGGTTTGTTGCAGCACCGGCCATACAGACGACAGTGTGGTACTAGACAAATTAACCTTAGGTCTGAGCATAGGCTAGATTCACTCTTTGATCTCCAAGCTGGATAATCGGGCCTGCGGAGGCTCACAAATGTCACCTCTGTAGGTGTTCCAAAGCGCCCACACCTCCCCCCACTTTCTGGGGCACCCCCTTGCCGTGTATACCGTCTTCTCCTGCAGCATACACCAATCCATGTCTTTCTGCCAGTCCACCAATTTCGACAGCCGCGCTGCACCCCACAATCGGGCTATGTTCCTTTTGGCCACCATTTGCCCGAGCGTGACCCAGAGCCTCCCCCGTGTAGATAAGTCCGTGGGTTCCCATATGTTCAGGAGACAGCGCTTCGCCTCTGTGCGAAGGTCCACCTCCCACACTTCCCCCATGTAGGACACAACTCGCCTCCAGAACCGCTGCACCCCGGGGCACTCCCACAAGATATGGAAAAAGGATCCCGTCGCCCCACACCCCTGCCGGCAGAGCCCCTCCCCGCCCCCCCCCCCATCGCCTGAAGTCTTGTGCAAGAAACGTATACTCTGTGCAATATTTTAAGCTGCACGAGTCGGAGTCTAGCCGATATCGCCACCTCCCTTGGGGACGCCAGAGCGGCAACCCACTCCTCATCGTCAATTTCAAGTCCATCGGCCACCCACTTCTCCCTCAGGGAGTCGAGTGGATCTGGGGGGTTATTCATCAGTTTTTTGTACGTGAGTGAGATGGCATGCTCTGGCAGGTGCCCGTCGAGCAGCCGATCCTTGAGCGGGGAGGCCTGCGGGGGTCGAGTCCCGGGTGGAATGTTCGCCTGGAGGGAGTGTCTAATCTGCAGGTACCGGAAATACTCCATAGGCGCCAAGTCGTACGTTTCCTGCAGGTAGGCAAAGGATCTAACCCCCTCGGATCCCCACAGGTCCTTCACCTGGGAGATCCCGATAAGGTCCCAGCTACGGAACCCCTTTGTGTGCCCCAGGCTTCCCAATTTCTCCGACGCCCACAGGGGGGTGGCCATGGTCAAAGTGTTAAACCAGCCCAGCTTGCGGTGGGCCGCGTGCCATAGTTGCACCGAATGCTTCGTCGAGCCGGTGAGCTGGTACTTGCCGGGTTTAGAGTAGAGCGCGACCTCATAATTCCCCCCCGGGAGTAACCACCTGTCCATCATAGCCTGGGTCATTCCCAGCACTATACGTCCCCTGGTTGATCGCCGAAAGGTGTGCGGCCCAATAGTACTTGCGGATATCTAGGAGGGCTATCCCCCCATCGTACCATCCCAACGTGAGTTTCCGCAACGCTATCCTGGGCGCGCCCGCCCAAAGGAGCGCTCGCTGCGCCGCCTCTATAGCCACAAAGTAGGAATTGGGCACTAAGTCCGGGTAGTTTTGGAGGGCGTATAGAAATCTGGGGAGCGCCATCATTTTAAAGAGGGCCGCCCGACCCAGCAGGGACAATGGGAGTTTCTGCCACGAAACCGAGTCGCTTTGAAACCGCCGCAGCGGCGGCAGTAAGTTCTTTCCATACCGTAGAGTCCTATCCAGGGTGACAAACACTCCAAGGTACCTGAAGCCGTCCTCCGCCACGGTGAGCAGGCAGCTGTCGGGGAGCCTGGGGGGGCCGCCATGTAGGACATAAAGGATGGATTTGGTCCAATTTATGCGGAACCCTGAGTTGCGACCGAAACTTGTAAATATATCCATTGCCGCCACAAGAGATCTCCGCGGGTGGGACAAGTAGAGGAGGACATCATCGGCGTATAGCGAGATTTTATCCTCCCAGCTGTCCGTCCAGCGCAACCCTGTGAGTTGGATGTCCTGTCGGATCCACGCCGCCAGCGGCTCAAGGGCGAGCGCAAAGAGGAGAGGAGAGAGCGGGCACCCCTGTCTGGTGCCCCTCTCCAGGGCGAAAACCTCGGAAACCCTGTTGTTGACCACCACCTGGGCCAGGGGCTCCGAGTAGAGAAGGCGAACCCATGCCGCAAAGCGGGGGCCGAAGCCCAGTTTACGCAGTACCGCCATCATGTACGGCCATTCGAGGGTGTCGAAGGCCATGGTTGCATCAAGCGACACCACCACTGCGTCTTCTCGGATCGTGTGACACCTACCCAATACACCATTCAGGCGGCGAATGTTTAGTGCCGTATTGCGATGCGGCATGAAGCCGGACTGATCAGGGTGTACCAGCGTGGGGAGGACGGAGAGAAGCCTATTGGCGAGAGTTTTCGCTAATATTTTCGGCTCGGCATTGAGCAGTGAGATCGGTCGATACGATGAGCAGGCGTCTCTCGGCTTCCCTTCCTTCGGTATTGGCACCATAGTGGCCAGGCGCTGCTCGCGTGGCAAGCTCCCCATCTCCGCGCTTTCCTCAAACATATGAAGGAGGTGCACGCTAAGAGCATCGGGCTTCAGCTTGTAGAGCTCGATCGGCAGACCATTCGGTCCAAGTGCTTTACCCGGGCGGAGGTCCACAATCGCGCGCTGCAGCTCCTCAGCACCGAGAGGGGCCTCTAGGGCCTCACGGTCGGCCTCCGACAGGCAGGGCATGCGAATATCTGCGAGCAGTTCATCAGAGTCCTCCTACGGACGATCCGACCCCTTACTGTATATCTGTCTATAATGCCCTGCGAATTCCGCCGCTATCTCTCGGGGCCCAGTTAGCACGTCCCCCGACGCCGTAAGAATCCCCGGAACCACAGTAGTGGCCCTTTGTTTTTTCTCAAGCCAGGCAATAAGCTTGCCCGCTTTGTCGCCCTGGTCATATACCCTGCCTACCTTGTGTTGAAGGGCTGTCTGAGCCGCGTGCGTGACCAGCTCCTTATACTCTGCGGTTTTGAGGCGCAACCGGTGTCGCACCCCCGGGTCAGCGTCCGCGGTCTCCTCAAGAGCCCGAAGGTCCGTCTCTGCCGAGGTGATTTGCGCCACCCGTTCCTTGCGGCTGCCTGAGATGGCCAAAAGGGCCTCTCCCGCAGCACCGTTTTAAAGGCCTCCCACAGGGTGACCGCGGAGGTAGTCGACCCGACGTTAAGCTCGAAGTATTGCTCGATAGCGCCGGCCAACTTTTTCCGGATGTCCTCACTCCTGAGGCGCCAGGCGGGTATGGGCAAAACAAAACCCTCCCGGCACCCCCCCCCCCGCAAGGTGCACGGAAACCGGGGAGTGATCAGATATGCCGCGGGCCAGAAGGGCGGCTTCCCGTACAGTCATGTCAGGCTGTGAGGAAGTCAATATGTAGTCTAGGCGGGAGAAAGAGTGATGAGGGCCAGAGTGGAAAGTAAAGCGTCTGCTTGTGGGATGCAACAGCCGCCAGCTGTCCGTGAGCCCGTAGGCGACGAGGAAGTCTGCCAGCCACCGCTGCCCCCGCGGTGTTTTCCTAGGGGGTTGTCTGTCAAGGGTTCCGGAGATCACTGCGTTAAAGTCACCCCCGATGATCACCGCCCCGTCCGGGAGGGAGAGCAGGAGCCTACCGAGGTCCACATACGCCTGAGTCTGGAGGCCTGGGGGGATATAAGCAGAGAGGAGATTCCACCGGTGGCCAGCCCATCTCCCCGACATGCCCGCAAAGCGGCCCAGTGGGTCCGTTTCTGTGTGATCAATGTGCATTGGCAGGGCCCGGCGAAGCAGAATCCCCACCCCCCGAGAGCCGGAGGTGAAGCCAGAGTGCACCGCCAGAGTGTACCCCCATCTGTTGAGGGCCTGGCATGCGTTTCCCATTAAGTGCGTTTCCTGCAGTAACACTACATCTGGGAGGTGGCGCTTGATAAACAGTAGGACAATAGTATGCTTGAGCCCACTGCCCAGACCATTAACATTCCAGCTAAGAACCCGGAGGCTATCTTCCTGGCTACTAGCCATACCCATTACTGTAGGAGCCCACCTGCCTTCGAGTGCCGGCACCGCCTTCCCGCCCCTCCATATCATCAGTGTGTGACCGGAACAACCTTCTACCCACCCCCCAACCGCTCAAAACAAGAGACATAGCAATAAGGACTGCCCAACGTGGGTCCGTCCCGGTTCGTATTCCCGACCCAGCCAGAACCGCTGTAACATCCCACCAAACATACCCCCCCACCCCCCACCCCGCTCCCTGCTCCGCAGGTTTTAAACTACCCACCGCCCCAATTAGCAGAGCGCCTGTCGCCCAACCCACCCCGGAGAGAGTAACCGCCCCCCTTGGGAGAACTCTGTTTAGGGAGTACGTAAGCCGGCCCCAACTCCAGCCGCCATAACCGTGTGTTCCCAGACCCATGGTCCCCTGAGTGAGCGATGAAAACCAGGATCAGTCTCAAAACCGGTTAGGGAGGGAGCGACAAGGGCCACATCACCACCCATCCACATCAACCAGGACCCCGGTAGACGCCCTATACCTTACTGTTCCGTATGTCCAGGTCCCGTGTTTGGCAGTCTCAACGTGCCGCAGCGTCCGTAGGCGAGTCCCAGCGGGGGCTATTCGATCTGGACCTTCACGACCCCTGACTCTGTGCAGCTCGCGCCGCTCCCCCGTCCACTGAGCCAGGGGATGCCGCTCCCCTCTGCGGCGTGTGTTCACGATCGTGCCCCCGTCGCACCTCCGTCGCCGTCGCATCAAGCCACTCCTGGACCGCCGCCGGAGTGGTGAAGAAATGCGATTTGCCGTCCGCGATGATTTTCAGTTTGGCGGGGAAGAACATCATGTATTTTACGCCCCGGTCCCGGAGCGCCGCTTTCACGCCCAGGAACGAGCGGCACTCCTGCTGAACTCGCAGCGTGAAGTCAGGGAAGAATCTGATGGTGGCCCCTTCGTGCTGGAGATCGCCTTTCTGCCTGGCCACCTGTAAGATGGCGTCCCTGTCACGATAGTTCAATATTTTAGCGATGATTGTCCGCGGCGGCGCCCCCGGCCTGGGGCTAGGGAGCGGGGCGCGGTGAGCCCGCTCGATGGTGAAGAGCTTTGAGAGTCGTCCGGGCTTTAAATGATGCAGAATGAGGTCCTCCAGAAAGAGCTCTACGCTGCGCCCCTCCATTCCCTCCGGCACACCTACGACGCGGATGTTGCTCCTTCGGGCCCTCCCTTCCTGGTCCTCGTTGCGAAGGGCCATTTGACGATGCTGGAGGACAAGCTCGTTAATGCGCCCCTCAAGTCGTTTCTCTGAGGCCTGCAGTGCCTTTATGTCCGCCTCATTAGCTTTAGACCGCTCCGTAGTTTTGCCAAGGTCCATGCGCAGCAAATTAACCTCAATCGAGATCTTGTCCATCTTTGTCTCAAGGTTAGTACCTAGCGCCTGTATCGCGGCCATGATGGAGGTCAGGGAGGGTTCTGCACGTTCCACAGCGGTCTCCATCGTCGCCCCAGACTGCGCCTGGCCGGTGGGTACCGCGTATTTGTCCAATTTGTTGGTTTGTGTGGGTTTCCCCACCTTCGGGCGCATGGTGGGTGTCGCCCTCTGGGAACTTGACCCAAAAACAATCAGGCTTAACTTCAAAGCAGTGTATAAAGTCTTTGTGTAGCACAGTAATAAAGTGAACACGCAACACAATAAAAATGCCACATCAAATTAGATAAAATACCATTTTAAAGGTTTCAGGTACATATAGGGCCCGATTCACAGAACTAACTTAAGACAAAATCCTAAACTTACTACTTTTGGTATTCACAGATGTTAGGATTTTGTCTTAAGTTTGTCTCAGGTCGAGCTCTAACTGACCTTGTTTACGGCCTGGGCCGCAGCAACAGGTGGGGAGAACGATGTCTACAGGGACTGGTTTGCATGACTGGGAGAGCACATGGGGCACTGGCGCACCGACGGGTGCACCGTAAGTACACTGAGCTTTGAGCTTCTGCGCTGCCACGTTCAATCTATGATTGTTCCATCAGGGCGAGGAAGACAACTCTACCCCAAGTGACTGGCATATGGTGTGGAGCCCTACTAGCTAACACTTGTGATTACATAGAGGACCCCTGATGCCTGGCAGTGTGTGAGTGCTGAGACTATAGTCCTTTGGAAGACCAGTGTGGGGATGACTCGGGGGAAAGGCCTGGCCTTGTTTTTTTTTTAAATATGTTTATTAATAAGTAACGATTGGCGTACATTACACGTAAGAGAATACATTACAAAATAATCAGTGACACATATAAAGTAGAGCGAAAGTCTGTGCAAACACAACAAAGCATCATTCCCAGCAATAGTCATTGTATTCAGCCCAGTACCTCCCTTAGTTTTTGTGTCGAGTGTTCGATTCCTGCTCTCCAACCTATACTGAATAGTCGCTATCGTCCGACATCACCTCTGGGGGGGGGGGGGGGGGGGGGGGTTAACAAATATCCCAATAGTGATTCCACTTGCCTCATATTCGTGTCCATTTCTTGGGGCAGCCCCTGTGGATGTAGACAAGCTCTTTCAGTTACCATTACTTGGTCCATGTCGCGACACCACTGCTGTGGTGTCGGGGACTGTTCGGAACCCTAATGCTGAGCTACGTTCCTCTTGGCCAATGTCATTCCTAGTGTGACCCATGCTTGGTCCTCATGGGTCAGGTCTGTTGGGTCCCAAATGTTCAGGACATAGCATTTTGGGGAGAGCTGAATAGTGACATTAGTGACTTGGGACATTGTGTGCAGGACAGAGATCCAGAAGGGTGTGATTCTTGGGTATTCCCAAATTGTGTGCCAGAAAGTACCCGCAGCTCCACACCGTCTGAGACAGAGCGGAGTGTCTGCCCTACCTATCTTGTGTAATAGATGCCTTGTGTAGTAGATGCGGTGCAGAACCTTTAATTGGAGTAACCTAAGGGTGGAGGGTATAGCCACTTCCCGAGGGGACATTAGTGCCATTTGCCATTCTTCCTCATCAAGGTCGCCCATCTCCACCTCCCACCTCCCTTTCAGGGTCAAGGTTAGATCCTGTTGGTTGTTTACTATTTTCCGATAGGTCAGGGATATGGCTTTCGTTTGGAGGTGATCACTGAGTAGTCTGTCCTCTAGCGGTGAGGAGTCAAGCAGTTGTGTGCCTGCTGGAATCGCCACCTGCAAATCGTGCCGTATCTGTGCATAGCGATACATCTCGGTCATCTGAAGCTCGTATGTGTCCTGCAGCTGAGTGAATGATACTATCTGCCCCCTCTGCCATAGATCCCGCACCCTGGAGATCCCTATGTGGTCCCACTGGAGGAAGCCCTTTGTGTTTCTCAGTCGGCCAAATCATTTGAGGACCCACAGAGGTGTAGCCTTCGTTAGTTTCCCTTCCCATCCCAATACTCTCTGCGCCTCATGCCAGATTTGCAGTGTGTGGGCCGTGGGGCCTGTGTACTGTGTCTTTTGTCCCTTGTTATATAATGCTCCCATTATTCCCTCAGTATCCAGAAGATGGCGATCCATCCGGAAAGCAGGTTCATCCTGCGGTGCATGTATCCATTGGTTTATCGCAGTTAGTTGCGATGCCCAATAGTAAATTCTGATCTGCGGGAGGGCTATGCCGCCATCATATCACCCCTTAACAAGTTTAGTCATAGCTATACGAGGTGTCCCACTGTCCCAAAGGAGCTTGGTTACCTCAGTATTTATCATGTTGAAGAAGGAGGAGGGAATGTAAAAGGGGGTATTCTGTAGGACATATAAAAATCTGGGCAATGCCATCATTTTAAAGAGCGCCGCCCTGCCGAGCAGCGTAAGTGGGAGAGATCGCCAATGCTTCACGTCCCTGCGGAAGCAAACCAAGGGTTTCATGAGGTTTTCCTCTGTGAACTGTGAGGTCTGGGGGGTAATATATATGCCAAGGTACCGAAAGCCCTGTCTTGCTATCTGGACATCGCAATTGCGGGGCAGTTTTGGGGGAGGGCCATGTAATATGTATAGTAATGATTTCGACCAGTTGATGGTGTAGCCAGAAGCTCTACCATAGACCGCACAAATGCCCAGGAGACAACTGAGTGACCAAGCGGGAGACGCGATATAAAGTAGAATATTGTCTGCATATAATGGTAGGCGATCTTCCCATCCCGTCCCCTGATGAAGGCATCTTGATGGATCCACGCCGCCAAAGGCTCCAACACCATCGCAAACAAAAGTGGGGAAAGCGGGCATCCCTGTCTAGTACCTTTACCCAGAGGGAAATCTCTTGAGATGCGGCCATTCGCTACCACGTGTGCCATGGGTTTATTATAAGGGAGCCGTATCCAGGCACAGAACATAGGGCCGAAGCCCAGGTGTGCGAGCACGGCAAAGAGGAAGGGCCACTCCACCATGTCAAACGCCATGCGGGTGTCTAATGAGACGATGGCCGCGTCCTCCTCGATAGTGGGAATGCGAGCTATGACCCCGTGTAGCCTTCGTAGATTCAGGGCTGTATTACGATGGGGCATGAAGCCCGAAGGAAGGTACGGTTGGAGGCGAAGTGCCAGAATCTTGGCCAGTATTTTCGCCTCGGCGTTCATAAGGGAGATTGGTCTATAGGATGCACAATCGTTCGGAGGTTTACCTGTCTTGTGAATCGCAACTATGGTCGCTAGTCGCTGGTCTTTTGGTAATTCACCAAGCTCCAGACTGGTCCTATACATTGTGAGAAGGTGTGGCGTGAGATGTGTCGTCATTCTTTTGTATAGTTCTATCGGAATGCCATTTGGGCCCAAATCCTTTCCTGATTGGAGTTCCCTGATGGCAGTGGCCAGTTCATCCTCAGTTAGTTTGGCGTCCAGCGCCGAGACCGCTCTGAGGATAAGGAGGGCATGCGAATATCTCTTAGAAAGGCGAGGTTATCCTCCAGTGTGTTAGTGGCTGTTGGCTTATAGATCCCCTCATAATATGTGGCAAGAGAGTCTACTGTTTGCTGCGGGTCTCTAGTCATCTCTCCGTCATTCATCTGAAGCTGAGCTATCCACCTGGAGGCGTGGTCTTTTTTGGCCAGCCAGGCAAGGAGCTTCCCAGCCTTGGCACCTGCCTCGTAAATGGTATGTTTTGTCGTCATGAGCCTCACCTTTGCCCCCTCCCATGCAAATGTTTTGTACTCCTGTTGCGCCAAACGTAGTGTGTGTGTGGTGGCGTCAGTCAGGGCAAGGGCGTGGTCAGCCACAGCCTTCGCAACCCCCTGCTCTAGGTCTTCTAGCTGTTGGTGAGGTAATTTCTTATGTCCTGTGATTAAAGAGATCACGTGGCCACGCAGCACTGTTTGTAAGCCTCCCAGAGCATTACCGGGGATGTCACGGAGTAAAGTAGTGCTTTATGGCCACACGAGTCCCTTCCATATAGCCAGGTTTTGAAGGTACCCCGGTTGGATTGGAAAGACCCTCCGTCGTGTAGTGTGCTGGTGAGGAAAATGTTAGGAAGAGAGGGGAGTGATCTGATATTCCGCGGGGTAGGTGCTGAACCTCCACCACATGCTCTAATCCCGTCACCAACGTAAATATGTAATCAATTCTTGAGAGGCTATTGTGGACTCCTGAGTGGTATTTGTATTGCCTGTCGTCAGGGTGAGTGGCCCTCCAAGTGTCTACTAGACCTATGGCTTTGATGAAATCCGTAAGTTTGACATTTGCACTACGGGGATCTCTGGGAGGTTGTTTGTCAAGTGTTACATCAATTACAGCGTTAAAATCTACCCCCATTATTGTGTCACCTGTCGGTAGGGATAACAAGAAGGTACTCAGGGCCGGGCGAGCCGTTTGGTGCAGTGCTGGAGGGACATACACCGAAACAAAATTATAGGGTCGCCCCTCCCAATGGCAAGTCAGTGCTGCGAAGCGCCCCTGGTCGTCCGTTTTTGAGTCCGTGAGTATCAGGGGGAAGCGTTTATTGAGCAGGATTCCCACCCGCGAGAGCCAGAAGTAAATTCCGAATGGACCGCCATCTTATACCCCCATCTATTTAGGGCTTTAGTGGCCGAACCAGTGAGGTGCGTTTCCTGTATCAGGACTATTGCTGGGACTTTACGCTTTATATATTGAAGGACCAACCCTCTGATCGCCCAGTCCGTTCAAATTCCAGGAGAGTACCAAGAGAGGAGGGGCCGGGTCCACGGGGTTATGAGGAGGGTCATTATGAATGTCCATCCTAAGGGTCACGTGTGCCATGCGCGTCCGGGCTGATCGGGTAGTGAATTGTAGTGCCAATCTGGAACTGTAGATGTAAACGCCATTGTGAAAACAATAAAAAAACATTAACATATAAACCAAAAAAACATTCTGCTGAAACCCCCCCTCCCTGCCTGGCGGATCCCAAACTACCCGCCTGCCCAACTGAGCAGAGCGCTTTAATCCCATAACAAGTACTTGCGTGGGGGGGGGGTTGAGGATTTGTCCGTAAGCACCTGAGGCCCCCAGTAAGATAGTGCAACAACGGCCAAAGGATTCTTCACTTAGGGTATAGTCCATACCTGCAGATGTCAGAGTCTTCCCATGTATATTTCCTATAGTGCGAAGCCACGGGCCAGCGAGGGAGGTCAGTAACGTCGTTAGAAGGGAACAATCAGTGTTTTTGAATCTCCTAGCACTGCTGTTCAAGTCTAAGTGTTCAATCCCCTTGTCCACTGGATTCCACCGATCGTGATCTCTCCGACTCCTGCCGCCGATGTTGTTGCTGGGTCTTGAGTTTCGCGGGTTTCGTCACAGGTCGCCAGCCCTCCAGCAAGTCATGAGCCTCCTCCGGCATAGCGAAGAACGATATTTTCCCCTCCACCTCCGCTTTCAGCCTTGCCGGAAACAGCATAGAATATTTCAGTTCTCTGGCTCTCAGTTCTTTTTTGATGTCCATGAAGCCACGCCATTGTTCAGTAACGGCTGCCGTATAGTCCGGATACATCGTGATCACTTGGTTTTCAACACAAATCGGTGGGGCAATCCTGGCCGCCTGGAGGATAGCGTCCCCATCCCGATAATTAAAAATGCGTGCCAGAATTGGTCTAGGGGGGCTCCCGGCTTGGGCCTCCCATCTGGTACACGATGTGCCTGTTCAATCGAGAAAAAACTTGAGAGTCCACGTGTTTGTAGCTCGATTTTGATGGGGTCCTCTACAAAGAGGTCAAGGGCCGGTCCGCCCGTGTTCTCAGGTACGCCAATGATGCCTATGTTGTTGCGTCTTGAGCGGTCTTCCTGGTCATCCAGCTTAGCAAGGATTTGTTTGTTGTCGATCTCCAGCTGGCGCATTTGGCGCTGCAATTCAGCGGTGTCAGTGGCCAGTTCCTTTGTTGTGGACTCTACCTCAGTTAGTCGTCCTGAGAGTTTCGAAAAGTCGGCACGGATCAGGGATATATCTGTGGAAATTGTTTCTATTGAGGTCTGGACCTGCTGAAGGGCGGCCATAACATCTAAAAGCGTAACTGAGTCTGCTGCCTGTTGTGCGGGGATTTCCGATTGCACGGGGGTTGCCTGCTGCTTGTCACCCTGGTCTTTAGTGTAGGCAAATTTGTCCAGCTTTCCCGCCGGTGCCCCTTGTGGGCCACGGCCTGCCATCTCGGCTCGTCGGTGCTTTGGGCTGCCGGTCCACGGGGGCGGTAATCACCGCTGCCTGCCGCGCTGTGATGTGCAACGCGTGGGCTTTCGGTTTTCCTGCCTCCGACCCTTCACAGCCCAGGCAGCGAGAGAAGCCTTGTTTTTGTCTAGTGCAGGATACTATAGAGCCCTGGTCGTCAGGTCGGCGAAGCTGCCTACACCAAATATAGGGCCAATGTTAGGGAGGCCCAGCGTTGACTGTGTCCTGGTCTCACATTCTGTGGGGGGCCAAGGTTCTGCTGTGTTCCAACAGTCACACTCGCCACCTCACCTTCCCCCAGGGGCAACAACAACATGAGTCCCAGGGGGGGCACTGGGGGCACCTGAGGCCGGTACAGCAAGGCGGGGGGGCGATGGTGCGGTCCCACAGGGATGCTGGGGGGGTCTGGCGCCTCCTCCCCGCGTAGTAGAGTCTTTGGGGCCTTGTCCTCCCCTCACGCGGCCTCTGACACAGTCTCCTTTAAGTAAAGGGCTCCCCACCGGAGCACAACCGCGGGGTCCGCCCAGCTCACCTTCTCCACCGGAGATTCAGGGCTAAGTCTGGCCCC
This sequence comes from Triturus cristatus, assembly GCF_964204655.1. Lineage (NCBI taxonomy): Eukaryota > Metazoa > Chordata > Amphibia > Caudata > Salamandridae > Triturus > Triturus cristatus. Next base: position 141,517,483 of record NC_140591.1, on the reverse strand, counting down.
CCGCCGCGGACACCTGGGGGTGTCAAAGGTCTCTCCGACGCTTTTTGGGGCCTCCGGTGATGCATCTGGATCCTCGGCGCTCCAAGCTTGCGGGAAGTCAGAGCACTCGAGCTCCCGGCGTGAGGCCCGGCAGAAGGCATCCCGCTCGGGCTGCAGATATCTCCAAGGCCGTACGTCGTGGAGAGTTCTGGGACGGCTCAATCAATGCTGCTTGAACTCTAGCTGCGCCGTCGCTGTAGATCGGCCGTGTGCCTGCCGGATTATTGTACGGATTTACGTTGGAGGCACTCGCGCTCACAGAACTCCTCAAGGCTGCGACCATCTTTCTTGGCAGCAAGCCACGCCCCTCGGGCCTGGCCTTGTTGATGTGCGCTGCACTATGACCGAGTGCGGTGTGCTAGTTGCTCTGGTGCTCCTGTGGGACTGTTCAGTTGGCACAGAACTAGACAGGGGCGCGGACTCCACTGCCTGCCGGCTTCGACGTAGGGACACGATATAGCGGTGAGAAGTTGAGTCAGTCGCTGTAAGATACCAGCGAGCCGATCTGTCTTTCTGTATTCTGTCCTGATCCTTGCCACACACCAGGCTACAACATGGGCAGAGTCAATCGCACCTAACCTAAGCTCACGTTTGACCCCAAGAAGTTGTGGGGTCAGGACACTTCTACAGAAGAAGGTGATACCACTCAAGACACAGTGCCCGAAGAAATGGAATGCGATATCATCTCTATACTGGTCTTAATGGAGAAAAACCTCCAAGGTCGTATGGCGGGCTTGGGCACCAAAATAGACGCGCTCTCATACCGGATGGACAGGATGTCCGAAAGACTTGACAAACACGCGGAGCGCCTTGACATGGCAGAGCGCAGGGTCACTGAGGTGGAGGAAGCACAGACGTGGATGGACAATGAACACAGGCAAATGGGTAAAGTCCTACAGGTCCTTCAAGACAGGGCCGAACATTTGAAGGCGCGCTCGCGCCTCAATAACTTACGGATCACAGGAGTCCCTGAGTCGTCGCCTACCGGTAATATGGAGAAGTTGGTTGAGAAGATGCTGACTACATTGCTGGGAGAAGAAGTGTTCTCTACAATGTTTGTGGTGGAGAGGGCGCATCGGTCGTTGGGCCCCTGCCCTCCACCTGGAGCACCCCCTCGACCTATAATAGCACGGCTGTTGAACTATAGGCGATACCAAAGGGGATGATGGACGAAGCGTTTGAGCAAATCAAACACTCACCCCCAGTCAACTGATCTGGGTTTAATCCATCATCATTCTTTAGCTCACTCCACCACCCCAGTTCAGACATGGCCATATGCAAAGCAGTCTGACCCTGTGCCTCATGGGAACAGTCCAGCCCGAACTGCCAAGCCATGTCTTCCCTGGACAGGAAACAAGCATCCTGGGACCGGTTTCGGGTTCATAACCCTCATCAGCCAGGCTATCTTGAATCCAGTGGCAAAGTGAGCAAGGGACCCACGTCTGGGCATACCCTGCCAACTTAGAGCGAACAAAGCGATACCAAAGGGGATGATGGACGAAGTGTTTGAGCAAATCAAACACTCACCCCCAGTCAACTGATCTGGGTTTAATCCATCATTATTCTTTAGCTCACTCCACCACCCCAGTTCAGACATGGCCATATGCAAATCAGTCTGACCCTGTGCCTCATGGGAACAATCCATCCCGAACTGCCAAGCCATGTCTTCCCTGGACAGGAAACAAGCATCCTGAGACCGGTTTTGCGTTCATAACCCTCATCAGCCAGGCTATCTTGAATCCAGTGGCAAAGTCAGCAAGGGACCCACGTCTGGGCATACCCTACCAACTTAGGGCGAACAAAGCGATACCAAAAGCGATGATGGACGAAGTGTTTGAGCAAATCAAACACTCTCCCCCAGTCAACTGATCTGGGTTTAATCCATCATCATTCTTTAGCTCACTCCACCAACCCAGTTCAGACAAGGCCATATGCAAATCAGTCTGACCCTGTGCCTCATGGGAACAGTCCAGCCCGAACTGCCAAGCCATGTCTTCCCTGGACAGGAAACAAGCATCCTGGGACCGGTTTCGGGTTAATAACCCTCATCAGCCAGGCTATCTTGAATCCAGTGGGAAAGTGAGCAAGGGACCCACTTCTGGGCATACCCTGCCAACTTAGGGCGAACAAAGCGATACCAAAGGGGATGATGGACGAAGCGTTTGAGCAAATCAAACACTCACCCCCAGTCAACTGATCTGGGTTTAATCCATCATCTTTCTTTAGCTCACTCCACCACCCCAGTTCAGACATGGCCATATGCAAATCAGTCTGACCCTGTGCCTCATGGGAACAGTCCAGTCCGAACAGCTAAGCCATGTCTTCCCTGGACAGGAAACAAGCATCCTGGGACCGGTTTCGGGTTCATAACCCTCATCAGTCAGGCTATCTTGAATCCAGTGGCAAAGTGAGCAAGGGACCCACGTCTGGGTATACCCTGCCAACTTGGGGCGAACAAAGCGATACCAAAGGGGATGATGGACGAAGCGCTTGAGCAAATCAAACACTCACCCCCAGTCAACTGATCTGGGTTTAATCCATCATCATTTTTTAGCTCACTCCACCACCCCAGTTCAGACATGGCCATATGCAAATCAGTCTGACCCTGTGCCTCATGGGAACAGTCCAGCCTGAACTGCCAACCCATGTCTTCCCTGGACAGGAAACAAGCATCCTGGGACCGGTTTCGGGTTCATAACCCTCATCAGCCAGGCTATCCCGAATCCAGTGGCAAAGTGAGCAAGGGACCCATGTCTGGGCATACCCTGCCAACTTAGGGCGAACAAAGCGATACCAAAGGGGATGATGGATGACGCGCTTGAGCAAATCAAACACTCACCCCCAGTCAACTGATCTGGGTTTAATCCATCATCATTCTTTAGCTCACTCCACCACCCCAGTTCAGACATGGCCATATGCAAATCAGTCTGACCCTGTGCCTCATGGGAACAGTCCAGTCCGAACAGCTAAGCCATGTCTTCCCTGGACAGGAAACAAGCATCCTGGGACCGGTTTCGGGTTCATAACCCTCATCAGTCAGGCTATCTTGAATCCAGTGGCAAAGTGAGCAAGGGACCCACGTCTGGGTATACCCTGCCAACTTAGGGCGAACAAAGCGATACCAAAGGGGATGATGGACGAAGCGCTTGAGCAAATCAAACACTCACCCCCAGTCAACTGATCTGGGTTTAATCCATCATCATTTTTTAGCTCACTCCACCACCCCAGTTCAGACATGGCCATATGCAAATCAGTCTGACCCTGTGCCTCATGGGAACAGTCCAGCCCGAACTGCCAAGCCATGTCTTCCCTGGACAGGAAACAAGCATCCTGGGACCGGTTTCGGGTTAATAACCCTCATCAGCCAGGCTATCTTGAATCCAGTGGGAAAGTGAGCAAGGGACCCACGTCTGGGCATACCCTGCCAACTTAGGGCGAACAAAGCGATACCAAAGGGGATGATGGACGAAGCGCTTGAGCAAATCAAACACTCACCCCCAGTCAACTGATCTGGGTTTAATCCATCATCATTTTTTAGCTCACTCCACCACCCCAGTTCAGACATGGCCATATGCAAATCAGTCTGACCCTGTGCCTCATGGGAACAGTCCAGCCTGAACTGCCAAGCCATGTCTTCCCTGGACAGGAAACAAGCATCCTGGGACCGGTTTCGGGTTCATAACCCTCATCAGCCAGGCTATCTTGAATCCAGTGGGAAAGTGAGCAAGGGACCCACGTCTGGGCATACCCTGCCAACTTAGGGCGAACAAAGCGATACCAAAGGGGATGATGGACGAAGCGCTTGAGCAAATCAAACACTCACCCCCAGTCAACTGATCTGGGTTTAATCCATCATCATTTTTTAGCTCACTCCACCACCCCAGTTCAGACATGGCCATATGCAAATCAGTCTGACCCTGTGCCTCATGGGAACAGTCCAGCCTGAACTGCCAAGCCATGTCTTCCCTGGACAGGAAACAAGCATCCTGGGACCGGTTTCGGGTTCATAACCCTCATCAGCCAGGCTATCTTGAATCCAGTGGCAAAGTGAGCAAAGGACCCACGTCTGGGCATACCCTGCCAACTTAGGGCGAACAAAGCGATACCAAAGGGGATGATGGACGAAGCGTTTGAGCAAATCAAACACTCACCCCCAGTCAACTGATCTGGGTTTAATCCATCATCATTCTTTAGCTCACTCCACCAACCAGTTCAGACATGGTTATATGAAAATCAGTCTGACCCTGTGCCTCATGGGAACAGTCCAGCTCGAACTGCCAAGGCATGTCTTCCCTGGACAGGAAACAAGCATCCTGGGACCGGTTTCGGGTTCATAACCCTCATCAGTCAGGCTATCTTGAATCCAGTGGCAAAGTGAGCAAGGGACCCACGTCTGGGTATACCCTGCCAACTTGGGGCGAACAAAGCGATACCAAAGGGGATGATGGACGAAGCGCTTGAGCAAATCAAACACTCACCCCCAGTCAACTGATCTGGGTTTAATCCATCATCATTTTTTAGCTCACTCCACCACCCCAGTTCAGACATGGCCATATGCAAATCAGTCTGACCCTGTGCCTCATGGGAACAGTCCAGCCTAAACTGCCAACCCATGTCTTCCCTGGACAGGAAACAAGCATCCTGGGACCGGTTTCGGGTTCATAACCCTCATCAGCCAGGCTATCTTGAATCCAGTGGCAAAGTGAGCAAGGGACCCATGTCTGGGCATACCCTGCCAACTTAGGGCGAACAAAGCGATACCAAAGGGGATGATGGATGACGCGCTTGAGCAAATCAAACACTCACCCCCAGTCAACTGATCTGGGTTTAATCCATCATCATTCTTTAGCTCACTCCACCACCCCAGTTCAGACATGGCCATATGCAAATCAGTCTGACCCTGTGCCTCATGGGAACAGTCCAGTCCGAACAGCTAAGCCATGTCTTCCCTGGACAGGAAACAAGCATCCTGGGACCGGTTTCGGGTTCATAACCCTCATCAGTCAGGCTATCTTGAATCCAGTGGCAAAGTGAGCAAGGGACCCACGTCTGGGTATACCCTGCCAACTTAGGGCGAACAAAGCGATACCAAAGGGGATGATGGACGAAGCGCTTGAGCAAATCAAACACTCACCCCCAGTCAACTGATCTGGGTTTAATCCATCATCATTTTTTAGCTCACTCCTCCACCCCAGTTCAGACATGGCCATATGCAAATCAGTCTGACCCTGTGCCTCATGGGAACAGTCCAGCCCGAACTGCCAAGCCATGTCTTCCCTGGACAGGAAACAAGCATCCTGGGACCGGTTTCGGGTTAATAACCCTCATCAGCCAGGCTATCTTGAATCCAGTGGGAAAGTGAGCAAGGGACCCACGTCTGGGCATACCCTGCCAACTTAGGGCGAACAAAGCGATACCAAAGGGGATGATGGACGAAGCGCTTGAGCAAATCAAACACTCACCCCCAGTCAACTGATCTGGGTTTAATCCATCATCATTTTTTAGCTCACTCCACCACCCCAGTTCAGACATGGCCATATGCAAATCAGTCTGACCCTGTGCCTCATGGGAACAGTCCAGCCTGAACTGCCAAGCCATGTCTTCCCTGGACAGGAAACAAGCATCCTGGGACCGGTTTCGGGTTCATAACCCTCATCAGCCAGGCTATCTTGAATCCAGTGGCAAAGTGAGCAAAGGACCCACGTCTGGGCATACCCTGCCAACTTAGGGCGAACAAAGCGATACCAAAGGGGATGATGGACGAAGCGTTTGAGCAAATCAAACACTCACCCCCAGTCAACTGATCTGGGTTTAATCCATCATCATTCTTTAGCTCACTCCACCAACCAGTTCAGACATGGTTATATGAAAATCAGTCTGACCCTGTGCCTCATGGGAACAGTCCAGCCCGAACTGCCAAGGCATGTCTTCCCTGGACAGGAAACAAGCATCCTGGGACCGGTTTCGGGTTCATAACCCTCATCAGCCAGGCTATCTTGAATCCAGTGGCAAAGTGAGCAAGGGACCCACGTCTGGGCACACCCTGCCAACTTTGGGCGAACAAAGCGATACCAAAGGGGATGATGGACGAAGCGTTTGAGCAAATCAAACACTTACCCCCAGTCAACTGATCTGGGTTTAATCCATCATCATTCTTTAGCTCACTCCACCACCCCAGTTCAGACATGGCCATATGCAAATCAGTCTGACCCTGTGCCTCATGGGAACAGTCCAGCCCGAACTGCCAAGCCATGTCTTCCCTGGACAGGAAACAAGCATCCTGAGACCGGTTTCGGGTTCATAACCCTCATCTTCCAGGCTATCTTGAATCCAGTGGCAAAGTGAGCAAGGGACCCACGTCTGGGCATACCCTGCCAACTTAGGGCGAACAAAGCGATACCAAAGGGGATGATGGATGAAGCGTTTGAGCAAATCAAACACTCACCCCCAGTCAACTGATCTGGGTTTAATCCATCATCATTCTTTAGCTCACTCCACCACCCCAGTTCAGACATGACCATATGCAAATCAGTCTGACCCTGTGCCTCATGGGAACAGTCCAGCCTGAACTGCCAAGCCATGTCTTCCCTGGACAGGAAACAAGCATCCTGAGACCGGTTTCGGGTTCATAACCCTCATCAGCCAGGCTATCTTGAATCCAGTGGTAAATTGAGCAAGGGACCCACGTCTGGGCATACCCTGCCAACTTAGGGCAAAAGTTTTGCGAAAATTCTAGCGAACTGCCTGATCCCACTGGTCCCCACGCTGGTAGCGCCAGAACAAGCTGGCTTTGTGCCGGGCAGAAATTTGACATATAATCTGCGTACTGTATGTGCTGTCCTTTAACACCCTAGACCGGAAATCCCAGCTGTTGCAGTATTTTTAGACATGGAGACGGCATTTGATTCGGTAGAGTGGCCCTTCCTGCGACATGTTCTACTACGGATGGGGGTTGGACAGGTCTTTATTCAATTGCTTGGGGTGTTGTATAACACTCCCACAGCTCGCAGAAAAATAGGTAACCTGGTTACGGACCCTATTCGTATCACCAGAGGTACTAGTCAGGGCTGCCCTTTGTCTCCTATACTATATGCCCTAGTAGCTGAGCCCCTAGCCTGTGCATTACGGGAATATCATAGCCATAGGGGAATAAGGTTCCTGGGATATGCACTGATTGTCTCTACTTACGCGGATGACACGTTGTTGTATGTACGCGAACCTGAAGCCAACCTCTCCACAGTGCTAAGAGAGGTGGTACATTTTGGAGCCTTGTCAGGTTTGCGCGTTAACTGGGACAAGTCTATCATATTTCCTCTAACCCCATCCACTATGGCCTTTGAGCCAGAATACCCGCTCCGATGGTCTACGGAGGTGGTGCGATATTTGGGAATCAAACTACATACAGATTCGGAAGTGGTATTTCAGGAGAACTATGGGGTGGCGGTTAGTAAGCTTGAAGAAGACATAGAGAGGTGGATTCAGTTGCCAATGTCTTTGATGGGTAGGGTATCCATTATGAAGATGGTTATCCTGCCTCGTTTCCTATTCCTCTTCACAAATATTCCCATGGTGCTGCCAAAGGTTTTCTTTCAACGTCTCCAATCTCTGATGATCCATCTAGCTTGGGCGGGTAGACAGGCATGCGTTAGTTGGCGGATCCATACTCTTCCGTACTCTAGGGGAGGACTTGGAGTCCCTGACTTAGACCTATATTACAGAGCTGCTCAGAGTGCGCAGGCATATTACTGGATTCATAGGCCACTTGAAATACCATACATCCGTATAGAATCAGTTGTGGCACACCTCACCCCGCTCCCGGCCTTGCTGTTTGGGCCCCCCGATAGGCGCACAGGGATTATGGATTCCCTCAACACAGTAGTTCACGCTTGGCACTACCTACTACAGCTCCAAGCTGGTGTCATCCTATATTCTCCGGTAGCTAGACTCGACTGGTGACGATGGTTATCGCCGTGCACAGATAAAGGGGTTGTCGCGGCACTGAATACACTTGGGATACATACAATAGGGGACCTCTTCACAGATGGAGTAGCAAAAAGTTGGGGGGATTTGGACACAGAAAATGAGATCCCGACCTTACTTACGCGATTCCAATTTTACAGAGTTTGTCACTCAGTGAACAGCTGGGTGAGGATATGGCAGAGCCCCCAAAAGTGAAAGCCTTAACTAACATTATCACTACAAAGGCATCTACCAAAATAGTATCCAGGGTCTACCACGTCTCGGTGGCTACTAGGAGTGGCGACTATACTAAGGCGAGGTTAGCCAGGCAACGGGATCTGCAGCGGGACATCACGGACGATATGTGGACATACTGTTGTCTCAGCACAAAGCGTATATCCCTGAACGGGAGGCATAGATTAATACATTTCAGATACCTCAACAGGATATATTACACCCCGGAACGACTACATAGGTATGGGCTCCGTGAGGAGTCGACCTGTGATAGGTGTAATGCGCAGGCAGCTGATTTTTTTCATTTGGCCTGGACTTGTCCGGGAATAGCACATTTTTGGGGGTCAATTTTTGCTGAACTAAACCAAGTGGTAAAATTGACACTGCTGCCAGAGCCGGCTCTCACCTTACTGGGTTACTCTAAGGCGATATCAAAGGGTGCAAGGAGATTAATAGATATGGGTTTGTTGCTAGCAAAACGATGTGTGGCGATATACTGGATGCGAGGTCCTCCTCCCACAATTGCACAATGGTCTAGGGAAATGCTCTATTGCAGTACGCAAACTGAAGTTTATAGTGAACTGCTCCCTCCAAGAAATAGACCAAAGAATTTTTGGGCATTGTATAAAACCTATGTGGAGAGCAAGGATGATAATGAAGGTGACAGTATAAATGAGGAGTGAGCAAGATCCTCTCCTGGACCCTAAAGTGTATAATTGAAATGTTGGTAACAGTGTCTCTGTCCAAGGTCATTGGAATCCGGATTCTGATAACATTGCTTTTAGTAAATGTCAAGAATGGATGATGGATGAAAACTCAAGTGTAATGTACAGCAGACGTTGTTTCTTTAATAACTGTATGGTGCAGAAGTATCTAATTGCAACACATTATTATTATGTATATGATGTAATGTGAGTCTCATGTTGATGAGGTTTAAAATTCAATAAAAACTTTTTTTTTTAAATGTGTTCCCAGTGTGTAACCCCAGCTGTGGGGTTGTAGTCTAAGTAGAGTTCTTAAAGAGTCACGCAGTCCTAGGCAGAGGGACCCATTAGTCAGGAAAAAAGGTCAAGAACCTAGGTAAACATTCAGAAATTGCTGGGAGGATTCAGTTTGTGGAGCAATTTGCTTACAGTTTTCCAGAGAGCTAAGAAAATAAGTGCTAATGAGGAAAAGAAATCTAATGGATCTAGGCTGGATAAATTGAGTTAGGTGGCAAAAAGGACAATATCAAAGATAGTTTCTTATGTGGATCAACGCAGAGTAATTCTGCACTGCTTTATTTAGAAAAAACCTGGACTGTGGATGGGGAGCTGGCTAGCACTTGCCTGTGTTGTAAGTCTATGATTTGTATTCAGGGCCTGTGGTTAGTAAATCACTGTTCTATGTGTCAATGATTAATATGTTAGTCTTGACAAACACTACATGGGGTGAGTCCGGGGGGGCAGAGGGTAACAAGAGATGGATTCTATGCTATACACATGCACAGGTTTCTGGCTTAGAACTTTAGGAACTGGAGGTAGAGGAGTAGGAGATGAATGGCTGCTGCTAGTAGTGAAGCTGGGTGGTGTGAGATCGTTCGATTTTGGTACTGCTTTCTTTTTATTTGCGTGCCAAGAATTATAAGGATGTGTTACAATTGATATTGGTATTCTGTCTTCCGTAATGGGAAGGCTGGAGAGTTCCTGAATGATAGCAAACCAATCCGGGGAGTGATTCGCGAAATATAAATAAGGTGAGCAAAGAAGACTGCTTTAGCTTTGTCTGTCACTTAGGGCCTGATGTATCAAACATTTTTCCGGTCGCAAATGGCCCGGTTCGTAGAATCGGGCTGAATGAAACCAGAAAAATACATTTTTGTATGTATCATTCCCAAATTGCGATTCAGTAACATGTTGCCGAATTGCAATCTGGAATTTCGCATACATACCAATACGGTATTAGGAAGGGACGTGTTTTGGGCGTCCCTTCCTAATATCAAATCACAGCGGTATGTAAGAATGTTTCGAATGTTTACAGACTAAAATGCAGTCGCTAAACATTTGCATTTTACTGTCTATTTCAAGTAGGTGGTAACCCATTCGCAAAAGGGAAAGGTCCGGTACCTAAATGTTGATATCTACCACAACGAGGAGGACCTACGAGAGGGGAACCTTTGGAAGGTGCTGAGCTCCCTCAGAGGCCAGGTGATGTTTTGAAAAACGCTTCCCTTATCAGTTAAGGGGAACGTGGCAGTCTCTAAGATAGTCACTGTCATTTTGCTACCATTCCAATTTACGTTTCTCTGAGGTTATTTCGTGAGTTGGACACTCTTCTGAGGCACCTGATATGGCCTGGGGGCAACTGGAGAGTGGCCCTACCCATGTTGCAAAGCTCGATCTAGGACTCCCATATTTTAAGGCGTACTACCTGGTGGCCCCACTACGGTGGCTGACCCGTTGGCTATCGGGCGTTCTTTGAAAAAACTGGTGCAGCCACCTCACTGATATGTCTGCCCAACATCTGCAACTTGGCACTTCTGAGTTCTAAACTCCCACAAAATATTCCTTGTCTGGTTTTGGTGGCATCCCAATCCTTTTCATGTCTCTGGACACTCTCAGAATGCCCATCTCCATAAGCTCCAACTATTCCACTGTTGGGTGTCTCAATCCAGGCACCTTACCTGAACACTGGAATGCCTGCACAGTGGGAGGTGCCTGTGTTGATATTTTAGGGACCTCTTTCAAGATGGTTGCCTCCTGATCTTTCCGTCTCTCTGCAACCAGACGGCCTTATATGAGGACCAGTTCCTGACATTCTTAATAATCCACATTTACCAAAAGGCATGGGCAATCACAGACCTGAAGCCTGATGCAAAGGCAAATACTGTGCACGGTGGGGACAGGCAGATATATTAGTTGGTTATAAGAAGCTCAGTGCACTCAACAACTCACTCTTCTCCAACACTCCAGAGACACTTTAGAGGATGAGATTGGTCAGTCAGCGCAAGATAAAGAGTGGACCGTAGCACGTTTCCCAAAATGGCATTTTTAAGCGTATTCAACTTTGTATTCTACACAGGGCATATTTGTCCCCAGCCAAGCTTCAGAAAACATTTCCAGGGGCCGCATACTCCTGCCCCCGCTCTCTGGCCTTAGCTTCTGATCTACATCACATGCTCAGGAACTGCCCGTCCCTGGGTAAAATCTGTGAGCAGGTCCTCCAGGCTCTTGCGGCCTGTACTGGTACACCTTTGCTGACCTCCTGGTAGGAAAGATTATGATGCTCACCGTATCATAACATCTATAAAGATTCATATGAAGCTGCTCTGTCCAATTATAAACTCTTATTGAAGAAAAAGAAAAGCACCTACTTCACTGAACAAATTGAGCTAGCAAAGAACTCGACTAAGGGGCTCTTCCATGGAGTCAACAAACTCACCAACCCCCCATGTAGCAAATCAGCTAACTCTAGTCAATCTTTCTGTGACACACTGGCCTATTGGTTCAGAAACAAAGTTGATAAAATATACTCAAATTTTGAAGCCTCTAAAAAAAGACCCCACTGGTAAAACCACTGAGTTACACCTGAATCAGGCAACCTTTAATGAATTTTCCCTAGTTACACCGTATTTTGTATAATAAATGATTATAGCATCAAATCTGGCACTTCTTTAGATCCCTGTCCCCCATCGGTCTTGAAATTGGTCCCTGATTAGAAAGCTACCAACCTCACAGCTATCTTTAATCACTGGTGTTTTTCCTTCTCAATGGAAGAAAGCACCTATTCTTCCTCTCATAAAGAAGCCTCGCTTAAATACAGCAGATCCTAATGATTACAGCGCCATCTCTCGCCTCCCACTCCCTGCATAAATGATGGAGAAAGAGATGAATCTACAGCTTGCCTAATTTATTCAAGCCAACCATCTTCAGGACCCAACACAATTTGGGTTCAGACCAGATCATAGTACTGAGACCACCCTGATCAAGGCCAAGGAGGAGATAAGGGCCACACTTGATAGAGGAGGAGAGGCTGCTGTTATTCTCCTCGACTTGTTGGCGGCCTTTGATTCGAGGTCAACCACAAGCTTCTGATTAACCATCTAGGAGAATTAGGCATCAAAGACAAGGCCTTGGCCTTGCTGAACTCATTCATGTCTGACAGAGTACAAATGGTTGCCCTTAACCAATATGCCTCCTCTCCTTTCTCCCTTCTTTGCAGGATCCCTCAGGGATCCTCGCTCAGTCCAACTTCATTTAATTTATATGTAAAAGGGATTGCTACTGTGATTAAAACCTTTGGCTTCTCCCTAACCTCCTATGCCAATGACAATCAAATTATTGTGTCAGCTTTTAGCAATGATACTAACATATGTACCCGATTCCATGACTGTATACGTGCAATCAGCCTATGGATGAATAAACACTGCCTAAAGCTAAACTCAGAAAAGACAGAGGTTGTGTTGTTTAGAAACCTTTTCTCCAACTGGGCCCTGTCCTGGTGGTCAGAGGAACTGGGATCTCCCCCCATTACTGTGACTAAGGCAAATAACTTAGGAGGTGTCATTGACAACAAACAAAACTTTGGAAGCACGGTCAACGCTGTTGTCACTGCTGTTTCCTTTATCCTGAGGATGACTAAAAAGATTCTCCCTTACAGACCAGCAAAACCTGTTATCACTACCATAGTTCTGTCTAAATTAGACTACTGTAATGGACTATATGTGAATTTGCAGGAACAATATTTAAAAAGACTAGAGATCTTGCAAAACACAGCAGCCAGGCTGCTTTGGGTGTGTCCAAATTTCAATCAGTCTCTCAGGAAGTCTTAAGGATTCACTGGTTGCCAGTCAGAAGTCGTAATAAATTCAAGCCCTTTTGTATAGCCTATGAGGCCTTACATGACACAGGTCCTGAATTTCTCAAGCACATGTTTGACTGGTTTGAACCCAGCAGACTCTTGCGCTACTCAGGGGCCAAAAAGATGGTGGTCCCCAGATTCCGTAGGACGAACTGGGGTGGTAGGAGTTCCATTTCAGGGACAACCAAGATCTGGAACAACCTTCCTTCACATCAGTGCCTTATCCTCTCTGACTTCTTTTAGGAAGGAGCTTAAAACATGGCTTTTTAATAACTAATGGGTCATTCCAGTTGTGTTAGAGTGAACTTAGCTCTAAGACACCTTCGGCTATTCGAGGACTCTACAAATCTCTTTAACATAACATTACATAACATAACATAGCATAACATAACATTATACTTTCATAAGTGATGGTGAAGAGCTAGGTGGGGTGCAGTCCTTCCAGGCTCTGGCCTTCTCGTTGCTCCGGCTCCACCTCCGCTCCAGATGATTACTCTATCTCCACCAGTTCTGGATACAATCTTTTTTTTATTGTTGAAAATGTGTTCCTTTCTTTGCAATTTATGTCAGACAGTGATTGCTGGTAATCTTGTATCCTAAAATCTATACTTATAATTTCCCTGTCCGACTGCAATACCCTTTACTGTTAAACTTATCTGAAAAACATGAAGCAGCCGTTATCCTTCAGCGCAGTGAACACTTTAAATACTAATGTATTGATACACAGTTTGTTTAAGGAATTTTAAAAATAAAAAAAACTATACCAATTAGGCAAACAAATAAAAACAGTTGTGACGTGGTAGCATTTATGAGCACATTCTGATTTACAACCGTGTACCTAGGTTTAACTTAGTTTCCTCTAGATGTACCAGGGTGTCACCGCAAGCCTCAAACCTTTGCTTCCTGGTACCAATTAGGTACCTTATTAAGATATAATCATGGTTTTGAAACAGTGGTCATGTTTGCTTTGAGGCTTCAGTGTGAAGGAAGTATGTTATCTGTATGTAAGTTTTAAAATATTTCCTAAATAGCGAACTAGGCCTACAGAACACTGTACAATTTACACAATAATATACAATAATTAGATAATGCAAAGTATGAACCTTAGAAAACATACAGAAAAGCATAGTTTAAGGTGTTTTAATGATTTTAATAGCTGAAACAGCCGAGTATTCTTTGGAAAACTAGGGGCCAAATGTACAATTTGCTGGTGGCAAAATTCTGGTCGCAATTTTAAGAACCGACCTATGTATTAATAGAACCAACCTATTATTACATAGGGTGCTTCTTAAAATTCCAAATCATAGGGGGTCGGAATCCGACCTACCTTCATGAATATTAATAAGATCGGTTGCAAATTCCTACTCGCTGTGATTGCAGGCCATCACAGAGACAGTAGCCTGTTTGGGACAGCAGACCACGATGTCTGTGATTGCTTTTTAATACAGCAAACATTTTTTTTTAGATATAGCTTTTTTTCCTTAAAGGTAAAGGGACTGCTTTTAAAATGAAAAGTTACTTTTTAAGTTTGTTTAAGAGGAGGGAGGCGTTCCCTCTTAAATGTTTTTTTTTTACATTTTACAAGTGAAAAAGTATTCCTAAGAGACACCTTGCCCTTTTGACAAAGGGATATCATCTCTTTTAAGGTGTTAGTAAAAAAAACGTTTTGTGGTCAGATTATGGTGGCAAAACATTTGTATACTAGATAATGATTCAGTATTTGGAAGAGACTCCTACAACACGCCCCTTTTAGATAACGAATCAGCATCCATTCGTAATTCCATTTTAGGAGTAGGAAAAACTACAAGACTCCTAAAATTGGATTTGTGGATAGGAAAAAGCATTTTTATGGTCATAAATGCCGAATCAGAATGTTTGTGACCTTCAAAATGCTTAGTACATCTGCCCCGAGGAACTGTCTGAAAAGCACTTTATAGACCCAGGTTTATTAAAGTAAACATTTTTTTCCATTGCAAACCCTCAAATACATCATGGTTTTACGTGTGAAATACCTAGACATGTAAAGATCATCAGCTTTGTATGTCAAGCAAGTCATATCGAAGTACAGTGCTTCTGAATATAGCTCATGTAACATGATGGTACCGTCTGGCAACCAACTGTAAGCAACAAGTAGTATTGCCTGCAGCTGGATCATAGGATGAATATGGAAAGAATTACTACAGTCAAAATAAGATTTAATCAACATCTGGAAGGCAACATGTTCTAATTTTCTGTGGAGAAAGAACTTGGTGATTAGCTGCCCTGGTAAGGGTCATAAAGGTCCTTTGATTGGCACATCGTACCATTTTCTTGCAAACGCTACTGTATTGTCCAATCTATTCAGAAAGCACCATCCGTTATAAGTGTGAACTACCTTCCACTTTCCTATGGACCATGTCATTTCATACTTGAAAGCCATAACATCAAATATCCGACCTACAAATTGGTACTAAAGGGCAAAACCTGATTGAGTTTTGATAAGAAGCTCTGGAACCCCATTGTCCTGACCATTAAGTCTTTACAATAGTTTCCTTTCAACACACAAAGTATTTTATGAGCCCCAAATTACAGCAATATACCCCTACATGCTGTCTGATCTCCTTATCCAGAACACCCAAACATGCTGAAGCTCCAAAAGTGATAGAAGATTCTTAATCCAAATAAGGAACATTATGTCTGACCATTTGGACCATGGCCATTCACCTGACTTAAAAACATCTTATGAATTGAACAAATACCCACTTGCCCAGCCACAAGGCACACTCAGGAAATTCGGTTCAAAGACTCAACTCACACAAGTGATTTGTTCATTACATTTTTCATTCATTCTAAAAAAAAAATGAATTGGCAGGAATGTCAAGACTAATTCCACCTACAATCAGTTTGTTTAACCAGGGTTTCTAAGGTAATCCTGGTTAAACCCCTGATGACAGTAACTATGTTCCTGTAGGATTTAGGTATAAGAAAGAACAGGGTAGCCACTGCTCAATCCCTCCAAGACAGTGCTTCAGTCACCTAAATTCTGGTACTGCTGACAGATGCAAATAAAATGTAACATATATATATATATATATATATATATATATATATATATATATATATATATATTCACTGAAAAAACCATAGGTTTCAGGGGTGTTATAGTTAGCTGGACTTTTCACTTGTACAAAACCATTGAAATTCCCCCGTTATAGTTAGTTCAGCTAACTATAATGATGACGATGTGATGACGTCACATATTACATCACTCATGACATGGTCAGTGACATCACTCATGACATCACTGACATCTCAAATGACATCACTGATGACATCATCCAGTGAATGTGTGTTTTTCTGAAAATTAAATATGTTTTATATTGTATATCTCAAGGTCGATGGAAGAATAAATGGGTATATAAGTGTCTAAATGGATGATTTTTTTAAAAAAATTGATTGTGTAACTGACTGATTAAGTGTATCATAGTGAATACATGGCTTAGTGAGTAATGCTTAAATATGTAAATATCTGTATCTGTCTCTCACTTTGTGTATAAGTGGCTGCATGGGTTGGTGAGTAGCTACATGGGTGTCTATATAGGTTATTAGTTGTTTTTTTGAGTATCAGTCTGAGTGTCTGCATGGTTCGGTGGGGGGTATTACGTAGTGCATAGGTGCATGAATGAGTGACTCACTGTTTGTATGTGTTGAAGACAGCATGTGTGCAGGACTGTATGGGTGGATGAGTGTGTGTATGGGTGTGTTAGTGAGTGAATGACTGTCTCAATAGTGTCTTTATGAGTAACTACATATGTTTTAAACTAGTATATGTGACTATTGGTGTATATAAGTGAGTATATGTGAGAGTGAGAGATTGAAAGAGTTCCTGTATGAATAAGTATGTGTTTCTATAAGTGATTGTTTAAAATAATAAGTATGTGTAAGTTTCCGTAGAAGTAAGTGTGGTGGTGTGTGTATAACTGTATATGCAAGTAAATGTATGTTTGATTCTTTATTAGCATGAGTGACTATGTGTGTGAGTAACTCTATGGATGAGTGGCATTGTGTAACAGGATGTATAGGCGTATGAGTACATATGATGAGTGAGTACATGTATGAGTGACTGTATAGGACTGTTGGTGAATGAGTGGATGTGTATGTGGATCTTAGAATTACTGAAGAGGTTGTTGTAACTGGTATTGGTATGTCCATTGTTTTGAAAATGTTAGTCTCTATTTTTGAATGTGTGTATCAAAGGTTATATTAGGGTGAGAGGAGGTCTGCCACTCTATCACAAGGATGATGTCATCAGTGATGCCATCAGTGATGTCATTTGAGATGTCATCAGTGATGTCATGAGTGATGTCACTGACCATGTCATGAGTGATGTAATATGTGACGTCATCAGCAGTGCATTGCGGGCGCGCGAGTTATAGTTAGCTGAACTAACTATAACGGGGGAATTTCAATGGTTTTGTACAAGTGAAAAGTCCAGCTAATTATAACACCCCTGAAACCTATGGTTTTTTCAGTGAATTTCTGAGGTTTTTTAAATGCTAATTCCTAACTATAACGTGCCTGAAACCTATGTTTTTTTCTGTGAATTTCAAAGGTTTTTTAAATGCTAATTTCTAACTATGCCGACAGAGCTAGGACATTTGAAGAAAGAAGAAAAAATGCACAGAAAGAAAAAAAAGAAGTGCAGAAAGAAGCAACAGAAGTCCTCAAAGACGAAGAAAAGTGCAGGAAGAAGGATAACTTGCAGAAAGAACAAAAAGAAGAGCAGAAAGAAGCCTTGTTGCAAAATCATCCTGTACCCTCAACTTTTTCAGACGGATACTGGTGGTAACCGAGTCTGACTAACCAGTCCTAGAGCCAGTGCTATGTTAAAAGACACTTAGAATACAGTGAAAACACCTACATACACTAGGGAACATTATGCGTTGGGGTCCCCCTGTGATTAGCATGACCTCCTCTGTAAGCCCCTAGTATATAATAGGGCAGGGGGATTAAAACTACCTCTTAAAACAGGCCACAGGGCGTTTTTGCACACGTTAACTCAGGCCCCGTCCCCTCCCTTCACCACTGTGTAAACACGCCCTGTGTCTGTTTTTAGTTGGGAGATTAAGTTCATTTGAATCCTGAGGGTCCCTAGGGTCCAACTAGCCCACTAGGTACCTCCAGTAAGTGCCACAGAGCTGCGTTGCAGAGGGGTGGAAAAAGTGGCACGGCCTGGACCACCTCTCTGCAATGCAGCTCAGTGGCGCTTACTGGAAGCACTTTGTGGGCTAGTTAGCCCCCAGGGGCCCTCAGTATTGAAGGGAAATTATATCCCCAATTTAAAACGTGCCATAGTGCGTGTTTGCACATGTCACCTCAGGCCCCGTCCCCTCCCTTCACCACTGTGTAAACGCGCCCTGTGGCTGTTCTAAGTTGAGAGATTAAGTCCCCTTGAATCCTAAGGGTCCCTAGGGTCAAACTAGACCACTAGGTACCTCCAGTAAGCAACACAGAGCTGTGTTGCAGAGAGGTGTAAAAAGGGGCTTGGCCTCAGAACACCTGTCTCCAGCGCAGCTCCCTGGCGCATACTGGAGATGCCTGTTGGGCTAGTTGGCCCTCAGGGACCCTCAGTATTGAAGAGGAATTAATTCCCCAACTTACAATTCGCCAGAGGGCGCGTTTGCAGAGTGCTGCAAGGAGGGGGCGTGGCCTCCGGCACGATGCCAGTCTTTTATTTATTTTAATTTTTTAAGAAGGGGGGCTGTGTGGTTCCCCTTCTTATTCTAATTTATTGGCCCTGATGACCCCATCCCCCAGGGCCTGTCTCCTAATTATATTTTTTTGACCCCAATCCCCAGGGCCGGCCACTGTTTTTTATTATTTTTAAAAAATATATATTTATAGACACACCTAGGACATGCTGGACAAACCGTACGTACCTATCACCATGACGATTTGCGTGATATTCATTAAAAGGCGACTATGCATACAATGAATCCACGTGGAATGTATTTACACCACTAGTGAAGCTCTGACATGTCTGATGCCCTACCGTGCCTAATCCCGGTAGACACCCTTGTCGTTTATTTATACAAACATGGGTAGCTATTGACGGGCACATTTAATAAACATGCACACCAAGCCATTCAAAGGGGATTCGACAAAAATTCGACCAAAACTATGCAAGAAACCCCCCTCATGGTTAATAAAACACACATCCACTGCCGGATGTGTAATACTTTTTATTTTACTCTCTGGAAAGGGGACGAACATCACTTGAGAGTCACAGCGCGCTCCTGGCAGAGCCCAATGCTGTGTTACACCCACCATTGCCTGCTGAGTGCCACACACCTCTGTGTTGTATTCCACTAGCTAGTGCATATGCTATGACACTCTCTAGCCCATGTGCACTGTAACACCACCCCGTGAATATGTCATGCCACACTTGTCTTCGCACGGGTTATATTGCCCCATCTAACGTGCCTTCCTCGATGCCTATGTTATAACGCACAGTGCTATGCCATACATATTACAATCTGGGATCCATATCTTTGTCACAGTGCATATGCAACGTTACACTCCCCAGCACATATTTTATATTACAACTTTAGAGACTAGTTAGGTTACACAACACTGCCCTGTGCATATTACATTCCAAGGCACATATCGCATAGCACGCGCTAGTGCCTGTGCTATCTCGCGCTCTCCAATGAATCTGTAATTGCGCACAATGTATTGCATATTATATTTCATGCCCGGTTCATCTTATATCACACTTTTTGGTGCATAGTTTATACCATACACTATATCTAGTTTTCATTTTCAATCGTGCTCTCAGGACTATGTTCTATATAACACTGTGTTCACCTACCCTTTTCATGGGCATTACATTTTGTGATAGGGGGTGGAGGGTCAGGGGGTGTTTCTGCCAAGTGAGCCCGGAGTCACTGTCACAAACGTCCTCTTCTTCCTGAATAAAAGTGAGATTATGCTGCATACTTGTTCATATGTTCCTCCCTATCCTCTGTTGTGTGAATCCATGGACTAGCCTCCTCCCTCCTGCCATGCATGGTCTGATGTGCTGCCACTGCCCTCAATTTAGTATGATGTACCAGTCCACTCCTCCTGCCCTCCATTGCCCAATTCTATGCCCCATCATTGACCTCCTGCTTAAACTCTGTGCTTAGCTTGCTGTCCCTATTCTCCTTCCCCCTGCCCTCCGATGTCTTTGTGCATGCCCCTGCTCCATCCTTTTTGCCCACCATGTTCCATGGACCTGCCACTCCTATCTACTCTGAGTGTTCTGTTGAGCTGCCACTCCCCTCCCACCTGCCTAGCATTGTCAGATGACTGTAACCTGTCCCTGCCACCTCCACCCTGCCAAAGCAGTAGGGACAATGACGAACATCTTGAGCATGGGCATGCTAATTGACAAGGCAGAATTTAACAAAATGCCCATACACTTCTGCTTCATTGACTACAAGGCCGCCTTTGACCATATAAACCGGAATCTCTTATGGTCTAAACTAAATGATTGGGGGATACCCAGACCCCTTTTGAACCTGCTAATCAACCTCCATACAGAGACCTGGGTACAGATAAAGGTGGGGGATGGATCCGTCCTGTCCAGGCGCATACCAACCAACAAGGGCCTGAAACAAGGCTGCGTCCTGGCCCCCATCCTATTTAATCTGTTCCTAAGCGACCTTGTCCCCATTTTAAATGGCTGCAACTCCCACGCCCCCAAATTAGGAGGACTGCAACTACCTTGCCTACTTTATGCTGACGATATCGTCCTTATAAGCTATACCAAGGTAGGACTTCAGCACCTCCTGAATGCAACACAATGCTATTCAAGAAAAAATGAGCTTACAATAAACCAGGAGAAAACCCAGTCTATGACCATCAGCAAGAAAAGAAACAAATCAACATCATGGTACTGGGATAAAATAAGAATCAGTGACACGCCAATATATAAATATCTAGGAGTGAAGATTGATAACGGAGGGCAGTTTTCCGCCCAAAGAATGAGCATTCGAGGGAAAGGGATATCTTTGGCAATTTCGCTAAAATCTCTAAACAACAAACTTTCTGGCCCGTCTCTCCTGCCCTTGACGCAGGTAATTTGCGCTAAACTTCTCCCAACGATCACCTACGGGAGCGAGGTGCTTAGAGGAAGAGACGCCAAGACCCTTGATAATACAATAACAGCTGCCTACAGAATCATCTTCAGCTTGCCCAAGCAAACTTCACCAGCTCAAATTAGGCTTGAATTTGGCATTGACCAACAGATCCTGGCAAGGCAGGGAGCCTTCATGATAGCCTGGGACAAAGTGAGGAAATCGATACAAGGAACATTAAATGAACATTTGTGGATGGAGTTAGCCCAACACCCGTCCTCGGCAGCAGCCAAGTTCCTACGGGAAAGCCTGAAGAACACTGGATTAGAGGAGCTCTGGGATACCCCAGCAAACCACACAACCTTCAAAAAACTGGTCAAAAAATCGATCAAACAGCTATCATGGGTTCAAGACAAGGCAGCCCTTTCCAAAAGAACGCATGGCTGGATGATCCTAAATTCGTATTCAAAGAAGGCACCACAGTACTATTTTGGCGAGGGATATTCTAAAACCACCAAAATGTGTTTTTTAAAGTACAGGCTGGGCCTGCTCCCCTGCATTCAAAATCTTCCAATATGGATCAAAACAAAAGCTGATCCCCTTTGTCGGCTATGTGGTTTGGGGCAAGAGGATATGCTGCACTTGATCTGCTCTTGTGAGAAACTACGTGACGAACGAAAACACTTGTTGAAACACCACTTTAATCAGCAAGGGATCCGCACACGTAGAAAGGCAGTTCTTGTTTGCTTTTCTTCCCACGATCCTCGCATGAATTGCAGCTTTGTAAAATTTATGAAGGCAGTGGAAAAAAAGATGCCAAAAATTAATCCATAACGGTCCCTGTATCATCGACTTAACACTGCTTGCCGACTGACATTATTGACCATACGAACTCATGAGGAACCCGAGAAAGAAGAAACAACCCTACTAACATGAAGCGCGCAATGTTATTCTGTTTTTATATAGAACTGTATTTTTGTATTTTTATTATACCTGTTCTTAATCAACTTTGCACAGCAATGGTTTTAAGTAACTATGCTAATAAATTTCTTACTTACTTACTTACCTCCACCCTGCCTGTCCACATGCCATGCCCCTATCCTCTTCCTCCTGTCCTACATGGTCCATTGTACTGCCACACCCTTCTGCCCTCCCTGGTCTGTTGTGCTGCAACTGCTCCTCCTGCCTGCCCCGTGCGGTCTGTTGTGAGGCCCCTTCCCCTGAACTTTCTTGTCACAGGTCCTGACCCTCCCTTCTATCCTCCATCGTCCATTGTGCATGCCCCTGCACCCTCCTTCTTGCCCATCATAGCCATTGTGCTGCCACTAACCCTCCCACTTGCCATGCATGATCTTCTGTGCTGCCATGGCCCCTCCCACCTTCCCTGTGTGGTCAGTTAGCTGCCCCTGACCCCCTCCCACCTTCCCTCCATGGTCTGTGTGTATGCCATCACAGTC
This sequence comes from Triturus cristatus, assembly GCF_964204655.1. Lineage (NCBI taxonomy): Eukaryota > Metazoa > Chordata > Amphibia > Caudata > Salamandridae > Triturus > Triturus cristatus. The sequence continues at coordinate 141,494,856 of NC_140591.1, read as the reverse complement.
TCAGTGTTGCTCTTCATGGTGTGTCTTGCTTCTAGTGCCCATCCTGCCCGACCTCCATGGCTATCTTGCTGCTCCTGCCCTGCCCCCTTGCCCCCAGCCCTCTGTTTACATGTGCAGACCCCTACTCCCTCCCTCCTGGCTTGTCTGTTCCATTGTAATGCCCCTGATCCGTCCATTATGGTCTGTCCATTATGGTCAGCTAGCTACCATTGCCTCTTGCCCCTCTGTTCTCTGTTGTCCATGTGCATGGTCCTGTCCCCTCCCTCTTGCTTTCTACGGATTGTTGTGCATGCCCTGTGTGTTGTATTGTGCTGCTGCAAACCCTGATGCCTGCCCTGCAGGGTCAGTTTGGTGCACCTCTCCATGTCCCTCCTGCCCTCTGTTATCCAAGTCCATGTCCCTACCCCATTTCCTTCCATGATCCAATGTACCATACTTGCGAACATTTTGAACTTGGTAAGAGGGAGATTTTGAAAAAAAACTGGGGTATTGATTTTCCCCTTTGAGTTACATTGAAAAAGAGGAGATTGTAGACAGGAGACAGATCAAATAAAGCCCATTTGAGCTTAAAAACATTGGACGTTTCCTGGCTGAATCGGGTCTGTTGGCATGTATGGTTGTACTACCATTGCCTCTTCCTTCTGCCCACAATGGTCTATTACATTGCCACAGCCTCTCTTGCAAGTCCTGTATTGTTGGTTTGTTGCCCCTGCCCCCCTTTCCACTGCCCTCCATAGTCTGTTGTGCTGCCACGGCCCTTCCTGCCTGCTCAGTGTGGTTAAATTGTTGCCTTTGCACCCTCCTACCTGCCTTCAATTTTCAGAGTCCGTGCCCCTGGCCTCTGCCTCTCAACAGTATCCTAATGAACAACTAGATTGCTAACATTCTATATTTATTACAAAAGTGTGGAACGCCTGACGTCATCTTGATGTAATCAAAACTGTAATACCTAGAGCATTTCCTTTAGAAATTACATATATGAGAGGGTCTTATTGGCATAAAAATTATGGTTAGTGCTCTAAAAGACTAAAATAAGGACATATTTTCTGAGTTTTCAAATAGCGACAAAGCACTTTTAAATTATTTGTTATCTTTATGTTTTTTTATCCAGTTGACCACTTGATTAAATGTTGCACTTAGGGGAGAGGCTGTGGTGTTAATTCCAGAACTGCAGACTTTGCAACTGGGGAACCAGGTTGGAGTTTCTGCTTCAGCTCGACATTCTGTGATTCTTGTCAAATCACTTAGTCTCCCCATGTCTACAACCAAAATGAATTTGTTCTTGTGTGATTTAACCAATGCTCATGTAAAGCACTCCAATAGCTGACAAGTCTGCACTATATAACACTGCAAAAACACAAAATAATAAGTGTTTTGCACACTTCTGTCATTGGGCTATATTTGGGCTACATCTGGGTGATTTTGGGCTACATTTGGGCTCTTTTGTCTCCGGTGGCCATCTTGGGAGATTTATTTGTTATGAAGTTTCCTAATTTCCTCATGTACTGCAGTCTCCTCAGTAGGAAATGCTTTCAGTTTTTTACTTTGATTCCATCATGAAGGTATTCAGATATGTCACACATTTGCCATAAATTCTGAATGTTAGCACTCTAGTTGCTCATTAGATCACTGTAGTAAAACTACTGTTCACCATGGAAGTCTGCTCCTGGTATTAAAAGTGCATGTTTCAGTCTGCATGTCAGAATTTTTTAATGAAATAGAAGAGGATTTGAGAAGTCACTCAAAATGTGCCCTCATTTTCTTTCTTCAGCATTAATCATAATTTCTATGGCAAAATGAACCCCCTCATTGTGTTCCTTTTTAAATTAAATGTTTTAAGTGTTACCACTTTATTCCAATCAAGATGGCTTCAGGTGTGCCATACTTTTGTCATAATGAAGACAGTAAGCGCTCTAGTTGTTTTTAAGAACACTCTGGGACATTCTGTCATTGGGCTATACTTGGGCTACATCTGGGTGATATTTGGGCTACATTTGGGCTCTTTTGTCTCTGGTGGCCATCTTGGGAGACTTATTTGTTATGAAGTTTCCTAATTTCCTCATTTACTGCAGTCTCCTCAGTAGGAAATACTTTCGGTTTTTTACTTTCATTCCATCAAGAAGGCATTCAGATGTGTCACACATTTGCCATAAATTCAGAATGTTAGCACTCTTTTTGCTCATTAGATCACTGTAGTAAAGCTACTGCTCACCAGGGAAAACTGCTGCTGGTATTGAAAGTGCATGTTTCAGTCTGCATGTCAGAAGTTTTTAATGAAATAGAAGAGGATTTGAGAAGTCACTCAAAATGTGCCCTAATTTTTCTTTCTGCAGCACTAATCATACTTTTTATAGAAAAATGAACCCCCTCATTTTGTTCCATTTTAAATTAAATGTTTTAAGAGTTACCACTTTAATCCAAGCAAGAGGCTTTAGGTGTGCCATATGTTTATCATAAGTAGGACTGTTAGCGCTCTAGTTGTTCTTTGGAACACTCTGGGAAGCTGCAGTAGAACACAAAGGAATCAACTGACAGTCTCTGCCCTTGTTGGATGTACATGTTTTACTGAGAATGTCAGACTTCATTCTCACATGACTGAGAAAGATAATGTGAATTTACAGAAAATAAGCTCTCAGTTTAGCTTATAGATCACCTTCCAAACCTCTGTGGGAAAAGCATGAGAAAATATTTTTCTCTCGATCATGATATCCCAGCAGAAGGCTTTTTCCCATGGTGAAATCACCTTAGAACATACCAAAATTCCTAAAATGAGTATGGTACTGTTATATCCTACTTAATTGAATAACTTGTAGTCCAGCCCTGCTGCCACTAGCTGCTCAGCCAGAGCGTGAGATGGTCATAGAATGTTGGTGTGCCTGTGATGCATGGAATGCCTGGGTGTCTGAGTGGATGAGTGTTGGCAGTTGAAGATGGGCTGAGCAGCTAGGGAGGCTGCTCCTGGTGGGGCTGGTACCACACTAGGCTGGCTGGAGTAGAGACAGATGTAACCTGAACTGGAGACTGAATAAAGATGGCTTAAGAATACCTCCTGGCTCCAGGTGTCTTTCTACAGAGATCATAACATTTATTTTGGCGACGAGCGGACTTGGACCCTAGAGACTCTTGGTGAACCACTGAAACAAAGGAACTATAAAGGAAATAAAGGAGAAACTAAGAGATCCTACAAGCAACTACATCTACAAAGAAAGAATTCCCAGGAAAGCCAGCGCCAGCCCCACCAGTGTCCTTTCCATTGGACAGCCCACAGAGAAGTGTCATCACAAAAGGACACTGCAGCCTGGGAATACTAGAAATATCTAAAGGACTACAGTGAGTTGGAGAAGTAGCTAAGCTACAGCCGCATCTGGTGTTCCTGCCACAATGTTAGCCACAAAAGGATTACAGTGAGTTGGAGGATTAGTCAAACTACAGTTAAATATGGTGTTCCAGCCACAGAAAGAAGAAAAAGCCAATTTAAAAGATGTAAAAACGGAAAGTGTGCAGTGGCTGTACACATGGTGTATATCTTGTTCAAAAGGGTCCTTAATTGACAGTTGCAGCGATTTGGAAGGCCTCCAAAACCACAGTGACAGTTGCAGTGATTTAAGGGGCTTCCAAAACCACGGTGTCTCACTTCGTCTTACTTCGACCACAGTGACATTAAGGAAAAAGGCATATATGGTGGTACACTGTTGGAGAATCACAAGTTTTGGGCTTAGAGGTCTTGTTTTATGCTCAATCAAGGTCTCACAGGAATTGGAGTGTAATAATGATCTACGTGCAGTTGTTCTGTCCTGGTTGTTATACCAAGTGCTACGATGCGACAAGCTGCTAGATGGAACTATGGTATTGTCCTGTTTTCGCCAACTTTGAGGATGTCTATGCTCGGGGCTCTCCGGGTCGTGTTGACTGTGAGTTATGTCTGCAAGGGAGTGGAGATCCACTCCGAACGGGACTTGCACGTGTGTTGGCAGCCGCAGGATTGGCGGTGTTAAGTAACTATGCTAATAAATTTCTTACTTACTTACTTACCTCCACCCTGCCTGTCCACATGCCATGCCCCTATCCTCTTCCTCCTGTCCTACATGGTCCATTGTACTGCCACACCCTTCTGCCCTCCCTGGTCTGTTGTGCTGCAACTGCTCCTCCTGCCTGCCCCGTGCGGTCTGTTGTGAGGCCCCTTCCCCTGAACTTTCTTGTCACAGGTCCTGACCCTCCCTTCTATCCTCCATCGTCCATTGTGCATGCCCCTGCACCCTCCTTCTTGCCCATCATAGCCATTGTGCTGCCACTAACCCTCCCACTTGCCATGCATGATCTTCTGTGCTGCCATGGCCCCTCCCACCTTCCCTGTGTGGTCAGTTAGCTGCCCCTGACCCCCTCCCACCTTCCCTCCATGGTCTGTGTGTATGCCATCACAGTCTCAGTGTTGCTCTTCATGGTGTGTCTTGCTTCTAGTGCCCATCCTGCCCGACCTCCATGGCTATCTTGCTGCTCCTGCCCTGCCCCCTTGCCCCCAGCCCTCTGTTTACATGTGCAGACCCCTACTCCCTCCCTCCTGGCTTGTCTGTTCCATTGTAATGCCCCTGATCCGTCCATTATGGTCTGTCCATTATGGTCAGCTAGCTACCATTGCCTCTTGCCCCTCTGTTCTCTGTTGTCCATGTGCATGGTCCTGTCCCCTCCCTCTTGCTTTCTACGGATTGTTGTGCATGCCCTGTGTGTTGTATTGTGCTGCTGCAAACCCTGATGCCTGCCCTGCAGGGTCAGTTTGGTGCACCTCTCCATGTCCCTCCTGCCCTCTGTTATCCAAGTCCATGTCCCTACCCCATTTCCTTCCATGATCCAATGTACCATACTTGCGAACATTTTGAACTTGGTAAGAGGGAGATTTTGAAAAAAAACTGGGGTATTGATTTTCCCCTTTGAGTTACATTGAAAAAGAGGAGATTGTAGACAGGAGACAGATCAAATAAAGCCCATTTGAGCTTAAAAACATTGGACGTTTCCTGGCTGAATCGGGTCTGTTGGCATGTATGGTTGTACTACCATTGCCTCTTCCTTCTGCCCACAATGGTCTATTACATTGCCACAGCCTCTCTTGCAAGTCCTGTATTGTTGGTTTGTTGCCCCTGCCCCCCTTTCCACTGCCCTCCATAGTCTGTTGTGCTGCCACGGCCCTTCCTGCCTGCTCAGTGTGGTTAAATTGTTGCCTTTGCACCCTCCTACCTGCCTTCAATTTTCAGAGTCCGTGCCCCTGGCCTCTGCCTCTCAACAGTATCCTAATGAACAACTAGATTGCTAACATTCTATATTTATTACAAAAGTGTGGAACGCCTGACGTCATCTTGATGTAATCAAAACTGTAATACCTAGAGCATTTCCTTTAGAAATTACATATATGAGAGGGTCTTATTGGCATAAAAATTATGGTTAGTGCTCTAAAAGACTAAAATAAGGACATATTTTCTGAGTTTTCAAATAGCGACAAAGCACTTTTAAATTATTTGTTATCTTTATGTTTTTTTATCCAGTTGACCACTTGATTAAATGTTGCACTTAGGGGAGAGGCTGTGGTGTTAATTCCAGAACTGCAGACTTTGCAACTGGGGAACCAGGTTGGAGTTTCTGCTTCAGCTCGACATTCTGTGATTCTTGTCAAATCACTTAGTCTCCCCATGTCTACAACCAAAATGAATTTGTTCTTGTGTGATTTAACCAATGCTCATGTAAAGCACTCCAATAGCTGACAAGTCTGCACTATATAACACTGCAAAAACACAAAATAATAAGTGTTTTGCACACTTCTGTCATTGGGCTATATTTGGGCTACATCTGGGTGATTTTGGGCTACATTTGGGCTCTTTTGTCTCCGGTGGCCATCTTGGGAGATTTATTTGTTATGAAGTTTCCTAATTTCCTCATGTACTGCAGTCTCCTCAGTAGGAAATGCTTTCAGTTTTTTACTTTGATTCCATCATGAAGGTATTCAGATATGTCACACATTTGCCATAAATTCTGAATGTTAGCACTCTAGTTGCTCATTAGATCACTGTAGTAAAACTACTGTTCACCATGGAAGTCTGCTCCTGGTATTAAAAGTGCATGTTTCAGTCTGCATGTCAGAATTTTTTAATGAAATAGAAGAGGATTTGAGAAGTCACTCAAAATGTGCCCTCATTTTCTTTCTTCAGCATTAATCATAATTTCTATGGCAAAATGAACCCCCTCATTGTGTTCCTTTTTAAATTAAATGTTTTAAGTGTTACCACTTTATTCCAATCAAGATGGCTTCAGGTGTGCCATACTTTTGTCATAATGAAGACAGTAAGCGCTCTAGTTGTTTTTAAGAACACTCTGGGACATTCTGTCATTGGGCTATACTTGGGCTACATCTGGGTGATATTTGGGCTACATTTGGGCTCTTTTGTCTCTGGTGGCCATCTTGGGAGACTTATTTGTTATGAAGTTTCCTAATTTCCTCATTTACTGCAGTCTCCTCAGTAGGAAATACTTTCGGTTTTTTACTTTCATTCCATCAAGAAGGCATTCAGATGTGTCACACATTTGCCATAAATTCAGAATGTTAGCACTCTTTTTGCTCATTAGATCACTGTAGTAAAGCTACTGCTCACCAGGGAAAACTGCTGCTGGTATTGAAAGTGCATGTTTCAGTCTGCATGTCAGAAGTTTTTAATGAAATAGAAGAGGATTTGAGAAGTCACTCAAAATGTGCCCTAATTTTTCTTTCTGCAGCACTAATCATACTTTTTATAGAAAAATGAACCCCCTCATTTTGTTCCATTTTAAATTAAATGTTTTAAGAGTTACCACTTTAATCCAAGCAAGAGGCTTTAGGTGTGCCATATGTTTATCATAAGTAGGACTGTTAGCGCTCTAGTTGTTCTTTGGAACACTCTGGGAAGCTGCAGTAGAACACAAAGGAATCAACTGACAGTCTCTGCCCTTGTTGGATGTACATGTTTTACTGAGAATGTCAGACTTCATTCTCACATGACTGAGAAAGATAATGTGAATTTACAGAAAATAAGCTCTCAGTTTAGCTTATAGATCACCTTCCAAACCTCTGTGGGAAAAGCATGAGAAAATATTTTTCTCTCGATCATGATATCCCAGCAGAAGGCTTTTTCCCATGGTGAAATCACCTTAGAACATACCAAAATTCCTAAAATGAGTATGGTACTGTTATATCCTACTTAATTGAATAACTTGTAGTCCAGCCCTGCTGCCACTAGCTGCTCAGCCAGAGCGTGAGATGGTCATAGAATGTTGGTGTGCCTGTGATGCATGGAATGCCTGGGTGTCTGAGTGGATGAGTGTTGGCAGTTGAAGATGGGCTGAGCAGCTAGGGAGGCTGCTCCTGGTGGGGCTGGTACCACACTAGGCTGGCTGGAGTAGAGACAGATGTAACCTGAACTGGAGACTGAATAAAGATGGCTTAAGAATACCTCCTGGCTCCAGGTGTCTTTCTACAGAGATCATAACATTTATTTTGGCGACGAGCGGACTTGGACCCTAGAGACTCTTGGTGAACCACTGAAACAAAGGAACTATAAAGGAAATAAAGGAGAAACTAAGAGATCCTACAAGCAACTACATCTACAAAGAAAGAATTCCCAGGAAAGCCAGCGCCAGCCCCACCAGTGTCCTTTCCATTGGACAGCCCACAGAGAAGTGTCATCACAAAAGGACACTGCAGCCTGGGAATACTAGAAATATCTAAAGGACTACAGTGAGTTGGAGAAGTAGCTAAGCTACAGCCGCATCTGGTGTTCCTGCCACAATGTTAGCCACAAAAGGATTACAGTGAGTTGGAGGATTAGTCAAACTACAGTTAAATATGGTGTTCCAGCCACAGAAAGAAGAAAAAGCCAATTTAAAAGATGTAAAAACGGAAAGTGTGCAGTGGCTGTACACATGGTGTATATCTTGTTCAAAAGGGTCCTTAATTGACAGTTGCAGCGATTTGGAAGGCCTCCAAAACCACAGTGACAGTTGCAGTGATTTAAGGGGCTTCCAAAACCACGGTGTCTCACTTCGTCTTACTTCGACCACAGTGACATTAAGGAAAAAGGCATATATGGTGGTACACTGTTGGAGAATCACAAGTTTTGGGCTTAGAGGTCTTGTTTTATGCTCAATCAAGGTCTCACAGGAATTGGAGTGTAATAATGATCTACGTGCAGTTGTTCTGTCCTGGTTGTTATACCAAGTGCTACGATGCGACAAGCTGCTAGATGGAACTATGGTATTGTCCTGTTTTCGCCAACTTTGAGGATGTCTATGCTCGGGGCTCTCCGGGTCGTGTTGACTGTGAGTTATGTCTGCAAGGGAGTGGAGATCCACTCCGAACGGGACTTGCACGTGTGTTGGCAGCCGCAGGATTGGCGGTGTCTAGCAGCGTGTGCACTGTTGTGGGACTTTGTGAAGTGTGCACACTACCCTGCGATTGACGCGACGCTGCATTACATTTGGCAATCTTTAGTGCTGAGTTGGCGTGCGGTATCTTTCTACAGCTTGGACCTGTTCTACTTGTTGTGTGGTGGGGTGCGGAGACAATTGCACAATTGGAGACTTTTGGGCGCTTTGTGAAGTTAGCCACCATTTTGTATTATCTGTTTTGGCTGCGCTTTACTGATGCCATTTTAACCGCTCCATTCACATTCAAACATTTGAAAATGCCTGCTCGTGCCACTCACCGTTGTTCGACGTTGCGCGAGGCTGCTGTGGAACTTTGGGTGATGCCTCTTCTACTCTGCTGCTCGAACACCCCGTTTGGACGTTTTGGTGCGCGGACGCACCGTGAGCCACTCTGCAGCGACGTCGATGGCGTGCCGCCATTTTGTGGTTGGCGGCCGCTATTGTGTGTTTCCTTTTGGTAGTTCCTGTTTGCGGCAGACTATGTGTCTTCGTTAGTGCCAACCATTCTAAATAAAGTTTTTCCTATCAACAGTGGATCGGGGACAACGCGGTGTTCGTGAGGGAAATTCTAGTTGTAGGATCTACTGACTACCTGGATTTCGCCAGTACTAGTTGAGGAATACACCGTGAGGAATGGTGAAAACCCAATTTTGTTGCACACTGTGTGTATATATATATGTATGTACTTACAATGATTCAGGTACAAAAGTGACCTGTAACTCTCACATGTTTTCTATTGAACATTTGGTTTTGTCATAGCTCTGTGTTTATGGTGGCTGTAATGGTTTATCATTCTTTTTGGTGGAGCTTGTGTTTTTTTTGGGTTCCCTTACATAAGGGAAGTGCTGTCCAAGCACAACTCGGGTGAGAGGGTGCATACTAGCATGTGTGATGTGGGCATATTACTTTCTTTAGAGGCATATGTATAGTGTGTAGTTTATTAAGCCACAATGTTCTCATTTATCAGAGGTTAAGATAGTGAGATTAGCACATCTTTTGTCGTGATGCCACAGATTTTAGTTTTATTTTGGATGGGGCGTCTAAGGTCCTGTGGGTGGTTATCACATGGGAGTGTGTAACCTCTTCAAGGGGTTTGGAGTACCTAGGTTAACCCTCACACTGGGTTGGGTTATGGCTTTGTCCATAGATAGTTGCGCGCAGTACTAATGTACATTTTTTATGGTTAACCCTCACACAGGGTTGAGTTATTGTTGCACACAGGGTTGAGTTAGTGTTGCACACAGGGTTTAGTTTTAGTTGCGCGCAGTACTTATGTATGTCCCTTCATGGGAGTTTCTATGGGTGACGACCTATATACATGTTTGGTTCCCTTTCTTTTGGGATTGTAGTAGTAGAGTATGCTATCTTTAGTGCTACTCTAGGTTGTGACTTTGGGCATTGGTTGTGTGGGGTCTTGTACCCTTTCCGTTGTAGTGCATTACGTCACAGTGTTTAATGCAAGATGCTTCAAATGTATTTCGGGTAATGTTATTCTTGCTTTAAAATGTTTTTTAATTCTTTAAGGGAGGGATGGGAGACATTGTTTATCAAATGTATTTATCTCATCCTTTCTTTGTATAATGGTTTTTTCTCCTGCGATGTTTTGATTTTATGTTTGCATCCGTGGGACTTGTACCATTATTCATTTTTCTTGTGGATAGTTCTTCCTTGATGTTTTATCACTTGCATGTTTGTTTTCGTTGAAGAAAAAGGGATAATGTTATATCCTACTTAATTGAATAACTTGTAGTCCAGCCCTGCAGCCACTAGCTGCTCAGCCAGAGCGTGAGATGGTCATAGAATGTTGGTGTGCCTGTGATGCATGGAATGCCTGGGTGTCTGAGTGGATGAGTGTTGGCAGTTGAAGATGGGCTGAGCAGCTAGGGAGGCTGCTCCTGGTGGGGCTGGTACCACACTAGGATGGCTGGAGTAGAGACAGATGTAACCTGAACTGGAGACTGAATAAAGATGGCTTAAGAATACCTCCTGGCTCCAGGTGTCTTTCTACAGAGATCATAACATGTACCATCAACAAATGATTTATAATGTAACTAAAGTCTTAAAACCTTCTATTAACTGCAATGCTTTTTAATGAGGTGCTATCATGTATATTGGTCCCAAGATGGCTGCCAACACTTCTTGGATGAAGTGCTGACAGCCAATCAGATCTCAGGATGAGATGTGTGGTTAGGCTCCGCCCACATATATATATATTATTTTACTTTTGATTTTCTCAGGAACTACTGAACAGATTGACACCAGACCTGCAAAAGGCACTTCCCTGACCTGAGGACTACCTCTCTGCTAAATTTCAAGTAATTCTGTTCAGCCGTTCGGGCTGTACCTTGGACTAAAGGTCCCTATGGAAAATTGCATGGGGAAAACGCGTTTTGGGACCCCCTTTTTTCTCAGACCCCGCTTGACGAATCCCCCCGAGACTTTCAGGGTAGGAGCGGAGCGGAGCGCCCCACCTATTTTGAAAATTTCGCGAGGATTCGTCAACCGGCGCCAAAGTTATTCCAAATAGAATGTTGCGGATTTCCTATGGAAACACGGTCCTGACTATAACTATCTACTGGCGACCGCACAAGAAGAATAAGGACATATGTTGATGTTCACCCGTACGATGAATTAATGGAAATCATGATTTAAGTATTTAATTTTCAGGCCAGTTAGATACTTTGAAATAGTTTGCCCACTAGGGCTAGAACTGCTGTGGACATTAATTTCTACACGTGGCAGGCCAGTGAGACCCTTTGAAATAGTTTGCCCACTTGGGCTAGAACTGTTGTGGACACCAATTTGCACACTGGTGCAGTAAAAACTTCTAAATAATTCTTAATAATTCTGACAAAAGTAAAGGTATCGACACAAGATACTAAGTGAGATAAACGAAGGAGGTAAAATAAGTACACATGTGTTAGCCCCTGTATGCCTGTAGCATACTGTGCCAAGCATGGTTGTTGATAAAGTTTTTCTTTTTGAATGCTAAAAGTAAAACCGGGGAATCGGACCCGTTTTTTATTGAAAGTTTAGATGACTCGAGGGCACATAACTCTGTGAGAATGCACTTTTGTTTCTCAAATATAAATTACAGGAGAGGACAGGCAACATGTTATTACACAAAAATGATTTTCCTTCTAAACTCGTTACTATGTGGCAAAGTCTGTTTTCACTTTTCTTGATTTTGAAGTCAGAGGTCACATGACTGGTGTTACTTATCTGTTTGTTTTACTATGCCTGAATACTCGTGAACAAGGGACCAAGTTTCCCGAAACGCGTAGAGTTTGTTGCCAAATAAAAAACTCTGCCTTAAAAGCATTGGGTGCCGTGAAGCGTTGTTTCTTGTGGATTGGAGTTATTCAATGCAGATTTGGAATAACACATGCGTAACACGATGCTGTTATCTACACTTTGTGACATACTGAAATGCACAACATTTCACATGTCGCTATCACACATTGAAATACACAATGTGCCTCGCATTCATGTATCAATAATGAACACATACTCAAGTGTTTCATATAAAATGTTTGTGTTATAAAGCACTGATTGAGGTATATATGACCTCCTGAAAGCACCTAAGCAGGGTAGCATCTGTATATGTTTATACCCTAGAACAGGAATGAAGTGAATTCCCCTTTGCTTATATTTTCTAAACTACAACACCCAGAATGCAATGTAACGGCACCTTTATGAATGTGTATAAAAACAAGAAATGAAAGTAGGACTACTGTAACAATCTACCGTGACCAGGAACTACGGTTCGAAACGCGTAGGGAGGATTACTTTTTGAAGATTAAATAACATCTTTAATCGTCGAGAGGAGTGCCGCGTCATTATTCTCTTCGTCAGTAATATGAATTTGAGATCGCTGTCCTGATCTCGACGCGTGCACCAGCTGTCAAGGTGCTCCTTCCGTGCAGGACATTTGTGGACTAATATATATATATATATGTATATATAAATATATATTCACTTAAAAAACCATAGGTTTCACACAAGTTATAGTTAGCTGTACATTTCACTCGTAAAAAACCAATGAAATTCCACGTTTCTCATTTGAATGAAGCACTCTAACTCCCAGGGTGCTGATGGGCGCTCCAACTCCCAGAATGCTGATGATTGCTCAGGCAGCCCTACTCAGGGTGAACATTTAAATATCGGAGTAGGAGCGCTATGCACGTACCTTCCGTGATAAGCCCTAGAAGAAGAGACTACTCGAAACGCGTCGGCGAAGACGGCAGGCTGTTTCATGCACCAGCGGATTGAAATTGGTCCATACTTCTAAATAAAGGCTGGTAACCTTTCTCACTGGTCCGAGTGCTTCTTCAACGGGACACCATTGTTTTGAATTTATAGGCGGCTGCCCAGTCGCGACGAAGCACCACCCCATTATACAGAGGGGGCCGCGTGGACAAGATTCACTAACCACAATGCGGGAAAGTGAGGCAAGATTGAGGACTTTTTCATCCACTGGGGGCCATGCCAGGTTTTATTTAACAGTAATTGTGCACGAGATTTCTCATTTGAATGAAGCACTCAAACTCCCAGGGTGCTGATGGGCGCTCCAACTCCCAGAATGCTGATGATTGCTCAGGCAGCCCTACTCAGGGTGAACATTTAAATATCGGAGTAGGAACGCTATGCACGTACCTTCCGTGATAAGCCCTAGAAGAAGAGACTACTCGAAACGCGTCGGCGAAGACGGCAGGCTGTTTCATGCACCAGCGGATTGAAATTGGTCCATACTTCTAAATAAAGGCTGGTAACCTTTCTCACTGGTCCGAGTGCTTCTTCAACGGGACACCATTGTTTTGATATATATATATATATATATATATATATATATATATATATATATATATATATATATATATATATATATGACCGAGAGTGCGTGTCCTGTGCCGGTTTCAACCATGCCGGCTATAAACACCACGAAATGCTCACTTACGGGTAAAGAAAGCAGGACACTGCTCCGGGATTCAAAGTGGCTTTATTCAGGCAGTTTGGAACGTGCAAAGAGGTCCGTGAAACGCTTGAGGCAGACGCGTTTCTGGCCGTAAGGCTTTCATCAGTGCCGGAGTCACAAGAGTAGTCTAATTCACCTGGAATGCTATTTGAGCCTGCAGAGACCACTCACAGTCAAACAGTCTCTTAGCTCCTCCTCCTTTTCCCAGGTGCGTGCCTCCTCGCACAGCATGTTCAGGCAGGCTGCATTCTGGATTACGTAGTTTCGTGGAGACTTCATCAAGTGGTGAAGAAAGTCCAAAACACACAGTGGTGTCCCCTATCATGGCGATAAACTACATGTTCCGCCGCTGCCTGCCCAGATGCAGATGTTCCGATTTGTGCCACTCGATACCCTTATTCAGGCGTAAAATACTCCTCCTCTCTCCCCTTGCAGACGGTACAGCTCCGTGGCAATATTTCTGCTTGGGGGGGCTCTGCGTTAGCAATTTCATTGCGCCATCCAGAAAGTTAGTTGAATTTCGCAGAGCACCTGACCGAGAGTGCGTGTCCTGTGCCGGTTTCAACCATGCCGGCTATAAACACCACGAAATGCTCACTTACGGGTAAAGAAAGCAGGACACTGCTCCGGGATTCAAAGTGGCTTTATTCAGGCAGTTTGGAACGTGCAAAGAGGTCCGTGAAACGCTTGAGGCAGACGCGTTTCTGGCCGTAAGGCTTTCATCAGTGCCGGAGTCACAAGAGTAGTCTAATTCACCTGGAATGCTATTTGAGCCTGCAGAGACCACTCACAGTCAAACAGTCTCTTAGCTCCTCCTCCTTTTCCCAGGTGCGTGCCTCCTCGCACAGCATGTTCAGGCAGGCTGCATTCTGGATTACGTAGTTTCGTGGAGACTTCATCAAGTGGTGAAGAAAGTCCAAAACACACAGTGGTGTCCCCTATCATGGCGATAAACTACATGTTCCGCCGCTGCCTGCCCAGATGCAGATGTTCCGATTTGTGCCACTCGATACCCTTATTCAGGCGTAAAATACTCCTCCTCTCTCCCCTTGCAGACGGTACAGCTCCGTGGCAATATTTCTGCTTGGGGGGGCTCTGCGTTAGCAATTTCATTGCGCCATCCAGAAAGTTAGTTGAATTTCGCAGAGCACCTGACCGAGAGTGCGTGTCCTGTGCCGGTTTCAACCATGCCGGCTATAAACACCACGAAATGCTCACTTACGGGTAAAGAAAGCAGGACACTGCTCCGGGATTCAAAGTGGCTTTATTCAGGCAGTTTGGAACGTGCAAAGAGGTCCGTGAAACGCTTGAGGCAGACGCGTTTCTGGCCGTAAGGCTTTCATCAGTGCCGGAGTCACAAGAGTAGTCTAATTCACCTGGAATGCTATTTGAGCCTGCAGAGACCACTCACAGTCAAACAGTCTCTTAGCTCCTCCTCCTTTTCCCAGGTGCGTGCCTCCTCGCACAGCATGTTCAGGCAGGCTGCATTCTGGATTACGTAGTTTCGTGGAGACTTCATCAAGTGGTGAAGAAAGTCCAAAACACACAGTGGTGTCCCCTACCATGGCGATAAACTACATGTTCCGCCGCTGCCTGCCCAGATGCAGATGTTCCGATTTGTGCCACTCGATACCCTTATTCAGGCGTAAAATACTCCTCCTCTCTCCCCTTGCAGACGGTACAGCTCCATGGCAATATTTCTGCTTGGGGGGGCTCTGCGTTAGCAATTTCATTGCGCCATCCAGAAAGTTAGTTGAATTTCGCAGAGCACCTGACCGAGAGTGCGTGTCCTGTGCCGGTTTCAACCATGCCGGCTATAAACACCACGAAATGCTCACTTACGGGTAAAGAAAGCAGGACACTGCTCCGGGATTCAAAGTGGCTTTATTCAGGCAGTTTGGAACGTGCAAAGAGGTCCGTGAAACGCTTGAGGCAGACGCGTTTCTGGCCGTAAGGCTTTCATCAGTGCCGGAGTCACAAGAGTAGTCTAATTCACCTGGAATGCTATTTGAGCCTGCAGAGACCACTCACTGTCAAACAGTCTCTTAGCTCCTCCTCCTTTTCCCAGGTGCGTGCCTCCTCGCACAGCATGTTCAGGCAGGCTGCATTCTGGATTACGTAGTTTCGTGGAGACTTCATCAAGTGGTGAAGAAAGTCCAAAACACACAGTGGTGTCCCCTATCATGGCGATAAACTACATGTTCCGCCGCTGCCTGCCCAGATGCAGATGTTCCGATTTGTGCCACTCGATACCCTTATTCAGGCGTAAAATACTCCTCCTCTCTCCCCTTGCAGACGGTACAGCTCCGTGGCAATATTTCTGCTTGGGGGGGCTCTGCGTTAGCAATTTCATTGCGCCATCCAGAAAGTTAGTTGAATTTCGCAGAGCACCTGACCGAGAGTGCGTGTCCTGTGCCGGTTTCAACCATGCCGGCTACAAACACCACGAAATGCTCACTTACGGGTAAAGAAAGCAGGACACTGCTCCGGGATTCAAAGTGGCTTTATTCAGGCAGTTTGGAACGTGCAAAGAGGTCCGTGAAACGCTTGAGGCAGACGCGTTTCTGGCCGTAAGGCTTTCATCAGTGCCGGAGTCACAAGAGTAGTCTAATTCACCTGGAATGCTATTTGAGCCTGCAGAGACCACTCACAGTCAAACAGTCTCTTAGCTCCTCCTCCTTTTCCCAGGTGCGTGCCTCCTCGCACAGCATGTTCAGGCAGGCTGCATTCTGGATTACGTAGTTTCGTGGAGACTTCATCAAGTGGTGAAGAAAGTCCAAAACACACAGTGGTGTCCCCTATCATGGCGATAAACTACATGTTCCGCCGCTGCCTGCCCAGATGCAGATGTTCCGATTTGTGCCACTCGATACCCTTATTCAGGCGTAAAATACTCCTCCTCTCTCCCCTTGCAGACGGTACAGCTCCGTGGCAATATTTCTGCTTGGGGGGGCTCTGCGTTAGCAATTTCATTGCGCCATCCAGAAAGTTAGTTGAATTTCGCAGAGCACCTGACCGAGAGTGTGTGTCCTGTGCCGGTTTCAACCATGCCGGCTATAAACACCACGAAATGCTCACTTACGGGTAAAGAAAGCAGGACACTGCTCCGGGATTCAAAGTGGCTTTATTCAGGCAGTTTGGAACGTGCAAAGAGGTCCGTGAAACGCTTGAGGCAGACGCGTTTCTGGCCGTAAGGCTTTCATCAGTGCCGGAGTCACAAGAGTAGTCTAATTCACCTGGAATGCTATTTGAGCCTGCAGAGACCACTCACAGTCAAACAGTCTCTTAGCTCCTCCTCCTTTTCCCAGGTGCGTGCCTCCTCGCACAGCATGTTCAGGCAGGCTGCATTCTGGATTACGTAGTTTCGTGGAGACTTCATCAAGTGGTGAAGAAAGTCCAAAACACACAGTGGTGTCCCCTATCATGGCGATAAACTACATGTTCCGCCGCTGCCTGCCCAGATGCAGATGTTCCGATTTGTGCCACTCGATACCCTTATTCAGGCGTAAAATACTCCTCCTCTCTCCCCTTGCAGACGGTACAGTTCCGTGGCAATATTTCTGCTTGGGGGGGCTCTGCGTTAGCAATTTCATTGCGCCATCCAGAAAGTTAGTTGAATTTCGCAGAGCACCTGACCGAGAGTGCGTGTCCTGTGCCGGTTTCAACCATGCCGGCTATAAACACCACGAAATGCTCACTTACGGGTAAAGAAAGCAGGACACTGCTCCGGGATTCAAAGTGGCTTTATTCAGGCAGTTTGGAACGTGCAAAGAGGTCCGTGAAACGCTTGAGGCAGACGCGTTTCTGGCCGTAAGGCTTTCATCAGTGCCGGAGTCACAAGAGTAGTCTAATTCACCTGGAATGCTATTTGAGCCTGCAGAGACCACTCACAGTCAAACAGTCTCTTAGCTCCTCCTCCTTTTCCCAGGTGCGTGCCTCCTCGCACAGCATGTTCAGGCAGGCTGCATTCTGGATTACGTAGTTTCGTGGAGACTTCATCAAGTGGTGAAGAAAGTCCAAAACACACAGTGGTGTCCCCTATCATGGCGATAAACTACATGTTCCGCCGCTGCCTGCCCAGATGCAGATGTTCCGATTTGTGCCACTCGATACCCTTATTCAGGCGTAAAATACTCCTCCTCTCTCCCCTTGCAGACGGTACAGCTCCGTGGCAATATTTCTGCTTGGGGGGGCTCTGCAGGCTCAAATAGCATTCCAGGTGAATTAGACTACTCTTGTGACTCCGGCACTGATGAAAGCCTTACGGCCAGAAACGCGTCTGCCTCAAGCGTTTCACGGACCTCTTTGCACGTTCCAAACTGCCTGAATAAAGCCACTTTGAATCCCGGAGCAGTGTCCTGCTTTCTTTACCCGTAAGTGAGCATTTCGTGGTGTTTATAGCCGGCATGGTTGAAACCGGCACAGGACACGCACTCTCGGTCAGGTGCTCTGCGAAATTCAACTAACTTTCTGGATGGCGCAATGAAATTGCTAACGCAGAGCCCCCCCAAGCAGAAATATTGCCACGGAGCTGTACCGTCTGCAAGGGGAGAGAGGAGGAGTATTTTACGCCTGAATAAGGGTATCGAGTGGCACAAATCGGAACATCTGCATCTGGGCAGGCAGCGGCGGAACATGTAGTTTATCGCCATGATAGGGGACACCACTGTGTGTTTTGGACTTTCTTCACCACTTGATGAAGTCTCCACGAAACTACGTAATCCAGAATGCAGCCTGCCTGAACATGCTGTGCGAGGAGGCACGCACCTGGGAATAGGAGGAGGAGCTAAGAGACTGTTTGACTGTGAGTGGTCTCTGCAGGCTCAAATAGCATTCCAGGTGAATTAGACTACTCTTGTGACTCCGGCACTGATGAAAGCCTTACGGCCAGAAACGCGTCTGCCTCAAGCGTTTCACGGACCTCTTTGCACGTTCCAAACTGCCTGAATAAAGCCACTTTGAATCCCGGAGCAGTGTCCTGCTTTCTTTACCCGTAAGTGAGCATTTCGTGGTGTTTATAGCCGGCATGGTTGAAACCGGCACAGGACACGCACTCTCGGTCAGGTGCTCTGCGAAATTCAACTAACTTTCTGGATGGCGCAATGAAATTGCTAACGCAGAGCCCCCCCAAGCAGAAATATTGCCACGGAGCTGTACCGTCTGCAAGGGGAGAGAGGAGGAGTATTTTACGCCTGAATAAGGGTATCGAGTGGCACAAATCGGAACATCTGCATCTGGGCAGGCAGCGGCGGAACATGTAGTTTATCGCCATGATAGGGGACACCACTGTGTGTTTTGGACTTTCTTCACCACTTGATGAAGTCTCCACGAAACTACGTAATCCAGAATGCAGCCTGCCTGAACATGCTGTGCGAGGAGGCACGCACCTGGGAAAAGGAGGAGGAGCTAAGAGACTGTTTGACTGTGAGTGGTCTCTGCAGGCTCAAATAGCATTCCAGGTGAATTAGACTACTCTTGTGACTCCGGCACTGATGAAAGCCTTACGGCCAGAAACGCGTCTGCCTCAAGCGTTTCACGGACCTCTTTGCACGTTCCAAACTGCCTGAATAAAGCCACTTTGAATCCCGGAGCAGTGTCCTGCTTTCTTTACCCGTAAGTGAGCATTTCGTGGTGTTTATAGCCGGCATGGTTGAAACCGGCACAGGACACGCACTCTCGGTCAGGTGCTCTGCGAAATTCAACTAACTTTCTGGATGGCGCAATGAAATTGCTAACGCAGAGCCCCCCCAAGCAGAAATATTGCCACGGAGCTGTACCGTCTGCAAGGGGAGAGAGGAGGAGTATTTTACGCCTGAATAAGGGTATCGAGTGGCACAAATCGGAACATCTGCATCTGGGCAGGCAGCGGCGGAACATGTAGTTTATCGCCATGATAGGGGACACCACTGTGTGTTTTGGACTTTCTTCACCACTTGATGAAGTCTCCACGAAACTACGTAATCCAGAATGCAGCCTGCCTGAACATGCTGTGCGAGGAGGCACGCACCTGGGAAAAGGAGGAGGAGCTAAGAGACTGTTTGACTGTGAGTGGTCTCTGCAGGCTCAAATAGCATTCCAGGTGAATTAGACTACTCTTGTGACTCCGGCACTGATGAAAGCCTTACGGCCAGAAACGCGTCTGCCTCAAGCGTTTCACGGACCTCTTTGCACGTTCCAAACTGCCTGAATAAAGCCACTTTGAATCCCGGAGCAGTGTCCTGCTTTCTTTACCCGTAAGTGAGCATTTCGTGGTGTTTATAGCCGGCATGGTTGAAACCGGCACAGGACACGCACTCTCGGTCAGGTGCTCTGCGAAATTCAACTAACTTTCTGGATGGCGCAATGAAATTGCTAACGCAGAGCCCCCCCAAGCAGAAATATTGCCACGGAGCTGTACCGTCTGCAAGGGGAGAGAGGAGGAGTATTTTACGCCTGGATAAGGGTATCGAGTGGCACAAATCGGAACATCTGCATCTGGGCAGGCAGCGGCGGAACATGTAGTTTATCGCCATGATAGGGGACACCACTGTGTGTTTTGGACTTTCTTCACCACTTGATGAAGTCTCCACGAAACTACGTAATCCAGAATGCAGCCTGCCTGAACATGCTGTGCGAGGAGGCACGCACCTGGGAAAAGGAGGAGGAGCTAAGAGACTGTTTGACTGTGAGTGGTCTCTGCAGGCTCAAATAGCATTCCAGGTGAATTAGACTACTCTTGTGACTCCGGCACTGATGAAAGCCTTACGGCCAGAAACGCGTCTGCCTCAAGCGTTTCACGGACCTCTTTGCACGTTCCAAACTGCCTGAATAAAGCCACTTTGAATCCCGGAGCAGTGTCCTGCTTTCTTTACCCGTAAGTGAGCATTTCGTGGTGTTTATAGCCGGCATGGTTGAAACCGGCACAGGACACGCACTCTCGGTCAGGTGCTCTGCGAAATTCAACTAACTTTCTGGATGGCGCAATGAAATTGCTAACGCAGAGCCCCCCCAAGCAGAAATATTGCCACGGAGCTGTACCGTCTGCAAGGGGAGAGAGGAGGAGTATTTTACGCCTGAATAAGGGTATCGAGTGGCACAAATCGGAACATCTGCATCTGGGCAGGCAGCGGCGGAACATGTAGTTTATCGCCATGATAGGGGACACCACTGTGTGTTTTGGACTTTCTTCACCACTTGATGAAGTCTCCACGAAACTACGTAATCCAGAATGCAGCCTGCCTGAACATGCTGTGCGAGGAGGCACGCACCTGGGAAAAGGAGGAGGAGCTAAGAGACTGTTTGACTGTGAGTGGTCTCTGCAGGCTCAAATAGCATTCCAGGTGAATTAGACTACTCTTGTGACTCCGGCACTGATGAAAGCCTTACGGCCAGAAACGCGTCTGCCTCAAGCGTTTCACGGACCTCTTTGCACGTTCCAAACTGCCTGAATAAAGCCACTTTGAATCCCGGAGCAGTGTCCTGCTTTCTTTACCCGTAAGTGAGCATTTCGTGGTGTTTATAGCCGGCATGGTTGAAACCGGCACAGGACACGCACTCTCGGTCAGGTGCTCTGCGAAATTCAACTAACTTTCTGGATGGCGCAATGAAATTGCTAACGCAGAGCCCCCCCAAGCAGAAATATTGCCACGGAGCTGTACCGTCTGCAAGGGGAGAGAGGAGGAGTATTTTACGCCTGAATAAGGGTATCGAGTGGCACAAATCGGAACATCTGCATCTGGGCAGGCAGCGGCGGAACATGTAGTTTATCGCCATGATAGGGGACACCACTGTGTGTTTTGGACTTTCTTCACCACTTGATGAAGTCTCCACGAAACTACGTAATCCAGAATGCAGCCTGCCTGAACATGCTGTGCGAGGAGGCACGCACCTGGGAAAAGGAGGAGGAGCTAAGAGACTGTTTGACTGTGAGTGGTCTCTGCAGGCTCAAATAGCATTCCAGGTGAATTAGACTACTCTTGTGACTCCGGCACTGATGAAAGCCTTACGGCCAGAAACGCGTCTGCCTCAAGCGTTTCACGGACCTCTTTGCACGTTCCAAACTGCCTGAATAAAGCCACTTTGAATCCCGGAGCAGTGTCCTGCTTTCTTTACCCGTAAGTGAGCATTTCGTGGTATATATATATATATATATATATATATATATATATATGTATAAACAGGACATTTAGCACTGCAATCAGATCTCCTTCGCTGCAGCTCTATTTTATTAAACATCTTTTCATTGAAAGTTATATACAACAAGTATAAAATAAGAGCAATAAAGCAAGGGGAGAAAGTTGATGTTGAAAAACGATAATTTACAAAAGTGGACCTTCTCTGCAGCTCTATGTATTATTTTAATAACAGGGAGGGCAAGATTGACTATTAGGGTAGATGACTAGGGTAGATGAAACTACACTGGGACAACAGCTGACCCATTCTGATCAGTGGGAAACAATAGATCGGAAAAGATGTATAGCTAGTTCAGCAACCCCTAACAAATGTCCGTGCATCATATGTAATTAAGTAGCACCTGGTCAATCACAACAAAAGCTGCTTTGAGAGGCAACAAAACCAGCAAGTATGCTATGACAATCACTAAGCACAAGTAACAAGTCAGTTTATATCTATGCCCCCTTAGACGCTCCTAGTGGTGGTGCGGAAGGGTGGAGAACTGGCAGAATAATGCGTGTAGCAAATTTACAATCCCACGCTCTCAGACAGGCGGAGGCTTTTGGCTGCCAGATGGGCTCTTGGTTGGAAACTGTCTCCTAATTTACTGTCAAGATTACTCCTCAGAAATTTTTTGCAATATTGAGAACCGTCTTTCCCCATTATCTTCACGCTTGTATAGGAATCTGCTCAAGACTCAAACTTACTTTCTGTCCAACACTGCGACAATGTTATGCAAGATTTGCTATTAGACCATGCGTTTTACAGTTTATGCTTGGTTTTGTTGCAGTTTCTCCTTTATACAAAGTCTTACTATTCTTCATCCAGAACTGATTGTATAATATATGTGTAATCAGGGCTTACTGCAGATGTAATCCTGAATATGGCAAAATAAAAATTAACATTTACGAGCTGATGTACGATATATATCTGTATTAAAACCAATAAAACTATTTATTTTAAAAAACATTCAGGATGTAAATTGCGATTCTCCTATTACCATGACTAGAGAATCTGGATTTCATTAAAGACACGGAGGCTAACATTATGCATATTTCTTTTAATGCAGTCTCCAAGCCGCATACATCATAAAGCAAAAGTTCCAGAGTAGAACGCTAACATCAATAAAAGGCATGAGCCCCTAACAATCTGCCTCTTTTAAATTGAGTGTAGAGCAGGATAAGTTCCAGGAAAGGACGAAAAAACTTCGATAATCATCAGTAGAA
This sequence comes from Triturus cristatus, assembly GCF_964204655.1. Lineage (NCBI taxonomy): Eukaryota > Metazoa > Chordata > Amphibia > Caudata > Salamandridae > Triturus > Triturus cristatus. Next base: position 141,472,062 of record NC_140591.1, on the reverse strand, counting down.
GTAGTGGACCAATAGTGACGAACATCCGAGTGTCAGGATCTTGAAGTTTAAGAAAGATTATCTGTAAGAAGAGAGAGAGATGCGAGTAATTCTGGAATAAAGAGGGGTGAAGTGAGGAAATAAACAATGTGGTTAGGCATAGGTATAACAAAGGGCAATCATTGGTAAAATTCATAATACATTTGATTGTAATATATCAGAAATGTTTGAACTACAAAATATATTTGATGTTAAAAGAATCAAAGGGAAGAGGAGTGGGGGATAATGTTAGCCTCCGTGTCTTTAATGAAATCCAGATTCTCTAGTCATGGTAATAGGAGAATCACAATTTCATTACAAGACCGGAGGCTACCATTATGCATGTTGGTAGCTAGACAAGACTACATCAGACATATGTGAAATTGGTTTGCAATAATGGTGAGCGAAAGTACTAGCATTGGACCAATCGGCGGCTCTGAGAATATCGTCCAACTTACCTCCGGACCGGAAGGACTTACTGGCCATGGCACCTCTGATGGAATGGGGTTTGAACAAATTTAAATCTATACCTGCTAAGTTCATAACAATTTTAACCTATCTAGCAATAGAAGCAGAGGAGATAGGTTTGTGAGGTTTAATGAAGGAAATAAGAAGCTGATTTACACCAGGGGGGCGGAGAGGATTCATTCTGCAGTCGTATTCTTTCAAACAATCTACGACACAGAGTTTGTGCACAAGTCAAAGCGCGGATAAAAAATAGAATCAGACATAGTCTTGGTTCTTCTAAACAGATCAAAATTGACTCCAAACAAGTTGTAGGATCTATTGGAGATTTCAAGAGCTTTAACATCCGAGACTCTACGGCAGGAAACTAGGCAAAGTAGGGTTGCGAGTTTAATAGAGAGATTCTTGTTATTCAAGAGAGTATTATCAGGCCAGTTGGAGAAAAGATCGAGGATCAAATTCACATCCCATAGAGATTGATATCTAGGTTTGGGAGGTCTTCTAAGTCTAATACTTTTAAGAATTCTACAAATAATGGCATTTTTACCTACAGTTTTACCATTAACTAGAGCGTGTCCAGCGGAGATAGCTGATCTATAACAATTGAGAGATCTATAGCTAAGCCCTCTTTCGAATTGTTCAACGAGGAAGTTAACTATGTCAACGATAGGTGCTTCCACGGAATCCAGGTTCCTTTCCAAGCACCAACGAACCCATAATTTCCAGATGTTGTTATACTGGTAGTGTGTACCGGGGGCCCAAGATTCTCCAAGGAGAGTCGAAGCTGTTGACGAAAGTCTTGTGAGATCGTTGGATCTCCTGACACTCTCCAGGCAAGAAGGTTCAAATTCCCGGAATGAACCAGGGGGTGAATTCGACCGTCTATGTCTGTAAGGAGGTCCCCGAGGGAAGGAATTAGGAAGGGAAGGTCGTAAGCAAGTTCCAGAGTTGTGGGAAACCTGGCCTGGGAGGGCCAGAAGAGAGTGATTAGGACGATCGAGCAGTGTTCGTGTCTGATTTTCTGGAGTACTCTCTGTATCATTGAGAAAGGAGGGAAAGCATAACCGTTGGTTTCTTTCAAGGGTTGAAGAAAGGCATTTACAGCTAGAGCACCCGGGTCTGGCATCCAGCTGTAGTAGTTCTTTAGCTGGAAAGTTAGTCTGCTTGCGAAGAGGTCTATTCTCAGGGGACCCCAGGTGTTGTTGAGGGAGTTGAAGACAGAGGGGTTGAGCTTCCAATCGGTGTGGTCCAAGAGGAACCTCGAATTCCAATCCGCCGAGGTGATTGTCTTCCCTGGGAGGTATTCGGCTCTTAGAGATATTTTGTGTTCGAGACAAAACATCCAAAGTTTCTTGGCTAGGTTTGAAAGATCTACAGATTTTGTTCCGCCTAGGCGATTTATATATGCAACTGCGGACATATTGTCCATCTTTAGAATGACAGATCTCCCTTGAAGGGAATGTTTGAAACTCATCAAAGCATAGAGTCCCGCGGTCAATTCTAGGAAATTTATATGGTGGGAAGATTCTTCCAGAGACCAAACTCCACCCGTGTTCTGATCTAAGAAACGGGCTCCCCAGCCATGGAGGCTCGCATCGGATTCTAAGACAAATTCCGGAGTTGAGCCAAAAATCGCTTTTCCATTCCAAGCATCCTGGTTTTCTAACCACCAGTTCAGTTCTAGTATCGCTTCTTGATCCAAGGAGATGAGATCTCCGTACCAGAGTCCTGAACGAAGGGCTTTCGACTTTATTCTCTGAAGAGCACGATAGTTTAGTGGGCCCGGAAAGATAGCTTGGATAGAAGAGGAGAGGAGACCGAGTAGCCTGGCTAGTTCTCTTAAGGATAAGGTCTGTTGATTCAGAACATGTCTTATCTCTTTCTTGATTTTTGATATTTTTTTCTGAGGAAATAGAAGGAGACATTTCGTGCTGTCTACCGTAAAACCCAGGAATTCCAAGGATCTGGAGGGGGAGAGTATTGACTTTTCTGTGTTTATAATGAACCCCAGGTTTTCTAGTAGTTCTATTACAGTCTTCAGGTCCTGAATGATTTGGGAGTGGTCCTGTGAAAGAATAAGAATATCGTCGAGGTAAATGATCATCCGAATACCTGTTTCCCTTAGAGAAGAGGCGACTGATCTCATCACTTTGGTGAAGCGCCATGGTGCTGAAGAGAGACCGAAGGGAAGAGCTTGGAATTGAAAGAGATGGTTTTTCCACAGGAATTGCAGGAAGGGTTGATGAGACTTGACCATAGGGATGGTAAAGTAAGCGTCTTTTAGATCTAATTTGACTAGCCAATCTCCTTCTAGAAGTAGATCCCTGAGAAGGTGAATGCCTTCCATTTTGAAATGTCTGTAAACAAGGTATTTGTTGAGTTCCCTAAAGTTTATAACAGGTCTCCAACCCTTGTCTTTTCTCTTGACGAGAAAGAGCGTGCTTATGAATCTTAACGTCTCTAAGAGAACTTCTCTGATGGCACCTTTCTGAAGCATCGAGGAAATCTCCTCCTCTATTATTTTTTCTTGATCTAGGGTGAGAGGGATATCTCTCGGGAAGTAAGTTTGAGAAGGGATTTCTGTAAAGTCTATCATAAACCCCTTCACAGTATTTAAAACCCATGGGTCTTAGGTTATTAATTTCCAATTCTGAAGGAAGAATTTGAGTCTCCCTCCCACTTTTGTAGAAAAAGGAGCGGAAGGGGAAGGGTGAAAAATTGTACTTTCTTTGAGTGATGCTGTCATTGGAGGGACCGCGTGATCTGAAGCTTCTGGAGCGAAATCCTCTTCCTCTTTGTGGGAAGAATTGTGGGATGTTGGAGGGTTGGTAGCCTCTTCCTCCGTAACCTCTGGATCTAGGGTAGGGCCTGCGGTTGAACCGGCCGGAAGGAAGGCCCCTTCTTCCGGCCCTTCCAGAAAAGGTTATTGGTGTTAAAGACCCTTTTCATGTTTTGATGGGCCTTGTCTAAGGCAGTGAAGGTAGACACGTATTTGCCTAGAGTCTTGATAAGGTCTTCGCCAAATAGAAGGCCTTTAGGGTTGAGGGAGGGTTCCTTGTCTGCTAGGTCGCTTAGTTTAGGAGAGATCTTATTAAGGACTACTCTTCTCCTTTCTGAGTTAAGGCTGGCATTGGCATTACCCAATAAAATCAAGGCTCTCTGGCTTAAGCCTCTAATTATCTCGGTGTTAAGGGGGGTCCCATTAATGTGGCTGTCTTCTGCTGTATCGATGATCCTAGTTAGTGGGCCCAGGATATCGAGGACCCGGTCTTGACACCCCTATAGGGATCTCTCCATCCCTTTTCTTGGGTCCCTTCCGAGTTTAAATAGGTATTTGATAAGTTTGGGGTCCAAATTTGGGGTTTGACAGGTTTTGTCGTTTATATAAGGTCTTGAGCATTCAGCTCTCAGTAGATTACGGGTATTTCTTTCTAAAGGGAATCTTAACCATTTTTTAATGAATTTACTAACATGTTCGTGGGGAAACCATTCAGAACTTCTAGGGTGTTTTCAATTAAGGGGAGAGAACATGTCTTCGCCAAGAGGGTCAATAATATTATCGTTTGAAGTGGAAGGGGTTTCCTCATCAAGTGGTTGAGAATGAAACTCTTGGTCATCTTCATCGAGGTCCAGGATATATTCATCTGGAGGGTCAGAGTTATCGTCATCAGTATCCTGGAATTCCTCCTCTCAAAATTGGAGATCATTTTTGTGAGCACTTCGATAATTTGTGCCGCGAGGGACACCCTGATAATTTGTGCCGCTTAGGACACCTTTAAGATTTGTGCCGCTAAGGACACCCATTGGATTTGAGGTGCTCTGACCTCCCGTAAAAGTAGAGGTGCTGAGACCTTCCATAGTGCTCTTGGGGGTTGCATGATCAATATTTTTGTTTTTCTTAAGTCTTTTGCCCCTTGTTTCACTGAGATCTTCGGTAGGTAAGGTGAGATTGACCTCAGTAGTATCGTATTCGTGAGATCTTTTAGATGTTATGGCTTTAGAAAGGGTTTCGAACATACAAGATCTCATTTCTTTGTGGATCATGCTTTTGAATGTCTCGTTGTCCATGATAGGTATGGAGAGGTTACCCTCATCAGATTCAACGTCAGACATATTATAAGTATAGATGACCAGGAGTATTTTATGTTGTTAAGTCCCCTTTTTTTTAATATTATTTTTATATATTTTTAAATTTTGTAGTAATATATATAAATTACTATATTAATTGGGTAAGTATTTGGGTAGAGGATCTCTACAAATGCTGAAATATATTCTAGATTATTTTATGTGATGAGGATTTAGTGGTAGGTTAATAATGTGGCTCTAATAGAGATTGGTAATTCTAAATAATTTCCGTTTAAAAAGGGGGGTATTTTGCCAGAAAGCGAGTGGAAAAGCCTCAACTGAGGACTCAGGGCATCTGTAGAAGCAATCCTCCGATCTGCGAGCGCTCAACTGTCAGAGGGCTCGCAGGATCGCATAAACGCACTCGCGAGTGAGAAAGGAAGAGGAATGCACCTTAGCTGCCCGGCTACGCGTGTGTTGCCAAGGTGCATTCCTCTAAATCGGTGTTGTCCATGCGTTAGGAGTGGGTGTCTGCGTTCGCCGGTTAACGGGAAATTTCTTCGGCTTGTTTTAGAGGGAATGAAGGAGGCGAAAAAGCGGGTGAGACGCGGGGGAGAGCCACCGTTGGAGGGCAAGGCTCTCCCCCGAGGGAGGGAATAAAATAGCGCAGGTAGTTGGAAAGTGACAAAGAATAAGGGAAGTTGGATATTAGCCGATCTCTGTAAATTGGAGGTCGGTTGAGGCAAAGGAGATAGGAAAATAGGAGGATTATGGCCCGAGAAGGGTTGAAAAGTGAGTATAAGTAGGAATGTTGGGTATAAAGTATAAACAAGAAGGATAGATAAAACACTCAATATAAGCCAGTAACCTTATCACATTTTTAGAAAAAACATAAATGGTATTAAATAGTATCAGGTAAATGACTTTAAAGAGTATCAAGTAAGAGATAATGTAAAGGACTTATCTGCTTGGAGCCGCATTTAAAAGAGGCAGATTGTTAGGGGCTCATGCCTTTTATTGATGTTAGCGTTCTACTCTGGAACTTTTGCTTTATGATGTATGCGGCTTGGAGACTGCATTAAAAGAAATATGCATAATGGTAGCCTCCGGTCTTGTAATGAAATCAAATGAATAAAAGTGAGATGGGTCTATCAATTCTATGTCCACCCAGATATATGAAGGGTACCGAGAAGTTCTCAGTCAACTAATTTATTTGTCTATTTTTTGTTTAGCACCCAAACCCACCAAAGTCCATTATATCAATGTAAAACAGATAGAGGAATACTTCAGCTTTTTGCTTAATCAGAGGGGCTACCAAGACAAAAGCCCTTAAGCACATGACAAATTACTTTAAAGTATTTTATGCCTATACCGTAGCCAGTGAAAGATACTCAGCCCTGAAGTAATATGTGAAATCTCAAATTAACTACTGCTAAGAATTACTCTGTCCAGTGCATGAAGAAGAATACACACAAAGAGGGTAAGATTCACAGATGGCAGATTTGATAACAATGAATTCCCCGAATAGAGTGTCCACAGTAGAAACTGTTCCAGTGCAGACACAATGAAGCAGTTGAGATAAGTCTTAACATGAGGAAATTAAACCATGCATCTCACAAACTGAAAAGTCTCCACTTTCTCCTAGAGATCAAACAATTGGCTTCCAGGTTTTTAGCATCATACTCAAGACCTTTGGAGCAAAAATCCTATGCCCGACAAAAAGCTGCAACCAGCTGGATAAAGCCAATTATCGCGTTTCTCTGACAGACAGTAGGGTGTAAAAACCATGGTGGAGGCACAAGCATGAAGAGTAAATGTCAGAACGAACTAACTACTTTTCAGTGAACAAATGAAAACTATGCTCTCCATGAAAGCCTTCAGCCAGAGAAACTGACCCTGGGCCACACCTCCAGAACTGCCTTTCGTAAGGTGCTATAGCCAAAGACAAGCCAAAACATAGGGAGACTGTTGTGGAGAGTAGGTACAATTTACCTATTTGAATAGTGAGTATGTAATAGAATGTTAAGGTTAGATATAACTAAGGGGTCTGGAATGTTGGGGTCATTACTCCGCAGATGTTTGCGATGTGTGCAAGAGGGCCTGTTGGAATACATTTCATTAAAGAAGATGTATTCAGCTTCTGGAATTGTCTTCTACAGTTTACTTCTCCGTTAAGTGTATCACTTGATTGGAATGCGTGCATTCCTGTGCGCCCTGTGTTCAAACCATCAGCTCTATGGTACGGTGTTCTAGAAGTTTATGAACATAATTTTCAAAGGCGTCAATGGCATACAAACTTTCCAAGAAGACATATTGATTTATGCTAAAACATTAGAGGAATATAATGTTGCGTTAGGCACAGCAATGAAAATATTGGAGAATGCAGGTATAAATGTCAGTAGAGAAAAAAGCTATTTTATAAAGCTAATTACTTAAGACAAACATTGTCAGCTGAAAGGATTTCACCTAAGATTGATCTTTTAAATACCATTAGAGACACCTGCACCTGGAAATAAGGACACATTATGATTTTTTTTAGGTTAAGTGCTATGCATGTTTCGTGCATGGCTATGCCCACCATGTTGCCAACTTAAGAAAACTACTAAGAAAAAGAGAAGTTTTTCCTTGGAGTACCTATCAGGATGAAGTTTTACAGCAGATTAAAAATTGATTTAAAGGCTCATTCTTTAAATCCATATGACAATATGGAAAAAATATGATTACTGTTGATGCTAGTGGGCTTGGTTTAGGAGCTGTGTTTACCCACATTTCGTAAAGGGAAGAGCGTACTGTGGCTTTTATCTCATGTGTGCTAAGAAGTTCAGAAGTATATTATAGCACAATTTAAAGAGAAGCTTTAGTTTGTGCATGGGCTGTGGAACATTTTAAATGTTCGTGTGGGAAAGATATTTTGAAATGGTGACTAATCGTACAACCCCTAGTTTTCATGATGGATGGCAAAGGGGTGGGTAATGACTCTTCAAAATTGGTTAATATCTAAATTATGGGAGTTTCATTTTCAAGTGATACTTATAGAAGGAAGTAAAAATATAAGGGCAGGTGGTTAGTTGAGGTTGCCTCTTCAGGAAGAGAAAGATGAATCAATGGAATGTGAACATGAATGCGTTGTTGCTGTGATTGATGCTCTTCAGTTATGGAGTGAACAATTTTGGTTGAGTAGTGGAGTAATGCATGTCTCCATGATTCTCAATTCTTTTTTTTTTTTAAAGACTTTTATTGAGTTTTTCCCAACCAGTGTAACAATAAACCAATATTACATACAATAGCATCTTGTAAGAGACCCAACCATCATTGTACATGTCAGGAGAAACCGGTTCTTCAACATTTTCTCCCTAACTCCCCCACCCACCACCCTCTCTACCCTCACCCCCCCCCCTGTCAGTGTGCCCGCGCGACCCCCCTTCAGCTTAGGCATTTAGGACCCCGTGTTCCGAAAAAGCCTAACTCAAATCAATAGAAAAGACACTGTCCCAATGATTCTCAATGTTAGCAAGTTCAAAACATTTTGAATGAAAGTCGACCTACAGTCAAAAGTATTGATTTGTCCTTTACAAGTGGCTCCTGAGTTGACAATTGAAAATGGCATGTTACTTAGGAAAGGATTATTTGTACTTCTCATTAAGTAATGCAACAATTTGATAAGTTTATAACATGAAGGTCACCCTTGGACGACTACAACAAAAAATAGTTTTGAAAGTGGTACTGTGGCCAGGTCTTGATACAAGTGTGGATTCATTTGTTGACCAATGTAGGGATTGTCTGAAATCAAATAAACATTAGAAAACTTTAAAAGAACCAATTTGTTAAGTTGAGATTCCTAATAAACGTTAAAGCAAGTTGGCTATTGACTTTGCAGGACTGTATCATTTGCTGTGTGTACGCAATCACTATTTGTTTGTTCTTACAGATTTTATCCTAAATAGATTCATTATGAATTTATATCAAATTCTACTAAAGGTGGTATCCTTGAATTTTTAGAAAGAGTGTTTGTAAGGGTGGTATTCCAAACATTCTGCAAAATTGCGGGGCATTAAACAGGAAAAGACCCTATTATATTCAGCATCTTCAAATGGATTTGTGGACCGTGCTTTATGTTTGAATGTACGAAGGTTTTAAGGAACAGAGTGAAAATATACAATAACACACCAAATTTAAGTACAGGTTTCTCACAGTTTTTTATACTAACAGGAAGGCAAGTTAAAAGAAAGTTGAGACTTCAATGCTTGGTGTGTGACATTTCAATTAATGGAAGTGTAATTAAAATAAAAGCTAGAAACAAGTCGATTAAGAAACAAGAAACACAAAGCACACCCTGACAAAATGAATAGTACTAAAAGGAAAGACATAAAGGTTAATGATAGCACCCCATCACTCAAAAAAGAAAATCTATTCATTCTTTACCCGTACATGGTCTGACAGCCAGCAATAGCGTGGTGTTATTGAAAAACAAAAGGTGGTGGAACAACAGTTCAGTGATATTGTTGAAACCAGGTCAGAAGGCTATTTTGAACCAACGGCATTGATGATAATAAAAGGTATACATGGTGTTGTATTGTATTGTATTGTATTGTTTTGGTAGAGCGCAAACAGCTGCCCCAGCAATGAGGCGTCCCGGCGCTAGAGAAACCGCAAAAACCCAGGCCTGAGCGAAATAAAATGAAGGGAATTAGGAAAGAGGGAATAGATGCGTCTTAATTGTAAGCTAGTGTGTCATAGAAAGGTAAATCTATCTCTTCTTCACCCCAAATAAATTACCATGATTGGGTAGACAATGTTGAGGTTATTTCAAACTCTGTTTCTAGTAAACCATCTCCTACACCTTTGTAATGCAGAAAGTTCTAATAGAGATTTAACCACAAGGTAGAAAAATTGTGAGACTAGCAACGTTTTCTGATTTTGACATGTTTTAAATATCTGTTTTTGTTACTTGTCTTTTATGTATTTCTTTTATTTCTGTAGAAAAGGGGATTATTGTGGGTAGAAGATACAGTATTTCTTTTTTAGAATATTGCAGAATGTTAGGTTTACATATAAATAAGGGTTCTGAAATGTTGGAATTATTACTCCGCTGACGTTAGTGCCATGTGCTCTTATGAACCTGTTGGAATGCACTACATCCTTCTAGTAAGAAGCTGCATCGAGCCTAACTAGCGCATGTTTGTAAACTTTTATCTTTTGTTTCCTTGTAAACGCGCTAGGCGCTGGGAGTTGCCTGGCTCCTGCATCATTGTTTTATTTATTGCTCTGTCACTTTGCTTTCCTTTCCTTATAAGCGTGCTAGGCGCTGGGAGGTGCATGGCTCCACTTCACTTTGCAGCAGTAGTTGCATGCTTTTACTTAGCTCACCTGGTGAGTTCTGGTCTCTTCTTGGGCCGGTCGGCCATACTGGTCTACCTTCTTCCTGCCTGCTTACCGTGTCAGTTCCAGCTGCTCCGATCTCCGGAGGTGGAGTCATACTGTAGCCACGCCCCTAGAAGGCGAGCTATAAACTCATGGCAGCTGTGCGGCTAGTGTGGATTCCTTCTGGTGAGAAACCGCATCGAGCCTAACTGGCCTGTGTTTTTAAACTTTTATCTTTTGCTTTCCTTATAACCCATCCCAGTAGGGTGGTCGGATCACTACCTGATCCCTTCAGGGATCACGGAGTCCCCTCAAGTAGCGAAACCGTCTACGAAACACAGTACGCGGAAATGAGCCTGGATCACCCCACTTCTTTTACTAGGGTCCTAAATTCTAACAGACCGACGCTGGAAGCCTGTATATCATCGGCCAATACACAGATCAAGGGATGGATCAATCATGCACTAGACACCCTAGCACCACTCAAGCCAGTCACCAGCAGGCGCATTAAACGTGGTTTTCAGAGGCACTCCAGGAAATAAAGAGAACCTGTAAAAGGCTAGAACGAGCGTGGCGCAAAGAGTACAATGAACATCATAAATTCCAGTACCTTGCAACCTTAAAGACATATCAAAAAAGTTTCACAGGCATGCCAGTTCCAATTATTATGCCCTACAAATTGAACATTCAAAACACTCAACCAGGGAACTCTTTCAAATTATATAGTCGCTAACCTCTCTGGAATGTACCCCAGCCACAATTCCCCCTTCCACGGACCGCTGCGACCAGATTGCACAATCCTTTTTAGAAACAGTAGGCAACATTTACACATCTCCTTTCCTGAAAGCGCTAGGTCTTTTAAAATGTCTATTCCTAATTGTTTGCTACCTAATGCTCCGGGTAAGCTTTTAAACTTAAAACCTATCTTAGACTCTGACATGTATGGCCTAATGCTAAAAGTCAAATCTGGATCTCCTTTAGACCGCACTTCTCCATCGATTCTGGAGCGAGGTAGAGCTGCTATAGCACCAGTTTTAAAGGAGCTCCTTAATCTGTCGTTCGCTCCGGTAGTCCCTAAAGAGTGGAAACACACCATGGTTATTCCCCTACTTAAAAAGCCGAACCTAGATCCACTACGGCCGGAGAATCTAAGACCCATCTCACTTCACCCTACTTTTCCAAAATTGCGGAGAAATTTGTCCATCAATTAACGCTGTTTGTGGAAGGAAAGGAACTCCTTCATGAGGCGCAGTCTGGCTTTAGAGCTTCCTTTAGCACTGAATCAGCATTACTTCTGGAATTGGACTCAATCTGCAAAATCATTGACGAAGGCCAAAAAGCGGCTCTTGTCATGCTTGACCTGAGCGCCGCATTTGATACGGTCTCTCATGGTCTACTTCTTGACAAATTACAAAACACAGGGATAGGTGGTACAGCACTGGCCTGGCTGGCGAGTTTTCTGTAGGAACGTACTTTTTTCAGGTTGCTCTTCAACCCTATGCCTCGACTACTTAACAGCTGAAACAGGTCATGTCTCAGGGCGCAGCACTGAGTCTGACCCTCTTCATTCTGTAAATGCGACCGCTGACAGACCTTCTGGACAAACATGGGGTACAGATGGTATCATATGCTGATGATACACAGACGATCCTCACCTTGGCTCAGGACAACGGTCAAGCGGCAGAGGACTTTAAGCACTGCTTAGAGGACAAGTTAAACTGGGTGCAGCATAGCTGCCTCAGATTAAACACCAATAAAACGGACATCCTAGTGATAGGAAAATAACCTTCCATCTGGTCTTTGAGTTGGTGACCTAGTACACTAGGATCCTCACCCTCTCCTAGTCACAAAGTCAAACATCTCGGAGTGTGGTTTAACACCACACTATCCTTATCTGACCAAATCTCTGCCCTCACATGCTTATAAAGATTCTCAGACTCATCTTGGACACTGCCAAAAAAATAGTAGTCGAGGCTTTGGTGACATTCAGTCTAGACAACTGCAATGTTCTCTATCTGGGGGCATCTAAAAGGAGCATTCACATGCTACAATGGGTGCAAAAAGCAGCAGCCCGGATGCTATTAAATATCCCCAGATATGCACCCACCGGATGAGCCCTGGATATTCTCCATTGGCTTCCTATTCAGGAGAGGATTTCCTTTACAGCCCTTTGCTATGTCCACAATATATTACAGGGCAAGGGCCCGAAATACCTCTGCCCTATGATACATTCATACCATCCAACGGCATAGAGAGTGTTTTCGTAGTCCAGCCTGCTGGTGATGAGTGCTTGTGTGACGGTCTGTCTGTAGTTCTGAGGTATCCATTTAAAGATTTTCTTTTGTAGCATGAGTAGGATGTGGAAGCAGGAGGTGCACACTGCATTGACTTGAGCCATCACGTTGAGCTTGTCATCTAGGATGATTCCAAGATTTCTTGCGTGTTCTGTGATTGTTCATCCTAGCTTCGACAGCCACCAGGTGGAGTCCCATGTTGGAGGTCCTGTTGCCAGAGACCAGTACTTCTGTATTGCTGGAATTGAGTTGCAAGCAGTTGGGTCGCATCGAGTCTGCTAACTTGGTCACGCAGTTGGTGAAGTTGATCATGGTTGTGCTTGTGTTGCCCGTCAGGGAGAAGATGAGTTGAGTGTCATCTGCGAAGGAGATGATGGTGATGTCTTGTGATCGGATGATGTTGGTAAGCTGTGTAATTTATATGTTGAAAAGGGTGGGGTTGAGGGACGATCCCTGTGGAACTCCGCATATCAAATTTTTGATCTCTGATGTGAAGGGTGGCAGCCTGACCTTTTGAGTTCTTCCTGCGAGGAAGGGACAGATCCACAGATCCATTTGAAAGCGGAGCCTTGTATACCAATCTCGAGGAGTCTTCTGATGAGGGTGTTATGAGGGAGAGTGTCGAAGGCTGTAGACAGGTCAAGCAGGATGAGGGCCGCTGTTTCTCTCCTCGGTCCAGGATGATTTGCATATCATCAGTGGCCACAATAACTACTGTTTCAGTGCTGTGGTTCTTTCTGAATCCTGACTTAGTGTTGTCTAGAAGATGGTGAAGTTCGAGGTGGGTCGTGAGTTGCTTGTTGACGGACTTCTCAATCACTGTAGCTGGATAGAGAAGCAGGGAGAAGAGTCTGAAGTTTCTCAATTGATTTGGGTTGGCTGTGGGCTTCTTGAGGACGTTGGTGTCTGCAAGTTTCCATTCATCCGGGAAAGTGGCAGACGTGATAGAGGTGTTGATGATGTGGGTCAGGGTGGTGCTGATTTGTGATGTTCCCAGGCTGCAAATGGGATGGAGGCATGGGTCAGGTGAGGGAACCTGAGTTTATGGTCCGCATGAATGCCGCTGTGTCGTTTCTGGTGAGGGCTGTCCATTTGGTCTGGTGGCTATCTTGGTTGGTGTTGGGTAGGTTAACAATTAGTTCTCTGCGGTTGGGTTGTGTGAGAAGTTGGTGTAGATGTTTGCTATTTTGCTGTGGAAGAAGTTGGATAGGTTGTCACAGACTTGTTGGGAGTCAGCGATGTTGGTGACGGTGGCTGAGTGCAAAGTGAAATCCTTAACAATCGAGAAGATTTCCTTGCAGCTGTCAGAGCTTCCTTCAATGCGGTCCACTAGTGCTTTTTTATTGGTCCAGTACAAAGCAGGTAGACCTCAGACGTTGAGACATTAAGATTGCAAAGCTGCAAGAGTATACATACTTTACATAAAGTTGTGTAAGCAGTATGAGATAATGGTGTTTGTTTGTTGTTTCACTGTGTGTGATATTTCAAATATCTGTCTGAGGCACTTTACCTTCTTAAAGTCTGTGAGTACAACTCTAATTTGTTTTATGCTGAGACAAGGCCCTCAAGGTGTGCAGGGACATTTAGGTAGTGTTTGCATTTGTTGGGGAGAGGCATCTCTTTTTATCTTTTTTAGGTTGGTCAGAGACTTTTCGGGGTGTGTGGGGACATTCATGTAGAGTTTGGGTTTATCCATTTGAGGATCCTGCAGAGGATAGCAGTGGCATTATCCAGGTCTTCCTAGGTGTTATCTGATAACATGAAAACAGCTCAATGTTGTTGCCATAGAGTGGTATTTTTACTTTTAATGCTAGAATATTGGTAACTGATCTAGAATACTGGTAACTGATCTTAGGTATATACAGTGCAACACAAAACAAAGTCATTTGTAAATTGCATATCTGCCTCCAAAGAGGCGTCCCGGCGCCAGCGGTAAGGGTCTGAAAACAATGCAACATATCACCAGCCTAACTTAAATGCCCTCCAGATGAGAGTCAAAGAGCAAAGTTTTTAGATTCTTTCTAAAAGCAGTTTCTGAGGGACTACAACACAGGATGAGAGGAAGAGCACTCCACAACTTTGAGGCAAGGAAACCAAAATATCTTCCACCTCTCCTAGCCTTACGAATCCGAGGCAGTTGGAGAAGTTTAAGATTGTTGAATCCCAGTGATATAACTTGAAAATTAGGCTTGAATCTCTTCCTTAAACAAAAGGGTCATTTTTGTTCAAAAGCTCTAAAGGCAATTGTTAATACCTTAAATTGGATCCGTTTGATAACAGCTAGACAGTGAAGTTGGCGTAAGTAAAGAGTCACCGGGACCGGTAGCAGAATCTTCAGGATTAGATGAGCGGTGGAATTCTGAATTGTCTGAAGTCACTGAATTAGGTAAGCTGGTAAACCCAAATACAAACTGTTGGCGTAATCCAGCTTGAACATTGCCAGGGTATATACAATCATTTTGTGAGAGTCTTCAGGTACTAAATAGAGCATCCTTTTTACAGACCTAAGCGTGGCAATTCAGTTACCAGAAATAGCTTTGTTTTGGAGCTCGAACGAGAGATTGAAATCAAATTTAACACCCAAATTTCTGACTGTGGGTGCCGTAAGAGGGAGATATGGAGATTGGAGGAGAACGTTGTGGCTTAGAGCATATTGTACGTTATAGGAACAAAGTAGGCAGACACTGCTATGAGTCTCTGAATTAACAGTTAGATAGGGATGTAAACAACTTGCTTGTTATTGCCTTAATCCTCACAAACATAATTTGGTGGTTAAGTGTATCCAAATAAATGCTTCGTGTTAAGCTGTTCTTCGATTCCATGGGAAACGGCTAACAGCGTGGATTCTATTATATATGATGTTGGAGGTCTGGCTGTTTAACTTTCAGTATTTGCCCTTTGTGTAAGTACCTTTGTTGTTAATGGTATGGGACTGATTCTAGACCTTTCAAGATGAATGAGAATTTTGATACTTAGGGCCTCATTTAGAGTTTTGCCACAGACCTGGTGGTGAGCTCTGTGCCGTGGTAGGAGCTCCTCTGAAGGCACTGAAAGTTTGCTGAGCAGCTCCCATGCTCCATAAGGCCACTTAGCAACCTTTTTGTTTTACAAAAAATAACTCTCAAAGATTTAGTTTGTTTTGGTACAACAAAATATTAATGATCCTGAGAGATTTGGCCCAGGGTGAGGGGGTAATTTTTAGGTTGAGACAGCAAGCTTAGCTTACCAAGACCGTATGGTGGGTTTAAAGCCTGCTCAATGCTGTTCATTTGTTTGCTTTAATGCCACTCTCATTTCCCTGCTTCTTATTTGGTGGCTTGACTTGCCTATATTTGACCATTCCCTTGAGCATATCATTTTTACCATCCTGACATGTGTCCTTCCATTGATCTCTTTAATGGAACTACTTTCTTGTTTTTGACTAGGCACTCCTTGAGAGTGCATGTGTGTTCCAGCTCTTTCCACCTCCCTCTCTCAGTGTTTCTGTCTAGTGCACTTCTCCCCCGGTACCTATGTTTCTCGTTCTCTCAAGTGCTTCTCTCCTACACTGCTATGTTCTGGGCTGTCCCCCCATTGTTTGCTTCATCCCCTGTGTATTCTTTTCCTTGTGTGCTTCTTTCCCCCTTCTATCCCTTTCACTTATTCCCCCCCCCCCACTCGCTCTTCCTTTACCTCTTCCCCACCTACAAGGTCCTTTCTTTGAAATTTTGCGCAAAACAATGTTAATCTTTCCATATACAGATCCAGACGGCATCCAAAATTGTGTATCAATAAGTGAAAAACTAAGAAAATGGTCCCCACCTCGTTTTGCTAGTGTGTTATGGCATTATGGCATGGTGGCTTGTATAGCGCATTAATTACCCAAGATGGTATCCAGGCATTTGGGCAGGTGTGTAGGTGAGTAGTCCCCAAGGTGCTTATACGAAGATCAAGGGCTTCTACTTCTTACGGAACTGTTCTGAAGTGTCATTGGGCCTTTTTCTCTTTTCTTTGTTTTACTGATGCTGCACAGCATTTGGAAAAAGAATTTTGCTCAACCCACTTAAACCCCTGATGCTGTACAACATTAAGAAAACCCACTGGCAAGGTCGCCAGGTTCCAGAGGCGAGACCCATTAGCTTTGTCAAAGCTTAATCTTTATTTCAGTTCAGGACCACCAGTGTTTCTCTATCTCGACGACTGGCTTTTGCAGGCGGGCTCACCCCCAGGCTGTCATCTCCCACCTCCAGACTACGGCAGACCTCCTGCATTCACTGAGATTGACTGTCAATTTGCCGAAGTCACACCTGACTCCCTCTCAGGTGCTCCCTTTTCATCGGAGATGCTCTGGACACAGCGCAGTTTAGGGGAAGACAGACACTCCTAATCTGTGCAGAAGAGCTGCAACCACTGCCATCACCTTGGTGAACACCCAATGGGTGCTGGTAAGGCCAAAGGTGGGCACGGTGAACTGAAAATGCTCGTGGCCTACCATAAACTGCAGGTAGCACCTATGAGCAAGTGAGACGGGTATGTGGAAATAGGCGTCGTGCAAGTTCAATGCTACCATCCAGTCTTCTGGATCCAGGGGAGACAAGACCTGAGCTAATGTGAGCATCTTGAACTTTTCCTTTTTGAGAAAGTAGTTGAGGGGTAATAGATCTAGGATAGGATGAAAACCTTTGTCCTTTTTCGGGACCAGAAAGTAGCCGGAATGAAAACCACAGCCTACTTCTGGCGCTGGAACCCTCTTCATGGCTCCCCTAGCCAAGAGAGCTATGACTTCCTCCTGCAGCAATATAAGATGATCCTCCATCAGCCGGTCATAAGATGGAGGCATGCAGGGGTAGTAGACTTGAAGGGGAGGGAGTGGCACTTTGGACTCTCTGGAGGACCCACATGTCTGATGTGATGGTCTGCCAGTGGTGGAGGTGATGGCTGATCCTGCCACTAACTGGTCGCCCATGATTGAGAAGGACAAGACTAGGAGGGCTTGAAAGCTGAGGCGGCATAGGGGGTGGTGGACTGATCCGACCTCTGGCAACCCAACCCACGGGTTTGGAATGAGCTGCGCCCTCGGCAGCATGGAGGGTGTTGAAACTTGCGTGGTCTTGTGGCTGGGATAGGGATGGCGCAGCTGAAAGCCCCATCTGTAGCCACGAAAGGGGCGAACGGCAGACTGTGAGTGTGGCCACTGGGAGGCTCTTGGACTTGGTCGTTGCCCTTGAGTCCTTAAAGCGATCCATCGCCTTGTCTCCGAAGAGACGGGTGCCATCAAAGGGCATATCCACAAGAGAGTCCTGGACATCCCACAACAAGCCATAAGTTCTCAACCAGACATGGCGTTGAACAGCCACCGTCGATGAAATCACTCAGCCCAGCGAGTCGGTCGCATCGAGACCACAACGGATGGAAAACTTTGCTGCATTTACGCTGTCTGACACTGCTTGGAAGAGGATGACCCGGGCCTCCTCTAGGACCTGTGACAGCACTTGCGCAACCTTTTCCCACAGGAAGTAGAAATATCGGCCCAATAAGCATGCGGTGTTCGCCAACTGCAATGCAAGGCTGGTGAAAGAGATACATTTCTTACCCCAACTATCCAGCCTCTTGGATTACCTGTCCGGGGGAGCGGAAGGGAACGTGCCATGGGTGGTAGAGGCTTAGACCACCAAGCTCTCTGGGGGAGGGTGGGTTGTGAGGAAACTTGGGTCACCCGGAGCAGGGCTGTGGCTGTGGGCAATTGTCCTAATCACAGTAGCCCATGTGCTGGGCTTGAACTAAGTTCCCAGTAGGACATATATAAGGACCTCATTAAAGGGCAGCAAAGGTTCTATAGAAGAGACACCAGGCTGCAGGACCTCCATCAACATATTAGTCTTGACCGCCACGGAAGGGTACTGAAGGTCCAGGACCTCAGCCACCCTTTGCACCTCCATAGCAAATGATGCTCCCTCCTCTGTAGCCACTGTAGGAGGAGAAAGCCTGCCAGAATGTCCAGTCCTCTGGCCTCACCCAGTTCCTAATAGTCCATTTCTTGATAAGGCTGGTCTTCTAAAGGGTCCTGCCACCCCTCCCAATCTTTCACACTCCTAGCCCCTTAGAATAGGGTTCAGGAAACAACCTAGGACTTGGAGGTTTTATCGGCGTCGGTCAACGCTGTACCGGCTCTGGGTCGTCAGCTAGATGTCTCTATCAGATTTACCTTTTCTCAGTTAACCTACCAGGCATATAGCATACATTATTAGTGTGTCACCATAACCAAATCAAAGCTACCATATTAAAGAAAAGCTTTCCCACAGGACAACCATCAGGCATACATTCATAAAAATACAAGTATGTACAGATTTACAGTTATTAAAACATTATACACCTCTTTCTTAGAGTGTCTACCAGGAATCATTACACTTATTACCCTAGGTTTATCAGGGGGTAACCAACACCATTCTGTTGCCTTCTACAGTAAGAGATCATATGTAACAAAATACATTTCTACTACATACAGGGCCATATGTAGGAAGCCTAATACCGGTCGGTAACGGACGATTTTCGGTAAATATCCCGTTACCGACCGGTATTTAGGCTTTTGGTATGTAGGGGGCACATTTCAGGATTCGGTAATTTACCGAATCGGTAAAATTACCGAATCGGTAATTTTACTGATTCGGTAAATACCGAATTCTGAAATGAGATGTAGGGGGAGTGTGTCGTTGGTGTGGGGATTAGTTATTTACCACCAACTAAAAGTTGATGGTAAATGACGAATAGCTGTAAAAAAGCATTTTTGTGCACTTTGAAGTGTGCAATGTGGCAGACATACATGCCCTTAGGGCATGTATGTGCGCCACATGTGCACACATGGACGAATCAGGGGTGCAACAGGGTGTCAATGTGACACCCTGCCACCCATGATGATGCCTCCCCATTACCGATTCGGTATTTACCGATTCGGTAATGGCAACTGGCTTCCCATTCATTACTATGGGCCTCCAGGCCCATAGGAATGAATGGGAAGCCAGTTGCCATTACCGAATCGGTAAATACCGATTCTAAAATACCGACACTTACCGATTCGGTAATATTTTACCTACATTACATTTACCGATTCATAAATACCGAATCGGTAAAATTCGGTATTTAGGAATCGGTAAATGTAATTTACCTACATATGGCCCACAGCCTTTAATACAGTGGAATACCAGTCCACACTAAAAGGTCTAGTGGCTTTAGCATATGATTAGCACAATAAATAAGGCATTCCTTCTGCATTTTTTGGAACATTTCATAATAAACAGTTAAAATAAGGAAACTGGTGGGCGTCAGTGATGTTTATTAATAAAATTTAATATAATAATAATAACATAATTTTCCCAATGAGCCAATCAAGCCTCTAGCCTTTATCATTAGCTTGTCATCATAAAGAATCAAGGGTGTTGTACTTAGCAACACAATCAGGAGAACAATCCTGAAATTGCAACCATGTTCACACCTACAGATTGCAAAACAATATATGCTTAAAAGAATTAATACAGTGCATATTTCCTACTTTTGGGTTTGACAAAGCAGGTAACCAACACCACAACTGTTATCAAAAACAGTAATCTGTGAGATTGCATGTAATCAAATACTTGTCTACAGACAACCATCTCCTGAGGCGGAAGCCGGGAGAACGATCGCTACCTTTTTAAAAAGAAAATTGAGTGTCATTACTGTGTTTTTACCCACCCGATCTCCTCTCCCTGGGCATTATTTCTGGGCTCAGCACGCACTTGGCATCCCCGCGCAGCGGATCTTAGCGCTGCCGCGGGATTCAAAACAAATATTATTGCCGACATTACTGGCGAACCCTCAGGCCACGCCCCTATCGTGAGGCCACGCCCCCCACCGAAAGTTACTTAAAGGACGCTGATTACAAGCGCCAGTAAGAGACAACCATCTCCTGAGGCGGAAGCCGGGAGAACGATCGCTACCTTTTTAAAAAAAAATTTGAGTGTCATTACTGTGTTTTTACCCACCTGATCTCCTCTCCCTGGGCATTATTTCTGGGCTCAGCACGCACTTGGCATCCCCGCTCAGCGGATCTTAGCGCTGCCGCGGGATTCAAAACAAACATTATTGCCGACATTACTGGCGAACCCTCAGGCCACGCCCCTATCGTGAGGCCACGCCCCCCCCTCGTCTCCTCTCTCCTATAAATCATGTGCATTTTCCGGACGCACAGCGGACGAGCGCAGCGGGCGCGCCGTCTGCGTGCCGAAGGCGCGCCTAAGGCAAGCCCGTCTGCGCCCGTCCGCGCCAGCTCCGGGCCAAGGGCCAGCCATGCTGCCGGTTCCCATCTTGCACAGAGGCAGGTCTGGTCTAGATCACAGCTTCTGGATCTAAGAAAGACAATTTGCACTCCATCAACACAGTGCAACCACCCACTGACTAGCCCCCTCCTTTTTAAATGTAACAGCTGCCCTTTCTACTTTTTTCCTTATGCAAAATGCCCCCATGATCCATCAATTATCCATCCCACACCCATACGAACATATTTCATGGGATTACTGAATTGTCGCTCTCTGCCATGCCACGTTAGTGACATTTGGCTGCTGCTCTCATCCATGTCCTGGGACTTACTCTTCCTTACTGGGACTCACCTGACGATCACGTCCAGAAAAATCACGAATACAGGGCCCATTGAGGCTCTATATGTTTCCATCTCGGACGCCTCTACCGCTATCTTTTCGGGGGTCCTGGTATACAGCCCTCCCAATACCCCACAGCCTGCCATTTCTGCACTGTTAGCAGTTATTGCAGATCTGTCTCTTAAACACCCTCATTTCGCGGTATTGGGAGACTTTAACCATCACGTAGATGTAAGTGACTGTAGTCGTGCCAACCATCTTCTAGATTCCATGCAAAGTTTGAATCTGACTCAAGGGGTTAGTGGCCCCACACATGTGGCCGGACACACCCTTGATCTAATCTTCTCTAATTGGACGGAGCTTAAGATTCTTCCCTCCACACCTCTGACATGGTCTGATCATTTTCTGATCCCGTTCGAGGTGTCCTTACCCCAACCTCTTAAGAAGAAATCTGCCATCAGAGAACAAGGCAGAAAATGGCTTAAGGTCTCATGCACTGCCCTGGAGCAAATGTACAATAGCAGCTTAGACTCACACCCTGACGATCTCAATGCAGCGGTATCTGTATTTAATAAAGATCTCACGACCGCCATTGAGAAAGTCGCGCCCTTACAGACCCTCACCTCCCGTAGATCAAAGCCGTCTGCTCCCTGGTTTACCCAGGAATTCAGGGAAAACAGAAGCAGTTGCAAAAAACTGGAGCGCCTATGGCGCCGGACCTATGACCCGGCAACCAAATCTCTTTACAGACAGGCCCTCAAAGAGTTTCATAAACTCAAACGTAATACCATGAGTCTATACTTTGCAGAAACTATAGTTAGCGCAAAAAACTCTACTAAGGCCCTCTTCAACATTGTTAAAGAGTTTACTAATCCTACTGCCCTGTCCGTTCCCGTTACCCCCAGCCAAGCACTTAGTGAAGGCCTATCTGATTTATTTTCTGAAAAAATTGCCAATATCACGGCAACAATCCTTCAGAATCGCACAGAAGTGACCTCAGATCTTGACACCACCTGTACTAAAGTATTTACTTCTTTTAAACCGCTTACCAAAGAGTATGCTCTGACTCTATTTTTAAAATGTAAAAGAATTAATACAGTGCATATTTCCTACTTTTGGGTTTGACATAGCAGGTAACCAACACCACAACTGTTATCAAAAACAGTAATCTGTGAGATTGCATGTAATCAAATACTTGTCTACAGACAACCATCTCCTGAGGCGGAAGCCGGGAGAACGATCGCTACCTTTTAAAAAAAAATTTGAGTGTCATTAAAATGTAAATCAGGCTCACCACTTGATCCAGCCCCGGCACAGATCCTAAATGAGATTGCCCCGCTAGTAATTAACCCCCTGCTTGAAATCTGGAACTCCTCCCTTTATTCGGGTGTTGTCCCTTCCTTATGGAAACACGCGTTGCTAATCCCTATTCAAAAAAAAGCTGGTGTCGACCCAATGTGTCTGAGCAACTACCGACCGATTTCACTTCTACCCAAGCCAGCCAAAGTGCTCGAGAAAGCGGTACAAGAACAACTGTCCGACTATCTTGAATCAAACTTGCTGCTCCATGACTCTCAGTCAGGATTCAGCCCAGACTTCAGTTCCGAATCAGCTCTACTAGAAGTGTCCGAGTCGATTTGTGAGTGCTCGGATAGGGGAGAGGAGGCCATGCTGGTCCTCCTCGATCTATCCGCAGCATTCAACACCATCTCCCATGAAACTCTACTAATACGCCTTCAGGAGGTGGGAGTTGGTGGCATCCCACTCGCCTGGGTCAAATCATTCCTTACGGATCGATTTCAACAAGTGATGCTGGGCTCTTTCTTCTCCACCAAGAAACCGTTGACATGGGGGTTCCACAGGGATCTGCCCTCAGCCCGCTCCTGTTCAACGTATACCTGAAGCCTTTGGCAAAAGTGGTGGAATCATGGGGCGTCAGAGTGATCTTTTATGCTGACGATACTCAACTGTTTTTTTCTTTCAAGGATCACTCTGAAAGCTCTTTGCAAAATTTTCGCCACTGCATGGTGAATATCGCCTCTTGGATGTCCTCGAATAATTTAAAACTGAATACGGATAAGACAGAAGTCTTATTTTTTTATCAGAAATCCCCCATCTCCACTGGCCTCTGGTGGCCGGCTGAATTAGATCCTCCCCCTGTACCTGTCCAAGCTGCCCGCAATCTGGGCTTCCAATTTGACACTGCCCTCTCCTGCAAAACCCAAATCAATAAAGTCACAGCGTCCTGTTTTTGAAAGCTCCGTATGATCAAAAAAATCATCCCTTTCCTACCATTAGATTCACGCAAGACAGTAGTCCACGCCCTTATAACATCCCATTTGGACTACGCAAATAGTCTGTACGTTGGAGCCCCGGCGTACCTCATTAATCGATTGCAGACAGTACAGAATTCAGCGGCCAGGTTGATTTGCAATGTTCCCTACCGTCATTCCATTTCACCTCACCTGATCAAACTGCATTGGCTCCCAGTGAGACTACGTATTCAGTTCAAATCCCTGACCCTTGCTTTCAGAGCTCTTAATGGCCGAGGCCCCGCTTACCTGAGACACAAACTGAAGATCTCACAAGCATCTCGGAATCTCAGATCTAACCATCTTCGCCTAATGCTCTGCCTCCATTTTCGTCTTGCGCGTACGGGAGGAAGGGCCTTTGCAGTAGCCACCTCCAGACTATGGAATCATCTGCCATTGGAACTGAGATTTCTGACTTTGAAAGAAACTTAAGACCTGGCTCTTCTCCTTGACCTAGCCCATTCTTTTTCCCCTGGGACATCACTGAACCTCACTAGATGTTGTCTTCAGCGCTGGGACACCCCCGTTGGGGGTAGCTGAGCGCTTAACAAACTTCTAAATAATAAAATAATACAGGCTTGATCACACTGTAATAACAACCCACCCTTAAAGTCCTATTGCCTCTTAACAAGCTTTTCACAATAAATAAATCAGGCTTACTGCCGGTGTTGTAAAATTTCAAATTAAACAGATCAGGCTTGGTCACTGGCCTATCACCATGCCAAACTCAGTCATAGGCCATATGTACAAAACCTTTTTGAGGTCGCAAATGAGTCAAATCGCAGAATCATCTTGTAAGCAACTGCAAAAGAGCACTGTTTAATGTACAATGCCAAATTTTGATTCGGTAACTTGCTACTGAATCCCAATATGGGGTGTGTTTAAGGCGTCCATTCCAACTACAGAACTGCAGTGGTATGTATATATTAATGTTTTGTGATCGAATTACAGTTTCAAAGCATTACTTTGTCACAGACTACTAAAAGGTAGTGGTAACCATTCACTAATGGGTCCCCAAGGGATCCTTTCCCCTTTGAGAAAAAAAAAAATTAAGAGCAGGGTGTGGTCCCACGGACAACTGCCTACTCTTCGAAAAATGAAACTTAAAAGTTAATTTTTATATTTTTTAAACACATCCGTTTTCCTTGAAGTAAAACGGCCTACATTTAAAAAATAAAAAATAGATTCCTTTATTAGACGGCAATCGCAGACATGGTGGTCTGCTAACCCTAGTAGGCCACCATCCGGTGATGGCTATCATTACTAAAGGGTTGCAGACTGCGACCTACCGCACTAATATTCAAGCGGTAGGTCAATTTGCAACCCACTAGGAATTGCTATGTAGTGGTTGTAAGTTTTCTTACATAAGAAATTGAGATGTTCTAATTGAGATTCAGTAAAAATCGCAATTCCTACTTTTGTACATCTGGCCTATACTGTATACACTTTTCCACAAGGCAACAGATCATTACAGTCACTCGTTTATCAGTTGAAGCACACACCTTCCGCACAGTTAAAAGTTTGTAAGGTGGAAGATCAACATGTAGGCAGAGCTTCCAGTAGCTCCTTTCCTGGTGATCACAAAGTTGTGTAGCAACAGCTTCGCTATCAATCCAGAAATAAAAATAAAACCATGTGGGCGACTAACACGGGAGGCAATGAGGGGCTTTCACGCTGATTATTGCAAATCATTTTTCTTTTGAGTCCCAAACCATGTTCTGCTTTCGGCTGCAAGAAAACGCCAGACTGGTTTTTGGTGCTTCTCGCTACCCTATACCAATTTCAGACTAGTTACACTGCCTGCCAACTGCACGTAAAGATGGCAACGTCCTGAACTGTTCTTGAACTGGCATTCTATTAAGAAGTTAGATATCACTCTCTCAGATCAATGACGTATTATAAAAGGTAAAAAAGTGCCACTGTCCCTCTGTGGACATCAAAATATCACAAATAATATACGTCTTAAAAAAATGAAAACATATTTATTTAACTGTGGAACGCTACATGAGAACCTCAAGCGTTCAATACCAAACGGTTAAGGCGCTTTATGAGTGTACTGGAACCGGACATTCTGAATTGTGACTCAAATCTGCCTGTACTTAAGAACAGAACCCGTAAAATGTTATGAGCCTTTAAGGTTTAGCAAGGGGAAGAAAATGTCCGTTTTATGTTGTGACATGACACAATCACAGTCTACGAATGTACAGCGTGTCCTATATTTGTATATAAATACATCTTCATGATGTGGCTGCAATGGTTCTTTCAGGACATAAAACACAGTCTTTGGACACCTCCCCGCCAGCCATCGTGCAACGCTGGCCAAGTCCCCTTTCAAAAGCCTTTGGAAAAAGGGGAAAACATGTCATTTGCTCCATCTGTTATTTCCTTTCTTTTTTGGCTTTAGAGAAGTAAAATTATGCAAGAGCTTTTGAATGTAAAGGTTTCTGTGTGCTGTTTAATTTTGTGTGTCTCTGTGTACAGAATATGCGATGTTGCGTAACAGAATCCAGAGCGGGCGGCCAGGCTTTACCACTGATTTACACAACCCAATGTAATAAATAAAGCATTAAAAAACAGAGAGCAAGAGAAAACGATGGGAGGGGTTGAAGGGCGAGAGCCCTGGAAAGATAGTAATCTTCACAGGAAGGGAGCTACCTGTCTGGAACAAAATGTTCATTTACTCAAAATGAACATACACAGAGAACAAGTATTATCTATTTGCCCACACTGCTGTTACATGGGGGTTGCCCTGATCAGCTGCAAAACTAGTATAATCAAGTAAGAAGTTAGGAAGAACATTTGGCAAACTAGAAACAAGATGATTCTGTTTTAATCCAGGTTGCAGGATAGGGCAGATGTGCAGCGAAAGGGTGCTTCATGAAGTCCTAGGTATGGTACAAAAAGGTCTAGGTATTGTACAAAACATTGAAAGCAAGTGGCCTGTGCACACGTAATCTGTGTATTACAGCACAAATGCAGCCCGTAAAAGTATGAACAACCAAATATCACAGCAACAACAGTAGTCCAATGTAACGTTTTTTCTTGATTTAATGTAGATCCGATGCCCAGCCAACACGTGTTTCGTCAGGGTATGAACCCATGACTTCTTCAAGGCTATTGGACTGACGGAAAGAGAGGCGTAATCTTTCCGCCGGTTGTACTTCCGTCCCGGCAGCACAGGGTGAGCAACTGTGGAAGACGTGCTTCAATTCAAAAAGTGGTCCGTACCACACAAAACAAGAGTGCACTTAGAGGCGTGTAAGCCGAGATGAGCGAGTACGCTTTAGAATCCCTTGACCTGCGAAAACCGGAAGACTTCCGGTTAATGCATGAAAAAACGTTACATTGGACTACTGTTGTTGCTGTGATATTTGGTTGTTCATACTTTTAAGTGCTGCATTTATGCTGTAATACACAGATTACGTGTGCACAGGCCACTTGCTTTCAATCCTTCATAGACCTTGGTCTTCTCGGGGGGGTTAGGGTTCTCCCCCAGCCTGTGGCACCATTTATAATCCTACATTGCCTCAAACGAACGTACACACGAATGGGTGCCATCGCATACCGCATCACTACAAACCCTTCTTTTTAATTTATTGTACACAACATACTGCATGCAGATCATGTTACTTACCTTCTAGTAGACACTCTATCTAACCGCAGAGTCTTCATCTTTAAAATATTCCCAACAACCAGATGGGATTCCGGCGTTCAACAGCATGCTGGCTGTCACGGGCTGGCATGTGGCTGCATTACACTGCCTCAGAATTGATGGAGTGCAGCTGCAGTCAGACACCACCCCTGCGCGCTGACGTCAGTTGTGTCTTGTACTTTTTCGCACCTTTAGGTGGTAATCAACTACTTACAGGCTGACTATAATGAAACTTAATTGGGATCTTTTTACAGATACCTGGGTCCACTCCACAGAACAGGGAAAGGGGGGAGGGGTGGAGCAGTAAGGAATCTGCAATTAAAGAGAGTCAACCAGAAAAAACTTACCGAAAGTAAATAACTTACTCTTCTGACACATACTTCTAAACACAGATTCCTTATCTTTAGAATAGATAATACATTCCCAAAAAATTGGAGGATCTGAGGAGTGGACTCATACTAGAAAAACCCTAGCGAGACGAACTGGCAAAAAGTCTCTCCCTATGGACTTAACAAGACAATACATCTAGACAGAGTCTCTCTTCATACTGCCTTCGCTTAACAGCACTGGCAAAGCATCCACATCAATCCTTTTAAGAACCTCAGTACAATAGGTTACTTAAATAAAGACGTCTGGCCAGGCAAACATAAAAAAGCAAGGGAGACAAAATATAACCTTATAACTGTGCCCACCACAAAGCTTTGTTCGGCTAAAGATAAGACAAACAACAGAACATTTTGATAATTTGGACCGCAGGGTATCAAGTTGATGGCCTATACCTGGGCACAAATCTCTTCCAATGTTCGACAGTGATGGATTTTGTTGAGAGGTCCTTAGCCAAAATAATCACTTCCATGACTTGATCAGGCAAGTTGAAACTTCTCAAGTGTTGCTGCTCGATCTCCATGCATGGATGTGTAGCTTGTGTAGATTTGGTTGCAGGACATATCCCTGTTGCTGAGAAAGAGGTAACCCCAGAGAGGCAGATAGAATGGAGCGCGAATGCTCAGACTCAGCAGGTCAGATAACCATACTATTCTTGCCTAATCAAAATGACTTTGACCTGGTCAGTCCTGACCTTCGTCAGAACTCGAGACAGGAGAGGCAGCAGTAAAAACATGTACAAAAGTTCTGTCTTGCACTGTAGGCGAAATGTGTCCCCTAGGATCCTCCTGGCAGGAAACTCAGCGTGAAGTAATCTCTACACTGCACGTTCTTTGCTGAGCCAAAAATATCCAGCTGGGGCACGCCCCACTATTCAAAGATATTGTGGTCAGCTAGCTAACGTTTGGTGAGACCTGGCTCTTCGGATGACCTCGGAGCTGCCCGAATCCCCTGCCCCCAGTGCCTTGAGACCCTTATGGGTGAGAAGTGCGCTCTAAAAAAAAACTGATTGATTGAGCTTGGCCGGTTAGTTCATTCAGTGACCCCACTAGATGATTGGCTACCAAGGAGATTCCCCTGACTGTCCAGCCATCATTAAAGATGATGTGCCTCCTGGTACAAGATCCAACACCCCACACTGCCCTTCTTTTTGCACTACAACACTGTGGACTTGTTGTTCATCAAAACCTGCACAGATCTTCCATCGGTGGATGGGAGAAAGACTTTCAGAGCCAGACGAATGGAGGGAAACTTCAGGAGCTTGCTAAGGAGCCTTGGTTCCACTAAGTACCACAGGCCCCTCATTAAGCAGTGGATATTTTAGAAGTGTAATCCCCCTTACCCTGACTAGAAGGAAGGGTCCCTACATGGACAAGGTGCATACCTTTGCCAACAAGAGAGCCCAATTTCTAACAACCGACATCACCAAGACCCAGGATTGAGCTTGAAAAACAGGACCATATAATAATAATAATAATACAGCCATTCGTAGAGCGCGAACAGCTACCTCCAAAGAGGTGTCCTGGCGCTATAGCTTATAATGTTCTGAGCTCATTGCACGAGTGAGAATGATTTGAATGCCACCATGTGCAGGACAGTTCCAATCAAGTGAATACGCTGTGTTGGTGTCAGATGGGGCTTCTGTTTGCTGATGTAAAACTTCGGAGAAATGTAAAAAGGGCAATCATCATTTGAAGATGGTCTGTGACAGACTGCGGCGAGCTCATCGACCAGTAAGTAAGATACAGGGATAGATATATCCTTGACCTACAAAGGTTAGCCACAGCCACCACCATTAACTTCCTAAAGACCAAGGCACTGAGGTGAGGCCACAGTGTACAATGGCAAATGTGAAATTCTCTCCACTGCATCACAAACCAAATTATCGTATATAGGACTGCAGGACAGGTTCATGAAAATGTGCACCCTGCAAGTCCAAAGATAATGAATATTCCCTCATTCGGGTCAATGGCGGAAAGAACCTGGGCCAGAGTGAGCATTTTGAATTTGACCTTCTGTAGAAGGCATTTGGGGACAAATATCCAAAATAGCAGCAGCAATACACCCTTTTGATGGCCGCCATGGCCAATAGCTAATTGATCTTCTGCAAAACGAGCTGCTGAAATTTGAGTAGCAGCGTGTGGGGCACGGGGAAAAATAGGAATGGTAGGGCTTATTCTGTTTGAACAATTTGCAGCACCCACCAAACTGAACTGATGGATTTCCAGCCGGATAGAAAACATTTAATTGTGTCTCCTACAGGTTGTGTGTTGATTGGAAGCCTTTGCTACTGGTGAGTAGGAAATGGCAGATTGCTTTTCTTGGTGGAGTCCACAATCCTGGCAACCACAACATCCTCTGAAGCCAGGAAATCTGGATAAGCTGCTGACTGGTAGTGAGGGCTGCTTTTATAGATAGGCTAGACTCTTAGAGTAGCCTCTGAATTGTCTTTTGTTGGTGAAACTGTCAGGCCTATTAAAGCAAGCATAGGGAATATGTCATACCATGGCTGGCTTTAGAACATTCTAGCACCGAGTCTGCCTTTTCTTCAAAGAGTCTGAATCCATCAATGGGCATGTCCATTAAGGATATATTAACGTCACTGAAAAAAAACTGTAGCTCGAAGTCAGGCATGACACCCGAGTACAACACTGGTGCCCACTGAATGGCCCAAACAGTCCACTGTGTCAAGACTTACCCTCAGCATATTTGGCGGCATTCTGACTGCCCTAATTTGTTGGGGAATCAGCTGTCCTGAATTTGCGAGGGACAGCTGGCAAGATCTCACTGCCCATTACCTAAAGACCACTTGGTTTTCCATGGTTGGATGTTAGGTGAGAATGGCTGGGTCACCAAAAGCTAGAGTATCCTATCTAGCCACTGGACGACTGACTGCTGGAGCTGAGCATAGCATCATCCAGGCAGACACTAAAGTATCTGTTAGGGCCCCAATAAAAGACAGCAAGAGCTAAAATGTGGCAGGCTCAGGCTGCAAGACTTATGTCAGCATATTTGCTTTTGTTTAAACAGTAGGTAGCTGTAAATCAAGTACTCAGCTACCCTGCTTGGGATTAAATATCTGTGACCATCATCTGCTTTTTGCAGCCACAACACAGTGTATTATCTATTGTATTGGTGGCAGACATTTTCCCTGGCACATTATCATTGAAATTTAGCATCAGTACACCGGCGAAGTTCAGATCCATGCTGAAGGACATTAAATGAAAGGAAACAACATCAGAGTGAAGGTGTGGCCCATATAGGCAGCTCCACGCCATTGGGGCAGCGCAAGGCTGTCACAGAGTCCGACAAGTGCAGATATAAAACATGAAAGCAATTACTGTTGAAAATCAGATCCAGTCTGGAGCATGGAAATTATTTTAAAGGTAAGAGATTTACAGTTAGGAGTATCCATCATAAAAATATTTATTCTTTATGTAGCCAGGAGATGTGAATTTAACAAAACTTCCATAGTATATTTTTTTATGCCATTTTATATAGCACACAACTACCTGCTAGGGGGTTCCTGGCACTTATGCAATAGGTTGGGTCGCATTCAAGTCACACTAGTTTAATACTACCAGGTCTTAAGTTGTTCATCGAAGATCGTGAACAAGGAACAGTCTCTCAGTGATTCTGGAAGGGTGTTGCACAACTTGGGACCTTGGTGCGAAAACATCATCCTCTAATGCATGTACGTTTTACTCTAGGTATCTCGTAGAGGGAAAGTCTGCTAGAGCACAAGAGATGTGCCGGGTAATAAGGTCTAGCACATTCATGAAGATATCCCGCAACAGCCTCTGATCTTGTTCTGTACATGTAGCACTAGGTTTTGAAATACATTCGCTTCTCCACCTTAAGCCAATGGAGTTCAAGGAGAAGGTGCGAGGTTGAAGCGCTTTCCGGGAGTCTATATAGAATTATGGCTGCCAAATTTTGGACCACTAGTAACCACCTGATGGATGCTTTAGCTGCCTCCAGATAAAGCACAGTACTGTAGTCCAGTCTTGACATAATAGGTGACCGGATTACCATCCTTTGAGCAGAGAACAGCAGAAGCTAGAGAATATTTCACAGCCATTTCAGGATGGCAAAACAGGCAGCTGCCACCTTCGATGCCTGTGGTCTCATGCAAGCAAGGTCCTTAACCATGGAAGAGGTGTGGCGCCACGGCCAGGGCGACTGACTCCGGAATCTGGGGATCACGGTTCGATCCCCAGCACCGGCGGCAGAATACCCCAGCACCATGTGACTCTGGGCAATAGCTTGCTTAATCTTCCCGACGGCCCCCAGCACCTAGAGACCCTTACCGGTGATTGTTCGCGCTTTACAAATGTGGATTATTATTATTATTATTGTTAACCTTGGTAACTGGCTCTGGTATGGGACCCAGGGTTTCGTGCTAGTGTTTAGCACCCCACACTGATGGATCCTTTCCCAATACCAGTACCTAGGTCTTATTTCAATTCAGTTTTAGTGAATAGTTGTTCATCTACCCTGCGACCACGTCCAAACATGAGTTCAATGACTCAGAGTTGCAATTCGGAGTAGATGACAGGGAGAACATATTCTTTGCATCATCTGCATCTGAAAATAGAATGACTCCGCAACTTTCCACTACGTCAGCCAGTGGATGCACATAGATACATAATGCTAGACTTAGGGCTGAACCTTGGGGGACTCCTGTGTCGCTTGGAGGAGGCAATGGCTGGGATCACCTCCAATGAACGCTCCTTCAGAAAGGATGTCATCCAGTAAGGCCAGTCTGTGCCTTGGATTCCTACAACCGCCAATCTTTCCAGTAGAATCTCATGAGACACCGTATTGAACACCGCACTGAGATCAAGAAGGATCAGTGCGGCCGTCTCGCCTCTATCCAGGAGCCATCTAAGATGTTCTGTGACTCCTAGAAGGGTGGATTTGGTACTGTCCCCTCCTAAATCCTGAATGTGAAGGGTGTAAAGAGCCCTGAGCCTCAATAAAACTGGAGAGGTGTCCTTTAATATGCTTCTCCATGATTTCGGCCATGATGGGAAGCATTGAGACTGGTCTATAGTTGCACCAGTTGTCAGGGTTCAAGTTCGACTTCTTCAGGAGACGCCGAACCAAGGCATGTTCCCATGCCTGTGGAACCTGCCCCTCCATTAAGGAAGAGTTAAGGAGCTCTAAATGTGACTAACCGTAAGCACGTCTACTGTGGTAGTTTTTAAGCAGTGAAGACAAACCGTGCATCCAAGCTAAAGAATGAATACAGAATTAATATCTAAAAGTGCTTTACAGAAGGCTAGTTTCTTTTTAAAATAATTTCTTTATTATTACATTTCTGAGAAATAATCTCATTGAAATCCAGGGATCATACAGTGTGAAATATGATTATGATCAACATGACATACCATCCATTAAAATTGCATCAATAGAAAAAGGAACAAAGTGCTATCTGATATAAACAGTAAATCCACTTCAAATACAAAAGAAAAAAAATAAACAAGCAAATCCAGATAAAACCATCTCCCACCACTTCATCGATAGTTTGTGTAAAAACATTTTGAAATACATAGAGAATTCCAGTGCATTAATATACTAAACCGTAAGACTTCCATTACATTACTAAACTAAATCAATACCATCCAGGCATAAGCCTACCATTTTAACATGTGCTCATTAGTTTAACAAAGGGATGGTTTATAAATAAATATTCTCTTTTGAACAAGTTTAATATATTACAAGGGTGACGCCAACCTTGTATGAATGCAAATAAATTAATATAGTTATAGCTTCCGGTCTGGACTGACAACCATATTTTACAAATATTGGGCGAAGGAAATTTTGTGTTTCCTTTATAAACAAACATTTGCAATACAATAGGTCTTGCCAATAGCTCAAACTTGCGTAAATGCGAGACCTATTGCATTGCAAATGCTTGTTTTTTAATACCGGTGATTACCCCTGTTGTTTAAAAAAAAAATCTATTTGAGGGGTGCCCCCTGTGCACACCCTGTTTTTTGTATCTTTTTTCATAGCCCCACTTCTTTCTTCATGCACTTTCCTCCAGACATTTCCCTGTATACAACTGCTGCATTGCTTGCTACCGTGGTGCAGTGCACACTACATAGTGCCCAGTGCAACCGAAGATGCTGCTGAAATGCCACAAACCTCCATTTTCTATTTACCGTTCTCATCCCACATTTGCTAAAGCTAATCTGCTCCATGCAGTATGATTCTACTGACATTGACCACCGATGTGTTTCTGAAGGAGGTATTGTTAGGTACATTGTTTTCCAATTGTCAGTTTCATCATGAGTGTCAACAAACAAAGCCTGTTTGAAAGTCCTTAGTAAAAATGCAATAGTTCTCGCAATTGTGAGTTTTTGAGCTATTGGCATTGTAAGTGGCAATTACTTTTATAATATTAAAAGGCACTGTCACTTACAATACCAATGGTTCAAAGTTTTGCAAAAGCAATACCTATTAGATTGCAGAGCGTGGTGTCTGTGAAGCGGGCGCCGCACTCACTTTTATAGTTTAAAAAAAAAGGAAACAGAGCACTCATTCTTAAACCTTCTGTGTCTCTTCCTGCCTAAAAAGATACAAAAAAGAAACACTTTAATATACTTTACAGCAGTGAAAAGAAAACCAAAGATAAGAGCTGAGATCCCAAGATCATATCAAATGTATCTCCAAGCACTGACGGCCAGACCTCCCTGGGAGCCATGGTGGCTGTGTGCCTGTTTGTTTGTAATGCAAAGGTCGCCTGCTATTCGAAGCCAATCTCAATGATTTACTAACCTCCACACACAGGAACAGAGCAGAAAAGCAAACGAGACCCCATCTGCAGCCCAGAGCCCGCCATTTTTGGTTAAACTGGGCAGAGTGGGACAATCATAGCTGGCACACACAGAGACGGCTGTAGCACCACAGGCATTAGATAATGGATTCCACACCCATGGAAAGCGCACAACACACTGGAGAAGCGTCGCTCTGCCCTGCCGGTAAAAGTCCTGGACCGGCATCCATGCCTAATGTGAAATACCACACATGGCAGAGTAATCCCGCTCTGGATAGGGTGATGAACGGGGCACGCCCGTATGCATCAGGGCAACATCAGAGATGTTTCAAGAGCCGCAAACAATAACTTTCATTAAATGCACACCTAATGCTCTGTGCTTTGTGGAACATCGCCTTCTCCACAGGTACTCACACTGCACAATTATTATACAAACGTGCCGCTAGTACCCGCATCAAGCACTCTAAACGAGGACGGAAATAATACAGCATTCTATGGTGAGACTGCATCACTAAGGAGTGTGATGGAGAATGGTGAAAGTAAATTTAGAAGAAAATAAAAGGTGGCTGGCTGATGGAAACTTAGGGAAAGCAGATGTTCAGACGTATAGCCACACCATACCTCCCAAAAATGATTTGCAATCCCATAGTTCTCGCATTTAAATGCGACACCTATGGCGTCTGCATGGAAAGTTGAAAGGGCAATTTTAGTGAAGCACGCCATCGTGCCTGAAGTAGGAGAAACTCAATAAAGAAAATAGTGCTTACAAGACTAAATAACACGTACAGTGTAACAACCGAAGTAAAGGGGCTAGTAGCCATGGGAGGTTACAAATGAAGACAAGGTGGTACTATCAAGCCTGTTAAGGATTTACGAAGAACAAAGACACAAGTCAATTGAAAATATGGGTGGAGAGTGGCGGGGCTCAAAGGGCAGCGCATGTGTGCTGACGCAGGCTCGACCTAAAAGGTGACAGTCCAATAAGAAGTGAGCAATATTATAGTCAACATTTAGTCGACAACCACAATTTGCTAAAATCTTTGTTCTAAAACATCAATTTTCCAGGCTGGGTTAACTCCCAATAAAAAAACTCAGTATTTGGTTTCTTAGACTTTTACTAGGGGTCTATGTTAAATAAGGAAAGAAACCATAAGTATAAATCCAGTGGGCAAAGTACACCGAACTTCGACCTGCTAAATTGTCATTTCTATTGCTGATTACTAAAACTTTGTCATTTGATATGTGCTTAAATGTGCCCGGTATAACAGAGTTGGCTAAATGGAATAAATTCACCTTTAACACCGACCGTCTTTTTAAGATTCGGCCTGTCATTGATCACTTTGTAGATCGATTTTCTGAGATCTATGCTCCAGGGAAAGAAATAGCAGTGGATGAGTCTTTGGTCTTGTTCAAGGGCCGCTTGGTTTTTAGGCAATACATTCCTAGTAAGAGAGCACGCTATGGAATTAAGCTGTATATGCTGCAGGGCTCGAAAAATCAGAAAAATGGTACTAGTCCTGCAGGTCTAGTCCCTTGGAAAATCCCCTCGACCTCACTGCAACCTACTTGACCTCCGTCTCTGAAAATGGAGCAAAAGTGGCAAGATAACAAGATTTAAAGGCATCTTTATTGCTCATTCCCTTTGTGAGCAATAAAAATGCCTTTAAATCTTGTTTTTAAAGACAGAGGACAAAAGTTAGTTTGTCGTCCTACTCGCCAGAAAGGGCGAGTAGGACCTAAAAATAGCTCGTCCTCATCAATTCTCCCTCGCAAATGCGAGCGGGCGAGTGGATTTGTCGAGCCCTGTGCTGTGTGACAGTAGGACTGGATATGTCTCTAGTTTCAGGGTGTACACCGGTAAGGAATCCAGGATTAACCCCCCTGGTTGCCCGTCCACTTTTGGAGTGACTGAAAAAATTGTTTGGGACCTTGGTAGAGGACTTTTTAACAAAAGTCACCATTTATATGTAGATAACTTCTACACTGGTGTGCGGTTGTTCAGGGAATTGGCCAAAGTGGACACTGTTGCTTGTGGCACAATCCGCTCTAACCGTAAAGGTTTCCCTAAAGAACTAGTTTGTCAAAAGCTTGTGCAGGGACAGTGCAGAGCTTTGCGTTGCGAGGAACTTCAAGCTGTGAAGTTTTCAGACAGGAATGTCTACATGCTGACTACCATCCATGATGAAAGCACTTCTCCTGTGACTGTTTGGGGTCAGGTTGCTGAAGCGCGCAAACCTATGTGCATTTTACACTATAATAGGCACATGGGTGATGTTGACATAGTAGATCAGAGGTTGGAACCTTACGCTGCGGTTTTGTTGTATTCAAGGATTCTTGTCCTGAGTCAAAGATGACTTTTGCTAAGTTTCAGGAGTCTGTAATAGGCAGCCTTGTTTTAGTGGAACAGGCAAGTGTCCCTAGAGTTGGAGTGGTGGAGAATGTGGCTAGATTGAAAGATCGCCACTTTCCTGATTACATTCCTCCCACACCCTCAAAAGACTTTCCCAGGAGGAGATGTAGAGTCTGTTGGCGAAGAAGTACGCGGAAGGAGATTCGTATGTACTGCCCTGAGTTTTCCTTCTAACCCTGGGCTGCGTTTGACTGCTTGTTTTAGAATGTACCACACACAAAATTATTTTTGGGAGCATCCATGAGTGGTAAAGTGAACTGCCTGGTCTCTATTGTTTTATATTTTTTGTTCAGTTTCAAGGTTGGCATTTGTACAATGTATTTAGTTTCAGATTTTGTGTTAGTAGATTTGTATCTATTTGCAATTTGTTTGTGTTTTCTTTTTTGTATAAAAAAATCCTAAATGTGATGGCCGTGTGTGCAGGCTGGCACTTGGCTGGTGGCATGTGTGGACTGGCGCTTGGCTGGCAGTGTGTTTGGACTGGCGCCTGGCTGGCAGTGTGTGTGGACTGCCACTTGGCTGGTGGTGTGCGTGGACTGGCGCTTGGCTGGCGGTGTGCGTGGACTGGCGTTTGGCTGGCGGTGTGTGTGGACTGTCGCTTGGATGGCGGTGTGCGTGGACTGGTGCTTGGCTGGCGGTGTGGTTGGACCTGCGCTTGGCTGGCGGTGTGAGTGGACTGGCACTTGGCTGGCGGTGTGAGTGGACTGGCGCTTGGCTGGCGGTGTACGTGGACTGGCGCTTGGCTGGTGGTGTGGGTGGACTTGCGCTTGGCTGGCGGTGTGCGAGTAGTGACTTGCTGCTGGTCACTACACGCACTGCTAGCCAAATGCCACTCCATGCAATCCGTGATCTGGTGTTGTTGCTGTGTCAGGAATGTGGGCGTGTGAAAGTGATGGGCCCTTGAATGTCGCTGTCTGCTGGTGTGAGTGTTGTAATGTGCTGGGCCCGCGGCTGGCGGTCTGAATGGTTTTGTATGTGTCACACGTATGAAAGGTGTATGAATGGCCTGTAAAGAGGTTGGTGCCTTGTCGTAGCTTTACAGCTCACGAGCTGTGAGTCGATGGTTCAGTTTCTTGTCCTTTCAATTATTAACAGTGCATTTCATTTTTTTGAAATCTCTGGTTAATACAACTGTATATACTGAACCATCACTCCCCCTTGTGCCAAAGCCAACCAGTATGTATGTGTGCTTGAGGAATAGGTGGTTGTGCAGAAATATTTGTCTTTTCTGTTTTTGTCAAGCAGGGTGTACCTTGTCCCTTTTTGTGAATGTTGTAATGTGTTGGTTTTGTGCCTGGTGGTGTGAATGGTCTTGTGTGTATTTTGTATGAAAGGTGTGTGAATAGCCTGTAAAGCGGTTGGTGCCTTGTCGTGGCTTTACAGCTCACGAGCTGAGAGTCAATGGCTCAGTTTTTTGTCCTTTCAATTATTGACAGTGCATTTCATTTTTGGGAAATCTCTTGTTAATAAAATGTTATATACTGAACCATCACTCGTCCTCGTGCCAAATCCAACCGGTATGTGTGTGCTTGAGGAATAGATGGCTGTGCAGTAATCTGTGTCTTTTTTGTCTCTCTGCCAAGGTGTACATTTCAGCTAAGAATAACCTACCAACTGTAGATTTTGTCGTAAACTAAACACCCATGGGAGTACATGGTGATGTCTCTCTTGTGGATCCCAACAAGTTATCTTACCCACAATGTCCTGCAAACCTCAAAATGTGACTGTCACATCGTGCTCAAATTTTCACACTGCAGAAACTAACAACAAATTTCCAGCCCCCCACCATTTCTCCAAGTATCCCAATAGAAATGGTACCTCACTTGTGTGGGTGGGCCAAGTACCCTTTGGGAAGGGCCCAAAACCTATTGATGCGACATCAAAAAACCAACCTGGTTTTGCAAGGGGGGTCCCATGAGTTTTTGGCCCGGGGCTCGGGGGCCATCTAGGGAAACCTACCAAACCCACACATTTCTGGAAACCAGACACCCGGGGGAGTCCAGCGAGGTATGGCTTGCATGGGTCCTCCAACATTTTCCTACCCAGAATCCCCTGCAAACCTCATATTTCGCTGAAAGAATCACCTTTTTCTCAAATTTCTGTGTGGGAAACTTCTGAAATCTGCGTGGATCCACAAATGTTCTCCCACCCAGCGTTCCCCCAGGTCTCCCGATAAAAATGGTACCTCGCTTGCGTGGGTAGGTCAAGGACCCACAACAGGCAAGGGCCCAAAACCTATTGAGGCGACATCAAAATTACCTATCACAAACCAACCTGGTTTTGCAAGGGGGGTCCCATGAGTTTTTGACCTGGGGCTCGGCGGCCATCTAGGGAAACCTACCAAACCCACACATTTCTGGAAACTAGACACCCGGGGAGTCCAGCAAGGTATGGCTTGCATGGGTCCCCCAACATTCTCCTACCCAGAATCCCCTGCAAACCTCAAATGTCACTGAACAAATCACTTTTTTCTCAAATATCTGTGTGGGAAAGTTCTGGAATCTGCGTGGATCCATACATTTCCTCCCACCCAGCATTCCCTCAGGTCTCCCGATAAAAATGGTACCTCACTAGTGTGGGTAGGCATAGTAGCTGCAACAGGAAATGGCCCAAATCGTACTGTGGATACTTAAAATTACCTATAACAAAACTACCTGGTTTTGGGGGGGGGCACCTGAGATTTTGGCCCCGGGCTCTGCGGCCATCTTGAGAAAGTACAAAACGCAAACATTTCTGAAAACTAGACAACCAGGGGAGTCCAATGAGGTATGGCTTGCGTGGATCCCCCAACGTTTTCCTACCCTTGAGCGCTTCAAGTCTTTCTGGAATTTAAGGGCCTTAGATTGAGTCAGTGTGTCTTTGTACTCATTGATTTCCTTATTCAGCTCCTCAAGTTTTTTCTTATATCCAGTTAAAGTAGTTCTGAAATATGTTTCTGTAAGTTGCCTTTTCACACGTATGTTCTTTTACAGACATTTTTATGGCCTTTGGGAAGTGCTTGATGGCCTCTTCAAAACCGTGAGTTCATTCGGTTTTTTTGCACCTGAGGTTAGGGTAAGCCTTAGCGAGCTTATACCGCCAAGGTGCTTGTTTTGTGGGTCCTGAAGAAAGCTTTGTGTAATCACGCCAAGAAGCTGAAACATGTCGACCAAGGATTAGGATGTACCTGACCAAATTCAATCAGTGACTAACATCCGTTTTTCACCTGTTTTTATTTAGTGCCTGGCTTGCCACCATTAAAATTGCCTTGGTCAAATCCTGTGCACTTTTTAATTCAGCACTTTTCTCCCTTTTTTGACATTTACCACATAAAAAATAGTTTTTTGTTTGGTACAAGATCAATCCTGAGCTCCGTTGAAGCACACCAGAGGTGCAGTAGGCATCTCTGGTGGAACCCTGTGATGAAGCATGTCACTAACCAGGTTGGTGAGTGAGGGTTCTTTAACTAAACTCGAGTGATTTGTCATTTGCGCACTGATATATATCTATGTCCTATAGTATATATCTATTATTTTTCCCATTTTTTCTTGTCTATTGTGCACTCTTCCGTTCTCTGCTTATATTTACAAGGACAGGAAAAGCCACTTGAGTGGCTTTTCCTGTCCTTGTAAATATGGCCCTTTCACACGCAGCACTTTGCATGAAAGGGGCATTCCATAGGTGTGAGTTCCCAAGCAACACCCATGGAACCAGACACATTTCCAGATTTACGAGGTTTCGTAAACCGGGAAATGCGTCAGTATGCTACGCCACCTACGGGTGGCATAGCCAGGCACAACAAGGAGACATTTTTTTATTTCTCCTAATTTATTTCCTCTTTCAATGCGTGCTGCATTCTACAGCACACATTGAAAGAGGAAACTGCCTGTAGTGATTGCTTTTGTGCAGGAAGGTGCCCCTTCCTGCACAAAAACAATGTCCCCATGACGCAGGTATTCTTGCACAATAGTTCAAGGGTGCCTGCGCATGACAGCAGTTTGTGCGCCAGCGCAGTGGAGAGCACAGGAATGCGACATATCATTGTAAATATGTGGCATTCCTGTGCTCTGAGCCAAAGGGCTTGCGGTGCCACGCTACGGCACTTTCTGGTAAATCTGCCCGCAAATGTACCGATCTTGGATGGAGGGTAGGGAGAGCTTAAGCAGCAGCCGAATCTCCTGCAGTTTTAACATATTGACGTGAAGAACCTGTTCTTCCGGAGGCTAGAGGCCTCTGATCTCCAGATCCTTCAGGTGAGCATCCACACTGTGGTGGAGTCATTTGTCACAACTGTAGACACTGTTGGAGACAAATCCATCCTGCATTTCAGGTTCACCTGGTTACCCCACCTAATCC
Source organism: Triturus cristatus (assembly GCF_964204655.1). Classification (NCBI taxonomy): domain Eukaryota; kingdom Metazoa; phylum Chordata; class Amphibia; order Caudata; family Salamandridae; genus Triturus; species Triturus cristatus. Next base: position 141,431,376 of record NC_140591.1, on the reverse strand, counting down.
CATCTACAGCAATGCAGGGGAAGATCACAATGGGGTCCTCCAGGTCTTTCCCTAACACTGTAGCCACAGCCTGAGGAGGCCCCTCTGTAGAGCCCTCATTTGGCAGCCTGCAATTGTTACTAAGAGAAGGGAGGAAGCCAACAAACCTAGGAATCTCAGGACCTTGAGGACTGGAAATTGTGCATCTTGTTGAAAGGAAGGTACTATCTCTTCTATGTCAACAATTGTTTGAAGTGGCGGAAAGGCACGTAGAAGGGTGGTGTCCAGTACCAACCCTATAACCTGGAGTCGTTGAGAAGGTGTTGGAACCAGCAGTGTTTGGTTGGCTGAAGGGATGCCCCAGCCAGGCAGAACTACCACTCCCATCAAGACCAGGTGATTGCACTCACTGTATAACCCGTGCTCACCCTTGGGTAGCTTGGCACTGAGCAGTCAGACTCACTTAAGAGGAAATGTGGGAAGCAAAAGCACAGCAGCCACTCGCAATAAATACACTTAGCGTCACTAGAGAATTCACACAGGATGTATGTAAAAACTTTTATATTCAACACAGATATTCAATCATTATAACATGACCTCATATACTTTTGGGCATAAAACACATTCAGAAGTATTACTAGCAGTACTAGGCCCACTCGTATTGTTATGATATCAATAGTATGCACACTGTGGACCATTCCTACTCTAACCCTCGCCCCAATCTAGAGAGAGCACCCTTATGCTGTGCATGATGTTAAAATTATATACATACGCAAAAACAGAACACTTTTTAGGAGCACTGCTGGCTGAAGTCACGCAGGAAAAACCCAATGCCAAACGGTATTGTGCTTAAGGCAATAATCAACTTATAAGGCGGCACCACCCGCCAGTGTTGTAAATCACAGGTAGTCTGCACACAATCACTCCCACTCATACACACTCATTCACTCCGCACCAGTACGTGGTGCAACAGGTATCTGCCAGTCCGTAGAGCATGCTCTTACACACACATATGCACTCAGCACCCTAATGCAGTACCACTGATACCCAGCAGGTCAATGGTTCACCCTCTGCAGACTCCATGGCCCAAGCCTGCCTCCACCCTCTAGTTCACCCCCATTGTCCTATACTCCTGGATAGAATATAACCAGCCCTACTCCTAGACACTGGGCTGCATGCAGCTCAAGTCACAGTATGGGTCCTCTGGAAGCAGGTGGGAATATGTAGTAGTTTAAATTAGGAGGTAGACATAAACAAGGTAGAGGTTAGCAACCACCTGGAAAGTTCACCCACAGGTCTCAAAATACAAAGGAAAAACACAATCTCTTGACCTGCTTTCAAACTGTCTCGGAAGCGTTGCTTCAGCCCAGTCAATCTCTCTAGCTACTACCTGGCACCAAAATGTCTTCAGGAGAGGCCAGGTGTGGAGGGTAAACAGCGTTTACCACGCATGCGTAATAACGCATACCATAACAATGCGGTTGTTGTTATTTCGCATACCGTTACAACGCAAGCCCGAACATCGACTTGCGTTGGGGGGCAGAAGGTGTTGGATTTTAAATCCAACACCTTCCCTAGTATCCGCACAGACTGGAGTTGGAATAGTATATTATACTATTCCAACATCCAGCGCCCCCTAACGCAAGTCATTGTTACGACTTGCGTTGTAACGGTATGCGAAATAACAACGATGTCGTTGTAACGACAGTGTTGTTATGGCATTCGTGGTAAACACATGCGAAAAAAGATCACATATTCGGTGTGGAGAGGGCATTTGGTCTGCCACAATGAAGGTTAATAGGGGAACAACCAATGAATGGGGAGTAACACAGGATGAGGCGCCCCAATCGGTAAACCATGATCCGGGCTGTGCCCAGGCGATTCAGGCACAGCATCTGGTGTGCCTAGTGAGTCTCACCAGGCACTTCAGATTTCAAACACGATGAGTTGCAAATTCTTCACCTCCCTGGAAAGGAGGCACAATGACCAGAGCACGTCTAGTTGGATTGCACCAGGCAAATCTGGGCAAACACAGTGAAGAGTTGCAATTCCGTGCTTCCCTGGAAATGAGGCACGCCTGGTGCACGATCATACAGGTTGCACCAGATCAGTCTGGTCATACACAAACATGTGCAAGTTCAGTAGAACCACGTAAAGTAGAATGAAGCACTACTCCAGGTACAACCCTATCTGCGAGGATCGCACCCTGTGAATCGGAAACGACACGCAATGAGCATGCAGGCGGCGAGCCACACAAGAGAAATGCGGCACAATTGGCGAAACGGGCCACATGGGGTCCAGCAACCGGAGAATCCGCTCACCGCCATTAGACGCTTATGAGTGTCGAGGTCCCCGCAGTACAGGAACCAAACGCCTTAGATGCGGGCCAAATTTGAGGCTCCGCAGTAGACAATCTATTCTCCAGACACAAGTCTAAGGTCCGCGCTTACACAACGCTCCCAGTTTGGATTTAGTGGCCAAAGTGGGCACTTGAGAGGGCAGTGCTCTCCAGATGTCACAAGTAGATGGTGTAGGTCCCACGGGGGAGATCTTTGATGTCCCTGAGATCTCCGAGAGAACATGAGGCCCGCGGTTGGGCCCTTGGAGAGCACACTTCAGGCCGGCCTAAAATTCAGGCAGTTAATCTCCATGTGCACAACAGAGTCCTATGACGATGTGCACCACGCAGTCCGGGTTCTCTGGTCCCACGTCCACGCAAACGTATCTCACCCCTTGCTGAAGGATGGCATACATGGTTATACTGTTGTGTGTTTTTGTAGTTAGGGGGGTTTAGAGGGTTTTCCCTTTGAACCACCGATGTCTCCCCTAAATTGTAGGCCTGTCTGCCATGGAGCCTTGGAATCCAGCGCTTAATCTTTGGTGGATGCTATGATACAGCCCCTAGAGACTAAGTGTCAAAACCTCTATCTTCAACCTATCCCATTCGGACCTCAAATGGCAGAAGTCTACCATTCCCGTGGGATGCCCATGTTTTATGGCTGTCGATTGGGGGATGCAGAGACGTGCTCCCACCCGACCTCTGGTGTCCACTGGAGCCAGTCACCACGGTCCCTGAGACTCTTGAAGCATAGAAATGTCCATATTCTAAGCGAGTTATGCCAAATTCCCCTTTACCTATGGAAAGGGTTTGGCACTCCAAATCCATTAATATGAAGCACCATGAGGCTGCTCCACTGCAGTCTACTAATGTAGTGTGAAGTAATGTCAACCACTTCCCCATTTTAACCTATGGGAAGAGCAGGCCTCATAAGTAGTGAAAACACACATAGGTATTCCTCAATAAATGTGAGTACGTGCGCTATTGCGCACCCCAACCTGTGAATGCAGGATGGTGACAGTTCCCAGCACCAGAGGTTCCAGTGTGCCCGCCCGCGTCTACACAGCAGATTGGACACAGATGTAAGTAATACGCCTTTGCGTTGGCAAGCGGCACATGTAATCACAGGTATCATAGGTGTGGGTGCATACCCACAGAGGCCTACAATGGCAAGCTCCTCATGAGTTTATTCACGATTGATGGCAGTGCGTATCCACCGGTCTGCAGTGACAGATCGGACCATGTTTTCGAACAGTGAATCAGTGCCACTTCCCAACATGGATAGGAAGGGTGCGCGCCCTTTCACACGGTAAGGACAAGCTGGGCACATGGCTTACCCAGGCCCTAGCACCTTTGGTGAGTGTGCACACACCACCCAGCTCGGACCAGCTGGATATGGGTGGACCCCTCACAGGTGCGATCATGCACTCCCATCTACTGACGGTGGACCAGCCACATTAAACTGAGCACGATGGATGCGGCAGGCCTGACCCGAAGGTTAGAACATCAGGGATGCAGGTATACGCTCATCAGCCCATGATGGCAAGCCGGGCACCTATCCGACGTGTCATAGGTGCCAGGGCACATCCTCCAGCAGGACACGTTTACAAAACAGCATCAGGGTCGGTGTGCACACCCCAGTCTGTGTTGGCAGACCAGCCCATGTTCCGGAACTGCGTATCAGGGCCTCTTCTTAATCTGTGTAGGAAGGCGCACAAACTTCCACACGGCCTTGACAGTGAGGATGTGAGCAGGGTTCTGAGGCCACTCCAGAGAATCGCCACCTCCCCATTAGTATCTATAGGAAGAGCCAAACTCTAAGGCAGGGAAAGCCCTATTTGGTGGGTTTCTCACTATCTGGGTAGGGAATATCCATATATACCCGCCAGGCCTTCAGCCTACCCCTGGCGTCCGTCTGGGCTTCTCTGGGGGTGCCCTCATGGAATGGGACGACACACTCAGGGTTGGCGGAGGTGTAATTGATGCCAAGCTAGGCAGGGGCGCAATGGCGCTCCACAGGCCTGCCATGGCAGACCCAATATAGGGTTGTCGGCTATCCGGTGGGTGACACACACAGTGCTATGTCCCACTGCTAGCCAGTCCTATATCCACCCCAGGTCTGTGGTGTACCTGTTTAGAGAGCACACGGAGGTATGGCACCAAAACCCAATCGAAAATGCACCCCAGACCAATGCGGGCAAGGCAGGCACATGTGCCTTCCCTTTGCCATACAGCGGGAAGGTGCCCAGTTTCCTAAGGCTATGCAGAGACAATCGGCAAAGACTAGGAGGAAAAAGCTAAAAGTTGTGGGGTAATTTCCCCTAAGGAGGCCATGTCCAACAGAGGGCCTCAGGTGAGATGTCTGGAATGATGTCCTGCATTGAGGAGTTTTCTTGTGAAGCATCAAAAGGGTTCTTTACCTCACTCTTCATATTAAGTAACACCCCCTCCATGAGCTCTGAGGTAGACAGGGTGCATAGATCGCTAGAGTAATTGGGGTCTGGAGGGGCTAAAGCAACTCACTTTTTCATGATCTTATTCACAGTGCGGATCTCTTGCAAGACCAACCTCGATGCTCTCAGAGCTGGGTAGCATCACAAACGTTGGGGGCAAACTTCCGGCATATCTACAGAAGGATTAAAATCTAAAATTGGCTCCACCTTGTCATCCGAGAAAGCTCCAAGGTCGGCACAACAAAGAACAAAGTCGTTAGACAATTTGATCGAAGCTCTCCTTTAAAGCAATTTGCTGACTGAGTTACAGAGCCCATTCAGGGATTTGAAATGCCTCATCACAAAGTCCTGTATGCTAACTGCCATGGAGGGAAAGCCTCCTCACTTAACGCTTCAGCACCAGAAAGAGAATTCTAATCATTGAGGCCTGTTGTAGGAGCACAGTCAACAGAGGGGTTTTCATGCCTCTCTTCTTCCAAACCGTTTTAATTAGCAGATTCTTGTCCATATATATAAATGATTAAGGAGACCGAAACAGCGGTCGTAAACCACTGAAAAGCTGCTGAGTGCAATTTGGGGAGGTAACTTATTCGCAAAAGGTTACCTTCCCGCTACCGCTCAGATCCCGCCTCTTTTGTGAATGTTAAAAAAAAAGTTCGAGAGGTAGAGGCAGGGGTCCACTCCCAAGCACCACTGACAACTGGACCAGTGCCAAAGCTCAAAGACATTTTATTTAAAAAAGTAAACTTCTTTTTAAACGCAGTTTTGTTTACTTCAAGGAGTTGATAATCTGATTGATTTGCTGGGAAACGATATACTCGTGATGGAGGCACACAAGAAAGGCACACAGTTATCTGGTCCTTGGTTCTGAAGAGGTGTAGGGTAGGGAAAGAGTAAACTCCCGTCAGAGTAGTAGAATTTGTGGTCTAGTTCAAGTGAACCACAGAACTACTAAGTAAAGGAAGCTGAGAGAGGCTTTCTATTCTGAAGCCATATCATTAGAACACTCAGTTCAATCTACCGAAGTATGGCTAGAGTGGACTAAATTAAATCTGCATTCTTCATGGGTGCTGGAAGTGGCTGTTCTTGGGGGGCTTGACCAAGATAGCAGGATACTTATTGCAAGGCATCTGTTCATGTTCGGTTACAAATAGATGAAGCATGTGTTGAATTCTTGTTTTTATGGCAGCATAAAACTCGAAACAAATTGATCAATCAATATTGACACGGCATCAACGTGTATACAGCTTTACAAATGATTTTGAATATAGGACCTCATGACAAAACGTGACTCTTTTTTATCAGCGATGTCCATGTAGGCGCAGGTGGGCCGTATACACGCCACGCCAGCCAATTACTAACCAACGACTCTGTGTAAATCAGTTTGATTCATTAGATTCATTATGTATGAGTTTATGTTATGTGGCTAGCCTGAAAATATGGCACAGATTTGGCCCTCCTAAACCTACGCTGGACATCCCTGATCTTAATGTAAGGTAATTTCCAAGTCCCCATCACTTGACAGTCTTAACATATATATCTTTATTTGGGGATCCTTCAAAAGCATCTGCTCGACATTCCTCTGTGGTTGATAAAGAGATGCCCTTTATAACGCCCACTCGAGAATGTAATTCAACTATAACGGCAAAGTTACAGTGAAGGTTTTACAAAATATATCTCGAAATTACACCCACGCACAGCTGGGAAAATGCCATCACTCGGAGGGCTAAAATATCACTTTGTGTTTCTGCCATCAAAATGATTTTAAGACCTTTCTTATTGTATATGTCTCAGATGTCCTTCGCAGAAAGAAGACCTCGCTACTTTTTCGTTTCTTATTTCCCATCTGGTATTGAATTCGCGGTCCTTAACTCGACACACACACATCGGAATTAAGACCAACATCTAAAACTAAATGTATGGTAGAGGAAGGGTGTTTAGTCACAAAGACGTGAATTTGAAAAAAATGAAGTAGCTACATTACCCAATTGCAATCCTTTGTCACAGGTTCTCGATAAAGAACACACTATGTTATAAATAGACAGTATGCTTAATAGAGAAACTGATCCAGAAAAATTATGACAATGTTAAAATACCTTCGCCTCAAAGCTTCTCTCGCCCTTCCCCCCACTGATAGGCCCGTATGTCAGTTAGTGCGGTTGACGAAGAGGCAGGCAGGGAAACCAGGTAGTGAACTCGGGTTGTGGGTACACCGCCAGGAGTAGGCCTTCTCACTGATGTCACTGTCATGTACAGGATACTTCAGCGACAGGGCATGTATGCTGGTAAAGCCCATGGGCTTCGCTGCCAGGAGATTACCTGGGCTGCACCTGGCCTTCTTGTCTCCTCTCAGTTTTCACCCTTAGGTTCAACCTCGCAAGAGCCTAGTTATTGGGGGCTTATTTATGAGCCCTTGCTTCACATTCACGCGGCCGTTGCGTCACTTTTTGTGACGCTGCGGCGGCTTAAATAAGGTGCCGCGTTGCGCCATATTTACAAAGTAATGCATCTAGGCAGATGCGTCACTTTGTAAACCCCTACACTACATTATACCTGCGTCAGGTATAATGTAAGCAGGGTGGGCGTTCCCCCGCATCAAAGCCTCGTATAAGTGGTGCATTGAAATCTGTAAGATTTCAGTGTACCACCTCTAGAATGCCATTGCTTCAAAACCTTACGCCTGACTCATGGCAGGAGTAAGAACAATAGTCACTTACCTGTAATCTGTGGTTCTCCAGTATTGGTGTCTTTCATAGATTCATATGCCTGAATCATTCCCCGTCGTCGGAGTGGGAGTCCCACGGTACATAAAAAAGCAATAATCATGCATATAATAACCAAAAAACCTTGGTAACCTGAAACCAGGAAGTAAAGTAGCCTAAGCTACAAGGAAAAAACTTCCACACCTATGACTATCACAGTCATTATGTCCAGTCCAAACTGCAGCCAAACAGGCGACATCACCCACCAGAATGTTCTCCTCAGAGGCTCAGGCTCTCAGATTTTCTCGCACAGGAGTGAACCAATTCATAATAGCCTAAGAGCTAAATCTATGAAAGACAGCAATACTGGAGAACCACAGATTACAGGTAAGTAACTATTGTTCTTCTCTAGTATTTGAGGTGTCTTTCATAGATTCACATGCCTGAATCAGAGTAGATAGCAGTACGTAACATCATGCTCATAAGACGCTGTTTTTGTATCATAGACAATATACATTATCAAACGGTATAACTATAGAGAAAGACATGTGTGTTTCAACATATGCAGAACAATTTCAAGATATAGAAACAGTATGGAAAAAGCGTCTTATAGAAAAGCATAGTGGAGGAGGGAGAACAGAGGCTCACCTTATCTGAAGAGATTGCGCAGAACAGCTTGTCCCACTGATGCATCTGCATCGCTTGCAGCTTCCAAACAGTAGTGTCTGGTAAAAGTGTGTCTGTTGGACCATGTTGCCGCTTTACAGATCTGATGAAGAGGCACACCGGCAAAAAGAGCTGTGGATGATGAAACTGCTCTTGTAGAGTGCGCTCTTGGGGTCGCTTGCAATGGTCTTCCCGCTTGATCATGGCATAAGCAAATTGCAGCAGATATCCAACGAGCAATGGTTGGTTTTGAGACCGAATGTCCTTGGCGTGGTTTGCCATATGCCACAATGAGTTGGTCTGATTTGCGTATTGCTGCTGTCCGTTGTAAGTAGAACTTGAGACATCTTTTGATGTCAAGGGAATGCAAAGCCCTTTCTGCAGCTGTGAGCGAATTTGGGAAAAAAGTCTTTAAAATTATAGGTTTATTAAGGTGGAAATCCGCCTGGACTTTTGGCATGAATTTTGGGTTAGTGCGCAGCACTACAGATTTCGATGTAAATTGTAGAAAAGGTGGATGAATAGTGAACGCTTGGAGGTCACTAACTCTTCTGGTGGATGTTAAAGCTAGTAACAAGGAGACCTTCCAAGAAAGGAACTTTAAATCCACCTTGTGAATAGGTTCGAAAGGGTGCCGCATTAGCCGTGTAAGCACTATATTAAGGTGCCAAGAAGGAGGTGGACGTCGAATAGGGGGTAACATCCGGAACAACCCATTGAAGAATTGTTGAATGACTCTATTTGAATAAAGAGAGTTAACACCATCCTGCCGAAACCTTGAAATTGCAGCCAAGAACACCTTTAGAGTAGAATGGGAGAGGCCGGACTTTGCCAATTGAAGAAAGAATGGTAGAATTTGTTCTGGTCTTGCCTGAATAGGGTGGATATTGGCAGATTGACACCACATGCAAAACCTCTTCCATTTTAGTTTGTAAGTTTTTAATCGTAGCAGGTGCTCGAGCATTAGCTAAAACCTCCTGACACTCCGGAGGAATATCTAGGTGTGCAAATTCAAGGTGTTGAGGAGCCATGCCGCTAATCTCATCGATGCTGGGTCCAGATGACAAATTTGTCCGTTTGGAGGGTCAGAAGGTTCGGTATTGGCCGTAACTGGATGGGCTCGCACTCCAAAAGGAGGAGAAGTTCTGTAAACCAATACTGGCGAGGCCACCTGGGAGCAATGAGTATCATGCGGCAAGGTTGTTTCTTGATCTTGCGCAGAACTCGTGGAACCAACGGAATCGGTGGAAAAGCGTAGGCATATATTTGCGACCAATTCATCAAAAACGCATTTCCGAGTGTGTCCTTGTGGGGAACCCAACTTGCAAAGGATGGGCATTTGCGGTTCTGGCTGGTTGCAAAGAGGTCTAGATCGGGATGCCCCCATTCTCGAAACACCCTGTTTAGAGATGGTTGGTGCAGTTCCCACTCGTGGTTTGATGTTGTGGATCTGCTGAGGGAATCCGCCAGAACATTGGTGACTCCTGGGACATCAATGGCTTTGAGGCTGATTTTGTGACGAATCGCCCAATCCCAAATCTCTTGGGTTTGCTGAGATAACAGGGCTGACTTTGTCCTGCCTTGTTTGTTCAAGTAATGCATACTTGTCGTATTGTCCATTCGTATTAGTATGGATGTTCCTTTGATGATGGTTCGAAAGGATTTTAGAGCCAAGAATATGGCTCGTAACTCTAGAAGGTTGATATGCCTCCTTTTTTGTTCTAAAGTCCATCTGCCGTTGACTGTCATCCCCTGAAGGTGCGCCCCCCATCCCTTGAGGGAAGCATCTGTGGTTATGGTGAAATCCGGCATTTCAACTAGAAATGCACATCCTTCTCTCAAGTTCTTCATCTTGCTCCACCAATGAAAGGCTTCCTGCATCCGAAGAGTGATGCGAACGATGTCCTCGAACGAACCCGAAATCTGGAGCCATTGAAGGTAGAGCTCCTCCTGCAGTGGCCTCATTCTGTAACGGCAGTTGGGAATCAGAGGAATGCAGGAAGAAATCATTCCTAGGAAGGACTTGTACAAACGGACTGAAATGCACTCTTTTGACAGCAATGAGCGCGCAAGGTTGCAGATCTTGACTTGTCTTTCTTTTGAGACAAAGGCGTGGGTCAGTTTTGTGTCTAGTGTTGCTCCTAGAAAAGTCCTTCTCTGCGATGGAGTCAGATGAGACTTTTTGAAATTTATGGAAAGACCCAGAGACTGGAAAAGAAGCAGACACTTCTGAACATGTTCGGATGTTGCTTTGAAAGAATTCGCCTTGATAAGGCAGTCGTCTAAGTACAGGAAAATTTGAATGCCCTGCAGGCGAAGGTGTGCAGTCACAGGTGCTATGACCTTTGTAAATACCCGGGGTGCTGAACGGAGTCCAAATGGAAGGACTCTGAATTGAAAGTCTCTGCCAGCCACTCTGAACCGTAGAAATTTTCTCTGTCTGGGAAAGATCGGCACATGAAAATAAGCGTTCTGGAGGTCGAAGGTGGCCATGTGATCCCCCGCCGAAAGTAATTGTAGAATTTCTTGAAGTGTTAACATTCGGAAGGACAGCTTTTTAAAGAATTTGTTGAGGGCGCGAAGGTCGAGAATAGGGCGCCGTTCTCCTGATTTTTTTTCGGATGAGGAAAAATCTCGAATAAAATCCTGTTCCTCTTTGTAACAGAGGGACTTTTTCGATTGCCCCCTTCCGGAACATCAGATTTATTTGGGAAAAAAGCTCCTTGAGATGAGCCGGGGGTGGGCCCTTGGGAGGAGAATTTGGGGGGATCTTTGTGAATTCCAGAGCATGGCCTCTGGCTACTATATCCAAAACCCACTTGTCTGTAGTAATTTTGGACCAGTTCGAATAGAAGTGGGATATTCTACCTCCAATTCTTGTATGGGGCAACGGCAGAAATGGTGGCAATTGGCTGACCTCATTGTTTTTTATTGGACTCCTGTCCACGAAAGGATTGCTTCTTACTTGACTGTGAATAAGAATTACTTCACTGTCCATAAGATTGCTGCCTGTAGTTTTGGAATCCTGATATTTAATAAATAGTTTTGATGGACTCCTTGCAGTGCGGAATCTGTCATCCTCTCCAGATTCGTCCTCCTCGTCCTCCTCCTCAGAATCTAACAGCTGTTCCGGCAGCTTCAATGGTGATAGAGCTTCCAAAGAGGAGCCACGACGTTGAAGAAGAGAAGCCGCTGTTGCAGGCTGGATGGATGAAGCAGACGCCGATGTTGCAGTCCAAACCTGCAAATCTGTGCAGGAAGATAAGAGAGGCGTTGACAAGTGTGCCTTCGTCGGGACCGTCGACGATGGCAGTGGTGGCAATAAGATGTGGGCTGATGCGGAAGTTGTCTTCGACGACGAGGCAACTTTCGTCAACGAGATGTTAGCCGTCGACCAGGAAGTCTTCGTCGACGAGGTGGGCGTGGACGCAGCAGTCGTTGACGAGATCTTCTTTGTCCATACCGTCGACGGAGCGGAGACGAGAGATGATACCTCCTTCCTCGACGAGATGGGTCTGACAGCCACGGAGACCAGCGTCGACGGAGACGAAGCCGACGTCATAATCATCATCGGTCTCGTAGACGAGAATGTAACCGTCGACGTTGATGTAGCGTCGACGATGATAATCGTCGACGAAGGAGCCGTTGACGACGGCATTTTTACCTGAGGTAATTCTTTGTCAGGAAATCGTTTAGGTGCCAGAGACTTTCCTGATTTCTTCGGGGGCGTAGCAGGCTTGGATTTGGAAGGAGGAGAAGCCTTCTTTGAAGAAGTAGAAGAAGACTGGCCAGAGCCCTTAGCAGGCTGAACTTTCCTCAACACCTTCGCCCCAGGAGAAGATAATTCTTCTTCAGCCATCCTCTTTCTGGAGGATACAGAGGACCCAGAGGTTGCACTTTCTACCTCCGATAAAGGGTTATCCTTGTCCTTAATCTTCTGTAGCCACAGAAGTAGGTGCCCTTCTCTATCCCTGAGGGTTTTCTGAGGGAGGGTCCTGCAGATCTTACAATCCCTTACCTCATGTTCCAGATAGAGGCAGTAGATACACTTCTTGTGAGGATCTTCAGAGAATAGCCGGAGCTTTCCACAGGACTCACAAGGCCTAAAGAGAGACCTTTTAGAAGTCGACATCATGAAGTCAGCAAAAAAACAGCAAAAAACTGTGAAGTACTGAGCAGAGCTCAGGGAGACTCCCTTCACACGACGTGCGGTAGAAAATCTGAGAGCCTGAGCCTCGGAGGAGAACATTCTGGTGGGTGCTGTCGCCTGATTGGCTGCAGTTTGGACTGGACATAATGACTGTGATAGTCATAGGTGTGGAAGTTTTTTCCTTGTAGCTTAGGCTACTTTACTTCCTGGTTGCAGGTTATCAAGGTTTTTTGGTTATTATATGCATGATTATTGCTTTTTTATGTACCGTGGGACTCCCACTCCGACGGCGGGGAATGATTCAGGCATGTGAATCTATGAAAGACACCCCAAATACTGGAGAACAGTAACGCAGGCCCTTTCACATGGGGCTTGCCCCATGTGAAAGGACACATTGCTGTAGTTGCGTCTGTTTTCAGACACACCCCAGCAATGCGGCACTTTTGCGCATACAGATACGTAAGTAATACTGACGGATCTGTAACTCCTTGCGACATGATGCGTCATACAGTAAATATGACGCATCAATGGTGTCGCAAGCAGGGCGCACTGAGACGTGTCGCATCGCTGCTTTGTCGCAGTGATGCAACACTTCCCATAAAAAAGCCCCCTGGTCTTTAACTGTCCTTTCGTAGCATCAACTCAATCACCAGCCCTCACTATTTTCTCCAACAGGCCTATGGTAACTGACAAACGGAGCGGATAGCAGGAATTGGTTCCGTAGGACACGACTAAAATCGAATTATTGAAAATAAACACGTGGCCTCCTGCAAAGCATTTACACGACCCACTGGACCTTCCGTTCTCACCAAAGCTATGCTCTTGGCTCTCCATGAAGCAGAGAACACAGCTTTGAAATACCTCTGCCAGCGTGGGTCTGTAGAGACATGGACTGGTAGGGGAATGTAGCATTTGGCACAGAACAGAGCTTTCCTTTATGATATCACATCAGCATTACACCATTTTTATTTCCTACTGTTGTGAATTAGAACCAGTGATTATATAGAATTATAGATTGGTAATAGTGAGTTACAAGATTTATTTCACCCAGGGGTTCTGAGTGACTTCAAATAGACAACGAGAGCAAAGCTCGAGTTTTAGATGATGTCACTCCAATGTCCGAGGTGAAAAACATTCAAGTCGTTCACTTTTTACCCATCTATTATTTTATGCTATGTATGGCCTCCCAGAATAATCTGCCCCTGTTTTTAGCTGCTACGCAGGGACAAAAAAGTGTCTTTTGGGGATCCATACATAACATGGTCTTGCTTCCATCTACCAAATGTAAAAAATAAATACCTTACCTGCCATCCTTAAGCAGACCCACCACATTCTCTGCTTTCCTTCCCCCTGCTGCAGCTATGCTTTCTGCTTTCAGTGAAAGCAGACAAGCTGCAATGCGCTGACAGGTTCTCAGAGAGCCCTGTCATACTGACCTGGAAGGCCTTTATGATGTAGCAACAGTGAGCAACAAGTTTTGTTTTTCACCAAGGGGTTCCAAGTGTCAACAAAATAGACAACAAAACGAAGCTCAAGTTGTCTATGATATCATTCAGAACCCCAACGTGAAAAATATCCCGGTAATTCACTTTTTTCCCATCTATACTTTTATGTTATGTATTCCCTAAATATCACCTGTCCCTGCTTTCAAATGCAGGGGCAGAGGAGTAAAGGGGGAGGCATAAATAGCATGGCATCTCTTTCCTGTCTAAACAAAGATCCCAGGCAGAGCAGACTGAAATTCCTTTATGCCACAACAGAAGTGGGTAACACGTTTTGTTATCCACTTCTACTGCATCACAGCGGCGAATTACCGGATTTGGAATCTAGTTTTTTACACTAATGACTCTATATGAGAGCCATACATAAAAATGTTTTCTTATCCCACCAATTCCATTCTAGAATTTGCTGACAGGCAAAAAAAAATAAGCTATACTAACAAAGCTTAATTATTGCAATTCTGCTCTCAGGCTCCACATGGCGGTGCAAGAGAGTTACTTCTGGGACGAAAAAAGTTTCCAGATCCATTCTGGCACCTAGGAAACTTTAAGAAGGTGAGGATCCTGCAAATCTAAATATCTATCAGAAGTCCATATATAATTTTATCGACTCCTACAAGGACATAGATAATCCCCTGGGACGACCAACAGTTTCAGCTTTATATTTTAAAACACGTAAAAATTCACAGAAAAAACAATGGTTAAGGGGAAATTATAGGTGAAATGTCAGTTAAAACATACCGTTTTTAGTGAACAAAACCACTGAAATTCACCAGTTATAGCTATCCCAAGTAACTTTAACTAGTGCCCTAAAGTAACTATAGCTTGTGCCCTCATCTTGTACAGTATTGTCATCAATGATGTAATTTCAGATATTGCAATGATGTTATCAATGTCATGAGAGATCTCTGATCTCAAGACCTCTGACCTCCTGGTCAGGGTAACTGCTCTCCCCTCGGGCAGCTCCGTCCTTAAGGCACTGCCCCCGGGGCCTTCTGGTCTCCAGGTAGGTGTTCGAGGCCCTCCTCCACCCACAGGCTCCTGCCTGCGCCTCATCCCTGGTGGTCCAGTGGAAGAGCCTGCTCTTCTGCTGGTCTGCTCTGTCAGCCTTTTCTGCCTTTCTCTGTTCTGCTGTTTATTCTGTCTTTTTTTCAGTTTTTCTGCCTTTGGTTTTTTCATTCCTATTTTCCTGTTTGCCCTGTTTCTACCTTTTTTCTCGCCGCTGCTGCGTGTTCCTGCTCCCGCCTCCCAGCTGCTCTCCCTCCCCCTGACTCCTACTTAATGGCGGCCGCTGCGCGACAAGGCAAGCAAGGCCTCTGCACCCATTCGCGACACAACCATGTCCAGCGCCAGGGGCCCTGGTCCCCGACCCCCGCCTCTACGACTTCAGCACTCTCTACGCAATCAACCCTGGATACAACAACAACAGCCAGCTCTCGACGCCGAGCAACTCCCAAGGCCCGTTCTCCTGCCGACACTGCCGCCGCACCTTCACCCACCTCCGGACCCAGGCAACCACCGCCAACCCACCCGACGCCAGCGCACTCAAACCCCTGAGCTGCATCCTCCTCAACGTGCGCTACGTGCACAGACACTCAGTAGAAATTTGGAACCTCCTCAACACCCACTCAACCAGTGTCGCCTTCTTCACAGAAACCTGGACCAATGCCAGCTCAACTCCGACATAGCAACCACCATCCCCGACAGATACAATATCCTGAAGAAAGAACGCCCCAAAGGAGGCCTCGATATTGTCTACAAAAACTCCCTCTGACTGACAACCTCCAACTGAAACGACGCCTCGAACCCTTCCCCCCACTGGAAAGCATCAACTTTCAGATACAGCCCAACCTCAGAACGACACTCCGCGAACACTCGCCTTCAGACCACCCGTACCCCGCTCTCAGTTCACCAACACCATCGCAGACTGCATCGCCCCCACGTCCTTGCCTCCACAGACTACGTACCGCTCGGAGACCTGAATTTCCACCTAGACAACAGCAGGGACCCCAACACCACCGCCCTCCTAGAGAACCTCGCCAACATTGGACTTAAGTAACTCGTCTCCACCCCCATTCACACAGCAGGACACACCCTCAACCCCATCTTCGCCGGAGGAAACAACATCCACTTGAGTCACACCATGGAACCTCCTTGGAGGGACCACCACTGCGTCCATTTCTCTTTCTCGAAACCCACCGCACACAAGCTGACGCCACGACTCTCACGCAGAAACTGAAGCAAGAACACCGAAGAACACCTCACCTCCACCCTCAGTCGCACCCATACCCCTACCACGACCAACAGACGCAAACACTGCAGGCCAACGACCTTCACCACTGGATCACTAACTGTGCCAACACTCTCGCCCCCTCCAGATCTCCGACAGACGACACAACACTAAAGCCACCTGGTGCACCGCGGACCTCCGAGAATCCAAGCGTTCATGCCAACGATTGGAGAAAGCCTGGAGAAACAGCAAAACCCCGGAAACATGCACCGCCTACAGGGCCGCCACCACGGCACACCACCAACTCATCAGATCAATGAAGAGAAACTTCATTCAGGACAGAATCCTTTCCAACTCCCACAACTCAAAGGAACTCTTCACCATCATACAAGAATCCACCAGACCCCACAGTGAAACCACTGACGTCCCTCCCTTCCACGACCTGTGCAACAAACTCAGCTCTTTCTTCCTCCACAAGATCAGGACGCTCTACGACAACTTTGACGACCAAGATCACGGCACCGACCCTCCACCCTCCACCAGTGACGCCACCCAGCCAACCCTCCTCGCCTGGACCCCTGTCACCATAGAAGACACCGAAAAGACTATGAAAAGCATCCACTCCGGAGCACCCACTGACCCCTGCCTGCCGCACATCTTTCACAGGGCTGCCTCCGCCATCGCACCAGAACTACGACGGACAATCAACTGCGCCCTTGAAATATCTACGTTCCCCGACAACTGGAAACATGCTGAAGTCAAACCCCTCCTCAAGAAGCCCTCCACAGACCGACTGACCTCAAGAACTACAGGCCCATATCTCTTCTCCCCTTCGCCACCAAAGTCATAGAGAAAGTCGTCAACACCCAGCTAACGCACTTCATAGAAACCAACAACATCCTCGACTCATCTCAATCTGGGTTCCGCAGCAACCACAGCACCGAGACCGCCCTCATAACCACCACTGACGACATCTGCATCCTCCTCGATTAAGGCCACACTGCATCCCCCTTACTACTAGACCTCTCTGCAGCCTTCAACACCGTCTCCCACTGCACACTAGCCACCAGACTCCACGACGCCGGTAAACAGGTAACTGCCTTAGACTGGATTTGTTTTTTTCTCCCGGGCAGAACACAAAGACTAAGACTCCAGCCCTTCCTCTCCGAACCCACAGAGATCAGATGCGGAATACCCCAAGGATCCTCCCACTGCCAGCCACACGCTCTTCAACATCTACATGGCGGCCCTCGCAACGTTCGTCAAAAAACACGACTCGGCATAGTATCTTACGTTGACGACACCCAGCTCATCCTCTCCCTCACCAGGAACCCAACATCACCAGGCACAGTTTCCAGGAAGGAATGAAGGAATTTGCATCCTGGATGAGCAGCAGCTGCCTGAAGCTCAACTCGGAAAAAACAGAAGCCCGCATCCTCTGATCCACCCCCTCTGCATGGGACGACACCAGGTGGCACCCCGTCCCCGGAATACCCACCCACACCCACAGACCACGCATACTCGACTCCTCACTCATCAGGAACCGCCAGATGCTTCTCCCTCCGCATACTCCGCAAGACCTTCAAATGGTTCCCCGCTGACTCCAGGAAGATCGTCACATATGCACTTATCACCAGCGGGCTAGACTACGGAAATGTGGTCTACGCTGGAATCAACAAAACACTCCTTCGCAAACTCTAGACTGTCCAGAACGCCACAGCCAGACTTGTCCTCAGAATACCACGGCATGACCACATCACCCAGCACCTCCGTGACCTCCACTGGCTCCCCGTCGAAAAGAGAGTAACCTTCAAACTGCTCACACACGCCTACAAAGCCCTCTTTAACACCAGACCCCAATAACTCCACAAAAGAATCTTCTCCACGCCCCAAGAGAAAACACTGCTCCGCAGACCTAGAACTTGTCAAGGTCCCCCGCATCCACAGAGCCAGAACGGGGAGCAGCTCCTTCCCCTACATTGCGGCCAAGACCTGGAACAAACTCCCCCTCAGCATCAGACGAAGGGCTACACTGCAAACTTTGAGAAAGGACCTCAAGACCTGGCTCTTCGGTTAACTTCGGAGCTGCCCAAACTCCACCCCCCTAGCTCCTTGAGACCCTCACGGCTGAGTAGTGCGCTCTATTAATCCCTGAATGATTGATGAGAGATGTAATACGTTAGGTAATTAGCAGTAATTGGCAAGTGCGCGAGTTTTGGTTCATTTAAAACGGTATATTTTAATTGACATTTTCACTTGACTATAATGACCCTATAACCTTGTTTTTTCAGTGAAATGCTATGTTCTTAACATAAAGTAAGATTTAAAAGGGCAGGAGCCCGCTTTTTTTTTAACAGGACTGCGGTTCTATGGAGGAGATATGGATCCATGGTCACGTTTAAAAAAAAAACTTGGCCCCAGGAAGGGTCCCACTGGGACCCACCCTCCAGGCCTAGCGGGAACAGTATTCTAACCCTGCCCACGTATATGTTTTTTAACTCTTTTTACAGGACAGGGGACTGACTCCCTGAGTCCTCAAATGACCTCGCCAAGAAATGCTAATGACCCCACATACTACATTACTCATGACATCTTCTATGACATCCTCATCCTGTGCAACATTTGTTATAAAACTATTGATGAGAAAACTGCATGGCCGGGGCGCAAGTTATAGTTACCTTAGGGCACAAGTTATAGTTACTTGAGATAACTCTAGCTATAACTGATGAATTTCTATGGTTTTGTGTGTGCAAAGATCTGAACCTAACTATAACATCCTTGTAATTTTTGTTTTTTTAGTGAAGTTCTAAGGATTTTTTTAATTCTTTTTCCAAACTATAACGTCCCTGTAACCTTTGTTTTTTCAGTGAATATATATATTCACTGTGTGCATATACATACATGCACACAAAAAAAAGTATAGCACTACCAAACTTTTTTAGACGTGCCCTACAAAACACAACAACATTAAATATTTGAAAAAGGAAGTATGTTACCCTCTCAAATAAGATACCAGTAGGCAATTAAAGGAGGCGGACCGAAAGGCTTCCGCTAACTTGGCAGATGGAAAGACAAACAGGGATGTGGTCTAGGGTCTTAGCTTCCTCAAAGGCCACCTACTCTTTCCTTGGCCGTATTCAACTGCTCTCTTTCCCAGACAGAATAAATCACAATTCTAAAAAGGCGAATTTAGACCGGGAAGTAGGAGACTAGGACTTTAAGACATTCATTTCAATATTAGGTCTGTTATTAGCCAAGACCTTTGTTTTTACAAATATTATGTATGTGTATAGCCACCACTGTGTAGTTATATAGTTATAGGTAGGTCAGAACTTTCATAGGAAGAGAGCTTTTCGTTTTGCTAATAACTTTGATGCAATTTGACAAATTTTCATGAAACTTTCCAAAAAATGTTCATCCACATCAGCACCTTCCTGGAAAGTTTTGAGGTGATCCGCTAAGCTGGGCAGTGAATTTGTGGGGGATGGGGACAAAATCAGAAATGATACAGAAAAAACAGCTGAACAGAATTACAGCAAATATTAAAGAACGTAGGCTTTTGTGATTTGGGGTAAATCTGTTCAGCAATATTTGATAAATTAAGCTTAAATATATTGTGATATCTGGAAGGTTGGTCTGTGGGAGTACTGTGGTACTCTAACAGTACCACAAATTAAACAAACATAGAGCATTCTGACTGGCTGAGAGGATGTTTTTTCCTGTTGGCTCTCTCAGTACTGGGGGCCATTAACAAGTAATCTGATTGGCTGGCCGTAACATCAACAGAAATGTTGTGGCCATCATTTTAGGACTCGGTGCTTGTGTCCTGAGTTTTTTTTTAAAAAAGGGTTAAAGGGACAGGCGGGGCGGGGGGGTGAGATGGGGACGACTGGGGGGGAAGCCATCCAAGGGGCACTCAGAGGGACAACCCCTTCCGGGGCTAAAATATTTTTTTTTGCTTGCTACTGGTCTAGCTGTACCCTGTGAAGCCCAGTGATGCCTTCGTTGAGGACCAGTGGGAGTACCACAAGCCTCAACGAGGGCCTCTGTGAGGTCTTGTGGGAGTACGACGGAGTACCACTGGACTGTGCAAGCATTAAAAGATCAAGCTTGCACTGTCCATGAGTACCTTGGTATGCTGCGTGTGAGACACAACCGCCAAAAACAAAATTGCCAAAAAAAGTTGAATATTGGGTGGGTGTCCTCGGTGGGTTACGTGACTGTAGGGGATTGGGCAGCAACACGGGGTGGGCCGCCCACAGGAGGTTAGGCGCAGGGCCTGGCCACACGGTTGAAGGTGATGAGCGGCAAGGGATAGGCTACCACTGGGGGTTGACTGCATACCAGGCTCTGAGTCCACCCACCTATTGTACATGGTCAAAACCTATGTTCATTGAAGGAGTTGAATGAATCTGATCACAAAACCCCCAAAATTCACTGAAAAACAGACAGTGAAGTGATGTTATAATTAGGTAAGGAACCAAGATTTCGGTTCATATTTAAAAAAACATAGAAATTGAGTGAAAAAAAACAAAAATTAAAGAGACATTATAGTTAGGCCTTGCAATAATAAAAAAAACATTCTTTCAAAACCAAAAACATTGAAGCTCGCCAGTTATAGTTTACTGCACTAACTATACTTGCGCCCCCACCATACACTGCTTATGACCTCACATATTACATCACTAATGACAGGTTAAATGACATCATTGATGACTTTACTGATGAGGCTACTGAATTGTGTTTGACTTGAAACCTACAGCTGAAGGTTATTGGCGACTGTCATCCCTGTTTTGAGTGCTGCCAAATGGAGGTTTCTACTTTTTACATAATATGGTTCTTGGGGCCAATGATTAAGCAGCTAAATCAGGTGATTGTCTGTCTTGTTTTGAGTGCAGCCAACTGGATGTTTCTGCTTTCTCCCTCCTTTTAAATGACATAAAATGTCATTTAAAAAAAGTACCTGCCTTATAACGGCATTCGAGGTAAAACGCTTAAAAAGGGCACTGTTGTACTTCTCAACATTGTAAAAGTTCGCGTTGTATCGTCCATCATGGTAAACTCCACGAAGTAAACGTTACATACTGTCACTGTGATTCAAGTTTCTGACTGGCACCTTTTCTTGGTACCATTATTCTTTCCCTGCACCCGCATTCTCTTTCCGAGTTTGATTTATTATCCCAGCTGCCTCATGAGGCAACCCTAGATGTAATTTAGGTGGCTTAACTCCTTGTGCAAAAAGTCTGCAGTTACCTGAAACAGTGCAATAAACACGACGTGTAAAATAAAGCATCCATCAAGCCCTAATGCACCCCAAAAGTCCTTCCGTAGAATGAACGTGAAAGAAGAAAAGAAAAAGGTGTTTAATTTGGAAAATGCCATATTGGATGCATAAGGAGCTGCAGCAGGGAGCCAGGCCCGATGTCTTACCTTGCCGTGTCCGTCCTGCTAACAGGCATTGGAGATAGCTCCCTTGTATCCCGGACAGCAAGTCTGGTAGAACCGACGGTGTGCAGCAACTAAAATGTTTGAGGCTGCTTAGGTTTTCTGCAGCATCTCCTGGCTTTTCCTCCCTAATGTACTGTCTTAAAACTCTATTCATCTGGTGAGTCTGCCTCTGAGACGCAGAGGCACATATATTTATACACACACACACAGCATGTATATATAAACACAGTCTCCCACCCACGCAGGAGAATATACGCGTGCATGCCTGCGAGACGTGCTTCCTCGAATCACCATACACACGGAGGGAGGCTGTGACTGCTCAAGTAATGTGCAGCGAGAAGACATCAGGTGTATGTAGTACAGAGGGAAGAGACTCTCCCTTTCACCCCTGTACCTCAATATTCTAGATGAAATCTGTAGGTACAGAAGCGGGATCGGAAATAGGCCCGGGTACCAACAGGAGAGTGGCCTCCATTAGTGAATCAAGTAGCTAAAAAAAGGTGCCAACATTTGCAAATCGGGGCAATTCTGAATTTCTAAAAACTTGTTGTTTAGTATTTTGCAAAGTATGGGAACCTGCATGTATTTGTGTTGCTGCAGGCAATGTTTATGGCAATACCAGGGAAATTAATCGTAAAAACCGCCCACAACACAATAAAATATGCCCTCAAACAGCCAAAAAAAAGTCCCACACACAGACCTGTGAGACCAGCCCATCAGGCACTGCCTGATTGATTGCCCTATGGACCAGGCCGACACTGCTCTGTACATACTTTCACAGAGTAGAAGTGCCACGCGTTAGACTTGCAATTAACACATTGGGTCCAATTAAAAAAAACATTTTTGCACACCTCAAGAAAAGGTACTTTCACGGGAATCAGGATCTTGATACATATATGTCTCAGCTATAACTTTAGAGTTGGATGGGTCTGGAGAAGATGGACGTTTCCACAGCGTGAGCAAGCGGCTGGCCAATGAGGAAAGGGTGAACACCAACAAGGCCATAACTTTGTGATTCGTCACAAACATATACAACGTATTTCAAACCATATTTGACTCCTAACAAAGTTTCCACACCACATTTTACTCCTAACAAAGTTTGAAGCCTTTGTGCAAAGATGGTGGAAAAGTTCCATTAAGACACTTCTATTTCTGACAATCAGTGGAATCAAATGAAAAGGGGGGGCTCTTGGCCCCCCCGCCCGCATGGCGGTGCGGCAACCGCCCTTACCTCCTGGACCTCTCGGTGGTGGGGCGTGTCCTTTGGGGCACGCCCTGCCACCGATTGGTTGCCACCCTCCCTTGACCCGGATGACGCTAATCGACATCCGGGTCGGGGGGGAGGGGGCGGGTTCCTGGGGGATAAAGAAGCGGGGAGCGCCCAGGTGACCCCCTTGTTGCCTGGTCGCTCCCCCACACCGGACGTGCCCTGGGCTCGGGGCTTCTTGCTTTTATTTGCTTTTTCTGTTTCTTCCCCCTTGCAGGTTTCGTGCGCGGACGGACGGAGTTGCTTTGCTTAGCTCAGCTGGTAGAGCGGAGGATTGTAGTTGGGGAAGCTGACATCCGTAGGTTGCTGGTTCCGATACGGCGCAAAGGAATTTTACGAGGTCCAGTGCGTCGAGCTGGGTCGCTGCGGTGCGGGACAGAGGTATTGTCGAGGCAGCGGGGGGGGGGGGGGCGGCCAGCGCCGGCAGAGCGGATTGCCCGCCCATTCTCCTCTGGCCCTGCAATTTCACGTAGTAAGCTGCCGGGGGGCGATCCGGTTGGGGTTAGTGCACGAAGAAAAGCGCGGGCAATCAGTGAAAGTGTTGGTTAAGCCGGGAGCAGGTGTGGTTTGGTGGCTAAGCTGCCGATTTTGAAGGGGTTTCGAATTCTGTTCTTAAAACATAATAACAATTGAATTTCCTTTGTGAAGCCTTGCACTGATCGCTAGTATATGTTCTGTGATTGCTAAGGTAGGGGCAACAGCCAAGGGCAGTGGAGGGGGTGGTTAAAGAAAGTTCAAGCTACATACGTTGTTTAACCTTGTACAGTCTGCTTTCACCAGCTGCTTGATTTAGCACTCCCAGGTATTAATAAATTTTCTATTTTAGGCACGTTAACACTGCATTCCTGTAATTTCACGTAGTGAGCTCTGAGTGGTGGACATCAGCTGTGGTCGCAGGTGAAATTCCGGCTGGGAGTGCGCAGGATTTTGAACGGTAAGAGGATAGAGCGGGGGGCTAGCATTGCATTGCTTCTGGTAGCCGCCGGGTGGGTCTACGTTAGAGTTTACTCACCCCTGACAAACCGGATAAGCCGGGGCGTTGCGGTTACGGTTGCATAGTGCTTACAGCCCCCTGTACATCCTCCATCTGGTGAAGGTAAAAAAGCGCACTCACACCTGTGTTGGAATACTAGGAGTGTAGGGCAGTGCTCCCCCAGACATGCCAGGGTCGAAGG
Source organism: Triturus cristatus (assembly GCF_964204655.1). Taxonomy (NCBI): domain Eukaryota; kingdom Metazoa; phylum Chordata; class Amphibia; order Caudata; family Salamandridae; genus Triturus; species Triturus cristatus. Next base: position 141,407,469 of record NC_140591.1, on the reverse strand, counting down.
GTGGTAAAGGAGGGTCCAGGATGGAGGTTATGATGCGGGCCATGATGCGCGAGATGAGCAACATTAATAAGAGGTTGGGGAAAGTGGATGAATTAGAGGCCCGCATGAATGAAAGGTTTGCTGATCCCCCGGGCCCATCAGGCAGGCCCACGCGGCGGCGAAATGCACCCTTGCCAAGGGGGGATTTCGCTAGCCCAACGAAGAAGTCTAAGGCCAAGAAGCCCAGGTACAATGCCCCAGCCCCGGTAGTTCCGGTTTAGATTCCACCCGCACCCGCGGTTCCGGTACCTCTCATACCTGTGCCGGTAGTTCCGGCGCCCGCTGCACCGGCTCCTGCCATGCCGCCGGCGCTCCCTCCTGCGGGGCCTGCTTCCCCGCCCGTGGTACCGACGCCGGTGCCGCGCCTGCCGCCGCCGGTCACTCCGTTGCCTGCCACACCAGTGCCACCGGCCATGCCCACTGGGGCGCCCGTGGTCCCAGCTGGTAACCCGGACCCGGTCCCTGCCGAGTTGGTATCTCAAATAGCGGCCTTACTGCCTTGGCTGCACAAGGGGGGCGTGTTACCTGCTTCATCAGATCATGCTGCGGAAGCGGCACAGTTGGTAGAAAGGATTAAATCGGCAGCGGCGGCTGACAGTACTGCGGTTCCCTCAACTTCTTTACTTTCAGGTTCCAGCCCCGCCCAACCGAACGCAGATGGTGGTCAACCGGCCCGGGTGCCCGGAAATGGTAAGGAGGTGGCGTTGCCTCTCTTGGGGGACGGGTCAATGCCCTCCAGGAGTGAGAATTTGGCACAACATGTGTCCCAGGCAACAAAATAAATGATTTGGGCGGGAAAATATATTTACATTTTTTCATTGCTACTTGATAACAGGGAAATGGAGCATGCAAAGACACTGAAGGAGTGGATGCTTCCGAGTGAATGGAGGGCACAGTGTTCTAGATTTAGGGTGGAGGAAACTTTGCTCAACTGGGTTAGGGCTTTCGCAGTATTCACGACCATCATGGCCGAACGGCCTCCGAATGTGCAGGCGCCATTGGCTTGCTACCAGAGTAGGATTGTGGGGTGGAGTGAACAGTACCCGGGGGATGCCTGGAAGGAGTATGATGTCAATTTCAGGAAAGCGAAGGAATTTGACGCATCACTGGCATGGGACAGGGTAGACTCTGTGTCTTGGCATAAGCAGTTCTCAGGGAGCTCAGCCCCACCCCAGTCCACCAGTGCGGTCAGGGTGTTCTCCGCCAGACCCCAACACCCCTTTCGGTCGGCTCAGGCGAGTGAGGTCCCGGGTAGGGGTAGGTGGGGGGGGTCTGAGAGGAAAGGGGTGTGCTGGGATTTCAATAAGCGCTCCTGCACAAGGGCCCCTGGCACCTGTAGATTTAGGCATGCATGTTCGGTCTGTGGTCACCCCTCCCACCCCGAGTCATCTTGCAGGTCCAAGCAGGGTAACCACGGTCAGAGGGGGAGGGGGAAGCCAGAGTAGTGCAGATAATTTGGATATCCCCTCCCCTATAGATATTTTAGCAATGATCCCTTGGTTGAATAGGTACCCGAACCACACAGCGGCCACTCTGCTTCAGGAAGGTTTCTCCCAAGGTTTTAGGATCCCGGCAGGGGGGTACACAGGTAGCACACATTGCAGGAATCAATTGTCGGTAAAACATAACCCCGCAGTGGTGGCTGCTAAGATTAGCAAAAAACTGTCTCTGGGCAGGATAGCTGGCCCTTTCCTGAAGGTGCCTGTACCCAATTTTGTGTGTTCACCACTAGGGGTAGTACCCAAAAAAGAGAAAGGGGAGTTCAGACTGATCCACAACCTGTCGGCGCCTAGAGGAGCGTCATTGAATGATGCTATTGATGAGGGGATTTGTAGTGTAAAGTATGCTTCATTTGACCAGGCAGTTGACTTATTGCGGGCGCTGGGGCCAGGGGCAATGATGGCAAAATCGGACATAAAATCTGCTTTCCGTCTCCTCCCAGTCTACCCTCTGGACCACCATCTCTTAGGTTTCACTTTTGAGGGCAAGTTTTACATGGATAAATGCATGCCCATGGGCTGTTCCATATCATGTGCCTACTTTGAGACGTTTAGCTCATTTTTGGAATGGGTCATGAGAGAGGCGACGGGCCACCGGCGGGTTATGCATTATCTGGACGATTTCCTTTTCTTAGGTGCAGCGGGATCTCAGGAGTGTGCTTGGGCATTGCAGGAATTTTGCGTGCTCATGCGGGCTTTTGGGGTTCCGCTAGCGCCGGGGAAGACGGTTGGCCCGTCCACCTGTTTGGAATTCCTTGGTATCGAAATTGACTCAGTGGAGGGATGCTTCAGGTTGCCCAGGGACAAAGTGTCTAGGTTTAGAGCAGCCCTACGTCGATGCCTACGCACAGACAAGGTTACCTTGCAACAATTGCAGGAAGTGGTGGGGCAACTGAATTTTGCACTGCGAGTCATCCCAATGGCACGCCCTTTCTCACGCTCCAGTGCCCAAGCTATGAAAGGGCTACGGGAGAAACATCACCACACGAGGTTGTCATCTGATGTTTGCCAGGATATGCATATACGGATGGCATTCCTGGAGGATTTTAATGGCAGAGTAGTGTGGTCAGGTCCTCCCGCCACATCAGCAGAATTGGGTTTATGGACAGAAGCTGCGGGGAGTGCGGGCTTTGGTGCCATCCTGGGGACCAAGTGGGTCGCCCAGCGGTGGCCGGCAGACTGGAGAGCACGGGGTCTGACCGCCAACATTGGCTTCCTGGAACTCTTCCCAATATGGGTAGCATTGATGGTCTGGCCGGAACACTTATGCAATCAATCCGTGGTGTTCTGGTCTGATAACATGACAGTTGTGGAATGTATAAACCAGCAGGGAGCACGCTGTCCATTCATACTCCGCTTAATAAAGGAGATTGTGTTGCAGTGCTTAAAATGGAATGTGGTTTTCAGAGCCAAGCATGTCCCTGGCATCCTCAACAATGCAGCTGACTCCCTTTCTCGCTTTAAAATGCAGGTTTTCAGAGAACATCTTCCTGCAGCAGACCCCTCGCTGGCGCAGTTCCCGGCAGTACTTTGGCAGATTGGTGCCCCAGATTACAGGACCTCGTGGTTGCTAGCTTAGCCCCCAGGACCAAGACAGCTTACGAAGGGGCTTTTTTGTATTACCGGGCTTTCTTGGGGCAGGAATGGGAGGTTAGGTGGGTCCAGGAGGACAGCTTTGCAGCTTACCTAGAATCGATGCATAGGGAAGGGCATTCAGTGGGGGCTGTGAGCAGACATAGGGCGGCGGTCTCCTTCTTCGCACAGGCTAAGGGCATGCGAGATCCCACTAACACCTTTCTGGTACGCAAGGCCTTGAGGGGTTGGCGCCGTTTACAGGGTTACCGGGGTGATAAGAGAAGGCCCATTGGACTGGCACGGCTGACAGCCTTATTGGGGGCACTTCACAGGGTATGTAGCTTGGGTGGCCAAGACTTGCCCGGGTGCCACGTTAGTTTGGTCGCAACTTATCCCTCGGTGGCAGTGGCGGGGGGGGGACTCGGTCAGGGCGTTGAATCACTCGGTACTGAGGATCAACACACAGTTGGACAAATTATTTCGAGCCCCCCGGTTGCAGACGATTCCACATGGGTGTATCTGGGGCGAGCAGTTCTACCTGAGGGACGGGGTACACTTGACTGAGGCAGCGAACGTCTTGTGGTCTAATAATGTCTGGGCCTGGTTGGAGGGATTTGCTAAGTAAGCGCGCTCCTGGCTTAGGTCTAGGTAAGGGGGAGGCCAGATCGTCGGTTAACAATGCTGGCCTGTGGCGGTAAGGTCATGAACGGTGAGCAACTATTTTAAGGTCTGAGGGGGCGGGCATCATCCTATGGAGGTTCCCGCCCAGGGGGAGGGGCCATTGGCCCCTCCTAGAACCTCAGGGGCAAGGTAACTGGTGCTTCAAAGGGGCGTGGGTTGGGGAGTCACGCTTTCCTTAGGCTGGTAGCCACCCCGCGTGCGCATACTCATGACGTCACCGGATGGCGCAGAGTAAGGGCCCTCCTTAAGTGGGTAAATGAAGTTCACGGCGTGGACCGGGTTAATTACCGGGCCCGGCTGTGCATGCGTACATCTTTAGGGGAGGCGCAGCTAGTAGGACCTGACACCGGTTAGCGACCTTGCCATACGGCCCAGAAATGTTAGTATACAAAAATGCAGAGGAGGATGTTAGACTTGGTTAGGAAACAATCTGTATTAGAATTTTGTTAAGGATAGTCACTCACACCTGTTGACAATAATGTATCTAATGTCCTGCTGATTTTTGTATAACTGTTTATCGTGCAACCATAAATTTTATTGTTTTATTACTTAATAAATACGGCCGGGGGGTCTTGCGACCTCCCGCCTTCCAAAGATACCATGTTTTATGTTCCTGTGTCCGGGGGTTGGTGAGGTCATAGGGAGGGGGGCGGCAACCAGTCACTGACCATGTGCACATTTCTGCAAATTTGCTCTTGTTAACAACCCACATGTTTAAGTACAGGGGAGGAGAGTACGCACCGAAATTGAGACTTGCCTAGATATCCATGAGTATTGATTGGGATTTCTGGGCTACTCCTAAAATGTAAGCCTACTGGACATAAAGCTCAACATTTATAAATGTATGTATTTTTTAACCAACCCTTCGATGCCTTCTTCCGTCCATCGACCATACATTGTCACAATTCAACAAGCTCTTGATCTCTGCATACTTAGGCACCCAATGAGAATAAGTCATTTTACCTTTACTGTAGATAGTTCAACAGCTACTTCTTCCACTTGATCTTTAACGGTTATATTAAATGCAAAGAGTTCCAAGAGCTCCTCGAGGGACAAAGGCACTCTAACCCCTGTAAAGAATACACAAAACAAGACACACGTTAGGCAGTCTCACAGTCAAGTTATTAAGGCGGTGCAGCTATGTATTATTTACAAACAGCGTATTTACTCTTTCAATTACTCGTTGACTTTCAGCCTGTACAGTACTCTGTTGCCTTTGGCTAAATTGGCACTATACAAATACCAAGTACATACATATTTAGCTATGTTGCGCACAAGTACACTTAGCTTGTGAAGAAACACACTTTTTGACTGTGTTCAATGGCACTAAAAGCCTATGACTGGGCTGAACGCTGATCAGCAGACCACATACTGGTTACAGCGGTTGGAGGTGGACATGGGGAACGTCCACCACAGTGTCCCACAACCTGTGGCCTATGATTCAGGAGGATGGACACCTTCCTGCATGCTTTGTCCTGGAAAAAGCAGATAGGCTTCGTCCATCAGTTTGTCTGGCATAACCTGGTGATGACACAGTGGTGCCGTACACATTTGTCAGAAACTGTGATCTAGGTTATGTAACTACAGGTTGCATTACATATTTGGATGATAAAAATTTGAGGAAGGCAGTAAACTGCGAAAGATAAAAAAAGGGCCGTAAAATTGTTTAGAGAGGCTGGCCTAAGGTGTAAGCCACATCAAATTCATGTTTACTTCGAAAGAAAATGAAAAATCATAATACTTACATACAATGATTATTTAGCTAATTTAAAAAATATTGTAGAAAATTTCCATTTCAGAATACCAACATAAGTAATAAAAATATACAATCAATAACAAATAACATTTACTAATTGCACTGAAATATTAACAATTTAAGTAAAAAAGTAAAATAACTTTAAAAAAAATAAAGAAAACTCACTATACTTATTAGATCACATCTTGCGAGGTAATTGAGCAAGATACTTACCTTTTGGAAACTTGCAATATCTCCTCCTCACTAATGTGAAGACACAGATACACATATACACACCACCCTGGTGTGTTCAAGTCTGTGTATCATCATTGTTTTCTGCCCAATTTTACTTGGGCCCTTTTAATGCCAAAAATATCTAATCAACATAAAGGGGAGGAGCCGAGAGTAATCCGCAGTTAGATAGAGTATGATCCAGGAAGAGCATTACAGAATGTAAGTTGCTTTTCTGATTGCTAATTCTATCTGCCTCTCCTTGTGATTTGATATCCAAGCAGTAAATCCCCAAAAGACGTATGGTCTGAAGACTGGACTTCACCCCAGAAAGTACTGCACAGTCAAGTGGGCAAAATGACCCTCCCTGTGGTCCTGAGTCAAGGCAATAATAATACTTGGTTTGTGGATGGATGTACATGTAGGAGGAGCCTGTCGGGTAGGCCTGGGCTAAATTTCCGTTCCGCTCGCGGAAATTGCAATAATTTGACATTTTCGCGTTCCGCGGAGAGCGCGAAAATTTCAAAATTTCCGCATTCCGCAACTTAGCGATATTTTGTTTCTGGCTCGCGGTGTAAAATAATACATTCTTGCGCGCGCGCGATCGCCTTACCTGAATCCCCGCGTTCGCCGACAGGTTTTCCCGATCCGGTCGCGTTCTCCACGAGACATTGGATTGTTGGTAGCCATTTGCGCTGTCTCGCGACAGTTCGCGCCCGCAGTAATGTCATTGGTCGCGCGATCACGTCTTTCTTCTCGCGATCATGCACCGCGAGAAGAGTGAAAACAAGATGGCCGCGCCCGCGAGCAACCGCATGGGTAAGTTGGCGAGCCATGACCACGCAGAAAATACCGCGAACGGGCGGGACAAAAAACTTCCGCATCTTCGCGATATTTCCGCGTGTTTGCGGAGATTTTTAACATTTTTGCGATAATTTGCGAAAGTCACTTTCGCAAATTCCGCCCACCCCTACTGTCGGGGATCTAATACAGGAAGGCTTCTATCCAGGGACATAGTAGCGGCCTTGGCTCTGTTGGATGGTACTCAAAGGAACTTAAAAGGTTTGTTCTTGACCAGAACGTAAGACATCTTCTTACACAGGATAGTATTTATTAATAAGGTCTGCTTTTGGACCACCTTCCCTTTATTCACATCAGGAAATCAATGAAAAATTGATTATCCAGACAGTGTTCCCTAGATCTATTAATATAAAAGATTAGGGACCATTTGGGAACCCACTGGTGCAACCTCTTCGCTTCCTTACGAGGATTTGGCACGTAGGTATTTTGCCACGCTGGGAATGTACTGCACAGGGAACATGACAGACTGCCACACATGGAAGGAAGACATCACTTTGGGAAAAAGTCTGAAGCACCAATTTGTCAGGGTTGAACATAGATCAGGGCATTTGCACCACAAGCGCCTGCAGCTCACTGATGCGTCAAGCAGAAGTGCTTCTAAAAAATAGAGTCGGCAACCTCAGAGTGCAACTATGCATTTGTTCAAGGAGTACACACATCAAGAAAGTAAGAACTAAATTAAAGTCCAACTCCGGCATAACAAAGGCTGCAGTTAGAAAAATATATGTAAGCCCTTTCAAAAACGCATCACAACGGGTGAATTGAACAAGGAGGGATAATTAGTTAAACACAGAAATGCCAATAGTAACGGTTAAGGTAGCAAAGCCTTGTCATAACCAGGCCACAAACTTTGCTAAGTTGGCCAGAGTAGATGGACTTTGTGGAATGACGACGAGCCACCAGGTTCATATCCACAGCTTTTGGCAGCAACAAACAACACTTAGGGGCCGATTCTGATTGTAAAACGTACCGACCGACACGGACCGGGAATGGAGACCGACCGTCACATACCGGCACCTTACGACCCGCGTAGTACGATGCAACGCATGTGAATTGCAACCCACTCGTACGGAACACATGCTGCACGACCGATCCGTACGGAAACCAGTCATTTGCCCGTAAACAGACCGGGAATCAGACCGACCGACGCGCATTAGGAAAGGACCCGACCGACACGTACCCCACTGTACCACCCGCGTAGTACGATGCAATGCGTGTGAAACGAGACCGACTCGCACGGAGCACAATCCGGAAGACTGAGATGCACAGAAAACAGTGACTAGCAAACAATAGACTCCTTTGCGACCGACATGTACGCCAACGTGGAAAAACAGCAGAATGTTAGTGTGACAGACTCGGATTACCCCGCAAGAGTCACTGGCAGCGTCCGTCCCGGTTAAATGAACGTCTCCATCATGCCCAACAAAACCAAAGGAAAAATGACAAAAAAGGACCAAACAAGCAATGACAAAGCCAATAAATAAAAAAAAAATGGAACAAAGACACATCCACAACTCCACCTACATAAAGGCCAGAAATCCCTATCACGATCCTTTGCAAACTACAGTCATAGGACATCAGACAACATCACCACACTGCAGAGACACACCACAACTCACGCACCACACAACATCTACACCAGTTGCACCTCTAAAAAATCAATCACACAGTCACAGATAAACTCACACCCACCACACTCACTTACACCCTCACACACATCAATCCCCACAACCACCCAGCACCATGCCCCCCAAGAAGAATCCAAAGTTCACAGATAGTGAGTTGGAAGTCATGATTGATTAAATCCTCAGAGTAGAGCCACAGTTGTTTGGCACATTGGTCCAACAGACCCCCAAGTCACAGAAAACAAAGATGTGGGAGAGGATTGTCGACAAGGTCAACGCACATGCACCTTGTTTGCACACAACGGACGATATTCAGAACAGGTTCTATGATGTGCGCAGGAGGGTCAAGAAGCTCATCGACAGGGAGCACGCCTTGAGCAAGCAGACTGGCAGTGGCCCCTCCTGCCAAAAGAACACACTTCAGGTCCTGGGAGGGGAAGGTGCGGGCCATCCTACCACCGGAGAGCATTCATGGATTAACAGGAATACCAGAGCCTGGTGAGTACACAATCAATATACTCAATATTGTGCGGCAATACACATATATCACTGTCAAGGGGACAGTGAAACCAAGTACTGTTAGCAAAGTCATAGCAACAGAAAGGCAAGTATCCTGTGACGTATATGCCAGGTACACAAACAAAATACCTGACATTTCATACTAATATGGAACTATGTCATAACATGTATAAACCTAACAACAAATACTGCAAGGCATTGGCATAAATCACCAACAAACACTGTCATCCATTTTGCCACCACTGTCACACTACCTCACAGGGACGCTGAGTCAAAAGTAAGGAAGGTTGGGTCTGCTGAGAGTGTGCTTGTAGCAGAAAGCACAATGACAGTTGTGTTACATTGCAGTCACAGCCAACAGCCCCCCTCACACAAAGCCCCACAAGCTCCACCCCAAACCATGCATATCTCACAGGGAGTTGAAAAAAACTGACAAGATGGCTGAGAATGGGCTCTGCTGAGACTTGTGCCCAAACAAACAACAGGACACCACAGCCTCACATCCTGAGTGTTAACTTCCACTCCCTGCAATGGAAGCATGCTGCATGGTGGGATATCTGGCCTGGGGGGGAGGAGGACCATCAGCTCTGACTACATCTACCAGCAGCCCCTGTCACACACACCCCTCCCACCAACACCAAAATACACACCTGGGATCATGCTCCACAAGAGAGTGAGTGAAAAGCCACTTCCAAGATCTCTGACAATGGGCTCTGCTGTGGGGAGCATAAGGCCCTGCTGGGAATTGTGCTCAAACAAACAAGAGGACGGCACTGTCAGTCATCTTGCCATTGCTGTCTCACTCACTCACAGGGAAGCAGAGTCAAAAGTAAGGTAGGTTGGGTATGCTGGGAAAGTGGGTGTAGCCAAAAGCATGATGGGAGTTGCAGTCACAGTCAACAGTACCCCACCCACATGGTCCATCAAGCCCACACTGACCATGCTCACCTCACAGAGAGTGCAAACATACTGACAAGATGGCTGACACTAGGCCCTCCTGTGGGGAGCACAAGGCCCTGCTGGGACCTGTGCTCAAACAAACAACAGGACACCAATGCCTGACAGCTTGAAAGGTAACTTGCACTCCCTGCAATGTAGGCATGCCTCATGGTGGGATATCTGGCCTAGTGGGAAGGAGTACTGCCATCTCTGACTACATCTACCAGCAGGTTCTTGCACACACACACCCCTTAACACAAACTCCACACAACTCACCTGGGATAATGCATTCCCAGAGACTCAATTAAAATATCTCACTAAGATTTACCACACTGGGTTCTGCTGCGTGAAGCACATGGGCTTGTTGGGACTTGTGCTCAAACAAACACCAGGACACCACTGTCTGCCATCTTGTCAGCACAGGCACACCACCACACAGGGAAAGGAAGGTTAGGTACTGTGGGAAGGTGGGTGTAGCCAAAAGCATGATGGGAGTTGCAGTCACAGCCAACAGTCCCCCACCCACATGTCCCAGCAACTCACACTGAACCATGATCATCTCACAGGGAGTGCAAATGTACTGAAAAGATGGCTGACACCAGGCCCGGCTGTGGGGAGTACAAGGCCCTGCTGGGACTTGGGCTCAAACAAACAACAGGACACTACTGCCTGACATCCTAAGTGTAAACTGTGACTCCCTGCAATGGAATCATGCCACATGGGGGATTACCTGGCCTCTGTGGGTGAAGGAGGTCCTGTGATGACTCCAAATGCTATCAAGGCCGGCTCAAAACACACCTTCTCAGCCAGAACAAACAGCACCCTTGGGACCAGTCACTCCGAAAGTAAATGCCTTGGCAAGATGGCTGACACATGGTCCTGATGTATGAATTGGCTGCAAGTCACACCTACGCACTGGCCAACTCAAACACATTTACACTCACAGCCATTGGAACTGTCTGGGGATGCAGTGTCCCTGGAGTGTTCCCTGACCTGGCTGTGAAGGTGTGTCTCGTAGATGACAATTGGGGAGATGCAGACATAGTACATACACACAATGTCACCTATACATTATTGACAGGGGACACCTGACAGTGACTAGAATGGACACACCCATATACCTGACACTGTAGCATGGTGTCATTCCGAAAAGGTGCAGTTGGGAGCTGTATTTCAATTTAAAATTGTTCTGCCTTGTATGCATCATTCACACAACACATCACTCACTGTCATAGACAATCCAAGCACAATGACTAACCTGGACTGCATTGGAGGAGGCCTGCAACTCACAGCAGCAGAACTGCAACACACACGCCTCTGGCCATCACTGTCATGAGCATGGAAACGCAAGAGAGCTGCTGTGCTCAATCCCTCTCACCATGGAGGAAATTGACAAGATAAATGATGTTAGCACGGACAAAACTCAGCACCAACATCATTAACTACGGTAACACCATGACTTGTATGAAATGAGATGTGAACTAGAAACACAGACAACCAAATAGTATCTCACATTAGATCTCAGGCATACCGGACTGTGACCATGTTGCTCAGACACACCAATTTGACGCACAAAGACAAGCAAAAACTGGCACCACACATGCCCCAAGCTTGCAACATACCCAAAGTGGAATTGCACGTATGTCATCGTTAAAGCACAAATGTGAACAGGGAGGATACAGCTGTGTCAGGCATGTGATGGCACTTGAGTAGCAATGGCCATGTACAGACAATTGACCAATACATGAGCTGGTCATGCACACAGCTTGACGGGCACATTGAAATGCTTCAGGTTGCCATGACAAAGTGCTTCAACAATATCAACCTCTGTCTGTCGCAACTTAGGACAATGCAATGTACAGACTCTCATAATGATGTCCAGTGGCAACTGTCATGTGTGTGAAACGTTGATGTCTGTAGAACCATAACATACATTGTGCGTCTCTTCCAACCACAGGGGATGCTGGGGACACAGCAGGAACTGAAGAAGAGTCCCAGTCCCAGACTCTGGCAGACCCTGAGCTCCCCGGTGTGGATCAGTCTCTGTCCTCTTCGGACGACGACCACGAACGACCTGGCACCTCCGGTGTGAGTCATCGTGTAGCACCAGCAGTAGGAACATCAGCACCACCTGCAACCACTCCTGCCACATCTGACAACAGACAGAGTACCGCTGCCCACACGGACAGACCAAGGCCACAGACCACCGATGACACAGGTACACATGGCACCCTGGAAGCGACGAACAACACCACCAACGCCAACACCTAAGGTGGCCCAGTGTCGCCTGTGACTGCCAGGGCAGGTCCTGCCCGTGTGTGGGGGGGCAGGCAGAGGACACGGCCTGCAGAGGGGGCTGGACTGCATGATGAGTCACACCTGGGACGCATCATAGATGCATACCATGAAAGCACCGGAGGTTTTGGGCAGGTAGTGGGGATCCTCAAGGACCTCAAATAACAGCAGGCTGCCCATTATGCCCGCTTGGACTCCCACATGTCCCGGGTGGAGACACACATGTCCCGCATGGAGTCCAAGTGGGACAAATTGGATAATCTAACAGCGGTGCATAGGGACATACTGAAATGCCTCCGTCAGATCAGCGCCAACATGACCACACCTCCCTGTGCGCCCACAACATCTGTTGCCACAACATCCGCAACAGCCACAGGGAGGGAGGAGGACTCTGGCGGAGAGTCCTCGTCACCGCAGCAGCCTGCACTTGAGGGTCCCCCGAGAAAGAAGTGGGGTCGTCCGAAGAAGGGCAAATGAGACGCTGATGGCCATGCACATCCCCCAGGAACTCAACACCTCTTTTTGATATTGTCCTTTGTGTGCAAACCATTTAACCTTGTTGACTGACACTCAACTCACCCACTTGACATGGAGGGTCTAAGTTGGACCAAATTACTGTGGACTTTGTTCTGGACATTTCATCTTGCAACACTACCAACTCACCTTTGAACTTTGGATTAACATCACACTGTACAGCACTTCCAATTACGTTCACTATCCTCACACATGTTTGTAAATAAAATCACAATCACACAATACTTGGCTCTGTTGTGATTTTAACTTGTTTTGTGTCATGGAGATGATGATCTGCTAAAGAACACCGAGCATGCAAACTACTACAGCAATGTGAACACCGTTATGTGAGTCATGGTAATGTGACACATATGAGGGAGACATGCCACTAGGGCAACTCAACGTATACTCACCATGGCCATCTAACTCATCGCCTACACTGATGTTGACAGGAAATACAGTGGAATGCACATACACCACACCCATCCTGAGTCAGTGGCAATCAGCCCACAGGTACAGAATGCAAATGACTGTCGGATGTGTGTATACAGACGAAGCACATTCCAAAGTGAAGCACAGGTTTATTAAAGATTCACAACCTGAGAATTCCACAACTGATGCAAGGTAACCTCACGTGACAGTGATCAAAAGGTAACCAAGTGGTAAACAATGAAAGTCCAGGGGTGTGTGGCACATCACTGGTTGGGACAACGACTACTTGCACTCTGGAACAGGAATCTGGGTGTCGGGGTTCAGACCTCACCATACAGCAGCCAAAGTACCCTGTGAAGGACAGACAGAAAACACAATCAAAAACACTGATTTACAGCATACAACTACAATATACATACCTAAAACAAATCCCAAGGTACGTAAACACAACCTAGAAATCAGGTAAACACTGTTTGGGAGTGCAGACTACCTTAAAGGACACATCACTGCAAGCATCCTGTCAAGTAGCACACAGCCACACTCAAGCAGCACCAGTGCACCACCAACATATATCGGGCAAATACAATACTTTGACATCACATCACTGTATACTGACATTCATGTGAAGAAGTTGTGGATCAGCTGGGTCCGAACATCACCCACATCCTCACCATCACTGGCATCATGCCCCAGGGCAGGATCCTCCAAGGCTGGCGGATGTTGGTCATCGTCATCTTGGATGTGAGGCAACTTTTTCCTCACTGCCAGGTTGTGTAGCATGCAACACACGATGAAGATTTTGCACACCTTAGCAGGAGGGCCCCACCTGTCTTGTCCAGATAGCGGAATCTGCTTTTCAGGAGACCACATTTCTGCTCGATTATCTCCTGGTCTGACCATGTGCCTCATTGTAGCGCATCTCCGCCGGTGTCACAGGTTCCTGAGGGGTGTCTGCAACCACGGCATGTTGGGGTATCCGGAGTCACCTACATACAGACAATTGCACATTAGATGAGTCTGAAAAGAGGGTGGAAAACAACTTTACCAAATAAACACAATGGTAAACAGTCAGTACACACCGACAAGCCATGTATGCTGGTACTGCATCGGTGACATCATCGTTGAGATGCGACTACTCCTCATGATGTAAGCATTGTCCGCAAGACATACTACCAGAGCATTTATTGAGTGGAAATGTTTCCTGTTTCGGTATGTCTGCTCATGTGCCTGTGGTGGTACCAAAGCCACATGTGTCCCATCAATGGAGCCAATGACGTGTAGCATCCTTCCCAGTGTATATAAGTCACTCTTGACGTCAGTGAGTTGTTGTGGTGTTGGGAAATGTATGTAGTGGTTGAGGAAATGCAACATCGCCTCCAAAACATCTCGAAGCACACGGCTGAACATGGTCTGTGACATCCCACCAGCAGAAGCAACAGTGTATTGGAAGGTACCGGTGGCAAAGAAGTGTAGGGTTGCCATCACCTTCACCTTGGGGGTCAGCGCTGTAGGGTATGGTCGGCCAGGTTGCAAGTGTGGGGCCAACTGCTCCGCCAAATCATCAATCATTGGCCTAGCGAAGTGGTACCGTCGTATGCAGTCACGTTCAACCATGGTTGCAAGGTCAGGGAACGGTCTGTGGACAGCTGGTCTCCTGCAGTACATAGATGAGCAAATAAAGGTTGTCAGTTACCCTATCTATGTGCCAGTGTCCACGCTAAATTGCACATGAAACATCATAACAGGACACAAGTACCTGATGTGTGTGCTGTTGGGTATAGGCACATATGTCAGATACATGCCCATCATCTGACATCTCAGCTCTACAGGTTTACACAACAAGGTCCATGTTGTGCTGTGACACATCTATGGGCTCTCTACATCAGTACGAGTGTCACATACCAAACACACACCACATTGACTAGTGAGGACAGATGTCTTCCCCACATCACAGGTTTTTGACAGACACAGGGACCTTGAAATGCCACAAGGCCACTATCATGATGTAGCGTCTCATGTACACGCCACAACACACACATGATACCCACATGAAGTGCCACCTGATTTTTTTGCAGGTCATACATGGATGTCTGTGACACACATATGCAACATCAACTCACACTGACAAAACATATGGATGTGGTTACTGTTTGACATTGAGCACATGAAATCAGAGTCATCTGCGTTGCAAAATGCACACATAATGTGGATGAACATCACATTTGTGGCACTGGGACACCCTGTGACACACATACTATTACACCTAAGAGTTAGGGTGTATGTCACATGTCATACACAATGTACCACTGGAACTGTGTTCATGCCTCGTGCTCTGAACTGTACAGTTGGCAATCACAGTGGTTGGCAATCACAGTGGTTATGTGCACAACACACAAAGGTATCTGTCCCCATGACACCTTGCACAGCCTGGGAGTGGGTGCCACTAAGTGCCACATACTAAATCACATGTTGACCCACATACACACACAGGTAATGCAGCCTGACATGCCTTTTGATATACTGTGTCACAGACTGTATTGTTGTAGGTGTCCACATGGGTCCCTGGCAAGCTATGATGGGTGGCATCCTTTTTGCCCATTGACTGCAATGGTGACAGATGCGGGTGGCTTTTTCAAAGACGCGCCGTACACCTCTTGGCCATTGACTGCAATGGTGACAGACGCGGGTGACTTTTTCAGATGCGTCGTACACCTAGGGACCGATCCGTGCGCACGCATTGGCTATTGACTATCATGGAGACGGACGTGGATTTGATACTTGTACGATTCGTATGCTGAAAAGTCAGTTGGCTCCCTACAACAATGTATCAAACTCATTGGTGTCATGAACTTGAAATTTTTGAACGATGCTGAAGGCGTGTACGAGGCGTGCAATGCGATGGATTGGACAGATTCATAGGATGCAAACGTGTTGGACCTATCGCCTTGGACGCATGGGACAGAATCGGCCTCTCCAGCACAGATATAAGGATGTCTGTTCCCTGCGAGCTCACTTGTCTGCACTACATGCTCCAGATTGACATCTCTGCTACCACTGCTGCTGTCTCTGCATCCTCTGGCTCCAAGAATGGCACGTACTGTGGAGAGGGCCCCAGCCTTCACAGAGGAGGAGAACCAGGCCCTGCTGGACAGCCTCCTTCCACAGTACAGCAAGCTGTATGGTAAACCAGGGGAGCAGGTGAGTGTGCAGTCCACATCCTTTCTCATTGTGCATCTTGTCTGACTAGCACTAATGGCATTGTGTACACCAGTGGCTAGCATGCTCACTGAGTAGTTGTAACCCCCAAAGTGTGTAGGTACCTGTAGTGAACAGGTACTGTGCTGGAAAAGTGCATTTTACACAGTTATAATACCCAGGCAATGTTTCCATGTTGTTAATGCAGGACAACTGTCCATCACCATAGTTGCACTACATGTATATCCAACTGTGTGATGCACAAACATGTTGCATGTGTAGTATAATGGTATTTTAACTTTGTCATCCTCACAGGTTGATGCCCATCAGAAACAGGAGATCTGTCTGACCATTGCCTGGGCAGTTCGATCCGTGGGGGTCCACAGGCGTCGCATCCGCAACTGCCAGAAGAGGTGGCAGGACCTTCGTGGCTAGACCCGGAGGATCGCAAGAGTCCAGCTGAACCTGTCGCCTCTTCGCAGAAGGGGCAGACAACGGACCCTGACCCCCCACATGCTCTAGATTCTGACGGTGGTCTTCCCTGACCTGGATGGGCAGTTAAAGCCAGACAGCAGCAAGGAGGGGGTAAGTGCATGCCTATTCTCCGAACTATGTCTCAAATGCTCTTTGCACTCCTTCAGCCTGGTTACACTCCCACAGTTCGTCTGTCTGCTTGAACAAGAGTTATGTGCCTAAATTAGGTTATGGCCCATCTTCATCTGATACACAGGTGTGGCTCTTTCAGTCTGTGACTTGTGTCACTTGGGTTGTGTGCCCCTGCTGTTGTCCAAGGTTAAGGTTGGAAACAGCATCTGCTACCGGTGCATTGTTTTGGGCTTCATGAGTGAGCCAACTGATTGACATGTGTCTGCACATTGCCAGAAATCTGACATGTACTCTGTGTGGGCCATTAATATGTGTTCCAATTGCTGCTCTGGCTCACCATATGTGTCTGGGGTATTTACCACACACCCATGCAGTAGGTGAGACACTGTTGGGGCCTTAGAAGAATATACATCATGTGTGTCACACATGCATTGACACATGCCTAGTGTTCAGGGTAATCCAATGTTGCACATGGACCAGGACAGGTATGCCTACTCCGGACATTAAGTACACTCTGTTCTCCTACTCCTGTGTGTCAGCCTACATTTAGTGCATTGTGAAATGTGCAATCAGGTGTCTGCCTCTGTGTCATTGTGGAGTGGCCTAGCTTTTTAGACTCCTGGGGTGTTAAATAGTTTGGGGTGAGCAGCCACCTGACATGTGGCTGTTGGATCAGCACAATGGGGTAAAACATAGGTGTGTAATCACTTGACTGTGCCTAATGGTGTATTCTACATTAAAGTGCAGGCATCTTTAATTCGTTCTCATCAGACTGTGATGTGATAATGTTTACAGATTTGTGCTTGCAGTCACTCAACTGTAGCATTTGTACAACGCGGGATCATCAGATGCCTTAAGATGTGGGTAACAGTGGGGGAACATGTGCACTTGACAGTGCAAACTGTTTGTTTTTGGATGCACTGCCCTTGTGACTGAAGCCAGTAATGACTGATTAGCCAGACTGGCCTGTAGCATGGTATACCACTTGCAAATGTGTATCCTGCAGTAATGTCAGTTGTCCTGCATGCACTCAATTGTGGCATTGACCATCAATACATGAGCACATCATGGTGCCTGGTGAAGGAAGCATATCCAGATTACTGATAATGACTTTGGCCATCCCTTATCTTGACACATGTACTGAGTCAGTGGCAGGAGATGGGATATGTGTGTACTGACACATTTCAATCACAAATCCTGCAGTTCAGACAACTGTCTATGTGGTGCATGTGTGCACATATGAGTAGTGGCATACTACATTCCCCAGACAGATGAGTCCATGGACGGGAAGGATATGAGGGGCATGTTTGACGGGCAGACTGACATGTCTTGTTCAAATATGTGTCAGCACTTTTTGCAATATTTTGCAAATGATGCAAAGGCGTACTCAGTAATGTGCTGTACTGACTGTGACGTGTCAGGTCAATACAGGTGACTGATGTGGATCTGTTTATCCTGATTGTTTGCGGATGCATCTACAGCTACTGGAGGAGACAGCTCCACGGACCAAGAGGAGCCGCAGAGCCAGACTGGGTCCGCTGCAGAGGAGTCGTAGGGACCCAGCGGCACGGAGGGTGAGGAGAGCCACACTGAGGAGACCTCAGCTACAACCACCTCGGCTGAGGAACACAGCAATTGGAGTGATGACTCCCTTGTGGAGGCGGATGTCAGCAGACCCCAGACAACACCTAGCGAGTCTGTCCCTGCCACCACCACCATCTCCACCCTCCCATCTGCTCCCATTCCAGATGTCCATGGAGGCTCCCATGTAAGGGAGCATGTCTCCTTCGTGCCAGGCACCGCTGCCCCTGGCCCTGTCTCCCCTGCTGCCCTGAGTGTGGAGTCTGTGGACTTACTTAAGCAGATCCATGTAGGGCAGACAGCAATGCTGAGTGTCCTTCATTCTCACACCAGTCTGTTGACACAACTGGTGTCCTTCATGGAGGGCATCTCATCAAACATGTCTGCCCTACAGCGGACCATTCAGGCCATGGCCTCCACGCAGTGTCCCTCCTCCAACAGTTCCTCACCCCTCCTACCTCTGCCACATCCACAATCCTCTACCTGTCCAACGCACACACACACCGGCACAGGTACGCACCACAACAGACACAAGCAGCACACAGCCACGCAAGACAAAATCCAGACCCACAAGCACGCACACTCTGGGGACTGATGGCACACACACAGGGGATGGGTCACAGACACACAAACAGGCATCCACGAGTACTCTGCAGTCCTCAGATGCCTCTCCCTCCAAAACCCCTTCTCTTGCCTCACCTGCAACCCCTCCCTTCCCTGCAGCTCTTCCTCTGTGACCATGACCTCTTTCCCACCGATCCATCTGCTCCAACTTACAAGGGGAAGAGGAAGTCACCAAACACAGAGGGAAGTTCCCCTGCCACACGGGCACCCTTCCCCAGGAGCACAGACACTGAGGCCCACATCCGCAAATCCCTGCAGACCAGGAAGGGCAAGACCCCACCACAATACCGCACCTCCACCACACAGTCTCCGTCCTGCAGCCCCCAGGCCACCACTCCACAGGTCCCCCCGCCACACCCTGCCCCAGGTTGCCCCACACACCAATACCGCATCCCCCAAAATGCTTAGTCCCTCCCCCCAACCACATGCACTTCCACCCCACCTCACACGCTCAGCCTGTTCCTGCCATTGGTGTGGAGACCGTGTCCCCCGCCCCGTCCTGCCCACCTTATCTGAACCCCATTACACTCCTTTGGAGATTGACACTATAGTAGAGAGCACCTCCACCCCGTCTGACTTGGGCACTGCTGTGTAGACCCCGTCCACACCATCTGACCTGCCCACTGCAGTGGTGCCGGCAACCACCCCATCTGACTTGAGCCCTGTAGTGTTGACGGCGCCCACTATGTCAAAACACCTCCACTGCATTTGCCAGTGACACTCCTGCACCCACCACCCCTCCCCTGCCTCATTCTGCTGTCCCCTGATCCTGTCCCTGCGGTGCCTGGCCTGCCCCTATGTATGCCCCTCCAAGGGGAGATGTCCCCTGACCGTAGCAGTGCAGGCAAACAATGGGTGACAACTTGTCACATGTCACCCTGGTAGGACTCTTGAAATGGACTGGCCATTGGCCTTTTGACATTGTGGACTTAACAGTTAGAAGGATTTATGTGCTGAATAAAGCCAATTGTTGCATCTAATGTACATGATGATGATGAGTATCGTGAACTTACTTTCTGCTGTAATGGTGTTTTAAAGGTATGAGAAACTGATTTGTTGATGTGATGGACTCCATGTGGTCCATGGGATATGTGTACTATTCTGGTATGTATCCATGACATCCTTTGCTGCAATTTTAGGGTGTAATGATAGGAACATTTTGGGAACAGGATTTTCTCCTATTGTTTGCTACTTCACATCTTTGGCATACACTGTTGCACATATGTTGGGCTTACATTTGTGCACATTGTAAGATTGCCTGACTGGGCCCATCTCCACTGGACAGGCAGGTTTGTGCATCAATGGTACACAAGTCATCTGTGTCATCAGTGCAACTTGCTATACATGTGTATTGCGTATGTGCAGATGACTTAAGGGACACTCCCGTACACAGGCTGATTTGACCAGAGCTTTCATTGTGTTGTAATTGTTGGCTCACTGAGCAAGTGTTATGCTGACATGGCAGAGCCCTGCACAGACAACGTTTTGCACAGCTGACCTTCCCCAGGAGTGGAGTCCCCTCATGGCAGTGTGTCATTCGGTGACATTGCCCGAGCCCATGGTGTGTGTTGTGTGAGCATGTCTGTGTGTGTTCCCTTCCCTTTTTACACACAGCCTGTGTTCCCTACAGATGTTCCTGTTTGTGGCGCTTGCTGAGTTGTCTTGTGTTCATCCAACATCTTTGCCCTAGATTTTCTGGGATGTAGGTGCATGGCAAACTACTGGTCATCAGGGTTTCATCCCTAGGTGTTTTAGTTGTATGATCCGGGGATGTTGTCAAACGCACGTGGGACACATTCAGGATTCCCCTTGGCACTTCTGTGTTACCAACATCATGTTGTTTTCCCTACGTGGTATCTGTCAGTGAGTGGGTCACTGACAGTGTGTGACTACTCCCACTCATCAAGGTCAGAGCTGCAATGCTGGAAAATGTTGGATGGTGTCAACATGTGTTCTTTGTGGCTCTCCTTTGGTTCCTCATTGGTGTGGGAGTGTGGCAGGGATCCCAATGGTTCTGGTAGATTTCACGTCATGCCCATGTACCGCATACTGTGCAGTGTGGCAGACATTCACAAGGGTTGTTGACTGGCCATGTGTGAGGAGTTTTGGGTACCTTATATTCCCCTACCACCCCTGGGATTGTCATCGGTGCATGAGCAATGTCACCAGTCCATGTGTGCTTAGCTGATGCACATTGGTGCAGATCAAGGTGTGTGGTGTTGAGAGTGGCCAAATGTGAGTTGTCTCATGGCTAGGCCCCTACCTTCATTTTGCCAATTGATTACAGGCCATGGCCAGTGATTTGTTTGTGTAGGTGTGATGGAAGTTTGTTGGTCAGGACACATGACCCAGTGTGCACAGGTGACTGTGCTCCACAGTATGGGCAACATCTACCTTTGTCATCACAGTGGGATTGTCATACAGGCTACTGTCACCCCAATGTAGGGTCCCTGAGGGTAGTGCTGTGTTGGTTGCTGTTCCGCCCAGCTTGTGTCACATGAATCCGTTGGGATCCTACTCATCTGACAATGCCTGCTTGCCCACAAAGGGGTGCACAGTTCATAAGTTACTTTTGTATGGCACTGTGTACACATCTGTGTCATTGGAGTTCAGCCCACCATCATGTGTTGTGTACTGGCCTGGGGACACTGAAACACACACACATGTTGTGAATGATATGCGGAGTGTGGGGCTTCCTCTGCACCACTGCATTGGTATGGCTTTTGCGGTCCATTGGCTGGATGTTGTTTGGAGGTTTTTCCCTAGAGTCCCTGTGTCTCCTAGCTCATCAGCCTGCACATTAATCATGTTTGGTATGTCCCATTGCTGCCATGGTATGGGACTTGGTCACCTAACATCTACAGTCTCCACAGGATTCCTTAGTTTGTGTGTCTGTTCGTAAAGATATGTGTGTATGCATCATGATGCTCACTTTTCACATAGTCTAATTGGACACTGGAGGCATTGACAGGGATCAAGGCCGATGCTTGTCTGCACATGGCAGAGGATGTTCTTGTGATACACAGCAATCTTTGCCTCACCAAATCTGTTTGTCTGTGACACACCCACTACATTGCCACGACATTGCTTGTGGTGTTGGGACCAGGAATCATACATGCTGGTTTGAAGATGCTGCTATTTTTATGTTCACACTCACCTTCTGGTCACTATAGTGATGTGGGGTTTAGACCCCATTACCACAATGTTCCTGATATGCTGGTGTTTTGAACCCCACAATCACCTTTTGATCACTGTAGTGAGGGGGGGTTTAGACCCCATTACCACAATGATCCTAAAATGCTGGATTTTTTAACCCCACAATCATCTTTTGGACACACGTGTTGGGAGTCACATTGTATCTTCACTGTCAGGATCTGTGTTGTGAGCATTTTACACACAAAAACATACAATCTTGCCAAGATGGTGGGTGGGGTTGCTTAGTCACCCTATGTGTGTGAATGCTGGTAGCGCTAGGCATCCAGCCCCCTATGTGTAGGGGATACTGGTAATGATGGACATCAAGCCCCCTATGAGTAGGGGGTACTGGTAGTGCTGGGCATCCAGCCCCCTGTGTGTTGGGGATACTGGTAATGATGGGCATCACGTCCCCTATGAGTAGGGGGTACTGGTGGTGCTGGGAAACCAGCCCCCTATGAGTGGGGGATACTGGTAATGATGGGCATCAAGCCCCCTATGAGTAGGGGTACTGGTGGTGCTGGGCATCCAGCCCCCTATGAGTGGGGGATACTGGTAATGATGGGCATCAAGCCCCCTATGAGTAGGGGGTACTGGTGGTGCTAGGCATTCAGCCCCCTATGAGTAGAGGATACTGGTAATGATGGGCATCAAGCCCCCTATGAGTAGGGGGCACTGTTGGTGCTGGGCATCCAGCTCCCTATGTGTAGGGGATACTGGTAATGATGGGCATCAAGCCCCCTATGAGTAATTGGTACTGGTGGTGCTGGGCATCCAGCCCCCTATAAGTGGGGATGGTAGTAGTGATGGGCATACAGCCCCCTATGAGTAGGGGGTACTGGTGGTGCTGGGCATCCAGCCCCCTATGAGTGGGGATGGTAGTAGTGATGGGCATCCAGCCCCCTATGAGTGGGGATGGTAGTAGTGCTGGGCATCCAGCCCCCTATGAATGGAGATGGTAGTAGTGATGGGCATCCAGTCCCCTATGAGTAGGTACTACTGGTAGTGATAAGCCCCCCCCTATGAGTGGGGACTGCTGGTAGTGATGGGCATCCAGCCCCCTATGAGTAGGGACTGCTGGTAGTGATGGGCATCCAGCCCCCTATGAGTAGGGACTGCCTGAGTGTTGAGCATCCCCCCCTATTTGTGGGAACTGCTGGTGGTGATGACCATACAACCCCTATGGTTTGGCTGTTGCTGGTGGAAATGATATCCACCCCCTAAGTGTGTGTAGCATTTCGTGGGTTCATGACGTTTGTTTGTGTGGTGGGTGTCTGACTTACCGTCTACCATGTATGCGTCTGTTCCTGATCTGGTCATAGATATACAGTACTGGGATGACCTGCGCGATGGGATTCATCATTGGTTCGTCTCGTACTTGCTGATTGTTGCTCCGTCTCGTACACGTTGAGAGTTGGTCCGTCTCGTAGCCGTGGATCGGGTTGTGTCGCGAATTGGACCTGCAATGCAGCTCTCCCGGATGCTGTGACGTGCTGGAAGTGGCGACCCATTCGGCACGTATGAAGTACGCATCGTACTTGTCCGGCCGGAAACTTCTGTGAAACTGCTTCCGGGCGACTCGAATCGGCGATTACGGATCCGGCTCGTATGGGAAATGTTGCTGGAATCGGAGCCTACGTTCCGGTCGGGATTTTTAAACCATTGTGCATTGTACTTCATCGCCCGGACGGACCGGCTCCCGGAACGAGACGGTCGCAAGGTAAGGCTATGGACAGCTCTCGGAGGGCTGTCCGAGCGAGATTAGAATCAGCCCCTTAGTTAGATCTGTTAAAACTCCACGCCCAGAGGTATAGATTGTGGAGGTTTGTGTGCAGGACCCTGCCTTCCGGTGAGACTTAAGTGCTTCCAATGAGTAAGCTTCAGGGAGGGGGATAGGCTCAGTTTAAACAGGCTAGAATACCACAGCCTCCATGCTCTGTCCGGGACACCCAGGATGACCTGTGGCCAATTAATCTTCACCTCCTTCAGGGCCCGCAGAATCAGTAGAAGCAGAGGAAACACAGAGTTCACCAAAGGTGAAACGCATCTCCTAAAGAACCTCGAAGAGGAAATTTCACGACGTAGAAAGCCAAACAAAGATTGTTCACAGAGATCAAGAACAGATCGATCCCAGGTACGCTCCTGTTGGGATCTGATGGAGCTAATCCCCCTTACCTTCTTTGTCTTTCCTTTCCGTCTGCCATGCGCGCATGATTGGGTGTGCACTTGGGGATATGGGCGGGCTGAAAGATAGTATATAACGCCCTTCCATGCACATGATCGGTGCTTGGTTTCTTTCCCGGTCCTGTGACCCGGAAGGTCTTTGCTGGTAACCTTGGAACTTCCTGTTTTGCCTGGATTGCCTGACTTCCTGTTTAGTGGACGCTGGACGCTCGCATGCTGGGTTCTGCAAGCCTGTGGATTTCGCGGGACATTCGTATCGTTATTTTGAAGAATGGAAGAGAAGAGGTAGCCTTGCCCCTTCTTTATTCCTTCGCTACGAGTGTATGTTACATATGTAGCGGGAGTGAAAGTTTGTACGGTGGATACGGAGTACATGACACAGCTGCGTTTCGGTTTTCCCCGTATTTATATACATTTTCCCACCGGGGGTTTCTAAGAGCCCAGTGATTTCTTTTGTTAGTATTTTGTTTTTGTTGGGTGCACCTATCCAGAGGACTGGTACGGATGTATCCGTCACTCTTGTATGTTCTAGAAGGGGTTTTTTGCCGCATTGAGCTTTTTCCCCTTTTTTCATAATTGTTATGACAAAGAAGGTATCTTTTCTGGGAGTATTATTCGTCCTATGGACCTTGGAATCATATATATCCCTGGATCATTGCACCATTTGGATCAAGTTGTCGTGGTGAGGACACAAAAGTTGGGAAACTACTTACACCTCCATATATAACTATCGGATCCTAAATAAGGGGTAAGAGTGTTTTCTTTTCTTCTAAGTGCTATGCCTAATCATGTGTGTGTGTGTGTGACTTCATATTTTTGGTGTTAATTTGTTGTCTGTTGCGTTTTATAGGTTGCCCTGGGTTCCTGGTGTAGTACAGAGGAAAGGGATATCTCATCACCAGTGCTGGTCCTATATCTGGCCTTCTTGTTTTATTTTTTCCCCCATCCCCCATCCCCCCTGCCCTGAGATTAGAGAACCCACCAGAGGACTGACTGTCAAGTAAATCCCAACATGGTGGTCGTGTTGTGCTTCAAGACCTTGTCAGACCTTTCTTTTATGTGAGGCAGAAAAGTACAGAGGTCATGTTAAATAGCCCACAGCTCTGAAAGATTCATATTTTGCTGTTACTCCATCAAAGACCAGACGTCTCTAGGATCCACATCATCCAAGCAACCTTCCCCACTCAGAGATGATATGCCTGTCACAGCCACTAGCTCTGGCAGATTAGACATGCTAGGTTGACCTCCATCATCCATCACTGAAGGTCCGAGGGTCTTTTGGTCCTATAAACAAATGTGATTTAACAAGCATCCCTAGTGGTGGTCCCACTGCACTCAAAACTTCTACTGCAGAGCCCACATGTGAAAACGAGCATGAAGCAATCGCAAGACATACAAGGCCAGAAGATGAAGATTCTTCCAAAATATCTGGGTCCAAACTGGACCTCATAAACCGATTGTTCCACACTTGCTCCAGGTGTTGAAAGGTACTCTGTGACACTGTGCAGAGGATGCCCCTATAAAGGAAATCAGCTGCACAGGCTGAAGAAGAACCTTTGGTTCATTGATGAAAAATGGCAGGGAGGACAGCAACAAGATCATGGCCGGGAGGTGACCAGACGTTAGCTATAGAAGTGGTGTCGTCAGGAGTCGGTCATTGAGGTACAATAGATGAATCTCTGTTCTGAAAAGATGGGCCACATTCACTAACTTCACCTTACACGAACAGCTATGGGGCCGAGGTAAGGCTGAAAGTCAGGAAGCTGAATTGTTAATGCGCCATCCAAACCATGAACTGGAGGTAACGCCCGTGGGACTGCAGAGTTGGGACATGAAAGTACGCATCCTGAAAATCCAATGCCACTGACCTGTCTCCAGCATCGAAGACAGTCATACCTCAGGCCAATATCAACATTCAGAAACCTGAGGTCTAAGGCAGGCCTCAACCCACTGTTTTTCTTGGGAAGAAGGAAATAAGAAGACTAACGACCTGCATCCCTCTTTGCCTCAGTATCACCTTGATGATACCCTTTGCAAGCAGAGATTGAACCTCCACAGCAAGATAGCATCATGATCCACCAACATTTGAGAGACAACTGGGGGATGGCCGGGGTTGTAGATAAAAGAGGAAGGTCGTAGCGAAATGAAACAACCCGATGGACCCATTGCTCCAAAGTAATGGCAGGTAAACAAAAGTTAACCCTGCCACCTACCAGCCTTATGTGACATGACGGTCTAAAATGACTAAGCAATGCCTGCTGCAAGAGAAGCCAAATGCTGCCTTTGTTGCTGGGCATGGCCTCTGCCATCATCCCTGCCCCCATATCCACAAATGGTCTGGGCAGACAGTTGGATTGGCTGCATGGGTTGCTTCTGACATTTGGCAAGACCCTTTAAGAAACACCTTAATTTCCTGAATATAAGGGGTTATTAGTGAGTGGAAACTGCGGTCTATGAATCGCTCCAGCGCAGACTCCACCTTATCCCCAAAGAGTCTGACTCCATCAAGGGGCTTGCTCATCAAGGAGTCTCGACATCCCCAGAAAATCCGGTCATCATCACCCAGCTATACTGCTGGATAACCACAGTACTGCCCATAGCAAGGGCTGTGCAATCCGAAGTATCTGGGCCAGCCCTAAAAACATTCTTGGCCAGATCCTGGCCATCACGCACAATTTGTGTGAATGAAATTTCTGATGACTTCTTGAAAAGCAGACAAAGGGCCTAAAAGTTATACAACATTCAATGAGCAAACAGAAAATGAAGCAGAAGTAGATATGTTTATGCAAAGGCATTAATTTGTTTGGGCTGTCTTTCCAAGAGATTTGAAGGAAAGCATTCCGTCTTACCATACTAGCAGAAGCAAGAAGTGTTAGACCTTCCAAAGTGGAATGTTATGTCAGAAAGGATGGATCTCCAAAGGTGGCCTCTGCTGGTAAGAAATCCGGCAGTTCTCTGGAGGAATAGGAAAAAGGCTTGGACCAAGCTGCAGTCAACCAATTAGTTAATGCGTCTTGGAACAGAAGCAGCAAATCAGAAGTATATTGCCTTGGTTGTAAAACATCCGTAGGCAGATTGACTTTAGCGCCAACAGTTGGTAGCTCTAAGTCCAGATACTTTGCAGCCATGTGAACTGCCGCACACTCTCCTCCACCAGGGACCCAAGGGAGAGCTGAGGTCATTTTGGGCGAGATGTCTAGGCCACTATCATTTTGTAAGTCCAAATAGAGGACATAACTGCATAAACAAGGCAGCGGCCCACCCCTGAGG
Organism: Triturus cristatus; assembly: GCF_964204655.1. Classification (NCBI taxonomy): domain Eukaryota; kingdom Metazoa; phylum Chordata; class Amphibia; order Caudata; family Salamandridae; genus Triturus; species Triturus cristatus. Next base: position 141,379,870 of record NC_140591.1, on the reverse strand, counting down.
TGGCCCAACCGCTATTGTCTGACATACCTCTTTCCCATCTGACGTGACTCTAACAAAAGACCCTATCACTGAAGATGTGATCCAGGGGGCGATCCAGGAATTGAAAACCGGTAATAAGAACCCAGGCCCAAATGTCTTCCCTCTCAAATACAACTCTAAATTTAGAGACATCACCACCCACACTTTCTCCGACTATATAAGGAAGCGGTGAAACAGGGGTCCTTCCCTCCAGAGCTCGACCATGGAACGATTATAGTCATCCCTAAATCAAATCACCCAGCGACAAACTGTGCCTCTTATCTCTCTATGGCAAAATTTTGAAAATATTTCAAAATATATGCTTACATTTTGGTGACTAGGCTTCAATTAGTCCTTCACTCTTTGATCAACCCAGATTAATGTGGCTTTATGCCTAACTGCAGCCCTAGACACTGTATCTGTTGAGTACATGCGGCCCTAGCTCACGTCAGTGACATTAAAGAGGTGGCAGCTTTATTACCTGTCAACTTTGAAAAGGCCTTTGATACGGTCGATTGGAATTATCTTGAGTCGGTGCTGCTCCATATGGGCTTTGGCACCTTGCTAACTCTTCTATACTCGCGACCTGTAGCCCAAATCCTCATCAATGTCGTGCTTTCGCGAATTCCCGATCCGGATTGGGACCCAGCAAGGGTGCCCCCATTACCCACTTTTCTCCACTCTTGCCATAGAACCCCTGGCTCGTATAATCTGTTGTGGTGGTCAGATGCGGGGCTGGGCCTGCGCATCCTTGAGGTCCAATGACTTTTCAAACAGGCCTCAGGACTCTGAGTAAACTGGGGGAAGTCACTTATAATTCCTTTAACCCCTTGTGTGCCCATGACGAGTTGGACTCGTCATGGGCCGCGGTTGCGCTGTGCCCATGACGAGTCCAGCTCGTCATGAACCCCGCCCGCTAATGCAACGCCCGGCACAGGGCGGGGAAAGGGCGTGGCACACAAGGGGTTAAAGGGGACTAAAAGTAGCCCCGCTACTTAGCATAATCTCCCTCCTAACATCCTGGGTCGAGTACCATTGATGAAAATGATGATTCTTCCTCGTTTTCTTTATAGCCTACAGAACTTCCCGCTCCAAATTGCTTGGTTAACTTAAATGGTGGCGATGCTCCGGTCATTCCTCTGGCAAGATTATCCCTCACGCATCACTCAGTTAAATGTCGTTGCTCGATTTAGGATATTGGTCTTGCTACGGTGGACATCTGCCTATCTTATTGGGTATCTCACCTCCTGATTATCAGTGATTGGTTGACTGGCAGTTGGAATGACATCCGAAAACAAAAAGAGAGTGAGGGAAAAAGGAACCGCTCCTGTTCCGCCTAGGAATAATATCAATAACACAAGAGGAGCAATTCCAGAAGGGATTACTATTGTGGAAATACTGAAAAAAGGAATGAAAATTCCTTTTTAAAAAGAACCCCCACTCACCAACCTAGGTGGTGACATGCTTCATCATAGGGTTCCCACCCGAGAGGCTGAGTGACTCTCAACTGTGTGCTACAACGCCTGATTACAGCAGAGCCAGTTATTTGTGAAATGTGAATAGTGAATGGTGATTTTAAAATTATCTCTATGCACCCAAGGATTTTAATAGTGGGGTCATAGGGCAAGGTTAAAAACGAAAGTGGATGTTTCTATCTGGTTAGATTGACCAAAGACATCCGTGTTATAAAAGTGACAGGGTCTACATGTTTCAGCCTTCCCGCGCAAGATCGTAAGGCTTTCTTCAGGACCAGTGTGAGTGATTAGGTGTGCACATGCTAAGGTGCACCCTCTATTATACGAGTCTCACTGTCAATTTACGGTTTTCACTCGTACTCATTGAGTTTCTGGAAAGAAAAAAACATACTGCATGAGATATAGTACATTTCACAAGATTCTCACGTATGTTTATACAGTAATCCCACACAACAGTGTAATAAGGTGAGTGATATAGATCCACATCTCTGGATCACCACTGATTCGCTTCACTCACCCGTAGCGCTCAATCCGTGTGTCAGACATACGGCATGCGCATGCTTAAACCCATATAAGTGTAATACTGCTGCGTGATTAGTGTTTTAGTGAGAATTCTCAGATATTTGGATTCTCCACATTCCTCTACACGTGCTACTTTCAACTGTGGTATGTTTTTAACGAGTCATTTTCAACTCAGAAAAAAGTGTATTTCACTCCTAGTATCAAGTCGGGTCCCAGTTTTTGGGCCCATCTGATTTTCTATTCGGAGACTGTGATCAAATTTAAAATGCATAGTGCAAGCTATGTGGTATAGTAAAAACATGGTGGCAAAAACAAAGCTATCGGACTTATTTAAATCATAATTGTGCGGAACCTCATGGATCCTCCCGGGGGAGCGTTGCCTATAGTCAAACCTATGGGGGGGACGGGATGTGAGGTTAAAGTTTATCGTCATCGTAAAATAATAGAGTGATTGCACATAGAGTGGTCCTTACTTACTCTGTCAAGGATCAACGCCCGCCTCAAGCACCTACTGCAGTCCCAGGTCGGGTTCCGGAGGATACTTGGTTTCCGGGTCTGAGCGTATTTCTAAAATCTAACCCGTAATTGCATTGGCTGGATTCTGTGCGTGTCACTGCCTACAGCGCGGGGACGTCAGCACGCAAATCTGGTTGCTTGGCAAAATGCGCGTCCTCTCGCTCTGCGTCAGGGGTGCTTGGAACGGGGAGTTGAACTCATTCATGCCCTGCCTCCAAACATCATGTACCCAAGGAAAGTGTCGGGTTTTCAAAAAAACTTTATTAGGCCAAACAACGTTGGCAAAATTACACCCACTGTTTGAACAAGAAAAATTATACGGAAAAATTATAAAATAACACAACACCACCCTGACATTACAGTATGTGGAGGACAGACTGTACAAGTTTTTGCTAAAACAGGCATATTCACATAAGGAAAAAGGGGGTTGGGGGTTGGCAACACCGTTCCCTTTAAGGCGCGCGCGCACACCTTGCCTGACGTCAAGCGCACACTGCCGGATGTGGAGCGCGCACAACGCAACCAGGACGTCCCGCAGGAGAGAGGGAGAGGCGCCGCCGCTTTAAGAAGCGGGCGGTGCGAAAGGCAGGGACTTTTGCTCTGGTGCTGGAGAGGAGTCGTCTAGAGTGCAGGTAAGGGGGCTTGTGGGGGCTTGTGGGCTTGTGGGGGCTTGTGGGCTTGTGGGGGCTTGAGGGCTTGTGGCGGCTTGGGGGGAGCTTGGAGCGGCTTGTGGCGGCTTGGGGGGGCGTGTGGCTGCAGAGCGCGGGGCTGATTGTGGCCTTTTGTTTACGTATTGATGGTAATCACAGCCCGTGAAGGGGCTCTGATTACCATCAATACTTAAACAAAAGGCCACAATCGTCCCCGCGCTTTACTAACAAAAGAGTAGAGTCAGTTTAAAAACACAGCGTGTACTTTCAGAAGGAACACGCTGTATTTTGAAACTGGCTCTACTCTTTTTGTTAGTAAAGCGCGGTGCAGGGACTATTTCAGGCTTGAACTTTGGGGCCAGAGTTCGAGCCTCGAGGTCGCGTCCACATCCTGTGATTGTGGGCAAATCACTTAATCTCCCTGTGCCTGAATATGTAATGTAAAGACGGTGCTCATTTAAAGCGCTCCAATACCTTTGGGTCGAGTTCGCGCTATCTAAAATATGCCAAAAAAAAGCAGTGGGACAGTAACAGAAAGTCAGTGGGGGCGGAGGGGTAGACGGACAAATGGGGAGGTATAGGGCAGGTTTCAATTATCTAATGTAGCACAGAGGGTTAATATGCCTGCTGCAAAGAACGCATACCATGTATTTTACAAAAACAGTATTTTATGTGCATAGGTCAGTTGGTTACTGCTTTTGTCACATAGAGTCTTTTGTTACTCTGCAGCTCATAAGAGACAATCATAATCTAGCACAGTGACCTATACACTGTCATCAAAGATCTGCTTACACATTGCATGGTACAAATTAGTAACTTATGTTTTTCCCTGTCTTTCATTATCCTGATGCTGCTAAAGGGGTTTATTTGGGTGGAAATACATTTTCATTGTTAAAGTCAATGCTAACCACTGTGTTATGTTCCGAATCCTGAATTTGTGCTTTTCTAGACAAGCACTCTTAAAAAATGCCTACCAGTATGAATGACATGTGACTCCTACACCTTGTAGTCCCCTTTGTATGTAGCATTTTCTCCACACTGATTTGCACACATGATTCATTGTCTCTGTGTGTGTGATGTAAAGTGCTCTAACATCCTACAATGGTATGAGACAGTGGTTCCCAAACTGGGGTCCACGGATCCCCAGGGGTCCGTGACACATTTCCAGGGGGGGCCGCAGGCAGCAGTTTTAAAAGCAATGCAAAGTTCCTTGTATAAACAGCAGTTTTTGGGCAGCAATAAAAGGGTCAAGATAACTCCAGTGATTCATGTACCTGCTGCAGAGAGATAGGGGGTTTGTCCAGTGGCAGCTTTGAGTCATCTCAGGAAGCCCAGATGGTTAATATGCCTGCTGCAAAAAATGTCTACCACGCATTTAAAAAAAAAAAAACAGTATTTTGTTTTGTGCATAGCTCAGTCAGTTCCTGCTTTTGCTACAGAGACTCTTTTGTTATTATGCAGTTCACAAGTTCCAATCGCATTTAGCACAGTGAGCTATGAACTGACATCAAAGAGCAGCAAGCAACTGCATGGTACAAGTTAGTAAGTTATGCTTTTTCCCAGTCTTTCATTAACCCGATGCTGCTAAAAAGGTTTGTTTGGGTAGAAATAAATCCTTATTATTAAAGTCAATGTTAACCCCTGTGTTATGTTCTGAATCTTGAGTTTGTGCTCTCCAGACCAAGCACTCTTAATAAAATGCCTACCAGTATGGATGACTTGTGAATCCTACACCTTGTAGTCCCCTTTGCCTTATGTAACATTTTCTAGTGACTGATTTACAGACGTATGATTCATTGTCTCTGTATGTGTGTGATGTAAAGTGCTCTGGCACCCTACAGTGGTATGAAAGGTGCTATAAAACAAATTAAATACATGTGACAGTGGGGCTTTGGAGAGATGAGAGGCACTGTTGGAAGGTAGTAGTGAGGGAATCAATGTAGATTGACAAAAGATTGTTGTATGCTGGTGCATAGTAAGGTCATTATTTCAATTAAATATATAATGACAAATGTGTTGTGAAATGCACAATTTCCCCCCAAATTTTCTTGGGGGAGAGGCCTCCAATGCTCCCTTTGTAGTGGTCAGACTCACTTGCTGCACTTGGTGTGCACTGTATAGGGACTAGTCTGCCAACATTTGCCAGAGCAGCTTTAAGTTTCCAGTCCAGCCTTGGCAGGAGCAGGAGCCCCAGGCTGTGAAATAAAACTAAACAATGGAAAGTTAATCGCGAGATGCAGCACCAACCTTCTCATTAGGATTTTTCTGTTTTTGCAAATATTTTAATATATAAATACTAAAATCTTTAGTAATTTAAGTCTAGTCTTTGTTTGATGCACACACGTGTTTTTGCTTTCTTCTTCAAATTAGTTTTAATGTTTAACATTTAAATCAAACAAATAGCCTGGGGGTCCCCGGCTGCCAGTAGTGACTCAATGGGGGTCCTCAGGAGTGTAAAGTTTGGGAACCACTGGTATGGGGAGATGCTATAAAACAAATGAAATACATGTGATAGAGGAATGAGAGGCACAGTTGACGGGTGATATTAAGGGAATCATTGAGGAATCCCAACAAAGATTGTTGTATGCTGGTGCATTGTAAGATTGTCATTTACTATTCCTTAAAATACAATTCAATATATAATGATAAATGTGTTGTAGAATGCACCATTGATTCCTAATTTTCTTCCTAATTCACTTAGTGTGCACTGTATGGGGACTGGTCTGAAACCACTTGCCTGGGCTGCTTTGGGTTTCCACTCTGGCCCTGGCAGGAGCCTTGTACTGTGAAATAAAACGAACTATTTAAAAGTTAATCACTGAGATGCAGCACCAACCTTCCCATTACATGTTCCCGTTTTTTGCAAACTCTTCCAATATAAAATACTAAAATCATTAGTAATTAGAGTATTTGTTTTTGTGTGCCCATGTGTGTTTATTTTTTTCGAATTACTCTTTTAATGTTTGAAATTTACATCATGCTAATAATGAAACACATTGGCACACGCCTGTTTGTCCTAGACTGGAATCCCAGGTAATTATTTGGTCATTTTTCCTATTGGGGTCTCTAGACCGGTCTCATTCATAGTTTGTGATTCTTCAAGCGTTTGCTGACTATCTTGTCTTCAATTGCAGGTTTCCAGTCTGTAAGGTATTTGGATATGAGTGGTCAGGTGTGAGTACCCAGAAAGACAAGGTAATTCTGTGTACGTTCCTCGTTGGGTTGGGGGTTGCTGGGTAAATAGAATCACAATCTGCACCCCTTTTCTTTTGCAGGTTTGTGAGACCGTACTACGAATACAATTGCACAGGCAGACCGGAGTACAGGCAGAACAAACAGGTAACTGTTTGCTAGAGTTAAAGTAGTGCATCTTCTGTTGAGGATTCAGCCTCATGAATACTATCAAGAGTAAATTGAGGAATAGACTAGAGCAGAAGCATTTGGATATGCTGATGAGGACAAAAGCCTACCTCCTGAACGGGAAAGTTGACCTAGATCGAGTTTATCACCACCGGAAAAATGCCAAAGATCGCCGTGAGAAGCAACCCTGTCACCCCTCTAGTGATGCCACTTGACATGTCTCCCTTATTGTTTATATGTGATATTGTATAGGCTCCCAACATTTCCCCACCCAATTAACAGTGCTCAAGTTAAGAATATTTATTAAAATCTTATGATGGTACCACCGTTTAAGTCTTGTGCTTTTCTAAACTTGTAGTGTACTTGCCTGTGTAACCAATTCATGTCATGGCGTGTTTATCCAATTTGGAAACTGCCCTTAAGACACTTATTGTGGCACTGTATGTGTGAAAATGCACCATCTTTTCACTTTTTAAAGTAAACGTTCTGAGTGACATTTGGCGCCGCGCACACGCGCGGTCTGGTTCCTGGCGCACATAGCCATGGTTGCAGCGCACAGAGACCCTCCACTGCCGCACACAGAGGAAAGAAATTAGAGGGAACATTGGTTGGCAAGTTGTTCTGTTCTCAGGCAGGTAGCTAATAAAGTGCCCTCTGTCCTTAAATTATGGGTATGGAAGCAAGTCTCTATTTCTGCTGTACGGTTTATTTTAATGAATTCCAGGGAATGTTGTTGTTCAAACCCTGTTTGTGAGTGGAAAGTCTATAGATCCACCTTTGTTCTTTTTAAAAAGGCACCTTTGTGAGTCACCTGGGGTTTGAATCTGTTCTATAACAGTCCATCTTAGATCACTAGTTGTGTGACCTTATTGTAAAAAATGTTCTGACATTTTCGTTCTGTGTTTCTTGCATCTGATATTACTGCGGTGCTCGCAGATGCATTGTTTAATTTTTCTGCATGTCAAGTCAAGTCAAGTCAAGTCATAGGCACTTCTATAGCGCAACATATCACTCCAAAGAGTCTCATGGCGCTTGCAGCGGCTGGAAGCGGAGAAAGGGCTAGGGAAGATTACTGGTCGAATAACCATGTCTTAAGCTTATTTCGAAAGCACCCTAGAATGGGGGTGGATCGTAGATCAGCGGGCAATTTGTTCCAGGAAGACGGGGCTAGGTAGGAAAAAGATCTACCACCCTGTCTGGTGGTGTATATTCTGAAGGGGGTGAGCAGGGAATTGGTACTAGACCTCAGTGCCCTCTGAGGCTTGTACCAGCAGAGTTTTCTGGACCAGTATTGAGGTTTCTTCCCATAAAGATATTTATGTGTAAGGCATAAGACCTTAAAGAGAATGCGCTTTCTCACTGGAAGCCAGTGTAGAGCTCTAAGACATAGAGCAGAAGAAGTTCGATGAGGAAGATTCAGAATCATTTTAGCCGCAATATTTTGTAGAGTCTGGAGTTTGTTTAAAAAGGATTCATTGATGGACTGTAGGAGTGTGTTACCGTAGTCCATCCGATTAGTGCTCAAACCCTGAAGCAGCGGTTTTCTGGCTTCCAAGGGGATCCATTTGAAAACTTTCCGCAGTGTGCGCATTATTCCGAAACAAGAACTGACAATATGGTTAACCTGGGCCTTCATGGACAGTTGAATATCCATGTAGAAGTCCAGATTACGGACCACCTCTTTGGGGACAGGACAGGCACCAAGGTCATCCCTATATACCTGTGTCCGCAGGGACAGGTTATCAGGTATACTTCATTCACAGAATTTCAATTTGTATGTGCTCTTAGTGTCCAGATCTTATTAGGCTCTAAGTCCAGCTGTTTTACAGTTGTCATGACACTGCAGTTCCCACAGGAAAAATGACCAATCACTTTTGGAAGGCCCCAGGAGGTGAGTACTGACACGTTTTTTCCATGTCTGTCTTTCTTGGACGGGTGGACACTAGGGAGTCCTTTAGGCTTTTTGCTCTTTTAAAAGAGAATAAAGGTTTTTCCCATTGTCTGTCGCCAGATTCTAAAATCTTCCAGTGTTTATTTATGGATTTTGTTACTGAGTTAGACATGGTACTGAATGTTGTAACACAAGTTAGAGGGATTTCTGTTGTGGTTTTTGGATTCTCTTCTAGGAATGCTTCACATGGTTGATTCTTCGCTCTTTTTAGACATTTATTTAATATTCTGTCTGGGTACCCTCTGTTCTTAAGTTTTTTGGACAGATCCAAAGCTTGTGCTTGATAATCTCCAAGTTTGCTGCAACTGCTCCTAAAACGGAGGAATTGCCCATAGGGCAAATTTTCTTTAAGTGCTCTGGGGTGGAAGCTGTTGAATTTAAGAAGATTGTTCTTAGCAGTAGGTTTGTGGAGGGTTTTAGTTTCCATTCCATGGGGACAGTGCTTAAATCCTTCCAACAATTACAAGAGGAATACCAGCTTCACCTTAGCCCATTCTACAAGTATCTACAGTTCCCTTATGTATGGGGCATGGTGTACTCGCCCTTGTTTAGCCCTTTAGAGGTTAGGCTGCTGATAGAGGATCTGGGTGCTCACAAGATCCGATAAATATATCAAACCTTGGTTAAACATAGCCACAACACCCTAGGGGCGCTGCAGGCTGCCTGGGAGGGAGACATTGAAGACTTAAATGACGATGACTGAAATGAGGCCCTGGCGGGAACCCGTAGTGCCGCTATTCCATCACGCCACCACCTGATCCAATATAGATATCTACATCGGGCCGACCACACGAGGTACCGCCTCTGGCGGATGGGGGAGATATCCTCTCCTGTGTGCCTCCTCTGCAGTGTGGAGGAGGGGACCTTCCTCCACACAGTGTGGAGTGGTACGGCGCTGTAGGCTTTTTTGCGTGGTGTGACTTCTTGTCTAGCCCAGATGTTGTCATGGCAGATCCCCCTTGAGCCTAAGTTGGTCCTTCTTCACAACACAAAGGAGATAGGAGGGAATCGATATAATCAGCACCTCCTGTTTCTGGGGCTATCACTATCTAAGCATGACATTGCCCAGCACTGAAGGCAGATTCTCCGCCATTGTCATGTGGCTGGAAGGGGGCTATGGACAGGTGCAAGGGGATGGAAATAGCAGTCTTTCAGGCAAGAGGCTGTCCCCAGAAGCATGGTAAAATCTGGAAGCGATGGGCATATTATCGGGGTATTGAGCTGCCTCCTGTGCGGCCTACCGAAATTCTTATAGAGATGGAGGTACGGTCATATAGGTCTGAAGACATAGTGGTAGCCCTTATTTCTAATCACACAAGTGCCATGGACATATGCACTGTAGGAGGTTCGAGGAGTAATATTTGGTCTGTGTCTGTTCTATGAAGTTATGCAACATTGGTATCATCCAGACCTGTTGTAATGCTGGTTACATTTATATGTGCAGGCCTTTCAGGCCTTGATGTGCTACCAAATAAAACTGCAATAGTATGTGTTATTAAATAAAACACAAAGCGCCAACTGCAGTTATCTGATCGCACCGGACTGTGACAGAGATGGAGCGCAGCCTGGATACAAGGACCAGGTTAGGCCAGCTGAGATTTGTACCATATGTCTTTGATGCATGGCGTTGTGATGTGCAGCGGGGGTTCCGAGGAGCGATGAAGGATCCTGCGTCGAGTTGCGTCGTGCTGTGTTAGTTCTGATGAGGAGCTGCGAAGACTGCGATGCGAAGTCCACGTCAAGTTGCGTCATGCTGCATCGGCATCATTGAGGAGCTGCATGGGCTGGATCCACTCCAGTGTGGAGCTGTGAAGGTGGGGTGTGGCGGTTCTGATGGGGACCACAGCTGGGCTGGCAAAGCATGTTTATCAAAACACAAATGAGGAAGGGTCCAAGGGAATGTTTAAAGACCTAGACAGACTCAATCCCCTATTCAATAGTCAATAATACAAAAAAGGGTCTGACGGTCTATGTGTTGAGCAAGGTCAACAGAGAGATAGATGTAGATGTAGAGCATGAGAGAGAAAAACCTTAGAGTGCTAATTGGTTGTAGAGGATTTCCATCAAAAACCAGTGATTGGTAGGTGTCATCATCTGGATTTCCGACCTTCCCACCACTATAAACCACTCCAACCAGGAGTATTATGTGTGGTATCGGTGTTAACCAGAGCACTTGGATAAAGCCCGGGAAGGGGGAAGAAAAGAAGACAGCGAAGTCACTGGCTTAGGCAGGATGTGCAGGTATATACCGAAAAATGATATATGAACAGTGCAGTGCAATAAAGTGAAAATGTTAAAAAAGGATTTAGAGGAGGAAGGTAGTTTAATTCAAAATATTCCTACTAATCCTTGGTTAAAAAATGGTGCAGAAACAGCTTTTAACAAATAGGCTGTATGACAATATGGTCAACATGTTTCAGCCTGCTTGACCCCATGGTCAAATGGCTTTCGTCAGGACCTTGTAATCTATTAATTGCTACTGCAACAATAAAGCGTGAAAAGGAGGAGGAGCCTAGCGCGCATCCAAGATGGTCGCGTGAGCACAGGGCTCCCCGGACCCTCTCTGCTCCTCGGAATCTATCCTGAGAATATCCTGACGTGGCTTATGGAATCTGGGAGATAAAGACCAGCTGAGCATATATCTCTTTTCAAAACTCAAATCGGACCTGGGAATCCTGAGTTGTCGCCGTCGGAACTTTTGGGACCCACCCGACGGAGGTGACCGGGGTGAAGGTGACCCGAGGGGCCGGGCTGCAATTGAACAACAGCGGCTTCAGCGCGGTGCCAGTTGCCGATCCACCACTTTCGGTTTCGGTTTTGCACTTCAGGAGACCGGCAGGGGGGTGCGCTCGGGGTGGCGAGGTGCTTCCTGGGCCTCTGAATGAGGTTTTCTTTCACCTGCTACTAGAGTGCCTATCGCCTCGGACCCCCTATACCGACATTTTGTGGTCTTCTTGCTGGTGCCCTTACACCTCTTGATTGGGTGTCCCCTTGAGTGACCGTGTTCACATGGGGGGCAAAGGGGGTCCCGAGGGCCGCAAGACCAAGGCTTCCCTCCGCGGGGGAGCAGTCCAGAGCAATAACATGGACCGATACACTCAGGGCAGGGGGCCCTCTGGCGCTGCTGGCCCCCCCTCGGATACTGCGGAGGGAGGCGCGACCGTCTCTACGGAACTATCCCTGCAGGACATTATGGGCGCCATTGAGGGCATTAGGGAAACCATCGCGACGCAATATGAGGCCCTGGCCCGTAAGATTGACACTGTCGCGATTGATGTCACCCTGATCCGGGCCGACCTCTCCAAAACTAACGAGAGGGTCCAGGCTCTCGACACACGGACCTCCACCCTCGGTGCGGAGGTGTCGGATCTGCGGGCCGCGCTTGGAGACATCAGGGTGGTCAACGATCATATGGCCCGGCGGCTTGAGGACTTCGAGGGACGGGCCCGACGCAACAACATCCGCGTCATAGGTGTACCGGAGTCCTCTGACGGCCGCCCGGTTGACCTCGTGGTCGAGGAACTTATCCTGAAACAGTTGTCCCCGGCTGGCCTAAGTAAGTTCTTTGCCGTGGAGCGGGCCCATTGAGTTCCGGGCGGTCGGCCACGGCCGGGGGCCCCCCCGAGGCCTATCGTGGCCAAACTGTTCTACTACAGGGACCGCGACGCTATTCTGCAGGCCTCACGGACCCACGGCCCGGTTCGTCATGAGAACTCGACCATCAATTTTTACCCGGACTTCACGCAACTGGTCCAGAAACAACGGATGGGATTCCAAGGGGTGAAGCGTCGTCTCCGCGAGCTGGGTCTAAAGTATTCGATGCTCTACCCTGCAAAACTCCGAGTGGAACATGGGGATCGGACAGCCTTTTTTGACTCTCCCGTGGCTGCAAGTGACTGGCTGGACTCTCTGCCGGACGGAGGTGGCCGTCCCGGACCCTCTGCGGGCACCGCGGGTGACGGGTCCCCTTTAGAATGACTTTTGGTCCTTGATTTTGCCGTTTTGCAATGTACAGTCGGGTCTTATTTCACTTGCATATTGTGTTTAACCAGGACCAGTGAGGGGGGCGGGCGGGGACGGGTCCCTTACCTCCTCTGGGGTCTTTTCGTAGAATGGGGTTAGAGGGGCGACAGGCACACTGCAAGTTGGGGGGGTTTTTTTTGGCCCGCAGGGGTGCAGGGTGGGGGGAGTTGGTCCTGGGGTGGGGTTGGGGGGGAGGTGGGGTTGTTTTGCTGTGTGTTTTTTGTTTACAGGGCGAGGTACTGATTTTTGTCCACATTTGGGAACTGTGCTGCAGGCTGGGGGACCCTTGATCTATTGGGGGGGATGGGGGGGGACGGGTTGAGGCTTATGTCATGGAACGTCAATGGGTTGGGGGACCGTATCAAGCGGGGTGTAGTACTGCAATATTTGCGTCGTTTGACTCCTGATGTGGTGTTTCTCCAGGAGACGCATCTGGTTGGTAATGTTTGTCATGCAATGAACAGGGGGGGATACCGCCTCGTGGCCCATTCTGGTTTCACAACTGGTTCCAGGGGGGTGGGCATTCTCCTGCGAACCTCACTTCCGGTGGAGATCACTAAGATAGTCTCGGATGACAGAGGGCGCTATGTGTGCTTGATTGGGAGGTGGGAGGGGCAGCCCCTTGCCCTGGTTTCAGTTTACGTCCCCCCGGGCCTCCAGAACTCCACCTTCACTGACTTGGGTCGAATGCTGCTTGACCTTCCGGACAGCCTCCTGCTCATGGGCGGGGACTTTAATTCTGTGGTTTCGGGTGAACTGGATCGTCACCCACCAAGGACCCTCCCCGCTGCCCAGGCATGGCTGGGTGGGATGCTGGATACCTTCGGCCTGGTGGATAGTTGGAGATTAATGCATCCGACCCAATGTCAATTCACCTTTCACTCGGGGGCGCATGGGAGTCTCTCTAGGTTAGACTACTTCCTTATGCCCGCGGCGCAGACTGGTCGGATTCGTGAGGTCAGGCACCTGGCGCGGGGTATCTCCGACCATTCTCCGCTGTGGCTTCTTTTCGACACCGGGCCGCGGTCTGCAGGGCGGATCGCTCCCATTAACCCATGGTACCTGCGAGACCCTACGACTCGTGACAGCCTGGTCAAGGCTATGGACCAATACTTCCTGGATAACGAGGGGTCGGTGTCGTCTGCAATGTCCCTGTGGGAAGCCTTTAAAACCGTGATCCGCGGACACGCCCTTTCCCAGATAGTGGTGGCTAAGAGGGTCAAGAGTGTGGCAGTGGTGAGGCTGGAGACTGACATCGTGGGGCTGGAGTCGGCCTTGGAGGCGAATGTCACTCCGGACGGGCTCCATGCCCTCAGCCTGAAACAGTTTGAGTATAGGTCCCTGGTCACTGACGCGGCCAAAACTATGTATAGGGAGCAGCAGGGTCGACTGTACGATGCCGGGGACAAGGCGGGAAAGTTGATCGCGTGGCTGGACAGGAAGGAGAGAGTGAATCGTGTGGTCCCGGAGTTGCGTGCTGCGGATGGTGTGTGTGTGACGGAGCCTGACGAGATTGTGGAATGTTTTGCTGACCACCTCCGGGCTGTGTACTCCCCAGTGACTGACAGGGATGAGGACGACTCTCGCCTTCTTTTGAGGGATATCGCCTTGCCCGGCCTGTCCGTTGAAGACCGTGAGCGGCTGGACGCCCCCTTGTCGGCGGATGAAATAGCGACCGCGATCCGCTCCCTTCGCTCGGGCAAGGCTATGGGTCCCAACGGTCTGCCCATTGAGCTATATAAATTGCGCCCTGACAAGCTTGCGCCCTTCCTCAGTCGCATGTTCCGTGAGTCTCTGGCGGCGGGTTCCCTCCCGGCCGACCAGCGTTTGGCCACGATAGTCGTTATCCCCAAGGAGGACAAGCCGCGAGACCGCTGTACTTCTTACCGGCCTATTTCACTGCTAAATGCGGAGCCTAAGGTCCTGGCGAAAGTCCTTGCCAATCGTCTGTTGAGCGTCGTGTGCGATCTTATTCATCCGGACCAATGCGGATTCATCCCGCATCGTAACACCGCTCTTAACTTGCGGCGTCTTCACGGCGCCCTTGCTAGGGCGGAGCTCCTCTCCGAACCGGCCGTGCTGGTTTCTTTGGATGCCACGATGGCTTTTGACACCATCGAGTGGCCATTCCTCTGGGCTGTCTTGGCTAAGTTTGGCTTTGGGGAAGGATTTATTGGCTGGGTGAAGCTTCTTTACACGGGACCCATGGCTCAGGTGGTGGTGAATGGGCGGGTCTCTCGGCCCTTTGCCCTCGGCAGGGGCACGAGGCAGGGATGCCCGTTGTCCCCTTTGCTCTTTGCTCTCGCCCTGGAGCCACTCGCGGCTTGGCTCCGCTGGGAGCCCTCGCTTAGAGGGATCCGGTGGGCCCCGGGCTTTGAGGATCGGGTTTCGCTGTATGCGGACGATATTCTCCTATATCTCACCTCACCGCGGCAGTCGCTCAACGTCCTCTTTGACGTTTTGACTTCCTTTGGGAATAATTCGGGCCTCACGATCAATTGGTCTAAATCCTGCGTCTATCCGATCTCCGGTGGTCCTCCTCTCCTGCCGCCTCGGCTTCCGATCCAGGTATCTCTGAGCGGCTTTAAGTACCTGGGGATATACGTTTCGCTGGACCCGGTGGCTCGCTATGAGCAGAATCTCCTGCGTCCGCTTCGGCGATTGCGAGAGGACACGGCCCGGTGGTGCAGGCTGCCCCTGTCCCCGCTGGGTCGGGCCGCGCTGTTCAAAATGATGTCCCTTCCCAGGTTCCTCTATGCACTCCAGAATTCCTTCGACGTCATCCCAGTGGCCTACTTTCGGGAGGTGGAGAGCCTGCAGAGGAGATTGGTGTGGGACGGGCGGGCGCGTATTGCTCTTGCTAAGCTTACTCTCCCCTGGTACGACGGGGGCATCGCGCTTCCCGACATTCGCAGGTATTATTGGGCCGCGCAGCTTTCGGCCATCAACCATGCCACGTATGCGCCTGGCCTGAATCCGGCGTATGAGATGGACAAGTTCCTGCTTCCCGGCGGGGACTATAACAGGGCGCTTTACTCCCGCTCGGCTGGCTGGACCCTTACGGGTCCTACTAAGATTGCGGTGCGGACCTGGAGGGCTGCCACTGCGGCCACGGGCTGGAGTGAGCGACTGACATGTGCTACTCCTTTGTTTGCCTCCGAGCGCCTGGGGAGCCTCTGGACTACGAAGGGGTTTGACCAGTGGGATACGATTGGTATCAGCAAAGTGGGAGACCTGTGGCATAAGGGCGCGGTTAAGACTTTCGCGGCTCTTCAGGCCGAATATGAGCTTACGGACAGGGAGTTCTTCCGCTATGCCCAAGTTCGACACGCCCTGCTTTCAGTCTTTGGAGAGGGGACCAAGATCCCGGTTTCTTCGCCCCTCGAGGACCGCATACTTGACGGACATGTCCCTGACAGTACTATTTCTTTAATTTATAAGAAACTGATTAATCATCGGGCTGACCTCTTGGTGCGCCTTCGGGAGGCTTGGACGGGGGATGGGGTGGAATTGGACGACGAGGACTGGCAGTCTGCACTGTCGTCCCCCAAGGAGGTCGCCATTCCGGCCCGTCTCCGGTTGGTACAGCTTAAGATTCTTCACCGGGTGTATGTGACGGGTCCTCGCTTAGTCTCGATGGGATATTCCGATGATGGGCTCTGTAAGCGGGGTTGTGGGCTCAGCGCCACCTTTCTCCATATCCTGTGGGAGTGCCGCGAGGTGGCGGACTACTGGCGCCGGGTACATACGGTTATGGGACAGGTCACTGGGGTTGTGCTGCTGCCGGAGGTGCGTCGCTGTGTCCTGAATGTGTGGGAGCCCAATGATTATAGCGCAGCTCAGACTCGGTGGGCGGCCCTGGGGAACATGATTGCCAAGAGAGATATAGCGCAGCTTTGGGGTGCCCAGCGGCCGCCCACCGTGTCAGTATGGAAGGAGAATATGGACTGGTGTATGTTCAGGGAGAAGACTGTGTATGTTGCCCGTGGTAAGCCGGGGGCATGGGGCAGAATCTGGGGGCAATGGAATGCATATCGCGGGGGTATCTGTACGCCCCCCCTGGTGGACACCGATATCGCCATGTCCCCCTGACCCTTGACGGTTCCGGGCACCTTTTGGAATGACTACATATGGACGTTCGTTTCCCTTGGCCCCCCCCCCCCGTCCCCAGCCTCCCGGTACTCCTTCCTTTCGCGTGCTGCTTAATGGTCTGAACTGGAGTTCCCCGGAGGAAGCCTGACCTGCACTGTTTGTCTTTATGCCTCGCCTTTTGTTTTTCTTTTAGTTTTTTGTGTTTGTTGGACTTAAGTCTCCTGTTCCTTTAGAACTATCCGGAGTCACTACGGGGCCGAGCCCCGGGAACCGACTGCAGCTTTGATAAATGTATATTTTATTCTGTACTTAGCGGCCGGCCCTGGTGGTTGTAGGCCCGTGCTTGTAATCGAATTATTGTTCAATAAAAACTTTAAAAAAAAAAATAAAAAAATAAAGTGTGAAAAAAGAAACAATAAGTGTTTAAAATACAACCTTTTGTGGTGTATAACTTCTTCGAGCACTCAGTCTATATAAGTTTATCTGGTTAGCACGAGAAGTAAGCCTCACCTAACCCGGAATTGACTCAGGTTTAAAGGAGGCCCCGCCCTCTCCGTCGGTGCCTCGGAGTAGGTCTGAGCCGTATGGATTAGTAGGAATATTTTGTATTAAACTACCTTCTTCCTCTAAATCCTTTTTTAACATTTTCACTTTATTGCACTGCACTGTTCATATATCATTTTTCGGTATATACCTGCACATCCTGCCTAAGCCAGTGACTTCGTTGTCTTCTTTTCTTCCCCCTTCCCGGGCTTTATCCAAGTGCTCTGGTTAACACCGATACCACACATAATACTCCTGGTTGGAGTGGTTTATAGTGGTGGGAAGGTCGGATATCCAGATGATGACACCTACCAATCACTGGTTTTTGATGGAAATCCTCTACAACCAATTAGCACTCTAAGGTTTTTCTCTCTCATGCTCTACATCTACATCTATCTCTCTGTTGACCTTGCTCAACACATAGACCGTCAGACCCTTTAAAGCATGTTTATCCACACTTCCCAGGGTCCACGACTAACCCACCACTTGGGGGGTTAGGTCTCACAGCAGGCAGAATACAGGTGCAGGGTTCAAGGTGGTTGGAGCCAACTAGCCTTTGGAGTCACTCTGGTGGTCCTGAGTTCAAGGTGAAGGTTCAGTCCTACTTACTCAGGCAGCAGAGCAGCAGGTAAGCAGAGTAGTCCTTCTTCTGAGTCTTCCATAGATTCATACGTGACCTGAAGAGTGGGTTTGAGGGTTCAAATGTTATACTTGATGCCCACTTTGAAGTGGGAGAACCTTCTGGAGTCCCCCCTATAGAGGTGTCTGGAATGTACTGCCTCTCTGCCCTAGTCTCAGTCTGTCTGAGGACACAATATGTAATGTGTGAAGTCCTTTGTGTGTGAGCTGGGCCAGTGCCTATGAAGTACAAGTGTGGTAGGTGATAGATTTAGATCTGCCCTGACAACACCCAGACCCTCTATTATGATGCTGTCTGGGAGCAATACACAAAGGCCAGCTGCCTACTATACTTAGTCATGTGACCCAGGAACAGGCTACATGCATCAAATGGTTAGGATACGAAAATGCCAACTTTCTACAAGTGCCATTTTCAGCACTGTGACTTAAAATCCAACTTCACCCTTATAGAGGATTTGAAATTACAATTCCTCATACACCCAAATTTGACTTTCCTACCAATTCCCAATAAAAAGTTAACACTTATTAAATTTAAAAAGGTAACCCAGAGGGAGGAGCCTAGCGCTTGACCAAGATGGCCGCGTGAGCCTTGAGCTCCCGCGACCCTCGTGCCCTCCTGCAATTATCCTGTCCTAAATCCTGTTTTTCATGCACGGAATCCTGCAGATGAGTCACAGCTGGGGCGATTGCCGTTGTCCGGGCTAAGATCGCCCACCGGGAACCGAAGTTGTGCATGGCGGAAGATTGCGGCCTACCTCCGAAGGATGCCAGGGGCTCGCGTTGGCAGGATGCCCGGCCACTAATTGAACAACAGCGGCCTTGGGAGGTGTGAACTGGCGGACGGGTGCCGCTGCCCTTTCACTTTCGCTTTCTCGCCCCTTGCTTGCTCTGGCCCGGGAGTGCTTCATGCCGATCCCCTGATATCTGGAAGACCTGCACTCGACCCTGGCTGGTTGTTGACGTTCTGGTTGACCCCGTTTCCTCTGGCTGAGCGAGGGACGGTTTTTTGGTAACTGACCGCCCTGCTGTTCGAGATGTCGGCCAAATCGGAGGTAGACAAGCCGAAGTCTAAGGCTGCCAGGCGAGGTGGCTATACCCAATGCAACAATATGGATCGCTATGCCCAGCAGAAGGGGTCGCCTGGTGGTTCGGGACAGTCGCTGGAAGCACAAAAGGCCGATCCATCCCCAGCCTCGGAGTTATCATTGCAGGATATCAAGGGGGCGATTGAGGGGATGCAATCATCGATTGGGCGACAGTTCGAGACCCTGGCGCACAAGGTGGACATGATTTTGGTTGATGTCAACTTGATTCGCGCGGACCTGGGCAAAACCAATGAGCGGGTCAAGTCCCTGGATCTCAAGACCACTGGCCTCGCGGATGATGTCTCGGAGCTCCAGGTTGAGGTTCGCAAGTTACGGACCGCGAATGACCTCTCCGCCCGCCGGCTCGAAGATTTTGAAGGTCGGGCCTGGCGCAACAATGTGTGCCTTATTGGGGTCCCGGAAACTTCGGAGGAGCTCTCCGTGGATTTACTCGTCGAGGACTTGGTGGTGAACCATCTTGCGCCTAAGGGCCTCGGCAAGTTTTTTGCGGTTGAGCGGGCTCACCGAGTGCCTGGCGGAAGGCCTAAGGTGGGCGCCCCCCCGCGACCGATTGTCGCCCGGATCTTTAACTTTCGAGACCGAGACGCTATCCTGCAAGCATCGAGGGTGACAGGCCCGGTGCCTTTTCAGAACGCCTCTGTGAGCTTTTATCCTGACTTCACCCAGATGGTGCAGAAGCAAAGGCAGAGTTTCCTGGGGGTGAAGAGGCGGCTTAGGGAGATGGACCTGAAATATGCCATGCTTTTCCCCGCCAGGCTACGTGTGGTGTATGAGGATCGGACTTTCTTCTTCGAATCGCCGGACATGGCAAGGGACTGGTTGGATGCGCTCCCTCGGCGACAGCCCGGCGGGGACCGCGTGGTTGGAGCGGAAGGCGACCGGGATGGACAGAAGTGATACCTCCGGTGTCGGTCTGTTTTGACTCAGCCCCGGACAGTGACTAGCACCCTACTGCAGTAATGGGAGGGCGGCGGGGGGAAGATAGGAGCTCTTTCCTCCCTTGGGGTACTTTTTGTAGATTTGTTTTTGATAGGGCGACAGGCACACTGCAAGTTGGGGGGGCTTGGCAAGCTGACGCAGGGGTGCAGGGAGGGGGGGGGGATTTGGGATGTTGGGGTTGTTGTTGGGTTTTTTTTTTCTTGCAAGGCGTAGTAATTGTTGTCAGTATTGTCCGATTGTGGTTCTCCGGGGAGGTGGAGGTCTCTTTGTGTTTGGGGATGGGGGGTAGGGGCTTAAACATAATTAGCTGGAATGTTAATGGCTTAGGGGATCGTATTAAACGGGGGATAGTCCTACAATTTTTGAAACGGACCTCGCCAGATGTGGTCCTTTTGCAGGAGACCCACCTTATAGGGAATACGTGTTATGCACTTAATAGAAAGGGTTATAAATTCATTGCTCACTCGGGGTTCTCCTCGGGCTCCAGGGGTGCGGGCATACTTGTTAGAGCTTCCCTACCATTAGAGGTTGACTCCACCATTGCTGATGATAGGGGGCGCTTTGTGGCTGTGGCGGGGAGGTGGGAGGGTAGAATGTTGGTATTGGTTTCTGTTTATGTCCCCCCTGCCCTGCAGGCCTCCACGTTTGCTGATCTGGGCAAGGCCTTGTTGGAACTCCCTGAGGGGATGCTGGTGGTGGGAGGAGACTTCAATGCGGTTGGATCTGGATTGCTCGATAGGTTCCCGCCCAGGGACACCGGGGGGGCTCAGAAGTGGCTTCCCGACTTTATAGATACTTTTGGCCTGGTAGACTGTTGGAGGCTACGGCACCCCACTCAGAGACAATATACCTTTCACTCCGGGGCCCACGGTAGTCTCTCTCGGATTGATTACTTGCTCACTCTGGCTGCACACGCCTCATTGGTATCTGAGGCTAGGCACATGGCACGGGGTATATCCGATCACTCGCCGGTGTGGGCCCATCTGGATATTGGCCGGGTAGTGGGGGGCAGGGTGGCTCCCATTAACCCCTGGTACTTTCGTGACCCCAAGCTGCGCAGTGCGTTGCTGAAGGCAGTTGATCACTATTTTCAGGATAATCAGGGTTCAGTTGAATCTGCGGTGTCCTTGTGGGAAGCGTTTAAGACCGTACTGAGTCGGGAGGCCCTTTCCTTGGTAGTGGCCGCCAAGCGGCGGAGAGACGCAGAGGTGACACAAGTGGAGGACGAGATTGCGGCTTTAGACGTGGCCATGGAGGAGGTGGTTGCAGCAGCCACACTGCATAATTTGAGCTTGAAGCAATTGGAATACAGGGATCTGGTGACGAACGCTGCCAAGACCCTCAATAGGGAGCAGCAGGGTCGATTGTACGATGTCGGTGATAAGGCCAGGAAACTGTTGGCGTGGTTGGATAAAAAAGAGCGTGTTAATCGAGTGGTGCCGGAGTTGTCGATGGATGGGGGAGAGGTTGGCACTGACCCCGACGGTATAGTCCAGTGTTTCTCGGACTATTTTCGTACGGTATACACCTCGGTTTCGGACGGGCCGACTGAGGACTCGTGCGACCTTCTGCGTGATATTGCTCTGCCCTGCCTTTCTGCCGTAGATAGGGATGACCTCGATAGAGATATAACTATTGACGAAGTGGCGTGTGCTATCCGTGCGTTGCGTTCGGGTAAGGCCTCGGGCCCAAATGGGTTGCCGATTGAGTTGTATAAGCTCCGTCCGGATAAGTTGGCTCCTCACCTGCGCGCCATGTTCGTGGAGGCGCGGGTGAATGGGTTTCTTCCGCTCGATCAACGACTGGCGACGATTGTGGTAATACACAAAGACGGTAAGCCCCGGGATAAGTGTGGTTCCTATCGGCCGATATCACTTCTCAACGCCGAGCCGAAAATCCTTGCCAAGATCCTTGCTAACCGCCTGGTCCGGGTGCTTGGAGACTTGATCCACCCGGACCAGTCGGGCTTTATCCTGCACCGTAACACTGCGCTGAATCTTAGACGCCTTCATGGAGTGATTGCTAGGACGGACACGATGCGAGAGCCGGCCATTGTGGCGGCCCTCGATGCCACGATGGATTTCGATACGGTGGAGTGGGCATACCTGTGGGCTGTGCTAGCCAAGTTCGGCTTCGGGCCTGGCTTTGTAGGCTGGGTGAGGTTGTTTTCTGAGGGGCCCCTTGCTAGCGTCGTGGTGAACGGGCGGGCGTCGACACCGTTCGAGCTCGGGAGGGGCACCCGGCAGGGCTGTCCCCTGTCGCCATTGTTGTTTGCCCTTGCTCTTGAACCGCTGGCGGCGTGGATACGATGGCACCCGGATATACGTGGGATTCGTTGGTCGCCTGACCACGAGGACCGTATTTCGCTTTACGCCGACGATATTCTGTTATACCTCACCTCGCCTAAGAAATCTCTCATAGTGGTTTGTGACGTCTTGACTTCTTTCGGTAGGAACTCTGGTCTTGTTATTAATTGGGGAAAGTCATACTTGTATGTCCTGTGTGGTGATGTCCCGACTGTCCCGCGAAACTGCTCGACCCAGATCGCCCGGCAGGGCTTTTTGTATTTAGGGATCTATATTTCCACTGACCCCACTTTACGATACGAGAAAAACTTGCTCCCTCCCTTGGCACGTTTGCGGCGGGACGTGGCGGGCTGGCGGCGGTTGCCGCTTTCCCTCCTTGGCCGCGCCGCCCTGTTTAAAATGATGTCTCTTCCCCGTTTCCTCTATGCCTTGCAGAATACCCTTGAATTGGTCCCGGCCAGTTATTTCCGAGAGGTCGAAAGCCTCCAGCGCGCGCTATTGTGGGAAGGGCGACCGCGCATAGCGATTGCTAAGTTGACGCTTCCGTGGTATGACGGGGGTATCGCGCTTCCAGACATTCGACGTTATTATTGGGACACTCAGTTGAGCGCGATTAACCATGGTGTCTATGGTCCGGCGCTGAGCCCCGGCTGCGCCATGGACCAGTGGCTGCTGCGCGGGGGTAATTACCACAGAGCGTTGTACTCGAAGTCGTTGGACTTAACCCTCACGGGGCCCACCAGGGTGGCCGTGCACGTGTGGAAGGTGGCGACAGCTTCACTGGGCTGGAAGGGTAAGCTTACCCTTGCCACCCCGTTGTTTGACTCCGATATTCTGGGAAAGCTTTGGCATACAAAAGGGTTTGAGAAATGGGACCTGATCGGTATATCCAGGGTTGGAGACCTTTTGGTTAAGGGTAGGGTGAAGTCATTCGAGGAGCTGCAGAAGGAATATGAGCTAGGGAGCACGGAGTTCTTCCGATACGCTCAAGTATGTCACGCCTTGCGGTCAGTCCTTGTAGAGGGGGAGACGGTGCCTGAGTCCTCTCCGTTAGAGGACCGGATTCTGGATGGCCATATGCCGGAGAGTATGATTTCTCTCATTTATAAGAAACTAATTAATGTTCGGGCAGATCTTCTTCTAGGGTTGCGCGATCAATGGACTAGGGATGGCCTCGAATTAGATGATGAGGATTGGCAGTATGCAGTTTCTTCTCCCAAAGAGGTCGCGATCCCAGCGCGCCTGCGGCTGGTGCAGCTTAAAATACTCCATAGAGTTTACGTGACAGGGCCTAGGCTGGTCCATATGGGTTTCTCTGAGGAGGGCTTATGTAAGAGAGGCTGTGGTATGGTGGGCACCTTCCTACATATTATTTGGGAATGCGGTGCGATCATGGAGTTCTGGAAGCGAATCCACGATGTGATGGGGGAGGTGACGGGCATCGCCATGCAGCCGGAGGCGCGGTGTTGTCTCCTGAATGTTTGGGGTCCTACTGACCACGACGCGGCACAGACTCAGTGGGTGACCCTAGGGAACATGGTAGCTAAGCGCGACATCGCTCGCCTGTGGGGCTCTACTAGGCCTCCTACATTGACAGCGTGGATGGAAAACATGGATTGGAGCATGTTTAGGGAGAAGACAGTGTATTGTGCTCGAGGGCGCCCCCGGAAATGGCACACCGTATGGGGGCGATGGAACCAGTACAGAGGGGGCATATGCCTGCCCCCAGACCCGGACCCGCCTGAGGAGCAGCTCTCCCTTTAGCATTCTTTCCGGCTTTGTATTCTTTGCTGGTATGTGTTTGCCTTCTTGAGTCTCTGCCTTCCCCTCCTTCCCTTACTATAGACCTGTGTCCGATGGACGAAATGGGGCTCGCTCCCCCCGATGGGAACCCTTTTTGTGCTTTAAGTACTTATCGCCTTGCTTGTGTTTAGGTTTGGGTTTGTGTTTATTTAAAACAGAACCTTTTGAATCTCCTATCAGTGAAAAGTGGACGCTCGCTTGTGTTGTGTTTCTAAAGCTGCCGTACCTCCGGGTTGTCGGCTGAATAGCTGTGTCCCTGACTTAAAAGAATAAAGGTTTTTTAAAAAAAATAAATAAAAAAAAAAAAAAAAAAAAGGTAACCCAATGTTATCCTATGAGAGAGGTAGGCCTCACAGCAGTGAAAAAGAAATATATTTGTGAGTTTTTCACTACCAACACATGTAAAACTTAAAAGTACATGTCCAACCTTTTAATTACAATACACCCTGCTCTATGGGCTGTTTAGGGCCTACCTTAGGGGTGACATATCTATTAAAAAAGGGAGTTTTAGGTTTGCCAAGTTGAATTCACAGTTTAAAACGTCTGGCATGCTGCAATTCCAAGGCTGAGGCATGTTTTAAAGGGCTACTGAAATGGGTAGCACATTATGTGCTGCAGACCCACTAGTAGCATTTAATTTACAGGCCCTGATTTTACAGTATTCCACTTTACTAGGGGCTTATAAGTAAATTAAATATGCCAATTTTGTTTAAGTCCATTTTATCATGTTTTTGGGAGTGGGCACACTCAATTTAACACTAGTTGGCAGTGGTAAAGTGTACAGACTTCTAAGGCCAACACATTTTTTTTTAGAAACAAAAAGGAGGGGGAAGGTAAAACATTTAGGGAGAAGACAACCCTAAGACTGAAAGGTTTAACATAATGTTATAACAAAGAATATCTTAGCAAAGAATTGACAAAATAAAGAAAACCAGCACACCAGGTGTATTTAAATCCCCATAGAGTCAACAGTAAAATCTGTTGTGCTAACTACCACCCAAAATGGCTGCCGAGATGGAGCTCTGCCAAGACGCTCTGGTGCTTCGGATCACCGATCGGTAAATATCCCTGGATATGCCCTGCCATCCACCCCACGGCCTAACAGCAGCAACACGACAACTGCCAGGGAACATAGCTGATGCCACTTACCTCCACATTTTTTAGCACCCTCGTCCCAATCCCGATGCATGGACGACTGATCTTCATCTACCCGCAGCAGCTAAGCTGTGCCTTCTCGCTGCTGCAGTGGGATACCTTATTACCGCGATGGTCTGACTCTACCGTCCCTGGATGTCGCCCTGTCGGATATCTCAAGTCGCCCGATTTAATCTCCTCGGGACTGGCGGGGCCCACTTCTTGTGTTTTTTTTCCATCAATCGGTAGGCGCAGTTGGGTCGTGCCCTGGTCCGAATTGCCCAGACGACATGCTGTCCATAGAAGAACTGCCGGAGGTTTCCCAAGTGAGTTATCTCTCCCGTCATCTCGAGATTTGAGGTATTTTTCGGATTTTTTTGATGTCACCGTCCAGATAACAACGACGATTCGTCTACCTGGGTCTGGTGCCCGCTTCCATTCTGGAAGCTCTACAGCCCTGCCGGCCCCCATAGTGTGGCGCATCACATCTGCCAATGTGAACAAGTAGGATAGGCTCGCAGTAGGATTAATGTCTGTCCGGCTGCTTCTGCCGAGCTCTATCCGCCATGTACGACAGAGCTCATTGCTTGAAATCCAAGATATGGCTGTAAACTAGATTTGACCCGATGTGGTCCCCGCACATGTGCAATCTGGAATAGCCCCTGAATGGTGTGCTGTGCTCTTATCGTACAGCGGCGCCTTTTTACCCTCAAAATATCTGTTTGTGTGGATTTTTAATCTAAAAAAAAAATAAGATTTCCTTTGGCGACCCCAGCAGCCTGAGGGAAACAGATATAGGACTTGCACATCTAGCCCATCCATAGAAAGTAAAGTAGGACTCTTTACAACCTATCACTGCACGAACAGAAAGGTAAGACTATCGCTTCTCTTTAGCTCCCAAAGCAGTGGCCATCTTACAACGGTACCTCTTCATCGTCTATTTCGGTCCTGGCTTGTTCTGGGAATGGTCTCAGCATCCTCGTCACTTGAAACTAAAGTCAGCCCCATGCTATTATGCCTATGCTATATTTAAATGGTATTTCTTTAATTCAAATCAAGATGAATTATTCCTCATAACACAATCAATTGATGACCTTCTGTTAGCAATGCCTCAACTTTTAGTCCTGGCTTTTTCTGTGAACCGACTCAGTATCGTTGCTGATTGAATCCAAAAGCAGCTCCAGGCTAATATACCTATGCTATATTTGAATAGTATTCCCAACTCGAACCACGATGAATGATTCCTCATAAATCTATCAAGGACCTTCCTTATCAATGGACCTACACAAGCCCCTGGACTCCACCCTGACCAGATATGGCTCAAACTCGTGGAGCATAGTGTATCCTAAAAATCTTTCCAAGTATGCAAAAAGAATCTCAAACATAGGTTACTGAAGCTGCACCCGGAAAGACTAATTGCCGGTACCTACCTCAGCATGCTCAATAGCACCAAGAAAACTGACTTTATCTTCTACACTAAATGCCCGGCTAAATGGAAAAGCATCTTCATCCGCCTCCTACAAATCACCAAATCAACCAAAATACCGTACGGAATATAAATGACGACATCCCCCTCCCCATCTTTTAGGTTTAAACATTTTTATTAAGATTGCAAGACCAAAGACCCAACCACGTACAGACAGCTGTGGACATGTGATGCGATGTGAATACCACCGAAGTCGGTGGCTGTATAATAATACTTAACTGTACATAACCCGCAGTGCAATAATATACAAAATTAAACAATAAAACATCATCCCCATCACCTATCCCGCCCCGCGCCTCCCCTCTAAGCTATATCTAGGCCCCCTGACCATGCCTCTCACCCCCAGCTTGACCCACCTCTGCGAGCCGTAGCAGCCTTAGATACCTGGGGCATGTGACTTCTCGGAATTCGGTGGCCAACATCGACAGGAATGGTCGCCACAGCTCCCCATATTTAGTTCCCTCCCCTGCCAGGGTGAGCGCCAGCTTCTCCATCCTCAAGACATACCACAGACGATGTAACCAACCCGTGAAGGCTGGGGGCGCAGAGGTGCGCCAATGTGCCAGAATGTTTTGTGTTGCAGACTCCAATGCTATAGCGATCTGCCTTCCTCTACGGGATTTCAATGGATAGGTCAAGGGATTAGGAAGACCCAATAGGACGTATGCCGGAAAGCGTGGTATCTCCGTCTCGAAGTGCTTATCCACCTCATCCAACACTTGTGTCCAGTACGGTTGAATGTGTGCGCACTCCCAGAGTAGATGCACTAGGTTGCCTACTTGGCCACAACCGTGCCAACGCGCCACATCCCGAGTATGGTCCATGTCGTGTAAGCGCTCCGGGATATAGTACCAGTATGTCGCTACCTTTGTGAATGTCTCCGTGAGTCCCATGTGATATGCTGAATGCCTGGCTCTATAGTATATGTCGTCCCATACCTTGTGTGTTAGAACTCTACCCAACTCCCATTCCCACCTTTCCCTGCTGGGGTTGTGAGTGTGTGCATGTGTCAAAAGTAGTGTCTTATAAAGGTCCGATATGAGTTTTCGATCGGACGTACGCGTGTGAAGCCATCTTTCATAGGAGGAAAACCTCCTGTCTGCCCCAGAGCGGACCTGTGGTTGGAGCGCCCAGTGCCTCACCTGGAAGTACCGATGTCTCTCTGCCTCCTGAAACCCAAATTCCTGCTTCATTTGCGTAAACGAGTGAACTCCTTCCGGGCCATAGACATGATACAAAAACCGGCACCCTGTCGTTTGCCAGTTTGAAAAGGCTGCCTTATCCATCCCCGGGACAAAATCGGGGTTGTCTCTCAGAGGCGTGAGCGGGGATGGAAAGGTCGTGAGGTTATGTTTGGCGTTAGTGGCATCCCACACCTCTAAGGGGACTCGAGTGATGTGTGAGGCATATAGGTTAGGAAGTCTGTGTGGCCTATGCAGGAACGGTATGGCCTGCAAGGGGCGAGCCGCCACCGCCTGATCTTGGAACAGCCAGTGTTTATCGGATTCCCACCTACTCCACTTCACCAGGTACCGCAACTGTGCCGCCTGAAAGTGGAGCTGAAGATCCGGGACGCCTAGTCCCCCGAATTCCGGAGCGAGCACTACCAAGGCACGTCTCATACGTGGTTTCCGGCCATTCCAAATGAATTGGGCTAGCTCAGATTGGGTCCGGCGAATCCAGTCGGCCGGCGGTCGCAAAGGTATGATACGGAAGAGATAGAGGATCTGCGGCAGAATAGTCATTTTTACTGCCGCCACCCTGCCCAACCACGATAGGGGGTAGTGTTTCCATCGGCCCAGTTCCCGGCGGATTTTCCGGTGCAAAATAGTATAGTTGACCTCAACTACTGCTTGAAGAGAGGGAGCCAACTGAATCCCCAGGTAGGGGATCGCGTCTGTCGCCCACTGGATGGGAAGTACCGACTGCAAATAATCCCGTGTAGGTCCTGACAAGGACAGATCGAGGGCCATAGACTTAGCAGTGTTCACCTTGAATCCCGCAACTCGGGCAAAGGCGTCCAATTCTGCCAAACACGCCGGCAACGCGGATCTCGGCTCGGTGAGCGATATCAGCACGTCGTCTGCATATAAGCTAATAGTGTGGGTAAACCCCCTGAATTTGATCCCCCATACCTCCGGGTTTTGCCGTATTCTTTGAGCTAGAGGCTCCATATAGAGGGCGAAAAGAAGGGAGGATAAAGGACATCCCTGCCTCGTGCTTCTCTCAATATGGAATCGGGAGGAAGTGTGGCCATTCACTTTAACTGTCGCAGTGGGAAATTTATAGCAGTTAAATATGTATGTGCAAAACCGTTCCCCCACCCCGACCCTCTCCAGCACCTGTTCCAAATACGGCCAATGTACTCGGTCGAATGCTTTTTCGGCATCAATGGCCAGCAGCATGTACTCGCCTGGCACCCGAGTAGCCTTCTCGATGAGGTGCAGAACTCTTTTGGTGTTATCTGCCGTTTGTCATTCCGGGATAAACCCAGCTTGATCCGGGTCAATGAGGCTAGTCATGTAGGGACCAAGACGGGCTGCCAGGATCCCTGTGTATAATTTGAGGTCTACGTTAAGGAGGGAGATTGGGGGGTACGATCCACACCGGGATCTATCCTTCCCAGGTTTGGGGATCACCGCTATAGAGGCTTCCAAGAGATCCTATGTATTGCCCCTGGAGTGGCAAAGGAATTAAACAACCGGGTGAGGATCGGGGCAAGCACGGCGCAATACGTCTTATAAAAAATCACGGAGAAGCTGTCTGGGCCGGGTGCCTTCCCCAGTTTCAGACGAGATATAGCTGCTATGACCTCCTCCTGCCGAATTTCCCCATCTAAGTGGTCAGCTTGATCCGCAGTCAATGTAGGTAAAGTAACGAACTCAAGAAAGGCCGCCCCCTCCGAGCTATCCAGTGAGTCTCCTGCATAAAGAGTTGCATAGAAGTCATGGAACACCTCCGCTATAGCCCCGTCCTCGGACGCACAGGTGCCATCCGGTCGGGCGATAGTCTTGACCCAGCGCTGCTGATGTACTTCCCGCAATTTGTGAGCAAGGAGACGCCCGCATTTATCCCCCCCGGTGTAGTATGCATGCTTCAGCCGCAATGCCGCAAATTCCGCTCTATCCTGATCCAATGCCGCTAGCTGGTGATGTACGGCTTTAAGCTGTCGCCACACCCTCGGGGCTCCCGTTCTCTGGTGCATCTGCTCTAGTTCCCGGGTCCGCTGCATGAGATCGTCCCGCTTACGTCCGCGCTCTCTGTTGTCTGCCGCCGACAAAGCTATAAATTCCCCCCGGATTACCGTCTTCATGGCCACCCATTGTATTGCCAGTGTGGTGTCGGAGTTTGCATTATGTAACGTGTATTTGTCTATGGCGTGACGTATGTGTTGGCCAAAGTGTAATCGGTGCAGAAGAGTGTCCCTAAGTCGCCAAACCCTGGCTGGTCGGGATGTGGGCGGAAGGGCAAGAGTGGCCAGAACCGGGGCGTGGTCCGACAAAGCTGCCACTCCAATCTCCACCGTCTTCATGAGTGTGCGGATCGAGTCGGACGCTAAGAAATGATCCAGTCGAGCGTATGTCTTGTGGGCGTTAGAGTAGAATGAATATTCCCTTGAGTGAGGATGAAAGCTGCGCCATAGGTCACAAAGCCCCAGGTCCCGTATATGTGCAACCCCTTCCGCTGACAATGCCCCTTTGTGATGGGTGCGTTGACTGGACCTGGTCCGTCGTGGCAGTAGCCTCTACCAGAGCGGAGTGTAGAAATCGTTCCTGGTCTTCATTCGGGGCATATAGGGAACCAACCGTAAATGTCTGACCCCCCAGGGCAAAGCGGAAGACCAGTAATCTTCCCCGGATCTCGGCCACTCTGTGAAGAACCTCCCCCCGGAACTTCTGAGCCACTAGTATCGCTACTCCCGCTGTCTTAGTAGCGGCCGAAGAGAATAACTGTGTTGGGAATTTCCGGGACTTAAGACGGTGGCAATCTCTCAGCAATAAGTGGGTTTCCTGTAAAAGGCACAGATCCGCCTAGGAGTTTTCCAGACAGGACAGAACAGCCCTACGCTTAACGGGATTATTAAGACCCCTCACATTAAGGGTAAGAACTTTAAGTGTGGTGACAGGCATGTGCACGATCCTCCCTCACTTGCAACCATAAGTGGGCGCCCCTCGGTGTCACTCCTATCAGCGCGTACAACGGTGGTCGGGGCCGTGTGCGGGCACCATCAGACTTTTGAGTTGTACAAAGAAGGTAAACACGGAGCATCGGGATCCCTCCCCCAACAAACCCCCAATAACACATTATCAAAAACAACTCGCAACCATTACAAAGAACTCTTAGTCCATCACTCGTCAGTGATCGGTGAGAAAACATCTGGGTAAGATCTTCCCCTGTGGAACGGAAGCCCCCCTCCCGCCAACGATCCACCTCTGAGGACGCAGGATGCAGCTAGCCGGTAGTTATCTGTGCAGAGTCAGACCGGTTCAGGACATGTTAATCCAATAGAGGCGGCCTCCAGAGCGGATCTTTGGCTCTCCGCTAAGGCCGCCGCCGGGGGCCTCTTGGGGCGACGCCTGCAACTCTGTTGGCGCCATTGAGCCCTGGATTTCTCAGGCCCCACCTTAGGAGACTCCCCGCCGGTCTCCCCATCCGAACGATCAAGGCCCAGAATCGTGCATGCTTCCGACAAGGAACGCAACTGGAACAGTTTATTGTCGTTACGGAACACCAGCCAAAAAGGGTGACCCCAGCTATAGGGAATGTCGTGTTGTTGAAGGTGCATAGTGACAGGCTTGAATGTTGGCCGCTTTTGCAACGTGAGTGCAGATAAGTCCTGAAACAGAACCGGTGACTGACCCTGAAACTGAATGGGGTGCAGCTGGCGTGCTTTCTGGAGGATGGTTTCTTTAGTGCGATAGTCCTGGACACACACTAGGATGTCCGACGGGGAAGCCGTCGGCGCTCTCAGAGGGCCTACACTGTGTGCACGATCTATTCGGATCTCAGCCTCCGGCGGGTTGTCCAGAATGTGATTAAAGACCTTCTGTGAGTAGGCGAACAGATCCTTCGACCCATCATCCACTTTCACTCCCCGAATCCGAATGTTGTGACGACGGGAACGATTTTCCATGTCCTCGAGGTGGGTTTGGAGGTCTACTTGTTGATCATGGAGCCGTATGATCTCTTGCTGTAGCTCCGAGATCTCCACATCTCGGCCATCGCCCTTTCCTTCCAGATCCGCTACCCTCTCGCCAATAGAATCCACCTCGAGACGAACCTCCTTTAGTTCCGAGGTGAATTCCTGCTTGAGTGCGCGAATGTCCTCCCTCAATGCGCCGAACATAGATTCCAGGAACGCCCTGGTGACGGGCTCCGTTCCACTCCCCTCCGTCGCCGCTCCTCTCGAGGCACCAGCCTCCGCCCCAGAAGCCATCTGGCCGGCCGGACCTTGGCCAAACAACTCCTTAATCGACCTGCCCTGCCTCTTCTTAGCTGTGGGCATAGCCCACTCTGTCCGGGTCGCAGGGAACACTTCGGGTCCAACCCCTCTGTCTCTACTCTCTCGCCGCAGGCGCCACACGGCCCAAACCCCCAATTCGTGGTGGGGTGTCGGTCCTCAGGAGCCAGGTGGGTGACCCGACTCCCCTCCTAGGCACGGATGGTGACTCCTTGCCTACCGTGACCCTGCAGGCACAGATGCTGTTGGGGTGGGTCTCGGGCCGCGCAGCCACAGCGCCAGCCTCCACCCGTCCCGTTCCTACTGTGTGGCTCCGGTAGCCGATGCGCCCTTGTAGGTCCCGTTGTTGCGCGGGCCCACTTCCACTAGCAGCCTGCCTCTCAATGGGGTCACCCGCTGAAGTCACTCTGCCGGCCTCCAATGTCGCGGGGCCGGGGCGTCCCCTCGATGCTCCCCGCTCCGCTGCGATAAAGGCCCCGAGGCCGTCCCTTCCTGCGGCAACGGGGGCCTTCCCCTGGCGCTCTACTCAAGCGCGTGCCTCGTTCCCCCCAGCGCCGCAGTGCTGCACCAGCCAACTGCCGCCGTCATTCCGCTGCCACCGCCTCTGCTGCAGGAGTGACCGCCTGTGAGAAGTTGGCCTGGTATATGATGTTCACTAGTTAAAGTGACCACCTTGTACCATGCCAAGCAACCCTTATGGTGTGGTTGTAAGTCAACCTTTTCGGACCAGCTGCCCTAGTGGTAACGTAGGCTAAGCAGTCTTTCAGGCTAAACTCGTTTAGGCATGTTAAGCAAGCTGTTTTACCATATGTAACCCCCTTTTATACCAATGAAAGGACACCACACAGATATATATTCAAAATATATATGTATTTATCTCCTACACCGCCGCTCCCCAATCAACCAGTCCCCCCCCCCCCCCCGGGAGGTCAGCGACCCCGTTTCGTGAGGGTGTCGGCTCGTACTGGGGGGGGGGGGGGAAGGAAGGAAAGGGGGCGCGGGGCGCACTCACCGGCTCGGCCTTCAGTGTCGGCGGCATCCTCGCTCCTTCGCCGCTGCTCCGCGAGCATCGCGCCACCACCTTCACTGCTCCGGGGCCGCTACGTCGCTGGTTCCTCGGCGGGGGCAATCTCTGGCAACTCGGTACCGCCGCCTCTGCCTCTGTGCCGGCCGTCTCCCCTGCCTCTCTGATTGCCGCTTCGTCCCCTCCAGCCAGCGTTGCAACTCCAGGGCCCCTCCTCCAAGCCACCTTAGGCCTCGGCCTCCTGCGCGGCCGAGCTCCGACAGCGCCTCCGACGCCCCCACAGCCAACCGCACCGGATCCGGAACCGGCAACCAGCCACTCGCGACGATCACGGGGTCGTTCCTGCTCTCGGGCTCTGCCCTGAGTGTGCCGATGACAGTCCGCGGACCGGTGCTAGAGCGATCGTTGGCGAGAGCTCTCGGGCAGTACGTCTGTTCACTCCGCCATCTTGACTCCGCCCCCCTCCCCATCTTTTACAGGAGAAATTGACACATCCATTTTCAGAACAGGGAATATCCTCATCCAAGCCACTGACCCTCACCTCATCTTTGATAGACACTTTCTTTCACTGACCACTGCACTCACACAACAGGGCCAAATACCCTCAACTTCTCTCTCCCCTATACCACAATCCGCTAATCCTGAACTGACCCTCCCTCTCCCTCAACTGGACTTAATACCCCACGCGGTCACACCTCCTGACACTACCTTTATCCCGGCCACACCCTCCAACACACCGTCGACCAATGTCCCCTACTATGACCTCTCTAACCAGCAATCTCATAATGACTTTCCAAGACGACTCTCTCACCATACATAGGGTAGTGGACCCTAGCCCCAGCCCATCTTCCACCAATCTGGCTACAGTTGCCTCCATTACTCTTAACGCAAGCCCAACCCTGACGCCAGAGAGGACCGGCAATGACAGACCCAATGACACTGCCCTCCAGTGTAGACTTGGCCTCCCTGCTACCCTACATACAGGTGTGAACATGTGCCCTCACATTACCAATATATCCAACGCTGGGATTCTCCCGTACTCAATCATCATCCCTGACACCCCCTCCAGTTCTCACAACAGTCAATTGCCCGCCTGATGGTCCCCACCTGCTTCCTCACCTACACAAAATCACACTACAACGAAGCCTGTTGAAGTCCACGGTGTGTGTTGGGATGCTTGCCCCAACGAATTAGAACACCCCAACAACTCAGCGACCCATACTCTCACATGCACTGGATTTGCCATGTCTTCCCCCAATACCTATGCGGGATTTATCAATTACACTCTCACTCGGATTATTCACCGTATGGATCGTAAAATCGACTCTCTCACAACGGACCTATCAATTCAGGCCAACCATACCCTCTCTCCCAACAACGAGAGCCTGAAATAGCTGCCTTACCCAGACTCAATGAAGGCTTTATAAGGCACCCCTTGGCCTTCCACTCCACTGGACCGGCTGGCTGATAGGACCCGTCGTTCTCACTGCCCCCTACCTACTCGGGAAGCTGTGGCTCTCAGTGACTCCTACCTCCCCAAGCTCCAGACTACTATTCTCACCCCTCCCTCCGCCATTCCAGTAATAATGAGTACTAACAGAACCCCTGAGATTACAGACTCACCCAGACCCCTGCACAAATCACAACCATCCGGCCCTTACAATCTGTAACAGACAATCCCTGCCTACTAGCTTGCTTGCCCGCCAACTGCAGATCGGCTGCAAAGTCTCTGACCGTAGCACACAATCCCTCCACCATCCCAGTTATAGTGGGCATAAATAGATCCCACGTTACTACTGACTCTTTCAGACCTCCTGCTCAATTCACCACCATCCAGACGCTACAACTGGCTATAGACACCCCTTCCTCTTTATATTGCATGCTACTCAACTGCAGATCAGCAGCTCAACATGCTACTGATATCGCTGAAACCCTACTCAGTGAGGACA
Organism: Triturus cristatus; assembly: GCF_964204655.1. Classification (NCBI taxonomy): domain Eukaryota; kingdom Metazoa; phylum Chordata; class Amphibia; order Caudata; family Salamandridae; genus Triturus; species Triturus cristatus. The sequence goes on along the minus strand of NC_140591.1, from coordinate 141,344,873 downwards.
TTGATATCGCCTTCCTCACGGAAACCTGGCTCAATGACCACTCAAATGCCATGCTTGACCTACTTACCCTGCCTGGTTACTCCATCATAAGACAAGACAGACTGGAAAAACTGGTGGAGGTCTATCCATAATCCACAAAGCTGAAATCCTTCTATCCATACTAAATAATTTTGAATACTCGACCTTCGAATACCTCAGCATCGAAGTTAAAGGTAATGGCTCCACATCTATCAAATTCCACACCATCTACCACTCCCCTGAAAATCGCGCCCTCTTCGCCGAAGAGTTATCAGACTTACTAACTCGGTTCTCCTTAACTAACACAAAGGACGTATTCCTGGGAGACTTTGACTTGCACCGGAACAATGCCGAAGACTCCACAGTCAGGCGCCTCATGAACCTTCTAGAAAGGAACAACCTTAATCAACTCTGCAATAAACCAACTCATATCAAAGGCGCTACACTTGACGCGATTATCACCAAAAAATGAACTGGTCTAGCTTAGGGCCATCTCATCTATAGACTGGTCAGACCACATTCTCATACTGTTCAACATTAATACCTCCATTAAACCACTCTTAAACTCTTCAGTGAAACCTAAGCAATGGACCAGAAACATCAAAAAAGTCCCTCTTAAGGACCTTGAAGCCAAGATCTGTGAACAACTTCAACATCACCCTTCCTTGCATAACGTTAATGACCTGACCACAACCTTCAACACTGCTATAACTGAAGCTCTGGACCTAGTCACACCTCTCAAGTTAAAACAACAAAGATCAATTCAATCAAAATCTTGGTTTAACTCGGATCTCAACAACTATAGAAAACATCTTAGGCAAGCTGAAAGGACCTGGAGACAAAACCCATTGTCAATACAACTTAAGCTACTCAGAACTGTAAGGATGACATACAGGAAGCATATCTTCAGCCAAAAAGACACCTTTTTCCGCAACCAACTCGACCGCGCAAAAAATAGGCCCAGAGAACTATTTAACATTGTCAAATGACAAACCACCTCTTCCTCCTCACATGAAATCGTAGCCTCTAAGCAACGCTGTGAAGAAATTGCCAGTTTCTTCACGGACAAAATAATGAAAATTGATCAATCTTTCCTTCCAATCACAACCCCACCCCCATTACAACCAAACTGCTCAGACACTCCACACACTACCTCAGTCTCTCCCCTGGACCTCGTCAAAGAAAAAAATGCTCCTAATGCTACTAGCGACAACCCTTTCAACATCCAATTGAAAAACAACGCAAATTGGTCGCTCTTCCAACCCATGACCGAACATGAGGTTTTCAATATCATTGCAAAACTAAGACCCACTTCTCACACCATGGATCCCCTCCCTGCTAAAATAGTACACAATCTTAACCACATTATCGCCCGTGTTGAACAAAAATCATTAACTCTTGTCAAGCTTCGAGCTGTGTACCCGATTCCCTTCAACTTGGTCAAATGACATCCATTCCCAAGAATCCCAGGGCTGACTAAATGATCTCAACAACCTCAGACATATCTTCAACCTCCAATTCCTAGCTAAAATTATGGAAAATGCATCTTACAACAACTCAACCGACATATCGAGGTTTCCAACCTACTTGACTACTTCCAATCAGGTTTCAGGAAAGGATGTAGCACTGAAACTGCCATGCTTAATATCACAGATCGATACCAAAGGGGATGATGGACGGAGCGCTTGAGCAAATCAAACACTCACCCCCAGTCAACTGATCTGGGTTTAATCCATCATCATTCTTTAGCTCACTCCACCACCCCAGTTCAGACATGGCCATATGTAAATCAGTCTGACCCTGTGCCTCATGGGAACAGTCCAGCCCGAACTGCCAAGCCATGTCTTCCCTGGCCAGAAACAAGCATCCTGGGACCGGTTTCGGGTTCATAACCCTCATCAGCCAGGCTATCGTGAATCCAGTGGCAAAGTGAGCAAGGGACCCACGTCTGGGCATACCCTGCCAACTTAGAGCGAACAAAGCGATACCAAAGGGGATGATGGACGGAGCGCTTGAGCAAATCAAACACTCACCCCCAGTCAACTGATCTGAGTTTAATCCATCATCATTCTTTAACTCACTCCACCACCCCAGTTCAGACATGGCCATATGCAAATCAGTCCGACCCTGTGCCTCATGGGAACAGTCCAGCCCGAAATGGCAAGCCATGTCTTCCCTGGACCGGAAACGAGCATCCTGGGACCAGTTTCGGGTTCATAACCCTCATTAGCCAGGCTATCTTGAATCGAGTGGCAAAGTGAGCAAGGGACCCACGTCTGGGCATACCCTGTCAACTTAGGGCAAACAAAGCGTTACCAAAGGAGATGATGGACGGAGCGCTTGAGCAAATCAAACACTCACCCCCAATCAACTGATCTGGGTTTAATCCATCATCATTCTTTAGCTCACTCCACCACCGCAGTTCAGACATGGCCATATGCAAATCAGTCTGACCCTGTGCATCATGGGAACAGTCCAGCCCGAACTGCCAAGCCATGTCTTCCCTGGACCGGAAACAAGCATCCTGGGACCGGTTTCAGGTTCATAACCCTCATCAGCCAGGCTATCTTGAATCCAGTGGCTAAGTGAGCAAGGGACCCACGTATGGGCATACCCTGCCAACTTGGGACGAACAAAGCAATACCAAAAGGGATGATGGACAGCACGCTTGAGCAAATCAAACACTCAACCCCAGTCAATTGATCTGGGTTTAATCCTTCATCATTCTTTAGCTCACTCCACCACCCCAGTTCAGACATGGCCATATGCAAATCAGTCTCACCCTGTGCCTCATGGGAACAGTCCAGCCCGAACTGCCAAGCCATGTCTTCCCTGGACCAGAAACAAGCATCCTGGGACCGGTTTCGGGTTCATAACCCTCATCAGCCAGTCTATCTTGAATCCAGTCACAAAGTGAGCAAGGGGCTCACGTTGGTGTATACCCTGCCAACTTAGGGCAAATACAGCGATACCAAAGGGGATGATGGACGGAGCGCTTGAGCAAATTAAACACTCACCCCCAGTCAACTGATCTGGGTTTAATCCATCATCATTCTTTAGCTCACTCCACCACCCCAGGTCAGACATGGCCATATGCAAATCAGTCTGACCCTGTGCCTCATGGCAACAGTTCAGCCCGAACTGCTAAGATATGTCTTCTCTGGACCGGAAACAAGTATCCTGGGACCGGTTTCGGGTTCATAACCCTCATCAGCCATGCTATCTTGAATCCAGTGACAAAGTGACCAAGGGGCCCACGTCAGGGCATACCCTGCCAACTTAGGGCGAACAAAGCGATACCAAAGGGAATGATGGACGGAGCGATGGGGCAAATCAAACACTCAACCCCAGTCAACTGATCTGGGTTTAATCCATCATCATTCTTTAGCTCACTCCACCACCCCAGTTCAGACATGGCCATATGCAAATCAGTCTGACCCTGTGCTCATGGGAACAGTCCAGCCTGAACTGCCAAGCCATGTCTTCCCTGGACCGGAAACAAGCATCCAAGCATTTTTGCATTTGTCACCCCGAGTGGGACGGGTATGCTCAGACGTGAGTTCCGTGCTCTCCATGCCAATGGAATCAAGCTATCCTGGCTGAAGAGGGGTGAAACACCGAAACCGGTCCTAGGATGCTTGTTTCCAGTCCAGGGAGGACCTGGCCTGGCAGTTCGGGCTGGACTGTTCACACAGGGCACAGGGTCAAGACTGATTTGTATATGGCTGGGTCCAAACTAGAATGGCATGTTTGTGCAAAAAAAGATGGATTTAGACCCAGAACTCTGTAGTGGGGTGAATGTATGACATTGTTCTCCATTCTGTCCATCAATAGTTCTTTTTGCATTTGTCACCCCGAGTCGGACGGGTATGCTCAGACGTGAGTCCTGTGCTCCATGCCACTCGAATCAAGCTATCCTGGCTGAAGAGGGGTGAAACCCCGAAACCGGTCCAAGGATGCTTGTTTCCAGTCCAGGGAGGACCTGGCCTGGCAGTTCGGGCTGGACGGTTCCCACAGGGCATAGGGTCAAGACTGATTTGCATATGGCTGGGTCCAAACTGAAATGGCATGGTGAGCAAAACAACTATGGATTTTAGGCCGAGATCTCTGTACTGGGGTGAATGTATGACATTGTTCTGCATTCTGTCTATCAATAGTTCTTTTTGCATTTGTCACCCCGAGTGGGAAGGGTGTGCTCAGACGTGAGTCCCGTGCTCTCCATGCCACTGGAATCAAGCTATCCTGGCTGAAGAGGGGTGAAACCCTGAAACCGGTCCTAGGATGCTTGTTTCCAGTCCAGGGAGGACCTGGCCTGGCAGTTCGGGCTGGACTATTCCCACAGAGCCCAGGGTCAAGACTGGAATGGCATGGTGAGCAAAAAAACAATGGACTTAGGCCCAGATCTCTGTACTGGGGTGAATGTATGACATTGTTCTGCATTCTGTCCATCAATAGTTCATTTTGCATTTGTCACCCCGAGTGGGACGGGTATGCTCAGACGTGAGGCCCGTGCTCTTCATGCCACTGGAATCAAGCTATCGTGGCTGAAGAAGGGTGATACCCCGAAACTGGTTCTAGAATGCTTGTTTCCAGTCCAGGGAGGACCTGGCCTGGCAGTTCGGGCTGGACTGTTGCCACAGGGCACAGGGTCAAGACTGATTTGCATATGGCAGGGTCCAAACTGGAATGGCATGGTGAGCAAAAAAACGATGGATTTAGGCCCAGATCTCTGTACTGGGGTGAATGTATGACATTGTTCTGCATTCTGTCCATCAATAGTTCTTTTTGCATTTGTCACCCCGAGTGGGACGGGTATGCTCAGACGTGAGTCCCGTGCTCTCCATGCCACTGGAATCGAGCTATCCTGGCTGAAGAGGGGTGAAACCCTGAAACTGGTCCTAGGATGCTTTTTTCCAGTCCAGGGAGGACCTGGCCTGGCAGTTCGAGCTGGACTGTTCCCACAGGGCACAGGGTCAAGACTGATTTGCATATGGCAGGGTCCAAACTGGAATGTCATGGTGAGCAAAAAAAGATGGATTTAGGCCCAGATCTCTGTACTGGGGTGAATGTATGACATTGTTCTGCATTCTGTCCATCAATAGTTCTTTTTGCATTTGTCACCCCGAGTGGGACGGGTATGCTCAGACGTGAGGCCCGTGCTCTTCATGCCACTGGAATCAAGCTATCGTGGCTGAGGAAGGGTGAAACCCCGAAACTGGTTCTAGAATGCTTGTTTCCAGTCCAGGGAGGACCTGGCCTGGCAGTTCGGGCTGGACTGTTGCCACAGGGCACAGGGTCAAGACTGATTTGCATATGGCTGGGTCCAAACTGGAATGGCATGATGAGCAAAAAAACTATGGATTTAGGCCCAGATCTCTGTACTGGGGTGAATGTATGACGTTGTTCTGCATTCTGTCCATCAATAGTTCTTTTTGCAAATATCACGGATGACATGCATAGATCCTTAGACGATGGGGATGCATGCATACTTATCCTACTTGACTTATCAGCGGCATTTGAGACTGTTAACCACGCAGCCTTACTGGAATCCTTGAGGATCTGCGCCAATATCAATGGCATCGTCTTAAAATGGTTCACTTCTTACCTTCAACACCGATCACAACAAATCAAAATCAAGTCTTGCCCCTCAAAACCCATACCGGTCTCTCTTGGAGTACCCCACGGCTCAATCCTCTACCTGTCACTGGTCAATCTCTTCATGGAGCCCCTTTTTATCATCCTGAAGCAAGCTGGAATCAAATTCCACCTCTATGCAGATGACACGCAACTCTACTATAAAATTAAATCCCCCACTGACATCCGTCATCTCAATGTCACACTGTGTAATCCAATCGTGGTTAAACTCTAACCATCTGAAATTAAATCCCACCAAAACAGAAATTATCCTGTTCTCCCCCAAAAGTAACCACCTTCCTATCACAGACTGGATCAACGACCTGACGGCTGTAAACTGTACTCTCACTCTTTCCAATTTGGCTAAATCCTTAGGATTCAACCTGGATAAAGACTTGTCAATGAAGGAACACATCAGACACTCAGCCAAAGGAGCGATGAACACCTTTAAAAAAATCAAACCATTCATTCCCTCGGATGAATTAAATCGGTCGTTCAATCTCTGGTCCTCTCCTAACTTGACTACAGGAATGCTATCATCACAGGGACCCCAAAATTGCACCTCGCTCCCTTCAGATCTGTACAAAACATGGCAGCCAGGTTCATAACAGAAATTAAACGATTAGAGCACATCACGTCTGCACTCAAGACCCTCAAATGGCTTCCTATAGAAGGAAGATGCAATTTCAAGACCTATACCAAAAGGGAGACACCGTTCCTAAGTAGAGAGAGAAAAAGAAATCTACCCAGGCTCGCTCGTTCTTAGGTAACGCTACCAGCATATCGAACTCTCTACCGAATGACTTACGATGCAACCCTTCCTTCACTGGCTTCAAAAGAGATCTTAAACGCCTGCTCCTTTAAGAAATACTGGAACACGTGAACAATTCTTATCCTTGGTCCTATCAGTCTCTCTATCTGACCCATTAAACAGATGGCTGTTTACTTATGTTTTGCCTCTTTTTACCTTGAATGCTCGTTCTCTAACTGGACTCTTAAGTGGCGACTTGCCATTAAACATTAACCGCCATCAGGGCCTGGCAGCTGTCTGTGTACATAGTGTATTCCACCTGCATTGCCTAATTTTTCCAAGTGTATTTATTGCTGTTTGTACATTAGCTTAAGATTGTTTGTATGTCAGTTACTAAGTGTCTTGATTATTGCCTGGCTCCTGCTCCTGATTATGTAAAGCACTCTGATACCACTGGGTCTAGCTAGATCTATATAAAACTTTTGATAAATGGATAAAATAAACTTAATCATAGCCCTACTCCATACTTTGTCACCAACTATGCCATAATTCTTCACAGCAATTCTCATCTTAAATCTAACTTTTACAAAACCATTGCCTTTACTCTAATCCTTGCCCGGATATCTACCCTTACCCTAGAAGGTCATGGTTAATAGAAGGCTAGGGCTTAGAATTAAAAACAGAAACAAATGTGGTCAGCTTTCACGAAAGGGGTTGAAGCTAGGGTTAGGGTACAGGTATGAGTCAGGGTTACACAAAAACATAATGTTCATTAAATAGGGTATTTCTTGTCAAAGTAAATAAACATACATTAAAAAAATTTATGACTGAGGTTTCTCTGTAAGGCAGTCCACTGTCACAGAACTACTGTTTTCGGATTTAGCCACCACAATGTACAACTAAATACTGCCTAATAATGAGAGATGGATAAAGAAAAAAAAATGAAAGTAGAACCCACTTCAAGAAAATAACAATGATTAGTCTTAAAACAAGAAGACTCACAGTGAAGTAATTAAAATCATTGCTCAAGCTTTTTTTTTAATAAATCAAATCACTGCTCAACATGCAGTCAACCACTACTATACTGCCTTGATAGCCCAACAAATAGGTGCCACAGCTTCTCAAAGCAAGGAACTATATCTCACATCAAAATATCTCCGCTGTAGCAGTCATGATTGTGCTCTGTTACTTTATTTCTTTCATTTACACAGATCCAAGCAACCTACTAATAAGCTGCTTCCAACATGATCTTATCCAATGGGTTTGTATCACTGAGCCCTAACAATATTAACAGGCACATTAGAATCATAGTAATTAATGGCAGGCATTATGCAAATGACCACATTTCCACTATAAAATAACAACATTTCCGCATTTCGAGTTTAGTTATGCAAAACAATGACTTTAGTATGATAAATTATGGAGTGAAATTAATAATGCTATAAAAAGGAAATGGAGGCGAGGGGGAGGAAATAGACCAAAGGCACGTAGGAAAATAGATGGAAGAGGTAAGGTGACTGTGAATAGATTAACTGTGCAATGATAAGCATTATGAGAGGAGAGACGAACATTTTAAATGAAGAAGGGTAGTGGGAGAAAATAATTAAAGCAAAACACTATAATCGTAGGGACATGTTAAAGGAGTGAATAAATCGCAGACCTTTAGTAGCTAAATTTCATGACAAAACTAAAGGAGAGATTGTGGAGCGATACAGTGATGTGGAAATCTTCTACAAGCGAATTAAAACAGATACTCACCTGTAATCAAACCAGTACGCTGACATGGTTACAGCCATATTTGCAGACCCATTCACAGACTTTCATAAAACAGGGCACAATGTAAATGTATACGTGTTTCCTATAGTATTTCATTGTGATGCTTTCCCTGTTTTAAGCTTTCCTAATTAATGCATTTTACCTAGAAGCAGATGATTTGGCCATGCGGGAAACCTGAAAATTTAACTCGGGCGCCTCATGTCCCACCTCCATAATTTAACACCTCAATGGAATGCACGCTACAAGAAATCCACGAAGGGCGCATGCATATGTCCAAATGATGACTAAGCAGACAGAACCACAGTAATATTTTGTGAATCTTGTCTGACTTAATTTCAGTACCTTATGCATTATCAAGGTGCCCTAACCTTATGCGCAGGATCCAACCAAAACTCTTTACTGTCTCCAGCAAGACACCAGTGACTACCAGACAAACCTAAGACAAAACTGGGGACTACCTGCCCAACCACCCTCCCCAAACAACCCCCCCACCCTATACTTCTGTAAAGGAAGCATCTATCGTCCTAATAACAGCAAGTTACAAAAAGAATAAACTGCAAAGCTTAGTGTGTGAGCTGCTTGATGGACTCGTCCATATGGCAGGATGCGAACGTCTCCATGGCAGAGTCTTATTGACAATACCAGAACTGCTTAAAGTTCAAGGGCGGCATTAACTGGATATAGTCTATATCTGGTTGAAGGAACAAATTTCCAAATCGGGTCTCAGTTAGATTGTCGGGCTCCGGAAAAGGTCAGTGTTATCGAACTCTATAACCAGGGGCATGAGGGACCGCCCACCAGACAGAGCCTCCCAGGTGGACAGATCTTGCAGTTAATTCATGGTGTTAGGGAGCTCAGGCGGTTTGTTGGAGTCTCGAGTGGCATCATTGGGTGAGACGGATGTTTCTCTACGGGTGTTACGACCTCTGCGAGAACGGGTGTCTAGAACCTTTGGGCTCCATGGCTCTGGATCGGGGCACAGGAGGAGAGGCCGCTGCACATGGGCAGAGGACGTTCCTCCATTTTAAGGCTCGATTCTTGTGTCCTCGGAAATAAAAAAAAGTAAAAGTGGGCAAGGTGTTCCCTGGGCCTTGTGGGCAAATCACATTGAAATATTTCTCTTCTGCGATTCCGTGGAATAGCAGATCAACAACGACACCTGGTGTGACCCTCATGTATATTTGTGAGGGAACTGAGGAGCTATAGCGTTGCAACAAAAAAAGGTGGGGGTTAGCACTGGCCAGGCTCTGCACACAACCCACGCTGTGCACAAACGAAGGCTGTTGAGGGCGCAGGGTTGGTATAGTGGTGTATGGTAATCTATTACATTACAATACAAAAACCTTTGAAATTACTGACAAAACCAATGGTTAAAGTGACGTTATTGTACGGTATGGTAATATCTTTACATATAAAAACAAAAAATCCCTGAAAAAACACTAGGTTAAAGTAATGTCATAGTTAGGTGACAAAGTCAGTTAAAGCAAAATGTCCTACCCTAGAGAAAACACTGAAATTCACCAGTTGTAGTTAACTGAACAAACTATAACTTGCTCCCTCTGCACTGCTTATGAACTCACATATTACATCACTCATGACATGTTCTATGACATCATGAATAATATTATTGACGACATCTGAAATGATATAATTGATGACAACACTGTGCATGGCACAAGTGTGAGTAAGAGTTTCTTCAGTTAACTTTAACCTGTGAATTTCAGTGTTTTTTATAGCTTAAAACATTTTGTTTATCTGACATCTTCACCTAACTATAACATAAATTTAACCTCTGTTTTTTTCAGTGAATATTGAAAAAAATATTGAAAAAAATTAATGTTAAAGTTATGTTATTGTTAAGTGAAGATGTCAGTTAAAACAAAACGTTATGGTTAGATTTAGATTGTACACACACAAAAACAAGAGATTCAGCAGTTATAGTTACAGTTATCTCAAGTAACTATAACTCGTGCCCTAGGGTAACTATAACTGGACCCCCCGCCATGCACAGTATTATCAATGATGTCATAGAAAATGTTATGAGTGATGTAATATGTTGGGTAATTAGCAGTGCATTGCGAGGGCGTGAGTCATAGTTACCTTAGGGCACAAGTTATAGTTACTTGAGATAACTATAAAACAACCTGCTGAAATTATATGATTATGTTTGTGAAAGGACTGTGTGGGTGTGTGAGTGGCTATATGGGTGTATGAGTGGGTGTGCGAGTGACTTTGTAAGTGGCTGTGTGAGTAGTTTTGTGGGCTTCGAGTGGGTGTGTGAATGGTTGTGTGGGTGTGTGAGTGAGTGGTTGTGTGGGTCTGTGAGTTGGTGTGTGAGTGACAGTACGGTTGTGTGAGTAGGTGTATTGGTCTGTGAGTGGTTTTGTAGGTCTGTGGGTGTGTGAGTGAGTGAGTAGGTGTGTAGGTTTGAGAGTGTGTGTGTGAGTGATTTTGTGGGTTTTGTGACTCAGAGTGTGCGTGGTTGTATGGTTGTGTGGGTGGGTGTATGGATCTGTGAGTTGGTGTGTGAGTGGTTTTGTGGGTCGGTGAGTAGGTGTGTAAGTGGCTTTCTAGATGTATGAGTGGGTGAGTAAGTGTATGAGTAGGTGTGTAGGTCTGTGAGTAGGTGTATATGTTTTTTCTTTTTTTAAATTGGGGTCTGGATCCACGTATCCACCCAAATCAAGGCAGATCTGTTGATTCTCGTGTCCTCGAAAATAAAATGTTTTTGGACAATTTCTTGTCACAGACCCCCACCATCAGTCCCATGGGGTCCGGATACCTCTACCCTGTTCCTTTCTCTCACTTTTACATTTTATTTTCTCCCCTGGGAAATGTGCCCTGATGTACAAAATGGCAGCAGCAATTTATCGATCAGGATGCGGCCAGCCTGCTGTTGGCGTGTGGACCTCTGAATCCGCCCAGATCCACGGAGGATTCACGTCTTAAGATGTACATAAATCTTTTTACTATAATAACTCAAAAACTCCTGAACACATTTAAACAAATTATAAAAAGTACTCTCTTTGGACCAAGATCTAACCTTCTGTCAAGTTTGGTGTAATTTTGTTCAGCGGTTCGGGCTCTAGTGGTGTCTAAAATCTCAACGGGAAATTTCATGGGGAAAACACGTTTTGGGACTCTCCCCCTTTCGTAATGGATAATGCTGAAACTTTCCAGACAGCAGCTGAAGTGGCAAACTGGTTTTGACAATTGCATGAAGATTTGTTAAACGTCGCCAAAGTTATTAGGAAAGAAAAAATGCTTGACCTATGGAAACTAGGTCCTAACTATAATTACCTACTAGTGACCGCTAGTAGGTATTATATAAACACACACATATATATAACATATATATATATATATATATATATATACACACACACACACATATATATACATATATATATATATATATGCATACCTTCATTTACACAAACCTACATATATTGACAGTAGCAGTCGCTGCAGTGTAGTCATAAGTTAGGTCATAGTTTCAATAAGAAGAGTGTTTTTTATTTTGTTCATAACTTTGGTGATGTTTGACAAATATTGACCACATTTTACAAAAGAAAATTCATACGCCTCAGATCCTTACTAGAACGTTTTTTGGTGATCTGTGAAGTGGGGACTGAGAAAAAGTAGGGGTCCCAAAGTACTACCCCCTCCCACAAGCAATGTCCATCTGAAAAATTAGACAATGATACATTACAAACAGCTGAACAGAATAACACCACATTTGGGTGAACGCTACAGCTTTACTTAGAAAGTGCGTAAATCTGTTCAGCCATTTTGGAAAAATTAGGGGAAAAAAATACAGATCTACTCCTGCAGGACTCCCGTGAGTATGCAATTTAAAACAGAGCATTTTAATTGACTGTTTCTGCAGAACTGAGAGCGGTCCTGTGGGACCAAGGGCTCTGACTGGTGGGCCACAACATGAGGATATATGTTGCAGCCACCATTAGAGGAGTCAGTCTAAAGTGTCTTGAAAAATAAATGAAAAAAACATGGAAGGAGGAACAGTAAGGATACCACAGCCTCCTAGCTATGGTGGGAGGATCCCAGAGGAACCTCTCAAGGGGTCAAAATGAAAAAAAAAATGTTTTGGCTCATTGCGGTCCAGCATCTGGGTGGAAAGGAAGAATGCAGGGTGGGGGCAGTTGGCCGCTCACTGGGTTTTACATCTGAAGGCTGTGCATGGAGGGGGGGTTGGCAGCCCACGTGGGGTTGAGTGCAGGGGCTAGCTGCAGCCACACCCCCTTCTACACGGCATGCATTTTGACTCAGACGTAATAAATATCACTTTACATTTTAAAACACATAGAAATTCACTGAAAACAAAAAAGGTTAATCTAAACTTATACGTTGGACTTCTGATAATATTAAAATGAAACAAAAAAACACTGAAATTCACCAGTTATACGTAACTGACCTAAGTATACTTGCACCGCTGTGATTCTTATGACTTTACATACTGCTTCATTGATGACATGTGAAATTGATAACTTAGTTCAGTTAAGTATAAATGTTGAATTTCAGTGTTTTTTTGGTCTTAAAACATAGATATTCTCTATTGTATGTGTTGATAATAATTTCCTGTTCTCTGACAGCTTTTATTTTAGATTGCAATTATAGGCTTTTAACAAGTTCCAAACAATGTTTGGTGAAGAAGAGCCTTCATTAATTTCTATAAATTCAGTAATTTCATGACATATATATTTGGTATACTCTTGATCTCTAAGTAGTATAAAATGCCCAACGCTTATTTTGATCCCTCCTTAGTACACCATGAATTGTGATTTGCAAAGATTGTGATCAGAAATTATTTTGAGAAGTATTTTGATTTTAACATAAGAGATCAGAAGATATTAAGAACATATCAATTCTAGAAAATTGAGATTCACCCTTGATGGTTTCATCGATTTCTGTCCATAATTCCTCTGGCTCCCTACCAAACATATGCAAAAAGACCAACTGATGGACAGAATGTAGAACAATGTCATACAATCACCCCAGTACAGAGATATGGGCCTAAATCCATTGCTTTTTTTGCTCACCATGCCATTCCAGTTTGAACCCAGCCATATGCAAATCAGTTTTGACCCTGCGCCAAATGGGAACATTCCAGCCCGAACTGCCAGGCCAGGTCCTCCCTGGACTGGGAACAAGCATCTTAGGACCGGTTTCGGGGTTTCACCTCTCATCAGCCAGGATAGCTTGACTCCAGTGGCATGGAGAGCACGGGAACCACGTCTGGGCATACCCGTCCCACTCGGAGTGACAAATGCAGAAAAAACAATTGATGGACAGAATGTAGAACAATGTCATACATTCACCCCAGTACAGAGATCTGGGCCTAAATCCATCAGTTTTTTGCTCACCATGTCATTCTAGTTTGAACCCAGCCATATGCAAATCAGTCTTGACCCTGCGCCCAATGGGAACAGCCCAGCCTGAAGTGCCAGGCCAGGTCCTCCCTGGACTGGAAACAAGCATCCTAGGACCGATTTCGGGGTTTCACCCCTCGTCAGCCAGGATAGTTTGAATCCAGTGGCATGGAAAGCACGAGACCCACGTCTGGGCATACCTATCCCACTCAGGGTGACAAATGCATTTCAAATCTGTTTTTGATGTTTTTCTTAAATACAGTTAGTTATTTTTTCCAAATCATAACTTGGAAGCAAAATTACCTACTCTTAAGGCACCTGACTTGAATTGTACATTTCGCAGTCTACCACAGGCCCTGTCTTTGCCACTATAATTGAAATCTTCCATCATCCAGCACTGACAATGTAATCCTTACGACTCCTATGTGCTCAAGCTGCTGATCTCCATGTATAGAGTCATTGCTTTGGTTGCTTAAAAAAAGTGTTGGCGGCCATTAGACTGACAGACACTGATAGCTTGTTCATCCTACACAATTTCTGCTCTACAGCAGTGTGCTCTTATTATGCTGTGTTTTTTCATTGCCTTCTTTGGTATTATGCCTCCTGCATCTAGATGCATATCAGGTTTGTACGTTCTGTCAATATCAGCTTGGTCTTGATTGTAAAACAGGTGTAGTTCTTCATATGCATCAATTGTTGGGGTATATCCTAGGATGGCTATCATGTTCAAGGGCTGATCAAGTAGTCTGGTTGATCGTTCTTGGCATAATTACAGTCTTATATTGCTACTATTTATATCCCTACTACTAACACTGCACAGACAGTCCATATCTGATTTCGAAACGTCACCTCCCTTGCCCCCCAGAGCCTTAAGGATAACCCTCAACATAAGGCCACACTTGCAACTACTAATCTCGAGATACCACTAGTTATATCACGAAACTTTCTTAGTTGTGATACATACTACAAGTAAGCTTGAGGCCCTTCTAGGAAGGTATGGTGAATACCGCTGTACCATTATGCTACCCAGAAAAGACCAGGCTGGGAAGCAGCCATGCAAAGATTTATATTGCAAGGAAGCCAACTGTTGTTTTTGCATTTGTCACCCCGAGTGGGAAGGGTATACCCAGACGTGGGTCCTGTGCTCTACATACCACTGGAATCAAGCTATCCTGGCTGAAGACGGGTGAAACCCCGAAACTGGTCCTAGGATGCTTGTTTCCAGTCCAGGGAGGACATGGCTTGGCAGTTCGGGCTGGACTGTTCCCATGAGGCACAGGGTCAAGACTGATTTGCATAAGGCTGGGTTCAAACTGGAACGGCATGGTGAGCAAAACAACGATGGATTTAGGCCCAGATCTCTGTACTGGGGTGAATGTATGACATTGTTCTGCATTCTATCCATCAACTGTTGCTTTTGCAAGGAAGCCATCTTGCAGCAAAACTCGAGACGTCAAGAGACTTACAACTTGAATCAGCACTCTGACACCATTAGTGCTATCTGGGAATGAATCATTGAGAGGCGGAGATAGCATAGGGCAGCACCATTACTCTACCATAAAAACAAGAACATAGGCTTCACACTGGGATTGAGGTTGTCCAACTTGCACAATCCTCTAAACTGGAAAATATGAATACAAACTTATTTGTTTCAGAGTGGGAAGTTATAGAAATCTTTACATTCAGCATTGGCTATTATACTTGAACAGACAGGAAATGTATGTCTGGTTAACTGCTTGATAAACAGATATGAAGTTTCAGAAATGGGAAACATACCCCATAATTGTACCCCAGCAAATAAAAATCAAATCGGTTATGTTCTTTAATATTGAAAGTCATTGACTCTCTGGAGTCAGACTGGAGTCCGTCCTAGAACAAGGACTATTCATAGTAAATTAATCGATTGCTGGCTGCCGCTCTTTGCTAACATGATCTCCATCATTGAGATTCAAAGTGTAGCCACACAAATGTAAATTTTTTAAAGAGCCCAGAAGATTTCTGCTGTACCTCTATAATCCTTGCTTATCATGAACTTGAATTATGACCTTAGCTGTGACCTTGGAGCACAGACAGTTATGCACTGGTGAAATATACAGTATTATTTTGGTACAATATAGTGCTAGATGGGAATTATGCTAACTGACATGCAGCATTGTTGTATGAATCTACACACTCAAATTAACTGCATTTGGGTATAAAACTGCTTGCTATATATTTGATAGAATTTTTCATCCCAATCTGACGTTTTCAAATGAAATCTCTTCACACATTTTGGAGAATCGAGTAGCGCTTTCCCCAACGAAAGGGTACAATGAGAGAAAAACTAGAGTACGGGATCTTCATAAATTTGTACGTAATTAGTAGTAAGCATTAGAAATTTGAAATACTGATCAAATTAATCATCTACTAATGTTTAAAATGATCACTGATTGCGTCATACGAATTTGAGAAATTCAGTATGAACAAATTGATTTTCGTGGCAAAATGTGCAGGGATATACAGGGCCAAGGAGGCACACGGTTGGTTTGAGGCAACTGGAAACGTAGAACAACTTCAGTGCAAAGATAAAGCAGGTCAAGGAGCAAGATAGAAAATTTCTTAAGGCAAGTTGCAGCCAAAATTCAAACTGGGGACATAAGGAAGGTAACGTGGTTACAGCAAGTAACTGATAGTCTATCACTGTGCTAAAGAACATCCAGGACGAGGGTGAACAACAAAAACAAAATCCAGCTACTCCCCACATAAACGTATAGATATTTAAGAAATTAATTAAAAGACGCTAGTGTCAATAGCCTATGTTTTATTGCAAAATAAATCAGTGTTCCACAGTGTGTGTTTAATCTGCCTTGTAAGTACTGCTCTTGAGCTGTAGATTTTAAAATTCCAGAGATCGAGGTGCCCGTGAGGCAGGCTGTGTATTAGTGGGCATCCAGAGCCAAACTGCAGTAATATATCTGATATTAGATCCATTCTCTCACTCGCCCAAGCTATGCAGCACAGAGAAAATGCTGAGCGGCTCCCATGTACAGGAAGAAAAGTTCTTGTGAGTCAAGGTCAGTTGGCTTCTTTTCACAAACGTCTGCCTCAGGGGTTAGTTTCTTGAAAACAACCTTGAAGAGTGAGCACAACAAACGTGGTGCCCACTCGGCATGTTCATGTGCCGTTTTCCCACCTGCCATCTCCCATTGCTAAACGTGGTGGGCGGTCCTTTGACAAGGGAATCCAGCACAAACCTTATGGGCCTGCGGGCCATCCATTTTATGCAAAATAACGGCCTACAGAAATCCAATGACATACAACATGTGAGGACTACTGAAGGTCTACAGTGGGATTGGTAGGAGAAAGAAATGGGGAATGATTTTAGCTAATAGTGTACAAACAACAGTGCTTGAGTTTTAATGGAAATAATATAAACAAGCATTGGCAAAGCCAATTGGTCTGGCGTTGTCTGTCAGCCTTTTGGCAACTCTTTTTTTGTCATGGTTTTTACAAAACTTTATTGTTCAGGAAGTTGCCCGTCATTCGTCAAACTAAAAAATCATAGTGCCTGATTTAGATCTTGGCTGACGGGTTACTCCATTACAACCGTGAGGGATATTC
The DNA here is from genome assembly GCF_964204655.1 of Triturus cristatus. Classification (NCBI taxonomy): domain Eukaryota; kingdom Metazoa; phylum Chordata; class Amphibia; order Caudata; family Salamandridae; genus Triturus; species Triturus cristatus. Next base: position 141,327,704 of record NC_140591.1, on the reverse strand, counting down.
ATCTGTTGAAATATAAATCCTACTATATCCTGTAGGATCTACATTTAGTCGGACGGGATATCTGTCACCAATGTACTGGAGTAACCCATCCACCAAGATCTAAATCAGGCCCACAGACTAAAGACAAAAAGGTTTTTGGTCTCAAAAACTATACATTGCCATAGTACCTCATGGCACTGAAGGGAACTACTTTGTGTGTGAATGTGCTTATTGTGAAACGGCAGCATGCCGTAACTCGTATTGAAGTCGACCAATGGCTAAAGTTTACTGATGCATTGCCCCTTGATGCGTGCTTGAGTAGGTTGGAGAAAAATGAGAATGAAACAACCATCGACAAATGGATGGCGTGTGGTTGAAAACCCATAAAAGTAACTTGTCATACACATAATTTTAGTAAAATCAAAAGATCTTGGATAACACAGGCCTAATAAAAGCCACTTGTTCTATGATTGTTCACCAGCCTCTTGCCTTAGAGGGAGGGAGGGAGGGAGGAAAGGAGGATGGAACAAAGTAAGGAGGAAAGAAAGAAAGAAAGAAAGAAGAAAGAAAGAAAGAAACAAACAAAGAAAGAAACAAAGAAAGAAAGAAAGAAAGAAAGAAAGAAAGAAAGAAAGAAAAAAATATGGAAAGAAAGAAGGAAAGGTGGAAAGAAAGATTGAAATATAGAAAGAATGAAGGAAAAGTGTAAACAAATAAGAAAAGAAAGAAAAAAGAAAGTAAAAGAAGAATACAGATGGAAAAATGGAAAGCAAGAAGAAAGGAAAGAAAGAAAGCAAGAAATAAAAATGGAAAGAGGCAAGAAAGATGGAAGGAAATAAGAAAGGAAGATGGAAAGAAGGAATACAAGTTTGAAAGAAAGTAGGAAAGAATTAAAAATGGATTTAAAGAAAGAAAGGAAAAAAGGAAAGAAAGAAAGAAAGAAGGAAGAAAAAGAAAGAGAAAGAAAGAAAGATAGAGACGAAAACAAACAAACAAACAAAGAAAAATGAAACAAAAGAAGAAAAAAAATGTTTTAAGTGTTAGAAGTGCTGCAAAATGAAAATGATAAAGGCTCATTTTCTTCCTGGGCAAAGTTTATGAAAGAACCATTTGTGAAACTGAGTCCAGAATCATCGTGTTCTGAAGTATTGTCTACTTATGAATTCACATGTATAAGATTAAAGTTTTTGATTTGTGTACTGCATGTACAGTGAAAACAGAATAACTTAAGACTGGACAGTTTCAAATGAATGCAATGTTATGCTGTGAAATATAAGCAGTCAGATAAACAAAGGACACTTCAAAAGGAATTTATAACATAATTGGCAGGAGACAGGAACTGATAAATCGTGGCGTGGCCTATGCTCCCATCAGGCAGTGAGGTCCTGCTTTCACCTCAGGGTTTAAGCACCAAGGCAACACTAAGCTAATTATAAAGTAAAAACTAGAAATGCCGGAAATAAAGGGAGCTACCTTGCGTGTGGATGTGCTCATTCGGAAAGAGCAAAATGCAGTCACTCATAGAGAAGTAAATCAGTAGCTGAAGTAGGCTGACCCATTGTCCCATGATGTATATGGGGTGGTAGCAAAATGTGAATGGCACAACAACAGACCAATGAATGAAGAGAGGTGGCTGAAAGCCCTTTTATGTAAGTATATTATACATACAGTCTTGGTAAGCTCAAACGGTCTTGGCTAACACCAGACATAAAAACGAATATTTTATATAAAAGTTTTCTGCTAAAATGTTTAGGAAGCCAGACTGAATATTTGATCACAGAGGTCAGGTCTCTATTTTCCACCAAGGTACAGGTAAACACAAAACATTAATGCAATCAGTCAAAATTTGACGGTTAAATAAAGTGTTAAAAAGCCTTTTCTCTCACGTCTGCCTCTACAACGCCAGTGAATAAAGAACATTTTGATCCCACTACACCCACTGCTTTAAAAAATAATTTTCACTTCTGAGCTCTGACCTTTTTCATAAGTGTAGCGATACAGAAAAGTTACTAGTTATGTCATAGAACCCATGATTGCACTGATGTCCCCACAGACAAGGGCAACATCTGTTTAAATGAACACAGGGACGCAAATTTACAATAGTGCAAAACAAACATAGCATAATAGAAATACATGGATGATTAGATGTTATGTTGTAACACAATAATTGCACGTCACCGTTACCAGATCTGAGCAGTTCGGAAGAAGTACGCGGCTAATAGATTCTTTATTATGTTTCAAACAAATAATGATATATGTTTTTTTCTGTAAAGTATTTTAGGACATTTTGTAACTGATTGTTCTAACTATATAGCTGATGATATGTTTATATACAATGCAAGCTGTATTAATTTACGCCAAATGTCTATGCCACCATTTATATTTATTTTTTACATAAATAATTTGGAAAATATTTTGGTGGCTGAAAGACAGGTTATGTAAAACATTGGTTTCTCTCCTATTCCTAACTCTTTTATATGCTGATGATGTGGCGCTAACGGCACATATTGCAAATGGTCTAAAGAAAGTGGTTGACTATTTTGCTTTGTTTATTGATGAGCTTGGTTTAAGTACCAATCACACAAAATATTAAGGACACCATTGCTAAAAAGATTGTCTCTTTCTCTTATGTTTGTGTCCCTGACATGTACTGACATGTAGAAGACATCAATTTGCTAAATGTAAAGGGTCAGCCTTTAAATTTGCTACCAATCTGGGTTCCATGCAGTTAGAAATTGGGGTCTAGGTTGACTGGGGTATGAGCCCTTGCAAGCAGCAACCACAATCCTAGTCCGAGTATTAAGCAGGCAAACCCTAAATTAACCTGTGCTCACCTTCTGACAGCTTGGCGCAGAGCAGTCAAGCTTAACTTTAGATGTAATGTGTAGAGTATTTGTGCAATACTTCAAACAGTAACACGGTGAAAACACCACACAAAAAGCTACCACATCAATTTAGACAACTAGAACTTCATTTAACAAATAGAACAAGACCAAAACGCAAACATCCAATGAGTAGATCTTGAGATATTATTTTTTAGAGAATAAACTGTCTAATAGTGCTTAGAAGCAATAAGCGCTTAATTGGTATATCTGTTCGTGTTGGACTGGGACAAAGTCAAAGGTTCAGGCCGAAAGCGATGGAGCGAGGGCCAGATACAGGGACCTAGTGAGGCCCGTTGAATAAAAATACTTTTATCCTGGTTGCCTCAACAAAGATGCGGGTTGCAGCCGAGTGATGGGTCGGTATTCCCCACGCAGTAGAGATGATGTGTTGATTTTCTCCATGCAACAGAGGTGATTCATCAGTTCTAAAGGCGATGCGCCAGTTCAGAGATGCGCCAGTTCCAAACGCTATGCACTGGGTTCAACCACCACTGCAGATCTTTCACAGTTCCTTCGGAAATCTGGACTAATCGAAGAGATTTCCCCAAATCTGTGCCCACTGGAAACTCGAGTATCACTGCAGAGCCCGCATACACCACCTGGCATGTTTTACCAACAGGATGAAGGAGGCCATCAGGCTCAACAGCCTCAGAGTTAGTCTCACTGAAATCCAGGATAGAAGCTGAAACATTGGAATCATTACCTAAATATCCTGGACTCGCTGCGTGGGAGAATAGTTCCAAAACTGCACTGTGTCCAGAACAGCTCAGATGAAAGGGAGCATCTGAGAAGGAGTCAGGTGTGACTTCGGCATGTTTATTGAGAACGCCAGCAAATGCAGGCGGTCCGCTGTAGCCTGAAGGTGGGAGATGACAGCCTAACACATCCTCAAAGTGCTCAGACGACAATATTAAGCCCCTGTGTTCAATCTGTGCCGAAAACGGCGTCAAGCGACCCCGTTTCAACTCCGTGTTGTTGGGGGAAAGGATGGGGCTGGCACCGCCGGTGCCACAACATCAAGTCCGACGCCAGAGGAGGTCACGATGGCACGACCAGTGTCAACCAGGATCTGGGATCAGATCTCTGAGGCCTAACTGGCGCAGTGGCCGGAGCCGACTGCTCCAAGGGCTCACCAGAGTGGTCAGTCCGCTCAAATACGCGATGCATGGCCTTGTAAAATTCTTTACTTGAGCAGGGGTTGCTCCGGCTACCGGAAAGAGAAAGAGGCATGAAGTCGACCCTGGCTCAGGCTCCGCAGAACCATGCCTGAAGCATCAGTGCTCCTTATCTCTTTCGTCGACGGACGACAGTCGAGGAGAAGATGAAGTCTGCTTGGACTTCTTCTTCTTCTTGTGCCTCTTCCCCGAGTGTCCCAAAGACCTCGAGTGGGACCAAGAGGACTTTGGGCTCCGGGAGCCGTCCCACGACCTCCTGTTCTTCGATCGGGACCAGAGTCTCCCTGGACTGTGTTGACTGCTGGGCCACAATGAGCTTCATAGCCCGCTCGCGCAGGCCTTCGGAGCCATAGCCCGACAGTCTGAGCACGACTTTGAATCGTGGTCGCGCTCGAGACACCAGAGACAGATGAGGTGGGGGTCAGTAACCGACATCATGTGGTGGCAGGCACCGCGCGGCTTGAACCCTGTCTTCCTCAAAGACATCCTCGCACACAAAGTTGGAAAAATTCCAAATTTGACAATAAGTCCATAAAAGGCTAGTTAAAAAGCGACAGAGAGGTAGCTCTTTCCGGATCGGCATTTAACTGGTGCAGAAAGAAAAGAACGTCTGTGCGCCTGGGTGGTGCCTATATAGGTACCGCAATGTCATAACCGACGCCACTGAAGTCACGCGGAGCCGCATCGAGCCACCCGACGGCGTGCGCAAGAGGTATTGGTCAGAAAAAGTTTCGGGATCCAGCCTGATGCCTGGGAAATTCAAAAGTAAGGAATCTGCAGCTAGAAGTCTCCATCAGATATAGGCTGCATAGATATATGTAATATATTACCTACTGGTGGTCGCCAGTAGGTAGTTATAGTTAGGACCTTGTTTCTATTTAAAAAGCGTTTTTTTCTTTTCCCAATAACTTTGGCGCCGGTCGACGAATCTTCGCGAAATTTTCAAAACGTATGGCCCGCTCCGGTCAGCTCCTATCATAAAAGTTTCGGGGTGATTCGCCAAGCGGGGGCTGGGAAAAAAGGGGGGTCCCAAAACGCGTTTTCTCCATGTTATTTCCCATACAGCCCGAACTGCTGAACAGAATTAAACCAAATTTGGCAAAAAGGTAGCCTTTGGTTCAGAAAGAGACCTTTTTTTTAAATGGTGTGAATCCGTTTCGTAGTTGCTGAGAAATTAAAAAACTAAGAGTCAAAAAATCTATTTCCCATTGGAAATTTATGCAAGGATACAGCCGAAACTCCTGAACGGATTACCCCAAATTTGGCAAAAAGGTACTGCTTGGCTCAGAAAGCGACCTTTTTAAAAATGGTGTAAATCCGTTCAGTAGTTGCTGACAAAATCAAAAATAAGCTTCGATATTTAGAGGCGCGGTGGATGCGTGCACCCTCCCGATCACGAGCTGCATTCTAATTGGCTGTCAACACTTCAAACCAGGAAGTGTTGGCAGCCATCTTGTGGCTCCGTAGAACCGAGGCACAAGAAAACAGGAAAACAAACGCGAAAAACAAGAAAAGGGGGCAGGGTAGAAACACCCTGAACCTCTAGGCCTGCTTAAGGGGTCCCACAAGGACTCCCATGGCTAAAAAAAGAATATATATTTTTTTTTAAATCGCTAGATGCGCGGAAGATCCGCGGATCCGGACGCGAAAATAAAAAAAAATGAAGCACGGGCTCCCGTGCTTCGTTATTAATTAGCCCCCGGTGGGCCAAGTCCCGGGGGCATTTCAAAAATATAGTTGCGGGGGCCCAGGGGAACCCCTGCAGCCCCAGGGACACCCACCCCCCGGGGCGGCATTTAAAAAAACCTTTGAAATTCACTGAAAAAACCATAGGTTTCAGGCACGTTATAGTTAGAAATTAGCATTTAAAAAACCTTAGAAATTCACTGAAAAAACCATAGGTTTTAGGGAAAGTTATAGTTAGTTGGATATTTCACTCGTACAAAACCAGAGAAATTCCCCCGTTAAAGTTTGTTCAGCTAACTATAACTCGCGCCCCCGCAATGCACTGCTGATGACGTCACATATTACATCACTCTTGACATGGTCAGTGACATCACTGATGACATCACTGATGACATCTCAAATGACATCACTGATGACATCATCCATGTGATAATTTGATGCATCTTCTCACACCCTAATATAACATTTGATACACCCACTCTAAATTACAGACTGCCATTCTCAAAACTATAGACACTCCAACACCAATAACTACATACCCACTCACTGATTCTTAGGTTTACACACACATCACTCATTCATCTGTACAGTCACTCATACTTATGGTCACTCAGTACAGGACTATCATATGCACTCATACACCTATATAGACACTCACACATCGCCACACATCCATAGAGGTACTCACACACCTAGTCAGTCATGCAAATAATTAATCACACTGCCATTTACTCACCTATACAGTTATATGCACACTAACTCACTTACTCATACAAATACTAGCACATTCTCACGCTCTTATACAATCACTGATACAAGCACACACTCATCCATACAGCCACTCTCACAATTACACACTCTCACTTATAGCCATTTATATACTCCAACACACATATATACTACCTTTCACATATGTAGTTACTCACACATATACCACTGAGATATACATTCACTCACATACACACACTCACTTTCCCATACAGTCCATCACAGATGCACTCCTGAGACCATGCACCCAGTGAATCCGCCACTCACACATCTATGCACAGTTACAAACACTCAGGCACCCATACAGATACTCAGACAACCAATCAATAACACATATAGACACTCATATAGCTATTCACAAACCCATGCAGCCGCTTACACACCAACAGACAGAGGGATACAGACATTCACACAGTTTAGTCACTAACCCATGCATTCAGTAAGATACGTTTAATCACTCACTTATAGAGTCACTCATGCACTTACTAAATCATCCATTCGGAAACTCATACACCCATTCATTCTTCAATATGCCTTTCCCTATATATTAAAAATTTTTAAACTTTACAGAAACACACAGTCACTGGATGATGTCATCAGTGATGTCATCAGTGATGTCATTTGAGATGTCATCAGTAATGTCACTGACCATGTCAAGAGTGATGTAATATGTGAGGTCATCAGCAGTGCATGGCGGGGGCGCGAGTTATAGTTAGCTAAACTAACTATAACGGGGGAATTTCTCTGGTTTTGTACGAGTGAAATGTCCAACTAACTATAACTTTCCCTAAAACCTATGGTTTTTTCAGTGAATTTCTAAGGTTTTTTAAATGCTAATTTCTAACTATAACGTGCCTGAAACCTATGGTATTTTCAGTAAATATTATCTACTGGCAGTCGCCAGTAGATAGTTATAGTTAGGACCGAGTTCCCATAGGAAATCAGAAAATTCTATTTTGAATAACTTTGGCGCCGGTTGACTTATCTTCGTGTAATTTTCAAAACTAATGGGGCGCTCTGCTCAGCTCCTACCCTGAAAGTCTCGGGGTGATTCGTCAAGCGGGGGCTGAGAAAAAAGGGGGGTCCCAAAACGCGTTTTCCCCATGCATTTTCCCATAGGACCTTTAGTCGAAGGTACAGCCCGAACGGCTGAACAGAATCACTTGAAATTTGGCAAAGAGGTAGTCCTCAGGTCAGGCATGTGCCCTTTGCTTAAATGGTGTAAATCCGTTCAGTAGTTCTTGAGAAAATCAAAAGTAAAATCACATATATATCTGGGCGAAGCCTAACCACACATCTCATCGTGAGATCTGATTGGCTGTCACCACTTCATCCAAGAAGTGTTGGCAGCCATCTTGGGACCAATACACATGATAGCACCTCATTAAAAAGCATTGCAGTTAATAGAAGGTTTTAAGACTTTAGTTACATTATAAATCATTTGTTGATGGTACCATACTCATTTCAGGAATTGTGGTGTGTTCTAAGGTGATTTTACCATGTGAAAAAGCCTTCTGCTGTGATATCATGAATCATGTTTGAAAGAAAACTATTTTCTCATGCTTTTCCCACAGAGGTTTGGAAGGTGATCTATAAGCTAACTGAGAGCATATTTTCTGTAAATTCACATTATCTTTCTCAGTCATGTGAGAATGAAGTCTGACATTCTCAGTAAAACATGTACATCCAACAAGGGCAGAGACTGTCAGTTGATTCCTTTGTGTTCTACTACAGCTTCCCATAGTGTTCTAAAGAACAACTAGAGCGCTAACAGTCCTACTTATGACAAACATATGGCACACCTGAAGCCATATTGGTTGGAATAAAGTGGAAATTCTTAAAACATTTAATTTAAAAAGGAACAAAATGAGGGGGTTCATTTTGCCATAGAAAGTATGATTAGTGCTGCAGAAAGAAAAATTAGGGCACATTTTGAGTGACTTCTCAAATCCTCTTCTATTTTATAAAAAAATTCTGACATGCAGACTGAAACATGCACTTTCAATACCAGCAGCAGACTTCCCTGGTGAGCAGTAGCTTTACTACAGTGATCTAATAAGCAACTAGAGTGCTAACATTCTGAATTTATGGCAAATTTGTGACACATCTGAATGCCTTCTTGATGGAATCAAAGTAAAAAACTGAATGTATTTCCTACTGAGGAGACTGTAGTAAATGAGGACATTAGGAAACATCATAACAAATAAGTCTCCCAAAATGGCCACCAGAGACAAAAGAGCCCAAATGTAGCCCAAATATCACCCAGATGTAGCCCAAGTATAGCCCAATGACAGAATGTCCCAGAGTGTTCTAACGAACAACTAGAGCGCTAACAGTCTTACTTATGACAAAAGTATGGCACACCTGAAGCCATCTTGAATGGAATAAAGTGGTAACACTTAAAACATTTAATTTACAAAGGAACACAATGAGGAGATTCATTTTGCCATAGAAATTATGATTAGTGCTGCAGAAAGAAAAATTAGGGCACATTTTGACTTCTCAAATCCTCTTCTATGTCATAAAAAAATTCTGACATGCAGACTGAAACATGCACTTTCAATACCAGCAGCAGACTTCCCTGGTGAGCAGTAGCTTTACTACAGTGATCTAATGAGCAACTAGAGTGCTAACATTCAGAACTTATGGCAAATGTGTGACACATCTGAATGCCTTCTTGATGGAACCAAGTAAAAAACTGAAAGTATTTCCTACTGAGGAGGCTGCAGTAAATGAGGAAATTAGGAAACTTCATAACAAATAAATCTCCCAAGATGGCCACCAGAGACAAAAGAGCCCAAATGTAGCCCAAATATCACCCAGATGTAGCCCAAGTATAGCCCAATGACAGAATGTCCCAGAGTGTTCTAACGAACAACTAGAGCGCTAACAGTCTTACTTATGACAAAAGTATGGCACACCTGAAGCCATCTTGATTGGAATAAAGTGGTAACACTTAAAACATTTAATTTACATAGGAACAAAATGAGGGGGCTCATTTTGCCATAGAACTTATGATTAGTTCTGCAGAAAGAAAAATTAGGGCACATTTTGACTTCTCAAATCCTCTTCTATTTCATAAACAAATTCTGACATGCAGACTGAAACATGCACATTGAATACCAGCAGCAGACTTCCCTGGTGAGCAGTAGTTTTACTACAGTGATCTAATGAGCAACTAGAGTGCTAACATTCAGAATTTATGGCACATGTGTGACACATCTGAATGCCTTCTTGATGGAACCAAAATAAAAAAACTGAAAGTATTCCCACTGAGGAGACTGTAGTAAATGAGGAAATTAGGAAACTTCATAACAAATAAATCTCCCAAGATGGCCACCAGAGACAAAAGAGCCCAAATGTAGCCCAAATATCACCCAGATGTAGCCCAAGTATAGCCTAATCACAGAATGTCCCAGAGTGTTCTTAAGAACAACTAGAGCGCTTACTGTCTTACTTATGACAAAAGTATGGCACACCTGAAGCCATCTTGATTGGAATAAACTGGTAACACTTAAAACATTTAATTTACAAAGGGACACAATGAGGGGATTCATTTTGCCATAGAAATTATGATTAGTGCTGCAGAAAGAAAAATTAGGGCACATTTTGACTTCTCAAATCCTCTTCTATTTCATTAAAAAATTCTGATATGCAGACTGAAACATGCACTTTTAATACCAGCAGCAGACTTCCGTGGTGAGCAATAGCTTTACTACAGTGATCTAGCAACTAGAGTGCTAACATTCAGAATTTATGGCAAATGTGTGACATATCTGAATACCTTCTTGATGGAATCAAAGTAAAAAACTGAGCATTTCCTACTGAGGAGACTGCAGTAAATGAGGAAATTAGGAAACTTCATAACAAATAAATCTCCCAAGATGGCCACCAGACACAAAAGAGCCTAAATGCAGCACAAATATCCCCCAGATGTAGCCCACATGTAGCCCAATGACAGAAGTGTGCAAAACACTTATTTTTGTGTATTTGCAGTTTTATATAGTGCAGACTTATCAGGTATTGGAATGCTTTACATGAGCATTGGTTACATCACACAAGATCAAATTCATTTTGGTTGTAGACATGGGGAGATTAAGTGATTTGACCACAATCACAGAATGTTGAGCTGAAGCAGAAACTCCAACTTGGTTCCCCAGTTGCAAAGTCTGCAGCTCTGGAAGTAACACCACATCCTCTCGCCAAGGTGCAACATTTAATCAAGTGGTCAACTGGATAAAAAAACATAAAGGTTACAAATAATTTAAAAGTTCTTTGACGCTATTTGAAAACTCAGAAAATATGTCCTCATTTTAGTTTTTTAGAGCACTATCCATAATTTTGATGTAAATAAGACCCTCTCATATATGTAATTTCTAAAGGAAATAATTTGATTACATCAAGATGACGTCAGGCGTTCCACACTTTTGTAATAAATATAGAATGTTAGCAATCTAGTTGTTCATTGGGATACTGTTGAGAGGCAGAGGCCAGGGGCACGGACTCTGAAAATTGAAGGCAGGTAGGAGAGTGCAGAGGCAACAATTTGACCACACTGGGCAGGCAGGAAGGGCAGTGGCAGCACAACAGACTATGGAGGGCAGTGGAAAGGGGGGCAGGGGAAACAAACCAACAATACAGGACTGGCAAGAGAGGCTGTGGCAATATAATAGATCATTGCGGGCAGAAGGAAGAGGCAGTGGTAGTACAACCATACATGCCAACAGACCAGTTTCAGCCAGGAAACGTCCAATGTTTTTAAGCTCAAATGGGCTTTATTTGATCTGTCTCCCGTCTACAATCTCCTCTTTTTCAATGTAACTCAAAGGGGAAAATCAATACCCCAGTTTTTTTTCAAAGTCTCCCTCTTACCAAGTTCAAAATGTTCGCAAGTATGGTACATTGAATCATGGTAGGCAGGAGGAATTGGGGTAGGGACATGGACTCGGATAACAGAGGACAGGAGGGACATGGAGAGGTGCACCAAACTGACCCTACAGGGCAGCCATCAGGGTTTGCAGCAGCACAATACACCACACAGCGCATGCGGGACGGGAGTGCAGCACAACAATCCATAGAAAGCAATAGGGAGGGGACAGAACCATGCACATGGACAACAGAGAACAGATGGGAAAGAGGCAATGGTAGCTAGCTGACCATAATGGACAGACAGGAGAGAAAGCTGCAGCATAACAGACCATAAAGGGCAGGAGGGACGGATCAGGGGCATTACAATGGAACAGACAAGCCAGGAGGGAGGGAATAGGGGGTCTGCACATGGAAACAGAGGGCTGGGGGCAAGGTGGCAGGGCAGGAGCAGCAAGATGACCATGGAGGTCAGGCAGGATGGGCACTAGAAACAAGACACACCATGGAGAGCAACAATGAGACTATGGTGGCATACACACAGACCATGGAGGGAAGGTGGGAGGGGGTCAGGGGCAGCTAGCTGACCACACAGGGAAGGTGGGAGGGGCCATGGCAGCACAGAAGACCATGCATGGCAAGCGGGAGGGTTAGTGGCAGCACAATGGCTATGATGGGCAAAAAGGAGGGTGCAGGGGCATGCACAAAGGACCATGGAGGATAGAAGGGAGGGTCAGGACCTGGGCACAGACAAGAGAGTTCAGGGGAAGGGGCCTCACAACAGACCGCGCAGGGCAGGCAGGAGGAGCAGTTGCAGCACAACAGATCAGGGAGGGCAGAAGGGTGTGGCAGTAAAATGGACCATGGAGGACAGGAGGAAGGGGATAGGGGCATGGCATGTGGACAGGCAGGGTGGAGGTGGCAGGGACAGGTTACAGTCATCTGACAATGCTAGGCAGGTGGAAGGGGAGTGGCAGCTCAACAGAACACTCAGAGTAGATAGGAGTGGCAGGTCCATGGAACATAGTGAGCAAAAAGGATGGAGCAGGGGCATGCACAAAGACATCGGAGGGCAGGGGGAAGGAGAATAGGGGCAGCAAGCTAAGCACAAAGGCTAAGCAGGAGGTCAATGATGGACCATAGAATTGGGCAATGGAGGGCAGGAGGAGTGGACTGGTACATCATGCTAAATGGAGGGCAGTGGCAGCACTTTAGACCATGCATGGCAGGAGGGAGGAGGCTAATCCATGGATTCAGACAACAGAGGATAGGGAGGAGGTGGATGGGGCAGCATGCTAACTGTTCAGAGAAGGTGGGTATTAGGAACTTTATTGTTTTTCAAATGTGTGTCTGTGCGAACTACTTAAAATATGAACAAGTATGCAGCATAATCTCACTTTTATTCAGGAAGAAGAGGACGTTTGTGACTGTGACTCCGGGCTCACTTGGCAGAAACAACCCCTGACCCTCCACCCCCATCGCAAAATGTAATGCCCGTGAAAAGGGTAGGTGGACGCAGTGTTATATAGAACATAGTCCTGAGAGCACGATTTAAAATGAAAACTAGATGTAGTATATGGTATAAACTATGCACCAAAAAGTGTGATATAAGATGAACCGGGCGTGAAATATAATATGCAATACATTGTGCGCAATGACAGATTCATTGGAGAGCGCGAGATAGCATAGGCACTAGCGCGTGCTATGCGATATGCGCCTTGGAGTGTAATATGCACAGGGCAGTGTTGTGTAACATAACTAGTCTCTAAAGTTGTAATATAAAATATGTGCTGGGGAGTGCAACGTTGCATATGCACTGTGACAAAGATATGGATCCCAGATTGTAATATGTATGGCATAGCGCTGTGCGTTATAACATACACATCAGGGAAGGCACGTTAGATGGGGCAATATAACCCGTGCGAAGGCAAGTGTGGCATGACATATTCTCGGGGTGGTGTTACAGTGCACTTGGGCTAGAGAGTGTCATTGCATACGCACTAGCTGGTGGAATACAACACAGAGGTGTGAGGCAATCGGCGGGCACTGATGGGTGTAACACAGCATTGGGCTCAGCCAGGAGCACGCTGTGACTCTCAAGTGAGGTTCGTCTCCTTTCTGGAGAGTAAAATAAAAAGTATTACACATCCGGCTGAGGATGTGTTTTTTATTAACCGTGAGGGGGGTTTCTTGCATAGTTTGGTCGAATTTTTGTCGAATCCCGTTTGAATGGCTTGGTGTGCGTGTATATTAAATGTGCCCGTCAATAGCTACCCATGTTTGTATAAATAAATGACAAGGGTGTCTACTTGGAGAGTACCCACCGGCGGGGGCGCCGGGATTAGGCACGGTAGGGCGTCAGACACGTCAGAGCTTCACTAGCGGTGTAAATACATTCCATGTGGATTCATTCTATGCATAGTCGCCTTTTAATGAATATCACGCAAATCGTCATGGTGATAGGTACATACGGTTTGTCCAGCATGTCCTAGGTGTTTCTATAAATATATATATTTTTAAAATAATAAAAAACAAAGGCCGGTCCCGGGGGATGGGGTCCCCGGAGCCATAAGTGGCCTGAGGAGGGGGGCAACGCAGCCCCCTCCTAAAGAATTTAAATTAAAAAAAGGCCATGACCTGGGGGTTGGGGTCCCCGGGGCCGATTAAGGCCTTGGGAGGGCCAAATTAATTTTTTTCAACAAAAAAAATTAGGGTGCAGGCCCTGGGGGATGGGGTCCCCAGGGCCAGTAAATTAGAAAAAGAAGGGGGGCCACACAGCCCTCCTTCTTAAAAAAATAAAATAAATAAAAGACCTGCATCGCGCTGGAGGCCACGCCCCCTCCTTGCAGCACTCTGCAAACGCGCCCCGTGGCCAGTTGTAAGTTGGGGAATTAATTCCCCTTCAATACTGAGGGTCCCTGAGGGCCAACTAGCCCAACAGGTATCTCCAGTGTGCGCCAGGGAGCTGCGTTGCAGACAGGTGTTATGAGGCCACGCCCCTTTTTACACCTCTATGCAACGCAGCTCTGTGGCGCTTACTGGCAGTACCTAGTGGGCTAGTTTGACCATAGGGACCCTTAGGATTCAAGGGGACTTAATCTCTCAACTTAGAACGGCCACAGGGCGCGTTTACACAGTGGTGAAGGGAGGGGACGGGGCCTGAGGTGCCGTGTGCAAACACGCCTTGTGGCGCGTTTTAAGTTGGGGAAATAATTCCCTTTCAATCCTGAGGGACCCTGGGGGCCAACTAGCCCACCAGGTGCTTCCAGTAAGTGCCACTGCTCTGCGTTGCAGATGGGTGGTGCAGGCCGTGCCCCTTTTTACACCTCTCTGCAATGGCGCTTACTGGACGTACCTAGTGGGATATTTTGCCCCTAGGGATCCTCAGGATTCAAGGGGACTTAAATCTCCCAACTTAAAAAACAGCCACAGGGCATGTTTACACAGTGGGGAAGGAAGGGGACGGGGCCTGAGGTGACGTGTGCAAACACGCCCTATGGCGCGTTTTAAGTTGGGGAAATAATTCCCCTTCAATCCTGAGGGCCCCTGGGGGCTAACTAGCCCACCAGGTGCTTCCAGTAAGCGCCACTGAGCTGCGTTGCAGAGAGGTGGTCCAGGCCGTGCCACTTTTTACACCTCTCTGCAACACAGCTCTGTGGCGCATACTGGAGGTACCTAGTGGGCTAGTTGGACCCTAGGGACCCTCAGGATTCAAATTAACTTAATCTCCCAACTAAAAACGGCCACAGGGCGTGTTTACACAGTGGTGAAGGGAGGGGACGGGGCCTGAGTTAATGTGTGCAAACAAGCCCTGTGGCGCGTTTTAAGTTGGGGAAATAATTCCCCTTCAATCCTGAGGAACCCTGGGGGCCAAATAGCCAACCAGGTGCTTCCAGTAAGCACCACTCCGCTGCGTTGCAGAGAGGTGGTCTAGGCCGTGCCTCTTTTTACATCTCTCTACAACGCAGCTCTGTGGCGCTTACTGGAGGTTCCTAGTGGTCTAGTTGGACCCTAGGGACCCTCAGGATTCAAGGGGACTTAATCTCCCAACTTAAAACGACCACAAGGCGTGTTTACACAGTGGGGAAGTGAGGTGACGGGGCCTGAGGTGACGTGTGCAAACACGCCCTGTGGCGCGTTTTAAGAGGTGGTTTAATCCCCTGCCCGATTATATACTAGGGGCTTACAGAGGAGGTCATGCTGATCACAGGGGGACCCCAACACATAGTGTTCCCTAGTGTATGTAGGTGTTTTCACTGTATTCTGAGTGTCTTTTAACATAGTACTGGCTCTAGGACTGGCTCTGCACGTTATCATTCTTCCAGCACTTTTCTTAGTCTTTGAGGACTTCTGTTGCTTCTTTCTGCATTTCTTTTTTTTCTTTATTCTATGCGTTTTTTCTTCTTTCTTCACATGTCCTAGCATAGTTAGAAATTAGCATTTAAAAAACCTTTGAAATTCACTGAAAAAACCATAGGTTTCAGGCACGTTATAGTTAGGAATTAGCATTTAAAAAACCTTAGAAATTCACTGAAAAAACCATAGGTTTCAGGGGCGTTATAGTTAGCTGGACTTTTCACTCGTACAAAACCATTGAAATTCCCCCGTTATAGTTAGTTCAGCTAACTATAACTCGCGCGCCCGCAATGCACTGCTGATGACGTCACATATTACATCACTCATGACATGGTCAGTGACATCCCTCATGACATCACTGATGACATCTCAAATGACATCACTAATGACATCACTGATGATATCATCCTTGTGATAGAGTGGCAGACCTCCTCTTCCCCTAATATAACCTTTGATACACACATTCAAAAATAGAAACTACAATGTTCAAAATAATGGACATACCAATACCAGTTACAACAACCTATTCAGTAATTCTAAGATCCACATACACATCCACTCATTCACCAACAGTCCTATACAGTCACTCATACATGTACTCACTCATCATATGTACTCACACACCTGTACATCCTGTTACACAACACCACTCATCCATAGAGTTACTCACACACATAGTCACTCATGCTAATAAAGAATCAAACATCCATTTACTTGCATATACAGTTATACACACACCACCACACTTACTTCTACAGAAACTTACACGTACTTAGGTGCCGATTCCGATCCTGGAGAAACCGGGTACGCTTTTCTCCGTCCGACTCGTACCCGGCAAAAAAAAACTTACAAAAATGCAAATACGATTCACATGGAAACACTATTTCCATGCGAATCGAACAAAACACCAACCGACGAAAATATACATACAAATGTGATCCGGAAAAGCGCCGACGTGACGTCGGGATGCATTCTGGCTGCGTTTCACGAACCAGGAAGCACGATCCGCACCGACGTCACCCCGCACGGATTATATTTTCCGGCTGCCAAAAACTGCCGGGAAACCAGGACGACGCGCACAAGGAGCACCTGTACGCGACGGACAGCCATGGACCCCAACCTACGCGTTATCCCCGCCCTCATAGCAGTCCACCTGCTCTACAGGAACCGACGCAGACGCCGCAGAAGGTCAGAACAACACCCAGGGGCAAGGGGGGGGGGGGGCAGGGGCAGGACACATAACCCCAACCCAAGTCCCAAATCAGACATGCCCTGGACATACCTGACCTGCAGGACCTGGTCACCTCGAGGGGTGGGGGCGTGTCCAGCAACGCAAGTGTCCGCCACAACGGAAGTGGATGTTGACGCGAACCGGCAATACAACAATTCCGGTACGTACCGTACCCACGCCTTAAGAGCATGGGTACGGGTCGTACCACGCCCACCCCTACGTCACCCCAACAATGGCGGTTCGGCCCGTACCCACGTTCTAAAGGCATGGGTATGGGCTGTGCCAGCATTGTTGGGGTGATGTAGGGGTACGCGTGGTACGACCCGTACCCACGCTTTGAAGGCCTGGGTACGGTGCGTACCCCTATGGCACCCCATTGGGGGTCCGCACCCTACCCAGGCCTTAAGAGCGTGGGTACGGGTCGTACCACGCGTACCCCTACGGCACCCCAACAATGCTGGTAGGCACCACCCAGGCCTGCAGATCGTGTGTACGGGAATGTACGGAGCGTACCCCCACCCGTGTATGTATGGAGCGTACCCCCACCCGTGTATTAATGGAGCGTACCCACACCCCACCAGTGTATGTACGGAGCGTACCCCCACCCTACCAGTGTATGTACGGAGCGTACCCCCACCCGTGTATGAATGGAGCGCACCAACACCCCACCAGTGTATGTACGGAGCGTACACACACCCCACCAGTGTATGTACGGAGCGTACCCCCACCCGTGTATGAATGGAGTGCACCAACACCCCACCAGTGTATGTACGGAGCGTACCCCCACCAGTGTATGAATGGAGCGTACCCCCACCCGTGTATGAATGGAGCGCACCAACACCCCACCAGTGTATGTACGGAGCGTACCCCCACCAGTGTATGAATGGAGCGTACTCACACCCGTATCTGAATGGAGCGCACCAACACCCGTGTATGAATGGAGCGTACCAACACCCGTGTATGTCCCGAGCGTACATGCCCAGACACAGGAGGGGTGGGTGCCTATCACTCCCAGCAGTGCCCAGACATAGGAGGGGTGGGTGCAGAGTCCTCCCAGCAGTGCCCAGACATAGGAGGGGTGGGTGCAGAGTCCCCCCAGCAGTGCCCAGACATAGAAGGGGTGGGTGCAGATTCCTCCCAGCAGTGCCCAGACACAGGAGGAGTGGGTGCAGAGTCCTCCCAGCAGTGCCCAGACATAGAAGGGCTGGGTGCAGAGTTCTCCCAGCAGTGCCCAGACACAGGAGTGGTGAGTGCCTATCACTCCCAGCAGTGCCCAGACATAGGAGGGGTGGGTGCAGAGTCCTCCCAGTAGTGCCCAGACATAGGAGGGGTGGGTGCAGAGTCCTCCCAGCAGTGCCCAGACATAGGAGGGGTGGGTGCAGAGTCCTCCCAGCAGTGCCCAGACACAGGAGGGGTGGGTGCCTATCACTCCCAGCAGTGCCCAGACATAGGAGGGGTGGGTGCAGAGTCCTCCCAGCAGTGCCCAGACATAGGAGGGGTGGGTGCAGAGTCCCCCCAGCAGTGCCCAGACATAGGAGGGGTGGGTGCAGAGTCCCCCCAGCAGTGCCCAGACATAGGAGGGGTGGGTGCAGAGTCCTCTCAGCAGTGCCCAGACACAGGAGGGGTGGGTGCAGAGTCCCCCCAGCAGTGCCCAGACATAGGAGGGGTGGGTGCAGAGTCCTCCCAGCAGAGCCCAGACACAGGAGGGGTGGGTGCCTATCACTCCCAGCAGTGCCCAGACATAGGAGGGGTGGGTGCAGAGTCCTCCCAGCAGTGCCCAGACATAGGAGGGGTGGGTGCAGAGTCCCCCCAGCAGTGCCCAGACATAGGAGGGGTGGGTGCAGAGTCCCCCCAGCAGTGCCCAGACATAGGAGGGGTGGGTGCAGAGTCCTCCCAGCAGTGCCCAGACATAGGAGGGGTGGGTGCAGAGTCCTCCCAGCAGTGCCCAGACATAGGAGGGGTGGGTGCAGAGTCCTCCCAGCAGTGCCCAGACACAGGAAGGGTGGGTGCAGAGTCCCCCCAGCAGTGCCCAAACATAGGAGGGGTGGGTGCAGAGTCCTCCCAGCAGTGCCCAGACACAGGAGGGGTGGGTGCCTATCACTCCGAGCAGTGCCCAGACACAGGAGGGGTGGGTGCAGAGTCCTCCCAGCAGTGCCCAGACACAGGAGGGGTGGGTGCCTATCACTCCCAGCAGTGCCCAGACACAGGAGGGGTGGGTGCAGAGTCCTCCCATCAGTGCCCAGACACAGGAGGGGTGGGTGCAGAGTCCTCCCAGCAGTGCCCAGACATAGGAGGGGTGGGTGCAGAGTCCCCCCAGCAGTGCCCAGACATAGGAGGGGTGGGTGCAGAGTCCCCCCAGCAGTGCCCAGACATAGGAGGGGTGGGTGCAGAGTCCTCTCAGCAGTGCCCAGACATAGGAGGGGTGGGTGCAGAGTCCTCCCAGCAGTGCCCAGACACAGGAGGGGTGGGTGCCTATCACTCCCAGCAGTGCCCAGACATAGGAGGGGTGGGAGCAGAGTCCTCCAGGCAGTGCCCAGACACAGGAGGGGTGGGTGCCTATCACTCCCAGCAGTGCCCAGACACAGGAGGGGTGGGTGCAGATCCTCCCAGCAGTGCCCAGACATAGGAGGGGTGGGTGCAGAGTCCTCCCAGCAGTGCCCAGACACAGGAGGGGTGGGTGCAGAGTCCCCCCAGCAGTGCCCAGACATAGGAGGGGTGGGTGCAGAGTCCTCCCAGCAGTGCCCAGACACGGGAGGGGTGGGTGCCTATCACTCCCAGCAGTGCCCAGACACGGGAGGGGTGGGTGCAGAGTCCTCCCAGCAGTGCCCAGACACAGGAGGGGTGGGTGCAGAGTCCTCCCAGCAGTGCCCAGACACAGGAGGGGTGGGTGCCTATCACTCCCAGCAGTGCCCAGACACAAGAGGGGTGGGTGCAGAGTCCTCCCAGCAGTGCCCAGACACAGGAGGGGTGGGTGCAGAGTCCCCCCAGCAGTGCCCAGACATAGGAGGGGTGGGTGCAGAGTCCTCCCAGCAGTGCCCAGACATAGGAGGGGTGGGTGCAGAGTCCTCCCAGCAGTGCCCAGACACAGAAGGGGTGGGTGCCTATCACTCCCAGCAGTGCCCAGACATAGGAGGGGTGGGTGCAGAGTCCTCCCAGCAGTGCCCAGACATAGGAGGGGTGGGTGCAGAGTCCCCCCAGCAGTGCCCAGACATAGGAGGGGTGGGTGCAGAGTCCCCCCAGCAGTGCCCAGACATAGGAGGGGTGGGTGCAGAGTCATCCCAGCAGTGCCCAGACATAGGAGGAGTGGGTGCAGAGTCCTCCCAGCAGTGCCCAGACATAGGAGGGGTGGGTGCAGAGTCCTCCCAGCAGTGCCCAGACACAGGAGGGGTGGGTGCAGAGTCCCCCCAGCAGTGCCCAGACATAGGAGGGGTGGGTGCAGAGTCCTCCCAGCAGTGCCCAGACACAGGAGGGGTGGGTGCCTATCACTCCCAGCAGTGCCCAGACACAGGAGGGGTGGGTGCAGAGTTCTCCCAGCAGTGCCCAGACACAGGAGGGGTGGGTGCCTATCACTCCCAGCAGTGCCAAGACACAGGTGGGGTGGGTGCAGAGACCTCCCAGCAGTGCCCAGACACAGGAGGGGTGGGTGCAGAGTCCCCCCAGCAGTGCCCAGACACAGGAGGGGTGGGTGCAGAGTCCTCCCAGCAGTGCCCATGGAAAGAAAAGGGTGCAGTACCCACAGATACAATGGCCACAATTGTCAGTCAGGTGCCCAAAGACCCTGCAGAACACGTAACACATGTGTGCGAGGCTGGGAGTACACACATGCATAGTGTGTAAAAGGGAACATGTCCACATGAAGTCATGTCAATATACTCCATACACAAGTACAGTGACCACCAAGGATGCCACTAATGATGCAGGTGGAGACATTGCCCAGCATGCATGGCCAAAGTTGAACGGATCCGTCACACACCAAGGATATGTAGACACAGCCCAGCACAACATTTATGAAACACCCTGCAGGGAAGATGTCAGGGGCCACAGAGGAAGGATCACACCTTGGGACAATGTCACCATGCAGTAAGAGCTGACATGAACAAAGACATTTGGCAAATACCTTGTGATGGCACACAGATACCAGGGTCCACCCCATGAGCAGCACACCACTACATTTCTGTTAGAAGGCGACCTCAGAGGGGCCCGGAGGGGGCCCTGACTGTCCGGAGACCCACCCTCAAAGTATCGTAGCCGGGCACTGGCGGGAGACTCCGCAGGGGAGGAATCTCGTATCTAGGATCGTACACTCGGCACCATACGACAAAGAGACACCACACCGAGGGTTCTTAGGATTCAAGCTTTATCAAATCGAAGTGGTAGGATCTTTATGATCAGCAAGGCAGATATTTACAAGCAGAGCGTGGGCTCATAGAGTCTTGGCGGGGGTAGGAGGTAGCGGGACAGTCTTTGGGGAGATACGGATCAAATGCAGGAGCGTACCCGGCGCACAGCTCACAATCCTCGAGCTGGGGGATACGCTTGTCGTCGTGGGGTCCGGCGGGACCAAAGAGAGTCTGGGGGAGCCGCGAGTCACTCAGCAGGCTCAAGCACAAGTTCGGAGGTCTTACGATCTTCAGGGAGCCGCGAGTCACTCAGCAGGGCTCAAGCACAAGTTCGGAGGTCTTACGATCTTCAGGGAGCCGCGAGTCACTCAGCAGGGCTCAGATGTTCGAATCTGCCGGACAGTCCCAGAGCACCCCTTGTTATAGGTCGACCCCTCTTTGATGTCCGGAGTCTGTGCAGGCAGGGGTCTTGTCACCTGGGGGTCGCTTGTCGGGATTTCCTGCCATTGTCTTTTGATCCTTTCAGGGCCGGGTCGGGAGGAGTCCCAGACACCCAGCAGGCGTGGAGCCAGCCCTCAGGGAGGCCGGAGGGCCGATTGAAACCCATCGTCCCAGGGGAGTTCAGAGGTGCGATAGAAACTGCTCCTCCCTCTCTCATCCCCTGGAAGCGTGATGTCCTCCAGCCGGAGTGGCGCCTCTAGGCCCGGGTTGTGCTGGGGCCGGGCGGCCATCTTGGTGCATGAAGTGGGCACGCGTGCCCGGGGTGGCCGAAAGGAGAGAGGCCATGGACGGGGAGGCCCGGGTCGCGTGTGTGTGTTCTGGTGGGAAGGATCGGCTGGGCCGTGTGCTTGGGGTCCCAGGTACCAGGTTAGGTAGTGCGAGGACAGGAAGAGCCATGCTACGAGGCCGGGTCTAACACGCGTCCCCCCCAGCTGAAAGCCGGAGAGAACTACCCATCATCTTGGGGGGTTCTCTTCGCTGAGGCGGAAGAACGGGGAGAGGCCGTCAGCGTTGGCGTGGTCCGTACCAGGGCGATGTTCTACGGTGAAATCCATCCCCTGGAGGGAGATTGACCACCGCAGTAGCTTGGGGTTTTCTCCTCGCATCTGCATGAGCCATCACAAGGGCCGATGGTCGGTTTGGACTTTGAAATGGGTGCCAAACAGGTAAGGGCGCAGCTTCTTGAGGGCCCAGACTACGGCAAATGCTTCGCGCTCAATGGTGCTCCACCTTTGTTCTCTGGGTAACAGCCGCCGGCTGAGGAAGGCGATGGGCTGGTCTAGGCCTTGGTCATTCACCTGGGACAGGACGGCTCCAATGCCATGCTCGGAGGCATCGGTCTGGACTACAAACTCCTTGGAGTAGTCGGGAGCCTGGAGGACGGGGGCCGTGCACATGGCCTTCTTTAGGGCATCGAACGCTTCCTGGCAGGCAGTCGTCCACTGCACCCTCTTGGGCTGTTTTTTGGATGTGAGTTCGGTGAGGGGGCCAACCAGGCTGCCATACCCCCGGATGAATCTTCGGTAGTAGCCAGTGAGGCCCAGGAAGGCTCGGACCTCCGTTTGGGTGGTGGGTGGTTCCCAGGCTAGGATGGCGTCGATCTTTGGCTGTAGAGGGGCGACCTGACCGCTCCCGACCTGGTGCCCCAGGTAGACTACTGATCCTTGCCCAATCTGGCACTTGCTGGCTTTTACTGTGAGGCCTGCCTGGCGCAGGGCGGTTAGCACTCTCCGGAGGTGCTGGAGGTGCTCACTCCATCCGGAACTGAAAACGGCGATGTCGTCTAGATAGGCCGCACTGAACTGTTCCATCCCGGCCAGGACCCTATTCACCAGTCGCTGGAAGGTGGCCGGGGCATTTTTCATTCCGAAGGGCATTACGCGGAAGCGATAATGCCCATCTGGGGTGGAGAAGGCGGACCGCTCCTTGGCTTCCTCTGTGAGCGCAATCTGCCAGTATCCGCAGGTGAGGTCGAATGTGCTGAGGAACCGGGCCGCCCGAGTCGGTCAATGAGCTCGTCGGCTCGGGGGATGGGGTGGGCATCGGCCCGGGTGACGTCATTGAGCCCCCGGTAGTCCACGCAGAATCGGAGCTCGGGGGCGACACCGGGGGCCGCTGCCTTCGGAACTAGGACCACGGGGCTGGCCCAGGGACTATCGGATGGCTCGATCACCCCCAGGGTCAACATCTTCGAGACTTCCGCTTGAATGCAGGACCGGACCCGGTAAGGGACTCGGTAGGCTCGGTGTCTTACTGGCAGGCTGTCTCCGGTGTCCACGTCATGGACACACCAGTCGGTGACTCGGGGGATCAGGGAGAAGAGGTCGGAGAATTGTCCTAGGAGCTGGCGACAGTCCGCTTGTTGCTGGTCAGTGAGGGATGGGGAGAGGTTCACTCCTTCCACGGAGCCATCCTTCTCCTTGACACACAGGAGGTCCGGGAGGGGATCGGACTCATCTTCGGCCCCGTCATCGGTGGCCAGCAGGAGGCTCAGTTCTGTCCGCACGAAGTGAGGCTTGAGGCGGTTCACGTGTAGGACCCGCAGGGGATCCCGGGGCGACTGGACGTCCACCAAGTACGTGACTGGACTCTTCCGCTCAATCACTTTGAAGGGCCCGGTCCACTTGTCCTGGAGGGCGCCAGGCTTCACGGGGGCCATGACCCATACCTGCTGGCCCGGCTGGAACTCGTCCAGAGTGGCATTCTGGTCGTACCAGCGCTTCATCTCTTCTTGGCTTGCCTCCAGGTTGGCCTCGGCCAGCTCTCGGAACTTCCTGGTCTGGTTCCGGAGGGCCAGAACGTATTGGAACACATCTCGTGGGGTGGTCTGGGGTGCTGCCTCCCACCCTTCCTTAACCAAGCTGAGGGGACCTCGGACGAGGTGTCCATATAGTAATTCAAACGGGCTGAACCCCAAGGACTTCTGTGGGACTTCCCGGTAAGCGAACAGGAGGCAGGGGAGCAGGACGTCCCACTTACGCCGGAGGGGTTCTTCTAGGCCGTTGATCATCCCTTTCAGAGTCCGGTTAAACCTCTCTACTAGGCCGTTCCCTTGGGGATGGTACGGGGTGGTGAACTTATAGGACACCCCACATTGTTGCCACAGGGACGTCATGTATTTTGAGATAAAATTAGTGCCGCGATCGCTCACGACCTCGCGGGGAAAACCCACCCGGGAAAAGATCCCCATCAGGGCTCGGCCCACCACGGGAGCCGTGACGGTGCGTAGGGGGATCGCCTCAGGGTATCGGGTGGCGTGATCCACTAGGACCAGGATGAAACGGTGACCTTGGGAGGTGGGGGGATACAGGGGCCCCACGATGTCGATTCCGACTCGTTCGAATGGGGTACTGACGACCGGGAAGGGTTGAAGGGGAGCCTTGCGCTTCCCCCCACTCTTCCCACTAGCCTGGCACGTGGGACAGGACTTGCAGTGGGCTTCTACAGCTGCTCTCATCCTAGGCCAGTAAAAGTGAGTCACGAGACGGCTGTAGGTTTTGTCTTGACCCAGGTGGCCGGCGAGGGGGACGTCGTGGGCCAAGCCCAGGAGGAAGTCTCGGAAGCGTAGGGGTACCACCAGCACCCGGCCGGATCCTAGCTCCACCGACTTCTGCTCACTGTACAAGAGGTTATTCTCCCAATAAACTCGGTGCGTTCCGGTTTGGTCGCCTGCGGCTTGGCCCTCGGCCTGGTGCCGCAGTCCGACCAGGGAAGGACAGGTGGCTTGCTCCCGGCAGAACTCCTCCCGGGTGGGCCCGCCCTCGTGGCGCCACGGGGCCAATTCGGCCAGATCGCCTAACTCGGGGACCGGGGTGGTGTCGGACGGTGAGGGTTCGTCGCTGGCGACTGACCCTCCCGATGGGGGGACGGGAGGACCCTCGGCGGGGACTGCTCTGACTCCCTCGGTCGGGGGGTCCTCGAATTCCCCCAGGGGGGTGAGTCGGGCGGACATAGATCGGGTGGTGGCGCACACCCACTCGGGGAGTCCCATCATCCCTAGGTGGGCCTTGCGCTCGACGTACTTCCAGGGAGAACTCTCCAGGTAGATCCCTAAGAGGCAGTCGACCGGCTGGGAGGTTCTTACGGCAACCCTCAGTTTACCTATCACCCCTCCCCACTCAAACGGCACCAGGGCTACCTGACACATACCCTCTCTATTATCTGCGGAAATTACGGGGCAAAAGACGTTGGGTAGGATCTGCTCCTCGGGGACTAAGTGCCTGAGGACACCGGTGATGCTGGCCCCGGTGTCTCGCAGGGCTTCTATTTGGTGGCCATTGATCTTGACAAGCTGCCCGTACTTCTTCGTGTTGGAGGGCAGGAGGCTACCAGGGACCATCTCTCTATCTCCCAGGGATACTAGGGCCATAGCTGCGGGTTCCCACTCTCCGGTGTCCTCAACCTCCTCCCCCAGGGCTACGTTGGCTATCTGTCTAGCAGGGTTTGCAGCAGGGGGGACCTGGGGGGCCATGGGGCACTCCGGGTCATTGGCGTAGTGCCCGGGCCTCTGACAACGGAAACAAGTGATGGTTACCCGGTGCCCCCGTCTCCCGGGGGGTCCGGAGACTGGTGGGGGGGGGCGCCGGAAAAAAGGTGGAGGTTGGGCCTTCGGGGGACTCGACTGGGACTCTCTCTGCCCTCCCTGGTTCCCTCCCCCTCTCTGGCGGGGTGGTCCCTGACTGGCTCGGGGGTATTCTCCTACAATGCTCCGGGGGACCCGTGTGTTGGTCCAGCGGTCTGCTTCCACAGCCAGCTTCCGGGGATCGGTGAGTTTGCTGTCGAGCAGATGCTGGCGTAGTTCCACAAAGCAGTTCGCCGCCAGGTGTTCCCACAACATGAGGTCGGTGAGTTCCTCGAGGGTGGTGACCTTGCTGCCCTTGATCCACCCATCGAAGGCCCGACTGAAAAAGTTTACATACTCCACCCAGGTGGTGCCCGGGATCTTCCTGCAGTCCCGGAATCGCTGACGGTACATCTCTGGGGTGAGGCCGTACCTAGTGAGGAGAGCCTCTTTCATGTGGCTGTAGGAGGTCTGCAGGGAGAGGGGTAGGTCGAGCAGGGTGTCCCTTCCTTCGCTCAGAAACCGTCCCCACAGCCCTGCCCCCCAGTCCTTCTGCGGGACCCGATGAGAGGTCATGGCGACCTCGTAGGCCCTGAACCATTGTTGAATGTCATCATTTTTATAATATTCTTTGACCACGTCCTTGGGGATGTGGACCTTCTGTTGCGCCGGGGAGGCCGCCTCTCGGTTCCCCGGGGGCCTCCCTTCCTCGTTTCTGGCTTTGAGCTCGATCTCCTTCAAGCTGCGTTCGTGCTCTAGTTGGAGCTTCCTTCCTTCGTGCTCCCGTTGGAGCTTCTTCTCTTCCAATTCGCCTTGTACGCGCATTTGTTCTACTGCTAGCTTTTTTTCCGCTAATTTCAATTCGCCTTCGATTTTGAGTTTGGCTAACTCGAGTTCGTGATAGCGACTTCTCTCTCTGTCTGCGAGTTCTTCCGGGGAAAGGCCACCGTCTGGCACGAAGCCTCGCACCTGATTGCTGCTGCTTTCGCCTTGGGTGGGTTCTGCTTCGTCGTGTCGCTCCCCCATGCCTTCTGGGCGGGAGGCCCCGGCATCCACCCAAGCTTTCAGTGCTTTCTGCAAATCTTCTTTGGTGTTGAGACCGGTGGTAGCGATTTTAAGTTCTTTGCAGAATTGCTTCAGTTCTTTGTGCGTGTATTCTTCTAGTTGTTCCACCTGGAACACCCTGTTGGTGTTGGTTTCTGCGGGGCTCATGGCGCTTCCTTCTGCCATCTTTGTCGTTAGTGCGTCAGTCGTTCACGGTACGATCTCTAGGTTATGGGCCCGAATCCCGTCGCTTGCCACCAATGTTAGAAGGCGACCTCAGAGGGGCCCGGAGGGGGCCCTGAATGTCCGGAGACCCACCCTCAAAGTATCGTAGCCGGGCACTGGCGGGAGACTCCGCAGGGGAGGAATCTCGTATCTAGGATCGTACACTCGGCACCATACGACAAAGAGACACCACACCGAGGGTTCTTAGGATTCAAGCTTTATCAAATCGAAGTGGTAGGATCTTTATGATCAGCAAGGCAGATATTTACAAGCAGAGCGTGGGCTCATAGAGTCTTGGCGGGGGTAGGAGGTAGCGGGACAGTCTTTGGGGAGATACGGATCAAATGCAGGAGCGTACCCGGCGCACAGCTCACAATCCTCGAGCTGGGGGATACGCTTGTCGTCGTGGGGTCCGGCGGGACCAAAGAGAGTCTGGGGGAGCCGCGAGTCACTCAGCAGGCTCAAGCACAAGTTCGGAGGTCTTACGATCTTCAGGGAGCCGCGAGTCACTCAGCAGGGCTCAAGCACAAGTTTGGAGGTCTTACGATCTTCAGGGAGCCGAGAGTCACTCAGCAGGGCTCAAGCACAAGTTCGGAGGTCTTACGATCTTCGGGGAGCCGCGAGTCACTCAGCAGGGCTCAAGCACAAGTTCGGAGGTCTTACGATCTTCAGGGAGCCGCGAGTCACTCAGCAGGGCTCAGATGTTCCAAGGCGAATCTGCCGGACAGTCCTTGTTATAGGTCGACCCCTCTTTGATGTCCGGAGTCTGTGCAGGCAGGGGTCTTGTCACCTGGGGGTCGCTTGTCGGGATTTCCTGCCATTGTCTTTTGATCCTTTCAGGGCCGGGTCGGGAGGAGTCCCAGATACCCAGCAGGCGTGGAGCCAGCCCTCAGGGAGGCCGGAGGGCCGATTGAAACCCATCGTCCCAGGGGAGTTCAGAGGTGCGATAGAAACTGCTCCTCCCTCTCTCATCCCCTGGAAGCGTGATGTCCTCCAGCCGGAGTGGCGCCTCTAGGCCCGGGTTGTGCTGGGGCCGGGCGGCCATCTTGGTGCATGAAGTGGGCACGCGTGCCCGGGGTGGCCGAAAGGAGAGAGGCCATGGACGGGGAGGCCCGGGTCGCGTGTGTGTGTTCTGGTGGGAAGGATCGGCTGGGCCGTGTGCTTGGGGTCCCAGGTACCAGGTTAGGTAGTGCGAGGACAGGAAGAGCCATGCTACGAGGCCGGGTCTAACAATTTCCCAGACACCTAACACATTATCACCACCCCAAATCATGGAGCAGCACCAACAACGGCAATACCAGAAAAGCAGTAGTGTTCAAAGGAAAAAAAACATTGCTTTATTCAGCATGAAAAAAAAATGGGTAATAAAAGTTCAATATGTACAAGGCCCATAGGGCAGTCCATAGTCCAATTCCTGGTGGGGGACACATAGGGACGCGTGTCCCCTAGCTTGCCTGCACAGTTCATACCTCCTTTGCTTCCACAGGGGGGGGGGCATCATGTGGGGGGGAAGGACCAGGCACCGCAGCGACAGGAGGGGTAAGGGTAGGTGTTGTGGGTGCAGGGACGGAGGACTCCACCACAGGGGGTGGGGCAGCGCCAAAGGTGGTGGTGAGAATGGCGCTGCACACGGTTGCAAGGTCCCCCAGCGTCTCCCCTGCACCCGAAGGAACCACAGGCCCCAAGGAGGGAGGGGTCGGAGGGATGGGTCGCAGCGCTGCTGGGGAAGGGTGTGGACAGGGGGGGGGGGGACTCAACTACCCTGACCGGGGACTCCTTTGACCGCTTGCCGGGTGGTGACACACTGGGGCTCAGGGACAGAGCGGCCATGAAGGAATCTTTTGTTGAATCTTGGCCAGGAGAGCTGAGGGGAGTGGATTTGGAGGGAGGGGGTTGTGAGGAATGTGGACTCCCACTGTGGCTGCGTGTCTTCCGTTTGCCCCCCGACCCAGTGGGTGTGCCTACTTCACCCTGTGTGTGCGTGACAGGAGGTGTGCGCTTGGCCTTCCCTGGTGGTGTGGTGCCTGTGTCTGGTGGGGTGTGTGCATGGGGACGTCTGGATGTGCTTGGGACAGGCATGGGAGTGGGAAGTGTGGATGGTGCAGGGGTAGGAGGGGGACGCAGCGCTGCAGGAGACCCACTGCTGCAGTCAGTGTCGAGTCTATGGACCTCAGCAACTGGCGTTGGTCAGACTGCGCAGCTGAGATGCCCTCCATGTATGCCTCCATCTGGGTGAGCACACGGGTGTGGCCATGGAGGACATTAAGCATCGCAGTCTGACCAACCTGCAACTGGCGCAGGATGTCCACAGACTCGGCATTCGCGGCAGCAGTGGAGACAGGGGCAGGGGGTGCGGTGCCTGGCAAGAAGGAGACACGTGGTGACCTAGCACGGCGGGAAGGGACCCGAGCAAGTGGGAGGCCGGTGATGGTAATGGAGGGGGCGGGAAGAGATTGAGTGCTGCTTTCAGCTGTGGGAGCTGCCTCTGCCCCCTCTGGGACCCGTCAGCGTCATAGTCGGTGGTGGGACTGGACAGGTCCTCCGCCGTACTCCCCTCGGCCTCCGTGCCACTTGATTCGCCAGACAAGACAGCACTGGTGTTCGATCCCTCCTCACGGTCCGTGCCAGTGTCTCCCTCTGAGTCCCCCGACGATGCTGTGGGCAAGGTGAAGAGACAGGAAATAATCAGACACCTGGATACACATGTCACATGAGTCAAATCTACATAGGTCACAGTGCATAGCCTGAAAAGCAACATGAGTAACATCTACAATACAAGGTACATATGTAGGCCCTGCAACACATGGTTGTTTGACCCACCATGCCACTGAGAAACAATGGAGAGCATGACACAACAGCAAATTACTTGATATCAAATTGGACAGAGGAGCCAGGCTCTGGGGACAATCGTGCACAGCATCTGCACCACACAGCGTTGCCAAAAAAGGGATGAGCAGGAACCATGTCTATCAACTTCATGCACATGCTGCAAAGCTAATACATTAAACCATGCCCAAAATGACTGGGTCACTGCACCGTGAGTGTATGTCCAGACAAACATCACACACAGGCCAGACCTACCATGGAGACGTCAGATTTTTACATGTAGGCCTTGCCCGCACAAACCACCCCCTACCTGAGACAATGTGATTGAGACAGAGGAAGTACTTACACCTCATACTCTGGGATTAAAACACATGGCCTGCACTAAATCCTGATTGTACACAAACTACCCCTGGTGCGCCTGTCCACATATATCATTGACAATAAACCATCATCAGATTGTCGTACCAAGACACACAGGCACTGCCCACTGTGAGTATGCACAAGCAAAATTGGGTCACACAGTACAGTGGACACATGTAGCGCAGTTTACGTAAATACAGATGAGGCCAGGGTACAATGCCACAGAGCCCAACCTATGCCGAAGACACAGAGAATGTCCACATTGTTGGATGACACACATGATACCTAGGAAAAGGTGCCCCAGGGCACGGTAGTGGCCACACTCCTCCATGGTCCTGGATGGATATGACTGCAACTGAAGCAACCGTCCCTGCACTATGCATGACTCCCACTCATGCACATCATGTCAGAGGGCACAACATTGGACATGCATGCTGTAAGGCAGTACACTTGTAAGACACACTCCTATGTCGGGACTCACCATCAGTGCCAACTGACATGGACCCCACAATGACTGAACTGGCCAGGGCACAGGCAAGGTCCCAAAACCTGTTACACACCACCCCCACACATGATGCTGAAAGCATTGGGCACTTGGATTAACTGGCAGCCTTGATAACCTTGTGCAAGAGGGACTACACACAGACCAGGGAACACATGGCAAGGAGGGGAAGGGAGGAAGAACAGCACCGGTGTACTTTGGGGAACAGGTCATGCACTGCACATTTAAACCCTGGCAGTGTATCCATGCAAAAGCGCACTTCCAAAATCTGGTGACACACAACAAACACACATGTACCTACCCCCTTCATGCTGCTGCTTCTCCAGTAAGCGCCTATCCAAGTCGGGGAAGACCACCGCCAGCACACGCTTATGGATGTGGGTCAGACGCCGGCGCCCACGGTTCTTGTGGCTCTCAGGTGAGTCCCCCAGCAGGACCCGTGCGATCCTCCTCGTCCAGCACCGGATATCCTGCCAGCGTTTCCTCACCTGGGCTAGGCGCCGCTTCCAACCCTCCGTCTTCCTCACGGCACTGACGGCTTGCTTCCATATCTCCCCCTTGGCATGGATGCCTACCTGTGAGGATGCAAAAATGAGAATACTTTAATACACCTGAGCAATGACACAGAGACACACATATTAATAACTTGTCTTGTTCGAACAGGCCATGGTATGCAGGCAACTCATTGCACCTTTGTCATAGGGACATTATCCTCTGGGGAAGGCCAAATGCACTACGTGGCATTGAACGTACACAGGTAGCATGAGGGGTGCCACACAACCAATGAGCCTGGATCACACTGTGCATCACAAGCTACACCAGGATTATGTACAGTGCCTCAAAGCAGTCACATGCCCCAGCCCACTGCCGCAACCTCAGCAGAGTACATAGACACACACAGGCACAGGACAATCACCTGCCATTGCCAACTGCGGGTACATACCTCACTCTGCCCATGTGCCACTAGACTGGGGGTGTCACAGGTGTGGGGCAGGCTCAGCACGGCAGTCACACAGCACTGCTCCCTGCTCACATCAGATGGCCAGGGTATATCCATCCCTCATGCAGCTGGTGTGCAACACTCCCCAAATGCACTCACCCACATGACAGGGGACTTACACACTCACACCAATGTCCAGGGGACGAACACATCATTTGGACACTCACAGCACAGGTACACTAAACAAACACACATCTATGGGTACTGTCACCTGTCACACTGGGGGGACCACAGAATCACATCAGGACTGTAGAAACAACATTCCCAGGAGGAGTAGCCAGGCAGAATGTGGCATGCACCATGCATTGATTGTCACAGTAAGCACTATGCAAGTGAGGAGTGCACACAGGAACTACAGCATGCTCTGCATGGGAGACATGAGGCCTTCCCCACCCTGGGACCCACTCTAAACAACATTACATGTCTGTCACACATGGACACAATGCCAGAAGTCACAGTCACAAAAAGGGGCACAGTCTAAGCTAGTGAAGTCTGCACTCACCTGCTCCCCTGGTCGACCATACAGCATGGTGTACTGTGGGAGGATCACATCCAGCAACGCCATATTCTCCTCCATGGTGAATGGCTGGGCCCTCTCCACAGACCTGGACATGGTGCCAGAGGAATCACAAGCAGCAGCAGTGTTGTGGAATGAAAGGATGTGCAGGCATGTGCTCTCTCATGGGACCTGGCTGCCTTATATCTGTCTTGCTGGCCTGTTTCATTTACAGGAGTACAGAGTGATTGGTCAGTCACATTAGCATCCTACGTTTCCTCCAATCCCTTTAAACCTACCCCAGTGAGTGTCTTTGCATGGTTTAAAAATTGAGCATGATGTCAAGTCAACAACCACTTTGCAACAAAGTATATTGTTTCCAAACGACTTCTGCTGGCCACCTGATGGAAAAATTCAAACTTTAAACTCGGTCTCCATGACAACCAGCATGCATTTAGGCCCTTATACTTGTCCCTCATGTGTCCCCTATGTTGTTCCAATATTCACACACAGGTACAGTGCGTTCCACGGCCCTAGGGCACCCCAAATGCAGTGAAACGGACCGCACACGCGTGTGTAGGGTCCCTATCACTATGGGAGTGCTCGCGTATGCGTATGCCATAGTAATACGGACCGTACACGCGTGTATAGGGTCCCTATCACTATGGGAGTGCTCGCGTATGTGTACGCCATAGTAATACGGACCGTACACGCGTGTGTAGGGTCCCTATCACTATGGGAGTGCTCGCGTATGCGTACGCCATAGTAATACGGTCCGTACCCGCGTGTGTAGGGTCCGTACCACCATGGTTGTGCAGCCCTAGGCGTACGCCATGGTGATACGGTCCGTACCCGCGTGTGTAGGGTCCGTACCACCATGGTTGTGCAGCCCTAGGCGTACGCCATGGTGATATGGTCCGTACCCGCCTGTGTAGGGTCCCTATCACTATGGGAGTGCTCGCGTATGCGTACGCCATAGTAATACGGACCGTACACACGTGTGTAGGGTCCCTATCACTATGGGAGTGCTCGCGTATGCGTATGCCATAGTAATACGGACCATACACACGCGGGTACGGACCGTATCACCATGGCGTACACCTAGGGCTGCACAACCATGGTGGTACGGACCCTACACACGCGGGTACAGACCGTATCACCATGGCGTATGCCTAGGGCTGCACAACCATGGTGGTACGGACCCTACACACGAGGGTACGGACCGTATCATCATGGCGTACGACTAGGGCTGCACAACCATGGTGGTACAGACCCTACACACGCGGGTACGGACCGTATCACCATGGCGTACGCCTAGGGCTGCACAACCATGGTGGTACGGACCCTACACACGCGGGTACGGACCATATCACTATGGCGTACGCATACGCGAGCACTCCCATAGTGATAGGGACCCTACACGCGCGTGTACGGTCCGTATCACTATGGCGTACGCATACGCCAGCACTCCCATAGTGATAGGGACACTACACGCGTGTGTACGGTCCGTATCACTATGGCGTACGCATACGCCAGCACTCCCATAGTGATAGGGACACTACACACGCCATCAGTGCGTATGTACGGTGCGTTTCACACCTGACAGTGGTGACATGCGGCACACAGACAGGAATAGAGCTGTCCTACTTGGCCAAGGCTGGACATCAAGGCATTGTCTATGCAGTACTACATGTGTCGGGCACAGGTGTGTCAGGCTGTGATGTGGCACATTACTCCTGAGGTGTGAAGCAAATGACTGTATGATGAGCTGTGTACACATGTCATGTGTGATGGTGCACTATGTGCCACACATCCCCTTCACTCCTTCGACATGTGTGCATGTAGTACAGACTTGTTGAGCCATGCGTCACTGGCATGGCACAGTCACCGACACCCGCAACTGTCCACTGATGCCAGGTACACAGAATGTTACACCTGAGATGTGAATGCCCGCGTTGCACGCTGTGACTATGTCATGTGTGTGTCATGTTTTCCCATGGGTTTGCCGTAGGTGTTTGGTCAAATGAATCTGCAGTTGCTGCAACCAACATGTGTCTGTGTGTAGATTGGCATGGCACACTGTTCCGCACACCAGCCCACATGTGTAATCCGACGTAAGGTGTGTATGTATGCATCGACACAGAGTTCCAAAACAAGGACATATCTGCATACTCTCAATGTATGTGTGATCAGTCTTGACATGTACCCCTTGATGGCAAGGTGTGTGGTCTGTCCTTTTTACATTACATGTGACCTGTGCCTCTAGTGTTCCGCAACTTGTCTGTATGATTGACATATTTATTCTGCCCATATGCGGATGTCGGGCACTCCTGTGATGCGTCTGCCTGTTCACTCACACTGGCCCACCGCTAGTTTAATGCCATGTCATGTTGAGCCTGAGAATCCACGTTTGTGGCTGGCTCTTGGTGGGAGTGTCACCTGCCTGGCATACGTGTCCAGGGCATATTGCACAGACCTGACTCTGTATGTAGCATATGTGTATTGCCTGTTGAACATGTGCTCAGATTATTGACATTCGTGGTGTACTGTACTCACTCTTCGTTGTCCCTTCAAATTCACTGCAGGGCTCCGCCTCTCCTTCGACCAATTCCGGACTTGGCTGACCTGAGGGAACGTGACTGTATACGCCGCTACCGCTTCCCCCACGGTTGATTGAGGACTTGACGACACGGCTGGCACCACACCTCCAACCGCTACACAGGTATCCTACTGCACTGACACCCAAAATGAAGGTGATGGCAGCCCTACATTTCTTTGCCACGGGTACCTTTCAAAATACCATTGCTCATGTTGGGGGCATGTCCCAAACCATGTTCAGCCGTGTTCTGCATGATTTTTTAGAGGCCATGTTGGAGCACCTGGATGAGTTCATTAAATTCCCAACTCCTGAGAAGTTGACAGGTGTCAAGCGTGAGTTCTATGCCCTGGGAGGGATGCCCCATGTCATTGGGTCCATAGATGGAACACATGTGGCTTTGGTACCACCACAGGCACAGGAGGTAGCATATAGGAACCGCAAGCATTAACACTCCATTAATGCCCTTGTGGTGTGTCTTGCCAACATGGTGATTTCACATGTCTGTGCTCGTTTTCCAGGATCAGCACACGATGCCTACATCATGAGGCGTAGCAGGGTGCCTGAAATGATGCTGCAGCTGCGCAAGGAACTAGCATGTCTTGTTGGTGGGTATACTCTGGCAGTCCTGTAGTTAACGTCATCTTCCTGTCTTACTGCTTCTCCTGACCCACTCTTGTCCATGATGTTTCCATGTAGGGGACGCTGGCTATCCCAACATGCCATGGCTGATCACGCCTCTCCGCAACCCCAGCACGGCTGCCCAGCACCGCTACAACAACGCCCATTGGCGGACCAGGCGAGTGATAGAGAGGACGTTTGGCCTCCTGAAGAGCCGATTCCGTTGCCTCCACAAGACCGGTGGCGCACTCCCAAATGCACCGGTGAAGGTCTGCAAGATCTTCCTCGTGTGCTGCATGCTGCACAACATGGCAGTGGAGAAAGCTGTGCCACTCATCCTGGATCCGGATGAGCAGGACCATCCACCCGTGGAGGATGAAGGCCTTGGTCACGAGGCAAGTGATGTGGAGGAGGAGGAGGCGGTAGAGGACATCCGGAGTCGGCTCATACGCAACTTCTTTGCTTAGTGGTGAGTTCCAGTGTCTGAGTGTGCACGCATTTGGCCGTGTGTGGCATGTGTTGCGATGTGTGTGTCTATCTGCATGTCTGCCAGGTGAGTCAGAGGTGTGTTTGGATGTGTCACTCGAGTGATGGTGCAATGGAAGAATGTTTTTCCAGAGACATCATTGTCACCTAGCATGTTGACAACCTTATACGTGTCGAGTACATGCACATGCATGCGGATGTGCTTCTTTTGGCTGACTTCTGGTGTGTCTCTCATCCACAGGTACTTGCGCTTGCTGTCTGCTGGTGGCATTGTTGTGCTCCTGCTATTCCTCACGAACACAGCAACATGTGCTGAATCAGCGTTACATGCACGGACAAGTTTGAAAATCTCCTTAGGGTAAGGGATGCAGCACGGCTTTTTGGGTGTGTGTTGGACAGGCCACATGAAGGGCTTGCTCCCTCCCCGCATGACAGGGCCCAAGCCCCGGACTCCCAGGTGTTACCCACAAGGGCAACCCGCACCCCGTCTCCCAACGGAACTCCTGCCCCCGGACAGCCATGTATCATGGGGCCGAACCACTACCGGCTCCCCCGGCCGGATCAGCCGCCATCTTGGGCGCTGCGCCACGAGGCCGCGTGGCCTCGGCTCGACCCTAACCCTGGGCCTGGCCGGCCCCGACATCCCGGCACCACCATCCACCCAGGAGGTGAGCGGACCACTTGGCAGGTCAATGGGAGAAAGAAGTGTCGATGGCTC
Organism: Triturus cristatus; assembly: GCF_964204655.1. Lineage (NCBI taxonomy): Eukaryota > Metazoa > Chordata > Amphibia > Caudata > Salamandridae > Triturus > Triturus cristatus. The sequence goes on along the minus strand of NC_140591.1, from coordinate 141,290,983 downwards.
TCCCCCGCCAGGTGCCGATCACCCTCCAGCTCCCCCAGGCGCTGGCTCCACCCCCTGCTGGGTGTCTGGACTCCCTCATCCCGGACCCCCGACCTCCAAGTGCGAGGGTCCGGACATCAAAGGGCGCCAGACCTATAACTAGGGCAGCTCCAGAGCAGGAGGGCAGTTGTATCCTGGAGTCGAGAGACACCGAGAGAACTCAGCCTTGACGGACTACTGGCGCTGCCGTAGCCCTGCCTTGTGAACTATCGTCCTGCCTGCTGGCGCTGCCGCGGCCTTCTGCATCATCCATCCTCGTCGGGACCTGCTGGCACTGCCGCGGACCGTTGTAACGACCACCTTCATCGGGACCTGCTGGCGCTGCCGCGGACCGTGTAACGACCACCTTCACCGGGACCTGCTGGCGCTGGCGCAGCCCGTCCAAGCTAGAACACCGAGCTCGAGGATTGTGAGCTATCCACCATACCATTTCAGCTACCAGATTGGTAACCAGACTGTCCCGCTACCCCCTTTCCCTAAACCAAGAGACTAGAATCGAGGGGACCCCTGAGTCCAGACCTCCTTGTACCATTTCATCGTACCTTAAGAAATCACCTATAAAGAACGCTAAATCCTATCCTTGTGTGGTGTATATCTGTGGGGGGGGGAGTTATTCATCTGTACGATCGCTGGAGACGGCTCTCCCCGGAGACCTCTCCCCTTGTCCTCGGCCGACCCTCCCGGTCCGTCTAACATTGGTGGCCAGCGGCGCGATCCGAATCAACGCGTAATCGTACAGAGAGTAGCTCACCCCACGACAAAACCACGATGTCAACCAAAGAGAGCGGATCCACCGAGAAATTCCAGATGGATAAATTGGAAGAGTATAGCCATCGTGAACTTAAACAATTCTGCATGGAACTAGGCATTGCTACCACCGGCCTGAGTACCAAAGACGATTTGAAGCACGCCATTGAGTCGTGGGCGGAAACCGGGGTCGCCGGATCCCCAGACCAAAACGGTGCAGCATCGGAGGGGAACGCCACAGCTCCCGAGGAGCGAGGAACGGGCCTCTCGCAGGAAGAGATCCAAGAAAGAGAAAGAAACAGATTACATGAGTTGGAAATGGCACGACTCAAGATGGACGGTGAATTAAAATTAGCCGAGCAAAAACTGAACCTAGAACATCTGCGGCTCCGAGAAGAACGGGAAGAAAAACAGAGGCAGAGAGAGCTCGAAGAAAAAAGACTAACATTCGAACACGAGCGTAAACTGGCGGAAATAGAACTTCGGAAACAGAATAAAGAACCGGAGGTACCTGAGCGACCGCGCACCCCGGGAGCAACCGAGAAGAAAGTCCACATCCCCAAGGATGTTGTCCGAGAGTATGTCCGAGAGGACGACATACAACAGTGGTTCAAAGCCTACGAGATCGCCATGACCTCCCACCGGATCGATCGGAGTGACTGGGGAGCCGGCCTATGAGGGAGGTTCGTCAACGAAGGCCGCGACGCCCTACTGCAGCTCCCAGACCATCAGATGTCATCCTATGACCACATGAAGGCTGCCCTCCTCACCCGATATGGGCTCACACCCGAAATGTACCGCCAGAGGTTCCGAGACTGCACCCGGATCCCGGGTACAACTTGGGTGGAATATGTCAACTATTTCAGCCGAGCCTTCGAGGGTTGGATCAAGGGAAGCCACGTAACGACCTACGAGCAACTCTTTAATCTAATGGTGTGGGAGCACCTGTCTAACAACTGCTTCGTCGAGCTCAGGCAGCACCTCCTCGACAGTAAATTGACTGACCCACGGCAACTCGCCGCCGAAGCTGACCGGTGGGAAAGCACCCGAGTGGGCCGGAGAGGGCCACACGAGCAAAACCGAAACAACCAAGGTCAGCACCGTCCCCGAGGAGGAGGAGGAGGCCAGGGGCGAGGGAGAGACACCGTCCCGGCCACTCCCGCGGCCAGCACCCCGCCCCCGGCCGGCCGGGGCAACCCCCCGATGCGGCCGGGGTTCCGAGCCAACGTCACGTGTCACCGATGCCAGCGAGTCGGCCACTACGCCAATGACCCGAGCTGCCCGCAGAACCAAACGCCAAAGCCCCGCCAGGTAGCTGCCGCCGCCCTGGGGGGAGAACAAATCTCCGAGGAACAAGAAGAATATGAGCAGGCACAACAAGAGTGGGAACCGGCCGCCATGGTTCTAGCGTGCCTAGGGGGAAAAGACATGGTCCCGCGGGCTCCCCTACCCGCCAACACCAGGAAATATGGCCAGTGGGTGAACATTAATGGGCGCCGGGCCGAAGCCCTACGTGACACAGGGGCCAGTGTGACGGCCGTCCGCTGTCACCTGGTAAAACCAGAGCAGATCCTGCCGAACATTCTCTGCCCCGTCCGCTCAGCCGACAATTCCGAAAGTCTATGTCGGATGGCCTGCGTCCCCTTCGAATGGGGAGGGGTCTCCGGCATGTTGAAGGTGACGGTCCGGGATGATGCCCCCGTGGACTGTCTCCTGGGGAATGACCTTCAGAGTTCCCCGTGGGCCGCCGTCGAAAGAAGAGAGCACCTGGGGATGCTGGGCCTCCCGGACTGGGCATGCGTAACCACCCGGTCCATGGCCGCCCGTGCCATCCCCCGACCAGAAGAACCAGAATGGCCAGCACCTCCTCCCCCGGTCGCTCCAGTAGAGGACAACGACTATACCGACCCCCCAGAGCCAACCCCCGAAGGGGTCGCCCAGCCCCAGGACCTTCCCGGCCTGGCTCAGTGGCGTCAAGAAGGGGGGCCCACCCAGGAACAGTTCCGCCAGGAGCAGAAGACCTGCCCCTCCCTCGAGGGACTCCGCCAGCAAGCCAGCGCCCAGAGCGCAGGGGACTCCACCGGAACCCATTGGGTCTATTGGGATAACAACCTGCTATACAGTGAACAAAGAATCGCGGAGTTAGGGGCCAGTCGAGTGCTGGTGGTGCCCCTCCGTTTCAGAGACTTCCTGCTAAATTTGGCCCACGATGTCCCCCTGGCTGGACACCTGGGCAAGGACAAAACCTACAGTCGCCTGGTGACCCACTTTTTCTGGCCGAGGATGCGAAACGACGTCCTCAACCACTGCCGGTCCTGCCCCACGTGCCAGGCCAGCGGGAAGAGCGGCCGCAAGCTCAAAGCACCTCTGCAACCCTTCCCAGTGGTCACCACCCCGTTCGAGAGGGTAGGAATAGACATTGTGGGGCCCCTGGACCCCCGCACAGCACAAGGACATCGGTTCATCCTGGTACTGGTGGACCACGCCACCCGCTACCCCGAGGCTGTGCCCCTGCGAACTGTAACAGCTCCGGTGGTCGGCCGGGCCCTAATGGGGATCTTCTCCCGGGTGGGCTTCCCCCGAGAAGTCGTCAGCGACCGAGGCACAAACTTTATCTCGAAATATATGAAGTCCCTCTGGCAACAGTGCGGGGTCACCTACCGATTCACGACCCCCTATCACCCTCAAGGGAACGGACTAGTTGAGCGATTCAACCGCACACTCAAGGGAATGATTGGGGGATTGGAAGAGCCCCTCCGTCGCCAGTGGGATGTACTACTTCCGTGCCTCCTCTTCGCCTATCGAGAAGTTCCCCAGAAGTCCCTCGGCTTTAGCCCTTTCGAACTCCTGTACGGGCACCCTGTGCGAGGGCCCCTCAGCCTAGTCAAAGAAGGTTGGGAGATGGCCCCCCTAAAGACCCCTCCAGACGTCTTCAAGTACCTCCTGGCACTACGCAATCAGACCCGGCGCTTCAGGGAAATGGCAAAAGCGAATCTTGAGGCCAGTCAGGAGGACATGAAAAAATGGTACGATCAGAATGCCTCCTCCGTCGAATTCGAACCTGGTCAACAAGTGTGGGTGATGTCCCCCACCGAACCATGTGCCTTACAAGATAAGTGGACGGGGCCCTTCAAAGTGGTCGAACGCAAGAGCCCCGTCACCTATCTCATCGACATGGAGTCCCCCCGGAACCCCTTCCGGGTCCTCCACACCAACAGACTCAAACCCCACTTTGTGCGCTCGGAACTCAGCCTCCTGATGGCTACAGACAGTGGGGCGGAAGAAGACTCCGAGCCCCTCCCTGATCTCCTGAAGACCCAGGAGAAAGACGGTTCCGTGGACGGGGTCCGGCTCTCCGATGCCCTCACCCCAGAGCAACGCCAGGGCTGCCGGGACATCCTGCTGCAGTTTGCTACTCTGTTTTCCCTCACCCCAGGGATCACCCCTTGGTGCTTGCACGACGTGGACACTGGGGACAGTCCCCCTATCCGACACCGGGCCTACCGCGTACCAGATCGGGTGCGGGCCTGCATCCAAGAGGAAGTATCCAAGATGCTCACGCTCGGGGTCATCGAGCCCTCGGACAGCCCCTGGGCCAGCCCGGTCGTGCTGGTCCCCAAAGCCGCTGCCCCCGGCACCACTCCTGAACTCCGGTTCTGCGTCGACTATCGGGGCTTGAACGCTGTCACCAGGACCGACGCTCATCCTATCCCCCGAGCGGATGAATTGATCGACCGCCTGGGGGCCGCCCGCTACCTCAGCATCTTCGACCTGACAGCGGGCTACTGGCAGATCGGTCTCACACCCCGGGCCCAAGAACGGTCCGCCTTTTCTACCCCCGATGGCCACTACCACTTCAAGGTCATGCCCTTCGGCATGAAGAATGCCCCAGCTACTTTTCAGCGTCTAGTGAACCAGGTCTTGGCGGGGCTCGAAGAGTTCAGCGCCGCCTACCTGGACGACATCGCTGTATACAGCCGCCACTGGTCCGACCACCTCCACCACCTCCGAGAGGTCCTGCAAGCCCTCCAGCGGGCCAGCCTCACGATTAAGGCCGGCAAGTGCCAAATTGGTCAGGGGTCCGTGACCTACCTCGGACACCAGGTGGGAAGCGGTCTAGTGGCCCCTCTGCAACTCAAAATTGCTGCCATCCAGTCCTGGCAACCCCCAGTCACGCAGACCGAGGTCCGAGCCTTCTTGGGACTCACCGGCTACTACCGGCGGTTCGTGAGGGACTATGGCAGCATTGTGGGGCCCCTCACGGGTCTCACGTCCAAAAACCACCCGAAGAAGATTAACTGGACCCCCGACTGTCAAGCGGCCTTCGAGAAGCTGAAGGCCGCCCTGTGCACCGCCCCTGTGCTCCAGGCCCCCGATTACAGTCGGGAATTCATTGTACAAACGGACGCCTCCGACCACGGCATCGGGGCGGTTCTTTCCCAGCTGAACCCCGAGGGTCTTGACCAGCCGGTGGCCTTCATCAGCAGACGCCTCCTGGCCCGAGAACAGCGCTGGAGCACAATCGAGAGGGAGGCCTTCGCAGTGGTGTGGGCCCTCAAGAAGCTCCGGCCCTATCTCTACGGTACCCACTTCCGGGTGCAAACCGATCATCGACCCCTGCAGTGGCTAATGCAGATGCGGGGGGAAAACCCAAAACTATTGCGCTGGTCCATCTCCCTGCAGGGAATGGACTTCACTGTGGAACATCGACCGGGCCAAGACCACGCCAACGCAGATGGCCTGTCACGCTTTTTCCGCCTCGACGAGGAGAGTCCCCAAGAGGATGGGTGACTCTCCCCGCCTTCAGCTGGGGGGGACGCATGTTGGACAGGCCACATGAAGGGCTTGCTCCCTCCCCGCATGACAGGGCCCAAGCCCCGGACTCCCAGGTGTTACCCACAAGGGCAACCCGCACCCCTTCTCCCAACGGAACTCCTGCCCCCGGACAGCCATGTATCATGGGGCCGAACCACTACCGGCTCCCCCGGCCGGATCAGCCGCCATCTTGGGCGCTGCGCCACGAGGCCGCGTGGCCTCGGCTCGACCCTAACCCTGGGCCTGGCCGGCCCCGACATCCCGGCACCACCATCCACCCAGGAGGTGAGCGGACAACTTGGCAGGTCAATGGGAGAAAGAAGTGTCGATGGCTCTCCCCCGCCAGGTGCCGATCACCCTCCAGCTCCCCCAGGCGCTGGCTCCACCCCCTGCTGGGTGTCTGGACTCCCTCATCCCAGACCCCCCGACCTCCAAGTGCGAGGGTCCGGACATCAAAGGGCGCCAGACCTATAACTAGGGCAGCTCCAGAGCAGGAGGGCAGTTGTATCCTGGAGTCGAGAGACACCAAGAGAACTCAGCCTTGACGGACTACTGGCGCTGCCGTAGCCCTGCCTTGTGAACTATCGTCCTGCCTGCTGGCGCTGCCGCGGCCTTCTGCATCATCCATCCTCGTCGGGACCTGCTGGCACTGCCGCGGACCGTTGTAACGACCACCTTCATCGGGACCTGCTGGCGCTGCCGCGGACCGTGTAACGACCACCTTCACCGGGACCTGCTGGCGCTGCCGCGGCCCGTCCAAGCTAGAACACCGAGCTCGAGGATTGTGAGCTATCCACCATACCATTTCAGCTACCAGATTGGTAACTAGACTGTCCCGCTACCCCCTTTCCCTAAACCAAGAGACTAGAATCGAGGGGACCCCTGAGTCCAGACCTCCTTGTACCATTTCATCGTACCTTAAGAAATCACCTATAAAGAACGCTAAATCCTATCCTTGTGTGGTGTATATCTGTGGGGGGGGAAGTTATTCATCTGTACGATCGCTGGAGACGGCTCTCCCCGGAGACCTCTCCCCTTGTCCTCGGCCGACCCTCCCGGTCCGTCTAACAGTGTGGTATTTGTTTTGAATGTGTGTGCACTGCTCCTGTTCATGTTTGGATACTTTACATACATGTAGAATCACCATGGGGCACATGACATGGAGCTAAATTCACCTGAATTGATGGTCAGACTTGGTGACAGTCATCTGTAATGGGATTGTAGATTGGGATGAAGCCATCAATGTGTGTAACACTGCCCTCGGAAACATACGGGTTGCACCGGGTTGACATGGTGTGTGAATTCCCCATTAGAGGCTCAATGGTGTATAGCAGCCTCTCCGTGAGCAGCAGGGGGTGTTTAGCTGTAACCCGTCACTTGTGTGCCAGTTCTATGGATTTACAGCATCTGTGGTGCACAGGGGGGTGCCAGTGTTGGTCCCACGTGTTCATCCACATGACCTGTGTATGTGTTGACAGAGTTGCATTAGCATTCCGACACACATGACTAATAAAGGTGTCCCTCTGCCTCCAAGGTGCCTCATCTCTGTAAATGGTGGTCTGTTGCCACTGTGCATGCGGCATGTCTGGCATAGTTCTCAGAGATGGTGCATATGAGTCTATGTGTAGAGTGGCAAGATGCAAGCTGTTTGTCAGGGATTAGAATCTGTATTGTGCATCTTGTCCATGGCTGTGTAGGTATTGTGGCATGTCAGTCTCCACGACGGCCACTGTGCTGCATGTGCATCAATTGTGTGTGTGTGTGCCATGTTGAACCAGACAGTCCTTCCTTGACATACACCGTTTGCATGGTTCCTTCCTGAGATCCTTGTCTTTGTGTGCTACTTGTGGCATTGTTTTCTTGACATGGTGCATGCTGCTGCAGGCCCTGCAGCAAGGGCACCCAGTGTCCACGCAAACGAGCTGGTGTTCATCATGGATTGCTTGCTGACATGTGCTATGCAGATCAGCAGCATCTGTGCCTCATGCTGCTGCACAAGATTCCCAGTTCCATCCACCTCAAGGCAAGAGAGACCATCCCCCAGGTCAACTACGACATCCGTGTCTAATCCTACCCTGCACTCTACGGACGTGTGCGTTACAACTCCCATGATACTTGTCCACATCCAGGGTGCATCGGCACAGCTCTGCTTCTACATCCGGCGACCAGGCCACATCAACGTCCAACAGAGATGGGGGGAATGAATCACTGCCAGCTGCAGGATGACCTTCTCAATCCACGCACACACTCAGGATGCAGCCCACAACCACAACACAACCTTGTGGCACTGTGATCCAACACCCCATTGTGCCATCTCCATGCATCCAACGTTGGCCGGCCCACCATTCTCCACATCCACCTGACTCAAGCATGCAGGACATGGTTCTTCCACGTGTCTACACATACCTGGGAGTAGCACCCCAGGACACTCTACATGATTCCTGACCTCTGCGCATGACTGTTGCTCTTCTACATTGGTCTGTAGGCACAGTTGTGTGGGCACCCCCTCAGCTGGTTGGGCCCATCACGGGTGAGTATGGTGCTCCATATCTGTATTGGATGGTACATTGTGACCCATGTGTGTCCTGTGCCAGACTCAGACCCCAGGGTATGGATGTTTGGAGTTACTTCTGAAATCAAGCATGGTTTGACTTTACAACACACACATGTAGTGGAATAATGCAAAATGACGGCATCATCTTGTGATTGTGATGAATTTTATTAGTACGTGTTTGGGGGGGTGACAAGAGGTGCTTGGCGGGAGTGTAGAATCCAAAGTTCACAGGGGGAATTGGTGTCCTTGCCATTGAAAGTCATCAGAGTCTGTGCCACAGTCTTTGTCAACATTGGTCAGACAGTGACCAGTAAGGCCATGTGGCAGAGAATGTCATTTGCTGCTGTGCTGCTGTTGGGCCAGAGGGCCAGGTGCCAGGGAGATGGTGATGTTCCGGTGACTCTCACGGTCTTTTGCGTGGACGACCCACCTTCCTGCGGGGACCCTCAGAAGCAGGCCTTGACGATGCTAGGGACGCTCCATCAGATGAATCCTCCTCCTCCTCCCTCCCTGTTTCTGGTGCTGGTCTACGCCTGGTGGCACAGGGAGGGTTTGCCAGGCTTTGGGCGATCTGACGGAGGGATTGGCTCACGTCCCTGTGCACCGCCAGGAGCTCAGCCAGCCTTGCCTCCATCCGTCCATGGTGTTGTAGATGACTGGCATGATGCTCGACCTGCATGTTCTTCATCTCATTGAGGGTCTCCACTACCTGGTCGATGCCTCTGGAGTCACACCGGTATGTGTCCAGGATGTTGTGGACGTGTGACATAACCGGGTCCTGAGCTGGCTGGTCAGGCTGGCGCCTCCGCCGTCCTCCACTCCCACCACCCCTGCCCACTTGAGCCCGGCCTGCCGTTGTGGGCACGTCGGGTCTCCGTGACCCCTGAGGGATGGCATTTGCGTTGTCGCCTGCCTCCTCCTGGGTGCCCGGAGAACCTTGTCCCTCCTGGACAGACTGGCTGTGTTGTTGTGTGTGGGCAGGGCTCCTGGATGTCTCCTGGGATGTGGCAGGAATGGGGGTGGTGGTTGGCACAGTTGTACCTGACGCAGGTGCTGCAGGTGGTTGGACATCAGAGGGGCCAGGTTGGTCTGGGTCATCCACAGAGTGGTGAGAGTCGTCGCTGCCGGTGGGTTCCTCTTCACGCAAAGCCTGGTCCTGTGAGTCTTCCCCCCCAGTGTTGGGGGGAGATGGACGACGTTGACCTGTGTGTGAGAGAGACAATGTTAATTGTGTTACATGCGACATCCATGTTTGATTCATTTTGAGTTGGCACAGTTCCTCTGTGTGGTTGGATTTGGCTTGCATTCCTCTCACAGTGCACTCGTGCATGGGTATGTCCCTTGGCCACAGCTTTCGACACTTGACCTATGTGTGACACAATCTTAGTTGATGCATCTTTTTGGAACGCAGTCAGCAGTGTACGGAGCGGGCGTGGCAATCCATGCAGAGCCGCCTTACATGTTGCACTGTACGTGGCCAAATGGTATTTTTTCCATGCTATTTGGAATGCATGTAGGTAACTTAAGCATTTGTGACAGGGTTCTAACAAACACAGTGGGTGGGTATACTGGGTGTAAGGTTAGGTTTGTGCCTGCAGCACGGATGTACTCGTGCACAGATTGACACATGGCCCAGTGTTTATCAGAGGTTGAAGGGGGGGTTCACGCACTGCCAAACCTTGTCTACATGCACACATTCCACCTGCTGACGAGCGGACATGGCCACACCACCCAAGGGTGATTTGGTCTCCCTCTGTCTCCCTTTCTCCCTCCCTCTGTGAGCCTCCTCCCTCTGTCCGTCTCCCTCTGTCTCCCTTTCTCCCTCCCTCTGTCAGCCTCCTCCCTCTGTCCATCTCCCTCTGTCAACCTCCTCCCTCTGTCCGTCTCCCTCTGTGTCCCTTTCTCCCTCCCTCTGTCCGTCTCCCTCTGTCAACCTCCTCCCTCTGTCCGTCTCCCTCTGTCTCCCTTTCTCCCTCCCTCTGTCAGCCTCCTCCCTCTGTCCGTCTCCCTCTGTCAACCTCCTCCCTCTGTCCGTCTCCCTCTGTCTCCCTTTCTCCCTCCCTCTGTCAGCCTCCTCCCTCTGTCCGTCTCCCTCTGTCAACCTCCTCCCTCTGTCCGTCTCCCTCTGTCTCCCTTTCTCCCTCCCTCTGTCAGCCTCCTCCCTCTGTCCGTCTCCCTCTGTCAACCTCCTCCCTCTGTCCGTCTCCCTCTGTCTCCCTTTCTCCCTCCCTCTGTCTGTCTCCCTGTGTCCACCTCTGTATCCCTCCCTCTCTCTCCCCCTCTCCCTCCCTCTGTGTGTCACCCTCTGTCACCTCAGCCCAGCTTCCTGGGCACACACAGTTTGCAGGTATTTCAAAGGCCATTGGCTTGTTCAACCTTCACTCTTTCAGTGCAAATTGTGCCTTCATACCCATGTCATCCTGCAACGTGGCCACCATTTGCATGCAACACAGTACTGTGTGGGGACACACTGTTTGTATGGCTGTGCCCTAGGTCATATGGGCTAAGGGCATTGTTGTGTGCTTCAGAGTTGCTCTATGTTGGTTTTGAGGGCCACCCTCCCGGCATCGGGGACATCCTGTCTTGTGTTGGTGTTTTGTGTGGCCTGTGACTTGGCCTGGCCTTGCTTGGGGCATGGAGGCTCTAGTGGCATGTGTGTGTTTTTGGAGTGTGGTTGTGTCCGGTGCTGGCTTTGGGGGGGTTGCGTGCATGATTGGTATTGTGGTTGTGTATGGCGTTCCCCCCCCATGTGAGGTGAGTTGTTTGTGTACTCACCAGGCTCTCGGACTCCTTCTAGTCCGTCTACTCCCACCGGCGGCAGCGTGGCCATCACCTTCTCCTCCCAGGGATGGTAGTGTACGGGTCTGCGGGCCGGCCCTCCTCCAGTGATGTTGGCCTGGTTGTGGTCGTCCGTCATTTTGCGGCGGACCGTCCTCCGCAGATCGTACCACCTGGCTTGGCACTCATGCCTGGTCCTTCTGGTGGACCCAACAGCATTCACAGCATTGACAATCCTCTCCTACATGGCAGATTTTTCGGATATGCTGGTCCGTCTGACTAATGTTCCAAAGAGCTGTGGCTCGACTCTGACGATTTCGTCGACAAGGACCTCCAGCTCCTCCTTTGTGAGCTTTGGATTCTTGTTAGTGGGCATGGTGTGGGGTGTGGGTGTGGATGTTTGTGGGGGTTTGGGTGTGGATGGTTGTGTGAGTGTGGTTGTGAAGGTGTGTGTATGTGAATGTGATGAGGGGGTGTTTGTGATGGTGGTTGTGTGAAGGAGTGCAAGTGTAAGGTGTATTGAGGGATGTAGTATGGTGCAGTGCGTTGTCTGTGTGCTCTGGCAGTCGTGGATCCGTTGCAAAGGATCATGGTTTGTGTGTGTTGGGCCTTTTTATTGGTCCATTTGTGGGTGTGGCTGTGTTTGAACTTTGGGTGGGTGTGTTATAAGGAGTGGTTGTGTTTTGGGCCTCTGTTTAGCTGTTTGGCAGTTGCAGGTCAGTGTATAGGATGTATTTGGGCTTGTTGGACATGTTTTGTGGTGTTGTGTGCATCAAATTGACTCTCCTTGTGTTGTTTTTGTTTGTCCTGGTTCAGTACGAGTGTTTTTGGCGTCTGTACGGTGCGTACATGGGCCATGTTGTTGTACAGTACTGTCCTTTGCTATGGCTTAGTACGACTCGTACATGCGCGATGTTGGGTGAGGGTGCTGGTGTAGGGACCTGGGGTAGGGTACGTACAGACACGGGCAGGGTGTTGGTCCGCACCGTCCATCTGTGGTGGTGTTTCGCACCGTACATACAGGGCGTGCTAGGTGTACGCTCCGTACATACACGGGTGGGGGTACGCTCCGTACATACACTGGTAGGGTGTGGCTACGCTCCGTACATACACGGGTGGGGGTACGCTCCGTACATACACGGGTGGGGGTACGCTCCGTACATACACTGGTGAGGTGTTGGTACGCTCCATTCATTCACGGGTGGGGGTACGATCCATTCATACACGGGTGGGGGTACGCTCCGTACATACACTGGTGGGGTGTGGGTACGCTCCGTACATACACGGGGGGGGTACGCTCCGTACATACACGGGTGGGGGTACGCTCCGTACATACACTGGTGGGGTGCTAGTACGCTCCATTCATTCACGGTTGGGGGTACGATCCATTCATACATGGGTGGGGTACGATCCGTACATACACGGATGGGGGTACGCTCCGTACATACACGGGTGGGGTGTTAGTACGCTCCATTCATTCACGGGTGGGGGTACGATCCATTCATACACGGGTGGGGGTACGCTCCGTACATACACGGATGGGGGTACGCTCCGTACATACACTGGTGGGGTGTGGGTACGCTCCGTACATACACTGGTGGAGTGTTGGTACGCTCCATTCATACACGGGTGGGGGTACGCTCCATACATACACTGGTGGGGGTTCGGCGCGTACATCCGCGGCCGGGGGGGGGCGTTTGGCGCGTACATGCGGGCCTGGGGGGGGGTTCGGCGCGTACATACGAGGGCTGGGGGGGTGTTCTGCGCGTACATACGGTGTCTGGGGTGGGGTGTACAGCGAGTATGCGGGCACATGTCTCCATGGTTGCTATGGGAGTTGGGTCCGTACGGTGTTTTTTCCATACGGTTGTGAAATCTAAAGGACGGGACTGATCGTACTTGCGCGGTCGGACTTCATTTTTCCGATTCGTACGGTAAATCGTCCGGGGATGTGTCGGACACATTTTCCGACCCGAGGACGTGTGAGGAACTTTTCCCACTGCGATTCGTATGGACTTTTTCCCATGCGAATCGTACTTGGCAGTTTGTACGCTACTTGTACGATTCGTACGGTAAAAAATCCGGATACGATTCGTACGGGGAATATTTTTCCAGGATCGGAATCGGCCCCTTAGTCTTTTAAACAATCACTTATAGAAACACATACTTATTCATACAGGAACTCTTTCAATCTCTCACTCTCACATATACTCACTTATATACACCAATAGTCACATATACTAGTTTAAAACATATGTAGTTACTCATAAAGACACTATTGACAGTCTATCACTCACTAACACACCCATGCACACACTCATCCACCCATACAGTCCTGCACACATGCTGTCTTCAACACATACAAACAGTGAGTCACTCATTCATGCACCTATGCACTACGTAATACCCCCCACCGAACCATACAGACACTCATACTGATACTCAAAAAAACAACTAATAACCTATATAGACACTCATGTAGCTACTCACCAACCCATGCAGCCACTTATACACAAAGTGAGAGACTGATACAGATATTTACACATTTAAACATTACTCACTAAGCCATGTATTCACTAAGATACACTTAATCAGTCAGTTATACAATCAATTTTTCAAAAACAAATCATCCATTTAGACACTTATATACCCATTTATTCTTCCATCGACCTTGAGATATACATATATAAAACATATGTAATTTTCAGAAAAACACACATTCACTGGATGATGTCATCAGTGATGTCATTTGAGATGTCATGAGTGATGTCACTGACCATGTCATGAGTGATGTAATATGTGACGTCATCAGCAGTGCATTGCGGGCGCGCGAGTTATAGTTAGCTGAACTAACTATAACGGGGGAATTTCAATGGTTTTGTACGAGTGAAAAGTCCAGCTAACTATAACGCCCCTGAAACCTATGGTTTTTTCAGTGAATTTCTAAGGTTTTTAAATGCTAATTCCTAACTATAACGTGACTGAAACCTATTGTTTTTTCAGTGAATATATATATATATATATATACACACACACACACACACATGTCTATTAAAGTACTAAGTACATATTTTATGCTATACGTATATATTTTATATATTGAATATGGGCTCCGGGGTCCCTGCACTTGGGCAGGAACATTCAGTGCTTATGACTATTGATCAGGATACCCTGGATGAGAACAGTCATTTTCACGTCCAATACATGGTAAAGTACTACAATGTAATACAACTCGCTGTAAAGGTCAATGTGCTGTAAAGGTCAGCTTTTGGTAAATCTAGAAACTGTCAATAAAATATTTGGGTATACACCCTTGTCTACCTCATGAATAATTTCCCAAACATCTATAGGAAGTCAAAGGAGTAGATAGTGTGTCGTCTTATGCCTACATTGTTGGAACACAACCAGGAGCTTCTGCAATTATCCTTTCCAATCCTTGTGCTTGTGTATCGCTGTGCGAACCACCCTCCCTTACCTGCACGCAATGGGTGTACTTAGAAGATACAATAAAACTTCATATTAAAAAAGCTGAAGAGATGTAACAAAAGGCCAACTAAATAAGTACAGAGGAATGTTTCACTGACCATCTCAGCTCATCGTCCTTGTCATGCCTCTGAATGGAATGAAGCAAGAAAGTGACCTAATAACACTTCACTGTAAAATGGATATGTACTCGGGCAACCCATAAAAATGACGTTAGCAGTCAGCATTCTTGCAGGAGATGAAAACCTTCGAGACGAACTAAGGTTAAGAATGTACAACAAGGCTTCAAAAAATTGAAGCAATAAGAAGCTGCCACCCCTCGGCATCGGCGTCTGTTACGGTGAATATATTTCCCCCAGCGCAATGGTACACGCCACCTCTAGCTTTTGCAGTTCATATTATTTTCCAGCGCTCCTTAAATAAAATTCAGCTCTTGCTGGATCAATAAAAATGATGCCCATTTCCCTAATGGCTGCTGATTGCCATTTGCTATTCAAATCAGACTAGATAAATTACAATACATGCCAGGGAACAGGCCAGTGAATTAAGACAGGCCTCCAGAGGACCAGCGGTATTATTAATCTTTCAAGACACTATCATATTTCTTTCTGACAGCATACTAGTCTCACGGACATACTGCACCCAGATTGAAATCTCAGCTGCTGCAAAATCAATAGCACTATAAACACTATTATTTTCTGCCAGGATTAGGGCCCCCACCCTGACTTGCTGCCCCACCCTCCATGTATTCGTTTCGAATAAAACAAGAGAGAGCTTGAAAACGGCAAGGCAGGCGACGGCCAGTAAGAGCCTTTGCATTTCAACATGGCCGCCTGTGCTTCATTATCATCCTAATGAGATCGGATGGACGGATGGCTTGATGGCCCAGTAAAAGGGGCAGTGGCCACCTGCTACCCAGTCAAATGTTACACAGGCTATGTGGAAGTAGGGCGGACGCTCACCACAGCAGACCAGCCACCATGATGTTTACACACAGACGCTCGACGGCGAGATGAGTGCCCAGACATGCGCAGGAGACAGTATGATGTATACGAGACATCTGAAAGCGTGTGTATGAACCTTGCGTCTGACGGTTTGGCAAGCCGATTACAGGCAGTTCCAGCCCACATGCTGCTCAAAGAACGGGTGATCGGAAAGCCGCAGCTGTTTGGATGCCTGTCCTCTGTAAAATCACAGCGGTTTGAATGTTGTTTAAGTACAAGCTGTGGAGGCAAAATAAGTTAATGAAAGTTAAAGAGCAAGTTAATACAAATAAAATGGCAGTATGCTTAACTTTACGTGTCACATTTTGGCACATTTCGTTGCTATGAATGTTTTTTATTCCCAAAATCTACACATTTTCTTAGGATGAATAGTATTTACATTCTATTTTTGGCGAATCCTCGCACGTTCACAACTTTGCCTTTCTAGGCTGATTATTATGAACGTGTGGATTAAAAGAAAACAACTCATCGTCGCACTCCTAATGTTATTATGTGGTAGGTTTTATGTACGTCCTTGTCTGAAGGACAATGTGCTTAGAGCAGTGTCTAAGATGCTTCAGGCATATGGCGTAAGGACTATTCCTCGGATCATAAAGCCATTTATGAACCCACCCTGACAGCCTTTCTTGTCTCCCTTACACAAGCCCAGAGTCTGTTTTATGCTGATAAAATCAATCATTCCATCTCAAGATATTTGCTATGGACTGGCGACTTTTTCTTTTAAACCAAATCTCTGACATCCACAATTATTTATCTGTCCTGCAGGAGAATCTTCCTTCTGTAGGTCCCTTTGATCCAGACAGCCTTAGCAACAGACACACTCATTTTAAGCCTATATCCTTAGATAACTCGATGTAAGCGATCCTGACATGCAAATCCGGTTCGCCTCTGGATGCTTGATCCCGACCATGCTAGTCATGGCTGTGGATACCATAAATCCGGTGATAGGTGGGGAGGGGGACGCTGTTGTGCCCACGGCAAGATGGCCGCGCTGTAGCGCAGCTCTTCCGGCTGGGATAAGAATCCGACTAATATGCGGGCCTCATGTAACCATCAACGGCCCCAGAAATAAGGTATACTTATTGCAGCACTTAGTGCTAATATCGGCCACACTCACCAGCCCTCCCGCAGCAACATACAGGTAGCATAAATAAGCAGACAAGACAACTTTTTGGTGGAGAAAATTGCTGCAGGTTTATTAGCATACCAAATATGCCAACATGGTGGGTTATCTTACAGGCGATCCAAAGGCAAGCCGCCCCTCGCAGCCTACCACCTGATGGGCCAACTTGCATCGTGGTTTTAGCCAATCGGTGCTTAGCGGTTGTGGTGAGGGGATAGCCGCTCCCACCTCCGGTGAAACATTGGTCCACCATATAACTCACGCCCCCCCTACGAGGGGCGGAGCGTTCAAGCGACCCCCGGTTGTACAGGTTTCCAACCACCCGTAGGACAGATGGGGCGCCGTCGCACCCCAGGGTCCACCGCACACACTTCCTGGGGATATTCGGCCTCAGCACCCTTTGTGCTCCTGAAGAGGGTACCCCTGGGGTCAGGGCGAGGGGACAAAGAGGCTGGCAGGGGGGCGGGGAGGACTATATACCTCTCCCTGTCCCCCCCCCGGCCGGAAGTGACGCGCAGGGGACCCCAACTGGGGTCACAGGCCAAACACTAGGCTGACCAGTGTGCCATCTTGTGGCCCTAAAGGGGCCACCCTCTTATGAGGGTCCCCTGCGGGGACTGTCGGTCAGCCCGCAAACCTCGCACGAAGAACGGAGAAAGAAGTGCTGTGCAGCTAACCACACGGACAAAACAGTGAGTGCAAGGGACTCTTCTACGAAAAATGGCAGTTGCCGGCGGCGGCTGGTACCCAGTGGACGGAGCCATGCGGCCGGTGGAGGGACTGCGGCACTGCACTGAGTCTCCGGTGCGCTGGCGTGGCCTATAACAAGACTGACTAGATCCAAGGGAGGTAGGAACTCTGACCCCCGAGCTGATATTGCCAGACAAGCAGGGCCACGAGCAAAACCCCAGCTAGTACGGGTGCCGAGATAAGGAAAGCCAGTCGCGAGGGAGCACGCAGCGCAGGAAACCACTCTACCCATGCTGAGGGGGCCCCAAAACTCAGGGTGACTGCACCGTAGGGCGGCAGCAATCTCATCGGGAGCTCCGTGACATGAGTGTGCGGGGGGGGTTGGATGTGAGTCATGCTGAGTCAGATATCGGCCTCCTGGCACCGGCTCGGCAGGCATGTAGAAGACCTTGCCCCCCAGGCGAATAGACACCCCATCCAAGCATGCTGCATATGAGGGGTCACACAGCTGCATCATACCAACAAAGATCGCAAGGAAGTAGAGATCGTGCTACTGGAATCTAGGCGCTCACCAGGCCCGTATGCAGGCCCTGCCACGGACGCCACTCGACCTGCACTGCCAGACGCATATGGAAAGTAAACACGAGTGGAAGGAACGAAGGAGAAACCCAAGTTAATCCTAGGGGCAGAAAGAAAAATAGGGACCGAAAAAGGTAGTAAACATACAGGTGGAAACAACGGACCATCGGCTCCCTGCAAGAGGTCCTGGCAGCGCTTCTTGGGAGCCGAGTACACCATCCAAGATCTAACCCAAAAGCAATTAAATATGGACAAGGTATTAGCTGTTATTCAAGTAAAAAACGAGAACCTGGCGACGTGATCGCGCTGTAACAATCTGCGAATAATAGGTGTACTGGAATCCACCAACACAGGCCGTCTAGAAAACTATGTGGAAGAGATGATGAGGAACATTTTGGGTAGTGAGGAGCTGTCAGCAGTGCTCATAGTAGAACAGGCACACAGATCCTTACAGGCTGCCCACTGGTGGCCCACCACGACCGATCATCGCTAAACTCTTAAATTATAAAGACCGGGACGCAGTGCTACGACTCTCCCGGGAACACGGCACTATTAAATTCGATGGGAATGAGATAGCTTTTTACCCAGACTTCACGGTCGCAGTACAAGCAGCTCGACGCGAATCTGGGCCGGCGAAGAAGAAGCTGCAGTCACTGGGCCTAAAAAAAGGCCATGGTATATCCAGCTGGCCTGAGAGTGGAACAGGAGGGTCGGTCTGTTATATTCAGCACTCCCAAAGCAGCAATGGAGTTCATCAAGAAAGTGGGAAGACCACAGACCCTCTCCCCAGACAGAAACAGTCGATGGCGAATCCCACTTTAAAGAGACTGAATAACAACAACGAATTGTCTGCACAGATAAGTGTTATCCAGGGGGAGTACAAATCTCTTAAATAGACAAAAAGGGATGCAATGCCCAGATAGGGACGCCAGAGGGGAGGGTTGCACATGCAATGTTTAATGTACACTGAGTAATAATACATAGCTGCACCATAGAACTACAGTGTGGGTGAATAGGGCAGAGTTGGCAGCCATCTGCTCAAGGACCGGAAATGGTGGACTAGGTCCCACTTATAGTGTTCCAGGATATTGCGCGTATTCAACAGATGCACCTCACACTGCACACAGCGACACAAATAGGACCACAATGGGCACATGAGAAAATAGCATCCTCATCCTCCTCCTATTCCAGGGAAGTACTCACCCTAGTCCGTAAGGGAATTCCCTTCACCACGATACATTCCGAAACGGATGATCAGAGGAGATTCGTTATCTGACAGGGTAACTGTAGGGGCACAGTGCTCACCTTAATAAATGTGTATGGTCCCAATGTAGACGATCCCGATCTCTTCACTACGATATATATTCGAATATATAAATTACAACCATCCACTATCATCTGAGGAGGCGACTTTAACTTCCCATTGGATCTGGCTGTAGATAGGTCTGGAGCTCATGCAGGTCCGATGAAGCAAGCATTTAAAGTACTCAAAGAGGGGATGATGGATTAGGAACTTAACAATATCTGGCGGCTCCAGAACCCGGGAAAGAAAGAGGGCACATACATATTGACTGCACATGACATGTGGTCCAGATTAGATTACTGGTTGGCCACCAGTAAATTGAATAACTGGGCACAGGCAGTGAGACATCTGCCTAAAACACTGTCTGACCATTCCCCAGTACTATTGTCGCTCACCCTGCCAACTGACATCCCCTGACCGTTCCATTGGAGACTGCAGACCTTGGCTCTTAAAGACACGGTTTATAGAGATGGGGTAAGGACGGCTATTATACAATATTTCAGGGAAAATGAGTGGTCGGAGGACACAGCGGAGGTACTGTGGGAGGCCTTGAAGGTTACAATATGAGGCACATGCATTGGACTAAAGGCTGGTGTACTGTAGTCATTACGCACCAGAATGTCTCAACTTGAAACACAGCTACAGACTCTTGAGAGAGCATATGAAACCGATCCTAAACCCAAACGCTGGCAGACATCATAACGCATCTTCAAGAGTACACGAGACAGCGGACCAAGAGATCCGCTTCCTATCCAAAAGATGGGTGACCAGGGCATAAGTGGCGGGAGGGAGACCGGGGCGTAGCATAGCCACCAAAATAAAAGAGCCTCGGGATGTACCCCAGGTGATGACCCTTAGTACGCAAGACGGAGAGCGACAACACGACTCCCAGGAAACTATTAAAAGTTTCGCAGATTACTATGCAACACTCTATAGCCACCAGCAGTCTGCAACTCTGTGCGATACAAATACATATTTAACTGATATAGCGCTAGCATGGTTATTGCCAGGCACAGAGAATACTTGGTGCAGCTCATAACGGAAGAGGCGGTGGGCGATGCTATCTGTTCCCTTTCCAATGGAAAATCGCCTGGCAGTGACGGAATTCCAAGTGAATTCTACAAAATGTTCTCAGACCTGCTGAGGCTGCACCCATTAGCCATGTATCAGGAGGCGTATGACAAACAATCACTTCTCACCTCACTTCGTGAGGCGCTATTAATAACGCTGCTGAAACCCGGGAAATCACCCAAGCAAGTAGACTCATACCGCCCGCCGTTGCTAATCAATACGGCATAAAGATTCTAGCAAAGATTATTGCATCGCGACTTCAACCACTGATGCAGGCCCTGGTGCTGCCAGACCAAGCAGGTTTTATACCTTAGAGGTCTATCATACACAACCTCCGGATGCTATTTGTAGTCATGCATTACATAGACCCCTCGCTACTTGCATGGGCGGTCTTCTTAGATGCAGCCAAGGCATTTGATTCCATACAGTGGCATTACATGTTTACGGTCCTAGCCAGAATGGGTATGCCGCAGGCATTCTTGAAATGGATCCAACTGCTGTACACGGACCCGGTCGCCCGGGTTCAGGTCAACAGCATTACATCGGAGCCAGTAAAAATATGCAGAGGAACGAGACAGGGATGCCCACTGTCCCTGATCTTATTTGCCCTTGCACTAGAACCCCCTCATCTGCGGCCCTGCATTTCTGTCAAAGACCTCTCGTGATATCACTCTACGCGGATGATATGACCAGTGTACAAATCTGGAACCAACGTTGAGGGAATACATCAAATTTGAATGGTATTCTGGGTTGAATATTAATTTGAATAAATCAACGGCGTTCCCACTAACGCCGGCAGCCACACCTCACTCAACAGAATTCCCGCTGGAGTGGTGCACGGAGTTGTTAAAATACCTGGGAGTTTGGATACGCAGGGACCCCGAAGAAGTTATACGCCAAAATTACGACGCCGCTATTAGAAAACTGTGCAACCAAATATCGCCCTGGATTAGGCTTCCCCTGTCACTTACAGTCAGATTGGCAATAATGAAGATGGTTATTCTGCCCAAATTTATATATTTATTTGTTAACATTCCCATTCCCCTCACACAAGAATTTTTTTAAATATTGCAATCTTTTATAGTGACGCTTGCCTAGGCAGGCAAACAGCCGATTAGCTGGCAGACGCTCACACGCCCTTACACACAGGGTGGGTTTGATGCCCAGATCTCAATCTTTATTATCTGTGTGCTCACGCCCACTTCGCTCACTACTGTTACCACCCCCAAAGATACATTGCACACACAGCAAATGAGTCTGATGATGTCTTTCCGATCTCCTGCAATGCAATACTAACGCTTGAGTGCCCAGTGTCTAACCTCAAGACTGCAAGCCCATTATACAGCACAAACAGAGCGTGGAAACTACTTACAGTGCGAGCAAACAAGACCCCATTATATGCTGCTAATGTACCCCTACTACACCACCCCTCTATATCGGTCACTAGTGAAGCCGGGGCACTGATAATACTGCAGGAAGCGGGGCTCAGAACTCTGGGTGACGCATTCCCAATGGGATCATTTATGTCGTTAGCTGAGTTTATTGGCAGTCGAAGTGGCACATTAATGCAGAGATTTGTGTACCACAGATTGAGGTCGGCAATGAAGGTATTGTACCCTTGCTTCCCCCAGACCCCAGCCGAGCTACTGTCTTTGCAGACCATGTACAGATGGTGGAAAAGTATCGGGCAAACTAAAAAAACGGAGCCTACCAGCACGCTTGAAATGCGTGCAGCAAGGGAGAGATTATGTAAACAAGCACAGCCCAAGCGAAAGCTTTAAGAAAAGTCCCACAAAGAGTTTGAAAACAGTACTTGGACCGCTAGACTGCTTAGACTGCTAAGAGAAACACACAGAGAACAACATAAAATAGTATGTTACATCTGATAGAAACGGAGGAAAGGTAAGTGGCAAGCACAGGAATAAATGAAAAGCAAGGGCGGAATGTAAGCACCTTTTAAGATTTATATTAAGGGGCCTATTCCGATTCCGACCGCAAAACTAACCGACCGACACGGACCCGGACCGAATACCGACCGACACGGACCAGCGCCGTACGACCCGTGCAGTACGATGCACCCACTGTCCCTGATCTTATTTGCCCTTGCACTAGAACCCCCTCATCTGCGGCCCTGCATTTCTGTCAAAGACCTCTCGTGATATCACTCTACGCGGATGATATGACCAGTGTACAAATCTGGAACCAACGTTGAGGGAATACATCAAATTTGAATGGTATTCTGGGTTGAATATTAATTTGAATAAATCAACGGCGTTCCCACTAACGCCGGCAGCCACACCTCACTCAACAGAATTCCCGCTGGAGTGGTGCACGGAGTTGTTAAAATACCTGGGAGTTTGGATACGCAGGGACCCCGAAGAAGTTATACGCCAAAATTACGACGCCGCTATTAGAAAACTGTGCAACCAAATATCGCCCTGGATTAGGCTTCCCCTGTCACTTACAGTCAGATTGGCAATAATGAAGATGGTTATTCTGCCCAAATTTATATATTTATTTGTTAACATTCCCATTCCCCTCACATTCCCCGTGCAGTACGATGCAACGCGAGTGAATTACAACCGACACGTACAGAATACAAGCCGTACGACCGAGCCGGAGGGAAAATAGTGATCCGGCTGGAAAACCGACGCGATTTTCACCGACGGACACGAACCCGGAATCAACCCGACCGACCCGTACCCGCGATGTACGATTAGCGCAGTACGATGCAATGCGTGTAAAACCAGACCGACTCGCACGGAGACCAAGCCGCACGACCGACACGCACAGACAACCCGGCACACAAGCAATAGAGACCGCCACGATTAACGCCTACCTAACACAGAAGACAGGCAGCGTGAACGAGGCAGAGAAGCCCACACGAGACAACAGCAGCGTCCGTTTCCGTCACATGAACGTCTCCTACATGCCTACAAAACGTAAAGGAAAAAACACAAAAAAAGGATCAAACAAGCAATGACTAAGCCAATAAATACCCAACACAAATTAATTGGACAAAGACACACCCACAACTACAACTATATAAAGGACTACAATCACTACCATCATCCCTTGCAAACAGGAGACACAGCCAGCAGCAAACACAAGTACACAGCAACCACAGACACTCACAACTCACCCATCACACAACTCACACACCATCAGCACCTCATACAAAAGCACACACACATACACACAGCAAAACCAACACCAAACCAACATCACTTGCACCCTCACACACACATCCCTCACCACCACCACCTCCCATCACCATGCCTCCAAAGAAGAATCCAAAGTTCACAGATAGTGAGTTAGAAGTGCTGGTAGACGAGATCATCAGAGTAGAGCCACATTTGTTTGGTACATTGGTTCAAAGGACCCCCATCTCACTGAAAACCAAGATGTGGGCGAGGATTGTGGACAAGGTGAACGCACAAGCACCAACGTTGCGCACAAAGGCCGATATCCAGAACAGGTGGTATGACGTGCGCAGGAGGGTCAAGAAACTCATCGAGAAAGATCACGCCTTGAGTCAGCGCACCGGCGGTGGCCCTCCTGCCAAACCAGTCTACTTCAGGACCTGGGAGGAGAAGGTGCGGGACATCCTACCACCAGAGAGCGTCCATTGCCTAACAGACATCCCAGAGACTCGTGAGTACACAAACAACATACCCAAGATTGCGTGGCAAGGGGACAGTGAAACCATGCACCCCAAGCAAACCTACACTAACCAATAGATAATCAACCCAAGATGTGTATGCCAGTCACACAAACACAATACCTACCATCTCATAGTGCCTGGGGACTGTGTCATGACATGCACCAACCTACAAACAAATAGAGCAAGCCACTGGCACTAAGCCAAATACATCCAGCCAGACTGTTTGCCACCAAAAACACACCACCTCACAGTGCAGCTGACTGTCAGGAAGAAATAGTGGGGATGCAGGTGAATTGAGTGTAGCCAAAAGCATGATGGGGCCTGTAGTCACAGATAATGCTCCCCCTCCTGATTGGCCCATCAAGACCTCTCTGAAACATGCCCACATCACAGGGAGTGGAAAATGACTGACAGGATGGCTGACACTGGGTCCTGCTGTGGGGAGCACAAGGCCTTGCTAGGGCATGTGCGCAAATCAGAAGCAGGACACCACTGACTGACATCCTGAAAGACAACTTGCACGCCCTACAATGGAAGCACGTGTCATGATGGGAAGGAGGACTGACAGCCCTGACCATACTAATCAGCATGGGGAGACCCCCCCCCAACACAAACTCCACACAACTCACCGGGTACAATGCATTGACACACATCTCATTGAAATATCAGCAAAAGATACCCCGTACTGGGTGCTGCTGTGTGAAGCACAGGGGCTCACTTTGGACTTGTAGGACAACCTACACCCACCCACATGGCCCAGCAAGATCAACCTGAAACATACTCGCCTCACAGGGAGTGGGAAGGGACTGACAAGATGTCTGACACTGGGCTCTGTTGTGGGGAGCACAAGGCCATGCTGGGCCTGCTAGCAAAACAAACACCAGGATTTCACAGTCAGCCATCTTGCCATTGCTGTCACACCCCCTCACAGGGAAGCAGAGTCAAGAGGGAGGAAGCATGGGCATGCTGAGAAGGAGGGTGTAGCCAAGAGTATGATGGGACTCGCAGTTACAGACAACCTACACCCACCCACATGGCCCAGCAAGATCAGCCTGAAACATACTCGCCTCACAGGGAGTGGGAAGGGACTGACAAGATGTCTGACACTGGGCTCTGTTGTGGGGAGCACAAGGCCATGCTGGCAAATGGCCAACAACAAGATCAAACTCTGTCTGTGACAAGCTGGGAAAAAGCAGTGTACAGGCAGGCATCTGTTAGAAAAGTAGAAAATGTCATGTTTGTGAACCAACGATGCATGTAGAAACATAAATCACATTGTGTGTCTCTTCCAAACACAGGTCGTGCTGGGCACCCAGTGACAAATGACGAGGATACCCAGTCCCAGACTCTGTTGGACACTGAGCCCTCTGGTCTGACTCTCTCACTGTCCTCTTCGGATGACGACGACCAACCTGGCCCCTCCGGTGTGAGCCATCATGCAGCACCAGCAGCAGCAACATCTGCCCCGTTGTACCCATGCCTCCACCATCTGGACACCGACAGGGCACCCCCGCCAAAACACGGACAGACCAAGGACAATCAACACCCACAGCACAGGGACACAGGACCCCCCGGAAGCTACAGCCAACACCACCAGCAACACGAACAGGGGTGGGAGCACACCGCTTCACCTCCCAACAAGGTTCGCCCCTGGCATTGTGGTAAATGCAGTTTCAGATACTTGGTTGCTTCAAGAGTGTTCGAGTGTTTCGCCACAGTTGGCGCAGATAGTGCTGATCTCTAGACACGTGTTTCTGGTTCTTTAACCGCCATCAGTAGAGATTACAGTCTTTCAAATTTGGGGTTTGCTGAGTAGGCTGCCAACATCTTTCTCAGGCCAGGTACCTCTCACAGGCATACGGGTGCTACACCACCCAAGGGGTCCCAGGGTCACCTGTGCATACCGCCGCTGGTCCTGCCCGTGTGGAGAGGGGTGCTGGGAGGCACAGGGCACGCCTTGCAGAGGGGTCTGGACTGCATGATGACCCCCAACTGGCACGCATCATAGATGCGTACCAGGATAGCACCGGAGGATTTGGCCAGGTAGTGGGGATCCTCAAGGACATGCAACAGGAGCAGGTCGCCCACCATGCCCGCATGGAGGCAAAGTGGGACGCCCTTACTGCGGTGCATCGGGACATAGTACAATGCCTCCGCCAGATCAACACCAACCTGTCCCCACCCCCCTGTGTGCCCACAACATCTGTCGCAACACCATCTGCCAGCGCCACAGGGAGGGAGGAGAACTCTGGCGGAGAGTCCCCTGCACCGCAGAGGCCTGCACATGAGGATCCCCCCCCCCCCGGAAGAAGAGGGGTCGTCCGAAGAAGGACATGTGAGAGGCAGATGTCCCAGCACATCCCCCTGGGCCTCTAAACAATGGACAATGTTCTTTGAGCGCAACCCGTTCACCTTGTCCAATGGCACACAACTCGCCCACATGACATGGAGGGTTCATGTTGGGCCAATGTATCAGATGACTGTGGACTTTACTTTGGACATTTCATCTACCAGCACGTCCACCTCAAATGTGAACTTTGGATTCCCAAACCACTGTACAGCACCCAACATCCTGTGCACCTCACTCACATATGTTTGTAAATAAACTCACCAGTACACCATACTTGCCTCTGTTGTGATTCAAACTTGTCATGTTCAGGGCGAAGTCGATCTGCTACACAACAGAGTGCATGCCAAATACTGCAACAATGTGACCAACGTAAGGTCAGTCATGGTGATGTGACACATGTGAGGGAGACACACCACTATGGCAACACAAAACATACTCACCATGACTCATCACACACAATGATGTTGACCTGAAACACATTGGCATGCACAGACACAACACCAAGCACAGTCAGTGGTAACAAGTCCACAGGTGAGGTAAGCAGATGTCACTCAGATGTGGGAAGACAGACAACGCACATAACAAAGCGTAGCACAGGTTCATTACACACCAGCAACACGTTTATTCCACAATAGTTGCACGGTAATTCTACGTAACAGTGGACACACGCTCACAATGTTTTGGAGAATGGAAGTCCAGGGATGTGCGGTACATCAGTTGATGGGAATTCTCAACTTCCACACTGGTGTTGGCTTCTGGGTGTTGGGGGTCAGTGTTGACCACACAACAGGCAAAGGACCCTGGGAAGGACAGACGAGATACAGTCAAAAGCACAGACGAAAAGGAGAGAAATGCAATACACATGCACAAAACATGTTGCAAAACACCTACACAAACACTAGTTAGCAGTACTACCCTATTGTGGAGTACACACCACCTGAATGGACACATCACAGCACGCATCCAGTCAAGTGACACACAGACACACTCAGACAGCAACAGAGCTGGCTCAACACATTCCTGGAAACTCACTTTCAGGTGAAGAAGTTGTTGATGAGCAGGGAGCGGACGTCACCATCATCTTCATCATCACTGGCATCCTGGTCCAGGCCGGGATCCTCCACAGGTGCCGGACGTTGGTCGTCGTCATCCTCATCCAGGATGAGAGGCACCTCCTTCCGCACCGCCATGTTGTGTAGCATGCAGCAGACCAGTATTATTTTGCACACCTTTGTAGGCTCATATGGGAGGACCCCTCCGGTCTTGTCCAGGCAGCGAAAGCGGCTTTTCGGGAGGCCGAATGTCCGCTAAATCACCCTCCTGCTGCGACCATGTGCCTCATTGTAGCGCAGCTCGGCTGGTGTCACAGGGTTCCTGAGGGGTGTCAGCAACCACGGCATGTTGGGGTATCCGGAGTCACCTACAGACACAAAAATGAACAAGTAGATGAGTTTGGTAGGAGTGTGGAATACAACAATGACAAACACACACAATGAGAAACAGTCAGTACACATCGACAAGCCAGGCACGCTGAGCTGGCATCTGTGACATCAGCGTTGCAATGTGACTACTCCTCATTATGTAGGCATTGTGCGCCAAACCAGGGAACCGGGCACACACATGTGTGATCAACATGTCAGCAAGACAGACCACCAGAGCATTGATCGAATGGTAGTGCTTCCTGTTACGGTATGCCTGCTCATGTGCCTGTGGTGGTATCAGGGCAACATGTGTCCCGTCAATGGATCCAATGACGTTTGGCATCCTCCCCAGTGTATAAAAGGCATCCTTAATTTCAGGAAGTTCATCTTGGCTCGGGAACTTAATATACAGGTCGAGGAATTGCAACATCCCCTCCAAGACATCGCGTAGCACCCGACTAAACATCGTGTGCGACATATCACCAGCAGTAGCCACAGTGTACTGGAAGGTACCAGTAGCAAAGAAGTGCAGGGCTGCCATCACCTTCACCTCTGGGGTCAGTGCTGTAGGGTATGTCCGGCCAGGTAGCAGATGTGGCGCCAACTGCTCCGCCAACTCCTCAATCAGTGGCCTGGTGAAGCGGTACCGTCTGATGCTGTCGCAAGGTCTGGGAACGGACGCTGCACAACTGGTGCCCTGCAGTACAGTGATGCACAAAGGAAGATTGTCAGTACATCCCCCCATGTGGCCATGACCACGATCACTCTCACATGCTAGTTCATGACATTACACAATGTACTGAGGTGTGTGCTGTTGGTCATAGACACATATGTCACCTACAAGACCACCACCTCACATCTCAATTCCACAGGTCCACATGAGTCCCATGTAGTGCAATGGGCTAATCATCTGGCTGTGTCACCCAACCTATGTGCTGCTGCAACGTTCAAAAAACCCACCCCAGTGACTAATGAGGACTCAGGTCTCCCAGGCATCACAGATCTTTGCCATGCAGAAACCCAGGCTCCCTGTAGTGCCACATCAACACAGCAATGGACATGGCGTAGCACGTACACACCACAAGGCAAGCGTAAGTCCCACAGGTAGTGGCCACTGTTGTCCATGCCGGCCCTACATGTACGTCTCTTAGACACACACCCCATCAAGGTTGATGCATATACCACATGGATGTGGAGACTGTCACCCAATGGTAACATGTGATCAGAGACATCTGAGACACAAAATGCACACAGACTGTGGGTGCACATCAGTATTGGGGCTACAGGTCTCACTGTGACGTACATGCCATCACCCCCAGGACTCAGGGTGTATGTGACATGCCCCAAACATATCCAACCTGACACTGTGGCCTTCACTCATGCCAATTACTGTCCAATTGCACATCACAGTGCTAATGTGCACATCACAGTGCTAATGTGCACAACACACAAAGGACTCTCCCCCCATGTACAAGATAACAGCCTGGGAGTGGCTGCACAAAGTGCCAGACAAAAAAACTGCTGTGGCCCCCTCAAACACCCAGGGAATGCAGCCTCACATGCCATGGGACGCTGTGTGGCCAATGCTATAGTGTGGCAGGTGTGTGCAGGTGTCCATGGCCAGTATATGTGTGTTGCATCCGTCTAATAGTCACACTAATGCGATCCGACGCGGGTGACAATGCGTACGCATTGCACGGGTCATGTCCGAGCCCTGCGTACGCATTATTGAATGCAATGAGGTCTGACGTGGGTGACAATGCGTACGCATTGCACGGGTCATGTCCGAGCCGTGCGTAGGCCTTGTCATTGAATGCAATGAGGTCGGACGCGGGTGACAATGCGTACGCATTGCACGGGTCATGTCCGAGAAGTGCATAGGCCTTGTCATTGAATGCAATGAGGTCGGACGCGGGTGACAATGTGTACGCATTGCACGGGTCATGTCCGAGCCGTGCGTACGCATTGTCATTGAATGCAATGAGGTCCGACGCGGGTGACAATGCGTACACATTGCACGGGTCATGTCCGAGACGTGCGTAGGCCTTGTCATTGAATGCAATGAGGTCTGACGTGGGTGACAATGCGTACGCATTGCACGGGTCATGTCCGAGCCGTGCGTAGGCCTTGTCATTGAATGCAATGAGGTCGGACGCGGGTGACAATGCGTACGCATTGCACGGGTCATGTCCGAGCCGTGCGTAGGCCTTGTCATTGAATGCAATGAGGTCCGACGCGGGTGACAATGCGTAAGCATTGCACGGGTCATGTCCGAGCCGTGTGTACGCATTGTCATTGAATGCAATGAGGTCCAACGCGGGTGACAATACGTACGCATTGCACGGGTCATGTCCGAGCCGTGCGTAGGCCTTGTCATTGAATGCAATGAGGTCGGACGCGAGTGACAATGCGTACGCATTGCATGGGTCATGTCCGAGCCGTGCGTACGCATTGTCATTGAATGCAATGAGGTCCGACGCGGGTGACAATGCGTACGCATTGCACGGGTCATGTCCGAGAAGTGCATAGGCCTTGTCATTGAATGCAATGAGCTCGGACGCGGGTGACAATGCGTACGCATTGCACGGGTCATGTCCGAGCCGTCCGTACGCATTGTCATTGAATGCAATGAGGTCCGACGCGGGTGACAATGCGTACGCATTGCACGGGTCATGTCCGAGACGTGAGTAGGCCTTGTCATTGAATGCAATGAGGTCCGACGCGGGTGACAATGCGTACGCATTGCACGGGTCATGTCCGAGCCGTGCGTACGCATTGTTATTGAATGCAATGAGGTCCGACGCGGGTGACAATGCGTACGCATTGCACAGGTCATGTCCGTGCCGTGCGTAGGCCTTGTCATTAAATCGTATGGAGACGGGTGCATGTGTACATTCAAAATACGCGTTGTACAATCAGAACTGGCCGGGCGCACCCATCGGCTCAGGACTGTCATGGAGACGGATGCGGATTCAAAACTTGTACGAGTTGTGCACTGGAAATTCAGTTGGATGCCTACAACAATGTTGCAATTTCAAGTGTTCCATGAAGGTGAAGATTTGAACGATGCGGAAGGCGTGTACGAGTCGTACTTTTAAATGGATTGGCCAGATTCATAGAATGCAACCGTGTTGGACCTATCACTTTGGACACATGGCACAGAGTCTGCCTCTGCAGCACAGATATAAGGCTGGCTGGACCCCAGGGAGCTCACTTGCCTGCACTACATGTTACTGGACCACATCCCTGCTACCACTGCTGATGTCTCTGCAACCTCTGGCTCCTGCTATGGCACGTACACTGGAGAGAGCCCCAGCCTTCACTGAGGAGGAGAACCAGGCCCTGCTGGACGGGCTCCTTCCAGAGTACAGAAAGCTCGATGAGACACCAGGGGAGCAGGTGAGTGTGCTGTCCACTGCCTTCCTAATTAAGCATGTTGTCTGACTAGCAGTACTAGCAGTGTGTACAGCAGTGGCAGGCATTATCACTGACTACTTTCATCCCCCAAAGTGTGTAGGGACATGTACTGAATATTTTTCCTGCTGCTAAAGTGCATTTTTGCCAGCTTAGACTATCCATGCATTGTTAACATGTCAGACATGCATGTGAGTTTTCATTCCCCATGGTTGCACTACCTGTGTAATTATTTTCCCTTTGCGATGATGACATGTATATCTAATTGTGTGCTGCACAAATCTGGGGCATGTGTGTTAATGTACTTTTCACTTTGTCCTCCTCACAGGTTGATGCCACCAGAAGCAGGAGATCTGGCTGACCATCGCCCGGGCTGTTCGTTCTGTGGGGGTCTACAAGCGTTGCATCCGCAACTGCCAGAAGATGTGGCAGGACCTTCGTGGCTGGACCTGGAGGATAGCTAGAGTTCAGCTGAAGCTGTCACCTCCACGCAGGAGGGGCAGACACCGGACCCTGACTCCCCACATGCTCCGGATACTGGCGGTGGTCTTCCCGGACCTGGATAGGCAGCTGAAGGCCAGACAGCAGCAGGAAGGGGGTAAGTCCATGCCTGATCTGTGTACTATGTCTGACATGCAAATAGCAGTCTTTTGTCCGGGTCCCACTTCCACATTACGTAGGTCTTGTAGTCCCCAAATCATGTCCCTCATCTGTGTGATGCACCCTCCTCATCTGTTCCACAGGTGTGGCCCCTACAGTCTTTGGATTGTGTCACTAGGGCACTGTGTCCCTGCAGTCAGCTATGTATCAGGTACCAGTCAGCATCAGTTTCCGTGACTCTGTTGTGTTTGTCATAGGTGGGTCAATTGTTTACACAATGCCTGAGATCTGACATGTGAACTGTGTGTGCCCTTGAGATGTGTACCAATTGCTGGTCTGACTCGCAACATGTTTCTGGGGTATTCAATTCAAAATCATGCAGCAGGGTACTCCAATTTTTGGGCATCAGGAGTAGGTATGGCAAGTATGCCACAATTGCTTAGTCACCTGCCTACTGTCCGGGGCAAAACACTGTTTCACTTAGTCCTGCCCAGTCCTGCCCCCTCAGGGCATTCAGAAACACTCTGTAATCCCACTCCTGTGTGTGAAATTGCAGGTTGTGCTTCGTGACATGTGCCCTCAGGTGTGTGCCTCTGTGTCATTAGGGTGTGGCTTGTTGCTACGTACAACTGGGGTGTCCATGATTCCGAGGGTCAACATGACATCTGCAATGTGACTGTGGGAGACAAGACCTGTGTGACATATAGGTGTGTGAGCATCTGACAGCACACAATGGTGTATGCAACTCTGTCTCTCATGCAGCTGGGTTATATGCATGGCAGACTGTGATGTGTTAATGTACATGGAGTCGTGTTTGCTGAGACACATATGTCTGATTTTCATGATGTGGGGACTTCTGGGTCCTGGATATGTTGTTTGCATGGGATGGGCAAGTGTGCCGGTCATCTGCAGAGTCAGATTTGCCCCTGAGATAGGATTGTGAGTCAGTGCATATTGTTGTTGTCTGGATGCCCTGCCCCTATGACAGGAGACAGTGTTGACTGACTTACAGGCCATCCCAGTGCCATGGCATTGAACTTGCTATGAGTGAGCCTGCGTTGTGTTCAAGTGTGCACCATGCACCCCATTGTGGTCTTGCCCATCAGGACATGAGTACATCATAGTGTGTGTTGCTGGCATGCATCCCAAGCATGTGAAATGAGTATCTGCCCATCCCTTCATCCGGACACCTGTGCTGAGTCAGTCGCAAGAGATGTGCTGTGGGTCTAGTGACATACTCCTACATGTTCACTTGCATGTACAACTAATGTGTGGGTGGTGCATGTTGGCACATTGGGGTATTAGCATCCAACATGCAACAGACATATGTGTGCAAATCAAGGAGGGATATGTGTGCCATGGTTGATGTTGTAATTGACAATTGTCTTATTCTAAATATTGTTGGCACTTTGAGCTGTGTTCAGCTGATGATGCCAGGACTTGCCCTGTGATGTGATGTACTCACTGTGGTGTGTGCAGTCGGTGCAGGTGACTGATGTTGTTCTGTTACTTCCTATTCCTATCCAGATACATCCATGGCCACAGGAGGGGACAGCTCCACGGAACAGGAGGAGCCACAGAGCCTTACAGGGACAGAAGGAGAGGAGTCAGGTGGACCCAGTGGCACGGAGGGCGATTTCAGCCACACAGAGGAGTCGTCAGCACCATCCCCCCCAGCTGAAGGCCACAGCAGCTCTGAGGATGACTCCCCTGTGGAGGCGGGTGTCAGCAGCCACCAAACCCCAGCTAGTAAGGCAGTCTCCGCCACCGCCACCACCACCACCACCCCCCTCCCATCGGCTCCCATCCCAGAGGTCCCTGTGGGCTCCCGTGTTCGTGAGCATAACTCCTTTGTGCCAGGCACCGCACCCCCTGCCCCTGTGTCCCCTGCTGCCCTGAGTGAGGAGTCTGTGGACTTACTTAGACAGATGCATGTGGGGCAGACGTCGATGCTGAAGGTCCTCCATGCACACACAGGTCTGTTGACACAACTGGTGTCATTCATGGAGGGCATTTCCTCTGGCATGTCTGCCCTACAGAGGACCAACCAGTCCGTGGCCTCCTCCCTGACGGCAGCAGTGACCCTCCTCCAACAGTCCCACACCCCTCCTAGCCCTGCAGCACCCACAATTCCTAGCACACTACCTGTCCAAAACCCCGAAACCCCCAAACCAAGGTCTAGACGTGCACACAAGCAAGCGCAGGGGACTGATTCCACAATCACAGGGGCTGGTTTGCTGACACAAACACAGTCATCCACAACCACTCCACAGTCCTCCGAGACCTCTCCCTCCCAGCCCCCTTCCCTTGCCTCACCTGCAACCCCATCCCCCCAGAAGCTCTTCCTCTGTGACCTTGGCCTCTTCCCCACCGACCCAGCTGATCCTGATTACAAGGGGAAGAGGAAGTCCCCACACACAGATGGGAGTGCCCCTCACACCCGGACACCCTCCTCCAGATGCACTCAGACCGAGACGCCCACCCGCAAGTCCCCCGGCACAAGAAGAGCAAGACCCCCCCGCCAGCACGCAGCTCCAAGGCAAAGTCTCCATCCTCCATCCCCCAGGCTACCACTTCAGAGGTTCCCCTGCTACTTTGTGCCCCGGGTTCCCCCACACACAGATACACCATCCCCAAAATGCTAAGGCCATCCCCCCAGCACTTGCTCCTCCACACCTGGTCAGACAGTTGCTGCCACTGATGTGGGGACCGTGTCACCACCCCCTGCCCTGCAGACCTCACCTGTCCCCCATTTCGCTCCCATAAATGTAGGCACTGCTTTGGATTTCATGCCCACTCCGTCTGACTTGGGCACTGCAGTGGTGAGCCAATCCACTCCATCTGACCTGGCAACTGGAGTTGTGCCGGCACCCACCCCATCTGACTTGTGCCCCACAGTTGTGACAGCACCCACCACTTCAGTCATCTCCACTGCAGTTGCAAGTGTCTCGCCTGCATCCCCCACCTCTTCACTGCCTCCTTCTGCTGCGCCATGATCCTGTCCCTGCGGTGCCTGGCCTGCCCCCATGTATGCCCCTCCGAGGGGATGACCCCGGTCCGTAGCAGTGCAGGCAAGCAAGGTGTGACAGTTGTCACTCTAGTTCACTCCTTGGCAATTTGACATGGACTGGCCATTCGCCTTTTGGTTGCACGGACATTTCGAATTTCATATACTGAATTTGTGACTCTAGTTCACTCCTTGCCCTTTGGACATGGACTGGCCATTGGCCTTTTGTTGGAACAGACGTTTCATTTTTCATATGCTGAATAAAGCTTTTTACTTTGTCCCTGTGAACTTGATTTAGCTGTACATCATGTTGAGGTTGTTTTAGATGTCCTTGCACCTGTAATGCTTGGTTTACAATATTGCATACTGATG
Source organism: Triturus cristatus (assembly GCF_964204655.1). Classification (NCBI taxonomy): domain Eukaryota; kingdom Metazoa; phylum Chordata; class Amphibia; order Caudata; family Salamandridae; genus Triturus; species Triturus cristatus. Next base: position 141,255,969 of record NC_140591.1, on the reverse strand, counting down.
TGTTGATGTGAGGTACTCCCTGTGGTCCATGAGATATGTATCCTATTCTGGTGGGTAACCATGTCATCCTTTGCAGCTACCTGGGTGTGTCTGGATCAACCATTTGTGTACATCTCACTGTGAGCATTTAATTGCCATGGTCACATCTGTGGCTTGCACCCCTGCACATATGATGTGCTTCTCATTGTCCAAATTGTCACTTCCACATACTTCGTGCTCATCACTACTGGCCCTACAGGTGTGGGCATCATTGGTATAAGAGCAACTGGGTCCTCTGTGCAACTTGCTGTACATATGTATTGAGTATGTGCAGATGACTTAAGGGAGACTCACGTACCCAGGCTGTTGTGACCAGAGCCTTCATTGTGCGGTAACTGATGGCTGACTGACCAAATGTTCTGCAGACATGAGTGGGACTTGCGGTGAATATGTTTGGCACAGCTGGGCTCCTACAGGAGTTGTGTCCCCTCAAGTTAGTGTGTTGTCCAGTGACATGGCCTGGGCCCATGGTGTGTATTGTATGTGCATGTGTGTGTGTCCACATCCTTGTTTATACACAGACAGTGTTCCCTTGATATGTTCGTGTTGTTGATGCTTGCTGAGTGGTACTGGGTTAATCCCACTACTTTTCCAATGGGCTACCAGATGTGTGTGTGCATGACTCACTCCTGTTAATTGGTGTATCATCATTGTGATTTGTCAGTTCTGAGTGTTGATGATGTTGTCAGACACAGATGGGACACAGTGAGGGTTCCTCAAGGCACTTTTTTGTTCGCAATATCATGTAGTTGTCCCTAGGTGGTAGTTTTCAGTGATTGAGACATTTGTATGTGTATGTGACTGCTCCCATTTGTCGGGTTCACGGCAGCGATGCTGGCAGGTGTCAGCATGGGTGCCTTGTGTTCCTCCTTGGCATCTGCATAGTCCTGGGACAGTAGCAGGGATTGTGAAGGTCACATGAGCTTTGAGGTCATGGCCATGTACCGCATACTGTGCAGTGTGTCTATCATTCCCCAGGGTTGTAAACAGTGCTTGTGTGATGTGTGTGTGCACCTTAGTTCCTGCCAACATTCCTGTGTTTGTCATGTGGGCATGTGCAATGTCACCTGTCCATGTGGGCTTCACAGATACAAATTGTTGCAGTTCAGGTGTATGGTGTTGATGGTGGACTGATGTGAATGTTTGCATGGATGGTCCCTTAGCTCCCGTTTGTCCATGGATGAGGGGCCATGCTGAGTGATGTGTGTTTGTGTATGTGTGATGTGCGTTTGTGGCACAGGACACATGTCAGGGTTTCCCAGTTTGTACGACATCTGCCTTTGTCATCACAGTGAAGGTGTCATGCATGCTTGTGTCACACCAATGTCTTGTCCCTGGGGATTGTGCTGTTGTGTGTCAGTCTTTTGCTGTGTTGGTTGGTGTTCATTCCAGCTAGTGTGACGTGTCTGTTGTGCTCCCTCTCATCTCCCAACGCCTGATTGCCCACTGAGGGTGTCCCAATGATGGTTTACTTTTGTACGGCACTGTGTCCACATCTGTGTCACTGTGGTTCAGCCCCTCTCATGTGTTGTGTAGTTGCCTGTTGATACTGTGACACACACACACACACATGTTGTGTCCGATGTGCAGTGTGAGTTTGCCTGTTTGTGTTTGTGCATCTGCACCAGGGCATTGGTATTGCTGTTGTGGGCCTTTGTCTGGATGCTGTTTCTGTGATTTTGCATGCTGTCCCTGTGAGTCATTTCACATCATTGTACACATTCATCCTGGTTGTTGGGTGCCATTGCTGGCATGGAATGTGAGTTAGTGAGCTGACACCTACAGTCTACACATGTTGTTTTGGTTGGTGTGTCTATTTTCGAGATGTGTGCATGCTTGGTGATGGTCACTTCTGCTGTTGTGTGATTGTACTCTATGTGCATTGTCAGCCCCCATGTGTGGTGCTTGTCTGCACATGGCAGAGAGTGTTATGTTTTCACAGCACTGTTTGCCTCAACACATCTCTGTGTGCATGGGACACAACCACTATTTTCCCCCAGAAGTGTTTGATGTGTTGGGAGCAGGGATCATACATGCTGTTAGTTATTTGCAGCTTTGACCATGATGACACTTACCTTTTGGTCACTGTGTTGAGGGGGGTTTGGTCCCCATCACCACAATGCTCCACATCTGCTGCATTTTGTGAGCCCCCACTTGACGTCTGTTCTACACAGTGAGGGGGTGTTCTTTTTACATTGCCACAGTGCTATGGTGATGCTTGCCTTGTGTATGTCACACTCATGTGCTGGTCACACATGTGCTGTTACTTACATTGTATGTTCGTAGCCATATTCACTGTTGTGGGCATTTGTCACAGACTACACACTGTTGTCATGATGTCGTGGGGGATGTATTTTGCGGACATACCTGATGTTTGCGTATGCTGGATGTGTTGCGCATCACCCATCCTATGGCTGGGGGTGGCAGGGGTGATGGGCAACAGGTCCCCTGTGAGTGGGGGTGGCAGGGGTGATGGGAAACATAAGCCCTGTGAGTGGGGACGGCAGGGGTGATGGACAACAGGTCCCCTGTGAGCGGGGGTGGCAGGGGTGATGGGCAACAGGCCCCCTACGGGTGTGGGTGGAAGGGGTGAATGGCAACATAAGCCCTGTGAGTGGGGGTGGCAGGGGTGATGGGCAACAGGTCCCCTATGGCTGGGGGTGGCAGGGGTGATGGGCAACAGGTCCCCTATGGCTGGGGGTGGCAGGGGTGATGGGCAACAGGTCCCCTATGAGTGGGGGTGACAGGGGTGATGGGCAACGTAAGCCCTGTGAGTGGGGGTGGCAGGGGTGATGGGCAACAGGTTCTCTATGGCTGGAGGTGGCAGGGGTGATGGGCAACAGGTCCCCTGTGAGTGGGGGTGGCAGGGGTGATGGGAAACATAAGCCCTGTGAGTGGTGGTGGCAGGGAGGGGTTATGGGCAACAGGTCCCCTGTGAGTGGGGGTGGCAGGGGTGATGGGAAACATAAGCCCTGTAAGTGGGGGTGGCAGGGAGGGGTGATGGGCAACAGGTCCCCAATGGCTGGGGGTGGCAGGGGTGATGGGCAACATAAGCCCTGTGAGTGGGGGTGGCAGGGGTGATGGGCAACAGAAGCCCTGTGAGTGGGGGTGGCAGGGGTGATGGGAAACATAAGCCCTGTGAGTGGGGGTGGCAGGGGTGATGGGCAACATTAGCCCTGTGAGTGGGGGTGGCAGGAAACATAAGCCCTGTGAGTGGGGGTGGCAGGGATGATGGGAAACATAAGCCCTGTGAGTGGGGGTGGCAGGGGTGATGGGCAACAGGTCCCCTATGGCTGGGGGTGGCAGGGGTGATGGGCAACAGGTCACCTATGAGTGGGGGTGGCAGGGGTGATGGGCAACGTAAGCCCTGTGAGTGGGGGTGGCAGGGGTGATGGGCAACAGGCCCCCTATGGGTGTGGGTGGCAGGGGTGATGGGCAACATAAGCCCTGTGAGTGGGGGTGGCAGGGGTGATAGGCAACATAAGCCCTGTGAGTGGGGGTGGCAGGGGTGATGGGCAACAGGTCCCCTGTGAGTGGGGATGGCAGGGGTGATGGGCAACATGTCCCCTATGAGTGGGGGTGGCAGGGGTGATGGGCAACATAAGCGCTGTGATTGGGGGTGGCAGGGGTGATGGGCAACAGGTCCCCTCTGAGTGGGAGTGGCAGGGGTGATGGGCAACAGGTCCCCTGTGAGTGGGGGTGGCAGGGGTGATGGGCAACAGGCCCCCTATGGGTGGGGGTGTTAGTGGTGCTGGCCATGCAACCCCTATGGTGGGCTGTTGTTAGTGGGCAGGAAATGTATCCCCTGTGTGTGTGTGCCATTTTGCGGGTACGTGTCGTTTGTTTATGTGGTAGGTGTCTGACTTACCGTCTGCGCCGTTGGCGTCGGTCCCTGATCCGGTCATAAATGTAGAGTACTGGTATGACCTGCACGATGGGATTCATGATGTGTTCGTGTCGTACACGCTGCTTGTTGCTCCGTCTCGTACCCACTGCAAGCTGTTCCGTCTCGTAGTCGTGTATTGAGTTGTGGCGCGAATCGTAGCTGATATGCTTGTTTTCCGGATGACGACCCGTCCGGCGCGTAGGAAGTACGCATCGTACTTGTCATGCCGGAAACTGCTATGGATACTGCTTCTGGGCGACACGGTTCCTCTTTGGGAGTTGCGGCTCGGACGGAGAATGGGTCTTGATTAACAGCCTACGTGTCGGTCGTGTTATTGGCAGTTATGCGCATCGTACTTCCTATACAGACGGACCGGCTCTGGGTACGTGTCGGTCGCAGGGTAAGGCTATGGACAGCTGTCCGACCGGCCATCGGAATCGGCCCCTTAATAGAATCGATTCCACATGCCTTACAGGTAAAATCTAAAAAAATTGTGTCAGTTCAAAGGTGATGTTGATCTCTTGAAATTACAAGTTTCTGCTCACTGTAATATGGAGTAGCAGAGTAGAATGTTTTATGCATGATGCCTATAAGCCTAAAGATACCCTTGGCGCCTCTGAGAAGCCACTTTCAATGAGATCAAAATTGAAAATGATGGTCAACGCTATACAAATAAAGTAACATAACATAACACTGAAGGTCAACAATGATTCACATATTCCCTTGGCCTCTCTGAGTAGCCACTTTCATAGAGATCAGAATTGGAAATGATGGTCAACTCTATACATATAAACTAACATTATATAACACTGGAGGTCAACAAACTATTCTACTTTTGTGACAAAAATGTACACTTTGTCCTTCTCGCCATCAACATACATACAGTTACTTCACGCCGCTTCTACTTTTCCTTAAATGGAGAACATCATACATGGTCTCTTAAAATAGTCCCAACTATACCAGTTAATAACTCCTCTCCACATCCCATAGTAGTTTGAAGGACAAATGCATGTCTTACACTTATATAAGGATGAATTCATGAACGAATAGAAAAAACATTTTCCTACATCTGTAAGCTAGAAGCCTGTGGGGCCTTGGTGGCTGTTGTACAGCAGGGACCGACTCTGGTGCACTGCAGCCTGATTCCCCATCTTGCTTGGACCTGATCCTGCTTCAACCTGTAGGAGACTGATAACACTGCAGAAATGCTGTGGAACCACCTGCATAAGACCTTTCTGAGGCCGATAACGCAATCTGACAGCTCAACACTGACACACAGGACATCCAGCTGGCTTGGATTGGGCATGGGGTATAGATATGTTGTGTCGTTGCCTCTCCCATTATTAATAAAACATTACCCTCAATGTAACCATGAAAGGGGTGTGGAGTGAAAGGGGGCCACAATCCTTCTTGGCAAACTCTAATGTGGAAGCGCGTGGTGCAGGTCAAAGTGCTCTATTACAGCACTGTTATGAACATCTATTGAGTGGGGAGAAAAAATTACTCTGTCATACCCCTAAGCCCTGCCTTCCTTCTAGAAAGACATAGAAAGGGTGAGCAGAAGCAATCTAAACTATTCAATCAAAAATACCAATAAGGGATGTGGAGAAAATAGTTGATAGCGTTGAGGGCTGCGGAGAAATAGTTGATAGCGTTGAGGTCCCCCACCCCTTTAGTCCGGAAGGACCCTAGGACGGAGATGGAGATAAAGGTGCTGCTATTAGACATGAAAAGGAACCTGCACACTATAGTTAGAAACATTTCACACTGACTTTATGCATGGATTGAATGAATGAAGAGCTAGACATGCATGCCTTTCCTCTTGGTATGGTGGAGAGACATGGATGTTGTTAATGCTAGGAAAGAGAAAATGTTGAACATTGAGAAGATACCTGAAGTAATAGACAACAAATGCACATTCTGAGGCCAGATGTCTACAAAACAATGCAAGAATTATGTGGACCTATTGAAATTCAAACATTGGATAGATGGTGCCTTATGAGTGACAAGTTCTAGGGTTACTTGATAATATGAGCGATTGGGTTATCGCACCTTCATGCAGATATGTAGGCCTACATATGATGCCACTACCTGATTTAGGAATCGGGGTGGGTATGTTTACGCTAATATGTGTTTGGTCCTGAGCCCTGCGTGGATTTATAGCTTGAGGCTGGCAGTCGCAGCCTCAAACATTATTTAAACTTATTTAGTTCTCTGTTTTAACAGAGTCATTACTGGCCTCTCCCATCTTATGTGGGATGGTGATCTCTTTTTCCTATTACAGGAAACTGGTGAGCTTTCACTGGAGGCTGGAGTGTTAAGTGAGGGAAGAGGTGTGGTGGCTACTGGGGATTTTCCATTATTGAGACACTTGATATATTAATGGAGACTACAGGTCACTCGTGTAGGAATTATCATAGATCACAGTCTTATACCACTCTAAATGAATCCAGGCTCCTTGACTACCATAGGTTACCTGACCAACTATGATGCATGATCTTTCTGTTCACGAACTATTTTGGACTGTCAAGGGTCTAAACATCTTTGCAAGGTTTGAAATACGTTGACATATCTTGATAAACATAAAATGCACACCACCTTCTTTTAGGAAACCTATCTGCCAACACGGGTGAGGAGTGGTGCATCTTTGATTCATGTAGTATGTATTCAAGAGGAGTAGCCAACGGGCCACAATATCATGTGACAGGACTGCCTTCACAAGCCAGGAGAAGGAATCACTGTCATCTACAAGGAACCATTGAATGCGCGACATCTACAGAGAACGCTACCCCACTTATTGAACACCTGCACTTCAAGCTGCAAATCTCAGGAAATGTCAATCTACCTGGTAATTGTAAAGCATAAACGAATCACCCTTAAGGGTCTCAAGGCGCTGGCGGCCATCGGGGAGATTAAGTGAGCTACTGCCCAGAGTCACATGATGCTGAGATGATCTGCCTTGGGCATTGGGGATCGAACCGTGAGCCCCGTGCTCTGGAGTCAGCCGCCCGGGTCGCTATGCTGCATCTCTCCTCTTAAACAGAACCCTTGCCTACCAACCACCCAGACTACAAGCCACCTTTACCAACCTAATCACCAACTTCGTCACTCCATTCACCATCGACTCCAGAGCATATATTCTCCTCGTGACTCCTCAAACGCTTGAGCAACATCGAACTCACCCTGCTCATCCCAGAACCAACACACACCGCAGGATAAACACTGGACCACATCTTCACCACCATGACAGCATCAAACATAACTCTACCACACCATTCATATGGATCATCCACTTAAAAATCAACACACCTCAAATCAACACCCCTACCAAGTTCAGCTTTCCAAGCAAGAGCTGGGGCAAAATCACAGAAGCAGAATGGCTAAACATCATCAGCAGTGATCAAGCAAGGCCCACAGACAACCTCAACAAGGGTATCAACAACTTCAAGAACTGTGCGGACAAGCATAATAGATCGTACAAGCAGGCCAGCTGGTACACAGCAGACCTTCAAGACACTGTAAACAGCTAGAAATGAAATGGAGAGCCGGCCACGACACCACCAACAGAACTGCCTACAAGGCTGTACTCAGACTATCACCAGCAAATAAGAGATACCAAGAAAAGGCACAATGGGACTGCATCAAAGAAAGCTCAAATAGCTGCAAGGAGATCTTATAGATCATTAAAAGATTTCACCTCGCACTCAGCCACTGTCACCAACATTGCTGCCTCCTAGCAATTCTGTGGCAACCTATTAAACTTCTTCCACTTCAAAATTGCAAATATCTACAGTAACTTTGCACACCAACCCAAACCCAGTGAACTCGTTGCTAACCTACACCACCAACCATGACATCCACCTGACCGATTGGACAACCCTCACTAGAAAGGACACAGCGGGGGACTAACAGCGATTGGCCACACCATAGACCACCAACTGAGCGAACTAAAGACCTCTTGATAAAAAATAGGGCCCCAAAAGTCCAGACAAACATTGATGAAGACTCCTGGGCCCATTTAGTGGCCTCATAAAAAGTGATGTTTTGCCCTCAGTACACATTACAAGGAAAGATAACCTCAATATGGGAAATATCTTGAAATTGTGTCAACACATCCTCTCGTTGGCACACAAAACGAGAAAAGACCTCCTCAGTATACAATTTGAGGAGAACAAGCAGCGGCCCACCACGGAAAATACGCTAACAACATGGAAGACAACTACCCACACTCACTTGGTCCTATGGGAAAAGACCAGCTTCGAAAAATGGGTACAGTTGTCCGGGAGCCAGAAGTCGAAAAATACCCACATGTGCTCGACAAACAAAAGGGTGGCCTGACCGAACAACAAAGAAATGGTTTAAATACACAAAGCTTCTTAAGAGGGACGCATCCCTCAGAAATTTTATCCAGCTTCCACAACTTCACGATTGAATTTAGTGAAATAGAGGGTCAAAGTGAGAGAAAAGTAATTGAGAGAAATACAGCAGATAAAGGCTGGAACAGGTCCCAGACAACTAAGGCACCCAGCAAAGCCTCCACATCGCATGGAGGTCACAATAAGAATCACTCTTAGCCCAAAATCACAAAATAAGGCAAAAATTGCATTCCCTCTACAAAAAAATGCTGACGGACTGCCCATCCAAGACTGAGGCTCATAACATGGAATGTGGCAGGAATCACAAGCATCCAAACAGCAAATCAGCAATGGAAAAGATCCAGGAGGAGGACATTTTTTGCCTACAGGAAACCTGGGCAACCGAGGAGGTCCATTTACAAGGCTTTGCTGGTACCCATGTACCAGCTAGGAAACTAAACTCTAAACTCTTACGGCAAGCCCGCGGGTGGCCTCGCAATTTATGTTAAACATGCAATAGAAGTCTCTATTAGAGAGATTGGAAAACTACTGGACACGTTACAGTGCATTGCGATAAATGGACTATTGGATGGTAAATCCAGAAAGGAGCTCCTAATTATCAATGTATATATTAATAACAACGGGGTCCCGAAGTTGGCAACCACTAAACAGACCACTGCAAGCTTAGTAGAAGCACTCTGTTAATATGCCCATATGGACCTGATCATCACTGGGGACTGAATGTATGATGTTAAAACGCATACATTTAAAACGCATGCCTTTACAACACAGTTTTTACATCGCAACACATTTACATCGCATGCCATTACAACAAATGTTTTAAAACTACATTTACAACGCATTCCAATACATCGCATTATACCTTTACAACGTATACCATTACAACGCATACCATTACATTGCATTTAAGGTAAGTGTTGGATAGTGTAGGGGTAAAAATTACTATTCTAACTCCAGTGGGTGCAACAGTAGGGTAAGTGTTGGATAGTGTAGGGGTAAAAATTACTATTCTAACTCCAGGGGGTGCAACAGTAGGGTAAGTGTTGGATAGTGTAGGGGTACTATGCGTTGTAATTGTATGCGTTGTAATGACATGTGATGTAATGCCTGTGTTGTAGTGACATGCGTTGTAGTGACATGCAATGTAATGGCTGCGTTGAAGTGACATGCGTTGCAAAGGATGTTGCGATGTAATGACTGCATTGTAAATGTAGTGCGATGTAATGACTGCGTTGTTAAGGTTGTGTCCCCTGGGGACTACAACCTCCACCATCTCAGTCCTGACAATGAACATAGCACACCCGCTGAAATAGCATCCAACAACTTCCTAAGCTCCTTTGAATTAATCTCCGCTCAAGCCTAGACCGAGCAACAAAATCCTAAGGAATCAAATTCTTTCTGCTTTAACAATCAAACAACAATTGATTATACGTTCATCAGAAAAAGTATGAGTCACAGGATCTAGGGCTTCTGGACATACCAACGTGATACAAGCGACCATGCAATGCTTATCTCAGATTTCAATTTCTAGTGCAAAAGTTGTGGAGTTGAAGGACTACAAATTAGTGAAGAGGATCAGATGGAAGCACTTCACAGCTGCAAATTGGGAATCTTGGAATCTGGGATTAGAACCAGTAGATACACAGCAGACCTCTCACCCCAGCTATCCAGAGTTGGACCATCTGGATTGAAGAGCTGTGGGAGGCCCTGGTAAAAGGGGCTATGAATACAGCCCATAAGATGGTGAGAAACCAAGGAAAAATCAGGAAATACAACAACGGGCTGTAGGACAGAATTTGCTCTCTCAGATAGGCTAAACTGGCATACCAAAAAAGTGGCTCCCCGGGTACAGAGAATGCTTTTAAAGAAGCCCATCAGAACCACAAACACCTAATATGGAAACAAAAATGCCTGATGATTGAGAAGGAACGGATCAAGCTATTTTGTCTCCTGGAAACCCAACAAACAGAAGCAATTTTGGAAGTACATAGCCAAGATGTAAAACACGAAAACGGACAGGCGGAATTCAGTTACAGTGGAAGCCCGAATTGCCCACAAGGCAGAAATCTACACAATGAAATTCGGAGGCCAAAACACCTGGAGGTCCCCTTGGCCAGAAAGGGAGGGTGTGGAGGAAGAAGACCAGACACACAAGGTGGGCTCAGCAGAGGAATCTAAAGAGATCATAAAGGTCATAAAAAAGATAAAAAGTGACGGAGCCCCAGACCCCAACGGCTTGTCGGGTGGCCTGTTTAAACAGGATCCCAAGTGGGTGGGCGGATCTGCTATCTCCCTTGTATAAGGAATGTAGAGCTTTGGGGGACGTACCGGATTACTGGTGTAGCTCATTATTGCAGCCTATTTACAAGAAGGGAGCAAAAACAGAGCCAAAAAACTATAAGCTTATTGCCTTGTTAGACATCGAAGGCAAAGCATATGCTAATACCTTGTTACAGGAACTAACAGCCTGGATCAAGGACAATGGAATATAACCTTTTTTTATCAAACTGGATTCCGAAATGGCGGTTCCACTATAGATAACATAATGGCACTTTTGTTCCTGGCACAGCAGGCAAATTCCAGAAACAACCTGCTGTATTTCCATGCTTTGTTGACTATTCAGCAGCCTTCGACGGGGTATACCGAAGCAAGCTGTGGCATAAATTGTCCATTGGAAGATTCCTGGTAAATTACTGAAGGCTATTATGTCATTGTACACCAACACTTGGGTGAGAATCAAATTGGCAGGGGACATGGTTACACATAAACTGCCAGCATGATCAAGGTCTAAAGCAGTGCTGCGTTCTAGCGCCAACACTCTTCAATCTTTACATGGCTGACCTGCGGAAAGCCCTACAAGGTGCAACTTTGTGAACCCCGAAAATCAGACAGCATCGTCTACACGTGCTCCAGTACGCCGACGACCTGGTGATTCTCCATCACATCAGACTAGGCCTGCAAAGAGGTTTGAATGCATTAAACATCTACAAAGAGGCAACCAAGCTTGTGGCTAATCCGTGCAAAACAAAAGTTATGGTGTTTGGAAAATATGCAAAAAAAGTGTGCTTAAAGTGGAGACAGATGCAAAAACAACAGTTGATGGACAGAATGCAGAACAATGTCATACATTCATCCCAGTACAGAGATCTGGGCCTAAATCCATCGTTTTTTCGCTCACCATGCCGTTCCAGTTTAAACCCAGCCAAATGCAAATCAGTCTTGACCCTGTGCCTCATGGGAACAGTCCAGCCCGAACTGCCAAGCCAGGTCCTCCCTGGACGGGAAACAAGCATCCTAGGACCGGTTTCAGGGTTTCACCCCTCTTCAGCCAGGATAGCTTGATTCCAGTGGCATGGAGAACACGGGACCCACGTCTGGGCATACCCTTCACACTCGGGGTGACAAATGCAAAAACAAGTGGAGACAGGGCAGAAATAACATAGTAACTGAAGGAGCATACCACTATCTAGGAACGTGGCTAAATACAAAGTAAAGGCGACCTTGCACCAGGCTAAGATGCAAGCCAAAATACAAGCCACCATCTATGCATTGTGCAAGCTACAGGGCAAATTACACAGCCCTACCATGGAACCTATAAGGAGAGTGACAAAATAATCCTAATGGCTCGCAGTTGCTGGGTATGGATCACACGCATTACCAGGTAAGATGGAAAAGATCATGGAAAAAGCCCAGTACCTGTGCTATAAAAGTCTTTTTGGGCTTCCCAAATACACACAAAACGCCTTGATCCGTCTAGAGTTTGGCCTGTGACAGTAAAAGAATGAATGCAGGAGCACTTTGGAAAAATTCTGGTTTAAGACACTAAAAGCCCAGAAAGGATCCCTTAAGTAGGTACTGATAAAGATATTTGAAGAGGGACCGAACCCATGGCAGAAGTACTATCAGGAGACAGTGGCTGAGTTGGGTCTATCCACAGCGTGCTGGTCCCAAGAGGAACTAAACTATTCAGCAATTAAGAAGGCGCTAAACAAAAAAAAACCAGCTATCAAGAAATGAAGGCATAGCCAGATTCAAGGATATCGGAGGGTTGCGAGCCCTAATGAAAGCATATGGGACACACAAAATTCAGACAGCTATGAACAGTCCTCTAGGAAGAAAGTGCTTGAAAGAAATTCAATGGGCGCAACTAGTGCCATTGCCCATTAAGGAACTGAACCCAGACTGGAAATCCCTGAGTAACATAACCAGATTCAGGCTGTGTAACTACCATGCAGAATTATTGGCACATCTAATATATGTTGCTGCTCCGCCCTACTCTAACACCGCCGTAAATTATTAAAACCAATGTTTCTAAGGCACGGAATCACAAAATGCGTTGATGCAGTTGCCTTGCTCCAGTCCTGCACAGTGCGCTCGGACCTGACCAAATTTGGCAAATTCATGAACATGGCTCGAAGGGACTTAATAGAAAACAAAACAGACGCAAAATGTGTGGCCGCAACTGCGAGGAATCCAGTCAGCACAGAAGGGTACAAATAGTGAGGCTTTCCCTAGAAACAGGACCACGAGGTGCCCATTGAACCTGCAATGCCTCAAGTAGACTCTTTCCCCCATAGTCAATGATAATATACGGGACCCGGACAATTTTTTTTAACTGTAATTTTAACCTATGCACTTTAGGGCAAACCCCATCTCATAAAAGGTCTGAAACCTGTTTTAAATGTTATTTTTGATACATGACTGGATACATGAATAACAAATGTGTTAGACATGTTTTTAAATATTAATTTTGATACAGTATCGCAATTTAGCAATGATTTTAAGTAAGTATGCAATAAATTAATTCATTCATTCCATGATGGCCACCTGACCGAATGGACAACCCTCACTAGAAAAGACACTGCAGCAATAATGTGGACCATCTGCTCAGGGACCCTAATGGACCCATGCCCCCACCACATCTCTAAACTGAGAAAAAAAACAATCAGCACCACCCTGACCGACATCATCAACACCTCCATTACGTCTGCCACTTTCCCAGATGAATGGAAACTTTCAGAAATCAACGACCTTCTCAAAAATGCCCACAGACAACCAATATCAACTGAGCAACTTCGGACCTATCTCCCTGCTTCCCTATTGAGTCAAAGGGTTTGAAAAGGCCATCAACAAGCAACTCACAACCCACCCACTTCTAGACAACTCTCAAACAGAATTCAGCATATACCAAAACAGCACTCATTGCGACCACTGATGAAAATCAAATCATGCTAGACTGAGGAGAAAAAGCAGCTCTCATTCTGCTGAACCTCTCTGCAGCTTCAATACTGTCTCCCATAACACCCTCCTTCAGAATACTCCATGAGATTGGCACACATGGATCTGATCCCAAATGAATCTTTTACTTCCTCCCAGGAAGAATCCAAAGGATCAGGCTGCCACCCTTCACATCGGAGACCAAGAAATGGATATGCGGAGTCCCATAGGGATCGTCTCTCAGCCCCACCCTTTTCAACATATACATGACACCGTTCGCCAACATTATCTGATCACAAGACATCATCATCTCCTATGCCAATGACACCCAACTCATCTTCTCCGTGACAGACAAAACAACCACCACCAAAACCAACTTCACCAACTAAATGACCATGGTAGCAGGATGGATGCGAACCAACTGCCTTGCACTCAACTCTGACAAGACAGAGGTACTTGTCTTTGGCAGCAGGACCTCCCCATGGGACTCCATCTGGTGGCCAGCAGAGCTAGGACCAACACGCAGAAACCACGCAAGAAATCTAGGGATCATCCTAGACGACAAGCTCAACATGAAGGCTCAAGTCAACGCAGTGTGCACCTTCTGTTTCCACCTTACGCATGCTACTAAAAATCTTCAAATGGTTGCCTCAGAACAACTGATGGACTGTCGCACAAGCACTCACCAACAGCAGGCTGGGCTACTGCAACAATCTACGCTTTAGTCTTCCAACAACTCCTACACAGGCTTTGAACCATCCAGAACACTGCTGTAAGACTCATACTCGACCTCCCACGCCGCACCCACATCACACCACACCTCAGGAAGCTTCGCTGGCTCCCCATTCACAAGCCGAGCCAATTCAAACGACGCATGCACAAATACAAAGCCCTAAAGAACAAGAATTCCTAAACATCTGCTTACACTTTCACTAACCCATCAGACTCCAACTCTCTGCTTCACGCTCACTCGCACTCATTGCCCTCATCCGCAAAAGCAAAACTAGATGTTGCTCATTGTCCTACATTGCACCCAAGATATGGAATGATGTCCCTCAACACATTAGAGCCTCCTACTCATTTCTTGAGTTTCACAAGAAGCTGAAGACCTCTGGCTCTTTCATATAAACACCTTGAGGACCACAAACCTGCCCACCTACCCAAGCGCCTGGATACCCTCTTGGGTGATTAGTGCGCAATACAAATCAATATAATAGAACATAACATCTCAGATCAAACCTACTGAAAAGCTACGATCCATCACCAAAATCTTTCTAGTGACGCTCAAGTGACCTTGTGGCACATTCCAGTTCTGGTACCTCCAACTTCTAGAACATCTAAACTGGAACCCCAGCTACTAGACATCTACTCTACACATCTCTCCAAAATAGATTTACTATTCCAACTCTAGATAAGCAACGGCAAGGGAAGTGTTGGACTTCGGAAGGGTTAGATTTACCATTCTCATTCCAGTCTAATAAACTAAAGGGACAGTGTTGGACTTTGTAGGAGTCAGATTTACTATTAACACACAAATATTCAGTTCCACAATATTTTGCCAGTGATGATATTTTTGCAATGATATTCAAGTCTCACAATATTTTGGAGTAATGGATCGACTGCCAATTTTTATAAAGAGTATATAGATCTAGTAACCCCATATTTGTTGATGGTATACAAGGTGGCACAGGAAGGCAGAGGTTTATAGCCAACTTTAAGTGAGACAAAAGTTTACGATTCCTACAGGTCACTGTCCTTACTTAATAAGGACATTAAAATTCGGGCAAAAGTTACAACAAATACAATACTCACTTTGTTGTTGGGCATAGTCCTTTTGGAGTAAGCCAGGTTCATCACTGCACCATTCATGTGTTTGCTCCATTGCTTGTGCCCAGGCTCTTAGTCTTTCTTGACACATAAAAAGCCTTTGACTCCTTAGATTGGAATTTTGTGCTTGGAGTACTAGAGAGGATCGAGTTAAATCAGATGTGCTTTGCCACTGCATACTACACCCAGTATACAATTACTTACTCATTTACGGTATCTATATAATTGGTCACCATTAGGCACCATGAACTTGGCACTTGACTTATCGCTTTATACACTTGTGTTTACTTCTTTTTTGTTGAATTCAGTTTGAGGTTGCTGTACAAACCTTGTTTATATATACAGTGGGCTGAAGTATTTCCTTTATTTCTATTGTATATGCGAAGCATTTGTTCATTTAGTTGCACATATGTGTGCTCAATTGCACAATGTGCTCAATTGCAATTCCTATCTTATCTTCTTTTACTGATTCCAAAGTTAACGTTCCAACTTAGGGACTAAATTATGCTATCAGCGTCTTTTTCTGTGCTCCCTGCCATCTCTCCCATTAGCCGTTCTGCCATCCACACTCCCTGCTTCTCTCAGCAGACCTTTTTTTTGATAATCAAATTTTTATTGTTTTTAAAACACATAAAACAATTCAGCAGATACACGGAAATAATTAGTTTGAATCCATTCATAAAAGCAATGTAACCCACAATCATGACCCCCTTAAACATACACAGACGAGATATGGGACCAGGTTAATCAGGACCCTCCACATTCCCCAGCCACTTCCCCCACACTCTACGGTATTTCTTAACGCACCCCTTGGCCATGTAAAGGGCTTTCTCTTTCAGCAGACCTTTTAAGCGTGCCACTGTTGGACATTGTCATCTTAACATTGATGAACGAACTTATCCACTGTGCTGAAGAGAGTGAGGTATTTGTACTGCTTTCTTGACTCACAGTATTATTCTGATAGAAGGTTTACACTACCTCAGAGGCCAGATAAGAACGCCTATGGTGCATGCGGCCATCCAGACAGTAACGGTCATGCCCTGTTCAGAAGAAGGCAGCAATGTGGTCATTCTGCTTCCAACAAGCTTAGAAGTAAGCAGCAGAATGTTCTAGCTACTGCCTTCTAATTATTAGTAATGTTGTTGGAACTGCTTTGATCCTTGTGGCTATTGAACCTAATATTATTATTTGCAGAATCACCACTGATTAATTCCACCTCAAATAGAGTATTACTCCCTGATGAGTGCCTCTCATGTTTACATTCTGTAACAGGGTTCTATTGAAGGCCCTTTGGAGTTATTGAATTGATTGCCGCTAGGACCTCCCTCTATTACTTATGTGTGATTGCAATTCTTATTTCATACAAATTATACCCAAGCATCCACATGCTCACTGCTATTGACTCATTCCCTCATTGTTTATTGTTCAAAGGTAAGCGATTTTCATATTCTTTCGTGGCTAGTGGCTGCCAAATCCTCCCTTTACATTTCCTAAGTTTTTCTTGTGTCCCCCATAGTTAAGGTTGCTACTGCCTCAGACTTCTTCCTAATGATCCCATGTAAATGGCCAGTGGGGGTTAAAACATCAACACTTATATCCTTGGACTGTGTTACGTGTTCCGTAAGATCCATAAAGGTAGCACTCGTCCTTGGGGCTGCCTCAATGTTTCAGGATAAAGCTCTATCCTAGAACCACTGTGTCAATACACTGACTATTTTATTGAGCCATTTGTATCATACACTGAAGCTTACACAAGAGACAACAGAGATTTCAATAATAATATTTATTAAAAATCAACTCTTTCATGACACTTCACAAATTTGTTACTTTGGATTTTCAGGCGTTATATACAAATATTCTGTAAAGTGATGAACTTAATGTCCTTACTTAGCTACTTAACACCAGGACCTGTAACGGTCCACACCTAGGGGCCCATTAGGATGGTGGGCGAATCGCCCCCGCCTGGCTGGCGGTAGCTACCGCCGGGCCGGCCAGGGCGATCCGCCCGCCATCCTTCCTTGATTGACCCCCCGCCACATTAGGATGGCTGGGGGGTCCGCGGCGGACGGGAAAACCGTCCGCCGCTTTTCCGCTGGTCGACTCGTTGACCGGGCGGAAAACTGCCACAATATGGTGGCGGTGTCTGTAAGACACCGCCAACCATATCAGGATGCCGGCGGAGACTCGCCTTTCCATGGCAGTGTTTTGCTGCCATGGAAAGGCATGCGGTTGCTGCTTCCGGGGGCCTGTTGTGGGCCCCCAGGTGTTGGGGGGGTGTTCATGGGGGTTGCCATGCACTATGTGGCAGGCACCATGTGGTGCCTGCCATGTAGTGCATGGCAATGCCCTGCACAGTACTTTCACATTGCGAGCGGGTCTGCAGCCAGCAGATCCACCCGCAATGTGGAAGGCACAGGATGAGCCCGCCAGTGTGGCAGGCGCATCCTGATACACATGGCGGGACAGCCGCAACTTTGGCGGTCAGTCCCTGGCTCCCTTACGATGGTGGGCGGACAATGGACCCCCTAGTTTGTTAACGACTTGTTAGAGATTGCCTTAACAAAATACTTTTTAATGTTTTCACATGACTGTCATCTTCAGATTAAGGGAGTCACGATGGGTGCTAGCTTTGCACCCAATCTACCTTTTCTTTATATGGACCACTTTAAAAGAAAACACCTTTTTAATGAACACCAATCACTTTTACATACGTATGACCACTCGAGACAATAAGCTGATGATGTCCTTGTGATCTGGATTGGTTCACTACCGAAAATTCTGCTTTTTTTCATTTGGCTCAACCGTTACAGCCCAGACATTCAATATCAATAATGTTTGATCTAAAAAAAACATTAGCATCATGTTCCAATGGTGAAAAGCACTGATGGCAAACACTATAATGCACTGTACAGAAAAGGCACTGAGAGGAATTCAACACTTACATACTCTAGTTTTCATCCATGCAATTTGCGGCATAAGGAGAAAGATCAATTCCTTGAAGCCGAGATGTTGATACAACTACTAACCAGAGGCTACCCTAATGGACCTCTTACAAAAACTTGCAAAAGAGCTGGGTTCTGTTCATGTGAATCCATTCAGGCACTGTACGTGGAAGAACCTAAAGCTAGTAGACTGACTTTTGTTACTCAATTTAAGTACTTCAGTAACAAACTCAAAAATATTATCAATAAACACTGGATAATAGTTAATTCTTTAGATCCATCATTTGATATGCCTCTATTTGTACACAAAAGAAGCAAAACATTAGAGACTTTGTAGCCAAAGAACATGGTACTTCCCCTCGTTCACAATTGTCTAACACTGAACTACGAGGTCTTGAAGCCTAGACTGGCCATTTCAGGTGCGGGTGATAGTGTTTGTAACAACATATTAAACAAATGCTTTTAACCATGAATGTATTTACAATCTAACACAGACTGTAACAACATGCATGTAATCTGTGCCATCTGGTGTCCCTGTTTCAAAATATATATTGGCCAACCTCTGCAAAGAGTATGCTGTTGCATATTACATAATGCAAGCAGGGTGTGCTGTAGGACTCCTAATACTCCTCTGGTTGAACATATCAGTGTGAAAAACACATAGAAGAAGATCGCAGGTAGCAAGTGGTCAAGCATGTGGAAAAGAACGCAGAGAGGAGGAGAACTGTAAAAAAAGTCTCCATGATACACAATGGGAGAGCAACCATATGGTGTCAGAACAGGACTAAATTGAACTTTATACAATGACTTCTTCATTGGTGATATCTACTGGATGGCACATCATCACAGATGACTAATTTGGACACTGACTTCTCAGCTTGATCATTTTTTAATTACCTTATTATTGATTTCTATTTGATGTTGCTATACTCAGCCCCCTTATTTCTATATAAGGCAGGCTGAAGTTTTCTCTTTATAGCTATTCTGCAAAGAATATGTTTCCTTGGTTAAGTTGTGCATATGTGCGACCAAATGCACAGTATGTTCAATTACAATTTGTGTCTTATCTTCCTTCACTGATTCTCGGATTAATTTGCCAAATTATCAATCCCTCACTTTTATTTGGATTTAGGAATTAATGACATTAAATGAATGAATAGATTTATTGTTTCCATTAATAAAATTTGTTTCATAAGGCCGTGCATGGTGTGTCCTTCCACACGCCTTCTTCGGTCATTGATAAAAACAACATCGTATCATTTCATTTAGTACATTTCAAACAGTTACACAGGGCATAAAAATAAGAATCCATAACATTTGATATATGCTTGCTAATCTGGTCCTGTGGTCTGCCTTTACACCAAGGCTCGACCTTTGCTTATAAGTTCAGTTCTTTAAGTTGACGTGCAAATGTTGCTAATCTAGCCAGACTCATGAGGATCTCTAAATTAAAAAGAAGTTTCATTACGTTTAGGCAGGTACAGGTGCTGTACTTTAGAAACAAAGGTTTTAATAAAGTGCAACATGCGTGACTCAATTAAGGGCAAATACAAACTAGGTGAGCTAAAGACTCCTCATACCGATGACACAATCTGCAAGAGGTGACCACCTCCAGAGATTTCCAGCGAATATTTATGTCTTTTGTTTGCATGAACATTAGTCTTACTGACAGAATTGGCTTTGGAATTGATTTGTTCAGAGCTGATTCAAGATATGGCTGCCTCAATTTGTCCTTGTAGGAGCTGGTTAAAATCCCGATGTTGCTACTAGAGGACTCTATAAACCCCAGGTCATCTCACTTGGATAATAGTCTTACTTGCTTCCTTAAAATGTTTTTTAAAATTCCCGGTTGATGAATAAAATTCCCCCAGTTGGACAAGTCAAGGTGCAGTTCAGTGAGGGCAGTAGATAGGGTGTCTGCCCAAGGATGTTTGCCTTTCATGAAAATTTTGTTCGGGGTTGCTTTCATTGTGTTTGGGGAGGCTGCACAGGTCCATTGAAAGTAATGGATGATCGATGCCCAGTGTTCGTAGGATTGTTTGCTTAGTCCGAATTCCATCCGCACAAGAACATTCTGAGCATGAGCAGGTATCTGGAAAATCTGTTTAAATGCTCGGCAATTGTCAGACTCCATGGTGTTAATTAGTGCCCCAGGAAAGACTAGTTGCCCATAAGAAATTGAGGGAAGTGACTTGGCTTTTATAACATTTCGAGTTGGCTCGGTTGTCAGGCTGCGCAGTTTGGATTTGAGTTTGCAGAGGGCGTACGTCACCGCCTTGGCTTTTAATTCTATGGATGCAATATGTGCTGTCGGCTTGCCATTGCTCGTGATCCAAAATCCAGTTAGTTATACTTAGTTGTTGTACTTATTTTCCGGTTACCCATTCTCCATTGATATTTGAGTTTGATAGCATATTTTCCAAAGATCACTACCTTTGTTTTACTGGCGTTTGCTGTCAATTTATTTTCATCATTGTAGGGGCATGCGGTCCATTAAGACCATGTCATCAGCGTACTGCATTAAGGACAGTCTGGTCAGACCAATTTTGGGTGCTCAATGACATTATCAAAGTCCTTTTCCCTGCTTCTTGCCTTGCCACCCTGAACGTGCCTCCTTCTCTGTACCCCTACTTTCAGAAGATCTTTAAGGCGCATCACCATTGGGTGTACCTGTCTTGACATTGACAGCTGCACTCCACTCTGTTGAAGACTGCAACGTGTTTGCGCTGCTTCCTTCACTCAGACAGGTTTGGCAGAAGAAGGTTCCCGCTATATCTTCAGGCCTCCTGTGCATGCCTCTAATGTGCGTTTTCATACTATTGCGCCCTGTTTGGATGAAGAAAGTGACATGGCTATGCTGCTTCCCAAACACTTGGAGGCAAGAAATAGAGTTTTCCCACTCCCTTCTTCCACATTGTACACATTTCTTTAAACTTCTTTGATCCTGGTCGCTTACGGACTTAATATGATTACTTTCAGTATCATCACTGATTCATTCCATCTCAGAGTATTACCCCTTGGTGAGTGACTCTCTTGTTTACAATCAGCATAGGGTACTAGTGGTGGCACTTTGGAGTTCTCTAATTCATGACTCCTCTAATGGGCCCTCCCCCTGCCACTTTTGGTGTTTGACATTCTCATCCCATGCAGATTATAGCCGAGCATCCACGTGATTGCTGCTATTGATTCATTCCCTCTCTGTTTACTAATCAAAGGTAAACGATTTTCACATACTGAACTCTTCAATGATGAGTGGCTGCTAAAACCTCCTTGTACTCGTCCAAAGTTTCTCTTAAGCCCCCTAGTTAAGGTTGCTACTGCCTCAATTGTCCAAGTCTCCTTCATGATGATGATCCTGTGCAAATAACCAGCGGGGGCTGAAACGTTGGCACCTATATCCTACGACTGACTTAATAACATTTGGGACTAGAATACATATATAATTAAGAATTAATTGCTTTTTCGGTGAACTTGACAGCCATCTTTTTTCTGTGTTCCAAATATTTTATTACTATAAAAGTTAAAATCCAGATTTCATTGAAGACTCGCGGGTTTCCATGCCGTTCCGCTGATCGATCGCTTCGGGTGAAAAATGAAATCTGGATTTTAACTTTTCCTCGAATACAATAGGATATATTCACTGCGGAGTACAAAACTGATTGTTATTATATTCAACTTATTATTTTTGTTAAGCCCTGATGAAGTTCCTTGGCACACAGGAACGAAACGCGTTGGCTGTGCTTCGAGTTATTTATACAAATTTTGAATAAAGAAGATTTATGGACTTAATTGGCTCTCCTGAACAATTATTGAGTGCACCTCCTTTTTTTTTGAATAAAAAAATCTATTTATATCATACATTTTCACATTGTGCCCAGCATATTTGCTTGTTCATTAACCAATCATATTGTGTAATTTATTTACGTGTAGAGTACGGGGTGGAATTAGTTATATTCCTTCGCTCATGCATACATTATTTGTTTAAAGTACAACCCCCAAGAAACCATTGTGATCTTGTATATTTCTCTTCAGGTTCTCAGGGTTATCAGCCTGCTGCACCAATTAGTTTATATACTACACCCACAGCTATTTCTAACCTTGGCAATCCTGCCCGGGGTTCACTTCAAGAGTGCCTTTTATCCCCATTGCTTTATGCTGTTGCAGTAGCGCCACTACCCAGTATCCTTTATAACCACCACTTCCTTAAGTGCCTCTGTATTGCCAAGAAGAGGACCCTCTTCTCTCTTTTACAGATAACATAACCTTGACAGTGCGCGACTCATGTGTAATCAATACCCTTCTAATACTGAAATTCATAGCTTACGGTCTCCTAGCTAGTTTCTGCATAAATTGGAGTAAATATGAGGTGTTGCCTTTGACGTGCAGCACTGCCCGATGCATTTTCAACTTTCTCATGCAATAGCAGCAATCTTTAGTTCACTATTTTGAAATTCAACACAATGAGGTTGTGCGGTGGGAGAACTAACGCATCGCAGTGGAAAAATGCTGAACTGATTGACTGCTGGATCTCCCTTCCACTATCCATAGTGGGGTGAACATCCCTAATCAAGTTGGCAAGTGTCCCAATACTCCTCTACTTTTTAAAAAAACATCCCAATTCCTCTATCACATTCCTTCACTCATAACCATGCTCACGATGAAGGTCTGGGCTAATAAGCAACCACGTACTGGCTGGAGCACAATCGTGTTGTCTACTGAGAGGGATTCCCATTTCTCAACTTGAAGATATACTAGAATAGTGCACTGGGTGCAATCTTCACACAGCTTGTTTCACCCTGTGCCTCTGTTTCCCCCACTTAATAATCAATAGCACTACTGCATCAATTGTTCCTTTGGCTTTGGTATGTCCTGTGCCCAAATCTTCTGCCCTCATACATCTGGTGGTGTGCAGCAGCTGGGGGGAGCAGAGACTGGCTCCTTATTTTGGTGCTTTGGTATTCTATGTCCGAGAAAGGCTGTTATCTAATGACTGATGGCAGAACCTATGGATGGCAGGACATGCAGAACTAGAAAGACTACAGATTGTTTGGTTGGTTTATCTTTAAAGGGAGGGCACGTTTCTTTCTTTCCTGCAGCTACTATACCAGGGCAAATACCACTTTGTTAGACCTTTTTTTATACTTTTGACTGTGGGGCTTTGTGCATGTAGCTTACGGTTCTTTTCTCCCTAACCATTGGGTGAACGCAGTCCTCATTTATTTCATACGTGGCCCAAAACCCGCACATAAGGTTTTGTACATGTACAGCTTGACGATGAAGGTTAGGTGGAAGAGTTACCATTAGAAGGTGATGGCACGTGTACATTGCCTCAACGCTATCGGACATAGGCTGCTTCTCTTTAAATTTGTATATAAATTATTATACCTCGATACAGCTTCAGACCTTCGATCTACAAGTGGACACCTGATACTTAAGATGTAACCATCCAGTGGCCAACTTAGTGTACTTTGTTTGGTTCTGTCCACTGATGCAAGTCTTCTGGCGGGACATCCTGTATAGCTATTGTTAATGATTGATCAATGGATAACCCGTTCCTTAATGCTTGCGTTGTTGTTTTATTTGCAATATGCAAAGGAAATGTACTGCTCTAGCACCGATGTTGGTGAAGAGGAGGGAGGTGATATGATGGGGGATAGGACGGATGCAGGCAAATGGAGGAGTGGGATAACGACCAAGAAGCCAGATGTATCTTAAGATAGGTTGAAAAAAGTGATTGCAAATTGCGCACAGAGTTTTTGCAACCTGTCTTTAATTTTGCAAAGCTACCTATGTATTAACCGGCCGCATTCCAAAATGTCTAGTCAAATGGGGGGTCGTAGAACAAAACTGATCACGAATATTGAGTAGGTAGGAAGCTATTTACATGTCCCCGGTGATTGGCTACAAATACATGGAAAGTGGTCTGCAAGAAAGAGCAGATGTACACCCAAACGAGAAACAGTTTTTTTGAAGCAGCCTATGTTGCTTAAATTAATCTGTGCTGTTTTCCCAAGGATGCTAACACCATTCACAAAGGGGAAGGTGTCCCAAGCGTCATTGTCATGCCCCTTCCTCACTGCGATTCAATATGGATCAATAAACACATGTAGCAAGTCATAAATGCCTTCGACACACAAAATGGGCTTAAAGCACACAAAAGGCCATTTTGCGATCACAAACCCTGTGATTTTGTGAATGGATGGGTTTGCTCTGGCTAAGTAGCTTGGTACATTCAGCTCCTAGTTCACTGTGCTAACAGCGCTGACGTGTATGCTGCTCACTTTCCATCCACTGTCCATTCTATGGACATATGGGGCCCTTATGCCATGGTGGGATGCGAGTAGCATCTCTCCTGATGTAGAGTGGGGGCGCAAATGATTGTTTTAACTAGAAATTAGGATTTGACACTTTGCTGGGGGTGTGGGGACATACAGATTGAGGCCTGTCTGCTGTGTACTGTCCCAATAGATGCAATGTATATGATTTTGTTGTTTTGATGTTGCTAGGAATCGTATAGGGGACTTCCAATCATTTTCCACGATACATCACTAAAGTACTATGTATGTTTTCACAATGGATAAGGCACTGTGATGCAGATGTTCACTTATATGCCTGCTGCTATACAATGGATGTAAGATCACACCTACCAACATTTAAAAAAAAAAAACATAATATTTAAATTACGGATCTTTCAGAAAATGAACAACAGATCCTGTAGCTTTTACTGGCTTTCAGAAGCTGCTGGCCATTTCACATCTTCACTGGTGCACATATAGGGGATGGTTGAATGATGGATTCAGACCCAGTGGAATTCACTTTTAGAAACATGTCTGCTATTTGTAGTGCAAGTGGTAGAATAAATACATTTACAAAGGAATGTTAGTCTATGCTGAGTGAATCAGCAAGTCAGTCCCCTGAACCAACAAGGAAGTGTGTTAGGCCTGTGCATGTTGGTAATTCAAGGTTGTTCTCTCAGTCACGGTGCAAAAGGGGTTTATGACAAAATGAAGCCTTGTGTTTCCTGGGATTTTCGGGGTGAACTGTACATTCAGCACTCAAAGATCAGCCTGCGCTGGGCAATCTTACTGACTTGGGACGAGGCACTAGCTTTTGGTGACAGGAGGCGCAGCTTATTTTTAATCTTCTGCAAATAGTTGAGTGTCTCCTGGTCCCAGGATTTTCCATAAGGGGCAAAGAGGTTGGGGACGATGGTTCAGCTGAGAAAAGCTTATTGTTTTCAGGGATCTGAGCTTCCCAGAAAGGTGCAATGGAAAGAGCATAGGGGTGCATATCAACACTTAGGTTGGCACTGAGGTTAGGGGTCACAGCAATATCAAGTTAGGCGAGGCACGTGTAAGATGGTAAAGGCAGGGTTTCTCCCAACCATATGTCAGAGGGCTGGGCAGCAATGTTGAGGAGGAATATAAGGCACAAAACCACAAGACTGGCAAGGACTTGGCTGGTCAGAGAGAAAGAGCGAGATTCCACTTAACAGACTTGCACTCTCTTTGTTACTAGCTTGAAATATTTATACAGATGGTATATATAGCCTTTTTGGGGCTAATATAACTCTGTCACTACATTATCCCATTATTTCTCTTATTTGCTGTTAAAATCCCCAAGGAATTATTTTTTTATTAGTTTACTTCTTTACTTCTAGATGTTTACTAAGGTCTTTTATACAGGTATTGATGGTTCAATACGAAGTTCAAATAGATTATTCTTCTGATCTATCTGGATGGTCAAAGATCAGATCCAGTATTACTCCTGCGCGGATGTATGACGTTACAACGCATACTTTTACAACGCATGCACTTACAACGCAATTTTTACAACGCAACATCCACTACAACGCATTCCATTACATCGCATGACACTACAACGCATTTTTAAAAACTACCTTTAAAACGCATTCCATTACATCGCATACTACCTTTACAACGCATACAATTACAACGCATAATATTACATTGCATTTAAGGTAAGTTTTGGATAGTATAGGGGTAAAAATTACTATTCTAACTCCAGGGGGTGCAACAGTAGGGTAAGTGTTGGATAGTATAGGGGTAAAAATTACTATTCTAACTCCAGGGGGTGCAACAGTAGGGTAAGTGTTGGATAGTATAGGGGTAAAAATTACTATTCTAGCTCCAGGGGGTGCAACAGTAGGGTAAGTGTTGGATAGTATAGGGGTAAAAATTACTATTCTTACTCCAGGGGGTGCAACAGTAGGGTAAGTGTTGGATAGTATAGGGGTAAAAATTACTATTCTAACTCCAGGGGGTGCAACAGTAGGGTAAGTGTTGGATAGTATAGGGGTAAAAATTACTATTCTAACTCCAGGGGTTGCAACAGTAGGGTAAGTGTTGGATAGTATAGGGGTAAAAATTACTATTCTAACTCTAGGGGGTGCAACAGTGGGGTAAGTGTTGGATAGTATAGGGGTAAAATTACTATTCTAACTCCAGGGGGTGCAACAGTAGGGTAAGTGTTGGATAGTGTAATGTAATATTATGCGTTGTAATGGTATGCGTTGTAAAGGTAGTATGCGATGTAATGGAATGCGTTGTAAAGGTAGTTTTTAAAAATGCGTTGTAGTGTCATGCGATGTAATGGAATGCGTTGTAGTGGATGTTGCGTTGTAAAAATTGCGCTGTAAGTGTAGTGCGTTGTAAAAGTTGCGTTGTAAAGGTTGTTCCCCCTCCTGCGCATCTCCTTAACTGATTCATCATCATGGTAATAGGGCTTGTTTTTGCAAATCGTCTCCATTCATGAGCTGAGGAGAATAATCGCCTGGCTGACATTCAGGCAAAGCACTGGCATTGTCACTGTATGTCTCAAATATGTTCTGACTGGAAATACAAACCCTGTACAAAGTCATGATCCATTTAGGATTTGTGAGCCTGAGGATAGCATTCAATCATGACAACAGGCGACAAATGAAACCTCTGTCTAAACAGCATGGTGTGAACAAAAGTCTTTTGCATGCAATCTAAAGGACACAAGCCTGGCTTGCTACGTCAGTGTCCTATGGGTCTCATGGTGAATGCACCAATTCTTCTGATTCAAAAAGAGGTGTTAGGCAGGGGATTGCCATTTCCTGCTTCTGTTTCGCCTTTACCTAAGTCTCTTGAAGTGCTGGAGGTGTTTAATAGATGCAGCTGTGAATTTGCCAGGAGTGGGCACTGCCTTTATCCTGCTTCTTTTTTTACACAGACACCAACATCCTCTTTTACAGGAATAAAAGGATATGTGCCGTTGCCAGATGAGCTACATTTGTCAACAAATTTAACCAAATTAGAGGTCATGCGGATTGGTCTGTGGAATCGTAAAATCAGGATACATGGGTTTAGGATACCCGGGGTGTCTTATGGGGCTGGTGTTTCAGATTAAACAAACACAAACATCTGTTAGCTCCAACAAGAAAAATGTATAGTCCTTCACTGTCTAGTGGGTTTCTTGGGTCTGCCACTTGATACGTTATGGATCTCTCCCAGGGGTGTGACTAGACCAAACCTTTTGTGCAGGGGCTAAGACGTGTGTGAGAGTTTGTGGGGTTTTAACACTTTGATGGAGGGGCAGATCCATCTTCATACCCTGCGTCACAATAACTTGTATGGGCTCCCTTCATTGGTGGGATACACTGTATATAATGGAGATCGATTATTCTGGACAACATAAGGGCAGTAGTGCATTTTAGAGCAGACTGGTCCATTAACCCCTTCAGCGCGGCGCGGATTACCGCGCCGTGCTGAAGGTTCATTGCGCGGGCGGGGCCGTGACGGAGCGGTTCCGTCATCCGCACAGCACGACCGATGCGCATTGACGGAACCGCTCTGTCATGCGCATTGAAAGGGTTAACACTCCTCTCAGCTTGACATGCTTTAAAGTGGGTTAAGGGTTCTTCATCAAGAAGTTTCAGCAGGGACTAGGAACTCAAGGAGTGCAATGCTCTATTTGAAGAGACCTAGTAGGTTGTGAAATTTCGGGTTCTCATTTCAGTGAAAATCAGAAGAAAATAGACCATTTCAAAACACACTGGGACAGTTTACGTTGGTCTCCGCTTATCAGGACAATAATTTTGACAAGATATTAGAGTATTCTTCCCCAAAGGAAGTTTTTGGAAGTTGGTAGCAAATTGAGCTATTGTTAAGACTGCATTTTCTAGCACACAAGGGAGCGTATGCACAAACTTTATTTTGTAGTGCGTTTAGTACTACTACAATAATACTACTCAAGCACTGCAAAATACTACTCACAAACCTACGAGTGTAGATCTTCACCTCTACTTCTCCAGGCTTTTCTCTGGGGATATCCCCACATATGTAAGTTTTCTACTTAGGGCCCAATTCCGATCTCGCTTGGTAAGCCCTATGGCCGACTCGGTTCCGTAGAGCTTTCCAACCGACTCGTGCTCCTGGGCTCCGAGCGCCCGAGTAGGATGCAAGTATGCGCTGATGGACTCGGGCCGCTTGGAGCCCCATTGAAGTCAATGGGAGCCTGTTGAACGTTGCGTACATAGGCTTCCATTGTGAAAAAAGGACGTCACGGAAAAGGGCCCCCCGTCGTGAGGACGTGTTGGTGCCTCCCGCACCATACATGCATGTGTAGGTCCCCCCTGTGAATGAGTCGTAGGGTTACGGGTGAAGGGGGGCCCGCTATGCCCCCCCGCAGTCCGCTTCCCGGATCGAGTCGAAGGTTCCGAGTCGATCCGGCTGTTCAATGCACGCACTGTACTTGGTCGCTCGGAAATCGGACCCATTGCGCTGCATGAGTCGGCCATGTTGTGGTTGTCCGGAGGGCTTCGCTGACAGGAACGAGTCGCTCGGAGCGCAAGGCGGTATTCACATCGTACTCGCTCGCTCATCGGCACGAGTCGCTCGGAAATCGCACTCGCGACTCGGACTGGCTCATGACGGATGCCGTTAGGAGGCCTTCCGAGCGAGATCGGAATCGGGCCCTTAGTAGTAAATGTGAGAGGGGTGAGGAGGAGTGGCTGGAAAAGGAGTATGCTTACTACAAAATGACAGAGTTTTAGGACAATGTAAGGAGGGGTTAAAGGGAAGGACGTGTACACACGCACAAAGGAGTAAGCCAATTACTATTCATAAACTGCGCTTCTAAAGTTACTACACCCAAAAAGAAATGCAAAACAGTAGTAAATTACTCCAGCTCAGAGCTGGAGTAAGCCAACACCACGCATGGCCAAACAGTACTGCTGCAACACCCTCCCATATAAAATAAATGGAGGTAGTGGCTTAAACCAAAGCCCCATAAGAAATAATGTTAAATTAAATTAAATGTTTTAAAATTGTTAAAATATAAATAAATATAAATCCATGTTAAAAAATCACAAATATTTATTGTATTATACAATATTTTATGGTAAATATGAATACATTAATTTTATATATGTATTTCTAATATAGAGCAAAAGAACAAAATAGTATAGCACTACTAAATTAATTTTGAATTCACTATTTTTTTAAGACATATTTTTATTATCATTACATCAAGGCCACAAATATGATAACAGCTATGAAAATAACACCCATTCTAACCCTTGACACGGATATAGCAGGTATGTAAATCAGAGGCAAATCTATAACATCATAGTAATATGCCTTAATAGCTCTTTACAAGGATACAGAAGAAGAACATTAGGGTAGCTCCTGACGTGTCCATGAGGAGACATACATTTTCAATCCCCGGTATTGGCCCTAGCCCCCTCCCCATCTGTGGAAGAGTGTACTCTAGTACCCTCGGGTCTGCGAAACCGGTCAGTAGCTCTGCCCACACCCCCAAATCCTCCTCAGCCCAGTCATCTTGTCTACAGCGTATCATATGTATCTCCTCGGCTACGTCCTATCTGCAACATCCGTAATCCACCGCTCCATGTTGGAGCCCTACTGTCCCATCCATGAAATTGCCACCCGCCTCCTTGCCAAGAACAATACCAGATGCAGGAATTTAAAATACCCTTTTCTGACCTATTCGCCGATAGATGTCATCCAGCAGGAAAACGGCAGGAGTCATGTCCACAGGTATCCACACCAAAGGCCTCAATCGAGCCAAAACTTTCAGCCAGAATGCATACACCAATTGGCAGTCCAAAGCCAAATGCAGAAAAATGGCCACTTGTGCCCAACATCAAGGACAGTCAACCAGTCTACCAGGATCCATCCTATGTAGGAGCACTAGCGTAATGTAGGTGCAGTACAAAAAATAGAGATAGATCAGATTAAATCTGGTGTTGACTGAGATCGACTTTACCAATCCACTAATCCTCGTCCAATGAGCGTCCCCAATCTGCACCCCCACATCCCCATCCCAACCCAGGTATCCTTAGAAGGAAACTAAACATGCAAACAATCTACTGTCATGGCTTTGTACAGTGTAAAGACCAGTTGTCACCACCCACCAGCTCCAACAGACTACTAAATAAAAGGGACGTGGCGGGAGCCTCCGGTAAAGAAGGAGAAATGTCCTTTATTAAAGCTGCAATACTGGCGTACTGCAAGAACTGTCCTGGTTGTATGTGGAAGGCATCCTGGGCTGCCGCAAATGTGACAAATAATTCAATGGGGAACAAGTCGGGAAACAAGTACCCCACCATTTTGCAGCTGCCCTCCCTACAGGTCGAGACATCTACAGACTCTGAAACACCAGAAACACCGGCAGATCCCAGAGAGTGAACTCCCTGGTAAATGGAGCACTCCCCAGAACCACACAAATTGTCAGTTTCATGACCAGCACTACATCCTGACTCCCAGAGATCAAGAGTTGAGGAAGACAGGAGCCCCTCTATATGTTCATTAGCAGGCACTTTTCGCAGTTGTCCTCCTTCACCAGACAATATGCAGCATGTTGAACCTGGGAAGCCAGATAGTACTGCTCGACATTGGGAACCACCAGCTCTCCCTCCTCAATAGGCCGAAACAAGAAGTACCTGGCAATCCAACTATATCCCCCAGCCCATATCAGAAAGGTCAGGAGAGAATACAATCCCTTGAACACCACGTGGGGCAAAGTATTGAACGAGTGATGCATTGAGTACAGGCCTCTTGGTATTAACACCATCTTTGAGATGGCCACTCGACCCATATCTGAGAGAGGGAGCGAATTCCAAAACTTCACAGAGGACTGTAGACCTTGCATAACCCTCCCAATATTATATTGAAAACGTTTCTGTTGAAAATTGGCCACCATCATTCCTAGATATCGAAATGTATCTTTCTCCCATCCGAGGGAGTTTGGCGGCAAATAGGAAAAGGTCTCATCCATAGATCCTAATTGAAACCCTAGTGACTTCATGTGATTGATCTTAAACCGAAAGCAGTCAAATGGGTCAGCAAAAGAGGAGGTGATCGCCAAGGAGCTAAAAGATTAAAAAAAAGCGTATCATCCGCATGCAGGGATACTAGGTGCGTTACATCTGCTTCCTTGATTCTCCATGCTGACATGGACTGTCTGATCTGCATGGCCAGGGGCACCAATGCTATGGCAAAGACAAGTGGAACAGCGGACAGCCCTGCAGTGTACCCCTACCTACCTCCCAAGCAGCCGAGCACAACTTACCAACACGTACTCTGGTGGTAGGACCTGTATACTGGATGCACAACCAGGCGAAAAAACGCACCCGAAGCCCATTGCTTCCAACACACACATGAGGTATTGCCAATCAACGGTATCGAATGCTTTGGCTATATCAATGGAAACCACTGCCAATTCCTCCTCCCTGCACTTCACCATTAAGCGCCGTAAGTTCCTATTAGTACTGTGCCCAGGTATGATACCACATTGATCAGCCTGAATTAATTGTTAATTGCAGGATTACAAAGCACAACCATACAGCAAGCGCTTTGCAAAGAACTTTAGTATTTGTGTTGATCATAGTGAGCAGTGGATAGGCAGACGGGTTGTGGAAATGAGCCTTTTTAGGGGCCCACCGGTGCAGGGGTTCACCCTTATCTGCCCATGGGTCCTTAAACCAACAAAGAAGAGATTGGCACTGAAGCTGGAATTCAAAGAACAAGCTTATTCACTCATGAGTGAGACCACGTCCATACAACACTCTCAAGTGTTCCAGGAGGTAGTGGCTTGAATACACAGACCATGGGCCTTATATAGTGTGTTTGTTGCGGAGTAAGCCTGTAGACTCAAATAGAAGGTACAAACATACACAGGAATAGCTATCGACTAACATGGGCAGATGGATATCACTTAGTCAGCGAAGTGGGAGGGGAAACAGAACTGCTTACATCAGTAAAAAATGATGGACAGTTACATTTTCAAACAGGTGCATTCTAGCAGCTACAGGCCTTTCTGAGCTCATACATTGCTTGAGCTTAGAATAGAAGGAGTTAACTAAAGCTGATGACTCAAGCAGAATAGAAAGGCAAGCAACAGTGAAGACGGAAGAATCACATGGCTAACAAAATGGACGCCACAACCAAGATGGCTTCAGCTCATGCTAACAGCAATTATTTTCTATTTCCACAGGGTCAGAGGAATCTGACGGCGACTTTAGCATCATACAGATGCAGCCTTCCCGCATAGACGGAGGGAGCACTCCCAGGTCCCTTGCCTCCATGTACAACTCTAACGGGTGTTGAGAAAGAATGGGGGCAAAAGCCTGGTAAAACTCGGCAGGGATGTCATCGCTACCCGGTGCCTTTCCCTTGGGAAGCTGCGACAGGGCCTTACAGATCTCCTCTAGGGAAAGCGCAGCATCCACGCCATTAATCGTGAACCTTCCCCAGCCGCGGGAGCGACAAGGAGGCCAGAAAGGCATCAATATGTTCCGGTTCAGGTGGGATGGGTTCCAAGTGTGCGCTATGCCCTCCTGAGCATAGACATCCGGGCTCTCACAAAACCACAATTGAAGACTGGTGGAGAACCCATGGAAGATGCCGACTGGAACTGTCACTCTCCCAATGCAGAAGATGATGATAAGATCTGAGTGTATATTTATCTAGCCTATCCCTCACCTCGGCAACCTGCTGCTGAGCTAGTTCCTGCTGCCCCTCCGCTCTAAGAGCGTTGTGATTGGTCTGAGCGCCGTGGTTTGATGCTCAGACAAGGACAGGGACCTTGTGCATGTTCTCCACCCAGGCTGTGTATTACAGGCCGGTGGAGAACATGCAAAGTGTGCATGACTGTTTGGCTGGCCCAAGACAGCCGGCCAAGTAGTCATGCGCGCTAATGTGCCACCAGCCCCGTCCCACCGTAACCCAGCCCCGTAGCTACTCAAAATAAAATGATAAGGATATTATCATTTTATTTTTCCTTTTTCCTGCTCTGAGAGCACTGGGGCGATGCTCCTACACTGTAGCGGAGGAGCTGCCCCTGTTCAGATTGTTGGATTTACAACACCCCGCAGTGGAGTCCCAGACATAGACCCTGGATCACCACCTTCAAGGCCTCCAATTCATTAAACCAAGTCTAGGATGTAGCCCAATTAATCCTGAAGAATTATGTCACTGCATTCGGTAAAACCTCCCGGCCTTCTGCATTCTTCAGGATCTTGGGGCTTAGCCTCCAGGTCAGGCGCGATTTGGGAGTGCCCCCCATCCCAACTCGCAGTAAACAGGGGGAGTGATCGGACGAATAGCAAGTCAGGTAGGACACAGCATGACGCTGTGGCCCAGAGAAGCAGTTAGCAAGATTTGGTCAAGGCGGCTGTATATTCCATGTGTTGGTGAATAGCAAGTTTATTCCATTGATGCTGGGTGGACAGCCTTCCAGATGTCACAGAGCCCCAGGTGGTCAGCTCCCTACCAAAGGGATACGATCATCCCCGGTTTGGTATTAAGTTGAAGGGGGTGCCTATCGAGGGCAGCATCTAATACAAAGTTAAAGTCTGCCACCACCAGAACCTGAGAATCCAAGGCAGGCGAGACAACATCGTGCACCTTTAGATAAAAAACCTTGTTGTCTATCTTGGGCCCATACGAGTTGACAATTGTAACTTCTAACCTATCAAGCCTCCCTTGTACCAGAAGGTAACAACCCTCCATGTTAGTCTCCATGTAAGAAAGGACAAAGGGGACTCCTGGCACAAACCAAGAACACCCCGGGAGAACATCAAGTACTTAGTGTAAAATGTTTGCCCGCTTCATTTTTTGGCTAGCTTGGCGGCTTCTCCATCTGAGAGATGGGTCTCCTGGAGACAAACAATATCTATCTTGCGCTGCTTATGAAAGGAGAGGACCCTGGATCATTTCTGATAGGACCCCAGCCCCCCAACATTCCATGAGAGGAGTTTGAAAGTCCCAAACATACTTATTGACCATGTTCATATCTACCCCGCTCCTACCCCTGACACAATGGTAACAAGGACAACTAAAATTGAATTCAATATTTAATTCATTTAAATATATTAAATATAATAAGTTACAATTATTTGCCTGAAGTTTTGATTAACAAATAAATTCCTATGTAATGTAAAAAATTATTAGGCACGAATAACTATTTAAAGCGATTTATAGAATTAATTAAAAGTCATTTCATTATATTAAATTGAAATGTAATGCTTCATTAGTTTTTAAATTATCAGATTTAATTTAACATTATTTTGTTTATGGGTTTTATTTTAAGTCCCTACCACCATTATTTTCAACAGGAGAGTGTTGGTTGGCCATGTGTGGTGATGGACATACTACTGTTTATTTTTGGCAGTACTAACTTACACTTATAAATTTGGCTCCACCCCGTTTCATGGGGTGGACACGTGTGTCTATACTTTTAAGTAACTTTACACTAGGATTTTATAAATAGTTAAAAGTAGTAAAGTTACTCAAAAGTGTACTAGTACATGTAAGTTACCTTTGCAAAAAGCCCAGAATACCTTTATGTTATTTGCAGGATAAGCTATTATTACAGGAGACAACTCCCTTGTGGTCAGGTGGTAGGATGCTTCATGCCCGAGCATTATCAAACATATGACTTTCAACCTCCATTCAGTAATCCTTTAACCCGGAGTAGAACTTTACATCGTATAATAATGGTATCGATATGCTTGAGCACTCTCATGGCCTGAAATGAAACCCACATTTAGAAGGAGTAGGCCCTAATAACAAATGAAGCACAGAAATTCGGTAGAAAGTATGATAATCAATAGTATCCCACAGCATATGTGGATTTAACTTAGAGTTAACAAGGGATTTCAGCTGCTACAACTGTTTCTATTTGCTACTCTTGGCAGGGCCCTCGTTTGCTATTGCTGATCTCGAGGAAGTGAAGAATCAGAAATTAATTAAACCTAGTTCTAAAATTTCTTTATTTCATACTCCAATTAATCAGACACAGCACCTGGAATTTGACTAAATTGACAACAGGAATTCAATGGAATTAAGAGACCTGCATGGAATTAAGTCAGGTTTTGGAATAGCAAAAGAAGGCAATCCATCGCATTCTGAATAATCTGTAATTATGGCATGTGGAGGGCTCTAACAACAGAGTATATCCATAGATGAAGGTGAGAGATAAGCACTTCCAAAGCTAAGCATTGATCTTCTGGATGAAGTAAAGAATATTGCCAAGCACCTTAAGTAGGAAAAAACAGGTGGCGGGAACTCTTCCTCTCTTTATCTTAGCCGTATCCACCACACCACCTTGTTTGACAACCTACAAAAAGATTTGGGGAGAGGGAATCTCTCAGGCGAATTGCAATTGCTTTTTGTATCCAAAACAGGCCCCACAAAGTCATAAATCTTGCAAACCTAGCTGGAGCGGGTGCAGGTTGCCAGATGGTCACCATGCTCCTGTTAGTTAAGAGCAGCATGGTTATCCAGCAGAGAGTAGTCAGGCCCGTGGTGCCTGCCAGTAGGATGCCTATCTCTATGCAACGCTTCTCCAAAAGCATGATTTTCAATGGGCGTCAACTGGGCAAGAACACACATTTGGTTGTCTTCAACGTTTTTATGCTGGCCCCTTCAGTTATAAAAACTATTTGATTGGTTAGATAACTTGCTAAAATATTTAACTGTGAACAATGAATACTGCAGGTTGAGGGATACTTGTTTGGACAGTGTACGTACTTAACCTTTTTATGCTAAGTGCCTTAAATGAAGGCAGTACATAACCAACAAGTGTCAAAATAATGGATAACAAATATGGAAAAGGAAGAATATGCTACATGGTAAGTTCAACTATAGAGAAACATAGAATGAGCGTAATGAACAAGTTTATTATCTATAATCAATAGCAAATAATTCACAAGGAGTCATGCATCTACTTGTCCTACAAAATGACTGATGAAGGGAAAGAAGAGATGAAAATGAAGAAATGCTCTTGGTAGACTGGATGGTACAAATGTACAGCATTTTCAGAGTCTTGGTTTCAGGAACAAAACCTGAAAGGCGCTTGCAGATGTTTAGCAAGCCGCAATGGGTGGGTAAGGAAAGGCCACCCGACCATTCCTTGGAGGAGGACCAGGAACTACACCCGGCACCTTCAGGGTTCAGAAAAGGTCTCAGCACAGAGACAGCATTGGTGAAAGCCACCAATGACACCTGAGAAACCCTGTGTTCAGGAGACACAGTGGCAATGGAATATTCTAAAATGGTTTTCTTCATTGCTAAGTGGACACAGTAAAACTGTTCACCTAGGTGGCTTCCTTTCGAGGGTTAAGCCAACTAAAGTAGGGGTATCTTAGAGCTCGTCTCGGAGACTAACAATGTTCAATCTTTATATCACCACTTTGGCAAAACTGATTTATATCTGCAATCACTGATTCTTTGCATAAGCAGATGATAAGCATCCAATCTTAAAATTAAATCGGTACCCCCACCAGTTCTCTAGCAGTATAGCTGGTATCATGAGGTGTCTATGAGAACATTCTCTCACTTTAAATTAAAACAAAACAAAAATAGTCCTTTTAGGAAACTAAAATGCAAGAAGGATGTCGCACTATATTAGGACCTGTAACTCAGCCAGTCCAAGTGGCAAAACAATTGGGAGTCACATTAGCCTGTAACCTTTTCTTCTTCCCTCACATAAACAAACTAGTCTCCACTCGCATATGCATGATAAAAATTATTAGGAAAATCATAACACTACTTCCCACTTGTTCCAGGATCATGATCCTCTCGTGTCTAGATTACAGTAATTCTCTACTAGTAGGTCTCCCTAAATATACCCTGGAATCCATTTCCTACCAGACTCACTGTGCCAGCCACAGTGCAACTAAGATGGCGGGGAAGCAGTGTTCTCGTGAGGGTCGCCCAGGGGTTGTGAATATTTATGGCATCAGCCTGGAAGCTTGTTCGGCAGGCCCAGGCATCGCCGACAGCCTCTGGCAATGTGTTTTCTGTGCCTTGGTTTCCTCTGACAGTGTTTCTCCTTCCCTGGGTCATCAACCCTGTGACTCTAATAGGAGTTCCTTGCATGTTTTGGGCTGTGTCTGCTGATATTTCTTCCGCAGCAGCATCAGATCACACTTGGCCTATTTCACTGGTTTGCACCTGTTGGTCCTATTGTTACTAGTCATCATGCATGTAATGGGCTCTGCACTTACTATGCTTGCCTCGCATTTGTTCAGTGTTGCTCTTCTATGGAGTGTCAGTTCACCTTTCTTGCCCTAACCTTTAATTGGTGACTACATGTTCCTTTGGGCCTGTGCACAGACTATAATATCTGCTGGGGAGCCCACCACAAATATAAACCTGGTTCCTGATACACTTTTCTCCTCTGTCTAAAAACACCTACTGGGTACGACATTTTTTTCTGATCAGGGGATCTCTGACTTCTTGGACCGTTTACTTTTACCTACCGGTACATGACTTCAATACCTTAAGGACCTCAACAATATGCACACTTACGTGCTCCAGTCCGATGTGGTAGGCCTCTGCGTAGCTGGGCTTTCATCTACACGCACTGTGTGCAGTTCCCTTTTGTTCACTTTCGTGCTCTGCTAATTTTATTAATAACCCATATACTCATGGTATGATTAATGTTTGATTCCAAGCCCAGCAAGGATAAAGCACAGAAAAGTACACTGATAAGGACCAAACAGGACCTTCCAATTCCAGATTCGTCAGTAACGGAAAAATTGGACACACCTTCTACCTTGGATAAAATTCTGAAAAAGCTGAACTCTATTCACATTATCGGTACAAAAATGAATGCTGACCTTCTGCAGGTGCAGGTCGCTAGTATCCGGAGGATTGTAAAAACTTAAACATTAGGCTTTCGAATGTGACTTGATGAATAGGACATGTAATGTTTCTCCTTTAAATGTATATCGGTGGCTCATGTGGGGTTCCTCCCTCTGTTTGTAACAATGTAAAACCTGCTTGAATATATCCCTGTAATTTGCAGACCCTATTATTACAATGTATATTACAAAATGCCACCAAAGATATGTTAAAAAAAAGAAATTTGGCTCTCGATTGCGAAGTGTAGGATCAGTACAGTGGAAGATCGCAACAATGTACAGGATAAACTGGAAGCCCTAATTGAAGGGATATGAATGGACATCATTGACTCGGAGGACTGAAACAGACACAGCAATCTGCTATTATTTGGTCTTCCAGAAGGTGCAGAGGATGAGGAACCCTCCACGATTACCTTTATGGAATCATGGTTATCTTCGGTTCTCAACATGGCTTTCCCCAAGGACATTGAGCTGAAACGCTCACAGGAGCCCCACCTTTTCTAACTAAAAATGCTTCGTCTGCCAGACCCTGATTTTCAAACCACTGCGTAAATTTAACCAATCCTCTCTCATACGAGGAGAATCAAAACTTTGTTGTGGAAAGGATCAAAGATACCAATTTCCCAATAATATGCTAGAGACACAATGCAACATAGGAAAGGTTTTTTAGCCCCCAAAATGTATCTCAGAAAGAAGTCCATTCAATAATCCTTTTGTGGGTCCTTCTAGGTTTACGAAGGGACAACCACTGTTTTTACTGATCCATGAGATATTGAATTATTTCTTGAGAACAAATAGGAATCACTTATGGATGTAGTTGTAGGCACTACTTGACTTTGACGTTCTAACCTTTTATGCCTCTAGTTGCTGTCTCTTGTTGTCATTTTTATACTGTTGAGGGCATAATTGGCTTTTACTCACAACTTTATTTCTGGCCGTAACAATGTTTTTTCTTACAGGTACAAGGTTAGCATGTTTCACTGTTTTATACAGCCATGCCCAAAGGCACTAGTTTTTCCATTTGGTGCCGGTTATTTGCTGTTGTCTTTGATATTTGTCAATTGAAGGTCCCACATTTTGGCTTGTCATTTTGGCAGCACCTTTGTACTAAGTGGACGTTTCCTGTTTTATCCTGTCAGCGGTATGGGTGGTTGTATCAGCAGTCTAAATTTACCACCTCCAGCCTTTTCACAATGGCTTTGCCATATGCAGTTATTGTTTGTGTGCTTTTTGTTTGATACAAACATAATTACACAGCACTCCATTTTGCTCACTCAGATTTCCCATTCACAGGTCTACTTTCTATAGCGGTTGGTCTAGGTCGTGTGGAGGATTTTCTATCATCCTTGCCGCTTTGCCACCTACACCTTTCTTTCCTTCTCTCCTGTCACACCATACATAGCTATGACAGTTGCGCTCTCTCTTGCATGCTACCTTTTTTTATCCTTTGCCGGAGGCTCTCTCTCTCTCAGTCATGTGGTGGCCTTACTACAATGTATGATCTTCTTCTAGCACATGTTCTCACAGCACTATCTACTCCCTTTTTCATAGGTTTTGAGTATGTTTCTATCCCTTAGGTCCTCACTGAAAGTAATATCTCTTAAATCCAAAGGGTTAAATCATCTTGTGAAACGTAAGAAAATCCTTGATTATTGTTAGTCTTTGGGGACGGGGGTGGTGCAGAGGGGTATGAAGGATCTGATTTTCCTGCAGGAAACCAAAATAGGATATAAAGAAGCCCTCTCTATGCAACATGGTTGACATGCTCTGCTGCCTAAGTGAAAATAAATGGTGTACTTACACTCATTTCCTGTTCCTCCAGTTTATCTATAACTTCTGCTGAACATGATGATGAGGGGAAGTGGCTGATCTCCTGCTTAGTGTGACTCAACAGAAGTGTATTCTGTAAATATTTATGCGCCCAATTCTGACACTCCTCAATTTTGGTTGTCTCTTCCTGCCAGTTAGCTCTCCTTCCCTCTGACTACTGTATATTATGTTAGTGAGACTTGTATAGCCCGAACATATAACCCTCAAAGGGGTCTCTAAGCGCTTGATCACATGTTTAGGAAGGGGGACTCAGAAGAGCCAGGTCTTGAGCAATTTTTTTAAACAGGCGAAGTCAGAGCAGGACCTCATATGAAAAAGCACTCAGTTCCAGTGGTGGGAAGCGACATAGGAAAAAGTTTGCCCACCGTATTTGATTGTGTGTATGCGACACATGCATAACATGAGTTGCCTTTTGGATAGAGGTCACGAGTAGGCAGATATGGCTGGAGTTTCTCAAGGTACCTAACTGCTCCCTCATAGAGAGGCTCTCATCTGTTATTTTGGTTCCAATTTGAACTCACCAAGGGATCCGACCCTGGATAGACAATTGGCATGTGCTTATCAACATCCTCGCCTCACAAACATATGCATAAGATGCGTTTTTCCCATGGCCTGCCTGATGTTTGAAGAATGCATAATCCAACAGGAAGTGATTTTGCTTTCTTTTCCTCTCCACATAGTACCTTTTCAAGGATTGACTACCTCTTGGTCGACTTCCCTGCTGAAAACCTCATTTGACCAGACTATAAAACTGATTGTCATTTATGACCATGCAGATATAACTGTTTCTTTACAGATTTTACCCATACAGCCAAAGATAAGTCTTGGTGTGTGAACCCTGAAATATTGGAACAGGCTGATAATGTTCAAGATCTGGACAAAGCTCTGCCTGAGTTTATATTAATCAATTCACATTCTGTTTCCTCTCCAGTATCTTTTTGCGATGCCATGAAATCCACAATTAGAGGGGAAATTATTAGTCATATGGCAAAAAAAACAAGATAATCAAAGCCTCCTTGGATTCCCTTATAAAAGATATCACAGATAAAGAAATATTATTTAGGCAAACCAATGACCCAATGGTTGCGGTGTCTCTCCAGAACCTTAAATGCAAATATAACTCAATAGTCTCCAAACAAGCCCATCTGTGGGTCCAAGCCCAGAAGGGGAAAAAGCTTTTTTCTTGAACAAAGCAGGTAAATCCTTAGCCTCCTATTTAAAATTTAAAAGTAAAGCTAATCATATAACTTCAATTACAGACTCCTCTGTCTCTCTCAAAACCTAAACCTCGGACATCTTAGAAATGTTTAGGCACTTTTACGCCAGTTTAGTTAATTAACATAGAAGCCAAGATATATGCCAAAATGCTGGGTAAAGGGTTAGAACCGTTCATTACTAAATTGATTAATATGTCTCAGTCCAGTTTCATCAAAGGCAGATTGGTGGCCGATAATGTGCGTACATTTTTTAAAAGGTGTCCCTTCTGAATTCACTAACTTCTGCTGCAATAGCATTTGATGCCGAAAAGACATTCAATAAGGTCTCCTGGTCTTATCTCGTATGGTTATGGCCTTATACACCTCGCCTACAGTCAGAATCAAAATAAAGTGTACCACATCTTCTACCTTCAATTTGCAACAAGGCACTAGACAGGGCTGTCCCTTGTTCCCCCCTAGTTTTTCCTTTAGCCATAGACCCGTTAATTTGTATGATGAATTACTCGGCTGCTATCAAAGGTTTCAGCTTCAACAATATCTGCTTTAAAATAGCAGCACATGCAGCCTATATTTTGATTTTCTCAGCGGATCCTGATTTGGCAATACTAACTATTTTGAATATTATCTCGTTTTTTGCCTCTTTCTTGGGTTATTCCCTAAATAGAGTTAAGGCAGAAGTGCTCTCACTCAATATCCACTGTCTCTTTTCCTGGGCGGAGTGTTTA
This sequence comes from Triturus cristatus, assembly GCF_964204655.1. Classification (NCBI taxonomy): domain Eukaryota; kingdom Metazoa; phylum Chordata; class Amphibia; order Caudata; family Salamandridae; genus Triturus; species Triturus cristatus. The sequence goes on along the minus strand of NC_140591.1, from coordinate 141,213,752 downwards.
GGTCTTTTCTGGCAGTCCAGCTTTCTAAAATAGCTGGGTATTTTGCTCAATCATAATCTATCAGATTACCTGGCTTTTTGAGAACAGAAGACAATCCCTAAAATCAAAGACACATTATCTGCCTGGCCCCCTAACTATTTTTCATGGTAGGGTAGACTGGAATCCTTGAAAATGATCATTACCTCTGGTGAATTTCCTATCCATTATGCTTCCTTTCAGACTATCCCACACATTCGTCTCCTCCCTTGATAAAATCAAATCCAAATTCTTATGGAGTAATAAAAAGCCTAGAATGTCCTTTAAGAATTTAAGATTAAACTTTAGTGAAGGTGGCTGTAAGTTGCCTAATTTGTCCCATTACAGAACTACCTTCTTGGCTGCTCAGGGTGCCTGGTGGCTTGTTCTTTCCACGTGGTGTCTCCCTTGGTTAGGCAATGAGCAATACCTTGGCTACCACTATTCACTGATGGCACTACTTACAATGCACAAACTCCCCTGAGCACACTCTTGTCTCATTATGCTCCATACTCTGAATGATTTAAAGTTGGTAGATACATCTTTGAAGGGAGGTTTCTCAAAATCTTTTCACGTTTTTAAGGAATAATAAAAAGCTTGCTACGGCATTCTCCCCTGAGATGTGTCATAATTGGGCGGCCAAAGGTATCAAGCTGATTTGTGACCTTTATGCAGATTCAAAAACTCTTTCATTTGTGTCTCTTCAACAAAAATGTGCTCTCTCTGACTTGGACATCTATAAATTTTTAAACTTAAAAAACTACATTGCTAAACTGGGATCTTTACAAACACCAGCCCTTATAGCCTTTCTGTCTGTGTGTCTCCATTCAGGGCACACGGCCTGAGAATATATATATTGCTACAAATATCTTTAAGGACCTCTCCCCTTCCGGTCCAATCTAAATGAATCAACTATTTCCATACTCGTAATTCTGCCTCTCCAAATCCTCAACTTTGCTCTCATTTGATAAGAAACAAGCTAATCCCATCTCTTAACTCTAACAAAATGTTTCACCTCCTATCATCTTTTCTGGACCCCCTCCAAACTCTACATCCACTTACATCTAGTGAACTCCAATACTTGCCGGTCCTGTAGGAAATATTGTGGCAACTTAGAACATATGTTTTTTGATTGTGAACTTGTAAGGATATCCAGACTCATCTGTGTTAAATTTTCCATACAAACCACCATGGTAATCCTAGGCCCTTATGCCTCTGCTAGTACTCCTTTGAGTTCAGAATTGGATTTGGCCCTCCTGGACTTGTTACTGGCAATAGCTATAAAGGTTATCCTCCTTGACTGGAAATATTTTAATCAAGGTTCTAACCATACTTGGTGTGCCTGGGTCACGTTTCTAAGGAGTACTCATTCCACACAAATGATGGTGCCTGGTGTCCCCAGAGTATTGCAGAAACTGTGAAGCTCTCTCGACTCGTTTATAACACACAATCACTGTTACCCTCACACAGTGCTGCTTGAATGACTCAATTAAGTCACTTATTATCCCTTCTCTCTCTGTCTTGGAACCACATGTACTTTTATGTTCTAGGCATTTTCTTTTTCCTCTCTCTGTCCTTCCCCTCTTCTTTTCTACCTTCTTTCTCTACTTCTGTGAGTGGTTATTACTGAATCACCTGCGCACTTTAGTTTTACAACTACTCTTAGCATTTAGATTTGCTTGTTTGATCATTTCATGGTATTTTTTCAATCTCATATGTGGTGATGTCTACAGTTTTCATAGGCGCTATTATTAGCCATCGGCGTGATCGATATGTGTAATTTACGAGTTACTGACTTCTTGTTTACCACTCTGCATCTGATGGAAAATCTTTCAACAAGATGGGGTAAACACCTGGCCAATCCTCACTGAGGAGAACACTGTGATTCATGAGGGAACGTAGCTGAAGAATCAATATTTATTTTTCTAGGCTGAGAATGATTGGTAATTATGGTGTATGCTATTATAGACTGCTTAATTGACCTTGATATCACTCCCATGAATTTGTGGTTTAATAAGGTTCTGTTTTTAAATAAAAAAACAAGAAAAGAAAATCTAAAATATTCTGAAACAAAGAAAAGCCCTAAGGGAAAGCTATGCGTACACTTGGAGGGAGTGCACATTAGGAATTTGAAAACTATATTAAGGTCCTACTGGAGCATCACAAATGGTATGGTAGAAAAGTATGTGGCAAACCTTCAATGAAACACATTACAACTGTTTATTTTTTAGCAAAGATTGTTGGTCAGACAAACGTAGAATGGCCAAAAAGATGACAAATATCCTTTTATAGTGCCTACCGTAAAGTCCTGCTGGGCCAAAGACAACACAAACAAAAGATGGCCGACAGCTTTGTCTGTAAAGGGATCACTGTTTTGGGCAGCAAATCAGGCAACACATTTCTTTAAATGCCCAGAGAAGATGGACCTTGGAGGTGTAAGTTGTGAAGATTCGGAGCTGGATACTGTCCTGCTGCTGAGGTAGCAGGTCATCGCGAAGCTGAAGCCTATCGGAAGGCAAATGCTCATGCTCAGCAGCTGTGTGTACCATACTCTACTGGATCAGTCTGGAGCAATGAGTTGGGCCCTAATCTTCTTCAGAACCCAAACCACACAAGGTATCAATGGTAAGGATTACAGGAGTGTTTCACTCCTTTCCAGCTGGAAAGCTTCTGCTAGTGAGTGCCATGCAGGAGACTCCGGAAGCAAAGACAAGGTTACCCCTAAGACCATAAATCAAATAAATTCACTTGGCACCTACGCACATTTCGTTACCTAAGATTCTGTTCAGCAAAAGAACAACATTTCATACAAAACAATTTTTACAACTGTGAGTCTGTGAGCAAAGAAGATGATTACCAACAAATTGATAGTTTTATCAAAAAGGTGAATTTTTTAATTCACATATTTATATCCATAGCCTCATTTTTAACTTTTTTAAAAAAATATATAGAAAAAGTTTTTTCACAAACATTTCATCATCACAAATCTTATTGCGACCTGTATAATATTGTAAACTCATAAGCAGTACACATATAGAATGACTTCCGATCTTTAACTTTAAAGCAGCTATTGACATCTTTTTGGTCCTAGATCTTGATTAAGCAATTTAACAAAATAAATCGGGAAAATCATACAGCGTCTTTTCCTCGATTAATATAGAATAAACAGTCCAAAAATAAGGAGGTCAGAGATCACATTGATACATATTGAACACAAGTACACCTCAATTAGTAGGTCCACTTATACATTTCGTATGATCTCCAATCGGTTGCGACATGTTAAAACTCTTGGCCTCGTGCAGGGAAAAGTAACAAGTGAAGGAAGGAGCGGTTTTTAAGCCGACGCGTTTCGACCTTCATGGACAAGGACCACAACAATTCAAAGAAGGTCTTCATCAGGGCTGTGGTGCTTTGTGTAGGACACTAAAGAGTGAAAAATAAATAAAAACGAATATAATACCTAATGGTGTATTTCATCATACCAAATGTGTGGAGGGGGAAGAAAACACAATACTTTCATACCTGTAAGATGAAGTGGAATATATCACTTACAGGGGTAGCCAAATGATTTCTTCGGAACTAGGCAGCATCCGCTACCTATATGGACTTGCTCACTGTGAAATAGAAGGGTATGCACCTCATTACACTACGGAAAAACAAATGCGCTAGGGCCACTTATGTTTCCCTTGTCTTACTAGGTTGCGTCTATTTACGAGGGCATGAATCAAAAAAGGATCTCAACATACTTTAGATGTAACATCTATGTGATGTAGAGTAGTGTCTCAGTCATTCTTTTCGACGTTTAAAAGTGGTCCGGCATGTTTCTCTTAAAAACGAGGGGGTTTACTACTGCTACAATTGCTCTGGTCTAAGACGTTACACAACCAATCTCTATTTAACATAGCACTCAGGAGAGTGAACAAAGCCTGTTCTAATGTGGTGCATAGCGCTGCTCGCACAAGAAGACATTGGCACTGCACGCGTTTTTTAAGAAATCGGTAAGCATGCCAAACGCCAATATTTTGTGTACGCTTTTGCAATGTAGCGAATTCAATAACTTACATCGCCTGGAAGATTCCGATTTTAATTCGCATTTGTTCCAATAATGTTTTAATGAAGAATCGGCACGTTCATCCACGATTACAGGCGTGCCCATCTGTTTTCATCAGCTGTTCCGTATGGTGCCGGTTACTTTCGCTGGTTCCCGACGGACTCTCAATAGAAAAGCTTTCTGGAATCAATCGTCACTTCCGGAAGCCTGTCTTCCAGTACAGTTTCTTCTAGTATGGCGTGCCTGACTTCCTAACAATTTACAAGTCTATGTTTGCAATAGCGCCACCTGGCTGAAAGGCTGCTGTATTTGTATTTAAAAAAACTTTATAGATTTCTTGTTTTGTTCTAATTGTCACTAGAGCACATTCAAGAAAGGGTCATATATTCTTAGTCGTGGCATTTTTAAGGGAAATAGCACGGAAGGTGATGTCCACTTTGTCTTGGGCAGTATTCACACTTATATATTCAATTAGATGCAATGCATGATTTCAGACAGTTCATTTACCCCAAAGTCAGTAGTTCCTAGTTTCAAGATGTATTTTGCTTGGTAGTTGGCTAGGAGAGTGTCAATCATGCCACCTTTTATCTGTTTTAGTACAGTCCATTTTATTATGGCTTTGTCAATACTCTGCATTTAATACGGGATCTGTGTTGTGTGATTCGCGTTTTGATCTGTTGAGATGTCTTCCCCACATAGGCTAGAAGGCAAGGGCAGACTACACAGTAGACTACATTAGGAGTATTACAATTGGTAAATTCCTCATGTTTGATAATCCTGTTTCTGTACTCAAACTTACTACCTTCGATGGTACTGATGCAGGAATTACAATTTCCACACAGATGATGTCCTTGAACAGGTGGCAATGCCAGCATAGATTGTATCGTCGTGGTGTTTTAATAACATTGGTGTTGGCCCGTACCAGATGGTCTTTGATACTCCTAATTTTCTTTAACGCAAAAATTGGGAATTCTTTAAAGATGTCTAGCCCTTTGACGCATTGCCAATTACGTTTTATGATCTTTTACTTCATTGGTGGAATCCGAGAAGGTGGTCACACAGACCAGTGGCATTTCTTTTGTGTTGTCTTTTGGTGTTAATAAAGACTCCCTGGGTGTATACCACGCCCTCTTCATTGCCCGTTTCGTTAGTCTTCTAAGGTACTGCCATAGATCTAGCTTTTCCAAGAGTATTTTTGCAGTGAGAAAATAATCTTCTCTCCGAGAGCAGTTACGGCGAATTCTCAAAAACTGGCTAAATGGGAGATTGTCTTTCAAGTTTCTCTGATGAAAGCTAGAAAAATGTAATAGTGTATTACGATCTGTTGGTTTGGAGAAAAGTGTGGTACAAATCTTCCCATTTTCGTACTTTACCATTAGATCCAAAGAATTGATTTCATGATTGCTTGAGTGGAAAGTAAACTGAATATTTGGATTCCTCTGATTTAACCAGATGCCAAACTCCTCTCGTTTTTGCTTCTGTCCCCTCCACAGCATAAATACATCATGAATGTATCTTTGCCAAATTTTAATATGGCCATCAAAGGGGTTATTGTAATAAATCCAACGTTCCTCATAGAGGGCCATAAACATTATCGCCATCTCAGGAGCAAATGGACAGCCCATTGCTGAGCCCTTGATCTGCAAATATTGCTCTTTATTGAATTCCCCAAAATTGTATTTTAGACATAGTTTACACAAATCAATTAAAAATGATGGAGGGATGGCATGTGGTCTGGGACGTTGTTCCAAAAAGTGGTGCATAGCTTGTAGCCCCTCATCGTGTGGTATATTCGTGACTCACGATATCGAGGGTAACTAGAAGCTCATTTTCCTGATCGAAAGTTTGCCCTTCCAACATATTTATGGCCTGCATGGTGTCTTTAATATAGCTGGTGGTTGAGCTTGCCAATGGCTTCAAGAAGACATCAATATATTTTGCCAGTCTTTCCAACAGTGAATTCACCCCCGAGATTATGGGGCGTCCAGGGGGGTTGTCCGCATCTTTATGGATTTTTGGAAGTACATACATCATTGGTGTTCTGGGATGTGGATTAAGCAAAAATGTAGCTTCCTTTCGTGACAACCATCCATTTTCCTCGCCAATTTGTATTAATGCGGTAAGTTTTTCTCCAACAATTTTTGAGAGATCTTGATTAAGTTTACGATAATGATCCACATTGGCCAACTGGCGATGAATTTCGAGTTCGTATTTTGTCCTTTCCATTAGTACAATTCCCCCGCTTTTGTCGGCCGGTTTGATGATCATCTCTTGATTCTTTTTTAGAGATTCAAGCGCATTTTGTTCTTCTTTATAGTTATTCCATCAAGTGTATATCCGTTTGTTTTCTACAGCATCAAGTTCTTTCAAGACGTTTGTTTCAAAGACGACTAATTCCAAAGGTATACCACTTGTGGGAGGAAAAAAGGTAGAGGGATCTTTTGAGACAGAATAATTCCTTTCTGGATTCCAAGGTTTGTCTGCAAAAAACGCTTTCAATATCATCTTACGAAAGAAATGGATCATTTCCAGTTTAGTACGGCTTATATCAGGTCTTATAGTCGGTATGAAAGAGAGTCCTTTATTGAGTACTTGAATTTCAGTGGTACTTAAATCAAATTTAGTGAGATTATAAATCGTGCTCACTGTACTTGTTACCAGCGGTAAGTCTTCCTCCTGGTTGTTATCTCCCCTTGGTACTGGATCTGATTGGAGTTCTGATTATACCACTGTCCGCCTCTGTTTCTCCCTCTCGAGCCTGTATTGCCTAGGCCTAAAAAAGGCTGAGGTCCTTGGAAGAAACTTACTTGTTGACATGCTGACACTGCACATTCCCAGCAAGGGTAAACAGATGAGGTGAGGACTCCTACTCAGCATGTGAAGATGCCCTACCTCGGGTGAAGATGCGACTTATGATTCACCAGATGACGCCTGTTCAGTCATCTCCAGACAAGCAAGCCTCCTGACACAGGGCCCATGACCTTCCACTGCACTGCTTGTTGCAGAACCACATGGCAGTAGCACTGTCCATGAGGTGCAGCACCAGCCAAACCTTGACTGATGGCAGGAAGGCCTTTTGGGAGAGATGGATTGCCTGAAGCTCCCAATGTGCGAAGACGCCCTGTAGCACCATAGGGTGGAAATACCACTTACAATTTATAGTACGCCAATTTCCACATCCCCGTTCGGTAGTCCCACAGGCACTATCTGTGGGTTCAGGTAGGCCACAAGCACCTTCAGTTTTCAGTGCTCCCCTTCAGCTTTACCAGTGTGCTTTGGGTGTTCACAAAAGTGATGGTGGCGGTCGCTGCCCACCTTCGGAGGTTAGGAATACCATTCATGATCTGCAGGACACCTATTTCCACATCCTCATCTTGCAGTTCCACAGGCATTATTTGTGGTTCGAGGTAGGTCACAAGCAGTTTCAGTTTTCAGTGCTCCCTTTCAGCCTTACCAGTGTGCTTCAGGTGTTCATGAAAGTGATGTTGGTGGCCGCTGCCCACATTCAGAGGTTGAGAGTACCAGTCATCCCATACCTCGATGACTGTTTGCTGAAAGCAAGGTTGCTTCAGACAGTCAGTGACCTCCTCCAGACCTGTTGACATCACTGGGAGTTTTTCACCAATGTGCAAAATCACACCTGACTCCTTCACAGAAGCTCCCCTTATTGAAGTAGGACATTAGGGCTATTGTCACATGGCCCATGGGGACATTGTCGTTTTCTCTAAGTTAGCATGAGCACGCTGTAGATTGTCCGCTGCTTTGTGCACGTTACTACACAAGTATCTTTTGCAGATGTCTTTTTTGCTGTTTTTACATGAGAACCTATTGCTGTGTTCACATTCTGCAGGTTCCTGGGACTTAGTCTGAACATTGTGAAGAGGGTCGATCAACAATGCCCCTTGTTATTCTGTTCTGGTCAGGCCCTAGCACCAAGACAAAAAACATACCGATGCAGCTGGTGTTTGGGAATACGTACTTTGGTCTTATTGGAATACACACATAGGTAGCAGGCCCTTAGAGAGGGACCTTTCCAGGGACAGGTGAAAGACTGCACCTATGATGTAGATGATGATCTATACAAGAGGAGGGAGGTTAGGCTATACTGTCTGTTCCTAATGACAGCTCCTTTCATGATTTATGTACTAATTACTATGCTTACCATATTTGTGTTATGCAATTCCTTGCTTATTGTAGCACATATACTGCACATTAGAGCACATTAGTTAAAATACATATTTTAAACTTATTCATGTCTCTGTCAGATCTTATTGTGGACAAGTACAAGAGTGCGAGCGAAAGGGTGTGTTTTGCAACCGCGATTCCTGAAAGAGTCAGGAGTGTTGTGTTCAGGGGTGTCTAATCACTTGTTTCTCTGTGAGTGAATAGGAGAGCAAATGAGACACTATAGCTAGTTGGTCCTGTGCTCATGGGTACTAAGGTGGTAGGATGACTCAGTCCCTATACACTAAGGCGCCATAATCCTACGCATAGTTTTGTGTGTGCGCAGAATCCCTGCAACACTATGATCCCAATGTTTCAACCCTAGGCCTGGATCTCAGTGACAGTGCCTATGAGGCTTCTTGGCCTCTTGCATCCTGCTTGTGACCAGGTCAGATGGCACATGCAGGCTCAACAGTGGGACCTGAAGGCTCAGTGGGCCCAGCACTAAAAGGACCCGTTTGAAGCCATCCTGGTGACAGAGGAGAGTGCAAAAGATCTGCAGTGGTGGCTGCTGAATGGACCGATGGCAGACCCCTCTCTCTACTCCACCCAGAGATAAAGGTTGTGACAGATGCTTCGTTGCTGGGTTCGGGAGGTCATCTGGGAGATCAGAGCCCTTTGAATTCTGGCAGAAATCGGCCTCCACATCAAATTTTTTGAGTGACGGGTGAATCGTATCATGAATGCCGGCTGCAATCAAGGGTGGCACAGGGAATCCAACAATGGGGAGGACACTGGCTCGATCTTTTTGCCATCACTGAGAATACACAATGTCCAAACTTTCGCACATTGGAGTACCCAATGTGTTTTTAGCTGGGAGACCTTTTGCTTCGATAGGAGCTCAGGAATACTGTACGCCTTCCTGCCTCTACCTCTCCTGCCTTAAGTTCTAAAGAAAATCAGAAACAACCAAGTCCAAGTCATCCCAGTGACTCTGGATGAGACCAGAAGAGTGTAGTACCCAGAACTTCTGGCCATGAGCATCTGTCCTCCAATACTGCTGGGGGACCTCTTGCACCCAAGCCTGCATAACGTAGACCTCCATGACTGGAAATTGAGCTGCAACAGATGATGGCTTGTGGTCTCCCTTCTGAAGTAGAGAGTGACACCTTGGCAAACAGGCATCCCTCGATTAAAGCAATCTGTGTAGGATGCTGGAAGAAGTTTGTTGTTTGGTGTTCTTCCAGAAATATCTAACCTTTTCAGGCCCAGTTGTCTGACATATACCTCTTTTGTTTAGTTTTAGCCCAGCAAGGTCTCCATGTGGTGAGAGCTCAAGGTTATAGTTAGACCTGGCTTTTTCAGCGGGTTTATCCGCAGACATTTTGCTTTTGTGCCTCCTGTTTTTGTTGGTTTTATGACTCTGGGCACTTTACTACTGCTGATCAGTGCTAAAGTGCATATGCTCTCCCTGTAAATTGTATTATTGGATAGGTGATTCCATGATTGGCATATTTGATTTACTGGTAATTCCCTGGTACAGTGCACCGCGTGTGCCCTGGGCCTGTAAATCAAATGCTGCTAGTTGGCCTGCAGCACTGATTGTGCCACCCACATGAGCAGCCTATAAATGTAACTCAGACCTGCCACTGCAGTCTGTGCGCAGTTTGGTACTGCCATGTCGACCTGGCAAGTGCACCCAGTTGCCAGGCCCTAACCTTTCCTTTTCTTACATCTCAGTCACCTCTAAGGTAGGCCTAAGGTAACCCTGTGGGCAGGGTGCAGTGTATGTGAAGGTAGGACATGCCCTGATGTGTGTGGCATGTCCTGATAGTGAAATACTGCCAATTTAGTTTTTCACTATAGAAAGTCTATCTGTCCCATAGGATACTTATAACATTTTATAAGTATAACTGACCATGGGAACAAGATGGGAAAATAGTTTAGTATGCCTGAACTTAGAATCTAAAGATGCATCTTTTAGTAAGGATGATTTTTACATTCTGGGTTTGAAAATACCACTTTTAGAAAGTAGGTATTTTTTAGCCATCCAGTGCGCCTCTGCTAGGTTTGTGTATTTACTCTCTGGCTTTGGAGTGGCAGGGGCTGGGGATGTGCATTCTATTCAGACAGCCACTTGAGTGGTGGGGTGTGTCCTGCCTTTCCAGGGTGAGTCAGGGCTGGGCTGAATAGGCCTGGGCTGCATTCAGAGTAGGGGGGAGGAGATTTCTTTCACACCTGAATGGACCTGGTCTGGACAATGATGTTTCCACCTCCTGCTGGGCAGCTGCACCAGAGAGGACAGAACTGGTTTTGGCTGGGCAAAGACACTCCCTGCCTCCAGAGAACAAAGGATTTTGCACAATAAAAAGTAGAGCCCAGACCCAGACGTTTAGGTCACTTTTGGACTTCAAGAGGAACGTCTGCCAAGGAGAAGGGCTGGAAGAAAGTGGAGGAGTACTGCCCCTTTGCTGTGTGCTGACTGGGGTTAGCCTGCAGCAGCTGTTTCAGCCAAGGAGAGGAACTGTGTGTGTATCCTGCTTGAGAAAGTATCTCCAAGGGCTTGGAAGTGGAGCTTGTCCCCTGTTCAAGAGGTCCCAGAAACAGCAAAGACCTCACCATCCTTCTGGACACCGTCTCTGGAACTGCTGGTTTAAGTCGCCGCAGAAGAAAGGAGCAGCCGACTCTGTCACTGAACCCGTCGCAGGGTCCTGTGTCGTGAACACATCGCAGAAGGAGCCACCGCACGTCGCGCTGCATCCTTGGTCTCACCGACGCTGTCTGGACGATCGTCACAGAGCTGTTGCTTGCACCGTGTCCTGTGGGCACCGCACTCCGCAACGCCTCGACTCACCCTGCCTGAACGTCACCGACACTGCCGCTGCACGACGCGAACATCAACCGGCTCTGTCGCCTGCACCGCAACCTGCCAGCACCGCCTCACCCCACATTGTAAGCCTTGTTCTCACTGACAACGTCAGGACGATCGTCACCGAGCTGCTGCCTGCACTGTGTCGTGAGGGCACAGCACCCTGCACCGCTTCCATTTTGCAACACAACTGCAACAGTTGCACCGACTGACTCGCAACAACGTGTTGGCCACCACAAGAAAGGTACTTTTCACGAGTCTGTTAACGCTTTAGCTGGCCCGTACAGACGCTGTCGGCTGGAACTGTTAGACTCTGTTGTTTTCAGCATCGTGGAAGCCCCGGACAGAGCTACCGACTCGGGGAACTGTGTTTTGTGGATACTTCTACAATTTTAAGGTTATCTTGCAAAGAAACAATTTTTACAGTATTGTATGTTGGATTTTTGTCGTATTTTGTCTTGTTGGTTTACATAAAGTTTTGCTTATTTCTCTAAACTGGTGTGGTATCCATTTGTAGTGTTTTCACTGTGTTACTGTATGCATGCAGAAATGCTTTACACTCTGCTTATGAGATAAGCCTGACTGATTGTGCAAAGCTACCAAGGGGGTGAGCAGGGGTTATTTTAGGGGTGTACCCCCTTACCCTGACTAGGAGACTAGGAAGAAGGGTCCCTACGTGGACAAAGGTGCAAACCATTGCCAACCAGAGCCCCCAATTTCTAACAGTTATTTATAAGCTCTTTTAGTCTTTTTACGTTAACTGATCAGACATCTTTATCAAATCACCTGTTGTGATGTGTTTTCAAAAATGGCTGACCCATATGTTTCGACCAACACCATTTGCGTTGCCTCTGTGGGATCTCAATCTAATTCTCACTTTTCACATGTGCACTCCATTTGAGCCCATGCACAGCTGCCATCTCTGACTGTTCACATATAAGACTGCGTTCCTCATAGCTATAATACCAGCTGATCGAGTGTGTAAACTACACACACTTTCTGTCCAGAAACCATATAACACCTTCTTTCCAGGCGAGCGAGAGCTCAGGGCAAAAGTGCCATTTCTCTTGAAAGTTGTCGCACCTTTTCACATCAGACAGTCCATTACCCTTCCAGCTTTCTTTGCCCTGCCTCATCCATCTAAAAAGGAAGAGGGACTTCATAATTAGTTCCAAAGAGAGCTCTGAGCTTTTACACTGACCAAGGGCCACTGGGTTGACAATAAGCTCTATGTGGGGTTTTCTGGGGCGAAGAAGGGAAAAGTTGTGCAGAAGAGAACCTCCTTTAGATGGATTGTCAGGTGTATCAAAATCTGCTACAGATTGGTCGAGAACTAGCCTCTGGAAGACCTATATGTACGAGTTACTTACCTTCGGTAACGATGTATGTTGTAAATGTTGTAAATGTTGTAAATGTTGTAAGCTTGTAAAGCGCACAGCTGCCCACCAACGGGGGCGTCCCGGCGCTGTGGACCGCTGGGGAACCCGTCCTGGCTATCCCTGTGAGATGGTCCCTTTCTGGGTATCTCCAAGGTGAAACCAGGCATCCCCGGCGTCTGTGGGGGGCCGTTGTAGAGATGAGGCAAGCTTAATGCCCAGAGTTGCCGAGTGTGTTCCTGGTTAGAGTAGGTACCGAGGCGAGAATTATCAAGTCCATTTTGACCCTGGTCCACGACCCTGCCGCGTCGGGAATTGAACCCTGGTCCATGGCAGATTCTCTGCTTACGGGTCTGCCGCCTCTACCTAGTAGAGACGATTCTAGCCACAGATTCCTTCACGTAGAATTATCCCCAGGCGTGAGACTGGATCCGGAAACTTTTATGCCACAGCATCCTTGCGCGCTGTGGGCGGGACGACATCACGTGACTCCGCCCAGGCGTCGTCTGCGTACATGACATCAGCGAGGTCACATAAGACCCGCCCCGGTGCGCCCACGTCAGTTTTCTTCAGATAACTTTTCCACACCACAACGCAGAACCACCAGATAAAAAACTGTGGAAACATGGGAACAGCATGCGAAGAGCAGAAAAATTGGAAAGAATTGGTGACTAACAACACCACCAGAGTAGTGCCAACACTGCAGAACCCAAGGACAGGGAAAGAAGAACAAGCAAAAACCTGCGCAGTCACCCTGCCAGCACATAGACAACCTCCCAACCCTGTGCCCCGCAGGCAAGAACATGTGTAAAAGTCATGGCACATTTAGGAAACCCACCTCCCCCATCCTGAGCAAGGAATGGGACCAGTCCCAAGACAGACAGGGACAACAATCTCCAAGCCACCCCAACCTATAGGGCAACCACCCACAAGGGACAAGGGCAAGACAAGGCCAGAGGACCCTTAATCAGAGGATAGCAATGGAAGGAAGGGGAGGGAGGACAGGGATAGAAAGCAATCCCCCTTAAACCTGGAGTAGCCAGAGCAGCAAGGCATCGGAACCCCACCCTCCAAAGGACCAAAGGAGGAATGGACCGCCCCCAGACGGAGCCACCAGTCAAGAACAAGGAAGGCACTCACAGGAGACACAGCCCCCCACCGGGAGGCGAGTACCGAAGACCAACCCAAGGGTCCTTGCAGAATTGGGGAGGAAGGGTGGGCCGTGAAGGAATCTGCGGCTAGAATCGTCTCTACCAGATACATTGTTACCGAAGGTAAGTAACTCGTACATCTGATAGAGACTACTAGCCGCAGATTCCTTCACGTAGAATAGATACCCTAGCAATACCCCCGGGGAAGGAGGCTCTGCGAAAGGACCCCACCAGCCATGTAGAACAGAGGGCCCCACAGGGGACCAGATCTGTGGATCAGGTAGAACCCTGCCACTGCCAGGCCAAGGGAACCCCACAAGCAGGACCCCACCGACCCCAAGGGGATGTAGTAGGGAAAGAAGGCTGAAGAGGCTCGTACACTCACAGCAGAGGAACCAAGGGTAAGGACTCAGAGGCCGAAGCACCCCACTCCCCCACAAGGCAACATAGCTTCCGCCCAATGCCAGGACACAAAAAGCGTAAGAAAGAAGAAGAAGCCTAGAGGGCCCAAGGAAACCAGGGGAAAGAGGGCGAACCCATTCCAGATGGAGAGCAGCCTGTCAGCCAGAACAGCACCGGCAGTCAAAGCCAGAAGCAAGAAGAACAGCCTGAGGCCCCAGATAGGCCAAGTAGGTGACGCCCAGCAAGGGAGACACATATTCAACCCAGACCTCAGGACAGGAGCAGAAAGAGGAGGAGATGCCCGGGCCACCACTACGAGTGGCCGCGCACACGACCTCAGGAAGCAAAAGCAACCTACCTCCAGCAGAGCGTAAGCCATATGACAGCTACCACTACCCCACATAGGGTACGTTAAGTCCCAAGAAATGGGAACCCTCTTTGGAAGAACTTCCGCAGCGGAGGAAAAAACAAAAGAGCCACTGGGAAAAAAACACCCCCGCGGAAGGCTTGACAAGCAGCCCAAGCAAAGCAGAAGGCCCAATCTCAGGGCCAAGCCCACCCAACTCCTGCAGAACCACACACAATCAACACAAGGGCCGTCCAGCAGCCAACAATGCCAAAGTCCAAAGGAAGGACGAAACGGCCAGAAAACACACTGCACAGCCAGAACAGCTAGCTTAAGAAGGCCCAGAATCAACCCAACTCAGAAGTCACTGAGGAGGGGACGGAGGAGGATAAGGCGGCGGAGGAGGAGGACGACAAAGCCCTGCCAAGAGCCTTTGGATGGCAGTGTCGGCCGGGGCATGAAACAACAGGCTGCCATCAAACGGAACGTTAGTGAGTCGCTCTCGAATATTCTCAGGGAATACTCCGTCCCGAAGCCAAGCATGGCGACGGAGAGCGACTGAGGAAGCCATGGCCTGGCCCAGCACCTCTGAGATGTCCAGAGCGGAGCAGAGAATAAACGCCGCAAGCTCCCGGCCATCCAATGCATGATGCTGTAAGTCCACCAGGCCCGACTCCTGGGACGCTGCAGATCCCAGAGACTCAGCCGAGTCCCACAAACAGGAGGAGGCCCTAGCCAGCACACACAAGGTGTTTAGGGCCCGCAGGGCCACGCTGGTAGAGGCGAACATGTTGCGCCCCCAAGAGTCCAGCCAGCGGGCCTCTCGGGACGGAGAGTCAACAATGGCGGCAGGGAGGGAAAGGCAGTCCGCAAAAGGGGGCTGGCGGCTGAGGGGTGAAAGGAAAGACACACTGGGTCACGCGGCGCCGGGAGGTGCCGGTGCAGAAGATGCTGAGGCACTGGGTCCCCTGAGGCAGGGCATCTCCAAGCCCCCGTCAAGGAAGAAAGGAGCGAACCCTCAAAGGGAAGTAAGATTTCCCTCCCACCAGAGCCCTGGTGGAGGACCTCCAATAGATGGTCCGCCGGAAAGTGAGCCACCGGGTCACCCATGCGCAGAATGCCCACAGCCGTGGACACCGCGTGAGCGAAGGCCACACCCGCCTCCTTAGGGTCCCGTGGTGGAGAAAGCAGCTCCTCCGTGGGCGACGGCTGCAAACTAAGGCGGCCGTCCCCGAGGCCAAGCGGGGCGGGCAAGGGCCAGACCTGGAAGTCAGAAGGAGCCGAAGAATGAGGGACCTGCCGCTCCTCCGACGAACACCTCTGCCTCAGGAAGGGCGGGGAGCCGCCCTTTGACGCCAGTGAAGAAGACACCACATGGCGACCAGTCTCTGGGGAGGACGACACCAATACACAGCCTGCCTCCGGAGAAGAAGGAGCGTCCGCAGACAAATCCGCGGTATGACCCCTGCGCAGAGCCGTAGAGTCCGCTGCTTGAGGCAGGACGACAGCACCAGCCGGCATCGCCGGACAAGGGACCTCCAAGTCACCCCACACTGGGGACCGGAGTGGAGACCGGAGTAGAGCTGGAGCCGCACCGGAGTGACGCCGATCCGACCCCAGCCAAAGCCGCCACCAGCGCCGGGGAATGAGACGGGACTGGGGAGTGACACAAAGCCCTCTGACAGCCGCGGCCCAGAATGAGGCGAAGATCGCTCGGCAACCCATGTGGTGGTGCCAGGGACGATTCAACTGCCGACTCGCCCTCCGACAAGGCAGCCACCTGTGGGGAGGGACGAGAGGGGCCTCGGCCTCGACCCGGAGCGGGACGAGGAGGGTCCACGGACCCCTGTGGCTCCGCACGGTCCAGCTGCTCCTAGCGCCGTAGCGGCGTCACCTCGGCCTTAGACAGGACCACCTGGTCAAAGGACCGAGAGGGGATCGGGGATGCGACCCGAGCCCCGGTGACCTCCCGCGACACCACAGGGACCCCCGCGGGAGTTTGCAGCGAGGCAGAGACGCCGTGGCCTGAAGGAGGTGACCCTGAGGAGCCGCACCCAAACAGTACCACATCCTCCAAGCCTGGATCCGAACCAGTCGGCGCCGGGGCGGGAGCCACCGGCGGCGCTGCAGAGGGCCCTGCGCAGAGTGAGGGATCCGCTGACTCCCCAGGAGGGGAAGGAGGAGGAGATGCCAGCGAGGCCTGCAAAGCCGCCGCGTATGTCTCTATTTGGACTCTCGATGCCCCAACACCGGGAAACGGTGGATAGGACGACACGCGGGGCCGCATCACCCGCGGAGAGTCCACGCCCCCGGGAGGCCGGAAAGCATCCCCCGGGGACAAACTGCGACACTAACCTACCGGGGAGCGACGCTCACGTGACATCGGAGAAAGGCGAGGACGACGACCACGGCTGACTCTGAAGCTGTCCGTCGAAGCAGACCGAGGGGAGGACATCGACCTGGAGAGACGCGCCAAGAGAAATTTCATCCGCCGCTCCCGCCACGACTTCTGCTTCAACTGTGATCCTCCCCCAACCACCAGATACAAATGAGGTGAGGGTCCGTCGCCGACATAAGATGCCCACAAGACGTGCAAGTCTTAAAGCCCGAAGGCATTCGCACACTGTTCCACAAAAAGATGGAAGAAAAAAGGGGCCTAACAGGCCCGTAGCAAGGATCGGATCTGCGTTGCACACGGAAAAGGAAAAAACTGACGTGGGCGCGCCAGGGCGGGTCTTATGTGACTTTGCTAAATTCATGTACGCGGACGACGCCTGGGTGGAGTCGCGTGATTTCGCCCCATCCCCGGCGCTCAGGGATGCTGTGGCAAAAAAGTTTCCAGATCCAGTCTCACGCCTGGGGATAATTTTACATGAAGGAATCTGCGACTAGTAGTCTCTATCAGATGCTCATTCTAACAGAGGAAAGACTGTTGCCACTGCGCTGGCATGCAGAGTGCCCGTCTTGGACATCTGTCAGGCTGCTACATGGGCATCAGTTGACACATTTACAAATCACTATAGTCTGGCTAGCTAGGTCTGGTGGGACGGGCATTTTGATTTATCTGTCTTGCAGGATTTCATGGTCTGAGCCATTCCACAGACCCACCACATGGGGAGGTACTGATTTGAAATCAATTCACCAAGTGAGGAATCTATGGTTAGAAGTATCCATCAGAAGAGTTATTTCTCTTTGGTAACAATCTTTGTGGTGAACACTCTAACTGCAGATTTCTTACCAACCTACCCTCTCCTTGTCCATGTTAATAAGATTCCATCTGAGAGATCATCACACTGTCATTATCTGAATACTAAGCCTCAGTGTCTGACGACTCGGACAGGTATCAGAAAGAAACTGATGTAAACATGCGGCGACTATGTTGGGGCCCTGACTTCACATCTGGGGCGGGACAGATCTGATGCAGAGCCACACAACGCCACCTACCAATGGGCAAAGGTACTGCTGAAGAAGATTTTCCAGATAGAGTACCCACCAGAAAGAGCGTTACCTAAGGTAACTAGCTACTTCTTCTCAGAACTTTGTAAATAGATGGGGAAAAATCAGTTTTATGTTTCAATGCTAACCTCATTCTATGGGCCTCCAACTGCTCCTTTTATTCAGACTGGTCGACAAAATGGGCTGGTCTTGATAAAAATTTGCCCCTAATAACTGAATTTGCAGTGTTCCATAAAATACCCAAGGACACTTTGTTCTCTACATTTTCTCAAAAATAATTTTCCAATGTTTTTTTATTGATGCTCTCATCAGCATATAAAGTAAGGCTGCCTCATTCATTTGCCACTGGGGCTGCACCGTAGTTACTCGCTGAATATTATCAGCATGACTGGTCCAAGGTTGGAGAGTACATTAGGCTTCATCAAAACATCAACTACTCATTCAATTAGCGCTTTTCTGAAAAGGAAGAGGTCAATACTAAAATATGTTTTGTGGGCATTTGAACAGTAGGTGAAATCTTCGCCAGTAAAATGATGTCCTCATCATATATCAACCAGACCCAAATCAGCAGTCTTCTGTCAGAGTGGTGTTGGGGCGGGCTAAGCCACATATTTTTCAACTTTCCAATGAAGGGTCTAGCGTGAAGTTGAAGTCCACCCATATAATGTCACCCCTGGAAAATTATGAGATAACGGGAAAAAGATGGATGTAAAATTCTCCCTTTCTGTCTTTGGGACCATAATTGGAGAATAGAGTTAGTTGCCTTTCTTCTAATGTCCCCTAAGGCCCAGTAGCTTACCATCCCTGCTTCTATAAGATATCTCAACCGGAACCAAATGCGGGATACCTCTAGCCACCAGGATGTATATTCTTAGTGCATGCACAAGAATTATATTGGGTGGGAAACCAAAAGGATTTCAAGAGAGCAGTGTTTTCCCTCTGCAAGTGGGTTGCCTGAAACAGGACAATATCCAGCCCGTGTCATGCATTCATTTTAACAAGGCTTGCCTTTTCCCCAGGGATTTGAGACCATGGAGATTTAAGGAGGTTAATACAAATGAGAAATTACTTTAATGAGACACCAGGTTCTTAAATATAACCTCCTGCAGTCAACCCTTAACTGCTCCACTGGAAGCACTTCCAAACTCTCTTGTGACCAGATTTCTCCGGGTTTCGCAAACAGCCAATAACTAATATCTATGTAGGTGCTGTCCAATTTAGCTAAGACACTTTTGCTAACCACTACTTTTTGGATTAACTCTAGAGTTCTAAAGCCATAAAAGTAACTACATAAAACAACAATGAGCCAAAAAAAAAAAACAGAATCTGTAGCATGAAATACACATAAACCATTGTTCCTTGAAAGGACAGTAGAGGTATAAGTACCGAAAAAAATATAGTGGGACAACTCCATGTCACTGGGAGAGTAACCCCTCTACGGCTCTGAACTTACTAGACGTTTAACAATGAATTCTTGTGGTGGTATAGGAGGGAAAGGATAATTTCAAGAGTATCTCACTCTGGGTCCTTACCTGACAAAATCCCCTCAGTCCGCACTAATATTTCATGAAAGTCCTAGTAAAGCGCAAGGATGTCCTTCCGGAATCCTTACATCAATTCTCAAATAGCTCCCTTCATTAAGAGGGGCCAACATCTCCTCTGTTAGACTTGGATGATCCAGTGGTGGGGATCCCTGCCTAAAATCCTCTGAAGGCTGTATGTTTTTAGGTCTTGACATGGACAGCATCTCTTTAATAGTGGGGCCATTCAGGGATTCTGACTTCAGAACTGCCATATCTTGTGGTGTCTAAGAGTCTAAAGCAACCTATTAATGAAGAGATACGCTAAGTCTAACTCCTCAAAACCTTATTTTTGTCTGTATCAGCAAAACTCTAATAGCAATAGAATCATTTCAGTGTCTGATCCCCTAAATTCTCTGCTAGTCACTACTGGATCCATGATTGTTTCAGAGGGTGTAAACTCTTGGTCCATGTGTGACTGTAGGGAGATTCTACATCCATGGCTAAGCAGCCCACCTCAGACCTCTTGTGCCTTCTCAGCTCGCCAGCCACATGACCTCATCTATCGATCCAGTGTTTCACTCAAACCCTTACCTCAGCTCCTTGCCCTTTCCTACCTCAGTGTAAGCACTGATAATCACTTATCTCTAGCTCTTCTCTCAGTAGTGTGGCCAGGGAACCAAATTCAGTCCTCTTCAGCCCTTAACTTGAAAAAAGAAAAGTAAGTGCCAAAGTCCAAGGTATTTCAAGGGAGGCCACTGCTCCTTTCATACCCTACCAGTTCTGCCAAATGCCAGTGCTACCTTGGCCCACTAACAATCACAGTCCAAAAAATGTGATAATATGGATTATTCTATGTCTCCAACGCTGTAAAAAGTATCTGATCTATGTATAATTTTTTAATATCACGCTATAATGACTTTTGCTCTTTTGCTGACAAAGTCACCATGTAGTGGCATGTCATAAATAAACACAGGTGCTGAGCACCAGCAAAAATGAAGCAGCTGTCCTCAGCCTTTCCAAGTGCCCAGCAGATCCATTACCCAGGGAGCAGCATGCAGTGCACTGCTGTACAAGGCGACAAAGCATCTGTAAACTCTTAAATCAGCAGCCACTCAGCAGTGGGATCATTTTGATCCCATGTGGAAGTGTTTCCATGTCATGCACCAGGGCCACGGAGGTGTAGTCATCGTATTATAGGAAGCACCCAGGATGATGGATGAAGAACTGTCTAAGACAAGCGCGCAGTATATGATTTGTAGTATTCTGGAAGCATGAGCAGCTCTGCAGGTCCCTATATGGTATTTCTTGTGTTCATAGTTCACTTAGCCGGTTACTGCAAGGGGTTGTCTATTCTGAAATATTAAAGATTATGGGCCCGATTCACAGAATTAACTTAAGACAAAATCCTAAACTTACTACTTTTGGTATTCACAGAATGCACTTACTACTTTTGGTATTCACAGAATGCACTTACTACTTTTGGTATTCACAGAATGGATTTACGACTACTAAATTTACGTCCGCACTCAGGCCGGAAATTCCGGCCCGGAGGCGGAGCTTCCGGCCCAGAGGTGGGGATTCCGGCCAGTGGCGGCGATTTAGCCATGGCCAAAATCTCCACCTCTGAGCCGGAAGCTCCGCCTCCGGTCCGGAAGCCCCGCCTCTGGGCCGGAAGCTCCGCCTCCGGGCCAGAAGCTCCGGCCCGAGTGCGGACGTAAAGTTAGTAGTCATAAATCCATTCTGTGAATACCAAAAGTAGCAAGTGCATTCTGTGAATACCCAAATGGTAGTAAGTTTAGGATTTTGTCTTAAGTTAGTTCTGTGAATCGGGCCCAACGGTCCCAGGCAGGCACAGGTTGAAAGGGGGAAATGACGGCTAAAACTGCTGGGATGGAGTTTGTTAAAATCTTCTCATATCTGATTGTCACTGTGAGGTGTCAGGAAGTGGTCATAGTATGTAGCTAGTTGGGACCAGCACAAAATGAATTAAACTAAAAATCCTCCGTTGGCCAGCAGCATGTGGCAGATATCTTCAGGTATTCGCTGCCTGATCGTGGAATCGTACAGTACTGGGTGATGGATATGACCCTTAGCAGTTAAGGCATATGTGAGTAGAAGTGTGAAGCAGTAAAAGGGAATTAATTATTATGCAGCCTGTATGAACTACACCCGTCTGCTAAACCGCAGAGTCTTACAGTATTATTCTTAGTGTGGGTTATATATTGTATTTATATTGTAATTGCATTTATAAACCACCTTCTACCCCTGTCGAGGTGTAACGTTTTACACTGGGCAGCGCGTTGCTGCAGAATCCAGGGTCAGGCTTTTTTTGGGGTGGTTATTGGGATTAGTTTTACGAAAACCGTGCCATGTATTTATTCCAGTTTCTATGTGCTAGATTAAATTAATAGGAGTTAGCTATGACCTTTAGTGGAGGGGCGGCATGTGAATTCATGCACTGGTTGGTGGTTTTATTAGATGGGCTACCGGAAATTAGATATTGTTAGGATGCATGGGTATGAATTTAAAAGAAAGATTGTGATCTTTAAAATAACGTGTGGACAATTAGCACAGACATAATAGTAAGGATTATGGTTAGCATACATGTGACTTAGAGTAGTAGGCCGTGCTCAGAGAGAGGATGCATGCAGAGATGCGAAGGATGGAAAGGAAGGAGAGGGCCAATCTAAAGTAAAAGGTGTGTCATCAAACTGAAGTTGTAAGTCAAAGTCAGCTTTCATGCAGGGGTTTTACGATTATTGGGGAGGCTTTTTGAGATTGCCAAGAAAACTGTAGAAAGAAAAAAATATTTGTGTATGTTGCATTATAACTGTCAGTTATGGGAACACCAGCGTGCACGCACCCACACCGTCATTACCCACGGAGTAAATACAATTAAATTAAAAATGCTTTAATTTTCCCATAAAATTCAATAAAAAGATCACGAGAAACAGCAATGTTGAGATTTCAAAGTTTGCGCTAAAGATGCTCCTCCCCGTTCCATTTGATGATCAAGGCGGGATAAAGGAGCGCAGAGACTGTTTTAGGGCCTAATTAAGACTTAGGCGATGTTAGCACCCCGCTCCCACACCGCCAAAGCCGTACTGACACCACCCGTCATTTTACGAGTTTCCTCGAGTCTGGCGGGTGGTGCTTTCATGGTCCCACGGTAGTGCCTATTAAAAAGGCAACATATTGGGAGCGCCAAAGGCCATTCCTGCACGGCATGGACTGTGCAGTCCATGCCGTGCAGGAAAGGGGGTGAATGCACACAGGGGGCACAGCATGTGCCCCCCTGCAGGCCCTGAGGAAACAGGGGGCCCTGAATGGCCCCCTTTGTTTCCTCACTGATACAGTTTTCATGGTGTCCTCACCGTCATGAAAACGGTGGCGGTGAGGAAAATCCTAATATGCTTGGCAGTGCTGCAGCAGGACTGCCAACATGTTAGGGCCTCTCACCGCCACACCACCGCCACAGGATCCATGATCCCCAGCGGCTTCGGCAGACCTCTGGTGGTCCTACTGCCGTAATTGTAATTTCACGGGTGAACCATCAGTCTGCAGGTCCAGGGACCGCCACCACGGGTTTGGCGGTCCATCGTAATCATCCCCTTGGTGTTTGTGTGAGTAATGTTTCTCTGGGCAGGTAGCACTAGGGTTGTCTCCAATCTGAAGTACCCACAATATAGGCGTAAGGAAGTATACAATATTGCATCTGGCTGTCATTCAGCCTTCCTGTAGCAGTAATCGGTCACGCAAAAGGAAGCAATATTTTGTTCAGCAGCCAGACTAATATCTGGAAAGAAAAGGTGTGATAACATTCACCTGGTGCTGCTCTACTAGTTACAGTTAGAAGCCTGTATGGGTTTCAAATTGGTATGCTTCATCGTCAATAGCCTGCATCTCTAATCAACTTTAGACTGGATTACAGGAAATTCGGTTTCCACTTTGCAGCATCATAAACATTTTCAGTGGCAGCTCTAAAACTCTCTACCTAACGAGCTTAGGGGTATGTAGACGTTCTTCAATTCTGAAAATAGTGAAAACCCTTTGGTTCAATAGCTCCTTTACGTAACCTTGACTATGTATCCCTCACACTGTTATTCTTCTTGAAATTCGTCACTCTCGCTTCTACTCCCACTTAAATTAATCCTTCTAATTCACCGTGATGAACATTCAGTTATCCAACACTCCTGCCCCCCCCCCCAAACTCCTCTCTTTCGCATTATACGTTTCCAGTTACAGTTATTCATTCTATTTGTTCGTGAAAAAGGTATTGACTTCTCCATGATTGTTATGTAAATCACACTACACCCACCATAGCTACAGCGGCGCTGTATGAAAAAGTTAAGTAAATAATATGAAGTTGTGAAAGGCATATAAAGTGTTGGTTCCTATTGCTAGCGGAATTTGCACTGTCTCTCTTAAGTTATTAAGAAATAGGGGTGTAGTATTAAACCGGTGATGTTTGAGTTTGATGCAGATGTTAGCGCAATATACCGGGGATTATTTTTGCATTAGCTAGATTCGTTGTGTATTGTGGCATTTTTGGGCTAATGTAGGTAGAGCAATTGACACTGTATGTCAGCGCTATCACAATATAGAGCATATGTTCCTGGGGTCAAATTCAATTACGTCAAAAGCAGCACTATTTTGTGAAACATAGTAGCAACAAGGCAATTTGTTTGCATTGTTTCAGAGGCGCTCTAGAAATCTGATTGCTGTCTGGCTGGCCTGACACCTCCACTTTACTGACATTGCAGCATCACCTTCTACCACCAAACTAAAGTGACGATGCTTCAAACAGTAGGGCTTGCAGCATCTGCTTGAAGTGGTGCCTTACACTGTCCTTTTTGGGGGCACCCCAATTTTGTCAAACGTTATAAGTGTGGCAGGAGGCAACACCACCTGGTCACCCCTCGGATTTACAAAAAATACACTCATTTTGTGAATTTTCGCTTTATTTGACTTCATTAATGCAACACAATAATTTATTTTCACAGACATCAATTTTGGGTTCTTGACAGTGACAAGAATTTCAACGGAATGAAGAATGGAGCACCTGGTGGCGGCAGTACCAATAACGTTAGCTGGGCCATTGGTAGTACACAGTCCGTTGCATCTCCACTCAAGATTCCTTATGGCAATGAGGAGATACTGTAGGGGTTCCAGATACTAGTCTCTGACACATCCCATAAAGTAGTAAGAGTTGTATGCATATAAGATATTTTCCAATGCCCCCAATGACCCTAGGTGGAAGAAAGAGAGCAAGAGAGAGAGAGATATATCGTGGCTAAAGGCAAGTGGGGATGCAAGAGCCAGGAATTGTGAGAACAGATGATCACCATTTCCGAGGGAGTTTACCTGTGCTCACCCTTAGGTAGTTGGCACGGAGCATTCAGGCCAAACTAAAGGGGCAATGTGTAAAGTATTTGTGCACACACACATACACATAGTAACACAGTGAAAACATCACAAAGGTACGCGACACCAGTTTAGAAAAAAAGCCAATACTTATCTGAGTAAAACAAGGCCAGAACAATCCGACATACAGAAGTCACAATATGAATCTTTAAATAGTAAATGCAGCTATAGCGTTTGAAAAACAATAGCTTCAACTGGGGTGATTTGTCGCGCTTGACTGAGACAAATCCACAAGTTCAGTCCAACCACGATAGAGTGCAGGCCAGCTACAGGAGTCACCCCTACTGTGCAGTACCTTGGATGCTTCACAAAGTCAAAGACAGTGAGATGTGCAGAGGAGGTGAGATGTCGCATAGGAGGTGAGGCGTCACTGTGGCAAAGTGATGCGTCAGTTACTGAAGGCAGTGCAGAGTCGTTGAGCCTCTAACGTCCGGGGATGATGTGGGAAGCAGGAAAGTTCTTGCACCGAGAGGTCGCTTGCTGCTTACTCCGACTCCTCGCGGCCCCCGCTTCGCGGGAGCCGCTCGAAAGTGGGTTCATTCCTGACAAGGGCAAAGCGCTGGGACGCTGCTGGGTTTCTGGTACCCGCTCTGAGAGGACGCTGTGATCGACATACGAGGGACCCACCATCGAGGCTGACTACACGGGACTGCGAGGCCCAGGGTGCATTCTGGCAATTACTCTTGCACACCTGGTACCTCTTCCCGGCCCCGCCTCCTTTACCTCCTCCCCCTCATAAATATCTTGCCGGTCTTTTCGCGCCAGCGGAACGCGTGCGGGACGCAGACCGGGCAAAGAGCGGGCCCTCTGAGGCCCTCAGAGTCACGAGGAGACCGGACCGGGGGAATCCCCTTTACCTCTCAGTAAACGTGAGTTTTGTTTGCGCTAATTGTATCAATCATCATGGCCGAGACTGTCCCTATAAACGTACCCACAACCACTGGTGGTATAAACAAAGGTACATTGGTTGATTACTTTATGAAGGTTGCTGCGGCCACGGACAAGGAGACCACGCTCGCTGAACGAAGGGCTGAGCGACGTCGGTCCATAGAGTGTATTAAAAATAGGACACCATTGGATAATTTGTCTCCTCCGACTCCCATCGAGCTAAGTTCTCCTACTCTTACGCAGGAGGCATTAGCTATTGATAATGTTCCTGTGCTGCTCAGAGTCATTGATTCCCCATCTGACAAACCTAACTGTCCGCATGGTTTCACTGATCTGCCCCCTTCTAGTACTTTTATCAAGGAAACTGACATTATTACCATTCCTTTTCAACCTAAGGCCAAGGCCCCCAATAAGAAGGTGGGGAGGGTTGTGGTGCCCAAAGCTTCAAGGCCCCCTCCCTCTAAAAGAAGAAAGAGGCTAGGTGATCTGCCAAAGGATAAGATTTATCACTCTGACTTTGGCAAAGGACCCATTCAAACTTCAGTAATTACATCTCTGCCAAAGGTATCATCCACTTTGCCAATAACACACACCATGGCCATAAGATCTCCTACTTCTTTGGCACCCCCCTCTTCTGATCTGATTTGTCCCCCGCTGCCTCTACCCAATGTAGGTCCGACGCCACCCTATCTTGAGGGTATCGAGCAATTGATAAGGTCATTTATCCTACCCATTATCGAAAGATTAAAAAACATAGAGCAACGCCTAGGGGACCTAGAATCAGCAATTATAAAATACCCGGGGGCACGCAAAGATCCCGTACAACCAGTTCTGCCACCCCCGGTGGTACCAGTCTTAGCTCCCATCTACACTAGGAAAAACGACATGGCTAGTCTTAATTGCCAGTCTATGGCCAAGTCTTCTTCTAATATAGTCCATCAATGCTACGGACAAAGCGATGTGGGTGAATTGATAAAGGAAGTATCAGACCCTATCATAGAAACGATACCAAATGAGAGGGGCGGGAATCAGCCTTCAGCTAGGGTAAGAGACCGACCTAGGCATCAAGTCGATCTACCCCCAGAGGCGGTCCCATATGTGGTAGTGCTCACAAGAGTCCCGCCTCTGGAAAAGGGTAAAAATGAAGGTTTCTACGAGCTCAAAAATAAAACCATGCACTGGCTCATGTCAAACAGACCCCTCCCTTTTAACATCAATGGGGAGATATTACATGTCCGGAGACTTCCTTGGTTAGGGCGTAGAAGCAAGGACATCGAAGGGGATATAATTATCATTAACTTTAGAGACCCTAGAGCAGTTACCCACATTTTAGACTACCCCTTGGGTAATACCTGTGGGTCCATAAATCCCCGTGAATTGTTATACTTCTATCCAAGACCTTTAGTCTCTTATAATGTATATCCCAGGGCCCCAGTACAAATGTCGACACACCCCCGCGTATTTTCTGCATTCCCTGTTCCCCCTGTCAAACACTGTAATACCTATGCACCCACCTCTGCGGCTCATGAAAATGTATCAGAATGGGTTACGGTGCCCTCTGGGAGTCACAGATATGGCCCAAGGAGGGTGAACTACAGGCTACCATTTACTCCCCTTGAAGTCACAAATAGATTCGGCGCCCTATCAGGAGTCGATGACTGCGATTGACATAGGAGTCCTTCCGACCATGGGCCTAGTACCTTGGTGTACCAGGCTGTGGACATTGATCTGATTCTTCCATCGCAGATTTCTTGCTCGCAATATTCCACCACTCCTGGGCTACCTCTGCCTCCACCTGACACTCACACAGCGCCCCATGAACACGCTTCTGTGGTTCCAGAAGAGTTAGTTATAAATCCCTACCGTCCCGTATCCAGGGCGGAGAGGAAAAAGGCGCAGGGTGGTCGTTTGCCAAGACAGATTAATCCGACACAGGTTTCACCAACCAAGGAACGCTATGATACAGGGGTTTGTGCCCTTTTGGGGCCAGTACAAAGCACTCCGGATGAGATTGCTATGACCACAGATAGGGCTCTGAGGTCATTGGAAATCCTATCGTGGAACGTTGCTGGGTTGCCTAACAAGCTGGATAGTAGTGAATGGGAAACTTTTATTAAGGAATATGATATATGCATGTTCCAAGAGACGTGGGCCAGAGAAAACCATTGTTACCCTGGGTTTGCAACTTTTAACGTCTCAGCCAGATGGGGAGGGAAGGGACGCCCATCTGGCGGTTTATCAATATGGATCGCTTCCCATCTAGGCTGTATGGCCGAGATGGTAGAATCAAACTCATCTGACATCCTGTGTGTGGTCTTACGTTGGCCCACTGGGATGGGCCTGACCTTGGTAAATACATATTCCAGACCGGTCGGAGTTGCGGCCACCTCAGGGACAATGGAGGACTTAGTGATATTCCTTGATTCCCTCTCTGGTTCAGAAACACTCCTGGTGGGAGGTGACTTCAACATCCAGTTTGAACTATTCCCGATCCACCTAGATGGGCTTAGTAGCGAGGAGGATGATCTCTGAGATATCCCAAGTATTGCGGGTCCGCCAGTTAGGTCATCATCACCACTCCTACTCCAAGTTATAACAATGACCCTGGCAAACTCACTTAGAGCTTGCAATGGCAGGTTCCAAGGGGACATACCGCCGCAACCAACTTTTAACAGACTAGGCCAGGAGTCCCGGATAGATTATATAATGATCAAACTTCAGGACTGGAAACTGGTCCTAGATTTTAAAATAGCCCCCAGGTTAGACAGCGACCACAATGCCCTAATCCTTTCACTAGCCGCTGATGGATTTTTTAATGCTGCTGTTCCAGGAAATAGAGTATCTGCCCCAAGTCTTACCTTATCCAGCAACAGGCGAAGAATAAGGTGGGACAAACTGCTAGAGAAACCGAATTGCATAAGGACCATCTATGAGCTAGTGGCATCAGCCCTTGAAAAAGTGGAAAGACTTCTCCCTCAACTGCCCTCGCCAGATGGGTGCCTCTTCCTCGGGGACATTCACCAGACCCTTTGCGATAACCTCGCTGAGGTATTGAACCCTGTGGTCCGGGACAGGAAAGTGAGGAGAGAAAGAGCCTCATGGTTCAATGCCAGCTGCAGGGAAGCTAAGAAAGACCTTCTTCGGGCATTTAAAAACAAGGAGGCCCCCTCGGTAATTAGGGAAAAGAGGGTCGCTTACAAGCTCCTCCTTGAAAATGCCAAAATCGACTGGGACTGGGAGAACTGGGCAGAAATGACAACTGCACTTAAAACCAGAGACCCAAGGAAATTCTGGCAAATAGTCAAACATGGCTCAGCCGAGCCTGTTATGGCTATAGAGGGAAATATTGCGCCTGAAGTATGGGAGGAACATTTTTCATCGCTTTATAGTAGGGCTGGGCTGGACCAAATAAGAATCCAGGCTGGGACCCTAGTTGCCCTAACCACTGATAATCCTTCTGAGATGGAAGATTTCAACTTGGAGGAACTGGAAATGGCAATCACTCGCCTTTCCACAGGAAAAGCGCCAGGTCTTGACAAGCTCCCAGGTGATCTCTTAAAGCATGAGGTTGGAATTTGGGCACCCTACCTCTTGGTATTGTTCAATGCCATCACCCATGGGATGGCGGTCCCTCCAACTTGGCTCGGGGCGGAGATTGTGCCTATCTTTAAAAGGGGCTCACCTTTGCTCCCTGCTAATTACAGACCGATCAGTCTGATAGACGTCCCTCAGAAGCTCTTCGCGAGGCTTCTGTTGGATCGTCTCTTGGACTGGATCAAAGAGAGGGACATCTTGAGCCCCCTTCAGGCAGGGTTTCGGCAGAAGACCTCCACCATAGACCAGGTCTTTAGGCTGTCCCTTTTACACTGGAAAACAATACAGCTGGAGGGTGGCAGTCTCTACACTGTATTTGTGGACTTAAGGGCAGCCTTTGACCTGGTTCCACGCGGTAAGCTCTGGGAAGTGCTGGCGAATGCTGGGGTGCCAGCTGATCTTTTGACAATGATCATCCGCCTCCACACCAACACCTATGCTCGTGTGAGGTGTGGTAGGCAGGGTGCTCTATCAAATAAGTTTCCCGTTAACAGAGGGGTAAGACAGGGGTGCGTACTCGCACCAACCCTGTTCTGCCTCTTTGTCAACGGTGTTATTGATCACCTCAACGGGGTCCCCAATTCGGATGTCCCAAAGCTGGCGGGAAGGAGGGTTCCGGCAATCATGTTTGCGGATGATACCCTCCTTCTCTCCAAGTCGCCGATGGGAATCCAGCGTGTGTTGGATGGTTTCGGGGACTTTTGTAGAGAGCATGGATTAGAGATAAACACTCTAAAGACAAAATTCATGGCCTTCAACCCGCCACCCAGGTTTCACCGCATCCCACGCATAGGGAATAACATACTTGAACGAGTCAACACCTTTGAATACCTTGGTGTTACCCTTAATGAGGAATTGGGGTGGGGTCCGCACCAGGAGAAAGTAAGGATGAAACTAGTGCAACATGTGGGTGGGATACTAAGGATGGTAGGGAAGAATAGGTCGACCCTCAAACCCATAGGCCCACCCCTCCACATTTACAGGGTGCAAGCCAGAGGAGCTGTCACATATGGTAGTGAATTATGGGGTCACAAAGTCTTGGATAGCCTGACAAAAGAGGAGAATAGGTTCCTTAGGTGTCTAGTAGCTCTTCCTCCTAGTACACCCTTAGTGCCTCTAAGACTCGACCTAGGCATTAGACCTCTGGAAGAAGAATTGGCACTTCGCCCTGTGATCTATTGGCGTAGATTGTGGGCGGTGCCCGAATTGATTCATTATAGACAGGGCTTGCAGGAAGTCCTTAGCTTTCCAAACTCGGGGAACATTGCCTGGCTTAAATTCGTAAGGAACAGTCTGGTGGGCCTAGGTCTAGATGCACTTTGGAACGACCCTCAGGATGCCTGCCCCAGGCTTCCTAAAAAAGTTTTAACCAAATTGTATTATAATTCCAAGTCTCCTGCACTTCGACCTTCAAAATCTCTAGGGTCTTTAACGCACCAATTCCTTTACATGAAGAATACCTACAGCTTTGAATCAATCCTTGACAATGTTTACCCTGTAATAATTAGGAAGCTCTATTTGCAATGGAGGCACGGGTCTTTGCCAATTCGTGCACTTACTAGCCTTTGGTCTGTGTCGACACCCAGTATTTGCCCGGCATGCAGAGTAAGCGATGAAACTGAGCTGCATATTATATTTTTTTGTCCGGGCTATACTGAGGCGCGCAGGAAATGGATCATTCCTGTCTGTAGGAATCTGGGTTTCACCAGGTGCCACGAAGCCTTTAGAATTCTCAAGAGTGAAATGGCTGTTCACATTGTGTTTGCTGTGGCCACATTTCTGGGGGCTTTATGGCACAAGCGAAAACGATATTTGAAAATGTCAACATGATTCATCTTGCACTGTGTTAAATGGCACATGATTTTATGTAACTAGCAGATATCTAGCTGTGCGGCTGCACTAATGTTGCAATTTTTTTTTCCTTTTACTACTAATTTTATTTACCTAATGTATGGTTTCTAATGCTTTTATATTCATTTTATGTACCTTTTATGGAGATTCTCCGAAATAAAGTTTTTCTTGACTTGATGCGCCGGTTGCAGGTGCGAGACTAATGGTCCTGAAGGCAATGCAGTGTCGATGATGCATCAATGTCACTGTGTGGTGTGTTGATTCAACGGTGTAGATGTCGAACCCCTAGGCTGCAGGTGCTGTGTAATAGTCAGAGCGTTGCCCGAGGCTCAAGCAGCAGTGGTACTTAGGAGGTGCTGTGGCACTGCCAGGGATTGCGTTGTAAGTAGGGGCCACCGTGTTGCGCACTCAACAAGCAGAGACCAGGTCTTCGGTACAGGCAGCGGCGATGTGTCAATTTTGCAGGGATGCGCCGCTTTCAAATTGACGCTTGGAGTGGATGCGTTGATTTCGTGGTTGCAGCACCAGAATCACCTCCGAGGGTCCAGGACTGGGTTTGGCACCACTTGGCAGGTCAGGACTCACAGCAGAGGAACCCAGATGCTGGTACCAAGATACAGACTAAGTCTTTGATGGCCCTGAGACTTCCAACAGGAGGCAAGTTCAACTGAAGTCCTTGGAGGGGGGGCGAGCTTGCCCAGACCCAAGATGGCCGCGGAGTACACGAGCTCCGGTGATCGTCCGATTAATTCAACAGGAAATGGAGTCATCACCGGTTAAAAACGCTTATATAAAGCTACGAGTGATCGCCTGTTGCTGCAAGATCGGAAAAGGTAACGCTGTCCAAGATTGAGCCGCGGCAGAACCTGTGAGCAGGCGGAGAACGTACATGGCTGGGAGCGGAGCCAAAGTGTGGCCTGCGAGTGAGCTGCTGAGCGAGGATTGGAGGCCCCGGCACCGGCGAAGGCACAAAAGAGTAGCGGACAAAAACACGACTGCCACCACCAGAGGAGACCCCTTGTGATAGCAGGTGCCAAACCACGGCACAAAAGTGAAGAGTTGCGCGGCATAGCGGAGTGCCCGCCCACCCGGGTGCATGTGCGCACGGTGCCGGAAGGCTGAACTACGAGAGCCCGGGCTATTGAGTAGGTGAGCGGCGCTGAGCTGCGGGGGCCCCCCTGCTCCGGATTGTCAGCACGTCAAGCCCAGATGGTCATAGTCAAAGAGCACGTTTTTGGGTAGTGCGGGAGCGGTGCGCCTTTCGGGAAGACTGTGGCATCCTCCCCCAATTCTGGACACGGGTGCGAGGGCCCCGGTGCCTATGCGGCAGGTCCTAACAGCTAAGGGGGCCAAAATACTGCACAAGAATGGCGAGGTAACAGAGCGACGGTAGGCCCGTCTGCCCGCAATAGTGTATGCCCAGAGTGGTAATAGTACATGCGCAGGGTGTGTCGCAGTGGGCCCTGAGAGTGCAATGTGACAAGTCACAATAATAAGGATGAGACAAACACTCAATAGCGTTCCTTGACGGAAGCAGAAACGGAGCATAGCAGCTGCGTGAGAGGACCCCACTGAGACGCGGGAACTTCGTTTCATTGAGGTAAGGCAGAAACCAACCATAATTTTGTGCACTGCATGTACACCTCCAACGGATCCTTCGATACATCGCTTACGCGTGTTGTTTCATTTTTTGGATACGCAGTGTAACGAATACAACTGGCAACTTTGAAGCCATTTCAACACACGGGCTGTGTCGGTTTTTTTGACATCGAGGAGCCGGATCATTGGAACCGAGACTTCAGATATTCTGCACCTCGACGCACACCAAAAGTAAGCACCCCATAGTAAACTAGACTATGACTTTAAGAGAATTTAAAACCTGTGTTGTCATGAGAGGACGGCAGTAGTTAATTGAATTCCTTGTATCCTTTTGGCTTGACAGGCAGAATCTTTTGGCTTGGCAGACAGAGGTAGACGTTTAGTTCATCTTATTCCCCTGCGAGGCACAGACTGCATTTAAATTGCAGGTGAGAATTTTAAACATAGCGCAGTCACCTGAGATAAAAAGAGACAGGATATTGGTTAAACAATTTTTTGTTCATTTATTTCAGTACATTGGTCCTGACGAGGATCCCAGCAAGAAAAGGGTTCCGAAACGCGTAGACCTTACTAGTTAAGGCCAACCAA
Organism: Triturus cristatus; assembly: GCF_964204655.1. Classification (NCBI taxonomy): domain Eukaryota; kingdom Metazoa; phylum Chordata; class Amphibia; order Caudata; family Salamandridae; genus Triturus; species Triturus cristatus. Next base: position 141,180,455 of record NC_140591.1, on the reverse strand, counting down.
TTGAAAAAAGACTTTTTTCAAAGAACAAAGAGTTTAAACAACGAGAGTATAATTTTTTCTGGATGGCCTACACGTGTCACTGACACGTTTTCACTCAGTTGGTTTTGTATTTAATGATTAATATGAATGGGTGTGAGTGGGTATGAATGCTGTAAAGAGTTGAATGTTTTTTTGCCAAGTTTTGTATTTTTAGAAGGTGTCAAAAAAACTTACATAAACTGTTGTATATAATTTAAAGGGTATTGTGAAAATCACGGTGCAGTTTAGGACTATGAAATATCAGATGTTGTGAAAAATGAAAATGCAATGTAATTAATTTACTGTTGTTTGATTAAATCTGACCGAAAAAGCAGTCAAAAATGTGATTGTTTCAGTCAATACACACGAAAAAGTTTAGGCAAAAGCCTTGTGCAGCATTGGCACTTTGTTTGGTACTTATTAACAATAATAAGGAGGCATCACGGGTGGCACAGCTTGAGGCGCATCAAGGGGATCCATGTAATGAAAATTGCACGACCCACTGAGCTACATCCCCGAGGTAATAAGCGACAAGAGTGAATCATACTGGCGGCGTGCTGATGTTGGGGGGCAATTGGTGGGCCCGCACAGGCAGAAAGACACCTAAAGGAGCTGGGGGACAATTCAGTGGAACCGTGTTGCGGACCATAATGGGCACAGCAGACCCTGGCTGTGGTAAGGGTGTGACACTCCTCCCTTGTAAGACGGCCTAGCAGATAATGGCCATAGCGGGCACTGAGGGATGCGCAGGCTGCTCTGCATTGGCCGTTACAGAATACGAGAGCTGCGCGGGCAGGTGTGCTGCCTGAGAGATCTACTGAGAAGGCCAACGGCGTGTGTCTCAAGAGCAGCGAAAAACCACCTGATCCTACAATAGGGGGAAAACGGACAAGGCGCAACCCAAACTAAATTTCAAAAAGCGGAAAACGACAGGCATGCGTGAAGACAACACAGACTCTACTAATACGGAACAAAAGAAAGCAGCTGCTGTGCCAGGTGAGGACCTTAAGCAGATACTGGCAGCCATGCAACAGAGTCGGACTTCTATAGACAGGAAAATAGATTCGCTGGGATTCAGAATGGATCGCATGTCAGAGAGAGTGGCTAAACATGCTGAGAGATTGGATATGGTGGAGCAAAGAGTGTTAGAAGCGGAGGACCTGCAGGCGGAGGCTGGCACCATGCAGAAACAGATGGGTATGGCAATCACGGTGCTGCGAGATAAGGCCAAAGATTTAGAAGCGCGCTCAAGGCGTAACAATGTGCGAATTGTGGACCTGCCTGAATTCACGGAAACCGGGAATATGGAGTTGTTTGTTGAACAAATGTTAGCGACCATACTGGGACGTAAAACATTGTCAACAGTATTTGTGGTGGAGCGCGCTCATCGTCCCTTGGCCCCTAAACCGACCCCAGGAGACCCACCTAGGCCAGTAGTGGCAAGATTGCTGAACTACCGCAACAGGGAAGCTGCCCTACGGAAAGCAAGGGAGCTGCATGTCCTGAAATATGAAGGTTCTGAGCTTGCCCTGTTTCGTGATTTCACGCCGATGGTTCAAGAGGCGCAGAGGCAATTTGCGACTATGAAACGGAACCTTCGCAAACTACATTTGGAATATTCCATGTTATACCCTGCCAGATTGCGTGTAACGATGAACGGTAAGACCAAAATATATAATGATCCGCAAACACTGCAACAGGAACTTAAAGAGCGCAGTAAGGAGCAACTGAAGAAAACAGCTCAGAAGACGGCAGAAAATAATGGCGATGCACAAGTGGACTCTGAATGAGTAAGGTGGTAAGACTTTATTAACATGTAAAGGAACTTATGAAAATATGGGGGGCAGTCAAAAAGTAATGTACTTCACTGGACAGTATTGAAATGAATATAGCAATGGGTATTATGTTACTGTAAGACAACAGGATATGGCCGATACAGAGGGGATACCCGCTGGGGCTGATCACAGGAGCTAGAAGTAAGTTGCAGAGAAACTGGAATGTGTGAGAAGATGGGCAGAGCAAGTCATAGGGAGATGTCTGGTTGACGGCATCCACCGCCCTCGAGTGTAATCAACACTGGGTGTTATGTTCGGTAACGGGGAAAGGGTTAACGATTTGAAGTTTGGCCAATCCCAAGGGAACCAGATATGGCGTGGTAGGGATTTGGGCTAAAAGTTTGTCAGACAGCAAAATGTTCAATTCTTTTACGTGTAAATGTAGTTCAGAAGGAAAGTTACAAAAAGTGAATGTCAAACATCAGGACAGTAAAGTAGATAATGGCTGATTCTAAACTCACCAATCCCAGTAATCAGGTTAAGTTCCTGACATGGAATGTCAGAGGTCTTAATGACCACAGAAAAATTCATAAAATAGTTGCATATTTAGAGCGACACAGCATAGATGTGGCTATACTTCAGGAGATGCATCTTCCGCAGGGAACAAATGTTCTAACCCCCAGAAGAATGAGAGAGAAGTGTATAGCTTCTGGGTTTACAACACACGCAAGAGGGGTATTAGTGTGGGTGGGTAGACAGTCCGGGCTGAGACTGCAAGAAATAGAAACTTATAAGGGTGGTAGGTTTGTCATAGCAAGATGCTATAAAGAGAATTTTGAAATGTTACTGGTTGGCGTATACGGGCCAAATTACGATGACCCCCAATTTTACCACGCAATGCACACCAAAATAGCGCCATACTCACAAATGCACCAATTATGGGGTGGGGATTTTAATTACACGCAAGACCCTGATCTAGATAGATCCAAAGGGCCTCAGAGACGACACTCTAAAGCAGCAATAGCGGAAGCAGAGGATCTTGTGGATGCCTGGAGAACTAAAGCGCCCACGAGTAGGGGCTACACACATTACTCCACAGTGCACGACACCCACACTAAAATTAGATTATTGGTTTGCCTCACGTGTGATTATGTCCAGCGTCATCGATTGCTCGCACAAGGCACGCACTTTTTCAGACCACTCTCCAGTCTTGATCAGCATAGCCGTAGATGACCTGCAGAGAAGGGAATGTACATGGCGATTCACACAATATTCCCTACTAGACCCAGTGTTTTGTAAACAGCTGGGAGACACAATAGATAAATTCTTCGCCACAAACCTTGGTAGTGGCCCAAGATGTGCACCATATGGGAGACATTCAAAGTCTATATTAGGGGCATGGCCATAGCGAAACATGCTGGGGTCCTCATGGCAATCAGGGCACTAGCACAAATATGAGAGCAGATAAACTAATAAAATGAGCTTGCAGCTACAGAAGTTAAGCACCTCGGTAAATATGCGACTGCACAAATATATGCAGAAGGAGAAAGGCCTAGTGCGACTCTCGCCAAACTCACACGACCTCCCAGGGGAGAAAATGAGATTACATAGATACGCACAGCTGATGGTGACCTAGTTGGAGGGACATCCCAAATAGTCGAGGTGTTTGGGGATTATTACAGAACGCTATATGCCACATGGGAATCTGATATAGACGAGCCGGATGAGGAATACCTGGCTCATATCACAATGAAATGGCTTGAAAATATAGATAAGGAAAGATTAATGGAACCACTTCACCCGACTGAAATTATAGCTGCATTGAAAGACATGCCAAAGACAAAGCACCAGGATCTGATGGCCTGACTGTGGCCTTTTATAAAGCATATCAGGACAGACATGTCCTGCATCTGATGAACCTCTTTAAGGAAATGGCAAAGGACGGCTGCATGACACGAACTATGAGAGAAGCTATAATGATTACACTTATTAGACCTGGGAAGCAACCAGACCACTCTGCTTCCTATAGGCCTCTGTCACTGCTCAATACAGATGCCAAACTGTATGCAAAGATCCTAGCAAATAGATTGGCCCCACTGCTACCAAAATTGATCAGGCCAGAACAGACTGGCTTTGTCCCGGGCCGCTCTCTCACATGTAACTTGCGAACCTTCTTTGACTCCATAGCTCATACTGACAAAAAGATAAAGGCAGCAGCATTATTTATATATAGAGACGGCCTTCGATTCTGTAGAGTGGCGCTTTCTCTATGCAGTCCTTAATAGAGTGGGAGAAGTCTTCCTTAAACTTATACAGGTATTATACGCCAATCCCATAGCGCGTATCGGTTAAATGGAGTTCTTTCCTTAAAGGTTGTAATCAAAAGAGGCACCAGACAGGGCTGCCCACTTTCGCCATTACTGTATGCCTTAGTGGCGGCTCCACTGATGTGTGTCATGCGGGAATACCACGGCCACAGAGGGATTCCATCCCCACAGTATCACCTAGTCATAGCTGCCTATGCAGATGACACACTGTTATATATACGTAACTCAGGACAAAACCTGCACCCAATGTTAAAGGAAGCGACGCTAATTGGATAACATTCCGGTCTAAATATTAATTGGCATAAATCGATAATGTTCCCTCTTACCCTGTTAACTACACAGGTTTGCACAGACTACCCCATATAATGGACTACGAAAGCAGTGCGATATTTGGGATACGAGTACACACAGACTTTGACATAATAATTTGGGAAAACTATGGTCGCGCAACTCAGAAACTAAAACAGTCCATTGACAAATGGATAAGGTTCCCGTTGTCCCTACTGGGCCGCATCGCTATAATGAAAATTATTGTATTGTCCAAATCCTTTTATCAAAACATTTGAACCCAAATGATACAATAGGCCTAGGCGGGGAAAAACCCGGGAGTCAAATGGGATACTCTTATTAAACAATATGCAGAGGGGGGATTAAATGCTCCGGATCTGGAAAGGTGTTACAAAGCGGCCCAGGTGTTGCATGCCCACTATTGAATACACGGACCCACCTCAATTGCATATTGAAAGAAACGCCGAGAATGTTGATGGTGGGCACCAGGGGTACCCGGCACGTAATAGACCCGACAGCCTGCACCAGGATTCATCTGCAAAAGGTGGTCACGTGACAGCAAATATAACTCATGTATACACCTAAATGGCCAGTAGAATGGTGTGGCTGGTTGCCCACGGGAGAGAAAAGGGTGGTTAAGCAAACACTTCACAAATAAAAAATTGAACAAATTGGGGATCTATTTCATGAGGGGGTGATGAAGAAATGGGAGGAAGAACTGGTTCATGGTCCCTACGCCAACACTCTGGATGCATATAATTATCATAGACTGTGGCAGGCTATGCGCGAGTCTCTCATGTAGCCTCCCTATCAAAAACACAGTTGGAATGGCAAGATGATTTAGGTGTGGAAATCACTGAAGCACAATGGGTTAGATGCTATGCTAATACAAAGACTATATCACAAAACGGGAGACACAAACGTATACATTATAAATATCTACAGAGAGTATATTATACACCTGTCAGACTACATAAATAAGGCTTACTAGAGAATGATAGGTGCCAGAGGTACAGGATGGCGAATGCAGGATTTATACACTTGGCATGGGAATGCCCTAGGATACGGGAATTCTGGAAAGACGTATATAGTATGCTAACGCAGATGCTTGCACTCCCAATCCCAGAGACACCGCTGGTAGCACTACTGGGGTATGATAAGGATATACCAAAAGTGGGACGTAGATTGGCGGATATTTGCCTTCTCCTGGCAAAATGTAGAATCACAATGAGATGGCTGCGAGGCCCATTACCGAAGGCCGTGGACTGGCTTGCCGCCTTAGCACACTGCTGCACGCACACAGATAATTATAATGCCCTCATTCCAGAGAAAAGCAGGCCCATGAAAATATGGGGTCCACATAGGGAATACATGATAAAAAAGGCAGCGGAAGAAGAGGGCTCAGTAGACCTGGAGGCAACAGGATTGAATGTTGGGGAAGAGAACTTGACCAATGTACTTGCGAGCAATTAAAAATTTAAATGCAGTGTTATAATGTTAAAATGGCAAATTGTATAAAGTGTAAAGAGCAAGACATGGAAGGTAAAGATGTTGAAGGGTAATTGGGATTGGTGAGCTTAACTCTGTACGTACTACAGGTGCTATTATATGTGTGCTTCTGAAACTGTAGTGTCACAATGACTAGATACTGTACTGCTTGTCTGACTGTTAACAGAAAAAGCATTAAATAAAGGTTTTTTTAAAATTAAGTCCTTGGTGAAACTTTCGAAAGCAGGATGCAGCAGAGAACAAAATCCAGTCCTGTCACTCCCAGGCAAGACAGCAGCCCAACTCAGCAAACCAAGCAGCATAGTGGCAGCCCCTCCTGGCAGTCCATCAGCTATTCTTCTAGGCAGAATGTACTTAGTCCAGAAAAGGTTTCGAATATAGGGTGTCAGAGGTCCAGTACTTATACTGATTTTAGTCTTTGAAATAGGTAGACTTCAAAGAAATGTCTTTATAGTGCACAACACCCTGCCCTTCCTGGCCCTGGCCCCAGACATACTACAGGGAGTATACATGTATGTGTGGGGACAGACACAGCCCTACTCAAGGTGCAAGTGTCTACTCCTCCCAACACTCTAGCTCATGAAGACGCATCGGCCTGGTGATGGGCCATCAGGATATGCAGGACACACCTCAGCTCCCTTGGTGTGTTATTGTCTAGAGTGAATTCACAAAGCCCAATTGTCATCCAACTCAGATGTGCTTTCCAGGGACAGACAGAGGCACCAAATTATTAAAGTAAGAAAATGCCTACTTTCTAAAAGTGACATTTTCAGACCTGAAATTTAAAAATCAACTTCACTACGATGTATTTTTAAATTGTGATTTGAGAGACACCAAACTGCAATTTTATATCAGCTCCCAATCGGAAGATACCCATGTAAAATGCTACAGGGCAGCTCCAACGCTAACCTATAGGAGAGATAGGCCTTGCTGCAGTGAAAAGCAAATTTAGCTGCTTTTCACTACCAGAACATGTCAAACTTAAAAGCACATGTCCACCTTTTAGATATACAGACGCCGCCCCTGGGGCTAGCTAGGGTCTACCTTAGGAGGTGCCTTACATGTAGTACAAGGGAAAGATTGGGTCCGGCAAGTAGGTGTACTTGCCATGTCGACATGGCAGATAAAAACTGTCCACACGGCCTCTGTACTGGCAGGCCCGAGACACGTTTGGAGGGCTACTCAGGTGAGTGGCACAACCAATGCTGCAGGGCCACCAGCAGCATTTGTTTGACAGGCCCTGGGTACATGTAGTGCACTGTACAAGGAACTTACTAGTAAATAAAATATGCCAATCATCAAGAAACCAAATGCCATTACATTTTAGACACAGAGCACATGCACTTTAGCAGTGGTCAGCAGTGGTAAAGTGCCCAGAGTCCAAACACCAGAAAAACGAAGTCCAGCACGCAATCAAAAAACAAGAGGCCAGAAGCAAAAAGACTGGGGAAACCATACCAAAAGATGCCACATCTAACAAGGGTACATAGGGTGCATTGGCACTGATAATCTAAATAAGAGGGAATAAGCAAATGGGCAGGAGAGACTTGCCTGCATGCAATGACTGCCGGCTGAAAGATATAAGAAGGCGTGTGTCAAACATCAATCACAGTGCGACATCATGTTCTATGTTTACTGAATGTAGTGATTGAGAGGATTGAGGAGACTGTGAAACTGCTGTGCATCAAGGAATGCTGTATTAGTCGTTCATAGCGTACTAGTGTTTGCACTCAGAACTGAAAAACCTTATCTGACATGGGAGCAAGATGCCTGGCCTCCATCAGACATGGTTCCTAAAGGACAAGCAGGAGCGATGGTAAGGCAGAGCAGATGATCATTCTATGTTTTGAGTCAATCTCTTTCAATGAACATTTTCATTTCAAATATGTAGATGCCAACAAACCCATCAAAAAATAAATGCTGACATAAGAACATAACATACACATCTTATAAAGATTTGCATCTGCGCTTCTACTAATAAAAACACCACAGGAGAAGGTAGGTGAGCTTCAAGCTGAGAGGAGAAGCTAAAAATGATGAATCAACTTTCTTTCTTTATCATTACCCTCCACAATGTCTTCACAAAATATGAACTGACCTAAAATTGGCCAACCAACATGCTACCTTCTACCATTTGCTTCCTTAAGTATTACTATCACTGTCAATGCTCTCCCTGAACTCTTTCTTTCTCTCTAACCAACATTATTTGCAACACTCTGGGCCCTCATTGACTCATCTTGTTTCCAATGGTAGCACTAGCAAGAGGGCTTACATTGTGCTATTGTTCTTTAAAGGACACTACTTTGAATTGATACTTGCAATCTCAGGTTGTTCAGTTGGATGTATTTTTATTTTCTCCATTCTCTCCTACTTTGCTTCCAAATCATGTATAGAACCTGCAGCATACTACTGGAAGAACCCAAATTATCCATGTGCTTCACCCACTTTCTCTGTTATCTTCCGACTCCGTGCACTTCAGTTTCTTTCTCTGATACTTTCAAGAGGCTTCATTATCTTCCACTACCCTCAGGTTAGATTCTAATCTTTAATTCTAGATCTAATGCATTGGGTTTCCCTTCTTTGGCTACAACTGCTGTGAATTAACTGTTAGATGTTTTATGGAAAGTCCAAAGAAAGACATTTTCCCCTTGGACAAAGTTCACATTTAAGCTGATCTCTCGAAACAAGAGGTTTAAATTACTCAGTACCTTTCATATTTTCCTCTTTGAAAAGTGAATTGCCATGCTGGTAGATAAGCACTGAGAGGCACTATTTCAGTGTCCTCAGATTTTGCCTCTTTTTGCACTAACACCCAACTTTTATTCAGCAGAAGCAACAACGGTAGTGACTCCAGTCTTAGTATTCCATAGTGCTCTTCTGCTTGAGTCACATGAATGTCATGAGTCACAGACATAGCTTTAGAATAGCACGAGTCAGATCTTGGTGAGCCTGAGCTTGTTACAAGCCATACCCCCTCTTGCATGCCCACCGGATACCAAACCTCGGTCTTTTTCTGTCAATTCATTTTGAAGAGCTAAAGCCTCAAAGTATGTGGCGAATCAGAGGATACTCTAATTAAATGCTCACTTCCCTTTCCTTCTCAGCCCACCATTCTATGCCACATACAGTTTGACGGCAAGGAGAAAGACAAGCATTAAGATAAAATCAAACAAGTGCCCTCATTATGCAATATCACCCAACCCCACTTATTGGTGGATTTTATAAGATAATTAATTTAATTTAAGCTGTAGTAGGAAAAATATACTTTAGCTCCAAATAATTTCAGATGCCATATCCTTAGTTAAAGGTTCACAATTTGCTGTTCCACAGAATGACAAGGACTGTGAGTATGCTGAGAAATGAAATTACCTACTGGCTCATCACAGAAACAAAATGGCAACATTAAACTACAATTCAGACCTTCAGAAAAAAGTCTTACCCATTCAAAAACATTATACAATGTCACTTAAAGCAGTCACAGCCATCTAGTGGGGGATATTCTCAAGAACGTGATAACCATCGCAAAAGTAACTTACCGCAACTCTCAACATCACAGTCTATCGCAGGAAAATTACGCCGTGTCAACTAAGTATTCACAATACGGCGGTACCATGCGATAGTCACCAGATAACGCGTCAAATGACCGCGGGAAAATCAGCGCCACGCCGCAAAAATGCGAAACACGAATGCAAAAAAAGCTGCGATGAGGCCAATCGCGATACAAAAAGCTGCCAAAACCAGCTACACGCCTGCAAATCCCACGCGCCTTGCGGGAAAATGCACCATAAAAGCAGAGTAAAAAAACGGGGAGATGACAACGTACGAGCATAACCCCACAGCTGTGACGCAGAACAAATGACCATTGTCCAAATCAGATAGGCATTTCCCCGCAAACAGCCGCAATATACATGGACATGCATTCAGTATGTAACCTGTGCCAATGCGGAAACAAACATGGAACACACTGTGAAACCTCATCTCCTCTTCATACTGCAGAGGGACGAACAACACCCTCTGTACACCGACGTGCCATGTCCATGAAAAAACTATTAGGAAAGCATGGAACAATGTACGGGCAGTGAATCCCCCTACGTAAATGTCACCCATGTCATGGGACTTAAGTCACAGGGTGCATCCCTGCATCATGGCGGCACATATCAGAGCCCAAAAGAATCCCTGTTGTCACTAGTAGGCCACAAATGACAGCCAAAATGGAATGAATTGGGACACATGTGAAATGCCGAAGAGTGGGACACCATAACAACTGTGACACACAGAACTGGCAGTTCGAATATGTGACACCCCAAACAGCCCCACTGCACAGAGGTGACACACCCACCATCCATCAACAAATTCCAAAATTGTCAGCACAACATGTCGCACCCACACTTGTCTGAGTGACGTGCCTGTACAGATGAGTGACATTGGAATGCATTTATTAGCACATGCTGTGCCTGTGGTCAGTCAACGCACTGTCCCACACAATGTAACGTCAACCAGAGAAGAAACTGTCAATGATGTAGCCCCTAGGGGCTATTCCTGCTGCGGCTGCAGCGGGATGTGGGCCACCTGCCTTATCTCCATCATCATCTTCCGGTGCATCTGGCACTCATATCCATGGGGCTTCGCTGCGTACACATATGTTGTGCAACGCACAACATGCAACGATCATCTTGCACACGAGGTCTGGGTTGTACAGGAATCTTCCACCTGTGACGTCCAGGCACCTGAAACGTGACTTCAACACGCCAAATGTGCGCTCCACGATGCCCCTGGTGCGTTTGTGGGACAAATTGTACTGTCTCTGGGCCTGTGTGTTCGGGGCTCGGAGGGGTGTCATCATCCAAGTGCAGAGTGCATATCCTTGGTAACCTGTGACAGTGCAGAGAGACATGAGTCAAGACAACGCACTGCATGATGTTTTGACAGTCTCACTGGTTGACTTGGGGTGTGACATGTGTAAATCTGAAATTCCTGTATGACATGTAGTGTATGTTGCAAATGGGCGGCACCAATGTGTGTTACGTAGCCTCACTGCTGCACCTCCCCCGAGCACATTCACCTGTGTGCGCTGCGAGATAGCATCACATGCACCCCTATGGCACACTATTGTCATGCCTATCTACGCATGTCCTCAAGCGTGACTACGACACAGTGATGATGCTGCGCATAATGTTGCTGGCCACGTGTGTGTAGGCCCATTGCAAGGACAGGGCTGACACAGATGTAGAGCACCAGCCTGGCTGAACTCGACATGCAGTTGAGGGTACATCTTTGGCTCATGCTGCGCCAATAGCGACACACACAACAGTTGGCATGTGTGAACCTTGACCCCTAGCGGACATGCCCTCCCCCATGTACCCCTTTGGCCGAGCACACACACCAGGGGCATGCCACATAGCAACATTGTCGATTGCGGGACAGGTGGGGCAGACACTTCAACAGAGACACACGCATCAGCCACATCCTTGGCAAGGCCTACACTGCACCACACCCAGATCCATGTGTAGAGTAGCCACACCTCTATGCAGTACTGTCGTACGCCTGTCCACCCCGCTTACGCTCACCGGGAGGTACAACACCGTTTCATGTCCCAGGTCTACACCACTGCCTGCGATGACATGGATGCGCACGCTGTACACAGCACAATGTTATGTGGAATGACCCCGGTCCCTCATGCATACATAACAACCACACGGACACACCGAGTGAGTTTGTGGAACTGGCTATGGGTACGTGTGCCTGGCCCCTTTCATTGCCAGGGTCACATCTCCAGTGACGCCTGTGCTTGATGGGTGTTGGGTAGTGTAAGCCACCACTCGAGAGTTTAGTTGGATGCTGTCAAAAAGCACAACTGTGAGCAGACAATCAGCAGTACAAGGTACGAATATCATGGGTCTCTGACTTGAGCATCACAGAGTTCGTGGCCCCGGATGCAAAGCGGCTGGCACAGGCACACCACCACGGAATGGTGACTTGCGGTGCACTGAGGTAGGGCTACGTGAGCTGACCGTGTACTCATCAACGTCCAAGGGGAATGTCGCGGAGGGTTGCGGGGTTGGAAGATGTCTTTCCAGGGCAGAAGCAAGCAGAAACAGGCTAATGGCGGATTTGAATGCTTCAGACTCCACTTTTCCACCTTGTCAGTTTCAGCGACATGTAGATGAGGACAACCTCCACACCATGGGCTCAGACGCCAACGACGTTCAAACAGAGATTGCCCATGAATTTCAGGGCACACACTCAGTGGCATCAGATCTGGAAGGGGATGCAGTCAGTGATGAGGCCTGTATAATGACATGTACTCTGCCATGTAGAGAGCAAGACTCAGTTCATATTGTGTGACCTACTCCACCGCACTGTGTTCCGGAGGCAGCGGTCAGCAGGGGCCCACAGCCACGTGTGGTAGGCATGCGCTGCACAGTCAGTGGCACCAGTGCAGTTGTCGGTAGTGTCCCATCACCTCCGTAAAGGTGAGCGTTGTCTCCTCCGTACTGAAGCCTGTCTTCCTCTTACTCCTCTCCTTGTGTACTGTGACATGAACACTGCCATGAAGAAATCAAGACTCAGTTCCAAAAGTGCGACCTATTTGGCCCCAGTGTCGGCCGGAGGCAGCGGTCAGCGCGGGCTAACCGCTGTCCAGCCATCTCCTTCTGGATCTCTCACACACGGCGTTGGAATGGCATTAGATTTGTGGCTGACGTAGGTAGAGGCACCAGAGCTGAGCGGGTGTGCAGCCGGCGAGGAGGCCGTGTCCTTCCTGTGAGAGACTGCATTGGGACTGCATTGGATTGGTGTGAGGCCTGCAGGACCGCAGTGCAGGCCGAAGGCCGGAGTCAGCATGGGCCCACAGACACGTTTGGTGGGAGTCCTATGCACAGACTTGGTGGCACCACATCGGAGGGAGTATGGTGACATGAACTCGGCCTTAAATCATGTACTCTGCCATGGTGTAATCAAGACTCAGTTCCAAATGTGTGTCCTACTTGTCCGCTGTGTATGCCGCTGGAGTACGTCAACGATAAAGGAGTGCCGCAGGCCTGTGTAGCGGAGGCTTTGATGGTCCGAGGAGTCTGCCAAGTTCGAGGGCCTCGGGCTTGGAGCTTGCACCGGCACATGGTGGGCCCTCTTTGACAGACACCGGTGTCGGCAGGTGGGCATTTAGACCTGGGTGCGCAGGGGCGGGCAGGACTGGTTCGGGAGCAGCGTCCCTGGGTGCAGCAGGCGCACATGCTCGCAGGCAACCCCGCTCACGGCGTAGGCCTCGTGACGGGGTGAGAGGCGCCGCCCTGGCAGGGACGTTGGGCATTCCGGAAGAGGACCACGCCCAGGGCTACGTGCTTTTTATTCACACCCCTATGCTGACCAGGCATACGCCGGGCCAGCCAACTCCGCACACGCTTACAGGGGGGGACGTAACAATGTAGATTCCCTTGATCTTCCCCACTGGCTGGGGCGACATGGTGCGTCCACTGTCCACTACACTCCAAACACCAGATATGTGTGTGGTCTGCACACTGCAGTCTGTCCAGCACAACCACGCCATACTTGTCAATGTGTGCAGTCTCATTCATCGGTCAAATCGCCTGCTTCGCACATGCTGGTCCCCACCTCTTCGACATTCTGCTATTGTGTGGCCGAGGTGCCATGCCGTTGATGGCTAATGTACATGGCTGGCCCAGGTTCCCACAGTGAGTTGTGCTGTCGTGTCTGGTGGGTGTGCATGTTGTATGTGAGCTTTTGACCTGTGCATTTCCTGTGTTGTGAGTTGCATGATTGTGGAGTTGAGATGTGTGGTGTGTGCATTTGGTACTTACCAACGAGCAGAGCATTTCCGTAGGTGCCATTCTGGAAGCGCTGGTTGATGATACGGCTGGCTGTGAGACTCCTCCGACTCTGGCAGTTGTTGGTTAGAAGGTACCAGAGGCCAACAGATGCAGCACAGCCAGCAGCTTTGTCTGCGGAGGAATGTTGGCTGTATGCTGTGTTGGTACCGTCAGCCTGTGGGCTATGATGTTCAGGATGCGGAGGATGGTTGTCCTTTTGAGCCTGTAGTGGGCAATTACATACTCTGGTATCATGTCTGTGAGGCTGGTGCGTTTTCTGCAGGTCCGCGGTCTGTGTTTGCGTTGCCTCTGTGGTGGTCCGGGCGGGGTGGGGGCAGGGTCCGGGGGGGGGCAGGGGGTGGCGGCGGTGGGTGTTGTGGGACTGTTGGGGCTCCGAGCTGTATGATGAATAGCTCCATGGCACCTCTTGTTCTTCAGGTGTGGCTCTGGGCTGGGCTCCCTTTTGTGGTGCAGGCTGTCGTCCAACTTTACACCAGGTCAGAGCAGGTGTTGATTTCCTGCTGCTAACGCGCCTTATCGCCTGTTTTGAGTTTGTATCACCGATCTGGCTGGTCATTGAGAATGTTGCGGAGTGGTGTTGTCGCGGCTTTACGGGAATGCCTACTATGCATCTCATTAGCGATAGTTGCCGGGGTCATCTGTGGCAATGTTTTTTGCGGCTGCTGTCGCAGGTAAACTGGTGTTATGGGCTGTTAACACCAGCTTGTGAATGGGGCGATATAATTATCGCAACTTTGGCTGCGATAAAGTGCTGTTAACTCGGCGATAGCTCCTTGAGAATATGCCCCAGTGTGTGAATTTCTGTGGAATCTCAATCCTAGCCAGCGCTGGGCTGAGTTTCCACAATGGAATTTAGCTGGAGGTCTGGCCTGTGTTCTGTCAGGGGCAACTGGTTGGAGTGAAGGAAAAGGCGCCTGAATAAAGTGTTGCTTAACTTATTCTGCCTCTGGCTCTGCTAATAATTCTACAGGCTAACCCTTTTCCCCTCATTCGATCTCTCAATCACAGATTATTTACAACCCCATGTTTTGCCACCTACTTTTACTACTTGTGAATTGCTATTAAACACTGCATTTAAACGCTCTCACCCTGATTTTGAGCACGCCTGAGTTTTCCGACACTTGTGCAAACCCCTGTTTCCGCAGGTGTTTCAATTCAGCATTGGGTGGTATTTACTGGCCCCAGTAATTACCAAGCGTGTTAAATATCTTACACTACGTTAACTTTCGGCAGGTCAAACCTACCGGAATTTAACAGGGGAAATAATGCGGTATTTAGAATGACTTGCAGATTTGGGTGCGGTAAACTGAGTTTGGCGGAGTAAGCACCAAAATCCACATAGTTCTCAAATAAGTCAGAATAGGTGCTATATATCGCCCCTGATCAATTCGGATCCTCGGCAGTCAGATTTTATTGGGTGCGATAAATAGCCCCTATTCCTCTGATCATCTCGGAATCAGGACTTAGAGTAGGAATAACCCATCATATTCTGGACAACTGTTAAACAGCCAAATGTTGCTTTATCCCCAAACCACCTATATGCTAAGTTCTATTTCATTCCAGACCCATACATCAGCTTGGAAAGTTCGATGCAAATGCATGTTTGAAGGTAGAAACATTCGCCAGGCACCCGGTTATTGAAAGATGGCTTATTAGTTGTGGCTCTGACCAATTCCTAACCAGACCCATTCATGAACCCAACTTTAAAGTACAACATTATGATAGAACACGTACTATGCATCAGTGTGCAATAGTACTGAAGTGGCATGTTTTTGTCCCACAACATTGATGCTTCTTTGCGGTTTTCAGGTTAATGGTACTAAATGCCTTTGAAATATATATATTGATTTATTTTAGTACTGTCAGAGGTTTTGTAGAGCAGGAACTAAGTTGAAGTCATAGTAAGTGCAGAGGAAGATCACAACATGAGTAGGAGAGGGGGAAGGACTGGTCCATAAAGGAACATAAAAAGGAGCAGCACAGGTAAAACATTATTCAATGCAATACATTAGAGAGCAAGTGCAGCTCAGCCATGCATAACTGAAGATGTGCAAATGGCGTGTCTTTATAGAACTTTGAAGGTTGCAGGTAATGATATTTAGGAAGAGTGATCATTAAAAGCAACAAGGACAAGAGGTAGAAGAAAGGCACCAATCAAGGAAAAAGAGTTATAATCGCAGACAAATTACAACAGGAGACCGGATTCATGGCTCCGTCTTTTCAAGTGAGAAAGAAAGCTGGTTGATGTGGTATGGACACAAAGCCTTAGAACTGGGAAGTGCCTAGGTAAATGGCAAAAGGAAAATCTAAATGGTGGAAGATTTGGCTTAGAGGGGGCTTGACGGATAATGGATAGTGAGGGGTTCAATTAGGTATTTCTCAAGCAGTGGCTTTTTGAAGCAGTTCTGAAATGAGCAGTAAGAGGATATTCTAAATCCATCAAAATTGTGGGACTGTTACATGATAAAGAGTGGAAGATGGAAAACTTCATTCAAGTGAAAGATCGAAAACTTCATTCTGAAAGCAGGACCTGCTACATGGGGATTTGCTTTAATCTTGACCAAGTGTTGGCGACATACCATTATGAAGCTCAGGCAGACGGTTTTGTTGTTGGGGCGTATCTCCATTTGAGATCTTTCAGAACTGGTGCAATGAGTTTGTAGGACAATTAATTTGTAGGACAATAAGATGAGATTTGCTGCTGAGTGGAGGGTGGCTTTCAGGGGATCTTTTCTGTTTCTGGGAAATTAATTAGGACCAAGTCAGAGGGTCCCAGGGTAATCAGAAGTTACAAGTCCCTAACTGTAATGAACCAGGGTCTTTCACTTCTGATGCCGCAGGCCCATGTACTTTGGACTCCAAAACATGGAACCACGTACCCCTTTAGCCCTTGAGAATAGTTCAAGGCTTACTCAGGGAGATGCTCTGGGCTAGAAAATTAGAAAAAAGCAGCGCTACAAATAGCACTCAATAAATAATTGTTTCGTCAGTGCTGTTGCTTTAAAAAGGAATAGCACTTTACTACATGCTAAACTAAGTACAACACACAAAGATCACAGGATGGCAAGAGTAAAAGCACTGGAACTCCCTCTAATGGGCCTTGCAATATACATGAGGCGTAAACTAAGGAAGGTAACAGTACTCAAATAACCATCTAAATCTAGACTAAACCCTTTAGGTCTGAGGCACAGCAAACCTATAGAAGCATATAACAAACGTGCTTTGCAAATTTGAAAAAGTCTGTCCTACTAGTGTTGTTTCAGTGTGTTAGCAAGCACTCAAAATTAAGAAACCAGATAATCCCCCATTACTAAACCTTGCATAATAGCATTGCATATGTACAAATATTTTAACTTTCACTATTAAGAAGCAATACCTTAAGAATTTGACATACTTTGAATAGAAAATAGTACAAAACGATACATATTTCAAGGAAAGTATTGAGTGCTTAGCTACCACAGAGGCCCAGAAACTCAATACGTCCATGCACTCATATGGCACTCGGTAAGGTCACCTTCAAGAGCACAAGCAAACATCATAAACCCTTCCCAGGGTAACTAATTTGTTGCTTTAAGAACCTGAGGGTATTACAATTTAAATCAAGTGCTGTGCATCTTATGGGTTCTGTTGTTCGTTGTAGCTGATCCAACTGTCCTGCTACAAAGGCCTTTGATGTGGCCACAGGCCACTAAAGCTTTCCTTCTATAATATCTGATGCACCTTCTTGGATTATGCAGGGCTCCCATGAAAATGCCCTTGTCCTCCTGAGCACCCATACATCTTTTTGATGGACTGAGCAGTAGGCTCACAGGGTGCATGGTCTATTAGCTTCCTCTTCTAGGCCTGACATTCAGCTATCGAGGCCTGATGTGGAAGTATCATGCCTCTGGCTTTCCGGCGCCTGTGCTGAAGAGAAAGAACAGTGAGCAGGAGAGCACATTCAATGGGGTTTCCCAGGCAAACAGGGTATGCCTTCAGAAGCCCACACCTTTACAATGGCTGGAGGATAAATGTAGCTCAAAAGTATTTGGTGTAGGATTATGTCAAGGTCTTATGGGGGGATCCACTGGCCATGGGCTGCCAGGGGGTGGTTAGGAGATTTCCCATAGGATTTAATGACATGGCTGTGTGCCCCTAAACTCCAGGGCTCTTGCTGCATGACTTTCAGCATGCATGCAAGTGGCTGCTTAGATCCCATATTTCTCAGGCCCCTATGAGTTGATCTTGATGCCGTCTGTATTGTTGTACTCCTGGTACCCTGTTCCAGGGACCTGGCGTGTTCCCCCGGGGCCACCTCGCCCCCAAGTTTTAGATGTTTCTTTCTGGGACCTTGATTCTGCCAACAGATAATTTTTTCACTGCTCATTGTCATTGCTGCTCCTCATTTTGGCAACAGTTGATTGTAGGAGCTACTGCCCTGCCATCTGGTGTAGCCCTTGGTATTCTCTTGAAATAGGGTTTTATTGCAGCAGCACAACACAAGCCTCAAGGCAAATTAATTTCACAGCATGCGTTTACCAAGCACCCAAGGCTTTCAGCCACCTGAAAGTTGTAGTACCCACTCTTAGGGCCCCCACAGCCAGAACCAGGTCACAAAAGTCTTACAGCAACCCCTTCATTTATGGTCTTTAGAAAGTCTACCCGCTACTTGCCTAAGGTTGGACACTGGGAACAGATCTAGAGTCTAACGGAATTACAAACTCAGAGTTTTCCCACTCCAGAGAGGAAGAACTCTGGACTTGGACTGCTTTTAATTCCACAATGTGGATCTGTCTTTCTTCTGTTTCTCCTCTGCTTCTCAAAGAATCTTCCCTATGTAGAAGTTTAAAAAAGGAGTTCTAGAATGTGGGAGTCCCTTTCCAATACAGAGATGCCGCAACACCTTTCCATCCTGACTGCCACTTCTTGGGAGCACCCCAAAGTCAGTCCAACTCCCTGCAAAGAACAACTCAACTATCTACTGAAGGGACATTGGTAAAGGCCTCTTAGCTGAGCCAGGCTCCTCCAAGTTAGGTCTGATTTCTTATTTCCAAGATTTCAAAGAACATCCTCTGTGGTGAATGGTGCCTGCAACCTGCCTACTCTCTCTTTGTCCTAGGTGATAACATACTTAGATAGCTTGTAAGAGAGAGGAAGCTACTTACCTTATAGAAATTTCATCACTGCTTTTCCCTCTACTAGGGAAAGGCTAATCCCTCAGAATCTATCTATTATTCACAAGGAGATTTGAAATGCCAGCTGGTAAAAAGAGTGATTGGCGTAGTAGGGTAGCTCAAAGTATGAATTCCATTAAGGCTGGCTCAGGGAAATATTTTCAATCTTCTAACATAAAAATGAACGTATATAGAGTAAAACTAACTGTATATGTGTTCAGGACCCATATTTTAGTAGGGAAAGACACATTAGCTGTCATGACAATAAAAAGTTGAGATTTAGGCATACTTTATCCAACATTAAAAACTGTTTAAATGTTATGGCGTCAACATTTCACCCCAAAAATCTGCCTTCTTTAATTGATAGATAACGTGGCCTATTTTTTTTATTTTCTCACCATTTTATCTTCAGTAGATATTTAAAGTGTAGCTTTAATAGCTTTTATAGAGCTTAAGGAACAGTATCTATTACTTCCCTAATTTTATTCACTTTTCCAGTGAACAAACACGTGCATTTGGCACAAGTGGTAAGAGAAGCAAAAATGGAGCAAAAAAGGAATAGCCACTGCTCATAATAAAAAGACACGTGCCTCATGTGTCCATTTTCACAGAGATGCTCTTGCCCAGTTAGACACAATTTAATATTCCTTCCCAAAAGTATTTAAGTCTGCTGTGACAAAAAATGTTTCGAACGAAAGTGGCATCCATCTCTTTGTCCATGAGCTCTGCATAATCTTTGAGCTGTATCTTCTTTTAATGTTAATAACATTCGAAAAGCACAGCTTTATCCAGAAGGGTGTTCTGGGACTACAACCATGAATAACTGAGTGGCTGCTATGGAGTCTTATGCAACTTTGTGAAGGTTAGTTGTAGTTTCTTTCTTTTGTGGCAAAGAGTAAATGTGCTTTAATAATCGGCAGTTGAAGGTGAGTGCAACATTCTGCTAGGGTTATTTGGGAAAATGTGCTTTATGGTAACTGTGTCCCATCTGTTGAAGTGTCCGATGCGTGAGACAAAGAGCTTTTACCAAACTCTTATCATGAAGGAGCCACTGTATCTTAAGTCTGTTAGAAGAAATGTAGGCAGTTCAATGCAAACCAAAAATGTTTGGTACCAAAAAGTTCTGAATCAGATGTAGCCTGTAGATTACTTTTTTGGAAGACCTGAAAAATTAGTTTACAGCAGTCAAATGGGGTATTATCTAAATATTCTGCAAATTAAACATGACAGAATTGCAAAGTCAAACCCCGAGACTCTTGAAATGTGAACATGAGAATCTGAAACAGGAAGACAGCCCAAATTTGAGGTCACCAATTGTTTGACCAGGCTTCTTTTAGATGACCTAGGACCAGAACTTCTGTCTTGCCTCTGTTTGATTTTGCTCATCCAAGAGACTACACTGGAGAAATATCTCCTTAGTGTGGCCTAGTGGGCCATCCATGTGGATAAGTTGAGATTCATTTGCATAGGTTGTGAAGGTAAAAACATATAATCGTATCAAATAGTCAAAAAGGGCGTCATGTACGGTAAACAGGGTCTAAATTAGCTAGGATCAATGAGGGACGCCTTACTTGACATGTTCAACTGTAGAGTAAAAAAGTGATTTTAACTGCATGCGTCAATCCTGCAAAGGCAACATCACTCAGATCTAAGATGAATCATGGATTAAGATCTCACACAGTCAGGTCAATAGGATGACAATGGAAATGGTATCAAAGGGAATAGAATGATCAATATGAATTAGAGGCGCACTGCCAAAGTCATTTGGTAGCCAGTATAGTTCGTCGACCACCTCAGTCAGTGCTGATACAGTACTTTAATGTTTTCTAAAGAAAGAATAATCTGGGTCGAGTATACAGTAGGATGTCAGAAATTAGGTAATGGCGGAATTGACATGTTTCTCGAATATCTTATTAGGGACAGATAATCAGGAGATTGTATGATAATAGCGTGGAATATAGATTCTGGCAGTGGGCCTCTTTTGAAAGGGGAGACAGCAGTGTACTTCCAAGTAGAGTACTAACGCAGGGCAATGTATGCATAGTTCTACAATAAACGATGCAAGCATATCAATCCTAAATGTATGCTCTAGGCATTTTATACTTCATAAGGAGAGCCGGATTTAACAGACAGAGCAATATGTTTTGCCAGTCAAGGGGACAAGCTTGAAAAGGTATGGCAGTACACAGTTCTTGTACATTGGTTAGGACGGGAGAATTGCATTTAGAATGTAAGAAAAAACTATTTTAAACATTTCCTTTGTGGAAGTCACAGAAGGAGCAATTTGTTTTTCTACAAAGCAGCTTTAGATTGCCTTGCTAACCTCTTATAAATCTGAGTTTCTGAGTTCGTATTTGTTTCTTATTGGAATGATACTCATCACATCCAGCTGTGCTTCAGTTTTCTGCATATGAATTTAGACTCCATAGGCTCCAGGATAAACCAAAGTTCAATGAGCCTGAACCAATGGATAGGAATTGGTGTTACCATAATCCAGGGACAGCCTTAACTTAGATTCCAGGCAGTCACTTTAAAGAATATATTTCACCTTTAGGTACAGTGGGTGTAAAGTTGTCCAGCATCAGACACATTGCATACACTCCTGGTTAATTTTACTCCAGGCTTTGCGTAGAACAACTGCTTTTCTGGATAGGCTATTTACTTAGTCCAATCATTTTGGCAAGATCAACATTTTGATGAGATTGCAGCTCCCCATTATAGACTGTTTCAAAGTGTTCCATCGCCGAAGGTCATTCTTAATTTTCCCCATTATAGGGAACAGGTTTAGATCTACAATATCCTCCACCTTCGCCGTAATATGTACGCCTAAATAGACTGCTTCCTCCACAATCCTACTGTCAGAGGCAGTGGTAAATCTATTTGTCAGGATCTGTGTTTTCGCCTTATTCAGTGAAAACCCTGATTTGGTCCCAAAATTTTTGCAATGATTTCTACTGCGCGCAGCGCTCTATCAGGGTTTGATGTAATTATAGCCACATCGTCGGCATACGCCAATAACTTAGTATCCCAACCATGCAAGCTGACAGGAATAATGTCAGCGGAGGCCTCCAACTGTCTGAGGAGGGGATCTATATATAATGCAAATAAAAGGGGAGAGGACAGACACCCCTGCCTTGTTTCCCTTCTGATTGAAAATGTCTCAGACTCTTCCCCCATTATTTGCAGTTGCGATATAGGGTTGGCATACAAAACTTGTACTGCCCTAATAAAAGAGACCCCATAGCAACTGGCTTCCAAGATCTTCCATAGAGAACTCCATGACACCCTGTCAAAAGCCTTCTTGGTGTCCATGAAAGCAACCCCCATAGGGTTCATGAGAACCTCTGTAGCATCAAAAAGTAAAATTACCGCCTAACATGTTCTACCGACCCCCTACCCTGGATAAAACGATGTTTGCGAACTGATGCAAGGTGATGCATTACACTGTTCAACCGGGTGGCAATAATCTTTAAATATAATTTAGCATCACTGTTTAAATGTGTGATAGGACAAGAGGAGCCCAAATTAATAGGGTCTTTGCCCTTTTTTTTAGAAAAATAATAATATTGGCAGTGCCCCATGAACCAGGTGGTGCAGCCCCATCCTTAACCACCTTAAATAGTACAAGCATTTCCTGGCAGATCTCTTTAAAGAAGATTTTATAAAACTCTAGAGGTATACAGTCAGTTCCCATTGCTTTGCCCGATGGAAGGGCTTGGAGAGCACGATAGAACTCTTCCTGAGATTTATCCGACCCCAGTAGAAGACCCTCCTCCTGTGAGACCCTCACACTCGGAACAATTCAGACAATTCACCATATGTTAGAAGACCTTCTATAGGCGAAGCCGTATATAAATTATCACAGAATTCCCTAAAGGCCTCCCTAATGTCAGCAGGATCTGAGACTACTTTTCCCTGCATTTTCCTGACCTGCTCTATATGCCCTGCCACCACCTGTTGCCTAGCCATTACTGCTAATAGTGGGCCAACACTTTCACTATATTCAAAGCATTCCTGTCTCTTGGCAAGGAACCTCCCTGCCGTCCTCTCGGCATTAAAATCATTCAGACAGGCTTTAGTTACCGTAATTGAGTTCAGGGCTAGAGATACATCACCTCCTCTGGTCACCGTGCTGATTAATTCTGTTTTTAGATGGGCAAGTTTTTGATAGAGCCTTTTAATCTGTCCCACCCCTTTTTTTTTTATTTGATCAAACTATATTGCAACGTCTCTCCTCTCACTGATGCCTTGCAAGCATCCCAGATCATTCCTGGGGGAGCACTCTCCTTATTGTTATTGTAAAACTCCCTAAAACAGCCCTTCATATAATTGACATATTCTGGATCGAAGAGGAGTGACCTCTCAAACGACCACCTCTTACCTCTTATACTCCTTTCTTACTCCTACAAAAGGGAGTTCCAGAACAACGGGATTATGATCTGACATTATTCTAGGGAAGAGCTCCACCGGGCCTCCTGAAGTAAAGATAGTGAGGTTAAAACATAATCAAGCCTAGCGAGCTTGCTGTGAGGAGCAGAGTAGTAAGTGTAACCAGGCTCCTGGGCTTTCAAGCTAGGCCATGCGTCTACCAGTCCGATATCCCTTAAGCGATTTTTCATCGCCCTGGAAGATTGTGGTTTGCACCCCTTGCTAGAGGCCCCATGACCCCCTGGAGCTCCTCTTGATCCATTAATATTTAGATCCCCACAAACCACATAAGGTGCGGGCCAGGAGGGTAATTTGATAGCTAGAAAATACAGTAAGCCAGGGTTGTCTAATACTGGAGTATACACGGAGCATAATGTAAATGAGCCCATACCTCCCCTACCCATCTGCCATTCTTATCCACTGCCTTTCTCCTAGGCGTAATAGCGCTACCTTTCATTGAAATGGTGAACCCCTTGGTCCTGACATCTTGGGTGGTATAGGCAACTACTTTTAGCCCCAAAGACTTAAGCTGATTTCTGTCATTCTGTGCTATGTGGGTCTCCGGTAGGCAGTACAGATCTGCTTGTAGAATTTGAAGATCTTCTTGGATATTTCTCCTTTTGGCTCTGTCATTTAACCCACAAATATGAATAGTGGCGATGCGTAAGTTAGCCATCATGCCAATAAATCATCTTGTCCAACCATATTACCTCATCGCAATTAACACAGGCATCATACTGCCCGATAAAGGTCTCTGATCCAATGTTATTTACACATTGCTCTTTAACCTTTAATACTACCCGAAAATCTGAAAGAAAAACAAACTTTAACTGCAATTTACATATCAACTTTTTACCACGTGACCCCCCTTCCCGACTCCCCCCAACACCCTCCACCCCACCCACCTTCTACCCCACCTACCCTTGAAAGCAGCCAGACCCACTGGGTCTGAGTGATAGAGATAGCAAGAAACACCGCAGCCCCCACCCTTTAACCACCCTACACACCCCATCAAACCATTATTGCAAAACAAATGACAAAAAAGAAAGAAAGGGTTCCACCTATCTTATGACATTTAGCCCAGGCTCCCTTAGCTAAACTACTAAGCTGCTTTGGGGATCTTACGCAGTTCTTTTCTCCACCAGAGCCATGATCCAGATACTTTCTAGCTTGCATTTCTGAAGTCAAGAACTTTACGGACCCTCTAATAATTGTCTTCAGCCTAGCCGGGGCCAACAAAAATGCCTCAAATCCGGCATCTTTATTAGGGTTAACTAGCTGCCGTAATCACCATCTACGTTCCACCATTATATGGCATAACTCAGGGCGTACGAAAAAAGAGGACTCTTTATACTGTCTCCTAGCCTCAGGGCGGGCTTTCTCGAATATTGCCTGTCTAAGCATAAAATTGCCGAAAAAGATATGAATGGCCCTCGGCTGATTAAGATCTCTACTAGACATTTTGTGGAGGGCAAATGGAAACCGGTGTACCCAGTAAGCTCAGGCTTCTTTAAGAAGGTCCAGAACAAATATCATCCCCTTTCAGGCCTTCCTTAATCTAGAGGAAGCAAAGGTTGTTTCTCCTCTGGCAATTCTCCAGATCTTCCAGTTTCCACATAGAGTCTATTTGTTGAACTTCATGAGACTTTGTCTGCTCTCTCACAGCAACGGAGGAACCTAACTGAACGTGTACAAGTCAGGGGGAGGAAATTAATAGTTTCAAAGGCAAAGGAAGAAGGGTTAGCAACCTGTGACTGGGGTAATTTAAACACTATCCCTGCACTACCCCAACCGGCTATCATGGATTTCTTTAAAACTAAGAATGGAACAGGGAGCCAATGCCCTTCTGAACCCCTGTACGAATCAGGCTCCGAGATACCTGACCAGATTTCAAGTGAACACACAGGGATACCATGGGGGGCATCACCTTGGCGCATCAGGAAGTCCTGGAGGAAAGGGAGCTGCCACACAAGGTTGTAGGCAACAATGGACCCATGCTCTATGCAACCAGCACACCTCTATCAGACGGAACTGAGGACAGTGTATCAACCTCAGGCTCTAGTATACTTGAAGCGCCAGAGACTGCCCTTAGGCGTCAAAAACACCGAAGGAGTTCCAAAGGATCTAAGAGTCACCCCGAGTCACGGAAAAACAAGGGAAGACGCATTGCTGGCTCTGGGCTGAAGTGGGATTACTCACATACAATGATTTCAAGATCTGCGGACCTGCCGCCCGCCCAGGTAGAAAGCTCCTTAGGTGGACAGCAAGCTGAGGGGGTAGCTAATATGGATCCTGCTCTGAGCATGATCTTAGAGTCAATTAAAGAGCACCGCGCAGAGACCCGGGTGGACAGAAAGAAAGTAAGACAGGCTACAAAGAAATTGGAGGGTGCAGTACGGAAAGAAGGGATAGCCTGTGTGGAGATCGGCGAACGGCTGAATACCATGAAAATGAAAAGTGATACATTTTAAAACATAATGTGTTGTTGAATGTGGTTTAAACTGGGCATAGATATATGATACTATGATGCAGGAATATCAGGGGCATCTTCTAGGAGCTTTTAAGGTGTTTAGTGGAAAATAGTTTTTTTAGCACATTCATTACTTCTCAAATGAAATTCTGTGAAAACTACACGGTAAAGGAGATTCGACGACTAGCATTGAAAAAGCCTGCATGATTTTAATAGTTATTTTAAAGGTGCAGCCTATATAATATTAAAATGCTTTTGATAACTGAAATACTTCCTTGTAAGCTCCTCATAGTGATTGCCACCACCCATAAACTGTGCTCGAAAACAAAGCTTCAGACACGTACTTATCCTGTAGCACATGGGCATTCTTCCTTTGTACTATATGATTTACAGGATAGTTCATGCACTTCAATTAATGCGGTTTGCAGCACTAAATTAGTCGGTATCAATCAAGGAATATATATATATATTTTTTTTTTTAATAGGCTGTCATGCGAACCCATAAAGCCGTCAATTGCACCTAATCACTGCCATCTCAAAGAAATAAGTGGGCAGCGCATGTTTTAAGATTGAGGTTTGTGATATGAGTCCCTCTACGGGGGGGGGGGGCGTCATTAAGGGCTCCAGGGCTCCGCCCCTTCCTTTTCCAAAGCATGAGGAGTGTCTGTCAGACTGAATAAAGGTCAGCATGACAGACACTCATCATGTAACCAGGCACTTTATATGCAGCAGTGTGCAGGCACTTGGCACTCCGAGCCAAGCCTAGCCGGACTGAAGTCTCCCAGTCTTGAGGGCAGTGACCTCATTAGCATGTCAAAGCCTTATGAGGTCCACTCCCTTAACAAAGGAGTGAACATCACCTAATGAGTCAGACCTGAGAGCTTCAGGCTTCAGCCCCAAATCTGACTGTCTATCAGTGATGCCTTGTCATATGTTGGGGTCAGCAAGTCTCATTGCCCCCACTCCACTCAGTAACAAGTTCGGTAAATTCCTCTTCTCATTGGCTTGCCCATGTCAAGGTCAGCCAATACAAAGAGGTAGCGGGATCTACTATGAGTCTCTTCTGTTCCCTAAGCCTCCATCAAACTCTGAAACCTTTGTACTTCACCTTCTTGCCATCAACTGTTCAGTGCTAAATGTTGGGTGTGTCTATGTATGAATTTACACATATATGAGCATGCTTGCTGTGAATGGGTATATGCACGTGTATGTGCTTGGGAATGGTTGGTGTATGTGGGCGCCCTTGTGAATGAATATGGGTGAGTGAGTGCATGTGGATGTGTGTTTGTATGTGTGTGGTATTGTGAGTGTATGGGTGAAAGTGTATGTATGTGTGCCCGCCCCACTATTGTTCCACATTTTGGGCTGCCACTGCCCTCTATCTCCCTAGTCGGTATGACAAAGCTAAACGTCCATCAGAGGCAGCCTCAGGAAATACTGAAGCTTGAAGTGAAACTTCAACTGCTAAATGAGGCTGCTTTTAGGTGATTCAGTACATTTACATTTATAAATGTATACCACCTCACACTTTGAGTACAATGCTCACTTAGCAAATTATTTAAGGGCACAGTGCTATTTATAGGCACCCAACAAACAACTATTTCATCCATCTTTTTTACTTCAAGAGCTGCTACACGAAAACAAAAATTAAACACACACATTTTACATTGACGCATTGTGCACAATAAGCACAAAACACCCACGCATTGGATGACTGAGGTATTAACCGTTTGGATTTTGAAAGTGGCAAACAAGTGGTTTAAACAAGCATTTGCAATGCAATAGGTCTCGCATTTACACGAATTTGAGCTATTGGCACTGTAAATGACAATGCCTTTTATTTATGTTTTGGTTTTAAAAACATAAATAAACGGCATTGTCATTTAAAATGACAATAGCTTGAACACGCGTAAATGCGAGTCCTATTACATTGCAAATGTTATAAAGTTGTGCCCCCCCCTTGCCCCGCCGTAACGAAAGGGGCCTGCACTATTAATAAAGTAAATAAATAAGCGTGTCCGCTATAGTTAAAGCAGACGCGCTATAATTTTAATAAATACATCACGAAAGTGTCCAGGGTTAGGTAAATAAATAATTAAGAGTGTCTGCTATAGTTAAAGCGAACGCCTACAATTTTAATAAATACATTATGTAAGCGGTCAACGTTAAGTAAATAAATAATTAGGCGCAGCCGCTATAGTTAAAGCGGATGCGCTATAATTTAAATATATACATTAGTAAAACCAGAGGGCCTGCTGAAATGTCGTGGGTGGAATAAGAAAGATCATTAAAGAAAAAAGTGCTTACCGACTTATGAAAGAGACTGTGTAACACAACAAGTAAAAGATCCAGTCCTCATGGGAGGTAACAAAGAGCAACAAGGCGGTAACAAGGAGGGACTAACAAGCCTCATAATCTATTGGAAGCCAGCTTTTACCAAGGACAATGAAACTAGCCAATGAAAAATATGGGAGGAGAGTAGGTGAGGCTTCCACAGCATACTCTACTACAGAATGCCTCACAGAGCGAGCAGCGCATGTGCGCAGCCGCTAGGCTCGACCTAAAAACAGGCCACTGAATCCATTTCTTCAGCCATTTCTGGAACATGCAACTGCTGCTCTTCAGCCTAAATTCCAAAGATGCTGCTAATTCTTGCATCTGTACATGTGGATGTTACTGAACATGGGGCCTGATGTACAGATTTTTTATTGTGGTTGAAGATACTTGTACCAATCCCATTTAAGAAGTTGATAAAGCTTTACTGACCCCTAAATTGAGACTGCCGCTGGAAGCGGTGTGTTGTGGGTGTCCCTTCCAAACACCAAATTTGTACTAGCTGTCTCAATGGTTTTCCACCAGAATTCCAGGTGCAAAACATTGAAAGTTTATTAACTTCCAAGTTTGGATGGTAACATATTAGTAAAAGGGAAGGAGGTCCCTTTGGACCCGTTCGCTTTGTGAATTGTTGAAAAGGTTTCCGGAGGACCAGTGTTAACTCTTATAGAATATGCTTTTTTTTAATAACCCTTTTATTCTGTAAGGAAATTAGGCTGTTGTATAAAACACCTTTATTTCAAAGCAATCACATACATAGTGGGCTGCTGACCCTTGTAGGCCACCGTCCTTGAGATTGCCACCAACTAGAGTGATGTGCCATTTGTGACCTACCTTATGAATAGTTCGCAAAATTCACCACTGGTTGTAAAAGTGAATGCTTTTTGTGACCAGTATATAGATACATCTGGGCCTGGACAGTTTAAAAACGTGGTACTTTTTGAGAGGGTAGCAAGCCGGATGAAACTCCTTGCATTCTCATATAGGAAACTAATTGTATTTAAATGTCTATTCTGCAATTTTTTTTGATGCAGTATTAATCTCTAATTAAGAGTGGTAAGCTAATTTTGCAGGTATGCAGGTAAGCAATCCTAAATGCAGGTGACCCCACGCTTTCAGGATAAGCTGAGAGGGAATGTATTCTGCAGCCATTGTACTGGTGAGGAGAGGTGAAGCCAGTCAATACAATCCACAGTTCAATAATCGTCAAATACATCTAATGGGACGGCAAACAAATCAACAAGTCCCATCAGGTCTGTCTGTATAACCCATTACATAACTAGGGCCCTAGTTTTTCTCTCCTTACTTACCTTGGTACCTTAGCCATCATGTCTTCCATGTTGAATACACTAAACAATTTCCTATTTTTTCAAAGTCCATCAGTTAACAATCCAAACGGCCATTTTGCCTGCTCAGAGTTAATGCTGATGCACAGCTTCTATTCAGTCTTTAATAATATTCATTCAATTAAAGAACACGCACAGGTAAAGGCAATTGGGAAGAGCGTGACTGTTACTGCAACCATAAGCAGTGGCTTGCTTGTTTCAGATGTTACAGTGAACAGCTTTGCATCACTCTAATCTAGATGTCACTGCTTGAGTCCAGGAAGTAACTCAATTGTACGGTCACATTCTCGCCTAAAATATATTTCATTCCACAAATCTAATTTTACTCATTCTGCATTTCTGTGAAATAAAGCGTTCGAATGTTGAAAAAGGTGGAAATAATCTGTATAATTGATACAGTACGTGAATGCATTCATTCAATTCTACTTTAATGCTGTGTATTAATTACACGTCGCAATAACTAGCTGCAGCAACGTACTCATTGTTGACTTTCCAAAAAAAAGGGGGAGGATCAACAAAGAACCGCCATTACAATAGTATAAAACGTCAAACCCTGCAGGAGGAAGCACTGCACAAAGAAAGAAGCCTTTGTTACCCTGATTAAGTAAGTCCATTGTAGCAATTAGTTAATGAGGGTGAACGCTTTGGATACCTGACTGACTTTGAGGTTTTTGCTGTGCTACTGAAAACTATATCTGCATTAAAATAAATACATCAAACTGACCGTGGCTCCATTTTCAAGGGAATCTATTGAAAAATACTTTTGAAAGATTATAATGGAATGTAAAATCTGTCATTGAAAAACTAAAAAACGCAAAAGCGAAACTTAATCAGGGAAATTACACTGAGAATCACAGAGGCTATTTGTGAACTCTAGAAAAATAAGACTTTTTAGCACAATTTCTGTTAATCTTTAAATTGTTACAGAAAGTCAGTCATTGCTTAAATAAAACTTTTCGCATGCCGTGCTATATTTTTTCATTATTATGTAATGTTGAATGTTGGGTCTGTATCAAATACTAATATTTAATAAAAATGAGTGTGGCTCCATATAGAAAGTTAATCCTTTATCGAGAAACGCTTTTGAAAAAA
Organism: Triturus cristatus; assembly: GCF_964204655.1. Classification (NCBI taxonomy): domain Eukaryota; kingdom Metazoa; phylum Chordata; class Amphibia; order Caudata; family Salamandridae; genus Triturus; species Triturus cristatus. The sequence continues at coordinate 141,149,868 of NC_140591.1, read as the reverse complement.
TTAGATGTAATATAAAAATGGAGATAAAAAAGAAGCGCACGTGTTGACGGAACAGCTATCGAAAAACAGGAATGTTATTCCTGAACATTCTCGGGCTGCTGAAAAAAATAGACTCAAAAGGTCAGAGTTCCTTGTGACTGTCTGTTCCGTGTTGTTGAAATAGTTAAATCCAATCAAATCAAGACTGCTGAAATGGAAAGTAACCGTGTCTATGTTGCCCACTGCCAGTGAGTGAAGCCTTGGTAATCTGGGGAGCTGCCGGGCCATCACAAAAATAAATAAAATATATTTTAAGGAAGAAAAATTCTTTTAACAAACCCACACACATTGTCCCGTCAGCCCTACCTAACAAGAAGGGAAATATTCTTGTGGCGGATGTCCACATTGTGCACAAGAAAAATGCTGTCACTTTCAAAGAAGAAAGCCGATGACAGAACTGGGCTGTCCCACTGTAGTGGTGCTGCAAGCAAACAAGGAAAGGCAATTTAGTAGACCAATGGATGAACACCACTGACCAACAGCTCCTCTAAGTATATTAATATATAAATTACTTTTTTTAAAACAATAGTCTGGCAAGACAGCTAAAGCATTCTCAAAGGCCAGACCTAAAAAAAGAACCAACAGAAGGCCCTGCATGAGTCATGCTATTCTTTGCCACGTTCATGTTATGTTCTACTAAATTAACCTCTAATCTTATTAATCCAGAACACAAATCTATACTTCCTGATTATCCATGAGTAATTTTGTAAACAGCTCTATTGCTAGTTAAAGGTTAAACCAGGGGATACAAACAGGCAGTGAAAGGAAAGAGGAGGGAGGAATGGGCAGAGGACACATGAGAGCGAACTTTGCTTAGCGAGGTGGGAGAGTAAAGAAAGGACCGACACGAGAAAGGGAAAAAGAGAAGTGAAATAGAGTAAGGAAGAAAGAGTGGTAGAAAGGACTATTGTTAGGATGAGCAACAAAAAGAAAGTATTGTACATTGGTACGGAAAGAGTGAGGCTTGAAGCGAGGTAAGAGAAATAGCTAGAAAGGGAAAGAGAAAGAGTGAGAGAGAGTGAGAGAAAGAGAATGAACAGTGGAGGAGCTAGTGAGAGAGCGCCTATTCTCCACATTATCAAAAGATTATATTTTTGTGTTTTGTTTTTGAAAACAACAAATTTAAATGGTGGATGTCAACGAGAATGATTATTTAGAAGACAAACCCAACGTGGGTGAAAAATAGGCCGTAGTCCTGTATGAACATAATTTTAACTAGAACTAAAATACATTAGATAATAGTTCATTCGGTTCGCGAGTGCCATTCGATAACATATTACTTAATGACCATTTCTTTGAAAGAGGGCATTCCATTCAATAACATATCACAGTTCTTTACATTGCTTTAACAAAGGAGCGTTCAGCTGCTCGCATCACTCACTGTATGTTGCCAAACTGAAGAACAATGCAATGAATGCGGGCGAAGAGCCCCAAAACCAAGCCACTGGAGAAGTGTGACTCAATGATTAGAGCGGCAAACCCTGATGCAGAGGTCTAGCCTGGGACCAGGGTTCAATTCCCCGCCTTGGCGGGTCTTGGGCTCAAAATTCCACGGACCTGATAATTCTCACCTCTGTGCCATTCCAATCATGGAGTCCCACTCTGCAACTCTGGGCAATAGCTTGCTTAATCTCCACAACGGCCCCCACAACGCTAAGGATGCCTGGCCTCCACCTTGGGGGTGCCCAGGAGTGGACGCCTCACAGGGAAAGCCAGGATGGGTTCCACAGCGGTATTCGTACAAGCGCCTTGAGACCCTTGCGGGTGAGTAGTGCGCTATACAAGTATCAATTTACACCAACTCCTCAACATCATACTTGGTGGTACCAGTTCAACTACCCAAGTGAGGGCCTAGAAACGAACTGTGTGGACATCGAAGAGCGAGAGCATGGAGTTTAGCCTAAAAGGCCTACCAAGGAGGAAGATCAGCTCCCATTCACAACTTCAACACAATGTAAGTCACTTACAACTCATATACTTCCCCCATTCCCTCCTTTAATTCTGTATCGCTCCTACACGTCTGTATAATTTTTTAACAAGATCGCTTCCTAATTCTAATAATATTAAATTTAAAAGGATGGAAAATGTTATATCGGGGGGAGGGGGTCAATTAGTCAAAGATAAAAAGCAGAGCCCAAGTTAGGGCTGCAAGGAGGAGAACGTAACTCAGAAGGCCCAGGTTAGGATTAACTATTAACTGGTTGAAAAGGACACACTGCACCAGGTCATCAAATAATATATATCTTCCCCACTAGAATGAAATTACAACAAGAATAATCATAATAGAAATTCTGATCGTAGTATACAAAAAAGTAGTCTTCGAGCAGGCAGGGAATGGGGTTGGCGGGAAAGGGTATGGGGTGTTGGCTGTTCTCAGGAAATATTGCAAGGCTTGTCCATGAGTACCTGAACAAGTTTTATCACCCCAAATCGTAGAGGTGTTTCGCCCATAGCTGCCTTTGTGGGTGAGAATGGCTCACTGAACGAGGAGGTTGAAGGACCCTCATCACTCTCAGAGGATTCTATTTTTTCCACCACAGGAATATCACTGACACATGCATCGTGTGTGAGTTACCACAGCTCATTCCCTACATACCCATTCACCTTTTCAAAGAAATCTTTTAACCTTAACCATTTTGTTATATTTTTCTTTTATTGACATTTCAAGATTATACATTACTCAAACCATAACAAGTAACCCCCCAGACTGTAGCATAACAACACACATCCCACAGTGTCTGACAAAGTGTCCGAGTAACCAGTAGTTTTGCCTATAGTCCAGAAGGTACATCCAGGCATTAATCCACAGTGTTCTCCCGCAGATAGTCCGTGAGGTACGACCAGTAGTCTTTAGGCTTGGCACTGGACGGCAGCTCCTCGGCTCTACGTTTGTAACATGTCCCTACTGTACGCCAGGTCGATGAGCCACTGCTTGGTCGTTGGATGGATCCTACTATCCCAGCACAGGGAAACTCTGCGTTTTGCCACCAGTAACGCGACAGTACAAAATTTGCGCCTACTAGCCTGCATATTCAGATCAATACCCAGCAAACATGTGCGAACTGTACAGTTGATAATTCCGCCCACCATTTTACCTAGCACTGTGGTAACAGCAAGCCAATAATCCTGCACCGCCACACAGCCCCATGCCAGGTGCAGGAAGTCAGCACTCTCCGCCCCGCAACGGCGACAAGTCGCCTCCGCCCTTAGACCATAAGCACACAACCTAGCCGGTGTATAGTATGTTTGGTGGAGGTATTTAAAGTGTATCATTTTTAGATTACCATTAGCCGCAATCATGCCCGTGAGGGCACACGCTGCATTCCAGTCTTCCTCTGTAAGAGGGACCTCCAAAGCCTCACTCCATTTTTCCATTGCCACGTCTCCGCCATAGTGTTAAAAAGACGTGCAAGGTGGGAGCTAATGTCTGGGGCAAAAGTCTCATAAAAAAGGGCTGTATAGCCATCCGGCCCGAGGGCCTTGTGGGGTTTTAGGGCTTTAATGGCCGCAGTCACTTCGTCTACTGTTATAGGAGCTGTGAGTAAATCATTCCAGGAAGCAGATACCTGAGGTAAGGGCAATGCCTGTAGGTAGCCCTTTTGGGCTTCGGTGTCTAGGGTGTCCCCAGTGTAGAGATTTGTATAGAAGGAGCCAAAGAGTTCAGCTTTGTCCTCATCTTTATATGTGATGTCCCCCATCGGTCCCTTAATGCCTCCTATATATTCTCGTTCACGTTTGTCTTTCAATTGTCTAGCAAGGTGTTTACCAATTTTATTGCCCTTTGTGTATGATAGATGTCGCAATTTGAGGAGTGTAAATTCTGCCCTATTATAATATATAGCCCTAAGTTTGCCCCGGAGTGCCGTGAGGTTGCTCAGTTTGCCTCGTGGGGTTGAGTTTATGGGAGCGCTCAATATCAGTCAACTCCCTTTCTAATTGTTCTCTCTCGCTAGCCCGCTGCCTGTTCAAAGCCGCATTAAGGGCAATACAGTCCCCACTAATAACAGCCTTAAAAGTATCCCAGGTGGTAAATTACGAAGTGTCCTCCGGGTCATTAGTATTGAAGAACTCAGTGATCGCTTTTCTCAGTTTAGTACAGGAATCTTTATCTCGAAGAAGCGATGGGGGAAAGTACCACCTGGGGGTAGTCGGGGGCTCCCATACCAAGTGAGGTTAACGGATAGCAGACTGTGGTCAGACACCGCGAGGGGGAAGATCTTGGCATCCTGTAGGGCCCCCCGTAGGGTCTGACTTATGAAGATATAATCGAGCCGCGAGTATGTATGATGAACATGTGAGTAGAAGGTGTAATCTCGGGTCTGTGGGAAAAGGGTGCGCCAGGCGTCCAGAAGTCCTAAATCACATAAGCGTTGTTGCGTCGCCCCCGAAAATGAGCCAATGTCCAAACGCTGAGTGTGCGTACTGTTTAAGTCTTTCTGCCATATCAAATCGAAATCACCCATAAGGATTAGTGGCCCTTCCACAAAATCTGTGAGTTTCCCCAGAAACTTGTGTAAAAAGGCCGCTTGCCCAGTATTAGGGGGGTATACCACAGCAAAGGTCCTGAGCTTCCCCCTTAAGCGTCCTTTTATCATAACCCAGCGACCCTCCTTGTCACTCTGAACTCCCAGCGGTTGGAATTGTATGGAGGAGCGAAACATGATGGCCACTCCCCTATGTTTTGTGTGGGCGGAGGACCTATAAATTAGCGGAAAGTGTTTGTGTTTGAGGCGCGTGTCTTCGGCTCTAGCTAAGTGCGTCTCCTGTAACGCTACTATGTCCAGATGATGGTCGAGAATGTATTTCCAGACTTTGTGACGTTTTTGGGGAGAGTTAAGACCTTTAACATTCCACGTTCCTATAGTAATCAACACTATGTCACAGGTACACCCCTACCACCTATCCATAGCTCCAAAAGTCCACAAAGCTTCTGATCCCAATCCTCCCTCCTGAATAGTCATAATGCCAGACCTCATAACCAAGCTCTCCCAAAAATCAGAGTTCTCGTCGCAAGTAACCGTTAAAAAGCCGCCACCACAGCCCTCCCTTACCCACCCCACCCCCTTCAAAGAAACAGAAACAAACATATTCGAATAAACAATACTAAGATTACAGTAGGTCCCTCTGTGTGGCCGAAAGGGGCCTTCCAGGAACCAGGGGGGACAGCAGGTCCGAGGAACCCGACCACGCCTGTCTCGGCAGAATTTACAGTCAAAAGCATATGTGTGCTGGGGAATCAACAAGTAAAGGCAAGTCTTAATACAAGGCCATGCTTAGCTAAATGCATCAGTAGGTTACCAGCATTAGTGAGTAGTTCATCAGGAACCATTCTGGGTAACAGCCGGTATCGACATCCAAGATTATCTCCGTCCTACTGACAAACCTCACTACAGAATTTTTTTTTTAAAAATCAAGGCAAGCCAAATTGGTCTCACAGGTAGAATGCACAGTACCAGTGTTCTCTTCTCATTGTGGATGGGTGGCCAAGGTCCTAGGGATGAGAGCAGCCGTGAATCCGAAGAGCGACCTACGCCTTGTGCTCTGAGTTAGCGTCGGCTCTGGTAGTATGCCACTGAATGGCCCGCATACACAGTAGACTCCTTGATGCAGGACGGAGAAGATCATCGTCGCCCCCTGCGAGTCCCAACACTCCAGGCAGGCGCCGACGCCAAGCCCCGGGTAGATTCTCCATTTTTAACTTGGGAAGGGGCAACTGCCTCAGAGGGAAGGCCCAGAAGATCCAAGCCCTCCTGTAGATCGGTGATGTGGTGCCGTTTGTTCTGGAAATCAAAGCTGAGTCCAAATGGGTAGGTCCATCTGTACCGGATCTTATCATCTCGTAATTTCGCGGTGACGGGTCTAAACAGCTGTCTCCGTGCCAAAGTAGAGGGTGCCACATCCTGATAGATGGTACACGAATGGCCTTGAAATGAGACAGAGTCTTTCGTCCTAGCTGCCTGGAGAACTGCCTCTTTAACCTGATAAGAGTGGAATTTCGCCAGGATGTCGCGGGGGCGCTTCTTCTCTCCGTGCTGGAGGAACCCCACTTGGTGAACTCTATCTAGTTTGAGCTTAAGAGTCCGTGGAAGCAGGATCTCCGAGAACAGCACCACCAAGAATGCCTCCAAATCTGGCCCTTCCGCGTTTTCCTCCAGGTCTCGGATCCGTATGTTCTCCATAAGTGCTCTGTTCTCGAGGTCCTCAGTCTTGAGCTGCGCTTGATGGAGCTGAGCCTTGAGTGTTTGGACATCGTCTCGGAACTCCGCATTGAGTTGTTCTTGATCCTGATGGTGTGTCTCGAGGTCAAGGACCCTAGTGCCCACTGAGTCAACATCCTGTTACAGAGAGGGCAGGCGCTCTGACAAGTCTGACCGCAGTTGGTCTATGGAGGCTTTGATGTCTTGGCTGATATCGTTTCGGAGCTCCGATTTGAAGTCTTTGAACATTGTTAAAAGGTCTGCTTTCATGAGGGCCATTGCTGTAGATCTTGCGTCTCCCCGTAACGTGGACCGCTTTTCTGAAAAAGCAAAGAAATCTGAGACCTTATTTGGTGTCTTGCTCGTCGTCTTTTTAGGTGGCATATGGCTCAGACCTTCAAAGTCATGCACGCGCAGGGAGGATAGGTTGTGCAAGGGACCGGCTGGTGAATAGCATGAAGTGGTGGCAGAAGCAGCGACCCCCTTGTCGCAGAACCAGTATCCCGAAGCTAAAGAAGGTATCTCCTCGTGAATTCAGCCGTGCAGACCTTCAATGCACAGGGAGGAACGGTGCCGCCGCGTGGGGTATAGAAAATAGGTGTGCACCTGTGCCCAGGATAAAAGCGGCAGCCGTGGGAGATCGTGCCTTTGTCCAGAAGGAGCCAGTTAGAAAAAGACTTCAGCAGGGGCAGCAAGGCGGCAAATCATGAGGACCAAGATCGCCCGCGCAGGACATATTAGCCGTGATGGATTACATCCATAGATCTTCCAGAGGGGGACTGGTGCACACGTCGGGTTACATCAGAGCAGAGGTGAGCACAGCGGTACCAGGTAATCAGGCTCTATGCAGGCATGCGGTAGTGGTCAGGAGGCAGTGAATCATCCAGCACCACGTGGAATGGCCCCCCCCACCGGGAGACAGTAAGTAGTCCCAGCACTCAAGACAGGAGGGTCGGCGACCGCCGCAATTTAGGCACACGCGGCCGCCATGTTGAAGTCAGGCAGAGGGGAAGGGGGAAAAGTCTAGCCAAGCCAATGCTTCAATCTTGCCACCACCAGCGCCCCCGACCCAAGCGGTACCTCAAGGCGATCCTCCGTGTCACTGATGGAGATCGGCGTCTCTGTTGCAAGCGGGAGTTCCTGCCAAGCACCCGTCACCGCGGGCCGCCATTTTAATGAGTGACGCGATCACCTTTCGAGGCAGCCAGGGCAGAAACGGTAGTTCTCGCGGCGGTCGGCAATCAAAACCGGCCTCCGCAGGTGCCTTACAACATCGGACGTCGGCCGGTGCCTGTTGCGATGATCCCAGGTGCCTAGAGCCGCTTTCCTCGTTACCAAGACAGCACGCGGACCGGGAGCCGTAACGGGCGGTTTTACTTTCTTTTATGCCTATATGGGGCGTTCCAAAACTTATTTTCTTAATGCTATTTTCCATAGGAAAATTGAATAGCGATACTGCAAAAATGGGTGAACGTAATTCCACCAAATTTGGCAGAAAGCTTGATCTTGATCTAGAAAAAACATGTTTTTTTTTTTAGATTTGGTGTACATCTGGTCAGTAGTTTTTGAGAAATTAAGTTTAAAAATGTATGTATAATATAAGCCGCAAAGTATCCTTAGACCCAACAGATTAAAAGATAAAATCTGAGAGGCTGCCATAACCTCAACAAAGATGTTACGGCAGCCATTTTAGGACTCATGGACTTACTCCCTTTTCCTAAAAATGATTTTAAAAACATGGTAGGGCAGGGTAGAGATACCCAGACCCACTCGATCTGGTAGGTGCAGTTCAGTCGAAGAGCCAGGTCTTGAGGTCCTTCCTGAATTGAGGCATGGAGGTTGATTGCCTGAAATGTAGAGGAAGAGAGTTCCAGGTCTTTGCGGTGAGGTAAGAGAAGGATCGGCCTTGTGCCGTGGTCTTGCAGATCCGTGCGATAGTGGCAAGGGCCAGGTTGGCAGAGCGGAGTGGCGCTGTCTGGTGGGAGTGTAGAAGGAGAGGCGGTGGTTGAAGTGTGCAGGTTCGATGTTGTGGAGCGCCTTGTAGGCGTGCATGAGGATCTTGTAGGTGATTCTTTGATTGATCCAGAGCGAATGGAGGTTTCTCAGGTGATTGGTCATATGGCTGAGGCGGGGGATGTCCAGGATAAGTCTTGTGGCGGCGTTCTGGGTTCTTTGCAATTTCATTTGCAGCTTCTGGGTGGTGCTGGTGTAAAGTGCGTTGCCGTAGTCGAGTTTGCTGCTGACGAGCGCCTGGGTGACCGTTCTTTTGGACTCGGTGGGGATCCACTAAAAAATCTTTAGAAGCAGGCCGAGCGTGAGGAAAAAGGAGGATGAGACAGCGTTGATTTGGCGGTTCATAAGAGCAAGTAGTCAAGTAAGATGCAGAGGTTACGTGCGTGGTCGGTGGGTGTGAGGGGGCTCTGAGCACTGCAGGCCACCAGGAGTTGTCCCAGGTGGAGCGGGTGATTCCCAGGAGGAGGACTTTGGTTTTGTCAGAGTTGAGTTTAAGGCAGCTGTCCTTCATCCAGGTGGTGACTGCCTTCATCCCGTTGTGGAAGTTGTTCTTTGTGGTTGAAGGTTCGTCAGTGAGGGAAAGAATCAGCTGGCAGTCGTTGGCGTAGAAGATGATGTTTAGTCCATGCATTCTGACAATGGCTGCCAGCAGGGCCATGTAGATGTTGAATAAGCTGATCTGTATAGGTTCCAAGGAGAACAGTGGGAGCCTGTCCCGCTGGGTTTGGCTGGTGAGGAAGGAGAGGATCCACTCCAAGGCTTTGCCATGGATGCCGGCGTCATGGAGACTTGCGTAGAGGGTTTGGTGGAAGACAGTGTTAAAAGTGGCAGAAAGGTCAAGGAGTATGAGGGCTGCGGTTTCACCTCGGTTTAGGAGTTTGCCGATGTCAACTGTAGCAGCGAGGAGTGCAGTCTCGGTGCTGTGGTTGCTTCTGAAGCCTGACTGGGAGGTGTCCACGATGTGGTTTGTTTCGATGGATTTGGTGAGTTGGGCGTTAATAGCCTTCTCGATGTCTTTGGCTGGGAAGGGGAACAGAGAGATGGGACTGTAATTCTTGAGGTCCATCGGGTCGGCAGAGGTTTTTTTCAGTGGGGGGGGGTTGATCTCTGCGTGTTTCCAATTTTCTGGAAAGGTGGCAGATTCGATGGATTAGTTGATGGTGCAAGCAGAGTTTGGGGGTGATTGTGGTGCTGGCTCGGTTGAAGGTGTGGTGGCAGGGGTCAGAGGGGGCTCCTGAGGGGATGTTCTTTATAATCCGTAAGGTGTCATCGGTGGTGAGGGTCGTCCAGTTGTGTAGGGTTCGCTGGGATCTGGAGCATCTGGGTGTGGTGGTTGTGCGTGGGGTGGGCCCTGGGTTCCAAAGCTGTCTTAGATGTCTGTGATCTTGTGGTGGAAGAAGGTTGCGAGGTTGTCGCAGAGGGTTAGGGAAGGGGGGATGTCAGTGGCATCCGTGCTAGGTTTGGCGAATTCTTTGATCACGTGAAGAGTTCTTTGCTGTTCTGTGCGTTGGCGTTGATTGATTTGTTCCTGTATGGCAGTTTTCTTTGTTACTCTAATGAGGTGGTGGTGCGTGGTGATGGTGGTTTGAAGGCTGCGTAGTCTGCTGGGGTCTTGCTGCTCCTCCATCGTCTCTCGAGTTGTCTGCAGGTGCGCCTGGACTCTTGAAAGTGGGGGAGAACTAGCTGGCTTCCTCAGCAGGCTGTTTGCTAGAGAGTTTCCTGAGGAGGCCAGTGTGTTGGCACAGTTGGAGAGCCATAAGTGGAGGTTGCGTGCTTGTATGTTGGTGTCCGCGGAGGTCAGTGGTGGTGTCCTATGGAGGGCGGGGCGAGTTGGTCTTCAGAGACCTTGTTCCAAGTTCTGCCCAGGTAGTGGTGGGCATGATATGTTGGGAGGGTTTGGTGAAGGAGAAATGGACGCGCGGTGGTCAGTCCATTGGAGTTTGGAGGTGTGGCTGACAGAGATATTTTTACTTGCGGAGAAGATGTGGTCGAGTATGTGTCCTGCTGAGTACATTGGGGAGGTTACCAGTTGTTTGAACCTGATGGTGGCGAGGTTCTCCAGTAGGGCTGAGGTGTTGGAGTTGCCCAGGTGGAAATTCAGGTCGCCTGGGAGGATTTAGTCTGTTGAGGCAAGGGTGTGGTGTGCAATGAAGATAGCTATGGATTTGCTGAAAGGTGGCAGGTTCTGGGGGCTGGGTCTGTCTATGAGAGTGCCACGGAGGATGGAGTTCGGGTTGGGCTGGACCTTGAAGTGGAGGTGCTCCTTGTCAAGTGAGTAGTCCTCAGAGCTAGTTGTGAGGCGGAGGATGTTTTTATGTATGATGACAATGCCTCCTCCTGGTTAGCTGGCGCTGTCTTTGTGGATGATTTTGTATCTGTTGGGTATGGCGGTGGAGGTATCCAGTGCAGAGGTGGAGTTCATCCTGGTTTCCTTGAAGAAGGCGACGTCGGGGAGATGGAGTCGAGCAGTTCCCAGATTTCCACAGGGTGTTTGTGGAGGGAGTGTGTGTTGAGTAGGATGCAGCTGAGGTGGTTGAGTCTGGTTCTTGGGGGCCGTGTGGTCAATAGGTCTGGTGTGAGAAGGCAGGAGGAGGTGCAGTTGCAGCAGGTGAACGGTCCATGGGTGTCATTTGGCGACTCGGTGTGGCAGGCGGGTGAGCATCCAGCGTTGAGGGCGTGGGGATACTGGCGTTGTGGCAGTGAAAGCACCAGGGACCATGGTCTGTGGCGCTGGGCGTGGACCGGCTAGGCTTTGGTGCGCCTTTGGCGCAGCGGCCACCATTAATGGAGGTGGGAGGGGCTGGTCGGCTGGAGGACAGGAAGCGGTGCTGGAAGGGGGCGGGCCGCAAGGGCCAAGCAGGGGCGGGGACAGGAAGCAAAGAGGTACAGAATGCCAAGGGAAAAGGCACAGAACAAAGAGAAATACAGAAAAATTAAATGACAGGAAAGCGAAAAGCAGAGACAGAACTCACCACTGGACCACCTGGGATGAGTCGCAGGCAGTAGTCTGTACCAGATGAAGCTGCGCGGCGTGGTAGCAACAGACACTGAAGGTCAGCAAGGTTGCCTCACATATTACACCTCACATGTTACATCACTTGTGACATGTTAAACGACATCACTGGTGAAAGTGACAGTTTGGTATATGCTTATCATACTGGAAGGTATTCAGCAGGTACATCTCGACCTAATTTCATGTGTTAACTCTGTGCAGGATTCACACGAGTCCTCACTAATTACATCTGCAATCTACTATTGGTTTGTAATATTGCTATGAATACGTGCATCGAGTACACACAGGTTAACGTGAGTTTGTGTGATTTATGCAATAATTGGGACTAACAGTAGTAGTGCAACCAATTACATAGTTTACAGTCTAAAAACAAATGTAGGCAATTTTCTTCACAGCAGGTAAACTGAATACATAAGCAATGTTACACAAATGACAATAGAAACGTTAAAAAACAGATGTTTGGAATGTCATCTTGAAACTAAAGGCTATTAATATAGGACAGTGGTCACATATGTCTTTCAAACAACTGTATGAAGTTCAATTACTGGGCAACAGTCTTAGCTGAGAGTGAGGGATTGTGGGAAAAGGTTCAACGGTACCCACTTAGTAAGAGATGTCCTGAAAAAAACCCTGCCTTTCAGGACATCTTGGAAACCCACCCTCGTGGAGGAAAAGCAAAAAATTGCCAGCTTGACGTATTTTTCCTTTGATTATTACAGTAATGACTGTAGAATCACAACCAAATAAACCAACCTTCCAACTCTCAGCACAACCACTGACTCACAAGGCAGGAACCTCTTACTGACCGCTTATTAGAGTATATGGTTGTCTGTGAGTTTTTGTATTTTTTTGTTTTTTCAATGAAGTATCAGTACAAGCCCATGGGGTCTTCAAGTAAAGCCTTTCTGAAATTAACTTGTTCCAATTGCTTTGCTTTCAGGCTTACAAACACGCGTGCATCAGGTTTCCCCCCACATTTTCTTCCAAACGAGAATATAGACTTTTCTTTGCTGACCTTGAGGAACAGCACCTCTACTAAAAACCTACTGATATTTGCATTGATTTGCAAAGTTATGAATTCTAGGTGTGAGACCTCCAGCCGCATTCATCTTTCCTTGCCAGCACAAATGAGAAATCATCAATTTCCTTTAAAATAATAGATTTTAAATATGATTAAGCTGTTTAAGTTCGGCAATCTTTACACAGTTTGAATCTTTTTAAAGAAATCAGGCTTTTGTGTCCTTCCTTATGATCTGATGAGCTTACCTTCCCAGATGGACTCGATTAGTTGACTTAAGTGAGTCATAACTGGTGGGAGGGAAAAACATGGCAATTTACCAAAATTATGAACAATTCGATGTGTCGTTAGGGCTAGTCAGCGCTATATAAATGCAATGTCAATACAGTTTCAATACAATTGCTAAACATCTACTGAAAAATGTTGTTTAGTTGCATACGTACGTAGTAAACAAAGTGTAAACACTAGGCATGATACTCACTTAATCATATATCTTCCCCTTTTTACAAAACACTTTTTAAATATATATACATTATGTGATTTTAAATGGTGTAATAATAATGTTATTTATGAAATCGATTAAATTTTTTCTATATAATCATTGTAAGCAGTACTGCCTGTTATAATTTTATTCCAGTGTATATACTTTGATCAACAACATACAATGGTTGAAGTATTTAAAAAAAAACACCTATGCCGTAGTATTTCTTCGATGTCTATGTAAGTTGCAGGCACGGTGTCACGTGGTATGTTGGTTTCCAATAAATGTTTCACTATTACGTAACGCGATCATGTGACCAAGGCCACTGCGTTGGCCGAAATGTGTCATGATCGACTGCACCGAGAACTGAACAATAAAACGCTGCACTGGCAAATTAAGCTCATCAAGTTGTCTGTTTCTCTTGCCGTGCGTATATGCACATAGGAGTGGTAATTGGAGATTACCTGGGAAATTGGCTTGTTTTCCCGCTACGGACCCCTCTTCCACAAGACGGCTGACCATTACGCAAGCCCCAAAGGATTGTTTGCTTGACGAAAGCTTTCCATGGTCAGCCCATGACCGTTACAAACGTTAACCGCGCTTGCAGTGTCGGAAGTATACTCCGTGGGTCGGAGGACTCGTGGGGAAACTGAGACGCATACAGTAAGTCTGAGAACTAGAAGGTCACTCCTTGCAGGTGGGGAGGTGCTTACGTACTTTGCCTGTTGAGAATCAGAGAGATTTGCACTCAACGCGTTTGTTAAAACCAGTCATAACACAGGTGCAATGTCGAACGAGGCATTACGAGAAAGAGAGTTAGCAGCTGACGAACTGTTCACCAATTTAACGTCAGTCATTAAGAACAGCAACTATAAAACTACAGACTCAGACCACAGTACTGATGTAAAGGGTTTATTAAAATTACTTGAAAAGAACAGCAAGTGCAAACTCACCAAATGGTGGGAAATCAAATCATTGGAAAAATACAACGAAGCTGGTAGGGTGCTGAGAGGTCTTCGCATCATGCTAGCACCCAGTTTCGAGAGCCCAAATCCGCTCCTCCTCAAAGAATGGGCAGAAAGTAATTTGGAAGCGTCAATGCGGTTAGTAGGCTTACTTATCAAATATGCCAGAATCGACCTCGATACCAACATGACAGAAATTGCACGCATTTATAACGAATTGGAAAAATTAACCAATCCAAGCAACAAAGATTCCATTGACAAAAGCATTTGGGAAATAAAAGAGCATATTAAAAAACAGGAAGATGCGATCAAGAACAGGAAGGCGTATAAATTTGCTCGAGATAAGAATGACTACGAACAAGGTCAGGTGTTCACCTTTGCGCGAAAATACGATTCACTTAAAAAAGAAAAAACAACCATTTGAGCGCCAGTTCAACAGCCAGTGAACCCTAACATTACCGATAATACATATATGCCTCCACATCGGATGCTAGTACAATTCCCAGCGACACAGAATCAGAGCGCAGTAGGGATTCAGCATCGAATCTAAGACCAGGAATGGGCCCTTTATCAAATGCGGAGGAAATGGATTTTATCAGGGAACAACGCAAGTAGTCATTACGATCGAGAAACACATATGCGTCGCAAAACAAAAAAGAAACATCCGAAGGCACGAAAGGCGCAAATGCCTCAGGCTCCAGAAGAAGGGGCAGCAGAAGAAAACCCGGCAACCAATCTAGAATCCAGTGACAAAACCATCATTAACCTAACCAACATCCAACTGAATCAAGCGGAGAAACAACAATTAGCATTGGGTTTAAGCTACTGCCCGGAGAGTAATTTCAATTATGTTGAAACCCGCATAGACGTCTACAAATTCATCCGTAAATTGAAACTAACCAAGTTCTTTACGATCAAGAATCACGGAATGAAAGCCAAGGAACAAACCACACAAGCACCTAACATCGGGCTCACAGCAGGTGAAATGCCTTCGTTGAGAACATTACATGCATTGCGGGAGGAGGCTAATGACAGTAATACATCAGACCACAGCACTCAAAACATAGCAGAACATGAAGGAATTAATATCTCAGCACCAGGGCGAAGTCCCTTTAAAGCCCCATCTATCTTTGTGCCGGTTATGCCTCGTGACACAGTAGACATATTTCACAACAGGGTAACTGACGAATTGAAAAACCTTTATCGCAAATCTAAATCCTGTGTCAAGACTCAGGAATACCGTACTACTCAGTATTTCCAACTAATGGCCAAATTAAAGAACAGTTCCACCGTGGTCATCAACAAATCCGACAAAGACGGAAATATTGTTCTGTGGGGTAAGGAGGATTACAAAGCAGAGGCATATCGGCACTTCAACAACCAAGACTGCTATAAAAAAAATCAATTAGTAAGAACTACAAAGATGAACTTACCGCCTGGAGAAGATAGGGCCTGATATTAAAGGATGAATTTAACTTTTTAAGTAATGATTTTCCTATGATGCCCACTATATATTTCATCCCAAAAGTTCACAAAGGGGTCAGCCCTATCCCAGGAAGACCGATTATCTCTGCAAAAAACGGTATTTTTGAGTGCACTTCCAGCTATGTAGATTATTACCTACAAGAACACGTCATCAATCTCCCTACCTATATACGTGACTCAAATGATTTCCTTTCCAAATTGAATACACAAATATGGTCCGATGATTATCTATTTATAACTCTAGATATATCTGTCCTGTACACAACCATCAGACACGATGATGGTTTAAATGCGGTGGATTTCTTTTTGAAAAAGAGACCCATATGTATGTACCAACATAGCATCATGTTACTCAAAATGATTAGATAGTGTCTATGCAATAATGTATTCACATTTGATGGTACCATCTTTCAGCAAATGCAGGATGTAGCTATGGGGGCATGCTTCTCCCCCATGCCTGTCTTCATGTAGGCTGGTGGGAGGAGCATGTCCTACAGAGAGAGCACAGGACCTCTTGGGAAGACCATGTAGTGCAAATGTGGAGATACATAGATGATGTTTTTATCATTTGGAAGGGAACACAGGCCCAGGCGCTGAGAAATTTGTAGATGACATCAATTGCAATTCTATGAATTTAAACTTTACTGCACATATTAACCACAATACTACTAACTTTTTGGGCATTACTGTATATATTGAGAAGAGCGTTATTGAAACATGTCTCTACAGAAAACCCACAGCCGGTAACACACTTCTACACGCTACAAGCTTTCATCCACGGCATACCATTACTAGTATTCCTTATGGAGAGTTCTTACGTATTCGTAGAGCGTATAGTTCCAATGAAACACTAGAATTACATCAGTGTGCAGCCAAACAGAGGTTTATTGAGAGAGGTTACAATCCCACTAAATTAGATCAAGCCATAAGGAAAGCAAACAACAAAGATAGACTGTTGCTGTTGAATCACAACAGTAGGGCTACAACAACTGATACCTCTTCTGGCCACACCTCAGTTGTGAGTTCTGCATCCAATAATACAGAAATTGCACCCTGCAGGCTTATCACCACCTACAGCAAACAAGCCAATGCCATCAAAGGCATCATCAATACACAATGGCCTATAGTACTAACTGACGCTACTCTTAAGCAAATATTGCCAACTAGACACAGTTTAACTTACCGTAAGGCATACTCTGTGCATAATGACCTCGTAAAAACCAGTCCTGAATGTGAAAACAAAACCAGCTTGCTTTTGACAAAAAAAGGCTTTTTTAAATGCAGCACTTGCCGTGCATGCAAATTCGGAGTTAACACGACTACTTACTCCACGGCCTTTTCAGATGCCCCAGTTAAACTTAAAGGTCATTTTACATGCCGCACCGAGTATGCCGTTTATGTTTTACAGTGCAAATGTGGGTTACGCTATGTCAGTAGCACTAAGCTACAGGCTTATGCAAGCATATTACAACATTTGCGCACGACGGTAAATGCAGACCCCACATACCCTGTCGCTAGACATATCAAAATGGAACACAACAACAATCTAAATGTTCTTCAATGCTATGTCATCGACAGTGTACCCATAAACAAACGAGGTGGTAATCGAGAAAAAAATTGGGCCAACTAGAATCACAACACATAGTTGAACTCGATACCAAGTCCCCTCAAGGTTTAAATTTATGTGAGGACCTACATAATTACCTGTAGCTACATACAGCCTAACCACCTTAGTGTCCCAGGGTTTTCATTCTTATTTGTTTTAGCATTACAGTAGGGCAATATACGCCATGGTGTCGTCTGTGCAGTACCACATTTGAATTACCTCCATGAGGTGGTATCTTAGCACAGCGTATTGCAGTGCAAGTGGGCTCCCAAGCACTTTATATGAATGAGCCGTAGTTTTTCTACTATCTGTGTATACATACATTCTTTCTTGTCTATAATAGTTTCAGCTGCTATCTACATTTTTATCCCCACTACTTTCCATGCACCTTTAAGATTATGTACATTTGTACTATCCATTTTGCACATTCGCACTGCACTTTAGACTAGACGATGAGATGAATTACTTTTTCTTATTATATCGCTATAAGTCACAAGCCTTCAATGATCATGTTTACATTGCAGTATTTGCACTAGTGATGTTGACCTATTTATTGATATTCTCATATTGCAAAGAGGTGTTTTTTTACAACGGAGCATATATTTTTGATTACATTCCTTTGAAAGATTGAGCATATGTTAAATTGCATGTGTGCGGTCTGTACATTATGTGCTTTTAAATGGTGTGATAATAATGTTATTTATGAAATTGATGACATTTTTGATATATAATCATTTTAAGCAGTACTGCCTGTTATAATTTTATTCCAGAGTATACTTCGATCAATAACATACAATGGTTGAAGTCTTTAAAAAAATCACCTATGCCGTAGTATTTCTTCGATGTCTATGTAAGTTGCAGGCACGGTGTCACATGGTATGTTGGTATCCAATAAATGTTTCACTATTACGTAATACAATCATGTGACCAAGGCCACTGCGTTGGCCGAAATGCATCATGATCGACTGCACTGAGAACTGAACAATAAAACGCTGCACTGGCAAATTAAGCTCATCAAGTTGACCGTTTCTCTTGCCGTGTGTATATGCACATAGGAGTGGTAATTGGATAAATATATATATATATATATTCACTGAAAAAAATATAGGTTTCAGGGGCGTTATAGTTAGGAATTGGCATTTAAAAAACCTTAGAAATTGAGATGTCATCAGTGATGTCACTGACCATGTCATGAGTGATGTAATATGTGACGTCATCAGTAGTGCATTTCGGGGGCGCGAGTTATAGTTAGCTGAACTAACTATAACGGGGGAATTTCTAGGGTTTTGTACGAGGGAAATGTCCAGCTAACTATAACGCCCCTGAAACCTATGGTTTTATCAGTGAATTTCAAAGGTTTTTTAAATGCCAATTCCTAACTATAACGCCCCTGAAACCTATGGTTTTTTCAGTGAATTTCATAGGTTTTTTAAATGCCAATTCCTAACTATAACGTGCATGAAACCTATGTTTTTTTCTGTGAATTTCAAAGGTTTTTTAAATGCTAATTCCTATCTATAACTTATCTCTAAAGATATCATGTTTAATGATTTTCATTGGATTTCTATATTTTTCAAATTCAGTGTGTCAATTTCATTAATTATGTTTTTTTGAAATTCTTTTTTAACACTATTTTTTTAACCTATTTTTTCATTTAAATATTTTCAAAATTAAAAAAGATTATTTGTTTTTATTGGGTTTTTCAAACATATTTTTTTATATTTTTTAAAATATTTTTTAACTGTATGTTCAAAACTTTATTTTATATTTTTTTCACCATGTTTTTTGGATCCATGCACCAAACGCGTTAGGAACCGCACACCCAACGCGAGAGAATCCGTACACCCAACGCGATAGGATGCGCGCCCCGTGCGCGCATTTCGCCGGTTTTTTTTTTTTTCAAAGGGGCCCCAGGGGGTCCTTCTGGGACCCCCTAAGCAGATCTAGAGAGTCAGAGTATTTCCACACTGCCCCCTTTATATGTTTTACACACTTATTCCCCTTGCTTCTTCAGACTCGCTTCTACCGAGGCAGAAAATGGCCACCAACAGTTCCTGGTTTCGAATGTAGACAGACACTCGACAGCCAATTAGCATTCAGCACGTGATCGTCAGGGTGCGCGCTCGGTTCGGGGAGGGTTCGCTTACGGTGCGGGTAGGGTGCGCGGATCCTCCCCGGCCATAAATATCACTAACTTTTTTACCCTAATTTTCTCAGGAACTACTGAACAGATTCACACCATTTATGCAAAAGGCACAAGTCTGAACTGAGGACTACCTCTTTGCCAAATTTGGTGTAATTCCATTCAGCGGTTTGGGCTGTAGCTGCGACAACAGATCCTATGGGAAATTGCATGGGGAAAACGCGTTTTGGGACCCCCCTTTTTTCTCGGCCCCCGCTTGACGAATCACCACGAAACTTTCAGGGTAGGAGCGGAGTGGAGCTGGCCAAACGTTTGGAAAATTTCGCGAGGATTCATCAACCGGCGCCAGACTTATTGGGAATAGAATGTTGCGGATTTCCTATGGAAAATAGGTCCTAACTATAACTATCTACTGGCGATCGCCAGTAGATAATATATATTATTGTTGTAGTGACCAAGGCGGCAAGACCGCCGAAACACGTCTAGCCATCAATGAAGGAATAAAGTATTTTCTTTGACGATAATACCCACGGAGTCAGCGCCTGTTTTACGTACCTTGAACCAGGATTTGTAAAATTACATAGCTCAAAATGTTCCTGCAAACTTAAATCTTCCAGCTCAAAAGTTATTTTCGTGCTTGAAAGTAGTATGTTACTCTTTTTTTACCAGTGTATTACCCATAATGAAGGGGCTTGCTTTAGGCAAGTGCTCACCAAGACTTCTTCAGTAGAGTGGGTTGTTAAGGCTTTGCCCATCACACATTCCTGCTGTCTAGTCGGTACAGTATACAGCTCAGGGTGGACACTAGTCGTATACTTTTGTAGCTGGTGGGGTGCATCCCGAAAACCTTACCTCGCTTAGACCTCAGCACAGCCGATGGCTAAGAGAGAATGCTGGGGCTGGCTATGATGTCACTCACTGCACCATCAACCCCTCAACAGCCCCATAACCACCAGTTTGGGGGCAGTGGAGGGGCTGGCGGTGCAGCCTATACAAGAACCGTTGTAGGCACCAGTCATCAAAGCAGAGGTCCACACGCACTGCCCTGTTAGGCCGCCACATAGCCCCCACCCCCAAACCCTGCAGTACAAGTCTAGGTGGGTCATATTATCATATGAAGGAACAGGCTCTTCGAGCAGGAGTTGAAGGGCTCCACAACACTAGGGGACAATGGGAACTCGGATGATTAGCCCTTCTCACATGTCCACCCAGGCTGCCAATACAATGCTGAAGGGCGTCAGAGGAAGGACAGGTCATTTTCAGCTCTGCAGTTAGGATCCTACCTTTTCACAATCGTGAACGGAACGTCACTTGAGTAATCTGCCTTCCGACCAGCCTCCATTTCTAGTGCTTGCTGCCTCAGAGATTAACAGATTGCAGCCAGCTATTGTCCGGATTCAAACAATAGGTTTGCACAACCATCACCATCCTGAGGTTAGAGACCTAACTGGATATAGATATCAAGGTGCGCTGACCCTTCAAAAGGGAGGCAAAGGAGGGAAAGACAAGTATAGCGAACTGTAACCCAGATTAGACTGTTTCAATGTATTTCAATGTGTTAGCATTGTTGCTTTTTTCATGGAACTTGTTTCAAGGTCGATCCCCAAATATTAAATGCCAACTTATCCTGTGAAAGGTAAAGACTACTGTAGTATTGTCATGTTATGCTGTAATGTTCCCTTTCACCTTCTTCCTAGCTGCTCAGCCAGTGTGAGTGTTCTGTGTAGAATGTTGGTGTGATTGACATGAGTGGAATGCTTGAGTGACTGGTGTGAGTGTTGTCAGTTGGAAGATGGGCTAAGCAGCTAGCAGGCTGCTCCTGGTGGGGCTTGCTGTAAATACTTCCTAAGGACTTAATAAACTACATGAACTACAGTGTTACAAAATGATCTGCTGCGGAAGAAACACAAGATCCAGGTACGTTTATTCACCGTCTCCACTGCTCCACTCCTGTCATAGCCTAAAGGTGCCTCACAAGCTCAACATTCTAAGGCAGCCTTCAGAACCCCACAGTGGGAACATTCTATTTAACAATGGAGAGGAGGGGGAAAAGGAAGGTACCAAGTGGGAACAGTGAAATTACAACAAACTACATCTCGGCTATGTCTATTATGTCACCTGAATAAGTGGGGCCAGCCCACTACATTTTGGTGACGATCTGGAGGTTATCTCACGCTCTACAGGTGGTCTTATGGAAGCTTAAGATGAAGATTAACAGAGGTTTACATGTTGAAAAGGACCAACAGCGATTTCAAGAAAAAACAACACAAGGAAATTTAACAGAAGTACTTTGTCAATTTGGCCACACAGTCTGCGCAAGTAGACTTACTCGAGTAAGTGTTGAAACTAAGGAAATAAAAAAAAAAAAAAAAGGAAACTGGAGCAGCACGCATCGCAGCCCCACCACTGTCCATTTACATCAGACAGCCCAGAACAAGCGTTCTGTACCCCGTATCAAGAGGCAACAACAACAAGGTTTGAGACTTTAAATACAGTGAGCCACTTCTTTTACTTCATGGAAGCTGTGCAGAATGAGCCTTCAAGTACAGTAAGGCTCTTCTTTTATTACATGGACGCAGAGCATAGGGTGCTTCTCATGTACATTTTGAATCTTACTAGCTCTACAAACTTTTCAAGTGTGCCCCATTTGGGATGAGCCTGCGCTATGTGTTTGCGTGTTCCTCGTATCCTGCACCTAAAGACACGAGGCGTCTATAAAATGTATTTCTGTCTGCATTGGAGCGGTGTTCCCCGCCCACCGAGACTTGTACAGAAAAATGATTGTCCACAAACAGAAACACATTGGACTTTTAGATCGCAACTCACAAGCTGCTGGGCGTATTTCCTATGGGGTAAAGAGAGATGTGTCATTATTTGTGATAAGTCACAAGTTAAGGAATGGATCTAGATACTCAAAGGCTTGCTTTCACTAACTGTGGCAATTGGATCAGGAGAGACATTCTTTGTCTTTTATTGTTTCTGCCGTTTGAGCAACAGTTCCTGTTCAACCGCAATGTGTTCTTTCAAAAACGGAGGCGTGAGCCATAGGTAGCGCGCGCACACATACCTTCGTCCTGCGGCCTGTCATGGATCCACTGTGACGTCTTTCCTCTTCGCGTCACAGCGTGCTGCTGTGCAACGTTGGGGAGTACGCTTTCACTGCAAGCCACCCGGCGCGGCGTGATACAGCGTGCCTCCATCTTGGGATTACTTCCTGCAGCATACTCGATCCGAGGCGTTGTTTTGGGGTTCTTGCCGACCATGCCTTCATCTCTTTTGTAAATGCGGGACGTGTGGCGTGAAGTGATGTCTTGTGAGGTTATCTTTTCACTTTCTTCATTTTCGCCTTGGATGGTCGATTTCGGAAAAAACAAGGTACTGTCATTCATTGCCACTTCCTTGCACATGGTTACATTCTACGGCCTATTTCCTTACACGGCCTATTTCCTTACACGCATAGGTCTGGTTATACAATATTTCTCTCTCCGGATACAATAAGGAGCATGATCTGGGATTTTGGTAAGACTATTATTGGCCGTACGTGCTCAAAGAGAAACAGCTGTTGGACACTGCTGTGCACCCCAGATAAATGTCTGTAGCTAATTCGTGTGAGACATCGCTCACAGGTGATGCCGTTAGAATGAGCTGTATTTTCGCTAAAAAATGTGTAGTGTTGACTGACAAAATGTGCTTGTTTGATTTTTAGCTCCTGTTTTCTTTTCCTAACTTTAGAACCCGTTCAAATTCATGTGAAGGATGGGTTTGGGTTGCATTCCCATTGTTACATGCTAGTTTGGTGTTACAAGCCCTACATGGGGGTTGAGGTATGTTTTTTTCCCCCTTCGCACAGAATGTTTTGTCATGTTGTGTGTAAGCCGCCCTGCACCTCTTCCTGTGCTTTTACGTCGTCATTTTGTGTGTAAGTCACCCTGTGCTTCACGTCGACGTATTGTGTGCCTGTGCCACACTGTGCTGCACCTGTGTTGTTCTCTCGTGCTGCACATGTCCTTGGGTGTTAGTCCCATATGACACTAGATGAACTACATCTTGGCTATGTCTACTATGTCACCTGAACACGTGGGGCCAGCCCACTACAACTACTTTGCTTCGGGCCCTGTTGTATTTGACTCTATCTACATACAAACCTCTAGGACTAAGCTTCAAACCCTGACCATACAGTGGGCATGGAGAGCGTCTATTGAGCAGTGTGATAGTTACTAGGACAATAAAAGGCTATTTTGAATCTGCAGACCCATTATTCTACCATTCAGCTTGTCTCATCCCTGCACCACCACAGCTCGGGAAAGTTGGACTGACTGCTCAGAACTGTTTCTCTGCCACCGCAGTCTCCTTCCAACATCCCAAATGAGTGACTGGCTTTGACATTCCATCTGCGATTAGATCACTTTAGGGCACACTCCTTTGTTGTGCAAAGAATGCCAGCCTGTCATCACCCTGTAACACTATATATACACATTGTCCCATCTTCACCAACCTGTTGTAAGCACTGCACAAACTTGTTGCGTCCAGTGAGCACCCCATGGGTTGTCTTTTTCAATTATTGGACACTGGAGGACGTTCTTTACTTGATCTAAATATTTCTATATATTTCTACAAATGTGCCTGATCCAGTGTTTCCCCTGGGAGGTGAATTAATAGTATTGTTTATATTTCAAGACTAGGAGTGTTATATTTACAGGCGCTATGTGTATTATGTCACCCTGCACCTTGCTTTATGTTACTTCCCAGTTCAGGTAGTGTTTACTCTTGCAGAACCGCCCTGTCCCTGTGCTCTCAGCATAACCTGTAGCTACAGCCGGTGGCAATTACCCCCTTAGATGCACCATAGTTTGATGGTAATTATTTCTAAGCTCATCGGCAGGCACTTTCTGGCTGTATTTAATCCTTTTTTTGGGAAAATGAGGTGATACATTTACTCGTTTCATGTAAGGTCAACAAACACATCTTTGATTTTGAAGCATCAACAAATACACTCCTATTCTTTTATATACTTTTTTATTTCTAGCACGATTAACAGATACACTTTTCTACTGCATGTCTATGTCAGCGAAATAGACTGGGGAGAGAGATAATGGGTAGAGAGAAGCCGGGTTTAGGACCATGAACAAACTACTATCATATAAGACTACTTCAAAACCATAAAGTAGCAGCGACAACGGAAAGGAGGCATTCCGAGACGCTGTTCAAACTCCCACTAAACATGTTCAAAATCAGTTGAGGCCTCGGCCCCTTTTGTAGGAAGCCCCTCAAACTGAGTTTTTGCTACCAGTAACTAGGTATGGCCTTTTTTGCTGCAAGAATAGAAATGTAGGTTCATTACCAATGATCTGGAGTACGGGTGGGCGTAGGCGGCATACCTATTTGCCAAAGTACCCAAGTTAAGAGATTTCGAATTTAGGGGTAATATGACATACCCCTTTTTTTGGGTTTCACAGCTGAAATCTGCTGCCTTTAAAATTGATCTCTTCTGCCCAAGCAGCTTTACTAAGACCAGCTGGTCATGCCTTCTCCTTGTCCTATGCAATCAGGTTCCCTACTTGGAATGCTGAAGGATGTAAATATACTTGGGGGAGTAGTTATAGCATAATTCAGCCTGAAAAAATGTTTCATCATAGTTGTTTGCATAGGTTCTGTTTGGCTGTTGGAAGTCTCAGCTTCAGATGTTAACCAATTTAGTCCTGGTCTCCAGTCTCTCAAAATTCGATTGCAGTTCATTAACAGCTTAGTCTGCACAGCTCTTGTGCTTTTGTGTTTCCTTCTTTAATCAAGACATGAGTGAACAAATGTCCTCTTGCACAGACTTAAGCGTTGGTTCTTTTGGGCACTCTTGAGGCCAGGCATTTAAACTATTTCTCTGCAGCAGTAGGGTTGCGCTGAATGGAATCCACTTTTCTCACTAAAAAGTTCAATATTAATTTCTCTCAGTGATTCTGAGTCCTCTTGGGGTGGTATCCTCACAGAGGGATATTGCGGATGGAAGAAATCTTCTGTGCTCTCACTTTGCGTTCCCTGCCTGGGAGTTTTTAAGGCATGTGGCACTCCTATACATTTTCACATGCTTGGGATGCCCTTCATTCATGAAAATTCCGTGCAGTTAGAACTAGACAAAATATGCTCATGCAAGAACATGGCACCTTTTACTGGGAAGCATTGCATTCCCCCCCTGTGCAAGTCTGGCTGACATACTTCTTTGTGTGTTAATTTCTCCCATCTCTTGTATCACAACTCAGGTGGTTGTGGAGGGAAATACACATGCGTTGCAAAACATTCAATTACTTTCTCTTTCTGAAGCTCCCTCCCCCACATTCTACATCTCTATTTTGATATAGGGTCTGATCAGTGAGTTCTGAAGCTCACTTTCAGGAGTCTAGCCTCTACAGAGATAGTCTCCTCGCAGCCATCTTGGCCTTCCTTCGGTGGCACAGGGAGAATGGGTAGCTCCTCACAATGCTAATCAAACAGTCCACCTCTGATCTCACGTAACTCCCCTCTGGTTCAGCTACTTCGAGCGGAACGGGAGTGGTATCTCATTTCTCCAGGCTATCTCTGCAGCACAAGAATACAGTTGATGCTGGAACTCAAGAAGGTCACATCTGCTCCCAGGCCACTTTCATTTGATTTATCTGTTACCAACACTCTAACTTGGGAAGCTTACAGACTCATTTAGCCCTTGGCATGCGAGCCATCATAAGACTGGTTTGGTTAATCAGAGGGACCACCTCTGCCATGCCAGATGTGACTGTCCATCATCTTTAGCACTAACTTCCATTTCAGTGCGAATTAGTCACCGAGGCAACTCTTGTATCCGAGGCAGAAAGCTTTACAGGAAATTACACAGTGACATTGGGCAAGGCAAACCTGTTGGTACCTATTTTTTTCTGAAAACAGGCCTGTGAACAGGGATTAATGCTCCCTCCCACGCAACGTGATGGGCGTTTTCTCCGACTTGTGGAACATTTGTGGACCTTCTCTATCTGCAACTGCTATGGTTGACATGGAAGACCTGGACAGGAAAAATGCTGCTGGGATTGGTGTCCGAGAGGCCTGCTTAAATACTGCAACCCCTCCACCACTGTTCTAGTTTTTAATGTGTGTGCTGAAAGAGTATTCCTGCACTTCAAATGAGGTGGGAGATGCCAACGGTAGACAGATGGGACAGACTCTCAAGGCTGCCCTGAGGCGTGGCTTAATTCTCATAAAGGATTTAATGTGGTTTATCTGCCACAACTGTGCATTCCGGTAATGATCTATGTTTTGCCCCTGTGGAAACCCGCGACAGAAGTGCATGGTTAGATTTTAGCCCTCTCTGTGACTTATATTGTGCTGCTCAAAAGTAAAGAACGACTGGCCAATCTTCCAAAATTCTCTTTACACAGTGAATTACATATTGGATTTTATCAGGCTAGCCACTGGAAGCTCTTCCCATGACACAAGAACAGGTGAAACATGTTCCCTCTTCTGGGCTCCCTAGTCCTGACCTATTTCATTTTCGGAAGCCAGAATATTCAGTACATTACGATGATCTAAGCAACGGAACAGGATCATACCGAACCACATTTCTTGCTAAACGTACATGATATTGTGCCTTGCAAACAACTAAGGACACCCGCTGGTGTGTGGAAAGCTATCTTTATTATAACATCCCCATGATCCTCATATGGGTGTTTGGTTTGCGGTCCATTCCCCAAGGCCAAAGCCTAGTCAAGCAAAACACGTATGATTTGGACACAGGGATTTTCGGTGTGGCTCATTCCTGTACAACGCACACTAGGCGGCATATACAGCTGTAATGTATTTGCAGAATTTTAAATATTTAAAGTGGATCACTTCAATTTCTGTGTAGATAAAAGTAGGGTATTTGAAAAAAACTCTGGAAGGAAGGACCATGCTATTGTGATAAACAATGCGCCATTATAGGTAGCATTTGCATCTTCTTTTCAGTTAAAAAAAATGAAATAAATATTTTCGTTCTTTATCATTCTGTCCCTTAAAAGCATGACCAGATAGTGATCGAGAGAAAAAGTCTCCGACTCAGTCCCTAATGTTGCCTTTCTTGGGGTTCCCAATACTAGAATGGCAATCAGGGCTCAGGACCATTTACCTAGCCATGGGGGATATTTCTGGGGAGCTCACAGTGGATATAGCCAGAGGGGGAGACTGAAAACGACAAGAGGCGCACAGGTTGGGTTGCATGACTGGTGCATACACTGGTTATTGCTGTTTGCTACTGTTGTTGGCTGAAGTCTACTGAAGACTCAAACAAACAGAGCTGGTGGTGGGGATGTTCGGAATCCTACGGCATTACAGTGAGACTAGGGCTGAATGAATAAGATTACAATCATAATCCATCGCAAATGAAATTGTGGAGTCTTCTAAACTTTAAGTGCGCATTTCTTATGAGTCCTTTTATGCCATGGGGCTATGTGTGTACTGTCAGATGTCCAGAATGTCTTCTGTGGACTCACTCCAGCCCTCCGTAAGCAACTACCCTGACCTGCGTAAGGGTGATAGGGAAGCAGACTCCCAGGTAAATAACTGTTTAACATGGTAACAAAAAGTGGTTAATTTTTCCAATTAAATGCTGGAAAAACATTTTGGAAAATAGGGAGGAGAACTGGAGGCTTGTTTACGTATGTAAACACAGAGGCTCTGCAAATGATTTTTGAATGAACATCAGTGGCATTCCTAAGTTTATTGCCATTTGGCGAAACTCGCCAGTAAACAACATCAGCTCATGCACTCTCCTCCCCTCCATATCCTTTCCATGCAAAGGCAACGTCGGCCATTGCGAACTCTTTCACCAGTGTAAACACACACAATAAACACATATGTCCTCGAGTGTACGATAGCCCTCTGGCATACTAACACACACCGCTTCTTCGTATGTCTTATTTGAAAGCAATGCAGAATCACAAGAAATTCTGAAGTCCCGGCCTTGGAGTGGATGGAAAAAATGATACACAGCTCAAAATTGGCTTGAAAACAACAGACACATCTGCTCAGTTCTTATGCAATTATTTCATATGTAGGGATGCGTACCAGCTACATGACACAAACTCAAGCTGTAGTCGCTGCCAGGATGCTGAAGAGGTCCACGTCAGACCTCTCTCACATGCCTAGCAGATGTAGCGGGGCTGTAGAAACACTATCATATTTAATAGAACCTTATTATTTAGGTACACACTGAAGAAAGAACGACATAGATGGTCCCTTTTACTGCCAACATCCAAACCAAAGTGTATTCTCATATGCCATGCTTTACCTCAAAGTTTACTGTTGTATTCTTACCTACTCATTGTTAGTGAACTGTCAAGTTAGCAGAATGTTATGTGAAATAGATATGGGATGACAGAGAGGAAGGAGCGCACACTCTAATGTTGTCAGTTAATAGTGATCCTCCTGAAGACTGTAAATGAAAATACCTTGTTTCTCAGGTCACTTAGGTTCCTGTGACCTTAAAGAACATAACATTTACATGTGCTGCCACAGATGAGTTCATTGCTGACAGAGATTCAAGTATGATTAAAGCGAATAAACATTTAAAACGTTCAAGGGATTTTTTTTGTACAGTTAATATTCTGATGCTAGCAGAAGACAATGATTACTTCAAAGGGCAAATAGGGAGAGAACAATTCATCAAAGTGGCACCTTGTAACCACAGAATACTACGTGGGTCGAAACATTCACAGAAATCCACAGAAAAGCAAGCAGAATTCACAGAAATCCAAAACCAGAGCCGCCCTTCCGGATCCCTCCCATCTTAAGCCAAGCTTGGCTGACGGACCACGCGGGGATCAAGAGCAGCTCGAAGGATATTGACTGTTAAACAGTAACAAAACTCCTGAACAACTAATAAAGCAGTACAATCCTGGCCCGTAGAATACCATTTTTGAATTCCAAAAAAGGGTAACAAACACAGTCATCCAAGAATAAATGTGCCAAGAAGTAATGTCACATTACCAGTGGCCCAACGAATACACCTTCAAAGGTCTGAACTGCATTGCATAACCGTCTATCTGGCCTAATCAACCCAGTCTCAGAGTACATGGCCACACCGAAGGATACTAGGATTGGGCAAAATGGATTCCACAGTCAGAAAACATCATAGGCAATCATAGGCGGGATACCAAAGGAGGTCAAAGATACAAGTAAGACTGCTTAAATGCCCACCCCATGAGGAACAGACACACCAAAGCTTGCCATGGATCCATGTGAGACAGCCGACCTGGCTGGGATAAAAAGCCTCCTTGGACAATCAGATGGCTCTATTATTTGAAGGTACGGGCCCCGGGGATTCCCACAGGGGTCCTTGTACCCTACCATCCAGATATCCAAAAATGGTGAACCTTAATTTCTAAAAAAAAACTGAACAAATTTACACCAAATCACAAAAGGCACACTTTACGGGTAAATATCTAGCTTTCTGCCAAATTGGTGTAATTCCGCTCGTCCACTTTGGCTGTAGCGCTGTTCAATAATCTCAATGGAAATTCCATGAGGAAATTGCGTTTTGGGATCCCCTTTTTCTCTGCCACTGCTTGACAGATTAACGCAAAACTTTCCAGCAAGGAGCTGAGGTAGATGAACTTTTCAAAAAAACAGGTTTGAGAAGATTTGTTAAACGCCACCAAAGTTATTAGTAAAACAAAAATATATAATTCCTATGGTAACTAGAAACTTAATATAACTACACAGTATATATACATGTAAACATATTCAGCAAGAAAAAAATGGCTGAAGATGAAGAGGTTCACCTTATGCAAAAAGATGTCTAAGAACTGCTTGTCCCACAGCAGCGTCTCTCTGTATTGCTACCTCCAGAGTGTAGTCTTGTGTAAATGTATGTCTGCTTTTCCAAATTGCCACCATGCAAATGTTCAGCATCAGGACACATGTAAAGTGGGTCATTATAGTGAAGATACTTCTCATTGCGCAGAAGAACAAGTTATTTAGCTTCAGTAACACTCTTTCAGGTAGAGACTTTTTCTAGCTGCAGATTCCTTATCTTTGTAATATTCCCTATGCGTCAGACTGTATCAGGAAACTTTTCCATAGTGCTTCTGGACGCCATGCGGTGGCGCCTTCTACTGATGCCATTCCACTCCAGAAATGTCGTACCTATATAATTGCCACTCCAGCATTCTGACATCAGTTGTTTTCAAGACTGTCATTGTCCCCTGACGCAAAGTCCCAGAAGGAAATTAGTAGACAATGTGCAGATTACCGGACATGGGATCTTATTGAAAGTGGGAGTCCACTCACAGAACGGGGAGGATGGGAGGGTCAGGGAGAGATCTGCAGCCAGTTAGAATCCCTACCAGAATGAGCATTACAAAAGGTAAGTAACTTGCTCTTCTGATAGAGGCTTCTAGCTGCAGATTCCTCATCTTTTGAAAAGATGCCAAAGCAGTACCTGAGGGAGGTGGGCTGTGGATGGACTCAATCCAGATAGTTCTGCAGGATTGAGCGAGCAAAGTGGTCTTCTTGGCTATCAGACTGCATTTGCTTTGTGAACGTATGGAGGGACGCCCACATAGATGCTTGGCTTATGTCCAGGACAGGAACTCACGGACTAACAGAGTGGTAGTAGCTTTGGCCCTTGTGGAATAGGCATGCAGTCCTCAGGAAAGGCTGCTTCTTTGCCAGTGTATAGCAGATCTTAATGCATAGCACTATCCGGCGTGAGATGGTACACCTCTGAACAACTTGCCTTTTTTCCCTCCAGTGAACCCCACAAACAGCAGATCGTCTACCGAGTGGTTTTTGGTGCGATTGCTTTAGACGTTGAGTGCTCTCTTGGGAGGGGTAATATGGGTCATCGAATGCTGGCAGAGTGATGGTTTAGCCGATGTGGGACACTGTCACAACTTTTGGGAGAAAGGAAGTTCAAGTACGCAGAACCAGTTTTCAGGGAAGAAGATAGTGTAAGGTGGATGAACACACAGAGCCTGGAGCTCACGCACATGTTGAGCAGAGGTGATGGCAACAACGAATACAGTTGAAGGTGAGGAGTCGTAAAGTCCAACTGAAGAGTGGCTCGAATGGAGTACATATCAGATAAGTAAGGACGAGATTGAGGTCCTATCAGGGCATCACAAAAGGAAAAAAGGGGAAATATATTTTGGTGTCCTTGCAAAAAATGCACAATAGGTGATTGAAATAATGTAAAAAATCCACGAGGGCTGAAAAATAACCTTTAACTGTGCCCAGAGCAATGGCAAGAACAAATACCAAAATTGGGCAGCTTAGCCATCATGGGGGTCAATCTGATGAGTGTTGCACCAAACCACAAATTTGTCCCAATGACAGGTGTATACAGTGTTTGTCGAGGGACACCTGGCTGGCAAGATAACATCAACCACCGCCAGAGAAGGTTGAAGGTGTTCAACTGTTGCCGTTCAATCTCCATGCATGAAGGTGGAGGTTGTGAAAGCCGGGGTGAGAACACAACCATTCTGCTGCAACAGAAAATCCTGACGGAGGGGTGGCCTGATTGTAGGATAGATGCTTAAGCCCAAGAGTTCTGGATACCATATCTCTCTGTACCCAGTCCGTCCTAATCTTTCTGAGAACTCGGAGCAGGAAAATTCTTTAGTGGTCAGCCATTTCCAGAGGTGCAAGACCTCTAGGCACAGGTCCATGACTCCATCCCACCTGCCCTGTTTGATCAGTACCACATAGCACATAGAAGTGGTATTGTTTGTGAGCCCCTGTAACAGCCTCCCTTTGTTGGACCGAAGAAAGGCTTTCAGTTCCAGAAGACTGATATGGCCAGCACTCCACCGGAGACCAGAGGCCTCTGATCTCTCACTCTCCCAGATGGACACCCAAAGCCTGAAGTCATGCATCAGTCACCACAGTCAGCTCTGGGTGTGAAGGGAGAGGGGTCTGTTGCTGCCCTAATTGTGGTCCAGTAGCCACCACTGCAAATCTTCTGCAGTCTCCTCTGAAACCTGAACGAGGTCAGAGAGGTCTCTTTGTTGTTGGACCCACTGTGACTTCAGATCCCACTGCCGAGCCCGCATAAGTCACCTAGCATGCTCAACCAGCATGATGCAGGAGGCCTATCAGTCCAAGCAGCCTTAGAGTCGACTACACTGTAATCCAGGACTAAGGCAGAAAGTTGCCAGGGAACATGCATAACTCAGAACTGTGTCCAGAATGACTCAGATGAAGGGGAGCATCTGAGAAGAAGTCAGGTGTAACTTTGGCACATTTGGAGTAAACCCTAAGGATGACAGACGGTTTGTCATAGTTTGGAGGTGGTTGACGACTGCCTGAGGCACGCCTGCCTTAAACAGTCAGCCATCAAGGTAGGGGAAAACTAGCACCCCAAACTCCAAAGGTGTGGAGCGCTAGTGAGTCAAAAGGGGAGCACAGCGACTGGAAATGCTCCTCTCACACCATGAACCACAGGCAATGCCGAAAGCTACTATCTAGTCTCCAGGGTCTAGAACGGACAAGACCTGGGCCATAGTGAGCATCTTGAATTGCTCCTTCCGGAATGGATTGAGAAGGTTGCAGATCTAAAATGGGCCGAGACCTTCATCCTTCTTGGGCACGAGAAAGTTAAGTGAAGAGCAACCACGTCCTATGAGATTCTGCCGCAAAATGAAGAGATGGTTCTCCATCAGTCGTTGGGTAGACAGCGGAATGGGTGGTGTGGATGAAAGAAAGGGCAAGGTGTAAACGATGCGGATAATTTGACGAACCCACTTGTCCGCTCTGATCATTTGCCAACCTGGATAGAATCAGTGGATTCTGCCTCACGCGGAGTGGATGCAACCCTGCCAGGGCACACTAAAGAGGTTTGGCAGGGGGAATAGATGGGGCGGCAGGAGGACCTTGGTTGGGGGCAGTGGGCACAGCAGCCTCTCCAACAAAACTGTTGGGTTCCCTGCTAGGGTGGAATACGTTGATGGTAGGGAATGGCACAACCAAAGCCACAAAAGGACCTTTGGAACTGTTGCTGCTGGTGGGTAGAGAGGACGAGCGAGTGAACGGTAGCCTTATTCTTCTTTAAGTGCTCAAGGACAGAGTCAGCCTGTTCCCCAAACAAGCAACTCTCATTGAACAACATGTCCATCAGTGAGGACTGGATGCCACCTCAGAACACAGTGAATTAAAACCAAGCATGGTGGCAATTGGTGACATTTGTGCCTATAGCTCACTCAACAGTTGGTGGTATCCAAGCCACGAATCATGAATTTGGCCACATCACAACTGTCCTGAATTGCCTGTGAGAAAACAAGACGAAGGTCGTCAGGAACTCCAGGGAGAACTTGTGCAACCGAGTCCCAAAGGGCATAGGTGTAGTGGCCCAGCAGGTTGGAGACATTAATTGAACTGAGGGCCAAACTTGCTGAGGAGAATAACCTCTTGCCAAACATCTCCACTCTTTTGCATTCAATGCTGTGCAGAAACTAGCTGTGGAACCTTCTCCAAAGCTGGCTGACTTTGTGAGTGGGAGCAGGACAAGGCCGTTGGAACCACCCACGTGCTTTGTCGAGTGGGAATGGCAAAGGGGCGAAACTCCACTTCAACTTCTTGTGCTTACCTGAATATTTGGAGAGATACCAAGACAGGCCTCTAGAGAGGCTTCTTCTGCTCCAGGAATGGGTACGGGTTCAATCCTTGGAGCTGGACTATGAGTGGTCCTGATGTTGTATCGTACTGTGCTTGGCGATGCAAAGTTTCGCCTTGCGGTCCCTTCACAGCCAGCCTCACTTGTCTTGGAGTCGTGGCTCAACTGCAGATTCTACAGGCACACCTAGTGGTCATATGTTCACAGACATCTGCTTGTGACGGACCCCACAGGACTTAAAATATATTGTTTTAGGGGGTGCATCCCATGCACATTTCAACAAAAATCGTACGAAGAAGGTCTCTGAGAGATGAGCTCTAGATCCAAGCCTGGTTGTGTGGAAAGAAATTAGTGACATCATTGTGCGGGAGTGGCACCAAAATAGGCCACACACGTCATTTTGGAGCGGAACAGCATCAGTGCAGTGCAACGAGAACCCCCCTTCTGGCGAAAAGAAGTACAATGGAAAATTGTCAAGATCCAGTCTGACACCTGGGGAATATTCAAAAGTTGAGAAATCTGCAACTAGAAGTCTGCATCAGAAAATGGACTTTGGAGCGGGTCTTGATAGTTCATAAAGGGGGCTATCAACGGGCAGCCCAGGGCCACAGGTGGCGGTTTATGGGCAATTGATCTGTGGGCTCGTTCTAGGGTGAAGCAGGAGGAAAGAGCCTTCAGGGGCACCCACATGTGGGTCCATTGCTCCCAGAATGTTTCCAGAGATGAGCCCTCAACCCTTTCCAGGAAGCCAATAAAGAAGAGGTTATTACTGCGTCCTCTGCTCAATCCTGCAGTGTTTTGGTGCTCTATGCTAAGTTGGCCACCTCCCAGGACAGACCCCACACTGTGTCCTCTAGTTCTGATATACGTCCACACCAAACGCTCCTATATTTGTTTCCAAATCAGTTTTGGAGTCTTGTATGACTTTAAGGATGACAGATGTGTTGTCCTTGGGGGGTGGGCCCCCAGCTCACAGGTCCCCAACTGGGGGTTCCCTCAATCCCCCCCATCAACGCTGTGTATTTGTCCATTTTAGCTTGGCCCTGTGGGGCTTTATCTCGGCCCATCGCGTCTGGCCCCCGCAGTCCTTGGCATATCGCTGCATGCAGGCTTTGATGTGTGCTCTGGCGCTGCCGTGTATCTTGCTGCTGTGTAAGGATCGTTGTGCAGTAAAATGTGGTGAAGAGTTGACCCGCTTGCTCCAAGAGCATCCACCTGGGAAGCACGAGCAGTCAGCTCCCAGTCATCGGTAAGTGGGTCTCCCCCGCCACCTAGTTACATGGCACAGGCCCAGCTGAAAATCCTGGGGCCCTCGGGAGGCGCCGGTCAGGGAAGAGGGAGAAAGGATCTTGGCCTCACTCAGCCCTGGAAAGATGATGCAGGCCCCTCCAGGTTCCCCGCGGTCTCCTCATGGGAAGGATAGTTGTCGCACGGGGGAGGGGGGGGTCGGGGGAAGCCCCGGGACAGGGGGTGGGACAGGCACTGGCAGGTCCCTCCCCCTCAGCTCGCCCCTTCTGCTGATTTGGCATTCGCTACTTCCGCCAGCCATCCACTTCTATGTAAAGCACATGGCCTGGCCCCAGCCCACTGCCTCATTTCTCTGCGAGACAACCCCATCCAGTAAGGGCGCAGCACAGCCCAACAACACTGCTGCTGCTTGCCCCCAGTGTCCTTAAAGCCACCAACTGTGGCTTAAACTAGTATGTTGTGGTCTCAGCCCCTTGTTGCCATGCGCTTGAGGGAGAAGTGCAGTCATGCACTGACCATGATTGCCATTGGTGGGCACCTCCCGGTGTGCGAGCTGGGAGGCCCAGTCCAGGCCTGTAGGTGTGGCACCACCCCCTCAGTGTGCCCCAGGGGGTCCCACAGGCCCACTGGGGAAGGGCTTACTTTGACCCCTGCATCCCCACCACTGAAGCTCATCTCCATCTCTTCCTCTGGCTACTAATTATGGCCCGCCCACTGTATCAGGCCTTACTCTTTGGTCCCTGGGCGGCAAAAAAGGAGGGGGGCGCTTGCCACTTCGGGCCACCACCCGCCGAGTTCTTCTGGCGTTCACTTGGCTGTGGTCTAGATATGGAAATGTGGGCCGGGAGGTGCAGCTCCTTTTCGGCCCGCCAGTTTCTTGGATTTGCGGCAGTGCACCATCACAGCGTCAGTCATGCTGGCTGCCAGTATTGATCCCTCGAGGACCCCCGCCACTCCTGTGCTCAATGGGGGAGCTGGCCAAGGTACACTCAGACACTTAATGGCATGTCAGCACCCAGGTATAAGGCCTCCCAGCAGCTGTGCAGAGCCCTTCCACCATGTTGCCCACTCAAGCCACTCCCCCATGTCCTATTTTTTAAATAAACCTTCACTATGTAAAAATTTACAGAAATTTAAGGACAAGTGGTTCACCATCTTAAACAAATGCTCACTGGATTTAATCTTACTAATCATAGAGGAACTTTCCACCATTCTGGAAGAATTATCCAAAGACATTCAGAACGTTAAGTCCGAACTTGAGAAATCCATGACAACTGAAGAACTCAACAAAACACTAGAAAATATCAACAATCAATTGGCTAAACACACAGCAGAAGTCAATGAACGCAAGATTCGCAAATTCCGTAGGGATACAATTGATTACAAAATGGGGGAAGTATACCTGGGCAGATATCTACGCCAAATGTAGACAAAACAAACCTTACACTACCAATACCGACACCTCCTCTTCAGACAGCGACCTTACCCATCAGTCAAGAAGAAACGACACAAGATATAAAACCCCAACATCAATCACAACATCAATCCCTCTTAACGCAGCATCAACATCAACTTCAAATCTAGTCACTGGAGACACGCCTTTTTTAGAGGTAGGCCACACAGAACAAGACGACCCAGGAGGAGCCGCAGAAAGAAACAAGGACAAAGACAAGGACCAACCACAAACACGAACAGTGACAGCCAAGAAAGACAAAGGCAAGAGAGGGAACCAATAGAAAACTTGGTCATTAACATCTCAGATTATCATTTCAAAGACATCGAATTGAAAATCCTACAAAAAGGCACGTCCTTCGTACCTACTACAGGCACCAACACCCTTGAACTTAACATCAGTTTTTTTTAAACTCATGAGAAAACTCAGATTGCGTCACTTCTTTGATAACGTTTTGGAATCAGTCAAAGAACAAGAAGAAGACCCTCTAAAAGGCTTACTTTTGAAAAGCACCTTTATGCCACCGGTCAGTCACAAAAGTCTCGACATGTTGGAATCTGTAGTCAAGAATGACATAGCCAAACTTAACAACCAAAAAAGGTCTAAACACAACAACCTAACGGCTAAAGAATTAGGCACATTGAAAACCATCGCGCAAAGAACAAATATAACATGTACTTAAGCAGACAAAGGAGGGGCATTAGTCATCTTGAACACCAGCTACTACAACACCCAAGTATTAACACACTTACAGGATTCGAACACCTACATGAAATTGGAATCCAACCCTACGGTATAATATATGGAAATCTTGCAAACCATTGTTCAAAAGGCGGTCGAAAGAGGCACCATCAATGAAAAAGTTAAGAAATTTCTAATACAACCTAACCCTAAGAGTCCTTCATTGTTCATGGTACCAAAAATACATAAAAATCCGATCAAACCACCATGTCGACCGATTGTAACCACCCGTGGGAGTTTACACGAACCAGTGGGAAAATTTTTAGATCGCCATCTACAACCGAGCGTTTACACCATGAGATCTTTCATAAAAGACACCACCGATTTCCTACACAAACTCAATCAAACCATCATTACAGAAGACGAAGAAATCACGTTATGTACAGTGGATGTTAACTCACTATACACATCCATCCCTCATCAACTAGGATTAGAAACCATTGAACAAGCCTTACTACATACTGACTATGATCACAATCTACAAGTTTTTCTAATGGAACTCATGCAGTTCACCTTGCTACACAGTTATTTCAAATGTAATGATGAATGGTTCCAACAATTAACGGGAACTTCCATGGGAAATTGTGCCGCACCGGCATACGCGAACATTTTTATGAATCGCTTCGAAGAAGATAACATTCTAACAGTACAACCATGGACAAGTCATCTGAAACTATATCTTAGATTTATAGATGATATCTTCATCCTATGGAAGGGTTCTGTCAATATCCTACAAAACCAGTTAGAAAAACTCAATCGAATAGAGCACCGCATATAGTTTACCTTTGACATTCATCCACATTCCATCACATTCCTGGATGTAAAAATAATCAAAAAACCCACAGGATTCGAAACAGACCTACACAGAAAAGCTACGGATAGAAATAACACTCTTCACTATCAAAGCTTTCACCCACAACCCCTCAAACAACATCTACCGTATTCACAAATGCTCAGAGTGAAGAAGATAGTCTCTAACCCAAGTAAAGCAGCCGATCAACTTAACATACTCACACAGAGATTCAGGTCCCGCGGATACCCAGACCGGGTACTGCAACAAGCAAAAGAGCGCTCATTATCCAAGAGCAGGAATTAATTACTCAGCATTCAAACCAAACCTACCAAAGATCAACTCACAGTTGTTTCTAAGTACTCCACTATGAGTGCTTCCTACAAGCGCATCATTAAAAAACATTGGCAACTGCTCAGATTGGAACAGGATTTCAATCACATCTTCGATCAAGAACCGATTTTTGCTTATACCAGAAACAGAAATATTGGCGAAATTCTAAAACACACCGAACAACCACCTACACCTTCCACATTCAAGGGCACCATACCGTGCTGGAATTGCAATAACTGTAACAGCATTATCAGAGGCGAATATATAACACATCCTATGAAAGGACACAAAATCAAAATCAAAGCAACAGCAACATGTGATACCATTAACGTCGTCAAAATGCTCAAATGCCCTTGTGGGAAAATTTATGTAGGGCAAACTGAAAGAAAAATAAAAACCAGATTAAACAAACACAAATCTAACATCAGAACCAAGCAAATGAAATCTACAGTGACTCAACATTTTTTGGAAGCCGGACACAATATTAGCCAACTAAAATTCTGTATTTTGGAAGTAATTCTAAAACAAGAAGGAAGAGACAACCACAACTTTTTATTACAGCGAGAAAATTATTGGATTTATCTTCTAAATTCCAGGAAGCCTTTCGGCATGAACGATCTAATGGAATTTCTGTGTTACCTTTAAACATCTGACACTAACATTGTTTAATTAACATTTTCCTTATACGTCGATCTAACCAAAGTTTGTTTATTAATTGTATTTTCTTTACAGCTTTACTTTTATGCGATAGCTTCTACAATCATTCTCCATGTATAATGTTTCTGTTCTTAGGGGCCATCATCCCATTGCATTATTGTGACCTTTTCAGCATTCAACATCACATTCACTTCCCTTTTATTCACCATACTCGACATTCAATCTTTAACCGCAGTCCGTCACTTATTTTTATTTCCTCAGCCTACACATCAGAGTCCATCCCTTCATGTTCACTACTATCACCTTAACAAACGTTAAATTCACCCGAACACGCAAGTCACGTTATCCACAGTATCGCGAGATTACGCTCAGCGTACGACAGACACTGCAAGTTTCCCTCTCCACCAGCATTCGGTAAGCGTTATGTTATCTTCACCGCTCTGTGTTTCACACCGGTTTTGTGATTTAGCATCTGGTAAAACTAACAAAACACGCCTAATAAAGCATGATGTTCTTATCTTCATCCATTTTGTTAGCTCGCAAAGCATTAATAGAGCCAGTCACGTTACCTCGATTAACGTTGCATTCTGTCTATCACTATCTTCACACTCCAACATCGTATAACATCTATTCGGTATCACAAACAAATAACTCTTTATGGCTTCTTTAAAAGCCCACTTAGCCCAAGATAGTGCTTACTAACAAAATCACACCGCTTGACACGTCATGTACTTGCACTTAACATCAATTCACCTCGTTTCTTCACGCATAATTACTTATCCTACCTACCACTTATATTTTCTACCCTGTCACCATATTATAGCACCCGAACTCACATCGGTTAAATTAATATGATTCACAATATTTGGGTGAGAATATTTCCCCGTGTATTACATACACTATATTCATTATAAATATCATTATTTTCAGAACACCCCCTGATGAAGGCAATATCGCCGAAATGCATTGGGATCGTATAATATCATGATTACTCAGGATCGTATGTTACCCACAATGAATTCTGGGAAATGAAGTTTTCAACTTTTGTGAAACGATAAGCATTAATAAAGCTCTTATTGAAACAAACCAAATAGCTTTTTCGTACAACATTGAAATACAACAGTGAAACCTCTCAGAGGATTTATCATTCAGTGCCTGGGGGACATACCCCACGTGCATGGGGATGCACCTATAATATATTGTTTACACTCCCGTTCGGTGAGTGATACCCCGGAGCACGAGACAACTATAATAACAAGGCCAGCAAACAGACAAATAGTGCGCGCACTATACCCCTTTGCTATTTTTTAAATATACAATACAACCTGCCCTATGAACATTTAAGGCCTAACTTAGGGGTGACTTATAAGTACTAAAAGGAAGATTCAACCTGCAAAAGGTTCAGTTTCCAGGTTTGAATGGCAGTATAAAACTGCAGACAGAGGCTGCAAGTGCAGGCCTAGACTACTTTAGTGAGAGGAACAATGAGTGCTGCAGCCCACTTGTGGCATTAAATGCACAGGCCCTATGAATATGTAGTACCATATATCAGGGTCGGCTCCTCCACTAGTGCGAGTAGCAGAAATATAAAATGGTAAAACTACCATTTTATGTTTCTGCTTCTCGCATTGCGAGAAAGCAGAAGTGTTTGGTTGGGGTGGGCGGGGCTGCTCTAGGGCAGGGGAGAAGTGGCTTGCCCACTGTTGAGGGCACTGACTGTTTGGTCGGCCCTCTGGGGCCAACCAAACCAATCATGCACACTCTGCCTTTTCTTCATGTAGGCTACATGCAGCTTCCATGGAGAAAATTGCCTCCCCATGGGTGCCTGGCTGGTCGGCGTACCGATCAATCACAACGCTGCCATTGCAGCGTTGTTATTGGCTTTAGGGCAGGGCAGGGAGGCTGCCTGCTTCCTGTTCCTGCTGGAAGCAGGAGAGCAGGAGAGGAGCAGAGACGACGCGGGACCAGGGCGGCGAAGATAAGTTAACTTTTTATTTTAATTTTAAATTAACCCCCCAGTGCGATCCCCGCATCCCCACCCGCGAGTCATGCCGGCCGTGACTGCCATAGGGACTAGTCAATTACATGTGCCAATCAGGTGTATTCCAATTTTACCATGTTTAAAAGGGAGAGTACAGGCACTTTACCACTGGTAAGCAGGAGTAAAGTGCAGAGTCCTGTGGCCAACAAAAACGGGTTCAGCAAAAGAAAACAAAAACCTTGGTTCACCCATCAGAAAGTGCAAATTTCCAACAGTTACCATATCACAGGTTGATGTCTTACAGATGGAAAAGCCCTGAAGTCCACAGATGAACCCTTTAAATACTCTAATGTGAAGGTTGGTCAGCTAATCATCGCAAGATGGCAGGAAGATGCATCTTAATAAATGCTGCTTCAAACCAGTATGTGTCTCGTCTAGAAGGTACAACATAATTAGATATAAAGTTGTAAGTGGAAGAAGACTTTGGTTTCTGCATCAGACACAAAAAAAAATCCATTTTGTTTTATAGAGCCTGTTGTAGGAAACTGCTCTGGCATGACACAATATGTTCATAGAGTCTGAAGGAATATCTATATAGTAGCACTTATAACGTTCAGGAGCCATGACAAAAAGCTCAATGATCCTGGTTTGGAATGCAGTACCTGACTTGGCCTTTGCAAAGGCATAGGACGTCTGTTATTGGTTGGTAGAATGATATGTGGTGCTTCTGAGGAAAAGCATCGCTGAATACCAAAATTGTCTAAGACACAACAGAACCATCATATTTAGCAGCAAGGCTCGTTCTTCGTCTTGCTGAGCACCTATGGGCGAAGGAAGTGGCAAGAAAAGCATAGGAAACAAGTCCCTGCTATCAAAACCTCACCCACGACGAACCAAATTGCACATCCCTGCCTGCATAGTAACAGCATTTTCTGTTGAAAAGAGATCAGGGCTTGGTTTCCCTTAATATTGGAATACTTTGTCCAGTTATGTTTTGTGTTCATTTCCCATGTGTAGCATTTTTGGTAGGAAGATAAACCTTTTGCTGTGCTCTCTCTTTAAGTTCACTATGGCACGTTCTTTTTCATTGGTGGTGACCTTCACCTTGTAATCAAACCAACCAGTGCTTTATGCCTACTGGCTGTTGAATTCCTCCTGAAATAAGTGATGACAGAACAGGATGAGAAGGGTGAAGGATAGCATCATCCCCAGGAATGAGCAGAATAAGTGCACGGAGATGAAATGTTTGTTCTTTAGCTTTTTTGCTAGATTGTAAAACAATTAAATCAGTTCCTCTGATGGAATGGCCCTCCCAGTGATGGTGCCCAGGACTGCCCCTTGAAACTATATTTTTCTGCAAGGAATGAGAGAGTACCTTTTCATGTTGGGGGAGAAGTCAGACCTGCTGAATAATTTGAGACAAACTTTCATGGAGATTTTGGTGACTTGGAAGGAATCTCCCCTTACCAATCAATCGCCTAAGTAGAGAAATACCTGGAACTTGTCTCCTAGAAAAAGATGCCACAGAGGAATACATGTTCTAAATATTCTTGGGGAGAATTTCAAGCAATGGGAAGACCTTGAATTGAAACTGGCAGTAAGCAATCTCGAACACAGTTTCGGATTTTGATGTGGACAAGGATATGAAGATAAAACATCATGGAGGTCTAAATATGGTATTTATTCTCTTTCCATCAAGAGTTGGATAATCAACTGCAGGGGCACTATGCAAAATGATTGTTTTTGAGGTATCTGTTTAACTACCAAAGATCTAAAATCTGCTTCCATTTGCCTGGCTTCTTAACAAGGAAGCAGCAAAAAATGAATCCTATATTTCATTGAGATAAGGGGCACATTCGATGGTATGCGTTTGTAGCATAGGCAGAATTTTGGCTTACAGCAGACGTAGGTGTTGGTGTTGCATCTTGCATGGAGGAGGAGTTCGTTTCTGAACAAATTCGATAGGAGGACCACATTTCACCATCTCTAGGATCCATCAATCAGTTGTCATTGCTTTCCATTCTTCGTAGCAGGCTGAATTCCACCCCCTCTGCCCCCACAGGAAGACGCCTTGTTGATGTCATGGCGGTTGTGGTTGGTGCCTGATGGCAGTCAGTTTTGTATTGCGCTGTTTTAAGCTCTTAAATGAGCTCCTACCTTACGGTGTGATGTTCGTTTCTGGCAGGGCGATGATTGTGGAGTTCTATACAACTACTATGGGTACGACTGTCAAGAGGACTGTTACGCACTGCCTCATTAATATGTTTGCCAAGCAATATTTCTCTATGCAAGGGCATATTTATATTCCTACACTGAAACTTCAGGTCTAAAAGAATCTGAGTGTAGCCAGCCTTGTCCCTGTAATATAGCTGCTCATTCGAGTTACCTTGTGGCTTCATCCATTGCAGAGGTAATAATGAGAGAACAGCCCCTCACTCCATCCTGCAATAATGCTTTGTCATCAGTCCAGT
Organism: Triturus cristatus; assembly: GCF_964204655.1. Taxonomy (NCBI): domain Eukaryota; kingdom Metazoa; phylum Chordata; class Amphibia; order Caudata; family Salamandridae; genus Triturus; species Triturus cristatus. The sequence goes on along the minus strand of NC_140591.1, from coordinate 141,106,629 downwards.
AGACCCAGGAACGGAGCAAAATGTGGCCAGCACCTACCTATCCTATCTGTTAATGATAGTGAAGGAACTGGCCACTCGAATAGAAGCTGCTGCAATGGCAGATATTATTTTAACTATGTTACCCAACTACCTTCCTTCCCTAGCCGTAGGAGCAGTACTGAGTCTCATATGATTTTGTTGGACAGGCAGGCATCACTAAAGAATCTCTCATGGATCACCAAACAGAGAGGCACGGTTACTCTCCAGGGCCTCGTACTATTGTCAAGATGTCATATGAAGGCCGCAACTGTAGCAGGAGTTTGCCTCGCTTTCAGGCCCTTGTTCCAAATGTGGACAGGACAGTGCAAAAAAAGAACTTGCACTGAAAGACAATGTTTCCCAGACTCACATGAACAGTCCCAGCTACTAGGTGATTGCCACTATTAGGCACACTTCCAGGTAAATAGTGGCAAATCATGGATTTAACCCCCTTGCCTAGCAACAGCAGTTGTTCGCTTTTTGTTATAGTTCGAGCTTGGCTTGCTGGACACTTCACCTTTGTTGTTTGCTCACTTTTTCAGTTCCCCTTGGTTCTTTGGTCCCCTTCCCATTTGTTGTTAATTCTTGCTTTGTTACCCTCTAGCCAGTTTGTCTCCTTGTCTAGGCCTTCTCTGCAGCGTGGATTGCCGTCTTCCTGTGCGGGGTTTGCGGTAAGTCGGGGGCCAGATACAATACAGTGTCTCCTCTGCTTGGACAGCGAAAGACCTGCACCTTGTCACCCTTAATGTTTAGTCCATGTTGTCATCTGTTTACTAATTGTGTTCTCTCATTTCGACACTTTGATATCCTTAAATTAGCTCTGAAATGCTGTACCTCCAAATCTTGGCTGGGTTTTCCAAATACCAGCCTGCAAGAGTGTTTCTCTCTATCCCTCCTTATGCCATTCATCCCTTAGCTTGAGTCTTTAAGGGCTTAAGCTGACCGTTAAGGGGAGAAAGAGGGATCTGACTGCATCCACACTCTTGAAACACTGTGTTCATGAAACTGACCGCATAGTAGCTGTAGGAGGTACCTTATTCTTTGTTTGTGTCATCATTCTTGACGGTCTCATAGGCGATGCTGTTTATGAAGCTAGTGCCAGAAACTAAAAGCTTTTCTTCAACGGCTCAGCTGAAGACATATGCATATCAGAAGCAGACTTTAACAGATGTTTTTTGGCAATATCTACATCAAAAGATTGATTTCTGTCTCTTGTGCAATTTTTATCAGCCTACCTGGGAATCATAGGAGAAGTATTAGGGTGATAACTTTTCCTCATAAGGTGATTTGCCAGATCACTTGTGCTCTGAATGTCTCCTATTGGAAACTTTTTAGGCATGAAAATAGAGTCATCCGAGTTCTCCTCTGAAGACAGAGTCTTTTACCATAGACATTTGGACACCCAGAGTAAACGCTGTTGCTGAGAGTTTTGCTTGGACAGTTTGAGAAAATCTTGCAAGTCTTAGCCATTTTGGAAAGAAGAAGAAAATATATGCATTCCCATAGGGATCATTAGAATTGAGTCTTAGCTTACCACCGGATCCACGTCTGAAAATACTTTTTTTTTCCAAATTAATCAGACATGGGTTGTTCATCTTAGGATGGATCCAAATATAAAGCAGAGGGTCATCAAATAAAAAATCTGACGACATAAATGCCCCAAAGCAGATTTATCTGAAGTAGGTGAGCAAAGAGATTTCCTTCACAAGCATTTCTTTTCAAACAAACTTTATTGGGTTTAACAAACATATTAATTTGTCACAGTTCGACATCAGAGTCATTAACTCAGAAGGTACAGTCTACTATACCCTTCATGCCTCAATTAATTGAAAGGTGCCCCGCTAATAAGAGCCAGACCTCTCTCCAGCTCCTGCAATTAACCAATAACATACAGATCTACCCTTCTGTACTTTGAACTAATTAGTTTGCAAACGTAATACCCCATGTTACCCCACTTCACTCACCCCCATTCACAGGCAATTTAAGGTAGAACTCCAAAGTATGGTGGCATCTGCGGGGTGCAATTGAGAATCAGCTCTCACCTCAATTTTTAGACATCTGCTTTTTTTCCAATGAAGTGAGTAGGCTACTAAACTAGAAGTATTTGTAGCCTTATTAGGCTATGATTTGGACTGCATAGCATTTTAATTTTACCATGAGACTCCCAGCTAAATGAGAGGGATGATTCAAGCATGTGACTCTATGAAACATTCAATGCTAGAGAAATGTAATTCAGTCCTCCAATAGTAGCTAGTGACCATATCTTATGTATTTTCTCTTAGTCAGTAGACATTAATGTTTTATGAGACCAAATACAACTGGAGAACCAGTAAGGTAAATGTAGTGCCGGTTGATTGTAAAATGACTGGTTAGAAATTTAAATAATCCTTAGTTTTAGAGCGTACCCTTGAAATATTATGTCCCGAAGTAGATAAAATTTAAAATATCATTAAAAAGGTTCCTTGGAACATGAGTCAGACTTACACATAAGACTAACACTTTGCTCTACGCCAAAGGTGGCTAGTAGACTAAAACTGGTAATTTGAATATTGATTTGACCCCTTGTGGCTCCAAGTTGTGTAGGCTACAGCACTGTGAAATGTAGTTCTAGCTGTAGAAAAGGTTCACTCATTTCATACTTTTATTTTTTTACTATATTTTTTTACTAGGCATGATATTGGGATTTCAATCTGACAGAGGACCTCCATTTTACAGCCAGCAGACCATAATATTTCCTCTGACGTGCCATCATCCTGCAATGTGTCTAGCACAGTGCCAAGATCATCCTCTGAACTTTCAGATCCCTTCGGGGCAATCTCTGCACTATCTCACGTTCAACAGTCAATCCGTCAGCAATGTTCTTGGTAAGAAAGGCATCCATGATCGCTTTAAAGCCCAGTCTGTCCCAAAATGTTGATCACCCGCTAGTCCTCAGATCTTCAGCCCTTTGCAGGTTTTACAATCTTTCAACTGTGTCTTCGAGTAGGAAAAAGGAGACCCCCACATACTGCTGAATCAAGGAAAGACTTTGCTTACAGTTGGGCTATAGTTCTCCCCAATTTGCCATTGGTATCCTGGAAGGTTTGGTGTTTTGCCTCCACTCCAGCAACCCTCAAAGACAGGTACTCGAGCCAGGTCTCAACAACTACGTTAAGGGTTTAAATATGGGCACCCTACTTCTACACTGCTTCCCTAGATACCCTAAGTGCTCTTCTCTTTTCTTTAAACCAACCATCTTGGCTCCATGAACTGGGTCGCACTCCGTATATAAGCCCTGCAAGTTCAATCTCAGAATCTCCAAGTTTGGCAAAATTTCCATACCAGTCAGCAGATGATAAATGCCAATTCAGTACTCCCATGCCACGCTCAGTCTGGCCACGCCACTTTTCAGGGCAGTACCAGTATAGCAATAGGTTCACTCGTGTATTTGCCTTTTCAGCTCTCCTGATCTTATACAGTACCCAGCCACTAGATCTGTGACTGTACAGGGGCCTTACTAGCAGCATATCATGATGGGTGCCTTCTATAAAATGTTCACATTTAGGGAGGTAGGTTATCTTCTCCACAGTGTTGATCAGGACTGGGAAAACATACTCACATTACTCACCCCGGGCAAGGAGCGTGGAGAAGAGACAGTAAAGTGACACATAAGAGTACACAGGGCAGGAATCAGATAAGCGGCGAATAAAGAGCTAGGCTGATGCTCTCCTTAACACAAGAGAAATAACAGCAGCAAAGGTCATATATTTATTTATTCGGCACTTGCAATATTACCTCATGCTTCTATGCTAGTGTAAATGTTGTCCATTTTTAATTATAGGTAATTCAATTGGCATTAGTCCGAGGCAGCATGGAGCACAAATGTGTCATCAACACCAACAAATCTTTGCAAGTGTGAAGTTGGGGAGGGCGAATAGGGAACAATACGTCTTTAAAAGATGAACACACAGATAACGAAGTAAAGTTCTTTGGAACATCGAGGAAGCCAACAATCCAGCACGGGTGTACCATATCTACAGGAAAAATGATATATAAGGATCTCCGTGTCTCACTTTCAACACAGAATACCAGCATTTCGTCACGAGCAACAAGCATGGGTAGCCAGAGGTAACTGCTGCTACCGGTGGCACACCCACTGGTACCCCTGGGCACAATATTCTGTCAGAATACTGTGTTTTAAATATAGTCCTACCACAATATTGTGACGATAAACATATACAGAAAAGTATAGATTTTGTATTCATAACTACACATGTGTACTTTGACAATATACATTTCAAGGTATGTAACGGCCAATTATATAGAAAACTTATACTTACCAACATATGCCTACCATCCCAATATCGTGATACTCAATATTTTGGCTACACTGTTATTGGAGAACAATATTTTCTACTCGATTTTCTGACATACAACCACCCGGCACTACCACTGCTATCCCTGGTCGAATGGATCTAAAGGGCAGCAGCAGTGAAAGCTAAGAGAGCACCAAGAATCCCATTTATTTTGTGTGGTTTCCTGTCCTTTCTCTGCCTGTAACATCCGAGCTGCAAATAGGAGGTAGTTGACAGTGTTAACCTGTGTACAACAGGCTAATTCTGGGATGCCAATCTGGGAGTCAAACGGTGCAGTTCCACTAACACAGACTTTGGTCATTCCACTTCATGCATTTTATCCCGGCATTTATTCTTAACTGGAAAAACATATGTATGAATGATTTGGGGAAAGGCACATAAAGGAGCATCTGAAATAAGTACGACAGTAAAACTGAACCAAGAAAAAGTTGGAGATTCCGCTGCCAAACGACACATACGATAGTATAGTATAGTTGTATTGCCAGTATAGTATAGTTGTTTAGTCATAGCAATAGAGACAAGCAAAAGTCGTGGATCCCACTGCCAAGCGGCACATAGTATAGTACAGTACAGTATAACATAGTAGTATAGCCAGTGGATCAAATAATAACGTGAACATGTGGCAAAATCATTCAATGGCTCAGAGCAACTTAAACAGAAGACTTAGGGAAACAAGAATTTTGCACAAATTAACTGCAAAGCCTACGTCCCGACGTCAAACTAATGCACGACGAAGAGCACGTGCACTGGTTTTTGTGACAGGTGTGTTTTTTGTTGGTCTCGATAAAAGTTTCATCTCAATTGAAAGTCCCTTTCTTACTCAAATAATAGAAAATAACAACTGTTCAACAAGTGCTGCACATGCGGGACCGAGGTATTTTCATGGAAACTACTGGGATCACGCACACACCGGGTCTGCGTCTCATTGTGAGTGGTTACCTGTCTCGTAAAGCTTGGCGATGCTCACTGTTCAGCTTCATTCAATGATCAGATCTACAGCCCAGGACAGCGGATTGCTCTCTTCACTGTTTCAATAAGTATATATAGTCTCGCGATAGGTAGATCGGAAGCAACGTTCAAAGTGCCTGTCCCCTCCGTTAACCTCTGCGTCCAGGCATAAATCATGGCAGGTTTCACACTAACCTTGACGTCTCCGGTCCTTCTTCTCAGCTTTGTTTCCTTTTGTACCTGGTCATCGTAACACCGACTGACGAAGCGGCCAAATAACCCATCCAAAGTAAGTACCTACAACTAGTTCAACACCTCCTCGGAAGTCAGCCTTCGAGCTCCGAAGTCACGTAGTGTCAAGGATATCATGCCACGGGAACGTATGCTGAATCACAAGCCCTTGCATTCACTGACATTCCCAGGTCCCTTTGATACCGGCGCATTCTGCTGAGGCTGATAAAAGGTACTCCTGCCAAAGGCAGTTGGCATCCAGTCTATTTTAAAGTCACTTAACTGCCAAGGTACACAAACAATGATCTTTGGCCCCCAACTGTCTGATCTCCTTGTCAAATCAATGTGTAAAAGCAGCAAGGTAAGTAATTGCCACTACCAAAAGGGAGAGGGTGGATTAACCACCATACCTTCACAGAATAATGCGGCAACACCAAAGATGTTGTTCAAGCAGGCTGTGTATCAATTTATCCTAAAAAAAGCCACATAACAATTTGAAGTACTTCTACATAATGAACTACATCAACATGTTAACCAATCTCTAACTCCTTTGGCAATGGGCTTGTACAGGTGGCCAACCAAGAGAGTGCAATGGGGAAAAACCTAGATGTGCTCGTCTGGACAATGATTTTTAGACTCCAACTACCCAACCTCTTTGTCCAATTAACATAGTATACTGATGAGTTCAGTCACTGTTACTGATCTGTGACAGCACGGAATATATTCATTTGTCAAAGTATGATCTACCAATTTGAATTCCCTTGGGGAAATTGTCATGGCTCAAGGAAAAAAACGCTTTAGGAAAAGACATCAAATTTGGTTACCATTCAGAGGTTAATAATAGTACTTTATTGTGTGATTACTTAAAACCATTACAATTTTTATTTTTTTAAAGGACATACGGTGCTTGTATACAAAAACAGAGCTTTAAAGGATTCAGGTTAATAGTAAAACAGTCTAAAATATGGGAATAGGTAAAATAACCAGTTAATAGTAGGCAAAAAACAATGGTCCAATAGACTGTTCTGGTCAATCAGAAGTTTGTGGATTAAGCCTTGGATGACATAGCGTTACAGCAAACAAATGATGGACGGAATGCTGACAATGCAAACATTCTCCCCCAGTCAAAAGATCTGGGTTAAATCCATCGTTCTTTTGCCCACTATGCCACCCCAGTTTGGACCCAGCCATATGCAAATCAGTCTTGACCCTGTGCCCCATGGGAACAGTCCAGACCGAACTGCCAGGCCAAGTCCCTGGACCGGAAACAAGCATCCTGGGACTGGCTGGATGACATAGCAGCACTGCCAGGTTGAAGGAGATTTGCGGCCCTGTTTTTGCCCAACAATTTGCCGCTCTGTCAACACATCTAGTGAACCGAATGTTCAGCTTCATATTGTCTGAGTTCAGGACAGCAATAATGGCTTGACGACAAGCATGAAATCCGAGTTTATTCCATTCGTCCCGCAGTGAGAACCTTCTTTCGATCAGCAGAGTGGGACAAGCGCAGGCTATATGCTCCATTGCTTCTGAGTGATAGCCACACTCCCTGCTTTTGATGCTAGCAATGGTGCGGTGCCATTATTATTTAAAAAAGGCAGCTCTCCCATCCTCAGGGCAATGAACTTTAGCTTCCAGAAAAGTGCAAATGTACTTGATAAATACGATGATTCGACCCCCGGTTTAAAATCAGAGATTACCGCCCAGGCGTGTTTCCTTCTGGACAATATTGCCCTGTCGGAGTGAAAGGACCACAGCCGGACACTTGACTTGATGACTCCCTTTAGCGCCGGCTGAGATGGGTTTGTTCCCCAATATTCCTTGACTCCGAGTAGTTGCAGGGAGTTGTCCAGATGATGGCGATGTTTAAGGCAGAATTGGCTGGTCGAAATTTCGTTCCAAAGTCTGGCCTCCAAGCTGCCCTCCCGGGCATTACGCATTTTGTTGTAGAGCTTTATGAACGCACCTGCCTTGATGCCGTGATAGTCCAGTAAGCCGAATTCTAGTCTAACTTGGGCTGGAGATGCAGATTTTGGCAGGCGAAAATCTCGTTTAAAAATTTTGGTGGTTAATTTATTTAATAAAATACTTATTGCACCCTTCATGATCTCATGCCCATATGGCAAGGAGTTGGTAATCTTTGCCTTCATTACCTTTAGCATTGGGGATAGGCTAGGGCCGAGTAGTCGTTTCGAGAGATTCGCGGAGGCAGCCACAAGTGACAGAGCTTTGGCCCTTAGGGCCTCGTTCTGCTTTACAACAGAGCCTCTAGTGTCAAGATGAATTCCCAAGTATTTGTAGTGGGATACTGATTCAATCCTTTTGTTATTGAAGAGCCACCCTCCGTTCTGCAGCTTTTTTTTCTCAAAAGAAATGGTTTTAGTTTTTGACAAGTTCAGCTCAAGGCAGTTTTTTGTTGTATAGGGGAGCAGCTGAGCGAGTAGCCTCTGTAGGCCTACCTTTGTGTGACCTAATAACATGAGGTTGTCGGCATACAACAAATTGCAAATGCAGGTTCCGCCTAATCTGGGGAGGGGGGCGGGGGGGGGAGGGGGGGGTGGCTGTTAACATGGTCAGGTGTGGGGGATAAATCCAAAATAAACAGATTAAAAAGAAGTGGGGCCAACACACAGCCTTGTTTGACACCACTTTTGGTCTCGATCTTCATGGGAGCCTTCGCCCAACTTTATTCTGACCCAAGTTTCCGAGTAAAGTTGAATTATGGCATTTAAAAGAGCAGAGGGTACGCCCCAGAGCTCTAGTTTTTGCAATAATCGACCCCGGGGCGCTCAGTCAAAAGCCGCTTTGAAATCGACAAAGCAGCAGTGGAGTTGGTTACCTTGAACTGCTGCTTTCTCTATCAAGCCTGGCTGAAGACGGCTGAAATGCCAGAAACCGGTCCTAGGAAGCTTGTTTCCGGTCCAGGGAAGACATGGCTTGGCAGTTCGGGCTGGACTGTTCCCATGAGGCACAGGGTCAGACTGATTTGCATATGGCCATGTCTGAACTGGGGTGGCAGAGTGGGCTAAAGAACGGTGATGGATCAAACCCAGATCTCTTGACTGGGTGTGAGTGTTTGATTGGTTCTGATGCTCCGTCCATCAACACCCCCTTTTGTACCGCTTTGTTCGCCATAAGTTGGCAGGGTATGCTCAGACGTGAGTCCCTTGCTCACTTTGCCACTGGATTCAAGCAAGCCTGGCTGAAGACGGCTGAAATGCCAGAAACCGGTCCTAGGAAGCTTGTTTCCGGTCCAGGGAAGGCATGGCTTGGCAGTTCGGGCTGGACTGTTCCCATGAGGCACAGGGTCAGACTGATTTGCATATGGCCATGTCTGAACTGGGGTGGCAGAGTGGGCTAAAGAACGGTGATGGATCAAACCCAGATCTCTTGACTGGGTGTGAGTGTTTGATTGGTTCTGATGCTCCGTCCATCACCACCCCCTTTTGTACCGCTTTGTTCGCCATAAGTTGGCAGGGTATGCTCAGACGTGAGTCCCTTGCTCACTTTGCCACTGGATTCAAGCAAGCCTGGCTGAAGACGGCTGAAATGCCAGAAACCGGTCCTAGGAAGCTTGTTTCCGGTCCAGGGAAGGCATGGCTTGGCAGTTCGGGCTGGACTGTTCCCATGAGGCACAGGGTCAGACTGATTTGCATATGGCCATGTCTGAACTGGGGTGGCAGAGTGGACTAAGGAACGGTGATGGATCAAACCCAGATCTCTTGACTGGGTGTGAGTGTTTGATTGGTTCTGATGCTCCGTCCATCACCACCCCCTTTTGTACCGCTTTCTCTATCAAGACAGATAGGATGAGTAAATTGCTTGTTGTTCCGGAGTTAGCCACAAAACCGGTCTGGTTGAAAGGGAGACGCTTTGTTGTTTCTGCCCAGGCCGAGAGTTCTTCCAATAAAATGTTGGCGTAATATTTAGATTCGATGTCCAGGAGGGCTATCATTCTATAATTTTTAGGATCGTTTCTCTTCCCGCTTTTATAGATTGGATGGATGATAGTGCCTTTCCAGGACTCCGGGATGGTATGGTGTAGCCTGCAATGGAGAAACAAGGGGCCCAGCTATTCTTACCACAGGTCCACCCCCGATTTGAACAAGGCCTGGGGAAGAACGTTAGGCCCTGGGGCTCCTTCTGCCCTAGCTTTCCTAATTGAGAGTGCAATGTTGTTTTTTAGCACTTCTAATGTCGTTGGAGTCTCCATCGTTGGGTTGTCACACTTCTCCTGTCCCTCACTTGTTGTTTCTGCCATGAACATGATTAACTGAAATGGTGGGTCCGAACAGACCTGGGCGTTTGGCTTCAGGGAGTGGTGGCCCGGGGTCGGCTGATGAAGAGAGGTTAGAGTAGTCGTCCCTGTTTTTATGGTTGTTAAAATGAGCTGATAAGAATTGAGTCCATTCTTCTGCGCTTATATTTGTGCTCCCATGACCGCTTCATCCTTGTAAGCTCATGTTCACAAGAGACCAGAATGACTTTGCATTGGAGTTCTTGCTTGTGTGGACTAATTTCAGCCAGAACTGGTCGGACACTGCTTGTTTATCACTGTATATGGATGACTTGAAAGCTTTTTGTGCTTGCTTATAGTTAATAAATAGAATTTTGTTTCCTGGACTTTCCCTAGCCAGGCGAAGGGCCAGATTCCTTTGAGCTTTTAACTTTTTTGTTGCTGGTGAAATGCGAAATTGCGTTGTGGGTTGCCAGGAGCCGCTCTTGGATGGAAATTCATTGAGTAATTGATTAAATGACAGGAAAATCATTATCACTCAATGCGTGATGAAGGGCTCTGCATTTTTACATAATGGGGAAGGCAGCACTGACTGACCATTTCATTCTCCTTAAGTTCTCTGTATGGCAACCTGAGAGCGCGTGAGCAAGTTCCTGAAGGCGTGGGATGTTGGACGAGAGAGTTATTATTTGGGGTCGATGGTCACTCTCCCCCTTGCGAAGCGATGTAGTAGCTCTCGATCAGGGGGAGTATTTTGCTGTTGCCTAATGTGAAGTCCAAATATGAATGGGTTCGACCGTTAGTTCTTGTCCAAGCGGGAAGGGGGGTGGGGTGTCTGTAGGAAAGTGCCCGTTCAGTACAGTATACTCTGCTTAGCTGGATGGCTGCATGTTCGCCCAGTTTCAAGGGTCTGTGTCCTGCTGGTATTGATTGTGGGGCAAGGTGTAGGTAAACCGCTGGTGAGGCAGTCCCAGTGTCTTCAGGAGAATTACAATAGAGGTTTGTATTGGTGTCTCCTGAGATTATGCAAGGAATACTACCGTGGTCGCTTAGTATATTACAGACAATGTCAGTTGGTTGATCCATTTTACGTTTTTTCTCAGAGGTGCGTGGAGAGATATAGACATTGAGCAGGAGTAACTGGCTATCTGATGTTGGACTTCCAACCACAATACCGGCAACCCAATCTACTTCAAATTGTAACTGTTTGATGCTCTGGGACGGTTTAGTAGAAGCGTAGATCGAAAGTCCGCCACGCGGCCTACCGTACTTGCACTGTCTTGAGGTAGGGGACATAAATTCTAGGTAGCCTTCAATAGGAATACTGGAAACCGCCCAATTTTTTTGTAGAAGTATTATATTGTGTTTTTTTTACAAAGCCAAGAGTGTCTAAAGATTGATATTTCTTTACGAATCCGTTGATATTCCAGGAACATATAGTTAATCCGTGGTCGATGGTGTTTGATCTTTCCGACTCCGGGATAGCGCTGCTGGCATCCATGACCAGTCTGGTCTTTGGGTGACATGCTGGTTGTTTTTTGTTCAAGGATAGCTGCTGGTGAACGGCTTCTGGCTGACTTTAGTACATGAGAAGGGAGCCGGGCTTGTGCTGGAGGCGTTGGTTGGCCTGTGTGTTTGCTAGTATTGATAGATAGCGGGGAACGCAAGGTGTAGTTATTATTATGCCCCAGTTTTTAAATTGGTCATCTTTTTATTGAACCAATTCCCGGATAACTGAGGACGCTAATATAATTTGAGTTGATTCTCCCACTTGGGTGCCTTTACTGGGTATCAATTTTGTCATTTGATTCCAGGGTTCTTAGGTCCCAGGATGATTTAAAGAGTCTGAGAATGTTCCCACGATTTAAAATGCCATGCGGGCCTCTGGAGAATAATTCAAGAGTTAACAGCAGTTTCGTCTTGTAGCTATTAGTTGCTGGATGATTCACTACATCTGCTGTTGGAAACTCGGTTGGCCTAGAGATAACTTCTGGTGCCACCTGGGAAAAACATGTGGCTGGCAAAAGGGATGTCTGTTCACTCAAGTGGTTAGGTGATAATGGAATGGGGAGTGTTTTACTCATGACCGCCGGAGGTTGTTGACTAGATGGGGTTGGTGGATGTTGACCATCTGGCGCTTTGGCTGCATTCTGCTGGTCTGATCTATTGATCCCCACTTGGTGTAGCAAAGGGGCACTGATTGCAAGGGATGATTTTTGAGGGTTCACATTCGTAGCTGGCACATTGCCAGTTGGAGGCTCCTCTGTGGGTTGAAATTGGTTAAGACCAAAGGTAACTTGAGTGGATGAATGCCGGGGGAACCTTGAGACTTGGGACGACTCTGCTATTAGTAAATTGTTCAAGTTTCAAGATTTTTTTTGAGGCGTTGAGAGGTGCGCTGCTGATAGCGAGCTAATGTTGGTTTCGGGCGATGCGGGCAAGTCCCGTGATGTCGCTGGGTTACTCTTTAAAAAATAACTGCTGATGGTGTTTTTTGATTCCGCTATGAGCCTATTCCGGCTTTTCCACAGTCTTTATTTTCCCGTTTCGACAGCCGATGTGTATCATGTGTATCATGATGGTGAGGTTGTGCTTTGAAGGGTGCATTGGGATCTGCTGGTACCTTAATTCGTGGGGAAGGGGCTCCTGTTTGCACAGTCGCAGAAACTGGCATCTCGGCCTCATCCAAACGCACTACCTGGAATGAAGGTTCAGGGCGGCCCAATGATGGTAACCTCTTCATTTCTGATAAAACAGGGGGGCCGTTGTCCTCCGTATTTTGTCTAGTTTGACTCCGTTTGAGTCACTGTATGCAGCTCTTCATACGTTGTTGATTTTTGTTTTCCATGACAGCCCACTTCACACACGTGCCCTCTTCACCAACGGGAGGTACACAGCCAGGCACCAGCCCCGTCCTTCTCTTTTGGCCATGTTGCGTCTTCTTGCCCCCGAGGCACAGATCTCCCCCTTCCCACTTTGCGCCAGCCACTCCCCAGAAGCACATACAAGGTATGTACCTCCGGATTTAGTCATGGAATGTCAATGGCTTGTTAGACAGCATTAAACGCACTGCCGTCCTTAGGAGCGCTCAGCGTCAGTCCCCCGACGTCCTCCGCCTGCAAGAGACACACCTCCTGGGAACCCATTGCACCTTCCTTGCCCGGTATGGGTTCGACAGGGTCTGGCACTTGGGTTTCATGCGGGGCTCCCGAGGGGTGGCTATCCTAATCCGGCGCGGGCTCCCCTTCACACCTCTACATGTCTCGACCGATACACAGGGGCACTACGTGTCCCTCTCCGGTAGGCTCGAGGGAAAGGTCTTTAACTTCCTCTCAGTATATAGTCCCCCTGCCACGCTCCCCTCTACCCTCTACTGCCTTACTGAGGGGATCTCCGCCCTGCCACACGGCCACACCATAATCGGAGGGGACTTTAACGCGGTTCTGCAGCCAACCCTCCATGCCACGGGGAGCTCCTCCTCTTCACGCCTCACCTGTTCAAAACGCCTCTCGGACTGGTCATCTGCACTCGGCTCTGTGACGCCTGGAGGCTCTGGCACCCCCGGGAGAAACAGTACACTCACACTTCTGCGGCTCACCACACCCATTCCTGTATTGATTTGCTTCTTCTTCCCGCCACCGACTCCCAACTGGTCTCCGGTGTTTCGATCCTCCCACGGGAAATTTCGAATCACTACGCTATTTCTCTTCGCTTTGATGCTTCTTCCAGAGGGACGCGCTCGGTTTGGTGGTTTAATGCATGGTTTCTGCAGGACGCAGGGATCAAGGATGTGCTCGAGATAGAATTGAGACACTATTTTTTGGCTAATACGGGCTCAGTCCCCTCCGTGGGCACACTGTGGGAAGCCGGCAAAGCCACCATGCGAGGGGTGGCCTGAGGACTAGTCCACTCGAAACGGGCAGAACAATCCGCTCGCTTGACTCAGCTCGAAGCGCAAGCCACACGGCTGGAGGCGACCTCTGGTGATGCGGAGGATGCCCACTCGGACAGACAGCTTGCGCTGCTTTGCGAGGAGATTCGCCAGATCTCCCTTGACTCGGCCAAGACGCTATGGCGCTCTTCTGTGGCCCGTGTCTATGGGTGGGGAGACAAAAACTGTAAACTACTTCATAACCTGGTCTCCTTCCCCAGAGCTAATAGAATTATCCCTGAAGTCCGGGATGCTACTGGTACCCGCCATTGTACCTCTTCAGCCATTGCCCAGGACTTTGCGGGGTACTATGCCCAGATCTACTCGGCTCGACCCCCCACGACATCTTTGGCTGGCCTATTGGAACGAGCTGAGGTCCGACTCCCCTGCCTCTCCCAATCCGACTCAACGGATTTGACCTTCCCTTTACTCCGGAAGAGATCCAGGGCGCTATTTCCTTATTACATTCCGGGAAGACACCAGGGCCTGATGGATTTCCGCAGGAATACTATGCGACATATCGGGACTTGTTCGTTCCTCTTCTCGCTGATCTCTTCCAACACGTGGTTAAAACGGGGTCCTTCCCTCCGGAGACTGACGTGGCCACCATCGTGGTCATCCCAAAGACTCAGCCACCCTCTCTCTCTTGCACGGATTACCGCCCAATTTCCCTTATTAATACCGAAATGAAAAGTTTTACTACAGTCCTAGCTAAACGTCTTCGCCCCTTGCTACATGACTTGATCCACCCCGATCAATGTGGCTTTATGCTTGTCCGTGGCACCCGACACTACATACGCTGCCTCCATCTGGCCCTACCCCATCGCCACCGGCTCACCCCATACCTAGCCCTGCTGCTAATAGATTTCGAGAAGGCCTTCAATACGGTCGACTGGTCCTACCTGGGGGATGTTCTGACCGAGATGGGCTTTGGCCCCTGATTTTGGTGCTTCATCCAGGTCCTGTACTAGAGCCCTCAAGCAAGGGTTCTGACTAATGGTGCCTTCTCTTAGGCATTCCACATCCGAAGAGGCACTCGCCGAAGCTGTCCTTTTTCACCACTTTTATTCGGAGCCGTTGGCGTGCTTCATACGCACTGACCCTCGGATCCCAGGGTGGTCTTGGGACCCCCATCAGACTGACAAAATCGCCTTATACGCGGATGACGTTATGCTTTTCTTGGCTGACCCGGAGATCTCCAGCCCACGCTGTCTGGAGGTGCTCCGGTCCTTTGAGGGAGTCTTGGGCCTACGACTCAACCCGACGAAGTCCACTTTGGTCCCCCTTCACTCCTCACGATTCTGCTTTGATTGGCAGTCTACAATCCCCCTGCGGAGACAATCATTTAAATATCTGGAGATCTGGATAGCCCTGCTCCCTGAACTGGAATGGGCTCTCAACCTTACCCCCTTGGTCACGAAAGCCAAATCCGATCTCAAACATTGGGAGTCCCTCCCGCTCAACCCCCTCGGCAGAGGGGCACTTTTTAAAATGATGATCCTTCCCCACTTTTTAAACATTTTACAGAACATTACTTTTCATCTCCCCGGTAGTTCGTTTAGAAAGTTTGATGGGGTAATTACCAAGTTTCTGTGGGGGAGCGGCAGACCACGTATGGCCCTAGCCCGCTGTCGGATACCTCCCTTTGATGGGGGTATAGGGATGACCAACCTCCATCTCCACTACCTGGCCACCCGGCTTTTTGTCATCCATGACTGGTTTGCTGGGGGCTGGTCTGATCCGGCTTACTGGATTGAGCTCGAGACTATGGACTTCCCTCAGTTTCAGGCATACCTTACGGTTCCCCTATCCCACAGACTATCCCACCCATTACCAGAGTGGTCCTGACGGCCTGGCGCTCGGCCTTGCGCTACACACAATGGAACAAGAAACTCACTCAACACACACCACTGTGGCATGACACTTGACTACTTGAGGTTTTGGCTCTCCGAGGGTTTCGACAATGGGATCGGACCGGGATTACACTTCTCGGGGATGTCTGGGTTGGTGATCACATCCGGGCCTTCTCGGATCTGCAGCAGTGTCACTCCCTTTACCCGTCACAGTTTTACAAATATTCGCAACTCCGCCACGCCCTCCATACACATGTCTCACCCAGTACCTCACTCCCCGAATTCAACCCGCTCGAGGCGCAGGTCATGATGGGCGACCTGGGGAAAGGGGGAGTATCGCGGATCTATCGCTCTGTGGTGAACAACGGCCCTTCCACTTTAGATACGCCGTGAGCCCGTTGGGAGGGATGGGTGGGTCCCCTAGAAGAAGCAGACTGGCGAGGCGTCCTAATGGCTCCCAAAACCCTAACTACCTCCTCTAAATTATGCCTTATTCAACTCTACTACCTTCACACAGCATACCTGACTCCGGTACGCCTACACACTGCGGGCCTGCGCCCTTTACCTGACTGTACCCCTTGGGGGAACACCCCGGCCGATTTTTACCACATGGTCTGGCAATGTCCCGGTCTCAGCTCCTTCTGGACGGGTGTAGACTCTGAACTTACACACACTTTGGGCTGGCAGGTCCCCCACGACCCCCTACGCCTCCTCTTAGGAGTCTTTGATGGCTTGGACAGCTCTCGGGCTGACAAGCATTTCTTGGGTACGGCAGTGGCGGTTGCCAAGCGGGATATCGCCGCTGCCTGGTCCCAAGCCAAGCCTCCTACTGTTCGTAAATGGCTCAGAGGGGTGGACTGGTGCGCGGCCCAAGAGGAGCCCCTTTTTGAGGCCAGAGGGTGTCCCGAAAAGTTTGAGAAGATATGGGGCAAATGGTTAAGTCTATTGTTTTGAATTTTATGTCTGCTTTCCTTTACCATGGCTGCTTTTCCCCCCTCCAGGAATCATTGTGTTTATGGGCGGTCTCCTTGGCTCACGCCTCCAGTTGTCTGCTGATGATGGTCTTTACTATATCGAACACTTCTTGGCTGTCTTCGTATGTCCTTGGTTTTATAAATGTTAATAAAATTGATTATCAAAAAAAAATTCTGATAAAACTGATGAAAGAAATTGAGGTAGTGAGGATAAGGAGTCTATGATGGGAGAACAGTAGCATACTGATTGAACAAGTTGGGCTTGAGATTGGGCTTTTGTTATCAATAGGTTCAGCACCTCTATTTTTTGGTCAATCTCAGCGGTATACACCGCAAGGGTGTTTAAGAGGTCCACCGGTAGGTCCATTTTATCTGAATAGTAGGACAGTGCTGACGCCGTAATTTTGAGGTTTTGAAGTAATTGTAACCAAAGGTCATTTAAATTGGGCAGAGAAAACTGTTCCTGAGCGGGGGACCTTTTGTATTCATTGGTGAAAAAAGACAGGTCTAGGGAAGAGTTGATTTTAATATCATGTGCCCCAGTTGAGTTATCCCTTTGATGACTTTGAGTGGCTGTGATAAGTGGACCAGCGAGGGACAACTCTTTAGGGTTGCTTGAATGGGTGCTTGCCAGGCTCAAGACTTGTGGGGTCAGAACTTTGGTGTTCCCTACAAGATGACCCATTGGGATTGGAGACTTAAGTGCTATGGGAGAAAACTGGCTTGGATTCTGAACTGACTGAGAGGTCAATACGTTTACTGTACTTATTTATGGTGTAATCTGTTCAACAGTTGCTAAAATACTTGGCAATCAGTGGCGTTTCAAAAATTACAGATAATTTGGTAAAGAAAATGACAAACATCTGCAGCTTTAGAATGTTTTTCTGACCTTGGAATGTGATTGGCTGTTTAGTGTTAAATGTTTTGCTTTTTTACACAATTTTGTCATCACAGTTACCCATCAGGGTTTATAGGCCTCGCTGTCCTAAAACACATAAGTCGGGGACACTGACCGAAGTAAAAGTATCTGTGAGTAAGATCGGACTGACAAGTTGAGTAACGGCTACGAACGAGGTAAAACTCGTCTTCAGCCGGTCGGAGGCGAAGAGCAGCAACAAATTTCCTCCCCACAGACCCCATGATCAGCTCCTGTCATCAGGAGGACATACATGTTTCAGTGATTCCATATGCACATATTGCCTGTGTAGTAGGTAAAACCACACATGGTTAAGGGTGAACATGAGAGGAGAAAATCTGCAAAACACAATGCTAAAATCTAGAGAACAGCTAGTCAAAACGCAGAGAAGAGAAAGTCTCTTTCTGTCTTCATATTTGGAGACAGAGAAGCTAGACAAAAAGAAGGAATAACACTAGTTAAAGGATCTGATTTCATACACTCCATGGTAGAAAACTGATTATCGTCAGCAATGCTGAAAGAGGCCATACATACAGCGATAGAGGAAATAATGGAGGTGTTAATTCCTACAAAATACAGAAACTAACATAAAACGATGATACTCAGCAGATATGCGTGGAAACAGTTAAAGATACCAAAAAGGAATCCAGAGGTATACTGCAAAGTGCAGTTGCCACCATAATACAACTGGAAGTGAAAAGTCAATTCCAAGAGCTTGAGGTCAGGGCAGGGCAAATTCATATATGGGGGCAGACCTACTCCACGATGGGAAAAAAGCAGCTCCGTAGTTCGGCTCTGTGAACCCGTCCTGCTACGGCCTCATTAAGAGAGTGATCTGGCCACCTGATGGAACGATATGGACCTACCTATGACCAATCACTTTTTGGGATGTGATGATTTGAGCCCCGTTGCACCACAACATTTTGTCTGCCCGCATCGTAGAGGCCTTAGGCTGTGCAGTGAACCACAAAGGCTCAGCCCTGTTGCGACCTCTCCTCTAAATGGTGGTTGGCGCCTCATCATTTCACAGGCGCATTCACTCAAATCCGGCATTACCGGCCACCCAAGAGGTGCTGCTGCTAACCACGGGAAGCCACCTACCTGGGCATTAGACATGGTACCTTCATTGTGCAAGAGACACAGTGTTCAGTGCAAACACAAAGTTAGAGCACCACTGCCTGACCACCTTCTCCCAATAAACTGCATCAATAACTTTATAGCACTGCCAGTGGGCATTCCAGTGCATTGAAGGAGTCGCCATTTTGGATTTGCCAAATACAGTTCAACTGCTTCATTTCCAGTAGGTAAGAAGAATTATCCAAACAGCACCGAAACATGAACCATATATGTCCAAATGCCAGAAAGTTTCACTATCCTCAGATTTCAGTTATGAAATGTAAGTTACGCAACAGAAGTTCCTGGACCTCCGAAAATTCCTATAAAAACTAGACCTCCGCTATGGATTTTTAGACCTGGCCCCATGATTGTCACAGTCAACAAGAGAGTTTGCTGACCTGGCTGAATTAAAACAATGGCTGGAACACATACAACAACCACATCCATAGGTATAGGTCCTCAATTCTTTGAAACAACAACCAATGATATTTGGGGGTTGACACACAAGCATAGAGAGACAGATAGAAATTGTCAAAACAATCCACACTCAGACTCACACAAAATATAAATCTCGCTCATCACTGAAATCACAATAGTCCTCCACAACAGAAAGGAACACTACTACTGCATCCAACAAGAAAGAAGTATATTTACCTTTACCCTGCGCACAGATCCGAATCCAGGATTCACTTATTCCTATTAAACCTGTTGACGCTCTCAAAAGTCCGCACGTTAGATTGATGTCAGTAGTATATCGGATCACGTGTCCCTGTGCCTTATGCTAGCTCTCCAACTGGTGTGCCCCAAAGCCCAAAAAGAGATTAAATGTCATGACATTGAAATTCCCTGAAAAGAAAAAAAACTCATAAATCAATCACATTTCACAACGCACCTACTCTGGATCTTTTACATTTCTTAACAAAGAAAATGTTTTAACTTAACACTGTCTTGACAACAGCAGGCGGAGAAGGCTCTAACTAGTTTCAAGAGTGCAATGTATGAAAAGGTGAAAAGCCTCCTAGCGTGGCAACTGCGACCAAGAGAATCTGCTATCCAAACGATATGTTCAACGAATGGCATGATTACATTGCTTCCAACTCAGATCCCAAAAGAATTTGTCATGTTTTACACCACTTTATATACCACTAACTATCCAACAACTAACTCCAGTGAAAAAACCTTTATGAGCAAAATAGAACTCCCTATGCCACCACCGCATTTTAGGGAAGAGCTAGACCTTGAAATAACAAAGAATTAAATAACAGAGGCTATAAAGACCATGGCGATGGGTAACGCCCCTTGGAGGACGGTTTCCCACTTGAATTAAAAAATTACATGATCACAGATGGTTCCACTTTTAACTCATGTCTATCGAGATGCAGTAGTGACGGACTCCCTTCTCACAGAATACAATAGGGCACATATTTCTTTGATCCCCGAGCCCGGAAAGGATGTACTCTCTTGTGCCAGTGATAGAACGATCTTTCTAACAAATTGCCATATGAAGATATTAGCCAAGATACTAGCCTTCAAGGTTCAGCAAAGTGATACCCTTTCTAATCCATGAAAATCAGGTCGGGTTCGTTCTACACCGATCATCCAGAGATCACATGCGGACTCTAATGTACCTCCTCTTGTCAATAAGGCAAGAGAAAAGCAAGAACATATTACTTTCTCTAGATACAGAAAAAGCGTTTGATTGTGTGGAATGGCCGTATCTCTTCCGGACCATAAAGCGGTTTGGCATTAGAGAGTACTTCCTTAAGATTGGCCCAATTGTAATATACTAATCCTACCACAAATTAACTCTAATGGTTTTATTTCAGAATCCATCTCAATAACCAGGGGCACAAGGCAGGTATGCCCCCTATCCCTTTAATCTTTCTACTAGCTCTAGAGCACTTGGCAATAACGATCTGCTTCTCAAATGATGTGGCGGGAATTACCACAGGGGCTGGTGAAGCTAAAATGATGCTTTAAGTGGACACCATCTTCAAGATGCTAAACAAGCCCCGAACTACAATACCGACAGTAATCTAATTTATAAATGACTTTTCATTTTTCTCAGGATACAGAATAAATTGGGACCAGATACACGTCATGCCCATGGCCCCCCGCATGCACTGGCAAGTTCTGGGTTCTATCACAGCGGATAATGTCTGGAAGACAATACCTAGAAACTTTTGTCAGCAGCAACTTTGCCTCCATAATCCATGATAATATACTAACACTTTTGAGAATGACCAAGAAAGACTTTGATAAATGGAAGTCCCTCCAGATGTCTCTATGGGGATGAGTCCAAACAATTAAGATAGTGACAGGTCCAAACTTTAATGACATCTTCAGAATGCTGCCTTTCAGGATCCCCGCTGCTACCCTCAAACTTATTGACTCCGTTATACAGAAATTTGTGTGAGGCAAAACGTCACCAAGGCTAGCGGCTAAAAAGCTATATGTTGCCACCACATGCAAATATGCTAGACGGTATTCCATCTCTCGCAAATGGCCTATCACCAAAATACCCATAGGGAGATGCTGTTTTGGGCCTGCCTGGAAAGAACCCTGCATAAGGATGCCACAGGATCGGAACCCTTTTACAGTGACTACAAAAGGACATGAGACCCCACTAATCCAATCCTGCTTGAAATGCAAAACGTCTGGCTATTGACGCAAGAGATTATAGGACAGCAAGGTCTTCTACACACCAAAGCTCCTATGTTGCACATCCTGGCGCTCAAGATAGACAACTCCTTCTTCGCATGGCACAAATAGCAATCCAAAGGCCTCAGATCTCTAGCTCAAGTGATAAAACATAATACCCTCAAATTGTTTGCTACTTTATCATCTGAATTCCACTTGGCACTCAGTCAATCTTGGAAATATTTACAACTAAGACACTGTCATCAATCACAAATGTGGCCTCAGCATGTTTCCTTGATTCATGATTATCTACTGATGTGGGATCATTACGAGAAACTGATCGCTGGCCTGTAGGGTCTGCTAATCACAAACATTTTCTTTGACCTGGCATGATCACTGCGCCTTAGATGGCAAGAGCGGCTGCAGATTTCATATTCTGATGAGGATTGGTCCCACCAACTGCAAACACATGCTAAAATCATTCTTGAAGCATGCATTAAGTTTATCTTTTCCAACATTTTGCATGATTAGCACTGGATCCCACACAGACTCAATAGAGCACGGGTGGTCGCTACGGATGAGTGCTGGAGATGCCAACCCCATGGTGGGGACATCGTGCACATCTTTTCGTCTTGCCCCCTAACTCATACATATTGGTCGAACATCTAGAAAACCATCAGAGACACAAGTGGCTTATTCTTTGCTTCCTCACAGAGATTGGCCGTCATCCACGACACACGGATTGCATCCAGTCTGAATAACCATAGGAAACAATAGAGTGACTCAGCATTGGCAACAACAAAACTCCTGCATCTAGGGTGCCTTCTTCCTGCACCACAGATGCTGTACATCTCCTTCTGGAGGCTAGCTGTCCCTGAACGATTCAGACCAGTGGACGACTTAGGGAAACCTGGTAAAACCCACCTAGTGGAATAGCACCATCGCTCTTAGCTAAATGTATGATCTGTGTTGGCTTGTTGCTTATAATCAAACCTGGTCTCTAGTTGCTTTATGTAACAATGTAAATGTTTCAGATTGACTCATTCTCCTTCAAAGTATTATTTGAGATCGTTGATCGTGCCTTCTAAATGCAGATCTCTTGTTTTTTTTATATCTAGTTAGGCTGGAAGACTAATGGCATTGTACCTCTTGCTTGCAGTCCCCCCCCCCCCCCCGCCCCCCCTTGGTGGGGTGATGTACTGAAATAGTTTTCGTATCCTGAATGATCATTTATGAGTGATAATTTATTTAAATGTTTCTTTTTATTAAGCATCAAGCAGAACAGAAATATGGACATTAGTTCTTCCCAGGGGCGCGCAGGTTCCGAGGTTGCAAAACAGTCAGCTAAGTTGAGTTCAGCTTCGTACAGCCCCAGGTCATACCACAACCTCCAAACAAAGTGAGCGATGCTGATTTTAAGAGAACATAACCCTGAGGAGGTTCTTCAACCTAGAAACCGTCCTCCAAACACCCTCTTACCCTCCCCCCAAAATAACCCCCCCCCCCGTCCCGGTGGTGGTAAGCTTGTATAAAAAGAAACTTGAAGTATAGCATCATTGTCTCAGCGTGACGTGAGTATCCTAGGGCCCCCGCAGTTGTTTACTAAGGGCCGCGTTGTCACAAACAGATCTAGGGGCAACCTTTATTTGGAAAAGGTGCATAGCCCGCACCGAAGGAGGACAGACTACAGAGGGCAGTCCCCGGGACAGAAAAGCAACCAACGGTCCCCAGCTGAGTTCGAAACCTTTATAGTTATCCCTAAAGATGTCTGACAAGCGCTCCATGGAAAGAATCCTCCAGAACCTGGCGTGCCACAGTGATATCGCTGGGGTTTCTGTTTTCTTCCATGCAGCTGCTACGGTGAGCTTAGCAGCCCCGAGGCACGTCCACATAATCGCCTTGTCGGCCTTAGTTTAATGTTCTAAGGTGGGTTCCCTTACACCCAGAAGAGCAAAGTCTATGGTAGTAGGAACGGGGTACCCCAGCATATCCTTGATGTGGGATAGGGTCTCATCCCAAAAAGGCCTAATCCTCGGGCAGTCCCACCATATGTGCCTAAAATCTCCCTGAAACCCGCATCCCCGCCAGCAGAGATCCGAGGCCCCAGGGAAGATTTGTCGGATCTTGGTAGGGTACAGATACCAATCGTGCAGTGTCTTGTAGTGCGCTTCCCTTAGGGCCATAGATTTGTTGTGTTTGGCAATGTCTCTACAGACGTGTTTCCATTCTACCTCAGATATGTCCCTGCCCAATACTCGCCCCCAGAATGTCATGAATCGAGCCTGCGGAGAATGTAGGGTGTTCAATAGCATGTTATGAGTGATAATTAAAAAATATATATATATTTAAACATATCCAATGGGTACCTACAATCCAAGAAGAGGAGTGTCTGAGATAGAGGGTTCAGCAGTTTCTAGATGAAAAGGTTACTGTTCCACGGCAGATGGAGAGAACATTCATACTGCTTACAACGAGAACTAAAGTAAGAGCAAAAATACTAAGCACAATCATTGCTTTTATGAGGAATTTCACCAAAGGAGTTGACATCTGTGAGGTTAGAGACCCGGAAACACATATGCAGAGATAGCAGGGAGCTAATATTCCCATATCAATAAAAGAAAATACAGTGGAAAAGGCAATCCCTACAGGGAGTGAGTAATCAGTCTAATTAGGAGAAAATAAAGTTTTGGTGTGGTTGCCTTACACCATCTATGTCTATCACAATGTTAAACCATACAATACAATTTAAGTTCATGCTACTGGTTCTTCTTGTAGTCTATTAAAAAGGTTGCCTGAGGAATTTAAGTTTGAAGGTCTACGTAAGGAAAAGGTACACATAAGCATGAGACCGCATTGGAATTGTGGCAGCTAGACCAGGAAGGGAAACACGAACATGGCATAACTATGTACTGGGGGTTGTTTTTTGTGATGGGGTGAAACAACATACCACATAAAACAGAGCACATATAATTCAAATCAATTTCAAAATTAAATGCAGCTACCCAGTCGTACTACTATACATAAAATAATAAATACTGTATTGCTTTTAGTGTAAGTAGCTGAAATATATTTTTAGCAGTGAATATTTTCAGCATTGAGCAACACAATAGCCATATCCTCGGGGTATACAAAATGGCAAATGCGTATAAAGTAGGAAAAAACAATGGAGATGAAACTCACACAGGGTACAAAGAAAATTATATGAATATGGTAAAGTCTGAGTTGGCCTGCATTAATCCCAACTGATGTAGCAATGTATTATCAATACTTTAATCATACAAATTAAATTGTCCTTTAAGATATTCCCCACTTCGCTTATTATGTGGCGTATTTATTACATGCAGCCTGTTTTCTATAAGCTTAAGATTCCTGATTTTTTCCCTGGCCTAGAAAGCCAACCAACTAAATAAAGCACAGTACCTGACCAACTTAGCAACAATATCCGGAGGCAATCAAATCCCTGGAAGTAAAACCTTGCCTCAGCTCAAAATACCTTGATCAAGAAAGCCCCAGGTTTTTAAGCCGTCCTTTATGGGTGCAGCTATTAGTAGCTGGAACTCGCTAGCCAAAAAGCTGTGTATCAAATATATTTAATGGTCTCCAGGAAGGGATTGAAAACTCATTGCAGATATTCCCCATGCTAGCTGATTTAGATGCTACCACTTCCATCTCACCCCTTTGAATACACCTTCATTCCAGTTGATAATTTAGAATACTACAAAGTATATGGTTGTTCTAATACACATATAGGTTACATTCCTCAAGTATCTCAATCCTAATAACATATAACTTATGCTGCTCGAACACCTCATTTCGTTTCATATTATGTTCCATTATGTATGTTTTATCCGCTGATTGTAATATGTTGTTGAAATGTAAAGCATGTTAATAGCACATGGTAAAGCAGTGCCATGTAAAACAATAATTAATAACAGGTAATATTAATAACAGGTAAGAAATGCTTTTACAGTTTCAAAGCATAGTTCTTTTTGCTGGCCAGATGCATTGCAGAGCAGAACCCTGTATATTTATAGGATGAGTGAGTACAAGAGGAGTTCAGAAGAAAAAAAACAGGACAAGGCACTGATCAGTTACCTAATTTAATGTAGGCGAACATAGACATTACAATGATTGGAATGAAAAACAAAATCATTGGAAGTAATGATCTGATAGATATAAAACATGTACTCATAACCACATATCTGTGCAACAGAGAAAGGTTTTCATACTCCACTTCAATCAAGTCAGGTAGTTTCTGCAAATGAATGACAGAGATGATACCAAAATAAAATTGGTAGGGATAAATGTCACCACTGATTGAACTATAGTTTTACTGCCTCTTTAATTACCTACTTTGAGGAGGCTACCATCTTGTTGTCCTGATGAAGACCCTGTCCTTAAATTATTGATTGGGGTTTAAAACGCCGAGGCTATTTAGCTGTTGGATGGAAACTTATTGTAAAATGTATGAACCTGAAATACTATAGTTGTTGCTTTCAAATAAAACATATAAACACCCAACATTCTATGTGTTTTTCGGTGTTGAGCTGTGCACCCTTATACTTAAGTCACTGATCACGAACACTGCGCCGTCACATGGAACATATACATGTTCTTCTAATGTTTATTGAAGAGAATACAATTAGATGAAGTTTGTTTAACTGGAATCCCCTACAAAACTTTGATTCATTCAGGGGCTTATTGCATGGTCAAGCAAAACCCTCATCTATGATTTGTGGTTCTTCCAATACCAATCCAAGGGAACCAGTACATATTTGTATTATTCTCTAATTCAGAATGAGCCTGTGGAGCCAAGGCACACAATAAAGCGCTGGGGTCAAGAGCAACGAGAGGTGGGCTGTGAGATAGAGGCTTGCAGAAGACAGCCCATATATGTTTCTTATCTCTTTGGCATGGGCAGTGTTACACCACGTAACTTCTAACTCAAATCAAAGGGCTTGGAGGGACAGCTTCAGGTGAATAGATAAAAAATTACAGCCATGAGCATACTGCAACTCAAATTGATTGTCTTGCACTGATATTTTACTTATCCTATGTTAAGATCTTAAGTCATAAGATATTTTGCACCTTCCTGTTGAATATGGCTAAACATACAGCAATCACATCCAATGGCAATTCTGCCCTAATCTCCTGTTGAAATATATCATCTTAAATCAGCAGCCAGATCAATGGTAGAGAGATGAGGGGATACTACCACCTGTTCAGGAAGCCAACATAATGAACAAATCAGATAACTCCAGGGCGATTTCCTACAGGAAACCCAGGGAACTGCCTATTGTTGAATTTATGGGGAAGGTAAATTAGTAAGTGGTATCGATCGCAGTGCACTGCTTCCCTTCATATTCAGCTAGTATTTCAGAGCAGTGACCTGTCTAACCTTCCTGTTTGGGGTGTATGTTTTAGGAGATTATACATTTGCTTATATGTAAAGTTGTCTGAAGTGCCCTGATACAAAATTTAAATCCAAAATAAACTAAACAAATAAGCGACTGTGCAGACTTTGCATATGTTTTCTTCTTCCAAGATCTCATTATGTTTACTAGCCTTTGCCAGACAGTATTCCCCTTAAGAGCCAAAACGTGGACAGCCGTCTTCGACCTTGGTATTAGGACCAAGAATTAAAGGGGCACATGCATCACTTAGTTTTGCGGTCGCAAAGGGGCAGATTCTACTCCAATTTTTGCATTTGAGATGCATCATCCTAAATGAAAAAATACCAACTTAAGGAATCGCTAAATTTGTGATTACTTTAATTGCGATTACATTTAAGGAATCCCAAATAGCAATTCCTTAAATGCAATGCATTAAGTAAAAAATTATTGTGATTTCGCTATTAAGAATCGCAAATTACCATCAAAATAAAGTTGATGGTAATTTTTAATTTCTTTGAAAAATGCACTAGAGTGCATTTTTCAAAGTCACATTTTACACACACACATGCCCTAGGGGCTTGTGTGTGCGTAACATGTGTACAAATTGGAATTTCAGGGGTGCAACAGGGTATCCTTCTGGAACCCTTGCACCCTTGAAATTGCATGTGCAATTTGCGAGTACCCATGAGTACTCGCAAATTGTGCATGCAATTCCCATTGATTCCTATGGGCCTCTAGGCCCATGGAATGAATGGGAATCAATTCCTTAATTGCGACTTGCAATTTGCGAGTCGCAATTAAGGAATTTTAAGGAATCAAATTTTTTTTGCGATTCCTGCATTCATTGGTAAAATTCTCTATTTAGAAATCGCAAAATGCGGGATTGATGCATGTGCCCCAAAATGCGTATTAGTGTTTACAACTACCCCGAAAGATAATGTTGCATAAAAACATGAGCACACACCAGTAAAAGTGTAAAATCTATGAATTATTTCTTTGTATGGTGAGTACCAATGCCAAGTGGAAATACCTCTGGGCAGCATCGTAACTCTAGCTGTAACCTATCTTTCTACACGTCCGCCACTTGTCCCCAGTAGCTCTAATCCAGAGGACACTGCTATGTAAGGTGGTGATATATATATCTGAGGCACTGTGGTGACCTTGTGTTGTCTAACTTGTGTAGCACGGCCAGTGTAATGTATGTACGGTGTAAATTACTGAACTGGATCCGCCGAAGCCAACTGTTACTAGATGCCCTTTCTATCAGTTTAAACGCTTCCTGCTACTTGGTAGCTTGAAAAGGCTCATTGTAGTCAGTCTCCCACTTCTGTCTTGCATGGAGTGTGGGTCTAAGTGTGTCTGCACGTATTGGCTGGAATGTGCAGGTTATGACTCCAGTACCTTGGCTGTCTGCAGTATTGATGCTAGTGCAGCTAAACATCAGGGCTCCTCGTTTCTTCCCCACAATACTTTTTGTGCTGTCCATCTGAGTACCTGATATTGCAGGAACTGACCCTCTCTCAGCTGGAACAAAGCCGTTGTCTGTGCCCATGCAATTACCTGCCCATCATCGTACAAGTCTCCTGCCAGCTGACACCCTGCGCTAGTTATAATTAGGTCAGTAAATTATTACTGATGAATTTCAGTGTTTTTTTTGTTGTTTAAACGATAGTTTGTATATTATTACAATACCTAACTATAACGTCAGTTTAAGCTTTGATTTTTTTCAGTGAATTATTAAGGTTTTTATTTAAAACATAACCTACAATTTATTATTACATCTAACCATAACTTCACTTTAACCTTTGGTTTTTCAGTGAATTTCTTTTTCTAACACAAAGTAAGATCTTCTTACCATAGTTAACTATAATGTCAGTTTAACCTATGGTTTTTCAGTGAATTTATGTGTATTTTTAAAAAATCTTATTCATTTAACTCCCTGACTGAGCATAGCTTTAGCAAAGTGTGGTGTAGGGTTGGCCATACGGGGTGGCTTGCTGAGGTGGATTGACCTTTTCTGGAAGGTTTTGTTAAAATCAGACAAACAAGGCCAAAGTTAGTAGCAAAACAAAAAATGCTCCTATTATGGAAACGGAGATCTCAACATATAATGCATATATTTATATCAAAACACAACCTCCATCAATGGTTTGCCTGCCCCTCGCACCTCAATAACCAGAACAGAAGTCCAAATGATGAATGCTCTCACAGAGGTCATATACATACATATATCGTGTGCAAGCGAAACACGTCATGGCGGGCACTATGCTCGAACAATAATGGATGAATTGTAAAAATAAATTCTTGCACTGGTTACCACAATATTTGAGTTCTTTGGATTTCCTTAGGAGGTCGCGAAGAGGTCCGTGCCTGGTGGTTCTGTCGAGGATTTGGCAGGCCAGGAACTTCATTGACATATATATATATATCGCTTGGATTCCGCTGCTGCTGCAGTTCTCCTTTCGCCAACATAACGGGCACAGAATACGATATGCGTACTAGTATTCCTTTATTTTCTGACAACCAATACGCTCTTTCGGCTCTTGCGAGCCTTGTTCACATGACATGATATATATATAGTAATTGATATATTCTGTAGTATTCTGCCCGAACAGCCGCAAGCCCATGAGAGGGACTACTTACAGTCTGCAATATCGTTTAAGCATGGCAGCATGCTGGTGGAGCAACCAACAGACAATGAATAGTCCGCTCTTGATGACTTTATTCCCCAATGAGAGCGAGTGAAGTGAGATTTAAAGGACTGTGTTATACTCTGCATGTAATTGGCACTGAAAAGGGCATGCCTCGCCGAAATGTGACAGCCTTCACAATAATCTGGATTACTGATACCCATTAGTGCTCCTTTTTAGGTTTGAGCAAGGCAGCGCATGCGCTGTCTCTTCGAGACCTGCTGTAAACACTCTACCAGAGTGTAATGTGGCAATATGGGCTGCTTCTTGCAATTGGCTAATTCGTTTGTTGCATTTTGTTTCCTTGCTCCTTATTTCCAGTTTTATCCAAGGAGCACTGGCTAATTACTGTTCCCTTACTCTTGTAAGTGTTATCTGTTATTTGGGGACTACTTGTTCTTCTTTTGCAGGGCAGCACACTATGCTTGGACTCTAACAAAGGCGTCTGTGCAACTTTCCTTTTGTTGTGCACGGCTCGCCCAATTCTATTTTTTTTCTTTACCAGCGCAGTAGTAGCCATGGCGGGCACGCGTGATATTTTCAAAATTCGTGACCGACTTGCACCTTTTTCTTTTTTTAAAACGTTTTTGTTTGGCAGCGCGGCATGCTTTAAACAATAACTGCCGCGTGCCTTTCTTTTCCAAATGCCCACCGCGCCCTAGTTGCACCTCTGCTCAATGTGAAGATTAACCGTATCACAGACGTGCTCTGGCGATCCTTCCCGTGGTGTGATCGTCTTGCACTGTCCTGCCATTTCCCCTTGCCCCAACCTATGAATTAATATTGTAGGGTACAATGGTAACTTTTGCACTTTACTGCTGAAGATGAAATTAGCAGGAACAGGGAGCATATTTCACTAAACTAATGCGATTAAGACAGACACGAGTGCACTTTATTACTATTTTATTTCAAGTCATGTCGAAATCCTTCAATATCGGAACACTTGAGCATTGCCTCAGAATAAATTACACAAGGTAACTGAACGCATTATCTGCAGGTGCCATGCAGCCTGGGGCACACATTTTGAAAAGGCGGGAGGAGCGCATTTACTAATACTTGCCTAATACTGCAGAGAGTCAAGCAATGAGAATAGTGCCGTTCTTTAATTCAAGGAGGTGGTCTAGTGGCTGTGTTTTAGTCTTTGGAATACATGATTGAGTTCTGGCTTCTTCCGGATATTGATTTGTGAGATTCAACACAGATGGGGTTAACATCATTCGTTGTGACTGGGACAGCTTGTTTAGAGTGTAGAAGGGGAGGGAAGAGGGCTTCTCTTGGGGGACACTATAACTCAAGGGCAAAGCATGCAGAAGTGTACGCAGTCTGATCCAGTCTCCTCTTTGGCGCCCTGCAGCTCTACATGCGGCCGGTTTGGTGGAGTTTGGTGCTGGTGGCTCCCTGGGGGTGCCTTTACTGCTGCTCCCTAAGTGGTTGTTAATTGGCTGGGAATGGGTAGCTGCGCCCTGCTTCCGCCATAGGCCTAGATGTTTGTCCTGTGCACTTTGCCTGCTCTATTTACTTTGCAGGCATAAAGCTAGCCCCTGGGGGGTCATCTGGACATCGATGTTTTAAGTCCCGTTTAAGGAAATCTTTGCCATATTTTCATTGGTTATACTGGAAAAAGTAATATTGTATACTCTATAAAGGGTTGTAATGTTCATTGACAGTGGTCTCTGAGTGTACCCAGACCATGTTTCCGTTCCTCATGAGATTCTCTTGTGAAGTGACTTCTATGGACTTGCGGATTCTGTTTCTTTAGGATTCCAGCTTGCTGTGGTCCTTTGAAGCACTATACCACAAATTATATTAAATAAGTGCCTCAGGTCGCATGTACTTCCAGACTGATCTTGTTTCTAGATTGTTACTCAACAATGTAAATGCATTCAACGGTGTGATTCCAAGAAGGAAAACCTGTGCCATGCAGAATCGAACTGAGTGCCCCAAATATGGAGCGTCTCATAATAACGGGGGAAGTTTGTAGACTCGCAGCCTTTTGTGCCTCTCACGGCCCTTCTATCTTTTGTGCTCTTCGATGTGCCCTTTATCTATTTTTCTGTTCCTTCTGTTTCATTTCTGTCCATTCTTTGTTGACACAGCATCCACTCTTCTTTTTTCCTTCCTTTTTTCTCCTTCACCCCATGTCAGTATTCTTCTGTCATGCTCTTTTATTACCACCTCACCCACCATCTCTATATCCCCCTTACCTTAAAGAGGGGACTTTGGCCCAACTGTAGTTCCCCATACAACTATTGCATTGCAGCAGTCCTGTCTAGCTGCTGACATGAAGTACGAAGATAACGAGGGTTAAGTGGTAGTAGAAATAATCTAGGTTGAGCCAAGAGCCATTTCTGCCCAGACAGCTGTGTATCAAAGCAATTTCAAACTTTGAAAGTTTAACCCCTGCCGACTCCCATCCCTGTAATGTTTGTGTATGCACCCACACAAATTCACACTCTACATAGTTCCACTGAAGTTCATTCCATTTCATTACTATCCACATAATTCAAAAGCACATCATACCACACAATACCACACCACACAATTCCAAAACACATCTCAAACTTGCACTTCCACCAACCGGATCATCTCTCCACCACACACCCGCTGCCCCATCTCTCCCTCACTCTGCCACTACCCCCTCTCATTTCACAATTCCCCTACCCCCTCTCATCCCTTTCTCACACTCTTAGCCTCCTCCCTATACTACCTGGTCAAACATATTACCTTCCTCTATCACCTCACGCTGTGCAAAATTCTATCTCTTGCCCCCCCACCCCAGGGTGCCCCTCGTACTAATTTCTCTCTCGTACACTCTCACACCTTTCTCGCTTGCTCATGCACTCTTTCCACCATTCTATTAGTTCAATTCAGGTCTTCAAGCACAATTTCCTTCCTGTGCCCCATCAACATTTCCATCCCTCAAACCCACACTCTCCTCCATCTTAAGCTCTCTTTGACATACACAGGCGCTCCCTATTTATGCATCTCTGGCCTGCTCTCCCCTTAGTTCTTTTTCTTACACACTTTCTCCTCCTCTATCTAGACTCCATTCCCCACTTCGTGCACAAACTACCTATTCCTCTCTATCTTTCCATCTATTCTGTGCAGCTTACACTTATCTATTCACCATATTGCATAATTCCAAAACTCAAATACACCACACAATTCCACCCCACACTAATTCGCAACTAACCGTTCCAATTCAACCTACATAATTCCACTCCAAATCATATACATCTAATCCACAACAAAACACATAGATAAAACACATTGTCATTTACAATACCAATAGCTCTAACTCTTGCACATGCGAGACCTATTGCATTGCGAATGCTTGTTGTACCTGTTGGAGCGTTTGGATTTAATTGATTACATGTGACCAACATGACATAAGGAGGCACCCGATCTACAAAGCTTTCGGCAGATGTTTGGTGGCATTTGTGGAGTAATTAATGTATTGTGCGTTAACCGCCGCAAGTCTAGAGTCATTATTCGATCCGCTGACATTACCAAATGGATTGCCTTTGGTTACTATAACCTATTCATGGGGGTAATTGATAAAGAAGCACAACAATGTGCGGCTGAATGATGGTTAGCGGGGTGCAGTTTAAGTTTGCATAAATTGCTCCTTTGTGGCAAGAGGGACATAAACTGCACTGGCATGCCTCTGAATGCATATGGTGCCCTGTAAAACATACAACTATGTGGCAAATTGTTTGATAGAAGTGTTTCAGCACCATGACCTGGACTACTTAAAGTCTGGGATATTGCTTAAACATGGCAGTATGCTGGTGGAGCAACCTACAAAAAATTAATAGACTGCTCTTGAAGGCTACAATCTTTTCCCCAATGAGAGCAAGTCCAGGGAGATTTAAAGGACTGTGTTACACTCTACATGTAGACAGCATTGAAAAGGGCATTCCTCACCAAAACGCGTCTACCTTCAAATAAATTTGTTTTCCTGATACCCGTGAGTGCTCTTTTTTGTTCCTTTTAGAGCGTTTGGATTTACTTAATTACATGTGGCCACCATCGAGTAAGGAGGCATCCGTTCTGCAAAGCGTACGTCAGATCTTTGGTGGCATTTGTGAAGTAATTAATGTATTCGGCCTGAACCGCAGCAAGCCTAGAGTCATTATCTGATCCGCCGACACGAAGTCGACATTACTAAATGGATTGCCTTACTATAACCTATGCATGCGGGTACGTGATAAAGTAGCACAGCAATGTGTGGCTGAATAATGGGTAGCGGAGTGCAGTTTAAGTTTGCATAAATCGCTACTTTGTGGCAAGAGAGTCAGCATGCCTCTGAATGCATATGGTGTGCTGCAAAACATACTATGTGGCAAATTGTTTGATAGACTTGTTTTAGTACCATGACCGGACTACTTAAAGTCTGTAATATTGTTTAAACATGGCGGCATGCTGGTGGAGCAACCTACTGACAATGAATAGCCCGCTCTTGATGGCTACAAGCTATTCCGCAAGTCCAGTGAGATTTAAAGGACTGTGTTACACTCTGCATGTAATTGGCATTGAAAAAGGCGTTCCTCGCTGAAATGCGTCTGTCTTCAGATACATTTGGATTCCTGATACCTGTGAGTGCTACATACATATAAACATATATGCCAGCAACTGTCCTATTGAATGTGTGCCAGTCGTTTCGAAACTCGATTTTACAGAAAAGGTGTCTAACTGTGAATTACTACCCATAATTCACAGAGGTCAATTAGTTTTCAGGATATTCAGCTTCCTTAAACAAAACAAAACAACTGTAAATTGATGTTTAACACAGCATTTCGTCTTTCTTTTAGTGCTGGTGAAAAAAAAAGCTTCCACAAAGACAGTGCTGCCCTCAGAGCACATTGGAGAAGCTCACCCTTGCATGTCCATCTTCGATGCATGCATGTAACAATGAATGTTCCCCAGTATGTGAAACTAAACATTTTAAACCCATAACTCTGTCAGCAAAATGTTACACTGACGCACACTGCCTCATATTGCACTTTATTTTCTTTCTTTATATGTCTTGTTAAATCAACCTAATTGAAGATAAATACATGTTTGTGATTTTCTTACAATGTGCTCTGCATTTAAAATGTGGCTTATAATAATATGCACTGGTGCATAATACACATTTTGAATATTAGCACATTATCACAAACAAAAACACACATTTCTGAAAACAATGACAGATATATCTTCAGTCTCAGGAAAACAATTAATACTAAACAGATGACGCCCAAATCTCCCTAAAGAGTACTAAAATTAATCAATAAATCATGCAATATAAAAAACACATATTGAGTAACATCTATAAAATGGTCCTATATTGCCTTCTTGGGGTTCAGGTGACATTTATAAACCACACAAACGTCAGCCTTGTGGTTCATAAATGTCACCAGTACCCCTTGATGGCAAAATAAGCATATATTACAGTAACCCCTTATGTATTTTTATATATATATATATATATATATATATATATATATATATATATATATATATATATATATATATATATATATATATTATTCGCTGAAAAAACCATAGGTTTCAGGGGTGTTATAGTTAGCTGGACTTTTCACTTGTACAAAACCATTGAAATTCCCCCGTTATAGTTAGTTCAGCTAACTATAACTCGCGCGCCCGCAATGCACTGCTGATGACGTCACATATTACATCACTCATGACATGATCAGTGACATCACTCATGACATCACTGATGACATCTCAAATGACATCACTGATGACATCACTGATGACATAATCCAGTGAATGTCTGTTTTTCTGAAAATTAAATATGTTTTATATATGTATATCTCAAGGTCGATGGAAGAATAAATGGGTATATAAGTGTCTAAATGGATGATTTGTTTTTGAAAAATTGATTGTGTAACTGACTGATTAAGTGTATCATAGTGAATACATGGCTTAGTGAGTAATGTTTAAATATGTAAATATCTGTATCAGTCTCTCACTTTGTGTATAAGTGGCTGCATGGGTTGGTGAGTAGCTACATGGGTGTCTATATAGGTTATTAGTTGGTTTTTTGAGTATCAGTCTGAATGTCTGCATGGTTCGGTGGGGGGTATTACGTAGTGCATAGGTGCATGAATGAGTGACTCACTGTTTGTATGTGTTGAAGACAGCATGTGTGCAGGACTGTATGGGTGGATGAGTGTGTGTATGGGTGTGTTAGTGAGTGAATGACTGTCTCAATAGTGTCTTTATGAGTAACTACATATGTTTTAAACTATTATATGTGACTATTGGTGTATATAAGTGAGTATATGTGAGAGTGAGAGATTGAAAGAGTTCCTGTATGAAAAAGTATGTGTTTCTATAAGTGATTGTTTAAAAGACTAAGTATGTGTAAGTTTCCGTAGAAGTAAGTGTGGTGGTGTGTGTATAACTGTATATGCAAGTAAATGTATGTTTGATTCTTTATTAGCATGAGTGACTATGTGTGTGAGTAACTCTATGGATGAGTGGCATTGTGTAACAGGATGTATAGGTGTATGAGTACATATGATGAGTGAGTACATGTATGAGTGACTGTATAGGACTGTTGGTGAATGAGTGGATGTGTATGTGGATCTTAGAATTACTGAAGAGGTTGTTGTAACTGGTATTGGTATGTCCATTGTTTTGAAAATTTTAGTCTCTATTTTTGAATGTGTGTATCAAAGGTTATATTAGGGTGAGAGGAGGTCTGCCACTCTATCACAAGGATGATGTCATCAGTGATGTCATTTGAGATGTCATCAGTGATGTCATGAGTGATGTCACTGACCATGTCATGAGTGATGTAATATGTGACGTCATCAGCAGTGCATTGCGGGCGCGCGAGTTATAGTTAGCTGAACTAATTATAACGGGGGAATTTCAATGGTTTTGTACAAGTGAAAAGTCCAGCTAACTATAACACCCCTGAAACCTATGGTTTTTTCAGTGAATTTCTGAGGTTTTTTAAATGCTAATTCCTAACTTTAACGTGCCTGAAACCTATGTTTTTTTCTGTGAAGTTCAAAGGTTTTTTAAATGCTAATTTCTAACTATGCCTACAGAGATAGGACATGTGAAGAAAGAAGGAAAAATGCACAGAAAGAAAAAAAAGAAGCAACAGAAGTCCTCAAAGACGAAGAAAAGTGCAGGAAGAAGGATAACGTGCAGAAAGAACAAAAAGAAGAGCAGAAAGAATCCTTGTTGCAAAATCATCCTGTACCCTCAACTTTTTCAGACGGATACTGGTGGTAAGTGAGTCTGACTAACCAGTCCTAGAGCCAGTGCTATGTTAAAAGACACTTAGAATACAGTGAAAACACCTACATACACTAGGGAACATTATGCATTGGGGTCCCCCTGTGATTAGCATGATCTCCTCTGTAAGCCCCTAGTATATAATAGGACAAGGGGGTTTAAAACTACCTCTTAAAACAGGCCACAGGGCGTTTTTGCACACGTTAACTCAGGCCCCGTCCCCTCCCTTCACCACTGTGTAAACACGCCCTGTGTCCGTTTTTAGTTGGGAGATTGAGTTCATTTGAATCCTGAGGGTCCCTAGGGTCCAACTAGCCCACTAGGTACCTCCAGTAAGTGCCACAGAACTGCGTTGCAGAGAGGTGTAAAAAGTGGCACAGCCTGGACCACCTCTCTGCAATGCAGCTCAGTGGCGCTTACTGGAAGCACTTGGTGGGCTAGTTAGCCCCCAGGGGCCCTCAGTATTGAAGGGAAATTATATCCCCAATTTAAAACGTGCCATAGTGCGTGTTTGCACACGTCACCTCAGGCCCCGTCCCCTCCCTTCACCACTGTGTAAACGCGCCCTGTGGCTGTTCTAAGTTGAGAGAATAAGTCCCCTTGAATTCTAAGGGTCCCTAGGGTCAAACTAGACCACTAGGTACCTCCAGTAAGCGCCACAGAGCTGCGTTGCAGAGAGGTGTAAAAAGGGGCTTGGCCTTAGAACACCTGTCTGCAGCGCAGCTCCCTGGCGCATACTGGAGATGCCTGTTGGGCTAGTTGGCCCTCAGGGACCCTCAGTATTGAAGAGGAATTAATTCCCCAACTTACAACTCGCCAGGGGCGCGTTTGCAGAGTGCTGCAAGGAGGGGGCGTGGCCTCCGGCACGATGCCAGTCTTTTATTTATTTTAATTTTTTAAGAAGGGGGGCTGTGTGGTTCCCCTTCTTATTCTAATTTATTGGCCCTGATGACCCCATCCCCCAGGGCCTGTCTCCTAATTATATTTTTTTACCCCAATCCCCAGGGCCGGCCACTGTTTTTTATTATTTTTAAAAAATATATATTTATAGACACACCTAGGACATGCTGGACAAACCGTACGTACCTATCACCATGACGATTTGAGTGATATTCATTAAAAGGCGACTATGCATACAATGAATCCACGTGGAATGTATTTACACCACTAGTGAAGCTCTGACATGTCTGATGCCCTACCGTGCCTAATCCCGGTAGACACCCTTGTCGTTTATTTATACAAACATGGGTAGCTATTGACGGGCACATTTAATACACATGCACACCAAGCCATTCAAAGGGGATTCGACAAAAATTCGACCAAAACTATGTCAGAAACCCCCCTCCCGGTTAATAAAACACACATCCACTGCCGGATGTGTAATACTTTTTATTTTACTCTCTGGAAAGGGGACGAACATCACTTGAGAGTCACAGCGCACTCCTGGCAGAGCCCAATGCTGTGTTACACCCACCATTGCCTGCCGAGTGCCACACACCTCTGAGCCTCTAGGTCTAATATGGTACCCTCGAGTGCCTCCATCGCCGACCTCTTGTCTCTTTTGTATCCCACCTTGAAGGAGAG
Organism: Triturus cristatus; assembly: GCF_964204655.1. Lineage (NCBI taxonomy): Eukaryota > Metazoa > Chordata > Amphibia > Caudata > Salamandridae > Triturus > Triturus cristatus. The sequence continues at coordinate 141,068,480 of NC_140591.1, read as the reverse complement.
TCCCTGTCCTTTTATAGCTGTCTTATAAGCCTCCCACACGATCTGTGCTGACTCTACTGAAGTCTAATTTTCTTCGAAATAAGCTTTTGTGACCTGCACTAGTCCTGTCCGTATCTGTGGAAAATTCAGGCCCCACAGACGTAGCAATATACCTCGACGAGTGCTTTGTGTTTCTGCAAAATAGTAGGCCCACAACGGGGAGTGGTCAGAAATGCCCTGCACCATACGTGCACATCTCTGAAGTTGGGCATCCTATCTGCATGTGAAAGAATAAAGGTAATATGTAAGTGACTATTATGTGCCCCTGAGTAATAAATGAAGTGTTGAGTCTGTGGGTTTTGGGTACGCCAGACATCTGCTATTCCAATCGCCCTAAAGAATTCTGTCAACTTGGAGTGATTACGAGGATGTGTCCTTGGGGGTACGGGTCTTGGAGGTCATTCAGCATCATATTAAAGTCTCACCCAATCAGGAGTTCTCCCTCTGGAAGTCTCAGCAAAAATGCACTCAGGTCAGTAATAGCTGATATGTATGCCGGCGGAGGTACACTGAGACAATATTTACAGTTTTCTCCTCCCACTTGCCGGTGAGTACTGCAAACCTGCCCTATTCGTCCACCCACGTCCGTTCCACCATTAGGGGAAACTGTTTCCTCACAAGAACGCCCACCCCTCTCGACCCGGAAGTAAAACCAGAGTGGGGCGCCGAATTTATACCCCCCACCTATCTGCCGCCCCGCAGGCATTGCCCACTAGGTGCGTTTCCTGTAAGAGGGACACATCTGTTAACTGTAATTTAATATACAGCAGTACCAGCCCTCTTTTTAGTCTTTCCCGCCTCCCATTAAAATTCCGCGAAAGCATACGCAGTTGGGCGTTATTGGCCGTATCCATCATATCTCAACTATGATATGCACCTGTGTCCCCTCCCTCCCGATGTCGAGACTGTGCGATGGATAGTTAGTACATTGCCCTTCTTGCAGGAAGAAGGGAGGGTTCTAATGACATGCAGCTCATCTGTTTGTTGTGCTATGTTTCATTCAAAGAGGGTTTACTTAGTCATAGTTAATCCCATCAATACCTCCCCTTCCGTGTCCAGCAGTTCTGCAACCATTCATCATTCCTTAGTCAAGAGGTCTAGGTGTCAGTGGCTGTAGGTAGTCTGCCTTCATTCTTTGATTCCCTTATACAGTTGTCGCTGGGAGGCCTGCCTGGTACATTTTTGACAGGCACAATTTTAATGGACTCAGTCTTTTCACATTTAGCACACTGCAAGTATAGGACTGAAGCTTTGGCCCACTGAGGTCCTTACTTTGAAAGTTCTGGTGTGCAGTCACTTTGGCTTCTCCTAGTAGTCAATGTTAGAAAGTTATAATAGTGCTTGGAGGTGTGATTCTGGGTGCCTCTCCTTCCCAGACGGGGCTGATAGCAGGAAATGTGGCGCAATACTGCTAGAGTTGCTCTCTCTGAGGTAACAATGTTACTTTGCTATAGCTTCAAGGAATAAAAAGTAAGAGAACATGAGGAAGTAAAACTCAGGTTTTTTATTGGTAACTTTTATTACATCTATTATCCTTGAAATTTCTCAGCCGAACTGGCCACTCCTTCTCCGAGAATTACTTCTGTCTTGACCCCACACAAGCTTAGATAATTCTACATGAAGTACAGCAAGCGGGTTCTAATTTTGCAGTGCTTTGCAGATGAAGAAGAAGGTCTAGATATTAGAGGTTTGCTGTTTTCACGATTTTTTTACAACTGGAGGTCTGTTGGGTGAGGTGGACCCATCTCGTAGAGAAAGTGCTAAAACCACAATCTAAGTAGTAAAGTTTATCCACAATCATCCAAGCATAGAAATCAGTGTCTAGATGGACAAACAAGTTAGGTAGTCTAATGTTAAAGGCAAAATTCATATTTAATAATGACAAATTTATTTTACAAAGTGGGGGACAAAAAGGGATTTATTCGAACTTTGCTTCTACATTTTCCTCGGAACAGTCTAAAAATATTAAAAACAAACATTAGCAAAGAATGAAAACAAAAGGTAAACACCTTTTGGCGAAAATTATTTCCAACAGAATGGAGAGAGAAGGAGGGATTATTACTTGGGAAAAGGGAAATTCTCCCATGGCGTGAGGAGCATTAGAATGGTTTTACTGTTCCTTACCGCCAGGTTTTACCCGGCAGTAAGGAACAGTAAAATTATAAATTGGGCGGGCGGACATATAGCCGTTTTTCCAACGACCCTTTCTCCCCAGAGACACTGGAGAAGTTTGGCCACGGGCGAGACAGAGTAGTCTCCACCTTGACCCAACTTGAAGTCCATCAGCAATTACATTTTGCCGACTACTATATTGGTGGAGCATGAACTCCATCCCTTTTCGCCAATATAGAAATTAGGCCTTTAATTTCAGTTTATGTAATGTAGTCCGGTACTCATGTAAAGTGCTCAAATGCCCTTGTGTTTGTGCTATATAAAACTGCAATAAAAGCAATATATATATATGTGTGTGTGTCTCTCTCTCTCTCTCTCTATATATATATATATATATATATATATATATACACATATATATATATATACATATATATATATATATACATATATATAAAACCAATGCCCACTCAGGAAAAAGAATGAGCCCGACATATGCTAGGGCAACACCAGGATTTATTCCAATATTCACAGAGGCACAAGGCATGCAAAAGTCCAAAAAGTTCTGGAAACGCCAGGCAGACGCGTTTCAGCATTCCTGCTTTCTTCAGTGCCGGTTTCAGTTTCCACGCAGAGTCTCTAGCTTAGGGGTCTGTTATGAGTCCTGTGACGCTCTCATTGGCTCTGTGTTTTGTTCCGCCCCCTACTCGCAGCTGTAGTGCATCCAGCATTCCAAATTGGGACCAGAGGCATGCTGGTTAATAGAGTCAAAGCGGCAACCCGTGCAGTGAGGGGCTGACGAACACCAAGTGGTGTGTCTCGTAGACCTTTAATTCTCCAATCCCAACTTCGCCGGTGTAATAGCTGGAACCCAGTGTTGCCCCTGCAGTAAAATACTGCATCCTCTCTCCCCTTATGCGGCACATCGAAGCAAATGCTTTTGAAGCCGCTTGGGGGGGTGACACGCTGTATTAACATACAAAACGTCCAAAAGTGCTGGCTCGCGTGTAACACCAGACCGAGAGGGCATGCCGGTAGCCGGTGCCAACCGGCAAAACATACAAAACCAATGCCCACTCAGGAAAAAGAAAGAGCCCGACATATGCTAGGGCAACACCAGGATTTATTCCAATATTCACGGAGGCACAAGGCATGCAAAAGTCCAAAAAGTTCTGCAAACGCCAGGCAGACGCGTTTCAGCATTCCTGCTTTCTTCAGTGCCGGTTTCAGTTTCCACGCAGAGTCTCTGGCTTAAGGTCTGTTATGAGTCCTGTGACGCTCTCATTGGCTCTGTGTTTTGTTCCGCCTCCTACTCGCAGCTGTAGTGCATCCAGCATTCCAAATTGCGACCAGAGGCATGCTGGTCAATGAAGTCCAAGCGGCAACCCGTGCAGTGAGGGGCTGACGTACACCAAGTGGTGTGTCTCGTAGACTTTTAATTCTCCGATCCCAACTTCGCCGGTGTAATAGCTGGAACCCAGTGTTGCCCCTGCAGTAAAATACATATATATATATATATATATCTGGAACGCTCGCCTGCTTTTTCTCACCTACACAGAGAAAAACGAGAGTGGACCCGATTTGGTGCGATGCAGTGTCAGCACTCTACCATTCCGCCATTATATATATATAAATATATATATATATGTGTGTGTGTAGTTAAAATGCATCCATGCGCTTTATTTTAACACTAAAACGGAAATAAGGCCTTACCCCATACTCTGCTGCAGAAGAGGGTTTTCAAATATGCTAAAATCACTGGAATCAACACCAAGATTTTTCCGAAGCCTTGTGATTTAGTGAGCAGATGCCACAGGTTAGCACCTCTCTCTGAAAAGTATTCTAGCTTCAGTGCAGTTCACCCTCTTGACACTTCTATGGGCAGATAAATATCTTGTCCACAGTATGATAAAGACATATTTAAAGGCATGGTCAAGGTCGTGACATTTACAAACAACTCCTGTTAGAGAGGAACACAAAAAAGTGTAGAGTATGCTATTTGGTAATTCATAGCATTTTGATAGTATGTCTACTTTTACATAAAGAATTGGGGGTAGCAGAAAGATGCAGACAGGGAACAGGAAAGTACAAGGGGCGCTACATTCACTCCCACTGAGGGTAAAAAGTCAAATGTCATAAAACACTGCAAAAGCAAAAATAGTTTCCTGACCTCAGCAGTGGAAGGATACCAACCCATCTAATCAAAATACAGGTGAAACCAAAATAGTCCACAGGTAGTACAGAAACAATAGACAGGAAAGCCACTGAATAAGGGCGAACAACCATTACCGCGCTGGCAACACTACGCATTGCTTTACGTCGCATTCGTTACAACGCATGCGACGTTACCACGCGTGGACATTGCGACGCATACCATTACATTGCATGCGCGTGCGATGTAATGGCGATGCTGGAACCGGGAGCAGAGACGGCGACGCTGCACAGGAACCACGAGGAAACAAAGGTACGGGTATGTTTTAAAGTTTAGGGCTTAGGGTTTAGGGCTTAGGGTTTGGGGTAGTGTCAGGGGGGATAGTGTATATTACTGTTTTACTGTTTAGGGCTTAGGGGTTGGGTTAGTGTATGTTACTGTTTTGGTGTTTAGGGCTTAGGGTTTGGGGTAGTGTTAGAGGGTGGTATTGTATGCTACTGTTAGGGCTTAGGGGCAGGGGGTCGTAGTGTATGGTCATGTTTGAGCGTTTAGGGTCAGGGATTTTTTATGTAGGTTGCAGGGAAATGGGGTCCGTTGTAAAGGCATTTACTATGCATTTCTAAGGACATGCGAACTAATGCCATACATTGTAATTGCATGCGTTGTGACGTACATCACGAACTAAAAACCGCGTTGTAAAGGCACGTGTTGTTTTGGTTCGCGATGTATCGTCATACATCCCTGAATAAGGAGCAAGGTGCTGAGATAGACAGTAACGCCACTGACTGACTCATGACTTAAGAGCACATCAAAAAACCTACTCTACGTATATGTTAATACAATGCTAGCAATAGGCCTCTGAGACAGCTGGATCTCGCTGTAGACAGCCGTGAAGAGGATTGCTTCAGCTATACAAACCAGAAGTACATAAATAATTAGATGTGTGACTAAAAGTACTTTTACTAGTCCTATTACAATGCAAGCATTAAACAAGAGGAGGGATGATACACCACACCTAACAACATGAAGTGAGAGAGCAATACTCCTGTGAACGGGTCCAGACACTTCCTAATTTATATGTTTAGGAATTGGTAACAAAACGTGTCAAACAGCTCTCACTAGTGGCTAAAGACGAGTCGCCTAATTTCTGCATTACTTTGCACCATAGATTACATAGTCCTCTATGACTCAGCTCAAATTCCTTCAGAAATAATGTCTTTAATGTAAAAAACAAAACAAAAAAAACACTGCTTCATACTGGAATGCGTCATTTGGAAATGGTTAGACAACTAAATAGGCGTTTTTGTTTCTCTGTGTATCCTACATTCCCATGAATAAACTTTCTTTGATGTGTCACAAACCCACAGCTACTTACTTGCAGCTGTTTTTCCTTTGCAAACAGGGCACACTGAAACTATAATAACAAGTATTTTACATTGTACCTTCCTGAAGATGGGTCCCCTGCATTTCACGCTAAAATCATTATGTGCTTAGCTTTCATCATAGATTTAAAAATAGATAAGAGAAGAGTTGGAAAATAGGTTGTCCAAATTCTTCTGCACCATAAGAAAGATGCCTGCCGAAATTAACGCTCGCAATCCTGTTTTATAGACCTGCACATCATTAACATATGGCTCATGTAAAAAAAATGCACAGAGAAGAGCAACCTAATCTAGGTAAACTTCAAATATTTTAATAATTCTTTTTTTTTAATGACAAAGTTCACTGGCCTTTATCAATGTGTGGCGCTCAAATGTTTGGTCATTCCAGTAGGGTAGCATGATTTGACTCAGAGAGTGTTGATTTCTTCTCCAGCTATGTACGCATGAACTACATTTTTGTCAACTTCATGGTAATCTTGCTGTGCGTTGCCTAGATGACCAAAGTAGTGCAAACAACAACAGCACGACAAAGCAAAAGGCAAAACATTTGCTTGACATAGTGACTAATGTCATTATAATGTAACAACTCCACAGCTTCAAAAGATTAATGAAAGGAACACCATGCAGCTGATGTCACATTGTCGATTGCCGATGAGCCTAAAGCAAAAGTTCTGAAATACAGATTTTCCTAATTAGCCCAGTGTCTTTACATTCTCTTCCAGGTGTGCTTCAAAAGAGGAATTCAGCGCCATGGCACTTCTAATAGTGCGTCCTGCCCACCCGCAAATATGAAAGCGCTGTGCTCGTGTTGGGTCCAGCCACAGAAGTACTACCTTTTTCAATGTTATTACTAAAACTGTTGCTTTGAGTTGCCACAACGTCTGAAGAAAGGCAAACACTAACATGAAAAAAGTCAAAACGCTTGACAGTATGAACAATGTTTGCACTCTATGCCAACTGTAAGGCTTTAAAAGCAAAGCTGCAGGGGGCGTGGTCTGGCCATGCAGGAAGATGGCCGCCTGAACGCCGAGCTCCGCTGCGGGTGGAACTCCAGACGGAGGCGAAGCTCTCCTCAACGCGCCTAGGATCTCGGCGACGACGACATTAACCAGCGAATGTGGCAGCAGCGGCTGGGCTGACTTTTACGAGTCTCTCTGCTCGTTAAGTGCCCATATTCAGTGCCGTGCTCTTCTCCTCAAGAGACGTGCGATAGGCCTTCCTGTCAGGCGAATCCTCGGCTCTCGCGTAGCTGGTATGCGCCATTCTCTCCACATGTGGGGCCCTTATCACCGTAAGAGCGGCTAAAAAGGAAAGGAAGGGAAACGCTTTTTGACTACCGCTCCTCACTACGTCCCGGTAAGGCCTCTTCATAATTTCATTTGCACATGGCTGTGCCGCTTGTGACCACCCCCTACATGCCTCTCTGGAGTATCGCTGGATAGCTTTCTGTCAGTCATTATTGAGAATGGAGCATTTCTCTCGGCGTGCATGCCTTCCTGGAGTTTCAATACTCCCTATTAAATAAACGCTCCGCCTGCATTATTTATCAAATGTGCTACTCATGGTGCCTCCTGCAATACTCCATTTACTTCTGATGCTACTGACTTTTTTTTCTGAGGTGACTTTCTCTGGTCATTTTCTCTCATTATTTTTGCAAAACTTCTACAATGTATTAATAAGAACAATTATCTGTGGCACATTTTCCATATTGTTTTCTCATGTGGTATCTTCTAATTGAATGCGCAATATATCGACGGATACTTGGTCTCTATAAAGTGAAGCACTGTCAGGATTAGTCACTGTTATAATCCAGACAGGAGGACTAGTACTATTATCATCAATATTTTATTAATATACAACAGCCAATCTCCAAATGCCTAATCATAAGAGTGAGCACAAAACTTCCAAGCAACCACTGTTTGCAGAAGTTCTCAAACAATCACAAAGTGTTGCAATGAAAGGCTCAGCTTCATCAATGTCTAATCCGTCTTTGGCCACTTCCTCTGTAATGTCAGGAGAAACTATGGATCGCATTTTACAAGAAATTTCAACTATCAGTTATCGTTTGACAGATATGGACATTAACATTTCTTTTCTCGCTGCAGAGACCAAATCCATTCGAACAGAGATTGTGCAGTTTAACACTAAGACAGATGAACTAGACCACCGCTTATCAATGGTAGAATCCAAACCTAACTCCACACAAACCAAGGATCAGGATCTCTTGTGTCTTCGCAGTAAGCTAATTGACTTAGAAGACCATAGCCGATGAGACAATATCAGTTTTTTTGGATTTCCTGAAAAGATTGAGGATCAGAATGCCACACTTTTACTATGTAATGTCCTTCCTAAGCTTCTGGGCATCTCCTTTAGTCCACCGCTGGAAATCCAACGTGCTCATCAAATAGGCGCTCCACGTACTGCCTCAGATCCTCGACCACGACCCCTCATTGCTTGTTTCTTGAGACATGAGCATGTGCGACAAATATTAGTAGCAGCACGCACAAAAGGCTCACACATCTACGATGGCCATGAAATCCGCATTGCAGCAGATTCTCACGAGAAACTAATGAAAGGAGAAAGGCTTTCCTCTCTATGAGGCCGCAACTGCGGAAAATGGATATCAAATATGGTTTGTTTAATCCTGCCCGTTTTAGCATCACTAAAAATGGCGAATCCAAAGACTTTTACAATCCTGATGACCTAAAACACTTTATAGATGCACAACGCATTCAAGACATGGAAGCTCAATATACCTCGACTGAACAGAATTCTCATAGCTCTCAACATCCTCCACAGCTGTCAGACACACGGCGACTTAATCCTAGTGAAGTTCGTCATAGAGGCAGAGACATTGAACGATCAATTCGTAGTCATGAGGACAAAATATCTGCCCTTCAGTCAGTATCTGCCTTCACACAAGATTTGCAAAGAGACAAATCCCGATCTCCTTTAAAATCTGCTTCAGATGAAGAGTGATTTTCATAATGTTTGTATTCCTCTGCATGTTTCCCTTCACTCTATTTGATTCTATTTATAACCATATTTATTGTTTAATGCATTTCATTAACAGTTGTAATATGTAGTTTTTTGTTCTATATTTTAAGTCGTATTTAGATAATACTCTACTCATCTTTCTCCAACAATCATATTTATATCTGTTCACTCTCTATATTCTCTTCACGCACATCTCCCTCTTCAGATTTTTCCTTTATTTTCTTCCATAGTCCTCATTTAGCCTCAACCCTCTTGATGGGGTTCCTATCTGTTGTGGTGCTCTAGTGAGCCCAGACCCGCAGCTAAAGTTTTAAGATTTCTTACTCTCTTTCACATCTTTCTTTTCTTTGGTAATTCTTTTCTATAAAACCTTCATACTCAAAAAAATATCTTACTAGTATTCCCCTACTTTTCCCTCCCCCCATACTTTCGACTGACTTTCTCTACTCTTTCTTTTATTTCAGCCTTATTCTTTTCCCCTTCTTTTCTCCTGGTGTCTTTGTGGTAGGCCAGAGTACCTTTTGCTATGCCGCCTTCTTTCTCCTTATTGTATTCTCTTTATTTTATTATTTTATTTATCCTGACAAATATATTCACTCTTGAAATTTTAACTCATTTTGCCATTACCCCAGTATGACGAGTACTCACCCTCTATGTACCATTACATGGAAAGTTCATGGACTAACCCACTACATTAAAAGGAAAAACGTACTTTCTTATCTACAATCCAAACATATTGACATGGCCTTATTGCAAGAAACCCATCTAGATGCACTAGAATCTGATAAACTTTGCAGGGACTGGGTGGGGAAGGTTATCCACAGCAGTGTTCGAAAAGGCGAACCCACAGATACTACTCCTATTCGTAAATGTGGTGTTGCAATCCTTATTCGCAAATCACTCCCTGTCACAGTCTCCAAAACATGGTCGCTATGTGTTTGCTAAGTTACGCATTGGGAATTATTTTTTCTGCCTAGGATCAGTTTACGCTCCGACAGGAAATAAAAAATCATTCTTCCTCCAATTGAACAGTCTACTAACGGAGATTGATGCCTCACAATATCTCATTGGTGGAGACTGGAACCTGGTACGAGACCCAATTCTAGACAAAACGAGTCCGTTAGATAAAGGGAATGCGGCAGACACAGCCATTTTAGAGATATAATTGCAGACAATAGATTGGTTGACCACTGGCGTCTTAGTCATCCAACAGATACATAATACACATTATTTTCTCCCACTCACGGCACATTCTCTCGTTTAGATTATTTTTTGACATCGTATAGAGTGGTCCAATTGGTAATGAAGTCTCGCATTTTAGAAGCAGCTTTATCTGATCACTCCCCTATTCTTCTGTCCCTTGATCTTGGACTCTCTCGGCCAGGACGCAAACCGTGGCGCATGAGCAGCCTACGGCATAGGACCCCCAAGGGTAAACTTCAATTGCAATCCCATCTCCAAGATTATATTTCCATTAATAAGGATTCTGTAATTTCAATCAATCAATCAATCCGTATTTGTAAAGCGCAAACTACTCACCCTTATGGGTCTCAAGGCGCTGGGGGCAGTCGTGGAAATTAAGTGAGCTATTGCCCAGAGTCACATGGTGCTGAGCTGAGCTGCCGCCGGAGCCGGGGATCGAAATGTGAACCCTGTGCTCCGAAGTCAGCTGCCCTGGCCGCTGCACCACACCACTCCACTTCAAATAGAACTTTCTGGGCTGCGGATAAAGCCACTCTTAGGGGTCAGTTAATGCGTGACGCAGCTCTCGCTAATTGGCAAAATGCTGCGCGACAAATAGAGCTGGAACGTGACATTCAATCTTTCTCTCGTTTATACACATCTACCCCAACTTTACAGAACCGTAAATCACTAGAGCAAGCACGTATGGCCTTAAACAATCTTTTCACATCTAAAGCTGATTATGCACTACAGAGAATGAAGGGACGACATTATGAACAGGGGGAGAAGGCTAGCTGCACAATTGCGTCAAAGGGAGGAAGCCATGGCCATTCCAGCCATTCGATCAACGCAAGGCGACATACTCACGAGACCTCAAGAGATTGTCAATGAATGTGCTTCTTTTTACCAATCCCTTTATACTTCAAGCAATCAAATAGATTTAGATAAAATGTCTTCCTTTCTCACAGGAGTGGATCTTCCTCGTCTCTCTGATGACGGTAGAGCCCTACTTGAGGGAAAAATCACTAGGGATGAAATTTCTAAAGCCATTACTGCTCTACCTTACCATAAAGCCCCTGGAGAAGATGGATTCCCTGCAGAATTTTACCATTGGGCAGGGCACAATGTTATTGATACATTACATTCTACATTTCAGGAGGCAGATAGGGAATCTTCATTAGGATCTCTTTCTAACAAGGCAGTTATTGCCGTATTACCCAAGCCTGGAAAAGATCCTCTACTATGCAGTAGCTACCGTCCCATCTCGTTATGAAACTGTGATATCAAGGAGCCAAGATGGTGGACGAGCTTTGAGCAGGCTCCCGCCCGCCCGTTACATATATCCGTATACTTATCCTTTTTCCCGGAGCTGAGGCGCCCTGCTTCGAGGCTGTGGGGTGTGACTGGCAGTGGCGGCAGCCAGAGCGATCCTGGAGGTCTGGAGTCCCCTGTGAGCCGCCAGACGATCGAGCAGCGTTCCCGGCCTGGTGCGGCGGCGTGAGCCGCGGCCTCCAGTGTGCGGGGAGGCGGAGCTTGGCCGTCGCGTGTGGAGCAGCGGTGGGGACCCGCATTGAGCCCAGCAGTTGCCGGACGGGGCGTGAGTGGCTGGCGGCGGAGCGGCGCCCTGAGGCAGAAGAGTCAGCCCAGCCTGGAGGGGACCTGTGGTGGCTTCCTGGAGCACCCTGGCCCAGAGGGGCATGCGAGGTGGTGAGGTGCGGTGAGTGACCCGGGTGGGCAGTGGGCCCCACGTCAGCGTAGCTCCCCAGCTCTCTGTACGCCGCGTTTCCACCCCCCTGCACCAGTGATCCGGGGGTTCGGCAGCCGATTCGGGTCGCAGGGGGAGAGGGGACCTGTTGGGGGCTGCTGGGACGGACCGACAGAAATCCGGCCCAGACAGGGCGGGCTGCAGTATCCATGACCCCTGAGCCGGAGTGACCTGACTCAGTCGGCCGGCTGGGTGGGTGCGGACGTCGCGCCCTCCCCGGGGCATTATCCAAGAGGCGGCGCCTGGATCCTACTGGTGGTGATTGGGCCTAGTCCAGTGAAGGCCGGTGGAACGCGGATCAGACGGCGGCGGCCTGGCGCCTGGGGCGGGGAAGCCAGGACCCTGATCCCTATAGCTCCCACCAGACGGTTGGCGATTTTGACTCTTCTCAAGGGCAGTATCCTGGAGGGGGCGTCGTAGGTGGCAGAGGAGACTTACCTTCGGGCCCGTCTGGTTTTGCGTGGCTGTGGCCTTGGAGCGGGGTCTGAGACGATGACCAAGGACAAACATGGTGGAGGCGCGGCGAAACAGGAGCGTTAGATAAATTCTCGGGCCCGGGCCTGGCGGGGACGGCCACGGGGGGCTCCTCGGCCGCGACGCCGGACAACGCAGCTCTCCTGGCAGCTATAACGCAATCTCGAGACGTGCTGGATGCCAAGATTGGGGCAGTTGGGCCGGATGTGATGCTGCTGCGCCAGGACCTGCGCAATGCGGTTGCCCGCATCACGGAGACTGAAACTAGGGTGTCGGGAGTTGAGGATGAGGTGGCAACGCTGAGGAAGCAGGTTGCGGCCTTGGAGTCGACCCAGCGGGGCCTAGCGGGCAGGGTTGAGGATGCAAAAGGACGGGCCCGCAGAAACAACTTGCGCTTTGTGGGTTTTCCGGAAGGCTGCGAGGGGAGCAATATGGAGCGCTTTCTTTCCCAATGGCTGGAGGCCTGGCTCCCGCCTGAGTCGCTGTCCTGCTGCTTCGTGGTGGAGCGGGCGCACCGGGCACTTATCCAGAAGCCGCTGGTGGGTGCCCGTCCGCAGCCAGTCATCGCTAGAATCCTTAATTATCATCACAGGGACGTCATTCTCCGCCAAGCCAGAGAGAAGGAGCCTCTTCCCTTTGAAAACTCCCGCATCCTTGTCTTCCCGGATTACACGCGCATGGTCCAACAGCAGCGCCAGTCTTTCCTGGCGGCCAAGGCTCGGCTGCGAGAACTTCATCTCTCCTACGCTCTTCTCTATCCAGCTCGCCTGAGGGTTGTCTATGAGTCCTGTACGTTGTTCTTTGATTCGCCGGAGGAAGTATTCAAATGGACGGATGAGACAGTAAAGCTGCGCCCTCATACACCCCCGGTAGGGAATCGGACTCATCCCAGAATGAGGCGGCGGGAAACAATTCAAAGAGACAACGGCGTTCCAGATCCCGCTGTCGCAATAAGTCTGGGGGGGGCCCGGCGTGGGGCTGGGCCGGAGGCTGGCCGTCCGCCGGCTGGGTCCTGAGGGCCCGGGAGCTCCCTGGGCTCAGGTCTTATTTGTCTCTGCGTCATGGACTAGCTGTCGGCTGCTTCATCTTCCTTTGTGCACGGGGTTGCCTTGGCTCCGGGGAATGACGTGAAGGGCAGATAACACGGTAGCAGGTTGCGGGTGGAGATCCTGGGGTTTAGTTGTGGGAGGCAAGTTGGGGATCCATTGATTGGGAATTCCTGAGGTCCACGGTTGGGGCCTTGGGATGTCTCTCACCGCGACAGGTACTTCAATGTTTGTGATGTATGCGGTGGGGGAGGCGGGGCTGGGGGGTATGTTGGGTAGTTGGGGGCTTAGGTTAGGGGTTGACCGCACCTTAGTACAGAGCTGGGCATGGGCAGGGACAGACGCCGGATTCCTTTCGTTGCCATCATATCGTGGTTATACCTACCATGGCGGCAGATTCCCTGGGGTCTAGTGGGCGATCAGCCACAACAAAAGTGTTGAGCTGGAATGTCTGGGGCGCCCTGGATAAGATCAAGAGGGGGCGATCCTGCAGAACGCGAAGAGGGCCTCTGCGGATGTGCTGCTCCTACAGGAGACGCACCTGTTGGGTACGAAAGTGCTATGTCTCCAACGCTATGGATACACACAAGTGTTTCATTCGGGGTTTGTTCAGGGTTCCAGGGGTGTGGGTATACTGGTACATAAACGGGTTCCATTTACGCATCACCGGACTTGGGCAGACACCCATGGGAGATATATCTTGGCTATGGGGCGGATAGGGGCGGAACAGGTGGTTTTTGGTAGTGTATATGCCCCCCCCCGCCCTGGACATTTGATGAACAACTCATGGCGCACTGGACGGACATCCCGGAGGTTCCGGGGATCATAGGGGGGGACTGGAACGATGTGATGGATCTCCCTAGGGACCGACAGTCAGGGGGCCGGGGGCGAGGGGAGGGTGGACAGACGAAACTCAATGCGCTGGTCGGTGGCCTAGCATGGGTGGATGCCTGGTGGCGCTGCCACGGCACTGCCCGCGAATACACGTACCTGTCGGCGGTACATGGCTCCTTCTCCCGCCTCGACTACATCTTCCTCTCTGGGGCCTCGGAGTCCCGGTTGGAGGCAGCGGAGATTCTTTCGCGAGGGCTATCGGACCATTCCCCGGTGTCTGCGGTCATACGGATGGAGGGTGCGGGGCGGTCGTTTAGTTGCCGGCTCTCGGTGTGGCACCTGCAACAAAATGACTATAGGGCACATATGACTACGGCATTAGATCAATACTTGATACTGAATGTGGGATCCGTGTCCGGGGCAGACATGTTGTGGGAGGCGTGGAAGCCGACACCACGCGGGGCGGATATCTCATTCTGTGCAGCGGCCCGCCGCAAGCGCCAAGAGGGGCTGGTTCAAGCGGAGGCCAAAGTCGCGGAATTGGAGCGTAAGGGCCGGGAGGATGGGGGTGAGGTGTCTCTCCGGCAGCTACTCTACGCACAGCAGACGTACGGTTCTCTCTTGCTCGACGAGGCACGCCAGGTCTGGTTAGCCACCAGGAGTCGAGTATACCAATGGGGGGATAAATCGGGTGCGATGCTGCACAGGTTGTGTCAGGGTATATATCATACCCAGGATCTCCCGGGGATCGTAGACCCGGAGGGCACACCTCTTGCGGATCCGGGTGCGCTCGCCAATAGTTTCGCTACATACTATGCAGGCCTATATAGCCCCAGTGAACGTCTCACGGAAACAGAAGTAGAGCGGTTTTTACGTGATCACCCTATCACGGGTCTATCAGAGGCGGCGCGGACTAAACTGGATTTCCCGTTTACGGTGGAGGAATTCGGGGAGGCGCTGGGTGGCCTCAACCCGGGCAAGGCCCCGGGCCCAAATGGGTTCCCGAGTGAGTTTTTCAATTAGGTCCACATTACACGGCGGTGGTGGAGGAGGCTCGGGACTGTGGGTTGTTACCTCGGGACTGGAGGTATGTGGAAATTGTGGTGTTCCACAAACCAGGCAGACCCCCGGGGGAACACGCCTCGTATCGTCCAATTTCCCTCCTTAACGTGGAGGCAAAAATCTTGGCGAAAGCCCTGGCCAACCGCCTCTTGCCATACATTACCTCTTTGGTTCACCCCGACCAGTCGGGTTTTATGCCATCCCGCGCAACGCGGCATAACATTCGGCGGGCTCACGTTGCGATCGCCGAGGTGCAGCAGTTGGGGGTTAGAGCAGCCCTGTTGTTGGTGGATATGGATCGGGCATTTGACTCCCTTAGCTGGCGATATCTGTTCCTGCTGCTGAAACGTTTGAATTTTGGTCTGCGGTTCATATCCTACGTGCAGCTTCTATACACGGAGCTTACGGCCTCGGTCAGGGTAGCGGGGGCGACCTCAATGACTTTCCCCGTACAACGTGGAACACGCCAGGGATGGCCCCTGTCCCCCTATCTGTTTGCCCTGGCCATGGAGCCTTTGGCAGCCTGGGTGCGGACAGACATGCAAATCTCCGGCTTTGAGTGGGAGAATAGACTATTCGATCGCATAGCTCTCTATGCGGACGACGTCTTATTTTTTCTAACAGATCTGGACCGCACAGGGCCCCGGCCTCTTCGTATTATGCAGCTCTTTGGAGAGACTTCGGGTCTCTTCATGAATCCCCGGAAGTCAACCCTGTGGGTATTGGGGTCCGACTCAGTTGCAGGGGTGGGCCTCCACGGTGCGGATAGCGGTGGGGGAACTCAAGTATTTAGGGGTGTTCTTATCAACTACCCCGGCGGTTTCCTGGGAGCGTAATGTGGTGCCCCTGTGGGATCGTATTTGCCAAGACATCAAATTGTGGGCCCGCATGCCGCTCACCATATTCGGTCGGTCCGCGATCTTTAAGATGGTGGCCCTTCCCCGTCTTCTGTACCAGCTACAGAATCATCCGTATACGATTCCACCGGGCTGGTTCCGTCGGGTGAACTCGACCCTGGGTCAGTTCCTGTGGGAGGGTGGGGCGGTTCGGGTAGCCCTGCGGACGTGTTTCTTATCAACCTACGAGGGGGGGCTGGCCACGTCAGATATGCTTTCCTACTACCAGGCCTCCCATCTGCTGGTCCTGAACGAGTGGTGGTACGGGGATAGGGGGGATCCGGCCTACGCGGTGGAACGGCGACTTATGGCCCCACACACACTACATACCCTGCTATATTCTGCCCCGTATCGGGCACGGTTGCCACCGGCAACGCAGGTAGTTTTTCAGATTTGGCGCCAGGCGCTGACACGAAGTGGGTGGTGGAACGTGCTCACGCGGGAAACCCCCCTGTGGCACAATGGGCGACTACCACAGATGGCGGCCCTGTCCGGGTTTGAGGGGTGGGATCGGATCGGCATCTCCACCATAGGCGATGTGGTACGGGGGTGCGCCTTGAAGTCCTTTCAAGATCTACAACAAGAATTCAGCATGCCCCGGACACAGTTCTATAAATACCTCCAATTCCGCCATGCACTCTCCCCCAGCCTAGCGGGTTTGGATTCCATAGCTGAGCTTAGCCCTGTGGAAGAGAAGCTCTTCATGGGGGACCTCCAAGAGCGAAAAATTTCCAAGATATACAGAACGCTCGTCATTCACAGCTCCTCCTCGCTCCAGTATCTAAAGCGGAAATGGGAGGGAGATGTTGGTCCCCTCGATGAGACGGACTGGATGGAGGCGCTGGCCTCGCCCCGGGGGGCAGCCATAGCTATTCGACTACGCCTTATTCAATTTAAATACTTGCACAGGGTTTATTTTACACGTAGGAGGCTGTGGCGGGCGGGACTGATCGCATCTCCGGAGTGTCTCCGATGTGGGCGGGAGGAGGGCTCCTTCTATCACACGGTATGGCTCTGTGTTTCATTATCCCGTTTTTGGAGAGGGGTGCTGTCCTGCCTATCCGAGGTGCTGGGCTGGGATCTTCCCGCAGACCCTAAACTGACACTCCTGCACGTCATGGCTGATATTGGAGGAAACATATATAAGAGGCACCTGCTACTCTTGTGTCTCACCCTGGCCAAGAGGGATGTCGCCCGGGCATGGAAGGCTCCGGTGGCTCCCTCTCTGAATGTGTGGAAGAGGGGTCTGGACTTTAGCATGGGTTTGGAGCTCCCCATATTTGCAGCCAGGGGGTGTCCACGTAAACATTATAAGATATGGAAGCGTTGGGCAGATTACAGGGGTATCCCCCTGAAGCCAGTCCCGGAGGAGCGGGAAGAGGGGTCCCTTTAGTTCCCCTGGGGAGGGAGGGCTTAATCTGAGCCGGGGTCGGAACTGTCTAGTCTATGCTCATACAGGATGTTGCTTGTTGGTCATGGTTTGGTGCGGTCGGGGGTGGGATCCGGGAGTTGGTGGGGGTAGGGGTCGGGTGTCTGTTTTTCATATGAAGTACATCTTCATGTATTTTACTAATGTAAAACGTCAATGATATTATGTTTGTAATGCTTCGGCAGGTACCTCTGGGATTTCAGGGGCCTGCAATCTATGTGTTTATTGACAAATAAATACTATTTTTTTCCCCAAAACCTGTGATATCAAAATCTATTCTAGCATCCCACCTCCGTAAAGTCTTACCCTCCCTAATACATCATACCCAAGTGGACTTTGTCCCGGGGCGTTCCTCTCGGAATCATCTCCATACGTTAGCCCATACATTGTGGTCTGCTAAACATCTCACAGAGGATGCATTAGCCCTTTCACTTGACGCAGAAAAAGCGTTCGATCGTATCAAATAGGAATACCTTTTCACAATAATGCAACGATTTGGGTTAAGTGATCAATTTATAACCAAAGTACGCTTGTTGTATGAAAATCCTTCTGCTCAGGTGAACTGTGGGGGCTTTTTGTCTGATACGTTTCAGATTCAGAGGGGTACGCGCCAGGGATGCCCTCTATCCCCCTTCTGTTCCTTTTGGCAAAGGAGCCATTAGCTGCCACAATTCGCCAATCTGCTGAAATCACTGGTGTTCCCCTCCCAATTGGGCACTCTAAAATGTACCTATATGCATATGATATACTACATACCATTACAAATCTCTCCCGTTCTCTTCCATCCCTTCTTAAAATCATTGATGACTTCTCTTCCTTCTCAGGCTATAAAATTAACTGGGATGAGAGTGAGGCTTTACCCATCTCTGATGGAACTACAAAAGCATCTATTTATGGTTTTCCTTTTCATTGGCTGTCCTTACGCCTTAAATACCTAGGAGTTTTAGTTAATAAAGGCTTGGAAAACATGGTCACTGACAATTTAGCCCCTCTGCTTTCTCAAATGCAACGAGATTTTGATAAGTGGTAAATTTAAAGGTTATCTCTTTGGGGCAGAGCCCAAGCCATCAAAATGGTCACTCTCCCGCGTTTCATTTATATTTTAGGTATGCTCCCCCTTCAAATCCCTTTATCTACGCTTCGATCGATTGATTCTAAAATTAAGTCCTTTGTATGGGGTTCAGCTAGGCCTCGCCTTGCATTGGCAATATAAAAAGCCCATCAGTTATATGGAGGAATGGGTCTTCCATCTATTGAACACTATTCCCTCGCATTGCACATCTGTCAATTCTCTCATTTCTTGCCAGGACTAAAAGATATTCCGCAATGGGTCCATATAGATCGTCATCTCTTAGCTGTGGATTCAGGTCCCTCTCTTTTGTATGGCAGCGGAACTATTAGTTCTGATCCTAAAAACCCGGTTTTATCAGTTATGCATAAATCCTGGCAAAGAGGGCATCATCTCTTCGATTCAAACGCATGTATTCACACCAAGGTTCCTTTGCGGAATAATTCAGGTATATGCATTAATGGTTGTATGTTATCCTGGCCATTGTAGCAAGCAGCAGGCATCTATTCCCCAGATCAGCTTCTCCACAATGGCAAATTTAAATCCTTCTTACAACTGAGGGAGGAATTTAATCTTCCTATCCAACATTCTCTTAAATACCTTCAACTTGAACAATGTTTGAAGAAACATTTGGGGTCGCCCCCCTGGCTGCTTCAAACATCTCCAATATTATCTTATTTGAGTGTGTGGGGGAAGCATAAAGGAGTGACTTCTGGTCTTTATAAAACCTTTATGCTTCATTTTTTTTCACAAACCATCTCTCATAATCTCCAACTTAAATGGCAAATTATTTATCAACTTCTTTTACTGCTGTTGAACGAGATCACATATTAGAAGGTCTACATAAAGGAGTTCGTGAAGCAAGGCTTACATTTTGTATGTTTAAAATTCTCCACGATTGGCATCGGTCACCGGCCAAATTACATAAAGCTGGTTTACTTTCACACACTGATTGTTGAAGATGTCCCGCCTCTGGCTGTGACACAACTCACATTATTTGTGAGTGTCCAAGAATTAGACCTTTTTGGAATTTTGTTGGTAAAATATTACACTCTACAATGCCCTTACATTTACCATTTACATCTGCCCATATTCTCTTACATGATTTACGTCATTCTCCTAAGCTCTCTAAACCACAACACCGTCTCTTCCACACTGCATCAACTACAGCTAAAATTTGTATTTTACGCAATTGGAAGTCATAATCCCCACCCTCTCAAGAAGAATGGTTAGTGGCAATGATTCAGACGGCTTCACATGAACGATTGATTTATAACCTTCAGGATCAAGTGGATGGGCCCGATTCACAGAACTAACTTAAGACAAAATCCTAAACTTACTACCATTTTGGTATTCACAGAATGCACTTACTGCTTTTGGTATTCACAGAATGCACTTACTACTTTTGGTATTCACAGAATGGATTTACGACTACTAACTTTACGTCCACACTCGGCCCGGAGGCGGAGCTTCTGGCCTGGAGGCAGAGCTTCCGGCCCAGAGGTGGGGCTTCTGGGCCGGAGGCGGGACTTCCGGGCCGGAGGCGGAGCTTCCAGCCCAGAGGTGGAGATTTTGGCCATGGCTAAATCTCCGCCACTGGCCGGAATCCCCACCTCCGGGCCGGAAGCTCCGCCTCTGGCCCGGAAGCCCCGCCTCCGGGCCGGAAGCTCCGCCTCTGGGCCGGAATTTCCGGCCCGAGTGTGGACGTAAAGTTAGTAGTCGTAAATCCATTCTGTGAATACCACAAGTAGTAAGTGCATTCTGTGAATACCAAAAGTAGTAAGTTTAGGATTTTGTCTTAAGTTAATTCTGTGAATCAGGCCCGATATCTTTCTACAGATCTGGTCACCTTTCCTTAAAGCTAAAACTGATGATACTGACAACTCTCTTGCTCTCCTTAATACACCCAGTCAAGCAGACTAATTCATTGCTTTTCTTCCTAGTCCATTAACTTTTTCCCAATACTACTTGCTATCTCTCTCATTTTCTTCTATTCACACCCTATTAATATTCCTTCCCTCTTATTTCGTTCCGTTTGAGCAGAGGAGCGTCACCCCACAGGCCAGAGCTGAAAAATAAAATAGTTCATTTATTACCATTTTATTTTTCAGTAACCAACCCGCCCTAAATTGAGTGACAGGAAGGGGCGGGCCAGTGCAGCTGAGTGGCAGGAAGGAGCTGTGCGCTTTAAAATGTGCATGTCTCTTTGGCATTTTAAAGTTCTCTAATCCAGCTGTCTCTCTAACCCAGCTGTTTTAGACAGCTGGGTTAGAGAAATTGCAGGACTCCAGTACTCTTAAGAGCAGAGAGAGCCTGCTCTAGCCAATCCTGGCGCTGCTTTCATGCTGGTGAGAGCAGTGCCAGGGTTGGTTAGTGCAGTTTCCTAGTCCTGCGTTGGAGCCGGCCTGGATGAGAGACAACCGGTGGAGGATGATGTTGCATCTCAAGGTAAGTAGTTTATTTATTTATTTTGTGTCCCCCCCCCCCCCCATCGCTGCCCCACCACCCTCTGTACATGGTAGAAGCCACTGATTGGCATAAGGGAGAACCCACCTCATTAAATACAGTTTCCTGATCATTGGCTCATTGGATATGTATTCAGACATGCTGGGCCTGGTACTACAGTTAGAATCATTTTTTCATACCATCAAAGAAGCTGCTATTCATTTCCAGATTCTTGCTGTCTGAGAAGCTGCAAAGAATAGCCACCCTGGATAGTTTACTAGTTTCTTCACTGCTACATAGTCAATGAGTTCCCAGATTTGAAACTTCTAACTTCTAAAACTGAACATCACCTTAGAACTCACATTAGATAGCAGGGCTTGTACCTACTTCTCAAGAAATTGGTCTGCATAAATGTAGCTATCGAATTCAGGCATAAGAAGTCAACTGTGTTACAACAATATAGGCACACTAAACATTATGGGCCTGATTCACAAAGGGGATAAAGTTACGAGTCGCCGCACTAGTGGTAGAAACTCTGTACCTGAGGCAAAATCTCCGCACTGCAGTGCTCAGTGTGGCGATTCCAAGGCAAGTGCAGAGATTCCGCCACAAGCGCGGAGACTCTGCACTTGTAACTTTACAAGCCCTCTGGGCCCGATTAATAAAGGTAAACTTAGACCTGAAATCTAAGGGCTCAATTCACAAAGGTAAACTCAGACCTTAAGTTTACCTTTGTGAATAGGGCCCCCTAGATTTCAGGTCTATCTTTAGACTTCAGGTCTAAACTTAGATTTCAGGTCTAGGTTTACCTTTGTGAATTGGGCCCCATGTATACAAAACATAATGGTCACACAATTAATGTTGCAAACCAACTGGACCACCCTAGAGATGTACCGTATAGCAACACGTCTCTAACAAAATGTATCTATTACATTTTGTTTTTGATACCACCAACATACATAAAACAACAACTTTAAAATCGGTCTTACTTCTGGTGGTACATGAAGGTACATTTATAGTAATAGCTAACATCTGTGTTAAACTAAAACTTGGTACTTGTATAGCGCACGAATCACCACTGAGGCATCTCGGCGCTTGTACTCATACCGCTGTAGGAACCCTTCCTGGCTTTCCCTGTGAAGTGTCCACTCCTGGGCACCCCCATGGTGAAGCCAGGCATCCCAGCGCTGTTGGGGCCATTGTGGAGATTAAGCAAGCTATTGTCCAGAGTTGCAGCGTGGGACCCATGATTAGAATAGGCACTGAGGCGAGAATATCAGGTCAGAGGAATTGTTTAGCCCGAGACCCTGCCGAGGCAGGAATTGAACCCTGGTCCCGGACCAGAGCTCTGCATCAAGGTCTGCCGCTCTAACCATTGAGCCACACTTCTCCACGAGATAAACAAACAATAGCCAGCCAGTGATGGATGGTAGAGATGTGTGTGCTCTGTACATTATCATTGTAGTCAGCAGACATTTAAGGGATTAACATAAGTAATCAGACTACTTGGGAAAAAAGATCACCTACAATCCAGTTTAATATAGATAAATAGGGACTTTACACTTATGCAGCTCTAACACAGATGGTATCTTCCTAGTACTGATAAAGAAGAGGAAGACTGCTAGAACTTCAGACAGTATATTCTGTTCCATTGAACAGTTATAAATATATATAGACTGGCAAGTTTCTATATAGAAACTGGCAAGCCTTACCATCTGCTCATCCGAGGCAGTCACCATTGACACAATGTATTTGGACTTGACAACCCATTTGTTTTGAACAGAATAATGTTGGTATCAAGGATGTAGTCAGGCATCCACTGGAACCACTGCCTGCAAAGCCCCCATCACAATCCAGCGTTACTACGAACACAATGGTCACTCCATTGGTGTGGTATGTCAGGGAAAGGAGTATACTGTACAATGAAGGATCTCATTGGCATTCACAGCTGTGCAGAGTGAGTTTAAAAAGCACATTCAAGTTCTTTATATTTATGTTTTTTGGCAATGCCAATAGCTGTACAGTTGGATTATTCACTTGTCAAGCAGGAAACATTTTACTTTAGTGAAAAGACTGCTGTATAAGTAGGACAGAAGTTTGAAAGTTTGCGAATTCCTCAATTTCAATAAGTCCCTCTCTTCTTTCTCTTTCCTAGTTTCTCAGTCCAAGGGCATGGATGGAAATGTGACACAGAGTCTAGGGGCGTGGCCAAGATGGTGACCAAGCAACACCAAGACCTAGGAAGATCTGGCTAACACTGCATCTAAGAAGCAATCAGGAACTCAATGCTTCATAAGCTAAAAGTAAGAAGTGAAGAGGTGTTGGTGACAAAGGAGTCAAAACAGGGGCTTAAGCTGGAGAACGGGGGGGGCAGGTTTGCATTGGTGCTGGAAGAGTGAACTGTGGCACTGCTCACATCATGCCTAACCGACAACAATTCCCTCATGATATCTGCAGCCAGAAGAAAGGAAGTGGCTGCCTCAGTGTACTCTCAACTAATTAATTTCTACAAGACTATTGAATCTGTATATTAGGTATGATGGAACTGTTGCAGAGGACTGATAAGAACACCTCCACAACAATGTTAAATTTGATTTGTAGGAGACTGTGACAAGCCGAGAACAAAGCGTAACTCATCAGAAAACATTAACAAGGATCAAGCAAGATGTTGAACAAATAAAGACTGACCTCAGCAGACTAAAACAAATCTAGGACACCAAGGGGACACTGGCTGGTGGACTTAAGGTCCATAAAAATAAGAGTATTTATTTGGAGTTCCAGAAAAGGAGGGTGAAGAAGTTGTGAAACGTTTTTATAGCTCTTGGATAGAAAGAACTATAGAATTTCCCAATGGGGTGCCAATGGAGGCAACACGCCAGTGTTGCCACCTGAAGATACAAAAGCCAACATCAGCAAAGCATATTGAAGACACCTCAACTAGTATGATCTTAGGAAAGCAGGCCTTTAGGGACAGTATCATGAAAACCATCTGAAACAATGGTGAACTGAAAAAACTTGGAAACTTGATATATCTACTCTTGGATACTCTCCGGCCCACAAAGGAAAGGAGGAAAGTACGGAACAATTAAGGAGAGATTTTACAGCATGTGGAGCAAGGGAAAAACTGCCCATTCCCACAAAATTGAGAATAGTGATACAGGGCAAAATACACTTCGTTTGAAGTGCAAAGGATGCAAAGCAGTTACCAGACTCTATGAAGGCCCATTTTTGTAGGGGAAAGGGACTCAGAGGAAAAAGCATACTTGACAGACAGTGAGCTCAGCCAAATTGGTACTATGGACTATTAATAGAAAATGGTAAGACTGATGTATATAATTATTTCTGCGTTTAACACCAAATCACATTTTAGGGTATGTCGATTGGAGTGATCTCAATTCTCTTTTTTGCCATGTTATCTAAAGAAATGCCAATAATAGGAGCACAACCTTAATACCATGCCGAAAATATAATTGCACACAAATATTAGGTACACAATAATGTGATGGCAAGAATATATTGAGACAGAATATCATTGGTGAGAATATTGGTTTTTAAGTGATTATATATATTTTTACTCAAAGTGAAATACACTAAGCATATACATAAGACATAATCCCCCAACTCAGATCAATGTATCATCAGTCCCCAAGCATGCACCCGTTCAGCGACTACCAGTCTGCCATATCATGCAGGGGCTGGTCTACCAGAAGGGACGGTGCAGTAGTACACAGGTGGAATGCATTTGCCAACAATGGTAGAGTGGAATTGGATATCTAAAGGGGGGAGATACAATAAAGATGGGATATTAGCCTCAGGTCTTCTGGTGGGGGTGAGGCAGAGTAGGGGAGCAGCGGGGACTCTGATGCATAAACGTGGGGGATATCCCTTGCGTGAACCCCATTGATCTCGTCAACACCCCTCCTGAGAGGTATCAGATTAATTCTACTGGGTGGAATCATCACCTGCCGCTGGGAGCTCATGATATTGTTTATACATGGACAGTCCTGAAGAATCATGCCCTATGCCTGCACATGATCCAGGCTTTGCAACCCTTTCTGCGTCACTGACCGCAATAAAGCCCTCTCACAGGTACCTCATTTGGACAATTCTTCTCCCCACCACTGGAGCGTGGGTCCTCTAGGGGATGCCATGGGGCGTCCCTTAAGGCTCAGCCCAGGCTCTCTAGTGTGCATGCCAGCATCCGATACACAAAGGGGCGGGAGTGATGTCCGGTCAGCAGTCACCACTAATACTGCCCTACCTTCAGGGGTCAGTGCTCTGCCATGTCAGTCACCCCTTGACAAATCCCCTGTATAATTAGTAGCGGGCAGGAAGCATGTTTAGACAGGGCGTAAGGAGTGGACCGTGATGATCCTCCCACTCTGCTGCCAGTTTCCTTCGGAGCGGTCCGCCACCAATTCGGAGCAGGTCACAAGACCTACCTTGGCCTCAAGCCGTAGGCGACGACTCGTGTCAAGCCACTCCCAGATGCCGCATTCTCACCTGACACCAGAAACAGGCCTCAGCCGCTATCTTTCCAGCACGCATTAGTCTGTAGAACGCAGTCTGGCCGAGGATTCGCCGGTCAATCATTTTGTCTGCCGGCTGCATAGTACTCCACAGCTGTCCCTGGGACATCGGGGATGCATTTTACCCCACAGAAGTTGGTCCCAACAGAATGTTTTTAATATATTTCTTGTAATTTAGTCTCATGATATAATTAATGCTTATGTAAATGATTTTTTTTATAATGTTATTTTTTGTTTGATTATTGATTATGGAAAGGAATTAATTATTTACATTATGTTTATATTCATTCAATGTAGTATGTTTGGTGTTTTTATATAACATTTCATCTTATAGTAATAAGATTTTTTTCAATTACTGTGTGCATGTTGTAGGGTGGGAAGTGTTTAAAATATATGCTTTTAATGTATAAAATTGATGAATTGTTTTTATATAGTTTTAGCTGAATACTTTTAAATTAATTATATCAATTATATAATGTACAAATAGTATATTTATTGAAATATATGTTTTGTTTATTTTTTACCAATACCTTTTTTTATACATGTGGGAATAATAAATCTGATCCTTCCAAAGTCCAACCGTACTGTTGCTTAAGTTGCACTGGGAAGTGTAAATCTGACCTCTCCGAAGTCCAACATTTTCACTACTGTTGCTCAGGTTGGAGTAGAGCGAGAATAGTAAATCTGCCCTCTTCAAAGTCCAGCACTACCCCTACTGTTGCTCAGGTTGGAGTGGGAATAGTAAGACTGACCTTTCGAAAGTTCAATACTTTCTCCACTGTTGCATAGTAAATCTGACCCCTAAAGTCCAACACTTTTACTCCACCAAGGTTCAAGATCTTCCCAACTGTTGCTCAGGTTGAACTGGAATTGAAATTGACCCTTCCAAAGTCCAACACTTTCCCTGCTATTGCTCAGGTTACAGTGGAAATACTAGGGGCCTCGCCTTATCTACAAGGCAGCGTTAAGCCACGTAACATGGCTTAACGCTGCCTTGTAAATAAGGCCACATTTCACGCTATGCTTAGCCTGAAAGGGGTGGGCAGTGGGTGTTGCGGTGGGTGTTCCACCGCAACACCCATTGTTTTTGACGCTACCCCCTATTTACAAGAGCAGCGTAAATAGGAGGAAGCGCCAAAATTAACACCAGGGAAAACCTGGTCTTAACTTAGCGAAACTAAGCGAAATGCTTTATTTCTCCTCGTTTTTGCTTTTTCCATGTGTGCTGCCTTGTGCAGCACACATGGAAAAAACACAAAAAGCCTTGGATTGTTTATGTATAGGAAGGTGACCTCTATGTGTACTGCATTAAGTAGCACACGTAAAAGTGACAAAATGGCATTTCAGGATTGTTTATGTGCAGGAAGGGGGACCTTCCTGCACATAAACAAATTTCCCTTGCACGCAGACACCCGGTGCCTGCGTTAGCGCTACACTGCTAAGTGTATTGCCAGCGCAGGGGGAAACGCAAGGCTGCACCATGTCCTTGTAAATATGGCGCAGCCTTGCGTTTCTGAAGTGGCGATGGGAGGCATTAAGCCATGACAGCTAGCGCCTCACTCCGCCACTCCGCCACTTCCTTGTACATATGCTCCTAAATCTACCCCTCCAAAGTGTTGTTGGGTCATTGATGACCTGCCTGTAGACTTTTTGGGGCTGTTGCCCGGACAGATGCTGCATTACCATACCACATACACTAAGAGTCTCTGGCTTACTGCCACTGCAGCGCCTGGGTGGTTCCAGGGCATCTTGTGTGAGAATTGTAATTGCACTCATGATCGAGGAGGAGGCACGGCCTCGTTGGTGGGGCCCGGAGGTTCTGCACCAGGCAGCCCGTGAGGCTTCTGTATGGGGCACCGTTGTTGGGATCCCGCCTGAGACGTTTGCGCATCCACACAAGGGGCGCCTCTCCTGTAGTCGCCGGCTGGGTTGTCTCCCTGCCTGGCTCCTCCTGACTCAGACTGCCTGCCCCCTCAGCGGGCGCCCCGGACACGGTTCCTGCACCTACGTAGCCGAGAGGCGGAGAGCTTGAAGTGGCTCACACGCTGCTAGTTAATTGTATCGACAATTGCCCATAGATTGGAGTATGCTGTTATGGTTAAGGACAGGCCACAAAGGGGGGGCACGAAAGACGAAGATTGACCAGTACACAACGCTGGGGGTGCACCGAGGATGAAGCCCCCTCAGGAGACCAAGAGAGTGCTCGCGGACCCCACAGGGGCTCAAATACTTACTGCCATAGAGGCCTCAAGAGCAGCCATGCAACCCAAAATAGATGTGGTGTCTCTGGATGTTGGACTATTACGGGTTGGCCTCCGCGCGGTGGCGGGCAGGTCCCTGGCCACTGAGAAAACTGTGTCTGAACTGCAAGGTGAGGTCTCCACTCTGAAGGTGGCCCTTACTGACTTATCTGCCAGATCAGCTGCTCTGGAGCGCAGAAAGGAAGACGCAGAGGGCTGCTCCTGAAGATGTAATCTTCGACTTGTTGGGTTTCCAGAGGGGGCAGAGCGCAAGACTTCTGAACTTTTCTTAGAGTACTGGATTAAAACTGCTCTGCCCGTGGCGGAACTGTCCTTCATTTTTGTGATGGCATGTGTGCATCGTGCCCTCACTCAGATGTCTCCGGCGGGAGCCCTGCACACTTATCGCAAAGATCCTTAATTATAGGGACCTTGACTGCTTCCTCAAAGCTACTCGTGGGGATGTTGACCTCGCTTTTGAAAATCACACCATCCGAATTTTCCCGGATTTAATGTGTATGGTGCTATAACAGAGAGTGTCATTCGGGGGACTGAAACAGAAATTGAGGACGATTAATCTGCAGTATATGCTCCTTTATTCAGCCAAGTTAAAGGTCATCCATGGATCACACTCATTTCTTCACCACTCCAGATTCTGCCTGGGATTGGCTTGAGGTGCGGGGCAAGGGGCAGTCCCTGGCCTCTCAGGGGCAGATGCATGGCCAACGACCGTGCAAATAGCACAGAGGGAAGGCAGACGGGGTCAGCGGGTGTGCCTCCTGCTCCTCCCAACCGGTCGTGGATCTCCAGGATGTCTCTTTGGACTTGGAGTGACCAGACTCTGACAACGAGGGAAGGCCACTGCTTCGAGTGGACCTATCGCTGCTGTGGACTGAGCGTGAGACGGCAAGAACATTGGTGGAGGAAGTCACTGCTTCCAACTCTGACGCCAGTATGGGATGTTGCGGAGGAAACTCTCCAAACCACGGACTCTGGAACAATTGATGCAACAGTGGGCTGTGTGTGACTGGCTATGGCTGCTGATGAGAGGGGCATTTCCTTTTGGTTCCTGTGATCGTGGTGACTGGATCATATG
This sequence comes from Triturus cristatus, assembly GCF_964204655.1. Taxonomy (NCBI): domain Eukaryota; kingdom Metazoa; phylum Chordata; class Amphibia; order Caudata; family Salamandridae; genus Triturus; species Triturus cristatus. The sequence continues at coordinate 141,039,731 of NC_140591.1, read as the reverse complement.
GACAGGTTTCTGAATGGGGATTAGGGCCAATTGTTGTATCACTGGGATGGGCACCAGTATGTGGCTGGCGGGTGCCTCTCTCGCCCCCTCATTCTTTTCCATTCTTCATTACTCCTTTCTTCATTCCTTTCTTCCCTCTCACTTTCCTGCACCTATCTTTCTCTCTCTGGCTGTGAATCAATGACTTGTGAGACAGCTGTGTGCTAGGGTATGACTGGACTGTAACGGAGTGTGAGTGTTGGAGTGGGTAGGGGTGGGATAGTGAGTCCCGGGCTCACCACAGTGTGCTGCTGCTGATGCACTTCCTCAGCCCGGCACTGTTATTTTTTATGTTTGTCTGTGCTCTGACAGGGAGTGGAGCACCTAGTGTTGAATATGCACTGCTGGTTCACTGGGTGATATCAGGGGTCTATTGTGGGCTGTGTTTGACACTGTATTTTGATCATCATTTGCCACTGCTGGGTGTAACTAGACAGTCGGGATGTATTGACTGAACAGGTGGAGGGGCTTGGGGTCGTTTCTATTGTCGGAGTTGATGATGAATGGGGAGGCTCAAATTGTTCTCGATGTGCTTATCCGGAGGGTGGGGGGCTTCATTCTTTTCTTGTCCAGTTTATTGGCAGGAGCTAAGGCGGAAAATATGGCAGCAAGGGCGGAACAGCGACATGGGACAATTTAAATTTTTAACATGGAATGTGAGGGGGCTTAATTTTTTGTGAAGCATTATAGAGTGCAAACTTATTTCCGCAGGCACGGGGCAAATGTGGCATTGTTGCAGGAGACACACCTCTCAGACCCCGAAATTTAGAAATTACACAAGAAATGGAGGGGGCAGATGTTTGCGACAACATATTCCACCTATGCCCAGAAAGTGGTAGTTTGGGTGGCACGCAAGTCCCGTTCCGGGAACACAGCTATACAGAGGACATAGAGGGGAAGTACGTCTTAGTCCACGGCTTGCTTGATGGGACGGAGATATGAATGTTGAATGTTTATGCCCCGAATGTGGACGATGGGAAGTTTAATTTGTCATTGAAGGGCCGCCTGCTTCCATACGCAGGAGTACCTATAATACAAGCCGGTGATTTTAACTGGGTGCTTGATGGGGCTCTAGATAGGCACCTCCCTGAAGCTCCATACCAAACCCAACATGACATCCAATCAGCGGGAGGTGATGGAACGTTTGTGCTGTGTAGATATCTGGCGCAAGACTCACCCTGGAGTACCGGATTATACATGTTGTGCGCCGATTCCAGTAGACTTGATTGATTCCTACTCTCAAGTGAAGCCACAACAGCCGCAATACAGACACGCATAATGGGCTGTTGCCTGTCCGAGCACACTCCTGTGCAGATAGAGCGGAGGCTGAGGGGCGGCAGGCCGAGAATCCCTTTGTGGCGCCTGCACCCGAGGTCCTTAAGTATACTATGTTCCGAGAGATAGTACAGGAGGTGGTTACTAGATATTTTGATACTAATTGGTCATCTGCCACTAGTATGGGATTGGAGTTTAATGTTAGCCTCCAGCCGCCTCTGCGGAACAGATGGGCTGCTTGTCTGCCTCTGCAGCTTGAGTCGCTAACACTTACTGCCTCACACATGCAATACACGACCTCCTGACGCAGGTGGAATGGCACCTCGCTCAAAGGCTAGGAGAGCTTCATCCCCGCACATGGTTGATCCCTGCCTATTGCTCAAGGATCTCTTGGGGGCTGCCTGCTGCTGCCAAGCTTGTTGGTTTATTGTTATGTCTTTCTTTTGCGCATAACTCACTCCCACAGGAGCTATATTGTTTGATGGCCATAGTGATGTATGCCTTGCCACGTCGACCCGGTGTTGAGTGGGAGGACAAATAGTTAAGACTATTGTACTAATCGCCACCAACGACCTGTAATGCAAGGTACCATGTGATTCTAATTCCACTGCTCTGTGATTCTGTGGGACAACCTGTACTGTGATGTTTGTGCATTTTTTAAATAAAAGACAAGTTAAAAAACAAAACTCTTATCCTGTGCAACATCTAGAATTCTTCTTACCTATTCCTGGCTACTTTCTCACACTATCTTTAGCATCACTTTCTCTTCGTCTTTCTGTAAAATTATTAGGGAGTTTGTGTTTTGAAATGGTAAAACCCTTCAAGCACCAGTGAGGCCTCTCTTCAGCTTCCTTGCCATGCCCTTATTTAGATGAGCTCCCATCCCAATTGACAAGCTCAAAATTGGTTCTCTACCTCACTGTGTTTGGAGCCAGGCTGGCTACGGAGGTCCTTGGATGAATAGGCAAAGCCCTCTTTGGTATTTTCAACTGAAAAGCAGATGTATTAAAGCTGGTCTTTGCTCTGCCTGCTGTCCTGCACACCTCCCAGATAGCTAATCTCTAATAAGTCGCCAATAGTTAACATTACCCTGCTCTTCCTGCATTCAGTGACAAACCATTGTCTTCTGAACTATGTTTGTTAACTCTCCCATCCAAGGATGTGTATTCCAGCCCTGAAGGTGTGATGAGTGACAGAACTGGATTTCAGCCAATGCTTTTTCAGGCAGCCTAAAGTACATTTTATAAAGTTATTTTTCTACCATCAAAAAGCTGATTCATACATTGAAAATTAAGTGTAAATAAAGCTGAATTCCTTTTAGTCCCACCTAGCCTAGGCCTATTTTATGGGCAATGTAGCTGCACCTACACAGTGGAAATTACTTTTAGGTCTTAAGTCGCTCTGAGGGTACACTTTTCAAATACATTGTCTGCCACATTTTGATATATTCAGTACCTTGCCTGTGGGCCCACCAGACATACTTTAAGGGTAACTTGTTTTCCTCCTTGCCATGCGTTACGGCAATGCCTTTAAACCTCAGCCCTGCCAAAGCACAGTGGTGCTCCAGACAGCCATTTTTGTCAGCTATATGGGTGATGTAAATACACACTGCAACCCACATATGATGCTTAGCTACCATGCTTTTGGTGCATTTTCTGTCCTAGAGGTAAGTGAAATAGACCAACTGAGTGAAACCAATTGTGGCAGCAAACAACAGTCGCATGGCACATCACCCTAATACCAGCAAGAATACGGCCCAGAGGAAGGTACAAAATCTGGGGTGACAGTGCAGGAAAGTTAGACTTGCTACACCTGATATAAGGGAGAGTTTGTGCCCTTGCTAATAACTTAAGAATTAAACCTCAATCTAGGGTCTCAAGATTGACAAAGGTTTGTTTTCACCATTTTTATCTATCTGGGACCTTCTTTAGGAGAGACTGGGCACCTTTCACATGTACTATTCAGTGCAGAGTAGCACTGTGGCTACTGCGAGTTCACTTTCTTTTGCTCGTGCAAGCAAGGCGGAGACTCAACAGACCTTAACATTAAGTCCATGAGAAACTGCAATGCCACTGACTCCTAATGTTTGGTTACATGGATTCTTCCAAGGATCTAGCAAAAGAGTTAAAATTATGCCTCGAAAACAGACCATGGTGTTATGGTTTCAGATATCACAGTGTTCCTTTCAAAATTCCCCACATTTCCCCGGGGATCCATAGAAGTTAAAAGGATTTTGGATTTGGTGCATTTTGCCTTTCACCCTCCACAGTATAGTCAAGAATTGGTGTATTATGCCTTTCACCCTCCACAGTCAAGATAGAGTAAAAGTAGGTTATCTGATCAATTGCCATACTGGATCAACATTGGCGCGGGCTACACCCATAGTAATGAATTTAAATGCTAGTTTGGTGACATATAATACTGTGGAAATGAGCCTTTTTAGGGGCCCACCGGTGCAGGGGTTCACCCTTATCTGTCCATGGGTCCTTAAACCAACAAAGAAGAGACTGGCACTGAAGCTGGAATTCAAAATAACAAGTTTATTCACTCATGAGTGAGACCACGTCCATACAACACCCTCAAGTGTTCCAGGAGGTAGTGGCTTGAATACACAGACCATGGTGCTTATATACTGTGTTTGTTACGGAGTAAGCATGTAGTTACAAATGGCTGGAGTCTTTTCTATCAAATAGATCCCAGTCTATTTGTTTAGGCAACTTTTACCTCTACCCCCGGTAAGATTAAATATGGAGTTCCCCAAGGAGCTACATTGAGCCCAACACTGTTCAATGTATATGTCTCCTCTTTGGCATCGATTGGCAAGAAATGGGGCATCAATATCTGCTCCTACGCTGACGATACTCAGCTGATGGTTACCCTAAATGGAGATAATGACGCCAAAAGTAGACTACACAACTGCCTGTCAGAGCTATCCAATTGGATGCACAGCCATTATTTAAAACTGAACGCTGACAAATCAGAAATTCTGCTTTTTGGTGGGGCCAAACAGCTCTGGGATAACACCTGGTGGCCAACTTCCTTAGGTTCTCCACCAATCCCCACATCGTCTGCTAGAAATTTAGGAATTCAGATGGACACCACTCTATCAATGAAATGCCATGTCTCCTCAATATGTGGCAAAGGATTTGCCATATTAAAAAGATTGAAAAGGGTCTTCCCCTGGATCCCACTTGAATGTAGACAGATCCTAGTCCAGTCGTTACTAGTTAGCAGGCTGGATTATGGCAACTCACTATTTGTAGGAATGTCGGACTACTTATTTAGAAAATTACAACTGGTCCAGAACGCCGCAGCAAAAGCAGTCTGCAATAAGAGAAAGTACGATTCTGCCACAAGCTGTCTGAGAGCTTTACACTGGCTGCCCATGAGACAAAGAGCCATGTTCAAAATGCTATGTATTGCCTATAAAACAATTCACAATACAGGCCCTTACATTCTACGAAATAGAATTAAGTTCTATGCCCCAGCGCGGAACTTACGTTCGCAAGCCTCAGCCAAAGCAGCCACTACTCGGATTAAGCTTTCCAGAATGGGCGGAAGTGCTTTTTCACACATTGCTGCGAAATGTTGGAATGAACTTCCGATCAACCTCAGACTCACGGACTCTTACCCCACCTTCAAGAAAAAACTAAAAACCGCACTATTCCCTACTTCAGAATAATCAATATGCTCCCAGGTTAATGCCTTGGTTTTTACTGTTATTTTTTGCAGCGCCGTGATATCCTTGCAGGATGAATGTCGCGCTTTACAAATGCACCTAACAATAACAACAATAACAAATAGAAGGTGCAGGCCTACACAAGAGTAACTACCGACAAACATGTTCAAATGGGAAATCACTTAGTCAGCAAAGTGGGAGAGGAAACAGAACTGCTTACATCAGTAAGACCTGATGGACAGTTACATTCTCAAACAGGTGCATTCTAGCAGCTACAGGCCTCTCTGAGCTCATACATTGCTTGAGCTTAGAATAGAAGGAGTTAACTAAAGCTGATGACTCAAGCAGAATAGAAAGGCAAGCAACAGTGAAGACGGAAGAATGACATGGCTAACAAAATGGACGCCACAACCAAGATGGCTTCAGCTCATGCTAATAGCAATTATTTTTGATTTCCACAGACGGCCCTTTTAGCATTAGCTGAAGACATCTTCCTATACTTTTGAGGGAGTACGGAAAACATTGTGCACATCTATCTGCATTAATTCAGTAATTTCTTGGTCCATTGGCAAGCGAACATTTTCATTTGTGACATTTTGTTTAGCTGGTATACATGAGGTACAGGTGGAAGCACAAAGGGAATAGAGCATTGGGCCACATTGGATACATAAGCAGCAGGAAAAAATAATCGCAACAAATATACATAGAGCTGACAATAACTTCCAACCCCAAGCAGTAAACATAGTCCTTATCCATCCAGTCAAAGTCCATGTTCATGAATCCTGATGGATTTCAGTGGCTATTTTGTGCAGCTTAGAAATCGCTTCAAAAACTGAAGGAGGGTGGTAAGGGATGTAGACAAAACAACTGCTCCCGATGATGCGGGATGCTCCACCACGGTCGGCCAGAACCACGTCGAGGACCATCCTGTTTTGGAGCGCGACAATTCTTGTAATTTGTAGTTCTTCTGTGAGATTCCCAAGGGCCATAGCTGTCTGATTAGTTACAGCATCTAAAACATGTGTCAAGCGCCTTATCTTTCTGCTGTTTAAGACCGCACCAACAAAGAAGAACAGTTCCAAATTGAAGTCAACATACTGCTGCAATGCAGTATCAGTTTGATCCACCTCATCATTATTTATTGTCCTTTTGAATTGGTTTTTAGAAAGGTCACTAAACAGTTTATAGTCTTTATGGTAGGATGCAGGTGCTAAGAACAAAGGGAGTAACAAAAAGGACACAAAGCATGTACCCGACCAACCAATAGGTAGAAGGTAATATCCCTTATTTCCACAAATAAAATGGGTGTTGTGTGATGACAAAAAACTGCTATTGTTTGCTCCAGTAATATTTAACACCAGAGTACAATCACTTTTCCCCACAGGAATACTGCCAATACTGTTCACACAAAGGTCTGCTTAAGCTCTATTAACACATATAACAGGAGGTCCGTTACCCTTGGCAGTTCGAGTGTTAGGGAAAACATAGTGTGTGGAGGAATTTCCTCGGCGATACTCCTCCATTTCCCATACAGTTCCTTTAACTTGTGGATCTCCTTCTTCATCAGGGTAACAGTCTCTGTTTAGTTGGGCATTAAGTCTTCCTACACCAAAGTCAGTAATGTTAGCAACATGAGTAGCCCGCTGCAGCGCATACCAGGCCCTGCAAGAGCCATTGTGTGAAAACGGCAAAGGAATAAAAGGCGTTCCTCCCTTTTTCTGATGAGCTGACATCATTCTACACACCCAACAGTTGGTAATGTTCATAGCATTGTGGGTGTGATGCAATATATCTAAATGAACGTATTGTTGAGATAGGACATTCGGTGCTTTATCTCATGATAAGGAAGAGTGATGTAGTGGTGTTTAATGGGGACAGGAGTAGTAGCAGTCAGTAGATTTTGAGCAGGAGCTACTCCCTCTACAACCCATGTTATTACAGCGATCAGAACAATAATCGAAGTGAGTCCAATAATGAACATAGTCTTTCGATCACAGACTCTTGCAGCAGTTGATTTCTTCTCCGTAGGCATGTTCATCTCGATGTTGAACAACAAAGCAGATGGGGCCCCAAGGTCTTGGGCAGCCGTTGGTTTCTTCACTGAGGTTGAGACGAGTATCACTAAAAGAGTCCCCCCCTTTGCTACTCAGACTTTCACTAACCCAGGACAGTGGCTCAAACAGTCTTTCTCAGCAACGAAGTGTCTTTCTTCCGTGGTCGCAGCTGATATCGAGATGTACCAGGATTATTGTGGTCCGGGAATACTTCCTCAGATCCTTCAGGTGACGCAGCTCGGCCTTTCTCGGTGTCCAGGATATTGCGGTGATCTTTCAGTGCATAAGGTTCCACCAAGGCGAACAACACCTTCTTACAGTGGGTGGAATGGACCCAGTTCTTCCGATTGGTCACTCAGACTGCAGTTCTGGTCGCCAGAAGAACTTGCTCAGGTCCCCGCCTCTGAGGTTCCAGGCTGCTCGACCTCTCGAACACCTTCACCTGGTCACCGGGCCGCAAATCATGACCATCACCTTGCGAACTGTCAGGAAGAGCTTCTCGGACCTGTTGATGAATAGAAAGCACGCTGTCAGTCAACTGTGACAAGCAGTCACTCATCAATACCTGGGGAACATCATGTATAGGGCGTGGCTTTGGGACCCCCAAATATTCATGGGTTGCCAAAAACAACCTCATAAGGGCAGGGAATCAGGCCATTTTTCACTCTAATCTAACAGGCACCAAAGACACAGCACCTGTACCCTAAACTCTAGTCCTTCCCTAACTCCTGTGTTGCCCTGCTGGCACACTGCTCTTTCATCGGGCCCGCAGATTGTACCTAGTGTGCTCAGGCACCTCCTTATCAGCAACAAAGGTGCAGACTGGCATTCACTTGTTGACCGGGACTCAGAGGCCTGATGCACAGAAACTGGAGTATTTCAAGCAACCCTTGTTTCAGAGGGGGTCCCCTCAGGCAAAACCTCCTTGCTCTTGTTATCGGTCTGCGCCTCTCTTAGCTAAGCATCAAAAAAAGATACAAAGCAGGAATCAGCTCTCCATCCTGATTTGTGACCCCATCTTTCACCCAAGAATTATCCGACAGTGGTAGGGGTACACGTTTCTTCCGGCCTTCCACCTTCACCTGGGCTGGGTCCCTTTACTTGGGCTCCAAATTAGACTTGCACTTAATCCCCTGGTTGGATCTGATATCCTGGCCCCTCTGACAAGGGTTGTAGGGCAGCAGCTATCTGTTAGTAAACAGAACGGAAATCTTTAGACACAACATACAAATAATCAATCAAAAGAGGATATTCAATTTCAGAAACGCCCCTATATTATTCTCCTGAAGAACCTAAAAAAAAAGGAATTTCAAAACAACTATTCTTTTAACAAACTAGTACTTATAAGTCATAGAAATCATGATACAGCTTCTACTTTGTGAACCTTCACTATTGTGCAAAACTGCAGACACCTCTAAAATTATTTACCTTGCATAAGAACAACCATGTTTTACTCTTATGACCATGCTCTCATATTATAGGTGTAGCGGGAAACTCTATAACTGTGAATGTAACAGAGATCCATATTACATGAATAACTGATAAATTAAACATAACTTAGTAGGTATATGAATTGTCCAGCAGAACTTTGTGGCAGACAAGAAAACAAACAAAGAACATTGTGTTCTTACAAATGTGTGCTAAGGGCATATGGGCATTTTTCCTAGCATTGTGAACCATATGCATCATACTTTTCATGATCCGGGCCATGTAATATCATATTCAGGGGAGAAACCTATTCACCAGCTCTAGCAAGGGCTGTCAGCTCGATTACATAGACTAACTGATAAAAGACTCGTGATGCCTCTGCGACTTATGTAGTGCTGCAATACCATTAACAATAATGGTGTTGCCACCTGGGAATTTGGAACAAAAACCACCAACATAAAGTTCCCCTTAAAGGTCAAATAAGGAAACGTCAGTCTATTCTACCCATCCTTTCATCCTTATCCAATTCCAATTTCATCAGTTTACAGACAGGAGGGGTAGTAACATGGCGTATTTATTTATTCATTTTGTTAACTCTAACAATTTGTTCAAACAGTATTACTTAATAGCCAATTAGACGTGCACTGGTAAGGTGCTTTGTCTCTATTTATTCAAAAACATATTCACAGCATCCTGTGAAATGAATGACTAAAGCGAGCCAAACCGATAGTCTCATGGCCATTCCTAGACAGCTCAGACAGGCTCGAGAGATAGAGAGAGAGAGAGCAAGAACACAACAACAAGCTGCCCTGCGTACTTTCCACGCAGAATAGCTCACAATAATACACATAATAGGCACATAAACCAAGAAAAAAGGACTCAATAATACATATACCAAGCACAAAAACCAAAAAAACACAGTGTGTTACTTAATTTTGCTTACTCTTAATTTGTCCAGCAGCTAGTCTCCTACCCCCCTTCGACAGTAGGTAACCTAAGCAGGTGACCTCCTGTCGACAATACTCAACCCTTTTTGGCAGCTGGGCACGGACAGACTTGTAGGAGGTAAATAGCTAGGGGAAACCACACCAAGGAGGCCATGTCCAATACTATTGGACTGTACCACTCTGTAAATGTTGCTGTACAAGCACATTGAGCTAACTAGAAAACATTAATCCATTGACTAACTACCAATTCCTTTAGCTTATTGTGCTGTTTAACATGATGGCGCATTATTGCAAACTTTATTTTATTGCCTCCTCATCTGGCCCTGGCACAGCAACCTTAAATTAAAACCATTATTCTGCATCCATGGCAAAGCTGCTCTCTGTGTCAGGAGCTGCACATGGCTCACAGACGCTGCTGCCCCTCCTTCACTCTTATGGCTTCATAGAACCTGCCTGGTCTTTTGCCAAAAATAATAAGCAGAGCCTCCCCTCTCTTGCTAAGCTCTGGCCCCCTCCTTCGGAATGTCTTCCAAGGTCGAAGTGCCAGAGCAAGCCTGCCAGAAATAAGCCCTCCTTCGTCCGCTTTGTCTCTCCCCCCTCCTTTTTCATAGAGAAAGAGAGCACATTCCTACATGCACTTTCAAAATATGGGTCTGTTTAAGCACAGAAATACACAGCACTGTTTAATTTAAACGCGCATTCTTCTTTACATTTTTCATTTTGTAAAAACAAATGTACATAATTACTAGTATTTCTGATCAAACCATATTTTTATTTATGTATTATTATTTATTCATTCTTCAAAATTTAAAGTGTAATTCTTCCCAAGCCATCTGCAGAACACAATGACGACAACAAACCGAACTGAGCAAATTCCAGACATTTTCAAGAAGGGGCCACACACTCATTACACACAACACAGCTTGCTGAGGCAAGCCATCCTTACACAAAGAGCACAGTCTCTACTCACTCAAACAAGTACTTCACAAGCATCACCAACGGTGTCAGTCCACAAACCTCCTAGACACTCAAACACAGAATCAAACCACAAATCAACACCAGGACAAAAACAAAAGGCAGCCCACAGACTGTACTCAAACCAAACCAATTGTAAAATATATTTACAAACAAAAGAGCTCTCAAACGCAGTTCAGAGACTGCACCAAGACAAGTAAAACAGCCTAGAGACTGTTCCATGTTCAAGAAGACAGGCTCTAGCCCCAGACTTTTTCCAAAATGCGCTGAATTACCAGTTGGTCTGGCAGAGTGTTTGCAAACACACTGTGTCTTTACCAAATCATACTTATTCCAGAAGGCATGCCTATTACAGGGGTCCGCAGACCCACCCAAAACAAGATAACCCCCAAGCCTTTGCAAGAAGAGACCGAATTACCAATTGGCCTGGCGGAACACTCAAGAGCGCTCCGTAGCACCACTTACGAATTTTACTAAATGCATGCATGTTCTTCCAAGTATACCCATTCAAACAAATATCATAAGGAGAAAAATCCCCACATTACCTGCCTTTATTTATTACAATAAATAAACAAACAAACAAAACCAGAATCTTGGCCAAGCAAATCCAAAATCAAGAGTGCCCCTTCAGCGACCTTACCAAACAAAAGTCTCCAGCCTCCAACTGCCAATCTCTTTGGTTGAACTAATGGTCACTGCAAAAACGTGAGCCAAAGGAAATTTCAGTCGGGACCGGCCACCACCCAGAGGGTCAGATCAGGAAAACTGGAAAAGTCACTTTGGTCTACAAAGACAAGGGTCTCCTCATGCAGGGTACCTCCTCAGCAATATTCCATTCCTCCATCAAGACCACTCCTTCGGGCGGTCGCGTCTCCGATGAGCCCCACATTGGGCGCCAAACTGTGAAAATTACCCTTTTTAGGGGCCCACCGGTACAGGGGATCACCCTTATCTGTCCATGGGTCCTTAAACCAACAAAGAAGAGACTGGCACTGAAGCTGGAATTCTAAATAACAAGTTTATTCACTCATGAGTGAGACCACGTACATACAACACCCTCAAGTGTTGCAGGAGGTAGTGGCTTGAATACACAGACCATGGTGTTTATATACTGTGTTTGTTGCAGAGTAAGCATGTAGTTACAAATAGAAGGTACAGGCCTACACAAGAATAACTACCAACAAACATGGTCAAATGGGAAATCACTTAGTCAGCAAAGTGGGAGGGGAAACAGAACTGCTTACATGATGGACAGTTACATTCTCAAACAGGTGCATTCTAGTAGCTACAGGCCTCTCTGAGCTCATACATTGCTTGAGCTTAGAATAGAAGGAGTTAACTAAAGCTGATGACTCAAGCAGAATAGAAAGGCAAGCAACAGTGAAGACGGAAGAATGACATGGCTAACAAAATGGACACCACAACCAAGATGGCTTCAGCTCATGCTAACAGCAATTATTTTCGATTTCCACAATACGTTCTTATTTTAAAAAATGTTTGAACATTCTGATTTGGGGCATTCTGTTGAGGAAGGAAGCATTGTGCGTTAGCCAGCAAGATAGAATGCTTTTGTCAATTGGAAGCCAAAACTAACTGGGTTTTGAGAAATTAACTCTTTTCTGAATTGGTCTGCATGAAAGCTAAGTTGAGTTGTTCGCAGCATCTTAACTTATTTATTTGGTACTGTATGTATGTTAAAAAGGCGGTTTAGTCAAATTAGTCCTATGGGAAGTGAGTAGTTAGCATTACATCTCGAATAAATATTCAAAGTGCAAAAAGAAAAAAAGATGATTAATGAAAAAAGGGTAAAGCACACCTGCGGAAAATCCACTGGTTCAGATGTAGATACAGAAAGCTTAGATTTTCATAGATTGAGATGTATACACATTGGGTTTTTAGTGAATAAATATTTCCAAACAGGTCAGTCTAGCAATCTCCCCAGACATCTCGCAGCCAGCACCCACATACAGATACAGTATGTAATCCCTGGTGTTTACTTCAAAGTAGGAATGCCACCTTGTGGCTTCAGCCTGGTATTCTTCCACTCCTGAATTCTAATGTTCTAGGTAGTAGTTCTTCAAATCATTCACCAGCTTTGCTAGTAGCTTGGACCTAGTTTCCCCAAAGTGGTTCAAATATCTCACTGCTGAAACATTGTCCATTTTGAGAAGAATGCAGCATTGCACCTTGTCCTGTACTATGTACTTCACTTCAGAGGAACTGGATAGCCGTTTCAGAAAGCTGATGGGCATTGTCATCTCTTCCATGTTCTCCATCTTGCAGAATCTCCCCTCCTCCCCAATATGCTCCCTCTCGCCTGAGGTGCTGAATCTTCAACCTCTGGAAAACCCTATGATGGAGTGGTCTCCGAAAGATGGGCAGGAAGAAGGATAGGAAACCCAATACTTTTGCCAATCACTTCAGGGAAATATTGTCCTTTGCTAGTAGCACACGACATTCATTCTTAATGGTGTGCACTTTCTTGCTCAGAATCTGAAACACTTATAGCATGTATAGTGTCTATTGTGAACCCAGAGACCTCCATTCTCTGAGTGTGGGTGTTAGACCTGTCAGCCCTTTGGGTGGTTCCTCCTCATCATTATTTATTTTGTCCCACTTCTGCCTCAAACCCTGTTATAATTGTTCCTTTTTGGGAACCACCAGACTTGTTAGTGTTGATGCAGGGTCAGGGAGCCATTTTCCCTACCCCTGGAACTTCTGTCTGAGGGCCTGAGACACAAAATGGTGGCCACCCATTGTCACCTGTGACATAACCAGAACTCACTGGAGGTTTCTAGAACCTTCTGGAACATTCTAGAATCCTGGGATAGTGGGAGGCAGTTTTAGAATGTTGGGAGGCCATCTTAGAGAAGCAGTTGGCATCTGACTGGAGAGGAGAGAGGACAGAGATAGAAGGAGGTCGGAGTAAGGCAGCAGGGGTGGAAACCAGTGCTTGGAGTGGGGTCCAGAAACCCACCCTTGATGCTAGTCCCTACTGACCAAGCCCAGCCTAAAGCCCTGTGTGGGACCAAGACCAGAAGAACCATCTTAAGGATCTGAACATTTGGAACAGGCCTTAAAGAGGAAGAACAGCAAGCTCCTGACCTGTTCACTGTGTCCTCCTGAAGTCCTGACGTCGAGAAGCCTGGAGTCCTGGTGCCTGAGGTAGAGAAGCGGCGCTGACAGAAAGCAGACGTCGTACCCGGAGCCGTCAGAGGTCGAGTGAGGGCGCCGACGGAGGTCGTGGAGAGGCGCCGGAGGTCGAGTAGGGAGTCACCTGAGGTCGAGGTGAGGCGTCGACGGGGGAGTGAAGTCCGCCCACCGGAGTCGCCGGAAACTGAGGTGAAGCGCGCCGGAGGTCGGGAGTGGAGATCGCACTCCGGAGACACCCGGAAGCGGGGAGACCGTGTCCCTGCGACGCCGGAAGGCGACATCGAACCGAGGCCGCCCAGCGACATCGATCCGGAGCTGCCTCACGGCGTCGACACGGCGCCAAGCGGAGCAGATAGTGGTGACATCGAACCGAGGCCGCCCAGCGACATCGATCCGGAGCTGCCTCACGGCGTCGACACAGCGCCAAGCGGAGCCGATAGTGGTGACATCGAACCGAGGCCGCCCAGCGACATCGAGTTGAGGCCGCCCCGCGACATCGAGTCGAGTCCGCCCAGCGACATCGAGTCGAGGCCGCCCAGCGACATCGATCCGGAGCCGCCTCACGGCGTCGACACGGCGCCGAGCGGAGCCGATCGTCGAGGAAGGGACAGTAAGTGGTAGAGGGGGCGTCTAAGGCCCCGTGGAGCCCTAAAAGACGATTCTAGGGGCTAGAGGGGTGTTAGAACCAGCCTGGGAGTGCCAGGGGTGAACTGAGACTGGTGCAGTGACATCTGTGAGGGGCTGTGTAGTTTGGAGGGCCAGATCATTAGGTTATCCTCATTCTGCCTCAGCTTAAGCCCCAGCCTTGACCAATCTAGGTGGGACACCCCCATGCCACCCAAATGACCACAAGCTGTATATGGGCAAAGTAAGACCAAGTTACCTCATGAAAGTGATCTGATCTGTAACTGTCATTGATTGCTTTACCTTATTTATTGAAGGTGCTTTATTTATTGTCTTCCACTAATGTATTCTTACACTGTATTTATTGTCTGACTGTATTTATTTGCTATCTGTATTTATTGCACCTCTATTTATTCCTTGCTTAACTATGACCTGAACCTATTTGTTGAAACCTCGAAGTAGTATTGTTTATTTGACCTGCTCTTTTGAAGGAAAATCCTATTGTATTGTATTTATGATGTGAAGCCTGCAACTAAGAGAAAATAAGATAAAGACATATATATTTTCATCTTGACTTCCATAGTTTTTACGGTGTAGTGTCGTTTTTGGAACGGATGAACGCATGGTTATTGTGAGGGTGTGACGTACGCTTAACACGGTGCCTGACCCCCAACCGCTCGAGCCAAGCTACCATTGTGCTGGGAACCTGGTGACTGCTAACCCGGTTGCCCGGTTTCCAACAGTGGGTCTCTACAGTCTTTAACCAATTTATGACGAATCCTAACCCATGGATAATATTCATCACCGCTGCCAACAGACTGTCACTTGTGAGCCATAAAAATAATATTGTCTACATAAATAATCACCCAGACACTGATCCCTCTCAAACCCATCGCCATAGGCTTAAGCAGGTAAATAAAACGCCATGGGACTAATGAGAGCTGAAACAGCACACTGGCTACTTCAAACCTTGCCCTAGCTATGTGAACTCCCGAAACAATCAGTGTGGCTCCTAAATTGGAACTGACAGAGAGCTGTCCCTGAGTTCCAGATTCTCACTCATATCTTCTTTCAACAGCAGGGCCATCAGTCTCTACCTTCAACTGGGGGTACAAAATTCATTAATTGACTCTCAACAACTTTATCACCAGCTTCATCTCTTTTAAACCCTTCTTTTTTATTAGGAAAATTATGCTCCTGGGAATTCTGTATAGCTGCAACCTTAATCCCTGAACAGCCTGCAACACACAAGTATCTTGAAAGATCTTGTCCCACTTGTTTAGAACCAATCCAATCCTCTCACCTATGTGCCCATTTGCCTGTGCGGTTTCACTCACCTGCAAGGGTTTCCCTTCCACCAGTGCCTCTTGATGTTCCTCTTCAGCTTCGTCTGTAACCTCTTCATGCTCATACTGGTGAAAACAGGCTCAAGTTTCTGAGATGCTGCCACTGAACATTGGAGCCTCTGCATGGTGCTACATGAGAAAAATGGAAATTCCTGCTGGGCAAGCATCCCCCCGCCTCACCCAGTCTACAAAAAAACTCTCCTGAAAGAAACACAGTCGACAAAGATGATAGAGCTTTATTTTTGGGTATGTAAGTCCTCAGCAACTTTGACATATTTATGATAAATCAGCCCCTAAAAAAGAAGACCCTAAGCCACTGCTTTATCTCTTTTGAGCAAGTCCCGGGTACATTTTAGGCAGCAATCCTTTATTGCTTTCAGCAGTCGGTGCTGCATATAAGACAAATTGCCATCAGCACCAACCCTGCTAGGATTCCTGGGTATGTTCATCATACTCCTTCCCCTCCTCTGCCATTTGAGAAGTAATGTGAATGGTCCTGGTAAGTCCAGCACTTTATCCTGACAGGCGTTCGGCCCAGGCTATGGCTCTCCTAGGGATTTTGGTGTATATTTAAATGAATGTAAACACTACAGGGTCCACTTTAGTGTTATAGTTACTCGGTCTTCATTGTCTGGGCTTGGGCACTCTGCTTGTAACCTATGTGAATCAGCTTATCGGGAGGCTCGGGAAGTCGGTTCTTGACATACCTAGTCACTCATGCTTAAGGAACATTCCGAATAAGGGGATGGAGGTTCACCTCCAGATCAAATATAGTATCATCCAATTCACTGTCACCCAGCTGCTGTAGGGGCCTGGCCGTGAGGCCTAATGCTGTCCGTTTGTGAGAGCTTTTCAGTTTAAACAACTGACTCTATTGTGTCTTAGAGTCCGTATCCTCAGAGGTAGAGCCAGTGTCCTTTATGTCACCCTCGATGCTTCACTGGCCTGATCATGTTCACTCTGTGTATACTCATTCATGGCTAGACGATCCTAAAAACTAAAACAATGTGTTTCTCTAAAAAGCATCTTTTAGCTACTCAAATGGATCTTGTGGAAGCTTCTCTGTGTGCGTACTTCATGATCACTCTAATGCTCCAAAGTGTAGATCCTCATTCAACTCCCTTATTACCTGATGCCTTGACATCCACACTGTATCACTATTGCTCGTCACCCTCTTAGGAGATTCATCAATTGTCCGTATGTGGTCAGTCTCAGAGACTTCTAAGTGTAATCTGTCATTTACCAATACACTCAATACCTTTTTGAGACTGGGGAAGGAGTGCATCCAAATGTTGTGTGTTTTGTCCACCACAAGGAGGTGGAAAATAGAAAGGTCTTTGACTGACATGAAAGGAGATTTGGATGGGTAAAATTCACAGCACAAAAACAAAATTCATAGCAGACAACAATAGTTTCCTTCCTGAGCAGCAATTCAATTTTTACTAGAGCACATGAACAATAACAAGACATGACTGATAGCATAATAATAGTTGGTTGATTTCACTGATATAACACAACAATGATAGAATCATAAATACATTTGTATCCCGAGTTCACGTCAAACAGACTGTGAACCAGAGATTCAAATTGCTATGTAAGACTCACTTTTTTAGCGCTATGGCATGGGGATGACTGCAGTGACATACAAATCAAGCACTGTTTGGTGGAGGAAGACAGATAGAGTCCAAGATCCCCAAATCCAAGAAAAATCAGGTAGAAGGGGGACCTGGGTTCATACTACAGGCAATGACAAGAGGTCCTGGTGCTTCTGGTTGGTCACCAAGTAATTGACACCAGCTAGGTATGGCAACGAGAGAGGCCATCATAATGGATATCACTTGAGCATTTACTCCTTTAAGAGTGGTATACCAATATAACACTCATTATTTTGGAATTGAAGCAACTTCAGAGACAGCTCAACTCCTGAAACGGCACAAGAGGTTCTAATGAACACTAGCTGTCCAATTTTTACAAGTGGTATAACAGGACACTGAAAGGTGCACCTACAAACTACTGGTGTGAATTCAAGCAGTGAAGATTGGTGCCTAAAGGAGAATAAAGCTCTTTCTACCTGGGAATACACAGATTCTGAGTACTGCTGGACATTATTGCAGGTTATGGCTGCCAGAGTAAAGAATTGGCTATTGGGTACGATTTCCAGTTGCAATTGGACATGGGCAGTTTTCATCTGGGCTTAAAAACGTTGACTTCCGGTACCCTTTTCATAAGTAAGTGCACAATGGCAGTCCCCTGAAGCTCTAAAGGAGGAGACCTATGAAGGGCTAGAGTTGGGCAAGGACCATGCATTTTAAACAAAGGAAGTTGTACTTCATGTGGAAGCCAGGAAAGCTCAAAATTGGGCACGCCACAATAGAGACATTGTGTGCAGAGTTGAGATTTGTTGCTAATCACGGTTCCTAGGCAAAGGGTCCTTGTTTAAACAAGTAAAATCAAATTATTGATGGCCACTAGTGGTTTCCAGAGTATATTCTGGCTCACACATCCCCTATGAGTTTTAGAGGATGGATCTGTCAAACCCCTAACCATTTGTTGTCCTTGACGTAATTTATTTATTTTTTGTCCTCAGTGGAGTATGGCCCCTAGGAGTATGCCCAAAGTATGTATAAGAAGTATAATCAGTCATGAGTCCCGTTCTCATTTTGCTACAGGTATAAAGCTATAACTTACTGACGAGAACTTACTAGGTAGAAACCAGTCTGGGGTTACTTATGTTCCAGCTTAGAGAAGACCTGACCTGGATGTTCAGACTGGTCTGTTCCTATTGCATCAGGACCAAGGCTGATTTGCATAGGGCTGGGCCTAATTCTGGGATGGTACGGTGGGCCTAAAAATATGGACTTGAATGCATCCCGAGTCATTACCAATGGCTGAGATCTCACAGTATATCTCTGAATACCACCCTCATCCCCCAACTTTCTCAAATTTTTGTGGGCCCACCTCCCTTCATAAACATATTTTTTTAACCAGCATATACCAGCCCATATCCTTTTTCCACATTTCTATCTCAGTGGGGGCACACTCCCCTCGAAGCCTGGCTACAATCTTGCCAAGGATGCATAATGTTTTCAGGCATTTCGCTGGGATCTCTTAGCTCAAATTCCCACTACACATAATTTCATGTTTTTCTCAATAGGGACACCTGTGATCTGTGTCATGAACACCACCTTTCCCTCACAGAACAAGCGATGACCGTAATGTGTGAATGAAGGTGTAGACCAATCAATCAAGGCCTTGAGACACATGGGTGCCGATTACGATCCTGGAAAAAAATTCCCCGTACGACTCGTATCCGGTCTTTTTACCGTACGAATCGTACAAGTAGCGTACAAACTGCCAAGTACGATTCGGATGGGAAAAAGACCATACGAATCGCATTCGGAAAATTTCCCCACACGTCCTTGGGTCGGAAAAAGTGTCCGACACATCCCCGGACGATTTTACGTACAAATGTGAAAAGTGAAGTCCGAGCGCGCAAGTACGATCCATCCCGTGCGTCCGATGTCACAACCGTATGGAAAATGCACCGTACGGACCGAACTTCCATAGCAACCATGGAGACATGTGCCCGCATACGCGCCGAACCCCCTCCAGCCCCCGTGAGTACGCGCCGAACCCCCCGTGTATGTACACCCGTGTACGAGTCGAACACCCCCGTGTATGTACACCCGTGTACGTACGAGTCGAACCCACCGTGTATGTACACCCGTGTAAGAGTCGAACCCCCGTGTATGTACACCCGTGTACGGGTCGAACCCCAGTGTATGTACACCCGTGTATGAGTCGAACCCCCCGTGTATGTACACCCGTGTACGTACGAGTCGAACCCCCACCCTTGTATGTACGCTGGGGGTACGCACCGTACATACACGGGTGGGGGTTCGACTCGTACGTACACGGGTGTACATACACGAGGGGTTCGACTCGTACACGGGTGTACATACACAGGGGGGTTCGACTCGTACACGGGTGTACATACACGGGGGGTTCGACTCGTACGTACACGGGTGTACATACACAGGGGGGTTCGACTCGTACGTACACGGGTGTACATACACGGGGGTTCGACTCGTACGTACACACGGGGGGGTTCGACTCGTACGTACACTGGTGTACATACACGGGGGTTCGACTTGTACGTACACGGGTGTACATACACGGGGGGTTCGACTCGTATGTACACGGGTGTACATACACGGGGGGTTCGACTCGTACACGGGTGTACATACACAGGGGGGTTCGACTCATACACGGGTGTACATACACGGGGGGTTCGACTCGTACACGGGTGTACATACACGGGGGTTCGACTCGTACACGGGTGTACATACACGGGGGGTTTCGGCGCGTACTCACGGGGGCTGGGGGGGGAGGTATGGCGCGTACCGGGCCCCCTACTCTGGTCGTTTCGCGGCGTACTTCGCTTTTCCGGCACTTTTTGGGTGCCGTGAAAATATTGCCGTCCGGACTGCTGTCGGTTCGAATCGTACTTCCTGGGTCGTGAAACGCTGCCTGAAAGCGTTCCGACGTCACGTCGGAGCATTCCCGGATCACATTTGTATGTATATTTTCGTCGGTCGGTGTTTTTTACGATTCGTACGGAAATGGTGTTTCCGTGCGAATCGTATTTCCATGTTTGTAAAGTTTTACAACCGGGTACGAGTCGGACGGAGAAGACACTCCGACCGACGGTTCGTACCCGGTTTTTCCAGGATCGTAATTGGCACCATGGTGTTCCTATTTCTATCGATCCTGTTTAGTTGTTGAATGGCATGCCACCATTTTTTATTTTCCCAAGTCTGGGCTTCAGCAGCTGAACGCAAACACAAAGTTGTTTTATTTCGGACAAATCGCATAATACCCGTGTGACTCAGAATGTAAGTAGGTGACATGTAAAAACTGCAGCACTGTTACAATTACATGTTGCTAACCCCTCCCCATTATATTCTGCTTTCTGTAATCCAGTCCCAGCCAGGCCTCACAACTGCACGTAAATCACGTAACATGATATAAAAGGCATAATACAGAGCGGTCGTCGGATAACGATTGCTAATAACTGCTCCAAATTGAATGGCGTTTTTGTTAAATATGTCTCCGAAGCAGGAAAACATAAGTGGATGCTATGGGATTTAGTTCACCTCTCACCTTCGTACCAACAACCGCCCTGAAGTGAATGCACCAGTCGGACGAGTTACAAGAGTTATCTAAAATAATCCTCCTGGTGCTATAAAATGTATGTACTGCCTCCTGGAAGAGACTGTGTCTAAAAACTTAACGTGTGGAGTTTCTCACGGGATCAAAATGGCGTCAACGTGGGTATATCTTGTTCAGGACACTTTGGATTACTTTTTAATACGTTAAATATTCTGCAATAATCTTGTAAAACCATTAGAAGGAATTTCCGAATAATTAATATCGTGACCCAGAAAGCTAGAATTCAAGGTGTCTTTGGTCATGCAAGCATTGTTGGTTTCAAGGGGGGTTCGACTTGTGACGTGGGCAGAAGGAAGGGAGGCATTAGATGATCATTTTGTGCTATAAAAACTAGGGGGGAGATTATTCCCTAAAGTTGTACTTCATGTGGAAGCCAGGAAAGCTCAAAATTGGGCACGCCACAATAGAGACATTGTGTGCAGAGTTGAGATTTGTTGCTAATCACGGTTCCTAGGCAAAGGGTCGTTGTTTAAACAAGTAAAATCAAATTATTGATGGCCACTAGTGGTTTCCAGAGTATATTCTGGCTCACACATCCCCTATGAGTTTTAGAGGATGGATCTGTTCAACCCCTAACCATTTGTTAAGACCAGTGTTTGTATTGTAGCATTGTTTAATAGGAATCGGAAGAGGAGCCACAATTTTTGCATACATCATATTTTGGAGAAGTAGCTGACGTGGATATACATTTTTCTCTAGTGACAGTTCTTTTTTTATAAAAAAAAAAAGTTTTTAACTATTAAATTAAAATGCAAATTAATGGATCCTCATTACCTTACAGACCGAGGCAACGAGTCAAATTACTTATTGACTAATTATTATATTATAGTCATTTTGGTTATCGATATAAGGATGGACCAGGGGTTTTGTTTTAGTAGCCGAGTCATTGACGTAATTTATTTATTTTTTGTCCTCAGTGGAGTATGGCCCCTAGGAGTATGCCCAAAGTATGTATAAGAAGTATAATCAGTCATGAGTCCCGTTCTCATTGTGCTACAGGTATAAAGCTATAACTTACTGACGAGACCTTACTAGGTAGAAACCAGTCTGGGGTTACTTATGTTCCAGCTTAGAGAAGACCTGACCTGGATGTTCAGACTGGTCTGTTCCTATTGCATCAGGACCAAGGCTGATTTGCATAGGGCTGGGCCTAATTCTGGGATGGTACGGTGGGCCTAAAAATATGGACTTGAATGCATCCCGAGTCATTACCAATGGCTGAGATCTCACAGTATATCTCTGAATACCACCCTCATCCCCCAACTTTCTCCAATTTTTGTGGGCCCACCTCCCTTCATAAACATATTTTTTTAACCAGCATACACCAGCCCATATCCTTTTTCCACATTTCTATCTCAGTGGGGGCACACTCCCCTCGAAGCCTGGCTACAATCTTGCCAAGGATGCATAATGTTTTCAGGCATTTCGCTGGGATCTCTTAGCTCAAATTCCCACTACACATAATTTCATGTTTTTCTCAATAGGGACACCTGTGATCTCTGTCATGAACACCACCTTTCCCTCACAGAACAAGCGATGACCGTAATGTGTGAATGAAGGTGTAGACCAATCAATCAAGGCCTTGAGACACATGGTGTTCCTATTTCTATCGATCCTGTTTAGTTGTTGAATGGCATGCCACCATTTTTTATTTTCCCAAGTCTGGGCTTCAGCAGTTGAACGCAAACACAAAGTTGTTTTATTTCGGACAAATCGCATAATACCCGTGTGACTCAGAATGTAAGTAGGTGACATGTAAAAACTGCAGCACTGTTACAATTACATGTTGCTAACCCCTCCCCATTATATTCTGCTTTCTGTAATCCAGTCCCAACCAGGCCTCACAACTGCACGTAAATCACGTAACATGATATAAAAGGCATAATACAGAGCGGTCGTCGGATAACGATTGCTAATAACTGCTCCAAATTGAATGGCGTTTTTGTTAAATATGTCTCCGAAGCAGGAAAACATAAGTGGATGCTATGGGATTTTGTTCACCTCTCACCTTCGTACCAACAACCGCCCTGAAGTGAATGCACCAGTCGGACGAGTTACAAGAGTTATCTAAAATAATCCTCCTGGTGCTATAAAATGTATGTACTGCCTCCTGGAAGAGACTGTGTCTAAAAACTTAACGTGTGGAGTTTCTCACGGGATAAAAATGGTCTCAACGTGGGTATATCTTGTTCAGGACACTTTGGATTACTTTTTAATACGTACGTTAAATATTCTGCAATAATCATGTAAAACCATTAGAAGGAATTTCCGAATAATTAATATCGTGACCCAGAAAGCTAGAATTCAAGGTGTCTTTGGTCATGCAAGCATTGTTGGTTTCAAGGGGGGTTCGACTTGTGACGTGGGCAGAAGGAAGGGAGGCATTAGATGATCATTATGTGCTATAAAAACTAGGGGGGAGATTATTCCCTAAACCTGGGTTTTACACAGGACAGCGCATGCCCACACTGTACCACCAAGACTTTTCACCTTTTTTTTTGTTAATGCACTGTAAAGTAGGCTGCAATGCCAGTGTTTGTACCAAAACAAAGATGTTACTGTACCTCAGTATTTAGGAAAAAACGAGATGCTCACGACATGCAAATAAAATAATTAGTTTTAGTACCCATATGACACAGACCACGCGTCAAAAATACATCCACCTAGTGTTCCTTCATTCCATAGTGTATATTTTTAATCTCTATTACGTATATACCTTAAAAATACTACGACACGTGGTTTAAATATCTCAAATATAAGCAAAGTTAAACACTGAAACTCGGCCTCCGCCAACAAAGTGATGTAGAAAAGTTTTCCACAGCAACAGTGCATAGAATGGAATAAAAACTCTGTAGAACTAAAATATCATTTTTTCGGTGCATATCCAGTTTAGATACCGTTTGCAGGTATATGGTCTCAGAACCTACTTTTTGTGATCAAGGAGGGTCAGTGTCAAAACATCGGTAAGGTGTTAAAGGCGAGACTCTGTGTAAACAAAGGGAGAGAAGGTAGAAATATAAAGCAGAGTGGTGGAAAACGTGTCAGATGCCCGGTAAACGAGGACCCCAGAGTGGGGATACCGCGTGTACACATGCCCACAATAAAGATGTCTTCAGACAAGCTAACTTCACTTTATCACAGAAAAATATTTCACAAAGTCTTCAACAAATGAAATGGAGACTTTATTGAGCCTGTTCATTTATGTTTTAATCTGTAAAGTTTACTGTTAGCCAACACTTACTCACGTTCTAAAAATAACATTTTATTTTTCGAAGAGGGCAGAACAGTTAAACACAGTGGGTTTCTGAAGTACAGATGCAAATCTTTGATAGAAAACGTGCACTGCTCCAACATGCTTCGAAAATATATATATATAATATATATATATATACACACACACACACACACACACACACACATATATATATATATATACACACATACAAACACATATATGAACGAAAATTCAGTTAAACAAGTTCCATGAGAAGATTTTGTCTTCTCACAAGAGTATGTCATAATATTAAAAACAATTTTACTATCTAGATAGATAGACCTACCGAATTCTGGTTAACAAGCCACCCAACATCAAGTTCGGTCGCACTTCACAAGATTTTTACCATAAAAGATTTAAACCCCTCTTCATACAGAATTTATTAACGCATCGCTTATCCTTTCAACGGGAGCTCCAAACACAATGCACGACTATTTGACATTTTCTATTTTACTGTAAGATAACCGCCGCGCTACAATTAATGGATTGCTGTTCACGTTTTTGTTTTTCAAGGACGTCTGAATATTTGATCCCGTCGAAAGCACAACATCTCAAAAAAAACAACTTTTCACAGTCTCCGCACACATCAGACTTGTTTTGGAATAAAAACGAAAATAAATTATGAAAGAAGTTTGCTCACGCGCAGCGGTTTGGAAATCAGCAGCCCGATAGGCGGTTATGTTTTGAACGTGCCTTTGAATGTCGAAGGGGTTAAACGGGAAGGTGCTGTCGGGAGTAAGAAGAGGTATAAAATCCGTCTTACCGGTGCGAAGGACGTACAATTGCATTCTCTTGAAGAGGGGCCGCATTGCTAGGTGGCCGCCCGCCTCGGCTTCAGAGGAGTCCCCATGAAGCAGGATCTGACAGAGCTGAAGCGGCAGCCCGTGCAGCGGCGGCGGCAGCAGCAGCAGCAGCAGCGGCCCCAGACACTGTCCTCACATAACCCTTCGCAGCTGCCGCCTGGAGTGCAGTAACGGCGAGGAAAGAGCTCACGCTCTCGCAGCTCCGAGAGCAGACCCTTGGAGCCAGACTCCCACCGCGGGCCGTCAGGAGAAGTGCAGCCGTGCCCCTTCCCGCTGCCCCTCCCTACCCGACCCCACCGACACGCTTCTCGGCCTAGGATTTTGGAGCGCCGCTGACCAAACCCTGCGAATTTAATTCAGGAAGTCTTTCACACAAGGGGTGTGGATTCACTGTGCATCACTTCTTGCTTTTGTTTTGGCTTGCATTTTTTTCTTTTTACAATTTAAAGAGGCATTGCCACAAATTCAACAAAACATAACATTCATCATTTAAACCCTGCTAATTTCAAAAGCACCTCTATTCTTATCTGTTTTAATTTTCATTCTGTCAATTTGTCTTATCCATATGCCCCTCGTGGTTTCTAGAACGCTACCGGGAACTATGGCGTTCGAGTCAAAGGCGCAAACAGTAACAAATAAACTTTGTCAGAACTAAAAAGAATGTACATGTTTCTAATGGTCGATTAGTGCAGTGAAGGTTTGTAGTTACTGGGATTAATGCACCTCTTCAGAACAATCAATATAGCTGTGATATGTATGCGCCAAGTTTCGTTCTCAGGGCGACCAACTTGACTAAGGTTTATAAGAAGACTAGTGTTGGCTGCAGCTCGGCCCTTCAGAGAACGGTATGTATTATCAACGTCTGAAACAGTTGCCAGCTCAATTTGTGTGCAGAGTAATTATCCAGTCATGTACTATCCTAAAAATTGCTTGTAAAATCCCTAGATAAGCTAACGGATAGTGGCCTTGGGCATGGTCCGATTCCATGGTATCCATCGCTGGATATGGAGAAAGCAGTCGATACCATGAGCTTGCCTTCTCTCTAGGAGGTGCTTTGTAAGCTGGGTATAAGTAGTTCCTATTTGGGATAGGTGAAGTTGTTGCACTCATCCTTGATGGCTAGAGTTAAAACAGGTTGAGTCATCTCAGAGCCGTGATAGGCTGAGAGGGGCATAAGGCAGGGTGGTCCCTTATCAAGATTTATACTTGCGTTGGCTATGCAACCTCTGGCCCGTCTGCTACGTGGAAAAGGGCTAGAATGGGCATGTATGTGTGCGATAGGTGTCATGTAAATGTATTATATGCATGTGTTGGTGTATTTGTAGAGGTGAGATACCAGGCTAGTGGAGTTGATGTCGATATTAGAAGAGTTTGGTGGTTACTCAGGGTTGAAGGTAAGTTGTATAAAATCATGACTTTTCCCACTCCGAGTGATAACTGTTCGAGAGCGGACCAATTTTTCCCTGACTTAGATACAGCAGAACTTTGCTAACTTTAAATACCTGGAAGTGTACATATATTACACGGATAACTGGTTCATTGCCAGTAATCTTGGTAAAGCAATGACCTCTATATGTCAATCCCTACTGTTTTGGACCAGACTACCACTGTCACCAATGGACAGGGTCGCAATTGCCAAAATCCTTCTTTCCCTAGACTTCTGTATTTATTTTGGTGTTGCCAGTGATTCTGTGTGGAGCATTTTTTTGTGTGAATTATGTGGGTTACTGGCAAACTTGATTTAGGGTGCCGAGAGATGTAGGGTTGCATCATTAAAAACGCATTTTGCTTGTAAATGAGGGAACACTTAGGACGCCACAATATGATGCATATTACTGAATGGAACAGCAACCATGGCTGGCAAGGTGGTTGGACACAAGTAACATCCAGAAAGGAATGATATACAAAGTGCACTTAAAAGTGAAAAGATACTAGATTTGGTGTTGGCTTAGACAATCTTGGGTTCAGGGTAACAAAACTCCTCTAAGTGGTAAAATATTGCTGTGTACAATGTGTTAAGAAGGGACCAAGCAATATCCAGTATTATACATATCTGCCTGTTGGAAACAGCCCACTCCCACTCCGCAGGGTGGTGGTGGGCTCCCCGAACACACTGTGGTAGCTTGGCTCGAGTGGTCAGGAAACAGGCACCGTGCTAAGCATACAATATACCCATACAATAACCATGCGTGCATCCGTTCCAAAAACAACTCTACACCGTAAAAATTATGAAAATATCTTTCTTTATCTTTTTCTCTTAGTTGCTGATTGGGAAAATAAATAAGTCAATCACAATATACAAATTTTAAATAGTGCAGGTCAAATAAATTCTGTCTGAAGATTCAATAAATAGGGATGATCATAAATACAAGGGACATAAATATAAGTGCAGGTAATACAGGCAATTAAATATTCTGAGGCAATAAATACTGTCACCAATAAATATTGTACACCAACAAGTCCTGTGGACCAATAAATATAGTGAAGCAATAAATAGGTTAACCACAATAAATACAGGGCCCCCCAATAAATAATTAAGAGTATACAGCAACACTCATGTAATCAGATCACTTTTCAATTCCTAAGGGCTGATTTGGCCCAGGCACAGCTTGTAGGGTTGTGGAAGGCTTGAGGGGTTCTACTCCCTGGCTGGGACAAGGCTGAGGCCTAAACTGAGGTAGATCAAGGGGGGGATACCAGTGCCCTGGCTTTCTCTCTCCACACAACCTCTCTAGGTTAGTCCCAATTCACCCCTGGCACAGTCAGGTTGGTTCTAGCACCTCCCTAGCCCCTTAGAGCAGTCTCTCAGGTCTCCACAGGGCCTTAGGCGCCCTCTACTCCACTTACTGCCCTTTTTCTGATGTTCCGACGCCGCTGGAGTCGTGTCGATGCCGTGAGGCGGTTCCGGTTCGGTCTCGGCGGCCTCGGCACAATGTCAGTTCTAGACGACGCCGGTAGGCGGTTCCGGTCCGATGTCGGCGGCCTCGGTTCGATCTCGACCTCCGATTCGACGGCGTCGGGCAGTCTCTACTCGGTGTCGACTTCGGGCGGCTCCGGTCCGATGGCGCTCTCGGATTCGATGACGTCGTCCGGCCTGGCCTCGATGTCGACTTCCGGCGACTCCGGGGTGCGATCCTCACCCCCGACCTCCGGTGCTCCTCCTCTCAGGTTCCGGGCGACTCCGGAGTGCGATCCTCACTCCCGACCTCCGGTACACTTCACCTCGGTCTCCGACGACTCCGGAGGGTGGACTTCACTCCTCCGATGACGCCGCTCACTCGACCTCGGTTAACTTCCTCCTCGACCTTTGGTATTCCTCACGACCTCCGTCGGCGCCCTCTCACGACCTCAGGCGGCTCCGGGTACGACGTCTGCTTCTTCAGTCAGCGCCGCTTCTCCACCTCGGGCTCCAGGTCTTAGGCTACTCGACGCCGGACTCCAGGGAAACCAGTTTGCAGGTCAGGATCTTGCTGCTTTCTGCTTCTAAGGCCTGTTCCTGCTGTCCAGGTCCTTAGGATGAGTTTTTCTGGCTTCTTCCCACACAGGGCTACAGGCTGGGATCCATCAGTAGGGACTAGTATCAAGGGTGGGTTTATGGACCCCACTCCAGGCACAAGTTTCCACCCCTGCTGCTTCACTCCTTCCTCCTTCACTGTTGTGCTGCTCTCCCTTCACCAGTCAGGTGCCAACTGCCAGCTCAAACTGCCAACACTCTGTCTTAGCTTCCCAACATTCTAAACCGCCTCCAACTGTCACAGGGTTCTGGAATGTTCTGGAAGGTGCTGGTAGGTTCCAGTGGATGCTGGTGATGTCACAGGTGGCCACCATTTTGTGCTTCAGGCCCTCAGACAGAAGTTTCAGGGGTAGGTAAAATGGCTCCCTGAATCTGTAGCAACACGGAAAAGTCTGGTGGTTCCCAAAAAGGAAAAATTCAAACAGGGTTTGAGGCAAAAGTGGGACAAAATAAATAATGATGAGGAGGGACCACCCAAAGGGCTGACAGGTCTAACACGCGTCCCCCCCAGCTGAAAGTGGGGAGAGCTACCCAACCCCTTGGGAGTTCTCATCACTAAGGCGGAAATACCTTGAGAGACCGTCTGCATTGGCGTGGTCCACCCCAGGCCGATGTTCCACCTGAAAGTCCATCCCCTGTAGGGAAATAGACCACCTCAACAACTTGGGATTCTCCCCCTTCATTTGCATCAGCCAACAAAGGGGTCTGTGGTCGGTCTGAACTAGGAAGTGCGAGCCAAACAGGTATGGCCGCAACTTCTTCAGAGCCCATACCACTGCAAAGGCTTCACGCTCTATTGCACTCCACTTCTGTTCCCTGGGAAGTAGTCTCCGGGATAGGAAGACCACGGGTTGATCCAGACCCTCTTCGTTGAGTTGCGATAACACTGCCCCAATGCCATGTTCTGATGCATCTGTCTGGACAATGAACTTCTTGGAAAAGTCTGGGGCCCTTAAGACCGGGGCCTCGCACATGGCTTTCTTCAATCTCTCAAAGGCTTGCTGACAAGCCTCCGTCCAGACTACCCGTCGAGGTTGTTTCTTGGACGTGAGCTCCGTGAGGGGGGCTACGATGGTACCGTACCCCTTCACGAAGCGGCGGTAATATCCCGTGAGGCCCAAAAATGCTCGGACCTCAGTCTGTGTCTTGGGGGGTTCCCAGGCCATGATGGCCTCGATCTTCGCCTGGAGGGGTTGCACCGCTCCCCTACCCACCAAGTGTCCAAGGTACACTACCGACCCCTGCCCGATCTGGCACTTGCTGGCCTTGATCGTCAATCCAGCTTGTCTCAGGGCCTGGAGAACAGCTTGCAGGTGACGCAAGTGATCCTCCCAGCTGTTACTGAAGACGGCTATGTCATCCAGATAAGCAGCAGAGAAACTCTCCATTCCGGTGAGGATCTGGTTTACCAGGCGCTGAAACGTGGCAGGTGCGTTCTTGAGCCCAAAGGGCATCACACAGAACTGGTAGTGGCCATTGGGCGTGGAGAAGGCTGACCTTTCCCTTGCTCCATCAGTCAAAGAGATCTGCCAGTACCCCGAAGTAAGGTCAAAGGTACTTAGATATTGGGCAGCTCCCAGCCGGTCAATCAATTCATCCGCCCTAGGGATCGGATGAGCATCAGTTTTGGTCACTGAATTCAGTCCCCGATAGTCCACACAGAACCTCAGTTCTGGTTGGGCACCCGGTGGTGCAGCTTTTGGTACTAACACCACCGGACTGGACCAGGGGCTGCTAGAAGGTTCGATCACTCCTAGCTCCAGCATCTTAGTGACTTCACTGTGAATGCTGGCCTTCACCTTGTCTGACATCCGGTAGATCTTGGACTTCACAGGTGGGCTGTCTCCTGTGTCCACGTCATGGACGCACAGGTGAGTCCTACCCGGGACAAGGGAGAACAACGAGGAGTACTGCCCCAGGACCTGGCGACAGTCCTCCTGCTGTTCAGGAGTTAGAGATGGGGAGAGAATCACTCCCTCCACCGACCCATCCTTCTCTTGAGACGCAAACAGATCAGGGAGAGGCTCGCTTTCCACGTCCTCTCCTCCGTCAGTCACCATCATCAAGATGACTTCGGGCCTCTCGTGGTGGGGTTTGAGGCGGTTGGCATGCAGCACCCGCAGGGGCTGACGAGGGGTCTTCAGGTCCACCAAGTAGGTAGCCTTACCCTTCTTCTCCAACACCTCAAAGGGTCCTGACCAGCGATCCTGGAGGGCACTAAGCTCTCCGGGTTCGATCACCCACACCTTCTGGCCAGGCTCCAACTCCACCGGGTGAGCATTGTGGTCATACCACGCCTTCATCACTGCTTGGCTGGCTTCCAAGTTGTCAGAAGCTTGCTTCCACAACTTAGCCATTTGGCTCCGGAAGGCCAGCATGTAGCTCACCACATCCTGGGGAAGCTTTCTGGGAGTTCTTTCCCATCCGTCTCTCACCAGGTTGAGAGGTCCACGTACAGGGTGCCCATACAGAAGCTCGAAGGGGCTGAAGCCCACTCCCTTCTGTGGCACTTCCCTGTAGGAAAAAAGTAAACAGGGTAGGAGGACGTCCCATTTCCTCCGCAGGCTTTCAGGCAGACTTCTGATCATGCCCTTCAAGGTTTTGTTAAACCTCTCCACCAGACCATTGGTCTGGGGGTGGTAAGGAGTGGTGAACCGGTATGTCACTCCACACTCCTTCCACATTGCCCGCATGTACGCTGACATGAAGTTGGTCCCCCTGTCGGACACAACTTCCTTGGGAAAACCCACTCGGGTAAAGATTCCCATCAGGGCCCTAGCCACAACAGGTGCTGTTATGGTCCTCAGAGGTATTGCCTCTGGGTACCGTGTGGCATGATCCACCAGAACCAGGATAAACCTGTGACCAGCTGTAGTTGGCGGATCTAACGGACCCACAATGTCGATGCCCACCCTTTCAAAGGGGGTGCTAACGACAGGAAGTGGTTCCAGGGGAGCTTTCAGCTTCACCCCTGTTTTCCCACTGGCTTGGCAAGACACACATGTCCGGCAGTAGGTATCGGACGACACTTTCATCTGAGGCCAATAAAAGTGTGGGACAAGACGGGCGAAGGTCTTGTCTTGCCCCAGGTGTCCTGCCAATGGTATCTCGTGAGCCAACTCCAGAAGGAAGGCTCGGTAACGTTGAGGAACTACCAAGGCTCGTGACGATCCATGTAGGGGTGCCTTGGGTTCACTGTAGAGGAGGCCATCCTCCCAGTAAACACTGTAGTTCCCTTCAACGTTCCCTGCTGCCTGGGCTTCGGCCTGTCGCCTCAGCCCTTCAAGGGTAGGGCACTCCCTCTGGCCCTGGCAGAATTCCTCCCTGGACGGGCCTCCCTCCACGTGCCACTCGGCCGGGATGGGTAGGTCCTCCAGGTTGGTAACGTCCCCCTCCGCAGACTCCTGGTCCACCACCTCCGGTGGCCTATCCGTCCTACGGGGTGGAGACGCCGAGGCAGGCTCCTCCTGTCCTCGGTTCTTCCCTTGACTGGCAGCTGGCTGGGCCTTTGTTCCAGGCTCCAGCCGAAATGAACTCCCTCTTCGGGTAGTCGCGGACCTTGTGCTAACACAGGCCCAGTCAGGTGTACCCAGCATCTCGGTGTGAGTCCGGTATTCCACCTCCTTCCAAGCGTTGTGCTCCATATCATTCCCCAGCAGACAATCGACTGGCACGGCAGGGCTTACGGCAACTCGAAGTGAACCTGCAACCCCCCCCCATTCAAAGGGAACCTCGGCCACTGGATAGTGGCCTGTTCTGCCGTCAGCCATCGCGGCTGGGTGGAGTACATCGGGAATTACCTGCTCTGGAGACACCAGTTGGCTACGCACCATAGTCATACTGGCTCCTGTGTCTCTCAGAGCCTCCCCTCTTTGGCCGTTGATGGTGACCCACTGCCCATACTTTGCGGTATTTGCGGGCACCTGGATCTTAGGAACCATCTCCCGTTCTCCCAGGGACACTAAAGTGACACCCGCCCACTCCCTTCCCTTAGTTAAGGGCATCTCCTCCCCGAGCACTGCACTAGCTACTCCGGGGGTCTTTCCTCCAGTGGGAGGGGGTGGTCGTTTCTGGCACTTCGGATCTCCTTTATAGTGTCCAACGCCACCGCACTCGTAGCAATAGACAAACCTTGGCTGCTGACTCTGGCCAGGATTAGGGTTTCTGGGTGGGTTAGCCTTAGGGGTGAATCCTGTTCCCTTCCCTTGGAAGTTATTTTGGGGGCCTTTGGAGAACTCCTTTTTCTTTTCCCCTCCCTCTTTCTTCTGGGGGGCGCCCTGTCCGGCCTTTTGAGTATCCCCTCCAGTCCCCCTTGTGGACACCCGGGTACTAGCCCAAATGTCCGCCTCCTCAGCAAGCTTCCGGGGACTGGTCAGCTTGCTATCCACCAGGTGTTGCCGCAGTTCAGGGAAACATTTCTCGAGCAGGTGTTCCTTCAGTACTAGGTCAAACAACTCCTCGTAGTTCCTCACTTCACTGCCCTGAATCCAACCTTCCATTGCCTTCTTCGCATAGTCCAGGAAGTCCACCCAATTCTGCGTGCCCAGTTTGTGACTACCCCTGAACTTCTGTCTGTACTTTTCAGGTGTTAGTCCAAACTTTCTGATGAGCGCCAGTTTCATGGTGGGGTAGTGGGTTTGCTCATCCTCCTCGAGGGCCAATAAAGCATCCCTACCAGCTGGAGGCATGTACTTATACAATCCCCCTCCCCAGTACTTCTCTGGAACCCCATGGGCCCTCAATGAGACCTCATAGGCCGCTAGCCACTTGGCGATATCGTCGCCCACCCCATAGCTAGCCACTATGTCCTTTGGCAGGTATGGTTTAGATTCCCTGGTGATCTCTTGGGTCTGGCTGCCACCATTAGGAACAGGTTGTGCCCCGATTCTCAAGATCTGAAGATCTATTTCTTTCAGTCGCAATTCATGGGCCATCCTCTGCTCCTCCTTCTCCTTTTCCAGCCTTGCTAAGTCCCATGTGAGCTGTCTTTTCTCCCTCCGGTCTGTTAGCTCCACTTCAGACAAGCCACCGCTAGAGGCACTGCTGCCCTTCCTAGAAATGGTTCTGGGCCCTGCTGACAGGTTCCCCACCTCAGGTTGGTACATCTCAGCCCCCTCAGGGTCAGGCTCTCCATCCCTGTCTTCCTCCTCAGCCTTGCTTTCCCTGCGTGCCTCCCCCCAAGCCCTTAAGCTGGTTTGGAGTGCACCCTTCTTTGCTCCTGGGGGACAGTACACCCCCTCCCGCTGGCAAAACTCCCTGAGTTGGGCCACAGTGTACGTTTCTAGATTTTCTAGTACAAACTCCATCTTGCCCACTCAGGTTAGAGGACAGGTTTTGTGCAGTAACAATGCAGGGGGGTACCTTTAATAATACCTCCTCCCACCACCAGAGTAAATTTGGAAAAAACAAAAACCCACAATTAGGAAGGCCGCTTTGAGAAAACTCCCGGTGTAGGCCTATGGACTACCCACAGTTATTGTTGAGTATACGTAGGCACAGCTCGATCCCACCACTGAACACCAATTTATGTTGGAAACAGCCCACTCCCACTCCGCAGGGTGGTGGTGGGCTCCCCGAACACACTGTGGTAGCTTGGCTCGAGTGGTCAGGAAACAGGCACCGTGCTAAGCATACAATATACCCATACAATAACCATGCGTGCATCCGTTCCAAAAACAACTCTACACCGTAAAAATTATGAAAATATCTTTCTTTATCTTTTTCTCTTAGTTGCTGATTGGGAAAATAAATAAGTCAATCACAATATACAAATTTTAAATAGTGCAGGTCAAATAAATTCTGTCTGAAGATTCAATAAATAGGGATGATCATAAATACAAGGGACATAAATATAAGTGCAGGTAATACAGGCAATTAAATATTCTGAGGCAATAAATACTGTCACCAATAAATATTGTACACCAACAAGTCCTGTGGACCAATAAATATAGTGAAGCAATAAATAGGTTAACCACAATAAATACAGGGCCCCCCAATAAATAATTAAGAGTATACAGCAACACTCATGTAATCAGATCACTTTTCAATTCCTAAGGGCTGATTTGGCCCAGGCACAGCTTGTAGGGTTGTGGAAGGCTTGAGGGGTTCTACTCCCTGGCTGGGACAAGGCTGAGGCCTAAACTGAGGTAGATCAAGGGGGGGATACCAGTGCCCTGGCTTTCTCTCTCCACACAACCTCTCTAGGTTAGTCCCAATTCACCCCTGGCACAGTCAGGTTGGTTCCAGCACCTCCCTAGCCCCTTAGAGCAGTCTCTCAGGTCTCCACAGGGCCTTAGGCGCCCTCTACTCCACTTACTGCCCTTTTTCTGATGTTCCGACGCCGCTGGAGTCGTGTCGATGCCGTGAGGCGGTTCCGGTTCGGTCTCGGCGGCCTCGGCACAATGTCAGTTCTAGACGACGCCGGTAGGCGGTTCCGGTCCGATGTCGGCGGCCTCGGTTCGATCTCGACCTCCGATTCGACGGCGTCGGGCAGTCTCTACTCGGTGTCGACTTCGGGCGGCTCCGGTCCGATGGCGCTCTCGGATTCGATGACGTCGGCCGGCCTGGCCTCGATGTCGACTTCCGGCGACTCCGGGGTGCGATCCTCACCCCCGACCTCCGGTGCTCCTCCTCTCAGGTTCCGGGCGACTCCGGAGTGCGATCCTCACTCCCGACCTCCGGTACACTTCACCTCGGTCTCCGACGACTCCGGAGGGTGGACTTCACTCCTCCGATGACGCCGCTCACTCGACCTCGGTTAACTTCCTCCTCGACCTTTGGTATTCCTCACGACCTCCGTCGGCGCCCTCTCACGACCTCAGGCGGCTCCGGGTACGACGTCTGCTTCTTCAGTCAGCGCCGCTTCTCCACCTCGGGCTCCAGGTCTTAGGCTACTCGACGCCGGACTCCAGGGAAACCAGTTTCCAGGTCAGGATCTTGCTGCTTTCTGCTTCTAAGGCCTGTTCCTGCTGTCCAGGTCCTTAGGATGAGTTTTTCTGGCTTCTTCCCACACAGGGCTACAGGCTGGGATCCATCAGTAGGGACTAGTATCAAGGGTGGATTTATGGACCCCACTCCAGGCACAAGTTTCCACCCCTGCTGCTTCACTCCTTCCTCCTTCACTGTTGTGCTGCTCTCCCTTCACCAGTCAGGTGCCAACTGCCAGCTCAAACTGCCAACACTCTGTCTTAGCTTCCCAACATTCTAAACCGCCTCCAACTGTCACAGGGTTCTGGAATGTTCTGGAAGGTGCTGGTAGGTTCCAGTGGATGCTGGTGATGTCACAGGTGGCCACCATTTTGTGCTTCAGGCCCTCAGACAGAAGTTTCAGGGGTAGGTAAAATGGCTCCCTGAATCTGTAGCAACACGGAAAAGTCTGGTGGTTCCCAAAAAGGAAAAATTCAAACAGGGTTTGAGGCAAAAGTGGGACAAAATAAATAATGATGAGGAGGGACCACCCAAAGGGCTGACAGGTCTAACACTGCCACTGTGGTCTCTCCCCAGATTCAGAGAGATAGCTCATGATAAACTCTCTTGGATGGAGGCTGGGTAATGTATGACTGGAGATTTGTATGAACGAATCATGTTACTTAATTTCGGTAACACCTTCTCTGGTAGAGACACTATTTAGTTGCAGATTCCTCACCTTAGAATATTCCCAGGCTTCGGACTGGATCCAGAAACTTTTCAAGCAGTACCTCTGTGTGCCGGTAGGTGGTGTCATTTGGCTCTGCCTCGTCCGCGCCCAAATTGATGTGTGCAGTGCCTATATAGGCGCCCCTCCGTGCACTGACATCAGGTATTTATCAGAACATTTCCACCCCAGAAGCGCAGAGCCACAAAGGTTGCAGATGTACCAGTGTGCAGACACTAAGGACCACATAAGGATTACCCTAAGTCGAGAAATTCATTTGCAGAGTGGGGAGGATGGAGGGTTGACAAGGAATCTGCATCTAGACAGAGTTTCTACCAGATAAAATGTTAAGGAAGGTAATTAACTTTTTCAACTGATTGAGACTTCAACCAGCAGATTCCTTACCTTAGAATAGATACCCAAGCAATACATCTCCGGAGGTGGTGTGCAAACAGATTTAGACCAGGGAGTCCTGGAAGACCAAACGGGCAAAGTGCCCATCACACCGGACCTGACTGTCCAGGCAGTATTGGTGAATGTGTGCAGAATGCCCACGTCGCAGCCTGACAGATGTCCAGGACTGGAACTCGCAATCTAAAGCAGTGGTCGCAGCTTTGTCTCTGGTAGAATTAGCACAGAAGCCCTCAGAGGGTTGCTTCTTGGCCAGTGAGTAGCATATTTTAATGCAGAGTACAATCCATCATGAGATAGTCTTTTCTGCATGACCTTTTTTTCAGTGCTCCGGTGAACCCAATGAGGAGATGATTGTCCACCCAGTGTTATTTAATATGATCGATGTAGAACAATAACGCTCTTTTTGCAAGGGTGAGGAGGAACAAAGAAGATCGTAACTGTGATGGTCTGGCCGACATGGAAGGGTGTCACCACTTAAGGCAGAAAAGAGGCACATGAAGGTGGAGCCTGTGCAGGTTCAGGTGTAGGCAGCCTGATGAGAGGACCGATACTCCTGCTGAAGCGTTCAGGATAGCATGCACTCTGTGGCCAATGAGCGTTCAGGATAGCATACACTTTGTGGCCAATCAGTCCACAAGAATGACTTGTCTCAGTCATTCCTGATCTTCTTGAGAAATCTAGGCAGGCGTGGCATACGTGGAAAGGCATACAGGAGGCCTGATCTCTACTCAAGACCAAAAGTGCCTCTGAGCGAGAGTCGCCTCAGAAGTGCTGACATTGCACGTTCTTGCCAGTGGCAAATCAATCTAACCAAGATTCTCCCCAATCTCTGAAGAGAATTTGCACCATCTCAGGATGGAGCCATCGTTCATGATCTGCTAGACATCGACAGCTGAGTTTGTCTGCTCTGGTGATCAGAGAGCCCATCAGATTCTGTACCACCAGGGAAATGTACTGTCTTTCCAGTCATGTCCAGAGATGCAGAGCCTCTTGACACAAGGTCCATAACTCCACCCCGCCCTGCTTGTTGCAATACCACATGGCGATGGTGTTGTCTGTAAACACCTGAACTAGCTTTCCCTTGATGGAAGGAAGCCGGCTCGCTCTCAGTTCCAGCAGAGTTATGTGAAGCAGAGACTCCGCTGGAGACCAGAGTCCTCTGATCACCACCTCTCTCAGACGGCCACCCCATCCCAAGAGTGACACATCGATCACTGCAGTCAGCTCTAGGTGGAGAAGGGAGAGCAGTCTGCTGCTGACCCAATCGTGGTTCATCAGCCAGCACTGCAGGCCTTTTGCAGTTCCCCTTGATATCTAGACCAGGTTGGAGAGATTCCCCTGACTTCAGGGACCACTGCAGAGCCCTCATATGCCAGCGGGCATGTGTTACCAGCAGGAAACCACGAGGCCCTGCAGCCTCACAGTAAGTTTCACTGAAATCCAGGATAGAGGCTGAAACATCCGAATCGTAGCCTGAATATCCTGGACTCGCTGCTCCGGAGAAGAGACCCAAAACTGCACTGTATCCAGAATTGCTCTGGTAAAAAGAAAGAGTCTGAGAGGGAGTCCGATGTGACTGCAGCATGTGTATAGTGATCTCCAGTGTATGCAGACGGTTCGCTGTGTTCTGGAGGTGGGAGACAACTGCCTGGGGCAAGCCTGCCTTCAAGAGCCAATCATCAAGGTAGGGAAAACTGGAACCCCCAACCTCTGCAGGTGTGCTGCAACCACCGCCAGAACCTTGGTGAACATCCATGGGGTGCTTGTGAGGCAAAAAAGGAGCACAGTAAACTGATAATGCTCGTGGCCCACCGTGAAGTGGTGGCCTGCAGGTAGTGTCTGCGGGTATGCAAGATGGGAATGTTGGAGTAGGCGTCCTACAAGCCAAACGCACCAATCAATCTCCGGGATCTAGGGCAGACCAATCCTGAGCTAACATGAGCATCTTGAATTGTTCCTTCTTCAGGAACTAATTGAGATGAAGCAGGTCTAAA
The DNA here is from genome assembly GCF_964204655.1 of Triturus cristatus. NCBI lineage: Eukaryota > Metazoa > Chordata > Amphibia > Caudata > Salamandridae > Triturus > Triturus cristatus. The sequence goes on along the minus strand of NC_140591.1, from coordinate 141,001,347 downwards.
GTAAGACAGATGCCTCCATCCTTCTTGGGCACCAGAAAGTAGCACAGATAGCAACCATAACCTACGTCTCACCCTCTTGATGGCTCCTTTGGCCAAACGAGCCTGAACTTCCTAGTGGAGCACAGAGAGGTGGTCCTCCATCAAGCAGCCTGGAGATGGTGGTGTGGATGGCGGGGTTTCCAGCAAAGGGGTGGAGTAATGTCACTGAACAATTTATAGTCCCCAGTTATCCAATGTTATGGACTGCCAGTGGGACAGGTGATGACGTATCCTGTCGCCAAGTGGGTGCCTGTGATGGTACGAGGGAAACTACAGTGGTTTTGAGGCTGCAGCTGCTGGGGGGATTGCAGACTTGGCAGTACTTCATTTGTAAAAATAATAGTGCCAGAGCCCTTATCAGAGGGCCACTGCAGCTTGCACCACACTTTGCCCCCACTAGCACTGCCAATGACATTACCATCACAACTAATCATCACAATCATATTTGTGACAATTCAGACTTTAAATATACAATAAAAAGACTAATACATGCCGCCCAAGCTTTTCTTTTAGCTTAGGGTGGCAGGTATTAGTGATTTTAATATATATTTAATTATTAAGCAACTGTTGTTGTGCCGCTCAGAAAATTGGACAAACAGTGCAACCGAGTGACAGTCTGTTATAAGAGCCAGTGTTGACAATAAGGTGCCAGTGCATAGCATCGGAAGCAACGGGCTCAAATAAAGCACTGGGACTCAGTGAACCTGTGACTGTGTATCCCACGAGGCTTGTGGGAACCGCGTCCGTGGCCACAAAAGGACTGTGGAGTCTGTTGGCCTTGATGGCTGGGTGGGAATGGACGTAGTTGTTAGCCCCTACCATGGCCACTGAATGGGTGAAAGGCAGAACAGGGTTGGTGTAGGCCATGGAGAGCCCCGAGGATCTAATAGTGTAGGACATGGGGTCTCCAGGCCCTATGGGGCGGTAACGTGACACGAGCGGTCGGGCCACCAAAGGTCTGTGTGTAAAGCAACCATACAACACGCACCTCACATGCGACGAGGAACACACACAATAAGTGACGCCACACTGTAGGAATTATGTAAATACTCAATGTTTATCCAAGTAGATCACGTTAAATGCAGTTCATGAGGTAGCAGTACATTTCATATGCGGATAATACAATAGCTAGCGATGTACATCTCAGTCAGGAGCTATAAAGGCTGTTTCTACCACATATACAATTCATGAAATGACAGTACTGCCTGGGGCACAACTACCACTCACGTAGCTGCACACGTGCGTTGGGCGCGCTAACCGGTGACGACCTCAGAACGGGGCACCTAGCCTGGAGAGCTACTCGTGATCTCTGGCACATAGCACTGTAATAGGGAATATAAATAACAGAGCGCTACTCGTAATCAATAGCGTTTAACACATCAATATGGCACAGGAATAACAGCGCGCTACTCGGACTTGATAGCACGTAACACTTCAACCTGGCACATGAATAACAGCGCGCTACTCGGACTTGATAGCACGTAACACTTTAAAGCAGGGCATGTAAAAACAAAGCGCCACTCGTAATCGATGACTCAGTACCTTGGAGCGGAGCGTATAACATAAAGCGCCACTCGTAATCAATGACTCTCAGGACTTTGGAGCGGAGCATTTAACATAAAGCGCCACTCGTAATCAATGACTCTCAGTACTTTGGGACGGAGCATATAACATAAAGCGCCATTCGTAATCAATGACTCTCAGTACTTTGGGACGGAGCATATAACATAAAGCGCCATTCGTAATTAATGACTCTCAGTACTTTGGAGCGGAGCATATAACATAAAGCGCCATTCGTAATCAATGACTCTCAGTACTTTGGAGCGGAGCATATAACATAAAGCGCCACTCGGAATCAATGACTCTCAGTACTTTGGGACGGAGCATATAACATAAAGCGCCACTCGGAATCAATGACTCTCAGTACTTTGGGACGGAGCATATAACATAAAGCGCCACCCGGAATCAATGACTCTCAGTACTTTGGAACGGAGCTTCCAGCGGGGAGCTCCGGTGCAGTTCGATGGGCACCACTCTTCAGTACCGCTCGAGGGGGCACACGGAAAGGATCCCTCGGCGGGGTCTCTTCCGTCGTGAAGACAGGGGGGGGGAATCCCACGGAGAGGAAACCCGGCTAAGGGTGCGGTGTGGCTCCCAACCCGCAGGGGGCGCACCGGGGGCGATCTCAGCCTCCGGGCTTACCTCGATCTCGGCGTCAGCAGGCGTCCGCTCCCACGATGATGGGGGAACTCGGCCCCGGCCTCGCACACCTCCTCACACAGCTGCGACGGCAGCGGCAGGGCCCCGGGCTTCTCCGCGGGTCTCGTGACACGGCAGGGCACTTCTCCAGGCCTCCAGGCCACGGCGGTGAGCGCGCTGGCTTCGTCGTCACCAGGGGGGGCTCAAATTAAAGATGGGGTTCTGTGCTCAGCGGAGCACGCTGCCGGGGGTCCCAGACCAGGGCAGGGAGCGCAGGGGTCACAGCGCTAATACCTGGTCGATCCCCGGTGGTTCTCCAGTCAGCTTTGCATCAGGGCTCAGGGGTCAGTCTGGACACGCAGTGTCAGTGCTTGGTGAATAGTTTTTAGAGTTCAGTCTGGACACGCAGTCTCAGTGCTTGGTGAATAGTTTTTAGAGTTCAGTCTGTACACGCAGTCTCAGTGCTTGGCTTGTAAGTTTCTGTTCTTAGATGTCAGATAAGGTCTTGTTGGCGCAGATGTATCTGGCGCCCTTAAGGGGTTCTGTTACAGGGGGTTAGGAATGGAGAGGGCGACTAGATCCTTCCTAGTCAGGCTGGGCAGAGAGTCTCTGGGTCCTCCTACTGCTGGGAAAGATCAGTGGGTTTCACAGGGTCCCTCACTCACTTAAGAGGCAGCACCTAAATCCTGTCACTCTCAGAGACATAAGTCCCTAGCTAGGCCCTACCGCCTACACTCCTGGTGGATTCTTCCAGCTCTGCTTCACCCCAATGGCCAACTCACCACAAACGTTTCCCTCCCTCTCTTAAGTAGCCCTAGGTCAGGTGACCTCTGGCCAAGGCGGCAAAAGAAAAACCACACCTCCCTTCTAGAAGGTTCCAGCACATTCCAGGAGCTTCCCCACTCTACCTATGGGACAAAAAGGCGGGCTGGAGTCGCAACATTGTTGTGGGGTTCCAGCCAGCTCCTGGCAGCTAGGGTGCTACTATGAAAGACCACTCTGCAGTAGCAGGGGCCTGTGGAAGCCATCTTGGGAGAAGGGAGCACCTGCACCTTAACATTGATTGGCAATGAAAAGGCGCCCAGAGACCTAGTCCAACATAAAAATGAGGGTGGAAAAAATGAGGCACGATACAAAAATGGAAGGGGAGACCACCCTAGGGCTGACAGGTCCAACATGCGTCCCCCCCAGCCGAAAGAGGGGAGAGCTACCCAACCTCTAGGGAGTTCTCATCACTAAGGCGGAAAAACCTGGAGAGACCGTCAGCATTGGCGTGGTCAACTCCGGGCCGATGTTCCACCCGAAAATCCATCCCCTGTAGGGAAATGGACCACCTCAACAACTTGGGGTTTTCGCCTCTCATCTGCATGAGCCAGCGAAGGGGCCGGTGGTCGGTCTGAATAAGGAAGTGAGTGCCAAAGAGGTATGGCCTCAACTTCTTCAGTGCCCAGACCACCGCGAAGGCTTCTCTCTCAATGGTGCTCCATCGCCGTTCCCGAGGGAGGAGTCTTCTGGATATGAAGGCCACAGGTTGATCTTGGCCCTCTGCATTGAGTTGCGAGAGCACCGCACCTATGCCGTGCTCTGAGGCATCTGTCTGTACAATAAATTCCTTGCTCAAATCTGGTGTTGCTAGTACTGGAGCGGTACACATCGCCTGTTTCAGCATGTCAAAGGCTTCTTGGCATGCAGCTGTCCATATGACCTTGCGAGGTTGCTTCTTTGAGGTCAATTCCGTCAAGGGGGCTACGATGGTGCCATATCCCTTGACGAACCAGCGGTAATACCCAGTGAGGCCGAGGAAAGCTCGGACCTCTGTTTGGGTCTTGGGGGGCTCCCAATCCAAGATGGTCTCTATTTTGGCCTGGAGGGGTTGCACCTTACCTCCGCCCACCAGGTGTCCCAGGTACACGACAGATCCCTGTCCAATTTGGCACTTGCTGGCTTTAATTGTTAGGCCAGCTCGTTGCAGCGCCTGCAATACCTCCTGGAGGTGTTGCAGATGGTCCTCCCAGGTGCCACTGAAGACAGCTATGTCATCCAGGTAGGCCGCTGAGAAGGACTCCAGGCCAGATAGTACCTGATTCACTAACCGCTGGAATGTGGCCAGAGCATTTTTAAGCCCGAAGGGCATCACTCGAAACTGGTAGTGGCCCTCGGTGGTGGAGAACGCTGTCTTCTCCCGTGCTCCATCGGCCATGGCAATCTGCCAATATCCGGATGTCAGGTCAATGGTGCTGAGGTACCGGGCTGCTCCCAGCCGGTCCACCAGCTCGCCTGCACGTGGGATGGGGTGAGCATCTGTCTTCGTGACAGAGTTCAACCCCCGGTGGTCCACACAGAACCGAAGCTCCGGTGTCGTACCCGGTGGGGCCGCTTTCGGCACCAACACCACTGGACTAGCCCACGGGCTGCTAGAAGGTTCTATCACCCCCAGCTCCAGCATCTTTGCCACCTCACGCTGGATGCTATCCTTCACTCGGTCAGAGAGCCGGTAAGACTTGTTCTTCACCGGGGGGCTGTCCCCTGTGTCCACATCATGGGTACACAGATGAGTGATTCCAGGCGTGAGGGAGAACAACGAGGCGAACTGTCCCAGGACATGGCGACAGTCCCTCTGTTGCTCTGGGGTCAAGGATGGGGAGAGGACTACACCTTCCACCGAAACATCCTTCTCTTGTACCGCTAGAAGGTCAGGAAGAGCCTCACTCTCTTCCTCTTCGCTCCCATCCGTCACCATAAGGAGAGCAAGCTCTGATCGCTCATGGTGCGGCTTCAGGCGGTTGACGTGGAGCACCCTGAGGGGCTGACGGGGGTTTTCATATCGACTACGTACGTGGTCTGGCCTCGCCGCTCCACAATGTCGAACGGGCCAGTCCACCGGTCCTGGTGGGCACAAAGCTCCCCAGGTTCCATAATCCACACTTTCTGTCCAACGTCTAACTCGACCGTCCGAGCGTTGCGGTCATACCACTCCTTCATCACGGTCTGGCTAGCCTCCAGGTTCTCTGTGGCTGCCTTCCACAGCTTGGCAATCTGGCTGCGGAACGCCAGCATGTAGCTGACAATGTCACGGGGAAGCTTCTGAGAAGTCTTCTCCCACCCCTCTTTCACTAAACTGAGGGGACCCCTAACGGGATGGCCATAGAGCAATTCAAACGGGCTGAACCCGACTCCCTTCTGCGGTACCTCCCGATAGGAGAATAACAAGCAGGGGAGGAGGACGTCCCATTTATGCCTCAAGCCCTCTGGAAGGCTTCGGATCATTCCCTTCAATGTCTTATTGAAGCGCTCTACAAGTCCGTTAGTCTGGGGCTGGTAAGGAGTGGAGAACCGGTAGGTCACCCCGCACTCCTTCCACATGGCCTGCATGTAGACCGACATGAAATTGGTGCCCCTGTCCGACACCACGACCTTGGGGAATCCCACTCGGGTAAAAATCCCCAACAGTGCCCGCGCCACCACCGGTGCAGTGATGGTCCTCAGAGGAATAGCCTCTGGGTACCTTGTGGCGTGGTCCACCAAAACCAAGATGAACCGGTGTCCCGCTGCGGTCGGAGGGTCCAATGGCCCAACAATATCGATACCGACCCTCTCAAAAGGGGTCCCGACCACGGGGAGCGGTTCCAACGGAACCTTCAACTTAGTCCCCGTCTTGCCACTAGCCTGACAAGACTTGCAGGTCTTGCAAAAGGTGTCTGATGCAATCCTCATCCTGGGCCAATAAAAATGGAGACCAACCGTGCAAAGGTTTTGTCCTGACCCAGGTGTCCGGCTAAGCGTATCTCGTGCGCTAACTCCAGCAGAAAGGCCCGGTAACATTGGGGGACCACTATGGCCCTCGAAGGTCCATGTACCGGCACCCTGGGCTCACTGTATAGGAGACCATCCTCCCAATACACGTGATAACCTCCCAGTTCCTGACTGGCCACTTGGGCTTCGGCCTGCCGCCGCATGCCTTCAAGAGTGGGGCACGCCCTTTGTGCCTGACAAAATTCTTCCCGGGTAGGCCCTCCTTCCACATGCCAGTCAGCAAGGGTCGGCAAGTCCTCCACAGGAACGACATCTACCTCCGCGGACTCCGGGGGCACCTCTGCGGCCTCCCCATCCATCTCACGGGGCATGTCCTCTACCACCTTCTTCTTTCCATGTTTGGCTTTGGGTTGGGCCATGATTCCAGGCTCCAACCCAGGGTGAGTTCCATGCCGGGCAGCCATGGACCGCGTGCTGACACAAGGCCACCCTGGTAATCCCAGTATTTCGGTGTGAGCGTGAAACTCGACATCTTTCCACTTGGTGTGCTCCAGGTCGTTCCCTAGCAAACACCCCACAGGCAAGGCAGGGCTCACAGCAACTCTCAGCAGGCCTCTGACTCCTCCCCACTCAAATGGAACACGAGCCACTGGATAGTGACTCATACTGCCGTCAGCCAATACGGCCGGATGGAACTCCTCGGGGACTACTTGGTCTGGGGACACCAGCCGCCGCACGACAGTGGTCATGCTGGCCCCTGTGTCCCTCAGAGCTTCCACCTCCTCCCCATTAATTCTCACCCTCTACTGATATTTAGCAGTGTTCGGGGGCAGGGACACTACGGGGACTACCTCTCTATCCCCGAGTGAAACCAGCGTCAGGCCTGTCCACTCCCCTTCCCTATCTAAGGGCAGCTCCACCCCAAGCGCTATACTACTCACCCCGGGACTTTTCCCGCCCGTTGGGGCTGGTGGTCGCTTGCGACACTTGGGATCTCCCCTGTAGTGTCCAATCTCTCCACACTCGTAGCACCGCACAATCCTAGGCTGCTGACTCCTGTCAGGGTAAGTGGGTCTTGTGGAATTGGACGGGGGTGGGGTTCCTACTCCCTTCCCAAACTTATTTTGGGGACCTTTCGAGAACTCCACATTTTTATCTCCCCCCTCTTTCTTCTGGGGGAAACCCTGTCCGCCTTTCGAGCCATCTTCCCCGGGGCCCTTGTGAGACACCCGGGGGAGTATCTGCCTCCTCCGCAAGCTCACGGGGATCCATCAACTTGCGGTCCACCAGATGTTGGTGCAGCTCCGGAAAGCTCCTATCCAAGAGGTGCTCCCTTAAAAAAAGATCGTACAACCCTTGGTAGTCCTGCACCTCGCTGCCACGCACCCAACCATCTAGTGCCTTCCTCGCATAATCAAAAAAATCTACCCATGTCTGGGTGGACAGCTTATGGCTGCCACAAAACTTTTGCCTGTACTTCTCGGGGTTGAAACCAAACTTTTTTAACAAGGCCTCTTTCATGGGGGCATACCTTACCTGATCCGCCTTGGCCAAATATAGCAGGGTGTTCCTAACATTGGGAGGTATATACCGGTATAAACCACCTCCCCAATTACTCTCGGGTACCCCATGGGCCGTCAAGGCTACCTCGTATGCCTCCAACCATTTCATGATGTCGTCCCCCACTGTGTAGTTGGCAATTACCTCTTTAGGTAGGTAGAATTTTGATTCTTGAGGTTCCTTAGGTATGCTGCCACCATTGTCCTTATTGGGCGCGTTCAATTGGAGGGCGCGTAACTCCAGCTCTTTTAGCTGAAGCTCGTGCGCAAGCTTCTTCTCCTCCATTGCCCATCTCCTGTTTTCCCTTTCTTGTTCCAATCGGGCCAATTCCCTTTCTTTCTCTTGTTCTAACTTGGCCAGCTCCCACCTTAACTGCCTCTCTTCCCTCCTGTCCTCGTACTCCTCTGGAGACGCGCTCCTCCTCGACCCTGTCCTACTACTGGCCCCAGGACGTCTCCCTGGGGGCACATTTTCGGATACATCTACATTTAGTATGTCGATCACTTCTTGGGCGCTCTCCTCCTGAGGTGCATCTGGCGCCTCCTGTCCCTCATCCCCTCGCCCGTCTGGGTGGGCTTCTACCCATGCCCTAATGGCGGTGCGGAGTTCCGGTCCTTTGGCCCTCCGTACCCCAGGCACCCCCATCCCCTGCCCGAACTCCCTTAGTTGCTTCACTGAGTACCCCTCGAGGTCAGCTAACCTGAATTCCATTCTGGCAGGTGGGGACCTAGACACTAAGGAGAAAAATTCCTAGGGTATAGGCAACAGTTATCAGCTAACCAGGCTCCTTGCACTCTCAACCTGGACAGTGGAAATAATAATGCAGCAATCACTGGTTTTCAAGCTCTGGAACAAATAGGCGTTTAATTGTGGCGCCCTCCGCCTCACGGAAGGGTGCTGTATGGTCACAGGTCCTAAGGATCCCACCACTGCCACCAATGTAGGACCTGGGGTCTCCAGGCCCTATGGGGCGGTAACGTGACACGAGCGGTCGGGCCACCAAAGGTCTGTGTGTAAAGCAACCATACAACACGCACCTCACATGCGACGAGGAACACACACAATAAGTGACGCCACACTGTAGGAATTATGTAAATACTCAAGTTTATCCAAGTAGATCACGTTAAATGCAGTTCATGAGGTAGCAGTACATTTCATATGCGGATAATACAATAGCTAGCGATGTACACCTCAGTCAGGAGCTATAAAGGCTGTTTCTACCACATATGCAATTCATGAAATGACAGTACTGCCTGGGGCACAACTACCACTCACGTAGCTGCACACGCGCGTTGGGCGCGCTAACCGGTGACGACCTCAGAACGGGGCACCTAGCCTGGAGAGCTACTCGTGATCTCTGGCACATAGCACTGTAATAGGGAATATAAATAACAGAGCGCTACTCGTAATCAATAGCGTTTAACACATCAATATGGCACAGGAATAACAGCGCGCTACTCGGACTTGATAGCACGTAACACTTCAACCTGGCACATGAATAACAGCGCGCTACTCGGACTTGATAGCACGTAACACTTTAAAGCAGGGCATGTAAAAACAAAGCGCCACTCGTAATCGATGACTCTCAGTACCTTGGAGCGGAGCGTATAACATAAAGCGCCACTCGTAATCAATGACTCTCAGGACTTTGGAGCGGAGCATTTAACATAAAGCGCCACTCGTAATCAATGACTCACAGTACTTTGGGACGGAGCATATAACATAAAGCGCCATTCGTAATCAATGACTCTCAGTACTTTGGGACGGAGCATATAACATAAAGCGCCATTCGTAATCAATGACTCTCAGTACTTTGGAGCGGAGCATATAACATAAAGCGCCATTCGTAATCAATGACTCTCAGTACTTTGGAGCGGAGCATATAACATAAAGCGCCACTCGGAATCAATGACTCTCAGTACTTTGGGACGGAGCATATAACATAAAGCGCCACTCGGAATCAATGACTCTCAGTACTTTGGAACGGAGCTTCCAGCGGGGAGCTCCGGTGCAATTCGATGGGCACCACGCTTCAGTACCGCTCGAGGGGGCACACGGAAAGGATCCCTCGGCGGGGTCTCTTCCGTCGTGAAGACAGGGGGGGGGAATCCCACGGAGAGGAAACCCGGCTAAGGGTGCGGTGTGGCTCCCAACCCGCAGGGGGCGCACCGGGGGCGATCTCAGCCTCTGGGCTTACCTCGATCTCGGCGTCAGCAGGCGTCCGCTCCCACGATGATGGGGGAACTCGGCCCCGGCCTCGCACACCTCCTCACACAGCTGCGACGGCAGCGGCGGGGCCCCGGGCTTCTCCGCGGGTCTCGTGACACGGCAGGGCACTGCTCCAGGCCTCCAGGCCACGGCGGTGAGCGCGCTGGCTTCGTCGTCACCAGGGGGGGGCTCAAATTAAGGATGGGGTTCTGTGCTCAGCGGAGCACGCTGCCGGGGGTCCCAGACCAGGGCAGGGAGCGCAGGCGTCACAGCGCTAATACCTGGTCGATCCCCGGTGGTTCTCCAGTCAGCTTTGGATCAGGGCTCAGGGGTCAGTCTGGACACGCAGTCTCAGTGCTTGGTGAATAGTTTTTAGAGTTCAGTTTGGACACGCAGTCTCAGTGCTTGGTGAATAGTTTTTAGAGTTCAGTCTGGACACGCAGTCTCAGTGCTTGGCTTGTAAGTTTCTGTTCTTAGATGTCAGATAAGGTCTTGTTGGTGCAGATGTATCTGGCGCCCTTAAGGGGTTCTGTTACAGGGGGTTAGGAATGGAGAGGGCGACTAGATCCTTCCTAGTCAGGCTGGGCAGAGAGTCTCTGGGTCCTCCTACTGCTGGGCAAGATCAGTGGGTTTCACAGGGTCCCTCACTCACTTAAGAGGCAGCACCTAAATCATGTCACTCTCAGAGGCATAAGTCCCTGGCTAGGCCCTACCGCCTACACTCCTGGTGGATTCTTCCAGCTCTGCTTCACCCCAATGGCCAACTCACCACAAAAGTTTCCCTCCCTCTCTTAAGTAGCCCTAGGTCAGGTGACCTCTGGCCAAGGCGGCAAAAGAAAAACCACACCTCCCTTCTAGAAGGTTCCAGCACATTCCAGGAGCTTCCCCACTCTACCTATGGGACAAAAAGGCAGGCTGGAGTCGCAACATTGTTGTGGGGTTCCAGCCAGCTCCTGGCAGCTAGGGTGCTACTATGAAAGACCACTCTGCAGTAGCAGGGGCCTGTGGCAGCCATCTTGGTAGAAGGGAGCACCTGCACCTTAACATTGATTGGCAATGAAAAGGCGCCCGGAGACCTAGTCCAACATAAAAATGAGGGTGGAAAAAATGAGGCACGATACAAAAATGGAAGGGGAGACCACCCTAGGGCTGACAGGTCCAACAAATAGTGACTCTTGTCCTGAAGGCGCTCCAGTGCTAAATCTGCCTTGTCTCCAATGAGGCGGGTGCCATCGAAGTTCATGTAGATAAGGGATGCCTGGACATCCCCTGAAAAGCCAGTAGAATCAGCTCGCCCTGACGCCTTCAGGTTTTTCCCAAGCTCCTGACAGCGTCGCTGTCCACCTTAGTCCTAGGTACCCATTTTGCTCTCTGCTTCCCACTCTCTCCCAGTTTAGCAGGTGCTCTGCCCGCTCTGCACGCCCACTTGTCACCTCTGTAAACGGGTGCTCTGCCCTTTCCGCATGGTCTCTTGCCATTGTTTGCTGCTGTTTAATTTCTTCTGCTACTGTCAACTGCTGGTTATTTCCTCATTGTGCCACTATCTATTACTTTTTCCTCGGGCTAGTCAGTGTCTGTTGTATTAGCCAGCCCCCCCTTGCGCCTCTCTTTTCCTGCCCTTTTTTTTTTTTTTTGCAGCCAGTCTGCCCCCGCCGCCTAGCGCCCCTCTCTCCTCCAGGACCTACTTAATGGAGGCCGCAGCATGACCCACTTGAGCAGGTCCTGTACTAGCTCCCTCTGACACCTCTCGGTCTTCCCGAGCTCCTGGCAGCGTTGCTGTCCACCTTTGTCGTAGGTACCTGTTCTGCTTCTCTCTCTTTCCAGGTTTAGTGGGTGCTTCGCCCGCTCTGCGGGCCCACTTGTCACTTCTGTAAACGGGTGCTCTGCCTGCTCTGTGTGGTCTCTTGCCATTGTTTACTGCTGTTTAATTTCTTTTGTACTGTCATCTGCTGGCTATTTCCTTCACTGTTGCATTATCTATTACTTTCTCCTTGGGTGAGTCAGCGTCTGTATTGTATTAGCCATTACCCTCGTGCCGCTCCGTTCCTGCCCATTATTTTTGCCGCCTGCCAGCTCCCAGCCACCTAACCCTCCCTCCCCCAGGACCTATTAATGGAGGCAGCAGCGTGGCCACGCTAAAGGCAAGCCTGTCTGCGCCTGGACTGCGCCCAGGACTCCTAGCCCTCCTGACACCCGCCACCACATCACGAAGGAGCTTCTGGACGTGGACTCTGGATACTGATACAACAGATGCTGCACTTTCTTTCCGCAGTTGACAAAAGGAACATTCACCTGCCGCCATTGGCCGCTTCTCATGCAAGACGGGACCACCAGCCACACTGGAGTCCATGCCACTCCCGCCCAGAAGACCACCTCCAACCCAGAATTGCTCCAATACATTCTGCTCAGTGCCCGATCCCTCCACAAACATACCATGGAAATCTGGGACACCATCACCACCCTCTCCCGTGATGTTGTTGTCATCACCGAAACATGGCTCAACCCCTCCTCGAACCCCAACATCACCACCGCAACACCTGAAGTCTACAAGATGATACACCAAGACCGTACTGACAAACACGGCGGGGGCATCATCATCATATTCAAGGAAAATATCTGATGCATCGCCACCTACAACAACCTCACAGTGCTCATGAAATAACTCAACTTCTAACTACAAACCGAAACCCAGGTACATATTAGAGGCTCCATCATATACAGACCCCTGTAACCCAGATCGGCCTTCTGCGACTCCAACTTCAGCCTCTTCGCACTCCAGCAATCGATTCCTACCACTACGTTCTACTCAGCGACCTCAATTTCCACATCGATGACCTCAACAACGCCAACTCCACCACCCTCCTGGAGAACCTGAATTACATCGGCTTCTCTCAACTGGTCACCGAACCCACACACAAAGCCAGACACACACTCAACTCCATTTTGACCTCCAGCGACAGAATTAAATTCAGCCACATCATAACATAAAACATTAGTGAACTCACATGGACCGACCACGCCATCATTCACTTCACCGTCTCTGATGCCCAGCATACCATCACCAAGCATCATAGCTCCTCCCATCGCAGCTGGAGCAAGGTAACGGAGACAGTGGACCAAGGCCCTCAGCACCACCCAACCCGAAGCTTCAGCAAACCTCATCCTGGTCGTCTTGAACTTCTCCTCATGGATCACCAAAAGCGCTGACAGAGCCGACCAAATGATACCAGCAAAAACCAACAAAACCCCAAAACATGCCATACACCCCAGAGTTCATAACTACCAAGCACAAGTGCTACAGACTCAAGAAGTTATGGCATGCCACAAGTAACAACAGAACTGCTCACAAAGCAGCCCTCAGCAACTACCACTTGCGCATCTAGGAAGCCAAGAGAGCGGCCATCACAGCCCACATCGATACTGTAGCCAACCACATGAAATAACTCTTCAAAATAGTAAAGGAATTCTCCAACCTGGCAGCCACTGAGAACACTATCCACCCCTACAAAGATCTCTGCAACACCCTCTCGGATTACTTCCAAAGCAAGATCGCCACCATCTACAACTTCAAACCTCAACCCACTGCTATCAACCTCAACAGCCTTGACCAACCAGCACACACCAACTAAATGCTCACCATGCAGGCCACCATGGCCATCATGTCATCCATCCACTCCGAGGTACCCACAGACCCCTGCCCCCACTGTCTTCTAAACCTAGGAACCGACCCAGAAAGCAAGGCACTCACCAGCATCACCACAGCAGCCTTCCTGGACAGATAGAAACATGCAGAGGTCAGACCACACCTAAAGAAACCCTCCGCTGACCCCAGCGAACTATACATTCCTATCCCGAATATATACATTTTTATCCGCAAGAGTTCGTTTTGGGCATAAAGGAGAATGTACACAGAATTTTAGGGTTACAAGAGGCGTACGCCAAGGATGTGTATTGGCTCCATTGTTGTTTTCCCTATATATTAATAATGTGGACTCTTTTTTGCAAAAGCAAAAAGCTGATTGCCCGAAAGTAGGAAGTCGTACTACTCCAGTACTATTCTACGCGGATGATGCTGTCCTCTTGTCAAGGACAGCGAATGGATTACAATGTTTAATCAAGAAGTTCGCTCAGCACATGACAGAAAAGGACTTGCAATTAAACCTCACTAAAACCTTTGTCATGACATGTGGTAAGACCAGATTGAAAAGTAGACAACATAGTGTGGGGGGAGTAGTTATAGGTAGAGTGCCAATCTTTGTCTACCTGGGCCTCCATTTTAATAGAATGGGCAGCTGGAGACCACATATCGATACTAGTAACTTGACATTTTTAAGAGTAGTTAATGGAAATTTTAGATTTTCATCCAAAATGGGAAACAAGCCCGTCAGGGAGATACTTACTTTGTATAGAACAAAGTGTGTGACTGGGGGCCTGCTATGGAGCTGAAATATGGGGAAGAGCAATTACTGACTCTCTACAAATACTAGAAAATAAATTTTTGAAAAGTGTGCTGGCAGTACCTAGCTCCACAGCCAACTATATTGTACATAGGGAATTGGCCGTATAATACATAAGTGACACTATTAGACTAGCTGGTATTACTTTCTGGCGAAGGCTGTGGGCAAAGGATGAAGCAAAATTTACGACTGATATAATAAAAGATTGCATGGCCCTCGACAATTGGAAAAAAATCCCATGGCTTGAGTACATCCAAAATTTATTGAGGGATTGCAGGATAGATTTTAACAAAGGGGATTTAAATCCATACGAGATACTAGTAAAAATAATTTGAAGCTGAGATATATCTCGATTATGGATCGTGCTAGAACTGATGAAGTTAAACACAAAAATAGAGTTGCTGCCCATTGCCAAATTTCCTCTGTGCCGGGTATACAAAGATACCTTATAATGATAGCAAATGCCCAGCACAGATTTTATTTGACTAGGTTAAGAATTGGTACTGTACAATATCTTGTAGCTTTTCGTGACAGGGAAAAAGGTTTCCATAAGCTACCAAATTGCCCCTGTAATGGGAAAACCCCTCAGTCACTTTGTATAGTGATATAAGGAAATCAATTATAAAACCCCTCTTTCTTGCTAATAGATTGTATCATTATAAAAATTGTTTTAATTATTTATGTAGCTTGGATAATATGAAGACTATGTGCACCGTTGTACATTTTATCGTATGTGCAATTAGGAAACTAAAGGAATTGATGCATTTAGACGCATTATCATACGAATGCACTGTTGAAGACAATTAGAGCTGTTATAATGTTTGTGTGTAAACTGTATTTTACACTGATTTTATTTATATGCGATTTTTGCACATTATGCATTTGAGTTGCACAAAACCTTCCATACTACATAATTATTACATTTTTGTAAAAACTTATAATATGAAATCAGACTGATTGTAAATGTGAAACATAGACTTTCACAATTCCCTAGATTAATATATTGTATATAGAATTGTTTTTAATACACAATGATATTGCTTGTATCTAATAAGGTTCTAAGAAAAGTAGTAAATTCATTTTTTGTAACTTGTCCCCCGCTTATCTTGATTACTGATCATGTGATTGTTTTGTAAATACTAAGGGAAATTGTTTGAATGTTTAAAATTTACATATTCTGCTTTGGATCAACTCAATCATGGTTTGTTTTAGAATGCTTTTATGGATGTATATTTTATTCCAAATAAAGCTGCTTTGAACTTAAATAAAAAACCCATTTAATTGTATCAACCTTGAAAAAACCTATAAAAACATCAATATAGGTTTCGCCATCACAGCTGTTTTACCGAAAACAGAAGCAAGGGTATTGTGGACAAGCACAAGTACTACTAAAGCAAGCCAACTGCAATGGCTCTCTTACTGGTCAGCAGGCCGTAACATACATGAAACAGTGCACTATACAAATGCTTATTGATTGATTGATTGAGATTTCAGCCAGGCGTGGAGTCAGAGTGCCTCTGATGATGTAATCGATCTGCTAATGAGACGGTCACATCCAGTCTGCAGCAAATGGTTAACATTGCTGAATCACCACCATCTGCAATAGCCTGCGACAGTTTGGCTTGGGACTCTTGAAGGGCAGCTTATGCGCAACCGAATCCCAAACCGCATGTGTGTATCGGCCAAATAGGCATGCTGTAATTCCGAATCACAGTACATGGCTGGCGGAAGAGAACATTTGCTTGTCAAAGGTGTTGTAGTGAGGATATGGGATTAACTGCGGACATTGCTAAATTAGTGTAAGTTAGTATGTGTTTGGCTGCCATTTTGCCGCTTGTTGCACGCATTCCTACATGGCTCTGTTCTCGTAAATATTCTGCTTGCGCTTTTTCACATGAGAACTGTCTGCCTTTCACACACTGTGCTCCTCGTCTGCACAGTGTGTTCAAGGCCAAAAAATAATGTATGCTGTTGATTCACTTTGGTCAGTTCCACGCCCATAGACATAACATAGAACACAGCTGCACTACTGAAACTCGGGTGCTTTTAATATGGCATTACATGCATGAAAAGGCACTTGGAGAAAATCATTCCAACGAAGAAGAGCTGTGATTGTCCTGAGATGTAAATCCTTGCATCTACACTTGGAGGTACGGGGTGCCCCTGACAAAGCCCAGAGGTCTTCTATAATTATAATAAACTGGCTCAGAGCACGGGGAGGGTGGTTAGGCGCTGTAGTCCTGTTTCCACTGTCATTATAATATGGTTTCCCCTTTTGTGCTATATGGAATTATAACAATGCTGATTATATTGGTCTTATGCGTTTTGCTGCTACTATTGACTCGTGTACCGCGATAGACTGCGATGTTGTAGGTTGCGTTAAGTAACTTTTGTTTTGGTTATCACACGTTCTTGAGAATATGCCCCTGTGTGTGCTAAGTACTACTAGTTTGTTACAATAGTTGCATTTGTTGGTGATAATGAGTTCCAGAATGTAGCTTCACAAATTGTCCATACATTTTTAAAAACTCTTTTCAATTGCTATGTAATTGTATGTAAACTTAGATCTAATAAAGATATCTGGACCAAACAACCCTAAGTATGGTGTAGCCTGTGAAATGCCATTAAGGCACTGATTATGAGTGTCACAGTACTGATGGTGTGCAAACTCCACATACGGAACTAACATTACTATGCTATGCCAGTACCAATCTAAACCCCATGGAATTAGCGATAGCTATGTGGGATCAGATTTACCAGTCATAAAACCACACAGAAGTATCAATTCCCGGGGGATTTACCACCCAGGGCAGGTGGTAAATATATATGGGAGCCTTTGTGTGGGGTGAGAGAAGAGAAGGGAAAGGAAAGCTAAGTTTTGGCAGGGCAAGTCATTGTATTCTTATCCTTTACCGGAGCAGTGGGCAGCCTGAAGACTCACATAATTTCCCGGAAGGAATGACTGCAGTGAAAACATTGCATTGTAAGTGAATTAAGACGCGGCTGATAAATGCAGCATGAAAGCAGACAAATGTCTGAAATGCACAACAATCTCTTAGGCGGAGAATAAATAATCCTTCATGTCTAATATTTAAGAGTCCTTTAGAGTGCCAAACAAAAGTTTAAAAATATTGGCGTTTTGACCCTTGTTCATATTTAACACAGGGCCTTCATCAGAACTGGCTGTATGTGCCCCAGACCAAAATTGAGTATAGGTCACTAATGTTTTAATAAGTACAGTGATGGGCAAGAGTTAGTACTACGGGGACCATAGGAAAAAAAGCTTACCACAACAACAACCAAACAGGGATGCAAGAAAAGAATACAAACATATATTTAAATATTAACATTCCATGAGTATGCAAGTGAATGTTCTATTTGTAAGTACGTCACTCACACTTACCATTCGTAAACAAATATGTAAAATGGGTAACAAATACACACAGCTAACACCTTAAAATACATTCTGCAAAGTTAAAAGCATAAGGGCCTTGTAGAAACGTGAAGAAACCATTTCATACCAAGTGTGCTCTAAAAGGAAGGGCCACTTACCACTTCTGTTTGGACTTTTGGTTTCAAGAATAACTGCAGCTCTGTAAAATAAAAACGTGTATTCGATGAAAAACTTGCATGGAGGAAGGGACACAAACAATCAGCACTCCCTCTGCATACCATTTATCAGTCTGGGGCAGGGAACAGTTGTAGTGCACCCAACACATATAAATAGAAAGTCAGCCCTGGGAGCGTATACATGCATGCTGCTCAATGCCCACAAAAAGCCAAATCTGACTTTACGTTCTTTATAAAAAACACAGATAAACAATATAATGATTAGCAATATTTACTGAGGATAATCGATACATTTCGGAATGAAAATTGCTCTTAGGAAAAAAAAGGAGTTAATGGTCTTCAAAAATCAAAAACGAAAGCAGAATGAAAGGCTCGGTAAAAAATACATGGTACATAAGCAATCCAATCTGGTTTGTAATTCATTGAGCAAAAGGCCAGGAGGAACAAAGTGATGATCCTTAATTAATTTCCCAGGACAATGGACAGAATCCATTCTGTTACATATTCATTATATGAAAAACTATAATAAAAAAATATAAGGATGAAAAGGTTACTAATGGTACAAAAACCCCAAAACGGCTGACAGGTTTGGCCAAGATGCCTAAACAGTGGATGTGGTGCAATACATGAACACTTAAAAGGCACAGGCATAATTCAATTGACCATGAATATAACACAATATAAACATAACATACACAAACAATATTGTACGTATGTATAAAAGTGGATGACATGGACTATGAACAAAACAAAAACTTATCAATTCATTATCTGTCAATGTCAAAAGTCCCTATATGATTGACAACAACTGTTAATTTAATATATTCCAGCCTAAAATTGTAATGAGGCCACCACATTCATCAGACTTAAACCATTATCCACAGAGTGAACAACATGCAATTGTTAGGAATGGATGATATATCCCAGCTGCTTTGATCCAGTACCACTTGTTCGATTATTTGCCAGCATATATCCGCAGGACCATATCTAAAAGTATTGAACGGTTCAACAATTGGTGCCCCAACAAAACCTCATATGATCATTACTACTTTTTTGAAGAAGGCGCATCTTGACTTTTGGCATCAAAAGATTCAGTGCCTCATTTATGAAAACTGTGGCATCGCTGCGTAAAAACAAAGATGCAACAGTTTTCACTACACCCTCCTTGCAATAGGATGGATGTGCCATATTTAATGTACGGCACTTCATGTCGCAAGGAGTTACAGATGCGTCAGTATTTCTGAGGTATCTGTAGGTGCAAAAGTGGCGCATTGCTGGGGTGTGTCTGAAAACAGACCAACTGAACCAACTGTGTCAGTGCTAAATATTGAAATTATGTTTATTGTACCAGTCCTATTTTTACATCTTTGCTTACATAAAAAATAAAATGGTTTAAAAAGTTATTTTTCTATGTTCTTGTGATTGAATGAGGCACTAACGAATTATTTGTGGGAGTTATTACCGACTAAAAAATATTTGGGGGAGGTTCAGTTATTTCTTATGTTGATTTTTCCCCTGCCCTCCTCCCCTATCATCTAGCTTTTCAGGGGCCCTCCAACGTATATTTCCTGAAAACAGACCAACTCCAGCAATGTGTCTATTCAAATGGGGCAAGCCCCATGTGAAAGGGCCTGCGTCAGCCTTACGGCTGTTGTGAGGCAGGTGTAAGATATTGGCGCAGTAGCGTCCTAAAAGTGTCGCGGTGAAATGTCATAGAGTTCACTGTGCCACTTCTACGGCCCTTTCTTGAGGTGGAAGGCCCACCCTGCATACATTATACCTGACACTGGTATAATGTAGTGTAGGAGTTTACAAAGTGATGCATCTGCTTAGATGCATCACTTTGTAAATATGGCGCAACACGCCGCATTATTTAACCTTGCTGCAGCGTCACAAAAAGTGATGCAACAGCAGCGTAAAAGTGTTGCAGGCCTTCATAGATAAGGCCCTTAATTTGGTGTCTAAAGGGAACATACAAGTACTGGAAAACTGGGCTTACTGGGGCCTATACAGAAAACTAAATTTTGTAGTACGTTTAATAGCACTATAAGAGTACTACTAACATAACACAAAATGCTGTTCACATAACTATGCGCGGAGGACTATGCCTCTCCCTTCCTATCTGTTGTGTGCCTAGATCTCCGCTCCGACTGCAGTCAGCTCCATATACAAAAGTATAAATTTTGATAGCAAATGCGGAGGAACACAGGGGAGTGGCTGAAAAATGGGGAATACTTACTACTACTAGAGAGGAGGGGTTAAGGGAAGAGTAAGGAGGGGATAAGGGAAGGTTAGAGAGTAGCTTAGGGAGAGACATGTGCCCACCCACAAAACATAAGAACATTGCTATTCACAAACTACCCTTCTATAGTTACTACAGCCAAAAAGGCCCCAACAGTTAAAAATATCCTCCAGCCCTGGGCTGAGTGAGTCCAGAACCACACTTGGCCAACCACTGGTATGGCATTAGCTTCCATGAAAAATAATGGCAGTAGGGATTTTAAATGGAACCCCATGTTAGCATAAGTTAAAATATTTAAACTGTTTCAGAATATAAAGATGTTTTAATGTCAAATACCTTGCCAAAATGAAAAGATAATAATTCATTTATTTTAAAACATTTCATTTACCTTTTTTAATGTAAACATTAGTGTACCCTTTAAAAATAATTCAATTGATGTTAATTCCATAAATCACTTTTGATAATTGTAAATACATAATAAAAAATAAAATATTCTACTTTGGGCAGTATTTTCGTGCATTTATCTTCAGAAAAATTATTTTAATTCAGTTTGGTCAAAATAATTACATTTTTAATTTAACATTAACTTATTTGTGTTGTGAAATTTTATCATATTATTCTATATTTTACATAAATATAACATTCATTAACTTTAGTATTTAACTTACAAATATTTTATCAAATAAAAAAAAAGTTGAATAAACTTTGTAACTTTTTCTATACATTACTATGCAGAAATCTCGCCCCCAATTGAGGAGGTCTCCACCACGTGTGCAGAACATCAAATACAGTCATAAAGCCACTACTAGTAGTAACTTTATAGTCGTAGTTGATGTTTTTAGTGACTCCACACCCTATTTCGTGGGGTGATGACAAGTAAGTCTACACTTTTGAGTAACTTTACATTCGGAAATCATGAATAGCCAAAAGTAGTAACATTGCTCAAAAGTGTACTAGTAAACTTACATGTGTGTCTTTTCTTATTTGTAAGTTTACCTTTTTGAATATTTCGCAGTTTGTGGAAGAATATACAATCTGACCACATTAAAACATAACATATTTTTTTGCGTATTTTTATTTATTTCAACTCCAGAGCAAACATCTCAAACCATGAGCACAGTTCAGAGCATTTCCATGATCAGTGTTAGGCATCTTGTGTAACTGGCATAATTCAGAACAATATTGTCTGCATCAAGGCATTGGTTACATTTTATTGTACTTTACAGAGGCAATAGCCTGACCCGGTAGCAATGAGTCCTTCGGCCTCATTAATCATCTCCATTTATCTCAGTTGATGGTACCGTTGGTGTTCTTTCACTCCATGTGTCTATTGTTTCACATGGAGCAAAACCCGTCGCTGATCCCACACCATGGAATACTTTATTTATATCTCAATAAACAATTCCTCACCCATATTCAGGCAAAGGACTCTTTTGACTTTGGCCCGGGCCATTTATTACAGCACGCGCACCTTGTGCAGATGGCTAGAGATCCCAACAATTGAGGTGATGGCCATGATTTTATGTAGACGTTTGGCGACTAATTTATATGCAGCCCTGGTGTCGGATAGAGAGAAAACACAACTGTGCACATGATAGGTGGTCATGCAAATGCCCTGGACCATTATCAGAAACAGACTAGTGGAAAGCTAGCACACAGGTAAAGACTGTCTCCTCCAAAACGTGGTTTAAACTGATCCAATTTATTATCCCCATATGACCTACGTTACCCAAAAAAAACTGTCTAAGATTCATCCTGGCAATTCTTCAGCATGCCCCAGAAGTAACACTCAGGTGGCAGACTTTCTGCATATGGTTTGGGGTTGCTTTTGAGTAGTCGCACTCTGGGACTCTGTTGGTAAGAGTTTACAATTGATGACCGATGGTTTATCAGTGCAATCAATGGAACAATGTTTCTAGGCATATTTCCCACAACGCAATCTTTAAAATTTAGACCAATGACGGCAACACTAGGCACGGTGCTTGCTGAATGTCGGATCACCATCCACTGGGTTTCTGTTACTGCTCCCACATCTGAGGTTAATAAAATTGATTTGCTTGATTGGGCGGTAGCAGATGCACATTATCTGAACACTATGAGGCGAGACAAATGTATGACTGAGGATCTTGCTGAATGGGCTGAGATGCTTGCTAAACGAATCGATCCCAAGAATAATAGACTGCCTAGAATAAGAATATCTAATGATATGACTCCACTGAAGAGATGTAATAACGCCTCTCTAACAAGCTATGCCAGCTGTCTGGCTAATTTAAGGACTGGGCTATGTGTGGTGTGATACTGGAAATAAATGTATGGGTGGGGTGAGGGATGTAGCCGGTACAGCAGAGGTATGGACATATACATATTGAAGTGTTTCAATTGTTCTTTTTTAGCGTTTTATGTTTCGTGACATAACACAATAAAGATAGTGTATAAAAAAATCATGGAACACTTCCCAATACCTCCAAATTTTAAATGTATTAAGACAGAGCCTGCTGACTTACACCACTTGTTGAGCACTCAGACATTGATCTGTACCCACTAACCATTGTTCCCTGGCTGGCATCAGCAGTGATTTACTTGGCCATGCCAGGTTCCTCTATGACACCACTAAACCCAGTTGACAAAATAGAAGCTGCTTACATCAAAGATCAATATCACATGGGATACCCAGGAGCACAAATGAAGGGTTGAGGGGGACCTCGCTGTCCACGATGGCATTCAACTCATTCAAGTTCATCGTCCAGTACCCACTGAAGCTTGGGAAATCGCCACACTGTATGGTAAAAGGTTCCCTCTATCGAAATGCATTTCCAGAAGATGGGACTTTTAGTTCTCCCCATTTTGTGTAGTTTAGGCCTATAAAAGTATGTCCTATGTAGGATCTTGAACTAGATCAAGTGAAGCCTCATCCTAATGGCCACTTCCCTGGGTTGCATAAGAACCACCTCACAGTTAATGTTTTCAAAGGTTCACAGGTCTTTCTCCCATCGCTGTCGGAGGTCCTTGGAGTTGCCGGGCATGTTATTGAGTGTCTTATATATGGAGGATACCACACCTTTTTTGAGCTCGCCCTGTAATATGTGGTTCTCAACGGAGCACAGTCAGGGACCTCTACCCAATCCACTGATTCAGCTCGCTGTTCATGTCTAAGTTGTGTGTGTTTGTACAACTGTGATTACCAGAGGTCAAATTCCTCCTGCATCTGATCAAAGTTTTTCACGTTTCCTGCCTCAATAACAACCCCAACTGTGGAAATCCCGATGAGGTCCCAGAGTGTGTACCTTTCAGCTTATTTACTTCCCTCAGCAAGAATCCATTCCCATAGAGGTGTCTCGTGTCTCCAGGGTGACCTGTCATTTCCAGCCAAGGCAAGTAGACGCCTTGTCTCAGGCTGCCAGGATGTCGTGAGTGGATGTGGGGAAGCTACGCCGGCCTTTCCCTCCGCAACGATCCAAGTGGAATCCACCATACGCTCCTGTCCAATGGCACTGCAAGACGGCCCTATATTATACGTGGATCTACACAGTGTTTTAAAAACAATTCTTGGTGTTGTTCTATACCAAAGCAGAAAGCGTAGGTAGGTCCCTATCCAGCCTAAAAATATCGATTCCAGTATCAGGAAGGGTAAATTCTGCATTACGTAGAGGAGAACAGAAAAGTAATCATCTCAAAAATGGCCGTGGGTCTATAATCGTCAGCAGAAGTGTGCACAACGTTGCCACTTCCTCCTGAAAGTCAACCAGCAGACGCTGTTTATTCCTGTTGAGGAACGTATCAGGTTGTGGGGTAATGTGAATCCCCAGATATTTAAATCTACTGCTGGCATTGTCTATGGGAATGTCAATTTTACCTTCCAGCGGGCGATTTTGTAGAGGACAGACTTTTCCCAATTTAATATTTACTGCGAATGCGCACCAATTTCCTCAAATAGTTAAAAAAATATGAGCATTAAAATACTGACACTTTCATTCCACGCAAGATCTGAACTAATAACAGGTAGATTGAGGGGAAATTAAAACAGGGAAAGTGATGAACAAGAGTAAACATTAGATGGTGATATTTACTTTGCTTATTTGTTTACCTTCAGAATACATTTCCCCCAAAGCTGATTCCAGAAAGAAAGAAGTAGCAGTAAAAGCGCAGACATTGAAGATGCGCCTAAGTCAACTGTAGTGAAGAGAAAACCAGGGAAGTAGTGGTGAGACGCCATGGTATCTTAGTCACACCTGTGTATTTTACTGCTTGCATTTTTTTGGACGCTGAATTGTGTCTTTCTTCAAAGGAACAGTTGAAAATAGGAGCCTCCTATTGCTGATCCGGAATCTGTGTATCTTCCCATTCTCCTTCACCCTGAGTCCTCTGTTTCAGACCTTGTATTATCTGGAGCCTGTTCAGAGGGCTTGAGGGTCGGTGTGAACAATCATATGGATCCATGGCACCTGCTCCAACTTTCCCATCCCCTGGACACCGGACTTGACCCTAGAAGGATGATACGGTAAATTTCTCAATATTTCTTAATATCGGTGGTGCTCTGGTGCAGGCATGTAAGTATAGGTGCTTGCCTTTGTGCTCCTGGAATGGGCAGAGATGTTTAGGGGCACACTCAGGGGCGCTGCACATTGCAGAGATGCATGGGACTCATTGGACGTAATGTATCAGATCCAAAGGGAATAGAATGGAGGGAGAGGTTAACTAATGACTCTGGATCCTACAGTGGAGAGTGATCCATGCAAAGTGATGGCAGGTGGTTGCATGATTCGGTTTACTGCTGGGAAAACATGAGCTCTGACAAGGTGGAACGTTGCTTTACCTTCGTCTTCCTCCTTCCTCAACCTTGAGTTCACCTCCCTTAAGTTCCACTTTTTCCCTTCACTCGGTCTCCTCAAGAGATCCAGCTTTCTGTCTGCAGATATTGTGTCCACTTATCTAGTTATTTGAGCTAGTCATTGAGTCTCCCAAAACTGCCTCTATTTTAAACAAAATTAGACAGTTGATTCAGCGTGCTTCATATTGTTTGGGTAGTGTGAATGCAGCACTGTCACATTTCAAATTTGTCCCACTGTATATCTGTTCAAAATCGGCTGACATGGCTTCAAGGCAATGTGAACTAGCCACTCGGGACAACCTGTTTGCTCTCTCCGTTTTAGGAGCACTTTGTGGGTAGATGAAGACCTTCAGTTAACACTAGTGGAGTCAGATTTCGCAGCGCTCATCAGAGTCCAGGTAGATTTTGCATTATGGCTGAAGGAAGGGTACTGTTTGGGCAATCTTTGAGCCCTACCACCCTAGCGCTAACCTCAATTGTTTGCCGAACAACCACAGATGAAGTCACCTTCTCCTGTTCTCAGATAGACAGATTCTTTGATTGTCATGTTTTTCTTTTAGCATTCCATTCTACACGATCTATGTTTTAATATAGAGAAATCACAGATGGAGCCTCTCTCTCCAGTCTAGAAGGCAGCTATAAGGAAGATTTTATTCTGTGTGATGCCATATTTAATAAGCTCCACAGTGTCCAGTGGTATACTTAAAAGGTCTAAATAGTTTTTTAATGTATACGTTTTTCAACATGGAGGGTGTTTTATTTCTCAAGAACGTCTGGGCCGATTTACAAGCCCCTTGCGACACTTTTACGCCACTGTTGCGTCACTTTTGTGACGCAGCGGCGTCGTAAACAATGCACCACTTTGTGACACATTTACAATGTGACGCTTCTAGGGAGATGCATCACGTTGTGAAGCCCTGTGTCACATTATACCTGCGCCAGGTATAATGTATGCAAGGTGAGCGTTCCGACGGAAGAAAACCTCGTAAAAGTGACGCAGTGAAATCTACAAAATTTCACTACATCACTTCTACGACGTGACTGCGTCAAAACCTTACGCCTGCTTCAAGCAGGCGTAAGGAGTGACGCAGCACAATAGCAATAGGTGTTCCTGAGCATTGCTGGATTTGAGTTGTGCTTGCGACACGACTCCAGCAATGTGTTACCTTTACGCCAACAGATGCGTGACGCATCTGTCAATCCTTGCGCTCCCATTACGGGAGAAGTTTTTTCCTTAAGCCTGTCTTTGTTGAGAGTACGTACAGTACAAAATATAGCAGTATGGCTCAGTTGACATTGATACATGCATTGTTTCCAACTGATGGTCACCCCTTACATGAGAGGATATTTTATTTCAGCAACTTCCAGGGTCTGACACCGTCTCTCCTCCCATTATTGCTGCCAAGTATCAGCGCCAGTTAGCATTAGCTCAGCATCAACCAAGCCTTAACTATAATCTCACATGGCCTAAATTTGTGAAACTGTTACCAAACCAACTTTATTACTTCTATAATACTAAGAAGCAATGGTGGACATTCATGGCAGCACTTTTACCCCCAGGTCCTAAGGCTGCACCGGGAAGGGAGTAGGAGAGGGCAGGAGGCAGGAGGCAGGAGAAGGGGAGGAAGGCAGGCTGTCCCTCCATGACTGTAAGCACCTTCGTCCATTTTCACAGACATACACACAGCTATCCTGGGGTTTACCCCCCCCCCCCCACTCCCAGCCCCATTAGGAGAGAGTTCACCCGTTAGGCTGCAGCAATATGTCCAGTCCGCATTCAATAGCACCTCTCTCAAGTCCAACCTTAAATAAATAAATAAATAATAAATAATTCCCACTGTTCTCTGGACTTGAAATGGAGCATTGGGGTCTCTGTTTGGATGGAGCAGTATAGTTTGGTCAGCAGAGGGTATATTTACCAGAAG
Source organism: Triturus cristatus (assembly GCF_964204655.1). NCBI lineage: Eukaryota > Metazoa > Chordata > Amphibia > Caudata > Salamandridae > Triturus > Triturus cristatus. The sequence continues at coordinate 140,974,566 of NC_140591.1, read as the reverse complement.
AGTGGCGCAGGGTAGCGCAGCAAGTTATCTTGCTGGGCTGTCCTACATCACCAGGGAAAGGGCAGGAATGCACCATATTTATCCAATACGGTGCCCTGTCCTTTCTCCCTGCGCTGCTGCCGTTTCGGCAGCCTAGCACCAACGGAGGCACCATTGCATCAGGGTTCATGGGTGTCTATGTAGTAGGCAGGATTGTTTTTGTGCAGAAACGAGGACCTTCCTGCACAACAACAATGCATAGAGGGACTTTACACTTTCTATGTGTGCTGCAGAATGAAGCACACATAGAAAGAGGAAAAAACTATGCGAAATAAAGGTATTTCTCCTCGTTATGCCTCACTTCGGGTAGGCATATCTTTTTGAAGAATTCCCAGCTCTACCAGGTTTGGAAAATCTGGGAATGCGTAAAAAACCTGGAATTTGTGTGGGAACACCCACTGCAATGTCCATTGAAAGCCTCCCTTGCGCAGAGTAAGGCAAAAGCAGTGATTTGCACTGAGCTGCTTAACTACAGATTTATGAAGCCATTTGAAGCCAGGCATGAATATGACTTTGAGGCTTGCATCACGCATGTACCACTTTGAGTGGTGAGAACCTGACGCAAGCCTCTCATAAATATGACCCTGTGTGTCTAACTGTTGGAGCAACCAGAAACATTGAAAATGTGTGTGATATGGGGGTGTGGATATTAGCCTTTTTAGGGGCCCACTGGTGCAGGGGTTCACCCTTCTCTGTCCACGGGTCCTTAGATTAACAAAGTAGAGATTGGCACTGAAGCTGGAATTCAAAATAACAAGTTTATTCACTCATGAGTGAGACCACGTCTATACAACACCCTCAAGTGTTCCAGGAGGTAGTGGCTTGAATACACAGACCATGGTGCTTATATACTGTGTTTTCTGCACTGGTAAGCATGTATTTACAAATAGAAGGTACAAGCATACACAGGAATAGTTACAGCCAGACATGGGCAGATGAGTAATCACTTAGTCAGCAAAGTGGGAGGGGGAACAGAACTGCTTACATCGGTAGGATATGATAGACATTTACATTCTCAAACAGGTGCATTCTAGCAGCTACAGGCCTTACTGAGCTCATACATTGCTTGAGCTTATAATAGAAGGAGTTAACTAAAGCTGATGACTCAAGTAGAATAGAAAGGTAGGCAACAGTGAAGACGGCAGAATCACAAGGCTAACAAAATGGATGCTGCAAACAAGATGGCTTCAGCTCATGATAACAGCAAATATTTTCGATTTCCTCAGGGGGTTCATGGGTAAAAGTAGGATACTGCTCGCTACATAAAGCCTGGACACAGTAATATGTAAAAAATATACAAATGGGCTGGGTCGGTAACATCGAGTACAATCAGGCAGTCTAGGAATTGGCTGTTGGTAAAGAGATCCACCAATCTAGTAAGACCTCATGTTTATAGGCGCTGCAAACGTGTGATACTGGCAGTGAGAGAGGCTAGCATCAACTGGGTGAGCAATTGTTTGGGAGAGTAAATTACGAGCAAGTGTAATCTCTTCCAGATCCTGGTCCTAGCCAACTGCATGCTAGAGATTGTGTCAATTTCAGCACGGCTGCGCCAATGTGCCTAACCCAGTAGCACTGCTGTCATTTTCAATGGCTATGTGTGTCAAGTAAGAAGGAGATCTATGCCAGAAATATGCAAAGTGTGCCTGCAAGAACAAATAATAGTGTTCAAAGTCCAGAGCATTCAGCCCTCCCTTGTCATACTGTAATCTCAATGTTTCCCAGCGTACGCGAGGTCGGCGCCCTGCCCAGGCCAGGGTGACCAAATGTGTTTTGAGGTTCTTAAAAAAAAGGTTGAGTAAGTCGTATGGGAACATTATTAAATAAGTAAAGTAGCTTGGGCAGGATGACCATTTAGATCAGAGCGATCCTACACATCAGTGAGTGTGGAAGTGTCTTCCAGCAGGCGACCTGCTCCTCAATAAGGGTCAAGGTGGTCCCGTAGATTTCTCGGATCACATTGTCCCTATCCCAAAGGATCCAGACTCCAAGGTACTTGACAGGCTGTGTTGCTCAGGTAAACGGGAAGTCTAAGGTTTGGGGTGTTGTAGCGGAAATATCATGGATTTATTCCAGTTTATAGAGACCATCAAAACGGTGTGAAAGTAAGTGCATTCTCTAAAAACTGGGCTGAGGATTTGGGCCAGGTCCATCAAGTCTAAGGTGATGTCATCCATATATAGGGACACTAGGAGGTTCCGGGGGGGAAACACCAGTCCCTTCTGCCCATGGAGCTGCCATATTGCACAGGCTATGGGTTCTGCGACAAGGGCATAAAGGAGGGGGGACAGTGGGCAGCCCTATTCTGTGCCCCATCCAATAAGAAAGGGCTCTAAGAGGAGCCCCCCAAGCGTACCCATGTTGTTGGGGAAAAATACAACAGCTCTCAGCATCTTTTTGAGTAGGGTCTCAATGTAATTCACCATGTTGCCTGTGGCAGTGGACTTAGGGAGTCCCACTATGCACAGATAAGTGTGGCCGGACATCTACTTGATCCCATTTTCACAAATATTTTATCGTCTGAGGTTTTTGTTTCAGACCCTATAGACTGGTCAGACCATTACCTAGTCACTATGGCGATCCACGACATCCGGCCAATACGTAAACCAGTAAACACCTCGTCCATCAAGCGTCCTTGGCATAAATTGAGCTGGGAGCACTTCCAAAACCATCTTGCAGCAACCTCGCCGGTCCTTCCGGCTGATCCGAATGAGGCTTACCCCATCTTTTCGGATTCGATCCTGCAATCTCTGAACGCTCTTATACCTGCTAGGCCTACTAGGAATCGGGTTAAGAAGCCCATCCCTTGGTATAATGCTAAACTGGCTGGCCTGCGCAAGCAGTGTAAGAAGTTGGAGAGAGCTTGGCGTCGGGATTTTGACCCAGCCTCTAAGGCACTTTATCGCGCAGCTATAAAGCGCTATCATAGGGCCCTTCATGCCGAGCGTGCTGCCTTTTATTCTGAACAGATTCGGGTCAGCCCTAACCCAGCTAAGACCATCTTCTCAATAGTGACAGGGCTCAAGACTCAGAAGAATGATGTAGGCGCAGGGATCTCCTCCAACTCACAGTGCGAAGATTTGGCTAATTTCTTCAATGAGAAAGTCAAGGCTATCTATCATAACTTTCCTACGGTCCTCTAGGCCTTTCTGAGCCCTCTAGCAATTCCAAAAACGGGTTTCTCGAATTTTTTCCTCCCATTACCCGAGAAGTGCTTCTTACACTCTGCGATAAGGTCAAATCAGGTTTTCCGGCTGATCCCTTGAAGCCTGATCAATTTAAAAGAATTCTACCTTCTATCATTCATCCTCTGGAAGAAGTAATCAATGGATCTTTGCATGAGGCAGTTGTGCCTATGGCCTGGAAACAGGCCAAGGTCCTTCCTTTACTCAAAAAACCCTCTTTAGACCCTCGGAAGCTCGACAGCTTCCGCCCCATCTCTTTGCTTCCCTGGGTTGCTAAAATCACCGAGGCATACATTACCTCTCTCCTCACAGATTTTTTTACAGCTCATCAGAGGTTCGATGTGTCCCAAAATGGCTTCCGACCCGGCTACAGTACGGAGTCTGCTCTTCTGGCCGTCACTGAACACCTCTGGGCAGCTTTGGATGCAGGGCAGATGTCGGCACTGATCCTGTTGGATCTCAGTGCCGCGTTCGATACTGTATCTCATGCCATCCTGTTGAAGTGCCTCTCTGAGGCCGGGATCTCTGGGCCAGCTCTTGGTTGGCTGTCCTCCTTCTTGGCTGATAGGACCTTTCAGGTAGCCGCCCCCCCTTTTGCCTCTGGAATTTTTCCTATTGGTCAGGGGGTCCCACAGGGCTCGTCCCTGAGCCCCCTGCTCTTCAATCTTTACGTTCATCCTCTGGCGGAAGTGGCAAGGAGTAGGGGGCTGACCATGGTTTCCTACGCTGACGACACGCAGTTGGTGGTGGCCCTCTCGAGCGACTACGAGGAGGACGCCAGAAAATTTCAGGGCGACCTCTCTGCCGTTGCCGAGTGGATGACCGCCAACTATCTACAGCTAAATTCTAACAAGTCTGAGGTGTTGTTAGTGGGGGGGAACCATGAGTACTGGAGTGACCTGTGGTGGCCTGCTAGTTTGGGTATGGCACCTACCCCAAAGCCGGTAGTAAAGAACTTGGGGGTTTGGATGGACAGCTCACTCAACTATGCGGTTCAGACGAAGAAGGTGGCTGGCACTTGTTTTGGTCTTCTTCGTGGTCTGAAGCCCATTCTGGCCTTTTTTGACGCCTCTACTAGGCAGACCGTTGTCCAGGCCTTGGTTCTGTCGAGGCTTGATTACGCCTGCTCGCTGTATTTAGGAGTAAACAAATCTGAGATACAGAGGCTTCAGAGAGTCCAGAATGCGGGTGTCAGATCCATCCTGGGCTTGCGTAGACCCTGCTCAGTGACTAGTGCCATTCAACGGCTACATTGGCTGTCGGTGGCTAGGCGCATTGAGTTCAAGGCACTCTGCTTTGCCTTTAAAATTTTGAAGCTGGCCTCCCCTTGCATTTTATCTGATCTTCTCTCACGTATATCCCTAGGCGATCCCTTCGTTCTATGGGACAATGTCTAGTCATGGTTCCCCGGGTCAGGAAAGTTTGTGCCGGTGGACGCTCCTTCCGGCATAGAGCGGCCCTGTTGTGGAACTCTCTGCCGATTCACATTCGGGAGCTTACTAATTTCCTCCAGTTTAGGAAAGCTATTAAGACCTTTTTGTTCCCCTCCCTGTAGGCCCTCTTTATTTCCTTTCCTTGTTTCGCTCTGCCGTTGCTTAGCGCCTGGACGCCTCTCAGCCGAGGCAGCTGTCGCGCTTTATAAATCCGGCTAACATAATATAACATAACATGTGACATGGCTTTTAAGCTTTTGTTTTTCGCTTAGATGACCATGATCACCTTTCCCATGTCCAAGACTTCCTCAACGTGACCTACGCTATCATTTTCCAGTTGTGAATATGTTGTTCTCTGCTGTGACAATACGTTTAACATGTTTGCCAAGAGCATTAGTTGGCTTATCAACCCGGGTAGTGAGAGTGTCTATTTTGGCATCTATTGATGTGAGGCTAATTTGTATATTCAGCATTAGGGTGCATATGTTCCTCTCTGGCTCCAGTGAGGGGTTGAAGGAGATGGTGACCTCAGAAGCATGCTGTGCTTTAGCCTTCCTTTGGGCCTCAAACTGCAGCTTGGTCTAATGACCCTCAGATTTCCCCATCCTAGTATTTATGGCTTCAGGGGGTCATCAGCAGCAAATGGCTCATCTCACCCTGTGACTAGATTCCAGATGTGTTGTTATAATCAAAAAGAGAGAGGCTAGTCCGTTTCCCCACTTTATGTGTTAGTAATCAATGAGAACTAGCTCTGGTTAAAATTGTTTGTATGTCTGCGGGTGGGAAAAAAAAACCATTAGGTTTTTTATGAAGGCCCTCACCCACCAACCTAGTTGGTGGAATGCTTCATCATTGGGCCCCACCCGAAGTACCGAGTGTACCTCAGGTGTGCTTCGAAGCCAGATTACTGTGGAGCGGGTTTTTTTGGTTCGTGAGGGTGCTGTGAGTGTGCTGTGAGTGAGGTTTAAAATACTGTCCTGGGTGTCTGGAAGACTGTTTTAATGGTGGGCCCCAGGCAGTCGATAAAAACAAAGGCTGTGGGACGTGCACGGTAGGCTTATGGCCGCCGACGTCCTGTGCGGTCAAGGTCAAAGATTCCAGATGTTCCATTATCGACAGAACACTCCCCAAAGGTTCGTTAGCCACTCCACCACCCTAATCCCCCACATCAGATGCTCAGGCCACAAGTATCTTGCAGGAGGGGGATGGGAGCCGTATCACAGCTTTCTTTCCCAGGCACTGCGATGAGGAGCTGGAGCACAGCCCCTCGCAGTGGGCTATAGATCCGCTTGGTCAGTGGTCCCTCGCATCACCACAGTACCTTGAGTCAGGCTCCGGTAGGACCAATCACCATGAGGGTGAAGTCTGGGGTAAATCCTCAGGGTCGGTTTACAGCGCTAAGAGGCGCACGAGGGTCTTAATAGACCACCGTAGTCTCAGTCAGCAAACCCAAGTGAAATGGGCTCCAGGGAGGCAGTCAACAGTACGCAAACAGGAGGGAGGCGCTACACCTACGGGCCAAGTTAAGGCACTGGAGGAACTATCAAGCCACAGCAGATGGTCTACTCTGCCAGTCGCCACCGCTGCTCCCTTAGGCGACCTCGCCCGCAGAGTTTGCTCTTCCTCTTTTTCTGGACCTTTGTTAATGTTCTTAATCTCATTGCAGATATGTGTTAAGTCCAATTCCACATAGTCTGCCCATTCCTCCAAAAGCTCTGTGTGGGGAGACTCATAAGCGGAAACTGTAAATATGCAGTAGATCTTTCGAAAATATGTTCACCTCTAAATATCTCAACAGAGATGTCAATTACCAGCACTTGCTGATCTCTTTTTGCATCAACTTTTCTAATGTGAACACAGGTTGTTATAAAGTCACACTACCTGCTTGTGCAGCTCTAGCACCGCCCACAAGGCCCGTTCCTTAAGTTTCCTCATTGTCACAAAAAATAAGTTTTGCTGCCTCCAACCTTACCGCATTACCATCGGTCAGGTCCATTGCCATTTGTTTTTTTCCCAATTGCAAATGCTCCTCCATCTAGCAACTGGTTTCCAAATCCATTCGGTTGCCAATACGGGTACTGCTGTAAATAAAGAAATGTAGCTAGGTCTCCAGGAGTATCCCTGAACAAGTAAGACAATCCGTTTCTCCCATCTGGCGCTCAGCCAGTTTAGACCTTATCAACCAATTTAATTTTACTGTGGCGGAAACCACCTTTCTTCGTCCACTCCAACTGTCAACACCACAGTGGTCTCATCTATCTTACATATCGGTGCTCCGCGACCGGTGTGACTCCCAGCCCATATATTTCGCACTCAAATTCGGCAGACGCCGAAGAACAAAGCGGGCACTCCTGAGCCGTTGCAAATACAAATGTTACTTTATTAATGGACCACGCCGAAACCTCTGATGCGTTTCAACTGTAAACAGCCTTTGTCAAGGTAAATAATCCCCAACACCCTTCAACAATAAATGCCTTCCTGGCATTTATACTAAAGAAACACTACATACGGAGGGGGGTGGGGGATATGGTCTGGACATACGCCGGTGGGGGGGTACGGTCCGTACATACGGGGGTGGGGGGTACGGTCCGTACATACGGGAGGTGGGGGGTACGGTCTGGACGTACGCGGGAGGGGGGGGAGGCTGGGAGGGGCCGTACGACTCGTACCCCGGGCACAAGTGTACTCGGGGTAGGGGTCGTACAAAGTTCGCTCCGTACGGAGCCTTTTCCATGCGCTTGTGTTTTTGGACGGGCGGTACGGATCGTACTTGCGCGCTCGGACTTCAGTTTTACGATTTGTATGTAAAACTGTCCGGGGACGTCTCGTAGACTTTTCCCGAAGTGACTCGTATGTATTTTTCACGTATGAATCGTACTTCGCCGTTTGTACGGGACATGTACGATTCGTACATAAAAAAATACGGATACGAGTCGTACGGTAATTTTTTTTAACGGATCGGAATCGGCACCTTAGTGTACAGATTTACTAAATAATCAAAGGTTCCCAACTACATCATTCAGGTTCTCACAATTCAAAATACACTGGGGCTGATTCTGTCATAATTGTAAGTTTACATCCAAATTTACCTCACTAACACCTGTCTGCTAGTAATTTACAGAAGCATTTTTAGCAGGTTCCGGGGATAGAAAGGTCCCCTGCATAGTAATGGATGTGAACCCCTGCCCTGAGTGCTCCAGCTGCAGTGATATCTGGATACCTAGGGGCCTATTACGATGGCGGACGGACAAAGTCTGCCCGCCACCGTAACGGTGAACGGTATTGTCCGCCAGAGGTGCGGCGGTCCCACTGTGGCCATTAGGATGCCACCGCCACCGTGGCATCCCCCATCCACAACATTGTGGCGGGCGGTGCTCACAGCACCGCCCGCCACAATGCTGTGGATGTGCGTTTTACAGTGCCTGCCACCTTGTCCACGCCAATGTAGGGGGGTATCATAGGTACCCCCCATGTGCACCCCCAACGGGCCGCAACGCTCCCCCAAAAGCAGAAAACGCATGCCTTTCCATGGTGGCACATCTCTGTCAACATCATGATATGGATGGCGGTGTCTTGTAGACACCGCCACCACATCATGCTCTTTATCCGCCCGGTCGACGAGTCGACCGCCGGAAAAGCAGTGGATGGTCTTTCCGTCTGCCATGGACCCTTCAGCCATACTAATATGGCAGGGGGTCAATCAGGCAAGGATGGCTACTGCCGGCTCGGCGGGGGCGATCAGCCCGCCATCCTAATGGGCCCCCTAGTATTGATTTTTTGTTATAGGTGAACACGTTTCATACATGTGTGCCATGACTTAGGCCTGTCAAATAGGTTGTGGTCCTGTTAGCCCAGGAGGAGTACATAAAAGCTTTACTCTGGTAGTGGTAAAGGGCCACTGCACTTAAGAGTTAAGCCAGAGTTAAGCAGCATGTTTTGTTAGTAAGAGTGACCAATAGAGTGAACAAGTCCTTTTACCTGTGTCACTGTAGTGAGGTCTCCTGGCCCACTCGTAAAGTTCCGCAGCTGTGTACCTAACTCACCATTGGCCCACATCATGATAGTATGTAGGACTGAGCAGCACTTGTGTAACTGTGTGTGTGTGATGTATGTGTGCCTGTGTACGGTACAATAGATGGATGTCTGTGTGTTTCATATTGGAAGCCAGGGCCTTCTGAGAAGCAGCAGGCCGTGGTGTGTGCAGCTCTAGCTCAAGCACTGATGGTTAATGATCTGTATATGTGTGCGTGGTATGGGCTCACATCGCTGAACGCGATGGGCCAGCTCACGCAAAAACAGCCAAAAATCAATGCAGGTATGGATATTGTGTACTGTGGAGTATGTATGTACACTTCTCCTACAGGGGACCAGTGACACCAACATCCAGTGAACCACTATGTCTGTAATGGCATGGGCTGCCTCCAAAGGCTTCTGAGGCAGGCCGCTGGAGTTATCTAGGTCTGGGCACAACACGCAATTGAAGTTTCCCCCAGATATCTGAGGCAGGGTACCACCACCGAGTCAGGCCGGTTCCCCCAGATATCTAGGGCAGGGTACCACCACTGAGTCAGGCCGGCACTGAGCGCATGATAGGACTGGGGATCATCATTATTTGGTTTATACACACCTACCAGTAAAACCATCAAATCATCTTTACTACAACGTACCACTACATATCGCCATCCTGAATCCATGCATACCTCTTGCAGTTTGACTCCCTAGCCCCTGCGGGCCCAGAACATGTGTGGTGAAGCCGGCTACACATCAAACGCCCTGCATTCTGTGGTGAGTTAACATACTGCATCCTTGTGCTAAATGCGCTTCCTGTCATATTGCAACATCTATTTTGTGCCGTGGGAGATAAGCTACTACCTCATGCAGCTTCATGCAGTCTTTTAACCCCTTGACATTTCAGAGGATAAACCAGAGCAGCGACGGGCCGTACGGCTCTGCCACAGCCCTCTGTACATCACCCTTGAACATCTTGCACTTCCACACATCCAGACACAGCTGAACAAATAATTAACCACTGCTGCAACCAGTTCCAGCGCATAAGTGACAGCTGCAAAAATAAACCCTACCCCTTCCCACGCTGTGTCTTCCTGCAACTGATACAGCGAACAAGCCCCCCTCAGACCCACCCTTACCTCAACCATTGAACCCACAAACTAAACCAGGTGGTGCACACATGGGGATTGTGGTTGTCTGGCTACTGATGGTGCATGTAGCTGCCAGAGGCTGTGTACTAAGTACAACATGTGCATCAAACATTGCAACATTACAGAATATACATTACGATTCCATCCATGACCTATAGGATCGTTACACACTGTAAGCCCATTGAGGGCCGCAACACCGTTTTACGTGACTTTCGGGCACCCACCCGGGACCACCCACGCTCAGTAGTGCAGCCTGGTCCCTGTACATGATAATGCATAGCAAGTTCCATTGCACCCATCAAACTGTTCACAAAACCGTGGTGGATAACGGGGAACAAATATTTAGCTATTCTACCAACAGCCATGATCAAAGAGGGTACTACCCAGCCAGTAACAGCCACAGGGATGTCTGGGCGAGGGGCTGGTCAACACGCCTTCATGTGGTTCAGTTCCCAATGTCCAACCTTGAGGATTGGCTTTGAGACCCCCCGCCCGGGTTCCCAGCACCTAAGGAATTGCAGCAACTGTTTCAGATCAGTGAATATGGAGGCTTTAAAGTCAATCATTACCCTCAGCCCTGCAGGTTATAGCATACAGTACTCCAGCTACAGTTCTCTCAGTTTTCGCTTGGCTGGGCCAAAATGTTTTCTTGCTTCCTGCACCTGCTGGGTAAAATCCAGGTACAGGGATAGTTCCAACCTCCCATGCTGGAGTTCCTTGAGTTCACGTTCCTTGCATAGTGCAGCATTCTGGTCTCTATAGTTCAGCAGCCTTGCAATGATGGGCCGAGGTTGAAACCCCAGGACCCGTGCTAGGGTACGGTGCACGTGCTCCACAATAAACATGTCCAAAAAGGTCTGCACCCTAGCAAATCCTAAAGGAATTGCTCTACCAAACATGCCATATTGTCTATGTTGGTGGATTCAGCTATGCCCACCATGTTGAGGTTGTTCCTTCTCGAGCAGGGTTCCAGTTTCTCTTCTATTGATTGCAATGCAAGGAGGAGCTTGTCCATTCGCTTTTGTGAGACCTGGACTGTGACTTGTTCATCTTCGGGTTCTGAAACTCACAACTCCACCCTATCCAGGCATTCTGCATGCTTGTCCATTCTTTCAGACTTGCGATCCATTCTGAAGTTTAGTGCGTCGATCTTGCCATGAATTTTTGTGAGGCTGTGCTCCATAGGTACTAGGATTTGTTTCAGGTCTGTGTCTGTCTCTGGACCATGTTCTTTGCTCACTTGCAGTCTCCTCCTCGTCCTGGACTCTGGTCGCCTTCCGCAGGTCAAACTGGAGCTTGGGCTGTATCCTCTCCATTTTGCTAATTTCTGCGATCAGGTGCTGCTGTGGCCCGATCCCAGGCACCTCCGCTATATGCCAGCTGATCAGGGGAGTCCAACACACAGTCAGTAGCCCTTTATGGGCACCAAAGCACTGGCTCTTCACCAGCACAGGCCCCCAGCAAGAGATCTCTGGACCAGCCCCACAGGCCCTCCCCTGACCAAGTAGACTCTTGCAGCATGAAAGGCCTCCTGCCACCACCACCAAGGTCAGAATATACCCATGCCAGCCTGTCTCAACTACATGCAGGACGTCATGATCTGTCAAGCAGCGCCAGCATCAACTGGCAGCCCATCGCAACTCAGTAGTGTGCACGATGTGGGTTAGAGTGGGGGGGGGCTCCATGTAATGTCTGTTGCCCTGCCACCAGGGCTCGTTGGTATCCTTGGAGGCTTCCCTCACTGGGACCAGAGTGGTAGATGGGCCGTAGATGAATGCCAGGCAACTTTTTAAGGCAGGGCAGCCCGGGAGGTTATGGAGTGTGTGAACAGGGCCTAGTTACTCCCAGCCGCTTGCTGCCAGCAAAGGGTTCCTCATGCTCATGTTAATACCATGTTCTGTAGGGCCCCCCATCAGGGCCGCTGCTTATGTTGTACTCACTTCAGGACCCAGGCAGCTATTGCCCCAAACTTGTATCCAGTGTTGGCGTAAATAAGGCTCACCACGCAGCGTTCGCAGGCTCCTGCCTGCCAATGAGCATGTCTGCCACCCTGGCCGCCTACTTGGGCGCGTCAGACTGCACAGTCCCCGGCATGGTCTCAGTCTGCAGCACTTCTTTGAGTCAGACTGCTAGGCCCCACACAGCCACAAACCTGCAGCTATCCTCCGGGCCAGCCGTGGGAGGGCTGTCACATCACTCCCACACAGAGCACCGCATACCTTCAGGGGGATTTGCCTCTCAGCTCTCCTCTGCCGCAACATTGCCCCCCCCCTCCTAGCACACAGCGGCCCAGTCACGATGTTGCCTCCCGGTCAGCTCCAGTATGGCAGCACAGCTTTGAAGGAGCTGTATGCTACCTATCACGTTTGGATTCTGCCTGTTTGAAATGGGGTTTCTGGTTTGCTAGGGTATGCACCTAAGCCAGGCAGAACCCACCAATCTAGTCAGAGTAAGGGAGTTACACACTCAAGATAACCCTGGATCACCTCCTTGGTAGCTTGGCAGAGCAGTCAGGCAATGTTAAAGCGTTTACACACACACACCAGTGACACAATAAATACACCACAAAAGAGACTCCACACAGTAGTATACAAAAATATCTCATATATTGTATATAAACATAGACCACAATCACATACACCAGGATTCACTTTGCCAACTATGAATTGTCCTAACATCACAGTTAATGCACTAAAGTAGACTGATAACCTGCACAGGTCATAAAATTACCATCATTGTACATAATATGCAGTTCCTGAAATGATACTGTCTCTATAAGGTATGAGCACAACATACATCATAAATAAGGACACAAAACAGGAAGTTGGATAATGCACACAAACATATGAATCACCTAATAGCATTGGGGGTACATAATAACTGACGGCCATACCATGCCAGCCCTGGGAATGTGAGGCAAACAGCAGGTATCCCGAAATCAGGGCATACAATGCAGATCAGATTAGGAGAAAACACATACGCTTAATTGCATGTACATCATGAAATATCCCCATCAGAATATAGGTGGCAGCACACTTGCACACCTATTTAGGGTTATATAAAAATTTTGGCCAACTGTAGTGCGTGGGAGCTTCTGCCTGTCTGTAAGGTGCCCTACGGTAATTGCTTCAGAAAGGAATGTCACCTGGGACCATTGCCGGGGGTTCCTTTCCGCCTGGCAAACAGATGCCAACCAGGTACCATGTAGGTATGTGCACCAAGGGGAACAGTGCTGGGGACACACACCTTCCAAGTCGGCGGGGTGACCTCGCAGTGTCCCCAGCGTAGGCCTATAATTCGGAGGTCTGCCCCCAACAGCATTTGCCCTGAAACGGATGGGGGCACACCTAAACTGACAATCTAGAAGAGAGACCTCGCTGGGCCCTCCCTGCAGGTGGCAATACCAGATTCAGCTGCCCATGACCACGCGGTGCAGCTGCGGTAGTAAAGGGCTGCTCCCACAAGACAAAAGCGGGACACAGAGTGAAGACTCCGTCGGCTCTGCTCCCTTCACCCCGGCCTTCTGCTATGGCTGGGCTCCACCCACAGTGACTCTGGCATTGCTAGGCAACACGAGGGGCTACAGCCCGGGGTTTCCTTCCTTGTTGTTGCCTGGGGCACGGACACACACACTGGCTGCCAGGGAGGGGAAGACCACTTCCTCCACAAGCTTTCCCCTACCACAAAACATGAGGGGCAGTGCAGCACTCAGCACACGGGGAGTGCAAACAACCACAGCACTCACCAGCAAGTTTGGAGTGCTCCTTTTTGAAGGGGAAGCACTCACCATACTCTTGTGCTCCGAATGACGCTCATCAGGTACTTACTTGATGAAAGGTGAAGAACAGTTCAGTCTTTCTCCTGCTCCAGACAAGAGCAGCAACTGCAGTCCAACCCACCCCTCACACCATAAAAAGGGTGGCGCTCCTCACACAGCTCTTCAGCTCTCCTTCCAGGCAGGTAGCTTTGGGATCCAGCAAGTATCTTTCTTGAAGTTTCTGATTTCCCTGAGACTTCCAATAGGAGGCAAGCACACACAGGCCCTTGGAGAACTTTGAAAGCAGGTTACCACAGCAGGGCAAAAGAGTCAGTCATTTTGCTCTGCGCACAGATAGAAGCAGCAACTGCAGGCCAATCCACCCCTCACACAGTAAAGACGGTGCTCCTCACACAGCTCTTCTTCTTGGCAGGGTCCTCTGGCTTCCAGGAGTGATGTAAAGTCCTAGGGTTTTAGGTCTCATTCTTACACCCCATTTTCTCATTGTAGTCTTTGTTTCATAGTCTCTGAGCTTAGCACAAACCAGTTCTGTCCCCCCTGGTCCAGCTTGACCACAGGGGGTGGAGACAGTGTTGTGCAAAGGAGATACAGCCTAATGAAAATTGCTCCCACCACTCTAAATACAGAAAGGTCTATTCAGCCTGGCTATGATTTACCCAGAAAAGGCAGGACATACCTCACTTGCCAGCCCAACATGTCAGTTAACAACTGCGCATGCAGATACTGCAGTGGCAGGTCTGAGAAACCTTGGAAAGACTACTTTTGTGGGTGGTACAACCAGTGCTGCAGGCCCGCTTGTAGCATTTGATTTATAGGCACTGGGCACACACAGTGCACATGACTAGGAACTTATCAGTAAATCAAATATGCCAATTGTGAATAGCCAATCATAATCACAATTTACAGAGAGATCATATGCACTTTAGCACTGATCAGCAGTGGTACAGTGCCCAGAATCCTTTAGCCAACAGGATAAGAAAAATAAGAAGCTAAAGGTAAAAAGTTTGAGAATAAACCTGCAAAAAGGGCCAGGTCTAAGACAGCAATTATATGCACCAGGATGACTGAGGATTGTTAATCGTCCGGCGGAGCTCTCCTAGGAAGTGGACTTTCTCGCACCCAGCAAGGTCTACCCCAAATAAATAACAAGTTGTTGATAATGAAAAGCTATTGCTAGTGTATGGCTGTCATCCAGAAGAGCATCCTAGTACTAAGAGGATTAGGATCTAAAGACAAACCATGGCTGGTCAGAGAACAGAGCGGAAGAGTAAAGCTTGAAGTATTTTACAAAAAGAAAGGTTCCAATGAGACAAATGGAAAGAGAAAGGAAATCCTAAAGTTTAGTACTTACAAAAGGTAAGGGGGAACTGCCAATTCATAAGTGGTGAATCTTAGGTACTGTGAAAAGGTGAAGTGAGGCAGAGCAGAAACAGCTAGGAGGAGAGCATTGTGTGAATTTAGTCTGAAGGTACCCGGGCCCCTTTCTGTGACGGACATGGTGGACCAGGCAGAGCGATTTGAAAGTAATATACATCTGGATACAAACCCAGTGAAGTGAAAACCTGTGCAAAGAAATGTGTGAATGGATGAGTAAATTGAGAATTAAGTGAGCCTCTGTATATTGAAAGCAAAGAAGGCACCTAGGAGCAAATACAGGGCATTTAAATAAAGGGAATTACTTTAGTCGCGGCAAGAGAGTATGACAGCCTGCACTGTAGTCTGATGCACCTAAGAAAGGAAGAAAGCGGCTAATTGTGCAGAGGGGACACAAATAGAAAAAACTGTAAAACAAGAATATATTAATCTGAGAGAAGTGTACAAGGACTGCTCAAAAGGCAGCCGGAACTGCTACCAGAAGTCGGGAGACACAAGATCAAATTAAGAACTGTGTTTGAAGGGAGCTTTCATACAATTAAGATTTTGGTTTTGTCCATGTTTATTTTCATTGACTCATGATTCATTTAGGAAACTAGAGCAACTAGAAACTAGAGCAACAAGGCAATTTTGGTCGAAGGGCAGGCCTCATCCAAACAAAGCAAATTTGAGTGTTGTCAGTACAGGTTAAAAATGGAAGAACAAAAGAGTGAATGAATTGCTGAAGCTACAGTAGGCCCATCTCGTAGGATGGCACTGTCGGTGCCTCCAAAGGGGCCCGCATGTATCAGTAGCACATACTGGCTTCCCTGGGGGATCCAGAGGGGTGGAGATTTTAATGAGAAAGAATCCTCCATTTCAGTTGACCCAGGAATGGGAAGAACCAACGGGATGCTATGTTGGCATCCAGGGCACCTGTGGTTGTCAGTCAGTACTGATCTTGAATGTCTATACCCCACCCCAAATTACAACAATTATTTGAGGTGATAGGCCCATACTTCTACAATCAGCAGTGATGAGGCTGATCATAGAGTTTAACAAGGTCCTTGATAGGTAGAGGGACAGGTCAGCCCCCCCCCCCAAATGGCAACACAATCAGTCACTCTAGTAGCTCAGTGTTTTGAGAAAAAAATAGAATAAAAAACGTTGTGATACCAAAATATTGTGTCAAGAGTATCAGGATATGAAAAACATCGTGGACAGTAACATCCAAAGTAAAAATGTCATTTTAAGTGTTATTTTAAATATATTTCAATGTATTTCTTTTATTTTAGCTGTTAATTTTTTGAATAGTGTCTTCATTAAAATAATTTATATAACTTGTGATTTTTTAAACACTATTAACATGCATCATTTAATTTTATGTTACTGTGTTATGGTAGATGGGTGTTGTTTTTTGGGGGGTATAAGGTTGGGGAAATTGTAAAATGTGCATATTTTAATTGGATTTTTGTATAATTGTTATTAATATGAAAATGAATTATTAATTTTTAAAATTATAGTTTTTTATTTTTAAAATAAGTTAATTATTAAAGAAAAAATATTAATTTAAATGTAATGATATTTACAAAAAGTAAAAAAAATGTATTTTAAGTACGTTTTGTTTATTTTTACTTATTTAAAACAAATTGGAAAATGTCAATATCGAAATTTTATATTGTATAATGTAAATATTTATCGAAACTGTATTTCATTATTTACTTTAAATCATAAAATTGATAAATATACATTTTTTATAATGACATATTATATTTGTTTTGCTTTGTGTTTTGAATTCTAAAATCTTTTATTTTCATTTTTAATAAGCTATATATATATATAAAATATTGTTTTATTTTTTATGTAAATAATTTTACAAATGTATTAATCGGCATTACACATTATACTCAACACGTATTAATTATGATGTATTTATGAAAAAATATGTTTGTTTACATTTTATACGTTTTATACTTTACAAATCGAAAAATATTTTTGTTAATAAGAAATTTCATATTTTAGTATAAAACAAGTAATTGGGAAATGCATGATATATTTTTATGTTTAATTCATATATTCATATATTTTATAATTTTATATTAATGTTAATCATATTTTTGAGTAATGTACATGTATTTTAGGATTTTTAAAATTTGGTTTATGTATATTTTTAAGTTTACTTTTCTAAGTTATATTTTGTTTTATTACAAAATAATATGTATTATTTTATGTATTTTCATTTAATAACAAATTATTGAATATGTTATTGGTTCATGTTAAATATATAGTTTTAATTTTTTGGTAATAATGGGCCATAAGTAATTTTTTATTCATTTTATAAATGAGTAATTTTTAGGTTTTTTTACCATGCAGCATGTATTTTGTATGTAACTCTTTTAGCGTTGACTACCTTCTCCTGTTTCTTTTTGATTGGAGTGGGAATAGTGAATGTTATTCTTTAGTGTCCACTACCTTCCTCAAAATGGTTTAGTTTTGAGCGGGAATACTAAATGGGACCCTTTTAATGTCCAACACCTTCCCCAAAATGGTTTACATTGGAATGAGAATAGTAAATGGGACCCCTTTAGTGGCAAAAGCTTTCCACAAAAACAGTTTACAGCCTAATTTAGCTCTTGGTGGTCATTCTGTCATCCTGCTGTGGTCCCAAGTACTCCATCATATTTAGATGTTGAGACAATAGACAGGAAACTGCCGCTGCAGCGGTCTTCTCTGCTGGCTAGCTGTACTTCGTTGCTATAAAGCCAGCAGGATTGCGCCAAGATATTCCCATTGAACTGACGGGGTCTTGGCAGCAGAATCCTGAAGTAGTGGCAATGGTGGTGTGGAGACAGGTACGTACTACTTATTTACATCTCAATGCTCATATATGTCAATATGTACATGTAGGTAATGTGTACTGGGCATTATTTTTACATATAGCATTGCACACCAACAACATGCACACACCATTGACAATACATGCACATCCACCACAAAAGGTTATCTTAAAATCTGGTGACAATGTGGTGGCTGAGCGTCATGGTCAAGTAGCAGCAGCACAGCGAGGACCTGGACAATGGCGTTGAAGACAGAATCGGTGGGGGGACCCCGAAAAAAGGTGAATTTTCACCGCTTTTCCTTTGTTTCCACCAACCCGAGCTTGGTGGTTACCAGCCACAGTTGCTTTGACAGAAAGGCACTTTGTAATCTGGACAGCGGGAATCTTGGCAGGACTCCCTCCAACTGACGCTCCAGCCTCTGTGGCCACCAACATGGGAGACAGATCCTGGCAGAGTCGGCGGGACCGCAGCGATCTTCTCTCCAGAGCCCAGCTCACATCTAAATCGGGCAGGCAGCCCGCCAAAGCGTCAGACAGGAAGCCTGACAAAAAAGCAACATCTGGGCCAGTCCCGCCAAATCTAAATCAGGTCCTTAGTTTGAGGCTAGGAATAGTCAATGTGACCCTTTTAGTGTCAAACACCTTCCCTAATATGGTTGAGACTGGATTGGGAATAGTGAATGTGACCCCTTTAGTGTCCACCACCTTCCCCAAAATGGCTTAGTTTGGAGTGAGAATAGTAAATGTGACCCCTTTAGTGTCCAATACCTTCACCAAAATGATTTCGTTTAGAGTGGGAATAGTACATGTAAACCCTTTAGTGTCTAACACTTTCCCAAAAAAGGTTTAGATTGGAGGGGGAATAGTATATTTGACCCCCTTTAGTGTCTAATACCTTCCCCTTAATGCTTTAGATTGGAGTTTCTTACATCCTTTACATGGCGGGGTTGGCGCCATGTAAAGGATGTCAGATATGTAGATTGTAATCTGCACGGCGGTGCCTTACTCAGTAACACCGCCATTTCCCCCAACCATCCACACCGCCGTACCATCAGGCAGTGGTCACGGTGTGTCATAGGGAAGAAGTCAGTTCGACCGCTGGTGGCGGTTCAACCGTTGCCATTATAATCAGGCCCTTAATGTCCAATACTTTAGTTAAAATGGTTTTGTTTGGGTTAGGAGTTGTTCATGTAATTTTTTTTAGTGTCCAAGATTTTCAGAAAAATGATTTGTATAGGAATTTCATGAGCAAATATAGAATACCATATTTAAATGTAGATTTTTTATTATAATAAAAGTACATAACACAGTTTTAAATTTGTATGTTTTAACTCATATTTATTTAATTTATATATTTTCATTGTTAACATATATAATTGTACTTATACATAAACATTGATATACAAACAATCTTGAAATACAATTTCAATATGTAATAAATCTTGTAAATCATATTGAAACAATTTTGTACTTTATACGTTATTGTGAGTTTTCCCATTGTTTGACATTTTTTTAAACATTAATACAGTTCTTTTAAGTACTATTGTACACATATTTTTTACAATAGATGTTTAGTACACATTCAATAAACGTATATTTTTTAATACTATTATATAATCTATACTTTACATTATTTCACATATTTTAACAAAGCACTTTCATGTTTAACGTTTTCTAAACATTTTTAATTTTTTTTTTAACATTTTGATTTACAAAAAAAAAAAAATTGTATGGTTTTCTATGGGGAGATAGTCTTCTTTAAGTTTCATTTCGTGCCAAATTGTTTACCGCTTTTTTTTAGCCTATTTGTAACATTATTAGTCTATTTTCCTGGAAGGAGGTCACGTAAGGTACTGCTGTTTGTCGGAACAGTTAAGACTTTTTAAAGTTTTTTTTTTAGGTTTTTGAGGTTTTTTTGGGGTATATAAATGAAGCGTTGTAGACTTTAGTTGTAGTTCTGTTTTTGGGGTTTCCTTAGATTTAGGGGCTTAATCTGAGTTTGGCGGGGTGGGAGCGGGGCAGGAAACTACTGCCCCACTCCAGCACCGCCAAAGTCAACCGCCGGCCGCCCACCAGATTAAGAGTTTTTTCCTGGTATGGCGGGCGGTCCTATGGTGCTCCTGCAGCAGTGCCATCAAAAAAAGGCACTGCAATGGGAACCCCAAAGCAAGTTCCTGCACGGCATGGACGGTTAAGTCCATGCCGTGCAGGAACTGGACATGCATGAAGGCATGGGGGCACAACACGTGCCTCCCTGCATGCATCCCCATGGCGTGAGGCACCAGGGAGCTCTGTAGGGCCCCCTTAGTTTCCTCACCACCAGCACTTTCATGATGTGAACACCGCCATGAGATCGCTGGCAGTGAGGAAACTCCTAATATGCTTCGCCAGGCTACAGTGGCATGTCACGCATATTGTGGCCTCACACCACAGTGCGGTGCCATGAAAGTCCGACCATCATAATTGTAATATGGTGGTCAGACCACTGGTACGGCATTCCCCGACTGCCACCGCGCCCCTATCATGGGTTTGGCGGTCAATAGACCGCTGAACTCGTAATCAGGCCCTTAGTTGTATTTATTAAAGTGTTGTTCACTAGTGTGTTGGTGTAGGTAGAGTTGGTTAATAATATGTTGCTATGTTATGTTATAGTACATTATATTATGAACTTTTTAATGATTAATTGTGATGTATATGCTATGTTTGAAGTTACTGTTTTTGCAGGTGGGTATTGTGTTTTACTATGCAGGTGTTAGGTTGCCAATGTCTTTTTTTAAGGAAATCAATTGTGCTTTGTAGTAAACCAATATTTTTTACTTTGATTTCCTTTTTTTGTCGTTTTCCAGGAGTGTTTTTAAACACTTTTTCAGGTTTTTTATGGTTTATGAAAACTTTGGACTGCCTTGATGGATCTCTATTGAACCAGTTTATTTTTGCTTTTTGTTTTGGGCTTCTTGAAGTTTCTTTTTCAATTTTTGGTGTATTATACTTATAGGTTACATGGAGATGGAGGAGGATGTGCAGCTACAGAACAGTCAGTACCATTCATGCGTGGGTACGGTCCGTACCACACGTACCCCTATGGCATCAGTACTTTTTGGATACGAGGCGTACACACGCCTTGAATGTGGGCTTAGAGGACTGGCCCAGCATGTCAACATCATATTGGTGTGTGTGTAGGTCCAGGCCAGCAGTGTACAGCTCCAAGGGGGTGCGTGGGTGGGTGCATAAGACTCCCAGCAGTGGACAGAGATATGAGGGGTGGGTGCATATGACTCCCAGCAGTGGACAGAGATATGAGGAGTGGGTGCATATGACTACCAGCAGTGTCCAGACATATGGGGGTGGGTACATATCACTACCAGCAGTGTCCAGACATATGGGGGTGGGTGCATATCACCACCAGCAGTGTCCAGACATATAGGGGTGGGTGCATATCACTACCAGCAGTGTCCAGACATATGGGGGTGGGTGCATATCACTACCAGCAGTGGACAGACATATGGGGGTGGGTGCATATGACTCCCAGCAGTGTCCAGACATATGGGGGTTGGTGCATATCACTACCAGCAGTGTCCAGACATATGGGGGTGGGTGCATATGACTCCCAGCAGTGTCCAGACATATGGGGGTGGGTGCATATCACTACCATCAGTGGACAGAGATATGAGGGGTGGGTGCATATCACTACCAGCAGTGTCCAGACATATGGGGGTGGGTGCATATCACTACCAGCAGCGTCCAGACATATGGGGTGGGTGCATATGACTCCCAGCAGTGGCCTGCAATATGAGGGGTGGGTGCATATGACTCCCAGCAGTGGTCAGAGATATGAGGGGTGGGTGCATATGATTTTCAGCAGTGGACAGAGATATGAGGGGTGGGTGCATATCACTACCAGCAGTGTCCAGACATAGGGGGGTGGGTGCATATCACTACCAGCAGTGTCCAGACATATGGGGGTGGGTGCATATGACTCCCAGCAGTTGACAGATATATGGGGGTGGGTGCATATGACTCCCAGCAGTGTCCAGACATATGGGGGTGGGTGCATATCACTACCAGCAGTGGACAGACATATGGGGGTGGGTGCATATGACTCCCAGCAGTGGACAGACATATGGGGGTGGGTGCATATCACTACCAGCAGTGTCCAGACATATGGGGGTGGGTGCATATCACTACCAGCAGTGTCCAGACATATGGGGTGGGTGTATATCTCTACCAGCAGTGTCCAGACATATGGGGTGGGTGCATATCACTACCAGCAGTGGACAGACATATGGGGGTGGGTGCATATGACTCCCAGCAGTGTCCAGACATATGGGGGTGGGTGCATATCACTACCAGCAGTGTCCATACATATGGGGGTGGGTGCATATGACTCCCAGCAGTGTCCAGACATATGGGGGTGGGTGCATATCACTACCAGCAGTGGACAGAGATATGAGGGGTGGGTGCATATCACTACCAGCAGTGTCCAGACATGTGGGGGTGGGTGCACATCACTTCCAGCAGTGTCCAGACATATGGGGATGGGTGCATATGACTCCCAGCAGTGGCCTGCAATATGAGGGGTGGGTGCATATGACTCCCAGCAGTGGTCAGAGGTATGAGGGGTGGGTGCATATGACTCCCAGCAGTGGACAGAGATATGAGGGGTGGGTGCATATCACTACCAGCAGTGTCCAGACATATGGGGGTGGGTGCATATCACTACCAGCAGTGTCCAGACATATGGGGGTGGGTGCATATCACTACCAGCACTGTCCAGACATATGGGGGTGGGTGCATATCACTACCAGCAGTGTCCAGACATATGGGGGTGGGTGCATATCACTACCAGCAGTGGAAAGACATATGGGGGTGGGTGCATATGACTCACAGCAGTGTCCAGACATATGGGGGGGGGTGCATATCACTACCAGCAGTGTCCAGACATATGGGGGTGGGTGCATATGACTCCCAGCAGTGTCCAGACATATGGGGTGGGTGCATATCACTACCAGCAGTGGACAGAGATATGAGGGGTGGGTGCATATCACTACCAGCAGTGTCCAGACATATGGGGGTGGGTGCATATCACTACCAGCAGTGTCCAGACATATGGGGGTGGGTGCATATCACTACCAGCAGTGAACAGACATATGGGGGTGGGTGCATATCACTACCAGCAGTGTCCAGACAAATGGGGGTGGGTGCATATGACTCCCAGCAGTGGCCTGCAATATGAGGGGTGGGTGCATATGACTACCAGCAGTGGACAGAGATATGGGGGTGGGTGCATATGACTCCCAGCAGTGTCCAGACATATGGGGGTGGGTGCATATCACTCCCAGCAGTGTCCAGACATATGGGGGTGGGTGTATATCACTGCCAGCAGTGTCCAGACATATGGGGGTGGGTGCATATCACTACCAGCAGTGTCCAGACATATGGGGGTGGGTGCATATCACTACCAGCAGTGTCCAGACATATGGGGGTGGGTGCATATGACTCCCAGCAGTGGACAGACATATGGGGGTGGGTGCATATGACTCCCAGCAGTGTCCAGACATATGGGGGTGGGTGCATATCACTACCAGCAGTGGACAGACATATGGGGGTGGGTGCATATGACTCCCAGCAGTGGACAGAGATATGAGGGGTGGGTGCATATCACTACCAGCAGTGTCCAGACATACGGGGGTGGGTGCATATCACTACCAGCAGTGTCCAGACATATGGGGGTGGGTGCATATCACTACGAGCAGTGTCCAGACATATGGGGGTGGGTGCATATCACTACCAGCAGTGGAAAGACATATGGGGGTGGGTGCATATGACTCCCAGCAGTGGACAGAGATATGAGGGGTGGGTGCATATGACTCCCAGCAGTGGACAGAGATATGAGGGGTGGGCGCATATCACTACCAGCAGTGTCCAGACATATGGGGTGGGTGCATATCACTACCAGCAGTGTTCAGACATATGGGGGTGGGTGCATATGACTCCCAGCAGTGGACAGACATATGGGGGTGGGTGCATATGACTCCCAGCAGTGTCCAGACATATGGAGGTGGGTGCATATCACTACCAGCAGTGGAAAGACATATGGGGGTGGGTGCATATGACTCCCAGCAGTGGACAGAGATATGAGGGGTGGGTGCATATGACTCCCAGCAGTGGACAGAGATATGAGGGGTGGGCGCATATCACTACCAGCAGTGTCCAGACATATGGGGTGGGTGCATATCACTACCAGCAGTGGACAGAGATATGAGGGGTGGGTGCATATCACTACCAGCAGTGTCCAGACATATAAGGAGTGGGTGCAGAGGACTCCCAGCAATGTCACACTCCCAGGAGGATGGATGTCTTTCACACACTGCATGACACACCACATGTGGGTGTGAGGACATATAACACATGCATACCCACCCATGGTGGATGCATCACAATACACACCCTGATTTCATGCCACAAGACTGTATAGTCATGTAACTGCATACACAACTAAGATAGCCAAAGGGAACACACACTGTCACGCACATCCCAGGACTGATAGGAATGTCCAAGTGCTGGTCCAGCCACCAAGATGTTGTCTCTCATGGCAGGAATAGGGTTCAATGCCACTAGATACAATGCCCACAATTGTGAGTCAGGTGCCCAAATACCCTGCATAACACGTACCATTTGTGTGTTAGGCCGTGATTACACACATGCATAGTCCTGAAAAGGAACAATTTGTCCCTGATGCCATTCCTACATACCCAAAACACAAGTAGAGTGACTAGCAAGGATGGCACAGACGATTCAGCAGGAGACATCGGTGAGCAGGCATGACCATTGTTGAAGGGATCCGTCACCAACAAAGGAAATGTGGACACAGGTCAGCACAACAATTGTGCAACTGTTTGCAGGGACGATGCCAGGTGCCAGAGAGGAAGGAACACTCCTTGGGACAATGTCTCCAAAGGAAATGAACACACACTACCAATTATTATGTGCACAGACATTGTGATGGCACACAGATACCATAGTCCACCTCATGACCATTATACAAAAACATATCTTAGAACCCTAACACATTACCAGAACACCAACTTCATGAGCCACATCACCAACATCAAGTACCTGAAATGCAATAGTGTTGAAAGTAAAAGAAAAGGCTTTATTCAGCACAGAAAAATAATAATTAATAAGACTATGTACAAAGGCCAATGGCCAGTCCATTTCTCGAGTGCAAGGGTGGACGTAGGGGACCGCGTCCACCCCTACCTTGCCTGCACAAACGAACCTCAAGGTTTGTCGACCGGGGGGGGCATCATCAGTGGCAGGACCAGGCACCGCAGGGACAGGAGGGGGTTGGATAGGTGTGGTGGGTGCAGGGGTGGATGTCTCCACCACAGGGGGTGGGGCAGCGCCAAAGGTGGAGGTGAACACGGCACTGCACACTTCAGCTAGGGCCTCCATCCTAACCCCTGCACCGGAAGATACCCCAGGGGCAACAGAGGGTGTGGTGGCCGAGGGATGGGGTGCAGCGCTCTTTGGGGAGGGGGTTGACATGGGGGGACTCAACTCCCCTGCCCGGGGACTTCCTCGCACGCTTGTGGGGTGGTGTCACAGTGGGGCTGAGGGCCAGACCAGCCATGTAGCTGTCCTCGGGTGACAGTTTGGCAGGGGAGCTAAGGGGAGTGGTTTTGACGGAACTGGGTTGTGAGGACTGCGGACTATGACTGTGGCTGCGTGTCTGTCGTCTTCCCCCAGGCCCTGTGGGTGTGCCTACATCCCCCTGAGTGTGCGTGCCAGGATGTGTGCGCTGTGCCTTACTTGTGGGTGTGCTGGTAGTGTCTGTTGGGGTGCGTGCCCGTGACTGTCTGGGTGTGCGTTGGGCAGGCATGGGAGAGGGCAGTGTGGATGAGTCCGGGGTAGGGGGGGACGGAGCGCTGCAGGGCAGTAACTGCTGCTGTCAGTGAAGAGTCCATTGACCGCAGAATCCTGCGTTAGTCCGACATCGTTGCTGACATGCCCTCCATGAACGACACCACCTGTGTGAGCAGTCTAGTGTGGTCATGGAGGACATTCAGCAGCGATGCCTGCCCAAGCTGCAACTCCTGCAGTATGTCCACAGACTCTTCACTGAGGACAGCAGGGGTGACAGGGGCAGGGGGTGCGGTGCCTGGCACGAAGGAGACATGGTGGGACGCTGCATGGACAGGAGGGACGGGAGCAACTGGGAGGGCGGGGATGGGAATGGAGGAGGCGGGGACAGATGTGGGTATGCTGCCAGTTGGTGTTGCAGCCTCCACCTCCTCAGGGAGTTCAGCCTCGGACCCGTCGGTGTCGTAGCTGCTCTTGCCTCCAGACAGGTCCTCCAACTGACTCCCCTCGCCCTCCGTGCCACTGGCTCCTGCTGACTCCACAGCACTGGCGGCACTGTCGCTGGGTCCCTCCTCAAGGTCCATGCAGGTGTCTCCCTCGTTTTCGGTTGATGATGCTGTGGGCAAGGATAAGAAACCAAAATGCATCAGTCACCTGTATACATCTGACACATGAGCACAAAACAATTGGTCACAGTGCATATCTGGCAATGCATCATGAGTAACAGCTACATTACTCCGCACATATGTATGCCCTGTACTGCCCAGTTGGTAGACCCACTATGCCACTTGGACACCGTGAAAAAAAGAACACACCAGGCCACAACTTAAATGAGAAATACACTGAGAAGCTAGTGACTGTGAACGGGTGAGCACAGCAATACAATGAAGTCATGCCACCTCTTGTTTACCCTGAAAGAAAAAAGTAGTGGTGCACCCAAGGTAAACTAACACACCTCAATACTCAAGGTGTCACCACACTCAGAGACCTGTAAGTAATTTGGAACACAAAACAGAAAAATGTGGTTACCTTGAGACTCACAATACTTTACACAATCGACATGTTTTGAATGTGGAAATTCGCCATCTCGTGAAAAGAACACTCATGTGCCTGGATGAAATATGTCGCACAAGGCAGTGCACACAAAAGTCGATTTACCCTGTCATTGAAGAAGCTGACACCTTTTCTAAGAAGCCACAGTTAGAAATAAATGGTGTTGCAGAAAGTACATATACATGTGCCCACGGAGGTCTTGATGTCTTGACACTCGTTAGTTCGTATCACCAACAACAAAGGAGTCTCACAAAATCCAGACCTCAGTGGGAACATGTATATGGAGAATCTGCAACACCAATTAATTCTAACAGTGGCTTCTTTGAAAAGGTGCCTGTGTGTTCAATGAAAGTGGAAATGCCGTTTGGCGTGCACTTCCTCAGGAGATATCTTTCATGCGGGCACATCATTGTTCTTAACACAAATCATCAAATTACCACATTTAAAACATTAGGAACTGTTGACAAGTGCTGTGAGTGCCAAGGTACAAATTATTTAGAGTAACAACTTGAATTATGTCATTTGTCACATGGCTATCCGTCACCTGATTACACAGTTGGCTACACATATGACCTACTGCCTGTCATCTGGAGTGGCACACATGTCCACACCCAGGACAATGCATAAGCTAATGGGCCTGCAATTGGTTTGAAAAAAAGCCTAGCTGTACTGTGGGGACACCCTCATGGCAAGCCAGAATGTACACACAGATGTCAGCACACAAAGTCAAAACTGCGTTGCATCTGAACCACACACAGGTGCCAAAAATGTATGAGCATGATAAATGTTTGTAAAAAACTGACACAGGCTGCAAAGCACGAACATTAAGCACTGGCCACCATCACAGGGGCACTGCACGTTGATTTTCTGTACAGCCAATTCTCACACACAAGTCAGACCTGGCAATGAAAAATCAGGGTTGCACATGTATGCCCCTCCCGCACACCCCCCCATACCTGAGTCAATGTGACTGATACATATCAAGAAGTGACACCTCTTATTCAGGGTTACAATAACTGTGCTTGAAAACTTGCTTCATTGACACAGTCTCACCTCGTGGGGCTGGCAACACATATTTGTGACAAACAGCCATCAACAGATTGTTGTGAATAGCCACACAGGCACTGCCCAGTGTGAGTATGTACAAGCAAAATGGTGTATTCCTGTCCAGTGGACACATGTAGCACACATTTGAAAAATACAAACTAGGCCAGGTAACAATGCCACAGAGGCAGACCTATGCTGAACCCACAGTGAATGTGCACAGTGTTGGATGACACACATGATTAGGAGGCCAGGGTGTCTCAGGGGACTGTAGCGGGCACACTGCTCCGTGGTCCTGAAATGAGCTGACTGTACCATGTTCAACCGTCATGGCACTATACATATCTCCCACTCATGCACATCATGTCTGAGGCCACAACATTGGTCATGCATGCTGCAAGGGGGTTCAGTTGAAAGCTCACACTCCTATGTTGAGAATCATCATCAGTGACAACAAATATGGACCCCCAACATAGTGAACAGGTCATGGCACAGGCAAGGTACCAACACAAGTCACAGACCACCCTCCAACATGATGCAGAAAGCAATGTGCACTTAGATTTACTGGCACCGTAGATGACCATGTGCAAATGTGTTTACACACAGACCAGGGGACACATGTCAAGGAGGGGAAGGGATGAAAAAGAGCACCAGGTGACAATGGGGAACAGAAAATGCACTGCACATATCAACTCTGGGAGTGTATTCATGCGAAAGAGCACTTTCAAAAGTAGGCAACACATAACACGACCAAAAGCCATGTACCTACCCCCTCCTTGCTGCAGTCTCTCCTGTAACTGCCTATCGAGGTCAGGGAAGACCACCGCCAGGACACGTCTCATGTGGGGGATCAGGCGTCGGTGGCCGCCGTGGGGGCGTGGAGGGTCCAGCCCCAGCTGGACCCGGGCGATCCGCCGGGTCCAGCACCGGATGTCCTGCCACCTCTTGCGGACCTGTGGCAGCTGCCGACTACGCTCCCCCGCAGTTCTCACGGCCCTGACAACGTTATTCCAGATCACTCCCTTCTCGTAGGCAGTTACCTGTCAGGATGACAAAGTGACATAACATTAATACACCTGCTCCATGTCCCAGAGACACACATTAGAACATCTTTGAAATGTTGAACAGGACATAGAATGCTGACATGAATTGCCTCATTCACAACAAGAAATAGCCCTGTGTGCAAGCGCCAATGCACTACATGGCATTGAAAGTCAACAGGTGGCATGAGGGGTGCAACACACTCACTGATCATGCCACACACTGTGCAGCACATGCAACAGCAGGCTGATGGCCAGCACGTGCCAAGCAGTCACATGTCCCACTCCATTGACACACCCTCAGCAGACTAGACAGACACACCCAGGCACAGATCACTCGCCTGTCATTGACAACAGCGGATACAACCCTCACTCTGCACATGTGCCATTTGCCAGTGGGGAGTCACAGGTGTCGTGCTAGCTCTGCAAGTCAGACACAAAGCACGGCTTACTTGTCACAACAGATGGGTAGATATGTTGCCTCCACCATGCAGCTGTGGTGCAACACTTCACATAGACACTCACCCACATGACAAGGAACATTCACACACATCAATGTCCACGAGGCCGTACACATCATTTGGACACTCTCACCACAGGTCCACTCAACTCATACACATCTGTGGGTACAGTCACCTGTCACACCGGGGGGACCACTGAATCACCTCAGGACAACAGGAAGAAAAGCCACCAAGGATTTGCCAGGCTGAATGTGTCATGCACTATGCAGTGAAAGTCACTGTAAGCACTATGCAAGTGAGGAGTGCACACGGGAACTACATCATGCTCTGCATGAGAGACATAAGCATGACCCCCCCCCGGACACACTCTAAACAACATTGCATGTGTGTCCCCCCTGGACACTATATTGACTGTCACACAACAGGTGCATAGGCAAAGGTAGTGGAGTCAGCACTCACCTGCTCCCCTGGTCTCTCATACAGGCTGGTGTACTGTGGGAGGAGGACATCCAGCAACGCCTCATTCTCCTCCAGGGTGAATGGCTGGGCCCTCTCCACAGCACGTGACATGGCCAGAGGAAGCAGCAGTGTTGTTGACTCTTGAGTTGTGCAGGCAAGTGCCCTCTCATGGGTTCTGGCTGCCTTATATCTGTCTTGCTGAGGGGCATTCATTTTGAGGATTACATAGTGATTGGTCTGAATCATTCGCATCGTACGTTTACTCCAATCCCTTTAAACATACACCAGTGACAGCATTTGCATCGTTCAAAATTTGAGCATCATGTCAAGTCAACAACCACTTTGCAACATTGTATTTTGTAGCCAACTGACTTTTCCAGGATACCTGATGGACACATTTCAACTGAAAACTCGGTATCCATGACAGCCAGCATGTATTTATGGCCTAACACTTGTCCCTTATGTGTCCCCTATGTAATTTTGAAATCCACACACAGGTACTGTGCGTTTCACACGTACCCCTATGGCACCTGTTGTACAGTGCGTTTGACCCGTACGTGTAGGCACTAGTAGTAAATGTACGTGTACTACTATTGCGATCCCCTTACGGGTACGCACTAGTAGTACACGTACGTGTACTACTAGTGCGTACAGGTACGTGTACTACTAGTGCGATCCCCTTACGGGTACGCAATAGTAGTACACGTACGTGTACTACTACTGCGATCCCCTTACGGGTACACAATAGTAGTACACGTACGTGTACTACTAGTGCGATCCCCTTACGGGTACGCACTAGTAGTACACAAACGTGTACTACTAGTGTGTACAGGTATGTGTACTACTATTGCGATCCCCTTACGGGTACGCACTAGTAGTACACATACCTGTACGCACTAGTCGTACACATACGTGTACTACTAGTGCGTACAGGTACGTGTATCTACTAGTACGATCCCCTTACGGGTACGCAATAGTAGTACACGTACATGTACTACTACTGCGATCCCCTTACGGGTACGCAATAGCAGTACACGTACGTGTACTACTATTGTTTTCCCCTTACGGGTACGCACTAGTAGTACACGTACGTGTACTACTAGTGCGTACACCTACGGGTACTCATTTCACACGCTTACAATGGTAATACAGGCGTACACATGCCAGGAATGGAGGGCTACCAGTCGCACAAGGATGTCCATCAAGTACTTGTCATTGCATACTTTCATGTGCAGGCCCTAGGTGTGTTAGCCAGTGATATTGCCCAGGTCATCTTATCTAGTTGCACAATTGATGTGTGATGACCTGTGGACACATGTCATGTGTGATGGGGCACTATGTGGCACACTTCACCTTGACACTTGCCACATGTGTGTCTGTAGTCCAACTGTGTCATGCACAGCAGCTGTGGGATGGCACAGTCATCAACACCCGCACCTGTCTCCTGATGCCAGGGACAGGGACACTTTATCAACTGACCTGTCACGATCAGCGTGCCCCTTTGGGACTATGTCAGGTGTGTGTCATGTGTTCCCATGAGCTTGATGTCAGTGTCCCGTCAACTGCATCAGCTGTTGGTGCATCCAACAGGGGTCTGTGTGGAGATGGACATGGAACACATCGACGCACACCATGCCACATGTGGATTCCCACGGCTGTAGGGTCTGTGTGCATCGGACATCATATTTTGCAAGTCATACATGTCTGCGTTGTCTCAATGGATGTGTCTTTGTGTTGTCACATGTACCCCTTCATCGCACTGTGTTTGATATGTACATTTGACATTCCATGTGACCTGTGCGTGTGCCTTTCAGTCAGCTGTCTGGATGAAATGACATCCTTCCAATGCAGCTATGTGGTTGTGTGTCACTCCGGTGATATCTGTGGCTCTTCACTCAGTCTGGCCCCCAAATAATTTCAGGGCATATCATGTTGACTTGACTATCAACAGGTGTATCTGGCTTTTTGTAGGAG
This sequence comes from Triturus cristatus, assembly GCF_964204655.1. Lineage (NCBI taxonomy): Eukaryota > Metazoa > Chordata > Amphibia > Caudata > Salamandridae > Triturus > Triturus cristatus. The sequence continues at coordinate 140,942,886 of NC_140591.1, read as the reverse complement.
TGCCAGCAAGCTGGCATATGTGTCCTGTATGTATTGCACACACCGACTCCATAGTTACCTGATGTGTATTAGCAGTGTAGCATGTGCTATGTTCATTGACATTGATATTGGCAGACTCTCAATCTTCATTCTTACAAACAATGTCTTGCAGGGCACCGCCTGTCCCAAGACCAGTGCCATGAGGGAACGTGCCTGCATCCGACGTTACAGATTCACTCAACAGTTGATTTGACCGACAGGCTGGCACCACACCTCCAACCGCGACACTGGTATCCTACTGCGCTGACCCCAAAGATGAAGGTGATGGCAGCCCTACATTTTGTTTGCCACAGGTACGTTTCAATTCACCAAGGCTGATGTTGGTGGCATGTCACAGACAATGTTCAGCCGTGCCCTGCGTGATGTTTTAGCAGCCATGTTGGAGCACCTTGATGAATTCATCACATTTCCTACTCCTGAGGATTTGACAGATGTCAAGGGTGATTTCTATGCCCTGGGAGGGATGCCCCATGTCATTGGGTCCATTGATGGTACACATGTGGCTTTGGTACCACCACAGGCACAGGAACAAGTCTATCGCAATAGAAAACATTACCACTCGATTAATGCCCTTGTGGTGTGTCTTGCTAACATGCTGATTTCCCATGTCTGTGCACATTTTCCAGGATCAGCACACAATGCCTACATCATGAGGCGTAGCAGGGTGCCACATATGATGCTGCGGCGGCACAACGAACGAGCATGTCTTGTTGGTGGGTATACTCTGTCCTGTGTGTTGCGGTATATTTGGCTCTTACGGCATCTCCTGACCCACTTTTTTACATGATGTTTCCATGTAGGGGACTCTGGATATCCCAACATGCCATGGCTAATAACACCTCTCCGCAACCCAAGAACAGCTGCAGATCACAGGTACAACAATGCACACGGGCAGACCAGGCGAGTGATTTAGAGTACGTTTGGCCTCCTGAAGAGCCGATTCCGGTGCCTGGACAAGACAGGCAGGTCCCTCCCTTATGCCCCGGAGAACGTCTGCCGAATCTTCCTTGTGTGCTGCATGCTGCACAACATGGCAGTTGAGAAGGCAGTGCCACTCATCCTGGATCCGGATGAGCAGGAACATCCACCCATGGAGGATCAAGGGCTTGATATCCGGAGTCAGCTTGTACGCAACTTCTTCTCATAATGGTGAGTCTCTGGGTATGAATGTGCAAGCTTGTAGCATTGAGTGGCATGTGTTGCAATGTGTGTGTCCAGATGACTGAATGCAAAGTGACTTGGATGTGTGTTCTGATATGTCACTCGAGTGATGATGTCATGCCACACAGTTTTGCGGAGCGACTTTCTTAGCAATTTACATGTGTCAAACATAGTTCATTTTTGGTAAATGTCCATGTGTGCGGTGATAATTGTTTTAGGTGACTTCTTGTGTGTCTGTCATTCCCAGGTATTTTGCGCCTGTTGTCTGCTCGTGTCATCGTTGTCCTCCTGCTATTCCTCATGAGGATTGCAACATGTGCTGAATCAGCGTTCCATGCACGGACATGTGGAAAGGTCAGTCTTGGTAAGGTTTGCAGCAAGGATTTTTTGTGGTGGTACGGGTTTGGAATGTATGGGGACTGCTTCTGTGCATGTTGTGGTACCATGCATACATGTCTTATCACCATGGAGCATATCACATGTAGCATCACTCCCATGACATGATAGTCACCCTTCTTGACAGTCATCTGTAGTGGAGTGTGGCGTCTGATGATGGCATCAATGTGTGTAAACCTTGCCTCTGAAACATTGCAGATGCTACGGGTGGACATAGTGGGGGACATCACAACAACAGGCTCCATGGGGAATTGCAGCCTCTCAGTGTGCAGCAGGATGTGTTTGGCTCATCCCCTTAACTTGTGGGCCAGTTCATTGGGATTTACATCATCCGTGTTGTGCAGGGGGTGTCCAGCGTATGTCGCACATGTTCTGTCAACTGACCTGTGAGTCTGTTAATATGGATGCATATCCCTTTGTGTGTGTATGTGGAATAAAGGTGTTCAGCACAATCCAAAGTGCCTCATCTCTGTCACTGCAGCTCTCTTGACAGTTTGCATACGTCATCTATGGCATAATAGTCAAAGATTGAGCATCTGTGTGTATGTGTACTTTGGCAACATGCATGCAGTGCTTTATGGCTAATGATCTCTATTGTGCATGAAGTACCTGGTTGGGTATGTATTTGAGCAGGTTGCTCCCCACAAAGGGACGTGAACGCCTGCTGATGGTATGTCTCCTTTGCGCATCTCCGCATTTTGTTGCCTGATTCAGTGGCTGTAATTTATGGTGATTGTTCATACATTTCCTCGTAGTGACCCATGAGTAACCTGACACTCCTTCCTTTACATACACCTGTTGCACTGTGACTTTCAGACCTTGTCTTTGTGTGCTAATTTTTGCCTAATTTCTAACCCCTTCCGCCTGCTGCTGCCTCACCTGCGGCACCGCCCCACCGAGTGCCCTGATTCTGCAACCTCCACGCCTCAAAAATGCTCTGCCCTTCCCCCTCCACCCATTCGAAATGCAGGCAGCAGCTTTTCTGTGCCACTGTAGCCCCAGCGCCGTGCCAAAGGCAGGAACGTCTGCGCCTGCAACATGCACAGTGCACGACCCTCTAGTCTTTGCATGACCCACGTCACACAACAGGCTCATGCTGCAGCCACTCTCCAAGCAATGTCCTCCAGACAATCATCCTCCTGCTATCAGGCAACCCCTAAGCACACACACGACACCTTCGCATGCTGAGTGTGCTACTCCTACTGCCTACACAGCGTTGCCCAGCCTACAAGACCCTGTCAGAACAACCAGGTAATGTGCCACCTACCCCATACCCGCTCCGTCCACCAGCACGCCATTGGACTCTGTTACCTCCTCAACACAACAGCCCCACACATCACCTTCACGACAGTAACCTGGACAACAGCATCCTCAGCACATGACGTCTTCATTGCCATCTCAGACGGATACAAGATCACCCGCAGGGACGGCAACACCAATCCCGGGGGATGAATTGCTCTTTATTCACAAGTACACCCTCAGAGTCACAACTCCGGGTTTGCTGCAACTCCATGGCAACCCTCAGTGCAACACTCCTCTACAGATCTGCGGGCCTACATCTACTATTCCGCTAAGCCATCAACACGTACATCTGCACGCACGCCCTCACCTCCACAGGCTACATGTGGCTGGGAGCCAGTAACTTCTTGCTGGAGGGGAACCACACCACCATCCATCATTGGTCCATCGACATTTGAATCCACGTCTCCGACAAGCAACACACTGCCCCACACCCCGCTACCGATCCCCCAAAGATGCTTGATGTAAGTCACCACAGACAAGCTGTGTGGGACACTCAAAACAACACCCCCGCCACACCCTGCAACCTCACGCACTGGATCAGCAACTGATCCAACAATCTTGCCACATTGACGGACTTTCCTGTGAAGCAGAAGAACAGTTAAGGCACCTGGGACAAAGCAGACCTACTGGACTCCTACAGACTTAGCCGGACTCTTGTGCAAACCTTGCAACACAAAGAGCCATCATTTGCCTTACAGCCCTGGGAAACACCACACACAGCCATCACCATATCATCAGCAAGGACAAGTGGAGATCCTTCAGATAGTGGCGAGGCACCCAAACACACGACATCAAGGAGCTCATCAGCATTGTGAGTGAACTGACGGCAGATCTCCATCCAAGACACCCAACCCTTGCAAGGCAGATCACATCCCTTGCAACTTTGTACCACTGCAAGCTCATGGGCATACACGACAGCCTTGGCACCCAGAGGCAGACAGCACTATTATCCGCATGACAAACCCCCATCAGGTTATGGACTTCCATCAGCAGCAATGACACAACCTGGCTCATGTGCAACATACACTCTGGCTCTCCTTCAGACCCCTTCCCACACAACATCTAAACCACATAATTCCACATCCTTGAAGCCCACGTCCAGCTCGTCCTGAACGTCTTCTTTGAGTTTGCCACATTCCATGGGTGCAGGAGGCATGCAGAACCCAGGCCCTTCTTAAACAACGGACGGCAGTACCGCAGGATCTCCTGGTACATCACAACTGCTTCCCTACCCAGCAAATTTCATCAGGAAGACACTCAAAAAGCAAAAGACAATTTTCCTCCATGCAACCATCTCCAGGCAACTGGCACCAGACCATCTTCCACAGTAATCACACCACTGCAACCGTCAGCATTGCCACCAACAACGACAACTTTGCCATGCTCGACAATGGTGAGGCCACCACCCTTGACCTCTCAATGGCATTCTACACCATGTGCTACCACACAGTCAGCTCACACACCTCCAACACTGGTATCCACAGGAGGGCACAGGGTTAAATCTGAAAGTCACTCACCAGCAAGGCCCAGGGAGTCTGCCTCCACCCTGCAACATGGGGTCATCTGGCCCATGCCACAGGGCTCTTCTCTCAGCGTGACGATCTTCAATGTCTCCATGACCCCCCTCTCCACCATCACGTGCGCACACAACCTTATCATCATCTCGTATGCCATTGACACCCAGCTGCTCCTCAAACTCACCAAAGACCCAGCCATTGCCAGATCCAAACTTCAAGAAGTCATGAGATCCGTTGAGGAATGGCTGAACATCAGCCACCTGAGGCTGGACTTGGACAGGACAGAGGTCATCATCTGAGGATTGTCCCCTTACAGCTGGGTCAACTCCTTGTGTCCCACTGGTCTGTGCACCGCACCAGCACCCAGTGGCCACGCACGCAAGCTGGTGTTCATCATGGACCCATCGCTCACAATTACCATGCAACTCACCACCATCTGTACCTCATGCTGCAACACCCTCCACATGCTGCAAATGACCCACAGATGGATCCACTCCAAGGCAAGACAGACCGTCCCCCTGGTCCACGACACCAGCCGGCTCAACTACAGCACCGGCCTCTACGGAGCACAACAGCACAACTGCAGGAGCAGTTTTCCACATCCAGGGTGCATCCGCACACCTCATCTGCAACATCCCCTGCCCCAGCCACATCACCGTCCACCTGAGATAGGTACAATGGCTCACTGTGTGCTGCAGGATCACCTTCAGACTCCTCAACCACACTCAGGAGGCAGTCCACAACCCCAGACCCAACACCGACCTTGGATGTCTGTCATCCAACACCCCGTTGGCCTAACTCCATGCAGCCCACCTTGCCCTGGCCACCATTCATCACATCCACATAAAAACTGCATGCAGGAGATAGTTCTCCCACCTTGCCAAACAGACGTGGGACTCCCTCCCCGGGCACATCAACATGACCCATGACCTCTACATCTTCATGATACTCTTGCAAATTGGTCTGTTTGAGCAGTATTGCAAGCACCCCCTCAGCAGCTTGAGGCGATCACGGGTGAGTATTGGGCTCCATGTCTGTATTTTGTGAAACATTGTGATCCATGTGTGTCCTCGACCGGACTCAGATCCAAGTGTATGGATGGCTGGAGTTTGTTCCACACTCAGGCATACTTCGACACATCCCCACACGTATGTTGTGGACTCATGCTAAATGACTGCAACATAATATTTCATGTCTTAATTTTTTATTTATAGGTCTGAGGCGTGATTTGTGCACAGAAAAAGGTGCTATGCAGGGACCATAGAATCCAAAGTTCACAGGGGGAGATGGGATCCTTGGCATTTGAAGTCATCGGAGTCCAGACCACACTGTTTGGCATCATTGGTCAGACTGTGACCAGCAAGTCCATGTGGCAGATGATGTCAGTCAATGAGGGATGCTGTCGCACATGAAGGCCAGGTGCCAAGCCAGGTGACCTGGGAGATGTGGATGGGCCGCTGCCTCTCATGGTCTTTTCCGTGGACGACTCATCTTCCTCGCGGGACCCTCAGATGCAGGCCTTGACGATGCTTGGGACGCTCCGTCGGACAAATCCTCCTCCTCCTCCCTCCCTGTGGCTGGTGGTGGTCTGCGCCTGGTGGCACAGGGAGGGTTGGCCATGTTGTCGGCGATCCGATGGAGTGAATGGCTTATGTCCCTTTGCACCGCCAGGAGCTCAGCCAGTCTTGCCTCCATCCATCCTTGGTTTTCTTGTTGACTGGCGTGTTGCTCGGCCTGCTGGTTCTTGATCTCTGTGAGGGTCAGCACTACCTGGCTGAACTGCCTGGTGTCACGCCGGTATGCCTCCGTGATGTTGTGGATGTGTGACATACCGGTCCCTTCAGCTGGCTGGTCAGGTTCTCACCTCCTCTGTCCTCCACTCCCACCACCCCTGCCCACACGAGCCTGGCCTGCCGTTGTGGGCACATCGGGTCTACGGGACCCCTGAGGGATGGCAGTGGCGGTACTGTCTGCCTCCTCCTGGGTGCCCGCCGCACCTTGTCCCTCCTGGTCAGACTGGCTCAGTTGTTCACTGCGGGCAGGGCTCCTCGGTGTCTCCTGGGATGTGGCAGGAATGGGGGTGGTGGTTGGCACAGATGTTCCTGAACCAGGTTCTGCAGGGGCTTGGACACCAGAGGGTCCAGGTCGGTCGGGGTCATCCGCGGAGTGTTGAGAGGCATCGCTGCCGGTGGGATCAGGTTCCTCCAGAGCCTGTGACTGTGATTCTCCCCCCCCTTGTTGGGGGGATATTCACCATGTTGCCCTTTATGTGAAAGACAGACAATGTTAATGCTGTTTCATGCAACATGCATGTTTGATACACATTCAAGTTGGCACTGTTCCTCCAGGTAGTTGTATGTGTCTAGCATTTTCCTCAATGTTCACTTGTGGATGGGTATGTTGCGGGGGACAGTTTGATATGTTCTCCTGAGTCTTTGACATGTCGATTTGTGGCTTGGATGCTTCTTCGGCTATGTATTGGTGTTGTTGTGTTGCATGTCCATTGTGACAGTGGGTAAATCCATCGCCTGTCCTGGTGGTGTCTGCTTGTGTAAGGGGTGTGTTTGTGACAGGGCCTGCTGGTGTGTGTAGTGTGATTTGGACCTGGGGCTCCCAGGTGATGTAGCTGTCCCCCCATGGAGCATGCTGCCATGAGAGTGAGTGTGAGTTCCTGTCCTAGATATCTGACCTTGTTGTCTTGGTGTTTGTGTTTGCACTGGTCACAGGAGGGCCTTGTGCTGCCTACACCAGGGCCAAGTGTAAGCTATCTTGTCAGTACTTTCCCAATCCCTGTGCGTTGCGCATGGTGCATGGGTATGTAGCTGGGCCATATGGGATGAGGGCAATTGTGTCTGATTTCTGATTCAAACATGCGTTTTGTGCCACCCACCCTCCCAGCATACCGGACATCCATTCTTGGGTTGGTGCTTCATGTAGCATGGGACATAGCAAGGCCTTGCTTTCTCAATGGGGCATACCCATGTTATTGGCATTAGCGTAGTTTTTGACTGTGGTTCTGACCGGTGATGGCTTGGGGGTAGTTGCGTGCATTTGGTGTAGTTGGGGTGTGGATGCCATTACCCCCATGTTATGTAAGTTGTTTGTGTACTCACCAGGCTCTGCAACTCCTTGTAGTCCATGTACTCCCACCGGCGGAAGCATGGCCATCACCTTCTCCTCCCAGGGATGGTAATGTACTGGTCTGCGGGGCGCACCACCTCCAGTGATGTTGCTCTGGGCATAGTCCTCATTCATTTTGCGCTTGACCGCCCTCCGCAGATCGTACCACCTGGCTTGGCATTCATTCTGGTCCTTCTGATGGGTGCAACAGCATTCACCCTATCGACAATCCACTGCCACAGGTGTGATTTTTCAGCTATGCTGGTCTGTCTGACCAATGTTCCAAACAGCTGTGGCTCGACACTGATGACTTAATTGACAAGGATCTCCAGCTCCTCCCTTGTGAACTTTGGATTTTTGTCTGTGGGCATGGTGTAGGGTGGGGGTGTTGATGGTTGTGGGTGTGTGGGTCTGAATGTGACGGTGTGGGTGTGAATGTGTAGAGGGGGTATGTGTGAAGGAGGTTGTGTGAAAGTGTATATGTTAAGGTGGATGGGTGCTGTTGTTGTTGTGCTCTGTAGCTGCAGTGAGTCTGTTGCAAAGGCTCATGGTTTGTGTGTGTGGGCCCTTTTTATTGGTACATTTGTGGGTGTGGCTCAGTTTGAATTTTTGGTGGGTGTGTTATAAGGGGTGGTTGTGAGTTTGCCCCTCTGTTTGCCTGTTTGGATGTGTCCAGGTCAGTCCTTTCCATTTTTTGTGCAGTGTAGACGTGTTTTGTGGTGTTTTGCGAGTTGAATAGACCCTCCTTGTGCTGTTTTACAGTGTCCGTGGTTCAGTACGGTACAGGGGTATGAGTCATACAGACACACACCCCCATGCGTTGTGTATGGACGGTGCATACACCGCCATTGCTATGTACGCTGCGTACACTGCCATTGCTATGTACGGTGCAAACCCCCCCATTGCTATGTACGGTGCGTACACCGCCATCGCTTATGTACGGTGCGTACACCGCCATCGCTATGTACGGTGCGCACACTGCCATCGCTTATGTACGGTGCGAACACCTCATCACTATGTACGGTGCGTACACCCCCATTACTATGTACGGTGCATACACCGCCATCGCTTATGTACGGTGCATACACCCCCATTGCTCTGTACGGTGCGTACACCGCCATTGCTTATGTACGGTGCGTACACCCCCATTGCTCTGTACGGTGCATACCCCGCCATCGCTTATGTACGGTGCGGAAATCCCCATCGCTATGTACGGGGCGTACACCCCCATTGCTATGTACAGTGCGTACACCGCCATCGCGTATGTACAGTGCGTACACCCCCATTGCTATGTACGGTGCGTACACCCCCATTGCTATGTACGGTGTGTACAACCCCATTGCTATGTATGGTGCGTACACCCCCATTGCTATGTAGGGTGTTGCGTACACCGACATTGTTACTGTACGGTGCGTACACAGACATTGCATATGTTCAAGTCATTCCCCGTGTACGGGACGGACGTTTTCCGTACAAATCGTAAATCGGAAAGCCGGTCCGGATCGTACTAGTACGGTCGGACTGCATTTTTACGATTCGTACGGAAAAGTGTCCGGGTACGTCTCGTACAACTTTTCCCGATCGGATTCGTACGGATAGGGCTGATCCGTATGTACTTTTCCCGTACGAATCGTACTTCACGGTTCGGACGTGACTTGTACGTTTATAAGGATTATACGGATTCGAGTCGTATGGGAAAAAAAAATACAGGATCGGAATCGACCCCTATGTGTTGTTGTTAAGTGTTCATGAATTTGGATATCTTTGTATCTTCTAGGGGGAGGCAGGTAGGTTTTTTGGGAGGGATTTATATTTATTTTAGTAATGTTAAATGTTTATTATGTTGGTAAAATATGTTTATTTGTTGTTTAATGTTTATTTTAATATTTTGCTTAACTAAAAAGTAATTGTTATGTTTTGTAATTATAATTAAATTATTTTGTCAATATTAGTGTAATCGATAGTTTGTGAATTGATGTTTTTGATGACATATATTTATTTATAGGTTACGATATTTCTGTTTCTGATATTTGTTATTTATATCAGAAAAAACATATATATATATATATATATATATATTACCTACTGGCGGTCGCCAGTAGGTAGTTATAGTTAGGACCTTGTTTCCATAGGAAATCCGCAACATTCTATTTTGAATAACTTTTGCGCCGGTCGACGAATCCTCGCGAATTTTTCAAAATAGGTGGGGCGCTACGCTCCGCTCCTTCCCTGAAAGTCTCGGGGGGATTCGTCAAGCGGGGGCTGAGATAAAAGGGGGGTCCCAAAACGCGTTTTTCCCATGCATTTTTCCATAGGACCTTTAGACAGGGCTACAGCCCGAACGTCTGAACAGAATTACTAGAAATTTGGCAGAGAGGTAGTCCTCAGGTCAAGGAAGTGCCTTTTGTAGGTTTGGTGTAAATCTGTTCAGTAGATTCTGAGAAAATAGCCTTTAAATCAATATATATATCTGAGCCAGCTTACGGTGCGCTTACGGTACGCTTACCGTACGCGTACGGTGGCGTGCGCGAGCGCGATTCTGATTGGCCCTTAGATCTTAGTAAACATTCGAATCGGTCGAAACCAGGAAGCGGCGGCCGCCATTTTGTGTATTTCGCTCCGGTAAAAAAGGGTGATATCTTGAAAAGGGGGCAAGGAGGAGAGTTACAGACCCCCTACCATTTGTAAGGGGGTCAAAGAAGGACAGAAAAGTACAAAGAAAACATTTATTGATTTTAAAAAAAATCACGGGGTACGCGTACGGTAAGCGTACGGTAAAAAAAAAAAAAAAAAAGAAATGAAATGCAGATTTAAGTGTTTAGATATTAGGGGGCTCTAAAAAGAGCCGTTGTGTTTATGAAGTGATTTTTAAGTGGTACCTACAAGTAAGTACCGATGCAGAGTCTAAGGTTCAAGAGGAAGACTCTGTTCCCTTCATCATTGAAGTGCACACCATCTCCTCTATAAATGTCTTGCATGTCGTAACGCAAGTTGTTGTGGTAAATGGAACCCATACCATAGTCACGGAGGAAAGCAGAAACAGATTTGTTGACGTGCTTTCTTGCTTTGTCAATCTGCGGACAGAAATGATTGGACCAGTTCCATTTTTGCCTTTGGCATATGTTAGAAAACACAAAGGCAGTTTTAGGGAAAAGTGAAAACAGTTGTGCAAGGGTGTCCTTCATAAGCATTTCCAGACCTACCCCAGTCAAAGTGCCTAGGTCATTGCCACCACAGTGCACTATTATGAGGTCAGGGTGTTGGTTTTGCATGAAGGATTTCACCAATGGCATCAATTGGTGCCACTTTAACCCTCTCTGACCAATCCATTTAATGTCTACATTTGGCAAAGCAAGGTCTCTCACCATACCTGTTTTCTCTGCAAACTTTTCACTCCAGAAGACATAGCTGTGCCCTACAATCCACACTGTGAACATCTTCAAAGGAGAACTGGATGCACTCAGGAGGTGTAATTCAGTAGAATGGTAAAAAGAAATGAAAGACAGTTTGGAAATGGAGGCATACATATTTTTTTCATAAAAAAAAGAACTGATTGGCTGTTTCATACCATTCTAGAATAAAAACTAGGCTGTATGTGTAAATTAATAGAAGCATGTTTTGTATTGGTACAGAAAAATGTGTTACCAAAGAACAGTACTATGGATTTGCTGTTAGGTTTGAAAAGTCAAGCACTCTTGCTCTGTGGAATTGAAACATTGTTTGGCGAACTTCTGACCTAACTCCACACAGCAGTGTTCCATGAGCTGTTGCTATGGTAGCAGGCAGAAGTCAAGTTGGGGGAAGGGTACTAGGCAGAAGTCAAGTTGGGGGAAGGGTACTTTTGGAAAAGGGTTGGTTTTCAACCAATAGAAATGTGTGATTACATTTGAAAAAAAGGGGGAAGCACTGAGATTTGAAATTAACATGTATATATGTGGAAAAAGAGAGGGAAAGTTTGCCATTATCTGGTTCTGCTGAGAGGAGAGAGGTGTAAAGAACAGAGATCCTGGCTCTGATAATCTGCTGTTTGAGTGCCACATTTCTTTCACAACTAACTAATTTTAAAGGTGAGTTTAGAGTTTGAGAGGGGATGTATATGGTAAATTAGGAAATGAATAATAGAAATGCAATTCTTTTTGTTGAAGTTGTGTTTATTATTTTCTGTTTTGGGAGAAATTTAAATGTGAGGAACAAGTAAAATAATATGGACTATGTTTTCACAATAAATTAAGGTGTACTGGTATAAAAAAAGAATAGTTTAAGGGTTTGAGGTTGGACTCAGTAATGCAAATACATTCAGCATCACTAAGGCTGGTTGCCCTTGCTGGAGTGTAGGCAGTCACCCAGGTTACAAATGGTGCTGGTCTGAAAAAGCAGTTTGGACATGTGCTTTTTAAAAAATCTGAAAAGTGGATTCATAATGTGTCAGTCTGTAAAAGTGTTTATCACTTGCCAAAAAAAAGAGCAGTAAGTGTGCTTTCAAATTGGCAAAGAAATTTCGTTTTGTGACTAATGTGAAAACATGACTCTGTGTGCAAAGAGGAATTACAGGCAGAGATTTATTGCGTATTGCTCTGGTGATTTCACAGTTGCATTAGATGGAAAGGGGGAGCCATTTTTTGGTGCAGAAGCAGACTCTTAGCACACACCCAGCTGCTTACTATGTGGAATCATGCACAGTATTCACAAGCGAGTGGGGTTTGAGGTTTCAGTCAGTAATGCAAATACATTCAGCATCACTAAGGCTGGTTGCCCTTGCTGGAGTGTAGGCAGTCACCCAGGTTACAAATGGTGATGGTCTGAAAAAGCAGTTTGGGCATGTGCTTTTTAAAAAAATCTGAAAAGTGGATTCATAATGTGTCAGTCTGTAAAAATGTTTATCACTTGCCAAAAAAAAGAGCAGTAAGTGTGCTTTCAAATTGGCAAAGAAATTTCGTTTAAGGGCCTAATGTGAAAACATGACTCTGTGTGCAAATAGGAATTACAGACAGAGATTTATTGCATATTGCTCTGGTGATTTCACAGTTGCATTAGATGGAAAGGGGGAGCCATTTTTTGGTGCAGAAGCAGACTCTTAGCACACACCCAGCTGCTTACCCTGTGGAATCATTTTTATTGGATTACCATTGGAAATTTAACAAAAAAAGAATTTTAAAATTACTATTTGGCCTAAAGGAAATGGAACCAGATGTTTTGTGGAGTTATTTGAGATATATTATTGTGATTATACTTCTGGAACAAAAATATCAGACGGTATTTTAAAGAAATAAGTATTGATATTAGATGATATTTTTTAAGAATATTATGCATTTCTATAAAGTTATGTTTATGCAAAAAGAGATTGTGGGCTTTTTTAAAACAATCTTTGAGATTGTTAATTTTTTTTTTGCCTGCTGTTAAATGATGAATGCAATTGCTTTCACAATTTATAGTGAAATGCAATATATTCTGAAAACAGCAAAAAAAAGGCAAAAATATTTTTTGAAAAATATGTAAATATGTGTACTGTATTATAAAATGTTTTATTAAATATTAATTCTTTTTTCTTTTTTTTCAGATTGAGATAGAAAATTTTCGAAAACTAGAACCATTTTTAAAGCAATTAAAAAAAAATTTAAATGAATAAATCTTTTTTTGAGTGGGTATGGTAAGTCAATAATGTCATGGTCCCTTTTTTCCACTTCTCTACAATCACATTTTCAGTTTTTAATTGTAGTCTCTCAAGGACCTTGTAATTTGATAATTGATTTTTAGTGTTTTTAAAAAAAAAAAAAAAAAATTACGCGTACGGTAAAAAAATAAATAAAAAAAGTTTTTAAAAACATATATAAAAAATAGATGAAAGGTAAGGTTGGCTCTTAAAAGAGCCGTTGTGTTCATGCAGGGACAGAGGAAAGAAAGATTGGGAATATTAGTCGGTACGACAAGTGTGCTGATCTATTTTATTGTTCACTAGGGAAATACTGGTCTCCCTATGACAAATTAGATCATGACAAGTGGCGCACCGTATATCAACCCTCAGAAACCGAGGGTTAGTTTCCAGAGGACCAGAAAAAGGAGATGCTCCCCCCACAGATGAAGGGCTCACCTGACCTGCAGAAGAAGGACTCGGCCCTGCAGATGATGGTCCAGGCTGAGCTGCTGTGGATGTGCTTGGTTGATTTACTGAAGGGTTACCTTCAGTAAGTCGAGCATGTGTCCTTCTGTGTACATCCTTAAGGTGTCTCATCATGGTGTGATTCCCAAAGGAATACTTCCTGTCAGGATTCCCTCTTGAAAGTACACGCTTACACAGCTTGCAAGTCACTAAGGGTGCATTTACCTTTTGCTGGCCTTCTGGAAAAGTAAAATACTCCCATACGTAAGAGGTCTTTTGTTTCCTCGCTCTCTGCCTCAAGGTAGTGCTGCTAGCCTCACTCTCAGAAGAGCTCTGCTGTTCTGCCATCGTATCACATAGACAACCCAGCTCCTTCTCCTAAGGGATCACAAGCAGAAATGAGGGGAATGGGTGTGGTGTAGGAGAGTTCTAGAACTGAAAGTAGTTTCAACCAATCAAAAGTTGTGTTTCATGATCACATGACCTACCGTACGCTTACGGTGCGCTTACGGCAAAAGTACGCATGCGCGTAAAAAAGACACGCGCTCGCGCGCATGCGCATAACAGTCACTCCCCAACACTTCCGCGTAACGTGCGCGTGTAGCGTACACGCGTACGCGCCCCACGCGGAGTACGCGCGGCTACGCAAATTGCGTAACTATACGCAAACAGCGTAGATAAATTACGGACATTGCGTAAACCGTACGCTTACCGTACGCGCACTAAAAATAAATAAAAAAAAAAGGAAAAAATGTATTGCTAATAAATTTTACCTGTTTATTTTATAAAAAATGTAAAATAAAAACATATTGTAGATTTTTAAAAATTTAACCATACTCTTTAAAAAAGGATAGAAAATTAAAATAAAAATATGTAAAAAAAAAAAGAAGAAAAAAAAAAAAATTAGCATTTAAAAAACCTTGCAAATTCACTGAAAAAACCATGGGTTTCACACACGTTATAGTTAGGAATTAGCATTTAAAAAACCTTGCAAATTCACTGAAAAAACCATGGGTTTCACACACGTTATAGTTAGGAATTAGCATTTAAAAAACCTTAGAAATTCAATGAAAAAACCAAAGGTTTCACACATGTTATAGTTAGCTGGACATTTCACTCGTAAAAAACCATTGAAATTCCCCCGTTATAGTTAGTTCAGCTAACTATAACTCGCGCGCCCGCAATGCACTACTGATGACGTCACATATTACATCACTCATGACATGGTCAGTGACATCACTCATGACATCACTGATGACATCTCAAATGATATCACTGATGACATCATCCTTGTGATAGAGTGGTAGACCTCCTCTCACCCTAATATAACCTTTGATACACACATTTAAAAATAGAGACTGAAATTTTCAAAAAAATGGACATACAAATAACAGTTACAACAACCTATTCAGTAATTCTAAGATCCACATACACATCCACTCATCCACCAACAATCCTATACAGTCACTCATACATGTACTCACACATCATATGTACTCATACACCTAAACATCCTGTAACACAATGCCACTCATTCATAGAGTTACTCACACATAGTCACTCATGCTAATAAAGAATCAAACATCCATTTACCTGCATATACAGTTATACACACACCACCACACTTACTTTTACAGAAACTTACACATACTTAGTCTTTTAAATAATCACTTATAGAAACACATACTTATTCATACAGGCACTCTTCCAATCTCTCACTCGCACATATACTTACTTATATACACCAATAGTCATATATACTAGTTTAAAACATATGTAGTTACTCATAAAGACACTATTGAGACAGTCATTCACTCACTAACACACCCATACACACACTCATCCACCCATACGGTCCTACACACATGCTGTCTTCAACACATACAAACAGTGAGTCACTCATTCATGCACCTATGCACTACATAATAACCCCCACCGAACCATGAAGACACTCACACACTCATACTGATACTCAAAAAACCAACTAATAACCTATATAGACACTCATGTAGCTACTCACCAACCCATGCAGCCACTTATATACAAAGTGAGAGACTGATACAGGTATTTACAAATTTAAACATTACTCACTTAGCCATGTATTCATAAAGATACACTTACTCAGTCAGTTACACAATCAATTTTTAAAAAACAAATCATCAATTTAGACACTTATATACTCATTTATTCTTCCATCGACCTTGAGATATACATATATTAAACTTTTTTAATTTTCAGAAAAACACACATTCACTGGATGATGTCATCAGTGATGTCATTTGAGATGTCATCAGTGATGTCATGAGTGATGTCACTGACCATGTCATGAGTGATGTAATATGTGACGTCATCAGTAGTGCATTGCGGGCGCGCGAGTTATAGTTAGCTGAACTAACTATAACGGGGGAATTTCAATGGTTTTTTACGAGTGAAATGTCCAGCTAACTATAACATGTGTGAAACCTTTGGTTTTTTCATTGAATTTCTAAGGTTTTTTAAATGCTAATTCCTAACTATAACGTGTGTGAAACCCATGGTTTTTTCAGTGAATATATATATATATATATATATATATATATATATATATATATATATTTGTATTTCAAAGTGCTCTGCAGCGAAGAAGCACTCGACAGCAGCAGGTACGTAAACATACTTTATTCAATTGCTTGAAGGCAGCATTTCATCCGTCATTCACCTTTCACCTTGAATAAAGTATGTTTACGTACCTGCTGCTGTCGAGTGCTTCTTCGCTGCAGAGCACTTTGAAATACAAATAATTATGCGACGGCTTCGGTCGCAGAAGTAGCACCACCTGGATAATGAGGCGGGAGTCGCTGAAGAATGGGGCCGTGACAACGTGAACTTTTCAAGTTGTGGACACGGCACAGCAGCGCTGAAAATATGAAGAGCAGCTGATCATACCGGGGCACACTGAAGTGCTTGTTCCACACAGTGAATCCACTAATCACTGTGATTTCCCTTTTAAAAATATTGACTTTTATGCGGAACCCACTGTGGGCTTAAATTGGCAGTTTAATTAACCACAAGTCCCATGATGCATAACGCTACCAAGCGACCAGCACTACTAAAGAAATGAGCACATGAGACTGTGAGAAAGCCGTTATGACCGCAAGCAGCAATTACACCCAAGAAGAAGGAGCAGACAGCTCTGAAACGCGTTGGTGAAAGGAGGTGAATGACGGATGAAATGCTGCCTTCAAGCAATTGAATAAAGTATGTTTACGTACCTGCTGCTGTCGAGTGCTTCTTCGCTGCAGATCACTTTGAAATACAATTAATTATGCGACGGCTTCGGTCGCAGAAGTAGCACCACCTGGATAATGAGGCGGGAGTCGCTGAAGAATGGGGCCGTGACAACGTGAACTTTTCGAGTTGTGGACACGGCACAGCAGCGCTGAAAATATGAAGAGCAGCTGATCATACCGGGGCACACTGAAGTGCTTGTTCCACACAGTGAATCCACTAATCACTGTGATTTCCCTTTTAAAAATATTGACTTTTATGCGGAACCCACTGTGGGCTTAAATTGGCAGTTTAATTAACCACAAGTCCCATGATGCATAACGCTACCAAGCGACCAGCACTACTAAAGAAATGAGCACATGAGACTGTGAGAAAGCCGTTATGACCGCAAGCAGCAATTACACCCAAGAAGAAGGAGCAGACAGCTCTGAAACGCGTTGGTGAAAGGAGGTGAATGACGGATGAAATGCTGCCTTCAAGCAATTGAATAAAATATGTTTACGTACCTGCTGCTGTCGAGTGCTTCTTCGCTGCAGAGCACTTTGAAATACAATTAATTATGCGACGGCTTCGGTCGCAGAAGTAGCACCACCTGGATAATGAGGCGGGAGTCGCTGAAGAATGGGGCCGTGACAACGTGAACTTTTCGAGTTGTGGACACGGCACAGCAGCGCTGAAAATATGAAGAGCAGCTGATCATACCGGGGCACACTGAAGTGCTTGTTCCACACAGTGAATCCACTAATCACTGTGATTTCCCTTTTAAAAATATTGACTTTTATGCGGAACCCACTGTGGGCTTAAATTGGCAGTTTAATTAACCACAAGTCCCATGATGCATAACGCTACCAAGCGACCAGCACTACTAAAGAAATGAGCACATGAGACTGTGAGAAAGCCGTTATGACCGCAAGCAGCAATTACACCCAAGAAGAAGGAGCAGACAGCTCTGAAACGCGTTGGTGAAAGGAGGTGAATGACGGATGAAATGCTGCCTTCAAGCAATTGAATAAAGTATGTTTACGTACCTGCTGCTGTCGAGTGCTTCTTCGCTGCAGAGCACTTTGAAATACAATTAATTATGCGACGGCTTCGGTCGCAGAAGTAGCACCACCTGGATAATGAGGCGGGAGTCGCTGAAGAATGGGGCCGTGACAACGTGAACTTTTCGAGTTGTGGACACGGCACAGCAGCGCTGAAAATATGAAGAGCAGCTGATCATACCGGGGCACACTGAAGTGCTTGTTCCACACAGTGAATCCACTAATCACTGTGATTTCCCTTTTAAAAATATTGACTTTTATGCGGAACCCACTGTGGGCTTAAATTGGCAGTTTAATTAACCACAAGTCCCATGATGCATAACGCTACCAAGCGACCAGCACTACTAAAGAAATGAGCACATGAGACTGTGAGAAAGCCGTTATGACCGCAAGCAGCAATTACACCCAAGAAGAAGGAGTAGACAGCTCTGAAACGCGTTGGTGAAAGGAGGTGAATGACGGATGAAATGCTGCCATCAAGCAATTGAATAAAGTATGTTTACGTACCTGCTGCTGTCGAGTGCTTCTTCGCTGCAGAGCACTTTGAAATACAATATATATATATATATATATATATATATATATATATATATATATATATATATATATATATATATATATACACAATGGCAGCGAAACACGTGTCACGGATAGCTTTTATTCATTTCAGGTTGGCTCGGCAACCAATCCAAAGCTGTAATACAGTACCTGGAGTGGTAAATGGTTTTTGTTATTTTACAGCTCGGCGTGGATAGCATTGTGCTAATCCTATGCTTAAAGTCTTTGCTGTAGAAATGGCAAAATACTTTTTGCCTTTCTATCTTGGCATGGATAGCACTGTGCTAATCCTATGCTTAAAAACTTTGATAGAAAAACAGACATCTGAAGTGAGCAAATGTAGAGTGTCGCTGGTGTTGAGGGTGCTCTATACAAGAGCTGCCTTCCACCTAAACTTGGGAACTACCCAGAATTCTTTGCTTCTTTTTTGCATAATTTATGCATCGCTCTATGCCTGCAAGAGTATTGTTTGACTTACACTGGGTGCTCCCTTGTGTCTGGACAAAGCTAAACCTCTCTGAAGAGCTGTAATGACAGCAAATCAGTGATGTCACTGACCATGTCATGAGTGATGTAATATGTGACGTCATCACCAGTGCATTGCGGGCGCGTGAGTTATAGTTAGCTAAACTAACTATAACGGGTGAATTTCTCTGGTATTATATAAGTCAAATGTCCAACTAACTATAACGTCCCTGAAACCTATGTTTTTTTCAGTGAATTTCAAAGGTTTTTTAAATGGTAATTTCATATATTAATATTTATAAAACCTATATTTTTTATATATTTTTTTGTAATATTTTGGACTTCTATTATCCTTTTTTGTTTTTAATTTGAAAAATATGTAATGTTTTATATCTTCAAAAAAAAGTATGTTTGTCGTTTTTTTTTTGTTGAGAAAACTGAAGTCCCGTACCAGCAGTGTACCAAGCTCCATCAGCACGCCAATCCTATCCGCCATATTGCTAAACTTGTTAAGGGTGCGCATTTCGTATCTGACGGGTTCGTGGCACCGCATCGCGCGTAACATCATATACATATGTGGTCGCGCCAGCTGCTACTTTGGTATGCGATGGGTACGCAGTACCAAGCCGCGCCTTACGTCATGTACCTATGGGGTCATGCCCGCTGCACGTTGTGTATGCGACGAGTGCACGATGCCAAGCCCAGTTTTACATCATAGACGTATGGTGTCACGCCGGGAACGCAATTCCCTCATTTTTTTTTTCTCTCAAAACTATATCTAAATAAGTTTAAAGTGTATATGAGAACAAGTGATAATCTAAAATATTTTAAACATTTATATATTTCTAACTGTAATAAACTTATATTATGGTAATATTTTCTCAAAATCGCGTCGGGTGCGGCCTCCTTGCACACTCGCTGCACGATTGCTATGTGACCTTAAAGAAAAGCATTTGATTAGTTCATAACCTTTCCCATTGTAACAGTTGGAGGACCCCACCCATTTTCGCCATTCTCTCTACAGCGTTGGATGAGAGACTCCTCTTCTGCTTACAGAGCCTTTTTGAAAACATTTTGCTATGTACACATATCTGACAGTACACACAACATGCAACCATCATCTTCATCAATATTCATGCTCTGTAAAGTAGCCTTCCACCTGTGATAGCCATGCATCTAAAAGCTACATAACTTTTCCCCACTGCCAGAGGTAACATGGTTGCATACGCTGTCCACAGCAAAATGTAATGTGGTACAGCCCAGGGGCAGTATCATGCATACATAATGAACACACGGACACAGATAGATAGTGGAAGGGGGAACAACCTTTACAACGCAACTTTTACAACGCACTACCATTACAACGCATTTTTTACAACGCATAATCCATTACAACGCATGATATTACAACGCATGACACTACAACGCATTTTTAAAAACTACCTTTACAACGCATTCCATTACAACGCATACTACCATTACAACGCATACCATTACAACGCATAATATTACACTATACTATCCAACACTTACCCTACTGATGCACCCCCTGGAGTTAGAATAGTAATTTTTACCCCTATACTATCCAACACTTACCCTACTGATGCACCCCCTGGAGTTAGAATAGTAATTTTTACCCCTATACTATCCAACACTTACCCTACTGATGCACCCCCTGGAGTTAGAATAGTAATTTGTACCCCTATACTATCCAACACTTACCCTACTGATGCACCCCCTGGAGTTAGAATAGTAATTTTTACCCCTATACTATCCAACACTTACCCTACTGATGCACCCCCTGGAGTTAGAATAGTAATTTGTACCCCTATACTATCCAACACTTACCCTACTGATGCACCCCCTGGAGTTAGAATAGTAATTTTTACCCCTATACTATCCAACACTTTCCCTACTGATGCACCCCCTGGAGTTAGAATAGTAATTTTTACCCCTATACTATCCAACACTTTCCCTACTGTTGCACCCCCTGGAGTTAGAATAGTAATTTTTACCCCTACACTATCCAACACTTACCCTACTGTTGCACCCCCTGGAGTTAGAATAGTAATTTTTACCCCTACACTATCCAACACTTACCCTACTGTTGCACCCCCTGGAGTTAGAATAGTAATTTTTACCCCTACACTATCCAACACTTACCCTACTGTTGCACCCCCTGGAGTTAGAATAGTAATTTTTACCCCTATACTATCTAATACTTACCTTAAATGTAATTTAATATTATGCGTTGTAATGGTATGCGTTGTAAAGGTAGTATGCGTTGTAATGGTAGTGCGTTGTAAAGGTATTTTTTAACAATGCGTTGTAGTGTCATGCGTTGTAATGTCATGCGTTGTAATGGATTATGCGTTGTAAAAAATGCGTTGTAAGTGCATGCGTTGTAATAGTGTGCGTTGTAACGTCATACATCCTAGTGGAAGTGGGTACAAGCACGTGCGCTCGACTCCTTTTTATTACCAGGGTTACATATCCAGTGACGTCTGTGCTGGATGCGTGTGGGGTGAGTGTAAAGCAGCCCTCAGGGAATGGTTGCTGCTAGCATCAACTACAACAGTAATCATTGGATCACACACAGAGATTCAATAATAAAAGGGTCAATTGTTTGTGCTGCAGTAAGGTAGAGACACTAGATATGAAATAATACAGAAAAGATTCTATCGTAAAACAACCATAACTTGTGGTATACTAAGATACAGGCAGTAGATCTGAAATAATATACAAAAAGATTGTATCATAAAGGGTCCATCAGGTCTAGTGCACTTAGATAGCAACATCAAAAGCATTCAGCATGTGCACAGCCAGCGATGATGCGTGCTGGGAGCGGACCGTACTAGGAGCAATGTCTGTTGCCTACAACACTACATCATCTGCAATAGCGACTCAATCTGAATTGTAAACACTGCTGTCTGCAGTGTAGGCCAGAGAGCGGTCAGCAAGGGCCCACAGCCATGTGGCGTTAACTTGAGCTGCCCAGTTTGCCGTACGCAAAGCAACAAAAACCGTGTGTGGATCCTGTGATGATGCGTATGCGTGGTGCGGACAGAGTGCACTGGAGCAATGTCTTTTGCTTACAGGACTGAGTCATCTACAATAGCGACTCGATCTGAATTGTGAACACTGGTGTCTGCAGCGTAAATTGAAGGCAGTAGTGAGCACAGTCTTCCATGAATACTTTTTCTCACGTCCTCTTCACAAAATACAACAACATAAATACACAAAACTCTGCAATAAATAAATCAAAACAATTCGAATTGCGATCTCTGCTGTCCACTGTGTACACTGTTATTCAGTGTTCTTTACCACTACCAAGAAGAATTTGGTCATTTTACTAGACCTATAAGACCTAGAGTTGGTTACAGCTGGTCGAAAGGAGTACCTTCATCTGCACTCTCAGATGAAGGTACATACAAGTAACCCCTCAAGATGAGCTCAAAACACTATCCTTCCAAATACTCCACAAGGGTTTCACCATGTTCGCCGGCGCAGTGATATACAACCCTCCTGGTTGCCAAGCCAATCTAAGCACCAAGCTACTTACCCAACTCTTACCTGTCTGCATGAAACACAAGAACTACTTAGTAATAGGCGATTTCAATGTCCATTACGAAAAACTCGATCAGCCGGTGGTCTCACAATTGGAGAGTGACCTGCAGATTCTCCAATTAAAGCAATGGATCAAGGAGCCCACTCATATTGCAGGGCATACCCTTGACCTGCTTTTCTCCAACATCGACTCCACTGTCATCCAGGAAATCAAACCACTAGTATGGACAGATCACTCACTAATATCATTTTCATTGGAACTGCCAACCAAACTAGCGCATCCAAGCAAGCCCGAAAGGACAAATAACAGAACATGGAGGCTAGTTACAGAAACAACATTCCTACAACACTTTCCCCCTTCTAACACTCTATCCCTGAATGTGCTCTCAACAAATTTAGCCGCAGCACACCTGGAGTCCGAAATCACAACTACTTTGAATGAAGTCGCCCCCAAACTTAAGTCCAGTCGATCAAACAGACCTCTCACTGAGAAATGGTATACACCTCAACTCAAAATACTTAAAAGAAAGTGCCAACACACTGAACATCAATGGAGACTGTCCAAACTAGAATTAGATAGATCTCGGTACAAATCTGAACTTAAAATGTACAATCACGCCATTAAAAATGCTAAAAAAAGCTACTTTGTGCAACGAATAAATGAAAACTGTAACTCAACCAAAGAGCTTTATAAAATAGTGAAAGAACTTTGCAAACCAACCAGCATGTCCCAAACTATTCCCCCCTCTGCAGAATCCTGCGAAAAAATTAGCAATTTCTTTTCGGACAAAATTAGTCAAATATATTCCACTTTTAATCCCAC
Organism: Triturus cristatus; assembly: GCF_964204655.1. NCBI lineage: Eukaryota > Metazoa > Chordata > Amphibia > Caudata > Salamandridae > Triturus > Triturus cristatus. Next base: position 140,919,531 of record NC_140591.1, on the reverse strand, counting down.
TACAGAGTTAGACATCACGAACCAGAGTTTTCAGACCCCACATCCAGAAGCAATGTCTGAAATGAGTAAATTCGCTCCCCTCACAGAAACTGATGTGCTGAATGCAATGGGCGAAGTTAAGTCAGGATCCCCTCTGGATCCCTGTCCACACTTCATTTTTGCTCGGACAGCCTCTACCCTTTGCCCATATGTTACCCAGCTTCTCAATAAATCTCTCAACACTGCCACCTTCCCAGATATTTGGAAACAGGCAGTAAATACTCCTCTGTTAAAAAAGGCAGGGACATATATTCTCAATCCGGAAAACTACCGTCCAATCTCCCAACTCCCATACTTATCCAAAGTGCTGGAGAAACTGGTGAACAAGCAATTAACCAACTTCCTTGAATCTAATGACCTACTGGACCCCTCGCAGACTGGTTTCAGGGCTACCAAAAGCACTGAGGCTACACTACTGGCAGTATAAGACAACATTAGGTCCTGTACCGACCAAGGAGGAGCCATCGCTCTGATACTTTTGGACCTGTCAGCGGCATTCGACACGGTCTCCCACAATAGACTGCTGGAAACCCTCTACAAGAAAGAAATCCACTCCACAGCGTTAAAATGGTTTGGCTCGTTTCTCAAAAACCGAACACAAACAGTTCGACTAGGTCAGCTCCAATCTAAACTCAAGATCATCGGCTGTGGTGTTCCTCAGGGAGCATCGCTAAGCCCCACCTTATTTAACACATACGTCTGATCCCTGGCAGAAATCAGCAGAAAATGGGGTATTGGCATTTGCTCCTATGCTGATGACACACAGCTAATGGTAGCCCTCGAAGAAAGGCCTGAAGCCACCAAAATAAAACTACATAACTGTCTCTCAGAAATGGCACAGTGGATGCAGAAGCACTGCCTTAAATTAAACGCAGAGAAAACTGAAATCCTGCTTTTTGGAGTGGCCAAGAGGATCTGGTACGCCACATGGTGGCCACAAACACTTGGGACTGCCCCAACCCCTAAGCACTGCGCAAAAAACCTAGGTATCTTCATTGATGATACTCTATCCATGAAGGACCATGTACGGGCCCTTTGTGGCAAGGGTTTTGCCACCTTGAAACTGCTACACAGGCTTTTTCCCTGGATCCCACTAGACTGCAGAAGAACAGTAACGCAGGGCTTACTTATGAGTCAGCTTGACTACGGCAATGCTCTATTTGTGGGCATGAACGAGTCTCTCTTCACTCGGTTACAGGTGCTCCAAAATTCGGCTGCCAAGCTGGTATGCAACAAAAACAGATTAGGTTCAGCATCAAAGTGCATGAAAGACCTGCACTGGCTTCCCATGCGCCAAAGAGCGTTTTTTAAACTACTCAGCCATGCCCATAGAGCACTATTCAAAAATGGCCCCAAAATACTACAGGGAAGACTCAAGTTCTATGCCCGACAAGAAACCTGCGGTCCTCATATCTGGCACTGGCCAGAACTAAACGTATAAAGAAAGTAAGGTCCGGAGGGCGCTCCTTCTCATATCTGGCAGCTAGAAAATGGAACGATCTTCCCACAGACCTTCGACTCACACCCAACTATCCGGAGTTCGGGAAAAAAATGAAAACTCATTTGTTCCCAATAAACTAACATCTTCCTGCCTGTTCCAGTAGCCTAATACCCTAGTTCGTGCTGTTAGCGCCTTGATATCCCTTGGGATGAATATCGCGCTTTATAAATAAATAAATAAAAATAAAGATGCAGTTGTAACATCGTCCATTGTGGGATCAAGACACCGTTCCACTGTTGGTACCTCTTCGACTACTGTGTTAGTAGTATACAGAGTACTTCACGGGGCTGGGCCTCAGGCTGAGCGCTGTCTGCCTGTGTTGCGGTAGCCACCTTTGATCTCAGGAGCCTTCCCAGCTCGCAGACCTCGGCCCAAAAGCTTCCGCCGGCACGTGGTGGGCCCTCTTTCACATACGACGGTGTCGAAAGGTGAACTGTGGGGCATATGTGCGTCGCAGCGGCCATGACGGTTTCTGGGTAGCAGCGAGAGCATTATTCCCGCAGCCACCCTCGCTCACGGCATCAGCCTCGTGGCGGTGTAAGCTGCTCAGACCTGACAGACATGTTCACCGTTCCGGAAGAGAACCACACCCAGAGAAACTTGCCTTTTATTTATACCCCTACGCTAGCCTTGCGTACGCTGAACCAGCCCACTACGCTAAAGATTTGGGGGGCGAGGGGGCAAGTACGCGCTATGTTTTCGTAATCTTCCCTACTGACTGTACTATCATGGTTGCGTCCACTGTCGACTTCACTCAATAGACCATCAGTGTATGTTGACATGTAAATGTCTGTGCTCTGCATACTCAAGTCTCTCCGGCACATCACCTCAAAACTTTGCATTGTATACTTTTATAATCGAGAATCACTTGCCACTTTCGCACATACTTTGCTCCCATCTCTCCCCGCATTCTGAATTCTGTGGCAGAGGTGCCATGCCATGTTTGGTTTGTGCACATTGCTAGCCACGGTTCCCACAGTACGTAGTGTCGTTGTGTCTGCTAGGTGTACATGTTGTTTGTCATGTTGTATGTGATTATATAAGGTAGCTCGTTTAATTACGAGCAGTGGTTTCTCCCATTTACATATCGCTGTCTTAAACAGGATACAGAAGTTTTTCTCACTCGTGAAAAGTGCGACCACAATGGCAGTCATTCATTACTATGCAAGAATGTCCAACTGCACGACGCTTCTAAGCTTACAGCCCCCAATCTTGCGTGCTTTCTTAAAAGCACGCCAACTCCCACTATCAGACCAACATTCACACAGCTTTCTAACAGCAGTTATCTGCTTCTTAATAACATGGACTGCTACGCAATGTGAGCTGGCATACCGTATGTCCTTACTGTTTCAAACCGGATAACTTCTTATGGCAATTTCTATTCCCACCCACACAAAGTAACTCCCAAAGTTCAACTTGGCCTTTAATACCTACATTGAAAACAGATTTTATTAAATGGAGAAAACTGAAAGCGCTTTTGTTTCAAACAGAAGTGTCACTCACTTCTCCAAAAGTAATTTATCGACTGCAGATAGCACGAACTTCAAGTAAAATACACTCCCTTTTAAATACGAACCTCCCATTTCACTTTGTGAATTGTTACACAATTTTCAACACATCTGACATTTAAGGTCTGGCACACTTTTTTAACATTGTCTCCTCCGGCCTTCTCACAGGCTTTCAAACTGTTTTTAGTCTAATACCAGACTTCATTCATTCGATCATCTCTGGAATAACAGCAACAGTGCCCATAATTCTTGCTCTGTTTGCGGCCATCCTACTACTATTTTAGCTTGTTAAAAATGGCTGCGCTCCATGTGGTAACAAGCATGTCCGACAGAATACGCCTCTACGCGAAGCTACATCAATACTGTGAAAAAATGGAACAACTTTTCGGCAGCCTGCCTCTCTCTATTATCGGAGCCAGCTACAACATGACATTTATTTACACATATACAATCTGCGTGCAACCATCTTTTTATTGCAAAACTTGCCCAATCGGCTGGCGAATGGATCTATGCCTTGCCAACATCCCAGCAAACGGTTCCGATATCCAGCAGGTAATGGAGTATCTTGAAAACCATGAACTTGATTGTTCGGGCAGCGGAGCAATGGCGAATGCAATGCAAAAAGGTATCCTGGCGGAATGGGATTCCTGCGCAGCCGCGAAAGATCTCCTGCAACGTGCGACTTTTGACAACATCGCAGATTGCCTGCCAATTCAAATTGCCGCTCCAACATTCGAGGAACATTACTGTCCCTTCGAGGATATGAATTGGATTGCTTCGCTTTTCTCACACGGTGGCAACAATCGCCTCTTGGAACATTACGCATCTCAAGCCGCTGAACAACTTCCGGACTGCAATCTCCAAGACTTGTAAGAAATTCACTTTGTTCTTGGATTGATTTTTTCCAACTTTTTTGACTTTTTCCTATTACATATTTTAATACACTTCAATTGAACTATTTTCATGTAATAACTTTCTAAGTATGCTTAGGCATTTGAACTCTGTTTTCATTATTGGCTCTTACCTCTCCACACTAACCAGGGATGGATGATGTATGGCCTATGCAAGTACGCTATTTACTTGCTAAATTAGCCTAAACCCAACAACCATTTTTAAACCATATCTATTCTTTGTACACACGTCTCTCTGCCTGCCTCTTATCCACGAAGCCCTTTCACACAAATTAACTCGTCCTCAGCCTCTGCTCACGAACTGGCGATCAAGATAAAAAAACACAGCTTGTTTAGGAACTGGTTGGCACAGTGCGGTTATTGTATCCTACCTTTATTTTTATTCTACAATTTACAGTCAGTCATGTCTAATAGGTATTGTTTATGTCGCATGGAACTGTAACATATAATGCGGAATTGACTGATGCAGGAACTTAGCTTTGAATACAGCAGAAGCGGTTGGAGTTTGCCTCAGCTGGATGACTTAGCTCTTGCACCAGTGGTTCCATTTATGGCACTTACATAAAGACACTTTTTATATAACTTGCAGACTCCATCGCTTTATCCCACACAGCCACTTTCTTAAACACACCTGATTTTACCATTTGTCTTCTGTGGCATTGCAACATTCTGCATTATATTCTTCATGATTATTTCTTTATTCCTGCTTGCTAAAACACTCCCTTCGAGTCTTCAGACCGGTAAGGGTGAGTAGTTTGCTTCCCACTCCCGCTATAGTCTAAACCCATACTAACACCACTTGCACAGCTATTCTACAGCGGCCAATATGCTACAGCGCCAGGAGCACATCAATTTACAGCAACCAGCTCACGGTTTCATCCCCGAGTGTACTGGCACCTCACCTCAGCACCATCTCACTCTGGTCAAAACAGCACTTTCACACCGCTAGGGGTGAATACTTCACTTCACACTCCCTGTATAGCACACCCTAACCACTCCACAGAGCTCACACCGCTATGCTGTAAACCCATACTAACACCACTTGCACAGCTATGCTACAGCAGCTAGTATCCTACAGCGCCCAGAGCACATCAGTTTACACCAATCAGCTCATGGTTTCATCCCCTATTGCACCAGCACCTCACCTCAGCACCATCTCACTCTGGGCAAAACAGCACTTTCACACTGGTAGGGGTGAATACATCGCTTCACACTCCTTGTATAGCACACCCTAACCACCCCACAGACCTCACAGCGCTCCTACCCTCCTCTTTCTTACTCTTTTCGCCCTTTTTTCCCCTTACTCGCTTCAACGGAATCACAAAATGGCGGCCAACACTTCCTAGTTGCAACCGCTCACAGCTCTCACAAGCAATAAGCAGTAAGTTCGTGCTCGTAACGCCTCAGCCAATCAGATGGCAGAATTCCCAAATATCGATATCTGTAAATTTCGATATTTCTCAAAAACTACTGAACGGATTTACACCAAATAAACAAAAGCATGCTTTCTAGACCAAGACCCTTCTCCCTGCCAAATTTGGGGTAATTCCGTTCACTCGTTCGACCTGTAGCCTTGTCTAAAGTTTCCTATGGAAATTAACATGGAGAAAACATGTTTTGGGACCCCCTTTTTTCTCGGCCCCCCCTTGACGAATCACCCCCAAACGTCCCACATAGGAGGTGATATGAACAAAGAATTAGTTTGGAAAATTTCATGAAGATTCATCAAATGACGCCAAAGTTATAAGCAAAACAAAAAATTATCTTCCTATGGAAACTTGGTCCTAACCATAACTACCTACTGGCGACAGCCAGTAGGTAATATATATATCTATATACATATATATATATATATATATATATATATATATATATATATATATATATATATACAATCCAACGCTCACCTTAAACACAAAAGCAAGCAGGACACAGCTCCGGATGCGGAAAAGAATTTAATGAGCAAAATTTCCAGCTTTGGCTGAACAGTCCGTGAAGCAATGGCAGACGCGTTTCTGGCCTCCGTGGCCGTCATCAGTGCCGGTATCACAGGCTGGTGAATTCAACTGTTTGCTTAGAGATCTGTCCTGATAAGCAGTCTCTCAGCTCCTCCCACTACAGTCAGGTGAGTGAGACGGTGCCGCTGGGCTCCAGGAGAACTGCATGATGGTACTGGTGGTCCAACGTGGTACCTCATACAGTGACGGGAAAACAGACACCTATTAATGCCCCACAGTTCATGGCGCTGGACTTCAAACTGCATATTCCACCTGGGTGTGTCAATTCAGCTCACATCCTCGTCCGCATCCTTCTCAGGCAACTACGCGCTGCCTCCTTTCTCCCCTCGCAAACATAACGGCCCAGTGGCAGTAGTTTTCGCTCGGGGGGGCGCCGTGTTTGTACTCATCGTACTCGTCCACAAGTTTTGCTGAAAACACGGTGCTCCTGACCGAAAGGGCGTGTCCGAGGCCGGTATCAGCACACCGGCTAAACATACAATCCAACGCTCACCTTAAACACAAAAGCAAGCAGGACACAGCTCCGGATGCGGAAAAGAATTTAATGAGCAAAATTTCCAGCTTTGGCTAAACAGTCCGTGAAGCAATGGCAGACGCGTTTCTGGCCTCCGTGGCCGTCATCAGTGCCGGTATCACAGGCTGGTGAATTCAACTGTTTGCTTAGAGATCTGTCCTGATAAGCAGTCTCTCAGCTCCTCCCACTACAGTCAGGTGAGTGAGACGGTGCCGCTGGGCTCCAGGAGAACTGCATGATGGTACTGGTGGTCCAGCGTGGTACCTCATACAGTGACGGGAAAACAGACACCTATTAATGCCCCACAGTTCATGGCGCTGGACTTCAAACTGCATATTCCACCTGGGTGTGTCAATTCAGCTCACATCCTCGTCCGCATCCTTCTCAGGCAACTACGCGCTGCCTCCTTTCTCCCCTCGCAAACATAACGGCCCAGTGGCAGTAGTTTTCGCGCGGGGGGGCGCCGTGTTTGTACTCATCGTACTCGTCCACAAGTTTTGCTGAAAACACGGTGCTCCTGACCGAAAGGGCGTGTCCGAGGCCGGTATCAGCACACCGGCTAAACATACAATCCAACGCTCACCTTAAACACAAAAGCAAGCAGGACACAGCTCCGGATGCGGAAAAGAATTTAATGAGCAAAATTTCCAGCTTTGGCTAAACAGTCCGTGAAGCAATGGCAGACGCGTTTCTGGCCTCCGTGGCCGTCATCAGTGCCGGTATCACAGGCTGGTGAATTCAACTGTTTGCTTAGAGATCTGTCCTGATAAGCAGTCTCTCAGCTCCTCCCACTACAGTCAGGTGAGTGAGACGGTGCCGCTGGGCTCCAGGAGAACTGCATGATGGTACTGGTGGTCCAACGTGGTACCTCATACAGTGACGGGAAAACAGACACCTATTAATGCCCCACAGTTCATGGCGCTGGACTTCAAACTGCATATTCCACCTGGGTGTGTCAATTCAGCTCACATCCTCGTCCGCATCCTTCTCAGGCAACTACGCGCTGCCTCCTTTCTCCCCTCGCAAACATAACGGCCCAGTGGCAGTAGTTTTCGCTCGGGGGGGCGCCGTGTTTGTACTCATCGTACTCGTCCACAAGTTTTGCTGAAAACACGGTGCTCCTGACCGAAAGGGCGTGTCCGAGGCCGGTATCAGCACACCGGCTAAACATACAAACCAACGCTCACCTTAAACACAAAAGCAAGCAGGACACAGCTCCGGATGCGGAAAAGAATTTAATGAGCAAAATTTCCAGCTTTGGCTAAACAGTCCGTGAAGCAATGGCAGACGCGTTTCTGGCCTCCGTGGCCGTCATCAGTGCCGGTATCACAGGCTGGTGAATTCAACTGTTTGCTTAGAGATCTGTCCTGATAAGCAGTCTCTCAGCTCCTCCCACTACAGTCAGGTGAGTGAGACGGTGCCGCTGGGCTCCAGGAGAACTGCATGATGGTACTGGTGGTCCAACGTGGTACCTCATACAGTGACGGGAAAACAGACACCTATTAATGCCCCACAGTTCATGGCGCTGGACTTCAAACTGCATATTCCACCTGGGTGTGTCAATTCAGCTCACATCCTCGTCCGCATCCTTCTCAGGCAACTACGCGCTGCCTCCTTTCTCCCCTCGCAAACATAACGGCCCAGTGGCAGTAGTTTTCGCTCGGGGGGGCGCCGTGTTTGTACTCATCGTACTCGTCCACAAGTTTTGCTGAAAACACGGTGCTCCTGACCGAAAGGGCGTGTCCGAGGCCGGTATCAGCACACCGGCTAAACATACAATCCAACGCTCACCTTAAACACAAAAGCAAGCAGGACACAGCTCCGGATGCGGAAAATAATTTAATGAGCAAAATTTCCAGCTTTGGCTAAACAGTCCGTGAAGCAATGGCAGACGCGTTTCTGGCCTCCGTGGCCGTCATCAGTGCCGGTATCACAGGCTGGTGAATTCAACTGTTTGCTTAGAGATCTGTCCTGATAAGCAGTCTCTCAACTCCTCCCACTACAGTCAGGTGAGTGAGACGGTGCCGCTGGGCTCCAGGAGAACTGCATGATGGTACTGGTGGTCCAACGTGGTACCTCATACAGTGACGGGAAAACAGACACCTATTAATGCCCCACAGTTCATGGCGCTGGACTTCAAACTGCATATTCCACCTGGGTGTGTCAATTCAGCTCACATCCTCGTCCGCATCCTTCTCAGGCAACTACGCGCTGCCTCCTTTCTCCCCTCGCAAACATAACGGCCCAGTGGCAGTAGTTTTCGCTCGGGGGGGCGCCGTGTTTGTACTCATCGTACTCGTCCACAAGTTTTGCTGAAAACACGGTGCTCCTGACCGAAAGGGCGTGTCCGAGGCCGGTATCAGCACACCGGCTAAACATACAATCCAACGCTCACCTTAAACACAAAAGCAAGCAGGACACAGCTCCGGATGCGGAAAAGAATTTAATGAGCAAAATTTCCAGCTTTGGCTAAACAGTCCGTGAAGCAATGGCAGACGCGTTTCTGGCCTCCGTGGCCGTCATCAGTGCCGGTATCACAGGCTGGTGAATTCAACTGTTTGCTTAGAGATCTGTCCTGATAAGCAGTCTCTCAGCTCCTCCCACTACAGTCAGGTGAGTGAGACGGTGCCGCTGGGCTCCAGGAGAACTGCATGATGGTACTGGTGGTCCAACGTGGTACCTCATACAGTGACGGGAAAACAGACACCTATTAATGCCCCACAGTTCATGGCGCTGGACTTCAAACTGCATATTCCACCTGGGTGTGTCAATTCAGCTCACATCCTCGTCCGCATCCTTCTCAGGCAACTACGCGCTGCCTCCTTTCTCCCCTCGCAAACATAACGGCCCAGTGGCAGTAGTTTTCGCTCGGGGGGGCGCCGTGTTTGTACTCATCGTACTCGTCCACAAGTTTTGCTGAAAACACGGTGCTCCTGACCGAAAGGGCGTGTCCGAGGCCGGTATCAGCACACCGGCTAAACATACAATCCAACGCTCACCTTAAACACAAAAGCAAGCAGGACACAGCTCCGGATGCGGAAAAGAATTTAATGAGCAAAATTTCCAGCTTTGGCTAAACAGTCCGTGAAGCAATGGCAGACGCGTTTCTGGCCTCCGTGGCCGTCATCAGTGCCGGTATCACAGGCTGGTGAATTCAACTGTTTGCTTAGAGATCTGTCCTGATAAGCAGTCTCTCAGCTCCTCCCACTACAGTCAGGTGAGTGAGACGGTGCCGCTGGGCTCCAGGAGAACTGCATGATGGTACTGGTGGTCCAACGTGGTACCTCATACAGTGACGGGAAAACAGACACCTATTAATGCCCCACAGTTCATGGCGCTGGACTTCAAACTGCATATTCCACCTGGGTGTGTCAATTCAGCTCACATCCTCGTCCGCATCCTTCTCAGGCAACTACGCGCTGCCTCCTTTCTCCCCTCGCAAACATAACGGCCCAGTGGCAGTAGTTTTCGCTCGGGGGGGCGCCGTGTTTGTACTCATCGTACTCGTCCACAAGTTTTGCTGAAAACACGGTGCTCCTGACCGAAAGGGCGTGTCCGAGGCCGGTATCAGCACACCGGCTAAACATACAATCCAACGCTCACCTTAAACACAAAAGCAAGCAGGACACAGCTCCGGATGCGGAAAAGAATTTAATGAGCAAAATTTCCAGCTTTGGCTAAACAGTCCGTGAAGCAATGGCAGACGCGTTTCTGGCCTCCGTGGCCGTCATCAGTGCCGGTATCACAGGCTGGTGAATTCAACTGTTTGCTTAGAGATCTGTCCTGATAAGCAGTCTCTCAGCTCCTCCCACTACAGTCAGGTGAGTGAGACGGTGCCGCTGGGCTCCAGGAGAACTGCATGATGGTACTGGTGGTCCAACGTGGTACCTCATACAGTGACGGGAAAACAGACACCTATTAATGCCCCACAGTTCATGGCGCTGGACTTCAAACTGCATATTCCACCTGGGTGTGTCAATTCAGCTCACATCCTCGTCCGCATCCTTCTCAGGCAACTACGCGCTGCCTCCTTTCTCCCCTCGCAAACATAACGGCCCAGTGGCAGTAGTTTTCGCTCGGGGGGGCGCCGTGTTTGTACTCATCGTACTCGTCCACAAGTTTTGCTGAAAACACGGTGCTCCTGACCGAAAGGGCGTGTCCGAGGCCGGTATCAGCACACCGGCTAAACATACAATCCAACGCTCACCTTAAACACAAAAGCAAGCAGGACACAGCTCCGGATGCGGAAAAGAATTTAATGAGCAAAATTTCCAGCTTTGGCTAAACAGTCCGTGAAGCAATGGCAGACGCGTTTCTGGCCTCCGTGGCCGTCATCAGTGCCGGTATCACAGGCTGGTGAATTCAACTGTTTGCTTAGAGATCTGTCCTGATAAGCAGTCTCTCAGCTCCTCCCACTACAGTCAGGTGAGTGAGACGGTGCCGCTGGGCTCCAGGAGAACTGCATGATGGTACTGGTGGTCCAACGTGGTACCTCATACAGTGACGGGAAAACAGACACCTATTAATGCCCCACAGTTCATGGCGCTGGACTTCAAACTGCATATTCCACCTGGGTGTGTCAATTCAGCTCACATCCTCGTCCGCATCCTTCTCAGGCAACTACGCGCTGCCTCCTTTCTCCCCTCGCAAACATAACGGCCCAGTGGCAGTAGTTTTCGCTCGGGGGGGCGCCGTGTTTGTACTCATCGTACTCGTCCACAAGTTTTGCTGAAAACACGGTGCTCCTGACCGAAAGGGCGTGTCCGAGGCCGGTATCAGCACACCGGCTAAACATACAATCCAACGCTCACCTTAAACACAAAAGCAAGCAGGACACAGCTCCGGATGCGGAAAAGAATTTAATGAGCAAAATTTCCAGCTTTGGCTAAACAGTCCGTGAAGCAATGGCAGACGCGTTTCTGGCCTCCGTGGCCGTCATCAGTGCCGGTATCACAGGCTGGTGAATTCAACTGTTTGCTTAGAGATCTGTCCTGATAAGCAGTCTCTCAGCTCCTCCCACTACAGTCAGGTGAGTGAGACGGTGCCGCTGGGCTCCAGGAGAACTGCATGATGGTACTGGTGGTCCAACGTGGTACCTCATACAGTGACGGGAAAACAGACACCTATTAATGCCCCACAGTTCATGGCGCTGGACTTCAAACTGCATATTCCACCTGGGTGTGTCAATTCAGCTCACATCCTCGTCCGCATCCTTCTCAGGCAACTACGCGCTGCCTCCTTTCTCCCCTCGCAAACATAACGGCCCAGTGGCAGTAGTTTTCGCTCGGGGGGGCGCCGTGTTTGTACTCATCGTACTCGTCCACAAGTTTTGCTGAAAACACGGTGCTCCTGACCGAAAGGGCGTGTCCGAGGCCGGTATCAGCACACCGGCTAAACATACAATCCAACGCTCACCTTAAACACAAAAGCAAGCAGGACACAGCTCCGGATGCGGAAAAGAATTTAATGAGCAAAATTTCCAGCTTTGGCTAAACAGTCCGTGAAGCAATGGCAGACGCGTTTCTGGCCTCCGTGGCCGTCATCAGTGCCGGTATCACAGGCTGGTGAATTCAACTGTTTGCTTAGAGATCTGTCCTGATAAGCAGTCTCTCAGCTCCTCCCACTACAGTCAGGTGAGTGAGACGGTGCCGCTGGGCTCCAGGAGAACTGCATGATGGTACTGGTGGTCCAACGTGGTACCTCATACAGTGACGGGAAAACAGACACCTATTAATGCCCCACAGTTCATGGCGCTGGACTTCAAACTGCATATTCCACCTGGGTGTGTCAATTCAGCTCACATCCTCGTCCGCATCCTTCTCAGGCAACTACGCGCTGCCTCCTTTCTCCCCTCGCAAACATAACGGCCCAGTGGCAGTAGTTTTCGCTCGGGGGGGCGCCGTGTTTGTACTCATCGTACTCGTCCACAAGTTTTGCTGAAAACACGGTGCTCCTGACCGAAAGGGCGTGTCCGAGGCCGGTATCAGCACACCGGCTAAACATACAATCCAACGCTCACCTTAAACACAAAAGCAAGCAGGACACAGCTCCGGATGCGGAAAAGAATTTAATGAGCAAAATTTCCAGCTTTGGCTAAACAGTCCGTGAAGCAATGGCAGACGCGTTTCTGGCCTCCGTGGCCGTCATCAGTGCCGGTATCACAGGCTGGTGAATTCAACTGTTTGCTTAGAGATCTGTCCTGATCTGTCCTGATAACGACTGAATTATGCTAGAAAACAATCTTGCATTTAATTGTTGATTTTTCTGTTCCATTATTTTGTGACATCTATATACCATTCCAATATGGCGGAAGATACAATCATGATAACAGACTATATCCGTAGTCCTTCTTTTGTATTGTTTATTCTTTGCACTATATCATGTGATGCATACCAACGTCTGACGACCCGTGACCAAGGAACTACGGTTCCGAAACGCGTCGGGACATTGTTTGTTTTTGCTTGAAATAAAGCACGCTTTCTGAATAAGAATTGGGGCTCGGCGCAGTCTTTGTATGAAGAAAGATTGATTGAGGATTGGATATATATATATATATATATATATATATATATATATATATATATATATATATATATTTTTACAAACAAGGGACGCGGCACTCAAGACTTGATTATTTTCAGAATTTAATCTCGTATCAACAGCTCAGCCCGACGCGTTTCAGCCTACACTTGGCTTTTTTCACGGTAAGTGAGACATCATTGCTTTCCACCAGTTATCCTATTTTTGCCTCAATGTGGCATTCTGGGAATTGTAGTGTGAATTTATATTTACAAAAACAGTTTAACAGATAATTTTGCCCGTTTGCCATGCAATTCATACATCATATGTCATTGACATTATGCGTCCTGGAATGTTTTACACTAGATTTTACCTTTGACTGTTTTTATGGTATAGTACCAATCAGTTACGTTTGCCTCTTTACATTATGTGTATTGCCAGGACTATAGAGCGCAAGATAGAGAATCAAACACAAAAAACAAAGCAGAACCAAGGATATAGTATCCATCCACTTCATATACAAGTCAATTATCAAGCTTATGTTAGTTATGTAAAATATTTTGTTGGGTCTAGTACCCCCATCAATATTTTTGTACCACCGCGCAAGCAATTGAAATCTTATGCGAAAAGGCATTGTAAATCAATATATGGATATTAATTTCCTCAATCCAAATGTACAAAAAGTTCCTCATCAAAGTTCATCCCTCTCGGGTTTTTTGTCTTTAATCTTATGATTAACCGGGATTCAGTTTGCCGTAGTTTTTTCATTCTGGTTCCTCCTCGTTCATCTGGAGGTATCATCCGTATCCCATAGTAACTCATGGCTTTCCAGTTGCTGTTTTGGCAAAATTCCATATGTTTATCTGTTGCGTATGACATGTCCTTGTTCTTAACAGCTCTTATATGTTCCAATATCCGCTTCTTTAACATACAAACCGTACTTCCGACGTATTGCATGCCGCATTTACATTCAATCACATATACCACATGGGTTGATGTACATGTGATTCTTTGTTCGATTTGGATGATTGATCCATTCGGATCAGTAACGTTGTTTTTGTTTTCTCCAATTTTGCAGGCCTTGCAGACATAGCATTTTTTGAAGCCTTTTTGTTGGCTACTTAGCCAATTTTTTCCTCCTTCTTCCGGCATTTTAAAATGACTAGAAACCAAAGTATCCTTGAGGCAATTTGTTCTTCTATAAGTTATCAGTGGGCGTTCTCCCAACATCTTTCCAATCTCTGGATCGCTAGAGATCAAATGCCAGTACTTCTGAATTTTGGTTGCTAGTAGGCCACTTTCCCTGCTTTATGTTGTTATGAATCGTGGAGGCTCATTTTCCGTTTTTCTGTTAGAGTCTTTTGGTGTCAAAATTTCAGTTCTTGTTTTTTCATCAATTCTCTTTTTGCTTTTCTGTAGAATTCTTTCATTGTATCCCCTGGTTCTTAACCGGGATATCGATTCCTGAATCTTATCCTCCGCATCTGCATGTTTAGAACAATTTCGTTTCATTCGCGTGAATTCCCCATAGGGCATGCTGGCCAGCAATGTTTTTGGGTGGAAACTAGTCCCATGTAGTATACTGTTGGTTGATGTTTTTTTGCGAAATAGGGTTGAATGAATTTGATTTTGTTCAATATAGACCTTAGTATCTAAAAAGTCTATTTCTTGCTTGCTTGTATTGCATGTAAATTCTAGGCCGATATTGTTATTACACAATTTTTGGTAGTATTGATTGAATTCCTGTGTAGTGCCATTCCAAATTAAGAATAGGTCGTCTATGTAGCGTACCCATAATATTATCTTTTCTAGATCTTCTTGGTTCGCCACATCCCATGCTATAGTTTTTTCCCACCAGCCCATGGTGATATTCGCGTAATTGGGCGAAAAGGAAATTCCCATGGCTGTACCACAACGTTGTTTGAAAAGTTGCTCATTAAAGAGAAAGACATTGTTTGTTAGGCACATTTCAATCATGTGTAAGAGCATTCGGGTGTGTTGTAGCTCATTGATGTTTCTTTGTTTTAAAAAATATCCGCATGCTTCAAGCCCAATTTCGTGTCTGATTGAAGTATATAATGATACCACATCAATGGTAATCATTAAATATTCCTCATTCCAGGATATTCCATTGAGGATACGTAGGAAGTCGCCGGTGTCTTTAATGTATGAGCTCATGTTTCTTGCTTTTACTATCTAAATGGATTTAGATAGTAAGCTGCAAGACTGGCACAAGAAAGGTTTACTGAATGCGGATGAACTCAAATTTCTCTCGAAGGATTTTCCTGTAACACCCACGATTTATTTCCTTCCCAAAATTCATAAAACCTTAGTTAACCCACCTGGGAGACCAATAGTTTCGTCATGTGACTCATTATATGAGAATGTCTCACGATATGTGGATCAATTTCTGGCGCCCATAGCAAGAAACATGAGCTCATAATGCTAAGTTATGTATTTATTAATATATTTTTTTAAACAAAACTTTTTCTCGCCGCACGCACGGTGCGCTTCGCGCACCGTGCGCGCGCGGTGGGCACACGGTGCTCTTCGTGCACCGTGCGCCCACTTTACGCAGTTCGTGCCGTGCGCACACGGTGCGCTTCGCGCACCGTGCGCACACAGTGGGCTCGCGGTGCGCTTCGCGCACCTCGCGGCCACTTTTCGCAGTTTGTGCCGTGCACGCGCGGTAGGCACGGAGCGCTTCGCCCCCAAGGGCCAAATCTATTTTTTAAAAAAAATCATGGAGTGCGCGCACGTTGCGCGAACTTCGCAGAATTTTTTCCGTTTGGGTGGTGCGCGCAAGGTGCGGGCACTCGGCGATTTTTCGAAAAAAAAATTAAAAAAAAATTTGCCCTTGGGGGTCCTTCTGGGACCCCCTGACCACGGCTAGGGGATCAGGAACTGTCCACCCTGCCCCCTTTTCACGTTCTCCACATTTGTTTTTCACCCCCTCAGAGTGCGAGAGACAAAATGGCGGCCGACACTTCCTGGTTTCGACCGATTCGAATGTTTCCTAAGATCTAACAACCAATCAGAATTGCGCTCGCGCACGGCAAGGTGCGCGCACCCAGCGCGCACGCTGCGCGCGTACAGATATATATATTGATTTAAATTCTATTTTCTCTGGAAATACTGAGCAGATTTACACCAAACCTGCAAAAGGCACTTCATGGACCTTATGGCTACCTCTCTGCCAAATTTCACGTAATTCTGTTCAGCCGTTCGGGCTGTAGCTGCGACTAAAGTCCCTATGGAAAAATCCATGGGGAAAACACGTTTTGGGACCCCCCCTTTTTCTCGGCCCCCGCTTGACGAATCACCCCGAGACTTTCAGGGTAGGAGCGGAGCGGAGCGCCCCATTAGTTTTGAAAATTTCGCGAGGATTCGTCAATCGGCGCCAAAGTTATTCAAAATAGAATTTTGAGATTTCCTATGGAAACTCGGTCCTAACTATAACTATCTACTGGCGACCGCCAGTAGATTATATATATATATATATATATATATATATATACATATACATATATATATATATATATACCATAGGTTTCAGAGACATTATAGTTAGTTGGACATTTGACTCATATAAAACCAGAGAAGTTCGCCCGTTATAGTTAGTTGAGCTAACTATAACTAGCGCGCCCGCAATGCACTGGTGATGATGTCACATATTACATCACTCATGACATGGTCAGTGACATCATTGATGACATCTCAAATGACATCACTGATGACATAATTGATGACATCATCCAGTGAATGTGTGTTTCTGTAAAGTTAAAATATTTTTCATATATATCAATGCCAAGGTGTATTGAAGAAAGAGTGAATTTACAAGTCCCTGAATGGATTATTTAGTAGGTGCGTGACTGACTGTATAACTGAGTGATTGAACATGTGTTACTGAATGTATAGGTTAGTGACTAAACTGTGTGAAAGTCTGTATTAGTGTCTCAGTTGGTGTATAAGCGGCGGCATGGGTTGGTGAGTAGCTACATGAGTGTCTATATGGGTTATTGATTTGTTGTCTGAGTATCTGTATGAGTGCCTGAGTGTCTGTGTGGGTGGGTGGGGGGTGTGTGACTCTCTGCATACATGTCTGAGTGGGTGATTCACTGATTGTATGGATTCAGAAGTAGATCTGGGAAGGGCTGTATGGGTGAGTTAGTGTGTGTATGGGTGTGTTGGTGAGTGAATGAATGTCTCACTGATATATGTGTGAGTAACTACATATGTTTTAAGGCAGTATATGTGAGTGTTGGAATATATAAATGACTATACATGAGAGTAAGTTATTTGAAGGAGTGGGTGTATAAAAGTGTCTGCTTGTATCAGTGATTGTATAAGACAGTAAGTATGTGTTAGTATCTGCATAAATAAGTGATGTGGTGTGTGTATAAATAACGCAGTTGGTGTGTATAACTGTATACATGAGTAAATGGGTATGTGATTGATTCTTTGCATGACTGACTAGGTGTGTGAGTAACTCTATGGATGAGTGGCGGACTGTCACTATGGGCCATATGTAGGTAGCCTAACATTTACCGATTCATAAATACCGAATTTTACCGATTCGGTATTTATGAATCGGTAAATGATATGTAGGTAATCTATCGGTAATATTTACCGATTCGGTAAGGGTCGGTAATTTAGAATCGGTAATGATGCATACCTTCCCATTCATTCCTATGGGCCAGGAGGCCCATAGGAATCAATGGGAAGCCAGTTACCATTACCGAATCGGTAAATACCGAATCGGTAATGGGGGGAGCACAATCAAGGGTGGCAGGGTGTCACATTGACACCCTGTTGCACCCCTGATTCCTGCATGTGTGCACATGTGGCGCACATACATGCCCTAAGGGCAAGTATGTCTGCCACATGGCACTCGTAGTCCAGCAAAATATTGCTTTTTGCAATGTATTCGGTATTTAGCACCAACCTATATTTGGTGCTAAATACTGAATTATTTTTCCTACACATCACTCATTTGAGTGTCACCTACATATCATTTCAGGATCCGGTATTTACCGAATCGGTAAAATTACCGATTCGGTAAATTACCGAATCCTGAAATGTGCCCCCTACATAGCAAAAGCCTAAATAGCGGTCGGTAACGGGATATTTACCGAAAATCGGCCGTTACCGACCGGTATTAGGCTTCCTACATATGGCCCAATATGTATAGGTGTATGAGTGCATATTATAGTACTGTATTGATGAGTAACTGTATGTATAAGTGAGTGGATGTGAGTGTAGACCTAGGAAATAGTGGGTGGTATGTAGTATGTGGCATTGTTGTGTGTATGGTTTCAAAAATAGTAGTCTGTATTTTAGAGTGCGTGTAAAGTTTATATTAGGCCATAAGTATGTGTATCAGATTATCAGGTGGATGATGTCATCAGTGATGTCATTTGAGATGTCATCAGTGATGTCATCAGTGATGTCATCAGTGATGTCACTGACCATGTCATGAGTGATGTAATATGTGACGTCATCACCAGTGCATTGCGGGCGCGCGAGTTATAGTTAGCTCAACTAACTATATCGGGTGAATTTCTCTGGTTTTATATGAGTCAAATGTCCAACTAACTATAACGTCCCTGAAACCTATGTTTTTTCAGTGAATTTCAAAGGTTTTTTAAATGTTAATTTCATATTTTAATATATATAAAACCTATATTTTTTTCTTTTTTTTTGTAATATTTTGGAACTCTATTATCCTTTTTTGTTTTTAATTTGAAAAATATGTAATGATTTATATCTTCAAAAAAAAGTATGTATATCGTTTTTTTTTTGGGAGAAAACTGAAGTCCCGTACCAGTAGTTTACCAAGCTCCATCAGCACGCCAATCCTATCTGCCATATTGCTAAACTTGTAAAGGATGCGCATTTCGTATCCTGCGGGTTCGTGGCACTGCATCCCGCAAAACATCATATACGTATGTGGTCGCGCCAGCTGCTACTTTGGTATATGACGGGTATGCAGTACCAAGTCGCGCCTTACGTCATGTACGTATGGGGTCACAACCACTGCACATTGCGTATAAGACGAGTGCACGCTGCCAGGCCGTGTGTTACGTCATAGACGTATGGTGTCACGCCGGGAACGCAATTCCCTCATTTTTTTCGTCTCAAAACTATATCTAAATAAGTTTAAAGTGTATATGAGAACAAGAGATAATCTAAAATATTTTAAACATTTATATATTTCTAACTGTAATAAACTATATATTATGGTAATATTTTCTCAAAATCGCATCGAGTGCGGCCTGCTTGCGCGCTCGCTGCGCGATTGCCATGTGACCTTAAAGAAAAGCATTTGATTGGTTCATAACAGTTCCCATTGTAACAGTTGGAGGACCCCACCCATTTTCGCCATTCTCTCTACAGCGTTTGATGAGAGAATCCTCTTCTGCTTACAGAGTCTTTTTGAAAACCTTTTGCTATGTACACATATCTGACAGTACACACAACATGAAACTATCATCTTCATCAATATTCATGCTCTGTAAAGTAGCCTTCCACCTGTGATAGCCAGGCATCTAAAAGCTACATAACAGAACTTTTCCCCACTGCCAGAGGTAACATGGTTGCATACGCTGTCCACAGCACAATGTAATGTGGTACGGCCCAGGGGCAGTATCATGCATACATAATGAACAGATGGACACAGATAGATAGTGGAAGTGGGTACAGGCACGTTCGCTTAACTCCTTTTTATTACCAGGGTTACATATGTGTGTGTCTGTGCTGGATGCGTGTGGGGTGAGTGTGAAGCATCCCTCAGGGAATGGTTGTTGCTAGCATCAACTACAACAGTAATCATTGGATCACACACAGAGATTCAATAATAAAAACGGTCAATAGTTTGTGCTGCAGTAAGGTAGGGACACTAACTGTGAAATAATACAGAAAATATTATATCCTAAAACAACCATAACTTGTGGTATACTAAGATACAGGCAGTAGATCTGAAATAATACACAAAAAGATTGTATCATAAAGGGTCCATCAGGTCTAGTGCACTTAGATAGCCAAATCAAAAGCATTCAGCATATGCACAGCCAGCGATGATGCGTGCTGCGGGCGGGCCGTACTAGGAGCAATGTCTATTGCCTACAACACTACATCATCTTCAATAGCGACTCGATCTGAATTGTAAACACTGCTGTCTGCAGTGTAGGCCAGAGAGCGGTCAGCAAGGGCCCACAGTCACGTGGCGTTAACTTGAGCTGCCCAGTTTGCCGTACGCGAAGCAACAAAAACTGTGTGCGGACCCTGTGATGATGCGTATGCGTGGTGCGGACAGAGCGCACTGGAGCAATGTCTTTTGCTTACAGGACTGCGTCATCTACAATAGTGACTCAATCTGAATTGTGAACACTGGTGTCTGCACTGTAAATTGAAGGCAGTAGTGAGCACAGTCTTCCATGAATACTTTTTCTCACGCCCTCTTCACAAAATACAACATAAATTACACAAAACTCTGCAATAAATAAATCAAAACAATTCGAATTGCGATCTCTGCTGTCCACTGTGTACACTGTTATTCAGTGTTGTTTACCACTACCAAGGAGAATTTGGCCATTGTACTCGACCTATAAGTCATCTTAAAAAACTTCTTCAAGTAAGTATACTAAAAGGCTATTGTGTATATTTCAATAGACATTGTAGTTAGTTGCCTACCGGATTCTGTAATTAAACAATCACCACTCCATCTGAATTGTGAGCCCTGCTGACCACACTGTAGCCCAGAGGCAGTTGTCATTAACACCTCACAGCCACGTGCCGTTGGATTCGGAAGCACGCAGTTGGTTGCACCTGATCGGAGTGGGTACACAGAAATCATCACAAACTTAAACTTCTGACATCCTCAATCACAGAATCAACACTCCGTTTCACTGTTCCCACCTGCTATACCACGGTGTACTCCACTGACTACAGTCAACCAAGCCCAATAATCATGTGCAGCAGTTAGCTACGGAAGCACAGAGTCTGATGCACCTCAACGGAGGGAGTTCTGTCAAAACCAAGCAGCAAGTAATATCGGACATCGTCCATTTTGGGATCAAGACACCGTTCCACTGTTGGGACCTAGAGTTGCTTGCACCTGGTCGAAGGGAGTACCTTCATCTGCACTCTCAGATGCAGTTCTAACATCGTCCATTTTCGGATCAAGACCCCGTTCCACTGTTCGGGCTAGCTGTACCATGGTGCGCTCCACCGACTGGTGTCAACCAAGCACAATAATCATGTGCAGCACTTAGCTACGGAAGCACAGGGTCTGATGCACGTCAACGCAGGGACTTCTGTGAAAATTCACAAGCAGCAGCTAATATCGGACATCGTCGATTGTGGGATTAAGACACCGTTCCACTGTTGGAACTACTCATCCCTACCGGTCTGAAAGTGCTGTATACGAAAATTAAGTGAGGTATTGCGTAGAGTCTGATGCTGCTAAGGTGAGCCGCTGCGGAGCTCGGGGATTAATGCGTGAGCCCACACTGTGTGTCTTATGTTGTGAAGTCAGGTGCCCCCTTCGTTGCACCACACCTGTGGAAGTAGTGTCAGCATGTGTTTATACCTACTAGGACGAACTACTGACCCCTACTGGTCTGAAAGTGCTGGGGTACGGAAAATATGTGAGATATTGTCTGGAGTCTCATGCTGCTAAGCTGAGCTGTTGCCGGACTCGGGGATGAAAGCATGAGTCCAAACTGTGTGTCCTATGCTGTCATGTGCTCTGGCCGCTGTGCCACATCTGTGCAAGCAGTGTCATCATGTAGTTATACCTACTCGGAGGAACTTTTGTTTTGAATATTGTAAGTTGTGTATGGTGTTTAGGGGGTGTTATACAGTGAGTGTGAAGGTAAATTTGCGCGTATCAAATCAATTTGGTATTTGGAAAGTGCAAACTACTCACTCGTACCGGTCTGATGGCGCTGGGGGCGTAAGCTGAGCTGCTGCCGGACTCGGGGATAAAGGTGCTGAACTACTGAGTAATATGCTGCTAAATTGAGCTGCTGCTGGACTCGGGGATGAAAGCGTGAGCCCAAACTGTGTGTCCTATGCTGTGAAGTCATGTGCTGGAGGCGCTGTGCCACACCTGTCCAAGTAGTGTCAGTAATATTTTATACGAAGTAGGAGGAAGTTTTGTTTGGAACACAGTAATTTGTATATGGTGCTTAGGTGGTGTTATACAGGGAGTGCGAAGGTAAATCCATATGGTGTTTGTAAAGCGCAAACTACTCACCGCTATGGGTTTGAAGGCCCTGGAGGACGGCGTGGAAATTATGTGAGTTATTAAGTGAGCTTTTGCCCAGAGTCACATGGTGCTGAGCTGAGCTGCTGCCAGGGGAGGGGATTAAACCGTGAGGCCTGTGCACTGAACTCATGTTTTCTGGCCGCTGCTAAACACCTGTCTAAGTAGTGTTAGCATGTGTGCATAGGTACTAGGAGGAAGTTTTGTTTTAAACAGTGTGACGTCTGTAGGGTGATTGGGGGTGCTACAGAGGGAGTGTGAAGTTCAATTCTGCCGTTTCCAATCAATGCGGTTTACATTTTGGCGAGGGTGTGGGAGTTGCCATTACCTGGCCCTAAAAACAGCGTGCCTAGGTTGTCAGTTATAAGGCGGCTCTAAAAAGAGCCCTTGTGTTTATTAGTTGGAGCTACATATAAGTGCGGATGCACAGCTTCAGGTTATTCAGAAAACTCGATTTCCCTGATCTATGAAGTGTACTCCATCACTTCTGTAGATATCAGCAATATCAAAACGTATGTTGTTGTTGTAGATCGACCCCATTCTATGGTCTCTGAGGTATGCAGACACAGCTTTGTTGACATTCTTCCTAGATTTTTCAATCTGAGGACAAAATTGGTTTGACCATTTCCACTTCTGTCTTTGGCATATATTGGAATATACAAATACAGTGTGAGGCAAAAGCAACATCAATTGTTGAAAGGTGTCCTTCATTAGCATTTCCAAACCTACCCCAGTCAATGTGCCTAGGTCGTTTCCACCACAATGCACAATCATGAGGTCAGGGTGTTGGAGATGCAAACAGGTTTTAACCAAAGGCAACAATTGGTACCACTTCAATCCTCTCTGTGCAAACCATTTAATGTCCACGTTTTGTAAACCTATGTCTAAGTCAATATGTCTCTGTTCTGCATACCTCTTGCACCAGAAAACATAGCTATGTCCTTCGATCCACACTAGCATTTTGAAGGTATGGCTGCAAGGTATGGAAAGATGTCTGTAGCTCATGCAGTTCCTTCGTAGAGTAAGAGATATGTTTAAAGATGGGGAAATATCTTCTTTTTTCCCCACAGAAAACGATAATTGATTGGAAGATAAGAAGCACTGGGTACTAAAAACTATGGTGCATATTAGTTGCGTGAAAAAGCTTGTTTGTCATTGGTTAATAAAGGGCAGTCTAAACGTGGAGTCCATACGATAGGATGAAATGTGCTCAGCTCAACCAGACGTGCTACTTGCATTTGGAAGGTACATTTGGAACTTAAAACAATGGTGAACTTTTAACCCACAGGTGCTGTTAAATGTTCGAGAATATGCTGAAAAAAATATGTTACGTATAAAAAAATCATGAACTTTTAACCTGCAGGTGTCGTAGAATGTTCCAGAAAGTGTGGTGATAAAATAGGTTGAACTTCTGATCTGTATGTGGCGCGAATATTAAGTAGCTTTTCAGATTGAAAATTCAAAAATAACCAATGGAGATAAGTTTTGGAATGTCGATGAAGGAATAAAGTATTCTGATTTGTTCTTTACATGTATTTATATGTGGAGCAACAGAGAAATTGTGCCATTACTGGTTCCATTCTTGATGAAAGCGGTGCATTACATGAACTGTGTGACAAAGAAAGAATTGCATGCGTGTGTGACATTTGAAATCTGCATACCAACTACAAAGGTGAGGTAGAAATGAACAAGGTGTGTTATGTGTTCTGTAGTAGTTATTAAGTATTTGAGGTGATATTTTTAAGTTTGAAATTATTTTTTATTTCAAAATAATATACTGTTAGTAAATGTGGTGTTTCATATTGGTTATAAAATATGCATAAAGTTTGACCTGTTGTTAAATAAGTACTTTATATATGTTTAGGAATTTTTCACAAAGAAGAAATGTAGTTTGTCATCTTTAAAGGGCTGTATGGTTTTAAAAATGAGGTACAGCGTTAATTTGGGTTTGCTAATGTATTCAGGCGAGATAAACAAAATGTCCCACGTTTGCAAATTACACTTTTTGTGGAAGTAGTGGGGAAGAGGGGGTAGGAGATGTATGTGTTATTAAATTAAAAGCGATAAAACCTAACCCAGAAATGTTATGTGGACAGGTTGTGGTCTCATTTTTGACAGTGAGAGGTAGATTTGAATATAAGTCTAGGTAGGTTGTTGTACTGTGAGGCCGTCTACAGTGTTTGGAGATTACATGGAGAAGAGATGAAGGGGCATATTTACAAGGGCTTTATCTCCGCTTTTTTGGCTTAAAAAGCCAAAAAAGCGGAGATAAAACTATCGCCTTATTTACAAGAGGGTGCAAACATGCATAATCGCATGTTAGCATCCTTTTTCCCAGCGCCTCCCTTTGCATCTCTAATGAGATGCAAAGTGGGCGTCACTGGGCGTACCCCGGATGGACTACCTTGCAAATATCGCTGATGTTCACATCGCGATAGTTACAAGGCAGCCCACAGGATTTTAGCAGATGTTAGATTTTGGCGAAAACGGCCGTTTTCGACAAAATCTAACGTCTGCTAAAATCCTGATTTACCTATATTTGACATAGGGGGTGGATTATGCTCATACGACCACAGGGTCGTATCAGCAAGTTTATCGCCGTTTTGCAGGGAACATCGCGGGAAAACCAGCAATGTTCCCTGCAAAACGGCGATAACCTCGCTATCTCTGAAATTTTTATCGCCCAGGAGAAACGCGTTGTTAATAACGCGCTACCAGGGCGATAAATTCCAGAGATAGCCGGCGATAAGAAAGAAATTTATCGCTAAGCACGGCCAGCGATAATGATCGCTGGCCATTGATAATATGCCCCGATGATAGTAAAAGTGATACATCCCTTTTATATGTTTTTAAAAAAAAAGTATTTTATTACGTTTTCAACCAGCGGACCGATAAATCACTGTTACAAACAATAGCATCATATAGAAGACCCAACCATCAATGTACATATCAGGAGAGACCAGTTCTTCAACATTTACTGCCCTAACTCCCCCCCCTACCATCCTCTCTACCCCCACCCCCACCCCTGTCAGTGTGCCCGCGTCAACCCCTCTTAAACTTAGATATTAATCACCCCGTGGTCCGAGACAGCCTAGCTCAAAGCAATAGAAAAGACATCATCATTGTTCCCAAAGGCCCGGAGGCTCCATGTCCCCACCCATAATACATGCCTTTTATATGTACGTATAGTTTGAATCATTTGATCATAGGTTGAGATATAATATGAGCATGGTTTCTGATTTGCATTTGGGTATAGTTAATAGTTTTAGTAGTTTGTGACTAGCGAATAATAAAAAGTTAGATATACTAAAATATATGGTAGTAAACGTATTAATGATTGTCTGTTTTTATGAAATAAAAGTGGTTGGGGAGTGTTTCTTTAGAAGAGATGTTTTATAAATGTGTGAGAGATAAAAAAGAAATGAAAATGTTCGGTATATTTTCTGTATGACTTTCTTGACATTAGTAAACTACATGTGATTATAAGTGACACTAATTGTCAAGCTGTGTCCCTGTGCTGAATATACGTAGGCATTTAGGTGCTCTGGGTTTTACACTCAGCAATTTTTTCATTTCATTTAATGTCCTTAATATACATACAGTCAGGGCTGGACTGGCCGTAGCGGGCACCGGGCAATCCGCCGGTGCGCTGCATAGCTGCAAAATCGGGCCTGTAACAAAATCGTCCGAAAACTGGCCCTGGCAAAGAGCTTGGCCGCACCCCCAACCCACTGGGGGGGGGGGCGGCCGAGGACTTTGTCAGGGCCGGTTTTGGTTCCCAGTCCGGCCCTGCATACAGTAAAGGGACGGTATATCAAAAGTTTGGGAATTAGAACTTTGTTTACTCTCCCCATCCTCTGCTATACACTCTACAGAGTGTTTAAAGGACTTTATTAACATACAGATGTCTAGCTAGTGATCCAGCGCAAGACTGGGAATGGGGAATAACATTTACCGATATCCTCCCTGCGTTGCAGACCCGATGTCACACTAGCTCATTCACATACACATTCATTGGTGGGGCCCATAACACCAACACTCACACGTCTCTCTCAAAAGTCTGCACACAGGAGGGATGAGTAATTCAAGCGCTGGAAATGTGGGGGAAATACCTGATAACCTAAGGAGAGAAAAGTTAATTTACAAAATATACATTGACATCCTTCGCCTATAGATCCCTAATCCCAAACATCAAGGCACTCCACCCACTTGGTCGATGGACCAATTTAGTTGGATTGCTTGATGGTGATTTAGAACCAGCTAAAACACATTTTAAGTCTCAGAAACCACAAACTCATCTTTCTTATTAATCAATATTTGTTTGTATAAATTTTCATAATGATTTCATATTTGTATTCCTCTAATTCATTGGCTCTGCATAACCAAATTTTGTCGCAAATTGTTCGAAAAAGCAGGCCAAAGCTCAAAGTCCTCTGCTCAGCATGCTACAGTCCCAATTTATCAAAGGACCAGAAATCGTGCAAGCATCTATCATAGCCCGTGGATTTAGAAAAAGTTTGCAGTCATCAAGCGATCGGGCAGCATCTGTATCATCAGGAAAGGCGTCGCGACGAACGAAGGCGGAAAAATTATGAATGAAAAGAAAAATGGATAATAGCGTTGAATAATCCTCCCTATTCTACTACCCTCTTTTATAATGGAATCAAGTCAAAGAAGATACCATTTTTAGGCTTTAGAACAGTCGTGATTGGCTGGTCGAGATCGTCCGACTTATATTCCCAGATTTTCAGTACAGTTCGAGGGGTGAGGTCATTGGTCAGCGAAGTGTCAGCTTGTTCCGGTTTACTGTAAGGTTGATTGTTCCCCTGTCTTGGCAAAACGCCCCGTTTCTTATCCTTGTCCGGGGACACGTTGTGCAAAGGTCGCTACGAGGATTAGGAGATTACTCGCACATGCGCAGCTCACTCCGCGCCTCATGAGACAGTGGCCACTTCTGCGTGTGGTGACAGCGGCCATATTGGATTTAGGCCCAGATGCCAACTTAAGCGAAACAAACACAAAAGAATAATTAATTCATAGAAATGGTGATTCTAATGTTAACCCCTTGCTAATCCCACTATGTGTTTGTATTTATCTAGCATATAGCGACATTTAAAGTAATTATTTTTACCTTTTCGATCCTCCTCGAGGGTGCAACATCACAAAGCAACATATATCATGCAGTATTCTATTACCATATATACTATTGTTAATATGGTACAGATTTTAGTTACATAAGTTATTTAGCCATGCAAATAGCAAATCCCATGTGTAGTTTAAGTTTTAATAATGTTGATTAGTAAACATGCAAAACTCGTTTAATAATATTATAGTTAATAGATTATATAATTAGTATTTTCATGCAAAAAATAGAGGAGGTATATAAAATTTTGCACTACCTGCTCCATCACTAGTAAAGGTGCTGTAATGACACTGGGCCCATTTATAAACCGTGCTATGGAATGGTTTATGTTTTACCCGCCAATTTGCATGTTTGAATACTTTTTGCTGATAAGCATTCCGGAAGACACCTGTTAAAATTAAGCCTGTGTATGGGTATAGTGACGCTACTAGGAATGGTGGGGGTTTCTGTCTGATTTCGTACGGTTTAGCAAGGGTGGGGATGGGGGTGGGGGAGGTGGGTATGTTGGTGATTATAGACTTTAGTAACCTGCAGATGTCTAGCTACTAAAGGTGATGTAGTACCACTGGGACCATTTATAAGGCGCACTATGGCATGGTATATGTTTTACCTGCAAATTTGCATGTTTTAATACGTTTTGCTGATGAGTGTTTTGGGAGACATCTGTTGAAATTAAGCCTCTGTATGGCTATAGTAGCACTTCCAGGTTTGCTGGGGCTCTTTGTTTTATTGCGTAAAGTTAAGCAAGAGCGGGTGTGGAGGTGGTGTAGTGGTACTGGGAGTATTTATAAACACAATAACCACAAAAATAACCTGGGTCTGGTGCTGAATCAAAAAACTAAACCAGGAAGCATCATTTACAACTGTTCTGACATCTCTTTAGGAGAGAACCCTTCTAAGACAGGACCCATCAATCACAGAAGGTGGTGGATTTGTCATCATTTGGGTCTGTATTCCTCAGTGTAACGAACATGGTCTTGACATATCGACCAGGTAACGCACAGAGAGAACGCAACAAAGGAGGGTTGCTGTCAGATCTCAATATGTGTCAAAAAGCGATAATATGCCCAAAAGTTGTGAAGAGGGTCCTAAAATAAGCAGCAGTAAATAATAATAGTGAAAAATAAAAATGACTAGAGGAGCTCAAATGTTCTTTATTTAGCAGAGTGCCCCTGTCATATTTAAAAAGCAGTATGGCAATTTAGCACAAATTTTTATGCTATTGTCCATATTGGTAGGGTCGACATGTTTCTGCCCACTATGATCTATAAGTATCAGGGCTTTCCTCAGGACCTTAGATGCTGCTATTTAAGTGAAAAACGTGACAAAAAGAATATATACAGTGAAAAATACTTCAAGAAAAGAATCCTACCGCACCGGTCGATTCTTACATTTCAAGATATCGAAACCGGATACCTAGGAAAACAAAAGAACAGTTGGTAGTAATATTGCTCCTGGTATGCTTAGATTCAGCAATCGGTCAGAACTAGAACATTCAGTGACGCTTCACAGCACTTAATAATTGAATTAAATTGCACTTACCCATAGTCATTGGGTTGCGCCCTCACCTCAACCTGGTCCTTACTCAGGGAAGGGGGCCCCGCTCTATTTAAAAGGAAGACAAAATCAGGCTCCTAGTTATGATGCCCAAAGTGTAGCCTCCTAGTTAATTTGGCTAGCAAAAACGAGACTTAGACAGTGTACTCTCACAAAGGATGGAAAACATGGCCGTGATCCGAATATTGGATTATCTCCAGCTATGTAGTATTTGAAAGAAGCAAATTGTTTTTTACTAAAATAAAACTAACTGTCTGGAAAACTGTTTGTAGAATGCATCGTTATTCTAAATACCCACGAGGGGGTATACTCAATGGTCACGCTTCCTCATCTCTAACACAGCAAGTGACTTAGTTGTTCGCAGGAACAGAAAGTGCAGCTAGTATCTCGCACTCTAAAATAGTTGGAGAGAAAAAAGGAGGGATAGGGGAGCGCCAAACCTACCTCTCCGTCGGTACCCCAGGGCGGTCTTTGAGTAAAGACCGGAGGTACCGACAAGAAAGTCTATGCGCTTTTTATGGCCCAGGAAACTTAATTGACTGCAGGTTCGTTTTTTCGCAAAGGTGGCCAAGTTACTGCCTGTTCCAAATTCTGCTCTAATGCGCATGTGTAAAAAATACACCACTAGACTATGAAGGAACTGTTCTCGCACGCATGTGCGAAACAGAGACACTAATCATCAATGGTATGTGATCCTCCGTGCTTACTAGATAGCATTCGAACGCGCGCATGCGTGTATAAAGGACCCATTAGTGTACGAGCAGTCCTTGCGTCCTGAATGTTACTAAACCCTACGAAACAAAGAATGGCAAAGACAGTTAAAGGGACAGGGCCAGGTTTTATCTGGATAACAGGTAATACACTCAAGTGTGCACCGGATTTATAACAACAGCCAAGGAATGTCGTCATTCAGCCGCATGGTATCCGAGTGTAATCGATATACCCATCGTTGTTCTCTGCGTAGCAGGAAATGTTGGACATCTGTTATGTGTGAAGGAATGGGAGGTTGTTCTAAAATAACCCAGTATAGGTCAGTTTCTTTGTGGCCTGCTGCAATGAAATGATTCGTGAGTTTCGTCGCACTTTTTTTACACCGAATAGTGCTCTTATGTTCTGATATTCTTATCTTGATCTTTTGAGATGTCATGCCCACATAATTCTTCTTGCATGGGCATTGTATCAGATAGATGACTCTTTCACTATTGCAATTAGTGTGTTTATTCAGGGTCCAAGGTCTATTCGTACCAATGTCTACCTCTGTTGCATGTGAGGTTTGGGGGCACACCGAACAGGTACCGCAAGGGAAATGGCCTTTAACAGGAGGTAAGCCCCATAATGTAGTGTTTGCAAAACTTCTCATCTCTCTAGGACGTGTATGTACCAACTGATCCTTTATGTTGGAACTCCTTTTAAAGGCAAAGAGAGGGGGAGGTAAAGCTTTTCCTTCAATCTTAAGTAATCTCCAGTTCTTTAGGATGCTCTTCTTCAATGCGTTAGAGTAACAGCAATACGTGTTGACGCATGTAATTCTTTCATCCTCATCAGTTGGATTACGAATCCTTTTTTCAAGGAGAGCCTCTCTATGATTATTAACAGCCCTTTTCATAGATGTTCTGATGATTTTCTTAGGATATTGTCTATCAAGAAGCTGTGTTGAAAGTTGGGAGGCATGTTCTTGATACTTAGACACGTCGGAACAGTTCCGGCGTATCCGGAGAAATTGGCCAAATGGCAAATTCTCCCTTAAAGCTCTCGGGTGGAAGCTCTGGAAGTGTAATAGAGAGTTACGTGCCATTGGTTTTCTGTACAATTCAGTACTAAGCACTCCATCATTAGAGCCAATTAATCCAAGAAGGGCAAGCTGATCTTGGAGAATTCGCAAGTGAATTTCAAGAATTCATTTCTGTTATTCAGCCAAGAGTGAAAATTCTTGATTGTATCAATAGAACCTCTCCATATGACTAAGATGTCATCTATATACCGCTTCCAGGTCAGAATATGACCTAGAAACGGATTGACTGTAGAGAGGATCTCAGTCTGCTCGATATGATGGACATACAGATTTGCTAGGGAAGGAGCAAAAATGCTCCCCATGGATGTACCGGAGATCTGTAGAAATAACTCGTCTTCAAACTTAAAAAAGTTTTCTTTCATGGCTAACGTAGCGCAAGCCATGATGAACTCAACTGGTGTAGGGCTCTCAAGGTCCACTTCTTCTAAGAGCATTTTGACAACAGACAATGTCTCATTTTGTGGAATACAGGTATATAATGACTCCACGTCAAAACTAACCAGGAAATCTTGTGTAATGTCGAATGGCATCCTATCCAGGATACGTAACAGGTCTTTGGTATCTTCAATATAGGTAGGCATTGCTCTCACAAGGGGCTTCAAGAAAAGTGTACAAAGGTAGAAAGTGGTTCAAGGAGAGACCCTATCTCTGAGATTATAGGTCTCCCGGGCGGTGGTAGAACTCCTTTGTGTATTTTCGGTAACACATAGAAATATGGAGTTACTGGATGTAAAGTTTTCAAAAATAACGCCTCATGGTTGGTAATCCATCCTTGTTCCAGTGCACTGTCTACCAGTTCTCTGATGGTCGCCGTGAGTCTTTTGGTTGGATCCAGCTTCAGAGGATGGTAGAACTTCTTGTTATCCAGCTGCCTCTTGCATTCACGTCTGTATACTTCTGAGTCCATTAGGACAGTTGCTCCCCCTTTATCCGCGGGTTTCACAGTGATTGAATTATCGTCTGCTAATGTCTGAAGAGCAAAGCGCTCATTCTTTGGAAGGTTGGTAAAGTGTCGGTTCTCAGTTTGGAAGAGAGTTTCAGCATCTCTCAAGACAGCCCTCTCGAAAGTGAGTACTTTTGGTGGGGTTAAATGAGTAGGTGGAGTAAACGTGGATTTAGGTCGTAATCCAGTATTTTTTGTACTCTCCTCATCATCTTGCTGGGTTTTATCCTTAAAGAAGGCACGTAGTCTGACTTTTCTGAAAAAACCGGCTAGTTCTTGTCTAGTTAAGAAGGAGTCTCCTTTATATGTGGGGACATAGCCAAGTCCCTTCTCTAGGACACTAATCTCATCTCTGGTGAGTGTCCGTTTACTGAGATTGACAATCAG
Source organism: Triturus cristatus (assembly GCF_964204655.1). Classification (NCBI taxonomy): domain Eukaryota; kingdom Metazoa; phylum Chordata; class Amphibia; order Caudata; family Salamandridae; genus Triturus; species Triturus cristatus. The sequence continues at coordinate 140,887,431 of NC_140591.1, read as the reverse complement.
ACTGTCGCGTTGCTTGGGCCTGGTAGTGACGTGTCTTTCTGGTTGCTCCGTGTACGAGATGACGGAGGACTCCAGTGAACATTGGCTTGTGCTGTTCTTCTCTTTCCTCTGGAGCGGCGTTGGCCTTGTCCTAAAAAAGGCTGCTGTTGAAAGTTATCATGATACATCGAACCCGGATACATCTGATGTTGATAGAAGGGCTGTGGATAATTGTAAGGGCCAGGCGGCCACCACTGTGGTGGCGGGGGACCTCCAAAAAAGTTACCTCTCCTAGGCCCTCTCTTCTTCCAATTCTGCCCCCTCGATGCTTGATTCGGCGCTGGGTCTGAATCAGATGAATCACCATCGCTACCGGATGTGGAATAGTTCGAACCAGGTCGTCTACCCTGTTGGTTGTATATCGGTGGTACATAAGTGTCGCTGGTATAAGGGTATACCCTTTCCATTGAAAACTTAGCAAGATCTTTCTTAAATTTGACAATTTTGTTTGCTAGAATGGTATCTCTAAATTCTTTGTTGGTTTTCTCAGTCTCTTTAGATTGTTTATTGAAAGTGGCAGTTACCAGTACGGACTTGATCTGGGATTCCACACGTTTTGCTGATGAGTGTTTTGGGAGACATCTGTTGAAATTAAGCCTCTGTATGGCTATAGTAGCACTTCCAGGTTTGCTGGGGCTCTTTGTTTTATTGCGTAAAGTTAAGCAAGAGCGGGTGTGGAGGTGGTGTAGTGGTACTGGGAGTATTTATAAACAGCCTTATGGTATGGTGTATGTTTTACTTGCAAAATTGCAGGTTTCAATACCTTTTGCTGATGAGTCTTCCGGCGAACACCTGTTGAAATTAAGTGTATGTATGGCTATAGTGGCGTTAACGGGAGTGCTGGGGCTCGTTGTTTGATTTTGTTAGGTTAAGCAAGGGCAGGGGTGGGAGATGTTGCTGATTATAACATGGATATTTGTAACGTGCACATGTGTAGCTAGTAAAGGTGATGTAGTGCCACTGGGTCCATTTATAAAGCGCTCTATGGCATGGTATATGTTTTATCCGGAAATTTGCATATTTTAATACCTTTTGTTGCTGAGCGTTCCGGCAGACACTTGTTGAAATGAAGTCCCTGTATTGGTATAGTGGCTCTACCAGGTTTGCTGGGGCTCTTTCTTTGTAAGGTTAAGCAAGAATGGGGATGAGGGTGGTGTAGTGGCACTGGGCCCATTTATGAACCGCTGTATGGTATGGTATATGTTTTACTCGCAAATTTGCATGTTTTAATACCTTTTGGTGATGAGTGTTCCAGCAGACAGCTACGCAAATCATAACAAATCTTCATGCTGATAGACACTCTTGCACTGTGGTAGAAGGCTGCCAGCGTTGATGGCAAATTATTAACGTTGGTGGCATTGTACATTTAATTGGAAGCTTGAACCATTTCATTGTTACTATTGTGCAGTCAGGGCTTTAAGTGGGAAAAAAAACTGGGGGTGCTCTAAAAGGGGCGGGGCAAACCTGTTAAAGGTGTGTGGGCTATCCAAGTAGGGGTGTGGTCTACATCAAGATAACTAGCATTGTGTGCTTAAGAAAATCACCTCCAATTATCCTACCTTCGGAAAACACACTCTTTAAAGGATTTCCCTTCCTCCTACAACGTGGCTCAGCTTGCATGATGTCTCCACTTCTCAGTAGTGAGCAAAATGAGCATGCGCACATTGATGTGCATGCTCTCAGTGCAGTCCAATTAAAAAAAAAAGAAAATTGACTACCTTTGTGAGGGCCGAAAATAGAGCTCGATAGAGACCCGTTTCGAGGCCTCCTGAAAATTACTGCCGGTGCTCAGACCCGGCCCACTTAAAGCCCTGCATCCATCCATCCTAAGCACTGCGCCATCCAACCATCTTTCAATTCATCCATACATTCCTACCTACATACATACATACATCTGTCCCTGCACTTATCCTAAGCATCTATCAGGCCACTCGCCTATGGTAAGCACTGTGCCATCCATCCAGTCATACTCCCATATATCCATACATACATCCCCCATAACCAATCCTACGCATCTATCTGCCCACCCGTCGATCCTAAGTACTGGTCCATGCATCCATGCATCCTTCCATCCATTCATACATCCATCCATCTAGCTATCCATTCATCCATCTGGCCATCCATCCACTCGCACTTTATTCAACTATTCGTCCTTATTTCCGTGCACCCTCCGCCCCCGATTATGCGTATGATACTCATCCACCCAGCCTGTTAAGGGGCCAAAAAGGCTGGCGATAATTATTGACAGGCAGATGTTTCTGATAAAGAACAAGACAGCTTTGAGTTGCGGGGCAATGGACGTTGCGCGCCTAGTGGTCTCTCTGCTAATTCCGCCACGATGATGTTGCTCCTGTGCTGAAAAAAGAGAAGGGAAATCGTGAGAGAAAATGGTTCTCTTTAAAGGATTTCTTTTCTCCTACAACGCGACTCACCTGGCATGATGTCTCCACTTCTCAGTAGTGAGCAATGTGCATGCTCTCACTGTCTCACTACAGTCCAATAAAAAAAAAAAACAACGGACTAACTTTGCAAGGCCCGAAAATAGAGCCCCATAGAGATCCGTTTTGAGGCCCACAAAAATAAACTGCCGGTGCTCAGACCCCCACAGACCCCCTCCCACTTAAAGCTTTGGGTGCAGTGTTATGTTTGCGAAGTTGTAGATAAAATTGTTGGGCTGATAATGGTAATTTTTCTGTGTGCCGATTGGTTGATAATATCATAAGTACATAGATTACAATTTTTTAAAATACTATCTATAAAGTTGTCTACGGTGGGTTGCAGAGGGAGTGCTGTGGGGTGGTGGGGTGTGGTGGAGAGGTGAAAAGTACGAGGTAGTGCAGTTACATGTAAATTGTAAAGGTGTCTGTAAATAATTAGATAAATACTTGCTGTATGTTCTATGGCACTACCCATCATCCTACTGCTCCCCTGCCCTGCTCCATCATGTTGCAGCACTGCCTCTGGAATATATTGAACTGATGTAAAAAATAATTGAATCTATTTTTTTTTGTCAGAAAATTATTTCGTTTGGATTAAAATTTGAAAATGCCTAGAAGAACTGAAAAAGAAGACAAGAGAAAAAATATATATATTTGAAGAAAACAAAACATTTTCAATTACAAAAAAATTAGAGTACTACACAAACAGTTTCTTCTGGTAAAAACACTAGACAATTTCTGAAAAAAATATTACGAACATTTAATGAAAATAACATCACACAAAGGAAAAAGAAGAATTTTTCAAGTAAGGAGAAGGAGACTTCAAATACAAATACTAGGAAAGGAAAACGTGATAAAGAAACAGTATCTGTTACCCGGAGACAAAAACAATTCGTCAGAGACTTTTTCGAACTAGAGTGATTCAGAATTTAATGAAAATATGCTGCAAATATAAAAAGAAAGTGCTGCAATTCAAACAGAAGCAGCGTATTGAAAGTATAGTGGATACTGCTTTCACTTTAAAACAGAAGTTAATCATTGTGATTTTGAAGAGGATCAAAGTGTTGGATAAAGTAATCAAAGTGTTGAAAGAGAAAAGTAGAAGAAAAAGACTTGTGAACAGAACCAACTTTTGCAAAATCTTTAGTGGACATTGGAAACATACTTCTACTAGTGAGCCTTTTTTTAATGAGGAAAGTTACTTCCAGGAAAATAGTTTACCATTCGCAGTTGATACTAGAGGTCGTTGCTACGAAGTTCAGGATGGTTATCCCCTTCCAAGAGAAGAATTGGTTGGTAAAAGTGCAGAAGAGTTAATAGCTGAAGAAGTGCAAGGGGAACGTACACAAGCTCCTGTGTATAAATGGGGTTGTAGCAGTGGACAAGTCAAGGACTGAAGAGATTTATGAACATTACACCATATGTCCTTTGCATTCAAAAGAAGTAATAGGAAGCAGCATTGAGTTATTTCAAATGAAAAAAGCACAGGGAACTCCAATAAGTGCATGGAAAAAGAGCTTGGAAGCTTGTTGTTTTCCACAGCTGTTTCCTACTGGAAAAGGTGGATGATATGATGACCGACCTGTACGGATTCCAGCTTCAGAATATTGGTCAACAAGATTATATTCTGAAGATCCTAGATTTCGACAGTGCATTCCATACATATTTCACTTTTTGTTTGAAAGTGATCTATCTTCTCTTTCATATGTAGTGAACCACATACTTAAAACTGGAGTTCATCAATCACTTCTTTCTGTGAAAGTATTTGTGGAGCAAGTTCAAGAAACAGATGAACATTTAGCAGCACAGTTAATCAATTTGATGGCATGTCAACGTGGAACAAATGAGTATTGGTATCGTCGTCATGGAGAACTCAAGTGTATGTTACGGAAATTAGGTACACCAACATGGTTTGTCACACTTAGCTGTGCAGAGTATGGATGGGAAGATTTGCTTGAGTTTCTAAGAGAAATGAATTCCAATATAAAAAATGTTGAAATTAAGACTCCTGGTGAACTGTGTTCATTGGATCCTGTAAATGTGTGCAGATATTTTAATCGGGGAACAACCTTTACAACGCAACTTTTACAACGCACTACCTTTACAACGCATTTTTTACAACGCATAATCCATTACAACGCATGACATTACAACGCATGACACTACAACGCATTTTTAAAAACTACCTTTACAACGCATTCCATTACAACGCATACTACCATTACAACGCATACCATTACAACGCATAATATTACACTACACTATCCAACACTTACCCTACTGTTGCACCCCCTGGAGTTAGAATAGTAATTTTTACCCCTATACTATCCAACACTTACCCTACTGTTGCACCCCCTGGAGTTAGAATAGTAATTGTTACCCCTATTCTATCCAACACTTACCCTACTGTTGCACCCCCTGGAGTTAGAATAGTAATTTTTACCCCTATACTATCCAACACTTACCCTACTGTTGCACCCCCTGGAGTTAGAATAGTAATTTTTACCCCTATACTATCCAACACTTACCCTACTGTTGCACCCCCTGGAGTTAGAATAGTAATTTTTACCCCTATACTATCCAACACTTACCCTACTGTTGCACCCCCTGGAGTTAGAATAGTAATTTTTACCCCTATACTATCCAACACTTACCCTACTGTTGCACCCCCTGGAGTTAGAATAGTAATTTTTACCCCTATACTATCCAACACTTACCCTACTGTTGCACCCCCTGGAGTTAGAATAGTAATTTTTACCCCTATACTATCCAACACTTACCCTACTGTTGCACCCCCTGGAGTTAGAATAGTATTTTTTACCCCTATACTATCCAACACTTACCCTACTGTTGCACCCCCTGGAGTTAGAAAAGTAACTTTTACCCCTATACTATCTAATACTTACCTTAAATGCAATTTAATATTATGCGTTGTAATGGTATGCGTTGTAAAGGTATTATGCGTTGTAATGGAAATGCGTTGTAAAGGTAGTTTTTAAAAATGCGTTGTAGTGTCATGCGTTGTAATGTCATGCGTTGTAATGGATTATGCGTTGTAAAAAATGCGTTGTAAGTGCATGCGTTGTAAAAGTGTGCGTTGTAACATCATACATCCATTTTAATCATAGGTTTCAAGCTATGATGTCTTTTATCTGCAGTAAAAAGAATCCACCTCTTGGAGAAGTTACCGATTTCTTTTGGAGAAAGGAGTGCCAAGCAAGAGGTACACCTCATATACATATGCTACTATGGGTGAAGGATGCACCTAAATTTTGAACTGACTCTGATGAAACAGTATTGTCTTTTATCGAACAGTATGTGACATGTGAGATTCCGAGAGAAGGAGATAGAAGCTTGAGAAAGCCAGTTTTACGTTTCCAAAGTCACCGTTGTGGAAAGTACTGCAGAAGAAAATACATTTCTAAAGGAAAATTTAATACCAAATGTCGCTTTGGTTTTCCACGCCCAGTCATTTATAAAGGAAGAGTACATTCTTTTTTTTCTTCTGTAAGGCACACAATAACTCGGAAATCTCCAAAGAATACCAAAAACTTAAAAAGAACAGAAGTGTCAAAGTATGTCAATGACTGCAATCCAGTCATGTGGAATGTGAACATGGACATCCAGTATGTTGCAGATAACTCAATTGCTGTTGCACGTTATGTTACATCACATTTATGTTCTGTGATAAAAGCTCCAACTGAATTAGTTGCACACAATGTTAAAGGAGTTACTCTGCATAGATTACTGATGTTACCAGTTGAGTATGATAATAAATTACAATATCAGAAGTTGTCTGGAGAAGCTTCTCATGAAGTGTCAAGAGTGCTGAAGAAAATGAAACTATTAATTATTGATGAGGTGAGCATGGTCTCAAACTTAATGCTTGCTTTTGCACACTTAAGATTGCAACAGGTATTAAAAACAGATTACGACGTTCTCTTTGGAGGAAAACATTTAATTGTATTTGGAGATCTGCTGCAACTAACCCCTGTAAAAGGAGAAATCTCTGGGAAGTATTGGAAATGTGAATCTCTGGTTAAATTTTGAATATAAAGAACTCACTCAGAATATGCGACAAGCAAGAGATGAAGATTATGCAAATATTCTAAAAGATGTAAGAATTGGTGTTCTAAGCAAACATGGTAAAGAAGCTTTTCAAAGTCGTCTACTAAAGAACTTGTTTACAAATGAAAACACACCAGCAGAAGTAATGTACAAGAAAATGAAAGAAAAAAAGTCTGTAGTTTGCCTAATGCCTACAGTGGAAGAGTGTTATACATTTAATAGAGAGCTTATGAAATTAGAAAATCAAGAAATAGTTCACATTGAAGCTATTGATAAAATCGAGCATCAAGGAATAACAATTCTTCTTTCAGAAAAACTACAGACTACTTTGGATTCTCTGGAAAAGTCTGTATCAAAAACTGCTGGCTTAGAAAAAAATATAGATGTATGTTTAAACTGTCGGGTAATTTTGAGGCGTAATCTGAATGTAGAAGAAGGTTTAGTGAATGGAGCAATGGGAAAAGTTGTTGATTTTGTGAAATATCAAAATAGAAATGGAATTGGATTCTTGAAAGTTAAATTTGATCAGATTACAGAGGTAAGACAGATTGCGCATTGTGCTGTACATTTTTTGCTTATAAAAGACTTGTATGTTCGTAGAAAACAGTTTCCCTTCTGTTTAGCATATGCAATAACTATTCATAAATCTCAAGGTTTAAGTGTAGATAATGCTTTGGTAAATGTAGGAAGAACTGTGTTTAAAGAGGGAATGATATATGTTGCATTATCTCAAGTTAGAACGTTGTCTGGTTTGTATTTAATTAAATTTGATGAGAACAAGGTTAGTGCTGATGTTAATTGTGTAAGAGAATATAATCGTTTGAGAAGGCTTTATGCTCCAAGTTTAGGTGAATATCCTATTTATGAGAAACGTGTTGTGTGTTCAAAATGCAAACATGTTGAAGAATCAACTATGGTTGGAAAGCAGAAACAAAATCAAGAAAAAAAAAGATGTAAAGAAACAGAAAATACAAACAAGTGATGATGTTGTCGGATACCAATTAGAAAATGCTTCTGGTGTCAACTGCTATGGTAATGTCATTCTAAACGTTATATTTTATCTTGAAGATGTTTATGGTGAAATTATGGAAAGTCAGGAAAAAGATTATGTTCAGCACTTTATACTTTATTTCAAGAATTGAGAAATGATAGAAGTAAGATCCATTCTGCTTCTGGTATTCGCCAACTGTTGAATACATGTACTGGATCTTTAACGTTCAGTGCTAATATACAACAAGATGCACGAGAATTTCTGATGGTTATGCTTAGAGTACTAGAAGATGAAGGAATTCAGATTGAGAGTTTATTTGGACTCAGTTACAAATGGGATCATAAATGTGAACAGTGTTCATTAACTTCAAGCACTATAGTTGTCAGAGAACGATTTCTATATTTGACTATTTGACAATACCTGACTGCAAATCTATACCATTTTCCAAATTAGTAAAAGAAACTGATCACGAGATGATCTGTTCTCGTTGTAAATCAACAATGCTATCTATATTATGCCTACAAAGTTATGGAAAATATTTGATTATAATGCTGCAACGCTGTAGACCAAATGGACGAAAAGTGGAAACCAAAATTAACATTTTTGTTGCTAGTCAAGTATCTATTTCTGGAAGAACTTTTGCAACAGTTGCTATTGCTTTCCATGCTGGAAGTACTACCACAAGTGGACATTATACAGTTTATTTAAAGTGTAATAATGGTTGGAGTCACTGCAACGATACACACTTGGAAATGAAACCGAGATTGCCTTATGAATTATCCAACTCATACTTGATATTTCTGAAACAAAGATTTTTAGATACATCATTTGGCCTAGTGGGAAGGTGTAAAGATACTTTAAGGAATTCATACTGGATGATTTCAAAGTGAAAATTTTGATACATTATTTGGCGTATTGCAAAATGTGAACAGAAACTACAAAGTAAAGGTAAGATTTGAAGATTGAAAATAGTATTGGATGTGCTATTTGTGTTGATTTTGTATTATATTTGTGAGAATTAGGGATTTGTTTTTTTTTAACAATCTACTGGCACATGCATCAATGTAGGCTTTTGCGATTCCTTAATTGCGATTATTAAGGAATCGCAATTAAGGAATTGCAAAAGGCTATGCATGTAGGAATCGCTATAAAAATAGCGATTCCTACACATTCCTTAATTGCGAGTCGCAATTAAGGAATGCCGTCCCATTCATTCCTATGGGCCTCTATGCCCATAGGAATGAATTGGAGATTGCATGAGCAATTTGCGAGTACCAGTAGGTAGTCGCAAATTGCTCATGCAATTTCAAGTGTGCAAGGGTGTCAAAATGACACCCTTTTGCACCCCTGAAATTGATCTGTGCACATATGTTGCGCACACACATGCCCTAAGGGCATGTGTGTGCGCAACTTGAAACTTTGAAAAAAGCACAAAAGTGCATTTTTCAAAGTTTTTGCAAATTACCATGAAGTTCAACTTCATGGTAATTTGCTCCCCCTATTAGCGAAATCGCTATTTTTTTTACTTTAATGCATTGAGAAACCTCAATTTGGGATTCCTTAAATGCAATTGCAATTTAAGTAATCGCATTTTAGAGATTCCTTTAAATTGCAATTTTTGCATTTGGGATGATGCATCCCAAATGCAAAAATACCGGTCGCAAAGGGGTAGATTTATTTATTTTATTTATTTATGGTTTTTTGTAGAGCGCAACACTCATCCCATGGGATATCACGGCGCTTTGTACCAAAAAAGCTACTGCTGGCGTGTACTGAAATAATTAAGAGTTAGGGAAGAGATAGGTTTTTAAGTTTTTTCGAAACTGGAGATAATTTGTGGTATGTCTTAGGTCAGTAGGGAGTTCATTCCACCTCTTTGCTGCCAGATAAGAAAAGGAGCGACCGCCTGTTCTGACTTTATAGATGCGTTTAGTTTTAGCCAAAGCTGATTGACATGAGCGTCGGTTCCTATTGGGTACATAGAATTCGATTTTCCCTTGAAGAATTGTAGGGACAGTCTTGTGTAAAGCTCTGTGGGCATGGCTAAGCAATTTAAAGGCAGCCCTCTGACGCATCGGGAGCCAATGAAGTTTTTTAAACATTCTGATGCCGAGTCTCGATTACCTTTATTGCAGATGAGTTTGGCCACCAGATTTTGCAGAACCTGTAAGCGGGAGAATAGATGTTCATTCATCCCTACAAACAGCGCATTGTCATAATCCAGGCGACTGACCAATAGAGCCTGTGTGACTGAACGTCTGCAGTCTAGGGGTATCCAGGGAAATATCCTTGAGAGGAGTTTTAGTATGGCAAAGCCCTTGCCAAAAAGGGATCGAACGTGATCCTTCATGGACAATGCATCGTCCATGATGATTCCTAGGTTCCTGGCATGTTGTTTTGGAGTAGGGGCCAGTCCCAATGAAGGTGGTCACCATGTGGCATCCCACATACGTTTGGCGCCACCGAACAAAAGAATCTCCAATTTACCTGCATTCAGTTTTAGGCAATGATCATGCAACCATTGTGCCATTTCGGAGAGACAGTCATGTAGCTTGGTTTTGCATACATCTGGCCCTTCGTCCATAGTCACCATTAGCTGCGTGTCATCCGCATAAGAGCAGATGCCAATGCCCAACTTCCTTCCAATGTTAGCGAGAGATGATATATAGACATTGAAAAGAGTGGGGCTCAATGAGGAGCCCTGAGGAACCCCGCAGCCGATGGGGTTGGGCCTTGAATGGAACTGACCCATGTGTACTGCCTGGGTACGGTTACTCAGGAAAGAGTGTAGCCAGTTCAACGCCATAGATTGAACTCCTTTGCTCCGAAGTATGTTCAGCAGACACTTATGTGATACCGTATCAAACGCCGCTGACAGGTCAAGCAGTATCAGTGCCACCGCTCCACCTTGATCGGTGGTGGATCTGATACTGTCCGATACTGCCAGCAGCGTTGCCTCAGTGCTGTTATTGGCTCTAAAGCCAGTCTGGGAAAGGTCTAGAAGGGAATTAATTTCTAGGTACCTGGTCAGCTGTACATTGACCAATTTCTCCAAAACCTTAGAGAGATAGGGAAGCTGGGAGATTGGTCTGTAATTCTCAGGATTGAAAATGTCGGATCCCGCTTTTTTCAAAAGGGGGGTCACAGAGGCGTGCTTCCAGGCATCAGGGAAGGTGGCAGTGATTAATGATTTATTGAAAAGTCGAGTAATCAGGGGGCAAAGCGTAGACGCAATTTCTGCGAACACGAAATGGGGACAAGGGTCCGAAGGTGATCCGGATTTGACTGTATTTAAGACTGCTCGAACCTCATCTTCAGAGAATGGTTCAAAGCTGATTAGGCAGGGTGCATTTCCTGGGTCTGGTAGAGCCATGGGTGTTTCTGGTAACAGCACGATCTTAGATGAGTTATCTGAATTATTGTGGGTATATTGAGGAGTGAAAGAAGAGTATATTTTCTTAATCTTTTCAGAAAAGAAAATGCTGATACGCTCACAAGCCTCGGTCGAGGGGGTGAGTGTTTGTGAAGTGCTAGATGGTTTACTAAGCTCCTTCACTATCCTAAACAGCTCTTTCGCTGAGTTGCTATTTTCTTGAATGCGCTGGGTAAAGTAATCCTTTTTTGTGTTTTTAATGGCGAGAATATACTGATTTCGTTTATGAACATAGGTTGATCTCATTTCGCTGTCTTTGGATTGTCTCCATAAATGTTCAGTTTTTTGGCATTCCTTTTTAAGGTTTTTTAGAAGAGGGGTATACCATTTCTCGGTTATAGATTTTCTTCTGGATTCCCGCATCGGGGCCAGTTTATTTAATGTTTGTAATATTTCAGCATCTAATAAGGCAATGTCATTACAAACAGAGGAATCCTCCGATGGTTTGACATTGGCCGCTTGAAAGTGTTTCTCAAAACTAGATTAGTTAATTAGCTTCCAAGCTTGTTTAGAGATATAAGAAACTACCTTGGATTTTAAAGGTTTACCGAGAAGGCCAAGTGAAAAAGAAATGAGGGAATGGTCTGACCAGGATAGAGGGTGGATAGCTCTTATGCTGGTGGATTCAATATTAGTGAATAGTAGGTCTAATGTATGGCCAGCTGTATGAGTGGGACCCACTACCCACTGCTTGAGATTAAGAATTCCCATGTCGTATTCAAGCTGGGAAACTCCCGGAGAATCCATTTTTTCATAATGAATGTTGAAGTCGCCAACAATTAGATAGTTTTTGTGTATCAAACAAAGTGGCAATAGTTGATTCAGTAATTTGGCGCAGAGACTAGCTTGTTGTCCGGGGGGGTTATATATAACTGCGCCAGCTAGGATGGTAAGGCCCTCATAAAGTACTTTAAAAGGTAAGGTCTGATGTTCAATGTGGGCGGTTATAGGTTCCACAAGACATGTTAATTGTTCCCTGAATATCACAGCAACCCCCCTCCTCTTTTGCCAAGTCTGTCTTGCGAGATGATTTTGTACTTAGGGGGGAGGGCGTTTGCTAAGTCTGGAGCATTTGTCTCGGATAGCCAGGTTTCAGTAATGAAAACTAGATCCGGGGTCTTAGATATAAGTAAATCCCAGATGTCCAGGGCATGTCTAGGAAAAGATCTAGCATTGAAATATAAACAGTTCAGAGTCATGTGATTTTTTTCGTGGGTTGTGTGGTTTCCTAATGGGGTTTGGCCCAGGCTGGACCAGCGACAGGCGAGGCAGGAAAATGGTCCATACGATAATCCTGGCCCCGTTTGGGTACATAGATGTGTTTTTATACCCTTGTTGCTATTACGAAAGGCTAGCAATTCGCTACGAGAGTAGTGAGTGGGTATGAGCGACATTTGAGCCGAACCGGCAGGGGGTATAGCCCCTAGTCCCGGCCGGTCGCGGACGGGCGCAGACGGGCTCCCCTTTGGCGCGCCTTCAGCGCGCCGCCGGCGCGCCCGCTGCGCTCGTCCGCTGCGCGTCTGGGCCAAACACATATTTTATAGGAAACGAAGAGGGCGTGTCCTCGTGGCGGTGGGCATTGCCTCACTGTCCACGTGATTGGCGGCAAGGGGATGGTTACACCCGCAGCAGCGTTCCAATCAGCTGTGCGGCGTGAGCGGCGACTCAATTTCAGGGGGGAGTGCTCAGGGCGAAGTGACACACAAGTAAAATACAGTTTTTACAGCAAAATAAATCTTTAAAAGAGCGAGCAAGACTCCCGGCTTCCGCCTCAGGAGCTGTCTTTGGTAGTAGTGCGCCTGGATTGTAGCGCGATTTAAATGCCAATAGAGGGGGCGTGTCCTCGTGGCGGTGGGCGTTGCCTCACTGTCAGCGTGATTGGCGGCAAGGGGATGGTTACACCCGCAGCAGCGTTCCAATCAGCTGTGCGGCGTGAGCGGCGACTCAATTTCAGGGGGGAGTGCTCAGGGCGAAGTGACACACAAGTAAAATACAGTTTTTACAGCAAAATAAATCTTTAAAAGAGCGAGCAAGACTCCCGGCTTCCGCCTCAGGAGCTGTCTTTGGTAGTAGCGCGCCTGGATTGTAGCGCGATTTAAATGCCAATAGAGGGGGCGTGTCCTCGTGGCGGTGGGCGTTGCCTCACTGTCCACGTGATTGGCAGCAAGGGGATGGTTACACCCGCAGCAGCGTTCCAATCAGCTGTGCGGCGTGAGCGGCGGCTCAATTTCAGGGGGGAGTGCTCAGGGCGAAGTGACACACAAGTAAAATACAGTTTTTACAGCAAAATAAATCTTTAAAAGAGCGAGCAAGACTCCCGGCTTCCGCCTCAGGAGCTGTCTTTGGTAGATTCTGAGAATCTGCCCGTTTGCGACCGGTTTTTCCTTTGATGCATGTGCCTGCTAGTTGATTGTTTTTCCCCCTGCTGTTTATGATGAATCTACACTGACATCACTGTGAATAGTGAAGTTATGTAGAAGCTGATGACAGCAAAAAAAGGGAGAAAATTTGTTTTCTGAATGTTAAATTATTTTGTATTATTTAAAAACTCACTGTAATTTGTGAAATATATTACATTACATAGCAGTTTTGCAGTCTATTTTATGTAGTTGAAAAGTTAGAAAAAACAGTACTAATGACAAATAGCACAATAGTAGTTCGATATTTAAAAAACCTTTGAAATTCACAGAAAAAAACATAGGTTTTACAGACGTTATAGTTAGGAATTAGAATTTAAAAAAACCTTAGAAATTCACTGAAAAAACCATAGGTTTCAGGGACATTATAGTTGGGAATTAGCATTTAAAAAACCTTAGAAAGTCACTGAAAAAACTATAGGTTTCAGAGACGTTATAGTTAGTTGGACATTTGACTCATATAAAACCAGAGAAATTCGCCCGTTATAGTTAGTTGAGCTAACTATAACTCGCGTGGCCGCAATGCACTGGTGCTGACCTCACATATTATATCACTCATGACATGTTCAGTGACATCACTGATGAAATCACTGGTGACATCTCAAATGACATCACTGATGACATCATCCACGTGATAATCTGATGCACATACTGATGCCCTAATATGAACTTTGATACACGCACTCTAAAATACAGACTACTATTTTTGAAGCAATACACACAACAATGCCAGATACTACATACCACCCACTATTTCCTAGGTCTACACTCACATCTAGTCACTTATACATGCAGTTACTCATCAATACAGTTCTATAATATGCACTCATACACGTATACATAGTCACACTTCCATAGAGTTACTCACACACCTAGTCAGTCATGCAAAGAATCAAGCACATACCCATTTACTCATGTATATAGTTATACACACCAACTCTGTTATTTCTACACACACCACATCACTTATTTATGCAGATACTAACACATACTTACTGTCTTATACAATCACTGATACAAGCAGACACTCATTTATACACCCCCTCTTCAAATAACTTACTCTCACGTATAGTCATTTATATACTCCAGCACTCACATATACTGCCTTGCGTAGTTACTCACACATATACCACTGAGACATTCATTCTCTCACTAACACACCCATACACACACTAACTCACCCATACAGCCCTTCCCAGATGCACTTTTGAATCCATACAACCAGTGAATCACCCACTCAGACATCTATGCATTGAGTCACACCCCCCCATCCACCCACACAGAGACTCAGGCACCCATGTAGATACTCAGACAACAAATCAATAACCCATATAGACACTCATGTAGCTACTCACCAACCCATGCAGCTGCTTATACAACAACTGAGACACTAATGTAGACTAATATAGACTTTGAGACAGTTTAGTCACTAACCCATGCATTTAGTAAGACATGTTCAATCACTCACTTATACAGTCAGTCACACACCTACTAAATAATCCATTGAGGCACATGTAAATCCACTCATTCTTCAATACACCTTGGCATAAATATATATGAAAAATATTTAAACTTTACAGAAACACACATTCATTGGATGATGTCATCAGTGATGTCATTTGAGATGTCATCAGTGATGTCATCAGTGATGTCACTGACCATGTCATCAGTGATGTAATATGTGACGTCATCACCAGTGCATTGCGGGCGCGTGAGTTATAGTTAGCTCAACTAACTATAACGGGCAAATTTCTCTGGTATTGTATGAGTTAAATGTCCAACTGACTATAACGTCTCTGAAACCTATGTTTTTTTCTGTGAATTTCTAAGGTTTTTTAAATGCTAATTCCTAACTATAACGTCCCTGAAACCTATGGTTTTTTCAGAGAATTTCAAAGGTTTTTTAAATGCTAATTTCTAACTGTATTGTCCCTGAAACCTACGGTTTTTTCATTGAATTTCTAAGTTTTTAAAATGCTAATTTCTAACTATTCCTAAGAGGTAGGACATGTGAAGAAAGAGGAAGAAAGGCGCAGAAAGAAGCAAGAGAAATGCAGAAAGAGGCAACAAAAGTCCAGAAAGAGGAAGAAAAGTGCAGGAAGAAGCAAGAGATATGCAGAAAGAACCAACAGAGGTGCAGAAAAAGGCCTTGTTGCAAAGTCATCCTGTGCCCCTAACTTTTTGCTGATGGGTACTGGTGGTAATTGACTCTGCCTAACCAGGCCTGGAGCCAGTGCTATGATAATGGACACTTAGAATACAGTGAAAACACCTACATTGACTAGGGTACGCTATAGGTTGGGGTACCCCTAAATCAGAGGTGCAGAAATATTATTTTTTAAGTAGTAGTCACATTTGCAGAGTGGTGGAGAAAGGGTGCTGGGCCTCCGACCAACGCTCAGGAATTCCACAGTTATGCACCCACCACCTCAGTTCTTCAGATACTAACACATACTTACTCTCGAATACAATCACTGATATAAGCATACACTCATCCATACAGCCACTCTCACAATCACTCACTCTCACATATAGTGTTTTACATACCCCAACACTCACATATACTGCCTTCCACATATATAGTTACTCACACATGTACCACTAAGACAACCATTCACTCACCAACACACCCATACACATACTCACCCACCCCTACATCCCTTCACAGATGCACTCTTGAACCCATACACCCAGTGAATTACCCACTCACACATCTATGCACAGAGTCACATACCCCCCACCCACACACACAGACACTAAGGCACCCATACATATACTCAGACAACCAATCAATAACCCATATAGACACTCACATAGCTACTCACCAACCCATGCAGCCTCTTACACACCAACTAACAGACTGATACAGACATTCACACAATTTAGTAACTAACCCATGCATTCAGTAAGACACGTTTAATCACTCACTTATACAGTCAGTCACACACCTATTAAATCAACCATTCAGACAGTCATACACCCACTCATTCTTCAATACACCTTGGCCTATATATATATATATATATAGATATATATATATATATATATATATAAAGCATATTTAAACTGTACAGAAACACACAGTCACTGGATTATGTCATTAGTGATGTCATCAGTGATGTCATTTGAGATGTCATCAGTGATGTCATCAGTGATGTCACTGACCATGTCATGAATAATGTAATATGTGACGTCATCCGCAGTGCATTGCGGGGGCGTGAGTTATAGTTAGCACAACTAACTATAACGGGCAAATTTCTCTGGTTTTATTCATTTTATTTTCAGTGAATATATATATATATATATATATATATATATATTGTTGGAATTTGCTCATATCCTCTTTTCTTTTCTTTTCTTTTCTTTCCTTTTCTCCTCTTCTTGTGGCCGGCGATTTCTGTCTTCCTCAATTGAGGTCCCATGCAGATTGGTTCCTCCGGCGTCGGCCAGCCGTGTACTATTTGTGATCACCTCGACAGAAGTTATGTAATCCTTTTTTCTAACAATATATGTCAAACCAGCCTTCGATTTTATGTACATTTACTGTTTGTTCCTATGTACTTCAGTATTTTCACATTTATTTTCCCTTTCTTTTCCATCCCTTTCTTTTTTTACAATTGCACTCTTTTCACAATTTTTTTAGATAGTGTTCTGATGATCGGCATGTTTGTAACTGATTTTTACGAGATCCTGGGCTTGTTCATTAGTTGTTTGCCTATTTTTTCTCTTGCCTCCATGTCAATTTCTAAAGAGATGTATTTGAACCCATCCGTGGACTCTTGACATTTGGTCAATATTGCTGCTATGTATATATTCTATGCGGTTGTTTGCACTCTGTACCATTATTGCGTATTTTGCACAACAATACCATTGCAGTTTGCACTTCAAATTTGCGTATTTTGCACATTCAGCAGTTGCACTTTATAACAGTACTGCTCATGCTCTTTTGCACTTTTTCATGAATTTATCTCGGCAAGAGATTGACAAATTTTAGCCCAAAACAAGGATTTCAGTTATATATTTCCTGTGTAGACATTACAATTGTATTTGCATACTTTGTATAGACACTACTTACCATAGATTTTTTCTATATCCTTCATCACAACCATCACATGACCTTTGAGTGCTGTGTATATAAGGGTGTTAACAATGGCGCTTACTTTATGAGATCAAGGCCACCCTGTGGCCGAAACGCGTAATGACGTGCTGTGTTGGTGCTGGCTCCAATTAAACTCTCTTGAAGCACGACTGGTGTCCGTGTGCTTTCTTCTTCACCTGCTCAGAAGTGGGAGAATGCGCCTGGTGTTTTCATATATATATATATATGTATACAAATTAGGTACTACACCTTTTTAACAGCAATGTGTATTTTGGTAGTCCTTTGTTTGTGTTGCTAACCTGTTTATATATCATTTAGGTGACATAAACCCTCATTCTTGCATATGATTAAGATCCTTTTGGATCAAAACACGTTATGCTGTTTGCTGTGCAGCCTGAGGAATAAACCCATGATTTACTGGAAGGTTTGGTTGGAGTGGCGTGTTTTCAAGCTAATACTTTGTGTGATTTTCTTTTTATATATATATATATATATATATATATATATATATATATATATATATATATATATTTGCAAATTGTATTGCAGAAATTCAATTCTATGCACATGAATTTATGTGCAGGTGATAGAGTGGGACAACTTATGAAATATTGAATAGGAGTCCTGGTTCAACAGTAAGGTATATAACTGTGTGAACAGCATGTGACAGCAGTTTTTGAGAAATATAAAATTTTACAGATATCGATATTTGAGAATTCTGATATCTGATTGATTTTTGAGGAGTTACGAGCACGAGCTTGCTGCTCATTGGCTGTGAACGGTTGAAATTATGAAGTATTGGCAGGCATTTTGTGACTTAGTCCTACAGCTCGCATCTCTCCATGTAGAAGCGATCGGGTCTGTAGTTTTACTTCTGTGAGGTAACACTGGCATCTCTGCCTGTGTAAGATACTCCGTTCACGCTGCCTCTCCCCACATCACCAGGTCGCAGCTATGCGTTTTGAAGTCAGTCCTTCGGTTAGGAGCTCTGTGAGTCAGTCCGTCGGCATGAACCCCTACACTATGCAAACACCACTGCACTACCCTTAGCACTAAAACTACTCCCAGCACGACCTCCTACACTGCGCAAACACCTCTGCACTGACTTAAACTGTAAAACATTACCCCAGCACGACCCCCTACACTACACAATCACCACTGCACTACCCTAAACACTAAATCTACCTCCAGCACGACCCCCTATAATATCCAAACACTACTACACTACCCTAGACCCTAAAACACTACTCCCAGCATGACCTCCTACACTAGGCAAACAGCTCTGCACTGCCGTAAACTGTAAAACACTACTCCCAGCACGATCTCCTACACTACACAAACACCACTGCACGAACCTAAACCGTAAAATGCTATTCCCAGCACGACCCCGTACACTACCGAAACACCAGTGCATCATCCTAAATTCTAAAACAGTAACCACGGCATGATCCCCTACACTACAGAAAAAACACTGCATTGCTGTAAACCCTAAATTTACCACCAGCTCGACCCCCTACACTACCCGAACACCAGTGCACTACCCTAAACCATAAAACACTAGCAGTCCGTCAGCTCACAGCTCAGCGTTTGGGAGCCGACGGCCCGTAGCTCTCTGTGTGCAAGCCAAGCCCACGGGCCGCAGGAGTCCCTCTGCGAGGCTGCTCGACGGCCCGCAGGTCTCCCTGTGGTAGCCGGATCGCAGCTGTCACTCTGCGAACCGATATCGGGAATATAAGGCGGCTCTAAAAATAGCCTTTATGTTTATGAGTTGGAGCTACATATAAGTGCGGATGCACAGCTTCAGGTTAATCAGAAAAACTTGATTTCCCTGATCTGTGAAGTGTACTCTATCACTTCTGTAGATATCAGCCATGTGCAAACGTATGTTGTTATTTAAAATTGATCCCATTCTATAGTCTCTGAGGTATGCAGAGACAGCTTTGTTGACATTCTTCCTAGATTTTTCAATCTGAGGACAAAATTGATTTGACCAATTCCACTTCTGTCATTGGCATATACTGGAATGTACAAAGACAGTTTGAGGCAAAAGCAACATCAAATGTCTAAAGGTGTCCTTCATTAGCATTTCCAAACCTACCCCGGTCAATGGGCCTAGGTCGTTACCACCACACTGCACAATCATGAGGTCAGGGTGTTGGAGATGCAAACATATTTTAACCAAAGGGAGCAATTGGTGCCACTTCAATCCTCTTTGTCCAAACCCTTTAATGTCCACATTTTGAAAACCTAGGTCTAAGTCAAGACGTCTCTGTTCTGCATACCTCTTCAACCAGAAAACATAGCTATGTCCTACGATCCACACTAGCATTTTGAAGGTATAGCTGGAAGATATGAGTAGATGTCTGTAGCTCATGCAGTCCTTTTCGTAGAATAAGAGATATGTTTAAAGATGGGGAACTACTTTTTTTTCCTCATACAAAAGGATAACTGATTGGGTGATGGAAGCATTGTTTACTAAAAAGTAGGGTGCATTTTAGTTTGTCGAAAAGCATCTTTGTCATTGGTTAATAAAAAGCAGTTTGAACGTGGAGTTCATATGATAGGATAACATTTGCTCAGTTCAACCACACCTGCTAGTTGCATTTGGAAGGCACTGTTCGAACTTAAAACAATGGTGATCTTTTAACCTGCAGGTGCGTTAAGTGTTGGAGAAAATGTTGCAAACAAATATCGGTAGGTTTGAAAAAATGCTGAACTTTTAACCTGCAGGTGTCTTAGAATGTTCTAGAAAGTGTGTTGATAGAATACGTTCAACGTCTCATCTGTATGTGTTGTTAAATTTAAAAACAGTTTATATGGAAAGTTGAAAAATAACCAATAGACAGAAGTTTTGAAATTTGAAAAAATCAAGGAACTATTATGATTTGTTCTTTACATGTATTTATGTGTGGAGCAACAGGGAAATTGTGCCATTTCTGGTTCCATTCTTGATGAGAGCGGTGCATTACATGTACTGTTTGACAAGGAAACAATTACATGCGTTTGTGACATTTGGAATCTGCATAACAATTACGAACGTAAGTTAACTTATGTTTAGTGTGGAAATAATGGGGAAGGGGTAAGAGCAGAAAATTCATGTGTTATTAACTTAACAGAGATGGAATGTGATTATTAGTGAAGGTAATTGTCAGAGTGTGTTTGTCTGCTGAATAGACGCATGCCTTTAAGTGGTTCGGGTGTTGTTGGTACTGAGCTCCGCCACCCATTTAAGACAGTTGCCAAATTTTTCTTTCCACTTAAAGCTGTTAATATACGTATAGTAAAGGGATGTTACATAAAAAGTTTGGGAATTACACCTTTATTTATTCTGTCCAGCTCCCACCACCATTTTGTGCCCCCAGCGGTACGGTTTATAAAAATAATCTAATACAGTTCTTCGTATTATAAAAATAGCAGTTCTAAGTTTATTGCCATATTGGTAGGGTTGGTACTATATAGAGAATGTTGCAATCAGTTTCAATAGTATAAAAGTGCACTGGGTTATGTTTGACATATTACATATGTATAGGTTGTGATGTTATATTTTATACTGAGAGGTACATTTGAATATAAGTGAAGACAGGTGTTATACTGCGAACCCGTTCAGAATGTGCACAGATTACATGGAGAGTAAATGGACAAAGAAAACGTGCACGGTATTTTTGGTATGTATGCATGGTTAGAATCATTTGATGATACTTTGAGATATAATCTAAACAGTGTTTGTGCTTTATAATTGGGTACACTGCACCTTGTTAGTAGTTAACGACTAGATGCTGCTCAAGGGATTTTTTATTGCTCGTTCTTACGAAATAAAGGTGGAGAGGGGTGTTTCTTTCAAGAGATATTTAATAAATGTGTGAGAGATAAAAAAGAAAAAAAAATGTTCTTAGTACATTTTCTGTAGGTTTTTTCACACTAGTAAACTAACTGTGATTATAAGTAATGAAAATTGTTAGGTTGTGTCTCTGTGCTGAATGTATGTAGGCCTTTAAGTGGACCGGGTGTTACCGGTGCTGAAAACTGCTACCCCTTTCAGACACCCGCCATTTTTTTCATTCCACTTAAAGCCATGTATATACGTATATCAAAGGAATGGTATAATAAAAGTTTAGGAATTACACCTCCCTTTACTCTCCTTATCTTCCACGCCCATTTTGTGCACCCAACAGTATTGTTTGTAAAAATTAAGTAATAGAGCTTTATCTAGTATGAAAATAGTAGTTATTGTTTTATTGGCAGGTTCGTGGGATGTGTAGTGTAAAGAGAAGGTCGTAATCAGTTTCAATGATACAAAAGTGACGTGACATATGTTTGAAAGATTACATGGTTTTAGGAATAAGCTCTCCCTCTGCGAGTCCTCGGGCCTGCAGTTGTACATCTTGAAGCCAATACTGAAAATATACCACAGCTCTCTCTCTACGAGATACCTCCTTCATGCTCCCTCTCCCCACATCACTGTCCTGCACCTATCTCTTTACAAGTAGACGGTCCGCACCTCTCCCTATACTAGTAGGTCGGCAGCTGTTCCTTTGTGAGATGGCCCGCAGCTCTCCCTCTTCGAGCCGACAGGCCGCAGCTCTCCCTCTACGAGCCAGCCAGTTGGCTCATAGGTCTTCCTCTAGGAGCCAGTCCACCGGCTCGTAACGCTCCCTCTGCGAATCACCGGTCGGCTCGTAGCTCTTCGTCTGCGAGCCGTTGGGCCCGCAGTTGTACCTTTGCAAGCCATCACTGGAAATATACCGCAGCTGTCTCTCTATGAGATATCCCCTTCACGTTCCCTCTCTGCACATTACTGTTCCGCACGTATGCCTTTGCAAGCCAACGACCCACATCTTTCCCTATAGCATTAGGCCCGCAGCTGTTACTGTGCGAGCTTTCCTGGAGCTCTTCCTCTTCGAGCTGACGGACCGCAGCTGTTCATCTACGAGCCAGCTAGTCAGCTCGGAGCTCTTCCTCTACGAGCCAACCAGCCTGCCCGCAGCTCCCCCTCTTCAAACAATTGTTTGGCTCACAGCTCTTCTTCTGCGAGCCAACCCGCAGTTGTACCTCTGCAAGCCAACACTGGAAATATACCGCAGCTCCCTCTCTCTGCGAGATACCCCCTTCACGATCCCTTTCTCTACATCATGGTGTCGCAGCTAGCCGTTTGGAAGCCAATGGCCCGCACCTCACCCTATACCAGTTCGCCCGCAGCTGTTCCCTTTGTGATCCGACGGGCCGCAGGTCTCTCTGTACGAGTCAGTCAGTGTGCTTGGAGCTCTTTCTCTACGAGCCAGCCTGTGGCCCGCAGCTCTCTCTCTGTCAACTATTGGTGGGCTCGCAGCTCTTCCTCTACGAGCTAGCCCGGCAGCTCATTACTCTCACTCTGCGAACCAGTAGTCGGCTCGCAGCTCTTCGTCTGTGAGCCGTCGGGTCCGCAGTTGTAGCTCTACAAACCAAGACTGGAAATATACAGCAGGTGTGTGTCTATGAGAATCTACCTTCACACTTCCTCTCCCCATATCACCTTCCCACACGCATGATTTGCAAGACGACGGCCTGCACCTTTTGTTATAGCAGTCAACCCGCTGCTGTGCCTGTGCGAGCTGGCCCGCATCTTTCTTTCTGTAAGCCCACGGGCTGCAGCTGTCCCTCTACGAGTGAGCGCGCCAATTCGCAGCTGACCCTCTGCAAACCATTATTTGCCTCACAGCTCTTCGCCTGCGAGCCGTCGGGCCCGCAGTTGTAGCTCTGCAAGCCAATACTGGAAATATACCGTAGTTCTGTCTGCGCGATATGTCCTTCATGCTACCTCTTCCAACATTAGCGGTGTAGCTAGCTCTTTGGAAAGCGGCGGCCCGTACTTTTCACTATAGTATTTGGGTAGTAATTGTTCCTCTGCTAGCCGGCCCGCAGCTCTACCTCTGCGTGCCATGTAGTTTAGCAATCCTGCTGTCAGTGTCATGCAGTTCTTCAATCATCCATCCAGCACTATCTACTTACCCTATCACTCTGCCAATACGCAAGCACTTATAAATTTACCGTGCACTCTGTTTGCAGCACTGTAATAATTCTAGTTAGTAGTTATGTACTTATGGAATGGCCTAGCCAATAAGACAAGTATAGCTGTGCAGTATCTATCCACACCTCTAACCAGATACATACTATTGGTACACTCCTATAAATATGTTAACAACAGAAGAGAGGGGGGGGAACCAGGAGCTAGTTTTGGTCCAATGTCCGTGCTCCAATGTGAATTGTTAAATCAATGAGGACATTGTCCCGGAACCCCCATCATCACCGTGCACAACTTCCCACACAGCTAGGTCCTGAAAAAACGCCATTGATCTTTTATAGGCTAAGTAGGCGTGAAACATGTCGACCTCATTTTGAGTCACAAGGACACATTGCGCCCACTTGCGACTCACTGACCTCCGGGTCTTTTTATTCTACCAGGGGTCCCACAACATTAAAAAACTTTATTTGGACACCCCTAGGTATTTTTACTCACAAACCTTGCACGCACGAAACCATCAATTTTTTGGATACTTTCCCCCCCTTTTTTATCCCACACACTCGCACTCACCTATCGGCTTTTCTCTTTAAAAGATCTCCGTGAAAGAGACCCGTCGGGGGACCGTCGGGCATTGCAGCGCCGGCCCGACGAGGAGCAAAAAAGCCCGATGATGAAGCATGACATCCTTCGGGGTGTGTGAGGGCAATTAAGAGGCAAATTTGAGCCCTCCCCTTCGGGATTGAATCCTAGATACCGGGGATATACCTCTCTGCCTCCTTCACCTTCATCTCTCTCTCGCTCTTGCTCTCTCCTTGACTCCCTTTCTACTCCCTGATTCTTCTTTTTCTCCGTTGAGCAGGTGTTTATTAATATATTTCTTCACCTCCAACAGGGAACAATGTCCTCATTGATTTAACACTCCTATAAATAACCAGATAGTACCCATGCAGTCAAGGAATCATGCTGTCAGTCCCATGCACTTTTCTAATCATCCTTCCAGCACTATATACTTATCTTATTACTCCGGTAATATCTAAGCACTTATAAATTCACCATCCACTCTGTTTGCAGCAGTGTAATCATTCTAGTTAGTAGCTATGTACTTATGGAATTGGGTAGCTAGTTAGACAAGTACAGCTACAATATTCTGTGCACTTGTGATATATGGTCACTGTGTCTTTCTCGCTGGAATCATTGCCTCTAACGCCTTGCAATAGGACTAGTCCATTGTGGACATTGGAACACGTAGTAACTCATTACTTGCTCTCAACTGGTGTTAATATTCATGTTGCTAAATATCTTGTGATATATGCTCACTGTGTTTCACCGCATGTCAATGGCATTGATCTGCCATCATTGTACTTACAATCTGCAAAATTTTTAAAATTATGTATATGTAATAGTTGGACTTTTTTACTGAGGGCACTGCTTTGTCTTTTAACATCTAGCTCCACATACTTATAGTGGTCAATATGACTTAGTATTCTAAGTTGTTACGCATCTAATTCAAGGGGTGTCTTCATCCTATTATGTTAGGTATTTTATAGTTTATTTGTCTGTCCCCTCTTGTTACATCGTCTTTATTGTTTATTATGTTTGTTTACATTTATTACCTCCTTTTTTCTCCCCTTTTTCCAATTGTTATAGTATATTTCTAACATTTTCCTTTTTCTTACTTGCGGAGATCTGTGGACCACTATAAGATGGCTGCCGTATCTCTTGCCATTTTTTGTTATTTTGACATTTCTTGACCGCTATTAGCAACATTTACTGAGTGAATCACTAAATATTTAATCTGAGGGCACTGGCTTTATTACAGCCCCTCCAGATTTTCAAATATGTTTATGGTTAAACTTGTACTCCCTTTTCCTTTATCACATTTCAGGTCAATGTACGTATTTCTGTATCACTATAAGATAACCGCCGTATTAGAGCCCTTTTTTTTCAAAGCATCTACATTGATGTTTTGAATCTGGGACCACGTGACTGGAAGTGACTGTTCTCAATACAGTCTTTCCGGGTCTTTAAATAATGGGGCGGTGCTGCTACTCACGTTGCTACTGGTTACTATGCTATGCAGATCCTGCCACATATCGGGTAAGAGACACGCGACATTCACTTAATACGCCCCAGGATATACCAATTCTTGGATAGAATTTGGCTCGCTAACTCAGTGATTTTGGCTCGTGAACATCCTTTTGCTTTGCTCACGGGTCTTCAATAAGTTCTCGCTTTATTATTACCTGGTTTGTGGTTGAACTGGGCACACTGATGATTGCATTTGCCTTTCTATAGCGCTCCGGTTCCAATTATTATATCCATAGTTTACATCGTTGTGAGATGGTTTCCTGTGATATGATGTGTATGCATGCGATTCAGTATGGGTGGTTTACAACTATGTGCTGCCTTACTTATTCGTATTTTTAAAATGCGCTCTACGATTCAGTGCGGGTGGTATTTAATTGCATGCTGCCTCACTCGATCGTACTGCTAAAGCGCTCCTTATGATTCAGTATGGGTGTTATCTAACTACATGCTGCCTCATTTGACCGTATTTCTATAGCGTGCTTTGTGACTCATTATGAGTGTTGCGTAACTAAACGATGTGTAACTTGATTGTATTTCCTAAGCGCGCTCTGCTTCGGATTGGTTTACCTCTTAAATGGAGGTCTATTTTTTACGAGCCCTGAGTCTTAATATTTCTGTGTTGGCTTTGTGATCAGTGTTTTTAGAGCTCGCCTCGGCTATAACCTCATGTATGTCTTATTTTCTCATGAGGTTTGAATTCTGCATCAGCGTTCATGATTACTAAGATACTCATTGGTAGCCAATAAGTGTATTTTTTAATAATAATGATTGATATCGGATTTATGGGCAACCCTACATTTATTTGATATTTATTGTGGGCACTATGTAATCACATTATATGGTTTTATTCTTATTACTTACCTGGCCTTGAGATGAACAGATTATTTGGCTATTGATGAGAACACCGCCGACCTAGGGACTTCATACCAGTTTGCTGAGGGCTATGTTTAGCGATTACTTCTTATGAAAAAATGGATATTCGTGTCAATATTTTACTATTCATATATAGGATATATGCCTTCCAGTTCTCATATTCACTACTTCTCCACACAGCTTATATATCGATTCGCCACTGTACTGCTGACTGGTGAATATAGATTCCTTTCTGATGCTGCTCAATATATAAGAAGTTCTCACGCCCGTTAACTTGAAATTGTGAAGTAAATTCCTTTAGCACCATATCTGGTGTAGGTGCCTCTTTATTATTTGAGTTCTTGTTTAGGACTATCCATCGCGAGGCTCATTTTTTCTCTCTTACCACAGCTTTCCACTCTTCCCTTCAGACATCCTGTGCATTAAATCTAAAGGAAGGTGTTTCGTATTGTGATACAGAATACTTGACCAATATTTAATATTATGAGATGAGTTCTGCGCTCCTTGTGACTCTTATTGGGTTTACTATGATTTAGTTTTTCTTTGTGACTATGTCTCTTCCCTTACTTATTTCTTCTTTCTTCTTGCTCCTTCTTTCAGATACCCTACTGCACATACTACAAATTGAGGCTTATCTTATGCCCCATGTGATTGGATATTTTGTAACACATACACCCTTATCGGTATTTTCCCGATAGAAGAGATAGGAGGTGAAAGATAAGCATTTTCTATCGCACAAGCTATTCTATTTGTATCCTTTCTAGCAGTAAACGTATTATTGTTTAAATTCAGATATGTCCCTGATGGCATAGTTTTAGATACCGACGTTGTTAGATATTATACACATTTTTAGATACACAAATTTAGTTGAAATTCCCAAAAATAGTTTTCTTACTGATGTATTATATATATATTTGTGTATATTCCATATGTTTTTTTCTATGTGTGTTTTATACATGTTTCTCTCTCTATATTTTTTATATATATATATATGTGTGTTATATGTCCTCCTTGAGAAATATGTAGCATGCGCCCATTGAGAAACATGCACTATTTACGTCAAGGATGGTTATGCGAATTGTTGGGACTTCTTAGGTTATATTCAGTTATTATTATTTATGTGCTAATCTCTTGTTGTTTGAATTTTTCTGCTATTTAAATGTTTTGGGTCATTTTATATTATTTATGTGGTTATATATATATGTCTCTTTTGTCAATGTTGGGTCATGTCATATTTATGTTGTGTTTTGTTTATAATGTTGCAGCCCTGACGAAGTTCCCTCTGGCAAAGAATCGGGAACGAAACGCGTTGGCTTTGTGCCAGTTTAAAAAAATCTATTGAATAAAGGAAAACGATCATGGAATAATCCATTACGTTGCCTGTATTGACTTCAGAACGAGTGCACCTTCCTACTTTCTTTTTGAACTTGGCTCTCATTTGACACCCCTAGACGGCGGGTGTAGGAAGAGATTGCACCACCCTACGAATTGGTAGTACATATGGACTGGATGTGCTAGGCCTTGGTCTGCCGTTTGTGCTTTCAGTGATAATCTGCTGGAGACAAGGGCCTGGGTGACCGTCCTTCTGATTCCGGTGGGGATCCATCTGTAGATCTTGTAAAGCATGCGGAGGGTGTTGAAGCAGGAGGAGGAGACAGCGTTGACTTGCTTGGTCATTGACAGTGATGATTCCAAGATGAACCCCAGGTTGCGTGCGTGGTCAGTGGGTGCAGCTTCCAGCGAGGCCGGCCACCAGGTGTCATCCCAGGCGGAGGGGGTGGAGCCGAGCATGAGGACCTCCGTCTTGTCGGAGTTCAGTTTCAGGCGACTGTTCTTCATCCATTCGGCAATGGCCTTCATTCCTTCGTGGAAGTTGGTTTTGGCGGTGGCGGGGTGCTTGGTGAGGGAGAGGATCAGCTAATCTAATCTAATAGGAGGAGGAGCTGAGAGACTACAAATTGGGACCCCAGGTGAATCAACTTACCTTTGCGACTGGCACTGATGAAGGCCGTTCCGGACAGAAACACGTCTGCCCTAGCGTTTCACGGACCTGTGAGTTCAACTGTACTCGAAATTGCTCAATAAATCCACCTGAAAACCGGAGCTGTGTCCCACCTGCTTTTTACCAGAAAGTGAGCAATTAGTTTGCATGTGTGTGTATATATATATATTGTTGGAAACGGCCCTTTTTGCAGGGTTATCCCCAAACTTTTTGCTTCTTCCTCCTTTATTTTTTCTGACCTGTGGTTGTTGGCAATAGGACTCTGAGCACTTTACCACTGCTGATCAGTGCTAAAGTGCATATGCTCTCTGTCTAAATTATTATATTGATTGGTTATCCATGATTGGTATATTTGTTTCACCTGTTAGCCCCTAGTAAAGTGCACTGCGTGTGCCAGGGCTGGTGATTCAAATGCTACTAGTGGGCTGCAGCACTGATTGTGCCACCCACAGGAGTAGCGCTAAAATGATGTCTTAGGCCTGCTTGCAGTGCCTATGTGCAGTCCAGGACTGCCATGTCGACCTGGCCAGTGCACCCACTGACCAGGCCTTATCCTTCCCTTTCTGTACATGTCAGGCATCCCTATGGTGGCCCTAGGTACCCCCCTGGGCTGGGTGCAGTGTATCTCAAAGGTAGGGCATGTACTGAGGTGTGTAACATGCCCTGGTAGTGAATCACAGCCATTTTCGTTTTTCACTGCTGAGAGGCTATCTTGCCCATAGGATAGAATGGGGAAGGCTGTTTACATGCCTATCTTCCCATAAGGGCAAGATAGAAAATCCAAGTTTGGTATCTCTGTGTTCAGAATTTAATCATACATCTTTTTAGCAAGATGGTTTTTAAATTCACTGTGTGAGAATAGCACTTTTTAGAAAGTAGCTATTCTCCTGTTTAACCTTCCTGTGTGCCTGTGTGCTGGTTGGCTGACTGGTGTCAGGTGATGTGCTAGGTGGCTCCAGGGGCCTGGATGAGTCAGCAGCAGGGTGAATAGGGAGATCTGCTTTAGATGGGTGGGAGGAGTAGTCCCTGGGTCTGAATAGGGCTGCCCCTGACAAACACAAAGCTGGCTCCACCCCCTGCTGGCCAGGCTGAGGACTCTGCCTCTGCTGGCACAAAGAAGGCTCCACCTCCTGCTGAGCGTCTAACGACCCTGCCCCTCACTCTGAAAGGAACCAGGTGCTCCAGAGCAGAGCACACCCAGGAACCGGTTTGAGCAGGGGAATCCCCCCACTGAAACACAAGAGACAAAGACTTGGAGGGGTATAAGAAGAGGACCCCAGACACCTAAACTTTAGATCACTTTGGAACTAAGAAGAAACCTCTGCCAAGGAGAAAGCTGGAAGAAACTGAAGAGGAGAAGACTGCCTGCTTGCTGTTTTGCTTTGCTGCCAAGGAGAGGGGAAGGACTTTGCTGTGTCCCCTTCTTTTGATTCTGATCTCCAAGGGCCTGAGAAGAGCTGGCTCCCTGTTAAGAAGTCCCAGGAACAAAAGGACTTCACCACCAGCTCCCCTGGAACTCTGCTGAGAGAGTTCTGACCTGCCTTGGAGTGCTTGCCCAGTCTTGGGGCTTCAGGAGGTCGTTTTGCTGTGTTGAGGGAGCTGGGAAGCAGAAGCGTGAACAAGAGTGACTGGTACCCAGCGCATCATCCGATTGCGTGTCGCAAGACGAGAGTGCGTGGAAAATTTCATCGCGGCACCATCGCAACACGCAGGGTCTCCGCATCGCCGAGTGCGTCGAGCATCGTCCCGAAGCGTGAAGCTTCCTGCCATTGCGAGGGTTGTCGCAGAACCAGTTTGCGGGCCGCACCACTGCCGGTGCGTGAAAAGTCTCCAATCGCTGCGTGCGTCGACGCAGAGTCCCGTTCCGTGGCGCATCGAGAGTTGCGGCGCCGGAAGGCAACGCTGCGCCACGCATCGCACCACATCGAAGAGTGTCGCATCGAACCTGTGCGTGAAGCTTCCCCCTAAGAAACCTACGCAACGAAAGCCAAAGGTATCGCATCCTCCCCCTACAGATCGGAGCCGGCGCATCCACCTCTGCTGCGTGAAGCAGGGCTGCTGCAAAGCCTCCCCAGGATCTCAGGAGCATCGCATCGCCTTTGCCATCTTCCTTGTTATAGCTTTTGGGAACCTTATCGCAACTACAGGTACTGTTGGGCACGAAAGTGTCGCATTTTGTGCATTGAGAGTCGCATTGTGCAGGACACTGACTTTGACATCCTGGAGTACTTTCTGCAAACTCTTGAACTATCCTTAAAGTAACCTTTTTGAATTATATGTTGGTTTGTCTGTAATATTTGGTCTTGTGAAGTTTTTAGTAAAGATACATTATTTTTCTAAAACTGGTGTGGAGTAAATCTGTGGTGTTTTCACTGTGTTACTGTGAGTGTTGGTACAAATACTTTACACATTGCCTTTGATAGCCTAGACTGCTCAGGCCAAGCTACCTAGAGGGTGAGCAGGGGTTATCTTAACAGTGTATCCCCCTTTCCCTGACTAGAAGCAAGGGTCCCTACTTGGACAGTGGTACCTACCCTGCCAACTAGAGACCCCCAGATCTAACATTGGTGGTCAGCGGTGAGGATTGAACTTGTATTTGTACTTGACCCACAGTAATTGGTGTACATCACTAGGAGTGCAGACCAATAGACAACCACATACTATATTTTTGATTCTATTTTTGAGTAACTCTTCAAGAGCATCATGTCTCAAGTGGCAACAAGTGAGAGGGCAGAATTGGAGTTTTCCATTGCAGATCTGTATTCGTACAAGGCTGAGGAGCTCAGGCAAATCTGCAAAGACCTTGGTTGCCCTGTGAAAAGCGGAGCCAGAAAGGATGTGCTACAAAGAGTCTTGAAGGCCTGGTGGGAGGCCCAAGAGGAAAGTGATGCAAATGAAGAGGATGGTTTTGTTCCCCAAGATCTGCCCGTGGTCGGACCAGTCTCAAGGGCTGGCAGCTCCCATTCCAGTAGGAGTCTCACTCCAGAGGAGTTGGAGGAGAATCAAAGGGTGAGAAACCATGAATTGGAAATAATGAAAATGAAAATGAAGCAATCGGAAGTAGACAAGGCGGCGGAGGAGAGCAGGAATGCCCGTGCCTTGGAGGAGAAGAAATTGCTTCTGGCTCATGAGTTGAGGATGAGGGAGCTTGATTTGGAGCTCGAGAGGCTTGAGGCCATGAGTGTCTCAGCTGAAGGAGAATGGTTAGCTCAAGAAGTGAGCTTTGCTGAGTTGGAGGTGGAGTCCAGCTCAGATGGTGGCAGCAAGATTGTAGTTTCTAGTGCTGAAAGAAAGGTACAAATACCCAGAGATGTGGCACCTGACTTGAAGGAGGGGGTTGACATGCACCAGGGGGTTCAGGTTTATGATGTAGTTCCAGTGGAGTGCAGTGTCCCTGAAGTGGATTGGGGAACTGGCACAGGGGACCATATTCCTAGTGGTGGGAGGGACACTCTACTGACCCTAGATGAGAGGTACAGGGAGAGGGGTTCCCCCATGGTAGAAACCTTAGTGTGTGAGTGTGAAGACCGCCCAGAAGAGTGTGAGTTGTGTGACAGAGACAGTCAGGTACCGTCTTGCCAATCTCAGGAGAGTGGTGTGGGGTACTTGTGTGAGGCACTGGAGGGTGAGGCAAACTGTAGCTTGGTTAACAACTGTGGGGGGCTGTGTGATTCATTTGTTGGAGAGCATATTTTAAGTCCCTGTTTTCCAGAGCTATGCCAACACCCGGTGGAGTGTGAGTTCCCTGGTTCCAGAGAGCTTGCGTTGGAGGCAGACCTTTGGTTGGATGCTAAAAGGTCTGGAGAGGCATTGGGGAGTGATCCCAAAAGGAGTGGCCCAGATATCTTCCAGACCTGTGAGGTGGAAGCTGTTCAGTGTAGCTCGGTTAGGTCCCAGTGTAGTGGGAGGGGTGTAGGGGCTCACGTCCTGTCTCAGTGGAGAAGGGGTGAGTGTGGGACTGTGGGTCCCAAGGTGCCCGAAACCCCGTCTCAGGGCCTGGCGGGTTCCTTAAGGGAACACCAGGTTGGGGGCCTAGACAGTGCTAGTAGGCCATTTGAGGAGGATCTCCTAGTGTCAGGAGAACCTGGAGCCTCTGTAAACAGAGCGCCAGTGGTTCTGGTGTCTGGCGGTACCGCTCCAGTTGGGAGGGTGCAGAAGTCCAGACTGAGGGGTGAGAGGGGGATGTGTTCCCCAGTGGGAGAACCAGTGGGTCAGGGACCAGCCAGAAGGGCTGAGTCCCCTAGGAGTGACCATGGTGACACCACTTTTGTCCTGGGGGATCTTCGCGCACTGTCAGGTGGACAGGGGCCGGGAGATCTGCGCCAGGCAGACTGTCACGAGACACATGAGTCATGTGTCACCCTCGGGGAGATGCTGTGTGAGTCCCCGGAAGTCCTGGCATGCCAGGCAGGTGTGCAACCGCAGGGTTTATTCCCTGGGTTGGGAGGCCAGGTTCAGGATCTGCCTGACCTGGAGGGAAGGACATCTGTAACCAGTGTCCTGACCGGTTTGGCTTCCAGGGGTACCACTCCAGTGGGGAGGGTGCAGCACTCTGGAAGGGGGTGCAGAGGGAGGGAGTCCTCGCCTCTGACCCCGGTTCACCTGGAGGGTGTAGACCCTAGGTTGGAGGGCCAGGTCCGGGGTGTCCCCCCTGACCTGGGATCCCAGTTGCAGGATAGAACCCCTGAACTGGTGGGTGAATGGTGCAGGACACCTGCCACAGGTGCCCTGACTATTCTAGAAGGGGGTACCGCTCCAGGTGGGAGGGTACAGAGCCCCAAGGAAGAGGAGGACTGGGTATGGAAAAGCCTACCCCAGCCTCCTGTCCAGCCACCGGATACAGGCCCGGGGCTGGTGGGTCAGTGCCAGGTTGTCAGACCCGACCTGACAGGGAAGGGAGTGGACAAAGGGTGCCAAGCACCTGGGGCTACCGCCCCCCACCCTCTGACGCCACAGGGGTTTGAGGGCCCTGAGAGGCATGAGGCCTGGGTCTCATCCCTGACCACTGTCACTGGTCACTGCGGCTTGCTGTCTGTCTGTTGGGACACACCTGTGAGCAAGTTAAGGCTAGGTGCTGCACAGGTGGTGTCCACAGGTGAGGAGAAGGGTTCCACATGGGTTGGCTTGGTGGACCCTGAGAGTATGGATGGAGAGATCCAACCGGGTTCAGGAAGGCATAGAACAGGAATAGTGCCCTGCTGTTTGGGCCAGTTTCCGTGTTCTATCGCCCTAAGCAGGGAATCCCATCGAGGTATCGCTTGGTCTACCCTGGCTTTAGGCTGGAAGGGGGTTGTGTTGGAAACGGCCCTTTTTGCAGGGTTATCCCCAAACTTTTTGCTTCTTCCTCCTTTATTTTTTCTGACCTGTGGTTGTTGGCAATAGGACTCTGAGCACTTTACCACTGCTGATCAGTGCTAAAGTGCATATGCTCTCTGTCTAAATTATTATATTGATTGGTTATCCATGATTGGTATATTTGTTTCACCTGTTAGCCCCTAGTAAAGTGCACTGCGTGTGCCAGGGCTGGTGATTCAAATGCTACTAGTGGGCTGCAGCACTGATTGTGCCACCCACAGGAGTAGCGCTAAAATGATGTCTTAGGCCTGCTTGCAGTGCCTATGTGCAGTCCAGGACTGCCATGTCGACCTGGCCAGTGCACCCACTGACCAGGCCTTATCCTTCCCTTTCTGTACATGTCAGGCATCCCTATGGTGGCCCTAGGTACCCCCCTGGGCTGGGTGCAGTGTATCTCAAAGGTAGGGCATGTACTGAGGTGTGTAACATGCCCTGGTAGTGAATCACAGCCATTTTCGTTTTTCACTGCTGAGAGGCTATCTTGCCCATAGGATAGAATGGGGAAGGCTGTTTACATGCCTATCTTCCCATAAGGGCAAGATAGAAAATCCAAGTTTGGTATCTCTGTGTTCAGAATTTAATCATACATCTTTTTAGCAAGATGGTTTTTAAATTCACTGTGTGAGAATAGCACTTTTTAGAAAGTAGCTATTCTCCTGTTTAACCTTCCTGTGTGCCTGTGTGCTGGTTGGCTGACTGGTGTCAGGTGATGTGCTAGGTGGCTCCAGGGGCCTGGATGAGTCAGCAGCAGGGTGAATAGGGAGATCTGCTTTAGATGGGTGGGAGGAGTAGTCCCTGGGTCTGAATAGGGCTGCCCCTGACAAACACAAAGCTGGCTCCACCCCCTGCTGGCCAGGCTGAGGACTCTGCCTCTGCTGGCACAAAGAAGGCTCCACCTCCTGCTGAGCGTCTAACGACCCTGCCCCTCACTCTGAAAGGAACCAGGTGCTCCAGAGTAGAGCACACCCAGGAACCGGTTTGAGCAGGGGAATCCCCCCACTGAAACACAAGAGACAAAGACTTGGAGGGGTATAAGAAGAGGACCCCAGACACCTAAACTTTAGATCACTTTGGAACTAAGAAGAAACCTCTGCCAAGGAGAAAGCTGGAAGAAACTGAAGAGGAGAAGACTGCCTGCTTGCTGTTTTGCTTTGCTGCCAAGGAGAGGGGAAGGACTTTGCTGTGTCCCCTTCTTTTGATTCTGATCTCCAAGGGCCTGAGAAGAGCTGGCTCCCTGTTAAGAAGTCCCAGGAACAAAAGGACTTCACCACCAGCTCCCCTGGAACTCTGCTGAGAGAGTTCTGACCTGCCTTGGAGTGCTTGCCCAGTCTTGGGGCTTCAGGAGGTCGTTTTGCTGTGTTGAGGGAGCTGGGAAGCAGAAGCGTGAACAAGAGTGACTGGTACCCAGCGCATCATCCGATTGCGTGTCGCAAGACGAGAGTGCGTGGAAAATTTCATCGCGGCACCATCGCAACACGCAGGGTCTCCGCATCGCCGAGTGCGTCGAGCATCGTCCCGAAGCGTGAAGCTTCCTGCCATTGCGAGGGTTGTCGCAGAACCAGTTTGCGGGCCACACCACTGCCGGTGCGTGAAAAGTCTCCAATCGCTGCGTGCGTCGACGCAGAGTCCCGTTCCGTGGCGCATCGAGAGTTGCGGCGCCGGAAGGCAACGCTGCGCCACGCATCGCACCACATCGAAGAGTGTCGCATCGAACCTGTGCGTGAAGCTTCCCCCTAAGAAACCTACGCAACGAAAGCCAAAGGTATCGCATCCTCCCCCTACAGATCGGAGCCGGCGCATCCACCTCTGCTGCGTGAAGCAGGGCTGCTGCAAAGCCTCCCCAGGATCTCAGGAGCATCGCATCGCCTTTGCCATCTTCCTTGTTATAGCTTTTGGGAACCTTATCGCAACTACAGGTACTGTTGGGCACGAAAGTGTCGCATTTTGTGCATTGAGAGTCGCATTGTGCAGGACACTGACTTTGACATCCTGGAGTACTTTCTGCAAACTCTTGAACTATCCTTAAAGTAACCTTTTTGAATTATATGTTGGTTTGTCTGTAATATTTGGTCTTGTGAAGTTTTTAGTAAAGATACATTATTTTTCTAAAACTGGTGTGGAGTAAATCTGTGGTGTTTTCACTGTGTTACTGTGAGTGTTGGTACAAATACTTTACACATTGCCTTTGATAGCCTAGACTGCTCAGGCCAAGCTACCTAGAGGGTGAGCAGGGGTTATCTTAACAGTGTATCCCCCTTTCCCTGACTAGAAGCAAGGGTCCCTACTTGGACAGTGGTACCTACCCTGCCAACTAGAGACCCCCAGATCTAACATATATATATATATATATTATATTATCTACTGGCGGTCGCCAGTAGATAGTTATAGTTAGGACCTATTTTCCATAGGAAATCCGCAACATTCTAGTGGGAATATCTTTGGCGCCGATTGACGGACCTTCGCGAAATTTTCCAAACTGTTGGCCAGCTCCGCTCCGCTCCTACCCTGAAAGTTTTGCGGTGATCCGTGAAGCGGGGGCCGAGAAAAAAGGGGGGTCCCAAAATGCGTTTTCCCCATGCGATTTCTCATAGGATCTGTTGTCGCAGCTACAGCCCGAACCGCTGAACGGAATGACACCAAATTTGGCAAAGAGGTAGTCCTCAGTTCGGACTCGTGCCTTTTGCATATTTGGTGTGAATCTGTTCAGTAGTTCCAGAGAAAATGAGGGTAAAAAAGTTAGTGATATCTATGGCCGTACCCGCACCGTAAGCGCACCCTCCCCGAACGGAGCGCGCACCCTCCCGATCGCGCGCTGAATGCTAATTGGCTGTCGAGCATCTCTCTACATTCGAAACCAGGAACTGTTGGCGGCCATTTTCTGCCTCGGTAGAAGCGAGGCTGAAGATGGAAGGGGAATAAGTGTGTAAAAGATATAAAGGGGGCAGAGTGGAAATACTCTGACCCTCTAGATCTGCTTAGGGGGTTCCAGAAGGACCCCCTGTGGCCCCCCTTTTCTAAAAAAAAAAAAAGCAGCGAAATGCGCGCACGGTGCGCACATTCTATCGCGTTGGATGCATGGATTCTCTCGCGGTGGGTTCGCAGATCCAAGGAAAAACAATTTTTAATTGTTGGGAGATAAAGATTAAGTTTAAGTGTTTTGTTCTTGAGTGGCTCTAAATAGAGCCGTTGTGTTCATTGAGAGTTTTTGGTACTTATAAGTAAGTACCTATACAGAGTCTAAAGTTGTTCAGGAAGACTCTGTTTCCTGTATCAGTAAAGTGTACTCCATCTCTCCTATACATCTCTTGCATATGAAAGCGCAGATTGTTATTGTAAATGGACCCCATTCTGTAGTCTTGGAGAAAAGCAGAAACAGATTTATTCACATGTTTCCTAGCTTTCTCAATCTGTGGACAAAAATGATCGGACCAGTTCCATTTTTGCCTTTGGCATATGTTAGAATACACAAAGGCAGTTTTAGGGAAAAGTGAAATCCATTGTGCAAAGATGTCCTTCATAAGCATTTCCAGACCTACCACAGTCAAAGTGCCTAGGTCATTGCCACCACAGTGCACTATTATGAGGTCAGGGTGTTGGATTTGCATGAAAGATTTCACCAATGGCAAAAATTGGTGCCACTTTAACCCTCTCTGTCCAATCCATTTAATGTCTACATTTGGCAAACCTAGGTCTTTGTGAATGCCTTTGTTTTCTGCATACCTTTGGCTCCAGAAAATGTAGCTGTGTCCCACAATCCACACTGTAAGCATCTTGTAAGGAGGTCTGGATGCACTCAGATGGTCTCTGTAAATGAAATGGCAGTTTGGAAAGTAAGATGTTTCTAAAATGGTGGCTAAGATGCAATTTTGAAAAAAGACAAGAAATCATTGGTTGTTTGACAACCTTCTACACTGAAAGGTAGGGTGCATATTTCTGTTTTTTAAACGCATGATTCTTATTGGTTAACAAAAAGTGCGTGAAAGGAACATTATATATGATAAGCTGATATGTTGAGAAGTCAAGCACACTTGCTGTTTTGATTAGCAACATTGTGTGTGCTGAACTTGTGACTTGTGTCCTCAGTACAGTGTTCCGTGCCCTGTTTCTATGGTAACGGGCAGAAGGCAGATTGGGGGAAGGGTTGAAATTTATGTAATTTGGAAAGGGTTGAAATGTTTAACCAATAGAAATGTGTGTTTGCTTTTGAATTTATGTGGGAAGGAATGTGATTTGATGTTTACATGTATATGTGTGGAAAATGAGAGGGACACTTTGCCATTCTTTGGTTCTGCTGACAGGTGCACAGTGCAGAGATTCTGTATAAGAAAATCTGGTGTGTGACTGATATCTGGTGTGAGACTGATATACTTCTTAATCTACAAAACATCTTGAAAGGTGAGTTATTTAATTGTGAGGGGATGTATGTAGACTATTTTTATTTTAATCAGACTAATGTATTTTTCCTGCTAAAGTGTAGGGAGTATTTTGTTTTCTCTACAATCTTATTGACAGTGTGTGTGCATGTGGAAACCATTTTGTGATAAGGATTTGTGTTTTTACATGTGTTTGTAGACAGATAACTATGCAGTTCTTATATTTTGGTAGATTTAGAAACCACTTATTGTTTATGAATTTGTGAAATGAGTTATGTTTCTGCAGTAAAATGTAGTACTCCTTGTAGATGAAGAAATGTGTTTTGGTATAGTGCAAGGGATAGTGTTGTTTGTCTAGAATCACACAGAGAGCCTGTGTGCATTTGGGAACCACTGTGGAGAAGCGTTTGGTAACATCGTGCATTTGCTGACAGATAACTGTTTTGAAACCTGTCATGTTGTCAATTTGTAGTAGCATTAGAAGACCGTTGTGGCTTATGCTTTCATTAAATGAGTTAGGTATTGACAGTAAAATGTAGCCGTGAAATATGTAGATTGTGTGCAGTTTCCTTACCACTTCCAGTGTAATGAATGAGTTTTGGTAAACTCCTAGGGATACTGGTGCTAGTCTAGAATCACACTGTGAGTCTTTGTGCATTTGGGAACCACTGTGAAAGAAGCATTTGGTAACATTGTGTATTTGCTGACAGAAAACTGTTTTAAAACTTGTCATGTTGTCAAGTTTTAGTAGTATTAGAAGCCAGTCTTTGCTTATGTGTTGATTAAATGAGTCAGGCATTGACACTAAAGTGCAGTCGTGAAATATGTAGATTGTGTGCAGTTCCCTTACCTCTTCCACTGTAGTGAATGAGTTTTGGTAAACTCCTAGGGATAGTGGTGCTTGTCTAGAATCACACTGTGAGTCTGTGTGCATTTGGGAACCACTGTCAGAGAAGCGTTTTGTAACATCGTGCATTTGCTGACAGAAAACTGTTTTGAAACCTGTCATGTTGTCAAGTTTTAGTAGCATTAGAAGCCAGTCTTTGCTTATGTGTTGATTAAATGAGTCAGGCATTGACACTAAAGAGCAGTCGTGAAATATGTAGATTGTGTGCAGTTCCCTTACCACTTCCAGTGTAGTGAATGAGTTTTGGTAAACTCCGAGGAATACTGGTGCTTGTCTAGAATCAAACTGTGAGTCTGTGTACATTTGGGAACCACTGTGAGAGTAGCGTTTGGTAACATCGTGCATTTGCTGGCAGATAACTGTTTTAAAACATGTCATGTTGTCAAGTTTTAGTAGCATTAGAAGCCAGTCTTTGCTTATGTGTTGATTAAATTAGTCAGGCGTTGACATTAAAGTGCAGTCGTGAAATATGTAGATTGTGTGCAGTTCCCTTACCTCTTCCACTGCAGTGAATGAGTTTTGGTAAACTCCTAGGGATAGTGGTGCTTGTCTAGAATCACACTGTGAGTCTTTGTGCATTTGGGAACCACTGTGAAAGAAGCGTTTGGTAACATCGTGTATTTGCTGACAGAAAACTGTTTTAAACCTTGTCATGTTGTCAAGTTTTAGTAGCATTAGAAGCCAGTCTTTGCTTATGTGTTGATTAAATGAGTCAGGCATTGACACTAAAGTGCAGTCATGATATATGTAGATTGTGTGCAGTTCCCTTACCTCTTCCACTGTAGTGAATGAGTTTTGGTAAACCCCTAGGGATAGTGGTGCTTGTCTAGAATCACACTTTGAGTCTGTGTGCATTTTGGAACCACTGTCAGAGAAGCGTTTGGTAACATCGTGCATTTGCTGACAGAAAACTGTTTTGAAACCTGTCATGTTGTCAAGTTTTAGTAGCATTAGAAGCCAGTCTTTGCTTATGTGTTGATTAAATGAGTCAGGCATTGATCCTAAAGTGGAGTCGTGAAATATGTAGATTGTGTGCAGTTCCCTTACCTCTTCCACTGTAGTGAATGAGTTTTGGTAAACTCCTAGGGATAGTGGTGCTTGTCTAGAATCACACTGTGAGTCTGTGTGCATTTGGGTACCACTGTCAGAGAAGCGTTTGGTAACATCGTGCATTTGCTGACAGAAAACTGTTTTGAAACCTGTCATGTTGTCACGTTTTAGTAGCATTAGAAGCCAGTCTTTGCTTATGTGTTGATTAAATGAGTCAGGAATTGACACTAAAGAGCAGTCGTGAAATATGTAGATTGTGTGCAGTTCCCTTATCACTTCCAGTATAGTGAATGAGTTTTGGTAAACTCCAAGGGATAGTGTTGCTTGTCTAGAATCACACTGTGAGTCTGTGTGCATTTGGGAACCACTGTGAGAGAAGCGTTTGCTAACATCTTGTATTTGCTGACAGATAACTGTTTTAAAACCTGTCATGTTGTCAAGTTTTAGTAGCATTAGAAGGCAGTCTTTGCTTATGTGTTGATTAAATGAGTCAGGCATTGACACTAAAGTACAGTACCATGTAGTATTGTCTTTACTGCCCCAGAACTGAAAATTTAAAATTTTTACCCAGGTACTGTCCTAGAAGTAGTCTGATGATTTGGTCAGTTTCTAAGTACTTATGTTGTGAACCATTCATTACCAAATAGACTGCTTGAAATGTCTATGCAGTATGCATGTAGTTCTCTAACCACCCACACAGTTGTTTTTCACACCTTCAGTTCTCTAGACAGTATCCATACACTTCCAGGAAACACCCTGTCACTCTCTTTCTAGTCTTTTAGTGACCTATTCAGCACCATGTAGTAATTCATTCACTGTGCCAAAACCCAAACATTTATAAATTCACCAAGACACTCTCTTTCCAGTACTCTAATGACTCAGTTACTGTCTAAGTATTCATGCACTGAGCCAGGACTTAGCACATGGACTGCTTCAAACCCCTATGCATTATGCATGCAGTCTTTTAACCACCTAGAGATTTGTCTTTTATACTTTCAATTCCCTAGTCAATATCCATATAGTCCAGCAAACATCTTGTCACTTCCTTTGCAGTCTTTTAGTGACCTTTTTAGTACCAAGTACTAATTCATTCCCTGTGCGAAAAGTTTACCAGTTATAAATGCATCCAGGCAGTCTCCTTGCTGTAATCTAATCATTCAGTCAGTACCCAAGTACTCATGCAGTGAGCCTGGCCTTAGCACATGGACTGCTTTAAATGCCTATCCACTATGCATTCAATTCTCTAATCAGCTACACAGTTGTCTTTCGCAGCTTCAATTCCCCAGTTAGTATTCATACACTTCTAGCAAACACCCTGTTACTCACCCAGTGTGTCTCGTTTTAGTACTGTAATCATTCAGTTAGTTAGCATGTAGTCTTTTAGTGAGGTAGGCTTTAGGGCATGAACTGCTTCAAAGTAGTATGCATTATGTATGTAGTTTTTTAATCATCGTCACACTTGTGGTTCAGGGCTATAGATTTTTAGTCTGTTTTTATATAAAATGTGTTTGAACAGTAATGGAATATTGTAAATTTGAAAGTTATTAATATACATTTATTTGTGACTCTTTTTTGTAGATACTGTTTTTCAACGTTAAAATAGAGAAAGTATGCCAGAAAAAAAAAGAAAAAGAAAAGAACAGAGACAGGAGGATTATTTGAAGAAACATCAACCACAAGTATTGAATGAAAAAGATAATATGGCTCAAAGGAAAAAATCTTCTGGTAAGATCACGAAGCAATTTATTTAAAATGTTTGTAGGAGCAAACAGAATGTAGAGAATGCTGCAACTTCAAATAATTTTTTAAGTAAGGAAAAAAATCAAAATAAGAGGAAAAGTAAAAAAGCAAATGTCCAATCAAAGGAGATAAAGTATGGTAGAAGAAGTCAAAATCAGTATAAGGAATTACGCAAAAAAATATTTTACAAGAGAGTAGTGCATAATTTGCTGAAAGATGTAAAGAAATATAAAAAGAGAGCTTTATTTATAAAAAGAAGAAGCATATTGAAAGCATTGTTGAAAAGGCTTTTGAAGTAAAAAGGAAACTGTTTATTTTAGTGTTAAACAGAATTCGATCACTAGATAAACCAATCCATGTAATGAAGGCCAAAAGTAGGAGGAAAAGAGTTATTAATAAAAAAAAAAATTGTGATGTTTTTTTGGGAGAATGGAAACACAGTTCTAGTTCAGAGCCTTTTTTTAATGAAGAGGGTTATTCACTAAGTGAAAAATTATTGTATGCAGTTGACACCAGTGGTAGAGGTTATGAGGTTAGTGATGGTTGTCCAATGGAGAAAGAGAAAATGGTTGAAAGAAATGCAGAAGAAGTGATAGCTGATGAAGTTTTAGGGAGACGTGCTAAAAACCCTGTGTACACTTGGGATTGCAGTAGTGTTTGTAGTGTACGACAGGAATCTATTGAAAAATTATGTCGTTTTTTACGAGTCTATACTAAAAAGACTCATTCAGTTAGTTAGCATGTAGTCTTTTAGTGAGGTAGGCTTTAGGGCATGAACTGCTTCAAAGTAGTATGCATTATGTATGTGGTGTTTTAATCATCGTCACACTAGTGGTTCAGGGCTATAGATTTTTAGTCTGTTTTTATTTAAAATGTGTTTGAACAGTAATGGAATATTGTAAATTTGAAAGTTATTAATATACATTTATTTGTGACTCTTTTTTGCAGATACTGTTTTTCAACGTTAAAATCGAGAACGTATGCCAGAAAAAAAAAGAAAAAGAAAAGAACAGAGACAGGAGGATTATTTGAAGGAACATGAACCACAAGTATTGAATGAAAAAGATAATGTGGCTAAAAGGAAAAAATCTTCTGGTAAGATCACGAAGCAATTTATTTAAAATGTTTGTAGGAGCAAACAAAATGTAGAGAATGCTGCAACTTCAAATAATTTTTTAAGTAAGGAAAAAAATCAAAATAAGAGGAAAAGTAAAAAAGCAAATGTTCAATCAAAGGAGATAAAATATGGTAGAAGAAGACAAAATCAGTATAAGGAATTACGCAAAAAAATATTTTACAAGAGAGTAGTGCATAATTTGCTGAAAGATGTAAAGAAATATAAAAAGAGAGCTTTATT
Source organism: Triturus cristatus (assembly GCF_964204655.1). Lineage (NCBI taxonomy): Eukaryota > Metazoa > Chordata > Amphibia > Caudata > Salamandridae > Triturus > Triturus cristatus. The sequence continues at coordinate 140,844,203 of NC_140591.1, read as the reverse complement.
TATAAAAAGAAGAAGCATATTGAAAGCATTGTGGAAAAGGCATTTGAAGTAAAAAGGAAACTGTTTATTTTAGTGTTAAACAGAATTTGATCACTAGATAAACCAATCCATGTAATGAAGGCCAAAAGTAGGAGAATGGAAACACAGTTCTAGTTCAGAGCCTTTTTTTAATGAAGAGAGTCATTCACTAAGTGAAAAATTATTGTATGCAGTTGACACCAGTGGTAGAGGTTATGAGGTTAGTGATGGTTGTCCAATGGAGAAAGAGAAAATGGTTGAAAGAAATGCAGAAGAAGTGATAGCTGATGAAGTTTTAGGGAGACGTGCTAAAAACCCTGTGTACACTTGGGATTGCAGTAGTGTTTGTAGTGTACGACAGGAATCTATTGAAAAATTATGTTGTTTTTTACGAGTCTATACTAAAAAAAGTGTAAAACAAAAGATGAAGCTGTTGCAAGGACTAGACCCTTGCAGAGTGAGAAAACATACTGGTTTGCAAGGTCATTCTCTGGCTTGTCTTTCTAGGAAAGTTTGTGAAAGTGTTTTTCACCATTTCAGAATGCTGGCAGTACATCATACTCAAATGCAGAAGTTAGTGAGAAGGATGTATTATGCAAAAAGTCCAGCACTAAAGTTAAGTGAGTTGAACAGTGCTCTTTTGCGTGGGTCAGTTTCAGATGTGAAGCAGGTCTGTGAGGATATTGAGTTTTGTTACTTAGGGCCTCAGCAAGAGAGTGAAGAAACTGACACATTAGTAGAACAAAATGTTGAAGACAATCTAGAACCTGTAATTACAGAAAAATTTGAGGATGAAATGACAAAGTTTAAGGTAATTTCAGGTGAAAGACCAAATGTTTCTTGTATTTGTTGTCGGCGAAGTCACTATAAAAATCAGACTAGGGTTGTCAATCTGTATTTAAAAAGTGAAATAGAAGATAATGATAAGTGGATGGAATTTGCAACTTATTAGTTGGTAGATGATTGTTTTGATTTGGGATGTGAGCAGCGTATCTGCAAATATTGTTATAATAAATTAGATGAGAATAAAATGCCTGCTAGAGCTGTTCATAATAATCTAGAATTGGTTGCTATTCCTCCAGAGCTGATTTAAATACGTATGAGTCTATTCTGATACAATGTGTTCACCCATTTCAGGCTATTGTTCGTATGGAGCCCAAAACAAGTAAATTACCTCCATCAGAGTTGCAAAGCGGATTGAAAGAAAGAGTTGTGTATTTACCATTAGATTATTTTTTTTGATAAGCAAATTTTTATTTTTGCAAATAAACAAACAAAAATACATGGACAACCGTCCAAACAAACTGGCATCAAAAGACATTGGATACATTCAGTGACCATCAGCAGCACAACCCCCCGCCCCCTCCCCAACCACGTCGCTCCCCCCACCCGCGTTGACACCCTTAAATTATACCCCCCAGCCACTTCCCCCACACACTGCGAAACTTCTTGGGGCCCCACCCAGGCCTCCCAGCGCGCCTTTGTGACCTCGCAGTCTGTTGGGGTGTTGTTGACCAGGGCCCGATAAATGCGGGAGATACCCCCTCTACCCAGAAACCCCAACATCACCTGCGCTTCCGGCGGGCTGTGGTCAGGGAGCCGCGTATCCAGCGGGACATGGGACCGAACCGTGTGGCGCAGCTGAAGATATTTGTAAAACTGTGAGGGGCACAACGAGAAGAGAGCCTGAAGCTCCTGGAAGGAGCACATACGACTCCCCCGCCACAAATCGCCTAAGCAGGAGATCCCAAGGAGGTCCCACGCTCGAAAGCCCTCCAGGCCCACAACCTCCTGCAGCCAGGTCCCATGCCAGAGTGGCGTAACACGGGTCAGTTTCCCCGACCACCGGGTATGCCGTAGAGCCGCACGCCAGGCCAAAAAGGGGGCCCGCGCAACATCCGGAAGCGATCGCGGAATGCCGCGCCCCGTAGAGCATGTTCAAAACCAGGCAGCCAGACTTCTCTTGAACATCCCTAGAAGGCAATCAGTCAGATCTGGCTTGAAACAGCTGCATTGGCTCCCGGTTGAGCAACGCGTGACCTTCAAAGCTGGGTGTATTCTCTTCAAGTCTCTACATGACATTGGCCCTATTTTTATCAGAGACCTATTTAAAAAATACAGCCCCTCCCGTAACCTCCGGTCTGCTCATAAAGCCCTTCTGACTATTCCCTCGTATAAGAAGAAGCGTCTCGGAGGCAGCTGCTTTGACCATCTTGCAGCTGCCCTCTGGAACTCTCTTCCTCTTCATCTTAAACTTAGTGACAACATCCTCAGCTTCAGACATTCTCTGAAGACCTGGCTCTTCTCCCAGGCGCATCACTAGCTGTTTTTTTCCTCACCAACCGATGGCTTCGCCTGTTCCTTCCTATAGCGCCATGAAGCCTCCGGGCGTACGAGCGCTTAACAAATTTCATATAACATTAACATTAACATTAACATTAACATTTTGAATGGAGGAGAATCCCAGTATCTGTACCTCCAGCCTGTAGACAGGGTCGCCCCAGCCGCCCGTGAACCAATCATGGACCACCAGGAGCCGAGTCGCAAGGTAGTATAAGTAGAGGTCAGTCATACTCATACCTCCGTCATGTGATGGAATCCGGCACAGGCCGAGGGCCAGACGGGCCCTACCGCCACCCCATAGGAACTTGCTCGCCATACTGTCCAAGTCCCGGAACCACGGACGAGGGAAAGAGCAGGGCGTGTTTTGCAGCATGTACAAGAATTTGGGAAGGATCATCATCTTATAGAGGGCAATCCTCCCCAACGGATTCAATGGGAGCGAGTGCCATCTCGCCAGGTCAGATCTGGCCTTGTTGACCACCGGAGCCACGTTAAGGGCCCAGCAGAGCTCCGGTAGAAGGGCGATCCGGATACCCAGGTATTTGAAAGATAGCCTCCGGAGGGGAATATCGGACTGCCAGTCGAAGCAATCCCTGGCCGGGTGCAGCGGAACCAAGACCGATTTCCTGGGGTTGAGACGGAGACCCGACGCCCGACCAAACCGGCGAAGAATCCCACGCACAATAGGGCCTGATGTGGCGAGGTCGGAGAGGTAAAGGAGGACGTCGTCGGCATACAGAGCTATTTTATCAGGGACCATGCCCGGCCAGTCCCACCCACGAAGCGCAGGGTCGGAGCGGACCAGGACAGCCAAAGGCTCCATCGACAAGGCAAAGAGGAGGGGCGAGAGCGGGCAGCCCTGACGCGTCCCTCTCCCGATAGAAAATGGGCAAGAGAGAGCCCCATTCACCAACACCCTGGCCCGTGGAGCCGCGTACAAGATCCGGACCATGGCGCGGAATTGAGGACAGAACGCCATCCTTTCCAACACCTCGTCCAAGTAGACCCACCCCACCGAGTCAAAGGCTTTTTCAAAGTCGACCAACAACAAAGCCAGATACGTAGAGAGGCGCTCGCGGTGGGCCATGGCGAGATGCAGGCGCCGCAAGCAGTGTCGAGTTCCCCGGTTCGGCATAAACCCACACTGATCCGGGTGGATCAGCGAGTCGAGGTAAGGACGCAGCCGCTGCGCCAAGATGGTAGCGTAGATTTTGATCTCAGTGTTGATGAGAGAGATCGGCCGGTAGTCCGAGCAGGACCGCGACGGAGGCTGCGTCTTAGGGAGAACGACAATCGTGGCCGTGTCCGTCTCCGGAGGGAACGAGCCCCCCTCTATCACTTCCACATAAAGGCCCAAAAGCTGCGGAGCAAGGGTCTCACGGTAGTGGGCGTAGTACTCCTGTGGGAAGCCGTCTGGACCCGGAGTTTTCCCGGGAGCCAGGTGACTGATGGCGTCGTCAATTTCTTGTAGGGTCACGGGCGAGTCGAGGGTCTCCCTAGCCTCCCGCCCCAAGCACTGCAGCTCCGCACCACCTGATCCCAACAGCTCCCCAAGGGGAACCCCGGGCTCCCGAGCACGGTACAGCGTGGAAAAATAGTCAGCAAAGGATTGGGCCACCGCCACGGAGGCTGTGTGAATCTCACCGGAGGGGCCCGCGATTGCCGGAATAATCCTGCTGGACCGGGGGTACGTGGCCAACCGGTGAAGAAGAGCCCTGTTCTTGTCTCCCCACCCATACACCCGTGCGACCGAAGAGCGCCATAAAGTTTTTGCCGCCTCCAGGGAGTGCAAGCGAATTTCGTCTCGTAGGAAGGCCAGTCGTCGCGCCCGCCCAGCGTCCCCCAGGGCCTCCGGTTCACGCTCGAGCTCCAGGGCCTGCGCCTCGCACTCCGTAAGTCACTGGAGATGCTTCCGGCGCTGTTGCTGCACTAGACCCCTAGCCGCTCCCCTGACAGTCGCCTTCCCAGCCTCCCAGAGGACGGCCGTGGAGGAGACAGATCCCACATTATGGTGATAGTAATTAGAGATCTCGGTGCCAACCGACTTTCGGAAGGCCTTATCCTGGAGGAACCAAGCGTTCAGGCGCCACACAGGGCGAGCGGAGAAGGGAGGTGGGCCGAGGGGCAGAAGCAGCGGAGAATGGTCCGAGAGGCCCCTGGGAAGAATGCGGACGTCTTGCAGCCCCGCGCACTCAGTAGACGGGACAAAGATTAAATCAATCCGAGCGTGCGAATGGTGCGCCGCCGAGGTGTGGGTGTACTGGCAGGCCCGCGGGTGCCAGACCCTCCACACATCGCACAAACCCTGAGCCTCAGCCCAGCCCGATAGTAGCTTCGACCGGGTGGCCCTGGCAAGGGAGACCGGGCCAGTCGCATCAGCACTAGGCGTATATACCGCGTTGAAATCCCCCCCCAAGACAAGCGCGCCCGCCGGGAGCGTGGGAAGCAAGTGTGCCGCGTGCGAGAGGACGGGCTGCAACTGGGACGGGGCCGCATACAAGGAGACAAAGGTCAGGGGACGCCGCTCAAGGGCCCCAGAAACCGCAACCACCATGCCCTGGGAGTCGGAGTGAACCTGGGCAAGAACGAAGGGAAAAGTCCGCCGAAGCAGGATAGCCACTCCCCGGGAACCCCTCACGAAGCCGGAGTGCCACACCCTGTCGTACCCGTAGCAAGCAAGAAAGGGACAGTTGTTGCCAAGAAGGTGGGTCTCCTGCAAAAGAAGGACATCAATCCCCAGACGCTGCACGTATTTGAGGACCGCCGTGCGCTTAAAGCGGTCCAAAAGACCATTGACGTTCCAAGACAAAATGCGCATGGCGGCCTTGGGTATGTTAGTGTCAGCCATCACCCCAGAGCGGAGCGTCTAGTGTAAGCAGAGGAGGGACGCCCCCGGAGCACGAGCCCAGCAGGGCGGCCGGGGGGGGCGCAGGCGCAGGGGCACCCCCGGGGGGGAGATCCCGGGAAGGCAGGCCAGCAGGAAGGGCAGGAATGCGATGATGCCATAAAACAAAAACACGGCGAAGGATCTCTCCAACCAACAAAATCCTCCATAGGAGAAAGAAAAAACCCCAAACCACCCCAAGCCCCCACCCCCCACCCTATACTTCGAGAACGGAAGCATCTGTCGCCTGAACTGTAAAGTACAACAACCAAGCTAAAACGCTCGGGCTTGAGCACCTAGTGGACCCCCAAATATCCGGATGGTGACCAAATCCCCCGCTCTGGCCGAGAGCAATCTCTAAAATGGAGCACAGAAGTCCAAGTCCCAACATTGGCAGCCCCCAGACTCCCGACCATCAAATAAACCAACTGCAGCAAGAGCGAGTCAAATAACTGGACTGCAAGAGAGGTCTGAGGTGTCCACTGGTCCAGCGGGCGGGGCCACAGAGCCCGACCGCCCCGGGGATCCAGCCCGGCGGTCCGCAGCAACAGGGCTGGAAGGGGCGACCGAAGAGGCAGGGGAGGCCCCAGAGGCCCGACGCGGCCGTCCGATGGAGCGGGTGACCACCACCTCACCCTCCGCACGGCCCCGGGGCACGGTGCGCCTCCGACGGCGGGTCCTGGATGGCCTGGATGTAGTTTGTCCCCTGCGACCACCCGGTGATGAGTCTCCTCCAGGGCGATGCAGCGGATGTTCCTCCGTCAGCCAGGTCCACGCGGCCCGGGGCGTCTCAAAGAAGATGGCCTTGTTCTGAAAGATGACCCGAAGGCGGGCCGGGAACTGTAGCTGGTATTGGAGACCCAGGGATCGCATCCTCGTTTTCACCTCCGCATAGGATCGCCGCTGCTCCGTACCTCCCGAGTGTAATCCGGAAAGACCATGATTTTATGATTTTGAAAGTGGAGAGAGTCAGCACGCCTGGCCTCGCGGAGAATGGCATCCCTGTCCCTGAAGTTGAGGATCTTAAGAATGAAGGGGCGGGGGGGTGCACCCGTGGCCTCGGGGCCAAGGAGCGGTGGGCCCTCTCAATAACAAACCAGGCCGAGAGGCTGTCCGCCGGCATCCAGGATCGGAACGAGCCCTCCAAGAAGTCGTCGGCCCGGCCCGACTCAGCCCCCTCCGGAAATCCCACCAAGCGGAGGTTACTACGACGCGCCCGGTTTTCCACATCCTCGGCCCTGCGGTGGAGCTCCCTAGAGTGGGTGGTGAGCTCTCGAACCTGATCCTGCAGTTGACGGATGTCATCCTCCGCCGTCGAGATTCGTGATTCGGCCTCCGAAATGCGGGCAGTAGCATTGCGCAGATCCTGGCGGAGAAGGGCAACGTCCACCTTGACCTCACCCACCATGCCCTCCAGGGAGGAACGGGACGCATGGATGGCCTGCAGGATGGCCGCCAGATCCGTGGCTGACGCCGCCTCCCCCGTCGAGCAGGGCCCCCTCACCGAGGAGGTGAATTGGTCAATTTTGGTTTGGGTGGCCGCCGGCGCCGGCTTGGAGGCCCTGTCCTTGCCCATGATGGCCTCAGGCAGTCCGTGGGGGGCACCCGCGCCCACTGGTGGGCCCCGCAGAGGATCCCAGCAAGTCCAGGGGGACCGAGGGCCAGGGCGGCCAGAGGAGGAACGGGCAGATAGAGCGTCCACTCACCCGGGCGGCCTGTAACTCCAGGCCCCGCAAGTCGCCTCCCGGGGCGCTGCCCGAAATGACAGCCGAGCCCCCGCCAGGGACCGCCGCCGCTCCGCGGCTCGTCGTAGTCCAAAGCGACACGCCACTACCTCACTCCGCCCGCAGCCGATGTGGTCACCGCCCGCAGGGCTCCGCACCTCTTCACTCCACACCAGCGAGTCAGCACTGCAGGGCGGGCCCACGGGCCCGGTGGGGGGGAGGATGGAGGGAGGAGAGCTGAGGGAACCGGGCTCCCCGACCGCCGATCGCGGCCCGACACTCAGGGACGGCCCCAGGCTCCATGACGCCGCCACACAGAGCCAGACGTGCGATCCAGGAGGGGCTGCATCCAGTGGGGGGGGTGGAGGAGGGGGAGGCAGCCAAGGATTGCCGACTCCCAAGCTGGAGCTACCACAGAAGCCCCCACACCGCCTCCACGGCGTCGCCGTCACCGCCGATGCCGCCACAGTCACCGGCCTTCACCAGGAGACAGGCCGCCCCCCCGAGGCAGCTCCATGCCCCAACCGGCAAGAGGGATCCAGAGAGCTTCGGCCGGTAATGAGGAGGGGGGGCGGGATTGGAAAAGTTGCTGCCCCCGTGCCCCCGGAGGCCCGGGGCCTGGAGACCTCGTGGGCGCCGCGGGCTCCCGCAGCCCTCACAGCCAGACCTCGCACCAGGTGCTCCGCGTCCACGTCCCGGACCCGCTTCAGTCACGGCTGGCGGCGCCCGGGAAGGACCGGAGCGCGTCAAAGTTTGCCCCCAGGCTGCGGGGCTGCTCTGCCGTGAAACGCGCCCCTCTGCTCCCGGCCAGGGCGTCTGGGAGCGGATCGGTCAGAAGTGGGAGGGACCGGGCGCTCGGAGCCGCTTCGTTAAGCTGCCATGTTGGTCCAGCGCCCCCTGGTGTGTCATTTACCATTAGATTTAATGAAACATGTTGAAACTATTGGTGTAGATCATGCAGAAGATGAGCCACTAGTCATTCTAGTTAATGGTGTTCTTACTAAGAATAAGAAAATCTGGCAAGAGTTAGTGGATGTTAGAAAAGTGCAAAAGGCATCATTGTATCTGATAAAAAATAATGAGTACTATAGAAATGTGTTTGTTGGAGAAGAAGAAGAAATAGATTTAGCAGAAGATAGTGAAACATTAAGTTGACAAATTGAAAACGTGGACATGTCCAGATGTGAAGAGATCTATGAACATTACAGTGTACATCCACTTCATTCCACAGAGGTGATGGGGAATACAATTGAGTTGTTTCAAATGAAAAAAGCAACAGGAAGTCCCATGAGTGTATTGGAAGAGAGCTTGGAAGCTCGTTGTTTCCCGCAGTTATTTCCAACAGGAAAACGTGGACGATATGATGAACGTCCTCTGCAGATTCCTGCATCTGAATATCGGACAACAAGATTATATACAGAAGATCCAAGATTTCGACAATATATCCCTTATATGTTTCATCTTCTGTTTGAAAGTGACTTGTCTGGACTTTCATATGCAGTAAATCACATTTTAAAAACTGGAATGCATCTGCAAAATGTAACTGCAAAGGATTTTATGGATAAAGTGCATCAGAGAGATGATCATTTAGAATCTCAGTTGATTAATCTGTTGGCATGTCAGCGTGGGACTAATGAATATTGGTACCGTCGTCATGGAGAACTGAAATGTATGCTACGGAACTTGGGAACTCCTACATGGTTTGTTACACTAAGCTGTGCTGAGTATGCTTGGGATGATTTACTTGAATTTCTTCGAGAGGCAAATTCCAATATAAATAATATTGAATACAAGACACCTGGAGAATTGTGCTCTTTGGATCCTGTCAATGTATGAAGATATTTCAATCATAGATTTGAAGCTATGATGTCTTTCATCTGCAATAAAAAGAATCCTCCTCTTGGAGAAGTTGTGGATTTCTTTTGGAGAAAGGAGTATCAAGCAAGAGGTGCTCCTCACATACATATGCCCCCAAATTTGGAACAGATTCAGATGAAAGTGTTTTGTCTTTCATTGAAGATTATGCTACATGTGCTGTACCAAATAGCAGAGAAGACAAAAAACAAAAGAACAAGTCTTACGATTTCAAAGCCATAGGTGTGGAAAATACTGTCGACAAAAGTACAAGTCAAAGGATAAGTTCTATACCAAATGTCGTTTTAGATCTCCACGTCCTGTATTAGCGAAAGGAAGAGTGAACAGTTTCATGTCAGCTGTACGACATACCATCACAAGAAAGTCTCCGAAAAACACCTACAACTTAAGAAGAAGCGAAGAATCAAAATACATAAATGACTACAACCCAGTTATTTTATCCATGTGGAATGCTAACATAGATATTCAGTATGTTGCAGACAATTCTATTGCTGTTGCTCGATATGTAAGTCTTACATTACTAAATCAGAAAAGACTGAATTGAAAGAAATGTGGGAAGAGATTTCGCACGAGAAGACTCTAAGTAAGAAATTATACACTTTCAGTTTGAAAATGTTATCGCATCGTGAAATTGGAGCATATGAATGTTCAGATCGGTTATCACCTGAAGTCTATATTCCAAAAGTAGAAGAATCATTTGGGTGAGTCTAGGTCTTGCAGGAATGCGAAATCGGGTACTGAAATCTGTTCAAGAAATTGAACCAGAAAGTACAGATATTTTAAAAACGAATATGTTGGACACATACTACCCAAAGAGAAGTCATCATCTTGAGAACATGTGTCTCTATGAAGTGTTGCAAAACTACACTTTTAAACGGAATATTACAGAGAACATCAACGATGGAAAATATGGAGTGATTGGTTCTGAAGGATGTCTGGTGAAACAAAGGAAAGGAAATGTAATCAATCACAGAAAACTGAGTTGCGACACTGCTGACAAAAGGGAATTTTACTATTTAGCCCTTTTGCAAATGTTCAAACCATGGCGTTCTGAACTGAAATTACTTGGAGATTTTCCCAGCTATGAAGATTCATTTAATGCTTGTAAAGATAGCATACAATGCAGTGCTTTCGCAAATTATGTGAAAATGTTGAATGACGAAATTGATCAAGAAGCTACAATTGCAGCTGAGATTGCTAGAGACAGTTCTCAAGACAGTCAAAGTTCTGCTGCACTGAGTCAAGATCCACTAGGACAACCAATAATTGAAAATTAAGCAGCGATTGCCATGAATGAGGTGGAAACAGCAATGTATCAAGCACAAGAAGATGCAATAGAGTTAGGAAACTTGGAAGAGCAACTAAATATTGAACAGAAACAAATATATCAGCAAGTGAAAGAGCAGATTGACCATGGATTACTTCATGAAAAGAGAGTGTGCTCATGTACATCATTTCAACCTATCCGCATGTATGTGAGTGGTCAAGCTGGAACAGGAAAGTTATCTGCAAAAAACAACTGAGTCGCATTTGTCTTGTGTTGTCACTGCTCCAACTGGGTTGGCAGCACATAACATTAAAGGAATTACTTTACATTGTTTACTAATGCTGCCAGTAGAGCATGCGAACAAATTGGAATTCCACAAGCTATCTGGAGAAGCTTGTTGTGAAGTTTCAAGAGTGCTGAAGAAAATGAAACTTCTCATTATTGATGAGGTAAGCATGGTTTCAAACTTGATGCTTGCCTTTGTGCATTTAAGAATGCAGCAAATTCTTCAAACAGAGTATGACGTGTTATTTGGAGGAAAACACGTCATAGTTTTTGGAGATCTACTGCAACTGACACCGGTAAAAGGACAACCGGTATTTAAAACACTTGCCCATGAAGATACCAGAAAGTCTCTTGGCAGTGTTGGTAATGTGAACATTTGGACTAATTTTGAATACAAAGAACTGACAACAAATATGCGACAGGCAAATGATTCTGAATATGGAAGTATTCTTCAAGATATAAGAATTGGAATTCTTTCAAAAAAAGGGAAAGAAGCTTTGGAGAGTCGATTACTTTGCAATGTCTTTCCAAATGAAAATGCAGTTGCTGCAAAAGTGTACGTGGAAATTGCTAAAAATAAGTCAGTGATTTGCTTAATGCCGACACTGCGTGAGTGTTCAATATTCAACGAGGAATTAATTAAAATTGGAAAATGAAGAAATTGTCAAAATGGAAGCCATCGATAAAATACTACATGAAGGAATCACTATTATTTTAACGGGTAAGTTGAGATCAAAACTAGATTGTTTAGAAAAAAAAATCTAAAACTGCTGGTTTGGAAAAGACAAAAAGGCGTAATTTGGATGTAGAGAAAGGTTTAGTTAATGGTGCAATGGGCAAAGTGGTGGATTTTGTGAATTATCAGAAAAAAGAAGGAATTTAATTTTTTTAAATTAAATTTGATCAGATTGATGAAGTTAAAGAAATTGGTCGTTGTTCAGTTCGTTTTTTGCTTGTTAAAGATTTATATGTCCGTAGGAAACAATTTTCATTTTCTCTGGCATATGCAGTGACTATTCATAAATCTCAAGGATTAAGTGTAGACAGTGCATTGGTGAACATTGGATCTACTGTATTTAAAGAGGGTATGGCATATGTTGCTTTGTCTCGAGTCAGAACATTATCTGGTTTGTTTTTCATTGATTTTGATGAGACAAAGGTTACTGCAGATGCAAACTGAGTAAAAGAGTATAATAGGTTAAGAAGGGTGTATGCTCCAAATTTAGGTCAATATCCTGTATTTGAAAAGCGTGTGGTTGGTCGAAAAAGAAGGTTAGAGAATATCTGTTCTGAAGGTATCAAGAAAAGAAAAGAACAAGATAATGTTGTGATTGCAGGTAAAAAGAAATTGGACACTGTTGAAGAGATTGTTGGTTATCATTTTGAAAATAGTTCTGGTGTCAACTGCTATGCTAATGTAGTGGTCAATGTTGTTTTTTATCCGGAAGGTTTGCAAGCACAAATTATGCAGAATCGGCAAAAAAGATTTTGTTCTCTGTTGCATTCTGTTTATGAAAAATTGACAACAGATAGTAAAATACAATCTGTTTCAGATGTTCGTAATCTTTTGGATGTGTGTTCTGGTTCTACACAATTTACACAAAATATCCAACAAGATGCTCAGGAATTTTTAATGTATATGCTTACAATTTTTGAAAATGAAGGTGTAGAAATAGAAAATATTTTTGGCCTTTCTTACAAATGGGAACATTATTGTGAAAATTGCATGTATACATGTAGCACCAATGTAGACACTGAGAGAGTTCTGTATTTAACATTACCAGACTGTAAATCAGTGGCTTTCAATAAGTTAGTGAAAGGTGCAATTCAAAACATGGAGTGTAGCCAATGTAAATCAGAAATGTTATCCACATTATTGTTAACAAAATATGGAAAATACATAATTTTAATGATGCAACGTTGTACAGCTGATGGAAGAAAATTGGATACTTTAATAAAACAATTTGTAGCAGCACAAATATCAATATAGCAATTGCAATAATTTTCCATGATGGTCCTTCCAACACATCTGGACATTACACTGCCTATCTAAAATGTGACAAAGGCTGGACACTTTGTAATGATGCCCAGTTGGTTTTCAAACAACGTTTGCCTAGGGAATTACAAAATTCCTACCTAATATTTTTGAAGCCAAAGTTTTAGGAAGCTAATTCACTCTCTGAGGAATTTATTATTATAATTTAATAGAACTACCATTGAATAGTTTACATAAAGAAGAAGTGCAAAAATACCATTTGGCCTCAAGGAAAGGTATTTTTTGAATTATGGACTTTTTGGTGGTCATTTATTCGGTGATTATTTTAATGTGGCAACATTTACAGTTTTTATAAGTTAAAGTTATAACATTTTGTAATCTGTAAGCATTTCATATATGTATGATTTGTATTTTCTGGTATTTTACTGAGAATAGTATGTTTTTTTTTTTAACAATCTTTCTGATTGTTTTATTTTGCCCGCTGTTAAGTGATGAGTACCATTGAAATCACTATTTCCAGTGAAATTCAATATATTCTGAGAACAGCAAAAAAGCAAACAAATTATTTTGTTGAAATTTTGTTGTGTTGTAAAAAATGTATTATTATATGTTATAATTTTTATATTATTTTCTTTCACAGATCCAAATTTTAAAATGAGCAATTTTTCAGAATTTAGATTGGAATGAAAAATAGGCATAAATGAATAACATTTTTTATTCCTATTACTGTGAAGGTAAGTTTAACTAAGTCTCAATATACAGAATGAAGAGGCCTGCAAGAATCTACAAAGTTGAAACATGTTTCTAAAAACCCTTTGTTTATGTAGTTTTGAAATCTGACCATAATCAGATATCAAGTGACCTGCAAAAAAAGAGATTTGAGGGGTTCATAATATTTCATCTTTTTAGCTGTTGACGGACCGCAATCATTTCAATCAGTCTTCTTTGAACATCTTTGCAGTCAAAATTCTGTGCTTACCTTCTATCATTCGCAAGGAAATTTAAAAACGGAAATATGTCACTTTTTGTAACATTGTTATTGTGTAAGATACTCTTTCATATTTTCAAAGAGAGGAAAAGGCACTTTGTGCACTTTTTATACTCCATGAAAATATAACCTCATCATGCTGACCACTTTCGGTTGAAAGGGTGTTCTATAAGTGTTGTTGTGCATGATTGCACTTAATACTCATAGAACAAGACACATGTCTAGATTTATTAGAAATCGTAAATCTTGATATGTGTGTGAATGGTGCACCATTCTACAATTGGTGTAGGAAAGCACAACAAAGAGAATTGTTTTAATTTCTCCACATTTTTATATCTTCAATGCATGCTGAAATGTTCAGCATACATTGAAGGAGAAAAATGCATTTTCTCATTGTTTTTGTAAAGGAAGGTGTGTCTTCCTGTAGGAAAACAAACAGCACATGACACAGATATCCTTGCACTATTGTGCAAGGGTGCCTGTGTCACCACATGGCTGCAGTTTAAGCAGCCGTGCAGAGAAAAGCATAGATTTGCAACATATTTATGTACATATGTTGCATCCCTCTGCTTCGGAAGTACTACAGTACACTACAATTAAAGAGGTTACTGTGTGATGCTGCAGCACTTCCTTATAGTTCTGCACTTATACATTCACCATATGCTACTAATGCATTCATTCAGTCAATTACGTACTACACATACATTCATCTAAACTTTCACACACTAACAAAGAAGTTTAGCTCTTTTTTTAAACCAGGAAAGTTAGTTCTTACAAGAACTTTTTTTTTCTTCTCTCTTCTTTTATAATTTTGTTGGGGTTTTCTGAACAATTTTGTGATTTTTTTTGTTTTTCTGAAAAAAAAACAAAAAACAAAACAGGAGAAACCAAACAATGAACTTCAGGGAACAGTAAAAAAAAAAAAAAAAAAACTAGCAAATATGACTTTCCTGCCGGTGGCAGATCAGATCGATCGACTGCTCACCATAGCACAAAGTCTTATTGCACTTAGTGCAGAGCACTTTTAAAAATTGAAATTGAGGACGGATGTCCAAGGTTTGGTCTGATGGATGCACTCTTGACATGCTCGGCTGCGATGAGGTGGATGGCGCAGGAGCAGGAGTGTCTCTCATCCGTCGGCACTCTTCATGTGCAAGATTGTTTGGATGAAGGCTCCTCATGTGCTTCATCATACTTGCCGTGCCACAAGAGTATTTCTTGTTAGGATCCCCTCTCGATAAGACTCTTTTGCAAATCTAACATGTGACCAAGGTGGCATTGGTCTTATTCTGTCCTTCAGGAAAAGTAAAAAATGTCCACACCACTGAAGCAAAACGTTTTTTGTGTGGTTCCTCCGGTAAAAATTAATCCTCAGAGGTTTGAGGTGATGCAGGTGATGCCTGCTGCCCTGAAGCCATTTTTGGTTGCAAAAAGTTAGAGCTAAGTGTATACTTAGTCTAAAAAAATCTTCTTCTCTCCAAAGAGATGGTTCTCCAAAGAAGCTCAAAGAAGAATGATTGAAATGGGTGGGGTCTTTCAGTAGTTAGAACAGGAAGTGTATTGAACCAATCAAATCTCTTTTTTTGCAGGTCACATGGGATCCGCGCACCGTGCACTTACGCAGCACGCACCCAGCGCGCATCTGCAAAATTGAATTTAAAAGGAATATAGGATTAGATGTAAAAACATATTAGTTTTAAGACTGGTTTAGAGTTTGTCTTCAACTAATATTCACATGCAATACATAGATATGTTTTTTTAAATGTTAAATACTTCGAGGGATAGACGCAGATGGCGCATCGCGGAAGCACGTAAACGTCGCGTTACGTACATCGAACGTGTCGCGTATAGGCTGGGAGTCGCGTACCGGTCGCATAGCGATCGCGCACTAAACGCGCACTAAACATGTACCCAACGCATACCATGCGTGGATGCTATCGCGTACGGATCGTGAACGGTGTGCTTAGGGTGCGCGGATCCAAAAACATTGAAAAAAAATATATCTAAAATAAAGTTTTGTACATATAGTTAAAAAAATATTTTGAAAAATATAAAAAAAATGTTTGAAAAACCCATTAAGTTCAAATAATATTTTTTAATTTTTAAAAGAATTAATTGGAAACATATGTTTAAAAAATGGTGATAAAAAAGTATTTAAGTTTCATGCATGTTATAGTTAGGAATTGGCATTTAAAAAACCTTAGAAATTCATAGAAAAAAACCATAGGTTTCAGGGGCGTTATAGTTAGCTGGACATTTCCCTCGTAGAAAACCCTAGAAATTGCCCTGTTATAGTTAGTTCAGCTAACTATAACTCGCGACCCCACAATGCACTGCTGATGACGTCACATATTACATCACTCATGACATGGTCAGTGACATCACTGATGACATCACTGATGACATCTCAAATGACTTCACTGATGACATCACTGATGACATCATCTATGTGATAAATGTAGATTTTCCACAGCCTTGGTGGGCTGAAAATCTGGATTTTATTAAGGACACGGAGGTTAATATTATGCAATAAATCCTTTATTGCTACCACTCAGCAGCAACAAGAAAACTAAAACCATGTTCTTAGAATGAAGAATTAGGAATCTCCAAGAACATTCTAATAGTAACAAAACTCCTCCATCACAACATATCTCCCTTCTTGCATTGCCTGCGAAAAGAGTAAAATACTTTAAATGTTCAGTCTTAAAACTTGAAATAGATCCTACAAAACAATATCTTCTTCTTTCCTTGCTCAAACGTAGAGATGAGGCACATCCGTGATCTTCCTTGCTCAATCATCTCAAATCTGACCTGCATAAATACAAGATAATCATCAGGGATGGGAAGTGGAGGGATAATATTAGCCTCCGTGTCCTTAATAAAATACAGATTTTCAACCCACCAAGGCTGTGGAAAATCTACATTTTATGGCACGACACGGAGGCCAACATTATGCAAATGTAAAGCGTATCAACAATACATTGAGCTGCACTCTCAATTGGTTTAAAATAAAATCTTCTAAACACACAATCAGATGACCAATCTGCACATTTTAAGATGTCCTGTAAGCTTCCTCCTAAAAAATGTGCTTTTGAAGCAGCTGCACCTCTCACTGAATGTGCACCAAACATTCTTATATCAACACCTGCTTTGTCCATTATACATTTCACCCATCTTGCCAAAGTGGGAGATGAAACAGCTTTATAAGGGTGCCTCAAAGAAATTATTAACTGATCCACACCAACAGGCCTTAAAGGCTTTGTTCTACATTCATACTCCTTCACACAACGCGCCACACAAAGTTTTCCCTTTTCTAATAGGTAAGGATAAAAAATAGAAGTAGAATTAGTCTTTGTTCTTTGTTTTATATAAAAACAAATTCCTTCAGGAGTAAAACTTCTGCCTGAAATCTCTAATGCACGTACATCTGAAACTCTCCTAAACAACAAAAGACACAACAACATTGTAAGTTTATAGGACAAATCTTTTAGGTCCAACAATCCATTATCATCCCAAGATTCAAATAAACGTAAGACCAAAGTCACATCCCAAAGTGAAGTATACCTAGTTCCAGGAGGGTTAGCTAACCTGACGCTCCTTAATAATCTTTTTACCAAAACATCTTGTCCTACCGATATGCCATTCACCAAAATATGACCTGCTGAGATTGCTGATCTATGCAAATTCACTGATCTATAAGCCAAGCCTTTCTTATGCAAATCAGTTAAATAATTCAAAACATGAACTACATCTGCTGATACGGGATCCAAACCCCTTTCCACACACCAACCGTTCCACCTATTCCATGCAGACTTATAAACCTTTCTTGTTCCATCTGACCATGACTCCTCGATGAGCTTCGAAGCTTCTGATGAAAGCCCTGGTTTACACCAGACTCTCCTGAAAGTCTCCAAGCCAACAGATGAAGTTGACCTGAATCCACCAGAGTGTGGACCTCTCCCAGCAGTCCCCTCAATATCCCTTGATACATAGGTAGAAGAATCGGAAGATCCACACTCAACTCCAGCAACATAGGGTACCAAGCTTGAGAGCTCCAAAATGGGGTGATCATTACTATCGTTTCTTTCCACTTCCGAATCATCCCTGTCAACCTGCTTATCATTGAAAAAGGTGGGAAAGCATAAGTGCGTAGACCTCTCCAATCCTGAAGAAAAGCATCTATCCCTATCGCTTCCGGATCCGGATGCCAACTGAAAAACCTCTCTAGTTGAGTATTTAACCTGTTTGCGAAAAGATCCACCTGAAAAGGACCCCAAAATTGATTCAATTTCATAAAAACCAACCTGTCCAACATCCAGTCGCTGGAGTCGTAAAAATTCCTTGAATACCAATCTGCCACAGAATTTGAAATCCCTGGTATATGCTCCGCTTGAACAAAAATATTTCTCTCCAAATAATACTCCCAAAATATCCTTGCTAAATCTGCTAAACCTTTCGACCTTGGACCTCCCAACCTGTTGACATATCTCACCGCAGAGACATTGTCCATCCTTAAGATCACACAACACTTCGCAGTCTGATTTCCAAAACATTTTATCGCAAAAGATCCTGCCAATAATTCTCAACAATTTATATGCATTCTTTTTTCCGGATTCGTCCAACGACCTCCAGAACTCATTAATCCGCATCTTGCACCCCAACCATCCAAGCTTGCATCTGATTCTATAATCAGATCCGCATTCTCTCCAAAAATTGCTCTTCCATTCCACGCTTCCATATTTCTTAACCACCAAATCATCTCCTCCCTTGCATCCTGAGAAAGACAAATACTCTCTGAATACCTTAAACCATTCCTTAAATGCAAACCCTTCAATCTCTGTAATGCCCTGTAATGTAAGGGACCCGGAAAAATAGCTTGAATTGTAGATGACAATAGACCAATTATTCGAGCCAACATTCTCAAAGATATGCTGTTCATTTTTAGTACATTCCTCAATTCTTTTCGAATTCTTTTCAATTTCTCTTTTGGAAGTTTCAAAACAGCTTCCATCGTATTTACAACAAAACCTAAAAACTTTGTTTCCTGACTGGGTACAAATTGTGACTTTATCCTGTTTACAACAAACCCCAGAGATTCCAGCAGACCTACCGCTAACTTCGTATGATTCAGAAGCGTATTCCTGTCCTGATCCATTATCAATATATCGTCCAAATAAATTATCAAACGGATACCCCTCTCTCTCAGGAATGCCGCCACTGGCCGAAGTACCTTCGTGAAACACCACGGTGCTGAAGACAGGCCGAAAGGAAGACACACAAACTTCCAAATTCTCTCTTTCCACACAAACCTTAAGTATCTCTGGTGATCTCTCCATATTGGAATTGTAAGATATGCATCTTTGAAATCCAATCTTGTCATCCAATCTCCCTTCAATAACACATCTTTCAAGAGATGTATTCCCTCTATTTTGAAATGATGATATACCACCCAGTCGTTCAGCTGACGTAAATTTATTACTGGGCGCATACCTCCTTTGTCCTTCTTCTCTACGAGAAATATATTGCTTACAAAACCCTCTACTCTCTCTCTCTCTCTCTCTCTCTCTATTGCACCTTTCCTTAATAAATCTTGAACCTCTAAGTCTATTAACCTCATCTGATCTTTTTTGAAAACCACACGATCCGGAACAACACTTTGTTTGGTTCTTCTACAAATTCTATTTTGTAACCCTGAACCGTCTCCAAAACCCAAAAGTCCTTTGTGATTGACCTCCAAACCTCTAAAAATTGGGCAAGTCTGCCGCCCAATTTTAACTGGATAACAATATGGTCTTGACTTACCACTTGAGCCTCTTCCACGTCTCTCTCCTCTATTATTTCTTCCTCTTGCACGTTGACGCTGCGGAAAAAATCCGCCTCCTCTAAAGTACTGTTGACCCTGGTAGCCTCTTGACCCAAATCCTCATGTAAAGGAGCCTCTTGTGATTCCCTGACCTCGGCCGGGGAACCGACTCCGTGTTCTCCCGGCCGAACCAAAAACACGCTCACCAATCACTCTTTTTATTTCTCTTTGAGATTTTTGTAGGCTGCTGAATGCCCCTACATATCTTGATAAATCCTTAATAAATTCATCTCCAAAAAGAAGACCTTTAGCTAAAGGACCTTCTTCTGTAGTTGCAAGGTCTACCAACTTTGGGTCTATCTTTAGTAATAAACTTTTTCTTCTTTCAATCGATAACGCCGTATTTGCGTTGCCTAATAAACAAATCACTCTCTGAACCCATTCTCGAAGTTCTTGCACATCAATATTTTGTTTACTAACAAAGGCCTCTTCCGCCATATCAAATATTTTTGAAACTTTGCCAACAACATCTAACAATCTATCTTGGCATGATTTCAATCCACGATCTAATCCCTTCCTCGGGTCACGACCCCCTTTTGCAATGAAAGCTATCATTTTTTAATCAAGTTCTGGTGTCATCATCACCTTATTCTCCACAATAGGTCGAGGACATTCTGACCTAAGTCGAACCCGAACTTCCTTCGGAATTTCCCTTCTGATCCAATATTCTAAATACTTAGCAACATCTTCAGATGGTGTCCATTCGGGTGAAAAAGGATGTTTTATCATTAATGGATCAAACATATCATTACCCATTGGATCCTTAATATTATTTATTTCCGATCCTTCATTTTCATCCTTTCTACCCCTTTTCACAGTCATACCTTCTTCAGATTCAAAATCTGAACTACAACTTATTTCTATCTCTGCACACTCAGAGGAATCCTCACATACAACGTATTTATGTTTGCGCATTCCCTTATTTCTTTCGTCATCTGGGCCTCTTACTTGCCCATCCTTATTGCCCGTAGCTTCCTCTAGTTGCCTGTCAGAACAGCAAACGTGTTCTACCACTGTAGATCTTGGTTTCTTGCCATGCTTTTCAGTTGCGGAAACATGTTTCCTTTTCCTTGAAACCTTTTTATTACTAGAATGCGCATTTTCATTTTCCTGTGCTGACCAAAAACTTTCCTCTTCCTGTCTACTTGTTTTTGAACTAACAATTAATTCTAATTTTTTCTCCCATCTTAATGACACCTCTGTTGTTATTTTGTCAATAGCCTTGTTAATTCTATCTTCCATTGTGCCCTCGTCTTGCTCCATATCAACAAATTTAATCTTCTCTTCACCTCCTGAAATATCAGACAATTTTCCAATAATTACTTTCCTTTAACACTGTCTCCTGAAACCAAATATAATCATACATTTTCGTTCCCTAAACTTTTCCTGTCAAAAAACGCTACTCACAAAGCTCCTGTCATAAGCCTCTAGTTAAACCTTTCAAACTCCGTTGATTTTCTCCTCACAAACCTCGTTGCCAAGCAACCAATGCTCATACGGCAACACCAAAGAGACATAAAGTCTCCAACCTCCTCGCGCAAAGTCCCTCCTTCCTTTCCTCTACACAATGATTCTCTATGACACGGACGCGCGATGCACTCCCGACCTATCAAACGAGACCCTGAGGACACGGGACGCGCGTCATCAACACCACTTCAGACCTCGGCTTCGACGCGAGACCCGGTAGGAACGCGAGCACTCTGCTCGCTCTTAAATCATTTTTCCTCCCGCGTGCGTATTGCGCATTTCAAAAGTTTCAACGATCAAATTCCAACCGCTCCATTCACGCATATCGCTGACTTTTTACAAAACTATTTCCTCATATTTGCATTCAAACAAACCTCATTTCTATTTATTTCCCTGTTAAAATCTACTTAACACCTCCTCTTTTAAAACGCTAGACTCGTAACTTTTAACATGCCAAAAAATTCAAACAACGCTGATGAGAAAACCCATTTCCTTTAAAACTGCATTCCTTTACTAAATAAATCCTTCCTTCCTGTTATTTTTCAAATTTTTTCCATCTAATTATAAAAATGTCTATTCTGCATTAATAAAAATAATTAATTTCCCATAATTTAAATCATTCTTTTTTCTCTTCCCACATTCATTATTTCTTCAAAACACTAATTTTAAAACTTTCAGAAGTATTCTATTCTCTTCAAATTAAATATTTCTCAATTTAAAAGTATACTTATCTTCTTGAGCAGCAGCAATAAAAGAAGTGAGATATGTTGTGATAGAGGAGTTTTGTTACTATTGGAATGTTCTTGGAGATTCTGAATTCTTCATTCTAAGAACATGGTTTTAGTTTTCTTGTTGCTGCTGAGTGGTCATCAGTGATGTCATGAGTGATGTCACTGACCATGTCATGAGTGATGTAATATGTGACGTCATCAGTAGTGCATTGCGGGCGCGCGAGTTATAGTTAGCTGAACTAACTATAACGGGGGAATTTCAATGGTTTTTTACGAGTGAAATGTCCAGCTAACTATAACGTGTGAAACCTTTGGTTTTTTCATTGAATTTCTAAGGTTTTTTAAATGCTAATTCCTAACTATAACGTGTGTGAAACCCATGGTTTTTTCAGTGAATTTGCAAGGTTTTTTAAATGCTAATTCCTAACTATAACGTGAGTGAAACCCATGTTTTTTTCAGTGAATTTGCAAGGTTTTTTAAATGCTAATTTTTTTTTTTTTCTTCTTTTTTTTTTTTACATATTTTTATTTTAATTGTCTATCCTTTTTTAAAGACTATGGTTAAATTTTAAAAATTCTACAATATGTTTTTATTTTACAATTTTTTTTAAATAAACAGGTAAAATTTATTAGCAATACATTTTTTTTTTTTTTTACCGTGCGCGTACGGTAAGCGCAAGTCTTGCTGTAATTACGTTAGATTTCTACGCTGTTTGCGTTCATTTACGCAATTTGCGTAGATGCACGTCACGCGCGCATAGCGCGTAACGCGTACGCTGCACGCGCACGTTATGCGGAAGTGAAGGGGCGTGCCTGTTTTGCGCATGCGCGCGAGCGCGTGTCTTTTTTACGCGCATGCGTACTTTTGCCGTAAGCGCACCGTAAGCGTACGGTAGGTCATGTGATCATGAAACACAACTTTTGATTGGTTGAAACTACTTTCAGTTCTAGAACTCTCCTACACCACACCCATTCCCCTCATTTCTGCTTGTGATCCCTTAGGAGAAGGAGCTGGGTTGTCTTTGTGATACGATAGCAGAACAGCAGAGCTCTTCTGAGAGTGAGGCTAGCAGCACTACCTTGAGGCAGAGAGCGAGGAAACAAAAGACCTCTTACATATGGGAGTATTTTTCTTTTCCAGAAGGCCAGCAAAAGGTAAATGCACCCTTAGTGACTTGTAAGCTGTGTAAGCGTGTACTTTCAAGAGGGAATCCCGACAGGAAGTATTCCTTTGGGAATCACACCATGATGAGACACCTTAAGGATGTACACAGAAGGACACATGCTCGACTTACTGAAGGTAACCCTTCAGTAAATCAACCAAGCACATCCACAGCAGCTCAGCCTGGACCATCATCTGCAGTGCTGAGTCCTTCTTCTGCAGGTCAGGTGAGCCCTTCATCTGTGGTGGGAGCATCTCCTTTTTCTGGTCCTCTGGAAATTAACCCTCGGTTTGCGAGGGTTGAAGTACGGTGCGCCACTTGTCATGATCTAATTAGTTATAGGGAGACCAGTATTTCCCTAGTGAACAATAAAATAGATCAGCACACTTGTCGTACCATCTAATATTCCCAATCTTTCTTTCCTCTGTCCCTGCATGAACACAACGGCTCTTTTAAGAGCCAACCTTACCTTTCATCTTTTTTTTATATATGTTTTTTAAAACTTTTTTTTTTTTTACCGTACGCGTAATTATTTTTTTTTTTTAAAAAACACTAAAAATCAATTATCACATTACAAGGTCCTTGAGAGACTACAAAGAAAAACTGAAAATGTGATTGTGGAGAAGTGGAAAAAAGGGACCATGATATTTTTGACTTACCATACCCACTCAAAAAAATATTTATTCATTTAAATTTTTTTTTAATTGCTTTAAAAATGGTTCTAGTTTTCGAAAATTATCTATCTCAATCATGACATCTCTGCCTGTATTTGCATTACTAAGTGCAACCTCAAACCCCACTCGGTTGTGAATACTGTGCATGATTCCACAGGATAAGCAGCTGGGTGTGTGCTAAAAGTCTGCTTCTGCACCAAAAAATGGCTCCCCCTTTCCATCTAATGCAACTGTGAAATCACCAGAGCAATACGCAATAAATCTCTGCCTGTAATTCCTATTTGCTCACAGAGTCATGTTTTCACATTAGTCACAAAACGAAATTTCTTTGCCATTTTGAAAGCACACTAACTACTCTTTTTTTTGGCAAGTGATAAACACTTTTACAGACTGACACATTATGAATCCACTTTTCAGATTCTTAAAAAAGCACACGTCCAAATTGCTTTTTCAGACCAGCACCATTTGTAACCTGGGTGACTGCCTACACTCCAGCAAGGGCAACCAGCCTTAGTGATGCTGAATGTATTTGCATTACTGACTGAAACCTCAAACCCCACTCGCTTGTGAATACTGTGCATGATTCCACATGGTAAGCAGCTGGGTGTGTGCTAAGAGTCTGCTTCTGCACCAAAAAATGGCTCCCCCTTTCCATCTAATGCAACTGTGAAATCACCAGAGTAATACGCAATAAATCTCTGTCTATAATTCCTCTTTGCACACAGAGTCATGTTTTCACATTAGTCACAAAACGAAATTTCTTTGCCAATTTGAAAGCACACTTACTGCTCTTTTTTTTGGCAAGTGATAATCACTTTTACAGACTGACACATTATGAATCCACTTTTCAGATTTTTTAAAAAGCACATGTCCAAACTGCTTTTTCAGACCAGCACCATTTGTAACCTGGGTGACTGCCTACACTCCAGCAAGGGCAACCAGCCTTAGTGATGCTGAATGTATTTGCATTACTGAGTCCAACCTCAAACCCTTAAACTATTCTTTTTTTATACCAGTACACCTTCATTTATCGTAAAAACATAGTCCATATTATTTTACATGTTCCTCACATTTAAATTTCTCCCAAAACAGAAAATAATAAACACAACTTCAACAAAAAGAATTGCATTTCTATTATTCTTTTCTTAATTTACCATATACATCCCCTCTCAAACTCTAAACTCACCTTTAAAATTAGTTAGTTGTGAAAGAAATGTGGCACTCAAACAGCAGAATATCAGAGCCAGGATCTCTGTTCTTTACACCTCTCTCCTCTCAGCAGAACCAGATAATGGCAAACTTTCCCTCTCTTTTTCCACATATATACATGTTAATTTCAAATCTCAGTGCTTCCCCCTTTTTTTCAAATGTAATCACACATTTCTATTGGTTGAAAACCAACCCTTTTCCAAAAGTACCCTTCCCCCAACTTGACTTCTGCCTAGTACCCTTCCCCCAACTTGACTTCTGCCTGCTACCATAGCAACAGCTCATGGAACACTGCTGTGTGGAGTTAGGTCAGAAGTTCGCCAAACAATGTTTCAATTCCACAGAGCAAGAGTGCTTGACTTTTCTAACCTAACAGCAAATCCATAGTACTGTTCTTTGGTAACACATTTTTCTGTACCAATACAAAACATGCTTCTATAAATTTACACATACAGCCTAGTTTTTAGTGTAGAATGGTATGAAACAGCCAATCAGTTCTTTTTTTTAAAAAAAATATGTATGCCTCCATTTCCAAACTGTCTTTCATTTCTTTTTACCATTCTACTGAAATACACCTCCTGAGTGCATCCAGATCTCCTTTGAAGATGTTCACAGTGTGGATTGTAGGACACAGCTATGTCTTCTGGAGTGAAAAGTTTGTAGAGAAAACAGGTATGGTGAGAGACCTTGCTTTGCCAAATGTAGACATTAAATGGATTGGTCAGAGAGGGTTAAAGTGTCACCAATTGATGCCATTGGTGAAATCCTTCATGCAAAACCAACACCCTGACCTCATAATAGTGCACTGTGGTGGCAATGACCTAGGCACTTTGACTGGGGTAGGTCTGGAAATGCTTATGAAGGACACCTTTGCACAACTGTTTTCACTTTTCCCTAAAACTGCCTTTGTGTTTTCTAACATATGCCAAAGGCAAAAATGGAACTGGTCCAATCATTTCTGTCCACAGATTGACAAAGCAAGAAAGCACGTCAACAAATCTGTTTCTGCTTTCCTCCGTGACTATGGTATGGGTTCCATTTACCACAACAACTTGCGTTACGACATGCAAGACATTTATAGAGGAGATGGTGTGCACTTCAATGATGAAGGGAACAGAGTCTTCCTCTTGAACCTTAGACTCTGCATCGGTACTTACTTGTAGGTACCACTTAAAAATCACTTCATAAACACAACGGCTCTTTTTAGAGCCCCCTAATATCTAAACACTTAAATCTGCATTTCATTTCTTTTTTTATTTATTTTTTTACCGTACGCTTACCGTACGCGTACCCCGCGATTTTTTTTAAAATCAATAAATGTTTTCTTTGTACTTTTCTGTCCTTCTTTGACCCCCTTACAAATGTTAGGGGGTCTGTAACTCTCCTCCTTGCCCCCTTTTCTTGTTATCACTCTTTTTTTTCTGAGTGAAACACACGAAATGGCGGCCGCCGCTTCCTGGTTTCGGCCGATTCGAATGTTTACTAAGATCTAAGAGCCAATCAGAATCGTGCTCGCGCACGCCACCGTACGCGTACGGTAAGCGTACCGTAAGCGCACCGTAAGCTGGCTCAGATATATATATTGATTTAAAGGCTATTTTCTCAGAATCTACTGAACAGATTTACACCAAACCTACAAAAGGCACTTCCTTGACCTGAGGACTACCTCTCTGCCAAATTTCTAGTAATTCTGTTCAGCCGTTCGGGCTGTAGCCCTGTCTAAAGGTCCTATGGAACAATGCATGGGAAAAACGCGTTTTGGGACCCCCCTTTTATCTCAGCCCCCGCTTGACGAATCCCCCCGAAACTTTCAGGGAAGGAGCGGAGCGTAGCGCCCCACCTATTTTGAAAAATTCGCGAGGATTCGTCGACCGGTGCCAAAGTTATTCAAAATAGAATGTTGCGGATTTCCTATGGAAACGTGGTCCTAACTATAACTACCTACTGGCGACCGCCAGTAGGTAATATATATATATATATATATATTTGGTTCAAACTTGCTTCTGCGACCCGCCACCTCCTGAACGCAAGGCGCATCGACGTTAATGGACCTCCGAAGCCCGGTCCAGTAATGTAATATGAACTCCAAGAAGAATGGAATGTCGACGCCGTGTCGTTTGGAAAATAATTTTATGTCAGTTGAAAAGAGTCAGACGCGTTTCGCCTGCACAGCAGGCTTGCTCACCAACAACTCCAATAAAGTTTTTTCCACCATATACACTCATGAATCAGTTCCGTGTCACATGATAAACTACAACTATAGACAGTGAAGACATACTCGTAGTTTTTGAATATCGCGTAAGTTAAACTCGTTTACGCTATTTCTCAATATGTTGGAAATTCAGTTTTGTGGCTTATACACATCATAATAACATAAACCGTAATCATTTCAATACTCAATTAGTGCTATGATACATTTCTTTGGTGAGATTGATTATTGGCGTATATGTTTAGAATGACATCTCGATCATATACAGTAACACGATGTTGGATTGACCAGCGTCACCGTAAACTTTCAATGCTGTTTTAAGTGGCTCATATTATGACCAGACCGATGATCATTGTTGACAATTAGTGTCTCTGGTGAGACTAATTACTGGGCTAGTGCCACAAACTAAACATTCTTGGTCCTTCTTCATTAATTAGTACGTTACATTATATGTAATAACTGTAACGTACTAATTAATGAAGAAGGACCAAGAATGTTTAGTTTGCGGCACTAGCCCAGTAATTAGTCTCACCAGAGACACTAATTGTCAACAATGATCATCGGTCTGGTCATAATATGAGCCACTTAACCCCTTCCATGCTCATGACGGAACGATTCCGTCATGAGCATCGGTTGAGCTGTGCTCATGACGGAACCGTTCCGTCATGGCCCCGCCCGCGCTCGAACCCTTCAGCACCGCGGGGGAATCCGCGCAGCGCTGAAGGGGTTAAAACAGCATTGAAAGTTTACGGTGACGCTGGTCAATCCAACATCGTGTTACTGTATATGATCGAGATGTCATTCTAAACATATACGCCAATAATCAATCTCACCAAAGAAATGTATCATAGCACTAATTGAGTATTGAAATGATTACGGTTTATGTTATTATGATGTGTATAAGCCACAAAACTGAATTTCCAACATATTGAGAAATAGCGTAAACGAGTTTAACTTACGCGATATTCAAAAACTACGAGTATGTCTTCACTGTCTATAGTTGTAGTTTATCATGTGACACGGAACTGATTCACGAGTGTATATGGTGGAAAAAACTTTATTGGAGTTGTTGGTGAGCAAGCCGGCTGTGCAGGCGAAACGCGTCTGACTCTTTTCAACTGACATAAAATTATTTTCCAAACGACACGGCGTTGACATTCCATTCTTCTTGGAGTTCATATTACATTACTGGACCGGGCTTCGGAGGTCCATTAACGTCGACGCGCCTTGCGTTCAGGAGGTGGCGGGTCGCAGAAGCAAGTTTGAACCAAATTTGGATACCACCGCCCCCCCCTCACCGCGGATACAGGAAAGCGGTGTCCGCAACCTGGGATTGTTAATAAGGAAGCTGCTGGAATCTCTGAGTGTGTGCGTCGGCGAGTCGGAGGACTCGAAGAAGCAACGCATGGGACGAAGGTAAGCGCTTATTAAATACGGTGTTGGGGAGCAAGGAAAGCCAGTGTTATTGCTAAGTCTGGTCACTATTACAGAGGTCCGACAACTGGCGGCTCGTTTGAAGTGCGAAAAACTTTATAGCATCAGGATTGTATGCTAATATGTCAGCTGCTGAATTGAAGGATCGGGAGGAGGCAGCATTAGCTGTGTTCAATGACAATGTTGAGAGTGGCAGCAAGAGAACTATGACAGAGAATCCATGCACTAAAACTACCGATGTGCAGGCCCGTCTGAAACGACTTGAGAAATTAAAACGAACAGAACTCTCTAAATGGTGGGAGGCAAAATCGCTGAACAGATACTTGGAGGTCAAAAGAATCCCACGTGGTCTCAGAATATTAGTTGCCCCCACATATGAGGATCCTAATCCTAACATGTTTAGGGAATGGGCGGACAATAATCAGGAATCATCGAGTCATATGTTAGCAATCCTGATTAAATACGCAGAAATAGACAGGACAAAAATCATGGAAGAGATAGAACAAATTATGGATATACTTAGCAAAGAGGCTGACCAAGGACCAATTGTGCAATTCATGAAAGAAATGAAGGAGCGTTTAAACAAGTTGGAAGTGACCATCAAAGAAAGGAAAGCTCAGAAGTTCCTTCGAGATAAAACCGATTATGACAGAGGTCAAATCTATACTTTTGCCAGGAAATTCGATAACATGAGACGGCAAACAATGAATGCAAGTGGCCCGCGGCAGCCGATGCAACAATCAGATGTGAGCAGTATACCGAGCTCAGAGCTGGATACAGACCTGGAAGAGGGAACATCCATTGACAGAACAACATCAGTCCCTTCAGTGATTGACGAGTTTGATTTTTTAAGGGAGGAGAGACGCTTCAATCTAAGACCAAGACCCCAAACAGACCTCAAACCAGCAAGAGGAAGAGGCAGAGGAGGAAGAGGCGCAAAGGCGCAAAACTATGCGCCAAGAAACGAGAAATCAAGGGTGACCAACAGCAAATGAGTGATGAGAGTAATACAACAATAATTAATCTTTCTTCTATCACACTAACAGAGGATGAAGGTAGAATTTTGAGGTTGGGTCTCTCATTTTGTCCACAAATGAACATGGATTATACAGCCACCAGAGTGGATCTATTCAAGTTTGCCAGATCCTTAAAATTGAAAAAATTCTTTACGTCGGCCCCTATCAAAGCAACTAAACCAGCCGACATTCGGGATCCCCGTAATGAAGGGGGTTTGGCAGTAAGCGACATCAACCTGATGGTTGAAATACGTGAACTACAAACTGAGAATGTTGCATTGAACAATGAAACGAACTTGAATGACCAACCGAATACGTCGAATAAAGCTACAGAGTTGGCCCAAGAAGAACAACTGGATATAGGACTGAGTGAAAAAACTGACTTCAAGCTACCTTCGAAATTTATGCCTATGACAGCAAGGGACTCTGTAGATATTTTCAATGAATTAGTGGTGAATGAAGTGAAAGAATTGTATACTCGGATCAACTCTAAGAGACAACCTTCCACCAAACAAATGAGAGACTATCATGCATTAGTCGCAAAACTCGCTAATGACAAAGAATGTATTGTTCGCAATGCGGACAAAGGGGGAAATGTGGTGCTATGGGGCAAAGAAAAATATCTGATGGAGGCCAATAAACAATTAAGCAACAAAAGTAACTATGTTAAAACTCAGAATGCCTTAATGCAGGACAGTTTTGATACTTATAATACCTAGTTACTTGAATGGCATAGACAAGGCTTGATCAGTAAGGAGGAATATGCTTATCTAAAAGTATCTAATCCCACCACACCGGTATTCTATTTAATACCTAAGGTACACAAAGATTTGAAAAACCCCCCTGGTCGCCCTAATATTTCAGCCATAAATAGTGCTTTTGAACACACGTCCAAATTTGTTGACTCTTTTCTAAATCCATTAGTTATCAAGCTCCCTTCCTACATCCAAGACACAGGAGATTTCCTGCGCAAAATATATGATGTACCATGGGAACCAGATCTCCTGTTAATGACAATAGATGTGACGACTTTATACACGAGCATACGTCACGAAGATGGGTTGAATGCAGTTAGATACTTCCTAGGGGAGAGATCTGCTAAATTCTGGCACCATACAGAAATGCTAGTTTCTATGACCACCACATGCTTGCAGAATAATTTCTTTCTTTTTGGTGAAGATCTGTATCACGAAAAATGCGGTACAGCGATGGGCACCTGCTTCGCCCCCAGCTATGCTAATTTGCATATGGGCTGGTGGGAGGAGCAGGTGGTCCAATCGCAGTTTGCCCAAGAATGGCAGAACAATGTCCTTCAGTGGAGTCGGTTCATCGACGACCTTTTCGTCATATGGAAGGGGGATATCACCAGTGCTGAAAATTTTGTAAGGAGTTTACAATCGAATCACTTGAACTTAAAATTTACCAGTGTCATCAGTAGTGTAGAGGTAAATTTCTTAGATTTGACTGTGTATATACACAAAGGCAAATTGCATACAAAATTATTTCGTAAACCCACTGATGGCAACACGTTACTACACGCCACAAGCTTTCACCCAGCTAATTTGGTAAGAAGCATTCCCTATGGTGAGTGTCTTCGAGCCATGAGGAATTGCAGCTTTAAAGAGGATCTGGAGGCGGAAATTGAATGTCTTAAAAACAGATTTTCTGCTAGAGGATACTCAGAGGAATGCATTGCTTCATCTGTATATAGAGCCACAAAACAATCAAGAGAAGAGCTACTCTTTAAACCCAGTAAGAAAGAGAGCAGGGAGACAGGGCATTCCCATTGTAGGATGATAACTACATTCAACAACCAACACAAGGAGTTACGCCACATTTTACAAAAACATTGGCATATTATCTGGAATAATCCAATTTTAAAAAAATGTGTTCAGAGAAAACCCCTCATCACCTTTAGAAGGGCTCGTTCATTAAGACAAGCATTAGTCAGTAACATGCTACCATCTGCTACAAATTCCAAGACCAAAGGCACATGGTTGACCAGAAAAAATGGATTCATTAAGTGCACGAAGTGTAAGGCCTGTACTTTTGGGAAGAATACCACCAGTTATGTTTCCGGCTTCACGAAGAGGGAGCAGAAAATCAAGGGACAGTTCTCTTGTAAAACAGAGTTTGCTGTCTACGTGCTTCAGTGCCCTTGTGGCCTGAGGTACGTAGGCAGCACTATTTTGCAGGTACATAAGCGGGTGTTACAACACCTGCGGGCTATAAAGAATGCGGACCAATCTTATGCGGTTGCCCGTCACTTCAGTCAAGTGCACAACAAAGATGTGAGTGGTCTGACATATTTTGTCATAGATGCTGTACCAATCAATATTAGAGGGGGTGATCGGCAGAAAACCCTTCGAAGACTAGAATCTAGTTATATTATCAAGCTCAATACAAAAACTCCTATGGGGTTAAATGTGGAAGAAGATCTACATACGTACTTATGAACACTCTTCACGATCCTACATTCCTTTTTTAGATCTGCAAATGGTTTTAATTGGTTAGGTTTTCACTTTTCACAAATATGAAATAATGTGAAGATATGTCAATATGAGGCAATCCATACATTGTGGCACACCCTTAGGAACTGTTAGGATGTTGATAGACCCTTTTGCGCACTGGCGCGTTAATATATCTTAGATAAAAAGTATGACAACCCACTGGGGTAGTATTATATGTAATAAATGTTGAATAACTGTAACGTACTAATTAATGAAGAAGGACCAAGAATGTTTAGTTTGCGGCACTAGCCCAGTAATTAGTCTCACCAGAAACACTAATTGTCAACAATGATCCACTTAAAACAGCATTGAAAGTTTACGGTGACGCTGGTCAATCCAACATCGTGTTACTGTATTTGATCGAGATGTCATTCTAAACATATACGCCAATAATCAATCTCACCAAAGAAATGTATCATAGCACTAATTGAGTATTGAAATGATTACGGTTTATGTTATTATGATGTGTATAAGCCACAAAACTGAATTTCCAACATATTGAGAAATAGCGTAAACGAGTTTAACTTACGCGACATTCAAAAACTACGAGTATGTCTTCACTGTCTATAGTTGTAGTTTATCATGTGACACGGAACTGATTCACGAGTGTATATGGTGGAAAAAACTTAATTGGAGTTGTTGGTGAGCAAGCCTGCTGTGCAGGCGAAACGCGTCTGACTCTTTTCAACTGACATAAAATTATTTTCCAAACGACACGGCGTCGACTTTCCATTCTTCTTGGAGTTCATACATATATATATATATATATATATATATATATATAATCACTTAAAAAACCATAAGTTTCACACATGTTATAGTTAGGTGGATATTTCACTCGTAAAAAGCCAATGAAATTCCACCGTTATAGTTAGTTCAGATAACTATAACTCGCGCGCCCGCAATCCTCTGCTCATGACGTCACATTTTACATCACTCATGACATGGTCAGTGGCATCACTCTTGACATCACTGATGACATCATCCTTGTGATAGAGTGGCGGTCGCGCGAGTTATAGTTATCTGAACTAACTATAACGGTGGAATTTCATTGGTTTTTTACGAGTGAAATATCCACCTAACTATAACATGTGTGAAACCTATGGTTTTTTAAGTGAATTTGCAAGGTTTTTTAAATGCTAATTCCTAACTATAACGTGTGTGAAACCTATGGTTTTTTCAGTGAATTTGTACGTTTTTTTAAATGCTAAGTTATGTATGTATTTTTTTTCTTTTATATTTTTATTTTTCATTAAACTACATATTTAAACATTTTTTATTTTTTTTATGGTTTTTCACCGTGCGCGCACGGTGCGCGCACCCCCGCGATTTAAAAAAAAAATAATTTAAATGTTTTTTTCTGCCTTCGGGGTCCTTCAGGGACCCCCTGACAATGGCTAGGGGGTCAGGAACTCTCTACCCTGCCCCCTTTTCACATTCGCCACCTTCCTTTTCCACTCTCAAACTGAAAACAAACAAAATGGTGGCCGACACTTCCTGATTTCGAACGTTGACTGACATGTAACAACCAATCAGAATTACGCTTGCGCACGTTAGGGTGCGCGCACGGTGCGCGCACGCTGCGCGGCTATAGATATGTATGTGCTTTTAACTGCAATTTTCTCAGGAACTACTGAACAGATTGACTCCATATATGCAAAAGGCACATCCCTGACCTGAGGACTACCTCTCTGCCAAATTTCAAGTAATTCTGTTCAGCCGTTCGGGCTGTACCTTCGACTAAAGGTCCTATGGGAAAATGCATGGGGAAAACGTGTTTTGGGACCCCCCTTTTTTCTCGGCCCCCGCTTGACGAATCCCCCCGAGACTTTCAGGGTAGGAGCTGAGCGGAGCGCCCCATTAGTTTTAAAAATTTCGCGAAGATTCGTCAACCGGCGCCAAAGTTATTTAAAATAGAATTTTGAGATTTCCTATGGAAACACGGTCCTAACTAACTATCTACTAGCGACCGCCAGTAGATAATGTATATATATATATATATATGGCAAAACACTGGTAAGTCACTCGAGAAGCACTCGGGAAACACACAAGGTCACCAGCCTTTATTGAAGAGGTACGGGCAGGTACAGCAGCTGGTAAAATGAAGCAGCCTCTCGTGCTGCCTGACGCGTTTCGAATTTCTTCTTTCTCAAAGGCTCCCAACGAGAGGTGTGTGCTCGGTCTCCTCCTCCCAACGCATTTGTATAGTCCCGCCCTACATTGGAGCTGCTCGTCATCTTGTGGCATTATGGGAGTTAGAATGTCTTTTATCCTTATAATATTGTGCACAAATTACTGCCTGATAGAGCCCTAGATTGGGCCCCTGCCACTGTTCGAGTCCTCAATCCTGCTGTGTTTCCCCGCATATGAGGTAGGTAAATCCTTACCACGCGGCCCCCTGAGCATTATGGGGTGGTGCATCCTCAGCGGCTGAGCAACCGCTTACATTTGGCAAAACACTGGTAACTCACTCGAGAAGCACTCGGGAAACACACAAGGTTACCAGCCTTTATTGAAGAGGTACGGGCAGGTACAGCAGCTGGTAAAATGAAGCAGCCTCTCGTGCTGCCTGACGCGTTTCGAATTTCTTCTTTCTCAAAGGCTCCCAACGAGAGGTGTGTGCTCGGTCTCCTCCTCCCAACGCATTTGTATAGTCCCGCCCTACATTGGAGCTGCTCGTCATCTTATGGCATTATGGGAGTTAGAGTGTCTTTTATCCTTATAATATTGCGCACAAATTACTGCCTGATAGAGCTGATAGAGCTGATAGACAAGATAACGTGTAATTTACTATTCCAACTCCAGTCCACTTAACAGTAGGGAAGGTGTTGGGATAGTAAACTACACTATTTGTAATGTTATCACGCCATCTAGCGCAAGTCGATGTAAAGACTTGCGTTGTGATGGCATAGCGTGGTTACATCGAGTTCGTTGTAACGAATGCGATGTAACCGCATCGCGGTTTACTAACCGCGATGTTAAGGATGTTCCCCGTTTGCTCAGGTCAGCTCCTGTCTTGAAAGATTTGGGGTCATTTGTTAAGCGGGGGCCAAGAAAAAAGGGGGGTCCCAAAACACGTTTTCCCCATGTTAATTTCCATAGGAAACTTTAGACACGGATACAGCCCGAACTGCTGAACAGAATTACACCAAATTTGGCAAAAGGGTAGCTCTTGGTTCAGAAAGCACTCTGTGTTTTAAATAGTGTAAATCCGTTCAGTAGTTGCTGAGAAATAATTTTAAAAAAATTACGATATCTGAGCACGGAGGAGGGTTCGCAAACCCTCCTGGGCACGAGCTTTACTCTGATTGGCTGCCAACACTCCAAACCAGAATGTGTTGGCAGCCATCTTGTGACTCGGCAACCAAGTCACAATAAAAAGGTAAAAAACAAGAAAAGGGGGCAGGGTAGAAACACCCTGACCCCCTAGGCCTGCCCCCTAACCCCTTAGGCCTGCTCAGGGGGTCCCACAAAAGACCCCCAGGCCCAAAGAAAGCACTTTTATTTTTATAATTTCGGCCAAATTTGCGCTGCGTGCGCGAATCTGGACGAAATAATTTTAAAAAATCGAAGCGCGGTCTGCCGTGCATTATTTGCTAAAAAGCCCCCAGGTGGGCCAGGTCCCGTGGGCAATTCTAAATTATGGTGTGAGTGCCCCCACAGCCCCGGGGACTGCTACCTCCCCAGGGCTTTATAATTTATGCGCAAGGGGCACGTGGCCCCTCCGCAGCCCCGGGTACCACGACCTCCCGGGATATATTTAAATAAGGGTGGGGGCCTCGCGGGCCCGCCTAAGCCCTGCGGACCACCACCTCCTCGGGGATTTATTAAACTGGTGTGGGGGGGCCTCGTGGCCCCCCAAGCCCCGGGGACCACCACCTCCCTAGGGCTGTAATAAATAATTAGTGTGGGGGGCTCGAGGCCGCCCACTCTGCCCCAGGGACCACCACCTCCCCAGTGAACTCTGTATTTGAATACGGGGGTCCGTTGAGGACCCGCGGGCCTCGGGGACCACCACCTCCCCGGGGCTTAACAAACGTTGGGAGGGGGACCTCTGGACCACCACCCTTCAGGGCCGGCTCCTGCAATGTCCCAGGGTGCCCACCCCTAGGACAATGCTTTTTTGGTATGGCAGTGCTCCCGCCCTGCCATAGGAAAACCTACTCTCGCTTCCAAAAACCAAAACAGATTGCTTTTGCACAAGGGGAGCTGCATGTAGGCAGCTCCCCTTGTGCAAAAGCAATGCCAGCTCCTGCAGGAGGCGGGGAGCTGGCTGGGGCCGGTGGGGGCATTGGGGCTTCCCCCACGGTCCCAAACAGTGAGGCCAGGCCCCTAGGGATGGGGTCCCCGGAGCTAGAAGTGGCCAGGGAGGGTACCCCCAGTTAAGTGTAAAAAACAACCAAAGAGACGGCAGGCCAGCCCCGGGGGATGGGGTCCGCAGGGCCAATAGTTTTTTTTTATAAAAAAGGGGTCAGGCCCTGGGGGATGGGGTCCCCAGGGACCCAAAAATGCTAAAAGAAGGGGGCCACACAGCCCTCCTTCTATATTTTTGTTTAAAAGAAGTTGGCATCTCGCCGGAGGCCCCCCTCCCTGCACCACTCTGCACACGCGCCCCCAGGTGCGTTTTAAGTTGGGGACTTAATTCCCCTTGGATACTGAGGGCCCCTGGGGGCCCAGTAGCCCACCAGGTACCTCCAGTAAATGAGCTGGATTGCAGAGAGGTGGTCCGAGGCCATGCCTCTTTTTACACCACTCTGGAAACGCGCTGAAAAAACCATAGGTTTCAGGGACTTTATAATATGTGACGTAATCAGCAGTGCATTGCGGGGGGGCGAGTTATAGTTAGCTCAACTAACTATAACAGGCAAATTTCTCTGGTTTTATATGAGTCAAATGTCCAACTAACTATAACGTCCCTAGTACTTGGGGATTTGGGTCTCCCTTCTCCCCGACCTCAAGTGGGAGCTCAATGTCACCCCGCTTGTTAAGCGGGTCCGCGCTGACCGCCTTAAATGGCGCAAGTTACCCCTGAAACCTCTGGGCAGAATAGCCCTATACAAAATGATGATCCTACCACGGTTTTTGTACATGCTCCAGAACACACATCTTTCCTTTGCTAGGTCTTGGTTCAGGGACATGGACGGTTTGGCCACTAAGTTCCTCTGGGGGGGCCGGAGACCCAGACTGGTTCTGGCCCACTGTCGAATCCCACCTTTTGACGGAGGTCGCGGAATGACGAACCTCTACCTCTATTATTTAGCAACTCGTCTCCTTACGATCCACGACTGGTTTAATGGCGGCTGGTCCAACCCGGCGTATCGCTTGGAACTTCACGCTATGGGCTTCTCCTCTATCCAGGGGATGCTTTACGGGGCCGTTGTTCCTCGGGCCCTCCCTGAGGTCACACGTGGAGTATTTCTGGCTTGGCGTGTATCCCTACGTCATACTCACTGGGCAGGGAGACTGACTCACACTCCCTTGTGGTGTGGCACCAGGCTCCGTGAAGTCACCTCCTTGCCAGGGTTCCGACAATGGGATCTCATTGGGGTAACCTTCTTGGGCGATGTCTGAAGCGGTACCCATATACGATCCTTTCAGGATTTACAGGCTAGACACTCCCTCCATCTCTCTCAATTTTTCCGATACCTGCAGTTGTGCCAGGCCCTACACTCTCATATTCCAGATGGCACTTCCTTGCCTGAATATAGCCCGCCTGAGGCGCAAGTCATGACCGGCGACTTGGGGAAGGGTGGGATCTCTCGGATCTACCACTCACTCACCAACAATACCCCCAACTCCCTTTCCCTACTCCGAGACAAATGGGAGGGCTGACTCGGGGCTCTGGAGGACGCGGATTAGAGGGACGCTCTGATGGCTCCTAGAACAATTGCAGTTTCAGCGAGGCTCCGCCTGGTCCAAGTTTACTTCTTGCATGCCACCTATCTTACACCCCTGCGTCTTCACTGCGCAGGGCGTTGGCCTGATGCCCCCGCTGCTCCCACCCGCACGCCGACTTCTACCATATGGTGTGGTTGTGTCCTGCAATACAGGGGGTATTGGGAATCTTTAACACATGACCTGATGGAGGTCCTGGGCTAGGAGGTGCCTCTTGATCCCATAAATATTCGGCCGGGCATCACCGACGAATTGAATGGCTCCAGGGCTGATAAGCTCTTCCTTAATACGGCGTTGGCGGTCGCCAAAAGGGACATTGCTGCTCACTGGCTGAACAATACCGTGCCCACTCTAGGACGATGGCGCAGAGGGGTGTACTGGTGTGCTGCGCAGGAGCGGCCTCTTTATGTCACCAGGGGATGCCCTAAGAAATTTCGCCGCATGTGGGGCAAATGGGTTGGTGTAATAGAAGACTGATGTGGAGTGGTCTGCTTGTCAGATGCACGTGGATATGTCATTATTGGTTTTCTTTGTATAGCCTTGATGTCTCTGTGATGTGTTGTCTCCCTCTTTTGACAGTGTATACTGTAGCTCTGAATGGTGCTGTTGGTTGTTACATCCAAAATTCTATAAAATTGATTGTCAAAAAAAAACTATAACGTCCCTGAAACCTATGGTTTTTTCAGTGAATTTGTAAGGTTTTTTTAAATGCTAATTCCTAACTATAATTTCCCTGAAACCTATGGTTTTGGCAGTGAATTTCTAAGGTTTTTAAAATGCTAATTTCTAACTATAACGTGCCTGAAACCTATGGTTTTTTCATTGAATTTCAAAAGTTTTTTAAATGCTAATTTCTAACTATAACGTGCCTGAAACCTATGGTTTTTCAGTGAATTTCAAAGTTTTTTAAATGCTAATTTCTAACTATAATGTGCCTGAAACCTATGGTTTTTTCAGTGAATTTCAAAGATTTTTTTAAATGCTAATTTCTATGTATAACGTTCATTAAACCTATCTTTTTTTCTGTGTTTTTTAATTATCATCCCATTCTCAACTTGGTGAAAAATGCAAATCTCACCACTCTTCCATCAATACCTTACAGCAACAAAATCGCCACAAACAAGAGCCACATCTAGCGCTAATAAAATGCACAGTAGGTGTTCCCGTGCAAAAAAAACACGAAAACACCACTTCCCCAAAGTTTCAACGACCAGCCAAATCTGCAATGCGATCCAAAAAGCAGGCGATAAGCCGAGTTAGCAGTAACAAATTAACATCAACCTTTAACTGGTGTAAGGAGGTCGACTATCTACTCCGTTATTTCGACCCAACTCACAGCCACATCTAAAGACCAAAACGTGATACAGCTACTGTTTATGCAGCTCCGACACCCAACAACGCCACAACACCCAGCCCCACCACCACCAGAACCTCCCCCCAGGACCACCCCCCCTACTACCACCAAGGCAGCACAAAACAGAACACCAGACCATCCCAAAACACCATGCCCCTCAGCCACACAGTAGCTGAATGTTGGGAGATGAGCAACCAACTATATGTGAAGGAGGCAAGTCACTGATAAAGCACACAATGCCAAGTGTAATGCTCATGTGCTGCACAGACCTCACTATGCAAAGCACAAACCTCTCCATGTGGAGATATACTATTGATACTTGTAGTGTAGTGCACAGTGGATGCAACCATGTTACCTCAGGCAGTGGGGAAGATCTTGGTCATGTAGCTGGGTTGTCCCCCCCTGGAAGCGGAAGCAGAGTGGGCTGCTCCAACGTACGCCACTCCAGCGTAAGAGTATGAATAAATAGACCAGGCCCTAGGCGTGGTTCGCTTGTGGGAAGACAACAAGTCTGTCAGAACGGCAGCCCTCACCCTGGCACGTGGCAGCCACCATAACCGCTGGCCTCCTTGACACAGGGCCCCTGCGAACCCAGCGGCACAGCACCGCAGACTTATGTCTGTACCGACTACTGCCTTCGATCGACACTACAGGCAGCACGGCTCACAATTCAGATGCAATAGGGATTGCAGATGTCGCAGTCCAGTTCGCAAGACACATTGCTCCCAGTACGGCCCGCACGGACCACACATGATCGCAGGCTGCACACACGCTGTGTGCGTCAGGTGCTACTAACTCACTGCACCATAAGTCATCCCCACGTGGCCTTAGCAACGCACAATTCATTAGACAAAAACCAATTGCTCCCAGTGCGGCCCGCTGGGACCACGTCTCATCGCAGGGTGCGCACACACTGAGTACTCCAGGTGCCACTAACTGTGCAGCTCAACTCAACGCCACGTGGCTGTGCGCCCATCCTGACCGCTGCCTCCGCCCTACACTGGAGTTACATGGTTCACAATTCAACATTAGTAGCGACGCAAATTGTGTAAGAGACTATAATGGGTTAAGAAGACCAAATGCTCCCAATCAGTGCAGCTCAAGTCAACGTCACCTGCCTGTGGGCCGTTGCTGACCGCTGCCTCCGGCCTACACTGTGGAAGACCGGCGACATGTAGTGCCAACTAACCCTGTTCAACACAAGCCGATCCCACATGTGTAACTGTGTCCTGAGTCCTCAAACGCAGCAACCACAGCACCAGACTCCCTTCGCTCACCGAGGGGTATTTCCACATGTAAGACCGGCGACACATGGTGCCACTGAACCTGTACTACGCAAGGTTTGTTTGGGTCACCAACGTATGCACGTAGCTGTGGACCCTAGCTCACCGCTACCTCTCCCTACACTGTGGGCGACCGGCGACAAATGGTACCAATAACCGCCTTCAACACAAGCCGATCCCACATGTGTAACTGTGTCCTGAGTCCTCAATGGCAGCCACCACAGCACCACACTCCCTTCGATCACCGAGGGGTATTTCCACATGGAAGACCGGCAACACGTGGTGCCACTGAACCTGTACTACGCAAGGGTTGTTTGGGTCACCAACGTATGCACGTGGCTGTGGACACTAGCTCACCGCTACCTCTGCCCTACACTGTGGGCGACTGGCGACAAATGGTACCACTAACCGTCTTCAACACAAGCCTATCCCACATGTGTAACTGTGTCCTGAGTCCTCAATGGCAGTGACCACAGCACCAGACTCCCTTTGATCACCGAGGGATATTTCCACATGGAAGACCGGCGACACGTGGTACCACTGGACTGGTACTACGCAAGGTTTGTTTGGGTCACCAACGTATGCACGTGGCTGTGGACCCTAGCTCACCGCTACCTCTGCCCTACACTGTGGGAGACAAATGGTACCACTAACCGTCTTCAACACAAGCCGATCCCACATGTGGAAACGTGTCCTGAATCCTGAATGGCAGTGACCCCAACTTCTTGCCAGCGACCACAGCACCAGACTCTCTTCGATTAGTGTGGCTTATTTGCATATCGAAGTCATCAATGTGGAAAGTATTACCGATGAAAAAATAAAGCAAAAGTTACATTTTACTCAAACTGTCGATTTCCTTTTCCACATACAGTAATTTCCAAAGGAAGAGTGAACAGTTTTATGTCAGCAATGAGACATACCATCACTCGAAAATCACCCAAAAATACTTATAATTTAAAAAGAACAGAAGCATCGAAGTACAATAATGATTACAATCCGGAGATTTTGAAGATGTGAAATGCAAATATTAACATACAATATGATGCACATAACTCAATTGCTGTTTCTCACTATGTCACGTCATATATTACCTACTCTGAGAAGACAGAATTCAAAGAAATGTGGGAAGAAATTTCACAGGAGAAGACACTTAGGAAAAAAATGTACAGCTTCAGTTTGACGATACTTTCACATAGAGAAATTGGATCTTACCAATGTTCGGATCGATAGACATCTGCAAGTTTATATTCAAAGTCAACAGGAACCATCTGGATAAGTCTAGGTTTTCCTGCGGCACGAAATCGAGTTTTAATATAAATGCTATAAAACAAATTTGTGATGATATAGACTTACGTTTCTTTGCTAGTCAAGAGAACTGTACAGAAAATAACAGTTGGATATGTCTAGGTGTTGATCAACAAATGGAAGATAATACTGTTCTGAAGTTTGAAAAAGAAATAACAAAGTTTAAAGTAGTTTCTGGTGAAAATCCCAACTATGTTTATATTTATTGCCGACGTACTCATTATAAAATTCAAACTAGGAATGTACCTCGTTCAACACAAGTCGATCCCACATGTGTAACTGTGTCCTGAGTCCTGAATGGCAGTCACCCCAAGTCTGTGGCAGCGACCACAGCCTCACACTCCCTTCGATCACTGAGGCATATTTCGATATGCAAGGCCAGTGACACGTAGTCCCACTAACCCTCTTTAACACAAGCCAATCCCACATGTGTAACTGTGTCCTGAGTCCTGAATGGCAGTGACCCCAACTCCATACCATCACACTCCCTTTGATCAGTGAGGGGTATTTCCATATGCAACTACAGACTCCAGTAGGCAAGTAAGTATCACAGTCCTACACACTACATATTATCCTTTTAGTATCCTTGCTTCAAGAACTTTTTTATATATCAGTTATAGCTTTACTACAATGACCAAATTAATCTTCAAATGAAAACTAAAATGGAATAGCAGTCTACACTGCAGGCAGTACAGCTCACAATTCCATTTTTAAATGCTAATTTCTAACAAGATTGTACTCAGAAAATACAACACTTTGTCAGTGTATTCTATACTTATTTCATCTTTTCATCATACGCCTACACTCCACTCACTAGGGCTCCCAATGCAAATTATTTCTTCATTCATTAACTACAAAGTCCACTAAGCAAGTAACTATTACAGGCCTTTATCTACATAATATCCTTTTAGTATCCTTTCTTCTTGAACATTTTTTATATCAGTTATACCTTTAGTATAATCACCAAATTCATCTTGAAGTACAAACAAACACTCAGTAGTCTACACGGCGGGCAGCAGACCTCCAATTTGAATTTTGGACATGTGGTGCCAACTAACACTGTCCAACACAAGCCGATCCCACATGTGTAACTGTATTCTGAGTCCTGAATGGCAGTGACCCCAAGTCAATGGCAGCCCCCACAGCAGCAAACTCTCTTTGATCAGTTAGACATATTTCCATATGCAGTGATCAAAAACCTCATGGCAGCGACCACACAACCACACTCCCTTCAATTAGTGAGGAGTATTTTCATATTGAAGGCTGGCGACAAGTGGTGCCACTGAACCTGCACTATGCAGGCCGGTGATGCCACCAACGTATGCACGTGGCTGTGGGCCCTTGCTCACCGCTACCTCTGGCCTACACTACGATCAGCAGGCCTCACAATTCAGATAGAGTCGTGATTCCACATGACGCAGTCCTATAGCCAAGACACATTGCTCCCAGTGCAGCCCGTCCACACCAAGCATCATCACAGGCTCATACACTCTCAATACTTCTGGTGCCACTAACCCTCTTTAACAGAAGCCGATCCCACATGTGTAACTGTGTCCTGAGTCCTGAATGGCAGTGAGTCCAAGTCTGAGGCAGCAACCACACAACATACTCCCTTAGATTTGTGAGGCATATTTTGATATGCAAGGCCAGCGACACCTAGTCCCACTAACCCTCTTTAACACAAGCCGATCCCACATGTGTAAATGTGTCCTGAGTCCTGAATGGCAGTCACCCCAAGTCCGTGGCAGCGGCCACAGAACCAGACTCCCTCTGATCAATGAGGCATATTTCCATATGCAAGGCCAACAGCACGTCGTGCCACTAACCCTCTTTAACACAAACCGATCCCACATGTGTAACTGTGTCCTGACTCCTGAATGGCAGTCAACCTAACTTCATGCCAGCGACCACAGCACCAGACTCCCTTCAGTCTTATTTGTTGTTCTTTTCTTTAAAAAAAAATGTAGTATGTAAATCTATACATGTCTAAGACTTCTTTGTCCAACCGTACATGAACACTTCCGGGCCCAAGAAGGTTGTTGGGGGTATGATGGTAATGTGGGAAGAGGGTGTGTTACCTGCTGATGTGGGGAGAGGCAGCGTCAAAGGGGTATCTATCACAGAAAGAACTCTGATATATTTTCACAAATACCTCGGACAAATGCCAGCTGATGGACTGAATCACCAAATGATTTTTTAATACTTATGTAGTGTGAGTTATGAACAGTTCGCACCCAAGCTCGCAGAGGGACAACTGCGGCTCGTCCACTCCACTCACAGACGCAGTACTACAAGCCGTCCGCGCCATTATAGCTATCCCTGCCCTGTTCCATCATACGCCATGCCACGCCACTCAGATTATGTTTCGACGATGGCCCCACATAGCTGCCTGTCGCAGGCGTACTCGCTGTTGGTGTGCAGGTCAGTGGTCTAGTTCTCCACATCTCCCACCCACATCTTGAGGGCAGGTTTGCACACACACCACACCCGTCCGGCACATGCGTCACAGGCCATGTGACCACGCAAATATAACAGATCGACAACGTCACATCCTTTATTGCTGATGCTGACTAGCGCTCCACGTGTCTCAACCATAAAGACTCTTTCAAAACTTGCGCAGAAGGTTACTCGCACTCTAATCTGTATATTACTTTATCGTTGATATATGTTAATAAAAAAATAAAGTTTGAAAAAAAAAATTAATAACGTTTCTGGTTGTTTTCTTAACTGCTGTGTAACTCCTTTTACTGTTATTTGATCAAGTCCACCATGGTCTTAAATTTTGGAGGACTTATCGCGGGAATACTGGTGATGTCTGCAGTTTCCACCAACTTCTGAATAGTGTGTTAGATTTATCTCAACTTTACTTCCATTAAAGTGCTGATAATGAAATGCAGTCTAGCCGTTCCCGTGCA
The DNA here is from genome assembly GCF_964204655.1 of Triturus cristatus. NCBI lineage: Eukaryota > Metazoa > Chordata > Amphibia > Caudata > Salamandridae > Triturus > Triturus cristatus. Next base: position 140,799,795 of record NC_140591.1, on the reverse strand, counting down.
AAAAGACACGAGGTGCACCTTTGCGATTTATTCTAAATACTAAAATCCTGTATTGAATTGCACTGACGTTGTGGCTGCACTCACAGTGTACACTCAAAATCATTTACGAAACCTCATTGTATTTATATTGATTGGGAATCGGGCATCAGGTGCTGGATCTTGACGAGATACACTGCCCAATTCGTATATTGTCCTGCACATGCAAAAAATCACATCACAACTATCACACCAACTGCAATGCGAAACAAATTCTGGCGATAAGCCACGTTAGCAGCAGGGATTTTACACCTGCTTTCTGATGGTGTTAAGCATGATGACTACCTGCACCATGAATGAGAACACAGCCAAGAGCCACACCAGAACAGCCACAGGTGGCATAGAATAAATGAGCATGATACAGGGATACCCATGAGGGCCACAAGACTCTTCGGAACAACTCCCGAACCGCCAAAGCCCCCCAAACCCGCATCTGAGCAAGTGTGTCCCTCTGGTCATTGTGTTCGCATGATAGCACACTGTGATGTTGCAGGGCTGGTGCCTATCACCTCAGCGTTGGCAGTGAGCCTGGACATGTAGCTACACACGCATCCTCCTGCATGCACAACCGGCGTGTGCTGGTCCGGAGTACACAGGTCAGCACAGGGGTGTGCCTATACGACAATGGGAACAGGATGTCTCGGACATCTCCGTGTACAGGAAGTGCGGTAAGTGTGTCTCTGTGTTCTGGTGTGGCCTGCCACAAGGGCCGCAGCAATCGATGCTGTAAAGTGGCATGCACCACCTCCAAACGGCACTGTGATGGTGTAGTTGGAATGCAGCAGCACATGCGCAAATATGCATTACAATGGTGTGCCGTACAAGTGCACGAGATACAATAATGCACGTACAAAAATGTGAGAGCTCGTGGGAGGGAGGAGCAGCATTTTGCAACGTAACAGACAGTGAACTCGCCCATGTGCCACGTGCTGGGCATCTCATCCATGATAACACGGTCGCAGACATCCCACAACACCAACGACCCGCCTTTGTACACAACCTCTACGAATGCAGCGTGGTTTTCACTTCTATGCTCGTTCACTGGTGTGATGTTGGCGAGTTGTGTGACTTGTGCTCCTTGTTGAGGTATTTCATTTTGGCAATTTTTTGTCTATACTTGTGCTATACTTAATTGTGCATGTCTGCCATTCTGCCCATCTCCATCCGTCCCCCCACTCCCTGCTTCTTCCTCTTCCTGGTGCTGTTCTGTCTATAATTTTGTTGCTCCACACATAAATACATGTAAAGAACAAATTAGAATAGTTCCTTGATTCTTTTAGGTTTCAAAACTTCTCTCTCTTGGCTTCTTTTTAATTTTCCATATAAACAGTTTTTTAAAATATTCAACAACACATAGAAGTCAGAAGTGCAACGTATTCTATCAACACACTTTCTAGAACATTCTACAACACGTGCAGGTTAAAAGTTCATCAATCTTTTTAAACGTAACCATATTTTATTCCCACATTTTCTCAAACATTTAACGGCACGTGCAGGTTAAAAGTTCACGACTGTTTTAAGTTCGAACAGTGCCTTCCAAATGCAAGTAGCAGGTGTGGTTGAGTTGACAACTTTTATCCTATGATATGTACTCCACGTTGAAACTGCTTTTTCTTAACCAATCACAAAGATGCTTTTCCACAAAACGAGTGTGCACCCTACTTTTAAAAAAGAATGCTTTTCGTCTCCCAATCACGTATTGTTTTGTATGGCAATAAAAAGTAGTTCCCCATGTTTAAACATATCTCTTATTCTACCAAGGAACTGCATGACCTACAGACATCTTTCCATACCTTCCAGCCATACCTTCAAAATGCTAGTGTGGATCGTAGGACATAGCTATATTTTCTGGTGCAAGAGGTATGCAGAACAGAGACGTATTGACTTAGACCTAGGTTTACAAAATGTGGACATTAAATGGTTTGCACAGAGAGGATTGAAGTGGCACCAATTGCTGCCTTTGGTTAAAACCTGTTTGCATCTCCAACACCCTGACCTCATGATTGTGCTCTGTGGTGGAAACGACCTAGGCACATTGACTGGGGTAGGTTTGGAAATGCTTATGAAGGTCACCTTTGGACAATTGATCTTACTTTTCCCTCAAACTGTCTTTGTATATTCCAATATATGCCAAAGACAAGTGGAAATAGTCAAAACAATTTTGTCCTCAGATTGAAAAATCGAGGAAGAAACTCAACAAAGCTGTGTCTGCATACCTCAGAGACCACAAAATGGGGTCCATCTACAACAACAACATACGTTTTGATATGGCTGATATCTACAGAAGTGATGGAGTACACTTCACAGATCACGGAAATCGAGTTTTCCTGAATAACTTGAAGCTGTGCATCCGCACTTATATGTAGCTCCAACTAATCAACACAAGGGCTCTTTTTAGAACCACCCTATAACTGACAACTTAGGCACGCTATTTTAGGGCCAGGTAACGGCAACTCCCGCACCCTCGCCAACATGTATTCTCCACACAGCTGTGACGCAGCAGCCAGACCATCTGACTTTGCAGCACATAGCTCTCGCTTTGATCATCACCTCTACTCCCCATGGGGGTGAGTAGTTTGCGCTTTACAAATACCGTAATGATTTACCTGCGCACTTCCTGTACAACACCACCTAGGAACCATATACAAGTTGGACAAGTGTGGCACAGGCCCAGAGCACATGACTTCACAGCATAGCAAACACAGGCTCACGGTTTCGTACCCGAGTCCAGCAGCAGCTCAATTTAGCAGCATGACACTCTAGGCAATACATCACTTTGGGGCATATTATCAAGAAACAGCGTTAAAATTATCGCTGCTTTAGCGGCAGAAAACTGCTGCTAAAGCGGCGATAATGGGCTTGATAATATGCCTTTGAGAATTCCAATAGAAGCCCATATTCTGGTGTCAACATGAGCTTCTATTGGAATTCTCACGGGCATATTATCAAGCCCATTATCGCTGCTTTAGCTGCAGTTTTCTGCCGCTAAAGCGGTGATAATTTTAACGCCGTGCTTGATAATAAGCCCTTTAATTTCCGTACCCAGCACTTTCAGACCAGTAGGGGTCAGTAGTTCACCGGCTTTACCCCTAGTCCATCAGCAGTTCAGCTTACGCCCCCAGCGCCATCAGACCCGTAGCAGTGAGTAGTTTGCCACACCACCGTAGTTGTAATAACATAGCCTGGCAAACAGAAACACCTGTGTAGTGCTTATCGACCTATCTCGCTCCTCAATATAGAAGTGAAGGTACTCGACAAAATACTGGCCAACTGCTTGGTAGGCATAACCTCCAAATTATTGCACACAGACCTATTAGGTTTCATGGAGTCCTGGTACAATCTACATAGACTGTACAACCGTCTAGACATTGTAGGCCTAACACAGGAACCGTTAGCCACTTTTTTACTAGATGCGGAAAAAGTGTTTGACTCTGTGGACTGTGGGTACATCCACCACACAATGGGGGACTTTGGATTTGGCTATAATTACTGTAAATGGGTTGCACTACTCTATAATGTGCCAGCAGCTGCAGTTAGAGTCACAGGGTGCTGTTGGCTCCCTTTCCCTTGAGCCACTAAGTAGGGGTGCACACTTTCCCCCTTCTCCTTGCACTGTGCACTGGCTCTCTTTCCCACACCAGCAAGCCATAAATGAATACAATGCAGCAGTATGGATTAAACAATTTTCCACTCTATAAAGTAAAGCCAAAGTGAGACGAACTGCTTCTCTTTTCTACTATATTACCTATCATAATGAAGACATTAATATTCAAGATGTTAAATATGCTTTGGACACTGGTCTAGTTCTCCACATCTCCCACCCACATCTTGAGGGCAGGTTTGCACACACACCACACCCGTCCGGCACATGCGTCACAGGCCATGTGACCACGCAAATATAACAGATCGACAACGTCACATCCTTTATTGCCGGTGCTGACTAGATTCCGGACGCTCCACGTGTCTCAACCATAAAGAGTCTTTCAAAACTTGCGCAGAAGGTTACTCGCACCCTAATCTGTATATTACTTTATCGTTGATATATGTTAATAAAAGAATAAAGTTTGAAAAAAGAAATTTATAATGTGTCTGGTTGCTTGATAATATGCCCCTTAATTTCCGTACCCAGCACTTTCAGACCAGTAGGGGTCAGTAGTTCACCGGCTTTACCCCTAGTCCATCAGCAGCTCAGCTTATGCTCCCAGCGCCATCAGACCCGTAGGAGTGAGTAGTTTGCACTTTACAAATACCGAATTGATTTGATACGAGCAAATTTACCTTCACACTCCCTGTATAACACCCCCTAAGCACCATACACAAGTTACAATGTTCGAAACAAAAGTTCCTCTGAGTAGGTATAACTAAATACTGACACTACTTGGACAGATGTGGCACAGCGGCCAGAGCACATGACTTCACAGCATATGACACACTGTTTGGACTCACGCTTTCATCCCCGAGTCCGGCAGCAGCTCAACCTAACACAATAAGACTGTACACAATACCTCACATATTTTCTGTACCCCAGGACTTTCAGACCAGTACAGGTCAGTAGTTCATCCTAGTAGGTATAAACACATGCTGACACTAATTCCACAGGTGTAGTGCAGCGGCCACGGCACATGACTTCACAGCATAAGACACACAATTTGAGCTCACGCTTTAATCCCTGACTCCCGCACCAGCTCACCTTAGCAGCATCAGACTCTAGGCAATACCTCACTTAATTTCCATAGCCCAGCACTTTCACACCGCTAGGGGTGAATACTTCGCTTCACACCACGTCTATAGCACTCCGTAAACACCCCACAGAGGTTACAGTGCTCCTACCCTCCTCTTTCCCACTTTTTTCGGCCTGTTTTCCCCTTACTCGCATCGACGGAATCACGAACTTCCTAGTTGTAACTAGTCGCAGCGCTCGCAGCCAATAAGCAGCAAGCTCGTGCTCGTAACGCCTCAGCCAATCAGATGGCAGAATTCCCAAATATCGATATCTGTAAATTTCGATATTTCGATAGTTCTCAAAAACGACTGACCGGATTTACACCAAATAAACAAAAGCGTGCTTTTAGACCAAGACCCTTCTCCCTGCCAAATTTGGGGTAATTCTGTTCACCCGTTCGACCTGTAGCCTTGCCTAAAGTTTCCTATGGAAATTGATATCGAGAAAACACGTTTTGGGACCCCCGTTTTTTCTCAGCCCCCCCCCTTGATGAATCACCCCCAACCTTCCCACATAGGAGCTGATATGAACAAAGAATTTGTTTGGAAAATGTCATGAAGATTCATCAAACGACGCTAAAGTTATAAGCAAAACAAAAAATGCTCTTCCTATGGAAACTTGGCCCTAACTATAACTACCTACTTGCGATCGCCAGTAGGTAATATATATATATATATATATATATTATCTACTGGCGGTCGCCAGTAGATAGTTATAGTTAGGACCGTGTTTCCATAGGAAATCTGAAAATTCTATTTTGAATAACTTTGGCGCCAGTTGACGAATCCTCGCGAATTTTTCAAAATAGGTGGGGCGCTCTGCTCCGCTCCTACCCTGAAAGTCTTGGGGTGATTAGTCAAGCGGGGGCCGAGAAAAAAGGGGGGTCCCAAAACGCGTTTTCCCCATGCATTTTTCCATAGGGACCTTTAGTCCAAGGTACAGCCCGAACGGCTGAACAGAATTATTTGAAATTTGAAATTTGGCAAAGAGAAAGTCCTCAGGTCAGGGATGTGCCTTTTGAATATCTGGAGTCAATCTGTTCAGTAGTTCCTGAGAAAATTTCAGTTAAAAGTACATATATATCTATAAGCGCGCACCGTGCGCGTACGGTAAGCATACCGTACGCGCACGCTGCCGTGCGCGAGCGTAATTCTGATTGGTGGTTACATGACAGTAAACATTCCAGTCGGTCGAAATCAGGAAGTGTCGGCCGCCATTTTGTCCCTCGCAGTCTGAGGCAGTGAAATACAAAGGTGGAGAATGTGAAAAGGGGGCAGTGTGGACAGTTCCTGACCCCCTAGCCTTTGTCAGGGGGTCACTGAAGGACCCCCAAGGATGAAAAAAACACGGCACGCACAACGCATTGTGGGCGCCCGGTGCGCGCACGGTGAAGAACCTGAAAAAAAAATATATTAATAAATACATAACTTAGCATTTAAAAAACCGTACAAATTCACTTAAAAAACCATAGGTTTCACACACGTTATAGTTAGGAATTAGCATTTAAAAAACCTTGCAAATTCACTTAAAAAACCATAGGTTTCACACATGTTATAGTTAGCTGGACATTTCCCTCGTAAAAAACCAATGAAATTCCCCCGTTATAGTTAGTGCAGGCAACTATAACTCACGCGACCGCAATCCTCTGCTGATGACGTCAGATATTACATCAATGAATAAATACGTGTCTTTCTGAAAAATAAATATTTGTAATATATGTATAGCTAAAGATTAATGGAAGAAGACATGGGTAAATAGGTGTCTAAATACAGTGATGTAATATCTGACGTCATCAGCAGAGGATTGCGGTCGCGTGAGCTATAGTTGCTTGCACTAACTATAACGGGGGAATTTCATTGGTTTTTTACGAGGGAAATGTCCAGCTAACTATAACATGTGTGAAACCTATGGTTTTTTAAGTGAATATATATTGACATTGACTCCTGTGATGCAGTGCTCTGTTCCCGTTTTTCACCCTCCAATAAAATTGAATGGCAACAGACCTACCTGGTGTGGGCTCTCTCTACAGCAGGCACCCTGTGTTTTTGATGTTGAGCGGCCTCGCCTGAGCCGCAGAGAAAGCCCCGGTGTTCCGCTGAACACCCCTGTGACGACGCCAACCGACGCCGCCGCGCAAGGACCAGGTGCCGGTATTGGGGGAATTACGGTGTCTACGGGGGCTAGAGTCCTGCCCCACACCCCACTTGGGATTGATTTTGCATTATTGGGAGGCAAGACACGCCAGCTCACTGTAGCTTTACCGAGCACTACGTTAACCAGCAGGCCCTGGGTGTGGCAACGTCAACCGGGGTGTGACTCATGAATTTAAAAGTGCCGAAAAGTGCTGTGCCTTGACCCCTCCTTTCCTGCCTCTGAAGAAGTGGAAACATGAAACGCGTCAGGCAGCAGAATTGACATTGACTACTGTGATGCAGTGCTCTGTTCCCGTTTTTCACCCTCCAATAAAATTGAATGGCAACAGACCTACCTGGTGTGGGCTCTCTCTACAGCAGGCACCCTGTGTTTTTGATGTTGAGTGGCCTCGCCTGAGCCGCAGAGAAAGCCCCGGTGTTCCGCTGAACACCCCTGTGACGACACCAACCGACGGCGCCGCGCAAGGACCAGGTGCCGGTATTGGTATTGGTATTTAACATCTCCTTTTTTATGGTTGCATAAACGTTTGTTTGTATTGATGAGTACTTTTCAATGAGCTATTTTGTTTGCATTTGCTTGTGTTCTTTATACAATATTTAAGTATGTATATAAAATATAAACATGAATTAGAATTGGTTTTATAAAAACAGTTATACAGAGTGAAGACCTGTGATGAGCTAGCTGAATATTGTAGGTAAGGTCAAGGCCATACTCTTTGCCAGAACACGGGTCCACATTTTACAATATAAGTAAGAAACAGGACTCCACTTATTAAAGGCATTGAGGGTGTCTTGATTCAGAATGATAAAGAATATGGCATCAGATGTAAGGCAACCTTTCAGTTAATATTCCATGGTCATCGGTACAATAGTTTGGGCAGAGGTAAAACTGTAAGGTGTTTGTAGAGTAAAGCAGAAAGCCTAACTGGGCCGGAAACATTACCTAGTTTGAGTTTATTCATGACTGTTTTAATCTCTTCCGTAGTTGAGTGGGGAGTTAAGTAATACTTCTCTGTATTGGGTCCTCTGTATCTGAGCAAACATAAGTTAATTGTAGAATATTGAATGAGTGATTTTTATAGACAAGTCATCATCATCCCCAATGAACATTATTTTTGAGCGATGGGAACTGCTAATACCAGCAGGAGTTGGTCAAACTATACCACCCATGCTCCTGTGAGGTGGGAGATGTGGCGTGCAGCGCCCTGTGCCATTTCAGATGCATTAAAGTAAGCCTTGGATCCTGCTGCACCATAACTGCTAGAAAGAACGGGAGCTGGTCAAACTACACCACCCAGGCTCCTGTGAGGTGGGACACACCATGCACAGCACCCAGCGCCATTTTGGGCACACTAAAGAAAGCATTGGGTCATACTGCACCGAAAATGCTCATACCATCGGAAGCTGGTCAAACTACACACCCAGTGCGATTTCGGGCACATTAAAGGAAGTTTTAGGTCCTTTGGCACGTGACGCTAACAGATGCGAGCCCAGGCAAAGACCGAGCAAAGAGGCGGGCTGCGGCTGGACTGGGCGATTTCTCTTTAATCTGTACCAAGAATCCTGTAAGTAATAATTTTTATTTTTGTAGTATATATTATAAACAAATAAAATGGGCAAGAGAAAGACTTTCTTGACCTCTCCACCAAAAAGTATATCTACCTCAGGCTCCATACAAATGTTTTATCAGGGGCAATGAACATCATTAGAAAAAAAATAGGAATTGTGGAGGAAAGGCTGGAGGCCTCCCAGTGAGTTCTTATAGGTTTTATCCATGGCAAAGGGAACAACAGGCAGCCAGCAAACTCTGATGGGAGAGTCAACCCACAGGACCACCTAAAATCGCCCCCAAACTAAAACCTTCCTAAATAATAACCTCAATGACTTCACAAATACACACATTGCAAAAACAAACAGAGTTCCTGTGTTCACATTCCTTGTCAATTGGTGGTCCATTAACTGAAGGAAGTTTGTCTGATAAGGATTCCACTGAACTGCGCAATACTTGCCCTCCAACTATGTTCCAACAGAGAAGCACAGGCTAAACATCTAATACTTGCCAATTTATGGGCGCCAGTACGCCTACCTCAATTCACCACAGCAAACCAATTTATAATAACCCGCAAATACCCTGTAAGAAAGCAAAGATAGGGGAAACTTCCAATTTTCCTCTAGTGAAGTTTTTCACCACCCTCTGGAATCCACTCCCTATAATCTGATTTTAGTAGGAGCCCGACTTTTAATTAATCACAAAAGGAATTTGACGGGGAACTTAAAAAAAAAAGTGGTATATTGGCTCCCACAACTAAAAACCACAGGGAATCTTTTGTCCCAGGAAATAATAATGGTTAGAAAAGTATGCTGGATAGGCCCAATGAGGAAGTCACTAGACGGAGACTGCATAATATTACATTTCAGACATCCTTATATGTGTTGATAAGTATCTGAACTAGCATTCAATATATGAACAACGAGAGTAACATAAAAGTAGTTGCTTTGGGCTTTTTTTACAGACCTTGGGGCATATCAACAACAACCGGCGATAATTATCGCTAAGCGCACTTAGCGCTAGGATAATTATCGCCGGCTAGCGTTGATTTTTATCGCTGAGATAGCGTGCTATTATCAACGCTTATCTCAATAGCGATAAAAATCCTCACGCTAAGTGGCTAACGTGAGATAAACGCTGGAAACCCAGCGATAATCTCACGTTAGCTTGTTGATAGGGACAGACAAACTTAGCCATGATATCCTCCTTCCATAGGATATCATGGCTAAGTCAGAAAAATACCAGACGTAAAAAAGCAGCGTTAACCGCGGTTAGCGCTGCTTTTTTTGTCTCTAACAGGGTTAGCGATATTCTTGATAATAGGAGAAATGTCGCTTAGCGACATTTCTCCTATTATTTTTCTCTGGAACGCCCCCTTTGCATCTCATTAGAGATGCAAGGGGAAGCGTAGAGTAAAAGGGTGCTAACATGCAAATTTGCATGTTAGCACCCTGTTGTTGATAGGGTGCTAGTTTTATCTCTGCTTTTTTGGCTTTTAAAGCCAAAAAAGCAGAGTTAAAGCCCTTGTTGATATGCCCCCTACTTGCTTTTTACCTTCCCTCAATGACAATGATTCCTGCACCCAAAATAGTCCCCCTTGTCCCCCCCGTGATCCTAGTGAGCAACAGGTTTGCCCCATTATCTTCACTGGAGGGAAATGATTGACTTTTAAGCATCAATAACCCTAACTTGTTAGTTGATACAAGGGCACCAATAATACATCAAAGACCAATAACAAGTGCAGCCCAAACGCCTGCTGAGGAAGATCAAAATTCTGGTCCGATAGAAGGTCATAATCAACTCCTTCCAAGATCAACCCCAGTGTCATGGAACATAGCCGGTTTGGCAAACAAACCATTAACAGATGACTGGGCAAGATTCATCAAGGGAGCTCAGACAATTTGCCTACAGGAAACATGGATGACAAATGATGTTGTTGCAGATGGATTAATTTCACTATGTACTCCTTCCTGCCACAGAATCTAGAATGAGTAGGGCAAAGGGTGGTTTAATGGTATTCATTTCTATTGATGTCCCTTTCAGGATACTTAAAACCTTTCTTGATTCACCTTATTATCAGGTTGCCCTATTAAGAATAGATAACAATCCTGATATCCTAGTAATAAAGTACTGTAATAACATATTTGACAAAACAAGAGTTAAGGTACCAAATAATCTCGATACTGCATTAGAGAGTTTCTTTCAGATAAGGTAAAGGATGTGTTTGTAATTTGGGTAGGAGAGATTAACATCTCTAAATGCACTAAAGTGTGTGGGTTAAATGATTCCTCTGAGGAAGACATGGTATGTTGTCTCTCTGAATAAATTATCTTTTTAACACAACATGACTTTTATGATTCCACAAACAGTAGGTGATGTTACTAATCCTTCCACCTTCATTGGAGTGATGGGGAAGAGTAATATTGATCATATAGTGGTCTCTAGAAATTATAGTGCAATTCCAATTAAGTTCGAGGTAGGAAGAAACTGTGGGGCATATTATCAAGCACGGCGTTAAAATTATCGCCGCTTTAGCGGCAGAAAACTGCTGCTAAAGCGGCGATAATGGGCCGTGTCTTGATAATATGTCCCTGTGTTAGCTACCAAAACCCTTTAACCCTATCTCTACAGCAGTACTGCCCCATAAGTGAGAGTCCAGTAAAGATAATTAGTATTAAAACACAGGACAGAATACCATAGGAATTACATGGACCGGTATTGATCCTGCAGATTTTTTGTCAGAATTAATAAAGGAGAATAAAGAAAAATGTTCCTCCTTTTTGGAAGGAGACACATACTATGCTCTAGTTATTGATGCACACATTCTGATCTCTAACTCTATAAATCAGTGCCTGAGCAGGGTTTTTAGAGGTTGAAGAGAAGGGCTCAAGGGATGGTTTGACCAACACTGCTCTAAGGCAGGAAGGGACCTAATCAAGCAGTTGCATGCATATCCAAGAAATCAATTAATCAATTGGGGAGAGGAGTTAGCCTAATTGCTAGGGCGGTTGACCTCAAATCTGGGGAACGGGTTTGAGTCTCGGCAATGACGGTGAACATCCTGTGATTCTGGGCAAATCACTTAATCTCCCTGTGCCTAACAAAAATGAATGTGTCCTCATGTAACGCAACTTAAGCTCTGTAAAGCTCTCTGATAAATGAAATCTTCGGGTCAAGTGCTCACTATATATAACTCCGTAAAAAAAAAGAAACATTTAGCACTTTTAAATAGTAGAATACAGTATAAGACAGCCATTAAAGCCAGAAAGAAAGACCTCCAAGATACAAGTGGTGTAAATCTAGTGCAGGCTGCAAAAAGTAAGGATAATATCCTATTTTTAAAACTAATAATAAACCTCTTTTAATAGATAGCTCGGCCCCATAGGTTGCATTCTAAGGGAAAAATCTACACTATACGGTATAGGCCCCTGGGAGTCACTGGTAGACGGGATGGGTTCCAATACTTAGGAATTGAGATAACAAAGGATAAACAAAGGATAAAATACACTTCTCGGACAGAAACCTACTGGTAGCCCTCTTGGAATACCAGATGGACGCAGATCGCTGGAGACGATTGCCACTGTCATTGCTGAGACACAACAATATTGTACTAAAGACAAAGATAACAAAAATATCGACTTTACATACTTATAATGTAAATGACAAATATTGAATATAAAATATTGTTAGTAAAAATATAGTAATTACAGAAAATACTTACTACGAAAATATAGACCAGAAAAATATTGTTTTTTTAATAAAATAATATTGATTTCAAAAATACAGTTTTCCAGAATATTAAAATACCATTGTTTAATATTCCATGGAATACAATATAAATTATAAAGTCTTTGCCATTTTGAAATTCAAATTTATGAAATAAAAAATATACATAGATTTGGGTGTTATATTTACTATTCTACTCCAACAAACATTGGTGAAAGTGCATATAGTGGATGGGGGCATATTTACTACTCTAACTCCTATCACATACATATTATAGGAAGTGCATATGTTGTGGGATTAGATATATTATTCTAACTCCAATCCTACAGACATTGGGAAAAGTGCATAAATAGAGAAGGTCATATTTACTACAATCCCACAAATATTGGTAAAAATGAATACATTGGAACAGGGGTGGGCTCAAATTTACTATTCTGACTCCAGTCCCACAAAAATTGGAGAAACAGCATTAATTAAGGGTTAGATGTACTCCGATCCCACACAAGCCGGAAAGACTACATATTTGGGGTTTCAAATGAACTAATAACTCCATTACCAAAAAGCCTTTTAAAATTAGAAAAATGTGTGTTGTGAGATTTGCTCTTCTAACACCTCTTCAACAAACATTTTGTTAAATTATTACAAATTTAATATATCTGAAATATATTTTTATAAACGAAATCCTAAAAATGCTTTTTATCTGGTATCAAACATGTTAAATTAAATCAAAATCAATGTTCATTACTTTTTAGGTCTCGCCTACGCAGTGCGCATGCGCTGCTTAGGGGAGACCTCTTGGAATCGATCCGCTTTTTTCCCCAAAAACGTGCACGCGTTGCATTGCTTGCATGTTAGGCGATTCCCTTGCAGGAGCGTGCTTTGAAACCATCTGTTTGTAATTAACAGATGCTTCCTGCTCGCTCCCACAAGGGAAACAGGCGCAGGCCCCCTCCTCTCTCCCCTCCCCCTGCTGCCGCCTCCTCTCCTCGTCAACCTTTTTTTTTCAGTTCTTTGTGGTAGATGGTCCTTGTCGCTGTGTGTGCTTTTTCATTCTGTCTGGTGCAGCTGCCACTGTTGGAACGGTAGATGAAGGGTAATGTGTCTTGTTACGAGAACGAGAAGTGCATGGCTGAATACCCCTAACTGATTGTATCCATTTTATCCCGAGGTCTCTCGCTAAATGCCGCTGTGCACTGATTATGTCCAAGTTTAGTGTGTTATTTCGGTACAGTTTTTATATTAGGCTAAACATCACTGGGTCTGGTGTGTGAAAGAACTGGCATAATGCAATTTACAGAGTTTGGCCCTATTCACTTGGATATAGAGCCCAACTGTACTTTTATAATCCGATATTCACAAACTGGGGAAACAGCGCCACCTTGTGGAACGCACGCAAGCGTGCACCTCTGGCATAATACCTGTGCTGGCATTAGTTAGCCGCTTGTCCCGTAGTTGACTACCTAGGTTTTCAGAGTATATGGTATATTTGACATCATGCGAGAGAGGCTTGACGTGCGTGCTCCTCCCACGAGTCTAACCCTGCAGCAAGTCCAGATCGCAGAGACGTGGCTGTAAAGAATGCTGGTTTGGCGGCAGAGACAGAAGTGTGCCTGGCCCAGACAAGTTCTGCCTGCAGACACTTCCCTGCCTGCACTCGCTGCAGGCCGGCATTATCTTCTCAGATCCGGAGAGCGAGGAACCCCCCCACTCCAGAGCACCAGGCCGCCGGTGCACAGGTGAGTGTGAACGTGTAATGGATATTTCACATCGGTGAGTGTTTCGCACTTACTAAGTTCGCGCTTCTCCCGGCCTATTCTAGGCCCCTTTCCAAGTAACTCCCGACTGTCAAGAGACCGCCAAGGACGGTCTGCAGTTCATCACAAGCCGGAAGATTTGGTGTGCACATTATAGTCCTCCGGTATTACCTCAACACTTCCAAAGTGTCACTTGAAAATGTAACATTTTTAAAGTGACACATACATAAACAATTGAGATGCTTATTGGCTACAGTGCAATTTCTGAGTTTGCTAGATGCTTAAACAAGCATTTGCAATGCAATAGGTCTCGCATTTACGCGAGTTTGAGCTATTGGCACTGTAAATGACAATGGGCCCGATTCACAGAATTAACTTAAGACAAAATCCTAAACTTACTACTTTTGGTATTCACAGAATGCACTTACTACTTTTGGTATTCACAGAATGCACTTACTACTTTTGGTATTCACAGAATGGATTTACGACTACTAACTTTACGTCCACACTCGGGCCGGAAATTCCGGCCCGGAGGCGGAGCTTCCGGCCCGGAGGCGGAGCTTCCAGGCCGGAGGCGGGGCTTCCGGGCCCGGAGGCGGAGCTTCCGGCACGGAGGTGGGGATTCCGGCCAGTGGCGGAGATTTAGCCATTGCCAAAATCTCCGCCTCCGGGCCGGAAGCTCCGCCTCCATTATGCCACAGCAAGTCAATAGTTTTGGACTGCGTACAGGGGGAAGTCAGTCATGCAGCTGGCCGGCCCTTACAACGAGCTCCACAGACCAGTAAGTGTCGCTGTGAAGTGTGTGTGCAGCTCCAACCTCAGCCTCGGAGTCTCTCAACTGAGGTGTGGCTTGCTCTGTGCCCCAGTCAGTCCTAATTTAATTTACTTTCCTTGTGTGTGCACTGCAGCCAGCAGCCCTGCTCCTTTGACTCCTCTTAGGAGTTGCCTGTTAATGGGACCTCCCGGGCTGTGCTGATGATAGTGCCATGTTGTGTTGAATTGGGTTTGAAGTGCCAAGGGGTAATCAGGAAGGGCAAATAGCCCCAGGATGACTATCACTGATTTTTATTTAAAGGCCCCTCCAAGCCAGGCACACTGCTGTAAAAAAACAAGCATTGGCATAGCCAATAGGTCTCGCCTTTGGGACCTTACAAGTATTTAGTTATGCAGCACAATATCCTTGGTGCAACAACATCAACTGTTGCATGGTTAAACACTTATTTGGTCCCAACGGCGAGACCTATTGACTATGCCAATGCTTAATTGTTTAATATTGGGATTCCAATGTTTTATGAAAAAAATAAATCTCAAAAAAGAGTCCATGCATACAGATATGTCAATAAATGAAATCTCACTGCCTATGGTTCAGCCCACTTTCCACTGAAAAGGCATTTCTTTTTATTTATCTATAACTTTTGACCACACAGAAGTATTTACACCAAAAGTGGCAATCCCTTGTAGTCAGATGAGGTCCAGTATATCAGGGGCAAAAAGATTTGATAGATAGGAAATGTGCTTGCACCTACAGCCAACACCCCTGAGTAGATTTCCGCCGGATTTGCATGAAAGTAAAACTTCACTCAACGTATGTTTGGTATAAATCTGTTCAGTAGTTTTGGAGAAAAGCATTTACAAAATTGACAGAACAGGCTTTAAATGGTGAACACTTGTGTATATCTATGGGGTTTAAAATTGCGATTCAGGAAATTTCGAATCCTATCAATCACTTTTGATTGATTTATTTTAGCAAAAGTGATTAACTGGAGAAGGACTCACACAGGACTGACAGAGGAAAGTGTGACTGACCCCCCTGAGGGATCCACCTGGAGACAACGACACATATAGAATTGGGAGAAACCTCACCTGATGACACAAATCGAAAGCTTGGGGTTGGACCCCTCATACCTTGGGTTGTAGTAAGCCCATGTTGCTGGGGTCTCATACTGGAGACACAATAAAAGCTGCCTGGCCATTAAACCCTCCCCCACCACTCACGTTGGTGACTCGGCCCTACCTGTATTAACCAGTGATAGCGATCAATTGCCTGAGTAAGTAAACCTGTGACTTTTACATGTTTTCTTTCTCTCCCTCCTTTTTTCTTCTTATTATAATATAGGACATTTATCAGACATCACAATTATCCTCCCTCTACTTTATTTCATGACTCACCCTTGATTCAGACGATAGAATCAGTTAAGACAATGGCGGGGTTGTGGGGTGTATGTTAACCATAAATTTAATTTTATATACCTGACCGCTGTCGCAATTCACATTGCTAATATTTAAACTGGAACCTTTTTTCAAATGTATTTAAAAAAAATCTTTTTATTGATCAGTTAGATGGTCCACTTCACATTACAATAGAACATAGCTCTGCGTAGTACACAAAATCTGGGACAAAGTCACTTATCGTGTCTACACAAGGGTTGTATCAGAATACATTCACATTTACCACATTCAAATCATAATTCCAGTAACTCCGATTGTTTACACCTTAATGTTAAGGAACCACAGGTTATATGTAAGTTAACTTTATCTCCTCTCAGATCCCTCTGAACTCTATCCATTTATTCTAAATTTTGTCTCATATCCCCAGGCATCCTTGGCTCTGGTATATTGTGATTTCAGCTGCACAACACGGTCAGCTTCCGAATCTTTGAGTTTGAGGGGTTCCTTTGTTCTCCAGCTCCTGGCTATATTCCTTTTTGCTATTATGTCAGCTATCATGAGCCATAGAGTGGTATACTTTGGCCATTTGGCCTCCCCTGTAATGCTCAATACCTGTAGTCATCAACTGCGTGATTTTATTCCAGTATCTCTGTATTACGGGGTAGTCCCATAATGTGTGAAAGAAAGTGCCTATACCGTTGCAACCCCTCACGCATTTATCTGTATAACTCCTACCCATGCAGCAGATTCTGATCCTGGTTGTATAGGATCTCTGTAGTATTGTAATTGTATGAGTCGGAATCTTGCTCGTATTGCCACTTCTCCAGGGCTCCGTATAGGTTCTGCCCAGTCATCGTCCTCTAGGCTCCCTTTCTCACGCTCCCATGCCTCTTGGCTAGCTCCCAATGGATCTGCTCTATTATGCATAATCTTTTTGTAAATAAGGGAGGTTGCCTTCTCCAATATTGGGTCAATTAACACAGAGTCTTCCAGTGGTGAGTATTCAAGTATTTGATCCCCTAGTGCGATATGTGATCTGAGGGCATGTAGTGGAAGTGTTTGGTATCTGACATCTGATATTCGGTCTGTACTTCATGAAACTCCATCATTCCCTGTCTAGTCCAGATATCTCCCAGGTGTTCTATGCCTAGTAGGGACCATCGGCAGAAACCCAGCAACCCACCCACTTACTTGAGCACATCGCTGCACCATAGAGGAGTGCGCTCTGTCAGCTGTCTTTCCCAGCCCAGGAGTTTAGTTGCGTGCCTCCAAATCCTGAATGTGGTTTGTGTATGATGCGGTAGCACTCTCTCCGTGTTCTTAGGTTATAGTGCTTCCAGGTACCCATTCCATCCCATCGCAAGTCTATCAACCCAATATGCAGGTTCCTCCCTGCCTGCAAATGCCCATTCAGTAAGTGTGACCAATTCTGATGCCTAGTAATATTTCTTAATGTCTGTAATTGCTAGGCCACCCTCATATACTCCTCGTTGTAGTTTACACTCGCCCCTGAGTGAAAAGGGGCGCATGACGCGACCGCGAGGCAGACCCAAGCACACAGGTGATGCGTGCAGTCCGATTTTGGCTGTGGCGCACATAACGCTTGACTAAAAAAGTTTACATTGCGAATTTGCACAGGCTATTTTAAAATTTTAACTGCTGACTTTGTTTTTACTTGCATTGTGTAGGGGAAAGGAGTTGTGTTTAATACTCCGGGTGTGGGCAGACATCTTGAGGAGTGTTAAGTCAGCACTCTAGCTTCTACGGTCCTCACGCTCGCCCCTGAGTGAAAAGGGGCGGATGACGCGACCGCGAGTCAGAACTGAGCACACAGGTGATGCGTGCAGTGCGATTTTTGGCTGTGGCGCACAGAACGCTTGACTTAAAAAGTTTACATTGTGAATTTGCACAGGCTATGTTAAAATTTTAACTGCTGACTTCGTTTTTACTTGCATTGTGTGGGGGAAAGGAGTTGTGTTTAATATTCCGTGTAGAGGCAAACATCTTGAGGAGTGTTAGGTCAGCGCTCTAGCTTCTACGGTCCTCACACTCGCCCCTGAGTGAAAAGGGGCGGATGACGCGACCACAAGCCAGAACTGAGCACACAGGTGACACGTGCAGTCCGATTTTTGGCTGTGGCGCACAGAACACTTGACTTAAAAATTTACATTGCGAATTTGCACAGGCTATTTTAACATTTTAACTGCTGACTTCGTTTTTACTTGCATTGTGTTGGGGAAAGGATTTGTGTTTAATACTCTGGGTGGGGGCAGACATCTTGTGGAGTGTTAGGTCAGCGCTCTAGCTTCAACGGTCCTCACGCTCGTCCCTGAGTGAACAAGGGGCGGATGACGCAACCGCGCAGTGGGTGTGCCACTGGCACGCCGAAGGCGCGCCTAAGGCAAGCCCGTCTGCGCCCGTCCGCGCACGAACGGGTCCAGGGGCCAGGACCCCTGGTTCCCTTATGAGGACACTGTTTTCCTACACAGCCTCACAGCTGATTGATCTCAAAGGAATGGAAGGGCAGACCTGCCATCATAGCCTTGGACCTCCCTTTATTAAAAATAAATGTCCACATTGCCCCCTAGTACTTTACCCCCAATTATCAGAAGGTAAGACATCCTCTCATGACTTTATCTATAAAATGTGCCTGTTGAACTGCCGCTCGCTTGTTAAACACGCCATTGAAATTCGGCTAATATTGGAGGAAAAAATCCCGGATGCAATGTTTCTCACAGAAACGTGGCTCACCAGCTTGTCAGATCCAGCAGTGGTCCAGGCCCTTCCACCAGCCTATGTTATCCAAAGACAAGATCGGATACGAAGTAGAGGAGGAGGCTTGGCCATTATCCACAAGGACACCTTTAACTGTCGGATCAAAGGGCTTAGTTGCGGATTGTGAAAGCATTTAGTTTGCCATCTGCTTTTCACATATCTGCACCTTCTCCGGGGTCTTAATTTATCAGACTCCAGGACCTAATGGTCTTTTTAACACTGATTTACCTTAAAAATTAGCCAATTCAGTAAGCTCCCTGCCTAACTTTTCTGTTTTGGGGGACATGAATATTCATTTTGATGACAGCTCCGCATCTAATGTGGAGGAATTGGTCGACAGCCTAGATGCCCTTGCCCTTAATTTGAAGGTAAATCATCCAACTCATTCAAAAGGCCATCTACTGGATCCTATTTTTACCAATATTAATCTAATAGTGGATAACCCCACCCCACTACCATGGAGTGATCACTACTTGATATCTTTCTCCTGGCCCTCCCCAACCAGCAATCCAATTCAGGAGCCGGTATAGAAATTGAGTCGTAATTGGTCTAGGCTCCCTATTGGGACATGGGCATATACCCTTAACAACACTCGCCCAGTATTTGAAGCCGACCCAGAATCGGCCAACCAGGAATTTAATAAATGGATTGAAGCTTCTCTGTGACACCTGAAGAAGTGGATAACCAACAAAAAGGGCCCCAAGAGCATTGCATGGTATACCCCGAGCTGAGAGAAATAAAATTAAAATGCAAACAATCTGAGAGACAGTAGAGGAAGAATTTCTCAGACGAGATGAAATGCATTTATAGGAAAGCTTTAAAAATCTATAAACTAGAAATCAATAAAGCACAATCCCGGTATTTTGCAACTAGGATCTCTTCAGCGTCCAACGCTCCACGGGAAATTTTTAGGATTGTAAAATCCCTTACTACCCCTCCGGTATCAGCCTCTCCTGCTGTTGATACCTTAGGACGCTGCAATGACTTAGCAGAGTTCTTCTTTAAAAAAATTCAATCTATCTATTCCATCAACCATCACTTCTTCAAACCACCTCCCCGTAGAAAATTAATCTAATTTACCTGGGATTGGATTGGAGGTCTTTCCCCCTCTGTATATAAAATCTTTAAAAACGTATCTGAATAAACTAAAATCAGGTTCCCCGAGGGATATGGCTCCTCCCACTGTTCTGAACCAAGTTTTTGACACAGTTGCCCCGATCATCCTAGAACTTATCAATGTATCTTTGGGCTCGGGGACTATCCCCACCTTATGGAAACGAGCCATAGTAAGAGCATTGCTTAAGAAAGTAGGTGCGGATCCTGAAGTGTTTGCTAACTATTGGCCCATCTCATTACTTCCAGGGATTACAAAAATTGCAGAAAAGCACATCAACTTCATCTTGTCCACCTTTTTGGAGAATAATGACCATCTTCACCCAACGCAGACTGGATTTAGAGCCCATCAGGGCACAGAGACAGCCCTGACTGCAGTCGTTGAGGAAGCTCGGAAAATCTTAGACTCTGGAGGCTCGGCGGCAATTGTCCTCTTAGATCTGAGTGTGGCTTTCGACACCGTGAACCATCAACTGCTGATCTCTAGGAGTATAGAAGCAGGGGTGTCTGGAACCACACTTATGTGGCTCAAATCTTTTTTAGATGCCCGCTCATTTCTGGTGTTCGAGGACAATTCCATTTCTAAGAGTATGCCACTGAGTTGTGGGGTTCCGCAGGGCTCATCTCTGAGCCCCACTCTTTTTAATATCTATATGAGCCCCCTGGCCAAAATTGTTAAACCCTTTGGCATACAGATTATTACATATGCAGACGATACTCAATTGATCGTCTCCCTCAATTAACCTGAAAATAGGAAAAACAACCTGGCAAACTGTATGGAGAAAGTATCGGCGTGGATGGAGGGCTCTTATTTACAACTCAACGGAGCAAAAACGGATCTGATGTTTTTGGGGAAACCTTCCCCATTAGGCTTCACCTCTCTATGGCCTAAATGCCTGGGCAGCTTACCCCCCTCCAAAGAACAAATAAAAAGTTTGGGAGTCTGGCTCGATCATAAGCTAGACATGAAGAAGCAATCCCAGAATGGAGCTGGGTGCTGTTATGGATTACTGAAGACGGTTAGGAAAGTCCTCCCTCTGCTCCCACTTAATGCGAAGAAACTGCTGGTCCAAGCCCTAATTCTCTCTTGTTTGGACTATGCAAATCCCCTTTATTTGGGTTCTCCGAGCTCCACGATAAAGATACTTCAGACGGTGCAGAATTGTGCAGCTCGAATGCTGCTACAGGTCCCCCACAGAGAATCTGCTCGAGCCTCTCTAGCATCCTTGAACTGGCTTCCTATTTCGGAAAGGATCCAGTTCAAATCCCTTTGCATCACCCACAAGATTACGTCTTCTAAGGGCCCCCCTATTTTACAGTCCATCATTTCCCCGTACCACCCCAGGAGAGCTATAAAAATATAGATCTAGGAGTGGGGGAAGACGATTCGCCTACATTGCCTCCAAGAGTGAAATGCTCTTCCAAACCACATGCGGCTAGAAGAGGACTATTTGTGTTTCCGTAGACAGAAGAAAACGTTCTTGTTCCCATCCATCTAATGCCTCTCACTGGGTAGGCTCGGTTCTTTGCGCTGGGAGGCTTTCGGGTAGCCATGCGCTTTATAAGTACCCTTTTCATTTAATTTCATTTAATTTCATGGAGTGCTATCCTGGAGTTTCCCCCTCCCCACAACAGCTAAATCTATTTTGTGGAAGAAATCTACGGGAATCTTATAGGGGTGTTTTGTAGAACATAGAGTAGGCGCGGGAGTGCCATCATTTAAAAAATAGCCGCTCTACCCATCAGTGAGAGTGGTAGTGTTCTCCAATTGGAAATGTCACTTCGTAGTCTATGCAATTGGGGCCACAGGTTATCGTCTAGAAGGTTGAGTGATCGGAATCTTTGAGTGTATGTCATATATCCGTGTGGTCGTCTGATTCATTTAGTAGTATCTCTGTTTGATTCTGACTAGCTGTGTGTTGAGGTGTAGGCCCAATCCCTCCCGGTTCCCTTTCCCTGATTCCCATGTGTAACATGGCTGGATATCTGTTGATCAGAGGAATAACATCATCAAACATACAAACTTGAAACAAAACCCCAAAGAACTCCCCCCTCCCTGCTACCCTGCATGGCGGGATTAAAACCTCTCGCCTTGATGGGGTGGCCAAGATGGCGGCGGAGTGAGACGCATTTCCCTGTCTCTCCGGAGCCGCCCGATTTTAGCTTTGGATATCGTCCCTCCTAGTGCCCATCGGAGCTGGACGCTGTGCCCTGCTGTGTTCGCTGCCCATCCTGCCATCGTTGGTGCGCTTCTTTTGGCATACGGAGGCGGTTTTCAGGTTCCTTCAGGCGGTCCGGACCTGGCCTTGCTGCGGCCCAGAGGCCTTGGTGGATCGGGGCCGCCGCAGCGATCCCCCGCCCTGTGTGCATCGGCAGCTTCGGGGGCACCTGTCGGCACAGCAGAGTTGGTGCCTGTGCATGCTCTGGGTCGACAGCCACCGCAGCCCGGCGACGGCGCGACATCAGCGGCCACCATTTGCCCGCCTGGAAGGTCCGGCCCCGCGCCACCCTGCTTCGGCGGGCCTTGGTGAGGAGCGGCGGCGCTTGATTCCCCGGTGTGCGGAGGGGGCATAGTGGCGAGGCAGGGGTGAGTGCGACACAGCGCTACGGCGGTGAGGAGTGCAGGGGCAGCAGCTGCTGAATGGCGATTGTCGGTCCGCGGGCAGGCGGATGGAGTGCTGCGCGATTAGCAGGGGTAGCGAGGGGCCTTTCTGAGGGCCCTGATTTGGATTTGCTGATTAGGTCCGCCCTTACCTCTCTACTGCTTGGCTGTACGGGAGCGGCGGCTGCGGTTGTGGGCACCCCCCACGTGGTCATTCCCTGGGCCTGGCGGGGGTTTAGGGCCTGGGAGACCTGCGCTGTTGCCCTTAAGAGACCTACCTTCAGCCCGCGAGTCTGCGGGCGGAGTCTGCCTGCTGTGAGTGAGGGCTGGGGGCCAGCCGGAAAAGTTTGCTGGGGCCTGCTGCTTTGAGTGGTCCCACTCTCAGCGCGTGTGCAAAGAGGATTGACCGGTAGGTGCGGAGAGGCATCTACCCCCACAGTGGTGGTGCTCGGGCCGTATATCGGCAGCCGGTGTTGTGGTGGGTGACCTGGCAGGCGAACGGAGGGGGCCCGCTGCGCGCTGTGGGGCGTTCCTTGGATGTGGAGTCGCCCTGCCCCTCCCCCCCCTACTGCTTTGAAGGATCTGCTGGACTGGTCGCTCCCTCGGGGGTTTCAGCTGGTTGTAGGGGCTGGTGCATCAGGAGCTGTAGGGGCTTTTGGCGCCTTGGTGGGGGCCTGCCTTGGTTGTTCCCTGCGCACGTTGTGGGGTTGTGACTGGGAGAGTCCTGGGAGCGGTGGCCGGCGTGCAGGCCTCTTTCTCATTCTGGGTATATCTCCCTGCTGCGTATTGGACTTTGACTCATCTCCCTGTGGATTGTCTAGTGGGCCAGTTGGTCCGGCGCATTGGTAGCTTGTTGGTTTCCCCTTGTACTGGGTCTGGATTTTGCTGGGGGTGGGCTTCGGCCTTGCTATTTGGAGGGTTGTTTTCGCCTTTTGCTACGCCCCCAGTTCCTCTACGTGGGCTCTTGCCTTGGCCAACATGTCTTCCGCCAGGAACAGGCGTGATAAGACCCTGAAGGATTTCCTGCAGAAATCGGCGGGTCCGTCCGCCTCCCAATTGGGCCCCCACTTGCCGCAGCCTGAGCATAGTGATCAGCCGGCGACCAAAGCTTTTATGATCGATTTATTCTCGGCCATTAAAGAGGATTTTCTGGATCTCCGCTCCCAGCTCTCCTCCTACCTGCGTGAGGTACGGCGCGACGTGGACGCCATTGGGGAACGAGTTGCTACCCTGGAGGAGCACGATTTGGGGTGGGAGGACAATCTACACCAGCTCCAGCAGGATGTCATTCGCCTCACGGAGCAAAACCTTGATTTACAAGCTCACGTTGAGGACTTGGAAAATCATTCCCAACGTAACAATATCAGAATCCGGGCTGTGCCATGGAAAAGGGAAGGGGATAACCTCTGTGAGTATGTCAGCCAGCTTTTTCGACAGATCCTGGGGGATGGTGGGGAACAGGAAATACAGCTGGACCGCATCCACCGTGTTGGCTTGCCGAGAGGTGCTAAAGCTCCCCCACCGGACATACTGGTGTGTGTCCACAATTTCCAATTTAAGGAGCAAATCCTTTGGAAGGCCCGCGACCTTAATCCCGTGCAATTTCGGGGCCATCAACCAGCACTCTTCCAGGACTTAGCGGCTTCCACTCTGGTCAAACGCAGGGAGTTTAAGCCCTTCACTAACCATCTCCATGAGCAAGGCATCCCCTATTCATGGGGCCACCCATTCCGACTTATCTTCAAATACCAGGACAAGCTCCTGCAGATCCGTTCTTTGGACGTCGCCTACGATGTCTTGGGGCTGGAACGGTCTTCTCCTCAGTCTGGGAACGCTGGTGCCCCTCCGCGTCGACGTAGGTGCTCCGGCAGCTGGAAGCGGGTCGGGAAGTCCCCTCAGTCTTCGAAGCCCAACATGTCCATCAGTATCATGGAGAGAGAGTCGGCTCTCCGGTGGCACAGGTGACGGACAACACCGACGTCCCTTGAGCCACACATAGCTGGCATCAGGTGGGCTCTTTCTCGGCGCCAGAGGAGGGAGATCCTCTGTCGAGCGTTAATACCACCATCTATCCTTTGGGTGTTGGATGTATATTGTCTCCGGTGTGTGGCATAATTTAGAATGGTGCCATGTTCCCCTCATCGTTTGATCTACATGACAGACTGTGCTCATGCGTCCCGTTTTTTTTTTTTTTGTGTGTGTTTGTTTTGTCTTATGGGTTGGGGAAGTGGGGTTTGTTGGGGTTATGGGGTTGCTTTGGGGCTCCGCATCAGTTCTCCATCAAGCCTGGGGGAGGTATGGTCAGTGGTCACTACCTCCTAGAACCCTTCCTGCGTGCGGCCCTCTCTGAGGTTCTGGCTTCTCCGGACGCCTCGATCCTGGTGGGTGAAGATTTGAATGTGGTGATGGATCCATGTATGGATAGGTCTGAGCAGCGGTCCCATCGAATGGGTGCGCTCTCGCAGGGGGGGAGGCAGTGGATGATTGATGGCGGTTTGAATGATGTCTGGCGCGTACAGAGCGAGATTATGCCTACTACTCCACAGCGCACAAAACCTATGCCCTCCTCGACCACTTTTTAGCCTCAACCTCTCTGCTGCCCCACTTATCTGCAGCGACTATCACACCCGTTCACTTTCGGACCATGCCCTCATTTCGGGACAACTCACCTCTCACGGCAAACGCCTGCCACCCCCTGGCTGGCGCCTTTGCGATTCTCTGCTACACTCCGAATCGGTTGTTACTTGAATAAGGGACACTATAACCGCTTACCTTGCAGCTAATGATCAGGGGAGTACGTCTTTAGCGGCGGTATGGGAAGCCTTGAAGTTGGTGGTTCGGGGAGAGTTCATCGCCCTGGCTGCAGCATTTACGCGTATACGTAAACCTAAGCGGGCGGAGCTGGAGGAGGAGGTGAGAGCTCTAGAGACAGGGGCCCCTAGGGTGTGGAGGGAGCTGGAAACAAAGCGGCGCATGCTGAAGCACTTATACTTAGATAGAGCTGAGCATGCCCTCCTGCTCCTTCGACATTCATTTTACCTTAGTGGGGATAAAGGGGGAAGCTGTTAGTCCATAGGTTGAGAGGGTGCGCACAGAGGTTGGCGATCCAGTCCATTAGGGACTCCCAGGCGGTTGAGTATACCACAGACACCCTTATTGTGGATTCCTTCCGTCACTTTTATCAGAGATTATATAGTAGGAAGGCGCCAAGCTCGGACGGGATGGCGGACTATCTCACGTCCTGCCGCATTACGTCGCTGTTTAAATCATCGGCTGGCGCTTTGGATACAGCTATTCGCATTGAGGAAGTCATATCCGTGATAGCCCGTTTGAAGAGTGCCAAATCTCCGGGGCCGGATGGCTTCTCAGCCCTGTTCTTTAAAACTTTCTGCGTAGAGCTGGCACCGCTTTTTACACGTCTTTTCAACTCTTTCCTTGACACTGGAGAAGTAACACCCTCCATGTCAGAGGCTGCGATTATGGTCATCCTTAAACCTGGGAAGGAATCTAGAGATTGTGGCTTGTATCGGCCGATTTCCCTTTTAAACATCGACCCAAAGCTCTTTGCGAGTATCATGGTGGCCCGTCTTAGCCCCCTGATGGACGGCATCATCGACCCAGACCAATCAGGCTTTATCCCAATGACACAGGGCGGGGATAATACCAAGCAAATTCTTCACCTTATAGACCTGGTTAACCGATCTCGAGCCCAGGCCTTTCTCCTTTCCATCGACGCAGAAAAGGCCTTTGATCGGGTGGACTGGGGATATCTGTTTATCGTTTTGCGGGCCTTTGGGCTTGGTGAGAATTTTGTACGATGGGTGCAATGTCTCTATGCAGCCCCTAAGGCATCGGTGAGAGTGAATGGGTGTAACTCTGCCCTTTTCCCCACCTCCAGGGGGACACGGCAGGGGTGCCCCTTGTCCCTGCTACTTTTTGCGCTCTATATGGAGCCTTTTGCCTAACGCATACGCTTGAACCCGGATATAGTGGGAATTAAGTTTGGCGCTGACACCCACAAAATTAGTCTTCTGTATGCAGACGATGTTATTCTTTCGCTTAGCCAACCTCATTCCACTCTGTGGTACTTGGCGACGGAGCTTCATGAATTTGGTAAAGTGGCAGGGTGAACTTTTCGAAATCACAAATTCTTAATCTTTCTGTCCCTGACGATGAGGTTCAGGACCTGCAATGAGACTTTGACTTTCAGTGGATGCACTCCGACATTACATACCTGGGTATCCAGATGACTTCCTCTATCACTAAAACTGTCTCCCTCAACTATAACCTGTTGGTGGATCAAACTTCCAAATCACTCTTCGACTGGTCTCGTCTCAGTCTGGCCTGGTACGGGAGACTCGCGGCAATAAAAATGACTGTACTCCCACGTGTCCTTTATCTGTTTCAGATGCTCCCTGTGCCGGGTACCCTCCAGAAATTGCAGGGTCTCCTTAATAAATTTCTGTGGAACAACCGGAGACCGAGGATTGCATTATCACTTGTTACTTCGCCGAAAGCCGTGGGGGGGCTGGGCTTCCCGCTCTTGGGTGCCTATTATCAAGCATCTTGTCTTCGCTACGTCATGGAGTGGAATAGGCCGCTGTCCAGCAAGCACTGGAACTTTCTGGACCAGACAGTTGCTGGTTGTAATGTATGGCGTGAACTTTGGCTTCCACGGAAGCATAGGGCATGGGGTCTCTATTCGTCGCCGGTGACTTCACCGACTCTCAAAGCGTGGGATCAGTTAGCGAGGCACAAGGGTTGGACTACGTTTCCCTCCCCGATGACACCTATTGTGGATAACCCTGACTTCCCGCCAGGATGCGCGTCCCCAGTCTTTCATCGCTGGAGGGAGGAGGGGTGTAAGAGAGTGGGCTCTCTCTTTGACCTGGATGGCTTGATCCCCTTCGCTCAACTGCGCAAAGACTATTTTAATTTGCTGAAGACCGATGCTTTTCATCACTTGCAACTGGTGCACTGGGTGACCCAACCGTCTAACTTCGCTTTGATGTCTCGTCCATTGACCACTTTCAAGCGCTGGTTAGTTCACAAAAAGGATGACCGGAAGCTCATATCGGAATTGTATGCAATGATCATGGTGCGTCCTAAGAAGCAGCGGTCGAAGGCGCAGGTTCGTTGTGAGACTGAGTTGGGGCACCCTCTGACGCACAAAGAGTGAGAGCATATCTTCTACCGAGCCCCCTCCATTTTCAACTCCCGGTCCCATATTAGTGACTCTAGGCTTACGTCGTTTCCCCATCGTTCGCCATCCATCCAACTAGTTCCAGTCCTCCTCTAGGGTAGCGAATTACCACACTTTTCCCTTGGCAGTTACACAAAGCATGGCGTATTTAATTTCTTTAGACCATAGTGCTTTCTTGACTTCCAGGAAATTCCGTCTCGCTTGTAGGACCTTCACCATCGTGAAATCCAGGAAAATTTGATTGTTGTGTTGTGTATTTTCAGCTGTGGCCACTACGGGCAGTCTGGAGAATCATATCTCTGTTCCGGATATTGAAAATACGGGCCATGATTAATCTTGGTGGAGCCCCTGGTCGCGGCCACATAGCTGGGACTCTGTGAGCTCTTTCTACTGAAAAATATTTTTTACCGACCCTTGGGTTTTAGCGAGTTTAGTATGAGGTCCTCAACATACAGGTCTACTGCATGGCCCTCTGCCCTCCCCAGAACTCCAATAGTGTGCACATTATTATGGCATGAGCGGCCCTCCTGATCTTCCAACTTAGGGGCCTATTAGGATGGCGTATCGCCCCCGCTGGGCTGGCGGCAGCCACCGCCGGCCCGGCAGGGGCGATTCGCCCGCCATCCATGGCAGAATGCCCCCAAGCCATATTAGGATGGCTGGGGGTCCATGGCGGACGGGTATAATATGGTGGCGATGTCTGCAAGACACCGCCATCCATATTATGATGATGGCGAAGATCAGCCTTTCCATGGCGGCGTTGTCGCCATGGAAAGGCATGCGGTTTCTGCATTTGGGGGCCCGTTGCGGGCCCCCAGGGTGTTGGGGGTGGGTGGTGCACATGGGGGGTACCTATGGTACTCCCCTGCATTTGCATGCACAAGGTGGCAGGCACCGCGCTGTTCCTGCCACCTTGTGCATGCAAATGCACTACATGCATTTTGTACATTGCGGCGGGTGCTGCTTACAGCACCGCCCGCCGCAATGTGCAAAATGCGGGATGCGCCCGCCAGTGTGGCGGGTGCATCCTGATCTGCATGGCGTGACCGCCGCACCTATAGCGGGCGGTCCCTTTAGCCGTTGCAATGGCGTCATTGTAATGGACCCTTTAGCCTCTAGCACTCTAGTTGTGTTGGTGAGTTCTTGTACTTTTCTTTGCAATATTTTGGTATCAGTTGCCAGAGTGTTCATTGTTTCCTCCATTTCCCCAGGTTTTGAAAATCGTCCCTCAGTAGTGAAACTACAGAGGACACAGTGTTGATTCGCTTGGCCAGGTCTGATTGTACTCCCTGGATGGCCACCATAAGGTCTTGGAGCTCGGGCTCCAAGGCAGTTGATGGGTGTTGCAGCCCTGTTTCTGATTCAGTTTCTGCCATGTGCCTCGCCACAGCATCCTTAGGGAGGGTGTACTTGTCTAACTTAGGGCTCTATTACGATGGCAGGCTGACAATGTCCGCCCACCACCGCAACGGCAAAAGGGACCGCCCGCCATAGGTGCGGCGGTCCCACCATTCAAATTAGGATGCGCCCGCCACACTGGCCCGGGGTGGGCTGTGCCTATAGGCCCGAGTGGGATGACACTTTCCCACTCCGCACCTCTCCTCCAATTTATGGGGCCCAAAATCACTGCTGCCAGGTGCTGCTGCCCCAGAGGCTCACCACCAATACCTTCACTCGCCCTTGTGCTGTTACTGCAGTTTTGCTCAGGTCCTGGTTGGCACCGGCTCGGTCACGGCACTCTGCTCCAGGCCCACCCTCTTGTACTCTGGTCCGGTCCGAACGTCTGGCGCGCATGCAGTTCGTCTGATTGCTCGCCTCGGTGGTCCCCGCCCCTTTGCTCAGAGTTCCGATGTGGATCACGCAAGGCCATCGTTCTGCGGCCTACTATCTTTAACGCTGATGATCTGTGATCTCGGGTTGGGGACAACTTCTCGAAACGTTACTGCCTCCAGGGTCCGGGCTGTGACGCTGCCTTCTTTTTTCCCCCTTTTGGTTGCTTATTTTCGGATCAGTGACGGATGGGTCGGGGATTCACGGGGGTGGCGCAGCGGAGCTACTCTATTCGGCGGCCATCATGCTTTGTGGCTAGCCACACCCCCTTAAACTGTAACCTTGGATGGATATTGTTACTTTAAATGTCTGTCTACACCTTAGGGTGTTTCTTATAAACGGCAATAAACCGATGTTTACAAAAATAAACTGGAGAAGGATCCTGTAAACTTGTTTCACCATCTTAAAAATCGCAGTTGTTGAAAAAAATAGCGATTTTGTTGTGGGGAGGTAGGCACCATGAGACATGTCTGAGCCTACAATAGTGCTGGGGAACACCAAGAGGAAAGGAAAAATAAACCAAAATACAGAAAATAGGTTTGCAGCACTAAAATTTCTATATGAATGAAATTTGCAATCTCGCGGCCCTTATTTTGTGATGTAAGGCTTTGCTTAGCTGGGTTGGGCGTGTTGGGAGCAGGCCCTGTTGTCAATCACCACTGCGCATGGCCAAAAAAATGAGGGAGGTTTTGGCTAAAACCCACACAAATCTGAACTGTTGAGTGTGGCAACAAATATAATTCATCTTGTATGTTTTGATAAGGAATTGACCAAGGGCATGACAGCTAGTCCCATGAGTCCATGTCTGTCATGAGAAAAGCCCCTACCCCCTTTGTCTCTTTGGCCTTCAAGACTTGAAGCCCCACGGAAAGGTACATTAACGTGCCGATTACGATCCGGTAAAAAAATAGCCCGTACGACTCGTATCCGGTCTTTTTACTGTACGAATCGTACAAATGCCGTACAAACTGCCAATTACGATTCGCATGGGAAAAAGACCATACGAATCGCATTGGGAATAATTCCCAACACGTCCTCGGGTCGGAAATTGTGTCCGACACGTCCCCGGACGATTTACCGTACAAATGTGAAAAGTGAAGTCCGACCGCGGAATCACGATCCATCCCGTGCGTCCGATGTTACAACCATATGCAAAAAACACCGTCCGCACCGAACACCCATAGCAACCATGGAGACATGTGCCCGCATACGCGCCGAACTCCCCCCCAGCCCCCGTACGTTCGAGTCGTACCCCCCCGTGTATGTACACCCGTGTACATTCGAGTCGTACCCCCACCCGTGTATGTACACCCGTGTACGAGTTGCACCCCCGTGTATGTACACCCGTGTACGTTCGAGTCGTACCCCCACCCATGTATGTACACCCGTGTACGTTTGAGTCGTACCCCTACCCGTGTATGTACACCCGTGTACGAGTCGCACCCCCGTGCATGTACACCCGTGTACGTTTGAGTCGTACCCCCACCCGTGTATGTACACCCGTGTATGTTCGAGTCGTACCCCCACCCGTGTATGTACACCCGTGTATGTGTCGCACCCCCCCGTGCATGTACACCCGTGTACGTTCGAGTCGTACCCCCACCCGTGTATGTACACCCGTGTACGTGTCGTACCCCCGTGCATGTACACCCGTGTACGTTCGAGTCGTACCCCCACCCGTGTATGTACACCCGTGTACGAGTCGCACCCCCGTGCATGTACACCCATGTACGTTTGAGTCGTACCCCCACCCGTGTATGTACACCCGTGTACGTTCGAGTCGTACCCCCACCCGTGTATGTACACCCGTGTACGAGTCGTACCCCCCGTGCATGTACACCCGTGTACGTTCGAGTCGTACCCCCACCCGTGTATGTACACCCGTGTACGTGTCGTACCCCCGTGTATGTACACCCGTGTACGTTCGAGTCGTACCCCCCGTGTATGTACACCCGTGTACGTTCGAGTCGTACCCCCACCCGTGCATGTACACCCGTGTACGTTCAAGTCGTACCCCCACCCGTGTATGTACACCCGTGTACGTGTCGTACCCCCCGTGTATGTACACCCGTGTACGTTCGAGTCGTACCCCCACCTGTGTATGTACACCCGTGTACGAGTCGTACCCCCGTGCATGTACACCCATGTACGTTCGAGTCGTACCCCCACCCGTGTATGTACACCTGTGTACGTGTCGTACCCCCATGCATGTACACCCGTGTACGTTCGAGTCGTACCCCCACCCGTGCATGTACACCCGTGTACGTGTCATACCCCCCGTGTATGTACACCCGTGTACATTCGAGTCGTACCCCCACCCGTGTATGTACGACCCGTACCCTCACCCACGTACGTATGGAGCGTACCCCAGGCCCCAACATCACCACCTTCACACAACATGGCGCATGTACGAGTCGTACCAAGCCAGACACAAGGACAGCACTGTACAACAAAATGGCCCATGTACACACCGTACACACGCTAAAAACTCATGTACACAACCAGGACAAAGCAAAACAACACAAGAATACACCATTTGAATGGCACAAAGCCACAAAACATGTCCAACAACCACAAAAACAACACATTCACTGACCTGCAACTGCCAAAATCCAAAACAGAGGCCCAAAACACAACCACTCCTTATAACACACCCACCCAAAGTTCAAAAACAGCCACACCCACCAATGGACCAATAAAAAGGGCCCACACACACAAACCATGAGCCTTTGCAACAGACTCACTGCTGCCAGACCCCACAGACAACCTACAGCACCATACTAGAAGCTTTACCACACCTTACACTTGCACACCTTCACACACACACCTTCACAAACACCCCCTCATCACATTCACACACACACCTGCACAACCACACCCACACACCCACAACCATCCACACCCCCCCCTATCCACACCCACACCCCTCACCATGCCCACTAACAAGAATCCAAAGTTCACTAGCCGAGAGTTGGAGGTCCTTGTCGATGAAATCCTGAGAGTTGAGCCACACCTCTTTGGAACATTGGTCAGACAGACCACCATTTCAGAAAAAACATCCATGTGGCAGACGATCGTCGATGCTGTGAATGCTGTTGCGGACACCAGAAGGACCAGGCATGAATGCCAAGCCAGGTGGTACGATCTGCGGAGGAGGGTCCGAGCCAAAATGACGGACGAACACAACCAGGCCAACGTCACTGGAGGAGGGCTGCCCCGCAGACGCGTAGAATACCATCCCTGGGAGGAGAGGGTGATGGCCATACTGCTGGTGGTGGCAGTGGACGGATTAGACGGACTCCGAGACCCGGGTGAGTACACAAACAACTCACCTCACATGGGGGGGAACGTCATCCACAACCAAACTCACAAACAGGCACGCAACCACCCCAAGCTATCGCATGACTCAACCACACTCCATGAACACGCACATGTCACTGGCGCCACCATGCCCCATGCACCCAGCTGGACAATGTCAAGTCACAGGCCACAGAAAACACCAACGCATGACACGGTAAGCCAGATGGCGGGAGTGTGGGCCCCAAAAATCACATAGTGCAAATCAGAAGCAGACAACAATGCCCCCTGCCCATATGGCCTAGGTCACAGCCAGACAAACAGTGTGTCCCCACACAGGAAAGACTCGCCAGCAAATGGCGGACGCCTTGCATCAACACATGGGGGTGACGGCACGTTCTTGCACACAACAGCAGCTAATGAACAGCCAACACTGTGAAAGAGTGGCAGCACACACCACCACAGCAGCAGTGCAGACACAGACACTACACCCAATGGGTGCCTGGAGATCAGAAACAAACTCACATCAACAATCCAAGGGCTATTCAAAGATCTGCTAACAGTGTGTGCCCAGGAAGCTGGGCTGAGGTGACAGAGGGTGACACACAGAGGGAGGGAGAGGGGGACAGAGAGGGAGGGAGACACAGGGAGACGGACAGAGGGAGGAGGCTGACACACAGAGGGAGGGAGAGGGGGACAGAGAGGGAGGGAGACACAGGGAGACGGACAGAGGGAGGAGGCTGACACACAGAGGGAGGGAGAGGGGGACAGAGAGGGAGGGAGACACAGGGAGACAGACAGAGGGAGGAGGCTGACACACAGAGGGAGGGAGAGGGGGACAGAGAGGGAGCGAGAAAGGGACACACAGGGAGAGCAAATCAGCCTTGTGGTGTGTGGGAATGTCTGCTCGTCAGCAGGTGGACTGCGTGCATGTAGACAAGGGTGGCCAGTGCCAGAACCCCCCCTCTTCTCCATGGCAAAACACAGGGCCATGTCACAACCTGTGCACGAGCACAACGCCAGCTACCTGCATTATCTAAGTGTGTGGAACCACTCCATGTGCACACATACAGTGCTACACGGAAGGCGCCAATGCATGGCTCGCCACACCTGCCCACTCCACTGCTGACTGCAGTCACAATTGACTCAGCAAGTAAGACTGTGCCACACATAGGTAAAGTCGCAAAAGCTGTGGCCAAGGGACATACCCATGCACAAGTGCACTGTGAGTGGAATGCAAGACATATCCAAATTCCCAGAGGAAATGTGCCAACTTTGAAACCAATGAAACATGGATGTTGCATGGAACAAAATTAACATTGTCTCTCTCACACACAGGTCAACGTCGTGGATCACCCCCCAACACTGGGGGGGAAGACTCACAGGACCCGGCTCGGCGGGATGACGGAGCCACCGGCAGCGACGACTCTCACCACTCTGTAGACGAACCCGACCCCGACCAACCTGGCCCCTCTGGTGTCCAACGACCTGCAGCACCTGCGTCAGGTACAACTGGGCCAACTACCACCCCCACTCCTGCCACATCCCAGGAGACACCCAGGATCCCTGCCCCACCACCACAATGCAGCCAGGCTGGCCAGGAGGGACACGGTGTCCCGGGCACCCAGGAGGAGGCAGGCGACAACGCCAATGCCACCCCTCAGGGGTCCCGGAGACCCGATGTGCCCACAAGGGCAGGCCAGGTGCAAGTGGGCAGGGGTGGCGGGAGTGGAGGACGGCGGAGGCGCGAGCCTGACCGGTTGGCTGGGGAACCGGTATATTCCCATGTCCGAAACATCCTGGACACATACCGGCAGGACAACACGGGCATGGCCCAGGTTGTGTCCATCCTCGAGGAGATCAAGACCCAGCAGGCCCAGCAACATGCGGAGCAACATGCCTGTCTACTGCGACACCAACGGCGGATGGAGGACAGACAGGCTGAGCTCGTGACGGTGTTCACGGGAATTCACAGTACACTCTGTCGGATGGCCGACAACATGGGCAACCCTCCCTGTGCCAGCCATCAGGCGTAGAACATCACCACCCACAGGGAGGGATCAGGAGGAGGAGGAGGAGACATCCGACGGAGCATCCCAAACATCGTCACGGCCTGCTTCTGAGGGTCCCCGCAGGAGGGCAGGTCGTCCACGGAGAAGACCGTGAGGGTCGGCGCAACAGCACCATCTCCCAGGACACCTGGCCTGGCACCTGGCCCACTGGAGCAACAGCAGCACAGCAGCAAAAGACATTCTCTGCCACATGGACTTGCTGGTCACTGTCTGACCAATGTTGACAAAGACTGTGGCATGGACTCTGAGGATTTCAAATGGCAAGGACACCAACTCCCCTAGTGAACTTTGGATTCCACACACCCGGAAAGCCCCTCATGTTAAACCCCCCCCCCCCACCCCAACCAAAATAAAAAGTC
Source organism: Triturus cristatus (assembly GCF_964204655.1). Lineage (NCBI taxonomy): Eukaryota > Metazoa > Chordata > Amphibia > Caudata > Salamandridae > Triturus > Triturus cristatus. The sequence goes on along the minus strand of NC_140591.1, from coordinate 140,764,434 downwards.
ACACCATAAAGAGAAGATGCCTACTGATTGCATTATTACCTTGCATGTGTCTTGTAAAGTCTAACTATGCCTGAGTTCTCATTTGACTTCAACCATCCACACCCTGGGGCCTGAGTCTGGCACAGGACACACATGGGTCACATTGTATTAGGCAAGACAGACATGGAGCACCATACACACCCGTGATGGGCCCAACCAGCTGAGGGGGTGGCCGCACAACCGTGCCGACAGACATATTGAGTACAGTGACAGCCATGCGCAGAGGTCAGGGATCATGTGGAGTGTCCTGGGGGGCACCCAGGTATGTGTGGACAGGTGGCAGAACCATGTCCTGCAAGCTTGAGTCAGGTGGATGCAGAGAATGGTGGCCTGGCCAACGTTGGATGCATGGGGATAGCACATGTCACAATACCCACACAGTCATGGACATCATGCACAATACACAGTCTAATCCCACACAAACAGCTTGCATCTTGCTACTCTACACATAGACACATAGCCACTATCACGGAAAACCATGCCAGACATGCCGGATGCACCGTGGCAACACACCAGCATTGACTGAGAAGAGGCACCTTGGAGGCATAGGGACACCTTTATTAGTCATGTATTTGGGATTGCAGAGGCAACTCGGAGTACACATGAACGGGTCATGTGGAGTAACATGTGGGTCCAACACTGGAACCCCCCTTCTGCAGCACAAATGCGTGATAGCCATGGAACTGGCACACAAGTGTCGGCTAACAGCTAAACACCCCCTGCTGCTCACGGAGAGACTGCCATACACCATTGATCCGCTGATGTGGAAGTCCCACACCATGTCAAGCCAATGCAAACCGTATGTGTCCAAGGGCAGTGTAACACACATTGATGCCATCATCACATTCCACAATCCCATCACTGATGACTGTCAACAAGTCTGACCATCTATTCAGGTGTACCCAGCTGCATGTAATGTGTACCATGGTGATGCAACATGTCTGCAGAGGAACCAAACATCGACAGGGGCAGTGTGCATACATCGTAAACAACTGCCACACCCAATACACCCCTGATGCATCCCTTACCCTAAGGAGACTTCCAAACTTGTCCGTGCGTGCAATTCTGAGTCAGCACACGATGACGTGTCCATGAGGAATAGCAGTGCCACAACAATGCAACCAGCAGACGGCATGCGCAAGTACCTGGGGATGAGAGACACACAAGAAGTCAGCCACAAAAAGCACAGCCACTTGCATGTGCATGTACTCGACACATGTAAGGATGACAACATGCCAGGTCACAATTATGACTGGGGAAATACACATCACTGGGTCCATCACTCCAGTGACACATCCACACACACCTCTGACTCACGTGGCATACATGCAGTTGGACACACACATCGCAACACATGCCACACGGGGACCAATGCGTGCACACACAGACACTGGTACTCACCACTAAGCAAAGAAGTCGCGTATGAGCCTAGTCCGGATGTCCTCTTGCGGAACCACATCCTCCACATCACTAGCCCCATTGCCAAGCCCTTCGCCCTCCACGGGTGGATGGTCCTGATCATCTTGATCCAGGATGAGTGGCACAGCTTTCTCAACTGCCATGTTGTGCAGCATGCAGCAGACCATGAAGATTTTGCAGACCTTCGCCGGGGCATATGGGAGGGCGCCGCCGGTCTTGTGGAGGCATCGGAATCGGCTCTTCAGGAGGCCAAATGTCCTCTCTATCACTCGCCTTGTCCGGCCATGGGCGGTGTTGTAGCGGAGCTGGGCCGGCGTGATGGGGTTGCGGAGAGGTGTGATCAGCCATGGCATGTTGGGATAGCCAGCGTCCCCTACATGGAAAGCACATGGACATAAGTAGGACAGGAGAAGCGGTCGTGCTGGAAGTCTATGCAAAATATAGGACAGACAGAGTGTACCCACCATCAACACAATCACCATGTTGGACAGACACACCACAAGGGCATTGATGGAGTGGTAGTGCTTGCGATTCCTGTACGCTACCTCCTGTGCCTGTGGTGGTACCAAAGCCACATGTGTCCCATCTATGGACCCAATGACATGGGGCATCCCTCCCAGGGCATAGAATCCACGCTTGACCCCAGTCAACATTTCCGGGGTTGGGAAATGGATGAACTCATCCAGGTGAAGCAACATGGCCTCTAAGAAATCATGCAGCACACGGCAGAACATGCTCTGGGACATGCCACCAACATGAGCTATGGTATTTTGAAAGGTACCCGTGGCAAGAAAATGTAGGGCTGCCATTACCTTCAGCTTGGGTGTCAGTGCCGTAGGATACCTGTGCAGCGGTTGCAGGTGTGGTGCCAGTCTCGCCGTCAACTCCAGAATCAACGGTTGGGGGAAGCGGTAGCACCGGATACAGTCATTCTCCCGCATGGCAGCCAAGTCCGGAATTGGTCGGGGAAGAGGCGGCGCTCTGCAGTAATTTTGAAGTGACTAGGAAGAGTGAGTGCACTACAACTACAATTTATATGTACTGAGCACATGTTAATCTGTTAATACACATATGCGACATACGGAGTCAGGTATGTGCCACATGCCCTGGACACGTATGGCTGGCAGGTGACACTCCTACCAAGACCCAGCTACACACGGAGATTGTGAACCTCCATATGCCATGGCATGGGATTAGCTGTGTCCCAGTGTAAGTGAACAGCCAGACGCAACACAGGAGTGACATACATCCACACATCAGCAGAAGTAGGATGTCGATTGCAGAGACTGGTAGCGGAACACTAGAGCCACAGGTCACATGACATTACACTAGGACAGCCCACACACCTTGCCATGAAGGTGTACATGTGATGACTCACCACACATTCATAGAGAGGATGCAGACATGTCCTTGTTACGCTACTCTGTGTCCCATGCATACATACGTACCTCACATCCGATACCACATGTGGCCTGGTGTGCGGAACAGTGTGCCATGTCAATCTACACACAGACACATGTTGGTTGCTGCAACAGCTGATGCTTTTCAGGGAGCTCCAACATCAACCTAATGGCAACCCCCCACACATACATGACATAGTCACATCGTGCACCGTGGGTAGTGACCTGTCTGGTGTGGTAACCCCAGTAGCGGGCATCAGGGGACACTTGCGTGTGTTGTTGACCGTGCCATGCCAGTGACGCTCATCCCAAGTGTGCAGTACGACATGCACACATGTCAAAGGAGTCAAGGGCATGCCTGGCACACATTGCACCGTCACACATAACATCTGTACACATCTCATCATACATCTGGTGCCTTCTCCACTCAGGAGTAATGTGCCACATCACAGCCTTTCACACCTGTGCCCCACACATGTAGTACTGGCCAGACAATGCTTGATGTCCATCCATGGACAAGTATGTCAGCCCTATTCCTTCCTGTGTGCTGCCTGTCATCACTGTGATGTGTGAAAGGCACTGTACTTTCGCTATGAGGGCCTGTGTACGTTCCCTATCACTATGGGAGTGCTGCCGTATGTGTACCCATAGTGATAGTGAGCGTACGCACGCGTGTACGGTCCGTCTCACTATGGGTGTTCTCGCGTATGCGTACTCATAGTGGTACGGACCGTACACACGCCTGTACGCTCACTATCACTATGGGTGTTCTCGCGTATGGGTACTCATAGTGGTACGGACCGTACACACGCCTGTACGCTCACTATCACTATGGGTGTTCTCGCGTATGCGTACTCATAGTGGTACAGACCGTACACACGCCTGTACGCTCACTATCACTATGAGTACGCATACGCGAGAACACCCATAGTGGTACGGACCGTACACACGCCTGTATGCTCACTATCACTATGGGTATTCTCGCGTATGCGTACTCATAGTGGTACGGACCGTACACACGCCTGTACGCTCACTATCACTATGAGTACGCATACGCGAGAACACCCACAGTGGTACGGACCGTACACACGCCTGTACGCTCACTATCACTATGGGTGTTCTCGCGTATGCGTACTCATAGTGGTACGGACCGTACACACGCCGGTACGCTCACTATCACTATGAGTACGCATACGCGAGAACACCCATAGTGGTATGGACCGTACACATGCCTGTACGCTCACTATCACTATGGGTGTTCTCGCATATGCGTACTCATAGTGGTACGGACCGTACACACGCCTGTACGCTCACTATCACTATGAGTATGCATACGCGAGAACACCCATAGTGGTACGGACGGTACACACGCCTGTACGCTCACTATCACTATGGGTGTTCTCGCGTATGCGTACTCATAGTGGTACGGACCGTACAGACGCCTGTACGCTCACTATCACTATGGGTGTTCTCGCGTATGCGTACTCATAGTGATAGTGAGCGTACAGGTGTGTGTACGGTCCGTACCACTATGAGTACGCATACGCGAGAACACCCATAGTGAGACGGACCGTACACACGCCTGTACGGGCCGTTGCTATGCATTTGGGGTGCCCTAGGGCCCCGGAACGCACCGTACCTGTGTGTGAAGCTCCAAATTACATAGGGGACACATGAGGGACAAGTATAAAGGCCTACATGCATGCTGGTTGTCATGGAGACCAAGTTTAAAGTTTGAATTTTTTGAAGCAGGTGCACAGCAGTAGTCAGTTTGAATGAATCTACTTTGTTGAAATGTGCTTCTGGAGTTGACATCATGCTCAAGAAAAAAAACAATTAAAACCCACTGACTGTGCTAGGTTTGAAGGGATTGGAGGAAACATAGGATGCAAATGTGAGTGACCAATCACTCTGTACTCCTGTGCATGAAACAGGCCAGCAAGGCAGATATAAGGCAGCCAGGTCCCATGAGGGAGCACTTGCCTGCACATCTTTGTATTCCACGACCCAGCTGCTGCTACTGATTCCCTGGAATCATGTCAAGGTCTGTGGAGAGGTCACAGCCTTTCACCCTGGAGGAGAACCTGGCTTTGCTGGATGTGATCCTCCCACAGTACCCCATGCTGTATGGGCGACCAGGGTATCAGGTGAGTGCAGAGTCCACCAGCACAGACTGTGTCCCTTTTTTGTGAGTGTGACTTCTGGCATTGTGTCCAGGTGTGGCACACATGCTATGTACTGTAGGGGAGGTCCCGGGGGGGAATGCCTGATGTCTCCCAGCCAGTGCATGCTGTGGTGCATGTCTGCCGTCCTCACTTGCATTGTGTTTACTGTGACAATCACTGCATGGTGCATGCCACATTCTGCCTGTCTTGTCCTCCTGGGACTGTAGCCTCTACAGTCCTCATGTGATTATGTGGTCAGCCCAGTGTGACAGGTGACTGTACCCACAGATGTGTGTTAGTTCTGTGTACCTGTGCTGAGAGTGTCCACATGATGTGTTCGTACCCTGGACATCGGTGTGTGTGTAAGTCCCCTGTCATGTGGGTGGGTGCATATGTGGAGTGTAGAAGCCGGGCTGCATGAGGGATGGATATACCCTGCCCATGTGATGTGAGCAGGGAGCAGTGCTGTGTGTCTGACGTGCAGAGCCAGCCCCACACCTGTGAGCCCCCCCCGTCTAGTGGCACATGTGCAGAGTGAGTTTTGTCGCAGCATTTGGCTATGGCAGGTGAATGTCCTGTGCCTGTGTGTGTCTGTGTACTCTGCTGCGGTAGCGTCAGTGGCCTGTGGCATGTGACTGCTTAGAGGTGCTGCACATTATCCTGGTGTAGCTTGTGATGCACAGTGTGAGCCTGGATCATTGATTGTGTCGTTGCCCTCATTCCACCTGTGTACTTTCAATGGCACGTACTGCTTTTGCCCTTCCCCAGAGGATCATGTCCCTATGACAAAGGTGCAATGCGTTGGATGCATACTATGCCTTGTTGTAAACAGCACATTTGTTCTAATATGTCTCTCTGTGACATGTGCCTGGTGTATTGATGTAGTGTCACTTGTTCATCCTCACAGGTAGGCGCCTCTGCCAAGAAGCAGATATGGCTGACCGCCGTCAGTGCCGTGAGGAGTGCGGATGGTCGCAAGCGGCGCCTGGCCCAGGTGAGGAAACGCTGGCAGGATATCCGGTGCTGGACGCGGAGGATCGCACGGGTCCTGCTGGGGGACTCACCTGAGACCCATAAGAACCGGGGGCGCCGCCGTCTGACCCACATCCACAAGCGTGTGCTGGCGGTGGTATTTCCAGACTTGGAGAGGCGCTTACAGGAGAAGCAGCAGCAGGAAGGGGGTAGGTACACGTGTGTTTGTTGTGTGTCACCAGCATTTGTAAGTGCACAGTTGCATGGATACACTGCCAGGGTTTAAAGGTGCTGTGCAGATCCAGTTACCCACAGTATAGCTGTGCTCTCCTGCCTCCCTTCCCCTCCTTGCAATGTGTTCCCTGGTCTGTGTGTAGTCACTCCTTCACAAGGTAATGTAGGCTGGCGCTTTCTCCACGTGAACTATGCCTGTAGCATCGTGTGTGGGGGTGGTGTGTAACAGGTTTGGGGACCTTGCCTGTGCCCTGTCCAGTTCAGTACATGTGGGTTCCATGTCAGTTGGCACTGATGCTGAGTCCAGACATGGGAGTTAGTCTCTCAAGTGTCATGCCTTACAGCGCGCATGTCCTATGTTGTGGCCTGTGACATGATGTGCATGAGTGTGCGATACGCATAGTGCAGGGATGGTGGCGTGTGTTGCAGTCATTCCCATTCAGGACCATGGAGTTGTGTGGCCACTACTGTCCCCTGGGGCATATTTTCATAGGTGTCATGTGTGTCATCACAAAACGTGGACACTCTCAGTGTCTACAGCATAGGTTGTGCTCTGTGCCATTGTCCCCTGGCACCATGTATATTGACGTGAAATGTAGTACAAGTGTCCACTGTACAGCCTGACCTGATTTTCCTTGTTCATAGTCACAGTGGCCAGTGCCTGTGTGTCTTGTTACAATCATCTGATGATGACCATTTGTACATGATTATTTGGGCAGGCGCACCTTGGGAATTTGGCGTCCAATCTTGCATTTATGCAGCCCCTGTGTATTTCACCCAGACTAAGAGATGTAAGTGCCACCTGTGTCTCAACAAATTGTCTCATGTAGGGGGTGGTTGGTGCGGGCCAAGCCAACATGTCAAAACCAGAATTCTCCTTGCTAGGTCTGGCCAGTGTGTGATGTTTGTCTGGACATACACTCAAGGTGCAGTGAGCCAGTCATGGTGGGCATGTTTTCAGTATTACCTATGCAGCATGTGCCTCAAGTTAATGGATATGGTCCCTCCTCATCCCTATTTTCGGCAACGCTGTGTGGTGCAGATGCAGTGCCGGATTGTCCCCAGGGCCTGGCTCCTATGTAAAACTCCATTTCATGTCATTTGCTATTGTGTCATGCTCTCCATGGATTTTCTTTGGCATGGTGGGTCAACCAACTGTGTGTTGCATGCCCTACATCTGTACCTTGTTTTGTAGATGTTACTGATATTTCTTTGCAGGCTATGCACTGTAACCTATGTAGATTGGACTCATGTGACATATGTATACAGGTGTGTGATTAATTGCTGTCTCTTCACCTTGCCCACAGCATCGTCGGGGGACACGGAGGGAGACATGAGCACAGACGGAGCGGAGGGACCGAGCACCAGTGCCAGCGTTGACATCCTGGCTGGCACATTGAGTGGTACTGAGGCGGAGGAGAGTGAGGCCGAGGACCTGTCCACTGGCACAACAGAATATGAAGCTGACGGGTCCGAGGATGATCTCTCCGAGTGGGCGGAGGCTGCACCACCAGCTGACAGCGGCACAACATCGCACCCCGCCCCCTCCATTGCCATCAGCCGCCTCCCACTTGCTCGTGTCCCTTCCCAGCGTGCCCGGTCACCACATGTCTCCTTCCTGCCAGGCACCGCACCCCCTGCCCCTGTCTCCACTGCTGCCGCCGAGTCTGTGGACATCCAGCGGCAGTTGCAGGTTGGTCAGGCTGCGATCCCTAATGTCCTCCATGGCCACAGCCAAGTGCTGCAAAACATGGAGGCATACTTGGAGGGCATTTTTTCATCGCAGGCTGACCAACGCCAGTTGCTAAGGTCCATCGACTCGACACTGACTGCAGCAGTGGGTCTCCTGCAGCGCTACGTCCCACCCCCTACCCCTGCCCCATCCACACTTCCCACTCCCATGCCTGTCCCACGTACACCCAGATGTCAGCATGCACCCACCACAACAGACACAGGCACCACACCAGCAGGGAAGGTCATACGCACACCTCCTGGCACGCACACACAGGGTGAAATAGGCACACCCACTGGGTCGGGGGGCAAACGTAAGTCATGCAGCCAGAGTGGGAGTCCGCATTCCACCCAATCCACTCCCTCCAAATCCCCTCCCCTCAGCTCTCCTGGCCACATATCCGGCAAGGACTCCTTCATGGCCGCCCTGTCCCTGAGCCCCACTGTGACACCACCCCGCAAGCGGTCAAGGGAGTCCCCGGTCAGGGTGGTTGAGTCCCCCCCCCTGTCCGCACCCTCCCCCAGTGGCGCTGCGACCCATCCCTCCGCCCCCCCCCCCCTCCTTGGGGCCTGTGGTTCCTTCGGGTGCAGGGGAGACGCTGGAGGACCTAAGGTGTGCAGCGACATCCTGGCCTCCGCCTTTGGCCCTGCCCCACCCCCTGTGGTGGAGTCCTCCATCCCTGCACCCACGACGCCTACCCTTCGCCCTCATGTCCCTGCGGTGCTTGGTCCTTCCCCCCCACATGATGCCCTCCCCGCTGTGGAAGACGAAGGAGTCTGACTGTGCAGGCAAGCTAGGGGACACGCGTCCCACTGTGTCCCCCACCAAGCTGTGACTCATGGACTGCCCTATGGGCTTTGTAAATATTGAACTTGATCCACACACACATTATTTGGAAATGCTGAATAAAGCCTTTTTTTTTCCCTTAGAACACTACTGCTTTTGTGGTGTTGCTGTTGGTGGGGCTGCTACGTGATTTTGGGTGGTGATCATGTGTTGGGTGTGTGGGAAATGTAGCAGTGTGCTGGTCATAGGGGGGACCCTGGTATCTGTGTGCCATCACAAGGTGTTAGCTAGGTTTCTCTGTTCATGTAAGCAGTTACTACATGGTGAAATTGTCCCAAGGTGTATTCCTTCCTCTGTGTACTGTGGAAATGTGGATTTTCCTGATCAGTTATGTCCCCTATCTTGGACCCCAACGGTTTTATATGCATGTTACAAGTACATGTATGTTCTCTCCAGTTCCAGTTTCTAAGACGCAAACATATGTGTGTCTACCGTCAACATGTTCTCTGTCAGATCCGCCATCAATGGGCTGGATATTCGATTCCTAAGTATGAAAGGCCACCGACTTTATATGGCTAAGTTACTCCATTTTTACAGTTCAGGCGAGTAGGCCCGATTCTGTCCTCAAAGCCTTTCCCTGCTCTCTGTCTCTGACAGCTTCAGCTTGAGCTCGCATCTGTATCCATGAACTTTGTCCTACTCCCTGTGCAGCTAACGGTGCCTGCCTCGGCCAGTTTTCGCCTGTCTGCCAAGAAGTTGTATTTCACCTTCGAATTATCTATTTTGCTCTCCAGCCGATGCATTCCTGTCCAGTGATTTAGGTAAACATTTCCTTTAGCTCACAAGCAGAGGACTCAGCCTTTCCGTCCTCCTGCAAGTGATTCATAGCCCTGTTGCCATGGAAAGTTTTCTGCCCCTCGCATCTCATATAGACACTTAGACGCTTGTACACGCACACAGTCAGTATAGAATAGATTCTGTCCGAGAGTCTCTTCCTTGAGGATAACATAGTTCTTTAAACATAGGATGTTAGATATGATTTGGGATTAGGATGACTTGACCCCAGACTTCTCGTCTCCACATGTAGAGCTAAATGTCAAGTCCCCTTCACCCCCTAGTTGCACGTCAATTACACGTCATGCTGCCGCGCGCGCATCTATGCCAAGTATTATCTTATAGATCCACCTATGTCTGATAATTCTAACCAATCATGTTTCTTTTATTCCTTATTACGCCTAGTTTCGATTATGTCACTGATTACGTCATTTTTCTTATCAAATGTTACGCCTTCTACATTCGTTTCATTGTAATGTACTTATTATAAAAATACATGTCTGTTAATAAATTATTGTACTTCACTTCCTGAACCTTCGTGGTGACGGAACCTGAGGGCCGCGACTCGAGTCGGCCATTTTGAATGGAATAAAGCCCATTAGAAACCTCTTATACCACGGATTCTGCCTCTTGTTATTTTGAGCTATTTACTTTAATTTAAGATTCCGCATGAAATTCAGTCCGGTAATATTTATTTTATTTACCACATAATGGCGCCCGAACAGGGACACTTTCTCATCTCACGCGCCGGCGGTGCGTTGCAGGCCCGGTCTCCTGCCACAGCTGGACGGACCATAAACGCGTACCAGCAGGATTTCCTGTAAGCTCCCTCCGGTCAAGCGGGGGCGACTGAGGCTGCGATCAACCCAGACGAGGCGGTGAGAAGTGCGAAGTATCCCGACCAGAGCCTAGCTGAGAGAGCAAGATCCGAGGTATACAGAGGCCCACCAGGTTTTCCGAAATCCCGACGTGCAGAGGGTCCGATGTCCGCAGTTATCGAGTCCTGTCCATTCTCTGAGGCCTTCCGTTTCAAGGAGCTACTCTGTGAGTACCATCGCCGAGGAGGCGTGTTGACGCGCACATAGGTTGTGCCGGTCAAGACGGATTTGGGTACACAAATCCGGTCTGCACTGTTTAGCAGTGTATATGTACTGTTTAGCAGTATATCAAGTATTCCGAAGTATTCAGTTATTGTCAAGAATTCAGCGTGGTGATTAGTTAGGCAGACTGTCATCATTGTCGATCATTGTTATAATGTTTAATGTTTAACGTTTAAAGTATTCAGAAAATGTCTTGCATATTGTGGTATGAATGACTGTTTATTGTTCACTGTTCATTATTGTGTTTCTCGTATTAAGTAAGTTCAAGAGTAAGTATCAGGTCAGTTGTCAATATGCCGCTCTTCTCGAAGTTAAGACAGATTACTACCAGAAAAGGGGTGCTTGAAGAAGCAGTTCCTATTCCTCCTAGAGACACTCCAGGACATTTCATGTACCATAAACATGGCTTAGATGCCATATTGTTTCTTGATCTATGGGTAGATTATACCAAAGGATTACCGGAAAGTCAAAGGTGGCCCATAGCGGGAACCTGGGATGCAGAGTGCATCATGAAAGTGGAGGAAGAGTTATGGAAAAGAAAGGTCAGACAGTCACAGAAAGACGCTGTTGAGTTATGGCGTAAAGAATCTCATAGACGAACAGAAAAAGCACGTAGACAAGAAGAGAGGAGTAAAGAAAGTTCAAATAAAGTTCAAGAAAATCTATTAATTGAGGAAGGTATCCGAGTGAAATCAGAACAAGTAAATAGGCAAAGGAATGCTCTTATGAATGGTATGTATCCCCTTCTAGCCGAAGGATTACCTAAGGCTGTTACGGAGGTGCCAAAAGACTTGCCACCCCCATTATTTCCAATTAAGGTACATCCAAAGGGGCATCCCAGAACCGCAGAAGATGTTTTTCTTTCCTCATATCTAGATGACGCAGCTCCCGAGTATGCTAACGCCACACCACATAGACCGTCTGGCGGAGGGGTTCAACGTCAGGATCAGGTATCTGTCCCCGTGCAACAGCAAGTCCCGATACAAGCTTCGGCAAGCACATCTGTTTCCGCATCTGTCTCCGCAGTCGACTCTACAGGGGTATCGACACCCATAGTTGCTGTATCACGTTCGACGAACCCATTCACGCCCGACGCCCCAGATGGGGCCACGGGAGGTGCTAGCAGTATTTTTACACCACCTAGAATAAATAAACTTGTTTTTCAAGAGTCAGCACATTCACGTACACCTAAGTTCGTAAATGAACGTACGCTTAAGGAACTCCTTGTAAATTGTAGATATGACCCCGTGGTCGGTAAAGAGGACGAAATGGTCCTGGCATCATTACGTATCAGACGAGCCGCAGAGTATTTAGCAAGGTTACCAGGAATGACTACGCATCTAGATAACATATACCATTTTGTTCAAACAGGACGAGATCCAGGATGTATTAACAGAGCTATGGAATTCCAGAAAGTAGAGATACAGGGGGAACTGTTACGTTTCCTCATAAACTGTGTGATCAGAAATCAAGATCGTCCGGGGGTAGACCGGAATGCAATGCTTATTCTTACAAGATGGAGTCAGAATATATCAGAAGGGAGACACGATAAGCAAAATTGTATAATAGCCATGTGCCGGAAAATACGTAAAGAAATAGAGCGTATTCATGAAGAGAGATTGGGAACAGACGAGTTTGAGCAAGACGAAGTGTCCGAATCAGGGAATTCTGCAAGACAGTCAGAGACCATAGCCTATGTAGGCAGAGGAAGATCTTGTGAAAATACTAGATGTTTTTCTGATCCAATACACTCTGTATGTCCAAATAATAGCAGAACGTATCCGACGCCTGTAATAAATCTGAAATCTCCTGAACATTCGTTTCAAGCCGCAGATAAAATACTACGAGAACGAAGAGGTTACCACCTCCTCGATTCCATGGATGAGCAAGAATTAGCCAGATCAGCCGTTCATTGGATTGTTAGTCCTGAAAAATACGGTGATGAGACCGTAGCACACACGTTTCTCAACCTCAGTACAGATGAACAACGTTTAGCTGGAATCTATATGATTCAGCAACTCCTCATATTATATAAGAGCCAACATGCTGACCCTGGTCCTTTACCTGATATATTAACGGAACTACTCACGAACAGATGGAGAGGTTCTAGTAACAAGCTAATTAAAGAGATATTAGTGTCACGTAAGCAGTATGTCCTTTTTGTAAGTCCGGATTCTCTCTCCTTGCCCCCCAGAGAAAGAGCACCGTACTACATGGATAGACAAAATCCTCTACGAGAAGTGCACCCAATAAAAGGCGAAGACAATGAGTTTCACCGTGTATTTGTTTACACACCCATATCAAAAATGGAATTATTAGAAATGAAGAAAGTAGTACCTAGTCATGACAAAGACCCAGCGGGTTTCCACCGAGAAATTAAAGACATGTTACTGATGGGAGAGTACACCTTTCCTGATATTATGACGATATTAAAAGTGCTTTTGCCTGCTGGCATATATGAAAAACTGAAAGAAAAAGAGTGGGAAGTGGGAGACCAAAAGATAGACTGGACAGCATTGGCAGAGGAAGAAAGAGGCCGAGCTGCAGGTTCAGGGCTCGGGGATAAAGTTAAACTATTACCAGGTTTACTAGTACAGGTACTGCCACGTTTATTAACTACAAAGAAGGAAGATTGGGGTGCAATCACAGCCTGTAAACAAAAGCAAGATGAAGACACAAGCGATTATTATGCTCGATTTGAAAAATGTTTTGGTATAAATAGTGGTATAAAAGCAAGTAGTGACTCATATCCACATCTATTTGTGACAAAATTAGTGGAAAATGCATTGCCTCCAGTGAAGAATAGAATATTAAAATTCGAGAGTACCTGGCAAAGTAACACTCCGTCGCAAATGCTACAAATGTTACAGTATCATCACAATAGAATTAGGGATGAACAAGAACACGAGCATAGACGCATGAAGGATACAAAAATGAAAATGTTAGTTTCTCAGACAGTACCAGCAGATGGTCACAAAAAGGGTGTGACACATTCTGGTGATTCTGCAGTTCCTGTAAAAGGAACCTGCAATTACTGTAAACAACTAGGCCATTATGTACATGATTGTCAAGTCCTGAAACGTAATATAGCTACAGGTATTGCAAAAGAGAGACCACGATTAGTTAGACAAGATCAGAATGAAAAAGGAGCTATGCAGCATGGACAGTCCGTGCCAGTTCAGCAACAGTCTATGCCAGCCTCACAGCAACCCATACAGTTTGTGCCAGCTGCACCACCGTTGCCTGCTACTGCCACACAAACCACAACACAACAAATGTATCAGACTGCACAGTATGAATACCCTGAGTATCAGCGTTACGCATGAACCAGCCTAGAGAGGGAAGTTGACTTACCGCTTATCGAGATTCCGGTAGATCAAGAAGGACCTTATGTACATAGTGAATTATTAGGTCAAGATAGAAAATTCTTACTCGATACAGGGGCAAGTCGAACAACCATAAAACGTAGTGAAGTTCCAGGGGCACCCCTCTCAGGCTCTCAAAATGTTTCCCTTGGTTTTTCAGGAAAACCTATTGTTAATGAAGTATCACAGCCTCTACCACTTACGATAGGACCTTTGACACGAACTACAGATTTATTGCTTACTAAATCATGCCCAGAAAATTTGTTAGGAATTAAAACTCTGAAAGCACTAGGAGCCATAATATGTTGTTCTCCGGAAGGAGTAAGGTTGTTTTTGCGTGATTTTAAAGGTCACTATGTGTCTAGAGACATGGATCCCCGACTACAGATTTTACCAGTACATCTATGGGCACAAGGCCCTACGGATGTTGGCTGCATGAACATTACACCCTATCGAGTTACATTGAAAGCAGGAGTGGTACTACCACGAATGCGACAATACAAGTTACCGCATGATGCTGTAGTGGCTTTGTTGAAAATCATTGATGAGCTAATTGCCCAGGGAGTAGTTGTAGAAACAGACTCCAATGTATGTAATTCACCGATAATTCCGATTCTTAAACGAACTGATCCTACTGCTCCACCAGTGTACCGATTGGTTATTGATTTGCGTGAACTAAACAAGTGTATTGTACCACAATTCCCTGTGGTCCCTGATATATCATCATTGTTGACAGCAATTGATTCCGAAGCAACATTCTTTACTGTAATTGATCTCAAGAATGCCTTTTTCAGCGTCCCAATAGATCCGGAAAGCCAATACTTGTTCGGATTCAGTTTAAATGGGCGCAGCTTTAAATTCTCACGCGCTCCCCAAGGATTTACAGAAAGCCCCAGCATCTACAGCCAAGCACTGAAACGAGAACTTGACAGTATCCACATGCCAGTCAATACTGCACTGCTTCAATATGTCGATGATCTGCTGATCACCGCGAGAAGCGAGCCAGAATGTGAAAAAGCTTCTCTGACAGTTTTACATTTCCTAGCCGACAAGGGGCACAAGGTGTCCCCTTCTAAGCTGCAATTCTGTGTTCAGCGAGTTATTTATCTTGGTCACTCGCTGTCCAAGGAGGGAAGGCAGCTTACACCAGATCGCATCCAGTTAATTGCTAACATGTCAATACCCCAGACACAAAAGGAGGTGCGGGCTTTTATAGGCCTCACTTCATATTGTAGGCAGTGGATCCCTCAGTACGCATTTCTAGCAAAACCACTCATTCAGTTAACCACACAGGAGGCAGCCACATCGACTGTTCTCCCTTGGACTCAGGAACATACACAAGCTTTTGAAAGCCTAAAGGAAGCTTTATGTCAAGCACCTGTTTTAGCAACACCATGTTATAGCAAACCTTTTACACTCTTTGTTACAGAACGCGAAGGTACTGCCTTGTCAGTACTCACTCAGGATCAAGCAGGATCACGCAAGCCATGTGCTTATTTCTCCAGTACATTAGATCCCGTAGCTCAGGCTTTGCCTGCATGCCTGAAATCAGTGGCAGCGACAGCTTTAGCAATCAGACAAAGCGATGCCATAGTATTAGGACACCCATTGACAGTACAAGTACCACATGCAGTAGAGGTTCTTGTGAACCGAACACAAACACAACACTTGACCATAGCAAGACTTACCGGTTATGAACTGACATTGTTTCAACCACACATAGAGATCCGACGGTGTAATACATTGAATCCTGCTACACTATTACCTGTAATTGGAACAGACCCACTAGCTCATGATTGTGTTGAAATCATTGAAATAAAGACGAAACCTAGACAAGACTTGACAGACGTTCCATTGTTAGATCCAGACCTGACGTTGTATGTAGACGGATCATGCATGAGAACAAGTAAAGGAGATTTAGTGGCCGCGTATGCAGTCACAACAGACACTGAAGTTATTGAGACACATTGTATAGATATTCTGTCAGCCCAAGCAGCAGAACTTATTGCTCTAACGCAAGCCTGTATTCAAGCCACAAATAAGAAAGTTAATATATACACTGACTCACGTTATGCATTCGGAGTTGTACACGACTTCGGCGTGCTGTGGCGAGAGAGAGGTTATCTAACGTCCCATGGTGCCCACATTCAGCACGGACCCCTCATTCATGCCTTGTTAGACGCAATACATCTACCCACTGCTATATCGATTATGAAATGTAAAGCACACACGAAGGTTACTGATACCATTTCTCAAGGCAATGATTTAGCTGACAGAACAGCTAAACAGACTGCTCAGAATCGCACATTAGACATGACAAAGCCAATAGTTCAGACACCAACACAGTGTATGACAATTAAGGATCCCACACTTGACGTAATTGACATACAGACACATGCCACAGCAGAAGAAATAAAGAAATGGACTGAACTAGGAGGGATCCAGACAGATCAAGGATGGATGACGAAGGAGAAATCTGTATGGTTTCTCCCTGATTCCATGGTTCAAGCCATTATAGCTACAGTTCACAGTCCAGCACATTTAGGAGAGAAGGCTATGCTAGACAGCATTCAGCACATTTGGTTTAACAAACATTTACGAGCAGCAGCTAAACAAAAAGTTCGTACCTGTATGATATGTTGTCAGTTTAATCCAGGAAAGAGTGTTCCCGTAGAGCAGGGTGGATTTCAGCCTCCTGACCATCCTTTTGAAGTCCTCCAGATGGATTATATTCAGATGGAACGTTGTCGAGGATTCAAATATGTCCTCGTAGTTGTCTGCGCTCTCTCTCGTTGGACAGAGGCGTATCCCGTATCAGATTACACTGCCCCGACTACTGCCAAGCAGCTAGTTCGAGAATTCTTCCCACGGTACGGTTTACCACGTGTTGTATATTCAGATAACGGTCAGCCTTTCTCATCCGAATTAATGAAACATGTCTCACTCTTGTTGGGATATCAGTGGAAATTCCACTGTGTCCGACACCCCGAGGCAGCAGGTCTCGTAGAAAGACATAACCAGACACTGAAAATCAGACTGTCCAAAATATGTAGAGAGAAAGGTGTCGACTGGATAGTAGCATTACCAGTTGCACTCTTTTACATGAGAATGGTAGCACACTCTAGAACAGGGCTATCCCCGTATGAGGTGATCTTTGGTAGACCACCGAATATGTGGGGGACGCCTATACCACGTAAAATAACTGATGTTGACTGTAATATGCTGACAGATTACCTGGCTTCCTTGATGTCTGCACTACAATCTTCTCGTTCACAGGTAGCTGCAGCCTTTCCCGACAACACTGAGGCGAAACCCCATGACGTTGTTCCGGGTAATCTTGTCTTTGTGAGAAATTTCGACAGGAAGAGTCAATTGGAGCCCAGGTGGAAAGCACCCAAGTTGGTCCTGTTGACCACAAGAACAGCCGTGAAGATCGAGGGACGAAAAGGGTGGATTCATTCCAGTCACGTAAAAAAATTTCATGGACTACCTTCAGATATAGACACTGTGCCCTGCACTCCCTCACAGACTGATTCAAAACTTCCTTTTGTTGAACAGAATGACTCTCAGTGCTATAAACAGAAACTCAGGTCCAGATCTAAACTGTCGGACGATTTGATTGTTTAAGTCCTCTCCAAGGTGAAGCGGTTGAATCTGTCCCGACATGTATCCCTTAGGTCTGAATCATGTAGAGTCCAGAATCATAATGAAACGACATGCTTATTGTAAATTACTGCGTAACCACTGTATTGTGACTTTATTAATTTTGTCTTCCTTGAGTTTTTTAATAGTTACTGCAAGTATATTGTTGCATATGTATTATCCTGTTTCTAAACGTGTTTTCAATATAACTGATGAACATTCTTTTAGTGACCTACCGCCACATGAATTATCCTATAGACTTGCGCTGCGCAATAACACATTCATTAGTATGTTACATCATTCCCATCAGACTAGTAATGCGACCAATTGTTGGGTGTGTGGCCGACTTCCTCCCTATCAGAATAACAAAGGAGTTCTGCCTTTCTTTCCACATCCATTCACACACAATGGCTCCTGTGGAGCATGGTTTAGTTTATTAAATTCCATAGACCCAGACACAGCAGTTTATCAACAACATTGGATATGGGGAAATCTGAATCTAGTTTTATTCAAAGTCTGTCACCCTAATAAGGAGGGTCACCCCAGTAGAACAGGAACTGATTTAGAAAATGAAGTGTATAAATTAGGTAATTTTACGCCTAATCTTATGATTTTGAATGTCAAATCCGAAGTTGAACTAATTCTGCCCACTATGTCAGTATTTCCAGTTAAGGGTGAATTATGTGTAAGAAAAGTTGGTTCCATACACATGGGCCATAGCCAATGCGTTACTACAGTAGAATATAGTGATCAAGGTAAATCTTCATTTAGAGCTTCTCGCCATTCTTACTTCATATGTGGTCAGACGGCATATATGCGTCTGCCTCTAGATTGGGATGGTACCTGTTACATCGCATTCCTTTTGCCACCTGTTTTCCTAGCTCCCCCTGATTATTATCGAAATGTTCATTTAGTACACAATAGAGAGCAAAGAGATCTCCCAGTTGTCGATTATACTGAGACATCATGGGACAAGTATGTAGATTTCAATAAAGGTATCTTTCCTTATATAGGTACTATATCAAATAGTAAGCTGATACGCAGACTCACCAAGACTCTTGAAGCTGTAGTAAACGAGACTATAGCCGCCCTAGGCAATCTGACAGAGGAACAATCAGTGATGAGAATTGTTGTTCTCCAGAATCGTCTTGTCCTTGACGTCATCCTGGCCGATAGGGGCGGAGCTTGTAGGGTCATCGGATCCAGCTGCTGTATATTCATACCAGAAAATTCGCCATCTGTATATAAAGCTATAACACGCCTTCATAAGATTGTAAGCCAGATACACGAGAATCCAGGCACTTGGACGTGGTCCGGGTGGTTTTGGAGTGTGATATCAGCCTGGGGATGGAGAGTTCTATCCTTCCTAGGTATTGGCCTTCTTATGCTATTCAGTTGTTGTTTATGCCTACAATGTGGACCAGCGATTTGTGGTCTGTGTGCCACATCATGCATTCCACATCAAGGTTTTCGTTCAAGATCCCGGAAGAAGAAAGAAGAAGAAATGATGCTCCATGAGCAAATCGAAGGAATGATGAAGATTGATGTCTCGTGAAGGGCAAGAAGGGGACAAGGAGGGAATGTGGAAATGTGGATTTTCCTGATCAGTTATGTCCCCTATCTTGGACCCCAACGGTTTTATATGCATGTTACAAGTACATGTATGTTCTCTCCAGTTCCAGTTTCTAAGACGCAAACATATGTGTGTCTACCGTCAACATGTTCTCTGTCAGATCCGCCATCAATGGGCTGGATATTCGATTCCTAAGTATGAAAGGCCACCGACTTTATATGGCTAAGTTACTCCATTTTTACAGTTCAGGCGAGTAGGCCCGATTCTGTCCTCAAAGCCTTTCCCTGCTCTCTGTCTCTGACAGCTTCAGCTTGAGCTCGCATCTGTATCCATGAACTTTGTCCTACTCCCTGTGCAGCTAACGGTGCCTGCCTCGGCCAGTTTTCGCCTGTCTGCCAAGAAGTTGTATTTCACCTTCGAATTATCTATTTTGCTCTCCAGCCGATGCATTCCTGTCCAGTGATTTAGGTAAACATTTCCTTTAGCTCACAAGCAGAGGACTCAGCCTTTCCGTCCTCCTGCAAGTGATTCATAGCCCTGTTGCCATGGAAAGTTTTCTGCCCCTCGCATCTCATATAGACACTTAGACGCTTGTACACGCACACAGTCAGTATAGAATAGATTCTGTCCGAGAGTCTCTTCCTTGAGGATAACATAGTTCTTTAAACATAGGATGTTAGATATGATTTGGGATTAGGATGACTTGACCCCAGACTTCTCGTCTCCACATGTAGAGCTAAATGTCAAGTCCCCTTCACCCCCTAGTTGCACGTCAATTACACGTCATGCTGCCGCGCGCGCATCTATGCCAAGTATTATCTTATAGATCCACCTATGTCTGATAATTCTAACCAATCATGTTTCTTTTATTCCTTATTACGCCTAGTTTCGATTATGTCACTGATTACGTCATTTTTCTTATCAAATGTTACGCCTTCTACATTCGTTTCATTGTAATGTACTTATTATAAAAATACATGTCTGTTAATAAATTATTGTACTTCACTTCCTGAACCTTCGTGGTGACGGAACCTGAGGGCCGCGACTCGAGTCGGCCATTTTGAATGGAATAAAGCCCATTAGAAACCTCTTATACCACGGATTCTGCCTCTTGTTATTTTGAGCTATTTACTTTAATTTAAGATTCCGCATGAAATTCAGTCCGGTAATATTTATTTTATTTACCACAGTACCCTGACATCTTCCCTGCAGGGTGTTTCCAATATGTTGTTTTGAGCTGTGTCTACATTAGCTGCGTGTGTGACGGACCCCTTCAACTTTGGCCATGCATGCAGAGCGATGTCTCCACCTGCATCATTCCTGGCATCCTTGGTGATCACTGTACTTGTGTATGTAGTCTGTTGACATGACTTCATGTGGACATGTTCCCTTTTAGGCTGTATGCATGTGTGTACTCCCAGCCTCGCACACATGTGTAACATGTACTGCAGGGTCTTTGTGCACCTGACTGACAATTGTGGCAATTGGATCTGTGGGTACTCCACCCTTTTTTTTCCATGGGCACTGCTGGGGGCCTCTGCACCCACCCCTCCTGTCTCTGGGCACTGCTGGGAGGACTCTGCACCCACCCCTCCTGTGTCTGGGCACTGCTGGGAGGACTCTGCACACACCCCTCATATGTCTGGGCACTGCTGGGAGTGATAGGCACACACCCCTCCTGTCTCTGGGCACTGCTGGGAGGACTCTGCACACACCCTTCTTGTGACTGGGCACTGCTGGGAGTGTTAGGCACCCACCCCTCCTGTCTCTGGGCACTGCTGGGAGGACTCTGCACACACCCCTCCTGTCTCTGGGCACTGCTGGGAGGACTCTGTACACACCCCTCCTGTCTCTGGGCACTGCTGGGAGGACTCTGCACACACCCCTCCTGTGTCTGGGCACTGCTGGGAGGACTCTGCACCCACCCCTACTGTCTCTGGGCACTGCTGGGAGGACTCTGCACATACCCCTCTTGTGACTGGGCACTGCTGGGAGGACTCTGCACACACCCCTCCTGTGTCTGGGCACTGCTGGGAGGACTCTGCACCCACCCCTCTTATTTCACGATATGTACGCTTAGAACATACACGTGTGTGGGTTCGCTCCATGCATACGAGGTGGGGGTACGTGTCGTACATACACGGTTGGGGTGGGGGTATGCTCCATACATACGCGGGTGAGGGTACGGGTCGTACTTACACTGTTGGGGTGGGGGTACGCTCCATACGTCCGCGGGTGAGGGTACGGGTCGTACTTACACTGTTGGGGTGGGGGTACGCTCCA
The DNA here is from genome assembly GCF_964204655.1 of Triturus cristatus. Lineage (NCBI taxonomy): Eukaryota > Metazoa > Chordata > Amphibia > Caudata > Salamandridae > Triturus > Triturus cristatus. Next base: position 140,742,890 of record NC_140591.1, on the reverse strand, counting down.
TACATCCGCGGGTGAGGGTACGGGTCGTACTTACACTGTTGGGGTGGGGGTACGCTCCATACGTACGCGGGTGAGGGTACGGGTCGTACTTACACTGTTGGGGTGGGGGTACGCTCCATACGTACGCGGGTGAGGGTACGGGTCGTACATACACTGTTGGGGTGGGGGTACGCTCCATACATCCGCGGGTGAGGGTACGGGTTGTACTTACACTGTTGGGGTGGGGGTACGCTCCATACATCCGCGGGTGAGGGTACGGGTCGTACTTACACTGTTGGGGTAGGGGTACGCTCCATACGTACGCGGGTGAGGGTACGGGTCGTACATACACTGTTGGGGTGGGGGTACGCTCCATACATACGCGGGTGAGGGTACGGGTCGTACTTACACTGTTGGGATGGGGGTACGCTCCATACGTACGCGGGTGAGGGTACGGGTCGTAGATACACTGTTGGGGTGGGGGTACGCTCCATACGTACGCGGGTGAGGGTACGGGTCGTACTTACACTGTTGGGGTGGGGGTACGCTCCATACGTACGCGGGTGAGGGTACGGGTCGTACTTACACTGTTGGGGTTGGGGGTACGCTCCATGCATATGGGGGTGGGGGTACGGTCCGTACATATGCGTCCCCACGCTATGTGATGCTTGTGCGGGCCATACCCAGGCCTTTGCCACGTGGGTACAGCCGTCCCGCCATTGTTGGGATGATGTAGGTGTGGGCGGGGTACGACTCGTACCCACACTCTTAAGGCGTGGGTACGGGACGTACCTGTATTGTTGTGTTGCCGGTTCGCGTCGTCAAGCACTTCCATTGTGGCGGACGCTGGCTTTGCTGGACACGCCCCCACCCCCTCGTAGTGACCAGGGCCTGGGGGTCAGGTATGTCCAGGGCATGTGTGCTGTGTGACTTTGGTGGGGGTTTTGTGGCCTGCCCCTGGTCCTGCCCCCCCCCTTTCCCCCCTCCCTTTGTTGTTCTGACCTTCTGCGGCGTCTGCGTCCGAACCTGTAGAGGAGGTTGACTGCTATGAGGGCCGGGATGACACGTAGGTTCGAGTCCATCTCTGTCCGTCGCGTACTGGTACTCCTTGTTCGCGTCGTCCTGATTTCCCGGCAGTTTTTGGCAGCCGGAAAATATTCACCGTGCGGGATGACGTCGGTGCGAATCGTGATTCCTGGTTCGTGAATGGCAGGCTGCGTGCGTCCCGACGTCACGTCGGCGCTTTCCCGGATCGCATTTGTATGTTTATTTTCGTCGGTCGGGGTTTTGTACGATTCGTACGGAAATGGTGTTTCCGTGCGAATCGTAATTCCATGTTTGTATATTTTGACGACCGGGTACGCGTCGGACGGAGAATATGCTCCGTCCGACGGTTCGTACCCGTTTTTTTCCGGATCGTGATCGGCACCTAAGTCTTAGAGAATCTAGAGTGTCATATGTGACCACATCAGTAACTCTCCGTAGCTTCATCGTGTTTAATTCTCTTGTTTGGTTACAGTTAAACACATGGAATGTGGCCTCCCTTCATTTCAAACAACCACCAATGCTTAAAGGGCCTCTGCATCCATGATGGTAGTCTTGGCTTGGGTGGTCCCAATTAGAGTAAACCTTCAATGTATTTCGGTTAGCTGTTTGGTCACCTGGTATAGGAAGTAAGGTGCACAGTAAATCATCACACACCATACATATTACCATTTTCTATGTGCGTATGTAGGTAGTAGATTCTCATGTGATAGGGAAAAGAAAAATGATGCTGACCCACACAGAAAAATATCATGTGACAAAAAGCATCTGTGTGTGTTGAGGAATATTTGGGATTTCACCATTGTCCTACACAGCGAAAATCTGGTAAGTTTCTTATTCTTGAAATTTTAGACACTTTTGAGTTTCCCTATAGATATCTTGAAGCACAAAGGTTCTTTATTTTTGTCAAGCAGTTTGCAAGAGTTGATTACCACAAGGCTATAGTTCTTGCTAAGGACAAACAGTTAATAGTTTTGAGAACTAAGGGGCTCATTATGATCCGCCACCATAGCGGTGTTTGGGACCGCCTGACAGACATGCGGCAGTCCCACCACTGCTATTAGAATGCGCCCGCCATACTGGCGGGCGCATCCTAGGCCTTTATTATTGCGGGTGGTGCTGCTGGCTTCAGCACCGTCCGCAATGATAAAGGTGCTTGCACCGCTTTTCCCTGCACCACGTGGCAGGCACCACGCGGTGCCTGCCACTTGGTGCATGGAACTGCAGGGGGGTACCCCCCAGTTAATCCCCCCACAAAGAGGGGGCCCGGCAACTGGCCCCCAAAGCCAGTCTCCACCTGTCTTTTTGCGGCGGGATATCCGGAATCTGCAAGGCAGCCAGAAAAGGACCGCCTTGCGGAACCATGGCCGACGGACTTTCCGTCCGCCGCGGAACCATTGTGATTCCCACCGCCTTCCTGATTTGGCAGTGGGAATTTTCTGTATGATGGCGGAAGGATCGCCACCGCCGGTCCGGTGGTGGTGGTCCTTCTGCCATCATAATGAGCCCCTAAGACCCAAAAAACAATATTACATGGTCTCTCTTCATCTAATGCTGCTGGAAGCTCTGTGACTCTTTGCAACATTCAGGACAATGAAGAAGAGTACGGCCTTGTCACTAGCAACTTTACCTTTAACCAGAGTGACCTGTGATGAGCTAGCCATACTCTTTGCCACAAAATGGGTCTACAATTGCAATATAAGTAAGTAACAGGACTCCATTTACTAAAGGCATTGGGTCTGTCTTGATTCAGAATGACAGAGAATATGACATCAGACATAAGGCAACCTTTCAGTTAATATTCTGTAGCCATAGGTACTATAGTTTGGGTAGAGGTAAATCTGTGAGGTCTTTGTAGAGTAAAGCAGAGAGCCTTCTTGGGCAAGAAACATTACCTATTTTGAGTGTATTCATGACAGTTTTAATCTCTTCTGTAGTTGAGTGGGGAGGTAAGTAATACTGTTCTGTATTGGGACTTCTGTATCTGAGCAAACGGAAGTTCATTGTAGAATATTGAATGAGTGATTCTTATAGACAAGTCATCATCATCCCAAATGAACATTATTTTTGAGTGATGGAAACTGCTAAAACCAGCAGGAGTTGGTTAAACTACACCACCCATGCTCCTGTGAGGTGGGAGATGTGGCGTACAGCACCCAGTGCCATTTAAAGCAGCGAGCCGGACTCTTCACCTACTGTTGCACTCACTGGAGTGTGAATAGTAATTTTTACCCCTCCGCTATCTAACACTTTCCCTACTGTTACAATTACTGGAGTTGGAATAGTAATTTTTAACCCTCTGTTATCCAACAATTTCCCTACTGTTGCACTGACTGGTGTGGGAATAGTAAATGTTACCCTTCCGCAATCCAACACTTTCCCTACTGTTGCACTGATTGGAGTGGGAATAGTAAATTTGATCACACCACTATCCAACACTTTCCCTACTGGTGCACTGACTGGTATGGGAATAGTAATTTTTACCCCTTCGCTATCCAACACTTTCCCTACTGTTGCACTCACTGGAGTGGGAATAGTAATTTTTACCCCACCGCTAACCAACACCTTCCCTACTGTTGCAGTGACTGGTGTGGGAATAGTATTTTTTACCCGTCCGCTATCCAACACTTTCCCTAGTGTTGCACTGACTGGAGTGGGGAATTTATGTTTGAAGATTTTTGAAGTGTTTAATGTTTTAATTTATAATAGAATTTTTTTGATTAGATTTTATGTTATTGGTACATAAATATATATCTATATATATATATATATATTCACTGAAAAAACCATAGGTTTCACACATGTTATAGTTAGCGGAAATTTTACTGATAAAAAACCAATGAAATTGCCCCGTTATAGTTAGTGCTGGCAACTATAACTCACGCGACCGCAATCCTCTGCTGATGCTAATACTGTATTTAGACACTTATTTGCCCATGTCTTCTTCCATACATTTTTAGCTATACATATATTACAAATATTTTTTTTTATAAAGACACATATGTCATCAGCAGAAGATTGCGGTCGCGTGAGTTATAGTTGCCAGCACTAACTATAACGGGGCAATTTCATTGGTTTTTTATCAGTAAAATTTCCGCTAACTATAACATGTGTGAAACCTATGGTTTTTTCAGTGAATTTGCAAGGTTTTTTAAATGCTAATTCCTAACTATAACGTGTGTGAAACCTATGGTTTTTTCAGTGAATTTGTACGGTTTTTTAAATGCTAAGTTACTTTACGCCATTCGAGGCGTGCGCGCCCACTTAACGCAGTGCGTTCCGTGCACGGTTTTTATCAACTTTAATAAGCCCTGTACATTTGGTGGCCTTCGCCAACCAAAAGCACAGGGGGTGGGGTCAATGTGGATAGTGTTTTTTTTATTTCGATTTTATAATTTCATGTTGCCAAAATATAGTTTTTTTACTGATTTTATAAACCCTGTACATTTGGTGGCCTACGGCCACCAAAAGCACAGGGGGTGGGGTAAGTGTGGATAGTGTTTTTTTTATTTCTAGTTTTTACCGTACGCTTACCGTAAGCGTACGGTAAGCGTACTCGGCGAAATTGCCGAAAAAAAAATAAAACCGTTTTTGCTCTTGGGGGATGTTTGGGGACTCCCTCAACATGACTATGTGGGAGGGAGTTGTCAAAACAGCCCCGTAACATGTTTTTTGGCATCATGTTTGATAAATAACACTCAGTGCGAGAGACAAAATGGCGGACGCCGCTTCCTGGTTTCGGCCGATTCGAATGTTTACTAAGATCTAAGAGCCAATCAGAATCGCGCTCGCGCACGCCACCGTACGCGTACCGTAAGCTTACCGTAAGCGTACGGTAAGTGTACCGTAAGCGGGCTCAGATATATATATTGATTTAAAGGCTATTTTCTCAGAATCTACTGAACAGATTTACACCAAACCTACAAAAGGCACTTCCTTGACATAGGGACTACCTCTCTGCCAAATTTCTAGTAATTCTGTTCAGCCGTTCGGGCTGTAGCTCGTTCTAAAGGTCCTATGGAAAAATGCATGGGAAAAACGCGTTTTGGGACCCCCCTTTTATCTCAGCCCCCGCTTGACGTATCCCCCCGAGACTTTCAGGGTAGGAGCGGAGCGTAGCGCCCCACCTATTTTGAGAAATTCGCGAGGATTCGTCGACCGGCGCCAAAGTTATTCAAAATAGAATGTTGCGGATTTCCTATGGAAAAGGGGTCCTAACTATAACTACCTACTGGTATATATATATATATATATGTATATATTACCTACTGGCGGTCGCCAGTAGGTAGTTATAGTCAGGACCTATTTTCCATCGGAAATCCGCAACATTCTATTCCCAATAAGTCTGGTGCCGGTTGACGAATCTTTGCAAAATTTTCCAAACTTTTGACCAGCTCCAGTCCGTTCCTATCCTGAAAGTTTCGTGGTGATTCATCAAGCGGGAGCCAAGAAAAAGGGGGGTCCCAAAACACGTTTTCCCCATGCATTTTCCCATACGACCTGTTGACGCAGCTACAGCCTGAACTGCTGAACGGAATTACACCAAATTTGGCAAAGAGGTAGTCCTCAGTTCAGACTCGTGCCTTTTGCATACATGGTGTAAATCCGTTCAGTAGTTCCTGAGAAAATTAGAGTAAAAAAGATAGACATATCTATGGTCTCGGAGGATCCGCACACCCTATGCGCACCCTAAGCTCACCCTCCCCGAACCGAGCGCGCGCTGAATGCTAATTGGCTGTCAAGTGTCTGTGTACATTCGAAACCAGGAACTGTTGGCAGCCATTTTGTGCCTCGGTAGAAGCGAGGCTGATTAAGTGAGGGAAATAAGTGTGTGAAAGATGTAAAGGAGGCAGAGTAGAAATACTCTGACCCTCTAGTGTTGCTTAGGGGGTCTCAGAAGGACCCCCTGGGGCCTTTTATTTTTTTTTTTAAACGGCGAAATGGGCGCAGGGTGCGCGGATCTGGCCAAAAAAAAAACCCCCGCAACGCGGGCTTCCGCGCTTCGTTAATAATTAGCCCCCGGGTGGGCCAAATCCCGGGGGCAAATTGTTATAAGTTAATAGGGGGAGGCCTCCTGGAGGCCTCGAGGGCCCTGGGGACCGCCACCCCCCCCGGGCCGGCTCCTACAGTCCTGGGGTGCCCACCCCCAGGACACTGTTGTTTGCTATGAGAGGGCGGGAGTCTCCCGCCCTCCCATAGCAAACTTTGTTAGGATTTTGAAAGAGAGAGCAGGGAAACCTGCTCTCTCTTTCAAAATCCAAACGATATTGCTTTTCCACATGGGGAGCTGCACGTCAGCAGCTCCCCATGTGGAAAAGCAATGCCGGCTCCCGAAGGACGCTGGGAGCCGGCAGGGATGGTGGGGGCGTTGGGGCTCCCCCCACGGTCTCCAACGTTTTTTTATAAGCCCTGGGGGATGGGGTCCCCGGGGATAATAAAAATTAGTGATAGGGGCTATTTTTTTTTTTATTGTAAAATTAGGAGTCGCGCATCCTAACGCCTTGGATGCACGGTTTCTCTTGCATTGGGTGCACGGTCCCTAACGCGTTGGGTGCGCGGATTCAAGGAAAAAAACCTGACATTTTTGGGAGATAAACATCAAGCTTAAGTGTTTTGTTCTTGAGTGACTCTAAAAAAGAGCCGTTGTGTTCATTGAGAGTTTTTGGTACTTATAAGTAAGTACCTATACAGAGTCTAAAGTTGTTGAGGAAAACTCTGTTTCCTTCATCAGTAAAGTGTACTCCATCACTCCTATACATCTCTTGCATATGAAAGCGCAGATTGTTATTGTAAATGGAACCCATTCTATAGTCTCGGAGAAAAGCAGAAACAGATTTATTCACATGTTTCCTAGCTTTCTCAATTTGTGGACAAAAATGATTGGACCAGTTCCATTTCTGCCTTTGGCATATGTTAGTATACACAAAGGCAGTTTTGGGAAAAAGTGAAATCAATTATGCAAAGGTGTCCTTCATAAGCATTTCCAGACAAAGTGCCTAGGTCATTGCCACCACAGTGCACTATTATGAGGTCAGGGTGTTGGATATGCATAAAGGATTTTACCAATGGCATCAATTGGTGCCACTTTAACCCTCTCTGTCCAATCCATTTAATGTCTACATTTGGCAAACCTATGTCTTTGTGAATGCCTTTGTTTTCTGCATACCTTTGGCTCCAGAAAATATATCTGTGTCCCACAATCCACACTCTAAGCATCTTGAAGGGATGTCTGGATGCACTCAGATGGTCTCTGTAAATGAAATGGCAGTTTGAAAAGTAAGATTTTTCTAAAATGGTGGCTAAGATGCAGTTTTGAAAAAAGACAAGAAATCATTGGTTGTTTGACAACCTTCTACACAGAAAGGTAGGGTGCATGTTTCTGTTTTTTAAACGCATGATTCTTATTGGTTAACAAAAACTGATTGAAAGGAACATTATATATGATAAGCTGATATGTTGAAAAGTCAAGCACACTTGCTGTTTTGATTAGCAACATTGTGTGCTGAACTTGTGACCTGTGTGCTCAGTTCAGTGTTCCATGACCTGTTTCTATGGTAACAGGCAGAAGGCAGATTGGGGGTAGGGTTCAAATTTATGTCATTTGGAAAGGGTTGAAATGTTTAACCAATAGAAATGTGTGTTTGCTTTTGAATTTATGTGGGATGGAATGTGATTTGATGTTTACATGTATATGTGTGGAAAATGAGAGGGAAACTTTGCCATTCTTTGGTTTTGCTGACACGTGCACAGTGCAGAGATGCCGTATAAGAAAATCTGGTGTGTGACTGATATACTTTTTAATCTACAAAACAACTTGAAAGGTGAGTTATTTAATTGTGAGGGGATGTATGTGGTCTATTTTGATTTTAATCAGACTAATGTATTTCTCCTGCTAAAGTGCAGGGAGTTTTTTTGTCTACAATCTTATTGACAGTGTGTGTGCATGTAGAAATCATTCTGTGATAAGCATTTGTGTTTTTCATGTGTTTGCAGACAGATAACTGTGCTGTTTTTATATTTTGGTACAATTAGAAATCATTCATTGTTTATGAATTTGCAAAAGGAGTCATGTTTCTACTTTATAATGTAGCATTCGTAGATTAAGAAATGTGTTTTGGTATAGTGCAAGGGATAGTGTTGTTTGTTTAGGATCACACAGTGAGTGTGTGCATTTAGGAATCATTTTGAGAGAAACATTTTGGTACTAATCTGTAGTAGTAGATTTTGTGCAATGTGTGCAGTCACCTTAGATCTTGTAGACTAGTAAATGTATTTTGTACAAGGGATAGTTGTCTGTCTACAATCACACTGTGAGTCTGTGTGTATTTGGGTAAGCATTGTGTGAGAAGCATTTGGAAAAATTATGTATTTGCTGACAGACAACTGTTTTAAAACCTGTCATGTTGTCAAGTTTTAGTAGCATTAAAAGCGGTTCTTTGCTTGTGCATTGATAGAATGAGTCAGGCTTTGACACTAAAGTGCAGTACTTAAATATGTAGATTGTGTGCAGTCTCCTTACCTCTTCCACAGTAGTGAAGGAGTTTTGGTAAACTCCTAGGATAGTGTTGCTTGTCTAAAATCACACTGTGAGTCTGAGTGCATTTGGGTAAGGATTGTGAGAGAAGCATTTGGTAACATCGTATATTTGCTGACAGACAACTGTTTTAAAACCTGTCATGTTGTCAAGTTTTAGTAGCATTAAAAGCCAGTCTTTGCTTATGCATTGATAACATGAGTTAGGCTTTGACACTAAAGTGAAGTACTTAAATATGTAGATTTTGTGCAGCCCCCTTACCCCTTCCACAGTAGTGAATGAGTTTTGGTAAACTCCTAGGGATAGTGTTGCTTGTCTAGAATCACACTGTGAGTCTCTGTGCATTTGGGAACCACTGTGAGAGAAGCATTTGGTAACATCACACATTTGCTGACAGATAACTATTTTAAAACCTGTCATGTTGTCAGGTTTTAGTAGCATTAGAAGCCAGTCTTTGCGTATGCATTGATAAAATGAGTCAGGCATTTACAGTATAGTGCTGTACTGAAATATGTAGATTGTGTGCAGTCCCCTTACCCCTTCCACAGTAGTGAATGAGTTTTGGTAAACTCCTAGGGATAGTGTTGCTTGTCTAGAATCACACTGTGTGAGTCTGTGCATTTGGGAACCACTGTGAGAGAAGCATTTGGTAACATCACAAATTTGCTGACAGATAACTATTTTAAAACCTGTAATGTTGTCAGGTTTTAGTAGCATTAGAAGCCAGTCTTTGCTTATGCATTGATAAAATGAGTCAGGCATTTACAGTATAGTGCAGTACTGAAATATGTAGATTGTGTGCAGTCCCTTTACCCCTTCCACAGTAGTGAATGAGTTTTGGTAAACTCCTAGTCATAGTGTTGCTTGTCTAAAATTACACTGTGAGTCTGTGTGCATTTGGGAACCACTGTGAGAGAAGTATTTGGTAGCATCATGTATTTGCTGACAGATAACTGTTTTAAAACCTGGCTTGTTGTCAAGTTTTAGTAGCATTAGAAGCCAGTCTTTGCTTATGCTTTGATTAAATGAGTCAGGCTTTGACACTAAAGTGCAGTCCTGAAATATGTAGATTGTGTGCAGTCCCCTTACCCCTTCCACAGTAGTGAATGAGTGTTGGTAAACTCCTAGGATAGTGTTGCTTGTCTAAAATAACACTGTGAGTCTGTGTGCATTTGGGTAAGGATTGTGAGAGAAGCATTTGGTAACATCGTATATTTGCTGACAGACAACTGTTTTAAAACCTGTCATGTTGTCAAGTTTTAGTAGCATTAAAAGCCAGTCTTTGCTTATGCATTGATAACATGAGTTAGGCTTTGACACTAAAGTGAAGTACTTAAATATGTAGATTTTGTGCAGCCCCCTTACCCCTTCCACAGTAGTGAATGAGTTTTGGTAAACTCCTAGGGATAGTGTTGCTTGTCTAGAATCACACTGTGAGTCTCTGTGCATTTGGGAACCACTGTGAGAGAAGCATTTGGTAACATCACACATTTGCTGACAGATAACTATTTTAAAACCTGTCATGTTGTCAGGTTTTAGTAGCATTAGAAGCCAGTCTTTGCGTATGCATTGATAAAATGAGTCAGGCATTTACAGTATAGTGCTGTACTGAAATATGTAGATTGTGTGCAGTCCCCTTACCCCTTCCACAGTAGTGAATGAGTTTTGGTAAACTCCTAGGGATAGTGTTGCTTGTCTAGAATCACACTGTGTGAGTCTGTGCATTTGGGAACCACTGTGAGAGAAGCATTTGGTAACATCACAAATTTGCTGACAGATAACTATTTTAAAACCTGTAATGTTGTCAGGTTTTAGTAGCATTAGAAGCCAGTCTTTGCTTATGCATTGATAAAATGAGTCAGGCATTTACAGTATAGTGCAGTACTGAAATATGTAGATTGTGTGCAGTCCCTTTACCCCTTCCACAGTAGTGAATGAGTTTTGGTAAACTCCTAGTCATAGTGTTGCTTGTCTAAAATTACACTGTGAGTCTGTGTGCATTTGGGAACCACTGTGAGAGAAGTATTTGGTAGCATCATGTATTTGCTGACAGATAACTGTTTTAAAACCTGGCTTGTTGTCAAGTTTTAGTAGCATTAGAAGCCAGTCTTTGCTTATGCTTTGATTAAATGAGTCAGGCTTTGACACTAAAGTGCAGTCCTGAAATATGTAGATTGTGTGCAGTCCCCTTACCCCTTCCACAGTAGTGAATGAGTGTTGGTAAACTCCTAGGATAGTGTTGCTTGTCTAAAATCACACTGTGAGTCTGTGTACATTTGGGTAAGGATTGTGAGGTGAGAGAAGCATTTGGTAACATGGTGTATAGTTTTGGTAAACTCCTAGGATAGTGTGGCTTGTCTAAAATCACACTGTGAGTCTGTGTGCATTTGGGTAAGGATTGTGAGAGAAGCATTTGGTAACATGGTGTATTTGCTGACAGATAACTGTTTTAAAACCTGTCATGTTGTCAAGTTTTAGTAGCATTAGAAGCCAGTCTTTGCTTATGCATTGATAAAATGAGTTAGGCTTTGACACTAAAGTGTAGTACTTAAATATGTAGATTGTGTGCAGCCCCTTTACCACTTCCACAGTAGTGCATGAGTTTTGGTAAACTCCTAGGGATAGTGTTGCTTGTCTAGAATCACACTGTGAGTCTGTGAGCATTTGGGAACCACTGTGAGAGAAGCATTTGGGTACTTCATATCTTTGAATACGCATAACTGCTTAAAAACGTTCCTGTTCTCAAGTTTTGGTAGAATTAGAAGGCAGTCATTGCTTATGTATTCACCCAGGAACTGTCCTTGCAATACTGTAAACATTCAGTTAATATTCAAGTACTAACGGAGTGAGGCAGGCCTTAGCACATGCATTGATTCAAATGCGTATCCACTATGCATGCAGTTTTCTAACCATCTACACAGTTCTCTTTCACACCTTTAATTGCACAGTCAGTATCCATACACTTCCAGCAAACACCCTGTCACTCCCCATGCACTCCTCTAGTGACCCATTCAGTATCATGTACTAATCCATTCACTGTGCCAAAACCCCAAAACTTATAAATTCACCCAGGCACTCTGTTTGCAGTACTCTAATCATTCAGACAGTATCCAAGTACTCATGCAGCGAGCCAGGGTTTACAACATGGACTGCTTCAAACCCCTATCCATTATGCATACAGGCCTCTAGTCACCTACACACTTGTCTTTCACTTCTTTAATTAACTAGTCAGTATCTGTATACTTCAATAAACACCCTGTCACTCATCTTGCACTCATCCTGATCCAGTACCATGTACTAATCTCTTTACTGCACCAAAACTGAAAAACTTAAAAGTTTTACCCAGGCACTCTTTTAGGAGTAGTCTAATGATTCAGTCAGTTCCCAGGTACTCATGTGGTGAACCATGGATTACCACATAGACTGCTTCAAATGTCCATGCAGTATGCATGCAGTCTTCTAACATACTATACACTTGTCTTTAACAGCTTCAATTCCCCAGTCAGTATCCATGTACTTCCAGCAAACATCCTGTCACTCCCCTTGCACTGCTCTAGTGACTTATTCAGCATCATGTAGTAATGCATTCACTGCGCCAAAACTGAAACACTTATAAATTCACCCAGGTACGCTTCTTGCAATAGTCTAATCATTCAGTCAGTACCTAAGTACTAATGGAGTGAGGCAGGCCTTAGCACATGGATTGATTCAAACGTGTTTCCACTGTGCATGGAGGCCTCTAACTACCAACACAATTGCCTTTCAGACCTTCAATTTCTCTGTCAGTATCTATAAACTCCAATAAACACTCTGTCACTTTAATTGCACACCTCCACTGACTCATTTGGCAGTAAGTACTAATCTATTCACTGCACTAGAATCCAAAATCTTAAAAAGAATCACCCAGTCACTCTTTTTGTAGTACTCTAATGATTCAGTCAGTACTCAGGCAGTCTTGCAGTGATCCAAGTGTTACTCTATGGACTGTTTCAAACGTCTATCCACTATGCATGTAGGTCTCTAGCCACCTACATACTTGTCTTTCACACCTTCAATATCCCAGACAGTATTCATACAGTTCCCGCAAACACTCTGTCACTCTCCTTATACTTTTCCAGTGACCCATTCAGCACCATGTACTAATCCCTTCACTGCGCCAAAAGCCAACCCCTTATAAATTCACCCAGGCTCTTTTCTTGCAGTACTCTAATCAATCAGTCAGTACCCAAGTACTCATGCAGTGAGCCAGGCCTTAGTACATGAATTGCTTCAAATGCCTACCCAGTATGCATGCAGTCCTCTAACCACCTACACACTTGTCTTTCACACCGTCAATTCCCCAGTCAGTATTCATACACTTCTAGCAAACACCCTATCACTCCCCTTGCAGTCCTCTAGTGACCCATTCAGCACCATGGACTAATCCACTCACTGTGCCAAAACCCAAACACCTATAAATTAACCCAGGCACTCTCCTTGCAGTACTCTAATCATTCAGTCTGTACGCAGTCCTCTAACCACATACACACTTGTCTTTCACACCTTCAATTCCCCAGTCAGTATTCATACATTTCCATGTAGTTTTACAGTGATCCAAGTGTTACTCTATGGACTGTTTCAAACGTCTATCCAGTATGCATGTAGGTCTCTAGCCACCTACACACTTCAATATCCCAGACAGTATTTATACAGTTCCCACAAACACTCTGTCACTCCCCTTATACTTCTCCAGTGACTTATTCAGCACCATGTACTAATGTATTTACTGCATCAAAATACAAATACTTATTAATTCATCCTGGCACTCTCCTTGCAATACTCAAAACATTCAGTCAGTATGCAAGTACTATTGGACTGAGACAGGCCTTATCATATGGATGGATTCAAACACGTTTCCACTATGCATGTAGGTCTCTAATCACCTACACACTTGTCTTCCACACCATCAATATCCATGTCAGTATTCATACACTTCTAGCAAACACCCTGTCACTCACCCAGTGTGTCTCCTTATAGTACTGTAATCATTCAGTCAGTTAGCATGTAGTCTTTTAGTGAGGTAGGCTTTAGGGCATGAACTGCTTCAAAGTAGTATGCACTATGCATGTAGTGTTTTAACCATCGTTACACTTGTGCTTCAGGGCTATAGTTTCTTAGTCAGTTTTTATATAAAATGTGTTTCTACATTAATAGAATAGTATACATTTGAATGTTAAAAATATACTTTTATTTGTGATTCTTTTTTACAGATACTGTTTTTCAATGTTAAAATAGAGAAATCATGCCAGAAAAAAAAGAAAAAGAAAAGAACAGAGACAGGAGAATTACTTGAAGAAACATCAACCACAAGTATTGAACGTACAAGATAATGTGGCTAAAAATAAAAAATCTTCTGGTAAGATCACAAAGCAATTTATTAAAAATGTTTGTAGGAGCAAACAGAATGTACAGAATGCTGAAACCACTGAGAATGCTTCAACTAGAAAAAAAATTCTAAATAAGAGGAAAAGCAAAAAAGTAAATGTTCAGTCAAAGGAGACAAAGTATGGTAAAAGAAGGCAAAATCAGTATAAAGAATTACGCAAAAAAATATTTTACAAGAGAGTAGTACATAATTTGCTGAAAGATGTGAAGAAATATAAAAAGAGAGCTCTATTTTATAAAAAGAAGAAGCATATTGAAAACATTGTTGAAAAGGCTTTTGAAGTAAAAAGGAAACTATGGGGCAGATTTATGTTTCCTGGTGCATCCCTGCAAATCAGCAGGGATGCGCCAGGAAAGATGCGTCACGCAAGTTTACCCTTGCGCCACCACAGATGCGCTGCATTTACAATGCAGCGCATCGTGGCGCAAGGATAACCAGATGCGTGACGCATCTGATGGCGTAAGGGCGGCGCATTGCTGGAGTCGTGTCGCAAGCACGACGCAACTCCAGCAATGTTTAGGGGCTGCCCTTACCTAACATGCTGCGTCATGCCTTATGCCTGCTTCAAGCAGGCGCAAGGTTTTGACGCAGTAGCGTCGGAAAAGTGACTGAGTGAAATCTTGTAGATTTCACTGCGTCACTTTTCCGAGGCTTTTTCTGACGTAACGCCCACCCTGCATACATTAAACTTGACGCAGGTTTAATGTGGCGCAGGGCTTTACACCGTGACGCATCTCCATAGATGCGTCATGATGTGAATATGGCGCAACGTGGCGCAGGGTTTACGCCGCCGCTGCGTCACAAAAGTGACGCAACGGCGGCGTAAAAGTGGCGCAAGTCTCACATATATCTGCCCCTATTTATTTTAGTATTAAACAGAATTCGATCCCTAGATAAACCAATCCATTTAATGAAGGCCAAAAGTAGAAGGAAAAGAGTAATTAATAGAAAAAAAAATGTGATTTTTTTGGGGAGAGTGGAAACACAGTTCCAGTTCAGAGCCTTTCTTTAATGAAGAGAGTTATTTACAGAGCAAAAAATTACTGTATGCAGTTGACACCAGTGATAGAAGTTATGAGGTTAGAGATGGTTGTCCAATTGAGAAAGAGAAAATGGTTGAAAGAAATGCAGAAGAAGTGATAGCTGATGAAGTTCTAGGGAGACGTCCTAAACACCCTGTGTACACTTGGGATTGCAGTTGTATTTGTAGTGTACGACAGGAATCTATTGATAAATTATGTAGTTTTTTATGAGCATATAGTAAAAAAAGTGTTTAACAAAAGATTAAGGTGTTGCAAGGACTAGACCCTTGCAGAGTTAGAAAAAATACTGGTTTGCAAGGTCATTCTCTGGCTTGTCTTTCTAGGAAAGTTTGTCAAAGTGTTTTTCACCATTTCAGGATGCTGGCAGTACATCCTACTCAAATGCGGAAGTTAGTGAGAAGATTGTATTATGCAAAAAGTCCAGCACTAAAGTTAAATAAGTTGAACAGTGCTCCTTTGCGTGGGTCAGTATCAGATGTGAAGAAGGTTTGTGATGATATTGAGTTTTGTTACTTTGGTCCTCAGCAAAGTAGAGCAAAATGTTGAAGACAATGTAGAACCCGTAATTACAAAACATTTTGAGGATGAAATCACAAAGTTTAAGGTAATTTCAGGTGAAAGACCAAATGTTTCTTGTATTTGTTGTCGGCGAACTCACTATAAAAATCAGACTAGGGGTGTCAATCTGTATTGAAAAAGGGAAATAGAAGATAATGATAAGTGGATGGAATTTGCAACTTATTTGTTGGTAGAGGATTGTTTTGATTTGGGATCTGAGCAGCGTATTTGCAAATATTGTTATAACAAATTAGATGAGAATAAAATGCCTGCTAGAGCTGTTCATAATAATCTAGAGTTGGCTGCTATTCCTCCAGAGCTGATAGATTTAAATACGTATGAGTCTATTCTCATTCAATGTGTTCACCCGTTTCAGGCTATTGTTCGTATGGAGCCTAAAACAGGTAAATTACCTCCATCAGAGTTGCAAAGAGGATTGAAAGGAAGAGTTGTGTATTTACCGTTAGATTTAAGGAAAAATATTGAAACTATTGGTGTAGACCATGCAGAAAATTAGCCACTAGTCATTCTAGTTAATAGTGTTCCTACTAAGAATAAGAAAATCTGGCAAGAGTTAGTGGATGTTAGAAAAGTGCAAAAGGCATCATTGTATCTGTTAAAAAATAATGAGTACTATGGAAATGTGTTTGTAGGAGAAGAAGAAATAGATTTAGCACAAGATACTGAAACATTAAGTGGACAAATTGAAAAAGTGGATATGTCCAGATGTGAAGAAATCTATGAACATTACAGTGTACATCCACTTCATTCCAAAGAGGTGATGGGGAATACGATTGAGTTGTTTCAAATGAAAAACGCAACAGGAAGTCCCATGAGTGTATGGGAAGAGAGCTTGGAAGCTAGTTGTTTCCCGCAGTTGTTTCCAACAGGAAAATGTTGACGATATGATGAACGTCCTGTGCAGATTCCTGCATCGGAATATCGGACAACAAGATTATATGCAGAACATCTAAGATTTCGACAATGTATCCCTTATATGTTTCATCTTCTGTTTGAAAGTGACTTGTCTGGACTTTCATATGCAGTAAATCACATTTTAAAAACTGGAATGCATCTGCAAATTGTAACTGCAAAGGATTTTATGGATAAAGTGCATCAGAGAGATGATAATTTAGAATCTCAGTTGATTAATCTGATGGCATGTAAACGTGGGACTAATGAATATTGGTACCGTCGTCATGGAGAACTGAAATGTATGCTACGGAACTTGAGAACTCCTACATGGTTTGTTACACTAAGCTGTGCTGAGTATGCTTGGGACGATTTACTTGAATTTCTTCAAGAGGCAAATTTCAATATAAAAAATATTGAATACAAGACACCTGGAGATTTGTGCTCCTTGGATCCTTTAATGTATGCAGATATTTCAATCATAGATTTGAAGCTATGAAGTCTTTCATCTGCAATAAAAAGAATCCTCCTCTTGGAGAAGTTGTGGATTTCTTTTGGAGAAAGGAGTATCAAGCAAGAGGTGCTCCTCATATACATATGTTGTTATGGCTCAAGGACGCCCCCAAATTTGGAACAGATTCAGATGAAACTGTTTTGTCTTTCATTGAAGATTATGCCACATGTGCTGTACCCAATAGCAGAGAAGATAAAAACTTAAAACAACAAGTCTTACGATTCCAAAGCCGCAGGTGTGGAAAATACTGTCAACGAAAGTACAAGTCAAAGGATAAGTTCTATACCAAATGTCGTTTTGGATTTCCACGTCCTGTATTATCCAAAGGAAGAGTGAACAGTTTTATGTCAGCTATGCGACATACCATCACAAGAAAGTCTCCGAAAAATACCTACAACTTAAGAAGAAGCGAAGAATCGAAATACATAAATGACTACAATCCAGTTATTTTATCCATGTGGAACGCTAACATGGATATTCAGTATGTTGCGGACAATTCCATTGCTGTTGCTCGATATGTAACGTCCTACGTTACTAAATCAGAAAAGACTGAATTGAAAGAAATGTGGGAAGAGATTTCTCACGAGAAGACTCTAAGTAAGAAATTATACAGTTTCAGTTTGAAGATATTATCGCATCGTGAAATTGGAGCATATGAATGTTCAGATCGGTTATCATCTGCAAGTCTATATTCCAAAAGTAGAAGAATCATTTGGGTGAGTCTAGGTCTTGCAGGAATGCGAAATCGGGTACTGAAATCTGTTCAAGAAATTGAATATTTAGCAGAAAAAGAACCAGAAAGTACAGATATTTTGAAAACGAATATGTTGGACACATATTACCCAAACAGAAGTCATCACCTTGAGAACATGTGTCTCTATGAAGTGCTGCAAAACTACACTTTTAAACGGAATACTACAGAGAACATCAATGATGGAAAATATGCAGTGATTTATTCCGAAGGATGTCTGGTGAAACAAAGGAAAGGAAATTTAATTAATCACAGGAAACTGAGTTGCGACACTGCTGACAAAAGGGAATTTTACTATTTAGCCCTTTTGCAAATGTTCAAACTGTGGCGTTCAGAACTGGAATTACTTGGAGATTTTCAGAGCTATGAAGATTCAGTTAATGCTTGTAAAGATAGCATACAATGCAGTGCTTTTGCAAATTATGTGAAAATGTTGAATGATGAAATTGATCAAGAAGCTACAATTGCAGCTGAGATTGCTAGAGACAGTTCTCAAGACAGTCAAAGTTCTGCTGCACTGAGTCAAGATCCACTTGGACAACCAATTGTTGAAAATGAAGCAGCGACTGCCATGAATGAGGTGGAAACAGCAATGTATCAAGCTCAAGAAGATGTAATACAGTTAGGAAACTTGGAAGAACAACTAAATGTTGAACAGAAACAAATATATGAAGAAGTGAAAGAGCAGATTGACCATGGATTGCTTCATGAAAAGAAAGGGTGCTCATGTACATCATTTCAACCTATCCGAATGTATGTGAGTGGTCAAGCTGGAACAGGAAAAAGTTTCTTAATTAAAGTAATTACAAGTTATCTGCAGAAAACAACTGAGTCACATTTGTCTTGTGTTGTCACTGCTCCAACTGGGTTGGCAGCACATAACATTAAAGGAATTACTTTACATTGTTTACTAATGCTACCAGTAGAGCATGAGAACAAATTGGAATACCACAAGCTATCTGGAGAAGCTTGTTGTGAAGTTTCAAGAGTCCTGAAGAAAATGAAACTTTTCATTATTGATGAGGTGAGCATAGTCTCAAACTCGATGCTTGCCTTTGTGCATTTAAGAATGCAGCAAGTTCTTGTAGAAACCTTAGAAATTCACAGAAAATGTAGAGTATGACGTGTTATTTGGAGGAAAACACGTCATAGTTTTTGGAGATCTATTGCAACTGACTCCGGTAAAAGGACAACCGGTATTTAAAACACTTGCACATGAAGATACCAGAAAGTCTCTTGGTAGTGTTGGTAATGTGAACATTTGGACTAATTTTGAATACAAAGAACTGACAACAAATATGCGACAGGCAAATGATGCTGAATATGGAAGTATTCTTCAAGATATAAGAATTGGAATTCTTACAAAACATAGCAAACAAGCTTTGGAGAGTCGATTACTTTGCAATGTGTTTCCAAATGAAAATGTAGTTTCTGCAAAAGTGTACATGAAAATTGCTGAAAATAAATCAGTGATCTGTTTAATGCCAACACTGTGCAAGTGTTCCATATTCAACGAAGAACTATTGAAACTGGAAAATAAAAGTTTTTAAAAATGGAAGCCATCGATAAAATAGAGCATGAAGGAATGACTATTATTTTGACGGGAAAGTTGAAAACAAAACTGGATTCTTTATTAAAAAAAAATATCTAAAACAGCTGGTTTAGAAAAGACACTATATGCGTGTGTAAACTGTCGAGTAATTTTAAGGCGTAATTTGGATGTAGAAAAAGGGTTAGTTAATGGCGAAATGGCTAAAGTGGTGGATTTTGTTAATTATCAGAAAAAAGAAGGAATTGAATTTTTAAGAATTAAATTTGATAAGTTTGAAGAAGTTAAAGAAATTGGTCGTTGTTCAGTTAGTTTATTGCTTGTTAAAGATTTATATGTCCGTAGGAAACAATTTCCATTTTCTCTGGCATATGCAGTGACTATTCATAAATCTCAAGGATTAAGTGTAGACAGTGCATTGGTGAACATTGGATCTACTGTATTTAAAGAGGGTATGGCATATGTTTCTTTGTTGCGAGTCAGAACATTATCTGGTTTGTTTTTGATTGATTTTGATGAGACAAATGTTACTGCAGATGCAAAATGTGTAAAAGAGTATAATAGGTTAAGAAGGGTGTATGCTCCGAATTTAGGTCAATATCCTGTATTTGAAAAGCGTATGGTTGGTCGAAAAAGAAGGTTTGAGAATATCTGTTCTGAAGGTGTCGAGAAGGGAAAAGAACAAGATAATGTTGTAATTGCAAGTAAAAAGAAATTGGACACTGTTGAAGAGATTGTTGGTTATTAGTTTGAAAATAGTTCAGGTGTCAACTGCTATGCTAATGCAGTGGTCAATGTTGTTTTTTATCTTGAAGGTTTGCAAGAACAAATTAAGCAGAATCGGCAAAAAAGATTTTGTTCTCTGTTGCATTCTGTTTATGAAAAATTGACAACAGATACAAGTAAAATACAATCCGTTTCAGATGTTCGTAATCTTTTGGATGTGTGTTCTGGTTCTACACAATTTACACAAAATATTCAACAAGATGCTCAGGAATTTTTAATGTATATGCTTACCATTTTTGAAAATGAAGGTGTAGAATTAGAAAATATTTTTGGCCTTTCTTACAAATGGGAACATCATTGTGAAAATTGCATGTATACATGTACCACTAATGTAGACACTGAAGGATTTCTGTATTTAACATTACCAGACTGTAAATCAGTGTCTTTCAATAAATTAGTTAAAGGTGCAAATCAAAACATGGAGTGTAGCCAATGTAAATCAGAAATGTTATCCACATTATTTTTAACAAAATATGGACAATACATTATTTTAATGATGCAACGTTGTACAGCTGATGGAAGAAAATTGGATACTTTAATAAAGCAGTTTGTAGCAACACAACTATCAATATCAGGAAAGACTTTTGTAGCAATTGCAATAATTTTCCATGATGGTCCTTCCACCACATCTGGACATTACACTGCCTATCTAAAATATGACAAAGGCTGGACACTTTGTAATGATTCCCAGTTGCTTTTCAAACAATGTTTGCCTAGGGAATTACCAAATTCCTACCTAATATTTTTAAAGTCAAAGTTTTAGGAAGATAATTCATTCTCTGAGGAATTTATTATTATAATTTAATAGGATTACCATTTGACAATTTACATAAAAAGGAGTGCAAAAATACAATTTGGCCTCAAGGAAAGGTATATGTTTGAATTATGGACTTTTTCGTGCCCATTGACTCGGTGAATATTTTAAAGCGACAACATTTACAGTTTTTATAAGTTAAAGTTGTAAAATTTTGTTAGCCAAAAGCATTTCATATATGTGTGACTTGTATTTTCTGGTATTTTACTGAGAATAGCATGTTGGGTTTTTTTAAACAATATTTTTGATTGTTTTTTTTTTTCCCCGCTGTTAAGTGATGAGTACGATTGAAATCACTATTTCTAGTGAAATTCAATATATTCTGAGAACAGCAAAAAAGGCAAACAAATTACTTTGTTTAAATTATGCTGTGTTGTAAAAAAATTATTATTACATGTTATAACTATTTTTTCTTTTCTTTCACAGATCCTAATTTTAAAATAAGCAATTTACATCAATTTACATTGCAAAAAAAATCTGAAAAAAATGTATACTATTTTTAATTTCTATTACTGTGAAGGTAAGTTTAACTAAGTATTAATATGCAGAATGGGGAGATCTGCAAGAAGCTACAAACTTTGAACACATTTTTAAAAACACTCTGTTTACCTATGTCGTTTTGAAATCTCACTGTTATCGGATATCATGTGACCTCCAAAAAACCAGATTTGAGTGGTTCATAATATTTCCCATTGTACCTTTTGTAGGACCGCAATCATTTTAATCACTCTTCTTTGAGCATCTTTGCAGACAAAACTCTGTGCTTACCTTCTATCATTCGCAAGCAATTTTAAAAACAGAAATATGTCACTTTTTCTAACATAATTATTGCGCAAGACACTCTTTCATATTTACAAAGAGAGGAAAAGGCACTCTGTGTACTTTTTCTACTCCATGTAAATAGAACTTCCTCATACACATCACTTTGTGTTGAAAGGGTGTTCTATAAGTGTTGTTGTGCATGATTGCACTGAATACTCATAGAACAAGACACATCTCCAGATTTATCATAAATCATAAATCTCGATATGTGTGTGAATGTTGCACCATTCTCCAATTGGTGTATGAAAGCACAACAAGGAGAATTGTTTTCATTTCTCCTCATTTTTAAATCTTCAATGCCTGCTAAATGTTCAGCATACATTGAAGGAGAAAAATGCGTTTTCTGATTCTTTTTGTGCAGGAAGGTGTGTCTTCCTGCACAGCACATGACACAGATATCCTTGCACCATGGTGCAAGGGTGCCTGTGTCACCACATGGCTGCAGCCGTGCAGAGAGAAGCATAGATTTGCAACATATTTATGTACATCTGTTGCATCCCTGTGCTTCGGAAGTACTACAGCACACTGCAGTTAAAGAGGTTACTGCACTTATACATTCACCATCTGCTACTAATGCATTCATTCAGTCAATTACATACTACACATACATTCATCTAAACTTTCACACACTAACAAACAAATATAGCTCTTTTTTTAAACCAGGAAAGTTAGTTCTTAGAAGAACTTTTTTTTTCTTCTTTTTTCTTTTATATATTTTCTTTTGAACAATTTTTAATTTTTTTTGGTTTTTCTTGACAAAAAAAGGAAAAAACAGTACTGGAGGAACAAAGCAATGAACTTCAGGGTAAAAAAAACCCAACAAAAAACACTAACAATGATGGCTTTCTTGCATCCTGCAAATTAAGTCAATAGATTGCTCTCGGTAGCATAGCACTGCATTACACTTCAAGTAGAGGACTTTCAGTGTGGCAAACTGAGGACGGAAGTCCAGGTGTTGGTCCGATGGATGCACGTGAGAAGTACTTGGCTCTGATGTCTGTGAAGGTCCAGGAAGAACTCTCATTCTTCGGCACTCTTCACGTGCCAGGTTTATTGGATGTATGGTTTTGAGATGTTTTTTCATGCTGGCTGTACCACATGAGTAATTCTTTTCTGGATCGCCACGGGAGAGCACTCTTTGACATATCTTGCATGTCACTTTGGTGGCATTGGTCTTGGATTGCTCCTCTGGAAAAGTAAAAAATTTCCAGACGATAGATGAATATCTTTCCGGGCGTGGTGCTTCAACCAGAAATTCATCTCAAGAAGAATGTTGAGATGCTGGAGATCCCTCCTGCCCTGAAGCCATTGTTTTGCAAAAAAGATTGAACTAAGTTTAAACTTAGCCAAAAAAAGTTCTTCTCAGCAGAGAGATGCTCCTCCAAAGAAGGTCTAAGAAGAATGATTGAAAAGAACAGGAAGTGTAATGAACCAATCAAATTCCTTTTTTACAGGTCACATGGGATCCGCGCACCGTGCGCTTACGCAGCACGCACCCAGTGTGCATCCCCGAAATTGAATTTAAAAAGAATATAGGATTAGATGCAAAAATATATTACTTTTATGAGTAGTTTAGAGTCTGTCTTCAATTAATATTCACATGATATACATATATATATGTTTTTCTAAAATGTTAAATATTTCGCGGGATTCGCGCACCCACCGCGTCATACACGCATATGACGCATTGCAGACGCACGGAAGCGTCGCGTAACGTGTATCGTACGTGTCGCGTATAGGATTGGAGGTGCGTACCGGTCGCATTCCAATCGCGCACCAAACACGTACCCAACACATACCGTGTGTGGATGCTTTCGCGTAGGGATTGAGAACGGTGCGCATAGGGTGCGCGGATCCCCAAAAAATGAAAAAAAAAAAATAAAGAATAAAGTTTAGAAAATATAGTTTAAAAAATATTTTAAAAAATATAAAAATATATTTTAAAACATTAACAATTTTTTTTACAAAAATCCAGTAAAAACAAATAATAATTGAAAAAATAAGTTAAAATAAAGGTGATAAAAAAGTATTTTGAAAAACATAATTAAAGGAATTGACACACTGAAATTGAAAAATTTAGAAAATCAATGAAAATCATTAAACATCATAGCTTTAGAGATAAATTATAGATAGGAAGTAGCATTTAAAAAACCTTTGAAATTCACTGAAAAAACCATAGGTTTCATGCACGTTATAGTTAGGAATTGGCATTTAAAAAACCCTTAGAAATTCACTGAAAAAACCATAGGTTTCAGGGGTGTTCTAGTTAGCTGGACATTTCCCTCGTACAAAACCTTTGAAATTCCCCCGTTATAGTTAGTTCAGCTAACTATAACTCGCGCGCCCCCGCAATGCACTGCTGATGACGTCACATATTACATCACTCATGACATGGTCAGTGACATCACTGATGACATCACTGATGACATCTCAATGGACATCACTGATGACATCACTGATGACATCTTCCATGTAATAAATTAGTGCATCTTCTCACACCTTAATATAACCTTTGATACACCGACTCAAAATTTCAGACGGCCATTCTCAAAACCATAGATACTCCAATACCAATAATTACATACCCACTCTTTGACTCTTAGGTCTACACACACCTCGACTCACTCACCTGTAGAGTCACTCATACTGACAGTCACTCAGTACAGGACTATCATATGCATTTATACACCTATATAGACACTCAGACACTGCCAATCATCCAGAGACATACTCACACACCTAGTCAATCATGCAAATAATTAATCACACTCCAATTTACTGACCTATACAGTTATACACACACAAGTTCACTTACTCATAAAAATACTACCACATTCTTACGCTCTTATACAATTACTGATACAAGCACACACTCATCCATACAGCCACTCTCACAATCACACACTCTCACATATACCCAGTTATATACTCTTACACACATATACCCTGCCTTTCACATATGTAGTTACTCACACATGTACCACTGAGATATACATTGAATCACTAACACACCCATACATACACTCACCCAACCATACAGTCCATCACAGATGCACTCTTAAAACCATGCACCAATAGAATCACCCACTCACACATCTATGCACAGTCACACACACCCTACCCACCCAAACACTCAGGCACCCATACAGATACTCAGACAACCAATCAATAACCCATATAGACACTCATATAGCTATTCACAAAACCATGCAGCCACTTATACACCAACAGGCATACAAATACAGACATTCACACAGATTAGTCACTAGTCTGCAGTAAGATAAATTTAATGACTCACTTATAGAGTCAGTCACGCACCTAGAAAATCATCCATTCACACAGTTGTACACCCACTCATTCTTCAATAGGCCTTTCCCTATATATATTAAACATATTAAAACTTTACAGAAACACAGACTCACTGGATGATGTCATCAGTAATGTCATCAGTGATGTCATTTGAGAGGTCATCAGTGATGTAATCAGTGATGTCACTGACCATGTCATGAGTGATGTAATATGTGACGTCATCAGCAGTGCATTGCGGGGGCGCGCGAGTTATTGTTAGCTGAACTAACTATAACGGGGGAATTTCTAGGGTTTTGTACGAGGGAAATGTCCGGCTAACTATAACACCCCTGAAACCTATAGTTTTTCCAGTGAATATACATATATATGTACATTTTGATATAAGTTTAAAATTGTTAAATGAGTTAAAATTAATAGTTTATTATTTGTTTTAAAGTAAATATATATTAATTACTATGTATGTGTTTAACTTTTTTTAAGTTTATTTGTTGTATTTTTTAAATTTTATATTAAATCTACTTTTTTAATATTAATGTTATTATTTAACTTATTTAATATGTATTCTTTTATTTTATATATATATATATATATAAAAATAGATATTTTGTACAACTATATTTTTTACATCGATATTTTTTCTCAATATTTTTGTACTGACCTGTTTAAGTATAGGGAGTCGATATTTTTGCATTCTATATTTTTCATCTATATTTTTGTAGTCGATATTCTGTCAGTGAACCCTTCCTAAAAGGCAATAAGAGTGCTAGCAGGAAGCAATTTTGCTACTTAGAGACTAGGGGCCAGATTAGCATGGCGGGCCGACTCACGTCCGCCCACCATCCTTTCGGAGATGGGGACCCACAGGCCAAATTACAATGCGAACGCCACTGTGGCGGTCACATTGTACATGTTTTCCATTGCGGCGGGTGCTGCTGGCTGCAACACCCGCCGCAATGAAAAACATGTCTGTTTTGCATTTCACTTCACTACATGGCAGGAACAATGCGGTGTCTGCCATATGGTGCAGGGAAATGTAGGGGGGCACCGGAAGTTGCCCTGCTCAAGGGGGGCCCCCAACGGGCTCCCAAAGTCCCTCCCCACCAGCCTTTTCATTGTGGTTAAACCACCATGGAAAGGCTGGCAGGGATGGACACGCTAATTTGACTGGTGATGCCTAACAGGCACCGCTGCCATTCCGGGTAATGTAGCTGCTCCGACAGGCGGTCTGAAAATTACCGCCTGTCAGAATCATGGTGGTCGGTTTTTACCACCGCCACGTTTCCGCCTGCCATAGTAATCTGGCGGGTGGAAAACCGCAGTACGATGGCGGAGGGCCTGCCACCGACAGGCTGTTGGTGGCAGGCCTTCTGCCATCTTAATCAGGCCCTAGGTTCTCTGATAATGGGGATTAGGACGCACATAAAGAGGCTAGTGTGGCTAATATGTCTAGGAACAATGAGGGGTGTCATGTGTCCCAATTAGGTCTAGTAGGATTCGTTGCCATTTTACATGTACACAGCTTTTTCTTAAAGATGCTTTCACCTTGCCAATTGACTTTTGACACACTTTTGCATTTTTGACACTTTGATTAGTTTCTTGGAAACAGCGACCTTGCTAAAATGAATACATATCGGGAGAACACTATCACATTGCCTTGGCATTGTGTACAAGGCCCTCACATGCATACTATTGTATTTGTTATATATGTCTGTATGGCGACATAGGTATCTGTGAAATACAAACAATGGCAGCCTGATCACAATCTCAGTCCAAGGCAAGGATGCCCATTTCTATATTTTTTTGTTTAAACATTTTTTTTTATTATTTTCGTACCAACATCCCAATACAGTTCCCACAAGAGCCCCAGCACCCCACCGAAGAGAGTTACATACGACATTTCAACTGTGTATACATGGGAAAGGTTACCCTTCCCGCTTGGGCTCCCCCCTCCCACTCCCTCCCGCAACCCATGTCAGTGCGCCCCCGTCTGCCTATCCTCCCCCAGATGCGGCCCCCCCTATTACTATGACTCGTGCAGGGGTATTCAAACCTATCTCTGGCAGCTTGGGCTTTCCCCCAGCTTCAGCTGCTTCGGATGCGTCCTCCCACCATCGTGACCCCCCTCCTACTCCCCGCTTATCGCTTCCTCCTGTCGGTCAGGTATGCTCCCTTCCCCTCCACCGTCAGACACCAGCCCCTCAAGTTCAACCACCAATGACTCCCATGCACGGGCCGCCGCTAATGCCTTGTCGTCGTTCCTCCTATGCGCTAATTGCAAACGAAGAGTGCCCTCCGCGCCTGCCCATTTCACAAACGCCGTCCTCCACCTCAGAAAGCTAAGTCCCACCCTTGACTTCCAATGCATGGTTAGCTCCCTCTTAGCCATAATCAACCCTACATCATAGAACTTACTAGTAACCTTCGTACGGTGGGTGTGGGGGAACCAAAGCAACAGGCAGGCCCCCATCTTCGAAGCAATGGTGCGCTCTGTCACTTGATTCAAGCAGTCTATGACGTCCTCCCAGTAACTACCCAACTCCGCGCATGACCAAAACATATGCCGAAAATCAGCCCCATCTCCCCCACAGCGCGGGCACTGAGAATGCGTGCCCCCAAAATATTGCAATATCTTAACTGGCGTCAGGTAAGCCCTGTGCAGTGTAAAAAACTGAACTAGCTGAAACCAGGCATTACGCGTTCCATTCCAGGCCCGCCGCACCAGCGTTGACCATGTCGACTCGGGGATGGGCTTCCCAAGGTCCGCTTCCCATTTAACCTTCAACGTGTCCAGGGGCAATGCCCATTTCTATATATAGTCTTTTGTTTCCAAGTATAATCAGAGGAGACATTTTGGCTGACTTTGAGGGGTCCCTGCATGCTGAAGCTTCCGCTTAGCAGCTGACTGGCATCTCCATGAGGGGTGTCCAGTTTGTGACCAAGAAGGGTTCCTATATTCTTACCTACCAGGTAACGAGGTTGGATTATTCAGTAGGGGGTTTCTTTGCAGAACATATATTTACAGCCTAGACACGTAGGTTAGGGTTTGCATTGTAGGAGTACGCTAGATTGTTATACTGTTACATATGCTTGAAAATATACATTGCCTCAGCAAGATGGTGGAACTCTTTGTCCTGTTCACTGTCCTGACACTTATTATAACTTTTCTCTAGGTCTGTCACCATGGTTCCTGATGGGACAGGGTTTGTCATGTTCAGAAGTTGCCAGAACTGTTCGCTCCCTGTCTAAGTTAATGGATCTTATGGTGGCACTGTGAGCTAGCTGGTCTAAGGTACAACATATCCTGTGGGGATGTATGGAATCTGTCTGGCACCATCCTAAGTCCATGTCGTCTGCAAATGTGCAGTTTCTACTGATTAGTAGAAACTACACGACAAGGCGCCGCCAACGTTGGTTGGTTTATTTTGTATGGATCAACTGAGTAGTTCAATTGTGCCTTCTCAGAGAACCCTTTTTACTGGAGACGTCTGTGGGGTAGGGAATATCGTCCTCAGCTGAGTAGGTATATCTTATGTATTGGCTGCTGGTGATTTCACGCTGTGTTAGCTGAACTCTCTATTTCATAATTACTACATATAACATGGCACAAAACATCTCTGAGAACTGCAGATATGCAGTCACTCTAAAACTACTACAGAACGGCCTCATATTAGACAGTTGGGATGTTACCTTAGTGGTAGAGGCACACGAAGCATACAGAACAGAGGGATTTTACTCCTGGGTTACATTCCGTGCTGCCGATGATGCAACACCGATATTTCACGAATACACTGAAGATGAAATACCAGACAAATACCCTCCATATGAGGCAACTGAAGTTCCTCTCACTTACCAAGAATATATTTTTTGGTTTAAAGGCGCCCTTCCTCATACTATACAAAATGTGAGACTGGGGCCGCTCAGCAATGAGGGGGCAACATAGCCAGTCCTAGCCGGTTGTACACTGCATCCCGGTATAAAACACTTGACTACAGTCCAGCTTTAGGGATTATACAATAATCTAGTAACAATATACAGATACCTTACTCAGTTCATAATGTGAACATTGACACTTACTCCTGCACAAGCTGTTTAAGCTGCACCACCACAATTAGCTACACCAGTCATTAGCCCACAAAAATCGAATGCAATAACAGTTAAGGTTCCCACTAAGAGGGACTGGATTGCACTAAAAATAAACCAATTTGAAGCACTATTTCCCCATACGGGTCTGCAGGAAAAAGACATGATACTGACCATTTGCTTGCCAATGGGGATGGCTCCCCAGTGCCACTTGTGGTAGGGTCTTCGCTGCAGTATAGACCAGAACACATGGTATACCTTCCTTGGCAGTTCTACCTGAAGTATTAAAACAGATCCAGAATGAGCATGGGGCAGCACCTGCCCTGGAGTTAGGGATGAAACTGACAGGCAATGTTGTCGTGGTATCAACTATAATGTTGAGCAACATTAAAGGGGAAGCTGCAGTGTCATCC
Organism: Triturus cristatus; assembly: GCF_964204655.1. Classification (NCBI taxonomy): domain Eukaryota; kingdom Metazoa; phylum Chordata; class Amphibia; order Caudata; family Salamandridae; genus Triturus; species Triturus cristatus. The sequence goes on along the minus strand of NC_140591.1, from coordinate 140,713,357 downwards.
AATTAACTAAAATTATTGAAGAAACTTATGCTATGCTAGGTAGATATAATTTGGGAGCCAGACCAGGAAAACCACAATTGAAGAGTATCCTGAAAAGGATAACTCTGAGCAAGCACCAGACACTTCAATGAAAAAGAAGTGGGACACTGAGAAAAATAAGGATATAGGGGGCGTGGCCAACTGCTGTGTGAGATGGCCGCACGGTAGCCGAGCTCAGTCGCGCCACTCCCGGAATATCTGCAAAAAGATAGTGTGCCCTGGCCACCAACTCCCGACTGGCAGCTCCGTACCTCTGGCGCCACGTCTGGGCCAAGTTTCATGGGCATCTGATGCTCCCGCGGGGGGAGACGGGTGACGCTTCGCGGCAGAGGCTCCTGCTGCTGGGTGTGCTCCCTCCTTCTGCCTGGGCGTGTGCGTGGCTCGACGCCGGGGTCGCGGCATGGCGTCAAGGCCGCATATCGTAACTCTGGGGCAGGGCCCTAATCAGCACCGGAGCTGTATTCGCTCCTGACATTACATATTTAGGACGCGGAGACCTGCTCTTCAGGGCCGGCAATATCTCTGGGCCTATAACCGTCCGCCACGTGTACAACGACGTTCTGTGGCCTCTGCTCCGGAGCACCAGATGCCTCCGCGCTGCGGCACCTTCAAAGGGAGAAGATGGACTCCACGATCAGCGGTGAGTCTACAGTGGCCCGGCTTTACTTGGCCCCTGTCAACTGATACCTGCGCTTTGATCTTCTGCAGGAGTTGGGGGTAACATAACAGCGCTGCTCCTTTGGACTTCAGCCTGTGGACGCTCTGACAATTGGAGGGGGACAGACCTCAGGTACAGCGGCGCCCTGTCTCCCCTGCAGGGGTCGGGGTGGCCCATGCATAAACATTTAACTGCAGGTCGAGCTCCCTCCCCCTTCTCTGAACTGGTGGTCATACGTTGCCTTGGTGCTGCCTAATTGAGGATCCCTACAAGCGGGTGGGATCACTCGACCGGTGGAAACAGGCAGGCCGGTGTGGGATTGATACCCACTGCAGGTGGCGGCGAGTAGCCGGTGGGGTATAGCCTACCGCCCTCCTTTCTCGTTCCATTGACTTGCGCCTTGCACCACCAAGATGGCGACCGGCCGTAGCGGTCGCGGTAATGTCCAGGCCAAGCTCGAGAAGTTTGCGTGGCACAAGAACCAAGAGGGGGAACAACCACACCCGACGCCCCCCGAAGTGCAAACAAGGCCCACCTTGCAGGACATCTTGTCTGCCATAATGACTGTGCGTACCTCCCTTGAGGCTGGCATCGCCACAGTGGCCACGGAGGTGGCCCTGATTCGAGCAGACATGAAGAAATGTCGGATCACGTTGGGGCCGTTGAGGAAACTACGCAAGAACTGAAAGCAGACTCCAACATCCTCAAGAGTTAAGTGACCGAACTCTGCAGCTCAATGACTATGAAGGCCGCATGAGACGCAACAACGTTCAGATCATGGGTGTGCTGGAACGGGCGGAGGGGCAAGCAGCCGACCTCTTCGTGGAGGGGCCTGTCCAATTGCTTCTCAATCGAACGTGCACATCGTGTCCCCGGAGGCACCCCGGCCTCTCCTGACAAGGGTGTTCAATTACCGCGACAAGGATGCTATTTTACAGACGGTGAGGGCGGCCCCGCCAATAGTTATCGACAATAGCAAGGTTACTTTCTTCCCCGACTTCACCCTGCGGGTCCAGAAACAGCGTCGCAGCTTCCTGGAGGTGAAGCGTGCCCTGAGAGATCAAGACATCACGGAAGCTATGAAGTTCCCAGCAAAACAACGGATTGAATCTGAGGGCAAACTATGGTTCTTCACTAGGCCTGAGGACGCTTGGGACTGGCTTGAGGGCTGGTGAACTGCTGGCAGGAGATCCCATGGGTCGGCGGGCAGAGCTGGAGGCCCTGGTGGCCGAGGAAAACGGCAGGGGTCACCAACCATTGATACATCAACAACTCAGAGCCCGGAAGGCTGAGGTGCATGGCACTGCAATGAGAGTTGCAATTGGAGGTGGAGGACCTCCTCACGCCTTACGCTTAGATGATGACTGTTTTTTGATTGCATAACTCTGCATTTTGTCCTGTTTGTTGTGTTTTATGCTCACATGGACCCACTATAGATGGCTACCTTGTCATGGGTGAGTTGATTTAATTGCTAGGTTACCGTAACAGGCTCAGGGGGATCGTTTACGTTATTCACTTCGGAGTTGGTTGGCCGGGGGGATCACTGTTCTTAGTTACAGTTGCTCTAGGGAGTGGGGTTGTTTCACGTTCCCCGAGCTGTTAAGGGTGGGTGACAGGCACTTTGCAAGTTGGGGGAGGCGGGAGGTTCTTTTCCCACCAAGCAGGGAGGCAGGGAGGGGGGACAATGTTGGGGTGGGAGGGGTGCATGGGGAAGGGTATTCTTTTTATTTTGTATATGGTACTTGTGCAATGTTGTTTCTTGCTGTGTCTCAAATAATAGGGTCCACTGGGTCGATACCGCATCACTATTTCACGACTGCTCACTACTCGCATGGCTGGTTTCAGCCCTCGTGGTCAGGGGCTGCAATTTCCGCCCCTGGGTTTACACCCGCTCCATGGCGGGTAGCTCCTTGCAAAAGGTGTTTTTATACTCCAGCACATCGCATTGCATCCTCCCCGAGGGGCTATAGCAGTTGCTTAATGCGTCTATCACCAGCTCTTTGACACTACATTAACCTAGTTCCAATACACTCATGGGGACTAATCTAGTGCTAAAAATACTAACGTGGAACGTTAACGACTTGGGGGACAGGATCAAGCGGGTGGTAGTTCTTCAGTACATTAAATGTCAGAAAAGGCCCTGGCATCGACGCTCGACGCAGAGGCTCAACACTAGCTGGACATGGTGAGACTAGACTACCGTCAGCTTCTAAATGAAGCTGTCATGGCCCGATATACTGCTATTCGACATAAAATTTACGAACATCGCGAGCGTACAGGCAGGATGTTGGCTTGTTTGGAAAGGAAAGAATGTGCATCCCGGTGGATACATTCGCTTGAAGGGGCAGATGGTGATCTCCTTACCGACCCCCAAGACATCACAAACGCATTTGCAGCATATTTCTCCTCAGTGTACACACCGGCCGAGAACTCACAGTCTGCCATTGCTTCGGAACTTTTATCGACCATTAAGGTAGCTTGTCTGTCTACATATGACAGGGACTCCCTCGAGGGCGACGTCAACGTGATGGAAATCCAGAAGGCCATCCAAGACTTGCGCTCAGGTAAAGCCATGGGACCTAATGGGCTTCCGATTGAACTTTTCAAGCCAATGGCATTCAAGCTCTCCCCCCACCTGTTAAGCATGTATATGGAGAGTTTTAACACTGGGGTATTACCCTCTGAAGTCAGGATGGCTTTCATTGTGGTAATACACAAACCAGACAAACCCGCAATGGACTGCAAATCTTATCGTCCGATTTCTCTCCTCACGGCAGAGGCTAAACTTCTGGCCAAGGTATTGGCCAACAGGCTTCTCCCGTATCTGACTGGATTGGTACATCCTGACTAGTCCGAGTTCATGCCAGGCTGCAACACTACCTTAAACCTACGCAGTTTGAATGATGTTTTGGGACGAATCGACACCATAAAGGAAGATGCCATTTTGCTGTCAATTGATGCAACAATGGCTTTTGACACCATTGACTAGGAGTTCCTATTCGCGGTCTTGGCCCGTATGGGGTTTGGCCCCAAATTCATCAAATGGGTTAGACTCCTTTATTCTCAGCCGACTGCGCAGGTGGTGGTAAAAAACCATGTATTAAAAGTATTTCCACTGCAACGGGGTACCAGGCAGGGATGCTCCCTGCCACCCCTTCTTTTTGCGCTGGTTCTTGAACCTTTGGTGGTTTGGATCAGGGGAGATTTGATGATCAGAGGACTGAAATGGACTGATGACCATGAAGACCGTATTTTCCTATACGCGGACGACATCCTCCTTTACTTAGCCTCACCCGCATGATCGCTCAATCAAGCCCTAAATATTTTCCGGGTATTCGGAGCCCATTCTGGATACATGATCAATTGGTCCAAGTCGCAGTTGTACGTCCTTTGGGGTGACCCACCGCGTAACCTGAGGGACTATAACATACCAGTGGCTTCACAGGGTTTTAAATACCTCAGTATTTTTATCACCCCAGACCCGGTCTTGTTCCATGAGTCTAACCTGCTCCGGCCATTGACCCGCCTCCGCTCTGATGTTAAGCACTGGCAGTCTCTTCCCCTTACTCTCCTGAGAAGGGCTGCCCTTTATAAAATGCTGGCGCTACCACGCTTTATGTATGTGTTACAGAACTCCCCCAACACGATCCCCGACGCTTACTTCACTGGGTTGGTCGCCACTGTGCGAGAACTACTCTGGGAGGGACGTGCCCTACGGATTGCCATCAATAAGTTGACGATGGGCTGGTATGATGGGGGCATCGCATTGCCTGATATTAAGCTATACTATCAAGCTTCTCAATTGATCACCATCAATAAGTGGGCACACGGTGAGCATGATGACCCGAACATTTGTACCGACCGCTGGCTTTTGGGTAAGGGCGGTTATTATCGTGATCTCTACACAAACCCACACAAACTTCACCTTGCTGGGCCCACGGCGCGTACAGTAGAGATCTGGCATGGGGTCAAAAAGAAATGGGGTTGGAATGACACACTCACTGAGGTCACACAACTCTGGGAGCCCGACATGTTGAGCCAACCTAGTCAGTGCCCTGGATTTGATAAGTGGGACATGATAGGGATCTTGTCAGTGGGTGACATGTGGGTGAATGGTAAGCTAGCAACATTTGAAGATATGCAGGCCAAATACCACTTAGCTCGTACAGAGGCTTAAAGATACTTACAGATCAGCCACGCAATTGCTGCTGCCCTACCTAAAGACAGCCCTTTGGCTGCATCCACCCCGCTGGAGGATAGACTGTTACTCGACCCTATGCCTTCAAAGGCCATATCCCTCACATACAAGAAGCCTCTAAACAACCGGCCAGACCCCATGACCCGATTGCCCCAGCCCTGGGTGATGGACCTGGGAGAGATTGCGGATGAGGACTGGCGCGATGCCCTGGCGTCCCCAAGGGAGGTGGCCATTCCCTTGCACCTGCGCTTGGTTCAACTGAAAATCCTACATCGCTTTTATTTTGACGCACGCACACTGTTTAAAATGGGAAGACGACCCGACCCTCTGTGCCTCCGGCGTTGTAATTTGCCAGGCACCTTCTTCCACATATTGTGGGAATGCTCCAAAATGCAAACATATTGGGGGAACATTACGAAGCAGATGGAGAGGGCGTGTGGTAAATCTTTGAAGGCTACCTCACAGCTCTGTCTACTCAACATGTGGGTTGCCACGGATCTTACACAAGCAGAACAGGCATGGGCTTCAACGGGGTGGTCTCTCGTGAAACGCAATATTGCGCAGAAATGGGGAGCAGAGACGGCCCCAGGCCTGAGGAACTGGGCGATAGACATGGACAGGGCAACGATTGCCAAAAAAGATGTTTTCAAGCACAGATGGCGCCCCAAAAAATGGGACCACTAGTGGGGGAGGTGGAACAAATACAGAGGTGACTTGTGTGTATCCCCAACCATTGAGCTACAGCGAGATTGACGCCTCATGCTGGAGGTCTCCGGATTTGACGACACACTCCCGCCCTGATGAGAGCATCATGCTTGCTCTATAGTATGTCACCGAAAGGGATGGGACTCTTACTGTGAATGATTATATGCCCGGTGAGGATTGCTGGCTAACAGTTATGTTATTCACATTTGTGTGGGGGTGGCGAACTGTACTCAAGTCGTACTATATAAGATGTATTTGCCATGTTTTCACAGTGGACCCATATGCCGACTTCTCAAAGCAATGTACCATGTCTTTTTCTTTTTTCCTGATAAAAATTGTTCAATAAAAAAAAATATATAAGGATATATCACAGGGTGGGTCTCCTACACAGGAATCTACCAAAATTGATTACAACTTATGTAACCATGATAATGTTAAACTGCCCGATAGGTATCAGGATACTGATGCACATTCCTCTCATTCCTTCTAGGATTCATTCAATAAACGTTCGGAGAGAGGATGATGTTCAGAGCGCAGATGAGAAAAGCATGTGAAACCTGGGTACATACCCCTCCAACTGTAGTTGAATTTCTTATAAACGATGTTGAACGCTTATACTGGTCTCAGGTGTTTTCACTGTGATATACTCACAGTGATCATCTGACTATATAATAAAACAGGAAGATAAACCTAAAACATCTAAACCTCAATTTAAAAAAAAAAAATAGAAGGTAGCAGGACTTAAGGTCAGGCATGCCCCAGATATTGAGGACTCTGCTTCTGAACTGGGAATGTGCATTGACAATGCTGGACAGTGCAGCAGAAGTCACAATAGTTCTCCAGAACCTGATGGATTGTCTAGTGGGAGTATTGCTTACCAGGGTTCAACATAGTTTATAAGAAATTCAACCACGGTGGAGGAGGATGTTCCTATGGTCTATTTTGGGAGGAATTAACTCAATGATATAAAATTCTACTGACCGAAAGAAACTGGCCACCTGATTTCATAATGGATTGCCCAAAGGGGGAAACAGTGCCTTTACTGACCTCGCTCCAGAATCAAATAAACATCAGTCCCTCATGCGCCAGGGACTAGGCTTTAGTACTAACTCCTGCATTGTACCGCAACCATGTGTGGTGGGATGACGGTTCAACTTATCATGACATGCCATTGAGGACAACCTCGCAACCTCAAAGACAATATCCAATAAAAATCGAAGCAAAACAACAAGTTATGGAAATTCTGGAACAATTTGAATAGCAAGGTGTAATAGAAAGTTGCACTTCCTCAATGAATATTCCTCTGTTTCCTGTAATGAAAACAGATCAATCATATCTTTTAGTATTGGATTACAGACATTTCTACTCAGCTACTCACACATTTGCAGTACAAAATGCACACATTGCCACACTAAGGAATAACATTGTGTGCAAACATGACAACAAACACTAGATATTTTTAATGGATTTTTCTGCCAAAATATAGCACCTGGAAGCAGATATTTGACAGACTGCACTGTGGTAGGTTATCAAAACAATTTTGCTGTTTACCGGAGGGATATAAGAATAGCCCTGGGCTGTTTTCAGCCAGAGTTACAGAATTACTTGAACATTTTGATGATCAAGCATTGTCATATGTCGATGACATATACTTAATGGACAATTACCTGATGGAACACTTGACCAGAGTAGATCACATGATCTTGGGTTTTGCTCACATGGGTTATAGATTAAATTTAAAAAATCAAAGATCCCCCACATCAGTGTTCTATTTTTGGGATACAAGTTGTCAAGTGAGAGCAAAAGCCTTGCCGCCCATTTTTTAAAAAAGGTTTACGTTGCTTCAACCTCCAACGACTCTGAAAAGACTGCAATCCATATTAGGATTCGCTAAATTTTGGCAAAACATACACTCTGGATTATGCTAAACAGGTGAAATCATTCTACTATTTAATCAATCCAGACTTTTCAAGCACACACTGGACACAAGAACACAGGGAAATGTTATGTTCTGTTCATGCTGACATGAAAGGTTCCAAACCCTTACAGACAAGTGTGAACACAACAAACCTGGTGGTCTGTGTAATGGTGGGTACATCAGGAAACACATCTTTCATGTTCAATGAAGGTGACACTGTACCGATTGCATATAAATCACACTTATATACCAATGCTGAAATGAGTTTTGCATCCACTGAAAAAATACTGTCAGCGGTAAAGACTGCTGTAGTGAGAAAGTGTGCCTTGGCTCAAGAGAAACAAAATATTGTTATGACACCGGTACCGAGTCAACCTTAGAGTCGGTTTGCAGCGCATGCATCCTGAATGCTGAGGGCCTTATTATGACTTGGGCAGTCTCAGAGTGGGGCCGCTACACAATTGCCCTGCTCCAAGAATACCAAAGCCATAAAAAAACATCCACCAGGGTACGACTTTTAAAGTTTCTGGCGTGCAGTTCTTTGGCGGTCCCATGGTGATGCCTTTGAAAAAGGCACTGCAATGAGAGGGTCCAAAACAGTTCCTGTAGGGCATGGACTTTCAAGTCCATGCCACGCAGGAAATGAGGGTGTGTGCATACAGGGGGTGCTCAACATGTCCCCCCTTGCATGCACCCATGTCGCTGAGGCACAAGGAAGCCAATTTAGGGCCACCTTTGTTTGCTCACTGCCACACTTTTGATGTAATTCACACCTCAATGAAAAGTGCATATTGTGACCTCAAGATCGAAACGCCACTAGTGGTTGTGGCAGTTCCAGGGCAGCCTGACCACCCTGTTCGTAATACTGTTCGAAAGACTGCCACGGCCACGGCCACGCCCCATGGGTCTGGCAGTCCGTGGACCGCCAGACTCGTAATGAGGCCCTAAGGCTCTACATCCATGATGGATACAATGGGCAAACACCCTCACTGCAACAGATGTACATTACAGATTTGATCGTAGATTACAAACACAAGCATTTATGCAGTACAAACAAGAAAATCCTCTGCCTAATGAATGTATGCCTCTCGATCGCTATGACTACATCATTACACTGATGCTTTTGCTCAGCCGAATATATCTCTTTACAACGAAAGCGCTACAACGCATTTCATTACAACGTGAACCACCACATCGTTACAACGACTTGCTGTAGGGGGCGCGCTGGACTTAGGAATAGTATAATTTACTATTCCTACTCCAGTTTGTGCAACAGCAGGGAATGTGTTGGATTGTAAATCCACCACCTTCTGCCCCCTACAGCAAGTCGTTGTAACGACTTGCGATTTAATGGTTTGCATTGTAACAACGCAGTTGTTGTAACAACCGCGTTGTAATGGATTGCGTTGTAGTGCATTCTTTGTAAATGATGTCTCCCACTCAGCCTGCTATTGGGACCAAACACCAATATTCAGCTGCATGCACAGTTGTAAAAGGGCATATGCATAATGGAGCTTTCCATCCTGAAAAAAATGACCACAGTCAGTAGGTGATTGTACGGCACAGATGGCAGAACTACAGGCTCTAGTACTGGCACTACATAATACGGATGCTGGACTCCCCAAACTTATTGTGTGTGATCCGTATTATTGTTTACAGTCATATAATGAGTACTTTCATTATTGGAGCCAGAATTAATTCAGGGATTCAAAAGACTGCAAAGCACAAGTTGCTTTGGGAACAGGGGCAAAGCTGAAAGAATGTTTGCTACAGGCTCATGTTATTCATTCATCAACGTGTTGGCGTTCCCATTGCAGGGAATTCACTGGCTGATGAAGCCGCAAAGGTGACACTTTGCATTGCCACAGTTGCTGCAATCACTCATTCAAGTACGAGGTGAGACAGAGACATCATGGAGACCGTCAATGCTGCATGCAATGACACACACCAGCCAAAAAGCATTCAACTCAAGTACTCCTACAAGCTAGATGCACAAAACATATCATATGCTCAGATTCCAGCAGTGGGGGTCAGAGAAATACCAAACAGGGATCGCAGACTGGGATCAATTTGACTGTACATGCGGGTCTGGCTTCGGCACATGCAGGGGTGGCTGCTACAATTTCACTATTACAGCAACACTATTGGTGGCCGGATCTTTATAAACAGACCAAGGACTTTGTCCTGAGATGTGACATCTGTCAGCAGATGAAAGGATTCACCATTGAGCATCCACCCCAGACACCTCTTTTGATTTCAAACAAGCCCTTCACTTGTGTATATTTGGACCAATGCGGTCCCCTATCATCTGATGAGCTTACAAGTATATCTTGGCGTCAGTGGATTTCTGCTGTCGATTTCTTTAGGTCTGGCCACAGCAATCAACTCACGCCCGAACTATTATAAAAGATGTGCGAGTCTTCATCAGGATATATGCAGTTTGCACACTACATTTTGATCAGGCTTGCAAGGAGGCCATGAGAAGTTTGGGTGTGACCCTGCATTTCTCGTCTCCATACCATCCTGAGGGAAACACAGTAGTGGAGAAGAAAAAAAGGGACTTAAAGCAGTCTTGGGCATTTGGTCCATCACCTATATGGGGTCCAGATGGCTTTGAACAATGTGCCAAGAAAATCCCTGGGTGGTTGGACTTCTTATGAGATCCTGTTGAGGGTTAGGATGTGGTTCTCAGACATCAACAATGCCAGCACAGTGGCGGCGGAAACACCATTTTACATCAATGAACTTTTGGCTGTTTTACAGGAACTGAATGACATCCGGGACAAGCAAAGCAATGTCCAAGTTAAACGCACAGCCACTAGAGAAATGAAGGTAGTTCCGACAAGATTAGGCTGGATCCTGAAAATCGGGGATCTGGTCTGAGAAAAGATTCTGGACAAGAAAGAATTTGAGCCGTCTTACAGAGTGCCTGTGCCTGTCCTGGCTATTGAAGGTAACCAAACTGTACTCCCACCCCTCGCTGGACACCGAGACAAACGGTTTGTTTCCATTGATCTGATCTATGTGGCCGATTCTCAACAGTAAGCCACGTGGGCCCCTGGTTAGCGACCAATCTCCCTGCCATATGGGAAGTTCAGATGGAGGCTTTAACTACATATGAAGCCTGCTCTCTTCAACAAGAGACAACAGTAAACAACAATGAAGTTTGTATTCTTCCTGTTTCAAAAACAACAACTATGCAGTCGAATCAACAAGTAGAGAAACACAGATTTTGTTTCGAAACAAGGTCTTCGTCAATTACCACAAATCGACTCTTAAGCTAATTCGAACAAACAAGCTGGGCTGCCTAAAATAGACCGGACGGCTTTGAGGACTTTTCTTCCGACGCATCGTAGCCGCCTTCGCCCCACCACTCCTGCCTTTTGAACTGAAGGTGTGTGTTTCTTCTATCTTTGGCTAAAAAGAACATACTTTGTTTCTCCATGGTTACACCTCCGGATTAGAATTGCATTACTTTTCCTGTGCTTTGGATTGGTTTTGTGACTGTGTTCATTTACTCCTCAATGGACATTTTGGGGTAGATTTACAAGAAAGTTACTATGTGCGGAACGCAAGCCATTTGGCTGCACCGCCCTGAGTCACTTTTAAAGCACAGGGATGCAACGTATTTACAGCAATATGTCACATCTCTGTGCTTCCCCTTGCGCTGGGGCACAAACAGCTGCCATGCACCGATGCAGGCACCCTTGCACCATGATGCAAGGATGCCTGCATCGTGGGGAGATTGTTTTTGTTCAGGAAGGGTTAACTTCCTGCACAAAAACAATCTGAAACACCGTTTTCAACTCCAAGTTGAAAAACTTAATTGTGTCAATGATTGTTTACGTGCAGGAAGGGAACCCTTCCTGTACATAAAAAATCATTAGAGGTGATTTCCTATTTCAATGTGTGCTGCAGAATGTAGCACCCATAGAAAGAGGAAAAGAAAACGAGAAGAGGCGTAGCATTCACACGCATTTCCAGATTTACGATTCCTTGTAAATCTGGAAATGTGTCTGGTTCCATGGGTGTTGCGTGCAAACACCCACAGCAACACCGATTGAATGCCCCTTTCACGCAAAGTGCTGCGTGCAAAGGGGCCATATTTACAAGGACAGGAAAAGTCACGCAGGGTGGCTTTTCCTGTCCTTGTTATTATGGAGCAGTAAAATCCGCCATCGTTGCGTCACAAAAAGTGACGCACTGGTGGCGCAAGGGGCTTGTAAATCTGCTCCACAGTCTTATAACATTCTACAGTACACATGGTTAACTTAGTTCTGAAACCACATGCATCATCACACTGTGAACAAAGAGACTTGTCCCTCGTGAACATTTCAGCTGTTCCAGTTCCAAATGGGATTGTATGGGATAAGGTATTGTTCGATGTGTATGGTCCCACTGCACTAATGCAAATTCCACATTTGTTTAAAATTCCTAAAGCGACAGTATCATGAACAGTTATATTTCTGATGAGTGGGACACTGAAACAGTATATGAAAAGTTAGAAGATCTAGAAAATTCGACTGTGTTTCCTTCTGATGAGTTATATGATGGTACAGCTCATTTTGATGAGATGTTTTGTTTCCAACATTACGGACATCATTTTACAAAGCTAGTATTCCTTGTGAAGTTTTTAACTTTATACAATAGGAACATTGCCCAAAACCACCAAAGGGTAGTTCAAAAGTATTTACACAGAAGTTTGACTATTTTTCTGGGTATGACACATCTGACCCGGCCTCTATTTACTATAGGCTTGCACTATCACCTGCAAAGTAAAATATGTTAACTGACACCAAGCTGATTTACTCTGCTTCTTTCCTGCCCCACATCTTTATACAATGTTTAAACTTTTGGCAGGACACAATAGATGTGAATCTATACAGGGGACAAAGACTAGCAGGTTCAGGGAACTGAGATTTGTTTAGAGCCTGTTTAATACCACAACAGATGATTTTCCTGAATAAAACTGTGCACCAGACGTGTCTTGGCCTAGCCGAGATAAAAGATTTGAACACACCACGAATTCCCACTCTTACACGGTTTATAAACTGGCAGCAGCTAACACCATACGATGAAAACACCATTTATAATATGCTGCATAAGAGTAAGCATAACTCATTAGATTCCAGGTGGAAGGAATGTTTAGTCTGGCCATTAGTGATTAATACATGTCAGAAAAGATTCCTAAGTAATATTAAGGGATTTACAGTAAATAGGCGTGACATGCGATATGTGCAGACTGAACATTCGGGGTAGTAACAACTTACCGTGTTGGGAAGTTGTGCCTTGATTGGCTAAAAACCTCAACACTGTCACAGATACAACAGCACTTGCCCTTTCTATCTGATGACCTGGACCTATGGGACTTCCTAATGGGTCCTCGGAAACCACCTCAAAAAGACTTCCTTTATGCTTTCTATAATGAGATATGGAAAATATCTCAACAAGAAGCTTCTGAAACACTGTGTGAGATTGATAGGGCCATATTAGAATAGGCTCTTGCAGTAGGGGACAACGGTATGACTACCTTATCATCTAGAATGTATTCTTCAGCTAACATTGTCTCTTCCACAATAGACTTTATACAGCAAGACATGTCTGCATTACAGCATGGACAGTCCCAGCTTAAGTTTATTCTATTGTTGAGCTGGACACTGGCCATGTGCTGTGGTGACACATTAACATCATGACTGTTTTCACCAAACCACCTCTCAGAATAGCAGATAGCTATGGCACTGAAAGATGCAAAATACACAATGTTACATATTGAAAGACTGGAGAAATTACCTTTTACCGTTGCTGAAATAGCATCCTCGGATTGGATAATCCATGAGTACATTACACTACCAATCTTGACTTCTCACTTTCAGTATTGTCTACAGCACCATCAAGTGGGCAGATATGAAGCGTTGGGTGAATGGTACATACACTAACAGTGGGAGCTTCTTTTCACATTCCGGTGTCAGAATAAGGATGCTGAAGATTTTCTCAGCTGCGCTGACTGCGAGAATGCTTTAAGTGGGTCCCTATTATGAAAGGATGTTTCATTGCTACTTGAAATGGTCTCCTGGGGCCATGATATGTCTGACTTTCAGATTGGTCTTGAATGGGAATTACCTGATGCTGAACAGTCAAAGTTGCTGTGGGATGAAACCTGGGGTTGCCTATGTGGTAACTGAATCTTCCATTGTTACATGTTGTACACAAATTCTGTTTCCGCCTGCCTGTGTAGTTAGGGAGCATATGTTATGGTCTTCAAATAATCTTACCACAGTGCTTTTTGACGCCCTGAGCAAACTGAAAGCCTTATTGTTTCAAAAAGATGTGGCCTTAACTTCGGCCAAACAGACGTTTGATCTTTAGGTGGTGCACTCCTCTTCAGGCGTTTCTCCATACCAACTTTACACTACATTCTAGGGAGCTGGTCCATTGTTTACTTAACATGTTGAGTTCGACTGGAATAGCAGGGTTTTCAGGAACATTGGCTCTGGGTTGCTTAGCACCTTCCAGATGGTGTTTGATGGTATTCCATCTTTTATCCACTCCGTTTTTCCGAAGCATCTGTGGAGGTCTTCCGCTGGTCCTGCTCCTAATTGTGGCGATATTGCTCTTAATATTTTTTCTCCATAATGGATGTCCCAATACGAGATCAAATGGAGCTGGCACTGCCTCACATCCTGTTGTGCCGTGAACGAGTAGTGCGATGCTTTGGAGCACCTTTTCTTCGAGAACTGGATGAGCATTGGTTCCTATTGTTACGGCCTGAATGGCTTCATTGCGTACAGCCTGTGTTCCACTGCCTCCTGTGCTCTTAAAAGTGTGCCCTGTATTTGTGCTTGGGGAGGTTGCAACTGGTTGAATCTTCGAACATACATGTACTGGTGGACCGGCTAAAGGCCCATTTGTGCAGCTGTCCTTTGAGGATTGCATTGCTCCTGGCCATGTTCTATGAGCCTCCCTGGGTTGCTTCCGTGCCTAGTGGTTTGGTTCTAGGTTCTGTCTCAACAGAACACAAAGTGGTTCTTTTTGCTCCCTCAATGGATGCTCGCTCTATCAATTCGTTCTGAGATGTGCCTCTGGGATCATTGTCTGTGGACTCTGGGAAAAGCAATGTTTCATCTACCACTCGTAAACATTTGGCTCTTTCGTTTGGTGGGAACTTTTATTCAGCCTGTTTTTAACTTCCCAATTTTTTTTGCATTGCCTTCTAATTAATTGCTTTTGTATTTCTTAAATACATTTGGCTTTCTTTACGCTTTAGGCCTCCAAATACCATGACTGCCTGATTTTAAGTGATTTTATCATCCTTTTTAGCGTATAGCTTTTTAACATTTTCTTTTTTATATGCTGTTGCATATTTTAGTTATGGGATTTAATTGATTTATGTATGAGGAATTGGTGTCATGTGTCCCAATTAGGCCTAGTAGCACTCATTGCCATTTTACAAATGAGGTTAGACACACTTTTGTATTTGTGAGACTTGGGTTAATTTCTTGGATACATTGACCTTGCTAACACAAATAAACCTTGCAAGAACACTATCACATTGCCTTGGCATTGTTGTGTAGAAGGCCCCCACGTGCGTTGTCAAATGTATTCGTTATTTACATCCATATGGCGACAAAGCTATCTGCGGCATACAAACAATGGAACCCTGATCACAATCTCAGCCCAAGGCAAGTTTGCCGTTTTCTATATATAATCTTTTGCTACCGAGTATAATCAGAGGAGACACTTCCGCTGACTGCGAGGGGTCACTGCATGCTGAAGCTTTCGCCCAGCAGCTCACTGACATCTCCATGAAGGGTGTCCAGTTCATGACCAAGACAGGATCCTACATTCTTACCCACCAGGTAGCGGGGTTGGATCATCCTGTAGGGAGTTTCTTGGCAGAGCATACGCTTGAACCCTATACAAATAGGTTAGGATTTACAAAGTAGGAGTAAGCTAGATTGTTATACTGTCACATATGCTTGTACATATACATTATCTCAGCAAGATGGTGGAACTCTTCATCGCATTCACTGTTCTGACACTTATAACTTTTCTCTGTTTATGTTTATTGATTATTGCAGCACATATTTTCTATACAAGAATCACTTCAGTACATCGTGAAAATGTCTCTTCGTGTATATTTCTTCGAGCGAAAGAGAGCACAAGTGTCTGAGCTAAAGATTCTAGGTCTGTCAACACGGTTCCTGAGGGAACAGGGTGGTCATGTTCAGTAGTTGCCAGAACTGTTTGGTCCCTCTCTAGGCTAGGGGGGCTTATGGTGACTCTGTGAGCTAGATGACCTAAGGGACAACATATCCTGTGCGGATGCATGGAATCAGTCTGGCACCATCCTAAGTTTATGTCATCCACAAATGTGCAGTTCCTTCTGATTATTGGAAACTACATGACAGGGGGATATTCAGATTTGATACGAAATTAGGAAAAAACCTTTATCAGAAATGTTAACCCTCTATACGGCCAAGACGGTATCTTCTGCAATTTATGGAGCATGTGTTTGGGGGCTGGGAAACAATAAATTCATCCAAAGAAAATAGGATACATTTCTGAAAAGGATAATAGGGGTTCCACACTCTACTTTCGGGGTTATTGTGCACATGGAGTTGGGTGTTCAGCCCATTATGGACATTATAGAGTCCAAACCGCTGTTTTTATGGCGGTCAGTATGAACAAAACCAGAGGCTCAACTGACCCAAGAAATTCTTAGTGATTGCATGGCATTAGATCAGGCACATAAAATACAATTGGTATCCCATGTAAATAAGAGCCTGCATCTTATAGAAGCCAAGGATATAAACCTGTGGAAGAAGCCAGAAAACATTTCACATTACCCTAAAACAGTACTAAAACAGCCTTTATGGTATATGTTTTAGGATGCAACTAAACTTAGGGAGGAGTCCAACAGTGCTGTAAGGGCATATACATTTTATCATAGCCGACCCAGCTTACAAAACTAGCTGTGTAGGGTGGAAAATGTCCAACATAGATTTCTCCAGACAAGATTATGTTTCTCTATATTACATCTAGGGTATGCTATCCTGTTTTAGATTTAACCCTATAATAACTAATAAAACCCACAGAAAGGGAACTAGCCCTCACCAGTGTAAGCATATAAACACTAAAAAACACCTGCACAATCACAAACGAAATGCCATTCAAAGAAAGGAAAATGAGAGTGAAAGAGTAATTTTTATTTCTTTGTGAGGGGGCCAATACAATGTAACTGTGTTATGCAAGGTAGTAGCAAGAAAGACTGGGCTAACATTATTCTGCTTGAGTTTTGTTGTTTAGGGATGTCACTAAATTATTGTTTCTTCTTCCTTTTGCTTTTTTCAGTTTTGTGGTCTTTGGTCTAAAGATGCAGGGTTTAGAGCATGTTTTAGGTCTTGTTTAATTATTTTATAAACTGTAGAGAACTAGGAAATATCAAAATCAAATTTGATATTTTGGCTACGTTTGATTGTTTCACTGATGGGTAAAATGGCGGGTTTCATAATGATCTTTCCTAATATGTAGCATCACATTTACCGACAGAGAATAGGTAAAACCCCTTGATACAGCGAGTCAATATTGATAGTAGTTGAATTGCCAAACATGCTAGGCTTCAAACATTTAATGCAAGGTATAGTGACAGGTATATGTGAACAGAGTGCTGTCAACAAGCATCTGGGATAGTGGTGAAAGCATGGCACCAGGCATTTGGAAAATATGGAATGCAGTCTCACTTGGAATGCTGCTGCAAAAAGTTCTTACCAAGGTTAACAATGATTGGAGTGCAATTGTTTGTATTGGCAGTGATTCAGCTACTTATATGAAAACGTTGTGTGATAACCTGTCAAAATCGATACCTGAGCAAAAGTGCTATTCTGTAAGAGATCCTTGCCACTTGCTAGATGGTATGCTGAAAGCAGCTTTACGACCTTTGGAGTTATTGAACAATGCTATTGACTTTTAAGCCCATTCTGGTGCACTGTTTTGTTATGCTCTGGAACAAAAACCCAAATATTTCTCATTTTGTGCTTTGTGTGATATCAAAGAGTGAGTCATCCCAACTGTGTCATTTAGCTGGTGGTTCTCAGTCCTAGAGGCCGTGAATGCTATATTATCCATGTGGCCACCGTTTACAGAATTTGTGCTTAGTGATGATACCAAAGGGGATGATGGACGGAGCGTTTGAGCAAATCAAACACTTACACCCAGTCAACTGATCTGGGTTTAATCCATCATCATTCTTTAGCTCACTCGACCACCCCAGTTCAGACATGGCCATATACAAATCAGTCTGACCCTGTGCCTCATGAGAACAGTCCAGCCCGAACTGCCAAGCCACGTCTTCCCTGGACCGGAAACAAGCATCCTGAGACCGGTTTCGGGTTCATAACCCTCATCAGCCAGGCTATCTTGAATCCAGTGGCAAAGTGAGCAAGGGACCCACGTCTGGGCATACCCTGCCAACTTAGGGCGAACAAAGCAATACCAAAGGAGATGATGGACGGAGCGTTTGAGCAAATCAAACACTCACCCCAGTCAACTGATCTGGGTTTAATCCATCATCATTCTTTAGCTCACTCCACCACCCCAGTTCAGACATGGCCATATGCAAATCAGTCTGACCCTGTGCCTCATGGGAACAGTCCAGCCCGAACTGCCAAGCCATGTCTTCCCTGGACCGGAAACAAGCATCCTGGGACCGGTTTCGGGTTCATAACCCTCATCAGCCAGTGATGATACCAAAGGCAAGAAAAGTGAGGATCTTCGGTCACATATTGATAGGTATGTGAAAAAAGTACACTCTGTTGCATTCTGAGATTTTTACGGCAAAACATGACTGTTGTAGTGTACATAATAAAGAAACTAGAGTCTAAAAACACTCTTGTCTACCAAGTGTTCAGCATAATTAGTGTAGATGTGAAACATCTCCTTTAGAGTAGTCTGGGCAACACTTTTGGTGACTCCGGCACTGTAACATGATCCATGTTAGAGTGCTTGCCACTTGGTAAGCAAAGAAATGTTGAGAAGGCATTCAGGAATTTTATTCTACAATGTGTGAGAAATGGCTTGCAATGATGTATAGAAATGTCCCTGTACCAATCATGGCATTTGAAGTCAATGAAGCCTCACTGTGGTACTCTGCACAAGTTCTAGATCCCTTCCGTAAAAGGGAACTTTTTCCGGACATTCAAAAGTGCTTCTTCTTCTTTTTGATTGCTTCAATAACTCTGAGGACAATGTGCCCAGTTCAACGCATTTGATGCAGAACCTGTCCCAGAGAATCACAAACTTCAGGTGCACCAGTATTGGCATGGAAAGCTATGTCAGTGGCCATAGTTAGCAAATTGTGTACTGGCTGTTTTGACGTTGCCCATCTCAAGTGCCAATGTTGAGAGGGACTTTACACAGATAAAAGTTTACATGGGAAGGAAAGAGCGAGCACGCATGACCAAAACACACCGAGGAAGTATTGTATGTTGTACTACAATAAGTTTGATTTAAAAAAATCTTTTTGGACCTCATATACACTGTACATACCCTGTCAATATACCATTCACTATCAGTGCAGAAAGCAAGCAATAATAAAACCAAAAGTTCCATAAACACAGGTAAAACACTGTTTCTGTTGTTTTTAAAGGCACGAAAAAGTATAACCACTGATAACCACTATTTTTTAAGGTACTGAAATCACTTGAAAACACTAAAAAAAAAAAACACAATTTGCCTAAATTAGAAACTGAAAACAGGAAAACCTATTTATATCATTTAGTTGCCTTCCTGACAGGTACCAAGGGGCATATTATCAAGGGACTTATTTCCGCTTTTTTGGCTTTGAAAGCCAAAAAAGCGGAGATAATGTTTTCGCCCTAATAACAAGAGGGTGTTAATATGTATTAGCGCATGTTAGCACCCTTTTACCCGACGCCTCCCTTTGCATCTCTAATGAGATGCAAAGTGGGCGTCACTGGCCAGAACAACCTTGTAAATATCGCTGATGTGCACATCGCAATATTTACAAGGAGGCCCAGGCATTTTTGCAGACGTTAGTTTTTGGCGAAAACCGCGGTTTTCGCAAAAAACTAACGTCTGCAAAAATGCTGACATACCTATACTTTATATTGGAGGTGGATTATGCTGATACGACCACAGGGGAGTATCAGCAAGGTTATCGACGTTTTCCATGGAACATCGCTGGAAAACCAGCAATGTTCCATGGAAAACAACGCTATCGCTGGAATAATTATCGCCATTGTGCTATGCGTTGTTAATACAGCGCTAGCATGGTGATAATTATCAGCGATAGCCGGCGCTAACAATTCTCACGCTAAGGACGACAGGCGATAATTATCGCTGGCCGTTGATAATATGCCCCTAAGTGGGCTAATAATGCCATGAAATGTCCACGTTACAATCTCTCGATTCAATCAACAATGTACATAACACTTTTTTCAAAATTCTAACTCAAGTGTAGGAAAAAGTATCTAAAACCTCGCTCCCTACACGAAGGTCTGCACAATTATCAAACAGTCTAACTATTTTTTAATGGTTATGGATGACATTAGGGTCAGCCACGTTTTAGCAAAATATTTCTCAAATGTCTAAGTTTCAGGATAGGCCTGTAGCAGGGCGGATTTGATTCTTCTTAGCACTGTGCACTGCAGACCTTCCAAGTTGATGTCAAATATTAATATTTGCGACTGATGTGTCTTTTCACCGTTTGCCCTTTAATCTTAAATCCCATCAGAGAAACGGGAATTAGCACTGTGCACTTTTGTCTTGTGAAGATGAAACTAACTGATAATATTGTGACGTGATGTTTTCTCACTGCTTTTATTCTTTTTAAATCAGTATAGTATCTAATGAAATGTATACTTTTTAATAATGATGAGACTCATTTTATTTCATCATTTGAATTTTACACAGATATATATGTTCACTCTCTTTTACAGAGGAATATTCCCCAAGTGGAAACTAAATTTTGACTTATTGTATTATATCTATTGTATTAAGATGGAACGATTTTAGATGTGTAATTGTATGGTTGATAAATGAAATGAACCAAATAAAGTTTATTTCAATTTGAATTTGAGTGAGGAGTTAAGTAATAGTGCTCTGTATTGGGATCTCTGTTTCTGAACAAACATAAGTTAATTGTAGAATTGTAGGAGAGTGGGGCGTGGTGCTCGTAACCAAAAGTAATTTATTGCAGACTTGCACTGACTTCTTGAATGTATGCCCTAAGTGGAACTGCAGCGCCTTGCCTGTATTGTGTTCCAGCTGCAAGGCGTCTGCCCACTGTGACAATGCAGGCAGTGACTACCCTTTGAGGCTGGAGAAAAGCAGGCACTCAGGTGATGGGCTGCAGCTTTGTTTTACTTTCACGCCCACCTTCTTCTCAATCTCTGCACGTGCGTGAGTATAAACAGCGGCCATCTTGAAGAGATGATTCTGACTTCGCCCCTGGGTGGGACCCTGCTAACGCACCTGTGGCGCCGAAGGATCATCATGAAAACAACAAAGCCACGGCCTGCCCAGATATTGGGGCATATTATCAAGACAGGTGATAAAATTATCACCGCTTTAGCGGCAGAAAACTGCCGCTAAAACAGCGATAATGGGCTTGATAATATGCTCTATGGAATTCCAATTGAAGCCCATGTTAGATGTGAAGGACATCTAACCTGAGCTTCAATTGGAATTCCAGAGAGCATATTATCAAGCCCATTATCGCCGTTTTAGCGGCAGTTTTCTGCCGCTGAAGTGGCAATAATTTTATCGCCTGTCTTGATAATATTCCCCATTGTTTCTAGTGGAGGAAGAGGGATAAAGAGTAGCTGACGTGGAGCAATGGCAGGAGGAGTCCCCTGTGGGCCCTTGAAGGTACACAGCTTCTGAGGCAGAGGGCCCTAATGGGAAGGGGATAGTGCTGCCACTTGGGCAGGAAGCTGTGGCAGTTGTGTCCCCGAGCAGAGGGCTGTCTCCTGGATTTCAAAGGCAGACCTCGTGTTGCCTGGTGAGCTCGTAGCGGAGGCCATTGATACATTCAACCTACCTATGGGATTGGTGCACCCCTCTGCACAAGATCGTATTCTATTTACGAAGAGGCTCCACCCAGACTACATTAGCACCCATCCGTCTGCTCTGCCTGCTCATAGCACTCTCGTCCTCTGGGGACCTGCTTCAGGTTACATGATTTCAAGAATAGGTGCTACTTATCCCACCTTCTAAATAACAATACCATGGGGCTCGTTATTAATCGGGTGTGATAAATAGCACCTATTACAAGTTTCTGGGGAAGTGTATTTTAGTGTTTAAAGCATCAAAAACTGCATGATACAGTAATTATTGAATGGTATTCCCACATCAAACGTGCTGACATTTAACAAAGGGTGATATTTATTGGATGCATTAAATACCACCCGTAATCTTGACTCTTGCGTAAACACGCACTGTGTGGAAAAACACGGCTGACTCGTCATCAGGCCCTTAGTCTTCCTAAGGCAGTTCCATGAGCCCAACCCAATCTCTCATGGTGTGGTCGGACTGCACACCCCCAAAAGTTACTGATTCATGTCAGTGCAGCATTATCCCGCAATTCTACGGTATCTGTACCTATCCATAGCAGAAAAACACCTGAACGATTGACACTGTATCAGAGGTGACAGGCATTCCTTTAAAGGACACTCTTCTGAGGCATAGTGGGGCCAGTGCTTCTGGTGTGTATTATTGGATTGTAATTGTTATATCAGCATGTTTTCTCGTGCTTAAAACTCTGCGTAAAATCTTCCCCTTCATTCCCCGGGCACTGCAGAAGACGGTAAGGGCCGCCCTCTCCATGTCCAGATTGGATTATTGTAATGCAATGTTCCTGGGCATTGATAAGCATCAGGTCAGTAAAATCCAGTCACTGCAGAACGCTGCCGTCCGTGTTATCTTAAATCTACCCAAGGGCTACCCTACCTCCAATGGAAGAAGGTCATTACATTGGCTTCCTTTCCAGCAGAGAATCGATTTTAAGGCGCTTTGCTTGGTGCACAAGGCCCGTTACCGCAGGGGTTTGGTGGATTGTCAGGACAGGTTCAGGCCCTACACCCCCTCCCGGGATCTACGATCGGCTAATCTTGGCCTTATATGTACCTCCAGATATAGACGGGCCAGATGGGGTGGTCGCTCATTTGCCAGCTGTGCAATCCAATTATGGAACAAATTACCAGTGGCCTTGCGACTTCAGCAGAATCTTTCCTCTTTTAGGAAAGCCCTGAAGTTCCGGTTGTTCAATCTCCACTAGCTATCAGCCCTCAACTCCGCCAACGCTCGCACACCCCAGCGCCAAGACGTCTTTTGGCATTCGAGCGCTTAATAAGCTTCTTTATACTTATACTTATACTTATATTCTTTCTTGGCCAACATGAAGCACAATAGATATTTTAAGATGCAGAACATAGGTAGAATACAGTATACATGAATTATACCGTATACATGAATTTCAAAACATAATTTCCAGTGATACAAGTTATGTCATCAGCATTTATATAGCGTCTTAGTTACATGCTTTGTTTACTAATGGTTCGTGTTAGGTAATAGAAATGAAAAATTAAGGTCTTTTTTGTGGATAAGAATGTATTTTTCATTGCCCTTTGTGGTCGGATAGCCAGTGGAGTTTATTTTCTAAAGAGGCATAGCTACCCAAGCATATAGCTTTTATGCAGCCCTGCCAAGTGCCATGCATTATGGTTCAACGAACTAAGGGGCATATTATCAAGGACGGCGTTAAAAATTATCGCCGGTTTAGCGGCAGAAAACTGCTGCTAAAGCGGCGATAATGTGTTTGATAATATGCCCTTGAGAATTCCCATAGAGGCCCATGTTCACACCAGAACCTGGGCTTCTATTGGAATTCTCCAGGGCATATTATCAAGCCCATTATCGCCGCTTTAGCGGCAATTTTCTGCTGCTAAACCGGCGATACTTTCAACGCCGTCCTTGATAATATGCCCAGCAAATCGTTCATCTTTCCCGCATTCCGGCACTGCAACACTTTATAACGCTATTCTGAGAGCTCAGCAGCAGTTGTTCTTTGTCAGTCACCAAGGGCCGGATTAAACAATGCCTCTCAGAAGGCTGCGCAGCAGCCAAACCTGCTGTGCTGCGTTGCATGGCAGGGAGGGAGCTGGAGAGCGCCATATCTACAAAGATATGGCTCTCTCCTCCCCTTTCCCTAGCCGGCTCAGAACTTTGTTGCCAAGCGTCATTCACACACCTTTACCCCATAGTGCAAGGGTGTGTGCACGAGTCTAGTATATGTTTTATACAGGAAGGGGCCCGTCCCAGTGCAACATACAGTGCTTAGACTACATTTCTAGGTATTCCTTCTTTGTATGTGTGCTGTACAGTGCAGGACACATGCAAATGTTGAAAAAGAAAGGAGAAATATAAATAAAAAAATCTCCTTTTAACACCTCTTTTTAAATGGCATCATTGTTTGATGCAAAACCATGTCTCACATTTTTGGTAGATAGGGTTTTGCATCAACAACCACCAGTTTTGCGCTGGAAAGTAAATAACAAAAATATTATTTGGAGCTGGTTTGCGTCACTTTTCTGGTGCAAACACAGCGCAAAATGTTTGTTAATCGGGGCAGTAGTCTAAAAAAGTTGTTTGTCAGTAGGTTGAGGAAGAATCTGATAGTCAACCTTAGCGTCTACCAGTGTCTGCATCCCGAGTAAATGTAAAGAAGTCCAGAAAAGTTGACAGTTGTCACGTTGTGCGCTGTTTTACGAGGTTGATGGCAGGTTATCCTTGCACTCAGCAGAAACAGGTAACTTTAAATTCAATGGCAGTATGCAGCCAGTGAGCAGCACTACCACAGTGCAAGTAAATACACTTGAACAGAAAGGGGCAGATTTACAAGCCCTGTGCGCCACTTTTACGTCACTTTTACATGGGAAAAGGGACGTAAAAGTGGCGCAAGGGGCTTGTAAATCTGCCCCAAAGTACGTAGGGGCAGATTTATGAGCCCATTGCGCCACTTTTGCATCACTTTTAACATGGGAAAAGTGACGCAAAAGTGGCGCAAGGGGCTCATAGATCTGCCCCGTAGTACTTATAGCGCTTTATGTTGCACCACATGGGATACATTTTGATATTTACTTTACTACAGGCATTTCCTTCTCGGTTTTAATCACAATTAGGTTTCACTCACAGTGTCGCACCTAATGCGCAGAATGTCACACATACAAGCAGCACACCTCAACCATGGTAATGTCACACATAAGCAATCTGATACTTGGCAGCTATGTAGCGTAGAAACCTACAATACATCAAACTATCAACAACAGAACATTAAATTTCCCGAAACTGCTTTTGTCTGCGATGGAATAAGGGAGAGACAAGGGGGAGAAGAAACCAACCCAAATTGGCATTACGAGGCAGTACCAGACAGCAACATATGGAATTTGAACTTATATTACACAGTTTTACCTAACACTATAAATGTTTGCAATTTGCAGCACAGGACGGTAAAACAATGTGCTCCAAATCACACACATAATTTTCAAGAGCTGAGGAACCCTGGTCTCAAGGGTCCATGGTCAGAAAGTTAGCCACTGAGCCACCATATATTCCCCTTATGAAAATTAAACAGAAATGCTTCTATTTCTATGCGCAGATCTCGCCTAAACTACTGCATTTATAGCAAGGTATAATTTTTTTAGGTTTTTTCAAACATACAAGATTTGTATATAACTGCTAGTAGACACTTTTAGGTTTCTATATGAATTTTAGAAAAATTCCTTTCCAAAGTGTGGGAAATGATCTATGCTAAGAATCTCCTAGGACGATGTTCTTTGAGTCTTTTAAGGGTTCCTACAGAAAGGTAGCATGGCCTGTTTGGGCAGTAATAAGACACTAGGGAATAACAGGGAATCCCTGGGCAGCCTGTTTGTTAAATAAGCTCCTCTAAGAAATCAGCATACAACTAACCCACTTCATTTGTATAGGAATTTAGCTTGCCCATGAAATCCTACATGATGAATTAGTACGGTTGAAATACCATGCATGACATTTGAAAGGACGGCAAGTAAAAGGATGTGCAAAGTCATAGAACAATTGAGTAAGTAAAATATCTAAGGGCAAAGGTAGGCTACGAATCTCAGAAAGCAGCAGAACATAAGAAATCTACTTACAGGTTTCCAGGACTCGAATTTTGTCCACAGAAAAAAACACATCCACGTGGGAAGTGCCCCCTTTTGAAAAAGATCAAGAGAGCTCTGAAGAACACACCGAACTGGGCTTTAAAACAGCCACATAAATAAATGAATAAATGCAGCAAACTTCTCAACACCATCCCTTCTCCAGAAACAATAGACCTATTCAGGCCCGAGGTGTATGTATTGCCCATGGCAACAAAGCATAAAGGATAGACAGGGCGACACAATCTCAAGTTTAAAGGGCACAACCTGGATCCTGATGTCTGCTGGGTACACCAGACGTGGGAGAGATAGCCTGGTGCACAACACATTTACAAAACAACTGCAGAAGTTCAGGTTAAATATTTTATTGACTCAATGTACAAACAAATAATAAAAGACAATGTACCAGAAACGTGTAATGAAAATGAAATAATTCATATCAGATGTCTGAACACTTAACATGACTCAGTGACAGCTCAGAAGATACTTCACCCTAGCCACTGAGTATAGGACCGAATCAGAATGCTGCATAAGTCATATAGGGGTATGGCTTTGAATATTTCGGGAACTCCAGCATTTCACGTAGGGCCATATTGACAAAACAATTTAAAGTAAGATCTGAAATAGTCCGGTGATCAACAGGCCTCCTTGGAGTTTGGAGAGGTGCATAGCAGGGCCCAAGAGAAGCAAAAAGGTGAAAAATGCAACTTTCAACAAAAATATATGTTTGAGGTGCAAGAAGGCTCTACATTTGAAGAAATGATATAACCATAATAACTCAGACTTGGACTCTTGAAAGCAGACACTGACTTCTGATCAGCTGTATTAAGGACAGCCCAGGCCTCTAGTCCTTTGAAAACACATAGTGGGGCTTGTTATCGGATCAGGAAAATGATCAGAAGAATTAGGGTAGCTCCCGGATCTATCTGTCTTCTCGCACACACCCCTTAGAAATAGATAGGTGACTTGAGGCCATATTATCAAGAATGGAGACAGCATTATCGCCGCTTTAGCGGCAGGAAACTGCCGCTAAAGCGGCGATAAGGGGCTTGATAATATGCCCTAGAGAATTGCAATAGAAGCCCAGGTTTGCTGTCCTTCACACCAGAACCTGGGCTTCTATTGGAATTCTCTAGGGAATATTATCAAGCCCCTTATGGCCGCTTTAGCGGCAGTTTCCTGCCGCTAAAGCGGCGATAATGTTATCGCCGTTCTTGATAATATGGTTTAGAAGTGTCTTATAGGAAACCGCTACCCACATATCTTAGGGTTTTCAATAGCTATGATGATAATAAACAGGAAACCTAAATGAGGGAGGGTATGATAAGAATCATCAGCACGAAATTAAAAACAGAAATCACGATCCCGTTGTCAACTAGCCACATTTATCGGATAAGGGTAGCCCACCCTATCAAACCAAAAAGGACCAGTGCAAGGGTATTGCACTAATCAACTTCCAATCTCAGATCATCTAAGATTCTTATACTCTGTGCCCATTCAGGTCTAAAGCACATTTGAGCAGGACCCCCAAAAAGACTGTTATTTCCCAAATGAGAACATAATTGAATCGTGGCTGATCTCTTGAGTATATTCTGCGAATATGAATCTTGGGCTATACCTGGCTATGTCTAGAAGGTCAGCGATTGTTTCCCCAGTAAAGCTTTCTTTAAATTAGATGGAACAATAATCAATTGGAAGCAAGAGATGATCAAAATCAAGATGTGTTGTAGTTTGAGAATTACCTGGCTAGATCTTTGAAAGTGGCTTAGAACAACATCCAACACTGAGGGACAGATTTACAAGAACTGACGCATCTCCGCATATCAGCAGAGATGCGTCAGTTAATTTGCGTCACGTAAAAAAACCCTTGCGCCACCATGGATGCGTCGCATTTACATTGCAGCGCACCATGGCGCAAGGATTGACAGGTGCATGACGCATCTTTTGGCGTAAAGGTAACGCATTGCTTGAGTTGTGTCACAAGCGCGACGCTACTCCAGCAATTCTCGGGGGCGGCCTATACTTATTGTGCTGCGTCACTCCTTACGCCTGCTTTAAGCAGGTGTAAAGTTTTGATGCAGTGGCATCATAAAAGTGACTCAATGAACTCTTGTAGATTTCACTGCGTCACTTTTCTGAAGCTTTCTTGCATGGGAATGCTCACCCTGCATACATTATACCTGACGCAGGTATAATGTGACTCAGGGCTTTAAAACGTGACGCATCTGCCTAGATGGGTCACGTTGTAAATGTGTCGCAACGTGGCGCATTGATTACGATGCCGCTGCATCACAAAAGTGACGCAATAGTGGCGTAAAAGTGTCGCAAGGGGCTTCTGAATCTGCCCCTGAATATGCAAGATTTACTAGTTTGAATTAAATTCAGAAAACCTTTTGCATTATTGATTTAAAGGAGTCATAATGACTTACCTTTGAGAAAGGGAGACCACATTATAATGATAGAAAGAGCTGATTGAGTGGGAGTGGCTCCAGCAGCACTCCTCGGCTAGATAACCTGTGGCAAGAGCTTACTTTGTCCAGTAGGCACAATCTGGACTTTGAAGCTCTCTGGGCAGCTAGAAGGGAGGCATGGAGGTTCTAACAGGCTGCCATGAAGGCCCCTACAAGATTCCTAGAATGGGAGTGGGGCGACTCACAACATCAGGACATAACCAGGAAGTCTATTGCTCCTCCTTAGACCAAGGGAGATCAGCAAACGTGCACACACCAATTTGCCTCCTTGGGCATTGCACAAAGTTGAAGCTGAAGAGGACAGACACATTCCCCCTCAGAGATGCTGGAAAACGTGAATGAATGAATGAATGAAAAACGATTTATACAGCGCAAACTAAGCCCAAAGGCATCAAGGCGCCTAACAATACGATCAAAAACACAGAAGCCAGCTCACGGATATGCCTTAACAAAGAGCCAAGTCTTTAATGCTTTCCTGAACAGGGGGACCGAAGGTTGAGCTCTAATTTCCATGGGGAGAGCATTCCAAAGCTTAGGAGCTAAATAAGAGACGGACCTTCCTCCCCACCTAGCTCTCCTGAAACGAGGCACAGATGGCAAGTTCTTTTCTGAGGAACGGAGATTTCTAGAGGGGACATAGGGAACTAAGAGATCCTTGACCCCTCCGGCTCCCTGGCCTGTTATCGCCCCATACGTAAGGCTGAGGATCTTAAAAGTGATCCTGGCAGAAATAGGAAGCCAATGCAGGCTCTTCCTGATAGCAGTTGCCGAGGCAAGCCTCGGGGCGTCCGTCACAAATTTGGCAGCCGCGTTCTGAACAATTTGTAGTCGCTGCACCAAACCCTTGTCTAACCCAGAGTAAAGGGCATTACAGTAATCAAGTCGTGAGATCACAAGGGCAACCACAATTTGTTTACGCGCAGGGGGAGCAAGATAGTGTTTTATTTTTCTTAAGATTTTAATAATGCCCCAACAAGTAGACACCGTTCTATTTATCTGTTGGTTCAAGGAAAGAGAGGGATCAATCAGGACTCCCAAGTTGCGAGCTGAGTCGGTGGGTGTAGGACACAGTCCCAAGGAGGGGGGCCACCACTCAGCCGACCATAAGTCACTCTTACCACCAAAGACAAGAACCTCCGTTTTTTCCCCATTCAGCTTCAGAGAATTGAGAATCATCCATTTAGAGATTGCCTCCATGCAGTTTCTGAAGCTGAGAGCTGAGGAGCTGCCAGGGTGTGAGAGGGACACCATGATCTGGGTATCGTCCGCATAGGAGACCACCTCCATCCCATAAGATCTTATTAGCTTGGCAAGTGGGGCCACATAGATATTGAAAAGGGTCGGACTAAGAGCCGAACCCTGTGGGACCCCACATTGGACAGGCAGGGACGGAGATAGGAATTCGCCTAGTTTGACCCTCTGTTCTCTTTGATCCAGAAAAGAGGCCAGAAGACTGGAAAACGTGGCAGCTGTGGTTTTATAACTATATTCTCTCTCCCCATCAATGCAAGTCTTGAGGGGCAGGGCCTACACCTGGCTTACCAGAAGTGGTAGACCTGGGCATGTGCTAAAAACCTATGCCTCCCCAGGTGACGCATAAAGTGGAGAAATATGTTTATTTCTCCTCATCTTTTTGCCGCACACATAGAAATAGGAAAATGCCTCAGGGGATTGTTTTTGTGCACTTTACATCATAGGCACCTTTGTACCATGGTGCAAGGGTGCCTGAGTTGGCACTAGGCAGCCAAAACAGCACCAGCGCAGGGGAAAAGGCAGGAATGCACTATATTCTTTTAAATATGGCCCATTCCTGCTCTTTCCTTGTCACGCAATACAACGCAGCAAGGTGACTTGCTGCGCTGCACTGTGTGAAAATCTCATAAATCTGGCCCTAAGTGTGAGCCAAATTAATGGTAGTCATTTTATCAACCTTGGAAGGATGAAAGACTGAGTAGACATGCTGTGTTTCAAACCTGTGTCCATGGGTTTAAACACAGGCCTATAGAATGGATGCCATAGTCAACTGATTCACCAGACTGAGCTGTATAACAAATAACATCGATACAAAAAAATGACCATAGTCTACTGATTCACCTGACTTTGATGTATAATACATAACATCGAGGTAAAACAATAAACATAGTCTACTGATTCACCAGACCAAGATGTATAACAAACAACATTGAGGCAGACAAGTTCCAAGTGTAGAAAGCTGTGGAAAAATGGCTGGGTTCACCTGAGGTGAACCGAGTCAGGGTTAAACACATTTCGAAATATTTTTAAACATTAATCTTGGAAAATCAATCATTACACAGCGAGGAAAGATGTAGTGGGAGATGATGTAAAGGGAATTTATCTTTAATCTACAACATGGGTGGATAACAAGCATTTATTTGTCCTACTTTAATGAATGTATAAAAATTGTGCTGGGAAAGTAAAAGCAAATGTATCATTTTGATTTATGATGCTGCAAAGTTCAAAAGCTGACTTTTGAATATACTAAACAGCTGGCTAGTTTACAAATATAATATGTTTACAGGGACATACATTTTTTGTCACTTATTCTTCTATCTGGCTATTGCACTCGACCGGGGCCCCCACCCACACAATCCAGGACCTTAGCATGGGGTGTAGTGCAGGCCCCTGCATCCCCTGTGGTACAGGGACCCCTCAACCCGTCAGGTGCTTTAGCCCCCGGGGGTTAACCATTTAGCTCAAAAGCAATGAATTTCTGCAGTGCTTAATTTGTAAAACATTAAGTTCCAGGGCCCTCGTTAGGAGGCCACCCCAGCTTGCACCACCCAATGCCACTGCCAGAGCTGCAAATGACAATACATACACAGCTGGTAGCCATCACTCTGCTACAAGTGTGACACTTCAGGCTGTTCGAGGCCTCCCAAAGCTGTAAGAATGGCTTCAGAGGCAGGTATTAGTTGTTTTAATGTTGATTTGATTAATAAGTAACTGTTGTTGTGCTCATATCTATGTCACACAAACAGAGCCACCATGTGGCAGCTATCATAAGTGCCGTATGGACAAATAAGTGCCGGTGCTGAGCACCGGAAACCACCGGCTGAAATTAAGCTCTGAATTTCAGTGAGATGTGGGAAACTAAAGGGCCCCCTCTTCAAATTCTGCAGGGGACCCTGTCATTTTGCAATATGTCACTGGACCTTAGCACATACCAGTGGCAGCCAGCCAACATGAAATTTTAATTTTGATCAAGGCAAGCAAATTAGGAGTTACACAACTGCTCTCACTTCATTTTTACAATGTGCCATAAGCAACCAATGTGAATCATAAATGAATAAAGGATTGGCAAGTAGCGGCTCTTCAAACAGAGCTGTATCCGGACACTTTCTGGTTGGGGGAGTGGGGAAAAATAGTTCCAGAAACATGTAAGAAATTGGGTCATTAGTTATGCAGGAAGTGAAGCCTGTGCAAGTAATAGGTGCACAATTTCTCCTTACTGGGAACCAAGCCCCCCATTGCAGCATGTGACTCTCTCATTCTAGCAAAGCAGAGCTGTCCAAGGCCTACCCAGGGGAGGTGGTGTGGACTAGTAATTACCATTCTCTGTCACGCAATAATGACATTCAATAAATGATTGTCCAGTCTGCGCTTTTTCTTTAGAAAAGGAAAAGTACCTTTACTATATACATGCTACTAAATACTATGCAGTCATTTTTAAATATGTACATAAGGTAGGTAGAAATACCTTTGTGACAGTCTGAAATCACATTTCACCTTTAAAGGATCCTGAGCCCCAAAAATCACAGTACCATCTTTTGCATACCACATTGTACATTATCATATAGGAAGGTGTCATTTGAATAAGGGAGGCCTACTGCCTTTGTCAAGATTACAACCAAAGTCCTTCACCACTGGAAGGATCACCCCTTTAAGCACTCCTCTGCGAAACAAATTCGCCTTTCAAAAAAACGTAAGCAGTCCTTCTTATGAACGTAGATGAACATTTATTCCAATGATATTCAATATTGTGAAAATATTAGTTGAATCAAAGGTTCTGTATATTCACACATATTTCAAATAATCCATGAAATGAACTGTTATGGAATCACAGGAGTATAAATCCCCGATGCATTTCGGGACTGGCCCTTCTTCATGCGGTTCTCCCTGTAAACAAGAATGGGTGCTCTTAGTAACCTCAGAGCTAAAATGCGGCAAGTCTAGTGAATCGTGAAAGTTACTTATAGAGTGCATTGTAAATATCAAAGTGAAACATAATGATGAGAATAACTTGTGGTTAGCAAAATATTGAAATCTTAGTACCCTAAATTAGCATGCAATGTGTCGCTGTCTCATAGAGTTTCCTCAGTAAGTGATAACGTGCCTGGGCATCATAATAAAACAACATTTGTGAAAAAGGCAGTGTTGTGGAAATTTAAAAGGAACAGGACGTAGTGCCGAATTAAAAAGCCGCTTAGTGGCGTGAAGGTGTACAACGGTAATGCAACACAAGTGCGACCCCGGAAAGAACGCCGAGACTTATAGTAAAAGAATCACCCAAAGTGATACCGACGCTGCGCTTGTATTACCGGTGATTTCGTGCAAGCCAGCGAAAAAGCGTAACATAAAACGATACTTCCAGTCCAAATTTTAATACCTGTGTCTCCTGACAGAAAACTTTAAAACGCTCCGCGTCTAGCGCTAAATCCCTGGTGTCCCGGAAACACAAAGGAAACCGACCCGGAAGTATATATGGTGCCCGTGAAACTAAAGAATAAACACTGAGAAAGGACCACACGTAAACCATGGTGCTGCGCCCAAGTGATTTTCCTAGAACTAAAATAAAAAGTAAAGTCAATCCGAAATAAACAGAAGTGATGGGCTATAAGTGAAAAATTAACCCTGCAAGAGATCACGTATTAATTAGTGAAACAATAAAAGCAATAATGAATTAAGGTCAACATTGAGATGAATAGACCAACATGATACTGCAAAAATTTCATGTTATATACATGTTAGCACAACTATGATAGGGACAAATGATACTGAAAATACACATACATCGTACTAAATTATAAATAACAGCTAAATTCCACACGATCATTAAGCCCCTTTGGATATAGAGAATCCAGTTTATAAATCCAAAATAATTCACGTTGCAGTAGAAATCTTTTGTTATCTCTGCCTTCTTTAAGTGGTATTTGCTCCAAGATTAAACAGTGGAGTTGACTAATATTGTGTTTTTTCTCTTGAAAATGCATTGCTATTGCCGGTTAGGGATTTTTTAACCTTATATTGCTTTTGTGTTCCGTTAAACAGGTTTTAATTTTCCATTCAGTTTTCCCCACATACGGAAGTCCACACGGGCATTTTAGTAAATATACAACAAAGCTGGTGTCACAGGTTGCCGTTACGTGTAAATTTATAGGAGTGCCCTGTGTTGGATGTCGCAAAGTTGTACCTTTTATGATGTTATTACAACTCCCACAGTTAAGACATGGGGTGGTGCCCTTGTATGTCTCTTTTGAACCAGTATTTTTTTGCTTTAGCAATTGTTGTAAATTGACTGTACGTTGGTATGCAAAGATAGGAATCTGTTAAAAAATACCATTAAAATCAGTTTCTGCCTGTTACATTGGCCAATATTTCTTTATTGTCTGTTAGATTTTTTGACTTTTAGTTGAATATTTTGACACAAATACACTACGTTCTTGGTGTGTTCCTGTGAATTCCTTAATGTAGAGTAGTTCACTCATGCTTTTTTTGTTAACTCTTTCACTGGCTTGTAGCAGAATCTCATCTGGATATGCTCTTTGTTTAAATTTAGCCAATAGCTTGTCTTTATTTTCATGGTACAGTTCCTCAGTGGATGATATTCTTCTAATTCTGAGCAGTTGCGAATATGGTAAATGTTGCTTCAAACTCATTTGGTGTAAACTCGAGAAATGAAGAAAATTGTTTCTGTCTGTGCTTTTAGTAAACACAGATGTGATAAGTTTGATTTATGATCTGAACGTCTACATCTAGGAATGCAATCCTGTTTTTATCTACAGTGTGCGTGAATTGAATCCGGTCATCTATGTTATTCAACTCATGAATTGCCCCAAGCAAATCACTTTCTAAACGTTTCCAAATTAGGACTATGTCATCTATGTACCGTAAAAATGTGATGGTATTATTCATCCAAATGTTTTGGGACAAAATATGTTCCAGTTCAAAGTGGTGCATAAACAAATTTGCATACGCAGGAGCTGCGCAATTGCCCATAGAAGTGCCATTTAGTTGAGTAAAACATTGATTGTCCCATGTGAAATAACTGTGATATAAGGTGAAATGCATCAATTCAAAGTAAAAAAACTTTCAAATCGTCGCTTTTATCACTCCTCAGAAGAAAAAGTTCCATGGCTTGGAGGCCTAAGTTGTGTGGGATCGAGGTGTACAATGATTTTACGTCTATGGTGCATAAAATGTATTCAGTATCTTCTTGTAGTTTGAGTTTGTCCATCTTTATTAGAAAGTCCGTCGTATCCTGTAGATATGTATTCATCTGCCGCACGATAGGTTGTAAATGGCGATCTAAGTATTTACCTATAGGTTCATGTATGGAATTTTGAGTAATCACAATCGGTCTGAAGGGTGGATTATGTAAGTCCTTATCAATTTTGGGTATCATGTACAGATACGTTACACTTGGATTTGTTGCAGGGATTCTGCTTATGCACAGAACTATGCGCAGGAAACCAGGACCTCAGTGAATTGTGGTGTACCAAAAACTCACCTCAGAACCCAGAACCCCTTATCCGACCAGCATCAGTGTCCCATTCGTTATCCAAGGTTTAGCTCGGCGGTCCCAATGTATAGACAACCCAGAACAAGCGACTTAGTGCATTTCTCAGGAATGGTGGGAATCAGAAATACCTGTTCGTAATTATTCTCATATCAGTCCACAACAGAATAAACAGAGACACGGTAAGGTTTAAAGAGTTTATTTTATAAACCTCGTGTCCTAAGATGCAGTACTTTGGCTAACATTAGCAGACAAACGATTAAAATCAAAACCATCAGCATAGTTACAATACCATAGAAAATGAAAGGAGTAATCATACTAAAATGACAGTGGATCTCATCCACCTTCCTTTCCCTAGCAAACTAATAGTATTACTATTAGACTAGTAAAAGGTCTCTAGGCTTGACTGGGGAGCCCCATACCGTAAAGATCAGCTCAGTGAGATCACATCAAAGGATCAGCTAGGCTCTGCTCCTGGGAAAGCTCTTCTTCCGAATGTAATGAAAACATGTAACACTGCAATATTAAAAGCACCCGACTTTCAGGTATTTGCAGCTGCGTGCGTGTTATGGCTAAATAGTGGGCTGATCAACCTGAACTCAACAACATGTACCGTCTAGCGATCCAGACTGTTTCTTTACACTATGTACAGACCAAGGTCGCTGCTCACTGTTTGGGATGTGAACAACAGACAGTTCTCATGTGAAGCAAAGTCGAGCAAGCATTTCTCAATTTAATAACATGTGACTACAGTGTCGTGTGCAAACGCAGCAAATGCGGCAAGATGGCTTTCTAACATCTAACGCGGTTGTGCTAACTTAGCATTGTACATATATAGATAACGAACTTCACTACAGATTTTGTTTGATGAGGTATTTTTTGTCCCTTTCGCTGATTGTCCCTGTGTACAAAGCTTTATCAATGATTGTAGCTAAAACATCTTTAAATTCTGAAGTAGGATTGGAATGTAACTTCATGTATATGTTTTCATCTGTGACATGCGACTGTACACTCTCAAGGTAGAACGGGGTATCAAGGATTACAAGCGCCCCTCCTTTATCCGCCTTACAACATGTAATTGTCTCATTGTTAGGAAGATTGGTGATTGCAATTTGGCTGTCAAATTCCGAGTTTTGGTTGACTTGGATTCAAATATGTCATGTAGTTCTTTTTGTACAACCATCTCAAATGAATCTAAAACTTTATGACTTACAGGTGTTTGGAATGTGCTGTCAGGTTTTAAATCTCCAATAGTGTACCTTGATTTTCAAGTCCTGTAGGTGTGATAACGTTCTTGAAAAAGTGTTTGAGACGTAGAGTCCTCATGAATTTGAACATGCAAATTTGTGTTTCTAATTCGTTAGTCTCATTGGTGGTGACATATGACAAACCTTTTTGTAGCGTTTGGATTTGGAAGGTGGATACTCCATTTGTGAGATGTTTATTACTAGGTTCTCTGACTCCTGGTTGATTTCGCAATTGGTATGGAAGAGTTGGGTGTGCTTTGTCCGCCTGGATCGCCGGATGCGCCTCGGCTTCTTCCTAAAAAAGAAGACCATGTGATACTACCAGTATTTGATGTTGAAGGTCTGTTGTCTTGTTCAACATTAGTGTTTCTGGGTGATGGTTATTTTGGTTGTGTGTGAGGATGTGATCGTTGCTGAGATTCATCTGACGAAGATGTTTCGTCGGTGGATTTGTTTCCGAATTGTCGCCGTTGTCTACGAGATGCATATTCCTCTGCCCAACTATAAACCTCACCTAGTTTATAGTCAACGGTGTCTCGTTTAAATTTTCGTAATTATATACGTATATCTAGAATATAAGTTCTCGTTTGAAAGAGTGATAATGATAATAAGGACTTAAATGAAAAATATTTAATGAATAAATCAAGAAGTCAGTGCCTCATGGGCTGCGTGTTCTAGAAAACATGGTGCGGGAACCTAAATCGAGAGATGGAATGACAGACACCAAACGGGACATGAAGATATTACATAAGGCGAATGCCCAAAGCACCATGATAAAGATGCAAATGTATATGTATCAAACATATACATAGTAAAAACCGCCAAAAACGTTGAAAAGGAGAAGACGGCGTAAAATGAATGGGCCTCATGTTGCCTAATACACTAGCCCCCAGGGCATAACTTACAGAGTTGAAAAATGTGCCGAGTACTAGCTCTGAGATTATCACAGGCCCATGCTAAGCCGGGTTCGAGTCAGAGTGCGGGATTGTAAAACAATATTTCCCCTGCCCTAGGAGTTATCGTACTTTGCAGGGGGTCCCTCTTTTTCTCAAATAAAGGAGTTGTAATAACATCATAAAAGGTACAACCTTGCGAAATCCAACACAGGGCACTCCTATAAATTTTGACCTTAATTCATTATTGTTTTTATTGTTTCACTAATTAATACGTGATCTCTTGCAGGGTTCATTTTTCACTTATAGCCCATCACTTCTGTTTATTTAGGATTGACTTTACTTTCTTGTGAGCTTCATTGACCTCACGCTTCAGGTCATTTTAGTTCTAGGCAAATCTCTTGGGAGCAGCACCATGGTAAAGTGTGGTCCTTTCTCAGTGTTTATTCTTTAGTTTCACGGGCACCATATATACTTCCGGGTCAGTTTCCTTTGTGTTTCCGGGACACCAGGAATTTAGCACTAGAAGCGGAGCGTTTGAAAGTTTTCTGTCGGGAGACACAGGTATTGAAATTTGGACTGGAATTATTGTTTTATGTTACGCTTTTTTGCTGGCTTTCACGAAATCACCGGTAATACAAGCGCAGCGTCGGTATCACTTTGGGTGATTCTTTTACGATACGTCTCGGCGTTCTTTCCGGGGTCGCACTTGTGTTGCATTACCATTGTACACCTTCACGCCACTAAGCAACTTTTTAATTCGGCACTACGTCCTGTTCCTTTTAAATTTCCACGACACTGCCTTTTTCACAAATGTTGTTTTTTTATGATACCCAGGCACGTTATCACTTACTGAGGAAACTCTATGAGACAGCGACACATTGCATGCTAATTTAGGGTACTGAGATTTCAATATTTTGCTAACCGCATGTTATTCACATCATTACGTTTCACTTTGATATTTACAATGCACTCTATAAGTAACTTTCACGATTCACTAGACTTGCCACATTTCAGCTCTGAGGTTACTAAGAGCACCCATTCTTGTTTACAGAAAGAACGCCCTGAAGAAGGGCCAGTCCCGAAATGCATCGGGGATTTATACTCCTGTGATTCCATAACAGTTCATTTCATGGATTATTTGAAATATGTGTGAATATACAGAACCTTTGATTCAACGAATATTTTCACAATATTGAATATCATTGGAATAAATGTTCATCTACGTTCATAAGAAGGACTGCTTACTTTTTTTGAAAGGCGAATTTGTGAAGGACTTTGGTTGTTCATATTGATTTACGCCTCACTGATCAGGAGGTGGTACCCCACAGCACCCAAACCATCAGAAAACTGTGTAACTCAGTTACAACGATTACAAACGGAGTGCGACCGATACATCATTTCATTTAAGTTTGTCAAGATTACCACATTCAAAGACCAGAATTACATGTAAAAAAACCATGTTTTATCTGCAATCATTATGATCAATAAAGCAATGCATGGTTAAGAAAAATTACTCTCAACAGTATATCTTTTAAATAGGAGGGCATGAAAGAACATGACATATGTCTATGTCTTTCTTTAACCTCTTTAGGGCACAAAACATGCAGCCGTAGAACCAACCACTAGAGATTGCTGCACTTCAAGGCTGTAGAATAAAGGTTCCAGCCTTGAGAGTGCCTGAAACTTAGGCTGAGAGCCTGGGAGGGGTCATAATTTTCTTGACGCTGCAGACGTAGGATCACTTCTGAAATTCTTCTCCAGGGGGCTGCTGCACTCCTGAAGCCCTCACAACTCTTCTTGATAATGTTGATGGTGCCCCTGTCTTCCTGGGGCCATAAAAATAAGGGAACTTTGGCAAATTCAGCCCCAGAGGTCATTATGGGGAGCTCCCTCAGAACAGCAGTGAATATGTAATGAGAGGCTTTGGCCGTAGTTTTCTTTACTGTTGCACAGGGCTTCTGCTTCACGACTTCTTTTCCTTTTTGGCCCTTTGTTGGGGTGCCTTGGGGCAGCATGGGGAGCCCACCATTAGTTGCCTCTGCCAACTCCCCGCCCAGACAGTTCCCTCACTGCCAGTGCTAGAGTCGCCCTATGCAGGCATAATGCCCTGCTGGCGCAGGTCACCCTGCTACCCCCAGATACAGGCACGGGGACCAGGGGCGAGCCCAGTACAGTTGTGTTGGAGGGTGATGGCTCTTCCCCTGGGTATTCCCTTATTGGGGGCCCGGGAATGAGGTCCTGGGGCTCTTCCTTCTGATGTGGGGGAGTGTGATGGAGCTCCCCCTCCTCCTTTTTTTACTTGGGGCCCATGGATGGGGTCCTGGGCCCTTTTCTCCTTTTGTGGGAGGTGCAACAGCGCTCGACCCTTTTTGCTTTCAGTGTTGTGGGTCCAGGAATCGGGTCTTCGACCCTTTTCTTGCAAAAGCCTGCCTGAGTGATGGGGTCCAAGTGCCACACAGCTCTGGTGAGGGGGTCCAACTCACACCCCCTCTCAGGCTCATTTAAAATAATGAATTTTGTGTTGACCCCCTGAGCACTGGCCCACCCTGAGAGTAACTGGACGGCTTTTGTTGTAGTCTTACATCCTCTGTCGCTTGAGCTGGGGGAGGGGTCAAAGGTCAAATCCTTTCCCCTTAGATATTTCGGGCCACTTTGGGCCCATTTCCTCAGTCTTAGGCTCATTGTGCTCCTGGTGGCGAGCCCTAGCCACCTGGAGCCTTTCCAGCAGACCTCCTGGCCTCTAAGGTGGCACACTTTACAGGGAGCTGGTTCCAATGGCTCCCTGCACCAGCCAATCCCCTTCTTTTGGCCTCTGGTGCTCCTCTCCTCCTGCTGGGGCACCGAAGATAAGATCTTCCCCCAACTAATCCCTAGAGGGTGTAAGGGACCCAGCCTCACTGCTCTTAGAGAGACCCAATGGTCTTGGGGTCAGTTGTAGGCCGAATCCTTACTTCATCTATGATTCAGGGGGCTTATTCTTCCAGCTTTCAATGATATTGCCACTGTCAAATTGTAGCGTTGAGCTCTCATTCCCTCCCTTGTGCAAGAGATTTGAAATGAGGTGGAAAAGTTAACAGCCCTGGCCAATCCTAGGGTGCCACGTCACCTCTTGACCCCTGTCCCAACCTTCCTGCGAAGCATGCTGCAACAATCCAAGATGGTGCCGTAAAGTGGTCTCTGTTCACATCTTCTCTCACTGCCAGGGACTGCCCCACTAAGCTTCCTATTTTGTTCAGTGGACCTGGGCTGTCCCAGCCCTGGTACAGTATGACAGCTAATTAACAGATGCAGATTTTCTTCTCCACCTCTTCCTCCTCGGGTGCTGAGGGAAACACTTTTAATTACTCCTTTTGTGTGGGGAGGCCTTTGTTTCTTCTGCTGGAGAGGGGAGTAATTAACATGGCCCAGCAGGGTAACAAAAAGCCAGAAATCAGCAAAATATGACAATTCTGGACAACCCATAATGTCTACATGTAGGTTCTTGAAACCTGCATATTCAAACTTGGTGCATATACTATGCCATAGTTTGCTACCTTATTGGACTTTGTAGGGCTAAGGGAAGCGAAGCTGCACTTTAAGGCAGATTTCCGTCTATGTGTATAGTACAGTGACTCTGCAGATAAACCAGTAAGACCTACTGACCTTACCTAAGAGTGCCCACTGATATTATTAGGCCTATCCCAGCTCAATATCTAACCCTGCATTGCACCAGGCTACCTTTGCACATTTTCCAGGCTGCGCACGACTATAGTCACATGCCCACATGTATGGACGTGTTCACATTTAACCAGCCAAGTTTACCCTACCCTAGCTGTGTCCCAGTGGCCTTATCTTAAAAAGTGGATACTGGCAGTAGACACGTGCATTCCATTTACTATGTGAATATTGTGATAAGACACAAGTAGTGAGACTCTCAACCACGTAAAAAGTTCAAAGCTGGGTTACCAAAAAGCAAAATAATGTAGGCGTATTAAATGAACGGAACCCATTTGTACAGTTGGGATGTAAGGTTGTTCCGGAAGTGTGTATAGGCAAAGGAAGGAAGCTCGATTATCAGCCCTTGGAGTGAAAGTAGAATTTTTCTCCCTTAGGTGCTGTAATGGGTGGTCGTGTGAGCACACAGAGGTTTTGGGGTGTGTGCTGTTTATTGTTGCTACAATATGTTGGGACCTTTTCTATCATAGATGCAACTGGAGTTGACCGTGAGGGCTGCAGATATTATTTTGGTGTTAATGGGCAGCTCGTGTAGACTTCTTAGGATGGGAGTAAGGCACAGGATGCGGCTCCTCTGCAAATCCAATTGCGCTACCCTATGGGTACGAACTCTGTGCCCTGTACACGCTGGACACTGTTATACTCATGTCAGGTCTATACGGGGAATTTCTTAAAGAATAGGTTACAAAACGAAAAAAAGCACCAAGGTTGGATAAATAAAGAAGTCATTTCTCAATATTAGAAAATAAAGCAATATATTGCTAGAACGTTCTGGCTACAATCTATAGACAACAAACATTCTTAATGTTATAAAATAAATCAGCGTATTTCCAGAACGATCTGTCTGCCTATAACCAAAATCTAACAAATAATGGCATTTGGTAGTGAAAGTGTGCTAAGAAAGTCTATAACCACACAAGAAGGACATAGGCATCTCTCCTATGTGATATGCCATACCGAGATTTGCTAATTTATATAAGGCAAGACGTAGAGTGAAGGATGTTATACTTAGATCAATAAATAAAATGCTATTTGTTCTTTTTTTTTTTAAAACAAAATTTGTATTAGTTGTGAAACCACCAAAACAGTACACGTCATATTTGCCTATCACCCGCACAATGTAACCAGTCATAAATCGCTC
Organism: Triturus cristatus; assembly: GCF_964204655.1. Classification (NCBI taxonomy): domain Eukaryota; kingdom Metazoa; phylum Chordata; class Amphibia; order Caudata; family Salamandridae; genus Triturus; species Triturus cristatus. Next base: position 140,671,416 of record NC_140591.1, on the reverse strand, counting down.
ATATCTCCAGTCCATGATATATATTATTTGTTCTTTTAATGCCGATTAATATTACAGTACCACTCACCATTCCTGCACAGTCTTTGTGCGGTACAGGCCTACTGCCATGCCTCTTTCCAAAACGTTGGACCTAACTTTGTTCTGTATCCTGAGCCCTGCTTCAGTTTGTTGACCCAGGCCCTACAAACAAATTCGGACATGCTTGGCTCTTGGAAGAAATCGGATCTGAACGAAGCTGATAGCCTAGATAACAGCATTGAGTGTGGTCTGGTAAATGGGCTGGATTTTCCCCACCCCCGGCGTAACCAATGCCAGGGCTAGCAGTAATGCTGGCAGTGGGGTAAATCCGGTACAAGTTGGACCTTGGGGTTCGTTATAAATGAGAAATTACAGGGAGAAATAGTAACTCCGGGTCCAATTGGCCGAGTAATGCTTCATTTGGGCTGGTAATTCACCGGGAGATTTTGGTTCCATTTAGCAGGCGAAATCCCCGGGTGAAAGTTAAGAGTTCTGCAGTGCATCAGCAGGTATCATGACTCCGATGGGGCCGGTAACAGCAGTTCTAAAAGCCAATTTTTTTAAATAATTCCATTGGAGAGCTTTGCCCAAGTAATCCCAGGGTAGAGTTCATATAGGGTATTCTTCCGTTTCTCATCCACATAAATAATCACTTATTTAAATCAAAATGTGTCCCTGAATCTTTGAAACATACTCGGGGGGGCATCTCTCTAGAAGAAGGCTTCACTGGACCTTGGTATTCTTGGGGGACAGCCTCTTTTATTGAGGGAACAGCAAAAGATGCATAGTGGTTACCAGCACTGGCAGAGAAAGGGAGGGGAAGCAAAGTATATAAAATGCATGCTGCTGTGCGCATGGGTGGTCTGAGTGATCACCAGTACAACACATTGGTCAAAACACGGTAAAATATAAAGGGGTATATTCACAAGAACGTGTGATACCTACCGCAAGAGTAGCGTAACACAACTTTCAACATCGCAGCCTATCGCAGGAAAATAACCCTGTGACAACGTGGAATTTACAACGCAGCGGTACCATGTGATAGTCTGCCGAAACTACGGACAATTTCCGCGATACAACCACCTCGATGGAGATAAAAACACAAACCACAACACCAAAAAACCTGTGATGGGCCAAGGCAAGATGAGGAAATCAGCAATAAGCACCGCCAGGCCTGCAACCATAACAGTAGAAAAAACACCCAAACACAAACTGACCTACACCCAAACACCATGGAGGCAGCAGGAGTAGGAGCAGAGGACGAGCGCAACCCCACAAGCACCCCGGACGACCAGCCTGGGACCTCGGGGGCAGGGAAGGGCAAGGACAAGAAGACGAGGAAGACGAAGTTCAGTCCGCAGGCGAACAGGATCATCGTCACGGAGGTGATGGAACACCATCAACAACTCTTCGTCATCTCCAACGTGTCATTGGGCACCAAAACTGGAATATGGCGGGACATCATTTACAAGGTGAATGCCGTCGGAGAGCACAAGCGGACAATGGATAAAGTCAAGAGGCGATGGAATGACATCAAGCGGAAGACCAAGGAGAAACTCTCCGCCAACCAGAAGGCAGCAATGCAGACCGGAGGTGGGGGCCCAGTGCCACAGCTGGAGCTGGATGACATGTAGGAGCTGGTGTCGACAGTCATCAGTGTGGAGACTGTGGCTGGAGTCGGGGGAGCGGACACTGCTCTCGACAGGACACAACACAACCGCAACAGGGTGAGTGACCACCAGGTACAGGGGGGATGGGTGGAGATGGGCACAATGGCACACATGCACAATCAAGCAGAGCACAGTACACACCCACAATCAATGACCCTGGCTCCTCGACCAGACCTGCAGACTGTCACAATATACAATGCCATGCTGTCTGAATGTCAACATGTACCATGCGGCTACATACATGTGGACACATTGTAACACACCATCTCCCCTTCACATTGCAGGGGCATCGTTAACACCTCCTGCAGAGCAGTCCCAGCCTCTCTTCACTGATGACGAGGAGGACAACGCCAGCATCTACACCCAAAACATCCAAGACATCATTGACCTCATCCGCCACTCACCTCCAGGATCAGGGCAGCCCAGCTACATCGATGAGACCCCCACCCACCACCCAAACCACCCAGCAGGAGGCACCCACAGCCCCGGCCATCTCCCAAGACCCCCAGGAACAACACATGGCCTTCCAACGCCGTGTGCTGGAGTGCCAGAGGGAGACGGCTGAGCAGGTGTGTGTGGGCTTCGGCATCATGGCTGCCAAACTGGACACCATCCTTGGGTGTCTACGTCCACCCCATGTTCTCCAATGAGCCCTGACTGACATCGCTGGAGTCATGACGTGGAGAGAAGAACAGCTGTCCACTCAGAGTGGGTCTAGCAATGCCAGCCATGACCTGCACACATGCAAAAGCTCATGGAGGACATGGTGCGGATGGAGGCGGAAAGGATGGCAGCCACCGCTGCACATCATCGAAATGTAGCTGGGATCTATTATGCCCTGCAGACCTCCACCATGGCATTGCCGCCACAAGGCGTGGCGCTGATAAATGCTGCTGTCCCCACACCATCCACATCCCCGCCCCCTGGTGTGTCAGTGCCTCCCAGGGCGGCAGGAGCATCCACTCAGGCACCTGATGTGTCAGTGGCACACAGTGCTGCAGCCGGTACTGCAACACCCACAGGTGGGGCAGAGCACACATCCAAGAACAAGGACGTGGATGGGTTTGTGAACAGGAGGCACTAGCATTCATTTCCGCCACCTGGCCTGTTTCTGCTTGGTGCTGCACATGGCATCATGACCTTCCACTGATCCCTGATACACTCCGATGCACTCACCTTGGACAGCGAAATGGACTGCCACATCCTGTCCGACGACCAATGACACGGCGGACAGACTGCGGACTGTACCCTTCCCTTCCGCAGAACTAGTCATCCCTGGATGGACTCTGGCTGGCCCTCCACGGGTCCATATTGTGTAGTGTGCTCGGCATTGCCCTGTACCGCTCCAGCTGCAGAACTGCACAGGATGTGCAATAAACATCCAGTGACGCACTGCTGTGTCATGTCTTTCATCAGTCATGTATGCATGTGTGGGTGACTGTAGGGACAGTGATTTCCCTTGCGTCAATGTTGCTCATTCTGTGGGATGCCAGTCAGAGGGTGCTTCATTGCATTTTGTGTACCGGGTCCCGTGGACACTACAACAAGGACACATGCATCACTCACTTCCTTGTCTGGACATGGACAGAACCATGCCCAGAGCCCACGAGTCATTGTTGCAAGCCCTGCACTGGTCCGGCGTATGGCAGGCCAGATCACTCAGCTTACACTCCGAGGGGGGGCCCTCATTGCTACCCGTCGCAGGCAAACTCGCTGGTGGTGTGCAGGTCACTGGTCTAGTTGTCAGCATGTCACAGCCACTCCCTGAGGCCAGGTTTGCACGCACACCACACCCATCTGGCACAGGCGTCACAGGCCATGTGACTCCGCCAACATAAGGGGCCGACGATGTCACATTCCCCTCTGCCGGTGGTGACTGGATGACGGCCGCCACGGTTCTCAATCATAAAAGGCCCAAGATTTGTTGCGCACAAGGTTAGTGGCAACTGAGGCCTGCGTACAGCGCGGGCCTACCACCACTTGGCACTGACTGGGGTTGCACAGGGTTAGTGGCAACTGAGGCCTGTGTACGGCACGGGCCTACCCCCACGTGATGCTGACTGGGGTTGCACAGGGTTAGTCGCACCCGGAGCATTTCGGCCGGCACATGCACCCTGCCATGGGACGGTGACTTTGGGTGCACTGAGTCAGTGGCACCTTAAGCTGCTGAGCGGGTGTGCAACCTGCGATGATGCCCCGTCCCGGCGGTCCGGACAGCTCAGATTTTGTGTGCCCTGCTGGACCACAGTGTAGGCCAGATCCAGCGGGCCTACCGCCATGTGGCATCGCTTCCAGGTTCACAGAGTTAGTGGCACCATTGGGCTGATCGGGTGTGCAAAAGACACACAATTGATGTACGTAACGCTGAACAAATCAAAACTGAGCGGGTGTGCAGCCTGCGGTGTTGCCGGGTGCACTGGTATTTCCTATGCCATGGAGTAACCAAGTCCCAGCACCAAATGTGAGACCTGGTGGCCTGCGGAGCGTGGCTGCATGGTGTGGAGGGTGCCATGTCCGCGGGCCCAGGGCTTGTGGCTTGCAGTCTACACGCCGATGCCGGAAGGTGAGGAGTGAGGCCTGGGTGTGCATGGGCGGCCATGCTCTGATGGGCGGCGGGAGGCTTCGGGGTGCCTCTGCCTGGGTGTGCATGGGCAGGCAGGCGATGTTATCTTGTGCAAGTGTGTGTACTGTGCAAGTCATGTATCTGGACTCTGTTGCAGATGACGGCTCTGACTCAGATGTGTGACCTGGTGTAATGCTATACATACCGGCACTTGGTTGGAGACACACCGGTGGCAGCAGGTGAGCAGTGTGGCCTGGGTGCGCAGCGGCGGCAATCTCTCTCTGTCTCTCTCTCTCTTCTTCTCTCTCTGTCTCCCCCTCTCTTCTACTCTCTCTGTCTCTCCCTCTCTTCTTCTCTCTCTGTCCCTCCCTCTCATTTTCTCTCTCTGTCTCTCCCTCTCTTCTTCTCTCTCTGTCTCTCCCTCTCATTTTCTCTCTCTGTCTCTCCCTCTCTTCTTCTCTCTCTCTCTCTCCCCCTCTTCTTCTCTCTCTGTCTCTCCCTCTCTTCATCTCTCTCTCTCCTTCACTCTCTCTCTGTCCTTTGATGTGCGCAGGACACACCTTCTCATCATGTTTTTTGTCTTGCAGGCTGTGACCTACGGAGCCGCCATGTGTCTTCATTTGATTTCAGTGTTCATTTTAATAAAGTTTCATTTGTTGCTTCGAAAGTGAATGTGTGATGCTCATTTCTGTGACAACACATGCATGTCACCAGTTGGGATTGTGCGACATCATGCGGATTATTTTGTACAAGTTTAGGTGTAGCTGATGTGGCATGTCTTTGTTCGGGGGGTGCCAGGGAGAAGTGGTCCGGGGGGTGGTGGCAGTGGGTGTTGTGGCCCTCTTGGGTGTCCGGGCCGCATGATGAGTGGCTCCATGGCATCTGTTGCACTTCCGATGTAGCCCTGGGCTGCGCTCCCTTTTGTGGTGCAGGCTGCCGTCCGACTTTACACCAGGTCAGAGCAGGTGTAAAATTCCTGCTGCTAACGCGCCTTATCACTGGTTTTGTGTTCTTATCACCGATCTTGTTGGTCGTTGAGAAAGTTGTGGTATGGTGTTGTCGCGGCTTTTGGCACAGGAACGCCTACTCTGCATCTCATTAGCGATAGTTGCGGGGGTCCTCTGTGGCGATGGTTTTTGCGGCTGCTATCGCGGGTAAACTGGTGCTGTGGGCTGTTAACACGAGCTTGTGAATGGGGAGGTATATTGAAAAAGTGCTGTTAATTCGGTGAAAGCTCCTTGTGAATATGCCCCAAAGTTTTTTTTATGGCTGACTGTGCTTGGTGTATTATATTAGGCTACGAGACTAATAATACGAATTACGTTGGGGACTCAAGTTCTCTTTAAACCTTTTATGAGCAAGGGAATGTGTAAGGTATTTATGCAACACGTGAACAGTAATAAAGTGACAACACAACCCAGGATAAAGCTTACACCAATGTAGACAGAGTAAAATTTTATGAATAATTTAACACCATGAAAATGACCAAAGTCGTTGTTGGTGGTCGCTGTAGAGCAAAGGGTCGGGCATGGGTGGCAAGATCTTAGTGCAAACAGTCCCGTTTGCGCTTGCGAAGAGCACAAAACATCAGGATTTCTCCTTTTCTTCTAGGAAAAGCTCAACAGCTGCCATACCAAGGGGCCAGGACATTTGAGGCACCTCTTGGTAGTCAGTAACTAATTCCAGTAGAGGCTAGCAGGGCTCAGGTAGGCCCAGTTGCAAGTCCAGGCAGGTCCAGTGTTGCAGGACAGCTAAGCAGTTGTAGAGAGGCATATGGAGCTTGTTGTGATTCTATGGCTAGGAACAGGAGGTCAGTCAGCTGACCCCTGGATTCACTTAAGCCTGGGATGAAATGTGCAGGCTCAATATTCCTTCTCAGACAGCAGGGCAGACTTGAAGCAGCTGAGTAGTCCACTGATGGCAGGGTAGTCCTTCTTCTGTGGCTTTCACAGGTCCTGGATTATACTGAAGAGTAGGTCAGAGGGTCCACTATTTATACCAGGTGCCTACTTTGAAGTGGAAGAAACTTCTGGAGTCTACCCCCTACAGAAGTGCCTGGTATTACCTTCCTTCCTTCCCTGGTCCAGTCTCTTTGCAGGCACAATAGGTAAGAGTGAAGTCCTTTGTGGGTGAGTTGAAGCAGTGTATCTGACATGCAAGTGTGACAGCAGGCAGCCCAGCCCCTCTCAAGTCAGGCTGGCCCATCCTGCCACCACCCTTACCCTCTATTGTGTGGCTGTCTGGGAGGAATACACAAAGGCCAACTGCCAACTACACCTAGTCATGTGACCCAGGAAAAGGCTGCAGGCACCAAATGGTTAGGACAAGAAAATGACAACTTTATACAAGTGCGATTTTCAAAAATGTGACTTAAAAGGCAACTTTACCAATACAAGGGGTTTTAGATTACAATTCCTCAGACACCAAACATGACATTCCTACCTTCTCCCAAACAAAATGTATCACTTATTAAATGTAATAAGGTAACACAATGTTATCCTATGGAAGAGGAAGGCCTTGCAATAGTGAAAAACAAAGTTGTGAGTTTTTCACTTCCAGAACATATACAACTTCAAAGTACATGTCCAATGCTTTAAATACAACATATGCTGCCCTATGGGCTATTTAGGGCCTACTCTAGGGGTTCCTTAATAGTTTTAAAAAGGATGGCTTAGGCCTGGCAAAGGGATTATTTTGTTAGGTCGAAATGGCAGTTTTAAACTGCACTCACAACCTGCCCTGCACACACTGTGGCCAGGCCCTGTGATCAATCCCCTCCGCGGGAGGACCACCACTGCTATGCATAGCCTACGGCCGTGCAGGTAGCTAACACCCCAGGGACACCCATTCTACATTTATTTTTTGTAATTCATTTTACTGGTCCCTCGGGAGTCACTCTAGACTCCCTGGAGTGCTGTGTAGTCCCATCAAGATCGAAGTGACCCACCCCCCCAAATTGTTTTTAGTTTTGGGCCTGTGGGCGGGATCCCCCACAAAGGCCAGGGGGTAAAGGTACCCCTACACTGTCCCCTTATATGTTTTAAAACATGTGTTTTAGTATTTTCTAATAAAGCAATGCTAGTACAATGTGTACATGACACAATATAATGCTTCAACCATACAGTCCAATGCGATATTTAAAAACTAGACAATGCATCTTAACTACAATGACTAAATAGAAACTCTAGTTACCCTCAGATGTTCCTTTCTGGGTGCTAATAAAACCATCAGTATTTTCCGGTAATTCAGCTCATCCAAGGGATCAGCATTCCCAAATGTACATGGACGAGCAAAACTCAGTAAGCATACAATAAAGTGAGACATAATGTGGGCGTAATTATAGTTAGTTTAGTAGCTGCACAGCAAAAGTTGCAGTGTGTAATCGAGATAATTTGGGGTGACCATTTAGGCCGACTGTTAGTAACACTGATATTAACCAACAAAAACAGTGTGAAACAGAAATAAGGAAAAGAAAAAGACAGCCAATTCTCCAAATCATAAAGCTAAATTGGGGGTATCGATATCCATGTGTTACAGTGGCTTATAAAGCTATTCCATTCAGTAGTGTGCACAGGGCATACTGCCCCCCATCGGTTGAGGGTTCTCACATAGTAGGTCTGAGAAGTAAGCTCTCTTGGGACACATTTCATCTTGCCCACCATATTTAGTGAGCATAAAGCTGTTGGGACACGTCATAAGCAGAGTTCTCAGAGGAGCTTGGGTTACAGAGACCCAAAACCAGTGTGAGTTTTGGGAGGCGGCCAAGACCCATGCCAATTCTATGTCAGGGCTAGAGGTGAGGATTATCCTTTCTTTCTTTCTACACATTTATTTTCAAAGCAGCCATCTTAATCATTTTATCAAGACTACCTTTCCCATGAGACCTTGGGGATGGAAAAAACATCATATCAACCAATCAACACAAACGTCAGTCCAAGATTGGCTCTCTTTCTTTGCTGCTCGGCAGCCACAAAATAATTGTTTCTCCTCTCGTAATTCTAACTGGATTTATTGTTTTTTTGGGAGCTTTTGCTATGTGACAATAACCTTTTACGCTCAGCACGCCATCACCAAACATCATTGCCTCTCAAACCGCAGCTGGAGCAAGGAAACCGAGACAAAGTAGACACAGGCCCAACCCAAAGCTTCATCAGGCCTTGACCAAGCAGTCCAGAACTCCTCTGCATGGATCACTGTTGGAAAACGAGGCATTTTTTGTGAGGCCTTCACAAACAATATGTCTACATTTGTCATTCACTGGAAACCAAACACCCCATTGAAGCGCTTGACTCTCAGAGGGTAGCGTTGCACAGCAGTCTAAGGCTTACTCAAGGGAGGTGGTGTGGGCTAGTAATCGCCATTTACAGGTATGCAGAAATAACACTCAATAATTGATTGTCCAGTCTGTACTTTTCTTTATTACAAGGAAGAGTACATTTATTACACACACGCTGCACAATACTCTGCATCAATTTACAAATATACATAAGCTGTTGGAAATACTTCTTGACATTGCATAACATTCCCAACCCTCCCGCAGGGGAGAGGGTCTAGTACCACCACTTCCACATATGCACATCATCTTGCCCCCAAATGCAGTGGGTTGACCATAACCTGGAGCGTGAGCCCTTCCTACAGGCACCATCTCAGTGGCGGCCCACCCCATTATCTAAACAAGCATTTATAATGGGAACACCTGCCATAGTAAGTTTAAATATGGGGGTTCCCCTGTTATGGGATAAGTTCCTAAGTCAGGGATATAGCAACAATTGTATGAGAAAGTAGTTACGCAACAATATAGAATGAGGGCATGAAAGTATAAATACAGAAACCTAGATCATAATTAGCTATGGAGTCTATTTATTTATATCGAAAAAGAAGTAACAAATTAATCATAAATATACATTTCAATAATTACATTGAACAGATTCATAAAAAAATACTTTCATATTGAATATGACAAAACAACACTATTACTCAGTCATACTTATTCATTCAACCTTCAATTGTTTGGTATATGGACTGTTTATAGGGTTCATTATTACATGAACATAGCAAGTCTATTGAATATTCCTATTTATATCTCTTATGGAGAATGTCTCCATCTATATATCCATATGTTAATGAGAATAACGTTTTCATATAGAATAACAGGTATTCTTATAGCAATGGAAAGATCACAATCATTTTGTCAATTGTCAAGGGTATTAGGAACTTAGGGGTCTATTATAATGTCGGGCGGATCGCCACCACCCGTATGGCGGTGGCGATCCGCCCGACATTATCTCCCGCCCGCCTCCCATTTCTCCCCACCATATTATGATGGCGGGGGTACCGCGGCAGACGGGAAGACCATCCGCTGCTTTCGACCGGGTGGAAAAGGGTTGAATATGGTGGCGGTATCTGCAAGACACCGCCATCCATATTACTATGCAGGCGGGAAGCAGCCTGCCACGGAAAGGCATGTGGTGTTCGCAGTTTGGGGCCCGCAGGCTGTTGGGGGGGTGGGGGGAGCACATTGGGGCACCTATGGTACCCCCCTGCCTTTGCATGCACGTGGCAGGCACCGCGATGCCCTGCCATGTTGTGCATGCAAGTGCACAATGTGCAGCCACAGCATTGTGGCGGGCGGTGCTGTGTGCACCGCCCGCCACAATGATGTGGATGGGGGATGCCACCGCCACTGTGGCGGTGGCATACTAATTGCCGGTGCGGGACCGCCGCACCACTGGCGGCCAGTCCCAGCACCCCTAGGGTGGCGTGCGGATGTAAGTCCGCCCGCCATCCTAATAGGCCCCTAAGTGTTCATCTTCATCATGGCTTGTTGAACTTGAACTACGCATATTTCGGCTTAACAGCCTTCATCTGGAAGCCATGGTAACTGGAAACCTATAAAAATGTGCGTATCAAAGAAAGATCTGGGTTAGGGTCAATGAGCCCTTCAAAACATTATTAATCTATTATTTTGGTAAGTGCATCACAGATCGATATTGTCACCTGATTGTCTCATCATAATGAATAGATATTCAGTAATAAGGTCAAATATAGCTTCTACTATAACTAGTTCACCTTGTATCCCAAATGTGCAGTAGAGCTGCTTCCTAGTGATTGATAGCTCCAACCCTATGTGAGAAAACAGTGGGGGTAAAAGACAGGGTATCAAAAAGGTTATCATAAGATTCGTCAGCCAAAGATAGAATAGAGAATATGCTTCTCAACATGAAATAGAAAGGGGAATGAAGCTCTGAAAATCGAAGGTTGCTAAACTCATACAGCAGTTATGAATTATACTTTACATAGTAACGAGGCTAGAGGAGAATAGTTTACCAACTAACGTAGCTTTCTGTGAATCGGCTAATAAGCTACCCCTATAGCTTAGGGCTTAAGGGATCAAATTTACCTGGCCCTTCATAGCATTTTCCGATCGGGGATAGTCTTAAATGAGGTGTATGTATCACACAGGACCAAAATTCTAGTGGGAACAAAGAGTCCATAAAACGATTTTTTACTTCGAAATATGTTATGACATAGAGCGAGGGACGTAGTTTATAGTGTCCCCTTAATAGGAATGTCATAAAGCCCCCACTGCGGTATGTACTTACCCTAAAAGGTAATGGGCTGGGTCTATTCGTGTTGGAGCTTGCTGTGTAGTGCCCTTAAATACTAGAGAATTAAAAGGACAAAAACATATAATGTACTCTGGGTCCTATAAATATGGCAGAAGACAAGAAAACAGTTTGTTGGAGTCAATTCCTAAAACCCGGGAGGCGTGAGGGATTCTTACCTCCAAATCATAGCAGGACTCATGCCGAGTATATCCAACAACTAGGTTAAAAAAATGTTGATTCGGAAGCGTGTGCCTCGTATCACGATCATGCACCCGTATCCAGGTAGCGTGACGCGATCAGTAGAGTCTCCCTCCACTGCCATAACACTTAAATCACAGTGGCTGACAGTCAGATTGTTCAACTAATGCAGTAGCAAGAACACATGTCTGGGCATCACTTAGAATGACAGGTAATTATCATATTGGATAACTGGTTTAATGCAAGTCAATCAAAGCCCCTAAAAGACTTTACATTTATAATCACATGATTATGCAATTACAAACAGGTACCCTGGCAAGAATGCCTAGCGACATACTTCCAAATTACTTATCATTTCACATCTTAAATGTGACTTCCAGTCTTCAAAAGGAACACCATTATGTAAATACACCACTGGTGCAATTGCACTTTTTCATCCCTAGGGGATGTCTCCCCGAAGACATACACAGTTCAGCCTCTCTCATCTCATTGCAGTCCTAAACATCAACACCCAGCTGCAGAACAAAAGTTCCAGCAATAGGCTGGCTTATAATCATGGCTGAACCCTTATGGGGTTAGTTTCTTTTAGTCCCCAGAGATTTAGGGGGGACTTTCCTTATTTGTACTGGGGAAGTCTGCGTAGCTCCTGCAGCTCCCCCTGCACCTTTGCCAACAATTGGTGGGGACCCCGTCTTCCAGGGCCACTACGCACTGAAAATGGGCAGGTTTCACTGAAGGCTTCACTATCGGGCGCTTTCCACCCCATTGAATGAATATTGTAGCAGCGGCTCTCCCGCTGCTCCAGGGAGAACTGCGCTGTCCTCACTGACGGCCTCACGCCGTGTCGGCACTTCTTTGGGGGCCCGGTCCCACCCAGCATCCAGGGGAGTGAGAGAGAAGCTCGGGGAGCCCACCCCCGGCTGCGTTCCCCGACTGGCCAGCTCCCACACAGGCTGCCATGAGAGTGTGTCCTTCATTCTGGTCTGCCCGCTTCGGCGGGCAGACACAGAGGCTTCCTCCTCCCTCCTCTTATATCTGGCATTCAGGGTCTAGGCAAGGGTTCTGGACCACACCCATCTTCATGGGAGTATGACCTGGCTCCCCAACTTCTGCTTCTGTGGGACCCAGAGTTGGGTGCCAGAGATTTCTTCACAGGGAGCACAATGGCGCTCCCCGCCTTCCCTCTTCACAGAAGGTGCGACGGCACTCCCCGACTTCTGCGGGCCTGGAGTTGGGGGTCCTGGACCCCTGGCACCACTTCACGGGGGCGCGACGGCACTCCCCGACTTCAGTTTTAATCGGGCCAGGGTAGGCTCCTGGCAAACCCCGGGGGGTCATTTTAAGGGCAGCATGATGGCGCTCCCCGTCTATAATTCTCAGGGGCCCTGGATGGAGAGCCTGAGCTGCGTAGGCACCTTTCCGGTGGCACAACGGCGCTCCCCGGCATCTCCTTCTTCTGAGGAAGCTCCCGGGCCCTGACCCACCCCAGGAGCACCTCCAAGACTGGCGGTGGAGACCCACACGCTTCGTCGTCGGACTGCTCAGAAGTCAAAGGTCGCCTAACTTCTGGGGGTATATCTCGGCCCCATTGTGGCCGATTGTTACAAGCTTGGCCTCTTCTTGCTTCTGGTGGCCAGCCCTAGCCACCTGGAGCACTTTTTGCCACCCTTCTGGCTTCCAAGAGGGTGAACTCAGCAAGGAACAGTCTTTGCTGGCTTCCTGTGCCAGTCTTTCGCCTGGCTCTCCTTCTGGATCTCTCTTCTCCTTGCGCAGAGGCCCAAGCTTCTCCTCAGTGGCCCTGGACTTCCTCAAAGGCGCAGTCCAGAGTCCTGGGACAGTCAGGAGGTTCCTCCTTCCAACTGCCCATGCGCCAGGTTCCAGCACCTGTCTTCCTCAGCAAGACCACACCCCAGAGAGAGCTCCTCTTCCTGTGCAAGACCTTTTAAGAGAACTTGGAGGGGGCTGGCAGGAAGGCACTTCTGCCCTATCCTGCAGCGACACATCACCTCTCTGACCCAGCTCTCTCCTTCCTGCACAGGCCGCTGGGATACTTCAAGATGGCGTCGTCCAGGGGTCTCATGCCACATAGTCTCTGAAAAGCCCCCTTATGCTCTTGCTGACTTCAAGGCCCAGGCCCGGAGCAGGCCTGGTGCCTGGCACCCGGGAGACAGCTGCTGATGGATAACCTGCAGCTTCACCACCATCTCTCCCTCCTGGAGAGAAGACCTTCACCCTTGGGAATGCTTGCAGTGAAGGGCTAGGCCTCTGATGCTACAGCTTGAGGAGGAAGGTACTTCATTCAGCCTGGCAGAGTCACACCTGGCCAGGCTCTGGTTATGAGCTGAGTCAGAGGAATATGGCATTTCTGTATTACCCATAAGCAGTACAGATTGGCTTTGAACTCAGCAGAATACTTCTTTTTACACAACATACAGTGTACTTTTGTGCATGTCTGGAATGTGTAGGCCTTAGGGAACTGAAACAACCTCATGTGGTCTCTGTCTCCATAGGAGAGTAACAGAGTGTTCCTACAGTGAAACAGTAAAGCACACTGACTTTCCCTTACATGTGTCTCCCCACATTATAAAGCCTATTCCATGTCACCACCCAACTCTGCATATTTCCTGCCACACCATTCATCTTTACCTGCTCCTGGGCTGCGCATGACAGGAATGTCTCCCTTGCGCACCCTGCAGTGCCCCTTACCGTGGCTACAGCGCAGCGGCGTTATCTCACAAGGCGGACAACGGTGAAATCCACATGCAGTTCATTTTATCATGAGTTCACTGTGGGGGAGTCCCAGCTTATGTGGCTCTCCCACAGAAAAAGCTAAAAAATCAGGTGTTCAAAAAGTGAAAAATCCGGGCGGCTCAGATGACCCGAATCACCTTCTCACAATCACCAACTGCACCAACAGAGTTGCAGCGTTGAAACCAGCAAAAAGAAACAAAACCTGAAAAAACACGCCCGTTGGTACTCAGCAACTATCACCTGCACATCAAGTAAGCCAAAAAAGCAGCCATAACTGTCTGCATCGACACTGCTGCCTATCACACAAAGGAACTCCTCAATATATTTGAGGTATTCTCCAACCCAAGAACCGCAGAGAACACCACCCCTCCTCCCAAAACCTCTGTGACACCCTCTCGGACTATTTCCTCAGCAAGATTGCCACCATGAACAACAATTTTTACCCTCCAACCCATGGCACTCAATGTCAATAATGACAACCAACCAGCACACACCGGCCAAACTATCACCACCTAGCATCCGCTCACTATACAGACAAACACGGTCATCATATCTTCCAACCACTACAGGGCATCCACCGACCCCTGCCCCCACTGTCATTTCAACCTCAGATCCAACCCACACTGGATTTATTGGCTTTTTGGGAGCTTTTGCTATGTGATAATAACCTTTTACGCTCAGCACACCATCACCAAACATAATAGCCCCTCCCACCGCAGCTAGAATAAGGTAACCGAAACATAGGAGATACAGGCCCTCAGCACCACCCAAACCAAAGCTTCATTAGACCTTGACCAAGCCGTCCAGAAATTATTTGCATGGATCACCAACTGCGCCAACAAAGTTGCAGTGTTGAAACCAGAAAAAAGAAACAAAACCTCAAAACAAGCCAGCTGGTACCACACCAGAGATTAGACCCATCAACTGCAACTGGTACCGACTCGATAAACAATGGAGCGCTGCAAGGAACCCCACCAACAGAACTGTTCACAAAACAGCCCTGAGCAACTATCACCTGCGCATCAAGGAAGCCAAGAAAGCAGTCATAACAGTCCGCATCGAAACTGCGACATACCACACAAAGGAACTCTTCAAAATATTTAAGGAATTCTCCAACCCTACAACCACAGACAACACCACCCGCCTCACAAAAACTCTGCGACACCCTCTCGGACTACTTCCACAGCATGATTCCAACCATGTACAACAATTTTGATCCCCAACCTATGGCACTCAAAGTCAAAAATGACAACCAACCAGCGCACACCAATCGAACTATCACCACCTGGCCTCCCCTCATCACTCAGACCACCACGGCCATCATATCTTCCATCCACTTCGGGGCACCCATTGACCACTGCCCCCACTGTCTTTTCAACCTCAGATCCAACCCAATCAGCACAGAACTCACTAGCATTATCAACACCTCCATCTCAAAAGCAGCCTTCCCGCAAGGATGGAAATACGCAGTGGTCAGACCCTTCATAAAGAAACCCCCTGCTGACCCAGGCGATCTAAAAAATTATCAACTGATCTCATTGCTCCCATACCTGGCCAAAGTACTTAAGAAATCCATCAATCAACAAGTTACCTAATACCTGGAACAAAACCACCTACTTGACGCCTCACAATCAGAATTTAGTGCCAACCACAGCACTGAGGCCACGCTGATTGCTGCCACAGATGACATCAGATCTCTCCTCGACCACAGATAAACTGTGGCCCTAATCCTCCTTGACCTCTCTGCTGCTTTCAACACTGTCTCCCACCACACCCTCATTGACAGACTCTACAACATCATCTTACAACAAAACACCCTCAAGTGGATCCCCTCTATTCTCACTGGTTGCACAAAGAGCATCTGGCTGCCTCCCTTCACCTCTGAACCCAAGGACATCATTTGCAGCATTCTCCAAGGATCATTCCTCAGCCCCACCCTGTTCAATACCTACTTGACCCCCTGGCAGACTTCATCATATCCCACAGACTCAACATAATCTCCTACGCTGACAACACTCTCACTCAACGAGGATCTCTCCTATGTGACGACACTCTCATTCAACGAGAATCCCTCCTATGTCAAAACCAACTTCTACTAAGCCAACTGAATGAGAGACAACTTCCTCAAACTCAACTTCGACAAGACAGAAGTACTGATCTTTGGGAAGAACACTTCTGTTTGAGACAACAGCTGGTGGCCAGCAGAACTCAAACCAATACCTACACCAACAGACCATGCATGCAACCCAGGCATCATCCTCGAGAGCGAACTGACCATGAAATGACAAGTCAACTCAGTCGCTTGCTCCTGCTTCCACACCCTTCGAATGCTCCACAGAATCTTCAAACAGATCCCAGTCATCATCAGAAAGATAGTCAATCAGCCCGTCGTCACCAGCCGCTTCGATTACGGAAACACTCTCTACCTCGGCATCTTCACCCAGCTCCTCAAAAGACTCCAGACCATACAAAATGCTGCAGCCAGACTCATCCATGATATCCCAAAACAGCTCACATCACCCCCCACCTCAGAAACCTGTCCTACATCAACCATTCACTAAAGTTCCATCTTTCCTCAAGACACGTATGCTCCTCCACTCTTGCCCTCACGCACATTCCGCCCACTTCCGTTGCAGCTGCAGCAGGGGTGACTCCTTCTTCTATATCTCTGCCAAGACCTGGAACGACCTGCCCCTCCACCTCAGAACAGCCTGGAGGACTTTAGAAAGAAACTCAAGACCTGGCTTTTCTACGGATACATGACACCCTCAGTGACCAGAAACCCCTAGGGGTGACAGGTCATGTGCTATACAAATGCTGTTTAATTGAGTACAGAAATTGATGAGATGCATCTGTCTTTCCCTTCCTCCAGAGTCAAGGTATTAGGTTCTCTTGCACTTGAATGTCATCCTTAATTTCTTCCTGTCTTGGAAGAGTAAAAAATATCTCACTCTGAAAGAATTATCCAATAAGTTGACTATGTTACCATGCCTGAGCTCATGCTGAAGGGTATCTGATGTTAAAGCACTGGACAATACAGGTAGAGTATTTACCCCGGATGGGGTTACTTTACATGTGTCTAGACGTACCAAATGTGACTCTTGATTGCTCTCTTACCCTGCATTTGATGAACACCCTAAACTAGTGAGATGTACTAAAGCGTATGAAATCCGACTAATGAATTTCGGTCCCAGGGAGAATGTCAACTCCTCATTGCTTTGTGGAAGCCTTTCCATGCTGTCTCATCCCCTACCATTGCTGGATGGGTTCATTGGGTGATGCAGGAGGCTGGTATCGATATCTCCAAATGTGGCGCACACTCTGCTAGGAGTGCTATGGCGTTCCAAGCATTCCCTTTAGGGGCTTATCTGGAGGACATTTTGAACTCTGCAGATTGGCCTAAGATTCTACATTCAAAAGAATCTACATTCAGAAGATTCTACTTCAATTTCATAGTAGACATGGTATCCCCTGTGGTCAACCAGCATAATCCTCGCCTTCAGTCCTGACATAGAATGAAAAATGTCGTAGCTTCCGTAACAAAAAGTTTAAATTCTATTAGGGACAGAGAGGCAAGGATTATCCCACTCAGGATTTACAGTATTTCCCAACCAGACTGGCAATTCAGATCTTGGTCACTGTATTGATAGTAAGTAAAGTCTGTAATCACTTACGCTCTGTGGACTTTATGAACTATTTTCAAAAGGCTTTATGGTTTATGCAAATATTATGGTTATGAATATTACATGATAGTGAGTCTTTGGACATGTTAATAATTGGTTTCATTACGTGATGTCTATTTCTCTTTAGGAAACAATTCAAACAAACAGGATTTAAATGAAAGGAAGACTGCATCTCGGTCGTGCGAAGAAAAAGGTGGCATGAACATGAAAGAAGGACCAATATTGAACTGAGATTGTGTTGGTTGCTTGATATGATGTTTTTTCCTTTCCCTAGGTCTCATTGGAAAGTTAGTCTTGATATAATGTATTAGATGGCTTCTGGTATAATAAATGCAAAGAAAAACAGAAGGCATAATCTTCACCTATGAGTCCTTAATAGAATTGAATCTTTCTGTTGCAGAAGCAAGAAACTTTTTAATTCTCCCCGGGTTTTTCATGAATGTGCAAATTTTATGGTATTTTTTAAACATAGTTCTGTAATGGCAGCTGCAAGGTTTTTTCTGATATTGCGGATGCCTAATGAGAAGGCTTGCCCGAAAAAGACTGTAAATGTATCTATACATTTTTTTGCTTGATTTCAAAAACTACAGAACAGATTTACACCACATTACAATAGGCAGGCTTTCTGGGTAAAGATCTAGCTTTCTGCCAAATTTGGTGTAATTCCGTTGAACAATTTTGGCTGTAGTGCTGTCTAAAGATTTTTCTCAGCATGTACTACCTATGACCTCACATATTGCATTACTAATGACATGTTAAATGACATACTGATGACTTCACTGATGGACTTTCAAATGACATCATTGAGGACCTAATTTATGACATCATTCAGTTACTGTGACAAAATCCCATGGGTTTTTGGATTGAATTAATTCAACACGCTTTACCTGTGGCCAATTTTATATCACCGATCATTTGATAATGGACAGAGCCTTTGACCAAATGCTGGAAAAATAGTATATCTGTTAAGTCACCCACATTTAGCAGATGTTACCCCCTTTTTACTAGTTTTCACCCACCTCACGAACCAAATGCATCCATATACACCCCCTTTTTAAACCTCTATTTATCCTATCAGGATCGTCTTCTTAACGTCTTCACATAACCTACAATTTTAAGTCAAGAGGCTGATAGGTATACATTTGCCACTGGTAAGACACCTTCAGCAAGGACCTACTGATAACCTCTATAGTGTAGTAAAATACAGTGCAGACATTTCTGAGGTGAGCATAATGACAAACAACCTAAGAACCATGCTTAAAAATCCAGTTTGGGATAAACCACCTCGAAGCGGGACATCCCTACATTCTGTATCATTTAAAAATCTGTAATGCCTCAAAATCTTAATTAAATGTACATCCACACTTTATATATGTCTTTGTTACATAGATTTTGGATAAAGCACTATATTACAACTATTAAACACGGGCACATAACCCAGATACCCACTGGTGGGTACTGTAATGTTAACAGAGGATTTAGGCTTTCTCATATATTTTTTGAAGCAGGGTTTGGTTTTAAGCCACAGCTTAATTTGAAGCACACCTCTACAACCCACTTCAGGTGCGCTCGGCCTTTACCTTGTTTAACCCCATACACTTCTTTCACCCCAAATTTTAGAAATGTGTAAATGATGTACCAAATATGTTTTCACAGGGACAACCACCAGAGCTTATGCTGTTTCCATGCTATACACCCACACATGTACGCACAGTAACTCTATGCTGTATACCAATGTAGTATTAGCAGTGATCTCATCACTAATTTGTGATATCCTTAACGATGTAATTTGATAATGTCATCAGTGATGTCATCAATGATGTCCATTAACATGTCATGAGTGATGTGCTATGTGAGGGTCACAAGCAGTGCATGGATGTGGTGCCAGTTATAGTTAGATCAGTAAACATTAACTGGTGAATTGCAGTGTTATTTTGTTTAGAATATTACATTTTCAACTTACTATACTATAACTTTAACCTTTATTTTTGTAGTACAATTCCAAGTTTATTGTAAAGTAAGATATTATTACCATACCTAACTATAACGTCAACTTAACCTTTGTTTTTTCAATTAAATTGCAGGGTATCTTTATTGTCAGTTCTTATTACTTCCAAAGGAGATTACTAGGAGCCTGGGCATATGCTTGCTACTCGGCTCTCTTTTAAGGCCCAGATAGCATATGCAATCCTGTTTTAGGATTTTGCGAATGCTGAAGAATTTCCTGGACCTCCTGCCATGGGAGGTCCTGATAACAGTGGTTAGAGAACTGATTTTGTCCAGATTGAGCTATGTCAACGTAGTCTACCTGGGTATTCCAGAATATCTCATGGACCGCATGCAGATGGTGTAGAACAGGTTAATCCGCCTGCTGTTCAAACTGTCTAAATGCTCTTCCATGCCCCACTTTCGGGAACAACTGCACTGGCTCCCATTCTGAAAGAGAGTGACGTTCACAGCCTTAATGAGTGTGCATTGCATCTTCTACTATACAGGTTGCAAATATCTAATTGAGAGGATCATTGAATACAGCCCAACAAGGGCCCATCACTACAGCAATGCAAGGTTGATTGCTGTCCATCATTTTAGAAGAAAGCGATGGGGGGGGGGGGGGGGTGCCGCCTTCGTGGTACTTGTGGCTAAGTTGTGGAACCAGCTACCGTTTCATTAAAGAACCCTTACAGATGAAGCGAAGTTCTAAAAACTCCTGAAAACCCATTTGTCCGATTTCTGGCTATAGCACCAGGACAATCACTGAGCAGCTGCGTACTTCACAAAACCAATCATTCATTCATTCATTACAATGCTCAATCCCCAGCAGGGAAGCCAAAGCTCAACCGTGCACACCCTTTGGCCATGCACGTCATGGTCTTGGGTACAAGGTCTGGCCTGTGTCCAGACCCTGCTAACATCCCTCCCCATGACAACCCCCCTGAAGGGCTACACCGTATGGGCATTCTTACACTGGCCACTCTGTACTTTTACAAAAACCTTTTCAGGACAGGGGACCTGAGTTCCGTAATACTCAGCACAAAATGTATTTTCATGTTACGGCCACCCATCAAAGTCCTTGCTCTGAAAAAGACCCCTCAGTCAATCCAAAGGATTGGATTTTTGAATGTCATCCCAACTGCCCAGACAGCTATAAATTGTGAAACTTAATTTATCAAAAACTACTACATGGATTTACACCAAATTACAGAAAGCACACCTCTTAGGTAAAGATCAAGCTTTCTGTCAAATTTGGTGTAATTCCAATCAGCCGTTTTGGCTGTAGTGCTATGCGAAAATCTCCATGGAAACTGCATTTTTGGGACTCCCCTGACCTTTGTCTCGGCCTCTGCTTGATGAATGATTCCGAAACATTCCAGGAAGCAGCTGAGGTGGATGAATTTTTGGGGAGACATTTTTGGGAAGTTTTATCTAATGTGCCAAAGTTATTAGCAAAACCAAATATCCAATTCTATGGTAACTAGGCTCTAACAATAATTACACTGTGGTAGTAATATCCCCAGTGTAATATATATCTATAAATGTATCTAAATACACACCACACACACACGCACACATATATAAGTGAAGGCTTTCTTTAGAAGAGGTCTGACGTCTGCATGTTTTCATCTGTTTGGAAAGTTGCTGTGGAGATTGAGGTGTTGAGGATGCTGGTGAGTTGCGTGCTGATAGGGTTAATTGTGAGGATGTAGAGGTGGTGGGGGCAGGGGGCAGTAGGAGCCCGAGAGTGGATGGAAAACATGATAACTGAGGTGGTAAGGGCGGTGTGCGGTGATAGGTGGTGATAGTTTGGCTGCTGTTCGCTGGTTGGTTGAGGTCATCAGCAATCAGGGTGGCGGGTTGAATGTTAAAATTGTTGTAGATTATGGTGAACTTGCTGTAGAAGCAGTCTGAGAGAGTGTCTCAGAGTTCTTGGGAGGGTGGAATTGTGTTCTCTATGGCTGTTGATCTGGAGAATTCTTGGACTATTTTGAAGAGTTCCTTTGTGTGGTTGGCCGCGGAGTTGAAGCAGGTGGTGATGGCTGCTTTCTTGGCTTCTTTGATGTGCTGTTGATAGTTGCCGAGGGCTGTTTTGTGGGCTGCTCTGTGGGCTGGGTTCTTGCTGTCGTGCCATCGTTTCTCCAGTTGGTGCCGGTTGCGCTTGGTGGTCCTGAGTTCTGGGGTGTACCAGCTGGCATGTTTGGGGCCCTTGTTGGATTTTGAAGGTTTTAGTGGGGCGACTCTGTCGGTGCTGTCAATGATCCAGGTGGCGAAGTTCTGGACAGCCTGGTTGTGGTCTGTTGAGGCTGCAGGTTGGGAGGTGGTGAGGGCCTGTGACCACTGAGTTTCTGTAATCTTACTCCAACTACGGTGGGAGAAGATCTGACACCTGATGATGGTGTGCTTGGCGTTGTTGATGGTGAAGTGTATGATGGTGTGGTCAGTCCAGGTGAGTTCTGTGGTATGGCTGAATTTGATTCTGTCACTGGAGGTGAAAATGGATTTGTGTGTGTGTCTGGCTTTGTGCGTGGGTTTGTTGACCAGTTGGGTGATGCCGATGTTGTTTAGGTACTCCAGTGGTAGATGGAGTTGGTGCCTTTGGGGTCGTCAATATGGAAGTTGAGAAGCCGAGTAGGAGGTAGTGGTGAGAGTCGATTCCTAGGGGGGCGATGAGGTTAGGAATTGTATTGTAGAATGTTGCTGGCAGTCCTATGGGTCTGTAGGCCAGGGTGCCTCTTATCATGGTCTTTGTGTCAGTTTGTAGTATGAAGTTGGGGTGTTCCATGAGAGGAGTGCAGTCATCGTTGATGATGGTATGTCTGATTGTTTCCTTGAAGATAAGGGCGATTCCTGCACCTTGTTTCTTGGTGTGGTCATGGTGTATCATCCTATAGCCTTCTGGAGTGGTGGTGGTGATGTTGAGGTTCGAGGAGGGGCTGAGCCACATTTCAGGGATGAAGACAACATCCATGGAGAGGGTGGTGATGGTGTCCCAGATTTCTGTGGCGTGTTTGCAGAGGGATAGGGTGATGAGAAGGATACAGTGGAGCAGTGGTGAGTTGTTCTAGGTCTGGTAGCTGGGAGTGGTGCAGGTTCTTTCGCAGATTGTGTCGCAGCAGAAGTGGCAGGGTCGGCAGGTGAAGGGTCCTTTGGTGAATCATGGGGTGGAGAAGATGCATCTGTTATTTGGCATGCGGGGTCTAGGTGCAGGAGTTCCTTGGTGGCATAGGAGTCCTAGCGCTGAATGTTGTCCAACTGGTGGTGCGGGGGCAGCAGGCAGCATAGGGGCCGCAAGCAGTGCAGCAGCAGGGACTGCAAGCAGCGCATGCCCTGCAGGCAGCACAGGGGCAAGAACTGCAGGCAGAGCGGGAGCAAGGACAGCAGGCAGCTCAGGGGCCACAGGCAGCACTAGGGGCAGGGACAGCAAGCAGTGCAGAGGCAGGGACTGCAGGGGCCATAGGCAGTACAGGGGCAAGGACGGTAGGCAGCGCATAGGCAACAGGCAGAGGAGGGGCAGGGACAGTGAGCAGTGCTGGGTCAGGGACCGCCAGCGGTGCAGGGGCAGGGACAGCAGGCAGCACAGGGGAAGGGACTGCAGGCTGCCCAAGGGCAAGGGCACGGGGGTAAAGTACCTTGAGCTCCGGATCAGGCAGAAGAGGGGTGGCCCAGCCTGGCCTTCTTCTGGGCCTGACAATCACAGACAGGCCTGCCCCTGACCAGAGTTTTGCCCGGCATGCCCGAGGGCTGCCACAAAGCGGGAGTCAGATTCCTGCTATGAGGCCAGAGGGGTAGGGGCAGTACCAGCAGGAGCCAATCCGGGCTCTCTTCCTAGCAATCTCTCCAATTCTGAATCCAAAGCCATCCAATCTTTGGCTAATGATACCAACATTACAATAAAACAGGCAGATATGGGCGGGCTATTGTGATCATGTCCTCAAGTGGCTACTTGGGAGAATGTCTCCGCCAGCTACCTAACCAACAATATTACAGACCAATAGCTGAAGATCCTTCTGCCCGCCTGTTGGCCCAGATTAGAAGCATGGTCACCTCTGCCGAGAGTCAAGGTTGGTTATCCAAAAATGAGGCTGATTTCCTGGTATCTAAGAGCCCAAGAACCCCCTACTTCTATGTTCTCCCTACGATCCACAAGGAGATACACCCCCAACCCCCGGAAGACCCATAGTATCGGGCAGAGGCTCCCTGCTAGAACCCCTCTGGAGGCTCTGTGACCATTTTCTGAAACCCTTGATTCAATAAACACTAACCTTTGTGAGGGATACTAGAGACATACTTAACCTGATTGAAATGACCAATGACCATGGACCACAGTTTGAAGACTTGGTTACACTTGATGTTGAGGCTCTGTATACCAACATCCCCTAGATTGCTACTCTTGCAGTGATTGAAGATACCCTGCGGTCCAGTAATTGGACATGACCCACTCCCATAAGCTTTATTATGGCATGTGCTATGCTGTCGTTCACTAAAAACATCTTCCAGTATGAGGACTAACTCTTCAACCAAACCCAGGGGACTTCAATGGGCAACCCTTTTGCCCCCAGTCTGGCCTGCCTCTATGTGTCAGACTTTGAAAGAGAACATTTACTATGCCTCACGAATCTCCATCAGGGGAACATTGTATCATGGTGTTATTACATCAACAACATTTTAATCTTCTGGAAAGGAGAAATAGACGTGTGTACCACCTTCATTTAATGGATTAATGAACTGAACCCCTACCTACACTTTGCAGTCAATGTCACTGCAACAGAATTACCATTCTTGGATGTAATGATCCACCTGGTAGAAGAAAATTCCATACAAAGTGCCCGATTCTGATCTCGGTTGGAAAGCAAACCGAACGACTCGTGTCCGGAATGCTTTCCATACGACTTGTGTCAGAGGAGTCCGACCGAACAAGTACGATGCGTTTGAATGCATCCGGATACGATTCGGTCTGAGTCCAGTTGACTTCAATGAGGGCCTGTGTACCGAACGCGTACCCAGGCTTGCATTGAAGAAAAGGGTGACTGGGGGAAATTGTGCACCCTGTGCACCCTGTGCAGCCTGTGCACCCTGTGGCAGGCACCCCTTGGTGCCTGCCCCTTGGTGAAAGGGAGGACCTATGGGTACCCCTACGGGTACGATTCGGAGGGCCCAGGTGAAGGGGGGCTTGCTATGGACCCCCAAAGACAGATTCCGGCAGACTTTTCGATCCAGGCACAACAACTCATAAAGGCTGTCCGGATTGTTCATCGTACTGGCTCACTTGGAAAACCTACTCCATAGAGCTGTACGATTCGGCTCCGGGGGGCTCTATCTCTCCGTATGCCTTCGGGAACCGATTCAGGTTTCCAGGCATTCTACTTGGTCATTCGGAATTTGGAACAATTCGGGCAGAAACAAGGGCTCCGGATCGGTTTAGGTGAAACCAAATCCGATTCGAAGCCCTTCCAACCAAGATCGGAATTGGGCCCAAAGAAGAAATGAATGATGATATCACGTAGGTAGAAGTAAACATATAACCCAACCATTTGGAATATACTGAAAACATGCAATATAAGTCACATAATTCACATATTCTTTATATGCACAAAGCAGTTTTGACCTCTTTGACATCTAAAATATTCCACACAAAAAACCCTGGAGGGACTAACTTGTTGTGAGCATGTACCCAGGGATAGTAGTTACTTATGCCAAATGTAACGAGTCCATGATTGTTAATATCGGGTAACATCTTACATTGGAAAGATTATGATTATATATCCCCAATTGTTTTAGACTGCTACACTGGTCTAAGCCCTACATATATTTTTAATAGCAGAAAATGTGAACCGCAGTGACGAAACAGACTTCTCATACACATGTTCCATACACTGGCCGTCAACATTGCCGTTGCAGCTGGTCACCAAGGTTCCTCCCAAATAGCTAGAGTTAAGCCTTCCGACTGTCCATCAAGGATGGCTGTAGAGGTTAGCACACTACTCCATGAGCGCAGATGTGGACCAATCTCCCATGCCTCGTCTACCTACGAGGAAGCAGAGCCAAGGTAGGTCCTACGGCAGACCGCATCGCGTCTGAGTGATTAAAAACCAAATAGCTCGCCCAGTCACATCGAAATCAGTGTAAGAGTATCTCCTGCTCTTACTTAAGCTTTCTACTTACTTCATAGAGGACACTAATAGGCGTTTCATTCTTCTGAAAACCTCGAAGGGTTCGTTCTAGCCCTTCTTAGGGTGAGTGTTTGAAAACGTTCTAACCTCAGTTCTGTTCGTACAAAAATATCACAACACAATGTTTTGGATGATTGTGAATCATTTTTTAACTTGTATTACATGGGTCATGCAGTCAATTCCGCAAAGCATGCCACTGGTTTGATGATGAATATTGGGAGAGCTAAATAACAAAAGACTTTTGTATGTTTTATTTTTAGTGTTTATCACTTTATGTTCCAGCTTTCTATCTAGGTCAAGGAACAGTTTTACATTGTGACCTTTTTCATGACTAATTACTACAGCACACTGCGCTTATTACTGAATCAAGGCATACAGTAGTGTAGGTTATAGAACCTGAAGAATAACTAATTGATCCATTTGGACAGACATAGGCAAGAAGCATGTTCACCTTGTTTTTATAAACCACTTGCCTTGCTCATTAGGACCACTGCATCCTAAATACGCACCACATTTTTAATTAGGGCTGTGAGTCCAATCATTAAAGAATCTGACACGGTACATCTCTAGACCTATTTTAACTCACTATTAGAACACCACTCTACACACTGCACAAGAGACTGAACACCCCAACCTCATCAATTAAAAGATCTCTGGCAAAGAGCCAACTAGTGGGTGCTTGTTGGGCATTGCAGCGGCGGCCCTACTAGGAGCTAGCCCAATGATGAAGCGTGACACCCTTTGGGGAGTGTGAGGGCATTTGCTCCTATTGGAGCATACTACCCATACCTGGAACAAAATAAATCTCACTTTGTAAACCCTGAGCAACTGCACACCTTTGTTTATCAATATGAGGCCGGAGGGGCAGGGGCAGGACCAGCAGGAGCCAATCGGGGCTCTCTTCCCAGCAGCAGAGGCTGCTGGGACGTGAAGTTCGTCGCAGGAGGGTCTAGGTTAGTTCCACAAAGCGGGAGTCAGAGTCCAGCTAAAAAGCGGGAGGGGTAGGGGCAGGACCAGCAGGCGCCAATCCAGCATTTTCTCACAGCAGTGGAAAGCTGCTGGGAGGTGTAGTTCAGTGACAGGAGGTTTCTAAGTGAGTCCCGCGAAGTGGGAGTCAGAGTCCGGCTATGAGGCCAGAGAGGCAGGACCTGCAGGAGCTACTCCAGGCTCTCTTTTCAGCAGCTGAGGCTGCTGGGAGGTGTAGTTACGTGGCAGGATGGTCTAGTTGAGTCCCATGAAGTGAGAGTCAGAGTCTGGCTATTAGGCTGGAGGGCAGGGTCAGCACATGCCAATCTGGGCTTTCTTCCCAGCAGCGCAGGCTGCTGGGACGTGTAGTTTGGCAGCGGGAGGGTCTAGGTGAGTCCCACGATGCAGGAGTCAAAGTCCGGCTATGAGGCTGGAGGGGCAGAAGCAGGACCAGCAGGAGCCAATCCGACACTCTTCCCAGCAGTGGAGGCTGCTGAGAAGTGTAGTTCTGGAAGCAAACAAAAGGTAATATTAGGAAGACCATTAATAAAGCATGCACATTTAGTTGCAAAAATGGAATACAGGGAGACTGAAGGAGTGGTTTGAAAATGTATGAGTGGTTTATAATCCAAGCCAATTAAGGCCAGAAGAACAATATCAGCACTATTTACATTAAGTATGCGTAACCCGAAGGTACTTGTGCACATAAGTGCTCGTGAAAAGGTGAACGGCGCAAGTGACAAGTGATATAGTGAGATGCGGCGCAAACAATGAACAATAGTGACAATCTTTACAAAGGCTTTTGGTTCACGATCATTAGATTACAAAAATGCAGCAGGATAGGCAATTTAGGTGAACCATGGAGATGCGCCAATAGTTGCTCTGGATAGTCAATAAAGTTTCGACCTGTTATTAGTTCAGGTCATCATCAGGACCAGGTTACAGAATTATCGTGCTGATTGGACTGGGGGTCCGGGGTGTGAGGTAATCACGGGTCCAGGGAAAAAGGACAATATCTAGGGCAAAGAGGCCGGATTGCAACGTCAGTCATCGTGCAATGGAGCAACACGGGGGATCGAAGGAGCGCGATGCCCTGAAGGGGAAGGAGGCATCCAGCAAGAGTTACCAGCATCGAGGGGAGGGCATCCAGTATCAGTGGCCCTAAAGTGAGCAATCCGGCGTGTGGAGAAGAACGTCTGGGTGCTAGGAATTGAATTTGGACTGTGTAATCAGTCCGGGGTGTAGTTCGGCGGGAGGGTCTAGGTGAATACCTTTCACTTTGCCTTAAAAGGCCCCCAAATTACAACCCCAATGTATTGGCCCTATGCCACTGAAAGAAAAAACTGGCACCTCAGCAGTCAAACTGGTCCTCCCATCTATGATGCAATTACACCCCAGCTTTCAAGTGTTATTATTAAAGAAGGCTCATCCAGCTTTAAAAATGGTTACTCCAATTTTGCCAATTTTGAAACAAGACACCAAGCCATATAAAGTATGAGACATTCTTGATTCGAGAATATGGAAGAAAATGGGATTGGTACCTGGTGTCTTGGGTAGACCATGGTCTCGAGGAACAATTCTAAGAATTCGCATCTCAGATCCATGCGTCACATGATTAAAGAAGGTTTTGCCACCTACACCCACACAAGGCACTCCTCTCCATGTTATGCCACAACCAGTGACATGTTATGTTATTTGGATTTGTAGAGCATGACTTCTCAACTGAAGGGTATCCAGGCGCTTAAGCAGATATGTAGGTCGTCTGCTAGGGGCTAGTTGAAGAGTCAGGTCTTTAGACTCTTGCGGAGTCCAAGAAGAGAGGAGGAGGCCCTGATTTGTGGTGGGAGGTTGTTCCATGTTTTGGATGTGAGGTAGGAGAAGGCTAGGCCACCTGTTCTGTGTGTGGAAGGTGTGTGAGATACAGTGAGGCTGAGCTAAGGTGCCTGGTGGGTTGGTGGAAGTGAAGGTGACAATTGAGGTATGCTGGTCCACTGTTGTGTAATGCTTTGTATGCATGCATGCATGCGTGAGGAGTTCAAATTAGCAGCATCTGTGAAGCGGTAACCAGTTGAGTTCTCTGAGATGTGGCTCGTGAGGCAGTCAGAATAAGGTCTAGGGTTCTGACCCACCATCTCTGCCCTAGACCACGAAAAAGTTTACATTTTTTGGTCCATTGCAGAGGCCTGGTTAAACGTTGTCATGCCTTTTGGAACACTGGCAGAATATTCCATTTGGGTGTGGCCCCACAATTAAAGGGGGCCAGTGATTGAGTCTCAATGCAACAAAGCAGCAGCACTCCTCGAGAGAAGAGACACAACATTTAAAGGGATTACTGTAAGCATATAAAGATGTTTTCTCAAAAGACGAAAAAATTAAAGGGAAGACTTAGAGAGATTACTTAGAGACAGAAATATACTTTAGTTTAACTTCCCTGGAGACAAGGACATGATATTGCTTGAGGCAGTTAATAAAACTAGATGGGCTGTGAATCTGAGATATTGTTAGTGACTTCTTAAGAAGACAAAGACTTGTTTTAGGTGAGGTGTGGTGTAGCGGCCAGGGCAGCACAGGGCTCACGGAGCACAGGGCTTACGGATCGATCCCCGGCTCCGGAGGCAGATCAGCTCAGCACTATGTGACTCTGGGCAATAGCTCACTTAATTTCCACGACGGCCCCCAGCGCCTTGAGACCTGTTAGGATGAGTAGTTCGCGCTTTACAAAAAACGGATTTATTTAAAAGCAGGAGGATCTTTTTTTTTTCTTCGGAAAAAGGGAAAACAGTTTGAGTGAGCGCCATTCTCAAAGGATCATAAGATAACCCTGAAAACCAAATCGTGAGAATAAAAGATTAAAAAGAATTGTTAAAAGCACAATAGAATTTTATTTTCCATGAATAAAGAAAAGTGCTTACTGACTCATTGCCACACATGTGACTGCAAGGAAAAGATTGAGGAGCATATTTACAACGAAACGACGGAGTGAGGCGTTAGCCTTCCTGGCTTAACGCCGCACTACGCCACTTCAGAAACACAAGGCTGAGCCATATTTACAACAATATGGTGAAGCCCTGCATTTCCCCCTGCTCTGGCGCTAGACTTAGCAGCCTGGTACCAACGCAGGTACCCTTGCACCATTGTGCAAGAGTGTCTGAGTTGAGGGTACGATTGTTTATGTGCAGGAAGGTCTCGCTTCCTGCACATAAACAATCTTTAAATGACGTTTTGTAACTTTTATGTGTGCTGCTTCATGTAGCACACATAGAAGTTACAAAATGTAATTTCATTTTTTTGATCGTTTATGTGCAGGAAGGGTTATCTTCCTGCACATAAACAATAAATGGCAATTACTGTTTCTATGTGTGCTGCACAACGCAGCACACATGGAAACCGCAAAAACAAGGAGAAATAAAGCATTTCTCCTGGTTTCGCTTGTTTAAGATTTTGGCGCTGCCTCCGATTTACGCCACCCTTGCAAATAGGGGCCAGCGTCAAAATAAATGGGTGTGGCGGTGGAACGGTCACCGTAACACTCAGTGCCATCCCCTTTCACGCTAAGTACAGCGTGAAAGGGTGCCTTATTTACAAGGCAGCGTTAAGCCACATTTAATGGCTTAACAATGGCTTGTGAATAAGGCGAAGCTACTATCGCCATCACAACGTCACTAAAAGTGACGTTGTGGTGGCGATATGGGCTTGTAAATGTGCCCCTGAATTTAGAAAGTTTTTCAAAAGTCTAAGCAGGTACTCTGATGCTTTTATGTAAGTGAGAGTTTGGTATGTGAGATGATAGCATGAGTCACATCCTAATTAAGGTCAATGTGTTTATGATTATGTCTATGTAAACTGGCTTCTAATTTTTACAAGCAGGCATCTAAACGGTCTGGCTCAGACTCACACCACCTTCCTTCCATCCCCACACTGGGAAAAGGGCAGAGTGTTTATTCTCCACTGTTGCTTTTGAGGTCCATCCACCCAGTAGGAGAAATCTATTATTGTATCATACTTACCAATTCAAGAAGGTATTCCAAAGACCACAACACGCTAATGAGTCTTTGACTTCAACAGGATCTACTCGCCAGTGTTCCTTTCCAAATCCCCTACCCCCCATACTTTAAGGCTGTTCACCTTGTGATTTTGGTTGTCCACGTCATCTGCACTGTCTGCCATTGATCGGCTACTTTTTTGCACAGTGAATGTGGAATCCCTTGTATCAGGATGTTTTCTCTGGGATATGTTTCTCACTTTACTTTGTGGTGAAATTGTTATACTGTCGAGACTACAAGTCCTACTCATGGGAATATTTTATGCCCTAAACATGCAATAAGCTGTGTTTATGCTGTGTGTATGGATTTTTAAAATTATTCTTTTGTATGTCTCTTTATTTTTTACTTTATTAAGATGGCTCCTCACAAGATTATGTTAGTCCGATGGGGGTGAGGTCCTGATTAGAGGATCTAATGTTTAAACATAGCACTTTTGGTCAAAAGAATGGTTCCATAAAATGAAAAGAGTAATTTAAATTTCACCCAAGCATATTCCCAAGCTGCAACCCTGAGCTTGAGTAGATAGTCGGGTTTAGGCAGGAGTGAGCCTGGTGTGTTCACGCAGCGTGGCAACCCGGCAAGAGGAAGTAAACAAGCATTTGCAATGCAATAGGTCTCGCATTTATACGAGTTTGAGCTATTGGCATTGTAAATGACAATGCTTTTTATTTAAGTTTGGCTTTTTTAAAACATAAATAAAAGGCACTGTCATTTACAATGCCAATAGCACAAACTCGTATAAAAGCGAGATCTATTGCTTTGCAAATGCTTGTTTAAGTGTTACCACTTGATCACCCTATAGCTAAAACCCGGTGAAAGTGTGGTGTTAGACTGAATGACGAACTAATGGTATATCAACCCGTGTGTGTAAAACCTTGGTAAGGTTAGACCAGGAAGTACCTCCAATGCGGTTAAAGCACTGTAATTCTGCAAGTAAAACACTCTGCGTAAATTTGCAGTCTAACTCGGATTACCAAGTGATTAGCAACGTAAACAACAAAAACAGCATCTCTCGAATGCCGAAGTCTTGCCACTATATCAGTAAAGAGCACGATCTACAGAAGGTAAAAGATGGGAATGAGTATCATGAGAGCGCATGTATACGTGGCCCCGAACACCAGGAATTAAACGAGCGTCTGCTTACCAGAAGATCGTCATTCAACGTCCCGATTCTATGAAAGAGAAAGTTGTTATGATCTAGGAAGTTTATGATGCATTTTCTCTCCTGCTGTCTTTGCCTTGCTGCTCAGTCTGTGTGATGTCATCGGAATGTTGAGTGTGTTTGAGTGGAAGCAGAGATCAGTTGGTGAGATGGGCTGAGCAGCAGGGAGGCTGCTCCTGGTGGGGCATTGCTGGACACTGATTAAGGCCTAGCATGAACTTGTTGTGGATCCTGCTTGAAGAATAAAGCTGAGATCTTGAACCACATCTTATGGACTACCTAGCTTTCTTTTATTTGTAACACTGGCGACGAGTTATAAGAACCTGCGTGCTGATTGGACTATTAAAACTGAAGAAATCAATTTTCAGTAAGTTAATCATCTGTATTTGAAGGAACCTGGCACCCCTAATGCCCCACCAGTGACCCCGTCAACGGTCGCCCACTACTCAAGGTGCCAGTTCCTGCTACATTGTTTGTTTTGGCCTGCTGTAACCTGCTGTGGACACTGGACATCTGAGGATAATTTGGCCTGAGACTCAAGCTTGATTTAGATTGTGGAGGTGAGCGCCAAGATTGGAGTGTATAGCCTTGGATGTGTCTCCCAGTGGGGAATTTTTGGCTATAATGGAGCCTGTTTGAGGTCTGGGCGGTCTAATCGTTTCCCCGCACCTTCCTTGTGTCACGAGTGGGACTTGGAGGAGAGAGCCTTCCCCGTAGTGCATTGGATGTATTGGATGCATGTCAACGGAGGAACCGGCGGGTGTCTGAAAGGAGGTGTGCTGGATTTATTGAACATTGGAGGTACTTTTACGATACTATTTTCAAACACTTTCAAGCGTCACTTTAACATCGGTTGGCTGTGGCGTTGAAGTTTGAAAACGACGCTCGTGCCCTTATTAGCGCGCGCAGCAGTACCTGTTTCACAGTGAGGTTGCCATGGATCCTTTGCGACGCGTTGAGGGTCACTGTGCGTAGCCTGAAAGCAACAACGTACCGTGAGCCACCCGACGCGTCGTCGCCTACGTGCCACCATTTTGGATTCAATTGAAGGAGAGGAGATGTTCCCGTGGTTACTAGGGGCAAGGAAGAGGCGCATGCAGTGGAGCGGGGTAACGCAGTTTCGCATGAAATGGAGCGGCGAGACACGGAGCAGCATGGAAGATTTCTTTGGTAAACTCCTGTTGTAGAACTCTGATCGCCGGTTTTTCTGACTTAGTCTTAAAGAAGAATGTTACAAGTCCAGAGCTAAGAAGACAGCCAACTGGAAAGTTTTTTTTTGCGAGAGCGCAAAAGTCTCTGTGAGGAATTTCTTTTGGTATTGCTGTCTAAAGGCACCTGTGAGCCTCGGGTGAGAAGTCGCTCACCGGTCACGTGACTGTTTGGATATTTCTTCAATGTGATGTCTCAGCTTGTACTGTAATGTTTAAGGCCATCCTTGTCTTTCGTTTTGATTCCATACTTTTTCTAGAATATTTGAGGTGATGAGTGAACGTTGTCTGATATATGTTCACCGGTATATGGTGTTAGGTGTGTGTAGGTGAGGGATTACGCATGTCCTAAGTCCTGGGCTTTTGCAGAAGAGGAGGGTGTTTGTGTTGCCTTCCAAGTCCTGCAGATGTTACTGCACTGTAGTGCGTGAATGGGTGAAGTAGAGGAAGTGTTATGTTTTCCCAGTCCCGTGAGCTGGTGATTATAAGGGTTGTCCTTGTTTTGTGTATGTTTGAATAAGAGGGAGAGAGTGAGTATAGTGTCTTTGGTTTTGTTAGTGTATGTTTTCATATAACTACTTTGCCTTGTGCGAGGTGTTGGTCTGTGTATATGAGTACGCATGTTAGAAGACTCTTAATGTGAGCCTTCTCAGACTTACTGTCAAGAATTCCTGTCATACAAGGGAAACACGCCCTTATGTAAACAGGAGAGCTGTTACATAACTCAAGGGAAACACGCCCTTATGTAAACAGGAGAGCTGTTACATAACTCAAGGAAAACACGCCCTATAAAGGGAGGAACCGGGAGGTACAAGGCTGTCGGATATTGTGTTTACACCGACGTACCTGCTTCGTGAAGAGCAGTGTTCCGGAGTGGTGCTCCAGTAAGGCAAGAACGGAGGTAGGTCGAGTCGTTACTCCCTGGGCCGTGTCTTGCCCCATCGTCACCTGTGAAGGACCCGGAAGCTCTACCGGTCAACCATTGAGCTTCGCTTTTTGACTCGGCTGAGTCCAAGCGCAGTGGCGCATACAGTAGTGTAGGTTATAGAACCTGAAGAATAACTAATTGATCCATTTGGACAGACATAGGCAAGAAGCATGTTCACCTTGTTTTTATAAACCACTTGCCTTGCTCATTAGGACCACTGCATCCTAAATACGCACCACATTTTTAATTAGGGCTGTGAGTCCAATCATTAAAGAATCTGACACGGTACATCTCTAGACCTATTTTAACTCACTATTAGAACACCACTCTACACACTGCACAAGAGACTGAACACCCCAACCTCATCAATTAAAAGATCTCTGGCAAAGAGCCAACTAGTGGGTGCTTGTTGGGCATTGCAGCGGCGGCCCTACTAGGAGCTAGCCCAATGATGAAGCGTGACACCCTTTGGGGAGTGTGAGGGCATTTGCTCCTATTGGAGCATACTACCCATACCTGGAACAAAATAAATCTCACTTTGTGAACCCTGAGCAACTGCACACCTTTGTTTATCAATATGAGGCCGGAGGGGCAGGGGCAGGACCAGCAGGAGCCAATCGGGGCTCTCTTCCCAGCAGCAGAGGCTGCTGGGACGTGAAGTTCGTCGCAGGAGGGTCTAGGTTAGTTCCACAAAGCGGGAGTCAGAGTCCAGCTAAAAAGCGGGAGGGGTAGGGGCAGGACCAGCAGGCGCCAATCCAGCATTTTCTCACAGCAGTGGAAAGCTGCTGGGAGGTGTAGTTCAGTGACAGGAGGTTTCTAAGTGAGTCCCGCGAAGTGGGAGTCAGAGTCCGGCTATGAGGCCGGAGAGGCAGGACCTGCAGGAGCTACTCCAGGCTCTCTTTTCAGCAGCTGAGGCTGCTGGGAGGTGTAGTTACGTGGCAGGATGGTCTAGTTGAGTCCCATGAAGTGAGAGTCAGAGTCTGGCTATTAGGCTGGAGGGCAGGGTCAGCACATGCCAATCTGGGCTTTCTTCCCAGCAGCGCAGGCTGCTGGGACGTGTAGTTTGGCAGCGGGAGGGTCTAGGTGAGTCCCACGATGCAGGAGTCAAAGTCCGGCTATGAGGCTGGAGGGGCAGAAGCAGGACCAGCAGGAGCCAATCCGACGCTCTTCCCAGCAGTGGAGGCTGCTGAGAAGTGTAGTTCTGGAAGCAAACAAAAGGTAATATTAGGAAGACCATTAATAAAGCATGCACATTTAGTTGCAAAAATGGAATACAGGGAGACTGAAGGAGTGGTTTGAAAATGTATGAGTGGTTTATAATCCAAGCCAATTAAGGCCAGAAGAACAATATCAGCACTATTTACATTAAGTATGCGTAACCCGAAGGTACTTGTGCACATAAGTGCTCGTGAAAAGGTGAACGGCGCAAGTGACAAGTGATATAGTGAGATGCGGCGCAAACAATGAACAATAGTGACAATCTTTACAAAGGCTTTTGGTTCACGATCATTAGATTACAAAAATGCAGCAGGATAGGCAATTTAGGTGAACCATGGAGATGCGCCAATAGTTGCTCTGGATAGTCAATAAAGTTTCGACCTGTTATTAGTTCAGGTCATCATCAGGACCAGGTTACAGAATTATCGTGCTGATTGGACTGGGGGTCCGGGGTGTGAGGTAATCACGGGTCCAGGGAAAAAGGACAATATCTAGGGCAAAGAGGCCGGATTGCAACGTCAGTCATCGTGCAATGGAGCAACACGGGGGATCGAAGGAGCGCGATGCCCTGAAGGGGAAGGAGGCATCCAGCAAGAGTTACCAGCATCGAGGGGAGGGCATCCAGTATCAGTGGCCCTAAAGTGAGCAATCCGGCGTGTGGAGAAGAACGTCTGGGTGCTAGGAATTGAATTTGGACTGTGTAATCAGTCCGGGGTGTAGTTCGGCGGGAGGGTCTAGGTGAATACCTTTCACTTTGCCTTAAAAGGCCCCCAAATTACAACCCCAATGTATTGGCCCTATGCCACTGAAAGAAAAAACTGGCACCTCAGCAGTCAAACTGGTCCTCCCATCTATGATGCAATTACACCCCAGCTTTCAAGTGTTATTATTAAAGAAGGCTCATCCAGCTTTAAAAATGGTTACTCCAATTTTGCCAATTTTGAAACAAGACACCAAGCCATATAAAGTATGAGACATTCTTGATTCGAGAATATGGAAGAAAATGGGATTGGTACCTGGTGTCTTGGGTAGACCATGGTCTCGAGGAACAATTCTAAGAATTCGCATCTCAGATCCATGCGTCACATGATTAAAGAAGGTTTTGCCACCTACACCCACACAAGGCACTCCTCTCCATGTTATGCCACAACCAGTGACATGTTATGTTATTTGGATTTGTAGAGCATGACTTCTCAACTGAAGGGTATCCAGGCGCTTAAGCAGATATGTAGGTCGTCTGCTAGGGGCTAGTTGAAGAGTCAGGTCTTTAGACTCTTGCGGAGTCCAAGAAGAGAGGAGGAGGCCCTGATTTGTGGTGGGAGGTTGTTCCATGTTTTGGATGTGAGGTAGGAGAAGGCTAGGCCACCTGTTCTGTGTGTGGAAGGTGTGTGAGATACAGTGAGGCTGAGCTAAGGTGCCTGGTGGGTTGGTGGAAGTGAAGGTGACAATTGAGGTATGCTGGTCCACTGTTGTGTAATGCTTTGTATGCATGCATGCATGCGTGAGGAGTTCAAATTAGCAGCATCTGTGAAGCAGTAACCAGTTGAGTTCTCTGAGATGTGGCTCGTGAGGCAGTCAGAATAAGGTCTAGGGTTCTGACCCACCATCTCTGCCCTAGACCACGAAAAAGTTTACATTTTTTGGTCCATTGCAGAGGCCTGGTTAAACGTTGTCATGCCTTTTGGAACACTGGCAGAATATTCCATTTGGGTGTGGCCCCACAATTAAAGGGGGCCAGTGATTGAGTCTCAATGCAACAAAGCAGCAGCACTCCTCGAGAGAAGAGACACAACATTTAAAGGGATTACTGTAAGCATATAAAGATGTTTTCTCAAAAGACGAAAAAATTAAAGGGAAGACTTAGAGAGATTACTTAGAGACAGAAATATACTTTAGTTTAACTTCCCTGGAGACAAGGACATGATATTGCTTGAGGCAGTTAATAAAACTAGATGGGCTGTGAATCTGAGATATTGTTAGTGACTTCTTAAGAAGACAAAGACTTGTTTTAGGTGAGGTGTGGTGTAGCGGCCAGGGCAGCACAGGGCTCACGGAGCACAGGGCTTACGGATCGATCCCCGGCTCCGGAGGCAGATCAGCTCAGCACTATGTGACTCTGGGCAATAGCTCACTTAATTTCCACGACGGCCCCCAGCGCCTTGAGACCTGTTAGGATGAGTAGTTCGCGCTTTACAAAAAACGGATTTATTTAAAAGCAGGAGGATCTTTTTTTTTTCTTCGGAAAAAGGGAAAACAGTTTGAGTGAGCGCCATTCTCAAAGGATCATAAGATAACCCTGAAAACCAAATCGTGAGAATAAAAGATTAAAAAGAATTGTTAAAAGCACAATAGAATTTTATTTTCCATGAATAAAGAAAAGTGCTTACTGACTCATTGCCACACATGTGACTGCAAGGAAAAGATTGAGGAGCATATTTACAACGAAACGACGGAGTGAGGCGTTAGCCTTCCTGGCTTAACGCCGCACTACGCCACTTCAGAAACACAAGGCTGAGCCATATTTACAACAATATGGTGAAGCCCTGCATTTCCCCCTGCTCTGGCGCTAGACTTAGCAGCCTGGTACCAACGCAGGTACCCTTGCACCATTGTGCAAGAGTGTCTGAGTTGAGGGTACGATTGTTTATGTGCAGGAAGGTCTCGCTTCCTGCACATAAACAATCTTTAAATGACGTTTTGTAACTTTTATGTGTGCTGCTTCATGTAGCACACATAGAAGTTACAAAATGTAATTTCATTTTTTTGATCGTTTATGTGCAGGAAGGGTTATCTTCCTGCACATAAACAATAAATGGCAATTACTGTTTCTATGTGTGCTGCACAACGCAGCACACATGGAAACCGCAAAAACAAGGAGAAATAAAGCATTTCTCCTGGTTTCGCTTGTTTAAGATTTTGGCGCTGCCTCCGATTTACGCCACCCTTGCAAATAGGGGCCAGCGTCAAAATAAATGGGTGTGGCGGTGGAACGGTCACCGTAACACTCAGTGCCATCCCCTTTCACGCTAAGTACAGCGTGAAAGGGTGCCTTATTTACAAGGCAGCGTTAAGCCACATTTAATGGCTTAACAATGGCTTGTGAATAAGGCGAAGCTACTATCGCCATCACAACGTCACTAAAAGTGACGTTGTGGTGGCGATATGGGCTTGTAAATGTGCCCCTGAATTTAGAAAGTTTTTCAAAAGTCTAAGCAGGTACTCTGATGCTTTTATGTAAGTGAGAGTTTGGTATGTGAGATGATAGCATGAGTCACATCCTAATTAAGGTCAATGTGTTTATGATTATGTCTATGTAAACTGGCTTCTAATTTTTACAAGCAGGCATCTAAACGGTCTGGCTCAGACTCACACCACCTTCCTTCCATCCCCACACTGGGAAAAGGGCAGAGTGTTTATTCTCCACTGTTGCTTTTGAGGTCCATCCACCCAGTAGGAGAAATCTATTATTGTATCATACTTACCAATTCAAGAAGGTATTCCAAAGACCACAACACGCTAATGAGTCTTTGACTTCAACAGGATCTACTCGCCAGTGTTCCTTTCCAAATCCCCTACCCCCCATACTTTAAGGCTGTTCACCTTGTGATTTTGGTTGTCCACGTCATCTGCACTGTCTGCCATTGATCGGCTACTTTTTTGCACAGTGAATGTGGAATCCCTTGTATCAGGATGTTTTCTCTGGGATATGTTTCTCACTTTACTTTGTGGTGAAATTGTTATACTGTCGAGACTACAAGTCCTACTCATGGGAATATTTTATGCCCTAAACATGCAATAAGCTGTGTTTATGCTGTGTGTATGGATTTTTAAAATTATTCTTTTGTATGTCTCTTTATTTTTTACTTTATTAAGATGGCTCCTCACAAGATTATGTTAGTCCGATGGGGGTGAGGTCCTGATTAGAGGATCTAATGTTTAAACATAGCACTTTTGGTCAAAAGAATGGTTCCATAAAATGAAAAGAGTAATTTAAATTTCACCCAAGCATATTCCCAAGCTGCAACCCTGAGCTTGAGTAGATAGTCGGGTTTAGGCAGGAGTGAGCCTGGTGTGTTCACGCAGCGTGGCAACCCGGCAAGAGGAAGTAAACAAGCATTTGCAATGCAATAGGTCTCGCATTTATACGAGTTTGAGCTATTGGCATTGTAAATGACAATGCTTTTTATTTAAGTTTGGCTTTTTTAAAACATAAATAAAAGGCACTGTCATTTACAATGCCAATAGCACAAACTCGTATAAAAGCGAGATCTATTGCTTTGCAAATGCTTGTTTAAGTGTTACCACTTGATCACCCTATAGCTAAAACCCGGTGAAAGTGTGGTGTTAGACTGAATGACGAACTAATGGTATATCAACCCGTGTGTGTAAAACCTTGGTAAGGTTAGACCAGGAAGTACCTCCAATGCGGTTAAAGCACTGTAATTCTGCAAGTAAAACACTCTGCGTAAATTTGCAGTCTAACTCGGATTACCAAGTGATTAGCAACGTAAACAACAAAAACAGCATCTCTCGAATGCCGAAGTCTTGCCACTATATCAGTAAAGAGCACGATCTACAGAAGGTAAAAGATGGGAATGAGTATCATGAGAGCGCATGTATACGTGGCCCCGAACACCAGGAATTAAACGAGCGTCTGCTTACCAGAAGATCGTCATTCAACGTCCCGATTCTATGAAAGAGAAAGTTGTTATGATCTAGGAAGTTTATGATGCATTTTCTCTCCTGCTGTCTTTGCCTTGCTGCTCAGTCTGTGTGATGTCATCGGAATGTTGAGTGTGTTTGAGTGGAAGCAGAGATCAGTTGGTGAGATGGGCTGAGCAGCAAGGAGGCTGCTCCTGGTGGGGCATTGCTGGACACTGATTAAGGCCTAGCATGAACTTGTTGTGGATCCTGCTTGAAGAATAAAGCTGAGATCTTGAACCACATCTTATGGACTACCTAGCTTTCTTTTATTTGTAACACTGGCGACGAGTTATAAGAACCTGCGTGCTGATTGGACTTTTAAAGTGAAGGAATCAATTTTTAAGAACCTGCGTGCTGTTTGGACTATTAAAACTGAAGAAATCAATTTTCAGTAAGTTAATCATCTGTATTTGAAGGAACCTGGCACCCCTAATGCCCCACCAGTGACCCCGTCAACGGTCGCCCACTACTCAAGGTGCCAGTTCCTGCTACATTGTTTGTTTTGGCCTGCTGTAACCTGCTGTGGACACTGGACATCTGAGGATAATTTGGCCTGAGACTCAAGCTTGATTTAGATTGTGGAGGTGAGCGCCAAGATTGGAGTGTATAGCCTTGGATGTGTCTCCCAGTGGGGAATTTTTGGCTATAATGGAGCCTGTTTGAGGTCTGGGCGGTCTAATCGTTTCCCCGCACCTTCCTTGTGTCACGAGTGGGACTTGGAGGAGAGAGCCTTCCCCGTAGTGCATTGGATGTATTGGATGCATGTCAACGGAGGAACCGGCGGGTGTCTGAAAGGAGGTGTGCTGGATTTATTGAACATTGGAGGTACTTTTACGATACTATTTTCAAACACTTTCAAGCGTCACTTTAACATCGGTTGGCTGTGGCGTTGAAGTTTGAAAACGACGCTCGTGCCCTTATTAGCGCGCGCAGCAGTACCTGTTTCACAGTGAGGTTGCCATGGATCCTTTGCGACGCGTTGAGGGTCACTGTGCGTAGCCTGAAAGCAACAACGTACCGTGAGCCACCCGACGCGTCGTCGCCTACGTGCCACCATTTTGGATTCAATTGAAGGAGAGGAGATGTTCCCGTGGTTACTAGGGGCAAGGAAGAGGCGCATGCAGTGGAGCGGGGTAACGCAGTTTCGCATGAAATGGAGCGGCGAGACACGGAGCAGCATGGAAGATTTCTTTGGTAAACTCTTGTTGTAGAACTCTGATCGCCGGTTTTTCTGACTTAGTCTTAAAGAAGAATGTTACAAGTCCAGAGCTAAGAAGACAGCCAACTGGAAAGTTTTTTTTTGCGAGAGCGCAAAAGTCTCTGTGAGGAATTTCTTTTGGTATTGCTGTCTAAAGGCACCTGTGAGCCTCGGGTGAGAAGTCGCTCACCGGTCACGTGACTGTTTGGATATTTCTTCAATGTGATGTCTCAGCTTGTACTGTAATGTTTAAGGCCATCCTTGTCTTTCGTTTTGATTCCATACTTTTTCTAGAATATTTGAGGTGATGAGTGAACGTTGTCTGATATATGTTCACCGGTATATGGTGTTAGGTGTGTGTAGGTGAGGGATTACGCATGTCCTAAGTCCTGGGCTTTTGCAGAAGAGGAGGGTGTTTGTGTTGCCTTCCAAGTCCTGCAGATGTTACTGCACTGTAGTGCGTGAATGGGTGAAGTAGAGGAAGTGTTATGTTTTCCCAGTCCCGTGAGCTGGTGATTATAAGGGTTGTCCTTGTTTTGTGTATGTTTGAATAAGAGGGAGAGAGTGAGTATAGTGTCTTTGGTTTTGTTAGTGTATGTTTTCATATAACTACTTTGCCTTGTGCGAGGTGTTGGTCTGTGTATATGAGTACGCATGTTAGAAGACTCTTAATGTGAGCCTTCTCAGACTTACTGTCAAGAATTCCTGTCATACAAGGGAAACACGCCCTTATGTAAACAGGAGAGCTGTTACATAACTCAAGGGAAACACGCCCTTATGTAAACAGGAGAGCTGTTACATAACTCAAGGAAAACACGCCCTATAAAGGGAGGAACCGGGAGGTACAAGGCTGTCGGATATTGTGTTTACACCGACGTACCTGCTTCGTGAAGAGCAGTGTTCCGGAGTGGTGCTCCAGTAAGGCAAGAACGGAGGTAGGTCGAGTCGTTACTCCCTGGGCCGTGTCTTGCCCCATCGTCACCTGTGAAGGACCCGGAAGCTCTACCGGTCAACCATTGAGCTTCGCTTTTTGACTCGGCTGAGTCCAAGCGCAGTGGCGCTTTTGCTGGTTGGAGTCGTAACTCCCAGCCCGACCAGAGACACAGGGACTGCCAGCTGTAACGCACACCAGGAGGTGTTTGCCGCGTTACAGACTCGGAAGTCCACAGGATCGATCGAGCGGCTGCTCTTGGTTCAGTCTTCTTGCTTGTGATTGGGGTATCGGTGACGCATCACCAGGAGGTGACTCCGCGTCCCGGTGCAGTCTGAGGAAGAGGTTGAGCGGCTGCTCCCTTCAGGTAGAGACCCCGGCTGGGTGTTTCCCTGACTCCTCGATTCTCCCCAACACTCTTCGTGCCCCTCACAGCCTACCGATTGGCATTGTCGGCCATTTCATTTCTGCCCTCTGTTGGCATACGCCGGGATCGGCGTATATGCAGAGGACGGTTAGGACCATCCGTGCTGTGGGCTGGTAACGTACTTAGCCTGGAGGATTCCAGTGACTATAACTTTTGTTTGTTCTTTGTATTTTATTTGCCTTCATTAAAAGAACTAACCCTTCACAAGTGGTTGCTTCCTCATTGTCGTGTCTGTTAAACGATCCTGAGACGTTCAGGGCGTTACACTTACCTGTCTGGTTTTACCATTTAGTTAGTGGTTACCTCGAGTGAGGTGTTGGTCTGTGCGTTGTGGGTGTGCACGTAAGAAGACCTTTGTTTTAAGGCTTCTCAGACTTGCCTGTCTGGTTTTACCCATGAGTTGGAGGTTGCCTCGTGTGAGGTGTCGGTCTGTGTGTTATGGGTGCGCACGTAAGAAGTTCCTTACTAAGGCTTCTCGGACTTACTTGTCTGGTTTTACCCATGAGTGTTGGTTACTTGTGTGAAGTGTTGGCCTGTGCGTGGTGGGTGCGCAC
The DNA here is from genome assembly GCF_964204655.1 of Triturus cristatus. NCBI lineage: Eukaryota > Metazoa > Chordata > Amphibia > Caudata > Salamandridae > Triturus > Triturus cristatus. The sequence goes on along the minus strand of NC_140591.1, from coordinate 140,628,421 downwards.
ATTAGAAGACCTTTGTCAAGTCTTCTCAGACTTAACTGTCTGGTTTTATCTTTGGGTTAGTGGTTACCTCGTGTGAGGTGTTGGTCTGCGTGTTATCAGTATGCACGTTAGAAGACTCCGAATGTGAGCCTTCTCAGACGTATGTCTGGTTGTACCCTTTTTTAGGTTACCTGGTGAGAATGGTTGGTCTGTGCGTCATGGGAGCGCATGCGTAGAAACTTATTATCTTTTTATCATCTTGATTTGCCTGTCAGGGGATGCAATGTTACCCTTTTCAAGCTTTTACTTGAAGCTCATTGGTTTTTGGGATGTGTGTTTTTCTATCTTCGCATAGTTTATTTATTTGGCCTTGTTGCATAATGTACTTTGTTTTTGCATTTTACTATCTTCACATTTTGCATGAAAGTACATTGTTATTGCATTTTCCTAGCTTCACAAATTGCACGAAAGTACATTGTTTTTGCATGTTCCTATTTTCACTAATTTGATGAGGGGGGGATGTGTTATGATCTAGGAAGTTTATGATGCATTTTCTCTCCTGCTGTCTTTGCCTTGCTGCTCAGTCTGTGTGATGTCATCGGAATGTTGAGTGTGTTTGAGTGGAAGCAGAGATCAGTTGGTGAGATGGGCTGAGCAGCAGGGAGGCTGCTCCTGGTGGGGCATTGCTGGACACTGATTAAGGCCTAGCATGAACTTGTTGTGGATCCTGCTTGAAGAATAAAGCTGAGATCTTGAACCACATCTTATGGACTACCTAGCTTTCTTTTATTTGTAACAAAAGTCTATGTAAATAATCTGTGTAACTCTAGGCCGTAACGGAGGAACTGAAATGCAGTGCTTAATTCCTAAACAACTCCCCGCTCTTGCCTTCAAACGTTGCGTGCGCGAGAAAACCACGTGACCGCTGGAAGGCGTGTGCACGTCAAGACGTGTGGGAATTTTCTTTTATAAGGAAGGAAAGTGATCATACAAGCCTATGCAACTTTATTGAAAGGTGACAAACACCTTATTTTACACAAAACAAAGAAGCCAATCAACCATGATACGAAATCGGGGTGTCAATCTAGTACCCCTTCAAAGTAACACGTGCTTAAAACGTGAAAAATATACTCGTGCATCTTTGTAGATAAACATGCTTACTAAGTGAAAAAACGCAACCATGAAACAGAGAATCAAAACTAAGAAATAAAAAAAATAAGTTGAAATCCAAAATTTGCGGCATGAGACAGCTTGATAATGGCTGTGCCAGGGACTGAGAGCAAGGAGAAGGTAGGGATTGAAAATTGAGTGGGCTTTAGAGAGAAGGAGGGAGGGAAGAAGAAAGCAGAAGGTGCGAATTTGAACATAACAGCTGCCCACTTTGGAAGTGGAGTACTAGGATTGGCTCAAAATCCAGTGGTTCTGAAAAAATCACTTTACCTCCCCACCCCGTGCCTAAACAGGAATGTGACCATGAGTCATGTAAAACAGCAGAAAAATAGACGTGGTAATTTTATGTACGAGAATGCGGCAATACTGAACGTTTTACCTTGCATGTAGTATATTCTTGGAAATGGCATACTTAAGTAAATGTCTGTACTGTGTTAAAGTTAACCAGACTCTAGTAGACTGGCTAACCATTGAGTTCAGAATGTGGAAAAACGTGGAAGCTCTGTGCTTGTTAGTTGGACGAAGTCCCTCTCAAATATGGCCGCCATGTAAAGGAGGCTTCCTTAGTCCTCTTTCCATTATGAACATCCCGCCCTCGCTCTGCGTCCTCGGCAGCAGCAACGATCGTCCAACACTGGTTGTTGCTGTGGCGTTTGCAGGTGAGAGAAGAGGCGGCAATATTATAAAACCAGTAGGCGATGTGCGATTACGGGGTATGAGTAAATAATGATGAAAAGTGCAATATATAATAAAAGAAAACGAGGCCTGATGGGCACAGAAAACATGTATTGCGCAAGACAGAAAGTAAATAACAGCGGCATGTGATAAAAGCAAAAGGATGGGACGGTGTATAATTAAAACAAGAAGGGCTGGGCGAGAAGGGAGGGGGGAATGCCAGCAACAGAGGAGCCCGCGAAAGTGAAAGTGATCGTGATTACGATCGCTACGGAGGAAAGACACATGGCGCTGCGCGCGTGCACGTTCACGTGCACTGTAGCTTTAGGCCACGGCAGCACTTTGAAAAGCCCAGTTATAAAATGTCTCTTCGAGCCTTTGGCTCGCGAGACCTAAAAAAGGGAACTGACGAGGAATAAGTAATAGTCTAGTAAAGAGGAGGAACAGCGATAGATTTATGGTACAGGGGTATATCCCCGTAATAAATAATAAAAATACTGTGGAAGTTTGAAAATGTAGTAACAAAAAAAATGGACCCTATTGCAGCATGCTGGGAGAATGAGTTCTTTGGCCCAATTGCCATATTTTCCAGTTCACCTGTAATAAGGCTTGTTTTTTTGTTACTACATTTTTCAAATTTCCACAGGAGCTTTAACCTAGGCTCTACAATCACAATTCTTGAGCCAAATGTCATACTTTGGATGAGCAATGTGATTATGTTTTGTTTGTAGACACCCCTGACGAAGGGTCCTTCAGACCAGAAATGCACTGGGTTGGATTGAAGTGTCATTGACAAGAGAACATTGTGACGTTTTCTTCTTGGAAGATTTACGACAAGAATTTACCACTTAAAAGAAACCACCGGATTAAAGAATTGATTTATCCAAACATTTTGGGGGAGATTTAACAAATCTCCCCGAAACGCAACGCAGCCTCCCCAAAGTTATGGCTCTCTCCTCCCCTTTCCCCTGTGCCGGTGCTGATTACAGCTGCCGTGCGCCAGGCACACACCTTAGCGCCATAGCACTTGGGTGTGTGTGTGAGACTAGCATAGGTTTCGTACAGGAAGGGTACCCTTCCTGTACAAAATACTATTCTAGACACAAGGGAAAGCGTTTCCCACGTTGTATGCGCGCTGCACAGTGCAGCACGCATACAAAGTCGGAAAAGGAAGGAGAAATAAAAGCATTTCTCCTTCCTTTGCCCCTGGTTTAAAAAGGCGCAGTTTTTTTTTTTTTTTGAAACCTTTATTACAGAATGCAAAAGATATACAAAGATGGGCCTACAACCTTCAGGCCGGCCGCTAGCAAACAGTGAGAGCATAAAATACAGTCATTAAACACAAGCGGCAAGTGATAAAGGTCCCAGAAGTCGAGGGAAGCGTTGGCGGCCACACCGGCCGGACCCCCCAAATGGCGGTTCCATTTTTTATAAAAAACCACAAACAAATCCACAAGGCAGCAAAAGTCAAAGCAGCATTATGAGCTCCCCTGGGGAGAACCCTACCGATCCACAGGAATAGGGGGGGGGAACAGGCCGGGAGAGAAACAAAGTAGACACAATGCCCAGAACCAAGGTGACAAGCAGACTAGGGAGACTGGGCCACTGCCAAGTCAGGCGTCAGCGGCGGGGTACAAATCCCGCCACGATAGGAGTTCCAGGGGCCCCACACCTTCACCCATTTCCCAGGCTTACCTCTCGCCACATACACTACCTTCTCCCGAAACATACACCAATCCATGTTGTCCTTCCACACCGAAACCGTTGGTGACCTCTGGGAGCCCCACAATTGTGCTATGTCACGCTTGGCCACCATATATCCCAGAGTCACCCACCACGTCTGCGGCACCGTATAATCAGTCGGCTCCCACACATTTAGCAGACATCTCCTAGCCTCGGGAAACAGCGCCACATGCGTGACCGCTTGCAACACCGCATGTACACCACGCCAGAATCGCGCCACCTCCGGGCATTCCCACAAAATATGGATGAAGGTCCCTAACGAACCACACCCACGCTTACACAGCCCATCCACGGCATATCCCATACGCACCAGACCCGGCCCCGAAACATAGACCCTGTGGAGTATTTTGAGCTGGACGAAGCGAAGGCGGGCCGGTATGGCCACCTCTTTCGGGGAGGCCACCGCAGACACCCAGTCCTCGTCATCCAGCTCCAATCCATCGGCGACCCATGCCTCACGAAGGCCAGTCAGCAGTCCCGAGCGATCGTTGATGAGCTTTTTATAAATCAATGAGATAGTGCCATCCGGTACATGCCCATCTAGCACTCTATCTTCCAGAGGGGAGCACTCCGGGATGGAGGCAACATCCGGGAATACAGAACACAGCGTGTGACGAACCTGTACATATCGGAAGTACTCCCTGTCCTGCAACTGGAATTCCTTCTGCAGCTCATCGAACGTTTTGAATCCCCCCCTCGTCCAGAGATCGCCTACCCTGCTGATGCCTATCATGTCCCACTTCTCAAAGCCTTTCGAGGTCCACAAGCAGCCCAGTCGCTCAGATGCATACAGTGGCGTCGCCCGGGTCAACCGATCCTTCCACCCCACAGCCAAGTTTGCCGCGCGCCACACCCGTACCGCGACCCGCGTAGGGCCCGTCAAACGTGCGTCGAGCGATGTAGAGTAAAGCGCACGATTATAGTCGCCACCCGGCAGTAACAGTTTGGCCATTTCAAAAGCCGGGTTAAGGGCGGGTCCATAAAGGCCGTGGTTTATTGCAGCCAGCTGGGAGGCCCAGTAATACCGTTTGATGTCCGGGAGGGCGACCCCCCCGTCATACCACGGGAGCGTCAGCTTCGCGAGGGCGATACGCGGCCTCCCATCCCAAAACAGGTGGCGCTGCAGACCCTCCACCTCCCGAAAGTAGCGCGCCGGGACGACGTCCATCGTGTTTTGTAAAGCGTATAAGAAACGTGGCAACGACATCATCTTAAACAGTGCCGCACGGCCGAGCGGCGAGAGCGGCAAGCGCCTCCAACGCGCCACATCCTCCTTCAGGCGCTGGAGGGAGGGGAGTAGGTTCTGTTTATATCGGGCCGCAGCGTCCAGGGTAATAAAGATACCCAGGTACTTAAATCCCTGCGGAGCAACCTGGATAGGACAACCCCGCGGAAGGATAAGAGCCTCCCCCGAGAGGACATACACACAGGATTTAGCCCAGTTGATAACTAAGCCGGAGTTGCGGCCGAATGAACGCAACACATCCACTAACACAATCAGTGATTTGCGTGGGGAAGCAAGGTACAAAAGAATATCGTCCGCGTAAAGGGATACGCGATCCTCATACTCGGGGGTCCATCGGAGACCACGAATCGAAGGGTGCCACCGCAGCCACTCCGCCAGGGGCTCCAAGGCAAGCGCAAAAAGGAGCGGCGACAGCGGGCAACCCTGCCGCGTGCCCCTGCCCAGTTCAAACGGCGCCGATACTCTACCATTCACCGCCACCTGCGCCAGCGGTCCGGAATACAACAGTTTCACCCAGCCAATGAATCCCGGGCAAAACCCAAACTTAGCCAGCGTCGCCCAAATATATGGCCACTCAAGCGTGTCGAACGCCATAGTGGCGTCCAAGGACGCCAAAATGGCTGGCTCTCGTATGAACGGGACCCTCGCGAGCACCCCGTGCAGACGCCGCAAGTTAAGCGCGGTGTTGCGATGAGGGATAAAGCCGGACTGGTCCTGGTGGATCAGATCGCACACCACGCCAACCAGCCGATTAGCCAGCACCTTGGCGAGAATTTTCGGCTCCGCATTCAACAACGAAATGGGCCTGTAAGACGCGACCCGATCCCGCGGCCTCCCCTCCTTATGAATAACCACAATAGTAGCAAGACGCTGGTCCAGCGGGAGGGAACCCGCCGACCGGGCCGCGAGGAACATAGCACGGAGATGCGGAGCCAGCTTATCCGGTCGTAATTTGTACAATTCAATGGGAAGGCCATTAGGACCCATGGCCTTGCCAGAGGCGACCAAACGTATGGCGAGGGCAATCTCCTCAGATGTCGGGGCCGCGTCCAACGACAATTTATCCTCCTCCGAAAGGGAAGGCAGCGCAATGTCTTTAAGCAGGTCATGGGAATCCTCTTCCGAGCGGGAAGATACCGGGGAATACACCCCACGGAAATACTCAGCGAAACAATCAACAATTTCCTCCGGCTCAGTGACACACACACCATCCAGTCTCTCAATCGACGGGACAACTCGACTCGCTCTCTCCTTTTTATCCAGCCACGCAATCAATTTACCAGCCTTATCACCCACATCATACAGTCGCCCCTGTTGCTCTCTACTTAGGCCCCTGGCTGCCTCCGTGACTAGGGCCTTGTAGTCCGCCTGTTTGAGTCGGAGAGCATGCAGTTTGTCATCCGTTACCCCACACTCCAGATCACCCTCCAACTCAGTTATCTCAGATTCGATAAGGGTCACCTCCTCCCGCACGCGCCTCCGGGAATGGGAAATGAGGGACAGGGCCTCCCCCCGGAGTACCGTCTTAAACGCCTCCCACAAAGAAACCGCAGATGACACAGACCCCACATTGTCTTCAAAATATCGCTCAAGAGATTTAACCAAATCAGCGCGAATTGTGGGGTCACGCAGGTACCAGGAATTAATCGGGACCACCCTCCCCTCCCCCCTCGGGACAATGTCGAAGTGCAACAGGAGCGGGGAGTGATCTGAAATACCCCGAGCCAAATGTCATACCACCCCGACTCTCCCTGCCTGTGCTGCTGGCATCAGAACATAATCAAGCCTCGAAAGACTACCATGAGCCCTGGAATGAAAGGTGTATTGTATCTGCGTAGGGTGTTTCAGCCGCCAACAATCCACCAGCCCCAGGGTATCCAAGAGGCCAGATAACCAAGCTTGGGCACGGGGGAGATCCCTGGGAGGGTGACGATCCTCAGTTCCGGAAATTACAGCGTTAAAATCCCCCCCAACCACTAGAATCCCCTCCGGCAGGCCAAGGAGAAGGCGCCCCAAATCAGCAAAAGTAGTTGTCTGCAACCCTGGCGGGACATAAACAGAAACCAAAACAATCACTTTACCCTCCAATCTACCCACCAGAGCCGTATATCGTCCCCTATCATCATGGAGCACCTCATCAACCTCCAACGGGAGCGAGGTTTTAACCATAATGCCCACACCCCTCGAACCAGATGTGAAGCCCGAGTGGGCTGCAAGGCGATAGCCCCGTCTGTTCATGGCACGAAAGGAGTTTCCAATGAGGTGTGTTTCCTGCAGAAATACTATATCGGGTGAAATTCGTTTTAAGAACTGCAGGACCACTCCCCGTTTTATCCTGTCCCCCAGTCCATTGACATTCCAGGACAAAAGGCTCAGTCCCCTACCCCCCATCATAGCCAAAACCGATCAATCTCCCCCCAGAGAGCACTTTAGCGATAGCACAACAATACTTCTGCCTTGTGGTACAAATAAACAATACCCAACCCCAACCCAACATCCCAAACAAAACTCCCCCCTCCCTGCACCCCTGCATGAGCCCAAACAGCCCCCCCAACTTGCAGTGTGCCTGTTGCCCCTGTGTAAACTAAACTACAAAGACCCCCTAGAGGAGGAAAGAGAACCCCCTCGAGACACAACACCACCTCCAATGGAGGGGAAACAAGACACAACAGTCAAGAGACCCTAAGCCTGGCCGAAAGGTGGCATCATCAGGAATGAGCCCCAGTGTCAATACCTCATACCCGGTCCGGTGGGCACTCTCCTCCCGCCGCCCCCATCCCATCCCGATCATGGCCCCCAGACAAAGTGGCTAACCAGTCCCCGGCCACCTCAGGACGGTCAAAAAAGTGAGTGCGACCATCAGCCTCCACACGCAGCCTGGCCGGGAAAAGCATGGCGTATTTTAAGTTCATGTCTCGAAGCCGCCGCTTGACGCCCATGAAACTCAGTCTCTGCTTCTGGACCGCCTGCGTGAAATCAGGATAAAAGTTCACCTCCATGTTCTCCAGCTTAGGCGGCCCTTGCAGTCTGGAAGCTTGCAAAATCGCATCCCTATCCCGAAAGTTGAAGATATGGGCAATAAGAGGCCGCAGAGGAGCTCCGACCTTCGGTCTGCCGCCAGGAACTCTATGGGCCCTCTCCACCGCGAAGAATTTACTCAGTCCTCGAGGCTGGAGATGGGTAGAAATCAGGTCCTCCACAAAGAGATCCGCCGCCGAGTCCTCCCGTCCCTCGGGCACTCCGATAATGCGAATGTTATTCCTGCGGGCCCTGCTCTCGGAGTCCTCCAGGCGCCGATCCGTGAGCGCACTTGCCTGACGGAGCCGGCGCACCTCCGTCTGAAGGGCCGCTACCTCAGTCGTGAGGCCCGACGCGGTGTGGGCCAAGGAGTCAACCCGGTCATTTGTCTTAGATAGATCTGCTCTAACAAGGTTGACATCGATGAGGACCGCATCGAGTTTGTGCACCAACGTGTCGAATTGTTGGCCTACTGAGGTCTTCATCTCAGCAATGGCGCCCATGACGTCCTGCAAAGTCAGATCCGTAGGCAAATCCGGGGCATCCAGGGGACACTCGGAAGATTTGTGCGATCCGCCGGGAGACCCCTTCGGGAGGGTGTAGCGATCCATAATGTTGACTTGAGGTGCGGTGCCACGCCGGGTCGATTTGGCCTTCAGCCGATCTCCATCCTGCTTCGTGGCCATCGTCGCGTATCTCTCACCCTCACCAGTCACGCAGTGGAGAGCAAGCAATCAAGGCCGTGAGCCCCGGGGGTCACCTCAGGAAGGCGGAGCGGGTCACCGCAGGCAGGCAGGCAGGGTCCCCCAGTGAGGCCACCACCACACAAAGAAGCGCCGTAATTCCACTTGCGATGACGGCAAGGGGACTCAAAAGCGAAAGTGAAAGTGTGGGGTACGCGACTCGCCAGGCCCGGCCCGCCGTTGTTATTCACTTCGCCACTGGGTCACCCCCAAACTCGAGTCCGGGGTCAGGAGAGAAGCAGGCCGCAAACTTCAGTCGATGCTCACCCCGGCCTCCGATTCAAAAACGGAAAACGGGTACCACCTCGGCTCAGGTTCACCGACACAGTCCCCTCAACCGATTCAGGATGAAGACAGGATAAATGTAGGAGGTTGCGGAGGTCCTCGGGAGCCTCGCACCTACGCGGCCATCTTGGTTGCGCGCTAGGCTCCTCCCCCTAAGGCGCAGTTTTTTCACGGTAAACCCAATCTACTGATTTTAGTAAATTGGGTTTAGCGTGTGAATCCTTGGGTGGTTGCATGGTAACGCCCATGCTCCACCCTTGGTACGCCCCAATAGTGCAAAGTAACGTGAAGCAGCGCAATGCGCTGCTTCGCATTACTTTCACGTTATTTCCAGCGCTAAACAGGTTTAGCGCTAGAAAGTAAATTACCCCAAACAGATTTTGCGTTGTTTTGCGTCACTTTTGTGACACAAACACGGCACAAAAACTTAGTAAATCTCCCCCTTTTTGTTATATTTTGGCTGTTAAATTGTATTTGTCATTGTTCATGTACAATTTTGATTAACTAGGACTAGCATGCAGTCCTTGGGCTCATTAGTGCACACAGTGTCTAGGACACTGGTTCTAGAAATTTTAGGGCTTGGGTGGAGCCCTACTCACAGTGTGCCACTGCTAACAAAGTCAATCAAAGCACAAGAAAATCTTAAGTTTTTTGTTCAACAAGCAGAATTTCGAGTGCAACACAACCTACCTTGACCTAAAGGTGCCACCTTTCTCGGAAAGTACTGGCCATTTATTTACCTTTAGCTATTCTAGAACAGCCACGAGTTGGTAGGTGAAAATTCATGTAGGTAGTCAGGATTTTATGTATCAATGCAATTATTCCTCTGTTTCCTTCACTCATTATTCTAAAATGATGTAGACAGCTCTCAAATACTTTTTGACTGATTCCTTTATGTGTTTCATGTTTTAGATTTTTGTTTTAGCCAGATTGTAATGATCAATATTTTTCCCGACCTGGATATTAAAATACAGGCCAGGCCAGTAAAAGAATGAACGGGGGACACTGCAAGAGGGAGCAAGCGGCCGAAAGTCTTGTAGCAGCCTAGGGAACTGCCAAGTCCTTGTGAAGTGTAAAAAAGTTAAGAAAACATTAAATAAACAAATTATTCTGAAAAAGCACGCTGCAATGCACCTCAAGCTCTCAAGGGTGGGACATTCTCTCTGTCCCGAACACAGCTCTTCTTTGGAGGATCCACCTGCTCCTGTCAGTTCTACCAAGTCTGACAGCTCTGGCTCACCAGATCAAGTGCCCTTGACCTGGGATGCTTGGCACCTTGTTCCAGAGTCCAAGCTCCCAGCCTTTCCCTTCCAGATAGTCTGTGATCTTGTCACAGCGCATACCCACTCAGTGAGCTCCAATATTCTCATATGGAACCCTCTCTCCGACTTTGACCACTCAGATGCTAAGAGATCATTGCCCAGTAAATGCTGAACTGGGAGTAGAGGAGACACCTTTCATAGGGTCTGTCATACCTCCCATTCCAAATTCACCAGAGCCACAGGATGGAGTTTGGTCCTGCTGTCTACCTAGGTCACCTGGTGAAACTCCCCAAGTAACAATCTCTCTTGAGGCACAAGGGTATTTAGGACCATAGTCACACTAGCCCCTGTATCTTCTAGAGCCTTCACCACAGTCCCGTTAACTTTAGGCCTCTGCCTGTACTTATCCATGTTTAGAGGTAAGGCGGCCAGGGTTGCAATATTCACCCCACCCAGGTACTCTGCTACTTCCCTACCTCACTCTCGGGCACTCTCCTCCCCTACACTTACACTAGCAATCCCTGGGGATGGCCCAATAGTGGGAGCGGTTTTTTGTGCAGACAGCATCTCCCTTTTTGTGCGTTGGTCAATTACGGTCAAACCATTTTCCCCCATTGAAGGATTATAGAACCTATCGTTCTTTCCCTTTGAATTTGGGTTGTCTCAGGGTCAGGGTTTTGTGGGTCTTTGGAGGACTCCTTTTGTCTTTGACCTTCTTTCCCCTGGGCTTTTGCCTGGGGGGGGGTGGCCTCCCTTCTTTTGACAACCCCCCCCAGTTCTGATTGGAAAACCGGGTTCTCACTCACTCATCAGCTGCTTCCCCCAGCTCTCTGGGGTCTGTCAGCTTAGAGCCCACTGGGTACTGGCATAACTTGAGTCAAAATGTGTTCTTTCAATAACAAACTATGCAATCCCTCATATGTGTCTACTTTGTTACCAACAACTCAGCCTTCTAGTGTCTTCACTGAGATGCTCACTTTCTTGGTGTCTCTGAACTTCACCTTGTACTGCTCTGGATTCAGACCAAACTTTGTGACTAAGTACAGCCTGATGTGAGAGTAGGATTTTGCCTTCTGGGTCAGGAGTCTATCCCTCCAAGCTACTGGAATCAGTTCCCACAGGAGTGAACCCCCAATGCTTGGGGCAGATCCTCCACATCTCTACGACTTTTCAAATGCAATCAACCATTTGTCAATGTCACCCCCAGACCCCAAGTGTATCTGGGTACTATACCCTTGGGAAGCTTGTGGTAAAATCTACCACCCCAGGACATCTCATTATCATTGCCACCATGTTTTCTTGCCTTCTTCTCCTCCCAGTGTTCCTTTACCAGTTCCAGTTTTCTCTGCTCCAAAGCTATTGAAGCTAATTGGGCCTCAAGCTGCCTCCTTGCTAGGGACAGTGGTGGTTCCTGGGGAGGGGGCCCTGCCCTCCTCCCACCATCTTGAATTACATAGCTAACACTGGAAATAATGAAGGAGGCATCATCCTCACCCTCATCCTGGGTGACATGGGTGGGTTCAGATTCCCCCCCCCCTTGAATCTCCTCAACTGCCCCTTGAAGCTCCACAGCTGCCCCAGCCCAGGTCTTTAGGGACTTAAGCAACCCTGCCTTCCTAATCTAGTTGGATGCAGACAGCCCCCTAAGCCTACACTGTATCCTAAGCTCAACCATCTAGACATTAGTCAGTTTAGCTTGGTCCAGCTCCATGGTATCCGTAGTTTTATGTCACAACATCTAGCAATCAGACTTAGAACACTTTTGGGAAAATCAAAACAATGGATTACAAATAGGGTTAGTCCAAATTCTAAAAATTCAAAACTCAAACGTTTTGTTCCAAGACAATTTAAATAATTGTTATCATCTTAATTTACTACACTGCAAGGTGTACTTTTAAAGACAAGTCCTCATCCACACAGTCTGAACACCAAATGTTGGAAAGTGGGTTATTATTAGTCGTAAATGTGTATCTACCACTCGCAATAACGTCACTAACACAGTCTAGGGCTCAGTACAGGTCTCAATAAATTATTCAACCCTGGGTAGCTTGGCTGCGAGTAGGCAGGCTTAATTCAGGAGACAGGTATGTAAAGCATTCAAAAACACCAATTTCAGTAAATAATTCAGACTAAACACACAACAAAAACCCTACACCAATTTTATAAGAATAGGAAATATATTTATCTTTAAAATGACACCAAAACGACAAAACTCCAATGAAGGGAATCGGAGAGATGAATTGTTAAAGAGTTAGCACTATATACCACAACTCTGGGACATCTGGTCGTGCTTGGCCCGGACAAGTCAAAGTTTCAGGCCAACCTTGATGTATCCCTGCTGGGATACCCCTTGCGATAGGCCTTGGATGAGATTTTACCTTTGGACGTGAACATTTTTCGGAGGCTTTTTCTGCCGGGGTCCCTCAATGCTCTTCACCAGTCCGGATTCGGTGGGGGTTCGCCAGCTTGCTTTCCAGGGAGCTCCCAGTCAAACTCTGGAACTTGTACCTTTTGGAGCTTTTCAGCGGGACGAACCAGCAAGTTATGCCGGCTCGCGGTTGAAGATGGCTGGCTTGGCTCTTCTGGTTGTATCGGTCCCCTTATGGAGCTTTTTGCCAAAGTTTCTCCAAACCTCTGACACTTCTCCCTGAAGTTCCTCTTGAGGGCCCAAAGTGTTCAATACACAATCCAAGGATCTGAAATCTCCAAGATGGCCCTTGAATGGTTGGGACCACAATTCCCACAATGCACCTGGACAAAACCCTCACAAATCCACTAGACGCACTCCGTGCAGGGGATCCTCGATGGTGATGGTCCATGTGAGCTCTATTAACCAGTAGCTTCCAGGGAGTCCACTCGTTATTCCTAATGAAGCAAGGTACATCCAAAGGGCTGTAGTTCCAGATAATGCAGCAGCCACAGTCAGTCAGGGCCTAATGGTGCAAATGAAGTTTCCTGCTTGGCAAGCCTTCTTCTTCTTTTAGTTTCAAGCAGCAAATCTGAGAGGCTCTGCACCTCTCACCTAATTATTCAGTGTTCTCTGGGGTCACGCAGGTGGGCACTCCTGTCCAATGAGATGCAGGGCAACACCCCAGAGCATGACCACTTCCTCCAAAGTGTGGCATAATCTTCTCCCAGAAAGCACTATTTCTCCAAAATTCAGCATAGCTAAAAACTCAGCAGAGGAGCGAGAATTAGCTAAACCAATCTCCAGGATGGCTCATTTCCATTGCTCTCCTCTCCCTAGCATCTGTAAATTCCTGCCTTAAGACTGCCATCTGGCTGGGTCAGAGGGGCTGGTGGGTCGATAGACCTGACATTCCCTGCCTGTCCTATTTTCCTTTAAAGCTTCATGCTTTATGACCCCTACCCCCTGTCCTGGCATTCCTGTGCAGTAGAGCTCTCTCCAACAGATAGCCCCTCTCTGGGTGCGTCACTTCAATCAATTCATCAGAGCACCCTGGCTAATCCTGCTAACTCTAACCAATCAGGGAAGGCCACAGGAAAGCTGAATTTTGGCTTATGGACAAGAAAGTCTTATAACTTCTTTTCTGAATACTTTAGGATACATTGAACAACAGCATATTGTAGGATTTATAAATACCATTCTCCTAAGTCCTTGAATGATATTTTCTTTGATTCCTAGCAATAGTTATGCATTTATTAACTATTGCAATTTCATCCTATGTGGCTGGGGATCTACAATACAGAAAATGAAATGTGTAAATTCCCCAACACCAGGGCATATAAAACATATTTTATAAGGACTCTGCTTATAGCTACATGAACCCCCACTCCAGGTACACCGAAGGGAGACTTTAGGGGTCTGGAATATGCACATATAGTGTGCATCATCACTTCACAGTGCTCCTATCAACAAAGTCGATTTTGGGAGGCATTTTACTACAATGGGAAAAGTGAAATGTGCAATTTCTCTATCCCCAGGGCATATAAAATATCTTTTATAAGGGCCCTCCTTATAATGGCATGACCCCCCCCCCCCACTCCTGGCACACCTAGGGGAGACCCTGGGGGTATGTAAAATGCCAAAATGTTGTAGTATATCACTTGTCTAAGTGCCCCTACCCCCAAAGTCGAGTTTGGGCACCATTTACATTTAAAAGCAGTGAGGCAACACAGTGCTGCTTTTAAAATGACCCCATGCTCTCAGCAGTGCACACATGCAACTGCAGTAAAGGCTGCTGGCCTCTAAACCCGCATTCTCTATTAAGTACTTAAAGGTAGTTTTAATCCCCCTGCCCTATTATGTATTAAGGACTTGTAGGTTAGGTCATGCCAACTGTAATTGTACCCTAGTATATAGTGTGCCCTCAAGTATGTATGTGTTTTCCATGTGTTTTCCACATAGCACTAGGCCTTGATAAACAGAGCCCAGGGACAGTCAGAATTGGTTACCACCAGAACCAGTCAACAAATAATGAGGGGTGCACATGGCACACAGGATGTCTTTGCAACACACACTATGTCCTACAAGTTCCTGGCACAGAACTGGACACCCACAGGTGGCAGTGGGTGAGGACATTGTGCCTCTCATAAATGATGCCACTCACAGAGGAAGGGACCAATGGCTGAAGTAGGATCACCCATAGTCCCAGGAGTGAATGCTGTGATGTGAATGACACTAAAGGAGACCAGTGGAGGAGAGTTGTCTGAAAGCCCACACAAATACGTGTATTATATATATCTGCTCTGTTACTACTTCACCACTACCAGTGCTTCTATCAGTTACATCGAATACACCCACTAAACTAATATATGTCACTTTACAATATGACGTCAATAGAACTATCTGAAAACGTACGATAATAACAGGCTAAACTCATATGCCATGTTATCTACTTCCACCAGAGGAGCACTCATCCGGAAAGGGATCACAACCTGCAAACTCAATTACATAGGAAACGACATACATTTTTGTTGTGATTGTTGTGATTGCAGTACTCACCTGCCGAGGTTATATAATTCAGTAAAAATCGCCCTAGCTCTTCGGATTCGCATGCGACAACTTAACTCGTGCCCCGGAAGTGGTGCGATATATACAGTTTATTCATTGCTTTTCCTTTGCCATCCAGGAATATAATTCAGACGATCCTTAATATATTTTTAAGAGTTTATATATTAATACACCCAGCCCAGGGATACAGATCTGGAGATTTGACATTAGACTTATATACGTGAATTTGAATATCAGTACAGTGCGGATCAGGAACCTGTTTTCCCTTTATGCTGAGTGCCCCTGATAAACATTTATACGAGAGGGAGTATGAGAAAGCTTGCATGTGGCAACCCTTTGTGCATTTTTGCTTAACTCTGTCATCTGATGCAAACACAACCTTTCAGGTCTGTCCGTCTGTGCCCTGCTTGTCTGTGATTTTTATCGGTATTATGCAAACAGTACACTGATGTTATGGTGCTCCGTGTAAGTTTATCCTCCCATTTAACGAGAAGGAGGGGAAGGGATAATCAGTAACAAAGAGGGAGAGAGAGCACGCGCTCCTGGGCTCAGGGGCACAGTCATACACTCTTCGAAGCCATGTTTTGCTCCATACCAAAGCACTTATCTGAGCGTCCATAGCTGAACTCCCAAAAATTGCCTGTGAAATACTGGAGACTAGTTCGAAGTAGGATTAAAAGCTTGGCAGGACACCATCAGGGCATTTCAAGACAGCATATATGGGCACAGTTAGTACTACCACAGAAGTACTCTTCTAAGTACTCTTGCATGCTTTTTGTCAATCGGGCTCAAAACTTCCAACTCCCTATGAGTGCAAAGAGGGCGAAGTCCTTTGTATCTGTACTCTTTACCTATGCCTATGCCGCGAATAGTCCCAATTTAGTTGTTTGGGAGCCTATTAACAAAGACGTAAAAAAATGTAAAGGAAGGCATGTAGGAGAAATTTAAAAAGTACTCCAAACTGCCTTTGTAAATAGATCCTATGGGACTCACTTTTTGTGACGTTCCATGGTGCAGGAGCCTGCTCCACAGTTACGTGGCTTAATGCTCCCTCATAAATATTGTCCCTTCCAACGCAGTTACAGGGGAGTGTAATGGGTGTTGCTGGGGCGTTCCCAGCAACAACCATGGCATTTTGATACTGCCCCAGATTTACGAGAAATCGTAAATCTGAGGAAGCGTAAAAAACGTACGCATCCCCAGGGGAGGCGTAAGGGAGGCACACTGAGGAAAAATATCTTTATTTCTCCTTGTTTTTCCTTTTTCTATGTGTGCACACATAGAAAACAGCACTGAAGGTTCATCCATCAGTAGCTGACACCTGGTGCCAGGCACCAGGCCGCTCTGGAAGGAAGGCAGCAAGGGGGGAAGGGGCTCTCAGAGACCATGTGGCATGAGACACCCAGACGACGCCATTTTGAACAAACCCAGAGGCCTGGGCAGGAAGGAGGGAGCAGGGACAGTGAAGTGATATGTCGCTGTGTGATAGGGCAAACAGAGACTTCCTGCCAGCCCCCTCCTCAAACTTTAAAAAGTGTTTGCACAGGAAGAGAAGGGGTGTGGTCTGCTGAGAAAGACTGGTGCTGGAGCCTGGCGCAATGGGCAGTTGGAAGGAGGAACCCCCTGACTGTCCCAGGATCCTGAACAGTGCCAGGAGAAGAGACCAGGACCAGTGCACAGAAGCAGGGGCCTCTGCGCATGGAGAAGGGAGGCCCAGGAGGAGAGCCAGGCGAAAGGCTGACGCAGGGAGCCAGTGAAGGCAGCTCCCAGCTGAATCCACCCTCTGTGAGAACCAGAGGGCAAAAGAGAGTGCTTCCAGTGGCTGGGGAGTGCCACCAGTAGCAAGAAGAGGCCAACACCAGAAAGATCAGACCCCTGGGGGCTGAGATATGCGCCCCAGAAGGTAGGCGACCTTTGACCTGTGGCCCACCGACAACGAAGCACATGGGGCTCCGCTGTCGGTCCAGAGAATGCCCCCGGGTGGGTCAGGTACCGGGGGCTGCCCCCCAAAGACGAAAAGTCGAGGACGTGAAAAAGGCCACCCGTGGGGTGCCAGGAGCCCACCCTGGCCCCTGCCAAAACTGGAGGCAGGGGAGTGCTGTCGCGCCCCCCTGGGCATTGGGAGAGGGGCCTGGGATCCCAAATCCGGCCCGCCGAAGCCGGGTAACGCCGTCGCGCTCCCCCTGAAAATGATAGTGCCTTGAATGATGCCGCTGAAAGGGAGGGGGGCGTGCCGTCGCGTAACCCCCCTCGTGGCAGGAAGTAAAGCCAGGGAGCGCCGTTGCGCTCCCGTGAAGATGACCCTCCAGCGGGGTGCCAGGAGCCCACCCTGGACCCCGTGGATGGTGGGTGAAGGGGAGCTCCGTGGCACCCCCTTGAAGATGTTCGGGGGCCCAGGACCCCATCTCCGGGCCCGAGTGCAGGAAGGAGAGAGGGAGTGCCGCTGCAATCCCCTCCGCAGCAGGAAGGAGGGGGGAGTGCCATCGCACTCCCCCGAGGCCTCGCTGGGCCGGCAGCAGTCTCCGCCAGAGCGGGCAGACCAGAAGAGGAGTGCCGGCTCCCACGGCAGCACGCGAGGGTGCTGGCCGGGCAGGAAGCCGGCAGGGACAGCCGGGGGTGAGCTACCCGGGCTGCCCTCCAACACGAAGGCATGCAGGGGTCCCAGGTGGGACCTGGACCCCGAGAGGACACTGCGGGGAGCCCGGGTGGGACGGGGCTCCTGCCAAAGAGCGAGAGAGGAGCAAGGGGCCCAGGTGGGACCGAGCCCCCGAAAATGTGCAGATCGGCGGGGGTGGGCTCCCCGAGCCGTACGACTTTCCTGGGGGTCCGGGTGGGACCGAACCCTCCACCACAGCACTGATGCAGCCGGAGGCCCGCATCGCGGCTCTCCCCGGAGCAGCGGGAGAGCCGCTGCTCTAATATGCAAAAGTGCCCATAATGACTTGCAGGCCTAGACAGGCCTGCAAGGGCAAACAGCGATTCCTCTGGTTGTGGTGGCCCCAGGAGAACAGGGTCACCACCACATGTGTGACGAGGTGCAGGGGGAGCTGCAGGAGAATTCAGCCTCCCCCAGCACGAAGAAGAGGAGTCCCAGTCTCAAGGGTACTTGAAAAGAATAACCCCTCAAGGGCTAAGCCAGCATTTTAACACTTTATGGGCTGGAACTTTTGCTCTACAGCTGGGGGTGTATGGAGAAGTGCACTAAGGGATGAAGAACTGAGTTGGGGATGTCTAAAGAAGGGCATTCCCTGGAGGTGAAGAGGTGTAATTGCACCAGAACTGCATTTACTAACGTTATTTCTGTTTAGAGGGACTGAAAGTCACATGTGTAATGTGAAATACCTGTGTGAGGTGATGTCATAAGAAAAGTGGGGTTAGGATGCCAGACATTTCTGCTAGGGTGTCTGGCTGTATATGCTTAATCTTGTGATTTCATCTGTGATGCCTTTAGGGGCTGTAATTGCAATGCATTCTAATGATCCACAAAGGTGATGAGTACTGTCATTCTAAAGTGATGCTTAAACATGTATTCTTGCTGCTGCGCTTAGGTGAAGAACCCAGACTGTTAGCCTTTAAGATGTAGAGGTGTATATTTCATGGTCAGTAGGAAATGCTCAGTCAGGGTTGTGTATCACCAGGGCAGGTGTGCCTATTTTAAATGCTTGTTGAGGTAACAGGGTGGGTCACCGCTGGGATGATGCCAGTGCGCAGAGCCCTCGCTCCAGGTTATGTTCAACTATTTGCATTTGGGGGCAAGATGATGTGCATACACGGGAGTGGTGGTACTAGACCCCACCCCCCTTGCGGGAGGGGTGGAGATGTTATGCAATGTCACAAAGTCATTCCAACAGCTTATGTATATTTGTAAATTGGTGCATAGTATTGAGTAGCGTGTGTGTTTAATAAATGTACTCTTACTTTTATAAAGCAAATTACAGACTGGACAATCAATTATTGAGTGTTATTACTGCGCACCTGTTATGGCGATTACTAGTCCACACCACCTCCCTTGAGTAAGTCTCAGACTGCTTTGCAACGCTACCCTCTGAGAGTCAGGTGCTACAATTGGGTGTTTGGTTCCCAGTGAGGGACAAATGTAGTCATGTTATTTGTGCAGGCCTCACAGATACTGTCTCGTTTTCCAACACTGCAGTAATCCAGTTGGTGGAGAGTGTGAGGCTTCTTATTGTGTAACACAGAAAATACCAGTTGAATGTTTTAAGTGAGGCTACCCAATATGTCTACTGATCTCTTGCATCTACCTGAATCCTGATGTCCAGCTGCAGGAAACTCATTGTACTACTTCGTAACCAAGGATGTGCAAAAGTTGCATAATTTGCTTTCATCAAATTATGTGACATTTTGGGAAAATTATGTAAAATTATGTGTATTTACACAAAATGCAAATCCATTATTTCCTATTTACAAAGGAATGTGTCCTAACACCAACGTATGATGCAAGGTCACATTTTGCATAATGTGGTTATTAGTGTTGTTCCCTAGCTCATGTGCTCATGCTCTATGATTTTGCCGCAAATGGTGCGTATTTATTCGATATGGTGTAATAGCATAATTATGGGAGTTTTGCCTAAAAAGAAGTTTCAGAAATTACTCAAATAATGCCAGGGTAATTTAAATTTCAACTGGGCCTATTCAGAACTCGTTGCTGGATCACAATATTAGGAATGTAGAGGGCTTCTTGCTGATATAGTAACTGGTTTTGCATAATCCTGTAATTCTTTTTTTTCTGAATCCACTGCTTCGTACCAATAGCGAGATGGGGCTGTCTAATTTAGTCCATAAAAGTGATCTGTTCATTTGTTTTCTCTATATTAGCTGAAAGAATGTTCAGAGAGAAAACAGAAACTTCTGTTTTCTGTCTATTGTGAGAGAGCAGCCCTATTGCTGATTAAGTAGTTGAACCCCGAGAAGAATAATGCCTATCTAGTGCAACTCGCATTAGCATGTTTTGTGGGAACGAGGTACATCGAATTTTTATCATTTCTCCAGACTGTAATTATGTGATGTAGCCTTCCAAATAATGTCTTCAATTAGCAGACTCCTCTTTAAATTGCCATAATAGAACAATGGGGTAAGCCAAAAATAACCCACAGAACCTGGGTAGCTTGCAATACAGACAACAATTATCCAATCGGAAAAGGTATTTGAAAGTTTGTAAAACGAATGGTCAAATCAACCAAATCCTCCTTGGTTAATTAAATAGCCCTATTCCAAATCAATTACACAGTTATGAGGTCAAACTTTCCAACACACACAAAGGAAGAATCACTTTAGGAATTTGAAATTGTATTGCAAACCAGCAGTATAAATACATAAGATTACATCTAATTCTCCGTTCCAGAAAGACTTTCAGTGACAAGAGAGGTGCTCAGAGACGGGGCTCGTTTAGATTAAAGAGGAAAAGAGGGGGAGGTATGGACCCATTATATATGCTATTTTCCTTCACATTAAAGCCTGTGCCACATGTTTTCTACATAGCAGAATCAAATTCAGTTTCATCAAAATGAGATGCAGTTACAAATTTCAAATTGTCCAAGTTGCCAACGTTTCGACCGGGCAAGATGGAAAGGGCCATTAAATGACTCAACAGCAGGTCTTCTTCAGGACTAGGCAAGAGAGTAAGAAAGGAGCAACCTGGAAAAAGCCACCTTCCATGTGTGGGAGAGTTGATCATAGTAAAACAGTGAAGGCCACCAGGCTCCTCATTAAGTGATCAACTTACTTCCACCTTGGGAAATTAATTCAAACGCAACAGTTTGTAGAGGTACGATCAATCACCTATCCTTCCAGCTCCATGGATAAATCACAGGCAGGGAAGCGAGGCATCCTCTGGGCAGGTGAACACAGGTCGGGTTTCCAGCACCAGGTGGTGTCATTACGGGCCTGAGTTGATTCAAACTCAGATGGGTGTTTCGTGGGAGTTGTAACCACAATGGAATATACGTGATTTATTCATGAAACTGGAGAATTAGGTGGTGATTGAGTCTTCAGACTGGTTGCTATTGAATTAAAATGTTTATTAAGCTTGAATAAAAACCAGTGAAAATAGTTTCTTGGTATTAAAGAATTGCATATATTATTTTAAATGTAGAACAAAATAAAACATGCTACAGCACTATTAGCCTAATTTTAAATTACATTTACATTACTTTTCTGAAGTTTAAGTTAAAAAACATTCCCACCTTATGTAGAAAACTTTTTTTATTCGTTATGCATTAATAATTATTGAAAGTAATGTTTAGAACTAATTATCATTTAAATATTTCATTAAACAAGCTAAACTTGCTTCACCTGCATTGTGGTGGAACGCGCCACTGGGCCTTGACTCAAAAACCTCCTCCTGGCGAAAATCCCAGACCAGTTATTGTCAAAATATTGAACTATGCCGACCGGAAAGCCATCTTGCGGTATGTCAGATTACATAAAGACCGCATCCAATACGAATCAAGATCTATAATGATATTCCTGGATTACACACGCCTGGTCCAGCAGCAACGCCAGTCCTTCGCTGCTGAAAAAGGCAAGCTGCGGGACATGAACTTACAATATATGCTCCTATATTCAGCCAGGATGAGGGTGTTCTTCAATTACAAGTCGTTCTTCTTTGACACATCTGAGGCTGTCTTCGCCTGGGCCGAGGAGCGTCCGCGACTCCGTCCAGGCTCACCGTCGTTACAGGCTTCAGACTCCTCCCGCGGATCGCAACTGAATAGGCCCTGCCGCCACCAAATCCAAGAGACAGCATGGCTCCGGAGCGGCCCCCCTGATCTGTTCGACGCAGCGATAGCTGTCAAATGCATGTGACATTCCTAGCTATTACTTAGACTTCTTGAATATATTTTCTTCCGAGTGAGATATGGGACTTCAAGGCCGCAGACTGTTGGGGTCCCCCTATTTTCTTATGTTCTATAGGTGGGTTGGGTACCTTTGGTGTGGGTGTGGGTGCTTGGGGATCCCCTGTTGGGGGCCCGGTGTACCTCATGCCGCGACAGATACTCCTAGTTTATAGAGTGGTGGGATGTTAGGGGAATGTAGAATTAGGTTGTTTATATGTTATGTGCAGACGTGCTATGCAGATCACGATTTCTTTTGCGACACAGGGTAATGGCATTGTACCCCCCTTGGGGACCTAACTGTGGTTTCATGGAACGTTCGAGGCCTCCAAAATATGGTAAAGCGACGCGCGGACATACGTCAGGCCAAGAGGTATGGGGTGGATATCCTCCTATTGCAAGAAACCCACCTTTTAGGCACGAAAGCCCCTTGCTTGGCCAGGTTTGGTTTCCATCACATTTATCACACAGGATTCACCAGGGTTTCCCGGGGGGTGGCCGTTGTAATTCACCTCAGGGTCCACTTCCAACACATTTCCCATTGGGCGGATCCCGGGGGCAGATTCCTTTTCGTCACATGCACGCTTCACGGCGAACGGGTCACTTTCGGTAGTATATATGCCGCCCCGCTGGGAACGGCTTTCATAGACAGGATTACTGGTGTCTGGGGGGACCTCCAGGAGGGTTTGATACTTTTAGGGGGCGACTGGAATGACACGATGGGGCCACTTGATCGACAGCATAATTTAGACCATCAACCAATTCTAGGCCCCAGTAAACTGAGCTCCCTGGCATCCACCTTGGGTTGGGCAGACATTTGGCGGGACTATCACCCCTCCGAGCAGGGCTACACATACTTATCTACGGTGCATGGGTCGCAATCCCAACTAGATTACTTCTTTATTCCCCATGTGTTCCTTCATCCCTTCTCACAAGTAACTTACCACCCCTGTGGGCTTTCCGACCATTCCCCAGTTGTCCTGCAGTTAACCACGCATTCCCGCAAACCCCCCTTTCGCTGGCGCATGTCCCCTTGGCACCTCCGATGCCCGGAGTACCAGGACATGGTTCGCACAGCTATTTCTGTGTATTTAGATTCCAATGGCCCCGTCCAGATGCATTTTGTTGGAGGTCCTAAAGTCTTCCATGCGAGGTGTTGAGATTAGTTATCGCACCAAGGAAAAACGTATACAGCGGGAGCAACTGTCGGCTTTAGAGTCGCGCCAGACGGCCCTCGCCTCGCAGCTCAATTGGGACCATAGCCCTGACATCCGGCGAAACCTGTTGCAGACACAGCAGGAACTGCAGTCATATCTAATGAGTGAGGCCAAAGAAATATGGGAGGCGTCGCAACATCGGGTTTACCAATGGGGTGACAAATCGAGTAGAATGCTCCATCGGGTCTGTCAGGCAGATAAATCCCCAGCGACGGTACCTACCATCCGAAATGCGGACGGGTCCTTATGTACATCGCCGGAGGGTGTAGCCAGGGAATTTGAGCAGCACTTTACGACCCTATATGCCCAACACGAACAGATCTCGACTGAGCTAATCGTGGAATTCCTACGAGACAACCCGCCACGGAAACTTCCAGACTCATTGCGCGAACAATTGGAGGCCCCCATTACGATAGACGAGCTGACGGGAGCCCTCAATGCGCTTCAACCGGGACGGGCCCTGGTCCCAATGGATTCCCTATGGAATTCATACGGCCGAACATACACCTTTTGGGGCCCCACTTGCTGGCGGCAATCCAAGAGGCTGCGGACTCCTCTATATTGCCCCAAGACTGGCGACACGCAGAAATAGTTCTTTTCCTCAAGCCTGGTTGCCCTACGGAAGACCCTTCCTCCTACCGCCCCATTTCCCTCATTAATTTTGAGCCTAAGTTGTTGGGAAAGGTCCTTGCCGACCGCCTCCGCACATGTGTCTTAAATCTGACTCATCCCGACCAGTCGGGGTTTATGCCCCAGAGAGCAACCCGTCATAATATCCGTAGAGTGCACAACGCTTTAGCAGCCGCTCCGGCGCTCTGCCAACCAGCTGCAATGCTTTTGCCTGATATAGACAAAGCTTTTGACTCCCTTGGTTGGGTGTACCTTTTTCAATTGCTGGAGGCCACCAATTTCGGTCCATAATTTATTGCTTATGTACGTATATTATATACCAATTTAACAGTGTTGGTGCAAATTGCCGGGCACCGCTCACTCCCCTTCCCTACACAGAGGGGCACTAGGCAGGGCGGCCCCCTGTCACCATTATTTATTGCCCTCGCGGTTGAACCCCTGGCAGCGTGGGTTAGAAATGACCCGGTCGACCGAGGTTTTGAATGGTCGCAGTTGCGCTCAGACCGTATCGCGCTATACGCGGACAATGTCATATTTTTCATTACAGACACATGGTTCTCTGGACCTCGCATCTTAGAGATCCTGAGGGTATTCGGGGGCACAACAGGCTTGCACACAAATCCTGCGAAATCCCTTTTGTTTCCCGTGTGCGGTCATCAGGCCAGAGACACTTGGCCATCGCAGTTGTCCCATGCCACAGAGGGTTTTAAATACCTTGGTATCTTCGTGTCACCGTGCCCCCAAATTTCCTGGGCACATAACATCACTCCACTGATAGCTAGCCTTAATAGCGAGACTGCAATATGGTCTTCCCTTCCATTGTCCCTATATGGGCGCTCGGCCATTTTCAAGATGGTATCGCTGCCCTGGATCTTGTACCGTCTTCAAAATTTCCCTTATCACATTCCACGCTCCTGGTTCACGCAGGTCAATGACATACAAAACAAATTTCTCTGGGATGGTGGGCCGGTTAGGGGTCGCTCTCCGCACATGTGTGCAATCTACATATTGCGGAGGAATCGCAGTGGTGGACATCTATTCATATTACGCAGCGTCTCATTTACTTGTGGTAAACGAATGGTGGTATAACTCCCCTACCTACCCAGCATATATGATTGAGCACGCGGCAATGTGGTAGACCTCCCTCCTCCACCTTCTATATAGCGCTACACAGCTAGATTTTATGCCACCGGCAGGTAGAGTAGTGATACTGCTCTGGCGGGCCTAAGTCCGACTGATGGGATGGCACGGTAAGCTTATCAGGGCAACCCCACTATGGCAGGGAACATACCACCGCCCTGTGGCCACTTTGGGGGGGTTTCAGGGTTGGGGCCTGGTGGAGATATCGACCCTTGGCGATGTGATGCGGGGCACCACCATGTAGTCCTACCAGCAACTACAAAAGGAATTCAACCTGCACAAAACACAATTCTACAAATTTCTCCGTCCCCGCCACGCACTAACCCCCCTGATTCACTCGCTTGAGACCCTTCCAGAATTTCACCTGTTAGAGGGCCAGCTGTCGATGGGAGATTTAGGCCTCCACAAGATTAGACAGATCTATCAGACCCTAACGGCTCACACACTGAAAACGCTAGACAAGACGCGGCAGGCATGGCAGGCTGACATTCCTGACTTGACTGACGACGACTGGGCCAAAACCATCGTTAGTCCGCGTGGTGCAGCGGTCTCTACTAGATACCACCTGATACAGTTTAAATACCTGCATAGGGCTTACTATACACTGACTAGACTCTGGCGGATGGGAATGATCCAATCCCCCACATGTGTGAGGTGTGAGTGAGATGAGGCCTCGCATCTTAGAGATCCTGAGGGTATTCGGGGGCACAACAGGCTTGCACACAAATCCCGCAAAATCCCTTTTGTTTCCCGTGTGCGGTCATCACGGCAGAGACACTTGGGCATCGCAGTTGTCCCACGCCACAGAGGGTTTTAAATACCTTGGTATCTTCGTGTCACCGTGCCCCCAAATTTCCTGGGCACATAACATCACTCCACTGATAGCTAGCCTTAATAGCGAGACTGCAATATGGTCTTCCCTTCCATTGTCCCTATATGGGCGCTCGGCCATTTTCAAGATGGTATCGCTGCCCTGGATCTTGTACCGTCTTCAAGATTTCCCTTATCACATTCCACGCTCCTGGTTCACGCTGGTCAATGACATACAAAACAAATTTCTCTGGGATGGTGGGCCGGTTAGGGGTCGCTCTCCGCACATGTGTGCAATCTACGTATTGCGGAGGAATCGCAGTGGCGGACATCTATTCATATTACGCAGCGTCTCATTTACTCGTGGTAAACGAATGGTGGTATAACTCCCCTACCTACCCAGCATATATGATTGAGCACGCGGCAATGGGGTTGACCTCCCTCCTCTACCTTCTATATAGCGCTACACAGCTAGATTTTATGCCACCGGCAGGTAGAGTAGTGATACTGCTCTGGCGGGCCTAAGTCCGACAGATGGGATGGCACGGTAAGCTTATCAGGGCAACCCCACTATGGCAGGGAACATACCACCGCCCTGTGGCCACTTTGGGGGGGTTTCAGGGTTGGGGCCTGGTGGAGATATCGACCCTTGGCGATGTGATGCGGGGCACCACCATGTAGTCCTACCAGCAACTACAAATGGAATTCAACCTGCACAAGACACAATTCTACAAATGTCTCCGTCCCCGCCACGCACTAACCCCCCTGATTCACTCGCTTGAGACCCTTCGAGAATTTCACCTGTTAGAGGACCAGCTGTTGATGGGAGATTTAGGCCTCCACAAGATTAGACAGATCTATCAGACCCTAACGACTCACACACTGAAAATGCTAGACAAGACGCGGCAGGCATGGCAGGCCGACATTCCTGACTTGACCGACGACGACTGGGCCAAAACCATCGCTAGTCCGCGTGGTGCAGCGGTCTCTACTAGATACCACCTGATACAGTTTAAATACCTGCATAGGGCTTACTATACACTGACTAGACTCTGGCGGATGGGAGTGATCCAATCCCCACATGTGTGAGGTGTGAGTGAGACGAGGCCTCGCATCTTAGAGATCCTGAGGGTATTCGGGGGCACAACAGGCTTGCACACAAATCCTGCGAAATCCCTTTTGTTTCCCGTGTGCCGTCATCACGGCAGAGACACTTGGGCATCGCAGTTGTCCCATGCCACAGAGGGTTTTAAATACCTTGGTATCTTCGTGTCACCGTGCCCCCAAACTTCCTGGGCACATAACATCACTCCACTGATAGCTAGCCTTAATAGCGAGACTGCGATATGGTCTTCCCTTCCATTGTCCCTATATTGGCGCTCGGCCATTTTCAAGATGGTATCGCTGCCCTGGATCTTGTACCGTCTTCAAAATTTCCCTTATCACATTCCACGCTCCTGGTTCACGCTGGTCAATGACATACAAAACAAATTTCTCTGGGATGGTGGGCCGGTTAGGGGTCGCTCTCCGCCCATGTGTGCAATCTACGTATTGCGGAGGAATCGCAGTGGCGGACATCTATTCATATTACGCAGCGTCTCATTTACTCGTGGTAAACGAATGGTGGTATAACTCCCCTACCTACCCAGCATATATGATTGAGCACGCGGCAATGGGGTAGACCTCCTTTCTCCACCTTCTATATAGCGCTACACAGCTAGATTTTATGCCACCGGCAGGTAGAGTAGTGATACTGCTCTGGCGGGCCTTAGTCCGACAGATGGGATGGCACGGTAAGCTTACCCGGGCAACCCCACTATGGCAGGGAACATACCACCGCCCTGTGGCCACTTTGGGGGGTTTCGGGGTTGGGGCCTGGTGGAGATATCGACCCTTGGCGATGTGATGCGGGGCGCCACCATGTAGTCCTACCAGCAACTACAAATGGAATTCAGCCTGCACAAAACACAACTCTACAAATTTCTCCGTCCCCGCCACGCACTAACCCCCCTGATTCACTCGCTTGATACCCTTCCAGAATTTCACCTGTTAGAGGGCCAGCTGTTGATGGGAGATTTAGGCCTCCACAAGATTAGACAGCTCTATCAGACTCTAACGACTCACACACTGAAAACGCTAGACAAGACGCGGCAGGCATGGCAGGCTGACATTCCTGACTTGACCGACGACGACTGGGCCGAAACCATCGCTAGTCCGCGTGGTGCAGCGGTCTCTACTAGATACCACCTGATACAGTTTAAATACCTGCATAGGGCTTACTATACACTGACTAGACTCTGGCGGATGGGAGTGATCCAGTCCCCCACATGTCTGAGGTCTGAGTGAGATGAGGGGACTTTCCTATATACAGTTTGGGACTGCACAGTGTTACAACCTTTTTAGCGCAGAATCAGGTCCTGCCTCCAAGAGGTGCTAGCATGGGAACTCCCGATGGACCCGAGACTCTTCCTTTTACATAGCACAGATGAAAGAGGTGGAAATGTGTATAAGCAAAATGTACAGTTTTTAGCTCTCACCATAGCCAAAAGAGACATCGCACAATTATGGAAAGGGACATCCCCCCTGACGATGGGTAAATGGAAGATCGAAATAGCCAGATGTATGGGGCTGAAATGGCAGTTTTCCTTGCTCGGTGTTGCCCCATTAAACATAGAAAAATCTGGACCCGTTGGGCGTCATATCGAGGAATAGAGCTTCCCCTCCTGCCGCCCACCGACCCCTGAATGGTGACTGGTTTTCTAACGTATACTGTTTGGAACACCCTGGATAAGATGGTAAATGCCCTTATGATATTTTTACCATGTATGCACGTCTGGAGATTTAGCACTGTCTGCACTCTGTTTGAGTTTTTACCCCCTGCATGTTGGGCAGGTGTTGGATTCTGGTCAAAATGTTGAAATTATTGTGATCTTAAGTCATTCTCTTCTACAGGTCATTGTAGGGCTCTCGCCCATCTTTCCAACGAAAAATAAAATAAAATCTGTTGTAAAAAAATAAATAAATAAAAGGGGCGTGGCCAAGTAATATGGCTGAGCGGGCGTGAGCTATTTCAGCTCCGGACCCAAACGACTGCCACGATCTATTTCTACTGCGGTTAGAGAGCTGAACACCGAATGCCTGTGACCATCGGTGTTGTGGGATGACCAGGATTTCTCTAGCGGGCTTGTAACTCGGTTGCTGGCCCTGAAACCTGGCAACAAGCTGGGAGTGCCGGAGACCGAAGGCTGCTTCTAAAATGGCCGGCTGACTCGCGCTGGACGTCCCACGGCCATGCTGGACTGATCTGTGGACCGGCGGCGAGATCTACACGCATCTCGGATCGGATGGCGCTGGGGGCCCTCGGTTCTCGCGGCCCCAGGAGAAAGCTTTAAATGCACCTACCTTCACCCTGCTTCCTTCAGCCATCTGCAGGTGATGGCCCCCGGGACAGGGGCGGGCGGCGTGATCGTGGAGTCTGGAAGGGAGTTGGCCCGCAACTCAGGCTGATCACGATGGTGCTGGGCTCCTTTCCTGCGCGTCTGTGAGCTGTCTCCACATTGATTAGCCCCTTCCTTCCACTGCCGGCTGATATGAGGAGTGGGCCCGGGGGGAGTCTGCCTCATGAGGTCTTTCCTGATTTCCAGATGGCGACTGGGGAGAATGCAGAGCCGGCAGTCGTCGCCCAGTTTCGGATGCTGACAACAGATGCCAGGCGGTAAGCGCTATTTCCTCCCCTTGTGACTCCCAGATCGTGAGGGGGCTGTGGTGCCTGAAGGTCTCTACCTCCCTGATTTGCTTTGTCTAGTGATGCCTGACCCTAGAATGGCGGCCTGATCCCTCCACCGAGTGGAGGCTTGATCCCAACACGAGGAGACCCGTGTGAGTACCTCCTGTTCCCTTGCTCCCTCACCCTAGGGTGGTCACTGGGCAGCTGTTTCCACACCTTGCCGGGCTCTGCTCTTATGCCTCCCAAAAAAGTCTCCCGCTACTTCGTAGCGCCGGAAAAGGCTCCTCGCCCTCAAAGTTTGACCACCTGCACAACATGGCGCTCACCCGGGAGGATCTGATCTCCACCTTACGTGATTTTAAAACTGACCTCTGTGTAGAAATTAAGCAGGACCTACGTTCCTCCATGGACCAGCTCAAGGTTGATCTTACCAAAAAAATGGCGTCCCTGCAACAAAATATGGACAATATGGACTCAATTGGTACCAGAGTGTTGGAGGAACAGGAATAGGCTCAAGACCTGGAGGCGCGCTCCTCGAAATTTCAGGAATCTCATCAAGCCATGCAGATCCAGCTCCAGCAGGTAATACTGAAGGCGGAATATTTGGAGAACAGAACCCGACGGGAGAATATACGAATTTGAGATTTAGAAGAGGGCGTGGAGGGGCTGGATCTGGAGGCGTTTGTGGTGGTCCTCTTTGCGGAACTCCCAGCTCCTCATCAACTGAAACTTTAACTAGACTGGGTGCATCGAGTGGAGAGCTCACAAAGTGGGGAACACAGAAGGCCACGCAACGTCTTAGTCAAGATGCACTTTCAAAACTAAGGAGGCCATCCTGAGCGCGGCACGGAAAAGGGAGGAGACGTCCTTCCAGGGCTACAAATGCGCCCTTTTTCAGGATCTGGTGCCTTCTACGTTAGCACGTTGACAATTGATGAGACCAATCACTGCAAAACTGTGTGAGGAAAATGTACGCTACTGCTGGACATTTCCTTTTGGACTTACATTTGAATACAAAAACAAGGCGCACCATGTGGCAGACCTTTCTGAGGGCCTATGCATTCTTGGTCTTCCACCCCCGGAGGAAGACACCTCTTCAGACTCCGCGAAAGATGCGGAATGGCCTCGAAGGGGCTCCAGGCCCTGACGAACAGTCACGAAATCTCGTTAGCCTCTGAGTGGTCGACACCTGGACAGTCGCTCTCCACAGATGCCCCGGCTTTCAGGGGATTTAACCTCGGTGCACTCACGTGGACCTATGAGGCACCACAACTATGCAGCCGACGACTGGGCACACGGGCCTGCCCGATATACAAGACATTGTAATCGTCTGACATGGACACTGAGGTTTTTATTTTCTTCTTATTGCTCTGCTCCCTAGATATCTACAGCAGGGCAGTCGGGGTGTACGGGCCTTGTCCGTACCACCCATAATTCTTCTCTCTCTTTTGGAAGAATTACAAGCCGATGAATCGTTGGTTCTTTGGCTTCTGTTTTCGTTTTTCTTTGGGGAATGTTTGGGGTAGGCTTTTGGGGATAGGGGAGGGATCCTGGTGGGGGTGTATGGCTTATATGGATTGCTGACTTGTTCTGGGTCAAACAGCACGAACAGGGGCGGTTCGGCGTAACAAGTGGTTTTCAGGGAATGGAACTTTTCTCTAATTCGGTAGGCGGCAACAAGGTGATTCACATGGGGAGGGTGGTAAGTAGGTCTGCCTGATGGTTTCGATCGCATCCTGGAAT
This sequence comes from Triturus cristatus, assembly GCF_964204655.1. Taxonomy (NCBI): domain Eukaryota; kingdom Metazoa; phylum Chordata; class Amphibia; order Caudata; family Salamandridae; genus Triturus; species Triturus cristatus. Next base: position 140,597,204 of record NC_140591.1, on the reverse strand, counting down.
GTTAAGGGGCTGAACTCTCCCCAGAAACCGCAGAGAATGTGGAAATAGGTGGTTGACCTCCAAGAGACTTATCTCAAGAAATCTGAGGTCAATAGGCTAAGACACAAATCACATCCTTTAATATACACATCATCCGCAGGTCCCAAACACAATGGAGTGGGGCTGCTCTTCCACAGCACTACTAAGTTCCAACCTGAAGCCACCAAGATGGACAGGGATGGAGGAATCAGAATGATCAGGGGGCGGCTGAGGGGCTCCTCATGCACATTCGTTTCTCTCTATGCACCCAACTCGGGCCAGTCCACATTCCTATCTACCGCTTTAGACTTGATTTGCCGAAGGTCCGGTGGTGTCCAAAGGGGTCAAACAAAAAATGCACACTCTAGGCCTCTGTGATGCTTGGCGGATGATGAATTCCACTACCAGAGACTACGCTTTCTACTCACACGTCCATCAGACGTACTCTAGGATAGATTATATTTTCATTAGTCAGGCTTTGGTGGGGACTCTGCAGGCAGCGTAGATTCTGCCGATATCATTTTCCAATCACAGCTTAATCACCATCAGTTTGACCTGGGGTGCCAAATCTAACTCTCCGCAGTGGTACTTTCCAGCGGCGCTCACACGTGACAAAACGCTGCGCGAGGAATTGAGGGCATCTATCACGGATTACTCTACTCTTAATAGTCCACAGGCTACATCCCCACAGAACAATTTGGATGCCTTTAAGGCGGTGCTGTAAGGTAAATGCATTCAACTTAACACGGTCCTAAATAAACATCGGGCAAAGGAACGCGTGGCCCTTGATGGGGAGTTAGAAACTGTTGAAAAAGCACATAAAGCCACACCCATGCGGGCATTGCAGCGGCAATTTACTGCGTTACGGGGCAAATTGCGCACCATTTACAATAATAGAGCCGAGTACACATTACTGAAGTTACGCCAGACATCCTATGCGCAAGGCGACAAGGTGGGTCCACACTTAGCACGTCAGCTTCGTGTGAAACAGGAGCGCAAATTTATTGGGGGTCAGCTAATCCACACCAAGGCCACCAAGGCCAATATCTTTGGCGACTTCTATGGGACACTCTATCGCAGTACATCTCCAGATAGGCACCAACAACAGCAATATCTGGATTCGGTGACTCTCCCCCATATCTCTCCCATGGTTGCGAGTTCCTTAGATGCTCCCATCTCCTCAGAAGAGGTGGGGTAAGCCATCTCGAGACTCAAACTTCATTAAGCCCCTGGACCTGATGGCCTCACTGCACAATTTTATAAATGCTACGCAGCCGAAATCATCCCCCACCTCACTGAGCTATTTCAGGTGATAGCAGCAGAGGCCAAAGGAAATGAAGGACGAAGTGTTGAACATTGCAAGCACTCACCCCCAGTCAACTGATCTGGGTTTAATCCATCACCATTCTTTAGCCCACTCTGCCACCCCAGTTCAGACATGGGCATATGCAAATCAGTCTGACCCTGTGCCTCATGGGAACAGTCCAGCCCGAACTGCAAAGCCATGTCTTCCCTGGACCGGAAACAAGCTTCCTAGGACCGGTTTCTGGCATTTCAGCCGTCTTCAGCCAGGCTTGCTTGAATCCAGTGGCAAAGTGAGCAAGGGACTCACGTCTGAGCATACCCTGCCAACTTATGGCGAACAAAGCAAAAACCAAAGGAAATGAAGGACGGAGTGTTGAACATTGCAAGCACTCACCCCCAGTCAACTGATCTGGGTTTAATCCATCACCATTCTTTAGCCCACTCTGCCACCCCAGTTCAGACATGGGCATATGCAAATCAGTTTGACCCTGTGCCTCATGGGAACAGTCCAGCCCGAACTGCAAAGCCATGTCTTCCCTGGACCGGAAACAAGCTTCCTAGGACCGGTTTCTGGCATTTCAGCCGTCTTCAGCCAGGCTTGCTTGAATCCAGTGGCAAAGTGAGCAAGGGACTCACGTCTGAGCATACCCTGCCAACTCATGGCGAACAAAGCAAAAACCAAAGGAAATGAAGGACGGAGTGTTGAACATTGCAAGCACTCACCCCCAGTCAACTGATCTGGGTTTAATCCATCACCATTCACCATAGCAGCAGAGGCGCAAGTCTCGACGTCGATGGCTGAAGCAGTAATATCTGTGATTCCCAAGCCAGGGAAGGACCCCGAACTTTGTGCCTCCTATAGGCCCACAGCATTCTCAATCTCGATGCGAATCTCTATTCCGCGATCTTAGCCGCAAGGCTTGAGGATTTGATGCCCGAATTAGTCCACCCTGACCAATCAGGCTTTATAAAGGGAAGGCAAACCGATGATACTATCTGCTGCACCATACATCGTATTGAGAAGGCGTCTAACTTTAAATTTCCGGCAATCTTGGTGGGTCTCAATGCGGAAAAGGTCTTCGACAGGGTCGACTGGTCGTTCCTCTTCCTCGCCATGCGGAAATTTGGCTTCGGTGACTCAACGCTGTTAAGATGACGGTCTTACTAAAACTTCTGTATTTATTTCAAGCCTTACCTATTGAACTTGACCAAGACCTATTGCCCCGCTTGTGCTCCTTAGTCACTAAATTCATCTGGCAAAGTGGGAGGGCCTGTCTCGCTTTCACGTACTGCGGTGACCGAGGAGCAAAGGTGGGGTGGCTCTACCGGACTTCACACTTTACTATCAAGCGGCACAGCTACGAGTCCGACAAGCACTGGCTTAACATGGACAGGTCGATTGTGGAGCGCTCCATTTGGGACGTCCTGTGGAAGCCAAAGAAAGACCGGCCTAAGAACGCTTACATAAGCACTCCCACACACACTACACTGACGATCTGGGATCAGGTCACAAGGAGGGAGGGGTGGACCTCATTTCCCTCCCCGTATACCCTGATTCACTTCAATCCGGCATTCCCACCGGCACTCCATGAAGGGCCCTTTGACTGCTGGAGGGAGGGGGGATGCCTCAAGATCTCTGACTTATTCCATAATTATGACATCCTGACATTCGAAAACTGCAAAAGAGAGTTTTTAATAACCCATAGCGAACACTACCACTAACTCCAGCTTAAACACTGGGTCACACTACCACACATTAGAGAGGCCACGACTAGAGAATTAACGGTCATGGAAAAGACTGCGGTTCACAAGGCTGGTTCCATGAAAGGCGCCATCTCCTCACTCTACACCATGTTATTGACTACACTACACGCACCCAGGGCGCGCTACATGTCCTTCTGGGAGCAGGTTCTAGGGCGCGATATCACTGAGAAGAAATGGAAACATTTATGGGGTGACATCACTAGTCACAACAAGTCTGTGGCACTGAGAGAAGCACACTATATGAGTTTGCTAGATTGGTACCTGTTGGACTTGGCCCTTTTTGCAGGGTCATCCCTGAAATTTTTACCTTCCTCCTGTATTTTTTCTGACCTGTTGTTGGCTGTTCTATGACCCTGGGCACTTTACCACTGCTGATCAGTGCTAAAGTGCATGTGCTCTCCCTACTGTAAAATGTATATGTTGGTTGGATTCCATGATTGGCTTATTCGGTTTACTGTCAGACCCCAGTAAAGTGCACCAGGAGTGCCCAGGGCTTGTAAATACAAATGCTGCTGGTGGGCTTGCAGCACTGGTTGTGCCACCCACAGAAGCTGCCTAGTAAAATGTGTCTAAGGTCTGCCATTGCAGAACCTGCGTGCAGTCTGGTACTGTCATGCTGACTGGGTAAGTGCACCCACTAACCAGTCCCTACACCTTCCCATAACTTCATATTAGTCACCCCTATGGTAGGTCCATGGGCAGGGTGCATTGTAAGCATAAGGTAGGACAAGCCCTGATGTGTGTGGCATGTCCTAATAGTGAATTACAGCCATTTTCATTTTTCACTATTGCAAGGCTACCTGTTCCCATAGGCCAGAATGGGCTGTTAGAATTGTTACATCCTATGCTCCTAACATACCCAGGGAACATGGTAGAAATTCGAGTTTAGTATGCCTGAACTCCGAATAATAAAATACATCTTTTAGTAAAGTTTATTTTAATATTCGGTGTTTGCAAATGCCTCTTTTAGAAAGTTGGTATTGGCTTGCCTGACCATTTCAGCCCGCCTCTGCTATGATGTGGATCTGCCTGTCTGGTTTGTGAGTGACAGGGCTGGGGAAACCCAGAGGGGCAGGGCTAGGTAGCCTGGTGGTGAATAGAGAGATTGACATCCAGATGGGTGGGAGGAGTGCACCTGAACTCTGAATAGGGCTGTGCTCTGCCACCACAATGCTGGCTCCACCTCCTGTGGAGCGGCTGATGTCTCTGCCCTGCACCCTGAATAGAAAGTCAGAGTCTTGTCAACAAAGTGCTCAGGAACTGGTTTGGACTGGGCAAAGGCCCCTCTATCCCAGAGGAACAAAGGAATTAGGGGTATAAGTATTGGGACCCTGCTCCCAAGAAATTAGATCCTGCTTGACAAGAAGAACCTCTGCCTGAGGAGAAGGAACTGGGAAAGCTGTAAGGAGGAGTACTGTCCCTGACCTGGGGGATTGGCCTGCAGTGGTTGCCTTGCTGCTGAAGGAGAGGAGAAAGACTACAAAGACTTTATTTCAACTTGTGCTTAAAAAGATCTCCAAGGGCTTGGAATAGAGCTTGCCTCCTGCTGAAGTCTCAGGAACAACAGACTTCACCCCCCAGCTCCCCAGAGTTCTTTGGAAGTGCCTGCTGCTGTTGTTGGGCCTTCTGAGGGACTGCGTGTCGCAAGGAGCTGGTAGCGCGACTCAAGAAGGAGAAGCGTGCCACTGTCGTAGCTGCTGTCGTCGCATCTCGTAAAGTGTGTCGCCGCTGCAGCATCGCATTGAGCGGAAGCATCTCGCATCATCCAAGAAGTGTCTCGCAACGTCGAAGAAGCGTGTCGCCATCGCAGCCATCGTAGCTGACGCATCGCACCGCATCAAGAGAAGAGTCTCGCATCGAGGAAGAAGCGTGTCGCCATCGCAGCCATCGTAGCCATCGTAGCTATCGCATTGCACCGCATCAAGAAAAGCGCCTCGCATCCACGGAGAAGCGTGCCACCGTCGGAGCTGCTGTCGTTGCATCGCGTAAAGAGGTGTCGCCGCTGCAACATCGCATCGAGCGGAAGCGTCTCGCAAACGTCGGAGAAGAGAATTTCACCTGTTAGAGGGCCAGCTGTCGATGGGAGATTTAGGCCTCCACAAGATTAGACAGATCTATCAGACCCTAACGGCTCACACACTGAAAACGCTAGACAAGACGCGGCAGGCATGGCAGGCTGACATTCCTGACTTGACTGACGACGACTGGGCCAAAACCATCGTTAGTCCGCGTGGTGCAGCGGTCTCTACTAGATACCACCTGATACAGTTTAAATACCTGCATAGGGCTTACTATACACTGACTAGACTCTGGCGGATGGGAATGATCCAATCCCCCACATGTGTGAGGTGTGAGTGAGATGAGGCCTCGCATCTTAGAGATCCTGAGGGTATTCGGGGGCACAACAGGCTTGCACACAAATCCTGCAAAATCCCTTTTGTTTCCCGTGTGCGGTCATCACGGCAGAGACACTTGGGCATCGCAGTTGTCCCACGCCACAGAGGGTTTTAAATACCTTGGTATCTTCGTGTCACCGTGCCCCCAAATTTCCTGGGCACATAACATCACTCCACTGATAGCTAGCCTTAATAGCGAGACTGCAATATGGTCTTCCCTTCCATTGTCCCTATATGGGCGCTCGGCCATTTTCAAGATGGTATCGCTGCCCTGGATCTTGTACCGTCTTCAAGATTTCCCTTATCACATTCCACGCTCCTGGTTCACGCTGGTCAATGACATACAAAACAAATTTCTCTGGGATGGTGGGCCGGTTAGGGGTCGCTCTCCGCACATGTGTGCAATCTACGTATTGCGGAGGAATCGCAGTGGCGGACATCTATTCATATTACGCAGCGTCTCATTTACTCGTGGTAAACGAATGGTGGTATAACTCCCCTACCTACCCAGCATATATGATTGAGCACGCGGCAATGGGGTTGACCTCCCTCCTCTACCTTCTATATAGCGCTACACAGCTAGATTTTATGCCACCGGCAGGTAGAGTAGTGATACTGCTCTGGCGGGCCTAAGTCCGACAGATGGGATGGCACGGTAAGCTTATCAGGGCAACCCCACTATGGCAGGGAACATACCACCGCCCTGTGGCCACTTTGGGGGGGTTTCAGGGTTGGGGCCTGGTGGAGATATCGACCCTTGGCGATGTGATGCGGGGCACCACCATGTAGTCCTACCAGCAACTACAAATGGAATTCAACCTGCACAAGACACAATTCTACAAATGTCTCCGTCCCCGCCACGCACTAACCCCCCTGATTCACTCGCTTGAGACCCTTCGAGAATTTCACCTGTTAGAGGACCAGCTGTTGATGGGAGATTTAGGCCTCCACAAGATTAGACAGATCTATCAGACCCTAACGACTCACACACTGAAAATGCTAGACAAGACGCGGCAGGCATGGCAGGCCGACATTCCTGACTTGACCGACGACGACTGGGCCAAAACCATCGCTAGTCCGCGTGGTGCAGCGGTCTCTACTAGATACCACCTGATACAGTTTAAATACCTGCATAGGGCTTACTATACACTGACTAGACTCTGGCGGATGGGAGTGATCCAATCCCCCACATGTGTGAGGTGTGAGTGAGACGAGGCCTCGCATCTTAGAGATCCTGAGGGTATTCGGGGGCACAACAGGCTTGCACACAAATCCTGCGAAATCCCTTTTGTTTCCCGTGTGCCGTCATCACGGCAGAGACACTTGGGCATCGCAGTTGTCCCATGCCACAGAGGGTTTTAAATACCTTGGTATCTTCGTGTCACCGTGCCCCCAAACTTCCTGGGCACATAACATCACTCCACTGATAGCTAGCCTTAATAGCGAGACTGCGATATGGTCTTCCCTTCCATTGTCCCTATATTGGCGCTCGGCCATTTTCAAGATGGTATCGCTGCCCTGGATCTTGTACCGTCTTCAAAATTTCCCTTATCACATTCCACGCTCCTGGTTCACGCTGGTCAATGACATACAAAACAAATTTCTCTGGGATGGTGGGCCGGTTAGGGGTCGCTCTCCGCCCATGTGTGCAATCTACGTATTGCGGAGGAATCGCAGTGGCGGACATCTATTCATATTACGCAGCGTCTCATTTACTCGTGGTAAACGAATGGTGGTATAACTCCCCTACCTACCCAGCATATATGATTGAGCACGCGGCAATGGGGTAGACCTCCTTTCTCCACCTTCTATATAGCGCTACACAGCTAGATTTTATGCCACCGGCAGGTAGAGTAGTGATACTGCTCTGGCGGGCCTTAGTCCGACAGATGGGATGGCACGGTAAGCTTACCCGGGCAACCCCACTATGGCAGGGAACATACCACCGCCCTGTGGCCACTTTGGGGGGTTTCGGGGTTGGGGCCTGGTGGAGATATCGACCCTTGGCGATGTGATGCGGGGCGCCACCATGTAGTCCTACCAGCAACTACAAATGGAATTCAGCCTGCACAAAACACAACTCTACAAATTTCTCCGTCCCCGCCACGCACTAACCCCCCTGATTCACTCGCTTGATACCCTTCCAGAATTTCACCTGTTAGAGGGCCAGCTGTTGATGGGAGATTTAGGCCTCCACAAGATTAGACAGCTCTATCAGACTCTAACGACTCACACACTGAAAACGCTAGACAAGACGCGGCAGGCATGGCAGGCTGACATTCCTGACTTGACCGACGACGACTGGGCCGAAACCATCGCTAGTCCGCGTGGTGCAGCGGTCTCTACTAGATACCACCTGATACAGTTTAAATACCTGCATAGGGCTTACTATACACTGACTAGACTCTGGCGGATGGGAGTGATCCAGTCCCCCACATGTCTGAGGTCTGAGTGAGATGAGGGGACTTTCCTATATACAGTTTGGGACTGCACAGTGTTACAACCTTTTTAGCGCAGAATCAGGTCCTGCCTCCAAGAGGTGCTAGCATGGGAACTCCCGATGGACCCGAGACTCTTCCTTTTACATAGCACAGATGAAAGAGGTGGAAATGTGTATAAGCAAAATGTACAGTTTTTAGCTCTCACCATAGCCAAAAGAGACATCGCACAATTATGGAAAGGGACATCCCCCCTGACGATGGGTAAATGGAAGATCGAAATAGCCAGATGTATGGGGCTGAAATGGCAGTTTTCCTTGCTCGGTGTTGCCCCATTAAACATAGAAAAATCTGGACCCGTTGGGCGTCATATCGAGGAATAGAGCTTCCCCTCCTGCCGCCCACCGACCCCTGAATGGTGACTGGTTTTCTAACGTATACTGTTTGGAACACCCTGGATAAGATGGTAAATGCCCTTATGATATTTTTACCATGTATGCACGTCTGGAGATTTAGCACTGTCTGCACTCTGTTTGAGTTTTTACCCCCTGCATGTTGGGCAGGTGTTGGATTCTGGTCAAAATGTTGAAATTATTGTGATCTTAAGTCATTCTCTTCTACAGGTCATTGTAGGGCTCTCGCCCATCTTTCCAACGAAAAATAAAATAAAATCTGTTGTAAAAAAATAAATAAATAAAAGGGGCGTGGCCAAGTAATATGGCTGAGCGGGCGTGAGCTATTTCAGCTCCGGACCCAAACGACTGCCACGATCTATTTCTACTGCGGTTAGAGAGCTGAACACCGAATGCCTGTGACCATCGGTGTTGTGGGATGACCAGGATTTCTCTAGCGGGCTTGTAACTCGGTTGCTGGCCCTGAAACCTGGCAACAAGCTGGGAGTGCCGGAGACCGAAGGCTGCTTCTAAAATGGCCGGCTGACTCGCGCTGGACGTCCCACGGCCATGCTGGACTGATCTGTGGACCGGCGGCGAGATCTACACGCATCTCGGATCGGATGGCGCTGGGGGCCCTCGGTTCTCGCGGCCCCAGGAGAAAGCTTTAAATGCACCTACCTTCACCCTGCTTCCTTCAGCCATCTGCAGGTGATGGCCCCCGGGACAGGGGCGGGCGGCGTGATCGTGGAGTCTGGAAGGGAGTTGGCCCGCAACTCAGGCTGATCAAGATGGTGCTGGGCTCCTTTCCTGCGCGTCTGTGAGCTGTCTCCACATTGATTAGCCCCTTCCTTCCACTGCCGGCTGATATGAGGAGTGGGCCCGGGGGGAGTCTGCCTCATGAGGTCTTTCCTGATTTCCAGATGGCGACTGGGGAGAATGCAGAGCCGGCAGTCGTCGCCCAGTTTCGGATGCTGACAACAGATGCCAGGCGGTAAGCGCTATTTCCTCCCCTTGTGACTCCCAGATCGTGAGGGGGCTGTGGTGCCTGAAGGTCTCTACCTCCCTGATTTGCTTTGTCTAGTGATGCCTGACCCTAGAATGGCGGCCTGATCCCTCCACCGAGTGGAGGCTTGATCCCAACACGAGGAGACCCGTGTGAGTACCTCCTGTTCCCTTGCTCCCTCACCCTAGGGTGGTCACTGGGCAGCTGTTTCCACACCTTGCCGGGCTCTGCTCTTATGCCTCCCAAAAAAGTCTCCCGCTACTTCGTAGCGCCGGAAAAGGCTCCTCGCCCTCAAAGTTTGACCACCTGCACAACATGGCGCTCACCCGGGAGGATCTGATCTCCACCTTACGTGATTTTAAAACTGACCTCTGTGTAGAAATTAAGCAGGACCTACGTTCCTCCATGGACCAGCTCAAGGTTGATCTTACCAAAAAAATGGCGTCCCTGCAACAAAATATGGACAATATGGACTCAATTGGTACCAGAGTGTTGGAGGAACAGGAATAGGCTCAAGACCTGGAGGCGCGCTCCTCGAAATTTCAGGAATCTCATCAAGCCATGCAGATCCAGCTCCAGCAGGTAATACTGAAGGCGGAATATTTGGAGAACAGAACCCGACGGGAGAATATACGAATTTGAGATTTAGAAGAGGGCGTGGAGGGGCTGGATCTGGAGGCGTTTGTGGTGGTCCTCTTTGCGGAACTCCCAGCTCCTCATCAACTGAAACTTTAACTAGACTGGGTGCATCGAGTGGAGAGCTCACAAAGTGGGGAACACAGAAGGCCACGCAACGTCTTAGTCAAGATGCACTTTCAAAACTAAGGAGGCCATCCTGAGCGCGGCACGGAAAAGGGAGGAGACGTCCTTCCAGGGCTACAAATGCGCCCTTTTTCAGGATCTGGTGCCTTCTACGTTAGCACGTTGACAATTGATGAGACCAATCACTGCAAAACTGTGTGAGGAAAATGTACGCTACTGCTGGACATTTCCTTTTGGACTTACATTTGAATACAAAAACAAGGCGCACCATGTGGCAGACCTTTCTGAGGGCCTATGCATTCTTGGTCTTCCACCCCCGGAGGAAGACACCTCTTCAGACTCCGCGAAAGATGCGGAATGGCCTCGAAGGGGCTCCAGGCCCTGACGAACAGTCACGAAATCTCGTTAGCCTCTGAGTGGTCGACACCTGGACAGTCGCTCTCCACAGATGCCCCGGCTTTCAGGGGATTTAACCTCGGTGCACTCACGTGGACCTATGAGGCACCACAACTATGCAGCCGACGACTGGGCACACGGGCCTGCCCGATATACAAGACATTGTAATCGTCTGACATGGACACTGAGGTTTTTATTTTCTTCTTATTGCTCTGCTCCCTAGATATCTACAGCAGGGCAGTCGGGGTGTACGGGCCTTGTCCGTACCACCCATAATTCTTCTCTCTCTTTTGGAAGAATTACAAGCCGATGAATCGTTGGTTCTTTGGCTTCTGTTTTCGTTTTTCTTTGGGGAATGTTTGGGGTAGGCTTTTGGGGATAGGGGAGGGATCCTGGTGGGGGTGTATGGCTTATATGGATTGCTGACTTGTTCTGGGTCAAACAGCACGAACAGGGGCGGTTCGGCGTAACAAGTGGTTTTCAGGGAATGGAACTTTTCTCTAATTCGGTAGGCGGCAACAAGGTGATTCACATGGGGAGGGTGGTAAGTAGGTCTGCCTGATGGTTTCGATCGCATCCTGGAATGTTAAGGGGCTGAACTCTCCCCAGAAACCGCAGAGAATGTGGAAATAGGTGGTTGACCTCCAAGAGACTTATCTCAAGAAATCTGAGGTCAATAGGCTAAGACACAAATCACATCCTTTAATATACACATCATCCGCAGGTCCCAAACACAATGGAGTGGGGCTGCTCTTCCACAGCACTACTAAGTTCCAACCTGAAGCCACCAAGATGGACAGGGATGGAGGAATCAGAATGATCAGGGGGCGGCTGAGGGGCTCCTCATGCACATTCGTTTCTCTCTATGCACCCAACTCGGGCCAGTCCACATTCCTATCTACCGCTTTAGACTTGATTTGCCGAAGGTCCGGTGGTGTCCAAAGGGGTCAAACAAAAAATGCACACTCTAGGCCTCTGTGATGCTTGGCGGATGATGAATTCCACTACCAGAGACTACGCTTTCTACTCACACGTCCATCAGACGTACTCTAGGATAGATTATATTTTCATTAGTCAGGCTTTGGTGGGGACTCTGCAGGCAGCGTAGATTCTGCCGATATCATTTTCCAATCACAGCTTAATCACCATCAGTTTGACCTGGGGTGCCAAATCTAACTCTCCGCAGTGGTACTTTCCAGCGGCGCTCACACGTGACAAAACGCTGCGCGAGGAATTGAGGGCATCTATCACGGATTACTCTACTCTTAATAGTCCACAGGCTACATCCCCACAGAACAATTTGGATGCCTTTAAGGCGGTGCTGTAAGGTAAATGCATTCAACTTAACACGGTCCTAAATAAACATCGGGCAAAGGAACGCGTGGCCCTTGATGGGGAGTTAGAAACTGTTGAAAAAGCACATAAAGCCACACCCATGCGGGCATTGCAGCGGCAATTTACTGCGTTACGGGGCAAATTGCGCACCATTTACAATAATAGAGCCGAGTACACATTACTGAAGTTACGCCAGACATCCTATGCGCAAGGCGACAAGGTGGGTCCACACTTAGCACGTCAGCTTCGTGTGAAACAGGAGCGCAAATTTATTGGGGGTCAGCTAATCCACACCAAGGCCACCAAGGCCAATATCTTTGGCGACTTCTATGGGACACTCTATCGCAGTACATCTCCAGATAGGCACCAACAACAGCAATATCTGGATTCGGTGACTCTCCCCCATATCTCTCCCATGGTTGCGAGTTCCTTAGATGCTCCCATCTCCTCAGAAGAGGTGGGGTAAGCCATCTCGAGACTCAAACTTCATTAAGCCCCTGGACCTGATGGCCTCACTGCACAATTTTATAAATGCTACGCAGCCGAAATCATCCCCCACCTCACTGAGCTATTTCAGGTGATAGCAGCAGAGGCCAAAGGAAATGAAGGACGAAGTGTTGAACATTGCAAGCACTCACCCCCAGTCAACTGATCTGGGTTTAATCCATCACCATTCTTTAGCCCACTCTGCCACCCCAGTTCAGACATGGGCATATGCAAATCAGTCTGACCCTGTGCCTCATGGGAACAGTCCAGCCCGAACTGCAAAGCCATGTCTTCCCTGGACCGGAAACAAGCTTCCTAGGACCGGTTTCTGGCATTTCAGCCGTCTTCAGCCAGGCTTGCTTGAATCCAGTGGCAAAGTGAGCAAGGGACTCACGTCTGAGCATACCCTGCCAACTTATGGCGAACAAAGCAAAAACCAAAGGAAATGAAGGACGGAGTGTTGAACATTGCAAGCACTCACCCCCAGTCAACTGATCTGGGTTTAATCCATCACCATTCTTTAGCCCACTCTGCCACCCCAGTTCAGACATGGGCATATGCAAATCAGTTTGACCCTGTGCCTCATGGGAACAGTCCAGCCCGAACTGCAAAGCCATGTCTTCCCTGGACCGGAAACAAGCTTCCTAGGACCGGTTTCTGGCATTTCAGCCGTCTTCAGCCAGGCTTGCTTGAATCCAGTGGCAAAGTGAGCAAGGGACTCACGTCTGAGCATACCCTGCCAACTTATGGCGAACAAAGCAAAAACCAAAGGAAATGAAGGACGGAGTGTTGAACATTGCAAGCACTCACCCCCAGTCAACTGATCTGGGTTTAATCCATCACCATTCACCATAGCAGCAGAGGCGCAAGTCTCGACGTCGATGGCTGAAGCAGTAATATCTGTGATTCCCAAGCCAGGGAAGGACCCCGAACTTTGTGCCTCCTATAGGCCCACAGCATTCTCAATCTCGATGCGAATCTCTATTCCGCGATCTTAGCCGCAAGGCTTGAGGATTTGATGCCCGAATTAGTCCACCCTGACCAATCAGGCTTTATAAAGGGAAGGCAAACCGATGATACTATCTGCTGCACCATACATCGTATTGAGAAGGCGTCTAACTTTAAATTTCCGGCAATCTTGGTGGGTCTCAATGCGGAAAAGGTCTTCGACAGGGTCGACTGGTCGTTCCTCTTCCTCGCCATGCGGAAATTTGGCTTCGGTGACTCAACGCTGTTAAGATGACGGTCTTACTAAAACTTCTGTATTTATTTCAAGCCTTACCTATTGAACTTGACCAAGACCTATTGCCCCGCTTGTGCTCCTTAGTCACTAAATTCATCTGGCAAAGTGGGAGGGCCTGTCTCGCTTTCACGTACTGCGGTGACCGAGGAGCAAAGGTGGGGTGGCTCTACCGGACTTCACACTTTACTATCAAGCGGCACAGCTACGAGTCCGACAAGCACTGGCTCAACATGGACAGGTCGATTGTGGAGCGCTCCATTTGGGACGTCCTGTGGAAGCCAAAGAAAGACCGGCCTAAGAACGCTTACATAAGCACTCCCACACACACTACACTGACGATCTGGGATCAGGTCACAAGGAGGGAGGGGTGGACCTCATTTCCCTCCCCGTATACCCTGATTCACTTCAATCCGGCATTCCCACCGGCACTCCATGAAGGGCCCTTTGACTGCTGGAGGGAGGGGGGATGCCTCAAGATCTCTGACTTATTCCATAATTATGACATCCTGACATTCGAAAACTGCAAAAGAGAGTTTTTAATAACCCATAGCGAACACTACCACTAACTCCAGCTTAAACACTGGGTCACACTACCACACATTAGAGAGGCCACGACTAGAGAATTAACGGTCATGGAAAAGACTGCGGTTCACAAGGCTGGTTCCATGAAAGGCGCCATCTCCTCACTCTACACCATGTTATTGACTACACTACACGCACCCAGGGCGCGCTACATGTCCTTCTGGGAGCAGGTTCTAGGGCGCGATATCACTGAGAAGAAATGGAAACATTTATGGGGTGACATCACTAGTCACAACAAGTCTGTGGCACTGAGAGAAGCACACTATATGAGTTTGCTAGATTGGTACCTGTTGGACTTGGCCCTTTTTGCAGGGTCATCCCTGAAATTTTTACCTTCCTCCTGTATTTTTTCTGACCTGTTGTTGGCTGTTCTATGACCCTGGGCACTTTACCACTGCTGATCAGTGCTAAAGTGCATGTGCTCTCCCTACTGTAAAATGTATATGTTGGTTGGATTCCATGATTGGCTTATTCGGTTTACTGTCAGACCCCAGTAAAGTGCACCAGGAGTGCCCAGGGCTTGTAAATACAAATGCTGCTGGTGGGCTTGCAGCACTGGTTGTGCCACCCACAGAAGCTGCCTAGTAAAATGTGTCTAAGGTCTGCCATTGCAGAACCTGCGTGCAGTCTGGTACTGTCATGCTGACTGGGTAAGTGCACCCACTAACCAGTCCCTACACCTTCCCATAACTTCATATTAGTCACCCCTATGGTAGGTCCATGGGCAGGGTGCATTGTAAGCATAAGGTAGGACAAGCCCTGATGTGTGTGGCATGTCCTAATAGTGAATTACAGCCATTTTCATTTTTCACTATTGCAAGGCTACCTGTTCCCATAGGCCAGAATGGGCTGTTAGAATTGTTACATCCTATGCTCCTAACATACCCAGGGAACATGGTAGAAATTCGAGTTTAGTATGCCTGAACTCCGAATAATAAAATACATCTTTTAGTAAAGTTTATTTTAATATTCGGTGTTTGCAAATGCCTCTTTTAGAAAGTTGGTATTGGCTTGCCTGACCATTTCAGCCCGCCTCTGCTATGATGTGGATCTGCCTGTCTGGTTTGTGAGTGACAGGGCTGGGGAAACCCAGAGGGGCAGGGCTAGGTAGCCTGGTGGTGAATAGAGAGATTGACATCCAGATGGGTGGGAGGAGTGCACCTGAACTCTGAATAGGGCTGTGCTCTGCCACCACAATGCTGGCTCCACCTCCTGTGGAGCGGCTGATGTCTCTGCCCTGCACCCTGAATAGAAAGTCAGAGTCTTGTCAACAAAGTGCTCAGGAACTGGTTTGGACTGGGCAAAGGCCCCTCTATCCCAGAGGAACAAAGGAATTAGGGGTATAAGTATTGGGACCCTGCTCCCAAGAAATTAGATCCTGCTTGACAAGAAGAACCTCTGCCTGAGGAGAAGGAACTGGGAAAGCTGTAAGGAGGAGTACTGTCCCTGACCTGGGGGATTGGCCTGCAGTGGTTGCCTTGCTGCTGAAGGAGAGGAGAAAGACTACAAAGACTTTATTTCAACTTGTGCTTAAAAAGATCTCCAAGGGCTTGGAATAGAGCTTGCCTCCTGCTGAAGTCTCAGGAACAACAGACTTCATCCCCCAGCTCCCCAGAGTTCTTTGGAAGTGCCTGCTGCTGTTGTTGGGCCTTCTGAGGGACTGCGTGTCGCAAGGAGCTGGTAGCGCGACTCAAGAAGGAGAAGCGTGCCACTGTCGTAGCTGCTGTCGTCGCATCTCGTAAAGTGTGTCGCCGCTGCAGCATCGCATTGAGCGGAAGCATCTCGCATCATCCAAGAAGTGTCTCGCAACGTCGAAGAAGCGTGTCGCCATCGCAGCCATCGTAGCTGACGCATCGCACCGCATCAAGAGAAGAGTCTCGCATCGAGGAAGAAGCGTGTCGCCATCGCAGCCATCGTAGCCATCGTAGCTATCGCATTGCACCGCATCAAGAAAAGCGCCTCGCATCCACGGAGAAGCGTGCCACCGTCGGAGCTGCTGTCGTTGCATCGCGTAAAGAGGTGTCGCCGCTGCAACATCGCATCGAGCGGAAGCGTCTCGCAAACGTCGGAGAAGAGTGCTGCTGCCAAGGCCGCTGTCGTCGCATCGCGTAAAGGGTGACACCGCTGCAGCTGACGCATCGAGTCGAGTCTTGTCGCAACATCGGAGAAGCGTAACGCCTCTGGAGGATCTTCACGTCTTTATTTCTTTGCACCAAAAATGTCATCGCATCGATATCGTTGCAACACTTTTGTTGCCCTGCGTGTCGCATCTAAAAAGTACATTGACTTAAAGTATCGCATTTAAGAACTTAAGAGAACTAAGCAAAATTCTACCATCTAAAGTAACAGTATTGTGTATTTTTGTCGTTTAATGGTCTTGTGGTAACTCTACATAAAGAATCCTTATTTTTAATATAAAACCTGTGTGGTGTCCATGTGTTGTGTTGTCACTTGGTTACTGTATGTGTTCACAAATGCTTAACCTATAACGCTCTGGGAGAAGCCTTGTCTGCTCGCGCCAAGCTACCTAGAGGGTGAGCAGGGGTTATTTTTGGAGTGTAACCCCTTACCCTGACTAGAGGAAGGGTTCCCTGCTTGTCACAAGTACCTACCTGTGCCAACCAGAGAACCCGGATTCTAACATTGGTGGCAGCGGTGGGATTCTGGACTTGCATTTGTGACTCATGTACAGTGATCGGTGAACACTACTTAGTGAACGCAGACCTTAACGCAACCAATACTTGTTGGTGGATTCTTTTTAAGTACTGCCAAGCTTAACCATGGTGGAGAAAGCAGCATCCATAGTCTCTGTTAATACTGAATTTGAATGGGAAGAAGAGAACTAACTGGACAGCTACCCAGTAAAACAGCTACATTTCTTCTGCAGGAAATTCAAGGTTTCTACTACTGGATGTAAAAACAAGGCAGAGTTCTACAAGGCGCAGAGGGCCTGGGTAGAAGCAAGGAATGCCACTGATAATGATAATGCAGAGGAGCAGCTGGAAAGGCCAGTGGGTCCAAGAGGAAGGAGAACCCCTTCCCCTGCCGGTAGCAGTGTTTCTAGTAAAAGTCTATCTCCAGAGGAGCTGGCAGATAGAAGAGAGTGTAGGATGCACGAAATGGAGCTGACCAAACTCAAGTTAAAAGGGCAGTTAGAATTGGAATGGCAAATTAGAAAGTTAGCCCTAGAGGAAAAGGAAATAGAAATGGCGCATGAGTTGATTATGAGGAAGCTTGACTTAGAGCTCGAGAGGCTTGAGACCATGAGTGTCTCAGCCCAGCAACAAGAAATGTGTGTAGCTCAGAGATTGAGCTTTGCTGAGTGGGCAGAGGAATCCAGCTCAGATGGTGGCAGCAAGATTGAATTTTCTAGTGCTGAGAGAGTAGTACACACACCCAGAGATGTGGCGCCTGATTTGAAGGAGGGGGTTAACATACACCAGGAGGTTCAAGGACATGAGGTAGCTCCAGTAGTGTCCCTGAGAGGAATAGGGTAACTGGCGCAGGGGTTCATGGTCCTAGTGGTGGGAGGGACACTCTCCTGACTCTAGATGAGAGGTGCAGGGAGAGGGGTTCCCCCAAAATTGAAGTCCTGGTATGTGAGTGTGAAGACCGCCCAGAAGAGGGTGGGTTGTGTGACAGAGACAGTCAGATACTGTCTTGCCAGTCTCGGGAGAGTGGTGTGGAGTACGTGTGCGAGGCACTGGATGGTGAGGTGAAGGATAGTTTGGTCAACCCTGCTGTGTGATCCAATTATGGGAGAGCATATTGTAAGTCCCTGTTTTCCAGAGTTATGCCAACACCTGTGGGAGAGTGAGTTATCTGACCGCTGGGAGCTCACATTGGAGGAAGACCTTTTAGTGGAGTCCAAAGGGTCTGGAAAGGCATTGGGGAGTGATCCCAAGATGAGTAGTTCAGGTATCTTCAAACCCAGTGTGGCGGAAGTGGCTCAGAGCAGCCCAACTAGCTCCTGTAGTAGTGAGAGGGGTGTAGGGCCTCACGTCCTGTCTTTAAGGGGAAGGAGTGAGAATGGGTTATGTCCCTGTAGAGCCCAACCTCAGTCTCAGAGCCTGGATGGTTATTTAAGGGAACACCAGTTGGGGAGCCTAGTCTGTCCTGAGGGGCTTCCCATTGTGCGGGATCCCCTAGTATCTGGTGAACGGGGAGTGTCTGTAAGCAGGCCTCCATCAGTTCTGGTGTCTGGCAGTACCGCTCCAGTTGGGAGGGTGCAGAAGTCCAGATTGAGGAGTGAGACGGGGAAAGAGTCCCCAGTGGAAGAACCAGTGGGTCAGGGGCCAGCCAGAAGGGTGCGTCCCCAGTGAATGACCATGGTGACACCACTTCTGTCCTGGGGGATCTTCGCGCACTGTCAGATGGACAGGGGTTGGGAGATCTGCGCCAGGCACACTGTCACACGACACAGGAGTTATGTGTCACCCTCAGGGGGGGCATGCGTGCTCCCCGGGAAGTTCTGGTGCGCCAGGCGAGCGTTCAACCGCAAGGTTTAGTACCAGGGTTGGGAAGCCAGGTTCAGGTGTTGTCTGACCTGGAGGGTGGGAGAACTGTAATCAGTGTCCTGACCCATGTTGCTTCTAGGGGTACCACGCCAGTTGGGAGTGTGCAGGACTCTGGAAGGGGGTGCAGAGGGAGGGAGTCCTCGCTTCTGACCCCGGTGCAGCCTGAGGGCTTAGACCCTAGGTTGGAGAGCCAGGTTCAGGTGTTGTCTGACCTGGAGGGAGGGACATCTGCAATCAGTGTCCTGACCCATGTTGCTTCTTGGTGTACCACTCCAGGTGGGAGGGTACAGCCATCTGGAAGGGGGTGCAGAGGGAGGGAGTCCTCGCCTCTGACCCCGGCTCAACTGAAGGGTTTAGACCCTAGGTTGGAGGGCCAGGTTCATGGTGTCCCCCCTGACCTGGACGCCCAGTTGCAGGATAGAACCCCTGAACTGGTGGGCGAATTGCGCAGGACACCTGCCACAGGTGCCCTGGCAATTCTGGAAGGGGGTACCACTCCAAGTGGGAGGGTACAGACCCCAAGGAGGAGGACCGGGTGTGGGAGAGGCCACCCCAGTCTTTGGTCCAGCCGCCGGGTACGGGCCTGGGGCTGGTGGGTCAGTGCCAGGATGTCATACCTGACCTGACAGGAGGGAGAATGGACAAAGGTTGCCAAGCACCTGGGGCTACTGACCCCCGCTCCCTGGCGCCACAGAGGTTTGAGAGCCCTGAGAGGCATACGGCCTGGGTCTCATCCCTGACTACTGTCAGTGGCCACTGTAGCATTTTGCTGTCTGTCTGTTGGGACACACCTATGAGCCAGTTAGGGTTAGGTGCTGCCCAGGTGGTGTCCACAGGTGAGGAGAAGGGTTCCCCATGTATTGGCTTGGTGGGCCCTGAGAGTATGGACAGAGGGATTCCAATAGGTTCAGATTGGCGTAGAACTGGAGTCTGCCCCTGCAGTTGTGGGCCAGGTCCTTGTTCTATCGCCCGAAGCAGGGAAGCCCATCACGGTGGTGATTGGGCTAACCTGCGTTTTGGCTGGAATGGGGTCCTGTTGGACTTGGCCCTTTTTGCAGGGTCATCCCTGAAATTTTTACCTTCCTCCTGTATTTTTTCTGACCTGTTGTTGGCTGTTCTATGACTCTGGGCACTTTACCACTGCTGATCAGTGCTAAAGTGCATATGCTCTCCCTACTGTAAAATGTATATGTTGGTTGGATTCCATGATTGGCTTATTTGGTTTACTGTCAGACCCCAGTAAAGTGCACCAGGAGTGCCCAGGGCTTGTAAATACAAATGCTGCTGGTGGGCTTGCAGCACTGGTTGTGCCACCCACAGAAGCGGCCTAGTAAAATGTGTCTAAGGTCTGCCATTGCAGAACCTGCGTGCAGTCTGGTACTGTCATGCTGACTGGGCAAGTGCACCCACTTACCAGTCCCTACACCTTCCCTTAACTTCATATTAGTCACCCCTATGGTAGGCCCAAGGGCAGGGTGCATTGTAAGCATAAGGTAGGACAAGCCCTGATGTGTGTGGCATGTCCTAATAGTGAATTACAACCATTTTCGTTTTTCACTATTGCAAGGCTACCTGTTCCCATAGGCCAGAATGGGCTGTTAGAATTGTTACATCCTATGATCCTAACAGACCCAGGGAGCATGGTAGAAATTCGAGTTTAGTATGCCTGAACTCAGAATAATAAAATACATCTTTTAGTAAAGTTTATTTTAATATTCTGTGTTTGCAAATGCCACTTTTAGAAAGTTGGTATTTGCTTGCCTAACCATTTCAGCCCGCCTCTGCTATGATGTGGATCTGCCTGTCTGGTTTGTGTGAGTGACAGGGCTGGGGAAACCCAGAGGGGCAGGGCTAGGTAGCCTGGTGGTGAATAGAGAGATTGACATCCAGATGGGTGGGAGGAGTGCACCTGAACTCTGAATAGAGCTGTGCTCTGCCACCACAATGCTGGCTCCACCTCCTGTGGAGCGGCTGATGTCTCTGCCCTGCACCCTGAATAGAAAGTCAGAGTCATGTCAACAACGTGCTCAGGAACTGGTTTGGACTGGGCAAAGGCCCCTCTACCCCAGAGGAACAAAGGAATTAGGGGTATAAGTATTGGGACCCTGCTCCCAATAAATTAGATCCTGCTTGACAACAAGAACCTCTGCCTGAGGAGAAGGAACTGGGAAAGCTGTAAGGAAGAGTACTGTCCCTGACCTGGGGGATTGGCCTGCAGTGGTTGCCTTGCTGCTGAAGGAGAGGAGAAAGACTACAAAGACTTTATTTCAACTTGTGCTCCCCAGAGTTCTTTGGAAGTGCCTGCTGCTGTTGTTGGGTCTTCTGAGGGACTGCATGTCGCAAGGAGCTGGAAGCGCGACTCAAGAAGGAGAAGCGTGCCACCGTCGGAGCTGCTGTCGTCGCATCTCGTAAAGTGTGTCGCCGCTGCAGCATCGCATCGAGCGGAAGCGTCTTGCATCATCCAAGAAGTGTCTCGCAACGCCGAAGAAGCGTGTCGCCATCGCAGCCATCGTAGCTGACGCATCGCACCGCATCAAGAGAAGAGTCTTGCATCGAGGAAGTACCGTGTCGCCATCGCAGCCATCGTAGCCGTCGCATTGCACCGCATCAAGAAAAGCGCCTCGCATCCACGGAGAAGCGTGCCGCCGTCGGAGCTGCTGTCGTCGCATCGCATAAAGGGGTGTCGCCGCTGCAACATCGCATCGAGCGGAAGCGTCTCGTCGGAGAAGAGTGCCGCTGCCAAGGCCGCTGTCGTCGCATCGCGTAAAGGGTAACGCCGCTGCAGCAGACGCATCGAGTCGAGTCTTCTCGCAACATCGGAGAAGCGTAACGCATCTGAAAGATCTTCACGTCTTTATTTCTTTGCACCAAAAACTTCATCGCATCGATATCGTTGCAACACTTTCGTTGCCCTGCGTGTCGCATCTAAATGGTACAGTGACTTAAAGTGTCGCATTTAAGAACTTAAGAGAACTAAGCAAAATTCTACCATCTAAAGTAACAGTATTGTGTATTTTTGTCGTTTAATGGTCTTGTGGTAACTCTATATAAAGAATCCTTATTCTTAATATAAAACCTGTGTGGTGTCCATGTGTAGTGTTGTCACTTGGTTACTGTATGTGTTCACAAATGCTTAACCTATAATGCTCTGGGATAAGCCTTGTCTGCTCGCGCCAAGCTACTTGCGTGAGCAGTGGTTATTTTTGGAGTGTAACCCCTTACCCTGACTATAGGAAAGGTTCTCTGCTTGTCACAAGTACCTACCTGTGCCAACCAGAGAACCCGGATTCTAACAGTACCTCTGTCCTACTAAGCTCCGACGGATTTTCCCTGACACCTCAGATCTCTGCTGCTGGCAGGATGTGGCCTGTGGGAGGATTTCCGCCACATTTGGAGGATAAACTTTTTCATCTTAAAGATATGCTGGGATACCCGATTCCCACCACCATTGAGGGGGCTCTATTGGGTATCAGAGATCCGGAGTTAGAACAGCAAACCAAAGCTGACAACGCAATCATGTGGACATGTTTAGGAGCTGCAAAACGTACGATAGCGGCAGCTTGGAAAAAAAAGGTCACACACGCTACTTCGCTGTGGCATGCCCTCCTATGGAGACTCCTCTCTATGGAACATCTTGCAGATATCTTCCGAGACAGTTACAAGACTTTTAAACGTAAATGGGGTCCACTTGTAACCTATCTATCCCGTGGTTTGCCTTCTGCAGTTTGCCCATCCTCTGTAAGTGCCTTGCACCTATTCCAGATCTAGCCCATCCCGAATTGGAACTTCGTTGACGCAAACCTCATCTCTTGAGTGGTCAGAGCAACGTGTCTGCCACTCTGTCTTATAGCTGCACTGCTGCTAACCACTACTTCATTGTGTGCCATCACCTCCACCAGGGAGGGGGAAGAGGGGAGTACATGGAGGGGGACTCATTACGATGGTGGAGGGACGGCACCGCCGGGCCGGCTGGGGCGGTACCTCCGCCATCTGGCTCCCATTTCCCGTGCCACATTAGGATGGCGGTGGGAATCGTTCCACAATCATTGCAATTGCCTGGTGGAGCTGTTCAGACCGGGGGTATGGTGGCAGTGCCTAGCAGGCACCGCCCGCCCAATAACAATGCTGGCGTCAGGTCAGCCTTTCCATGGCGGTGGAACCGCCATGGAAAGGATGGTGGAGGCTGGATTCGGGGGGCCCGTAACGGGCTCCCTCTGTGGTGGGGGTGCCAGTTGTGCACTGGAGGGGTATCCATGGTACCCCCCTAAATTTCCATGCACAAGGTGGCAGGCACCGCACAATGCCTGCCACGTTGTGCATGGAAATGCACATTGTGGCATTTTAACATTGCGAACGGTGCTGCAGCCAGCAGCACCGTCCGCAATGATAAAAGGCCTGGATGCACCTGCCATAATGGCGGGCACATCCTAATTGGGCTGGTGGGACCGCCGCACGTCAGGCGGGCGGTCCCAGCACCGCTATGACTGTTGTCCGCCCGCCACCATAATGAGCCCCTTAAACTCGTAAATTTAGCTCCACCCTCTGTTCCAGGGAATGTAAACATATAAGTAAACACTTTTGAGTAACTTCAAAACTAGTACCCAAAGTAGTAAAGTTACCATATAGTGTACGAGTAGCTTTACTAGTGGTCAATCTACACATGTAGATTTACCTTTGTTAATCGACTCCCTTGTGTGCCTGTTACTGTCTGCATTGAGGAGTAGTTTGATTTTGTTTGGGTTCAGTTTTAGGCATATATTTGACATCCAGTTCTGTTTGGTTGGAAAAGCAGATCTTGAGTCAGTCAATGATGATGCCAGAGAAGATTTTCACATAGAACTGTCAGTCAGTCAAAAGCTTTATTTCGATAAAAATTGTATCAAAAAAGCATTAACATTCAAACATAAAAAATACAATTTATCGAAAAAGAGGCATAAAAAAAAATGTCAATGTCTAGGGATGGACTAGCCATCTAATTACTTTACATTAGCCTAGAATAGATTACAAAGTTAAAAACTTCCATTAGTTTTGAGTTAAAATGTGATCATGATAAATAATTTTTTATACAATAAAATCAAAAACAAGATCATGTAATAGGACAGAGGAGTTTGCTTCTGATGATCCATGACCACCCCTGAAATTTAGCCACGCCACAGACCAGCACTAGGCTGGTGTCAGATCGTAATATTCTTAGTGCCACACGATAGTTTGATGTGCCCAGCAAACGGCAAACGGGGCCTAACCATCTACTTCTTGGATTTTTGTATGCTGGGCATTCAAACAAAATATGTGCCGTATTTTCAACCTTCCCCTTGCAGCTCGGGCAAGTGTCCGGGGTCTGATAAGGGGGCTTCCATTTGCTAGTAAACTCTCGAGTTGGAAGTGTCTCAAGTCTAAATTGAAGGTACAATGACCTATCCCTTGGTTTCTGCACAAAGTCTAGGTAGGACTCGAAGCTAACGGCTTGTTTGTGAATATAAAAAGCTTCAGTTAGCCTGCCCTTGTTGGTGCTACTAAGCTCCTGACGGTCAATCCATGCCCAATAGGCTCTTTTGAGGTCTACCTTGCTCAGGGGTGCCCCGTGCTAACAGGCTTCTTTAATGTTACAGAGCCAGCTTACTCTATATGAGCCCAGAGAGTTCATTATTTCTCTTAGGCCCTCGGTGTATTTAGCTAGCTCCGGAGTGCGCCAAAGGCGAGCCCAAAATAGCGTAGCCTTGCCATGTCCTTAATCGAGCGCCTGCCCAGGTCGCTAAAAAGTGGTTTTAGTGGAGTTCCCCTTGGAAGAGAAACCAGTTCTCTCAAGAATTTGTTCTCGGACCTGGAAATTTCGTCAAGGTTATCATATCCCCAAAGTTCGGCTCCATACAGCGCCGAACCAACTGCTTTGGCCTGGTAGATCACTAGCGCGGGAGCGATTGGCTTGCTCTGTGAGGAGCGGTGTTCTTTTGCACTAGCCCCCGTGGCCCGTTTGTGGTTTAGCAGCATCTTATGAATGTGGGGTCTCCAGCTTAGGCTGTCGGAAATTCTAATTCCGAGATAATCAAATAATTTTACGTACTCCAAAGGGGCTCCATCGAACGTGATGGCGACGCTAGATGATCTACGCGATTTAAAAGAAAGAAGCTTGGTCTTTAGGGTGTTAATGGTCAGTCCTCTCAGTGTGCAGAACAAATGGAATCTATCCAAGAGCTTTTGTAACCCTGCTGGTGTTTTAGAAATTAAAAGGGTATCATCTGCAAAGAGGAGGGTGGGGACTCTTTCGCCCGCCAGGGCAGGGGCATCAGCTGGAATATCTTGCAAAAACTTCACCGCCCCATTAACAAATAAAGAAAAGAGGGTGGGTGCCAGTACACAGCCCTGGCGGACTCCTCTGTTAACTGGGATCTTTTCTGTTTTCTGGGCCTGGGTTCCCCACGTCACCTGTGCATAGTTGCCCTCAGGTAGACGGGCCAAAAGGTCGAGGACAGGGGGAGGTACACCCATGTCCTTCAGGACCAGCCAGAGGCGATCGCGAGGGACCAGGTCAAAGGCAGTCTTCAGATCGATAAAGGCCACGTGAAGACTGCCCCTGCTGATCAGGACCACCTTCCAGTACAACAATAGCAGCCTGAAGACCTGGTCGATCGTGCCCATGTTTGGCCTGAAACCAGCCTGATAGTGGGACAAGATGTTATTCTCGTTGGCCTACAGTAAAATACGCTCCAGCAGGACCCTGCCAACCACCTTCTGGCTAGCGTCAATAAGACTTATTGGTCGATAGTTGGCAGGGTCCTCCCTGGAACCCTTTTTAAATATAGGGATTACCTCTGCACCTTTCCATGACTCGGGGATGGGCGAACCCTTGACAAGTGCATTGAGCAGGATGGTAAAGTATGCTGCCCAGTGTTTGGGGTCAGAACGAAACAGATCACCAGGAAGGCCGTCGGGACCAGGGGCCTTAGCTGGAACTATTTTGTTGATAGCAATCATGACCTCCTCCTCCAGAAAAAGATCAAAACTCTCAGAAGTAGGGTCTGCCAAGACGGTGTAAGAAGAAACCCGGGGGCTCTGCGTGTCCTCACCAGAATAAAGATTTGAGAAATGGGCAAACCATTCCTGGTTTGTAATATGATTTAAAATTATATCAGGATCGGAATCTTTTGAATATCTGCAGAGATTCCAGAATGCAGTCCCATCTCTAGCTAAGCTAGCAGCTTTCAGGGCCAACCAATGGGTTTCCTCCCAGGCACGCTTGGCTTTAGCCACAGCCTTTCTATAGTCTGATCTAGCAATTTGTACTTGGCGGCAATCCCTGTTTTTAACAGCTGTTATAAGCTGTTTCTTTCTAACTTTGCATTCCGAATTATACCAGGAACCAGGAGCTTTGCGCCTATTGGGTTTGCCAGTGAGAGAGGATGCCATAAAGAGTGACCCTATCGAATCAGCTATGGCTGTATGGATGATCCCAGCCCTTAAACTTCCATCAGGTTCGTCAAAAGCTCTCTTGAGTTCAACAGTTTTTGTCAGCAAAATCTCTTTTATTGTTATAAGTTTTTGCTCGTCAGAGGAGATTGCTGGCCATTTAAGGTATCTTTTGCAATTCGATGGGATTACTTCTTTAGTAGTCATAATAGGGCTTGGGCCAGAGCTTGGTAGATCGGAAGACCATGGTCTCTTCATATTCAAACACAGGGGATTATGGTCATTGTCGGTGGTAGGGGCTATGACCAAATCCACTGCATCTCGCCATAGTCTGCGATCTATCAAAAAGTAGTCAATGCGAGATGGGCTGGAAATTCTATTGAAGGTGGGGGCACCATGGATATCAGAGGGGAGCCGACCATTGGCGGCTCTCAACCCAAATTCCAATGTTAAAGCATTCAGTTGAATTGCCACCTGCGTCCACTTCTTAACTGGGGGAACTACCAGAGGGGGTATACCCCACCTGGCATCGTCCTCTTCAATCTCTAATAGGTCTTCAGAGGCAAGTGGCTCGTAAGTGCAATTCATATCTCCGGCCACCAAAATTAATGAATTTGGGGGGCAGGAGCAAAGCTCCTCTCCCAAAATAGAGACAATCGATGACTTGGTTCCGCCTTTAGTGCCTCTAATATATACATTAAAGAGCTGAATAGTGGGGCCCCCTTTTGGCCCTCTCAGTGTTATGCGCATCACATCTGGTGAGGCGCTTTGTGTGTGGCAGACTCTACAAGCAAAAGCAATATTTACCCATATCATGAGGCCTCCTGAGGGGCGCCCTCGGCCGTTGGATACTGCTGGGACACAATAACAAGTATAGCCAGATTTGTACAATGGTGTCAAGCTCCAAGTCTCTTGAAAAATGCAAATATCATGGGTTGCGATAAAGTCGTTCCAGTCCGGCAATGTGAGCTTGTCTCTCAAACCGGCAATATTCCATGAGATAATTTTAACTTCAGTATTTAAAACATGGGGGAGTGGATTATCTAAGCCCATAGTATGTAAATCGGGAGCTATAGGATCAATCCCACCTTCCCCCTTTTTCTCATTAAGGATATGGGTATTAACTGTTAGAGGGGACGATTCACCAGCAATGTTAGAGGCAACACAGGGCAATATGTAAGGTTTAGAAGGTAGGTTTACAGCAGGTGTCAGTCAGTCAATGAGTTCCAAAGTGGATTCATCCTCTATCTGTAAATCAGAGGGACCACCCCTCATCCTGGTTGGCTCAGGGATAGTAAAAGGAAAACGTCTGAATTGGATGGAGGATGAATCCGGGGAAGATGATCTATATTCAAGAGCTAGGAGACCATCGGCTAATAAATGGTTAGCTAGGGTAAGCTCGATGGTATCCATAAGGTTGCCGTCCGTTCTTTGTCTATAGGCCCTAATTAGGTCATCTCTAATAAGAGATCGGCAGCCTCTAACATGGTGGATCCAGTGAGTAACCTTGTTTTTTAGAGATTCTTCGTCCTCATACCTATCGACCTTAGGGACGCCAACCATGAAAACTGTGGGCTTAGTGGTAGTCGGAAAAATTTGGGCTTTGTGAGATGAAAAAAGTGAAGAGGGGACAGGGGTTCTATAGAGAGAATTAGGCTGCCTAATATTAGTAAAAGAGTTTGGAGTTGCACAGGACTTCTTAGTGGTGTTGCCAGGAATGCTCCCAGCTCTAGACATTAGATTTGAATTGGTCCTAGCTTGTGGGAGTAGGGTTGGCAATGAGATCAAGTTAGCAGTACGGGTACCATTATGTGATTGAATTGGAATAAGAGGAGTTTGGGGAGAAGAAATATCAGGCGAAGAATTTGGTAAGTGTGTGTTCGGCTTTTGGACAATCGACAGCAACTCCAATACCAATTTCTTTAAATCACTGATTTCTTGTTTTTGGGCCTTGATGGTTTCCGTTATTAGCCCTGCCCCCGATAGTACCCCACCTAGCTGATCTTGTTGCGTCCCGGCCCCCTCTGGCACAACCCCATATCGATTACCTGAACCAATACATAAATATGGTGTTACAGAAAAATCGGTGATGACAGTATTACCATCGTTATCAGCCAATACCTCAAATCGATTATTACAAACAATAGCAATTGAGTCGAGAGGTACTAGGTTAACAGCAGCATCAGGAAGGCCCTGTTCCTCTATATTTGGCATGGAATTGTCAATATTACTCTGCCAAACATCCCTTTCAGTCAGTTGGTTTAGGGTAGACTTTTTACTAAACATTTGGGGAATGATAACAGGACCGGATTGAGTTTTGTTTAGGGACATATTTCCTGAAGGCGATGTAGGCGTGTCGTTTGGAGCTAAGACAAGAATGGTTGCACAATCTTCGACCAGTGACTCTATGCGATCCAGGGCGGCAATTGGAATAGATTTCTTGCAGGTCTTCCTAGCCTTTTTCCTTGTAGCTGCCCCACCAATGTTACTGATAGCGCCCCCATTAGCGTCCAACAGTTTCCTCTTGCCCATCGTGGACCACACCCTAAGCAATATTTGAGATGGCAACAATATGAGCTACGGACAACTGCAAGTTGTTATAGCCCTCAAAGGTGATAGCACAGTACCTTGATCTTGGTCCTGCAAAGTTGTAAGCATCAGATACGACGAATGGGCGAAAGAGGGTTGGCCCGGCCTGGCCTCTTCTGGTCCCTGACGACTTAGCACGGCGCTACCCGCGCACGATCCCGCGACGCGGGGGCTCTCCTCTTCTTAAATGCGCCTCCGAGCACGGGAGAGGCGTGTGCAGCTTCCTGCCGCTGGGAATGATGGGGAATGTAGTTCTCCCCTCACTGCGGCCGCGCCGAGGATCGAGAGTGGCAGCGGCGGCAGGGGAGACAGGCGGCAGGGATGAATAGGTGCAGGTATGTCAGGGTAATCACGTTGGCCCAACAAGCAAAAGCCCCCGCTCCACCGGGGCTCTCCTCTTCTTAAATGCACTTAATGCAATAGAACTGTTTATCATCAGTGTATTGATACATTCATAAATATTACTGGTAAGTAGTACTCTAAGAGGCTCCATGTAGTAGTCAAAGATGAGCAATGGTCTTCTTCACAGAGAACTGGAATTTGCTGATATGTTGAGAAGTCTATGGGAACTAGCTTGTCTTGAGAGACAAGAAGTGAAGCAACACAGTATGGTGACAGAGAATTCAAGGGCTTGATAAGGAGACTTCCTAGAGGTCAAATACATCAACAGGCAGGGATCAGCATTATTGCTGATGAAGAGTGTGTCTGCTATGACTTGTAGATTTCACTGCGTCACTTTTACGAGGCTTTCCTGCGTAGGAACGCCCCCCTGCATACATTATACCTGACACAGGTATAATGTGACGCAGGGCTTTACAACGTGACTCATCTCCCTAGATGCGTCACATTGTAAATAGGGCGCATTTTTTGCGCCGCCGTTGAGTCAAAAAAAGAGACGCAATGGCGGCGCAAAGAGGCGCAAGGGGCTTTTAAATCTGCCCCTTTTATATTTTACAGAAAGATTAATGTAATTAACCACCTCCAAACAGGTATAGATAGAAGGTAGGCGTAATAATACAACATTGCTGGTCTACATTGTTTAAGATTAACCAATCCTAAAATTTGAATCAGAAAAAGCTTTCTAAAAGCAATATAAAATTTACAAAAAAGCATAATATGCATTGAGTACTGAGCCAAGCATGAGCCACACATAGGGAAGCTTGGAAAAATAAAGTCTTGGCTCAGGAAAGGCAGCCAGGAAATGTACGGTTTTTAACCTAAAACATGAAAGGAGATATCTGTGCTGTGCTGAGCATTAGCGACTCAATTAAGGTAGATTTCCATGTCTAGTGAAGTAATGATTGGTCAATTGTTAGCCACCATACTTTTAAGGAGTTTGGTAAGTTCTCTATGTCTAGTAAACATGGAATGAAAGCATGGCTTTACAGTATCCTTACACGATGTAGAAATCTATTCAGGGTTTCAGTATCATTCAGTATAATTCAGGCAATTCCAACCAAGAAAGCATATTTTTGGTTGATCTAGCAATAGGGTCTTCGCTACCAAGTTAAATTTCAAGCAATGGGACAGAACCCTCCGGATAAAGGTTTTCTGTTGGGTTCAGATTGAAACGTATTACATTAAGGAACACAATTTAATAAAATCACTGTTAAAATCATTATCCAGTATAACATGATATAGATGGGTGGAACTGTGCACAATCACCGCAAAATGGCATACTCAGGGGTATATTTACAAGTGAAGTGCAGCCCTGCATTTCCCCCTGCGCTGTTGCTAATTACAGCTGCCTAGCGCCAACGCAGGCACCTTTGCACCATAGTTCAAGGGTGTCTGCGTTGAGGTGAAGATTCGTTTATGTGCAGGAATGTGTCCCTTCCTGCACATAAACAATCTGAAATGGTGATTTGTAAATTCTATGCAGTTCACATAGAAGTTGCAACTCGTTATTTATTTAAAATTATTGTTTATGTGCAGGAAGGTACACTTTGTTGCACATAAACAATCAATGGCGTTTTGCTGTTTCTATGTGTGCTGCACAACACAGAATACATAGAAATAGCAGAAACGAGGAGAAATAAAGCATTTCTCCTTGTTTTGCCAGGGTAAGACCAGGTTTTGAAACACACTATATCGTCTGGAGGTCTGCAGTATTACTTGGTGCCCAGCGGCATCCTCCGCTACTCACCAGTATCTAAATACACCTAAGTGAAGCCCTCATGTGGGCAACCCAATTAGGGAAACGGAGTCCCATCACTCACCAAAGGTGACATGCTTCATCATCTGGGATCTCCTCCCGGCTGTAAACCCTAGTACAGCCGAGGGCTACAACCCCCTCACTGTGAAGGAGGAGCACAGGGATGTTTTCGAGGCTCTCCTAGGATGTACTAAAATCCAGAATATGATGAAGTGTGGTGTATTATTCAGTGATGGATGCAGTACCAAAAAGTGAAAGATGTAGATTTAAAACTGGCTACTAAGAGAAAAATCTTTTTATTATGTATCCCTTAGTTTCAGGGTTAAAAACTGTACTAAGGCAGTTTTGGGAAAAATAATAAACTGCTACTGTCTAGTTTAGAGGGTCGGTCTACATGTTTCAGCTATTTGCGACCTAAAGAGTGTCTAGCCTTCCTCAGTACCTAAAAAGTATTTGCTACTGCGATATATGTGTGTTAACAAAAAGTGTGATGAAAACGTGAAATGTAAATGAACGCACCACTTGTTTCATTTCAGGATACGTAGTTTAACCTGTATGGAGAAAACATAAACAACACAGACAGCCTGTTAAGATACAGCAGTGTCACAAGTAACTAGGAGCTAGTGATAAATACTCAATCTACCTTTCACAATTAATGTGTAACATCTTATAGAAATATTGTAACTTACCCGTAGTGTAGGGGTAAAATACCTCACCTCACGTGGCCACTGCTCAGGACGTGAGACACCGCTCTAGAGGAAGTAACACAAAAACCAGACTTTGCAAAGATATAGAAGTCTGGTTATGACTTTCAAGAATTTTTTCCAAATCAATCTGTATATAAAAACGCGGTGGTAGATGTAGAGGCTGTTGTTCAGCCCAAACACAATGACTCTAATCAAAAGTATTCATACTGCAAAGGTGCTAAATGCAGTAGTATTTTACAGTCAGAAGTCACTATGTGGAAAAAGAGACCACTGCAGGCTGGGGGGGGGAGGGGGTTTATATAAAATAGGTGTCTCAAAAAGTTAACTTAGCTATACAATTAGCCCAGAACAGACACTAAGAATATAAAGGAAAATCCAGGCAACTCAAACGACTTACCTATCCGTCGGTACCACGTTCTTCACTGAGCCATGGATGGAGGTAATCCCGACACGGAAGGAAGTCTTATTTATATACATCTTATTTGAATAATGGATATCACCGGCAAGATTACGGCGCATATCAATGACGCGACCGCAACACTAAAAGATACTGGGAAATGTAGTATGCAATGTTTATTATGCCACGTAAAAAGCCGTGCGCTATGGCAATAGTGCAAATTAGAAATGGTATATTGTTCATCTTGTTAAAAAGAGAATAATTTGCAACGCTACGACGCACAACATTGTGAATGTCAATTCAAAAAGTATTGTGTTAAATGGTACTTCCGGGTTCGACAGTGATGATGGGAAATGGAGTTCCAGAGAAAACGCCCGGGTTTGCGGCTGATATGAATCTGTGGTTCTAAAATCAGAAAGATGTTAGTTGTACAATAACAACTACAACTTCTCTATGCCAGTGGTGGTTTCATTAAAAGATCTTATAGATATAAATGCCAACAAGTGTCATTGGAATAAAACAAGCGTCTTTTGAATAAAACTACTAAGGTACCACAAGGTCTTGAGAAATTAAGTTCCAAGGACGCTAGGTCAATGAAACCATCAAATTCTCAAATTGCTCAAGGAAAAATCGATTATAACGATTTAGGATCGCGGCTGGTGTGGATCTCAAATCGATGCTGCCATTATAGCGACTCTAAGCCCATATTGAGTGCAGTGTTAGGACACTGCAGAGCATGCACTGCAGAAAGTGAACAACGTAGCGCCCTCAAACGTCTACGTAGTCATGTTGTTGAAAATCGATCCCGCCATTATCTAAGACCATATTAAGTTCAGTGTTTGAACACTACAGAGTATGCACTGCAGATAGTAAACACCGGGGAGCCCTCAAACATCTATGTGCAGTCAAGTTGTTAATAAGAGAGGAGCTATCAAGCTCGTGAAGTGTATAGTGCATAATTACATGTCGAATGTTGGTGAACTGTAACTGTTCAAATTCCTTCATATGCTTATACTCCAAACAGGATATTAATCCCATATTAACAGGTCTATTGTAACCATGCAGCGCACAGGCAAGTTGAAAGCAATATCACCAGCACTTAACCGGCACATATGGACTGAAACATAACCCATGTGTGTATGTACATGACTGCCCAACGTCACATGTCTATATACTAGGTTTGAATGCACAAACGATCTAAAAAGTGATGATGATGTGATGGTAAAGGAAGCCCAACATACATTTCTTAATTCATGTGGGATATTCCAAGTAAGGCCCAAGGAATCTCATAATTGAGACCTGTTTTGTCACATTGCATTTTATATATCCAACGTTGTTCCTTCAAAAAAAGGAATTTGGATATATCTGTGATGTGCACAGGAATGTTGGGCTGTTCAAGCACAGCGTAACTCATCTGCTGTATGTTTCAAGGCTAAGAAATGGTTGGTAAGTTTCGTGGCCTGTTTACAGCATCTGATCGTGCTCTTATGTTCTGAGATGCGGAGTTTGACCTTGCGTGTGGTCATCCCCACATAGCGTAACTGGCACGGACATGTGATTAAATAAATCAAATTGTCACTATTAGAGTTGGTATGTCGCATTTGGGACCATGGTCTTGTTGTCCCATATCAATTGTAGTTAAGTGTCCCGTTTGTGGACAAGCCAAGCAGGTCCCACATGGAAAATGCCCTTGTACTGGCGGCAAGTTCCACAGGGTAGCCTGTGAGGACTGTTTGGATATAGGTTTAATGGGTCGAGTATGCACCAGAGTGTCTCTCAAGTTGGAGCTCCTCTTGAAAGCGAACAGAGGAGGGGAAAGGTTTGCATGATCAATGTTCAGGATATTCCAATGTTTACAATTGGTCTGCTGAATCTTGAAAAGTACTCACACATGTAAGTCTGGATGTGGGGGGCTTAGGTTCTCGTATTTTAAGTAGTGCCTCTTGGTTGTTGTTGGCAGCACGCTTCAATGACTGGCGTACAAGTCTATTCGGGTACATCCGTTCCTTAAGTTGTCAAGAAAGTAATCCTGCGTGTTCAGTAAATTTGTCTGGAGTGGAACAGTTGCGTCTGACCCGAAGAAATTGACCATATGGCAGGTTATCATGAAGTGACTTCGGATGGTTACTGTTATAGAGCAGTAATGAGTTCTGTGCCATACGTTTCCTGTATAGTTCGCTTTGTAAACCAGTATCAGTGGGAAAAATATTCAGATCTAGGAATGGAAGACTGTTCTT
This sequence comes from Triturus cristatus, assembly GCF_964204655.1. Taxonomy (NCBI): domain Eukaryota; kingdom Metazoa; phylum Chordata; class Amphibia; order Caudata; family Salamandridae; genus Triturus; species Triturus cristatus. The sequence goes on along the minus strand of NC_140591.1, from coordinate 140,563,075 downwards.
GCTGTATTCAACTGTGAAATGGAGGAAATAATTCCTGGAGTTCAGCCAAGATAGGAATTCCAGAATGGTTTCAACTTCACCTCTCCATATCACAAGAACATCGTCAATGTACCTTTTCCAGATGACAATTCTCCCACAGTTAGGGTTAGTGGTGGTCAGTACTTGATCTTGCTCAAAGACATGTACATAGAGACTGACCAGACTTGGAGCGAAGACACTCCCCATTGATGTACCAGATGTTTGGAGGTAGATAGTGTCTTCAAATTTGAATTTTTTTTCTTTCATCACGAGTCTGGCACACTCCATAATGAAATGCACAGGTGTGATGGAATTCAGGTCTCCTGCCTCTAATAGCGATCTAACGACATCAAGAGTCTTGTCTTGCGGTATACAAGTATACAATGACTCGACGTCGAATGAAACGAGAAAATCTGTATCGCTATTAAACTCAATCTCTGTAAGTAGCCTTAAGACATCTGCAGTATCTTTCAAGTAGGTCGGCATTTCACTCACGATGGGGCATAGAAAAAAGTCCACAAAAGTGGACAGAGGTTCCAACAACGAGCCTATGCCCGAGATGATGGGGTGTCCAGGCGGAGGTCTCTGTGTTTTATATATCTTGGGTAATACATAAAAACACGGCAAGACAGGATGCTATGGCACCAGAAAACTTGCCTCACTCGCCGTAACCCAGCCTTCAAGTTTGGCCTCGTTCACTAGGCTATGTATCTCACAACTCAGAAGCTGAGTGGGGTCAGTACTGAGTGGTTGATAAAAGCAAGTATCACTTAGCTGGTCTTAATTTTGGTGCTGACCCATATTTATGCCACCCTTGTAAATATGGGGCAGAGTCACAATCAATGGGTGTTGCGGTTGAACGCCCGCACAACACCCATTGCCAGTCCTTTTCACGCTAAGAACAGCGTGAAAGGGTGCCTTATTCACAAGGCGGCTTTAAGCCACGTTAAGTGGGTTAACTCCACCTTGTGATTAAGGCAGAGACCCTATCACCACAGGGACGTCACTTGAAGTTCCTGTGGCAATAGGGGCCTGTAAAAATGCCCCTCAGTTTTTCTGCATGACCAAAGTATCATGGAAACCTCAAAGCCCTGCTCCAGGAAGTAAAAATAAAAAAGAGCTGAAATACCAAGATAGCAGATATTTTGGCAGGTGAAGATGATTGGGTATGAGATAGGTGGATAGTGCCAAAGAAGAGGAAAAAAGTACAAACTAAGAACATGGTGGTTGTCCCCATAATGAGGGAAACATGAATAATTTCTAGCATAGCAAACAGCTCAGGTATTCACAAAATGAACGGTGAAAGCAACATGAAGAAGGTACAGGAAAAACATCAAAAGGAGCCCACTACCACATAACATAACAGTAGCTGTGAGTTGTAAGAAAAAGAAAATATACAAGTTATTGAAGTTTTTGAGTCTAACGTTGATTGTGCTACCAAAGAGTTATGGAAATGAGAGCTGAGGACAGTGTTTGAATGTGAAATAGCATTAATGGAGACATTCATGAGGATTAAAGGAACACAGCAAAGGGAACAACATTATGATGCCCATGAAAAAAACTTTTCAGGATGAGATAAAATGGACATGGGGCAACACCTGGGCATGTCTTCGTCTCAGGCAGTTAACGTTCTTAAGGCAGGCCATCCTGTTAACAGTTAACATGGGAAAAACACAAAAACAATAAGAAAAGGACATGGCAATTTGGGAAATAAAAGAAAAATGAGTGTGAAACATTTAAGATGGATGATAGAGGTGCCTTGCGAAACTGAAGGTAAGTGAAATGGAATGCACATTTAAACTAGTAGGTTTCAATGAAACAGGATCAGAGAGGAGGAGAATGGGCAAATATAAGGGTTTCAAGAGGCAATGGACAGTGTTTCAAAGATTGCTGGTTAGATTAGATAGTCAAAGAAATGTATTTAGAGGTATTCAGTCAAAATATCGAGTTTGTAATGTCGACTTACACTAGTATCGAGTTTTAAATATTGTGACACAGAAACATATTGCTCAAGAATGTCGACTTTAAGGTAAGAAGTATTGATTTAAAAAATATAGAAGTCATTAATATCTTTTGCAAAAATATAGTTGTTTAAAATATCGATTTTTTTAATTAGTGTTATGTATTTTAGTATATATTTTAAATGTATGTGATGTATTTTTTGGTATAAATATTGTTTATGTTTTTTAATATATGCGTTATATTTTTAGTAGTTATTAATTTTATTTTAATTAAATGTTTAGTTTTCTAGTTCCGTAGCTGGTTCTGGGTTTATAGGGGAATAGGGTGTGTAATTCATTTTAGGTGCGAGTTGTGGAGTTTTTAGGGTAAAGGGGGGGAAGTCAATTATTTTTAATTAATTCATGATTAGTTGACAATTTTTGTGTGTGGATTTTGGTTTTCTAGGGTTGAAGGGTGGGGAGTAAAGACATTTTCCTAACTTTATATTTAGTTGTTAAATACTATTAGTTATTTAATTGAAAACGTTTTTTATTTGTGTAATTATTTTTTTTACAGTTTAATTTTAGATGTGGGTTGTGTGGATTAAGTGTGTAAAGGGTGGGAGGTTTATTACATTTGATGTGTTTTAATTTGTTTTTTATTTAATAATATTTGTTTAATTGATAATTATTTATGTTAATTCTGCAAATACATTTTTGTTTCTCGATATGGGTTGTGAGTTGTGTGGTGTTATAGGGTAGGAAGTAAACAGACTAAATGTATGTAATAATTAATGTTTTTGTTAATAAAAAAATTCTAAAGAAAGATATTTATTTGTTTGAAAGTTATTTTTTACTTTATTTAATATAATATTTGTAGGTATTTGTGATATGTATTTAACAAATAGGGGCCCATTAGTATGGCGGGCGGATCGCCACCGCCCAAACGGCAGTGGCGATCCGCCCGCCATAAAGCATGCCCGCATGCACATCACCCCCCACCATATCAGTATGGCGGGGGTACCGCGGCAGACGGGAAGACCGTCCGCCGCTTTTCCGCAAGGTCGACGAGTCGCCGCTACGGAAAGGCATGCGGATTTTGATGTTGGGGGCCCGTTGCGGGCCCCCAGGATGTCAGAGGGGTGGGGGACAGATGGGGGTACCTATGGTACCCCTCTGCATTTGCATGCACAACATGGCAGGCACCGTGCGGTGCCTGCCACGTTGTGCATGCAAATGCACAACATGCATTTTTGGCATTGCGGCAGGTAATGCTGAAAGCACCGCCCGCCGCAATGTTAAAATGCAGGATGTGGTGGGCGCATCCCAATCACCCCATGAGACCGCCGCACTTATGGCGGGCGGTCCCTTTTTAGGTCAGAATGGCGGGTGGACTAATGATGCCCTATATGTTCTTTTCATATTAAATATATATATATTTTTTTCAACATAGTTATATTTTTTTAATTTTCTTAAAAAAATATTTTTATTTTGCTGATATTTTGTTTGTTTTTAATTTTGAAATGACTGGAGTGAGAATAGTAAATTTGACTCCTCAGCAATTCAACACTTTCCCTAGTGATGCAGTGACTGGAGTGGTAATAGTAAATGTTGTCCCTCCGCTATCCAACACTTTCCCTATTGATGCACTCACTGGAGTGGGAATAGTAAATATTATTCCTCCGCTATCCAACACTTTCCCTACTGTTGCACTCACTGGAGTGGGAATAGTAATTTTTACCCCTTCACTATTCAACACTTTCCCTACAATTGCACTCACTGGAGTGGGAATAGTTCATTTTATCCCTTCGCTATCCAACACTTTCCCTACCGTTACACTCACTGAAGTGGCAATAGTAATTCCCCTCCCCCCCCCCCCCGCTATCCAACCACTTTCCCTACTGTTGCACACACTGGAGTGGGAAATTTAAGTTTAAAGATTTTTAAATAGTTTAATGTTTTAATTTATAATAGAATGTTTTTTAAATAGATTTTATGTTATTGGTATATGTATATATATATATTTATTTGTTAAATTTTTTATATAATTTTTAAATTTATCATAAAATACATTAAAGTTATCAGTTTAATATTTGTTTTTGAAAGTTATTTTATTTGTTATATTTGTTAAAATGTATATTAAATATAATGTGTCTATTTAAATACATTTTACCCTTAAATATATCTAATATTTATTAATTTATTTTATATATATATAAAAAATTATATTTTGTACAACCATATGTATTTTTTGTTGAAATATTTTTATCAACATTTTCGTAATACAAAAACATATTGTGTTACAATACATGTAATTTGACTTCATTGCATGCATTATGCACCATTGGACATTGCTGTCCTTGCATTGGGTAGACATGTATCCTTTATTTTATACAACCTTTTCGATCAACGATTTCCATGTATAACTGGGATGTCGGACTGGGATAGTGTTCATGGGACCTAGGGTATATGTATCGGACAGGGTATCAGGGCTGGTACAAATCTTGCTTGTTGATATGACAGAGTGCTGCTAGGGGGGGGGGGGTGTAGTCCAGTCGTTATGGGCTATCTCGGTGTCCTGTGTGGTTTGTGGTGGCATTGTCGAGCATCGTTACGTATTTGCTATGGCATGAGAACTGGTGTGTGTGCTTCCGGTAGGGGCTTGTAATTGCGAGTCTACTGGGGCATGTGGGGAGCCGTCCCGATTGTCATGTGTTATTGGCTGTTTGAATTGATGCAACAATAGGGCCCACTCCATGGAGATGGGGTGTTTGCGTATCCCTTTTACCTCCACCTCCCTGAGTGTTTCCTCTTCCGTTGCCGCCCATTTGTGTACTGCTCACACCCATGCCGCATGGGGGTCTGTAGGGGATCGCCAGTACATAGCTATACCTCTTTTAGCCAGCAATATTGCCAGCGAGACAAAGCGGGTTGACGCTTTGTGCTGCTTCCGTCTCCGAAAGATTCCTAGTGCACAGACCTCCCATGTGTTCATATGTGATAGACCATTGAGATCCCTAAGTGTCTTGTGAACAGTGCTCCAATATGGCTGTAGAGTAGGGCAACTCCAGAACATGTGGCGGAAATCTGCTTCCTGTGATCGGCATCTGGGGCAGAGGAACTGGGTGTCTGGGTAAAATCGTTGGAGGTGCGGTGGTGTTTGATATGCTCTATGTAGGATGTAGAATTGTATATTTTTAAAGCGTGCATTTCTGGACACCTTCTTGGGGTATTCGAGGGCCATCTCCCATTCTTTCTCGGGTATTTGGCGTCCTAGCTCCTCCTCCCATGTGGCCCGCAGGGCCTCCAGGGGTTTGTTTATGAGCTCCCGAATGGCTTCATAGAGCCATGTGATTAGGTGCCGTCCCACCCCCATGTGTATGATCGTGTGAATGACCGGATGAGTTGCTGGCTCTCCCGTCGATAGGTCATGGTGTGATCGATAGCTTTCTATGATTTGCCTGTGGAGTAAAAATTGGCCATAGCCTTCCATAATCTGGCGATATGGTCTGAGCTGTCCGTCCTCAAACAGAGACTCTATTTCGGTTAGGCCGTGTCCTGTCCACATGCGGAGCATGCTAGTTGTATAGTATTTCTCTTGTTTGGGCCAGCCAACCAGTGGCAGCAGAGGGGAGTACAAAGGCGCCCCTGCTGACATACGATGCGCCCGTTGCATACATTTGCGTGCCACCAACACTTGTATGGGATAAGTGCGTCACGGTTTCGTGCCTGGCAGCAGCAAGCGGCGGAGTTCTGGGATGGGTATCTGGCCGGTCATCGCGTGCGTCTCACCAATGTGTCTGCCTGCCATCCAGTAGGACAGCCACTGTAACTGCACTGCCAGGAAGTACGATTCGAAGGATGGTGCGCCTAGTCCTCCCTGTGTGGTGGGTAATGGTAACTTCGCTAGTGCAATCCTATGTCTGTTTGTACCCCATATTAGCGAGCTGAGGAGCGAGTCTAAGTCTTGGAAAAATGCTCTGGGTGGAATTAACGGTAGAATTGTACAACTATATTTATGACATTTATATTTTTTTCTCGATATTATTGTACTTACCATTATAAGTATAGGATGTAGATATTATTGACATTGATATTTTGGTCACAATATTTTTGTATGGGGATATTTTGAGTGCGATATTTTGTCAGTGTACCTCATTTAGAAATTCCCTAATGCAATGTACCTAATACTTTGAGTAGCTCTGGAAATGGTGGAAATTAATTTATCAAGAAGGAAGCCAAAGTTTTTGATGGAGGTCTACTAGTGAAGTGATGGGTAAAATATAAAAAATAAAGCACAGTGCTTCAATCGAAGGAACGTCATGAATAGTTTGCTACCATTACATCACAGATTTGATTGAGTGGGACATCGCAGGTAAGTACATTGGGGTCTTTACATTGTATGTAGGGTTTGCAGCACTTACATATGTGTATAATATACTTTTTAATTTTATTATAGCGCAAACTTGACCCGAGGGTATAGGGTATCAGATCGCTTTACACGAGTACCAGTTGCGTTACATGAGGACACATTCATTTTTGTTAGGCACGGGGAGATTAAGTGATCTGCCCAGAATCACAGGATGTTGTGCTTCTCTGCAGAGACTCGAACGTGGTTCCCCAGCTCTGAGGTCGACCGCCCTAGCCGTTAGGCCGACTCCTCTTCCCTACTTTATATGTGTATATGTTTAAATATTGTTATCTATCTGTATAAGCATGTATTTATGGTTAAATATGGCAAACACAAGGAGATGATGGACAGAGCGTTGAAACTTTTCAGACACTCACCCCCAGTCACAGATCTTGGTTGAATCCATCGTCGTTCTTTAGCTCACTTTGCCACCCCAGTTCAGACACAGCTATATGCAAATTGGACTTGACTCTGTGACTCATGGGAATTGTCCAGCCCAGACTTCCAAGCCATGTCTTCCCTGGACCGGAAACAAGCATACTGGGACCGATTTCGGGCTAACAGCCCTCATCATCCAGGCTAGCTTGAATCCATTGGCAAAGTGAGCAAGGGACCCACGCCTGGGCATATGGTTAAATATATACACAAATGTCAATATTAAATAAATACATTTTCATTAATTTATTCATAATTAATTAATGTAAGTGCTATAATTAATGCATATTTTTTCATCACAAAAATATTAATACACATGTGAGTTATTTAATACCTTACATACTAGGGTGTTAAAATTTTTAATCTTAGTGACTAAGTACAGATGGCGCTTAACGGTTTAAACATATGTATTTATAAAATGTATACTATATTTAAAAAATAAATATATTTTATAGTTTACATTTAATGTTTGGGTTTGTGGGTGGTAAGGCAATTTTAGGGTGCAGGGATGGGTAGCGTATAGTAGTAGTAAGATTTCGTTAGGGCCTATGGATTGGGAATGTGTAAGGATAATAAGGAGTTTTAGGGCTGAAGGAAGAGCACTGTACCACCGCAATGGGTGGAAAGGTGTTTTCAGGGTTCAGAGGAGGATAGTATATAGGGCTAGTAATGTTTTTTGGGGTTCACAGATGGGTAGTGAATCTGGTAACATGGAGTTTTTAACATATAGTCACCTGTCATTAGTAAAATAAAAGAGAAAAGAGAAAAAAAGCTGTTGTGCCTTTAAGTTGTGTACTGTTAACTTGCAATAAACTGCATCAACATGGGTAGCATTGAGAATAACACACAGTTACTGTGAGAAATAGCACTAAAAGATACCTTATTCTTTATGTACAAAAGTGCATGGGTATGCTCTCTGAGCCTCATTACACAAAGTACAAGGTACAAAGATGTGTGGCTATTAATTCTGTCTTCGAGGGTTACTGATACAAGGGTACCAGACTGAGGAATAACAAGAGGAACTCTGAATGTCCCCTCAGAAATGAGGAATAACTAGGAGAATAAGTCTGATTCGCATTTTTACCTAAAGTCTCATCCAAGGGTTTCGGCTGCTCCAGCTGCTTTCAGCAGCCACAATCTACAGGTAACACCAGTGAAATAGAATGGATCCATTGATTTCTGCAGATTTCGTAAATCTGATGGAGCTGGTAACTGCTGTTCCAGGCCACCATGTAAAAACAGAAGGTCTGTAAAAAGACCTTGTATGGATCAAAAGTCTCAAGCCCTCAATGATCTCCAGATGCAACATCACTAGTGATTTGTGGAAATATTTATACAGCCTTTTTTATTCACCTGGGGCAGCACAGAAATATATTTTTTCATTGACATTTTTTCATTGTTTCAATGATTGTGTCTAAGGGTGGTGCACAATATTATTAATACAACCATTGCAATAACAGAATATAAACGATAATTAACTGTTCTTTAGTTCTGTCAGAGCGTATTTATTAGTATGTAGCCTAGTTCATAGAACTTAGAAACATATTGTTGAGAAGACTTACTTTGACAGACTTTATACAAATAGTAACCTAGTAACCTTGATAAAGTTAACTTCTTCATTTATCAAACTGCTACTTGTATTTACAAATATAGGAATTGCAGTAGGCAATCCCCCTGTAAGTCTTAAAATACGTAATGCCCTTTCTCGTCCTTTCTCTCACGTTACCCCTGTCCCCACAACAAAACTAGTAATACGAGACGGCCTGCTGTTCAGGTTGATGCATGCAGTGGAACACAAATAATGCTATTTAATTTCCATATGTAGGACTAGGTTCAACAGGCTTGACAGTAGTAAAATTGTGTTTGGGTTGGAGAACTGCTCAAATGTCAGAAAGGGGGCATTGAAGACATGATTTATGACATCAATTTGCATTATGTTTTTATGAAGAGACAACACACATCACGACTTTGATCTGCTATTCCTCTTCCACATCTCAGGAATGCTTCTGTATGGGAACTGATGTGAATTAGACACAAAATATGTTGGTCCAGAAGTGAAAGCCAACCAGTGCAAAGTGTTGTATTAAGATTTACTTTGCATCTCCAAATTTGCTTTGCGCTGGAAAGTTGCCCTAAAGTAATGGAAAGGTGGTGATACTTTGCGTCAGTTGGTATACCAAGGATGGTATATGGGCATTCCCATAGAATCACCCATGGTTTTGACACAAATCCCTATCTATCAACATTGATAGCAGGGATTTGCATTACAAATGTATGCCTCATCGAGGCAGGCGTGACGTTAGAGAAAAATGCTCTTTTCTACAAACATTTCCAACTGGGTGTTGTACTGTACAGCACACATACACATTGGAAAAGTATTAAACTATGTCTAAGCACAGTATTTTGTTATGCTATGTTTAAAAACATTTTTTTAAGGTTATTCTTATTTGTTGGGTGCGCTTTTCACCCGAAAAAGTATGCTAGTTCCTGTGAAGGAGCAGGCTGGCCTGTCTGATGGAGGCATACTGGAAGAGCCTGGTCTTCAGTTTCTTACAGATTTTGAGGACAGAATTGCCTACGCTGATGGGGTAGGGGAGCTTGTTCCAAGCTGTAGGGATGATATGAGAGAAAGAGCATCCCCCAGCATTGGCTCTCTGGATGAAGGAGACTTGGGCCAGGAGTAGACTGGCCAAGCGGAGGTGTTTTATGAGGGTGTTAAAATGGATGGGGATTTTGAGGTAGGCTGGGCCTAATTGTTTAGACCTTTGTAGGTATGTGTGAGGAGTTCAAAGAGGTGGCATTTCTGGATTGGTAGCCAGTAGAGGTCTTTGGGATGCTTGGTTATGTGAGACTGCTGATGTAGGATGAGCATGAGCTTAGAGGCTGCATTCTAAACAACTTGGAGCATTTGATGGGCTGGGTTGTGATGCTCATGTAGAGGGTGTTGCCATAGTTGAGCCCGCTGGTAATGAGTGCTTGCTTCACTTACTAGTAGATGTACAGTGGAGACCAGTTCAAGATTTTTCTGAGCAGTCCTGGCTCGGTGGGCTACCAGGCCAGGGACCAACGTGTGGTGTCTTTGCCGAAAATAACTTCTTCAGTTTTGTTGCTGTTGAGTTTCAGGCAGTTCCTACTCATCCAATCTGCTACTGAGGATAAGCAAATAATGAAGTTATCTTAGTTGGTGGACGAGTCTTCTGAGAAGAATGGATCATCTGGGTGTCGTCTGTGTAGGAGATGATGCTGAAGATGAAGGAGCAGATGATGCTGGGAGAGGGGCCATGTAGATGCTGAACAGGGTGAAGCATAGAGTGAGAGTCAGGGCAGAACCCAGGTGTTCGTAGAAGATGAGCTTGGTCGTGTAGAATAGGTATGGGGCTAAGCAGATCAGGACTTTGGCTGGATAGGGAAGGAGCGAGATGTGCCTGTAGTGGGCCATGGCCTGGGATCTGCTGACAGTTTCTTGAGGTGGGGGAGAATGGTGGCGTGTTTCTAGAAATCCAGGGAGGTGGTGGTGGCAAGCGTAAAGTTCCATATGGGGTTGAGGGTTGTGCAGATGGAGTAGCAAAGACGTAGTGAGGATATTGGTCTGAGTGGGCTCCTGAGTGAATGGAACACAATGTGTTGGCAGCTTCCATGTTGGTATTCGCAGCCAAAAGGGATGCTGCTAAATTCAGTGTGGAGGAAATCAAGGGAGAAGAGGTCTAGTTATGGAGTAAAGTTGTTGTAGATGATTTTGATTTTCTCTGTGAAGTATTGGGATAGTTGAGTGTAGAGTTCCCAAGAGGGAGTGATGGTTGTGGTGCTGGCAGGTGTCAGGGGTTGGGTGTGAATTCTTTGATGATGACAAAGTTTTTTGGGTGGAGTTGGAGTTGCCGTATATGTGGTTGGAAACAGCCAGGCACAAGGTGGTTTTGAGGTACTAGTGGTAGATACAGAGGGCCAATTTGTAGGAGGCTTTGTTAGTGTTGTCTTTGGAGAGGCACCAACACAACTCCAGCTGTATGCAATGATGCTTCAGGACTCTGAGCCGTTGTGTACCAAATGGCCTGAGGTTTAGAGTGAGGCTTGTAATTGGTTTTCAGAGGGACCAGGGAATCTGCACTGGATGCTATCAATGTGTTAATGTTAGCTCATGATAGATTGGAATGGTGGGGGTGGTGTGCCTGGAGCTCGGAGATCTATTTGTCCTTGTGTACTTTGTTCCATTGGTGTCGGTAGGTATCAATGTATTTTGGGGTGGAAGAGCACTTCCAAGTCAATACCTATGCTAGACATTACAAACATACTCTTGTACAATGGAGCAATGCTGCATGGATGGGATAAGGAGTCCAAAAGGTGTACCAGAACAGGGGGAGAGAGAAACAGTACTATATCGTAGCAAGATATGACTCTATTCTGCTTTCTCCCTTTGGAGGAACACAACACACCTCAGCATCTTTGATTGCTGTGCTGTGCTGTATCAAATGTTAGTAAATATGCCCCTCGGTGTCGTCATTTTAAGAAGTTTTGCAAATGAGCCTAATTGAAGGGTGAATCAGCAATATCATACTAGATATTAAGTGTGGAAAGATCATTGACTGGCGAAGAGTATGCTGTGTCAAAGACCTTTTACCATCATGCCACTGGCTATCAGGTGCATTAGTCTGCCTGAAGAGTGCTTCCATTGAGATTGCATGGATGCTGAAGCATCTGCGTGTCCATGCAGTGTAATGGAGACATACCCTGTACCTTGCACCTAGTCCTAACCCATATACTGGACCCTTTCCACTATTCAGAGAAATATTTCTAGCCTGACTCCTCTCCCAACTTCCAGAAGCAGTCCATCATTACGGGCACAAGTGCTCTGCCCCTCCTGACCTCACCCCCTTTTCCAAAGCATGATGAGTGTCTGTCAGGCTGAGGAACTGGTCAGTCTGATAGACATTCACCATGTCAGGATCAGGCAGCCAGGCACTTCACATGCCTTCATTACTTTAATGCACAGACACCTGGAGCTTGAGACATGTTTTAATGGGCTGAAGATCTCGCAAGGGCAGTAACATCATTAGCCTGGCATGATGTAGGGGGCATCATTGATAGAGTTAGCCCTGGGTGCGTCAGGTTTAAGCCGTAAAGTGCCCAAGACTGTCTGTCTATCACTTCTTCCTTTCGTAATGTATCTCAGAGTAGGGTGGTATGAGCACGTCTCACTGACATCCCCCCCCCCACTCTGGGAAGGGAAGGGAAGGGTAGGTCCTCCTCTCATTGAGATCTTCTGTTTGCTCCTATGTCTCCTGAAGCCTCCAGCTCCATCTGTTGTGCTTTTCCCTCTCGCCACCTTCTGGTCATGTCATCATCACCTCAGCCTGATAACAGCCTTATTGAACGTTTTGGGTGCGTCTGTGCATGTATTAGTTCATCTCTATTTGCGCATGTGTTTGTGTATGAGCTTGATAATGGGTGGGTGTGAGTGTGCATCCACATGTGTGCTTGTGAATTGATGGATGTAAGTATGTGCCCAAGTGTGTCTTTTGAATGGATGGGTGTGAGTATGTGTGCTTGTGTATGGGTGGAAGTGAGTGTGCATGTGTGTGCCCATCTCACTACCTCTGCAAGTTACACATTGCCACTGCCCATTTCTAACTCTACTCTTAGTTTCACTCATAAGCCTCATCTGCCCCATACCTATCTACACTTCTGGGTGGGGCTGCTCTGCTCTCGGAGTGGTTTGCCCACTCCTAAGTGCGCAATGACTGTTTGGTCAGCTCAAACCAGTCATGCACACTTTCTCCATTCTCCATGCAGACTGCATTACAGCCTGCATGGAGAACATGCCCAGGCCTTCATTCCCTGGTTTAGCATCGAACCAGGACGCTCAAAACGAATCACAACGCTCCATTGCAGCGTTGTGATTGATCAGGGACCCAGTGATTAGGTAAGTGTATATTTTATTTTTTATTTTTGTATTGCGCAACCCCGCACCCCCCTGCGCCTGACCACCCCCCGTGCCCGCCTACCACATGCGAGTCATGCCAGCCTCCACTAAAAGATCTTTTAAGCAATACGGGTTAAAACATTTGAAGTGAACGAATGAATTGATTGTTTTCCGTTTTTTATAACCCTTCATTGCTTTTTCAGATAATATTGATGTTTTGCAAGGATTTTTACCTTTGTAAGATGGCTCCTGCGATGTGCTGGCCATCATTCCTCCTCTATTTTCATGACCTTAAAGCGATTGTTTATCTATAAAATTACGCCTCGTAATGCATTGTGTAAACAACACTGAGGAAGGACTAATTCCGTAACGCGTCTGTTGTGATTGCTAAAATAAATCAGGCTGCTAAAACTACCCCCCGTAAGTGCTCGAGATTCCTTGTGCACAACTTAGAGGAATTTGGGAGCGATAATAAATATATATATATATAGATATAGATTACCTACAGGCAGTCGCCAGTAGGTAGTTATAGTTAGGACCTATTTTCCATAGGAAATCCGCAAAATTCTATTTGGAATAACGTTGGCGCCGATTGACGAATCTTCGCAATATTTTCCAAATTTTTGGCCAGCTCCGCTCCGCTCCTATCCTGAAAATTTCACTGTGATTCGTCAAGCGGGGGCCGAGAAAAAAGGGGGGTCCCAAAACGCGTTTTCCCCATGCATTTTCCCATAGGACCTGTTGACGCAGCTACAGCCCGAACTGCTGAACGGAATTACACCAAATTTGGCAAAGAGGTAGTCCTCAGTTCAGACTCGTGCCTTTTGCTTAAATTGTGTAAATCCGTTCAGTAGTTCCTGAGAAAATTAGAGCTAAAAAGATAGATATATCTGGGCGGAGCCTAACCACACATCTCATCGTGAGATCTGATTGGCTGTCAGTACTTCATCCAAGAAATGTTGGCAGCCATCTTGGGACCAATATACATGATAGCACCTCATTAACCTCTTCGACGCCGATGACGGAACGGTTCCGTCATGCACGTCGGTTGGGCTGTGCTTATGACGGAACCGTTCCGTCATGGCCCCGCCCGCGCTCAGAACCTTCAGCACCGCGCGGGAATCCGCGCAGCGCTGAAGAGGTTAAAAAGCATTGCAGTTAATAGAAGCTTTAAGACTTTAGTTACAGTATAAATCATTTGTTGATGGTACCATACTCATTTTAGGAATCGTGGTGTGTTCTAAGGTGATTTTACCATGTGAAAAAGCCTTCTGCTGTGATATCATGAATCATGTTTGAGAGAAAACTATTTTCTCATGCTTTTCCCACAGAGGTTTGGATGGTGATCTATAAGCTAAACTGACAGCATATTTTCTGTAAATTCACATTATCTTCCTCAGTCATGTGAGAATGAAGTCTGACATTCTCAGTAAAACTTGTACATCCAACAAGGGCAGAGACTGTCAGTTGATTCCTTTATGTTCTACTGCAGCTTCCTAGAGTGTTCTAAAGAACAACTAGAGAGCTAACAGTCCTACTTATGACAAATGTATTGCACACCTAAAACTATCTTGATTGGAATAAAGTGGTAACTCTTAAAACATTTAATTTAAAAAGGAACAAAATGAGGGGGTTCATTTTGCCATAGAAATTATGATTAGTGCTGCAGAAAGAAAAATTAGGGCATATTTTGAGTTCTCAAATCCTCTTCTATTTCATAAAAAAATTCTGACATGCAGACTGAAACATGCACTTTGAATACCAGCAGCAGACTTCCCTGGTGAGCAGTAGCTTTACTACAGTGATCTAATGAGCAACTAGAATGCTAACATTCAGAATTTATGGCAAATGTGTGACACATCTGAATGCCTTCTTGATGGAACCAAAGTAAAAAACTGAAAGTATTTCCTACTGAGGAGACTGCAGTAAATGAGGAAATTAGGAAACTTCATAACAAATAAATCTCCCAAGATGGCCACCAGAGACAAAAGAGCCCAAATGTAGCCCAAATAGCACCCAGATGTAGCCCAAGTATAGCCCAATGACAGAGTGTCCCAGAGTGTTCTTAAAAACAACTAGAGCGCTTACTGTCTTACTTATGACAAAAGTATGGCACACCTGAAGCCACCTTGATTGGAATGAACTGGTAACACTTAAAACATTTAATTTAAAAAGGTACACAATGAGGGGGTTCATTTTGCCATAGAAATTATGATTAGTGCTGAAGAAAGAAAAATTAGGGCACATTTTGACTTCTCAAATCCTCTTCTATTTCATAAGACAATTCTGACATGCAGACTGAAACATGCACTTTGAATACCAGCAGCAGACTTCCCTGGTGAGCAGTAGCTTTACTACAGTGATCTAATGAGCAACTAGAGTGCTAACATTCAGAATTTATGGCAAATATGTGACACATCTGAATGCCTTCTTGATGGAACCAAAGTAAAAAACTGAAAGTAATTTCTACTGAGGAGACTGCAGTAAATGAGGAAATTAGGAAACTTCATAACAAATAAATCTCCCAATATGGCCACCAGAGACAAAAGAGCCCAAATGTAGCCCAAATAGCACCCAGATGTAGCCCAAGTATAACCCAATGACAGAGTATCCCAGAGTGTTTTAAAAACAACTAGAGCGCTTACTGTCTTACTTATGACAAAAGTATGGCACACCTGAAGCCATCTTGATTGGAATAAACTGGTAACACTTAAAACATTAAATTTAAAAAGGTACACAATGAGGGGGTTCATTTTGCCATAGAAATTATGATTAGTGCTGAAGAAAGAAAAATTAGGGCACATTTTGAGTGACTTCTCAAATCCTTTTCTATTTCATAAAAAAATTCTGACATGCAGACTGAAGTAATTTCCACTGAGGAGACTGCAGTAAATGAGGAAATTAGGAAACTTCATAACAAATAAATCTCCCAAGATGGCCACCAGAGACAAAAGAGCCCAAATGCAACACAAATATCACCCAGATGTAGCCCACATGTAGCCCAATGACAGAAGTGTGCAAAGCACTTATTTGTTGTGTATTTGCAGTTTTATATAGTGCAGACTTGTCAGGTATTGGAGTGCTTTACATGAGCATTGGTTACATCACACAAGATCAAATTCATTTTGGTTGTAGACATGGGGAGATTAAGTGATTTGACCAGAATCACAGAATGGTGAGCTGAAGCAGAAACTCCAACCTGGTTCCCCAGTTTCAAAGTCTGCAGCTCTGGAAGTAACACCACATCCTGTCCCATAGGTGCAACATTTAATCAAGTGGTCAACTGGATAAAAAAACATTAAGATTACAAATAACTTAAAAGTTCTTTGTCGCTATTTGAAAACTCAGAAAATATGTCCTCCTTTTAGTTTTTTAGAGCACTAACCATAATTTTGATTCAAATAAGACCCTCTCATATATGTAATTTCTAAAGGAAATGCTCTAGGTATTACAGTTTTGATTACATCAAGATGACATCAGGCGTTCCACAATTTTGTAATAAATATAGAATGTTAGCAATCTAGTTGTTCATAGGATACTGTTGAGAGGCAGAGGCCAGGGGCACGGACTCTGAAAATTGAAGGCAGGTAGGAGAGTGCAGAGGCATCAATTTGACCACACTGGGCAGGCAGGAAGGGCAGTGGCAGCACAACAGACTATGGAGGGCAGTGGAAAGGGGGGCAGGGGCAACACACCAACAATACAGGACTGGCAAGAGAGGCTGTGGCAATATAATAGATCATTGTGGGCAGAAGGAAGAGGCAGTGGTAGTACAACCATACATGCCAACAGACCCGTTTCAGCCAGGAAACGTCCAAGGTTTTTAAGCTCAAATGGGCTTTATTTGATCTGTCTCCTGTCTACAATCTCCTCTTTTTCAATGTAACTCAAAGGGGAAAATCAATACCCCAGTTTTTTTTCAAAATCTCCCTCTTACCAAGTTCAAAATGTTCACAAGTATGGTACATTGGATCATGGTAGACAGGAGGAATTGGGGTAGGGACATGGACTCGGATAACAGAGGACAGGAGGAATATGGAGAGGTGCACCAAACTGACCCTACAGGGCAGGCATCAGGGTTTGCAGCAGCACAATACACCACACAGGGCATGCGGGACGGTAGTGCAGCACAACAATCCAAAGAAAGCAATAGGGAGGGGACAGGAACATGCACATGGACAACAGAGAACAGAGGGGAAAGAGGCAATGGTAGCTAGCTGACCATAATGGACAGACAGGAGAGAAAGCTGCAGCATAACAGACCATAAAAGGCAGGAGGGACGGATCAGGGGAATTACAATGGAACAGACAAGCCAGGAGGGAGGGAATAGGGGTTTGCACATGGAAACAGAGGGCTGGGGGCAGGGGGCAGGGCAGGAGCAGCAAGATGACCATTGAGGTCAGGCAGGATGGGCACTAGAAACAAGACACACCATGGAGAGCAACAGTGAGACTATGATGGCATATACACAGACCATGGAGGGAAGGTGGGAGGGGGTCGGGGCAGCTAGCTGGCCACACAGGGAAGGTGGGAGGGGCCATGACAGCACAGAAGACCATGCATGGCAAGCGGGAGGGTTAGAGGTAGCACAATGGCTATGATAAGCAAGAAGGAGGGTGCAGGGGCATGCACAAAGGACCATGGAGGATAGAAGGGAGGGGCAGGACCTGGGCACAGACAAGAGAGTTCAGGGGAAGGGGCCTCACAACAGACCGCGCGGGGCAGGCAGGAGGAGCAGTTGCAGCACAACAGACCAGGGAGGGCAGAAGGGTGTGGAAGTAAAATGGACCATGGAGGACAGGAGGAAGGGGATAGGGGCATGGCATGTGGACAGGCAGGGTGGAGGTGGCAGGGACAGGTTACAGTCATCTGACAATGCTAGGCAGGTGGGAGGGGAGTGGCAGCTCAACAGAAGACTCAGTGTAGGGCAGGGGGAAGGAGAATAGGGGCAGCAAGCTAAGCACAGAGGCTAAGCAGGAGGTCAATGATGGGCCATAGAATTGGGCAATGGAGGGCAGGAGGAGTGGACTGGTACATCATGCTAAATGGAGGGCAGTGGCAGCACATCAGACCATGCATGGCAGCAGGGAGGAGGCTAGTCCATGGATTCAGACAACAGAGGATTGGGAGGAGGTGGATGGGGCAGCAAGCCACCTGTTCAGAGAAGGTGGGTATTAGGAACTTTATTGTTTTTAAAATGTGTGTCTGTGCGAACTACTAAAAATATGACCAAGTATGCAGCATAATCTCACTTTTATTCAGGAAGAAGAGGACGTTTGTGACTGTGACTCCGGGCTCACTTGGAAGGAACACCCCCTGACCCTCCACCCCCCATCGCAAAATGTAATGCCCTTGAAAAGGGTAGGTGAACGCAGTGTTATATAGAACATAGTCCTGAGAGCACGATTGAAAATGAAAACTAAATATAGTATATGGTATAAACTATGCATCAAAAAGTGTGATATAAGATGAACCGGGGCGTGAAATATAATATGCAATACATTTTGCGCAATGACAGATTCATTGGAGAGCACGAGATAGCACAGGCACTAGCGCGTGCAATGCGATATGCGCCTTGGAGTGTAATATGCACAGGGCAGTGTTGTGTAACCTAACTAGTCTCTAAAGTTGTAATATAACATATGTGCTGGGGAGTGTATCGTTAGATGGGGCAATATAACCTGTGCGAAGGCAAGTGTGTCATGACATATTCACGGGGTGGTGTTACAGTGCACATGGGCTAGAGAGTGTCATAGCATACCCACTAGCTGGTGGAATACAACACAGAGGTGTGTGGCACTCGGCGAGCACTGGTGGGTGTAACACAGCATTGGGCTCAGCCAGGAGCACGCTGAGACTCTCAAGTGAGGTTCGACTCCTTTCCAGAGAGAAAAATAAAAAGTATTACACATTCGGCAGTGGATGTGTGTTTTATTAACCGTGAGGGGGGTTTCTTGCATAGTTTGGTCAAATTTTTGTCGAATTCCCTTTGAATGGCTTGGTATGCGTGTGTATTAAATGTGTCCGTCAATAGCTACCCATGTTTTTATAAATAAACAACAAGGGTGTCTACTTGGAGAGTACCCACTGGCGGGGGCGCCGGGATTAGGCACGGTAGGGCGTCAGACACGTCAGAAATTTACTAGCGGTGTAAATACATTCCACGTGGATTCATTGTATGCATAGTCGCCTTTTAATGAATATCACGCAAATCGTCATGGTGATAGGTACATACGGTTTGTCCAGCATGTCCTAGGTGTTTCTATAAATATATTTTTAAAAATAAAAATAAAAAACAAAGGTTGGCCCCTGGGGATAGGGTCCCCGGGGCCATCATTGGTCTGAGGAGGGGGGCAATGCAGACCCTCTCCTAAAGAATAAAAAACACAAAAGGCCATGACCAGGGGGTTGGGGTCCCCGGGGCCTATTAAGGCCTTGGGAGGGCCAAATTTATTTTTTTCAACAAAAGAAATTAGGATGCAGGCCCTGGGGGATGGGGTCCCCAGGGCCAATAAATTAGAAAAAGAAGGGGGGCCACACAGCCCTCCTTCTTAAAAAAATAAAATAAATAAAAGACCAGCATCGCGCCGGAGGCTACGCTCCCTCCTTGCAGCACTCTGCAAACGCGCCCCATGGGCAGTTGTAAGTTTGGGAAATTCTTCCCCTTCAATACTGAGGGTCCCTGAGGGCCAACTAGCCCAACAGGTATCTCCAGTATGCGCCAGGGAGCTGCGTTGCAGACAGGTGTTCTGAGGCCATGCCCCTTTTTACACCTCTATGCAACGCAGCTCTGTGGCGCTTACTGGAGGTACCTAGTGGGCTAGTTTGACCCTAGGGACCCTTAGGATTCAAGGGGACTTAATCTCTCAATTTAGAACGACCACAGGGTGCGTTCACACAGTGGTGAAGGGAGGGGACGAGGCATGAGGTGACGTGTGCAAACACGCCCTGTGGCGCGTTTTAAGTTGGGGAAATAATTCCCTTTCAATCCTGAGGGACCCTGGGGGCCAACTAGCCCACCAGGTGCTTCCAGTAAGCGCCACTGCTCTGCGTTGCAGAGAGGTGGTGCAGGCCGTGCCCCTTTTTACACCTCTCTGCAATGACGCTTACTGGACGTACCTACTGGGCTGTTTTGCCCCTAGGGACCCTCAGGATTCAAGAGGACTTAATCTCCCAACTTAAAAAACGGCCCCAGGTCTTGTTTATACAGTGGGGAAGGGAGGGGACGGGGCCTGTGTTAACGTGTGCAAACACGCCCTGTGGCGCGTTTTAAGTTGGGGAAATAATTCCTCTTCAATCCTGAGGGACCCTGGGGGCCAACTAGCCCACCAGGTGCTTCCAGTAAGCGCCACTGTGCTGCATTGCAGAGAGGTGGTCTAGGCCGTGCCCCTTTTTACATCTCTATGCAACGCAGCTCTGTGGCGCTTACTGGAGGTACCTAGTGGTCTAGTTGGACCCTAGGGACCCTCATGATTCAAGGGGACTTAGACTCCCAACTTAAAACGGCCACAGGGCATGTTTACACAGTGGGGAAGGAAGGGGACGGGGCCTGAGGAGACGTGTGCAAACACGCCCTGTGGCGTGTTTTAAGAGGTAGTTTTAATCCCCTGCCCTATTATATACTAGGGGCTTACAGAGGAGATCATGCTAATCACAGGGGGACCCCAACGCATAGTGTTCCCTAGTGTATGTAGGTGTTTTCACTGTATTCTGAGTGTCTTTTAACATAGCACTGGCTCTAGGACTGATTAGTCAGACTCAGTTACCACCAGTATCCGTCTGAAAAAGTTGAGGGTATAGGATGATTTTGCAACAAGGCTTCTTTCTGCTCTTCTGTTTGTTCTTTCTGCACGTTATCCTCTTCCTGCACTTTTCTTCGTCTTTGAGGACTTCTGTTGCTTCTTTCTGCATTTCTTTTTTTTCTTTCTGTGCGTTTTTTCTTCTTTCTTCACATGTCCTATCTCTGTAGGCATAGTTAGAAATTAGCATTTAAAAAACCTTTGAAATTCACTGAAAAAACCATAGGTTTCAGGCACGTTATAGTGGGGAATTAGCATTTAAAAAACCTTAGAAATTCACTGAAAAAACCATAGGTTTCAGGGGAGTTATAGTTAGCTGGACTTTTCACTCATACAAAACCATTGAAATTCCCCCGTTATAGTTAGTTCATCTAACTATAACTCGCCCGCCCGCAATGCACTGCTGATGACGTCACATATTACATCACTCATGACATGGTCAGTGACATTACTCATGGCATCACTGATGACATCTCAAATGACATCACTGATGACATCACTCATGACATCATCCTTGTGATAGAGTGGCAGACCTCCTCTCCCCCTAATATAACCTTTGATACACACATTCAAAAATAGAAACTAAAATTTTCAAAACAATGGACATACCAATACCAGTTACAACAACCTATTCAGTAATTCTAAGGTCCACATACACATCCACTCATTCACCAACAGTCCTATACAGTCACTCATACATGTACTCACTCATCATATGTAGTCATACACCTATACATCCTGTTACACAACACCACTCATCCATAGAGTTACTCACACACATAGTCACTAATGCTAATAAAGAATCAAACATCCATTTACTTGTATATACAGTTATACACACACCACCACACTTACTTCTACAGAAACTTACACATACTTAGTCTTTTAAACAATCACTTATAGAAACACATACTTATTCATACAGGAACTCTTTCAATCTCTCACTCTCACATATACTTATATACACCAATAGTCACATATGCTAGTTTAAAACATATGTCGTTACTAATAAAGACACTATTGAGACAGTCATTCACTCACTAACACACCCATGCACACACTCATCCACCCATACAGTCCTACACACATGCTGTCTTCAACACATACAGACAGTGAGTCACTCATTCATGCACCTATGCACTACGTAATACTCCCCACCGGACCATACAGACACTCAGACACTCATACTGATACTCAAAAAACCAACTAATTACCTATATAGACACTCATGTAGCTACTCACCAACCCATGCAGCCACTTATACACAAAGTGAGAGACTGATACAGATATTTACATATTTAAACATTACTCACTAAGCCATGTATTCAATAAGATACACTTAATCAGTCAGTTATACAATAAATTTTTCAAAAACAAATCATCCATTTAACACTTATATTACCCATTTATTCTTCCATCGACCTTGAGATATACATATATAATCCATATGTAATTTTCAGAAAAACACACATTCCCTGGATGATGTCATCAGTGATGTCATCAGTTATGTCATTTGAGATATCATCAGTGATGTCATGAGTGATGTCACTGACCATGTGACGTCATCAGCAGTGCATTGTGGGCGCGCGAGTTATAGTTAGCTGAACTAACTATAACGGGGGAATTTGAATGGTTTTGTACGAGTGAAAAGTCCAGCTAACTATAACGCCCCTGAAACCTATGTTTTTTTCAGTGAATATAGATATAGATATAGATATATATATAGTACCTACTGGCAGTCGCCAGTAGGTAGTTATAGTTAGAAATCCACAACATTCTATTTGGAATAACGTTGGCGCCGATTGACGAATCTTCGCAAAACTTTCCAAACTTTTGGCCAGCTCCGGTCCGCTCCTATCCTGAAACTTTAACGGTGATTCGTCAAGCGGGGGCCGAGAAAAAAGGGGGGTCCCAAAACGCATTTTCCCCATGCATTTTCCCGTAGGACCTGTTGACGGAGCTACAGCCCGAACTGCTGAACGGAATTACACCAAATTTGGCAAAGAGTTAGTCCTCAGTTCAGACTCGTGCCTTTTGCTTATATGGTGTAAATCCGTTCAGTAGTTCCTGAGAAAATTAGAGTTAAAAAGTTAGATATATCTGGGCGGAGCCTAACCACACATCTCATCGTGAGATCTGATTGGCTGTCAGTACTTCATCCAAGAAGTGTTAGCAACCATCTTGGGACCAATATACATGATAGCACCTCGTTAAAAAGCATTGTAGTTAATAGAAGGTTTTAAGACTTTAGTTACATTAAAAATCATTTGTTGATGGAACCATACTCATTTTAGGAATTGTGGTGTGTTCTAAGGTGATTTTACCATGTGAAAAAGCCTTCTGCTGTGATATCATGAATCATGTTTGAGAGAAAACTATTTTCTCATGCTTTTCCCACAGAATTTTAGAAGGTGATCTATAAGCTAAACTGAGAGCATATTTTCTGTAAATTCACATTATCTTTCTCAGTCATGTGAGAATGAAGTCTGACACTCTCAGTAAACATGTACATCCAACAAGGGCAGAGACTGTCAGTTGATTCCTTTGTGTTCTACTGCAGCTTCCCAGAGTGTTCTAAAGAACAACTAGAGCGCTAACAGTCCTACTTATGACAAACGTATTGCACACCTGAAGCCATCTTGATTGGAATAAAGTGGTAACTCTTAAAACATTTAATTTAAAAAGGAACAAAATGAGGGGGTTCATTTTGCCATAGAAAGTATGATTAGTGCTGCAGAAAGAAAAATTAGGGCACATTTTGAGTGACTTCTCAAATCCTCTTCTATTTCATTAAAAAATTCTGACATGCAGACTGAAACATGTACTTTCAATACCAGCAGCAGACTTCCCTGGTGAGCAGTAGCTTTACTTCAGTGATCTAATAAGCAACTAGAGTGCTAACATTCTGAATTTATGGCAAATGTGTGACACATCTGAATGCCTTCTTGAAGCAGGAGGGATGGATCAGGGGCATTACAATGGAACAGACAAGCCAGGAGGGAGGGAATAGGGGCCTGCACACGGAAACAGAGGGCTGGGGGCAAGGGGGCAGGGCAGGAGCAGCAAGATGACCATGGAGGTCAGGCAGGATGGGCACTAGAAACAAGACACACCATGGAGAGCAACAATGAGACTATGATGGCATACACACAGACCATGGAGGGAAGGTGGGAGGGGGTCAGGGGCAGCTAGCTGACCACACAGGCAAGGTGGGAGGGGCCATGGCAGCACAGAAGACCATGCATGGCAAGCGGGAGGGTTAGTGGCAGCACAATGGCTATGATGGGCAAGAAGGAGGGTGCAGGGGCATGCACAAAGGAACCATGGAGGATAGAAGGGAGGGTCAGGACCTGTGCACAGACAAGAGAATTCAGGGGAAGGGGCCTTACAACAGACCGCGTGGGGCAGGCAGGAGGAGCAGTTGCAGCACAAGAGACGAGGGAGGGCAGAAGGGTGTGGCAGTAAAATGGACCATGGAGGATAGGAGGAAGGGGATAGGGGCATGGCATGTGGACAGGCAGGGTGGAGGTGGCAGGGACAGGTTACAGTCATCGGAGGGCAGGGGGAAGGAGAATAGGGGCAGCAAGCTAAGCACAGAGGCTAAGCAGGAGGTCAATGATGGGCCATAGAATTGGGCAATGGAGGGCAGGAGGAGTGGACTGGTACATCATTCTAAATGGAGGTCAGTGGCAGCACATCAGACCATGCATGGCAGGAGGGAGGAGGCTAGTCCATGGATTCAGACAACAGAGGATAGGGAGGAGGTGGATGGGGCAGCAAGCTAACTGCTCAGAGAAGGTGGGTATTAGGAACTTTATTGTTTTTAAAATGTGTGTCTGTGCGAACTACTTAAAATATGAACAAGTATGCAGCATAATCTCACTTTTATTCAGGAAGAAGAGGACGTTTGTGACTGTGACTCCGGGCTCACTTGGCAAAAACACCCCATGACCCTCCACCCCCATCGCAAAATGTAATGCCCGCGAAAAGGGTAGGTGGACGCAGTTTTATATAGAACATAGTCCTTAGAGAACGATTAAAAATGAAAACTAGATATAGTATATGGTATAAACTATGCACCAAAAAGTGTGATATAAGAAGAACCGGGGCGTCAAATATAATATGCAATACATTGTGCGCAATGACAGATTCATTGGAGAGCACGAGATAGCACAGGCACTAGCGCGTGCTATGCGATATGCGCCTTGGAGTGTAATATGCACAGGGCAGTGTTGTGTAACCTAGCTAGTCTCTAAAGTTGTAATATAAAATATGTGCTGGGGAGTGTAACGTTGCATATGCACTGTGACAAAGATATGGATCCCAGATTGTAATATGTATGGCATAGCGCTGTGCGTTATAACATGGGCATCGAGGAGGGCACGTTAGATGGGGCAATATAACCTGTGCGAAGGCAAGTGTGGCATGACATATTCACGGGGTGGTGTTACAGTGCACATGGGCTAGAGAGTGTCATAGAATGCGCACTAGCTGGTGGAATACAACACAGAGGTGTGTGGCACTCGGCAGGCACTGGTGGGTGTTGCACATCATTGGGCTCAGCTAGGAGCACGCTGTGACTCTCAAGTGAGGTTCGTCTCCTTTCCAGAGAGTAAAATAAAAAGTATTACACATCTGGCGGTGGATGTGTGTTTTATTAACCGTGAGGGGGGTTTCTTGCATAGTTTGGTCGAATTTTTGTCGAATCCCCTTTGAATGGCTTGGTGTGCGTGTGTATTAAATGTGCTCATCAATAGCTACCCATGTTTGTATAAATAAACGACAAGGGTGTCTACTTGGATGGTACCCACCGGCGGGGGCGCCGGGATTAGGCACGGTCGGGCGTCAGACACGTCAGAGCTTCACTAGCGGTGTAAATACATTCCACGTGGATTCATTGTATGCATAGTCGCCTTTTAATGAATATCACACAAATCGTCATGGTGATAGGTACATACGGTTTGTCCAGCATGTCCTAAGTGTTTCTATAAATGTATTTTTATTAAAAATAATAAAGAACAAAGGCCTGCCTGAGGAGGGGGGCAACGCATCCCCCCTCCTAAAGAGGGGCCGATTAAGGCCTTGGGAGGGCCACATTTATTTTTTTCAACAAAAACAATCAGGGTGCAAGCCCTGGGGATGGGGTCCCTAGGGCCAATAAATTAGAAAAAGAAGGGGGCCACACAGCCCTCCTTCTTTAAAATAAATAAGTGAATAAAAGACCGGCATCGTGCCGGAGGCCACGCCCTCTCCTTGCAGCACTCTGCAAACGCGCCCCCTGGCCAGTTGTAAGTTGAGGAATTAATTCTCCTTCAATACTGAGGGTCCCTGAGGGCCAACTAGCCCAAAGGGCATCTACAGTATGCACCAGGGAGCTGCGTTGCAGACAGGTGTTCTGAGGCCACGCCTCTTTTTACACCTCTATGAAACGCAGCTCTGTGGTGCTTACTGGAGGTACCTAGTGGGCTAGTTTGACCCTAAGGACCCTTAGGATTCAAGGGGACTTAATCTCTCAACTTAGAACGGCCACAGGGCGCGTTTACACAGTGGTGAAGGGAGGGGACGGGGCCTGAGGTGACGTGTGCCAACACGCCCTGTGGCGCGTTTTAAGTTGGGGAAATAATTTCCTTTCAATCCTGAGGGACCCTGGGGGCCAACTAGCCCACCAGGTGCTTCCAGTAAGCGCCACTGCTCTGCGTTGCAGAGAGGTGGTGCAGGCCGTGCCACTTTTTACACCTCTCTGCAACGCAGCTCTGTGGCGCTTACTGGAGGTACCTAGTGGGCTAGTTGGACCCTAGGGACCCTCAAGATTCAAATGAACTTAATCTCCCAACTAAAAATGGCCACAGGGCGTGTTTACACATTTGAGATGTCATCAGTGATGTCATGAGTGATGCCACTGACCATTTCATGAGTGATGTAATATGTGCCGTCATCAGCAGTGCATTGTGGGCGCACGAGTTATAGTTAGCTGAACTTACTATAACGGGGGAATTTCAATGGTTTTGTACGAGCGAAAAGTCCAGCTAACTATAACGCCCCTGAAACCTATGGTTTTTTCAGTGAATTTCTAAGGTTTTTTAAGTGCTAATTCCTAACTATAACGTGCCTGAAACCTATGGTTTTTTCAGTGAATAGATATATACATATACTTATTTCAATTCATACTCTTCTGCGATCTACCATACTACGCTCTCTCTCCAACCATGTGCCATAGTACTCGCCTTGCCACAGTTAATACACTCTTCATTTGCTCTGAAGTACATTAACGGGACTGGAAGCAAAATTGTCTCCTGTGATGTCCACCTTATGAAAAGGATCAAGTTGATACCAAGACTTTTGCCTGTGGGTCAATCACCTCTCTGCCCCTCACTATACACTAATGACACTCTAAAGTTGACTTAAGTCGCCTAGCAGAAGAAACTGAACAATGTGTTTACATCCGGGCTGCTTGCCTACTCTTACCATCTGTAAATGCTACTGTCTCTCCAAAGGCTCTAACTCTAAATACGCCAACACAATTAACCTCACTAGTCCTCAGCAACAACTGCAAGCTAGCATCACCAGCCGACACCCACAGACCCTTCAGCTGTCACCGCTGCTGGCACACATGCAGCACCGCCAAGACCACGGACCCAGCGCAACCCGCCCGCAAGAACACAACCGAACCGAAGACCCTGCAATGCATCCTCCTCAACGTCCAATCCCTCCACAAACACGCCACCGAACTCTGGGACCTCCTCAACAGCACCACCCCGGACATATCATTCTTTACAGAAACCTGGACCAACACCACCTCAGGACCGGACATCGCCATCGCCATTCCCCAAGGATACAAGATCTCCTGGAAGGACCGCCCCACCCGCCCGGGAGGAGGAATCGCCATCATCCACAAATCCACCCTCCGCCTGAGCACACTCCCCGATGAGCCCACAGACCTGATGGAACACCTTCACTCCAAGATACTGTCGAGCACTACCTCCACCCTCCCAGGAACCCTCATCTACCGACCCCCTGGACCCCGCGGACCTTTCGCCAACTCTATCACGGACATCATCTCCCTGCATGCCATCGCGTCCACCAACTACACCCTACTGGGAGACCTCAACTTCCACCTCGACAAACAACTGGCCCCAGCACCACGTCCTTTCTGGACAATCTCCACAACATTGGATTCCGCCAGATCGTGACTGAACCCACACACTCAGCAGGACACACCCTCGACCCCCTCTTCACAAAAGGAAACTCTATCACCATCAGCCACACTACCGAACTCCCATGGACTGACCATCGATGCGTCCACTTCACCTTCAGAACACCCACCATCCACAGACACCAGCACCTGCTCGACGAAGAAACTGGACCAGAATCACCGATGACCAGCTAACCTCATTACTCAGCAACTCCACCCCAACCATCACGGAAAACAACAACCCCCAACACCGCAGCTCGAACCCTGCACAGATGGATCTCCGACAGCGCCAACACCATAGCCCCCCTCAAGAAAAACAACAACACCCACGCCAAGAAAGCTAGATGGTTCACCACTGATCTTCGAGAGTCCAGACGCACATGCCGCCGACTCGAAAAGGCCTGAAGGAACACTAAATCCACAGAAGCCCACAACAACTTCAGAGCCGCCACCAACGCCCACCACCAACTCATCAGAAAAACGAGAAAAAAAGCATTTTGAGCTCTGAGTCCAGGATGATTCCCAGGTTGCATGCGTGGTCCGTGGGGGTGGGCGGGTTTCCAAGGGCAGGGGGCCACCAGGTGTTGGGGTTTGGGCCCATGATGAGTACTTCCGTTTTGTTGGTGTTTAGTTGTAGGCAGCTGTTTTTCATCCATTTGTTGACGGCTTCCATGCCTTCTCGATGGGGGCAAGCGGAGCCAAGTAGACGTTGAAGAGCGTAGGGCTGAGGGAGGATCCCTGGGGGACTCCGCAGGTGGTAGGTGTAGGGTCCGAGAGGAAAGGGGGTAGTCTGACCCACTGCGTTCTGCCAGAGAGGACAGAGATCAGCTGCGGATTGTCTCAAGGCTCCTCCCTGAGCCCCACCTCCTTCAACATCTACATGTCCCACTTTCAGCCATCATCAGAAGCCACAGACTCAACATTGTCGCCTACGCTAACGGCACCTAGGTGATTTTCTCCCTCACAAACAAACCCACAGCCGCCAAGAGCAACTTCCACAATGGGATGAAGGCAGTCGCCACCTGGTGCCTCAAGCTTAACTCAAACAAGACCAAAGTCCTCATCTTGAGCTCCACTCCCTCTGCCTGGGACGACTCCAGGTGGCCTGCAGCACTTGGAACCCTGCCACACCCATGGGCCACGCACAGAACCTCAGAATCATCCTGGACTCCTCTCTCTCAATGCATTGCCAAATCAACGCAATTTCGTCCTCTTACTTCCACACGCTTCACCTGCTTTGTAAAAACGTTAAGTGGATCCCCACCAAGTCCAGGAAAAACCAACACCCATGCGCTCATCAGCAGCAGACTCAGTTCAGCAACACACTCTATGCCGGCACCACACTGCAGAACAAACTACAGAACATCCAGAATTCCTCCGCGAGACTCACTCCCAACATCCCATACCTCAGCCACATCACCAGCCACCTGAGAGACCTTCGCTGACTACCAATCAACAAAAGAATTACCTTCAAGCTCCTCATGCATGCCATCAAATCCCCTAAAAACAAAAGACCTGCATACGTCAACCACCGCCTCTCCTTATACTCTCCCACCAGAAATCTTTGCTCCACCCAACTGGCCCTACCCACCATCCGAAGGATCTGCAAGATGACTGCTGGAGGAAGATCCTTCTCATACCTCGTTGCAAAGACCTGGAATTCCTTGCCTCTGCTTCCAAGGCAATCACCATTGCTGCCACAATTCAGGAAGGACCTCAAGACCTGGCTCTTCGACTGAACCACTGAACCCCAGATCCAACCCACCACTCAGAACCTTGAGACCCTTATGGATGAGTAGTCGCACTTTATAAAAAAACTGATTGATTGATTGATTGACATGCTAGCTAGATCCAGCAGCTCACAACTTCTAAGAGCTGTTATATTAGGAATCTCAGCAGCGAAAGCAGAATAGATATCCCCTATTTTGTTTGAAAAGGAACTAGTCAATGGTAGAGATGGTCCTAGGAGCTGTAAAAGTAGGGTCACTCACAGATTTAAGAAATGGTGAGTTTTAATGGCTTTTTTGTAGTATATCATACAGGATGGATGATAATTACCTTGTCGTGGCTGTTCTAACACTTTACATTATTTTTCAACATTAGTATGTGGAGATTAAATCAGGGAGCTCGTGGTTTGGTAGTAATCCTGTGAAAGGCTTATCTATGATATTTACTGCTTTACAAGTGCAGCTTACTAATGCAGGGTTAGTACCACTGTGTTCAAGTTCAGTAACAAAATATGAACAAGTCATCATAGATCTGTGCTCTCCGGAGCTTGGACGGTAGTTCTGTGTGTAGGGCATTACAGTTTGACTACCACCATGATGATCGGACCCATTTCCTGAGGTAGTTGTAGAATATGATCCTATATAACAAGGCTATGGTAGTTGAGTGTTCAGATTTGGTGGTTGAATCCTACTGGGTCTATGATGTCAATTTAACCTAGGGCTGAAATGGTTCAGATGTCCCTAATGGGGAAAAAACAAAAACTATTTCAAGTATTTTTAGCAGACCATTAACAATTTTGATAAGTCAGCTGGAGTAATAGTAATAGCTATAGCTAATCAACATGTAATTCAATAAGGTACATTGTCTTAATGTACAGAATCCATCGGAACAAATGTTCTGAAGTCACTAGTAAGAAATTACAGACCGAGTGAAGACAGCATCATTCAGATGGGGAGCTTCCCGCGGACTTAGAGTGGTAACACCATTAGTACCTCTGATGGATGCGTGCTCTGTATGAGGGCTCCGAGTAGACCCATATGCCAGAAACACACACACGTGCATGCACACTCCCCCCCCATTCAGCACACAGATCAGTTGAAATATGTAACAACGACAGAAGCACAAAACCCTGGTTCTCTTATAGAAGCAAGCTGACAACATATGGCAGTTCACAGATATGCTGCTCTCACTCAGGCGCGCAACACCCATTGGACTCAAAGGGCTTCAGCCCCCCCCCCCCGTCATGTGTGGCAGCCCGGGATGAGACAGGTTCCGGGCACACACACACAGCCGCACTCGAGCACTTCACAGGTCTTTAAAAGACCATTTGCATGTTAATGAGGCCTTGCTGTTGTTTCACCCCTTCTAAGAGCCCCTGCAGCTCCACTCTGCCTATTGCTTAAAGATTCAGCACCCCCCGAAATGTTTTCTTAGCCCCCTCCGAAATTTGGCTCTAGTTGCGCCTCTGCTCTCACTAATATGATACCCCCACATTTATAGGGGAACACTCATAGCCTTTCCAGTGTAGCACTTCGCCAACTACAACAAGGTGCCCGAAACTTTTTAGATCCTTCTTGAAAACTGACAGTTAGTCACCCCATGTGGCTGGTTCGATTACCAAGTTTATTAATGAGGAATACATTCCTAAGGAGCTAATTCACAAAGGCATTTGTGAGTACATTACCTAGTACTCCCGTACCACTGATTCACATGCTCTTACATGCCTTTGTAAATTGTCCCCAAAACATCTAAGATGGGAACAAACTGGAATATCAGGCAACATTCTTATACAATTAGTTCAAATAAAAAGGACTTTGCCCTCTTTGCACTTTTAATAATGGGAAAATAGACATTTCAAGGCCAATTAAAAAAATAATGTACAAGTACATGAAATAGTACCTCTGTGGTACTTCCTCATGCACTCTTATACATGTCATTTTGATTCAGCTCCTACATTTCCTTTTTTAAAAAAAATATTTTATTGTGTAGAAAAACAGAGAAAATCACAGTAATTATCTTTAAGTTCTCTCCCACACATTTTTTAATAACGCCCCGTGCTAGCCCACCCCCTCCCTACCCTCAATCCAAAAGACTTTCCAAGTGGGTTCTACTAGTTACAATTGTACATTTTAATGGGTCGAGCTACTTCCCTTGACATATACCACATTGTACATTCCTATTTTACTAACATTTAAATCTACCTATTTACTTTAACCCATCTCACTCAGCGGCCCTCCATAAATAGCATATACGAATTTCCCATCACTCTAATAAAGTGTCAAACACAGTTTTTAAAGTGCATCCATGTTTAAACCATCCAAAAAAGTGCTAGGGCATACCCTAACGGCTATATTCACAGCCCTATATTTCAAAGTGCGTCAAAGTAGTACATACAGGCCCTATGTCTCTCATAGCAGAAAAGTGCGCGTGCATACGTTAAACATTGTATGATAATGCTAGCATCCTAATTCATTAAAGTTCGAAATATTCAACATAGTACATACCAGAAATCCCTAAAAGCATTAATCTTCTCCTGCCCGTCAATCTGAGATCAACTTCATACAATACGCTGAGATGTGACATAGCCTAAAGTGCTTGTGCATTTAATGTGTCAAAAAAATGTGCAAAATGTACAATAAAGTGCAAACATGAAGCCACTAACAGCCTATATGGCTTGCCCAACCACTAGGTCTCTCCAGTTACAAAAAAGCTGCCATATTTTTACTCCTTAGGTCTCGCCTACGCAGCGCGCATGCACTGCATAGGAAAGAGACCTCTTGAAATCGATTCAGCTTTGCAGGCAAAAACGTGCACGCATTGCATTGCTTTGAATGCCACGCGTGCACGTCAGGCGATTCCCTTGCGGGAGCGAGCAGCGCCATCTGTTATCAATGATGGTGCTCGCTCCCACAAGGGAAACGCTGCCTGCTCTGTGCCGCACTCCCCCCACCCCCTACTTGCGCGGCGCGCGCGCTTGTTGCTTTTGTCTGGGTTGAAATTCCTACCTCATCAGGCTAGTTGTTAGTTTCAGCGATCGCTGTGCTTGTGACAGGCTCACTGCAGTATAGGATTCCTGCCTAACCCAAAACTTATTCCCCTCTGCCGATATCCCCCTCACTCCACTTAACTTCTGAACCTCCATCCCTTCCAACAGAGGTTGCTTCCTTTTTTTTCCCTTTAGAGCTGCTCCCTTTCTATCGTGCTGATACCTTCAAATCTTTTTGTGGTTCTGGGAGTGAGATGACTGCTGTTGAGGTAGACAAATCCCTCTTCTTCCATCTGTGTGCACTGCCACCACTGTCTGCTGCCCATGGCTGAACTCACACTGTCCAAGGTCGCAGCCTTTATGACATGTCATCATGTGCTGTAGCGCACTGCTTGTTATGCCTTAGAGTGCCCAGCACACTGGCTTCTGATCTGGGAAAAGAAGCTGCTCGATGCCTACCCAAGTGTGTTACTAACAGCCTGCAGATGTGCTCAGTGATAACCATTTAACATGGTTCTCCTTCTCTCTGCTAACTCGCTGTTCTGATTTCTCACAGATGTGAAGCCCACTCTCATTGGGCAGAAAAGCAGACGGCAGCTAAAAAGGGGTATGTGTTTTGGGAACCACTGCAGGCTTACAACTATTGATTTGTGTTTTTTTCAGATCACATACTGTGAAACAGTCCACTGATAGGCTTTTGCTGGTTCCAGGATAAGGGTCAGTTACCTAAATGAAAAGTAGAACAGTAGTTTACCAAGTAATCTAAACCAGAGGAGGTTGAAAAATGTCCTTCCACAGTTTGTCAGGTCCCTCTGCGGAGTTTTGTCTTGAGTCCCAAAGACAGTGATCAACTTGCAAGGTCCTGTCCATGACATTTTAAAGATGCAGTAAAGTGCTCGCTCTTGCTGTCAGGCCCTGTTATCCTGTTCTTGGATTCTTAATACATTGCACCGTTCTGTAACTTACGCTGCTTGTTTCTTTCAGTAAAACCAAGTTAACACAACAGATTACAAAGATTTATAAAAACAAAAGCTCAGAAATGCATGCATGTCTGCTAGCGTGGAACAATCTTCTAATTCTAAGGTGTATAGCTGCAAGCCATTGTAGGTAAATAATGTGCGGTTAGTGCAGCCCTGTTATAACAAGCCTTGGCAATGCCAGTTGGTCTTGCTTATAACGGAAAGTGCCTCTTTAGTCATTGATAAGTTTAAGCATTGAATAAGGCATTATACATGCGTTGTTACTCAGTCTTGCATTCCTTCATCCATTAATCGTATTTGCAATAAAAAGACATATAAGCTCAGCAGGCAAACATACTTGATATACAACATAAAATTAAATATAGCAGTATGCAATCACCTTGCAGTGATATTGTACTTAGCGTATCGTAGTTTTAAAGTTCCAACATACATGCCTCGTTTAACAAGCATTGCCATAGCCAATAGGTCTCGCCTTTTGGACCTTATAAGTGTTTAGCCATGCCACAGGATATTGTGCTGCATAACTAAACGTATAAAGACCCTTTTATCCAAACTTGGAGCAAATTCGTTAACCACTATTTGTGTTTTATCCCTATTCAAGGCATAGCCAGACACTAGCCCGAATCTTTGGGCCTCCTTTTCAATTGCTTTAATTGCCATTTCAGAATGTGACGTAACTAATTCAACATCGTCAGCATACTCCAACACCTTCTCTGCATGCTCTGTTTCAAATAGCGGCGGTATGTCTGCTGATTACTCCAGATATTTCAAGAAAGGGTCTATATATATGGCAAACAATAACGGGGAGCACGGGCACCCTTGCCGTGTTCCTCTCGTTATTTTAAATGCTTCGGTCAATCCCCCATTGACCCACACTCTAGCCTCCAGGTCTTCGTACAGGGCACTCACTGCACATATACATTTTTCCCCGATCCCTTTCCATCGCAGAGAGGCCCAAAGAAACTGCCAATAGACCCTATCAAAGGCCTTCTTGACATCTAAATAAATTGTAGCCATAGGGTCTCCTGCCACTTGCCTCACATCAAACAATGTGATGATTTTCTTAATATGTTCTATGGTTCCTCTCCCCGGAATAAAACCATGTTGGCTCTGGGACACAATTTTATGAATTACTAGTGACAGCCGGGAGGCTAAGGTCTTGGAATTAACTTTCACATCCCCATTAATGAGGGTTATAGGACGATAAGACCCTAGCTCCTTACAAGGCTTGTTTTTTTTTTAAAGATAATAATCTTTGCCATAGCCCATGACGCCTGTGGTCTCAGCCCCTCCATAATTTGCAAAACAAGGTCCCCATGACTTCTCTCAGTTGTTCTTGAAAGACCTTATAAAATTCAGTGGGAATCAGAGCCGGCCCTGTCGCTTTCCCACTCGGTAAGCCATCTATGGCAGTAACAATCTTGTTCCACGCTAATGGTTGGTCTAGCTGACCCCTCTCTTCTTTTGTTAATAGCACGTCGGGAGGTTGATCCAGATACTTCCCTATCAATTCATCCCTCTGCCTTTCCCCTCCCTGATCTTCCGAATACAGAGACCGATAAAAGTTACAGGAGGCGGTACGGATCTCATTTACCTCTACTCTCAGGCCTACCTGCAGGTCCCTTATCGCCTTAATTTAATTCTTGGTGACTTCCTGTCTTGTCCTAACTGCAAGAAGTTGACCAACCTTTTCACTGCACTCGTACATCTCCTCGCGATGCACGGTTGCTTTATCGACCGCCTTTTCAGGAGTTTCTTCCCTATTGCTGCTTTATTTATTGCAACCCTTAGGCGAGCATCTTCTATATTATTCTTCTGATGTATAGCCTTAATTAAGTCACCTTCCACCTGGGCCAAGTTGCTTTGTAAAGTAAGAAGTTCAATTTTTTCCTTCTTGTTCTTCCTCATTGCATATTGCATTGATTCCCCCTGTATCCAAGCTTTTAGAGTATCCCAGACTATGCCAAGGGATGCAGAGCCAAGGTTCTTACCCAGAAACTGCAGAATCAATTTCTTCGCGTGATCCACATAGCCTTCATCCACCAGTAACGCTCTTTCAAAAGTCCATGAAGAAAAGGATTTCTCCTGTTCACTCCGTCCCTGGACCTCGATTATAAGCAGATTATGATCTGAGAGGAATCTGGGGCCAATTCACTTGTACTTCTCTCCCTGATCATGTGCGAGACAAAAAAATTGTCTAGTCTTGAATGCTTCTGGTGAGGCGCAGAGTAGTATGTAAAACCTTGATCCTTTGACCCTAATTCCCCCCAGACATCACACAAACCGTGCTCTTGACACATGGCACATAAAGCTTGATAAACGTTTGGTTTCTTGCCTATATATGGCTCACCCTGCTTCAACTCACTGTCAAGGTTAATATGGAAATCCCTGCACACCATTATCGGCAATTGCCAATGTGACAACTCATTCGATACCCAGCCCAATAGAGCCGAATCATCAACATGACTACCATAAAGGGAGCATAAGGTAAACTTAGCAAACCCAGGAGCACTACAGCTAGCGATAAACCAGCGTCCGGACGTGTCAGCTTTAACTGAAGAAAAATGAAAAGCTTTATTACGGGCTAGAATTGCTACCCCCTAGTACATGTGCCTTGAGTTGTTGCTCCTATTATGCTATATCCCAGGTATTTTGACAGATCTTTTTGGCTCCCTTCTATGTGAGTTTCTTGAAGGCAGACTATGTCTGCTTGCAGTAATCTAAGCCCTTGACCTCCCATTTGTCTCTTTTTTAGATCGTTTAGGCCACAAATATTGACTGTTGCAATCCTTAGCGTACTCATTATTAAGCTTTTTTAGCTTTACCTCACCAAGAAAATTATTTGTCCCAACATTTACCATTACACCATCCCAATCTATTGACCCATACCCCAAACCCACTCCAAGTCTTTCCTGTTTACCTCCCACCCCACCCCACCCCTGTGCCCCCCCCACTCCCTCCCTCTGCCCACCCCCTACCCACCCCCAAATACCTAGGCAATCAGGCATAGCCTGAGTGATGTGCGTCTAATGTACTGAGCCACCATCCCCCGTTATACTACACAACTAAATCCATTGCGATAATTCTGGAATACTTTTCAATTAGCCTCAGAAGTTGCTACCCCTCATTTCTTCGATGCCCCCCTCCTTTCTCGAGCTTTACGATTTCATTCAAGTAGCCCTGTGCTAAAATCTCAGACACAAATATGCGAGTAGTCCCTTTATATTTAACTTTCAGTCTGGCCGGATTTTGTAGAAAGACCTCTGCCCCTGCTTTCTGAAATGGAGTCATTAGCTGTCTTAACCCCCAGCTCCGTTCGACTGTTGCATGGGCAAAATCCGGTTTGGCAAAGAAAGAGACCCCATCATGCGTTTTTGAGAGTTAGGTTGGGCTTGGTCATACATGAGCTGTCACAACAGAAAGCTTTCAAAGAATACCAAAAAGGCTCTTGGACGCCCTTGAGGCTGCTTCTTCATCACTAGGGGTACCCGGTGTGCGCGTTGTATCTCGCAATCCCAGTCCAACTTTACTTGCTCAGGGAAGGTATTCTTCAGTAAATTAACGATGTATAGTCTCGAGTTGCTACCTTCTACCCCCTTAGGTATCCCCAGGAAGCGTAAGTTGTCTATTTTCATGTTCTTCAAGCTTGACCATGACATCCGACAGAGCACCCCCCTGCCCGATGTTCTGCTTCTTCAATGTCTCAATTTCTACTTCAAGAGTCTCTGTCTGTGTCTCAATTGACGTCAATGTTTCCACTATATCCCCACATTTCTTATTTATCTTCCGAATCCCTGCTTGTACTTTTTTGTTTGCCACTCTAGCTCTGTGCCCATACGCTTTCCCTTCTTCTTGCATTTGCTGAATGGATCTGAATATCCTAGTTAGTGAGGGTTCTTTCTCCACAGGGTCCATCTCTGCTGCTTCAATTGGCCCTTCCATCTGTTGTACCGGTCGAGTATCCGAATAATCCCACTTGAGCTGTTTGTCCACGTGCCATTTCTTACTGTCTTTCATTTTTTTACTCCCCCCGGTGCTTTTCTTCCTCTTAGTTACTTGTACTTGGTCTCCTGAGGAGGAGCTATCCGACTCCAAGAACCCCTCACTGCTGGTAAAGGTGCCTCCTCCCAGAAGGGTCTGATTCATCTGTTAAGGAGAAAAAGCAATCCCCAATTCCATCAGGAGATAATTTCCCTCTGCGCTGCTGTACCATTTTTAGGCAATCATTTCTTGCCAGATATTCGTGTAGTTCTTCTTCTGGCTTTTCCTTGCTGCGGGTTTCATCCCTTGGGGTTAACTTCTTAGCCCCCTCTACCTCTACCTCCAGCAGTTTTTGGCCCCCGGTTTCTCCTTAATTTTCACCTTCCTCTGAATTTCCTGTGCCGAGGGTCGCTGTTTCTAGAGAAAAAACATTTTTTAAGGGGGCACCCGAGTTCAATAACCCCTATGCCCCCACCATCCAAGCCTTCCTCTGTCACAGGTGGGATAGCTACTTGTGTAAGTGCTTGATATTTTCTGCAGCCGATAGATTGGAGAACATGGCCGTGAGTGTAGGCTGGGCTGGATCCTCCTCCTGTTGTTTTCCCAGTTTTCCTGCTGTTTTCTTGCATCCTGGCTCTCTTCTTCCTCTGCCCGTACCGACCCGTTGTTGCTTTGCTTCAATGGAGCTCCCATTACCTCCGCTCGTATTGCCAATCACTGCGGGCGCAGCGCTTCTGATGGAGGCCGCGGCCTTTACGTTCTTCCCACCCCTCGCTGCCATGCTTTCTCCGAGCGACCGTCGGTACCACTTGAATACAGTGAATTTCGTTATCCTGTGGCGGGAGCACGCTGCCGTGAGCCGCCACACAATTTGCAACAGCCCCAGTAGAGCGTCCGCCACACAGCTTATAGCGTCCGTCCTCTGAGGCAGCAGTCTGACTAATCGCAGGTCGCAGCATCGATCCATCCGGGTGAGATGGCAGGCTTCCTGCAGTCAATTACACACCATCTTGCCCGGAAGCTCCTCAGCTCCTAAATTTCCTCGTCCTTTGTGATGTTAACTGCAGCTTACACCTCCACCAGAGTGTTCAGTGCTTAAAACAACACATACACAAACATCACAGTACAAATCCTAATATCACGTAAATGAAAGATCCAATCCTACTTGCATTTTCCTGGTTAATGCAAGCAAGCACTCAACTACTTTGAAATGGTAAGATGGTATTTCATTACTTTGGAAGGTGGGATGTCACTGTATTTATATCAAGGTCAACAATATTGGCTTGCATATGTATCCAGCTCAGTATTGGCTTTCGCTATGATATCAAGAGAAGCAGAAATAGGGAGGTGTAGATTTACTACTCAAACTCCACATTTGCTTATCTTGACAATATAGAGGTTGTCAAGACTGTGGAGTCGATATCAGTGGCGGTCGATACCATATTGGGACGGCGTATTGGCATTGCTCGTGCGCGACACTGACGGGCAGCTGCCGCATACATGGGAAGCATGCATACTGGGGTTATATAAGCGCACAAAAAACAACAAAGTACAGGCGCGCTTCTGGGACATGGGACTTATAACGGCCAAGCGCTTGCTCACCAAACACTGGAAGGCCGCGGCCCCCCCGCACGTTAGGCACTGGACAGCCTCCTTCATCAATTGGGCGCGCGCGGAGAGCGCGGCGCTCCTCCGTGAGGAAATAGCGGGGCTCCGCAAATTCCCCATCGCCCAGCTCTGGGATGACCTTCTCAAAGCATTTCAGATGGCTTGCCAGGAAAGAGGGGTAACCTGAATCACTAACGCCTGCCGTTTCCTTGTGGACTGACGGAGGCGGCCTTAAAGCTGCGGCGGCGCCACCTCCTGTTCCCCCCCACTTGCCTCTGGTACCCTCTACTCCCACTCTCAGCGAGGCCGACACCTGAGGCCTAGCGCTACATGGATAGCACACACGCCTACTACATACTGCCGCCCCGTCTTGAAGCAGTGCAAATAGCGCCTAGCTGGGGGCCCAGGCGGGAGGATGCGACCACTCCGTCTCGACCTGCCACTCCCCCTTCAGCATAGCAGAGCGCCCTGCGCTCCACGACTCCAACTGTGGGCGTTGCGTAGATGCTTTGGACTCTCAACAAGACCGGGGGCCCCTCCAGCCCCCCCCCCTCCCGGCCGCTATCTCCCGCGCACGGCGCACGAGCCCGCTATGCCCCACTGGGCGGCTGTTGACCTCTCCGTACTGGCGCAAACTGATCTCCCCCCTCACCCCCCCCTCGACCCTGTTTGAGTTAATAACCCTCATCCCTATTGCCCCTATTGCCGTATAAGCGTCGGGAGCGGTTTGCTTATCGGCTGTGTTTCCCGACTAGATTCCTGATTTGTCGCAGATAACGCGCGCTGTCTAGCATCCCCGGAGCGCTGCCCTACTTTGCGTGCCCTGCTTTCTGACGGTGGAGCGGCGATGACCTATCTGTCCTGCCAGGGATGGGAGCGTCCGAAGCTTGCGGCAACCTCTTGTCGAGGGCGCGTAGAGTTGAGAGCTGGGCATGCCCCGATGACCAACGGATTGAGAGATACAGCGCTCGGGGACTGGGCGCGCACCACACAACACACACATGGGCCCGAATATGGCAGTACAGACTAGAATTGCTTGATTTAAATGCAAGGCTCTTCCTTTATGTCGTAGTGAGCTATGCTGAAGCAGCAACACCGCGCCCGGCCCGCGCTGCGGACATGACGCTGGTACTGTACCGACTAGGGACCCCTAAGCCTGAGGTTTTTAATGAAGCTCTGCGCGACTTTAACTGGGGTCTGGGCGGTGGCTGCGGCGCGGGCTGGGACGCAACGCCATCCTTGCTGATACCACCGCGAATCAGGTACACCAAGCACACGCACACAACAAAATAGACCTATCACTTGCTCAGGTGCGCGTCCAAGGGCTACAACAATGCCACCATGTACAATGCCGCCGGACCCCAGGGTTGTCGGCAGAATGGCTGTGTCATATTGTTAAACAAGCACGCACCTATTGCATAACTGATTTGATACCATGGATGGTGCATGTACACTATGTAAAGATACCACTGTGAACAATAAAGGTTTTCAAAAAAAAAAAAAAAAAAGAAAAATCAGTGGCGGTCGATATATTGAGATTTCCTACCCTCTAAGACCTAGCATGAAGTCATACAATGTCTAGAAAGGACCCTCAACTCCTGTCTTCCTATGCTTTATGACCAAATGTATAGAGCAATCGTGTGGAACAAACACTCTGTGGGGTTGGTAATGGTAAGCTCTTACCTTTTCACAGACAAAAATCTATCTTTCTTCTGGATGATTCAATGACTCTCCGCAAGAGTTGCAGAAGGCTTCAGGGTATCCCCAAAAATACTTTATTCACGTAATTCTGTCTTGAATGGGCGCTGCTAACTTAGACTGCACTACGTATTGGAAGGTGATGAATCTGATGACCTTTTTCAGTGGTCTTAAGTGGAATGAACATACCTACACCGCTTTAGGCACTTGAGGTGCTATGTACTTAAAAACGCTTTCATTATTGGGGGAGAGGGACGGAGCAGGGTAAGTAGCTAACCACAGAGGTTAAATGCTCCGAGGTGACAAGAGTCAGGTGATCCTCCACCACTATCTCCAATTTTGATGGGCTCATCCACCATCTCCAAGCATTTGGCAAGCTTTGTACAGTTGCCATTATTAGTGCAACAAGGTGTAGGCAATTGTCTGCATCCCTACACCAATATAAACAATAAAACAATGTATGAATGTGATCAGCAAATCTGTGTAAGCATTAAAGAAGAGTGGGAATAACACAGTGTAACACCAAATTTAGATTTTTTTACGGAAGGTGAAAAGTACAGAGGGGACCCTGTTTATGTTCTAAGTTGTAAGAAGGGGTTGAGCTAGTGCTGTACTTCATGTCTCCCTCTCATTCAGTCTGGGGATTACGATGGTATGGGAGTGGTTCCAACAAATTCAGAGCTGACACAACAGTTATGTACCTCCAGATTTTACCTTGTCCAAGATGGAGAGGATCAATGTCTCAGTATTAGGGCCTCGTCAGATGGCAGCTGGGATGTCATCATAGATATAATTCCTGGAAATGGATTCAACATAAGATATTAAACTTTGTTTAATGTATTTATTTAGATACATTAAATTTGACATCAGTGTCTACTTAGCCAAGTTTATAGGACCAGATTTTTGGTCTGTCCAGCAACGGGATTACCAAGATTTCTTTTAAACTGCTCGGTACACCATCCTTCAATCTGGACTGATAAATTACATCCCAGGGGGTAGACCAAAAATATAAAATGGCTATATGTGTAAAAATCCTAGCAGGTACTGTGTTATTGTGAGAAGCCTGTGGATTACTTTAACTAGACAATTCTAAACACTGAGCTGGGGAGATTGGCATAATTGCAACGGACAGAAGAATGGATTCCACTCTCAGCTCTCTAGTAACTCACAACCTTTTGACTGATCCTGTCAGCACCAAGTGGGTGCACCCAAATACTTTGAATAAGCTTTCCTTGAGGAATAGGTTGGAAAGCCATTTTACAGTTATTGTGAATGACTGACATTTAGGGCTACACATTTTGACTTTCTTAACTTGCCAACAATTGGTGAGAACTCTGTCTGGGGGAAGATTGCAGCTTCCAAATAGTTTAAAACAATAGTCCCATTTTATAGAGCAATATCCTCACAGCAGTTATTATGGCACAGATTCATGATTCCATTCTTTCTTTATTCGGTCATCCAATGACCATAAAAGGAACAAAGTAAAACCACACACAATACATACCCCAGTGTACATAAAAATTGTTAAAAGTACCAAGGTCATAAAACAAGCATAAATTAAAATATCAGATCACAGAACAATTGCAGACCATAAGCTTATAGCACGCTAACAAAAGTTGAAGTTAAAAAGCTTATCTTCAGTGTTAGAAGTGAGTGTAAGAACTGCTTAGCTGCCCTGCATTACCTTACTTTGGCCTGTTTTAAAAAGGGCAGAAGTAGCATTTTTCATAGTGAAGAATAAAACTTGTAAAAGTGAATAAAGTGCCGCCTGCTTTGTGGAGAACAAACATCGCATGGGCAAGGAGGTAAGTTAGCAGCATATATGCCCTGCGTGGGGAATGCAACAAAGAAATGTACGGTATTCAGTCTTAGCCTCGTTAGCAGAAACCTGTGGTGAGTATTATTAAGCCAAGTTAAATAGGGCTCAATGCCAAGGCATGTACACATTTGGACATGGACAAAAAATTATTCTGTCGGCATTTTTGCGCATTCTCTCTTCCGTACATTTGGCTTAAAACAGTTGCTCAGTGATTTAGGGAATCTAAAAGAAAGTGTTCTCGGATAGTCAAACAAGTCACTTAAATCCAAGCACTTGCAGGTATTATATACGTAGGAAATCCAGGGTATTTGTAGGTCCTTTTCCAACTTAACACAATTAGCTAGTATTGATTGGTTCAGTGAAGTTTCCACTTTAGTCCGTGGGGCAGATTTATGAGCCCCTTGCGCCTCATTTACGCCGCCGTTGCGTCACTTTTGTGACGCAGCGGCGGCGCAAATCCTGCGCCATGCTGCGGGGTATTTACAACGTGACGCATCTGGCAGATGCGTCACGTTGTAAAGCCTTGCGTCATATGAAGGCGTTCTGGAGCAGGGGGGGGGCGTGTTCCGGCGCAGGAACGCCTCCTAAAAGTGGCTGAGTGAAATCTACAAGATTTCACTCAGTCACTTTTAAGGCCATGCTGCGTCAAAACCCTGCGCCTGCTTGAAGCAGGCGTAAGGCTTGACGCACCATGGTAGGGATAGGGTAGGTTGGAACAGTGCTGGAGTTGCGTCGCGCTTGCGACGCACCTTCTGCACTGCGCCAGCCTTACGCCAGCAGATGCGTCACGTATCTGCTTGTCCTTGCGCCACGATGCACTGCATTGGAAATGCGGCGCATCTGCGGTGGCGCAAGGGCAAACTTGCGTGACGCATCTTCCCTGTCGCATCCATGCTGATTTGCAGGGATGCGCCAGGGAACATAAATCTGCCCCCATATCTTTAGCCAGAACAGG
This sequence comes from Triturus cristatus, assembly GCF_964204655.1. Taxonomy (NCBI): domain Eukaryota; kingdom Metazoa; phylum Chordata; class Amphibia; order Caudata; family Salamandridae; genus Triturus; species Triturus cristatus. Next base: position 140,519,607 of record NC_140591.1, on the reverse strand, counting down.
AGAGGTTGTAGCTTCACTACATCGTTTATGTGGCCTAGCCCAACTTCGGTGTGACATATAAAGTTGCTGGTGGATTTAGGTAGAGCTAATAATCTCTTTATGAAGCTGTTTTCCATCCTCTCCAGCCTGGTTTGCTCACAGATGCCCGATACACCAACCTCATGTGTGATGCCTGGACAACACTTGACCTTATAAATTATTATTCATTTTTTGACTGATTTACTTCCCAGTATGGACGCGAAGTTGAAACGACTCTGTACTCCTTGCTAGAGAGGCTACCCTACCAGCTTTCAGAAAGCCCCAAGTGAATCCAGCATCGAAAAGTACTCCTAAATAGGGATACAAAAAACCTACGTACTCCTTCGTAAAGGCCTTATAAGTCATGAATTTTAGTGGTCGTGAATGGCCCGATTCGCAGAATCGTGCCATTTCCAACCAGTAAAATGCATTTTGGTATGTATAAATTCCAATTTATGATTCGGTGACAGGTTATTGAATCGTAATTTGGACTTGCAAATACATACCGATTCGGTATTGGGAAGGTTCGTGTTTAGGGCATTCCTTCCTAATAATGAATGGCAACGGTGTCTAGGAAGGTTTTGCGACCGAATTGCGGTCGCAAAACATTTGCATTTTACAAGCTTTCCCTTCAGGCCATCTATTAATGTCCTCAATCGCATCATTCAGTTCAATGTCTAATCCACACTAGGGTTTGAATAGAGCCATAGGGGCAGCAATTGTTTTTGTCTGTCTCTCTATCAAAACGAGACCCCCCTGATATAGTGTGGCTGAGTAGAATTGAGTGAAGTGTCTAACCCAAACATTAGGGGGAATCACTGTATCACGCCCATTTGGTGAGATTTCTCTAGATAGTTGGGGTTCACTGTTTGCCAGAAAAGTTTGCTCTCCTTAAGCTCATTAGCCATAATTAGGCTATGATAGGCTTCCTCTATTATGGCATTTTCCCGGGCCATTTGAGCCTTCATGTACATTGTTTTACAGACACGCACCCGCTTTGGGTCTCTTGACACTGCTTTGAGTGTTGTCAGTAGTTGGTTGTGGGCCTTGGTACTGTTGTGGTCAAACCATCTCGCTCATTTGATGGTATGTGTTCTCTTTATGACAGTAAGCAGTGCCTTGGCTTTCCCAGAGATCCTGTCAAAGCTGTTAATTATTACCGGTCGCCTCCATGGTCTCCTCAGGACATGTCAAGGTGTTAGGATAGGTTGAGACCATTAGGTTCGATAAGAAAAACATACTTGTCAGCTCTGGCCCAACTCATGAAGATCTCTTTGTTTGTTGTATGTGACAGCAGTAGTGAATGGGTCATCTCCTTAGCCTTTGTAAAAAAAAGGCGTTACTGACCGAAATGGCAATATGTCTGTGATCGCTGGGGGAGGGGGGGAATCTAGTAACACATATTCTATAATCCATAGCCTAACATTTTGTGAAATAGAATAAAGTCAATTAAATTAAAATGCCTGTGCCCCACAAAGGTGGGGATGACATCTCAATCAATCAATTAGCATATGTAGAGTGCACTAATCACCCTGAAGGTTATCCAAGCGCTGTGTGGGGAGGGGCTACTTGAACAGCCAGCTCTGGAGGTCACTCCTAAATTTGGCGAAGGAGGAAGAGGTTCATAGGTAGATGGGGAGGTCTTACAGGCATTGGCAGCAAGGTGAGGGAGAGGCGTCCTCTGGCTCAAGAGTACGATTGAATGCGGGAGACAGTGGTGAGGGCCAGGGAGACAAACTGCACTTATCGGGTGGGCTGGGGGAAGGTCAGGCGGTTGTTCAGGTATTCTGGTCCCGTGTTGTGGAGGGCTTTGTAGACACGTGCGAGCAGCTTGAAGTGGCATCTTTTCTTGATGGGGAGTCAGTGCAGGCTACGGAGGTGAGGGGTGATTTGGAATCATCTGGGCAGGTCCAGGATGATTCTTGCTGGTCATTGTGGATTGTTTTGGCAGAGCTTGAGGAGGACAGTGGTGGTTCAGGCGTAGAGGGTGTTGCTGTAGTCAAGGTGACTTTTGATGAGGGCTTATGTGATGGTTCTTCTGGAGTCAGTTGGGATCCATCTGTTGATTCTATGGAGCATTCTGAGGGTGTTGAAGCAGGTGGAGGCAACCAAGTTGACCTATTATCTCATGGAGAGTTCACTGTTGAAGATGATACTGAGGTTGTGGGCGTTGGTGGTGGGGGTGGGTGCTGGTTCAAGGACCACAATTAGTCGTCCCATGGTGAGGGTAGCGTGCTCCGAAAAGGAGAACTTCAGTTTTGTCAGTTTTGAGTTTGAGGCAGTTGGCTCTCATACAGTCGGCAACACAGGTCAGGGCATTCTGGAAGTTCGCTCTAGTGGTATCTGTGTCTTCAGAGAGGGAGAGCATGAGTTGGGTGTCATGAGCATAGGAGATGATGTTGAGACAGTGGCTGCAATTGATGATTGCCAGCGGAGTCCTGTAGACGTTGAACAGTGTAGGGCTGAGTGAGGAGCCCTCGCGTACGCTGCAGATGATGCTCTTGGAGGCGGATTCTTTGAGAGCGTCCTGTGAGAAAAGAGGATAGTAGCTTGAGAACATTGCCGTATATGCCGATGTGATGGAGTCTTTAGATGAGGCGGTGTTGGGAGACTGTGCCGAAGGCCACTGACAGGTCGAGGAGGATCAGGGCTGCAGACTCTAACCGTGGTCGAGGATGGATCTGACATCATCCGTGGTGGCCTGTAAGGGCTACAAGTTAAACAGTCAAACACAAACACCAAATTATATCTCATCAAAAGCAGATTGAGTTCATCACCAAATGGGCTGTGTTCAAAATGTGTAAGCTGATCCCCATCAGTACACAGCAGACCACGGGACATTGAAAAGGAGAGGTGACAATGTAAGGGACACTAATAAAATTAGGCCTCTGCTGGCCCTCCCCGTAGATCCCGATATAGCTAGAGTGTAATAAGTCACGTAGCTATCAAAAAAAACAGTTTCTAACAGCCATGTTTCTTGTATGCAAAGTACTGCATAAGGTTTGATCAAATTTAATTAGTCTGGGTTAGTCGGTTTTGTAGCCAGACTTGACACATTCCATGATCAAAAAATTGACAGATCATATCCACTGGTTCTGCAGCAATTCCTGGCTGGGATTATCGCAATGGAGGCAGGTGGGGTAGGTGGATCTGACATAGGCACCAAGTGATTTGCAATATGGAATTCTACAACATTATCTGGAGATTGGGTAGAATCAGTTTCCTGAATTGGGAGTCAGTCCAATTGATCAAGGTAAGACAAAGGAAAAAACCTATTTGTAGTGGCTACAGGGTTGTGGATTTCGTGCTGGTCTGTCACTGAAAGACCACAATGGGGCCGTGTAGCCACTGTATCCAAATCCAAAGGCAAATCTAAAGAATAAGAATAATTAGACTTCTTACGTTTGGAGTGGTTGCATTGCACATAGTTGGTATGCTGAGAGAAGTATGCTTGGAATGAAATGTTACAAACAAGAGTTTGAATCCGAATCAACATCACAAGATGTGTGGTAACTGCAACACTTTTTACCCACATTAAGTTCTTGTCTATGTGTTCTTTGTGTTTATTGGAAAGGCCTCAATTGTTTTATTTTATTATTTTCAATTGGTTGTTCTCAGTAAACAGCAGTGTACAGCAATTACACAATTAAGTCTTAATTACTGTATGGTTAGGTAAGAACATCATATCTGTTGCTCATCAGTCCTCTGCAGGGAGTCTATTTCTTGATAGTAATCTTGCACATGCCTCATATCCTGCGACACTTCTGGGGGCGTCCCCTTGACTTATAAACGTATTCTCCATGTTTACTCAGTAATCCATGCCTTCAGCCATTCTCCCAAAGAGGGAGCCGTGTTGAGTTGTCAGTCGTGGACAAAACCTATTTTTGCAAATAATGATCGCATTGCTACAAAATGTGTGGGTCTCCATGGCTTCCTATTTGTCCTTTAGACCTAGAAGTGCCATCCTGGGGTCGAGCTTAAATGTTCTAACCACGAACTGATATAATGTATGATGTATCTGAGACCAGTACATTTATATAATTAGGAATTCCGAGACCATGTGAAAGTACCCAGGCACACCTTGCATCTGAAGCAAAGAGGATCCATGCCTTTCCTCATCCTGCGTCACATGGTGGAAGTAGACTTGCTGCAAATACTTCAGCTGAATGATTCTGAGTCATGTGGACACAGCGAGGACTCCAGGGGGGATATTTGCTTCGATCGTGGAGAGGGCAGCAAGGTTATCAGCAGAAGTGTCTAGAAAATGGCTTATTTGCAGATATCACTAGATTGTAACTTGTGCATATCATAAGTCTCCCATTATTGAGTAAATGACCTAATGTGGTCCCCCTCTCATATGCCTCCTGATTTAGATATACCTATAAAGTCCCATGTTTTTTAGGCCAGTCGTATGTGGGGCCATGTACCATGCCACCACGAGGTTTCTGTGGTCAGGACCCCCTCCCATTTAATCCATCAAAGTGCAAAATAATGTCATCCTGTGAGCCTGAGGAAGAGCTAATTGTCTGTGAGGCCTACAGAGCAGTTTAGGTACACCAAGATGTTCTACACATTCTCCAACCTTGCTGCAAAGTCCTAGAACACCCTTCTCCTTCACCTCCGTACTTCACCCTCACTGACCTACTTCAGGAAGGGACTCCAGACCCGGCTCTTCAACTGACACCTGCAGTACAGCACCTCTCGGGTGATAAGCCGCACGCTTGAGTGATATGATTGGTACATTCCAAATTTGGATCGAACTCATGGGTCATTGTGTTCTGCGAAGAGCCAGTCATTCATAGGCTTCACTTAGCTGCCCAGTAATATCATTTGATATCTGCCAGTATCAACCCCTTTCATAATGGTGAGAGTCCGCATTTCTGAAATGTGATGCTATAATTGCCGACTGCAATGATTGGAAGGAGATGTGGGAATATCATGTGGAAAGGACACAAAGTAAGGGGTAAAGCAAGATCGTTTTGTATGATGGTGCCCATGCCTGGATGTCTCGTCTGACTTGAGAGATTAGGGGTTCTACGTTTAGTTCTCAGGCACTATTCTCTGTCGATGCACAGCCACATGCATGCTGAGGTACTTAAGATGGTCAGTTATTCACTGCATCGATGTTGCATTGATACCCCGTCACCAGCACATATATTGATTTGTCCCGATTAACAGTTAGCTCGGTGTTTTTGCCATATATATGTAGCATGCGCATTAGTCTGAGTAGAGAGGTCACTAGGTACTGTATATAAACTAGGATGTCGTTCGCCTGTAGCAACCTTCTGTCCCCCCTGATGTGTCCCATCCGAATCCACGGAGTTGTCTCTTCGGACCCACTCTGCGCACGGCTCAATGGGAGGAGCAAAAGAGTCTCTACTGTCATTCAATTGTAAAGCGCACCGACACTTGAGTTGGCGCTACAAATAAATATGAAATAAGACGATCATGGACGCGAACATTTTTGCTTCTTGAGGACCTCGTCGTACAGGGCCATCTGTGGCCATTCCGCCTGCATCATCCAGACAGAGTGTACCTGGCCTAAGGTTTAGCACTCACTGCGTGACCCATCGAGTCTAGGCCAGCCAGACGCCTGAACAAAGATAAGACTAAGGCACATTGGCTTGTCTACGAGCCAACAAACTTCAGGGGGAAGGACATTTTGCTACCAAATCATGTATATATTTGTTCCTAGACTTGATGACCCGGCTGACGGTAATGCATGTCCACTAGGCACAATGGCACCGTAGGCCTGTTGCCTTGATACCAACAGCCTGGAAGCACAATTAATACTTTCTAGAAACATTCCTGCACATAAATGAGGAATTATCACCCCTTGAAAATTAGACAGTTTAATTGGCCATTCTCATTGTATCTAGAGGCTACACATACAATATTTAAAAGAACGAACTGGCCCACAGTGTGCTGAAGTGGGCCCCAACTAACAGTATCTATCCTTCGAGGGGCATGTTGCTTTCTAAGATGATCTATTACAAAGCCACAAAAGAACTGTACACTTAAGAATGAAAGAAAGAAACCGTTTCTCCATCTGGATGAATTACACACACTAGTGGAGAGAACATTTAAGCGAATAGGTGCATTCCTAGCGGTTTTTAGTGAATTATTAAATGACTCCAATAACTTTAAAGGAAATTGTGAATGACGCGTTGTCTACACCCACAATATGACATGCTGTCTCCTAAGAATGCACTTCTGTATCCTATAATTATGGAGTCTGCTACATCTATATCGCAAACCAGATCTTTATGCTGACCACAAAATGAGCAATGATGTTAAGTAGTTTTCTGCAGGTTTCCTTGTCTTTTGCAATGCACACACAGCGCACACACCTCTGGAATTCCCCTATCAGTTTCAGCACCCTGGTTACACAGGGCTTACATTACAATCTAGGCACAAGGAATAGATTTCAGAAGGGCAGTGTAGGAGAGTAGGGTCTGCTATCCTATGGTCACCCCAAATTTTTGCTTTTTGCTTCACTGGTTTTTGACATATTGAGGCTGTGGGCCTGCCAATCAGACCCCTAGCCTGCTGTTCTCTCTACTAAATTTACACTATGCACCCTAGGTGCATAACCAATTGGAAGTGGATCACCCTGTGAGCCCCTGTACCAGTGTACACTAGGTACCCAGGGCATTGGTGTATCCAAGGCCTGCCAGGGGCTGAAGCATGTATTATGCCACCCCAGGCTTGGCCTAACAAATTTGACACAACTGGCTGATCACTCAGCTGGGGTAAGTTGGTGTAACCACCTCTTACTTAGGTGTAGTATACCTATACCTATCCTTAAATGGGACACATGTTAACCTATAAGTCACTCCTATGGCAGGCCTTAACAATCCTGAAGGCAGAGTGCTTGGTTCCATGTGAGATGGTGCTCTGGCATGAGCTGAGCCTGTCTGCAGTGGTCGGAACAACTTCCTTCTACTGTTTCCAGATATCGTCATACCATATACTCTTAAGTGCATTATGAACCTCGCGGTTAAATGCTATCTTTGGTTTGGCTTTATCAAAACATGTCGAGTAAGGTGTCATACGAATTGGAATACTAACCCCTCGCCAATTCTGGCGACGGGGTTAGCATTCCACCCTTCTAGAGGGACACGACATGTACAGTACCTGAAACCCGGGTAAAATCAGACATAGCCTCAGCTCCACAAAATGGATGCTGCCACCACAGACACAAGTCTGCCCTCCTGCTGCTGGGAGTCCTTCCAGCTTGGGAGGTGTGGACAAAGGGTTTCCTGCCAGGGGAGGTGCGTGCACCACCTAAGACAGGATTTTGTGTATTGGTCAGGTAGGGCTTGAAAGAAACCAGACATGCCTGAGGCTCACAAGGAGCCTCGGTGCATATGCCAGTTCAATCCGGTCCTGGGGCACACCAGTCCCGGGCCTGGGGCGAGCTGGACAAAGGATTGGGGGTGTAACCACCCCCCTTCCTGGTCCCACCCTTAGGGAGGGACCTAGCAGGTAGTCCGGCCCCTAGAATCCGAATAAAGGTAGGAGCTGTGTCCTAAGACTTTAGACATCCTGGAATCAACTTGAAACTAAGAAGAAGACGGGAACTTCGACATTCTGCTGCACAGAAGACTGAAGGTAATCTCCCCTGTGGTCAGGGAGTGACCACCTTGCTAACGCAAGCACCATCCAGCGAGTCAACGTCTGCTTTGCCGCCACCTCCCGCCGGAGCCCGAGCCCAGAGACTGACAAGACCTGGACCTCCAGACCTCTCACCGCCCGATCCACAGTCCCTGAAAAGAGGAGACCCGTGGAGGCACCGAGACACGTGGAGCCAGCCATCTTGAAACGACCACGACAAGCTGCAAGCGCAACAACCGAGGCTCCCTCCAAGTTGTGCTTTGGGATCTGAGAAGCCCAACCCTCGAGCAGCATCTGCACCAAAGGTGAGCCCTCCAGCATCTCCACGATCTGCGTGGGGCCCTTCTGCATTTTGCCACTCGACGCGCCTAACCGGTTGCTGGCCCGCTGGCTAGTGGCCATCTTGGCGGCGAACTTCAAGAACACACCACTGGTCTGGTTGCTCCAGACTGGCCCTTGCTCCCCTCCAAAGGAGCAATCCCTCTGACCTTGCTGGTCAGAACCATCAGCTTATTTCGTTTTCCACAACAATTGCTTTTGCCAAGGCTTGTTTGCTTCGATCAAGTCGCCGACACCGCCGACAGCGAGAGCCTGCGTGGGACAGCTCGTGAACCGACTCTTGGACGTCGTCGACCTTCAGGGACCACGTGGCTGCAGAGACAAGCTGCACCTTTCTTCCTGTTTGCACCCGACATCGCCTGGTACCCACCTGGTGCCACGCTGGTCACTGGCTAGTGACTGTGAACACTGTCCCCTCTGCTTACAGGTCTTCTACAACTCCAATCCACCCTTGGATCCACCGCATCTCTTCCGGACCGATCGCCTGCAGCATCTTTGTCCACAGGCTCCATTGAACAGATAGAAGAAACCCGACGCACTTCGAGACCTATGCACCCGCTTCCTGTGGGTGAGGTAAAGCTGGCACTCTGGTGCCCAAGTGTAGAGTATCATCTCTAGTGTCTGTGTTTCGAATCTTAAGTTCATAGTCCATCCGGAAGGTCCTCTTTGCAGTAACTTTGTAACTTTTACGCACCCATTGAAAACCTATGGGAGCACGCGTGTGACTATTTGCTCTGCACACGCAACCCGTGGACCTCCTGGTCACTAACTAAAGTTAGCTCCTTGTAGGCCCAGCGATTCTAGAGGCCCTAGGCCTTTTCCCTTTTCTGTTCGTGGTACTTATACCACTATTTTAGTATATGGTTTGAGCGGCCACCAGGGCCTATCCATATAAAGTGCAACTTCTGTGTATTCTAACGTATTCTTGTTTAACGATTTGTGCTCCTGTGCTCATAAAGAGTCTAGGGGATACTTTGAGAAATAAATACATATATATTTTCAATATATATCTGTGTGGTGTCCTTTCATTGGTATAAAAGGGGGTTACATTTGGTAAAACAGCCTGCTTAACACGTTTCACGAGTTTAGCCTCAAAGACTGCTTAGCCTACGCTACCACTAGGGCAGCTGGTCCGAAAAGGTTGACTTACAACCACACCACAAGGGTTGCTTGGCATGGTACAAGGTGGTCACTTTAACTAGTGAACATCATATACCAGGCCAACTTCTCACATTGGTGAGCAGCGGTTGGATTTGAGCTTGCTGTGTTTTACCATTGTAATCTCTTGGTTACCAATTGAAAGATCACATAGGTACCTGTAGGTACATATAAAACAAGATTAGATATACTTAAGTTCTACTGAACTTAGTGTTGTAGAGCAAAGGGAGTAGCACACCCTGACTACAACTACTAGATAGGTTTAGTAGGTAAACCCAAGTGTAGGTAGATTGCAACACATCCACCCACACTTAAGAGCAATGGCTGGAGCAGAGGGGTCCACTATACCCATCTCTGTTGAGAGTGACCCCCAGAGGGCACCATCCATCTTTGCTACCCTTAATCAAAATGAGCTCAGGCAGTTGGCAAATATCAGGGGCCATAAACAGCCCAAGAATCCTACTTCTGCTGAACTCAGAGAGCTTTTACAGGCTGATGAAGATCAGAAAGCTCTCAGGAAAGCCTCCCAGTTAGGCCCCTTAGGGACAGGAACAGGAGGCCCCCCTTCTGAAGATGCTACTGAAGTACCCCTCTCCAATAGTCATCCCTTAGATGAGAATCATACTACAGAGGAGGAAAGTGATGAGGATACAGGAGGTAGTGAGGATGAAGGGAGAACTAGCCCAGTGCCAAGTGTTATACGTAGCCCAGCTAACCTAAGGCTATTGGGGACTGACAATGGGATCACCCCATTGGATCTCCCTAGTGGACTTAACCAGGGGCTTGGGAGGCAAAGGAATCACTCAGGTGACTCTAATGCTTCTCATGCCTCTAGAGGCTCTCAATGTCACTCCAGGAGAAGGATGACCACCCCTCAGAGGAGGGAGCATGAGGCTAGAATGCAGGAAGCCCAGCTGAGGATCAGGAAGCAGGAGCTAGAGGTAGCCCTGATGGAAGAGAAACTGAACAAGGCTAGGCAACCTAGAGAGAGTGGGTCTATACCCACTGGTGGCAGCATTGTCCCTAGGGACAAAGATAGGGTCTTTGATAATAGGAACCTGTCCAAGGTTGTGCCCCCCTACAAAAGTGGGGATGACATCCACAAATGGATGACTGCTCTTGAGAGAGCCTGCAAAGTGCAGCAGGATCCTGAAGACCAGTGGGCAGCAATCCTCTGGCTCTCCTTTGAAGGAAGAGGCAGAGACAGACTCCTCACTGTTAGGGAGGAGGATGTCAGAAATTACAGAGCCCTGAAGAGTGTCCTAGTTGATGGGTTAGGCTTAACCACTGAACAGTACAGGTTAATGTTCAGAGACACCCAGAAGACACAGACTCAGGACTGGTCTGAATACATTGAATGTGCCACTAAGGCTTTGGAGGGTTGGTTGCTGGGAAGTAAGGTATCTGATTATACAGGATTGTACAATTTGATGATGAGAGAGCAGATTTTAAATAACTGTCAAAACCAGCAACTGCATCAACACTTGGTTGACTCTGATCTGACCTCTCCCCAAGAATTGGGAAAGAAGGAAGACAAATGGGTCAGAACCAGGGTTAAGCAAAAGAACCAGAACCAGGGCCAAGGGGGTGATCAGAAGAAAACAGACCAAAAGGGTGGAGATCAGAAATCTAAAGACCAGAAGTCTTCAACAGGGCCCCAAACTACTGCTAAGGAGGGTGGGTCCCAACAACAATCCAAGGTAAAGAAGAAAGAAGGTCAAAAGAAACCCTGGTGCAATCATTGCAAGAATACAACTCACTGGACTAGTGATTGTAAGAAGGGTGGAGCCCCCAACACTGTTGCCCCTAAGGCACCTGCTCCCAGTACTACTGTTAGCAGTGTTGGTCCCCAGACAAAGGGTGTAGTGGGAATCACTATGGGAACTGAAGGAGATTCTGACTTAGACAGAACCCTGACACAGGCAGTCTTGATCTGTGATGGGGACATTGATTTGTCCCTGACTGTGAGCCCCAGTAACCTGGGCAAGTACAGACAGACTCCTTTAATTAATGAAAAAGTGGCTCAAGCCTACAGGGACACATGTGCCAGTGTCACTATGGTGACACCAGGCTTTGTGGACCCTGGACAGTACATACCAGGTGAGAATTACCTGGTGACCAATGCCAGCAATGCCACTACTTCACATAGTGTGGCAGTTGTTAACTTCTCATGGGGAGGGGTAACTGGCCTCAAAAGGGTTGTGGTTAGTGCAGACCTCCCAGTAGAATGTTTGTTGGGCAATGACCTAGAGAGTTCTCTATGGTCTGAAGTGGAGTACAGGACACATGCAGAGATGTTAGGTATATCACCACATGTCCTTGCTGTGACCAGGTCACAGGCCAAAAAGTGCCTTACTGAACCTCAGGTCTTGGATCCTGGAACAATGGACCAAGCACCTACCAAGAAGAAGAACAGGAGGGTCAAGGCTGTGCCTTCCCCCCTGCCTCAGAGTGATGATCAACCTTCCCAGGAAGCTGATCTAGAGGACCCTGAAGGAACTGTCCCTGAAGAGCTTGAACCTGATCAGGTTGAGTTTCTGGGGACAGGGGGACCTTCAAGGGCTGACTTGAGGCAGGCTCAGTTATCCTGTCCCTCTCTTGAACCCCTCAGACAGCTGGCTGCTGCTGAGGCTGCTGGGAATGCTCAAGGTACCCATAAAGTGCATTGGGATGAAGGGCTCCTTTATTCAGAGGCTAGAGACCCCAAGCCTGGTGCAACCAGGAGGTTGGTTATACCTCTGAAATTTAGGGGCTTCCTTCTTACCTTGGCCAATGATATTCCTTTAGCAGGACACTTAGGCCAGAACAAGACTTGGGACAGGCTTGTCCCTCACTTTCACTGGCCTCACATGAATGAAGATACCAAGGAGTTTTGTCACTCCTGTGTGACCTGCCAAGCCAGTGGCAAATCAGGTGGCACAACGAAGGCCCCCCTAATACCACTACCTGTGGTGGGGGTCCCCTTTGAAAGAGTGGGAATAGATATAGTGGGTCCCATGGATCCTCCCACTGCATCTGGGCACAGATTTATACTGGTGGTAGTGGATCATGCCACCAGGTATCCAGAGGCAATTCCCCTTAGGACCACTACAGCTCCTGTTGTGGCCAGGGCCCTGCTGGGAGTATTCTCCAGAGTGGGGTTTCCTAAGGAGGTAGTTTCTGACAGAGGTACCAACTTCATGTCAGGATACTTGACAGCTATGTGGAAGGAATGTGGTGTCAACTACAAGTTCACCACTACTTATCACCCACAATGCAATGGGCTTGTTGAGAGATTCAACAAGACCCTAAAGGGTATGATCAAAGGATTACCTGAAAAGCTCAGGCGAAAATGGGACATCCTTCTACCCTGCCTTCTGTTTGCTTACAGAGAGATCCCACAAAAGGGGGTTGGCTACAGCCCCTTTGAATTGTTGTTTGGGCACCCTGTAAGAGGCCCACTGTGTTTAGTGAAGGAAGGATGGGAGTTACCGCTCAAAAAGCCTAAACAAGACATAGTGGACTATGTACTTGGTCTCCACTCCAGGATGGCTGAGTATATGGAGAAGGCATCCAAAAACCTTGAGGCAAGCCAGGCCTTACAGAAAGCTTGGCATGACCAAAAGGCTGTCTTGGTTGAGTTTCAGCCAGGACAGAAGGTATGGGTGTTGGAGCCAGTGGCCCCAGCAGCACTCCAAGACAAATGGTCTGGACCCCATACAATCCTGGAAAAGAAGGGAGAGGTTACCTACTTGGTGGACCTAGGAACTCCCAGGAGTCCCCACAGGGTACTCCATGTTAACAGGTTAAAAGCCTATGTTGACAGGGCAGACATGGGCTTGCTCATGGCTACAGATGAGGGACAGGAGGAAGAGAGTGACCCTCTCCCAGACCTGTTGTCTCAGAACCCTGAAGATGGCTCAGTTGAAGGAGTGACCCTTGGAGGCAACCTCACTGCCCATCAGCAGACTGAATGTAGACAAGTTCTACAATCATTTCAACATCTGTTTTCCCTAATACCTAGCCAAACTGACTGGTGTACCCATGTGGTGGACACTGGTGACAGTCTGCCTGTAAAGAACAAGCTTTACAGACAACCTGACCACGTCAGGGACTGTATAAAGGCTGAGGTACATAAAATGCTGGAATTAGGTGTCATTGAACCCTCAGAGAGCCCCTGGGCTAGCCCAGTGGTTCTGGTCCCCAAACCTCACACCAAAGATGGCAAGAGAGAGATGAGGTTCTGTGTGGATTACAGAGGACTCAATGCTGTCACCAGGACAGATGCACACCCTATTCCAAGGGCAGATGAGCTCATAGACAAACTAGCTTCTGCTAAGTTTTTGAGCACATTTGACTTGACAGCTGGCTATTGGCAAATCAGATTAGCTGAGGAGTCTAAGGCCTAAACAGCATTCTCAACCCCAGGTGGGCACTACCAATTTGTGGTGATGCCCTTTGGTCTGAAGAATGCACCTGCCACCTTCCAAAGGTTGGTGAATCAAGTCCTTACTGGGTTGGATGACTTTTGCGCAGCATATCTTGATGACATTGCTGTCTTTAGCTCCACCTGGGAGGATCACCTGATCCACCTGAAGAAGGCTCTTGAGGCTCTGCAAACGGCAGGCCTCACTATCAAGGCCACTAAGTGCCAGATAGGGCAGAGTAAGGTTGTGTATTTGGGCCACCTTGTAGGTGGAGGCCAAGTTCAACCACTGGAGAGTAAGATACAATCCATCAAGGACTGGTCTCCTCCAACCACCCAGACTCAAGTTCGAGCTTTCTTGGGCTTGACTGGGTACTACAGGAAGTTTGTTAAGAACTATGGGTCCATTGTGACTCCTCTTAATGATCTGACATCCAAGAAGATGCCCAAAAAGGTTCAGTGGACAGTAAGCTGTCAAAAGGCATTTGATGACCTGAAGGAGGCCATGTGCTCTGCACCTATCCTGAAAAGTCCTGACTACTCCAAAGAGTTTATTGTCCAAACAGATGCTTCTGAGTTGGGTGTGAGAGCTGTGCTGTCACAACTTAATGTAGATGGTCAAGACCAACCCATTGCTTTTATTAGCAGGAGGTTGACCCCCAGAGAGAAGAATTGGTCAGCTATTGAGAGGGAGGCCTTTGCTGTGGTGTGGGCCCTGAAGAAGCTGAGGCCATACTTGTTTGGCACTCACTTCAAGATTCAGACCGACCATAAGCCCCTCTTGTGGCTAAATCAGATGAAGGGTGAAAACCCCAAACTGCTTAGGTGGTCCATTTCCCTACAGGGGATGGACTTTACAGTGGAGCACCGGCCAGGTACTGACCATGGGAATGCAGATGGTCTCTCCAGGTACTTCCACTTAGGACATGAAGACGAGACTGGTCAAGGCTAGTTTAATGTCCCTGCGTTTGGGGGGGGTTGTGTAGGAGAGTAGGGTCTGCTATCCTATGGTCACCCCAAATTTTTGCTTTTTGCTTCACTGGTTTTTGACATATTGAGGCTGTGGGCCTGCCAATCAGACCCCCAGCCTGCTGTTCTCTCTACTAAATTTACACTATGCACCCTAGGTGCATAACCAATTGGAAGTGGATCACCCTGTGAGCCCCTGTACCAGTGTACACTAGGTACCCAGGGCATTGGTGTATCCAAGGCCTGCCAGGGGCTGAAGCATGTATTATGCCACCCCAGGCTTGGCCTAACAAATTTGACACAACTGGCTGATCACTCAGCTGGGGTAAGTTGGTGTAACCACCTCTTACTTAGGTGTAGTATACCTATACCTAACCTTAAATGGGACACATGTTAACCTATAAGTCACTCCTATGGCAGGCCTTAACAATCCTGAAGGCAGAGTGCTTGGTTCCATGTGAGATGGTGCTCTGGCATGAGCTGAGCCTGTCTGCAGTGGTCGGAACAACTTCCTTCTACTGTTTCCAGATATCGTCATACCATATACTCTTAAGTGCATTATGAACCTCGCGGTTAAATGCTATCTTTGGTTTGGCTTTATCAAAACGTGTCGAGTAAGGTGTCATACGAATTGGAATACTAACCCCTCGCCAATTCTGGTGACGGGGTTAGCATTCCACCCTTCTAGAGGGACACGACATGTACAGTACCTGAAACCCGGGTAAAATCAGACATAGCCTCAGCTCCACAAAATGGATGCTGCCACCACAGACACAAGTCTGCCCTCCTGCTGCTGGGAGTCCTTCCAGCTTGGGAGGTGTGGACAAAGGGTTTCCTGCCAGGGGAGGTGCGTACACCACCCCAGACAGGATTTTGTGTATTGGTCAGGTAGGGCTTGAAAGAAACCAGACATGCTTGAGGCTCACAAGGAGCCTCGGTGCATATGCCAGTTCAATCCGGTCCTGGGGCACACCAGTCCCGGCACCTTCCTACACATAACCAATCCTCCACTGCACACAGACACCCTTGCACTCTGGTGCAAGGTTGCCTGCGTTGGCGCTAAGTTGTTCAACTTAGCGCCATCAGAGGGGGAAACGCAAGGCCGCACCACCTTCTTGTAAATATGGTGCAGCCTTGCGTTTCCGAAGTGGCGGAGCATGTCGTTTAGCCCAGGAGGGTAACGACACGCTCCGCCACTTCTATTGTACATATCCTCCAAAGTTTTTGACATATAATAAAAAACAGTCAAAGAGGAGCAGAAAAATCGACAAACAAAGCAATAGGGCGAGTTAAGCAAAAACTGTTACAGTTGCAGCACTATGCACATCTTTTTACGTGACAATTGCATCAAGAAGTGTATAAAATATGCCAAACTGCACAAACACCTGAATCACATTTCCATACACTAAATGCATAAGCAGAAAAATGTAATTACTCCGAAGCGTTTTTACTTTCACCCCACTCAGAAACACATTTCATTCATTTAACAACAAATACCACACACAAGGACAGACATAAGCAACTAGTAAAATAAAAAGCAAAGTGAGGAACAATAACAAACTTGTGACCCTAGTGCGCCATCAGAATAAAAAACCGCGACCACATTGTAATGATGCCACAGTAAATATACCAAACCCATTTAGAGTCTGTAGTACACAGACCTACCCAAACCCAACCAAAGCAAACATCGAGTGAGTGTGACATGCAGTTGAATTCAGTGAATACTCCTATGAGAGCTAGAACACAAAGACATCTGCCCGAGTCGGGAGAAAGAAGAAATACCCCCAGAGAAAGATTTAAACTAAGGCAAATACTGCAGGGCGTCTATGATACCAAATGTATCCACCATAAAAAGGACCTAAGCAGGAACCGTCTACATGTCACGAAGCTTCACACCCGTCGAAAGAGTAGACACGTGTTCATGTCTGATGATATGAAATTACCACGTGTCCCTAGATACTACCCAGACATTCACTGGATAGATACTTGGCATTTGAAAACCATCTATCAGCAAGGAGATATAGCAGGTCATACACATTCAGTCCATTATAGAATACTTTGTCACATTTTTTAGCACATCACGAGAAATGACAGAAACCAAAGTAGACTTCAACAGTTTCCTGTTGCCATAGATATTGTTGATTGAACGCACCTCTATCACCGAACGGCCAGTGACTCACCCTTTCTATTCCACAACTGCATCACCTACATAACCTTCAACATCCAGCTGTCACGCGTGGCCCACCTTTGCATCACTAACAAAACAACTCTAGGCATGGTAAAAGCTATGTCCTATTAGGTGAGTACAACACCAAGTCTGCATAGACAGACTAACCTATGTATGAATCTACACTGCAAAACACTCATGATTCTCCCTCATGAGTGTCACATTGGGTACAGATTGAAGCCTTGGCTGATGGCGTCCTATCATAGCCTTGCAACCAAGGAACAGAGATGATATAAGAAGACCCACATCTCAATGCAATGCACCAGAAAGATGCTGGTAATTTACACAAAATACACTTCACACGATTCCATCAAAGGATACATATGCATGAAGGGCTTCTACTGAAGGGAGATGATCTAATGCCTCTGTGTCTTCTGCTGCACACTATAGAGATCAGCAACTGACTGCCAATCCCTGACAACATAGACACTTTTAGCCAGACCCACCACAACACATCAGGAAGGTAGGGACCACTAGACAACCACCACAACAGTACTTTCCTTGAGGAGCTGGTGATCACAAGAAGGTAGCAACAGTCTGCAAGCTGTGTCACCGAGACACATGCCAGTTAGGAGTTTACATGCACCTAGAGTTGCTTAAGAGGTCTGAGGAAGTAGTGGGACTACTCACACGTTTCCGGACTACTGCCATGAAATGCATGTTATGTGGTGAAACCTAAGATCGATGACAAGTGTATCCAGACATCACTGGAGCCCCACTCACTTACTTCAGCTTACACAGGGAATGAAAGAGAGCCAGAATGGGTGGGCACTGGGCACAACCCTTAGAGAATACCGAGGTAAAGATGATAGAGCGAGCAAGACAGCTTGCAAGTCGTGGTTGGGGAGAAAGCGGAATGACTAAGTGCCTGTATGGATTCTGTGCATGTTTTGCTGGTGGTGGCTAAGGGAATAGACATACCAGGAGACTGGGTATCAGAGGGAGATAAGGCAAAATATTCATTTAGCAGCTGAGGTGGTGTGCTAGCCCTATCACTATCTGCAAGATGTACCTTCTCAATGACACTATACTACCACATTGGCTTGTGGTCTCATGAGTTCATACCTACAGGCTAAGTAGAGGAGAGCATTTGCACCCTTTAAGTCTCTCATTTCATACTTTCAACAACCATTACCATAGCAAGTATGTTTTCTCACTTTGTCTGCTGCATGTCTGTATTTCTGAGTGTTGTACAATGATATTCATTTCTATTGAGCTTTGAAGAAAAATTGCCTGCATCTGATTGCCATAAATGTTTTTCCACCACGATTAGGGACCTATGTATAGCTTCATCCATTGCTTTTCCATTTCCCAGCTGCCCCCCTCCATCACTATTCATGTCCCAATTGGTATCTTTATCTCTCCTGAGGTCCAAGGACCCACGTACCCATCATTGTAATCGAATATCCCCATGTGTGGAGTCAGAGGGACATGCCCCCCCATGATTACATATGGTGGCAAAAATTGGTTTATAAAGGTCATGACCTTACAACCACAAGTTGGCTGTGCATTCCACCTGAGGTGACACGTATGTCAGAGACTGTAATGGAGTTTGTAGAAGGGGATATGGGTAAACATCTCTGTTACTTTGGTGAGCTCGGTGTGATAAATAATTGCCATCTTTGGAGTTGCCTATGAAATATTTCTCCTAGCGATATCTAAGCTATGGTAAATCAACATAATTTAATTATATGTCACCTTAAAGAGTGAATTTCTTCCTTCTTCCCTACACTCCTGTCTCTGTCTCAGCAGTGATAAGCAAATACAAAGACATGTTTTTCTCTGCAGTCCATGTCATTTAAATGATCCCACTTACTCATTCACTAAAGTCCAACAACAGATGCCTGAATGAAGCCAATCCAACTAATTAGTCATCAAAGTACAAATAAATGTTTATCTCTTGTTGTAAATTGTCATTAACTGCAACTCAAGGCATTGAGCTCAACTCAAATGGGAGCACTCTTTACCTGTTGGTGTGCCGGCACTGCTAAAAATCAGAAGAAGACTCTATGCACCTGTTAAACTTAGCATCCTTGGCATGGTTTCTCCAGACTTTTTTCCTTTCCCTCCTGTATTTTTGATGGTATGTTGGATCTTATTTTTGCTAGCTTAGATGCTTTAGGCACTTTGCCATTGCTGATCAGTGTCAAATTGCTAGTACTCCCTGTGTAAATTGTTATTATGTTTGGTTATCTATGATTGGCATTTTTGATTTACTGTTAAGTCCCTAGTCCAGTGCACTGTGGGTGACCAGGGCCAGTAACTCAAATGCTATTAGTGGGCTTGCAGCACTGATTGTGCCACCCACACAAGTAGCTCTGTAAATGTGTCTCAGAGCTACCATTGTAGTGTCTGCATGTGCAGTTTTTAACTGCCAGGTCGACCTGGCAAGGCCACCATCTTGCCAAGCCCCAATCTTCCCGTTTCTTACGTGTAACACACCCGTCAGATAGGCCCAAGGTACCCCCATGGGCAGGGTGCCGTGTATGTGAAAAATAGGAAATGTACTGGTGTGTGTGACATGTCCTGATTGTGACATACTGTGTATTTTGTTTTTCACTATTGAAAGGCTAACATGGGAGTTGCTTTGTAACATCTTACAAGTATAACTTTCCAGTGATACAAGATATAGAAATGGAGATTAGGCTCTCTGAACTCAGAATTTAATAACAAGTCTTTTTAGGGAGATGGTTTTTAAATTGTGTGTTTGTAAATGCCACTTTTAGAAAGTAGGCATTTTCTTGTTTAACCATATTGTGTGCTTCTGCTGTTTTGTGTAGTCACTGTCTGGTTTGGGAATGACAGGAGCTGGGGATGTGCATTCACTGTAGAAAGGTGTGTGCTGCCTTTCCTGGGTGACTCATAGCTGGGCTGAATAGACCTTGGCTGCATTTAGAGTGCTGGGAGGAGTTCCACTTTCTCCTGAATAGGCAGTGCCTCCTTTGCACAATGCTGTCTCCACCTCCTGTAGTGATGCTGCACTAGAGAGAACAGGACTGGTTTGGGCCGGGCTCAGAGATCCTTGCCACAAAGAGAACACAGAGAAAATGGGGTAGAATTAGATCAATTCTTGGCTCAAGAGGAACCTCTACTAACGAGAAGAGCTAAAGAACTGTGAGGAGGAATACTGCACCTTTGCTGTGTGTGTTTTGTTGGGTTGGCCCGCATTTGCTGCTTCTGCCAAGGAGAGGACAAAGACTGGATATTTCCTGTGAACCTGCTTGAAGAAGAATCTCCAGGGGCCTGTGTGTGCTTGCCTCATGTCCTGAAGTCTCAGGGACACAGACTTCACCTGCAACTCATTGACCAGCACCTGGACTCCTCTGTGGACTCCTGTGTTTAAAAGGGTGCCAATTCCAGTTTGTGGGCCCTGAGAATTGTGTGGTTGGTGCTGCAAAGCAAGAAAAATAACTCTGACGCTGTCAGCAATGCCGCCAGTGATGCCACGATCTGCACCAAGGCCGGGGGCACAGCTCATGAACTGCACGATGCACCTTTCCGCCTGCACCTAAGCGCCGACGCTCACCGACGCCTGCAGTTGTTGACCTTCCTGATGCCAATGGTCGCAACATCGTCATAACTACCAGTGCCAGTGGAGCCGATAACCTACAAGGATGACTTCACAAACTCTTCAACTTCTCATAGCCTCACCGGAACCAACCCCTTACAGCCGATGCCACCTAACTTCCCCTGTCCCAGATTCAATGCCACAGCACCGACACCTCACCTACACAACGCTGTGCATCGTCCATAGACTTTGTTTCCAAGGTTTGGTTGTTTGGAGGTCCATGTGACTCCATGCCCAACGCTGTGCTCCTCGCGGTCATTGCCGTACTTTGGATTTACGCCTGTCACAAAGTCGTAATAGCCCCAGTTGGAGTTATTTGTTTCTACAAGTGCTATCTTTGAAGTAGCTATTCTAAAAGTCATCTCTAGGTACATGTATGTTGGATGTTTGTCGTTTTGGTCTTGTTTGGTTTAGATGAACATACTTTATTTTTCTAAACTGGTGTGGTGTCCATTTGTGGTGTTTTCACTGTCTTACTATGTGTTTGGAGTGCAAATACTTTACACATTGACTTTGGGATAAGCCTGTGATCAGGGGTTGTCTAAAATGTTGTACTCCCTTATTCTGACTTGAAGCAAAGGTCCCTACTTGGACAAAGGTGCCTACCTCAGCCAACTAGAGACCCCCATTTCTAACATTTGTATCCTTCTTCAACTTGCCTACGGAAGGTTGCCTTCTTTAGATTGATCACTTTTGGAACCTCACTTGTTTTCCTGGCTCAAATGCGAAGTTTTAAGCTTGGTCTATCACCATCTGCTACTTCTACTGTTCTTGTCTAGCCCTGTAAACTTCATAATGATTGATGATTTAAAATGTTGGTGGATCTCCCTCAATGTTTAGATACCTCTAGTTTTAATTGAATCCTGCGCCTAGTCTTGTCCAGCTTAGAGCTACAAATGCATAATGTTAGTCACATTTTAAATTTTATTCAGGGTGTTGCTACCATTGACTGATGTAAGATAATGGTGCTCGACCATTTATATGGAATACCGTCAGGCACTGAACAACTATTAAAACCCAAATCCAATAGGAAACAAGGCCATGGTTTGCTATCACATCCAAACACTTTTCTACTGTTTTGTGTTCAGTACACTCTTCTTCTGGGATTTCCAAGAAAGAGCCATGTGAATTCTATGACACCTGGTTTACCTCTGTCTTGAACAAGGTTATTCCATGGAGCCATTGGCTGTCCCCTTCTGCATCATGTTTCCCTTCGGAGCTACGATTATCTGCAAACAAACTTCAACGTTCATGGTGTAGAAATTGTTTTCCTTCCTTCATAATAAATGCATCATAAACAGAGCTTATGCTAAAATAGATTGTGTTTACACTGTCGGTACACTGCTTTTGGCGTGCCCCATGAGCTGGATTTTAAGATACGTTTGACTCACCAACAAAATCTGGTAGCAGAGGATGGTTCCGATTGGAGCTGACCCACAATTGATAAACAAATTGGCTATAATTACACGTACAGCCCAGGTGGTTTCCCCTAAGATCTAAATTGACCCAGTTCCATCCCGATCCAGGTTCTGGAGAGACAAGTTGGCTAAAAACAACCAACAATATGAGTAGCAATAGGGATTGCATGCAAAATGCGGAAATAAAGTATTTGTGAAACAGTGCATCTTGGGAGTTGTAGTAGGCGTATTGTGATGGAAATGCAGTGGATGAATTTTGAGAGTAATTATTATATGGGTTTGATTGCTGCATTTGTGGGAGCAATAATCATTGTATTTTTGATGATATTCTTAGACCTTTGAAAGGTACAAATGTTTGGTCTGTTACACATATGGTATAGAGCTAAAGAGAGGTCACTCAAGTTAGAACATTGAACTGTTGAACTTGCATGCAAGGTAAGGTGTACTGTGAGGCGCTATCAATCACCCTTCCAGTTAATCAAGCTTACGCAAAATCCAGTACCCTGTACGCGTGCTTTATTGACCTCAAAGCGGCGTTTGATAAAGTACCGAGAGCTAAGCTATGGGCCAAAATGCAAAGTTGGGGGGCACCAACTAATCTTCTGGAAGCGATAATTAACCTTTACTCACATACGTGGGTTCAAAACAGGAAAGTAGATGGGTGCAGCATAACAAACAAGATTCTAACAACAAATGAGCTAAAACAGGGGTGCGTGTTGGCCCCCTGTCTATTCAACATCTACACCGCCAACGTTGAGAAGCATCTCCGATTAGTACAAACTGACCCCCCAAAACTGGGCAAAACACCAATCCCCAGCCTCTAATACGTGGACGACATTGTCTTCCTAGCCCAAACACTGATAAGTCTGCAGCGATCGATGACTCAACTTGGAGCTTATACCACCTCAGCCCAACTAACATTTAACCATCAGAAAACCAAGGTGCTATGCTTTTCCAAACATTATAAAACAAGGTCAAAAGGCAAATTCACCTGGAAATTGAATGAGAAACCAATATCCCAGGTGGATTCGTACAAATATTTAGGGTTTCAGCTCGATCACAATCTTAATTTCAAGCAACACCTGGACCAAGGGAAAACGAAATGGAAACAACTTTTCTTCACCTTCAAAATCCTACAGAAGAAGCTCAAAGGCTACTCAACTGGTCACAAGCTTACGGTAATTGCAGCAAAATTCCTACCCGCTACATCGTATGGGTCAGAAATTTTGAACACAAAAGATGCCGCTGCCCTAAACCTAGCTCAATCGAGTTTCTTTAAGACCCTGGTTTTAAACCCCCAATATATCTCTCAGGCACAAATTCGATTGGAATATGGACTTAAAAAACAGAAACCAGCCAGACAAGGGGCGATGGCCAAACATTACTGGCGGATGAGGGAGTAGAAGACAGTACCCTAGCCCACTTTTGTTGGTAAGAGATTGAAAATCAAGCCAGGCTAAAGAATTGTATCTTCACAGTTCTAAAAGAATCCCTCTCGGACTTCACATAGAGAAGGCCTGGCATTCAATTACCTCATATTCTGCATTCAAAATTGCTGTGAACAATGCAACTAAACGAATCTCATTGTCAATTTATAAAACAGCCTTTTCCAAGAAACATCATGCATGGGCAGTGATTCAATCTTATCAGATGCTGAAACCCCAATCGTATTTGTCTGAACACTTCTCACATTATAAAAAGCATTAGCTGACGCTGTTACGGCTGGGGTCATTTCCCACAAAGGATTTGACCCCGAAATGGAAGTTTACATGGCCGACAAAAGAATGCCGCCTCTGCGGAAAAGGAGAAGAGAGACTACTACACCTTCTATGTACTTGCCCCTCAATACTAGAAACCCGAAAAATTGTCCTTCGGGAAATATTTAGGAAAAAAGAAATAAGGACATGCAGAGCTGCAGTCATACAATGCCTCGGAGGCCTGTCGATCCAATTGTCCTGCAGAGCCACTACATTTTGGAAAACGGCGGCCAAAGAATTGGACAAAAAAACACGAATTAACTTGAGTGGCTTTGATAGGAACTGCCTGGACACATTCCATCCGCACTGGCACTATTTTTTTTATTATTCCTTATTGAACCGTTATGCACCTTTTGTAAATTGCACTGATTACACAATTTAACATATCTTATCCTAATTGTTGATGATTGAGCATATGACATCACTGTGTTTTTATCTCATGTATTTTACAAATCTTCATTTTAAATCATCTTGTATTATGTGTCATTTCCATTCTTTTATGATTTTTAACGAAATCAAATAAAAGTATTATTGACTGACTGAAGTGGTCTAGTGGCTTGGAGCATTGTGTCATTAAGGTGACGTGCAGGGATTGGCTGGCAGAAGCTGCAGCTGCGCTGTGATGGGGTGACCTTTGACAGAGACACGCTGGTATTGGTGGAAGGCGAGCTTGTTGATGTGGAATAAGAGAGAGATTGAATAGGGTGTGATTGTGACCATACTAACATGGGTAATGCCTTGTCAAAGAAGGGGAAGGCCGAAAATAAGGAGAAGTTTCCTCCCAATGTCTTTCTAGATAGGTAACTGGGGGCAAGGAAAGGGTTGCACACATGCATGTGGCTTATCCAATTGCACAAATATATGTCCAAAGGTGGGGCACTCCGATTCCCATTGAGTGAGACTTTCCACATCCCTCTAATTGAGAATTTGAGGAGAAGAATGTATGATTTAAAACCACAGTCTAGGCCCACACAATTTGAAGCCTTAAACCGCTAGAAACAACTGGCAAGTGAAAAGAAAAGAAAGGAATTTTAATTAACAATTGCAGTAGGGCTCATTTATGGAGAAATGTGTAAGACGAGGAGAGGCAGAGAAAGTGGAGAGAGGAAGTCATTTAGATTGTTGGAGTCTATCCTCTGTTAGAAAGTGAAGGGCAGGAAAAGGTGAAACCAAAGAGTGGAATAGAAACAGGGAGTGATGAGGAAGACGCCTTCATAGATGAGTTCCTTAGTATAAGACCACTCTCATATAATGCACCAGCTGCTGCACAAAGTGCTACAGGTCCAGTAACGACCGAGACAGGAACGATTGCAGACTGCTCTACTGAAGTCAATGCATCCTCAAGTTATACAGAAACTGCTGCCCATCCTAGGCTCAGGCCCTGTGCAGGTAGTAGTAAGCACTCTGCCTTTGTCAAATGCTGCAATCACATCCTCGGTTTAGGCCCTTGTTAGTACTGACCCGAGTCAATCTATCCCAAGCATACCTTGGGACTCAGCACCAAGGCCTGGAGGGATGCCATTAGTACCCCTACAAGGAGGGAACTAAGTCAATGAATGGATAGGAGGACAAACAACCTCACAGATGTATCAGGTAACAATCTAAGTGGAGTGAAAACCCCAGAAAGAAATAACTTCGCCCGTTGAAACTGAATTTGAGGAAATCATAAAGGGAAATTGGGGATGGGTTATCTGGGACATTACGGGGAGAATGAGTTGCTTTACATGAGCAAGGAAGCATTGAGAGTGGCAAAAGAGGTGGATGTGAGAATGCGAATGTGAAATTGATATAACCCAGCATAATAAGTTGCAAAAGAATGCTAGGATGGCAATAGGTGTGAAGGAGCTAAGAAATTTAAAATTGAGGGGTTTGAGAACACCGGTGAGGAAACTGATTGAAAACATTATGGAATGGAGTGATACTGAAAAGTTTAGAGGGTTATAGTCCAAGAAAGAGAAGGCTAATGTGAAGCAGAGGAGAGAGTGATCAAGGGAAGACAAGGAAGGAGCTGCAGGAGGTGTGGCAAAAGAGTATCCCTTGCTGGAAGACCAGCAAGGACCTATGTCACGTCAAATGGTCGCAATCAGACCTCTTTTGGTTTCACAAACACCCTTCCAAAAGTTAGAGAAAATTCCAACAAGTGGTACACCCGGGTGGGACAGATTGTGACCATTGCCGAAGTTTTGTGCGAAGACTTGGATGTTTTCTTTGAGGTGGCGGTCACAAAGGACCTCTGGGCAGAGTGTAAAATAGCATTTGGTTGGCCAACACAGTAACTGGCTTGGGCGGCAGAGACGAATGCCCCTTCACCCATTGTCATAACCAAATACTACAAGGTCATAAAACATCTAAAGATGAAGGTTCCTCAAAAGGGGATGAACTGGCTCAAAGTTTTCAGAACCTCTTAAGAACCAAAAGAGTCGGTTTATGCTTACATTGAGAGATTGATGCAGGTGTATAGAGAGCACAGCGGGAGAAATCGCCTGCTAAGAGATAATATGGGAGAGTTTCTCGTGTCCTTTGCGTATGGACTTTAGCAATCAAATCACCCAAGGTGTCCTTTGTTAGCAGAGCAAACCTGTTGACGAGATCTTACAATATGCAAAATATTTCAGTGACATGCTGGAAGCGAATCAAAAGTGGCTTGAAGAGAACTACACGATAGCCTAAACTCAGTTGACACAGAAAGGAGGGGCTAAGGGACTTAAAGTTCAGTTCCAAGGACCAGCGCTAGCTTTTGATCGGCAATAAAAGGGGTCTCTCTGAACTATAATGTGAATGTCCCAGGAATGGGGATAGGTTGAGATAATATGGCAGGTATCAGTATATGTGCCTTAAAGAAAGCTACCCATGACACATTTGTAATGGTGGGGGGGGGGGGGGATTTGAAGCGGGACTGCTGTTACCAATCCAGACCGAATTGTGACGGAATCTCAAGGTGTGAGTTTATCAGGCCAGGGAGAGCTTCCCTACAATACCTAGATCCCTATGGACTCTCCGAAAGTCCCTAAATTCGGAATATTGCTGATTTTCTTCAACCCTAATTCAGATGAAAGATGATATCAGACTAAACAATGTGGACGGACCCACTGAATAAATGTGTGATAATCACTGTTGTAGTGAGCACAAGAACCCTTTAGGTTTGATTAAAAGACCACTCACACACCAACCATAGGGTCCCAACCGGGTGGCCGAATGCCCCCGGTTGTGCTACAATGCCTGGTTACAGTGGAGCTGGTGTGGTGTGATTTATGTGAAGTGTTGTGAATCAAAAATATCTCTGAGAATCCTTGCCTGTAGTATTTATTAATGACGGCCCAGGATATAGTTAAAAATATGTGATGCAACTTCTGGGGAGGTATTATTGCTCCTAGTTGACTGATAATGTGGTCTACATGTTTCAGCCCGATAAGGTAGGTAAGGTGGACTTTCTTCAGGACCGAGTGAGTGAAAACGTAAGTGGCAAAAATTGAACTGTCGCGTGAAATAGTGAAGTGCCTACACACATGCTAAGGTGTGTGGCAATAGTGTCGGCGTACTCACAGACACTTTGCCAATAAAAACCTGTAGGGAGAAAAAGGACAAAACAAGATACATAAAGTAGCAACATAAAATGCAATCTTAAATCTGTGCCGCTGTTGTTGTCTCAAGTAGGTGCTCACAACAGTGATATAATACATAGCCGTAGTTGAGTGGCGGCGCATGCTGCTAATGACTCATGGTATGCACAGCGACTGTAATGCAGCATGCAGCGATGGATCTCCAGACTAGTGGGTATATTGCTTTGGCGGCCTGTAGTCGTGGAGGATTTAAAGTGCAAATAGGGATATTAATAAAAACAGGGCCAACGTGTAACCCTGTGAGACCCTTGGTGAGTAGTAGCGCAATATGCTCAGCAAGGGGTGACCACTCGTGATAAATGTCATACGGTCACTTAAGGTGATGTGCAGTTTAAAAATACTTAGATTGCTAACATGCAAAATGTAAAGTTTAGCTCATAATTACACTAGAGTAAAGTGTCTGGCAGAGATTCGAGGCTCGGGAGGGGTATCATCTGTGATCCAGCCAGGACTACGGGAGACCACATCAGGTTACTAACGGGATACTCATCTATACCAAGTAAGGTTGCGCCTCCGCCTCTCTTTCCCAGACATTGGAGCAGCCATGGATATCCTTGCTCACGATGTCGCCCTCTTTTCATTCCTTAGAATGGGACTACATTGAAGCATGACACCAACTAGGTTGGTGTGTGAGGGGTCTTTTAAGCAAACCTAAGGGTTTCTTGTGCTCACTACAACAGTGATTATCACACATTTATTCAGTGGGTCCGTCCACATTGTTTAGTCTAGTATTGAATTGGGGACAAGGACATACCCCTTCTTTTCCCTTGCTCTCTCCTTGTTCCTGAAAGATGATATCCACCATCTCTAAACATTTTACAGAGTACCCCAAAATTTGATGATGTCATAAGGAGGTCCAGTCCTCATGATGTTCAGGACTTCCATAAATTTCAACCAGGACCAAAGATTGTGCCTGAGAGGGGAGGAGGAGTGTGTACTTGATGCAGTCCTGGAAGTGGATCACAGGGGACCATATGTGGATGGAGAGGTTTACGGACATATCTTACCTAATTGACACTGGGTCACTCTTTCAACGGTTAGAACAGTTGAGGTCCCTAACCTACCCCCTCTTGGGAAAGGAAGTCCAAGTTGTAGGCATTACAAATCAACAGTGTACCAACCAAATTATGGCCCATGCACTGTTAAAAATAGGAGATGTCAGAGAGCAACATCAGTTTGTGATTTGTGAATCTAGCCCCATAAAATTGCAAAGCTCTTCCAATGCACAGCTGGTCACAGTGCCCTTAGTTCAAAAAGCAAAATATGGAGGTCGCTCTTTTGCTTTCAACACGGCTAACCTCTGGTACAGCCTTCCTGATTCATTGTTATCAGAAAATAAGGAACTTTCATTTTGCAAATAATTAAAGACCTGGCTCTTCCAAAACAGCTCACTATAGGTTCCTCTTTCCACCCTGTACCACAGTATCAGCGCTGGGATGCCTAAGGATTGCTATGTGCTATATAAGTACCACATAGAATGGAATAGAATGTTCTGCAAACTGAACTGCATCATACACTGCACACAGGATAGGGTTGAAATTGAAACACCAGCAGCTGATGCTGAGTTTAAATTGCAGATCCTAGAATCTATTGACAGGTTATACCCAGTCACTGCAAGAGAGGACTTACTAGTGGATTTGATAGAGAAAGGAGGAGGAGGTCTGGGATTTCACAGGAATAGAGACTGGGTTGGTTAAAGTTGCTAAGCTCCGAAAGATCACTCTCTGACCCAATGCAAAATTTCTTCAGACTCGCCCATATAAACTGACCTCTTAAGCTATCACTAGGATCACCACTGTCGTCGAGAGCATGATAGAACAAGGCATCTTGAAGAAAGTTATCAGAAGTCCATGTACCCCCCCCAATCATTGCCCTACAGAAAGTAAACAAAAAGCAACTGATTCTGATGCGGTTAGGAGATCTTCCCAATCAAATCGGTTTGGGAATGGTCTCCGACTCGGATTGGGAGAGTCCGACCGACCAAGTATGATGCAAACTGATGCTTCCAGATACGGTTTGGTTGGACTCCCATTGACTTCTATGGGAGGCTATGTTCCTAACCGCATCGTAATCTGGCCCTCGGTCGGAAAGACACATTCCCGATCTGATTCGGAAGGAGCAAATGCTGTTTGCAGGCCTTCCTAACTGCATCATAATCAGGCCTTAGGTGCGAATGCTTTCCTAACTGCATCGGATTCGGGCCCAAAGTGGGGGATCATACAACCCCTTGGAAAGTTTAACCAAATTGTCGTTCCATGCTAAATTGTGGTACCAAACCCTGCTGTGATTCTGTTCCAAATTTCCCTAAAGGCTGAGTGGTTCACCGTCATTGACCTATATCAAGCCTTCTTATTGGTTCTGTTACACGAAAAGAGCCAGTTTCTCTTCGCATTCCAGTTCCAAGAGAAGACTTTTGTGTGATGTTGTGCCCCACAAGGCTTTATAGAAAACCCATCCTACTTTAATCATATACTTAAAAATAATCTAGAGTATCTGCATTTACCATGTAGTTCGACATAAATTCTATACATTGACGGTCTTTTGATTTCCTTGATGTCTTAGGAAACTTGCAAACAAGACACAATTGTCTTGCTCAACCACTTGGCTGAGAACGTGCATAATGTCTCACCCATGAAATTACAATACTGACAGAGGAAAGTCATGTACATGGGACTTCAGATGGAGAAGAGAGTGAGGAGAATGTCCCGCGAGCACATGGAGATAGCCCTTGAGATGAAGTTCCCAGCTCCTCAGAGAGAAGTCAGAATGTTTTGGGGATTGGATGGCTACTGCCAACAGTGGATCTCAAACGTTTCCTTCATGGCAAATATGAGAAGTTAGCCTGGTATATAATGTCCACTAATTAAAGTGGACACCTTGCACCAGTCCAAACAACCCTTATGTGGATTTGAGAGGTCAAATATACCCTTAAAAGTTATCCAAGAGGTAGCTGTGGAGAGCAGCCTTCAGGCATAGTCTTGAAGGAATGTTAAGCAGCTTGTTGTACCAGAATGCAACCTTATTGTATTGGTTAAATGAAAGGAGAACCACACAGTAGTTATAAGAATATATATTTATTATTATAACACCTTAAATACCTCACAGTATCTGTAACATGCAGATAAACACAAAGCACTCAATACTGTAGCACAGAAACAATTGTAAGTAGCACTAATACACAGTGGGCTCCCAGGGAGACCAACCCATATATTAAAATAGTGGTATAAGAACCACAACTCGAGTCAAGACAGTGTAGAATCTCTAGGAACCCAAGGAACCACCCAAGGTGAGTAAGTAGGGACCCCATGGAGGACAGGTGCAGTGTGAGAACACGACTGCGTGCTACGTGCAATTCAATGGGTGAGTTGCGGTTGCAGTTTTACAGTTTAAGGACCCTTCCCAGTGGATTACGAGGAAACCATTGGAGAGCCACCCCACCCGTGGATACTGAAGTACCAGAGTTACCTATCCCAGGGAAGTCGGGTGCATAGGGCTGAAGTGGCATCGGAAAACGCCGTCGTTCTCAATGGGATTCTTCAAAGAAATGCCACTGCTGTAAAGAAGAAAAGTGTCCGGTAGAATACGCAGGTGGATTCTTGATGGAAGGAACCTGAAAGCAGTGGGGACAGAGTCTGGGTCACTCAGGAGTGACCAGGGGCTCTGCAGACAAATGCCCACCGATGTCGGGTGCTTCAGGTGTGAAGAAGGAGACCTTTACTCTACAGCTGCAGGGACCAGGAGACGTCGAGGATGACCAGGAGCTGGATACGAGCTGTCCCACGATGTCGAGTGCTGAGGGGTCGGTGTCCGGCGGGAGCACCAACAAGCCTTGGCAAGGGCAACCCACAAAGAAGGTCGAGAAAGGTTATGGTCTGGCCCAGAGGACTCACCACAGCAAGGGGAGTCAGGGCAGGTCTGGAGCAACCAGGGGAGCCCAAGATATTTAGGATTGGCCCTCAAATGGACCCACAGGCTGAAGGCACAGGAGTCGTTAGGGGACCTCTAGCAGTTTCACAAAGCAACAGCTTGCAGGGCATAGAGTGCAAGGAGGCCAAAGTCCTTTTTACAAAATGTGCGCTGAGGTTGGGGCTATTGACAGCCCAATGCACGAAGTTGGGGAACATCAACAAGCATATGCACTTACAATGTACGTGGTGCACAGGAGTTCAGGTTATGCGGTCCCCATGAGTGGGTTACTTGTGGCTCAACCACAAGTAACCCACCGCCTATGTTACTGGAGTCTTCGGAGTATGCAGGAGTTCAGGATCAGTAGACCGGTCAGTTGCGTTACGGTGCCTGCGAATGCAGAGGAGTGGCTCCTTCACCCCAAGGGAGATACTTCAGTTGTCCTAGATGCTCCACTGGTCTTGCACAGAGCCTGTATAGTGCATGGGCACAGACGATGCTTTAGATGGAGAGGGAGACGAAGTCAGGCCCAGTCGAAGTCCAGCAAAGTCCAGAGTGTCCAGACGGTCGAAGGTCAGTGGCTTATTGTTCAGAATCTTGTCCATGTCGAATCTAGGGTCCTACAGCCAGCTAATCCATTTTTTACTCACGGGAGAGGTTTGGTCTCCACCCACGCCTACTCTCAGGGCTTTATATAGCAATGATATCAAATGCCTACCTGACCCGCAGGACAAAGAGGCCCCAAAGTATCAGACACCGTCAGCGCCAGTGGAAATGTGATTCAGGTCTGCCTTGCCATTTGCGCCAAGCCTGAGTAATGCAAACAGTTTCCCTGTCCCAGCACAAACTTTACCACCGGTGCATCCTTGAGTGAGATAAGGTGCTACTTGGGGCACAAGTCCAGCAGCAGATCACAGTCCCTTTCTCTCCATGCCTGGAAAGACATAGATTCAGTCATTGGTCATCCCAATGCCAGTAACCACACTGGCAACTCCCGGTGAAAGGCTGCATGCTGTAGCACTATAGGGACAAGCTTTTGCCCAAAGTAGAGTGGTCTGTCTCACCAAATACAGCATGCTATCCGGGGCCCCAGCGCCCTCCATCAATATCACTGGGAGCTGCTCACTATTGACATCCCCACCAACATGCATGTCGCCCAACAGTCTCCAGTCTCCAGCCAGTGTACAGCATGCTGCATGTGCACTACAGAACAACAGAATCCTCATATCGACTGGTCAGGGTGGCCAAGGCCACCCTGCTATGCTTCCCGGCCCAAATGAAGGGAACAGCTGTCTGAACAACCTAGCGCGTAGTGGACAGCGAGAGTTCTGAATTATATATAGAGAACATGCTAGGAGCACCATCTTAGAGATGCCACTCTGCCCATCAGCAACAGCAGGACCATATTTTAGAAAAGGTGAAAGAGGCACGCAGCGTATCCATCACCCTCTCCATATTGAGGCGCATTTGTTGGGGTCTGGAATGTGCAGCCATAATCCCAAAGTATCGAAAGTGATCGAGCTCCTAGCTTAGACCGATGTCTGGCAGGTGCTTAACTGGGTTCCCCACAAGCGCAGCGAGGGAAAACAACAGGGACTTATTGCGGTTGATCCGCCGCCCCGACAAGGTCCCAAAGTCATCCAGGAGCCGCAAGAAAATCTTAAGGGATTCCTGGGGGGAGCTGAGATAAAACCATGCGTCGTCTGCGTATAAATAGATTATATGCATTATCTCACCAAACTTTATGCTTCAGTCTCTCAGCTCATGCCTAGTCCATACTGCCAATGGTCCCTTCTGAGCGCAAAAAGGAGTGTGAGCCAGGTGACATCCCTGTGGCATTCCCCTACCCAGAACCCAGCTGTCCAAGTGGCATTGTCCCACTAGCACTCGGTGTAGAGCAAACTGATCCAACCCCGAAACAGGAGTCCAACCCCATAACCCACAAGACCTTGAGCAGTTAACCCCAATCTATGGTGTTGAAGTCTATTGCCATGTTGATGGAGACCAGGGCCATTTTGTTACTGCTATTCTCGAACTCATGCATAACATGCAACAGAAGCCTTAGATTGATCCCAATAGTACAACCTGGGATGAATCTACAGTGGTCTTCGTGCACAAGGCTGGTTATAATAGGGTCACAGAGGTCGGCTTACGGCTTACAGAGGACCTTCATGTTCGAGTTGATCATGGTAAGCGGCCTGTATGCTGCATGGTCAGTCTTGTCCCCACCTGGTTTGATCCACATGCATATGTCCCCCTCTATCATGCAATACCCCTGTCTCTCGTGCTTCAAGAAAAACCTCCAGCAGCGTGACCGGTGCTGAGAACTCCTGAAAGAACTCAACTGGGAATCCATCCCCTCCAGGAGTCTTGGCCTGTGTTAGCATATGCAACCCCACACGTAGTTCCTTAAATTCAATGGCAGAGTCTAGGCCCTCCGCCACAGCCTCCTCAATCCTAGGAAGGATCTTCCTAGGATTGAAGAGGCTGCGGCTGCGGACTTAAGACTGGGACTGAGGCAGGCCATCCAGGAAAGTCCTATAATGGTCCTGCTCACCCTGGTGGTCTGCCCTAGACACACTCTCCAGGTGTCCGCAGACGGTAGATACAATGTCTGCCGTGGTTGTAGCACTCGGGCCATCTAGAGTCACCAGATGTGTCGTAGGGGAAGGCGCATGT
Source organism: Triturus cristatus (assembly GCF_964204655.1). Classification (NCBI taxonomy): domain Eukaryota; kingdom Metazoa; phylum Chordata; class Amphibia; order Caudata; family Salamandridae; genus Triturus; species Triturus cristatus. Next base: position 140,485,926 of record NC_140591.1, on the reverse strand, counting down.
TTCCTGCGCAGGATCCAAGCCCGCAACGTGCCCGACTTGCCTACCTCCCTGTGCAAATGCTGCCTGTATTGCCTCAAGGTGTATTTATCTAACCTATTCCATATGTCTGCTATGTGCTGTTGCACATATGTTACCCCACTGTGCAGTTTGGAGGTCTGGCAGGCCCCCGCATGAAGCCCGGCCAACCTGTTTCCTCCGATGTAAGCTTGGCCCGAAGCTGGTGCCTCACCCCGCAGGTTAGACCCATGCACGTTCCTCACAGCACCACTCTGTTGCCCTGCGGGATGTGGTACCCCAATTGCTGTCCTTATAGCACTTCAGAGCCCGGGAAGACACCTCTTTTCCCAGCGGGTCTGTAAGTATCTCTGCTGGTAGCCTCCATGCTGTTCCCTGTCGCACAGGGCCCCATCACTGCGTTGTGCATCAGACTGACAAATTATCCGAAATGAAACTGGCTAGGAGTGTTCCAGACATGCACTCCGCTACCGGGATTCCTCCCGCCAGGATCCTGTCCAGCCTACTGTGTGTGTTATGAGGGAGTGAAGGGTACGTGTACGTTTCTGTGTGGGATGGAGTACACATCAGGTATCCACAAAGTCCAGATTGTCCTTGATCGCCGCGAAGTGTAGCTGTCATCTGTGGTTTAGTGCCCTCTCTATGGGGCACCCTGTCCAGATCCCCATCAAGCACACAGTTAAAGTCCCCCAACCAGAAGATTGGCGTATCCACCTCCTGCACTACCTGGTCCTGCATTGTGGGGAACACACATGGGTCGTCTATATTCGGGCAGTAAGTGTTAAGCGCTGACAGCTTATTCCCATCTAATGCCCCCTGTAGTAAAACATATCTACTCTTCAATATTTACATATTGGTAGTGGTGGTCTTTATTGGTAGCACATCACTCTCTTTGTGCATTAAGTATATATTCACAGTGTTGGTGCCCCTCAAGGTTCAAGATTTACACCCTACTACCTAAGGCGTTATCCCCTGTGGCTCAAAAGAGCCCAGTGGTAATGTCAGAGACTATAGACAAACCCCGGCACTCAAATCAGTTCAATTTTGATTCATACTTTTCATACAAAAGGATTTATTATTTAAAGTACCAACAAGCAATAAGCTTCATGGAACAATTCAAGATATCAGCAACAAAAGTATTTATTACTTGTTGTTCAATAAGATAAATACATCAAGTAGGCACATTCAGACCATATGCTTGAAAACAGATAGCATTATATATCAACGATGGAAAGCTTGATGTAGTGATCCTTCCACATAGCGTTAGACCGGCAGCCGACACGTGTTTAATTTCAAAAGAAACTTTTTCAAGGCTTCAGAAAGTAATAGATGGATTCTCTAAGTATTCCTTATGAGATTTAATTCTTCCAACGAAATTACTTGGTCCTACTAAAAGAAAATTCTTATCCAGAGCAGAAGTATTTCCCCTTAGATTTATGCTGAATTATCAGAGATGGCTTTGTTATATGACCAAATTTACGAAAAACAGGGGCATATCATAGCCCGAGTTTCGTCGCTGAATGATCAATGTCTATCACAATACTTACTTGAAATCTAAGGGGAAATACTTCTGCTCTGGATAAGAATTTTCTTTTAATAGGACCAAGTAATTTCGTTGGAAGAATTAAATCTCATAAGGAATACTTAGAGAATCCATCTATTACTTTCTGAAAGTGGGAGGCACTTAGGGGCAGATTTACAAGCCCCTTGCGCCACTTTTGCGTCACTTTTCTCATGTTAAAAGTGACGCAAAAGGGGCGCAAGGGGCTTGTAAATCTGCCCCTTAGTTTCCAGGCATCCACATCATGCGACGCTAGTCATTAATCAATGCGGGACCAAGAGCATGCGCCACCCCATTCCATCAGTATCATCTATATGTCTGGAGCACCACAAGTCAATCAAGTCAAAGTCTTCTATAAGCATGCGTAGTAGCTGAGAGACCACCCGAGGATTGGGGTGTCAAGAATCGCCGGACCTATAAGCCGCTGGATCTAAAACTACTATGAAATCTCACACCTAAAGGGTCGCACCGGGCCCAGTGAACTGACTATCCAACATACCTCCCCAAAGAACTTGGGGTCATCTACGTTAGGGCCATACACAGTAACAAGCTCAACTGGGTGACCATGCAAGATAGCAGAATATAACGGCCCTGCGGGTCACATATTGCAAGCACCACCCCACTACTTTATGGATACCTATAGCTACCCCGCAGGCATATTTCAAGTAATATGCTGCATGTATCTCCCTCACCTATTCTGAGCGCAGCCACACCAGCGTGCTCTCCGTGAGGTGCAGCTCCTGTAAGAAGTAAATATCTACTGAATGTCTCTGCAAGTACGTGAACACATGCTGTGCCTTGCACCTATCATTAAGACCCTGGAAATTCTAGGTCAGGACCAACTGCATAGATCACACAGTAATATACGGGGTTCCCAACAGCACAAGCATTGATCGCCGAGCCATGCAAGCTAAGGTTACGTGCTGAGTGGGTCTTAGGGAAAGGGCAGGGAAACAAAGAACAGTCGGGAAACTGCAAACAATGGAATTGAACATACATTCCCCCCCACCTACTTTGGTCCCCCAATTGGGTGAAACGACATTAACCCGCCCATAATGCAGCTCCAAAACATAAGTGAAAAGAAATGGGGACTCATCCTGCAGGGGTGAACTAGGGGACGTGCATACTCATCTTAGCCAGGTGGCCAGAGAAAAAAAATGTCATAGAGGTTCAGATGCACACTGTGAGTTTGGCAATGTCTTAAAAAATCAAGCTCTTTCGGCCCTTTCCCCTCCCTGGAAATTAAAAAAATAATAAAGTCACCATTCGTCCCCGGCTTCCTCCCCCTTACCAGACATTTCAGTAAAGGGAGTTCCACGCACAAATGCTTCTCGCATACTCAAACCTGCTTGTGAGGGATGTCTGTGGATCTGAGTTAAATCAGAGGCAAAACCAAACGTCACATAGTCGCCGGGCCATGCAGAGGGGTTCTTGCACTTAATCATTGTCACTGAGGAGTGTCTAGATTTCTAGTCGAGCACTCGGCAATGATCTTCCCACCCTCACTGGGATGCTCCTGGCAAACTTGCCCACTGTCTTGGGATCCGTGAAGTAGTGAGATTTTCCTTGATGCAGAATTCACAGCTTGGCTGTATATAGCAAAGCATATTTGGCGTCCGTGCACTGGAGGGTGCACTTGACAGGCAGTAAATCTCTTCGAGCTGCCTTCACTGCCATCATGAAATCTGAGAAAAATGGACACTTCCTTTCCCTGATACTGCAGTGGTCTTCTTTCGCTCGCTAAGCAAAGTGACATGTTGCTGTCCCTATAGTTCAACAGACGAGCAATTATTGCCCAAGCTGGCGTGCCAGGTGAAGGCCGCTATCCAAGAGATCTAAGGTGGGGCTGCTGTCCAAGAGATCTATGGGCTCACTCTACTGAAAACATTGCGAGACCGCCTCCCCAAAGAGCGCACAAAGCATCTCTTCAACAAAATCTTCCATTCGGCCTGTAGCTGTTTACTAGGGCACTCCCAGAATCCAAATGCTATTCCGTCTTGAGCGCATCTCCAGGTCTTCATTTTTACTGCATATTACCTTGAGCACTTTCTCCATGTGCAGTAGTTTCTACTAGTCCACAAACTGCCCATCTTCTACATCCAAGGGACTGCATTTAAGCTCCTCAATCTGTTCATCATTTTTGTTTACCTTTTCTTTAAGGCAAACGAATCTGCCTGCAAGTAGATCCATTTTCGAATCTATGGCTTTGAGACTCTGCTTCAGGTCCAGGAACATGGATCTTAAACCAGGCTCCGGGCCTGGGCCATCATTACCAACCCGTCCCTGTGAGGAGTCATCCACAGGAGTGTCCATCATGCACGTCGGCGTCCACTGTCAAAGAACAGCTTAGCCTGCTTTGCTTCAGCTTTGCCCATTGTTTATCTGTCAAGTTGCTCCAGGTGGCTCCGACTTGTCACCAGGCCTACAGCTGATTCAATTCGACTTTGGGCGACTGCCTTCACTGAGGTCCTGCCACACCCTAAAGTCTAGCAACAATAGGACACGAGCAGACCACTTCTGATCCAAAGGAGGTAAGTGGGGTTTCAGCAGGGCCTTTTCTTTTTATATCAGTCTAGCCAGTCCAGCGCATGTGTTGGAAGTCAGTTCTCCTGTCGCCTATCCCCGCCTCACCCGGCATTCCGGGGGGCATGTGATGGCCAAGACTACGCACACTGACCGTAGATAAGAGCAGTATACCTGGGCGGCATCTCTATTGTACACACCGAGCAGCAAACAATCACAAACGCCACCCAGCCAGAGCAGTGGATTAGGTACACATTAGTGGGTTGTCATGTCCACACCACTCCTAGTAGCAGGTGTCTGGTATTTTCCAGTTGATTAATGTTCAGTTAAATAGCGGCGAAAGGAGCGGCTGCGGGATGGGAGTAAGGCAGCGCACCCTGTATTAGGCAGAGTTCTGAATGCAGCTCTCTGTATCAGGGATGTTTATGAGTAGTTACACTGCCCTTTATCAATAAGAGAGTTCACTGCACCAGCCCGGTCCATGTGCCTACCCCTGGGGTCCTGACCACTCCTGGCACATTCACGCCCAATAGACTTGCCTCTGAATGTGCGGGCCCTCAACCGTGGCAGACCCTCCTCCAAAAGGCGGGCCTTCTAATTTACCGCCACCTCCGTCAGTCCGGGTCTGCCACCTCCTGACCCAGCCAGTCCCAAGTGACTGGGCTGCACGGGCCCAGATCTGCCCATTGTGCTGGCTTGCAAGGTCTCCCTGGGAATCCCTGTGCCTTGCCCAGGCTCACTATCAATTGCACTCACCAGTCACATACGGCCCACTAACAATGCCGCCTAGTGGCCTGTGTAGTTGCACGGCTCAGTTCAGCCAGCTGCCCGCACACTCATTGGCACTCACTGCTTGAGACACAATGGTTGCTATGCACAGAGAGATGGTCGGAAAAGCAGCCATGCTGATCAAACCTGCCACTGGTTGACAGCTCTCCTACCCTTTGCATCCTCAGTGCCCGTCATGCGCTCGCTGTAGCCATGGCCACAATGTGCATAGGCTTCGTCATCTGGTGCATATCACTCGTTACGCCGCGTCAATCCTCGAGATAACCAGGTGTATCAGTTCTGTAGGGTGCTAGGGATTCATTCTCAGTCCAAGGCACCACAATTTCCCCATATAGTCAGGATAAATGTTGGATAAAGCCATCCGGCTGGCAGAGCCTCACAATTTGTTGGCCATCTTGTGAGCAGGCTCTCAGCGCCCCCAATTAATTGCCCCCTGCTTAAGGACAACAGTGCCGCAGACTTGAGGTTGCCATAAGTGAGTCTGAGTGGGTGGCCCATTTTTCAAAAATGTATTCTATTTCTAGTATTAAGATCCAGGGGAACATCCTCCCGATTGTTGAAGGTTAGGCGATGAGTAACCTATGTTTCACCCTGGATGAAATCAATATGGCACTTGTGGGCAGTAAGGGTGGTAAAGACCCTGGCCCAGACGGCATTCCGATTGATCTTTTTAAAGCTAATGTACCATTGTGGGGCCCTATCTAGAGCAAGGAGCTTAGGGCCTGCTGTCGTTCCAGAATATTGGAGACATGGTTGGAGTTTGTGATAGGGCCTATTTACAAGAAAAGGAAACGATCTAACCCTGCTTGTTATTGCCCAATATCACTACTTGACTTCCTGATGAAAGTTACAGGGAGAATATTATCGAACAGATTAGAAGAGTGGGCTGAGGCCAATGATGTCCTTTCAAACTTGCAATATGGCTTCCGCAGAGGCATGTTAACAATAGAACAGGGGCTAAATCTTAATTTGGAATTTGGAAAATACACCTTAATGAAAAAAGGTCAACTGTTCTTGGCATTTGCCAACCTGTTGAGAGCTTTCAATTGTGTTCTTCATAATAAACTGTGGGGAACCTTATCTGACCTTGGGGTGGATCCCCGGATAATATCTCTCCATTGAGAAATGTACTCAGGGGGCAGGGCAAGGGTGTGTCATAGATCTAAGGGTGAATGCACTTGCACTTTTGATCTTGAGAGGAGGGTTAGACAGGGCTGCGTCCTTGCACCTTTCTTATTCATTTTGCAGCCTGGACTCTGTTCTGAAGGATCACCACAGAGATCTTCCCCAGATTGGCTGTAGATCAATTTTACTCTATGTGGATGAAGCCGCACTCCGTCCCATTCCCCGTTGGGTTTGCAGCAACTATTCATTTGTTTCGTCAACCAGATGCCAGACCTAGGTTTGAATATCAACATAGGCTAAATGTTTGTAATGAAATGTGGTAAAAAAAGTCAAGAAGTGTCATGATTTTGTGGTTGGCAATGCTGAGTTAAGCTTCACCCTGACCGTCCCTTTCCTGGGTATTTTGTTTGAGGCACGGGGTTCATGGAATCCGGCTGTGAACAATAGTAAGCTGATTTTTAATAAATCCACTTTCTGCAGTGCAAGCATTTGCGATCACGCTTGGCAAAAAACCTCTGAGGGAGATGTTAACCAAGTATAATACCAAGTGTGGGACGAGAATCTGGGGCTTTAGTCATATCAACCAAATCTAGACGGTTGAGAATGTTTTTTAGGGATCACTTGTCAGTCCCTCAAAGTTGTTCCTCATTTGTATGCCATGCTGAACTAGGGGCTCCTTTTTTATTTACTTGACTGGAGTTCACAAAGTATGGACAAGTGGACATACTGTGTTAAATCAAAAATGTACTAATGACAGTCTTAAATTATCCCGGGTACATTCAATTCCATGGTTTTAGATTTGTTAAACAGTCTTGTTTGGAATTGGACTATGTTGAATATTTTGAGAACCCTGTTGTAAGTCACTCAATCAGTAGAAATGAACTAATAAAACAGTGCCTGTGTTTACTTAAAGAAGGAAGATTATCTCAGGAACTAGTGAAATCTAGAGTTATAAAAAAACAGATGTTTCTCGTCACTGATGGTCCGCAGCTGTATCTTAATTCCGTGAACCTGAGGTGCCGGAGGTCACAAGAGGTTCGTGTTGATGTGTTTTAGATTAGACATTTTTCATTGTCTAGTCACTTTTCCTAACATTAATGATTGTTCCACACTGATTAAACTTCCATGTGATGATCTATCTAGCCAATGTACTTTGCACATTATGTTCTTTTGCACTCTCTATAAGATTCTTCGGAGACGCTTTATATTACCTATTCCACATAACTATAATTTTAAAAAATACCGTCCTGCATTAATGTTATTACAGCAACTTAGTTTTTTACCGATTTGCTGTAGGAGTTCTAGCTTTTTATGCTCTGTTATTTATCTCAGGAAGAAAATGGTTACATAATAATATTTTATTGACATTTTTTAGAGCTCAATCTTTTAATTGCTTATGACAGTGTAAATTACTTTGTTTTTAACACTTTTATGATTTTCCTTGTTGTTGGACCTGGCCCTTTTGGCCGGATGGTCCCTACACTTTTCGCCTTCCATCTGTACTTTTTCTGACCTGTTGTTGGCTATTTTATGACTCTGGGCGCTTTACCACTGCTGTTCAGTGCTAAAGTGCATATGCTCTCCCTATGTAAAATGTATATGTTGGTTGGATTCCATGATTGGCTTATTTGGTTTACTGTCAGACCCCAGTAAAGTGCACCAGGAGTGCCCAGGGCTTGTAAATACAAATGCTGCTGGTGGGCTTGCAGCACTGGTTGTGCCACCCACAGAAGCGGCCTGGTAAAGTGTATCTAAGGTCTGCCATTGCAGAACCTGCGTGCAGTCTGGTACTGTCATGCTGACTGGGTAAGTGCACACACTTGCCAGTCCCTAAACCTTCCCTTAACTTCATATCAGACACCCTATGGTAGGCCCAAGGGCAGGGTGCATTGTAAGCATAAGGTAGGACAAGCCCTGATGTGTGTGGCATGTCCTAATAGTGAATTACAGCCATTTTCGTTTTTCATTATTGTAAGGCTACCTGTTCTCCATAGGCCAGAATGGGCTGTTAGAATTGTTACATTCTATGATCCTAACAGATCCAGGGAACATGGTAGAAATTCGAGTTTAGTATGCCTGAATAATGAAATACATCTTTTAGTAAAGTTTATTTTAATATTCTGTGTTTGCAAATACCACTTTTAGAAAGTTGGTATTTGCTTGCTTGACCATTTCAGCCCGCCTCTGCTATGATGTGTATCTGACTGTCTGGTTGTGTGAGTGACAGGGCTGGGGAAACCCAGAGGGGCTGGGCTAGGTAGCCTGGTGGTGAATAGGAAGATTGGCAGTCAGATGGGTGGGAGGAGTACACCTGGGCTCTGAATAGGGTTGTGCTCTGCTACCACAATGCTGGCTCCACCTCCTGCAGAGCGGCTGATGTCTCTGCCCTGCACCCTGAATAGAAAGGCAGAGTCATGTCAACAGAGTGCTCAAGAACTGGTTTGGACTGGGCAAAGGCCCCTCAACCCCAGAGGAACAAAGGAATTAGGGGAATACGTATTGGGACCCTGCTCCCAAGAAATTAGATCCTGCTGAAACAGGAAGAACCTCTGCCAGAGGAGAAGGAACTGGGAAAGATGTAGGAGGAGTAACTGTCCCTGACCTGGGGGATTGACCTGCAGTGGTTGCCTTGCTGCTGAAGGAGAGGAGAAAGACTACTAAAGACTTTGCTTCAACTTGTGCTTTGAAAAGATCTCCAAGGGCTAGAACTGAGCTTGCCCCCTGAACAAAGTACCAGGACCAGTGGACTTCACCCCCAGCTCCCCAGAGTCTTTTGGAAGTGCCTGCTGCTGTTGTTGGGCCTTCTGAGGGACTGCGTGTCACAAGGAGCTGGATGCGCGACGCAAGGAAGAGAAGCGTGCCGCTGTCGGAGCCGCTGTCGTCGCATCTCGCAGAGAGTGTCGCCGCTGCAGCATCGCATCGAGCGGAAGCGTCTCGCATCATTCCGGAAGTGTCTTGCAACGCCGAAGAAGCGTGTCGCCATCGCAGCCATCGTAGCTGTCGCATTGCACCGCATCGAGAGAAGAGTCTCGCATCGAGGAGGAAGCGTGTCGCCATCGCAGCCATCGTAGTTGTCGCATCGCACCGCATCCAGAAAAGCGCCTCGCATCCACGGAGAAGCGTGCCGCCGTCGGAGCCGCTGTCGTCGCATCTCGCAGAAGGGGTGTCGCCGCTGCAGCATGGCATCGAGCGGAAGCGTCTCGCAACGTCGGAGAAGAGTGCCGCTGCCAAGGCCGCTGTCGTCGCATCTTATCAAGGGTGATGCCGCTGTAGCTGACGCATCGAGTCGAGCCTTCTCGCAACATCGGAGAACCGTAACGCATCTGGAAGATCCCGTCTTTATTTCTTTTGCACCAAGAACTTCAACGCATCTGCATCGCTGCAACACTTTCGTTGCCCTGCGTGTCGCATCTAAGGTACATTGACTTAAAGTGTCGCATTTAAGAACTTAAGAGAAACTAAGCAATCTTCTACCAGCTAAGCAACCGTACTGTGTATTTTTAATCGTTTGATGGTCTTGTGATAATCCTATATAAAGAATCCTTATTTTTAATATAAATACCTGTGTGGTGTCCATTTGTAGTGTTGTCACTTGGTTACTGTATGTGTTCACAAATGCTTAACCTGTAACGCTCTGAGATAAGCCTTGTCTGCTCGTGCCAAGCTACCTAGAGGGTGAGCAGGGGTTGTTTTAGTAGTGCAACCCCTTACCCTGACTAGAGGAAAGGTTCCTTGCTTGTCACAAGTACCTACCTGTGCCAACAAGAGAACCCGGATTCTAACACTTGTGAAAATCGATAAAGCTTTGTTTGATTTAAAAAAAAAAAGAAAAAAGTATACACAATAAATATACATCCAAAATATTTGCATACTTAGTCCAAAAATCTGTCACTAATCTGGCTCTATGCAAGGGTGTAACAAAGGCCCCCCGAAGCACGGGGGGCCTCAGAAAAGTACCCTGGCCTGTGGAGCTCCTGAGTGAGTCTGAGGGTGGGCCCCTCCATGTACTTTGCAGGAGGGCCCAATCAAGTTTTGTTCCCAGGGCAGGCTTTTTCGCTGGTGGCGCCTGGTGCGACAATGTTTGTTGGTGACCCCCAATGACCACCTCTGTCACAATCTCCCTCACTACCACCCTTTAACAGTGCCCCTCGTCTCCATAACCACCTTCTCTCAGATGAATTAAATTAGTTTTATAGCACCACCCGTACCAGTGTAGGGTGTCATTTTACATCACACACAGAGACAATCATACATGTGTAGATCAGTGTATAGGAAATGTTACATAAGGCACAGGATTATGAGGTGTAAGAGTCACCTGTCATCCATACTGGTAGGCAGTACAGTTTAAGTGTGCTTGGTCTGAAGAAGCACAAACTCAGAATTTAAAACTTAACACCATGGTTAGGGGTTCTTTTTAATAACAAGCTTTAATATCTACACAAATAAACCCTTTTTTCAACATTAGGATAATGAAAAACTGGGGGAAAAATCTTAAAGCGCGAATATATACCTTACAATTAGCATGTAGCTCTTTGATTACAGTTAATGGCTCACTGCACTATATTAGAATTTTAACTTATAAAATGCAAGTAACAAAATGATCTCTCTAACAAAAGCACTAACCACTGACCTATTAATTTCATATGCACTCTGTTATCTGCATAATACACTTTATTTGCAATAGGCATATTAACCCTCTGTGCTACCTTACAATTATTCAAAACTTCCACTAGACAAAAAACTTTGATCTCGATCCAGGAAGAACATTAATCACCTGGAGTTATCTTGTCGTTTTTATGATTTCCTGAAAATTGCTCGAGGCTGGAACATGGTAGCAGGTGCTTTTAAAACCTAATATACTTGCAAACATGGCGCCCCCACCCAAAGTCAGGGCGCGGTGCGGTGGTACCGATCGCACCGCCATAGAGCCGGCCTTGTCTGTTACGACCTTGGCCCTATGGACCAAAATTGAAAACCCCAGGTTATGGTGTGGTCTAAATATTGGTGTTCAGACTATGATGTAATTAAGGGGGATATTTACAAGGAAGTGGAGGAGAGAGGCATTAGTCTTCCTGGCTTAATGCCTCTCTCATCCACTTCTAAAAACGCAAGGCTGCACCATATTTACAAGAATGTGGTGCAGCCTTGCGTTTCCCTCGGCGATGGCGCTAAGTTTAGCAAACTAGCACCAACGCAGGCATCCTTGCACCAGAGTCCCTTCCTGCACATAAACAATCCTAGAAATGCCATTCTGTCACCTTCATGCGTGCTGCTTCATGCAGCACACATGAAAGTGACAAAATGTTTCTTTTTAAAAAAAGTTTGTTAATGTACAGGAAGGGACACCTTCCTGTACATAAATAAACAATGGCATTTTTCTTTTTCCGTGTGTGCTGCACAAGGCAGCACACATGGAAAAAGCAAAAACGAGGAGAAATAATGCATTTCTCCTCGTTTCTCCATCTTGGGCACAGTTTACATCTGGTCTTAATTTTGGTGCTACCTCCAATGTACGCCACCCTTGTACATAGAGGGCAGCATCAAAATGAATGGGTGTTGTGGTGGAACGCCCACTGCAACATCCACTGCCTTCCCCTTTCACGCTAACCATAGCGTGAAAGGGAGCCTTATGTATAAGGCAACTTTAAGCCATGTTAAGTGGCTTAATGCTGCCGTGTACAGAAGGTGCAGCCCCTAGCACCACAGCAACGTTACTATAGGTGACATTGTGGTGGCGGTAGGGGCTTGTACATATGCCCCCTAGTTCTTTACTGCATTAGCAAGGCAAAAGATAAGGTATTCCTTGTTTAAAGTTTTAATATCTCCAGATTATGACTTAAACCATGCTGATAAAAGCAGTCTGTGATGAAACGGATCTGTGTTTCTGTTTTCACTACATATTCATTTTAAAGTCTACTGGTTTGGGGTTCAATACACAAACCTTTATTCTGTAAATAGTTGCCCCTTGCTAAGCTCTTCTTGTGACCTGGTCATGAATTTCCAGTAGTAAAACATGCTTACTCACAAAACAAACCTTAGCAGATAAAAAAGGCATGTTCTATGCCTGAAAATGTATGAGTAAGTCAAACATAAGACGGGAAAACACTACTCAAGGAGAAAGTGTTTTGAATTGTACCTATATGCACTTGTATTTAAAAAATATGACCACACTCTATGAAAGGGTGCTAAGAGCTGCATCTCAAAAAAGATATTATGGGAAGCCAGGAATATTTATGTAGTGCATGAGATAATAATTCTTTACATTTTTCACTTGTGTAGGTTTCATTTGTTGGAAACGTAACTATAATAATGTATATTCAGATTTTGTTGTGCATTTCTTTTTTTAATGAGGCTATTTACAAAGTCAACTTACTCTTACACTTTTGAGTAACTTTACTACTTTTGACTACTCTCAAAATCCAAGTGAAAGGTTACTAAAATGATTAGACATACATGTCTCCACCCTTTGAGAAAAGGAGGTGGAGCCAAATTTACGAGTGTACGTTAGTACTGCCAAAAAAGAAACAATAAAAACTCCAGCACCACATATGGCCATCCACTGACACTGCAACAATGTCGCGCAGAAAGGAATGGAGATGGATATTTAACATCATTTCCTATGGGGTTTCATTACAAATAAAAATAAGATAAAAATAAAACCCCATTGGATTTTTAAAAAAATTAAAATAAATTATTTACAATAGATAAGCATGGAAATAAATATATTTCAATGATAAAAAAATAACTTTATTTTTATTAACATATAATTAAATTGTGTTTAATTGGACAAAGTCTCTCCTTTGTAGCCTTGTCGGACATAGCCCTCACCTTTCTAACCTTGTGGGGAAAGATCTTTACCTTTCTCCTGCAGGGCTGTTTTTTTCTACAATGCGTTCATCGTGCATAAGCAAAATACTTGAGAAGTCCTAGTCTTAGCTTCAACCTCACTTTATGCACTCGTAGGTCACCATATGTAAGTGCTAGATACTGCTAAGAGTACCAAAAGTTTACTGTGTTAATTTTATAATGATTCCTAGACGTTCTCACAAAAAAATAGACGTGAGAAACTAGGGGAAGAACACTTGACATAAAGAAGGCAGGGTTCTAAGAACTTGAAGCCAGAAACAAAGGCAGGGCCAGGAAATTGCACACTGTACATGATTCCATTTCAACAAACCATTTAGTTGAATGCAGTCTGAGAGGCTGGAAAATAAATCAAGGTTCATAAACACTGATGGGCTGGGAATCCAAGAAGTAGCATAAGGACACAGTCTACTACGCTTGATGTTTGTTGATGTCACACAAAGTGGGCTAGGTGTATGACATGTGACCCAGAATATTGAAATACGCAGAACATTTAGGATAAAAATCTGTAGAGGAGCCCTCATTTAAGGAATGGGCTCACAGCGCTAGTTGCTATGAGGTCTAAAAGGGAATGAGAGCTGATATTGTAACTTGTCATGGCAAAATGTGGCCTACAAATCAAAGATTCCCATATCCATTAGGTCTGGGATATATCACTGGAGCCAGAAACTATGCGACAAACATTTGAGGGGATGGAGAAATGCTTGCAAAACAGGGACTTACAATACTGAAGGTTACACCTGAGAACATAAGGTGTGACAAGGACGATTCAGATCAGGAAAATTTGGAGCTTGACCATATAAGAAAGAAAAACAAGAATATGAACATAAGAGTTCAGCCAACCTCCTTCTACCATCTGTCACGCACATTGAATCCTTGCGTCCACCCAGTAGGCATTGGTGAGGACTTACAAACTGAAGAAGCATAGAAGCAGAAACAACACCAGAAATGTGGCAACAGACACCTTTCTCCTCACCATACATCACACAGTATAACCCATACCAGTCTATCGATCTAAAATGAAATTTTACTACCTACAACCGGTGCGCTGGACCAGTAGTGAGCCTCCGTCACGTTTACTCTCACTTTTGTTCCCACCGTCATTAGTTAACCCTGCAGCATGGACAGTCAATGTGGGAAAGGGAAACAGATAAGTTGAAGTGCATAGAGCCATTTCAAAAAGGGCCTCCAAATTAAAGTGCCTACTAGAGATCATTTATTGAAATGATTTATATACCAAAGCAGATGTTAGATCTGACACGCTTTGGTAGTGTTCCCTAAACTTTTTACTTTTTTCTCAGGGGTTTTTCTGATTCTCTTTTAGCGATCTTAGGGCTCTTGGCCCTTTCCCACAGTAAATGCAATGGGAAAGTAGACACTCCCTTCCTCCACACGTTAGGAAGTGGTGCTTACCTGATGTTTTTAAACATGCCTCCAGCCTGCCACTGCAGGCCTGTGTGTGCGCAATTTCACTTATGCTCAGGTTGGGCTTTTTAAACCACTGACAATCCTGACGGGACCTTTCACTACCAAAAGGGCACCCCTGGGTAAGTCCTAAGGGGTGAAGCAAGCGGGGTAGGTGAAAGGCAGGGCAGGTACACCTGGGTGTTCATTGCCTAGGTAGTGAAGAATACCCATTTGTGTTTTGACTACTCTGAGGTTTGTTTTTTGCATTGGTTAACATGGGGAAATGGTTGAAATGACTTCAAGCTCCAATAGAGGCTTACAGTGGAGCAGCCCCATAATGTTTCCTATCATTGGATTCACAGTGACAAACCCTCTCCTGTGGTAGAAAGGTATTTGTCATTAATAGCTTAGAAATATCACTTCTAGAAAGTGGGCATTTCATTGCTCTAAAACTTTGTTTGTGCCTTTTAGTTGGACTCGAAGTCCACACTGGGGGCTGGGGGAGCACATCTGTGCATTCCCCATAGACAGCCCTATAAATTGGGCATGCAACTAGAATAACAGACTTCTGCCATTTGAAGGACTCGCTGGATAGATTGGAGGAAAAGGTTTTGATACTTGGCCTCTGGGAGCCAGATCATGGCCCCACTAATGATTAAGATCTGCATTCCACTGCCCCATGGCACAGACAGGACTGAAATTTGGGGGAGACATCTGTGGTTCAAAGGAAACCCCTCTGAACTACCCCCTACATCAAAGGCACACTACAGTATAACTGCTGGTGCCATACTTCAGCAGGGTAGAGATCCGCTTGTGTGGACGTAGAACTAGAGATCCCGGAACTGCGTGGTGCACACTGCCAGAGTAATCTTTTGTGTACAAAGAGGATTACTGCCATTGGAAGTGACTGTGTGTTCCCTTCCTGAATAGTGGCTCGCTTGGGCTGACTACCTGCTCTCCAAGGACTTGTTGGCTTGCCCTCTGTTCTTTAGTGAAGGTCTCAGGGACATCAAAGACCTACCGCGAGGGACCCACACCGTCTACTTGTGACACCTGGAGAGTGGTGCCCTCTTAAGTGCATACATCGTCCGCTGGATCCCAACTGGTAATGTGGCGTGAGCGTGAAAATAAGTATTGTGTCTGGAGACCGGATTGCCTAGTGTGGAGCCCCAAAAGTACTGCCCACATCTAAAAGGTATGGCCTCTGCATCGCGGCCTTAATGCTCATAAACGTCTTGCCTTGTTGGTGATGAGCGGATTCACTGGTTGCGGGACTTCCGTGGCCCGCTTCGTCGATGGTGCTGCATCCCTCTTGTGCAATACTCCGACTGCATGCTCATTAAATGCAGTGTCCGATTCACAGGTTGCGACCCTCGGAGGTGAGAGCGTACCCGTAGTAGTGCCTCGTTCAACCTTGTGTTGCATTGCTGAACTTGCACCTGTGTGTGTGACCGGAATTGTCTGGTGAAAAGGTGCAAAAGTGTTTTACATGGGATGCACTTGAATACCCAATAACAATAATGTTTTTTACTATTAATATCTCTACTGTACCTCTTAAAGATACCTGGTGATCTGTCTTGGGTTTATGTAAATTTGAGCAAGCATTGATTACAGCATTTGGAATAAAAACCATTGTTTCCATGAGAACAAATCCCAAAACCAATTAAAAAAAATGGCTAGCATTAGGAGGCTGCAAAATATGGCATTCTTACAATATTTTACATCATTAATGGAAATAGTTTTATGCACAGATAAAAATATTATACAAATGTGTATTAAAAAGCTGTTTGTTTGAAAAATGCCATTGAAATGTCTTAAGGAGACAGCTTAGAGCCGCTAGATTGACTGCAAGGTTAACAGTCATGCATTTGTACTATAAAACTTTATGAATGTCCTCCGTATGAGACATACCTGAAACTACTGTGATGCGATTACAGAAATATTATTTTTTGAGGGACATTTGTCACGGTGTTGGACAATCTTGTAAGTGACACTGGAACAGAGTGTGTTTTTTCAAACACAAAGAGTTAAGTTCCTTCTCAAGGATATGCAGCAGAGGTAGGATAAACCATCCAGCCCTAGGCAATAAAAGGCACACCTCACACACAACGTAGGTGTTTTATGGCTCTGTGGTATTTCTGTGCCCATCCATGCTGTCACCTGTGCTAGTTTTATCTTAAGGACTTTTGGGGTCTCGGACAAGCCATATTTTGAGTACCTCTGTTCAGGAGAACTTGAAATGTATTATTCATCTCATTGTCAGCTAAGTCAAGCACTCATGAGTGGTAAGGTTGAGACAACTGAGGTAAAGATAGGGGGAGAGGTAGAGAGAAAGGTTTACTGATTTGTGAGGTGGAGAGAGATAAGGCAAAACAATATACAAGTAGAGAGAGTTGAAATAGAAAAATATGAGGTACAAAGAGGGAAAATGTAGACAGGGAGAGACATAGAAGACAATAGGATGTAAGAGTAAGTTACAAGGAGGTAGAGAGAGGTAAGTAGGGTGAGAAAAAAAGGAGGGCGAAAGAGATGAGGGAGCAAGAGATGAGTGAGGTACAGAAAGAGAGGTAGGTAGAAAGGTGTAGTGTGGTGTAATAGGGCTAGGTAGAGAAAGGTAGATGTAATGGTGGGTAGAAGTAGATGGAGAAAGAGACAGAGAGAGGGAGAGGGAGGGAGAGAGGAAGAGAGGGAGAAAAGGAGAAAACAAGAGAAAGAGTCTTGTAACTATCCTACTCATTTTACCAGAGGCTCCCCCTGGAGGATGGGGCCCTGGTAAATTGCCCACTTTGTCTATGCCTTAAAAGGTTTCTGATCTGTGCCTCAGTAACAATATATCCAGGGTCTGAGTAGGGAGTGCCCGCAAAAAAACAACAACACACGAAGTTATACAATCTGTGGACGCAGGAAAAAATCATAAGTGAGGGGAAAGTGGGCCAAATAGCATCGGTCAACTAGCATGCTATGATCTGTGTTACCACCAGATATGGTGTGCAAAAACAGAAAGTGCGCACAGACACCACTTATAACACATTTCTCGTAACGCAAAATACTCCACATAAAAAGTGCAAATAGTGATATGAAAGACCAAGAAAACAAGCAGCGTTCCTGTGACCTTTTTCGATTACCTACTTATTTGTAAACCCATTTCAAACATGGTGGCTGCAACTATAAGTACCAGCACACAATGGCAGCTGCCAGAGCACACTTCCACACAGTGTCTGGAGCTGCTTCCTGGCGATGAGGCTCACAGGTATAAACTTTGACAGTCGTAAAATCCGCCGGTTGACCTTACTTGGAGCAAGCCCTCTTAGAGGCAACGGATTAAACAGGATTGCTACAAAACTACCCAAGGGCTGATGCACAAACATATTTATGAGCATGGGAAGTAGTACTACAGGAGTACTCTTTTACACACGTGTATGTCTTTTGGATCCGGCCAGTTCCTTATTATTAAAAGAGCAAAGGGCACAGTTCTCTCTATTTGTACTATTTGCAAAAAAAAAGTACATTTAAATCCCAATTTAGATGTTTCGGGGCAATTCACTCAGGCATGTAAGAGTATATTAAAAAGTACTACAGGAGCAACACGTTCTGTATTTCGAAATACCTTTGTATATAGATCCCTGTGGGGCATATTAACAAGGAACAGGGAAAATTAACGCTAAGGGCGCTTAGCGTTAATTTTTTTAACGCCCGCTATCGTTGGATAATATCGCCTGGTTATCACTTTATTAGCAACGCTAACCGCCTAAGCGATTAAAAAATCCAGCGATAGCGGCATTTTGGGAGGTTATCGCTGGTAATGCAGCGATAAAACTACAAGGATAGGGATATCCTTGTTGATAGCCCATGGTGGACCTAGCCATGTAATCCACCTCCCATTGGATTACATGGCTAAGTCTGAAAATTAGCAGACGTAAAAAAGCAGCGTTAACCGTGGTTAGTGCTGCTTTTTTTCTCTCTAACAGCTTGATAATAGGAGAAATGTCGCTTAGCGAAATTTCTCCTACAATTTTGCTCTGGACCGCCCACTTTGCATCTCATTAGAGATGCAAAGGGAAGTGTAGTGAAAAAGGGTGCTAACATGCGATTTTGCATGTTAGCACCCTGTTGTGGATAGGGCGATATTTTTATCTCCGCTTCTTTGGCTTTTAAAGCCAAAAAAGCGAAGATAAAGCCCTTGTTAATATGCCCCATAGTTTCTTAGTTTACAGCAGTGGTCGAAGTAAATTTTTAAAAAGGATGGGAACTGTGATGCTGTGTGCCACGGGGTGGGGTGAATGAGCGTGGGGGAGGGGTCAAAGATATGGCTAAAAACACCAAAATATTCTTTAACATTTTTTGGTCTCTCAGGTAACTACATATAAAATTAGGCACAGCCTAAATGAAAATTGAATGTAAGTTAAGTTAATCAGTGAGAAAGGTACAATTGTAGATTATGAATCCTTTATTAGTTAATGAACTAGCGTTGAAGGGCATCGACATTCCCAGGAACAACCACAACGATCGTTCAGAGACTCAAATGCTGAGTAAAAGAGACTGTCAGGCAACAAACATTAAGATGGCTCCCCTCCTTTCTGACCTAAAGGCTAATACCTATAATTCACCAATTTATCTGGGTAAGTTTATTAGCAAGGGCAAAACAAGCCCAGCAGACAGCTGAGTGCTTTACCTAGCACAATCGTTGGGTGCTAATGCTTGAGGGGTGCTAAAGTAAGGATGGGCATTTATTTATAAATGTTTGTTGTGAAAGACAAGAGTGCCAGTTTAAGATACATACAAGTTTATTCACAGACCAGGATGCTCAAAGAGGAAGAGAAGGGAATGATGGACTCAAAAAGAGGGGGAGTACTGTGTGTGGGAGGGTTTTAGGGGAACCGGACAGCTTCTGTTCGTGGCCGGCTAAAGGTGAAGGCTGGTATTCAAATATCATGCTGGAATGTTAGATGTGAAGCACAGCTTGCAGGACCAAGATTGGTGAAAATGTATTATCCAGAACGAAATTATTTGTTTGTAACTGAAATAACAGTGCATCTGAAAACCTTACAAAGATAAAGTCAATGGGCACAACTACTGAGAAATAGATAGTTTTTTCCCTTCTAGCGAGTGTAAAAACATTTTCCTGATGAGAAATTCAATCTTACACTACAATTCTGTTCCTAGAAAGATGCTGGGACAGTAGTGTGATCAATTAAGGGACATCATCCAATGTTCTGTTAATCTTGAATCTGATAATACATCTTGAGCTGTTGCAAGAGAGAGCTTCTCATGCACGTATGTGTGGGTATTTACACACCGCAAACCGTGTTAGATAGCAATGGACGTAGCTGGATGGTAGGAAATGATAAAAGATTGAGGGGCATGTCAGCAACAACCGGCGATAATTATCGCTAAGCGCACTTAGTGCTAGGATAATTATCGCCAGCTAGCGTGGATTTTTATCGCTGAGATTGCGTGCTATTAGCAACGCTTATCTCAAAAGCAATAAAAATCCTAGTGCTAACTGCCAAACGTGTGATTATCACTGGAAACCCAGCGATAATCCCACGGAGTTTGGCGATAGCTTGATGATAGGGCCTCACATACTTAGCCATGATATCCACCTTCCATAGGATATCATGGCTAAGTCAGTTTCAAAGCAGGAGTAAGGAAAGTAGCGATAACAGAGGTTATCGCTACTTTTCCTGTCGCTATGCTGCTTTGCGTGAGGCTTGATAATAGGAGAAATGTTGCCTAGCGACATTTCTCCCGTTATCCTGGGGAGGAACGCCCACTTTGCATCTCATTAGAGATGCAAAGATGGGCGTTAAGGGAAATGGAGATTAGGCAAGGTTTCACGCGATAGCGTGACCTTGGAGATAAGGCGATAAAATTATGGCCGCTTTTCGTCCGAAAACAGACGCAAAAGCGGCGATAATTTTTTAACCCCTGCTTGCTGATATGCCCCTGAGTCACCTCGTCATTTTTTTTTCTCTGGGAACTTTAATGCATGTTTAACAAGTAAGCACAATATTAGACCAAAACACCTTATTGATGTAGGTCTATTCTCAGTACAAATCAATAACTGTACAAATGAAAAGATTGAATATAATTGGCTGACAAGCTTGGAAACTATGAATTTACGATCATTGTGGAGGGTCCTTATGGGACGCAAGGCTGAATACCTACTGGACTCAACATTTGTTACCTGTGAACAATAAATGTCTTTAAGAACTTCAACTCAGCTGAATTGAGTAGAAATTGCTCATCGTCCTACCACACAGCATTTTATCACTCAGGAGATCCAGGCTGTTTTCTGATTCGCATGATTTTGGCAAGAGCTCTTGTAGGCCCAGCATTAAAACTGGCCCGCACGTTCTGATGAGGCCAGTAACTGTAATTACCGACCCCATTAGAATTGCAACTTTAGTAGGAATACCATTGTTCCAGAGAATTCTATCTGGAGATTTTAACTGAGGTAAGCAAACCAAGTCTCAGAGTCAAATACTGGGGAAAACATACACAAATGACACGGAAGCTTCGTTTCTGGTACATAATCCCCCCAAAACATGTAATAGCTGCTAATCCCTGTACTGCAGAATTACCTAGACCCTGGTAAATAGCCCGAAAAATTCCAGCCCACGCATACTAAGGGCTGTAATGAGCTGCTTAGTCACCAATGAACACACCAAGACCTTAATACAACAACACGTACTTATGTTTGTGGGAGAACATTTCTGGCCATATTATCAAGGAACGGCGATAACATTATTCACGCTTTAGCGGCAGGAAACTGCCGCTAAAGCGGCGATAATGGGCTTGATAATATGCCCTTATGAAGTCCCATAGAAGCCCAGGTTCTGGTGTGAACAAGGGCTTCTATTGGAATTCTCCAGGGCATATTATCAAGCCCATTATCGCGGCTTTAGCGGCAGTTTCCTGATGCTAAACCGGAGATAATGTTATCGCCGTTCCTTGATAATATGGCCCTTCTTTCCTTAAACTCCTGAGCTCTGGAATAAGTGGTGGCAATTTCAATAGCCTAGTTTAGCCTCAAATTGCTCTGCTTCTTTACACATAACCAAATATATGTTGAAAGGGCATACGGAAACTGGTCCAGATACATTTGGCCCATAATTTCTTCCTTTATGGCTGTTTGAAGTTTTAACCATTTACCTCCAATATCTTTCATTGTGTAAAAGAAGGGGCTGAAGGGTATTCTGTGCTGTTCCTCTCTCTTTCCAAAACCTTATCTGGTAAAGTTCAGCTTCTATCACCGTATGTTCTAGAATAGCCCTTTTAATCTCTGGGTAGGCAGTATCCAGTGTAGGATTGGCAGTCTGATCAGCAGGTCTGAATGTCCCCTACCAATAAAGGTCCAATATAGTGTCTCCATCAGTCGGGAGGCCAACTGGCTGCTTGGGCTATTCATTCAAAGTTCACAAAAAAGAAATCTGAGTTTTCAACAGTTGGTAAACTTTTGCAACACCACCAACAAGACATGTGGACCAGACCTAGGCTGAACCTGAGCTTCCTTCAGCTTTGCTAAGGCCATTTTCTAAGTCACATTCCCATGGCTAATCAGTTTGGTGTGAGTCCTTACAGTATGTTGGATCATTTCTCTATAATGTTTCACAGCTCGACTATAACTTTCAAGAGCCCTCTACATTTTTTTCTGACCGCTAGTGAGATGCTGTACCAAGACGCCCATGTTGTGGCAAAACACCACATATGGAATACCACTTCTGACACCAAATGTTGCGTTACTAGCCAGGTTAAAACAAATCTTGCACAACCACTAAGATTTGTTTTACCAAATGATAATGTAGCTACAAGAAAGCAACAACAACATTTCCTTCCTAGCTGCAGAAGTAAAGACCCTATTATCTTTATAAATTAAATCTCGGTTATTAGGCTCTGAACATAGGGAATCAGCTAGTGCTTCTGTGGTAGAATTGTATGTATATATATATCCACACAGTTTGGCTCAACCGTCACTCGGCCCCTAGGCGCTTCTCATTTTAGTGCGAGATTCTTGGCAGAGCCACGCCGTAATTTTATACAACACACTTCCTTATGGAATTAAATGAAAGACGCACTCGCAGGTTTCTTCGTTCCCCAAGCTTTATCATATACAGTTCACATCAGGGTATATAGATATATATATATATAACAGCTCCGACTTGCCCACACTTGAAGAGCACTCGAACTCAATCGTCAGGTGGCAACCCTTTATTTATGGGTATGAGCAGACTCCTGTCTGCCATTCTATTGAAACAACCATTTCCCGCGAGTTGTGCCTGATGCATTTCGAAGGTTGATGCCTTCTTCTTTAGAGGCTTTACGCTAGAAATGAATGCGTGCCTTTGGCCTCGGTGTCTCCCATATGCTGCTAATCATGCCCCCAGATGGGCTGGTCCATCACCATTCTCGGCATTATGGGAGGCGTTGTCCCGGCCAGTCGCTTCCTTTGATGGTGGCACTAATTCCTGTCACGTGTTCAAGCCACCAGATGGGCCACAACAGGCAGTGTCCGCTCTTAATCCTCTGATTGAGTTCCACAAAGCGGCTCCATACATACCGTGCCGCATGGCCCCTTAAATTCCCGGGGTGGTGCGCATTCGGCGGCTGGACGCCCTGCCCAATATTACAGCTCCAACTTTCCCACACTTGAACAGCACTCAAACTCAATCTTCAGGTGGCAAACCTTTATTTATGGGTATGAGCAGACTCCTGTCTGCCATTCTATTGAAACAGTCATTTCCCGTGAGTTGTGCCTGATGCGTTTTGAAGGTTGATGCCTTCTTCTTCAGAGGCTTTACGCTGGAAATTCTATTGAGTGCTCCTATTCTCTGCTCCTGTTTTCTGATAATCTAATTGAAATATTTTAAAACACAATTCTACCCCAGAAGCTCTATCTGATTCCCTATGTTCAGAGCCTATTATATACACACACTTATATATATATATATATATATATATATATATATATATATATATATATATATATATATATATATATATATATATATATATATATATATATATATATATATATATATATATATATATATATATATATATATATATATATATATCAGAACCAATGTCCCTCCCCATCAGAAAAGGACTTGAGCCCACGCAGGTAAGTTGAATTAGCTCCTTTATTTGCAGTGCAATGATCGGCATGATGCATTTCAGCGTAGTCGCCTTCCTCAGATGCCTTCTAACATAGAGTCATTCACTGTTCACCTTTAAAAATAGAGTGTCCCTCTACGATTGGTTGAGGCACTCATTCACGAGTCCAGGGGCGGGTACTTCAAACGAGATGTCTCAAGCTTCCAAGCTGCAGTAACACCTGTGTCAGTACTTCCCAAGTGGGCGGTGCCTGCAGCTGCACCTCTGAATCATGGGTCTTGTAGTGTAGGAACGAAAATTCTACTCCTTTATCCAGCCGCAGTTCACAACAACGGGTCTTGACACCCACCACTACAGTGAGCATGGGTGTAGCCAAGTAGTCATGGCCCAGCGGGTCCTGGCTTAACACATCGCTGCTGAGTGTGGCGATCCGGCGCTTCCCCAAGCGCTTTGAGGCAAAACCACATATATGTGTAATACTGATGCAGAAACACATAAACATTGTCACCCAATATGTGAACCTGATGCTTAAGAAGAACACTTTCCAAGAACGCCCCGGAATCCAAACATTTCTCATGATCTTCTGTAGTGTCCGTCTATATTTTTTTAAATTGATTTAAATGCACACAATTTCACAAAAGCATAAACATCCATTTGAAAAAGTTAAAAGAACAATGCATTGAATGTAATTGGCACTGGGAGAAAAGAGCTCAATTTTAGCATGAGAAAGAAATACGGCGTAACCCGTAGTTTCAATGAAGATATGAAGGATTTGTATCATTTTTATGGCACAGGACTATATTTAGATGGTTAGCAGTTCAATGTACAAAACAATGAAGAACACTAAAGTGCTTATTTGCAAGCCCTTTGCCCAGCTGGTTCATCAATTTTTATGACGCTCTGACAGCGCAGAGTGCTGACCCATACCTACCAGGTCACGCAAAGTCACTTTGCGTGGCTTTTCAAGGCCTCGTAGATATGGTGTAAGGCAACGCAACGCAAATCGCTGCGTTGCCTTACTCTGCATCAGGGGGGAATTCCATGGGCTTTGAGGTGGGTTTTCCCACGCAACACCCATAGGTTTTGACGAATTCCCAGATTTATTAGGTTCTGTAAACCTGGGAATGCGTCAAAACTGTATGCCTCCCCAGGGGACACATAACAAGGAGAAATTTCTTCATTTTCTTCATTTTTTGGTCTTTCTTTATGCGCTGCATTCTGCAGCACAGAGAAAGAGGAAAAAGCCTCCATGGATTGCTTTTGTGCAGGAAGGTGTGCCCTCCTGCACAAAAAACAATCCTGCCAACAACGCAGACACCCTTTCACCATGGTGCAAGGGTGCCTGCGCTGGTGCTATGCACCAAATTGTGCATCGGCGCATGCAGAAAGAACAGGAATGCACTGTATCTTGTAAATACGGTGCATTGCTACCTTTTCGAATTGATGTAGGACAGCGCAGCAAAAAGACTTGTGACATTACCCTACACCAGATCATTGAAAATGAGGCCCAACAGCTGGTACACATTCTACAATTGAGACTTTGGAAACAGGGGGGACTTCCGTGGGCAGCGCAAGGCTCTGCTGAAAGTTTTAGGGGCATATTCTCAAGGACCTATTGCAGAGTTAGCGGCACTTTATCGCTGCCAAAGTGGTGATAAATACATCGCACTATTCACAAGATGGTCCTAACAGCCGATATCACCAGTTTTCCTGCGATAGCAGGCGCAAAAAACATCGCCACAGATGACACCACTAACTAACGCTAATGAGATGCAGAGTAGGCGTTTCCGTGCAAAAAGCCACGACAACACCACTTCGCAACATTCTCAACGACCAGCCAGATCGGCGATAAGTTCACAAAACATGCAATAAGGCGCAATAAGGCGCAATAAGGCGCATAACACCTGCTCTGACCTGGTATTAAATCCGATGACACCCTGCACCAAAAAGGGAGCCCAGCCCAGAGCCACACCTGCAGAACGACAGATGCCATGGAACCATGGATCATGCAGTTCGAAGCCCCAAGAGGGCCACAACACCCACCGCAACCACACCCCCCTGGACCCTCACCGTGCCCACCCCCCAGAAAACCACAGAGGCAGCGCAGACAAAGACAGACAACCTACATAAAATGCCCCAGCCTCACAGATTGAACACCAGAGGATGTCATTGCCCACCACAGGCTCAAAAGTACAACCATCCTACGCATCCTGACCATCATTGCCCACAGGCTGACGGTACCAACACGGCGGACAACCAACATCCCTCCACAGACAAAGCTGCTGGCTGTGCTGCACATGTTGGCCTCTGAGACCTTCCAACCAACAACTGCCAGAGTCGGAGATGTCTCACAGCCATCCCCATCAAAGTTCCCCACACCTGTCCTGGATGCCATCACCAGCTTGGTACCCCAGTACCACCACTTCCCACACACTGCGAAGGAACAGCTGGAAACCAGGCAAGGCTTCTACGCCATAGCTGCCTTTCCGCATGTGTTGGGGGCAATCGACTACACACATGTACTCCTTGTGCCCCCTGCTGACACTGCACACCATTACCGTAACAGGAAGCACACACATTCCATCAATGTGCAGGCAATAGTGGACCACCGTGGACTCTTCACCAATCTCGTCGCAAACTGCCCAGGCAGTGTGCATGATTCCTTCATCTTCCGACAGTCCATCATCAACCAGCAGTTTGAGGCTGGCACCTATGGGAATGCATTGCTCGTTGGAAAGTACCAAATGGATACACCACACACCTCAACTCCACAATCATGCAACTCACAACTCTGGGAATGCACACGTTACAAACTCACACACAACATGCCAAACAACATGCCCACCTACCAGACACAACCCACAACTTACTGTGGTGACCTGGGCAAGACATGCACACGAGCCATCACCGGCATGGCACCTCAGCCACACAATAGCAGAATGTGGGGAGAGGTGGTAACCATGCATGTGCGAAGGAAGCAAGTGACCCATGAATGAGAAAGTACACAATGCCAAGTGAGGCGTGGATGTGCTGGACAGACTACAGTATGCAGACCACAGACATGCCCATGTCGACATATACTGCGGGGTTTTGGAGTGTAGTGAACAGTGGACGCAAACATGTTACCCCAGGCAGTAGAGAAGAGCGCGGAAAGCAGCTCATTACGTCCCCCCCTAAAAGCGTGAGCAGAGTGGGCTGGCCTGGCATACACCAGGCCATCATAGGGGTGTGAATAAACGTGTCTGCCAAGGCGGCACCTCCCAGCACGCCACGAGGCCGACGCCGTGAGCGGCGGTGTCTGAAACCATGTGCACCTGCTGCACCCCAGGCCGCAGATCCCCAGAACCATCTTGGCCGCACCTGCGCAACCAGACCACACCGCTCACCATCCGACACCGGCGTGTGTCAAGGATGGCCCACCATGTGCCTGTGCAAGCTCCAAGCCCGAGGCCCGCAACCTTGGCAACCTCCTCAGACCATCGCTGTCCTCCCCAAGACAGGCCCGCTGCACTCTTTTCTCGTTGACGTACTCCACCGGCCTACACAGCGGTCAAGTAGGTCACACATTTGGAACTGAGACTTGATTATACAATGGCCGAGTACACACTTTATGGCTGAGTTTATATCACTATACTCCCTTCGATGTGGTGTCACCAACTCTGTGCATAGCATTCCACCCACACGTGTTTGTGGGCCCTTGCTGACTATGCCTTCGTCCTACACTGCGTTACAGCACCGCGTGGTCACCTGTGTGCTGCCTATACTGCGGTCCAGCAGGCCTCACACCAATCCAATCCAGTCCCTACTAGGCAGGACACCGCATCGTTGCAGGCTGCACACCCGCTCAGCACAGGTGCTTCTACCTCCATAAACCACAAGTCATCTCCACATGCCATTTCAACGTTGTGTGTTAGAGTTCCAGGTGGAGTTTGCTGAACAGCGTTTGGCATGCGCTGACCGCTGCCTCCGGCCTACACTGCGGTCAAGTAGGTCACACATTTGGAACTGAGTCTTGATTATGCAATGGCAGAGTACACACTTTATGGCTGATTTTATATCACTGTACTCCCTTCGATGTGGTGACACTGACTCTGTGCATAGCATCCGAACGACCCATGTCTGTGGTCCCTTGCTGACTACTGCCTTCGGCCTACATAGCAGTTGAGTAGGTCACGCACTTGGAATTGAGTCTTGATTCCTGTATAGCAGAGTTCATTTCATTGTACGCAAGGAGAGGAGTAAGAGGAAGACGTGGTTCAGTCCGGAGGAAAGAAGGAACCTCGTTACGGAGGTGATCGAACACTACCAACAACTGCTCTGGTGCCACTAACTCTGTGCATCGCAAGCCAACGACACGTGGCTGTGGGCCCATGCTGACCGCTGCCTCCGACCTACAGTGCGGTCCAGTAGGCCAAACATTTGGATCGGAGCCTTGATTTATTTATGGCAGTGTTCGTATCATTGTACAGGCCTCATCTCAGACTGCATCCTCTTTCAGCCCTGGTGCCACTGACTCTGTGCCACGAAATTCATGGACACTCTCTGGTTGAACTTTGGTGGCATCTGAGTCTATGGCCTGGGGGTTGTCATCATCATCATGTAGCTGATACTGACTTGGTGGTGAAAAAGAGTCTGTAGAATTCTACTTCCTCCATTTGCCTGTTTCGGCTTGCTTCTGCCCTCTGCATCATGCCCTGGAATGACACCTTCCACTGCCACATGAAACACTCTGTGACATTCTCCTTGGACATCAACGAGGACCCGCTCAGCTCGCGTGGCCCTACCTCAGTGCACCGCAAGTCATCGTCCCGTGGTGGTGTGCCTGTGCCGCTCGCAGTGCTTCCCGGGCCACTAACTCTGTGCAGCTCAAGTATTGGACCCTGTCTGATTGACTATTGGATGGCCTCTGTGTCGATGGCCTGGGGCTCATCAATCCCATGCGTCTGTGACCCTGCGCTGTCCGCTGCCTCCGCCCGTGACTGCGATTCACCAGGGCTCACATATCAAATCGAGTCCTGGCCTGCCCGGACGACGCATCACCGCAGGATGCACACGCCACCACCGCCAGGACCACCTCCAACCAACAACTGCCAGAGTCATAAGAGTCTCACAGCCAGACTATCCGAGTTGCTCACACGTGTCTTGGATGCCATCATCAGCTTGGTACCTTGCTCAGCTCTTCAGGTGACAGCAACTCAGTGCACCACAACTCATGGACCCTTTCCAATAGATCTTTATTGATGTGGACAGCTCACACAATAATGTCACCTCAGGCAGTGGGGAAGACCTGGGACGATAATGGGGAAGATGTGGCCGGTGTGCAGAAGGGTGAAGGCACGGCCAATTGGAGGGCAGGAGGCAACAACCAGAAGGCAGCTATGCAGACTGGAGGTGGTAGTCCAGCTACACACCAGGAGCCATGGATGAGGTACGTGCTGTGGACTGCGGACGCAACTGCATCACCTCATGCAGTGGGGAAGACCTGGGACAATGATGGGGAAGATGTGGCAGGTGCAACACACCCTACTGCAGCTGCAGCAGATATATCCCGAAGGGACACAATCTTGGACTATTTCTTCACATGAGCACGGTCAGCTCTGGTGTCCCTACCTCAGTGCACTGCGACTCGCCGACCCTTCTAATTGGACATTGGATGACCTCTGTACTTGCTCCGGCTACCAACATGATGCTTCGCAGTTGTTTGTGTTATGTTGGTGTTTTCTGTTTCCGCTTTAATGGTGAACACTGTTCAAGTTGTTGCCAGCACCAACCACTCCCTGAGGGCTGGCTCACACTCACCCCACACCCATCCAGCAAAGGCGTCACTGGTCAGGTGACCCTGGTAATAAAGAGTGGCTGGGTGCACGTGCCTGTAGCCAGTTCAACTGACTATCAAAGTGTGTCTGTGTGCTCATTACGTATGCATAATGGCCCCTGGCCCTACCGCGTTACATTGAGCGTTGTACAGCGGACGCAACCATGTCACCCCAGGCAGTGGGTAAGACCTTGTACATGTAGCTCTGTCGTCCCCCCCTTCATACCTAGGAGGAGTGGACTGGGTCGGCATACGCAAGTCCAGCGTAGGGGTGTGAAAGATTGTCCCGTGGCTCTGGGCGTGGTTCAGTACTGGAAATGTGCAATTGCGTGTGGCTATGTCGCAGTGTGTGTGTCCGTTGGTGAGTGTAAGTGGTCCCTGATCGAAAATAGACACCCACGTTTGTAATCGAGTTCGGCTGCCATGAGTTCGAACCCCACTATGCTATGTGAAGGGGAGTTGCATTTTGACATTGTGTTGACATGTATGTTGACGCATTGTTCATGTTTACCTCGGGACTGCATGACAATGTACATTGTGACTGTTTGGGAGGAGCTCACTATTTGATGCGGGACAATGGACATTTGAACTACAACACGGATGTGAGGTTGTACACGTACATTTTCATCTCACAGTTTCCTGCTATGCCAGATGTGATTGGCCAGTTTCCACGCACAGGTGGAACCAGTTGTGTCCTCTGTTCTGTCGTGGGAGTGTTGCAGTTTGTACCACATTGTCGTCGATGTTGATGTGCTGTTATTGCTAAGTGTGTGTGCTGCATTGTGGGTGAGTTGCCCCTGCTGCTCAGATTTGGCTGCCCCTTATCCCTTTCAGCCGGTGTGCCTTTGACTTCTGTGCTTCGACAGTGCTGGGATGTTTTGGACTTGGATATATTGGGCTCTTGGTCGAGTTGTGACTCTTGGGCATGGTTTGTCCGCAGATGTTTTGTTGCATCAGGGGTGGTTTGTACATGTGGATGTGTTAGAGTGTGGCTTGCTCCTTTCCGAATGTGGTCCACACTCAGCCACCTCAGTGTCGTGGCGTGCACAATGTCATGATGATTGAACTGCAGCCATGCTAATCGTCGTGTAGTGTCACTTGCATTGTTGGTGTGGCTAACAAATACGCATCTTTGCTGGGTTTTGTATGTGTGCATGTGTTGGTTGTGATATTGGTGATGTGTGGGGTGGACCCCTTTGGGCACGTTGTGGACGGGGGCCTACTTGGTGTTTGTATGCGTGCTACGTGTGTCAGGGACATGATCCAGAGTCATTGTGGGTGTGCAGTGTGCTCTGCTTAATTGTGCATGTGTGACATTGTGCCTATCTTCTCCCGTGCCCCCAGTCCCTGGTCGGTACTCACTCTGTTGATGTTGTGTCAGGTCATGCTGTGCAGTGTCCGGTGCCACACTCATGGCACCGTATCCCGACTGCTGATTGTGGCCACCATTTTCTCCATGTCATCCAGCTCCTGGCGTGCCGCTGGACCCCCACCTCCAATCTGCGTTACTGCTTTCATGTTGGCAGTGAGTTTCTTCTTGGTTTTGGCCTTCACATCCTTCCACCGCCTCTTGACCTCTTCTATTGTCCTCATCAACGCTGCATCTGCATTCACATGGTCCAAGATAGTCTACCATATTTGCGTCTTTGTTGCCAATGACACGTTGGATGTGACGAACAGTTGTTGGTAGTGTTCTATCCAAAAACCAAAGGAAATGATGGACGGAGTGTTGAACATTGCAAGCACTCACCCCCAGTCAACTGATCTGGGTTTAATCCATCCCCATTCTTTAGCCCACTCTGCCACCCCAGTTCAGACATGGCCATATGCAAATCAGTCTGACCCTGTGCCTCATGGGAACAGTCCAGCCCGAACTGCCAAGCCATGTCTTCCCTGGACCGGAAACAAGCTTCCCAGGACCGGTTTCTGGCATTTCAGCCGTCTTCAGCCAGGCTTGCTTGAATCCAGTGGCAAAGTGAGCAAGGGACTCACGTCTGAGCATACCCTGCCAACTTATGGCGAACAAAGCAAAAACCAAAGGAAATGATGGACGGAGTGTTGAACATTGCAAGCACTCACCCCCAGTCAACTGATCTGGGTTTAATCCATCACCATTCTTTAGCCCACTCTGCCACCCCAGTTCAGACCTAGGAGGAGTGGACTGGGTCGGGCTGGACTGTTCCCATGAGGCACAGGGTCAGACTGATTTGCATATGGCCATGTCTGAACTGGGGTGGCAGAGTGTGCTAAAGAACAGTGATGGATTAAACCCAGATCAATTGACTGGGGGTGAGTGCTTGCAATGTTCAACACTCCGTCCATCATTTCCTTTGGTTTTTGCTTTGTTCGCCATAAGTTGGCAGGGTATGCTCAGACGTGAGTCCCTGGCTCACTTTGCCACTGGATTCAAGCAAGCCTGGCTGAAGACGGCTGAAATGCCAGAAACCGGTCCTAGGAAGCTTGTTTCTGGTCCAGGGAAGACATGGTTTGTCAGTTCGGGCTGGACTGTTCCCATGAGGCACAGGGTCAGACTGATTTGCATATGGCCATGTCTGAACTGGGGTGGCAGAGTGTGCAAAAGAACGGTGATGGATTAAACCCAGATCAGTTGACTGGGGATGAGTGCTTGCAATGTTCAACACTCCGTCCATCATTTCCTTTGGTTTTTGCTTTGTTCGCCATAAGTTGGCAGGGTATGCTCAGACGTGAGTCCCTTGCTCACTTTGCCACTGGATTCAAGCAAGCCTGGCTGAAGACGGTTAAAATGCCAGAAACAGGTCCTAGGAAGCTTGTTTCCGGTCCAGGGAAGACATGGTTTGTCAGTTCGGGCTGGACTGTTGCCATGAGGCACAGGGTCAGACTGATTTGCAGATGGCCATGTCTGAACTGGGGTGGCAGAGTGTGCTAAAGAACGGTGATAGATTAAACCCAGATCAGTTGACTGGGGGTGAGTGCTTGCAATGTTCAACACTCCGTCCATCATTTCCTTTGGTTTTTGCTTTGTTCGCCATAAGTTGGCAGGGTATGCTCAGACGTGAGTCCCTGGCTCACTTTGCCACTGGATTCAAGCAAGCCTGGCTGAAGACGGCTGAAATGCCAGAAACCGGTCCTAGGAAGCTTGTTTCCGGTCCAGGGAAGACATGGTTTGTCAGTTCGGGCTGGACTGTTCCCATGAGGCACAGGGTCAGACTGATTTGCATATGGCCATGTCTGAACTGGGGTGGCAGAGTGTGCTAAAGAACGGTGATGGATTAAACCCAGATCAGTTGACTGGGGATGAGTGCTTGCAATGTTCAACACTCCGTCCATCATTTCCTTTGGTTTTTGCTTTGTTCGCCATAAGTTGGCAGGGTATGCTCAGACGTGAGTCCCTTGCTCACTTTGCCACTGGATTCAAGCAAGCCTGGCTGAAGACGGCTGAAATGCCAGAAACCGGTCCTAGGAAGCTTGTTTCCGGTCCAGGGAAGACATGGTTTGTCAGTTCGGGCTGGACTGTTCCCATGAGGCACAGGGTCAGACTGATTTGCAGATGGCCATGTCTGAACTGGGGTGGCAGAGTGTGCTAAACAACGGTGATGGATTAAACCCAGATCAGTTGACTGCGGGTGAGTGCTTGCAATGTTCAACACTCTGTCCATCATTTCCTTTGGTTTTTGCTTTGTTCCCCATAAGTTGGCAGGGTATGCTCAGACGTGAGTCCCTTGCTCACTTTGTCACTGGATTCAAGCACGCCTGGCTGAAGACGGCTGAAATGCCAGAAACCGGTCCTAGGAAGCTTGTTTCCGGTCCAGGGAAGACATGGTTTGTCAGTTCGGGCTGGACTGTTCCCATGAGCACAGGGTCAGACTGATTTGCATATGGCCATGTCTGAACTGGGATGGCAGAGTGTGCTAAAGAACGGTGATGGATTAAACCCAGATCAGTTGACTGGGGGTGAGTGCTTGCAATGTTCAACACTCCGTCCATCATTTCCTTTGGTTTTTGCTTTGTTCGCCATAAATTGGCAGGGTATGCTCAGACGTGAGTCCCTTGCTCAGTATGCCACTGGATTCAAGCACGCCTGGCTGAAGACGGCTGAAATGCCAGAAACCGATCCTAGGAAGCTTGTTTCCGGTCCAGGGAAGACATGGTTTGTCAGTTCGGGCTGGACTGTTCCCATGAGGCACAGGGTCAGACTGATTTGCATATGGCCATGTCTGAACTGGGGTGGCAGAGTGTGCTAAAGAACGGTGATGGATTAAACCCAGATCAGTTGACTGGGGGTGAGTGCTTGCAATGTTCAACACTCCGTACATCATTTCCTTTGGTTTTTGCTTTGTTCGCAATAAGTTGGCAGGGTATGCTCAGACGTGAGTCCCTTGCTCACTTTGCCACTGGATTCAAGCAAGCCTGGCTGAAGACGGCTGAAATGCCAGAAACCGGTCCTAGGAAGCTTGTTTCCGGTCCAGGGAAGACATGGTTTGTCAGTTCGGGCTGGACTGTTCCCATGAGGCACAGGGTCAGACTGATTTGCATATGGCCATGTCTGAACTGGGGTGGCAGAGTGTGCTAAAGAACGGTGATGGATTAAAACCAGATCAGTTGACTGGGGGTGAGTGCTTGCAATGTTCAACACTCCGTCCATCATTTCCTTTGGTTTTTGCTTTGTTCGCCATAAGTTGGCAGGGTATGCTCAGACGTGAGTCCCTTGCTCACTTTGCCACTGGATTCAAGCAAGCCTGGCTGAAGACGGCTGAAATGCCAGAAACCGGTCCTAGGAAGCTTGTTTCCGTTCCAGGGAAGACATGGTTTGTCAGTTCGGGCTGGACTGTTCCCATGAGGCACAGGGTCAGACTGATTTGCATATGGCCATGTCTGAACTGGGATGGCAGAGTGTACTAAAGAACGGTGATGGATTAAACCCAGATCAGTTGAATGGGGGTGAGTGCTTGCAATGTTCAACACTCCGTCCATCATTTCCTTTGGTTTTTGCTTTGTTCGCCATAAGTTGGCAGGGTATGCTCGGACGTGAGTCCCTTGCTCACTTTGCCACTGGATTCAAGCAAGCCTGGCTGAAGACGGCTGAAATGCCAGAAACCGGTCCTAGGAAGCTTGTTTCCGGTCCAGGGAAGACATGGTTTGTCAGTTCGGGCTGGACTGTTCCCATGAGGCACAGGGTCAGACTGATTTGCATATGGCCATGTCTGAACTGGGGTGGCAGAGTGTGCTAAAGAACGGTGATGGATTAAACCCAGATCAGTTGACTGGGGGTGAGTGCTTGCAATGTTCAACACTCCGTACATCATTTCCTTTGGTTTTTGCTTTGTTCGCAATAAGTTGGCAGGGTATGCTCAGACGTGAGTCCCTTGCTCACTTTGCCACTGGATTCAAGCAAGCCTGGCTGAAGACGGCTGAAATGCCAGAAACCGGTCCTAGGAAGCTTGTTTCCGGTCCAGGGAAGACATGGTTTGTCAGTTCGGGCTGGACTGTTCCCATGAGGCACAGGGTCAGACTGATTTGCATATGGCCATGTCTGAACTGGGGTGGCAGAGTGTGCTAAAGAACGGTGATGGATTAAAACCAGATCAGTTGACTGGGGGTGAGTGCTTGCAATGTTCAACACTCCGTCCATCATTTCCTTTGGTTTTTGCTTTGTTCGCCATAAGTTGGCAGGGTATGCTCAGACGTGAGTCCCTTGCTCACTTTGCCACTGGATTCAAGCAAGCCTGGCTGAAGACGGCTGAAATGCCAGAAACCGGTCCTAGGAAGCTTGTTTCCGTTCCAGGGAAGACATGGTTTGTCAGTTCGGGCTGGACTGTTCCCATGAGGCACAGGTTCAGACTGATTTGCATATGGCCATGTCTGAACTGGGGTGGCAGAGTGTGCTAAAGAACGGTGATGGATTAAACCCAGATCAGTTGACTGGGGGTGAGTGCTTGCAATGTTCAACACTCCGTCCATCATTTCCTTTGGTTTTTGCTTTGTTCGCCATAAGTTGGCAGGGTATGCTCAGACGTGAGTCCCTTGCTCACTTTGTCACTGGATTCAAGCACGCCTGGCTGAAGACGGCTGAAATGCCAGAAACCGGTCCTAGGAAGCTCGTTTCTGGTCCAGGGAAGACATGGTTTGTCAGTTCGGGCTGGACTGTTCCCATGAGCACAGGGTCAGACTGATTTGCATATGGCCATGTCTGAACTGGGATGGCAGAGTGTGCTAAAGAACGGTGATGGATTAAACCCAGATCAGTTGACTGGGGGTGAGTGCTTGCAATGTTCAACACTCCGTCCATCATTTCCTTTGGTTTTTGCTTTGTTCGCCATAAATTGGCAGGGTATGCTCGGACGTGAGTCCCTTGCTCAGTTTGCCACTGGATTCAAGCACGCCTGGCTGAAGACGGCTGAAATGCCAGAAACCGATCCTAGGAAGCTTGTTTCCGGTCCAGGGAAGACATGGTTTGTCAGTTCGGGCTGGACTGTTCCCATGAGGCACAGGGTCAGACTGATTTGCATATGGCCATGTCTGAACTGGGATGGCAGAGTGTACTAAAGAACGGTGATGGATTAAACCCAGATCAGTTGAATGGGGGTGAGTGCTTGCAATGTTCAACACTCCGTCCATCATTTCCTTTGGTTTTTGCTTTGTTCGCCATAAGTTGGCAGGGTATGATCGGACGTGAGTCCCTTGCTCACTTTGCCACTGGATTCAAGCAAGCCTGGCTGAAGACGGCTGAAATGCCAGAAACCGGTCCTAGGAAGCTTGTTTCCGGTCCAGGGAAGACATGGTTTGTCAGTTCGGGCTGGACTGTTCCCATGAGGCACAGGGTCAGACTGATTTGCATATGGCCATGTCTGAACTGGGGTGGCAGAGTGTGCTAAAGAACGGTGATGGATTAAACCCAGATCAGTTGACTGGGGGTGAGTGCTTGCAATGTTCAACACTCCGTACATCATTTCCTTTGGTTTTTGCTTTGTTCGCAATAAGTTGGCAGGGTATGCTCAGACGTGAGTCCCTTGCTCACTTTGCCACTGGATTCAAGCAAGCCTGACTGAAGACGGCTGAAATGCCAGAAACCGGTCCTAGGAAGCTTGTTTCCGGTCCAGGGAAGACATGGTTTGTCAGTTCGGGCTGGACTGTTCCCATGAGGCACAGGGTCAGACTGATTTGCATATGGCCATGTCTGAACTGGGGTGGCAGAGTGTGCTAAAGAACGGTGATGGATTAAAACCAGATCAGTTGACTGGGGGTGAGTGCTTGCAATGTTCAACACTCCGTCCATCATTTCCTTTGGTTTTTGCTTTGTTCGCTATAAGTTGGCAGGGTATGCTCAGACGTGAGTCCCTTGCTCACTTTGCCACTGGATTCAAGCAAGCCTGGCTGAAGACGGCTGAAATGCCAGAAACCGGTCCTAGGAAGCTTGTTTCCGTTCCAGGGAAGACATGGTTTGTCAGTTCGGGCTGGACTGTTCCCATGAGGCACAGGGTCAGACTGATTTGCATATGGCCATGTATGAACTGGGATGGCAGAGTGTACTAAAGAACGGTGATGGATTAAACCCTGATCAGTTGAATGGGGGTGAGTGCTTGCAATGTTCAACACTCCGTCCATAATTTCCTTTGGTTTTTGCTTTGTTCGCCATAAGTTGGCAGGGTATGCTCGGACGTGAGTCCCTTGCTCACTTTGCCACTGGATTCAAGCAAGCCTGGCTGAAGACGGCTGAAATGCCAGAAACCGGTCCTAGGAAGCTTGTTTCCGGTCCAGGGAAGACATGGTTTGTCAGTTCGGGCTGGACTGTTCCCATGAGGCACAGGGTCAGACTGATTTGCATATGGCCATGTCTGAACTGGGGTGGCAGAGTGTGCTAAAGAACGGTGATGGATTAAACCCAGATCAGTTGACTGGGGGTGAGTGCTTGCAATGTTCAACACTCCGTACATCATTTCCTTTGGTTTTTGCTTTGTTCGCAATAAGTTGGCAGGGTATGCTCAGACGTGAGTCCCTTGCTCACTTTGCCACTGGATTTAAGCAAGCCTGGCTGAAGACGGCTGAAATGCCAGAAACCGGTCCTAGGAAGCTTGTTTCCGTTCCAGGGAAGACATGGTTTGTCAGTTCGGGCTGGACTGTTCCCATGAGGCACAGGTTCAGACTGATTTGCATATGGCCATGTCTGAACTGGGGTGGCAGAGTGTGCTAAAGAACGGTGATGGATTAAACCCAGATCAGTTGACTGGGGGTGAGTGCTTGCAATGTTCAACACTCCGTCCATCATTTCCTTTGGTTTTTGCTTTGTTCGCCATAAGTTGGCAGGGTATGCTCAGACGTGAGTCCCTTGCTCACTTTGTCACTGGATTCAAGCACGCCTGGCTGAAGACGGCTGAAATGCCAGAAACCGGTCCTAGGAAGCTTGTTTCCGGTCCAGGGAAGACATGGTTTGTCAGTTCGGGCTGGACTGTTCCCATGAGCACAGGGTCAGACTGATTTGCATATGGCCATGTCTGAACTGGGATGGCAGAGTGTGCTAAAGAACGGTGATGGATTAAACCCAGATCAGTTGACTGGGGGTGAGTGCTTGCAATGTTCAACACTCCGTCCATCATTTCCTTTGGTTTTTGCTTTGTTCGCCATAAATTGGCAGGGTATGCTCGGACGTGAGTCCCTTGCTCAGTTTGCCACTGGATTCAAGCACGCCTGGCTGAAGACGGCTGAAATGCCAGAAACCGATCCTAGGAAGCTTGTTTCCGGTCCAGGGAAGACATGGTTTGTCAGTTCGGGCTGGACTGTTCCCATGAGGCACAGGGTCAGACTGATTTGCATATGGCCATGTCTGAACTGGGATGGCAGAGTGTACTAAAGAACGGTGATGGATTAAACTTAGATCAGTTGAATGGGGGTGAGTGCTTGCAATGTTCAACACTCCGTCCATCATTTCCTTTGGTTTTTGCTTTGTTCGCCATAAGTTGGCAGGGTATGCTCGGACGTGAGTCCCTTGCTCACTTTGCCACTGGATTCAAGCAAGCCTGGCTGAAGACGGCTGAAATGCCAGAAACCGGTCCTAGGAAGCTTGTTTCCGGTCCAGGGAAGACATGGTTTGTCAGTTCGGGCTGGACTGTTCCCATGAGGCACAGGGTCAGACTGATTTGCATATGGCCATGTCTGAACTGGGGTGGCAGAGTGTGCTAAAGAACGGTGATGGATTAAACCCAGATCAGTTGACTGGGGGTGAGTGCTTGCAATGTTCAACACTCCGTACATCATTTCCTTTGGTTTTTGCTTTGTTCGCAATAAGTTGGCAGGGTATGCTCAGACGTGAGTCCCTTGCTCACTTTGCCACTGGATTCAAGCAAGCCTGGCTGAAGACGGCTGAAATGCCAGAAACCGGTCCTAGGAAGCTTGTTTCCGGTCCAGGGAAGACATGGTTTGTCAGTTCGGGCTGGACTGTTCCCATGAGGCACAGGGTCAGACTGATTTGCATATGGCCATGTCTGAACTGGGGTGGCAGAGTGTGCTAAAGAACGGTGATGGATTAAAACCAGATCAGTTGACTGGGGGTGAGTGCTTGCAATGTTCAACACTCCGTCCATCATTTCCTTTGGTTTTTGCTTTGTTCGCCATAAGTTGGCAGGGTATGCTCAGACGTGAGTCCCTTGCTCACTTTGCCACTGGATTCAAGCAAGCCTGGCTGAAGACGGCTGAAATGCCAGAAACCAGTCCTAGGAAGCTTGTTTCCGTTCCAGGGAAGACATGGTTTGTCAGTTCGGGCTGGACTGTTCCCATGAGGCACAGGGTCAGACTGATTTGCATATGGCCATGTCTGAACTGGGATGGCAGAGTGTACTAAAGAACGGTGATGGATTAAACCCAGATCAGTTGAATGGGGGTGAGTGCTTGCAATGTTCAACACTCCGTCCATCATTTCCTTTGGTTTTTGCTTTGTTCGCCATAAGTTGGCAGGGTATGCTCGGACGTGAGTCCCTTGCTCACTTTGCCACTGGATTCAAGCAAGCCTGGCTGAAGACGGCTGAAATGCCAGAAACCGGTCCTAGGAAGCTTGTTTCCGGTCCAGGGAAGACATGGTTTGTCAGTTCGGGCTGGACTGTTCCCATGAGGCACAGGGTCAGACTGATTTGCATATGGCCATGTCTGAACTGGGGTGGCAGAGTGTGCTAAAGAACGGTGATGGATTAAACCCAGATCAGTTGACTGGGGGTGAGTGCTTGCAATGTTCAACACTCCGTACATCATTTCCTTTGGTTTTTGCTTTGTTCGCAATAAGTTGGCAGGGTATGCTCAGACGTGAGTCCCTTGCTCACTTTGCCACTGGATTCAAGCAAGCCTGGCTGAAGACGGCTGAAATGCCAGAAACCGGTCCTAGGAAGCTTGTTTCCGGTCCAGGGAAGACATGGTTTGTCAGTTCGGGCTGGACTGTTCCCATGAGGCACAGGGTCAGACTGATTTGCATATGGCCATGTCTGAACTGGGGTGGCAGAGTGTGCTAAAGAACGGTGATGGATTAAAACCAGATCAGTTGACTGGGGGTGAGTGCTTGCAATGTTCAACACTCCGTCCATCATTTCCTTTGGTTTTTGCTTTGTTCGCCATAAGTTGGCAGGGTATGCTCAGACGTGAGTCCCTTGCTCACTTTGCCACTGGATTCAAGCAAGCCTGGCTGAAGACGGCTGAAATGCCAGAAACCGGTCCTAGGAAGCTTGTTTCCGTTCCAGGGAAGACATGGTTTGTCAGTTCGGGCTGGACTGTTCCCATGAGGCACAGGTTCAGACTGATTTGCATATGGCCATGTCTGAACTGGGGTGGCAGAGTGTGCTAAAGAACGGTGATGGATTAAACCCAGATCAGTTGACTGGGGGTGAGTGCTTGCAATGTTCAACACTCCGTCCATCATTTCCTTTGGTTTTTGCTGTGTTCGCCATAAGTTGGCAGGGTATGCTCAGACGTGAGTCCCTTGCTCACTTTGCCACTGGATTCAAGCAAGCCTGGCTGAAGACGGCTGAAATGCCAGAAACCGGTCCTAGGAAGCTTGTTTCCGGTCCAGGGAAGACATGGTTTGTCAGTTCGGGCTGGACTGTTCCCATGAGGCACAGGGTCAGACTGATTTGCATATGGCCATGTCTGAACTGGGGTGGCAGAGTGTGCTAAAGAACGGTGATGGATTAAACCCAGATCAGTTGACTGGGGGTGAGTGCTTGCAATGTTCAACACTCCGTACATCATTTCCTTTGGTTTTTGCTTTGTTCGCAATAAGTTGGCAGGGTATGCTCAGACGTGAGTCCCTTGCTCACTTTGCCACTGGATTCAAGCAAGCCTGGCTGAAGACGGCTGAAATACCAGAAACCGGTCCTAGGAAGCTTGTTTCCGGTCGAGGGAAGACATGGTTTGTCAGTTCGGGCTGGACTGTTCCCATGAGGCACAGGGTCAGACTGATTTGCATATGGCCATGTCTGAACTGGGGTGGCAGAGTGTGCTAAAGAACGGTGATGGATTAAACCCAGATCAGTTGACTGGGGGTGAGTGCTTGCAATGTTCAACACTCCGTACATCATTTCCTTTGGTTTTTGCTTTGTTCGCAATAAGTTGGCAGGGTATGCTCAGACGTGAGTCCCTTGCTCACTTTGCCACTGGATTCAAGCAAGCCTGACTGAAGACGGCTGAAATGCCAGAAACCGGTCCTAGGAAGCTTGTTTCCGGTCCAGGGAAGACATGGTTTGTCAGTTCGGGCTGGACTGTTCCCATGAGGCACAGGGTCAGACTGATTTGCATATGGCCATGTCTGAACTGGGGTGGCAGAGTGTGCTAAAGAACGGTGATGGATTAAAACCAGATCAGTTGACTGGGGGTGAGTGCTTGCAATGTTCAACACTCCGTCCATCATTTCCTTTGGTTTTTGCTTTGTTCGCTATAAGTTGGCAGGGTATGCTCAGACGTGAGTCCCTTGCTCACTTTGCCACTGGATTCAAGCAAGCCTGGCTGAAGACGGCTGAAATGCCAGAAACCGGTCCTAGGAAGCTTGTTTCCGTTCCAGGGAAGACATGGTTTGTCAGTTCGGGCTGGACTGTTCCCATGAGGCACAGGGTCAGACTGATTTGCATATGGCCATGTATGAACTGGGATGGCAGAGTGTACTAAAGAACGGTGATGGATTAAACCCTGATCAGTTGAATGGGGGTGAGTGCTTGCAATGTTCAACACTCCGTCCATAATTTCCTTTGGTTTTTGCTTTGTTCGCCATAAGTTGGCAGGGTATGCTCGGACGTGAGTCCCTTGCTCACTTTGCCACTGGATTCAAGCAAGCCTGGCTGAAGACGGCTGAAATGCCAGAAACCGGTCCTAGGAAGCTTGTTTCCGGTCCAGGGAAGACATGGTTTGTCAGTTCGGGCTGGACTGTTCCCATGAGGCACAGGGTCAGACTGATTTGCATATGGCCATGTCTGAACTGGGGTGGCAGAGTGTGCTAAAGAACGGTGATGGATTAAACCCAGATCAGTTGACTGGGGGTGAGTGCTTGCAATGTTCAACACTCCGTACATCATTTCCTTTGGTTTTTGCTTTGTTCGCAATAAGTTGGCAGGGTATGCTCAGACGTGAGTCCCTTGCTCACTTTGCCACTGGATTTAAGCAAGCCTGGCTGAAGACGGCTGAAATGCCAGAAACCGGTCCTAGGAAGCTTGTTTCCGTTCCAGGGAAGACATGGTTTGTCAGTTCGGGCTGGACTGTTCCCATGAGGCACAGGTTCAGACTGATTTGCATATGGCCATGTCTGAACTGGGGTGGCAGAGTGTGCTAAAGAACGGTGATGGATTAAACCCAGATCAGTTGACTGGGGGTGAGTGCTTGCAATGTTCAACACTCCGTCCATCATTTCCTTTGGTTTTTGCTTTGTTCGCCATAAGTTGGCAGGGTATGCTCAGACGTGAGTCCCTTGCTCACTTTGTCACTGGATTCAAGCACGCCTGGCTGAAGACGGCTGAAATGCCAGAAACCGGTCCTAGGAAGCTTGTTTCCGGTCCAGGGAAGACATGGTTTGTCAGTTCGGGCTGGACTGTTCCCATGAGCACAGGGTCAGACTGATTTGCATATGGCCATGTCTGAACTGGGATGGCAGAGTGTGCTAAAGAACGGTGATGGATTAAACCCAGATCAGTTGACTGGGGGTGAGTGCTTGCAATGTTCAACACTCCATCCATCATTTCCTTTGGTTTTTGCTTTGTTCGCCATAAATTGGCAGGGTATGCTCGGACGTGAGTCCCTTGCTCAGTTTGCCACTGGATTCAAGCACGCCTGGCTGAAGACGGCTGAAATGCCAGAAACCGATCCTAGGAAGCTTGTTTCCGGTCCAGGGAAGACATGGTTTGTCAGTTCGGGCTGGACTGTTCCCATGAGGCACAGGGTCAGACTGATTTGCATATGGCCATGTCTGAACTGGGATGGCAGAGTGTACTAAAGAACGGTGATGGATTAAACCCAGATCAGTTGAATGGGGGTGAGTGCTTGCAATGTTCAACACTCCGTCCATCATTTCCTTTGGTTTTTGCTTTGTTCGCCATAAGTTGGCAGGGTATGCTCGGACGTGAGTCCCTTGCTCACTTTGCCACTGGATTCAAGCAAGCCTGGCTGAAGACGGCTGAAATGCCAGAAACCGGTCCTAGGAAGCTTGTTTCCGGTCCAGGGAAGACATGGTTTGTCAGTTCGGGCTGGACTGTTCCCATGAGGCACAGGGTCAGACTGATTTGCATATGGCCATGTCTGAACTGGGGTGGCAGAGTGTGCTAAAGAACGGTGATGGATTAAACCCAGATCAGTTGACTGGGGGTGAGTGCTTGCAATGTTCAACACTCCGTACATCATTTCCTTTGGTTTTTGCTTTGTTCGCAATAAGTTGGCAGGGTATGCTCAGACGTGAGTCCCTTGCTCACTTTGCCACTGGATTCAAGCAAGCCTGGCTGAAGACGGCTGAAATGCCAAAAACCGGTCCTAGGAAGCTTGTTTCCGGTCCAGGGAAGACATGGTTTGTCAGTTCGGGCTGGACTGTTCCCATGAGGCACAGGGTCAGACTGATTTGCATATGGCCATGTCTGAACTGGGATGGCAGAGTGTACTAAAGAACGGTGATGGATTAAACCCAGATCAGTTGAATGGGGGTGAGTGCTTGCAATGTTCAACACTCCGTCCATCATTTCCTTTGGTTTTTGCTTTGTTCGCCATAAGTTGGCAGGGTATGCTCGGACGTGAGTCCCTTGCTCACTTTGCCACTGGATTCAAGCAAGCCTGGCTGAAGACGGCTGAAATGCCAGAAACCGGTCCTAGGAAGCTTGTTTCCGGTCCAGGGAAGACATGGTTTGTCAGTTCGGGCTGGACTGTTCCCATGAGGCACAGGGTCAGACTGATTTGCATATGGCCATGTCTGAACTGGGGTGGCAGAGTGTGCTAAAGAACGGTGATGGATTAAACCCAGATCAGTTGACTGGGGGTGAGTGCTTGCAATGTTCAACACTCCGTACATCATTTCCTTTGGTTTTTGCTTTGTTCGCAATAAGTTGGCAGGGTATGCTCAGACGTGAGTCCCTTGCTCACTTTGCCACTGGATTCAAGCAAGCCTGGCTGAAGACGGCTGAAATGCCAGAAACCGGTCCTAGGAAGCTTGTTTCCGGTCCAGGGAAGACATGGTTTGTCAGTTCGGGCTGGACTGTTCCCATGAGGCACAGGGTCAGACTGATTTGCATATGGCCATGTCTGAACTGGGGTGGCAGAGTGTGCTAAAGAACGGTGATGGATTAAAACCAGATCAGTTGACTGGGGGTGAGTGCTTGCAATGTTCAACACTCCGTCCATCATTTCCTTTGGTTTTTGCTTTGTTCGCCATAAGTTGGCAGGGTATGCTCAGACGTGAGTCCCTTGCTCACTTTGCCACTGGATTCAAGCAAGCCTGGCTGAAGACGGCTGAAATGCCAGAAACCGGTCCTAGGAAGCTTGTTTCCGTTCCAGGGAAGACATGGTTTGTCAGTTCGGGCTGGA
This sequence comes from Triturus cristatus, assembly GCF_964204655.1. Lineage (NCBI taxonomy): Eukaryota > Metazoa > Chordata > Amphibia > Caudata > Salamandridae > Triturus > Triturus cristatus. Next base: position 140,441,707 of record NC_140591.1, on the reverse strand, counting down.
CTGTTCCCATGAGGCACAGGTTCAGACTGATTTGCATATGGCCATGTCTGAACTGGGGTGGCAGAGTGTGCTAAAGAACGGTGATGGATTAAACCCAGATCAGTTGACTGGGGGTGAGTGCTTGCAATGTTCAACACTCCGTCCATCATTTCCTTTGGTTTTTGCTGTGTTCGCCATAAGTTGGCAGGGTATGCTCAGACGTGAGTCCCTTGCTCACTTTGCCACTGGATTCAAGCAAGCCTGGCTGAAGACGGCTGAAATGCCAGAAACCGGTCCTAGGAAGCTTGTTTCCGGTCCAGGGAAGACATGGTTTGTCAGTTCGGGCTGGACTGTTCCCATGAGGCACAGGGTCAGACTGATTTGCATATGGCCATGTCTGAACTGGGGTGGCAGAGTGTGCTAAAGAACGGTGATGGATTAAACCCAGATCAGTTGACTGGGGGTGAGTGCTTGCAATGTTCAACACTCCGTCCATCATTTCCTTTGTTTTTTGCTTTGTTCGCCATAAGTTGGCAGGGTATGCTCAGACGTGAGTCCCTTGCTCACTTTGCCACTGGATTCAAGCAAGCCTGGCTGAAGACGGCTGAAATGCCAGAAACCGGTCCTAGGAAGCTTGTTTCCGGTCCAGGGAAGACATGGTTTGTCAGTTCGGGCTGGACTGTTCCCATGAGGCACAGGGTCAGACTGATTTGCAGATGGCCATGTCTGAACTGGGGTGGCAGAGTGTGCTAAAGAACGGTGATGGATTAAACCCAGATCAGTTGACTGGGGGTGAGTGCTTGCAATGTTCAACACTCCGTCCATCATTTCCTTTGGTTTTTGCTTTGTTCGCCATAACTTGGCAGGGTATGCTCAGACGTGAGTCCCTGGCTCACTTTGCCACTGGATTCAAGCAAGCCTGGCTGAAGACGGCTGAAATGCCAGAAACCGGTCCTAGGAAGCTTGTTTCCGGTCCAGGGAAGACATGGTTTGTCAGTTCGGGCTGGACTGTTCCCATGAGGCACAGGGTCAGACTGATTTGCATATGGCCATGTCTGAACTGGGATGGCAGAGTGTACTAAAGAACGGTGATGGATTAAACCCAGATCAGTTGACTGGGGGTGAGTGCTTGCAATGTTCAACACTCCGTCCATCATTTCCTTTGGTTTTTGCTTTGTTCGCCATAAGTTGGCAGGGTATGCTCAGACGTGAGTCCCTGGCTCACTTTGCCACTGGATTCAAGCAAGCCTGGCTGAAGACGGCTGAAATGCCAGAAACCGGTCCTAGGAAGCTTGTTTCCGGTCCAGGGAAGACATGGTTTGTCAGTTCGGGCTGGACTGTTCCCATGAGGCACAGGGTCAGACTGATTTGCATATGGCCATGTCTGAACTGGGGTGGCAGAGTGTGCTAAAGAACGGTGATGGATTAAACCCAGATCAGTTGACTGGGGATGAGTGCTTGCAATGTTCAACACTCCGTCCATCATTTCCTTTGGTTTTTGCTTTGTTCGCCATAAGTTGGCAGGGTATGCTCAGACGTGAGTCCCTTGCTCACTTTGCCATTGGATTCAAGCAAGCCTGGCTGAAGACGGCTGAAATGCCAGAAACCGGTCCTAGGAAGCTTGTTTCCGGTCCAGGGAAGACATGGTTTGTCAGTTCGGGCTGGACTGTTCCCATGAGGCACAGGGTCAGACTGATTTGCAGATGGCCATGTCTGAACTGGGGTGGCAGAGTGTGCTAAAGAACGGTGATGGATTAAACCCAGATCAGTTGACTGGGGGTGAGTGCTTGCAATGTTCAACCCTCCGTCCATCATTTCCTTTGGTTTTTGCTTTGTTCGCCATAAGTTGGCAGGGTATGCTCAGACGTGAGTCCCTTGCTCACTTTGCCACTGGATTCAAGCACGCCTGGCTGAAGACGGCTGAAATGCCAGAAACCGGTCCTAGGAAGCTTGTTTCCGGTCCAGGGAAGACATGGTTTGTCAGTTCGGGCTGGACTGTTCCCATGAGGCACAGGGTCAGACTGATTTGCATATGGCCATGTCTGAACTGGGATGGCAGAGTGTGCTAAAGAACGGTGATGGATTAAACCCAGATCAGTTGACTGGGGGTGAGTGCTTGCAATGTTCAACACTCCGTCCATCATTTCCTTTGGTTTTTGCTTTGTTCGCCATAAGTTGGCAGGGTATGCTCGGACGTGAGTCCCTTGCTCACTTTGCCACTGGATTCAAGCACGCCTGGCTGAAGACGGCTGAAATGCCAGAAACCGGTCCTAGGAAGCTTGTTTCCGGTCCAGGGAAGACATGGTTTGTAAGTTCGGGCTGGACTGTTCCCATGAGGCACAGGGTCAGACTGATTTGCATATGGCCATGTCTGTACTGGGGTGGCAGAGTGTGCTAAAGAACGGTGATGGATTAAACCCAGATCAGTTGACTGGGGGTGAGTGCTTGCAATGTTCAACACTCCGTCCATCATTTCCTTTGGTTTTTGCTTTGTTCGCCATAAGTTGGCAGGGTATGCTCAGACGTGAGTCCCTTGCTCACTTTGCCACTGGATTCAAGCAAGCCTGGCTGAAGACGGCTGAAATGCCAGAAACCGGTCCTAGGAAGCTTGTTTCCGGTCCAGGGAAGACATGGTTTGTCAGTTCGGGCTGGACTGTTCCCATGAGGCACAGGGTCAGACTGATTTGCATATGGCCATGTCTGAACTGGGGTGGCAGAGTGTGCTAAAGAACGGTGATGGATTAAACCCAGATCAGTTGACTGGGGGTGAGTGCTTGCAATGTTCAACACTCCGTCCATCATTTCCTTTGGTTTTTGCTTTGTTCGCCATAAATTGGCAGGGTATGCTCAGACGTGAGTCCCTTGCTCACTTTGCCACTGGATTCAAGCAAGCCTGGCTGAAGACGGCTGAAATGCCAGAAACCGGTCCTAGGAAGCTTTTTTCCGGTCCAGGGAAGACATGGTTTGTCAGTTTGGGCTGGACTGTTCCCATGAGGCACAGGGTCAGACTGATTTGCATATGGCCATGTCTGAACTGGGGTGGCAGAGTGTGCTAAAGAACGGTGATGGATTAAACCCAGATCAGTTGACTGGGGGTGAGTGTTTGCAATGTTCAACACTCCGTCCATCATTTCCTTTGGTTTTTGCTTTGTTCGCCATAAGTTGGCAGGGTATGCTCAGACGTGAGTCCCTTGCTCACTTTGCCACTGGATTCAAGCAAGCCTGGCTGAAGACGGCTGAAATGCCAGAAACCGGTCCTGGGAAGCTTGTTTCCGGTCCAGGGAAGACATGGTTTGTCAGTTCGGGCTGGACTGTTCCCATGAGGCACAGGGTCAGACTGATTTGCATATGGCCATGTCTGAACTGGGGTGGCAGAGTGTGCTAAAGAACGGTGATGGATTAAACCCAGATCAGTTGACTGGGGGTGAGTGCTTGCAATGTTCAACACTCCGTCCATCATTTCCTTTGGTTTTTGCTTTGTTCGCCATAAGTTGGCAGGGTATGCTCAGACGTGAGTCCCTTGCTCACTTTGCCACTGGATTCAAGCAAGCCTGGCTGAAGACGGCAGAAATGCCAGAAACCGGTCCGAGGAAGCTTGTTTCTGGTCCAGGGAAGACATGGTTTGTCAGTTCGGGCTGGACTGTTCCCATGAGGCACAGGGTCAGACTGATTTGCATATGGCCATGTCTGAACTGGGGTTGCAGAGTGTGCTAAAGAACGGTGATGGATTAAACCCAGATCAGTTGACTGGGGGTGAGTGCTTGCAATGTTCAACACTCCGTCCATCATTTCCTTCGGTTTTTGCTTTGTTCGCCATAAGTTTGCAGGGTATGCTCAGACGTGAGTCCCTTGCTCACTTTGCCACTGGATTCAAGCACGCCTGGCTGAAGACGGCTGAAATGCCAGAAACCGGTCCTAGGAAGCTTGTTTCCGGTCCAGGGAAGACATGGTTTGTCAGTTCGGGCTGGACTGTTCCCATGAGGCACAGGGTCAGACTGATTTGCATATGGCCATGTCTGAACTGGGGTGGCAGAGTGTGCTAAAGAACGGCGATGGATTAAACCCAGATCAGTTGACTGGGGGTGAGTGCTTGCAATGTTCAACACTCCGTCCATCATTTCCTTTGGTTTTTGCTTTGTTCGCTATAAGTTGGCAGGGTATGCTCAGACGTGAGTCCCTTGCTCACTTTGCCACTGGATTCAAGCAAGCCTGGCTGAAGACGGCTGAAATGCCAGAAACCGGTCCTAGGAAGCTTGTTTCCGGTCCAGGGAAGACATGGTTTGTCAGTTCGGGCTGGACTGTTCCCATGAGGCACAGGGTCAGACTGATTTGCATATGGCCATGTCTGAACTGGGGTGGCAGAGTGTGCTAAAGAACGGTGATGGATTAAACCCAGATCAGTTGACTGGGGGTGAGTGCTTGCAATGTTCAACACTCCGTCCATCATTTCCTTTGGTTTTTGCTTTGTTCGCCATAAGTTGGCAGGGTATGCTCAGACGTGAGTCCCTTGCTCACTTTGCCACTGGATTCAAGCAAGCCTGGCTGAAGACGGCTGAAATGCCAGAAACCAGTCCTAGGAAGCTTGTTTTCGGTCCAGGGAAGACATGGTTTGTCAGTTCGGGCTGGACTGTTCCCATGAGGCACAGGGTCAGACTGATTTGCATATGGCCATGTCTGAACTTGGGTGGCAGAGTGTGCTAAAGAACGGTGATGGATTAAACCCAGATCAGTTGACTGGGGGTGAGTGCTTGCAATGTTCAACACTCCGTCCATCATTTCCTTTGCTTTTTGGTAGTGTTCTATCACCTCCCTGACGATGATCCCGTTTTCCTGCGGACTGAACCGCGTCTTCCTCTTCCTCTTCTCCTTGGCCTTCCCCGACCCCGAGGTTCCTTGCTGGTCATCTATGGGGCTTGCGGGGTTTGCGTTGTCCTCTGCAGTCGGTCTGGGTGCATCCATGGTGCTACGGAGTTTATTTGTTTTTGTGTTTGTTTTACACTGCTTTAATAGTGCATTAACCGGCATGAGGCGTACGGATTGCAGGCCTGTCGCTGAGTTTTGTTTCGCGATTTGTGACATCGCAACTTTTTTTCGCGTTGATGTTTCGCATTTTTTCAGCATCGCGTTGATTTCAATGCAGTAATTTGGCGCATTATTGTGAGACTATTGCATGGTGCCACCATGTTGAGAATATGACGTTAACACAGCGTTATTTTCCCGCGATAGACTGCGATGTGCAAAGTTGCGTTAAGCAAATTTTGCAATAGTTATCACACGTTCTTGAGAATATCCCCCTAACTATTTGACGCAAGGACATTTTGACTTGGTTTTACATGTGTAACGGAAACAATTAAAAACTGAACTTTTTCTTTATATGCAGGATGTTTTTCTGCACTGCTGTGAGAGTGGCACAGCTGAATTAAAAGCATTATGTATGTATTTTTTAGCAATTTCAAAATTTTTCAGAAGTGACTAAATACACAGTAAAATAGAGTACTTTAGTGTAATTCAAAAAGAAGCTTTGTGTTTTGCAATTTTTCTTTTAAATGTGCTATTCATACAGGCGCAAACACGGCATTGAGATTTCTTTAGTGTTTGATACACATGAGTACATTATGAAAATATTCCTTGGTCTTTGTCGGTTTGAGTGTCACTGTAAATGATATGCGTCAAAAGAAACATTAGTGCGTAAAGGGTATAGGAAGGATAAGGCATGTTGTACACCATCATGATTAGGTTATTTTGTTAAATGTATTGCTAATGCAGGATTATTTGACCAAACATTTAAATATTATGTTTCTTCATTAATATCTGAGCCACTGGAGTCTTATTGTTATATGATTTTAACAACATTTTCATTTGGATGATTGTTTCTGTTTTAATTTTATTTTTTTGTTTCTTTGTACTTGTTTTTTAAAGAGCGAACAGCATGCCAGCCAACACGATTTTCGCTCCATCTTCGCAGGCAGGCATGTGCCTTTTTCAAGGCTCTGACTCGGGGATGTAGTTTCTGATGAAAGGGAGCAGTGGTGTTGCAGAGTTAAATCTTAGTTGGGATTAGGAATGACCATAATTTTGACGGTCACAAGTTTTGTAATCCATAGGCCTTGTTGAGGGACTTTTCACAGTGATTCACTAGGAGCCAAGAGACTACTGATTCGACGGACTCTGGACCGCAGAGATGAAAGGGAATCTGGATACTACTCCGACCTTTTCCATTGAGAGAAATCCCTTGACAAAACGTACAGTTTAGAGCATTTCTGATTGACACGCATTTTCTTCATTCCTAATCTAGACTGAGACCTAACTCTGCAACAGACAGCTCCCTTTCATCTGTGAGTCACAGCCTTACAAAACCCGTGTTGACTTTATAGGAACTAGTACCAAGAAACGAAAAATAAAAGTAACAGAAACAATCCAGGATTAGCAAAGACATTTTGAAAAAGAAAATCTAAAATGACTAGCACTCTACCTCCTAGATATTTGTAACACTGAGGAGAAGGAGGCCCGGATCTAATCTTGAGTGCAATTGACATTGCACTATGGGGCATATCAGCAACAACCGGCGATAATTATCGCTAAGCGCACTTAGCACTAGGATAATTATCGCTAGCTAACGTGGATTTTTATCGCTGAGATAGCGTGCTATTAGCAACGCTTATCTCAAAAGCGCTAAAAATCCTAGCGCTAACTGCCTAACGTGAGATTATCGCTGGAAACCCAGCGATAATCTAACGGAATGTGGCGTTGTAGATAGTGCCTCACAAATTTAGCCATGATATCCACCTTCCATAGGATATCATGGCGAAGTCAGTCCTGAAGCAGGCGTAAGGAAAGTAGCGATAACATCGCTACTTTTCTTGCCGCTATGCTTCATAGCGTGGGGCTTGATGATAGAAGAAATGGCTCCTGTCATGTCAGGTCAGGAACACCCACTTTGCATCTCATTAGAGATGCAAAGCTGGGCGTTAGGAATTCGTGCACTAATGCAAGATTTCACACGTTAACGTGACCATGCTAATTAGGCGATAAAATTATTGCCGCTTTTTGGCTGAAAACGGCCACAAAAGCGGCGATAATTTTCTATCGCCGCGTTGTAGATATGCCCCTAAGAGATATGATGAACAATAAACAAGCATTTTAGACACAACACAGCTTGCAGGGCTTTTAAATCTTTTTTTAATTGCTGTATACCATGAATCATACCAGTAATGAACCATGGGTTAACTGAGTCTAGTGAGCCCTATTTTCCCTGGACACAGTGATTTTCTGCCATTGAGACTGGATGTAGGTAGGACAAAATAAAACCAGGTCAATAAATACAAGATGTAAGTTACAGAAATTCTATTCATCCTTCTTTTTGTTTTTATTTTTCATAAATCGACAAGCATGGCACCTGAGAACTGTGCTAGCCGGTATGGCTCCTTCACAGATGTCCCTTCTTTCCTGAGCCTGGAAATATCTGCTCTCTGGTGTGTTAAAAAAAGACATGACTTGCCGCTGAAGAGCACATTCAGCTTGGCTCGCTCCAATACAATGTAGTTCAGCTGCATTGCTCTAACCTTTTACTTGGCCCTGCAGAAGAAGTTCCGCTGCTGCTGGACCAGTGTTGTGTAGTCAAGGAAGATCAGAACATTTGCAAAGTTGAGAAACAGTTGAGTTCCTCCTTGCAGTGAAGAAAATTGATGATCATGTCACAGTTATTATAATTAAGATGTTGGTAGGAGCATGTCACAGGTCTCTGATCCACTGCACAATAAGCCCTCTAAATTACAAAATATAAGGATAGGCCTTCAACTGGGACACAGGAACAGAGCAGTGAGAGCAAAAACTATTCCTGGTGATTCCCCTTTGCTCCCTCATGTATACAGGACTTGCCCTCAATGTCTTCCGCTCATCTCTCATTTAGCGTTCTTGTGCAGATGGAAAAACTTCAAATCAAAGTGCTTGGTTCTCGTCCTTCACTGCAGCGATCCAACCCTCTACTTCGGTAACCCAGTCTACTGTGTTCCTAACTTCCTGTCACAGGGAGAGGCCATCCAGTCCTACCTCTCAGATTATACACTCAAGCACAGTGTGGGTGTTTTGAATGCCTTGAAGGATCGTTGCAGTTAAAGTGGTCTCCATCTCTCCCTCCCTGGATGTACCTGCTGCAAGCGCAAGATCTATAGCACAAAGCCTGCTGTAGGTTTTGCAAATTTGTCAGTCTTGTCCAGTTGTTAAGCGGTGGGCCCTGTGCCTTTACCTATGTTTCTGCTATGCATGAACACTGCATCCCGAGCCCCTCCTCCGAATTTGCCCTCTCGTCCAGGATGAGATCAAGAGACCCAGTCACTGGCATAACGAAAAGTGAGGGGGCCTCCCTGCGCGGTACGTTGAGGGGCCCCCTCCAGGCTCTATCAGGTGCCCTCCGGCCAGAGTGCAGTTCCAAGGGGGCCCCTTGGAGCTTGGGCCCACCCCGCACTGCAGGGGCTGCGGGGGCCTGTGTTACGCCCCTGGACCCAATCCAGAAAGAGAATGGCCTGTGTGCCTCTGGGTGTTAGGATATTGGCGGGGTCCAGGCCATGGTGGTAGAGCCTCATAACCAATTGCACTCTGGGTCTTCTCTTCCCCAGCAATTATCGTTGGCCGAGGCAAGAGATCATATATGCTTCTTCTAAGTCGATCAGGCTTTGCGCAGCTACACCTATACCATGCCTTCGAATTACCTCTTGTTCAAATGCCAGGATGAATGCTACCAACAGCAAGGGTGAATCCCCCCAGAGTCTACCAACTGGCCATTCACCTAGACAGTAGAAAGAGAGAAATAGCCCCACAAATAATGGGGACAGGGCTCACTAACAAAGACTGAAATTTAGTTTCCCATAAGCGCAATTCAATCACATATACACTCAACGGTCACCCCCCCAATCGTCCCATAAGTAAAATCCAGTACCACAACAATATAGCAGGGATATCTCTCTTAGAAATACATTACAACGTATGTACTCACAGATTCTGGGTAATCATCACAGGTAACGTACCATCAATAAAAATACAAATAAAAAGACTTCTTCAAAGGTTAAAAATGTGTGTGTGATCTTCGGAGTACGGCGCAACACAATTCAATTTAATAGACAAAGAAAAAAGATTCTCGCACATATCACTCACTTCTTCAAATTAATGAATTTATGAAAGGTGGAGGGTATTTGTTTGGTATTTTGGAGTTTTGCTTTACCTATAATTACCCAATCGTTTTGCTTTCCAGCCTCCTGTTTGCAAATTATTTTTTTGTTGGCCTTAGCACTCTGTGTACTTTACTACTGCCAACCAGTGCTAAAGTGAGTGTGCTCACTCCTCTAAACATGGTAAAATTGGCACATTTAATTTACTTATAAGGCCCTACTAAATTAAATACAACACGTGCCCAGGGCCTGTTATTTAAATGCAACTAGTGGGCCAGCTATTACACAATAATAGGGTATTCCTAAAGCCCATAGGACCTGGGTACAATTTAGCACATACAACAAAATGGTTCAAACAGGTCTACAAAGTTATTTTGAGAAGAGAACAAATTCTCACAAGACACAGAATGTTATTTTTCACATGCTGATCTCTATGGGGAATAAAACGAGAGAACACAGGACATACAACACCAGAGCCCAAAATATGGAAAAACATCATCTATATTCAAGGTTTTGTAGTATATACAAATGATTCAAAGCATGATAATCGTTGCTCCATGGGGTGAAAAAGTCCAAAAGAGGTGCTCGTGCAATGTGACAAGTGATCAATATTTACAAATAAAAAGATGTAATAGGAATTGCAGTGCACACAAGCAACTGCATGCAGCCTACCTGAGCTGAAAATACCTATATAATTAATATCCTTCTGGCAGAAGTAACATTCTAATCAATCAGCTTCTTCTTTAAAGAGAATTGTTCAGTCCACGTATAGGTAGGAGGATGTTGACGTTTCGACCCAGAAAAAAATATGTGTTGGCTCAAAACCTTTCACATGGGTCTTCATCAGGAGGGGCAAATGGGGTGACCTGCTTGGGGATACTCTCAGTTAAAAACATGTCTAATGTGTTCTCATAAAACTCACTGCTCTCCTGGCGTGCAAAACTTACCTACAAATGCATAGCTGCATGTTCCTTAAGTGAGCAAGCAAACACATATGAACAAAGGCAAATGGGCTCCTCGTCTAAGGCTCATAGGGGCAGATTTATGTTAACTGGCGCATCCCTGCATATCAGCAGGGATGCGCCAATTATTATGCGCCACATCTGTGCCACCATGGATGCGCCGCATTTATAATGCGGCGCACCATGGGGCAAAAATGGCACAGATGCGTGACGCATCTGTGCCGTAAAAGTGGCGCATTGCTGGAGTTGCGTCGCAAGCGCGACGCAGCTCCAGCAATGCTCTGGGGGGCCCTATCTTCACAATGCTGCATCAATCCTTACGCCTGCTTCAAGCAGGCGCAGGGTTTTGACGCAGCATGGACTCAAAAGTGACTGAGTGAAATCTTGTAGATTTCACTCAGCCACTTTTAGGAGGCGTTCCTGCACCGGAACGCCCCCACCTGCCCTGGAACGCCTACATGTGGCGCAGGGCTTTACAACGTGACACATCTCCCAGATGCGTCACGTTGTAAATACCCCGCACCATGGCGCACGTTTTGCGCCGCTGCTGCGTCACAAAAGTGACGCAACGGCGGCGTAAATGAGGCGCAAGTCAAACATAAATCTGCACCTTGGTTTCAATCGTTAATGCATATGCTTTACAACTACCAAATTTAAAATGCCTCATAATGTATGGTTGGTTCCACTGTGAGAATAGATTGGGATTAGTGGTTCCAGTCAAAAGGGAGGTTACTACGTGGTCTTTGACACTCTTGCCTTACTTGAAAACATGCATAGTTGGGTCATAAGTGTTGACCTTATCAGAAACCAGGCTCCAATGCCAATTATGATATTTTTTATATCATTGCTTCATGTGGAAAATGTCGTCACACAGATCATTCTCTCGTTGCAGTAGTCCAATCTCTGTTTGGGTTCCAGAAGGACCTCATGAGGACAATACCACACCCTCTTACGTGCATTTTTTAGTAGTCTGTTAGGCTAGCCACATGTCACTTGTCAACCCAATAGGTCCTCTGATTCCATAAAGTAATCAGTTCTATGGGAACAGTTTCTTCAAATTCAAAGGAATTGGCCATAAGGCAAATTATTACAAAGGTTCTTTGGTGGTGGCTAGAGTATCCCAGAAGTGTATTCCTCACACTCTCTTTCCGATAAAGTGGGGTGTACAATTTACAGTTTTGGCTCTGATAGTGATGTCCAGAAAGTTAATCTCAAGATTGCTATATGCTAAGGTGAATTTATTATCTTGAGACCTGCCATTGACCAAAGAATGGAACCTCTGTAGTTCCATATCACTCCCTGTTCAGATCATCAGGAAATCATTGATGTATCGAGTCCACAAAGTGCAGATTGGGAAAAATGGATAGCCCTCAGTGTATATGTACACAGATGCATATCAATCTGTGAACAGGACGACTGGGTCGGGTGCGAACCCTACTCTAATCGCTAAAGAACAAAACACCTAGTCCTACCTGGATTAGATTTGAATAACACACTATTTTAGAAACACTTTCATGAATTGAAACACAAAAGATAGGGCTTTAAGAATTGCCTTAGGCAATTCTTAAAGCCCTATCTTTTGTGTTTCAATTCATGAAAGTGTTTCTAAAATAGTGTGTTATTCAAATCTAATCCAGGTAGGACTAGTTGTTTTGTTCTTTAGTATTTTGGGCTCAGTCCTGCTGGTCTTTTGAGCCAAAGCCCTGTTTTGGTTTATACCTACTCTAATCGCGGCATCCTTTGTTTGGAGAAAGTATTTGTCTCGAAATTAGAAACAATTCTTTGTCATTCCTATCTCTAAAAGGTCGACTATGAATTTGGTTGGAACCTGTACTGGTAGGGGCTCTTGGGTCAAATACTTCCCTATTAGCCTCCAGTGCTGGCCTCAGAGGGATGATAGTCCATAGGGAGCAGGGGCGGCTCATTGGGAACAGGAGTGGGGGAAATCAAGCAAAAATAAAAAATAAAATACTCACCTTCTCCACCGCACGCCTCTCCCACCGCCGCATGCCTATCCTCCTATGCTGGAAGCACCGGTAGCACTCAGGCTTCCGGCCTCTTCCAACCAATCACGACGTTGCAGGAGCAAAGTTGTGATTGGCCAGAGCATCCTGTTTGGATGCTCAGGCCGTGCCTGGGGAGGTTGGGCATGTTCTTCACAGGGCTGTGCAACATAGCCCAATGGAGAACATGGCAAGTGCGCATGACGGTTTGGCCGGCCCTAGAGGGCTGGCCAAACCGTCATGCGCACTCTGAGGAGTGCAAACCACTCCTCCCCTGTTCTGGTGTCAGGGAGCCAGCTCGTACGACTCCCGAAAGAAAAAGAAAATGATAATACTGTCTTGTTATTATGATTTTATTTTTATTTTTTCCACTGCTGCAATAGCAGTGGGGCGATGCTCCTTCACCTTAGGGGAGAAGCCGCCACTGATGGGGAGGTAATGTCCATAGTGTCCAGAATATGTTCTGAAGATGTGAATGCATAGTTATCGATCAACTTAATTGTCTCTATGGTGTCCCTAAGCTATGATCTGGTAGACTCAACCCAGGGTTTTGGTTTTAGAAAAAGGTCCATATACGTGCAGAGGGGTTCGAGCATAGATTCACACCCGATACTATCAGGCGACCCGGAGGTTTCTCCATACTTTTGTGAATCTTAAAGAAAGTATAGATGGTGGGCATGTGTGGCTGTTTTTTATTGAGGTAATCATATTATAACTAAGTTAGAATTTGATAGTATCGGGGTAACGGCTGTTATAAGCCTTCTGCTCCAACATTCCAATGATTGTCTTTCTGTTTCTCCCTTTTTAATTTAGAACATTCTACTCTCAATGGGTGGAATGTTCTAACTGAAATATAGCCCTTCTGCCTGGAAAATAAGGGACAAAGCAGCAACAATGGCTTTCTGACAGCATTCTTTACAAATAACTTTGGGGGGGGGGTACACATATTATTCAGGTTACTGGACAACCTCTCTAAAGCTAATGCTTAATCTAGCCAGGATTTGTTGCAGAACACTTTAGATGGAACCCCCTGGGGCAGATTTACAAGCCCACTGCGCCACCAGTACGTCACTTTTTGTGACGTACTGGTGGCGTATCTTTCTGCTTCATATTTACAAGGGCAGGAAAAGCCACCCTGCGTGACTTTTCCTGTCCTTGTAAATATGGCCCCTTTACACGCAGCACTTTGCATGAAAGGGGCGTTCCATGGGTGTTGCGGTGGGCGTTCACACGCAACACCCATGGAAACATTTCCATTTCCGCAATTACGAGGAATCGTAAATCTGGAAATGCGTCTGAATGCTATGCCACCCTAGGGGTGGCGTAGCGAGGCGCAACGAGGAGAAATGTTTTAATTTCTCCTCGTGTTTTCCTCTTTCAATGCGTGCTGCATTCTACATAATGCGTTGAAAGAGGAAAATGCCTGTAGTGATTGTTTTTGTGCAGGAAGATGCCCCTTCCTGCACAAAAACAATCTCTCCATGACGCAGGCATCCTTGCACCATGGTGCAAGGGTGCCTGCGCCGGCACATGGCAGCTGTTTGTGCACCAGCGCAGGATAGAGCACATGAATGTGACATATCATTGTAAATATGTTGCATTCCTGTGCTTTGGACGTGCCGCAGCGTGGCACAGCCAAAGGGCTTGCATTGCCGCGCTGCGGCACATCCCCATAAATCTGCCCCTCTGTGTTTTGGTAGCTTCAACTACTCTAGGGTACAGATTTACAAGCCCACTGCGCCACCTGTATGTCACTGTTTGTGACGTACTGGTGGCGTATTTTTCTGCTCCACATATACAAGGTGTTCCCACGCAACACCCATGGAACAAGACACATTTTCAGATTTACGAGGAATCGTAAATCTGGAAATGCGTCTGAATGCTAGCGAGGCGCAACGAGGAGAAATGTTTCCATTTCTCCTCATTTTATCCTCTTTCAATTCATGCTGCATTCTACAGCACGCATTGAAAGAGGAAAATGCCTGTAGTGATTGTTTTTGTGCAGGAAGGTGCCCCTTCCTGCACAAAAACAATCTCTCTATGAAGCAGGCATCCTTGCACCATGGTGCAAGGGTGTCTGCGCAGGTGAGAGCACAGGAATGCCGTATATCATTGTAAATATGTCGCATTCCTGTGCTTTGGAAGTGCCGCTGCGTGGCACAGCCCAAAGGGCTTGCATTGCCGCGCTGCGGCACTTCCTCGTAAATCCACCCCTTGGTGTTCTTTTCTTGAAAGTCTTCCCATTAGTCTAGAACATTAGAATTACTAATACAGTGACAGTTATATTCTTAATCTACTAGTCTTCTACCCTCAAAACATCTCTCTCACCATTCCTATGCCATAATCCTTATGCAAATAACTTCGCATATGTGAATATAATATAATAGTCATCCAGAAAAGGAGCTCATCTCACAAGCATGGAGTGCACATGCAAAGTTGCAGGACATCCAAACGCTCATCCTCCCCAAGTGTTTTTTCTTTGCTTTGCAAATTACTCTGTTCCCAAAACTCTGTTCAGGAATATGTTCCACTATTCTAGAAAAAGAAGTCTATAGATATAGGGTGGGTATGGTGATTTAAACCAGTCATGAAAATTAATGATGTGCACTGTTCAATTGTTCTATTGTTTTATTAAGCCTGTGCTGTAAATGATAAAATATTTGATTTGCAATTGACACAAACAAAATCGCCCTCCCTCTTAATAGGTAAACTGCAAAAAATCTTACATTGACCAGAGTGTAGGACTTGGCCTTTTTGGCTAAAGTTCCCTAAACTCTTTGCTTTCCCCCTAGATGGTTTTCCTGACCTAGAGTTGCCAATTTAGATGCTTGGGTACTTTGCCACTGCTAATCAGTGTCAAAATACAAGGGTTCCCTATGTAAAGTGTATTGGTAATTGGTTGGCCATGATTAGTATATAGGCCTTACTAGTAAAGTCCCTAGTGATCTGCACTGTGTGTGCAGGGGCTAGTAATGCAAGGCACGCAGAGAAGGGAACTCAGGCCTTGAGTGTAGGGCCTGCTCGCAGAGTGCTAAGTTAGTATGTTGTCCTGACAAGTGCAACCACTTGTCAGGCCTTACTTTCCCTTTTGCATACACATGGGGCACCTCTGTGGTAGGTCCCAGGTAACCCCTGGGACCTTTCCTACTCTTATTTAGAAATAGCCACTATAGCAACTATATTCTGCTAACCATTGAGCCCTATGCTGTACCGTGTGTTTATAAGTCATGTGGAGCTGTTTAATTCATACCCCCATCAATCACTGAGCTTTCGCTGTGCTTACAGACCGCTCAATTACACATGTTCCACCACTGAGTTATCATAAACCACTGAGCGTCCTCCGTTTAACACGCATGCTCACGCACTCAGCTGTTCCTTCGGCACCATGCGTAACCCCTGGCAACCTACAGGCATATATACCGAGCTCACCTGACTCACCTTGAGCCAATGACCGCTATTGATTAACACGCATGCTCGCACACGCAGCTGGTTCCAATTGGCACCATGCGTAACCCCTAGCAACTTACAGGCATATATACCTAGCACACCTGTCCCCTGCCGTCTTTCCCAGCGCGAAGGAACACACGAGCAGGACTCGCTCCACCCCGCCATGAGGCTTTCATTTACTGCACTGCTTCCGGCCATAAATAGTAAGTTATACCCGGAGGTTCCTCTCCACCTCTCCCCTTCCTCCACCTCAACTACCCCTTGATCCTAATTATTCCCCCTTCCTTGCAGATTAAATTCCCGGCGCAGAAAAACTTCTACCGCTCCTCGGACCAGTGATTCCTCGTGATTTTCAGCGCGCTGCGCAAGTAAGTTCGCTACCCCTGGCCCACCCCCGCTATTCAGTATCCATTACGTTATATTAGTTCCACACACCTAGTAACCTTTCTCCTCAGGCCTCCCGCTCCGTCAAGGCCCTCATTAAAGTGCTATCTACCACATCCGGCCTGTATATTGATTATACACCACACTGAAGCGCTTTAACACAGTTTACTCACACCGCTTCAACCTCCGAGTAAGTGGCACAGATTTTTCAGCGCCCCTCCAGATTCCCATGATATAGTTGTTTTTAATGCTTCATGCCTCCCTGTCCTCTACAAGGAATTTTGTAAGCCACGATTAACTTCTACCAATGAATAGTGTGTTTAATGTGTAATTACTGAGTTCACAGCTTGACTTTTGCTACTGTTTTCCACCATCTATAAATTAGATGTTCTACAATATACATGTGGCATCACTCAGCAGAGATCACTATGAATTATACATTTAAATGGTTATGATGAAATGTTTTTGATGCTATTACTCAGGGACTAGACTATGAGTGATTTATTCCTATTTTTGAATTCTTTATTTTAGATTCTAGCTGCTCACTATTTGTCCTGAAGATGAACTCGAATAACTGAGTTCGAAACGTCGTCGACCCCCTACAACATGACCCCTTTATATTAAGATAAATAGAAAAGGGTTTCACTATTGTTGTTAATGCGATGTCTCTTTTAAGTTCACCCTCACCTTTCACGTCACGCTTATTGTCACTGAATATGTGAGCACTTGACTTTCTTTTCTGTAATAAATAAATTGTCAAACTATGAATTTCATGTCCCTCTATCTGCATTAGTTGTCGCTCTCCTCTAAGACTTAAGTTCTAAATACCTCATTAAACTCATTGCCCTCCCTAGGGTAATTTTTTGTCCTGGACCTTTTAGGCCATTAAGAACCATTGTTTCTCTCCACGAGGTGCAAGCTGAGGCGTTGGTGAAGAGTGCCTGGTCATCATGTGCACCAGAGAAGAGGCGAGTCTCGGACACGCAGCGTGCCTGTCGCGGTGCAACCACAGGCGCTGGCAAGGAGTGCCTGGGGGGTGTGTGCACCAAAATCGAAGTAGGTCTCCACAGTGCTGAGGGCGGGTTTCCGTGTCTACGGAGACAGCCGGAAAGAGAGCCAGGTCATCTGACTCTCGGAGTAAAGCAGTAGCGGCCCAGACCGGCACCCCCGGAGGAGCTGAGCCGCAGGCCCGAGCTCGCCGTGCCCATTTGACGGAGTTCTGGATCAAGGCCCAAGTCGCTGAAGGAGGAGAGGAGAGTGGGGTCGCGCCTGGGGTGGGGTGCGGGCCCAGAGGGACACTCTCTTGGCCTCTCGCTCTGTCAGCTGCGCGAGCCTGTTGCTTCGGCTCGGTTCTAGGCCCGTGCTGACCCAAGGAGGGGCAGTACTGGGGCCGGAGTGAGAAGGAGTACTTTTGTGTCAGCATTGATCCAGGATTGGGGGCAACTGTTAATGGAGCACCTAAACTGTCGTATTACACTTTGCATTACTGCTGCTAATGAACTATCGAACTGTCATATGACGCCTGACCTTAATTGTGCCTGACGAACTACGTGCTGGGTGCGCTACGCACTGCGCTATTTTTTCCTTGCAGAGTACCTGATTGTAACGTGGCGCATTGCATTATTTCTTCATCGATAGTCCAGGATTATTATGCGGCGCCTTGCATTGTTTTTCCATTGTGCAAGTACATGATTGTAGCGTGACGCATTGCTTTGTTTCTTCCTTGCACAGGGCATGCTCGTGGTGAATCGCATTGCATTATTCTTTCTGTTGCAAGTACATGATTGTGGCTCTACCTATTGCATTGTTTTTCTAGTGCACAGTACGTGGGTATATCATTACGCATTGCAGTATTTCTTTTCATTTGCAACCTGTGTGATTCTAGCAATGCGACCTGCCTAACCTTTTGGGAACTGCTAGAAATAAACGTAACTGTTGTTTAGAAGCGTTGGTTCGTATTAGAACCTACCAACCCACCTGAAAGAATACTACCCATTATTATATGTTGGTTTTGTAGCGTTTGGTCATATTGTATATCTCCTTATATAAAGATTATACTCGTTTTATAAAAACTCGTGTGGAGTCTATTTGTGGTGACATCAGTGGGTTTCTGTGAGTGTGGTTGCACATACTGTACACTCGTGCCTTGGAGATAAGCCTGGCTGCTCGTGCTAAGCTACTAAGGGGGTGAGCAGGGCTATCTCAGACAGTGTCCTTACTTAGCCTAACGTTGAAACGAGGGGTCCGGATCTCGCACCTGGCAACAGCGGTGTGGGACAGGGACTCCTGCCTCCCGCATTTGGTGGCGGCGGTGAGGGCCAAGAACCCCCACTTCCAACACAGAGGCTTTGAAATTCCCACAGCAAGAGAAACCTTTTTTCGTATTCATGTGTCAAAAAGTTTTATACGTTCAGAAATAGACTGCCAGAAGGCAAGAAAATGCAAATTGTACTCAAAAGCGATCAGTAGCTTCATTTTTAACAGCACACCTATACATATACATCAAAACATGGACCCATTAGGCTCTAAATTGGAGAGCTGTACGACAATTTCTCTAAATGAGAACATCATTAGTTACATTAACAAGGACTTTACAAGAAACAAATATACCTTGCAGCATTGAAAAACCCAAGCAGTCTGCACCAGCTGTATTGATCATTTAAAAAAACAAGAAATCCAGTTCCAGCTCCAACTGATATCAAATTGTTCAAGTATAGCAAGTTAAGGGCAACTTAGCACAAAGTGTTTCAATTCATTAAAGATTACCCCTAGATAAGTGTAAGGTGCACAAGAAAGGCAATTAAAACTTCGAAGTTCTAAGTCAACACAGGATTATGCTTTTCTTTTTACTTTACTGCTCATACAGCAAATAGGATTAAAAAAAACACCATTGCTTGAGCTGCAGTACTCAAAAGACTTTTGAGAAAATTCGTAAAACACAACAAAATAGACACTGAGCACTCCTTGAAGTCCTGCCTGGACAAACACTTGGACTTGGTGGGCCCACTAACTAAAATGTTAGGCATTGTGGTCAAAACTCAAAAGTAAGTGCTGTAGGTGGACTTGTAAATGTTCGTGTGTTGGCGTCAACAGGTGATTGCCTCGAGATTTTGACCTGTATATTCTAATTGCTTCATTTTTTGTGGTTCAGCACTAAACTGAATGAACTTGTTACTTCTGAAGCTTGTTTTTGTAGCGCAGAATCACCTGTTTGGGGGGCAATTTGCTAAGGAACTCTGCTACTTTGGCAGTACATTTAAGGATTTGGACATAACGAATATCGCTCGTAAAAACGAATTTAACCAACTGCTTGCTAGCATGGGGTTCCAAGGTGGTACATGAGGCGACCAATCACAAATGTTTAAGCAACTTCTTTCCATCATTATCCAGAGGTGGTAATTATTGGTTTAGCAAGTGACCATCAAAACAAACAAGCAAGGATTTACAGGTAACTACTAGGTTTAGGCACCTCCTTATCTTTTTCTGCAGAATGACTGGCTAGTTTGTCTAGTTTTGAAGGACACATCCCAGGCAGCACTGGTCCATTCTCTAATTTCACATGGATGGTCAGACACCACATTCATTACTGTATTCTCATTAGAATGGACGACATGTCAGCAGTCCAGTTTATAAACCTATTAAGGGGAGGTAGGTCTGAGGTCTTAGTCAGGTTTGGGGAGGATATCTGGCAATACTGCCTAGAACACTCCTCAAAAGTCAGTATATAGTGCCTCCAATGGTTAATAACCATGATAGCAGATTGGAATTGTTTCTATCTGAAGGGTTCTAGTGACTGGGAGCTCAATACTCCTCTGTTTTCTCACTAGATGAGATTCTGCAAATTCAACATTTTTCCTCTTCCCTCAATTGTAAGCTTCCACTGTGTTTCAGGTGCAGACTGGCCCCAAAATCAAGAGGGACACAATGTTTCTTCCAGGATTGAAATAGAGAAGAGAATTGATACTTTCTACCATTTATAATGTGTCTGATGTGTCTGAAAACTGTTGTCCAGCTTAAGAGGCAACAGGCAGATTTGGTCTCAGTGACCTCACCTTGGATGTCTCAAGTCTAGTGTCCACCCCTGCTGAACTTTCTTGGGCTTTTCTGATCATCTTCCCTATTTTGCTACCATTCTGAGGAACCTCATAGGTCCCTTAATCCCTTGGTGATGCTAGATGATACACTCCATCAGCAGATGTGGAGAATCTCAGGGAATGCTAATAAATATCTGTTTTTTCAGAATGGCTTACATAATTCATTCACTTAGACTCGGCAGGTGGTACTCATAAACGCAATTCATCATCTTGGAGTTGGTGCTCCGGTTGTTACAGTTAATGGGATATGCCTCCTGCTCTACCCAATTACTTTTTTCTCTGTATCAGATGATGAGGCCCATGTATATTTTACTATAAACTCCTACAGATACACCATCTCAGCAGGCCACTTGATAATACCTAATAACTGTGGTGGATAACATTTATGAGTATACAAGGTATTAGGTTGTCTATTTCTCCTGAACCAAAATGCTTTGAACTGTGATGTCAATATTGTATTGCTATTCCTCACATCTTAACTACAAGGAGATGATGGACGGAGCGCTGAAACTTTTCAGACACTCACCCCCAGTCACAGATCTGGGTTGAATCCATCATCGTTCTTTAGCTCACTTCTCCACCCCAGTTCAGACACCCGCCATATGCAAATCAGTCTTCAGCCTGTTCCTTATGGAAACAGTCCAGCCCGAACTGCCAAGCACAGTCTTCCCTGGACCGGAAACAAGCATCCTGCGATTGGTTTTGGTGTAACACCCCTCATCAGCCAGGCTAGCTTGAATCCAGTGGCAAAGTGAGCAAGGAACCCATATCTGGGATACCCTGCCAAATTAGGGCGAACAAAGTAAACACAAGGAGATGATGGACAGGGTGCCAAAGGTTTTCAGACCCTCACCCCCAGTCACAGACCTGGGTTGAATCCATCATAGTTCTTTAGCTCACATTTCGCCACCCCAGTTCAGACCCATCCATATGCAAATCAGTCTTGACCCTTGTTCCTCATGGGAACAGTCCAGACCAAACTGCCAAGCCAGGTCTTTCCTGACCTGGAACCAAGCATCCTGGGACCAGTTTCGGGGTAGCACCCCTCATCAGCCAGGTTAGCTCCAATCCAGTGGCAAAGTGAGCAAGGGGCCCATGTCTTGGCATACCCTGCTGACTTAGGGCGAAAATAGCAAACACAAGGAGATGATGGACGGATCGCTGAAACTTGTCAGACACTCACCCCCCAGTCACAGATCTGGGTTGAATCCATCATGGTACTTTAGCTCACTTCGCCCCCCAGTTCAGACCCAGCCATATGCAAATCAGTCTTGACCCTATTTCTCATGGAAACAGTCCAGCCGGAACTGCCAAGCCAGGTCTTCCCTGGACCGGAAACAAGAATCCTGGGACCAGTTTCGGGGTAACACCCCTCATGAGCCAGGCTATCTTGAATCCAGTGACAAAGTGAGCAAGGGACCCACGTCTGGGCATACCCTGCCAACTTAAGGTTAACAAAGCAAACACAAGGAGATGATGGACGGAGTGCTGAAACATTTCAAACACTTACCCCCAGTCACAGATCTGGGTTGAATCCATCATCATTCTTTAGCTCACTTTGCCACCCCAGTTCAGACAAAGCTATATGCAAATCAGTCTTGACCCTGTGCCTCATGGAAACAGTCCAGCCTGAACTGCCAAGCCAGGTCTTCCCTGGACTGGAAATAAGAATCCTGGGACCAGTTTCGGGGTAACACCCCTCATCAGCCAGGCTAGCTTGAATCCAGTGACAAAGTGAGCAAGGGAGCCATGTCTGAGCATACCCTGTCAACTTAGGGCGAACAAAGCAAACAAAAGCAGATGATGGCCGGAGCGCTGAAACCTTTCTCACACTCACCCCAGTCACAGATCTGGGTGAATCCATCATCGTTCTTTAGCTCAATTCGCCACCCCAGTTCAGACCCAGCCTAATGCAAGTCAGTCTTGACCCTGTGCCTCATGGAAACAGTCCAGCCTGAACTGCCAAGCCAGGTCTTCCCTGGACCGGAAATAAGACTCCTGGGACCAGTTTCGGGGTAACACCCCAAATCAGCCAAGCTAGCTTGAATCCAGTGGCAAAGTGAGCAAGGGACCCACGTCTGGGCATACCCTGCCAACTTAGAGTGAACAAAGCAAACACAAGGAGAAATGATGAAGTTAGGTCCAGATCTCTGTACTGGGGTGAATGTATGACATTGCTCAGCATTCTATCCATCGATTGTTCTTTTTGCATTTGTCACTCCGAGTGGGAGGGGTACGCCCAGACGTGGATCCCATACTCTCCATG
This sequence comes from Triturus cristatus, assembly GCF_964204655.1. Classification (NCBI taxonomy): domain Eukaryota; kingdom Metazoa; phylum Chordata; class Amphibia; order Caudata; family Salamandridae; genus Triturus; species Triturus cristatus. The sequence continues at coordinate 140,419,408 of NC_140591.1, read as the reverse complement.
CCACTGGAGTCAAGCTTGCCTGCTTGAGGACCTGGCTTGGCATTTCAGAATGGACTGTTCCCATGGGGAACAGGGTCAAGACTGATTTGCATATGACTGGGTCTAAGCTGTAATGGCATGGGGAGCAAATAAATTATGTGTTTTGGCCCAGATCTCTGTACTGGGTAAATTTATGACATTGTTCAGCATTCTGTCCATCAATTGTTTTTTGTGCCTTCCTCACATCTTGGCAAACTAATGAAGATCTATCCATGAAAAAACTATTGTCTAAACTGACTATGTTGTTATATTTACTCTCTTGAAAGGAAGTGTCAGAATTAAGTGGCCTACAGGTGAAGTGTTAGCCCTGGAAGGGGTTCCTTATACCATAGCCAGTCCAAAAAAAACCAGCAACAGCCCTGTTTCCTACGCAGCATTTCACATAGCCCTTGCTGGTGTGGGGAGAGATGCTTGAAAGCATATCAAAATTGTACTTGCGAAGTTGAGAGGTGAATAGCTATTGATATCTTTTAGAAAAAACTAAGGTCTCGTTTTTACTGGATCATGCCTGAAGTAGGTATAGATTGCAGCAAGTTTGGCTCAATCTTGTACGTGGCAATAGCGGCAAAATCATTTGCTCCAGGGCAGATTGGAAGTATTTTACTTTCAAAAGTGTTGGAGATATTGTTCCATTGGTGATGAATTTGATTAAACATAGTATAATCCTCACCTTTGTCATAACATACAATACAAACATTTCTAGCAATTACAAAATCTTTGCACAAATTTTAGCAGGGAGATTGAATAACATGATGGGGCACTTAGTTCATCCTATCAAAAGGGGTTCATTAGAGGACGTCAACTTCATGATTTAACTCATGAGCTGATAGGAGCAATCTACATCGCCTCAGCTTACAATCTGCCGCTCACTATTTTTGCATTTGACGCGGCCAAAGCATTCGACCGGGTGAGCTGGTCTTGCTTACACCACATAGTCCAAGCGTTTGGTTTAGGTGAAAATTTGTCGAAAATGATTAGGAACATCTATAGAACTTCTACAGCAAGGATAATAGTCAACGGAAATGTAACCAACCAAGGGGCATATTATCAAGGGCTGGCGATAACATTATCGCTGCTTTAGCATACATTTTCGGGCGAAAAGCGGCGATAATTTTATCGCTTTATTAACAAGGACACGCTAGCGTGTATTTCTTTGCCATAGCACCCGGTTTCTTTCCACCTCGCCTCACATTGCTAATGAGATGCAAGGTAGGCGTGCCTCATAAAACTTCAGTGTAAAATATTGCTAACGGGGCATCGCAATATTTACAACGAGGCCCCGTCCAGTGTAGCGCTGATCTTTTTCGCACTAACTCGGCCTTAATGCAGGAATTTAACGTCTGTTAAATTCCTGACTAAGGCATACCTTACATGGGAGGTGGATTGTGGGGCTAAGACAACAGGGCCCTATCATCAACCATATTGCCGTTTTCCACGGAACATCGCTGGAAAACCAGCGTTGTTCCATGAAAAACTGCGATATCCCCGCTATTGCAGGAATTCTTATCACCTCGGTGATACACGTTGTTAATAACGAGCTAACCGGGTGATAAATACCAGCGACAGACGGCGACAAATAAAAAAGCGCTAAGCATGCTTTGCGATATTTATCGCCGTCTATTGATAATATTCCCCCTAGTTAGTTTAGAGCGAGGTACTAGACAGGGTTGTCCCCTTTCCCCTCTCCTCTTTGATCTCTACATAGAACCACTGGCACATAACATCAGGGCCAGTGAGCTCTTTGCTCCAATACAGGGGATGGGTAAAAAAGCTGGCTTTGTATACCGATGACTTGATGATTTTTACGAAAGAATCATCAGCTATTTTGCCACAGTTGGAGCAACTTCTGATTTTGGGACGATATCTGGTTATTTAATTAACACACAAAAAACTGAAATCATGTCATGGAATTTGCAATCCAGCTCGTCTTTAGTTGAGCACCAAATATGATACTTAGGCATTCCAATTACTCAGGACATTGATAATTTGGCCAAGGTTAATTTGGAGGTTAAAAGGAAAGATATCAGAACTTTAATGAGATCCTGGAGCAACCTTCCTTTGTCAATTCTTGGCTAATCCAATCTTGTTAAAATGTCTGTTCTGCCCAAAATTAAATTTATCTTTGCACAATCCCCTAAAAAATTTACAGTCGGACATAAATAGTTTCTCTTGGGCTGTCAAAGGGGTCAGGTTTGCATGGAAGAAATTAAGATGTGAGAAATCAGCTGGGGGCATAGCCAGCTCTGACTTTTGTTTTTATAGCTGGGCTTTCCTTTTCAATAGTACGAGATCTCTACTACTTTACTCTTCCCGCTACCCGCCTTTTCTCTTAGCATGTCAAATAGTGTCCCTCAGGGGGGAGATGGGTTTCTCTTTAAATTTTAACATCCTAAGGGGCAGATTTACAAGGTCTGGCGCATCTCTGCAAATGAGCAGGGATGCGGCAGAACACTTGGGACCCGCAAAACCACCCGTGCGCTACTACTGATGCGCCGCATTTACAATGCGGCGCGCCGTGGAGCATGGATGGGCAGATGCGTGTCGCATCCCCCGCCGGAAATGCGGCGCATTGCTGGAGTCGCGTCGCAAGCGCGACGCGGCTCCAGCAAGGCTTGGGGGTGCCCTATGGCTAACATGCTGCGTCAATCCTTATGCCTGCTTCAAGCAGGCGCAGGGTTTTGACGCAGCCTGGCCGTAAAAGTGACTCAGTGAAATCTTGTAGATTTCACTGCGTCACTTTTACGAGGCGTACCAGCGAGGGAACGCCCACCCTGCACTGGAATGCCCACATGAAACCTTCCGCAGGATTCATGAGGCGCAGGGGTTTACAACATGACGCATCTCCCTAGATGCGTCATGTTGTAAATACGGCGCAACATGGCGCATGATTTACGCTGCCGCTGCGTCACAGAAGTGACGCAACGGCGGCGTAAATGTGTCTCAAGGGGCTTGTAAATCTGCCCCAAAGTATTTAAAATAAAGTCAAACTGAAGGTGTTACGATCTGCCTGTGATTTATGGTTCCAGATGATGGCTTTCAGAAATGGGGCCAATTACTGTGAGACAATAAACTATTGCCATGGGATGATTTTAACTCACAAACAAACCAAAAGCTATCCAGATTTAAATTCTATCAACTGTCTCGCTGGGCTGCTGGAGTCACAAACAAAGTGCTGGAGGGTACGTTTTTGGTTCCTCTCCACCAAAGTAAAGAACTGCCTAAATGGTACTGGCTTTTGATTAGAGGAGATCCACCACCAATGCCTATGGAGGAGCCCTGGAGAAGAGAACTGCCTTCCATCACAGTCACAGATCTGGGTTGAATCCATCATCATTCTTTAGCTCACTTTGCCACCCCAGTTCAGACAAAGCTATATGCAAATCAGTCTTGACCCTGTGCCTCATGGAAATAGTCCAGCCTGAACTGCCAAGCCAGGTCTTCCCTGGACCGGACATAAGAATCCTGAGACCAGTTTCGGGGTAACACCCCTCATCAGAAAGGCTAGCTTGAATCCAGTGACAAAGTGAGCAAGGGAGCCATGTCTGAGCATACCCTGTCAACTTAGGGCCAACAAAGCAAACAAAAGCAGATGATGGCCGGAGCGCTGAAACGTTTCTCACACTCACCCCAGTCACAGATCTGGGTTGAATCCATCATCGTTCTTTAGCTCACTTCGCCACCCCAGTTCAGACCCAGCCTAATGCAAGTCAGTCTTGACCTTGTTCCTCATGGGAACAGTCCAGCCTGAACTGCCAAGCCAAGTCTTCCCTTAACCAGAAATAAGCATTCTGGGACCAGTTTCGGGGTAACACCCCAAATCAGCCAAGCTAGCTTGAATCCAGTGGCAAAGTGAGCAAGGGATCCACGTCTGGGCATACCCTGCCAACTTAGGGTGAACAAAGCAAACACAAGGAGAAATGATTAATTTAGGCCCAGATCTCTGTACTGCGGTGAATGTATGACATTGCTCAGCATTCTATGCATCGATTGTTCTTTTTGCATTTGTCACCCCGAGTGGGAGGGGTACGCCCAGACGTGGATCTCATACTCTCCATGCCACTGGAGTCAAGCTTGCCTGCTTGAGACCTGGCTTGGCAGTTCAGAATGGACTGTTCCCATGGGGAACAGGGTCAAGAAGACTGATTTGCATATGACTGGGTCTAAGCTGTAATGGCATGGGGAGCAAATAAATTATGTGTTTTGGCCCAGATCTCTGTACTGGGTAAATTTATGACATTGTTCAGCATTCTGTCCATCAATTGTTTTTTGTGCCTTCCTCACATCTTGGCAAACTAATGAAGATCTATCCATGAAAAAACTATTGTCTAAACTGACTATGTTGTTATATTTACTCTCTTGAAAGGAAGTGTCAGAATTAAGTGGCCTACAGGTGAAGTGTTAGCCCTGGAAGGGGTTCCTTATACCATAGCCAGTCCAAAAAAAACCAGCAACAGCCCTGTTTCCTACGCAGCATTTCACATAGCCCTTGCTGGTGTGGGGAGAGATGCTTGAAAGCATATCAAAATTGTACTTGCGAAGTTGAGAGGTGAATAGCTATTGATATCTTTTAGAAAAAACTAAGGTCTCGTTTTTACTGGATCATGCCTGAAGTAGGTATAGATTGCAGCAAGTTTGGCTCAATCTTGTACGTGGCAATAGCGGCAAAATCATTTGCTCCAGGGCAGATTGGAAGTATTTTACTTTCAAAAGTGTTGGAGATATTGTTCCATTGGTGATGAATTTGATTAAACATAGTATAATCCTCACCTTTGTCATAACATACAATACAAACATTTCTAGCAATTACAAAATCTTTGCACAAATTTTAGCAGGGAGATTGAATAACATGATGGGGCACTTAGTTCATCCTGATCAAAAGGGGTTCATTAGAGGACGTCAACTTCATGATGTAACTCATGAGCTGATAGGAGCAATCTACATCGCCTCAGCTTACAATCTGCCGCTCACTATTTTTGCATTTGACGCGGCCAAAGCATTCGACCGGGTGAGCTGGTCTTGCTTACACCACATAGTCCAAGCGTTTGGTTTAGGTGAAAATTTGTCGAAAATGATTAGGAACATCTATAGAACTTCTACAGCAAGGATAATAGTCAACGGAAATGTAACCAACCAAGGGGCATATTATCAAGGGCTGGCGATAACATTATCGCTGCTTTAGCATACATTTTCGGGCGAAAAGCGGCGATAATTTTATCGCTTTATTAACAAGGACACGCTAGCGTGTATTTCCTTGCCATAGCCCCCGGTTTCTTTCCACCTTGCCTCACATTGCTAATGAGATGCAAGGTAGGCGTGCCTCATAAAACTTCAGTGTAAAATATTGCTAACGGGGCATCGCAATATTTACAACGAGGCCCCGTCCAGTGTAGCGCTGATCTTTTTCGCACTAACTCGGCCTTAACGCAGGAATTTAACGTCTGTTAAATTCCTGACTAAGGCACACCTTACATGGGAGGTGGATTGTGGGGCTAAGACCACAGGGCCCTATCATCAACCATATTGCCGTTTTCCACGGAACATCGCTGGAAAACCAGCATTGTTCCATGAAAAACTGCGATATCCCCGCTATTGCAAGAATTCTTATCACCTCGGTGATACACGTTGTTAATAACGAGCTAACCGGGTGATAAATACCAGCGATAGACGGCGACAAATAAAAAAGCGCTAAGCACGCTTTGCGATATTTATCGCCGTCTATTGATAATATTCCCCCTAGTTAGTTTAGAGCGAGGTACTAGACAGAGTTGTCCCCTTTCCCCTCTCCTCTTTGATCTCTACATAGAACCACTGGCACATAACATCAGGGCCAGTGAGCTCTTTGCTCCAATACAGGGGATGGGTAAAAAAGCTGGCTTTGTATACCGATGACTTGATGATTTTTACGAAAGAATCATCAGCAATTTTGCCAAAGTTGGAGCAACTTCTGATTTTGGGACGATATCTGGTTATTTAATTAACACACAAAAAACTGAAATCATGTCATGGAATTTGCAATCCAGCTCGTCTTTAGTTGAGCACCAAATATGATACTTAGGCATTCAAATTACTCAGTACATTGATAATTTGGCCCAGGTTAATTTGGAGGTTAAAAGGAAACATATCAGAACTTTAATGAGATCCTGGAGCAACCTTCCTTTGTCAATTCTTGGCCAATCCAATCTTGTTTAAATGTCTGTTCTGCCCAAAATTAAATTTATCTTTCCACAATCCCCTAAAAAATTTACAGTCGGACATAAATAGTTTCTCTTGGGCTGTCAAAGGGGTCAGGTTTGCATGGAAGAAATTAAGATGTGAGAAATCAGCTGGGGGCATAGCCAGCTCTGACTTTTATTTTTATAGCTGGACTTTCCTTTTCAATAGTACGAGATCTCTACTACTTGACTCTTCCTGCTACCCGCCTTTTCTCTTAGCATGTCAAATAGTGTCCCTCAGGGGGGAGATGGGTTTCTCTTTAAATTTTAACATCCTAAGGGGCAGATTTACAAGGTCTGGCGCATCTCTGCAAATGAGCAGGGATGCGGCAGAACACTTGCGACCCGCAAAACCACCCGTGCGCTACTACTGATGCGCCGCATTTATAATGCGGCGCGCCGTGGAGCATGGATGGGCAGATGCGTGTCGCATCCCCCGCCGGAAATGCGGCGCATTGCTGGAGTCGTGACGCAAGCGCGACGCGGCTCCAGCAAGGCTTGGGGGTGCCCTATGGCTAACATGCTGCGTCAATCCTTATGCCTGCTTCAAGCAGGCGCAGGGTTTTGACGCAGCCTGGCCGTAAAAGTGACTCAGTGAAATCTTGTAGATTTCACTGCGTCACTTTTACGAGGCGTACCAGCGAGGGAACGCCCACCCTGCACTGAATTGCCCACATGAAACCTTCCGCAGGATTCATGAGGCGCAAGGGTTTACAACATGACGCATCTCCCTAGATGCGTCATGTTGTAAATACGGCGCAACATGGCGCATGATTTACGCTGCCGCTGCCGCTGCGTCACAGAAGTGAAATTTGTCTCAAGGGGCTTGTAAATCTGCCCCAAAGTATTTAAAATAAAGTCAAACTGAAGGTGTTACGATCTGCCTGTGATTTATGGTTCCAGATGATGGCTTTCAGAAATGGGGCCAATTACTGTGAGATAATAAACTATTGCCATGGGATGATTTTAACTCACAAACAAACCAAAAGCTATCCAGATTTAAATTCTATCAACTGTCTCGCTGGGCTGCTGGAGTCACAAACAAAGTGCTGGAGGGTACGTTTTTGGTTCCTCTCCACCAAAGTAAAGAACTGCCTAAATGGTACTGGCTTTTGATTAGAGGAGATCCACCACCAATGCCTATGGAGGAGCCCTGGAGAAGAGAACTGCCTTCCATCACAGTCACAGATCTGGGTTGAATCCATCATCATTCTTTAGCTCACTTTGCCACCCCAGTTCAGACAAAGCTATATGCAAATCAGTCTTGACCCTGTGCCTCATGGAAATAGTCCAGCCTGAACTGCCAAGCCAGGTCTTCCCTGGACCGGACATAAGAATCCTGAGACCAGTTTCGGGGTAACACCCCTCATCAGAAAGGCTAGCTTGAATCCAGTGACAAAGTGAGCAAGGGAGCCATGTCTGAGCATACCCTGTCAACTTAGGGCGAACAAAGCAAACAAAAGCAGATGATGGCCGGAGCGCTGAAACGTTTCTCACACTCACCCCAGTCACAGATCTGGGTTGAATCCATCATCGTTCTTTAGCTCACTTCGCCACCCCAGTTCAGACCCAGCCTAATGCAAGTCAGTCTTGACCTTGTTCCTCATGGGAACAGTCCAGCCTGAACTGCCAAGCCAAGTCTTCCCTTAACCAGAAATAAGCATTCTGGGACCAGTTTCGGGGTAACACCCCAAATCAGCCAAGCTAGCTTGAATCCAGTGGCAAAGTGAGCAAGGGATCCACGTCTGGGCATACCCTGCCAACTTAGGGTGAACAAAGCAAACACAAGGAGAAATGATTAATTTAGGCCCAGATCTCTGTACTGCGGTGAATGTATGACATTGCTCAGCATTCTATGCATCGATTGTTCTTTTTGCATTTGTCACCCCGAGTGGGAGGGGTACGCCCAGACGTGGATCCCATACTCTCCATGCCACTGGAGTCAAGCTTGCCTGCTTGAGACCTGGCTTGGCAGTTCAGAATGGACTGTTCCCATGGGGAACAGGGTCAAGAAGACTGATTTGCATATGACTGGGTCTAAGCTGTAATGGCATGGGGAGCAAATAAATTATGTGTTTTGGCCCAGATCTCTGTACTGGGTAAATTTATGACATTGTTCAGCATTCTGTCCATCAATTGTTTTTTGTGCCTTCCTCACATCTTGGCAAACTAATGAAGATCTATCCATGAAAAAACTATTGTCTAAACTGACTATGTTGTTATATTTACTCTCTTGAAAGGAAGTGTCAGAATTAAGTGGCCTACAGGTGAAGTGTTAGCCCTGGAAGGGGTTCCTTATACCATAGCCAGTCCAAAAAAACCCAGCAACAGCCCTGTTTCCTACGCAGCATTTCACATAGCCCTTGCTGGTGTGGGGAGAGATGCTTGAAAGCATATCAAAATTGTACTTGCGAAGTTGAGAGGTGAATAGCTATTGATATCTTTTAGAAAAAACTAAGGTCTCGTTTTTACTGGATCATGCCTGAAGTAGGTATAGATTGCAGCAAGTTTGGCTCAATCTTGTACGTGGCAATAGCGGCAAAATCATTTGCTCCAGGGCAGATTGGAAGTATTTTACTTTCAAAAGTGTTGGAGATATTGTTCCATTGGTGATGAATTTGATTAAACATAGTATAATCCTCACCTTTGTCATAACATACAATACAAACATTTCTAGCAATTACAAAATCTTTGCACAAATTTTAGCAGGGAGATTGAATAACATGATGGGGCACTTAGTTCATCCTGATCAAAAGGGGTTCATTAGAGGACGTCAACTTCATGATTTAACTCATGAGCTGATAGGAGCAATCTACATCGCCTCAGCTTACAATCTGCCGCTCACTATTTTTGCATTTGACGCGGCCAAAGCATTCGACCGGGTGAGCTGGTCTTGCTTACACCACATAGTCCAAGCGTTTGGTTTAGGTGAAAATTTGTCGAAAATGATTAGGAACATCTATAGAACTTCTACAGCAAGGATAATAGTCAACGGAAATGTAACCAACCAAGGGGCATATTATCAAGGGCTGGCGATAACATTATCGCTGCTTTAGCATACATTTTCGGGCGAAAAGCGGCGATAATTTTATCGCTTTATTAACAAGGACACGCTAAAGTGTATTTCCTTGCCTTAGCACCCGGTTTCTTTCCACCTCGCCTCACATTGCTAATGAGATGCAAGGTAGGCGTGCCTCATAAAACTTCAGTGTAAAATATTGCTAACGGGGCATCGCAATATTTACAACGAGGCCCCGTCCAGTGTAGCGCTGATCTTTTTCGCACTAACTCGGCCTTAATGCAGGAATTTAACGTCTGTTAAATTCCTGACTAAGGCATACCTTACATGGGAGGTGGATTGTGGGGCTAAGACAACAGGGCCCTATCGTCAACCATATTGCCGTTTTCCACGGAACATCGCTGGAAAACCAGCGTTGTTCCATGAAAAACTGCGATATCCCCGCTATTGCAGGAATTCTTATCACCTCGGTGATACACGTTGTTAATAACGAGCTAACCGGGTGATAAATACCAGAGACAGACGGCGACAAATAAAAAAGCGCTAAGCATGCTTTGCGATATTTATCGCCGTCTATTGATAATATTCCCCCTAGTTAGTTTAGAGCGAGGTACTAGACAGGGTTGTCCCCTTTCCCCTCTCCTCTTTGATCTCTACATAGAACCACTGGCACATAACATCAGGGCCAGTGAGCTCTTTGCTCCAATACAGGGGATGGGTAAAAAAGCTGGCTTTGTATACCGATGACTTGATGATTTTTACGAAAGAATCATCAGCTATTTTGCCAAAGTTGGAGCAACTTCTGATTTTGGGACGATATCTGGTTATTTAATTAACACACAAAAAACTGAAATCATGTCATGGAATTTGCAATCCAGCTCGTCTTTAGTTGAGCACCAAATATGATACTTAGGCATTCAAATTACTCAGGACATTGATAATTTGGCCAAGGTTAATTTGGAGGTTAAAAGGAAAGATATCAGAACTTTAATGAGATCCTGGAGCAACCTTCCTTTGTCAATTCTTGGCTAATCCAATCTTGTTAAAATGTCTGTTCTGCCCAAAATTAAATTTATCTTTGCACAATCCCCTAAAAAATTGACAGTCGGACATAAATAGTTTCTCTTGGGCTGTCAAAGGGGTCAGGTTTGCATGGAAGAAATTAAGATGTGAGAAATCAGCTGGGGGCATAGCCAGCTCTGACTTTTGTTTTTATAGCTGGGCTTTCCTTTTCAATAGTACGAGATCTCTACTACTTTACTCTTCCCGCTACCCGCCTTTTCTCTTAGCATGTCAAATAGTGTCCCTCAGGGGGGAGATGGGTTTCTCTTTAAATTTTAACATCCTAAGGGGCAGATTTACAAGGTCTGGCGCATCTCTGCAAATGAGCAGGGATGCGGCAGAACACTTGGGACCCGCAAAACCACCCGTGCGCTACTACTGATGCGCCGCATTTACAATGCGGCGCGCCGTGGAGCATGGATGGGCAGATGCGTGTCGCATCCCCCGCCGGAAATGCGGCGCATTGCTTGAGTCGCGTCGCAAGCGCGACGCGGCTCCAGTAAGGCTTGGGGGTGCCCTATGGCTAACATGCTGCGTCAATCCTTATGCCTGCTTCAAGCAGGCGCAGGGTTTTGACGCAGCCTGGCCGTAAAAGTGACTCAGTGAAATCTTGTAGATTTCACTGCGTCACTTTTACGAGGCGTACCAGCGAGGGAACGCCCACCCTGCACTGGAATGCCCACATGAAACCTTCCGCAGGATTCATGAGGCGCAGGGGTTTACAACATGACGCATCTCCCTAGATGCGTCATGTTGTAAATACGGCGCAACATGGCGCATGATTTACGCTGCCGCTGCGTCACAGAAGTGACGCAACGGCGGCGTAAATGTGTCTCAAGGGGCTTGTAAATCTGCCCCAAAGTATTTAAAATAAAGTCAAACTGAAGGTGTTACGATCTGCCTGTGATTTATGGTTGCAGATGATGGCTTTCAGAAATGGGGCCAATTACTGTGAGACAATAAACTATTGCCATGGGATGATTTTAACTCACAAACAAACCAAAAGCTATCCAGATTTAAATTCTATCAACTGTCTCGCTGGGCTGCTGGAGTCACAAACAAAGTGCTGGAGGGTACGTTTTTGGTTCCTCTCCACCAAAGTAAAGAACTGCCTAAATGGTACTGGCTTTTGATTAGAGGAGATCCACCACCAATGCCTATGGAGGAGCCCTGGAGAAGAGAACTGCCTTCCATCACAGTCACAGATCTGGGTTGAATCCATCATCATTCTTTAGCTCACTTTGCCACCCCAGTTCAGTCAAAGCTATATGCAAATCAGTCTTGACCCTGTGCCTCATGGAAATAGTCCAGCCTGAACTGCCAAGCCAGGTCTTCCCTGGACCGGACATAAGAATCCTGAGACCAGTTTCGGGGTAACACCCCTCATCAGAAAGGCTAGCTTGAATCCAGTGACAAAGTGAGCAAGGGAGCCATGTCTGAGCATACCCTGTCAACTTAGGGCGAACAAAGCAAACAAAAGCAGATGATGGCCGGAGCGCTGAAACGTTTCTCACACTCACCCCAGTCACAGATCTGGGTTGAATCCATCATCGTTCTTTAGCTCACTTCGCCACCCCAGTTCAGACCCAGCCTAATGCAAGTCAGTCTTGACCTTGTTCCTCATGGGAACAGTCCAGCCTGAACTGCCAAGCCAAGTCTTCCCTTAACCAGAAATAAGCATTCTGGGACCAGTTTCGGGGTAACACCCCAAATCAGCCAAGCTAGCTTGAATCCAGTGGCAAAGTGAGCAAGGGATCCACGTCTGGGCATACCCTGCCAACTTAGGGTGAACAAAGCAAACACAAGGAGAAATGATTAATTAGACCCAGATCTCTGTACTGCGGTGAATGTATGACATTGCTCAGCATTCTATGCATCGATTGTTCTTTTTGCATTTGTCACCCCGAGTGGGAGGGGTACGCCCAGACGTGGATCCCATACTCTCCATGCCACTGGAGTCAAGCTTGCCTGCTTGAGACCTGGCTTGGCAGTTCAGAATGGACTGTTCCCATGGGGAACAGGGTCAAGAAGACTGATTTGCATATGACTGGGTCTAAGCTGTAATGGCATGGGGAGCAAATAAATTATGTGTTTTGGCCCAGATCTCTGTACTGGGTAAATTTATGACATTGTTCAGCATTCTGTCCATCAATTGTTTTTTGTGCCTTCCTCACATCTTGGCAAACTAATGAAGATCTATCCATGAAAAAACTATTGTCTAAACTGACTATGTTGTTATATTTACTCTCTTGAAAGGAAGTGTCAGAATTAAGTGGCCTACAGGTGAAGTGTTAGCCCTGGAAGGGGTTCCTTATACCATAGCCAGTCCAAAAAAACCCAGCAACAGCCCTGTTTCCTACGCAGCATTTCACATAGCCCTTGCTGGTGTGGGGAGAGATGCTTGAAAGCATATCAAAATTGTACTTGCGAAGTTGAGAGGTGAATAGCTATTGATATCTTTTAGAAAAAACTAAGGTCTCGTTTTTACTGGATCATGCCTGAAGTAGGTATAGATTGCAGCAAGTTTGGCTCAATCTTGTACGTGGCAATAGCGGCAAAATCATTTGCTCCAGGGCAGATTGGAAGTATTTTACTTTCAAAAGTGTTGGAGATATTGTTCCATTGGTGATGAATTTGATTAAACATAGTATAATCCTCACCTTTGTCTTAACATACAATACAAACATTTCTAGCAATTACAAAATCTTTGCACAAATTTTAGCAGGGAGATTGAATAACATGATGGGGCACTTAGTTCATCCTGATCAAAAGGGGTTCATTAGAGGACGTCAACTTCATGATTTAACTCATGAGCTGATAGGAGAAATCTACATCGCCTCAGCTTACAATCTGCCGCTCACTATTTTTGCATTTGACGCGGCCAAAGCATTCGACCGGGTGAGCTGGTCTTGCTTACACCACATTGTCCAAGCGTTTGGTTTAGGTGAAAATTTGTCGAAAATGATTAGGAACATCTATAGAACTTCTACAGCAAGGATAATAGTCAACGGAAATGTAACCAACCAAGGGGCATATTATCAAGGGCTGGCGATAACATTATCGCTGCTTTAGCATACATTTTCGGGCGAAAAGCGGCGATAATTTTATCGCTTTATTAACAAGGACACGCTAGCGTGTATTTCCTTGCCATAGCACCCGGTTTCTTTCCACCTTGCCTCACATTGCTAATGAGATGCAAGGTAGGCGTGCCTCATAAAACTTCAGTGTAAAATATTGCTAACGGGGCATCGCAATATTTACAACGAGGCCCCGTCCAGTGTAGCGCTGATCTTTTTCGCACTAACTCGGCCTTAACGCAGGAATTTAACGTCTGTTAAATTCCTGACTAAGGCACACCTTACATGGGAGGTGGATTGTGGGGCTAAGACCACAGGGCCCTATCATCAACCATATTGCCGTTTTCCACGGAACATCGCTGGAAAACCAGCGTTGTTCCATGAAAAACTGCGATATCCCCGCTATTGCAAGAATTCTTATCACCTCGGTGATACACGTTGTTAATAACGAGCTAACCGGGTGATAAATACCAGCGATAGACGGCGACAAATAAAAAAGCGCTAAGCACGCTTTGCGATATTTATCGCCGTCTATTGATAATATTCCCCCTAGTTAGTTTAGAGCGAGGTACTAGACAGAGTTGTCCCCTTTCCCCTCTCCTCTTTGATCTCTACATAGAACCACTGGCACATAACATCAGGGCCAGTGAGCTCTTTGCTCCAATACAGGGGATGGGTAAAAAAGCTGGCTTTGTATACCGATGACTTGATGATTTTTACGAAAGAATCATCAGCAATTTTGCCAAAGTTGGAGCAACTTCTGATTTTGGGACGATATCTGGTTATTTAATTAACACACAAAAAACTGAAATCATGTCATGGAATTTGCAATCCAGCTCGTCTTTAGTTGAGCACCAAATATGATACTTAGGCATTCAAATTACTCAGTACATTGATAATTTGGCCCAGGTTAATTTGGAGGTTAAAAGGAAAGATATCAGAACTTTAATGAGATCCTGGAGCAACCTTCCTTTGTCAATTCTTGGCCAATCCAATCTTGTTTAAATGTCTGTTCTGCCCAAAATTAAATTTATCTTTCCACAATCCCCTAAAAAATTTACAGTCGGACATAAATAGTTTCTCTTGGGCTGTCAAAGGGGTCAGGTTTGCATGGAAGAAATTAAGATGTGAGAAATCAGCTGGGGGCATAGCCAGCTCTGACTTTTATTTTTATAGCTGGACTTTCCTTTTCAATAGTACGAGATCTCTACTACTTGACTCTTCCTGCTACCCGCCTTTTCTCTTAGCATGTCAAATAGTGTCCCTCAGGGGGGAGATGGGTTTCTCTTTAAATTTTAACATCCTAAGGGGCAGATTTACAAGGTCTGGCGCATCTCTGCAAATGAGCAGGGATGCGGCAGAACACTTGCGACCCGCAAAACCACCCGTGCGCTACTACTGATGCGCCGCATTTATAATGCGGCGCGCCGTGGAGCATGGATGGGCAGATGCGTGTCGCATCCCCCGCCGGAAATGCGGCGCATTGCTGGAGTCGTGACGCAAGCGCGACGCGGCTCCAGCAAGGCGTGGGGGTGCCCTATGGCTAACATGCTGCGTCAATCCTTATGCCTGCTTCAAGCAGGCGCAGGGTTTTGACGCAGCCTGGCTGTAAAAGTGACTCAGTGAAATCTTGTAGATTTCACTGCGTCACTTTTACGAGGCGTATCAGCGAGGGAACGCCCACCCTGCACTGGAATGCCCACATGAAACCTGCCGCAGGATTCATGAGGCGCAGGGGTTTACAACATGACGCATCTCCCTAGATGCGTCATGTTGTAAATACGGAGCAACATGGCGCATGATTTACGCTGCCGCTGCGTCACAGAAGTGACGCAACGGCGGCGTAAATGTGTCTCAAGGGGCTTGTAAATCTGCCCCTAAGTATTTAAAATAAAGTCAAACTGAAGGTGTTACAATCTGCCTGTGATTTATGGTTCCAGATGATGGCTTTCAGAAATGGGGCCAATTACTGTGAGATAATAAACTATTGCCATGGGATGATTTTAACTCCCAAACAAACCAAAAGCTATCCGGATTTAAATTCTATCAACTGTCTCGCTGGGCTGCTGGAGTCACAAACAAAGTGCTGGAGGGTACGTTTTTGGTTCCTCTCCACCAAAGTAAAGAATTGCCTAAATGGTACTGGCTTTTGATTAGAGGAGATCCACCACCAATGCCTATGGAGGAGCCCTGGAGAAGAGAACTGCCTTCCATCGACATCACATCTTATTGGCAAGTATCTTTGTGCACTTTATGGAGGGTTGTCAAGGCTGCACCATTGAGGAGAAATCATCTGTTCACACTCCTTAGAGCTTATTGGACCCCGAAGAGGCTTTCCACCTGGGTGGAGGAGAGAAGTCTTGCGCGAAATGCACCCTGGGGAGCAAGGAAGATGTGCACATGTTCATGCATTGTCCTCAGATCCAGGGCTTCTGGAGGCAAGTGGGTAAGACAATCTCTAATGTAATTGGACAAGAAATTAAGGTAAACCTGGTTTTAATTAATTTGGGAATTTCGCCTGAAGATAGTGTTAACAACAAGCTGTCAAAGGCTCAAGCTTTACTTCTGTTTGTTCTAATTCTTTTGGCAAGAAGGGAAATTTGTCTAAACTGGGTTTCCCCCAATTCGTCAAAGTTTTTAGATTGGGTCACATCTGTCAAAAGAGTCCATAAATCCGACATGGGATGTAAGTTAAAGAAAAGAACGAGATTTTGGGGGTTATGGGAAGAGTGGGTTAAAAACTTGGGTCGTGCTACTTCCTAGTATAAATAAAAGTCCAATGATTATGAAACAAGTGAGTTTTTGGGAAGATGGTTTATGCAGAAACCAAGGGCGTGATACATACTATCCTTGTTAACTCCCAAGAGTCATGTGGTCGGCGACTCCACGAACCCTTGAGGTGGAAAGAGATTTACAGGGCTGCGTGTCCCCTCTATTGGGTCCAGGAGGGTGCCATGGTACTGCTTTAAGACCACTCACTTTCTTTCTTGAATGAGGACAAAAAAAAACATTTCTAGAAATGGATTATGCAGTTCTTTGTGACTGGGGGTGAATGTTTGCATTGTTCAGCATTCCGTCCATCATTTGTTCCTTTTGCTTTCTCGCCCTAAGTGCACTGGGTATGCCCAGACGTGGGTCCTGAGCTCACTGTGCCACTTGATTCAAGCTAGCATGGCTGAGACCCCAAAACAGGTCCTAGGATGCTTGTTGCCGGTCCAAGAAGGACCTGGCTTGGCGGTTCGGGTTGGACTGTTTCCATGAGGCACAGTGTCGAGACTGATTTGCAGTTGGCTGGGTCTAAACAGGGGTGGCATGGTAATCAAAAGAACAATGGATTTAACCCAGATCTCTTGACTGAGGGTGAATGTTTTTATTTGTTCTGCATTCCTTCCATCATTTGTGTCTTTTCCTTTCTTGCCCTAAGTGCGCTGGGTATGCCCAGATGTAGGTCCCGGGATCACTATGCCACTGGCTGGCTGATGAGGGGTGAAACTCCAAAACCAGTCCTAGGATGCTTGTTTCTGGTCCAGGGAGGACCTGGCTCGTCAGTTCGGGCTGGGCTGTTCCCATGAGGCACAGGGTCTAAACTGGGATGGCATGGTGAGCAAAATGGATTTATCATAGATCTCTTGACTAGAGGTGAATGTTTTGAATTGTTCTGCATTCCGTCCAACATTTGTGTCTTGTACATTATACTAAGGCACCTCTTCCTCTTATAGCCAACAACTATAGATGGGTTCCATGGCCCCAAGTATTATCTAATTCAAACCTGCTCTCTTGAAATGTATTACTGGTATGTTGAATACTTGACTGATTTCATAGGTTGCACAGATGATGAAATTCCCAATCCAGGAGACCCATGACAAGCTCTTCTCTAAACTTGGGGACGTTGTGGAAACGTGTAATATTTTACATTAGCATAAACAACAGCCATTTTGGCTGTGGCTTCCATTTCGTTTCCTTCATAATTCTTTCGTCCTCTGCTGTTCGCCTTTTCACTCTGCTTGTGTCATCAACTTTAGTTGACCTCTTTCGACATGGCTCAGCAATGTACGTGCTGGGAGGTTTGTAGCTGCCGGTGCACCTGGTCTTAGAGGCTATCTATTGATCGTTTATTGCTACCATAAGCATTCCTGCTCCCCCTCCCTATTTGCTGACCAAGTGGTCATCCATCTGCCCTTGTTTGCCGATAGCTATTTCTGTGTTTAAACTTGTTCTTTCCATTTCTGTCCATATGCTCACATTGCAACAAAACTGTATATAAGGACGATGGTTTGTAAGTTCAGTGTACCTCCTCCGACAATACTTGAGAGTGTTGTGTGGACGTGGTCCCGCTCATGAGTGATTAATACATTTGTTGTTTTACTTCAGCTCCAGTGCCGATCTCTCTTTTGTTAGTCTTTGGACCCGTGGATGAGAGGGCGACCCTGCACCAGTGTGCTCACTTTTGGGTACATTTCCACAACCTCTTTTATAAAAAGGTTATACATAAGCAGACCACCTATGTCAAAGCTAAACCTTGGTTTAACCAAGGATGTAACAATCCAAATGAGCTTTACAGCTGTCTGTTCAAACGCATTCACGCCAGGAAATTGTAAAGGCTAGAAGTAATTAAAAAACAACACTTGAGAAGGCTAAGAGTGTTTGGGAAGATAAAAATTGGCAAGATCTACTCTGTTGCACTAGAACAAACAATAATAAAGCATTTTCGCACATAATCTTTTATGGAGGCCAGGAAGGTACAACTACTTCTTTCTCATATTCAGTTAGATAAGTTAGTCTCACAATTTACATCCTTGAACAGCCGATCTGTCCTTAGGTCCAACTCGAGTGAACACCACCTCCGCCAACCATAATGTAACAGCAACTATTACTAGCTTTGTAACCTTCAGCATATATGATACCCTTGATACTATTAGTCATCTCAGGCCGGCAAAGGTACCCAGCCCAGATAAGATCCCAGGGGGTTTATTTAAATCCGAGCCAATGGTCTGGTCTAGTTATGTTAATCTCTTATCCAATGCCATTGCAGAATGCAGACAAAATTCCTGATACTTGGAGGGAAGCTGAAATTATTTCAATCTACATGAAGGGAGATTGTGGTGACATTTCTACCTATCGCTCCCATCAGCCTTCTAGATAATCTGCCGAAGATATTTGCTGGGCAGGTTCTTGATAAGTTGTTAAATTGGGTAAATGAGAATCATATACTGCACTCCTCCGCCCAGCAGGTTTTCATGTAAAGACCAGTACTGTTGACCAGGTATTTAGATTTGCTATCCTGTATTGGGAATACATTTTGCTCAACAAACAAAATCTTTATGTAGCGTTTGTAGACCTGCGCACTGTGTTTGACCTTGTTCCGCTGTTAAACTATGGAGTGTTCTTGATGGAATTGGTGTCCCTGTTGATTTGGTTAATCTTATTACGCGCTTACATAAAATTAACAATCTGGAAGTTTGCTGGGCAGATAAAGGGGAACTTACTGACCGCAATCCAATAAATCAAGATGTTCATCACAGGTGTGTTTTAGCACCTACTTTATTTTCCTCATATGTAAACAATGTGACCACTGACCTACTGGATTGTTTGAATGATTTGTCTACCTTAACTGGCCCCAATCTTACTTTTTGCAGACAATGTGTTGCTCATTTCCAAGACACCAATTGGTCTTCAGAATTTAATTGACCAATTTATTAAGTTTTGGGATCTAAGAGGCTTAGAGCTGAATGTAGCAAAACCTAAGTTTATGGTATATGGGGTAGACCATTCAGGAGTTGTGTTAAGAGGGTGGAGCTGATGTCTTGCAACGTGTTCAAAGCTTTGATTATTTTGTATTAAAACTGATAATTATGCTTGGGGCCCTCAACTTAATAAGAGCATTCAACACAGGCTCAAAGCTATTTCACACATGCACTTTAAAACTAGCTAGCGCTCAATCTCCCCTACCTTGGAAGCCTGCAGAGTCAAGGCTCAGTTATGGACTTAAATTGTGGAGCTTTAATGATCTGCAGGGACTAACTATTAATGAGAATCATTTATAGGATGTCTTATTTCAGTCCCACCGTGTACCTTTATTTTTTTATACTAGGCTCAAAAGAATTTCAGATGTGGCAAAACTGAAGCCATTGCTTTATTGTTAAATAGTATGGATAGCCCCAAAGCAAATTGATTCCTGTACAGGAACTAATGAGTCTGACAAACTCATCAAAAGTTCCTTGGTTAAAATATGTATCTAGTTGACTGACAAAATTGGGTCTGATTGGACTATGAGAAAAACATCTCAAAAGTCTTGTTACTTGGCATTTGTGTATGATCACTATGTTATGAACATGAGTAATGGGCGCTTAAACAATCAATACCTTTATTTTAAGTCTACTCCGCTTTTCGAATTGTTCTTACAGAATATCACACCCCCTTGCTAAATGCTTGCATGTTGGATTCCGACTGGGCAATTTACAGCTGAAAGCATTTATAAAAAGTGGAGTATTGGAATATCTCTTAGTTCATGTCCTGCTTTTGGCGTACGTCCCAAATCGGAGGAACATATTTGGTTCTCCTGTCTGGTGTATCAAGGCGCTCGTCGTAAGTGGATTCAAACGATGTGCCTTAATTTAGGGACCAGGAGATAGTCGGTAGCTTTTAGGGTATTAAAAACCGATACCTCAACCCATACAGTATTTGCTGCAAGTGGATTTCTGTTAAGTGTCTGGTTCAAGGGGAATAAGGTCTTGATGTAGTTTGCTGTCTTTTCTTTCATATTTGAGTCTTTTTAGATTTTCTTTAAAATGATCAATCGATAAAGCAACTTTTGTGCTGGGTTTTTTAAGTTTACAAACAACGTTGAATAGTGCTATCTTGGCCCCTGATAAGACCAAGGGCCATATTATCAAGAGCGGCGATAACATTATTGCCGCTTTAGGGGCAAGAAACTGCTGTTAAAACGGCGATAAGGGGCTTGATAATATGCCCTAGAGAATTCCAATAGAAGCCCAGGATTGATGTCCTTCACACCAGAACCTGGGCTTCTATTGGAATTATTTAGGGCATATTATCAAGCCCCTTATCGCAGCTTTAACGGCTATAATGTTATCGCCGTTCTTGATAATATGGCCCCATATGTTTATACATCTGTCTACTTCATGCACTATGTTGTACATTACTCACTTATGCACTTTAAACCCGGTCCGTGTGCAATATGTTTGAGGCTAGCATTACAATTATCGTTTTTCCCCAGGCTTTATCATAGTGTAAAAAATGTACATACATCTATATGTATTATTTATGACTGTGCTTTTCAATCCATGTTTTTTCTTTATCATCGTGTATTGCATATTGCTATCGTTTTAATGTACTTTGATGGTTTTGGAAACTAAATAAAGTATTGATTGATTGACTTGCCTATTAGTCAGCTTGTTCTGCAACCCCAGCAATCCGTTTTTTGTGTGAACTGGCCTAATAGTAAGCCTGGGCGTTGAACTACGCTCCGTTCGCGGAGCTTGCGAAGTTTAGGCAACTTCGCGATTCGCGTAGAGCGCGAAGTTGCAGATTGCTACGCGATCTAGCACGTAGCGTAGTAGTTTTGCTTCCTCGCGCGCTCAATATTCATTCTCGCGCACGCGGTAACGTCTTACCGTGATTCTGCGCTCGCCAGCTTGCTTTTCTGTCCGTTCGCGAGCGCCACGAGATTTGTAATATGGCTGCCCAAACCCGCGAGAGTGTGCGAACGCGAGCACGTCATTCGGGCGCGCGATCTGACTTCCGGCGGCTGTCTTGGTAAGATCGCGATCCCGAACATGCAAAAACTACAATCTGGCGAAGAATATCTTGCGATCTTCATAAAACCTTCTCTAAAATGATCATTTTGCTCAGAAAAACTCCTCAGATTGTGATATTGCTGTAGTCTTTTGTGTAAGGAGGAGTCCTTTAATTTTTTTAACTCTTTTTTTCAAGAGGAAGGAAGTGGCCCTGAGTCTACAACTTCCTGTTCCTGTCCAGCAGGCTCCTCCCAGTGCTTTGTGCATGTGCTGTTCACTTTCATTTGGATTTGGAGCTGGAAGGATCACTTTTTGTGTCTGTCTGCTGCATCATACCATTGGATTGGATTTATTTGAGGACTTTTTGATTTGAGATTTAATTTACTACAAGTAAGTTGGAGGATTGGTGTGTTTGTTTCATTGGGGCTTGTATTACCTACATTTTTCTGGGTTTTTCATTGTTTTTTAAAATTATTGTTGTGGCGGGTGGCCTGTGCTTTCAATAGTGGCCTAGTTGTTTTTCTCCGCAATTTCAGCCAGTAGGGTACCCATGGGTCCATGTTTCGTGGTGTTTGTAGAATTTTCAACATCATGTAGGGCATGGATGGCATAGGATTATTTGAAATGCTAAATGTGGCTGTGGTGTATTTCACTGTTGGTGTGTGTGTGTGAAATACCTTTTGTTGGATGTGTGTGGTTGATGTGTAACTTCTTTCCAATCCTTTCGTAGCCCTGTTGATTTTCATTTTTGTATTGAAGCTGTGTTGTTTAGCATTAGCAGGCCTCCTTTGTCCGGTCATATATAATAGGCCTGCTTCAGTTCACTGTTTTCCATGGCCTGTTGTGACTGTGAGTGCCCATGTGGCTTGTGGCAATTTTGTGGTGGTAGTTTAGTAGTGTGTGCATCTTTTTCCATAAAGGCCAGCATTTCTTTTCTTTGTTCCCCTTGGCTTATGCTTGTTTTTGTTGTGTCCTCCTGGCAATGTGTGTGGTGGCCATTTTGTGAAGGCAGGCATTGTGCTTTTGCCATAGGCTTACATTGACTGTTCCAAGCTTGTGGCCTGGTCTGCCAGTAGGCCCAGAGGTAGTCGGCCTCAAATCTTTGGTGCGTTATTTAAATTTACAGTTTGTGTTGTGTGTGTTGAATTATTTTTTCACACCGTGTATGGCTTTGGGTTTAATTGCAAAAGTTTTTTTTGGGGGTGGGATAGCAGTTTTTGGGTGTGTGTTAAATAAATAGGGCTTTTCAGCAACATAAATCCATCTCGAAAACGCAGATTTTGTGCATTTTGCTAAAAAAACTCCTCAGGTTGTCATTCAGCTGTAGTTTTGGAGCACGGAGAAGCTTTTATTTTTTGTAAAATATTTTTTATGGGAGTAAGTAAGTTCCACAGGCACTACAACTTCCTGTTCCTATCCTTTGTAATCACTTTTTGGTTATTATTGTGGTGGTTGGCCTGAGCATGTGTGTGGCGGCCATTTTAGGAAGGCAGGCATTGTGCTTTTGCCATAGGCGTACATTGACTGTCTTCCATTTCTTCTTGTTGTTGTGGGTGTGTGGCGGCCATTTTGTGGAGCCATCCAAACAGTGTGCTTGATTTTGCCATTCTATTCCTAGGTTGTGGCCTAGTCTGCCAGTAGGCCCAGAGGTAGTCGGCCTCAAATCTTTGGTGCGTTATTTAAATTTACAGTTTGTGTTGTGTGTGTTGAATTATTTTTTCACACCGTGTATGGCTTTGGGTTTTATTGCAAAAAATTTTTTTTGGGGTGGGACAGCAGTTTTTGGGTGTGTGTTAAATAAATAGGGCCTTTCAGCCAAAAGGTAACCCTAGGGATTCAGCTCGCGTACTTTCGGTAACTCTGCACAGCGCGACAACACGGACTTACAGTTTTCGGCATGTTCGCGCTCTCAATATGCGTGTTCGCGCACGTGATAAAGCATTTTTGTACAATTCGTGATCCCGAACACGCAGCATTTGCAATCTGGCAAACAATATCTCGCGAGCAACATAAATCCATCTCGAAAACGCTGATTTTGTGCATTTTGCTAAAAAAACTCCTCAGGTTGTCATTCAGCTGTAGTTTTGGAGCACGGAGAAGCTTTTATTTTTTTTTAAATATTTTTTATGAGAGTAAGTAAGTTCCACAGGCACTACAACTTCCTGTTCCTGTCCTTTGTAATCACTTTTTGGTTATTATTGTGGTGGTTGGCCTGAGCATGTGTGTGGCGGCCATTTTAGGAAGGCAGGCATTGTGCTTTTGCCATAGGCGTACATTGACTGTCTTCCATTTCTTGTTGTTGTTGTGGGTGTGTGGCGGCCATTTTGTGGAGCCATCCAAGCAGTGTGCTTGCTTTTGCCATTCTGTTCCTAGCTTGTGGCCTAGTCTGCCAGTAGGCCCAGAGGTAGTCGGCCTCAAATCTTTGGAGCGTTATCAAAATTTACAGTTTGTGTTGTGTGAGTTGAATAATTTTTTCACACCGTGTATGGCTTTGGGTTTTATTGCAAAAGTTTTTTTTTGGGGTGGGATAGCAGTTTTTGGGTGTGTGTTAAATAAATAGGGCCTTCCAGCCAGTAGGTAACCCTAGGGATTCATCTTGCGTACTTTCGGTAACTCTGCACAGCGAGACAACGCGGACTTACAGCTTTCGGCATGTTCGCGCTCTCAATATGCGTGTTCGCACACGCGATAAAGCATTTTTGTACAGTTTGCGATCCCGAACACGCAGCATTTGCAATCTGGCAAACAATATCTCGCGAGCAACATAAATCCATCTCGAAAACGCTGATTTTGTGCATTTTGCTAAAAAAATTCCTCAGGTTGTCATTCAGCTGTAGTTTTGGAGCACGGAGAAGCTTTTATCTTTTTTTTAAAAAAAATTATGAGAGTAAGTAAGTTCCACAGGCACTACAACTTCCTGTTCCTGTCCTTTGTAATCACTTTTTGGTTATTATTGTGGTGGTTGGCCTGAGCATGTGTGTGGTGGCCATTTTAGGAAGGCAGGCATTGTGCTTTTGCCATAGGCGTACATTGACTGTCTTCCATTTCTTGTTGTTGTGGGTGTGTGCCAGCCATTTTGGGGAGCCATCCAATCAGTGTGCTTGCTTTTGCCATTCTGTTCCTAGCTTGTGGCCTAGTCTGCCAGTAGGCCCAGAGGTAGTCGGCCTCAAATCTTTGGTGCGTTATTTAAATTTACAGTTTGTGTTGTGTGTGTTGAATTATTTTTTCACACCGTGTATGGCTTTGGGTTTTATTGCAAAAGTTTTTTTTGGGCTGGGACAGCAGTTTTTGGGTGTGTGTTAAATAAATAGGGCCTTTCAGCCAGTAGGTAACCCTAGGGATTCAGCTCGCGTACTTTCGGTAACTCTGCACAGCGCGACAACACGGACTTACAGTTTTCGGTATGTTCGCACTCTCAATATGCGTGTTCGCGCACGCATTAAAGCATTTTTGTACAGTTTGCGATCCCGAACACGCAGCATTTGGAATCTGGCAAACAATATCTCGCGAGCAACATAAATCCATCTCGAAAACGCTGATTTTGTGCATTTTGCTAAAAAAACTCCCCAGGTTGTCATTTAGCTCTAGTTTTGGAGCACGGAGAAGCTTTTATTTTTTTTAAAATATTTTTTATGAGAGTAAGTAAGTTCCACAGGCACTACAACTTCCTGTTCCTGTCCTTTGTAATCACTTTTTGGTTATTACTGTGGTGGTTGGCCTGAGCATGTGTGTGGCGGCCATTTTAGGAAGGCAGGCATTGTGCTTTTGCCATAGGCGTACATTGACTGTCTTCCATTTCTTGTTGTTGTTGTGTGTGTGTGGCGGCCATTTTGTGGAGCCATCCAAGCAGTGTGCTTGCTTTTGCCATTCTGTTCCTAGCTTGTGGCCTTGTCTGCCAGTAGGCCCAGAGGTAGTCGGCCTCAAATCTTTGGTGCGTTATTTAAATTTACAGTTTGTGTTGAATTATTTTTTCACACCGTGTATGGCTTTGGGTTTTATTGCAAAAGTTTTTTTTGGGGCGGGATAGCAGTTTTTGGGTGTGTGTTAAATAAATAGGGCCTTTCAGCCAGAAAGGTAACCCTAGGGATTCAGCTCGCGTACTTTCGGTAACTCTGCACAGCGCGACAACGCGGACTTACAGTTTTCGGTATGTTCGCACTCTCAATATGCGTGTTCGCGCACGCATTAAAGCATTTTTGTACAGTTTGCGATCCCGAACACGCAGCATTTGGAATCTGGCAAACAATATCTCGCGAGCAACATAAATCCATCTCGAAAACGCTGATTTTGTGCATTTTGCTAAAAAAACTCCTCAGGTTGTCATTCAGCTGTAGTTTTGGAGCACGGAGAAGCTTTTATTTTTTAAAAAATATTTTTTATGAGAGTAAGTAAGTTCCACAGGCACTACAACTTCCTGTTCCTGTCCTTTGTTATCACTTTTTGGTTATTATTGTGGTGGTTGGCCTGAGCATGTGTGGCGGCCATTTTTTGGAGGCAGGCATTGTGCTTTTTTCATAGGCCTCCAAGCTTGTGGCCTAGTCGTACAGTAGGCCCAGGGGTAGTACTAATCAATCATCACGGGTGCATGGAATTTAAACAACTGTGTTGTGCGTTAAATTTCAACATCATGTATGGCTTTGGATTGAATTTTAAAAAGTGGCCTTTACTTTTTTACGGGGGTAGATTTCACTTTTTGGGTGTTGTAAATAAATGCCTTTAGTTTTTGTGTATATGTTCGTTGTTGTTGCTCCCTGATGCTGCATCCATCCTATAAGATGCACACATTTTTATTTAGGGCAAACAGGCTAGACTACATTTATGTTTTTGTTCTTTGCTATACTTCTTCCTGAGTGTACACAGTAAAAATACAACAGGATCCCTGGCCTCGTCAGTTTCTTAATGGCTGGCTATACTGTTGTTGTTCACTGACTTCATAAAATGTATTAATTGTGACCACCAACCAGACACTAATAAGTTATATATATTATGGATCTTTTGACTGATGTTCTTCTGGCTTTTTTGCTTTTAGGTGCACAAAAGACAGAGGAGGTGTGTCATCATCATCCACCGTTGTGGTGCCAGACCGACGTCCTGCTGCTGTACACAACGTGACGTGTGAGTCACCTGACCAGGCATCTCTGCAACTTGTGCAACTGAGTGCTGTTTTGACATCTGTTGAGGATGCCCCCAAAGAAAGCAGGTAGCAGGTCCTCCGGTACCAAGAAAGTTGCCATGGAGAAGAAGGAACAGAAGAAGAAGGAAGTGTCACTTAAGTCTGGTGTGGGAGGAGGAGCCTAGCGCGCAACCAAGATGGCCGCGTAGGTGCGAGGCTCCCGAGGACCTCCGCAACCTCCTACGTTTATCCTGACTTCATCCTGCATCGGTTGAGGGAACTGTGTCGGTGAGCCTGAGCCGAGGTGGTACCCGTTTCCCGTTTTCGAATCGGACCTCGGGTGCCGGAGTGAGCACCGATTGAAGTTTGCGGCCTACTTCTCTCCTGACCCCGGATTCGCGTTTGGGGGCGACCCGGTGGCAAAGTGAACAACAACGGCGGGCTGGGCCTGGCGAGTCGCGTACCCCGCACTTTCACTTTCGCGCCCCCTTGCTGTCTTTGCAAGTGGGATCGCGGCGCTCTTGGTGTTGGGGTGGCCTCGCTGGGAGACCCTGCCTGCCTGCCTGCTGTGGCCCGCTCCGCCGTCCTGGGGTGACCCCCCGGAGCTCGTGGCCTTGATTGCTCGCTTTTTACTGCGTGGCTGGTGAGGGTGTGAGACCCGCGACGATGGCCACTAAACAAGATGGAGATCGGTTGAAGGCCAAGTCGACCCGGCATGGCGCCGCACATCAGGCCAACATCATGGACCGCTACACCCTCCCGAAGGGATCTCCCGGTGGACCGCACAAGTCCTCTGAGTGCCCCCCGAATGCCCCGGATTTGCCCACAGATCTGACTCTGCAAGACGTCATGGGCGCCATTGCTGAGATGAAGGCCTCGGTGGGCCAGCGGTTTGACACGTTAGCGCATAAAATCGACGCGGTCCTCGTTGATGTCAACCTGGTGAGAGCTGATCTCTCGAAGACCAACGACCGGGTCGATTCTTTGGCCCACACCGCGTCGGGCCTCACGACTGAGGTGGCGGCCCTTCAGACGGAGGTACACCGGCTTCGTCAGGCGAGTGCGCTCATGGATCGGCGCCTGGAGGATTCCGAGAGCCGGGCCCGGAGGAATAATATCCGCATCATCGGAGTACCTGAGGGACGGGAGGAGTCGGCGGCGGATCTTTTTGTGGAGGACCTGATCACTACCCATCTCCAGCCTCGGGGACTGAGTAAATTTTTTGCGGTGGAGAGGGCTCATAGAGTTCCCGGGGGAAGGCCGAAGGTTGGAGCCCCTCCGCGGCCTCTTATTGCCCGTATCTTTAATTTTCGGGACAGGGATGCGATTCTGCAAGCCTCCAGACTGCAAGGGCCGATTAAGTCGGAGAACATGGAGGTGAACTTTTATCCTGACTTCACCCAAGCGGTCCAGAAGCAGAGACTGAGCTTCTTGGGCGTCAAGCGGCGGCTTCGGGACATGAACTTAAAATACGCCATGCTCTTCCCGGCCAGGCTGCGGGTGGAGGTGGATGGTCGCACTCACTTTTTTGACCGTCCTGAAACGGCCGGGGACTGGCTGGACACTTTGTCTGGGGGTCGGGATCGGGATGGCGGGGGGGGGGGCTGCGGGAGGAGAAGGCCCACTGGACCGGGACTGAGGTGCTGATACTGGGACTCACTCTGGACGAAGATGCTGCCGCTTTCGGCCAAGCTTAGGGTCTCTCGTTTTTTGTACTCGTTCTCCCTCCTTTGTAGGTGGTGCGGGGTCTCGAAGGGGTACTCTTTCCTCCTCTAGGGGGTTTACCTAGTTTCAACTATATAGGGGCGACAGGCACACTGCAAGTTGGGGGGGCTGTTTGGGCTCATGCAGGGGTGCAGGGAGGGGGGAGTTTTGTTGGGGCGGTTGGGTTGGGGTGGGGTGTTGTTCATTTGTACCACAAGGCAAAAGTATCGTCGTGCTATTCCCAAAGTGCTCTCGGGGGGACGAGTGATTGCTTTCGTTTATGATGGGGGGTAGGGGACTGAGTTTTTTTTCCTGGAACGTTAATGGACTGGGGGACAGGATAAAACGAGGTGTGGTCCTGCAGTCCCTGAAACGAATTTCACCTGACATAGTTTTTCTGCAGGAGACGCACCTCATTGGCAACTCCTTTCGTGCTATGAACCGGCGGGGCTACCGCCTTCTGGCCCATTCGGGCTTCACGTCGGGTTCAAGGGGTGTGGGCATCATGGCCAAGACCTCGCTCCCGTTGGAAGTTGATGAGGTGCTCCATGATGACAGGGGACGTTACACGGTTCTGGTGGGTAGAATGGAGGGCAGAGTGATTATTTTTGTTTCTGTCTATGTCCCGCCAGGGTTGCAGACGACCACCTTTGCGGATCTGGGGCGCCTCCTCCTTGGCCTTCCGGAGGGGATTCTGGTGGTTGGGGGGGATTTTAACGCTGTGGTTTCCGGAACTGAGGACCGTCACCCCCCTAGGGATCTCCCCCGTGCCCAAGCGTGGTTGTCTGGCCTATTGGATGCCTTGGGGCTGGTGGATTGTTGGCGTTTGAAACATCCTACGCAGAAACAGTACACTTTTCATTCCGGGGCCCATGGCAGTCTATCAAGACTGGACTATGTCCTGGTGCCGGCGGCGCATGCGGGGAGGATCGGGGAGGTGCGCCATTTGGCGCGGGGTATTTCAGACCACTCCCCGCTCTTATTGCACTTCGATATTCTCCCGAGGGGAGAGGGTAGGGTGGCCCCGATTAATCCCTGGTACCTGCGTGACCCCACCATTCGCGCAGAGTTGGTTAAGTCCCTTAAGCGATATTTTGATGATAATGTGGGGTCGGTGTCATCTGCGGTTTCGCTATGGGAGGCATTTAAGACGGTGATTCGGGGGGATGCCCTGTCCCTTATTTCCCATTCCCGGAGGCGCGAGCGGGAGGAGGTGACCCGTGTTGAAACTGAAATAACTGAGTTGGAGGGCGACCTCGAATGTGGGGTGATGGATGACAAATTACATGTTCTCCGACTCAAGCAGGCGGCCTATAAGGCCCTCGTCACGGAGGCGGCCAGGGGCCTCAGTAGAGAGCAACAGGGGAGACTGTATGATGTGGGTGATAAGGCTGGGAAATTGATTGCGTGGCTGGATAAAAAGGAGAGAGTGAGTCGAGTTGTCCCGTCGATTGAGAAACTGGATGGTGTGTGTGTCACGGAACCGGAAGAAATAGTCGATTGCTTTGCAGAATATTTCCGTGGGGTGTATTCCCCGGTGTCCTCCCGCTCGGAAGAGGATTCCCATGCCCTGCTTAGGGATATCGCGCTGCCTTCCCTTTCGGAGGAGGACAGAGTGTCGTTGGACGCCGCCCCAACCTCTGAAGAAATTGCCCTCGCCATACGCTCGGTCGCTTCCGGCAAGGCCATGGGTCCTAATGGTCTTCCCATCGAATTGTACAAGCTGCGACCGGATACGCTGGCGCCGCATCTCCGTGCGATGTTCCTCGCGGCCCGTTCGGCGGGTTCCCTCCCGCTAGACCAGCGTCTGGCTACTATCGTGGTCATTCACAAGGAGGGGAGGCCGCGGGACCGGGTCACGTCCTACCGGCCTATTTCGCTGCTGAATGCGGAGCCCAAAATTCTCGCCAAGGTGTTGGCCAATCGGCTGGTTGGCGTGGTGTGCGATTTGATTCACCAGGATCAGTCCGGCTTTATCCCCCATCGCAACACTGCGCTTAACCTGCGGCGCTTGCATGGGGTGCTCGCGCGTGTCCCGTTTATACGGGAACCGGCCATTTTGGCATCCCTGGACGCCACTATGGCGTTTGACACACTTGAGTGGCTATATATTTGGGCGACACTGGCGAAGTTTGGGTTTGGCCCGGGATTCATCGGTTGGGTGAAATTGTTGTACTCGGGACCGCTGGCGCAGGTGGTTGTGAACGGTAGAGTGTCGGCTCCGTTTGAGCTGGGCAGGGGCACGCGGCAGGGCTGCCCATTATCACCGCTCCTCTTCGCGCTTGCCCTGGAGCCCCTGGCGGAGTGGCTGCGGTGGGAACCTTCTATTCGTGGTCTCCGATGGACCCCCGAGTATGAGGACCGCGTATCTCTTTACGCTGATGATATTCTTCTGTACCTGGCTTCCCCACGTAAATCACTGATAGTACTGGTTGATGTATTGCACTCATTTGGCCTCAACTCCGGCCTGGTCATCAACTGGGCTAAATTGTGTGTGTATGTCCTCTCTGGGGAGGATCCTATCCTTCCGCGGGGTTGTCCTATCCAGATCGCCCCGCGGGGCTTTAGGTACCTGGGTGTCTTCATTACCCTGGACGCGGAGGCCCGATATAACCAGAACTTGCTTCCCCCCCTCCAGCGCCTGAAGGAGGACGTCGCGCGTTGGAAGCGCTTGCCGCTCTCGCCGCTCGGCCGGGCGGCATTGTTTAAGATGATGTCGCT
Source organism: Triturus cristatus (assembly GCF_964204655.1). Lineage (NCBI taxonomy): Eukaryota > Metazoa > Chordata > Amphibia > Caudata > Salamandridae > Triturus > Triturus cristatus. Next base: position 140,388,704 of record NC_140591.1, on the reverse strand, counting down.
GCCACGTTTCCTGTATGCTTTGCAGAATACAATGGACGTTGTCCCGGCGCGCTACTTTCGCGAGGTGGAGAGTTTGCAGCGCCGACTGTTCTGGGAGGGTAGGCCGCGTATCGCCCTGGCGAAGCTGACGCTCCCGTGGTACGACGGGGGGGTTGCCCTCCCAGATATCAAGCGATATTACTGGGCCTCCCAGCTGGCTGCGATCAATCACGGCCTTTACGGGCCCGCCCTAAACCCGGCCTTTGAGATGGATAAAATGTTACTGCCGGGTGGTGACTATAATCGGGCGCTTTATTCTAGCTCGCATGACGCGCGGCTGACGGGCCCCACGAGGGTCATGGTACGGGTGTGGCACACGGCTAACGTGGCGATGGGGTGGAAGGATCGCTTGACCCGGGCGACGCCACTATACGCATCTGAGCGGCTGGGCTCCCTGTGGACCTCGAAGGGCTTTGAGAAGTGGGACATGATAGGCATCAGCAGGGTGGGCGATCTCTGGACGAGGGGGGGATTCAAAACGTTCGATGTGCTGCAGACAGAATTCCAGCTGCAGGACAGGGAGTACTTTCGTTATATGCAGATCCGTCATGCGTTGTGCTCCGTATTTCCGGACGTTGCCTCCATCCCGGAGTACTCCCCTCTGGAGGATAGAGTGCTAGATGGGCATGTCCCGGACGGCACGATTTCATTAATTTACAAAAAGCTCATCAATGACCGTTCGGGACTGCTGACCGGCCTTCGTGAGGCGTGGGGGGCTGATGGATTGGAGCTGGATGACGAGGACTGGGTGTCTGCGGTGGCCTCCCCGAAAGAGGTGGCCATACCGGCCCGCCTTCGCTTCGTCCAGCTCAAGATACTCCATAGGGTCTATGTTACGGGGCCGAGGCTGATGCGTATGGGCTATGCTGTGGACGGGTTGTGTAAGCGTGGGTGTGGTTCTTTGGGGACCTTTCTCCATATTCTGTGGGAATGCCCGGAGGTGGTGCGATTCTGGCGTGGTGTGCATGAGGTTTTGCAGGTAGTTACGCATGTGCCGCTGTTGCCTGAGGCGAGGAGATGTCTTTTGAATGTATGGGAGCCAACCGACTACTCAGTGCCGCAGACGTGGTGGGCGACTCTGGGATATATGGTGGCCAAACGTGACATTGCGCAACTGTGGGGTTCCCAGAGGTCGCCGACTGTCTCGGCGTGGAAGGACAACATGGATTGGTGTATGTTTCGGGAAAAGGTGGTGTATGTTGCGAGAGGTAAGCCTGGGACATGGGTGAAAGTATGGGGCCCCTGGAACGCTTACCGTGGGGGAATCTGTACCCCGCCGCTACTGCCTGATCCGTCACCAGCCCCGTCTCCTTAGCCTGTTTGTCTTCCCGGTTCTGGGCAATGAGTTTACTTAGTCCCCGTCCTGACCTATTCACCCCCTCGATATTCCTATGAATCGGTGGGGTCCCCCCCTAGGGGAGCACATGCTGTTGTTTCCGACTGTGGGTTGCCTTGTGGACTTGTTTTTTGTTGTTATTTATATAAAAATGAATCCGTCGTGTGGGGTCCGGATGGTGTGGCTGCCAACGCCTCTTTCAACTCCTGTGAATTCCCTTTTGCCGCAGCGTGCGTTCTATTGTCTGTATTACATGCTCCTTCTGTTTGCTAGCGGCCGGCCTGAAGGTTGTAGGCCCATCTTTGTATATTTTTTGGATTCTGTAATAAACGGTTTCAAAAAAAAAAAAAAAAAAGTCTGGTGTGCCTCCCAAAACCTTTTTTGGTACACCAAAAATGACGCCTGCAGCAACGGTGTCGGGGCCATGCTGGGGGCAACACCTCCACATCAGTGGGCCCAACCCACCAACCCAGGCCCAAGCAGATGAGTGTGGAAGAGGTAGCCAGCGTTATGGTGGAAAGCAGTGATGCTGAGCCTGAACTAAACTTATCGCTATCTCAAAGTAGTACACAATCAACGCAGGAGGGAACACAGCAGATAAGTGGTCAACAGCCGCAGCCACCGCCCGCAATAGTAGCTGTTGTTCCTCCCGAAGTAGGGTCAGTTCAGGAAATTGAGCCCCATGCAGAGGAAGATGAGGAAGCCACTCCTTTAGAAGTTCCATTGGCTTCCAAATCCCCAGCAAGGAAAAGGAGGGTTAGTACATCAAGTTCTTCACCAAGCCCCCCCTCTGATGATCTAGATGCCACTTGGAAGCCACAAACTGAGTCTGAGAGGGAAACACATCACAAGAGCAGGCATGGGAAAAGGAAGGTTCCAGAAAGCCTTACACTTATGGATGTTGATGTAGAAGAGCAGGATGAAGATGATGATGATGAGCCAGTCATCACAAACATCACTCCCGGGCCTGAGGAGATGGAGGCCAACATTTTTACACTATCCAAAATGGCTGCGAGGGATGTAGCACACATACCTCCAACACAGGTAACACCACTACGACCTCCAGCTTCCATATTTACATTAGCAAAAGGCCGGCAGCGTCCTACATCCAGCACAAGCACCACCTCAGCAGAAGTAGGTAGTGGTACTGCACAGAGTCAAATGCAACACACACCCTCCAGTTCATCCGGCATTGGAAGTGGGAGTGGCACCTCCAGCAGGAGACAAAAATTAAGCTTCCCAGTGTGGGACTTCTTTACGGTTAGCAGAAAGGAGGAGAACATTGCTATATGCTCCGTTTGTCATACCTCTGTTAGTCGTGGTAAGCTTGGTACAAACTATGGTACCGGAGGCCAAATGACCCATCTGAAAAAACACAACGCAATCCAGTGGGAGGAGCACCTTCGTCTCATCAAAACTGGAACCATTACTGTTGGGCATAAACGAGTAGAAAGTCCGCTCACGGTGGAACAGGAAGAAGAGGGAGACATTCTCTGTGGTAGTGATGCACAAAGTAGCCCTGTCCCCAGCACTGCAGTGGTAACGCCCACATCCTCAGCCACATCTCATTGGCACAAGAGTAAGAGTCAGCCTGAGACACCAAGGAGTACTGCTGGCCCAAAAAGTGCGACGTTGACCACAGGAAGGAATACCATGCAGCCTACCATCCTTAGCATGTTTAGTAGGCCGGAGGGGCAGTACGAACGCAACCACCCAATAGCACGTTTGTACAATGCAAAGCTGGCTAAAATTTTAGCACTGGACCTTCTCCCTTTTTCTTTTGTTGATGGGGTGGGTTTTCTTGAATTTGTGACTACCATCTGCCCAAAATGGAAAGTTCCCAGCCGCTACTACTTCGCAAGAGTTGCTGTTCCAGCACTACATCACGACGTGCTGGAATTGCTTGGAAAAGCCTTAAAACAGAGTGCTGTTCAGAGTATACACCTGACAACAGACATGTGGACCAGTTGCCAAGCCACTGATTACATGTGCATCACTACACACTCGGTCTCTTTTTTGGGTGTTAAAGATAAGATATCTGACGGTGTTGTTGACACTGCTGAGATTTTTAAAGACACTCGCAAACATGCAACTGTAGCCATGTTTGCTATGGAGAAATCTCATACTGCTGCAAACATTTTGGATGAGTTTAACAGCAAGGTGTTTGAGTGGCTGCGACCAAGAGGGCTTACCATTGGTTTTGTTGCCACGGGCAATGGCAGTAATGTAGTTAGGGCCATGAAAGATGGTGGCTATTTCAGGGTGCCATGTTTGGCACACTGCATTAACATTGTTGTTCAGGACTTTCTGAAAAATGAAAGCAAAGTCAGCAGCTTACTGACCACCTGCAGAAGAATATGCACACATTTCAACCATTCTTTTAATGCCCGGAAGCAGCTGTGGGTCATTCAACGTGAGCATAAAATGCCAGTCAAAGCACTCATCCAGGAGATGCCAACACGTTGGAACTCTACGTATTACATGCTTGAGCGTCTGTTTGAGCAGTACATACTACTTAATGCGTATGTCATGAAAAGGTCAGGGGATCCTACTGTGAAAGACATGACCGTTGAGATGGCCCAATGGGACCTCGTCAAATGCCTGACAGAGATGCTACTTCCTTTTGAGGTCTTCACACGTGAAGTGAGCAGGGAGGACTGTACTATGGGCCAAGCTATCCCATTGTTGTACATGCTAGAGCAAGAGCTGAAGGAGGTGTTAGAAATGTACGCAGGTGTGGATGACAAAGTAGACGCATATTATTTGGCAGACACCTTAGTCGCTCGCTTATCTGACAATACAAGGATTCAAAATAACATTGTGTCACATCCACATTACATTACTGCCTCAATTTTGGATCCACGTTACAAATTATTGCTGCGCAGTAATGAAGTAATTCCTTTTTCAGAAGTGGATGTTGCCCAGTACAAAACTTTGATAGCTGAGGAAGCCACTGACTTTGAAAACGAAAGGATCTTAATTAGAGGCCCACCCCCCCAGGGCAGAAAAAGTACTGCAGGGCACCCAGAGTCAAGTTCTACTTCAGAGGCCAAGAGCAGTGCGTTTGCCTCCCAGCAGTCAACAACACTGCCAGCAATAACATCAACCAAAACCAACACTGGAGGTGGGCCAAAGACAGTAAAGCTGGGCCTCTAATCAAATGTAACAACAAAACCGCTAGTACTGTACCAAGTCTTAAGACTCAACTGCTTTCATGGGGACACATCTTGAAGTGAAACAAGAAGTGTCAAAGATCATTATTTTCTGAATTAATCAGAGAGTTTATTTATTTTAATTTTAATTTTTAGCCTTCCATTTGAACAAAAAGAATTTTTGAAAAGTAGACAATCAATTAATGGTAGTTTTTTAGAACAATTCTACCACACCATTCATTATAAAACATGCTATTCTGCCATATCATTCATTACCATACATTCATTGTCACCATATATTCACAAACGCACATATCCTAAGTATCTCACAAGCACACATATCCTAAATATCTGGTTAGAACATAAACGAAAAAGTCTTTCTATTAGGACCACAGAAAGATTTTGAACATAATAATCTCTATATTCATTTCTTTTTTGGAAAAAACGTTTTGAAAATTCTTGTGGTCTCTTCACTAGACCTACGCGTTTCGAGACCCCTTCTTTCCAGGGGCTCTCTTCAGGACCTGTGGAGTAAAGACAATAGAGTCTTTTTCAGTATACAAGGGAACCCCTATCATCTCCTATGAGCATACAAGTACCTCGTTTGAAAATTTAATTACCTCTAGTGGAGAACTGTAGATATCTGCCGCAAAATGTGACCTGAGTAAAAAGAGGTGGATGAGTAAGTGTAACATCAGTAAAAAATTACAAGTAGCACTCCAAACTTGCATTCAACTATGGGAACTTACTTTGAGAATTCTGTACTTGGGAGTTATCAACACACTGTTTGAAAAGAGAGATGTGGTGTCAGCTGAAAAAAAGGCATGAAAAGCCCTTTGAGTATCTAATTCCATAAGATTTTTAGTGCAAAACGGTAGAAATTCATATTTCAAGATGACATCGTACCTCTGTTATAAGTTGGAAGAAAGACGTATTTTTCTTTTTCGTGGCTATAATTGTAGTCAACCGGTCCTTTAAGGGCTGGGAAGGAATTAACGTAAATTCGAATAAGAGTGTCCCAACACAAATCCCGAATCAATAAGAATGTACAATCAGCTCCATTAGTCAACCACTGGAAAACCACAATCATCAAATCAAAGACCTCAAATGGACAGTCATCTCAAAAGTTATACGTGACGAAAGAGGTGGTGATTTGGAACTCAAATTATCTCGACATGAAGCCATGCTGATATTGAAATTTAACACTGCCATTAGTGGACGTAACAAATTATCTGAACTATATAAATTGAGCTAAACTCTTCACTTATTGTCTTTTACCACTCTCAAGAACGTCAAGTACTAAGAAAGTTTTCCGATTGGACGATCGACAGCAAGTTCACTTCATCCATTGAGGCATTCACCACTCTTAAGAATGTTAAGTAGCAATAAAGTTTTTCCATCGGACGACAGCCAGTAAGCAATCGGCATTCCCCACGACGGTGCTCAAGCCGATATATCAGCCTATAACTATTTAACCTAATAACGAGGAGCTATTGCCATCAACTCTGTTCTAAGAATTTACTATAATGGCAAGAGCGCTTACACAATTGGGTTCATAAATAATAAATTTAGCTTGCTTCTGCGCATAACACAATCGTTCTATAATAGATAAATTGTTCCATTCAGAATGTTACACGCAGAAATTCAATGTGAAAAATATAATTGAATTGCGAACTACATTCTTTATTCAACTCGGAATAATGTACAACTTTCGAACGGCATCACATAGTGAAAGTCTTTCTTCGATGCTAAGCTTCAGCGTATGCAAATGACAGACCACGCAACATCACGTGATCGACGCTAGCCGTATCCGATCGGAAACTGACTTGAGATGAAGCGAAGAATAAGGTACGCTCCTGCAACAATGGGCTAAAGCACTGCAACGCGTCCTTTATTTTTCATTTAGCAGCACTCTAACGGCTCACTAATGTTATTTTTCCTCAGCCTTTAATGGAATTCAAAAGTACGACCGACTTTAACAACATGAGGTATGTCCTTCTCACAACTCCTGAAAATACCGCGATACGGTTTCCACTCAAACACTAATGGCACGTTAATTCCTTCCCAGCCCTTAAAGGACCGGTTGACTGCAATTATAGCCACGAAAAATAAAAATACGTCTTTCTTCCGACTTATAACAGAGGTAGGATGTCATCTTGAAATATGAACTTCTACCGTTTTGCACTAAAAATCTTATGGAATTAGATACTCAAAGGGCTTTTCATGCCTTTTTTTCAGCTGACACCACATCTCTCTTTTCAAACAGTGTGTTGATAACCCCCAAGAACAGAATTCTCAAAGTAAGTTCGCATAGTTGAATGCAAGTTTGGAGTGCTACTTGTAATTTTTTACTGATGATACACTTACTCATCTACCTCTTTTTACTCAGGTCACATTTTGCGGCAGATATCTACAGTTCTCCACTAGAGGTAATTCAATTTTCAAACGAGGTACTTGTATGCTCATAGGGGGTGATAGGGGTTCCCTTGTATACTGAAAAAGACTCTATTGTCTTTACTCCACAGGTCCTGAAGAGAGCCCCTGGAAAGAAGGGGTCTCGAAACGCGTAGACCTAGTGAAGAGACCACAAGAATTTTCAAAACGTTTTTTCCAAAAAAGAAATGAATATAGAGATTATTATGTTCAAAATCTTTCTGTGGTCCTAATAGAAAGAATTTTTCGTTTATGTTCTAACCAGATATTTAGGATATGTGTGTTTGTGAGATACTTAGGATATGTGCGTTTGTGAATGTATGGTGACAATGAATGTATGGTAATGAATGATATGGCAGAATAGCATGTTTTATAATGAATGGTGTGGTAGAATTGTTCTAAAAAACTACCATTAATTGATTGTCTACTTTTCAAAAATTATTTTTGTTCAAATGGAAGGCTAAAAATTAAAATTAAAATAAATAAACTCTCTGATTAATTCAGAAAATAATGATCTTTGACACTTCTTGTTTCACTTCAAGATGTGTCCCCATGAAAGCAGTTGAGTCTTAAGACTTGGTACAGTACTAGCGGTTTTGTTGTTACAGCAATAACATCAACAGCACCAACAGGATCATCATCAGGCACATTTAAAAAACGGCAGGTGATTGGTTTCTATGGAAAGGGTACTGTACGTCCATGACTGATGCAAAGGCAAAAGAGGCCCAGGAAATCGGAGCACCCCTGAACATTGAGCGGATGGTTCAGGCCTATCTAGATGACACAACAGAGGTCTTCATGGAGCAAAGCCCATTGGTGTATTGGTATGGGAAAAGAAGCCAATGGCCAGTGCTCAGCAGGCTGGCGATAAAGTATGTGGCGTGCCCTGTTGCAAGTGTGTCTTCAGAGCGTGTTTTCAGTGCTGCTGGTGCCATTGTTACTGTCAAAAGGACCAGTCTCTCGCCCAAAAGAGTTGAGAGGTTAACCATGATCAAAATGAATCAACACTTTATACCACCGGAGTACAAAATACGTGAATCACAGCAGGAAGAGGAGAGCGACTTCGATGACATAAGTAGTGGGTTGTTAGACGTACTTCTGTCCGAACCACCAGAGTTTGAGGACGAGCTCCTCTTCCCTGACAACTAGGCTTTCAAATTGTTCTCCCTTCCTTTATTTGTGTGTGACTGTGTATCTGTTTTTCTGGTTCAAACTCTAATCACAACAAATCCATCAACAGTCTCCTCTTTTTATTTCCCTATTGGAGTTGCACGTCTGTGCATAACTGTCCACTCCACTCCTCAGGGTCCAGCTCCATCTTCCTTACTCTCCCTATGTACATTTCAAGCAAGTCAGACATTGGATGGAGATGGAGAATAGTACAATACATGTTGCCTCTAACAGTCCCTCCATAAGAAGTGAAACGTGACTCCAGCTATATTCCATTTTGTTTCCAAGCTGAAAGAAACTCATCACTGACTGCCAGAAGGCTAGGCAGGCATCAAATAAGACAGCCAAAGAGAACACCAAGACAGGTAATGAGTGATTATTGTGAATGATGGTGGCATGCATTGCATTGGATGCCGGCTGACTACGAATAATTGTGCATGATGAAGTAGAACTATACTAGTTTATCGACAAAGTAAAAGTGACTCAGGTGTGGTGACAGTTAATGTTTCCTTGTTGTTTAATAATAACCACATTGTACTCCTACCACTGCAGGTGCCGGCCAATATCCGTTGCAATTTTGTAATATGGAATATATTATAAACTTAATCAGTCACTACAGACTGAGTTGGTGTTGGAGAATACGTACCACACGGTCATCATCATGATGCTGCTGAGCATACTATTTTTGCACACAGTCAGTTGGATCAGAGAAAATTGAAGGAATAACTGCGTTTCATGGGCTGACTTAAAAGGTAAACAGTTTGAACAAGAACCACAGCAGACCTAGGCTAGATGTCCGTGTAGTGGTGTGGACTGGAGTAGAGTGTAGTGGTATGAGGGACAGTGGCGCATTGATTTAGTCACTTAATTTGGAAAATGCTAGGTTGCTGCAGTGCATATGACATTTCTCTGGCTCGGTCAAAATGTAAGTAAGGGGTAGGGTGACTGGCCTGTGCCGCGGTTCTCCTGTTCTGTGGCTGTGCTGGCTCCTGAATCCTGTCCCGTTGTTGTACCTTAATGCTGTAGAGTAGACACTATTTAGCCTATCCAAGCTGCCTCAGTCTGAAAGTGTTCTCTCCAGAGTGTTGTCTTCTCGTCTTGCACTCCACTGTAACTGAGTTTATTGTTTTAAATGCAGTAATTTTTCAATACCCCGTTTGTTTTTCCATCTACACTTACAGGCCGGCCTTTAACCTGTGCTATAGTGGGAGAAACGACTCACACTTACCTTACCAATCCGCATCAGGCAGGCAGTGGTACGGTACCCAAGATTGATGTGCGGAGTGTCCTTGGAAGGGAGGACCAAGAGGAATGACGAGAATGATGCAACTCCACATTTGGACCAGGATAATACAGTAACTTTAGTATCATCATTCGTCTTTAAATTTATTTGATTGCTTTTTTCTCTACAATCATTATGACTGTGTGTTGTGGTTTGTTTGGTAATTGATCCGTACAACAATTTTTTAATTTGCTTAGCTAGCTTGAAAAATAAAAGTAAGCCCGGTACAGCATGTAATTGGGTTCGGTCTGAGCTCTGAGGGCGGCAGACAGGCAAGGCAAATTTCAATTTCTTCCCTGACTGTACTGTCTCATTGGGTAATAGTAGTTATAGTAAGTACAACTCATTATCATTAACCATCAAGTTATCTTCCTCAGCATGCATGCATTTGCTTTTTCTCACTTCATACTTTGATTTCTTTGATAATGGATCATGGTCGTCTTACAAGATTGTGTTTTACTTTTGTTGTGTCCATGCATACTGTCTGTTTTTCTTTCTCAAACCTTTCCCAAAACCCCACTTCCCATCCATTCATCAATCCATAACCCTCTTCCCCCGGGCTGTGTCATTTATATTGAGGTGTGATGTGATGACTACATTAAATGTACACCAATTGATCACACGCTTGCTGGGGCAGATGTGGTGAAAGCAACACTAATTGAATTTCAACTAAGGCAGGGCAAGGATCTTCTTCTGCTTGCCCACCCAGGCTGTAGTTTACTTTGTGTTCTGTTCTACTACTCCTCCCACAGTCTCTCAGTCAAGTGACTTTCTCTTTCTTTTTTCAAATGCTATTGCCAGTGTCTACTACTACTACCACAATAATGGCATCTTCTCCGTCAAATTGGGAAACCAACCATGCAGCCATCAGTGTGCCGAACTTCATCATCAATCACAGGTAAGATAAGTTTGGCGGGAGGTATGGACTAGGAGGAGAGACTGACAGTACTATTATGACAATTAAAAATAACTCATTGAGGGGTACTGCATCTATCGGTTTGTGTGTTACAAAATCGGCAGATCTTTTAAATCAAACACTGGCTGTGGGCATGCAGCAGTACGGAAACAAAGTAAAAAACCATGTAACTTAGATTGAATTCTGAAAACTGTAACCCACCACAAAACATTAACATCGTATAAGTAAATAGAATAACTTTTAATATCCCCTAACAAACATAAACTAACCCACTCTGACCTAACCCACCCCCCTCCCTAACCCCAACCAATGTCCAAAAAGAAATGAAAGTTGAAGAGTCCCAATGTCCGAAAGAATCCCCAACGGCCAAAAACCCACCCACCAACAAAAGGAATTAAAAAAGGGGCAAACGACGAGGTCCTCTATTGTCGGCGGGCCTTTAGGTGTTTGTCCACCAGGATCTTTACCCACTCCTCCATGTTCTCCTCTAAGCGGGCCATCCGGCGGAGCAGCTGGCGGCGAAATGCCCTACAGTTACATGCAGGGTGGGGGGCAGCAGTGCTGGAAATAGAGGCGCGACGGCGGGCAGATGCCGGACCACGGCGCCGTGAAAGTGGAGGCAGGGCCTGACTGGGGCCCGGGGCATTGGAGGAGGCTGCAGCTGCAGCCGCCTCCTCCTCCGCCTGAGCCACCAGCCGGCGATAATGTTTGCAGATGGCCTTCAGTTTCCGGTGCCGGGCCCTAGCGGCCAACTCCTTCCTTGATGGTTTAGTGGGTGTGACTGTGGAAGGAGTATCTATATCAAGAAAGAAAAAGAACATGTTGTAGCCAATACTCTTAGCAAAACAGAAACACTAAAGTCATTCAACACATAGTGTCACACTCACAGTATCACTAGCAAGCACAGTTCATAACATTTGTGATTTGGTGGTAAGTATCTCGAATCCTACTTCCTTGGACTCTAACATTTGTGAAAGTTTCCGACATTATAAATATAATCGGTCTATGTACTCCGGTACACCAGTTGTGTTGTTCTTATCTGTAGTTCAGCCCAATTACATAACCTTGTTGTAGCCGGCATGCCAGCTCTGTCAGCTAAGCTTGCACCCAAGAGAAACAGATATGAGCCACATGATGCAGACAGACTCACGTTAGTTTTATTTACTACTACTGTTTGCAGGTGGGGAAGCTCATATTTTTGTATGACGTCTTACGGCCGTTGGCACTGGTCATACTCTGTTACATGAGGGCAAATGGCATGCACAATTTCACTTACACCCTGCCATGGGTACTACAAAAAGGCTGATTATTTATCGGATCAAATGATCATTGCTTATATTCATATTATAGATGCTAATACGATACGACATCAGGTCGGTAGTGGTCGGTGGTGGGAGTGCTGCCGGGCGGTGAGCCGGTGACGTGGGAATGTGAAGGGTGGGGATAGTAAACTATGGATTAAGGACAATCACAGGTAATTAAACAATACATTAAAAAAAAAAAATTGTTGCACGCACTGCATCGCATTTGGCGATGCAGTGCGCACCTTGAAAATAATTTTATTTATTTTTATGTTGATTACCTGTATTTGGCCGTAATACACAGTTTACTCGCCAGTGCCACCCACCCGTCCCCTCCCCATGTCACCGCCCGCCAACACTCCCAACACCAACCGCTACTGCAGAGGGTACTTTGCTTTCATTCATTGTGTAACCAATAACCATAAACAACAGATAGGCCACCCTATGCAGGCTGGCTGCCCCAATCGAAAATACATTAATAATAATAGGTAGGGAGTGGTCCCCAGAGTGGGAGGAAGGGGTTTCCGCTTGATAATATAGATATATATATAAATATATATGACGTGCTTGCAAACTACTGCAAGTGTACTGTATTCTGATAATACTACCTATATTCCCCTAGGCTTTGCTACTGTCGCACAGTTTCTTTTACATTTTCTTCAAAGTAAGAATCTCCAGTGACACTTTCCACCTATACTGTCTCTTGATGATAGTACATCCAGGCATACATCCATTAAAGTAAACTTTTATCCTTCTTTTTTATATCTCTCATACTTAGTTGGTTTCACCAACAACCACCCATGCTTCCGCTCCTTCCTTGCTTGCCTTGGCTTTGAATTTTAACCAAACAACGCTGATTTGTGCTATCTAGCACTATCCACCCATACTGTTTCGCCCACCCAGGCAGGCATTCTTTTACCTTCCACCCATCCTTCAACAACCCATGCATCTGATCTGATTACTATCAGCCACCTATGCATGCTTCCAACAACATATCCTTCTCTGCCAGTCAGTCATATTATTTATCTCGCCCGTCCTTCCACCCTTAGTTCTTTCCCTCTTTGTTCAACACATCCATCAAGGTCATCTGATCTGAGTTTGTCTTCTCCATAAAACATTGACAGCTGATTTTGGAGTCAAATAGAAGAGGCCATCGGTTACTCTACTCACGCTGCTAATGCTAAGTAAAGGGTGTCTTCTTCAACCGTTGTAAGCCGCACAGTACAGTGAAATAGTGAACACACTTCCATCTAGCTGTAATGTCAAGAAGTAATGAATATAACTTACCGCCGCCGGCCATTGCTGCTGGATCCCCCCCTGTCTCTCCTGCAGGTGTCGCCAGTTCGCCTGCCCCCTCCGGAATGGCCGCATCGCTGGCCCCGACGGCACTGGTGGATGGTAGTGTGCCTAGAAAAAAACATCACAAATTTTTTAGATGCCTGGAAACCTCCCCCTATTTTAAGTGTTCACTTGGAACATTGAAAACAAAGTTAATGCAACATACATCAGCATTAGACAGTAAGTACAGTCAGTAGACAGACACTAGTAGTGATATGGTTCCACTTCCTAGGGTCATCTAGTCCTACTCTACTCTTTTGAAAGTTAGCCTGAGCCATTTGTAACCCTTTTAGATTCATCATGTCGACTACTACTCTTTTGGTGCATATTTATTTATACCTGCCAGCTTATTGACATGTGCAGTAGATGCCTTTGAGGCCAATTGACTGTTGTGTACAAGTGAAGAGGTCGAAAAAAAACCAACTTATTGAGTTTGTTTAGTTTATATTGCTTAGCCATCACATACATGTTACACTTTTTGCCATGACTGCAAAATGCTAGCATTCACCAGTATACTATCTAACGGCTAACTCGCAGCATTTTTCTCATATATAATAGGCGGAAGATTCCCTTCTACAAACCAGAGATTTACAGAGCATATTGGATGCAAGATGATGTAACCAACCAGTATTTCTACGTTCTACGGTGAGGGGTCTTCCAGAATTCAAAAGATCTTGGCTCTTGTTCTTGTTGTCATGCACTTGTAAATGTTTACTGTTTTAATGTTAGGCTTTTTGCTGGCTTATTGACTATGGCTGTAGTAAATTAAATTTCATATTAACGATGTACAGAGTTTGATACTTGTTTCAAATAAACCTTTTGAACTTACACATAGACTCTGTGTGGTATTTGGTGTGGTGGGGTGGACTTACACAAGTGAGTGAGCAAAATGGTGTTATTATGTTCTGGGTTGTCTGTCTCAGTCATCATCAACATTGTGTATCTTCTTGGTGGTGGGGTCGGGAGTGGGACCCTAATGTGAGACACTATAGCTAGTCGGTCAGGGGATCCTGGGTTCTTCGGACTGAGGTGTGATCAGTAAGGTCCAACCTCCCATCAGCAACATCCTATTTTGTTGTGCATAGTTCTGTATGTGGCTCTGCAGAATCACTAGACAATAGTAGTATCATGTACTATCCGATCAAAAATACTAGTCCAATATCTGGTTGGCCATTTTGTTTGTGGTAATTGTCAAAGCCTCAACATTGAGACGACTTGAAGAGGACAACCCAAAGGACAGGGCACAGTGGCTAGAGCTATTGGTCAATCAGAGTTTTATTATTCCAAAGAAAACCTTCTATAAAGAGTGGGCAACTGTGCAAGCTTCGCTACACACAGAGTAATAATAGTAATAGTAGTAGTAGTGGTAGTACAGAGAGTCATAGCAGTGGCAGTTAGAAGCAACTTAGTTAGAGGCAGGGATAAACAGAATTTGGAAACAGATAGTCAAGGTCAAAGAAGTAAGCTTTTGTAAAAAATAGATTTAGGGAAATATAAATGTCAATATAACCACTGGAGGACTTACTGGGGCCAGCAGCAGGAGCCTCGGTAGAGGAGCGGTCCTGTTGTTCCCCCGCCGACTCCGACCCCGTCTTCTTGCCCCTGGGTGGTGCTGATGATCATGTAAAATATAATAAAGAAAGAGACAAACATTAAGGAGTGCTGTGAAACAAATAATAATAAATCAATTGGAAAAATAAGTCAAACAACATTTTAGGAAACAACAATTGCAATAAAATTGACCTCTCTAATCAGATGGGTCGACTACTGGCTGCTTCCTGCATTTACGGATCGTCTACTTATTTATGAACACCCCAGTGTTCCATAATCCTTCTGATTACAAATACTAACAAAGCCTAGTAAGTACCACCTGTCTACACCACCTATTCCAGATGGGCCAATTGTTCACTAAGTCTGCATTTCCATTTTTTTCAGCCATCAAATGCATAGATGAGATGGAGGACACATGCATACATTAGTGCATACATACATACAACAAGCTGTGGGTTGGTTGCATGATTCTGCTCTAGTTCTGCTACTGACTGACCATGCTAAGCCTATCACTCACTAAACAAAGTACAAAAGGTTCGACGGAGGACTGGGGTAAGCAGCACTCAGTGACAGAGGAGGCGTCACGCAGACCGCATAAAACAATTATTAACTACTACTAACAAACTAAACCTAGTATCCAATATCCATCCACCACTATTTCACAGTAGGACAATGGAAGGACTAGAGTCTCTCTAGCAAATCGCATTACCTAACTTCAGTTCTGTAAAATAAACTCTTACATAATCAGCATCAGCACAAGCTAGCGCAAACTAAGTTGCAAACAAATAAGAGTACCACCGTGCACCTTGGTCCTTAAATCAAAGAACATTTTGCTTTTTGGAACGTAATTTACCAGCAACGCTTGGCACGCAGCAGTAATCTTGTTGTTCATCAAATTTAATATACACAATCAGTTACTCACCAAGCCCGACGACCTCGACACCTAGCAGTTCCAACAGGTCCTGCTCCCGGTCCAGGATGTCGGACCACCGGTGGGCTAGCTGGTTGTGGGTGCGCCGGATCCCAGAGCACCGGAACAAGGCCCGGCGCACCTTCGCCCACCGACGGTGCCGCTCCTGGGTAGCGTACCCGGAGCCGGGCCTGCCGCCTGCTGCCAAGGTCAAGGGGAGGAGGCGCTGGATGAAGAAAACAAGGGCCGCCACCTCCTCCTCCCCAAACAGTTGCCGGGCCTGCACCCCTGCAGGACGCATTCTGCCGCAAGGCAGGCGGACCTTCTCTGCTCCTGCAGGTCCCTTGCCCTTGGCACTCGGTGTGCCCTTGGCCATGGTTCTGGGGTGGGTGGGAGGTGGAAAAGAAAAGTTAGAAGGGGAAAAAAAGTTAGGGGACAAAAGATAGAAAGAACTTTATAAAAGTAACAAAAACACAGTAAAAGTAGAAATAAAATGCAAAATATAAACTTAGGCAAAGAGAAAGATAGATAATAACTAAAAAAAAGTCAGAAAAAATGCTTTAAAGTCAAAGGATTGCAAAGATAAAGGGAGGATACAAAAGTAAGCCCAGAACCATATCGTAGAGTGAAAAACAAGATGGCCGCGCCCATTCGCGACCGCGTGGGTAAGTTCGCGCGATATTTCTCGCGAACATGTACTATTCATCACAAACAAGTAAAATGCACTCCCGAACACGTCAATGCACATCGCGGACACGCTATCCGCGACCCGTAACAGGAAATAAGGCATCGCGAGCGGGCGGGACAGTTGAAGAACAAGATGGCCGCGCCCGTTGGCGACCGCATGGGTAAGATCGCGAGATATATCCCCCGAGCATGCAACAGCTCCCCGAACACGCTCACCGCGCTCCTGAACAAGAAAAAGCCATCGCGAACGGGCGCACCAAGCAACTACGCAAGTTCGCGAAGCTTCGCGAAGGTCGGCTACGCGAACTACGCCCAGGGTTACCTAATAGTACATACATCTGTTTAGAGTTTCAATAAAGCCTTCTCATACTAAACCAAGGGTCTCGTCAAGGTTCACAACTTTTATTTCCTCCCACAAACTTTCAGATCATAGCCCTAAAATGAAAAAGGACTAAGTAATATCATACTGAGTGAGACACAGATCAGTCAAACTTAATGGGGAACAAAGAGGCATATGTACAAGGACTGGTGATAACTACTGCTAACACTAGTTAGGGGCAATTTTCTTACCGCTGAAAACTATCACCTTGTTAGTGACGTATTTACAAGATGTCGCTACAAGGCGATAGCTTCAGGGATCAGCGGTGAAAACTGCCGGTAACATTAGCATTATGGCGATAGGAATTCCGGCGTTAGCAGGCAAAAACCAATGGAAGACGCATTTGTGGTAAAAAAACGTATGTTAGTCAGCCCGATGTGAGATTTGTTTGCCTCTATTGCCAGAAATAGCCTATCAGTCGACCTCCAATGAAAAATAGTCAAAAAAACAATCAAATGCAGAATGGAGCAGCCAGGGCCAAGTGCAGCACAGATCAACAACCCCCTCAAGCCCTCAACATCCAGGATGACCAGCCAGAGTCCCAGGGTAGGAGAAAATGCAGGGCTACATCCATGAAAAGAGGCGCAACGCGGTGCAACACCAGTGGTGCATCACTTCTCACTGCACACTCTTTGTAACTTCATGGCATCCAAAACCTTGAAAGCGTGGACAGTCCCCGGGGCCGAGAGGCTTTGGTGGTCCTGCATCTGGAGCCTGGATGCCTCGCTGGTCCTGCGTCTGGAGCCTGGATGCCTCGCTGGTCCTGCATCTGGAGCGTGGATGCCTCGCTGGTCCTGGCTCTGGAGCCTTGCCTCGCTGGTCCTGCATCTGGAGCCTGGATCCCTCGCTGGACCTGCGTCTTGAGCCTAGAGTGGGATGCGGAGGTGCTGTGGAGTCGATGAGCTGTGGCAGTAGACATGGAGGCGCGGCGATCGCCCTTACATGGTGGTGAAGTCTGGCAGGGTGCACGGAGACACGTTGCTGACCTGTGTGAGAAGACCGCCTTGAGCCCCTTGGAGCTGTGAATGGCATAGGCGCTCCTGCGCACCAATATAGGGAGGTCTGCATCGCATACTACGATCCCCCACTACACTAGGGTGCATGTAGGGGATTACCAACGATGGGCGGCACCTCTCTGCATCACAAGCCAGATCAATTTGTGCCGGCCGAACACTGTGGAGGGTGAGGCCCCTGAGCTGCGCCGAACTTGTGTGGCGGGAGCGCTGCAACTTCACGCCTAAGGGGACCCTGCTGCATCACCTGCATCGGGAGGTTCCCCAGTGGACTTGGCGGCGACTGCTGTACCCAGGCTTGTGAAAGCCCACCGGGCTGAGGCTCCTGCTGGCTGAGTCACAGATTTGGAGAGAGTGTAGCTGATTGAGCCACGGTGTCAATGTTCAGGTAAGGAGAAGGTGGGACGTATAGCAGAGGAAGACCAGGGGTTGAGTTGCCCAGGCCTAGCACCTGGTGTGACGCACCCCCAGTTGCGGCTCATCCGCAATGCTGGAAGAGCATCACACCACTGCTTACAGAAAAGCAGGAGCAACGAAGACACGGGACCCGGCCTCGAGGTAAGATGTCTTTCATTTAAATATTTACAACACCCAACTTGTACACACAACCCCACATCCCCGCTCCATCCAATGTCCTTTCTGGCGTTTCCCACCTCCCATCTGTCCAGTCCCCCTCGCAGCACTTCTCTATGGCGGGCACTGTGCGTCCATGCGCAGCGGGCATACCACTGGTGTGCCAAAGGTATATATGATGTTACAACGCATACCATTGCATCGCATTCCATTGCAATGCATTCTGTTACTATGCATATTGCAACAGTAGGGAAAGTGCTGGATAGCGGAGATGAAAACATTAATATTCCCGACTCCAGTGAGTGCAACCCTAAAACTAACCCTTGCACCCCAAAACACACCCTGAACCCTAAAATTCATCTTTGACCCCAAAACACACCCTAAGATTCATATTTGACCTCAAAACACACCCCAAATGTCATATTTTACCCCATAATACACCCCAAATTTCATCTCTGACCCCCAAAACCGAAACCCACCCTAACACTTAAAAAACACTATTACTTGGGTGTGGCCAAGTTGGCGAGCGGGTAAGACGTCTGTTGCTTCGTCTCCCTGCTTGTCGATGTCCGAATCGCCCTGAGACTGAGTTATTTACTCCTAGCAGTGCGTCGGGAGTTGAGGAACTGCTCCCCAGCACGGCTGCAGCTTTGTAAAAGGGGAATTGAGGCTTGGGATTGAATGCTTCCCCTGAGAGGAGCGAGGTAGCTGGGCGACGAGCTCAAAAGAAAATGGCGCCCGGACTCCGGTAGACGCTGAAACTGGCGCCTGGCAGGCAGTGCCGGTGGTTGATCTTGAGACTGGCATCGGAGGCGAAGCTGAGGTAGACAGGAGAGCGCCTACCTTCAGTGCTCCAGGTGGCTCCCTGAGTGTGAAGTAAGATCCCGCCCGCCCAGGTGCCGGAGGGTGCGGTGCTGCGGGAGCGGCCTGGGGCCTGCAGCGAGGCCGCTGCTGGGGGAAGACAGACGGCGGCGCGCCACGGAGCAACGGCCCGACAGGCAAGGTGACGCTTTGCGGTAGGACCGGCGGCAGGCCCGGGAGAGCTCGCTTCCCCCTCCCATGTGGTAGAGGCGCTTGTGGTGTGGAGAACGGAGGGGTACAGTGCACTGATGGCCGCCTAGCACCCCCAGCGAGGCGCAAGCAACGGTAAGGGGAGCCTTGCGCTTACAAGGGACAAGACTGCTGGAGGGGATTCCCGCCAGAGCACTCAGCTGGCTTTCCCTACGTGTGGCAGGACTGTGGTGAGATTGCCGAGCCCTTGCTGAATTTGCTGCGGCGGAAGGGAGGTGTGGAGAGAGGCCCGGCGACCCTCGGGCCTTCGGCGGGGCCCTCCCTTCTATATTGCATTTGCAGCCCAGGCTGAGCTGATGACGTGGTGGTGAGGGCCGAGGGCCAGCACCCGTGGGGGCAGCAGAGTGAAAGAAGTGCAGGCGGCGCAGAGACCCGGGCCTCTTCCCTGACAGTCCTGGGAGATATCTCTACACTTGGGCCTGGTGGACTCGATCCTGTGGCGGCGCCTGGGCACGCTCCATAGTGGTGGCTGGTGGGTCTTGGGGGGGCACCGCGTGGCCGGCTTGCAGGGGCCCCTCGACCCCATTGGCAATTCTGCGGAGGGAAGCACTCAGTGCCCAAAGGACCCTATGGGTTTGGCCCCCTTCCCTCAAGTCAGGGGGGCCCGGGTGGCCTTGAGGTCGACGGCAGGATACCATCTCCACGGGCCACGGAGCGGGGCCCCGGGACCCCACCACTGTTGTTGTCCCCATCTGCTGGTCAGCTGGTGGGGAGGTCCAGCGCCTAAGAAGGACATCCAGTGCAACGTCCTTTGGTCAGTTACTCTTCGCCACTTCTCCACAGTGCTGCGACAGCAAGGGGCCCACGGTGCGCAACACTGATGCCGCAGGCTTGGGGGGCCTTCACTCGGTGCCGCGGCCCGCCTGCCTGACTCTACTGGAGAGACTAACCCGTTAGAGGCCATGTCAATGCAACGGAGAAAGAAGGAACGTATTTAGAAAGAAAATGTTATCTAAACCATCCCCGGCCAACGCCGACCAAGACGAGGTCGATGCCCCCATAACTAAATCCTTTTTAGCTTTAAATCTGTTCATTGAAAGAACACTGTCAATGGTATCAGCACTTAGCGCCTACAACCCAGCGGGCCGGCGAATTACTGCTCAGGTATATCAGCAAGGCAAAGCACAGCAGAAGTCAAAGCAGACATTGCAAACTTAAACACAGCATGCCGCCTACAACAACCTATCCGGGCCGGCCACGTCTGAAAAGGTGAGGAGAGGGAAAGGAACTGTCCGCTATGGGCTGATGCTAGCATACATAACACTCGAAATGCAAAAAGTCCCCATCCCTAAGAAGCGGACCCGCTAAGGCCTATGGCCTATGGAAAGTGCTCCATGAATCGGTGACAGACTTTCTTGAGTTTTTAAAGGGAACTAAACACTCAAAACAATTTTATCTGGTAGACTGATCCCAACCACCCCCCCACCCATCCAAAACCCCCTACCCCCGCCTGTTCCATGTCCAGCTTGCAATGACTTGGACCCCCCCCCCCCATGACTCCCTCACTCATCTGTCCCTGGTGTATCTGCGAGGCGCATTAAGTGTAGATAATGTGGGCAGGTGACCTCGCGAAATTCTGTAGCTAAAAGTGCAAAAAAAGGCTGCCACAACTCTCTGTACTTGGGACCCTCATCCGTCATAGTCAGCGTGAGTTTTTCCATTCCTAGGACGTACCACAAACGATGCAGCCAACCCGTGAAGGTCGGGATCGTAGACGTACGCCAATGTGTAAGTATGTTCTGTATCGCTGACCCCAGCGCTATTGCCATTTGTCGACCTCTGCGTGAGCGAAGCGGGTAAGTCAGGGGGTTGGGAAGACCAAGTAAAATGTACGCTGGGAATCTAGGTAGCACGGTGTTAAAGTGTTTATCGACCTCATCAACCACCTGTGTCCAATAGGGCTGAATGTATTCACACTCCCACAGTAAGTGCACCAGTGTACCAATATGTTCGCACCCCCTCCAGCATCGCGCCTCCCTCGTGTGGTCCATTGAATGTTGACGTTCTGGAGTGTAGTACCAATAAGTTACCACCTTCGTGAGGGTCTCTATGAGCCCCATATGGTAAGCGGAATGCCGGGCCCTATAATAAATACCCTCCCACTTCTTGTGGCTAAGTGACCGGCCTAGCTCCCTCTCCCAACGAGCCTTGCCCGGATTGTGAATGTATGCAAGTCTAACCTGGAGCATCTTGTACAAGTCTGAAATTAATTGTTTATCTGAGGTGCGGGTAATGAGTCATCGTTCATATGTGGAGAAGCGTTGATCCGCCTCCGAACGAACCCGTGCATCCAGCGCTCAATAACGGACTTGCAAATACCTGAGCCTTTCTGCTTCCGGCAGCGCGTAGTCCTGTTTAAGTTGCTGAAAGGAGATAACTCCGTCTGCCCCATATAAATGGTACAGGAAGCGACAACGGGCCGGTTTTCATGCCGCAAAAACCATCTGGTCCATTCCCGGAGTGAAATCCGGATTGTCCAGCAGGGGAGTCAGTGGGGAGGGAAAGGTGGTAATGGCGTGCTTAATATTAGTGCGGTCCCACACTTCAAGAGGGACACGAGTTATATAATTTAGGGAGTCTATGTTGCCTACGGAGGAAGGGGATCTCCTGCAGTGGCCGCGCTGCCACCGCTTGGTCCAGAAATACCCAATGTTTCTCCGATTCCCAACGGCTCCATTCAACCAAGTGTCGTAGTTGGGTTGCTTGATAATAAAGCTGTAGATCGGGAATGCCCTGACCACCTCCCTCCGGGGGCAGAGTCGACAGTGACCACTTCATACGTGGCTTCCGACTGTGCCATATGAACTGGGCAAGATCAGCCTGGGTCTGCTGCACCCAGCCAGTGGGCGGGTGTAGAAGAATGGTGCGAAAGAGGTAAAGAATTTGAGGTAGAATGGTCATCTTGACCGCTGCAATTTTCCCCAGCCCCGACAGGGGGCTATACTTCCATTGGCCAAGCTCCCAACGGATCTTCCGCCGCAGGGAAGCATAGTTGATAGCAACCACCTGCGGGAGAGTGGGCGCCAATTGAATCCCCAGATATGGACTAGTGTCTTGAGCCCATTGGACGGTCAGCAAACTCTGAAGATATTCCCGGGTGGAACGCGACAGGGAGAGATCAAGGGCCAGCAATTTGTCGACATTGACCATGAACCCCGCAACCCGTGCAAAAGTATCCAACTCCACCAGACATGCCGGCAACGCAGTGTGTGGGCTCGATAATGAAAGCAGCACATCATCTGCGTACAGGCTGATGGTGTGGACATAGCCCCCGAACCGGATGCCAGAGATCGCTGGGTTTTACCTAATCCACTGGGCCAACGGCTCCATATAGGCGGCAAAAAGGAGGGGTGACAGAGGACACCCCTGTCTGGTGCCTCTATCTATCGGAAATCTGGTGGACGTGTAGCCATTCACCTGGACCGAGACAGACGGGTACTTATAACAATTAAATATATGTGTGTGAAATTTCTCCCCCAAGCCCATCCGGTGCAATACATGTTCCAGGTACAGCCAATGCACTCGGTCGAATGCCTTCTCCGCATCGATTTTGAGGAGCATGTACTCTCCCTCCGTGCTCGAGGCCTTCTCAATCAGATGAAGAGCGCGTTTCGTATTGTCCGGTGTTTGGCGCTCCGGAGTAAAACCCGCTTGATCCGGGTCAAAGAGTCCGGGCATGTGGGGTGCGAGACGTTTGGCCAAAATCCCTGTGTGTACAGTTTAAGGTCTATGTTTAAAAGGGAAATAGGGCGGTATGCGCCACACTGAGTCCCATCTTTCCCCGGCTTAGGGATTACCGCTATGGAGGCCTCCAACAGATCTGGAGAAATCGCCCTGGGTTCGGAAAAGGAGTTAAAGAGCTGGTTGAGGAGCGGAGTGAGCCTGGCACACATTTTTTTTATAGAAGATGGCTGGGGAGCAATCGGGGCCCGGGGCCTTTGCAAGCTTCTGCCGGGATATGGCCGCAATGACCTCCTCGACTCGTATATCCTGGTCTAACAGAGCGGCCTGAGTCTGAGTCAGGGCTGGAAGAGTGACCGAGTCCAGAAAATCGGCCCCCTCCACCTCATCCAGCGGAGAGGCTGTGTATAACGTGGCGTAGAAATCGCGGAACGTCTTGGCAATGGCACAGTCCTCCAAAACTCGCGTACCATCTCCTCTGCAGATTACGCGAACCCCCTGCTTTTGGTGGACTTCACGTAACTTATGGGCAAGAAGGCGCCCGCACCTATCCCCCCGTGTAGTAGGCATGTTTCAACCTCAGGGCCGCAAACTCCGCTCTATCCTGATCTAGGGCCACACCCGGGGAGCTCCAGTTCTCTGGTGCATCTGCTCCAATTCTCTAGTCCGCCGGGTGAGGTCGTCCTGTTTACGCCGCCGCTCTACGTTTTCAGCTGCCGATATGGCAATGAATTCCCCCCTGAGAACTGCCTTCAGCACCGCCCACTGTGTAGCCAGAGTCGTGTCAGTGTTAGCATTATGTGCTGTAATAGAGCCCTGTATGTGTGTGACCACGTCTGTGCGGTGTAGAAGGGTGTCTCGCAGGCGTCATATCCTAGCAGGCTATGACTGGGGCGGAAGGACGAAGGTGGCAAGCACCGGTGCGTGGTCGGAGAGTGAGGCAACCACTATCTCCACCCCTGTTGCTATCGCCCGGGCCGAGGTAGATGCCAGTAGATAATCCAGTCTGGCATAAATTTTGTGGGCATGAGAGTAATAGGAATATTCCCTGCTCAGTGGATGGAAACTACGCCACAAGTCGCAAAGTCCTAGGTCCAGCAACCGTTCCCTCCCCAGGGCCAAGAGCGCACCGGCATGGTGTGTCCGCTGGCAGGATCTATCCAGTGTGTTGTCGAAGACTAGGTTCAGATCCCCCCCGATAAGGATGAAGCGGTCTGCCACAGCTGTGATGTCCGTAAGGGCGGATTAGAGAAATTGTTCCTGACCCTTGATCGGGGCATAAAGGGAACCCACAGTGAAAGTCATGGTACCCAGGGCAAATCTATAGGCCAGCAGCCGACCCCTTTTTTCTGCCTCTTTCCGGAGGACCTCCCCTTTGAACCGCTGCGCCACCAATATCGCCACCCCCGCTGCCTTGGCAGAGCCGGAGGAAAAGAATTGTGTCGGGAATTTCCGTGAGCGGAGGCGGCGGCAGTCCCTAGCTAATAGATGCGTTTCCTGTAAAAGGCATAAGTCGGCCTGTGAGTTTTCAAGACATGATAAGACCGCCCTACGCTTTACAGGGTTGTTGAGACCCCGTACATTGAGAGTTAGTATTGTAAGTTTGGAAGCTGGCATCTACAACTTCTCATGGAGCCAGATTGCGTGGTCAAAATCTGCACAAACGCCTGGTGGAAGTGCAGAGTGAGGGATCTGCTTGTGTAGGGGCATCTGGCGCAAACTCTGGAGGCCCCCCCAATGGTGTACATGGAACCCCATTTCCCCCCCAACTATGTCCCAAATACAAAAAACAGAAAGGTCCCACAAAACGAAACATGAATCGTAACCCCCGGGTAAATGGAAGGATGTCGTCGTGGAGTAAGCAGCCTGCGGTGGGACACCCCACTCCCGGCCAACGACCCGTATCGAGAACATTGAACCAGCTCGACCCTCGCTGCTGCCTGAATCAGCCTGACTGGGAGCCGGTCAGTTCCGTGGATACAGACTCCAGCGCGGCCCGCTGGCCTTCGAGAATTTCTGCTATTGGGGGTTTCCTGGGGCGCCAGCAGGTGGTATTTTGGGGGGGCAGCGCATGGCAAGTCACCTCCACAGCTAGGCGCAGAGCAATGTCACACAGATGAGGCAAGCCGACACTCACCAGAAGTGCCTCAACCGGTTACTGTCCCATGGGAGGCCACCGGACCCACAAGGCCGAGAACACCAGGGCCCGTCCCCTCCGCTGCCCACTCCAGGAGAGGGACGCCTCTGACAATGGCCCAGACACCTCACCGCCTATTCCTGTGCAGCTTCAGTGGGAATCGTCGCCTCCAGACACCGTAATCAAGCTGCCGATGATCATCAGGCCATCATTTCCCTCCGTCCCATCAAAATGGCGGACATCGCCCTCCAGCACTTCTTCGGCGTTGCCGCCCTCCTGCTCCCAGAAGGACGTCTGCTCCATTCTGGCCACCACTGGCTCCACACCGACCACTTCTGCTCGTGGCCTGCCGCTCACCAGGATCCAGAGGTGGGACTCGCCCGCGCTGACTGCCGCTCGCTGCCCACGGCCTCTCCCAACGTGGGGGCCCGGATGCTGATCACACCTCCTACCGGGCCCCCCCGGCTCGCCCAGCAGCTTCTTACTTCGGGCAGCGCTCGCGGCGGGGGCCACGACCCCTGGGCGCCGTCTGAATGTAGATCTCCGCCGTGCCCACCAGGTCACCGTGCAGGCACACTCCCGCCAGGGTCCGCTCCGTTGACCGCCGTCTGAGGTCGGGCTCACCGCCTTCTCCGGTGCGTCGCGCCCGTCTCTCAGCACCAGCGCTGCAATCCTGCTCCTCGGATGCAGCTCTCACCGGGCCCACGGCACGGTTACCGGCTGACGTCCTCCACACACGGGCAGACACTCAAAACGCCACCTGGGCCTCTCCGTGGATATGCCGTCCCCGGCGGGCCTCTCCGCAGCCTGCCACTGATGCGGCGTCGGTCCTCCGTCCGCGGGCGTCCTCGCTCACCACCGGCACCCAGGACCGACTGCACCACAACGCCGGGGCACAACCGCCCCCGTTGCGAGGGTCAGCAAGTGCAATAACGACCCGAAGGCCAGTGCTTCCACAGGTCGTCGGCGGAAGCCCAGACACTACACGTCTGCTCGAACCGCCATCTTGGCCACCACTAAATCCTTTTTAGAGACCTTATTCAATACTCTCCGGGAGAACTTCCAGACTCTGAAAGGTGAGGTGACGGGGGAGGTTCGTGAGCTCCGGCGGGAGGTGGACTCCCTGGGCGACAGGGTGGCGGCCACTGAAGATCAGGAGCATGCCAAATGGGAGGAGGTCACGCAGTTGCAGCAGGAGGTGATCCACCTGTGGGACCAACAACTGGATCTACAGGCCCACGCTGAAGACCTCGAAAACCGTTCTCGGCGGAACAACATCCGAGTCCGAGGGGTGCCTTCTGAAGCAGAGGGGTCGGACATCACCCAGTACCTGCAGGGCCTGTCCCGGGAGATCCTGGCAGCATCCCCCGAGATGGAGATACGCATAGACAGAGCCCACAGGGTGGGCTTGTGGCGTGGTCCTAGGGCGCCGCTGCCGGATATACTGGTTTTCCTCCGGGACTACCCCTTGAAGGAGCGCATCATCAGAGAAGCTCGCCTACAACACCCTGTCAGCCACCAAGGCCACCACATCACTTTGTATCAAGACCTAGCGGCTAGCACATTGCAGAAACGGAGGGAATTTAAAGACATTACGGCATACTTGAGAGAGAAGGGGGTGGCATATTCCTGGGGGCATCCCTTTCGCATAATATTCAAGTGAAATGGCGCACTTCAGCAAATTCGCTCACTCACCGAGGCCTGCAAGCTGCTGGATCTCCCACCTCTGAGCCCAGAAACAGAGAATCTATCGAGCCGACGCTGGTCCCCTGCGGGCTGGCAGACAGTGCGGAGAAGGCGATCCACAGGGGTCTCTTGGGGTCCTGACTCAGAGGCCATGGCGCAAGATAGTAGAGATGCGCTTGCCACAGTTGTCCGAGATACAACCTCTCAAGATGGTGTTTGAAATGGATGGCGGGGATGTGTTCACTTCTGGGGCTTGAGAGGCGGGTGGGGGGACAAAGGGTCCTGCGGAACCACTCATGCCACACAATGCCCTAGAACACCTTTTCCTACCACGGGCACACTGCCTTTTTCAGTGTGCTTGGGACACTTTGGGGGAGGGGAATGATTTTGCAGTTGGGGTTAGGGCTGGAGTTGGGCGGGGCGGGTGGGGAGCTGGTGTGTCCACGGGGGGAAAGAGAGCGGAGGGAGCAGGGTTACGGGGGGGAGGTGAGGCTCTACTTTTCAGCCAACGGCCACGAGCACAGGAACAGCTTCATTATCTCCCCTTGATAAGATGGAATCTGAGTTAACCATCCTTACCCTTAACGTTAAAGGCCTGAATAGCCCCAATAAGCGTCGTTCAATATTGTCTTACTTAGAAAACTTGGACATCTGCCTGTTGCAGGAAACGCATTTGTTAGCACATGACTGGCATAGAATGAAGGCTAGAGCATTACCCCACCAATACTTTTCATTCACACACGACAAGAAAGCGGGGGTTGCAATTTTAGTGTCGGAACTCAAAGGAAGGTTGCTCACACATCGGTTTTGGATTAATGGGGTGGCTCTCACAGTGGGGGTTGTCTATGCAACAAACACAGGTCAAGAGGCCTTCCTCAGAACCGCCTTGTCTGCGGCACTGGAGACGCAAGGTCGATTCATTTTGGTGGGGGGGGATTTAAATTTAGTAATGGACACCCGCACAGATAGGTCTGGCAGTCGGTACTCCCAGACAGGGGAGATCTCCTTGGAGGGTAAGCGCTGGTTGCAGGAAAGGGGGCTCATAGATCTCTGGCGCTCAGCACACCCCCAGACCTTACAATTCTCCTATTACTCACACGTACACCACACATACGCCAGGCTTGACCATTTCTAAGGCTCCACAGAAGTTCAGGCACAGGTAAAAGATGTCTACATCACAGCGGCGGCACTTTCAGATCAGGACGCGGTGGTGGTGACACTAGTGGTCCCCCGGGTGGCTAGATTGGCGGGAGGGTGGAGTTTGCGAGAAGCTATGAAACACAAACCAGCAGCGAGGCAACAACTCCTAGGTCGCATTAAAGAGTACTTGGAGGTTAATGATACGCCGGAGGTCTCCATGCCCACGTTATGGGGGGCACTTAAGTCGGTAGTGAGGGGAGACCTACTCGCCATAGCGGCTGCGGAGAACAGGGAGCGACGAGCGAAACGAGAGGAACTCACGGCTCAAGTGCTGGCACTAGGGAAAGCCCATAGTCGGACTGGAGCACCGAGAATTTGGCGACAATTGAAAAATGCGCGTGCCCTGCTGGCAGGGCTTGACTTAGATAGAGCCTAATATGCAGCTCTCCGGCTCAAACACTCATACTACATGGGGGGGACAAGGTGGGCCGTCTGCTGGCTAGCAGATTGCGGGCGCGGACGATACAGGCCAAAGTAAAGGAGCTCGCGGGGCCGCAGAGTACTAAGATCGAAGGCGATGCAGAGATAGCACGGCCCTTCAGAAACTTCCACGCGGACCTATACGCAGGGGGCCCACCAGCTGTCCCGCAGGTCGATACCTATCTTCAGGGCGCGCATACTACGGCGCTCAATCAGCACAATGCTGAGAAGCTCGACAGCCCTATTCGCATTGAAGAGGTTATAAGGGCAATTTCTCGCCTTAAACCTTTGAAATCGCCGGGCCCGATGGCTTTTCTGCCGGGTTCTATGAGGCCTTTTGCACAGCTATAGCGACAATACTCACCAGGCTCTCTTTTGCCGGCCCAGGCACAATTCCTCCAGAGATGCTCACAGCAACGATAGTGGTGCTGCCCACACCGAGCAAGGACACTGCTAAAGGCAGCTCCTATCGGCTGATATATCACTGCTCAATGTTGATCTAAAGATATTTACAGGCATCTTGGCTGCCCGTTTGAGACCCCTTATGCCCGGCATAATTGATCCAGATTAAGCCGGATTTATCCAATCCCGGCAAAAAAGTGACAATACTAAACGTATACTCCACCTCATTGACAAAGCACACCGCACTAATATGGAGGCTTTCCTCCTCTCGGTGGACGCTGAAACGGCGTTTGACCGGGTGGACTGGTGCTTCCTGGACAAAACCTTGCTTCATTTTGGTCTGGGGGAACGGTTTAGAGCATGGGTCTTGTGCTGCTACACTAAACCTATGACCACTATTAGGGTGAATGGGGTTATTTCTATGCCTTTTGAGATACAGCGGGGGACCCGGCAGGGATGCCCGCTGTCACCTCTCCTTTTTGCTTTATATGTTGAACCGCTGGCCCAAAGAATAAGGGACAACCCTGATATTGAGGGTATACCATTTGGGGGGGAAAAGGCATACAATTAGCCTCTATGCCGACGATATTATCGCCTCCTTGGAGTCTCCTGGACGCTCGGTTTCTGCTTTCCTGAGAGAATTGGAAGTTTCCGGCTGTGTCTCAGGCCTCCACATTAATGTGGGGAAGTTGTCGATCCTAGCATTCCAGGGCTTGGGAAATTCGTCCCCCCCCCCGGCACAGCCCTTCATTTGCGGGAATACCGATATAGCCCTCCATCCCCTACTTGGGCATTGAGCTGGCAGCATCTGTGACCCAGACACTCCATCTTAACTACTCCAAACTTCTTAGGCAATTTACCAAAGACTTAAACGACTGGAAACGCCACTCGCTCTCACTGATGGGGAGGTTTGCAGCAGTTCAGATGTACCTTCTCCCTAGGGCACTATATCTCTTCCAGACTATTCCGATTTGGCCGCCTGCGGGAGTCCTACAAGCGCTACAAAGGGACATCAATCAATATATATGGGGCGGGAAGAGACCCCGGCTACGCAAAGATTTGGGCTATCTAAGGCCGGATGAGGGGGGACTGGGCATCCCTATCCTCCTGGAATACTTCCGCACTGTGTAATTGCGCTACTTAGTGGAGTTGCAACGATCTGAATCAGAGAAAAAATGGTTATTTCAAGACAGGGCACTAGCTAAATAAGAACTACGGAAGGTCCCCTTTCTCAAGCGACAGGATAGACCTCTTAACTTATGGGGATCTCCCATTACGGGAACTGTCTTGAGGCCCTGGGATGGGGTGGCGGAGCGGCGGGGCCTGACAACATTTCCCTCCCCAATGACACCCTTATTTGACAACAAGGACTTTCTTCCTGGTGCGGAAGCGCGGGCATTCTCACGCTGGAGCAGTCCGCGTGCACATTGGCTGGCCACTTTTTTGATCTGGAGGGCGTGCTCCCCTTCCAAGATCTGCGAGCGGAGTATGGGCTCCCTGAGACACAGCGCTTTTGTTACTTCCAACTCCGACATTGCCTTCTTCTCACTGAGGTATACCCCAAAGTAGCGAGGAAGCTCACCAGGTTTGAGAAATGGCTCTACACCAAAGAAACCGACAAGAAAATTATCTCAGAACTCTACGACATCTACCACCAGACACACCATGTCCCTTTATCTCTCTCGTGCAGGTTCTTTTTCAAATCATGCTTTCTCTAAATGTCACTGTTTTTCCTTTTTTTCTCTTACCCTTTCTTATCCCTTTTTGTGTTTTTCTCTCTCTTTCTCTGGGTAAAAGTCTGGGGAGGAAATTAAGGGGCGGCCCCTAAAAATGAGTGCCGGCAAGCCCCACCTACAACCACCAGCTCAGATAAAACATTGCATGGAAGTGTGTTTTGTTTCTAATGATTAATTATTGATACTCAACCCAGCCATTTATTTGACCATGAGAATAATTTGTAGAAAATGGGTTAAAAACAGGAGCAAATACAAAACTAACTGCTTATTTAGGTATCAAACAGCTTCAGTTAATTGACCTTTTATTGAAGCTATGCAATATGTTGCCAAATATGTAATGGGAGTAGAAGCCTTTAAATTCGAAGTAATAGCATCATAATTACTCTCAATACACATTCTGATTTTAAAGTCTTTCAGGAAGGATAAGTGTTTGATATCAACGAGTGGTAGTCAATTACACGTATTAAAAAGAAAACAATTTGAAAAACGTAATGGTTTACAGGCTCATGCACATTTTACTCCTAAATTATATACAGGCACAAGGTTTTTTTTTAAACACAGTTTTATTGAGTTTTTTCAATTCTTGTTGCAGGTAAAATACGTAGTTGGCAATAAAAAACTGAGTTTTGAACCGGTAATCCTGTGATAGGATAATACATCCATTCTGTAAACGTATATATGAATAGTTATACAGAATAACATCATACATTACAGTGGAATAGGAAATATAAGAAATTAGGATTAGAAGTGTAGATATACAGCCATATAATATAAAACTCGCGTTTGTGCAATTAGTTATAAACTACTACATTTTAACTGAAAATACACCCCTCCCCCGATTCTCTGACTTTCTTTATAAACATGATCATAACATGAGATTATATTCTCTCGTTTAATACAGGCACAAGTTAATATAATTCCTGATGGGTGACTCGTGAAAGATGTGGTTGAAGTCTAACCCTGGGTGTAGTTCGCGTAGTAGCGCTCCGCGTAGCTACGCGAAGTGCACTTAGCACTACGCGAGCTACGCATAGCTACGCGAACTGTGTAGTGTACTGTGCAAAATGCTGTTCGCACTGATTGCACAGTGTCGGATGCATGTCCACACTGTGCAATCATTGCAAACCGCATCTTGCACAGTGCAAGCAGTTGTTTTCTGCCGCTCGAGTAGATTTGTACTCGAGCGGCAGCTTTCTCATCGCGGACTGGTAGTTTCTCATTGCGAGCGGTCGCGAGCATACGCGACAACTCGCAATGAGAAACCTGACCTCCCCGCGTTGAGAATCTCACTGGGAGGTTTATTGCTCGCGGTCGACAACTTGATGTTGCTGATCGCGAACGAGGAAAAAGTCTCGCTGGGATGTCATTTTGCTCGCTCGCAGTCACCAACTTGACGTTGAGGACCGCGAGCAAGCAAAAAATGCCCGCTATGCTACGCTACGCGCTATTGCACTGTGCTACATGCAATTCGTGTAGCACGCAGTTGCGCAAACTATGCAAACTAGGCGAGCGTAGCGTTGTCCTACGCCCAGGGTTATTGCAGTCAGAAAATAGGAAAGGTTGCATTGGTTGTGAAGCGATTCAATAGACCAGGTGTCTTGAAAACAAATGTACGAAAAATTGCTTGAAGACCAATATATATTTGAATCCCCCATTTGAAAAGCAATCGTCATATTGTTCTAATTAATGACTGATGGCTTTTTCATGTACGTTATTATCGGCAATGAATATTCTCCTTGGCTATTCAGGAAGAATGACTGCAAATTGTGTCAAATAAGGAATTCACCTTAAATAACCCCCGAAGTCATTAGCTGTGTATGGAAAAACTAATAAAATGAATGAAATAGGAGATATCAACGTTACAAGTGTGTGCTGTTGTGCTCAGGGTAAACGCTTTTTTGGAATATCCAGATTAGAGCAAGCATTGCTTCTGAATTCCAGGTTTTCAAAGTCTTCAACAATGTATCACATCCCAGTCCATCATTATTTTGCACACCATGCCACCCCAGTTTGGAGCCAGCCATTGGCAAATCAGTTTTGACCCGTCTGCAATAGGAACAGTCCAGACCGAACTACCATGCCCGATCCTCCCTGAACCGGAACACAAGCAACTCCAGGCCGGTTTTGCTCTAACTGGGGCTCTTCAGCTTGTTTCCAGTGGCCCAGTGAGCATGAGACCCATGTTTGGACATACACGTTACACTTGGGGCATCACAAAAAAGTGATGGATAGAATACTTTAATTAATCTCAGGCACTGTTAATTACTTACGGAAGGGGGTAATAGTTCTGGATTTACGCTGACTAGTATGGCTCGTTGGAAGTATTCATCACTTATTTTATGACGGCTCACAACTATAAAATATATTTAAGTAAGGTAGGGTAAGCAATTGAATTCTAAATAATAATATGAATATGTGGTTTGATATTCCTTGTGTAAAATAATGGTCAGATATTACGTACTAATCATCACATATGTTTATTTTCATTCAGCTGAAAACAAATGAAAACCTCTGTTTTACAAGGCAGCAAAGAACTTAGGCCAGCTAATAGGTGTTTCGCTCCTCAATGGCATGGATGCCGGGGGCTTTTTCAAGGCTAAGATTGTTTGTATGTCAAAAAGAGAATTATGTTTGATTCCACGTGGATTGTAGGTAAAATGTCCTTTTCTTCCTAATCGTATCTTCAGGAAGTAAATATTTGTGCTTTAGTAGTGAGGTGACCTTCACAATTCCTTTGAAAGAGTAGTCAATATCATTCATTAGTAGCGGTCCCTTCGGTCCCTGTGGTCCAGTCAAAAGTGTATGCTTCAAATTATCAAGAAATAAATTGATTTGATTGATGCTCTTCAGATTACAGTGGTTTGGGTATGCCTTGATTGGTTTTACATAATCCTAGTACTAACTGGGATGTCAGGATTGTTAAATTCTGATTAACATGTATCTTCATGTCACTCTAACGATAATAGTCCCTCTAAGAGACTTGTAGGTCTTCATATCTAGCCAGTGGTGGGAGTGCTATTTTGTTACCCCTTTGTAACCAGGAATTGGGTAATGTTTTTGATAAGAAGAAAGCATGTGGGACCCTGCACAGAGAATATGACTACAAGATAGATTCAGAGCGATGTTCATCAAGTCCTTGTAGTCAATTGAATTAGAATCAGATTTCTTTAGCCACTATTTTTTTAAAGTACTTATTTGATATTTTTTCCATATTTCACCAACACTGAACACCGGTAACAGACAACTGAGCAAGATCATATTAGTTCTTCCTCTAGTGTCTTTCCAGCATAGGAAGATTATTGTTCAGGCCTTGATCGGATCTCGACTGGACTATGCAAACGCCCTTTTCTTGGGTCTACCAAAATATCTTTTGACCCGTTTGCAAGTGGTCCAGAACTCGGCAGCCCGTGCTATTTACGGGCTCCCGAGAAGAGCAGGTGCCACGGCTTTACTGAATTCTTTACACTGGCTACCGATCGCTAAAAGAATTCTTTTTAAGTGCCTGACTTTTGCCTTCAAAGCTTTACAAGGATCTGGCCCTAAGTACATAAGGAAACGTCTCTCCCGATATGTACCCAGTAGGTCTTTGAGATCATCTTGTCTATCCAAAATGACAGTCCCGGTTATCAGGCGTGCAAGGATGGGAGGTCGATCGTTCCGCTACCTAGCCCCGAAGGAGTGGAATGAACTACCACTTTCTCTCAGACAGGCTCCCAGTCTCCTTGCTTTTAGAAAAGAGCTTAAAACATGGCTTTTTACTAAATAAACTTTTTACTAAATAAACTTGATCCTTCTCTTCTGTCTGCTTTTTTAGTTGTTATGTCTTGTTTTGCCTGCCGATATTCTTCATTAAAGCGCCGGGATGCTCCTCGGAGTAGCCGAGCGCTATAGAAGAAATAAATTAACATAACATAACATAACATATACTACATTCCACCTATTTCTACCGCATATATTAATTTGAAACATACTTTATTAGACACCTCTTGCACCAGCACACATGCTACCTTCCATTCACTATCTGTCAACGTGGAGTCTAAGTCTTCACCTCAATGGCTCTTGCTTCCAATGGTTTATCCCGCCTATCTTGCTTTAGGGCCTTAGATAAGTGCAAGGCTATTTGCCATTGTTGATCCTTTCCAACAATTCTGTTAAGGTGGCAGATGTATATGGTGTTCTTGGGAACCCAGTCCAAATCCTTCCAGCAGTACTAGCTGGTTTTGCAGGCTGTAAACACTGCCACAGGCAGATTCCGAATGCCTACTGTGCTTCTTTGAATGTTATGAATGCCTCAGCAGGGTACAGATCCCCTACAGCGCAGCGTCCATCATTCCACCAGCTTGCCACCGACATATCTCTGATGACATCGGAGCACTACACGTGGCACTCGTTCTGGTGCTCCACTTCCCCTCAAAAGAACCAGTGGTAGAGTCCTTCCCCAAGCGTTCCCTGAAATAATATTTCACCAAATTATCAGCCTCTTCACAGCACTTTTCAGCATCCCTGTGCTGCCATATAATACAGTTCTTGGTCTGGGAATTTCAGGCGTCACTATCGTATGTCCTTTCAGTAACACCATACTTCTCTTCCCTGCCCAGACAAGTAAGACCAGGAGACTGTCCAATTCTTTAAATGCAGAGCGTGATACAGAACAAAAAGTATTCTGTCGAGTGTATAGGCATCTGGGGTGTAAAACTGTTTTAGCCACCGCTGATATATCTATTATGAATAGCAGAAAAGTATTCCAAAGCTGCACATTTTCTAGGACCCCAGCATTCTGCACATATTATACTCATACTGCTTTTTTAGGGTAAGTAGTATATGGACCCCTAGGTATCTAAATCTTTCAGTATTTCATTGCAATCCCAATTGAGGAGGGAAACAACACTGTTTTAGCCTTAACCTTCCATCCCAATCTGTCTGGATATCTGACTAGTTCCCTCGTCAATACACTGAATACAGGTAGAGACATATCCAGCTGTTGAAGATACACCAATGTGTTGTCTTCATTTAATGCCACTGTATATATGACCTCGCACAATACCCCAATGCATTTATGCAGGCTAACTTATGCATAACGTCCTGAAGCACATCTACCATTGTGGGATTTGTATGTGTCTTTGGCGGGTATCTATCCATTCTTCCATCCTGGGAATTGAAGTCCCCAGCTCATATGATTGGGATGTGTATATAGTTCAAGCAATGTCCCAAAAAGGGATTTACCATAAACAGTTGGGGGCAGATTTACAAGCCCCTCTCTCAGCCAGTACGTCACATTGGTGACGCACCGGCAGCGCAACCTGCTGCGTGATATTTACAAGCACAGGAAAAGCCATGCAGGGTGGCTTTACCTGTGCTTGTAAATATCCCCCTTTTTCGTGCAAAACTTTGCGTGTTAGAGGCGGGACATGGGTGTTGCTATTGGTGTTCCTACGCAACACCCATGTCCACTGATGCATTCGCAGATTTACGAGCAATCGTAATTCTGGAAATGCGTCAGAATGCTATGCCACCCCGTTTTTTTCCTCTGTCAATGCGTGCTGCATTCTACACCAAGCATTGGAAGAGGAAATCACCTCAAT
Source organism: Triturus cristatus (assembly GCF_964204655.1). NCBI lineage: Eukaryota > Metazoa > Chordata > Amphibia > Caudata > Salamandridae > Triturus > Triturus cristatus. The sequence continues at coordinate 140,352,709 of NC_140591.1, read as the reverse complement.
TGATTGTTTTTCTGCAGGAAGGTGCCCCTTCCTGCACAAAAACAATCTCCACACGATGCAGGCATCCTTGCATCATGGTGCAAGGGTGCCTGCGCTGGCACATTGCAGCAGTGTGTGCCCCAGCGCAGGGGGAAGCACAGAGATGTGACATATTGTAGTAAATAGGTCTCATCCCTGTGCTTCGAAACTAACGCAGCGCGGTGCAGCAAAATGACTTGTGGCACCGCGCTGCGTCAGTTTCTTGTAAATCTGCCCCTTGGTGCTTAGGCACAATTGAAACATATGTCAGTGCCATTCAGTAGCCCATATACCACCAGATATCTTCCTTATACATCAGCACTTGGTGGCTTGATGCAAAATGGGACACCTGGGGCCCTACAAATTAACACTCCTCATGCATACGATGAACAGGTAGAAGAGTACAGCTGCCCCCACTATTTCTTTTGGACCCTCCCCACAACCTCATCACTCCTTGGAGTAAGTCTGTTTTGACTGCCTGATATCTGAGATTTGTGTGCACTCTATATCCTTTAACATATCATTTACCACATATGTTCCAAGAGGCTATCTTAATCACAGCGTCCTTCTGACACTCACCTGGTTAACTGCAGGTGTAGAATCTTTGGCTGGTGGGCAGTTAAATGTTGGCTATCAGACAGCAAAATACACTATCCTATGACGCAGTATGTGGTTCTCATTTGAAAGCCTATCAATGCTGTTAGCAGTGTACAGGATTTCAAACCACCCCTGAATTTTTTGTTCCTTCCCCCAGGGTAAAAACTAAATAAACCACATTGCTCGTGCTTACATTACAACTAGTAGGCATTCCAAGAACAAGTCCCTGCTTAAGAACACATTCCCTTTAACGTAACTTGATAAGACCACCCTGTACAGAGCACCAGGGCCAGAGGTTATAGCTATTTCAAAAAAGATTGGCAACACTGGGCAACCCAGACGGGTGCCAAGCTCAATTTGACAAGGTGCCCATATGCCTCCCCCTATCTTTAGTCTAGCCGTCAGAGTTGTGTAAAGAAGTTGCGTCCACAAAAGGAATCCACTCTCTAGTCCCATGAAGGTCATATTAGCAGAGAGAAAATCTCAATATAGGGAATCAAAAGCTTTCTTCATGTCTATGGAGATCGCTAATGCCTTGGTGTAATCCTTTGGAAGGGCTTGAGGGATTTGGAAAAAGGGACGGATGTTGGGAAATCTAATACAAAAAAGATTGATCCAAATAATATGCAATAAAACATCAAAGACTATAACCAAAATAATAAATAAACTCGTAATAGTTAAAAATAACAATATATATATTAACACATTATGAATATAAACTAAAATATTGAAACATTTCAATTACTTCAAAAACGTAATACATAAAAAAAAAACTTACAAAAACACATAATAATTATAAACAATCATAAACAGACATTCTAATTTACACTTTACGATTTTTTTTTCTTTAAATCAAAAAAAATTACTGGGCGACCCAGATCTGGATGTTTGTGGAATGGTCCCGTTCTGAGTGAGAAAAGCACTGGCTGTTTATGGATAGGGCAATGGCTGGGCATTCGCTGTGGAAGATTCCATTCTTCCCCAAAAGGACAAGACCATCGACTCCCATGTTGCGCGGGCCCCCTAAGGGCCATGGGACAAGGTGGCGGTGAAGAGGGCATTAACAACATTCCCATCACCACTAACATCTATAGTGGGTAACATGTACTTCACCCCTGGCTTACATGAAGAGACTTTTGCGCACTAGACCAGGGAGGGTCACAGATCCATAGGGCACTTCTTCGATGAGACAGGCCCCCTGGCTTTTGAGGACCGTCGAATGCAACAGAAGCTTCCCGAATCCGAGCGATATATGTATCAGCAATTAGATACGGGGTGATGCACCCCAAGGTTTGACCCCAGGCACAACAACAGTTAACTACGTTTGAAAAATGGCTGTTAATCAAAAACTCAGACTCCCATCTCATATCAGAGATATACAACTTATTGAGGCTACCTCAAGCGGTTACTATATCCCCAGGCCAAAGGAAATGGGTCGGGAATTGACACAAAAGGAATGGGAAGACATATATTATAGGGCCAGGCACACAGCACTCAATGTGGCAAGCATAGAAACGGCCACAATAATAGCCACCTATTGGTAACTCATTCCTCCCAGATTACACAGAGGTAACTCTGCAAGAAATCCCCAGTGCTGTAGTGACTGTCGATCCCTCAGCACTCTAACACATATCTTGAGGGACTGTCCCAAGATTGCTAACTACGGAACACAAGTGCTTCATGACGTAGCTAAATACTTTGACACACAGGTTCCTAGATTTCCAGCCTACACTCTCCTGGGCCTACCCAACCCCCTGACATTCCCTCCTAAATCACGAAGGGGCTGCCAGATGGGACTGGCACTGGGAGCGGCCACACAAAATGTTCTTACACACTGGGGATCTGTCCGCCTTCCAATACACCTTGGGTGGTTGCATCAAATGTGGAATGTCTTGGGCATGGGGCACATCTCCCTTTCCCTAACAAACCAGGGAGCCTCCTTTTCCAACATTTGGAAGCCATTCCTAGCGCTGCTCTCAGCCGAATTCAGAGAGCTCACATGCCACAAATATCTGCGACTCTTAAGATTCACAGACCCCCACCTGTGGCCCTCGAGAAGAATCCCGAGTTGACACAAGCTAGCGGGGGAGGGGGAGGAGATCATTGGGGGAGGGGGGAAGTGGGTGTAGTTAAATGTTGGAACATTATTGACCCCTACAACAGTAGGATCTCTGGAATGTAACAGCTTACTGCAATATTTTTATGTTGGAAAACCAATAAAGAAATCATAAACCTAAAACAAAATACATTTATTGTAAAATAAATATTTATTTAAAATACATAATATGTGTTATCAAATTACATGGTAATTTTACAACAATCTAAATTAAAATTAAATATTTTCATTAAAACAACAATTCATATCTAAGGAAAAAAACATTTTTACAGAGCGTTATATATGAATATCATAATAATACTATAAAGCATACCTAATTAATCAACAATAATATTTAGACTTAAAACACCATATATTAAAAAAAGTAAAAATATTTGAAGTTAAAAAAATAATTTTAAATTAAACGCAATTAAAAAAACAAAATGTCCACCCAATTTCCAAATCCTCAATAAACATTGCACCCCACTCCTAAAACATTTAACCAAATTAAGAATATTCCAAAAAAGAACAAAATATACACATTTGTGTGAAAAATATTTATTGTCAAATTACAAAAAATCATTACAATAATAAAAATTAAAAGCAGCAGATTTCTTAAAACAGAGACATAAAACTTTTTGAACAGATACATTACAAATATTAAGATAATTCAGAGATAACATGCCTTACAGGACAATTAAAATCACATGAAACATCATAAAACTATATTCTGTTCATAGCATAAATAGAACATTTAACTTCATTGTTCACTATAACGTCTCTATATAAAGATAATACCAAACATACCAACTATCCTAGCTGCCTTGCCGTGCCCAGTAATTAAAGTAATGCTGTGCTATCCCTTTGAAAGAGCTATACTTAGTACAAACACGTAACATATTTAGTAATAATAAATAGTAACTTGTTCTAAAAAGTGCGTCCATGCCTATTCTCAATATTCAACTGAGTCTTAATAAAATTTTACATGAGAAAAACTATGTTTCAAAGCATTTCCCAGAAACTGCCCATAGGGGTGCTTCTTAATAACTTCAAGTGTCTATTTGCCTTTGTTCTTATATTATTAGCAAAATAAGAATAACTAATCCTAGTGAGCTTTACTAATTAAAAAAAAAGGATTTCCCTTATCTACTGCCCATAGTATGCCGGTGCAATTGCTACACCAGTACATCATCATGGGTGCTTACATAAGCAACTACTTACTCCTGTAGTGTGGACAAAACATCATCCTTGATCAATTGTTTCTCAGTTATCAGGATGAATTTGACAAAATGCGCTGTTAGGACGGTGTTATGCCCTAAAAGGCGTGCTACAATTGCTTGGCAGCATGTTCGCACTCCTATTTCCTTAAAGATTGATTTTAACAGAGTTTGCCTCTCTTGCCGCAATCCAGGACAGATACATACAATATGCAGTAGCGTTTCATTGACATAACCACATAGTCTACAGTGTTGTGATTGCCAATTTTGTACCCATCTTGGCATTCCATCCTTTGTTGGATAGCGGCCAAATCTTAACATGAGTAGTCTGTCCCTCATAACCAGTTTTAAATGAGTGGTTAAGTAGGGTTGGGGCTTAATTTTATTTTACGAGTTAATAATCGACCAGTCATGCTTTTTATGTGCAATCGCCTCCTGGCCAAGTAAAAATGATAAAGATTGGTTTAAAGTCTGTTTTAAAACAATTTTATTTCTCTACAGATATTCGAATGGCAGGACTTAAAAGTGTTTAGACTCTCTGTTAAATATTATCTCCAAGCGCTGGCATACTCATTCTTTTTTATTTCTTGCCAGCACAAATCTGCAAGAGTACCCAGACCGGATAAATAAAAACGATAATACAAATTTCAGAAACGCAGATTGTCTCACCAAAGTTTGGTTTAAGAGGCCAAACTCTAATGCAACATTAGCATGGCCTGTGCTTCTCTGAACCCTAAATGTTGATTTAAAATCTTTTATTTGTAAGTTATCAAGAAGCTTGCTATCTTTGCCTTGGAAAATTATTGAGCCATAAGTGAGTGAGGGAATCAGTTTTGCCTTCATTACCTCAATGAATGTTTATGAGTCAGGCATAATAGTTTATCTCTCAACAAACTAAAAGCAATTGAGAGTGAAGTTGTTTTGGCCTCTGGGTTAATAAAATGTTGTTTAAAATTCATTCTATCATCCAGCATAATTCCTAAGTATTTATACTGCTTTACTGTTCTGATCGATAATCCAGTGATTTTCCATAATTTCTTATCCAATATATTTCATACCAGCGTCAAAATGTTCATTTTTTTAATATTCACTCACTACTAGAAAACTACATATGTCCAGTGGTACACTGAGTATATTGAGAAGTGAACTAATTGTCTTTCTGTAACAGTGAAAGAGATATAAAGAAAAGGGATTCAACCCTTGTTATAGATATTGTCACAGAAGATTGGTAATGGGAACGTATCAGCAGTCGGTATTGCCTGCAAGAAGTTTCTGAGCCTGAGGACACATGCCTATTGACATCAAGAAAATGCATAGAGCTGCTGTGGGGCTTACTGATGACTAACTAATGAGAAGGCAAATGCACTGCTTTTTAGAAGTTAATAAATAAGGATTTGATAGTGTCAATGTAAATGTTGGTTGGGCAATGAATGAATTTACCTTCAGGAATGCCATGGCATCCTATCAAATCATGGGGGTTCATTGAGTTTCACCTTATTTATTTAAACATTTGTAGTTTTATTTAGCTGTAACCAGGCCAAGGGAGCTTGGAGGGTTTTACAGAGGTGTTTACGCAATATAAGATTACAATCAACTGACAAGGAGGTAGATACAAAAATGTGTTTTGCTATCAGGGAACAGCTGGAGAATACACAATTATGGTGAAACAGATACTGATATACAGAGAATATAGATATAGTAGAAGGTGGCACAGCAGCAGAACCGATAAGATGAGGTAGACAACCCTACTGTCAACGTAGCATGAGAGTTAGACATTGAGGGGACAGCTACCAAACAAGTGGCTTTTAACTCTTTTGATTATTGAAAAACAGCGACTCCAGAAGTGTCTAAGAGATGATTAAAGACCCCACAGGACGTTTAGTTTTTGTGCCAGATAGTCTGGTGCAGAAATTGCCAGAAGGATTCTTTTCTATGCAGATTATCATTGATATTTAGCAGGGTGGGGAACTGACAAGGAATAAAGTCTAATTAAGAGTGTGTTTGAAGGTCGTATTGCCATTTAAATTGAATCCGGACATGCCAGCCATCTGCTTTTCCCGAGGCACTGCTGTAAAAACGATTAAAGCATCTATCTTAAAAAACACACCACCACCAAGAAAGACAACTACAATCAAAACATATGAGCGGCTTAAAAGCATCAGCATGAAGTGTTTAAGTTGTATTCATGTCAAGATTTCATTATACTGTTTTAATTCACTTGACTTGCCCATGCCAGACCAGATGTAGAACTTTGTCTTCCCCCCACTGAGTGTGTATCAACAATACAAGGGCAACCGTATCTGCCCACGAGGACCAGGGTACTCATACTAGAATGCAGTAACTGTCCATTGGGACTCATTTGTGTATTACCTGTCCCGTTACTCATAGGTATGCAACATCATTCAATCATTCATTTCCTATTGAATAATCACAATGTGGCACATTACACATATCTCCTTTGCTAATCTGCTTTATAGGAACTGGGAGCAATACAAGCAGTTCAAGGGTAGTGCAGATGATACAGTGCTTTATATGCTGAACATATTTATACAAAACATGTACAGCGACACTATAGAGACACCCAGGTCGTACTATAATTCTCAGCAGCTAAAATTAGTATATTTTTGTAAAAAGTATCTCCTTATAGGAGTCAGCGCTAAAACAACCTGGGGAGGGGTGTTGACATTTCAACCCTTATTTACTTGTTGAGTCTAATTAGGACTAATGTCATCGGACCAATGCACCTGTATCAAAAGAGAAAAGTCGACTCAGTCCATGTATCACTGTTGTCCATCATCCAACACCACTTCATCTATTCACCACACTTCGTGTGAGCATCGACCACTCACAATGTTGACCACCTGGATGTGCAAGATTCAACAATGAAGGCAACAAGTCTACCTATTCAATCACCTATAATGAGGGCCACCAAATTATGCGGCAGGGTTGACTAAATTATATAGCAAGAAAAGTCAAATTATGGGGCATCGTACGGAACATTTTTTGATAGTATCAGCTAATTATTTTGTAATTTTTACACATGGTAATACTGTCTGGGAAAAAACTTCACCTCATTAGCACTAGTTTAACAACCAAATACAGAAATAGGCAACTGAAAGATGATCAGTTATCCTTTGCAAAGGGCCTTCCACACCGTTTGAACATATTTCGCCATGTTTTTAGTAACTCTTGATCCATTTGAGGTTGAAGCTAAATATTGATTGGGTAAAATCTGCAGATTATGCAGCAGATGTTGAATCATGTGGCAAATACGGAAAATCCAGAATTATGTGAAAAAAGCAGTGGCCGCAGAATTGCATAATTCCAGTGGCCAAGTCTCACACAAAGCATACTCTGTGTGATTCAAGAGTACACCTCCTCAATAACACATGCTGATGATGTGGGTAGATGTGTCCCAGACAAGTGCACCCGCCACAGACTGAGTAAATGCTACTTCAATGCATGATGATCTAATGCTATCATTCAGCCACATCCATACTCATAAAGGGCACAATTGTCCAAACCTTGAAACAATGTTGAAACGAAATCAACCACTGCTAAATAATTGCCCATGCGTTGTGAGTTTAAGTAAAACACAGAGGGGTATATTCACAAGAACGTGTGCTACACATCACCAAACAATGTTAACGCAACTTTACACATCGCAGCCTATTGCGGGATAATAACCCTGTGTCAACGTGGAATTCACAACAAGGCGGTACCATGCGATAGTCTGCCGAAATGTCCGCGATACTACCACCTCGATGGAGATAAAAACACAAACCACAAAACCAGAAAACTTGCGATGAGCCCATCCGCAATGAGGAAAGCAGGAATAAGCACCGCCAGGACCGCGAAATACAAGGCAGGCGGGAATAAGCACAATAAAAGCTTGAAAAAGTAAGACAGACCAAACAGAACACAACAGCCAACCACAATGGAGGCAACCCGAGCCAGCAGACAACCCCACCAAACCCATTGGCAACAAAACATTGTACATGGCTGGCCAACTTGGACAAGATGAATGCAGCCTGAGAGCGGAGGAGGACAATGGCAGGAAAACAGAACTCCAGCAATGATGCGAAAGGCATAAACAAGCAGAAACACACCAACAACAAGAAGGCAGCAATGCACACCGGAGGTGGGAGTCCAGCGCCACACCAGGAGCTGGATGACATGGAGGAAATGGTCTCCACCACATCAGTCTGGAGATGGTGGCAGGACTCGGGGACCGGAAACTGCACCAAACAACAGACACAACAGCAATAGGGAGAGGAACCAGCAGGGACTGGGGGACGGAGGGAGATGGGCACAATTGCACACATGCACAACTAAGCACAGCACAACTGCAGACAAACCATGCCCAAGAGTAACAACACCAACCAGGTGCACAAGTCACACAACCCAGCAATGTCACACCACTGAACAAGCACAGATGTGAACACAACACCGCCTCAAAGGGAGAAGGGTGAGCCAAATCAGAGCTGAAGGGTCATCTCACACATAATGCAGCACACACACATAGGAAGCAGAGCACCCCAACATCCAACACAATGTGGTACAAACACCAACTTGTGTACAACCAAACACAGGACATAAGTGCACCAGCCTGTGGCCGGTAAATGGCCATACGCATCTGGCAAAGCACGAAACAGGGACATGACAATGCACAAGTACAAACACACAGTCCTGATGGGGTAGCAATGTACAGATGGCAGGGAGTCAGAGAGTCCGTGACACACATTGGCATACAAATCAAGACACAACACAGTTATGGTGTGGTCATTGAGGCAATATATTATATGCAGAAACCAATGTGATTGTTTGCACAGTCCAAAATGGCGCCCGCTCTGGGGTGGAGAACTGGCCAGGTTAAGCAGAACAGTCACGTGGGTGAAGTCCTGCGAGTGTGCGCACCCCGATCGGGTTAAAAATTCCCCGGCGTCTTAACATTCTGAAGGAGGTGATGAGACAACGCTCCTAAAAGGCATAAACGAGGTAAGAGTGTGGACTCAGGCTTTTAATGTGGCGATTCGGGACCGGCACTTCGAGATTGCATGGTGTGTCAAGGTTTTTTACTAAGCGGTAATACGGTGCATTTGAGCACTTTGAGACTGCATGGTGTGTCCCGGGTTGTTTACTAAGCAGTAACACAGCAATACGGTTCACTTGAGCACTTTGAGGCGAGCTGCAATATGCGTCACCTAGCCTGAGGGCTATTTAACCGCCAGCTGGCGATTAAAAAAAGGAGTGGGGGCTGGGGCGACTGAAGTTAAATTAGCATTGAACCCATAGGTACAAGGTAGAGTGGCATGAATATTTTGCCATATTCTGGTGAAACTGAATGAATACATAGCGGCATGTTTAGAGGGATGAGTGTAGAGGGGTACATATCACCTAGTATGGATGTGGTTGATGAGGCACACAACTTACTTTGATGGTGTAGAGGGGTACATATCACCTAGTATGGAAGTGGTTGATGAGGCACACAACTTATTTTGATACCAAGATATAATCTACTCATTCCTGACCGATGATGGCCACTCATTTTTTAGCGACCGTATATGTAACTATGATATATTTCTCCACAGGTATAACAATAAGCAACAGAATTGCTTTTGAAATAGGGGTATTTGTGACACACACATCCCCGTGTGGTATGGTGGAAGCCGGTACGAGTGCCCTTGGCTCACACCTGGTAATTACAAATTAAATATGTCCACAGCTATGCGCTGCACATTATATCTGCAAATACATTGATTGATACTGTATCTCGTTGGTCGGTTGTAAACAAAGAACTGCTGTTCACTAAATTTACTGCCCAGGGAGACGAATAATGAACCTCGCGCCCTGACGAATTTGCCACGACATAGCAATGGCAATGAAACATGTTGGCCTACTTTGACAAGGTTTGCAACATGCAGTGCTTTTAACTTGAGTAAGCTTACGATTGTGAATAAAGAGGGCAAATCTAACTGGGAGTCTTATCTCAATTTTAACTGATGGAACAAATCGCCCATTGTAAATCACGGGGTTCTTTGTTTTTGGGGTAGTTAATTTCTCCTTTACGCTCTCTCTGTCTTCTTACTGGACACGATTCAGTTTTCTCAGTGAGTAGGCAACCATTGATGATAAAACATGGGCATGCTGGTGAGAACCTGCCGGTAGCCTCCCTGCTGTTGCGTACGTGAGGTACCTACTCACTCTTTCACTTATTTCTTGTAAGTGTTCTTTACTCACATGTTGTGGGGTAGGGTATGTGTTTGCGGATTGACTGATTGCAGTTCATTTTTAAGATACTTAAAAGGTTGGGGGTTCTAGGATTGGCCTAAACTGGACACATTGCCAGATATTGGTTGGAGGCTGATATCCTCAGGTTAGAAGCCTTTCCTCTGAAAAACTACTTACCCTCTTTAAAGCCAGGCCCTTATTGTATTGATGACAACACAGTTGGAGACAAGTGAAAGTGCATGAACTTTATCAACAAGTGCAAGTCAGTATGGCCAAGAGAAGTGCCACGATATGCAGACCAATGCAGCAGCATGTCTGAATGAGGAACGTAGGAAAGTGCCCATGTCCACCTACGGGGGAGTCCCTCACCAACACAAGTCAGTGCCAACCCACATTGGTTGTCCGCTGTGTTGGTGCCGTCGGACTGTTGGGCGTTGTTGGTCAGGATGCGTAGGATGGTTGTCCTTTTGAACCTGTAGTGGGCAATGACATTGTCAGGTGTTGGGTCTGTGTGGCTGGTGCGTTTCCTGGGGGTCTGCTGTCTTTGTCTGCGCTGCCTCTGTGGTGGTCCGGGGGGGTACCGGGTGGGTGTTGGGGTCCTGGGGTGGTGGCGGTGGGTGTTATGGCCTTCTTGGGTGTCCAGCCCACACGACCGGTGGCTCCATGGCATATGTTGCCCTTTCGATGTTGCTGTTGACTGGTCTCGCCTTTTGTGGTGCAGGCTGTGGTCCGACTTTGCACCAGGTCAGAGCAGGTGTTATTTTCCTGCTGCGAACACGCCTTATCACCTGTTTTGTGTTCTTATCGCAGTTCTGGCTGGTCGTTGTGAATGTTGTGGAGTGGTGTTGTCGCGGCTTTGGGCGCGGGAACGCCTACTCTGCACCTCATTAGCGATAGTTGTGGGGTCTTCTGTGGCGATGTTTTTTTCAGCTGCTATCGTGGGTAAACTGTTTGTGTGGGCTGTTAACACCAGCTTGTGAATGGGGTGATCGATTTATCGCAACTTTGGCTGCGATAAAGTGCAGATAACTCGGCGATAGCTCCTTGTAAATATGGCCCAGAGTCTTTAACACCGGCGATCACTACTCCGCATTAAAGATTATGATACCCATGCATGCCTTCAAAAGCCCACCTCAACAACAATTTTTTGATATAAGGAGTGGGATACCTCCACCAGTTGCTGGCACACCACAAAGGTCTGAGTGAATCTGTAACATAAACATAACCAATGTCAGTAGTTCAAAATTCTGAAGATTCAAAATATTATCCATGTGGGGGTTCTTTTCATCCGTCAAGGGACAACATACTGAACAGGTAAGTGCACAGAGGGAAGAGCGTTAAGGATTTACTATTCTTAACACCACATCTACGTCCCTCAAAGATACATATATCACCAAGGTATGTATATGTGGTTTTAGGTACAAAAAATGTAGAGAAACGTAACTTTGAATATTTTGCCCCTAGATATTGTGTTCACAATATTGTGACCTGGGGATATTTTAGATTGGATATTCTCAAAACACACCCATGGGACCCATGCCTGCAGAAAAATATTAATTCAGGAATATTTAGCTCGTATTACAAACCTGAACCTGTCTGCTTTTTCCCTACACTTTCTTTTGCACAGAATTGATGGCAGCAATGTTCTGTACATGTGTTTCATAATGCAGGACACATAACAAATCCTTAATAGCAACAGAACACAATCAAAATGAAGACCAAAGTTATTTTCCAACAATCTTTGCGTTTGTGCATTTGTGAAAAGACAAATGAGCCATATCATGTGTAACACATTCGACGAGTTCTGGAATTTTAACCAAAATAATTTTGACCCTTGGGTACTGCACTTTTGCTTCGACTATTATAAACAGGAGCCTACCGATGACTGCATGCAAAGTGTCATTATCCAAAATGCAGCATTGGCAGATGATAGGTTTACTGCGCAGAGTCCTTCCTCTACTCCTACTATGGCACGGAAAACCCTAGTTCAGGCATTAGTGATCAGTCGCCTGGACTATTGTATTGCTCTCCTAGCTGCTTCAAGTGCATCCTTACTGAACAACCTACAAGCTATCCCTAACACAGCTGCCTGCCTTATTCAGCATACGATGGCCAGAACAGCTGCCCTCCTACACTCACTCCATTGGCTTCCGATACGGAAGAGAATAACATTCAAGGTCTGTTGCATAGTGCATAAATCAAAGCAGAGTGGGCTAAAGAACGGTGATGGATTAAACCCAGATAAGTTGACTGGGGGTGAGTGCTTGCAATGTTCAACACTCCGTCCATAATTTCCTTTGGTTTTTGCTTTGTTCGTCATAAGTTGGCAGGGTATGCTCAGACGTGAGTCCCTTGCTCACTTTGCCACTGGATTCAAGCAAGCCTGGCTGAAGACGGCTGAAATGCCAGAAACCGGTCCTAGGAAGCTTGTTTCTGGTCCAGGGAAGACATGGCTTGGCAGTTCGGGCTGGACTGTTCCCATGAGGCACAGGGTCAGACTGATTTGCATATGGCCATGTCTGAACTGGGGTGGCAGAGTGGGCTAAAGAACGGTGATGGATTAAACCCAGATCAGTTGACTGTTGGTGAGTGCTTGCAATGTTCAGCACTCCGTCCATCATTTCCTTTGGTTTTTGCTTTGTTCGCCATAAGTTGGCAGGGTATGCTCAGACGTGAGTCCCTTGCTCACTTTGCCACTGGATTCAAGCAAGCCTGGCTGAAGACGGCTGAAATGCCAGAAACCGGTCCTAGGAAGCTGGTTTCCGGTCCAGGGAAGACATGGCTTGGCAGTTCGGGCTGGACTGTTCCCATGAGGCACAGGGTCAGACTGATTTGCATATGGCCATGTCTGAACTGGGGTGGCAGAGTGGGCTAAAGAACGGGGATGGATTAAACCCAGATCAATTGACTGGGGGTGAGTGCTTGCAACGTTCAACACTCCGTCCATCATTTCCTTTGGTTTTTGCTTTGTTCGCCATTAGTTGGCAGGGTATGCTCAGACGTGAGTCCCTTGCTCACTTTGCCACTGTGTTCAAGCAAGCCTGGCTGAAGACGGCTGAAATGCCAGAAACCGGTCCTAGGAAGCTTGTTTCCGGTCCAGGAAAGACATGGCTTGGCAGTTCGGGCTGGACTGTTCCCATGAGGCACAGGGTCAGACTGATTTGCATATGGCCATGTCTGAACTGGGGTGGCAGAGTGGGCTAAAGAACGGTGATGGATTAAACCCAGATCAATTGACTGGGGGTGAGTGCTTGCAATGTTCAACACTCCGTCCATCATTTCCTTTGGTTTTTGCTTTGTTCGCCATAAGTTGGCAGGGTATGCTCAGACGTGAGTCCCTTGCTCACTTTGCCACTGTATTCAAGCAAGCCTGGCTGAAGATGGCTGAAATGCCAGAAACCGATCCTAGGAAGCTTGTTTCCGGTCCAGGGAAGACATGGCTTGGCAGTTCGGGCTGGACTGGTCCCATGAGGCCACAGGGTCAGACTGATTTGCATATGGCCATGTCTGAACTGGGGTGGCAGAGTGGGCTAAAGAACGGTGATGGATTAAACCCAGATCAGTTGACTGGGGGTGAGTGTTTGCAATGTTCAACACTCCGTCCATCATTTCCTTTGGTTTTTGCTTTGTTCGCCATAAGTTGGCAGGGTATGCTCAGACGTGAGTCCCTTGCTCACTTTGCCACTGGATTCAAGCAAGCCTGGCTGAAGGCGGCTGAAATGCCAGAAACCGGTCCTAGGAAGCTTGTTTCCGGTCCAGGGAAGACATGGCTTGGCAGTTCGGGCTGGACTGATCCCATGAGGCACAGGGTCAGACTGATTTGCATATGGCCATGTCTGAACTGGGGTGGCAGAGTGGGCTAAAGAACGGTGATGGATTAAACCCAGATCAGTTGACAGGGGGTGAGTGCTTGCAATGTTCAACACTCCGTCCATCATTTCCTTTGGTTTTTGCTTAAATCAATGAACGGCAGAGGACCCAGATACTTGACAGAGAAACTTATCCCATAGCAGCCAAACAGGACTTTGCAGGTTAAGGCTTAATTCCTTCCTACTATGCCCCGCATCAGGAAAACACGCTCTGGAGGGAGGGGGAAAGCCTTCTCCTATCTGGCCGCTTTATTTTGGAATCAGCTACCCACCCATTTATGGAAGTGCACGGATCATCTACCTTTCAGAAAGTTTCTCAAAACAGAGCTTTTCAGATAATTAAGACTGCCAGATATTGGTTCCCTATGGCGCTGAGATAACCCTTCCGGGGTGATTCATGTCCATTATAAATTATATTGACATAACATGATGTCACTCACGATATTGTGCCACTTGGCATCTACGCCTGTGAGGTATGTATTCTATTGAGTTGTTTGTGATCATGGGTAGCTGTATGTGTGGTGCCTGCAAGGTAACCTGCGACTGCCTTACTGTGTCTACATTTGTATAGGTTTCTTGTACTCGTGTTCTGGTATGTTCTGTGCCTCAAACCTTATCAATTCTTGCTTCTTAAAGCAGGCTGCAGGTGCAACAGTAAAACACGTACAGGAAATTGTTTCTCTCCTAGTCCCAGCCCAGCCCAGCTGATACTCATCTACAGGGTATTGGTTCTGGTGTACATACTGCATATTTTGTAAGTCTGCTATCAGTCAACAATACCTCAGTGACACAAAAGAAAATTCTCAGCTCACCATTCGTTTCACTTCTAATCCCCCCAATTAAACCTCACTAAGGGGCATATTATCAAGCCAGGCGATAAAATTATCGCCGCTTAAAACGGCAATAATGAGCTTGATAATATGCTCTATGGATATCCAATTGAAGCCCATGTTAAATGTGAAGGACTTCTAACATGGCTTCAATTGGAATTCCATAGAGCATATTATCAAGCCCATTATCGCCGTTTTAGTGGGAGTTTTCTGCCGCTAAAGCGGCGATAATTTTATCGCCTGGCTTGATAATATGCCCCTTGGAAATGTAAATGTGTGCAATTGATTATTCAGCAAATCTAACTTAAGAATCGGTAAAGGCTCCAATAGATAGAACCACCTGAAGCTTCATGGTGGCAGAGTTCTTCTTATTGAGAGATACTGTAAGAATGTTACCAGTTCTGAAGGGCGTTATTTAATGGAAACAATAGAAAAAAGTTTGCCATTGGGTACAGTCTAATTGTGTAGTAATTCAACTTTAACTTTTCAAAGCACTGTAAGCACCAAAACACTGAGCGCCTCATTTATGAGGCCCCTTGCACCTCTGGAAAGTCACTTTTTGTGACGTTCCGTGGCGCAGAAGCCTGCGTGATATTTATCAGGCAACACTAAGCCACTTTTTTTGGCTTAATGCTGCCTGATAAATATCAGTCCCTTTACCGCACTGTTCTGCGATTAAGGAGCGTGCAATGGATGCTGCTGGTGGGGTTCCCAGCAACAGCGATGGCCTTTTGACACTGCCCCAGATTTACAAGAAATGGTAAATCTGAGGCAGCGCCAAAAGCTTACTCCTCCCCAAGGGAGGCGTAAGGGGGGCACAACAAGGAGAAATATATTTATTTCTCCTTGTTTTTCCTTTTTCTATGTGTGCAGCATTCTGCAGCACACATAGAAAGAGGAAAAGCCTCTCGTGAGTATTTTTGTACAGAAAGGTTTCCCTTCCTGTCAAAACATAATAATCCCCGCAACGCAGGCACCCTTGCAGCATGGTGCAAAGGTGCCTGTGTTTGCGCACGGCAGCCTATTGTGCACCGGCGCAAGGGAAAAGGACAGGAATGCGCCGTATCTTATAGATACAGCACATTCCTGCCCTTTTCTTTTGCCGTAGGGAAGTGCAGCAGGGAGTCCTGCTGCGCTGCCCTATGGCAAAACCTCATAAATGAGGCCCTGAGGGTTAGATTTATCATACTTTCACACAACGCAGCAAGACACTTTGCTGCACTGCACCGCATGAAAGTGAGAGGGCAGAAATGTGCCATATTTAACATGGTGCAATCCTGTCCTTTCCTTGGGCTGGCACATGGTGCCAGCATTGGCGCAAAGCAGCACAGCAGGCACCCTTGCGGTGTGGTGCAAGGGTGCCTTTGTGGTAGGCAGAATTCTATTGGTGCCGGAAGGGGCACGTTTCTGCAAAAAAACAATCCTCAATGGCATTTTGCTGTTTCTAAGTGTGCTGCAGGTAGCACACTTCGGGCCTTATTTCAATGTCAAACCTCTAACCGCTAGTCGGAGGCTTTCTGACCAACATGGAAGATATGCATTACTGCCAAATTACAAGGTCGGCGGTCAGAGTGTAAATCGGGTGGGGAAACTAACTTGGTTCCGGCGGGCTCAAGGAGCACACGGCCACTCGGAAACTGCTTATAATCCCTTAAGGATGCCATTTCTGTAGTCGGGATTAAGATGTTGGTTTGCGACAGCCTTTCCATGTCGACATTTCCGACATGGAAAGGCTGTCAAAAAGAAACTTTGGGGGTCCAGCTCCCCAGGCCCTCCGGTTGTGGCCCTGCCCTTCACATCCCTGCACCGTGTGGCAGGCACCATAAGGGGCTTGCCACAAGGGGCAAGGATATGCAAAAAAGTCGATTGTACAATGGGAGCTAGTGCTGCAGGCGGTTTCGGACCACCACACAAGCTCCCATTGTAAAATGGAAGTTTGCAGCCGCACCATGTGTGGTCGCATCCTAACTGCAGTGTCGGGACCGCCGACCGGAGATGGCTTGGCACGCATCCGCGGCAATGTCAGTCAGAGGCAACTCCGACCGACATCTTAATGAGGCCCTTAGAGGAAATAATGAGGAGAAATAAAAATATTTCCTCTCGTTGAGCCTCTCCTGGGAAGGCGTACCATTCTGACGCATTCCCAAGTGGACCTGTAATAGTAAATCTGGGAATGCTCCACAATCCATGGGTGGATGCGTGGGAACACCCATGCTCCACCAGTGTAACTCCTTACCAGGGCACAGTAATGTAAGATAGTGACTTGCGCTGCCTTGTGTTACTCTAGATTTACCAAGCCATGCACGGTCATTCAAGGTGGCCTTGTGTGGCTTGGTAAATCTCATTCTAAGTTTTGCGTCACCCTGGGTCACCTTGATAAATTTGGTCTTGAATCTTTTGGAATATTTTGCAGCAGCCTATCCTATACTGCGTACAGACTTTCTTGTACTGTGTGTAATAAATTTTGAAAGTATGGCAGCCTCTCTCATTCTATGTGTAATACATTTTTAAAACTGCAGCAGCCTTTCTTATAATGTGTACAATATATATATAAGTAATGACTTACATATTCACTCTGTTTTGTGCCATAGCCTGTGACCTTACAGCATGATCAATATTTATGTCAAAAGTCCTCAGTGCACCAACCAGAATTTCCTACCAGAACAATGCATTGCTCGTAAATTAATTTAACTTGCATTCATGTTTCATTTAAGGTGTGCACATTATATTGTGTATGCAGCTACCTCTAGGTGAAAAGCCAAAACTATTTACATAATATGTTGCTCTTTAGCTACTCTCTTTCCGCGCTTTCGCATTCACTGAACCCGCCCCTGTTGTCCTGTGGATCTCTGTTCTCATCCTTTTTAAGCGCTTCATGTGGTGCACCTTGTCAGTTCCCACAACCAGTTGGTACAGTCCTGAATTACATCACAGAAGAATCAGCCCCATGCTCCACACTTGCACGCAGTACTCATATGCACTAAAAAAGGTCTCTCATTCCACCAAGTCCTCAATGTAAATCTGTAGACAACAGAATGTGGCCTAATGGCTGAGGCCTAACGTAGCAGAGGAACCAGGTTAGAATCTCCGCGTTGACTAAACATCCTGGGCCTTAATTATGAGGCCTTGTGTCACTTTTACGCAGCCGGTGCTTTACTTTTTGTGACGCACCAGTGGTGTAAAAAATGCACCCTGTTGTGTCATATTTACAAAGTGACGCATCTAGGTAGATGTGTCAATTTGTAAACCCCTGCACCACATTATACCTGCGCCAGGTATAATGTATGCGGGGGGCGTTCTGACACAAGAAAGGGTTGTAAAAGTGACGCAGTGAAATCTATAAGATTTCACTGCGCCACTTCTTGGACGCAAATGCGTCAATATCTTACGCCTGCAGGCGTAAGACTGACGCAGGCACATTTAACATGGGACTTACCCATGTGAAATGACCCATTGCTGGCGTTGCGTCACTTTTGTGACACACTCCAGTAATGCGTCATTTTTGCGCCTACTTATACGTCAGAAATACTGATGTATCTATAACTCCTTGCGACATGATGCGTCATACTGTAAATATGATGCATCATTGGTGTCTCAAGGGGGGAGCAAGGAAAAGTGACAGATTGCTGTTTTACCGCAGCGTTGCGCCACTTTTCATAAATGAGGCCCCCTGTGATTCTGGCCAAATCACTTAGGGGCAGATCTACAAGGAAGTGTTGCAGCGTGGCACCGTAAGCCCTTTGGCTGCGCCACGCTGCGGCACTTCCGTAGCACAGGGATGCAACATATTTACAAGAATATGTCGCATCTCTGTGCTTCCCCCTGCGCTGGCGCACAAACTGCAGCTATGCGCTGGCGCAGGCACCCTTGCACCATGCCTGCGTTGTGGGGAGAACAATCACTACAGGCATTTTCCTCTTTCAATGCGTGCTGTAGAATGCAGCACGCATTGAAAGAGGAAAAAATGATTTCTCGTAAATCTGGAGATGTGTCTTGTACCATGTGTGTTTTGCGTGGGAACACCCACAGCAACACCCATGGAATGCCCCTTCAACGCAAAGTGCTGCGTGTGACGGGGGCCATATTTACAAGGAGAGGAAAAGTCACACAGGGTGGCTTTTCCTGTTCTTGTAAATATGGAGGAGCCCCCTGCTCCACCAGTACCTCACGAAAAGTGATGTACTGGTGGCGCAGGAGGCTTGTAAATCTGCCCCACAATCTCCCCTGTGCCTAACAACAACAAAAAAAGAATTTGTCCCTAGGTAATGTAGCTGGTGCTTATGTAAAGCGCGCCAATACCTTTGGGTAGCATTTGAGCAATATAAAACTTTGAAAAAAATCCCACAGAAACTGTTCTGTGACATATTTTTTCAATTAGGGAAATCAAATAAAGGATATGAACATTTTTTGATTGATATGAAAATGCACGAGGGTTCTGATTCATGCATACCCGCACTCAAGATACGTAATGGTACTCTCGGAGCCACACACGGTCATTCTGACCTCCTCCACATGGGAGCTGCTAATTCTTGGTTCAGTGAGCAGTACAAAAATCGCAAACTACAGCAGAACTAACACTTACCACAATGCAGATGAACGTTAGTCGTTTTTTCTTTGTATTCAGGTGCAGCTACAACAACTTAAGTTGTTATTCCAAGCAGTCTGAAAGAAAACAGGTTAATATTCGGTTATAAGTGGTATTTTCGATTTAATTATTAATAAAACTTTCATAATATTTTAACATCCAAAGCAAAGCACATTAATCCTCCAGCGTGATGGTTGATATTTACTATACAAAAAAAGGCGACATGTATTCTTGTGATCAGAATTTCTGGGACAGAATGCAGAAGAGAAAAAACAATATCATCCTTATATTTTTTTCTGTGAAATGCGTCTAAAATAGGTTAATATTGCAAGTAATATTTAACTTAAAAGAAAAGTGAGAGGACAAAAATAACAAAATTTAAAAAAACAAGCCTTGGCAAAGCCAATAGCTCTCAGGTCTAAAAGGCCGTCCTATTGGGTTTAATAATGCTTTTTTGATTGTTGTATACATGTGAACATGTCTCATGAGCCATGCGCAAGCATGGCTTACAATTTTCCATTGGGCCTTCTTTTAGAGAAAGCATCAAGAGGTACACTAGTAAATGCACTATGAACAGGTGCACATATGCAATGTGACACATGCGTGTGCGTCATGATATATGTGTGCACATACGTTATGGCTATGTGTTGCACGCGCCACAACAGCAATTTTGTTATTTTTCAAGTATCATTCTAACATGGTGACTAGACATGCTAGAGCAGTAACATTTAAGTAAGAAAAAGAGTGAAGAAAGTGTGCAACATCACAAAAAATAAAGCAAGCAGCCTAGCGCCACTTTACATCTGGAATGCCCTTGTTAAAAATAAATAAATAAATATTGCATATGGGAGCTGTTTCAGGCGCAGGATGGGGAGATTCGGAAGGGAACATCAGAGGCATCACAGAAGAGAGAGGGGAGGATCAAGCAGAAAAAAGAGCAAGAAAACGCAAAATATAATTCATCCAGTCAGCACACAATCATGCTTTGTTACAAGGTTTGTAAAGCACAGCATATACCCCTAATGGTGTCCTGGCATTAAAGGATAAGCAACTGCACTTCAGGGTTTGTTCAGGATCATGTTTGCTGGAAAACTATAGGGTATATGTACAAGCCCCTATCGCCACAGGAACATCACTTTTTAGGAAGTTCCTGTGGCGATAGGGGCTATGCCTAATTTACAAGGCGGCGTTAAGCCACTTAATGTGACTTAACGCTGCCTTGTAAATAAGGCCCCCTTTCACGTTATGCTTAGTGTGAAAGGGGAGGGCAATGGGTGTTGCAGTAGGCATTCCACAGAAACACCTATTGATGCTGACGCTGCCTCTATTTACAAGGGAGGCGTAAATAGGAGGCAGCGCCAGAATTAAGACCAGGGAAAACCTGGTCTTACCCTGGCGAAACGAGAAGAAATGTTACATTTTTCCTCATTTTTGCTGTTTTCATGTGTGCTGCGTTGTGCAGCACACATGAAAACAGCAAAAGGCCAATGATTGTTTATGTACAGGAAGGTCTTCCTTCCTGCACATAAACAATTATTTTTTTTAAATGCAGTTTTGCAACTTCTGTGTGTGCTAGATTAAGAAGCACACATAGAAGTTACAAAGCAGCATTTAAAGATTGTTTATGTGCAGGAAGGGGGACCTTTCTGTACATAAACAATCTTCCCCTGAGGGGGCATGTTTTGGCGCTAGGCTGCTAAACTTAGCACCAGCGCAGGGGGAAATGCAGGGCTGCACCATATTCTTGTAAATATGGTGCAGCCCTGCGTTTCAGAAGTGGCAGAGCATGTCGTTAAGCCAAGGAGGCTGACGACACACTCCACCACTTCTTTGTATATATGCCCATATGTTTTAAGGTTTTTTTTTTACCTGAGAAGGGCATGAGATATTCCTGATGAAAGAGAAAAGAGTGCTAATGTTTGGCAGTGAGATGACCAATAGAACAAACTACAGAGTGCATGTTGGACGATTGGACAGGAATTTGTGATAAAGGTAAATAGATCCAATGTTGCTAAGGGCTCTGTGGACCAGGTGCAGAGATTTAAACACTGACCGCTTCCTTATGGGGAGACAATGCAGTGCTCTAAGATGTGAAGAGATAGATGCATTGGTAGGAAGATTCAGAACCGGCCGTATTCTGCACAGTCTGTAAGCAATAAATGGGGTAAGCCAGAATGTCCAAATACAGAGAATTGGCATAAACAATATGAGAAGTAATCACAGAATGCACTTCTGTCTTATGGGCAGTTTGATGAAGAAAAGGAAGAACTGTCCTCAGCTTTCTCAGTGGAAATAAAAAAGATGTCAGAAACCTGACTAGCCTGTACAGAGAATGTGAAATTACAGCCAACAAGAAACCTTACATTTCTGGTAGAGTCAACAGGTACCAGAGAAAGTCCAAACTCTGTGGGCGACCAGGACAGCGACCAAGTGAGGGCCTTCCAAAGATGAGGACCTTGGCCATGGCGCTATTACATTTAAGACAGTTCTCTTCCATCCAAATGACCACTGAGGACATGCAGGATATAATTTTTATATGGTTTAAGAGTGACTGTTAAGTACGGGAATGATACTTTGAGTTTTGTCTGCATGCGACATGATCTAAAAACCAAAAGAGTAGACAAGAGACGCCAGTTGGGTAAAGTACGCATTAACGTACAGGAGAAACCTGAGGGATGCCACCGGAGAGGGCGTAAGATCAAAGTGTAAGAGTGGAAGAGAAACAGAATGAAAGATGGAAAATAGCGCATTGCTTGAGGGCTTGCTCACAGATGCCTTGCTTGAATAATCTTATAGTAAGTATAGATAATGAAACAATATTGAATGAAATTGAGTGAATCAATAAGACCTAGGTGTCTATGATCATCAGACAGTAAGGCAGTTTCGGTATTGTGTAATGGACGAAAGTCAGAATGGGTCTTATTCAGCAGAGTGTTGGTTTTCAGAAAACTGTATAGCTGTTTCTTGACCACTGTGAGACTGACATATGTCTGGGCTGGAAAAAACAGAGAAATAGGGATGAAAGTCATAGTACCAAGAGCAAACACATGAGGTAGACAGCAAAGCCATTCATTCGTGAGCAAGGGGATGACCCAAATCCAATTTAAGTATATGTTCCGTATTTGAAACAATACTTCTGGCTCTGTAGCAGAGACCTAAAAACGATTATCATGGGTGATTGACTACTATATCAAGCTCTTCCGGCAAACACACAAAGAAGAGAAATGGAGATAAAATCAAGAAACCAGAATGTCATTGACACACAAATGGGAGCTTTGGATTAACAAACAGCACATATAATAAAAGCTGTAATATATATTCAACACATATAAATAGAACCTGTGACATGACCAATGGATAAAGGCGGTAACTGTGAAAATTGATTTACAGAAATAGAATATATGATTTAATCAATATAGGCAAACAGAAGCTATGTTGTAATCAATATACACAGACACAAGTTGTGTAATAACAAATACACACAAATAGACACTATGGTAATCAAGACACAGAAACATAAGAAGCTGTGAGATCACCAATATATACATACCGACGACGTCATACATTCCATACTTAAAAATAAAAGTGTGGATATTATCATTCGACAATGGTTAGCCACAACGTATTGTCTATTGATTACATATTAATCCTTTGAAATCATTAACTGATATCTTCCTATTGAGGTTAATAGTTTATTTTACTTCTCACAACTTGACAATGTCCTCTTGGTAGGTTTTGTTTTTAGCCCTGAAGAAATCCAGCTTCCACCTGAATAAAATCCATTGCCTGACTGAATTAAGATTGATCACAATGTGAAAGAAACTGTACAGAAAATGAATTACGCCAAGCACTTGGAGAACAGATTACCCTCTGACTCAGAGTATTTTCCCGTTAAGTCACATGCACTGAGTTGTTGCTAGTACATGGACTCCCATCTCCGTTTAGAAGCAGTGAGATAACCAATGAAGTTACAAGCTATACTATTGATGTTAAACATGTTCAGAAAAGCTCTGGTTTAATCAATAGGGACAAATAGAAGTGATAATGTCATTAATACACACTAATAAGATCTGTGACATAAAAAAATGGAAGCAGCAATACAGTGCTTTCATGCAAATAAACAGAAACTTGTCTTCCACCAAGAAGCAGACATAGAACTGATATCACACAAACATGTAAAGAAATCTATGATACATTCACTGTGCACACAGATACAAGCTGTGATACAATCCATTCATATATTTAATACTCTCATAATGAAACTGCAATATAATCACAATACACAAATAGATTCGTTGGAACAAGCAATGCACACATATACGCACTGAGACAATCAGTACACACGAAAGAAGCTGTGATATAGTCAATGCACAGTAATAGGAGCTGCGATATAACCCATGCACAAATAAATACGATTATATGATCAACAGGTATACATAGATATTAACATTTAATATGTAGAAAAAGATAGAAGCTGAGAAATAATTAATACAGATAAACTTAACATGTGACAATCAGCACAACAAATTAGAATTGAAGATATAATTAATTCACCGACATAAGAACTGTGACATAATTATTATACAGAAATTGAAGGGCTGATATAATTATTCTGCGCAAACGGTTGTGATGTTATCAAAACACCTGCACATTTCTATGAATTCTGAAATGTAATTTTACGAATACCCCCAAAAAACATTTCCGAAATACCACCAAATGAGGAGCCATTTCAGCACTTTGCCAATTTAGTGTGAAGCACAAATCAAAAAAGGTTGATATCTGGAAATTAGGGAAAATGAGTCCCTGCAGAGACTGAATAACTCAATCCGTAAAAATGTGTTATTTAATCAAGGAAGTACAATAAGGGCACCTGCACCAAAATAACTACGTCTGATAGAAACACATGCTAATTCTAATCAAGCACAATTGCAGCTAAAATTATGGTTGTCGGGGGCTATCTTTTATTTTTTCCAGACAGTATTACTTTAGGGCCTGATTCATAAAGCTTTTTCTGTGAGAAGTTGTGTCTTAAACAAGACTTAGGTGTGACTTGCTCAAGAATTTCCAGACATGTAGCATACTTAATCCTGGAAAAAAGCTTTGTCAACAGTTATTTACATATGGATGTCCCTATCAACTGGGGATTGGAATCTCTTTGTAATAACACTCATAAAGGCTACAAAACCATATATCTATTTATGAATGTATATGGTAGTGCTATACCCTGAACCTAGACAACAGGCAAAACAGTGCTGTACGTGGTCAAAGGCAAAAATAAAGTCAACGATAGATAGGAGTGGTAGCTGGGTTGTAGTAAGTGTCCATCACTGAAGAAGAGCACTAAGTCACCAATTCAATCTGTGATATCTTCCCCAGACGAAGTACTCATGTGGCATTAAATGTCACCAATTAATTGCTACCAAAGCCCACCCGTCTAAGTGACGGTTGGAAGCAGTCCAAAACGTTATATGTGTCGTGGCATGCTATCAAATTATCATAACCAAAATATTCTCTGACAGATATATTGTGTCCTAAAGATCGACAACTATATCACCTCATTGGAGTTAATTATAGAAAAGCTGACTTCTATTGACTTGGCTGCTAATAGTAATCCACAAGCTGTGGAGCTAGCCTCATTTCTTATTCTACTCGACTTGGTTAATGCTCTTGATGTTGTTGGGCAGAACAAGTGTACGCTCCCAACCTTTCATGGTAGAGGTAGCTGCTCTACAATTACCTGTTAATAGTAGTCTGGAACATCTACTAGCTTATGGCTCTGTGGTCCCTTCCAACATTAGTGATCATCACCCTATTGAGCTCCCACTCTTTATCCGTCTGAAGGAAAGGCTCAGGGTGGATGTTGGAGCTCTTAATCTTGAAAAAATATATGGAGCGAATAGACAGTTAGGGAAAGCAACAGCTGCACTTACCTCCTATACACAAAGTATCAATGATTTACAAAACTCAAGTTGCCCACCTATTTGGTCCACTGTCCCAAGACCATACACGTTTAACACCAAAAAATCATTACATAGAGAGGCAACACTTCAGAAAATAAAAGTTATATATAACAATTTAGAATCCAGATATACAGATAGAAAAAGATTCTTTTATTATTGCAGGTTGAACAGAAGCAGAGATGCAGCCAACGCGTTTCGCCCGACAACGGGCTTTCTCAGGGCAAAAACGAAGCGTAGTCAAATCCGGTACGGAAACTATTGATTGCCACAATTTAGACTTAAAATCACTTTGCCTCTAAGCACCAATTCTCCTCAAGTATCCACATTCACAAGAACAAAGGTAGCCGGAATCATTCGGTAAATCAACACGATTGAGGAAAAAGTTTTCTCCAAAGGTAAATAACACGTATGAAAATTCACTACGATTGGTGAATTTTTCTGAACATAAGCTATGTGCGAAACCACCGCAGAGTGGCTGGTTGAGCCCGTGAGAGGATATCGTCCCGGTTTGGAATACAGTACTCTGTTGAAGGTTACCCCGGGGAGGAGCCAGCGATCCATGGCGTAGCCAGGGTCATCGAAACGGCCATAGGTACAATGGTTTAAGGCCGCAAGGTGCGCTGCCCAATAATATTTTTTGATGTCAGGCAGGCAATTCCACCATCGCACCAGTTAACGGGTAATTTCCGTAAAGCAATCCGTGGGTTACCGTCCCAAAGAAGTTCTCTCTGAAGCCCTTCAATTTCCCTAAAATAAAGGCCTATAGTTCTTTGTGCAGCCTGCGACAAACTCTGGGGGTGGCTCCCTCAAGCCACTCTTGAAAATGTATCTGGCTCAATGCATACCAATTGCTATGTATGGCACCGAGGTTTGTGGCTTTTAGAATTGCAAGGTTATACATTGTGAGGAAAATAGATTCTGTAGAAAACATTTGTCTGTTCCCGTTTCTGCCTTTCACTTTATTTGTCATAGAGAGCTTCGCCTTCCGTATTTAGCTGATTGCATTAAGGCCGGTCCTGTTCTACTGTGGCTTGCAATTTGGAATAACGCTGAGGCTGGGCTACAAAGGATAATATAATGGATTGACTTTCGCTGGAAAAGTGTTTACTTATTCCGTGGTTGGCCTATGTGAAAGCTGAATATTGTAAAATTGGAATGGAATCTGCTTTTACAGAACCGTCATCTTGCACTAACATAGACAAAATATAGTAGCACATGCAGTTTATGTCCATTATTAATCTCAGCATTTGGGGGATATGTCGACAAAGCATAACGTGTCTGGATATATAGTTCTATGTGAACTTTATTGTTAAGCCAAATATATTTGTTATGCACAAAGTAGATGGGAATGATCTTTGCTGTTTCATTTCCGGTCAGACACAATGAAATAGCTGTTGTGTTTTCCCAAAGACTTTACCCATAATCTAGAGGCCATACTATGTCCCCGTGATAATGTATCAGGCCAATCAATGCTTAATTTTACATTTTTCCTGCAAATTTTATGTAAAATAGACGAGGTTGTTTTTATTTCCAGTTTAAAAAAATATTCTAGTGGTATTTGTCAAAGTAAGCCCACTCTCAAACTGCTAAAGACTGTACCAAATGCTGAAATGTCCTGTACGTTTGGGCCTTTTTAAAATCCACTGTGTGCTCGTAGGTCCATGCTTTCTTAAAAGTATTTGATCACATAACTTTTTAATAATTCTGTTTGATGTAATACTATAAATTTAATGGACGTTTGCGTACTTCCGTATAAAGTTTGATGATGATGATGAGCACAAGGAATCAGTTGGGCAAATGGTTTAAACTCAGGGGGGGGCAACATTATGTCAAGTTTACAAACATTGCACTTTGCTAAAGCAAGGTTTTGTCAACATAGCAAACTATCTTGTAAACCATCTTGCATAAAATCGTTTTGCAGAAGAATTTTCCAGCAAGAAGTTTTATTGTGATTAAATTCAGGCAGGTAGAGATAGTACCTTTATATGGTCAACTATTTTACTATTAGTTTTAATCTGTACTACAGATAAAAAAAACAGGTCAATAGATCAAATCTGTAGGTCTTATCTCACCTGGATTCTGGAGCTTCATTTACATTTTGTAGAAGATCATAATAAAGCGGGACGTTTTAAAGACATAAGCTCAAGGCTGCAGAAGACACCTTTTGATGACCAAGGCATAAGGTCTAGTCATTGGATGAGACCAGCCCCTTTACTCGTCAGTCTCTCTGCAGATTTTCTGCAAGAGATACAAGTTAAACACATAATAGTGAGTATGATGCCACAAGCTCAGATAGCAGTCCAGTCCTGGCTGCCAATCCTCTAAATAGGATTGGCAGCCTTGTAGTGGGAGGGGAAACTTCTATAATCTGGACAGGTCACATTGTTCTCTAGATGTGTGCCCCTGAGTCCCCTAGATCTCAAATGATCTTCGTGCAACACAAATTTTAGCTTGAGCCAAAATTATAGGTGAGATTAATTTCTTCAGATCCAAATCTATCTCAGTAGTCTGTGATGTTCCCCAATCTCTGTCAATTTACCAGTAATCAACATATTATATGCAGAATATATTGGAGTTCTATTGAACAGAAAGGATACCACCTAGATACAAGATTTATTTAATTTAGACCTCTGCCGAGGTCAACAAATACAAAATAATATTGTTAAACAAAAAAACTGTTGTAATATGTCAGCTTTAAAACAACTTTAAAAAAACGTAAATAATTTATACAAATTAAAACAGACAAATTCATCAGGTGGCGATTTACAAAGCATAATTAAACCTCATGCAGAGGAGGTTTACATCTAAAACAGAAAACAGATGGACTTTATATACCAACGCCGCGCCTCTACCAGAATCGGAATTTGACAAACTGGCAATACATGAAATAAATCTTGCTCACCTTCATCACACAAATAACAGATACCTGTTGTATTTTCACAATTATTCCATTTAGATGTATATACTTTTAATGGGAGGATCCCTAACCACAATAAAAGAATACAGCGCCGGGCCATGTGTTCTAGTGAAAACCGTATGTATCGTAGCAGAGATTTATGTTCTATACTTTCTACAAATTGTGCATAACAGAAAGGATGTCAATATTTGTCAGTGTGTGCTAGCCTGGGAAACCTCTTCGGGCATGACATGGACCATCTGAAGGAATATCTTACTACAATTCAAGCCTGAAAGTTAAAAACCTACCTCAAACTCAACCCTACAAAACACAATTTGTGATCAAAGCCATTGACACCGAACAACAACATGTGAAAGGTTAGCGCTGACCAATTAACCTTGATGACTTAACTCCACACCTCAATGACACCAACGTCAATTTCAGGACTCATTCTGCAAGTAATAAGGAAAATTGCCTCCTGCAAGGTATCTCTGCTGTCCAAAGTGAGTGCCTTTCTACTGAAAATGATGCTATTCTATTTAAGTAAATGGTTTGCTCGGATAGTTAGCATGTCTCAGATCTACCGACTGCCCCTTGAAGAGTGTCACCAAGGCTTCCACATGCTTTAACAAATGTCTTCAGAAGTTTGACAGAGTCACACAACCCACAGGGCTACTGGCTCACAATGCCTGCCTGCCTGCATCACCTTAATGTCTTGCTGTGTCATTTGCAAGTCCTCTGGAGGTTCATTCAACACTCACTGTAATAACTTCACAGGGCCTTCCATAATATTCAAAGGAACTGGAACAATATCCACAACCCCTTTCTTACTGCCACATCAATGTATTGCATTTGAAGAGAACACCTGCTGTCAAATTTCCTACTGTAAACCTCATTTCCCATCCCTTGCCTTTTCTTTTCACTCCTCGTTCTCCTTTCTGTCCCTCTTGTCCCCATTGCATAAATGTAAACCCCTTCTTCTGTAAAGTATTTCTTTAATTTGTACGTAGGTCGATTTTTATCTAAATCCAATGCCTAGATGACTTCCACGAAAGCCCCAGGCCTCAGTCCACCCACACAAAGCTTTGGACGGAATGCCAAGGGTTATGAAGAAGGCCCATATGTCCTTCGAAACATCCACAGGGGCCATGACAGCTGCTAGGACAGCTGTACCATACAGCTTTTGGAACTTGTAGCTAGAGTTACTATGCTCCGTATAGGATAAAGCAGGGCACTACAGAAGTTCAAGAGCTTCTGGGGACCAAGGAGTCAAGTCAGGAGAGTAGCTTTCTTAGTGATACCACCAAGCCTTAGTTAAACATGTTTCGGGAAAAAGGTGGGGAGCGTCTTTCAGTAAGAAAAGATAAGGACTGGAGCTAAAACCAATCCATAACATTAAAAATGTTGTTCCTAATGTGCTACTTTAGATGTTGTTTCCACCATTGAAAAGAAAAACAGAAAAGGGCTCCAGAGGCTCAGGTGAAAGTGAGTTCTTCTTAGTACCAAGAAAACAGAGAAATGTAATATACGGATAATTAAAATCTCCCTTTCACATCATGTCACTCGGTCAAGAGCTGAGCTTGGTGCACAGCTCTTGTTCTCCTCCTTGTTTAAGCCATTTGGTCATATTATCAAGGACCGGCGATAGCATTATCGCTAAAGCTGCGATAATGGGCTTGATAATATGCCCTTGTGAATTCCCATAGAAGCCCAGGTTCACACCAGAACCTGGGCTTCTATGGGAATTCACAAGGGCATATTATCAAGCCCATTATCGCCGTTCCTTGATAATATGGCCACTAGTGAGTAGATGAGATGCCTCTCTCTAGAAGGCCATCTATAATTAGATTTTGCTCCAGGAATTGGCGTGGACTTTTGTTTTATTGGCAGTAACTTCATAAACACGTTTAGCCTGGTAAAACTTTCTAAGAAAATTCAGTTCATTATGTCTACACATAGTAGAGCTATATAACTTGGAAAAATGGACTGTCTACCTACCATTAAAAATGTATAAATGAACGCTAGTTTTATTTTGCAAGATGCACTTATCATGGTGCACGAGTGACAATACCATCATGACAAGCGAAATCCACCTGGAGACAGTTTCAGGCAGTGAGAATCAATATTTTCCCCACGTATCACCACATACACATATGATCGTATAGTATTACCTCTGTAAATGCTTAGTCAGTGAAGGTTATTAATAATTGACATCTTCCAGCTAGAGCCTGATTATCTGCTAAATGCCAAACTGTACAATACTGATGTTAAACAATGGTTTTCTGAAGAGAAGCAGTCTGAAGCCTTACCAGAATGTTCTAGGAAAGGTTAAAAAATAAAAGAAACAGGGAATCAGAAAGTTATGGACTGGGTGGGATAGATTTTGGAACATCTGGGAAAGCTGGGACCCGTACTCCTCAAAGATCTGGGTGATGATTCTTGTTATGCAGCATGAGAGGTAAAGAGGAAACTCCTTTCACTAGCTCTGAATTTCAAAATATTCAAACTACTAAGTAAGAACTCAGGTCGACAACTAAATTCTGGTTAATTTGTTTACTTCAAATCCTGAAACAGATTAATAGACACCAATCTTAGCATTATGGTGTAGAAATACAAAGTAAATAGGGGGAAGCCAAATCTCCGGAAGCGATTCACCCTATATAACATAAAGAAGACAACTAACTTGATCACAGCAAGATGTTATCAGTAGGCAAAAATGCACGTCGGATTGCATCACAATTTCATGCAAAAGGCCCTACAAATCCCTAACGGAACCCTACACTACCTTAAAGTTGCAATCCTAACCTAAAGCAAGCTGCAGTAGAGATGGGAAAAGGTGTCAGCTGTTAGAGCCCTCCTAAGAAGGGGTCATGTGGCGTACAGTCACAAAGCCAAAGATGAGGTCTGCACCATAAAGCGTCCAACAGCATCTGTTCCAAACTATGTTACAACATAAGCAATCACTGAATTAAGGCACCTCCCACAGTGTTACTGGTATTTTTCCATTATTCCAGCATCCTTTCAACTAATGAAGCTGTGTCCACCTGCAGTGGGAACACAAGAGATATGCAACATTCCACAGTGCAAGCAAATGCAAATTCAAATGTTAGTTGAAAAATACATTGAGAATGTATTTAAGGTCTACAGTTAGGCTACATGAACAACACACCGGTTACATTATGTACACCCTTTGCAAGCAAATAATACATACATTCAGCATATACTTCAACAGTTATAAATGGCAAGTCTTAAAATATTAGTGCCATGAGTGTGATATTAAACAAATCATTAAACAAATGTAGTTTGTTATCCCTTAACACAATAATAATGCACATTTTTGTCAGTTATAGCTCTGGAGCACACAAGAAATTTGCTTTAATCATGATTACTTTAACATCTTGTACTCCTCTTTCTTCTTTTCATACATTAGTCACACAGACTATATGGGAGTGCAGACTAACCGTGATTATAATGCACTCCTACTGTCATTTCAAAAAGGAGAGGCACAAACTACTCTCCTCCACATCACAGACACGTGACACAGCCTCCATACCATGGCAGATTTGAAAAAGGGACAAAAAGCTGTAGTAAAAGTGTGGCCTGAACCAGGTGATAATTTGGAGATAAACATCCCAATTAGGGTTTAATTTCCTGAGCAATGGCGAAACTAAGGACCACTTTATGATCAGAAGTTTACCTCCTCCCCCAACGCAGACTGGATACTACTTAGCAAAGCTGTTTCCTTGAGTGTTTGAACTAACCGGGTGCATTCAATGTTCCCATTATACACCCTGACTCACGTTCCTTGCTGCTATTTAGGAATATAATGCTCATGGACATCTGGAAATGTATGTGAAATATTGTGCTTTTGTTTCAGGAAAATGGAAGTAAGCAAGAATTCCCTTCTCTAATTAGGGCCAGATGTAGGTAGTGATTTAGCGATCGCAAACGCTGAAATTCACCGAATTTCCACGTTTACGATCGCTAAAACCCCATGCGTACTGTAGAGGAAGAAACACCGAATCGCAAAATAAGGAACCGCTAAAACCAATGGAATTAACCTAGCGATTCCTTATTTAGCGATTATGCCACACCGACTCACTATTTATCGAATCGCTAAATAAGGAATCGCCACATAAAGTCGCAGAACCATGTACCTAAAATCGCTAATACCGATTCCATTAAAAATCGCTAAATAAGAGTCGCAAATTACCACTAACTCAAAGCAGGTGGTAACCAGGTGCACAGCATATAAACAGCCCCAGAATGCATCTGTGTGAACACAATGGCGGCCCTCTATGTCATTGCAAGGTGGATACGGATACAAGCTGCAGCTCAAAGGATCTGGAGACGACAGGAACGCGTATACAGACTGTGCATCACAGTATTCCAACTCACAGAGGCAGAAATCCATGAGAGGTACAGGCTACACCCAATCACCATCCTGGACCTGATACGTGACCTACACCCACTCCTGGAGCACCAGACACCAAGGGCGCAAGCAATACCCCCACATGTGCAGGTCCTCTGTTGCCTGCACCTACTAGCATTCGGCAGTTACCAGGGGGTAATAGCTGTGGGTGGTGGTGTCTCAGAGTTGCCTGTCGCGTTTTGACCATGATGCAAAGGATGTACCACTACATCCGGTTCCCCAGTACACAGGCGGAACTGCACAAGACAAAGATGGACTTTTATCAGAAGGCCCAGTTCCCACATGTAATAGGGTGCATTGACGGGACCCACGTGGAGGAGTGTGGCTCAATGGTTAGAGCGGCAGACCCTGAAGCAGAGTTCTGGCCAGGGACCAGGGTTCCATTCCCACCTCGGCGGGGCTCAGGCTCAATTTCCTCGGACCTGTCTATTCTCGCCTCGGTGCCTATTCTAATCACGGGCCCACGCTGCAACTCTGGGCAATAGCTTGCTTAGCCTCCACACCGGCCCCAACAGCGCTAAGGATGCCTGGCTTCACCCTGGGGTGCCCAGGAGTGGTGGACACTTCACAGGGAAAGCCAGGAGGGGTTCCAAAGCGGTATGAGTATCAGCGCCAGGAAACCGCAAAGGCAACACCGCAAGGTGGCCGTCTGGTGACAGTGCGCTCTATAAGTACCTTGACATTTACATTTACATTTACATTTACCCACATACCAATCTGCCCCCCTGCTGCTACTGAGTACATCTACAATAACCGCCAATCAACACATTCAATCAACGTACAGGTCATATGTGATGTGTCCCACATCATTACCGACATCGTAGCAAAATTTCCAGGGAGCACGCATTATTCCTACATCTTCAGGAACAGTGGGATCTATACCCGTCTAGCTGGGGATGAATTTGGAGAAGGATACCTGCTAGGTAAATAAATGTGACACACACTGATGTCTACCTTTGATGTATCTATTGCTGACTGCGAATAATCTTTCTTCCTTTAACACCTAGGTGATAGCGCATATGCGGTGCGAGCATTCATCCTGACTACATACCTCAACCCATCTACCGCAAGTG
This sequence comes from Triturus cristatus, assembly GCF_964204655.1. Taxonomy (NCBI): domain Eukaryota; kingdom Metazoa; phylum Chordata; class Amphibia; order Caudata; family Salamandridae; genus Triturus; species Triturus cristatus. Next base: position 140,318,906 of record NC_140591.1, on the reverse strand, counting down.
GAAGGCGATTCAATGTTGCACATTAATAAACGAGGAATGAGGTGGAGCATACTTGCGGACTCCTCAAAAGCAGGTTCCGTTGCCTGCACAAAAGTGGAGGTGCACGGCAGTACCGCCCTGTGACCTGCTGCTAAGTAATAGCAACATGTGCCATGCTGCATAACCTGGCTACAAGGAAAGGAACACCCGTGGAACAGACTGAATCAGAGGAAGAGGAAGAGGATTGTCCACAGGCACAGCACAGCGTAGCAGGAGTCGCAGCAGCACCAGATGGGAGACACAGACGGGCTGAGATCACACACAAATATTTGTAAGTAATGAGACAAAGCGAGTATATGTAATAGTGTGACGGTGTTTAATTGACCTTCAGTCAGGCAATAAGACAGCACACTGCCACACCATGATGGCCTCACAGTGCCTCAACAACCCTAACATGGCATAGATACTTCCCATGCAATGTTCACAATCCCATCATTATGTCAGATGGGTTACTTCACCTATCTACCAATGCCAGGCGATGTTTGGTTTATTTTCTGCGCCCATGTGCAGCACTGCTGCGTTCACTAGGCACACTGTCCTCCCTAGCGGTCTTTCCTGCGGTTGGCCCGTGCGTCCCGCTGCGCCTCCTGGACTCCTGTAATGAGGGAGTGATGCTGCTGCAGCTTATTGCCTCCTCACTTTCACCCCATCCCCCGATCATGTGGCAGCGATTTGCAAGGTCTACATTACCTCCAGGGCACTGGTGACTGTGACCAATCCCCTTGTGATGTCACGGCTGCACTTGGCCATCTCCAGCTACCTGGCCACCGAGCGCCTGCTGAGTACATGGGTGGCATTGCATAGCCGGTTCACTGCCTTGGTGTACCAATCCAACCTCTGTCTGTCCCTGCGCCTTGCCACACGCTCGCTTTCCATCTTGCTGCATAACAGCCTAACAGCCTCTGACATGTCCCGCATGCCCTCAGCCACGGTGTTGTTGAGGCAGTATATGGCCTCCTTCATGTCGCAAATGTGTTTGTTGTTCGCCACCATCTGGCGTTGCATTGCCCTCATTGTTTTGCCTTGCAGGCGCTGCACTTTCAGCATCTTCCCCTCCAGACCTGCAAAGACACTGGACTGCTCTACCTCAGGACTGTGTGCCCTTGGTCGGCGTCTTAGGGCACCTGTGTTGCCAAGCTCCATGGGGGACTGTGTTCCTGCTGTGTGTCCATCCTCATCCTTCGGGGTCTGTTGGACTGCCATGCGCTCCTCCTCTGAGCCCTCCATCTGCTGGAGGCTAGCCACTGTGTGCCTCCTGGCTCTCAGTGGTGGTGGTGGTGGTAGTGGTGGTGGTGGTGGTGATGGTGGTGTGACCTCAGCAGGTGACAGGACATCCTCCTCCAGTGTGTTGGGCTCCCTGGTTGTCTCATCTGTCTCCCCTCCTGCAGCCTGGCGTGATGGCTCGCCTGTGGATACAGAATGTCCATTTACTCACTTGTGTAGCAGCATTTGCCTTACAATAAACTAATGACTGCTAATCTAACTGTCTTGCCCCCGCTTGCTTATCTACTGATGTGTATGACATGCATTTGGGTTCAGTGGACTGACTGCTATGCTAAAAGTTGATTGGGACTACGTCTCCCATGATGCTTTGATGGATATTGGCAAAGCATGGACTGGAGTGGGATTCTTGCAGGGTAATTAGGGATTGGGGCTAGGGAGGGGGGCGGAACTGTCCACGTCTCCAATGCTACTGATGCTCTCTGGCAGGAGGGTGGACTCCACCATTTGTTCCAAGGCAGTCGGTGCAGGCGCTGTTGATGTTCCCCCACCTGTTTTTCTAGCTTGTTTGAGCCTGTCAGCCACCCTCTCCTTGGCACATTTCCTGAGATCGTACCAGCGCTTCTTGAGTTCCTCTATTGAGCCCTGGGTCACGCCGATGCTATTGATTTTCTGGTGGATCATGAGCCATATTTTCCTTTTTTGGGATTCGGTACCGTGCAGTGATTTTTTCCCAAAGAGCTGGTCGTGGTCCTTCACCACCTCCTCAATCAGTACCTCCAACTCCCTCTCACTGAACTTATGTTTTCTCTTCCTCTCTCCAGCATCCTCTCCCTTCTCTTGTATGTCCATGGTATCTTTGGTGGGTCAGCAAGGTGGTTGCTGTGCAGCTCCTGGGGTTTTGCTTCAGCTCCCTGCCTCTCCCACAGCTTCAGGTTCAGTGTAACTGCATGGGTGTGGCCACTTCCTGGTTGTGAGGTCATCAGGAAGTACAGGATTGGCTGATTCACAGATTTGCGATTTTTTGAAATACCTGATTCGCTGAATACTGATTCGGTAATAATGAATCGCTAATGCCGAATCGGTAATAAGGATTCGGTATTTATTGAAGCGGATAGTACCGAATCGCTATCTTTTAGCGATTTTTTAGCTACATCGGCAATTGCGAGTTCTTAATAGCGATTCGGTTAAAATCGCTATTAAGAAGCCGCAATTTGGGTTTTACCTCCATCTGGCCCTAATGTTCCATAGAAGGAAAAATACAAATAAATTTTGTAACAATGGTGTTGGACCTGACATCCTAGGCTTGGTTTTCTTCCAACATTTTGCCTTCAATCGTCCTGTTTTGCCTGACTTCATTTATTTTTTCTGGCCTTAGAGCTCTGCACACTTTGCCACTGCTAACCAGAGCTAAAGTGCTTGTGCTCTCTCCTTCAAACATGATAATATTGGCTTCTACCAAAGTGCCTCATGCATCCCACTGCATCACAGTTTTAAACTGTCATTTCAGCCTGGCACGATAAATCTTTTCCCAGGCCTAAACTTTCTTTTTTAATACATATACGTTACCCCAGGGTAACCCCTAAACAGCCTGTAGGGCAGAATGGGCAGAATGCAGTGTATTTATAAAGTTGGACATGTGCTTTTGACTTTTATATGTCAACAAAAGGGAAAAACTCTTAAAGGCCTGAACCCCACTTAGGTTAACATTGGGTTTCCCTATTACATTTCATGAGTGATAAATTTCAATAGGGAGCAGGTAGGAATGTCCAGTATGGTTTCTAAAGAATTGTAATTTAAAATCCTCTTTATTTTTATTTATTTCTTTTTTGGGAGTTGTATGGATCTGGAGCTCGACCCGAAGATATCAGAGCGCTTTACATGAGCACCAGTTGCGTTACAGATAGATACATTAATTTGGTTAGGCACAGGGAGATTAAGTGATTTGGACAGAACTACAGGTTATTGAGCATCCCTGCCGAGACTCAAACGCAGGTCCCCAGCTTCGAAGTCGGCCGCTCTAGCCGTTAGTCCACATTATCCTCCAAGGGGCAAGCACAGGCCAGGGGTGGGAGGCAAGAACTTCCAGACACCCCTGAAGGGGGAGAGCTATAGAAGCTTTTCCCACTTCAAAGCGGGCACCAGGGGTAAATAGAGGCTCCTCAGACTCAACTCTTTGGCAAACTTCTGGATCTGTGGAGGACTCAGAAGAATGGCTGCTGTGCTGCTGAAAGAAGACCTACCCTGCTACTCTGCAGTCCTACTGCCTGAGTGAGAAGGACTGGACCTGCATCTTGAACCCAGGACCACCAGAATGACTCCAAGGGTTAGGTAGCTGACCTCCTGATCAGACTCTCAAGGATAGAAAAAGACCCAAACATTTTGGCCCCTGCACCTGGCCTCTGCCTGCTGTGAGTCCTAACCCCCAGGTGGTGCCCTCAAGTCCTGGACCCTTGAAAGAGGGGCCAAAGGTGCTCTGCCAGTTAAGCTGTGGTCTCATCAGAACTGACGCAACACGATGCAAGCCAGATGCAGCTCTTCGCAGCACCTCAATGGAAACGACGCAGACTTGACGCAAGCCCTGATCACAGCCTGCACAGCTCATCGAAACCCCCGCTGCACAACACATCCTCAACACGGACCTTGTAGAGTCTCATTTGAACCAACACAGCGTGACACAATCTCAACACCAGTCCGTGTCGCAGCCTTCACAGCTCATCAGAACCACTGCTGTGTGACATATCTTCAATGCAAGCCCGCTTCAAAGCCCTCACTGCTCATTGGAACCACCACTGCATGAAGCATCTTCAACCTAGACCTCACATCACTTCTTGGGACCACTGCTGTCCAGTGCAACAACTCTCAACCAGAATTTAAGATATATTTCTCAGCAGGTCCCAGTATCTGACCCACTCTCCATCGCAGCTTGACTGAATTTGTGACTTTGTCCCAGGGCAGCACTACCAGATAACTACAGTTGGCCCTTTGTGCGTTTAAGCACTATTTTTACCTAGATCTTTACAATTGAAAATCTCTGGTTCTACTGGTTTGATTATTGTTATTTTGATTTCAAATAATTTATTACATTTTACTAAATTTTTCGATATTCCTGTGAGATTTTACTTGTGTTATGTTTTCACTTTATTACTGTTAAAATGCTGCATAAATGCTTTACACATTGCCTCTAAAATAAGCCTGACTGTTTTCGTGCCAAGCTACCAGAGGGTTAAGCACAGGTTAATTTGGGGTTTGCTTGTGTTTCACCATGACAAAAATTGTTGTTTCTGCTTGATTAGGGTTTCACCCCTCCCCCAACCAGTAACCCAATGTCCTACAAATAGTTTGCAGTAGTCATCTGAGCTACAATAGGAAATAGGAATATCTAAACTAATGGACATCACTTAGTGACTGCTAAATGTCTGTTTGATGAGCATTTGGGATAAACAAAAGGGCAAAATCCCTAAAGACATCTTCCTTCCTTGGCTTCCACCCTCATTCATGTGTGATTCAAATTAAGCGGGTCATTTTGCAATTGAACAAACTTTATGTCAGTTGTCTCCCCCTGGGGCCTATATATTATTCAATTTCTTTAGACAGTTCTTTCTGCACCAGTCCACTAATCCACACCTCTTCACTAGTCACTACCTCACTCATGGGCTAGGTGCCTAAAGGCCACAATCAAACCTACCAAATTGATTGCCACTGTTTGCCAACAGAGATCAATTTTTCCTGAAGACTCAGTGGCGTAGTATTAGGAGACATTGGGCCAGATACGACCATTCAGTTTTGCCCCTGCTGCCCCTCACAACATTAAAACAAATGCTTGGTGGTGACCCTGCCCTTCTAGGGACATCACCAGGCTCGAATAAATAATTTTAAAAAGCCCTCTTAAGGTTTTTTGGGGTGGCTCATGCCGCTCATTTGTTATTTATTAAACAAAATTACATTTTGGGTGTCCCGGACTTCACTCTGGACATTCACTCTGGACACCTAGGGCCCGATTCTCAAAAGTAATCTGCGATTGTCTTTCTTTTTTTTTTAAATATTGGGGAAGGAGCATGTGCCCCCCCTTCGAGTGTATAGTAGCCCAAGGGACCTCATCCCTGGGGCCAAACTTCATTCAAAATGGAGGGCAGTCTGCCGCTCCTTTCTTTGGTCTATCACTGGCCCTGGGGACCCCATCACTCAGGACCAACTTTATTTAAAGGGGAGGATGCCTTCAGCCCCTCTCCCCAAGCCAACCGTGGGAGATGTATTTGCCCCTGCTCAGCTTTTTTATCTGCTCCTACAGGTCGTGAGCAATCTCTGTTTTCCCACAAGAGCATGGCAGGTGTCAGGGTTTGCGTGGCCCTGTCCAGTTTTCCACAGTGAAAGCGGAAACGGCCTGGTTTTTCCCCGCTAGCCGTGCGAGAACCGCTTCATAGAGCCCTTCCGCCCTGGCAGCATTGCCGAGTATTCTGTTTGATGAGACGTCTTTGGCGGCATTTGTAGCGGTTCCTGTCCCCCATCACGGTTCGAGAACGGCTGCCGAAGGAGCCCTCCGCGTCAGCAACGCTTGAAGCGCGCCTCGTATAAGACTTCAATAAGAAAGGTCCCGGTGAGGGTAAACCGGTTAGGAACTTCGTTTGGCAGACTCGGGCTGGTACGGTAAGGGTGCAGTGCACCACAACAGTTCCCGACGTGCCCAGCTAGGTGACAGACGTTTATGGTGAAATCTTGCATAATATGGATTGAGTTTGAACAAACATAATTCTTCAGACTTTTTTGGGTACAGATGAGCAGATTTGTTATTTGGCATAGCTTTCACTTTATTGCACTCTGTGTTCCTCCTCGTTGGTGAGCCACACGTCTGTAGGCTCTTGCGAGTAGCAGTAATACCAGTTCCTGGGCATTATACGTGCCTACTCAAAAGCAACAGACTTGTGTGGGTCAAACACGAATTGTTCACCCGGAGTGAACAAAGACTGCCTTTGTTTTGTTTATGAAGCACTTTGTTTACCTGTATGTGTGGAACCATTCAGTCTGAAGGATGTGAGATCGCTAAATTGTGTTCTTATGGTTATGTATCCTTAGCAGGGGATTGTGGATGAGACAAGACGGTCTCATACAACCTCTGCGACACCATACCAGAGAAGAATCTGGGTACGTTAAACAATGAGGAGGGGTTACGCATAGAGAGGTTGCTCAGATAACAGCGCATGCCTGAAACTAACGGTGTCTTCTCCCTTGTAGTGTTGCGTGTGTGTGTTCTTGGTTCTGACAAGGCCTTGTCTTGCTGGCCTCTGGTTCTTGGGTGAAGCACGTGTACAGAAACCAGTGGAACCACATGTATCCTTCTTTTTCTTTACAGGTGGTTATTCTTAGTTCTTTGCGCCAACAAACGGTGTGGGGGCAGAGAGTGTTGGGGTTAATTGGATGATAACGGTGTTATCTTTGTGTCTTTACAGGTCTCCTTCCCTGCTGTTCCCTCCCTTTCCTTTCCTTCCCTCGCTCGATCGCTTCACTGATCTGCGCTATAATAGCTCTCAGACTTGAAGCTATCCAGAGGTGGACCACAATGAGCATCGTTCCGATCCTGAGGAGTTGAGGAGCCCGACAGCAGGGAAATAATGAGTGCTCCCACCCGGCAGAAGGATTTTTGCAGGGAAATAGTGTCCCACGGTTGGGCTCCCTGGGACACAACAACAGAACTAGCCTCGGGGGATGGGGTCGAATGGGCCTCATAGAGGTGCTCAGGGAGGGGAGATATTCACCCTCATGCCCATTTCATTTTAAAGATGGCCCCGGGCAATGGGGTTCTTGGGGCCTTGGAGAGCCTGGAGGATTGGGGCCGCGTTCCCTCTAGCCATCATTTCGCAGAAGGCCCCAGGGGATGGTGTCCGTGGAGCCTCTGATAGGTTCAGTTAGGGGCGATGCAGACCCCCTACCCATTAATTTAAAAATGGCCCTAGGGAATGGGGTCACTGGTGCCTCGCAGATGCTCCAGGAGGGGAACTGTTCACCTTCTCCCCTTAATTTAATACATCCCTGAGAGAATGAGGTCCCTGGAGGCCTGCAGAGGCTCTGGGAGGGAGACCGCACCCCCCCATCTAAAATTGAATGTGCCACCTCCCGTGCCGGGCCCACCCCGAGGGGTTTGTTTTTTCAAGGCACTCTTTTTAAAATTCTACTGCAAAATAATGGATCACCACAAATGTGTGGTAAAAGTAAAATATATATATATATATATATATGTGTATATATATATATATATATATATATATATATATATATATATATATATATATATTACCTACTGGCGGTCGCCAGTAGGTAGTTATAGTTAGGACCCCTTTTCCATAGGAAATCCGCAACATTCTATTTTGAATAACTTTGGCGCCGGTCGATGAATCCTCGCGAATTTCTCAAAATAGGTGGGGCGCTACGCTCCGCTCCTACCCTGAAAGTCTCGGGGGGATTCGTCAAGCGGGGGCTGAGATAAAAGAGGGGTCCCAAAACGCGTTTTTCCCATGCATTTTTCCATAGGACCTTTAGACAAGGCTACAGCCCGAACGGCTGAACAGAATTACTAGAAATTTGGCAGAGAGGTAGTCCTCAGGTCAAGGAAGTGCCTTTTGTAGGTTTGGTGTAAATCTGTTCAGTAGATTCTGAGAAAATAGCCTTTAAATCAATATATATATCTGAGCCAGCTTACGGTACGCTTACCGTAAGCTTACCGTACGCGTACGGTGGCGTGCGCGAGCGCGATTCTGATTGGCTGTTACATCTAAGTAAACATTCGAATCGGTCGAAACCAGGAAGCGGCGGCCGCCATTTTCTCTCTCGCACTCTGAGGGGGGGGGGCTGTAAATAAAGGCAAAAAACATATAAAGGGGCTGTTTAGACAGCGCCCATGCACATAGCCATGTAAGTTGAGTCCTCAAAGGCCAAAAACGGGAAATTTTTATTTTTTGAAAATTTCGCCGATTACGCTTACCGTACGCGTACGGTGCGCTTACGCTAAAAATTTTAATAAAAAAAAAAAACACTCTGTGCATGGCATATTATTGTCATCACTTACAAATTAAATTTAACAGATTACCTATCACAAGGAAGCGCATAATATGTCCTCCATGTGCGCACGGTGCGTAACGTGGGCACGCGGTGCGCGTAGCGCACTGCGTGCCCACCTTGCGTGTATGGCACTAACTGCGTAAAGTGGGCGCGCGGTGCGCGAAGCGCACCGCGTGCTCACCGTGCGCGCACGGTGCGCGAAGCGCACCGTGAGCGCAAGGAACGAACTGCGTTAAGTGGGCGTGCACGCCACGAATGGCGTAAAGTAACTTAGCATTTAAAAAACCGTACAAATTCACTGAAAAAACCATAGGTTTCACACACGTTATAGTTAGGAATTAGCATTTAAAAAACCTTGCAAATTCACTGAAAAAACCATAGGTTTCAGACATGTTATAGTTAGCGGAAATTTTACTGATAAAAAACCAATGAAATTCCCCCGTTATAGTTAGTGCAGGCAACTATAACTCACGCGACCGCAATCTTCTGCTGATGACATATGTGTCTTTATGAAAAAAAAATATTTCTAATATATGTATAGCTAAAAATTTATTGAAGAAGACATGGGCAAATAAGTGTCTAAATACAGTATTAGCATCAGCAGAGGATTGCGGTCGCGTGAGTTATAGTTGCCTGCACTAACTATAACGGGGGAATTTCATTGGTTTTTTATCAGTAAAATTTCCGCTAACTATAACATGTCTGAAACCTATGGTTTTTTCAGTGAATATATATATATATATATATATATATATATATATATATATATATATATATATATATGTTTTTAGAAACAGTAGGAATTCCCTGCCTAGGGGGGCCTACTGTGCTCCCATAGAATAGCCTTGATGACCCCATCCCTGGAGCTCAGTGGACACAGTGTCCTGGGGACCTCAAACGCCCAGAAAAACTCAAACGTGGAGAATTATCAAAATGGTGGGAAGCAAAGTCCCTGCAAAGGTATTTGGAAGTCAAAAGAATCCCAAGAGGGTTGAGAATCTTGGTGGCCCAACCTATGAAGACCCAAACCCAACATGTTAGCTGAGTGGGCAGAGAATAATCAAGAATCCTCTCGCAGAATGCTTGCGATATTGATAAAGTACGCAGATATAGACCGCATTAAAATGAAGGAGGAGATTGGACAAATAATGGAAATGTTAGATAAGGAAATAGACCAACAGTTAATAACGAAATATAAGAAAGACATGATGGAGCGGTTGCGTAAACTAGAAATATCGATCAAGGAACATAAAGCGGAAAAATTTAAGTGAGATAATGGCGACAATGAGAGGGGACAAATGTATACGTTCGCCAAGAAATTTGAAAATGTCCGCAGGCAAAAATTTTATCCTGAATTTGGAATGACAGTCGATGCGTAATCGGGCCTCAGCAGTCTTCTAAATTCAGAGGTGGAAACATCAGCAGATGAAGGGGCAAGTAGTAGTATGGGCAAGAAAATTCCTTCCGTTATAGAGGAGTTTGGTTTTTTACAAGATGAACAGAGGTTCAACCTCCGACCATGACAAATTACGGAGGACCAAGAAGGGGAAACGGCAGAGGAAACAGAGGCGGAAAGGGGCCAAACAACGCCAAAATAGATGGGAAGAGCACGAGAGAGTAAATGATGAAATGCAGAGTGTGAATCAATCAGCAGTGATTAATTTAATGCCTATTTCCCTATCTGAGAAAGAACAAAAAATTTTACAATTGCGACTGTCTTTTTGCCCACCATAAGAATTTTATTATGTGTCAATGAGAATTGACACATTTAAATATACACGAATGTTAAAATTAAAAAAACATTTTGCATCAAACCCTGGGAGATATAAAAAAACAGGTGTGCATAGGAATGTGTTCATGCAAGGAGAACTAAGCAATCTACAAGTACATGACATGGATTTAATGGTTGATTTGGAACAAATGGGATCCAGTATTACCAACGACGAAATCACAACATCAGATGATGGACATATAACCACAGGAGAGATTGCAATTGAACAAGGGTTTAATATTTGTGAGAGTGAGACCACGAACTTTCGGCCACGCTGAAGGTTTATCCCCATGTCTGCAAGAGACTCAATAGACGTCTTTAATGAATTGGTAGTGAATGACTTAAAAAATGTTACCGCGCACGGTAAAAAAAAAATTAAACAAATATATATATTAAGAAATACATAACTTACCATTTAAAAAAACGTACAAATTCACTTAAAAAACCATAGGTTTCACACACGTTATAGTTAGGAATTAGCATTTAAAAAACCTTGCAAATTTACTTAAAAAACCATAGGTTTCACACATGTTATAGTTAGCTGGACATTTCCCTCGGAAAAAAACAATGAAATTCCCCCGTTATAGTTAGTGCAGGCAACTATAACTCACGCGACCGCAATCCTCTGCTGATGACGTCAGATATTACATCACTGTATTTAGACATCTATTTACCCATGTCTTCTTCCATTAATCTTTAGCTATACATATATTACAAATATTTATTTTTCAGAAAGACACATATGTAATCAGTGATGTAATATCTGACGTCATCAGCAGAGGATTGCGGTCGCGTGAGTTATAGTTGCCTGCACTAACTATAACAGGGGAATTTCATTGGTTTTTTACGAGGGAAATGTCCAGCTAACTATAACATGTGTGAAACCTATGGTTTTTTAAGTGAATTATATATATATGCACATAATAGATAGATTGATAGATAGATAGATAGATAGATAGATAGATAGATAGATAGATAGATAGATAGATAGATAGATAGATAGATAGATAGATGGATGGATGGATAGATAGATAGATAGATAGATAGATAGATAGATAGATAGATAGATAGATAGATAGATAGATAGATAGATAGATAGATAGATAGATAGATAGATAGATAGATAGATAGATAGATAGATAGATAGATAGATAGATAGATAGATAGATAGATAGATAGATAGATAGATACTACACAGTCACATATATATTATATAGTATTATGAGTGCAGCCCCTTCTCCTTTAAACAAAAAACGGCCTGGGAGATGGGGTCCCCAGAGCCTATGAAGGCTCCAGGAGCGGGGCCAAGCATATATATATATATATATGTATATATATATATTCACTGAAAAAACCATAGGTTTCACACATGTTATAGTTAGCGGAAATTTTACTGATAAAAAACCAGTGAAATTCCCCCATTATAGTTAGTGTAGGCAACTATAACTCACGCGACCGCAATCCTCTGCTGATGCTAATACTGTATTTAGACACTTATTTGCCCATGTCTTCTTCCATACATTTTTAGCTATACATATATTTCAAATATTTTTTTTTCATAAAGACACATATGTCATCAGCAGAAGATTGCGGTTGCGTGAGTTATAGTTGCCTACACTAACTATAACGGGGGAATTTCACTGGTTTTTTATCAGTAAAATTTCCGCTAACTATAACATGTGTGAAACCTATGGTTTTTTCAGTGAATTTGCAAGGTTTTTTAAATGCTAATTCCTAACTATAACGTGTGTGAAACCTATGGTTTTTTCAGTGAATTTGTACGGTTTTTTAAATGCTAAGTTACTTTACGCCATTCGTGGTGTGCGCGCCCACTTAACGCAGTTCGTTCCGTGCGCGCACGGTGTGCTTCGCGCACCGTGCGCGCACAGTAAGCACGCGGTGCGCTTCGCGCACCGCGCGCCCACTTTACGCAGTTAGTGCCGTGCACGCACGGTGGGCACGCGGTGCGCTACGCGCACCGCGTGCCCACGTTACGCTAGATGGGCCATGTACGCACGATGCGCTTCGCGCACCGTGCGCACATGGAGGACATATGATGCACTTCGTTTTGAAAGGTAATATTTTAATTTTTCGTAATTTTTATAAGCCATGCACAAATGGTGCCCTTCGGGCACCATTTGCACACGGGGTGGAGAGAGTGTTGTTAATTTTTTCTTTTATTATTTTTGTTTAAAATATTGTGGTTTTTCACACTTCTAATAAGCCCTGCGCATTTGATGGCCTGCGGCCACCAAAAGCACAGGGGGTAGGGAGAGTGTGGATAGTGTTTTTTTTTTTTACATTTCTTACCGTACGCGTACGGTAAGCGTAATCGGCGAAATTAGCGAAAAAATAAAAATTGCATTTTTGGCCTTGGGGGGTCTTTGGGGACTCCCTCAACATGGCTATGTGTGTGGGAGCTGTCTAAACAGCCCCTTTACATGTTTATTGGTTTTATTTAACAACCTAGCTCTCAGTGCGAGAGAGAAAATGGCGGCCGCCGCTTCCTGGTTTCGGCTGTTTCGAATGTTTACTAAGATCTAAGAGCCAATCAGAATCGCGCTCGCGCACGCCACCGTACGCGTACGGTAAGCTTACGGTAAGCGTACCGTAAGCTGGCTCAGATATATATATTGATTTCAAGGCTATTTTCTCAGAATCTACTGAACAGATTTACACCAAACCGACAAAAGGCACTTCCTTGACCTGAGGACTACCTCTTTAGTAATTCTGTTCAGCCGTTCGGGCTGTAGCCCTGTCTAAAGGTCCTATGGAAAAATGCATGGGAAAAACGCGTTTTGGGACCCCCCTTTTATCTCAGCCCCCGCTTGACGAATCCCCCCGAGACTTTCAGGGTAGGAGCGGAGCGTAGCGCCCCACCTATTTTGAGAAATTCGCGAGGATTCGTCGACCGGCGCCAAAGTTATTCAAAACAGAATGTTGCGGATTTCCTATGGAAAAGGGGTCCTAACTATAACTACCTACTGGCGACCGCCAGTAGGTAATATATATATATATATATACACACACCCACACACACACACACACGCACGCACACACACACACACACAAAATAATACCCTTTCAAATCAGAAAACTCTTGGTAGTTCCCAAGTTTAGGTGGGGAGCTTTTCACCTAAGTTTGGAACTACCCAGAGTTCTCTGCTTCTTTTGTGCACACATAGAAGTTACAAATCCCCATTTAAGATTTTTTATGTGCAGGAAGGGACACCTACCTGCGCATAAACAATCATTCCCCACAACTCAGGCACGCTTGCAAGTCGGTGCAAGCGTTCCTGGGCTGGTGCTAGGCAGCTAAATCTAGCAGCAGCCCAGGGGGTAAAGCAAGGCTGCACCGTGCTGTTGTAAATATGGTGCAGCTCTGCGTTTCAGACGTGGTTAGGCCAAGAAGGCTAACGCCACGCTCCGTCACTTCTTTGCGAATATGCCCCTAAGAGTGGTAAGATAGTTTATTTTCGGTTTCCTATTTAAACATAAAGTGGAAAATCTTAATTGACTATATGGTACTGCTATCCTTTGTACACTACACTGAATTCTGCTGAAGCAGCTCTTTAGTGGGATTTGTCTGGTCACGTATCAAGATTCCATAGTGGACACCTAGATAGACTGTTTGCTGCAAACTAAATGTTTAGCTAATTTTTGATCCAAACTTCTGAATTTGGATTGTGCCAAGGACACAATTCTTGATACAGTCTTTGTGAGGTATTAGCACTGAGCAATTTACTGCCGGCTAGGTGTTTATCTGGATTCAATGCACATTTCTGGATTTAGATCATGCCAATATGAAACGTGCATTAAGTCAACTCCTAATACGGCTAATGCTGGAAAAATCGAGCTGTGAGATAGATTGCAGCACAGTCTAGATAAAATGCCCTCCTTAGGTCATAAGAATATGGTGGGGAAAGATGTCTGATCCTTTCTGTTGATTCTGCCTTCCCCGTACACCTGGGAATATAAGGGTGAGTGACCCCTGTCTCGAAAAAAGGCTAAAGGTGGAGACCACTGCAAGAAGTGATCACCTGCTGAGTGGGAAGAAGAAGCCAGCAGATCTAGAATGTTTGTGTGCTAACTTTCACTCTAGAGAGTGAGGACATAGTTACTGTGATGCTTTGTTGCTGCAGCTGCCTAGATCACCTGATAGACAAAGTGCTGGGATAAACCATGCTTGAGGGGCCCTCCAAGATTCAGATCTATGTGTGTCTGAACCAGTCTTTACCAAGAGTTTTTACTCAACAATCTCCAGCATCTGCTCCAGAGGTCACTGTTACCAGAGGTCTTCGTTTTTGTACCCTTCTAGGAGTTTTAGGGTCACCCGGTAGGTGAGGGGAAGTCTAGGTGTTAGGATCAGGCATGCTAGGGCACTTTGAATCCGCATGCAGTCTTACCCAAACAGGTGCTTCCACGCAACCCTTGGTTTGCTGATAACTCAAGTTTGTTGCTGTCATTTTCATTTCATAAACCAATTTAGGAAATTTCGGGGAGATTACCAAATCAGGGTAACGTTTTTGTACACCAGTTGCATGGAAAAACTAACAGTTATGTTGCCTCAGCCAGGGGAACTGGTGTTGAAACTCTTTTCTATCAGCCATCTTGAATCACGATGATCCACACAGAAATTAGATCCTTTTATCTGAATGCAGATGATGTCTGTCGGCCGTATCATAGATGCTGTGTGCAGGGGGATGAAGTCTATCCATATATCCATATATTTTGGAACGTGCCTGGATCACCCAAACCATATATGCTCATATAGAGAATTTCAATCACTTTAGGCCCTTGTCATCCGTCAATCATTGGATCACAAAGTAGGTGCTATTCGCCAGCACCCCCTTGTTTCATCTGAAAAAGGGCCACCCAGGATACTCTCCTGGTTACCATGCATGTGGCTGCCCTTTTAGGTTCCCCCTTACACTAAGGTAAGAAAGGACACATTCACAAGCTAGACACAATATGGCCTATGGAACTATAGTGTAGGAATGTCTCCTTCCTCTATCGCTCTAGGGAAACAACTACAAGAATGGGTGACCTTGATAGCTAAAATATGATGTAGTTGAGCTCTTCAACGTTCAGCTTCTGGTACAAGAGAAGAACATACAATTAGGTGTAGAACACACAATTAAGTCTAATTCTGACATATGACCAGATCCACCTCAGGTTGATGGCACTTGCATTGCTTACTTCTTTTCATCCAAAGTCCTAGGTGCAGTGTTGCCTACAGATTTGCAACTCAGTATTTGGAGTAGAGGACCCAAGTGGCAGCAGAGCAACACCTGCCAACATTTCACGATGCAGCTTAAGCCAGAGAACTACTGTTTTGAAATAATTCTTCTCTCTTTTCCCGACTGGAAGGATTGTCCCACAAATGCTACAGCTGTTTTACTATGTAGTAAAGGAAGTTATATTCAACTGTTGTACATTTAAGAATTCATAATGAAATTGTATTTTGAAACCATTATGGTTATAGGAATTATCATGAGACCTTTTAAAAGGCCATTTCCTAAATAAGCCGGGTGCTTAACTTAACAGTAGGTTTATTTTAATGCCCAATATATGCTAAAATACACGATGAACTTACATGGGAATGTATTTTCCTTCAAAAGGGTCCTTTCATGGGGCGTGGCCTGACATCATGGCCACCTAGAGGTGCCTTAGGCGAGCTCCGTGCAGCCGGTCAATATCTTTCAGAATCCTGCATTATCCTGGGTTTTCTTGATCCCAGACTGTACCCTATCGATTAGCAGCGGCGCATACTACACTGCATAGCCCAGAGAAACAGAGCTGTCCGGACTAAACAGTGGTGCCATCTTACCCTCGGAGTACCTGAGACCCGGAGCTGTGGAGAGGCGGGCATCTGTGTGCCCCTGGAACTTGCTCCTGGGCAGTGCTGGGGTACGGAGAGCGAAATCAGAGCCCCGTGGTATTGATCCCGACTTCGGAGCTGCACCAGAGTGGAGGTTGGGACGCCGGCGACCCGCTGGAGCCCTGGGACGGAGCCCGCGACGTGACGCAGGAGAGTCCCATGGAATCTGCCCCGGTGAGGGGCTGACGGAGGAGGTGCTGCTTCTGTAAATTGGGGCCCGAGGTGAGTAGCTTCTGAGTGTCTCTCCCATACGAGGCCGGCTGGTGGGGAACCTCTGACCAGGACCCTGAGAGGAGGGGGGACGCTCCCTGGGCCTTAGATCTATGCCTGTTTAGTGACTCCCATTAACGGAGACCGGGGTCAGAAGTACACGGGAGCCCAGCTCCAGACGGCCACTAATACCAATGTGCTGGGGCAGCACTGGATGTTAGTGACTATTGATCGGTTCCCTGGGTGTTGCGCTACAGCGGTCCTTACCTGGTGTGTGGAGGGACTACAGGCCAATTGTACCTCCTCCTTTTCGGCAATATTTAGATGGGCACCACATGATTTGGACGACAGCGGCAAGCTATACCTGGCGCAAGGTGGACCCCTGAAAGTGTCTGAGTAACTGTGTGCTGTAATGTCTGTTAAGGGGCTGCTGACAGCGCATTTGGGGGAGAAAACTGGTGGCTGCTATAGGCGGTGAGCATGGTATGGTGCGGACGTACCCTCGGAGGGAGCAACTCCTGGGCAGTCAATAATTGCGGTGCCTGGTGGAGAACGACCTGAGAAGTGATTGTGCCATTCTAAGATCTTAACTTTGGAGTTTGGAAACGAGACGGAGGGTCCTGGAGAGGCCCCTCGGAACGGCCTACAGGGGTTACGTCAGACAGCCGGTTTGACCTCATTGAGGACGACGGAGGGTTGTGATAGCTGAGGAGCTCTCGCTTCGCAACCTATGAATGGTGGTGAAAACTGTTTCTGGATGTTGACCTCGCCAGGATCTGAGAAGAATGGTACTTTGTGTGAGGATGCGCACAAGTCACCCCGGAAGACATGTTGGTGGGAGGTGCACAGCCTGGTTTCGCCTCTGGTGGAGAGGACCAGAGGGACGACCCTATCGCATTACATGGAACACCATGGGGAAGGATAAACTTGCGAAATCGCAATCCAACAATATCTCAAATTACGCCCAACCCGAATCCCATGGCCCGGAGGACAGAAATTAGATACCCCTCATAGATAAGGGACCAATAGTGGAAGCAGCCGGGGATTCTCCAACGCTGATGGATGTTATAAGGGCTGTCCAATCCACTAGGGACGATATGGTCAGAAAGATCGATGCGGTGGCTATTGATGTAAATCTATTACGATGTGACCTCCGGAAAGTCTCTGATAGGGTGACGACCACAGAGAAAGACACAGAGGTCCTTAAGACTGAGGTGAAGAACCTTAGGGAAACAGTGGTGAAGTTGAAGCGACAGGTGATCAAGCTTGACGATCGGGCGGAAGACGCAGAAGGGCGCTCCAGGAGGGGGAACCTACGTTTTGTGGGGTTTCCGGAGAAAGCAGAGGGGCCGGATGTGGGCCTGTTCTTAGAGGACTGGATCAATCAGGAAATGGCAACTGTCCAGGTTTTTCAGTGTGGAACGGGCGCGCAGGGTGCTGTGGGCTCCCCCACGACAGGGAGCGCCTCCCCGAGCCATAATTGCAAAACTGTTTAACTTACGGATAGGGACCTTTTGTTTCAGCTTTGACGTAGTGGAAAAGAATACTTTTTTGAGGGTCATTCTATAGCCATATTTCCGGATTATACTCAAAGGGTTCAGGAACAGCGGAAAACCTTTACTATAGTGAAACGGAGACTCAGAGACTTGAACTTAAAATACAGTCTCATGTTCCCGGCAAAACTCCGGCTGGAAAGTGAAGGGCGAACACTGTTTTTTTCTCGGCTGGAGAAGCAAGTGACTGGCTGGATACCAGGGCCCCAGATAGGAGGCGCCTGGTCCAATCTACGACATCTATAGAGACATCATCTTCTCTGTCCTCCTCGAGAGGCCAGAGACAACCTACCCGGCAGAAACCACAAAAAAGGCCGATGAGCCTGGGACTGGTCGTAGTCAGGCATGACGGCACGTTGCAGGTCTCGGATACGGAGGTGACACCAGATTCCGCAGACACGACGCCGGACATAGAGTGGGGGAGCCAATGGACCCGGCAGTGGTCACAAATGACCTCCATGAACTGAACACTACCTGCTGTCATGTACAGATAAGTTCTGTCTGTGTTGTAGATATGATGTCAATTTATATTTCTATCTGAAATGGTTACAATAGGGGTCCATAGGAGATCCCTATTTCTCCACTGGGACCACTGGGGAGCACCACCTCTGATTGCCCCATTAAGTTTCTCCTCTGTGGTCTATGCCTACTATCTAATAATTATACGATGGGGGTCCGATGATGTGTTGGTTCTGATAGGATCGTGGGCGGCTGCCGGAGCAGTGATGCCCCCACTAGAGACCAGGGTCGCCGGGGAAGCTTGAGAGGAATCTCGCACCCCTGCGTCACCGACTCTCTTGCACAGCGTTGAGTAGGCGTAATTTTTGTCACATTGGACAACGGACGCTTGGGACAATGCCTTAAATATAACATACTGTTTTTGGAATGTTTAGGGGAGTGAGGGGAGGAGGGTGGTTTGGAGCGATATGTATTGCTTGGTGTGGCAAGTGGAAGGTGCGAACTTCACTTTATACTATTGCCCGTGGGAGGAGGGGGGTAAAGGGTTGTTTATTTCTCACACGATGTTGTTATTGCGAGGGAACCAATAGAGTCATGCAGGAATGCACTTGGCTATACAGGCTGGGGAACCAGGATGAGAAGCGCACTGGCCTTATGGATCTGTGTGGTGAGTTCTTATTGCCTTGTTGGCTTGGCAGTACAAATGCTGAAGGTTCTTAATTGGAACGTCCATGGGATAGTGGGCCTAGATAAATGTCGGCGGAAACACGCCTCCTGAGGAGATATAAAATAGCAATAGTGGGCCTACAGGAAACACACATGTGGGGGACCGCAATACAGAGTCTGCGGAAGCGCTGGAGGGGATGGATTTATGCTACATCATATTCAGGTTTTGCACAGGGGGCACTTATCTGGGTGGCACCTGGGGTCCTGTTCCAACACCTCCATCATGTTCTAGACCCCGATGGGCGATACGGTATTTTATTTGGGAGATGGGAAGGGAGGGAAATATGTTTAATAAATGTCTATGCCCTAATCTGGATTGCCCCAACTTCTTCCCGCTTATTCTAAAGGCAGCTACTCCTTACTTGGGGTCTGAGGTCCTTCTTTTTGGAGATTTTAATTGTATTTTTGATGGATATCTAGATAGGTAACCCCCCAGAGATCCCGGTAAGCCTCGCATGCTGCGATCCCTCACGGGTATCCTTCATGGCATGCAACTCCGGGACGAATGGAGAGCTCATAATCCAGTTAAAAGGGAGTTTTCCTACTATACCCCCGCGGCCCAGACCTTCTCCCGTATTGATAATTGTTGTCTCTCTGCAGGCCTGTCTGCGGCCACGCAGGCCATTTCATACTTGCCGAGATACCTTTCTGACCACGTGCCATTATTGCTGACCCTCTCCAGCGGATCAGGATGCCCATCTATTCCGCAGTGGAGACTCCGAGCTGAGGCCCTTACGGACCCCCGTATGTGCAGACCGTGAAAGATGCACTTGGTCATTATTTTGGTGAAAACTGGGGATCCACAGCCTCACGGTCTATGGAGTGGGAGGCAATGAAAGTTGTTTTTAGGGGGGTTTGCATGAAAACTACCAATGGAGTCCGACAGCAACTCACAGCCGATATTGACTCTTCCGAAAAACGTCTACAGTCCCTAGAACATATGTTATATAAGACTCCTGCTGCTTTGCCGGACTGGGTGACCTTCTCGAGGCTTGGTCGAGACTAGAAAAACACAATTACACCACTTATAGCCAACGTTTGCACATGGAGAGGGATAGATCGGGAGGGCTCTTGGCACGACTTATCAGCACTGAGACAGTACAGGCACCGGTGCTGAATCTTCGTAACATCATGGGGGACAAGGTACATACCCAGGCTGCGATTATAAAGGAGTTTGCTGCGCATTTAGGTCAGACATGTTTGACTGTGGTGCAGACTCAGCCACAGACGCTGATGGATTTTTTTGGGGACATAACACTTCCTATCCTAGAGGATGACAAGGCAGAAACCCTGGGGTAACCAGTCACTAAAGAAGAAATACTGGTAGCAATCAAAAAGCTAAAATCTGAAAAGTGTCCAGGAAGTGATGGTCTCCCCGCTGAATTTTATATGCAGTTTGCGCCGCAGCTGGTGGATCATTTACTGGTGGTATATAATGAGGCTCTGGAAGCGGGGGCCTTCCTGCCACCATGATGGAGGCGCTAGTCACCATGATTTTAAAACCTACAGGCCCATCTCTTTATTGAATCTAGATGAAATGATTCTGAGTGGTGTGTTGGCAGCACGACTCTTGCCATATATGACCTGCTTGGTACATCCAGATCAGGCTGGGTTTGTCCCCGGTCACAATACAACGCATAACCTCCGCAGACTTGTGCATATCTGGCACGCGCCCCACTTGCGGGAGGAGGACTGGGCGTTGTGTCTCCTTGACATCCGACAGGCTTTCCACTCGGTCGAATGGGACTATATGTGGACGGTAGTTGGGCGGATGAGGCTGGGAGATAGCTACCTGAGATGGCTCAAACAGTTGTATAATAAACCAACAGCCCGGATCCACCTTTGTGGCCAGGTGTTAGAGAGGTTGGAGCTCCAGAGAGGCACTCAACAGGGTTGCCCTTTGTCGCCGCTCCTTTTCGCTCTCGCGATGGAGCCCTTGGCGGCCTCCCTTAGAAGCCGAATGGTGCACCAGGGGATCCGGTTTAGGGCGATGCTCCAGGTGGTGTCAATGTATGCCAATCATACCTTGATATTTCTCAGGCGCCCAAAAGATGCGGTACCTGAGCTTCTCCAGGAACTAAATAAATGTGAACAATTGTCGGGACTTTCCCTTAACCCCGGGAAGTCCAAGCTTTTTCCAATGGGAAGCCTGGTGGGCAAGGCGCAGACTGGGCTACCTAAGGTAGGGATGACCTGGGCTAGCGATTCGATTCGCTACCTTGGGATTCAGCTCTCACACATACAGGAGACCTATCTGGAACGTAATTGGGGAAGTGTGTGGATGGTATTTGCAAATCGATCTAATTCTGGACGGATCTACCCTTGTCCCTAATGGGGTGAGTGGCGCTAACGAAAATGGTGATCCCGCGTTGTTTATATACTATGCAGAACTCCATCTATCGTATCCCATGGATATCCTTTCAGAAGCTTGATCACCTCCTGGTGGATCTTTTATGGGGGTCCAAGTGGAAACAGGTTAAATTGGATACCCTGCAGAGGACATGGGATAAGGGACGGCTAGAAGTTCCAAGGCTAGGCTTTTATTACATGGCGACACAGTTGCAGCATGCTGTTCAGTGGCTAGATGGGGATGAAAACTGGGAGAAGCGGATGCTGGAGGGCACATACGGGGGGACCACTTTACTGAACCTTCTTATGATGGGTTCTTGAGAACCAGAACACCTCCCATGTCTTATACGACATGTGGCCGCAATCTGGGAATTCGCAAGTAAAACGGTGGTGAATAGAGCACCCTATGCTCCGGAGGCTCCGCTATGGGCGGTAGTTTTGTTTAAACAAATAAGCCGAACCATGTTCACCCGTAGGTGGACGGAGGGGGGCAGCTCTATGATGGGGGATCTTTATTTGGGACAAAAGTTCATTACTAGAGAGAAGGCGGAAACCGCGTTTGACCTAGGTGGGGGCCGTACCTTCAGTATGCCAAGATTCAGCTGTGGCACGAGAGGTGTTGCCTTCATTCCCAGGGGAACCACCTACTACTGCTATGCTCCAGGATCTCAATGCCTTGGCGAGGGGCCAAAGACTGGTATCCCATATCTATAAGGCACTGAGAGGAGAGCTGGACACCCCCCCGCTCCCTATTCAGGCTAAATAGCATGCGGCGATGGAAAGGCCCCTGACAGACCCAGAATGGCAAAAGGTGCATGAAGGAGTCAAAACCATAAGTTCAAATACTAGATTTAAACTCACACAATTTTATATAGTGCACCAAACGTATCTGACACCAAGTGTACTACATCAAACATATCCGGACCGTCCTGCTGGATGCCCTAGATGCGGACACGATGACGCCCAGTTCCTCCATATGATATGGAGTTGCTCAGAGTTGGGTCCTTTCTGGGGGTTAGTACTGGATACTCTTCGCCGAGTGTCGGGATGGGTACTACCTCAATCTATTAAAGGGGTACTGTTAGGATTGCTCGGCGGACCCAAAGGGAAAAAGCTTACACATAAATGTATCCAGTTGGGGTTGGTTTTGGCTAAAATGAGGATAGCGATCAGTTGGATCAGCACGAGCCCCCCTACAGGGAAACAGTGGATTGGTGATCTAAGGGAATGTGCGACGGCTGAACAAATACGGATGAGATGGGTCCGAAAGGATGATAAGCTAGAAGAGGACGGGATGGCTTGGTATGCCATGATTACAGAAGTGCGTGGGGGAGGATCATTCATCTTCTGAACTGGAAGAACATAGCAATGGTGAGGATACCTCCGAGGAGAGGGCCGGTCCCCAGTCCTCGCACACTCGGGATGCCGGGTGAAACATTCCTAGTCATACCCAGTATCTGGCTTGTAGTGTTAACATCGAGATGGTGTTTTTCCTTCAGTGACTAGGTGTAGGGGTGTGGGGATGGGGTAGTTACTGTTATGTTGTGATGTTCTTCCCTGATAAGATTGCTCAGTATAACCTTCCGTACAACACGATATGCATACGACATAATGTTGGAGAAATGCTCTGTTTCCTTTGTTATTTTTAGAATGCTATATATCCTCAAGGACATGTCTCTTCTTTGTATTTGTATGATATGAACGGATATCTCAACATGTTGTACTGTGATTGCGGATTAAAACGAACAGATTTTTTTAAAAAAGGTTCCTTTCATAGCCGCCCCATACAAGCCGCCACTAGCTTAATAGTGTCAGTTGGAACCAAATGCCTGTTCTAGTAATGTCACAAGTCTTAGCACTGTGATGCCCCCACCAATAATTCAATGCATCCCCAATTCCATTCTGCTGCACCTGGTTTATTTGAACACCTGCTCACTGACTCAGATATTTGCACCATTTCCCTTGTGAGATGACGGCTTTCTAGGATGAACCAGGTGCCGTTTGTGTCCATTATCAACCACCCCTCACCTCATAATCTGGTGGATTCACAACCATATCCTAAGAACGCATCCAGAAGCCAAATGCTTTCTGGCTAGTGGCTACTCACTCATTAAGAGTCACTCCATTGGAAACCCCTTGGCATTCTCACTTCTACTGATTTAATCCACTTCTCCACCTCAGACTCGTGTCCCACTGCTGCAGTACTTCAAATGGGAATATAGAAATGCAGGTTTCCACCATCCCAAGGTACATGTATGCTACTGAGAAGTGTGAAGGTATTATCCCATTAAAAGTATTCCACCTCTGATGAGAAGTACAGGTTCTCTCCATTTCAAATTAAAGTAGTGCAGGTTCTCAATATCCAACAATCCTGTCCACTTACAGCACTGCTCTGCCCACATCCCAATGATCAGCCATCATCAATGGTCCTTTGTTTTGCCATTACGAATCACCTCCACACAAAGAGACCACCAGACATCTCCCTAATGATGTTTCAATGCACCTTGCCAGGGAGAACTCTGGCAAAAATATGTAAAAATGATACGTGTAGACATATATTTACTTTTCGGATATGTGGGCCAGTTTACTGTATCTCAACTACCTCCCACCATGAATAAATAAATGACCAAGTGAAAAGATGTTCCTACTTCACAGAACTTGACTGATGAGAGTCCTCGAAGAGGGGCTATAAATTGTTTATCTCTGCAGATCACTTTACTGTCTACCACTAATTGAACATGGTCCTGTTTGTAATTCACATGTGAAGACGGAATGACATTAGGACGAAGAGAGATATGGAGCTGTCCAGGATCATTAAGAAGTCGAACCCCAAAGTATGTGCTCTTTATCAGAAGCAGGGCGACCCATGTGGTAACTGCCGTGGGTGTGGCATACCAACACAGGCATCAGGTGTTCCTCCTGGGATGATTCCCTTTACAGAGAGTGTCTCATAATGACAACTGGAACAACAGAGGGAGCTGCTACATAGGAGTGCAGTGGCATATAAGGTGCATCCAAGGAAACCTATTCCCCAGCTAGCTATCTGTAGACATGGTGACAGGAGAAAACGGAAGACCACTGGAGGTAGAGTGGCCACTGTCCGTCATGCTTGTAGTCCACACCACATCCCATGTTTCAGTACTACCTTTCAAGATGGCCGCTCTGTTTACAATTCATGATACTGCATTATAAAACCTTGTCCACTCTGAATTTGAATAACTCACCAATTTCACCCAATTGCCCTAAAACAAGAAGGAATCTGCATAACATTTCTCTTCAGGCGAGAATGATGAGAAAGAGACGTTACAGAAAAAGTGAGGCGCCGCAGAAGATGAAAGAAGGTAGAAGGTAAAATAGTTAGTCAAATGCGCTACCTTGTCCCCCTCCCACCCCGCCCAAAGAAAATAAAAACAGTGGGGCAGATTTACAAGCCCCTTGCGAGACATTTACGCCGCCGTTGCGTCACTTCTGTGATGCAGCGGCGGCGTAAACCATGCGCCATGTTGCGCCTTATTTACAACGTGACGCATCTAGGGAGATGCGTCACGTTGTAAAGCCCTGCGCTACATTAAACCTGCATCAGGTTTAATGTATGGAGGGTGGGCGTACCGTCGGAAAAAGCCTCGGAAAAGTGACGCAGTGAAATCTACAAGATTTCACTGAGTCACTTTTCCGACGCTGCTGCGTCAAAATCCTGCGCCTGCTTATAGCAGGCGTAAGGCATTATGCAGCATGTTCGGTATGGGCAGCCCCAGAGCATTGCTGGAGTTGCGTCGTGCTTGCGACACGACTCCAGCAATGCGCCGCCCATATGCCATCAGATGCGTCACGCATCTGTTTATCCTTGTGCCATGATGCGCTGCATTGTGGTGGCGCAAGAGTAAACTTGCGTGACGCATCTTTCCTGGCGCATCCCTGCTGATTTGCAGGGATGCGCCAGGAAACATAAATCTGCCCCAGTGAATCAAAACACAGTTTGCGCAAAATACAAAATGATGGACACATCAGAAATAACATGAAGTAATTGAGACAATGACGTTGATAAAAATACTACTGGATTCAATAATTAATAAGTATGACGTTTATGATGTAGAGTTATTGCTTAGGTACTTATTATATGTGGAAACAATATGGATTCCTTTGGGATATATCGTACTACTGGCATTTGGTCTCTGCCTAGTTATTAGGTAGTAAACAATATTTCAAAATCTACATAAGCAGTAAAATAGAGTTCTTGCACTAAGTCAAGAACCTACACTTGCGCCTCTCGAAAGCAGTAGTGTCACCCTCAATCACAGGAAGAAAGGCATGAAGTGCGAGATAGACAACCCTGAACTTCAGTATGTTGATTTTCTGTTTACATCTGCTCCACGAATAACTTGCATTTACTTTAGGTTCAAAATTTACTTCCATGAATTACATTAATGCATTCCTCCAACAACCTCTGCAGCTTTCTGAAATGCCAAACGTTATCAGAAGGAACACTTTTATAGCAAACATCTTTTTCACAGAGGCTTTCACAATCCAGGCATTCCACTCTAGATAGGAGAAGGATTTAAAAGGGTCTAACGAGGATGGCTGGGGTGAGGGACAGCCAACTAAGATAAAAAGGAAGACACTTCGCAACAGTTCCCCCACTTACCTTTCCCCCTTTACCAGTACTGCTTCACAAATAATAAAAAAATTCCCTCGTTAGCTACCCTTGCAAACAAATCAAATTTTCCTCTTGTAATGTCGTTCAGGCGTGTCCATCAAACTGCACAAATACATATGCTCGCCCTCTGTAACTCACTTGTAGTCTGGCTGCATTCAGGACTGATGCCTATAACTGCAGTTAAATCTTGGTCATATGTTATGTTGTGTTGTTGTGTGTTGTATTATGTTATGTTATGTCAATTTGTATAGCGCATTAACCGATGAGGGCATCCAGGTGCTTGGCAGGAGGATAGGCTGAGTACTCCCTGCAGGTTAATCAAAAAGACAGGTCTTCAGCTTCGTGCGAAACTCAAGAAGTAAAAAGGAGACTCTAGTGTGCTGTGGGAGGTAGTTCCAATTGGGTGTGTTTGTGTCTGGGGTGCCAGTGGAGTTCTTTGAGGTGTGATGAGATCTGGGAGTGGCGAGTTAGTTAGAGGATGAGTTTTGCTGCTTCCTTCTGGGCGGTTTGGAGTCTGTTTAGGGGCTGTTTTGTGATTCCAGCCGATAGTGTGTTTTCGCAGTCAAGTCTGCTGGGTATGAATGAGTGTGTTTGACTCTTCCTGGTGTTCTGTGGTAGCCACTTCAAGATTTTCGGCAGCATCCTCAGGATGTGGAAGCAGGTGGAGGTCACTGAGTTAAATATTAATGTTTTAATTATATACATGGGGGCAGATTACAGGCGCAAAGGTCATGCATTGCTGGAGTTGTGTCGCAAGCACGACGCAACTCCAGCAATGTTCACGAAGGCCTCTAGCTATTGTGCTGCATCACTCCTTACACCTGCTTAAGCAGGCGTAAGGGTTTGACGCAGTGACGTCGTAGAAGTGGCGCAGTCTTACGAGGCTTTCTTTTGTCAGAAAGCCCACCCTGCATACATTATAATGTGTCGCAGGGCTTTACAACGTGACGCATCTCCCTAGATCCGTCATGTTGTAAATGTGTCGCTGAGTGGCGCATTATTTAAGCCGCCAAAGCTTCACAAACGTTACGCAACGGCAGTGCAAAAGTGTTGTAAGGGGCTTGTGAATCTGCCCCACATTTTTTTGCTTATACATTTCTATTGACATTTTCAGAATCACAGTTGCATTAGTTACATAGTCTTGAAAATCACATAACCATTAGGAGAAACATCTCTTAATTTCCCTACCCCCTCCCCTTTGACCATAGCATAATCCCAGCATACTTAACTGTCACAGTGCATTGATATTGGTAACCCCAGGTTAATGTAATAATAATGGTCCACTAATATCGGTTACACAACATAGGCTACATGTCTTTACTCTCATTCTTTTTATAACCCTGCTTTCTCAGTTTACCTAGCTTTTTATTTATCTATGAGACAGCTCATCTAGGGGAGACAGCAACTCAGACAGAATTGCTGTCCAGGCCTGAAAACCGTTAGCCAGTTTGTTGTCTCTGCGTGTTTTGAGCATGTGTCGTTCTTCCGCATTAGACCACTCAGTCATGTCTCTCAGCCAATCTGTTAATTTAGGCGTTATCGGTGATAACCAGCCTATGCTGATCCTGCACTTTGCCAGTAGAAGTCCCAGGATGAGAAATTGTCTACTCAGTTTTTTTTTTTTTAATTGGGTATCCTCCCCAGCAAACAGTAACGCTCCACCCTGGGGTTCTTCCACCCTGTGGCACCTCTCAGCGCATCTAGGACCATTCTCCAGTAGTTATCCAAGTCCAAGCACCAGCAAACCATATGTATAAAATCTACATTTACTCCCCTGCAATGGGGGCACCCAGGTGATCGCTCAAGGTAATACCATGGACCCTCTTAAGCGTGAGATAAACTTGATGTATCACATTTTATTGCAGTAATTTAAACTGTGCATTGGTAGATGTGAACTTCACTCCTTCATGTATACCCTGCCAGTCCTTAGGGGAAAGGGGAGTCTCTAAGATCCCTTGCCAATTGTGTTGTATTGAGAGCTCTTTCAGGGGAGTGTCCTCCCGCAGAGCTCTATAGATATAAGAAACCAGCCTCCTTCCACCCACCATGGACAATAGTGTATCCAGTGTGTGAAAAATCGGTGGAGAATCTGGAAAGGACGGCCATATTTCACGTGCTGTTGCTGCAATCTTGGCAAGCTGGAGGAATTGTCCCGGCCCCAGTTGAAATGTTTCTATGGCGTCCGCTAGGGTTATGTACCTATCCTTTGGGTAAAAATCTCTCAGAGAAGTACATGCCCCGCCCTTCATTTATCTATGGACATGGCTCGTAAAATAAGTCTAAATGGGCTTAGCGCCCAGATGTTCATGTCTGGTGCAAAAAGAGCCCTCCTCAGCCCATTGACCGCTCTCACCTGTCTAACCACATAGGGCACATTACTCCAGCAGCAGGACTCCACCACAGTTTTCCTGGTCATCCAGCCAGTGGACTGCGTGCTGCAACTGTGCAGCAAGATAGTAAAATTCCAGTCAGGGTAACTCAAGACCGTCCCTACTCCAGGCTGTTTCAAAGTGGACAGGCTAACACTCCCATTAGCCCAAAGTAATTCCATTATTAACCTAGCTAGGTCTGCAAAGAATTTCCTGGGGATTTCAAAGAGTGTCTTATGAAAAATATAAACAGAACAAGGTAATATGGTCATCTTCACTAATGCTAGCCTCCCCATCAGGGAGAGATGAAGCGTGTTCCAGAATTTAATTGAGGGTTTCAAACCTTCCATCACCCTTCCAATATTTGTAGTTTCGAAATCTCGGATCCCATGCGCTATTCTGATCCCCAGATACCTCACTATTTCTGTCTCCAACGGGAGGTCTAGTCGGGGTAAATCCTACACTAGTTTCCCCGCCAGCATCTCCTATGGAAATAGTTTTGATTTGGTGTAATTTACATGTCCAATTATCTCGCCTAACTCGGTCAGCACCGCCAACATAATAAGGACCTAGTATGCGAGATTGCGCAAATACAGGGAAGCATCATCAGCATACAAGGAGACCACGAGTGAACTCCCTAATTTTTGTCCCCATTCCTGCAGCATAGTCTGCAACCTGCATGCCAGGGGCTCTACTGCCAGGGTGAAAGGACCCCCAATACAGACTTTGAGTAGCACATCCCATAGAAAGTCCCAGGAGAGGGAGTCAAATCCTTGTTTGAGGTCTAGTAGTGCCAGTGCATACCAGTCGTCCTCCAAAATTGTGGAATGCATCACCAGGGATAGTCTCCTCAAGATACAAAGGATGGTCCTACGAGGGATGAACCCACTCTGATCTTCGGCAACCAGCTGGGGCATATATTCCAGCAGTCTTGTGGCCAGTACTTTACTAAGTATTTTTACATCTACACTGAGCATTGATAAGGGGTGGTAGGATTTCACTACTGTACCATCCCTGTCAAGTTTGTGGAGTATGACTATGAGTGCCTCCCTCATGGAGGCGGGGAGTATCCCCCTGGTATATGCCTCATTGTATACCCCAAGCAACCGCTCAGCCATTCTGCCCGCTCTGCTTTGATATAATTCTGCTGGCAGGCCGTCCCCTCATGGGGCCTTGGCTGTCTTTAAGCCTCGTATCACAGCCATGATTTCCTCCCTGGTGATGGGGGCGTCCAATCCGTCCCTCTCCTTCTGGGATAGGGAGGCCATTTATATATCTGCTAGGTAATTGGTAGTACTATTTGGTGGGGACCTGTACACCCCCTGCAAATGTTGTATAAATATCACTGTGATGCCCTTCTGTGAGATCATTAAGTGCTCCTGGGAGTCTTGTATAGCAGGTCACTGAGTTGTTTTGGGTAGTCATGTTGAGCTTGTCATAGGTTCCTGGCAATTGTGGGTCCTAGGTCTGCTGGCCAAGAGGAGGAGTCTCATGGAGAGGCCTTCTTACCGAAAATCACAATTTTGATCCAGTCCGAGTTCAGCTTCAGGTAGTTGGAACTTATCCAGGTGGCTACGTCGGTCATGCAGGTTGGAAAGTTGGCTCTTGTCACAGGTGTCTTGTTTATAAGGGAGAGTATCAGTTGTGCGTTATCTGTGTAGGAGAGAATGTCGATGCCACACAACCTGACTGTAGATGTTGTATAGGGTTGTACAGAGAGATGATCATTGGAGGACTTCACAGATGATGTTCCTTTCTTTCAAAGTGTGAGGTGACATGATGACTTTTTGTGTTCTTCCAGTAAGGAAGGAGCATATCCACTTGAGGGTGGGTCCTTGGATGCCTGTCTCATGAAGGCTTCTGGTTTGGGTGGAGTGGGAGACTGTGTTGAAGGCCGCTGAGAGGTTGAGCAGGATGACAGCTGCTGTTTCACATTGGTTGAGGAGAATCCTGATTTCATTGGTTGCTGCAATGAGGTCTGTCTCGGTGATGAGGTTCAGTCTAAAACCTAATTTAGTGGTGTCCAGGAGCTAATGTAGATTGAAGTGGTGAGGAAGTCACTTGTTGATTGCTTTTTCTATGGCCATGGATGGGTATGGTGGTAGGAAGATCGGCCTTAGTTTGCTAGCTGGGTGGGGTCTGGCAACGGTTTCATTAGTAGTGGGTGGACTGCTGCATGTTTCCAGGTTTCTGGGAAGATATAGGTGGCAATGGAGGTTTATAGGATGTGAGTGAGAGCTTCACTGAATGGGGAGGCCCCAAGTTGTAAATGTGGTAGGGGCAAGAGTCCACTTGCACCTCTTGTCACCTTGTCCCCTCTCATGTGGTCTGCCTCCTTTGAGGTGTACCTTAAAACTCCATCCTGGTCCTCATGCTCTTTAATTTTGACCTTGAACCACTTGGGGATCTTCTCGATCAATCAGGCATTTACTACTACAAACACGCCAACGATGCTCGGCTCCATTAGATGGAGGTCATTCATCTAAATATCTCTTCAGTAGCTGAAATCTCACATCTTACAAAATGTCACCTGAATTACAGAACTCCATCTGAAATTCAAAGCACAGAAAACTGACTTTATACTGCCTCATTTTCTATCCTTCTTCAAATCTTCGGCCCCAGTGTTGGTTACGTTCCATCATAATTTTCAAACTGATGCCTATCATCTGCCTTATCCATGGCACCATCTTTCACAGATAAATAGCCTAACTACCACACAACATATAACTAAGGTGGATGAGAACACCCAAATCCAACTTGGAGCTACCTTTCTGAGCAGAACGCTAAAATGATGGCACAATGTTGTTGAGATTACGTTATGGGACTTCTCTTCACACAGGAAAACCTGAAGTACATTTACTCCTGGCCCCACTCACGACTGGACTACATGCTGCATCTTGAATCAAACAATCATGACCCACATTCAAAAAATCTTATACCCTCTCTCCCAGCCACCCAGTATACATTTGGTCAAGTGCCTTGGTACAGACGGGACCCCTTCATGCTTATGTTTGTGTGTGTTTGGAATGTATGTAAAGGTTACGATCAAAAATCTGAATGTTTGTGAGCATGGCCTTTTCAAGATGGAGGATGGATGTTGCCCACAGAAGACAAGTATATCCTGCTTTTTCTTTCACTTTTTGTTTCTTTCACTCTGTTTCTTTGTTTACAGGTCCGACTTATATATGTATTCTAAAGAGCAGGCAGGCCTTTGGACAGTAGCAGACAGGCAGTAGCCATCACAATGCATTCCAGAAACACCTCTGAGGAGACACACTTTGTTATGAACTTTGAAGAATGCAAGGACACTGGCTGGCAGAGAAATGCTTCCCACCTACCATGACTTGAAAATGTAAGCTGATGCCTCCTTGTAACCAAACACAACCTTTGTTGTTTCGTTCTTTGTTTGACCCTACCCTTTGTCCAGAGTTGTTGCAACCTATTGGTCTGCATGTCAGCCATATGGAGATGGACCTTCCTTGTCCAGTAAGAGCCTCATGGCTTGCACATTGTTGCTATGAATCAGGCTATTTTCTACCCCTTTATCATCAGTGGTGGTCTCCCTGAGTGTGGAGCCACTGACCATGGGCCTCTTGGGCCCCCTTGGGACCTATGTTTTCATTTTCTGAACTTTGATCCACTTATCATTTCAAGAGTGCTGCTTTGGTCCTTGCAGGGGACTACTTGTCCCCTTTCTTGTTCTCTCTCTGATGATCTCCTTTGTCTGGTAGCCCTTCTTATTCAGTTAAATGAGGAATCAAGTGCTTCATTCAGTTGTCTTTGCTTTCCTATTATTTCCTTTGAAATATTTATGTCTGAATGAAAATGGATTACATTTAATTCGAAATTGGTTTGAGGTAGTAAGCTGACATTGAATTCTTGGTAGCACCATTTAAGTCTTCAAATTCAGCCAAGTTAGTTGAAATGGGAGAAGCGGCTATGTTATCTTCGGGCAGCACATGCAGGTGTTTAACTATTTTGGTGACAAGATAAATCCCTGGAAAATCTTACAAGCACAAGAAAACGGTCCTACCTAATGGCTACTCAGTAGCGGCTGCTTCCGGGCAGTAGTGGTGGTGAGGCGTGGATAAAAAATGGAACTAAAATAAGAGGCCAAGGCAAAGAAAACAAAAAAAACACTTACCTTGCTGGTGGCCACTTGCCTCCGTTCTCGTCTTCTTCAGGTCTATGAACCAGGAAGCAACCAGGCTCCCGACTCCCCTGACCAATCACAACGCTGCAGTGCAGCGTTGTGATTGGTCTGAGCACCATGGTTCTGTGCTCAGCCAGGGAATGGGAGGCTGGGCATGTTCTCCTTCGAGCTGTACAACACAGCCTGGTGGAGAACATTCCAACTGCGCAGGAGGAGGTTGGCCGGCCGAAGACGGCCTGCCAAACCGCTTATGTGCACTTAGGCGAGTGCTCCCACTTGCTACCCTGCTCTGCGGGAAGCGCATCCCCCCGCACCAGCTTTGCATAGCCAATAAATGAAAAATAAAATGATAAGAACATTGCTATTATCATTTTATTTTTTGGTGGGTTGATGCTCCTTCACCTTAGCAGAGGAGCCTCTCGCCACTGTGGCTACTATCTGGATGAATTAAGTTTAAAGAAAAAGAAACACTGAATAGCTAATGGAGGTAACATCCTGAATCTCCAAGCAAGCAAATAGAAAACGAGTTAGTGCTCCTTAATTGCCTGTGTGAAAAGAAGCTGAACAATTCAGAAACTCCAACAAGCAGGCATTTGCAGGTGCTTTCTGTTGTTGTTGTTGCGCCATTGGATCATCACTGTTTTCTGACGCTCTGGGGGTGCAAGCCTCCCAGTCATATCTATGAGGCGATACAAAGCTACTCTACGTGGCTTTGCATGGCCTCCTAGATATGGAGTAAGACAAACTAGGGAAGTCACTGCCATGCCTACTCTGCGTCAAGGAGGAGTTTCATGGGCATTGCGGTGGGTTTCCCAAGCAGCAGCCATGGATTTTGATGCTATCCCAGATTTACTTAAACTTATGGGACAGCGCCAAAACCTTACACCTCTCCAGAGCAAGCGTAACAAGGAGAAATATACTTATTATTCCCCATTTTTTTCTCATTCAATGTATGCTGCAGATTCCATGGGTGCTGTATTGTGAAGCACACATGGAAAGAGGAAAACGCCTCTTGGGATTGTTTTTGTGCAGGAAGGTGTCCCTTCCTGCACAAAAACAATCCTGCCTGCAACGGAGGCACCCTTGCACCATTGTACAAGGGTGCCTATATTGGTGCTCAACAGCAAATTGTACACCAGCACAGGGGGACAGGACAGGAATACACAATATTTCATTAATACGGTGCATTTCTGCCCTTTCACATTGGCGTAGGGCAGTGCAGCAAGATGGCTTGCTGCGCCACCCTACGTTTATTCCTCACAAATGAGAACCTCATACCCCATACCATTCCACAGTTTAAGATATACTTAAACTGACTGATACAAAATGCATAATTACTTTGGGGCGTATTTACAAGCCACTTACGCCGCCAGTACGTCACTTTTTCTTATATTAAAAGTAACACACCAGCAGAGCAAGGGGCTTGTAAATACGCCCCTTTGGGTCACATGTATCAACATTTGTAATAGCGATTACCTAATTGCGATTTTCTACGAATCGCAATTAGGTGATCGCTATTACAAATGTATGATACTTGAAAAAGGTACATATATGTGGCCCTCAGTCTTTTCCCATCAACTGAAAAGACGTTAGTTTATGCATCCTTTTTTTACCTCTTTATTTGTAAATGTATCTTGTATTTGGTACAGTACAACACAAACATGTAGGTCTGGGCCATAATATTAATATCAGTCATTTCCACCCACACCTCAGCACCATGCACCTCGGTTTTTCTTAGCCACACAAGGCCCCTACTGCTGAACCGAGAAAAGGCAGTGAGCGGTTTGTAACAACACCATACTTCCTGGCGCTGCTTTTTCACCTTCATTTAATCAACAACATTGCACAAGAAAATCATTGCTACAGTTATATCGCTAAGGAGTGACAAATGAGCTATGACTACAGTAGAATTGAGAAGGGCAACCCAGATCACATCCCGTAGCGCATTTTGGGGCATATCAGCAAGGAACGGTGATGAATAACGCAAAGCACGCTTAGCGCTTTGTTATTCATCGCCGTCTATCTCTGGAATTTATCGCCCTGGTAGCACATTATCAACAACCCGTTGCTCCAGGGTGATAAAAATTGTGGGGGAAATCGCCGTTTTGCAGGGAACATCGCTGGTTTTCCAGCATGTTTCCTGCAAAAGGGCGATTACTTTGCTGATACGACCCTGTGGTCGTAGCAGCATAATCCATCCCCTATGTTAGGGATGGACAAGTCAAGATTTTAGCAGACGTTAGTTCTTGGAGAAAACAGCAGTTTTCTCCAAAAACTAACGTCTGCTAAAATGCTGGGCCAGCCTTGTAACTATCGCGATGTGCACATCAGCGATATTTGCAAGGCTGTACTGCCAGTGACGCCCACTTTGCATCTCATTAGAGATGCGAAGGGGGGTGTGGGGAAAAAGGCGGCTAACATGCGATTATGCATATTAGCACCCTCTTGTAAATAGTTTTATCTCTGCTTTTTTGGCTTTTAAAGCCAAAAAAACGGAGATAAAGCCCTTGTTAATATGCCCCCTAGGGGCATATTTACAAGGCGGCGATAGAAAATTATCGCTGCTTTTGCGGCTGTTTTCGGCCAAAAAGCGTCGATAATTTTATCGCCTAATTGTGCCACTGGGTATTTGCACAGCCCTAAGATATCCTCCCTATGTAGTACTGCACTCTCCGCCTGTTCGCACACAAGGAATGATTGTATCCAGGCCTTAATTAGGGGAGGATCTGGGGTCTTCCGCCTGGGTAATAAGCCGCTGAACAGTTATAAAGCCCAGGTCGAGGAATCAGGAGGTAACCCTGTGTCTCTCGGGTCTGGGAAACAGACCCAGTACACACGCCTCCCAAGTGTGTAATGCTGGGCGTTCCGTGCAAGAGGATAATCGGGATGTGATAGCCTACCAGTAACTCTGTGAAGCAGGGCAGTGCCATAACATGTGGAGCAGATCATCTCCAACCATCGCACATCGGGCAAGCAGCGCCTGTCCTATGAAAAGATGAAAATATTGATTTATTTTTGCGGGTGTTAGGTATGCTCCGCGTATGATATAACATTGTATGAGCCGTTATTTCGCATTCCGTGTGATGTGTGTGGGTCCTGTCAAAATCGATGTCCACTCCCTATCCGTCCAAGGATGATCATGGTCTTCCTCCCATTTGGCTCGTAAGCGCAGAGGCGTCGTGTGTGTCAGTAACAATGCAGTTAACCAGTGCAGAATGTGACTACCCGTCCCCATAACCGGTAAATACTGTACTACTAAGTGTGATTGCTGTTCAGTTGCCAGATTGCCCCATGCTCGTGTCAGCGTGACCAGCAACAACTATGTAGTAAAACACACTAAGGTAGGCCCTATGGGCAGGGTGCTGTGTAAGTAAAAGGTAGTGACAAGCAGCCGGTTTGATTTCTCACTGCTGTGAGGCTACCCTCTCGTAGGTTTGCATTGGGGATTCCCTGATATGTGCTTCAGTGGTCATTTCTGATATGAGAGGGGTAGCGTGGCCATGTTTGTTGTAGTAGTGATACATCCTGATTATTGGTGAAAGCGGATTTGCCATTACTATTTTAGAAATGCCACTTTTAGAATTGGGCATTTCTGTGTGCTTATGAGTCTTTGTGCCCTGCCTGGATGTGTATTCACTGTCTGCTTTAGACTGACAGAAGAGAGGGGATGTTCATTCACTCTAGACAGTCACAAGGATGGTTGAGGGGTGTCCTGCCTTTCCTGGGTGACTCAGCACTAGGCTGAATAGATCTTGGCTGCATTTAGAGAGAGCAGGAGGAGTTTCCCTTGAACCTGAATAGGCCTGGTCTTCATTTAGAGTGGAGGGAGGAGCTGTACCTGCAAATAAATAGGGATGTGCCTGCCTTTCACAATGTCGTCTTCGCCCCCTACAGTGTGTCTGGAGCCAGGGCTTAATATGTGAATGGGGGTGTTGTGCACTTTTAAGCAGTGTTTGAAGTGCCCCCCAGAACAAAGACTTTTTGACTATATGTACAGGGGCTGTGACCCCATGAAGTCCTAACCGGGGAGCGGGTGAGTGCCCTTCCTTCACCCTTCTCCAGGAGCCATGCACTGCTGCACTGCCCGAGCATGGGAAGCTGGGTGTTTTACCTCCTGTTTGGGGCATTGCAGGTACTGGTGGTATGGGGGCACGGCTGGCTCCATTAGCCTGAGCAGAGTGGCCGAACCCCGACCAAGCCACAATTTGTTTTGGCAGCTGTGCCACGTGTCTGTAGGCAGCTGCCTTCCACTGTTGGGGGCATTTTTGGGTGCGTCCTGCCACCAAGCTAGCCGAGTGGACAGAAACTCTCAGAGGTCCCACTCAGCACTTGTTTCCTCACTCTGCGGGACTCATGCTAGTGGGTGGCCTGGTAACCTACGTGTGGGGGACCAGTGATCTCCCCAAATACCAGTAGAAGCACCAGGGTGCTGCCCCCAACCCCGGGCTTTCTGCAATTGAAGGGGAGTTATCCTGCTTGGGTACAGTGATACAGGATTTATGTTATGTTAAGCCCCTTCTGACAGATGGTGATCTATGTGCTTGTTCTTCATTATGTGCTGCAGGTCCTATTCAAGGTGAGATGTTGGTTTATGCCCTGCACTGTCAGTATAACGGGCAACATGGAATGTGATGGTATAAAACGCACATTAATAATATGGTTATGACGCGTGCAACTTATAAGCATTGCTTCAGTGCACTACCTTGTATTGTTGTGGCCATTGCCCGATTGGCAAAGTGAGTTTATGGTGTATGTGATGTCATGACAACTGCCTAGTGGAACAGTGATTTATGTGATTGTGTTCTTATGTGTTTTTATCAATAATACAAAGGATATTTTTATATAACCTTGTGTGGAGTCTCTTTTTGTGGTGTGCCTAGTGAGCCACTGGTGTGTGTGTGTGTGTGTTGCGTAGACGCTTTGCACATTGCCTCTGGGATAAGCCTGACTGCTCTGCCAAGCAACCAAGGGGGTGAACAGGGGTTACCTTAGGTGTGGAACTCCCTTAACCTGACTAGAGAGGTGGGTTCTGCCTGGCTTAGGTGCATACCCCAGCCAACCAGAAACCCTATTTCTAACAGTAGCCCTCTGATTCCCTATGGCAGCAGCCACTCCTCCTACAGTGAAAATTGTTTGGGGGGATATTTCACTGAAAGGACATGTTCAACATTAATTTCTACATGCCCTACATTTAACTATCTGCACTCCAACTTTATGGACAATTAGGCCTACTTATGGATAACATCAATATTTAAAAGGATGGTTTTGGACATGTCAAAAGTGGTATGTTGAGGGGTCAAATATACAGTTTCAAACTGCCACAGGTAGGTTACCTGTGTGCAACTAAAAGGCTGTGCACAGCTGTAGACTCTGAAGAATATCCTGTACCTGTGCCACGTGTGTGCACACATGTTCAAGTGTACCCAGTCCAATGCCCCTTACGCTAGTTCCATCACAGTGGCTTTATATTTAAAAGCAGATACTGGTGGTAAACTCGCACAGCTCAGTTTACAATGTAAGTCCAAAACGGAGTGATCAAAAAGCAAAAGAATCTGGGCATAATAAATGGGCAGAACCCATTTGCAACAATTTTCCTGAATTTTTCCCAAATTGATCCAACCAAACCAGCAAAAATTGAGGAAATGGGATTTGTGATTGTGATGATCATGTCATCTGTGAATAAGCGTATTGTATGTTCTATGCCTCCAAAAGGGACCCCTCTTCTTTCTTGTGTACTATAAATAATAGAAACCATATAAAATAGGATACTGGGGGCAGTCCTGTATAGTACCTTTTCCCTGGGTGATTAACTCCTTTAAGATCAGTGCCATTAGTACCTTTTCCCAGGTGAATCACACTTGGGTAATTAGTGCCTTTAGGTGGCCAATATCCATCCCATCATCCTAGGTCTAATATTTATTTTATTCAGGACAGCTTCAAGGAAATCCCAGCTCACCATGTCAAAAGCTTTTTCAGCATCTAATACAATCAGGGCAGCTGGGATTCCCTTCAGCTTAGCTTTCTCAATTAGATGAGAAAGTGCACTGACATTGTCTCATACGTAGTCAAACCTAGATGAAGCCCATCTGGTCCTCCCTATCAGCTCTGGTATTATTTTGTCTAGCAAGCTTATCATTATTTTGGTGAATACTTTAGTGTCAGTATTATGATATTCTATTGGGGGGGGCTGATTTGTAAATACGGGTATTTGGCGCAGGCTGGAGGCCTAATTGGGGTCCGGTTCTCTGAAGCTAAGGGCGTACCTCCCGTAAGTTTTTGTGGCTGTAGCTCCTTAAGGGGGTAGAGGGAGCAGTTGAGCAGTAGTTTGGATGGGTTCTAGCGTTGTAGGGCCTGTTCTGGGGGGAGGGAGTGGGGGAGTGGCTGGGTGGAGGTTGGGGGAGACAGGGACACCGGTGTGCTCTTAGATGCAGGGGGGAGATTGTTGGACAAATGGGCTCAATACAAGACTTGAAATGTATCACATGGAATGTGCGGTGGCTCCACACAATGCATAGGCGACACAAAGTGCATGCCTACCTAGTGAGACGAGGGGTGCAGGTGGCACTCTTACAGGAAATACATCTCAGTCGCTCTGAGGGGGCAGCGTTGAAGAAGAAGTGGAGGGGGCAATTATTTTATACAACTTACTCAGCCTTTGCCAGGGGTGCACTGGTGTGGGTCAGAGCGGGGGTACCTTTTCAGCCAACACAGCACTTTGTCGACCCAGAAGGACGGTTTGCAGTGGTGATGGGTAGGCTGAATGGAGTGGAAGTGACTCTGTGTAGTGTGTACGCTCCCAACGTAGGCCAACCTTCCTTCTTCGAGAAATTGTCAGGGAGGCTAGCACCGTATTTAACTGGTACGGTTATACTGGGGGGAGATTTCAACTCCATAGAGGATGTGGACAGGGATAGATCACACCTGCCGCTTCCCAGTGCCCTGTACATAAGATTTCCAAGGCAAGACGAGCATGGCAAAATTATTGGGGCCTGGTCGACATCTGTGCTCAGCATGCCGAGGAAAGGGATTACTCCTACTATTCTGGTCTACATGACCTGCATGTGCGTTTGGACGCCTTATTAGGTACTCCGGATGTTCACGCTAAGGTGATAGGGAGCGAGTACTTAGCAAGAACGATATCGGACCATAATCCGCTCTTAGTGCGAATGCGATGGAACCAAGAGAGATCACCTATACCGACTTGGCGGCTCCGACCGGAGGCACTAGAGGACCCGGTTTTTAGCCAGGAGTTGGGGGAGGGTATTGCACAGTATTTTGAAAAAAACGAGGGAACGGCAACATCGGCATCAATTGAGTGGGACGCGTTCAAGGTGGTGGTTAGGGGCATCTGCATTAGCAAGGTGGTGGGAGTGAGGAAAACATTATTGGAGGACCTGGAGAAAGCGGAACGGCGATTGAGGGAAGCGGAGAGAGACAGCCCAGGGCGGCCAGGGGCGCAGACTGAGGTGCAGGAAGCTAAAGAGGCTGTGGCGGTGCAGGTGGAGAAACTGTGCTCATACGACTATAAGACTTATAGAGCACGGATGAACGCGGAGGGAGACAAAGCGAGTGCTTTGTTGGCATGGTTGGCTAACCCGGTCCCTAGGGGAGAGATGTTATTGGGCTTGGCATCTCCTATTGGGGAGGTAGTGTATACGTAGGAGGGGATAAACAGATTGTTCCTGGACTATTATGCTGCGCTCTACAGCACTCAACTGGCTAGGGGACCTGATAGTATAGGGGAGTATCTCGAAGAGGTGGCCCTGCCGAGCTTGAGTAAAGAGGAGGGAGACATGTTGGGTAGTGAAATCACGGTGGGAGAGATTAGGAGCGCGATTAAAAATATGGCTCGCAACAAGACGCCTGGGGTGGATGGTATTCCCATAGAATTTTATGCCAAGTATGTTGAGTGTCTGGCTCCGCGGTTACAGGCGGTTTACAAGGAAGCACATACAGTAGGGAGGCTGCCGGAGACGACTAGGGAGGCTATTATCATTCCACTCCTGAAACCTGGGAGGGAAGCCACGGATGTGAAGGCTTATCGTCCGCTTTCAATGTTGACGACAGACTATAAAATCCTGAGCTTGATATTGGCATCCCGACTGCTCCCACATATGCGAGGTTGGTGCACCGGGATCAATCAGGTTTTATACCCAAACGCAACACGGCTGTTAATGTGAGACGACTGTTGCAAATACTGGAGGAACATCAGGCTCTGAGGTCAAAGGCGGTGATCCTATCAGTGGACCTAGAAAAGGCATTTGACAGCCTGGAGTGGCTGTATCTATTTCAGGTGATGCGCAAGATGGGTTTGGGGGAGGCATTTGTAAGATGGGCTCCAATTCTGTATGACTCTGCGACGGCTAGAGTACGAATGGGGGGATGGTATCGCTGCCCTGCTCGGTGGGAAGAGGGACGCGTCAGGGATGTTCGTTGTCACCACTCCTGTTCGCATTGGCAATTGAACCATTGGCGATGCGAGCTAGAACAGGGAGGCATTATGCTGGGCTGGAAATGTGTGGGGAAGTACATTACATCTCGCTTTACGCTGATGACTTACGGGTT
Source organism: Triturus cristatus (assembly GCF_964204655.1). Classification (NCBI taxonomy): domain Eukaryota; kingdom Metazoa; phylum Chordata; class Amphibia; order Caudata; family Salamandridae; genus Triturus; species Triturus cristatus. Next base: position 140,277,903 of record NC_140591.1, on the reverse strand, counting down.
TTTCTGGCCGACCCCGCTGAAGAGCTTCAGGGAGCGACGGAACTATTGCAGTTATTCGGGGAGGTATCGGGGCTGTGCGTGAACTGGGAGAAGACATGCTTGTTCCCAGCAGCTCGAGCGATGGCTCCCCCCACTAGACTGGAGAGAATAAGGTGGGAGCCCTGTTGCCTCCGCTATTTGGGGACTAACATATACCATGAGCAGGCGGACTTATTGGAGGGCAATGTGCATAGAGCAGTGCGAGGGGTCAAAGGGAGTATGGCATTTTGGAGTACCCTGCCGCTATCAGTGGCGGGCAGAGTTGCACTACTGAAAATGGTGGTACTGCCCAGACTTTTATATTATTTCAGGACGCTGCCGATTTGGATCCCAGGTGGGGTGTTTAAGACACTTAGAGCCCTGGTAGGGGGATTTTTGTGGGGGGGTGGTAGGCGGCGAGTGGCACTGGCCACGATGATGAGACCCAGGGCGGAAGGAGGGTGGGCGGTTCTGGGCTTCGAGGTGTATTATCTAGCGGCTCAGCTGCAGTGGCTCACACAGGCGGTGGCTCGGGAATTTCGGGGCCCGATCGGTTCAGAGGGCAGTTGGATTCCGAGGCATGTGCTGTCGTTTATAGTTCTTGGACAGCGATTGCGGGTGGAGTCATTTGGGATCGAGGCGAAAACATTAAGAGCTTGCTGGAATCGATGCAGGTGCAGGAGTGGTAATATTTGTCCATATGCTCCGGAGATTCCCCTGGGCATGTGCACGGCCTTACCGCATGGCGGAGACTGGTCGGAGCTAGCAGAATGGGAGGAGATGGGGCTGCAAATGGTTGGGGACTTATGTATGTATGTATTGACATTTGTAGAGCGCACTGCAACCCTACGGGCATCCTGGCGCTGACGACACAGTGAAGAGAATGAGTCTATAGGAGTTATGCTCTGGGGAAGAGCCAGGTCTTGAGCTGCTTACGGAACAATGTCAATTCCTGGATCTGTCTTAACTCTAAAGGAAGACTGTTCCACAGACGGGCGGCTGCAACGCTAAAAGCTCGACCCCCCAGGGTGGATCTCTTCATCTTAGGAATCCTAGCCATCCTGGCTGCCGAAGAACGAAGGCTACGCGTGGGAACATACCAGCTAAAAAGATGTTGCAGCGGTCCAGGGCCAAGCCCATGAAGAGCTTTAAAAACTAAGCACAAAGATTTAAACAGAATTCTCTGTTGCACAGGAAGCCAATGAAGCTCAGATAGTGCCTTAGTGCTAGAAGCTATGCGCGGTCTCAAAAGGGCGAGTTTTGCAGCAGCTGCCTGGATACATTGAAGTCGCCGGATCAGATAGCCAGGAGATTCAAGCAGCAGGGCATTACAGTAGTCCAAGCGAGTAAGAATGGTACAGCGAACCACTGTTCCTCTAACATGGAAAGGAAGCAGTGGTAAGATTCTACGTAAGCCTCTCATAATCATGTGGCAATTCAAGGCCACTTTATTGACATGCGACTCCAGACTCAGTTTCTCATTGAAACAAACCCCCAAATTGTGCACAGTCTTCACTGGGACCAGGGGTGTGTCCAGGGGAAGAGGCCAAAAATTAAAAGGCAAAGCTTGTGGCATTTTGCCCACTGAGCAGTGTAGAATCTCCGTCTTGGCACTGTTAAACTGCGAGGCATTATTTTTCAACCAGGCCGCCATTTCTGTCATGCAATTGTGGAAGGTGGTTAAAGAGTCCGCATGGTCACCCTCCAAGGAGATAATCAATTGTGTATCATCAGCGTAGTTAACTGCCTTGATGTTGTTAGATTTGATGATTTTGACTAAAGGTCGCATGTATACATTAAACAGAACCGGGCTAATTGAAGAGCCCTGAGGAACACCATGTTTATTAGGCAGGAAATCTGATTGATACGGAGGCAGAAATACTGCCTGCTGTCTGTCCGAAAGATAGGAGCAGAGCCACTTCAGAGCCAGATCTGTGACCCCCACCTCCTCGAGCCTTTGCAGGAGGATGTCGTGGTTAACCGTATCGAATGCGGCGGATAGGTCTAACAGTATCAAGGTTGCAGAATACCCCCTATCCGCGCGCATCCGCAGATCATCCAAGGCGATAACCAGTGCAGTTTCGGTTCCGTGCCCTGGGCGGAAGCCAAATTGGTTCTCCTCCAGCTTGTAATTGCCCTCCAGGAAACCAGAGAGCTCCTGGCTAACCAGGCGCTCGACTATCTTAACCGGAAAGGGCAGCAGGGAAATAGGTCGATAATTCCCAACGCATCCTTCCAGCAAGACGGGACCACACCACTACTGAGTGACTGATTAATAATCTGATGAAGATGCGGAAGAGTTTCCGACCCCAGTTCCTTCCAGAGTTTCTGCGAGATGGGGTCCAGCGCATACTTTCTTGGCCAGGCTGGTAAACTCCTCCGCGGAGGGGCAGGTCCAATGATCGAGAGAAGGCCCTACCAAAGACAGGTTTTACCCAGGCACTCTGGGTTGGAAAGACCTCTCAGGATGTTGAAAACGCTTTTCCCACTGTTGGGGGCTTTCTGTATAAGGTCCGCAAAATACGACGCCTTAGTAGTTGCTATGGCTTTTTTGTATCTGACTAGCAAATCCCTCCAGATAATCTTGTCACTGACTAAGTACTGGCTACGCCACTGCCTCTCTGCATGTTTACACTGAATCTTAAAAGTCCGTAATTCCTCCGAGAACCATGGTGCAGAGGGGGGACCCCGTTTCCTGAGCCGTTTCAGAGGAGCGGACAGATTAATGGTATTCACCAGGTAACTGCACAACTCCCCATAATTTGCATCAACCGACTTCCCTGGATCAAGAAGGGGAGCCGCATCAAAAAGTGGCGCAGATTGGGCTTTCCTCATAAGGGCTTTCCAGTCCCTGACCAGGACACTCCTTTTCTCGCTAATGGGGAGCCTACTTCTGGGGACCGACGATATTCGAAATTTGATCAAATGGTGGTCGGACCAGTCCACTGGTAAGATATCGTCCATGGTCAACACGTTAACCCCAGCGAACACCAGATCCAGTACATGTCCAGCCGTGTGGGTGGCCTCCAACACTCGTTGTGGCAGATTAAGGTTGGCACATGATTAAATAATATTGTTGTAAACTGTTTTCAACGTTACATTGGGCCAAAGATTAAAATCTCCCAGAATCAGAAGTCTGTGGTGAGTAAGTGCCAGGTTACTGATCACATCCAGAAATTGCTGTTGTGACTGTTCATTCACAGTCCCTGGAGGTCTGTAACAGACTAACCCGGTCAAGACATGGCCAGACCTGTCCTTTAAAGAAAAACCCAGAGTTTCAAACTGCGAAATCTCATCAATATCCAGTGGCGAGAAATCCCACATTTCTTTATAGATAATCCCAGTTCCGCCTCCCCGAGGAGGGGGTTCTATTGCCTTTTCAGACATTACAGGACAGGTATGGCTTACGTTGGGGTGCTTTTTTGCTGCATGCTGCACTGACCTCTGCGATTCAGAAACATTGGGGTGAAGGGCTATCGGAGCCACAGACATCTCTGACATGCCAATATGTGGTGATGGCAGCGGGGACGATAAAGGCAGTAGCATGTCTGAGTAGGCGAATGGTGACGGAGGTATTACAGCCACTGACTCAGTTGCGCGTGAAATGGGAAGTAGACCTGGGGAAGGATATACCTGAGACGGCCTGGGCTAAAATAGTGGAAAGGGCATGGAAAGGCACGCGGAATGCTCGGTTCCAACTTATTCATTTTTACATCATTCATAGGGCATACTTAACCCCGAAGCAGATAAATAAATACTTTCAAGTGGATTCAGCAAGTTGCCCAAGATGCAACAGAAAGGAGGCGGACTTGCAACATATGCTGTGGAGCTGCCCGCAGCTTGGAACATATTGGTAGGAGGTAGCTGAGGTCCTGAGTGGGGTGACAGATAGACGGTTAGAACCCGACATGGGGGCGTGCATACTGCACTGGTTCCCCCACACGGCGCAAACTAAGCTAACGAGTAAATTCATTGACCTGGGGCTCCTATTGGCTAAGCGAGAGCTGACAAGGCAATGGAAGTCGAAGCAGGGCCCTAGAGTAGAGCGCTGGAAGGCGGAGTTCATAAACTGGGAGGCCAGTGAGAGTATAATTCGGATGCAACAGGCCAGGAGAGCGAACAATGAAAAATCGATGGAAACAGCATGGGCATGGGAAGCATTGGTAACTCAGTTGAAGACCCCAGAGCGGGAATCGGATACGGATACCCTAGAGGAAGATGGGGACAATGAAGGAGAGCACAGAGTGTAGATAGATAGATATGGGAGTGATACACGGGAGAAGGAGAGGGAACCGAGTAATCGGAAACGGGAGCACGACCTTCATGTGATCAGAGGTCCGCATACCCCAGCACGAAGGTGATGAATGGTTATCCCAGGTACAATACTTGGAGCACACCGGTGGAAGGGTATAGGGCATAGGGGGAGGGAGGGGTAGGAACACATAGGGGGCAACAAGGTTGAGAGCACTGAGTTATTCAGAAGGAATCGACTGTACACATTGATGTTAAAGGCACCGGGAATAGAGGATGAGGGATTGTCATTTGTAGCTTGGTTTGTGAGGAGGACAGCGTTCAAATGGTTAACGATATAAAATCTGGCAAAGTAACAAAGGAAATGTCTCCAACTGAGGATATATGTGGGGGGTTGTTTGTGTTGAAAAATTAATAAAAAATATATTATTTAAAAAAAAAATTATATTCTATTGGACAACATGATTTGAATGATATTGGGCAACATGATTTGAATCCCCGCTTAGGGATGAGTGCCACTTCTGCTGCCTCCATGGTTTGTGTCATGCCCAAGGTGGCATTCAATGAGATGAATACTTATATCATAGGGCCCATAAGAAAGACAGCATGCTCTTTATAAAAAGAGACAGGCATGTCACTAGGTACTGGGGCTTTGTTGTGTTTCAACATCTTAACACCAAAAGCCCCTAATGTGCTTCTATTCCAACTCGTCCATCTATTGCTGGTCGATAGCTGCGACCATGGCAATATAGCTTTTGAGAGGTAGATATTAGAATGTAGAGAGATATCAGCAAGTACTGCAGATTGCGATTGTGCTATAAAAATAAAGTGTTCAAACTGTATGTACTTGAAAGTAAAGGAAGTAATGTTTCTTAAATTATAAAACACAGAATGTAATGATACAAGATCTACTGTTCCTATGAACCTCCTAGTACATATATTTTAGCCCTATGAGATGTTTAAGTGATGATATTGCTATTTCTAGTGTGAAACACTGTGATGAGTGTTAGCAAAGGTGTGTGAAGATGAATTTGTTGCTTTATAAACTGTTATGGAAGCAGAGCTCATTGCATATTATAATTTAATTGTCAAAACATGAAAATAGAGTCGTTAAGGGTGTGGAATTTTTCAGGAGAAAGGAATAACAAGTTACGGCAGTACTAAATATAAATATGTGTTTATGGGTGAAAAATGTAGTAAGGCTTATACAATATAGTGATGCATCATTGTTATCAATTATTGATCAGTATGTAACTTTTATTTTTGGTTATTTTGTCTTTTTTAAGGAGCACACTATATCTGAGTAAAAAATGATCTGCTTACGTAAGCAGCAAAAAAAGAGTCTTGTTTAGACACATGGGATTACTGTGCTGTTCAGCAATAAGTAACTCTTCAGACACAGGTGCCGATTACGATCCGGTAAAAAAACTCCCCGTACGACTCGTATCCGGTCTTTTTACCGTACGAATCGTACAAGTGCCGTACAAACTGCCAATTACGATTCGCATGGGAAAAAGTCCATACGAATCGCATTGGGAATTATTCCCCACACGTCCTCGGGTCGTAAAATGTGTCCGACACGTCCACGGACGATTTACCGTACAAATGTGAAAAGTGAAGTCCGACCGCGGAATCACGATCCATCCCGTGCGTCCGATGTTACAACCGTATGGAAAAAACACCGTCCGCACCGAACACCCATAGCAAACATGGAGACATGTGCCCGCATACGTCCCCAACACCCCCCCAGCCCCCGTACGTTCGAGTCGTACCCCCCGTGTATGTACACCCGTGTACGTGTCGTACCCCCGTGTATGTACACCCGTGTATGTGTCGTACCCCCGTGTATGTACACCCGTGTACGTTCGTGTCATACCCCCGTGTATGTCCACCCGTGTACGTGTCATACCCCCGTGTATGTACACCCGTGTACGTTCGTGTCGTACCCCCGTGTATGTACACCCGTGTACGTTCGAGTCGTACCCCCCCGTGTATGTACACCCGTGTACGTGTCGTACCCCCCGTGTATGTACACCCGTGTACGTTCGAGTCGTACCCCCCATGTAAGTACACCCGTGTACGTGTCGTACCCCCCCGTGTATGTACACCCGTGTACGTGTCGTACCCCCGTGTATGTACACCCGTGTACGTTCGTGTCGTACCCCCCGTGTATGTACACCCGTGTACGTTCGAGTCGTACCCCCCCGTGTATGTACACCCGTGCACGTACACAACCAGGACAAAGCAAAACAACACAAGAATACACCATTCGAATGGCACAAAGCCACAAAACATGTCCAACAACCACTAAAACAACACATTCACTGACCTGCAACTGCCAAAAACCAAAACAGAGGCCCAAAACACAACCACTCCTTATAACCCAAAGTTCAAACACAGCCACACCCACCAATGGACCAATAAAAAGGGCCCACACACACAAACCATGAGCCTTTGCAACAGACTCACTGCTGCCAGACCCCACAGACAACCTACAGCACCATACTAGAACCTTTACTACACCTTACACTTGCCCACCTTCACACACACACCTTCACAAACACCTCCTCATCACATTCACACACACACCTGCACAACCACACCCACACACCCACAACCATCCACACCCCCCCCACCATCCACACCCACACCCCTCACCATGCCCACTAACAAGAATACAAAGTTCACTAGCCGAGAGTTGGAGGTCCTTGTCGATGAAATCCTCAGAGTCGAGCCACAGCTCTTTGGAACATTGGTCAGACAGACCAGCATTTCAGCAAAAACAGCCATGTGGCAGATGATCGTCGATGCTGTGAATGCTGTTGTGGACACCAGAAGGACCAAGCATGAATGCCAAGCCAGGTGGTACGATCTGCGGAGGAGGGTCCGAGCCAAAATGACCGATGAACACAACCAGGCCAATGTCACTGGAGGAGGGCCGCCCCGCAGACGCGTAGAATACCATCCCTGGGAGGAGAGGTGATGGCCATACTGCCGGTGGTGGCAGTGGACGGAGTAGATGGACTCCGAGAGCCGGGTGAGTACACAAACAACTCACCTCACATGGGGGAAACGTCATCCACAACCAAACTCACAAACAGGCATGCAACGACCCCAAGCTATCGCATGACTCAACCACACTCCATGAACACGCACATGCCACTGGCGCCACCATGCCCCATGCACCCAGCTGGACAATGTCAAGTCACAGGCCACAGAAAACACCAACACATGACACGGTAAGCCGGATGGCGGAGGGTGGGCCCAAAAAATCACATAGTGCAACTCAGAAGCAGACAACAATGCCCCTGCCCATATGGCCTAGGTCACAGCCAGACAAACAGTGTGTCCCAACACAGGAATGACTTGCCAGCAAATGGCTGACGCCTTGCATCAACACATGGGGGTGACGGCACGTTCTTGCACATGACAGCAGCTAATGAACAGCCAACACTGTGAAAGAGTGGCAGCACACACCACCACAGCAGCAGTGCAGACACAGACACTACACCCAATGGGTGCCTGGAGATCAGAAACAAACTCACATCAACAATCCAAGGGCCATTCAAAGATCTGCTAACAGTGTGTGCCCAGGAAGCTGGGCTGAGGTGACAGAGGGAGACACACAGAGGGAGGGAGAGGGGGACAGAGAGGGAGGGAGACACAGGGAGACGGACAGAGGGAGGAGGCTGACACACAGAGGGAGGGAGAGGGGGACAGAGAGGGAGGGAGACACAGGGAGACGGACAGAGGGAGGAGGCTGACACACAGAGGGAGGGAGAGGGGGACAGAGAGGGAGGGAGACACAGGGAGACGGACAGAGGGAGGAGGCTGACACACAGAGGGAGGGAGAGGGGGACAGAGAGGGAGCGAGAAAGGGACACACAGGGAGAGCAAATCAGCCTTGTGGTGTGTGGGAATGTCTGCTCGTCAGCAGGTGGACTGCGTGCATGTAGACAAGGGTGGCCAGTGCCAGAACCCCCCCTCTTCGCCATGGCAAAACACAGGGCCATGTCACAACCTGTGCACGAGCACAACGACAGCTACCTGCATCATATAAGTGTGTGGAACAACTCCATGTGCCCACGTACAGTGCTACACGGAAGGCGCCAATGCATGGCTCGCCACACCTGCCCACTCCACTGCTGACTGCAGTCACACTTGACGCAGCAAGTAAGACTGTGCCACACATAGGTAAAGTCGTAAAAGCTGTGCCCAAGGGACATACCCATGCACAAGTGCACTGTGAGTGGAATGCAAGACATATCCAAATTCCCAGAGGAAATGTGCCAACTTTGAAACCAATGAAACATGGATGTTGCATGGAACAAAATTAACATTGTCTCTCTCACACACAGGTCAACGTCGTGGATCACCCCCCAACACTGGGGGGGAAGACTCACAGGACCCGGCTCGGCGGGATGACGGAGCCACCGGCAGCGGCGACTCTCACCACTCTGTGGACGAACCCGACCCCGACCAACCTGGCCCCTCTGGTGTCCAACGACCTGCAGCACCTGCGTCAGGTACAACTGGGCCAACCACCACCCCGACTCCTGCCACATCCCAGGAGACACCCAGGATCCCTGCCCCACCACCACAATGCAGCCAGGCTGGCCAGGAGGGACACGGTGTCCCGGGCACCCAGGAGGAGGCAGGCGACAACGCCAATGCCACACCTCAGGGGTCCCGGAGACCCGATGTGCCCCAAGGGCAGGCCAGGTGCAAGTGGGCAGGGGTGGTGGGAGTGGAGGACGGCAGAGGCGCGAGCCTGACCAGTTGGCTGGGGAACCGGTATATTCCCATGTCCGAAACATCCTGGACACATACCGGCAGGACACCACGGGCATGGCCCAGGTTGTGTCTATCCTCGAGGAGATCAAGACCCAGCAGGCCCAGCAACATGCGGAGCAACATGCCTGTCTACTGCAACACCAACGGCGGATGGAGGACAGACAGGCTGAGCTCGTGACGGTGTTCACGGGAATTCACAGTACACTCCGTCGGATGGCCGACAACATGGGCAACCCTCCCTGTGCCAGCAGGCGTAGAACATCACCACCCACAGGAAGGGATCAGGAGGAGGAGGAGGAAACATCCGATGGAGCATCCCAAACATCGTCACGGCCTGCTTCTGAGGGTCCCCGCAGGAGGGCGGGTCGTCCACGGAAAAGACCGTGAGGGTCGGCGCAACAGCACCATCTCCCAGGACACCTGGCCTGGCACCTGGCCCACTGGAGCATCAGCAGCACAGCATCAAAAGACATTCTCTGCCACATGGACTTGCTGGTCACTGTCTGACCAATGTTGACAAAGACTGTGGCATGGACTCTGAGGATTTCAAATGGCAAGGACACCAACTCCCCTAGTGAACTTTGGATTCCACACACCCAGAAAGCCCCTCATGTCAAACCCCCCCCCAACCAAAATAAAAAGTCACACCATGAAGAGAAGATGCCTACTGGTTGCATTATTACCTTACATGTGTCTTGTAAAGTCTAACCATGCCTGAGTTCTCATTTGACTTCAACCATCCACACCCTGGGGCCTGAGTCTGGCACCGGACACACATGGGTCACATTGTATTAGGCAAGACAGACATGGAGCACCATACACACCCGTGATGGGCCCAACCAGCTGAGGGGGGGGCCGCACAACCGTGCCGACAGACATATTGAGTACAGCGACAGCCATGCCCAGAGGTCAGGGATCATGTGGAGTGTCCTGGGGGGCACCCAGGTATGTGTGGACAGGTGGCAGAACCATGTCCTGCAAGCTTGAGTCAGGTGGATGCAGAGAATGGTGGCCTGGCCAACGTTGGATGCATGGGGATGGCACATGTCACAATACCCAAACAGTCATGGACATCATGCACAATACACAGTCTAATCCCACACAAACAACTTGCATCTTGCTACTCTACACATAGACACATAGCCACTATCACGGAAAAACATGCCAGACATGCCGTATGCCCCATGGCAACACACCAGCATTGACTGAGAAGAGGCACCTTGGAGGCATAGGGACACCTTTATTAGTCATGCATTTGGGATTGCAGAGGCAACTCGGAGTACACATGAACAGGTCATGTGGAGTAACATGTGGGTCCAACACTGGCACCCCCCTTCTGCAGCACAAATGCGTGATAGCCATGGAACTGGCACACAAGTGTCGGCTAACAGCTAAACACCCCCTGCTGCTCACGGAGAGCCTGCCATACACCATTGATCCGCTGATGTGGAAGTCCCACACCATGTCAAGCCAATGCAAACCGTATGTGTCCGAGGGCAGTGTAACACACATTGATGCCATCATCACATTCCACAATCCCATCACTGATGATTGTCAACAAGTCTGACCATCTATTCAGGTGTACCCAGCTGCATGTCATGTGTACCATGGTGATGCCACATGTCTGCAGAGGAACCAAACATCGTCAGGGGCAGTGTGCATACATCGTAAACAACTGCCACACCCAATACACCCCTGATGCATCCCTTACCCTAAGGAGACTTCCAAACTTGTCCGTGCGTGTAACGCTGAGTCAGCACACGATAACGTGTCCATGAGGAATAGCAGTGCCACAACAATGCAAGCAGCAGACAGCATGCGCAAGTACCTGGGGAAGAGAGACACACAAGAAGTCAGCCACAAAAAGCACAGCCACTTGCATGTGCATTTACTCGACACATGTAAGGATGACAACATGCTAGGTCACAATTATGACTGGGGAAATACACATTACTGGCACCATCACTCCAGTGACACATCCACACACAGCTCTGACTCACGTGGCATACATGCAGATGGACACACACATCGCAACACATGCCACACGGGGACCAATGCGTGCACACACAGACACTGGTACTCACCACTAAGCAAAGAAGTCGCGTATGAGCCGAGTCCGGGTGTCCTCTTGCGGCTCCACATCCTCCACATCACTAGCCCCATTGCCAAGCCCTTCGTCCTCCACGGGTGGATGGTCCTGATCATCTTGATCCAGGATGAGTGGCACAGCTTTCTCAACTGCCATGTTGTGCAGCATGCAGCAGACCATGAAGATTTTGCAGACCTTTGCCGGGGCATATGGGAGGGCGCCGTCGGTCTTGTGGAGGCATCGGAATCTGCTCTTCAGGAGGCCAAATGTCCTCTCTATCACTCGCCTTGTCCGGCCATGGGCGGTGTTGTAGCGGAGCTGGGCTGGCGTGATGGGGTTGCGGAGAGGTGTGATCAGCCATGGCATGTTGGGATTGCCAGCGTCCCCTACATGGAAAGCACATGGACATAAGTAGGACAGGAGAAGTGGTCGTGCTGGAAGTCTACGCAAAATACAGGACAGACAGAGTGTACCCACCAACAACACATGCTCGTTCGTTGGGCAGCTGCGTCATCATTTCAGGCACCCTGCTATGCCTCATGATGTAGGCATCATGTGCTGATCCTGGAAAACGAGCACAGACGTGAAATCACCATGTTGGACAGACACACCACAAGGGCATTGATGAAGTGGTAGTGCTTGCGATTCCTGTACGCTACCTCCTGTGCCTGTGGTGGTACCAAAGCCACATGTGTCCCATCTATGGACCCAATGACATGGGGCATCCCTCCCAGGGCATAGAATCCACGCTTGACCCCAGTCAACATTTCAGGGGTTGGGAAATGGATGAACTCATCCAGGTGAAGCAACATGGCCTCTAAGAAATCATACAGCACACGGCAGAACATGCTCTGGGACATGCCACCAACATGAGCTATGGTATTTTGAAAGGTACCCGTGGCAAGAAAATGTAGGGCTGCCATTACCTTCAGCTTGGGTGTCAGTGCCGTAGGATACCTGTGCAGCGGTTGCAGTTGTGGTGCCAGTCTCGCCGTCAACTCCAAAATCAACGGTTGGGGGAAGCGGTAGCACCGGATACAGTCATTCTCCCGCATGTCAGCCAAGTCCGGAATTGGTCGGGGAAGAGGCGGCGCTCTGCAGTAATTTGGAAGTGACAAGGAAGAGTGAGTGCACCACAACAACAATTTATATGTACTGAGCACATGTTAATCTGTCAATACACATATGCGACATACGGAGTCAGGTATGTGCCACATGCCCTGGACACGTATGGCTGGCAGGTGACACTCCTACCAAGACCCAGCTACACACGGAGATTGTGAACCTCCACATGCCATGGCATGGGATTAGCTGTGTCCCAGTGTAAGTAAACAGCCAGACGCAACACAGGAGTGACATACATCCACACATCAGCAGAAGTAGGATGTCGATTGCAGAGACTGGTAGCGGAACACTAGAGCCACAGGTCACATGACATTACACTAGGACAGCCCACACACCTTGCCATGAAGGTGTACATGTGATGACTCACCACACATTCATAGAGAGGATGCAGACATGTCCTTGTTACGCTACTCCGTGTCCCATGCATACATACGCACCTCACATCCGATACCACATGTGGCCTGGTGTGCGTAACTGTGTGCCATGTCCATCTACACACAGACACATGTTGGTTGCTGCAACAGCTGATGCTTTTGAGGGAGCTCCAACATCAACCTAATGGGAACACCCCACACATACATGACATAGACACATCGTGCACCGTGGGTAGTGACATGTCTGGTGTGGTAACCCCTGTACCGGGCATCAGGGGACACTTGCGTGTGTTGTGGACCGTGCCATGCCAGTGACGCTCATCCCAAGTGTGCAGTACGACATGCACACATGTCAAAGGAGTTAAGGGCATGCCTGGCAGGCACACATTGCACCGTCACACATAACATCTGTACACATCTCATTATACATCTGGTGCCTTCTCCACTCAGGAGTAATGTGCCACATCACAGCCTTTCACACCTGTGCCCCACACATGTAGTACTGGCCAGACAATGCCTTGATGTCCATCCATGGACAAGTATGTCAGCCCTATTCCTTCCTGTGTGCTGCCTGTCACCACTGTGATGTGTGAAAGGCACCGTACTTTCGCTAAGAGGGCCTGTGTCCGTTCCCTATCACTATGGGAGTGCTGCCGTATGTGTACCCATAGTGATAGTGAGCGTACGCACGCGTGTACGGTCCGTACCACTATGGGTACGCATACGCGAGCACACCTATAGTGATACCGACCATACACGCGTGCATACGCTCACCTTCACTATGGGTGTCCTTGCGTATGCGTACTCATAGTGGTATGGACCGTACACGTGTGCGTACGCTCACTTTCACTATGGGTGTCCTCGCGTATGCGTACTCATAGTGGTACGGACCGTACACGCGTGCGTACGCTCACTTTCACTATGGGTGTCCTCGCGTATGCGTACTCATAGTGGTACGGACCGTACACGCATGCGTACGCTCACTTTCACTATGGGTACGCATACGCGAGTACACCCCTAGTGAAAGTGAGCGTACAGGCGTGTGTACGGTCCGTACCACTATGAGTACGCATACGCGAGGACACCCATAGTGAAAGTGAGCGTACGCACGCGTGTACGGTCCGTACCACCATGAGTACGCATACGCGAGAACACCCATAGTGAAAGTGAGCGTACACGCGTGCGTACGCTCACTATCACTATGAGTACGCATACGCGAGCACGCCCATAGTGGTACGGACCGTACACACGCCTGTACGGGCCGTTGACATGCATTTGGGGTGCCCTAGGGCCCTGGGACGCACCGTACCTGTGTGTGGAGCTCCAAATTACATAGGGGACACATGAGGGACAAGTATTAAGGCCTACATGCATGCTGGTTGTCATGGAGACCCAGTTCAAATTTTGAATTTATTTAAACAGGTGCACAGCAGTAGTCAGTTTGAATGTATCTACTTTGTTGCAATGTGGTTCTGGAGGTGACATCATGCTGAAGAAAAAAACACAATAAGAACCCACTGACTGTGCTAAGTTTGAAGGGATTGGAGGAAACATAGGATGCAAATGTGAGTGACCAATCACTCTGTACTCCTGTGCATGAAACAGTTCAGCAAGGCAGATATAAGGCAGCCAGGTCCCATGAGGGAGCACTTGCCTGCACATCTTTGTATTCGACGACCCAGCTGCTGCTACTGATTCCCTGGAACCATGTCAAGGTCTGTGGAGAGGTCACAGCCTTTCACCCTGGAGGAGAACCTTGCTTTGCTGGATGTGATCCTCCCACAGTACCCCCTGCTGTATGGCCGACCAGGGTATCAGGTGAGTGCAGAGTCTACTAGCACAGACTGTGTCCCTTTTTTGTGACTGTGACTTCTGCCATTGTGTCCAGGTGTGTCACACATGCTATGTACTGTAGGGGGGTTCCCAGGGGGGGAATGCCTGATGTCTCCCAGCCAGAGCATGCAGTGGTGCATGTCTGCCGTCCTCACTTGCATTGGGTTTACTGTGACAATCACTGCATGGTGCATGCCACAATCTGCCTGTCTTGTCCTCCTGGGAATGTAGGCTCTACAGTCCTCATGTGATTATGTGGTCAGCCCAGATGTGTGTTAGTTCTGTGTACCTGTGCTGAGAGTGTCCACATGATGTGTTCGTACCCAGGACATGTGTGTGTGTGTAAGTCCCCTGTCATGTGGGTGGGTGCATATGTGGAGTGTAGCACCCGGGCTGCATGAGGGATGGAGATACCCTGCCCATGTGATGTGAGCAGGGAGCAGTGCTGTGTGTCTGACGTGCAGAGCCAGCCCCACACCTGTGAGCCCCCCCTTTCTAGTGGCACATGTGCAGAGTGAGGTTTGTCGCTGCATTTGGCAATGGCAGGTGAATGTCCTGTGCCTGTGTGTGTCTGTGTACTCTGCTGCGGTAGCGTCAGTGGGCTGTGGCATGTGACTGCTTTGAGGTGCTGCACATTATCCTGGTGTAGCTTGTGATGCACAGTGTGAGCCTGGATCATTGATTGTGTGGTTGCCCTCATTCCACCTGTGTACTTTCAATGGCACGTACTGCTTTAGCCCTTCCCCAGAGGATCATGTCCCTATGACAAAGGTGCAATGCGTTGGATGCATACTATGCCTTGTTGTAAACAGCAATTTTGTACAAATATGTCTCTCTGTGACATGTGCCTGGTGTATTGATGTAGTGTCACTTGTTCATCCTCACAGGTAGGCACCTCTGCCAAGAAGCAGATATGGCTGACCGCCGTCAGTGCCGTGAGGAGTGCGGATGGCCGCAAGCAGCGCCTGCCCCAGGTGAGGAAACGCTGGCAGGATATCCGGTGCTGGACGCGGAGGATCGCACGGGTCCTGCTGGGGGACTCACCTGAGACCCATAAGAACCGCGGGCGCCACCGTCTGACCCACATCCACAAGCGTGTGCTGGCGGTGGTCTTTCCAGACTTGGACAGGCGCTTACAGGAGAAGCAGCAGCAGGAAGGGGGTAGGTACATGTGTGTTTGTTGTGTGTCACCAGCATTTGTAAGTGCACAGTTGCATGGATACACTGCCAGGGTTTAAAGGTGCTGTGCAGATCCAGTTACCCACAGTATGGCGGTGCTCTCCTGCCTCCCTTCCCCTCCTTGCAATGTGTTCCCTGGTCTGTGTGTAGTCACTCCTTCACAAGGTTATCTAGGCTGGCACTTTATCCACGTGAACAATGCCTGTAGCATCATGTGTGGGGGTGGTGTGTAACAGGTTTTGGGACCTTGCCTGTGCCCTGTCCAGTTCAGTACATGTGGGTTCCATGTCAGTTGGCACTGATGCTGAGTCCAGACATGGGAGTTAGTCTCTCAAGTGTAATGCCTTACAGCGCGCATGTCCTATGTTGTGGCCTGTGACATGATGTGCATGAGTGTGCGATACGCATGGTGCAGGGATGGTGGCGTGTGTTGCAGTCATTCCCATTCAGGACCATGGAGTTGTGTGGCCACTACTGTCCCCTGGGGCATATTTTCCTAGGTGTCATGTGTGTCATCACAAAACGTGGACACTCTCAGTGTCTACAGCATAGGTTGTGCTCTGTGCCATTGTCCCCTGGCGCCATTTATAATGACGTAAAATGTAGTACAAGTGTCCACTGTACAGCCTGACCTGATTTTCCTTGTTCATACTCACGGTGGCCAGTGCCTGTGTGTCTTGTTACAATCATCTGATGGTGGCCATTTGTACATGATTATTTGGACAGGCGCACCTTGGGTATTTGGCGTCCAATCTTGCATTTATGCAGCCCCTGTGTATTTCACCCAGACTAAGAGATGTAAGTGCCACCTGTGTCTCAACAAATTGTCTCATGTAGGGGGTAGTTGGTGCGGGCCAAGCCTACATGTCAAAACCAGAATTCTCCTTGCTAAGTCTGGCCAGTGTGTGATGTGTGTCTGGACATACACTCAAGGTGCAGTGAGCCAGTCATGGTGGGCATGTTTTCAGTATTACCTATGCAGCATGTGCCTCAAGTTCATGGATATGGTCCCTCCTCATCCCTATTTTCGGCAACGCTGTGTGGTGCAGATGCAGTGCTGGATTGTCCCCAGGGCCTGGCTCCTATGTCAAACTCCATTTCATGTCATTTGCTATTGTGTCATGCTCTCCATGGATTTTCATTGGCATGGTGGGTCAACCAACTGTGTGTTTCATGCCCTACATCTGTACCTTGTTTTGTAGGTGTTACTGATCTTTCTTTGCAGGCTATGCACTGTAACCTATGTAGATTGGACTCATGTGACATATGTATACAGGTGTGTGATTAATTGCTGTCTCTTCACCTTGCCCACAGCATCGTCGGGGGACACGGAGGGAGACATGAGCACAGACGGAGCGGAGGGACCGAGCACCAGTGCCAGCGTTGACATCGTGCCTGGCACATTGAGTGGTACAGAGGCGGAGGAGAGTGAGGCCGAGGACCTGTCCACTGGCACAACTGAATATGAAGCTGACGGGTCCGAGGATGATCTCTCCGAGTGGGCGGAGGCTGCACCAGCAGCTGCCAGCGGCACAACATCGCACCCCGCCCCCTCCATTGCCATCAGCCGCCTCCCACTTGGTCGTGTCCCTTCCCAGCGTGAGCGGTCACCACATGTATCCTTCCTGCCAGGCACCGCACCCCCTGCCCCTGTCTCCACTGCTGCCGCCAATGCTGAGTCTGTGGACATCCAGCGGCAGTTGCAGGTTGGTCAGGCTGCGATCCTTAATGTCCTCCATGGCCACAGCCAAGTGCTGCACAACATGGAGGCATACTTGGAGGGCATTTTTTCATCGCAGGCTGACCAACGCCAGTTGCTGAGGTCCATAGACTCAACACTGACTGCAGAAGTGGGTCTCCTGCAGCGCTACGTCCCACCCCCTACCCCTGCCCCATCTACACTTCCCACTCCCATGCCTGTCCCACGTACACCCAGACGTCAGCATGCACCCACCACAACAGACACAGGCACCACACCAGCAGGGAAGGTCATACGCACACCTCCTGGCACGCACACACAGGGTGAAGTAGGGACACCCACTGGGTCGGGGGGCAAACGCAAGTCATGCAGCCAGAGTGGGAGTCCGCATTCCACCCAATCCACTCCCTCCAAATCCCCTCCCCTCAGCTCTCCTGGCCACATATCTGGCAAGGACTCCTTCATGGCCGCTCTGTCCCTGAGCCCCACTGTGACACCACCCCGCAAGCGGTCAAGGGAGTCCCCGGTCAGGGTGGTTGAGTCCCCCCCCTGTCCACACCCTCCCCCAGTGGCGCTGCGACCCATCTCTCCGCCCCCCCCCCCTCCTTGGGGCCTGTGGTTCCTTCGGGTGCAGGGGAGACGCTGGAGGACCTTGCTAAGGTGTGCAGCGAGATCCTGGCATCCGCCTTTGGCCCTGCCCCACCCCCTGTGGTGGAGTCCTCCATCCCTTCACCCACGACGCCTACCCTTCACCCTCATGTCCCTGCGGTGCCTGGTCCTTCCCCCCCACATGATGCCCTCCCCGCTGTGGAAGACGAAGGAGTCTGACTGTGCAGGCAAGCTAGGGGACACGCGTCCCACTGTGTCCCCCATCCAGCTGTGACTCATGGACTGCCCTATGGGCTTTGTAAATATTGAACTTTATCCACACAAACATTTTTTGGTAATGCTGAATAAAGCAATTTTTTTTTTCCTTAGATCACTACTGCTATTCTAGTATTGCTGTTGGTGGGGCTGCTACATGATTTTGGGTGGTGAACATGTGTTGGGTGTGTGGGAAATGTAGTAGTGTGCTGGTCATAGGGGGGACCCTGGTATCTGTGTGCCATCACAAGGTGTTAGCTAAGTGTCTTTGTTCATGTAAGCAGTTACTGCATGGTGAAATTGTCCCAAGGTGTGTTCCTTCCTCTGTGTACCCTGACATCTTCCCTGCAGGGTGTTTCCACTATGTGGTGCTGAGCTGTGTCTACATCAGCTGGGGGTGTGAGGGACTCCTTCAACTTTGCACATGCATGCGGAGCGATGTCTCCACCTGCATCATTCGTGGCATCCTTGGTGGTCACTGTACTTGTGTATGTAGACTGTTGCCACAACTTCATGTGGACATGTTTTCTTTTTGGCGCTATGCATGTTTATACTCCCAGCCTCGCACACATGTGGTACATGTACTGCAGGGTCTTTGTGCACCTGACTGACATTTGTGGGCATTGGATCTGTGGGTACTCCACCCTTTTCTTTGCAGGGGCACTGCTGTGAGTGTTAGGCACCCACCCCTCCTGTCTCTGGGCACTGCTGGGAGGACTCTGCACACACCCCTCCTGTCTCTGGGCATTGCTGGGAGGACTCTGCACCCACCCCTCCTGTGTCTGGGCACTTCTGGGAGTGATAGGCACCCACCCCTCCTGTGTCTGGGCACTGCTGGGAGGACTCTGCACACACCCCTCCTGTCTCTGGGCACTGCTGGGAGGACTCTGCACCCACCCCTCCTGTCTCTGGGCACTGCTGGGAGGACTCTGCACACACCCCTCCTGTCTCTGGGCACTGCTGTGAGTGTTAGGCACCCACCCCTCCTGTGTCTGGGCACTGCTGGGAGGACTCTGCACTCACCCCTCCTGTCTCTGGGCACTGCTGGGAGTACTCTGCACACACCCCTCCTGTGTCTGGGCACTGCTGGGAGGACTCTGCAGACACCCCTCCTGTCTCTGGGCACTGCTGGGAGGACTCTGCACCCACCCCTCCTGTGTCTGGGCACTGCTGGGAGGACTCTGCACTCACCCCTCCTGTGTCTGGGCACTGCTGGGAGGACTCTGCACCCACCCCTCCTGTGTCTGGGCACTGCTGGGAGGACTCTGCACTCACCCCTCCTGTCTCTGGGCACTGCTGGGAGGACTCTGCACACACGCCTCCTGTCTCTGGGCACTGCTGGGAGGACTCTGCACCCACCCCTCCTGTCTCTGGGCACTGCTGGGAGGACTCTGCACTCACCCCTCCTGTCTCTGGGCACTGCTGGGAGGACTCTGCACACACCCCTCCTGTGTCTGGGCACTGCTGGGAGGACTCTGCACACACCCCTCCTGTGTCTGGGCACTGCTGTGAGTGTTAGGCATCCACCCCTCCTGTGTCTGGGCACTGCTGGGAGAACTCTGCACCCACCCCTCCTGTGTCTGGGCACTGCTGGGAGGACTCTGCACTCACCCCTCCTGTCTCTGGGCACTGCTGGGAGGACTCTGCACCCACCCCTCCTGTCTCTGGCCACTGCTGGGAGGACTCTGCACTCACCCCTCCTATTTCACGATATGTACGCTTAGAACATACACGGGTGTGGGTTAGCTCCATGCATACGAGGGGGGGTACGTGTCGTACATACACGGTTGGAGTGGGGGTACGCTCCATGCATAGCGGGTGAGGGTACGGGTCGTACTTACACTGTTGGGGTGGGGGTACGCTCCATACGTACGCGTGTGAGGGTATGGGTCGTACATACACGGTTGGGGTGGGGGTACGCTCCATGCATAGCGGGTGAGGGTACGGGTCGTACTTACACTGTTGGGGTGGGGGTACGCTCCATACGTACGCGTGTGAGGGTACGGGTCGTACTTACACTGTTGGGGTGGGGCGTACGCTCCATACGTACACGTGTGAGGGTACGGGTCGTACTTACACTGTTGGGGTGGGGGGTACACTCCATACGTATGCGTGTGAGGGTACGGGTCATACTTACACTGTTGGGGTGGGGGGTATGCTCCATGCATACGCGGGTGAGGGTACGGGTCGTACTTACACTGTTGGGGTGGGACGTATACGTATGCGGGTGAGGGTACGGGTCATACTTACACTGTTGGGGTGGGGGGTACGCTCCATACGTATGCGGGTGAGGGTACGGGTCGTACTTACACTGTTGGGGTGGGACGTATACGTACGCGGATGAGGGTACGTGTCGTACATACTGTTGGACCCGGCCTCGTAGAATGGCCCTCCGTGCCCCTGCACCACCGAAACCTGGTACCTGCAGCCCAAGCACACGGCCCAGCCGAACCTCCCCACCAAGACACACGCACCGACCCGGACGTCCCCGTCCATGGCCTCTCTCCTTTCGGCCACCCCGGGCCCGCGTGCCCACTTCATGCACCAAGATGGCCGCCCGGCCCCGGCGCGACCCGGGCCTAGAGGCGCCACTCCGGCTGGAGGACATCATGCTTCCAGGGGTTGAGAGAGGGAGGAGCAGTTTCTATCGCACCTCTGAACTCCCCTGGGACGATGGGTTTCGATCGGCCCTCCGGCCTCCCTGAGGGCTGGCTCCGTGCCTGCTGGGTGTCTGGGACTCCTCCCGACCCGGCCCTGAAAGGATCAAAAGACTATAGCAGGAAATCCCGACAAGCGACCCCCAGGTGACAAGACCCCTGCCTGCACAGGCTCCGGACATCAAAGAGGGGTCGACCTATAACAAGGGGTGCTCTGGGTCTGTCCGGCAGATTCGACGCTGGAACAACGAGAGCCTGCTGACGTGGTCGCGGCTCCTGGAACTTGGACCCACCTGAGCCCTGCTGAGTGACTCGCTGCTCCCTGAAGATCGTAAGACCTCCGAACTTGTACCTGAGCCCTGCTGAGTGACTCGCGGCTCCCTGAAGATCGTAAGACCTCCGAACTTGTACCTGAGCCCTGCTGAGTGACTCGCGGCTCCCTGAAGATCGTAAGACCTCCGACCTTGTACCTGAGCCCTGCTGAGTGACTCGCGGCTCCCTGAAGATCGTAAGACCTCCGAACCTGTACCTGAGCCCGCTGAGTGACTCGCGGCTCCAACCGACTCTCACGGTCCCGCCGGACCCCGACTACAACATCGTATCCCCCAGCTCGAGGATTGTGAGCTGTGCGCCGGATACGTCCCTGCTTGAACCTTTACCAGAGACTGTCCCGCTACCCCCTACCCCTTCCGAGACTCTTGAGCCCGTGCTCACCTTGTACATATTTGCAGTGATACCCTTCTTGATAAAGATTGTTTTCTCAGAATACCCGGTGTGGTCACTCTGTGTCGTGTGGTGCCAGAAGTACGATCCTAGATACGAGATTCCTCCCCCTGGGGAGTCTCCCGCCAGTGCCCGGCTACGATACCTTGAGGGTGGGTCTCAGGGTAGTCAGGACCTCTTCCAGGCTCCTCTGAGGTCGCCGTCTAACATTGGTGGCAAGCGACGGGATTCGGGCCCATCACCTAGAGATCGTACCGTGAACAACGGAAGCACTACCGACAAAGATGGCAGAAGGAAGCGCCGTGAGCCCCGCAGAAACCAGCGCCAACAGGGTGTTCCAGGTGGAGCAGCTAGAAGAATACACACACAAAGAGCTAAAGCAATTTTGCAAAGAACTTAAAATCGCTACCACTGGTCTCAACACTAAAGAGGATTTGCAGAAAGCACTGAAAACCTGGGTGGAGACCGGGGCCTCCCGCCCAGAAGGCACGGGGGAGCGCCCCGACGAAGCCGAACCCCCCCAAAGTGGAAGCAGTAGCAATCAGGTGCGAGGCATCGTACCAGACGGGGGCCTATCCCCGGAAGAGCTCGCGGACAGAGAGAGAAGCCGCAATCATGAACTCGAGTTAGCCAAACTCAAAATCGAGGGCGAATTGAAGTTAGCGGAAAAAAAGCTAGCAGTAGAGCAAATGCGTGTACAAGGCGAACTAGAAGAAAAGAAGCTCCAACGGGAGCACGAAGGAAGGAAGCTCCAACTAGAGCACGAACGCAGCTTGAAAGAAATCGAGCTCAAGGCCAGAAGCGAGGAAGGAAGGCCCCCGGGAAACCAAGAGACGGCCTCCCCAGCGGAACAGAAGGTCCACATCCCCAAGGATGTGGTCAAGGAATATTATAAAAACGATGACATTCAGCAATGGTTCAGGGCCTACGAGGTCGCCATGACCTCCCATCGGATCCCGCAGAAGGACTGGGGGGCGGGGTTGTGGGGGCGGTTTCTGAGCGAAGGAAGGGACACCCTGCTCGACCTACCCCTCTCCCTGCAGACCTCCTACAGCCACATGAAAGAGGCTCTACTCACAAGATACGGCCTCACCCCAGAAATGTACCGTCAGCGATTCCGGGACTGCAGGAAGATCCCGGGCACCACCTGGGTGGAGTATGTAAACTTTTTCAGTCGGGCCTTCGATGGGTGGATCAAGGGCAGCAAAGTCACCACCCTTGCCGAACTCACTGACCTCATGTTGTGGGAACATCTGGCTGCGAACTGCTTCATAGAACTACGTCAGCATCTGCTTGACAGCAAGCTCACAGATCCCCGGAAGCTGGCTGTGGAGGCCGACCGCTGGACCAACACCCGGGTCTCCCGGGGCATGGTAGGAGAGTACCCCCGAGCCGGTCAGGGACCACCCCGCCAGAGAGGGGGAGGGAACCAGGGAGGGCCGAGAGAGTCCCAGCCTAGCCCCACGAAGACACAACCTCCACCTTTCCCGGCGCCCCCCCCACCGGTGACAGGGCCCCCTGGGAGACGGGGACACCGGGTGACCGTCACATGTTTCCGTTGCCAGAAAACCGGGCACTACGCCAATGACCCAGAGTGCCCCATGGCCACCCAAGTCTCCCCTACCACCCCTGCGAGACAGATAGCCAACGTAGCTCTGGGGGAGGAGATTGAGGAAGCCAAGGAGTGGGAACCCGCAGCGATGGCCCTAGTATCCCTGGGAGATAGAGAGATGATCCCTGGTAGCCTCCTACCCTCCAACACACAGAAATACG
The DNA here is from genome assembly GCF_964204655.1 of Triturus cristatus. Taxonomy (NCBI): domain Eukaryota; kingdom Metazoa; phylum Chordata; class Amphibia; order Caudata; family Salamandridae; genus Triturus; species Triturus cristatus. Next base: position 140,254,524 of record NC_140591.1, on the reverse strand, counting down.
GGCAGCTCGTCAAGATCAATGGCCACCAGGTAGAGGCCCTGCGGGACACCGGGGCCAGTATCACCGGTGTCCTCAGGCACCTAGTCCCCGAGGAGCAGATCCTCCCCAACGTCTTTTGCCCCGTAATATCCGCAGACAATAGAGAAAGTATGTGTCAGGTAGCCCTGGTGCCGTTTGAGTGGGGAGGGGTGATAGGCAAACTCAAGGTGGCCGTAAGAACCTCCCAGCCGGTCGACTGCCTCTTAGGGAACGACCTGGAGAGTTCTCCCTGGAAGCACGTCGAGCGCAAGGCCCACCTAGGAATGATGGGACTCCCCGAGTGGGTGTGCGCCACCACCCGATCTATGTCAGCCCGACTCACTCCCCGGAGAGAAGTCGAGAACACCCCGATCGAAGAGACCAGTATAGCCCCCGCCGAGGGTCCTCCCGTCTCCCCTTCAGAAGGGCCCGTCGCCCGCGACGAACCCGCACCATCCGACCCCGCCCCGGTCCCCGAGTTGGGAGATCTACCCGAGTTGGCCCATTGGCGCCACGAGGGCGGGCCCACTCGGGAAGAGTTTTGCCGGGAGCAAGCCACTTGTCCTTCCCTGGTCGGGCTGCGGCGCCAGGCCGAGGGCCAAGCCGCAGGTGACCAGACCGGGACACACCGAATCTATTGGGAAAATAACATCCTGTACAGTGAGCAGAAGTCGGTGGAGCTGGGATCCGGACGGGTACTGGTGGTACCCCTCCGCTTCAGAGATTTCCTCCTGGGCTTAGCCCACGACGTCCCCCTCGCCGGCCACCTGGGTCAGGACAAGACCTACAGCCGTCTCGTGACCCATTTTTACTGGCCTAGAATGAGAGCAGCGGTAGAAGCCCACTGCAAGTCCTGCCCCACGTGCCAGGCTAGTGGGAAGAGTGGGGGGAAGTGCAAGGCTCCCCTCCAACCCTTCCCGGTCGTCAGTACCCCTTTTGAACGAGTCGGAATCGACATCGTGGGACCACTGGACCCCCCCACCTCCCAAGGCCACCGTTTCATCTTGGTCCTCGTGGACCACGCCACCCGCTATCCTGAGGCTATTCCCCTACGCACCATTACGGCCCCCGTGGTGGGCCGGGCCCTGATGGGGATCTTTTCCAGGGTGGGTTTTCCCCGCGAGGTCGTGAGCGATCGCGGCACTAATTTTATCTCGAAGTATATGACGTCCCTGTGGCAACAATGTGGGGTGTCCTATAAGTTCACCACCCGTACCATCCCCAAGGGAACGGCCTGGTAGAAAGGTTTAATAGGACTTTGAAAGGGATGATCGCTGGCCTAGAAGAGCCCCTCCGGCGTAAGTGGGACGTCCTGCTCCCCTGCCTCTTGTTCGCTTACCGGGAGGTCCCCCAGAAGTCCTTAGGGTTCAGCCCGTTTGAATTACTCTATGGACACCCCGTCCGAGGTCCCCTCAGTTTGGTTAAGGAAGGGTGGGAGGCAGCACCCCAGACCACCCCCCGAGATGTGTTCCAATACGTCCTGACCCTCCGGAACCAGACCAGGAAGTTCCGAGAACTGGCCGAGGCCAACCTGGAGGCAAGTCAAGAAGAGATGAAGCGCTGGTACGACCAGAATGCCACTCTGGTCGAGTTCCAGCCGGGCCAGCAGGTGTGGGTCATGGCCCCCGTGAAGCCTGGCGCCCTCCAGGACCGATGGACTGGGCCCTACAAAGTGGTTGAGCGGAAGAGTGAAGTCACATACTTGGTGGACGTCCAGTCGCCTCGGGATCCCCTCCGGGTCCTGCACGTGAACCGCCTTAAGCCTCACTTCCAGCGGACAGAACTGAGCCTCCTGCTGGCCACCGATGACGGGGCCGAAGATGAGTCGGATCCCCTCCCGGACCTCCTGTGTGTCAAGGAGCAGGATGGCTCCGTAGAAGGAGTGAACCTCTCCCCAGCCCTCACTGCCCAGCAACAAGCGGACTGCCGCCAGCTCCTAAGACAATTTTCCGACCTCTTCTCCCTGACCCCCCGGGTCACCAACTGGTGTGTTCATGACGTGGACACCGGGGACAGCCCGCCGGTGAGACACCGAGCCTACCGGGTTCCTGACCGGGTCCGGTCCTGCATTCAAGCGGAGGTCTCGAAGATGTTGACCCTGGGGGTGATCGAGCCCTCTGACAGTCCCTGGGCCAGCCCCGTGGTCCTGGTCCCGAAGGCAGCGGCCCCCGGTGTCGCCCCCGAGCTCCGATTCTGCGTGGACTACCGGGGGCTCAATGACGTTACCCGAGCCGATGCCCACCCCATTACACGAGCCGACGAACTCATTGACCGACTAGGGGCAGCCCGGTTCCTCAGCACATTCGACCTCACCTGCGGATACTGGCAGATTGCGCTCACCGAAGGGGCCAAGGAGCGGTCCGCTTTCTCCACCCCCGATGGGCACTACCGCTTCCGCGTAATGCCCTTCGGGATGAAAAATGCCCCGGCCACTTTCCAGCGACTGGTGAATAGGGTCCTGGCCGGGCTAGAACAGTTCAGCGCGGCATATCTGGACGACATCGCTGTCTTCAGTTCAGAGTGGAGTGAGCACCTCCAGCACCTCCGGAGGGTGCTAACCGCCCTGCGCCAGGCAGGCCTCACAGTAAAAGCCAGCAAGTGCCAGATCGGGCAAGGATCCGTGGTCTACCTGGGGCACCAGGTCGGGAGCGGCCAGGTCGCCCCTCTACAGTCAAAGATCGACGCCATCCTGGCCTGGGAACCACCCATCACCCAAACGGAGGTCCGAGCCTTTCTGGGACTCACGGGCTACTACCGAAGATTCATTCAGGGGTATGGCAGCCTTGTCGGCCCTCTCACAGAACTCACGTCTAAAAGACAGCCAAAGAAAGTGCAGTGGACGGCTGCCTGCCAGGAAGCTTTCGATGCCCTAAAAAAGGCCATGTGTACTGCCCCCGTCCTCCAGGCTCCCGACTACGCCAAGGAGTTCATAGTCCAGACCGATGCCTCCGAGCATGGCATTGGGGCCGTCCTATCACAAGTGAATGACCAAGGCCTAGACCAGCCCGTCGCCTTCCTCAGTCGGCGGCTGTTGCCCCGAGAACAGAGATGGAGCACCATAGAGCGCGAAGCCTTTGCCGTGGTCTGGGCACTCAAAAAGCTACGACCCTACCTGTTCGGCACCCATTTCAGAGTCCAAACTGACCATCGGCCCTTGCGATGGCTCATGCAGATGCGAGGAGAAAACCCCAAGCTACTGCGGTGGTCAATCTCCCTCCAGGGGATGGATTTCACCGTAGAACACCGCCCTGGTACGGACCACGCCAATGCTGACGGCCTCTCCCGGTTCTTCCGCCTCAGCGAAGAGAACCCCCCAAGCTGATGGGCAGTTCTCTCCGGCTTTCAGCTGGGGGGGACGCGTGTTGGACCCGGCCTCGTAGAATGGCCCTCCGTGCCCCCGCACCACCGAAACCTGGTACCTGCAGCCCAAGCACACGGCCCAGCCGAACCTCCCCACCAAGACACACGCACCGACCCGGACGTCCCCGTCCATGGCCTCTCTCCTTTCGGCCACCCCGGGCCCGCGTGCCCACTTCATGCACCAAGATGGCCGCCCGGCCCCGGCGCGACCCGGGCCTAGAGGCGCCACTCCGGCTGGAGGACATCACGCTTCCAGGGGTTGAGAGAGGGAGGAGCAGTTTCTATCGCACCTCTGAACTCCCCTGGGACGACGGGTTTCGATCGGCCCTCCGGCCTCCCTGAGGGCTGGCTCCGTGCCTGCTGGGTGTCTGGGACTCCTCCCGACCCGGCCCTGAAAGGATCAAAAGACTATAGCAGGAAATCCCGACAAGCGACCCCCAGGTGACAAGACCCCTGCCTGCACAGGCTCCGGACATCAAAGAGGGGTCGACCTATAACAAGGGGTGCTCTGGGTCTGTCCGGCAGATTCGACGCTGGAACAACGAGAGCCTGCTGACGTGGTCGCGGCTCCTGGAACTTGGACCCACCTGAGCCCTGCTGAGTGACTCGCGGCTCCCTGAAGATCGTAAGACCTCCGAACTTGTACCTGAGCCCTGCTGAGTGACTCGCGGCTCCCTGAAGATCGTAAGACCTCCGAACTTGTACCTGAGCCCTGCTGAGTGCCTCGCGGCTCCCTGAAGATCGTAAGACCTCCGACCTAGTACCTGAGCCCTGCTGAGTGACTCGCGGCTCCCTGAAGATCGTAAGACCTCCGAACCTGTACCTGAGCCCGCTGAGTGACTCGCGGCTCCAACCGACTCTCACGGTCCCGCCGGACCCCGACTACAACATCGTATCCCCCAGCTCGAGGATTGTGGGCTGTGCGCCGGATACGTCCCTGCTTGAACCTTTACCAGAGACTGTCCCGCTACCCCCTACCCCTTCCGAGACTCTTGAGCCCGTGCTCACCTTGTACATATTTGCAGTGATACCCTTCTTGATAAAGATTGTTTTCTCAGAATACCCGGTGTGGTCACTCTGTGTCGTGTGGTGCCAGAAGTACGATCCTAGATACGAGATTCCTCCCCCTGGGGAGTCTCCCGCCAGTGCCCGGCTACGATACCTTGAGGGTGGGTCTCAGGGTAGTCAGGACCTCTTCCAGGCTCCTCTGAGGTCGCCGTCTAACACATACACTGTTGGGGTGGGGGGTACGCTCCATACGTACGCGTGTGAGGGTACGGGTCGTACTTACACTGTTGGGGTGGGGGGTATGCTCCATACGTACGCGTGTGAGGGTACGGGTCGTACTTACACTGTTGGGGTGGGGGTACGCTCCATACGTATGCGTGTGAGGGTACGGGTCGTACTTACACTGTTGGGGTGGGGGGTACGCTCCATACATATGCGTGTGAGGGTACGGGTCGTACTTACACTGTTGGGGTTGGAGGTACGCTCCACTCGTACGCGTGTGAGGGTACGGGTCGTACTTACACTGTTGGGGTGGGGGGTACGCTCCATACGTACGCGGGTGGGGGTACGGTCCGTACATATGCGTCCCCACGCTATGTGGTGCTTGTGCGGGCCGTACCCAGGCCTTTGCCACGTGGGTACAGCCGTCCCGCCATTGTTGGGATGACGTAGGTGTGGGCGTGGTACGACTCGTACCCATGCTCTTAAGGCGTGGGTACGGGACGAACCTGTATTGTTGTGTTGCCGGTTCGCGTCGTCAGGCACTTCCGTTGTTAGGCACCCACCCCTCCTGTCTCTGGGCACTGCTGGGAGGACTCTGCACACACCCCTCCTGTCTCTGGGCACTGCTGGGAGGACTCTGCACACACCCCTCCTGTCTCTGGGCACTGCTGGGAGGACTCTGCACTCACCCCTCCTGTGTCTGGGCACTGCTGGGAGTGATAGGCACCCACCCCTCCTGTGTCTGGGCACTGCTGGGAGTGATAGGCACCCACCCCTCCTGTGTCTGGGCACTGCTGGGAGGACTCTGCACACACCCCTCCTGTCTCTGGGCACTGCTGGGAGGACTCTGCACCCACCCCTCCTGTCTCTGGGCACTGCTGGGAGGACTCTGCACACACCCCTCCTGTCTCTGGGCACTGCTGTGAGTGTTAGGCACCCACCCCTCCTGTGTCTGGGCACTGCTGGGAGGACTCTGCACACACCCCTCCTGTGTCTGGGCACTGCTGGGAGGACTCTGCACACACCCCTCCTGTCTCTGGGCACTGCTGGGAGGACTCTGCACCCACCCCTCCTGTGTCTGGGCAATGCTGGGAGGACTCTGCACTCACCCCTCCTGTGTCTGGCCACTGCTTGGAGGACTCTGCACCCACCCCTCCTGTGTCTGGGCACTGCTGGGAGGACTCTGCACTCACCCCTCCTGTCTCTGGGCACTGCTGGGAGGACTCTGCACACACCCCTCATGTCTCTGGGCACTGCTGGGAGGACTCTGCACCCACCCCTCCTGTCTCTGGGCACTGCTGGGAGGACTCTGCACCCACCCCTCCTGTCTCTGGTCACTGCTGGGAGGACTCTGCACACACCCCTCCTGTGTCTGGGCACTGCTGGGAGGACTCTGCACACACCCCTCCTGTGTCTGGGCACTGCTGTGAGTGTTAGGCATCCACCCCTCCTGTGTCTGGGCACTGCTGGGAGGACTCTACACCCAGCCCTCCTGTGTCTGGGCACTGCTGGGAGGACTCTGCACTCACCCCTCCTGTCTCTGGGCACTGCTGGGAGGACTCTGCACCCACCCTTCTTGTCTCTGGCCACTGCTGGGAGGACTCTGCACTCACCCCTCCTATTTCACGATATGCACGCTTAGAACATACACGGGTGTGGGTTAGCTCCATGCATACGAGGGGGGTACGTGTCGTACATACACGGTTGGAGTGGGGGTACGCTCCATGCATAGCGGGTGAGGGTACGGGTCGTACTTACACTGTTGGGGTGGGGGTACGCTCCATACGTACGCGTGTGAGGGTATGGGTCGTACATACACGGTTGGGGTGGGGGTACGCTCCATGCATAGCGGGTGAGGGTACGGGTCGTACTTACACTGTTGGGGTGGGGGTACGCTCCATACGTACGCGTGTGAGGGTACGGGTTGTACTTACACTGTTGGGGTGGGGCGTACGCTCCATATGTACGCGTGTGAGTGTACGGGTCGTACTTACACTGTTGGGGTGGGGGGTACACTCCATACGTATGCGTGTGAGGGTACGGGTCGTACTTACACTGTTGGGGTGGGGGGTACGCTCCATGCATACGTGGGTGAGGGTACGGGTCGTACTTACACTGTTGGGGTGGGACGTATACGTATGCGGGTGAGGGTACGGGTCGTACTTACACTGTTGGGGTGGGGGGTACGCTCCATACGTACGCGGGTGAGGGTACGGGTCGTACTTACACTGTTGGGGTGGGACGTATATGTACGCGGATGAGGGTACGTGTCGTACATACACTGTTGGGGTAGGGGGTACGCTCCATACGTACGCGTGTGAGGGTACGGGTCGTACTTACACTGTTGGTGTGTGGGGTATGCTCCATACATACGCGTGTGAGGGTACAGGTCATACTTACACTGTTGGGGTGGGGGTACGCTCCATTCGTACGCGTGTGAGGGTACGGGTCGTACTTACACTGTTGGGGTGGGGGGTACGCTCCATACGTACGCGGGTGGGGGTACGGTCCGTACATATGCGTCCCCACGCTATGTGGTGCTTGTGGGGGCCGTACCCAGGCCTTTGCCACGTGGGTACAGCTGTCCCACCATTGTTGGGATGACGTAGGTGTGGGCGTGGTACGACTCGTACCCACGCTCTTAAGGCGTGGGTACTGGACGTACCTGTATTGTTGTGTTGCCGGTTCGCGTCGTCAGGCACTTCCGTTGTGGCGGACGCTGGCTTTGCTGGACACGCCCCCACCTCCTTGTGGTGACCAGGGCCTGGGGGTCAGGTATGTCCAGGGCATGTGTGCTGTGTGATTTTGGTGGGGGTTTTGTGGCCTGCCCCTGGTCCTGCCCCCCCCTTTCTCCCCTCCCTTTGTTGTTCTGACCTTCTGCGGCGTCTGCGTCCGAACCTGTAGAGGAGGTCGATTGCTATGAGGGCCGGAATGACACGTAGGTTCGGGTCCATGTCTGTCCGTCGCGTACATGTACTCCTTGTTCGCGTCGTCCTGATTTCCAGGCAGTTTTTGGCAGCCGGAAAATATTCACCGTGCGGGATGACGTCGGTGCGAATCGTAATTCCTGGTTCGTGAATGGCAGGCTGCGTGCGTCCCGACGTCATGTCGGCACTTTCCCGGATCACATTTGTATGTTTATTTTCGTCGGTCGGGGTTTTGTACGATTTGTACGGAAATGGAGTTTCCGTGCGAATCGTAATTCCATGTTTGTATATTTTGACGACCGGGTACGCGTCGGACTGAGAATATGCTTCGTCCGACGGTTCGTACCCGGTTTTTACAGGATCGTAATCGGCACCAAAGTGTATTCAGGTTGGAAGGATGTGGAAGCACCTGAACACTTGTTCAATTCAGCAGCACAAGCTAACTCTGCACAAGCTATGCTTTGTGAACTATTTTTTAAAAACTGTAATTTATAGATATGCTACTTTACTGAGACTATTGTGCCACCTAGCCTGCTATGAAATAGTAGGAAACTGAAGATTCTTTGGCAGGCTAGTATGGCTAAAACACTGGAAAGGAAGTGCTGCCAACATCAAAATCCAGTAGGCAAATGAAGCAAAAGCGGGAGACATTAGCAATGTTTTATATTATTAAAGTTGTTTGTATTATAGCTCTTGATGTATTTTATTGATATAGTTGTAGTTATGTATTGCTGTTGAATTGTTTTGTTGTAATAAAAAAGTTTGAAGTTAGTTTTGATATCCTTGTTTAACACTTATGATGAATTTAAATGTTATTAGAGCATTGCAATGTTGACTAAAACTGGCAGTTCTCAAAAGAGAGGATACTCCATTTTATAGTCTACTATGGACCTTCATCACAATGAAGAGAGGTATCTGCTGAGAGAGCAGTCTCTACACACAGCCTACTTTGCACATGTGTTACTCTGGGGAGATGTCTCGGCTGGCCAGTGTGTTTCCATATCATAGTCTCTATAGTTGTATGCAAGACAGACTTCTCAGCATAGAGGTAATTCCATCCCCATACCTTACTTGTACATCTGATCTGTTGGTGAGAGCTGTGACCAGAGAGGTAAACCTTTTTTCCCACTCTAATTTGCACACCCATCATCCAAGCTACAGGTCACAGGAGAGAGTCAAGTCTCTCCCTACACTACTATGCAGCCTTATAATGAAAGAGAGATGTGTCAGAAAACAGGGCCACTTGTTCCACATAGTCCACTATGCATACATTTCAACATTGGAAGAGGTATGAGAAGAGAGATACATTTTTCTCAAGCCCTACCACTGACACCTCTCATTTTGGTAAGATGTGTTAGTAGAAAGCTGACCCCATTCTCAGACAGCACTGCATATCACTGTTGCTATGGGGAGAGGTGTAAGTTGTTTACCCACACCTTACTGCACAGCCATGTTGTCCTGGAGATAGGTGTTAGTGGAGAAGACATCGTTTCCCCATACACTAATGTTCATGTGTGTCATGCGGGGAAGAGCTGTGACTAGACAGTCAAATCCGTTCACTCTAATAAATATGGTTATTTCCCTGGGGAGAGATCTCAGTGGAGAGGTCAGTACTTGTTATACTTACTATGGAATAGTGAGGTACTATATGTTGGGTGAATACCTTCCACACCTGACTGTGCATCCTACTGTGCCCAGGGAAAGGTGTGAGTGGAGAGACACCCTATTCTACATACTGGTTACCTTCATGCAACGTCTCACTGGGGAGGCCAGTCTCTACCCATAGTCTACTGTACAGAGTTGTTAGGCAATGGAGAGATGAAACACCCTACTGTGCACTTGTTATACAGTGAAAAGGTCTAATTTGAGACTCTACTTTCTCTCCACACCCTACTAATGGGGACTATAAGGCATAAGTACTGTAATAACGGAAAGCGTAAATTCCTCCTCTAAAAAGAAGTTTACAATCTAGTTAGACTTTTGCGGGAACGTAAGAAAAGTGCTTGAACTTTTTCTAATAATAATAAATGGACTTAAAGTAACTAAATAAGTGTCATGTGTGCTATGTACCAACGTTGGTCTCATGCACATAAAACATGTGGGCTTTGCATAAATCCAAGTGATTTATTTTTCCCCGCAAATTATATAATGGATTGCATTTATTAAACTAAACACACTGTTACTATTCTGGCGTATATAAATTATACATACTACATCAGGATATATTCAGTATGAATGCAAAGTCCATTATAAAAAGTACTATCTTGCAAGAGGCTCGGAAGAGCAAACCAAGAAGCATTGTCCCCTCAGACTGCACAAAAGAGATTGCCTGTCTGGCTCTCACAAATTCTTGTGAGATACTCACGAGAGTCGCCGATCATTGTGGGATTCTCTGGCTCTTGTGAGACTCTTGCGAGAGATTTTAAGAAGAGATAAGGAAAACATAGTACAAATAACGTAGATCATGAAGGAAGAGAGTAGTTCTGAAAAAAGCTGTTCTGTTAACAGTTTTAACAACTATAAAAACGTTTTCTATTTTCAAACGTTTTTCATTTATTTTGGGTTATCATTTTTTTAATAGGGTAGGGCAAAAACATACAACTTGAAGTGTTAAACAAACACCAACAAAATCTCCTTAACAAAAAGGAAAATGTGGAAATGTTTTAAATAATTTCTGCCTGGGGGGCACTTGTGATCTTGGACAAGCTTGTGCTAGGCAGACCCGCTTGTCTCAGATGAAAAAAATTATCTGCCTGACGAAGCAATCCCTGGAGAGGTGCAGAGGGACCAAAGATGACTTGGCTGAATTCAGACGCACACCAGAGACCTGTTCAAAAGAGTGCAGTATGTGTAAGCATCGTGGGGCAGATCGGACTGGGTCCGCAAGAAATAGTAGGACATCGTCCGCATATAACGAGATTTTGACGTCATATGTGATCCTTCCCACTGCCAGCTCTGAGTCCGACTGTCAGAATGGCCGAGGTTGGCCAGGGGCTCCATGGCCAGGGCAAAGAGGAGGGACGAAAGTGGGCACCCCTGCCTTGTCCCTCTTCCTATTGGGAAAATGTCAGAGAGTACACCATTCACCTGCACCTGCGCAGTCGGTTTAGAGTACATGACATGGACCATATGTCGGAACTTGGGGCCCAGGCCCAAGACCTGCAGGACATCCCCAAGGTAACCCCAGACGACCGAGTCAAAGGTTTTCTCAGAGTCCACTAGAAGAAGCGCTAAGTAGGAGGTTAGAGCCTGACAGTTGGCCAGTGCCACATTGGAGACGCCATAGGCAGTGTCTAGTACCCTGATCCTGCATGAACCCACATTGGTTCGGGCGGACCAATTTGTCGAGGTATGGTTTAAGGCATTGAGCTAGGACTGTGGCATATATTTTGATCTCCGTATTGATCAAGGAGATGGGGCGATAGTCCGCACATATTGGGGAGGGTCGCTGCATTTTGGGAATGATAGCTGTGGTAGCCGTATCCGTCTCAGGAGGGAAGGAGCCTTTTTCTATTGCTTTGTCATATAGAGCAGCCAGATGAGGGGTGATTATGTCTCTGTAGGCGGAATAGTATTCCTGCAGATAACTGTACTGCCCGGAGTCTTACCTGCCGCGACTAGTGAGAGGGATCCCTGTATGTCTTCGCAAGTGATCGGACCTTCCAGTGCATCGGCCTCAACTGCAGTCAGTGTGGGAAGGTGGAGGCAACAGCTCCACCAGTGAAGATACTGGTTTCCGTGTAGAGTATAGTTCCGAGTAATAGTCTGCAAAGGTTTGGGCTATCGCACGGGGAGAGTAGTGGGTGTGTCCCATCGAGTCCCGGATCCCTGGAATTATCTGAGTTGCCAGGGGATAGGGCGCTAGTCTGTGCAGTATTTTTCCATTCTTATCACCCCACCCATAAACTCGGGCCACTGAGGACCTCCAAAGGAGTTTTGCAGACTCTAACAAGATCTGTCTGATCTCATCCCGTACCAATGCCAGCTGATGCAACTGGGAGTCGTTCGATGTGGCAATGGCGCTTCTCTCCAGTTGAATTGCTTGGGTTTCAAGGAGTGTGAGTCTACTGTCTCTGGCTGCTCGTTGGGCTTTGAGATGGCTTTTAGAGAGCCAGCGGATCGTGGCTTTACCCGCCTCCCACAGGGTGCCGGGTGAAGAGACGGAGGCCTAATTTGTGAGGAAGTATTGCTCAAAGTCAGTTTTGAGAGCTTCTTTATATTTGTGGTCTTGGAGGAACCATGCGTTCATTCTCCACATCGGGCGGAGAGCAGTGGGTGGGCTGCCCAGCGTTAAAAGCAAAGGTGAGTGGTCTGAGATGCCCCGAGGAAGGATACCTATATCCCTTACTTTACTACACTCAGGGGCAGGCATAAACATCAAATCGATGAGAGAGTGACTGTGATTTGCTGCTGAAGTGTTAGTGTATTGGGTCTCCTGTGGGTTCCACATTCGACATACGTCACAGAGACCAATGGCTTCAACCCAGTCCGTACGTTGTTTAGCTTGAGAGGTGCATGTGAGTGAGGGAGTCCCTGTGGTGTTGAGCACCGGTTGCATGACAGCGTTAAAGTCCCCTCCCAATATTGTCGCTCCAGGAGGCATGGAGGAGAGCGTGTCACCCATACTGTGTAGGGTCTGTGTATGGGTGGTGCTTGGAACGTAAATGGAAAGGACATTAAGGATTTCTTCGCCTAGGGCTCTAGAGAGGGCGACAAAACGCCTCTGGTGATGTGGGTAGGTCTTAAGAGGATAGCAACTCCACGAGAGCCCCATGTGAAGCCCGAGCGCCAGGCTCTATCAAAACCATATCTTGCAAGGAAGGGACAGAGATTGCCCAGGAGATGGGTTTCTTGGAGCAAGAGAATGTCAGGAGCGTGTCTCTGGGCGTGTCGCAGGACTGCGGTTCGTTTGATTCTATCTAGGAGGCCATTGACGTTCCATGACATGATACGGAGTGGGTTACCATGGTGGGTCATCACGTTGTGGTCAACAAGGGGAACCTGCAGGGCTGCGGGAGCCTGCTATGTGGTGGATGTCTCGGAAGCTGAGAAGTACTTGCCAAGTGTGTCATCTGTTGGTGCGTCTTTACAAGGTTGTGTTGCGCTAGCGTGGAGGTGAAATGCTGTGGACTTTGAGCTGCTGAACAACTAAAAACTCAGGGCAACTGCCCCAACTCCCCCCCCCCCACCCTATACTTCAGGACGGAAGCCTCTGTCACCCTTAACTGTTGAAGTGAAATAAACTTTAACGTTTAGAGTCAATGAGACGTGGTGGACCCCTCTTGCTGCAGGACCAAGGTGTACATCAGCAGAAATATCTGAGTGGGTTGGATTTTGCCGTTGTGTAAATGCCTGTGTGTTATTGTGGTGAGTTCCATTCACGGCATCCCGTGAAACCTCAGGTGAGAATATTCGGACTACGGAAGAGATCAGAGTCGGCAGAGTTTACAGCCAGGATCCTGGATGAGGAACTCCCTGCAGGTGAATGATCACAGGAGTTGGCCTCATGTGAGTGGTGGAGCCTCGGTGGTGGAGTCTGACACTTGGACTTCGGGGACCCAGCCCTTAGAGAATCTGCTCTGGCCCTGTCTGTCTTCCGGCCTCTGCGGGACTGTGTACGTCTGTGCCAAAGTATATATTATATGTCCCATAGAGATTTTCAGAGAGGGTACTTTGAACAAATGCGTCATACTACCTGTCATACTATCCTGCCTGCAAAACTGAAGGTCATGTCCTTATTACTCATCCAGAGCCTCTCAATGTCAACGCCGGAGACTACAGCTTCTGACTACACCTTCTCCAACACTGACATAAAGTTAGAATGGATTAAACCATTAAGTCCCATCTGAGTTTTTGTCATTTGTGAGCCCCACAATGTCGAGCACAAATGTGAGGTGTTCACTGCCTGAAACCCCCATGCAACATCTAAGGGCCAGTGAAAATGGCAAAATTAAAATATTGTTCTAAACCTGTAAGGCTTCATCATGTTCACAAAGCCATCCCTAACTCTCTCAATGCACAGACATGAACGTTTGTGACTGCTACTGCTGACAATGCTAGATTGTTCACTGCACCTAGGGGCAATGGAGTCTTCAACTCTGTAGCCCTGGTGGACTAAAAGCACATTCAACACATTTTTCAAGGGCTATCATTTAGGCTTACAGAGTTGTCTCAGAATGGAATTTATGGACAGAGTTTCAAATGTCCACCAGTCATCACTGACAATAATTGTGAAACCACATGAAGGCTGTAACCCAACGAGAAGCTCAAGAGAAAAAAGTGTTGAACAGCTGCTCACATACCTGCATACCCTGCCATCCGTTTGGGACAACACCCCAGTTTCCTGAATTTTGACGTTCGTGATGGTTCAGAGGTATGTGTAAACCTTGTCTTATTGCAGTGTTGAGCAAGACACAACAGGCTACTATTACCTTGAACACAATTTCAATGGAGTACACCAGCAACACCACCCCCTCCTCCCCCGCCTACTGTGAAGACAACTGATTCGTGAAAAAAGTGAACTCTATGATGGCTAGTGTACGAATGTGTGCCCTCTTTAGGCTATTGGTGATATGATTAATGTCCTCAATTAAAAAGGATGTTGACCCGCACATAACAAGGTAGAATGATCAAAAAGACCCGTACAATATGCCACATACTCATGTGACCCTAGGAGGTGGCGAATTGTTGTGGGGTGCAACAGGGCCTGCTCTCAGTCTCCATTTTAGCTTCACGTTTTAGCTTGACATCTTTCTTTAATAGTGACTCATTCCATGTTTTACAAATACACGATAATGTACTGAAAAGCTATTCTGCATGCAGCTTATTTCTTAATAAGCATTATTATCATGTGGCTTGTACACTCTGTCCAAGGCTAGGCACATGGCCGCACAATAACCTTGTATTTAGTTGTCCGGGTGGAGACAGCACTAAGGCTCCAGACACACCATCATAACAGCTCTGCACCTTTGAAACAGCACAATTGGAACAGTACATTTATTATATAAACAGCCTCTGCATTATATTTAAGGCTCCCGGTTTTCCGTTTAAACGGATTTCTACATATAAATACAGACGGAAAACTTTTATTTCTTTGTCTGTATTTATAAATAGAAACGGAAAAATACTTACTAACCAGCTTTATGGTGTGCGAACAGGGGTTAGGAAAAGAAATCTGAAACTGCTACTGCGATGTCCTGCAGATTATTTTCCCCTCTAAATCACTCCGCCCTCCTGAGTCTGGCCTGAGCACTCTGTTGCCAAGTGAGACTGATCTGTTAATGAGTCTCTCTACCTCCCAGACAGCAGCAGGCCGAGAGCGCTTATTGAACATGCCAAGGGGTTAATTGCCCCCCCTCCTCTCCCCCCAGACATCCTTTAAACACCATGACGCTCGTCATCTGTTGTCTCACTATCAGCTGGTAGGATCTGCCTGTCCGGCGTCATAGTTTAAAGTTCAAAGAAATAGGCAAGCAGCAGGATAGTGATGTTTTCATTGTCTCGAAGAAGTGGTAAATCTGCACGATGTGGTGGTGGTGGAGGAGTCAGTGCAGCTCAATGTCTTTGTCAATCTACAAGAAAAATGAAAGGCCTATCAAGAGAGCTCGTTTAAGGAGGGCTTGGCACCACAGCGAGGTTATGGCTTCATTTACCCCACATCCCAAAATGAGTACGAAACCAGTGTATTGGGGGTTGGTGTGAAGGGGGGAGGCTTAGCTTCCTTTTGTGCCTGTGGCATATTTGCTACGCCATTCTTCATTTCTAAGCAGCTTCAGTAAAGAAATATATATCGGGCGGTGTCCACCACTTGAACTCAGAGCACCTGTGGATTGAACCCCGAGGACGGCAGCGACGCATCTTAAATAAAAGTTCACATGAATATCTGGGCGTCTGAGATACAACAGCGCCTGGTTCACAGCTACAACCCAGAGCCAGTGAACCACCCGACTTGCCTTGTCATCACTGCTGTGGGAGAAACATGAAGAAATCAGGAAACTAAGAGCCCTGTTTAAGTTCCTTGATTTTCACTCAGCTTTATTTTCTTAGCCGCACAGCAGGAATTACGTTACTTCTATGGGGCTAAGAGTAACCCTGTGATGGCAAAAGGATTGTGATGTCACCTTCACTACCCTTAGCACTGGGGGTGAATTAACAACCATGGATGTGAACATACTGGCTCAAGTCTCAGGTTTGGCTCACCATCCCATGATTCTGGCCAAATCCTTTAATTTCCCAGTGTCTGTAAAAATGAAAATGACCTTGTGTAATCACACTGTTGCTCATGTAAAGCACTTCAGTACCTTTGGTGCAAAGTAACACTATAAAAAAAGGCAAAAAGTGTGCATTGTCTATTAAAATAAATGTGAAAAAATACTAGCTGCAGCGTCTTCTTTTGCTTGCCACAGAAATAAATGCGGATAAATACAGATAAAATGATAACAAAATAAATATGGATAAATACAGACGGAAATGTGAAAAAAATAAATACCATATAACCATAATTTATATTTAGTAAAGGAGCCCTTCTGCTGGGATTGTCTTCGAACCAGACGCACTGTGGCTGAGATGCAGTCCTTCTGACAATGAGCTCTATCCTACAAAGGAACATAGCCTGTTCTACACAGGCCAGGTTCTTGGAACATCACATTCAGTTGTCTGGGGGTTAGACTATCCCAAGGGATCTGCATAGGGTACTCCCATTATGCTCTCGATAGAATAGGTAGTGTTAGATAGGAGTATATCACTATTGTCATAATGACATATGGTAATGCTATCATGGTTGAATTGTTTATCTTTTTCACCATTCTTATAATGCTGGTTACAATGCTTTGCTTCTTTAACCTAATAATTGCAGCACGCTCGTTTTATACAGGAGTACAACTGTAACTGTTTGAAAAGCCAATCGGTGTCTTTCTTGTGTTTACCATGTGCATGCAAAAGTAAACAACAAAAGGGTAGATCTGTTTCCACGATTTCCTTGGGGAATAAGGAGTGGCATGCTTGAAGTTGCTGATGCCATCTAGAACCCTGGTAAGGTTAGGGGTTCTGATGGGGAACTATGAGCTAGCTAGAAATTAGGCCAACATTTCCTAATGATATGTGTCAACCACATTCCCATGCTCTAATGTTTATGTTGTCCAAATAATCAGTCCTACTTAATTCATAGGAACCGTATAACAGTATGGTGCTAACGCAATTACATCACGATTGTCTTACGCATCATTCTGCACTTAACCAGTCACTGACCCTTACACTGCAACATGCAGGAGATATGGGGCAAACTTAGTTGTTCATGTGGAGTGATCCTCTGGAGTAGTAAGTAGGAAATTTGTACTTTCTTAATAAATTAATTTGTTGGACTTGACTCTTTCTGCAGTCATTCCCAAACTATTTGCCTTCACCCTTCTGTTTTCTGAACCCGTTTTTGTTGGCTTTTAGGACTGAGCACTTAACCACTGCTAAAATTCTTCTGCTCTCTCCTTTAAACATGGGCAAATTAGCTTAAACCCAATTGGAACAATTAATTTCCTGTTAAATACCTAGTAAACTGGTACTACATATACCCAGGGCTTGTAAAAAAAAATGTTACTAGTGGGCCTGCAGCAGAGATTGTGCCACCCATTTATGTAGCCCTTTTGAACATGTCTCATGTCTCATGTCTGCCAGTGCAGCCTGTGTGTGCAGTCTTAAACAGCCATTTCAACCTAGCAAAATAAACCTTTTGCAAGGCCTAAACCTTCCTTTTAAATGCATATGAGTCACCCCTAGAGTAGGCCTGATATAGCCCATAGGGAAGGGTGCACTGTATTTTGAAAAGTTGGACATATAATTTTAACTTGTACATCTCTTGGTAGTAGAAAACACATTTTCTTTCACTACTGCAAGGCCTGCCTATCCCATAGGCTAACATAGCGTTTCCTTATTACATTTAATAAGTGATAATTTTTAATTGGGACCAGGTAAGAATGTCGAGTTTAGTGTCTAAATTTAAGACCTTCTGTAATGGAAAAGATGGATTTTAAGTCAATTTCTTTTAGAAAGTTGCAGTGTTCTTGTCCCAACCTTTTGGCATCTGTAGACTGCATCCCCGGTCACATGGCTAGGTGTAGGTGGCAGTTAGTATTAGGGCATTGCTCCCAGACAGTGAGACAAAGGAGGAATAGGTGTTGGCAGGATGGACCATCTCTGACGATATAGGGGGAACAGAGCTGTCACCTAACACACTTGTACATCACAAAGCCTTTGCCTCAGCACATTCACAAAGGATTTGACACTAGTCTTTTGTGCCCCAAGGCAAGCCGGGCCAGGGCAGAGAGGCAGGACATTCCAAACATCTTGGGGGGTAGAAACCCCTAGATTCTTCTCCTACTTCAAAGCTGGCACCAAGTACAAATATTGAACCCTCAGACTCAACTCTTCTGTACACTTCTGGAACTTTGGTCTAAGAAGGACTACTGTGCTGCTCTGCTGCAAGAAGGACTGCTACTCTGCTGCCCTGCTGTCTTGCCACCATGCTGCCTGAGTGTAAATCATTGGACCTGCATCCTGAATCCAGAAACTCCAGAAGGACTCTAAGGACTAGCTGACTGACCTTCTGATTATGGACAGAAAAGGCTCCAACAACCATGACTCCTGCACCTGAACTTTGTCTGCTGTGAGTCTTGATCTCTCCAAGTGGCACCACCTCAGTCCCAAACCCTTTGAAGTGGGTCTGCAGGTGCTCTGCCAGCCCAGCTGTGGTCCAAGCAGAACTGACACAAAACGATGCATTGCCTTGCAGCTCCACATCAGAACCGCAGCAGTGCAACACATCCCCAGAATACAATTCAATTCAATTCAATTCAGTAATATTTTAGGATAAAGGATCATTTCATCCACATAAGGTTGCTATACAAAGGAGAGCTAACCCCATTGACAGCATTTAGAACCTGGCAGGATTCACTAGGAGTAACTACCGCTTTTAAAAAGTAATATCGGCAGAACTATTGCCAATACGAACGTATGGTAGCAAAGCACTGTTTGGAAAAGACTCGATAATCACCAATAGTGCTGTGACAAAAATCTTCAAATCACTTATTCACCTTCGACATAATGCATTGCCTGCACATATTAGATTGGAATTTGGGATAATTAACCAGCTTATTGCATGAAAAGGGCAATTTATAAAAGTATGGAAAATAATTAAAATGGATAATGTAAATCAAACGTCCAATCTGTTATGGCAAGAAACAAAAACAAATCAGAATTCTAAATTCTGGAAATATTTACAAGCCTCCTTAGATGAATATTCAGAGCACATGATCTAGTATATAACAATAACTACTGATTAATTAAAAAAAGCTATCAATAAAATAACAAAACATCAATCATTGTACATTGATAAAGATTCTCTTGCAAAAAGAATATCTCATTAATAAATGGGTATACAAAAGTGAGAGTCCAATCATATTTAGAAACTCCATGGTCTTTGAAACATAAAAATATTTTTATAAAAGCTCGTTTTGGTGTCTTCCCAGGCTTATGTTACATAATGCCTTGGCTTCGATCAACGGAATTGATGCTCTGTCCCTTATGCAAAACAGGAGAAGAGAATATCATTCATTTGCTCTGTATATGCCCAAAACTTAAAGCTGGCATTTTAATTACCGAGGAATATGGACCTGTAGACAAGCACTAATAAGATGTCTACATTCAGATGACATAGCACTTAACTCAGCTTTTGTAAAGTTTCTATTAATAATAGGTATGGGATTAGACCAGCAAGATTAATTTGGGATGTAATATAGGATGTATATAATATGTTATTTGTATTATGAAGTCGGAACCATTAAGTGATGCTATATTTAACTATAAGGATGATTTATTTATTTATTAATGTATGTTTTTATTAATTTATAAATCAGACTTTTATTAATAATATACTTATTATGATAGGAATTATTGTCACAATATTGTACGTTTTTAATTAATAAAAAAAATAATTTGAATTGAATTGAAATCCCCAGCAGCAGGACCTCACAGCTTTTGGGAACCACCGCTACATGTCATCTCCTCGGTGCAGGACCTTGCATCGTTGCCCCACACCTGCTCTGAACCTCTGCTGCGGGACACATTTTCAAAGCAGGATCTCACATCTAAGCCACCCGGAATCAGTGTTGTGTGTCGCATCCTCAATGTAGGACCTTGTATCGCAGCCCATCGAAACTGCCGCTGTACGATACATCATCCATGCAATTCTCTGCAACCCGGATTTAAGATACTTTGTTCAGTGCTGCCTGTATCCTGTCCATGCTCTATCGTGGTCTGCCTCAGCTTGTGACTTTATCTCAGTCCTGTATGACCATATCACCACAGTTGCCGCTTTGTGCTTTTGGGCATTATTTTCACTTAAATCTTTTTAATTGAATTACTCTGGTTCTACCGATTGGATTTTTGTCGCTTTGGTCTCAAATAATTTATAAAATGTTACTCTATTTTGCTAAATTGGTGTGGGATTTTTCTTGTGATGTGTTGTTACTTTATTACTGTTTGAAGTGCAGCATAACTATGTTACACTTTGCCTCTAATTTCAGCAATACTGCTTTTGTGTCAAGCTACCACAAGATTAAGCACAGGTTAATTTGATGTTTGCTTGTGTTTCACGCTGACAAGAATTGTGGTTCCTGTTTGAGTAGTGTTTTACCCCCATTAACCAGTAACCTAATTTCCTACAGAATGCACCTTTATAATAACCTCAGAATGGAATATAATAGCACTGAGGTTTCCTGGCTCTTTTTCAGTGTGTGACGCAAGGGTCTAGCCTGCCCGTAAAGTCCTATGAGGCAAAATCTGCTTTTAGTTTTACCAAAGTATGTTGTCTAATGAGTTGGGAGATTTCCATTTGTGTTTGTGTGTACAAGGTTCATATAGGACCGCCACTCTCCAACTTCAAGGCATTTCGAAGCATGTTGTGGATTTCACATTTGTTTTCCACAATATTCAAATGTGTGGAGACACAATGGGGTATATTCACAACAGCGTGTGATAAACATCACCAAAAAATGTCAACGCAACTTCACACATCGAAGCCTATCGCGGGAAAATAACCCTGTGTCAACGTGGAATTCACAACAAGGCGGTACCATGTGATAGTCTGCCAACACCGCGGACAATGACCGTGATACAACCACCTCGATGGAGATAAAACCACAAACCACAACGCAAAAAAATATGCGATGAGCCCATTCGCGATGAGGAAAGCAGCAATAAGCACCGCTAGGCCCGCGACACACACGAAAGGCGTAAATAAGCACAATGAAAGCCTGAATAAAAAGACAAACCAAACAGAAAACAACAGCCAAGCACAATGGAGGCAACCCGAGCCGTCAGACAACCCCACAAGCCCCATTGGCAACAAAACATTGTACATAGCAGGCCATCTTGTACAAGGTGAATGCAGCCGGAGAGCGAAGGAGGATAATTGAAGAAAATCAGAACCACCGGAATGATGTGAAAGGCACAAACAAGCAGAAACACGCCAACAACAAGAAGGCAGCAATGCACACCGGAGGTGGGAGTCTAGCGCCACACCAGGAGCTGGATGAAATGGAGGAAATGGTGTCCACCATATCAGTCTTGAGATGGTGGCAGGACTCAGGGACCGCAAACTGCCCAAACCAACAAACACAACAGCATCAGGGAGAGGAACAAGCAGGGACTGGGGGGACGGGGAGATAAGCACAATGGCACACATGCACAAACAAGCACAGCACAACTGCAGACAAACCATGCCCAAGGGTAAAAACACCAACCAGGAGCAAAAGTCACACAACCCGACAAAATCACACCACTGAACAAGCACAGAAGTGAAAACCACACTGCCTGAAAGGGAGAAGGGTGAGCCAAATCAGAGCTGAAGGGACATCTCACACACAATGCAGCACATACACATTAGAAGCAGAGCACCCCAACAGCGAACACAATGTTGTACAAACACCAACATCTGCACAACCTAACACAGGACACAAGTGCACCCACTTGTGGCTGGTAAACGGCCATACGCATCTGGCTAAGCACGAAACAGGGACATGATAATGCACAAGTACAAACCCACAGTCCTGATGGTGTGGCAATGCACGTGTGGCAGGGAGCCAAAGAGTCCGTGACACACACATTGGCATACAAATAAAGACACAACACAGTTGGAGACTTTATCAACAAGTGCGTGTCAGTACTGCCAAGAGAAGTGCTACGATATGCAGACCAATGCTGCAGCATGTCTGCATGAGGAACATAAGAAAGCGGACATGTCCACCTCGGGGGAGTCCATTACCAACACAAGTCAGTGCTAACCCGCGTTGGTTGTCAGCGCCTGGATCATGAGTCCAGGCCAATGCAGCCATGTCCACTGTCGTCTTGGGACATGTGACCAGATTCCCAACATGCAACTAGGCTTCAGGAGACGTGCAATGGGTTACATCCAGCTGTGGCTGCAGGTACCTTGTCACTCGTCCATGAACGCCACTGCAGCTGCGTAGGCTATCATCTCCAATGAGCGATCGTTGCCCACCACATCTGACATGTCGTCAACGTAATCCATCAGCTGACCCGGATAGATGTGCTGACTCCAACCACTGGACCCAATGTGCACCAAAGCCCAATCGCGTACTGGCTCAATGTGCTCACTGCACACTACGACTCGTGCAGTCTCCCAGGTCCAGTCTCCAGCCTGCATGCCGAACATCCATGCATGCCATAGAAGGGCATCACGGTGACACTCCTGGTCGTGGGCCAACAGGGGGCGCACACACACGTCGTAATCCAGGTCAGCCACCGTTACGTTGGAGAGGCAAACATCCATGGACCAGTCGAATGTGCACGTGCGACAATGCAACACAGGCTGAACGCAGGTGACGTTGGCAAGATGGAAGCTCAGCAGGTAACTGATCCACAGCACTGCCAACTACAGTGCCTCCAGTACATGCAGCAGACATGCACGGTACAGGTCCACGTGACTGGAGTTGAGCATGTGTCCGGGATGTTCTGCCATTGCGTCAGTGGCTCAGCTTGAAGCGGCACTGGCTTGCCCAGAGCAACTCTTGTGGCTAAAATAGCACAGCTCGGTGCAATGAGCAGTATCTGTGTGCAACGGGTGCAGACCTGGGGTGTGGTGGGAGTACGTGTGAAGGCCATTTCATGCATGCTAACTACGACCAAGGTTGTCTGCGTGTGGGATGTGTACATGTTGGGCTCACGTCGGCCAGTGTGTAGTGTGGGAGTCGCAAGCAAATGCTATCGTATCTGTCAGGGGGTGCTGGCCACATGCAAGTTCCTGCTCGGAGCTGCAGATGTGCTACTGCCTGATAGTTCAGACATAGTACCTTTCATCCCAACAGTGACTTCACCATCTGCATGCATACAGGAGATGGACAGAGGCCTGTCGTGGGTGTGGTGGGATGTCTGCGACCTTGAGGATCATGGATGATATGCCCAGCACGGGGCACATTAGCGGCCTCACTGTGTGTTACGTTGCCTAATAGCTGCTCCTCCCTCCCATGAGCTCCACACTTGTGTATGCTGCCTCTGTGGTGTTCCCGGGGGGGGAAGGGTCCTGGGGTGGTGGCGGGACTGGGGTGGTTGTGGTGGGTGTTGTAGCCCTCATGAGTATCTGTGCTGCATGATCAATGTCTCCATGGCATCTGTGGGTCTTCTGGTGTGGCTCTTGGCTGGGCTCCCTTTCGTGCTGTAGGTAGTCGTCCTGCTTAACACCAGCTAAAGGCAGGTGTTAAATACCTGCGGCTACCGCGACTTATCGCGTGGTTTTGACTCGCATCACGGATCTGACATTTTGTTGTGAAAGTGGTGTTGTGGTTTTTTCGTGTGTTTTTGCATGTGAACGCCAACTCTGCATCTCATTAGGGTTAGTTGGTGGTGTCCACCGTGGAGGTGAATTTTGGGGAAGTTATCGCGGGAATACTGGCGATGTCTGCAGTTTGCACCAGCTTGTAAAAGGGGTGTTAGAGCTATCGCCACTTTTGATGCGTTACAGTGGAGATAATTCGGAGATAAGTCCTTGTGAGTATCCCCCAATATTGCTTAAAAGTAGAAGTACACGTGACTCTCCCCCACCCTGTGAATGCTGCACTTTACATCACATTCTGATAACCAGGGGCGACCTGCACGGTTTGCAGGCAGCAGGGTGGGTGGGGTGGGGGGTTTGTAGGCAGGTGCAGTGAGCACGCAGGCCACAACAATTGTTTTTTTTTAAAAACCACTTACCTTTCTGCCGGGTCCCGTGCGTCTCTGCTGCTGCTCTCATCTTTACAGGAACAAGAAGTGGGCAGCCAGGCTCCCTCTCTTGACCAATCACAATGCTGCAATTCAGCGTTGTGAATGGTCTGAGCACCGTGACACAACACTTAGCCAGGGACTGTAGGGGTGGGCATGTTCTCCATGCAGGCTATAACGCAGCCTGAATGGAGAACATTCTTTCATGCTGTGAAAGCAGCTCCAGGAATGGTAGGAGCAGGCTCCACCAGTGTTCAGTTTGAGGCTGGGGCCTGTGCCAGCAATCCTCAGGCTGTTTCACCGCCTTTGGATTGCTGGGTTTACACTGTGCATGTCGGATAGGACGGTGAACACCCGAAATATCGATTCCAAAATATCGACTGCCCAGAATATCGAAGTTAAAATATAGAGTGGACAGAATATCGAATTATCAAAATATAGATAGGTCAGAATATCGAAATTGGGGTACGAAATATCGATTTCCATAATATAGAATTTAAAAATATAGAATTCCATAATATCGAATTTTAAAATATAGATTACCATAATATCGAATTTAAAAATATAGATTACCATAATATCGAATTTTTTTTAGTGTTATATTTTGTAGTATATGTGTTAAAATTATGTATTATTTTTGTAATGTATGTTTAATTTATTTAAACTAATGAATGTTATGTAATTTAATTTTTGCGTAATTTAATTCCATAGCAGGTTGTGGGTTTATAGGGGAATAGGGTGGGAAGTAATTTAATTATGGTTAATTAAATGTTAATTTTATTTATATGTTTTGATAATTAATTGATTGATAATTAATTATTAATTGGTAATTCATTTTTATTAATTGGTAATCAATTTATATTAATTGATTAATTGATAATTATGTTAATTGTATTTTTTATTATTAGGAGCGGGTTGTGGGTTTGTAGGGGAATTGGGTGGGAAGTAATTTAATTGTAATAAAGTAAATAATTATTTTTTTATTTATGTGTATTGATAATTAATTGATAATTAATTATTGATTGGTAATTAATTTGTATTAATGGGTAAATAATTTGTATGAATTGCTAATTAATTTTTATTAATTGCAAAATTATTTTTATTAATTGATTAATTGATAATAATGTTAATTGTATTTCTTATTATTGTGAGTGGGTTGTGTGGTTTATAGGGGAGTTGGGTGGGAAGTAAAATAATTGTAATAAAGTAAATAATATTTTTTTTATTTATGTGTATTGATAATTGATAATTATTAATTGGCAATTAATTTGTATTAATTGGTAATTAATTTTTATTAATTGATAATTATTTTTTTTCAATGGTAATTAATTGTTATTAATTGGTAATTATTTTTAATTAACTTTTTATTGGTATTGATAATTAATGTAATCTCATTTTAAAAATAAATCATTACTTTCCCTACTTTTGCACTCTCAGGAGTGGGAATAGTATTGTTTACCCTCCCGCTATCCAACTCTTTCCCTACTGCTGCACTCACTTGAGTGGGAATAGTAATTTTTACCCTCCTGCTATCCAACGCTTTCCCTACTGTTACACTCTTTGGAGTCGGAATAGTAATTTTTACCCCTACACTATCCAGCGTTTTCCCTACTGTTGCATTCACTGGAGTGGGAATAGTAATTTGTACCCCTACGCTATCCAACGCTTTCCCTACTGTTGCACTCACTGGAGTGGGAATAGTAATTTTTCCCTTCTTGCTATCCAACTCTTTCCCTACTGTTGCACTCTCTAGAGTGGGAATAGTAAATGTTATCCTCCCGCTATCCAACGCTTTCCCTACTGTTGCACTCTTTGGAGTGGGAATAGTAATTTTTACCCCTACGCTATCCAACGTTTTCCCTACTGTTGCACTCACTGGAGTGGGAATAGTAATTTTTACCCCTACGCTATCCAACGCTTTCCCTACTGTTGCACTCACTGGAGTGGGTATAGTATTTTTTACCCTCCTGCTATCCAACGCTTTCCCTACTGTTACACTCTTTGGAGTGGGAATAGTAGTTTTTACACCTACGCTATCCAACGTTTTCCCTACTGTTGCACTCAGTGGAGTGGGAATAGTAATTATTACCCATACGCTATCCAACGCTTTCCCTACTGTTGCACTCACTGGAGTGGGAATAGTAATTTTTACGCTCTCACTATCCAACAAAATCTCAACTTTTTTTACATTACTTTTATTATGTTTACATTTTAAGCTTTTTTATATTATATTATGTATGTTTTATTTAATTGTTTTTAATATTCAATTACTTTTATATTATTTTTAAAACATTTAATAAATTCGATATTTTAGCTAACTATATTTTAACATTCTGTATTTTGGAATCGATATTTTAGTACTTACCTGTTTGTAGATAGGGAGTTGATATTCTGTTTTTCTATATTTTGGCGTCGATATTTTGTGTAGTCGATATTTTGTCTCTCGATATTAAGTCACTGAACTGGATAGGACGGCTGTAGACAGCCAGCCAATCTGTCATGCAAACTGTAGAACAGTGCTGTAATCCTGAATTTGCAGGATTTAGCCCCTCACCCACCCTCACGCTGTAACAGGGCGATCTGTGCAGTGGCAAATAAATAAAATGGCATTGAAATGCCATTTTATTTATTTGTGTTTGCCTGCTATCGCTTGCAGCAGGCAGGGCGACGCTCTTCCGCTCTTGAGGAGGAGCCGCCTCTGCAGTTCTTTCAAGGTTTTAATTCAGATATTCTCTCTGCAGGGCCAGTTTTAGACCGCAGTGATTGGTGCAAGGATTGAATATTGCAGATTGTAGTGGTGGTTAGTTGGTTAATTTCTGAGAAGGGAAAAAACCTTTACAACACAGTCATTACATCGCAACATCCTTTACAACGCATGTCACGACAACGCATCCATTACATTGCATGTCACTACAACGCATGACACTACAACGCATACCATTACAACGCATAGTACATCTACACTATCCAACACTTACCCTACTGTTGCACCCCCTGGAGTTAGAATAGTAATTTTTACCCCTACTCTATCCAACACTTACCCTACTGTTGCACCCCCTGGAGTTAGAATAGTAATTTTTACCCCTACTCTATCCAACACTTACCCTACTGTTGCAACCCCTGGAGTTAGAATAGTAATTTTTACCCCTACACTATCCAACAATTACCTTAAATGCAATGTAATGGTATGCGTTGTAATGATATTTGTTGTAAAGGTATGATGCGATGTAATGGAATGCGTTGTAAATGCAGTTTTAACAAATTTGTTGTAGTGGTATGCGACGTAAATGTATGCGTTGTAAAGGATGTTGCGATGTAAAAACTGTGTTGTAAAGGCATGCGTTGCAAATGTATGCGTTGTAACGTCATACATTCTCTGAGAATGTCACCAAGTTTTGCATCTGATCTAGAGCATGTAGGTTATTTCGAATGCCCGCTATCTCATTGCAAACCTCATTACGTAGGTTTGTTTATATTTTATTAAATAAATATGTTTATGTCTGATCAGCCAGGCTGTCTTTAGATAGGGCTTTTACTGCCATTGTGACGTCTGTTCTAATTGAGCTCTCCTCTGCGTAGGTCAGATGTAGGAAGTCTGTAATAGAGAACTTCATGCACCACTCTTACAACTTTCTCGGTCTCTCAACATTTTTAGACATGAACCATATCAGCATTCCGCTGGTCAGAATTTTTAACAGAGGCCAAGCCCTTTCACCAAATCTCTTGCTTGGTAATACTCATTCATGTGGAGGGAGCTCTCTGGTGTGCTGTTTTGCTGGTGGTTGCGTGTTGCCTCCTCAGGGGAATGCGTGGCCCGCTTCTACAATGTGTCATTTCGGTCCTTAGCTGGTCTATTTCCTGAAGGCCGTGCAGGTATCTATATACACTGGGTGCACATTTCCCCTATGTACTCGCTTCCCCCATCTCCTGCACTCAGGAAAACTGACAAAGTCTAGCTCTTTCACATGGAAGGAGAAAGGCCGGGGGGGTCCCTGGGTGCAACCAGCCACCCACAAGTGTAGGCCTCTTGTGTCTTACTTTTGTTAACTTCGTGCTGTGCTCCCTTCTTTCCACTGTGATGGCTCAAGTTCCTAGGGCTCGCTTCCTGGCTGCTTCTCCACAGCTTCCACAAGTCTGTTGGTGGCAATACTGTCTTCCATTGAATCACCATCGTTGATCTCAGCCACACTCCAGCCTCTCATGTGGCTCAGGTCAGAGGCTGCCTGCTTCTGTGCTACCCAGCGGCTTCTGCTGCCCCTTGATCTTCGCTTCTACAAGGAAACAGTAGTTGTTTTCTCAGCACCGGAGAGTCAGGGAGGTCTCTGGCACCTACGTTCTTGCATTTTCATGAGATGTCAGCATTTTCTGACTAATAGTTAACAGCCTTGTATGTATGTATGTATGTATATGGTATTTCTATGGTGTGAACTTAGCCATATGGCAACAGAGCCATGTACATAGTCAAAGGCAAGCTTAATTTTGGTGAGTAACAGGAGAGGAAGCTGAGTTGTGAATGGTTAATGCATTGTGATGTAGTGCTCTTTAAAACGGTGAGTCTTCAAATCGTTTCTAAATTGGAGCAACAGTGGTCTGACCTGATGGATACTGGGATGTTGCTCCAGTTCCTGTCTGCATAGATAGAAAAGGCCGGTTGTCTTGTCTTTCTTCTTTTTTACATGTCTTAGTCAGCAGTCTAATAATGTTCTGGCTGCAGATGTGCCGGGAACCACTTCAGATTGTGAGCTTGTCTGCAAGGGTTGCTGGTTGTGATGTCTTTAAAAATGATGCAGCTGGTTTGAAAGATGATGCATGCTGGCAGAAGAGCCAACAGAGGTCCATCAGGTTGGGGGTGATATGATCATATTTCTTCATGCCCCAGAGGACACATGCTGAGGCATGTAAAGTGCAACAAGAGGGGGGGAGTGGGCAGTGTGAAGCCTGTGAGGCCATGGAGTAGGGAATTACCACCATCTAGATGCCAGCGTGTAAGGGCTTGAACAGCAGTTCTGAAGTGGTTTTCTGGAAGAAATAGTTCAACTTTCTTTAGAAGAGAGAGCTAATACCAGATGTCTTTGTTCTTTGGCAATGTAGTCCTTGAGGGAAAGCGTGGTGTCCAAGGTAAATCTAAGTGATTTTGCATTTGGTGAGGGTTGGACTTCGAAGTTGTCAATGTTTATGTTACTGAGCCAGATTTGTAGTGTTCTTGCCAAATAATAGGAATTCTGTCTTGGTTGGGTTGAGTGTCAGGTAGGCACTGTACATCCAGGTCTGAATTATATGCAAGCAGTATTTGAGGCGTTGGATGTCTTAAGCAGAGGAGACTTTCAAATAGGGTGTGTCATGTCTGCATATTGATGTATCTTGATGCTGTTATATGTGAGTTTTGTATTAAACCACAGGAGTATAACCAATAAATCACGTTGAGATTAGGGTAGGTACATGAAGACAAAATAACAATATCTCAACTGGTATCACTCTAAAGGAAAATTAGACATGCATGTGTAAAACATTACGTGAACGTAATGTTTTACACATACATGTCTAATTGTTCTTGTTATATGTAAGTGGCATGAACAGGAGATTGATTAGACATGTGTTTTAAGTTAATGCATTAAAAAAACACTTTGATAGCTAAAGTAGTTTTGGTGTTCTTGTTACACCTTTTCTTTGTTCATTTATTTTTAGAACATGCACGGTCAACATTTAACTCATGTCATGGAGAAGAACAGTGAATATAACTGTTTCAAAAAACATTAATAATAACAATACATTTGACATTCGACAAATACAAAACCAATAAGGTGACAAAACACAATTGACCAGTCCTTGATTTGTAAAAGAAACAATGGCGGTACAGACTGTTTATGGTTTACAAAAACTGCAACCTGCCATACCCAGCTAGACAGCACTACAGACCGAACACAGCTAGTTGTAACCACCATCAATTCACTGAGTAATAGAGGGTACAAACAGGGCAATTAACCTGTTGTTATTGTAGTGCTGTCTAGCTGGGTATGGATGTATACACGGGCCCAACCCCTCCTTGTTGAAAAGGTTATATGTGGGTGGAGCACCAAGAAGGTCCATGTAAAGGATGAAGATGAATGGAGACGCTTTGGAAACCCGGGGTACTCTACATGCGATAGGGACCTTTTGTGACTTTGAGGTGCCTATGGGAAGAAATTGGTATTGATTAGAAAGGTAAGAGGAGAACCAGTGAAGGATATTGCAGGTAAATCCCATTTGACACTCCAGGGTGCATATGAGGGTAGGATGTCAATTGTTTTTAAGGCAGCTGAGAGGTCCAGCAATATCGGGAGGCAGAGGTCATCTTCATATGTAATCAAGAGGGCCTTGCCAATGATGTGTAATGTGCTACAGCGTAATTTGAAGCCAGACTTGTAGTTGTGCAGATCATTAGCACTGATCTTATCTTGGAGTTGAATATAGACTGCTTTTTACAATGATCTTGCTTCTGAATGGTAGCTAAGTGATGGGTCGCTAGTTGGTGAGGTCATCAGGATCTGGTGAAGGTTTCTTCAGGATGAGAGGATCATGCCAGTCAGGAGAGCTTCTGGGAAGATGCCTTGAGTGAGGAAGGCATGTTAAGTAGGGGTAAATGAGTGTCCAAACAGAAAGCTTTTATGAGGACGATGGTAAGAAGAACTGGCTGTAGTGTGACAGTCTGATCTGAGAGAGATAAGGCTTCAGAGGCTAACAATTGTGGGATTCTACATGAAGGCATGCGAGCGAGAAATGAAGCCGGCTTGCTATTGTTGATGCAATGTTGGTTCTTCTGTATTTTTTCATGGAAGAAGTTGATGGCATTGCAATTTTCAGTAAAGTGAGGAATAGGTGGGCTCACAGAAATTGATGCAGTGATTCATTGTCTTGAACAATGCTCTGCTTCTGTTGGTGGCTTCTTTGATGGTGATGGTACAGTTATTTGCTTTGTGTGATAAGCTGTCTGCGGTTTTGCAGGGTGGGCCTTTAGTATCAAGAGGTTCTCAGGAGTTCACTTGTCCTTTCATTTCCGTTGCTGTCTACAAATGGATCATTTATTATCAGGAAGGTTTTTAGAATACCACAGTGTTGAAGACTTTGGCTGGTACTTGAGTGACATGATTGGGGTGCAGACTTTCACACAGCTGTCTAAAGAATTGTTGAAGTTGTTTATAGGGGTGTTGGCTTTGGACGTAAAGTTGATGTGGTGTGAGAGGAGTTCAAGCATTAGGTTGTCTATGGAGCAGTCTTTGAAGGATGTGAAGGTTTAGTCTTCTCTTTTGTGTTGACTATGGTTTGTTGGTAGTGTGCTGAGCAAGGAGATATGGATGGCAGACGAGTCAGTCCACTTTAGGAGGATGGGTGGTTTGCATCAGATTGCTGATGATGTTGCGAAGACGGGATCGAGCATGACGCTTTTGGAGAATGTTGGTTGTGTGACATGCTGTACCACGTTGAGTCTATTGATGAGGTTTAGATAAAAGAGACTGTCTCTTGGTTTTTTCAGATTGCATTGTCTGGGAGGTCGAAGTCATCCGAGAGGGTGGAATAGAAATGTTGTATGGACAAGGTGGTGAGGAGATCTGAGAATTCATCAATTAAGTCCTTATTCTGCCCAGAAGGCCTGTATATGAGATGGAAGGTGGCAGTCTGAATTAAAAAGAGAGAGAAATGGCATGTCAGCAGCTCCAAGGAATTAAGTGTCACTTGATAGCCTAGCGTGCAAGATCAGGAGGATTTATGGATAGCAGCAGGGCCTCCTCCCTTCATATGTGCATGGTCCACATGATGGATGCTGTAGTGGGAAATAGGAAATTTAGCATGTGTGAAGATGTGTTGGGGGGAATCATATTTCTGTGATGAAAAGGGCGCCAAGCTTCTGATAGGTGATGAAGTCTGCAATGTCTGGTACATTGAGTACTGCAGAGCAAGTACTATTAAGCATGGCTTGAAATGTGTGTTCTGTAGTTTGGGAGTGTGTGGTAGTTAGTGGGATGTGTATGAGGCTGGGTTTCATTGTTGTGCGAATTCTATGTAAGTGCATGGGTTGTAAACATCTGGGTGTAATCATGGGGTTTGGCAGTATGGGGTGTTGAGTGAGGCACATTATTATAATATTTCCTTGTAGGTTTCACTAGAGCAGAGTTTCTGGCAAACGGCCTTAACGGGCCAAACAGTCAATGCCCGCCACCTTTTGTTGGAGATGCCTGGTTGATGGGACGCCATGAAGTGTTGATTATATTTGAGTGAAGACAAGAAGTGATGTCACCTACAGTGCAGATGTATGATGGGAAATTAAGTCCTCTTCTTAGGCTTCTTTTTTAAGATGGTTTAGGCAGGACTCCAGAGATGTCACTTCCTGTGCTGATCGGTATTGGAAAATCCAGTGTTGTCACTTCCTGTACTGATGGATGATGTGAAATGCTGTGATGTCCCTTCCTGTGCAGATGGATGATGGGAAAGACGTGTAGCCATCATTTATTCACTCTGTGTAAGTCTCAATGGCACACTTACTGGTATTGAAACGTTTTCGACTCTGGTCTGCTTGCAATCCTCAAATTATGTAAGCCGTCCATTAACACAGTTATCTTTTATCATAAGGCTTTCTGTGTTTCTCCACTTTTCAGACAGAGGTCCCTCACTCACTGGGCCATACTCTAGATTATAAGGTTTTGGAGTCATTGGTGACATAATAAGAGAATTCCGCATCACTGGAACAGATTCAAGGTTTCAAGCAGGGTGCCAAATATAAAAGCAAGCATTGGCATAGCCAATAGGTCTCACCTTTGGGACCTTATAAGTGTTTAGCTATGCAACAGTTGCATAACTAAATACTTATAAGGTCCCAAAAGCTAGACATATTGGTATCACACATCAAAGCGGCCGCTAAAGTGAAAGTAATCTCGGTAAAAGTGGCACGCGCGCCCGCGCACATGCACTGTAGCTCTAGGCTGGCCTGGTAGCACTTTTTGGAGCCCTCTCAATAAGTCTCGCCAGCCCAGCGCATGCGCTGGGTCAGGCGAGACCTAATAAGGAGCAAGCTCTGAGACCTGTGTCTACTGGGCAACCATATTACATCGTACAGTAGCCGTCTTGCTACTGACAGGTCTGTATAAGCCGACCTGCCATTGTTAGCATCTCTGTCTATGGCCCTGGTGTTTATGACCTGCATGGTAAGAAAATGTACTTTAGGACTGCATAATCTACAAAGCACTGAAACATAGTCTGGATTTAGGGGTTGGAAAATGGTGACTCTATGCCTTAAATAAATGGGGATCTATCTTCTGGTTTTCAAACACAGTAAATATAATGAGGGGTCCCAGAATTACTGCCCAAATTTGATAGAGGCCTATATATGGCAAAAATGCAGTTTGACACTGCACACCAAAGAAACCACACAACCAGGGCTCTCGTGAATGTCTATTAGTAGTCCGCAGGGGTAGCTCACCCATTGGTACCCCTGGCACTGCTCTTGCTACTACTGGACTCGGGTTCATGAAGGTAGTCTCAGGAGTACAAGAGTTTTGTTTAGTTCCTGTAGTTTCCACACCTTGCTATCCCTATGACACCTCAGCAGCAAACTGGAGGCTGTAAGGACCTACAGGCTGGACCAGGGATCACACCTCTTATGTCATTCGAGGTCAACCAATCTGTGATGTCACTTCTGCTACCTGTAGCACGGACTCTTCTGGCAGCTTGTTATGTCTTCCTTTCGTCAGCACGCAGCGTCTTGCATCAGCAACTACAACGTAAGAGTGACCATGCAAACACAAAGCATCGGCAGCCGCTTGCCTAGGTTCGCAATACACCAAAAACAGCACACACAGGAAGAAGCTAGCATGAAAAATAACGAACTTATAGGCATATCAACAACGAGGCGATAGAAAATTATCACCGCTTTTGCGGCCGTTTTCGGCCGAAAAGCAGCGATCATTTTATCGCCTAATTAGCAAAGTCACGCTAAAGCGTGAAACCTTGCTTTAGTGTATGAAATCTTAACGCCCAGCTTTGCATCTCTAATGAGATGCAAAGTGGGCGTTCCTGACCTGACATGACAGGAGAAATGTCGCTAAGCGACATTTCTCCTATCAACAAGCCCCACGCTTTGAAGCATTGCGGTAGGAAAAGTAGCTTTAACCCCTGTTATCGCTACTTTCCTTATGCTTGCTTCCAGACTTACTTAGCCATGATATCCTATGGAAGGTGGATATCATGGCTAAGTTTGTGGGGCCCTATCAACAAGCTAACGCCACATTTTGTGAGATTATCGCTGGGTTTCCAGCGATAATCTCACGTTAGGCAGTTAGCGTGATGATTTATATCGCTTTTGAAATAAGCGTTGCTAATAGCAGGCTATCTCAGCTATAAAAATCCACGCTAGCCGGCGATAATTATCCTAGCGCTAAGTGTGCTTAGTGATAATTATCGCCGGTTGTTGTTGATATACCACATGCTTGGTACCTCAAAATTCTGCTCAGAGGAACACAAAAATATACTTCTAGTTATGTATGACCTGCTAGTTTCCACACAGGAAGTTGGTACTTGAGCACAAGTCCCTGTGTGAACCGACCCGACATGCTGTATCGAGTGTTTAATTTTGACCTGTACCTTTTCTGCTCAATAGCCGACGAGCTCCCAGCTCTAACAATCAATGAGCAATGTTATGAATCGATCTGGTTGGTTTAACAGCATCTGGCTGCGTCTCTGACCTTTACAGTTACGGAATAGGCCTGCGAAAAAACAGTGTTTGTGCAGTTTAAAAAAATTATACATTTTAGCGCCCCAGGCAGCAGCTGTGCTCTCATGCAGTCTGCTGACAAGTGGCAGGAGGAAACAGTTGACGGAGCCTCGGAGGGTATATCCGCCTTCCGCCGCCCCACCACTAGCTCTGTGGGCGCAGAAGGGCCCGCTGCGTTAAGTACAGCTCTAGTACGGCCGCACAGGCACATTAGCCCATTGGAGGACCCCCTTTTCCGTCTTTGTCAAGCGCTAATGAAACGTTCTCAGTGTCGTGTTTGTAATGCCGCACTTTCGAAGGCACATCACTGATGATTTTTCTTTTAAATGCTTCAAAGGAATTCTACTCCTGAGATCTACTTAAGACTCGCTGTGGCGGAACACCACAGCTTCTCAAGAGCGTGAAGAGGAGTTTCAGAACAATGCGCGGGGTTTCGACTTCATGTACTTCAGAGGAGCAATCAGAAGCGTGAAGTCTTTTTTACATCCACAGTGCCTTGCGGTATGCAGCCAATCAGAGCAGAGCACGAGAGCCACTGAATGTTTCAGGGCCCATTCGACCTACAGTGTGATCCTTAGGGGATGGAGCTACAAACAGGATTTTCAGATGGGCTACTTCACAGTATTGTGTCTTAAAAAGATAAATGCTTTACAAGAATATGTAAGTGATTCAGCAAAAGAACCTGCAGCTTCTCAATGTTCAGACCTAACATTGGTGTAAACGTACTGCTTAAATACAATATACATATTACAGTCCATATTGAATGTGTTCCATTGATTGCTTCAATAACTGGAATGTAGGAAGAGGACACAGATGCACCACAATGTTGTGCCTCATATGGATCTCGGGGCTGTGCTGAATTGTATGACATCTGTGTGGCGCTGCACCGGGCAGTAGAGTTCCAAATGGAGGACTTCCAAGTGGCAAGACAGATGCCAAAGGTCCATATTCATCAAGATTTTTCATCGCCCTTGAGCCACGCAAGAATGTGCAAGGCAGTCGCAAAACTTAAGTGAAATTTATCAAGCCACACAAGGCTACCTTGTGTGACCCTGCATCGCTTAAAAAATCTAGGGGTATATTCACAAGAACGTGTGATAACTACCGCCAGAGTAGCCTAACGCAACTCTCAACATCGCACTCCATAGCGGGAAAATTACATCGTGCCAACCAAGTATTCACAACGTGGTGGAAGCATGCGATAGTCACCAGATAACACGTCAAATGGCCGCGCAAAAATCAACACCACGCCGCAAATATGCGAAACGGGAACAGAAAAAATCATACGATGAGGCAAGTTGCGAAAACCAGCCACAGGCCTGCAAATCCGACGCGTCTTGCGGGAAAATGCACCATGAAAACCACAGAAACAACACACCAGAAACAGGTCAAAGCACGTAGCAACAAAGATGCTCCCTGACCCAGCACAGAGGCTAACGCGAACTCCACAACCCCCACTAACAACCAGCAAGGAACAACGGGCTCGGGGAAGGCCAAGGAGAAGAGGGAGAGGAAGACGGGGTACAGACAGCGGGAAAAGAAGACCAGCGTCACAGAGATTACAGAACACTACGAGCAACTGACCCACAGTTAGACCACTGGGAATGCAGTCGGAGTGCCGAGGAGGCCAATCGAGGAGGCCAAGAGGAGCCGGCATGATGTGACAACCTAAACCAGGCACAAACCCGCTGTCAACAGGAAGGCAGCAACGGCCACAGGAGGCGGCAGTCCAGTGCCACGGGAGGAGCTGGAGGAAACCGAGGCCACAGTCATCAGTGTGGAGACAGTGCAAGGAGTAGGGTGTACGGACACAGCTCAAGAGGACCTGACAACATCAACAGGGAAAGTAACGGACAGGGACTGGGTGGACGGGGGGGAGATGGGCACAATTGCACACATACACAACGAGGTGTAGCACACTGCACACCCACAATTACCCAGGATCATGTCCCTCATCCCCTTGGCACACTGCAGCACACACACATAGCAAAAACAGCACACCCACATTGACGATAACGTGGTACAATACACATAGCCAACACTGCAGAACAGAGGACACAACTGGCTCCGCACATGCACAGAAACATGCCTACAACATCTGACAGAGCTGGAAACTGTGAAATGGAAATGTACACGTACAGCCTCACATCCGTCATGTAGTCCAAATGTACACTGTCACGCAGAAGAATCCAGCACCTCACAAACAGTCACAATGTACATTGCCATACAGTCTGCATGTAAACAAGGAGAATGCGCCAACAAACATGTCAACACAATGTCAACATGCATCTACCCGTCATATTGCAGAGGGGCCTACAACACCTCCAGCAGAGCACAGAAGAGAACACATCTGTGATGCCAGAGAAGACCACCACACCTTCGACACAGACGCCCTACAACAGCCCATGGATATCCCACGCAACCCACCACCAGGACCAGGGCAGACAAGCTACTCAGAGGAGAACACAGAGCCTGCAACAGACCACACAGCAGGAAGCACCCACAAGCACAGCTGGCTCACGACACTTCACCCACCCACACATGGCACCCCAATGCCAGGTGTCAGCATGCCAAAAGGAGGTGGCCCAACAGGTGTAGGTGGGTGCCGAATCCATGGAAGGCGAACTAGAACACATACGTTGATGTCTATCACCCTCAGGGACCACCCACACCCCACAAAGGAGACCCACACTGCCATAGAGACACATGCAGATGCACATCCACAGTACAGAACCACGCCCAGGGGCGGGCAAATAGCAGTCACACACCCATGTTGGCTCAACGGACGATGGGCCTTGCCACTCCCCTTACGAATTGAGTGGGTGACTTCAAAGCTACATGTCCAAGCTCCAACCCGATGCCTGCGGTGTCATGTCTGCATCCAATGTGCACAGCACAATGTAATGTCGTAGGGTCCAGGGCCCTCATGCATACAACAAGACCACAGGGACAAACGTAGACATTGTGTTGTACTGGCTACGGGCATGTGCGCCCGGCCTCTTTATTGGCAGAGCCACATGTACAGTGACGCCTGTGCGTGGGGTGAGTGCAAGCCAGCCCACACGGAGTCCTTGGTGCTGGCAACCACTTGAACAGTGCAACGGAAACTGAAAACACCTGCATGACAGAGTCAACTGCTGAGCAACATGGGGGGAGCCGGAGAAAGTGCTGAGGTAACACAACATGCAAACAGAAGTGTCCGTGAGTTGCAGTGCACTGAGGTAGGGTCACTACAGCTGAGAGCGCCCATGTGAAGAAAAAGTCTCGGATTGTGTCCCTTCGAGACATTCCTGATTCAGATGCAGTGGGGTGTGTTAGACCTGCATCATCTTCCTCATCAGCGTCCCAGGTCTCCCACACTGCTTTAGGTGACATTGCTGCGCAACCTCTCAACAACACAAAACTCAATCAGTAACGGACGATGGCTTGCGGTGCACTTGGAGTGCCGAGCAGGGTATCCGACTGATGATGGCATCCACGGCAGGTGTGAGCAACTCCGTAAGTCTGTCAGGACCACCGTTTCAACTCTGGCATACTGTGGTTGGAGCTGGTCCTGGCAGTGGTGGCGTGTGCCTCCTGCGGTGATGTGACGTCCGGGCCGGTCAGGCCTCGATTTGATGTGTGAGCCCTGGTGGACCGCTGTTGAGGCCGGAGGCAGCGGACAGCGCAGGGCCACAGACACATGGCGTTGATGACCCTTAGGCCGTCGCCTCAAAGGCCATCCAATATCTCAGAAGAAGGGGTCCTGGACCTGACCAGCACAGAGTTAGTGGCCCCGGATGCACAGCGGCCGGCACAGGCACCCTGCCACGGGACGGTGATTTGCGGGGCACTGAGGTAGGTACACGCGCAGTGAGCGGGTCCTCATCGATGTCCAAGGTGAATTTGGCGTAGGCATGCGGGGGACAGAGGAAGGCACCAGGTCAGTTGTTGATAGTGTTCATTCACCTCCGTGACTGTGACCCGGCTTTCGTCTGGACTGAGCCGCACCTTCCTCTTACTCCTCTCCATGCGACCACTGGTGTGGACTCTGCCATTCGTGATTCGCAACTAGGTGCTGGATGTGGGACCTACTGGTCTGCAGGGTAGTCCTGGTCCCTCATCCATGTGTCGCCGGATGGCGTTGAACAAGGTTAGTGGCACCACGTGTCGTCGGCTAGTGTTGAACAGGGTAAGTGGCACCACGTGGCATGGTGAGAGGCGCCACCCTGCCAGAGACTTTGGGCTTTCCGGAAGAGCTCCTTGAGAATATGCCCCCTAGAGTAATGCAAGACTGCCCAAATTGCTGCCTTGCATTACCCTACGGCACAAAGATGTTCCATGGGTGGAGCATGGCTGTTCCCACACATCCATGGGCGTTGCATGGTGTTCCTATGCATCCAGCCATGGATTTTGGCACATTCCCAGATTTACCATTAGTGGTAGAACTAGGAATGCGTCCAAATGCTACGTCTCCCCAGGTGAGGCATAATGAGGAGAAATATCTTTATTTCTCCTAGTGTTTACCTCTTCCTATGTGTGCTGTATTCTACAATCAATCAATTAATCAATCAATCAGTCAGAGGTTTGTAAAGTGCAGCTACTCACCTTTGTGGGTCTCAAGGCATTGAGGGGTGGTGGGGGAGGGGACTGCTGATCCATCTGGGTGTTGAGGTTCAGTCAAAGAGCCAGGTCTTGAGGTCCTTCCTGAATTGGAATTGAATGTGGATTGTCTGAGGTGGAGGGGCAGGGTGTTCTGGGTCTTGGCAGCGAGGTAGGAGAACGCACTTCCTCTGGTTCTAGTCTTGTGGATCCTTGGGACGGCAGCCAGGGCGAGCTGGCAGAGCAGAGTTGTCAGGCGGGTGTGTGGAAAGCAAGGCGGTCATTCAGATATTCTTGTCCTGCGTCGTGGAGAGCCTTGTAGGCATGTGTGAGGAGCTTGAAGGTGATCCTTTTGTTGATAGGGAGCCAGTAAAGTTGTTGGAGGAATTGTGTCATATGGCTGTGGCGGGCAATGTCGAGGACCAGTCTTGCTGCGGTGTTTTGGAGGTTCTGTGGTTTGCTGAGTTGTTTCTAGGAGTACTTTGCCATAGTCCAGTCTGCTGGTGATGAGTGCATGCGTGACCGTCGTTCTGGATTCTGTGGGGATCACACGTAGAAAGAAGAAGATGCCTCTCAGGATTGTTTTTGTGAAGGAAGCTGTCCCTTCCTGCAGAAAAAACAATCCTGCCTACAATGTAGGCAACCTTGCAACATGACACAAGGGTGTCTGTGTTGGTGCTAGGCAATCAAAAGTGTGCCAGCGCTAGGAAAGGATAGAAATGTGCCATATAATGGTAAATAGGGTGCATTCCTATCCTTTCCCTTTCATGCAGCGCAGCAAGATGGCTTGCAGTGTTGCATGAATTTTTGATAAATAGGAGCCTAAGCAAGTAGGATGTGCATGCTCAGAGTTCTACTAGTATGAAGGCTTTTTCATTGACTCACTAATTCCCAACCATTTAGGTCATTGGATGAGTTATTGAACATTCTACTATTAACAGCTACGAAAATAGATAAGCCTATCTTTTAGGGTTAACACAAATGATGAGCAC
Organism: Triturus cristatus; assembly: GCF_964204655.1. Lineage (NCBI taxonomy): Eukaryota > Metazoa > Chordata > Amphibia > Caudata > Salamandridae > Triturus > Triturus cristatus. The sequence continues at coordinate 140,214,409 of NC_140591.1, read as the reverse complement.
CCTAAATAAACACAGAGATGCTTGCTATTCATATCAACAACTATCTCAAAACACAGTCATATGCAGAAACACAATGTTCACTTGTAAACATAAATGTAAGTATCAGGGTAGGAAATGTCAAGAAGCAACCCATCTGATGTCTTCTTGCATAGAGTGTTTCCCCTGCTGTACAAAATGTGGAAAGTCCTATTCCTGTACATATGCCGTATCAACCCTGTTTTGTGCAAATCATGGCTTAACATATTTGCTTTGGCAGCCATGCAAAATGAGCATATATCAGTAAAAGAAGCAACAGCAAATTACAGTAAATACGAATGTGTATAGGGAAACTGCGTTTGTGAACGTGAAATCAGAAAATATTTGCACAAAATCAGAACACCAGCACTGTCTACATTTCATCAGCTAAGCCACTAGGTGATAGAAGTAAATGTATGCTATAGAGAAGGAGATATTCTTAGTAGAATTGGACTATAAGGACAATCTACAAAACATGCAGAAGGCCACATAGCTGCGCACATGTACCACCTATGCACTGCATAGATTTAAAAATGTTTACATATCCGCAGACCTCCAGGCATATTTTAGGTGTAATTCCAACTGAGGCCACATTACATGCCCATGGGTGCAACATGTTGAGCCACGCATTTTTTGCACATTTGCGACACTGTAGCATTATTGAGAAAACGCATGTGCAGCCCCTTCTGCAGTACAGATAGCACTGGCTCACATACAGTGACAGTGCTTCCTTAAAGAGTGTTACCTCGTTTGTGTGGGGGCTTGGCCTCCAGGCATATGAGGGTAACACTTTGCCTCTGTGTCTGCGCCGTATTAAGGATTAGATCAAAGAGGCCATCAGGGGGTGCACTGACTGCATGAAGTAAAAGTGTAGTCAGTGCACACCCTGAGGGGACTGCTCTGAAGGATGGCAAAGGGAACCAATGCACCCCCCAAGATATCCCCTTCGAAGTGCAGATGGTGAAGGTCGGGCTCTCTAGGGCCACGCAGGTTATATACAACCACCTGCTATGCCTTCCCCAAAATGAAGAGTCAGTCAAAAAGTAGAGAATACAAACTTACTTTATTCAGTATACCCTATGCAAAGGAGCTCAGTGAGGCCTTTACTCTATGATGTCTGCCGAGGGGACTGACGCCAACGTAACGCTATTACATAATAAGCCCTTCTGGAGACTTCGGCCACGCCTCTAATGGAAAGTTACCGGCTTGAGCCAGGCATGAACAAAGATGGTACAGAGAGATGAGCTAACACCTGCCAGATGGGTGCACTATCAGTACCCCAAGGTCACTTCGCCGAGTCTTACCGTCTCCTAACGTGGGAGCAGAACTACACATTGAGATTGGAATGCAGAGAAAGAGTATCAGTTCATTAGCAAGTCGGGTTACAGCCTTGAACAGGAAAGAAAATAATAATGAAGTACAGTGTTTTACTAAGGCAAGCGAGAACAGAAATAAGGCCTAGTACGAGCACAGCCCAAGCAGTCTTCTAGTAATTGTGAAATACAAAATGGAGTCACAAGTTAACTAAGCTTACGTGTTACAAGGATAACTCAGTGGGTTGCGTAACGTTAATACAAATGGCTTCTATTTAGCCAGATATTGCTAACCTAACATAGCATGTATAAGTGCACGGGAAGGGGGATTTAAAACCTAACAGACTCTCCTTTTAGCATATGTGGCTAAAAGCTTTATTGCTATCCGGCAGAGTCTTTACAATTCTAAGTGGGAAGAAGAAAATTACATAGTCATTCATATGGTAAAATGAAAACATAGCAAATGCGAGCATGAAAGAAACGTTATTTAGTACTCAAGTATTCCCTCGTCTATCAACATGATTGACTGAATTTCCTGCATCATCATGGGGGAGTACTTATCATCCTGTTTGGGCAACCTAATGCTGAGGGTGAGTTTACTCACACAATACGTACAACAGGCTGGGAGGCACTTGATGCACAAACAACAGGTAAAGATGACCCCTGCGATAGCTATCAGGACAAGAAATATCTTCCAACCCCATGGAGTCAGCAGGCCCCAGAGCCACCCTGTAAGGGACCATGAACCATTGTCTTGATGGATTTCTGAGGCAAGTCTGTGTAATTTCTGTATGGCAGAATATACAGTCGGGGCACTGTCGGGTATGTACACACAGCAGTTGCTGCCGATGACCCGACATGCTCCACCCCTGTCAGCTAGAATGACATCTAAAACCATCCGATTTTGAAGCGAAACGAGTCTCGTAGCTTGGAGCTCGACTGTAATATTAGTCAGTATACCGGCAGTAGTGTTAATGACTCCCTCAACTACTTAAACATGGGACCCCAAAACGGCATAATACCCTTCATTATATCAGTGAATTGCTGTAGGGAGGCATCCGTTTGATCAATATAATCTGTATTAACAACTCTTTTGAGATGGTGCACGGAAAGATCCCTACCATGCAACCTATGATCTTTGTGGAAAGTGGACGGTGCAAGGTAAACAGGGGGCAGGAGGAAGGAGAGATAACATCGGCCAGACCACCCCCTAGGGAGCAAAGTATAAGCTTGTTCCCCACAGATGAAATATACATTCGGAGGTGTCAGCAAGGGTGGACTACTAGTGGTATTCAATTGATAGGTATAATTACAATGGCTATCTCCTACCGAAACATTCCCTGACCCTTGAACACAGAAACTAGCTGTTGCATTTATCACAGGAACGGGCATAGCTTTATCTTCAGTGATATTGCACACTTGGAAACACTTAAAATATTCAGTGACATTGAATCCTTGGAAGTCTAATACCTCATTTCGTAACCATGTGACATTTTCGTGGACTGTGAAAACATTCATACAGGTGTCAGGGAGTATGGTACCCTCCTTTCCATCTGCCCCAGGTGTATATCCTTAATGTACCACTAGATAATCTAAAACTGTCTCATAGTCAGCCTGTGTCATTTTTATCGCATCTGCATAGTAATGCATATAAACCATGGATAGTAGTTGAAACCAAGCTTCACAGCTAGCCAAATAGGACAAGGGCGCGGATATCAGTAAGTCATTTTTATGCATAACTGAGGGGAGTAGTCCACATACCCAACACTTCGTGGCATTAATAGTGCTATGTACTTGATGAAGCATTTGAATGAATAGATTATGAGTGTAAGTGTGTCTATGTCTTTCTTTATGCGGGGCCAATGTAATAAACAAGTGCTCAACTGGGACCGGGGTAGTCCCTATCAAAGTATGCACAGGGTGCTGTTCCTCTAAATACCAAACTACTCCAAATAATTTTATCGTCACCAGGAGAATAAACACCACCACCACTACCTTACTTCCAGTAAACCAGCTAGACCACCCAGGACCATTCTGCCGCATCGGAGGAGTCACTAGAGGCTGCTCCTCTCTGATGATTGCACGACCAAACAGGTACATAGAAAATACTTTTAAGAATAGGAGCCACAAATACATGCAACCAACCAGAGGGGTATTCTTCTCTACTGTGTCCGTTATGAGCCTCACTCGCAGCCTCCTATTGTTCATTAAGCACTCCCATGGAGGAGCTGCACGATTGCAGGGATAGGATAGGATAGGGCAACCTCCCTCCTGGGCAAATACCCTCAACGATCCTATCCAGTGACCAGGACAGTGCACCTGTGTTCTTCACTCTAGTCTAAAATAGGCAGCAGAGACACAGCACCTACACCCTGAGCTCAAGTCCTTCCCTAACTCCTGGATTGCCCTGCTGACGCACTGTCCTTCCGTCGGGGCAGCAGATTGTACCTGGTACGCCCAGGCACTTCTTCATCCACAAACAGAGGCAGAAATTCCCATTCAGTTGGCCTCGGGACTCAGGAGTTTGAACACCAGGAACTGGGGCATCTGGGCGGCCCTTATCTCAGGGTTAATTGCCTCAAATAAGGCCTCGTCACTCTCCTCGTCCGTCTGCGCCCCTCTCAACCGGGCGTCAGAGAAAGGGACAAAGCGATGCACCAGCTCACCTTCCTGATCTGCGATCCTGTCCCAAACCCAGGCGTCGTATGGAAGCGACACGGGCACCTTTTTTACGTGTGACACGTGCACCCAGTGTTTCCGGCCTTCTAGCTAGACAGCCGTGCAGGTAGCCAGCAACACCTGGGCAGGTCCCTTTCACCTCAGCTCCAGACAGGTCTTGCGCTAGGAATGTCGAATCATTACATAGTCGCCGGGCTGTAGTCGATGTCCGGGCCCCTCTGGTACTGGTTGCAGAGTGGTGTGTATCTGCTGGTGATCAAAACAAAGGTCTTTCGACAATTGGTACAGGTAGTCTATCAAAAGAGGGTACTCTATTTCGGAGAAACGTTTGGGTCTTGGGACGTCCCAGACATTAGCAGGGAGCCCGAAGACCACTTCATAGGGTGACAGCCCTGTCCTAGAATGCGCTGTCACTCTCGTGGACAACAATGCTAAGGGCAACGCATCTGGCCATTGTAATCCTGTACTTTCGTGAATTTTTGCTAGCTTCAGTTTGAGAGTTCCATTGTACTTCTCAACAAGGCCTGCTGATTGGGGGTGGTTCTCTGTATATTATTCTGTGTAATTTGTAAGCCTTTGCACACCAAATCAATGACTTTGGCATTGAAATGGCTCCTATTGTCACTCCAGATCACACGTGGCAATCCGTAGCGTGGGAAGTATTCTTTCAAAAGTGCCTTCGCCGTTGCCATGGCCGTATTATCCTTAGTGGGGTAAGCCTCAATCCATTTACTGAATGCGCAAACTGCCACTAGTACATATTTCAAATTATTTACTAGTTCCATTTCAATAAAATCCATCTGGAGTACCTCAAAAGGGAAGGAAGGCAGTGCAAAATTACCAGTGGGTGTAGGGGTGCCCCTCCCAGGATTATGCTTTAGACAGATAATACAGTGCTTCACCGAGTGTGCAGCAACCTTAGGGATATTGTCAGTCTGCCATACTGGGTCTAGTAACTTGCATATTCCTCTGGTGCTAATGTGCGCCGGGCCATGGGCCATAGTGACTACAGGGAGAACAAAAGCATTCGGCAACAGCCATCTCTGCTTTCCTGACAAGTCAGCCCTGTTAGAACCGGCGGTCTCTAGTTGGCAGAGGTATACACTTCTGACAAATAGGGACCAACCAACTCTAGTCAGGGAAAGGGGATTACACACTCAGATAACCCCTGCTACCCCCTTGGTAGCTTGGCAGAGCAGACAGGCTTATCTCAGAGGCAGTGTGTTAAGCATTTATGACCACATACAGTAATAAAGTGAATACACTACAGATGGACACGACACAGAAGTTATTATAAAAATAGTATTTTTATATAAGGCTTAGCACAAGACCAAATAACGACAAAAATATACCACAGTCTTAATAAATACTCTTTGGAAGGAAAAATAATAGTTCAAGTAAGGTTTCTTCTTGGCAAATAGTTCTTTAGCAAAGTATCTTCTGAGCACAGTTCTTTGGCAACAATGTAACCCCCACAGGAGTCACACGACGTCGAGTCTACAAGATTCCCAAGGTTCGGCGTCGACCGCGAGGAGCGCTACGTCGAGCCTGGAGTCGCAACAGACCCCACAAGTACAGTACCTTGAGAAACGAAGAAAACGAGGATCCACGGCGTCGAGATGTCGGCGTCGAGGTCGGCGTCGATCGTGCCTCGGAGTCGGGTCAATCCGCAGCGGTGTCGAGGGATGTCGGGCCGGAGCAGCGCTCACGGCGTCGAGAAGGGCGTCGAGTCGATGCGATCAGCAGCGGCGTCGGGACGGGGTCGCTTGGAGGTAGAGCCGATACTCACTCCTCACTGGCGTCGATACCGGCGTCGAGACGGGGTCACTTGGAGCCGGGGCCGATACCCACTGCTCACTGGCGTTGCTGCTGGCGTCGAGACTGCAGATTTTCCCTTGTGTACTGGAAACAACACTTTCCAGCAATTCAGCAATTCAGTAGCTGGTGAAGTCCTTTGGCCCTGTGACTTCAACAGGAGACTGGCACTCTTCCAGTCCTTGGAGATTTCCTAGCAAGTGTTCAGAGAGTACACACCAAGTTCCTCTCTCCTTGTTCCTTGGCAAAAATAAAGAAGCAGCTTCCAGGTTCCTCCACAGCAAAACAGCACTCTGGCAGAAAGGGGAGGCAAGTCCTTAGATCAGCAGGCTTCTTGTCCTTGGTACAGGTTTCCTTGTCAGAAGTGATCTGAGTTCTTGGTTCAGGGGTCCTTCTCTTATACCCCTTTTCCCCTTTGTTCCCTTTGTCCAAGCAGGGCGATTCCCACCATCTCAGGTTTGTTGTGGGTGTTGCCAGGCAGAGGCACCTGGCCTATTCACTGGGCAGGGCAGAGTCCTCAGCCGCCCAGCAGGAGGCGGAGCCAGTATTGTCACTGGTAGGAGCAGGGCTATCAGTCGCCCAGCAGGAGGCGGGGCCAGTATTGTGTCAGGCAGGGCAGGCTACTCTTCCCTCACTCTACGTGTAAACGCCCCATTCACCCCACACTGACTCACTCAGACCTCTGGAGCCACTCAGCCCCTGACACACACACCAAACCAGCAGAGACCGGTAGATAGTTGGACAAGAAAATAGCCACTTTCTAAAAGTGCTATTTTCAAACATAGAATTTAAAAACCATCCATCCTAAAGGGTGTGTTATTAAATTCTGAGTTCAGGGATACTAAACTCGACTTGCTACCATGCTCCCTGAGTCAGACAGATTATAATGGAGTTAATAATCAGTCTGCCCAGTCTGGCCTATTGGAGGCAGGTAGCCCTTCAATAGTGAAAAACGAAAATGGCTGTAATTCACTATTAGGTCATGCCACACACATCAGGGCATGACCTACCTTTTACCAACAATGCACCCTGCCCTAGGGCCTACCATAGAGGTGTCTGAAAGGTGGCAAAGTGAAGGTTTAGAGACTGGCAAGTAGGTTTCCTTACCAAGTCGACATGGCAGTCAGGGACTGCACGCAGGCGCCGCGGTGGCAGGCCTGAGACACATTTTGCACGCTGCTTCTGTGGGTGGCACAACCAGTGCTGCAAGCCCACCAGCAGCAGTTAACTTACACGCCCTTGGCACGCGCAGTGCACTAGACTAGGGTCTGAACAGTAAGTCAACCAAGCCAATCATGGTAACACCAATCAACGTAACAATTTAGCATAGGGAGCACTTGCACTGTGGCACTGATCAGCAGTGGCACAGTGCCCAAAGCAATAATCCAGCAAAAACATCGTAAACAGAGGAGGCAAACAGAAAAAATGGAGGAGAGACTCATGCCAATGATGCCAGGTCTAACACGTGTCCCCTCCAGCTGAAATGTGGGGAGAACTACCCTTCACCCAGGGAGTCCTCATCACTAAGGCGGAAAAATCTGGACAGACCATCAGCATTGGCGTGATCTGTACCAGGGCGGTGTTCCACCGTAAAGTCCATCCCCTGTAGGGAAATGGACCACCTCAACAGCTTTGGGTTCTCACCCCTCATCTGCATTAACCATCTGAGGGGCCTGTGGTCTGTCTGAACCCGGAAGTGAGACCCAAACAAGTAGGGTCTTAGCTTCTTCAGCGCCCAGACCACAGCAAATGCCTCACGCTCTATCGCACTCCACCTTTGTTCCCTGGGAAGTAACCTCCGGCTGATGAAGGCTACAGGTAAGTCTCGGCCCTCCTCATTCATCTGTGCTAGAACAGCCCCCACACCATGCTCTGAAGCGTCTGTCTGGACAATGAATTCTTTTGAAAAGTCGGGTGCCTGGAGGACCGGTGCTGTACACATTGCAGTTTTCAGGGTGTCAAAGGCTTTCTGACAGGCGTCAGTCCAGATCACAAGTCTCGGCTGCTTCCGGGAAGTCAGCGAGGTCAAGGGGTGCACGATGTTGCCATACCCCTTGACAAACCTCCTGTAGTAACCCGTGAGACCCAAGAAGGCTCTCACCTGAGTCTGGGTTTTGGGCGGTTCCCAAGCCAGGATGGTATCTATCTTGGGTTGCAGGGGGGCCACCTTGCCGCTCCCTACTTGGTGCCCCAAGTACACCACTGAACCCTGCCCAATCTGGCACTTACTAGCCTTGATTGTGAGGCCTGCTCTGCGCAGGGCCAACAACACTTCCTGGAGGTGGCGCAAGTGTTCCTCCCAGCTGGCGCTGAACACTGCTATATCGTCCAGGTAGGCGGCGCTGAAATCTTCCAGCCCGGCCAATACCTGGTTAACCAACCTCTGGAATGTGGCAGGGGCATTCTTCATCCCAAAGGGCATCACACGGAACTGGTAGTGCCCATCTGGTGTGGAGAATGCAGACCTCTCTTTTGCCCCATCAGTCAAGGCGATCTGCCAGTACCCAGACGTTAGATCAAACGTACTAAGGTACCGGGCAGCCCCCAACCGATCGATGAGCTCATCAGCTCTGGGGATGGGGTGCGCGTCAGTCTTGGTGACCGAATTGAGTCCTCGGTAATCCACACAGAACCGAAGTTCTGGTGAAGCACCAGGCGCTGCAGCCTTTGGGACCAAGACCACTGGGCTGGCCCAAGGACTGCTAGAGGACTCAACCACCCCTAAGGCAAACATCTTGGAGACCTCCTCCTTGATGTATGCTCTGACCTTGTCAGTCACCCTGTAGGCCTTGTGCCTCACAGGAGTGCTGTCCCCGGTGTCCACATCATGGACACACCACTGAGTGACACCAGGGATTAAGGAGAACAGATCAGGGAATTGTACCAACAGATGGCGACAATCTTGCTGCTGCTCAGGGGTCAGTGTGTCAGAGAGGACAACACCATCCACTGACCCATCTTTTTCTTTTGCACACAGGAGGTCAGGAAGAGGCTCACTCTCCTCCTCCATCCCAGCATCTGTGGCAAGGAGCATGCCCACTTCGGACCTTTCTAAGTGGGGCTTTAACCGGTTGACATGCAGGACCCTTAAGGGGTTCCTGGGAGACTTCAAGTCCACCAAGTAGGTGACATCGCTCTTTTTCTCCACAACCTCAAACGGTCCAGTCCACCTGTCCTTGAGCGCACAAGGTTCCACAGGGGCCATGACCCAAACTTTCTGACCAGGTTGAAGCTCAACCAGAGTGGCATTCTGATCGTACCACCGCTTCATCTCTTCCTGGCTGGCCTCCAGATTTGCCTGAGCAAGATCTCTGAAGCGCCGAGTCTGGTTCCTAAAGGCCAGCATGTAACTATATACATCCTGGGGAGGTTTCCTGGGAGATTGCTCCCAGCCTTCTTTGACCAGACTCAAAGGTCCTCTTACCGGGTGACCATACAAAAGCTCAAAGGGGCTGAACCCTAGAGACTTCTGTGGCACCTCACGGTAAGCAAACAGCAGGCATGGCAAGAGGACGTCCCATTTACGCCTCATTGGTTCTTCAAGACCCATGATCATGCCTTTTAGGGTCCGGTTGAATCTCTCAACCAGCCCATTACCTTGAGGGTGGTAAGGAGTGGTAAACTTGTAGGTTACCCCACACTCCTTCCACAGAGACTTCATATAATTTGAAATGAAGTTGGTGCCCCGGTCTGACACCACCTCTCGGGGGAACCCCATGCGGGAGAAAACACCCATCAGTGCCCGTCCCACCACGGGGGCCGTCACTGTTCGGAGAGGGATGGCTTCCGGGTACCGGGTGGCATGGTCCACCAAGACCAGGATAAACCTGTTGCCCATGGCTGTCTTGGGGTCCAGTGGCCCCACAATGTCAATTCCCACTCGCTCAAAGGGGGTACTGACGACGGGAAAAGGTTGGAGGGGAGCCTTCTGCTTCCGCCCACTTTTCCCACTTGCCTGGCAAGTCTGACAGGTCCTACAATGGATATCTGAATCCCTTCTCATCTGAGGCCAATAAAAATGGGTGACAAGCCTGTCATAGGTCTTGTCCTGCCCCAGATGTCCAGCTAACGGAACGTCATGAGCCAACCCCAGTAGGAAGGCTCTGAAGCGCTGGGGTACCACCAGCACACGGGCTGACCCAGGTTCAGCAGCCTTAGGCTCGCTATACAGGAGGTCGTTCTCCCAGTAGACCCAATGTGATCCTGACTGATCACCTGTCGTTTGGGCTGAGGCCTGCTGCCTCATACCCACAAGAGAAGGGCACACTTTCTGCTCAGCACAAAATTCCTCCCTGGAGGGACCACCATCCTGCTGCCAATGGGTCAGCTCGGGCAGGTCTCCCAGTTCGGCCACTTGTTCTCCTGTCGGTTCCAGGGCATCCCCCTCAGGGTCTGCTCCCTCCTGGACCGCGGGAACGATGGGGGACGGTTTCCCGCGCCCCCTGCCCCTTCTCTTCACGGTTGGGACCTGGGCCATACTTTCAGGCTCCGGGCCCCCATCAACACCCTTACTGACTGACATGGACCGGGTGGTCGCACACACCCACTCAGGCAGACCCAACATTTCCAGATGCGCTTTTCTCTCCACCTTAGCCCAAGGGGAGTCCTCCAAATCATTGCCCAAGAGACAATCAACAGGCATGGCGGGCCTCACAGCAACCTGAAGAGTACCTGAGACCCCCCCCCACTCAAAAGGAACTTGAGCTAGCTCACACTTACTCTGTGAGTTGTCAGCAGCTACAACGGGGTAGAATGCATGAGGGACCACCTGCTCTCTGGACACCAAGTGACACTTGACAGCTGTCACACTCGCTCCGGTGTCTCTGAGAGCTTCCACCCTATGGCCATTAATGGTCACCCACTGCCTATATTTCTTAGTGTTACTAGGCAGAGGGGTTGGAGGGACCATTTCCACGTCTCCTAAAGAGACCAGGGACATTTCTGCGGGACCCCACCCACCGGGGGCACCCATCTCCTCCCCTCCCAGGGCTACACTCGCTACCTGACGAGGGGGTGCACGCGGCGGTGCATTCGAATCCTTCATGGGACACTGGGGATCATAATAACGGTGTCCCACCTGCTTACAGGCATAGCAGGTCATGGGGCCCCTGTGAACAGGTTTACCTGTCGGGGCCTCTGGCTTCTTTACAGGGGGAGGCTGGGAACCCTTCCCTTGGTTCCCTTGGGGACTACTTTGGGGCCCTTTCTGAAACTCCCTCTGTTTACCCCTGTCCCCCCCACTCTTCTGCTGGGGACCCTGCCCACCTTTGGCTGAGTCTCCCACTGGACCCTTGTGGACCCTGGTACTGACCCAGCGGTCCGCCTCCTCAGCAAGTTTTCTAGGGTTAGATAGCTTGCTGTCAACAAGGTGCTGGCGTAGCTCTGGAAAACAGTTATTAGACAAGTGCTCCCAAGCAAACAAATCATAAAGAGCGTCATAACTATCAACCTTGCTACCCTTTATCCAACCATCCATGGTTCTGCAGAAAAAAGACACATATTCAACCCACGTAGTACCAGGCAACTTCTTACATTCTCTAAAGGTTTGTCTGTACTTTTCTGGGGTTAAGCCATATCTCAGCATTAAAGCATCTTTCATATGAGTATAAGACATCCTATCCTCAGCAGGAAGGCTCAACAAGGTATCTCTCCCCTCGTTTGTAAAGCGGCTCCACAACCCCGTTCCCCAATCCTTCTCAGGGACCCGGTGGGCCAACAATGCTAACTCATACGCTTTAAACCATTGGCTAATATCTTCATTCTTACTGTAATCTTTGATCACATCCTTAGGAAAATAAAACCTACTTTCTGCAGGCACGGATGGAGTGCTGCCACCAGAGGGATTCAACTCTAAACTCTTAGTTTTAAGCTCCATCTCCCTCACCATCTTCTCACGTTCAAACGCTAATTTCTCTCTCTCAAAATCTAATCTTTTGCTCTCCATTTCAGCTTCTCTCTTGCTTCTCGCATTCTCTAATTCCAACTGCCCTCCTAATTTAAGTTTCGCCATTTCTAACTTGTACCCCCTCTCCTTCTCCCTGTCTTCTAATTCTTCGGGGGAAAGGCTCCTAGAGGACGCACTACTGCCTGGAGATGACACTGGCCCACCTGTGGGCTCTTCCTCTTCCTCTTCCTCTTCCGGTACCACCACCGGATCAGAGGGATTTCTGGCCTCTAACCAGGCCTTCAGCGCTTTGAGGAAGCCCTCTTTCTTGGAGACACCTGTGGTAGGAACTTTAAACTGCTTGCAAAATCCTTTTAGATCTTTTAGCGTGTAGGAATCTATCTTCTCCTTATCGAATTCCCCCACAACATTCTCCACAGGTGTAGCAGCTCCGGCATTCTCCATGGTCAAAACTGGCAGTGTTTAAGAAAATAAGCTCCAGGAAAGCGGAGAACAAAAATAGAATATCCTACCAAACAGACTGTGGCTGCGTTATGGTCTGCTTTCACTATGTAGCGTACACTAATCACTGCACATGAGTCATAAATGCAAAGTTCAAATCCCACCGCTGCCACCAATGTTAGAACCGGCGGTCTCTAGTTGGCAGAGGTATACACTTCTGACAAATAGGGACCAACCAACTCTAGTCAGGGAAAGGGGATTACACACTCAGATAACCCCTGCTACCCCCTTGGTAGCTTGGCAGAGCAGACAGGCTTATCTCAGAGGCAGTGTGTTAAGCATTTATGACCACATACAGTAATAAAGTGAATACACTACAGATGGACACGACACAGAAGTTATTATAAAAATAGTATTTTTATATAAGGCTTAGCACAAGACCAAATAACGACAAAAATATACCACAGTCTTAATAAATACTCTTTGGAAGGAAAAATAATAGTTCAAGTAAGGTTTCTTCTTGGCAAATAGTTCTTTAGCAAAGTATCTTCTGAGCACAGTTCTTTGGCAACAATGTAACCCCCACAGGAGTCACACGACGTCGAGTCTACAAGATTCCCAAGGTTCGGCGTCGACCGCGAGGAGCGCTACGTCGAGCCTGGAGTCGCAACAGACCCCACAAGTACAGTACCTTGAGAAACGAAGAAAACGAGGATCCACGGCGTCGAGATGTCGGCGTCGAGGTCGGCGTCGATCGTGCCTCGGAGTCGGGTCAATCCGCAGCGGTGTCGAGGGATGTCGGGCCGGAGCAGCGCTCACGGCGTCGAGAAGGGCGTCGAGTCGATGCGATCAGCAGCGGCGTCGGGACGGGGTCGCTTGGAGGTAGAGCCGATACTCACTCCTCACTGGCGTCGATACCGGCGTCGAGACGGGGTCACTTGGAGCCGGGGCCGATACCCACTGCTCACTGGCGTTGCTGCTGGCGTCGAGACTGCAGATTTTCCCTTGTGTACTGGAAACAACACTTTCCAGCAATTCAGCAATTCAGTAGCTGGTGAAGTCCTTTGGCCCTGTGACTTCAACAGGAGACTGGCACTCTTCCAGTCCTTGGAGATTTCCTAGCAAGTGTTCAGAGAGTACACACCAAGTTCCTCTCTCCTTGTTCCTTGGCAAAAATAAAGAAGCAGCTTCCAGGTTCCTCCACAGCAAAACAGCACTCTGGCAGAAAGGGGAGGCAAGTCCTTAGATCAGCAGGCTTCTTGTCCTTGGTACAGGTTTCCTTGTCAGAAGTGATCTGAGTTCTTGGTTCAGGGGTCCTTCTCTTATACCCCTTTTCCCCTTTGTTCCCTTTGTCCAAGCAGGGCGATTCCCACCATCTCAGGTTTGTTGTGGGTGTTGCCAGGCAGAGGCACCTGGCCTATTCACTGGGCAGGGCAGAGTCCTCAGCCGCCCAGCAGGAGGCGGAGCCAGTATTGTCACTGGTAGGAGCAGGGCTATCAGTCGCCCAGCAGGAGGCGGGGCCAGTATTGTGTCAGGCAGGGCAGGCTACTCTTCCCTCACTCTACGTGTAAACGCCCCATTCACCCCACACTGACTCACTCAGACCTCTGGAGCCACTCAGCCCCTGACACACACACCAAACCAGCAGAGACCGGTAGATAGTTGGACAAGAAAATAGCCACTTTCTAAAAGTGCTATTTTCAAACATAGAATTTAAAAACCATCCATCCTAAAGGGTGTGTTATTAAATTCTGAGTTCAGGGATACTAAACTCGACTTGCTACCATGCTCCCTGAGTCAGACAGATTATAATGGAGTTAATAATCAGTCTGCCCAGTCTGGCCTATTGGAGGCAGGTAGCCCTTCAATAGTGAAAAACGAAAATGGCTGTAATTCACTATTAGGTCATGCCACACACATCAGGGCATGACCTACCTTTTACCAACAATGCACCCTGCCCTAGGGCCTACCATAGAGGTGTCTGAAAGGTGGCAAAGTGAAGGTTTAGAGACTGGCAAGTAGGTTTCCTTACCAAGTCGACATGGCAGTCAGGGACTGCACGCAGGCGCCGCGGTGGCAGGCCTGAGACACATTTTGCACGCTGCTTCTGTGGGTGGCACAACCAGTGCTGCAAGCCCACCAGCAGCAGTTAACTTACACGCCCTTGGCACGCGCAGTGCACTAGACTAGGGTCTGAACAGTAAGTCAACCAAGCCAATCATGGTAACACCAATCAACGTAACAATTTAGCATAGGGAGCACTTGCACTGTGGCACTGATCAGCAGTGGCACAGTGCCCAAAGCAATAATCCAGCAAAAACATCGTAAACAGAGGAGGCAAACAGAAAAAATGGAGGAGAGACTCATGCCAATGATGCCAGGTCTAACAAGCCCAACATCCATTCTCGTCCAAATGTCCTGTCCTTTATTCCCACATTTCCAATTCATCTACAGTCGCGTCTCTCTGTATTTCCTTCACACTTTCCACTCTATCCTCAAACATTCCATTGTCTGTAACCCATCTAGCAGGATCTGCCACAAACATCTTGTTCATCTTTGACCTAGCTGTCTCACTTGGCTGTTTGGTCTGCAAACGCATTACCCCTCCCAACATCATCCGTGATTGTCTTATGGGCACTACATTTTATTATAGCCAGCTTATCAGGAAGCGTCAATGCTGATAACAGTCTAAGTATTAGTGGACCATGCTGTATTCTCTGCCCATGCAAGGTCAGGAACCCTCTCTCTGCCCAGAGGCGCCCAAAATTATGGGCCATCCCGAAGGCATACTGACTGTCAGGATAGACATTAACAGCCAGTTCCTCACTCAATTCACAAGCCCTCAGGAGGGCAACTAGCTCTGCTGCTTGGGCTGACTGGTATGGAATGCGAGATGTCTCAACTACAGTGTGTAACGTGGTAATTGCCTAGTCTGCAGTAGTAGTGCCATCCGGCAATTTAAAACAAGAGCCATCGACAGATAGTTCTTCTTGGGGGTCACATAAGGGAACATCAGTCAGGTCTACCCGTCCCTTCGTTTCCTCTTCAGTCTGAAACAAACAATCTTGGACATCATTGTCCTTTTCTTCTGAAGGGAGGTGTACTAATGTAGCTGGGTTCAAGGTAGCGCATCTTTTGATGGTAATGTGCGGAGCAAATAGTGTTAGCTCATATCCAGTGAGACGCGCACTGGTTCTGCGTCTTTGTCTTGTTCAAAAGCGTGTCCACAGCATGAGGTACCATAACTGTGAGGTCAGTATCAAGGACGAGCCCTGCCGATTGCCTGATACATACCACCGCCGCTGCCGCAGCTCTCAGACAGCTCGGGAGCGCTCTGGCAACATTATCAAGGATAGCGGAGAAGTAAGCACAGGGTCTCTGCTTACCACCGAAACCCTGTGTTAGAACAGAAAGGGTGCAACCGTCCGCTTCATTTACATAGAGCATAAAAGGTTTCTGGTAGTCAGGAGTACCAAGCACAGGAGCAGAACACAATGCAACCTTTAATTGTTAAAAAGCTTGCTGGCATGCAGGTGTCCAAGGTAGGGGTACATGCACATCCTTGGTGGTGAGGTAAAAAAGGGGGTTTTGTTAGTAAGGAGAAGTTCGGGATCCAGTGTTGACAATACGAAGTTATTCCCAGGAAAGCGCGTACCTCGCATTGGATCTTAGGAACAGGCATATTAGTAATAGCAGCTATGTGCTCAGGTGTTAGTTTGCGACCCTCCTTAGACAGTAGGTGACCTAAGTAGGTGACCTCCTGTCGACAATATTGGAATTTAGATAGGGACACCTTGTGCCCATGGTGTGCCAAATGTAGAAGTATCTTAACTGTGGCCTCTTTGCATCCTTTTTCAGTGTCCGAGGCCACAAGGAGATCGTCAACGTATTGCAGCAACACATTACCAGGAGGAAGTTCCAAAGAATCCAATTGCGTTTTCAAAGCTTGACTATAAATTCTTGGGCTTTCTGTATAGCCTTGTGGAGCACAACAGAATCTAAAACTCCTACTGGCTATTGCAAATCCAGATATCTGCTATCTGGATGGATTGGTATGCTAAAGAAAACCTTTTTCAAATCTATCACTGAAAATAATTTGGCTGACGGGGGAATCATGGTCAGGATCATGGTAATGTCAGGGACCACAGGATACTGGGGAACCACAATTTCATTAACCTCTCTAAGGTCAATGATGAAACGATAAATGTCAGGATGGGCATCAGTAGAATCCAAGGGAGCCTTTTTGAGGATAGGGAGAATAGGGCGATTACACACATTTGCTGGCATCTCTTCCATCACACCAGACTTAATCAATTCCTGTATTATTTGCAACAAAGCCCTCTCTCCTGCCTGGGATATCTTATATTGGGGAATTCGGGGCAATGTGGCATTATCCTTGATCTGTATAGAAACTGTCGGGATCTGAAGCAACCCCACATCGGTATCACCTGTAGCCCATAGCGTGTGTGGCACATCTAGAAACTCTGGAGGAAGGGGGGCATCTTTGGCGAGGCATTGTGCAGCACAGGTAATGTGTGGGCCAAGAGTCATGTAAACGCCGTCAGGAGAACAATAAATGGCCACATGCAACCTTTTTAACAAATCCAGTCCTAGTAAGTTTTCTCCACAATGTGATGTCAGTAGAAATAGTCAGTCAACCGTAAAAGGTCCAATAGTCAGAGCAAGAGGCTTGGAAATGAGGCTAACAACCGGTACCCCTGAGAAACCCACCAAAACATTGTTTTGGCCAGACAGAGCTGTCCTGGGACCAGTGAACGGGAAACAGAGCTATTCATAGCCCCTGTATCAACAATGTTTTTTCTTCTGTAGTACCTTGTAAATCTGCAGTAACGTAAAGTCCACGCTAATCTACAGACACCGGAACTGGTCCCTTGCCCTGCACCTGGCTGTCCTAACTACGGGAAAACCCCGTCACTTCATCCATATCATAGTCGTCATGGTAGTATTGTCTTCCCCGAGGGTCATCAAAATAGTTCCCGCTTTGTCTATTATAAGACATGTCCTCTGACTGCATCCCCTCTCGGCCTAGTCCACTTCCTCCAAACCCCGACCTCTCGGAGCCCCACCTCTCTGCAGCAATCCCGGGCACTCGTTCCGCCAATGTCCTTCTTTGTTACAGTACACACATTGGTTGGGTCCCACAGGTGTACCTGAAGCACCACCTCTGTTAGATCGAAGTGGTCATGGACCTGAACCCGAACCACGTCCTCTTCCCCCTCATCTTGCAACTTGCTGCATCAACACCCTCGTCTTCAAATCTTTTGACGTCTTCTCTACCTTTTCTTTATCCTCATTCTCTATATGCTCATAATACTGCACCATACTTAATATGACCGATGGAAAGGATGTCGTCCAGGTGCTCTCCGAGGCCTGCAACCTAGATGCGACCTTGGGGAGCAAATTAGTGACGAATCTGTTCACAAACAGACGCCACCCTCTTGTGAGAAACCTGACCACTAAAGTCTAGAAACACCCCTTTAAATCTGGTAAAAAAATCCAACACACTCTCGTCCTTCTTCTGACGACATGCTGTCAACTTATCCCAATCCACTCTCTTTGGTGGGACAAGGGAGTGCATATAGGCGAAAATACGCCCCGGTAATGCCAATAGCTCTGCCTTTGGCTTCTCACTGGGCTTGCACTCCTTATCCCATGCTCTGATCTCGTCACATGTGCGACCCATCTTCAACGCATGGTCCTGTGAAAGGACCTGTCTTAATATATCTACCCGTACCAACAAGCCAAAAAATACCTCTATGTCAGCTAGCGTCATCACTGTGGGGGAGGCCGCCTCTGTCAATGCCGTGGGGTTTTTCCTTGGATCCGGCAACTGGCTCTTTAGGGAAAGGACCTCGCTCCTTTTCCAAGGAGTGTAGATCCATTGCTCCTGAAACCGAGCGTCGACTCGCGGTCTTATTACAGTATCCGTTGAGTCACGCAGTTCCGGTACTTCAGGATAAGAAATGTGATGGACTTCCCTCATGGGGTGCTGTGTCCCTAACATTGGAACCTTTTGGAGTAACCTGCCCCGGTAACCCACTAATGTACTTACATTACTAAAAACCTAATTCGGGCCATGTCCATAACATATACTCTGTCTCGTATGTCATAAATAATCTGTGGTGCGGTACCCTGGAAACACTGTTCCCACAATTCTATCAGCGTGGTGGACATGTGCTTAAAGGCATGCTGCTGTATGAAAGACTCATAATCTTTCATAACACTCCACACATCCTCCACACTATAGATTGGGTGCCGGGCCAATTGGGCTGCCTGATTCGCCACCATCTGTTTCTCCTCAGTACAGACAGCAGGACGCACTAACACTTTTTCCATGCGATCTCGCACTGCTGCCCAGTTGGCTTCAGGAATTCCACGTGCAGATGTTTCAGTATTCAATGGTGTTTGGGGCGTTACACTCACAGGGGAAAGGGCGGATGTAGAGACAAGTACCATCATGCATGGAGACAGAGTTGTAGGGTTAAAAAGGTCATAATGGACGAGATAGAGCCAGGAGACAGGGCAGGAGAGTGAAGAGACAGAACAGGGGAAGCAGCAGTGTCCGCTCCTGTGGCTGGCAGAAATACAAGAGAGGCAAGTGGGGCTGGTGCTGAGGCAGTAGTACTAGAAACAGCCGCATCAGAGGGAACAACCCCAAGGGCAGAGGACTGGGATGTGTGGACCATAGGGTATATCCGCTGCCGAGCATAGGGTGGTGGAGGGCGAGAATCCAAGAGTTCCTCAACTAGCTCATCCTCCTCCCTAGTAACATAACACTTGTCAGTCTGAAGTCGGAATTTCCTATCTGAGCACTCTATGCCTTTATCCGTCTTTTCTCTTTCATAGGCTACCGCATTTTGCCTAATAGTTTGTGTCTGCTTCCTTCGAACCTCTTTCTCTGCGTGCATGCGTCGCTGCTTTGTTTCTTTCTGCCACACTCTCAAAGAATCAAACATGGACTGCCTACTACTTTTAGCAAACAATTTGTCCTGCAGGCAGTGCTTAATTTGTAAAATATGAAGTCCAGGTGCTCAAATATTTGTCGGAGACCACACCCACTTTCCTCCGGCTCCACCCACTTCCTCCACTGGGTCCCCACACAATTCATCCTACGTATGTAAATCACCGTATATGAAATGTTACATAAGCCAGGCCCAGAGGACTACAAGTTGTTGTTGTTGGAGTGACATGTCGTCCTTACAGTTAGACAGTAGAGTGAAAGACAGCTTGATCTGGAGAAGCACAACCGCTATTCATCTACATGGTACGAATTCTTTACAGCAGGCATATTAACCCTCAACCTAATGATGAGTGAAAACCTCTACTAGACGCAATTCCCAACTCCAGGAAGAACATTAATCATGGAGTTATCTTTAAATCTTTATTGTTGCCTGGAAATTTGCTGGAGACAAGAAAACCCGCAGCAGAAGCTTTTAAAATGAAAATAAACTTGGAAACACTGCGCTCCTTGAAATCAGCACCCAGTTTGGTGGTACCGCTCGTACTGCCCTAGAGTCGGCCATGAGACCAATTAAACACTGCTGTCACAGTGTTATCTCACCGTGGCACAGAGAGGGGGCAACAATGCCAGCAAACCCTAATTCACCTCTACAGCAGGCACTGCGTGTGTGGACTACGACGGGGACAGGACAGAAATAAAATTAAAAACATGCCCATGGCAGCAGATGGCACGTAAACAGGGTTTTGCTGAAACCAGTGGCATTCACGAGTGGCATGCTCGAAAGACGGGTTTGGCTGCTAGCACAGCAGTTACTTTGGCCTGAATCATGAATGAAGAAAAAAAAGAAAATACAGAGTGAAAACTGTTGTTTGTGCGTTTTGTCTCACTCATTACGCAGGTGGCCATGTGCTAACTAGAATGTAAAGCATGAGCATCGCTCCACTACCGGCGGGTGTTATGCAACATTTAATGAAATGCTACCATATATAGGTCACTTGGGTTGGGGAAGTATTACTCCCATGTATGTCAGTTTTCCCCTCGCTTTCCACCAGCTTCTTCAATCCCGCTGGCCCTTTGCTAAGTTCTCAATGTTTCCATACATATTGCAAATGCTACCGTGTTTTGACCTTGCATTGCGTTAAACCAGAACAACTCCACAGTCCTAAAGCGCACACGTTTACGGGAGTTCCGCACCGCTTTGTTCCCCCATGTGCCCGCCTCCCCTTTGTTTCCTGTCACTAGATAGGGCAGCTCCAGCCACTCGCCAATGCCATGTCCTCCGAAATCCGCCGGGCATCGTGGTAATTATAAACAAAGGCCTGTGGGGGAGGTGGCAGCGCCACACATGAGCGCTTCTTCTTTGTGTCCCCTTTTTGGGGGCGGTGTTTGGGTGAGCACCCTGCAGGATGTGGCGGGATTGCACCTCCAGAGGTTATTTTATGATAGCAGGCATGCGCCTGTTGGGCAAGAGGTTCGCCAATGCACCGTAAAGTGCGAGAGAAACTTATTTCCAGGCTCTGCACAGAAACTCCAAAAACAGACCAGCTATGCACGGGTGACGAAAGCACACCACTGCACAAACAACCTGAGCCACGAGCACGAGCACGAGGCTTGATGACATAGGAAATAAACCTTTAGCAGGTGCAACACATTGCACACGACACCGTGGAAAACAGGATTTATTAAAATACTGAAAAACCAAAGTATATCCGAAAGAGATAAAAATGCCCGGAAAAAACTGCATTTCATGTGAGTCAAAAGTCAATTCTGAAATGTCATCAATTAGAATGAAAGGGGTTAATGCCAAAGGGCAAGGCCCTCACCTTCTACCAGCCTCCAGGCCCAGAGCATTGCACACTGTGCCGGCGGCATGATTGCTTGGACTCAAAGTGTGTTTAACTTTACTAAACACGGTGACTATCACATAGCGCTCAATGAAAAGCAGTGTTAATTTGGGTACTTACTTGACATGCAGGCTGCTTGAAATTCTTCAATACGTCATGCTAAACTGGTGGTGACTCATGCAGTGCGTGTGTGCAGGCATTGGAATTTTTAAAAAAAGGTTACGCACACGCACGCTACTGCCGCCCCTCTCCACATAACCAAATCCAGCCCAATCATTCGCCCGCCCACAGCAACACTGAACTGAAGTCAAATTATCACAGAACCACGGATATTGATTTATTATCGGCACAGGAGCATTCTTCAGGGGACGCAGAGGACTGTGATAGAGTGTGAATTACACTGTAGTGAGTCAATTATTTATACTGTGACATAACACATGCAGTTCAGTCATTGATGTGAGTTGGCAGTGTCCCTCAGATGTAGACCCGGCCCTGAAAAATAAGTGCCGGTGCTGAGTACCGGAAAGCACCGGCACAAATTAAGCACTGCCTGCAGGAAATGTATTTTCTGTTCCTCAAACGAGCCAGTAAGTGGCCATTGCGGCTCAGCATTGTCCCTCATATATTTATTCCACAATGTGCTAAACATAATAGGTTCAATATCATGCTTGACATATATGTCAAAATTTGGGGTACCCTCTGGAGGCGCGGGCTGGCTCTCTTCCAACCGAGCATCAGTAGAACAACATCGACATTGAAACATCCTAACTTACTTAAACAAGGCATCTTAATATAAGATACACACGCTGTCCCTTACAGACAACAACACCAACAACTGCAAATAAGGAAAATAGATTCACTCAAAACATGAAAACCAACTATCCAGAGAACACAGGCACCACTTATTCAACCAAGCATTTCACCAGTACCATCACCAGCATCGGTCCACAGACCCCACAGCACCCAGACACGCAAATGAATCACACATCAGCCCAGAGGCTGCCTCACATCCAGGACAACAGTCTAAAGACCATATCAAGTTCTAGAGGACAGGCTTTAGCCCCAGACCTTTTCAAATGTATGCCAATTGCCAGTTGGCCTGGCAGATTGTTCGCAAACAGCCCAGACCTTTTTCAAAAGGCGAGCCGAATTACCAATTGGTCTGTCAGACTGCTCGCAAACACTCTATGTCCTTTACAAGGGTCCGCAAACCCACCCAGTACAAACCAAGACAGTATTAAACCGTACCAAGACACAGCCCGTCGACTCGTGTCATTCAAGCAAGGCAGTTCAGGCACAGCCGAAAGGCTCGTGCCGACCAAGAATGGCACCATTTTCCCAAGAACCAAGTCACTCACCTGGTGCACTCAGGTCGAGTCAAGTTATTTCTCCACTGCCGACTCCTCAGACCAAACGGTCAGCTCCAAGGTTTCGCCTTCTCAGGACCCCAGCCGGTGACCACTAGCCAAGGATCTGCCCAATCTGCCCGATCAGAAGGGATGGGCAGCTGCGAGCACCAAGCATGGTCTTGTGTATATGGGGCCCCGATCCACCCGACCGACCAGACACCACCCCAGCCCCTACAATCCGATTACGGGTGAGGAGATCACTTCGAAGGGTCCCTGTTCGGGCAACTACTGAAGGACGGGGCCCTATAGGGCCATGCGGGTTACATACAACCACCTGCTATCCCTTCCCCAAAATGAAGAGTCGGTCAAGCAGTAGAGAATACAAACTTTCTTTATTCAGTATACACTCTGCAGAGGAGCCCAGTCAAACCTTCACCCTCAGATGTCTGCCGAGGGGACTGACGCCCCAACATACGCTAATAAATAATAAACCCTTCTGGAGACTTCGGCCATGCCTCTAATGGAAAGTTACTGGCTTAAGCCGGGCATAAACAAAGGAGGTACAGAGAGATGAGCTAACACCTGCCAGATGGGTGAACTATCAGTACTCCAAGGTCACTGTGCCGAGTCTCAGCATCTCCTAACGTGGGAGCTGAGCTACACATTGAGATTGGAATGCAAAGAAAGAGTATCAGTTCATTAGCAAGTGGGGTTACGCTCTTGAACAGGAAAGAAAATAATAACGAAGTACAGTGTGTTACTGAGGCAGGCGAGAAGAGGTATAAGGCCTAGTACGAGCATAGCCCAAGCAGTCTTCTAGTGATTGCGAAATACAAAATGGAGTCACACAAGCTAACTAAGATTACATGATGCGAGGATAACTCAGTGGGTTGCATAACGTGAATACCAATGGAGTCTATTTAGCTACATATTGCTAACCTAACATAGCATGTATAAGAGCACAACGGGAAGGGGGATTTCAAACCTAACAATGGGAGCAGTTATTCCCTGCATCCACCTGCAGGGGGATATACATCACCCCTTTGTATTGCCGACAGGGGCTGCACGCACAGTGAAAGATGGATTGTCTTTTTAAGCAGCCGCTCAGTCATCCACTAATACTCTGCCCCGACAGCAGTGCAAATGTGCATCTACTCTGGTGCCAGCACATTATCAGCAATTGGGCACACTGTTCCTGTTTCTGCCTGGCACACCAATTTAAAAGTTTCTGCTGGGCACATCAGCGAAAAGGTGGACTGTGGGACAAACAGGAATAAGTGTGCCCTATTTGCAATGTGGCCCGTAGTGTATTTTTCTTGCTTCCTAAAACCCTAAAAGTGTGAATTGTCAACAGAGCAAGAAAACAAAACAACAGATTTGTCCATGTATAGCAACATTTTCCACTTTCTAAAAAAGAGGGAACTTCTCCTTACACTTTTTCCACCATGTATGTCTACTTAAAGTAGGTGCAATTCATAAGCGCAATGAGGGTGGGAAAATGTATTGTAAATGTTTGAGAATACATACAAAGTTGAGAGGAACACAGTGGGGAGAAGCAAGATGGCGCCTGACTGACGGCCGCTATGATCACTCGCTGCTGCCGAGAAAACTTTGCGGCTGAATATTGGATGCTGATGAATTGAATCCGCCATAATAACGGATCAGATCCCTCCCCATGACTTACCGGTTGGGGAAAGACAATTTTGACCCCCTCGCGGTGGTGGAGGAGCTCCTGACTGTGGTGTTGGTGGTAGCCCGAGTGGTGTTGAAGGAGCTTCGGTGGATTGTGCTCAAGAACAGACGTGGAGGAGGGGCTGGTGACACCGGAGCTGAGACGCCTGGAGAGGTCGAGTGGCTAGCATCGGAGTGGAGTACCAAACTAGCTGAAGCCGAAAAGATGCCCCCAAGGGCAAACCGAGGAGCTTGAGGGAAAGCTCATGACTTGCAGGCAAATACAGAACCCAGGGATAATGCTGGGATAGTGGTATCTAAAGGAGGCAGCTCAAGTAATAGCTCAAGTAATTGCGTCCAGGCAAAAGGCACTGCGTCCGAGGATTGTCTAAAAAAAGGTGAGAACGTGAGGTGCCAAAAAAGGGGGAAATAAACAGTAGCGGTACAGGGGTTAAAGGAACGAAAGCTGGGCTAATGGACTTGGGGAGGCGACACAGTATTATAGACTTCTTCCCCACTACCCCACCAGTCCCTAAAAACGATACTTCTAAAATTGGGCAAAATGAGATAACTAATGCTAAACAAGACCAAATACAGACTTCCCTGGTAGACTCTGCATGTGACACGTAGCCTGTAATTGCCTCGGCAAATGAGCCCCAAGGTGATACTGCTGTTGAGACCGGTCAAAATAGTGAAAATGATAGCCCACTAGAAAATCCCGGTATGGGCAATTTACTGTTGATGGAAAAAGTACAGCAGAGCACAATATCCAGATTATCCCCAGCGCTGGAAGATCCAGCAGGCACCATGGATCAGTTGAATACGAGCATGCTAATAGAGGGGATTATAGTAAGCAATGGCCCAGATGATACGTTAGACCTAGGGGACAAGTTTTTTTCAGTGACGGAGGGCTCCGAACTTAGCCCTTCTGAAGCAGAGGATAGCAGTAACATCCAGCCCTCCAGCTCCACCACCAGCCCAGGCACACCACAGAAAGACACAGTAGTTAGAAAAAAGAAACTCCTGAAAAAACAAAGAGATGGACACGCTATGGAGAAAAACGGAGAGGGATTCCGCAGAGGAAGCAGATGAAGTACGGACCCCACTTTAAAATGGGATTACTCGGCCACTAGGAGTATCAATTCGGATCATACAGGACAGTGGGGTGAGGAAGACGTAGAGGCTGCACCTTCTCTAAAAATTATTTTCGACTCAATTAAGCAATTGCAGGAGGAGACTCGAATGGACGGAAAGAAAAACAGGCTTGCAACAAAGAAGCTTCAAGGCACAGTAAGAAAAATGGCCAAGGCGTGTACAGATACAAATGCAAGGCTGACTCATGCGGAAGAATGCACAAGCACACTAGAGGATAATCTGGTTAGAACTCAGGCACAGGCGGAAACATATGCTAAGCAGCTTACAGACCTTCAATGGAAAATGGAGGATTTTTAAAATAGACAAAGACGTAATAACCTCTGGATTCTTGGTATTGAAGAAGGTATAGAACGAGAGGACATGAGGGCCTACATTTTGAGGTTGATGAAGGTAGCCTTTCCAGAACTCCATCATTGGAACTGGGAGGCTGAGATACAACGCGTTCATCATTTTCCCATGATGCTTAGGAAGTCTCCACAATTAAGTAGGGATGGAACCGCAATGCCAAGAGCAATTTTAATTTATTTTGGAAACTTCCTGCTTCGTGAAGAGGTCTACTCCAAGGCTCGCCCAAACACCAGACGGACTTTTGAGAACCAGTCCTTTAGTAAGCCAGACTATTGCTATGTCACTGTGGAAAGACGTTGGTGACTAAGAGAACTGATTCAGCCATGCCAAGCTATGGTGGCACAAGCGTACCTGATGAACCCTGCAAGGTTAAAAATCATTTATAAGAACACGTCTAGAGTCTTTACCTCAGAGGTTCAAGCTAAGGCATATATGGATTCTCTAAAATCCTAAAGAGAGGCTTAATTGGGTAATCATTGATGGGGATATAGGAGGGCTTTTTTGGGTAGCTTGAGTCACTGTTTAATAAAAAAAAAAAAACATAATAAAAGAGGGAATGCACAGGTGGGTGTGAGGGGGAGGGAACGGGTGGAGTTTAATAAGGATAGTTAGAAAAACGATATTAACAAATATTTGTGCATCTAGTAAATAGACAGGAAGGCAGCAAAGGGGGTCGACTTTCAGGTTCCATCACAGAGACCTTAGGTCTGCTTGCTTCATACTATAGGTGGGGGGAGGAGGGAGGGGGATGGGTTCAGGGGCAGGGTGGGAAAGGGGGGAGCTAAGAGGGGGGGTCTGGGAGGCGAAAAAAATCACCATCTTGCAATGAAAGCAGTTTTGGAATTCACACAACTGAAGATTTGGGAGCAGGGATTAAATATCAGGCGCCAGGCTATATGCAGCATGACAAACTATACACAGTATGAGAAAAGTAACTATCAATGTATGTGGTTTGAACAATGCCGCTAAATGAAGGACAGTGAAAGAATATCTTAAAACCCTGCGTGCTGATATCGTTTGTTTACAGGAGACGCACATTGAGGGGTCTCGAAAGATTCTTTTAGATCAGTTGGGATTTCACCTAATAACATGTACCTCGCAAGGGACTAGGACCCGGGAAGTGGCAATACTCGCTCAAAGAAGGGGGATAATTGTTAAGAAATGTCTATCTGATAAGTATGGCCGGTGGGTAATTGTGGAGTGCCAAGTGCAAGGGCTCAATTTTACGCTTTGTTCAATTTATGGACCAACGGTGGATGACCCAGAAATGTTTAATCATGTAAATATGCAATTAGCTAATTGGCCTCTCCCGATTATTGTGTGTGGGGATTTTAATATCAATGGCTTTAATGGGTTGTGGAGAGGGGATCCAACTAAATTTGTAGGTCGGAAAAAGAAAAGCCATAGGGCTTTAGTTCAAATGATGGAGGATAACGGGCTTACAGATATATGGGAGCAGTTAACTCCTTTGGGGACGGGCAGCACGTACTATTCAGCACCACATAGGGTCGTAGCTCGCTTAGATTATTTTTTGGTCTCCTCATCTCTTCTCCTCCTTTGTAAAATCAAAAAATTTCCACAAGTGGTTTCCGACCATAACCCCTTGGTGCTAGAGATTCAAAATTCTGCTGTGAAGGCTCAGGCAACGAGTTGGACGTTTGAACGAGCCCTACTGCAGGATTTAAATTATCTAGTACTATCATAGGGAAGGTGATCTCGCCCCGTCAACATGGGTTTATCCCTGGTAGGGGTACTGCGGAACATATCAGGAGAGTTTGCACCCTGTTTGATGGCACCTCAGTCACACGAGACCCTATGGCGCTTATACTGCTCGACGCGGAGAAGGCTTCCTCTGGTCTGTACTGGAGAATGTAAATATTGGCAAGGGGTGCATAAAAGCAATACAGGCATTGTATAGGAATCCGAAGATTCGACTTTGGGTGATGGGAGGACAGAGCGATCCAATAGATAGTAAGCGAGGAACTAGGCAGGGGTGCCCTTGCTCTCCCCTCCTTTTTGCTTTCTAGATCGACCCCATTATCAGGAGAATTGAGATGAACAGAGGCATTCTCCCAATATGGCTCAATGGTTTTTAAACAAAGATCTTGGGTTATGCAGACTACCTGGCAATTACGGCCGCAAACCCCTCTGTAGCGTTAGACGAAATAGAACCTGAGACAGAATGCTTTGAGGCAGTTTCTGGCTATAGACTTAACCGTGGCAAGACACAAATTGTGGCCAATGATAAGATCAATTTGGTAGATCCAAGAGTGACCGATCCGGCCCCTTATCTAGGGGGTATTATAATATCGGATTTAACCAAAGTTGTTGAAAAGAATCTTGCTCCAGTGATCCAGAAATCAAAGAGAGATCTTGATAGGATGAATAATTTACATCTTTCGATTGTGGGAAGATGTAACATTATTAAAATGATATTCCTCCCAAAAGTTTTATATTTGTTTAGACCGATACCCTTGAAGTTTGATAATACTTGGTTCAAAGAAATGGAAAGAATGATAAATCGGTTCATCTGGGCTCAGGGGAAGACGAGAAGGGCACTCAAATATATGTCCCTCTCTAGAGAGAGAGGGGGCTGGGCGGTACCCGACTTAAGAGCATATTATTGGGCTGCGGCGATGCAATATATTCGTGGGCTACTGGGTGGCAAGATATCCGACCGATGGAGGGATAATGATGCTATACCGGACGTATATGAATTACTTTTAAATGGTGAAGCACGTCACTGGCTTCTGAGGTTTAGTGAGGCCAGCTACTATAAAAAAATTCAATTCAAGACCCTGGGAGTAGCAATAACGGTTTGGACTGCTATTGCTTACCGGAGGTCTTTCATGACGGTGTTATGAGGCGATGGGATGCTTTGGGGGTTAAAACAATTGGTGATATTACTGACCCCGATGGTATAATTACATTCGAAAGAGCCCAAATCATGTTTAATCTGGAGCGCAGGGAATTTTTCAAATTTTTACAGATCCGGTCGGCCCTTGTAAGGAAAAGAGGGGGATTAAGAGCATTCGGCAGAGACACAATCATGGAAAGGGTGCAAGAACCTGAAGGGTGTTCTATCACCCAGATTTATAGTGAGTTAAACCAACATCAAAACGATGATCTGGAAAAATATTCTGAGAAATGGCAGGGGAAGCTGAGCATTGAAGGGAGCGAGTTCAAAGCCTCACTTAAGCTAGGATGTACGGTCTTAAAGGTGGCCAACCTTCAAGCTCAACATTTTAAAACTATTTTTTAACTCTATTACACCCCAGCAAGAATAGCCCAGTGGGGTGGGACTATGGGCATTTGTTGCTGTCACAGCGATGAGGCTGATTGGGTTCATATGTTCGCCTCTTGTCCTAAGTTGGATACTTTGAAAAGGGCGATAGAGCACTTTATGGTACAAACCCTGAGGATCCAAATAAGATTAACCAATGAGCTAGTAGTTTTAGGTGTGGCTAGGGATGGAGTTCAAGTAGCTCACCGCTAATTTATATTTCTTGCCATGGCGGTAGTCATGATCTGCCGGGTATGCTTCCTTTAGCGTGCCCGGACCTTCTCTCCCCTGATTTGAGACGCTTGTAGATAATATTGGCAGCCCCAAGTACAATAAGCTGTACTATCCACTGATAGACTGGTGGTTTAGTACCCCAGCCGTTCCCCGCTTTGTTACGGATTTACCGTTCCCTTATAGAGAACGGTTTCTGCATTTCTCACGCTGCCTATTATGCTGTCTTAGATTGAGACGCAGTATTCTATTTTTTGCTTCTCCGATGTGCTGGCTTTGTTCAAGCTTACTTTGGTTGTCAGCGACACTTGATTTATATCATATGCAAATTTATTGAGTGAGCAGACGATCGCTCTTGGGTCTTATGTATTGTTTATCTTATGTAGATCCAGTCTCCCACGTATGGACTGCTGTTCTGATTGCCCTACTATGAAGTTACGACTGTGAGAAATTCTGAAAGGCCTCTTTAGAACATTTGTTAACCCTTGGTCATTGGCACGATTGAAAATATTTACAGTGCAAGTGTTTACCAATTCCCTGCTTGGTCACCGACTCTTGGAAGGATTGTTGGACCACTATCTCTACTAACTCTTCTGGTAGGTACGGATGGCCGTTGTTAGCGGTGTGTGACGTATTTTGCCATGTTCTATTGACTATTTGAAATAACTTGGACACTATTTTGCCCTATGGCTTAATTTAATTCCATGTTATCTCTCTTTGTCATTCTATTTTATCTTATGCAGCTGACTTACCTGTGGAGTGGAACTTGTGTGTTATCCTTTACGCAGGTCCTTGGCGATACCTATATACAAATAATTCTATGACATTTATCTTCTAGGTATTGAGCCTTTGCTTTTTCTTTGATCTGACGGTTTTCACGCTCTCTTGCCCATCTATGGGTGGAATTTCTCTAAAAGGGTTTCCCCATCTGGGATTCTGTATATATTCTTTCAGCTTTATCACTTGTTACCTATTTTAATTTTATCACATTTGGCTTCTCATCATCCTGGATTGTGCCCTCTGGCATTGAATCTTTTCCTCTTAAATTACGTGACTGGACCTATTGCTAAGTTCTTCTGTCTATTTCTCAGATTTAGGTGCACCCTACTCCATTCCATATCGGGCCGCTTGGCTCATTTTTTACTTTATATCAAAGAAAATAGAAATCAAGTTGTACATCCTCTTCTTTCCGGCTCAGACTCTTGCCTTTGGATGATTACCAATGTTGATTACCAATGATTGTCTTGGTAATGGTTGTAATCTTGATTATATGTTTTTTTATGATTCTAGGCTTGTTTGTTGGTCCCAGTGTTTGTCAGACCATCTTTGCCCTGATGAAGGTGTGGCCCCGGCTGGGGCTGGACACCGAAACGCGCGTTGGCGTTTTACCGTATTGGACAGCTGGAATTACATCATCTGACTAATTCCTGAATGTTCTATCCACCTTATCATCATGTGGCTTGTGACTTTGCTAGACATTGTCTTTGAATGATTTTAATTCTGTATGTGTGAATTGTATGGATGCGAGCATGATCGAATTATAGGTGGTCTGTTTGAGTGTATGGGACCTTGTATGTTGATAACACGCGCTGACAATTTAAATGTCATATGTCTTTATTATTTGTGTGTTCTATCTATTTGATTTTGATGAGCAAATATTAGAAAACATTCTGTATGACTTATTACACATTTTTTTTAATAAAAAAAATAAAAAAATTAAATGTTTGACTAATTGCAACTGTCTGTCCCGGATTGTTTTGCGTTAATAGCGGATCCTATTAAGGACCCTTTAAAATATATTTGGGCAGGTTATTTTCTTGTTCCTTGGTTCCATGATCCGCATGGAAGGACTCTAATCCTCCTACTTTTCAACAATGGGTGTCACGGCTTTTAGCCATATATAGTCTGGAAAAGGGACTATACCAAAGGAAAGGGTGGAAAGCTCTGAAACTAGGGAAACTCATCTCGGCCCCAGTAACAGATTGGAAGACTAGATTGGAGAGACCCCAGCTATAATCCCTGGTCTTGAATATAGCAAAAATAGTACTTGTCTTAGCTTTGATAGCTCTTTTATCTTTTGGGGGGGCCGTAATTTGGGATGAAACAGATTTAATGATTTTTCGTTTGCTTGTTCTTCTGATGATTTAGTTGCGGGATGGCTTGGTTAATGGCTTGGTTAATTCCTTTCTTTTCCTATTTTTTTACAATGTAATATTTGTCCCTGTCTGTCTTCTTTTTTTATTTAATTTTTGACAAAGAAAACATGTATAATATCGTATGGTTTTTCTGTAATGATGAATGCAAAACTGATGGTGATTTAATAAAAAAAGAAAAAAAAGAGAATACATACAAAGTTATGACTTTGTGAGTGTTTAACACATTTGTAACTCCCATGGCACTTTTGTTGTAAGACCCAGTCTCCTCCATTTCTCAGTTACCAGTACGGAAAGTTGGGTCACCTGGCAGATCTTTCACAGTCATAAGTGCCTACGTTTTTTAAAAACTTTAAGTCATACCACAGGCCCACCTTATCAGCCCTTTTGGCCTACAATTAACAAGGATGACATCCAGAAACTGTTTACTGTCAGCGACCATGCACTTAAAAACAATACAACAGAAAATATGTAAAGAAAATAAATGGAAATTTCTCAGAAAAGCGAACTATTAAGATAAGTATTACATATAGCCATCTATAATACTGCACTTCTTTTAATGCCCTGTAGACAATTGTATTGTCCCGTGTAGGAGTCAAGTGAATTAAATAGGCACACAACCGGTGCTGGTAGCCTTAAAGAGCCTTATCACAATAAGAGAGCGAGCATGGTGGAACACAGATCAAGTGACCAAAGGGAGCAAGGATGCAACTGAGAGTGTGACACGTCAAACAATGATGTGTCCAAACTATCCCATGCTCACTGATCCATACAATAATCGAATGATAGATAAGAGCAACACATAAAACCAGTGCATGCAAGTCAAGAGCTGTGGTGTCATGGAACTGCTGTAAGAACAAAGTGTCAGAAAACTGAAAAGGAGGTGCCCTGAGTGAAATATACTAAAAATAGGCCAAAATCAACATGTGCCTCAGACGCAAACTTGGATAGGGAGGGAACAAACTCTCATTCATCATGAAGGGTTGAAGTTGTCATTAGACTGGGACGACAGGGAGGGAAAAATATACAGAGTGAAACAGAAAAAGAAGAAGGAAGAAAGAGTATAATGCGGAGTATACAAAGGTAGAGGAAGAGAAAAAGAAGAGAGAGAAAAGAGAAGAAGAAGGGATCACAGCTGAAGACTATGCCTTTCCGGGGATCCAGAGAAAATGATAGAACGTGAGAATCAGAGTTCTATCCCAAATGCACATTGAGCTCCTCATCTTGATTGAGGCCAACCGGGTGTTTACTGTTGAGACTGATGATGTATCGGGATTCAAGTCTTCTCAAGACTCGTTCTCTGTCACCAGAACCCTGTCAATTCCAAAGAAGGAAATTTTGAGACCCTCAATGTCAGTAGGACCGTGCAAAGTGTTACAATGTCTGTCCATGGGGCACGTCAGATCATTGTTCCTAAAGGCCCTAAGATGTTCTAGCACTCTCTTTTTGACAGGGAAAAGTGTACTACTCACATACCTCAAGCCACAGACACATGTCAAGATATAAACTACAAAATCACTAATGCAGTTGATGAATGATTTGATTTTGTATTGTTTGCCATTGGGCATGGATACCACCCTAACCTGTGTGTACATACTTTGCACTTGCCACATTTATGGAAGCCCGTGAGTTCCCCTAACCACGTGCTGCCTTGTAAGTGACCTGACTCATTCAATGTATGTACCAGCATATCTCTTAAGGAATTGCTTCTCTGATATGTGATATGTGGGCTTGGGCTAACCAGTTTACCAATGGTAGGGTCCAATCTAACCAAGAGCCAGTGTTTTCTAACTATGGCCTGTACTGCTGTGGAGCTGGAGTTAAAGATAATGATTCATCTGATTTCCTGTTTTGTTCTCTCCTGGGATTTCGGTTTGAGCAAACTCTCTCTGTTAATCTTGACTTTGAGTCTGGCATCTTCCATCATCTTGCATATGTATGTAGTACTTTACTAGACACACACACACACACACAAACACGCAGGCACACACGCACACACACGCACACACACATATACATGTATTTTAAATATATGTATGCAGCCTACACTTTAGGCTCAAAAATGCAATTTTTACATTGGGTTTTCATTTAATGAACCTCTCACCAGACTCAAACATATCTGTACACCAGAAAAAGAGAGCACAAGGTGCAAACACAGCCTTTGTTGAATGAATATACTGCAAGTCAATGCAAAGGCATTGTTAGACAAGAGCCTGCATTTAAAGCATAACAAGTGAATACTGGCACTGCGCCTTTAAGACCTCCAGAACCTCCTGTATTCCTTCATGCCCC
The DNA here is from genome assembly GCF_964204655.1 of Triturus cristatus. NCBI lineage: Eukaryota > Metazoa > Chordata > Amphibia > Caudata > Salamandridae > Triturus > Triturus cristatus. The sequence continues at coordinate 140,180,933 of NC_140591.1, read as the reverse complement.
AAAGGTGACAGTCAGGGCAGTACTTTTGTACAATAAAATAAAGAACAGAACAAAGACGTATGAACTGCTGCATGAAAAGATTCTTCTGGGGAGGCGGGAGGGTTGCTTATGACTTTGATGATGATTTCTCTGGAAGAGAACTAGGATTACAGGTAAGTAACTTATCCTACTCTTTCAGGGGACCCTCATCAATAGTCATAAGCACTGAACAGAGTAGGAATCCCAACCCACATACCTACAAACGAATCAAGAGCAAACACAAGCAGGTGTAATCATCAGCTAAATAAATTTATTTAGGAGACCTGCCCTACTTAGGGTCTGTCTGAGTGTCCGAAACCAGACAGTAATGCCTTGTGAAAGTATGTACAGATTTCCAAGTAGCAGCTTTCCAGATTTCCAGATTTCAGAGATTGGTACATTTCTTAGTAGGGCTGCTGTTGCCGCTTTGCCCCTTATAGAGTGGGCTGTGGGTCCGGTAACTGTTCGCTAACTGGTAGGTATTAGACCTGGCATCTTTTGCCTGTTTTTCCCTTGTTTTTTATGTTTTTGACCTCCTGTTTTTGACTGTATGCTGAATTTAGCTTTTACTGCTTTAGAACTCTGGTCACTTTACCACTGCTGATCAGTGCTAAAGTGCAAGTGCTCCTTGTGTGAATTATGATTGCGATTGGTTATCCATGATTGGCATATTTGATTTACTGGTAAGACCCTAGTAAAGTGCACTGTGTGTGCCCAATACTTGTAATTCAAATGTTACTAGTGGGCCTGCAGCTCTGATCGTGCCACCCAAATAAGGTGTGTTGTACTTGTCCTTATAGTGAAATACTGCTAATTTGGTTTTTCACTGCTGCAAAGACTATTTCTCTTATCATTGGAGCTGCCTTGTAACCTCATACAAGTGAAACTTCCAACTCGGAAGAGATAGAAATCTGGAGTTTTGGGCCCCTGAACTCACAATTTTAAAATATATTTTTTAGTGAAGCTGGATTTATATTGCGTATTTGAAAATGACACTTCTAGAAAGTGGAGAAACAGAAACACATTTATGATTGACATTTGAAAGATGAACTTTAAAAAAAAAATTCTACGTTTGAATAAACAAACAATGACAAAGCGGTGTCAAGGAAATTCATTGGGACACTGTGACTAACTTATGTGTTGCTTGTGATTTTGTTAAAGCTTTGTCTATGGATATGAACTAGTGTAGTTGGAGCATATTATGTGTAAGGCACTCTTAGAGTGTATGTAGTAGTGCACTTTCTGTCTAAGACTTTTGTCCTAGTTTTCCCTTTCACTTCTAGAAAGTGGGCATTTTCTTGCTTTACCATTCCATGCACCTGCCTGCCTCTCGAAATCCACATCTGAGGGAGAGTGACAGATGGACTGTTTGTGCATTTGCTCTAGACAGTCACAGAAAGGGAGCTGAGGTGTGCTCTGCATCTCCTGATGGCCCATCCCCAGGCTGATGGGTCTTCCTGAGCTAGAGTGGTGGGTGGAGTTGGCATGGACACGTGAATAGGGCTGTGTCTGTCCTTACACAAAGCTGTCTTCTCTCCACCTGCTGTAGTGTGTCCGAAGACAGGTAAGGGAAAGGCAGGGTCTTGTGCACTAAAAAGACTTTCCTTTAAAGTTTGCCTACTTCAAAGGCAGAAACTGGTATAAGTACTGGAGCTGTGACACCATAACTTAAGAACACTTCTGGGCTAAGAGGACATTCTGACAACAAGAAGAACTGGAGAAGCTGTCAGGAGGGACTACCACTTTGCTGTGTGCTTTGCTGTCTTGGCTTGCTGCTTGCTGCGTCTGTCCTGGGAGTGGAAGGACTGGACTTTGTTTTCTACATCCTGCTTTCCAAGGTTCTCCAAGTGCTTGTGTATGCTTGCCTCCTGTTAAGAGGTCTCAGGGCCATCAAAGACTTCATCTGCAGCCCCTGCAGCCTCTGAACTCCTCTACTGGGAGTTCTGATTTGCCAAATGGTGCCAAATGGTGCTAATTCCAGTTCTGGGTCCTTGGAGGTGGTTAAAAATCCATGCATCGACTCTCAGCTCCTGTTTTCCTTATGCAGCACCATTGTGCGGTAGGAAAATCAACGCATCGCTGTGGCAAAGATTCGACGCAGCACCTGCTGTGTGGCTGTAAGATCACTGCAGCCCAAGTCCCAAGCCCCATGTCTCTGACGTCTGAGGCACCCTCCCCGATTCCGACACAGGCCTTGCTGTGTGGCTGAAGAAATCGACACATCACCTGCTTTACGGTTGGGAAATCGACGCAGCTCCTGTTCCGCCGCATCGACCCAGCGCATCCGGATTTTTGATGCATCGTCCCTGTGTGGTAAGTAAGAAACCGAGGGCACGCATCCGGAGATCACCGCATCACCTCCCCTGACAGTAAGGAATCGACGAATTACCTACCCTGGCAGTAAGGAATTGATGCCTCACCTCACTTGCGCTGCAGTAAGGAATTGACGCATCACCTCCCCTTAGAGTAAGGCATTGACGCATCGCTTTGCTTTTCCAGTGCCTCAGCTCCACTGTGCCTGTTTTCTTCTTTGATTTTGATGCATCCCAGGGACTTTGTAATAAAAATGACGCATTCATAGTTTTCTATGGACTGAACTATTTTGAACCTTTTAAAAGTGATATCTTTGCTTGTGTATGTTGGATTTTTTTCGTTCTGGTCATATTTTATTCAGATAAATATAGGTTTGTGTTCTAAACTGGTGTGGTGTCCATTTGCACTGTTGTCACTGTGTTACTGTGTGATAAGCCTGACTGCTCATACCAAGCTAACCAGGGGGTGAGTAGGGGCTATCTTAGTTGTGCAATTCCCTTTCCCTGACTAGAATGCGGAACGATACTTGGACAGGGTGCAAACCACTGCCAACTAGAGACACCCATTTCTAACCGTAGGTGAATGGAATTCAAGAAACTATCCATCTAGAAATGCTCTGCTTAGAGAAAGCACTAACTGTCCTTATAGGGCCATAGTTAACAAACAGATGGTCAGATAGTATGATAGCTTTCGTAAAACTTCAGCACTCTTTTGAGATCGAATGAGGGGCAACACTCTTTCTGGTGGTGAAGGATTAGGAAAGAACGTTGGGAGTGAAATAGTCTGGCTAATGTGGAAATCAGACACAACCTTGGGCAGAAAATTTGGATACGTGTTGATTACCACTCTGTTAGCATTGAAAACCATGTAAGGCTCTTTGGTATAGAAAAACGGAATCTCACTGACTCTGATAGCTGAAATAATAGCTACTAGAAAAGCAGCTTTCCCAGTAAGGTGTTGTAAGGATGCCTCATGTATAGGTTTGAAAGGGGGACCCTTGAGGTTTCAAAAGAACCACATTCAGATCGCAAGGGGGGAAGGGAGAATGTGCAGGTAGGAACACCTTCTTCAACCCCTCTAAAACATCCTTTACTACAGGAATTTGGAAGAATGACCTCTCTGTAGGGGACTTCCGGTAAGCAGTAATGGCTGTGAGATCTACCCTAATGGAGGAGAGCTGCAGATCGGATTTTGCGAAATGGAGAACATAAGATAATATTTCATCCTCCTACCCAAGAATTGGATGAAGTTCATTCTGAATACACTACATGTAAAATCTCTTCCACTTCAATGGCTTTTTTGACTACCTAAGAATGTCCATGCACTCCTGCGGGAGGCTTAGTTGTCCATACTGTAGGAATTCAGGAGCCATGCTGTCAAGCTCAGCGAGGGAAGGTTGGGGTGGGAAAATTTTCTATCCATGCTTGTAGAGGGGATCCGGTTTACATGGCAGCCTCCTGTTGAACTTTCTGACAGGTGGAGGAGATTCTGGAACCACCACTGGCAAGGCCTTTCCAGTGCTATTAGGATCATTCTAGTCCTGACTCGGTGCAGTTTGTTGATGACTGTCGGTATCAGTGGAATGGGAAGAAACACGTATAGAAATGTCCTGGACCAGTTTATCAAAAGGGCATTTCCCTTTGTTCCTGGTCAGTAGAACCTGGATGCGAAGTCTGGGCATTGTTTGTTGTTTCCGTCTTCAAATAGGACGGTTTGTGGACATACCCACTCTTGAAATATGTCTTGCACAATGTTGTTGTGCATAATTCTGTTGTGTGCTTCGGCGAAATTGTGGCTGAGAGAGTCGCTTGCATGTTCTGGACTCCTGGCAGGTGAATTGCTGAGATTGTCATCTTTTTGGCTATTAACCAGTTCCAGATGGCCTGCACTTCCCGAGATAGAGGGTGAGAATGAGTGCCTCTTGCTTGTTTTTGTAGTGCAACATGGTCTTGTTGCCTGTTTGGATCAGGGAAGAGCTGGTTTGAATGGATAGGTAGAAAGACATGAGGACTAGATAGACTGCCCCAGCATGTTGATGTGGTATTGTTATTTCTTGTTTGACCACAGGCCCTTCATCTGGAGAGAGACCATGTGAGCACACAATCCCTATAGGGGTGCATCTGTGATGAGAGTTCGCTCAGGAGGATCCTGGTGAAAAGGAAGCAGATTGTGATGGTAAGAGCACCATTGTAGCGATTGTCTTGAAACCTGTGAGAGTGTCAGCTTGTTGTCCCAACGGTCTGAGAAATGGTTCCAGTGATCTTCCAGGTTCTGTTACAAAGCTCTCATGTGCAGCCAGGCATTGGGTCAATGAATATACATGAGGACATCCATCCCGGGAGAGATGCTATCTGCCTGGAGGCTGGGTGAGGAGTATGGAGAAGGTTGTAACGTTTCTGAGTGATTGAGAATAGTCTCTCGTCCAAAGGGCACACTCTTGTGAGTTTTCAAGAAACTGCGTGGTGCTGACTTCATGCCGATCAGTAGCACCTTGTACTGACAATGCCTTGATGCCACTTTGAATCACAGGAACATCTGATGTTTTTGGCGATTGGAAAATCTGGTGGAGAGCAAGCATGCATCTCCTTGCGTGTTTGTGTAACAGCAGTACGTCCAAAATGGGTCTGAATTCTCTGTTTGGGCTTTTGTTCATTAATAAAAAATAACAAGAGGGAGTGGGACGTTCTCCATAGCCTCCTTTCGAAGCAGAGTGGTGACTTCGCTCTGTGGCAGGATTCGCTGGTGGCATGAGGCTTTTGAAGGTGGAACAGCAGGAGAAGTAGACTTGAACCATAGTGAGTACCCATTCTGTAAAATATTAAAGACCTAGTTGTCACTCGTGATGGATCTCCATGCTTCCAGGTGTCTGAAGATACTTCCCCACACCAGAGTGGGTAACAGAGACGTGGGAAGTGATAACTCATTGTTTTGGTTGGCGTTTTGGAGGAAGCTGCTGATTAGGGATTAGCTACTCATCCCTGTGCTGCTCAGTGGGGCTGGAACTGAGAACGGGTCTGTTGGTGCTGCTGCTGACATGAAACCCATTGAGAGGTTTTACCCTCTGTTGGTAGGACTGTCTGTCATAATGCCTGTACCTTCGACAGAAGTCCTTCTGCTTTCTGAGACCTACGGCCTTGAGTGTGTCTAATTTCATTTTCTTTTGGCCATTTTTTCATCTGTGTGCGAACCAATTAGCGAATTGCTGGTGAAAGAAAGTTTAAGGATGCACTGCTGTGCCTATAAGGCAAAGCCAAGATGAACGGCTGTCACAGATTCCATGCGAGTATCCATGTGCAGCCAGGTCAGAAGTGTCCGCAACCACACCACTCACCTGGTTAGAAACAATGCCCCTTTCTCGTAGTATCACATGGAAGTCCTACCTGTCTTCGTGGGGTAACCTTTCTGCAAATCTGGACAGTGAGCCCAGATAGTCCTGTCATATCTCCCTAACAATGCTGATGTGCTAGCAACCTTCATATAAGAAGCGGATGTGCCGGACATCTTTTTTTCCAAAACATCCATCTGCTTACTGTCTTTATATGGAGGAAACGAAGAGGAAGCTGCGATAGAGTGCATCTTCTGAGCGGTGGTTATGATGACCGAGCCCTGATGTGGGTCGGTTCTAAGGAATACAGGATCTTGATCTGGAGCCTTATACTTCCTAATGATCCTAGCTGGAGCCACTCATAGGGAGACTTGAGTGAGAAAAAGGTACATCACTGGCTGCAGCAGGCCTGGGACCAAAGTATATGCAAACAAATGATGGACGGAATGCTGAATAAATCATACATTCACAGTCAAACGATCTGGGTTAAATCCATTGTTCTTCTGCTCACTACGCCACCCCAGTTTGGACCCAGCTATATGCAAATCAGTCTTGACCCTGTGCCTCATGGGAACAGTAAAGCCCAAACTGCCAAACCAGGTCCTCCCTGGACGTGGGTCCAGTGCTCTCCATGCCACTGGAATGAAGCTAATATACCGGTCCTAGGATGCTTGTTTCCATCCAGGGAGGACCTGACCTGACAGTTCGGGCTGGAGTGTTCCCATTGGGCGCTGGGTCAAGACTGATTTGAATATAGCTGGGTTCAAACTGGAATGCCATGGGGAGCAAAAAAAAGGATTTAGGCCCAGATCTCTGTACTGGGGTGAATGTACGACATTGCTCTGCATTCTGTCCATCAATTGTTCTTTTTGCATTAGTCGCTCAGATGTGGGTCCCATGCTCTCCATCTCACTGGACTCAAGCTATCCTGGCTGATGATACTTTTATGGTTTAAATCTTTTATTGACATTTCAAAAACATACAAACAGGCTCCAACCTCGCTTGCGACGAACTCCGTGCTTAGTCTCTGAGTGGTGGATGGGCCCCACCCGTCTCTGCCACAGTCGGAATCGAACGTGGGCTAGATTGGGGAAGTCGACGTGATCCCTGTTAGCTATCGTGGAGCAAACTTTATGTTGAAGGTAAAACACCCCCCTCCCATACCCCCCCGTTCCACGTCCATCTATCCCCCTGCCTCCCACAGCTCAGTCACACTCCAGCCCTACCCCTCTGTCTGGTCCTCAGGTAGCCGCAGCAGCCGCAGATAGCGAGGACAAGTAACCTCCCTGAACTCGGAGGACAACAATGCTAGAAAGGGCCTCCACAATTCCCCAAACTTGGAACCCTCCCCGGCCAATGTCAAGGTGAGTTTCTCCATACCCAGGACATGCCACAATCGGTAGAGCCAGCCTGTAAACGTTGGTATGATGGGAGTGCGCCAAAACCGGTCCTAGGATGCTTATTTCCAGTCCAGGGAGGACCTCGCCTGGCAGTTTGGGCTGGACTGTTCGCATTGGGTGCAGGGTCAAGGCTGATTTGCCTATAGCTGGGTACAAATTGGAATGGATTGTGGAGCAAAAAACCAATGGATTTAGGTCTAGATCTCTGTACTGGGGTGCATGTTTGACATCTTTCTGCATTCTGTCCATCAATTGTTCTTTTTGCATTAGTCACCCTGAGTGTGACGGGTATGTCCAGACGTGGGTCCTGTGCACTTCATGCCACTGGAATCAAGCGATCCTGGCTGATGAGGGGTGAAACCCAGAAACTGGGCATAGGATGCTTGTTTCCAGTCCAGGGAGGACCTGGCCTGACAGTTCAGGCTGGACTGTTCCCATTGGACACAGGGTCAAGACTGATTTGCATATAGCTGGGTTAAACTGGAATGACATGGGAAGCAAAAAAAGCGATGGATTTAGGCCCAGATCTCTGTACTGGGGTGAATGAATGACATTGTTCTGCATTGTGTCCATCGATTGTTCTTTTTGTACTGGGACCAAAGGAAGCAGTTGTCTAGATGATGACATATGCTGCAAAGTCTCAAAGATGAAGGATGAGGATGTTGTGGGTGCTGGGAAATCAATGTTCAACTTAGCAGCATCCCTAACTAATACCTCATTAAAAGTGTTCAGGTCATCTATTGTGGATACTCTTGCTGGTGGAGTGTCTGTAAGTGTGTGGGGGGGGATAGTGCCTTATTGAAGATCTTATGGTTGTAGACCAGGTAGGGCTGACGTGACCCAGAATGTCGAGACCTCTGAGGAGGTGTGGGGGGTCTTGATCTTGTTCTGTATCGAGATCTACTCCTCGTATGTGACCTGGTCCTGTCTTGAGGTCTGTTCTCCCTAGGTAGACCTGTGGACCAAGCTGAACTGTTCTGTAGCGGTGCAGTTGGAGGAGTTGGAGGCTGTGGAACAGTCCCTGAAGAGGGTGTCTGTGGAGCAGACTGTGATGAAGAGTGGGTCCATGAATACAGCGCATCTGGACTAGATTGTGCAGAGCATGTGCGGACACTTTCCAGCGAGAATGGTGACAGGTTCATTGGGGTCTCAGAGCCCTCTGGGTGATGAGGAGAAATCCGTCCTTCTGAAGAGGAATGAGATGAAACCCCTAACGTTGTGCACCTTTCTGAAAATTGCCTCAACATAGAGAGGTGTTTCGATGTCAAATGTGACGTTGAATGGTAGTGCAATGTCGATGAAGCATGGGTGAATCTTTCCTTGACGTCGAGTGGTGAGGTGCTGTAATCGATGGCGGCCTTGTAGACGTGGACAAGCAATGTGAGACCATGGATGGAGTCTTTGTCCATGATGTATGCCTTGAGGTCAAAAGTCTTAATGTAGTGTGTGGCTGTCAATGTAGACCCTGCAGGTATTGAGTCTGTCAACGTTGTTCATCTCTGCCTCATCACCAATGGCCGTCTTTAAGGTGACGTGTGCCTCGTAGCTGAAGGCACTTTCGATGTCGATCTGGACGCCGATGCAGAACAGATAGGTATTTTTCTACTTTTATGGTTTAAATCTTTTATTGACATTTCAAAAACATACAAACAGGCTCCAACCTCGCTTGCGACGAACTCCGTGCTTAGTCTCTGAGTGGTGGATGGGCCCCACCCGTCTCTGCCACAGTCGGAATCGAATGTGGGCTAGATTGGGGAAGTCGACGTGATCCCTGTTAGCTATCGTGGAGCAAACTTTATGTTGAAGGTAAAACACCCCCCTCCAATACCCCCCCCGTTCCACGTCCATCTATCCCCCTGCCTCCCACAGCTCAGTCACACTCCAGCCCTACCCCTCTGTCTGGTCCTCAGGTAGCCGCAGCAGCCGCAGATAGCGAGGACAAGTAACCTCCCTGAACTCGGAGGACAACAATGCTAGAAAGGGCCTCCACAATTCCCCAAACTTGGAACCCTCCCCGGCCAATGTCAAGGTGAGTTTCTCCATACCCAGGACATGCCACAATCGGTAGAGCCAGCCTGTAAACGTTGGTATGATGGGAGTGCGCCAATGAGTAAGTATATTCTGCACCGCTGACCCCAACGCTATTGCAATCTGTCGTCCCCTGCGTGATTTGAGCGGATATGTCAAAGGATTAGGGAGGCCTAACAGAGTGTACGCTGGGAAGCGCGGGATCGCAGTGTCGAAATGTTTGTCCACCTCATCAAGCACCTGGGTCCAGTAAGCCTGAACTCTCTCACACTCCTATAGCAGATGAGTCAGGGTTCCTATCTGCCCACACCCCCTCCAGCAGTGTGCATCTCGCTGCCCATCTATCGCGTGTAAACGCTCTGGAGTGTAGTACCAATAGGTCGTAATCTTCGTGAGGGTGTCCGTAAGGCCCATGTGATAGGCTGAGTGTCTGGCTCTGTAAGCTATGCTCCCCCACTTTTCCTGCGTCAGGTTCCGACCGAGCTCTCTTTCCCAGCGTGTCCGTCCCACGTTGTAAGTATGCGCGAATCGCAGTTGAAGCATTCTGTACAGGTCAGAGATGAGCTGCTTATCGGATGATGGCGTTATTAGCCACCGCTCGTACTGGGAGAGCCGCCAGTCTGCAACCGGGCGGACCCGCCCGTTGAGCGCCCAATGTCGGACCTGGAGATAGCGGATCCTCTCCTCCTCCGGCAGCCCGTACTCCTGGCGAAATTGCTGGACCGGGTTCACCCCCTCCGCATCGTACATATGATAAAGGAAGCGGCAGCCAGCTGGTTTCCACCCGCTGAAGGCCGCCGAGTCCATTCCAGGAGCGAATTCCGGGTTGTCAAACAGGGGCGCAAGTGGGGAGGCAAAGGTAGTGAGTTCATGAGGAGCGTTAGTCCGGTCCCAGATTTCGAGGGGGACTCGAGTGATGTGCGAGGCATAAAGGTTGGGGGGCCTGTGTTGCTTACGCAAGAAGGGGATCTCTTGTAGGGGCTGGGCAGCCACCGCCTGATCCTGAAACAGCCAATGCTTCTCCGACTCCCAGCGGCTCCACTCCACCAGGTAACGCAGCTGCGCGGCCCAGAAGTAGATCCGAAGATCAGGGATCCCAAGTCCCCCGGCTTCAGGTGCGAGAGTGGACAGTGACCCCTTCGTGCGCGGTTTCTGGCCGTTCCAAAAGAATCGGGCCAACTCTGCTTGAGTCTGTTGAAGCCACCCTGCTGGCGGATAGAGCGGAATGGTGCGGAAGAGATAGAGGATCTGGGGTAGTACAGTCATCTTGACCGCCGCGACCCTGCCTAGCCATGAGAGGGGGTAATGCTTCCATTGCCCCAGCTCTCTGCGAATCTTCCGGCGCAAAGCAGCATAGTTAAGGGCCACCACTCGTGGGAGCGTAGGTGCCAACTGAATCCCCAGATATGGGACCGATTCCTCCGCCCACTGAAACGGGAGGGATCTCTGCAAGTGCTCTCGAGTGGAAGGGGTCAGAGAGAGGCCTAGGGCCACTGACTTGTCCGCGTTCACTTTGAAACCCGCCACTCGTGCAAAGGCGTCCAATTCTGCTACGCACACCGGCAGCGCCTCCCGTGGGTTCGACAGAGACAGCAGCACGTCGTCCGCGGATAGGCTGATGGTATGGGTATACCTCCCGAACTTAATTCCGGAAATTCCCGGATTTTGTCTGATCCTCTGTGCGAGGGGTTCCATATATGCCGCAAAAAGCAGCGGCGACAGCGGGCATCCCTGACTCGTGCCCCTCGTTCTGGCGAAGCTAGTGGACGTGTGAGCGTTTACCCGGACCATCGCCGACGGGAATTTGTAGCATTTAAAAATATGGGTGCGAAATTTCTCTCCCAGCCCCATCCGCTGCAATACCTGCTCCAGGTAGGGCCAGTGAACGCGGTCAAACGCCTTTTCGGCGTCGACCGTGAGCAACATATATTCACCCGCTGTGCGAGAGGCTTTCTCGACTAAATGCAGGATGCGTTTCGTGTTGTCAGGGGCCTGACGTTCTGGGATGAACCCCGCCTGATCCGGGTCAATGAGGCACGGCATATAAGATGCCAGCCGGCTGGCCAGGATGCCCGAGTAAAGCTTAAGATCGACTTTCAGCAGCGAGATAGGGCAGTAGGCCCTGCAGCGCGTCCGGTCTTTCCCTGGTTTGGGGATGACTACAATGTGGGCCCCCAACAGGTCTGGAGGGATGGCTCCCGCGACCGAGAAGGAATTGAAGAGGCAGGTGAGGAGGGGCGCCAACTGGGCGCAAAACTTCTTATAAAAGATGGCGGTGAAGCCATCCGGCCCCAGGGCTTTCGCCAGTTTCAACCGAGAAATAGCCGCAATCACTTCTTCCGGGCGGATGTCCCCATCGAGCCGATCGGCCTGGACCTGTGTGAGGGTTGAGAGCGTGACCGAATCTAGAAAGGCAGCCCCCTCGTCGGCGGCTAGCCGAGAGTCAGAATACAGGTCAGCATAATATGCACGAAAGGCGTCAGCTATGTCCCTGTCGTCAGTTACTCTTCTTCCGTCCTCCCGGGAGATCTCTTGGACCCCTTGACGTTTCCGGACCTCCCGAAGTTTATGCGCGAGAAGGCGTCCGCACCTATCCCCTCCCGCGTAATAGGCGTGCTTTAAACGGAGGGCCGCATATTCCGCTCTATCCTGGTCCAGAGCCGCTAGCTGCTGTCGTGTGGCCCTCAATTGCCGCCACACCCTTGGAGCCCCCGTCCTCTGGTGCATCTGCTCCAGCTCCCTGGTTTTTTGCGTTAGCTCCTCCCGCTTTCGTCGCCGCTCTAGGTTGTCGGCTGCCGAGATAGCAATGAACTCTCCCCTAAGGACTGCCTTCATCGCCGCCCACTGTGTCGCTAGGGTAGTGTCGTATTGGCGTTATGCGCCAGAAAATCTGTGATCGATCCGCGAATCTGCGCCAGCACGTCTTCCCGTGTAACAGGGTGTCCCTAAGGCGCCAAATCCTGTCCGGTCGCACCACTGGCGGCAAAGACAAACTCGCGAACACCGGAGCGTGATCCGAAAGCGAGGCTACCCCTATCTCAACTGCCGCTGTCATTTCTCTGACCGCCGACGAAACCAGAAGGTAGTCCAACCGCGCATATGTTTTGTGTGCATGAGAGTAATAAGAGAACTCTCGACCCTGTGGGTGGAACTTGCGCCACAAATCATCAAGCCCTAGGTGTCGAAGACGGGCAAAGCCCGCCGCAGAATGTGCACCCGTCTGGTGCGTGCGTTGGCAAGATCTATCCTCTATGTTGTCAAAAACGAGATTCAGATCTCCCCCCAGGATGATATGGCGGTCACTCGTCGCTGTGACCTCCGTGAGGGCGGACTGCAAAAAGCGCTCCTGACCGTCATTGGGAGCGTAGAGCGAGCCAATGGTGACGGTTAAGTCTCCCAGGGCGAACCTATAAATCAGCAGCCTCCCTCTAATTTCCGCCTCCTTCTGCAATACTTCCCCCTTAAACCGCTGAGCCACCAGGATCGCTACCCCCGCTGTCTTGGTGAGGCTAGAAGAAAAGAGTTGTACCTGGAACTTGCGGGATTTGAGCCGGTGACAGTCTTGCGCTAGTAGATGGGTCTCCTGGAGGAGACAAATATCTGCCTGGGAGTTCTCCAGGCAGGACAGCATGGCCCTGCGTTTTACTGGGTTGTTGGGACCCCTAACATTAAGGGTCAATATTGTAAGTGTGTGAGGCGCTATTCACCCCGTCTGGTTCCCTCCATAACATGCAATGGGGACTGCGCAGGCCGCGTGGGAGTAGTGCCCCCTGGATAAGCGGTGTGTGTGCCCTGTGTGTTTACGACGGTCCTGACTCTTCCCCATGATGGACGTGGAACCCCCTTCCCTCCCCCGCCCCGCTCCCCCAAACCCAAACCTCCCAACAAGTGAACAGAAATAGTCCAGGTCCAGTGTCCTCCACCTTCCGGTGGATGGTAGTGTAGCAACAATGGGTGAGGCAGCACAAAGAGCAATCCCCCCTCCCACAGGCGACCCCGCCAAGAGTCCAGCACCGGGGCCGGTCGCCACAATCACACAGCCCCGCTGGGTGAGGGGCTGCGTAGTCCCGCAGAGACCGTCTCTAGTGCAGCTTGCTGTCCTCTGAGGATCTCTGCCGCCGGGGGTTTCTTGGCGCGCTTACGCCGGCCCTGTCATTTCCAGTCGGGTCCATCCGCCCTTGCCTCTGCAGGGCCCCCCTCTGCTCCGCTGTCCTCCGCTGGTAAGTCCCCCCCCAACAGTTTGGCCGCCTCCGATAGGGATCGCAATTGATAGAGTGTGTTGTCGATGCGGAACACCAGGCGGAAGGGGTGCCCCCAACTATATCGGATATTGCGCTCCTGGAGGTGCGTCGTAATCGGCTTGAAAAGTCTGCGTTTATGGAGCGTGAGGGCCGCTAGGTCTTGGTAGAGCACCGGCGAATGGTCTCGGAACTTCACAGGGTGTTGTTGGCGGGCCCTACGCAGTATGTCCTCTTTGGTGCGGTAGTCCTGCACACACACTAAGATGTCGGATGGATTGGCAGATGAAGGTCTCGGAGGGCCCACTCTATGTGCACGGTCAATCCGCAGCTCAGTCTCCAGTGGGCGGTCCAAGATATGATTAAAGAGCGCTTTCGTGAATTCGAATAGGTCTTTTGAGTCTTCAGATTCTCGAACTCCCCGGATGCGTATATTATGGCGTCGTGACCGGTTCTCCAGATCTTCCACGTGCGACTGAAGGTCGACCTGTTGGTCGTGTATTCGAATGATCTCTTGTTGTAGCGCTGCCAGTTCTGTGTCACGACCATCACTTTTGTCTTCCAGCGCGACGACCCGGTCCCCGATGCCATCCACATCCCTGCGGACTTCCTTAAGATCCGCCGCGAATTCCTTTTGAAGATTTTGGATATCCTCTCTCAGGCCAGCAAACATGGATTCCAGAAACGACTTAGTGATCGGTTCAGCTCCCTCCGGCCGTGCGGGCGAGGGACTGGCCGCCTCTGCCGCCATGGCTCCCATCGTGGGTCTCCCCGGCGGCCTCGCGAACAGCTCCTTTAGTGTCTTGTCTCTGCGGCCCTTCGGGGGGACCATAACGTGCCCGCTCCGGCGCCTCCCCCATCAAGACCTCCGTGGCTGGGAGATAGAGATCCCCCTCCGCTCCGACCACCGTCACGGGCTCCTCCGGTACGGCTCAGGCCTCCGCTGCTCGACTCCCCACGCCTCTGCCTGGTTTCCTCCACGGCCGGGCCGCACTGACTCCTGGCCCGACCTCAACCTCCAGGTCCCCCTCTCACCCGGCTAGCCGATCCGGGGCCCGCCTGCCCGGCCGCCGCTGTATCGAGGCCGCGCCCCTTCTGCTAGAGGCCTCCACCTCGTGGGTCCACACTCCGCTCTGTGCTTGCCAGCCTCGGGGGCCGAATCCACGCCGGACCGCCGCCCTCTTGCCACCGTCTGTGTCTCCAGCCCCTACTGGACTGCTCTCGTCGGAGTCGGCCAGGCAGAATCGGCCGATCACCAGTGCTTTGCTGGGCCGCCCACGGGAGAGGCAGAGCAACGCGTCCGCCTAAGCCGCCATCTTGGCCACCATTTTTCTACTTTTAGATGTGGATCTTGTTTGCTGCTTTTGCCACCTTTCCAGAGATCTGCCTCTGGAGACTGTTTTGGAAAGAGAGGGTGTCTTCTTGAAGGAAGATGGGTCAAGCCCTTCAAATGATCCAGTTCTGCTTCCTTCCTGTAAGCCACAGAGACAAATTTTTTCCCTGTCTTTTAAAGTTCTCTTAGGGAGTTTCTTACATTAATGGCATGTCTCAGGCTGATGTGTGTCAGGTAGACATACAATGCCGACAAAATGAGGGTCAGTGTGTACCATCTTTTTGCCTCAAGCAGGGCACTTGACAAAAAGGGAAGGATTGTTGACATAAAAAATAAAATTTCCTGTCAGGAAACTGCTACTTTTCACTCGAAATCAAGAAAGACGTTCAGTGGAGCTAAAAAAAATATTTTTTGAAAATAATTTTTTGATGGAAAGCTAAAAAATAGGAGAGCTCAGTGCTCTAGGATCCTCCCTGATGGATCTAGAAAAAAAGAATTGACCTGTCACCTTTTCTTTTTTTCGTTTTGTGCAGATTTATATAACGCAAACTCGACCCGAAGGTATTGGAGCGCTTTACATGAGCACCAGTTATCTTACACAAGGACACATTAATTTTTGGGTCTCGCCTGAGCCAGCGCATGCGCTGCACTGGCGAGACATTTAGTAAGCGGGTTTTTGAAGTGCTACCCACAGGCTTTTTCCGGCCACCAGCTTGCTGTTACGTGCACAAGCTCCCGTGCCTCGCTCCACCTCTCCAATGCTGCGCGTGCATCCCTCGTGTGCTTAGCACAGAGCGCGTCATCACGATCGCGATCACTTTCGCGATGACTTTCACTTTCACGGCCGCGCGGCCTTACTTCCGTGCGGCCAATGCTTGTTTTGAGCTGATCGTCAGAGCAAAGGTCAGTCAAAAATTGCACTGCGCACGTGCAATTCTGGCAATCCTGGTTTTGGTTGGTAAAATATAATACTTTCACGTGCACACACCCGTGCTCTTGTTGTAAAGGAAATCCTTCAAGGTTCTTCTCGCCTCAGATAAAAGCACACACCCCAAGTCCTTAGACTCAGAGTACAGGCAGTCTGAACAATTTGGTTCCTTAAAATAGCACGTAGAGTAAGTTATCATTTGTCTGAAAGCATAATCTCAGCTCCCTGTCATCTTGCCTGCTGCAATTGTGTTTTCTGCCAGTGATGTGTCCGTGTTTGTTGAAGTGAGTAATGAGCACTGCTTGTTTCAACAATGGCAGCAGCACAAATGCCTCCTAGCTGGCTTCCCACTCCCGCGCCGCCATCGCTTCACCCGCTTTCATGATTGTATATTTTTAATTAGTATACACTTAACTATCAACAATGGCGGCAAAGCAAATGCCTTTTCCCTGGCTTCCCTCTTCCACGCCGTCATTGTTGCGCCCGTTTTACAATTGTGTTTTTTTAATTAGATTAAACATTGCTTACAGAAGCACGGCAAGCTGCGTTTAATTTCCAAAAATAGCGGCTGCACAAATGCCTCCTCGTTGGCTTCCCCGTCCAGCTCCGCCATTGCTGCAGTCCTTCCTACGCTTTAGGACATTTTTTCAGCTAGACCTACTGCACCGTTTGACTCGGGCTCAGTGATTCGCTCACATGATATCCGTGTAGGTGGTCTGGTGTCCCAGACTTCCTCCGTGGTCTTGTCTGACGTATTGAGGCAGCAGAATCTCCACCGGGCGCTGATGCTGACACCCGTCTTCTTACTACACCTCCTTTTCTGGTGAGCCTTCTGCTGGAATTGTTTCCCACATTTTTCCTGTGGTGCTCATATGTTTTTCCTGCCTGTCCTGTTTTCTGTTGTTCCAACATGAAATAATAAATGTAGACTCCTGCAGCTATACAAGAATAACCCGTCAATAAAGTGTTGTTGATAGTGGATTTAAAATATTACTGTGAAAAGGCATACCTAAATCAATTACCCCTGTTGAGAGAGCTAGAGGCCCAGTTTCTCTTCCGTGTTTGTGCAATCTGTGTATTTCAGTGCTTTTTAATCAGTTTTTTTAAACTGGAGGGGGACAACTTAAACATGTTATGAAGGAAGGACAATCCTATTGTCTGTTGCTGTTTGAGCTCCTTTCAGACTGTACACCGTTTTTCAGGCTTCAGCAGAGCTAATGGTATGTCTTGTGTAATGTTGCAATGTTTCAATTAGCATTTCCCCGTCATCCCCACCTAAAGAAAAGTGGACTCTTTCCTTTCCTTTGTTCCTGCTGTTGGCACGACTCAGAATGCAACTCTTGGCTAATAGTGATTAATTACTTGCGGTTGTCTACCTGAACTAACACAGCGTTGAGAATCCTACTAGTTTCAATACCTCAGGTAAGGTGATTGATATTTCCCTGTACGTAGTCTTTTGTTAATTCACATGGTGTGAATTAGAGAAAACAACAAGTTACTCTTATGACACTCTGGGCTTTATTGTAGTCTTATTGTCTCTTATAGTGTTTGTGTCGGAAGATAGTGGTTGGGTTTGGATATTACTTTGTCAGTTTTTTTCACAGCACTCATGTTCAGTTTGAGGAGCAGAGTCCTGGGGATGCATGAGTGACGTAACCGGCATTTCTTGCGTCATCTTGAGGGCATTTTGAAATCTAAAGAGAGCAACTTTGTAATTTCTAGACTAGAACTCATTGTCTCATCCGCACATTTTCAAGTTCAAAGATGCTGTTTCCAGTGCTAACCCGTAAAAAGGTTTAAAAGTTCTCCAAAGAATTGGTAGTAAATAAACTGATATTCATTTACTGGAAGTTTTTCATTGTAGCTTTTCTGCCACGGTAGTTGGAGACTGTTTCATGAGACAGTCAACAACGTCTCATTTCTGCTCTGCGTTTCTAGATAATATTTTAAGTTAAGAGAATGGTCTAAATCCTTGTTGAAGGGTTTAGTTGGTCTAGGGCCCTAGGTAGGATAGTCTAGATCCTAGGATAGGGGAGCTGATTCTCCCTTCTCTCCTGTAGCCCCTCTTAAAGTAAATCCCGACCTCTTCTATTTAGTGCACAGTGATCAGTTTAACTAACAAGCATTGGCATAGCCAATACATCTCGCCTTTGGGACCTTATAAGTATTTAATTATGCTGCACAATATCCTTGGTGCAACATCAACTGTTGCATGGCAAAACACTTATAATGTCCCAAAGGTGAGACCTATTGGCTATGCCAATGTTTATTTTGATAGGCACGGAGAGATTGAGTGATTTTCCCAGAATCACAGGATGTGAAGTCGACCCGAGGCTCGAACCTTGTTTTCCAAGCTCCAAAGTCGTCAATCTAGCCGTGAGAACACATCCTCTCCCCTTTGGGGCATGATGGGATACAGGAGGTCCTGGAGGTCTTAAAGGCATGGTGCCAGTATTCACTTGTTATGCTTTGAATGCCACCTATTGGCTAACAATGCCTTTGAATTTCCTTACAGCTTTAATATTCAATAAAGGCTGTGTTTGCATCGAATGCTGCCTTTTTCTGGTGTACAGAAATGTTTGAGTCTGGTGAGAAATTAATTAAATGAAAACCACATGCAGACGTGAATATTCAGTGCTTATAACTTTGATGAGGATCCCATGGAAGAGAAGATATCACATGCCAGTCTGAAGTTCTTTATATCTTTGATAGCTGCCAAGGTTGTTTTCAGCAGTGCTTGGCCTCCTCTGAAGCAATCTGCTACCTTACCTTTGTTCATTAAGGTGTTTATCAAACTTGACTAGAAAAATATCACAGAGGAGCTAATACTTTTGCGATAAGTCTAATTTTTGACAGTCTTCAATTTTCCTGTTAGGTTGATGTCCCTGAAGTATGACCAAGTTATGTCTTTTGGATGGCTGATAATCATCCTCATAGAAGGTCATTTGTTTCTGCCACACATGACAAACCCCCCCTACAACAGCCACCTTTTTGCAGACATCGGATATCACATGCCTGGTGTTCTCATTGCCTTGCAAATATTTTTCAAATCAGGGTGGTGGCCCCCTTTCCTCAACACCCCACCCTATACATCAACCTGAGAGGAGTATGAGTGTATTTAAACCTCCTGATTTTTGGATATATAAAAATCTAGTTTAACCGCTTGAAAGCATTTAATCTGCCAGTTACTGAATATATCGCCTATGTTGGTATAATTTCCTGCTCCCCATCTGTGATTAATTAAAATAAAGCATAGAACTGTTTCAATGTGTATTAAAAATGGTCAACATTGAATCTGGCATATGTGCTTTTCCATAACTGTCTGTGTTGTACTTTAACTATACATTATGAAAAAAAGAGATACTAAAGAAATAATGAAACTAAATTCTCCGTAGAGGCAAGCTACAGAAAAGACCTGGCTGAAGGGGAGATATAAACCGTGGTGGGTTGCACGCCGGCCAGCTAGGTAAGGGTGGCCCTGGTCTGTGCTCTCCTGGGCGTGGACGATCCGCAATGCTTGGCAGGGATCCCTGTGATGACTTTTCTCACTGCTACTGCCTAACGAGCTTCCATGTATTTACAGCCTGCTCTGAGATTCTATTTCTTTTTCAGAAACCAAACCATAAAGTTGGAAATTGATTCTGGAAAAAAACCCAGAAAACATTGATAGCGGTTGTCCCACTCAAAGGGGCAGATTTACAAGCCCCTTGCGCCACTTTTGCGTCACTTTTAACATGGGATAAGTGACGCAAAAGTGGCGCAAGGGCCTTGTAAATCTGCCCCTAAATTGGGTGGGCCAATTCTCACTGTGTCCTGGTATCAGAGAGGTAGCTGGGCCATTTGGTCAATGATTTGACTTGAAAGCCACCATCAAAAGCAAATTAGTTTCCCACCTCTACAAGGGGCAGGGGAACCGTGAGGTTTGCGGATGAGGTATTGGCCACATCTGCTAACCTTTAAATTACCCCGAGTCTCGACAAGGAGCAGCCGGCTAAAACATAAACATAGAGGTTCTCTCACAAATGAAAAAACTTCATGATTATCCTTCAGCATATATAAAATGAGGCCGACTAAAAAATACATAAAATAAAGATGTAAACGTTAGGACACAATGAGGGGAGCGGGAGGAAATTAAAATATCTACTAGCTAGTACACCCAGTTGTTCAAATGAGTGAGCATTACAATCAGAACATCTGTAAGATATGAACAGTCCCAAAATATCGAGAAGGGTTGGGGAGTTTAAAGGCCCAAGGTGAGGTGATTGTAAAGTAAGGATAAACTGAAGACCTACTGAAGTAAATATATCAATGGCGATTCCATGCTTCTTGGCTTTCATTATGGAGAGAAATGAGCGGAGTATTCAGTCTATCTGGGAATAAAACTATGAAGCAGATGGCAGAAAAAAGAGGATTCAAATGCTGGAGTTTGCTCCATCTGCAGCCTGTGACCTTCTAATCCCAATTCCAATGATGTGCCCACTTAGCCGTAGCTTGTAAATGGAGGGTGATGCTGAGGCAGCCCTTCAGATAGTCCCTCAGTAACCACACTACTCTACATCAGGAGTTGTCAATATCAGGGAAAGGAAACCGCCCACTACAATTACAATTCCACACCGCCCACAACCATAACAACTCCAACTAATAGATTAATTGAAAATTACTACCAAACAAATTGTAGTATCCAGCATGTTATATTGTAAGGTGTTTTACCAGCCTGCCCTGCCAGTGCCTGTGCTCTGGCACATTAGAAAGTTGGAGTCTGATGATGCCTCGGAATGTTGGGACTGAGAGAGGCTGAGCGACAGTTGGTCATGGGTTGAGTGGGGCTCTGATCTACTTCATAACTACATGATGTCCTGTACCTTACTATATGTTATCTTCATGAATTAAACATCGTGAATTACTACCTCTTGTGTGGACCTTCATCACTACATATTTTGGCGACGAGGGTGGGATGCGAACCCACGCGTGCAAAGCACAATGGATTAGCAATCCAACTACATAAATGTAACTAGATCAAACTGACAAATGTATTGATTCAGATGAGGCTGGAGTCAATGAAAGCCTCACCCACCTTTCCCTGTTTATTTGCCCACTTTTGTCAAAACAGAATGCTGAGTCACTATTGTGCAGAAGCAGGGCTAATAGAGGGATCAGTCTGGAGAAACTCTGGGGCTTATTCACAAGCGCCTTGCGCTGCTGGTACGTCACTTTTTCCCATATTAAAAGTGACGCCCTGGCAGCGCAAGGGACTTGTAAATAAGCCCCTCTGTTGTTTAGTTAGGGTTGAGCTTAACATGCTGTGGAGTCATCCATAACTGAACATCTGTTAGAGTCTAAAATGTAATTTTCGTAGACAGAGCTGTGTGCCAGGGGGAACAACCTTTACAACGCAACTTTTACAACGCACTACACTTACAACGCATTTTTTACAACGCAACATCCACTACAACGCATTCCATTACATCGCAGGACACTACAACGCATTTTTAAAAACTACCTTTACAACGCATTCCATTACATCGCATACTACCTTTACAACGCATACCATACATCGTAGGAGAAAGGATGGCGTCTGTTCTACTACTCCTAAATCCGAAGTTGCCAATTTCAAGGAAAAGAAGCCGCCCACCACCACAACAGCTCCAAGGATTGGACTAATTAAAAATAACTAACAAATCGATCCATCTCGACCAAACTGACCAATTCATGGATACAGACGAGGCTGAAGTCAATGAAAGTCTCACCCACCATTCCGTGCTTATTCACCTTTGTAAATATTTTATATGACTGTCTTGTGTTTTATGTATTTAAGGTCAGGGCACTGAAGCGTTTTTAATTTAAGAATGAGAAACTTGAAGCTATTCACGTTTAACATATACAAAGCACACCTGGCCATATTGAAAAGTCTAGTGATGGGAGGAGAGGACTAGTTGTTCACCTGTTAGGATGTGCTCCCCGGCTCCACATAATCCATCGTCATCCTCCAGGTCTCTAAAGAACATTAACCCAGGACAAATGCTGAGAGCAGCCTCGTGTAGCTATGTATAATCAGCCAGAGGTCAAACAGAGGACTTGTAACATTTGGCACAGAAAGTGACAACTACTTCTAGATAAAGGGGCAGATTTATAAATACATTTATGAAAACAGGCCATCGTACTCCGGGAGTACTGTTTACATGGTTTAGTGCCAGATGTATCACAGGATTTTATCCATTCTGTGTCTATGGGAAGATGTGTTCGTATACATGGCCCTTAGCCCCCAAACGTCCAACTCTATGTAAAAGTGCAACCAGAGCACAGTCCTATCTCTTTGTTCTAACTGTATATGAATATGATCCAAATATTCCCATTTTAATCCACCTTTCGATATTTTGTGGGCAATTCGGAAAGACCTGTAACAGTACATAAATGTGTACTACATGACTATACCTTTAAGTACTCCCAAACCCCTTTGTGAATAGGCCCCAATATCTTTGCCACTCACGGTTAACAGAACTCATCACTACTATTAATTACCATTCATGCAAGCATAGCCTTGTATTTTGTGCACCAAAACTACTGGAGAATAAGTTCCCGTCCAGTTTGCTTTTAAGAGTACAACACTGTATAACTAAGTGCCTCTGTATTTTCACAAAACGGATGGCTATATTCCAAGTACTAACATACAGGTCTATATTAGTTGTTCTGAACTGGAAAATATTTCAGCAAGTGCATAGTTGTCAATATTTAAAAAATAATTCCAGGGACACTTTGCAGCACAGCTAACAATTACTTTCTTAAAAATGTATCACACCCACTGCCCCAAAGCTCTGCCCAACGCACATCATCAGCATAATTTAACTCTGCCTGCTTATCATACTGCAGATTATATGGTTTACTCAATAAATAGAGAATTTCAGGGAATTGAGACAGGAATTTCAAACTTAAGGCCAAAGTTGCTGAGATGGAAAAATTCTCCCTTTCAGCTGCATTGAAGATTTTTCCAACTTGGCTACTTTGGCCTAACGTTTGAAATAGAGGACACAGGGCCCGATTCACAGAACTAACTTAAGACAAAATCCTAAACGTACTACTTTTGGTATTCACAGAAGGCATTTAGTAGTAGTAAAGTTAGGATTTTGTCTTAAGTCTGTCTTAAGTCTGTCCTAAGTTTGCCTTAAGTTTGCCTTAAGTCTGTCTTAAGTCTGTCTTAAGTCTGTCTTAAGTCTGTCTTAAGTCTGTCTTAAGTCAAACTTAAGACAAAATCCTAACTTTACTACTACTAAATGCCTTCTGTGAATACCAAAAGTAGTAGGACAGATTTAAGACAGACAAGATAGATTCAAGTGGGAGCAGGGAGAGCAAACCTATAAAAAAAAGAGCTTGGCACAGAAAAAGGTTCACTGTATCAGCAAGAAGATGGAATGAAAATAGCCCCTTAAACACTAATACACTTAAGTGTATAGTGGAAGGATACAACTACTCAGCAAATTAGAATATGGGGAGACAGCAATACTCCTGTAGGTGGGATAAATAGCATGAATAACGAGGCATGCCATCAATAAGAAGCAGCGGGCTGAGGTAAACAAGATAACCATTAACTCGTGACCAAGGGGCAGACCCAAAACTCACTGTAAGCATACTGTTTGCAATAGATTTTGGACAGTTGAAGGTAACTGTAGGAAGATACCTGAAAACTGCTGCTTTGAGAACTATGGTGTGACATGAATTTAAAATAATGAAACCAAACATAAGAAGAGACCTTTAGTTCCACCCTGTTTGAATCACTATTGAATATGTGCAGTAAGTTCAATACTGTTAAGATGTGCATGCGGTATCTGAGTATTGGTTCTAAACAACGTGCTTCTCCGAAGCTCAAGAACTTGCGTGTCTTCAGGAGCAGAAGAGGATGGAGGCTGCACAGAGTGTTGACGCTGTCCGCAGCAAAGTCTTGCTTCTAACATGAACGTGCTATTAAACACTAGAGTAAAGACTAAAAGAGCTATATGTCTCATAAAGCCACAGGCTTGCCAATGTTGGTGCCCATCTTTAATGCTTAATATATATATATTCATCGGGGTCCATACCATCATTGCTAGTTAATCAAGATGCAGGTAGGACTTGTTTGTCAGGTAGAATACTGTGACCTTCTATCATGAGAATTCGATAGAAGACTTCAATGATGACTACACTTGAAAAGAATATAAATTTGCACTTTCATTACTTTCACTAGAACTCATTTGTTGGGATTACAAACTTTAATGCACTTGTCTTCATCAAGAAGCATCAGTTTGTATTATTAACTCTACCTTGCACTGTAATATTCCTAAATGGATGATAGGGTGAGATTAGCTATATGATAATAATTTATGCATTTCATATAACAGTCAACAACTGTTACAGAATCACACAATGTTAATGCAAATAGTGATTCCCTAAATCCAACGCATGATGCAATTTTAAATTGCGATTTCGCAATTAGGGATCGCAAATTACCATAAATTTCAAGTTGATGGTAATTTGCGAAAAATTTGAAAGTTCCATGTTACACACACACATGCCCTTGGGGCATGTGTTTGTGCAACATGTGGTCACATGGCAATTTCAGGGGTGCATCAGAGTGTCCTTTTGGCACCCTTGAAATTGCATGCGCAATTTGCGAGTACCTATTTGGTACTTGCAAATTGCACATGCTATTCCCATTCATTCCTATGGGTTTTTAGGTCCATAGGAATTAATGGGTAGCTATTCATTAATTGCGAATCGCAATTTGCAATATGCAATTAAAAGGAATATGTAGGAATCACAATTTCTTTAGCGATTCCTACATGCATAAGGAATTGCAATTTCTAAATAACGATTTCTAAAAAATCGCTATTAAGGAATCGCTATTCCTTATGTTGATGCATATGCCCCATGGAGTTTCATTTCAGTATAGAGAGTGGGGAATATAGAGAGTCTCAACAGGTATATCATATAGAATAGAAGAGTTAACTTTTATGGTCAATACTACAGTCATAATAAAGATATTCTCTATCTTTTAGATTTCAGTGCTCCTGCAGTAGAGATTCAGCCCGCTCTGCAACCAAGCAGTGCGACAATATCTATGGTCTGTGTTTCTCTGTCTTGTCCCATTCCCCTTTCACAGGTCTACTGCTGTCCAATATGGTAAGAATGGGAGAATGTGGGTTTGATAAGTGCAGAAGCAATGTGGATCTGTATTTCAAGGTAAGTGCACCATGACAGATTGATTAGACTCTTTGTAACTTAAAAACAAAAACAAAAATTGGCTCTTAAGGGGTGATGACCACTGTTCATTGTAATAAGATTGAAAGTCCACAATTAGCTAAAAGTGCCATGCTTGATCATGAATATAGCCTATCAGGCCTTTTTGATTACCCAGAGTGATTGCTTGCTGGAATATCAAAGTTTGACCAGCTGTTTAAGCAGAATAAACTCAGGGGGATATGTACAAGCCCCTATCGCCACCACAATGTCATCTAGAGTGACGTTGTGGTGGCGATATGGGCTGCGCCTTATGTACAAGGCAGCATTAAGCCACTTAAAGGCCCCCTTTCACGCTATGGTTAGTGTAAAAGGGGTGGGCAGTGGGTGTTGCGGTGGGCGTTCCACTGCAACACCTATTCACTTTGACGCTGCCCCCTATGGGCAAGGGTGGCATACATAGGAGGCAGCACCAAAATTAAGACCAGGAAAATACTGGTCTTAAGATGGCAAAATGAGGAGAAATGCATTATTTCTCCTCGTTTTTGTTTTTTCCATGTGTGCTGCCTTGTGCAGCACATATGGAAAAAGCAAAATGGCATTGTTTGTTTATGTACAGGAAGGAGCCCAGTCAAAGAGAGGGGCATGAGTACACGCCTGTCACAGGAGAGGGAACACATATCCACATTCCCACACACATGTAACCCTCTTCTGCTCTGGCCTTGGAGTAAATAAAATAAACCATGCCA
Source organism: Triturus cristatus (assembly GCF_964204655.1). Taxonomy (NCBI): domain Eukaryota; kingdom Metazoa; phylum Chordata; class Amphibia; order Caudata; family Salamandridae; genus Triturus; species Triturus cristatus. The sequence goes on along the minus strand of NC_140591.1, from coordinate 140,155,394 downwards.
CCTTTAAAGGGAGACTTTAAGCAAACTAGTTTTTACTATACGCTTAGCTCTCCTGCATAGCCATTCACTTGGAACTGTATTCACTATGCAGCAAAACCGTCCTCAACTACTGTAATTTGCAATGAATCGAAATGATATCAAGATCTTTTTAGTAGTTCTTCTTTCATACTTGGAGCAAGAGTTTGTTTTGTCTACATGTCTCTCCTCACACCTGATTGTATAGTCAGCACTTGGCGGGTAATAAATAATAAAACAAAATAATATTGACATTTTCCTGATACTGTGTAAGATATTCAAATATAAATCTGAATTGGCTGACAAAACGGCGCTGGATAGTGCAAACAAACACCCATCAACGTCTAATTACTGTAGGTATAACAATTAATAATTTAAAGGATTAACTGAGCTAAATATTCTTCTGCAATTCTCAGGAGCTTCTTGTGTTGTTGGAAGCTTATGGGCACTTTTTAAAGGAGAACATGCTTTAGCATACAGAGTTTTAGGAAAGAAAATCTCTGCTGATATTTAACAGAAGATTATGAAGATACAATGATGTAATGAAAAATGGTTTAAAAGGCAACAAAACAATGTATATTCTCTACTTTTTGCCCACAATTCCCCTAAAGGTCATAAATGATACACACAGATCATGCATCCTTCGCATTCACACTTACAGTCCAATGTACATTTGGAGGATTTCTCACTTCTAAATCTCGAAACGTTATTGTGATTGAAACTTCCCAGGTGAGGAAGAAACTCCAAAATGCAATTCACAAATATACATCGGGAGACCTCCACTTCTCCTATATTTTCGGTGCTGGGATCTCTGCACATGTAACTATCCTACCTTGAAGTAAATGTAGGAGGAACAAGGCAGAGTGGTGGGAAAAATGGGGAATAATACTCCTAACAGGAAGGGGGTTAGGGAAATTTAAGGAGGGCTTTGGGAAGAGAAATGCTGCTACAAAACACACTCCCAAAAGAGTACTAGAATTGGAATTCACAAAATGCAATTCTAAAGTTACTGCAGCCTTAAAGGTGTCATAAACAGGGAAAAACATGCTCAATTTTTAAATGAGAAAAATTATATGTAATCATTCATACTTTTTTAACAATTAACTATTTTGAAAAAAGTGAATTAACTAAACTTTTAAATAACAAAACGTTTTCAAATAAATGAAATATATAACTTTTAACCAAGTATAGTAAATATTACATTAAAATAAAAATATTAGTTAGGGTTTGCTTACAGTTTATAAATTAAATAGTACATTTTATTATCTAATATACCTCTATATTACCAGATTGTAAAATTGTATTTTATTATCCCCATGTTCCATTACATATCTATATATATATTATTATTATTATTATAATATATATATATATAACTTGAAGATAACACTTGTTACATTACCAGCAATCATTCGGAAGTGTCAGCTTCATATACCAAATAAAATGAAATGTTGGTTAATTGGAATGATTTAGGTTTACTTGAGTGGGACGAATTTCGTAGCCTTTATTGTAAACACCCCAAACTTACGGTATTGTATCTGCTCCCCAAGTTGCATAAAAATTCGAAGAAGCCTCCAGGGAGACCCATAGTATCTTCTATGGGCTCTCAACTTGAAGTAACATCCAAGTTCATTGATCACTATTTACGACCCTTTGTCAGTGCTTTGCCAGCATACCTCAAGGATACTACACATTTTTTAACATTGATTGATGGGGTGGTGTGGGAAGATGAAATTTACTGGTAACCTTAGATGTTACCAGTCTTTATACAAGCATACCACATGACCTGGGGATCCAGGCCATCAGACATTTTTTAAGAGCCAGACCGATTTCATCACTAGCCCATACGGAAATGTTATTGGAAATGATGAGGTACTGTTTAACAAACAATTACTTCCTGTTCAATAATAACATCTATAAACAAATCCAAGGCACCGCAATGGGCACCTGCTTCGCCCCCAGCTATGCCAATCTGTACATGGGCTGGTGGGAGGAGCAGGTGTCCCAAGATTGGGAAGCTCAGGAAGACAAGATCGTCATATGGGCAAGATTCATAGACGATATATTTTTAATTTGGAAAGGTGATGAGGAGTCAGCTGTAATCTTCATTGACTCCCTCAACAACAACGAGAAGAACTTACAATTCACCTCCCAAATAAGTAACTCTATGATTGTATTTCTGGATGTGGAGATATTAGTTTCCAACAATTCATTGGTTACAAAGTTGCATAGAAAACAGACAGCTGGGAACAGTCTACTCAATGCCCAGAGTGCCCATCCGTCTAGCCTGATTCAAAGCATTCCTTATGGGGAGCTAATCAGAGCTAAGCGCAATTGTAGCACTACTGAAGAGTATGATAAAGAGAAAATCATAATGAGCACTAGATTCAAACAACGTGGTTACAGTGATAAGACCATTAAACAAGCGATTACAAAGGCAGATTCATTAACTAGATCTAATCTCTTACACTCAAAACCTGCGTCATCTGAATCCAAGGATTTGGTCAGGTTTATCACCACTTTTTCTAAAAATGCATTTCAAATCAGGCAACTTTTTGATAAAAACTGGCATATTTTGAAAAGTGATTTGACTTTAAGTGAATATTTGAATGACACCCCTCAGATAACTTTCCGCAGAAGTAAATCCTTGAAAGATGATTTGTGTAAAAATATGATAATTGCCACAGAAACTGGTCTACAGTCAAGATCCAGTGGTTTCGTAACATGTAAACGTTGTAAGGCGTGTGCCCATAGTTCAGATTGCAAAAAACTCATGTTATCAGGTAACAAAAGGGATTTTGCAATCAAAGGAAATTTCAATTGCAAAACGGATTATTGTGTTTACTGTTTGATCTGCCCATGTGGCAAATTGTACATAGGCAGCACAATACATCCAGCCAAGAAAAGAGTCCTAGAGCATTTACGCGCTATTAAAAAACATGATATTCAGTACCCTGTTGCCCGTCACTTCTTCAACATACATGGGCAAAATGAAAAACTTCTATCCTATGTTGTTATAGATGCGATTGCACGGCAGGAAAGAGGAGGTGACAGACAGCGCCAGTTAAGATGCCTGGAATCAAGATACATAATTGATTTCGACACCATGATGCCCGAAGGACTCAATTCAAGTGAAGAAATGGCTGTTCATTTGTGATAATTGGAACTATTGCAAGAATCAGGTGTTGATTGGTTTTCTGTTAATTTAGATGTTATTCAGCTATAAGCATACATATTTTGTAATGTTTTTTTATGTATTTAGTACTATTTTAGTATAGGGGATCTTAGCCTTTGCAGTTGAATTAATTTTTGCTGAGGCGGGTGTCTCTATTTCCCGAAATTAAGGACGTTGATAAATGGCAAGGACAATTGTCATTATGTTCATTTAGGAGATTTAAAACAACAAGTGATAATCGATAATCGTTCGCATGGTTAATGAGCACAATGTCACTTTGGCCCACTTGGGCGAGACAGAATAGTTATTGTTACCAATGCTTCACTGTAATAGTAGGATAGGTTGGATAGCAATCCGGTCCTACGCTAACACTATGATTGAGCGTAACGCAAACTCATTGTGGTTCATATTTTACAATGTCGAAAATATTTTATTGATCATTATTGAAAGACATCTTACTTTTGCATCGATATGATCTAATGCACAAATATGAACGCATTACTATGCTAACGCATAATGTTGAGATAAGGTTTGATTGTGACCAGGTCTAAATGAGCATTATTTATGAATTGTGCTTTGCTGTTTGATCTTCTATCATGTATATAATTTCAGTATGTGATAATATGCCAAGTTGGCGCCAATATTCACAATGCTTTATTGTAACAGCATGATAAGTTGGATCGTACTTCGTTCCTCCTTCAGCATTGTGATTGGGTGTAACGCAAACCCACTGGGGTTCACATTACACAATGTCAATAATGCTTTATTGACAATTAGTGAATGACATCTGGCTCATTTGTTCAAATGTACAAGGACAAATACATTATTGTGCCAATATAAAATGTTGCGACAAGATTTGACTGCAACAAGGTCTTAAATATTATTATTCATGACTTGTGTTTTGTTGTTTTATCTCCTATTATGTACACCAATTTATTATTATATAACAACATGCCAAGATGGCGCCCATACTCACAAGACAAAAAACATTGTATTGATCTAGTCCTTCCTCCATGTCAGTTTTTGAGGTACTATGTAAATATGGGAAAATGAGACATCCGCCATACCGTGAGAAAGCTATCAAGCGAAACGCGTTGGTGAGGCGTTATACTGCCCAGTAAATCCTTTTCAAAGAATCCTGAGTGTCCTGGTATTTCTTTTGGAACAGCAAAAGTGTGCGTGTGTGATACAAGGGTAACGGAGCCCATCCAGGACCGCCACGCCAGAAGCTCCAGACTTCCGTGTTTCAGCGTTCGGATATATATATATATATATATATTTCTAAATAATAATAAATAAATTTTAATAATTTTCCGTATGCTTTCCCAAAGTGAGATCTTTACCTCAGTGGCAGGACTCTCCACAAAGAGGTGTAAAGGCAGCATAAGTAGCTTTACAGTCATAAAGTCTGTTGTAGGAGGCTCCACGCCCTTGTTCGAGGTGGTGGAGACATGTAAGTCTACACTCAGATGTAAATCTCCACTGAGAAAAGGTGAAGGGGAAGAGCAGAAGAGTGTAGAATAACACTCAGGTGTAGGAGTAAATATACACATGAGCAAGCATACGTGTATAGTTATGTTTGTTAATCAGTCTGGTAGAATATCATTTAATTGATGTCTGTCCAATATTGATCTGGAAACACTGTCCCAATGACAGATTTTTATGATAACTACTGATGATGTATTTGATTCCCATTCAGAAACACTGGCTTAAAAATTAAGTATTGAGTAAGGACGGGCGGAACTTGCAGAGTTTCACTTTGAGGAATTCCGTTGAGTTAAATGAAAACTCAGTGAGAGTCTGCAAAGTTCAGCGAATGGACGAAAATCAACACATCGTGTTCCTTGTGCTGATATTTAGCACCGGGAGCTTGTTCTGCACTGCAAAATCAGCTCAAACAGCACAATGCGGCACGCAAGAGGGCTCTTATTTTTTCCTGCTGCTGGAGTAGCTTTTTCACCATGAATGTCCGCTTTGAGAAAATCTTGCTAGGTTCCCTCCGAGCACCCGAAAATGCCACTAGGGGAAACCAATTCTCGCTCATGCTAACCAACTCACCGTTGGCGAGCCACGTGCGAACAAAACTCTGGGACGTGTCGGTTGGTGATGTTTGGCCAGAACTCCACGCTACAAGCGTAATGCGGAGTGGCAAAAAAACTGCGAACTCCGTCGGTGAAACGTAATTTATCGCCAACACCTAGTATTGACCAGTCTTAAGTCTTAAGGGCCATAATATCAAGAACGGCGATAACATTATCGCCGCTTTAGCAGAATATGCCCTAGAGAATACCATTAGAAGCCCAGGTTTGTGGTCCTTCACAGCAGAACCTGGGCTTCTATTGGAATTCTCTAGGGCATATTATCAAGCCCTTTATCGCTGCTTTAGCGGGAGTTTCCTGCCGCTAAAGCGGCGATAATGTTATCGCCGTTCTTGATAATATGGCCCTTAGTGTTTAGAAAGACATCAATTTGTGTTTTCAGTAAAATGAAGAATCCTTCATTTATAAGAAACACATATTTAGCTACAAGAAACACTCGGAGATGAAGACAAATGTAGCACACTGCAAGAACATTTTTAAAAATACACATTCCATTATTGTTTACATACAAACTAAGTAGCTCTCTATTCCTAGTGCATGCAGCTCAAATATATTAACATCCATTAAACTATACAATGAGTGCTATTTAAAAAATGTGGTCAATGCCGTGCTTAGGGAACTTACATACTGCTGCAGAGTGAATAAGTGTTCCTCACTGTCACATTAATGTAGCAATGTCTTGATTTCCCTGCTATTTGCTAAGTTCTGCAATTTAGTTTCCTCTTTCTTAATGATTTGCCAGTGTAATTCACTAGTTCTTTTAAATAAAAGACAAGGAGAATAAGTGGAGAAATATAACCCGCCTTTTGGGCATGGCCTGAAAGAATTGAGGGGCATATCAACAAGAGCTTTATCTCTGCTTTTTTGGCTTTAAAAGCCAAAAAAGCAGAGATAAAACTAGCACCCTATCAACAACAGGCGTTCCAGAGTAAAATAATTGGAGAAATGTCGCTAAGCGACATTTCTCCTATTATCAAGAATAACGCTAACCCTGTTAGAGACAAAAAAAGCAGTGCTAACCTCAGTTAACGCTGCTTTTTTACGTCTGGTATTTTTCTGACTTAGCCATGATATCCTATGGAAGGAGGACATCATGGCTAAGCTTGTCTGTCCCTATCAACAATCTAACGTGAGATTATCGCTGGGTTTCCAGCGATAATCTCACGTTAGCCACTTAGCGTGAGGATTTGTATCGCTATTGAGATAAGCGTTGCTAATAGCACGCTATCTCAGCGATAAAAATCCACGCTAGCCGGCGATAATTATCCTAGCGCTAAGTGCGCTTAGCGATAATTATCGCCGGTTGTTGTTGATATGCCCCTTTATCTGCTTCAGTTGGAGAATTATGTTCTGCTGAGAAAATAACATTTTAGTAAGCTATCAGCGGATGAAGTAGCACTCTTTTTATATTGGACTCTTTGAATATCTATATGCATATACTTACCTTGTCCTACACACAAATTTTGTAATACATTTCGATCCAAACCAATTCTTACTAAAGCATTATTCAAAATGAGAGAACCAATTGATATTGTAGTCATTTACATTTTTAATGTGTTCATGCCGAACATGAAGTCCTGGACACTAAACAGTATGTGGGCTGTGAGGGAGGGTGGAAACATGCATGGACGACACTGTACAGCTGGGCATTACATTACAGATATCCATACTTGAAGATACAGTGAGATAAAGGGATTTGCCCAGAATCAAATACATTTTGGTCAAATGCAGTAGCCCTTATTAAACAGCAACGGCCAGATTTAGTTTTTGGTTAGTGGTAGTCCATCAATCAGTTTTGGTGGTCGGTTTTGTTGAGAAAGCAAAGAGAAGAGGTGGTGCTAGGAGCCAATAAAGGTCCAGTACCGAGGCTCCGAGTGCAATCATAGTGTCAACCATGAAGGTACTGTTCCTGAAGAAAGGAGAGGTCACAGAAAAAGAAGGATGATTCTAAAAAAATATAAATATAAGAACATGAGGAGGAATCCTACAGATTATTTATTGTTACCCTCACACACCCCTAATGATGTCATGCCTCATCATTGTACATTGCTCCTTGTCAGGCCCTAAGGGCCCTACGAAGAGTGACTTTGGCAGACATCTTTTTTTGGTTTTGCCATATAATGAAAAGGTGTGTGCGAAGGTGTGATGGGCCTATGGGGTGGTCAAAAGTAAGAGAATAGAGAATAGAGAATGAGGGGATACCAAGAAACTATTTTAATGTGGAGGTTCTCCTGAAAGGATTAAAAGGAGCAAGAAACTGGTTAAAGCTACTGGCGGAGTGTAATGTGCCCAACTAGCTGTGAATACGAAATAGTGTAATCAGGTCAACATGTTTTTCGCCTGACGGTCCCTAACGGATCCACAGTGCTTATAAGAGATGACAGTTTTTACTGTCCACATCTTTCGGGCAACTGTGAATGCTACCCAAAGCATGTACACGTCTACAGGCAGAGACATTTTAACTGGCATTTCCAGGAATCCAATGACATATCATATGAGATATGTTATCTTGTAATCTTCATGGTTTACTTGTCATTTAATTTTTAGGTGGATGATCATAACCTATCTACTTCTACACCAGGTACTTTACCTTTGTGGAATACCTACATAACATCATAGGTTTGGGGTAGGTTCACCACCCACCTTTTACAGGTCCTAATGAAGCGCCGTATTTATATTTTTTGAGAATAGTCTTTCTTTTTCTATGGCCGATTTTGATGGCCATCCACCAAACATTTTGCATTTCAAATTAGGAGTTTGTTTTTGAAAAATAAACAAATAATGACACTACAACAGGGAGTGCTGTGGAAGTCATTATTTGTTTCTGTTCATGATAGCCAGGTTTCTTTCTTGGGGGTAGAAGACAGAAACATTTCCCCTCACACTGAAAGCCCAAAGTAGGGTGGGCAGTCTGATGATTTTATTGCACCAGCCCCTCCACTATTGGGTTGTTAAAGTAAGTTGTCTGGTGGCGGACCCAGTGGGGCATTGCCGTAGGAAGAATGATGGTTCATCGGACTCAGAGTTGAGCAGGCAGACCAAGGTTTTGGTGGACAGGGTACTCTGTGACGTTTGGAAAGGAGTACCTTGTCTGCCTAACTAGAATAATCTGGTCCCAAGTGCTTACATTCCAAGACTAGCAACTTATCCACTACATTGCATCCGCTCCCAAGGCTTATTTACGGATAAAAAGGAAAGTTGGCTTTTAAAATTCTGTGTGCACACCTCACCTACTCTCATTAACATCATGTTGGCAAAAACAAAATATCGGATCGGTATAAAGCAATATTTTGTTTTAAAGGCAGAAATTTTATTTCTATAGTCTATGGACTCGCTACTCAAAGGTTTCTCCATGTGCAAGCATGATGTAAGTAAGGGGAGAGCTTCAACAATTTAGGCAGCTCATTTTCCAATTCAGACTTGAGGGATCTGAGCAGTTTTCCATTTATAATTGTCACATTGAAGTTTAGAAGTTCCACACAGAATAAAGTATCAAACCTTCCAATATTTATCAGGAGAAAAATGCACAGCATTGAGTACAATGCAGATTTCAGTGCCACATGCAGATTTGTGTGCAGTAAGCACAAAGATCTGCACGTTATTCCCCAAGAACTCGCAACTGGATAGAGTTGTAAAGTCGAATTTTATCAAGTGTGACAAATACCACATCAATTACATGGTGACTCTTAATGAGGCACTACATGTTCGCAAAGCAGAGGAGTATATTCACAGAGATTGCTGGAGGTTGTCTCTCTGGCCTTAAAAATATATTTATGCAAGATTGTGCATGTGTGCTGTGCTGGGGTATTATTATAGTGGTATGTATTGAATTACAATGCAATAAACAAAATTATAAAGTTGTTTATTCTTTGAAAAGTAATAAAATAGAAATATAAACAAAGCTCTGGGTTCCCATTTAATAAAAACCTTAAATGCACTATTTTCAACAATATTAGTTTGCATGTATACTGTTAGAAGTAATTTACAACCAGCAACTAATAAAATATATGTGCTTTTAGTTTTTAATGTAATTTGTATATACACCTTGAAAGTTAAACCCTTAAAACAGTTTTTAACTTTAGTAATGTGGAGTTTGAGTATTCGTTATGAGTCACAAGAAAAGGCCAATGATTAAGATGACCACAGTAAGCATTGTGAGGAATTCATTATTTCAGTCTACCACAACATGAAAGTCTCCTAAGATCACTGCACAAAGCTGGCCATAGATAAAACACTTCGCCCTTCTTCGCTCTAGTATTTACTAGCACGTCCAGCACACCCAGCTTGACAGTGAAGAAGCATACAATGTGGAGCCAAGTACAGAATGATACACGTTTTTTGTTTTCGACTAACCAATGTAATGATTGTGATACAAATGCATGAATGGAAGTATGAATAGCATGGCAGGCATTTTTAGAAATATTAACTAACATAATGTATTAAGTTCGGGGACGAATATGTCTCAATGGAGTATAAACGTTTTGTTAAATTCTTACACTGCAGTCATCCGAAATAAAAGTTTCATTTCAATAACTGAATTGAAAGAGCTCCATGGTAAAAACTGTTTTGATTAACCAAAATCTTGGAACATGTGACTCTTACAACGATGCAGTACACTGCAGTCAAAAATTGAAATCACTGTATATCCATCCAATGGGTGCTGAGCTTTTACGATTAAACAACACGGAACACACTACTCGAAAGGAGAACACAGATATAAGAGAATGAATACATCTCAACTGACCGCCATGATAGGAAACGAAGATTCAGAACAAAGACATGGTAATAAACCGTTTTTACAATTCAGAAATGCTGTATCAAAATCAATTACTCAAAATGCCAGGCTTATTAAAGCTGTAGCTATTTTATTGAACTTATCTGTGAGAAAACATGTTGTGATGCATAGTGTTAAATTGTGCAATTTGCTTCAAACCACCTTTACATTTGGTGGAACCATAAACCAGTCTGGCAGACTCCTCTACAAGATATGACACAACCAATGTCACTACAGAAAAAAACATCGGAAAACCCAATAGGCCTGGCCTTGGCAAGCTGGTGCTTATATTTCAAGCCAATTTCACAAAAAGGAAAACATGGTGTCACCTAAGCATGGCCACCTTTTGCTTGCAATAAACATTCAGGGGCAGATTTACAAGCCACTTGCGCAACTTTTGCGTCACTTTTCCCATGTTAAAAGTGACGCAAAAGTGGAGCATGGGGCTTGTAAATCTGCCCCTCAAAATCTAACAAACGTTCGCTGACTCAGCTGTTTTGCGACTGATATTATTTTAATCCACAAGCCTTTCAGTCGTGCCATGCATTTTATTATTTCTTGCCAAGGTGAAAAATATAAAACACCACCTAACGAAGCACTTACATTTGCAGGTAACAGCAATGATACAATGTCATCAAACACGTTGTAACATAGACGGAAGTGCAAATAAATAGATGATATTTAAAATTACTATAAGTGCATTAAAAAAACACACTTCGGACCAGCTTTGCAACTAATGAGAGACAAACCATTTTGACAGATGGGAACAATATGTACAGGCTTTGTGCAGTCACTCAAAGTGAAGGGAGCCAATATGTATAGCGGGCTGACCCGCTACCCCATGCTGTATGGAAGTAAGATGTGAATGACAATGTAACTGACCAATGGATGAAGTCTGCTGATCAAATGTTTTTATATGTATGTATATTATGTATGATTGTTTGGGAAGAGAAATAGTCTAGTGAAATAATGAAACCTGTCTCAAAACCCAGACCTAAAAACATGTATATGTGAATGTATATGTAAATGTAGAAACCAATAATACAGGTGTCATAATTCACTTTTTATTCTTCAAGCTGTTGTCCAACACTGACTTCAATAAACCAACAGCCCAAACTCTAAGTGTTGGAATAGTAAATGCATACACATATATTGATACCACATTATGATAACAAGATACAGTTAGTGTCAATAAATAAAAAAGTGTAGGGAGCCCAAAGCAGCCATGAGCTCATGCTTTCCATTTTTGGACACCAGAATCTGTCATCGGCTACTATATTGAAACTGAAAACCCAATCCCAACATGAACTTCTGTACCATTTGCCTGTGTAGTATTGTCTTCTTCTTCATAAAAACTTTCCGAGTGCTCTATAAAAAGTTTCATTTATTGTTTGTGAAAAAATATTCTTTAGCGATGAAAGGGCATATCCTATTTTACTTCAAAAAGAAACTATATATTTTGCCGAGCAAAAAGAAGAAATATTAAACACACATTGCTGATTGTGAAAGAAATGATGGCCTAAATCCCTCGGTTGTGTGCCACAGAGGGCAAGACTGGAACCTGAAAGCCCTGCTGTCATTTGAAAAGAGGAAAGCAGGTTAACTGGTGGGAAAATGGACACAAGTTCGGAGTGAATTTAGGATAAGTTAAATATAGATATTTAAATGTGCACCAATCATGTCAGATTGGCATACAAATGTGCTGTCAGGAAGAACACTGTAAGAAGCAGAGGTGCTGAGGTACATAGTGATAGTCAGTGTGGCGTGGTATCCCTCTGCAGCGTTGCTCCAATTAAGGTAAGAGTTGAAAATATACCTCTTCAAAGAACACTATATCACATATAGCATTAACTGTCTGCAAACCAGATAGCTCTCTTAACACTTGTTGACTTAATGCTTCTATCTGACCCTCTATAGCTCTCTGCTGAATTTGGCTAGGTTAGCGCTATGAAAATACTACTGACATATTTCTTGAGCAAACAGACACCTGCATATATGCAGGAACATTGTCACTTTTAGAAATACACTACAACATCAGCCACTTCAGGGACACACAATAGTGAGACATAGTCAGAACAAACACCCTCCTTGGCTTGTTATCACCCTATGCTTTCTGTGTATCCTTCTGTGTTCCAACCTGCATAGTTACCTGAAAACACTTGTTGGGCCTGGCTGTAAGACCATGACCATGTAAGACCAAGACCATGACCTGTTGCTTCCTGGCCTTTGACTGCTATCTCTCAAGCCGCAGTATTTGAATTTACTTGCCTTCAACCAAGACTCGTTACTACTCTCTTGACCTTTCTGTAGATAATGAAGACCCTCCTTTACTAAATTTACTTGTACATTGACTATAATTGCTCTGCAATGATGGACTTTGGCTAACGTGCAATATCATCCCTCTCTGTTTCTTTGGTTATGTTTTATAGGGTTGATAGTTATTAATGCATTACTGCACTGTGGTATAATAGGCAGGCCCTTTTGAAACATGTTTCATCAGAAGGGTAGAGTGTTTATATCCTTCCTAAGTAGTATTTGGTGTTTATAAAAGTCTAGTCTTGTCAGGCAGCTTGGACCACAGTTCACAGCTCTGAGGAGGTAAAAGCAACCTCCTACCCTATGTGTTCGAAAGACTGTTGGATCAGTAAATTCTTACAATTGGGTCTTTGGTGCCTTTATGAATAGTACATTTAGTGTTTAGTTTTAAAACTATTTTTGACATTCCTGTCTATACATTTATGAGCTAAAGTTTTAAATTGAACGCTGGGTCCTAATGGGAGTCTATCTAGTGTCCTCAGGGTAGGGGTGATGCTTTTGTTTTTCTGCTGGGCTTTTGCCTATTGTCCATTGCGCCACTGCTTCCTTGATAGCTAGGTCGGACTGGGAACTCAAAGCAAACCTGGCAATTTAGACAGACCAGTCCGCCAGGTGGTTGGGGGGTTGCCAGTCCGGCCCTGCTTGATAGGCCTATGATATACCAATCACAATTCATGCAAACATATGTATATTTTGCAAATCAAGCACTGCATTGGCTGCACTTTGTACTCTCTGGAGTTTCTTAAATTTCTTCGGAGCACATTACAAGTTCATTTCAAATCATTGCGCTAGCTATTTGTACCACTACAAAACTAGTGTCTTGCTAATATGTGAATGAAGACAGTATCACATCACTGCAGTTATGACTGAAAATGTTGGTGTCGTATATCAAAAGGGGAAAATTTAACAGATTATATATGTTTTAAGATTGCTGTGTGCTTCCAGAATATTTGCGAAGCAGGTTATGGCATGAGATCCCACCAAGGACCGCAGTAGCTGTCCTGTAAACTGGGCATTATTTCCCTGCTACCAGAGTTAGCGATACTGCAGCTATCACCAAGGGTTGGGGAAATCTGACCCATCACGAGTTGGGCCCCAAGCATCCACTAAAGGATGAGAAAATACTGGGGTAATTGGTAGCTCTTGGTCAAAATCCTACGAGCAAATCCTCATTTTGACCCAAACGTTCACCTAGTTTGGGCTGAAATTAATTAAACAGATCTGCAGTGTTCCAGCAGATCTCATAATTCCTATAGGTCTGGTAACTGATGTTACTGGCTCCATCCACATTATGTGGCCACTTTTATTGATTACCTAAATCAGTAAACCAGTGCCATGCTAGATAAACACAGCGTCAGTGAGAAAATCTGGGATTACCTCTGGTAGCGATGGCACAAGAAAACAAAGCATTTAAGCAACAACAAACAGCATTAAAGCCAATAAACCAAACAGTAAGACACACAAATCAGTAGAATACTGGATTCCAGCAATCCCGTGCCAGTCTTGAACGTCCTGCTAAAATGCCCCAAGAGAGACAACCCAGCAAATCTTGGACACCAAGGTAATGTCTTTTTAGGGAGCTTTTGCACCATATCCTAGTCCCCGATGGTCCCATTTTTTCTAAGTCACTTCCTTTGAAAAGGCTGAATAGGTTCTTTCTGGTCACTCCTCCATATTCTAAAGAAAGAAGGAGGATTCTATGGTCTCAGGCCATAGTCATCAGTGAGAGAAAGGATCAACCACTTTCTTCATTCAGGTCTTCCAACACAGTGCCTTTTTTAAGGGTTTAATCTCACTGGGAATACACGAGGCCAAATGGTAATCCCTTTAAGAAGCATTTCTAGACCTAGGGCGCAACGGAGAACAAGCCCAGCTCTCAGTTGCCATCTACGCAGATATAGCACCAGGTTTGTCCTCTTCTGTTTTTCCTCCAAGTCCAACAGTACCATATGTTTCTGGTGGCGAGATGCTCTTCTTACAGTTGATAGTAGCAAACTATTGGCGATAGATCCTAATCCAGTCCCCCAAAAAATCCGCAGCCAAGCCAGCCACTTGCAGGAGCTGTGTTCCCTTACTGCAAGCAATTCTAGAAATGTCTTTTCTGGGGTCTTTCAAAAATACTAGGACCTCAGTGACAGCGTGGGGAGCTCGGAATTCAAAGCCATAGGCTGTCTCACTAAAATGAGAGTACCACCCTTGAAACCCAAGCCGATATGGTTTTAAAGCAGAGTTGCTTCCCCTTGAGAGCAAAGTCAGCTTGGCAAAGAGCAGGCCACATCAAGGGCATTTCTAAAACCAGAGCCATCTCCCTCATTCCAAAGGAACTGGGAGAGCGGGGGCCTGTATTTAACACCTCTATGTCATTCTTCAAGAGAACTGTCGACAGTTCACACCTATTCTTCATTACCAAAAAGCTATCTCATGCCTCGTGAAATATTTAATCACTGACACTAGGGAAGAAAGAGCTAATTACTGTCTAGGCTTCCAGACAGAGACGAGAAACTTTTAACAATATCCCCTCTGCAGTACATTTAACAAAACTTTTACATTGGCGTTAGATTTAGTTTTTGGGTAAGTATTAGCATGGGGGCATATTTACAATAACTGGCGCATCCCTTCATATCAGCAGGGATGCGCCAATTATTGTGCGCCACAGCTCCGACACCATGGATGCGCCGCATTTACAATGCGGCGCACCACGGGGCAAAAACGGCACAGATGCGTGACGCATCTGTGCCGCAAAAGTGGCGCATTGCTGGAGTTGCGTCGCAAGCACGACACAGCTCCAGCAATGGTCTGGGGGGCCCTATCTTGTTAATGCTGCCTCAATCCTTACGCCTGCTTCAGGCAGGCGCAGGGTTTTGACGCAGCATGGACATAAAAGTGACTGAGTGAAATCTTGTAGATTTCACTCAGCCACTTTTAGGAGGCGTTCCTGCGCTGGAACGCCCCCCCTGCGCAGGAACGCCTACATGTGGCGCAGGGCTTTACAGCGTGACGCATCTACCAGATGCGTCACGTTGTAAGTACCCGGAACTATGGCGCAGGATTTGCGCCGCCGCTACATCACAAAAGTGACGCAACGGTGGCGTAAATGAGGCGCAAGGGGCTTGTAAATCTGCCCCATGGTGTTTCTGTTTCTGTTGCTGTTTCCCAAAGCAACTCATGGCTTGATTTCACAAGTAGGCTTTTACTATAGCTATCACAATCTATGTAAGGACACGTCGTTCCCAATATTGTGCACGTCCACCCCTCTTAGATTATACACTCTGCCATTGTGGGCTCTAAGACATACCTTAAGACTATTTGAGATAATGTATAAAGTGGTCATTTCTACATGTGCCAGCTGCAGTTTAAGCTGCATTCACTCAGGCCATCAATGGCAGTTCTGAAGCCAATATTTTTAAAGTAACCAATGTGGATGGTGTAAGATGATACTGCAGCTCACGTGGAACATTTAAGGGCATATTTACTTACCTTTCACACAATGCAGCGCAGCAACAGTGACATATTATCAACGATACTGTCTCCTAGTGCTAACGCACTTGTGGCAGCCAAGCACCAACGCAGGCACTCTTGCATCATGGTGCAAGGGGGCCTGAATTGTAGTCAGGATAATGTTTGTGCTGGAATGCACAATGCAGCACACATACAAAGAGGAAATACTGAGGAGAAATAAAGATATTTTTCCATGTTATGACACACAGAAGTTGTCACACCGTTTTGGCACAAACCCATATTTACAAGCTTTTGAAAATACATGGGTGAACGTCTGGACGCACTTAAACGCCAATGCACCACCCATGTAATGCCTACCTGACGTAGGGTACGGCAAGGCAGCGCTATGGGTATTGCATGGCTTTGTAAATACCAAAATATATTTTGCGCCAGGACTGCGCCAAAAAAGTGATGCAACCCCAACACATAATTTGATTAAAACTGGGCCTTCAGTATTATGCTTTGGGTGTACTTCCCGGGCCATGTTAGTGTGGCACATGTTGCTGTAGCATATGCAGCCTGGTACTAGCCTGTCTTTCACCATATTTAATGCTCAGAGCACATGCACTGGGGCTGTGTAAAAGTCTCCCAGTACCAAAATGCCAGTACATTTAGTCGGAAAAATGTCAGGAACCAAGCAAAAATAGGAACTTTCCTATAGATGCATTTACATTTGGGCTGTGTTTTTAGGTTCCTTAAGGGCATTGGAGATATAACTCCACAATTTGGCTATACACACGTAAGAAGTGTCAACACCTTTAGCCTGTTTGAAGCGAGAAACAGAGAGCAAGTATCTTCGGTTCGGCAGCATTGAATGGGAAGCCCTACGTTTTTTAACTTGTCAATTAATGTGTCTATTTTCGTTATGGTAATGGGCAGAAACTGGTGAGGTGTGCCTTTGACTTTTAGTTAGTTGACACAGAGCTACAGTTATATAAACCAAAGGTTTCAAATGTATTATTTCAATCCCAAATGCTGCCGAAAAACAATGGGTTGTCTAGGCACCTAATCAACAACAGAGCGACGTTAGAATGCACTCCTAAGGTTATCACCTTGTCTTTGAATTTGATTCTGGTGGATTGGCTTTAGAAGATTGGTTAGCAGCCGGTAATCTCTGTAAGGATGGCCTCAACTCATAATAACAAAAAACGGTTGCATTCTCAGTGTAGCTCATCTACTTGTTATTCATCAATAATTTTATTGCCAGAAAGATTTCGATAAACAGTTTCTGATTGGCATATGTGTCCTTAGATAGATTAAACACAACTTGTGTGTCATTGGGCAGTCATAAAAGGTTGTGTAACTTTTACTCAATAAATCTTGTGGAGACATTTCAAAACAAGGATGAGATGGGTGAAGAAATCCAAAACCTAATCATATTGATGCAGATTGAGTCCTGCCAATACATAGGGGCAGATTTACAAGCCCTTGCGCCACTTTTGCGTCACTTTTAACATGGGAAGAGTGACGCAAAAGTGGCGCAAGGGGCTTGTAAATCTGCCCCATAGTTCATTACAAACAGAGGCAAACCATTTCACAGCTTGTTCTGACACAACTGCCAAATTCCTGAGCCCTTCTGTCATAAAGGTGTGGATGAGACTTTGAAAATCCGCAAAGAGGTCCTTCAGCATAAATCGCAAGGTCTTCTCCATCCATAATGTCTAGGATGGAAGACTATACCAGTCTTCAGATAACCATATCGGGTGTAAACCCACACTGCCACTTCCCTAAAATCTTTTGTCTCAAGGAGTTTTTGAATTGTAATGTTGTTGACTTCCTTAAAACTTTTAGGAGGAAGGGTACTTGTGAAATGGGTTGCTCATTTATGGTGTCTGGTCTGAATCGCTGAATAGTAAGTTTCTTGAGCAAGAGGGTGACCCATGCTTGCTTCACTTTATCCTGTAGACTAATCCACCTAAAATATTTATTGACAAAGTTTGCAATGAAAGGTGCGAAAACATCATCAAATTATTTTACAGTTCTTGAAGGACGTGAACCCTTTCATACATATTAGAATTTTAAATCTTTAGTATTTCATTAGACTTCATCCATTATAGTTTCTATGATTTTAAGGGTGTTATGTAATGAATTAATCTGTCAGATTCAGATTAAATATATTAAACAAAAAAAAATGCATAAATCATCACGCAGCACAAAAACTGTTAAAATGACTACAGTAACTACAACTGTCAATATAACTCTTTTTAGATTCCATCATACAGCAATATTCTTAGCTCATTATGCTGTAATACTTTAACTTAATATAATTCTTATCAATATCATACCTCACAATAATATTTCTTACTTCAACACCTTTAGTAGTCACTTTTCTTGTTTCAGAATATAAATTTAGTCTTTACTTCAGAACATGCTATGACTGATGACCAACTATCACACCAAGATATCCTTACTCAGTAAAGGGTAGGAGAAGTAGGAGAATGTGTCTCGACAACCTCACGTATGACTCAAATCAAAGAGTTAGTTGTTGGACTCGGTGCTTTCTGCAGGGTCATCTCCAAGCTTTTTACCTTCCCCCTCCTGTTTTCTGAACCTGCTTATGTCAGCTTTTAGGACTCTGCCCACTTTACCCACTTTGCCACTGCTAACCAGTGCTTGTGCTCTCTTCTTAAACGTGATAGAATTGCTTTATACCCAATTAGCATATTTAATTTAATTGTAAGTCCCTAGCAAATTGGTACTACAGGTACCCAGGGCCTGTAACTTACATGCAACTAGTGGGCCTGCAACATTGATTATGCCACCCATTTAAGTAGCCTCTTTAAACACGTGTCAGGCCTGCCATTGCAGCCTGTGGGTCCAGGTTTAAACTGCCTATGTTGACCTGGCAAACTAAACCTTTTGCCAGACCTATACCCTCCTTTTAATACACGTAAGACACCCCTTGGGTAGGCCCTAAATGGCCCAGAGGACAGGGTGCAGTGTATTACAAAAGTTGGACATATACTTTGAAGTTTTACATGCTATGGTAGTGAAAAACTCTTTAATTTGTTTTTCACTACTCCAAGGCCTATCTCTCTTATAGGATAACATTGAGTTTCCTTATTACAATAATAAGTGATAATTTTCAATTGGGAGCAGGTAGACAGGTTGAGTTTAGTGTCTAAATAATTGTAAATAGAAGCCCTCTTTGATGGTAAAGTTGGATCTTAAGCCACAATTGTGAAAATGGCATTTTTAGAAAGTAAGCATTTTCTTGTCCTAACTATTTGGGAACTGCAGCCTGTCTGAGTGTAGCTGACAGTTTGTCCTTGTGTATTGCTCCGAGACAGTGAGACAAAGGGGAGATAGATGTTAGCAGGATGTGCCACTCTGACCTAATGAGGGGGCAGATCTGTCAACTACCACACTTGCAGTCATGCACATCACTAAGGACCATCCTGAACATACTCACAATGGATTTGTCACTAGTCTTTTGCGTACCCAGACAACCTAGGGCATGGGCAAGGAGGAACGGGATGCCGGACACCTCAGGGGGGCGGAAACCCCCAGAACATTCTCCCGCTTTAAAGTAGGCACCAAGTGTAAATACCCAACACGTCAGTACACCTCTAGACCTGTGGAATACTCAGAAGGACTGCTGTTCTGCTCTGCTGCAAGAAGGACTGCTACTCTGCTTGCTGCCCTACTTCCTGAGTGAAAGGACAGGAACTGCATCTTGAAACCAGGACCACCAGAGTGGCTTCAAGAGCTAGTTGGTTGGCCTCCTTATCGGAGCCTCAGGGACAGAAAAGGCTCCAACCATCTGAGCCTGGACTCAGTCCGCTGTGAGTCTGCTCTCCAGGTGGTGCCACCCCAGTCTTGGAAGTGGGCCTGAAGTTGCTCTGCCAGCCCAGCCATGGTCCTATGGGCGGAACCAATGCAACTCCAATTGGGAACCGCTGCTGTGCGATGCATCCTGAATTCAGAACCTCAGATTGCAGCCTGCAGTCTCCTCTGAACTGCCGCTGCACAACACATCTCCTCGAGAGGACCTTGTATCGTCTCTGCTGGGCGATGCATCCTCTGCAAGGCACTCCACATCGCTTCACAACCAGGATTTAAGGAACTTTTTTCCCAGGCCTACCTGGATCCCTGTACGCAGTCCATGCTCTATTGCTGTTGGCCTGAACTTGTGACGTTTCTCATTCTAACGCAACCAGATAACCACAGTTGGGGCTCTGTGCTTTTTGGCATTATGTTCACTTAAATCTTTACAATTGTTTCACCAGTTTTACTGATTGGATTTTTGTCATTTTGGTCTTAAATATTTATTAGTTTTTACTCTATTTATCTGAATTGGCATGGGATTTTCCTTGTGTGGTGTTTCACTTAATTACTGTTGGAATTGCCACATAAATACTTTACACATTATGTTAGAAATGGGGGTCTCTAGTTGGCAGTGGTATGCACCCTGTCCAAGTAGGGACCCTTCCTTCTAGGCAGGATAAGGGGATTAAACACCCAAGATAACCCATGCTCACCCCCTTAGCAGCTTGGCACGAGCAGTCAGGCCTGTCTGAGACGGAATATGTAAAGCATTTGTACATAACCTACACAGTAACACAGTGAAAACACTACGAATGGACATCAACCCAGTATAGAAAAATAAAGTATCTTTATATAAGCCAAACAAGACCAAAACGACAAAAAGCCAACATACACAACTCAAAATATGGCTTTTTAAGGGTTTCAAGCAATTCTGTCCACAGAGAATTATAGATGCATGATTTTTACACAAAGTACCTCAGATGTGTCAAAATCCACAAGGTAAAACAGCCACAGAGGAGGGAAGTGTCAGAAAACACAGTGATGTGTCAGTTCCTGAGTCCTTGGGGAGGCAATGTAACGGTTCTGCTGCATGCTGGAGAAGTGATGCGTTAAAACCTGACTGTAGGTAGAAGTGAGACGTCAATTCCAAGATGGTTCTGGTCTGTGGGTGCTGCGTCGGTGAAACGTGGCACACAGGTGCGATGCACGGAAATCCGGGATGCGCTTTAGCTTGAGGCAGTGGTGGCTAAGAGGCACTGTGGTGGTTTCTTCAGCTGCGGTCCCACGATGCGCAGATCCTAACAACCACACAGCAGGGCCTACATTAGAGTCAGTGCGGGGTCTCAGACCTCGGAGATGTCCTGAACTCAGTGTGCAGCAGATATTTTAGTCACAGGCAGGTGCAGCATCGATTTCTTCAGCCGCACGGCGGTAGTGAGTGTACATTTCTCACGCATGCCGGTGCTGCATGGGAAAAACAGGCACTGGAAAGGTGAAACGTCGATTTTGATGTCTTCAAGCAATTCTTTGCAGCAGGAACAAACTTCAATGGCACCACAAGACAAGTCAGAACTCCCCGCAGTGGAGTTCGAGTATGCTGCAGGTGAACCCTCTGTCTCCCTGTGACTTCTTAACAGTAGTGATGCTCCATTTCAAGCCTTTGGAGAAGCTCCTCATGCAGGATACAGCAAAGTAAATATCCAGACCTTTTCCTCTTCAAAGTAAAAGCAGCAACTGCAGACCAACCCAGCAAAGCAACACACAGCAAAGAGGCAGTACTCCTCCTCACAGCTCTCCTCCTTGGCAGAGGTTCCTCTTGATGCAGAAGTATTCTAAAAGTCTGGGGTTTTAGGTCCAATACTTATACCAGTGTTGGCATTTGAAGTGGGCAAACGGTTAAAAAGAGAGTCTTTGTTGTTTACAAGTTATAGTCTTGGCGCCAAACACACTCCAGGGGAGGGGTGGAGACAGCCTTGTCAGAGGATAAGCACCTCCCTTTTCAGGTGTCAGTAACAACTCCTCCCTCCCACCACTCTAGCCTGGTGATGGCGCGTCAGAATATGCAGGACATACCTCAGCTCCTTTGTGTGACTGTCTATTTATTTAAAACTCTTTTTATTAGGTACATGACTTGTGACAATATCTGTAACAGTTATCGTGTTCTTTACATGTTGCGTTAAAACCTCACAGTATATCTTCACATCAATAACTATGCATCTTGCTACATGAATACATTTATTGAGTTATTCCATTTGCTACTTATTGGTTCGTCAATTGTCTTCCAATCTCGGCTCCGCTGGCGTCAAAGTGCATATGCCTCCCCTAAATGTGTTCCATTTTCCCCATTTCCGTTCTTTGTGTGACTGTCTAGAGTGAATGCACAAACAGGCCCCTGTCAGTCTAAACCAGATGTTGATTTCACAGGCAGGCAGTGCCACAGGACGGTTAAACAAGAAAATGCCCACTTTCTAACAGTGGCATTTTCAAACACAATTTAAAAACCAACTTCACTAAAAGTTGCATTTTTTAATTCTGAGCTCAGGGAGCCCAAACTCAAAATCTCTATCTCTTCCCAATTGAAAGTTACGCTTGCAAGATGTTTCAAGGCAGCTCCAATGATAACCAATGGAAGAGACAGGACTTGCAATAGTGAAAAACGAAATTGGCAGCATTTCACTATCAGGACATGTAAAACACACCAGCACACGTCCTACCTGTTACATACACTGCATCCTGTGCATGGGGGTTCCTTGGGCCTACCATAGGGGTACCTTACATGTATTAAAAGGGAAGGTTAGGGTCTGGCAAGTGGGTACACTTGCCAGATCAACATGGCAGTTTAAAACAGCACTCACAGACAATGGCAGGCCTGAGACAAGTTTACGGAGCTACTCATGTGGGTGGCACAATCAGTGCTGAAGGCCCACTAGTAGCACCTACAGTACACTTTACTAGGGACTTACCGGTAAATCAAATATTCCAATCATGGAGAACCAATCAGTATTACAATTTACACAGGGAACACTTGCACTTTAGCACTAATCAATCAGCACTGTTAAAGTGCCCAGAGTACTGAAACAAGCAAAAACGAAGTCCAGCACATAGTCAGAAAATACAGGAGGTGGAGACAATGAGATAGGGGAAATCATGCCAAGGATGCCAGGTCTAACACATTGCCTCTAAGTTAATCCTAACTGCTCTGTGCCACGCTACCAGAGGGTTGAGCACAGGTTAATTTGGGGTTTGCTTGTGTTTCATCCTGACAATAATTGTAGTTACTGCTTGAGTAGGGTTTCTCCCCCCCTCAACCAATACGCCAATTTCCTACATTGGTGTTCAGCAGTGACATTAGGACTTGGTGGTGTGTGATTTACTACATGGTTTGGCTGAAGTTGATTTCTTCTTTTCAAATAACTTTAATTTTGCAGTTTAATACAAATTCACAACTGGACAGCAGCTGACAGTGATAATCGAGGTAATGAAGCATACACACACAATACATAATTTCACGACAGGGTAAAAGATTTGAGGACAATAAATCACTCTCCTTCATCCGTAACAGAGCTATAATCGGACACCATGTCAAAATCAGGGTCTAGCAGAGTGGCACAAAGATCTCTTCATTCATCCAGATCATCCGTCACCTCCTCATCTCGTCTACTAGTCAGCATTTGTATCTATTCTGCTAAAGCCCACTCCACGGCATCCCTATGCCAAAGCACAAGCTTGGGTGCCCTCTGCCCCATCCACATGATGGCTACTCTCCATCTGGCTAGGACAGTACTAATTGTAAAAATTTGTATGGCATCTTCCTACCTTTAGGGTGCTTTATATTGCCCAGCAGGCAACATTGTGGAGCGAGGGACATTGACAGATGTGTGGCCCTACAAACGCCTTCCACCACCAGAGTCCAAAAGTCCTGTACCTGTCGGCACTGCCAGGCTAAATGAAGAACGACAGCACTGTCCCCGATACACCAACGACAAGTATTGGGTTGAGTCAGGGATATACGATGTAGATCCCTGGGTGTAAGATACGTCCAGTGAAGGAAGTTATAATGAATCAGTTGGAAGTGGGCATTACAACAGACAGTGTGTGTAAACTCATTAAACTGCGCCCAGTCTAAACTTCCTTTATGGGGCAACCGTATGCTTGCAAGTACTGGGCTAAGTGAGGGATTTCGTGTCTTGGGGATCTATACGATAAGAATGGATTTGCGGTGTTCGAGAGTTTGCAACTCTATTTCAAATTACTAGGTCATTTTTATTTTAGGTATCTGCAAATTAGGGATTATTTTGTAAAACATCTGGCCTTGACTACAACAACTGACTCTGAGATATGGGACTGTTTACATGGGGGAAAACTAAGTCTTTGATTAGCGAAATGTATAAACACCTTATTATCTTAGACTGAGCGATAGGGAAAGGTTGGCGGCGAGCTGGAGTCAAACTTTGGGGTTGGTGGTAACACCTACCGCTATCAAGCATGCTCTCGGAACTATTGACAATTCAGTTCATTCGGTCAGTTTGAGATTACAACAATTCCGCACTATATCTATGCTGTACGATACGCCGGAAAAAATTGCTAAATGGATTCAAGGGGGCTTGAGTGGGGATCGGACAAAATGCCCTAAATGTGGAACATATGCAGCTAATATACTACATATATTCTTAACTTGTGCAGAACTGGGTACTTTTTGGCAGAAGATCGGTCAAGTGCTTCATCATAAATTGGGACAGATTCACCTCCAACAGCTATAGAAATTTTGATGGGCTATAAGGAGGGGAATCAGGCACTTTTTTTAATACTATTAGTCGCTGCCCGACTCGCAATTGCCCGGGCATGGGTCTCTCTGAAACCACCAACCATCATTAATTGGTTGGCTATTGTTAGGGAAACGTATGGAATGGATGCAGCTCTGGCTAAAGCAAGGGAAGCCCACTCCTTGGTAAAATGTGAGGCAATATGGGGACAGGTGGCATTAGATACATCATGTTAAGATTAGTATTGGAGACTTTTATTAAAGGCTTGTTTGGGGCGTTTGGGGCGTTCTTTTCAATTTAGACATTATGTACCCCTGAATTCATATGAAAAGGTTTTTGGTTTATATGTTTTTCTTTTCCTGTTCCTAATTCTTTTTGCCAAATTATAAATGTATGAATTATGCCCTTTTGATAATAATAAAAAGATTTTAAATAAATAAATAAACTGCATCTAGTCCTCAGTCCCTGGCGGGTATCCAGATCCACATCCCAAGCCACACGTGCCCTCCGGGGAGGCCCGACCCACAAGCATGCATGTTCTGTACAGCAGCGCAATCAAGTGGCAAGCAGAGCTGCAAGTTAAAAGGGTACCCACGGTTTGCGTGGGTTCTAGTGCTGCAGTGTAACATGGCCATGCCACTCTGGAGATGGCAGCTAGGCCAGTGTGGTGAAAGAAATGTCCAGGTCCACGGGACAATTCTTGACAGGACTCCTCAAAGGAAATAAATATCTCATCCAGATATAAGTCCCCCAAATAAGAGCAACCACCATCCTGCCAGGCTCTGAAGGACAAAGCGTCCATCATCGGTCTGACCAGTTTTAATACCCAGACGCTCCATTCTATATGAAATGGAGCTCACTTCAAGACTACCTGGGCACATTTTTTGCTAAATGGCTGCTGTCTGTCGGATGACATACGGAATTTCCGCCGAAAGCCCAGACCCCTCTATCAAGAGATTTGGTAGCTGGTCTAGTCAAATGCTGCTGAACAATAGACGTTTTCCCCAATCATTGTCCTACTCTAACCAGTGGGCCGCATGCTGAAGATGTGAGGTGTAGTAATACAAATCAAGGCGGAGGACCTCCTGTCCTCTATCCTTGTACAGTCTGGTCATTGTGGTCAAAGCCACACTACAGCACTGAACCGGCCAAAGTAGCGAAGTAAGTATGGAGTTCAGTTGCTTGAAGACCCTAGCAGCGAGACAGCAGGACCATTTTACCCATGGCCATTCATCCCATCAATGAGAGCGGCAAACCCAGAGTGCGTAACCGGTGTATCAGAATGCCAATGGAAGAGGCAAGAGGGAATAGCAGAGACTTGTTGTGGTTAAGACAAAGGCCCGAGATCCTAACAAAATCATTTAGCATCCGTAGCAGTTTTGGCAGGGCCTGATGGGGAGGGGAGAAAAGATAATATGGGGCATCGTTGACTTAGAGTGAAATTATGTGTGGGGTCCCACCCAGTAGTATAGCATTGTCACTCAGTTCCCTAAGCAGCCATATCGCCAAAGACTCTATTGCGAGCGCAAACAATAGTTGTGAGAATTGGCAGCCCTGCCTTGCACCTTGGCTCAACTGCCACTCTTGCTGTTGGTTCCGAATAAAGTAGACAAATCCATCCACAGCACCATGGGCCAAAGTCCATAAGCCGCAGCACCTCGAGAAAGTAGCCCCAGTTCATGGTGTCCAAAGCTTTCTTTAGATCGATCGCAACCAGTGTCAGTTCATTATCACGATGTTGGACCTCATGTAGGGCAGGGGATAAGTATCAGAGATTCATGCCAATACTGAACTTCGATAAACAAATGCACTTGTCCTCATGGACCAAGCGTGCCATACACGGTGTTAAGCGAAAGGCAGGCCCTTTGCATAGCAGCTTCACGTCTGTGTTGATCATCGTGAGTGGTCTATAAGTGGTTGGGTTGTCCACAGCTCCTACTGGCTTGAGTATCATGCAGATACCTCTGTCCCACATGGAAGGCGGCAATATCCCAGCCTCCTTGGCCTCGAGAAAGACCTCCAATAGTTTCTGCGCAACGGTGGCCAAATATGCTTGGTAGAATTCGGACAGGAACTTGTCATTCCCAGGTACCTTAGATTGTGGGAGTGAGTTCACGGCCGTCCTGATCTGCTCCAAATTTGATTGCTCATCCAGGGCTTCATTCGTAGCCAACTTTAGACCAGGGAGATCCAAGCGCTCTAAAAAGGGGGTGCATGTGCTGGCAACTATGGTTAGATCTGCGGTGTAGACTACCTGTAGGTGCATACGAAACATGTCAGCGACACCCACTCTAGAAGTGACGCTAATGCTGTCCGGGGTAATCAACGAGCAATTATTGGGGGGGTGTTTTCCCTTAGGAGAATCCAGGCCAATAGGTGGCCAGACTTATCCCCCTCTCGATGTAACCGTTGTTTGAATTGTTTTAGGGTATATTCATTGAGGCGATTCCAAAAGTCTGTTATGCGGCCGCGAATCGTGTGTTCTTCTCTGACTGTGGTTAGTGTGGAAGGGTGTGACGCCTGTACCCAAGCGAGTCTCAATTCCCTTCCAGTCAATTCAGCCTGCAGTAGGCGGTGGACTCCACAAGTCAACCCTATACAGGTACCCGCAGTACTGCCTTAAGAGTCACCCATTCCATTTCTCTACTACCAGTGAAGCCCCAGTTCAACTCGAAGTAGCCCATCAGGAATTGCGAGAGCGCATCGAGTCCTACCGGATCATCCATGATATCTGAAAGCATCTGCCTAGACCTCAGTCTCTGCGGTGTACCACCCAGTGTCACTGCACAGCAGACTGGAGAGTGGTCAGATAGGAAACAAGCCATATGTGTTATCCTAGTGCCCTCTGGGTCAGAGAGCCCAGCCACCAACATCTTGTTCGGCCTACTGTAAGTATTATGGGTTACAGAGTAGCATGTATATACCTTCTGCATGGGTTGCTGTCGACGACATGCATCGTCTAGACCAACGTTTGTCATGACCTCCCAGAGCGCCCCTGTCATGTTTGGTTTCATTCCCGCCCTGGCAGGAGTTCGATCTAGGTCTGGGTCTCATATACAGTTATAGTCCCTTAGCTAAAGAAGGAGCAGATGGACCTCTTGCATAGTCAAGTCTTGTATAGTGAAGAAGAACTTGCAGCCGTCAATGTCGGGGGAATAGGAATTTAGTATCTTTAAATCAGAACCGTCCAGGGTACCCTGTATCATGACATATCAGCCCTCAACATCCGCCTCCATGTTTGTGAGAGAGAAGGGAATCCCCAGTGCTACTCAAACCAACACTCGCCGAGCGTATGTAGAATAAGAGGCATGGAAGGTCTGGCCTCGCCATTTTTTAGCCAGCCTAGAGACTCCTGAGTCATCTAAGGGCATTTCCTGCAAGCAAGCGATGCTGATGTTGTGGTGCTTGAGAAATGTGAGTACTCTGTGATGCTTAATATAATTCCCCAAACCTCAGACATTCTAAGTAAGGAACTGGCATTCAATCCCCATCCCACACACGCAATCTCCTCCTGCTGCTGACACACTGCTGAGTCACCCAGATAATACAAACATTGCTAACAAAACAGTCCACACCTCCCCACACCTTCCCAGGGACAAACATAGTACAACCAATCGACCATCCATGCCCACCAAATTCATGTGCCAGAAGTCACACAGCATCCCCGCCCGTCAAACTGGGACCAGCATGCAAAATATGATTCTGTATTATCAAGATATAATTTAACGTATCTGGTACTTTACTCACTAGCACTGTCCGACCCACCACAAGAAGCTTCAGAACAATAAGAGAGTAAGGAAAAATAGAAAGGCTACTTGTGCTGTTCCGTGGGTAATTATTGAATAAACAAAGTGGACAAGTCCTTGGTAGGTGTAAAGGTCGTGGTTTGTGACCTGTACCTAAGCAAAAGGAGCGCAAACAACTGTTTGTTGTTTAAGGAAACCTAGCAGGTGGCATGCTTCATCATCGGGGCCCAGCGGGATTACCGAGTGCAATCCAGCTGTGCTTCAACGCCTGAACTACAGCGGAGCGGATTCTTGTTTGGAAAATGCACAGTGCTATGTGAAGTGAAGTTATGTGCTAAAAATGTCTCTAGGAAAGGCCCTTATGAAAGTTTTAATGAAAGGGTCCTAGGACATGGGTAAAACCATCGTCAGGATACACTGGAGGTTTTAAAATGAACCTCTGTATCTCTTAAAAAAGTGTAGATCTACTAGTTTCTGCCTTCAGAAATGTTCGAGAGGCTTTTGTCAGGACCATATGAGAGTGCATGACCCAAAGAAAAAGGGGACGTTGGTGTAAACATCAGCACACACCCTAAAGTGCGCTGTGAGTGTTGTGGGATCTTGTTACTTACAGATCCTATGCAGCGAATACCTGTGAAAGAGAAAATACATAGTACAACTAAAATTGTCAAATTTTCAGTTATCTGTAGGTATATCATGCTTGTCTTACTTTGGTAGCGCTCCTCTGTGCGTAGAGTGGTGGGGGCTGGTCTGAAGAAGGCATCATGCATGTGACTTTGTGAGTGTATGCATGATGGTTAACTATAAATAACCAACTGTGGTTACAGTGTGCCCCAGTAGTGTCTGGTTGACTACAAGACTACCATACTGGCATATTAGAGAATGATTAAACAAAATGCTGATTTGTGCAGTGGTGAACTGTCGTTATTTATCAATATTTTCTCGGAATGTATTTATGTTTTTGCTCAGAGAAGTGTTCGCATTATGTCACATCTTATGTTTATTAAAATTAAGTATCTCGTGATAGCGCATTATATGTCCAAAGAACACACTTAACATGGAGAGACAATACAGGACGTACTGACTGACAACAAGCAAAAGTGCGGCCTCAGTTTGATTCTGTAAGCAAGCTGCCTCATGGATCCGGTTTACAATGTTACACCCGTTTTTGACCCTGGAAAAAACAATAAGTACCGTGGAAATGGTAGCGGGAATCGGCAAAGAAGGTTAAACGAGGAAACGCTGTGTCCTGTGAAAGACTGGCGCCTGGATTTACTCATGTTTGTCTTTGGGCTGTAATGCATTATCACCTACGTTGCAGTCCGGTTCCCGCCGTTTGTGGGATGCGGTGGGTCTAAGCGATACAATTTGTAATTTGCGGTCACGGGGAAGCGTGAGAGCGAGGCAGGCATGTTCCCGGCACTAGTGCGCAACCCTCTTCTTTTGATGGCCCAACACTGAACATAGACTACATGATAACTGAAAATGTGACAATATAAGTTGTACTATGTATTTTCTCTTTCACAGGTATTCGCTGCATAGGATCTGTAGGTAACAAGATCCCACAACACTCACAGCGCACTTTAGGGTATGTGCTGATATTCACACCAACGTGCCCCTTTTTCTTTGGGTCACACACTCTCATATGGTCCTGACGAAAGCCTCTTGAACATTTCTGAAGGCTGAAACTAGTAGACCTACACTTTTTTAAGAGATACAGAGGTTCATTTTAAAACCTCCAGTGCAGCCACAGCCTGGGGGATGGAAGGCCCCTGTCGCTTAGGGTCAAGGATGAAGTATGGCCTCCCCCAGCACATGGGTTGTCAGAAGGGTGCTGCAATGGCTGCCAGACATGTGTTGCAGAGGAGATAACACCGCTGGCCTGCGGCAAGCAGTCGCTCACCGCGAGCTCCGTACCAAAGCCGCCATCTTGGAGGTAGGGTCGCCGGCACGCCCCCAGTAATCCACTCCTCACACAAGGCCCTTGACCAGGCCGCTGTGCACTTGTGCAAGTGGTATCTGAGAGGGCCTCAACCCAGGCAAACAGAGCACCCACACTGGCTTCAATAGTCCAGGTGCCTGTAGCACCACCCACTGGGTAACACAGAGCTTTGTCTGGTAGCAGCGTTGTTAGGGGGATTCAGTAGGCCCCAAGGTGTGCTTAGGCTCCAGAAGTCTGGCTTTCTTGGTGCAAGGTGCTGTCGATGAGGGTGCTGGGGCACAGGATGTCCAGATGCTCGTTGAGGTGCAGACGGGCCAACTACAGGCCCAGACGTATCGCTGTGTGATCGTCTCCAGGAAGCTTAGGCTGTACTCTCGCCTTGGGGAACCTTAACTCGCCTCATGAGGTTCCTAGAGCCTACGGATATGTCTGTGGGTCAGTCACTGCCTCTCCAGTGGTGAGAGGTGCTGTCTAGTGTTGCCGGATGAGGATTGAGTAGGTTTCTTCCTCATGGCTGGCTGGGAGCTCACGTCTTGTTGGCCATGATTCCAGGCTATGCCACCTGGCTGAAGTATATTTAAGAAGCTGACAGCCTTTACAAATACTGGTCAATTAATTGAATTAGAAACAATTTGATTGCATATTATGGAACACAAGAGATTTTATCCAGACATCTCACTTTGACTATAAAAACAAAAAAAACGTTAAAACAACTAATCAAAGGTTGCACTTTTATTTTCAGATTTTGTTTAAAGACAGTTCTATATGTTTCCCTAGCGTCAGGTAATCAGAAATATTGACAGCTACAAAATATATACATATATTGAGGGATTGGGTCAGCCTTTTTCGTCCAATGGTCTGTCCAGCTGTCATTTATATTTTGCTTTCTCCCACTGCAGCATACATCACAGACAATTGGTTCATCCACTGCATCCATTGGCTCTCTTGCACTCTGAGTGACAGCATTTTATTTGATCATCTATGCACATTCACCTAAAAAGATGCGCACCCCAGTGCCAGGGTGGGAGCCAATACTTTCTCAATGCTTTTTCATTTATTTTTTAGTCTCGCTTGTCTTTAGGTTACAGTAATTCAAAGCTAATAGTACTTTTTTGTGGAATAAGAATCATATTGCCTGTGCTGTGCAATGAACCTAGGGGCATATTTACAAGGGCTTTATCTCCGCTTTTTTGGCTTACAAAGCCAAAAAAGCTGAGATAAAACCAGCATCCTATTTACAAGAGGGTGCTAACATGCATAATCGCATGTTAGCACCCTTTTTCCCAACGCCTCCCTTTGCATCTCCAATGAGATGCAAAGTGGGCGTACCCTGGATGGACTACCTTGCAAATATCGCTGATGTTTACATCGCAATATTTACAAGGTAGCCCACATGATTTTAGCAGATGTTAGATTTAGGCGAA
Source organism: Triturus cristatus (assembly GCF_964204655.1). Classification (NCBI taxonomy): domain Eukaryota; kingdom Metazoa; phylum Chordata; class Amphibia; order Caudata; family Salamandridae; genus Triturus; species Triturus cristatus. The sequence goes on along the minus strand of NC_140591.1, from coordinate 140,123,874 downwards.
AACTGATGTTTTCGCCAAAATCTAACGTCTGCTAAAATCCTGACTTAGCCATCCCTAACACAGGGGGTGGATTATGCTGATACGACCCTGTGTGTCGTATCAGCCAGGTTATCACAGTTTTGCAGGGAACTTTGCTGGAAAACCAGCGATATTCCCTGCAAAAGGGCGATAACCTCGCTATCTCTGGAATTTTTATCGCCCTGGAGAAACACGTTGTTAATAACGCACTGCTAGGGCGATAAATTCCAGAGATAGCCTGCGATAATATTATTGTCGCTAAGCACGGCCAGCGATAATTATCGCTGGCCGTTGGTAATATGCCCCCTAAAGCGGTTTCTATACCTATTCCTACACCTGACTGTGGGAAACACCAGCACAGACCTTTGTATTAAAATGCCATGAAATATGTTTTTTTACTTTTATTGCATGCATATGCCTGCCATATTTAGGCAATGGCATGCTTTCTTTTTTTATTTTTGTGGACTATGATTGAAACTAAATTAAAAAATGTAACTATTTCATCAACTTTCCAAGACCACACCATTTGACTTTGCCAATGTATGTTTAAAGTTGAATTGGCAGTACATACACATTAGACGAACACTGTAGTTTAAGTCATTAAAGTGTGTTATGAGGTTGCGAGAAAGATGGAACCTGTCCTCTTTTACCATTCATCCATCCTAGTATATCAGTACCCAACATGTGTATCTTGAATCTCTAGACATTTAGTAGCCCTTGGTTTCTGTCTCCGCTCCTAATTGATCTCGGTCCACTGGCAATGGCTTGTCATAATTTGGTATTTATGAGTACCAAACAGATGAATTACAGTAGCGGGGCCTAAACCCTTTTGAATCGTATTCTTGTATTTTTATTCTTCTGGGGTATCTTCCTTACAGAGCTAAAGGCAAGAATAAAGGCTGAGAGGGGGTGCTAGAGAGCAGGTTAATACATGATCAAGAAAAGGCAGGTGTTTGGCACTGAGGCAGGGAGGGAGCTGGGTAGACACTGTGGACACGGCACAGAGGCAATTGTCAAGGCACCCCCAGCACCCAGGATCACCCCAGCTAGATTCTGACAGATGCTCTCCCTGTATAGAATACACAGTCACGGCATTTGAAAAAACGCAGGGAAGCTTGGAATTCATCTGATAATAATAAACCGCAGTAGTGACTCATACTCTCTGCTGAAGATTTACATTTGCAGTATTGCTAAAAGTTTTCAAGTCAAACAACTTTACATAAAAGCCCCCAATAAACAACATTTCTAACAGCTTCAGCATTCGTTCCCACTACTCCTGTTCTAAAGATTTCAAAGTGTTCTTCCTCTACGCCTCACGACCTGGCATTTCCCACCAGAACCTGAAATTAAAAATCATGCAAGTGAAAAACAGGCAAAGGAAAAAAAAACGACTAGGGTAAAGGATGAGCCATGTCTAAACGTCCACTCTAGAACACACACATATTGTACACATACTGTGATTTGTGCATCGCCCTAGTGTTTTGTTTCACAGAGCAAGGCGATATTATTGTAGGCAGCCTCGATTCATCTGTGTTTACTTCGTCAAATCTAGCAATACACATTTTACAAACCAGTTCTCTTCTAATGTGCACGAATAAATAGTCTAAGTAATTCAGAAATGTGCATAACGTGCTATTTAAAGTGAGTTAACAGAGTCTGTATTAATGTTTATCTATTTTTATTCTCTCGCTCTGAGTACATTTTAATTCACGATTTACATTGTAACCTTACTTAGTAACTAATACTCTTTTGTATATAGCCCAAGATATTTGATTGTACGTTGCAGGCGAGAAACTATATTATGTTTACTACGCTATAATGGCGTAAAACTTTTAATTTTAACTTGTTCTCTTTTAAATGGCCGGTCTCAGCCATCCTTAGGAAAACACAAATTTAAATGAATTATTTATACAGTATTCATTAACACGCAAAAAGTCTATGCTCAGGTTTGCGAACGCTGAATCATTTAAAATGATTTGCACACAGGAATGGTGCAAAGAAAGAACAAAATGATTGTATCTAGGTTCCTACACCTGGAGTCTGAAGTTATTTCATCAGACCATGAACACCTAAACAGCTAATCTTTATGCCACTATTTTTTGGTGATAAGAGACTGTAAGCACTACAGAAGTCATACATGGATGTTATATTATATGGCTCATAGAGGTTCGAAAAAAACCTTATTGAAGGTTCAGTTATAGTTGTGGCAGAAGTAGTCGCAGGCGGTGGACTTAAATAAACATAACGGAGCTGTCATGTTGTACAGTATGGCCCAAAAACCTAAAAACAATGTGTGCTGAGATCTGTGATGTCATGTGTAGGATCATGAACATAGCATGTTGGTGGTGGGTGTCACCTTGTGCAGCTAACACCACAGGCGAATTTCAAATACTTTTAGGTTTTGTGTCATATACACTGATTCCCCACATTTCAGTATATTGTTTGGTGTTTATGTTTATGTTTTGTAAAGTGCCTGGTTACTCCTAACGGAGTGTCCCCACGCTAGGGGAAAAAGTCCTCACCGTCCACGCAGCCAACCGCCTTTCAGACCCTTAAACTGCTCTGCTGTTAGATTGCCTAAACGCCATGTCTTTAGCTGTTTCCGAAATTGTTGTGCAGAGGGCTGCATCCTTAAATCTAAGAGGAGAAGGTGCCACTTTTTTTCTGCCACCAACAAAACGACTTACACCCCAAGGGAGCCCTATGGACCTTTGGGACCACCACCAAGAAGTCTTGTTGGTAGATAAGATTTAATCAGCGGGAACAGAAAGCTTGGGCCCTTGCCATTTAGAATTCTGTGGCAGAAACAGAGGTCTTTAAAAGTACTCTTTCCTGTACTGGGAGCCAGTGTAATTTCGTCAGGGCATCGCCCAATGACAATCGCCTCGGGATTTTCAGCAACATCTTGGCCGCAGAATTCTGTTCCCTCTGCAGCATTTTTGTCTACTTTGGGAAACTCCAAGAAACAGCACGTTACAGTAATCCAAGCTTGATACTATCAGTGCCTCGATAACTGTTTTTTGGCTGCCTCTGGCAGAAAGTCTACAATTTTCCATAGCATCCTCAAGATACCAAAACAGGTACCAGCCAATGTGGCGATTTGATGATCGAAGCTAATGGCCGAATCCAATCAAATTCCTAAACTCTTCGCTTTAGGTTTGGGTGTGGGAGGCTGACCCAATTCTGGGGGGCACCATACCACGGACCATAGGGACAGTTGCTTCCCAACCACTAGGATATCTGTTTTTTCTGCATTCAATTGCAGACAACTCAACGTCATCTAGTTTGCAAGGTTCGCCAGACAAGCTCTAAATTTTGGAGCCGACTCTACAGCGTCCTGTGTTAGCGTGACGATTAGCTGTGTGTCATCTGCATACAATACCATCTGTACCCCATGTCTCCCCACAACCTCTGCCAATGGACGCATATACATATTGAACAGAGTAGGGCTCAATGCCGACCCTTGGGGGATGCACTGTCGCAGGGGGAAAACCACAAATTTATGGCACTGTTGAATGACTTGGAATGATCTGTCCAATAGAAAATCGGTCAGCCAGTCAAGCGTCGTTCTCCTCATGCCCAATTTCCATAGGCGTTTCAAGAGAAGACCGTGTGATACAGTGTCAAATGCAGCACTTAAATCCAACAGGATAAAAGGCTGCTGTCTTGCCCTCATCTGTTGCCATGCTCAAAGATTCCGAGGGTAATAACAAGGCCGCTTTGGTACTATGTTGAGGTCTGACACCTGACTGTGTATCATGTCGCTGCTTGCTACCTTCCAGTAATTTGGTTAGTTGGAGATTAAGAAACCTCTCCGCCAGTTTTGCTAAAAGAGCAAGTAGGGAGACTGGTCTCAAGTTTTCTGGAAGAGAGGGGTCCAGAGTGGTGGGACTATCATTTATACCCATAGTGAAAGAGTGCTTGAACAGGTCGCAAACCCCAAAGCATCATAATGGGGGGCATAGGATCATTAGGTGAACCAGATTTAACACTGGCAAGAAGGTCGAATGTTTCCTCTAGAGTAGTTAAACACATTTACCACTGGGAGTGTAGTTTCAGGAAAGTTAAACATAAAGAGTCTGCTATCCTCATGAAAGGAGGCATATATTGTCTCGATCTTACTGGTAAAATAATGGACCACTGCATTGCATTGGTCCGCAGAGCAAGGTATAGGAGTAGTAACCCGTTCTAATGAGGACAGATTTTTAACAATCTGAAAGATCTCTTTAGCAGACCCTTTGAAGGCCTCAATTTTGTACATATGAAACTCAGTGTGCATATGTTTAATCCGTTTATGACCGTTTCTCAATGATTTTAGATAGGTGTCTTTGTCCACCTTCTTGTATCCTTTCCTCCAAAGACGTTCCAATCTTTTGCACTTCTTTTTTAAATCTAGAAGTTCTTTATTAAACCATTTGGCCGTTGGAGTGCGTCGGAAGCTACTCCCTGTTTTCAGAGGCGCCAGCGAGTCCAACGCTTCTGTTATCCAGGAGGTTGTTTATCCGTTGGCTTTCTGTGGACAGGTAACTAAAACAGAGGGACATCCGCTAGGTTAGCCGTCAGAGCTTCAGGGGTAACTACTGACCAGTTGCAGATGTTTTTTCTGTATAGGAGGGCCCTGGATAGGTTAAACGGTCTTCGATTCTAAAAATAAATAATAGAATGTTCAGACCACGCCACTGGCGTTAGTGAAGAAGTTCCTACAAAATTGTCATTTGCAAAAATGGGATCGAGCGTATGCCCTCCAGAGTGTGTCGGACCAGTGACGAGCTGAAGCAACTCCAACGACTCAAGATCTTTCACAAACAATGATGCTGAAGGGCATTGGCTATCATCCACATGTAGATTGAGGTCCCCTAAAACTACAAACTTAAGAGAAGCGCAGGAGATAGCGTGGAAGAAAGTCCACAAAAGAATTTAAGAAAGCCTTGGCCGATCCTGGGGTCGATATATCAGGAGCCCTGTTACACAATACGACTGAGTTAACTAAAGAGAGAACAGGGCTGCTTCACATCCCGAGATGGTCACCTCAGTTAATTTAACTTGGAGCTCTTTTTAAAAAATGATTGCCAGCCCTCCTCCTCTTTGAATTGGTCTGTCTAATCTCAGCATAGCGTATCCCTCAGGAATTGCATCCAGAAAATCTGGTGCAGATTGATTGTGCAGCCAGGTTTCTACCAGGAAAAAGGCAGCTGGTTTTTGCGAGCTCAGCAGATCAGCGAATGCAAATGTATTTTTACTCAATATCCTACAATTCAAAACCAACCATTCCGTCTCTCCTCCTCTTGCCCGTCCCTTGCCCCCCTCTGTCCATGGAAATATAGCGGTGTTAAATGCAAAAGCACACTTACCACAGCCCTCTGCCCAGCTCAATCCGATAAAGGCAGTGCACCATTAAGACTAATGCCCAGTCATTCCGCAGGTGAGTAGCATAAACGGTCTTTCGGGGAACGGGCAATGGGCCTAGCCCCTGCCAAGTGTGGACGGGCGCAGACAGGCTTGCCTTTGGCGCGCCTCTGGCATGCCAGCAGCACGCCCACTGCATGCGGCAGTGCAGCTGCCATAGTTTTATAGCCTGCCTCTAAGGGTGTGGCTAATCTACAAGGAAATAAAATTGAAGAGTAAACTAGGAAGCCAGGCACCTCTCCGTGCCTAGAGCGCTACAAGGAGATGAGCATAAGTAGAAAACACGGGCTGTCAAGCCCAAGTACAGCGATGTGCATCTCTATTGCAGAGGAGAAATCTACTGAAGCTGCGCACCTGCCACAGTTTTATAGCCCGCCTCTAAGTGGTCTGTCCAGGTCAGAGGTAAGATTTCTTTGAGTAAGGTAGTGTCATTATTTGTAAAAATACCATCAAGGGTATGCCCTATCCTGATGAGTGGGGCCTGTGACAATTTATCTAAGACCAGTCAAAGCCATGAGTTCATTTAAATTATCTGTACTGGTGTCAGAGCTATCTTCCAGATGGAAATTAAAATCACCTAGAATGTGTGTTGATTTCTCGGCCGCACATACTTCAAGAAGTGATTTAACTGTATACAGAGGTGCACGTCTCTATGGCGAGGATGGTGACGCAATTCATTGAAATGAAAAGGATTTGTAAATGGTATACTCCACCCCTGCAGCCAGAGATCCTATTGTACTGGGGATATGTCTTTGCTTACCAGGTTCTGACTGGTAGGCACGTGCTTAGGTAATGCCCAGTGCCCAAATCACATTAATCACTGGTCACATGGCGTTCTGCCATGCCTTCTGGCTAGACCTCATGCTTTTTGCACATTTTCTTGTCTTTCAACAGAAGCAGCCCATGGCCTATGACCATATCCTGTTCATAATTCCAGCAGCCGTCACTGAGCCCAGGACACCCAAGCCCTGTGCACCCAAAGCACAGAGCACTGCCTCTGGCTATATGTAGTGGAGCGTTGGATTTTGCCAAGCTTTACATCCAATTCTCATGCATCCAACATACTGTTTAGAGTCTGCAACATTCCACCAATTGTCAATATCTAATGAAAATTGTGGTTCTCGCACTAGAAAGGAGTTTGAGAATCAGCGCCATTCTAAGATTATTGCACGCATCTTTACGTGGCACTATTCTCAAATTGCACTTTGGTTCAAGAACCATAAAAACAAAAGTGCGATAGTTCTGCACAATTTTCATACATCGGTTTAAAAAATGAATTGTTGTTTTCCTCCTGGGGCGTAGTAGCAAGCCTCATGGAGCACTGGCTTTTTTTCTATATCTTCTTTTGTGAAGGAGATTTTTAGGGGGAATGCCTTGCCTCTGAAGACTTTTAAAGGGGCTGTGAGAAGTTGGCCTGGCATATGCTGTCCACTAGTTATAGGGGACACCTTGCACCAGTCCAATTCGACTCTTATGGTGATAGGTTAAAAGACAACCTTTAAAGAAAGCTATCCTAGTGGTAGCTGTGGAGAGCAGCCTTCAGGCTAAGTCTTGAAGGAGTGTTACACTTATTGTTTTACCATGGATAACCTCTTGAATGACCAAATGAAAGAGTAGTCCACACAGGTATATATTCAAAATATATGTATTTATTCTAAGAACAAATCCCACTAGTCTCTGGTGAGGCTGGAGGTAAAGATACAATTTAATAAATCATTTAAACAACAATAAATAGCACTGGAATCACAGGGCCCCAGGGGGGGACCAAACCATATATTAAAAAAGTGGTATAAGAACCACGACAGTTCTGCAGACAGTGCCTAGGGCACTTAGGGTCGCTGGCCCCTTAAGAAACCACCCAAGGTAGTGAGGAAGGGGACCCATGGGAGACGGGTGCAGTGTTTAAACTACAGTCGGGATCCCTATTAAACCCTATGGGAAATGTCGTGGTTGGAAATTACAAGAATCTGGACACTTCCAGCAGGAGTTCAAGTTCAGCAGCTTAGAGTTAAGCTTTTGGAGGGCCCACACCCACAACAGTACCGAGGTACCACTGTTACCTGCCCCAGGGAAGCCGGGTGCATAGGTTGTTTTCGATGTCGGGTCGCGATCTCGTTTTCAATGGAAAAAGGTGGAGAACTGCTGCTGGCGTGAAGCGTCGTCGATGTCGTGCAGATTGAAGATGTAGATCTTGAAGGTAAGGACCTGAAAGCAGAGGGGACAGAGTCTGGGTCACTAGCCAGTGACCAGGGAGCTCAGGAGAACGAGCCCTTCAATGTCAGGTGTTTTCAGGTTGAAGACGGGTAGCTTGGATCAGCAGCCACGGGGTCCAGGAGGCTTCAAGGAAGGCCAGCTTCTGGAGGGCGACTGTCTCACGAAGGATGAAGGCCGCTGCGGTGTTAGTGTCCGGATTGGATCCACTAAGCCTTGGCAACCGCAACCCACACAAGGATCACAAAACAGCTACGGTGCAGACCCACGAGGTCTGAGCGAGGTCTCCAGCGAGGAGACTGTAGAGCAGGCCTAGAGCAACCAGGGAAGCCCTTTAAAGTGAAGATTGACCTCCGCTAGGGCCCATCAGTCGAGAGACAAGGGACCGCAGGAGGCGGCAATTTGGAGTGTGTAAAGATGAGCCCACGGGTCGCCGGTGCAGGCTGGAGCATCGTCCTTTAGCACAAGTAATGCTGAGAGATTGGCTCAATAATGGGCCAAAGCACAACTTCCCCACTGGTCGGGGTCGTGTGCTGTGCAAGAGGTGGCCGGTGTCCTGGGGTATTGGGGATCTCGGCACCCACGGGGTCCATGGTGCTGAGCTTTGCTGTGCACACTCACTAGCCTCTGGGATGCTTGGAAACCACCTCAGGGTAGGCAGAAGTCTTCAATGTCCGTAGGAGCAGCAGAGTTCTAACCGGGTCACTTGCAGTGTTTCAGGTGCCTGCCAAGCAGGGGGGTAACTCCTTTACCCAAGGGAGATTTCTTCATTCAGCTGTGCGGCAGCAAGTCGAAGGTTCAAGTCTTTGAAGTCCAAGATTAATCTGAGGCTCTGGGGACCCACCTTTATCCAGAGATTAGGGGAGTGTCTGAATCAGAGCCCACCAATGAGAGTTCAGGCGGGAAAGGGTGGCAGGATGCCCCTGAACCGGTTTGAGGTGGTGTATGCAGAAGTAGGCACTGGAGAAGCCCACGTGTAGTCTGTCTGGGGAGGTGGGAACACCTCCCTGCAACAAGATCCCTATTGTCCAGCTGCCGTGGCTGGAGTTCTGCCCAGCAACAGGCAGCCAGAGTCGTGCGGTTGGCGGGTAGCATCCATTTTGTACTACGTGTGCACTTTTAAATTGGTGTCTAAAATCTGCCGCTTTTACCATATCACCCCTCTAGCAGGGGGGAATCATGCCCTCACTCCCATGGCTGGATTGGGGGTATGATTCCACAATGTTTGACACCAAACATGACATGGTTCTGTGCAGCCACTCTCAAGTTATCACGCTATCGCGATTACTTATAATGCGGTTAAGAGTATATTGTATGGCTGCACTACAAACAACCCAGCAATAGTTTTACGAAGGTTGCAGAGGGGCCCTACTCAGGTAGGGGTCCCCCCTCACACATATCTCAGCACCCTGCCTTGTAGGATTAGCAAGGCCTGCCTTAGGGGTGACCTATGAGGATATATGTGTTGTATTAAGTGGGATACAGGATACCTATATCCCTGTAAGGGGTGCAAGCACCACCTTACCCAGACTACAGTAGTGGTCTGGTGGTGTCAGTTTGTATGGCTGTCCCAGGGGTGGCACAATAAGTGCTGCAGCCCCTGGTAGGCCTCTGAGGGAGCCATGTTCATGTTAACACTGTGGGTGATGCCTAGGCCTTGCAGTGTTTAATGGGAAGTATTCAGATGTGTCCGTCCTCCTGAATTCACATCCAAAAGTGGGAGATGTAGGGCAAAGGCTGTTGACAATTGTCCCCATGCCTTCTTCAAAAATAAGAACGAGACGCAAGTATAGGTGTCACCTGCCCCCCGTCCTCACTACCCTGCATACGGATGCCCAGATGGTGTATGTCGGAGTCGTGAGGGTGACCATGAGGAAGCAGATGGCAATTGTCAAGTGCCATGTCAGAGGCGAGAGCCAGGGATAAGAAGTCATAGCAGTTCTGAAGTCACAAATAAATTGTTCCAGTCTAGGATGTAAAGTTGGAAAAGGACTGTCTTATTTTCTTTCCTTACTGAATGTGTTAGTTTCCGGCCTGTCAATGTCCTGATTCCTGCTGTGGCACTGTCTTTCAAGAAATTCTGTTTTTTGGCCAGGTAAGTCGAGGTTTAGTTTATAATGGTATCGTAGATGAGGCACCGGCTCTTGAAGATGATTGTGCAGTAGAACTGGGCTTTACTTTCATAGCTTTCAGAGCTAAGATTCCTTATTGAGAAGAGTTTCCCAGGATATCCTGTTGAATTGTTTCATTTGGCTAAATTGTGCAACAGCCATCACCAATCTGTTGATAGTGACCAAATTTTAGATTTCCAGGTGCAAGGTAATTCTGCCCACTACTGTTAGATGGCTGATGGTGCCAATAGCAATCTGAGGGTTGAGGAAATTCGATTTTCGATCGTGATTGAATCAACCCGCCATTTTGTGCTCCGCCACCATTTTGTATTGCCTTCACTCAGGCAGCACGGCGAACAAAGTCTATTCTGCTTTTTCTGCAGCTTCGTGTCGAAATAACCCTTCTGCCTCTATTTGCGAAGCTGGTGTTAGGACTGGCCGAGTACACTAATCCCTGTCTGGTCTTTCTAATCCCCGTCTCAACTATCTGTTGGTTCACTCTATTCTTTTCTGACTTTATCTTATCGTCTGGCCTTCACTGTCCTCTGCTAGCATTCTCTCATTTCACAACCGTCCTCCAACACACACAAACGTATCTCGCCACCTGCAAGTTAGTTGCGGATCTGTTAATGAATTAGTCTGAGGGAGGGGTGACAAACAGAGTTGAAGGAAAGGCTTCTTCGAGTCATTTGATACTTTGTTTTCAAACCTTTCCTATTGGTGCTGTCCTGTTTTCCAACTTTTCTTATTGGCTCTTTTCTATATGTTCTGGGTGTGTATTTGGTTAATGTATATTTCACCTACGTGATATAAAAGATTGTGCGCCACGGAGTTAAGTGGCAGTCTCCTGAGAACCTACCTTGTGTACTTCTGGGATAACTGTACTAGCTGCAGCTAATAAATCCGATCTTCTAACGCCTAACAGAGTGTCCCGTGTCTCTGTGCAGCTGAGCAGGAGAACCCAGGAGATTAAGGCGTACCCCGCGCCGCCAGGTCCAAAAGGTTCTGGTTCTTTAACTGGCGCCCAACGTGGGGCGGCTTCAGTGGTACCGGTTCTGCCCGAAGGTTGTGAGGAACCCCGCAAGAAAATTGCGGAGGATTCGCGAGCCACGTTAAGCGACCCCTGTATGTCGAAAGTGGTCCGAAGGTCTTTTGTAGCGCGGTTACTCCTTCCTGACGGCTACTGACGACTGCTGCCCTGACTGCCGCCCCTGCCTTGGCCCTTCCTTTGGTGATGTATGGTAAGGCGAGACGATAGACGGGCCTCTGTTGGTGTAAGAAGACGTCCTTAGTTAAGTATTTGGTGGGTCGCGCCCACAATTTTTGTCCTTAGTATTTCTGGTTCTTAGATTTGACTATTGCAATAGCCGAAGCCGAGGGTAAGTGCATTTGTGCTGCGTAAACTGAGTTTTACCCCCTTGAAGTTTGTGAACAGTCAGGTGAAATCACGAGATGCCTGGTCTGACTAAGTTTGGAAAACTTTGTTGCTTTGGTTGTAATAGGGATTCCCGGCTTGAGGACTCTTGTCCGATTCCTTCGGTCGGAACTCCCAGATATGAGCTCTATTCAAAACATGGTGTTGGTCCCATTGCCTTTAACGAGGCATGGACCCGATACACGAAGAAAGATGGTGTTCTAAAATGGCCAGAAAATGGTAGTTTCGATTCTGATGTGCTAGATAATTTGGAAGCAGTCTTATTCAAAAGAAAAGCCCGGCCGGCAATGTTTGACTCTTTCCGCCTTTGGCGTAAGGAAGCCAAACAGAGAGAAATTAAGCAAGCAAAACGAGATAGGAAAGCACAGGGTATGACAATTATTCAGGCTGCCCAACAATTCAAAGATGATGAAATTGATAATGCTATGGAAATTTCAGGAAGACAGCATCGTATGGCCATAGACAAATGTTATCCGGTATTGCCTGTTTACCCTTCCGATAACAAGAAAGATTTAGAAGATCCCCTAATGTCCCATTTATTGAGGTTGCCTCCGCCCTATGTACAAGGTACTAATGCACCCCAGTTGTTACAGCCTGTTCAGCTGCTAGCGGTACCTCCGCTTGTTCCGGCTCTTCCGCATTTGCCTCCTCCAGTATTACCGCCTCTGCCAGTTTTGCCTTTAACTTCAACTTCTTTGCCCTCATCTCCTGATCTTCGATCTCCTTTGCCTTCTGCACCTCCTGCAATTATCGGTTCTCCGTCTGTTAGTTCACCTAATACTTTGTCTCCTATTCTCATGTCTAATTCTCCGTCCATGCGTAAGCGACTCACGGACACTGTTACTGGTATTTTATCTCCTTTCTTTGAAGCTTTAAATATGTCTCCGGCTTTTGCTCGAAGACAATCCCGCAGTCAGTTCCCAGATTTTGAAGAACGAGAAAGGTTGGACTCTCTCGCACGTAAATGGATTAAAAAGGGTCCTCAATATAGTATGCCCGATATTATGCCTACCTTCTCACAATGGAATGCGCCCACGCAAAGATATGTTTTCGATGTAATGTGTGATACTCTCATTAAAGAATGGGAGGATGTGAATTCGAGTCCGATCCCACAGGGTCTGTTAGATGTTCAGGCCGACTTTAAGAAAGGACTTATTGTGGGTTCCAAAGTTGAAAATGCTGTAAGGACACTTATTTCCTTTAGAAACTAATTATCCTCTCAGACTTTCCTTGATTCTGATCCGTCGGTTAAACTGACACTGAAAAATTATCCCATGAGAGAGGTTCCTCCAGTATGGAAGGAAGAGGTTGCAGCTCAAGGTAATAATCCAGTTATTCCCGCTCATTTTCAACGTATATGGGTACATGTACCCTGGAAGAGATCTGAAGTTTTGGCCCTTAAACAGACTCTACCGGATCCTCGTAAAAACCCTGCAGGTTGTTATAAAGAATTATCACAGACAGTTGATGCCTGCATCATGAATCTAGCTGACATCGATATGTTGATGGGAAATGGGCTAGAATTCGTAAAGAGAATCACGCACAAGAATTAGGTGCTAACTTGGATGTTATAACTGCCACAGATAGAGACCAAGTGGGTGGTGCAAAGCTTGAGGCTTTGATTTCAGAACTCCCTGGTAGGATTATTACATTAATGAAAACGATGATGCCTGCATTGAGAGTTAATTGGGATAAATTAGCAGCATGCAAACAGAAGAAAGATGAGAGTGTCTCTGATTTCTTCACTCGTTTCGAGGAGACATTCATTGATCACAGTGGTCAAGATATGGCTACAGAGGATGGTCAGCGATTATTTGTGGACAAATTCGTATTTAATTTGCTTCCTGAGCTGTCACAGAAATTGAAAGATTCTGAAAGCTCATGGGCTGTTTCTTCTTCTGCCCAAATATTGGCTACTGCACAATATTATGAAAACAGAGATAAAGAAGAAAAAGAAAAGCAAGAGAAAAAGACGAAAGAATTGAAAACAAAGGCTCTCTTGCAACAAGCCTATCCTCCTCGCTATGTTCAGCCTCAGTTTCAACAGCCTCCGCAGTTTCAGAGGTTATATAAAAAACCTGAGCCATATATTCCGCGACCTTTGTTAGGACCTAATCAATGTGCCTATTGTAGAGAGAAAGGTCATTTTAAGAATAGTTGTCCGGTTTTATAGCAGCGCAATGGTGCATTATCTGCTCCACGAGGACGTGCTGGCCTCCAGTCCGCAAACAGAGGTAGAGGTCGAGGTATGCCGACTCAAGAACAACGTTCCCTTCCTCCTCCCAATTCTGTGAATTATTTTGATCAGCAAAATGTTAGGACTACACAGTATTACAATGAGGATTGTTATGTAGAAGGCGAGAATGAAAGTCTTCATGCTAACTAGGACAGCCATGGACAAAGTAAGGGAGTCGTGTCAGTTCCAGTAGATCAGAATGGACCTTATGTTAACGTCACTACAATGGGTGTTTTAGAGCCATTTCTTCTAGATACTGGGGCGATGAGAAGTTCTATCATTCATTCCAAACTCCCTGGGGCACCTTTGTCTGGCTTAACAAATGTATCTGTAGGATTTTCTGGCGCCCCTGTTCGTAACCCGGTTTCTTGCCCTTTGCATATCTCAATTGGCCCTTATGATTTAGAAGCTCCACTTCTCTTGACAAATGATTGCGGTGAGAATCTGTTGGGTTTGGACTTGTTGAAAAGAATGCATGCTACGATATATTGTTCTCCTTCTGGTGTACATCTTACTTTAGGGCAGAAACTGACTTCTCCAATGTATTTATCCAAAGATCAGTTTCCACCTGAATTGCTTTCTCTTCCGGCAGAGCTTTGGGCCACGGGTCCAAACGATGTGGATTGTCTTGGGATTCCACCTTATGTTGTCACTCTTAAGCCTAATGTTGAATTGCCACGTATTCCGCAGTATAGAATTTCTAGTGAAGGTGAAAAAGCGCTTTTGGAAATCATTCATGATTTGGTTCCGAAGGGTGTGGTTGAGGAAACGAGAGGTAACATATGCAACAGTCCTATTCTTCCTGTTCTTAAACGCACTGATCCTTCTCAGCCTCCTGTATATCGTTTCGTAATTGATCTCCGGGAGGTAAACAAAATTGTTGTACCACAATTTCCTGTAGTCCCAGATATCACTGCTCTGTTGACGATGATACCTTCCACAGCGACTTGGTTTTCTGTTATCGATCTAAAGAATGCCTTCTTTAGTATTCCCATTGCTGAAGAGAGTAGGGATATTTTTGGCTTCTCTCTTGGAGGCCGAAGCTTCCGGTTTAAGCGCGCACCTCAGGGCTATTGTGAAAGTCCCTCTATTTACAGTCAAGCTTTAAAATGTCATCTTGATGCTTTTCATTTGCCATCTGGTGCTGCTCTTATCCAATACATGGATGACTTGTTGATCGCTGCTGATTCAGAAGATATTTGCAAAAATGTCACTGTTGCATTGTTACGCCATCTGTTTGATCTAAATCATAAGGTTTCACCTTCCAAACTACAATATGTTCGTCGAGAGGTTACCTATTTGGGTCATCTCCTATCAAAGGAGGGACGACGATTAACCCCAGAAAGAATTCAGGCTATTGCGCAAATGTCTGTGCCATCCACACAAAGGGAGGTACGTGCCTTTCTGGGTATTACTTCTTATTGTAGGCAGTGGATCCCTAACTTCTCTCTGTTGGCCAAGCCTCTGTTGGCACTCACTTTGAAAGATACGCCTCAGCCCCTTCCATGGACTGACGAATGTCAGAAGAGTTTCACTGACTTGCGTACTGCGCAATGTTCTGCTCCTGTATTGGGTACTCCCGATTACAGTAAGTCCTTCACGCTCTACGTTTATGAAAAAGAAGGTTGTGCGTTGTCAGTTTTAACGCAACGATTTGGAGACAAACAGCGGCCATGTGCATATTTTTCGGCTACGTTAGACCCAGTAGCTAAAGCATTGCCTAGTTGTCTCAAAGCAACAGCAGCAGCAGCGATTTCTATTCGACAGTCTGCTGGAATAGTGCTAGATAACACACTTATTGTTATGGTGCCGCATGCAGTGGATACCGTACTAAACCGAACAAAAACACAGCATCTTACGGGTGCTCGTTTGTCTGGATATGAGTTGACGCTTTTGGCTAGTCATGTGCACATCAAACGATGTAATACTTTAAATCCAGCTACTTTGTTGCCTCTTCCAGTAGACAAAGATGACCAAGAACAACATGATTGTTTCCGCCGTACTGAGGAAGAGACAAAAGGAAGAATTGACTTTAAAGATACACCGCTAGAAAATCCGGATGGAATTTTATGGGTGGATGGTTCTTGTTTCAAGCTTCCTAATTGAGATACAGTTTCAGCCTATGCTGTTACTACTTTACATACAGTTGTAGAAACCGCACGTATCAGACACAATTCAGCTCAAGCAGCAGAATTGATAGCTTTAACGAGAGCATGTGTGTTGTCAAAAGGAAAGAGAGTGAACGTGTATACCGACAGCCAATACGCCTTTGGTGTAGCGTTCAATTTTGGACGTCTTTGGAAAGAAAGGGGTTTCTTTACTTCTCATGGCACTAAAATACAACATGGTCAATTAGTGACTGATCTTCTTGAGTCACTTTCTTTGCCTGCCCAAATAGCAATTGTGAAGTGTAGTGCACACAAAAAGATTACAGATGATGTTGGCCGAGGAAATGCATTTGCAGATGAAGTAGCGAAAAAGACAGCGAGAGACGCTACAAGTCGAATGTATGTGACGGGTCCTGCGAATAGGGTTGGAGAGAGAGGAATGTATGAGGATACA
This sequence comes from Triturus cristatus, assembly GCF_964204655.1. Classification (NCBI taxonomy): domain Eukaryota; kingdom Metazoa; phylum Chordata; class Amphibia; order Caudata; family Salamandridae; genus Triturus; species Triturus cristatus. The sequence goes on along the minus strand of NC_140591.1, from coordinate 140,107,895 downwards.
GTGGGAAGTGTAAGAGCGATTCAGAAAGAGGCTACAGAGAAAGAGTTAAGCAAGTGGAAAGAAAGTAAAGGAATGTTGGATGAGATGGGATGTTGGGTGGAATTATCTGAGCATCAACGTTGGCTGTTACCAGATGCCTATATACTCCCAGTGGTTACTATGGCACATGGTCTAGCCCATTTAAGTGCAAAAGGTATATGTAAGCTTTTGGCTCCAGTGTGGCAAAATGAAGTAATCCCAAAATGCGCAGACAATGTAGTGAAACTTTGTATTATTTGTTTAATGTACAATCTGGGAAAGGGAACCCCAACTCCAGCAGGTCACTTTGCTCCTCCAACGTATCCCTCTGAGGTGTTGCAGATCGATTACATTCACATGGAACGATGCAACAATCTCAAATATGTTCTGGTGGTAGTATGCGCCTTCTCAAGGTGGATAGAAGCATACCCTCTAAAAGACAATACAGCCTTATCCACAGCCAAAATTTTACTGAAAGAATTTTTCCCTAGGTTTGGTTTGCCGCGCATTGTCTGGAGTGACAATGGGAGCGAATTTGTTGGCCAAGTCATGCAAAAAGTTTGTGCAGGTCTTGATATCAAGCAAAAGTTCCATGTGGCAAATCATCCACAGTCAGCGGGTTTAGTGGAATGCTACAACGGTACACTAAAGTTAAAACTAGCGAAAGTTCAGGCTAGTAGAGGACTCAATTGGCCCGATGCTTTGCCACTGGCTCTTCTGTCCACCAGAACTGCAGTACACTCTCGTTTGGGACTTAGCCCTTACGAAGTGGTTTTTGGACGCCCGGCTAACGTATGGGGAGTCCCTCGCCCTAAGAAATACTCAGACTTGCCATATCCAATGTTGATTGACTATTTGTATGACCTTACGACTAAATTGCGTGTTCTCCACCAACAGGTTCAGAGTGCTTTACCGGAGGCTTCCACAGACCCAGGTCATTCCATCCGACCAGGTGATTGGGTCTGTATAAAGAATTTCCAAAGGACAAAAAATTTGGAGCCCAGGTGGAGGGAGCCTCGCTTGGTACTTTTGACAACGAGAACAGCAGTCAAAGTCGAAGGAAAGAAGAATTGGATTCACGGTGTGCATTGTAAGAAGGTTCCTTTGCCTCTACCCTTTGATCAATGGGTGCGTAGGGGTATTGGTGACTCTGAAAGTGAAAAAGTTCCACGATTCGTACCTTTTAGTGATGCACACCTGAATGGACAATTGTCTGAGAAAGAGGACAACGACATTCTTCAGGAAGCAATTCCACCACATCGTCGCTTGAATACGACCAATCCACGAACATTGTTCCCGAGACCAAACCGTACCTGATAAAGAACATTATAATCTGAGACCTAGACCAACGAACACTTAAGATTTTTGTCTCTCTTGTGTAGTATTCTATCCCGGTTGCAGGGTCACGGTAGGAGTCTTGATTGTGACCTGAGTAGTGGCAATAGGCCTGCAGAACTTGCAGTGTCATAGGACGGCAGATAATCATAATTAAGTGATCGAGAAAGATTGCCGTGAGCATCCATTAGAAAGATGGAAACTACACTAGGCAAAAGAGAGAGAAAGGATGAAATGAAGAAAGAATCCTGTAAATTAATGTATAGTCGTTTTAATATAACCTTATGTATTATTATATTATTGTGTATTCTTTTGGCGTTTATAAGTTGGATTATTTATGCTCTGCAGCAAAAAGTTGTCTCTCCTTCTACCTCTTCGTCTTCTTCTACTGTCTCTCCGCATCTATTTCATACCCTTCCTCAACATGAACTCATTAGAAGAACTGAATATTACAATAATTCCTTTGTCCAGTTATTACATCAACAGCAGTTAGTGGTCAATACAACTGACTGTTGGGTGTGTGGACTTATGCCGCATACCACAGAAAAAGGAATGCCATATTTAGTTCTCCCGTTTTCTTATGAGGGTTTTGCTTGGGCTTATTTTGTCATCTTTTCCAATGCCTATCAAAGCAAATTCAAACGATCCGTTAGTTCATATATTGGTGGTCCAGATTTTAGTCATGGCTCATTGATAAAGGGAATGGTAGCTATGGCTAAAATCATGGAGAATAGTAAGATTTCCATTGACGAAAGGAAAGCATATACAAACTGGAACGTCAACCATTATGTCACTAGCCTTAGTGATAAGGTTAAACAAAGAAAATCTCCACCAATTTGGACTATTCCTCATCAGGGAAATTTCTGTCTGCAAATAAATGATCGGTCTTCTGACACCATACAAAGAAACAACTGTTCCCACACATACGTCTACTCCTCTCAGAATTCGCCTCCTCTAGTGCCGTCTCAGGGCACGTATTTTATCTGCCACAATAGGGCTTACACATGGTTGCCAACTAGTTTTTCTGGTACCTGCTATATAGCTTTCCTTCTTCCCCCTACATACACCGCTTCTGAAAACTATCATTGAAAAAGATATGGCAGAGGGATTATTGATTCAAAAGACACAACAGGACAAGAGGGAGGAGATTTCCTCAAAGGATTTCTTCCTTTTTGGGGTCCAATGGCCAACAGCAGAAATATAAGGCAACTGGTTCGTGTTGTAGAAACTACAATAGATATCACTGTAGGAGCCTTAAGTAATATCACGGCAGAACTACAGGCGGACCGTCTTATGACCTTACAAAACCGAGTTGCCTTAGATTTTGTTCTTGCGGATCGTGGTGGAGTGTGCAAATTGATCGGGTCAAGTTGCTGTATTTTCATACCTAATGACGCTCTGACAGTATACCAAGCTATCTCTAAGTTACATATAATCTCTGAGTCGATTCATCAGGACGAAGGAGATTAGTCCTTTTCGGAGTGGTTTTGGGGACTACTGTCCAAATGGGGTTGGAAAGCGTTGACATTCCTTGGAATAGTTTTGACCATTATATTCTCTTGTTGCCTTTGTATGCATTGTGGTCCCGCCATTTGTGACCTTTGTGCTACTATGTGCATCTCTAAACCCAAATCACAAAGAGCAGAGAACATAAGAATGATGTTACAGCAACAGCTCGACGACCTCATGGCCATCGACATTGACTCAGATTAACATGAGTCTATCTTGCCTGAGTTCTGGCAAAAGGAAGGTCTGAGGAAATTCGATTTTCGATCGTGATCGAATCAACCCGCCATTTTGTGCTCCGCCGCCATTTTGTATTGCCTTCACTCAGGCAGTACGGCGAACAAAGTCTATTCTGCTTTTTCTGCAGCTTTGTGTCGAAATAACCCTTCTGCCTCTATTTGCAAAGCTGGTGTTAGGACTGGCCGAGTACACTAATCTCGGTCTGGTCTTTCTAATCCCCGTCTCAACTATCTGTTGGTTCACACTATTCTTTTCTGACTTTATCTTATCGTCTGGCCTTCACTGTCCTCTGCTAGCATTCTCTCGTTTCACAACCGTCCTCCAACACACACAAACGTATCTCGCCACCTGCAAGTTAGTTGCGGATCTGTTAATGAATTAGTCTGAGGGAGGGGTCACAAACACAGTTGAAGGAAAGGCTTCTTCGAGTCATTTGATACTTTGTTTTCAAACCTTTCCTATTGCTGCTGTCCTGTTTTCCAACTTTTCTTATTGGCTCTTTTCTATATGTTCTGGGTGTGTATTTGGTTAATGTATATTTCACCTACGTGGTATAAAAGATTGTGCGCCACAGAGTTAAGTGGCAGTCTCCTGAGAACCTACCTTGTGTACTTCTGGGATAACTGTACTAGCTGCAGCTAATAAATCCGATCTTCTAACGCCTAACAGAGTGTCCCGTGTCTCTGTGCAGCTGAGCAGGAGAACCCAGGAGATTAAGACGTACCCTGCGCCGCCAGGTCCAAAAGGTTCTGGTTCTTCAGGGTGAAGAAAAAGGATGGAACATACAGTACTGGTCGCAGGGGTCTAAACCGTAGAGCAGTGTAAGAAGTAACCACTTCAAATTTAAACAACTTGAAGGCCCTACTGTTTTGGAGGCCTACTTGATCATTCACGAAGGCATTGTCAATGTGCTTTCTAAATATGATCTCACCACCAAACGACATATCTAGTATCTTTGCTTGCAACTCAGTTCTAAAAGATGTGAAACCCATGCCGCGGCTTAAAAACTTCTCTTCTTGCCACCTTTTTGAATCCTGTGTCTTTGAGGCTTCATTTAGACTAGCTTTAGCCCTAGGTCTTCTGTTCTCATGGCTATGTGGCCAACCTATCTGCAACAGAAGCATTAAGAGGCTGCTGTAGACCTTATCCTCTTTCCAAAAGCATCTAGGTGCCTCCCATCTCTACCTATGTCTTACACAACCTTTATGTAAAGCGCTCTGATACCCGATTGGGTCATGCTGTAAAAAACTTTATATAAATAAATAAATCTGCTGCACTAAACATGGTGTAGCCCGATTCCTGTACAACTTTTAGTAGCATCAGTAATGTTTTACCCAATCAGGCATTAGGAAAGGATTTTGTTACTTTCTTTCTTTCCCCATCTTCTCCACAATCAAAGCAGCTGAGGTGGGAGACTTCACAGTTAGTATAGATAAAGACTGAAAACCCAGCATTTACTTTTGGGCGAGTTGAGAAACTGACAGTGGTGTCCAGAAACCAACTGCTTCCACATAACTGATGTAGCATTGTCCATAGGGATAACAGAAGGCCGCTGGGAAAATTAGAGGTTGAGTGCATCACTGCTGAAATCTCGTTGGATTGCACAAATATTTTCCTGCGTCTTCTTCCTTCTAATAGATAATCTTAGAGTCTTCATTGGCGATGAAATGAATATTGAGTACCAAATATGAGTTAGACTGAACCCCAGGGAGGCCTTGTTCTTCTTTCTCTTCATCTTCCCTTTCTTTTTGTTCTCCGTTTTCTCATCCTCTTTCTCCGTCCGATGCCTGGTCCAGTAGCTCTGGGGTTTCTTTAACTGAGGAGACCTGTGGATTCAGGGGAGCTGTTGAATGTATGGGTGTCTAGCTGGATGCTGAAGATTTGAAGTTGCTGTTAATGAGGATGTCATTGTGGTCATCAATTTTCCTTTGCAGAACAGTTTTGTTTAGGTGGACGCTGTTGTTTAAGATCTCATCAACAGGGTCCCAGTTGATAACGTTCTCATCAATGAGGAGTTTGTTATCTAGTCCTCATGAATGCAGAGGGTAGAGAGGATACTGTAAAGAAGAAGGTTGTCTTTGACAAAGGAATACCGGTCGATGCAAGCACCCTCAGAATTGAAACGGTTCAGGTTGTTGAGTGAGTCATTCATGAGGAAATGGGAGGTTTAAAAGTGGGAACAGGTTTTGCTAACTATTTTGTCAAGACCACCTTTGTCAATGATAGGAAAGACGTAGGGGAATATTGGCAAGGGCTGGCGATATAATTATCGCCGCTTTAGTGTCCGTTTTTGGGCAAAAAGCGGCGATAATTATATCGCAATATCATCAAGGACACGCTAGCGTGTGTTTCCTTGATGTAGAGCCCGTTTTTTCACAGCCTCACCTCGCATCGCTAATGAGATGCAAAAGAGGCGTGGCTGTGAAAACAACACATGTTAATATCGTGAAGGCAGCTTCGCGATATTAACAAGGAGGTGCAGCGATAAAAAAATCGCACTACCTCAGCCTTAACTCAGGAATTTAACACCTGTTAAATTCCTGACTAAGGCATACTTTTAATGGGATATAGATTATGCTGATAGGACCACAGGGTCTTATCAGCAATGTTATCGCTGTTTTCAATGGAACATCACTGGAAAACCAGCGATGTTCCAATGAAAACACCCCTATCGCTGAAATATTATCGCCATAGCGCTATGCGTTGTAAATATAGCTATATCATGGCGCTAATATTCAGCGATAGCTGGCGATAATTTTTCTATCGATATGAACGGCCAGCAATAATTATCGCTGGCCGTTGATAATATGCCCCTTAGTTCACAAAGAGAAGGAGGACTAGGCCACATCAGAACTTTTCAAAACATTTTCTCTGCTGAAAAAGCATCCCCATACTTTCATTTCTCTTCCGAGAAGCAGAGGGATTACCCATCCCTGAATGTGAAGTACTGTCTCTAACTGAAAATGGCCTTTTGCATGATCTCATTATGTTTGCTGGAAAAATTTGGGAAAATGTTACAATCTTGTGGAGCATGCTTTGGATGCAAGCTATAAATACACCCCTCATGCGGTGTGTGCTATATTATTTATTTAAGGCCACAAGATGTCCATGGTCTGAGGTGGAATTTTCCTTTATTTAAGAAGGGAGCTCAACCATGCTGAAAGAGAATGAAAGCTAGAGAGTGAGGTATGAAGGGCAGAGAGTGAGGAAAAAAAGGTAAAGATTGTAAAAAAATATTGGGGCATATCTAGAAGGCGGCGCTATAAAATTATCCCCGCTTTTGCGGCCGTTATCGGCCGAAAAGCGGCGATAATTTTATCGCTATATTAGCAAGGTCACGCTACCGCGTGAAACCTTGCCTTAGCGCCTGAATTCCTAACGCCCATCTTTGCATCTCTAATGAGATGCAAAGTGGGCGGTCCTCCCCAGGATAACGGGAGAAATGTCACTAAGCGACATTTCTCCTATTATCAAGCCTCACGCAAAGCAGCATAGCGACAAGAAAAGTAGCGATAACCTCTGTTATCGCTACTTTCCTTACGCCTGCTTTGAAACTGACTTAGCCATGATATCCTATGGAAGGTGGATATCATGGCTAAGTATGTGAGGCCCTATCAGCAAGCTAGTGCCAAACTTCGTTGGATTATCGCTGGGTTTCCAGCGATAATCTCATGTTTTGCAGTTAGCGCTAGGATTTTTATCGCTTTTGAGATAAGCATTGCTAATAGCACGCTATCTCAGCGATAAAAATCCACGCTAGCCGGCGATAATTATCCTAGCGCTAAGTGCGTTTAGCAATAATTATAGCCGGGTGTTGGTGATATGCCCCATTAAGTTTTTCAGTTAACAGGCAACGTAAAGGCACGCCGCCATGGAAACCCCTTCATAGAATCTTATAGAAAAGCAGACTTAATGGATCACATATTCTCAACTGAAACATTTGATTCACGGAGTAATAAATATTGGAAAGAGAAATTCTCACTCACTCCAAGGACTCCATTTATCCTAACCTCGAAGAGTCGTAAAATTTCCACAAAAAAATCTTTTATTATTTAAACAATACTGTAATAACTGATGCAAAACCATGGCAAGAAAAATATAAAAGGGGACCTGAATAAAGCTACCATTACAAAAAAACAATATCCAAATTTGAACCCAAGTACTTGACATTTGAAACACAATTTTCATGTTTCGTTGGTCCTAGTTCGGTGAAAATATAACAACCAACACCACAGTTGGTGTAAATCTAGACTGATGGCCCACAATCCAAAGGCTCATAAAGCATGTAGCACATACAAGTCTAAAGCAGGAGCACAAAGAAAGTATGTTGCAAAAATAAATTCCACATCTTGTCTCAGAAATACAGGACTAGTGTAATTAAATGTTCATATGGTGCACATAGAACGTAGAAATTGTGGCAACATGATTAATTAGCAGCTGTTAGACTTTTAAGGCAGAATTGTTCATGTTTTAGGCTAGGACACGCTGCAGAAGGTTCAAATCCACCCAATTGTAAGTTTTGGGTACTAGCATACTTCTGGCAGTTTGTTTTCCCCTTCGGAAATGCACAAACTTAACCCTTTCAAAATAGGAAGACGTTTCCTTTGTACAGTGGAAAAGAACATACCCTTTTTTATGGGAATGAGTGCAGTGATTCATACACAGTAAATGTATTTTCACTACGGAGAAAGAAACGAAGTTGCATATGCCACTATTATATTTTGGTAGAAACTCAACATTTTCTTCCGTGCCACTTTGCAGCACAATGCAACGAGCAAAAAACACAACGGGGCATATTAGCAATGGCCGGCGATAATTATCACTAAGCGCGCTTAGCGCAAGGATAATTATCGCCGGCTATCGCTGGATTATATCGCAGAGATAGCGTGCTATCAGCAACGCTTATCTCCAATGCGAAAAGTAATCCAGCGATAGTTGCAAAAAGTGGGATTGTCGCAGGAAATCCAACGATTATCGCACATCGATAGGCGATATGTTGATGATAGGGCAGGGCGGATTCATCCACACAATCCACCTCACATAGGCTATCATGGCAAAGTCAGAAGGAAAGCAGGCGTAAGGAAAGGAGGAGGATAAGCGCGGTTAGCGCTAGTTTTCTTATCGCTGTGCAGGTTAGCGTGCAGATTGATGATAGGAGAAATATCTGTTAGCGACACTTCCCATGTTATTTTGGTGAGGAACGCCCACTTTGCATATCATTAGAGATGCAAAGCTGGGCGTTAAGGGAAAGGGCGCAGAGGCATGGAAACACGCGCTAGCATGTCTTTGCTGATAGTGCGATAAAATTATCGCTGCTTTTCGCCCAAAAACGGACGCTAAAGCGGCGATAATTTTACCGCGGGCCTTGATGATATGCCCCAACTTTCTTATTAACTAGCTCTTGACCAGAGCTAAATATGTTAGCATAATTACGTTAATGCACATTTGTGCCTCACACACGCAAGCAAAATGTTCCACCTGCTGAATATTCTGCATGCAGAAATATATAAAATTGCACTTCCTGTGATCTATGTCTGAGCTGGATTTCATGACCTACTCTTGAGACTGAGATTCTTTGTGAATCGCTAAAAAGCTGTAAATCAGAAACACATTTCTGATTTGCTAACTTGTTGATTGTTTTGGGCCATATTATCAAGGAACAGCGATAAAATTATCACCGCTTTAGCGGCAGGAAACTGCTGCTAAAGCGGCGATAATGGGCTTGATAATATACCCTTGTGAATTCCCATAGAAGCCCAGGTTCTGATGTGAACATGGGCTTCTATGGGAATTCATAAGGGCGTGTTATCAAGCCCATTATCACCGCTTTAGCAGCAGTTTCCTGCCGCTAAAGCGGCGATAATGTTATCGCCGTTCCTTGATAATATGGCCCTTGGTCCTTGTGTATAGGGTCCTTGGAATTTATCTGGGATTCATCCATCTATCCTGCTTCTCTCTCTTTATCTCACCAGTGCAAGGCCGAGTCACAAAACAAACTGTAAAAGTGTAGACAGAGTTCTACAACTCCAAGCGAACGTCCTCCTACACTGTTTTCTAATTCACAAACCAGGAGTAATAGAAGGCCTGAACTGTGGCGTGAGGCAAAATGAAGGGAGCCTCCTGCAGAATGTGTTCAGGGGCCCCTGAGAATCCCATATCGCACAGTTATCGAAAAAAGCCGTAGGCTGGATGGGACCCGCTGAAAGTTTTGTGGCCTCTTGAAGGTTTGAGTGGCCCCTGTGGCAAAGGGGCCTTTGTTACACCTCTGCGTCTAGAAAGCCACGCCAACCACTGGTCTTCAGGCATACCTTTTCACCTGCAATGTGACTTTATTTTCATGCTGCCTACCACCCGCCCCACTACCGTGCAGAGTTCCCGGCAGCCTGCATTTCCTTTGTGTGCTGCTTACAATGGCAAGGGCAAAGATATGTACAAAACATGTTCTTTTTCTTTATATTTCACCACTTCCCTTACAGCTCCACCTTTTCTGAGGTCGATTTATTCCCCTCCCCATCCTAGAACTGAAGTTACCCTAACAGTGGCCCAGAGTATCTTTGGGATCCTTTCCAGGAGAGGAAGGGAGAATGGTCGGAATTTCTAAGTACCCATACATGTACAGTTTTGTGGGCGTTCACAAACTTGCAGAGCATACCATGTTGTGTGATGTAATCCTCCTACCACTTGCTTGAGATTTACTACAGAGGATTTCTGTGCACTTGTGGTGGAGATCTCACTAGTAAATGAGTCCCATGCCGGCCAGGGATTCTTTTGTCAAATCTTGGAAGCACAGTGACTGATCAATAATACAACCTGGTTAATATAGCTTTGGGGCCAAAAATCTCATGGTTTAGGATCACTCTCCTACTGGTTCAGCACCTCTTTACTGAACGGGTAAAGGGAAAAAAAAGTTACTCAGCAGCACATCCTGTGCTTTGACTCCTGCCTCCCAGTCAATGTGTAAACAAACCTTGGCCTGTCACATTAACTGACTGAGAGTGTCATTGAGGTATCTAAGGTTGTCCCTGCTTTGAGTTTGTACTTGGCTGACTTCAGTTGGGGAGCCGGAATGTGAGAAAGAGGACAAAGAGAATGAATGGCCTAAGTGTAGGACAATAGGGAGGGGAACCAAGAGCAGGAGGACTATGCAGAAGGAAAACACAAGGAAAACCAGGAGAATTAGAAAGGCAAAGACCAGAGGGCTAGGCGGCCCAGAAGGGCCACAAAGGTCATGATGACGAATGTGAATGTAAGAGAAATTTAAAGTGCCCTGTTACCCACTATGGTCATCCTATTGCTCATGGTATCAGAACCAGCAGACAGAAAAAAAAGTTAATCAGGAGAAGAGAAAAGGTGAGTTATTAAAAGCTTGTGAAAGGCCAATTGGTCATCAATTAATGGTAAGTATGGCCATAAAGCATTACAGACTTTGGCCACTAGCTATGACTAAGAGCGATCACCAGTAAGGCAGGGCTGGATTTTAGGAATGGTCAGTAATTATTGGGAGACAGAGCAAAGTGGCTAATTATTCTTGTGATATAAGAATTGACCCTAAAGAAATCTAGAACCAGAGTGATGAAAAGCTCAATGAACCAAGCAGAGGGCCTTAAACTTAATTCTACTGGGAACGGGAGACTAGTGCAGAGTAGCAGAATGAGCAGAGAAATGAGACCAATGGAGACTTGAAATATGGCCCAAGCTAGAGTATTTTGAATTATGTACAGCTTACAAAGATTGGAAACAGGAAGGCCTTTCAAGCTGTGACAGGATAACAACTTGCACCAACATTTGACGAGTTGTGAGTAGAAGAGAAGGAGCAATCTTGCACGAATGATGGAAACAGAAAGCAGAGGCTTTAGCAATCTGAGGTGCATGAATAACCTGGTGAAATAGGAAACACAGATTCGTAAAAATAGGGTAGCAGCGACATCAAGCACCAATCAAATGATCAAAAAGAGGTATTTTATCTGATAAGGAGGATTGCAGTTAATTCGGTATTGATTTTAGTGGCTTCTTCCACATCCATGCTACCATCTCTAACAGGAAACTAGCTTGTGGGATGAGGTTGAGGAGAATCAAGAACGATTATAATTTATGTGTCATGGATGAAAAGCCTTAGGATCGGTTGAGCATGACCAGTGGAGTGACATACATATTGAACAGTATTGGGCTGAGGGAAGAACCCTTAGGAACTCCATAAGAGCGGGATAGGAATGAAGATGTATACAGAGGTAAAAGAATAAATTGAGACAGGTTGCCAAAGTAAGAAGCAATCCAAGAGAGGGCTTGGTCCCCAATTCCTATTTGGAAAACGTAGGACAGAAGAATCTGGTGTGACACTGTTTCGGATGCCGCAGATAAATCTAAAAGGATCAAACCGACTGTGCCACCTTGATCTACAATGAGTCGGAGTTCATAAAGAATAGAAGCCAGAACAGATTCACTACTTTGAAGGGGGCTGAAATGAGAAGAAGGAGCTGGGCTAGAAGGGGGACTAGGACCACTAAGAGGAGTGTGTCAAGGATGACCAGGAAATCGGAGGAAGAGAATGTGGCCAAGGCAGTTGGACCATTATCAGGAGTATCAGGACATGGAAAATGAATATGATCGTATCAAGTGGATACAATGGAAACTATGAAGAGCAGGCCAAGGAGAACACAGCAAGTATGAGGAAAACCAAAGGGAGTACCAGGAAATGGCAAGATCCATGCTGGGAGAACAAAGACCAAGAGGTCCAGGACGAAGGACCCGAAGACGACCAAGGAGGGGGAGATAAAGATGAGGAGCAAAGTCAGATAGAGCAGTGAGTGATGATCAGGACCATGAGGATCAGAGGGTCCCAAAGAAAGAGAAGAAGGACCAGTTGAAGTAACTGAAACAAGAAAAGCAGAGCCAGAGAACCCACAACAGGACCACTAGTAGGGCCAGGACCAGGACATCCAAGACCAGGAGATTCAGGAACAGGAGCACCAGGAGGAGGGGGAGGATCAGTAATGGGAAAATGTGAGGAGGAATATATTCTTCATAGGCAACGTGTTCATCACAGACCCAGACTATTTTTGAGTCCCCATGATGCACTGCCCTGAGAGCAGATAGACAGTATTTCAGAGTCAGTAGAGAACAGCCTCTGGGAGTGCCTGAGTGTCTCAAAATATCAGTGGTTTCTGAGATTCTTAGGGGCTCTGATTCCAAACACAGCAGGGCTCAGGTATCGTGGCCTATTGGCCCCATGTTATTTGTGAATACTTCAACCTGTCAATTGCACAGTGCATCTTGGGATTTGTCATTTTGCTTGCTAAATTTGAATTGAGGGATAAAAATCACAGCTTGTAAAGTACTGTTGGATAAAAACAATGGTTGGCTCATATTGTCATTCATGATATGGAACCACTTGGTGGTGGGCCAACAGAGAGTTTTTGATAGCCAGTACAAGGGAAAGTTACTGGGATGGCAGAGGTTGTCTAAAGCTGTTCAAGTGGTCAGGTGCAGACAGAGGTAGTGAAAGGTCTCTGGAAGTTGGCAGAGTTGAAAACTAGAAGTACTGAGCATGGGTAAAGAGGGTTATGGTTCCCTGAAGGGTGGCAGAAAGAGATAAGAGTTGTCCGGAAGGCTAAAGTTGACACAGTTGGTCAAGAGCCAAATGTGAGATCTCACAAGATCCTGTTCAATCTGCACTAAACTTCATCACCTATCTGAGACTCCTGGCACAACTTATTGCACATTACCAACTAAAGGATGCAAATAGTGCATCTTCAATGGATTCAAGACTGTAAGTGTAACAGGTGTGAGATGCACCAAATAACTGGCTACAAGAGCTAGAGACTTCCTTTACATCAGTGAATAGCTAGTTGATGCCAACCTGCCTGTCTCACACAAAATGTATGTTAAGTTCTGTACAATCTCTAAACTCCATGGTGTGTTGCTACAGAGGATCTTGAAACAAGCAGTGAGGGTGTGCCACAACTTGAGGTCAGGTCTCTTCATCAATGCCATGAAAGAACTCCACTGGCACCTGGCACAACAAAGAATCACATTTTAAATAATGTTTATGATCTCAGATGTCTTCAGCACAAACACAGCAAATTAACTTTGGAAAACTGCAACACAACACATCAAAAGATGAAACCTCCGAAAAGGCAGATCTAGACTGATTAAACCTCTACCTCTCTTCATGAGGAACACGAGAGGTAAATTATCAGTATGCAGGGTGCACACCACTGGTATACTCTGCATCCCAATCCCAGGACCCTTCTAAGTCTCATCTCCTTTAAGAAGTCCCTCGAGCTGACCGATAGCAAGGAATGGTACCTCAAACACCAGGAAGGAACTTCCCCACCTTGTGCCCACCAATATCAAGAGACTGGGATCAGCTCGCTGAAATCACAAGTAAAAACTGCTCATCTTAGAGGTTACCGGCATCCGTTCACTCATGTCTCCAGTCTAGCCAGGAACTCATCCACCCTATGTACTTTTGAATACAGCACAACAGTTCAAGTTATCATGTGAACACTTTTGAATACCGCACAACAGTTCAAGTTATCATGTGAACACTATACAACTTTTACATACATAGGTACTAGTACTCTCTCATTAAAATATGTCAGTTCTGATTAGAATCACTGCACCTATCCCAATGGAATTAATAATGGTTGGGACTATTCATTCCTTCTTTGTCATGGTAATATATTCCATTAAATTTGTAAAGCAAGCTGAAAGCCACAAGGGCAACCAGCCCCTTAGAGATCAACTAGAAGAGTCAAAAATGAGCTACGACACTGAGACAGAGAACAAGTAGGCTGTGAAAGTGATTTAACAAGTGTTTTGTGTCTCATCCTTACATGTGTAGGATGCCAGTTTAACTAGAGTTTGAACCATGACCCAATGAAGGACCAATCAACAGGAGTGTCTACAGCATGGTCCTCTTGGGAACCTTTAGGAGAGTGAGAGGGGCTTGGGCAGTAAATATGTCCTCCTTCCACATAGAAGGAGTCGGTGAAATCTGGGCCTTTAGATTGCTGTGTAACTTTTTCTGAGCAACGCTGGGCTTGGATCCAAAAGTTCAAACAAGCTCTGCTGCCTTCTTCCATGCTCCCACATCTCTCTCACCTCCTTCACTCTTTCTCCTCTCTCTCTCCCCTTCTGTCCCACCTCTCCTGAAACCCTCTGTGCCTGCTATAATTATCTGAGGAAGCTGGAGAAAGTAACAGAGGAAGTAGAAGCAGTATCCTGTCTTAAAAAGCGGCTCCCAACGACTCCAGCCTACTAGGAAAATGCCCAGTGGAAACAAACAGGTACTATGGGCCTGCAGCTGATGTCGTCAAAAGTTGAATTGCTCTTCCATTTATTACCGTACTCATGAGACATAAGTGTACAGCTGTAATGTAAGACTTTAAAAAGCTGCATAGTTCCGCTCATGGTCTCAGCCTTGATTGGTTCCCCAACTGTTATTTATCCATTTGCAGCCATCTCACTCCTTTGGCAGGGTCCATGTTTTTGTGCTTGTTACCTTCTGGATTCCTGGGCAGTTGTTACCTCTCTTTTGGGGTAAATGCACAGAGCAATAGACTGCTCTTCTGCCTATGTAGGTGCTATGTAGATGCTTAAAGATTTTAACTCCCTCCGTCTATCCTCCAACAGGGCTGTGCTACATCTAGCACTTCTTACCGGGCAGAACATCTAGACAACTCTCTCACATGACAGAAACCAGCAGACAAATATCTTACCTGCAATCAAAGTAGCACAGATGCAACAAATCGTTCCTTGTCAACAGATGTGAGAAGAATCTTCAACTGTGTTAATAGAAAAGCACGTTGATGATGATAGAAGGTAGGTAAAGGAAGGCACCACGGTCCAGGATTTAGGGGAGCTTTATATAAAACTTCAATACTGGAGGGAAATATTTACAATTCGAACACTAACTTAATAAAGTTAACAAATGCAGATAAAATATACTATTATAACTCTATTCAAACAAAAATAAAAGAAAATCAAATGTACTATTCCCACTCCAACCTGAGCAACAGTAGAGAAGGTGTTGGACTTTTGAAGCATGAGATTTACTATTCCCACTGTGACCCAAGTGTTAATATTGAAAAAGGCATGATCAATATGAATAATGATACACTCATGTATAAAAATGAAATCATTTCTTTATTCACAAATTTGCTCATTTTGAACTCCTCGTCAACCCCAACTCAGAAATATGTAGTTAGGCAGAGCCTGAAACCCAGGCCCAAGATCACTGATTAATAGATCACAGGTGGGGTGGCACGCACCCAGCAGACAAACGTGTGAACAGGAAATCTCAGATCAATCCCACAGACAGATGCAGCAACACCACAATGGTCCAGGGAGACTGGCCCCAATATAGCCCTCATGGCCGGAGGGATGTGCACGTTCCCATAAAACCGTAATGTCAGATGCCATAAGAAGTTTGGAACACTTAGCCAATCAAGAAGGAGGATGAGGGCCGTTGTTTCCCCGTTGTCGAGCAAAGCTCGGATGTCGTCGGTGGCTGCGATGAGAGTGGTCTCGGTGCTGTGGTTGGCCCCGGAAGCCGGACTGCAAGTGGTCGAGGGATCCGTTCGTCTCAAGGAAGGCGGCCAGTTGTCTGTTGACGGTTTTCTCGATGACTTTGGCCGGAAAAGGAAGGAGCGAGATGGGGCGGTAGTTTTTGAGGTCGGTGGGGTCCGCTGATGGTTTCTTCAGTAGGGCGCTGAGTTTGGCGTGCTTCCAGCTCTCTGGGAAGGTGGCGGTGTCGAAGGAGGCGTTGATGATGTCCCGCAGGTGGGGTGCGATGACGGAGTCGGCCTTGTTGAAGATGTGGTGAGGGCAGGGGTCGGTTGGAGATCCTGAGTGGATGGAGTTCATCGTGCGGATGGTGTCTTCAGTGTTGACTGGGGTCCAGGCGTGGAGGGTGGTGGTGGGGGGCGTTGTTCCGGTCGTAGGGTGCATTGGCTGTGTGCTGAAACTGTTGTGTATGTCTGCGATCTTGCTGTGGAAGAACGAGGCGAGCGAGTTGCAGAGGTCTTGCGAGGGCGTGATTTCGTTGTTTCCGGCGCTGGGGTTCGAGAGCTCTTTGACGATGTTGAAGAGTTCCTTGCTGTTGCGGGCGTTGTTGTCCAGTCGTTCCTTGAATGCGGATTTCTTGGTGGCGTGGATCAGCTGGTGATGTCTTCGAGTGGCGAGCTTGAGGGTGGTCATGTTGTCTGTAGTTGGGTCTCTGCGCCAGGCTTTCTCGAGGGCCCGGCAGTTCTTCTTGGAGCTCTTGAGTTCGTCGGTAAACCAAGATGCTTTCTTGGTGCCGGGTCTGGCGGGGGGGGTCTTCAGTGGAGCGAAGTCGTCTGCGCAGTTGCTGATCCATTTTGTGAGGTTGTTGGCGGCTTGGTTGGGGTTCGCTGATCTGGTGGGGGGGTTCTGGCTCAGGGATGTGGTGAGCTGGTCGGCAGTGATCATGTTCCAGCTTCTGCGGGGGACCAGTTGCGGGTGGTGGTGAGTCGTGGTCCTTCTGAAGCTGAAGTGGACGCAGCTGTGGTCTGTCCAGTGGAGTCCGGTGGCGTGGCTGAAGGTGATGTCCTTGCTGGAGGAGAAGACGGGGTAGAGCGTGTGGCCGGCGTAGTGGGTGGGGGTGGTCACCAGTTGCTTGTGTCCGAGGTTGGCGAGGTTGTCCAGCAGGGTGGTGGTGTTGCGGTCGTTGTTGTTCTCCAGGTGGAAGTTGAGGTCCCCGAGGAGGATGTAGTCAGCGGAGGGGAGGGCGTGCGGGCTGATGAAGTCGGCGATGTCTTCGCTGAATTGTGTGCGAGGTCCCGGGGGTCTGTAGATGAGGGTGCCTCTGAGGGTGGTCTTGGGGTCGGTGTGGAACTGGAAGTGCAGGTGTTCGGCGGCTGTGAGGGTGTCTTCGGAGTTGGTCGTGATGCGGATGGTGTTCTTGTGGACGATGGCGATGCCTCCTCCATTCTGGTTGGCGCGGTCCCTCCGGGTGATCTTGTATCCATCCGGGATGGCGATGGCGATGTCGGGTGCTGAGGAGGCGTTCATCCAGGTTTCCGTGAGGAAGGCGACGTCTGGGCATGTGGCGTCGAGCAGGTTCCAGAGTTCCACTGCGTGCCTGTGGACGGAGCGGGTGTTGAGCAGGATGCACTTCAGGTGCTTCAGGTGGTTGCTGTTGGTGCTTGGCTTGGCGGGTGCGGTACGGGTCCGGATGCAGGAGAACTTTCAGGTTTGGCAGGTGAAGGGTCCGTGGGTGCGTCTTGGGGTGGCTCTGCAGCAGCCGGGGCTCCGGCCGGTGTTGAGTGCGATGAGAGTGGCGGCGTTGTATGTCTGGCGGGTGGGCTGGCATCTGCGGGGGCCAGGGGGTCTGGCGCTGGGCGCGGGCCAGGCGCAGACGGGCGCAGACGGGCTTGCCTTAGGCGCGCCTTCGGCACGCCAGCGGCACGCCCGCTGCGCGCGGCCTCCATATGAGTGGGAGAGGGAGGGAGGAGCAGCTGGGAGGTGGGAGCGGGGCGGCCAATAGGGTGCGAGGGGGGCGGAGCTACGGGACGCGGCGGCGGGAAACAGGCGGCGAGGGGGAGACGCGGGGAAAGACAGAAGAAAAAAGGGACACAATCTGGGCACCAAAGGAGATGGGGACAATCAAGGCAGCAAAATACACAGGTACAGTGGGGGAGAATCACTCACTCGTGGGTACAGAAGAGAAGGAGGGCACAGTCACTCTAACGCAGGCAGACACAATGCAGCAGCGGTCAGTGGTTACACAGGGGGCTGCGTGGCGGTGAGGGGAGCAACCTGCCTGGTAAACATGGTCAGAGGTCGCTCTCTCTACCGCTGCGCGGCCTCCATATGAGTGGGAGAGGGAGGGAGGAGCAGCTGGGAGGTGGGAGTGGGGCGGCCAATAGGGTGCGAGGGGGGCGGAGCTATGGGACGCGGCGGCCAATAGGGTGCGAGGGGGCGGAGCTACGGGACGCGACGGCGGGAAACGGGCGGCGAGGGGGAGACGCGGGGAAAGACAGAAGAAAAAAGGGACACAATCTGGGCACCAAAGGAGAGGGGGACAATCAAGGCAGCAAAATACACAAGTACAATGGGGGAGAATCACTCACTCGTGGGTACAGAAGAGAAGGAGGGCACAGTCACTCTAACGCAGGCAGACACAATGCAGCAGCGGTCAGTGGTCACACAGGGGGCTGCGTGGCGGTGAGGGGAGCTACCTGCCTGGTAAACAGGGTCAGAGGTTATCTGATGGCCGGGAGCTCTGCAGCTGCAGAGAACTGGCCAGAACGTGTGCTGGGTGAATCAAACTGGGCTTCCAAGAAAGCAAGAAAGTAAGGAACGCCAGCCAGGCCTATCCCCTCTTACTATACCCCTCAGTCAGATGGCAGCACCAAGATTACAATTTGCAGGAGGTCTGGAAAGAGAGTGTTAAGGGAAATGAGCCGCACCAGTGGGATGGCTCAGCCGAGTCTTACTCCAAAGGAGAGGAATTCTCCATCTTGAATTTTAAAGTGCAGTGCTTTGTGGGATAGAATATGCCACACTTTGTAGGAATCTGTCATGCCATGGGTCATGGGTGCCACCCTGCATGTTGCTCCGGAACATTCAAGAAATTTGTTAGAGCTGCATAGCAACTCAGATCTGATGCCTGAAACTAAAAGGAAAAGAAGGACTGCCTTGCTGGAAGCCTGGTCTGCGTCTCAAAGGATTGCAGAAGGATTGCTCCTGTTGCACACTTGGAACTATATCCCAGAGGAGTTTGACTTGCTACAAAAAGGATTAAAGAGTGGAACAGATTAACAGAGTTTCCCTACACCATCACTTCCAAGAAGTCCCCAGCCTGGAGTGTGTCCTGTGGACTTTTATGGATTTGGTCAGGTGCGTTGTGGTAACTAGTCCCAACTTCTGAGGAGCAACTCAGAGACTCTGGAACCTTGCATATGTGTTGTGGACTCTTTTAATTCTCAAGAGGAACTTCAGCAAGAAGTTCCAGAACTTTGGAGAAGTTGGGAGCAACATTTGAAAAAGCTCCATATGGTGACCAACCCTATGTCAAGAGTCAAACCGACTGCTTAGCACCGTGACCCGGCCTGGATTTCAGGTTCGTCCTGCTGAAAGCTCCAGAACTCAAGAGTTCTAGGAGTTGACTGGGGGCTTCAGATAAACCAAGCCGACGAAGCCGCTGAGAATTCGGCCTGCTGGAGAGGCCCACTCAACGTCAAGAGAAAATCCTTCCGAAATGTTAAGTGTGAAGGTAAATGTTTGACTGGGGCCTCCCGTTTAGCGTATCCGACCAGGGCCCCATCACGGTTGGCCTCAAACCTTTACTTTGTCCCAGTCAAGCGTGACCAGATGTCCCCAGTTGGCGATATACAATTTTAAGCAATAGAAAGTGTTTTTTCTTTAAAAATTCATATCTCTGGTTACTCATATAGAATTTTTGTCCAAGGTTTGAGCAAGGGAATACTTATGAGACCTAGTCTGGACCTTATATTGTTTTTGTGGCCTTATTGCTAGTGGTAGGTGCATGCGTTCCCATACTAATAATCCACCTTCCAACATTTAGTGGCAGCTTTGGGATACATACCGGTGTGTAAATTACACCATATAGTAAAATAAGATCTTTAAAAAGTCCCTCAAGGTCTGGGCGCAGGCAGCTCCAGAAAGAGATAGGGAGAGTGACCCCTCCAACAACCTCCAGATGGTGGAAGATGACACCTTATCCGTTTCTTCTGGTACCAGGTTCATACTTCCAGCTAATGGGGAGAGGAGAGGCTCCTCCACAGAGGACCCTGATAGGGCCCTCAGAAGGCAAGAGCTTGAGGCTCAGTTAACTTCCAAAGCCCTGGAAGACAAGAAGTTGGAACAAGCTAAAGAGAAGTGGGAGGAGAAAAAGTGAGTGTAGGATCTTTAGGATCTTTCTGCTATTTAATCGTACTGCCAAGCTACACAAAATGACTCAAAACAACAATAAGTATTGTTTGGTAAAAGAACTGCTCTAGATGCCGAGAGTTCTTTCTGTTGAGAGCAAAAGTTCTGACAAAAATGGCAGACTGTGAACTTTCTGTGCCTGGCATTGCTCTCTAAGAACAATCCCTACATGCCAAAATATATGTGCTATGTACCCTACAATTACATAACAGTCATGCTGTGTGTGTTAAGTACTGTTGCAAATGGGGTTTGCCCTTGTAGGATTTTTTGCTTTTGATCACATGTTTTTTTGACTTATTGGTAGGGTGATTTTCACTGAATGAGTCTCACTCACTGTAATTTCATGGTAATTAGACTGAGTGCGTTTGCCGCCAAGTCCGCCTTTTAAGATTTGGCAGCACCGCTAGGGTACCGGGCAATGGGCTGGTTATATGTGAACACTTGGGTACATGCCTGTGGGCACATTCGTAGGCTATATGTTAGACTACCATCATGCACAGCCTGTATCTGCATATAGGGAAGATGCCTGTGGCAGTTTTAAACTGTAAGTTCAACCTGTCAAAATAATCCTTTTAAATATTAATAAATCACCCCTGGCCTTATTGCCAATAAAGGCAGGATGCATGGTATTTAAAAGTAGCTCTCATTAACCCTGCATGGGATGATATTGACAAATGCTTGACTGCATTTGAAGGGGCCATTGAGATGAGAGGGGTCCACTCTAAGTATTGGGGTTCACTCCTATGGGAACTGATCCCAGTAGCTGGGGGGATGAGGAAAAATCTTACTCCACATGAGTCAACGTTTAGTCAAGAAATTTGGTCTGACCCCAGAGCAGAAAGTTGACACACAGTCCTTGATGGAATTTGTGGACATGTTAGTGAAGGCACTAGAGGGCTGAATTGGTGGAAACCAAGTGAGTACTTATGAGGGGTTGTACAATTTGTTGCAGAAAGAGCACATCCTGACTCATTGTGTGCAAGGGAACATACCCCATTACCTAGTGGATTCTAAGCTATCTAGCCCAAGAGCCCTGGGGAAACTAGCTGATGAGTGTTTGAGAACCGGGTATCCAATCAGCACCAGGGGTTGATCAGAAAAAGGAAGACAGGTCCCTCCACAGGGGAAAGCCCAGGGGAAAGAAGGTAAAAAACAGAAAGAGTCCTCACAAGGCCCACAACAACCTGCATAGGGGGAGGGACCCATAGCCAATCCACTATCAAGAGGAAGAAGTATCAGGGGAAGTCCTTTGACCATGAAAGACAGTAAAATTCCATAACCTTATGAAGGCAGGTCAGTATTTTGACTGTTATTGGTCAGGATACAAGAGAGGAGATGCTGCTAAACAAAAAAAACACTGGTGGGCAGTCACATGGGATTGTCAGCATCGGGTGCGTGTGGGAATCGGCCTAGAGATGGGGGTGAGGGGTTGATAGAGGCAGGCTTAGTGTCCTTGGGTGGGTTGGAAATTGCAACTCTGGCCGTATTGCCTCCCAGCATGGAGCGGTATAGGCAGAGGCCTAAAATCAATGGTCACAGAGAAACTTGTTTCCCCTGGACAGCTCATACGTGGTGTGTATCATCATCAGGTAGCCAATACAGACAACAGGGCCAAACTCCATCCCATGGCAATGGTGAGTTTGGAATGAGGATGTGTGACAGGCGCTAAACAGGTCATTGTGTCTCCTGTATACCCAGTGGACTGCCTACTGGGAAATGATCGTGAAGCGTCTGACTGGTCAGGGGCAGAGAGAATGATCCCGGAAAGGATGCTGGATCTCCCTGAGTGGATATGTGCTGCGACCAGATTACAGACTGCACAGAATGGTAATGTAAGACACTTGAACCCTGGAACAATGGGCCAAGCACCCAATGACAAGTAAAGGACACCGGTTCCGGTAAGCCAGCCCAAAGATCTCCAGAAGTGCGGGAGAAATCTAACCCTGAGGGGGAGGATCTGACCTATGAGGTAGGGATTCTAACCCTGCAAGATCTGTGTGATTTGGCAGAGTTGCAAAGAGCTGGTGGTTCTTCCAGAGAGGAGAAGTGTCAGGGACAGAGTGAGTGTCCCACTCCTGAAGGCCTGATCAGACTGCCTCCAGGTAAGAGGAGGGTGGTGTCAATGGCTTCCACAAAGTCTACTGGGAGGATGGAGCTCTCTACACTGAAGCTAGATACCTCAAAGAAGGGGTTACCAGGAGGTTAGTAGTCCCCCAGAAGTATGGAGAATTTATTCTGGCTATAAGCCATAACATCCCCTTGGCAGGTCATTTGGGGCAGAGTAAGACATGGAAAAGGTTGGTTAACCATTTCTATTGACCCAATATGACTGTCTACGTGAAGGAGTTTTCCAGCTACTGTGCAATCTGTCAGGCCAGTGGCAAGACAGGGGGCAACCCAAAGGCTCCCTTGATAACACTGACAGTGGTTGGGACTTCTTTTGAGAGGTTGCTTCCAAGTTCACCAACCCATATCATCGTCAGGCTATTGGTCTGGTGGAGAGGTTTAGTAAGACCCTGAGGGGAATAATCAATGGTCTTTCTGACAAACTCAGGAGGAGATGGTATGTTCTCCTACCATGCCTACTGTTTGCTTTCAGGGAGGTCCCACAAAAAGGGGCTGGTTTTAGCCCATTTGAGGTGTTGTTTAGGCACCCTGCAAGAGGGCCACTGGGTCTGATGAAAGACTCTTGAGAAAAGCATCTCAAAGAAGCCAAGTACAATGTATTAGACTATGTGCTAGGCCTGAGATCTCACATGGCAGATTACATGTACAAAGCAAGCAGAAAAATGGTGGCCAGCCAGGAGCTTATGAAGCACTAGCATGACTAAAAAGGTACCATGCCTGAGTAAGCTCTAGGACAATTGGTTGGGTGTTGGAGCTTGTGGCTCCTAGGGCCCCCCAGGACAAGTGGATTGGGCCCTGTCCAATCCCAAAGAAGAAGGGCAAGGTTACCTACCTGGTAGACTGGAACAACTCCAGGAACTCTCACCGGATCCTGTATGTCAATAGGCTGAAACCCCACTAAGATAGGGCAGACATGACCATGTTGATGGTCACAGTTGAGCGAGGGGAGGAGAAGACTGAGCCCGTTTCAGACCTCCTCTCTAACAATGTGCAAGATGGGTCAGTGGAGTGAGTTGTACTCGCTCCCAAATTAACAGACCAACAGTACAGGGACTGCAAACAGGTGCTGGAGCAGTTTACTCGTCTGTTCTCCCTGATGCCAGGTTTTACCAACAAGTCTATACATTGACACTGGTGGCAGCCTACCTGTCAAGAACAAGTTCTATAGGTTGTCTGACCAGGCCAGAGTCAAGGCTGCAGTAGCTCAAATGCTGGAGTTGGGGGTAATTGAGCCCTCTGACAGACCACGGGCCAGCTCAATGGTGCTGGTTACAAAACCTAACCCCCAGAGGGAAATAGGGAGTTGAGGTTCTGCGTGGACTACAGAGGACTGAATGCAGTCACTAAGGCTGATGCTCACCGTATTCCTAGAGCTGATGAGCTCACTGATAGGTTAGGGGCTGCTAAGTACCTAAGTACATTTGATTTGACCTCAGGCTACTGACCTCAGTGAAGGAGAAAAGGAGAGCTCAGCATTCTCCACACCTGAGGGACATTAGCAATTCAAAGTAATGCCCTTTGGCTTAAAGAATGCCCCTGCCACCTTCCGAAGGTTGGTGAACAGGGTCCTGTCTGGGCTGGAGCAGTTCAGAGCAGCTTATCTGGATGATATAGCTGTGCATAGTTCCACCAGGGAGGATCATTTAAGCCACCTGAAGGAAGTGCTACAGGTCCTTCGGCAGGCAGGCCTGACTATTAAGAACAGCAAGTGCCAAATAGGGCAGAGTTCAGTTGTGTACCTGGGTGACCTTGTAGGTGGAGGTCGTATACAACCTCTTCAGGCCAAAATCCAAACAATTTGGATTGGACAGCTCCAACAAACCATACACAGGTCGGGGCCTTCCTTGGTCTGACTAGACATTATTGAAGATTTTTTCAGAACTATGGAACCATTGTGGCTCCCGTGACAGTACTCACTTCTAAAAAGCAGCCAAAGCAAGTCATGTGGATCCTACAGTATCAGAAAGCCTTTGACAATGAAAGAGGCTATGTAACCACACAAAGGGATTTGTGGTTCAGACAGATGCTCCAGATCAAGGGATTGAGGCAGTGTTGGCACAGGTAAATGAGGAGGGCCTTGATCAGCCAGTTTTCTTCATTAGTAGGTGAGTTCTCCCCAGAGAAAAAGATGGAGTGCCATTGAGAGCGAAGTCTTTGCTGTGGTTTGGTCCATGAAAAAGCTGAAGGCATAAATGTTTGGTACTCATCTCCAGGTTCAAACCGACCACAGACCTCTCAGATGGCTCATGCAGATGACAGGGGAGAATCCAAATCTATTGAGGTGGTCCGTTTCGCACAGGGGATGGACTTCAAAGTGTAACACACACCGGGGACTGCCATTGCGGATGGACTTTCCAGGTTTTTCCACTTAACTGATGAGGACTATCAGGGTGTAGGTTAGTTACCCATCACCTTTGGTTTGGGGGGGGTGATGTGAGAAAGTCATCCTCTGTGCCCTGATCACCCCCATTTCTTGACTGATACTTGACGGATACTGGTGGTAACTGAATCTGACTGCAGCCTGGGCTGTGCTAGACAGACCCAGGGACAGTGCTCTGACTTAAAAGGTATATGGTAATTTGGTGTAATTACAATTGGCACTGACAACCTACCTGTAAGTCACTAGTATATGGTAGGGCATGTAGGTTTAGAGGCCCAGCAGATTTGAGACACTTAAGTGCCCAGTGCTGTGTTGCCTGCTGTCATTTAACATTTTAAAAGTCAGCCCTGCTTTGAAAACTGCTTTTAAATTAAAAGTACATGCAAATGCGACTTTCCAATTAAAGGTACTTCCAAATCTTAAACACCCTTATTTTTACAGATGAGTCACCCCTAAAGTCTTCCGTAGGGCCCCTCGGGGGTAGGATGCCATGTAAAAATAAGCAGGGACATTCTAAAAGATGTTTTATATGCCCTGGTGAGGGAAAAAATAACAATTTCGTGTTCTCCCTTGTAGTACATTTAGCGCCGTAGGATAACATTGGAACACTATAATACAGTGTAACTATTGACTGGAGCGAGCTAAAATAATATATTTTAAGAACTTGAAAGATTGGTAATGATACACCCAACAACTTGTCACTGTCAAATTTATTATGACTAATACAGTAAGGAAGTTATAGAACTTTCTTTTCTGTGAGCCAAAATCCAGCCTTCTAGCAGGCTCTCCTGATTGGCCAGCCTTAACAAGCTTAGCAAACCTGTTATGAGGTGATAAGTGGCCTTCATAGAGGCAGATGTTATATGATGGGGGAGCGCTGCAGCTGCAGAGAACAGGCCAGGATGGGGACTGGGTAAATCAAACTGTCCTTCAAAGAGAGCAGGACAGTAAGGAATGCCAGCCAGGCCTACCCCCTGTTACTGTACCCCTCATCCAGGTGGCAGCCCCAAGAATACAATTTGCAGTGATTTGTGTGAGAAGAATATGAACTGGGTTGGCAAAGTGAGCTAAAGAACGATGATGGATTCAACCCAGATCTGTGTCTGGGAGTGAGTGTCTGAAAAGTTTCAGCACTCTGTCCATCATCTCCTTGTGTTTGCTTTGTTCGCCCTAAGTTGGCAGCGTATGCCCAGACGTGAGTCCCTTGCTCACTTTGCCACTGGATTCAAGCTAGCCTGGCTGATGAGAGGTGTTACCCTGAAACTGATTTGCATATAGCTAGGTCTGAACTGGGGTGGGGAAGTGAGCTAAAGAACGATGATGGATTCAACCCAGCTCTGTGACTGGGGGTGAGTGTCTGAAAAGTTTCAGCGCTTCGTCCATCATCTCCTTGTGCTTGCTTTGTTCGCCCTAAGTTGGCAGCGTATGCCCAGACGTGGGTCCCTTGCTTATTTTGCCACTGCATTCAAGCTAGCCTGGCTGATGAGGGGTGTTACCCTGAAACCACCGGTCCAAGGATGCTTGTTTCATGTCCAGGAAAGACCTGGCTTGGCAGTTCAGGCTGGACTGTTCCCATGAGGCACAGTGTCAAGACTGATTTGCATATAGCTGGGTCTGAACTGGGGTGGCGAAGTGAGCTAAAGAACTATGATGGATTCAACCCAGCTCTGTGACTGGGGGTGAGTGTCTGAAAAGTTTCAGCGCTCCGTCCATCATCTCCTTGTGCTTGCTTTGTTTACACTTCGGAGGAAGCCATGCTTCTGGGTGGCACCCTGGACCCCATTGATCAAGGATGCTCCCTTGCTTTCCGCCTCAGAACATTACATAAATATGTGAGAGTTGCATAGCAACTCAGATATGCTGCCTGAAACTACAAGGAGAAGGACTGCCATTCTGGAATGCTGGTCTGCACTCCCATTGTTTACAGAAGGCATAGCAGAAGTGGGAGAGAAATATCATACAATATAGGGCAGGAAGCAGGTAAACAGGGTTCATTTACGAGATATGGATACAGGTGCAGGGCAAATATTGGTACAGGGTACGGCAGTGGTGGGGTATCCAGAGGAGGGGTTGGGATTGAGTTCCGAGTGATCAGTGAGTTTGTTGGACAGGATACTAGTTAGGTCAAGCAAGGTAGTTTAGGTTGATTAGTTTAGGAATTTATTGAGAAGAAACAGTTTTAAGTTTTTCCTGAAGTGAATGTAGGATTGGATCTCACACACTTCTTTAGGAAGGGCTTTCAAAATTCTCAGAGCATTACCAAAGAAGATTGAATGAGGGATATGGTTTTCTTGAATTTATAAGAGATGAGGAGAAAGGTGTTGGAGCTTCGTAAAACTATTTTTTGGCCTGCTTTAGAGAGCTTGTTAGCTAGGTTGGTAGGATTTCCAGAGTAGAGAGCTGTATGTGTTATGCAGGCTGTTTTTAATATATATTCAGGCATCTTGCAAATCTACTAGTACATCCAATCTCAAATCATATACTGTGGCCAAATCTAATGTAATGCCAACATCCTGAATTTCTGTCTTGTGATGAATTTGTTGGCGTTTCATAGTTCTATATTGAGACGATATTTATGCTTGGGATTTTTTGGGAACCAACAAATATCTTGAATAGATACCTTTCCCTTGTTTTGATGGAGAAAAGAATTATATTACTTGCTTTTGTAGGAGAGTTGTACCCTCCTTTCTTGAAAGGCACAGTTGGTATTTTGGAAAACATTTTGGGGGAATTGCGGCAAGTGAAGACTTGATTTAAAAGGTGTATCCATCTTGGATGATCTGTAACACCCTCTTGTCTGTAGTCATTGGATTCAACTTTGCCAGGTATCGTGAGGCAGTCCCTCCAGCTGGAGTGGTGAACAGAGAGAAAGTGGAGGTCCCGTTGCTTGGAATGGGCTCTGGAGTTTCCTGAGGAGGAAGACTGTTGCTGTTATTTCTGGCCCTTCAACCTAGTTGGACACTTTTGGATTGAAGGCTGTTGTTGTTGCTGGCCTTGTGAGGTATACCGACAGGACCACTGTGAGGATTAAATCCTTGGTTTATCCTTGTACCTATTGCCATGGAGTCTCCAATATGTTTTTTAAAACCTCTTATTTCCTTCCAAACCAACTGCCTTTAGTGTCTCTTGATCCTTCCTTATCTGTTTTCACCTCATCATCAATGTGGGAACTGTACAGGACTGAGCAAGTGAAAGGGAGATTTAAGATTATTATTTGTCTGTCTGATCTCAAGGAGGTAAAGCACACCCAGGCACATGTTGGGGTAAAATACCACATAGTATTGAGTTGCAACCAACTCTATGGAGCCTATAGCTGCACTTAGCACCTGGTTTGATACCAGCTGTCCTTCCTGGATAACCTCTATGAAATATTGTCTATGGTCCCTTGGTTGATCGTCTGCAAAGGAAGTTAAAGTTTTCCACTGCAACCTATTGTACCTCCCTGAGAAAACCAAATCACTGGCCGTCTTAAAAGCAATTAGCGCAGATCCACTTACTTTGCACGACACAGCATCAATCAGCTTGCTTTCTTGAGGTACCAATTTTGCTGGTGCAGAGACATGCTGTTTGCGCATAATTGACCCAATAACAGACTCAAGTTTTGGCTCTTGACCCATGCATGAAGGATCTTACTCTGTTAACTTATACTTCTTAAGAAGCCTGGGTGTCCCCATAATAATGGTTGCTGGAGAAAGACATTTCTCCTCTACTCATTTAGGGAATTCAAAGATAGTACTAGTCTCAGAGTTGCTCTCACTGTCTCCATAATCACAAAGAATGCTGTTTGTGGGACCTCCAACTGAATGTGCAGCTTTTTCGCTTCTCTAATTGGCACATCATGAAATGTGGTGATGTCCTCCAGAGGAGATGTGTTTAATGGTGAGCCTGACAGTAACATAGGTATATCTATAGAGAAGAAATCCGAAGAGATGGCAAGTGAAAGAGGTATTCCTATCTTCTGAACTGGAAACATGTAAGTACTCTTTTGAACTATTACTGGCATTAACGATAATTCCACAGGTGGCAGAGCTACCTGGAAATGGTCATTGGCAGGTATGGTCATTCTTGATGGAAATGGTGACACTAGTGTGGAAGATGACAGGTGCCTAGGAGAACCTGAACAGGGATTCATCAGATTTTGCCTCAATAATGATTTCCTCAATCGCGGGTATCTCAACTTTGATTTGGAGTCCACGATGAACTTGTATACTTCGACAATGACTGCCTCAAGGGTGATCTCTTTGATGTCGAAGATTGTATCACTGCTGATGATCTCGATGTCGGTGACAAAATGGTGTTGGCGAGACTTGTCTCGATATTAAATGGTTATCTTGGGATCGGTGGGAGAGTCTAGAGTAAGGATGATGATGTCTGTGCCTTTGTTTTTTCCTGGATGTTACTCCTTGGAAGTCTCTTTTGGAAGAATGCAAGGTCCCAGTAGATGAATCATCCTCCTGGCCTAATTCCACTATGTTCTTCTCCTCTTCAGCCCTGAAGTGTTTAAAATGTCCTCTTGGGCAGGTCACTTCTCTGTCCTCAAGCTCTGTCCTCAAGAGCTCCTCTTGTCATATTGCGACAGAATTCACAATTTATGATAGAATAGGTAAATGATAAACATACCATCACACTAAGTGGGGGTCTGCGGCAGTCTTCTTCTTCCAACGGGAAGGTAACTTCACAAAATGTGAAGGCCCTGCGAATTGAAAAATCTCACAAAAAATAGGTAAAAGTGTTTTTCCAGATATGGGAATGTGTAAGACATTCATTAAAACAAAAAGTAGAAGCTCAGAGGAATTAGTAGGAGCTGGAAAAAGAACTAAAGCTGTGCGCCAAACTGGCAGAATAATGCTTGCTGGGACACAGTGTCTGCTGGTTCCCTAAAGAAGCAGTGTATCTTTTTTTTATTATAAGCACTCTTAGCATAGTAGGCACCTTTTGCTTATTTTTTCTTTATTATTATGAAAAGGTTTAAAGCCCCCCCTGCTTAGGAGTTACATTTTTGGGTCCGGCCTAAAGACAGCTTTAGCTGTCTTGCCTGTCTCATGTTTTCCCAAAGAAATTCATACAAATATACATACATATTCAAGGGCTCTCAATCAGTACTCTTTCTACATTGGTATTTTCAAATGTGTAGGAAAGTGCCTCTTTTTGCATGGTTAGCACATACAGTTTGCCTGTTGATCTGATGTGATTTCAAACTGTAAGTGTACTGGGTCCCTACTAGCCAGGTTCCCAGTGCCAGATCTCTTTCCCAAAACACTCTACAACAATTAGCACAACATCAGCTACACCTTTAAGTCCCTAGAAAATGGTACCGCTGGTAACTAATGTATGGGTATTGAAGAGGGCCCTCTGGGGCTCTAGCACTGGTTGTGCCACCCCAGTACCCCCTCACCAAGGCTATGCACTCTGCCATTGCAGGCTGCGTGTCTTAGTGCAGGAAAATCTGAAGAGTCAACATGGCACACAGCCCTGTGTGCCATGCCAACCATACACTGAATAAGATATAGGTAAGTCACCCCTACTGCAAGCCTTTAGCTCTAAGGAAGGCAGGGTGCACTATATCCTATGTTAGGGCATATCAGCATGAGCAGGGGTGCCCCTACAATGTCCAGTCTTTTCTGAGATGTTGTAAGTGAACAGAGAAGCCATAATGAGTAAATGAGGTGAATACTTGTCAACACGAGTCTCCTGGTTCAATGATGGCTTCAATGATCTCCAAGATGTTTGGTACCAAATATCTTGTTTTAATACATCCTCGCTGATTCCAGTGTTTGATTTATTGATACATTCTCACAGGAGATCCTTTTAGAGGGTCCCCTGAAACTTAACCAAACACTAGTGGGGTCTCTGGCCTGATTTCATTAGCCTGCCCGCATCAGACATGTTTCTGACCTCTGGGGTTAGAGCCAGCTATCTCAGAGGGCAGACACACAGCCTACTCAGGGCAGGGGTGTTTCACACTTCCTCCAGGATAGGATGGCCTTCCAGGGTAATGAAATTCATAGGCAGTGTAGCCTTTGAAATCCAACCCAGGAACCCCCAGACAGTGGTGGAGGACAAGCCCCCTCTCCTGCTCCTCTTTCAGTAGGAGGTCTACACCACCCCTAGGGAGGAGCAGGCGAGGTGAACCCCGCTCCTAAAATTCCACCATCTTGAGATGGTGAGAAAACCTAAAATCCAGGCTAGAGTAGTGCCTCTTCCCTCAGGAAGTGGTCACTAGAGGGTGTGGACACCCTTAAGGTAGATAGCCCATTGGCGATTGCTTGTCTCCCCTTGTAACGCCCCTAAATTCAGTATTTAGGTGGCTCCCTGAGACCTGAACATCAGCTTCATCGGACCAAAGAAGAGCAGGACAAAGAAGACCCTCTGCACAAGTACTGAAGCCTTGCAAAAGAAGAGAAAGACGCTGACCCCTGCCAGTTGCTCCAAGGACTCGACAATCTCTGCCTGCTGTGTCGTCCTGAATCTGCTAGGACTCCAAGAACCCCGGAGCACCTACAAACTTCGAGAAATTTCTAAAAAGTTCCATGGGAGTTAAGGTATCACTATAAACACCTGTAGTTTCCACTGAGTGTCCGTCCCTATTTGACATTTATCTTAAGTTGCAATGTTGACAGACTCATCACTAGAAACTAGCTTTGGCATATTTTTTCATACTATGGAAAACAAGCAGACGTCATTAGAGTAACAAGGGTGCATAGGCAAATTTATAGACTGAAGCTGCACGTTCTCAGGTTTGTGACTGACATGTCAAGCTTTTGAATCTGACTTGAGAGGGACCTCTAGTAATGACTTGAAGTACTGCAGCGTCACGAGAGAATCCCT
Organism: Triturus cristatus; assembly: GCF_964204655.1. Classification (NCBI taxonomy): domain Eukaryota; kingdom Metazoa; phylum Chordata; class Amphibia; order Caudata; family Salamandridae; genus Triturus; species Triturus cristatus. Next base: position 140,076,544 of record NC_140591.1, on the reverse strand, counting down.
AGTAACAAGATGCGGAAACTGCAGCTTTGTGAATATATATATATATCAAAATCACATATCTCTCAGGAATATGAATTATTGTCTAAATCGAAAAATCATAATTTTCTAATTTTCACTTGATGAGAACTTTATTTCTTGATTACTTTGTGTGAATAAGACATTATATGTAGATACACTTAGAGAGAGATTTTGTATATATCCTTTACCAATAGGGTCACAACCAGTACTAATTGGAGACACGCTTATTTGATTATGTTCTTCATTCCTTCCAAATTATCGTTGGTACTTTACCTTGATTTTGAATCACTTCGTAAACCAATTGCAACTTGTAATCATTTGTTTTCCTCGCAAATTGCCTGAAACAATGGACAAATTGTAGTAGCAATTAGAACAAATTAATTCTTTACTTTAAAAATGTTTTGTCGATGCAACCATGTCCAGTATGTCTTCACTGTCTATTATAAAAACCTGCACTAACACTTTAAATAGACACTCTGGGCTCTGAGACTCTATGGTCCAGTCGAAGGCCGAGTGCCGAAACGCGTAGACCGTCTCTTGCGTGGATTATGCCCCGTCTCCACTTGAAATAAACACTATCTGAGTGTCTTCTGTGGTGCTGTGATTCTTACCCGCGATGATCCTTTGAATAACCGAGGGAGAAGCGAGAGGATTTTTTTCGAGATATATATATATATATATTCACTGAAAAAAACCTAGGTTTCAGGAGCGTTATAGTTAGCTGGACTTTTCAATCGTACAAAACCATTGAAATTCCCCCGTTATAGTTAGTTCAGCTAACTATAACTCGCGCGCCCGCAATGCACTGCTGATAACGTCACATATTACATCACTCATGACATGGTCAGTGACTTCACTGATGACATCACTCATGACATCTCAAATGACATCACTCATGACATCACTCATGACATCACTGATGACATCATCCAGTGAATGTGTGTTTTTCTGAAAATTAAATATGTTTTATATATGTATATCTCATGGTCGATGGAAGAATAAATGGGTATATAAGTGTCTAAATGGATGATTTGTTTTTGAAAAATTGATTGTATAACTGACTGATTAAGTGTATCTTAGTGAATACAAGGCTTAGTGAGTAATGTTTAAATATGTAAATATCTGTATCAGTCTCTCACTTTGTGTATAATTGGCTGCATGGGTTGGTGAGTAGCTACATGAGTGTTTATATAGGTTATTAGTTGTTTTTTTGAGTATCAGTAGGAGTGTCTGAGTGCCTGTATGGTTTGGTGGGGGGTATTATGTAGTGCATAGGTGCATGAATGAGTGACTCACTGCTTCTATGTGTTGAAGACAGCATGTGTGCAGGACTGTATGGGTGGATGAGTGTGTGCATGGGTGTGTTAGTGAGTGAATGACTGTCTCAATAGTGTCTTTATGAGTAACTACATATGTTTTAAACTAGTATATGCGACTATTGGTGTATATAAGTGAGTATATGTGAGAGTGAGAGATTGGAAGAGTTCCTGTATGAATAAGTATGTGTTTCTATAAGTGATTGTTTAAAAGACTAAGTATGTGTAAGTTTCTGTAGAAGTAAGTGTGGTGGTGTGTATATAACTGTATATGCAAGTAAATGGATGTTTGATTCTTTATTAGCATGTGGCTATGTGTGTGAGTAACTCTATGGATGAGTGGCGTTGTGTAACAGGATGTATAGGTGTATGAGTACATATGATGAGTGAGTACACGTATGAGTGACTGTATAGGACTGTTGGTGAATGAGTGGATGTGTATGTGGATCTTAGAATTACTGAATAGGTTGTTGTAACTGTTATTGGTATGTCCATTGTTTTGAAAATTTTAGTTTCTATTTTTGAATGTGTGCATCAAAGGTTATATTAGGGTGAGAGGAGGTCTGCCACTCTATCACAAGGATGATGTCATCAGTGATGTCATTTTAGATGTCATCAGTGATGTCATGAGTGATGTCACTGACCATGTCATGAGTGATGTAATATGTGACGTCATCAGCAGTGCATTGCAGGCGCGCGAGTTATAGTTAGCTGAACTAACTATAACGGGGGAATTTCAATGGTTTTGTACGAGTGAAAAGTCCAGCTAACTATAACGCCCCTGAAACCTATGTTTTTTTCAGTGAATTTCTAAGGTTTTTTAAATGCTAATTCCTAACTATAACGTGCCTGAAACCTATGTTTTTTTCAGTGAATATCAAAGGTTTTTTAAATGCTAATTTCTAACTATGCCTACAGAGATAGGACATGTGAAGAAAGAAGAAAAAACGCACAGAAAGAAAAAAACTGAAATGCAGAAAGAAGCAACAGAAGTCCTCAAAGACGAAGAAAAGTGCAGGAAGAAGGATAACGTGCAGAAAGAACAAACAGAAGAGCAGAAAGAAGCCTTGTTGCAAAATCATCCTGTACCCTCAACTTTTTCAGACGGATACTGGTGGTAACTGAGTCTGACTAACCAGTCCTAGAGCCAGTGCTATGTTAAAAGACACTCAGAATACAGTGAAAACACCTACATACACTAGGGAACACTATGCGTTGGGGTCCCCCTGTGATTAGCATGACCTCCTTTGTAAGCCCCTAGTATATAATAGGGCAGGGGGATTAAAACTACCTCTTAAAACGCACCACAGCGCGTGTCTGCACACGTCACCACAGGCCCCGTCCCCTCCCTTTCCCACTGTGTAAACACGCCCTGTGGCCGTTTTAAGTTGGGAGATTAAGTTCCCTTGAATCCTGAGGGTCCCTAGGGTCCAACTAGACCACTAGGTACCTCCAGTAAGCACCACAGAGCTGCGTTGCAGAGAGATGTAAAAGGGGGCACGGCCTAGACCACCTCTCTGCAACGCAGCACAGTGGCGCTTACTGGAAGCACCTGGTGGGCTAGTTGGCCCCCAGGGTCCCTCAGGATTGAAGGTGAATTATTTTCCCAACTTAAAACGCGCCACAGGGCGTGTTTGTACACGTTAACTCAGGCCCCGTCCCCTCCCTTCACCACTGTGTAATCACGCCCTGTGGCCGTTTTTAGTTGGGAGATTAAGTTCATTTGAATCCTGAGGCTCCCTAGGGTCCAACTAGCCCGCTAGTTACCTCCAGTAAGCACCACAGAGCTGCGCTGCAGAGAGGTGTAAAAAGTGGCTCGGCCTGGACCACCTCTCCTCAGTGGCTCTTACTGAAAGCACCTGGTGGGCTGGTTAGCCCCCAGGGGCCCTCAGGATTGAAGGGGAATTATTTCCCCAACTTAAAACGCGCCATAGGGCGTGTTTGCACACGTCACCTCAGGCCCCGTCCCCTCCCTTCCCCACTGTGCAAACATGCCCTGTGGCCGTTTTAAGTTGGGAGATTAAGTCCCCTTGAATCCTGAGGGTTCCTAGGGGCAAAATAGCCCACTAGGTACGTCCAGTAGGCGCCATTGCAGAGAGGTGTAAAAAGGGGCACGGCCTGCACCACCTCTCTGCAACGCAGAGCAGTGGCGTTTACTGGAAGCACCTGGTGGGCTAGTTGGCCCCCAGGGTCCCTCAGGATTGAAAGGGAATTATTTCCTCAACTTAAAACGCGCCACACGGCGTGTTTGCACACGTCACCTCAGGCCCTGTCCCCTCCCTTCACCACTGTGTAAACGCGCCCTGTGGCCGTTCTAAGTTGAGAGATTAAGTCCCTTGAATCCTAAGGGTCCCTAGGGTCAAACTAGCCCACTAGGTACCTCCAGTAAGTGCCACAAAGCTGCGTTGCGCAGAGGTGTAAAAAGGAGCGTGGCCTCAGAACACCTGTCTGCAACGCAGCTCCCTGGCGCATACTGGAGATACCTGTTGGGCTAGTTGGCCCTCAGGGACCCTCAGTATTGAAGGGAAATTAATTCCCCAACTTACAACTGGCCAGGGGGCGCGATTGCAGAGTGCTGCAAGGAGGGGGAGTGGCCTCCTGTGCGATGCCGGTCTTTTATTTATTTTATTTGTTTAAGAAGGAGGGCTGTGTGCCCCCCCTTCTTTTTCTAATTTATTGGCCCTGGGGACCCCATCCCCCAGGGCCTGCCCCTTAATTATTATTATTATTATTTTTAATTTGGAAGGGGGCCTCATGGCCCCCCTCCCAAGGGACCCCAACCCCCGGGCATGGCCTTTTAAAAAAAAAAAAATCTTTAGGAGGGGGGCTGTGTTGCCCCCCTCCTCAGGCCACTTATGGCCCCGGGGACCCCCATCCCCCGGGGCCGGCCTTTGTTTTTTATTATTTTAAAAAAATATATATTTATAGAAACACCTAGGACATGCTGGACAAACCATATGTACCTATCACCATGACGATTTGCGTGATATTCATTAAAAGGCGACTATGCATACAATGAATCCACATGGAATGTATTTACACTGCTAGTGAAGCTCTGACGTGTCTGACGCCCTACCGTGCCTAATCCCGGCGCCCCCGCCGGTGGGTACTCTCCAAGTAGATACCCTTGTCATTTATTTCTACAAACATGGGTAGCTATTGACAGGCACATTTAATACACACACACACCAAGCCATTCAAAGGGGATTCGACAAAAATTCGGCCAAAACTATGCAAGAAACCCCCCTCACGGTTAATAAAACACACATCCACCGCAGGATGTGTAATACTTTTTATTTTACTCTCTGGAAAGGAGACAAACCTCACTTGAGAGTCACAGCGCACCCCTGGCTGAGCCCAATGCTGTATTACACCCACCAGTGCCCGCCGAGTGCCACTCACCTCTGTGTTGTATTCCACCAGCTAGTGCGTATGCTACGACACTCTCTAGCCCATGTGCACTGTAACACCACCCCGTGAATATGTCATGCCGCACTTGCCTTCGCACCGGTTATATTGCCCCATCTAACGTGCCTTCCTTGATGCCTATGTTATAACGCACAGCACTATGCCATACAATCTGGGATTCATATCTTTGTCACAGTGCATATGCAACGTTACACTCCCCAGCACTTATTTTATATTACAACTGTAGAGACTAGTTAGGTTATACAACTCTGCCCTGTGCATATTACACTCCAAGGCGCATATCGCATAGCACGCGCTAGTGCCTGTGCCATCTCGCGCTCTCCAATGAATCTGTCATTGCGCACAATGTATTGCATATTATATTTCACGCCCCGGTTCATCTTATATCACACTTTTTGGTGCATAGTTTATACCATACACTATATCTAGTTTTCATTTTCAATCATGCTCTCAAGACTATGTTCTATATAAGACTGTGTTCACCTACCCTTTTCACGGGCAGTACATTTTGTGATGGGGTGGAGGGTCAGGGGGTGTTTCTGCCAAGTTAACCCGGAGTCACAGTCACAAACGTCCTCTTCTTCCTGAATAAAAGTGAGATTATGCTGCATACTTGTTCATATTTTAAGTAGTTCGCACAAACACACATTTTAAAAACAATAAAGTTCCTAATACCCACCTTCTCTGAACAGTTAGCTTGCTGCCCCATCCACCTCCTCCCTATCCTCTGTTGTCTGAATCCAAGGACTAGCCTCCTCCCTCCTGCCATGCATGGTCTGATGTGCTGTCACTGCCCTCCATTTAGCATGATGTACCAGTCCACTCCTCCTGCCCTCCATTGCCCAATTCTGTGCCCCATCATTGACCTCCTGCTTAGCCTCTGTGCTTAGCTTGCTGCCCCTATTCTCCTTCCCCCTGCCCTCCGATGTCTTTGTGCATGCCCCTGCTGCATCCTTTTTGCCCACCATGTTCCATGGACCTGCCACTCCTATCTACTCTGAGTGTTCTGTTGAGCTGCCACTCCCCTCCCACCTGCCTAGCATTGTCAGATGACTGTAACCTGTCCCTGCCACCTCCACCCTGCCTGTCCACATGCCATGCCCCTATCCCCTTCCTCCTGTCCTCCATGGTCCATTTTACTGCCACACCCTTCTGCCCTCCCTTGTCTGTTGTGCTGCAACTGCTCCTCCTGCCTGCCCCGCGCGGTCTGTTGTGAGGCCCCTTCCCCTGAACTCTCTTGTCTGTGCCCAGGTCCTGACCCTCCCTTCTATCCTCCATGGTCCTTTGTGCATGCCCCTGCACCCTCCTTCTTGTCCATCATAGCCATTATGCTGCCACTAACCCTCCCGTTTGCCATGCATGGTCTTCTGTGGTGCCACGGCCCCTCCCACCTTCCCTGTGTGGTCAGCTAGCTGCCCCTGACCTCCTCCCACCTTGCCTCCATGGTCTGTGTGTATGCCATCATAGTCTCACTGTTGCTCTCCATGGTGTGTCTTGTTTCTAGTGCCCATCCTGCCTGACCTCCATGGTCATATTGCTGCTCCTGCCCTGCCCCCTTGCCCCCAGCCATGTGCAGACCCCTATTCCCTCCCTCCTGGCTTGTCTGTTCCATTGTAATGCCATTGATCCTTCCCTCCTGCCCTTTATGGTCTGTTATGCTGCAGCTTTCTCTCCTGTCTGTCTATTATGGTCAGCTAGCTACCATTGCCTCTTTCCCCTCTGTTCTCTGTTGTCCATGTCCCTTCCCTATTGCTTTCTATGGATTGTTGTGCTGCACTCCCGTCCCGCATGCCCTGTGTGGTGTATTGTGCTGCTGAAAACCCTGATGCCTGCCCTGTAGGGTCAGTTTGGTGCACCTCTCCATGTCCCTCCTGTACTCTGTTATCCGAGTCCATGTCCCTACCCCAATTCCTCCTGCCTTCCATGATCCAATGTATCATACTGTCGAACATTTTGAACTTGGTAAGAGGGAGATTTTGAAAAAAAACTGGGGTATTGATTTCCCCCTTTGAGTTGCATTGAAAAAGAGGAGATTGTAGACAGGAGACAGATCAAATAAAGCCCATTTGAGCTTAAAAACATTGGACGTTTCCTGGCTGAATCGGGTCTGTTGGCATGTATGGTTGTACTACCACTGCCTCTTCCTTCTGCCCACAATGGTCTATTATATTGCCACAGCCTCTCTTGCAAGTCCTGTACTGTTGGTTTGTTGCCCCTGCCCCCCTTTCCACTGCCCTCCATAGTCTCTTGTGCTTCCACTGCCCTTCCTGCCTGCCCAGTGTGGTCAAATTGTTGCCTCTGCACCCTCCTACCTGCCTTCAATTTTCAGAGTCCGTGCCCCTGGCCTCGGCCTCTCAACAGTATCCTAAAAAACAACTAGATTGCTAACATTCTATATTTATTACAAAAGTGTGGAACGCCTGACGTCATCTTGATGTAATCAAAACTGTAATACCTAGAGCATTTCCTTTAGAAATTACATATATGAGAGGGTCTTATTTGTATCACAATTGTGGTTAGTGCTCTAAAAAACTAAAATGAGGACATATTTTCTGAGTTTTCAAATAGCGACAAAGCACTTTTAAATTATTTGTTATCTTTATGTTTTTTTATCCAGTTGACCACTTGATTAAATGTGGCACTTAGGGGAGAGGATGTGGTGTTACTTCCAGAGCTGCAGACTTTGCAACTGGAGAACCAGGTTGGAGTTTCTGCTTCAGCTCAACATTCGGTGATTCTGGTCAAATCACTTATTCTCCCCATGTCTACAACCAAAATGAATTTGATCTTGGGTGATGTAGCCAATGCTCATGTAAAGCACTCCAATACCTGACAAGTCTGCACTATATAAAATTGCAAAAACACAAAAAATAAGTGTTTTGCACACTTCTGTCATTGGGCTACATGTGGGCTACATCTAGGTGATATTTGTGCTGCATTTGGGCTCTTTTGTCTCTGGTGGCCATCTTGGGAGATTTATTTGTTATGAGGTTTCCTAATTTCATCATTTACTGCAGTCTCCTCAGAAGGAAATGCTTTCAGTTTTTTACTTTGATTCCATCAAGAAGGTATTCAGATATGTCACACATTTGCCATAAATACTGAATGTTAGCACTCTAGTTGCTCATTAGATCACTGTAGTAAAGCTACTGCTCACCACGGAAGTCTGATGCTGGTATTAAAAGTGCACGTTTCAGTCTGCATGTCAGAATTTTTTAATGAAATAGAAGAGAATTTGAGAAGTCACTCAAAATATGCCCGAATTTTTCTTTCTTCAGCACTAATCATAATTTCTATGGCAAAACGAACCCCCTCATTGTGTTCTTTTTTAAATTAAATGTTTTAAGTGTTACCAGTTTATTCCAATCAAGATGGCTTCAGATGTGCCATACTTTTGTTATAATTAAGACAGTAAGCGCTCTAGTTGTTCTTAAGAACACTCTAGGACATTCTGTCATTGGGCTATACTTGGGCTACATCTGGGTGATATTTCGGCTACATCTGGGCTCTTTTGTCTCTGGTGGCCATCTTGGGAGACTTATTTGTTATGAAGTTTCCTAATTTCCTCATTTACTGCAGTCTCCTCAGTAGGAAATACTTTCAGTTTTTTACTTTGGCTCCATCAAGAAGGCATTCAGATGTGTCACACATTTGCCATACATTCTGAATGTTAGCACTCTAGTTGCTCATTAGATCACTGTAGTAAAGCTACTGCTCACCAGGGAAGTCTGCTGCTGGTATTCAAAGTGCATGTTTCACTTTGCATGTCAGAATTTTTTTATGAAATAGAAGAGGATTTGAGAAGTCAAAATGTGCCCTAATTTTTCTTTCTACAGCACTAATCATAATTTCTATGGCAAAATGAACCCCCTCATTTTGTTCCTTTGCAAATTAAATGTTTTAAGTGTAACCACTTTATTCCAATCAAGATGGCTTCAGGTGTGCCATACTTTTGTCATAAGTAAGACTGGTAGCGCTCTAGTTGTTCGTTAGAATACTCTGGGACATTCTGTCATTGGGCTATACTTGGGCTACATCTGGGTGATATTTGTGCTACATTTGGGCTCTTTTGTCTCTGGTGGCCATTTTCGTAGACTTATTTGTTATGAAGTTTCCTAATTTCCTCATTTACTACAGTCTCCTTAGTAGGAAATACTTTCAGTTTTTTACTTTGATTCCATCAAGAAGGCATTCAGATGTGTCACACATTTGCCATTAATTCAGAATGTTCGCACTCTAGTTGCTCATTAGATCACTGTAGTAAAGCTTCTGCTCACCAGGGAAGTCTGCTGCTGGCATTGAAAGTGCATGTTTCAGTCTGCATGTCAGAATTGTTTAATGAAATAGAAGAGGATTTGAGAAGTCACTCAAAATGTGCCCTAATTTTTCTTTCTGCAGTACTAATCATACTTTCTATAGCAAAATGAACCCCCTCATTTTGTTCCTTTTTAAATTAAATGTTTTAAAGAGTTACCACTTTATTCCAATCAAGATGGCTTCAGGTGTGCCATATGTTTGTCTTAAGTAGGACTGTTAGCGCTCTAGTTTTTCTTTGGAACACTCTGGGAAGCTGCAGTAGAACACAAAGGAATCAACTGACAGTCTCTGCCCTTGTTGGATGTACATGTTTTACTGAGAATGTCAGACTTCATTCTCACATGACTGAGAAAGATAATGTGAATTTACAGAAAATATGCTCTCCGTTTAGCTTATAGATCACCTTCCAAACCTCTGTGGGAAAAGCATGAGAAAATAGCTTTCTCTCAAACATGATTCATTATATCACAGCAGAAGGCTTTTTCACATGGTAAAATCACCTTAGAACACACCGACAATTCCTAAAATGAGTATGGTACCATTAACAAATGATTTATAATGTAACTAAAGTCTTAAAACCTTCTATTAACTGCAATGCTTTTTAATGAGGTGCTATCATGTATATTGGTCCCAAGATGGCTGCCAACACTTCTTGGATGAAGTACTGACAGCCAATCAGATCTCACGATGAGATGTGTGGTTAGGCTCCGCCCAGATATATATGTGATTTCGATTTTCTCAGGAACTACTGAATGGATTTACACCATTTAAGCAAAAGGCACGACTCTGAACCAAGGTCTACCTTTCTGCCAAATTTGGTGTAATTCCGTTCAGCAGTTCAGGCTATAGCTGCGGCTAAAGGTCCTGTGGGAAATTGCATGGGGAAAACACATTTTGGGACCCCCCTTTTTTCTCAACCCCCACTACACGAATCATCCCGAGACTTTCAGGATAGGAGCGGACCGGAGCTGGCCAAAAGTTTGGAAAATTTTGCGAAGATTCGTTAATGGGCGCAAAAGTTATTTTAAAAAAGAATGTAGCGGCTTTTCTGTGGAAAATAGGTCCTAACTATAACTACCTACTGGCGACCGCCAGTAGGTAATATATATATATATATATATATATATATATATATATATATATATATATATATATATATATATATATATATATATCCCCACGCTCCCACAAATAATCACCAGCACTTTCGGGGTTAAATCCTTGTCCGGATTTAATGGCACAGTTCAAACAACAAACGCGTTTCCACGGTACGCTTTCCTCAGTGTTGGCGGCAGCCGCGCACCAACCTCATCATATGTACGTCATTACAAATGGCTAATTGGGGGTCAGGCAGGAAGTCATTGAAACGCCAGGCCATCCGGCTCACAATGCGTTTTGTAACCATGGAAATCACAGTGCACAGAGATTCGTTACACATAAGCGAGACAATGAAACAATGTTACATATCGCTGCACATTGCACACGGAGCTTTGCGATGTTATTTATGAACTTACAGTATTGCCTCATGCTCACAGAATTGTGCTCTGATTGGGCTATTAGTTCCTGCTTTCCGCAATATTCTTAGAAGTGTGCCTTGTATGGGCCCTACGCCTATGTGCTTACTCATGTTTGGAGCAGATTCCTCACATGTTTGTAAGATATCCTCAGCTGAACTCGCACTGCATTCTTTTCCACCCCATTGCTCCCTAAACCCTCATATATTTATTAATTTTAGACAGTTGTTTTATATATCATATTTAAATGGATATTTATATATTTATGTATTTATGTGTATAGAAGGGAATCAACTGCAAATGCAATATTAATGATATGTTTATGGATTGATCCTGGAATCTGACCCACATCATCCTCACTTTAATCATACTTAATTGAGCGGCATCAGTACATTATGTCAATAAGGTTACTGCCAATAGTATGTAGAGCATTTTAGTCACTAGTCATTTGCACCTTTGGGTCTTATTACCGGCTTAGCATTTGGTAACATTTAGTTCTACATATAATGCTGCCGGTAATAAGTAGCACCCAGCGCATTGCACTTTAAGATTATTTTGCACACTTTAGGGAATTATTTATTTAGCACTTTGTCACTTTGTTAGCATTTGCTAAATTTGCACATGGATAAGTATAGTTTCTATAGTGAACATGTTCTGCTAAGATTATTGATGGCAACAATATTCATACTTTGAACACCCCTTAGGGGACAGAACCGAATGAACAGGGTAAATAGCTTTACTCATGGGCATACATGTGGAGCACTTATGCAAACAGTAAGGATATTTCAATTGTAGGGGTGTACACAATATGATGCAGTCAACCTAAGGCATATGGATATGAGAACTGCAATGGTATATTCTGGCAATAAAGCCATAATAGCTATGGTATTATACCTGATTCATATTGTTACAGATATGCTAACCATGGCAATAATTATGTCATCATTGTTATCACATTATATGTATGGATTTATTTCATATTATAATGCATTTATGCAGTTAATTGGAACCACGAATAAGTATGTTGTCTATGCCTATCATTTTGGTTGCGAGCATTGGCTCTTTAAATTTGTGAAGCACAGTCTTAGCGATGTCATGTGACCAAGGCCGGGCATCAGCTGCAACGCGTCATGGCGAACTCAATGTGAGATTAATAAAACGAATTTGCACGCAAGCCGGGTCTACGCTCGTTTTTTGTCTCCGGGAGGAGATTGGTAACTAACAAGGACTCTAGACATATATATATATATATATATATATATATATATATATATATATATATATATATATTAGAGTGGCAGCAGCCACTCTATAGTCTTAGTTAGGATTCTATTTTCTACTAATGATGCAAAGTTTTGTAGTGATTAGTTAAAGGGTGCAAAGAAGACAGGGTGGTACCAAACCATGTTTTTCCACCAATGAATTTTCCATATGTTTTTCAGACAGATGTAGTGGCAAAATGGCTGCAAGAATATTTATGACATTTTGCAGGAATATAGATTATGGTGTGCAAAGGGTCATTTTTCTTATTTGATAAAAATTGGTTCAGTCGTTTTTTTAGTAGTAAGTGATATATTGGGCCACGGTATACCGCTGTACTTTTGGGGTACACAGTAATGACAAAGATGACAAAACGTAATATTGCTGATTAATGAAAACCCTCCCAAAATAAAAAGGTAGCCATATTGTTTAGACCACATTTTTGCTGTTTTTCAGGGTTTCTAAGTGAGATGTCCCATATTACAATTTTCTTTCAACCTATAGAAAGAAATTAGGCACTTTATCAAAGTCTGAATGGTTAGGGAAAATGTATTTTTTGTTGTTGTATATATTTTGAAAAACGTTGACAGAGTACCGCAGTACTTCCTCAAAAGTACCTTGGAAGAATCACTGTACCTATTGAAATAAAATTTTAAAAAAAAAATTATGACACAAGACACTCAACAATACACCATTCCACTCTATGACACACCAGTCCACTCTACAACATGTCAGTTCACTCTATAACATGCCACTCCACAATACAACAAGCCACTCCACTCTATGTTGTCAGTCCCTGTCATTCCACTGTAAGACATGTCACTCCACTGTCCCACATACAACTTCACTGTACGCCACTCCACTCTGCGCACCTCCACTCTAAGACACTCTACAATAAGCTACTCTATGGCACGCCACTCCACTCCACTCTATGACACATCAATCCACTCTGCGATATGCCATTCCACTCTACAACTTGCCACTCCAAATTGTGTTACTCCACTCTATGCCCCTGCACTCTAAGACACTCTATGACATGCTAGTCTATGACACGTCACTCTACTTTATCACATGCCACTCCACTCTATGCCACTCCAGTCTACTGTGCTACACGCCACTCCACTCTACGCCACAAACACTCTTTGCCATGACACTCTATGGCACGACATTCCACGCAGCTCCCTCTATGCCATTCCACACCATTTTATTCCACTATACTCCACTCTGCCCCACTTTACTCCACTACTCCACTCAATGCTACTCCACTCTAGAACACTCTATGAATCTCTACTCTATGACATTCTATGCTACTCCACTCTACCACAATCTACTCCACTCTACAACATGCCACTGTACAACTCTGTACTCCACTCTATGCCATTGTATGACACTACATTCTACGACGCTCCCCTCTACCACACTCCACTTTATAACACTGTACTCTACGACACTCTCCACCGCTCTATGATACTCCACTCGATGACACTCCACTCTATGACACTCTACCCCACTCTATGACACTCCACTCTAGGCTACTCTACAGCACTCTACTCAGTGACACTCCACTCGACGACATTACACTCAACGAGACTGCACCCTATGGCACTCCACTCAACGCCACTCTAATCTATAACACTCTACTCCACTGTTTGCCCTTTCACTCTATGCCACTCTACTCCACTTCATGACACTCTGTGAGACCCCACCTCAATCCACTGTATGACATGCCACTCCATTCTTCAACACAACATACCACACCACTGTATGACACTCTACTCTACGACATACCACTCCACTCTACACCATTTCTCTCTACATGCCTCCACTCTAACATACTCTACTCCATGGCATTATAAGCCACAACACTCTACATCATGACACTCTACGCCACTCCACTCTAAGTCACTTCATTCCACTGTACAGCACTGTACTCCACTATACACCCCTCCACTCTATGACACTCTACTCCACTCCATGCAAATCCACTCTACTTCACTCTATGACATTCTATGGCATTCTACTCTACGACACGCCACTCTATGACTTTTCCCTCTATGATGCTTTCCCACACTGTACTCTAAGACACTCTGAGGAAATTCGATTTTCGATCTCGCTTATATTCAGCCACCATTTTGTGTTCCACCGCCATTTTATGTTGCCCTCAGGCAGCACAATGAACAAAGTTTTTTCTGCTGATCTCACTGCGACGTGTCAAAATAACCGCCTGCCTCTGTTTACAAGACTGATGTCAGGGACTGGCTGAGTCCACTAATCCCCGTCTGGTCCGACTGATCCCTGTTTCAACTATCTGTTGGTTTGCACCATTCTTTCCTGACTTTATCTTATCTTCTGGCCTTCGCTATTCTCTACTTGTATTCTCTCATTTCACAACTGTCCTCCAAAGCATACAAATGTGTCCTGCCACCTGCAAGTGGAGTTGTAGACACAACCACTGATTAACTTGTGGGGAGGGGTGACAAAAACAGTAGTAAGAGAGGTTTATTTGGGTTACTTGATATCTTGTTTTCAAACCTTTTTCATTGGTTATATCTTGTTTTCAAACTCTTCCCATTGGCTAAACATGTATGCATTGGGTGTGTTCTTGGTGAATCTATGTGCTATAAAAGATTGTGCGCCATGGAGTAAAGTGGTAGTCTCCTAAGAACATACCGGGTGTACTTCTGGGACAACTGTACTTAGCTGCAGCTAATAAACCTGATCTTCTACGCTCAACAGAGTGTCCTGTGTCTCTGTTCAACAAAGCAGGTGAACTCAGGAGATTACGGCGTACCCTGCGCCGCCAGGCCTAATTCAGCCTGGTTCTTCAACTCCACTCGACAACACTCCATTCTATGCTTTAAAACACATTTTTATTAAAAGGAAACTGCGATTCAATGAAAAAACTAAAGGCTAAAGCTTAGTTATGGTAAGGGAAATCTTATTTTAATATTTCTATACCAAAACAACTTAAACTTTAGAAACATTCAAATTCAAAATTTATAGGTATAACTTTTTAGTTATAACTTATAGTAATAATTTGTGCCCCAGCCAAAGCTTACTATAACTCACACGCCTCAATACAGAGTGTTGTCAACTCACTAACCAGACCTACTTAACTATAACTCGCCTTCCCCATGCACTGCTTTTACCTTATCATACTACATCACTTTTAGCATGTTAAGTCATAGCATTCATAACAATTATGACGTCTCAAATGACATAATTTATGAGAAGAGTATGCGGGATATTCTCAAGAATGTGCGATAATTATTGTAAAATTAACTTAATGCAACTTTGCATATCGCAGTCTATCGCGGGAAAACAACGCTGTGTCAACGTAGTATTCACAACCCGGCGGCACCATGGGATAGTCTCACGATAACGCGTCAAATGACTGCATTAAAATCAACACAAGCCCAAAAACACGCAAAACACGAACGCGAAAAAAAGTTTCGATGTCGCCAATCGCGATACAAAAATAAGCGTTGAGCTGTGTCAGGCCTGCAATTCACACACTTCAGGCAGGAAAAATCACGATAAAAGTAGAAAAAAAAAAATACAAACAAAAGCAAAACAACTGCGAAGCACAATGGAGGGAGCAGGAGCAAGTACAGAGGACAACCAGAACCTCACAAGCCCCCCGGAGGCCCAGGCCGGGACCTCGGGCCATGAAAGGCAAGGAAAAGAAGAAGAGGAAGACACGGTTCAGTCCGCAGGAAAACAGGATCCTGATTACGGAGGTGATGGAACACCATCAACTACTGTTCATCACCTCCACTCTGTCATTGGCAACAAAAAATGGGATATGGCAGCCCATCGTGGACAAGGTGAATGCAGTCGGAGTGTATGTATGTATGTATGTATGTATGTATTTTCATTTATAAAGCGCACTGTAACCCAACAGGCATCCTGGCGCTAACGACACAGTGGAAAGACTTGGCATCAATAAGGCTCATAGAAATTAAACTCTGGGAAAGAGCCAGGTCTTAATCTGCTTACGAAACAGTGTCAAATCCTGAACCTGTCTTAGCTGTAGGGGAAGACTATTCCACCGAGGTGCGGCCGCAACACTAAAAGCACGACCCCCCAAGGTAGATCTCGTCATCTTAGGAATCCTGGCCAACCTGGCTGCCGAGGATCGCAAATTACGCGTAGGGACGTACCAATTAAATAGATGTTGCAGCGGTCCAGGGCCAAGCCCATGAAGAGCTTTAAAGACTAAGCACAGAGATTTAAACAAAATTCTCTGTTGCACAGGGAGCCTATGTAACTCTTATAATGCCTTGGTGCTTGATGCTGTGCGCGGTCTCATAAGGGCAAGCTTTGCAGCTGCAACCTGGATACGTTGAAGTCGCCGAATCAGGTAAACAGGAGACTCAAGCAGCAGGGCATTACAGTAGTCCAGGCGAGCAAGAATAGTACAGCGTACCACTGTTCCTCTGACATGGACAGGAAGCAGTGGTAGAACTTTACGTAAGCCTCTCATAATCCTATGGCAATTAGAGGCCACTTTGTTGACATGCGACTCCAGACTCAACTTCTCATTGAAACAGACCCCCAAATCACGCACAGTCTTCACAAGGACCAGGGGTGATTCCAAGGGAAGGGGCCAGAAATTAGAAGGTAAAGCCTGTGGCACTTTGCCCACTGCACAGTGCAAAATCTCTGTTTTAGCGCTATTGAATTGCACGGCATTATTTTTCATCCAGGATGCCATTTCCGTCATACAATTATGAAAAGTAGAAAGAGAGTCCGCATAGACCCCTTTAAGGGAGATAATCAGTTGTGTGTCATCAGCGTAGTTAACTGCCCTGATGTTATTAGTTTTCAAGATTTTGACCAAAGGTTGCATGTATACATTGAACAGAACCGGGCTGATTGAGGAGCCCTGAGGAACACCATGTTTGTCGGACAGAAAGTCCGATTGATACGGAGGCAGAAATACTGCCTGTCGTCTGTCCGATAGATAAGAGCAGAGCCACTTCAGAGCCAGGTCTGTGACACCCGCCTCCTTGAGCCTTCGTAAGAGAGTGTCATGGTTAACCGTATCGAATGCGGCGGATAGGTCTAGCAATATCAATGTTGCAGAATTCCCCTTATCCGCACGCATCCGAAGATCATCCAAGACGGTAACCAAAGCAGTTTCGGTCCCATGCCCTGGACAGAAATCAAACTGGTTCTCCTCCAGCCTGTGATTGCGCTCCAGGAAGCCAGAAAGCTCCTGACTGACCATGCGTTCTGCTATCTTAATCGGGAAAGGTAACAAGGATATAGGACGATAATTCCCATAACAAGCAGGGTCCAATGAAGGTTTCTTCATTAGAGGAGAAACCAACGCATCCTTCCAGCAGGACGGGACCATTCCACTACTGAAAGACTGACTAACGATCTGATGAAGATACGGTAGTGTCTCGGGGCCCAGTTCCTTCCAAAATCTCTGAGGGATAGGATCCAACGGAGAGCCAGAGCACACTTTCTTGGCCAGCCTGATAAACTCCTCCTCGGAGGGGCAAGTCCAGTGGTCCAAAAGAGGTCCTACCAGCAGGAGTGCTGAAGAGGACAATGGAAGAGGTCAAGAGGCGCTTGAATGATGTGAAGCGCAAAACCAAGCGGAGACTCGCAAACAACCAGAAGGCAGCAATGCAGACTGGAGGTGGGAGTCCCGTGCCACAGGAGGAGCTGGGTGAGATGGAGCAAATGGTGTCCACAGTCATCAGTCGGGAGACGGTGACAGGAGTTGGGGGACCTGACACTGCTCAACATGACCTGACACAACAGCAACAGGGTGAGTAACGATCAGGGACTGGGGGGACGGGGGGAGATGGACACAATGGCACACATGCCCAATTAAGCATAGAACAGTGCAGACCCACAATGACTCTGGAGCATGTCCCTGATACCCTTGGCACACTGCAGCATACCTAGGAACAGCAAGTAGGCCCCCGTCGATTATGTGCCCAGAGGGGGTCCGTCCCACACACCACCGATCCCACAACCAACCCATGCACGTGTCAAACCCAGCAATGCGATGTGTCTGTGAGCAACACTGACAATGCAAGTTACACTGCATGACGAATAGCAATGCTGCAGTCAATATACCATGAAATGTTACACGCAACGACATTGAGGTGGCTGAGTATGGACCACATCCGTAAAGGAGCAGATCACACTCTGACACATCCACGTGCACAAACAACCCCTGATGTCAACAACACATCTGCAGACAAACCATGCCCCAGACCCCCAACTCCCACCAAGAGACCAATGTACCCAAGTATGCAACATCTCAGCACTGTAGAAGCACAGAAGGCAAAGGCACACCGCATGAAATTGAAAAGGGCCAGCAAAATCAGAGCTGCAGGGGCGACTCTCCTAAAATAGAGCACACACACACATAACATGCAGAGCACATCAACATTAACAACAATGTGGTACAAACCGCAAAACGTCCTAAACAGAACAGGGGACACAACTGGGCCCGTTTGTCTGTAGAAACTGGTCAATCACATTTGGCATAGCAGGGAAATGTGAGTTGATGATGTGCAAGTACAAACAGACATCCGTAATGTTGTCGAAATGTCCACTGTCTCGCACCAAATAGGCAGCTTCTCCCAAACAGTCACAATGTTCATTGTCATGCAATCTGTATGTAAACATGTGCAATGCATCAACACACATGTGAACACAATGTTAAACTGCATCTCCCCTTCACATTGCAGGGGGAAAACCAACACCTCTTGCCGAGCAGACCGAACCTCTCTTCTCTGATGATGAAGAGGACCTACACACCTTCGACACCGACGCCCTCCAAGAGTTCATCAACAGCTACGTCAACTCACCTCCAGGAGCAGAGTAGCCCAGCTGCATCGAGGAGACCCCACCCCCTACACCGACCACCCCGCTGGCAGCACCCACCACCACGGCTTCCTCCCAGGACCCCACAAAGAACACATCGCCTTCCAACGCCATGTGTTGGGGTGCCAGGAGAAGCTGGCTGAACAGTTGGGGGTGGGGTTTGACCGCTTGGCAGCCAAACTAGATGCCATACGTGGGTGTCTTAAGTCCCATCGGGGACCACTCACAGTCCCTAACGGACACCCACAGTCCGCTCCATGCTCTCCAACAATCCATGGCTGACATCGCTGGAGTCCTGACTCAGAGACAAGAACAACTGTCTAGTCAGAGTGGCTCTAGCGATGTCACCCGGGAGTTGGGACACATGCGGAGGGTAATGGAGACCATGGAGCGGACGCAGGCGGAAAGAGCGGCTGCCATGGCTGCACACCAGCGGGAGGTAGCTGGGTTCCTCAGTGCCCTAAAGACCCTCCTCATGACATTGCTGCCACAAGGCCTGGTGCGGATGACTGTTGCTGCTACCACTCCATCCACATCTCCGCCCCCTGAAGTGTCAGTGCCACACAGTGCGGCAGACATTCCACCTCCGGCCCCTGAGGTGTCGCTGCCACAAAGTGCTGGAGACAGAACACCACCACCCACATGTGAGGCACATGAAACAGCAGAGGACGAAGATACGGATGTGTCTGCCTTCGTGGTATGAAGGACGCAGTAGCATTCATCTCCGCCATATGGCCAGTTTCTGCTTGGTTTTGCCCTTTGCATCATCACCTTCAACTGTCCCCCTATACACTCTGCAACACTCACCTTGGACCTCGATATGGACTGCCATATCATGTTTGGTCACCAATGACACAGCAGTCAGACTGCGGACTGAACACTTCCTCTTCCGATGGACTTGTCATTCCCTAAAGGACTCTGGCTGGCCCTCCATGCACCGACAATGTTAAGTAGGGTTTGCATGGCCCTGTACTGCTCCAGATATAACAGTCCGCTGAATGTGCATTAAACATTCATATTCACACAGATGTGTCATGTCTATGGTCATTCAAGTGTGGGAGTATGGATGAATGTAGGGTCAGTGATTCAGCCTTACGTCCATGTTGCTAATTTTGTGAGACTTGGGTCACAGGGTGACACACTGCCGATTGCGGACCGCGTGGCGCCGACACAACAACAGAGACACACGCATTAGTTACTTCCATGTCCATCCCATGACGGAACCACGCCCAGAGCCCCGGGGTCAATGTTCTCACCCTTACGCTGGACTGGCATACACCAGGCCAGCCCACTCTGCTTACGCTCAGAGGGGGGGACGACAACGCTACATGTCCTAGGTCCTTCCTGTAGTGATCTGCTGATCACAGGCCTAGTTGTCAGCATGCCACAGCCACTCCCTCACAGCTTGTTTACACCCACACCACACCCATCCAGCACAGGCGTCACAAGACATGTGACCCTGCCAATAAAAAGGGCTGGGCGCACGTGCTTGACGCCATTTCCACTCTCCATCTGGGTGTATCTGTGTGGTTATTATTTATGCATGAGGACCTAGGGCCCTACCACATCACATTCCCCACTGCCGGAGGTGACATGATGGATTCCGCACCACGATACCCAATCATAGAGAGTCCATGACTTGCGTTGCACAGATTTGGTGGCACCGGATACACTGCAGCCGGCACAGGCACACCGCCACGGGACGGTGTCTTTCGGTACACTGAGGTAGGGGCACCCAAAAAGCTGAGCGGGTGTGCAGCCTGCGATGATGCCTCGTCCTGGCGGTTCGGACTGGTGAGGATTTGTGTGTGCCCTGCTGGACCGCAGTGAAGGTCTGAGCCAGCGGGCGGCGCGGGCCTACCGCCACGTGGCGTTGCCTCGCAGTTCACAGAGTTAGTGGCACCTAAAGGGCTGAGCAGGTGTGCAGCCTGCGATGATGCCGTGTGCACTGATATGATCTCTGCCATTGCGAAATCAAGACCCAGAATCAAGTGTGTGACCTGGAGTCCTGCAGTGTGGGCTGCATGATGTGGAGGCTGCCAAGGATGCGGGCCCCGGGCTTGGAGCTTGCACCCGCACATGGTGGACCCTCTTGGAGACACGCCGATGTCGGAAGATGAGCAGTGAGGCCTGTGTGCGCAAGGGCGGGCAAGCGATGATGGCGTGTGCAATGATATGACCTCTGCCACTCATGAATGTAAACTCTGTTTCAGATAAGGGACCTGGTGGACAGCAGTGTATACCGGCACGTGGTTGGAGACACACAGGGGGCAGCAGGTGAGCAGTGAGGCCTGGGTCCGCAGTGTCGGCACTCTCTCTCCCTCTCACTCTCTTCCTTTCACTGTCTCTCTCTCCCTCTCTTTCTCTCTCTTTCTCTCTCTCTCTCTCTCTCTCTCTTTCTCTCTCTCTCTCTTTCTCTCTCTCTCTCTCTCTCTCTCTTCCTCTCTCTCTTTCTCTCTTTCTCTCTCTCTGTCCCTTGATAAGCGCATGACGCACCTTCTTATCTTGAATTTTGTCTTGCAGGCTGTGACTTACAGATTGTCCTGAGAAGACCCGCCATGACTCTTCAAAATAGTTGTTTTGAGTTTAATTTGAATATAATGTTTTGTTTGGGTTTTCAAGGATGTATGAGAGATTCTCCTTTTTCTGACCACACATGAATGTGAGGTGTTGTAATTGTGCGACATCAGGCGAATTGTTTTGTTCATGATTTCATAAAGTTGATTTAACATATCTTTGTCCGGGGGCTGGGGAGAACCCGGGGGGGGGAGGGGAGGGGGGGTCCTGTGGGTGATGGCGGTGGGTGTTGTGGCCCTCTTGGGGTTCCGAGTTGCATGATCAGTAGCTCCATGGCATCTGTTGTTCTTCTGGTGTGGCTTTGGGCTGGGCTCCCTTTTATGGTGCAGGTTGTCGTCCGACTTTACACCAGGTAAGAGCAGGTGTTAAATTCCTGCTGCCAACGCGCCTTATCGCCTGTTTTGTGATCTTATCGCCGATCTGGCTGGTCGTTGCGAATGTTGCAAAGTGGTGTTTTTGCTGCTTTTTGCACGGGAACGCCTACTCTGCATCTCATTAGCGTTAGTTGCCAGGGTCATCGGTGGCGATGTTTTTTTCAGCTGCTATCGCAGGTAAACTGGTGATATCGGCTGTTGGCACCTGCTTGTGAATGGGTCATGACTTTATCGCCACTTTGGGTGCGATAAAGTGCCGATAACTCAGCGATAAGTCCTTGAGAATATGCCCGAAGACTTTTACGTCAGAAGTATTTATTATTACAGGAATAATCAGTTTCTCATTACATCTAAAACAACTACACAGAATATAAAAAAAATAGCAACAAGACAGATTATAAATAAGGAGAACAAAATGAACATTTTCAGCATTGCTAAAATGTAATTCATAATGATACCTTGAACCTAGCACCCTAATGTCTACTTCTACATACACTATACTATAAGAGCATGAAAGGCAGAGCAACTTGCAATTTAGAGTGTCTTCGGGAGACGAGAAGAACTGAATACCGTGTTGACAGCAAAGGGTGTCTTTATCAGCAGAGGAGTGAAGACAGTGTTCTCCATGAAGGGCAAACACCAACTGCGGTATCAGTCAGTTGGTCTTCCTCAGGGACTTAGTTTAATCAGCTTTAGTCTTCAGGCGAGATGTTTCATCTACGAAGTGTGAAGTCACTGGCAGCAAGTGAGACCATCTCTGGCAGAATCTCGGGCAATGATCTGGGCGAAGGACCTCTTCTGACACGTGGTCAGGTGGCAGGACCTGTTTTCTAAAGCTAATCAAAAATTGGAATTTCTGACATTAATGTGAGAATGTCTGACACAGATTATGTGTATCAAGGTATGTGACCCAGACATTTTCTTATGAACATATAAGGCAAAAGGACGTCAATTCAGACTGCATTATTCTGATTATATGTCTGTATGTATTCTTATTTAACTTTGACATAGTGAGGAGGAGACATTTGAACAAGAGGAATGTCACCTTAGATGTTGTATCTATGTCCTTAATTGAAGAACTTGATGATATCACAGTTCCTAGATAGAGAATTTCTGGTGACATTTGCGTTTAAAGGCAGCCATGACAATGGTTCTGCATACATCAGGAAATATGGCGGCTTTCATGTACTAAGATGGAGTTGGGGCCTACATAAGATAGACTCAGACCTTAGGGACTTTACGTCATCCCTAGCTTGTATGCCTGAATTTGACATCATAGGGGGTGGCTAACCAATATCAATTTCACCAAAGTGTGATGAAATTCAAGCACTCAAATTATTGTCTATCTTTATCTGGGAGAAGATGCATGTATAAAACACCTAAAAAATAAGTAGTGTACTTGTAGTGTAATATAACATAATATAAAAGACATTAGTGCATTGTAGATATAAAAGACAAATAAAACATATGTGATAATGTATATTTAACATAGCGAAGCATCAATATGGGTAATCCTTGCATTCCAGCTAATAATTTTAAAAAATCAGCTTTCAAAATCTATCTAGAGCATGTTATGCCTGTTGGTCTATGAAACATATCAGTGAAAATATAGATAGACTGGAATAAAAAATAAGGGGTATAACAAGCAAAAATAAAAAGAGTCTATATAAAGGGAAAAAAATATGTTCTTTTCAGTTCTTAGCTCCTTTGGGCTTTGTGGCATATATGATGGATCCAGGTCATTATTCATTGGTTGTCTTACTTGCTGAGTTCACTCCTCTTCAGGGGACATGTCAACATTGCCTGTTGCACATGTGGCATACGTGTAGTCTTTGTGAAATCCACACAAAGCATGTTAGTAGTTGACAGTTGGTGGGCTAAATAGACCAGCAATTCGTTGCTAGTCCTGGGCACTCAATATTGGTTGCAGCTCCTCTCCAGGGGGCATGAAAAGTAACAGTAGGTCAAGCCATTCATCAGGAGCTGTATGAAAAGTGCCACTGGTGACACTGCTCTGTCATAGATGACATACTGAAGAAGGGACGGGGTCTTGCTCGACATTTCTGGTGCTCCCATAGAGATGGTAAGATAAGTTCCATTTCAGGATAAGTCACTGGGGACTGTTTCCGGTGGAAGTCAAAGATGATGTCAGTCGGACAGACAAGTTACTTACCTTCAGTAATGCCTTATCTGGTAGAGACATTATCTAACCACAGATTCATTATCTTAAAATCCTCCCCAGGTGCCAGACTGGATCTGGATTTTTTTTTCAGCAGTACCTCTGCGCATCAGTAGAGGGGGTCCAGAGACTCTGTAGCGACATCATCTCCAGGATGTGACACCAAAGCAGTCCATAAAAGCCCTCTCCGACACACGAATGTCAGTTTCTTTTGCGACTATTTTTGCGCCAACAACGAGGAGCCACTTAGAGAAACAGTCTCTGGAAACAGTGTACCAAAAAGGGAAAAATCTTGTATCAACAAGAACAGATTGAAAGAACTGTCGTAGTATGCAAAGAGGGGATCCTGGAGACAACAAGGCACTCAGTACGCAGAGCGGGGAGGATGGGTGGGTTGCTAAGGAATCTGCAGCTAAATTCTGCCTCTACCAAAGAAGGCGTTACCGAAAATAAGTAACTTGTCCATCTGATAAAGACATCTAGCAAGAGATTCCTTTTCTTAAAATCAGATACCCAAGCAATGGCATCCTTGGAGGATGGGCTGCAAACTGACCTCACCAAAGATACCCAAATAGGAGGAGCCGGTCCAAAGGATAGAAAGGGTGCCAGACTATCTGAAAATCATAGGTGAAGCAAAATGCTCTTTAAAAAGACTGATCTCCAAGAAGGACTATAGGAAGTCCGTAGGGAGTTGAAAACTATTAGACCGTGAGAAACACTGTATAGAACCAGTAAAAGAGGCAACCCCAAAAGGGTATGCAACCTAAGATCGACAATAGTCTATAGTGTCCAGACTCAAAACCAACTGATAAAAGTATACACAGCGTGCTCAGCCGCAGCAACACATACAATGAAGAAAGAGCACCCACCATTCGTCGAGGAAATTATCCTGAGAAACAGATTCTGAAAAAACAGACCTCCAATAATAGAATGATGGAGAAAAGAGAAGTAGAACAATGTATGCTGAAGAGCATTGCTATGAAACAACAAGAATGTTTAAAGAAACTGCTCTTATGCTGAAACCTGTTCAGATACGTATGGCATCCTCCGATATAATGTAACGGAGACGCTCACTGAAGAGAAGGAAGGAAACAGACAAGTAGAACCAAGAAGGCTGAACCAGGTCACCAAGAAGGGTGCAGGTACATGCAGCGACGTACACAGTATAGAAGGCCAGCCAACCATATGTGCATCACACACACATATATATACCAGAAGTAAAATACATCTACAACAGATCCATTCAAGAGAAGGGTACATACATGTAGAGACATATATATCCAAAGGTAAATGTATATAAGGATAAATATGCATATAAAAAAAGTATATCCACTTCACCGAAGGCAACCCAGAAGTGGAGGAATGAAGATTACTCCAAGGAAAGAGGTGACTAAGGAGGGACAGAGATATTACATCCTTCCATTGTAAAAGAAGAAGATGTGACAGTAACTGAAGTGGAGACAGAAAGACAGGGCTGGAAAACAGCAACACAATGCAACAAAAGAGTAGGAAGTGGAAGGCATTTCCCACTACAGGAAAACAAGGGTAACCGTCCAAGAACCAATGCCACAAACTCAGGAAGGGGGCCAGCAGGAGGTAGCAGAAGAAGCTAAAAATAAGGAGCATGTGGAAAGTCCACCATGAAAGAGAAGAAGGAGAAATAGTAGTAGAAGGTAATCAGAGTAAAATGAAGGGCTAGGGGAAACTAAGGGCGACGGATAGTTGAAAATGACAACCAAACATTGTCCAATTTATGGAAACAGGTAAGAAACCTGACCAATGCTTCATGGAAACTTGAAAAAAGAAAGGATATGCTCCAAGAAAAAGAAATGAAATAACCCCACCAAAGAAGGAGGTTAAATGGAACCTCTCTCATAGAAAAAGGGATGCCATGAAAGCAGGAGTATATGAAGCAAAGATACATAAAAAAAGGGGAACCCAGCCTCATGTGAAATAGCAATACCAGACAAGGATCCAAACAATCAAGGGGACTAGTGTCCCATGTATAGAGAACTGAAAAGAACAGCAGACACAATAGCTACCCCATGGTTGATATAGCAGATATGTATAGAAAAAAAACACAGGGGGCAACAGCAGTGGCCGAAACCCAAGTAGGTAGGTAGGACACCCAAAGGGTAAAAACACATACAATACCAGACTGCTAAAGATAAAGTAGAAAAGAGCCTACACAAGAAAGTAGTGTCCAGGTGCAATTTGAAAAAAAACGCAAAAAAGACACAGAAACCACAAGGGAATTAGGGAGGTAGGGTCACCAATAGGAACACAAATCTGTGTGGGAGAAAACCAAAGAGGGTCGAAGACCAGAATAAAAGTTAACCAGGCAAAAGAGTGAGCTTACCTGTGATACCAGTTTCACCCATATGCACATTAGGGGAAGAGAAAAGAAGAAGTCAAAGTCCCTATAAGGAATACTAAGTGCATAGATTGCTCACAAAATGCCTCCAAGGAATTACAAAATAAGGCATGAGAAAAGGGAACAAGGCTACAGTGCATCTGCACAACATAAACAGAATACCCACCACAAAGTAAATACTCAGGTGGGAAAAATCAAGCAGCAAAAAGAAGCTGTAAGAACAGACTCACATAAGACCGCAAAACAAGATATGTTCCAAAATGCTGAAAACTAAACCTGTCACTGACAGAAGAAAATGAGAAGAAAAGTACATGCAGAAAGAAGGAACACCGCACCGGGTGTAACCTTGGAAAAGAGAGAAGTACTCTGCCTTCTGAAGAAGGATATGTCAAAACAAGGGAGTTAAGACTCAATACCACCATGATTATCTCTGAACCGGCATAAATCCGAATCGGCATGCACACCAAACAAACATTGGCATAGCCAATAGGTCGCGCTTTTGGGACCTTATAAGTATTTAGGTATGCAGCACAATATCCTTGCTGCAACAACATCAACTGTTGCATGCCTAAACACTTATAAGGTCCCAAAGGCGAGACCTATTGGCTATGCCAATGCTTGTTAGATTTTCTGCCAAGATAGGGAACTAGCCAATAAGAGAGATACTGACCCTTTATAAGAGCAAATATATCTCAGGAACTTGCTATGTTGCTGCACTATGCGTAATGGCTAATGGTGCCCCACTCCAAACATACAAGAACATCTTCCTAAGGAGACTATTAGCTGTCCCTAACTCATCTCCTTCTTATATAGTACATAGGGAGCTAGCAGCTCCCTATATTGGTGATCATATTTGTGTAGCCTACTAATTTCTTGGCATGGGATCTGGAGTAAAAGTGAAACCAGATTCACCCAGGATATTATAACTGATTGCCTGGGCCTTGATTGCAGAAATAAAATCCCATGGTTGGCATATGTTAACAAACTCTTAAAAGAGTTTGTTAAGAACATTGATATTAATGCTTGTGCGCAAATTCTATGCTACAGTAAGAAGGAATTGAAAATGGGGCTCATAGGGGCTAGGGAATTCTTAAGGGAAACAGCAAGAGTTCAAAATCAAGGCAAAAGTGAGGGGTTATCTGAGATAGGTACGCAACAATATCTGTTTTGGGTACCAAATTTGCACATAGATTTTATCTCACTAGATTAAGACTGGGTACTCTTCATTCCCTAATAGCTTTCCCCGATATAGGTAAATGGAAACAAAATTACCAAGTTGCCCTTGCAATGGAAAGTCAAAACAGCCATTCCTACATTTTATTTTTTTTAATAATTTTTATAAGGACATTAGGAAAAGTATTTTACGCCCCTTTTTTCATAGTGGAAATCTATACTCCTACAAAGCTGCTTTTAATTTTATTCGCAGTCTGGAAAACAAGGGAGTATGCTGCACTGTGGTTTCTTATGAACAATTAGCAATTAAAAGAAGGAAGGCTTATTCACATCTTCAGGACTTACTATATGAAACTACATAGGATATATACTCAGGGTGATCTTTATATTGCTATATCCTATACTGCTCTTAAACAGGTCTAAAAATATTATATGCTGCCATTTATATGCACTCTATTGTTCTTTTATTGTATTTTGCTGAAATTGTTTTATGAAATCCTGTATAAATGTTATTCTGATTTTCAATTTTAAAACGTGATGTTGATAAACTGATGCATCATGCTTGATTTATTTTTTGATTGCTTTTATGGTTGTGTTTTAACCGAATAAAGCTAAATCGAATGAATGGACACATCAACTGTAAAATATCTGTCTTTAGGTCCCCTTCACAATGGTTGAGTACACATGAGTGACACATGACCATTAGAGTATGTGTCCTAAAGATTTCTTGAACAAAACATCTGCTTTCATGCATCACGTATGGTATGTAAAATCCTCGTTCAAGAGTTGCCTTAAAGCTAAATTACCATCAAATTGGCTGAGCACATATGCTTGATACATGATGACGTGTAAATTATGTGCTCATCAGATCTCGCAGGGACACAGACATGTCCAGAGCAGCTGAACACACTTTTGTGACACTTCCCATGTGTAGCATGTGTCTCTAGGATCACTTGAAAGCATGAAATCTTCCACAATGGTTGAACACACTTGCATGACACATGACCGGTAAAATATAGATGCCCTGAAATCATTCAAAGTTACATAATGTCACAATGCACTTGTGCATGAATGATGAGCTATAAAACGTGTGATAGGATTTGATAAAAACACCAGGGCCTTTAGAATGACTGAACATATGGATTGTTCCTGACTTGTAAATAAAGAGGCTGAGTCTTTAATACTCAGATCCCCACAGATTACCTGAGCACACGCGGCACATTACCCCCATCGCGTTTCCTGAAGATACTATGATACATTTATACCATCACAATTGCTGTACACTCATCCATTACACATCTTGTAAAGCATTGCACCTGAATTGCATCCAGCACTTAATTCCGTATGTGCAGTGCTCCTGAATTCACTTATATCCCTGGTACCTTCACAGGGGCTGAACAAACTTCCTGTGTTGCTGTCTAGTAAAAAACATTCTTTTAAACCCCAAATGTCATCAAAATGTACACATACTAAATACACATGCAGTGCATGTCTTATCAGAATGGTAGAAAACACGGAGATAACATCAGACTGTAAATCGCATGTTTAAGGGCCATTTTAACTGTGTAAAGCCTCAAAATGTCTTAACACTCATGCTTTCCTACTGGCTTGTAATGCATGTGGTGAGATTATTGACATTACAAAGTTATCACAGTGAGTATGCACACTCACAGTAAACATGAGGCAAATGTAAGTAAGTAAGTAAAAATGTTATTGTATCAATTAACACAAATTGTTACAAAAATATCTCCAATGTAATATGCAAAAGCTTAGTTACTACAATAGACACAATTAAATACTACAAGTCTAGTCAGTAAATTCTAAAAGAAAAAAAAGAAAATCATCAATTTAAAAAAAAGATAGTATAACTCGTGTATCAGGTTAAAAAAGCTCAGGGTATCTGTTCCCCTGAGCAGGAGCGTCATGATACAGAGAAGTTCATGTAAATAGAACATTCGAAGACCTATTAAAGCAGTGAGATATAGATTCAATAAGTATTAAATGCGTCTTGTCGCAACATACAAATCAAGTCTAGACATGCCCGAGGTGCAGTCTTAAAGTTCTAGATTGCAAGATGCGTTATTTAAGCAGTCTTTTACTTTGTACACAAATTTAGCAAACCTAGCTAGTTCCATAGGTAACTCCAGACTAAACAAGAGAGTCATAGCATCCTTGCAGTTACGTGTCCCATATTTCAAAAACAATGGTCTTAAAAAAGTACGACGTGCATGTGTTAGGCAATTGCATGTACAGACCAAATGTACCATGGATTCAACATGCTGGTTACATAGTCTGCAGTTGGTAATTGTCTCTAGTGTTTTCCATTGCCTGTTGATGTCTTTTATCGGCAATACCATGAGCCTTGCTGTTAAAATTTGCCTTAAGATTGACTTATTTAGTGCAGCGTCGAGGTATGCTTGCCATTGCCGATCTTCGTAGGAGGTGATGAGAAACCCGATGTTACTTTTAGATCTAGTCAGCTCTTTCATGTCTTCTTCCTTCGAGAGTGCCCTGACCTGCTTCTTTAGGATAGATTTTAATGTGCCTGGCAGGTGGGTTAAGTTCTGCAGTTTAGTCATGTCAAGATGTAGTACAGTGCAGGCAATTTTCAGGCCATTGCTCCATGAGTTGATAGGTTGCATGAAGATCACTTTCAGAATTGACTTCAGAGTATTGGGGGTAGCCGCAAAAACTCCTCGATAATACCGCACAAACGTTGCCCAGTGCTCATAGTTTTGCTTATTCAGCCCGAATTCCAGTCGCACCAGGACGTTACGTGTATGTGATGGGATCTGGAAGATTCGCTTGTACGCTCGGCAGTTGATGTGTTCAAGGCTGTTGTCAAAAGCAGTTGGGAATGCTAACTGGCCATATGTAATTGAGGGCAGCAGTTTTGCCCGTATAAATTTTCTTGGAGGGCTGTTTAGTTTAGCATTAAGCTTACACAAAGCAAACGTTACTGCCTTGGCCTTTGTTTTGGCTGAGGCAAGGTGAGCGGTTGGTTTCCCATTGATCATCAGCCATACCCCTAGGTAATTATACTTGGATACTGTTGATATCTTCAAGTTGCCCAACCTCCAGTAGTGACCGAGTTTGTTAGCATACTTTCCAAATATAATTACCTTCGTTTTGCCTGCATTTGCTCTTAAATCATTCTTGTTGTTATAGCGATTTAATGCGTCCAATAATCTTTGCATGCCTACTTTTGTATGATCCAGTAATACCATGTCGTCTGCATATTGTAACAAAGAAAATTTATTAAAGCCAATTTTCGGAGATAGAAAGTATGGGTTCAAAATTATTTTAGCCAAATCTGCTGTATATAGGTTGAAAAGCAGAGGTGCCAATACGCAACCTTGTTTTAGGCCACGGTCTGTAGAGATCTTTTTGGTGGTTTTCACCCGAACCCAGGTTCCAGTATAAAGGCTAATTACTGCCTTTAAAAGGGTCTCTGGTATCCCCCAGCCATGTAATTTCCGCCACAACAGGCCGCGATTGACTCCATCAAAGGCTGCGGAGTAGTCCACAAAGCATGCAAATAAAGGGAGAGACTTTTTTTGTGTTGTTTGTTCTATCATGTAAGCCAATGTTATGATGTTATCCATTGTAGATGCACCAGGTCTAAAGCCAGTTTGGCATCTTGGAAGGATTTCGTTTTAATTGACCCACGTCTGGAGATCTTGTAGTAGAAGACTAGCGTATCCTTTGGCTTCAATGTCCAAAAGGGCTATCAGCCTGTAGTTTGCGGGATCCCCAGTACTGCCTTTTTTGTAGATAGGTTGTAATAGAGATCCTTTCCAAGACTCTGGGATTGTGGAGTTTACTAAGCAGTGATGGTAGAGTGGCGTTAGTATACTACTCCAAAAGTCGCAATCTTCTTTAAACAAGTGACCAGGTAACCCATTGGGGCCAGGTGCCCCATCTTTTCTAATACTTGTTAGAATTTTTTTTACATGTTTCCCTGCAAACGTGGCGTTTCAGAGAGTCTCCATATTTGATGCAATCCTTGCCACTACCTGTCCAGATGCATCTTCTATGGCTACTAGTGGAGCTTCAGGCAGGGTAGCGGGTAAGGACTGTTCTTGGCTATGCGCAGGTGAAAAATTTGGTGCAACACAATATAATGTTGTTATATGGTTTATCCATATTTCGCAAGCGATCGTATTGCACCTATCATGGCCTTGCCCAAATAGTTTGTTAATATATGTCCAAAACTCTGCCTGTTTGTTTGGTTTTAACAAGGAAAAAATATGTAGCCACTCCAATTCTTGTTGTTTTCTTTTATTATTCCATACATTTTTCCTATGGTTTTTCTTTGCTAAAAGTTGGTTTTAATAAGTTTCATGATTTCCATTTTGCTTATACAGCTGTGTTGCTGTTCTGAGAAGCTTTTTACTTTGTTCCACTTTTTCACATTTTTGCTGAAATTGGCGACCAGAGATTTCTATAAAGTGAGAATGATGTTTCTTGCCTTTCAGGAGTAGATATACTTCGGACGTTAGTTTGGTCCAGTTTGCATTAATATTGCCTGTCATGAAATCTTCAGCTATACCAGGCCAATTATTTTTCCACCACGTTAATGCTGCTGTATCTATTTTTGTCCATTTTAACCTCCTTGGCAAGACGTATATTTCCTCTCCATTAGTGTTGCCCAAGGTGCTAGTGGACTGAAGGCAGGCAGTGTTTAGAGTAACAGAAATGGCGAGTGGGAAATGGTCGCTGGTTGGGATGAAAGGTTTTTGAGATTCTGTTACTTGCCCAAGAAGACAACCACATATGAACATATAGTCAATTGGTGATTTAGGATGGCCCTGTGTATAATTGCTAGGGGCCAATTTGGTTTTGGAGAACATTTGTATTGATTTCAAACTATGTGTACTTAAGAATGTATTCATCGTCACTCCAGCCTTATCGAGGGGCAATGCTTCTTCTAAGTTTGTTCCAAGGTTTTTCGTATTGAAGTCTCCGACGATTATGATCCCGCAATTAGGTCGGCTATTCAGTAGTTCCTCTAGGGTATCCACTAGTAGTTTCATTTCAGTATGTCTGGGTGCCTTTATGGGATTAAAATAGATATTCGTGAGAATGATCTTAATTGGGCATCCGTTTAGTTTCAGTCCCTGTACTAGGACTGCCTGAGCCATAACCGTGTTTAATAGAGGTTTTATTTCAATATTACTGCTGATCTGTGTATATATTGATAAAACCCCTGACGGTCTTCCAAATATGTTATGCTTTCTTGCGGGCTGTTGAAATTCCGTAAAGGCTGGTATGGTCGTCGGAGTAAGCGACCAAGTTTCTTGCAAACATAACAGATCACCTGACTGCAAGAATTCGAAGGCTTCCTTATTCTGTAAAGAAGCTTTTAGCCCATAGATATTCCATGATATTATTTTAAGAGTGTTGCCAAGTCTATTATTCATGTATCCTTTACCTTGTGTGCTAGGAGCACATATGCTTTGTTTGGAGGAAGTCGGTCTGGAATTGTATTTTTATATTGGAAAATGCTGTTGTACAAGGGACATGTTTAAGATGGACTTTCGTAGGCTCTGTGATGAGCTTTTTTGGTGTCCGCTTTTTAGCATAAATGGGTATTTTTCTTCCTCTACAATATGAACGTTAATCCCCCAATGTGCGAACCTTTCTTTTTCTTTCATGATTTTTTGTACAAACGAATCATCAATCCATTTTAGTATTGTTGATTCTCTGGTTGTGTTATTGTCCAGGATTTTAAATTGGACTTGGATTAGGTCTTCACTAGAGATGGTGGAAAGCTCTGGGATGTGGTGGAAGATTTGTAGAATATTTGACCGATTTAGTATGTCCATACTTCCACGTGACGTATATTCTGGTGTAAAAATGACTGTGTTGTTCTTCACCTCCATATGCTCTTGTACTAGTGGGTTAACTGCAAGAGAATGTGTGTCCAATCGACGTGTGTTTGTTGGAAAAACATCCTGCTTGTTAGTAGCTTCTTGAAGCATGCTACTACTCAGCGATTTACATGCTGTTACTGTTTTATTTGGTCTAGTCTGCTGAGTTATTATTGAGCTTTCTTCGTGCTGTACCCTAGTCAGGCAGCCTGTACCGGCCAATTGCAAAGGTTCATTTGGTTTGTGCTGTGATCGCTTTTCCTCATTATTATTGGCTGGTCCATACGAAACTATTTGAGGTATCTGATCGTTTGTGAGATCATTTGATATAGTATGATGTTTTACCCGATTTTCCCTTTGGAAGATCGGGTATAGTTTCTGTAGTTCCAGATTCTTATTAGTAGGCGCTTGTACTGCCAGTGTTTTTTTTAATCCAGCGTCAATAAATTCTCTCGCGGCCAGTTGTTGTGCCTTTGCCTTTTTTTGTTTTTTCAGGTTTTTAGCCTGTTTTTTCAGGCGTTTCTTTGCCCTTTTCGAAAAGTTTTTGCTCAAATCTGCAGTGTGCTCTAAATTTATAGCCCCACTATTATTGCCATGTGAGTTCTCTTGATTTGTGGGTTCCTCAAACGGTGTTTTAGTTTGGCTGGAGGCTGCTAATGATTGCTGAGCAGGCGATGATGTGCCCACACACAAGGTTTGTGTACTTCGTTGGGTATTCGTCGGTGTCTTATCGATTTCTATTATGCCAGTTTTCCCCTCATAGTCGTATACGATACTCCCTTCAACTTCAATGTCTGATCCATTTGGGGGGATTGTGGCTGCTGCCGAACTAGTCTTAGTTTCTGGAGTAACATTTTTTGCGGGCCCTTCAGCTTCTCTTTGCGTGCTCTGAGCTATGGTTGCCTCTTGCCTTTGCTTTAACTCTTTTATGATTGATGTTAGCACTTCCGGCAAAGTGCTAAGTTTTTCCACAATTGGGAGGCAGGAACACCTGGTGTTTGGTTGCAACCTGAGCAACTCCATCTTTTTATCTAAATGATGGATTTTGGTTTCAATATTAGCCATGGCTACTGCAAGAGCTAGTATTATATCCATTTGGGTTTCAAGTTTTTGCGTTTGCCAAGTAATTGCATTAATGGTTGTTGTCAATGTGGAATTTATAGAGGATAACAAGGAGTTTTGATTCATACATCCATTATGTAATGTGCATTTTGATTCAGTGGTAGAGTGGAGGAGGTCCTGATTTCCCATAGCACTAATCTCTTTCTGCCCCTCCAACGACATATATGGATTTTGGTCCAAGGCGAAGCTTTGCATTATTGATGGATGCAGTTTTATTACGGCTTCAACACACATTTCTGGAGTGTCGCTTTTTATTTGGTCCAGTGTTGAGGATATTTCCAAGACTTCTAGTCTCGCCTGATTTGATTCCTCTTGTACCCTTCTCGAAGCTTCAATATGCTCCACAACCGATGAGATTTCCAACATTTCCTGGGGTGCCTGCCCCTCTGAGGCTTGCTCTGTCTCCCCTAACAAGAGGGGATCTGAGGCTCCTTGCCTTATCTCTTGCGTGCCCAGGCGTTCGGGCCGTACCGCAGTTTCAAAAACTTCGGAGTCTCCCAGCTCCAATTCGTCCTTCTCCAATCTAATACAGGAGGACTCATTAGAATGCCATTTGTCATAATCATAATCCATATATCGCAACTCGAGCCATTAGCGGTTTGTGGTGTTGAGTGTACTAGTGCCCTGATGTATAACATGCTTTTTCCTTGTTGCTTTTCGGGGGGCTCCACTAATGCTGGTAACGGTGAAGATACTGACGTTTTTAACTTTGGTGTTGGTGTTATTGTTATTATTGTTGTTGTTGTAGGTGTTGCGGGCATTGCGAGCATTGCGGGAATTGCTGTTGTTAATGCTGCTGGCATAAAATATTTACTGATCGATTTATTTTAAGGGTGTGAACTTAAAGTTGATGATTGCAGTGTGGGTTCCAGCCTTGACTGCCCCCTTGTCAATGGTTTTGATCTGGAGCCCATGCCGTTTGATTTGCCCATGCTGGTTTCTATAAATTTGTGTGTTTTACCCTCTTGTCTTCACCTCTTGTTAACCTAGCCGCCAGAAACGGGGGGAGAAAGAGCTGGAGCAGGGCACACTGAGGCTCCGCAGGCCGGACCCAATCCTAGTTGGGACACCTACACGGAGACCCCGGGCACTACACTATGTACCCCCCAGTAGGGAGAGCACTCTCCTGCTCACACATTACCAAGGTGCTCCAAAAAAGAAAAAAACAGTGATGGCGTCTTTGGCGTATTTAGGCGTGTTTAGATTCATAAAAGTTCGCACTTGCCTCCTCTCTCGGTCAGCCCAGCCCAGTCTCTTCAAACACCTCAATCATCCAGGCACAGGACGGAGAATGGGGGGAGGAAAAAAGTAATGGAGTCCCAGCAGGAGGAGCCTGGACCCTCGCGCACGTAACTCCCAGAATTAACCGTCCTGTGACCGTCCTGCGAAGCTGAGCTCCCAGCTTGCCTGCTTCCCCCCCGCCGCCACTGACCAGGCACGCCGGGCTGGAACAAAGTGCAGAGCAAAAAAAAGCAGCGTCCGTCCTGCTCGCCAAGCAAGCGGGTAAGCGGGAAAGCGGGAAAGTGACTGCAGGGTGCACCTGGAAGACACGGAACTGGAATGTTGAGTCACGAAGCAGAGGAGGTCTCCCACTTGTGACGCACCATATGTCAGTGTTGCCTGAGGCAAATGGTTGCACAGGCAGACACACACACAAACTTACACATACATGTGGAGGCACACACATACACACACAGAAAGCACGTACACACACCATTACCCCAGACTTGCAAAGCATGTGTACTGAAACCTTAAACCCTCATGTCTTTGGAAGGATTGGACACTCATGAGTTGCCTAATACTTTCAACGTGTGCGTCTCAGGCCTTCATTCAATCCCTTTTGTCTTACGAACGCAGAACAAGCACACGGCAGCCTTTTCTTGTAAACCAGAGTTTAGTGTCACAACACAATGCCACCTTAATTTTAACACCCTGCTCTTGGTCGTAATGCATGGTTACAGGGGAGCCATTTGACATTTAACGCCTTCAGAATCTCTGAAAACAGTGTACCACAGCTGTCCCCTGGTCTCAGTCAGTCCCTCCACCCTCACCACCAATGCTCTCAACTTATGTCTAAAGATGCACGCAGAGTACCTTTGTGGTAATACCTCGCC
Source organism: Triturus cristatus (assembly GCF_964204655.1). NCBI lineage: Eukaryota > Metazoa > Chordata > Amphibia > Caudata > Salamandridae > Triturus > Triturus cristatus. Next base: position 140,040,049 of record NC_140591.1, on the reverse strand, counting down.
CCTTCCTGTGTGGTAGCATATCAAACCTGTGGTCTCAACAAACCAGTGAATACCCTCAATATATTGCAGAAGTCGCATGCATCATCTCTGCGTGGTAAGACATGAGCTCTTCCTTTGTGATAATATAAAAAACAAGCGGTCGTGCGGCTGCGAAAGTGATCGCGATCAAACATCAAAGCGGCCGCGAAAGTGAAAGTACTGTAGCTCTAGGCTGGCCTGGTAGCACTTTTTGGAGCTCTCTCAATAAGTCTCGCCAGACCAGCGCATGCGCTGGCTCAAGCGAGACCTAAAAAGGAGACACCATCAAAGGCATGTCAATTAAAGTAGTTTGCACAGCCTCCAAAAACCTGGAAGTAGGCAACCATGCACGCCGAAGTAGAGCTATGTATGGAATAGGCCATAGCCCAACCAACAGAATCAGTGGTATCCGTACCACAGCAGATGATAAGAGTGGCAGCTTGTTGCCCATCTTATACCAGGGGAACAAGAGCATTCCGGGCTGCTTCTGAAAGGGAGAGCAAGAGGCGTTCCTCTGAGTCCCACAAGGTGTGGGAAAAGCGGGTGAGGACACACAAAGTGTTCAAAGAGCGCAGGGCAGAGCTAGAATAAGAGAAAATACACTTACCACAAGTGTCAAATTTTCTGACCTCTCTTTCTGGAGAGTCAGGAGGGAGAAAATCTATATTTTGGGGGCTAAAGCAGCCTGAACCACAAAGCTCTTATTAGAGAGATGTCTAAGTAGAGAGCAGGGATCCCTTGGGGCAGGGCGATGCTTGTGAGAAATACAGCAATCCACAGGGAGCCCTGTTTCAGGTTTAGCCCAAGCATCCAACTGGAGATCAAATAAACTGCCACTATAAGGAAGTACAAGCTCAACGTTAGAGTGGTCAGGATGTAGAATGCCCATTAAAGGGTCTGTTGACAATTCCACAGAAGGAAGTTGCGAATCCAGTATGAGCAAAACTCGATGTAGCATGTCCGCTAGAATGGAACTCGCCTCCGTAGCCAAACTAGGAGGAGAAATGAGGCCGGAGAAGATTCTAAGCCACTGGCATCACCCAGGTCAGGAACTAGATAGACTGGATAGGGAGTGGAACTGTGTCCAAAATGGGAGGGGGACACACCATACCATAGATTGTACTTCCATAATCATGTTTCTCACAAGGAAAAACAAGAAGAAAAGAGTCTGAGACGGTCGGCTCCATCAGTGCCATTGGAGTCGGCAGACCAGAAGCAGGGGCTGAAGGTTGCAGCCTCAACGGGCTGTGCACTGACGTCTCCAAGGTGTCAGACAGAGGAGGCTGACCTGAAGCCAGGGAAAAACCCGCTGGCGGGGTCATAGGCACGACCTCATGCACCTCCATGGGACCCAAGGGCGCCTTAGAGGGAGGTGACAACCCAAGAATAGATTGAAGAGATTGAGAATATTGTCTCATCTGGGTCAAAGACACCCCAGCCCAAAGGATAGGTGGGGAGACACAGGGCAGACTCATGTCTTGACACTTCAAGATAGGAGCGGGGATTAGAGGTAGGCGGCAAAGGCATGAGGCACTGTGACTTTGACTGCTTACGCCAAGACTTACCTCCAGACGTTGAAGGAGAATGATGTCCATGAGAATGGCTCAGCACAACGCATGGTCAGTCCGTAGAGCATGTAGGGGACTGAGGACGATGAGAAAACTCCAATGACTGCGACATTTGAGCCACAAGGAGGTTTTTGCGACATTCCCTGTGCACTTTTGGTTGGGTGAGTCATGCTGCTCACCCAGACACCACATGCAAACTGAGTGCGTGTCTGTGGCGGATATTTGTTGTCTACAGGACTCACAAGCCTTGAACCCCGAGGATGTTGAAGAAGGGTGCCACTGCTCCGTCGACGAAAAGACATGAAGTAGGCTGAAAAATGGCAGGATGAACTGCAGTGTGGATACACGCTGCTAGCGTGGGAAAGAAGGAACTGACAGCAGCGCGCTGGCGGAGGGCTTATATGGACTCTGTTGAAGTCACATTCGGGACATGACAGTGCTGCGGAGTCGCTTGACACCCACTACTGACGGGTAAAGTTACTGCTCAAAAAGATTTCAGGATACAGTCTAACACCTGTGGAGGGTTCTAAGATAAGGAGTCTGAAGAAGATGTCTCAATCAGATTATGGACCAGAACACAGGTTTTACTTGTGTAGCATTCACTTTACGAAAGGTGAGCATCACCAAATGCTGTAGGACCCCTAAAGACAGATAGAAGCAGATAGACAGCAAAAAGAAAACACTGATACCATCAACATTACCAGTAAGGCGTAGATCATTTAGTGCAGTATTAAGGAGTAAGTCATACCATAAACTGGCAAGAAACCCGCCTGAGTGTTTTATGGGGAGTAGCTTTTTAATAAGGAGCACACATGTTGCTACATGACACTCCACGAATATCAGCTGCTGGTAGAAGGAAGAGATTCCAATGGCTGGTTTGAAAAGAGGGGTCAAGATCCGTTTTTCATAGGAATGACCTCCGGCTCTTCATGTGAGACAGGAAGAAGACCTGGCCACTGGAGAGACTGAGCTCTTCTGTGAGGAGCTTGAGGATGATGGGGCTTTTTCCTTCAGTATGGGACCATAGTATGGATCTCAAGGAAAACTAGCTTTTAGCTTGTTAAGATCAGACTTACTGCTGAGCAAAGGGAAGGACATTCCTCAGTTGAGTATTATGACTGAACGACAGAACAGATGGGGGCGTTCTTCCGCAATGCTGGTCCGAGCAACTTTAGAAAAGAGGACACAGACAGAGATTTTCAGTACATTTGGGACGGTGTAGCTCCAGAGTTGACTGAGAAAGAATACATTATCTCAGTGATGGTCTCAAAAATGAATTCTGAAGAGTTACTGGCCTTTGCTATGCAGGAAGAACAGAACCTAACTTGGGCCCGTTGAAATTGCATCTGGAAGTAGAGTAGCATGGTTTTATAAGATGCATTCTGCTCATAGAACAACCACGATAGATCTGCACACGATTCTATCTTGGAGCAAATTGCTGGAGTGGAGAGATATTGTCAGCTGAAGCCAACTAGAGAAGCTTTATGCTCTAACATCTGGAAAGGCGAGGTAACAACAGAGTGACAATGCATGTCAAAGGTAAAGAATCTGTGTAAGGAATAGTATCCATAAAGATGTATTTTTACGTGAGCGTAAGAAGTGGCAGTTCCACCGGGGGGTGTGCATCTCTCGCCATCTGAACAGCGCTTTAAGGCCTGGGACGCGTGGAGCTCTGGCCTTTGCAAAGCCGTCCCCTCCCCTTCAGTTATTCCTTTGATTCCGCTAATTAATGTAGCATCCACAGTGAAGCAGCGGAGTCTGAAGCTGCAATCAAATCATGATAATAAGGCACAAATCTCACTACATTCAAATGAGAACAATCAGCGAAAGCCGGTCTCGGCAAAAACAAAAGCCGGGTGCTGCTGATTAGGCGATAACCTGCCAGGAACGAAAAGGGGGAAATCTGCGCACAGGAAAACAATTCGTGTCAGCGGAAGGAAAGGATCGCACAGCGTTCAAAACAACAGCACCGCCGATGCAAGAGACGCAGCCATGAACTGGTGGTGCCTGAGGATCAACACACAGGTGTCACCGGTACATGTGCGATGCACGTTTTGCCGTCCATGCAGGTCACTATGTACATGAGAAACGAAGAGAAGATGGCTTCCCACTGTTCACAGGTCGCTGTCTGCCAAGAGAGAAGGCTTGTTGTATTATTTAACAGTTGGTGCTGCAGACTTCTGGCACTGCTATGCAGCGAGCTCTGCTGTGGAGTAAACCAGCCCGATGCTGAGAGCATGGTAGCCAAATGATGTTTACCATAGTCTGAAGTCACCGGAATATACCGTCATGCTCAAAAACGCAGAGGCGAAAATAAATACGAGCGATCCCCACAAAAGGCAAAAGATTCAGGCTTCTTTAAGACGACAGCAAATATTTTTGTGTTACTCCCATGACCAGCCGGCCATGATCTTTTGATCTCATGACGTTCTTCTCTCTGACTGTTAATTGCCATGTACTAGTCGGTTACATCTTGCTTCAAAACACAGATGTCAGTGTTTGGATGTACAGAGCGCCCAAGGTTGTTTTTCCACTGGGACGCCTTGTTGCTGAAATGCTCGGCTCTGTTCTCGTGGCTCGTCTGCAGGAGCAGAATGTGAGCTGAGGCCTCAGCCAGAGGTACAGATGCGCCGGAAGATAGCTTCTAGGCGCAGCCCGACCCATCTCTTGATGTTTGATTGATTTAGTCTATCAAAGTTCTTTTTTGTAATTTCATATTTAAAATAGCAGGTACATTTGACAAAGGATACATATTACAATGTTCCTTCTCGTATACATTTCAAGGACGGTTCAGGTACTACTAATTGAAAGTAAGGTTAGTCCATAAATGTGATTGCATTCTCTCAGGTCCAGAGGCGTGCACAACAAATGCAGTCTGAGAGAATCCCTACTTGACCACGGTATAAATGAGGCTGCAGTATATCGTCATAGGAATGGCCGGAACCTGTCGCCTGTAGACAAAACTTGTAGAATCTGTATTTCTCTCTGCATCTTTCAGACAGAATTGCTTAATTTGAAAAAACAGTAAATGCTGGGGCACAAAGGTTTACTTAGTAGATGCGTGCGACGGCATCCTCGAATATTCGCGGTGAAGAACACCAAGGCTGTGGTCTTGATTACACTTAATTTTTAGGTCGAGACTAGCTAGGCAGCGCGCATGTGCTGTCTCTTGACATACTGTATCTACTTCAGTGGGATTTCACCACACCCATCTCACACCAATCACTTTCATTCGTTTTTGGCCTGCAAAATTCCTTTGGTTTCTTTGCTAAATGCTTTATATTTGTCCCACCTTGTGGCCGTTTAGTTACCGCCCTGGAGACTGACCCTGTTACATAAATCAGTTAACTTCTGGCCATTTAGTTATTTCCGGCGCACTACTTTTTCTTTTGATTCGGCTCACAGTGCTGTCCCCCAACCACCTCCCGCCCGTTGCAGCATTTCCTGTTCGTGTTAGCGCCTGTTGCAATTCAGTTAATCTCCCTATGCGGCGCCATTCCCCCACCACCACCCACCTATCATTCTATTTGGAATTTATAAGTTTGCGCTGGAATTATGTTTTTTTAAATTTACTTGCTCGTGTTTTTAGTCGCTACTAAAGAAAGTTGCCTCTGTTTCTTCTTTCCCCTCCCACCTGACACTCAGACAGGGTACTCTATAGAGTCAAAGGCGAGTAGCATCTACTTGCACCAATTTTGCAGCTCAGTTTCTACCTGTTCTGCGGAGAGCATTGCTCCCTCTAGTGCCTTTCTCATTAGATGAGTCTCAGTCACTACACTGTCCATGTTGTCCGTGGTGTGCGGTCCGAGTGATTCACTGCTGCGCCTGTGTTCCAAACCAACCTGTTATGTTATGTTATTTTATTTTATAACGCACACAGATACTCAGGAGTGTCCCGGCGTGGAGCCATACGAGGGGTGGAAAGAGTAACTAGATAAAGAGATGTGTTTTCAAAAGCTTTTTAAAAGCCAGTGGATCCTTAGTGTTCCGAAGGGCAAAGGGAAGGGCATTCCATGCCACGGCAGCTTTCTGGGCGAGAGAGCTGCCCCCCAGTGTCTGGCATTTGAAGCGGGGAACCCGAGCTAAAAGTTGAGATGAAGAGCGCAGTTGTCTCAGAGGGGCATAAAAAGAGAAGCGTTTTTGCAGGTAGGAAGGGCCTTGGCCGTAGGGAGCACGATGGGAAATGACTAGTGATTTAAACGTAACCCTTACAGCCATGGGCAGCCAGTGCAATGAGCCCAAGTAGTGGCTCACACTACTTCTGGAAGATATATCAAGGAGAAGCCTGGCTGCCGCGTTCTGGACCACCTGAAGCTTCCTCAGTAAGTAGCCAGGGATACCCAGATAAAGAGCATTGGCGTAATCTAGCCGAGATAGAACAAGGGCGCGGATAACTGTCTCCTTTGCAGCCCTAGGCAAAAGGGGAAGGAACTTTCTTAGGGTTTTAAGAAGGCTAAAGCAGGTACCGGTAAGCTTTTTGACCTGAGTGAAGAAGGAAAGGTTCTCTTCAAACCACACCCCCAAATTCTTGACGGGCTTTCCAACTGAGGTAGTACAAAAGGGGGTGGTGATGGACGGAGCATCAGAACCAATCAAACACTCACACCCAGTCAACAGATCTGGGTTTGATCCATCACGGTTCTTTAGCCCACTCTGCCACCCCAGTTCAGACATGGCCATATGCAAATCAGTCTGACCCTGTGCCTCATGGGAACAGTCCAGCCCGAACTGCCAATCCATGCCTTCCCTGGACCGGAAACAAGCTTCCTAGGACCGGTTTCTGGCATTTCAACCGTCTTCAGCCAGGCTTTCTGGAATCCAGTGGCAAAGTGAGCAAGGGACTCACGTCTGAGCATACCCTGCCAACTTATGGCGAACAAAGCGGTACAAAAGGGGGTGGTGATGGACGGAGCATCAGAACCAATCAAACACTCACACCCAGTCAACAGATCTGGGTTTGATCCATCACCGTTCTTTAGCCCACTCTGCCACCCCAGTTCAGACATGGCCATATGCAAATCAGTCTGACCCTGTGCCTCATGGGAACAGTCCAGCCCGAACTGCCAAGCCATGCCTTCCCTGGACCGGAAACAAGCTTCCTAGGACCGGTTTCTGGCATTTCAACCGTCTTCAGCCAGGCTTGCTTGAATCCAGTGGCAAAGTGAGCAAGGGACTCACGTCTGAGCATACCCTGCCAACTTATGGCGAACAAAGCGGTACAAAAGGGGGTGGTGATGGACGGAGCATCAGAACCAATCAAACACTCACACCCAGTCAACAGATCTGGGTTTGATCCATCACCGTTCTTTAGCCCACTCTGCCACCCCAGTTCAGACATGGCCATATGCAAATCAGTCTGACCCTGTGCCTCATGGGAACAGTCCAGCCCGAACTGCCAAGCCATGCCTTCCCTGGACCGGAAACAAGCTTCCTAGGACCGGTTTCTGGCATTTCAATCGTCTTCAGCCAGGCTTGCTTGAATCCAGTGGCAAAGTGAGCAAGGGACTCACGTCTGAGCATACCCTGCCAACTTATGGCGAACAAAGCGGTACAAAAGGGGGTGGTGATGGACGGAGCATCAGAACCAATCAAACACTCACACCCAGTCAACAGATCTGGGTTTGATCCATCACCGTTCTTTAGCCCACTCTGCCACCCCAGTTCAGACATGGCCATATGCAAATCAGTCTGACCCTGTGCCTCATGGGAACAGTCCAGCCCGAACTGCCAAGCCATGCCTTCCCTGGACCGGAAACAAGCTTCCTAGGACCGGTTACTGGCATTTCAACCGTCTTCAGCCAGGTTTGCTTGAATCCAGTGGCAAAGTGAGCAAGGGACTCACGTCTGAGCATACCCTGCCAACTTATGGCGAACAAAGCGGTACAAAAGGGGGTGGTGATGGAGGGAGCATCAGAACCAATCAAACACTCACACCCAGTCAACAGATCTGGGTTTGATCCATCACCGTTCTTTAGCCCACTCTGCCACCCCAGTTCAGACATGGCCATATGCAAATCAGTCTGACCCTGTGCCTCATGGGAACAGTCCAGCCCGAACTGCCAAGCCATGCCTTCCCTGGACCGGAAACAAGCTTCCTAGGGCCGGTTTCTGGCATTTCAACCGTCTTCAGCCAGGCTTGCTTGAATCCAGTGGCAAAGTGAGCAAGGGACTCACGTCTGAGCATACCCTGCCAACTTATGGCGAACAAAGCGGTACAAAAGGGGGTGGTGATGGACGGAGCATCAGAACCAATCAAACACTCACACCCAGTCAACAGATCTGGGTTTGATCCATCACCGTTCTTTAGCCCACTCTGCCACCCCAGTTCAGACATGGCCATATGCAAATCAGTCTGACCCTGTGCCTCATGGGAACAGTCCAGCCCGAACTGCCAAGCCATGCCTTCCCTGGACTGGAAACAAGCTTCCTAGGACCGGTTTCTGGCATTTCAACCGTCTTCAGCCAGGCTTGCTTGAATCCAGTGGCAAAGTGAGCAAGGGACTCACGTCTGAGCATACCCTGCCAACTTATGGCGAACAAAGCTCACTTTGCCACTGGATTCAAGCAAGCCTGGCTGAAGACGGCTGAAATGCCAGAAACCGGTCCTAGGAAGCTTGTTTCCGGTCCAGGGAAGGCATGGCTTGGCAGTTCGGGCTGGACTGTTCCCATGAGGCACAGGGTCAGACTGATTTGCATATGGCCATGTCTGAACTGGGGTGGCAGAGTGGGCTAAAGAACGGTGATGGATCAAACCCAGATCTCTTGACTGGCTGTGAGTGTTTGATTGGTTCTGATGCTCCGTCCATCACCACCCCCTTTTGTACCACTTTGTTCGCCATAAATTGGCAGGGTATGCTCAGACGTGAGTCCCTTGCTCACTTTGCCACTGGATTCAAGCAAGCCTGGCTGAAGACGGCTGAAATGCCAGAAACCGGTCCTAGGAAGCTTGTTTCCGGTCCAGGGAAGGCCTCGTAATAGGTTTTTTGTTTAAGCCTAAGTTGCAGCTTAGCCGCTAGAAAGAAGTCACTGCAGCGCCACTGCCCCTCAAATATTTTACATTCATGTTTGAGCGCTTTAAGTTCCGGGGTGAACCAGGGTTTTCGAAGGAGACTACCTAGAAAACCTGGGAGGAACTGACGGAGCTAACGTATCCCCCGCGTTGGTCACCCAGTCTGTAAATACAGCAGGGTCGCCCTCAAGATCATCCAAGGGGGAGGGCCTAGGGGCAGCCAGGGCCTGATTGAACACAAGCGGGTCAATTTTGCTAAATGCTGGTTTACGGTGGCTACAAGCCGGGGAGTCAGCATTGTTGATAGTCCATGAAAAATAGGTTAGAAAGCGGTCCGACCAGGGGACCGGACACGGATTTCCTACCGCGATGGAGAAATTGGTGCATATAGGATCCAGAATGTGTCCTGCTTGGTGGGTGGGACTACTAATCCACTCGGAGATTTGGGCAAGGTGCAGAATATCCGAAAAGTCAGACGATTCCCTGGCCTCTGCCTGGTAAGATGAATATTAAGGTCACCTAAAACCATGTAGTGGGAAAATTGGAGAGCCTGGGGAACAACAGCGTCACCAAAAGACTGAAGAAAGGACTCAGCAGGGCCAGGAGGCCTATAAATCAAGGAGCCTCCCAAAGTAAAATGGGCCGAAAAGCGGATGCTGAAGTCAAGTGCTTCGCAGTCCCCCCATTAAGTAGTATCGTCCCTACGAAAGGCCCATTTATTGTGGTAGATAATAGCCACTCCGCCCCCTCTTCCATCTGGGCAGTCCGCTCTAGAGATCGTATAACCCTCGGGTGTGGCCTGGGTGACAATGGGTTCAGACGTGGTATCAAGCCATGTCTCTGTAATGAACAGAAGGTCCACCGGTCTGTCAACAAGGAATCGAAGACGTCCAAGTAATGCTTCCTAAGGGAACGAGCGTTAATTAAGGCGGCCAGAATGGAAGAGGCCCTCAGTAGGTTTCTTAGGGGAGGGGCTAATAGGACCAGAATTACACAGCCCTACGACCAGCTTAAAGCCACATGTCCCACAGTTGAGATCTTTACACATAGCCAGATCACAAATACCTTAATGGGTGCATAGGAGTGAGCGGAGAGTCCGCAAAAAACCACTGGTATAACATAACCTGCTGACCGTCCAGGAGGCCCGGCGTGCAGCGTGGCTGGTGCTGGCCACTTCCGGGATGCCGACGGGCGTAGACGGGCTTGTCTTAGGCGCGCCTGCTGCACGCATCAGCTCCGTGACCGCGCAGCGTGCATTTTTTTAAAACAGATAAAATCAGGGGGCAGAATTGTGTAAAATAGCAAGGTATAGGGAGAGCAAGAGCGTAATACAGTGAACCCCTCAAGGTGTCTGCAACCGCGCATTTTTATGGTCCCGGCACCGCAAAAGCTAGAGCGCGAACTGCCCAAAATGGCGGCTCACAGTGGCGTGCAGGGTTACCAGGAAGTGAATGCCCACCCCAACACATCTAATTGGAAGCCCAACAAATGTTTGTTTTAACAAAGTTCGTATTAACAGAAAGTGCTCGATTTCAATTTTAAAAGAATAAAAGCAAAACTCGTTTTTTGAAAACAGATAAAATCAGGCGGCAGAATTGTGCAAAATAGCAAGGTATGGGGAGAGCAAGAGTGTAACACAGTGAACCCCTCACCTACGGTTCTTATGCCTCTCAGTGAATGTTAATCATTTGGCAATTATAAAGCAAAGAACTTGTGCCCTTAGTCAAAGGGAAGAAGCATTTTTAGCGGAACGTGGCAGTGTAAGCATTCCCCTCCTCCTTAGTCTACGTGATTTGGTAGATCCCATGGCCCACCCTCTTCTTCCCCCCTTCAGCGCTCCCCCCACCATATGGAATTACTTATCTGAGCAGTAAGTAGGAATGTTCCTGTCATCACCTGCCTTTTGTGCTCGTAGTGCACACGCTAACATGCCCCAGCTGCAGCATGCATTTCGTAAGAGTGTTTTTACTTTGTACGGAACACATGAAGCAAAAGTAATGCCCTCTGGGTTGTTTCACCCATAGTAAAATCTTCGAATGCGTCAAGCTTCACTATTAAGTGGTCGATTTCGATGTCGCTAAAAATGCCTTCCCAATGCCATTCGTAGGCTTACCTTCCGACCGACTCGTATCTGGAGCTTTTTTCTACGAATCAGCAAGTACGATGCGTATAACAGGCAAATATATGACCGAATCATCCGCTCCGATTCGTGCACTATGTCAGAGGCGAACAGGCTCAGGAAACACTGAAGTCGAGTCGTACAGAGGGTCGTGCCTCGCTATCGTACGGACTATCGCGTCCATGCGGGTGCTTATCGTGTCCATTTTATCCACGATGGTCGCGAATCCCTGTCGCATTTCCAGTAGAATTGAGTGTAGGTCCGCCCCCGATTTTGGCTGGGGATCCATCTGTGAGGCCTCCTCCGCCATCTCCCGTTCCGGCGACTGTTGTTTCGTGGACTTCCTGCCTTCGAATTGTAGTCGGGACTGGCGGGCATCCATTTTCCCCATCTTGGCGCTGCCCCCCACACCGCCTATCACCTCAAATTCAGGCACCGCGTCCGACACAGATGAGAAGTAGGCAACGAGTAACACCACCTCCTCCCCCTTTTCACACTGCTGTGCAGGACCGTCTTGCCCTATTCCACTGCCACGGGTCTCAGGCCCACTTGTGCAGCGCGCTTATTGAATGGAACTGTCCGCAGGGGGAGGTAAGGATATCAGTAGTGAGCCTGACGATCTCATAAGCCGTACTATGGTGTCTCCCAACGCCATCGCCCCTCCATCCGTGCGCCATGAGACACATCACATCAGCCAGGGAGAAGCATCCATCAGCAAGTCCACCAATCCCTTCATCTAGTACTCACAGTCAGCAGCTGTTTCCATTCGCGCTGCAGAGTCCTCCAATGTCAGCAGACCCAGTAGTTGTGGCCTCCTTCCCCCATCCACTCTCTGTTGTGCACCGCCGTTCCAGCACTCACCAGCACAGGAGCATGTTCTGACAATGCCAAGCTGCCTCCGCCGTGTAGGGGCTGCTCTCCATTCCAGGCCCTGCCGCAGAATCACAGGCAGTCAGCGTTCATTTCACACAGGCAGTCCAGACGATCCGTGCCCCGTTCCGCCTGTAATCCGTATCGGGCGCTTGAGCGCTGATCTGGCGCATACACTGAGGCCTCGTCTCCGCTTCCGGCCGCGGGCCGCAACGCCCCGCGATATGCGTGTACCGCAGCGCGGGTGTTCTTCTCCGCTCCACAAATGATTTAAAGCCTGCCGTTTACCGCACGGCTCCCTCGCAGCCCGCCTCTGCTTCTTGGCGGTCGGCAGTGGGAACCACGATCCGCGCCTGTGCTCACCGCAATTTCTTCAGCCAGTGCTGTTCACCATGGAGCGGCCCACTCGTCCTGCAAAAGCCTCGGCCCTCGAGTGCTGCGCCCCGCCTCTCCGCCGCTCCAGACGTCACGGCCAGCGCCGCCGGCAGATCTGCTGCATCCCAATCGCCCGTACCAGCAAACTGCTCCGTCGCTGCACTCCACGCCACCAAGTGCCCACTCCAACACTGGATAATTTTTCTGTATTTGACGAAGTTTCGCAGGCTCGGAGACAGGATAAATACCGGATTACGGAGCCGGACTGCGGGAGCCTCACAATGTGGCACCCATACCGCACGTGCGCCACCTAGCGCCCCCAAGAGGATGCTACTTCTTTCTGCCACTCGAGTAGATGTTCTTCTCGAGCTGCAACTTCCTCAATGTGGGCAGTAGGTTTCTCAACTCGAGTTGTAGTGACCTGCCACAACCGTTCATGAGGTGGTCTAGCATTTGATTTTTCCTTGCTCGCCAAATTAATGTTTGCAAGCCGCACAAGAAGAATAACTCATCTGCACTTTGTGGAGTTTTTGGGAACCTCGTGCTCTAAGTAGAGCGCAGAGTGGGAAAAACTTTGCGAACTCCGCCGGTGGAGCAAAGTTCACCGCCCACCCCTATCTGGGATTTGCCAGGTAGCGTTTCCCTCTCTTGATTAAGCTCCAAGGCACACATTGTGAAACTGGTATATGGACTTTCATAAGATAAGGTGATTGTAGCTCCAGTACTGTGTATCTTAATATCATGCTATTTGTACATTTCTCTAGCACTTCTGCTCCTCTTTGTCCTTTGAGGTTAAACCTATTCTACAAATAAGTAGAGATGGAGATGGGTAACCTCATAGAGGTCTACTACCCTAGCTCCCATGAACAGGTATGTAATACACAAGGTAGTAGCTGTTCCTAAAAAAATTGAGCAAAGTGAGGGGAGAAAACAGGAAGGATTGTAGAATCAAGGGGAGGAGGGGCGCTTCCTTATTAGGAATTGTTGCCCTCACACACCCGTGAGGGTGTCATGCTTCATCATTTGGCGTTTTTGATCCTGATGGGGTCGATGCTGCAATGCCCCATGTGCCCCGTGAGAGGGCTCTTTGGTGGAGATCTTTTAAAGAAAAACAACTCTGTCATGCTTCTGGTAGTTGTGTCTCTTTTCCAACTCCCAACAGCAGGAACAACCTCCAGAGGCAAAATTTAGCAACAGGCACCTACTGGCAGGTCAGAACTCCTAGCAAGTATGTTCAGGGGAGCTGGTGGTGAAGTATTTGTGCCCCTGAGACTTTAGAACAGGAGGCAAGCTCTACTTTAAGCCCTTGGAGATCTTCCTCAAGCAGGAGACACAGCACAGAGCACAGTCTTTATCCTCTCCTCGGTCACTGCACGCCAACCCCAAACAGCACACAGCAAAGGGGCAGTACTTCTCTTTCAGTTTCTCCAGCTCTTCTCCTTGGCAAAGGTTCCTCTTGAATTCCAGAAATGATCTAAAGTTCTGGGGTTTAGGCCCCAATATTTATACAGCATTTCTCTTTGTTCACCTGTGGCAGAGAGGCTCTTTGCTCAGTCAAAACCAGTTCCGTACTCTCTGGTCCAGCTTCCCGGCAGGAGGTAGAGAGAGCATTGTGTAAGGTTGACCAGTCCCATTCAGGTGCAAGGAAATCTCCTCCCCCTACTCTAAATGCAGCCCAGGTCTATTCAGCCCAGTCCTGACTCATCCAGGAAAGGCAGGACACACCTGAACCCCCCCAGTAGCTGTCTACAGTGAACGCACATCCCCAGACCCTGTCAATCCAAAGCCAGCCAGTCAATCTACAAACTAGCAGAGGCATACAGGATGGCTGAGCAAGAAAATACCTACTTTCTAAAAGGGGTATTTTCAAACACACAATATAAAAATCATCTTTACTAAAAGATGCATTTTTATATTCTGAGTTCAGGCACACTAAACTCCATCTTTCTATCTTGTCCCAATGGGAAGTTATACTTATAAGATGTCATAAATAAACTCCCATTCTATCCTATGAGACATCCTAGCCTTTCAATAGTGAAAAACGAAATACAATGTGTTTCACTATCAGGACATGTCACACACATCAGTACAAGTCACACACATCAGTACATGTCCTACTTTTCACATACACTGCACCCTGCCCACGAAGGCACCTTGGGCCTAACTTAGGGGTGACTAACATGTAATAAAAGGGAAGGTTAGGGCCCGGCAAGTGGGTACATGGCCGTATAAAATGTGTGCAGACACTGCAGTGGCAGGTCTGAGAACCTTTTGCAACGCTGCTTGTGTGAGTGGCACAATCAGTGCTGCAGACCCACTAGCAGCATTTGACTTAGTAGTAAGTCAAATAAGCAATTCATAGAAACACTAATCCATAAACACAATTTACATGGCGAGCATATGCACTTTAGCACTGATCACTAGTGATAAAGTGCCCAGAGCCAAAAACAGGAAGCCCAAAAGCAAAACGTCCTGGGATGAACCCACTGGAAAAGCCAGGTCTAACAGTCACCTTATCCACCCAGCTACATATGATCTCACTTTTATAAATGATGGATGCACTGATATGTGATATCAAGGAACAAATCAGTTACCCAACACTAGACATATACATAGAATGATGTGGTTGTTGCTCATTAAACATCCATTGCGCTGCAGAGAGACCACAATTTGTACAACCTAAATCTGTTAAGAAAGCTTAACTCTCTCCTCACTGCCTCCACGGACGATCTATCCACAACAGAACTCACCGCCCACTACAACACAAACATGACATCCATTCTAGATCAAGTAGCCCCCTTAAAACTAAAAAAAATCAAGAACATCCCATCCAGATCTTTGTTCAACACGGACATTAACAACGAAAGAAGACAACTAAGAGCTACAGAAAGACTATGGAGGAGCAACGCCTCCTCAAAGCTACTTGAACAACTCAAAGCAGCCCGAAGGAAATACAAAAAACACATCAGCAGCAAAAAATCCACATTCTTCTGTGCCGCCCTGGACAACGCAAAAAAACAGGCCCAGTGAACTGTTCAAAATCATCAGACAACAAACCTCCAAATCCCCGGAATCCTCCCTACAGGCCTCCAAAGACTTGTATGAAAATTTCGACAACTTCTTCGAAGAGAAAATCACCAAGATAGAGCTCTCACTGGACATCAACGTCAACCTCGTCTGCAAAAACCTGCCTCCAGTGACAGTAGATAGCTCGCCCAAGCACCCCAGAAAAACCTGGAAGTCCCCATCCCGGAAATCGAGATCCTCAAACTGATCTCCACCTCCAAACCAGCCTCTCACGTCCTTGACCCAATTCCCACCGAACTGACCAAAACGGAGTCTCTCCATAGCCCCGTTCTGGTGCAAGATCATTAATAGCTCCCTGAGAACCGGCATCATACCTGAATGCCTCAAAGCTGGCCAAGTCACGCTACTACTAAAAAAACCAGGCCTTGACTCCAAGGAACTGAATAACTTCAGACCCGTCTCCAATCTCCCCCTCCTATCCAAAATCCTGGAAAAATGCATCCTCTAACAACTGACTCAGCACATGGGTAACATCAACCTTCTTGACCCCCACCAATTGGGTTTCAAAAAAGGCTACAGCACCGAGACGGCGATCCTTAACATCACAGACGACATCCACAAATCTCTCGATATCGATCAATGCTGCCTCCTCATCCTCCTGGACCTATCGGCAGCCTTTGACACAGTTGATCACCAACTTTTCATCAAGGCTTTACAAGAAAGGGTAGGAGCTGATGAGGTGGTCCTACGCTGGTTCTCCTCCTTCTTACACAGCCGCTCACAAAAGGATAAAAATAAAAAACTTTACCTCCGACCTACACCCTGTCAACAGGGGCGTCCCCCAAGGTTCAGTGCTCTCACCTCAACTGTTCAACATATACATGGAACCCCTCACCACCCTACTAAAAAATGCAAACATCCCTTTCCACCTCTTTGCAGATGACACCCAAATCTATCTTGAAACCTCCTCCATTGATGACATTCACAGACTAAATGTCACTCTAAAAGAAATCCAACATTGACTGTCGCTTAACCACTTAAAACTCAACCAAGTCAAAACCGAAATACTCCTCATCTCTAAAAAAGAGGAGAACCCTCATATTTCAGAATGGCTAAAAGCTTTGGATGCTCTTAACGGCAATCACACTCTGACCCACTCGACATGGCCAATCACATCAAGAACTCTGCAAAGTTTGCCTTCGTCAACCTGAAATTACTTAACAAAATAAAAACATTCATCCCAACAAACGACCTCAAACAAGCCACCCAATCACTGGTGCTATCTAGACTCGACTATGGGAATGCCACCCTCACTGTTACAACAAAATCTCACCTAGCCCCCCTCAAAACTACTCTCAACGCAGCAGCTAGAACGGTCACTGGAATCAGGAAATACGATCACATCTCACCAGCACTCAGAGAACTAAAATGGCTCCCAATCGAACTGCATGTTAGATATAGAACTGCCTGTCTCACACATAAAGCCCTGCACACAGGAAAACCTGAGTATTTGGCTGCCACACTCAAGAGGGCTGGTCAGACAAGGAACCTCAGGAGCTCCAGCACCCTACTACTCATCCCCATGAAAACTGCTGCACGGTCCTTCGCTGGAAACGCACCCAAAATCTGGAACGCCATCCCAGTCGGTATCAGGACTATCCCATCCTTCACAAAATTTAAAAAACAATTTAAAGTCCAATCTGCACTACTCGAATCCAAAACAATGCTCCTCTCTCCAATCCGCCCTACTCTAATCTGCCCCACTCCAATCCAAAGCATCTGCCACACTTCAATTTGTCCCACTCCAATCCAATCTTCTCCACTCCACCTCTCCTCGCCCCAATTCATCCCACTTTAATGCAGTTCAAGCATCCTAATCTACTCCAATCCACACCACTCTACCCCAATCCAATCTATCCTGCCTCAGTCCACTCCACCCCACTCAATCTAATCCATCTAACCCACTACACTCCAATCCACCTCACGGCAATCCACCCCTCTCTACTCTAATCCACCCAACTCCAAACCACCCTACTCTCATCCAATTCACCCCACTCCATTCCAATCCACTTCACCCCACCCCAATCCAATTCACCCCAAATCAATATAATCCACTCCACTCAGGTTCACTCCAATCCACCCCACTGCAATTCAATCCACCACATCCAGTACACCCACTCCAATCAAACCAACTCTACCTTAATCCAATCCCCCCTACTGCCTCAATCCACCCTACCCTAGTAAACCCCACTCCACGCTACTTCACAACATTGCACTCTATGCCACTCTCTGCCACTGAACTCTGCTCCACTCTGCTCAACTACGACACTCTACTCCCCCTGCTCCACTCTAGACACTCTACTCAAACAAATCCAAGCTATAACACTCTACTCCTCCCACTCCATTCTAGGACACTGGCAACTGCCACATAGCAACAATGCACATAAATACATCACAGCATGCCACATAATTCCAATCAGCATAATTTCACTCAATGCCACAAACTTCCACGCAACACAAGTCCACTCCACCCATTTCCATTCTGCACCACAAACATTTGGCAACTAACCACATAATTAAACTCAACAACACATTTACACAACACACCACATATATCCAATCCACACCATAGAATGCTACATCATGCCATAAAATTCAACACCACACCACTTAATTAAATTCCACAACATACCACTAGACAACATAAAATACCATCCCCAATAGTTACACTGTATGACACACAATCCCGCTTCACATAATTCCAGTACACTCAAAACCACATAATTACTATCCACATAATTCCACTCCACACATCCATTCCTCACCACACAAATCCACGCCACACAATTCCACAACTAACAATTCCAATCCAACCGACATATTTACACTGCACACCACATACATCCACTCCTCTCCAGAATACAAGAGTAAAAACAATGTCCTTAGCTCTAACTCTCACAAATGCGAGATCTTTTGGCATTGCTAGTGCTTGTTTTAAACGTGTTCCATCAGCAGCACATTGTACACATTCTACCTATTCACCCATCCACCCGTACCCCAACATAAAGGGGTAGCGTACATAGTGATTGTTATCATACGTTTCTTCCACTATACAAATCTTTTTCCAACATATCGCCAGCCAAACAACTAAAAACTCTGCTGGGGAGAGGCAATGCAGCACTTCCTGAACAATGTTCTACAGTATCTATTATTGGGTTGCCCGCTACTGGCGCTTCATGCTTCATCGCATGCATTGGGCTTTCGCAGATGCAGGGTGGGGAGTGCGGAGGGGCTCGTATCAGCTGGTGGTAGGTAATTTTAATATCGCAGCTCTACCCTTCCGTTCTCACTCATTGTGAGCTCTCGTTGACTTTGTTGCACACCAATTGTCCTCAGTTCTCTAGCGTGGTATATTCTTTGGGATTTGGCTCCAGGCATCCTTCTAGTTGTTTGACGTAAGCCCTATATAGGCAGGCACCTGGTTTCTGGGCAGGGATCTGTCAGTCGCCACCACAATAGTGTCCACCACCCTGTCCCAGAATTCATTTAGTGTGGGGAATAGCCATATCATGTGATAGAACTATGCAGCATCCTCCCCGCACCTGGGGCAATACCTCTTGCGCATTCTGGAACATCAAGGCCCTCATTTAGGGGGATTTGGCTAACAGCATCACAGCAAATCACTTTGCTGCACTGCCCTAGGCCAAAGTGAAATGGCACAAATGCACTGTATTTATACAATGCAGTGAATTCCTGTCCTTTTTTCTCTGTGCTGGCGCTGTTTAGGTGAAAGGGTTCCTGTGTAGTCGTCAGGATTGCTTTTGTGCAGGAAGGCGCAGCTTCCTGCACAGAAACAATCCTAAGAGGCATTTTCTTCTTTCTATGTGTTCTGCAGAATGCAGCACACACAGAAAGAGGAGCAAACAAGGAGAAATAACGATATTTCTTCTTGCTACACCTCACTTCAGGAGGTGTATGGATTTGGCGCTTCCCCAGGTTTATATACTCTTGTTACTCTGGGGCAGAATCAAAATCCAGGGGTGATGCATGGGAACACCAACTGCAACGCCCATGGAATGCCTCCTGAGTGCAAAGTAAGGCAATGCAGCGATGTGCGGTGCCTTTCCTTACTTCATATCTATGAGGCTATTCAAAGCCACACATAGTGACTTTATGTGGCCTCAAAGATATAGATAAGTTAACACATTTTGGCGTAACATATACCCTATGAAGGAAGTGATACTCTACAAGCTTAAATTCCCTAGGGGTGTGCACCAGTATCTTAGTCCAGCCTGAATCACCAATGCGGCAGCCCAGGCTTAATGCTCAATGCTATCGGAACTTGTCAAAGTTTCCTTTTGACTAGGCCAGGAGTGCTTGGTAAAGCAACAATGTTGCATATCTGCACCCAGAGATCTCACAGATCTGTTGCAAACCCATATGGATTGGTGACTCTGCTGCTCCAGCACGCTACCTTTGGCACATTACTGTGGTAATCGTGCCATAGAGCACGAAATGGCACACCGGATTCTCATATTGGCTCATTATGTCCTCGAAATCCGCTAGCTCGAGGTCCTGGACTGCCTACCCTCCTTTGAAGTGGCCATTTTCAACTTTATGAGCTCTATCCTCTTCCTTCTGGGACCCCAAATGAATTGCAGTATCAGAGAATCAATGTCCCAGAACACTTTCCTGCATACCACTATCAAGACAGCTGAAAAATGATACAGCCTAGAAAGGAGGACCATCCCTGTGATGCTACTCTGTTTACTACCAACAGTGGTAGCATCCTCTAGAATCTACGGATTGATGCAACAAGGTCACAGTCACCAGAACATTTCCACCCAGGAACGTATGGTAAATGGAGGACCAGAAATATTTGATTGAGACTGACTCCCACCGCAGGGATTTCCGTAATGAAGCAGGCTTACCCCTCTCCCCTGCATTTTCAAAGGGGTATGTACAGGATTTCTCCCAGTTGACTCACAGTCCAGAGAGTATGCCATACTGTTCTAAGGCTCTGTGTGCTCTCCATATATCCCCTGCAGTGACTCTCATATATAGTGACATATTATCAGCGTATAGGATTATGTGTTACCATTAAGCTTAAGCCCTTTATAGTGATTGCTGTGATGGTTGACATTAGCTTTGGGTTCTAGGGCCATAGAAAATAACACTGGCGCGAGTGGACAGTCCTGCTGGTTGCCCCTTCTAAATATGAAGCTATCAGGTATGATGCCACCTGCTCGCATACAGGCTGTGTATTTATGTAAAGCAACTTAGTCCAGTTGATTAAGCCAATGCCAAAGAACATACTTGTCACTGTTACGTATAAAAAGTCCCAGACATGGAGTCTAAGGCCTTTTCAATGTCTATTGCCAGTGCTGGGGCCATTGTGAGTAGGGTCTGTGGGTGGTGTAGCACCTGTATTTGGCATCTAATATTATGGAAGGTGCTATGCATAGGGGTGAATCCCAATTGGTTGGGGTGAATTAGTCCATGTAGGCGGGGTAGAAGTCTGTAGGTCAAATTCCGGCTAAGAATCATGAAGTCTATGTTCAATATAGAGAGGGGCCTGTATGACTCAACTAATTTGCTATCCCTTCCAGGCTGTTAACAGTGCCTCGTGCATGGATCGCAGTAGCTCCCCAGTCTTCTGAGCCTCGCTGAACAGTGAGGTCAGGCGAGGGACCAGGGTGTATCCCAGGTAAGGGTTGAGAGCAAGGGGATGTGATACAACTGCAACTTGCCTAGATACTCTGCAGCTAGTACCTTTCCCACCTGTGTGTGGTGATAGACCACTCTCCATGCATCAGCCATATCCCATCTCGAGGGCCTCTCTTGGAGCCCCTTGCAATCTTATGTGGAGCTGCAAAGGGTAATGGTGGGTATGATCTATTGGGTGTTGTGTCTGCAACACAGTTTTAGTCCCCTCCAACGATCAGGGGGTAATTCTGCACTCTTGCCATCACCCGAGCCAGAATATTCAGGAAGGTGCACTGGTCCACATTGGGTACTTCTTTCAGTAGTGGGCTGTATACATTACTAGTGGTAACATTCCAATTGCTGCTGCAATATCACTACCACCCTCCTGTCATAAGTTTGATGCTGAATCCTGTACATTTTTCATAGCAATCACTAGTTAACAGACTTGACTGTATTTTTCACATATTATTGCACTTTTGTCTCTGCAATGCTACTTTTTGTACAAAACTTTCAAGTTTTCCTATTGTGGAACTGCTGAAACTCCCTTCATCACTGAATATCTGGGTTGATGAACAAGATAAAATGTATCATCAGAGGCAGAAACTGGGGGCAAAACGGGGAGGGGAATGAGAGAGAGAAGTCCCAGACAGGAGCCCACTCTCTGAGCTTTTGCTTTTTTCAGAACACGCACCACTCTATTTGGATGTTATGGTAATAGGTAGATATGGCAAGCTGAAGATAGATGGAAGAGGGAACTCTGGGTGAATATCCCAATGAGATTACTTCTCTGGTGATGGTGAATGGGCACACAAAGCAAGGAGTAAACTTATAGTGAGGCCCTAGTATGGTCATGAATTTGGTGGACAACAAGACCTTGTTGTCCACACAATAATATAGTGTTTTTCTTCGGTGTCTGCAATACGTTTGTACTCAGTCTTTGCTTTTAACAAATGTTGATCAGTGTCTTTCTGCATAGTAAAACCCTTAGGAGGGTGGTTACAGAAGGAGCTGGTGACAGGAATGCAGTCAGAGGAATCCTTTTTGGACAGAACACATACGAACTTAAGAACGGCAATCTCCCCAGAGAAGAATGCAACAAATTGTTGTTAGAGAATCAGCTAATGCAAACCATCGGTACCAAGCACTAGGACAGTCAATATGAAAACATAGCAGGTATTATTTAAGTGATTGATTTTACTATTCAGTCTGACCATTGATCTGCAGATGGTAACTTGTAAATTTGAACATTTTTGTATCAATTCTTTTAATCAAATCCATCCAAAAATCAGATGTTAGCTGTGTTCCTCAGTGATAATAACTTCAAGAAAACCATGCAGGTTAAAGATGTGAATGATGATTACTCATGTCAGTTCCACTCCTGATAATGATCTTTTCTATGGAATAAAATGCCCCATCATTGTGAAGTAGTCTACTAGTTCCAATATTGTTGCATAGCCCTGTGATAAAGTTAACTCAGCAAGGCACAGGCTGAAGAACTACCACTGCAGGTCTGTGTGATGCTGCGGCCATAGCACAAATAGAACACCTGTTTACTGTGTCCTTGATAGTGGTCTTCATACCAAGTCACCAAAAGTCTCTTGAAACTAGTTCTATCACTCCTTTCTGATTAGGGTGCCCTGCTGCCAATCACACGGTCCAACTTTAAATAGTTAGACTACACTGCTCTTCTGAAAAAAATCATCATGATAACTAGCATTTATGAATAGATCTTCTCTGTTTTTCCTTCTTTATCCATTGCTAGGCTGGAACATCTTTCTGAACATGCCTAAATATCTCACCAATGACAAACGCTAGCGTGGCAGGGAGATCTAAAGTAGGTAGCATTTCTTCTTTTATTTTTAGTTCTGCATCTTTCTGTCAAGATAGTGAGTCATCTTTTTCATGAATAATTGACTGGTCGGTAAGTTATGAGATAATAGAGGCAAAATTGGGCATGTTGAGAAATAGAACATTTCATTGTCAAGAGGTACAACATGTTTTTCTGATTTTCCCTTACTTTGATCTTAATGCAAGTTCCCTCACAATGATGTCTCAAATGCAAAAATGCCTTGTTGATTGCCAGGAGTTCACAGTCATATATTGTGTAGTTCTTGTCTGTCAGTGTTCGGGAATAAAAGACCACAAGATTTAGTTCACCAGTCTCAGGATCTCTTTGTGACAATACTCCAGTGACGGCAAAGGACAAGGCATCAGTTTCTACTACAAAGGGTAGTAAGTCATAGGGACGCCTTGGGGCTGGTGCAGAATTGAAGGTTTCTATGAGATTGTTGAAGGCTTGGTCCTTTCCTCCTCCGCAAGTGATCTTCAGCTCTTTTTCAGTTATCTTTACAATGAGAAGAATGATGGGTGAAAATGTATGGTGGTAAAAAATGGCAAAACCAATTCTGTATCTCCTTAACACTTCATAGAGAAGGCCATTCTAAAACTACCTGAACTTTTGCATGATCAGTCCCAGTTCCCTGTCATGAGATTTCACAGCTGAGAAAGATAGGGACTTCAAAAAGACACATGGCAGCTTTTAGGGAATATTTGCTCAATCGGTTCCAAACTTCCCTGAATATATTGTTTACAAAATTCTGGAAGGCTGCCTGGGCACCATAAAGGCACAAACAACATAACCAAATATTCAAAATGCCCATACGTGCATTAAATGCTGATTTCCTTTCATTTCCTCCACAATTCCGTACTAAGTTATAGGCTCTTCTAAGACCTAACTTTGAGAATACCATTGCAGATTTAACTTGGTCAAAAAGTGTGGCTTAAGAAGGAGAGGATACTGTTTTGTGTGGCAATTGCATTCAGCTCTCTGTAGCCGATACATCGCCTATATTCACTGTTTGCTTTTGTCATGAAAATAATCGTCCCCGCTGACTGGAGAGGTGGAGGGCCGAATTAAGCTTTTTCCAAGTTCTCCTGTAAATACTACTGAAGAACATTATATATTTTTACTGTCGAGGGGTAAAGTTTGCCATGAGGAGTTGACATTCCAAATATCAGATAAATTCTGCAGTATGCTTCCAATGCAGAAGAAGGAAGTCTGTTCCTTTTTTTGCTGAATCAAATTCATCCTACTGTGGTGGAACACCTCTTATTTACCTTTTGTCTTAGGAGAGGCCTTTAAAGAAACAGGTTGCAAATTGAAGCAGGTCAAAGACTGAGTCTTTTCCATAATTGACATTGGGAAACAATGAGTCTCACAGTAAGTTGAATTAAGGCGTATCCCTTGTGTTTTCCGATCAATTGGTGGATTTAGGGCCTGATGTAGAGTTCGGCAGAGAGGTTACTCTGTCATAAATGTGACAGAGATCCTTCCTGCTTTACTACAAGTGCCTGAAGAAATAATGATCTTCTAATATGGCAAACATGATATCTGTTACATTTGGACTTTGTTTTCTCCTTGGTGATTGCTTTGTGTAAGCTGCTGCCGGTGGTGATTTTTAGGGCTGGTGTTGGTAAGAAGATCTATGTTGCTGCTGAAAGGGATGATACCTCTGATAACCTCCTCTATATGAGAACTGGCCTCTTCAACAGTCCTCTTGAAAGGAAAAGGAGGTATTTCTTATTCCCTAGGTGCCCAAGTATCTTGTTGTATTTGTGTCTGCCTTTGACAAAAGATTCAAGCTAGCATGGCTGATGGGGGGTGTTACCCCGAAACAGGTCCTAGGATGCTTTTTTCCGGTCCAGCGGAGACATGGCTTGGCAGTTTGGGCTCGACTGTTCCCATGAGGCACAGGGTCAAGACTGATTTGCATATAGCTGTGTCTGAACTGGGGTGGCGAAGTGAGCTAAAGAATGATGATGGATTCCTCCCAAATCTGTGACTGTGGGTGAGTGTCTGAAAAGTTTCAGCACTCCGCCCATCATCTCCTTGTGTTTGTTTGTTTGTCCTAAGTTGGCAGGGTATGCCCAGATGTGGGTCCCTTGCTCACTTTGCCACTGGATTCAAGCTAGCCTGGCTGATGAGGGGTGTTGCCCTGAAACCGGTCCCAGGTTGCTTGTTTCCTGTCCAGGGAAGACATGGTTTGGCAGTTTGGACTGCACTGTTCCCTTGAGGCACAGGGTCGAGACGGATTTGCATATAGCTGTGTCTGAACTGGAGTGGCGAAGTGAGCTAAAGAATGATGATGGATTCACTCCAGATCTGTGACTGGGGGTGAGTGTTTGGAAAGTTTCAGCACTCCATCCATCATCTCCCTGTGTTTGCTTAGTACGCCCTAAGTTGGCAGGGTATGCCCAGATGTGGGTCCGTTGCTCACTTTGCAATTGGATTCAAGCTAGCCTGGCTGATGAGGGGTGTTACCCAGAAATCAGTCCCAGGATGCTTGTTTACGGTCCAGGGAAGACATGGATTGGCAGTTTGGGCTGGACTGTTCCCATGAGGCACAGGGTCAAGACTGATTTGCATATAGCTGTGTCTAAACTGGGGTGGCGAAGTGAGCTAAAGAATGATGATGGATTCAACCCAGATCTGTGACTGGGGGTGAGTGTTTGGAAAGTTTCAGCACTCCGTCCATCATCTCCTTGTGTTTGCTTTGTTCGCCCTAAGTTGGTAGAGTATGCCCAGACGTGGGTCCCTTGCTCATGTTGTCACTGGATTCAAGCTAGCCTGGCCGATGAGGGCTGTTAGCCGAAACTGGTCCCAGGATGCTCTAATCTGGTCCAGGGAAGACATGGCTTGGCAGTTCGGGCTGGACTGTTCCCATGAGGCACAGGTTTAAGACTGATTTGCATATGGCTGTGTCTGAACTGGGGTGGCGAAGTGAGCTAAAGAACGATGATGGATTCAACCCAGATCTGTGACTGGGGGTGAGTGTTTGAGAAGTTTCAGCACTCGGTCCATCATCTCCTTGTGTTTGCTTTGTTCGCCATAAGTTGGCAGGGGGTCCCTTGCTCACTTTGCAATTGGATTCAAGCTAGCCTGGCTGATGAGTGGTGCTACCCAGCACCAGTCCCAGGATGCATGTTTCCGTTCCAGGGAAGACATGGCTTGGCAGTTCGGGCTGGACTGTTCCCATGAGGCACATGGTCAAGACTGATTTGCATAAAGCTGTGTCTGAACTGAGGTGGCGAGGTGAGCTAAAGAATGATGATGGATTCAACTAAGATCTGTGACTGGGGGTGAGTGTTTGAAAAGTTTCAGCACTCCGTCCTTCATCTCCTTGTGTTTGCTTTGTTCGCCCTAAGTTGGCAGGGTATGTCCAGACGTGGCTCCCTTGCTCACTTTGCCACTGGAGTCAAGCTAGCTTGGCTGATCAGGGGTGTTACCCCAAAACCGGACCCAGGATGCTTGTTTCCGGTCCAGGGAAGACATGACTTGGCAGTTCGGGCTGGACTGTTCCTATGAGGCACAGGGTCAAGACTGATTTGCATATAGCTGTGTCTGAAGTGGGTAGGCGAAGTGAGCTAAAGAATGATGATGGATTCAACCCAGATCTGTGATTGGGGATGAGTGTTTGAAAAGTTTCAGTACTCCTTCCATCATCTCCTTGTGTTTGCTTTATTGCTTGCAAGGAGTCATCAACATATTTTCCAAACAATGCCTCTGCGTTTTTTGGCATGTCTAAAATTTTGCTCTGTACTTCAGGCCTGAATGTTGTGGCCTTCAGCCGACCTTGACGCCTTAGAACTGAAGGTTCTGCCAGTTGTCTAAATTCTGTTGATTCGATATTCATAGTACAGTCTATGATTTCTGACTCTGTTCCCTCTCCTTCCAGCAAGATTTTCTTTGCTTCTCCTTTTATCTTCTGGCAAAAGGTCTATATATCCGGCGATGTCTGACCACATATGTCTGTCTCACCTGACAGGTGGTCTGGCGCCAAAGAGGATGGAGGCTGGTTAAAGCCGCTCCGCGGCAGACTCTGAGGAGGGTCGTTTTTCCGACCGTGGCAACGTCCCGGCACCCAAACTAACCCAAATGCTCTGTTGGCGAATATGCGCTGCTTAGCATGATGCCTTTCTTTGACCGCGGTAATGAGCTGACTCTGCATCTTCCAATGTGACAGTAGTGGTGCATCTCAGTGACTGGACTTGCGGCCACCATTTTGTTATTTATATAACGTCCTAACACAAGCATCTCCACAGCTTTCTGCAAAAAACTATTTTTGACGGAAAAAATATGCTCCTAGATTATTTTTCTACACTTAACTGTATATTTCTTAGCAAGTAATTAGTTTTTTCTTCTATTAGGCATGTAAACTGCCTTACGGACATTTAAGTCAGTCGGTATTAATGTATCTAAGTAAACTTGAGCGTAAAGCTACACCTAAGGATTTCCATATTTTTCAGCTGGTCACACCATTTCATCTCTGCTCCCTGCCTTTGCTGTGTTGCGCTATTTCTCCAATTTTTCCCCAAAGACTGTTCTTTTGTCGCTGTGTTACCCATGCCTATGGGTAGAACCAAGTCTGTTAGGGGTGCTACTTCCACTACTGTTTTGAGCCCTAAATCCCCAGCATTGGCAATTTCAACCACTTTTTGTGTTTTAAAAAGCGACATGGAGGTCATATCGCCCCCTCTTACGGAGACGTCAACACCTACTCCTACATTTACTTCTACTCCTGCTCTGCTTTTCTCTCTACCAAATGGGCAAATGCACATAAGCTCACACCTTCCTCAGTGCTATCATCTACTAATTGAATTTAAAAAGACCCTCCTTCAGAAGCCAATTCTCCTCCACCAATATCTTTGGAGTTACTCTTAGATGAGATACGGGCTCTCAAGCCCTATATGGACAAAACAAACAAACGTTTGCAAAGCATAGAGGATAAGTGGTCTACTCTTGACAGCAAAATCAATTTATTGAAACATCAAATGGAATCTCTACAAACATCTTCTCAGCAGATTCATCCTACGAAGGCAGAAATATCTCAGGTTCAAAAATAAGCGGAAAACCTTGAAAATCAGAGCAGACGCAACAATCTGTGAATTTATGGTTTGGCTGAGGGATTGGAAGGTCAATCCTATTTCTTTCTTTCAGACTTTTCTTCCACAGATCCTTGATTTTCCTGAAACCCCCAACTAAATATATAAAGAGCAGATAGACTTGGTCATACCCCTCATGCTTTATTGTCCTCACGCAAACCAAGAGGTGTAATAGTGTACTTTCTAGAATACACTGACTTGTTGAAAGTTTTACAGGCAGTTATGTTTAAACGTCGAATAGGCAAGGTTCCCAATTATTTTTCTCACAAGAGCATGATAAAGTCCCAGCCGATAGAAAGAAAAGTTTCTTA
Organism: Triturus cristatus; assembly: GCF_964204655.1. NCBI lineage: Eukaryota > Metazoa > Chordata > Amphibia > Caudata > Salamandridae > Triturus > Triturus cristatus. The sequence continues at coordinate 140,012,104 of NC_140591.1, read as the reverse complement.
GTTATGTGACCGGCACTACATGACTTAAATGCCAGATTCAGTTTAATCCATCCTTGCCTCTTTAAAGTGACTTATAGAAATAGAACAACTACTTATGAGGACCCAGTCCTGCTCCAGCGATTCATTGACAACTGTAAAGAAGAGACCGTGGAGACTGCAAGATCATCTTCTACTTGATAATGCATTTTCCTTTCATTATGCTAAATCGCTATTTATGCTGTTTTTACTTGTTTCTAAAACATGTTTTGAATAATTGTCACTCTTCCCTTATGTTTCTCCTTACCAGGTGCTGTTTCTCTGTTCTACCCATGATTGTATAGTCTGTCAGGATTATTCCCCTCCTAGTTACTTGTCCTGGGGTTTTGGCTGGTTATTGTGTCTTCTCTTTGTGGCCTCAATACTAGGCCTGGGCGGTAAATTCCGTTCCGTTCGCGGAATTTGCGAAATTTGGGTAATTTCGCGTTCCGCGGAGAACGCGAAATTGCAAAAAAATCTACGTTCCGCAACTTCGCGAAATTTTTGCTTGTTCGCGTTCTCAATATGCGTGTTTGCGAGATATTTCACCCCGAGCACGCAAACAGCGATCGCGAACAGGAAAAAAGTATCGCGAACAAGCAATTCCGCGTGTTCGCGGAACTTTCTGCATGTTCGCAGAGATTTTTTACCGTTTCGCGGAGATTTGTGTAACGCGATTACGCAAATTCCGCCCACCCCTACTCAATACCCTCCACTCATATTTGAGTCTTTGGTATGTTTCATTGTTTATTTTATCTATTGTATCTTTCCACTTTCTTACCTTTTCACTCATCTTTCCTTTTCTTTCTTTCCTGCCTCCCTCTTACTTTCTTCTATCACTTCTTCTTTTATTTCTTATCTCACTTTATTTCTGCCTGAGAGCTTTACTTTCTATTATCCTAACTATTTTAAGCTTTCTAATGACCATGCTGTAGTTTTTTTAATTTCTTTTTTACCTTTAGATAAATGACGTTAACTGTTGTTTCCTGGAATGTTAAAGGTTTGGGTACGCCTATTAAAAGGCAAAGAGTTCTTACCCATTTATCTAATCTTAAATCAAATATTGTGTTATCACAAGAATCTCACATAGTTGCTTCAGAAGTCTTAAAGGTTAAGCGTCAATGGGTAGGGAATGTTTTTTCCTTTCCAGGTATGGGCAAAAGAAACGGGGTTATGGTTCTTTGTCACAAAAATCTCAATGTTTCTCTTCTGTCTCAAAATTCAGATGATGAAGAGCGTTGGTAGATTGTTCATCTTAAAGATAATAATATACCTATTTCTTTGTTTAATGTGTATGCACCTACAAAACCTGACAATAATTTTTAGCCGACCATATCTACCCTATTGATGTCTATTTCTACACAATATATAATTTTTGGTGGCGATTGTAATTTAGTCGTTGATCCTAACATAGATCGCACATCCAAAGTATCTTTCATTCCTTCTCCAATGCTCCAATACTTTACCATGCTAATTACTCATAGAGCTCTTGTTGATTCCTGGAGATTATGTAATCCACAGCTATGTGAGTATACTTTTTTCTCACCTACTCACCTTTCTCAATCTCGTATAGATTACTTATTTGTTTCACAATCTTTATCACAACACATATTACAGGCAAATATTGGCTCTACATTAATTTCTGACCATACTACTGTAATTTTAGATTTAGAATTACTCCCTATTACTATGACCAATAAAAGATGGAGTTTTACAATTCTTTATTAATTGACCAAACTTCTACTTTCAAAGCTTTTATTACTAAATTATTTAATCGTAACACTTCCTCAGTTCAATCTTTCCCTGTTGTGTGGGATGCCTTTAAAACCTCAGCCAGAGACTTTATTATATCTTATGTAACTCCTAAAAAGCATGTGAAATTCTTAAGCACATCAAACTATTAGAGACACTCATTACCGCCACTAATTCTATAACCGACCTTAATAATCTTATTGTAGAAATTTTTTAATATAATAAGTTATATACAGAAAATGCTAACTCCTACCTTAGAAGTAGTTATGTTAACTAATTTGTATAGCGCACATACACCAGTAGTGCCCGTTATTATGGAGGCCATAATAAAGCAGGCAAACTTCTTGCCTCCCACCTTAAAATCAGGAAAGAACGTATGAATATTGATTATGTTTTAAACACTGGTTCGTATTCAGTGACCAAAAATTCGGATATCCTAGAAGAATTAAAAAAATATGACACTACTCTCTATACCCCTGAAACCATCCCGAACCTTACAAGTATACAAAGCTATCTTTCTTCGCTACAAAAACAGTTTCCTATTGATGTTGACTTTTCATCACAGGAGAGAGATATTTCTATAAAATATATCTCTAATGCACTCATTAAAATAGGGAAGGCTGCTGGCCGGGATGGATTCCCTGTTGAATTGTATTCCCACTTTTCTAAATCTCTTCTTCCACATCTCCAGTCTTTATTTATGCATTTCATTTCATCTAAAGTTTTGAGTGGTTCTTTTCAAGAGGATCTTATCTGTCTAATTCCTAAAGAGCTAAAATACCCTAATTTTAGTAAAAATTATAGACCAATCCTACTATAAATTATTTGCTAAAATCCTTGCACTTCGACTAGAACCATTTCTACCTTTGATTATTTGCAAAGAACAATCTGGTTTAATTAAGGGCAGAACTATCTCTGACAACACTAGGGTTTTCTTTAACATATTGCACAAATCCATCATATGTCCCCATTCACTTGCAGCTATTTCTCTTGATGCAGAAAAAGCTTTTGACCGAATGGATTGGTCTTTTATTTTTCATAAACTTTCCTGGTTTGGTTTTGGTCCTATAAAGCTTTTATTTTTGCTACTGGGTCTATTTCCAATGTCTTCCCTTGCTAAGAGGAGTTCATCAAGGTTGTCCTCTCTCTCTACTTCTTTTCATTCTTGCATTAGAACCTTTTCTTGCTAAAATTAAACAAAACTCAAAAATATATGGTTTTCAATATGGTAAAACTCATATCAAACTGAGTGTCAATGCAGATGATATCATCTTATCATCTTATACCTGTCTAATCGAGAGTCTTCTCTTCCAGCACTCATTGCGGAAGTTAATGATTTTTTCCTTACTTTGCGGTTGTAAATTGAATCATGATAAATGCAAAATCCTTCCTTTAAGCATTCCCTGTTTCAAACATGATTTTACTTCTACTAATTTTACATGGATTCCCCCCAAAAATTAAGTACTTAGCACTTTGGTTTGCGCCTTCTATAAAACATACTTTGGGGCTTATTTACAAGCCCCGTGCGCCACTTTTGCGTCATTTTTAATATGGGAAAAATGACGCAGAGGTGGCGCAAGGGGCTTGTAAATAAGCCCCTTCATCTTTAAATATGACTCAAGGTATCTCCACGCTATCTAATTCTATTTCTAAACGGCACCTTCAGTATCTATCTTGGTGGGGTAGACTTGACACTATCAAAATGATGCTCTGCCCTGTTGTCTTTTATACTATTTCTGCTATTCCTCTCACTATCCGTTCATATTTTTTCCCAAAAAGTTATTTTATTTTATCTTCCTTTTTCTGGAATAAAAAACCTGCGTGTCTCCCTAGCCATGCTTAAACACAATAAATCATATGGAGGTGTAAATTTTCCTGATTTTCAATCTTATCATAATGCCTTTCTCTAAACAACTTTCTAAATGTTTGCATCAAGTTTTGGATCTATCTCCACTGTGGATGGACATTGAACTCTCCTTTCTTTCTCCCTTTTCACTCCAAGAATCTCTTTCATTTACTCATAAGACGCATTACCTATCCTCACCTATACATAAAACTACCCATAAACTTTTTCAATCAATGCTTATCTCGCACCTTTCAGACAGTTACCGATTTCTTAATTCTTCAGTCTGGCAAAATCATTTATTTTTTGGAAGACTTGGCGGGATAAGGGTTTGCTTTGGGGTCATCAACTTTACTCAAATGATACATTTCTTACCTTTCCTAAAGCACAATTACTTTATAAGTTGCCAAAATCATACTCTACTACATTTAAGATCTTGATTCAATTAATATCCTCTTCCATTTCTTCATTATCTTCGATTTATCCCCCTTTAATATCTCAACGCAATATTGTAGGACTTGGCCTTTTTGGCTAAAGTTCCCTAAAACTTTTGGATTTCCGCATTGACTGTTTTCCTGACATAAAGTTGCCAAGTTAGATGTTTTGGGTACTTTGCCACTGCTGATCAGTGTCAAAGTACAAGGGTTCCCTCTGTAAGGTGTAATGGTAATTGGTTGGCCATAATTGGTATGTTTGCCTTACTAGTAAAGTCCCTAGTGATGTGCACTGTGTGTGCCAGGGCTAGTAGTGCAAAGGCGCACAGAGAAGGGAACTCAGGAATTCAGTGTAGGGCCTGTACGCAGAGTGCTAAGTTAGCATGTTGTCCTGACAAGTGTAACCACTTGTCAGGCCTTACTTTCCCTTTTGCGTACACAGTGGGCACCCCTGTGGTAGGTCTTGGGTAACCCCTGGGCAGGGTGCAGTGTAAGTAAAAGGCAGGACATATTCTGAGGTGTGTGTTATGTCCTGACAGTGAAAAACACTCCATTTCGTTTTTCACTGGTGAAAGGCAATTCTACCCATAGGACAGAATGGGGGAGGCTGGGTATTGTGTTTTTTAGCCTAGTTTCTTATAAGTTTAAAATGAAGAGGTGAAGTTTGGTATGTCTGAACTCACAGTGTCACAACACATCTTTCTATGAAAGTGGTTCTTTCACTGTGTGTTCAGAAGCCACTCTTTTAGAAAGTGGCTGAGTTTTGTGCTTTAAGCATCTCTGTGTGTCTCTGCTGAATGTGGATTGACTGTCTGGATCTGAGAGGTGCGAGGAGCTGGGAGAGGTCTTGACCCAGGGAGGGGTTGAGATGGCACCAGGCTGCCCTGCATCTGGAGAGTAGGGGGAGGAGAAGCCCGGGAGGTGAAAAGGCCTGAGCTGGTGCTATTAACCAATTGACCAATCTCCTGCTGAGTGATTAAGGATCCAGACCCCCAGTATCAAAGGGAGAAAGGTGACACTGGGAGGGAGTTACCCAGAACTGATTTAGGCAGGGGTCAGGGACGCCTGAGCACAACGAACATCAAAGACATTTAGGGGTATAACTATGAGAGCTGAGGCCCCTGAACGTTGGAATGAAACATAAATGGATTGAGACTGAAAAGGCTTGGACCCATGTTGTGGTCAAGAGGAACCTCTGCTAAGGAAGGAGCAACTGAAGAGACTGCTAGGGAAAGACCAATCCTTGCTTAGTGATCTGGGGCTGGTCTGTAGTTTGCTGTTCTAACCAAGGAAGAGGTTGTTGGGACTGTGCTTGGAGGCGCTGGGTCCCCCTGCTTGACAGAAACTGTGCTTTGTGCAGTGTCTTGTAACCTCAAGGGCCCGAGGTGACCTGGCTCCCTGTTTGGAAACATAGGAACATAAAAGTTTCCAGAGAAGTGGGCGCGCGTTGTGGCAGCTTGAGACCCTCGGAAGGTGTGCCCTGTGATCTTGGACACACAGAACGAGTGAGACTTGGACGCACTGGGTGCGTGTCGAGGTGCACAGGGGGCGTTGGTGAAGAGTGCCTGGTCAACATGCGCACCAAAGGAGAAGTGAGTCTCGGACGCGCTGGGTGCGTGTCGTGGTGCACTGCAGGCGTTGGTGAAGAGCACCTGGTCAGCATTTGCATCGGTGGTGGAGTGAGACTCGGACATGCAGGGTGCGTGTCGTGGTGCACAGCAGGCGTTGGTGAGGAGTGCCTGGTTGGCGAGTGCTTCGAAGGAGAAGTGAGTCACGGACGCACAGGGTGCGTGTTGGGGTGCACCAGAGGTGCTGGTGAGAAGCACCTGGTCATTGAGTGCACCGGAGGAGAAGTGCGGCTTGGACACGGTGAGCGTGTCGAAGTACGGCGTGAGGCGTTGGTGAAGAGTGCCTGAATATCAGAGCACCGGAGTTGGAGTAAGTCTCAGTGAAGCAGTGTGCGTTGTTTGGTGCAACCTGGGACAGTGGAGGTGATCGGTGGATCATCATGTGCACTGGAAGAAAGTGAGTCTGTGCAGCGCAGTGTGCGTGTCTTAGTGCCAACTAAGCCCGCCTGGTGAACGTGCACTCGGAGTCAACGTAAGGACTCATCAGCGTTGTGTGTGTGGCTTCGTGCCAGAAGAAACCCTGAGGGTGCTGTAGTGAACGTGCACCCGGAGTAACGCAGTCTTAGGGCCATGGGTTATGTGTGCCCTGCAGCTGCCTGGGACCTTCCTAACAGTCACGGCCCGAACCAGCAGCCCCGGAGAAGCTGAGCTGCCAGGCTGAGCTGCTGAGGCCCATTGAGGAAGTTCTACACGGCAGGCCCAGTCCGTTGAAGGAGGAGAGGCATTCTGGAACCCTGCCTGGGCAGGGTGTGGGCTCAGAGGGACACTCTCTCAGCCTCTCAGTCCTTCTGGCAACTTTAGCCTTTGCTTTGGCTCAGGGTGAGGCCTGTACTGACCAAGGAGTGGCAGTACTGGGGCCAGAGTGAGAAGCTGTGATCTAGGTCATCGTTGATCCGGGGCAACTGTTATGGAAGAGGCTGACTGTCGTAATACACATTGCCAATATTGCTGCTTACGAACTGCCGAACTGTCTTATGACAGTATTTCTGCATAACGAAGTACACGATAGTAGCGCTACGCATTGCATTATTTCTCCCTTCTAAAGTACAGGATTGCAGCGGCCCGTATTGGATTATTTCTTCATTGCAACGAACATGATTGTAGCTACGAATTGCATTATTTCTTAAGTGCAAAGTACATGATTGTAGTGGGGCGCATTGCAGTATTTCTTCACTGCAAAGTACGTGATTGGAGTGTGACGCATGGCATTATTCCTTCATTGTGCAGTACTTGTTTGTAGCGGTATGCATTGCATTATTTCTCTCATTGCAAGGTACCGGGGCGTATGGTTATGCATTGTATTATTTACCCTGTGCTCAGCACAGGATTGTATCGTTACGCAGTGCACTATTGTCTGTCCATTGGAATGTGTGTGATTCTAGCATTATGACCAACATAGTATTTTAAAAGTGGCGGTTGGGATTTGAACCTACCAGCCAGCCGGTACAAATATCACCCTGTATTATATGTTGATTCTTGTATCGTGTGGTCTGATCGTATATCTTTTATATAAAGTTTATACTTGTTTTATCAAACTCGTGTGGAGTCCATTTGTGGTGTCACCAGAAGGTTGCTGTGGGCGTGGTTGAACATACGAGACACTCATGCCTTGGAGATAGGCCTGGCTGCTCGTGCCAAGCTACTAAGGGGGTGAGCAGGACTATCTCAAACGGTGTCCTTACATGGCCTAACGTTGAGTGGGGAGTCCCGTGTCGCGCATTTTGTGACAGTATTGCGGGCCTGGGACTCTGGCTTCCAACAAATATCCTTCCTACATTAAGTGCCCAATCTAGTCCCTCATCTATTTAGAAGTTCCTCAATAAACTTCCAGATCATAGAAATAAGACTAGTATTAAATTACAATGGGTACAGGATTTTCATACTTCGTGGTCCATTTCGTCCTGGGATAAGTTGTGGTTAAAATTGTAAGACCTCAAGATTGGCTAGTACAATTCAAACTCTTTTCTTTCTATACAATTGACTTTATTTTCCAACTACTTTACATAAATTTAAATCTACAATCGCCCCAAATTGTTGCTCATGTAATACTTTGAATGCAGATTTGTTTCATATGCTTTTTTCTTGTCCCTGTACGCATCAGTTCTGGTTGAAGGTATGGTCTAAAATGAATATCATTTTTCACACTCATTTTCCATTCTCTCCTACGAATATTTTTCTAGGCACACTTTCTGAACATTGGCAATACCTTACATGTAACACTGCCATTGTAGACTTACTATTTGCAGTTGCATTCCAGCAAATAAAAAATTGGAAACAATGCACACAACTTTCTTTTCAAGCTTGGCGGTACAGTGATTGCTACAATCATCGACTCAATCGTGCATACGTTTTTCCTCTATCTCTTCTCCTTTAAAGAGAACATATGTGGTCCCCTATAACTATTTTCTTAGATGCTTCTGCTCTAAAGTTTACCCACCATCGCCCTTTGTTGGAAGAAGACCCCAAACCACCATGAATTTTCTTATATATCATATTTTTGGGTTCTATTTTTTTTTCTAATTCTATATTACAGCCATTACTTCTTACAATGTTGATATTTTTAATATGTATTATGCTCTCCTGCTCTTTTATTATTATAGTTATATTATTATAGCATTACTCCCCTCTGACTTTCTCTATCTTATGCTCTATCTTTAGATTTGTTGTATGCAACACTTTTCATTTTCCTGATTTTTATTGTATTACTAGTTAATCCATTGTTAATAAGTGCATTTAAGCCTTACTTGCTCTGTTTTTTCTTCAATAAAGTTTTCCTTTCAAACCTAAAAAAGGAGATGACTTGGCGGCAGAGGAGAGACTTTACTAGACGTACTCTGTTGTGGGCGCAAAATATCTAGTGGTGGTATGTCTCTTGTTGACGGTATCATCGACAACATCATTGTCGAATCCGATGGTGGCAGTTTCTTTGTTGTCGAAAGTGTCATCGCCGGTGGCTTGGCGTCCGCGGTGAATGGCGGCGTCTGGCTGAGGCGCTCCGGCGGGATTGAGAGTTTCCGCGTCCTGAGATATTATCGGGCGTAATTTAAACCCGCATCAGATGTCGGAAGACGCGCTGGCTGCCGTGCGCTCTCTAGCGCTCTAATACACGGGGAGGAAATGCTTCTATTCTACAAGTGAGCCATTTTATGACACTCGCAACCGGCAAATCTCTTTGAAGTGAGCACGCTGATGCCCATATGACACTCATAATTTCTTTCATGCTTTTTTAGGCATAACTCTTCTGCAGTCGTTGTGAGGCAGTTGGTCTAAGGCATTTTTGTACAAAGTGGATGTTTATTCAGTCTCTCTGACTGAAAGTTGTTTTTTGGCAGCCATTTTGATTATCTCCTTAAACCTTTCTGGCGCAATTACCTCAAAGCAATGGAACTTTTTATCATTTACATCATCCATGCGCTGCACCAATCTTCATTGTATGAGCCACGTTAACTTTTTTATTGCTTATGACCATCTTTTTTGATGTTTTGTTGCTCTGCTTGTGCCTCACTGGATACTTTCAACTTGATTTGAATGACATTTCTATATCTTCGGCTGCTCCTCACACAGTCCCCCTCATCCTCTTGACTTTTGCGCCTATTTTTGTTTGGTGGCTGTGCTGGTGTCTCTATGGGAAGAACGAAGGGTGCTTTATTCACGAAATTGCAACAAAAGCAAGTTTTTATTAAAAATTCCAGGATTTTCACCGCCTATTCTAAGCTGGAGGACTCTCAGCTGCTAGCACCAAGTTCTTCGGAGGCCGACATGGATCCCTTACCCACACCACCTGGGAAGACGATCACCAAGCGCCTAAGCATAATCCCCCGTCTCCTCCTAAATCAGCCTCTCCGGTTTCAATGGAGATGCTGTTGGAAGAGATAAGAGCCCTTTGTCCCTTTATGGAGGAAAGCAACTCTAAGCTTCAAGTCCTTACGAATAACTGGTCCCAACTCGACACAAGAGTCACTGCTGTTGAACAAAGTATTTCCATCTTTAGTGATACATGTGTGAATGTCTCCCAGCTTCAGTCTCAAGTATCGATGCTCCAGAAGTAGATCGAGAACCGTGAAAATCGTAGTAGGAGAAATAATCTACGTATTTATGGTTTGGTGGAGAGATTTGAAGGGTCCGATCCCCTCACCTTCTTTACTTCTTTTCTTCCCAAGGTGCTTCATTTGCCATAAGGCACATCGCTCAACATCCAAAGAGCTCACAGATTAGGTCGCCCCTCCTCCAATATGTCGCCCTCACAAAGACCAAGAGGAGTAATCATATACTTTCTGGAATATATAGACCTGTTGTTGGTGCTTTCTGCAGTCAAATCAGCTCAACACATTATTTGGTCAGGTTCAACTTTGTTCTTCGCTCAGGACTATGCCAAGGCTACTGCTGCTAGGCGAAAAGCTTTCTCAACTTGAGGCCTGCTCTCCGATCCTTAGGTGCCCGCTATGGCTTTCACCCTTGCCTGTTTAAGGTTACGTATAACAATAGAACAATAACTTACGAAGATCCAGTTCGATTGCAGTTTTATTAATTCATGCAACCCGACTGCTATGGACACCCAACGACCCTCTTCATCGGTCAATGCTTGAATTTGTTCACTACTTGAAGCTACATAGCTCCTAACACCGTACGGTTTTGGTGTTGGTTGTCCTCTATGCTCTGTGCGTAATATTTCCAAGTTATTTTGATTTCATTTTTTTTTGTATGGAATTGTACATATAAGTTGTTTCCTCAGTTTACCCAGGCTTTCCTTCCTACTTGTTCCCTGGCCTGAATTTTGTTTGATTTAGCGGTTTGCTATATTTTCTTTGTTCTCTTGTAATTTTGTTCTTCTCATATTTCATCATTTTTCTCTTTAATTGCCGTCCTTTGATTTCATAGACTGTATGTTAATGGATATTTTGCTTAGTTTATCAGCTTACTGTTGTTGTTTCTGTTATTGAATGTCTTAACATATCTCCTAATTGTATTTCTCTACACTCCTTCTAACCTGATTATTCATCGCCCCCACAGATTTCTCGTGCCTGTAATGTGGTCTCTCCTGGTTTCCCCCGTTCAGCTGCCCCAGACGTGCTGCCTGATCCATGTGGCTCCATCCCCCCTCACGTCTCTCGCCGAGTTTCCCTTTTTGTAGGTATGTTATTTGTTGGTATGTATTTTGTTGTGACCTTTGTTTCATGTTTTGTAACACATTCCTTTATCTCTTTCCTTAACTATCTAACTTATGCGCAAACTTTTTCTTCTCTATATCTTTGGCTATGTTTTTACATCTTTTATTACTTAAAGTATTCTAAGCTCACTCTATTTTCCGTCTTCTCTCATTTTCCTTTTCATACTCGACAATGCTTTCATACTGATTTGGATTTTTGTACCACAAATTTGGCTTCTTTTATTGTTGTTTTATCCATTGCACTGAATTGGACTATAGTTTTCAATTGCTATATGCACTTCGGTTTCATCTGTTATGTCACTTAAGTTGGTTTCTTGGAACATTAGGGGATTAAATTCTCCTATTAAGAGGCAGAGAGTTTTAACACATTTAGCTAAGTTAAATGCTGATATTGTCTTCTTACAAGAAACGCATCTTACGGAAAACGAGTCTATGAAATTAAAAAGGGGTTGGGTGGGTGAGGTTTATTTTTCTCCCGGGGATGGTAAACGAAGTGGAGTTGCGATATTATGTCGCAAATCTCTTCCAGTCACCTTAGTGTCGCAAGAAACCGATGCTGAGGGAAGATGGCTTATTGTTAAATTATTGCTAAAAGGTGTTCCAGTCTCTCTCCTTTATGTTTATGCACCTACAGGTGGGGATACCTCCTTTTGGCCTGCCTTGTCCACACGCATTTCCAATTGCATGGAGGAGAATTTTATTCTGGCTGGGGATTGCAATCAAGTGTTAGATCCCTTTGTAGACAGGAATTCAAAAGTGCCTTTTATCCCAATAAGATACACAAATCATTCACTCACACTATATCTCAACACAAATTACTTGATGTTTGTCGCCTTTGTAATCCAATCACCAGGGAATACTCCTTTTACTCCTCAACACATCATACCCAATCCAGAATCGATTATGTATTTGTCTCTCATAAGATCTCACAACCCCTCATATTTGCAGATATTGGTCCCATTCTACTGTCAGATCATGCTCCCATCTCCATCGGTTTTGATATATTTCTCAGGAACAATGCTCCTAGAAGATGGCGTTTTAATAACGCTCTCCTCTTAGACCCCAAATTCTCAGCGTCATTTACTTCTTTTTTTACCGATTACTTTGAGAGGAATCACACAGAATCTTTGTCACTTGCAACTATTTGGGATGCATTTAAGGCATCAGCAAGAGACTTCATTATCAATTTCATGGCAAAGAAACGAAAATTTACACGTAAGACTACAATAGATCTCCTCCGGGATATTAAAGCACTTGAACATTCATATTACACATCTCATTCGGAGTATTGCTTAAAAACCCTTATTAAAGCTAAATTGGACTTTAATAAAAAGGCAACGGAAGATGCTTCGCTTTACTTTTTAAAATAAAGCGCAAAATTTTACGGGGGTAAAAATAGAGCAAGGAAAATATTGGCCAACTATTTAAAGATTCGCCAAAACAAATTAAACATCTTTGATGAACATTCACTCTTAAAGTTTAAGGATGCCGAAATCTTAAATGAATTTTCTCTTTTTTATAAACCCTTACATTTCTCAGAAACTCAACCTACGGATCACTTATTAACACAATTTTTCTCTGATATCCAAAGGAACAAGCAGATACCTGCGGACTTATCTCCTTTGGAGTCTGGTCTTTCCCAGCAAGAACTGCTTACTGCTCTCCAAAATCTTAAAAAAGACAAAGCCCCTGGTCCGAATGGCTTTGCTGTTGAGTTTTATACTCATTTTTCTAAGATTTTACTTCCCAAGTTACATTCACTTATAAGTTTTTTTTATCTCTTCCAATAATTCCTCCGGTTCCTTTTCAGAGGCCCACATCTGCCTGATCCCTAAGGAGGGTAGGGATTCCAAATATTGCAAAAACTATAGACCTATCTCGCTGGTTAATATCGACTAAAAAAAGAATTCTAAAGCCTTACCCATTCACCTAGATTCCTATCGACCGAATTTACTAGGGAAAGAACAATCTGGCTTTGTCAAGGGTCGAGTCCTTACTGATAATACGCAACTCTTTTACGATATTCTATCCAAATCGTCCCATCTTGATCATTCTTTAGCGGCAATAGCGTTGGACGCCGAAAAGGCTTTTGATAGAGTTGAATGGAAATATTTATTTTATACTTTGGATTTGGTCCAAATTTTATAAATTTGGTATCTCTTCTTTACTCTAATCCGCGCGCAGCAATATGTGCTAACAGCTTAATCTCCCCTTTTTTTAATCTAGGCAGAGGAGTGCGTCAAGGTTGTCCTCTATCGCCATTCCTCTTTAATTTAGCCCTTGAGCCGTTTCTTTCCAAATTACGCCAAAGCCCCAACATTTGTGGGTTTCAAACACCGAATGCTCACATCAAACTTGTGGCTTACGCTGATGACATTTTGCTTTTTTATCTAAACCAGAAGAATCAATTGCTGCCTTTTTAGCGGAGTTGAGAGCCTACTCTTCTATTTCTGGGTACAAGTTGAACAATGACAAGTGCGAAATAGTACCTTTAACGAAATATACTTTTAGCTCAGACTTTCAAACCTACCACTTTAAATGGAGTCCGAATACCATTAAATATTTAGGTTTGCACTTTACATCTTCAATTTCAGAAACAGTAACTTTATGTATGAATAAGTGTATTCAAAAGATCTCAGACTTGACTGCTAGATGGCATCCTCTTTATTTATCTTGGTGGGGTCGTCTGGACACCATAAAGATGATGCTATCGCCTATAGTTTTATACACCATTTCGAACATCCCGGTCCCCATTACAACTAAATTATTTTAAAAAGTCAACTCCATTTTATACTCTTTTCTGTGGGGTAACAAAAAACCTAGAATGTCCTTGCTAAAATTAATTCGCCCTAAATCAGAAGGTGGAGTAAATTTTCCGGATTTTTATGCTTACCAGAAAGCTTTCCTATTGTGTCAGGCCTCTTTATGGTTGCTTTACTCTACAGATGATTGTCCTCTCTGGACATTAGTGGAACGCCTCTTTCTAACTCCTTACTCATTCTGTGAGTACCTTTCTTTTTCACGCAAACCACAATCCATTTCTACTCCCATAATAAAGCACACTTCTAAATTACTTGAGATACCCTCTCACTTTACTCATGACTCTAAAAAATCCTTCTTAAACTCAACGATTTGGCATAATAAAAACGTATTAATCCACAACAAGCCCATTTACTGGAAGACTTGGAGACAAAGAGGCTTAATATGGATACATCAATTAATTTTCAAAATCACAATTTATACCCTTTGATACGCTCCAGCAGTTATTACATTTATCTACCTCCTTTATCAATAAATATAATTTACTTAAAACAGCAGTGTTGGAATCTCTTTCCCACCTTCCCATTACACTAAACACTCCTGACACGTCGGACCCCTCTACCAGTCTTCAGACCTTGTTATTGACTACACCCAAGGCCTCTGTTATTTACAAACACCTACAAAGTACTGATAACAAAATACAGAAGACAACAACGGAAGAAGCCTGGGAACAGGATTTTGCTACATGTTGGCTACTATCAATGTGGAAAGGTATATGGACCAAATTACGTAAAGCCTCTAGAGCAGCAAACATTACCCAAACATTATTCTTTGTCTACAATAGATTGTTACTCACACCAGCCGCTCTATCTAAGCGCTTCTCATTGATCCCAGACACATGTTGGTCATGTTCCTCCCCTAATGCTGACCTTTTTCACATGTTATTTAATTGCTCCCAGGTACACCACTTTTGGAAACAAGTATGGTCTCAAATTAACTTAATTTACAACACTAAGTTTCCTTTTTCTTTCTCTCACATCTTCTTGGGAAGTATTTCGCCCATTTGGGATGATACTCTTCTTAATGTCAAGATTATAGACTTATTACTCGCGGTTGCCTTTCAAAAAATTACTGTCAACTGGAAAGATTCATCGAAGATTTCTTATAGGGCTTGGTGGTACACTGTTTGCCATAATCACAGGTTAGATACTGCTTTTGTATACCCACCTTACATGACAATCAAACGTGCTGATTTATGGTCGCCTGTCACGCTCTTTATTGATACCAGTGCCAAAAAATGTTCATTACCACAACCCTCTCAACAGGAGGTTCTTAAACCACCCTAGATTCTCTAATAGTTCCATAAGTTTCTACTATGTACCTAGTTGAGATATGTATTTCATCTATTTTGCATTTTTCTGTTTCTTTCTCTCACTATTAGTCTGATTCTTTTATTCGGTATGTAATGAGCTTGGAATGTAAAGATGTACAATTTTTACTGCATATTGTGTTTGGTCACTTCAAATTATTTTCAAAAAAATTATTTGAACTTAAAGAAAGTGTCATCGCCGTAGATGTCGACGTGGTAGTCGTGGTCGTCTTCTAGTTGTTGATGCTGGTATTTTTGACGGCAATGACGTCGTCACCATCTTTTTAGCCAGCCTGGATTTTATCGTTGATGTCCCTGAGAAGGACTTTTCAAAGGGAAGAGCCTGATTTGAAGCAGGAGTAATGGGCTCTGACCTTACTGTTTATGAGGAGATTTTCCCTTTCCCCCCCCAGTGAGAACTATGTCTCAAAGACTCATGGTGAGTCTTTTTGTGACTCTTGGTCATGTGACCTCTCCCTTTTTCTTGCTCTTTCTCCTCAGAAAGAACAGACTTTCTTGGTTTTAATTTCTGTAGCCATAACAGAAGTCTCCCCTCTCTATTCTTTAGAGTTTTGGAAAACAAAGTGGGCAGATTTTACAATTGTTTATCTTGTGGGCAGGGTGAAGGCAGTACATACATTCCTTGTGTGGGTCTTCAGAATAAAGCCTTTTTTCCCCACATGTCCCACAGAGTCTGAAAAGTCTTTTTGTAAATGGCTCTGACAGTATTATAGCCAATACTTGTTAAATGGAAGGTAAAAGTTGTCTAGATGACCAACATTTGGATTAGATGTTGATTAACTGAACAGATCTCAGGGAGACTCCCTTCGTATGATGTGCAGTGGAAAATCTAAGCGAAAATGACTGTGGGGAGTGTTCTTGAGGGTGCTGTCACCTGATTGGCTGGAGTTTGGTACTTTTGAAATTATTTAGATAAATTAACCCAATGAATGCCTTCTAGCCATTACATGTTATGTGTACTTTTTCTACTGCTTTAGAAGGTACCATGGAACACACACTTTGACGACAGGGAATGATCAAGCATGTGAATCTGAGAACGATCCAAATACTGGAGAAATGAAATTTATTATGCGTTGAATCCTTTTCTTTGTGAAAGAAGCGTTTGCAAGTTTCTTTAGTCAGAACTGCCCCCAGGAATGTAGACAATCTGGATAGCATTAAGGAAGCCTTTTCTTTGTTTACCTTAAGACCTAGATTCTTGAATAAACAAAGGCAGGACACTGCAGATGTTCTTCCACAGTGAAATGACAGACGGACCTTTCATAAGCCAGTAATCAGGGTACGGGAATACCTGGTGACTGTTCCTTCTCAAGAATGCTGCCACCAATGCCATGCACTTGGTGAAAACTCTGGCAGCAGACCGGAGCCCAAAAGGAAGAACCTTGAATTGGTATTGGTACCCTACAGCCTAAAACCATAAGTACAGATGTTTTACATGCATGGGAATGTGGATGTATGCATCTAGGAGATCTAGCAATATGATATCATATAATTTCCATAGTTCTGTAGTTGCTGAGTTTCTTGCAGGGACAGCATTCTGAATGGCTGCTTCTTTATGAATTTGTTTATCAGTCTTACTTAAATTCATAACTTGCCTCCATTTTCCAGATGTCTTCTTGATTAGAAAGGAGTTTGAATAGAGTCCTTTGTTTTGATGTGCAAACAGGACTTCCTATATTGCTCCTTTGCAAATAAGCGACCAGATTTACTTTTTTAGCAGATCTAGATGTTTGAGTTTCTGGGAGGCTTTTGAACAATTGCAGGGTGTGACCCTGTTGGGTTATGTCTAACACTCACCTCTCTGAAGAGATAGTCTTCTAAAGATTGTAATAACTGGATAGGTATGAATCCTAATGCTGCTGCCGACAGGTTGAGGTGGCTAGTGCCTGAAAATTGGCACTGATGTCTGGATGCCTCATGACTTTTTCTTCCAGCCGTAGGTCTTCTACGAGCAGGCTGTGAAGCATAAGCTGCTGCCTGAGTTGTTCTGTATTGCTGCTCGTGATTGCACTGTTGGTGAAAGTCCTGTTGAAACTGAGGACAGGGTGACATCTATATGGTTGGTAAGAACCTCTAGGTAGAAACTGGCCACTTTCTCCGCCACCATGAAAAGACTGAGAGCAGCAGTGTTGCAAAGTTCCCAAAGAATGTGGTGCTGTATCATCCTTGATAGACTGTAGGGCATTACCCATGTGCTTACAAAAGAAGTTCTCTCTGTTAAAAGGCATTTCTAACATCTTAGCCTTAACCTTGGGACAGAAGGAAGTAGCCTTCAACCATCCAAGTCGGAGTAAACTGCAGCACCAGCCATCTGCCTGAAAGCCATTGAGGTTATATCCATAGCTGGTTCAATTATTTCTGATGACGCCCTTTCATCTTATGTAAAATGTATTTACCCTAGTTCCTTCTATCCTTTGGCAGAAATTCTAGGAAGGCTGCTATGTCAGAACACATCTGCCTAAAATACCTTCCTAAAATAGCCAACCTGTTGGACACTTTTATGGTTGTCGCTGCCATTGCTGAGACACTTTTTTCGCCATGTAATCTATGAATCGGCCTACTTTCTTCTGTGGTACCAAACATGGGATAGAAGGATTTCTGGACCTCCTTTGGGCTGCCTGAATCACTACCTTATCTGGAGGTAGGTGTCCAATTAAATATGTAGGCGAGTTCTTGGAAGCTCTATATTTCTTATCATGCCAATTAGTGACTACTGCCACTGATGCAGGGTTCTTCATAGGTTTTAACCCCTCTTCCCAATTTTGATCCACAATGGAAATTTATTTAATTGATTTTCTTGCAGAATCTTTGTAGTCATACAGAAAAAAACTGCTTGTTCTACTGGTATTGGCTGGTCAAAACATTTTGAAGCTCACTCAAGGAGTTTGTGAAAACCTCCAATTTCTTCTGGAGATAACTAGTGGGTGGTGGCGTGGGAGATACAGATAGTGGGGCTACATAATCATCCCATCCTGTCTTGAGACAGATTGATCTTGAGGAATTTCACCCTCTTCTGCCTGCTTATCCGCATTACTGTCTACTTAGTCCTCATGCATTGTGATTGAAGCTAAAACACGTACATATATTCATGTCTGCAGGTCAACAGGCTTTTCTTTTGTTGGGGAAGTGATGAAATACATGGAGCATCCATATGTATCGGAGTAGCCTACTGACTCTACAGTCAGTACGTTGGCTTCTGGGAATCTTCTGTAGGTATCATCTAACATGTGACAAAGATCTGTTACCAAAGTCATTGGCACTCTAGTTATGTAGTCCTGAAAATGAGGTTGTTCGTCATATGGATACTTGTCCTGAAATTACTTATAATGATAACATGTGTATTTGTAAAGCGCACGTTCACCCAAGGGTATCTTGCCGCTGAATAACAGATGTTTATTGTTATCCAACTCAATGGAACTCAGGATGGAAAGCCTATCCTGCAAAGAGTTATCTCCTTCCAAGAAGGATGGTCTTCCTTTGTTGGTTCATCGTCTTCCAGTTCTTGGCACTTAACATGAAGCTGAGTGGGACTATAAGCTGGACCACATGACCTGTCATCTTCGTCGGACTCCTCAACCTCCAGCAGATGTTCAGGAAGCAATGATGACACCTTACTTGGGGTTGTCTTGTCAGGGTGTATATAATCAACAAAGAAGAGAGAGAGAAGAAAGGGAACTCATTTGCCCTCCTTAGCTATAGGGAAATAAATCAAACAAGAATGAGCTCGCTATCTACTTAACCTGTAATCTTGAGAGGTCTGTAACTCAAGATCCCAAGGGAAAAAGAGGGCAACCATCGTGTTTTTTTAAGAACCTAATTCACCAAAATACCCCTTGAGGTAACCCTAAGTTAATTTTAAATCACTTACACTTGCACCACACACACAAAAAACAGCTCCACAGTAATTAGGTGTGGCAGCACACCCTGGAAGCATTTGGTGACTAGTGTCTGAACCCAATGATGAAGCATGTCACCAAATAGGTTGGTGAGTGAGGGCTCTAAAAACAAAACAAGCGTGTGAATCTATAAAAGATTCAATGCATGAGAAGGGTGACGTCAGGAGGGGAGAGAAGATGGAGCAAGACAGAAGAGAGAGAGTATAGCAAGATGGTGTTGATACTTTCATGAAGTATAAACAATGCTAGGGTAAATCAAATGTATTTATCTTGTTGCTCTGTGTAGTGGTAATCAAAAACAACATATCAACCCTGGTATCCTCACATTTGGATGGAGAACCACAGTGTGCCATGTCCTTCCAGGCACCACACTGGCCTCCTTGGAAGATGTCCTACAGGCAGCACCCTCTTAAAGGGCCTAACCAGCGCCCCTCTCCACCCTGACGGGACAGGAGAAAGTCAAAGGCACAGCACTCTACATCACTCCAACACTGATGGAGCTCAATTGGATCCCTAAAGAGACACGGACCATCTTCAAGACCAGCTGCATCCTCAACAAAGTCATTACAACTGGCACCCCTTCCAGCGAGGAAAGCAGGTGTGTGCTGTGCAGAGGCAAATAGCAAGCAGGGGACGTACTCTGGTGGATAATACTCCAATGGGATTGACACTTTTGGAGCACCCTTCATTAAATTAGACTCTACGTTTTATTCACAATGTGATTTATACCCAGTACATAAAGATTCTAAAATTACCAGTCAAATAGCGGCCTGAATCAGCTTCCCATGAATACAATATCATACGGTAGATGTGTTGACTACCATGGCTTCTCCTAATGTTCCACTTTGCTTACTGACTCTAGAAGCATGGAGAGCCCATACTGACTTCATATGCTGTTCATCTCCCTGCTTCCCCTTCCTTCAGAGACCTTAAACCTAAGTAAACGAAATAAATAAGAATGTATAAATTATTTTGTCACTGCGTTAACCATCCCATAGCCCTGTATGTGGTGGGTCAGTATGAAGAGAAAACATAATAATAGAAAGCACGCTGAAAAAGAACCCTGCCATGAGGCAGGCTTGCAAGCTTGACTTCTGAGACTTTCAAAGGGCTCACCTGCAGACAGACGTTAATGATGGAAGACGAAAGACCACAATGTTAGACAAAAAGGAAGGCCTGGCCTGTTGGCAAATTTTCGGACAGGAAACAATAAGCCTCGACATGTTTAAGAGGGCAAGTATATTTGAAGCGAGCACCAAAGGCAGAGGTACAAGAAACATGGCAGGAGGCTAGAGTGGAAATGGAGCATGACAGTGGGGTACCAGTGAAAGAAAAAAACATTGCAAACAAGAATGACATTCAGAAGAAATAGTAAAGCATTCTTGGAGTTATCACAAATATTGTATAGGGACTAATATTTAGTACTTGGATTATCTTACTCTCTCTAGTCATTAGGATCAATTTTAACCACAAATTCTTGGAAAACAGAAAACGAAATACAACAAATCATATCAAAAGCTAGAATACAATACAGAAAGTGATCTTGGTACTAAATAAGTGATGAAACCCAGTAGTCCTCTAAGCGCAATTGGTAGATAACAGTGGTTTAATGTTATTTAACTCAATGGCACTCATGTTATTGACCTTGGAAGAAAGAAAGGCTTAGCTGAGTTGCTGGGATTCAAAGCTATGACTATAGGGTCAAACACAGTTTGAACCATGGAGCCAACAGACTCACTCACTTGGACCAAGACTCCTCATATGTTTAACATTTCATAAAAGGTTACACAAATGCTTTGGAATGTGTGTAGTACATTTGTCTTCTTTTTCATACTCTTTCCAAGTACAGTGAGAAATCTCAAGTCAGACAACATATCAGACAAAAATCTCTCAATAAGCGGTAAGGTCAGATTCAAGACCAAGTAGCATGAACTTAGCAGAGATGACATACTTTGATGATTTACTAAGTGCTTTACAGACTAGACATGGTGCTTAATTCCAAGAGTCCCAAAACGTATTCTATAACTCATTGAAGATATAGAATAGCGATACTTAATCTCTCCACCTTTTTTAAATGTATTTATATTTAGGAAAGTCAAAGAATACCTCTCTTATTCCAGAATGATTAAAACAATTTCTTTCACTGGTGTTTGCATTTCGAGCTGCTCCGAGTCCACAACTAGGTGACAATAGGCATATAAGTACCCCAGACAAAATCACCACGGGTGTCGTTCAAGCCCTTAAAGTACTTGTAGGGGCCTTTCCAAAAATGCGTCTGTCTGAAATGAAGACAGTAATTATATAAAATATGTTAATAAAGCATTTTCATTCATTATTCAACCAGAATGTACCTAATTTTCGCTTTACTTTATTTATTTATACCATGGTTTACATAGCAATTATTCTACAACATGAAGATAAGGCTCTAATTTACCAGACAGCGAAATAAATGGTCTGAAAGAAATAAGGGTGCTTAAAAGGACAAGGGCTAGGTGCAATGTGACAAAAAATAGAAATTTTCTGAAAGTAGATACACACTTACAGGAAAATATATATACATGCGCCCTGCCATGCACTGCTTATGACCTCATGCATGACATCATTCCTGACATGTTGTATGACATCATTTATGACATCACTGATGACATCTCAAATAACACCATTCATGACATCAGGACGTCATGAAAGCTTCTTTTGTAAACATTGCTCTTTAAATGGGTATACAATTAGACCTAAGAAAGTAAGTGCAAAAAATCTCTGAATGATATGAAGCGTCTTTACTGCTAACATACATACAACTCTCAAAGGTAAAGCAAGGTTGTGTAATTTGCAATGTGTAGCCGAGTTCATGTTGACTATGAACCACAGATGAAAGGGTAATATATCTTGCACATGGTGTTCAATCTGTTTACAACAGTTCAGGAAAAAACTATTTCCTCAAGATACTCAAGCCCTGTAACACAACTAATTCTCTTCTACGGACACTCTTTACCTGTATCAAACTCCTGACAGTCACTGAACCTACAATGAAAAATGGAGTGGATATGAGTAAAGAAGTGGGTACTGTTAACAGTGTTTACTCTATGGAGAGAGTTTACTCTGTACCACACTGTTTGCAGACCGTGAAACTCTCATGAGAAATATACCACAGAGTATTAACAAGTATCTACTAAGCACAGTGTACACTCTATACAAAACGTGTCCAATGAGCAACTATTTACTTAAAATAACCAAGGTCTGAAGGTGCTAAAGATCATACTACCTGCAGCTTTCATACTGTGGTGAAAACGTTACAGATATCCCATCTTCTGAAGCAAAACAAGCACATGTACATAGGTTAGTAAGTAGTGATCACAGTCTTCTATGTTATGTAGAAATTGTCATGATGAGACGATTCTGTACAATAACTCAAGGTTGCTTACACTACTTAGTCTGTAGTACGTAGAATCTTTTCCCTGTTGGAAACGTATTCTGCAATACCAAAAGACTTGTGTGGAACACGCTGTCACCTTCACCCAGAGTTACTCTTCAGTACAGAGATTTATAATGTGTTCAATACCTCTACACACCTATAATGCTAAAGGAGCACAAGTGTTTTGTAAACATTTACACCCATTAGCCAGACACAGGCTGTTTAAAATTAGTAGAAAACTAATATTGTAGCTACTCACCATGCAGGGTCCCCCTCCCCAAGACGTATCTTCCCCGGTGACCCCATCCCCATGGCCACATATTGAAATAGAGTGGAGGGTAGTATGCCTGGCTCCCCTCCCCGTGCCAATTTCGGCTCCTGACACCCCAACCCTAGGGCTCGGCTTGATTTTCAGGACGAGAGGGACACGCGACCTCCTTCCCTGGGCTGATAACCTCAAATTTAAAGGGGTTGGCGTTATTTTCAGGGAGAGCAGGCCCACGGCTGCCCTCCTCGGGCCGATTTAAGCCTCTGGACCTCCATCCCCAGGGCTCTCAATTTTAAAGGTGGGTATCTGGTGCCCACCCAGGGCATGTGCCATACTCTTGTTGGGGGCCATGGGAACAGCCCCAAGCCCTCGGCAGCCCTAACTGGCTCCCTGCATGTAGCGGAAGTTGGCATTGCTTCTACCGGCAGAGAGCAGCTCAGTGGCGTTGTGAACCCCCTGCTCAAGCAGCTGGAGCGGGAGGAGGGGAGGATGCTTCTGGATCTACATAGTACTTCGCAACGTACTGAGTTTAGCTTGTCACTATGACAAAAAGCTCCTGCTTAGTCGCTAGTTGCAGTGTGTTAGCTTTATGTCGGTTCAAGTCCACAGGCCTGTTACATTTTTTGAAGGCCTGCCTGTGCAGAACTACAATCCCCAGAAGGCCTCCAAGGGCTACCTCGTCTCCCTTGACAGACATGGAGACGAAGTCCAGGACAGCTTACTCAGTCTCAGCTTGCATCGCAGACATTGTTGCTCTTTTTTGACCCATAGGCTCGCACTGGAAGTAGGAGCGCACAGGCATGCTGGGGTTTTGAAGGTGAATTAGTTTTATTTTATCACATTTGCTGTAGATTTAAAGGCAAAGGTCAAATGTCAAGCTGTATCTTCTGACAAATTGAGGTTTATTATTATTTTTAAGGTGCAGCTCAGTGTTTACTTTTCTTTGACTGAAAAGCGGCTGTCATTTTTTTCAAACACAACAAAATTTAAAAGCCTACAAAAGAACTGTACATCTGTTTCAGAAAGTATTAGCAGTCAAGAAAGCCTAAATAAGTGTTCTCTTTTTAATTCAAAGTGTGATTGAAACAGAGATTTTAACAGAATCAAAACATATCAATTACTTATTGTTGCGTAAATGACAAATATTTGCTGAAAAACAATTTCCACACATCATTTCTGCACTATATAGTTTTATGAGTGAAATGTCTGTCTGGATAAGTGGCCATTTCAATATTGAATGTGCTGTCTATAATAACTGTATGCATCAACACAATGCTTTACTAATGTATTTTTGACAGTGTAATCTAAAAGACACCACCAGCTACATACCAGATCCTTACTATTCTCCTGCTGAATGAGTTTGGCATATTTACATTGCTTGTTCTTTGTGTGACGCTTAGAGTTTTTTACAATCCGTGTGACTTCAGTGATCTTACATTGACGGCAGCACCCCCACTCAGAAAAATGTTCATTCACCCCTGTTTGAAAAAAATGTGTTTAACAGGAGAGCGAGCGAGGCCATAACTGGCTTTCTCTACTTTAGTGCATCTGCTGAAATGTTTTGTCCATGTGTGAAGACTGGCCTACATACTTTAAACCTGTTCCTTTTAGGCTAAAAAAATGTCAGCTTTTGTGTGCTGAAAGTATCTTATGTAATTAATAATTTGACTCGCGAATAGAGAAAAAAACTGAAAAATGCGTTCACTGCCAGGCTTTTAAAACTGCAGAAACTATATATGTCATTTACTTTGTTTTAACACCAGGAATGCATAAAGCTCACTGTGGAAAGTGATGGAGCACCATTTACACCTTTCTAGAGTAATGTTTCAATCACTGGGTATGCATATTACTCTTCCCCTTTATGGCAGAAGAATACCAAACGTCATTTTTGTCTAATATATAGCTGTTTTTACCCAAAAATAAAATTTCTGTCTAAATTTATAAAATATTGTCACAAATCAGAGGTACCACACTGGTCAAAACTAGTTTAAAGTTAATTCAACTATCGAGAAGGGAGGGGAGAGAGGGATAGAAAAATGGAAGCAGAAGGGTGAGAGGGAAGAACAAGGCCAAAAGGTCAGTTGTGAGGGAGAGAAAATGATAAATGGGCAAAGGAAAGAAATACAGGCGAGAAAAGAGAAGAGAGCAAATGAAATAGAGATGTGGGGAGATACAAACGTGATTTGAAGTCAAAGATCAAGCAAGACAAGAAAGGGGAGATGAGAGAAGAAAAGGTAGTGGGATATAGGAAGGAGGCAGGCGGCAGAGGTGAGGAGAAAGGGACAGTAAGACAAAAAGGGAGAGGGGAGTAAAATGAAGAGAGCGACAAAGGGAGGTAGACATTGGAAGGGGGAGGAGTGAGGAAAAGGGGGTATCAGAGAGAGGGAGTGCTCATAGATGGAAGTGAAAACTGAAAAGATAGGAAAGGATAGCCCTTTTAGAGAGAAACTCACGCCCACAGTGATTCTGGATGTTGGGGGGGGGGTGTCGGTTGGGGGGTATTTCTCTTTTTCTGGCTACTTCCCTGGAGCAGCTACTAATGCTGCTCCTTCCGGGCGGAAGCAATACTTTGATCCATTTCCCTTCCCGCATCACTGAAGGCAGGGAAACAGATCAAAAGTCGACTCCAAACAGGTGGGAGCGCTTCCAAATCTCCCGCCTGCTGGGAGTGGACTTAGTGCTTGCTACCGCTTGGCAGGAAAATCAGAAATGTTCCTGCCAAGCTAAAGCAAAAAGAGGTTTCCCTGACCGCACCGCTGTGGGCAGAGAAACAGCTATGTCCTGGGGGTGGCCTCCATGGGACATAGCTTGCGAGACGGCCAAGGGTGGGCTCCCTGGGGCCTTTGGAGGCTCGGAGAGCAGGGCTGTTGGCCCCCTTCTCATTTTGTAAAATCTTCGTCCCAGAGGTGGGCTTCTTGAGGCTCTTGGAGGCTTGGGGAGGGACGCCATGCACCCCTTATTTTCTCAAATTGTGGCCTTGAGGGTGGACTCAATGGGACCTTTGGAGGCTTCAAGAGGGGGGTTCAGCCCCCTCACCTTTATGAATTCAGTCTTCAGCCCCGGGCGCGGGCTTCCCCGGGCATGAGCTATCTAAATGTGGCCCGGCCACCTTTTACTTTTTTTTTCTGCCCATGCAAGAGTCTTGCAGGATTGCAGCATTTGTTGCCAATTTTCTAATTTTCTTTCATTTTTTTTACCTCAGGTGGTGGTCCCTCTGGGTCCCCCTCATGGGGTATAGGGGGTCAGGGTATCCCTATCCTGCCCCCTTATACTACATATAATATTTTTTATTTCAGAACAGAGGACTAAGTTCCAGAGTCGTGTAATGGCTGCCAGCAACATTTACTCATATATCTGGCAGGCTATCAGAGCGCTTGGTTCCGTGGGAGTCTGACTCCTGTGCAAGCGAGATGGCCCAAGGGACATAAAGCCTGAATGCTCCATTTTTAAATTATTGAGCCTCTCGATGTACAATTATTTTTGACCCATTGGGGCATATTAACAAGCCAGGCAATAAAATTATCGCCGCTTTAGCGGCAGAAAACTGCCGCTAAAACGGCGATAATAGGCTTGATAATATGCTCTATGGAATTCCAATTGAAGCCCATGTTAGATGTGAAGGACATCTAACATGGGCTTCGCGCACCGTGCGCGCGCGGTGGGCACAAGGTGCGCTTTGCGCACCGTGCGCCCACTTTACGCAGTTCGTGCCGTGCACACACGGTGCGCTTCGCGCACCATGCGCACACAGTGGCCTCGCAGTGCGCTTCGCGCACCTCGCGCCCTCTTTTCGCAGTTAATGCCGTGCACGCGCGGTGGGCACGGAGCGCTTCGCCCCCAAGGGCCAAATACATTTTTTTTTTTTTTTAAAAATCATGGAGTGCGCGCACGCTGCGCGAACTTCGCAGAATTTTTTCCGTTTGGGTGGTGCGCGCAAGGTGCGCGCACTCGGCGATTTTTCGAAAAAAAAATAACATTTTTTTTGCCCTTGGGGGTCCTTCTGGGACCCCCTGACCACGGCTAGGGGGTCAGGAACTGTCCACCCTGCCCCCTTTTCACGTTCTCCACATTTGTTTTTCACCCCCTCAGAGTGCGAAAGACAAAATGGAGGCCGACACTTCCTGGTTTCGACCGATTCGAATGTTTACTAAGATCTAACAACCAATCAGAATTGCGCTCGCGCACGGCAAGGTGCGCGCACCCAGCGCGCACGCTGCGCGCGTACAGATATATATATTGATTTAAATGCTATTTTCTCTGGAAATACTGAGCAGATTTACACCAAACCTGCAAAAGGCACTTCATGGACCTTATGGCTACCTCTCTGCCAAATTTCACGTAATTCTGTTCAGCCGTTCGGGCTGTAGCTGCGACTAAAGTCCCTATGGAAAAATCCATGGGGAAAACGCGTTTTGGGACCCCCCCTTTTTCTCGGCCCCCGCTTGACGAATCACCCCGAGACTTACAGGGTAGGAGCGGAACGGAGCGCCCCATTAGTTTTGAAAATTTCGCGAGGATTCGTCAATCGGCGCCAAAGTTATTCAAAATAGAATTTTGAGATTTCCTATGGAAACTCGGTCCTAACTATAACTATCTACTGGCGACCGCCAGTAGATAATGTGTATATATATATATATATATATATACACACACACACCAACACACACAGCCTTCCCTTTTAATCTTAGAGTGCGTAAAACAGGAAGCAAGGGACTTCGGGTGGTTCTGGGTAGTTCTAATTAGAACTTATTGAAGAGGTACAGATTTGTCCAGACGTAAGGGGACTACCAATACGAGTCAAGACAATACCATTTCAGGCTCAGAGTGAAACGGATGTGTCAGGGGTTCCGTTTATTAATTCTAGTTTGATTTGGGTTATATTTTACCAATCCATAGCTGTACTACTGTGCCGGGTGGGATAAAAGGCTTTTATCATGTCTCAGCCTGGCATGGATTGCACAATGCTAATCCTATGCTTAAAGACTTTGCTGTAAAAACTGCAAAAGGCTTTGCCCCTTTCGCGCTTTGTGTGGTAGGCACTATGCTAAAACTCTGCTATAAAAAAAGTCATTTGAGGTGAGCAGATTCAGAGTGTTGCTGGTGTTGTAGGGTGCTCCAGTTAAAGGAGCTGCTCTTTGTCTAAACTTGGGAATAAACAAAACTTAAATCACACTAACTTTAGATATTCTAAAGTTATAACTTTCATTTACAATTTATCCACCACCTTTCAATTATTATAAGTAGTGCATCTTCATAACACTCTTTTAACCAGACAACACTACAAATGATGTAAACACTACAAATAATGTAATTTGATATGTTATAAGTGTTGCAATGAATGCTATGATTTCACATGCCCTATGTGAATGTAAAATGCAAGGATATAACCACTGCATGGAAAAGATGTGAGTTATAGGTGCACCACTAATAATCCCTCCGACAGAGTCGCTCACAAAGCAGCCTTCAGCAACTACCACCTACGACTCAATGAAGCCGAGAGTGCCGCCATCACCGCCCGCAACGGTTCTGCGACCAACAACACAAAGAAGCTCTTCAAAATAGTCAAGGAATTCAACCCGACAGCTACAGAGAACACCATCCACCCCTACCAAGACCTCTGCAACACTCTCCCAGACTACTTCCTGTCTTCCACCATCTACAACAACTCCGACCCCCAACCCACCTCTCTAAGTCTTGGCAACCTCACCTCCCAACAGACACTAGCTGAACAATCACCACCTGGTCTCCACTCACCACGCAGACCACAAAATCCATCCACTCTGAGGCGCCCACTAGCCCCTGTCCCCACCATCTCTTCAACCTCGAAAACAACCCGATCAGCACAGAGCTCACCATCGTCATCATCAACACCTCCATCTCCACAGTGACATTCCCGGAAAAGATAGAAACACACAGAAGTCAGATCCCTCTTGAAGTAACCCTCTGCCAAGCCCAATTGACCTCAAAAACTAGCAACCAACCTTTCTGCTTCTCTACCAAGCCAAAGTACTTGGAAAAGCCATCAATCAACAGCTCACTGAATACAACTACCTCCTCGCCGCCTCCGAATCAGGATTCTTTGCCAAACACAAGACCAAGACAGAACTGATCGATGCCACAGATGATTTCAGTACTCTCCTAAACCATGGAGAAACTATGGCCCTGATCCTCCTGAACCTCTCTGCTGCGATCGATATGATCTCCCACCACACCCTTATCAACAGACTCTACAACATCGGCATACAGAAAAAAACAACCTCAAGTGGAGCGCCCCCTTCCTTACAGGTCATACACAGACCATTAGACTGTCCCCTTCAACTCCTCACCCAAGGACATCATATGCAGTATACCACAAGGATCATCTCTCAGCCCCACCCTGCTCAACAACTCCATGAACCCCCTCGCAGATGCCATTAGAGCCCACTGCCTCAACAATATCTCCTACGCAGACAACACTGAGCTAATCCTCTCACTCACCAAGGACCCTCCACTGCCAAAACCAACTTTTGCAACAACATGGCCAACGTAGCCAATTTGATGCGAGACAACTGCCTCAAACTTAACCCTGACAAATCAAAAGTGCTGATCTTCTGGAAGAACACCTCCATTTGTGACCACAGCTGGTGGGCAGCAGAATTCAGACCTACGCCCAGACTGATCGACCATGCACGCAACCTCTGCATCATCCTTGACATCCAACTGGCCATGAAACAAGTCAGCGCAGTTGCCTCTTCCTGCTCCCACTCCCTCCGCATACTCTGCAGAATCTACAGATGGATACCAATCAACATCAGAAAAATCATCACACAGGCCCTCATCACCAGCTGCCTTAACTACGGCAACATTCTTTACGCCAGAGTCCCCAACCAGCTCCTCAGAAGCCTCCAGACCATACAGAACACCACAGCCAGACTCATCCTGGGCCTCCCCACACTGACCCACATCACTTCACACCTAAGAAACATCCACTGGCTCCTCAACCAGAAGAGATGCCAGTTCAAGATCCTCACATACGGCTACAAGGCTCTTCATGATAAAGGACCATCCTACATCAACCACCAACTGAACCTTCATCAGCCCGCAAGGAACCTATATGCTGCCTCACTCTCCCTCACATAAACCCCCCTATCTGACACAGCAGCAGTGGTGTCCGTTCCTTCTCCTACATCACCGCCAAGACCTGCAACAACCTGCCCATCCACCTACAGACAGCACCCTGCCTGGTGGACTTCAGGAAGAAACTCAAGACACAGCACCTTCAGCGCCCTGATTCCCTTAGGAGTGACAGTGTTGAGCTTTACATTTGATTGACTGATTGATTGATTGATTGATTGATAGTTAATTTAGTGCGGGGAGGGAGGAGACAAGACTGAGTTCCGAGGTGCATGACATAGTAATTTGAAGGTGGTGTGTAAATTATAAATTGAAGTTAAAATAATACCTTTACAATTGTTTATGATTGTGTGTTTTAAATTGGGTTTATATTGAAAGACTAAATAAAGTATTTCTAACTATAAGCTATCCTTAACATTTGCTTTTTATATTGTATGTTAATGATTTTTATTCTTTAATAAAAATGTGTTTCAAATCGTAGTGTGGAGTGACATTCAGTGGAGTTTGGCAAAGTGGAGTGTCATACAGTACAGTGAATGAGAGTGTTGTAGAGTGGAGTATTGTAGAGTGAAACAGAGTAGAGTCAAGTAGAGTGGTGTGAGGTAGCATACAGTGGAGTACAGTGTTATACAGTGGAGTGGTGTGTCCTTTAGTGGATTGTTGTATCGGAGAGTGGAGCAGAACTTTGTAAAGTGTGGTGGCGTGTTGAAAAGTAGGGTTGAGAGTTGCACAGTGAGTGTCATTGAGTTGAGTGTCATCAAATGGATTCTGGTGGAGTGGAATGACATTGAGTAAAGTGTCATAGAGTGGCATAGAGTGTAGTTACTGTTGTAGAGTGTAGTAGCATATAGTGGAGTTCAGTGGAGTAGAGTGTCATACAGTTCAGTGTTGTCAAATGCAGTGTTGTGCAGTAGATTGGCAGGGAGTTTCACACAGTGTAGTCCCATACAGTACAGTGGAGCAGAGTGTTATAAAGTCTATTGTCATAGAGTGGAGTATTGTAGAGTGGAATGCCGTGGAGTAGAGGTAAATGTAGTAAAGTAGTATATAGTGTAGTGGCATTGTGTCTCATATGGTGGAATCAAGTATCGAAGAGTGGAGCAGCGAGTCGTACAGTGGACTGGTGTGTGGTACAGTAGAGTAGGGTGTCATAGGCTGTCATAGAGTATTTTAGAGTGGAGTAGGGTGAAGTAGCTTGTCATAGAGTGGAGAATCGTAGATTGGAGTGTGGTAGAGGACAGTGGAAGAGAGTGTCATAGAGTGGAGTGCTGTGTCATGTAGTGCAGTGGCATATCGTACACAGGAGTGCAGTACCATGTTGTTGAGTCTAATACTGTGTAGTATAGTGGCATAGAGGGAATGGGAATAGAGTGGAGTAGAGAGTCATAGAGGGCATTAGAGTGTAGCATAGTGTTGTGGAGTGGAGTTGCATACAGTCGAGTAGAGTGTTGGACAATGGAGCAGCATGAAGCACTGTATGGTACGATGCATAGACTGGTATAGAGGGTAGTAGAGTGGAGTATAGTGGCATGGAGTATACTAGAGTGGGGTAGTGTAGAGTGGAGTAAAGTGTCAGAGTGGAGTGGTGTGGTGTGTTGTAGACTATAGTGGTGTGCGGTGCATTGGAGTGGCGTACCATAGAGTTGAGTAAAGTGTCATAAATTGGAGTACCGTATTGTACAGTAGAGCGTATTTTACAGTAGAGTGTATGTCGTGTTGTACAGTATTGGAAAGTGTTGTAGACTACAGTCGAGTAGAGTGGCATACAGTCTAGTAGAGATTTGTAGAGTACAGTACAGTGTTGTAGAGTGTGGTGGAGTGGACTGTCATACAGTGTTACAGAGCACAATGGCGTTGAGCCGCATAGAGTGGCATACAAGTAGGAGTGGAGTAGAGTGGAGTACTGTGTCATAGAGTAGAGTGGAGGGTGTAGTGGCATACAAAGAGTTGCATACAGTGTTCTTTAGTGGACTATTGTATAGTAGCATAGAGTGTAGTGGCACAGTGGCATGCAGTATAGTACTGTGTTATACAGTGGTGTGAAGGGGTATAGACTAGAGTAAAGTGTCAGATAATGACATGCAGTGTAGTAGAGTGTTGCGTAGTAGAGCTGCATAGTGTACAGTAGTGTGTCAAACAGTGGAGCTGCGTAGAGTGGATTTGTGTACAATAGTGTAGTAAAGTCTTGTACAGTGAAGTAGAGTTGAGTGGAGTGGTGAGGAGTAAAGTATAATAGTGCATTGGTGTGTCGTAGAGTAGAGTGGCATGAAGTAGAGTGGAGTGGCATAGGATAGGTAGTAAGCTGTTATAAATTGGAGTGGGGTCTCATAGTAGAATTGAGTGCTATGTCGAAGAGTAAAGAAAGTGTCTTATAGTGGAACAGAGTGTTGTACAGGCACAGAGTGGAGTATATAACTGGACAGTGGAGGGTACAGGGATAGGATGGAGTAGAGTGTTGTAGAGTGCCATAAAGTGCATTAGACTTTTATAGAGCAGATTTATAGAGAGTGGAGGAGTGTTTGTGCAGTGGAGCGGTGCAGAGTGGATATGCATATATTTTAGTGGGGTAGAGTGGATTATCATACAGTGAAATAGCATACAGTGGAATACTGTACGTTAGAGTATAGAAGAGTGGAGTGGCATAGAGTTGAATTGTGTAGAGTGGAGTGGCATACAGAGGCGTGGAGTGGCCTAGAGAGGAGGGGAGTATACCTGATTAGCATATATGGAATAACATACATTGTAGTGGTGTAGCCTAGAGTCGAGGAAACTCTTATAAATTGGAGTGGAGTCTCACACAGTAGTGGATGCTGCACTGTATTATGTTGGAAACTGTTATAGTGTTAACTGTTATCAAAGGGGCAATAGGTGGGGAAATGTATTTATGTTCTTTACATATTTTTAAATTTTACGGAATACTGTGCTATGTACCTAGTAAGTACCATCATTTGTTATGAAATATTTCTTTTTCTTTTCTCTTTGTTTTTAAGTTGTGCTGTATTTTCTAGGTATTTCTGTGGTACTCTGAACAATTTTTTATGTTCAGAAATAAACATGTGAAAAATTGTAAATTCACTGTACTACACTATATTTGTGGAATATTGTGTATTACAGTGTTTTATCAATTTTTTAAGATTTATTTTTCTAAGTAAGTACCATAGTACTTCCTAGGTAGTACCACTGTAATGCGTAACATTTGTTTTAAATATATAGAAACATATCATTATTTTTTCATTACCACTGGAGTGGTAATAGGTAGCGAGAAATATAAACCTAATACCTACCTATATCTAAGGCCCTAAGCCAAAACACTGGGAAAGTGGCCTTAAAACAACATGGCTGCCTTTAACTTTTGTAAAGTCAGTTATTATCCAATCAGATAATGACTTGTCATCAACATGTACTGCGGCAGTTTCGCAAGATTTTGCTAAATTCTGCAAATTTACCGAGGTCATAGATATCATGAAGTTTAAATGCCTTATAACTTACAAAATACTTACCTTACTTACCTATAGTACCCAAAAAGGATCATCTGCATGCCATAATGTGTATTCCTGCCAATTTTCATGTAAATGTATTCAACCATTTTCGCACTACGTCAAATACAATAGAGCATGGGTACTCGCAAACATTTACCCAGGGGCCACAAAGTACTGTCTGTGGCTTCCCGAGGGCTGCAACAATGCAGCAGGGCGAGGGTCGGGCATAGGTGGACGCAAAGCAGATGTGTGGTAAAGATAAATTGTCTAGGAAACATTATTTGCTTCTTTACCTTTTGTTTAATTAACATGAAAATAAAGTATGCCCATTTCACAGCTTTTGGTGAAAACAGCCCAGTGCTGCTATTCACCAGAGGGCCATAATTAAAGGTCAGGACGGCCGCATACGGCCCTTGGGCCATACTTTGAGTATCCCTGTAATAGACTAAGTAAAATACATAGTTGGAAAAACGTGTTTTGAGACCCCCCTATTTTATCTTTGCACACCCTTAACGATCCAACACAAAAATGTACATTATCACAAAATCGAGAAAATGCTAAATGTCTGGAAAGTTTTGTAGTGATTTGTCAAACGGGGGAAAGCTATTAGGGAACAAACATCAGAGGACTTTATATCTCCGGCAATCTTTTACTTTGGGGAATGTGCTGTATAGCAAAGGCACTTTTAGTGGATAGAATTGCTATGTATATGATTTTGAGGTCCCTGGCCGCTGTTTAAGTCCTTTAGACTGGCCACAGGAAATAACTGTTGTGAGAGGATTGTGAAGTGAACAATAGTTTGGTCAAGCTAGTCAACTGGAAATATGGAGTCAATACTCAGATATCTCTTTTTTGAAATCAGTAGGTTTAATATGGAGCTCTTGGATGCAAGGGGTTGTGCAGAGTTGAGTGAGTTGGAGGTTATCTAGAGACATAGCTACATCCAGAGCAGTTTGATGTCTCTAATATATGTTACTCTCACCTTTGAACTCATTCTCTGTTGTGAGTTCAATACGCTGTTCAGAGAAAGATCTGTTGATCCGGGTTGAATGGTAGATGGCATTATCCTAATGGGTTTTTTCTCTCGAGTTTTTATTTCTACTGAAAGGCATTTAAATGATGTGAATTAGTGATTTTAAGGGAGTCTTTGTGAATAGCTGTAAAACCCCCTCCTATTTTGATGACTCAGCTTGGTGAATGACTGAGTAGCCACAAGGGTTCAGGAAGTCAGGGGTAGGCTGGGATGATTTTATATGCTAAGGTTCTGCAGATGGTTTAGGTCTAGATTGTATGCCATTATTACCTCCACAATATCAAGGCTGCGCTTAATTGTGGATCTGCAGTTGCTGTATGCACTTTAGGAATGAGTCTTGAATGTTGATCTATGTAGATGGGATAACTTGGACTTTGATTACATTTCTGAGGTCATCTCCTTTTCTCCAGAAAGGCTGATGAATTTTCTGCCTTCCTGTGATAGTAGCAATGGATGAACCCTCAACGTCATCAGTACTTGATGACTGATAGTTACAGATTCATTGCAGGTTCTCAATGTCTCTTATGGAGGGTATCAGGGAGGTTATTGTTCTGAGGTCAGGTCTTACTACCAGCCTTAGGGGCAATATTATTGTGGTTGCTAGGTGTTTGTTGTTTGATCAAGGTCTTTAGAATGTGATGTTTCTGATACGTTCTCGAAAGGTCAGTTGCTATGAAGTTGATTATCTGTATTAGACTGCCCGGCTTGAGGTTTGTGCTGCCGGAATAGTCATTAAGTTGTGTACTTTTAGGGTTTTTGGTATGCATTTTAGGAGGCAAGTAGAAGGTTGTTTTGTCCTTACCATTTGGTTCCATTGGTGAGGGTGACTGTGATGTGAAGTATTATTATCAGGGGTATGATGAAAGAAGGAGGTATGTTGTGAGAGGAGTTGCTGCGTGTAGAGGGTTGGCCCAGGTGAGCAAATGAGGAATAGTTTCATGAATTAGTATTTGTTTCAGAATTGGCTCATGGTTTCACAGGGTGAGAGAGATGTTGCAGGGGAATGTAGAGATTATGTATTGGTGAATTCTTGTTGATGAAGGGATGAGGTTAATTCTTAATATGGGACACAGCAGTATTTCTGCTTGATGGTGAGAGGGTTGGTGAGTATGAGGGTTGTTAATATGGTGGGGTATTTAGTCCTGTCTAATGGGGATGAGAATGTGTTCTGGGAGGAGTTAGCTATTGAGAGAAATGGATTAAATTTGAGTTGACAACGGGGTCCTACATGGAAAGTATGAGTAGAGAACTCTCATCTTTACGCTTGTTATTGTAAAGAATAGGATATTGGCAATTTGTTTACCTTTGCTTGTACAGTGAGAACGGTCTACAATCAGTGCATCAGGAGTGTCCTTCAGTGCATTGTCTTAGAACTTTTCCATGCCATTTTTCAAAAGTTGCAGGGTAAGAGAGGTTATATGAATAAGAGCATTCTTTAATGAACTAGGAAGTTCAACATGGGTTGCAAAATAATTTTCCTTTGTTAGAGGTGAAAGTCAAAAAACTCCAAACCACCAAGCACGTTTCAATTTTCCCGAGGCTCTCACGAAAATGTAATCCAAGCAGGTATCATTTTTTTTAAGTGATAGTACCAACTGCAGCTAAACGATATAACAACTATGAACCATTCATACCACGAATCTGCTATTTCAAGTACCGGGACACATTGCTCAGGGCTGCCTGCAAAAAAGGCATATTACAGTTCAAAAACCAGACAGTATCTCTATATCCTGATTTTACTCTGTCAGTGCAAAAGCGCAGGGCATCGTTCCAAGAAGTTAAACTGCAACTTCAGAAACATAACCTTAAATATGCGCTCCTCTTTCCGGCCCGGCTGAAAGTAATTCATGATCAGAAGTCTCACTTCTTTGACTGTCCAGCCGATGCAGAAGAATGGATGAAAGTGACGCTGTCCCCGGGCCTCACCCAACACTCTCCCCAAACTTCAAAACTGAAATCTGCTACAACCCAGCAAGCAGGGCGCGGTAAACCAGACCGAAACAGAGTACCAAGAAATACAGCCACTGCAAGCCAATCTCCAGAACAAATACTGGAAGGCAAGAAATCTGCACTACAGGCAGTGGTGGTACTGAACGAGCAGGACGCGCACTCGACGGTGGACTCACAAGATTCTTCAGAAGATAATACAGTACACTCAGACTCTGAGAACAGTTTGACGCTCTTTCCTTCAATCACCCCTCAAATGGTGAACGACTATTTAGGTTGAGGCAGATGATTTTTCTCAATGGGATCTCTTTATGGGTGGTCATAATCAACAGGTAGTTTTACTCACCTTACAATGTATATATACTTATGGCTGTGTATACACAATAAATATAGGGCCTGGACTGGATATGGGACTGGATATGGGACCGTCTCAGACTGTGTCGGCCCTAGACCTAAAGTCTGTGCTGGTTACCTTCCCCCCGTGCAACTGCATTCTCGCTTGTTCTGATAGTTTTGTTTTTGATAAACACATTTTATTGTTTTCACACACAATTTCAGCCACTTATCACAAGACATTGAAAAAACATAAATATATTCAAAGGCTAGACTTTCCCAAAATGCAGATCTGGGAGGGTACAAAATAATATAAGTAGACATTCCTGTAAATCTAAACCAATCCCCCCAACCACTTCCCCCACACCCTACGATACTTCTTGGGACAACCACGTGCCACAGTGTTTATTCCTGCGTGGCGTACCAGTCGACCCCGCTCCACCAGCGTCCAACCTCAGGGGGTCTGGGCATTTCTAGGAGGCGGCTATGTCCCTTTTAGCTACGGCCATTGCAGTAGTGAAAAACAGTTTTTTATTCCTGGACCCATCCAGCCCATCTGTGATACCCAGAAGTGCGTGTCGA
The DNA here is from genome assembly GCF_964204655.1 of Triturus cristatus. Classification (NCBI taxonomy): domain Eukaryota; kingdom Metazoa; phylum Chordata; class Amphibia; order Caudata; family Salamandridae; genus Triturus; species Triturus cristatus. Next base: position 139,975,052 of record NC_140591.1, on the reverse strand, counting down.
GGATCATGGAGGACCTCCCAACCCAACACCTCCGTGAGTTCCTCTTCAATGTCACCCCAGAACCGTGTCAGCTTGGGACAAGCCCATACCATGTGGAAGAAGTCAGCGGGTTCATGTGCGCACCTGGTGCATGCGGGGGTCGGGCAAAATCCAGCCCGATGAAGGCGTAACGGGGTCAGGTAGGCTGCATGCAAGAATTATAGTTGGACCAAGCAGAGTCTGGAGGAAGCAGTGACAGTCCTGGGGGCCATAAGGGCATCATGACAGTCCTCCTCATCCAGAGTTCCCACCCATTGCTCCCATTGATGTCGGAGTTGGTCTAGTGTGGTCGGGGTGTTATTGATCAGTGTGCGGTAGATGCGGGAGACTCCCCCCTTCCCCAGATCCCCAAGCATGATCTGTGCCTCAGACGGGCTGTGATCAGGGGTCCACGTGCCTTCAGGGAGGTGTACACAGAGGGCGTGGCGCAGCTGTAAATATTTTTAAAATTGGGAATGGTGCAGGGAGTACCGGGTCCGCAGGTCCGCAAAGGAGCGTATATTGCCTCCCGCCCACATATCACCCAACTGCGAGATCCCTATAAGATCCCAGGAGCGAAAGCCTTGTAGGCCACTCACCTCCTTAAGCCAGAAGCCGTGCCAGAGGGGGGTGCACTGAGTCAACCTGCGTGTCCACTGAGTGTGCCACAGCGCAGCCCGCCAGGCAAGCAGCATGGAGCGCATTACGTCTGGTAGTCGGGATGGAATGGGTCCCCATATAGCAGGGATTGGATGTCCGTCAGCGCCAGTGCATTCAGCTCAAGCCTGTAGGTTGGGTCGGCCCAACCACCGTTAAACCAATCGTGTATGGAGAGTAGGCGCGTGGCCAGGTAATAAAGATATAAGTGAGTCATCCCCAGCCCCCGTCAAATGATGGTATCCTACATATGTTTAGGATCAGGCGAGTCCTCCCTTTCCCCCATAGGAATTTAGAGGCCATACTGTCTAGTTCCCGGAACCAGGCCCTCGGGAAGCAGAGGGGGGTGTTTTGAAGAATGTAGAGGAACCTGGTAGGAATCATCATTTTAAACAGGGCAACTCTCCCCATGGGGTTCAGAGGTAGCGTCTGCCATTTCTGGAGATCTGATTTGGCTTTCTTAACCAAAGGAGTAACATTAAGGGCCCAGCAGATTCACCCATATATCAAGGTATTTAAACGATTGGCGCCGGAGTGGTATGTTGGACTGCCAGTCATAGCATTCTCTGGATAGGTGGGAACAGGACTGACGTGTCGGGGTTCAGCCAGAGGCCCGAAGCCTGCTCAAAGGACTGGAGAATCTGGAGACAGTGAGGTCCAGCCCGGGCGGGATCCGCCAGGTAGACAAGAACATCGTCTGCGTAGAGGGCAATCTTGTTGGCCTCTGCATTGGGCCAGTCCTAACCTTGCACACGCCTCTCGGACCTTATCAGAGCCGCCAAGGGCTCCATCACCAAGGCGAAGAGTAATGGCGAGAGAGGGCACCCCTGTCGCATTCCTCGGGGGACAGGAAAAGGCTCCGACAAGACCCCAAGACACAAGCTCTTGGGTGGGCATATAGGACTCGAACCAGGCCCCGTAAGTGTGGACCGAAGCCCATCGTGGTAAGAACAGTGTCCAGAAACCCCCAGTCCACCGAGTCAAAGGCTTTCTCGAAGTCCACCAAGAGGACCGCTAAATATGGGGTGAGCAAGTGACGGTGGGCCAAGGCCAGGTGCAGCCGTCGGAGACAATGCAGGGTGCCACATAAGGGCATAAACCCGCACTGGTCCGGGTGAACCAAGACGGACAGGTGTGGTTGGAGCTGCCGGGCAAGGATTTTGGCAAAAAGCTTTAGATCCGTATTAATAAGGGAGATGAGGCAGTAGTCGGTACACCGCGGGGAGGGTGGCTGGGATTTGGGAAGAACCACGATGGTGGCCATGTCTGTCTCAAGTGGAAAGGAACCCTTGTCAACCGCCTCCCCAAACAACCCGGCAAGGTATGGAATTAGGGTCTCGCGATACAGAGCGTAGTATTCTTGTGGGAGGCCGTCTGGACCCGGCGTTTTGCCGGAGGAGGTAAGGGTTATTGCCTGACCGATCTCCTCACGAGTGATAGGGTGGTCAAGGTCCACCTGGATGGTGGGATCAAGGCGCGGAAGGTGGGTGCCCCCGGCCTCCAGCAAACCCGTAAGCGAAAGTGTCGGGGATTTGGCCGTGTATAGTTGGCGAAAGTAAGAGGCGAAGGCGCGGGCCATCTCCAAGGGGGAGCGGTGCACCGAGCCATCCGGATCGACTATTTCAGGAAAATGCGGTTCACCCTGGGATAGGTGGCCAGTCTGTGAAGGAGGGAGCCGTTCTTGTCGCCCCATCCATTTACCCTGGCAACTGACGATCGCCAGAGAAGTTTAGCCGCCTCCATGGAAAGTTGGCCAATCTCCGCGCGGAGGCAAGCAAGAAGTCTCTCCCCGGGTGCATCCGCAGCCACGGACAAGGTATGTTCAAGGCGCAGCGCCTGCACCCCATGGGAGGAAATCTGTTGCAGTTGCTCCTGCCATTGACGCTTAAGCTGGCCCTTAGCGACACCACGGATTGTGGCCTTGCTCGCTTCCCATAGGGTGCCTGGAGAGGCCACAGACCCGTAGTTGGCCAGAAAATACTGCTTGAGTTCCTGTCCCACTACCTTCCGGAACTCCTTATCTTTGAGGAACCATGCGTTCATTCTCCATGTCTGATGCATTGAGGGAGGAGGGGGCCCGTGCCAAGTAGGACCAGAGAGTGGTCAGATACACCCTTAGGGAGAATACGAACATCTTGGATCGTGGCACAGTCCGTCGAGGGAACAAAGATTGCATTGATGCGCACGTGCGTGTGATGGGCTGCAGAGATGTGGGTGAACTGTTTGGTCTGTGGATGACAGATACGCCATGCATCGCAGAGCCCCAGTGATTTGGACCAGTTTGTTAATTGTTTCGCCTGTGCAGTTCTACTATGGGACGGGGGGTCCGACGTATCCAGGTCCGGGGAGGAAACTGCGTTAAAGTCTCCTCCAATGAACGTGGACCCAAGGTCACTGCAAGCAACGAAGGGGCTGAGTATATGGATACTAAGTTCAGGGGGCTGCCATTCAATGAGCCGCAAAGAGCTATTGACGTGCCATGCTGGTCGTAAATGACCTTTGAAGTCACAAAGGGGAGGAAATGCTTCAACAGGATTGCCATCCAGCGGGAGTCTCTAGTGAACCCGGAGTGCCATACCCAATCGTACCCGTAACATGCCAGAAAGGGACATTGATTACCCAGCAAGTGTGTTTCCTAGAGTAGGAGAACCTGTACCTCGAGGCGTTGTGCATATCGCAGTACAGCCATATGTTTGACGCGGTCCAGAAGGCCGCTGATGTTCCAGGACAATATGTGGAGGGAGGCCCTTGGTACGGGCGTATCAGTCATGGCGGTAGGTGGTCGTAATGATGGAAGGAAGCCTTACCAAGAGTCATGGTCGTGGGAGGGATCGCTAGCGCGCTAGACCTGGTGCCAGGAAGAGGCCAGATGTGACTCACAGGGAATTGATGCAGGGTGTCGCGTGAGTGCTGGTGAGACAAAACAACAAAAAACAAAAACAAAAACTGTGGGAAAGAACAATCCCAACCCCCTCCCCCGCCCCACCCTAGTTCGAGAACAGAAGCATCTGTCGACCCCCCTAAAGAAACTAGAAACCAAACTAAAACGCTTGTGTTGAGATGGGTGGAAGGACCCCTCCATATAAGCGGATGTGTAGTGTCTCAGCAGAAAGACTAGGAATCAGAGCAATCAGTCTGCCAAAGCTCCAGGTTCCCATAAGGCCGGAGCATGCCCCCAAGCGCCCACAGCTACATCGGCCACCCGCCAGCCCAACAGAGAGTCGGACTACGGGAGAGATCAGTGGCTGCCTCCGGGGACTCACGCTGAGTCGGCAGTGGAGGATCCATGGGCGGGCCGCCAGAAGGTTGGAGTTTGAGGCGGGGAAGGGAGGCCGAGGGGCTTAAAGAGTCTCAGAGTCTCTGTGCTGTTAGGCTGGAGGATCTCTGGGATGCCACCTGAGACTGGCATCTCCTGTGGGAGTGTGCACGTCGACTGAGTTGGTGCCCCAGCAACAGGGGCTGAGAGGGTTGGGTGCTCGGCGGTCTAGGGGACGTATTGTGCTGCAGCCTGAGGGGGCGATCCTCCGTTAACCAAGTCTAGGCCGCTTGAGGAGAGTCAAAGAAGTGTGTTGTGTTTTGGAAAACGACCCGCAGACGTGCTGGAAACTGCAGCTGGTATTGGAGGCCCAGGGAGCGTAACTTCTTCTTGACCTCAATGTATGAGCGGCGTTGGTCTTGCACTTCTCTGGTGTAGTCGGGGAACACCATGATGGTGTGGTTTGGGAATTTTAGGGGACCCAGAGAGCGCGCTTCGCGCAGGATGGCATCCCGGTCCTTGAAGTTGAGAATCTTCAGGATGATAGGACGAGGTGCGGCCCGACCGGTGGTTTAGGGGCAAGGGACCGGTGTGCCCTCTCTATCACAAACCAAGCTGAAAGGGAGTCTTTCGGCACCCAGGAGGTGAACTAAGCCTCCACAAAGGCAGCCACCTGGTTCTTCCCGGCCCCCTCCGGAAACCCCACCAGTCGGAGGTTGTTGCGGCGCGCTCGGTTTTCGGCATCGTCAGCGCGGTGATGGAGTTCCTTGGTGTGTGAACTTAAGTTGGCCACTTGATCTTTGAGCTGGCGGATATCATCTTCTGCTGTCGAGAATCTGGATTCAGCTTCGGTTATTCGGGCCGTAGCATTACAGAGGTCTTGCCGGAGGAGACACACATCCACCTTGACCTCTCCTATCTTCCCCTCCACCGATGCCTGCGAGGTACTTATGGCCTGCAGGATGGGCGCTAGGTCTGCGCCCGGGACAGGGGGAGTGCCATCGGCCTGCCCAGGCAGTTCGTGCCCAGGGTTGGCGAATCGGTCCATTTTGGTTTATGTGGGGGCAGCCGCAGATTTGGAAGCCCTGTCCTTTCCCATGGTCGTCCGCTGAATAGGGCCACAGGAACTGCAGGAGTGAGAAAGGAGGGATGCAGACACAAACCCAAGGGCCTGATCGTGGGTTCAGGAGTCTTCACAATTCAGTCGTTAGATCAGGGTGAGCACCACAGTTCAGGAGAATGACAAGGATAGCATCGGAGCCATCCAGATAACACGTGACAGAGCAGTCCGGCGATATGATTAGTAAGGTGAAAAATTAAGGCAAAGGCTACAGGTGCCCCCAGCGGCGAGCCCCCCGTCGGTCGTTGTCCAGGAAGGAGGGGGCGGGGGGGCCACCAGAAGGGAGGGAGCCGCCCAGCAGCACCCGGACACCCGAAATGGCGGTCGACAGAGGGATACGGGGCCTCCGCCCCAGGAGACAGGCCGGGTACATCAGGAGTAGGCCTCACAGGCCCGGGCGATGGCGACAAAGCCTGGGTGACAGCACAGCGTCCGGCCCCGCACACACCCCGGCAGGGTGTCGAGAACCAGGTCAGAGGTAGGCGGAGGGCCTGGTGGGTGCAGGTCCCTGAGGAGGAGTGGGCCCTCCCATCCAAGGCGCAGCAGCAGCAGAACTCCCCAGGACCTCACCGAGAAGTCCAGATGTAGTCTCTCAGGATGCTGGATCACCCCGGAGGACAGGGGGAGGGGTGGGGGGTCCCCTCGGGAAGGCCCAGCACCGACCCCCTGCTCGATAATGCAGCCGAACCCCATGCCCACTCACCACTCACCGGTGAAGTCGAGTGCTCGGCTCCGAAGACTGCACGGGCCGCCAGGCCACAAAGAATCGCCCAGCTAGAGGAGCCATGCAGGCCCAGACAGTGGCAAATGCTGGCAGGAGACCACCTCGAAGGGAATGTGCGTGGGAGGAAGAGGCGCCCGTTGCCCGACACATGCTGCCGGGGGGCCCACCCGCCATGTGCATCTGAGAGTGCCCCAACACCGTGCGGGGCCTGGAAGATGAAGGGGAGGGTGCGCGGGAGGGCCGAGCGCCAATTCCGCACCCCGCTACCCGGTTTAGTAGCCGCCGTTCCGCAGCCCGTTCCACGTCGGCAGCTCCCTCCTCACCGGTCACAGGCGGGTCCCAAGGTTGAGGCAAGTCAATGTCGACGCCGGCAGCCCCGTCTCCTGCGTTGTCATGGGGCACTTAGGATCGCCACTGCAGATGTCTGATCCGCCCCCTCGCACAGCAGGCCCGCATGGCGGAAAAGGAGGCATATCTTGCTGGCCCAGGACACCCGCCAGGACACCCGCCACCTCACCTCCGCAGACCACGGAGAGATCCCCGTGGCTGACGGGCAACGGGGGCGGGGGCCGGGTGAAGTCCAGGGGCTCGGGAGTCCGTTGCAGGACCAGAGAAAAGCCATGACCTCAAGCGGCACCCCAGGGCTGGAGCTTCGGATCCATCGGTGAGTCGCGATGAGGGTCGCCATCTTGCAGTCAAGGGGCCTCAGAGATGCGGCAGCTGGCCGGCCGCCCCGGAGGCTGACCCGGCTCACAGATGGCTCGGGGGATGCCCCACACACTGGGAGCCACAGCAGGCAGGTGAGGAGGATGGATGGGTGCCAGAGAATGCAGGATGCGAGGCAGATGACGAAGGGGTCTCGGAGCACTCTTAGAGTGCGACCGCCATCTTGACGCCTCAGGTCACCCCTCCGTTCTGATAGTTTTAATGGTTTTCTTAATAACCATGGTTTGGTCCTTTCTTGTTAAAAGTGGTAACCTAGTATTGAGGGTTGGTATTAGTTTGATTAGACATGATTCCTGTCTCTGTGCCACTGTCCACCGAGCCTGCACTAGAACGGGTAAGATACAACAACGAAATTTGGGATATGGTTACGTCTGGGAAATACATGATATTAACATGGAATGTTAGAGGATTGGGGTCTGTTCATAAGAGGCACAGACTATATGCACAACTAAACAGAAGGAAAGCACACATTGTTTTCACACAGGAAACACACTTGACGCACTCAGAGGCACTCAAACTCTGGAAAAAATGGAGGGGACAGCTGTTTAGTACATCTTATTCAGTATTTGCCAGGGGTGCTGCCATTTGGATTAGAAGCGGAACTCTGTTTGTAATATTAGAGCAGAAGTAGATGCACATGGCAGATATGTGCTCCTCCGTGGGACACTAGACAGAGAGCCACTCATATTGGTCAGTGCATATTCCCCCAACACAGATCAGGACAAATTTCTGGAGACATTAAACACAGCTCTGTCGGGCTGGGAAGGGCATCCCTGGTTTATCGGTGGAGATTTTAATGCCGCGCTGAGTGTTGATCTTGACCGCTCACACCCACCCACCTCTAGAGGGTGCTGCCAGTCGGAAGCAAGCTGAGGCACTGTTGAACTGGGCTGAGGGATGGTCACTTGGTGATGCATGGCAGATACATAACCCACTAAGCCGGGAATATTCATAATACTCCACCACACATATGTTACATACACGTATAGACAGGGTGTACTGTTCTACTTCACTGCTTGGTAATGTTTCTCTCGCAACATATCTTGGGAAACTCTCTCAGACCACAATTCATTAGAGATGATGTTAGAATGGGGCAGGATCCCCACGCCGGTCCCTACATGGCGACTACAACCAGTCTCACTGGAAGACCCTGTATACCGTGCCACTTTATCTACAGCAATAACGCAATATTTCACAGAAACTGCCAACACTGCCAGTACACGACAATTGGAATGGAAGGCGTTTAAGACGGTTATCCGTGGAGTGGCTATTGGCACTAAAGTGGGGGCCCGAGCCATGGTGGAGAAGGAATTGCGAGACTTAGAGGACCGCTAGGTACGCTGGAATCTGCTGTAATGTTAGATGACACACATAAAGAGGCTCTGCAAGAGGCACATATTAAACATGCAGAACTACTGGAACAGTTAAGGACAATAGATTACTGCACATACACGCAAAGGCAGCAGGCTGAGGCAGATAAGGCTGGCACATTGCTAGCGAGAATTATACGTGACGCCCCCAGCGCTGTCCCTATAACTGAGATCACTACGGAAGAGGGAAGCACAGTAACCACGCAATTTGACATTAACATGGCGTTTCAAAAATTTGATGAAATACTATATAAGGCTCCACTGGTGTTACCGGTGGAGGAATTAAATAACTTTCTAGAAGGCCTAGAGTTCCCGCAGCTCACCAAGGCACAAATAGATAACTTGGCTGCCCCAATCACAAAAGCTGAAATATGTTCAGCAATAAAAGACCTGCCTCGCAATAAAACCCCAGGCCTGGATGGCCTACCCATGGAATTCTACGAGACCTTCTCGACACAACTAGCCCCTCACCTCGAAAAACTATACCATACAGCTCTGGAAACTGGAGCCTTGCCTCTTACCACGAGACAAGCTTTGGTAACATCTTTGCAGAAGCCAGGTAGAGTCTGAAAGATATGGCAGGATACCAGCCCCTTTCCTTACTAAATATGGATTATAAAATCCTTAGTAAAATTTTGGCTCGCAGGTTACAGCAATACCTACCATGCTTAATAAATATGGACCAATGTGGATTTGTCCCGGGAAGGAGCACTTCCCTCAACATCAGGCGACTACACCACATAATCTCCTTGACGCCTTCTGATAATGCAACGGCTGGTTGCATTTCATTAGACCTGAAACAGGCATTTGATACCCTTCATTGGGACTAAATGCTACGAGACCTCTCCCTAATTGGCATTCCCCAGGGCTACGTCCAATGGGTTCAGCTCCTGTACACGGACCGAGAGCTTGTGCCAGGACTGGGGCACATATATCTCGACCATATGCAGTGGCCAGAGACGCATAGCAGGGATGCCCTTTGTCGCCCCTGCTTTTTGTATTGGCGCTGGAACCGCTTGACATTAAGGTGCGAACGGTAGCAAGCGATAGGGGCATTAAACTGGGGATTAACACTCATATCCTTTCAGCCTACGCTGATGACATTATTCCGTACCTCAATGACCTACGTGGACCCCATGATCCGCTCCCTGAAATATTCAGGCAATTCCAAACATTGTCTGGCCTAGCTATTAATGAATCCAAATCTACTGCTTATTTTTTTCATGACTCTGATTCTGCAGATCCGGTTAGATTTGGTCACTGGTCATTCCCAACGGCACCTGTTACATTTAAATATCTGGGTATTAAAATTTACAGGAAACCCCAGGACTTGTTAGACGGTAATCTGAACCGTGAAATTAAATCACTTAAATTACAAATCTCCTTCTGGATTTCGCTGCCTATCTCCATGGCATGGAGAGTGGCCATATCTAAAATGGTCATGCTCCCCTGACTGCTATACTTCTTTACTAACATACCAGTAATAATCCTGGTTCACATATTCAAAACAATTAACACACTACTTAGTGAATTGATATGAAGTACGGGATGAAGGAGAGTAGGGCTCACAAAACTACAGCTTGGTACTGATCAGTGAGGTTTGGGCGTCCCGTACTCCCAGGCATACTGTTACGTCAGTCAGCTGCAGTGGCTGTCCTATTGGACTGCCGGCCGCCATTTGCAGGAAATAGACATGACACAGGCAGCCTGGGAAAAGGGAGCACTACATACATTATTACTTCCCAAATGTGGGCCTCCTCGATCGGCAACCCCATTGCTAAAGGTGGCTATGGGGTACTGGAAGAAGTCTATTCAATACACAAAAGAGCTCAACCTGTACGCCCCTAATATCCCTCTGATGGGGATCCCCACACCGACTGGTATAATTTCCTCTCGGCAACTGTCTCAATGGACTGAGGAAGGAGTAACTACTGTAGGTACGCTGTTTGCTGATAATATGCTTCTGGACCATAATGCATTTGTAAGAGAGCACGGAGTCCCCAACTCGCTTTATATATTGCATGCTAGGATATGCTACACACTCTGGCCACATTCTATGTTCCTGATATGCCATGACTATGTAATCACATGTTTGAAAATAATAAAAATATCTTTTAAAAAAAAAGTAAACATGTCTGCTAAGAACCACGGGGCAGATTTACAAGGCCCTTGCGGCACTTTTACGCCGCAGTTGCGGCACTTTTGTAACGCAGCGGCGGCGTAAACCATGTGCCACGTTGCGACTTATTTACAATGTGACGCATCTAGGCAGATGAGTCAGGTTGTAAAGCACTGCACCACGTGAAACCTGAGTCAGGTTTCATGTGGGCGTTCCGTCGCAGTGTGGGCGTTACGTCGGAGGAAAGCCTCGGAAAAGTGACGCTGTGAAATCTACAAGATTTCACTCAGTCACTTTTCCGACGCCGCTGCGTCAAAACCTTGCGCCTGCTTGAAGCAGGCGTAAGGCGTGACGCAGCATGTTGGAGATAGGCCGGTTTGGAATAGTGCTGGAGTTGCGTCGCGCACGCGAAACGATTCTTGCACTGCGCCAACCTTACGCTGGCAGATACATCACGCATTGTAAATGCGGCGCATCCATGGTGGCGCACGGGTAGTTTTACGTGACGCATCTTTCTTGGCGCATCTCTGCTGATTTGCAGGGATGCTCCAGAAGTTGTAAATCTGCCTCCACCTGTATTGTTCAATTAAAAAGTATGCAATAGTTGTTATGCTTTCAATGTAACAATTTTATTGTAGGCATATGGCTTCCTCATTTATGTCTTCTTTTTTCTTCTTTTTATTTTCGTGGCATTTGTTCGCAATAGAAAATAAATAAAACAATTAGTTAATGCACCAACTGGATAGGATCAGACTTATTGGCTTTGCCAGTGAATATATTTGGGGCATTAAGCTGTCAGAGTGGGTCACTAATTTGAATGCTCAAAGCTGAAACATGTAGTGATGTGTAGGTCATGAGTGAATCGTATACGGTACACTCACATTTCCATCTTTCTGCAGGTTTGTAAATTGAGCATGATTAAATTAAGTAATAGTAACATCTGCTATTTATAGGCTGAAGTGAATTGTGAAGCACTCTAAACTATCACCTGATTCATGATATGACTGTATACCACTGAGGCACAAGAAGGCTACATTTGCTCTTTGTGCGAGAAAACACAGAACGTGTGCCTTTTTTAAGAATCATGAACCATGTTCTTAGCAGCTTTAATGGGCTTCAAATAATACTATTTCCACAACACTGATAAATTATATTCATTAGTAACAAAATTACATTATTCTAGCCTAGAGACTAATGAATAACATTCTTTTTTCTCGGGTACTGCTCGGCAAATTCAAACAGAGGGGTATGGGAAGGTGTTGAGGTTGTGCTGGCTAGTCATTCCAGAAATGGGTATGGCAGTGAACAAAGATATGAACCACTCAACCAACCATCAAAGACGAGGGCCATTTTAGCTTCTGAACGGATATTTGGGAATCCAGATATGGTGAGGATCTTACAACGCAAAAAACTCACATATGCTTAACGAAATCTTGCTGCACCTTAAAGGCACGAGTAGATAAAATGTAATTTCACTTTCTGAAAATAGGCAGCTGATCTCTGTTTGAACAGGAAGGTCTGTACAGACCTTCGGAGCATGAGTCTCCAAATAAATCTGAAATTTTCTCCTGTACAATTACGTAAACATTTTCGGCAAATGTCAGACTCTTTTGAATTTGGATTTCAGGAGTACCCATAGAATCTAGCAACAGTCACATTTTCCCAGAAGCCCTTCTGGAATTCTGTGGTTAATTTCAAGCTAATGCTATGCAAAGCATTTCCATATGCATAAAGGTAACAAGTGTACATTTATAAATGTGTTGAACAAGTGTACTTGCAATTAGCAATGTCAGCCGCTCCACTAAGTTGGAGGAGTGTCGCCCCACTGCTTCAGCTGCAAGCTGAATACAAACAATAAAATGATAATAATGTTCATTATTATCATTTTGTTTTTTGCATTCAGCTTAAAGCTGAAGCCAGGCGGGCAGGGCTGGGCTCCCGCGTCACAGGGAAGGAGTGTTGGCAGCACCTAAAGTGCACACAATTGTTTGGCCGGCCATCTTGGGCCAGACAAAGAATTATGCGCACTTGGCATGTTAGCAACCCAGGCTGCATTGCAGTATGGGTGGAGAACATGCACAACCTGCCAGCCCCTGTCTAAGAGCCGATCCACAGAGCTCAGACCAATCACTTTGTGATTGGCCTTGGGATTCTGGGAGGCTGTGTGCTTCCTGCTGTGCAGAGAGGAGGACGGAGAATAAAGAGGCGGCAGCCAGTGGTAAAAAGGTAAGTCCTTTTTTTAATATTCCCCCTTCCATCCCCCAGCCCTCCCGCCTCACCACCCCTGGTTGTTAGCAGCCGCTAATGGTAATTACTAACTTGATTTAGGAAGAAAAATATTTTACCCTACAAAGAAGCTACACTTTCTACACTGATACCTATTTTGGGGGAATTTCCTATAAACCCCTGCTGGAAATACCTCTATTTCTGCCTTTCAAAGAAGTAAACCACCAAACGTATTCAGGATAAGAATGTGCCCAACAAAAGTATGTGAATACTGAAAAAAATGCAACATTACCGGCATTCAGTAACTGAGATAGCCATCCATATGCTTCTGTAAAATGGACAATGAGCCCTAAGGAGCAAATGTGCTCGCACATTATTTTACACCATACTAGCTTAGTGATATTTGTCAGCAAATTCATATACAAGTGTAAATTCATTTTCCGTAAATACAAAACGTGACTTTACACTTTTAAACTGAGGGGTTTACACACCCCCTCATATGCTCAGCAGTATATGACTTTTTCCGCAGTGAAGAGTACAAATAATTTTTTTCCATTGAAACGCATTATATATTCCCTCCTCCTCCTTCCCACTCATTCCACTCTCAAGTATCCAGTCATATTCACCTATTTTTCTGATTCACAAAAACCGACAGCATTCTTAGATATCTGTCCTCTGAGTTTGGGGTATGCAAATATCTAGGATGGTGCCATCGTCCAATAGCCATGGTGGGCATGTGAGAATACGTAAAATGATTCAGTTACTTACTGGTAATCTTCGTTACTCCGAATACCCTTTTTCTTGTACCAATACTTACTATATGATGTGTCTGACTTCTACCCAGGCACCACATGACCTAGCTGGTCCAATAGAAAGTAAACAGAACTAACAGCTCCACCCCCCCTTCCACTTCCATGCCCCTTCCACCAATATGATAATATGAGAGGCCGATACACCTCACACTTCCTGTATTTTCCCAAGCTTCAAGAAACTAGGAATCCAGGTTATGCAGTAGGGAATGTATTGGTACAAGAAGAAGGGTATTCGGAGTAATGAAGATTACTGGTAAGTAACTCACGTATTACCTCCTCAACCCATTTTCTCATACCACTACTTCGAATATGAGGAAACCTGATTTCCCCAATAGAAAAGATTCTGGGCCCGATTCACAGAACTAACTTAAGACAAAATCCTAAACTTACTAACATTTTGGTATTCACAGAAGGCACTTACTCATTTTGGTATTCACAGAAGGCACTTACTTATTTCGGTATTCACAGAAGTTAGGAGTCCTAACTTTAGGACTCCTAAATGCCTTCTGTGAATACCAAAAGTCTTAAAGTTATGATTTTTCTCAGTTTAGGAGTAGTAAAGTTAGGACTCCTAACTTTAGGACTCCTAAATGCCTTCTGTGAATACCGAAAGTCTTAAAATTAGGATTTTTCTCAGTTTAGGAGTAGTAAAGTTAGGACTCCTAACTTTAGGACTCCTAAACGGAGAAAAATCCTAACTTTAAGACTTTCGGTATTCACAGAAGGCATTTAGGAGTCCAAAAGTTAGTACTCCTAACTTCTGTGAATACCGAAATGAGTAAGTGGGATGTATGACGTTACAACGCACACTATTACAACGCATGCACTTACAACGCATTTTTTACAACGCATAATCCATTACAACGCATGACATTACAACGCATGACACTACAACGCATTTTTTAAAAATACCTTTACAACGCACTACCATTACAACGCATACTACCTTTACAACGCATACCATTACAACGCATAATATTAAATTACATTTAAGGTAAGTATTAGATAGTATAGGGGTAAAAATTACTATTCTAACTCCAGGGGGTGCAACAGTAGGGTAAGTGTTTGATAGTGTAGGGGTAAAAATTACTATTCTAACTCCAGGGGGTGCAACAGTAGGGTAAGTGTTGGATAGTGTAGGGGTAAAAATTACTATTCTAACTCCAGGGGGTGCAACAGTAGGGTAAGTGTTGGATAGTGTAGGGGTAAAAATTACTATTCTAACTCCAGGGGGTGCAACAGTAGGGTAAGTGTTGGATAGTGTAGGGGTAAAAATTACTATTCTAACTCCAGGGGGTGCAACAGTAGGGAAAGTGTTGGATAGTGTAGGGGTAAAAATTACTATTCTAACTCCAGGGGGTGCAACAGTAGGGTAAGTGTTGGATAGTATAGGGGTAAAAATTACTATTCTAACTCCAGGGGGTGCATCAGTAGGGTAAGTGTTGGATAGTATAGGGGTAAAAATAACTATTCTAACTCCAGGGGGTGCATCAGTAGGGTAAGTGTTGGATAGTATAGGGGTAAAAATTACTATTCTAACTCCAGGGGGTGCATCAGTAGGGTAAGTGTTGGATAGTATAGGGGTAAAAATTACTATTCTAACTCCAGGGGGTGCATCAGTAGGGTAAGTGTTGGATAGTATAGGGGTAAAAATTACTATTCTAACTCCAGGGGGTGCATCAGTAGGGTAAGTGTTGGATAGTATAGGGGTAAAAATTACTATTCTAACTCCAGGGGGTGCATCAGTAGTGTAAGTGTTGGAAAGTATAATGTAATATTATGCGTTGTAATGGTATGCGTTGTAATGGTAGTATGCGTTGTAATGGAATGCGTTGTAAAGGTAGTTTTTAAAAATGCGTTGTAGTATCCTGCGTTGTAATATCATGCGTTGTAATGGATTATGCGTTGTAAAAAATGCGTTGTAATGGTAGTGCGTTGTAAAAGTTGCGTTGTAAAGGTTGTTCCCCGAGTAAGTGCCTTCTGTGAATACCAAAATGGTAGTAAGTTTAGGATTTTGTCTTAAGTTAGTTCTGTGAATCGGGCCCACAGTCTCAAAAATAATGCAAACAAATGCTTTCATTGCAAAATAGGACATCAAGTATTCAGGGGATAGTGGCTGCTAATACTTTCCAACCAAAATTCAGACTGAGGGGCCGATTCACAGAACTAACTTAAGACAAAATCCTAACCTTACTACTTTTGGTATTCACAGAAGTTAGGATTTTGTCTTAAATTTGTCTTAAGACAAGCTTAAGACAGACTTAAGACAGACTTAAGACAAACTTAAGACAAACTTAAGACAGACTTAAGACAGACTTAAGACAGACTTAAGACAAACTTAAGACAAAATCCTAACTTAAGTCTGTCTTAAGTCTGTCTTCAGTCTGTGTTAAGTCTGTCTTAAGTTTGTCATAAGACAAACTTAAGACAAAATCCTAACTTCTGTGAATACCAAAAGTAGTAAGTTTAGGATTTTGTCTTAAGTTAGTTCTGTGAATCGGGCCCTGAGCATTTTCCACATCTAACCTGTAATGGAAAACAAAAATGGATGGAGTGGCCCAAGTTGTGGTGTGCTTTACAAATGTCCAAGACTGAAGCACCACAAGCCTCCGCCCAGGAAGCGACCATTCCTCTAGTAGATCAAACCTATACTCCACCGGGTAGGATAGTATCCTGTGAATTCTGAGCAATAAAAACAAGTGTCTTAAGTCATCTAATTAAAGTCTGGGCAGAAGTCTTTTGACCATGACGAAAAACAACAAAAGGTAAGAACAAATGATCCCTTTGCCTAAAAGCCTGCATTCTGGAAATATAAATCTCCACAGCTTTGAACACGTCCAACGAATAAGCCTCTTCTTCAGGAGTAGAAGGAGCTGGACAAAAAGAGGGCAAAATTATTTCCTGATCCTGGTGAAATGAAGACAAACATTGGACAAAATCTTGGTCCCAACTTAATAACCAATCTGATTGAATTGTTCTTTAGATAAAGAGTTTTAATAGATAAAGAATGTAACTCCTGTAGCCTTTGAGCTGACGTTATGGCCACCAAAAAACAAACTTTCCATGACAGGTGTTCCAAATCAGTCTCTTGCAAAGGCTCAAAGAAATGAGACTGCAAAGCCTTTATACCAAAGATAGACCGCAGGAAGGAGCGGTTGAACAAAAAATTGGCCTCATCAAAAAAAAACTTTCATTGGTTTTGATCCAAAAAGCATAAATTTCCAGAATACTCCAAGGTGCCTTAGTCACCCTGACTGCCTCCCACTAAACTCTCAAAGTAGAGCCAGCTAAACTTTGTCAACTCCCTCCTGCAGGAACTGAAGTATCCATTTGAATTCACAGAGACCTTTCTAAAGACCTTTCCGAACCCCGCTTAGAGAAGGAAACCTAATGAGGATTATAAGCCCTTCTTGGCAATATTCTCCTAAGAAGAAAGACCCAACTTCCTCAAAACTCTCCTTTCAACACCCATACCACCAATCTCATTGTCTGCACATGTCTAGAGGAAGACAAGGGAATTGGAGTGGGAACTGATCCATAGGCAGTATTCATTTGTGGACTATCAACATTAGCTCCAGAAGAGGAAATTACCCCATCCTTGCTCAAAATGGAGCTATCAAAATGAGCCTCACCTTTTACTACCACAACCTAGAAAAGAAACTGGGAATTAGGCGAAAAGAAAGGGAAGCAAACAGAAAAATCTTATGCCAGGGGGAAGTTAGGGCATCTGCCCCCTAACAGCCCTCCTCTTGAAGCATGGGCAGAAACACCGGAAGCAGAGGGTTTTCTGCTGTGAAAAATAGCTGAGAAGTGCTAAACCATTGACATTTGCTGGAAAACTGGAGAAGGTTGTGGAAAGCAGGAAAAACCAGTCCACTACAACATTGTCCTTCCACCGATTGTAAGCTGCAGACAGACCCTCAAGATGAGTTTCCACCCAACTGATTATAAGGAAAGCAATCTCTGCAAGAGACTGTGAACCTGCCCCTGATTATTTGTTTAAAAAGGCTTTTGTGACTGTTGTGTGTGTTCTCACTAACACCTCCTGATTTTAAAGATGATTTGAACAATGAAGAAGAGCACATTAAACTGCCACATTTTCCTTCCATTTGGAAGAATGAAATAGCTCCTCCTGCAACCATCTCCCCTGAATAGATAGGTTTCCCGAGTTGCTGCTTGCATCCGTAGTCAGAATAAAGTGAGGAGGCAATCACAGCAAGATCCGCTTTGGCAGATTTACAAGATTTAACCACCACTGCATTTTCCCCAAAATATCTCTTGTCACAAGCACCATTTGATCCAAACTGTGACAAGCTAGGTTCCAATAGTCCAAAAGATGACAATCCACTGACCCAAGTAAAGGCGAGCCTGCACTTCCCCAAACACACAGGATGTCTGCAGAAAACACATATGAGGAATCATGTAATAACCATCATTATAGATGAGGATAAAATGATCCCTAACAGAAAATGACTCACCAAGTGCCCCTGGAGATGTGACCATTCTCTTGCTAGAACTTTTGAATACTGTCGCAGGGACAGAAGCAGCTTCATGATGGTCTGGGCTTTTGCAAGCGGGAGGCTCACAATTCCTAACTGAGTCTAGAACTGGGAGATGAACTGGTCCAAAGTCTGGAGGAACGTACTTGAACTCCAAAGCATACCCTCTTTCTACTATTTGAAGAACACAGGCATCCGACACATTTTCTTGCCATTTTAGTTAAAAAAAGGGAGGGCGACCTTCGACCAGCATGTCGGCATAGTCAGGAATGCTTCTTGTTTTGTATTTACAGAGGAGGCATCCTGGTTCCCTGACTTCTAATCAAGTAGGGCTGTGACTTAGTCTTCCCTAATTGGCAATTAAAACAATATTCCCTCTGGTGCTATCTGGTGGGCAACCTCCTAGGAGGATCTGTTTTTATTGGAGCTTTAAATAATAGGACATGCTTGTTATATTTAAAAGCTCTACGGAGAACCTCTTCTTGCTGTTCTCCAAATAATTTGCTACTGGAAAAAAACATATTAAGCACACTCGCTTTCTGTGCACCATCAGCCTACTTATCTCTTGAATAAATATGATGCCTGGCCTATATGCTGGATACCATAGGAGAGGTTGATGCCTTCAAAATGTCAAAGGATATGTCAGTGAGGATTTGTGCCTCTATCTTCCTGTTAGTGAACAAATCAGAGTATTTAACAACCTCCTGGATAACTGAAGTTAAAGCCTGACATTCTGTAACTAGAGATTGTAAAGCATAGACAGTGTATACCGATGCCCTCAGAACAAGATTCAAACCTGAGTAACCCTTCTTGAGCAAGCTTTCTACTTTCCAGTCCACCATGTCCCTAAGAGGAACATCCTCAGTTAACACAGTGGAGCAACTGGCAAGATTGGCTAATGTAGAATCAATCTTAATAGCTCAAGGGATCTCCTGTCACCCTTAGCCAATTGGTACAGTTTTGCAAAATAATTTGGGGTGTCTGCCTTGTAAGGATTTTTGTGTTCTCTTAAGAGAAGATCCAATTTCTGAACAAGTTGGAGAGAGATTGCAACAGTTGAAACAGGCCAGAGTTTGTAGTTAATAATTTATTTCCCTTAGGAACCGACAAACCATCACCCAAATATCTAATAAAGCAGAAAGTTCAGATTTTTGAATAAACGTGCTCCTATGAGTAAATTCAGGGGCCTGTACTCCTTCACCATACTCAGGAGAGGGCCATGAAGAAATAGATGAAGGGGAAGAAACCTCAAAGGAAGATACCGAAGAGGTAGGAGAAGAAGGAGAATAATGGCCACTGTACCTCTACCTAGTTTTATAAAGAGCATCTAGGAGCAAGGAAATCAAATACTTTATTTGTTCCTCAGACAGCTGAAGCCCAAAGGAATCTTGAGAAGATGAGTCCTCCCTGCGTCTTTTATCCTTCACATCCTGGACTCTAGTACAATGATGGGGCTTAGATGAATGATTTCTATGCTCCATGATAAGGTCTGCAGGGCAATCAGAACAATGACCTTACAGACCTCTGCAACAAGGACCCTAGTCCATCCACAACAGTGCTTGAAAGAGACATTATATCGCTTCCTTTTTTTACTATATAAATAAGATATATTTTATGCATTCTTCTTGCTGTTTTGAATACCTAATATTCAATTTTTAGAATAAAAAAATGAAAGTGAAAATAATAATATTTTGGATCTGAAGTCGAACCCTTGTCCTGCAGGATGAAAACCACAATGAATACCACTAGAGCTGTAGAGCAATTAATTGCCTTAATCACCAGAGGTCCTTACAACCTAACAAGAGAACTCTGGTAACAGGCACTGCCACAGCCATCTTATTATGGACCTCAGGGGAGGGGTATCAGTTCTTGACCTCCCGTGTGCCTCCCTATCACTGACTGAAACGCTGCCCAGAGAATCGCGTTGAGAATCGAAGCCATGCACGCCTCGCGGCAGTATTCTCTTTCTAGCCACTGAATAAACCAACAATTCTATGTCAGTCCACGGAGGCTCCGATTATGCTTCTCTTTGCTTTACTGCATTGATGGTTGACTCGGACGCTTCACTGTGCCTGCGAGACTCGGACGAGCTCCAACACGGAACGCGGACAGCCTTTGCCGCTGCCGCTTGAATACTGCACGAGATGCGCTTCGCCATCCTTTACGAAGCACGCGTGTCGCCACAACCTCTTATTGCGCCTCCGTTGCATCGCGGACAGCCTATCTAGCTGCCACTTTGACACTGCCTCAGACGCGCTCCCATATGGATCCAAAGCGTGTTACCCCTTGAAATAATACCGATGTTGAGCAATCCACGGTTAGTCTATTAACCCTCGATGCACCACAGGCAGTCTATCTAGCTGCCGCCCAGACATCGCACCAGACGCGCTCCCACCATTCAGCGTGTTTCTTCTATTTCCCCCCCCCAACTACCAATCGATCCAACAACCAGGCTGAACTATCCTGCCGCCTCGTTAGACGTCCGCCTTCCCACCAGAGCGGAACACACAATACCTCAATTGTTGTCATACCTTGACACAATTACCCTCTTTAGGCTTTACAAATCCAACCAGGCAATTTTTGAAATATTCTATAGTCCTGATGATGATCCCATTATACTAGGAGCTAGGGATCGAAACGTCACGTCGACTTGCTATAATAGTTCCACATTGTACCGAATATGTAAATGTATTGTGGAGACTATTGGGTAGAGCTTACTTTAAGTTGATTATTGTTTTGTAAGCCCCCATGATCGCTCCAAAGCCTCTTTGCCTGTTATTACTTTGTATATTTCTTTCTCTAATTTCTTGATCTTCCTCTTTCCTCTCTGTTGAAAACTCGGTACAGGATTGTGCCCCTGTTTCATCAGTCTGCACTATTATAATTTTTTTGATATTCAAGATTAAATGCTCCTCTGTCCGCCTGGACCCAGGAGGAACTCACATAGGTCTTATTGAAGTCTATGTAGAATTAGTTTTCCTAACCAAGATTACGCTAGGGACTATTGTTAACAAAATTACTGCAAAAACACAGCAGCCAATTAAACAACTTTAAACTTCAGCATACCCCGGAAGTACAACCCCCTCCATAGTATGCACCAATCACTATCAGTACTTAGTATATATAGTCTGAAACCGCGACATCACTTCCTCTTTCTTTGCTGCTGCAGCAGCAGATAAGTGCCTTTCCAATTATTTTTATCGTATGTGGTAAAGAAAGTGGGGAGGTTTATATGTACGATTGTTTTACCGTTGGTAGCAATATTGTTTTACGAGTATATATGCATTGTTCACGCTGTTGTGCCTTTGTGCTCATTTGAGAAAGCTTTTCGCGATGTTTCTGGGTTGCGGTTCGGGTGTTTGTTTAGGTTACGCGGGCGTCGCTAGGGGGCGGTGGAGAAGGAGGAGGCAGACACGACACGCTCGTGCTCAGAGAGCGGTCGCGTCGTTGCCCCGGACGCTGTACGAGTGCGCGGAGAGCCGTTTTCCCCTTGTTACGATTTAACGGCCCTTCGCGCATAACGTATTGTGACTGCATACATCTCTGGCCTCGTAAAACGAACGCTGACCGGAGCGTGTTACCGGAATAGAGCTTTGCTCTAGGGGAGTTAAAAAGGGGTTCTCCTTCCACCTTGAACAGTTTTGCAGAACTTTAGCTTGAGTTTCGTTTTTGGTGTAGTTTTTGAGGAAAGTTCTGACAGACCCCTGGGCTGCTCCCCCCCTTGAATCTCCTCCAGACCTCTCTGCTTACAGCAATGGCGTACTACGCCGAAGAGGATAATCAGTGGGTAGAGTGCGAAGAATATGAGGAATATGAGGAGCCTGAACAATTGGAGGAGAATTTGGTTGAAGCCCTGGATACCCACGTCCAGGGTTCAGTTAACAAAGCCTTGATAAAAGCCTTGAAGCCTTTTACTAAACCTCTCCATAATTACGGCAAGAGAAAGATGAAAACTCATCATAGTGGCGCGGAGAGTTCCCATTCTTCAGCCAAGGTTTTGGCGCGCATGGCCAGAAACTTCATGAAAGACCATGGCTCAATGGCTGCCTATTCCTCAGACGAATCTTTTCCGTCTACCGCAGACACTTCGGACTCGGAGGTGGAGTCGGTGAAGCCCAAAAAGAAATCTAAAAAGTCGAAACATACGGCATATAAGCCTGATGACAGCCAGGCTCCCAAAAATCTGTTATTTGACCCCCAGAGCCTTATACACCCTCAGTCCACTGAGTGGGTACCGTGTCCGGAGGTGGCCCATTATGTGGGGACAAAGCTACGACAGGGTTTTGAGAAAGAGGTGCGCGGCACCTTAAGGTCCGAGTGCCCCAGACCCTCACTGACGGGCAAAGTGGCTGACACACCAGAGTTGGATCCGAACATGGCTACGTTTATGCAAAAATTCGCGAAGGACC
Organism: Triturus cristatus; assembly: GCF_964204655.1. Taxonomy (NCBI): domain Eukaryota; kingdom Metazoa; phylum Chordata; class Amphibia; order Caudata; family Salamandridae; genus Triturus; species Triturus cristatus. Next base: position 139,953,116 of record NC_140591.1, on the reverse strand, counting down.
CTAAAAAGGGTTTGGATAGAGCCTGGCGGGGGTGCCAGGATAAACTGTTGGATGTGTCAGGTCCTCTTACCAAAATTTTAGATGCGGCGGTCAACGCCAAGAACCAGAACGTTCCGTTGGACACATCGGATGTGATGGAGTGGGCTCAACGGGCACTGTGTTTTCTGGGAGATGCCAATGTGGCGCTGTCAACAGAAAGAAGGCGGTCCTTCTTAATGCGCATTGATTCGCAACTGGCGGAGATGGCCACGACTGAGCCGGGCTCCCTAGCCAATGGCATGCTGTTTGGCGACAAATTTGTCAAGGAAATGGGCAAATACGTGGCCACGTTTTCGGCTCTGGACAAGTCGCAGGCAAACATCAAGAAGGTCTTCCACACTGGTGTTTTTGATAGGGCCGGACGCTCCAGAGGTCGAGGGTTCGGCCGAGGTTACAACCAGACCTCCCGAGGTGCTGAGCAAAGTGGCCGAGGTGGTCAAAAACCGCAGTTTTACCCCTCCCGCAATCGGGGAGGGCGAGGTCGAGGCCACAGAGGAATTTACAGAGGGCAGCAAAATTCTGGAGACAGCTCCTATTCAGGTAAAGATTTTGAATACCGCGGAATGCATGGTGGGAGGTCGCATTGCGGGGTTCCTTCACAGGTGGCAAGAGATTACGTTAGACCCCTGGGTTTTACAAACAGTACAGGGCTTCCAAATAGAGTTCTACGCCACTCCACAACAGAGTCAGGTGCCCGGTTCCCTACATTTTTCCCTACTAGAACGGAGTTTCATCGACAGGGAAGTGGAAGCGTTACTACAAAAAGGCGCGATTATGAGGTCTACTCCCCACACTCGGGGTTTTGTAAGCACTATTTTCTTGGTTCCGAAGAAGGACAAAGGGTTTCGCTTGGTGTTGAATCTCAGGGAGTTCAACGCTTGGGTGGTGTACCGCCATTTCAAAATGGAGGGTATCCATTTACTTCGGGACGTCCTTCTAGAACGCGATTGGCTAGTTCGCTTAGACCTGAAGGACGCCTATCTGGCGGTTCCTATATTCCCGCCACACAGACGGTTTCTCCAGTTTCGGTGGAGCGACCAGTGGTTCGAGTTTTCCGCGATGCCCTTTGGTCTGTCCTCCGCCCCTTGGTGTTTCACCAAACTCATGAGACCGGTGGTGCAATGGTTGAGAGAACGGGGCGTGCGTCTGATTATTTATCTAGACGACATTTTAATTATGGCACAGTCGAAGGAACTCTTAGTAATACACCTTTCTTGGACAATCCGCCTGTTGCAGGAACTAGGTTTTCTGCTGAATCTAGAGAAGTCGGTTTTGACCCCATCGCAATCGATGGATTTCTAGGGATTTCAAATCAACTCTCTCACGAGTCAGTTATTGCTTCCTCTGAAGAAGAGAGAGTGGCAATCAGGAAGGAATTGAGGAGAGCGCTTGCCTCTCCGACAATATCGTTACGGACGCTAGCTCGTCTGGTAGGCCTTCTGGCTGCATCCATTCAGGCGATCTTTCCGGGGCCGTTGCATTACAGGGCCCTTCAGAGATTGAAAATTTTGCACTTACGCAAGGGTCTCTCGTATACGCAACAGATAACCCTTTCGGCAGAGGCTCGTACGGAGATCAATTGGTGGTTAGACCATATGGATGCCTGGAATGGCATGGCCATTTTCTCCACCAGCCCGGACGTGGTGATAGAATCGGATGCCAGTCGATGGGGCTGGGGGGCTCGTTGCGGAACCTTGGAGACAGGGGGTCGGTGGTCCCAGGAGGAACTGAAATTGCACATAAATTGCTTAGAACTTCTTGCGGGAGCATTTGCGATTCGCACTCTGGCCCCTCAGAAGGTTTCTTGTTGTATTCTCCTCCGCATGGACAATGTGTCAGCGGTAAGATACATAAATCGGCTCGGGGGGACCAGATCTCGTCTCTTGGCGGAGATAGCCAAGGACTTCTGGCATTATTGCCTGGATCGTCGTCTGGTGGTGATGGCGGAATATATTCCCGGGTCGTCCAACGTGATTGCCGACTGGAATTCACGGCATTTACGGGACAGCAGCGATTGGAAGCTGCATCCCAGCACATTCAAGGCATTGAACCTCAAGTGGGGCCCGTGTGTATTGGACCTGTTTGCGTCCAGACTCAACAATCAGCTTCCACGGTTCTACAGTTGGCGGCCGGACCCTCTAGCGGTCGGCTCGGACGCCTTTCTTCACTCATGGACGACGGGCATTCTATATGCCTTTCCACCATTTGCCATGATCCCAAGGGTGTTGGCACAGCTGCGCAGACAGAAGGCAGAACTTGTGCTAGTTACACCTTGTTGGAAAGCACAGGCATGGTTTCCAACAGCCATGACATTGGCTTGTGCGCCACCGGTTCGACTTCATTCATTTCCGGACATTCTCATGGATCCACAGGGGCTTCGACAACCGTTGGTGTTGCAGGACCAGCTGGTTCTCATGGCCTGGAGACTTTCAGGCGTCAATGGCAGGTGCCGGGAGTTTCGCAAGACACTCTCTTTTTCTTATCCCAGGCTTGGGCACCTTCCACGCACAAACGATACGAATCTGCTTGGAAGCGATGGGTTAGTTGGTGTAGTGAGCGACAGAGTGATCCCGTGGGATCCGACATTCATCTGATTGTGAATTTTTTGTCGGAATTAGCCAAATCTGGCTTGGCATACCGGACGGTGAATAATTTTAGATCGGCGATTTCGGCGGGACATCCGCATGTGGAAGGCAGACCGGTATGTCGTAATTGGCCCGTCCGTGTTAGCGATTAGCTGAACCTACACGTTGTCCTCCTTAACTTGGCTGTATATGATAAACGCCATTTTGAATACTGTGGCGGCCATCTTAGATCCTGAGCGGCCTCGTGGCCGACGTGCCCTTTAGTCCTTTGTCCATTCCACTGATCACTCACATCTGCCCAGCAACAGGATATTTTTAGTACTGGTCAAGCCACACATGCGCAGTTCTCACCGACCCGTATACCTTCAGGAATGTGCCGCTAACTGACCAGCGGGTTTGAAACCCTCCAATGAACTGGCAGTATTCCAAAACATGACTATGTATGTCTCTAAAACTGCGTCTTAACTTGTGCCGCCTATCTTTTATTGCCCCAAAATTGTATATAAACGGGGTCACACCGGTGTTCGGTGTGATACCTTTTGCAATACCGAAGGGTGTTGTTTGAGTGTACCACCACCCCATGGGGTCTTAATAAACTTGTTCTTTGCCTTTTACAGCTTCCGTGCCAACAGTTCTTTTGTGTATGTGGGTAATCTCTGGAGCGTGTAGGCCTTGGGAACCCTGAAATACTTCAATTGGCGACCACGAAGGGACTCATCGGCGACTCGGATGCCCGAAGGAGAGGTCGTGACGAAGGCTTGGAAACTCGCCATGGACGCGCACTGCCACGAGTGACCCGAGTCTTGGCTGCCAAGGTGTTTTTTCCTTTCCTTCCGATCTGACCTTCCAGGTGGCGCCGGTCTCCGACTGAGTTTTCGAGTGTCCGCTTCACTGAGAAAGTGCCGTTTGGCTGATTTGGCTTACAAGACCTTGGCAGTTGGAATCTGGACTTTTGAGAATTGGTAAGCTTTGTGTTCGGTAAGGTAGTCTTCGGGCGCTTACTGAAGTCTTGAGATTTGTGATCGGTGAGGCAGTCTTCGGACGCTCGCCGAATTTTGTGAACTTTGATCTGAGTTAGCTAACATTTTGGATTTGTGATCTTTGAATTTATATGTGTAGTGCACTTCACATAGGCAGGCATGTAGAGATGTTTCTCTAACTTTGTTTTTTCATTTGAGCGGCACAATCGTGTGAAGAACTGTAAGTGCCATTTGGTCTGGTGTCACGCTTTTGTGATACTTTTCGAACATGCCTGTTTTCAGCAAGCTCCGGGGAATGTGTTGCTTAGGAGATGATGCATCAATTAGGTTAGCGGAATCACAGCCGGCTCCCCCAGAGGGAACACCAAATAGGGACATGTATATCAAGCACGGCCTTCCACCTATTATGTACAGTAAATTATGGCATAAGTACACTAAGGCCGATTCCGAATTGCAATGGCCCCTACACGGGTCATACGATTTGAGTAAAATCCAATTTGTCGAGCAATGTATGTTTCAACGTAGGTCTAGACAGAATATGTTTGATTGTGTACGAATGTGGGAGAAAGCGGCGCGTGAACGAATGAAGCGTGAGGTTGCCTTGGCGGATAAAGAGCAGCGTAAGGCTGCTCGGGATAAGGCTTTACAGCTTGAGGAGAAGGAGGCGCAGGAGAAGAAAGAGAGGGAGGAACGGGAACGTAAATTGCAAATGACTGGGCAGTTTCCTATTCGCCGACCGCTTTATCCTGTCCTTAATAATGAAATTGATGATTTTTCTTTGTTAGATCGGTCACCGCCTCCGTACGTTTCACCGACGGCTCCGGCTGCGGATTTCGAGGATGATGGGCAGATTCAAGTGAGACAGAAAGGGGTATCGGCTCTCAGGTTTACTGCGGAGAGGTCCGCTCATTTGCGCAGTTGGGCTCGTAAAGTGAATAAGCATTGTGTTACTCAGGAACAGGTGGTAGCGGAGAAACAGGGGTGGTCGGATCTTGAATTAATGTATTTTTTGTCCATTTTAGCGGATGAAGTTGTAAATGCATATCGTGAAGTTTCTGAAACGTTAGAACCTAAAGCTTTGTCGGTATATCGTGAGAATTTAGCTAAAGGTGATTTTGATCTTACAGATGTGGATGACCTGTTCAAACATTTGATTGCGCTGCGGGATGAGACGACGTATTTGCGCCAGGAACTGAAACGGAGGAAAGAGGAATCCGAGCCGGGAAACGACGGGGCGGTTAAGGAGTGTTCTCTTCGTGGTTCAGATAAGAGCTCTGCGTTGCATGTTATGCCTATGCGTGAAGCCGCGCCTTTGTATGTTCCACCAAAAGGGGAAGGTACGGATGATGATAAATTGTCAAAGGATGCGAAGGGATATTTTGTGTACAATTGGGTGTATACACCATGGAATAGAGCAGATGTCATGGCACTTAAAAACTCTTTACCTGATCTCCGAAAGAACCCAGCGGCATTCTATGAGGGGGTAGAGGGGGCTATATCGTCTTGTGTGATGACTCTTGTAGATATAGATTTGTTTTTTGGGTTAATTTTACCACCTGATATGTGGAGGCAAATTCGTAAAACTAATGATGAAACGATTTTGGGGGGGACCTGGAAAGAGATAAATGCTGCAGATTTAGATAGAGAACCAGCATGTAAGCCCTGTCAGCTAATTCTAGATCTTCCGGCAGCTATTTTGCATAAATTGAAAACGCTTGTTCCTGCTAAAAAGATAGATTGGACCATGTTAACGTCGTGCAAGCAGAAACCAGATGAAACAGTCTCAGATTTCTTTACACGCTTTGAGGAGGCATTTCATGATTACAGTGGTCAATCTTTAACTGACGATACGGGTCGGCATTTGTTTGTAGATAAGTATGTGGCTAATCTCCTACCAGAGATTGCAAAGCGATTGAAGTCGAGTGAGAGTTCCTGGGCCACGGCGACCCCTGCGTCCTTATTAACTATGGCTCAGTACTATGAGCGGCAGGAAGTGGAGGCTAAAGAAAATGTAGAGAAAAAGACGAAGGAATTGAAAACGAAGGTGATGTTGGCACAGGTTCGGGGAACACAGAGTAGAGGGAATGATAGAGGTAGACGAGGTGGAGGAAATGCGTCGTATGGCCGTACGGACATTGCGGAGGATCAGTGTGCTTATTGTAAGGAGTTTGGGCATTGGGCCGATGATTGTCCGGTACTTCGTGAACAGCGTAGTCAGCGTGGTCGAGGCAGTGGAAGGTCAAGAGGAGGTTATACTGGAGCGAGAGGTGGCGGAGGTGATCGTAGACAGGTTGAGGAGAGGGGCCGTGGTCAGGACGAACGAAATACGTTTGATAGACGGAATCAATATCAGATTTTGGAAGGAGAGAATGTGGAACATCAGGATTATGTGCATGCATAGGATCGCGTAGGATGGGGTAAGGAATCAGTCGAAGTGCCAGTAGATCAGCAAGGTCCATATGTAACAGCGGGTATTTTGGGTTCTACTGATCAGTTTCTAGTCGACACAGGAGCTACTCGTAGCGCTTTGTCGAAAAACTTGATTCCGAGGGCTCCCCTGTCTGGCGAAATGGTTACGTGTGTAGGGTTTGATGGCACACCCTCCCCCAGCCCATTGTCCAAGCCCCTTGCACTATGTATTGACAAGTACTTTAGTTTTGGCCAATTTTTGTTATCGCCCCATACCCCAGATAATATCTTGGGCATTGATTTACTCAAATATTTTCGAGCAACAATACGCTGCGCTCCAGAAGGAGTGCGGGTTATTCTGAATGACAACTACCCTGATCCTGATGACTGCCCTACACGTGACAGATTTTGTGTCATTTTAGATATTCCCGCCTTGGCCTCTCTGCCGCACACGTTGTGGGCGACATCAGACACGGATGTGGGAGAGATGCGTATTCCACCAATCCATATCACTGTTAAGGAGGGGGCCCCTCTACCACGAGTGCCACAGTATAAGATCTCGAAGGAAGGTGAAATTGCACTAACACATATTGTTCAGGATTTGATTTCTGCGAGGGTAGTGGAGGAGGTCCCTTATAATGTCTGTAACAGCCCTATTCTACCAATTCTTAAGAGAGATTCAGATGGCAGGATCTATCGATTTATTATTGATTTGCGTGAAATAAATAAAATTGTCATTCCCCAATACCCAGTGGTGTCTGATATCACGACTTTGCTTACTTTGGTTCCACCGACAGCCACCACTTTTAGCGTTATCGATCTGAAGAATGCGTTCTTTTCTATCCCTGTTCACCCAGATAGCAGATATCTGTTTGGTTTTACGCTCAATAATAAATCGTATAGATTTTGTCGTGTCCCCCAAGGTTATACTGAGAGCCCTAGCATCTACAGCCAGGCTTTGAAACGACAACTAGATTCCTTCGAATTGCAGTCTGGCGTGGCGCTCATCCAGTATGTGGATGACCTTTTGCTTGCTGCTGACTCCTATACACAATGTGAACAGAGCACGCTTGCGTTGCTGTCCTTTTTGGCACAAAACAACCACAAGGTCTCTAAGAAAAAGCTTCAATACTGTAGACCCCAGGTGACCTACCTCGGTCATCTGTTGTCTAAGGAGGGGAGGGCATTAACATCTGATCGAATTCAGGCGATTTTAGATACACCAGTCCCCCGCACGCAGAGAGATGTGCGTGCCTTTATAGGGTTGACATCTTTTTGTAGACAATGGATCATGGGTTTCTCACATATCATAAAACCTCTGCTAGCATTATTGTCCAAAACTACACCAATGCCTCTTGAATGGACAGACGAATGTCAGAAAGCCTTTGAACAGTTGAGACAGGCCCTTTGTTCTGCACCCGTGTTAGGAACACCAGACTACACGAAACTTTTCACATTGTACGTGCACGAGAATGATGGGTGCGCGTTGTCAGTGTTAGTGCAGTTACACGGGGATAAGCAGAGACCATGTGCATACTTCTCTGCCATCTTGGATCCTGTAGCACGAGGGCTGCCTGGGTGTTTTCGAGCAGTAGCGGCAACAGCAGTAGCCGTACGACAGAGTGAGGGCATAGTGTTATCACACAAATTGCTGGTGTTGGTTCCTCACGCGGTAGACGCCCTGTTAAATCAAACAAAGACCCAATACCTCACGAGTGCACGACTTACAGGATATGAGCTGACACTTTTAGCGCCGCACATAACATTGAAGAGATGCGCTACTTTGAACCCTGCGACTTTATTGCCCTATCCGGGCGAGGAGGGTCAGGAAGAAAAACATCATGATTGTCTTTTCCTGACTGAGGAACAGACAAAGGGTCGGGTTGACTTACAGGATGTGCCACTTCCAGATGTGGATGGGGAACTGTGGGTTGATGGATCGTGTTTGAGGCTGCCAGATGGCACGACTTCCGCAGCATATGCGATCACGACTCTTAAGACGGTGGTAGAAACAGCTAGAATACCACAAAAATCGGCTCAGGCAGCAGAGCTGATAGCTTTAACAAGAGCCTGCGAATTGAGTGCTGGCCTATGTGTGAACATATACACAGACAGCCGGTACGCCTTTGGTGTGGCCCATGACTTCGGGCTTCTTTGGAGGGAACGCGGGTTTCTGACGTCACATGGGGAGCACATTATGCACGGAGAGTTAGTGCGTGATCTCCTAAATGCGCTGCTTGGCCCTAAAAAAGTAGCGATAGTGAAGTGCAGTGCCCATAAGAAAATTACGGATAAGGTGGGCCAAGGAAATGCCTTTGCAGACAGCATAGCAAGGCAAACGGCTATGTCCCAAACTAGCTCCCCCATGTACGTGGTACAATCGCAGGCTGAACGATGGAGTGATGCTAGAGTAGAGATACGGGATATACAAAATTCAGCTACAGAATCTGAACTTGCGGCTTGGGCAGTAGATGGGGTGCTAGATGATGAGGGATGTTGGAGAAGCAAAGACATGGAGAAGTGGAAATTGCCTGCGGCTTACTTACAGGCGATGGTCCAGATGACGCATGGACTGGCGCATGTCGGAGCTCTTGCAATAACTCAGCTTTTAACACGAGTTTGGGAACATCCCGAGATTGCGAACACTGCAAAGAGAGTAGTACAGACCTGCCTGGTATGTTTGCAACACAATCCTGGAAAGGGGGCCTATACTCCGAAAGGAGGGTTCGTTCCACCTTCTGCACCGTTTGAAGTCCTTCAAATGGATTACATCCAACTCGAGCGCTGCAATAACCTGAAGTACGTTTTAGTGGTGGTGTGTGCCTTTAGCAAATGGGTTGAGGCCTACCCCACGAAAGACAATACGGCTTTGACAACAGCTAAGGTGTTGCTTAAGGAATTCTTTCCTCGCTTTGGAGTTTGCAAATTTTTGTGGAGCGATAATGGGCCCCATTTTGTCGGAAAGATTGTGGAGTATGTACTGAAGGGGTTGGGGATTCAGCAAAAGTTCCACGCTGTATTCCACCCTCAGTCAGCAGGTTTGGTCGAGCGGTATAATGCGACGTTGAAGCTTAAGCTGGCCAAAATTGTGGCGTCCACATCATTGAAGTGGCCAGATGCGTTGCCGCTAGCACTACTGTCTCTTAGATCAGTGCCCCATTCACGAACTGGCCTTACACCTTATGAGGTGGTGTTTGGCCGTCCCATGAATATTTGGGGAGTGCCCAAGCCGCGATTAATACATGATGTGCCTTGTGTTATGATGAATGATTATTTGGCACGATTAACAAATGATTTGCTCTCCATTCACCAACAGGTTCGAGAAGCGCTCCCTGATAACTCTACTGGAGAGGGCCACGATCTTCGTCCTGGGGATCGTGTGATGATCCGGTCGTTTGAAAGAGCAAGCAGTCTGGAGCCCAGGTGGAAGGGCCCCGAGCAGGTCCTTCTGGCAACCCGCACCGCAGTACGAGTGACCAATAGGAAGCGGTGGGTGCATTCGACTCACTGTCGCCGAGTCTCTCCGGATCTGGTGACTCCTGCTGTGCTTACTGATTATAAAGAGATCTTGGAGAAAGAAAAGAGCCCAGCTGTGACGTCGGCCGAAGTAGAGGGAGCCTTCCCGGACCAAGCTGCTGCTGGAAGAGAGCGCTACAATCTACGACCGCGATAAAGAAGATTTTTTCCTTTTTGAACTGGTTGGTAACCGCTCCAGGTTTGTGAAACGGAAACCGGGAATTCCAAGGGGGGGGGATCAGTTCTGCCAGAGTAGCGACACCCGTCTTGGCCCGGAGAAGAAAACAACGGCTACCTCGGAGTTCAGCACCGCATTTTTCCTTTTTTTAGGTATACACGTACGTGTATCAGAGATTATTTGTGAGAAACTGTGAATGATTTGTTTTCTTTGAGACTTTGCACAAAACTTTCTTGAACTATGGCATCGATGGCATCGCGAGATAAGAAAATACTGGGTGCCTTTCTTTTTGTTTTCACGATTGTGGTGATAGCTGTTATTGCCTGGGTAGTCGAACTTGTGGTGCCTGTACGTGAACATTTGCTGCCGACTACCCCGGCACCGTCTGAACATTTTCACTTTACCTTGCCTTTTCATGAAGAACGTCACCGTCAAACGTATTTAAATAACAGCTTCATTCAGATTCTTCACCACACACATAACATGACCAATACCTCTAATTGCTGGGTGTGTGGAATGTTGCCTGGGCACCAGAAGAGAGGGGGCACCCCACTTATTCCACTCCCGTTTTCGCATAATGGGTCTTGCAATGCCTGGTACACCCTCCTCTTTACCTTGAGATGGCCAACCAAAGGGGGGGTGCTTTTCCGCCTAAATAAAGAATGTCCCCATGACAAGGATGGGTTTCCACGGGCTGAGGGTACACGTTTTGAATGGGAAGAGTATAAGCCCGACAATGTGTCTGCTCCACGAAAATACAGCAATCAGAGAAATGTGAATGTATCAAGTGCTCATGTTATAAATGTCATTGCTACGAAAGCTGATTTATGTATCCGAAATAAGGGCACGATTGCAGTGGGGAAAAGTGAATGTAACGTTACCCTCACGTTCGATAGCCCGAATGGCATTTCATTTGTTGCATCCAGAAACACCTACTTCATCTGTGGAACGAAGGGGTACCATCAGCTTCCAGTGGGGTGGTTGGGCACATGTTATGTATCGTTTGTGCTACCTCCTGTATTCATTGCCCCACCGATGTATCACAACGACTATACTCTGTACCATGACTTTGTTTTAAACAGGGTTAAGCGAACTGTTGCACTAGAGGACATTGATCAAACGGACACTGCGTTGCAACAATATGTGGATTTCAATCTGGGACTATTCTCCTTTGTGGGGGCCGCACTGAACAGTCGGAAGATCAGACGCCTGACACGTGTTGTTGAGGCTGTTGCAAATGACACTGCTATTGCCCTGGGGAATATTACCGAAGAACTGCAGATTTCCAGAATTGTCACCCTCCAAAACCGGATGGTGCTGGATGTTGTTTTGGCTGATCGTGGGGGGGCATGTAGGATCATTGGAAGCAGCTGTTGCGTTTACGTGCCCGATAATTCTCCATCTGTGTATGATGCGATTTCAAAGCTGCATAAAATAGCTGCCGAAATACAACCGGACAATGGAACTTGGACACTTTCTGGATGGTTCTGGTCCATGATTGCAACTTGGGGCTGGAAACTATTGACAATTTTCTGTATACTTGTGGGAGCAATGTTTTTCATCTGTTTGTGTATCCAATGTGGTCCTGCATTATGTTCAATGTGCCTATCGGCCTGTTTGCCATCAAGACGAGCTCTTGTCCACGATAAAATGATGCTACATAAGGAGGTGACACAAATTATGTTAATTGACATCGAGGACGAACATCCAGACTATGTTCATTATGAGGTAGATTCAGCTAAACGCTAAAAGGGTCGTCTGTCGTAATTGGCCCGTCCGTGTTAGCGATTAGCTGAACCTACACGTTGTCCTCCTTAACTTGGCTGTATATGATAAACGCCATTTTGAATACTGTGGCGGCCATCTTAGATCCTGAGCGGCCTCGTGGCCGACGTGCCCTTTAGTCCTTTGTCCATTCCACTGATCACTCACATCTGCCCAGCAACAGGATATTTTTAGTACTGGTCAAGCCACACATGCGCAGTTCTCACCGACCCGTATACCTTCAGGAATGTGCCGCTAACTGACCAGCGGGTTTGAAACCCTCCAATGAACTGGCAGTATTCCAAAACATGACTATGTATGTCTCTAAAACTGCGTCTTAACTTGTGCCGCCTATCTTTTATTGCCCCAAAATTGTATATAAACGGGGTCACACCGGTGTTCGGTGTGATACCTTTTGCAATACCGAAGGGTGTTGTTTGAGTGTACCACCACCCCATGGGGTCTTAATAAACTTGTTCTTTGCCTTTTACAGCTTCCGTGCCAACAGTTCTTTTGTGTATGTGGGTAATCTCTGGAGCGTGTAGGCCTTGGGAACCCTGAAATACTTCAGGTAGGGGAACATCCTTTGGTTTGCAAGGTGGTGCGCGGTATTCGTTTGGTGAATCCGCCTCAACCTAGGTACACCGTACTTTGGGACGTTTCGGTGGTACTACGGTTTTTGAGGAACTGGCCGAATAATGAAGCTTTGTCTAGGAAGCAATTATCGGCAAAATTGACTGTCTTGCTGTGCCTAATTTCATGTAGACGAGTGTCGGATATGCGAGCCTTGGATTTGGCAGGTAGAGTATTTACTCCTTCGGGAGTTTCTTTTACGATCTCAAGACGTACCAAAACGCACTCGCTGTGTATTACATACCCTGCTTTTCCTCATCACAGTAAATTGTGTGTTGTCAAGTGTTTGAAGGTGTATGAGGATTGTACTAGGGAATTTAGATCTGATGTGTCAGGACAATTATTAATTGCTCTTCAGAGACCTTTTCGCCGGGTCACATCTGCAACCCTGGCCAGGTGGGTCACTTGGTTACTGGGTCTTGCGGGGGTGGATATTTCCATATTTGGAGCACATTCCGTTAGAGGAGCTATGGCCTCAAAGTCCTTTGGGGCGGGTTCCCGGTTGCAAGATATCATGGCTGTGGCGGACTGGTCGACTGATTCCACATTCAAAACGTTTTACCATAAACCTATTGTGGATGTAGCTTCGGTGGTGGTGGATCAACTTTAAACTAGCATAATCGGAGCCTCCGTGGACTGACATAGAATGAAAAATTGTCTAGCAAACGCGACAAAGAATTTTCAATTCTATTAAGGACACGGAGGCGAGGATTATCCCACTCAAGCTTCGGGATTGATGACATTATTGTGTAATTGTTATAATGTTGTACCCACCCTGTAGCCCTGTACATTGACTTTAACGCCAGTTTTTGTATGGACGTTACGATGTCAGTTTCCATTCCAGGTGAACAGACCAAGCAACCTTGAGGTTCTGGAGTTTTGGCATCGGCAAGGATGATACGGCTCGTCAGGGTGACTTTTCCAGGCTGACATAAGACAGAGGACAACATCTTCCGGAGATGAAGTTCGGGGTTCAAGTTTGGACGCACGGCAATGAGGAAATCGGTGGTCCAGTGTTCAACAGTCAAGTTTGTGGACTGTGTTTAAGAGTTTCACGCAAAGAAAGAGGAAGTGATGTCGCAGTTTCAGACTATATATACTAAGTACTGATAGTGATTGGTGCATACTATGGAGGGGGTTGTACTTCCGGGGTATGCTGAAGTTTAAAGTTGTTTAATTGGCTGCTGTGTTTTTGCAGTAAAGCAAAGAGAAGCATAATCCTCGCCTCCGTGTCCTTAATAGAAGTGATGGGCCATGCGCACATCACAGAAGTAACAATTTCCGCCTGTTATTGTCAGCGGCAATTCACATCCCCCCTGTGAGGCACACTTTAAAAACAATGGGGCAGATTTACAAGCCCCTTGCGCCACTTTTGTGACATTTTTAACTCGGAAAAATTGACACAAAAGTGGCGCAAGGGGCTTGTAAATAAGCCCCAATGTGCGCCTCCCAGAGAAGCCGCTCCCTGCTCAGCCACCATAAACCAATATAACACTGCACAAGAAGCACTCTGCAGACACATCAAGGCAACCAAAGACATGCTTGTTTTCCCTGGAACCAGCAACAAGCGCAGAACTGCTCTGGGAGCGCTGACAAGAGAGCTGAAACCGAAGGAGCAAAGGGTGCACTGCTACCAATTCCACCAGGTAAATGACATGGGGAGAAATAATATTAATTAGTTTAAATAAAAGCACAGCCACTACAAAGTGAATGAAAAATGTATATCCAGATTCCTGACTCCGTGAACTGCTCAGAACCATACCTACCATGAGTCACGGAAATTCCTGGAATACTATATCTTTGAGAGGCCCTTTGAGAGCTTACCTTGAATAAGCTAGGTCTGTGATGTCTGTAGAGCAGACAGAAAACACAAGAAGTGTGAGGGGTATCAGCCTCGTTTGTGACTATATTGGTGGGGGGGGGGTCTCTATTTACTTTCTATTTTACCAGCTAGATCATGTGTTGCCTGGGCAGAGGTTAGATCTCATATAGTACATAGTACATAGTAGTATGAGAAAATGGGCTGAGGAGGTAATGTCTTCTTCCATAGATCCACAAGACAGCCATGCATTAAGGCGCTATATAAATGCATTATATACATGCATATAGACACACTTACATAAGATCTCAGTCTCGCAGATCTTCCCTGAGGAACTTATTAGAACAGCCTAATTCTGCATCTAGGGTATAAATAAATCACCTCCAACTCCCACTACAGGTCAGATTTCTATGTTCCACACACCTTACACAGGAAAGAAAGTAGGGTTATATATAAGAGACAGTAAACAATACATAATATCCAACACTCCATAATGGCAAATGAGCCTCATTCCTCAGCATTTATATTGTTCTCCTGAAAGGGTACCCTTCCTGCAACACAGATGGTCAGTCCTCGGTAGGCTGTGCAGGAAGAGACACCAAAAGGACCCAACATTTAGTCAATTAGACATGTTCCTCCGTGATGAGATGAGTCTCATATTGGAGTGCCCTCTGAATATGCTGCCTTTTCAGTTAGGCACCTTCTTCGCAGGCAACTGTAAGGGTATTGATTTGTCTAATGTTTAATGTGAACACACGGATGTTGTATTGGGTCCCCTGAGTAATGAACGGGGCAACAATGCCAGAACTAGCTGGATACACTCCCTCTCCAAGTCCTGTAACCCTACCAAGTGCTGATGTTGTAGAGATACTAAAATACAGTCTTTCGTATACAGGAAACTCATTCAATATATGCTGTGAACCAAGGACACTAGACCAGCTCCAGCATTATATGTAGGACAGGAACCGGTTGCCATTCAACCAATCGGTCTACAGACGATAAATGCTATTTAGGGAAATATGCCCAGGAAGCATGATAAATTGCCTTCTGAATTGCTCACAAAACCAACCAGTTGTAAGTGGATTATCCCCATATGACACCACAAGAACAAGCATAGAATGCTGAATATGTGTCTTCCACTTTGAATGGTGCCACCCGGAGAGGTGTGCAATGCCTGAGGGAGTATATTTGCATGCCTTTATACTACCACTCATGGCACAACCTTACTAGCAGTTCTCCACGTGGTAGTAAAACAAGTACAAAATGAGCACGGGGTGCACCTGCTCTGGTCTTAGGTATGAAGGTAATGGGAAACTTCTCTACAGTTTCCTTAATCATTCTAAGCAACATTAACCGAGAACCATTGGTCCTGGTCATTTTAGAGGCTGTCATCAGTTCCAGTTAAAGATACTGAGCAGCAATTACTGAAGATAATTTTGAATGTTTAGGCCATACTACCTTGGGTACATGAGCCCTTAAACTACATTTAAAACCAATAGATTACATTGAGGGTTCCGTTAAGGAAATACCTGTAACAGGAGGAAAGATGAAACAGAGGGAGAGAAAGAAAGGATGGACTGGATCTCCAGTAACTTGTGAATTATGCCAGGGTAGTTTTGAGGAAGGCGAGGAATTGGAAATCCTGAGAGTTATCTTGTCCGATATTGGAGAAGAAACGGATGTTCAGGAAGTTCTGTATCAAGATTACGAGAGAAAAGTGAAAGACGATCAAATGCCAAACTCTCTACCTTCAAGCGAAGGTTTCAATACTTGGCGGCGTCAGCGGGTTGTACCAGCTGGGTGTCAGTCACACCTGCCGCACACGATGCTTGACCCATTACGGGTGACGGGTTCCCCAGGTTTGCGACTGTGCATCTACGACATAGTATTACCCCCGATGTGTGGGCCCCTTGGATGCATAGGTTGTGCGCCGGTTAATCCCCGGACATCACTTTGAGGTCTGGCAATTGCGTGGTGGTGCACGTGCACTGTACAATATCTTTATAGCACCAGCTGGAAAAACACGATGTCCCGGCTGGATGTTGAGTGCACCAACGCCTCATTTCGACACTCACTAGTTCCTGGAGGGTCTCCCCGGTGCTCAACCACGTGGCTGTGTCATTGCTCATTGATTACCCCTGTCCACATGACATGACCGTACTACGGGCGACACCTCTTTACTTGTACTTATACTACGTGTTGGGCTAGCTGCCCTGTGTTTTATACTTTTACTTTTCACTTTTTTCTCCCAATAGGACACCAGAATCCTGGTGTCCCGGTAGTGCAGCGAACACGGACAGAAGCAGGGATATACACTCTAATAGGTGAGTGCCCTGCAACTCCATGTTGTGAACACTAGTCCTTCACTGCAGCTACTACCGCACATCTAGTCTTCTGATTTTTAATGGTTCTTGTTCTTAATCTCACTTTCACGTATAGTAATTTCTATACTCTTTTGTTCGATCACCTACACTTGGTCACAACTGGCATAGTTTATTACCACACCTTGGAGGAAGAGAGACCTTGTTTGTGATATATGTCCGGACAAGTATCAAGTACTATACACTGACCTGTGTCTTGGTTACCTTATTTCCTTCTCCTAGGTTCCCATTTGACGCATGGCGAGATCGTTCTCCATAATATATGTGGCAGGTAACAAATGCACCCACTACATTGTGTAGATAGTTAGCATTCCAATAGGTCCTGAAGAATTGCCAAGGATCACTAGGACCGCTAGGCATGAAACATGTTGACCACCACAGAAGAGCATAGCTAAGCCGAACCCTCACGTCAGCTAGCTGCCACTCTGTTTTCGTTTTTAATCAAGTGGATAGCCATTCCTAATAAAGTCTCATTTTTGAATTATCCAACTTGTTTTAATCACTTACACACACTCACATCTACACCACTAGACCCCTCACACGCACTTCACCATACGGCCAGGAACTGAAGACCTCCACTAAAGAGCCCCTTTAAGGGTGCCCGTCGGGTATTGCAGCGCCGATCCGACGAGGAGCAGGTCCATATGATGAAGCATGACACCTAGCTTGCTTGGTGTGTGAGGACCCTAGTTCCGACTAGAGGAACTCCTTTCCTCTTTCACACGGTCTCCTTGTTACTTACACCTTCTCTCTCCCTCTTTCCTGAGGAACTGCATACTCTTCTTTTTTTCGATAATTACTTTGTAGGTAACAGTGAATGCCATGATACATACCGAATCATGGGTGGATGGGGATTTAAAGGAGGAAATGATCCAGTTTTTCCTGGGTTATATTTTATCTGCAGGAATAAGGCAT
This sequence comes from Triturus cristatus, assembly GCF_964204655.1. Taxonomy (NCBI): domain Eukaryota; kingdom Metazoa; phylum Chordata; class Amphibia; order Caudata; family Salamandridae; genus Triturus; species Triturus cristatus. Next base: position 139,935,897 of record NC_140591.1, on the reverse strand, counting down.
ACTATTGGTTGCCAGATCATTGGTATGGCACATGTTAAGTAGGTCTGGTTTTTCCAAATATATTCCACATAGGAAGAGGAGAAGATGGTGTACATAAGTTAGGTAGTATACTAACACGTAGAAAAAGAGAATCTTGGTCAGAAATTGTAGGAGACATCTTTGGAGCATTGATACCAGCAGTGGGAATATCTCTAAATGCACACAAAATTAGAAAATTGTCAACAGTAGTGGATCGCTTGTCAACAAGCACCGCTGGAGGATTCTTATTGGTAAATACTGAAATGATTGCCATGCGTGCCATGGTGATGCAAAATCGACTTGCCCTTGATATATTATTGGCAAAAGAGGGTGTAGTCTGTAGAATGCTTAAGGTTCAACATTGTTGTACTTACATTCCGGACGAAAGTAAAGATCTGAAGATCTACAATCAAAATATAACTGAATTGCATGAGGAAATTACACCACTGGAGGTTGAAAGTGTTTGGGAAAAGATTGGAAAGAAACTTTTTTCCATTAAAGATTTCTTATTTAACTTAGGTAATACATTTATAGGTAGGATCCTATTTCCATTAACATGTGCGATTTTTTTAGCACAAAAGGAAGAAAATTCAGAAAAAGTTAAAAAGAGAAAATTTTAAAAGAAGACAGAATAAGAGACAGGAGAGGGAATTTGAAGAAGTAGAATTAGAAGAGATGAAAGATAATATGTATAAAACAGTAAGAAGAGAAGAATTTGGGGAAACAGAGATGTGAACTAAACTAAAGAATTAATTTTGCTTTCATGACAAAATTGATACAACATTTTAATTGTGGGGGGGATTTATGGAGTGGGTAGTACAAAAAAGTTTGTATACCTCCCCTATCCTGTATGAAATTACTAATTAAATAATCTATTAACTACAATATTATTAAACAAGTTTGCATGTTTTATCAACCAACATAATTAACATTCGAATTACACGTGGGATTTGCATTTGCATGACTAAAATAACCTTTATGACTAAAATCTGTACGCATATTAACAATACTATAAGTGGTAATTAGAATATTGCATGATGTATGTTGCTTTTGTAATGTTGCCCAAGAGGAGGACCGAAAAGGTGAATATAATGGCTTTAAATGTTGCTATACGCTAGATAAATACAAGCACATAGAGGGATTGGTAAGGGGTTAACATTAGATTCATTATTTCTATATATTAATTACACTTTTGTGTTTGTTTCGCTTAAATTAGAACTTGGGCCTAAAACCAAGATGGCCGCCAACACCACACAATGAAGTGGCCACTGAACCACGAGGCATTGAGTGAAGTGCGTTACGTGAGCACCACTTACACTACTGACAGACACATTTACTTATGTGAGGCATAGGGAGATTAAGTGATTTGGCCAGAACAACAGAATGTTGAGCGTTCCTGCCGAGACTCGAACCCAGTTCCACAGCTCCGAGGTCGACCCCCTAGCTGTTAGGCCACATTCTCTCCTCGAATATTGACAAGGTAGTTTACATAACACATGATCTCTCTATAGAAGGAAGGGTTCAATTATTTTCGGGGCAGAACTTTACGTGCTGAAGATTGTCAATAACTCGCATTCTTTACAGCTTGAAAGAGAAGGCACATTTTCCGAAGTTAAAAGAATGCGTAAAAATGCACCTGCATGAATATGCCTTTCATCTTAATTTCTGACAGTTTCCGTGATTAACTGTAATTATCCGATCTCTATGCTAGTGGATAAACTCTTCAAGCTCATCTGTAACACTAAAAAGTGGTCCGAAGCAGACTTCTAGCAACATTAGCACAATGCAACATCAATAACTAAATTAAGCCGCACTGCAAGCATGTCGAAAGGGTAAGGATTATTCCACTCTCCTGAGAACCCTCCATTCCCCTGCTCAGAGCGAAATTAAGCAGCGAATGGCAAAAGTTGTACTGCTTTGTACAGCATATATGAAATTCATTTTATGTGCAACATTTTGCAATCAAGATTACAATACAAAAAGACAACTGGTATCGAACCAATATGGTTGACTTGTTATTGTGTCAGCCCCCCCAAAAAATCTGCACAATCCATGTACACGTACATTTTATTTTACGAACAAAGACATGCTAGGATTGAATACTGCATTACATTTGAAGACCAGTGAGGCCGCTTATTCAAATATAAAAGATTTTAAAAGTTGTTAACTAGAAATATATATCACTATTAAGTTTCTTGTTGTGGATTGTCCGCCCACTCATTGGATGAGCCGTAGAAGAAAATTTAGTAGGGAATGAGAACTCATGCAAGTCTATTACATGCATAGAGTTAAATGAATACTCCTATAAAGGTTTGTGAATTCTCTTGGTCAGAAATCTATTCAAATTCTAGGTTTAAGTCTAGTACTTAAAGATCCATATATTTTAAATAAATGTTTGTAAACTTGCCTTTAAATGATTTTAATCAATGCTGCTACTAGGGTAGATTCTAGAAAATATGTATCAGGTCTCTTCACTAAACCTTCACGCTATCTCTTATTGCATAATAAGGATGTAAATTACATAATTAGGAAGTAAATTAAATGTATTTCACTACCTGTTTAAACTGTCATAATTGTACTGTGTAAGTGTTACACTATTAATTCTCTATCCCTTGCCATGTATTTTTTCTCGCTGGTGCATAATAGCATAAGCAGGTTTACAACATGTTGCTGCATGAGATTGATAGCAAATGTGAATGACCGATGTATAATGTTTTAATACAACTTTTAGTTCATTCTCACAGTGGCTTGTAAGGGAACTCTCGGAGACATGGCAATTAAGTGACTTGCTTTAACACACAGAGGTCAAGTGGGATAGTGAGAACGTATGACTCTTGTTTCTACAGTGTAGAAAAATCCCTCTTTTTGCATCGTCAACCTCACTTTTTGTGGTCTGTTGCTGCTTCTTTTTTGACTCTGTGCACTGGGACTCCGCTAACCAAGCACCAGTGCATGTCCTATGACACCTAAAATAAGTCTTAATTGGTTATACTCCTAATGGTATATTTAACTAACCTATAAGTCCCTTGTATATGGTACAAAGTGCACCCATTGCCTGAACATTAAAGGCCCATTATGAGTTAGGGTGGGTGGAGCTGGCGTAGTGCCTCTACGCGGAGCTCCACTGAGTTTGAAAAAAACACCTTGGAGCTCCGCTTCGCTCCGCTCCCTCCCTCCTCCCAAATGATATAAAAATGAAAAAAGAAGGCACTTACCTGCTTATCTGCCGCCTCCCTTGTCTGGCCGCGCTCCTCGCATCCTTCTTCAATAAAAAAAACACTACGTTGTACGTCTTGTGCGGATGGGAGGAGCATGGAGGAGAGCGGCCAGACAGGGAAGGCGGCGGACAAGAAGGTAAGTGCCTTCTTTTTTTCATTCTTCAATTATTTGGGAGAGAGGAGGGAGCAGCTAACTCTGCTCCATCACATAGGCAGAGTTTTGCCTACCTCCGCGTTCGTAGCAGAGCCCGGAGTAGGCAAATCTCTGCAAACTCCACTGGTGGAGTGGATATACCCGCCCAGAGTTAATTATGAGTTTGGCAGTGGGACCGCAAAGCCACCGTCTCTCTCCCACACCGCCAAACCTCTGTGCGCACCACCCTCCAGATTACGACTTTTACAGTCAGAGGCGAACGGTTCTTTGGTGGTCCCACGGCGGTGCCTATGAAATAGGCCTCACAATGGGAACGTCAAAGGCAGTACTTGCACGGCATGGACTGGTGCGGTCCATGCTGTGCAGGTGTTGGGGTGCATGCACACAGGGGGGGCTCAACATGTGCCCTCCTGCATGCACTCCATGGCCCTGAGGCACCAGGGGGCACTTAAGGGCCCCCTTTGTTTGCCCTTTGCCATAGTTTTCATGGAGTAGGAACCGCCAATGAAACTGTGGTGAAGAGGAAACTCGTAATATGCTTGGGGGGGCTGCAACAGTCCCACCAAGCATATTGCAGCCTCAAGACCACCAGGCCACTGCCAGGGATCCATGATCCCTGGCAGTTTCGGCGGTGCAATAGCGGTCCGACCACCCAAGTTGTAATAGGACAGTGGGACTGCCAGGGCGGCAGTGCCCACACCACCACCACTGCTAGTTGTAATCAGGCCCTAAATGCCACTTGTGGACTGCAGCTCTTATTATGCCTTCTACTACAGTTACAGTTCAAATATGGCTTCTAACACTCTAACCTGACTGTGGCAGTTTAAAAACTGCAATGTGGCTAGTCAAAACAAACCCCTCTAGCAAGCCAAACCCTTCCCTGTAAATAGTAACAACTCCCCCCTACGTAGGGCTTATAGCCAATAAGGCAGGGTACATGGTATTCAAAAGTAAGACATGCAGAAGTTTAAAGTTAGTTAACGTGTCCTTAAGCATGCACGAGAAACACTGGGATGCACTATTGCATTTAATTTTCATTCTTGGACTCCTTATAATATTTATTAAAGGCCCAATTCACTGGTGAATTCACATATTTAAAACATTTTACGTCAAATGTATTTTCAGAAAGTTTCCTTTTCCCTGTCAAAAACCTATTGAGGCACATTTGCATTATTCTTCAGCTGAACTCATCAGAGTGTTCAAGCCTTGAATGAGGTGAGAAAACTACTCTCAGAGTAGTAATAAAGGCCTTGGAGGTGACCAAGAACATCTAAATAGCGGAACATTGAGGGAGGAGAACAACTTGCAAAGCAAATTATAGCAACTTGGCTAACTCGTCTAACTCCTGGTAGCACTGGTCCAATGATATGGTTAAATGTAGCCCAACATTAGCTAGAAAGGGCTCTGGTTACTCTCAAAAACATAAAATATAAAAAGCACTGACTGAGCAGCGGGGGCTTGGCCTCACAATAGAGAAAGGCACAGACAACTATTTAACGAAATCTCCTTTTATGGAGAAAAACATCACCATGCACTTGGACCAGTAGCCTTTTCTGCAAAAATCCCAAATGAAAAATCATTCAGATTATAAACTCCGACTCTGGGGAAGCATGTAAGGATAAACAGCTGCTAGGTCCTCAAGACAATAAACTCCCGGCCCCCCAGTCTTTGAAAGTAAACTCAAGGAACAAGCAATTGTGACCTCTCTAAATGAATCTGAGATGGGCAAAGGCATAGGCGACTGTATAGGTGGCCACTATAAAATACTGAGAAAAACAGCAAAGAACTTTGGTAGTCCCTCTGATTCAATATCGCAGTCCACCTCTCAGCACTATATAGAAGTAAAACATACACAGTTTTCCGCAACAAAGGGCAAAAAGAGCAAGTAAATAAAAAATCTGGGAGACAAGCACAGCCTAAGGGGAAGAGTGAGTATTCCAACACTGTTAGACTATATCAGACCCCAGGTGGGGTGGAAGAGAGATATAGCTATCTATCCATATGTAAGGCACAGATATCTTCCAGAACCAAAGTATGACCTCAAGGTGCACCAATGGGGCTCTATTCAGCGAACAAGCTCAAGTTCAAATGCTACCGCTATTCAATGTTTTAAATAATACAGCTAACGGAATAATTGAATCCTTGCTGACCACCATTTAAGCAGAGGTAAAAGAGCTAAAAATCAATCAGATTTCCTTCGCCGCTTCCCTTGGCAGCAAAATCCTTGAAATTGAAAAAAGGATTGACTCTTATTTTGTCGAAAAAGCCCCAGCTAAGGATTTCTGGCTGCGAAGATACCCAAGGGGATCTAACAAAATTGACATCCACTCATTCCAAATAGTTGAATACTATTGGGATGCAACTCGAAGAACCAGGAGAACCTTCTTAGGAGGTCAAAACTAAGGTTTACTGGAATAGCAATGAGAAAGGAGTCTGCATCAACAGAAATACATTTAATAGAAGATCTAATTAAAATGTAAGTTCTACCTGGTACCAAAGCAAGTGCATTGAGTACTGTTCATGGAGTATCCAAACATCACGTGCTCCAGGACAATACTTGTAAACTTTGGTGTTTATAGAATTCAGGAGACAATCCTTTCCACAACAAAAAAAAACTGAAAACATTTGAAATCCTCGATAAATTTAGTTTTCATGTATTTCCCCAATATGATGTTTAAAACCATGGAGCCATGGTAGCTGACACCATCCTTTAAAGTTGAAGGGATTCAAGCTTTCTTAATGCAACCAGCTAGGCTAAATGGCAAATTGAGAGTGTTTCACAAGGCCGAAATGGCGCAAAGGTGCTTAAAAGAAATTCAGCAAAGGAGGGGTAGGGGGTAAAAGGGAACAGAAGCAATTACACAATTGAATCTTGTTTGCATAATGCATGAAGCTTAAATAATTAATAAATTGTTGGAATTCTCAAAGATTATAATAATTAGGCGTGATTGTAGCTTTGCCTAATCAAAGGACATGGATATAAGTAGACATAAGTCCTAAAATGGCTAAAGCTATCATAAGACTTAAAAGGGAGCTTTTTCTAAATGACCCTTGATGGGCAGAAAATTCCCACTAAAGCGATATACTTTCTTTTGCAGTGGCTATCAATCTGCCTTTCTAATAGGTTGATTTCTGACACAATATCAAAAGCTACAGCTTTGTTTACATCAAATTGCTTTTCAGACCGCACAACAATCTATTTGGAGATACCTCCTATATCCACTTGAGTTCCTTCATACAAATTGACTTTTGATAAAGCTCTGTCCTACAACAGATATTTTTTGAGAAAGAAGGGCAACAGAACTCAGCTATTTTGTACTGAAAACGACAGTTTCCCCTCTATAGAAGTATCTGAGAAGTGTATAAAGCAACTATGAAGGGAAAAGTACTTGCCTTTCAAGCCATTTAAAAAAAGATAAAAAGACTAAGGGCCTAATTGCGACTTTGGCGGTGTGGAAGCGGGCTGCCACGCCGCCACCCTGCTCTCACACCGCCACAGTCAACCGCCGACTGCCCGCCAGATGAGGAGTGTTCTCCTGGTCTGGTGGTCGGTAATTTGGCAGTCCCAGGTGGTGAGCCTTAGAAAGATTGACTGTTGTAATCCTGAAACTGGTTAATGGGAATCAAAACAGGTTTATTTCCTCTCACTAACTGTATACCACTACACAATTTTAATTGAAGCAATTAACTACTTCACAACAAGCAAGGCTCCATCAACAGTTCTATTTTTTGATGTCAAAAAGGTGTTTGACCTGGTGGGCTGAAGGTTTCTGTTCAAAGGTTTGGAAACAAAAGTCTTTCCTGCCCAGCTATTTAGGTCAACTATCAGTATATAATATATTAGGGGTCCACTCCCTCTCTAGTGTTACGGGGTGCCTCTAAATTGAAACTGTACGCTGGTACTGTATCTTCAATCTGAAACTAGAATCATTAACAATTGCGTTAATTCATTGGCGTCTTTTACTTCCCTTGCGGGTTAAAATGTGAACACCAGCAAACAGAACTGAAATGTTATTCTTTAATGCCACTGTAAAATCCTGTCCTCAATTTTTGCAAATAAACTATAAAAGAAAGCAAATGGGGTCTTTAGGGATAGAAATCTCTGAAATTGATGAAGATTTATATAAATTGAATGTTATTCTCCTTAGACAGAAGATAAAACCTATGATAGATAGATGAGATAACTTAGCAATTTAAATAAGCAGAGTTGGTATAGTTAAGATTCATATATTACCCCTCCTTCATTTTCTTTTGTACCTTGCTTTTTAACTGATCATGTTTTTAGTAAAAATAGATTCTGAAATCAAGAGCTTCATAGGGAATAAATGTCGGATGTGGCTTAGCCCTCAAAATGTAAACCCTCCATGTGAAGAAGGCGAGAGGTCTCTCCCAGATTGGATGAAATATTACTTTACAGCTTTCCTAATAACGTTTGCTAGATACTATAATGCAGCCGCGGCCCGTGGAGGGAGTTTCGTGGGGCGGTAAGGTGGGGCGGGGGTTCTAAAAACCGGAATGTGGATAATTGCAGATAAGTAAACAATTAAATAAATAAAATGAATTTCGTAGCGCGCGCTGCATCAATGCAGCGCGTGCTACGAAATTCGCTTTATTTATTTAATTATTTACTTACCTGCAATTATCCATATTCCGATTTTTAGAACCCCCCACCCTGCCCCTCCCCCGCCCCGCCTTACCGCCCCACGGAACTCCCTCCACGGGCCGCGGCTGCTATAATGTTATAGGGCTTAAAGTCTTTTGATAATTACTTTAAATAAAGAAAGGGGAAAATGTCCCCTATACCACCCCTCCACCTTTGTCACTCTTAGTCCCAAAGTAGTAGCATATTGAACCATATCCATCTTCTATAAAAAAACAAAACCAACTTTGGTGATCCTGGAAAGTCCCTGTTTATAATGTGGCAATCCTGCTTGAATCCATATGTTACCAAATCCTCCAAGTAGAAAAAGGGGAAAGCTGACCCCGAGACAATAGAGGATTGTTTAATAACAAAATAATCCCTTAGGATTTTGCTAACTCTAAACTTCCACCGACAAAGACATGCAATAAATTTGATACTTACAAATTCGAAGCATATAGAACAAACATGAGTCTCTAGACATCGAAGCTACAAGAAAAATTATTGGAAATTTGTTTGATGAATGAATATATCCCCTTAAGAAAGAAAGGCAGTGGACAAAATGGCTGAGGGATTGTCAAAAGGATTTTGAATTAATATTTAGAGTTTTAAAAAAGAAATGGCGGAAGTAAACAGTGATAAACCTGAATCAAAAACTCTGGTGAAAAGTATCCTCCTATATTACCAGTGCACTAGGAAGACACAACTTCAAATGAATGACGATTTATGCTAAAAAATTAATATATCATATCCCCTACCCATGTATAAATAGACCGGGAATATCACTAATGGCTTTCCCAGATGCAACGAAGTAGCATGAAATTTGGGGCTGCCCTAGTCTAAAGGAATTTTGGTGTAAGCTTATATCTTTTAGCAAAGAGTCACTCGTCATACCCGATGCTAGATTAATTACCTTGGGTAACTCTACAAACCTAACGTTAAAGTTAATAAATGCCCAAACCTGGCGGTTTATTGCTACCTTGGTACCTTGCTGTATAATAACAACATATTGGAAACCAGCTTAACCTCCAGAGTTTCAAATGTGGCACAATAAGCTATACATTGTATACATAAAAGAAAATCTATATGAAAAAACATATTGGCGATGGAGGTTTTTTATGAAATTCGTGAATACTGACAACTGTTAATGACAATGTAATGATTTGGATTAGCTGTGAATGAAATGCTAATTTGATCAATAAAGAGATGTGTTTCTTTATCTTAAAATATATGAGCAGACCATGTAACTATCAGAGTTTTAAAAAATGAATACTTTTTTTTTTTTTTTTAAATGAATGGATTTATGGCTTTCAATCAGATCTTAACAGGCCACTTACTGTTGATAGAGAGAAAGCCCTCACTACATTGATCTTTTATATTCAAGTTAACTTTGTGATGTAAGTAATGTCCAGGTATCTTTATGGCTGAACGTTCACAGGTTCTAAGCCTGACACAAATCTATTACATTTATTTTCTTTACCCAAGACTAGCACTTTTGTTTTTCTATGCTCATTATAAGTTTGTTATTCATACAGTATATGTACTCAATCAAAACCATACCATCTGCATACAGCAAACAAATCTAAACAGACACCACGGTTTGACAAAATGATGTCATGTCCTCTAAGACAGAGCCACGTCGGAGAAGTACAAACCGATGCTCAGCCTTAGTTCAGTCCTTTTCGCGGGGATATACTGTAAATAACACTCTTTGAGACCTAACTCAACCTGTATGAAGTGTAGGATACCTGTAACATGGGCAAAGGGTCAGAAGTAGTATAGGATAACCTTACAATTTGTTCCTCAGCATTTCCTAATTAATCAGATCGGAAGCTACCCACAAATCTATGCGGCAGCAACAAAGGGCAATGCCTCAAATAGTTCGTTACAGCCGGTGATTGGTCCCTGCGAAATCCCCTCAATAAAGCGGACTGCATAAAACAAACGTCTCAAAATCAAGCTTTTTTTCCACGCAATATCTGATGATTGGTTGCCAATTAAATGGCGCAATATAACGCGATTATAGGCATTTACAAAGGCATTACAAACAATTATATTCAAAACTATTTGACAGGGATTAGAAAGGAAAATTAACACTAGAATATTTTTATTATCAGATGGCGTTTAAATATACTTCAGCATGATTTTTAATTGTAAATCCTTTTTTGGGAGGTGTGACGTTTCCTTATGTTGGAGGTTTCTAAACAACATTTACATCAATCACGCAAGAGAGTTAGTTTATTGGCAGATATAAAACGCTGCCTAGGGTAGGCACATATATTTATTAGATGGTTGTAAATGGACACTAGCTCGCGTTAGTGTGAATAAGTCTTCCTGTGAATTGGATCCTTTTTATTGGGTACTAAAGAGACATAAATATATAATCAAGCAGGCGCGCTAAGGTCTCCTTCATTCTTCTGGGCTGCGAAAAGCCTTACCTCGTGTGGGGAATTGCAAACACACTGAAAAAACATATTGTTCATACTTCACTGCCTACTTTTTCGTATATTTCACATAGAGACAATATAAAAGTGAATGCAGAGAAAAAGTGCAGGAAACGGCTGCCTGCATTTCAAAAACAAAAGGCACAGATGACCATGGTGGCTCTTGTATAATTAGGAAATCGTGGTCACACTTAAATTAAAAATATTATTGAAAAATACACCTATAAACGCATGCAACTGCACAATTCACCCTGATATTACACAGCTTAAAAGACTACAAAGCAAGGTGAACGTTACCTGAGTGTAAAGCTAGACGGAGAAGAAAACAAGTAAAAGATACAATAATTGTTGCTGTACACCCTAATGAATCATTGATGTTCAAAGTTCTTACAAAAAGTAATATAATACTCGGCTTATATTTTAATTGATTTATTAATATTTTATCACAGGAATGTAATTTAAGCCGCTCGTGATTTCGGATCTCATAAACCTTTTGCATTTTGCAAATTCAAATTCCAATTTAAAAGCCAGGGCGAGCAATTATCTTTTCTATCATCTTGTCAGGGGAAGAGGCCTTGTGTTTAATTTGAGACAAACTGACAGAAATATATATATATATATATACACTGCACACATTACTCCAATTTAATTTATTAGTCGGCCAGATCCACGTTCAAATTGTGCATTTAATAGAAAGGAATGAGGGGGGGGGGGGGGGGAGGGTTAATTTTTTTGTCTTGACACGGTGTGACAGCACCTGCAGGGATACCCGCCCATGTCTGATTGGGGTACCAGGCAGGGTCAATTGCAAAACAGCCAGCCTTAAGTGCATGTGAGCTGTCACTCTAGGTTTTTTAAATGCTTGAGGTTTGAAATGTATATATAGCTCTTTTCAACTGTAAGCTTAAAATTGAATAAAAGTAGATATGTGAATATGAACAAAGCATGAAATCGATCTATAAGGTCAGCTGAATGAACTTCAATGCATCCTTGAATCAAGAAGAAAATGGTGAATGGAAAATATTCTCAAATGGTGAAGAAATGGGAGCACCGCAAGGCAATCTAGATCAATGAGAATAAAACAATATATATATGAGAATGAATGAAAATAAGTAAGGACAATGACATTAGCAGAAGACATTCTTGAATAAAGAAGAAAAGGTCAGCACTGCAAAACATTCTTGAAACAAGTATCAAATAGTATTAAAAACATTTTGGACCACATTATATCTTTTGCATTTTGTCGACATTACCATGTAAACAGGCAAATATTATTAATGATGTATTTATTCATCTTTAGATAGACCACAGTTAATTGAGGCCTGAAATGAAAATGGCCAATGTTTGTGTGCCATCTCTTTTCATGACATGTATGTTACTTCTAGGAGAAGCCGACTCACCATTGAACAAATGTAATATGTCTTTGTTTTCTTGTTTTTTTTAGGTGACAACTGTAGAGTGTCTTTATTGGTTACAAAGGTCCACCTGCAGAGTACAGGCTGGCCCAATATCTCTCACTTGTTGCAGATAACTGTAAGTTTGAAGTACGCTTAGAGAAGCTGAATTGCGGAGGATCCTTAGAAATGAATGAGCTGAAGATTTATCTTCTTCCTTTAACTTGATAGGACCGTTTTATGGGAACTATGTGTAAGTGTAACTATGTGCATCTTTGTACAACTTTTTAAATTGTGTTATTTAAGCTAGTGCAGAGTAAGTTCCAGTTCAGACAGTTTATAAAGTACCTACTGAACAGAACAGAGCAGGAGAATGGGGTACTACTCTCTTTTTCGAACAACTGATCTTCGTAACTGCTTCTTTTGGGGTGACTTTATGATAATTCCTGCTCCTGCTTGTATGATTTTGATTGAATTCATATTGCCTAATGCATTTATTTATTGATTATTGATCAACACTAATTTGGTGATTTTGCATCTATAAACCATTTTGTCTTTTAATAAGCCTGTCATCCTTGAGGGGCCTAATGTGGTTCCTGTTATTTACATATATTGGTTTAGCATCTAGACTCCGTTGTCAACTTTGATTAATCAGGTAGCGCTTTAAAGATCACAAATTGGTGCGAAGAAAAGCGCTAAGAGTAGAAGTATGTTCACTTAAAACCTGAGTGTTAAGGTAAGTCCTGAGCAATTACTGGAAGGAGAAGCCGCTTGGATTCTAATGCACTCCCACAGACGAGACTCCATCACTCGAAAAATATAGTGACCGTAACCACTTAGCTCAATGTAATGTTGATAAACTGCAACTGACTTGTGCATTACTGTATAGAGTTTTATGCATTAATGCGGTATCTTAATTCATCATACACAATCATTTTCAAGCTGTGATGTTGTGCACCAGTTTGGTTGTTTATGGAGCATAGTAAATTTGAATGTGAAAGTTGTCTGTTACTTTTATTAATAAAGAGGGTAGTACAAAGTGTGAAGTCTTCTGGGGTAGGACAGGCACTGCCCACCTCCCTTTGCCACCTGGGGATTCAGGGATGGGACAGTCACTACCTTCCTCCCTCTGTCATCTGCTAATAAAATATTTGAGAGGGGAGTTCATGAAAGAACTTGCCATTAACTTGTCAAAGGAAATCTCATGAATCTCACACAAGAATGTGTCTTGCCTTCACTGAAAAGAATGGCAAGTTCGGTTGGGTAACATATTTCTAGTCACAAAATGCTGCTTGCTTGACTTGGTTCTTTCTGCAGGGTCACCCCTCAACATTTTGCCTTCACCCTCTTATTTTCAGATCCCGTTTTTGTTGGCTTTTACGACTATGTGCTCTTTACCACTGCTAACCAGTGCTAAAACTCTTGTGCTTTCTCCTTTAAATATGGTAGAATTGGCTTACTCCCAATTGGCAAATTTAATTTACTTGTAAATCCCTAGCAAAGAAGTACTACATGTACCCAGGGCATGGATAATAAATGCTACCAGTGGGCATGCAACAGAGATTGTGCCACCCACTTATGTATCCTGTTAAACATGTCTCAGGCCTGCCATAACAGCCTGTGTGTGCAGTTTCAAACTGCCATTTCCACCTGGAAAAGTAAACCTTTTGCCAGGCCTACCCTTCCTTTTTAGGTCAAGCCTTGACAGCGCTTGCACTGTCTGCAAGACATGTTGTATCTCTCTATGGGCTTTTAGCACACCTCCCAATTGCTATTGGTTAAGTGTGGCATTTAAAAATGCTGGCTTATTATTGGTGCATTTGTGAAAATGTCCCACCTTTGAGTTCTGAGCTCCCTCCATGGCGATTTCACTAAGCAAATGTTTCTCCTCCTGTCTGGTTTATTTATAGCTGGTTTTTGCCTGCACTCAGTGAGGCTGCCTGCATTCCTGAAATAACAGCAGCAACTGGGATGGCTGGCGCACGTGAGCGCCCTGCTTATGTCTTCAATGTCTGCCTTTTTATTTTTAAGTGGGTTCCTGCTCATCGCCAGTAGCTATTTCACATTTGTTTTCTGCTTGTGTTAGCGGGGCTCACATTTTGTGTATCCTTTTTTAAATAGAGCTTGTTGGCGTGAATGAAGATCACTTAGATGGACAATGCAATTATGCTTGTATTCCCCGTACCAACGGAGTAAGTAAAATGGTAGCGCCACGCAGCACCAGACCTGCTCCAACTGGCAGTAGGATTCCCTTCCACAGAGTTCGCTGTCACTTTCTCTAAGTAGCCTGTTTCCTTTTGGAGCCCGCTCCGGTCATTTGCTCTCACGCTTTGCACACATCGCACGCCCCCTCGACGTGCCGTCCAGCCGGTTACCCTTCCCCCACTGCCCCTCATTAATTTTATATTTCTGCTATTGGAGCAAAGAATCACACTGCAACCGTATCAGCCATGCAAGCCTTTTAGTAAAAACCAAAAGAATTGTGTGTTGGTATCACAAGGCTGCAGTGCACAGGACTTTTTAATGGGTGGCTTGCACTGCACAGTCTGTTGATTCACTTCTTTACCCACAGGACCCTCTGGCTTGCTTTCTCGTCGTACAAAATGGGAGAGATCAAAGTTTCTCCAGATTACAAGTGGTTCAGAAGAACTGTTTGATTTAAAAAGGTATCATTTTCTCCTCACATTTAAACCGTTACATTGTTGCAGACTCCAAGTTATTCAGTGGTTCTTCTTCTATCAACTTCAAGAAACTTTTATGGAGCATGGCCTGTTATGTCCACTCTGTTAAGATGTATTGCTCATTTTCCATCTGAACTAAACTGAAGGGGCGTTTTCAAGGTATTTGTTTGTATGTTTTGAAAGGCTGAGTGGGAAATAAATGGTTTCTCTCTTACTGCTGAGGTAACCTTTCACATATGTGCTCCCCCTAGCCACGAGTCAGAAATTGCATAATTACATAAAGCGTGCTATTTCTGTGAGAAGGGAGGTGGTTAGGTATCAAATCTACATTTCTTCTCCATGGTTTCTTACAAAATGTAATAGTAGCAGAAAGCTGCCAACTCATCTGGGCTGTATCTCTGACCCCTTGCTTTCCCATTCAAATCACCCCTGTCTGCCCTTCAGGTTTTGGGGAAGGAGGACCGCAGAACACCATGTGTTTTGAAAACAAGCAGGATCTGTGTTTCTTTACAAACTGGCTCAGTTTTTTTCTCACTCAGAAAAATTTAGCACAGGTCTAGGATTGAACTTCAGGCTTACTACAGCCAAACAAGTAATCAGCTTAATAATCTGTGTACCACCCCGAATACTGCCCATAGGACTGATGCGTCATTGTAACTAACCGCTAGCTGTCCAAAATGTTGTTTTTCTGACACTGTTAAAAAATTGATTCAGTACATCTTCATCTGTTAGGCTACAGATGTGCTGCTCACCCTCTAATTTAAATGGGCCAAAGAAAAGCATGTTTATATCGACTACCCTGCCCCTTGCAGCTCTCCTTAAAGCAGTCATAATTTTCAGTCTTTTCACCATGAACTCTACCACACTTATAATGGGCCACAAATATAGTATAATGTACACACATAGGAGCAATGCAAGGGCATTGGTTTAACGGCGTTGTATAATTTCTGGAGGAAGCTGCTTTCACATCCATAAATAAAGGTAGGACAGTGATTTTCCTCATAAAGGAATCTATTTCCAGCAGCTTTCACTTATAGTCTAGTGGTGGAAAGAGGAGGTAGCCCCCAATAGGGGTATTTTTTGGAAA
Source organism: Triturus cristatus (assembly GCF_964204655.1). NCBI lineage: Eukaryota > Metazoa > Chordata > Amphibia > Caudata > Salamandridae > Triturus > Triturus cristatus. The sequence goes on along the minus strand of NC_140591.1, from coordinate 139,920,262 downwards.
AACCTTTTGGACAAGTTGAGTCTCATTGTCTTTCGGTCAGCATTGTTGGGGCCATAGCAAAAAAAACACAGAACCAACGGAAGTTAAATGAAGGCTTGTTGATGCACCTCATGTTCCCTTCTAAAGAAGTTCAAAGTTAATTCCCGTAAAATGTTAAGATGTCTGGATATACCAAATCTAGGCTGGAATTATTGTTCAGTAGCTAAACACATTTCTTTAGTCTAATCTATTGACACCCTATATCCAGCCAAGACTGGTTTTCACCATCTACAGGGCATTTAATCGTTTGTGTTCTCCTGCTAGATGGTATGAAAGGAATCTTTCTCCACTTATTTTCTCACTGAGATTTATCCATAATCTTCAGGCACTAGGGGCATGATTTCACTGGTGTAGCAGGTGCAATGGCACCGGGACCAAAAGCTATATGCACCACACTAAACATCGATTAATGCTATATTTTACAACTAAAGAGGCAGTCACAAGTGCAGTTATGCTTTAGGCACTAGGATCATTATTTGAATGGTGCAGCAGGTGTAGTGGCACCGGGCCAAAGATCTAGGAACTCCACTAAACACCTAATATAATTATATTTTACTACTAACAGGCAGTCACAAATGCAGTTATCTGTGTACTGGTCCACCTCTCACATTCCTCCTGCCGCACTAGGTCCTCTTCCCACTCGTTCTTCTCTCTTACACCTCTCTCTCGCGCACTCTTCCCATCTATCTCATAGTGGTTCACTTCAGGTCTTCGAGCATACTTTCTTTCATTTACCTTTTCAATATTTCTGTCCCTCAAACCAAAACTCTCTTACTTTCCTTAGGACACCTTCTGCGTTTACAGGCACACCCTCTTTGTGTGTCTGTGGCCTGCTTTCAACTCTTTCTCACACTGTCTTTCTAATACTGTATTTGTTGTTCATTCACCACTTCATGCACAAAGTACCTATCCCTCTCTATCTTCCTTCCTATCTATACTCTACACAACACACCACACACTACACAATTATACCTCACACAATTCCACAACTAACAATTCCAATTCACACCACATAATTCTATTCAAAAGCACATACATCCACAACACTCCAAACCAAAACCAAGAGTAAAACACATTATCATTTACAATGCCAATAGCTCTAACTCTCGGCAATGCGGGACTGATTGCATTGCAAATGCTTGTTAATACATGTAAATCAACCGTAAGTAGGCCCTATACAGCCCAAAGGGCAGGGGTAGTGTACTTAAAAGGTTGACCATGTTCTTTTAACTTTTACATGTCCTGGTAGTGCCAAACTCTTACATTTATTTTTTGATTTCTGCAAGACCTGCCTTTTGCGTAGGATAACATTGGGTTACCTTCTTACATTTAATAAGAGATAACTTTCAGTTGGGAGCAGGTAGGAATAACGAGTTTGGTGTCAAAAGTACTGTAATTTAAAACCCTCTTTGATGGTGAAGTAGGATTTTAAATTAAAAATTCTGAAAATGACAGATTTAGAAAGTTGCCATTTTTTTGTCCCAGCCACTTTGTGTCTGCAGCCTGTATCCTGGGTCACATGACTAGGGTTATCTGGCAGTTGGTCTCTGTTTATTACTCCCAGACAGTGAGACAAAGGGGTAATAGGTGTTGGCAGGATGGGCCATCTCTGCTTTGATGAAGGGGAGGAGCTGTCACCTAAAACATTTGCAAATCACAAAGTCTCTGCCCAGCACACTGACAAAAGGTTTTGACAGTAGTCTTTTGTGTCCCCAGACAAGCTGGACCTGTACAGGGAGGCAGGAAAACTCCACACACCTCTGAGGGTCGAATCCTCCAGAACCTACTCCTACTTCAAAGTTAGCACAAGGTATAAATAGTGGACCCTCAGAACCAACTCTTCAGTGCACCTCTGTACCTGTGGAATACTTGGAAGGATTGCTGTGTTGGTCTGCAAGAAGGACTGATCCTCTGTTGCCCTGTTGCCATGCTGCCCTGCCGCCCTGTACCCAGAGTAAACTGTACAGGACCTGCATCTTATACCCAGGATCACCAGAGTGACTCCAAGGGCTAGATGGGCTCCTGATCAGAGCCTCAGAGGCAGAAAAGGCTCCAACCACGTTGAACCCAGCACCTGGATTCTGTCTGCTGTGAGTCTTACCCCCCAGGTATTGCCACCCCAGTCCTGGACCTTTAGGAGTGAGCTTGAAGGTGCTCAGCAAAACCACCGCAGCGCAATGCTTTCCAATGCTAAACCTCTCATTACAGCCCGCAGTCTCCTTGGAACCGCTACTGCACAACGCATCTAAGATGCAGGACTATGCATCATAAGCTCCTCATTGATGACGGCGTCCTCGACGAAGACGCAGAACTCTGCATACACTCCAGCAGCTTCTTCTGAACCACCAGTGTGTTAGTCATCTTCGACACAGGACTTTAGATCGCAAGCCCATCGATGACAGCGCAGGACTCTGCATCGCAACCCCTATAGCTTCTTCAGAGCTGCAACTGTGTGAAACACCCTCGGAACAGGATGTTGCAAAACTCTGCAAACCAGGATTTGAGGTACTTCGTTCAGTAGGCCTAACAGGTTCCCTACATCTGGCCCACACTCCTGTGCCATGGACCTGAACCTGTGACTTTGCCCTGGTGCAGAGCGGCCAGATAACTACAATTAGCCCCTTTGTGCTTCTAGCCACTACTTTTACATGCATTTTTTAAGTTGCATTTCTACTGTTCTACTGATTGAATTGTTGTTGTTTTGATGACAAATAGTGTATTACATTTTCACAATTTCCTAAATTGGTGTGGGAGTTTTCTTGCGTCATATTTTCACTTTATTGCTGTTTGAAGCACTGTAACAAATACTTAACACACTCCATGACTTCTTTGCTCCAAACTATCTGAGGGTTAAGCACAGGATAATTTGGGGTTTGCGTGTGTTTCACCCTGACAAGCATTGTGGTTGTTGCTTCAGTAGAGCTGCAACCCCCTCAACAAGTAACCTAAACTGCTTGTACATGGTTTACAATGACAAGTAATCAGTGGAGTGACAGGGTGCCAGCTTCATCCTGCTTTTCCTGCCACTTGCAACCATGCTGCTGGAACTTCATCTCTCAGCTTCTAAAAATACCAAAAGTGCCCACTGCCATAACACGACCCACTGTAACCGTAACATGTTAATGTTAAATTGTGGTAGCGCTTGAACTGTCCCAATCTTCTTTCTTATACTTAACAAACAAAAATGTCTGCTGCAGTAGGCTGAGTATGGTGACCACTTTAACAGCCACAGCTTACAGATTGCAATATTTATACACAACGTTATTTCTGGGTCTCTTTTTCTATCTCTCTCTCTTTCTCTCTCCATATCTCACTCTCACACATGCACACACATACATGCACACAAACACTCAGCCACTCACACACGCACATACACACACACACTCTCTCTAATGGCATAGCAAGAAGAGAAGTTCCTTTCTCAGCCTGTTGCAAGTGGGTGGCATGGGTGGAGATGTCACAGAGGGGAAGGAGTAGCTCTTTGGACAATCTGAAGTATCCAACCATCAGTGAGGCAGGTGATGGCATATGCCAAGGGGTCTGTGGGTACCGCGTCCTTGACCAGGAAGAGGCGGAAAAGCTTGCACGCTGCGGTGGCTGGGCGGTTAAAGATGCATCTGAAACCCCTTTCCATGGCCAAGAATGGAGCAAAAGGTGGACAGGAGTTCGCAAGGGCAATGGAAAGGACCTAGCCATATCTCGGCTATCCTTGAAGTGCTCCAGCACAGAGTCCGCATTATCTTAGTGCAGATTCATCCGTGGATCCAAGTTCCCAAGTGGAAATGGGGACGAAACCGCTGGCTGAGAACCAGCGGAGGCACCTCCCGATCCCTCAAGGCCTGAAGGCGACCCAGCAGGAACTGGCAGGCCAAGCATGAGATGCATGGCCTTAAAGAACTCATGAAGTTGGGCGGAGGAGTTCCAGTTCCCGGGAACCCAGGGAGGTGTGTAGCCGACCCAGGCACAGGTTCAGATGTGGAGCCAGGCCTCGAATGACGACACTCCCTTGACTTGTCGGATGAATTTGATGGATGTGGCGAAGTCTAAGACCTCTGCGACTTCTTACTTTTCTTTCTCTTCTCGAACTTAAAAAAAGACAACTTCAAATGCGATGAGTATCTTGGGCTCTGCAACAGATCCCAGGACCTTCCTCTCAACCGGGATCGAGACCATTGCAGAGTCGCATGTCGAGCAGCAAGAGGCTTGAGGGAGCGCTCCCTCAAGGTCTTGGGGTGCATGCATGGCAGTAGATGAAGGTCTTCACATTGTGGTCGCGCTTGAGGCACCAAAGGCAAACAAGGTGTGTTTACATCACTGACATATAACAGTGAAAGGGACCGCGGGGCTTGAAGCCGGATTTCCTAGTTGACCTCCTTTCACCACCAGCAGGAGATCTCAAAAAAGACTTCAACAAAAAGTAAAAAAAGGGTCAGTCAAAAAATGACTAGTGGTAGCTCTCTCCGGAACTGCGCTGACTGGCGCGGAGAGAAACTAACTGATGTCAGCGTGCTTAGATGGTGCATATATAAGCAACATGTACATCCATTCCGAAACAGATGACGCCACACAGAGCCGAACGATGCCCCCTATTGACACACAGAGGTACTACTCACACAAAAACTCCAGATCCAGTCTGATGTCTGGGGATAATTCAAAGGTAAGGAATTTATGGCTAGAAGTCTCTATCAGATGTATAGCACATCCCTAGAAGTGGAGTTTTTTTGTCATGATGAATCATCTGAAAAATTCTAATGTCTCCATCATTTTGAGGAGTATTCTTGGGAAATAAAAGAAGAAATAGGCTCTAGAACAAAGTTCAATCAATCAATCAAGCATTTTGTATAGCGCACTACTCACCCGGAGGGTCTCAAGGCGCTTGGGGAGGGGGGGTCCACTACTGCTCGAACAGCCAGGTCTTGAGCTGCTTCCTGAAGGCGAGGTGGTCTTGGGTCAGACGGAGGTGGGTAGGGAGGGAGTTCCAGGTCTTGGCGGCCAGGTAGGAGAAGGACCTTCCTCCTGTAGTGGCTCTTCGGATGCGGGGGACGGCGGCGAGGGCGTGGTTGGTCGATCGGAGCTGGCGTGTCGGAGTGTAGAAGTTGAGGCGGCTGTTGAGGTATCTTGGGCCTTGGTTGTGGAGAGCTTTGTGTGCGTGGGTGAGGAGACGGAAGGTGATTCTTTTGTTGACCGGGAGCCAGTGCAGGTCCCTCAGGTGACCGGAGATGTGGCTCTGTCGGGGGATATCGAGGATGAGTCTTGCTGAGGCGTTCTGGATCCGCTGGAGTCTCCTCTGGAGTTTGGCGGTGGTTCCGGCGTAGAGGGAGTTGCCGTAGTCCAGTCGGCTGGTGACGAGGGCCTGGGTGACCGTCTTCCTGGTCTCGGTGGGGATCCACCGGAAGATCTTACGTAGCATGCGCAGGATGTTGAAGCACGACGAGGAGACGGCGTTGACTTGTCTGGTCATGGAGAGGGAAGAGTCCAGGATGAAGCCCAGGTTGCGTGCGTGGTTTGTGGGTTTGGGTGCGCTGCCCAAGGCGGTGGGCCACCAGGAGTCGTCCCAGGCGGAGGGTGAAGAGCCCAGGATGAGGACTTCCGTCTTGTCTGAGTTCAGTTTCAGGCGGCTGTTCATCATCCACTCGGCTACGTCTGTCATCCCTTCGTGTAGGTTGGCTCTGGCGGTGGCGGGGTCGTTGGTGAGGGAGAGGATCAGCTGGGTGTCGTCGGCGTAGGAGATGATGTTGAGGTTGTGTTGGCGTGCGATGGCCACGAGGGGGCTCATGTAGACGTTGAAGAGGGTGGGGCTGAGCGAGGAGCCTTGAGGAACGCCGCAGATGACTTCGGTGGCTTCTGATCTGAACGGGGGAGGCGGACTCTCTGTGTCCTTCCGGCGAGGAAGGAGATGATCCATTCTAGTGCCTTCTCTTGGATTCCGACGTTGCTGAGGCACTGCACTAGGGTGCGGTGGCAGACAGTGTCGAATGCCGCGGAGAGGTCCAGGAGGATGAGGGCCGCAGTTTCTCCGTTGTCGAGCAGGGCTCGGATGTCATCGGTGGCTGCGATGAGGGCGGTCTCGGTGCTGTGGCTGGCCCCGAATCCAGACTGTGAGAGGTCGAGGGGTCCGTTCGTCTCGAGGAAGGCGGCAAGCTGCTTGTTGACGGTCTTCTCGATGACTTTGGCCGGAAACGGGAGGAGCGAGATGGGGCGGTAGTTTTTTAGTTCGGTGGGATCCGCTGCTGGTTTCTTCTGTAGAGCGCTGAGTTCGGCGTGCTTCCAGCTCTCTGGGAAGGTAGCGGTGTTGAAGGAGGTGTTGATGATGTCCCTCACGTGGGGTGCGATGATGGCGTCGGCCTTGTTGTAGACGTGGTGAGGGCAGGGGTCGGTTGGGGATCCGGAGTGGATGGAGTTCATCGTGCGGATGGTGTCTTCGGTGGTGATCGGGGTCCAGTCGCGGAGGGTGGTGGTGGGGGTCGTTGGTGTGGTCATAGGGTGCGTCGGTTGTGTGCTGAAGCTGTTGTGTATGTCTGCGATCTTGCTGTGGAAGTAGGAGGCGAGGGAGTTGCAGAGGTCTTGTGATGGGGTGATGTCGTTGTTTCCGGCGTTGGGATTGGAGAGCTCTTTGACGATGTTGAAGAGTTCCTTGCTGTTGTGTGCGTTGTTGTCCAGTCGATCCTTGAATGCGGTTTTCTTGGTGGTGTGGATCAGTTGTGAGCTCCCTCCAGCCGCCGGACGACCCAGCCGCCGCTGAGCCGCCCTCGGTCCTCCTTCCCGTCACTGCCCTCCGGCGTCTCCGCCCCCTTCCTGCCCATTGGCCGTCCCGCTCCCGCCACCCAGCTGACCCGCCCTCCCGGCTCCTCACTTAAGGGGACCGAACGCAGGGGTAGGGAGCGACCGCTGAGCCTGCTCCAGGCGAGGTCGGAACAACACACCGCTGCTCCTGCCCGGGTGTTTTCGGGTTGCGAGCTTGAGGCGGTTATGTTGTCTGGTGTAGGGTCTCTGCGCCAGGTTCGCTCGAGGGCCCGGCAGTTCTTCTTGGAGCTCTTGAGTTCGTCGGTGAACCAGGGCGCTTTCTTACTGCCGGGTCTGCTGGGCGGGGTCTTCAGTGGGGCGAGGTCGTCTGCGCAGTTGCTGATCCACTTCGTTAGGATGTTGGCGGCCTGGCTGGGGTTCGCGGAGCCGGCGGGGGGTCTTGGCTCAGGGCTGCGGCGAGTTGGTCGGCTGTGATCTTGTTCCAGTTTCTGCATGCGACCTGTTGCTGGTGGTGGTGAGTCGTGTTCTTTTTGAAGCTGAAGTGGACGCAGCTGTGGTCCGTCCAGTGGAGTCCGGTGGCGTGGCTGAAGGCGATGTGCTGGCTGGATGAGAAGACGGGGTCGAGTGTGTGTCCGGCATAGTGGGTGGGGGAGGTCACCAGCTGCTTGAGACCGAGGTTGGTGAGGTTGTCCAGCAGGGTGGTGGTGTTGCGGTCGTTGGTGTTCTCCAGGTGAAAGTTGAGGTCCCCGAGAAGGATGTAGTCAGCGGAGGGAGGGCGTGCGGGCTGATGAAGTCGGCGATGTCTTCGCTGAATTGTGTGCGTGGTCCCGGGGGTCTGTAGATGAGGGTGCCTCTGAGGGTGGTCTTGGGGTCGGTGTGGATCTGGAAGTGCAGGTGTTCGGCGGCTGTGAGGGTGTCGTTGGTGTTGGTCGTGATGCGGATGGTGTTCTTGTGGACGATGGCGATGCCTCCTCCGGTCTGGTTGATGCGGTCCCTCCGGGTGATCTTGTATCCGTCCGGGATGGCGATGGCGATGTCGGGCGCTGAGGAGGCGTTCATCCAGGTTTCCGTGAGGAAGGCGACGTCTGGGAAAGCGGTGTCGATCAGGTTCCAGAGTTGGACGGCGTGTCTGTGGACGGAGCGGGTGTTGAGCAGGATGCACTTCAGGTGGTTGCTGCTGGTGCTCGATTTGGCGGGTGTTGGTGCAGTGCAGGTCCGGATGCTGGTGAACTTGCAGGAGTGGCAGCTGAAGGGTCCGTGGGTGCTTCTTGGTGTGACTCGGTGGCATCCGGGGATCCGGCCGGTGTTGAGTGCGTTGAGGTCGGTGGTGTCGTAAGTCCGGCGGGTGGGCTGGGGTCTGCGGGGTCCAGGGGGTCTGGCGCTGGGCGCGGTCCAGGCGCGGACGGGCTTACCTTTGGTGCACCTTCGGCGCTCATTCGGTGCTCCCGCTGCGCGCGTCCGCTGCGCGGTCGCTCAGGGGGCGTCATAAGTGAGGAGCTGGGAGGGCGGGTCAGCTGGGTGGCGGGAGCGGGGCGGCCAATGGGCAGGAGGGGGGCAGAGACGCCGGAGGACAGTGGCGGGAAGGAGGACCGAGGGCGGCTCAGCGGCGGCTGGGTCGTCCGGCGGCTGGAGGGAGCTCACAGGTGGGGGAGGGCAGCAGAAGGGGGGAAGAGGGGTACAGAAGGCAAGAGGGGAAAGGGGAACAAATGCAAAATACACAGGCGGAGGACAAGGGGAAACAAAAGGCACACAGCAGATTACAGAAGGCAAAAAGGGGAAACAAATGCAAAATACACCAGGCGAAAGACAAAGGGGAAACAAAAGGCACGCAGCAGATGGCAAACGGCGGCAAAACACGATGGCAGTAGCACGAAGTGCACAGCAGTCAGCAGGGCAGAGTACTGGCAGCAGCGGGCAGGAGCAGCGGTGTGTTGTTCCGACCTCGCCTGGAGCAGGCTCAGCGGTCGCTCCCTACCCCTGCGTTCGGTCCCCTTAAGTGAGGAGCCGGGAGGGCGGGTCAGCTGGGTGGCGGGAGCGGGACGGCCAATGGGCAGGAAGGGGGCGGAGACGCCGGAGGGCAGTGACGGGAAGGAGGACCGAGGGCGGCTCAGCGGCGGCTGGGTCGTCCGGCGGCTGGAGGGAGCTCACAGGTGGGGGAGGGCAGCAGAAGGGGGGAAGAGGGGTACAGAAGGCAAGAGGGGAAAGGGGAACAAATGCAAAATACACAGGCGGAGGACAAGGGGAAACAAAAGGCACACAGCAGATTACAGAAGGCAAAAAGGGGAAACAAATGCAAAATACACCAGGCGAAAGACAAAGGGGAAACAAAAGGCACGCAGCAGATGGCAAACAGCGGCAAAAAACGATGGCAGTAGCACGACGTGGAGCGGTGTGTGGGGGCGACCTCGCCTGGAGCAGTGTCCATGTGATGTGCTACAGCCTACAAGTTTCTACATTACTGGAATCAAAAGCTTTGCAGCACTACTTGTTGACTTTCTGAAAATAATTACCAATTGCCTCGAGTTAGCTCAGGTTGGGCGAAGAACTTCACAAACAATGTGGCTCACCCACGAAAGGTCTTTGAAGGGTTTACCTTGTCACGTGACATAGCTGTGTTCCATGACAGCGTAGCAGATCTCCTCGGATACCAAGAGAAAGAGTTGGTGACAGCAACACTCACTGTTAAGGCAACCAAATGCCTACCTGAGCAGACCTTGATGGTCTACTTTGCTGCTATCCTGGAGGACAAAAGAGAGAACTTCCTAAGGCCAAAGTGAAGGCTATCTGAGATTTGAAGACCACAGCCACCTAAACCCATGTGCAAGCATTCTCGGGCCTCACAAGGCATTACCAAAGTTGTAGTGTAGAACATTGGTTCTATTGTTGCTCTGCTAACTGCACTGACATCAAAGAAGAAGCCTACCATGCAAACTAGACCAGGTCTTGAAACAATTCAATGTTAGGCACCACGGTTGAATATATCAAACTTCCTTCAAACTTTAATTATGCAGACCAATGCATGAAACAGCTGAAAGGGTACAATCATGTCCCAGGTGAATGAGAAAGGATGCAAACACCTTGCTGCATTTATTAGAGGCATTTCCTGCCCAGAGATCTTACTGGTATGGTACCAGACTATCGTTGTCAGAGATTCATCTGTCATGAATATTGAGTCCTATATATTGGCTACAAAAATATGACCTCAATGGAGTTAATAATAGAACATCTGCACCCAATTGAACAATATTGATGTACATAATTTTTATGTTATATGATATTTCTGACTATAATATTCTGAGATATAACCAACTGTGCAGTTTCCAATTGGGTTGCAAAGAATCCTCCTCTACTTGGTTCAGACAACCTTCACCATTCATTCATAGGGGTCCACAGTGGTCAGCATTTAATGATTTCATGTTCACCTCTGGGGCCATTAGGCATGGCTCAGAGGGTGCTCAATGAGGGCTGAGCCCTTCAGGTCTTTGTTGAGGTGGGGTGGCTTTGTTACCATCATGGACATTGTGGGAGTAAAGTCATGGTAAGGGCCAGCTCCTGGAGAGGTGAGGGGTTAGTTTATATGTGTCTGTGCAATATTTTTTGGTATTGGGACTACAAGTTCCAGAGTTTCAAGCATGCCGGTTATCTTGAGTCAGTCCCTACTATAAAGGTGGTCCTGTCCAAAAACTTGTGCTTACTATTCTGAGAGTGAGCAGCGGAGTGGTTCATTGTGGAAGCCTATCCTAAGTTGAGACCTGAGAGAATCTGGACATTGAGGATGGCCAGGCCTCTGGAGTAAGAACATTTGCCCCAACTTTATTTCCTTTTTCTGTGAGAGAATTTGAGAGTAGATTTGCATTTTGGCAACTTTAAGGCCCTCTAGAAGTTTTTTTAGGAAGGCTCGCCTACAAGGCAGAGGTTTAGTTGCGCACTTAATTGAGAAACAAATTACATCATCTTTGGACAGGGTTTAGACTTTTTTGTGAATGACTTCCAAGAGCCTGAATTGAGTTTATTTTAGAGAAAGACTCTGTGGTGAAAAGCGCAAGACCCTTAAATAAAACTGTGAAACTAGAGACTTGGTTGTAAGCCTCGAACAACTAAAAGCATAATTGTGTCATGAAAGGTTTTCTACAGATTGCACTAGCCACCACTTCCAAGAAGGGTGACGGAACAGCTGAGCCCAAACCAAGGTGGGGAAACCACAGGCCCACAATTTGTAGTATGTTATTGCTTTCAGAGCATAAAAGTGATTAATGTTGTACCCCAAGAGAGAGTTGATGAAAACCATATGATTTGTGCTGATTTTGTTAATCAACTAGTTGTCTCCATTTCTGGTTCAACAGATTAGCATCTGAAGTGTAATGTTATTTATGAACCTATCTTCAAGTTTCCAGCTAAGTTCTCGGGAGGGAGTTGCTGTTCTGTCACTAATTTAGAAGTGCTTGCATAGCAACCATCAGAAATAGTTGCAAATCTGTCAAAAGAGTTGTAGCAAAGGATTTTCTGTAGGTAAAAGCAAAGCGTTTTACTGTTGTGTACATTTTTATGGGCTGACAGATAATCAGGGCTTTGAACTTTGCTGGGAATAATTCATTCTAAGAACTGCTGCTGAAAGGGCCTGGAATTTTTGTTTCGGAACAATGATTGGAAGGGCTTGTTGACTGAGTCCTGGAAAACTATGATGTTTTATTTGGTGTACAGTCCCATCATACATCTCTGCACATTAAAAACGGTATCTGGTAGATTGTCCTGAAAAAGAAAAATGCCATATCCACTACCAAACCACTTGTAACTGATATTAAAAAGAAATGGCATTAATTACGCAATAAGATTATAGAAAGAGAAAAGTGCATGCAAAAGGAACAGGAATTGAATCATTTAGATACTATTGACTTGCTAGTTTGGAAGGACTAGATGGAATTAATACCACCCTGAAAATGCACAGAAAATGAACAGTCAGGTAAGATTTTCCACTTCACCGTTCGTTAAGGTAACTTTAGGCCCAGGTGTCATTCTTTACCACATGGGCTTAATGTCGCGTAGTTTGGGTGCATTTTGTGTTAAGCAGAATTCCAAAAACTACTTGTGGAGTAATTAAGTACCATCCCATGCACAAATTTAGAGTACGCACATTGAACAATATGAACAATCATAATGCAAGTGGCTGCTATATGCGGCAATTATGTTTTGCATACTTTTATTAGCATGAAATGCAGGCTCTCATCCACAACGGACGCAAAGACACATTTATGTCTTATCACAAAATTACAGTCTTGCATTTTGCGGCAATTATGTTTTGAATACTTTTATTAGCATGAAATGCAGGCTCTCATCCACAACGGACGCAAAGACACATTTATGTCTTATCACAAAATTACAGTCTTGCATTTTGTGTAATTACGTAAAGTTTTACGTCATTTTTCAGACACTGTACATTACACACATTTTACACACACCTACATAACTTTAAACACTTCAAAATCTTTTACTTCATGAACTCTCTAAGAAGTAAAACGTTGGTCAACAAATCTGCTCTAGTGCAATTCTTATTAAAATGTGTTGGCTGTGAAAAAGTAGCAAATATATAACTAGTTTCCCAAGCTTGAATGATCCCAATCCTTATCAGTGAAGTAAAACAAGATTGCTAACTCCTGCCTCTGCCTGGAGGAAAATACCTCAAAAAATACCACAAGAAAATTGAGGGCCAGAGGGATCAAAATTAACTTTATAACAACTCATTTAGTCACCCCTCTAGCAGGGTGCACTAGCCCTCAGGTAAGGGTACAGAGGAATGAGGCCTAAACCCCTACAGTTTCTAATTTCATGCGAAGACATTGTGAGTGTAGTAATACAATAAAGAGAATATGGCCTGGAAGTTGGTCATTACGAACTCCACAGGTCCATAATAGCTTTACTAAAACCTGGGAAATTTGGTAACAAGCTTTTCAGCACATTAAACCCACACTGATGCCAGTGTGGGATTTAATGTAAAATGCACTCAGTGGGCATCTTAGAGATGCCCCCTGAAAAACGACCAGCCCTGGTGTGGTTCCTGAATGGCTGCCTTCCATTTGCCACCACCAGACAGGTTTCTGGGTCCCTGGGTACAAAGCCTGCGCTCTCTGGGTCCAGAAACATAGCCCATCCTGGGCAGAGGTGTCATGCCTCCTCCCCAGGATTGGCTGGGTTCACGAAGGGGAAGCTTCACAAGCCTGCCGCCTTTGTAAGTTGTTTCTGCCTTTTGCTGACCCAGCAACTGGCTCCCACTGGTTCTGCCCCCAAATTGGGCGGGGAAATCAGTGCGAAAACCAAGGTAGGAGGAGCAGTGTGTCCACCTTAGCTCACCACACCCCTCATGTGGGAGAGGCGAGGTGAAGTACACTTTTCAGTCCACTCCATCTTGAAGATAAGCAAACTCAGCCAATTAGGGAGAGGCTAATGCCCCCTTCCACTGGAGGGTGGCATAACACCCCTAAATTTAATATTTAGGGTCAACACTGAACCTTGCCTCCTCAGATTCGAGAAAGAAAAAGGACCAAAGAGCCGTGCTTACGTAGGAGGAAGAGGACACCAACTGCTTTGGCCCCAGCCCTACCGGCCTGTCCAGACTCCGACCTGACTACAGCGAGACCCAGCGTGTCCAGCAGCCCCCCAGAGCACAAAGGGCCTGCCCTGCAGCCATCTTTAAGACTATCTCCTGTGACCACTGGATTTGCTGAACAAAGTCTCACCCACAGAATCCGGTTCTAGGCAGCTCTGCGATTTTGCACCACTTTGCACCTGACACCCACAACCTGTGTTCGAGTGGCCCACCACCACGAGGAGCTCTCTCCAGTGATCCTGACATTGACCTCCCTCAAGCTTAAAGCCGTTGCCTGCAGCCTCAACCTGAAGCTTCACAGGCCTGTCGCCTTTGCAAGCTGTGCCTGCCTTTTGCTGCCCTCGCAACTGGCTCCCACTGGTTCTGCCCCCCACTCTGGCATGGAAAATCGATGGAGAAACCAAGCTAGGAGGAGAGGTGTGCCCACCTTAGCTAACCACACCACTCAGGTGGAATAGGCAAGGTGAAGTTCACATCTCAGTCCCCTTCATCTTGAAGATGAGGGAACCCAGCCAATTAGGGAGAGGCTAATGCCCTCCTTGCACTGGAGGGTGGCATAATAGGGTGTGTATCCTCCCCAAGGAAGGGACCCATTGGTCCAGACGTGTGCACCAATTTAACGCCCCCAATTTTGTATTTAGGGGCAACCCTGAACTTTGCCGCCTCAGATTTGAGGAAGAAAGAAGAAGCACTGAAGAGCTGTGCTGACCCAGGATAAGGAGGACACCAACTGCTTTGGCCCCAGCCCTACCGGCCTGTCCCAACACCAACCTGACTACAGTGAGATCCGGGCATGTCAGGCAGTCAGCAGACCCCCAGAGATCAGAGGACCTGCCCTGCAACCATCTTTAAAAATGCTGTCTCCTGTGAGCACCGGATTTGCTCAATAAAGACTCACCTACAGAATCCGGATCCAGGTGGCTCTGCGATCTTGCACCACTCTGAACCCGACAACCACAGCTTGAGTTTGAGTGGCACAACACCATGAGGAGATCTGGTGATCCCCGACCTCCCTCAAGCTACAAGCTGTCGCCTGCAGCCTTTCCCTGAAGGGTCCCCCGACAGTGACCAAAGCTGGTAAGAAGAACCTGGCGCCAAAAGACACCCTGGTGCCCCACTGCCTTGGGTGGCCCAACTGACGGTGTCCAGGCATCCCCCAACTTACCTCTCCAACTGGTGGTTGCCTTTAGGAAGCCTTCCTGCCCGAGCCTGCAGCATCTTTGCTGTACCCAGATTTCTGCTGTTGGGCTCCTGATGCTCACCCATGGCTTCCAGTAATTGGTCCAGGAGGACCACAACTCCCACGATCCTTGGCGCGCGGACGCACAACAAAAGGAGGTCGCCGGCCCGCAGCACTTGTAGCTGCTTTCCGCTGTTGGGCTCCTGCTGCTCACCCAGGGCTTCCTGTAATCTATCCAGGAGGACCACAACTCCCACGATCCTTGGCGCGCGTACGCGCAACGAAAGGAGGTCGCTGGCCCACAGTGCTTGTAGCCGATTTCCACTGTTGGGCTCCTACTGCTCACCCAGGGCTTCCTTGAATCGGTCCAGGAGGACCACAACTTCCGCGATCCTCAGTGCGTGGACGCGCATCAAAAGAAGGTCGCCGGCCCGCGGCGCGGGATGTGCCCGGGGACACGCCTGGGTCATGCCTGGGTCATGCCCGGGCTAAGCCTGGGCCAAGGACCGGCCCATCCACGCCCGCTGGAGCCCGGAAGAGGCTGGGCTGGTGGGCTGGGCCCCCCCCTAAAGGGTAGTTCTGAAAATCCAACAAGAAGGATATTTGATGATATCTGGTGTTATGGGGAAGTCGAAGACAAAAACCTATGACCAGGGACTCCAGGCAGTCAACACACTGGACTCTTTCTTGCTGAGTCCTGACAAAAGCAATTGAGAGGGCAGAAGGAAGGTTATCAGTAGGAGAGGTGAGCACTCAGTCTTTACAGTCCTTACAAACGTCTGGGCCTATTGGTCCCTCCCCCACGAAGTGCCAGATGTGCCCACTAGCTCGAATGCGCTGAGTGTAATTGTAAGGACGGACCCCCAACCATTACTTGGTGACTCTGCTACCCAAGACTCTTCCGAGGAGCCTCCGACTAAAAAAAAAGAGGGGTGGAAGACCCCCAAGACCACCTAAGACTGTAAAAATGGTTACAGGGGCAGGGGTAGGAGGAGATCTTGCCGCTAATTCTATATCCGGTCCTGTGGTAGCTAATTTGGAACTGGAGCGAACTATCTCATGCCTGTTGGAACTGCTGATAGAGAGGTTGGAACAGATCGAGGCTAGTGTAGCCTTGATCAGTAATTGGAGGGGCAGTACATCTGAACGCACTCAGAGACTTACAGAGGACCCGAGAGTGGTATCTTGTACATGTAAATGCAAAATCCATCCTCCTGGTAATACATTACACAGAGGAAGTACCATAATCACACTCCCTCAGCATCATCTACAGGGCAACAGAGGGTAGAGAGCAGCAAAATGTATTTAGACGCAATTAGGGGCGATCGCGTAAGTCACGTGCAGCAAAAACAAACACATAGGGTCCACTAGTGATCAACATCAGTCCACACATATACCCAGAGGAATAGAAACTCCTAGAGATTCTAGGGTGAACCAGGATAAAATAGAGGATAAGCGGGGAGTCTACCCACAAAAGCTCGGTCCTAATTTAAGTTTAAACCTCTCCCCAGCCGCATCCCCATTTGTAATTATATTAGGAGACACTCCAAAACTACATCATGCTCAGCTAGAAACAACTCAGCAATTAATGAATAAGTCATTACACTGGTTATCCAAGTTTATTGACCCTTACTACCGCTCGTCCATTGCAAATCATATTATCATGGCCAGAAGAGTGCGATGGCTGGGTTATTCCCCAAAAACACGCGGGGGGCTGCATTGTTATTAACTTTAATAACCAACACTCTGTAAAATATCTTCTGGATAGGCTCCCTAGTGCCCCCACTTTGTATACGCAAATTTGTGCTGTCCCATTGGTTTTTTTTTATAGACCACAGGGGCTAGAGTATATAGAGAGCAGAATGGTTGATACATTAGACACCCACCCACCGCCTGCTCCCCTGGTCCTCCAGGAAAGATGGAATCAGACACCTACAATCCCGCTGGCTACTAGCTTCGCGGTACTGGAGGGGCTTGAATCTTGCGATTGACAGGAGGAGAATGGGGAAACCCAGCATTTACTGCAAAAATGCGGACAGAAGGATAGAATTCTCTATTACCTAATCACTCACCGGACCAAAGGGAAAGAATGGTCAAAATTCTTAGCTAGAAAATAGCAGGGCTTAGATCAAAGCTAAATAACAATGACTGGCTCAAAATTATCGGCCGTTATGACTTAGTATGTTTGCAAGAAAATTGGGAAGTGGGGGATGTCCATATCAATGGATACTGCTCAGTTCAAACTCCAGCAATCCCATCACGATCGGGCCTAGTGAGGGGGGGCTAATTGACCCTATTTAGGAACACACTATGTGTAAAAGTTCACCAGACTGATGTAGGGTCCATGTATTTTCACATCATAGTGTGTAGTGGTCCCAGGGAAGAGGATATTATGATATTTAACTTCTACAACAATAATTTTGAGGGTAGAATAGCAGAGGTAATTGAGCTATTAGAAGGCGCTATCGACAGGGCTGTAATTACTCACCAACACCCCTTGAACACAGTCTGGATGGGCTATTTTAATGCATATAGCTGCCCAAAGATTTTAAAACCTGTTTGTGTACTGATAGATGATGAAGGCGAAGTACCAACTAATTTTTTGCATACACCCTATGGGGAAGAATGAAATAGGCTTCTGATTGTGCGAAATTTGGTCATTCTTAACCCTATCAATGAGTCCTTTGGGTACCCTGGAAAAAACCCTTTGGTGATACCATATATGGCTCTACGCTAGATTATCTGGCACTTATTCTAAAGCCTTTATTTAACCAGATAGAAGTGCTAAGGTTAAACTTTAGTGATCATGCTGCACTCTCCTTCCGGATTCGCTGGAATAACCCTTTCAGACAGTCTGAAAGAAGAATGCAATTGCCAACAATAGCAAGGAAAAATGGAATTGTACTTAAATGGGCAAAGATAGATGTTTTTGTCCCTAACATAATTGATTCCACCTAGCAGGAACTTAAAATCTGTCTTGATCTGAATAATGACCTGTTGATTATTGTAGAGGCTTTTGTCTCACTGCTTAAGACAGTGGAAAGTAACCTATGTTCACATAATAAGAAACCGCAATCTAGGGCCCGAGCAGGTTTGATGCGGCATGTACTAAAGCTCTTGGTAATTTACATAAAGTATTAAAAGGGAGACTAAGAGATAAAGAACTGTTTGTTTCCGCCCATGCCCATTATAAGGTTTGTAGACGTCTTAGGTTGAAAACATTAAAAGAGGAGGCTTGGGCCAATCTGCATTGTGCATCATTGCTAAAAGATTCTAAGACATTTTGGGCTGTAGTTAATTCTCTATTTTTGAACCAAGAGGCAGCCCATTCTTTAGAGGTCCACGTGGGAGAAGGTGATTGGGTGGACCACTATTCAGGTATTTTTGGCATACCCTCAAATGAGGAAAGGCTAAATGAAGTTGCTTTAAATAGGGGTGTATGTACCCCCATAGTTTTTTCTTTGTCAGAAGTAAGATGTGGTCATATGCAGTGCAGAGGCTCTAAAGCCCCAGACCCGGATGGGGCTCCTGTCGACTTCCTCTTTGGTAGCCCAGATCTCTGGGTCAGGCTTTTAATGAATGTGTTTAACACAATTGCTACAGTGGGCCCCCCGGCATCATGGAAAACGACGACCATTGTGCTAATTTATAAAAAAAGAGACAAGTCTCTGCCTAAGAACTATAGACTCATCTCACTTTTAGAAGGAAATCTAAAATTAATGGGTCGTCTGCTCTTAAATAGATTAAAAGAATGGCGACTGAAAATAATATTTTAATACCGGTGCAGTATCGTTTTAAGAAAGGGATGGGCACTTTAGATCAGTATCTAAACCTGAATCTCATTGCAGCAAAATACACCCAAATTAAAGAAGGAACCATTTATATGGGGTTTATGAACCTTTCGGCAGCTTTCGACATAGTAAATTGCGGACCGTCCTGAAACATATGGAGGGTCGACGATAATATAATACTCTTAATTTGTCAACTATATTCCGAATGTACAGCATGTGTTAGATTTGGTAGCCAAGGTGAATGCACTAGATCATTCCCTATTCTTAGGGGTGTCAGGCAGGGGTGCGTTCTAGCCCCCTTCCTGTTTTCCCTGTATACTAATGGCATTGAAGCAGCAATTGACCAACCTGCAGTTGATTTCCCCATGATGAATAATAAACGGATCTCGACTTTACTCTATGCTGACGACACTTTCTTGATTGCAAGGACTGGCATAGCGCTTCAAAAGCTGATCAATAACTATGTACCTTATATGGCCTCCTTGCATCTAAAGCCAAACAAGTCGAAAACCTTTGTTTTGATGGTGGGTAAGCAACCAATTAAAAAACCCTCATTTTATATTGTGGAATGGAAAGTGGAGATTACCAAGTCCTTTTTATACTTTGGTGTACTTTTTAACAACAGGGGAACATGGGCAAATATGATATTAAACAGATGTAATGCCCTAGAGAAGTGCACTGTGGCTATGTTCTCCTTTATTAAAAAACTGGACAGTGAGCCATTAGAGCCAATCAAAAAGATTTACTCTACTAAGTCCATTTCCTCCGCAACATATGGAGCTGGAATCTGGGGGATATCGAATGCTAATCAACTACAACGGTTAGACGATTGCTTTCTTTAAAAAACTATTATCTCTACCTTATAGTTGTTCAAGCTATACAATTCATCACTAATTGAATGTACCACATATAACAGTTGTCATATCACTTGCGCAAGCCTTACTTTGGCTCTCAATCTGGCAAAGGAACACTGTGGGCCTAACCCGAAACATCATTAAGGATTGCCTCGATTGTGAACAGGCACACAAGGCCCCTTGGTTTAAATATGTAAGGGAGACATTAGTAAGTTTGGGCCTAGAAGCATTGTATAATGATCCTCTTAAGTCCCAGAAAGTATCCAAAGCTGAAATTAAATCTTGCTTTTAAACCTTCATGGGAAATAAGAGATATGCAGCTAGCTGTAATAAAAAAATGGTAGCATTATACCTGGGACTGCCTTCAGCTTGTAAGGGCCCAAATCCATACTTGGTTGCTGTGACCAACCTCCGTCACCGCTATGTATTAGTACGTTTTAGACTAAACCTCATCCCTTGCATGTTGGGCTTTCCCTCGGGAGTGAATTTGATTAGTGAATTGCCAGTATGTCCCTGTGACGTTATTTTCTCTTAGTCCAATCTTCATGTCATATTTTTCAGTACATTTTATGTTACTGAGCACAAAAAGTTTATTCGCCCAATATTTCAGAAATATAAATTTGCCCAATGTCCTCCAGCTCTGTTTTTCCTTCAAATGTTACCTATGTGTGTTTCTCCCTTGCTTCCTATTTATGTCTGATTCTAGTAAATCGGAGACGGATTAGCCAATAGCTTGCACCTTAATAGTTGACAGCCTGTTTAGTATGTATCTTTTTCATTCTAAATGAATTTACATGTTTTTTAATATTGTATTTTTAACTCAACTCTTTTTACCTTGTTTTTATCTATAATAATTAATTATTATGTTATGAAAATGAGATATATTAACTGACTTAGTGTATGACTTTCACACTTTTATGGCCTTAATGGTTAAGGTCGAATAAAGTTATTTGAATTGAATTGCTGAACCCAAGGTCTCCAATGGAATCCACATGGTCCCCGACATCTCCTTGGCACACTTCACCAGGCCACCCCTATGCTGCTGGTGGTACAGCTCTTATGCTGATTGTTGGCCCCTGCAATGCTGACCTTAACCCCAGGAGCTTGGCTCCCAAATCCCTGTGGCCTGCTCGTAAGCAGTCCCTGACCGAAGGCTCCCTTAGCCCCAATGGCTAATATTGGGCCCTTGCACTCTGCACCCGCCCGCCACACTGCTGCTGGTGGTGCATTTTGAGTACTTACCTAGACCTTGGAGAATCTTGGTCCTAACCCCCAAAACTCCCACTTGTAAGTCGTTTACTTACCTAAGAACTGTTAATACTTATTTTCCCATAGGAAGCAATGTTAGATATCCGGTGTGGTATCTGGGCATGCCACCCCAAGTAGTCGATATAATCCAAAAGTAATCTAAAAGTATTCCAAAAGTAATTACTGTGTACTTTAACCTGTTTTGAAAGCCTCTACAAACCTGTAACGATTGATTGCAATTTCAACCACAACTGCATTTCCTTGTAAAATCTTGCACTGGAGAATATATTTCATTTACCTGTGCCAAGTCCGCCTTGGTTCTAGAAATAAAACATAAGTATACCCTTTTTATACTTACCTAATTGGTCTGGATTCAGTCTCTGAGTGTGTGCCATCAGTCATGAGCGAGTGAATAATACACAAATTGCTTAACACGCCCCCTGGATAAGCCTAACTGTTCGCCCACACTACCACAAACAGAGCTGTTAGTACTTACCTAATTTAGCTACTGTTATGCTTTTGGGGACTCCCTGGACTCTGTGCACACTAGACCTTACTTTGGTATAGTGTATACAGAACCAACTTCCTAAAAGTGGTAACAATGGAAGGATCTACAAATGTTTGGAGGTAAACTGGCAGTGAAGTAGATGAATTTATCTCCAATAATTTTGGATTAATGGGCAGTCTAAAGACAGTTTCTGAAAGGAACAAAATAGCATGCAAATACCAATTCTGGAGGGAATACTTCAGCCTCCAAAACCGGATTTTACTCAGAATTAACACACACATCAAAATCAGCACCTGTGTATTCCTGGATGTGTGCTAAGAATGTAGCATGTGTCAGTGCTTTTGTTTACAAGCACCATAAAGGCCACATTTATAAACACAAAACCCAGGACAAATCCATTCAAAATTGAATTGCAGATATTTTCTAACCACAAAATAGTATTTACGATAAAAATGTAATTATATTTATTCTCAAACATTATGACCTATCCAAAAAGGAACCCAGATTTTATAGGAGTTCTTATGCCTATATCTACCTCTCATCATGTAAAAGGCAGCTTCTAGTTGGGAACACACCACAAAAGTAGCCCACCCATGCCATCAGTCTCGAGGATGAGGATTAATCCATTCATTAGCGATGCATAATCTAGCAATTGTTACAGTGACACACTTATGTGTCTGTTCTACCATATAGCTTCGATACCTGGGATATTGGAACTCACACATTTATAAAACATAGCTGGTGTATAATATAAACTAAAGAGAATCTTATAATATTGGAACATGATTCACTAAGATTAATAGTTGTACACCCCATGCCACATATTGCTGGGTCATGCTCAATGTCACTCTCGTTCTGAGTGTCCAACTTCATTAGGAAGCATGTGCTCCAGGATCATGTGGCTTATGCTCACGAAACACACTGGACCTCATTACGATGTTGGTCAGAGTTCCCTATGACCGACACCATTGCGGAATCGGGACTGACAGACCTCTGGTCATCAGTCTTAACCGCATGATTACAATGTCAACACACACTGTGTAGTCGCATACTCCCATTTCCCTATAGAGCTTGTTCTGCGACTGTAAACTGGCCGTAGCACAAGCTCCCATAGGGAAAATGGGAGTTTGTGTAAATCCCTGCACCCTGTTGTGCCTGCCACAGGGTGCAGGGATTTACAGGAGGGCACCAGAGGCTGCCGCCGCTGGTCTAACGGAGCTGAGGGGCTATGCCCCCCCACCTTTTGCCCCTCACTAATTGTGTTTGTCAGGCGGAACAAAGGTCTGCCTGACAGACACTGTTCATTTTCAGGTCAGGCAATCAGGAGCCAGACATGCCCTAAATGCGCTATGACCCCCTCAGCTCAGCATAGGTCCCTGAGGCCCTCCCCTCAGTGACGAGGGGTAGCATCACCTATTACCTCGAATCTTAGCGCTTCAGTTTTAAGCCCTGAAGCACCCAGTGTCGATTGTCAATCAGTGACACTTCATCACAGAGTGGGGTGGGGTCAGCTGTCTCACTGACCCCATCCCACTCTGTGATGACGTTGAGACTGCTGCCTTCCCTCCAATGATGGAAGGCAGCAGCCCTAAGCCTCCTGAGACCTCCGAGGCAGAGCTGCAGGTAAGTGTGTGTTTTTTTTATAAATTAGTGTTTTGTGCGCGGGTGCGTGTATGTATGAATGTTTGGTAATGAGTGTTGTGAATGGATGTGTTTGTGTGTGTGCAAACCCATGTGAATACATGGCTGTGACTTTGTGCGTGTGTGTCCCGTGAGCCCCCATCCCTCTCAAACTTACTAGCCCCCACTGACCAGAGGTGCCCCTAAGGCCCACACTAGTATGCCACCGAGACAAGGGGCCCCCAAATTCACTTTCCAACAGCTTTTCCGTGTCAGAAAGGCCAGCACAGAAAAGCTGTCGGAAACCGACATCGTAATCTCGACGGTGAAAATGTCATCCTATTGGGATTACAGACTAGTCTCCAAACAGCCTAACAGCGCCACAAAGAGTGTTAAGTTTTGTGACTCTCGTATACATTTTACAAGCTTGCAACGTATAAATGCAGACCCTACTGTAGTTAAATAAACTTTCTTGTAGAAGTTACCTACTTAAAGTGTAAGAGACACCCAGTAGGACCTGCACCAAGACATACTTTATAACTAGAAAGTATTGAAAAGATTGTACAGCTGATCAAAAGTATTAAGGATTAACTGATATGTGTTTCATCATTGCCACCCAGTGATATAATTTGAAATCTGATAAAGACCACCTCCTCCTTTCTAGAGGTGGTAATGGATGTTTTAAAGCTGCCCTGGATCTCTTATAATTCCAAATTAAACCAGTGATCACTGACTCTAATTTTGCTAATAATTTAGTTGATACAAGTAGAGGGGTTAAATTAGTTTTAACTGTTGTCTCTCAACCCCACATGTGATAACCGTTCCCTTTATGAGATTATTTGATCATTGTACCAATACTGTTTAATACTGGGTATTAGTTCATGAGTGTTTATAATTGTGCAAGCATGCCATTGAGCATTTTCAATTTAATGTGATCCAGTTTATGCTGCAAATTTATAATATTTATGAGTTAAGATATTATTAAATTACTTTGTACTTTATTGTTGCTGTCATAAGGTTGTTGTAGGTACCTAACACACCCCACATATACTTTATTGAACTAAGGGGCATATTTACAAGGCGGCGATAGAAAATTATCTCTGCTTTTGCGGCCGTTTTCGGCCGAAAAGCAGCGATAATTTTATCGCCTAATTAGCAAGGTCACGCTAACGAATGAAACCTTGCATTAGCGCACCTATTCTTAACGCCCAGCTTTGCATCTCTAATGAGATGCAAAGCTGGGCGTTCCTGACCTGACATGACAGGAGAAATGTCGCTAAGCGACATTTCTCCTATCATCCAGCCCCACGCTATGAAGCATAGCGGCAGGAAAAGTAGCGATAACCCCTGTTATCGCTACTTTCCTTACGCCTGCTTCAGGACTGACTTAGCCATGATATCCTTTGGAAGGTGGATATCATGGCTAAGTTTGTGAGTCCCTATCAACAAGCTAACGCCACATTGCATGAGATTATCGGACGTTAGGTAGTTAGCGCTAATAGCACGCTATCTCAGCGATAAAAATCCACGCTAGCCGGCGATAATTATCCTAGCGCTAAGTGCGCTTAGCGATAATTTTCGCCGGTTGTTGCTGGTATGCCCCCTAAGCACTGGATTGCACATCCATCTCTACCCTGATAATCATGGATCCACCCACTTTCTGTTGCAGGCTCGATTTCTTTAGTGCTGAGTTAGGAACCCTAAGATGTCTTTCATTTAGTTTCTGTGGAAAACCTGGCCTGCCAGCCTGCAAACCTCTATCTCTATAGTGTCATGACATTCTTTGGAGAGAAGCAATAACCTGAAAACCAGTAATTAAGGGTATTTTAGCGAATATAGTTTTTATCATAGCCCTAGTTCAATATAACATTTGCAGTTTGGTGCATGTGCCATTTATTGCTGTTGGAGGATGTAATTGTTTGCATTAGTGATGATGTAAAACAGCATGATAAAATCTGGCAACCATTCTCAAAAACTGCATCTGTGGCTGTTAAGTTCTTTGCTTTGCAATTATCATGCATGTGTCATGTATCTAAATCGCTGCCAGACACCACTCCCATCACCAATAATGTGGAGGTTCTAACAGGTTTTTCTCTCTTTAAATACTATTAACTGTACATTACGGCCAACTAAAGTGCTGAAGCAAACCACAAACCTTAATTACATCTTTGGACTAAGTGTGATCTAACATACAATCTGAGTTCAAGTAATTAAAATTAGAGAGACTGCTTTCACAGAATGTTTCTTCCAGCAAAGTGCTCAATTAGAGTCTTTAAACCTGTGCAACGGTAAAAGGAAAAAAAAAGCCTCAAACAATGTATCTGTTGAGGAGGTACGGTAAGTCGTAATCACAGGCACGTTCCCTTATGAATAATGCTGCAAAGCAAATTGGCGTGAATTCTGCGTCTAGGAGCTCTTGAAACCGATATCTAGCAGTGTACCTAGAGGGTGTAATTGTAATGCCTGTGCAAAGCCAGGTGTGGGAAAAACGCACGTAGTAACATGTTGAAACTACAGTATGGGTTGTCAAGGTAATGGCCACGTCTGAGTGTGTGTGCATGTCAGTGTGTGACCTCAGTGAAAGATAGTATAGTAGGAACACACTTTATATATAACAGATAGCTACAGTGCTTCAGAATCGCACGTGCAAAACACAGATTAATTTAGCGTATGTTGGGGGGAGGGTGGTGAAGCAACAAAAACATACTAAGTTGATGTATATTTAGAAACACATTAGGTTGCTTCCTATAGCGACCCTGAGTGAGATAATTACTCTATGACGCCTTAAGCAGGATGGTTCGGCCCAAGCTTCCCTTGCCTCCCAGTCAGTTATAAAACACACACCATCCCTAGGGTTCGCCATTGGTGGAGGGTGATTGTAGTAACGTAAGGAGCCGAAGGGCTAAGTGCGACCGAGTTGCAATGGAATGTAAGTAAAGTCATTGGTCTTGATCGTTTACGGTGCCAATGTTTAAGAACTGCTCTCTAAGCCTAAAGGACTTGGAGACAACCATAGCATGTGTCATGTATAGCTTTTACATTTATTTTATATATGTTAGATATAGGGCTGCTAGTACCTGAAGAGTGACAGATAGCTTTAGGGCCAATGGTAATAAGATAAGAACTTGAGCAATATCTGCAAGTGCAGGAGAAGTGAGTAGTAAATACATTAATGAGGCATCAGAATGTCCCTACGGTATTGAAAAGATATCTATATTTGTAGTCAGATGTGACTAAACATACAACATACATATAAGACGTTTTTGGAAACAGTTGTGCCAAAGGGCGCCTATGCAGTGGACTGATATCAAGGGAGTACTCATAACATGTTATATCTAAGAAGGACATCAGGCTGCCTCACAGGTCTCTTTTACAGCATCCATCTCTACCCTGATAAGCCTCTGCAAAGGTATGACGAGTCACTGCGAAGGCAGAGACAAAGCCTTAGATCTTGGCTTCTTCTTGAGATGCACTCCCTCAGTGATGTAGCAGATACAACGCATTCCTTAAGACAGCTTCTCCTATAGCAGATGAGAGAAACAATACTGCCCAATTCACCAAACTCTGTGATGTTAGTCTTGCTGATTCCAAGAGCTAATTTGGTTCACATCTGTAGGATCTGTGCAGCATGATTGTCATCAAGCCTAAAAAAGAAAGCTGGAGGAATGCCTATCATGTTGTTGCGGAGGTATGAAATTAATTTTGAAATACAATTAAAAGAGATTGCGTATACCTATATTGCACAGGACCAGCTTGTCTCAGTGAGAAGTTGACTCTGGTAATGAAACACAAAGGTCCTGGGGTCGCACTGGGTGCACCCAGTGCACACCGATTCTATGTGCACCCCTGCAAAACAAATGTGTAGTTTCCAGTGCTAACTCAGTAAGCTAGTAACTTTGATAAAGCTAGTACAGAAGACAAACATGGAGCCACAGTTCACACACCCCTTCATTTCTCTGTGCCTATGGCCCTGAAACTTTTGCCTCCTGTCACAGAGTGCACTTCCATGGGGCCTTCAGGGGACTGAGTCCCTTGCAGGGTGCTAATGCATGAATACTGACACCATAGCCTCTAACACACTTTCAGCATCCATGCATGGTCATGCCTGGTGAGGGTCTCCATTGGGGGAGAGGGGCACACAGGGTGAATGCAGCCTCTACAACGCTGTGCACCTATAATGGTAAAATGGCCCCTATGCATTGGCAAAGGCTATCCCTCGTTTGCATGAGTCACCTCCACCATATAAACAGGAGAAGACGACTTTATGTTCTATGAATGCTCACATTCTGCCTGTCCAACTAACATCACTGATGAGGGTCTCACGGATATTTGTGGCCTCTTCTTCTGTGACGGTTTGGTACCAGAATATTGTTGTCAGAGCACTTTCTGACATAAAGTTTGTGTCCTAAATATAGTTTACAAAACGTATTGCTGCAGCGTAGCTAATTATAGAAAATCTACACCTAATGGGATGATATTTTTCCAGAGGCTATTTAGGACACAATATTGGTGTCAGAAGATATTCCTGACAGTGGCAGGCTGGCACCAACCTGTCACACTAATTTACCACAGGAGTGCAGAAACAGACGCAAAAACCCTTTGTGCTCCTGGTTATGGCCAGATCCCATAAAACAGTCTCTGGTGTTCACTAACACATCTACCTGTTGTATGGAGTTACTAGGACCGCATCCATGTCATCTTAAAAAAAAGAAGTCATATGGAGCAATGATAATAAAAGAGGCAAATTGGCTCCGAAAAAATATACTAATTGCTGCCTGTTATCAACACAAAGTCTGATGACAGCAGAAGCAAGCTTTGGCAAAGCCAAAGGATCTGACTTTTCACATAGCTGCAGTACCTCATTATTACTACAAGTCATTCTTGAGTGAGAAGTAACAGCTTGAAGTCTTTCACAAGGCTGCAGTGTTTCGAAACATTACTGAATGTCCCTCTCAACAAGTCACTGAAAAAGATACAGTAATTGAAGTCGTTAATGGATGTCCCTCTGGAGTTAAAACCAACTACCTGACCTCTTCACAAAGGTGCAATACCTTTATTACTAGATGTCATTCTCAACTCAAACTGGAGTGCTTCAAATCACCTTCATAAAGCTGCTGGGGCGTAGCTTCAACATAGACATTTACATATACACTTTTGCGGCAATAAATGGAGCCTATCTTCTATAGGATAAATAAATATTCCAAAGAGTTTATGATAATGAGTCAATATTGCAGATTTTAAAAAAGACTTTTGATTGTATTGAAGTAAATAATCGCACCCTACTATACTTAGGTACTAGCATTCACTGGTAAATACAAGTACCCTCAAATGTTTAACGCTTGGGAACTATTTCTTCAGGCCGATGAATACATGTACATAAACAAAATCTATTCACTGAAAGTGAAGCTATCTAATTCCTATGTGCTGTTGTGGCAGTGAATTAAAAAGCCGCTGAACAGACCAAATGATAAAGAGCGTTGACAAAAAGCCCTCTGTATGAAGGCATTTTTAATATGTTTTTTGGGGGAAAACATGAGGCCAGCAAGACAATGAAAGCTATCTATCAGTCAGAGATTTAAAAAAAAACAGGAATGATGTGTGTGTAATGCAGAGATGGGAAATTTTGATGAAAAAATACTAGGTTAAAATATACTTTTTTCTCATTAAAAGCTACTCTTCAACCATAATGACTTACCATAAAAAAGGAAATGAAGTTAGGGCCCTGGAGGTCATTTAGGGGTTGCCAGGGGTCACCAAGGATGGCAACTGCTTTTGTGACCCCCTGGCCTCCGAGGTGGCAAAAACAGTGCCAAAAACACAGGGACGGTTGTACACTCCTTGTTTTCTGTGAACTTTCCATTATACTAATAGTGAATAATGTGTGTCTGTGTAACCATGTGTATGTGAGTGAAAGTGAGTGAGAGCCAGTGACAGGTAGTTAGTGAGAATGTGTGAGAGAATAAGAATGAGTGTAAGAGTGTTGGAGTGTGAGTGAGTAAACGTTAGTGTGTGAACGTGGTGTTGTGTTTGTGAGTCTGTTGCTGGCCCTGGCATACTGAAGGGTATTTTTGTCATTTAAAAACACACATGGAAGAAATATTGACACTGGCATACGTGAGCCTATTCTCACCATGACAGACACCTGGGACAAAATACTGGCACTGGCAGTAATTCTTGGTATAATGGGCATCAGTGGAAAAATGCTGGAAAACTTGAGGAAATTCCAGTCATGGTTCACCCATTACAAAATGCTGGTACTATCACACTGGAGGCAATTACTGACATAAAGGAGGGCGACCTGACATATGGGAAGGAGGCAACCATGACAAAATTCTCACTCTAGAGCACAGATGTCATTTTCTAAATAAGGGCCACCTATGGCATTTGGAGAGTGTAAAAGGCAACATTCTAGCACTGGCATCCTAGGGGCCCTTAAGGCATATGGGGAACCCATGAGAAAATGCGAGGAGCCCTGGAACAATGGATCTAATTTATAACATACAAGGCACCCATAGCACAGTCTGAAATAACATGGGGTTAACTCCTGGAGAGCAACAGGTTTCAGTAGCTTAGTAGAGTATGAAAGGAGTCGAATGTTAAAAGAATATTCTTTTAAAGTCTACAGCAGTTTATCAAATGTAATTGTTTTAAAATGTACTATTAGATCCTATTTCTTTTTTAAATGTTCTAGGGGAGTGAGCCCCCCAGGAGAGGTCTGGCTTACCGCTTTGTTCGTTCACTACCATTCATGGCAAGCATTTTGCTCCAGAACTTACACATATCAAGGCAGAACTATAATGTAGGTATTAGTTTAAACGGACATTGGTTGTGTTGTATTGTCACAATAATCATGCAGTTATTATGGAATTTAATCAATGTTAGCTATTGTGATTTCATCAAGGTTAAGGCTAAGTGACTGAAAATAAATCACGGTAAAGAGTCATTTGATGTCACTTCCTGTGATGTCATTAAGGTCAAAAGGAATATGATGTCATTTTGGTGAATCAATGTCCATGGTTAAGGAAGATGCAATGAGTATACAAAGGCCAAAATGGGGGCATTTTAAAACAGGATGCACACTTTTAGCTCTAGTCAACTATCTTTAGGTTCCATATAGTTGGATCTGTGAAGGAGCCAGGCAGATGAATAATGCCTTTTCGTGTTGTCCACACAGTCAAACATGCCAAATACTGCCAGACCAATGAATTACTGGGAGGTTGTAAAGGATCTAATAGTATACAATGTATTCCTGCCTTTTTCCTTTCGTCAATGCTATTTTGTCTGGCTAGGCCCAATGCAGGCACCCTTGCACCTTTGTACTTCTCTTGCATGCAAGAAGGTATTTGTGCTTGAAGGTGTGCCTTTCTTCTAAGTAAAATAACCTGTGAGGCGTATTTCTCCATGTACACGTGCTGCTGAATGCAGCACACATTGAAAGATGAAGCAACAAGGAGAATCAAAGCAATAACACCTTGTAACCTCACTCCTGGGACGGTTATACTTTCTGACGCATTCTAAGGTTTCCCTTGTTTAGTAAGTCTTGGAATGTGTCTCAAACCTAGGAACTTGCATGGGTACTTAAGCAATGTTCATGGACCCTCTCTCTGGTGCTAAGTAAGGCAATAGAGTGTGCTGTTGTGAATTGGATCACACAAGATGAATGACTCCTCACAGGCCTACGCAAGGTGGACTTGGGTTGGAGTCAATATATCATATAAGATGTGCCGCACATGTACAATTTTGCTTTGTGAAAGCTCCACACAACTCAGGTCATACATATACCCCTGAGTGCTGAAGTGCTTGCGCTTCTATATTACATGGAGGACTTTGCATAGCTTTGTGCGTAAGACATGGTTGAATCATAAAATCATGTTTCAATTTGGAATAACAACTGATTGTGTTTAAAAATCCTGGAAATGTGCAAGCTAGGTGTAACATACACTGTAATAAGGGTGATCCATTGTGACACCTCGCAATGACAGATTCCCCACAAAGTGCTTGAATAGAAAGCCTGTTATTATTATTAACAGTGTGGCACATAGGCCCCAGAAGCCATCTTAATAGGCACATAAGATTGAGATTGTGTGACATCCTGGTGTGTAGCCTGATAATGGCTGTGACAACTGATGTGTGTACCTACAGCTCATAATGTTGCCTTGCTTTGCTGCCATGCTGCCTACTGTTTTCCGTGGCATGGTGATGAGGACTGCACATGCTTTCCTTGGACCAAGGCGGACTATATGGGCAATCTGATGCGCCACCTGTATCTGCTACGCCACCTACTATTAAGTTACAGGCACATGACAGACTTACAGTCACCCAGATACACCACCTGGAGACTACCCACAGACAATGGTGCCACCCCAGTCCTGGCCCAATGGAGGTGTGTCCAGGGTGTGTGATCCAGCATCACACAGACCTCTACAGTTGATTCAACACATTATCCCAGTTGCTTGGGTCACAACCAGTACCTTGTCCCTGTAGCATGGCGACTGAATCTGCCCTGATCGTAGTCACAGAAGAGATCCGCAGAACTATAGATCGGGGGGGGAAATGCAGTCTTGGTTCTGCTTGATTTGTCGGCAGCTTTCGACACTGTGAACCACACAGTGCTGGGTCAGCGGTTCCAAGATGTGGCATTAGGGGCACAGCATTGTCCCTTCTATCTTCTTTCCTGGATGAAAGAGTTCAGAGCCTGAGCTGGGAGGGTTTACAGTCAGAGAGCTTTTCCTTGCCTTGTGGGGTCCCTCAGGGCTCCGCTCTGTCACCTACCCTCTTCAATATCTATATGCTGCCATTGGCGGCACTGATTAGGAGGCATGGCTTTGAATTTACATCATACGCCGATGATTCGCAGCTTATAATCTCTATGACTAAACATCCTGAGAACACGGCAGTCAGGTTTCATGCTTGCCTGGAAGAGATTATAGCCTGGATGAATCGCAGCTTCTTAAAAATAAACACCGATAAAACGGAGGTCATCGAATTTGGCTGCGGCCAACTTTGGTGGGATGCTTCCTAGTGGCCTACGACAGCCGGGCAATGCCCCACCCCAGCATCTAAGATCAGAAATCTGGGGGTCATCTTTGACTGCAATCTAACCTTCTCGGCTCAAGTGAACAGCCTTACTTCCTCCTGTTTTTTCCTTATTAAAACCTTGAAGAAGATCTTTCCTTTTATTAGAAAGGAACAACAGAAATTAGTGGCAGTGGCTCTCCTGCTCTCAAAGTTGGACTATTGTAATGGCCTATTTTTGGGAATTGACAAGACCCAAATGAACAGACTTCAATCATTACAGAATGCTGGTGCGCGACTGCTTCTGGATATACCCAGAGGTAAAACTACCTCTGATGCTAACCGTACCTTGCACTGGCTTCCAATGCAGGATCGTGTTGAATTTAAGGCCTTATGCTTGGTCCACAAAGCTTTTTATGGAGGCGGTGCCAGGGCTATGCGGACACTGTTTAGACACTATATTCCGGCTCGACCATTACGATCCGGTACTCAGAATCTTCTTTTCCTGGATAGGATCAGGAAGGCAAGATGGGGTGGTAGAGCGTTCTCCCACCGGGCGGCTCGATTATGGAATTCGTTGCCTTTAGCCATGCGCCTACAATCTAACAGATTGGCGTTTAGGAGAGCTTTGAAAACCTTGCTATTTTCCAGGACGTAGTTGCATGTAACAGGTTATTGGTTTTACTAGGTTCCTACCTCCCCTAGCGCCAAGACGCCACGGCATACGAGCGCTTTATAAGCATATATCCTATCCTATTGCAACACGTGAGTCGGTTAAAAGCCGTGCATATAAGCCAATGCATGGCATACTGCAGAAGTGCCACTAGACAATGCAGGCACCATGCATTGGCCATTTAAGTAGCAATGTGCCATTAAAAACAATGCATATGTCAGAAACAGGCGGGATACACCCAGGAAATTACGCAATAGGTGTGGCAGGCTGCAAACTAGGAAGTGTGAAAGATACTTTCACTTTCTTTTACAGTCTGCTGGTTTTGAGTGTTGGAGGTGTTATTATTGAGAGTGGCTTGTGAATTGGTGTGATTTTTGGTCTTGTCGGTGTCTGCTCTGTCCCCGTCTTGTGCAAATTGTGTTTATTGTTGTAAATTAAATTGCTATTGTCATTATTTTGCTGGGTATTTATCCATTTCGGGGTTTACAATTTTAGGGGCAGGGGTAGGTTAAGGGGTATTTGTTGGGGGTTTAGTGGGTGTATTGTGGGTTTGACCATGTTGGGAAAGGGTTGGGCTGAAAACTTCACAGAAGGCGAGTTTTGAGGCCTGCTATGGCTGCTGGCCCATTTACGTACCAAACATGATGGCATCAGGTGAAGAGTCAGCCAGGGTTACTCCGCCAAGAAATGGAAGGAGCACTGGGAGAGGGTTATGTCACATGGCCAAGGTGTTGGGGGTGGAGCGCACCGTCTATCAGCTGAAGTATCGATGGGCTAATGTGGTGTCCCGAGAGGCAGACCTGTTACACCACCTTGGACTGGAGATTGGCTGTCTGTAGGTATGCATGTATGTATCATCTGCTGAAGTTGTGTAACTATCACAATTTAAATATTGAAACTTGTAAGGGGCAGATCATTTAAGGTGTTGTTTACACATATCCAGTGGAAATCCGTGCAATTGCTATTTGCCTGCCCCAGGACCCTGTTCAATGATAAGGTTTTCTTTAATTTGAAATATTCAGGCATGTATTTGGAAACATGACCTGAATTCACATACGTGTTTGTGCAGGGCAGGATCTAAACATTTTGACACATGGCACAGGTGATGAATAACGAGGAATGTAATGTTCTAGCTCCTATGATGTTAACCTTCATATGATTTTTGCATTGTTCAGCACACATAGACAGATTAACATGACCCTGGCAAATGTATTTGTTCATGAAGGTATCCCTTTCCGGGCAGAAATGTATGCATATTAGGTATGCACCCTTGCACCATGCTGCAAGGCAGCATGCTTTGATGCTACTCAGCACTCTGTGCACCAGTGACATGAATAGTCTGATATGGTCCTTACAATGTTACATACAGTGTATACCTGTCCTTTTCCATCCCAGCACTACTCAGCCCAGTCTAGGGCCAATGGTTTTCTTCCTTTCCATCAAGGTGCAAGGGGCCCTGAGATGATGCTGCCCAGCAGTACACACATCATTTACAAGCCTGAGGCATGCTTCAGGCACATGATTTGTGATATGTCTGGGCATCAACATGCAGCCTCCTCTGCGATGTAAAGTGACTAGCTGTATCTCATATTTTCAGAAAATATCTACATATGTCTGTCCAACATGTTGAATATGTCAAATCACTGGAATGTCACAGTACTGTTCATGATATTTAGAGAGAGGGCCTGATATATATCTTAGCAGAGGGACAGTGGCATATCTAAACCTTTTGCCACCCTTGGCGGCCCCAGCGTTTGCAACCTCGCAGCGTCCGCATGCAATTCCTGCGTTCAACCGTCCTGCGGCAGCCGCAAGTAAGAGTGGAGAGGAGGACACTACACCCTTGCTATGGCACTGGGAGGGGAATACTCAGTCAGAAGTTTGACAGATATCCTGTCCCCCATATTACGATCCCATTCTATCCTATGGAGATCGTAATACACTGGACTGGATATCCGCTGAGATCAAATTCCGGCCCAGAGTGTATTTGTTCTATTTACAATGCAATGATCCAATTATCGTCTTGCAGATCGACCAGCTACATACACCACGGGAGAAGATGAGACGTTCCGGGATCCCAATGCTACCAGTAAGTGTAATAGGAAAATGTAACCATGCAATACTTGACAGTGAAACTCTGCAGCGACTAGCACCTAACCTGCTATCCCCAAATTTTATAACAAAAGGAAAGTACCCCAAGTCCGTGTGCACACAGTATAAGCTCCCACTGTCACGGTGCGGTCTTCAATTGGATTTAACAACATTTGACATAAAAGAGCAATCAGTGCACCACCATATGAGCAATATCACAAATTACAAAGTCTGTGTCCAAAGTTGTTCTTCAAGTCCTCTTTTTTATTTAATCACAGTTTGACTTGAACATATCATACAACGTATAGAGTAGACCAGCCAACGCATTTCGTCCAATACATTGGACTTCTTCGGGGCTGTTGCGTGACAGATATATACACACATAAATACACTTTAAAACCATTTAAAACATGACTTACAATATGACCGAAAGACAATTACATTGTGACAGTACTAACAATACAAATGGTCATTATAAAAGAAAGTACTTCCAACTAATCTTATCCCATGTGAATAAAATATAAGCAATGCACCAAGACAACAAATACAGAAAAGTACATGGAAACTGAAATCCAAATTCACGTATATAACATCAAATTTAAGATGCTAACCACTCCCTGCTTCGTGCAATAGTTTAAGAAGACTCCAAGGGGGAGTGAAGTGCCTCAACCAAGTGAACATTACTCCAGAAGAGTGATTTCTTGAAGGAAGTAAAAACAGAGTGCCTCTTTGCAATAACGGTAAAACACATCGTGGTATTTGCTAGTGCTCCTCCTGTAGTGAGGACTCCCCTTTCACAGGTGTTCCGCGTTCGAAATTGAAAGTTGGGCTTCATATACCGTCGAGGTCGGGCGTTCAGTCTTTCCCCATCGCATACCGGAAGGAGACTCTTAAGATGCAAAGAATGGGTTTTTCTCAGTGTATAACCCAATGTGTGACTATTCCCTGAAAGGAAAACAGGGATCTGGGAACTAGCACCGGGCATTAATCTAACTTTCCTTAACTTTTCCAACAACCCCTGTATTTGTATATAATGAGATGTACTAGGAGGAGTGGTTGTTGCTAACGGTTAAAATTATTGACTGGCTTATTGTTTGCACTGTAATGTTTTATTATATGTGATTTAGTTTGACACATTATATGTTGCATATGTCTTTTTGGAACTATGGAATAAGGTTTTGTGTGTCTTTCTGACAGGCTTGTTTTGAAAAATGTAAAATTAGTCTGAGAATATGTTTCTAAAAAAACTTGGTAATTAAATTACCCGGACCACTCAAAAAGGATAAAGGTCTATAGTCTGTTTATTAATAGAAACAGCTAGCGAAATAGCAGGTCAGGCGCAATTCTTTTCAAAAGTATACCAGGTCCTGCCTGACCGCAATAGGACCAAAACCCTCCTCCTTGCACAAACTTTACCTTGCACACAGCACAGTGCAGCACAGTAAAGTGTCTTGCTGCGCTGCACTTCATGACAGTATTAATCACATTGTTCCTTGTTAACACGTACCCTGTAGATCTTCCAGCTCCTCAGCGGCAGCACTGTCCTGTCCTTCCACTCCTTCCACTAACTATGTTGGAATGAGTGATGCCACCTTCTCCTCCAATGGGTCCAACACCTCCTGGTTCTCAGGTCCTCCTCTGGTCCTCTCTGCTGCCCTCAGGTTCTTGGCCAGTTTCTCATTGGTCCTATGCTTATAATCATACCAGCGCTTCTTGCACTCTGGCACTGTCCTTTTTGTTTGACTTACACTGTTAATCTTATCTACTATGGACTGCCAAAAATCTTCCTTGTTCCCTAATGGCAATTTGGGGTTGACAAAGAGAAGGTGTTTATTTTTGGTCACTTTAGATATTAATATTTGGTTCTCCGCCTCACTGAAATTGCTCTTCCTCTTCCCCTGGGATTCTGTCTGGGCATCTTGGCTGGTGTTAAGGTTGTTGCCCTCACTGCTGTGCTTGCTCGTCCCTCCATTGAATTGCAAAGCCTTTTTTGTTAGTAATGCATTGCTTTTTGAGGCTTTGCACTACACGGCGCACTTCCATGAGACACAAGGCTAACTGGCGGCATGAAAATATTGCTTAACTACCCGCAGATCAGCTTTGCTTCACATTGGAAGCAGATGTGTTATGACACTTTGGGCCATCCTTCCCTTCGATGCGTCAAAATTGTTAATACACCTTATGAACTTACAACATGGTGCACCATACCGTAAATACGGCACATCCATGTTGCATCAAAATGTCATACCACAGCCAACTTTTTCAGACGCATCGCTGCGTTACTGCAGCGATGCACCAGTTTTCATAAATATACCCCTAAATCTGTTTGCACATTTTGCAACAGCCCAATACTGTCTGTAATACAATGTCTAAATAATCACTTGCATATTCACAGTGCTTTCAGTCACAGGTTGGTACTTCATCACACTATAAAGTCATGTCTTTATTTCCCACTGTGCTAACCAGTCCCATAACTAATGGAGCTGTGATGATGTAAAAGAGTGCATTTCCGACTGATTACTTGAAACTGTATTTATTTTTTACA
Source organism: Triturus cristatus (assembly GCF_964204655.1). Taxonomy (NCBI): domain Eukaryota; kingdom Metazoa; phylum Chordata; class Amphibia; order Caudata; family Salamandridae; genus Triturus; species Triturus cristatus. Next base: position 139,883,353 of record NC_140591.1, on the reverse strand, counting down.
TAAAGCCTGTGCATTATATTGTATTTGCATTTACCTGGAGGTGAAAGGCCAACAAACTAGTTGCAGAATACTTTGGGCCCGATTCACAAAGAGACTCCGCACTGGTGGCTGGGCGGCACGCACTCATGGCAGGGGCCCTGCTCTCGTGGCGGGACCTTCACAATGAGTAACTGCTGTGCCGAGGTCCCACCATGACTGTGGGGCCTCCGTCACGAGTGTGGAGGCCCTTTAATAATCGAGAACTCTATTATTTCCATGTCTGTGACTCAATATAGGCAACCTGGCAAATCCATTTGCACTAATTGTTCCAGTAACCTCAATATCAGGCTTTCTTGCGGGTTTCATTGTGTTGATCAAGGACAGGCAGTTCAAGGAGGGCAACAATGCAAAAAGAGATCACTAATGATGATGTTTATATCTGGCTTATAGAAATGATACTCACTGGACTTTTACATTGCAAATATTTCTGGTATCCTCAGCAGAGTGATATTAAGAATGCAGCCAAATGTGTTGCTTCTCAAAGTACTCTGGTATTGGCCTCTACCGGTGCCTAAGGTGACCACCTAGCTAGTACAAAACATTGACACCAGGCATAATCAGGCCACCTCCACCTGCTCAGAGCTAGTCAGGTCACCAAGTCAGTGCAAAATAGTGACATCCTATTTGCAAAATGCACGGCCTTGATACTCGGTCATAATCATGGCAACACCTGAAGACCACTCATTTTTCATGACAGCGCAGTTGTGACCTGATTACAGTGTGTGATACCCTGAAGAAGGTTTCCTGAGTGGGGTCACTTACTGGGTAGAGTATCGTTGCACCATATGAGTTGCAGAGGTATGAGTATGTTTGCTGTAATACCAGGCCAGGCTGCGGGTTAATAATAAATGCTTGCCCTAAAGTAACAAGGTAGAACAGGACAAAATTTTGTCACTACCTAAGCAATTTTTTGCTGGACAGTATTCTTTTAACTACTAACACTAGTACACTTTTAAACATATGAAGGAGTTTTTAGAATCTGCCCAAACAAGAGACACACTCTGCTTCATTGTCTTTCAAAGCCTTAGACCTGGGCACAGGGTTTATCTGCCCATAACTGTGAAACCCACTTAATGAACACCTTTGTTATGTACTGAAGAGCTTATTCACAACAGTAAACTTACACGTTTGTGTAGGTTCACTCTTTCTCGGTATGCTTACACAAACGTGTACGTTTACCTTTGTGAAACACGCCCATGAGTTGTAATTCTCAATGCACTGAATCCTACTCTTAATCATCCCTGTCCTAATCTTTAAGAAGGTTAATTATTATTTGAGGTGAGCGGTTGCCCATCTCAAAAGACTATAACAGTAAATTATCATGGTAAACCCAAAAATCACTAAATTAACCTGAACTCACTCCCCCTTCTAGTTATGGCGCAGAGCAGACAGTCTTAACTTAGGGCAATGTGTAAAGTATTTATGAAATACCAAAACAGTAATAAAGTCAAAACACCAAAATATTAAAAACCTCAAGCCATATTATGAATTGAACTTTAATAAACAAAATGAAAAAAAATCCAATAAAGGGAACTGAAGGTATGAATTTGTAAAATTCTAATTAAAGCACTAAGTGCCAAAGATAGCCTAGGAAAGGAGTACAGTGAGCTCTAGGTGTGATTTAAGGCCCAATAGTAATGGAGCAAGGGATTGATATCCCAAACGGGTTCCTGCCAGTCAAAGATATTACCTTCTGACTTGTTTTTTTTACTGAGCTCAAATTTCTCCAACAGGGCAAGCCTGAAGCTGTAGCCGATAAAGGTTAATCAAAATCAGACACCTTTGCCGCAAGGTCCCCCTAATGGTTCCAGTGGTCTAGGAAGTCCAAAACTTTTACCAGGCCCTAATCTCCAGGGTTTCTGGAGAAGCTCACTTCTAAGGCCTCCAGGCCCTTAGTGACAGCACTTGGAGGGAAGGCCACCACTTTAAAAGAGGCTACCAGCAAGGTTCAGTCCAGGTTCAGTTGGTGCTGGTCGACTGGTCCCTTTACGAAAAAGAAAGGCCTCTTGCAACTTGTTGTTTTCTCTAGCTACATAGGAGGTCTGCTAACTGATCCTTGGAGTCCACTTCTTTGTCCTGGGTACAAGAGGTAGCAGGTCCAGTTCTTCAGGGCTCCTCCTAGATCACAGACATTGAAGTTCTTCAGGGTTCCTCTCAGTTCACAGACAGTAGGTACAGTCCTCTTCTGATCTTTTGCAGGTCCAGAAAGTGTTGTACACATGGCACAGTGGGATGCCACATTTGCGACTGGCATTACCTAGAGTGTGGGGGTAGCTCCTGCATTCCCCCTAACCAAAGGGTAAATGATCCCTGGGCAACCCTACCAAATTTTGTAGCACAACCTCTTTGTCTTACTGTGGACAATCCATCAGTGCAATTCACTCCTAAATCCATGTTGGGGAACCCTTCCTCCCTTGTGCAAAGCTCTTGTGTCCACCCATAAATGGCGCTAGAGAAAGGATCAGTCCCCTCTCATGTGTCCACTCCAAAGCAGTTCTGGGGGTAGCTTCTCTCTCACTGGGTTCAGAGCCAGGCTGGCTAGTGTGGGCCTTGGGGCAAAGGCTTTTCCTTTTCCAGGTCTCTCCTTAGACTGAACTTTGAATGGCAAAGACTCACCTCTGTCCCTTTCAAGTTTCTGAAGTACTTGGATCCACCCCGACTGTTCTCTCTGGACTGGTGGGGACCAAATGCCCTAGGCCATTGGTCTAGTTTGGGAGGAGTTATTTTACCTCATTAAAGTCAAGCACTTGCTGGGCAGCTACTGGCAAGTTAATGCAAATGAGCCTCCAGGATTGCCAGGCTGATTTATTTAAAACCTAACTGAACCAATAAATTTGATTTTTAATAAATAAGAAAAATAGTTGCTGAATGACTGTTTCAGATGTTTCTTGCCAAAAGTTACAGATTAAAGTTTATAATCTATACTTTGATATTTGCTAGGAACCAGCTACCACTCTGCCAGTGAAAATAGGTGTTGCTCTTGGAGTTTCTTGAGTGGTAACCTCCATAATAAAGTTATACTGCTACACCTTAATTGGCTTCATAATCTGTCACAGGATGAAGCAGATGTTAAGTGACAACCTTCATGGTGGCATGAAGAGTTCTTCAGAGACCACACAGGAAACTCTGAGTCTGTTTGTGAAGAAGGTCAGAACTGTTGCTGGAATCCTGGAGAATAACAAGTATCATTGAAGGAGATGGATGCAGACTTGACAGCAATGGAGGATAATATAATGACTATTGCTATAAGAAAGGACTTAGCAAGCAGACAGAGAAGGGCTCAGTAGGGAGCACAGGACGAAACAATCAGCAAGGCAGACATGAAACACAGGGGAAAGAGCTGGAGCACAGCCACAATCAAAACAAACTCTCATGACTGGATACTAGACTGGATACAATGTATTCAGTTGTGCAGTATCCAATTCAAGGGAATCCACCTTTCTTTTTATAGTGGCAGGATTCCAAATAAGTGCAATGCAGACTGGAAGGATAGACACCATTCCTTTGCGCTGGTGCCCGAATTACGGGTCTTGCTGATCTGCCCACAAAGTTCTTCTGAACCTGTGTGATATCTTCCTCCTTGCTGCTGAGAGACGATGTTCTTGGAGGAATGTCGCCTTTATGAGAACTCTGTGTATTCACAACCAAATACTTGTGCTGTGTGTCTTGACATATTCTCTATTCTGTTTCCTAACAACGGCATACAGCAGGCCATCTGAGGGACTAGAAACAATGCTCCGACACTGGAAGAGGTAGCCAATGCCATCACTATTACCCTACGTTTGATATCAGAATAGTTAAATGTTAATAAGAAAATGCTCCTATAGAATAGAACTGCCTTAAATGTAATCCTTGCAGCCAAAGGGAGAACGCCTGTGTTTTAATGTGGTCTGCATATTGCACACATCTTCCCAACACCTCCATTAATATTCACAAACAGATAGATCACATTCAACTTGAGAGGCATCTGGTCTTGGTGTCAGGATATTTGGGAATTGGGGAGTGAAGATTTTTTAAATCGTTGCAGATTTTATTTTTATAGTAACACTATATATTGTGATTAAATAGAATATGTGCAGCAAAGAAGCTGTGGTCCATGTTTACCTGCTTAATCCCATTGGAAATTATGAGGGATATAACAGTTAAGAATTCACAGCGGAAATTATTCAACTGTATGCGATTGGATTGTTGTAGGAGTTTTACATCCACTGAAGAAGGGTGACTTGAGAATGTGAATTCACAAATATGCTTTAATATTTGTTGAGTGAACACAAATCCACATACATGCCTTTGTTGTGTTAATATATTGTTCATTAATCAATTGAGATTTTGTTTTTATATTTGCTTAAAGCTCATTAAAACTTTAAAACCTTAGCTTTTTTGCACATTTAGACACATTTTAAATGAAGTGACATTTTGTTTTGCTGTGTTGTACATTGCACATTTTTGCTCAACCAATCTTGTAAGCATATTGTTGTTATGAAGTTGACTCAACAAATTGATGATTGCAAAAAAGTAGTACTGTGAAATTCTTTTTACTCAAGAAACGTGTAACAGTCTTCCAAGGTCTCACATTTTTCAAATGGGAAGAGCCTGCACCTGCTCTTAAATGCTTCTCTGTATCAATCAATCAATCATAGGCATTTGTATAGCGCACTGCTCACCCGGAGGGTCTCAAGGCGCTGGTGATGGGGGGGGAACGCTACTGCTCGAACAGCCAGGTCTTGAGTTGCTTCCTGAAGGCGAGATGGTCTTGCGTTGTCCGAAGGTGGATGGGGAGGGAGTTCCATGTCTTGGCTGCCAGGTAGGAGAAGGATCTTCCTCCGGCGGTGGCTCTGCGGATGCGGGGGTCGGTGGCGAGAGCGAGGCTGGCGGAGCGGAGCTGTCGGGTGGGCTTGTGGAAGGTCAGGCGGCTGTTGAGGAACTTGGGGCCCAGGTCGTGGAGGGCCTTGTGTGCGTGGGTGAGGAGTCGGAACGTGATTCTTTTGTTGACGGGGAGCCAGTGCAGGTCTCTCAGGTGTCCGGAGATGTGGCTGTGTCGGGGGATGTCCAGGATGAGTCGTGCTGAGGCGTTCTGGATCCGTTGGAGTTTCTTCTCGAGTTTGGCGGCGGTGCCGGCGTAGAGGGCGTTCCCATAGTCCAGCCGACTGGTGACGAGGGCCTGGGTAACCGTCTTCCTGGTCTCGGTGGGGATCCACCGGAAGATCTTTCGAAGCATGCGCAGGGTGTTGAAGCATGAAGACGAGACGGCGTTGACTTGTCTGGTCATCAAGAGGGAGGAGTCCAGGATGAAGCCTAGGTTGCGTGGGTGGTCCGTTGGCTTGGGGGTGGCTCCCAGGGCGGGGAGCCACCAGGAGTCGTCCCAGGCGGAGGGTGATGATCCCAGGATGAGGACCTCCGTCTTGTCTGAGTTCAGTTTCAGGCGGCTGTTCTTCATCCATTCGGCGACGTCTTTCATCCCTTCGTGTAGGCTGGCTCTGGCGGCGTCCGGGTCGCTGGTGAGGGAGAGGATCAGCTGGGTGTCGTCGGCGTAGGTGATGATCTTGAGGTTGTGTTGACGTGCGATGGTTGCGAGGGGGCTCATGTAGACGTTGAAGAGGGTGGGGCTGAGCGATGACCCTTGTGGAACGCCGCAGATGACTTCGGTGGCCGCTGACCGGAACGGGGGGAGGCGGACTCTCTGGGTTCTTCCGGCGAGGAATGAGGTGATCCACTCCAGGGCCTTCTCCTGGATGCCGGTGTTGTTCAGGCGCTGTACCAGGGTGCGGTGGCAGACAGTGTCGAACGCTGCGGAGAGGTCCAGGAGGATGAGGGCCGCAGTTTCCCCGTTGTCCATTAGGGATCTGATGTCGTCTGTGGCTGCGATGAGGGCGGTCTCCGTGCTGTGGTTGGCTCGGAAGCCGGATTGCGAGTGGTTGAGGGATCCGTTGGTCTCGAGGAAGGCGGCTAGCTGTCTGTTGACTGTCTTCTCGATGACTTTGGCAGGAAACGGGAGGAGCGAGATGGGGCGGTAGTTCTTGAGGTCGGAGGGGTCTGCAGTTGGTTTCTTAGGCAGGGCACTGATCTCGGCGTGTTTCCAGCACTCCGGGAAGGTGGCGGTGTTGAAGGAGGCGTTGATGATGTCGCGGAGGTGGGGTGCGATGATGTGGTCGGCCGTGTTGAAGATGTGGTGTGGGCAGGGGTCCGTAGGGGATCCGGAGTGGATGGTGTTCATTGTGCGTGTTGTGTCTTCGGTGCTGACTGGGGTCCAGGTGCGGAGGGTGGCGGTGGGGGGCATCGGTTCGGTGGTGGGGTTCGTGGTTGGTGGGCCGAAGCTGTTGTGAATGTTGGCGATCTTGTCGTGGAAGAAGGCTGCGAGGGAGTCGCAGAGGTCTTGCGAGGGAGTGATGTCATTGTTTCCGGCGTTGGGGTTGGAGAGCTCTTTGACGATGCTGAAGAGTTCCTTGCTGTTGTGGGTGTTGTTGTCCAGTCGTTCCTTGAAGGCTGTCTTCTTTCTGGCGCGGATCAGTTGGTGGTGTTTGCGGGTGGCGTGTTTGAGGGCCGTCATGTTGTCTGTGGTCTGGTTGGTGCGCCAGGTGTTCTCCAGGGAGCGGCAGTTCTTCTTGGAGGTAATGAGCTCGTCGGTGAACCAGGAGGCTTTCTTGCTGCCGCGTCTGGGGGGGGTTCTTCTTCAGTGGTGCGAGGGCGTCTGCGCAGTTGGTGATCCACTGTGTGAGGTTGTTGGCGGCTTTGCTGGGGTCCGTTGAGCTGGTGGGGGGGTTCTGGCTGAGGAAGGTGGTGAGCTGGTCGCCGGTGATCTTGTTCCAGCTCTGTAGGTTTCTGCCTGTTAGGTGTTCCTGTTCCTGCCTGTGTATTGAGAAACAGTGTACAAATGTAGCATCAAAATCTATCAATTTTAGCATTACGTGTTCCATCTGATCAGGGCAAGAAGCTTCCTTTTATTTATTTTGATGCTTGCTGGCTATTTTTTTAACGAAATATTCGTAAGACTTCTATGCAGTATCCTGAATGTCTATTTTCTATTACATGGGGATGTGAAAATGAAAATTTCCCCCGAAAAATGAAGATTCATAGATCTCAATTGCTTCCTTGCTCTACCAAAACCCTAGATGGCTGGCAGTTGTTCTCTTAAATAAGTGACCATAATCCAAACAGAAAACCGTCCATCAGAAAATCAAAAAACAAAACTGACTAACAAATCAATACCCTGGAACCCTGATTATCAACCAGGCTTGGAAACATGGTCCATGACAGGAGTGAGATCAAAGCACAGCAGAGTGCTGAAACATTGGACAGCTCTCTTTATTATAGAATGAGTTGCTCAGCCTCCATGCCTGGCAGCCTCCTGCAAAGCATTATCTGAATCATAAAAAAAGTGTCACCCGAGAGAAAGAGTAGGTAGGAGAAGGTCCTGCTCCACTCTCAGAAACATTTGGTGCCATACATTTAACTAAGATGTGCAAGATTGATGGGGTTCTCTAACACTACCGATATTTTCTCCTGCCAGCTCTTGAGCTACACTCTCAGAATAAGCAATTGGAGCAACACTGCATCCACCTTCATGCTCAACTCCCAACAAGGGAGACCACAATCAATAACAGAGCTGATATAACAATACTTCAGGAACACATTTTTAGACCAAACTAAAACACCATGCCTGATTTACTTTCCATCCTCAGAATACTTACAGAACTCCATAGTACAAATTGATGGGCTACCTTGGCCAATTCAGGGGTGAGAGACCCTCTAACAATAAACATATGGTTTGGGAAACATCAAAGCTTTGGAAATGGCTGTTAACTTCCATTAGTTAGAACACCTTGCTGCCTCTGCCGGAGACTAATGACCCTGTGTTGACTGAACTTGCCCGTCTGGCCCTACATGCTGATATCCTTTTTTTATTTTTTTTATTTCAGCATTGCACAATCATCAGGATTCATGGTATTTCATGCAATCACAGTGCACAAGTGACAAAAATGTGTTGCATACATCAAAGAGCCATCCCAGGGCCTACAACGGTCCCAGGACCAGCCCAGTATATTGGCTCATAGTTAACATCTCAAATCATATGTCTTCATGCCGAGTGTGCTGTACAATTCCTATGGAATAAAACATGCAAGAATGTACAACAATAAACAAGATATTCAAAAACTCCAAAGAAAAATAATCATGGCAGCAACAGGCAGTCGGGTGTTGTACCCTACAGAATCTTAAATCATATAAGTGGGCTTGGATACATACTGGAGTCTAACTCCCCTACCTCCCACTTCAGACCCTCGACTCAACATGCTATCATTTGTGATAATGTGAGGCTAGAAGGGGTCAACAGATATCTCCTTGGCCATCCCACCCTAAGGTTTCTGGAAAGCGAAAGGAGAAATGGGAATTAGCTTACTGAAGACAAGATAATCTAGCAGTCAGTGCGCTAAAACACAATTCACCAAAGTATTCAAACACAGATGGGCGCAAGGAACCACAAGGAAACAGACAGCCATGTATATCTGTATCTTAAGCTACTGGAGTGCCCTTGTGTGTAGAAAAGACAACGGTGCTCACAGCTGCACTGAATATCACTAAGCAAGTATGTGGAAGAAACATCTTCCCCATTTCTGAATACAATAAAATACTCCCACGAATAATAATTGTTGCAGACCTTCCAAATGTTATATAGATATATACGAATTTGCAGACCTTCTGAGTGTACGGCTGAGCATAATGAACCAAAACTGTCCATGTCATCCATTTATCCAGGTAGGGCAGAGCTGAGTACTTACAGCTAAATTTCTCAAGGTTTTGCGTCACCTTTGCACCACACAAGGAGGCACAAGGGCAACACATAACCTAAATTATATGTATGAAGCCACGCAATGCCACCTTGCGTGGCTCTGCATGGCTTGACAAATCTATTGAAATGTAATGCAGCGATAAGCCTTTCGTCACTCTGTGACAGGGAGGTGTTCCATGGTTGGAGCAAGTGTGTTTTCATGCTCCACCTATGGATTTTGGCACATTCCCAGATTTCCCATTAGTGTTGGGCTTGGGGATGTGTCAAATGATGTGTCTCCATGTTGGACTTGGCCCTTTTTGGCTAAAGTTCCCTAAACTTTTTGCTTTCCCCTAGACCTTTTTTCTGACATGGTGTTGCCAACTTAGATGATTTGGGCACTTTGCCACTGCTTATCAGTGTCAAAGTGCAAGTGCTCCCTGTAGAAAGTGTAATGGTAATTGGTTGTCCATGATTGGTATGTTTGCCTTACTAGTAAAGTCCCTAGTAAAGTGCACTATGTGTGCCAGGGCTGGTAATGCAACTGCTACTAGTGGTCCTGCAGCACTAATTGTGCCACCCACACAAGTAGCCTTAAAGAGGGAACTCAGGCCTGCCACTGCAGTTCCTGCACGCAGTTTGTTAAACTGCCATGTTGTCCTGACATGTGCACCCACTTGCCAGACCTTACCCTTCCCTTTCTATGCACATCAGACACCCATATGGTAGGTCCAAGGTACCTCCAGGGCAGGGTGCAGTGCATGCGAAAGGTAGGACATGTACCAAGGTGTGTACCATGTCCTGACAGTGAAATAATCTCCATTTCGTTTTTCACTGTGGAAAGGCCATCTTGACCATAGGCTAGAATAGGAAGGCTGTGTAATATGTTTTTCAGCCTATCTTCCCAAAGGCTTAAGATGGAGAGGTGAAGTTTAGTGTGCATGAACTCACAATGTAATAACACATTTTTTATGAAGGTGGTTTCTGCATTGTGTGTTTAAAAGCCACTCGTTTAGAAGTGGCTGGGTTTTTGTGCTCTGAACATTTCTGTGTTTCTCTGCCTGGTTGTGTATTGACTGTCTGGGTTTGAAAGTGATAGGATCTGGGGAATGTCTTGGCCCAGGGAAGGAGGTGAGACAGCAACAGGCTGACCTGCATCTAGAGTGTAGGGGGAGGAGTAGCCCCTAGAGGTAAAGAGGCCTGGGTTGCTGCCATAAAACAATGGTCCCATTTCCTGCTGAGTGATTGAGAATCCAGACCCCCACTAATCAAAGGAAGAAGGTGTCACTGGCAGGGAGGCACTCAGAACTGGTTTGAGCAGGGGTCAGTGCCCCCCTGAACACAAAGACTTCAAAGACATTTAGGGGTGTAACTATGAGAACTGAAGCCCCTGAACTTTGGAGAATGGCTTGATCAAGATTGAACAAGACTGAAGCTACTTCGTGGTCAAGAGGAACCTTTGCCAAGGAAGAAACAACTGAAGAGACTGAAGGAAAGGACTGACCCTTGCTGTGTGCTCTGGGGCTGGCCTGCAGTTTGCTGTTTTAACCAAGGAGAGGCTGAAGGGACTTTGCTGTGTGCTGTGTCCCCCTGCTTGAAAGGACTTTGCTGTGTGCTGTGTCCAGAAGTAACTTATTCCCAAGGGCCCGAGGTGAGCTGGCTTCCTGTTGCAGAAACTCAGGAACACAAAAGTTTCCAGGAGAGTCTCAGCGACGCTATGTGCGTGTGCTTTTTGCAGCCTAAGACCCTCGTAAGAAGTGTCCTGTGATCGTGGGCACCTGGAGTCCAAGCGAGGCTCAGCGAAGCTGTGTGCATGTGCTTTTTGTTGTCTGAGTCCTTCGTGGGGATTGTCCTGTTATCGTGTGCACCGGAATCTGAGTGAGTCTCAGCGACGCTGTGTGCGTGTGCTTTGCGCAGCCTGGGACCTTCGTGAGGATTGCCTGGTTATCGTGCACACCCAGAATCCGAGGGAGTCTCAGCGACGCTGTGTGCGTGTGCTTTGTGCAGCCTGGGACCTTCGTGAGGATTGCCTTGTTATCGTGCACACCTGGAATCGTAGTGAGTCTCAGCGAAGCTGTGTGCGTGTGCTTTGTGCAGCCTGGGACCTTCGTGAGGATTGCCTTGTTATCGTGCACACCCGGAATCGTAGTGAATCTCAGCGACGCTGTGTGTGTGTGCTTTGTGCAGCCTGGGACCTTCGTGAGGATTGCCTTGTTATCGTGCACCTGGAGTTAAAGTGAGTCTCAGCGACGCTGTGTGCGTGTGCTTCGTGCAGCCTGAGACCTTCGTGAGGAGTGCCCGGTGATCATGCACCCGAAGCTCAAGTGAGTCTCAGCGACGCTGTGTGCGTGTGCCCTGTGGCAGCCTGAGATGTTCGTAGCGTCAGTGGCCCAGACCGGCAGCCCTGGGGGAGCTGAGCTGCCGGCCCTAGCCTGCCGTTGCCAGAGCGGGACCTCGAGCCAACCTGGTCGAGGGAGGGTTTGTGTCCCACTGCCAGAATTCACAAAGATTGCATCGGAGGACCAAGTCGCTGGAAGAGGAGAGGAGAGTGAGGTCGCAACCGCCCCCCCAGGTAACGTGTGTTGACGCATGGGGAGGGGTGTGGGCTCAGAGGGAGACGCTCTCGGCCTCTCCCATTCCTGCAGAGCGAGCCTCTGCTTCGGCTCGTATCGTGGCCCGTATTTGCCATAGGAGTGGCAGTATACCGGGGCTGGAGTGCGGAGCTGCACTTTTTGTTTACACCATACCCGTGTGGGGGCAACTGCTGACAGAGGCTGACTGCGAGTCAGCATGAGTGGCGGAGAGACCGCCTAAGGTACCGTGATCGGTGCTGGAGTGGATTACGCATTGCATTATTACTGCATAACGAAATACCTGATTGTCATAATACACATTGCATTATTTCTGTATAATAAACTACCTGATGGTTGTATTACGCATTGCATTATTTCTGCGTAACTAAATACCTGATTGTCGTATTACGCATTGCATTGCTTCTGCATAATGAACTTCCTGATTAGTGTATTACGCATTGCATTATTCCTACATAACGAAATACCTGATTAGTGTATTACGCATTGCATTAGTTCTGCATAACGATGTACCTGATTGTTGCGTTACGCATTGCATTATGTTCACATTGTAAAGTGCCTGATTCTAGTGTTACGCATTGCATTATTTTTACATTGCAAAGTGTTTGATTCTAGCATTACGAACTGCATTATTTTTATATTGCCAACTGCCTGATTCTAGCATTACTAACTGCATAGCATTGCATTAGGGCTGCAGTGGAACGTTTAGAAGTGCTCATTAATATCGCGAGAACTTACAAGGGTTGCTTGGCCTAACAACCGGCCAGAAGGAAAATATTACAAATATTCATATGTTGGATTTATATTGTGTGGTCTTATCGTAAATCTTTTTATATAAATTTACACTTGTTTTTATGAAACTCGCGTGGAGTCCATTTGTGGTGTCATCATTGGGTTGCTGTGAGTGTGATTGAATATACTTCACACATTTGCCTTGAAGATAAGCCTGGCTGCTCGTGCCAAGCTACCAAGGGGGTGAGCTGGGGCTATCTCAGAAGGTGTCCTTTCTTTTCCTGACTTGGAACCGAGGGTCCCTATTTGGCCTAAGGTACCTACCTCAGCCAACCAGGGATCCCGGGTCTAACACTCCCCAAGTGAGGCATTCCGAGGAGAAAAATTCTTATATTTTCTTTGTGTTTTCCTCTCTCTGGGGAAAGGGCTTCTCTAGATTATTTTTGGGCAGGAAGTTGTCCCTACCTGCTCAAAAACAATCCTGCCTACAACTGCAGGCCCCCTTGCACCATGTTGCAAGGGTGCGTGCATTGGGCCTAGGCAGCCAAATGTGCTCCAACGCTTGGAAAGGACAGGAATGCGTTGTATGATGGTAAATACGGCGCATTCCTGCCCTTTACCTTTCGTGCAGTGCAGCAAGTTGGCTTGCTGAGTTGCACTGTGTGAAAGAATGATACATTTGGTGAAACCTAAGTGAATACAACAGCCCCACCAGGGGTGCCAAGGTCTTTGTGAAAATACAATAAACCCAATTAAGGCCATGGCAGAACCTCAAACAGATACTATAACCCTTTCTCTGAGAACCATAGACATATATTTAGACTTATGCACCTCTGAGATCCACAGCTGTCGAGAATTCGCCATGTATCGCAAACTGTACTCTTTGGAAAAGTGTTGAACTTGAAGGGCTTTGTGCGTATTCATCATTGAAGAAGGGGTGTGAATAGCTAAACACCATCAACACAGGGAACAAAATTAAATAAAACTCAAGACTCCACTCCCCCCAGGAACCTGAACGATGAGTCCCTTCTTCAGGAGACTCTGGATGCCATAAAGTACAAACCTTTGCAACATCTAGTATACCAGCACCCCAAGATCTGCTGAAAAGATTTCTGCAACTAGCCTCCAACCTGCCTCTCTCAGCCAAGAATTGAGGTCGAGTCACAGGGATAAGAAGGAAGGCTGATTGGTGATACAACCTGACAAGCCTTGGACACCGGATATACCTCCTCGCCTCTTCACCTGGTGAGGATTTCCCACTGTGCTTTACGAATGTTTGCTATGCCACTTGAAACCTCAATGGTTGATGTTGCCAGGCTTTGGACGGTGGCTCAGAGTGAACTCGAATTGGAAGATTGCTCTCTCCTGGCACTTGCTTACCTTGTCCTTCCATTGTGATCCGACAAGAGACACACACACCTCAGCCCCTCTCTTCCTGTTCAGCCAGTCATCTATGCACCGAGTCGTGACCGTAGGAATAAGAAATACCATCAACTTTACTTCTCCACCCTCCATTTCAATGACACAATGGCTATCCCCTACAGGGGTGCCTTCTCATATACCCAGACCGTTTTTCCAGCAGACTCGGTGTGACTCAAGCAGCCCAGTCTCGTTGCCTGCCCTCCCACCTCCCCACAGGCCCGCACCATCAGACACCATGGGAATGTATGGGTATGCGAGGCACGTTGGCTCGACTAACAAGTCCCTCATCCTGCAAACTCCAGTTACAAAGGCCTGTGGCCGCCTCCTCGGGGTGCTTTGTGGAGGAGGCTAGCGAAACTACAAAGGGCCTTCAAAGTATCGCCATTCTGCAGCACATTCCTATAACAGAGCACCTCAAACGGTACCACCAAAAAGAGGAGCTCGAATACTGAAATCACTGCGAACATCGCTCTCAATGGCTTGCATGAAGATACACATCATATAACTTGCACATCATATAACTTGTATTCAATTGTCGAAACACGAAGATTGTTTTTTTTATTCTAAAACAAGAAGCTGCACCTAAATGGGGGCACAACAGAAAATGAATGTGGTAAATCAATACTTTTTGTGTAGGTGAAGCGGATTCGCTTTTGTTCCGAACAAATCTGCGTGTTTTCAGCTGCTGCGACTGAAGGCGCGCGGCGCGTTACAATAACACGCTTAGAATGCACCGCGCGAAGCTCGACACAATAACAAGGGAATCAGTAGGAAGCACGGGCTGTTCCTTGAGAGTTCTTTTCCTATGATGCTTGGCTCGCGCCCAGGTTTTCGAGCCTCACCAAACATTCCCAGCTCCATCTCGAGTGTTTTGTCGTCCCTGCACCCTGCGATCAGATCCCGAGTGTAGGTAACCTTTCCCACAGCCTTTCGGTGCATTTCCCCCGCTTTTGTTCTCTTCCCAGGATTACCTGAAGTAACACCGCGTCCCTCTCGCTGAGGGCTTGTTCGCATGATGGAAGCAGCTTTAATTTGAAAACTACACGTGGAATCAGGAGGGGAGGGGAGGGGAGCGTAGGATGCCTGCTAGAAGGAAACGTCAATGAAACATCACACAAATATTCGAAATAAAAAACGTTAAAGTCTGACACTTTCATGCGAGCGGGGTCCCCGAGAAATTATTTTTCTCGGGGACCATGTCACCACAAGATAATATTTTCTGAATTGCTTTTAAACATGTCTATGTCATTTCTGCCCCTCCATTTAAACGGAGGTCACGCGTGCTATTACCAGGCATTTTTTCCTCCGCAAAATCTTTTACAACGCAGGGCTTTACATCGTAATCCATTACAACGCATTGTCCATTACAATGCCATTCACTATTCTAACTCCACCGGGGCGTTTTAATGGGATTGCGTTGTAATGGTTTGCGGTGTAAAGCCCTGCATTGTAAAAGATTTGGGGGCATATTATCAAGGACGGTGTTAAAATTATCGCCGGTTTAGCGGCAGAAAACTGCCGCTAAAGCGGCGATAATGGGCTTGATAATATGCCCTGGAGAATTCCCATAGAAGCCCATGTTGACACCAGAACATGGGCTTCTATGGGAATTCTCCAGAGCATATTAACGATAATTTTTAACGCCGTCCTTGATAATATGCCCCTTGGGGGCATATTATCAAGACAAGCGATAAAATTATCACCGCTTTAGCGGCAGAAAACTGCAGCTAAAACGGCAATAATGGGCTTGATAATATGCTCTATGGAATTCCAATTGAAGCCCATGTTAGACGTCCTTCACATTTAACACAGGCTTCAATTGGAATTCCATAGAGCATATTATCAAGCCCATTATCGACGTTTTAGCGGCAGTTTTCTGCTGCTAAAGCGGCGATAATTTTATCGCCTGGCTTGAAAATATGCCCCCAAGTAATGGTAAAAACTTCGAGCACTCTGAGGTAGATCGACGTTGATTTCCGGAGTATGTTTTCGCCAGCATCCTTTGTTTGTCTCGGAGCGTCTTCCAATTCTCTGCCAGCACCTGTTTAGTGTTTGCTGCAGATTTGGCAGTAGACTGCATGCCACTTAGAGCCCCTTGATACTCCACAAGGGACGCGCATGTCGGGAGCACTCTTCCCATTGACTGGAACATTGATTTTAGAGGAGTGGCCTTGCACCTAATCATCTTGCAAGTGCTGAAGGAACTTGGGGGCATATCATAAACAACCGGCGATAATTATCGCTAAGCACAGTTAGCGCTAGGATAATTATCACCGGCTATCGCTTGTTTTTATCGTGGAGATAGCACACTATCTGCGACGCTTATCTCCAGAGCGATAAAAATAACCGAGTTAGCTGCCAAATGTGCAATTATCGCTGGGATTGCAGCGATAATCGCACAACGTTTGGAGCTACGTTGTTGATAGGGCAGGACAGACTTAACCATGATATCCACCTTCCATTGGATATCATGGCTAAGTCAAACTAAAAGCAGGCGTAAGGAAAGTAGCGATAACCGCGGTTAGCGCTACTTTTCTTATCGCTATGCTTGTTAGCGTGCCCGTTGATAATTGGAGAAATGTCGGTTAGCGACATTTCTCCAGTTATTTTTGGAAGGACCGCCCACTTTGCATCTTATTAGAGATGCAAAGGGAGGTGTAGGGAAAAAGGGTGCTAACATGCGATTATGCATGTTAGCACCCTCTTATTAATAGGGCGAAAACATTATCTCCGCTTTTATGGCTTTTAAATCCAATAAAGCGGAGATAAGGCCCTTGATGATACGCCCCTAGGTGCTAGAGATTTGGGGGCATATCAGCAAGGCGAGGCGATAGAATTATCGCCGCTTTTGCGGCCGTTTTAGGCCGAAAAGTGGCGATAATTTTTATTGCCTAATTAGCAATCTCACGCTAACGCGTGAAAACTTGCGTTAGCGTAGGAATTCCTAACGCCCAGCTTTGCATCTCGAATGAGATGCAAAGTGGGCGTTTCTGACATGACAGGAGAAATGTCGCTAAACGACATTTCTCCTATCATCAAGCCCCACGCTATGAAGCATAGCGACAAGAAAAGTAGTGATAACTCCTGTTATCGCTACTTTCCTTACGCCTGCTTCAGGACTGACTTAGCCATGATATCCTATGGAAGGTGGATATCATGGCTAAGTTTGTGAGTTCCTATCATCAAGCTAACGCCACATTGCGTGAGATTATTGCTGGGTTTTCAGCGATAATCTCGCTTTAGGCAGTTAGCGTGAGGATTTTTATCGCTTTTGAGATAAGCGTTGCTAATAGCACGCTATCTCAGCGATAAAAATCCACGTTAGCCGGCTATAATTATCCTAGCGCTAAGTGCGCTTAGCGATAATTATCGCCGGTTGTTGCTGATATGACCCTTGGAGACTTTGGGATAACAGACGCAGCCTCAATTTATACCTGACTAGTCTTGATGAAGTCTGCTGCCAATTCTGCAGCAGAGATAGGGCACATGTTGGCGGAGAATTGGAAGACGCTCTGAGAGGAGTGGAGGCTGTTTGTGGGGGCGTACAATGGAACTTGGTGTTGATTTGTTTCAGAGTGTTTAAAGTCTTTTGCTTATGACCTGGAACTAAAGGTAAAAGATTTCGCTGAGTAATAAATGCGGGGTAATGGACTGTGTTGTAACACAGTCGTTGTAAAGGATGATTACCTCTGACACACTTCTCCACACAAAAACCCACTAATCAACTCATTATTTTTCAGCAGAACCGACTATTTCCAGTTGACCTCACTAATTAGTCTAATGCACCTGACAAAGTCCTAAACATTGCCACCCGAACTTTGTAAAATTACCCAGACATAACCCAATCTCAGCATACTGCTAAGTAGACAGTTGTCTGTCAGCTAAAAACTGGGCCTTTTACAATATACTGACAGTGGTTTTCAAAGCAATTAATGGTCTGGCTCCAAACCCTACTCTGGTTTCAGATCTCAGTTCAAACCTACTGAAAAGCGAGGATCCATCACCCGATTCTTTGTAGTCAGGCTCAGGTGTCCTTGTGGCACATCCCAGGCCTGGTCCTTCCACCTTCTTGATCCTCTGAACAGGAATCCCAGCTACAAGACATCTACTCTACACCTCTCCAGAATAGGTCCACATAGCACTGACAGGACGCCTATTGCGACTCAAAAACCGAGAGGATACTCTCACACTCTGCAGTACATAGGAACATTTCATGCCTTTATGCTCCATTACCTTATATAAATATGATAATGTAACTAAGTATTATTCACCAATGGCAAGTAACTCACAAAAACAATCCATTCAGGAACTGTTATTTTCTAAAACATGTTAACCATACCACCCTCAAACTTCTATGTAAATGTTACTGATGGAAATGTTGCTTTTGCTAAACAAATCAAATGAATCCATAAAATAATTTGCCAAACGAGAAAACATTTACGCACACTGCAACTTTAGAATTTTTGAAGCAGGCACAGAGCCAGAAGATATTTCTTAAAACCAGTATATCATGAATTACAGTATATGGTATTATTAGTATTTCTTAACACTAAAGAAAACATTAAATCTGAGCTCGATGCTTGGATCCCCTCAATTCACCAAGAGATGATTTAACATCTGTAAGTTGCAGAAAAGCTTCCCTCGTCATCCAGCTTTTGAGTAGCACAGTGCAACCCACCACCTTTTCAGAGTGTCCTCCAATAATGACTGAATAGACATGTCTGCTACCTACCTCAAGTGAGGGACATCAAGAAGGCGTCGTTGTTCTTTGTCAGGAGAGTGGTGGTTTGATTGCCTGGAGGACTGGCAGCAGCAGATGCCGGTGCAGTGTTAGCAATCCTCGAGCATGCTGTGCTCCCAGGTGATGGGTTACGCATTGGTAGCCTTTGGAAGGACACCTTCAAGCATGCTCAGTCTTCTGGCATTATGCCAGAACATTTCCAGAGGAATAATCTGAATGAGCGGTATAGAATATTCTGGAAAAAAAGCAGCAGTAGTAGTTAAAAGGAGCATTGAGCCATTATATATTGATGGTGAATCTAGATCCATGCAGTTTCTGCCACGTGTGAGAGCTTCTCTTTCTCTGCTGTCCGAAGTATTGTTCAGTGCTGCTGTGAAAGTCTTCAAAGTCAGAAGGAGTTTCTTTTCTCTGTTTGGACATGTACCAGCCACACCAGCCTTTTCAGAGGGACTCAGTGTCCCAGAAAGCCAACTGTAAGGAGGGGCCAGGAGAAGGAGAGCCCAGCGCTTCATACAGTGCTTCAATATCTCCTAGCACGGGATGCCCTACCAGCCGCACTAGTCTTTTCAGCAGTCTTGGATTGGCAAGGTGGGCAATCAGGCATAGGCCAATGGGCTTGTGGCTGAGGACAGTAAGTTTGGTGGAAGTAGTTGCCCCACCCGCCTGGGCCTTCTCCACTGCAAGCACACACTAGTATACTTATACTAATAGTGAGGGGGTGCACAGCCAGGTAATTGTCAGAGGCAAAGTGACAATGGCTGCTCCTGGTCTTCTAGCATGTGGTGCCCCTGCCTCCTGGCTACTTCCATTTGTGGCAGAGGCCTCAAGGAGCTGCTAATGGGAAGTCATTAGCACTTGCTGTGAAGAAGACTCGGGCGGGGGAGCATACTGGGAATGGGAGTGGTGGGGGTTGGTGAGGAAACTGGGAGCCCCTCAGTTTATGTATTCCCCCTCACCTCTGAGAAACATCATTGAATTGCCTCTCGCTGTGACCCCATACATAGTAGTGCTTTGGAATGTAGCGCCGTTGACCCACCACACGAGTGAGCCTTATGACCAGTTAAAAAAAATGACTCATTGGATTGGTTCACACTTGTTTGAATTACAAGTTAGAGCTAAAAAGGCGCAGAGATGCTTTGAGGGAAAAAACCTTGGCATGCATGACCAAATGCAAGCACGCACGTGGAAGAGGAGATCGACCTTCTGGTGCATTGTTAGTCAGCCGCGTTTTACTCTGGCCAGCAATCCCGCCTCATGTCATCACACCGCTGCCAACCTGTGGGTTTCCCACTTTGAAGGCATATACAACTACTTGCCTCATGCAGAGGCAGCTGTGCCTGAGATTCCCATACACAGGAGGTTGAATTTGGTGTTTTACCTGGAGGAAGTCACACAGGGAATCCTAGGGCTTACTAGCAATGATTAGGGTTTTATTGCAAGGACTGCTAGGCGATTACAAACTCTCCTGAACACCTTCACAGCTCTTATGGATAAGCTAGACCTAGCAGTTAATCTCAGCAAGACCTTTCTGATGGTGCTGGGTCCTAGCTTGACTAAGATGCAAACCTTTAGTATTTGTAATCACAAACTTTCTATGGTCAAGGCTTTCCCATATTTAGGGGCCTAGTTAGACTCCAACACAGATTGGAAACCTCTAGTGGCAGCTAAGAGCGTGGAGTTTACCAGATGTGTTGCCCTAGTCTTTCACTTTGATTGGATGGTAAGCCCCTCAACACCTTGGTCAAGATCTACCACGCTAAATGTATCTCCAAGGTCTCATATGGAAGTGACATCTGGGGCTATGTGGCAGCAAGCTGTCTTCAGATTACGAAAAACAAATGTCTACGGCGGTTACTATGTGTCCCCCAAAGCACCTCTGCCCTGTGTGTTCATGAAGAGCTGGGTGTTGGTTACCTGAGGGAGGAGGAATCCAGTTTAAATATATTCATTTTAAAGGGTTGTCTTTTGCTTGATTGTGCTCTTAAAATTCCTTGGATCAAATATATCATGGACTCTTTTCTGTAGTCGGGGAGGGGGAGCTTTTTAACAATCCTGAGAACAAATGTAAATCCGATAGAAAGTGGGTGAAGGACAAATTTTTAATAAGGAGATTTATGCATAGAGAGGAGACTGAATTGTCGGAAGCCACAGTTAGGAGATTTGTCCTGTTGAAAATGATGCTGACAATGGAGACTTACCTTTCCCTTGTCAAAAATAATAGAGATCATTTTCTGCTCACTAGGGGGCACATTTTCAATATTTTAGCATAGGGTAGCACCACACACTTTCTAGTTGCATTGTCCTACGTCATAATAAAAGGGCAGGAATGTACCGTATCCACAAGATACTGCACATTCCTGTCCTTTCCGCCGGGGCGCACACTGCAGCCAAGCAACAACGGAGGCACACTTGCACCATGTCAATTGCACTTCAGAATATAATAAATGGTGTTCATCAATGCTGCATCATATACTTCGCCAGTACTATCAATAACGGCATTCTGAGCATAACCACAGAACTCCCCATTTCCCAAACATGTTCAATTCCTAACGGGCGTACAAGTGACGCTGCAAATACACACCGTTAGCTGATGTACCGGTCAGCCACTCATAAAGTGATTTTCCACATAACGTCAAAGCCTTCTTAAGATTTCACATGAGGGCTTTGACGTTATGTGGAAAATCACTGTATGAGTGGCTGACTGGTACATCGGCTAGCGGTGTCAATTGTGCTTTGCACGCGTGGGTTTGAATCCCATCCTCGTCGCCAGTGGGAAATCTTAAGAAGGAGCGTATACCCAGTTGTAGCTGTATCCAAGATGTAGCTTTATTTACAAGATGAAATTACAGGATAAGCAGCATTGTAATCCAAAGTAATCAAGTATAAGATGGAAAACCCCACCGGGAGCAGCAGCCCTGCTGCTCAGCCTCCAAGGATCAACTAACTAATACACTTAAACATACACAGAGGCAACATTCCATGACATCACATTGACTGGCTGAGCAGCAGAGGACAGGACACAGACAAAGGACAAAGTAGTGCAAAAGGCAGGATACCACACCTCATTAATTCCTATGTGTCTCTCATCACCACCATTCGTAATAGCACATGAGCTAATAAAGTTAGGCACTAGATGAGCCCCAGAGCTGGAAGGTTTCAATATTATCTACTGGATAGCATCAACATGGTAAGACATTTCCTCTGGTTAGGGATGCGATCTAACACTTGCCCGGAGGACTGTGTGGTAGATCATTTCCGGTTGGCATTTTATAAAGGAAAAGCTCTATCATTGTTGGCACCCCAATCGTCACATGGTAAGGGCACTGCAGTGGTTCCCTTAGGCTTTTTCTAGTGCCCTGACATTGTGGGAGAGGAGACACATCAATCATGGCAGGATGCCGAGGGAATAATGACACAACTACAGTGTAAAGGACCCTCTGTGGATGTCGCCCCGCCAAGTTCCTTTCCACCTGTGTACTCCCAAGGTCAGTTACGCTTTTGACTGCCTTGCAGGATCAGTACTGGCAGGTAAAGTCAATTAAGGCGGTTCAGTAGGTAAATAATTTATTAGTGAATATTTAAGAGGATACAAGATGGGAAAACAGTATGGAGGCTGACAGTACAACTTTGTGCAACAAGGAACCCGGAGGGGAGGTCAATAATCTTAAAATACTGGGCTGTAATACTGCAGGACTAAGAAATAAATTGAATAATTTGGAGTGGGTCAATATTATTAGAAATTATTCTTTGGTTTGTCTACAGGAAACCTGGGCAATTTACCCTATTTTTTAGATGGATATTCCTCCTTTTGTTCCTCTGCCATTAGCTCAACTCATGACAGAGCCAGGGTTGGCTTGGCAATTTTACTTTCGGTCACTCTTCTTGGGAAAGTTGTTAAGAATGCTCTAGATTGTCCATACTATCAGTTATTTTTATATAATTTTAAGGGGCGGGGGCATTCGTATTATAATTACGTACTTTAATAATATTTTTAATACGTCCAGTGTCTGTGTTGTAACGGAACTTGAGAAGGATTTGAAGGGCTTCCTTGAAATAAGGGATAAGGAGATTCATATAATTTGGCTTGGAGATTGAAATATTAATACCTGTCTGTATACTTGATGCCAAGGAGATTTGTGGCAAGACTGATAAGGAAGGGGTGTGAGTGAATCATTTCTTCCATAACTAATGCGGGAATGCCCTGAATGGAATATTTCTGAAGGAAAAAAAAATTGTTTATAAATGATACTTATCCCCTATTGCATATTGTACCACCGATTTATTTAGGAAATGGACATAGTAGTGCTATTGATCATTTCTTAATCTCAGAGAACCTTATTTCCTGTGTTGATCATTTCCAAATCCTTTTATCAGGCTTGAGTGATGAGAACCATTCATTAGTGACTCTGAAGAAGCTATATGTAGGGGCTAAATCAGAATTGCCATGCTGGGAGATAAGCTTGGTAGTCAAAATGGAATCGCCTTAAAGTGGGAGGGTGCTGATGCCGAGATGTTGTTAATTGATTTAATAAGGAACCAGAATGATTTAGTAGGTATTTGTCTTAATGATTTAGCGGAGGTGGGAGGCTGTTTTGACGACTTTATCAAAATTTCTAATTATATTCAAAAAGCGTTGACAAGACACCCAGGTAAACCTAATTTAAAAAGTAAAGGTTGGTTCGATGCAAGCTGTAGGAAGGCCCACAAGACCTTCAAAGAGGCATTAGGGTCTATTGCTAGAGATAGTGTTGGTTACAGATGTAGAAGGGAATATAAACTCACTCTAGATAAGAGGAAAAAATAAAATTAAAGAGGAAGCTTGGGAAGCTCTTCAGGAAGGAAGCAAGTGCCACTCAGACAGTGCAGTATTCTGGAAAGTAATTAATGCCCCAAATTTCAGTGATGCAGCTTGTCCTGCTGTGGACACTGTCATTACGGCTGACAAATGGGTTCATCATTATCACTCAATTTATTCTACGGGAGAGTCAGAGAAGGAGTAGGAGAGTACTGAGCCTCTGTGCAAGACAGAGGGATGCCCAGATACCCATTAAGTTTAGTTTAAGTGAAGTGATTGGGGCGATACAGGCAAGTAGGAAAAGGAAAGCTCCAGGCTCAAACAGGGTTCCTTTACATGTTTGTACTGAAAATATAGATTTCTGGGCTCCAGTGGTGACAAATGTCCTTAGAGCAGTTACATTATGTGGTCCCTTGCCCACCTGGGTACAGTCTATAATTCTGCCAATTTTTACTAAAGGGAAAACATTTGACCCAAGCTGCTATAGACCTATTTCCTTGTTGGAGTCGACCCTTAAAGTCCTGGGAAGGATTGTGCTGGCCGGGCTGGAAGGATGGGCACAGGAAAATAACATTATTATTGACGTGCAGTATGGCTTCTACAAAGAACTCGGCACTGCGGAGCAGAGTTTGAATTTACACCTCCTGGTGAACGAATATAATTAGGTTAAAAAGGGGTCTTTCTATATGGCCTTTATAGACCTGTCATCCCCTTTTAATTGTGTAAACAGGCCAATCTTTTGGGGTCTTCTGGAAGATATGAGGTTTGGATAAGCCACTTATTAATTTGTAAGGAAAACTTTATGACAATACTAAAACCCCAGTACGACACAGCAGACAGGGACAATGTACGGAACAGTTTGAGGTTAGTAGAGGCGTGAGGCAAGGGAGCATTGTAACACCATTGTTGTTTATCTTGTATATTAATAAATTATAATGTTTTTTGTGGAAACAGCATGGGATATGCCACCAATAGGATCACACCCACTTTAGATACCGCTCTATGCTGATAATGCTACTTTAATGGCATGGATTAAAAAATGCCCTCCAGTATTTCATTGATTCTTTTACTTACTTCATGGATACTTTGGGGTTGAAAGTGAATTCGGGGAAACCGTTTACCATGTGCGTTGCAACAGGTTAAAAAAGGTAGGTCCATTTTCTTGAATGGAAAAAAGATGTTACCCACAAATACATTTTCCTACCTAATATTGCATTTTAGGCCCCAAAACACTTGGAAACCACTACTAGGGAACAGAAGAATATAGTTTGATAACGTTATTACAGCAGTCATTACGTTTGCTGCAAGACTGTGCACTAAGCCATTAAAAGAAATGATTACTGTTTACAATATCAAGTGTGTGACCAGCGCAACGTATGGGGCAGGCGTTTAGATCTATTCTAATGTGGATGTGATTCAGCAAGTAGAAAATAGGTGCCTGAAAAGGATGCTTGCAGTTCCCCCAGCTGCTCGAACTATATTTGTCATGCTGAATTAGGTGTCCCATTTATTGAAGACAAAATTAATGCAGCCCATCTACTCTTGGAGAGCAGTATGGACCAAAGAAGCTGCTTCAATAAACAGGAATATAATAGGGGACTGTCTGGTCCTGGAAACTGCATTGTTAATTCCTTGGCTGAAATATATTAAGAAATCATTTGAGAATATTGGGATGTTTACTTTCTTTGAGGACCCATAATCTATGAAGGAAATAACTAAAAGGGATCTCTCCTCTATGATTTGCAAGGTGAGAATTGAAGAGAGGGATGGCAGGGGGAACTAAGTAAAGTGGCTGTGAAGCACATGATCCCCTTTTAAAAGCACCGGGAGTGCAGCCTTATCTTAATATGGTACAGAATGTGCAACATAGGTTCTTATTAACAAGATTTCGATTGAACACTATACATTACTTATATGCTTATAATGAGGTTAAATCTCCTAGTAGTCAACTGCCCCCCTCTCCATGTTTCGGACGAATCCATGCTTCATTTAACCTTTTATGTGATTTTTATGAAGTCCCACGGAAAAGATGTATTATACTGTTGATAAAATGGCTTAATTTTCTACAATGTAGGCCGGCTCTAATGTATACTCAACAACTTAGGGGCCTTTATCAAGGACGGCGTTAAAATTGTCGCCGCTTTAGCGGCAGGAAACTGCCACTAAAAGCGGCGTTAATGGGCTTGATAATATGCCGCAGAGAATTCCAATAGAAGCCCATGTTCTTGTTACGTGTGTTATTCCATAGTGAATTGATTTTTATACATGTAAAGAAAATTAGAAAGAGGAGCATTGTATCTTAGGGAGGGAACCTTTGATTGATTGATTGATTTTTAATGTTTTATTGAAATACATTAAATTGCTATAGTGGGATTCTAGGGTATGATGGGAGTTTTATGTTGGGTGTTGTGTGAATTTAGGCATAATAAGTGTGAAGATGTTTTTATAATTATAACGCATATTGTAAGGGACGTTGTATAGGGGTGCTACTGTGGGCAGGGAACCAGGAGTATTGTATGTTGGTGCAATGCTCATCTTAATGTTTTATGTAATATGATATAATGTTGATTGACTTTTATGGCTAAGTAAGCCGACTCAAGTATTAGACTGACGTGCATAAAAGGCATAATGAACAAAATAACACGAGGACTTTTTCTTAGGAACAACTGATTGCAGCGTGATACTACCTGATAAAATAACCTTGGTTTTACCTACCCCTTTTGCTAAGCTACACACCACAGCTTTTTTGTTGTTGTTTCTGCTCTGCATGTAACTTTTTTAGGGCTGTCTAAACAGCACAGATGTCAACTAAACTTAGGGGTATATTCACAAGAACGTGTGCTAAACATCACCAAAAAATGTTAACGCAACTTTACACATCGCAGCCTATCACGGGAAAATAACCTGTGTCAACGTGGAATTCACAACAAGGCGGTACCATGCGATAGTCTGCCGAAACCGTGGACAATGTCCGCGATGCAACCACCTCGATGGAGATAAAAACACAAACTACAATGCAAAAAAACCTGCGATGGGCAAAGCGCGATAAGAAAACAATGAAAACCAGGGCGAGGGCAGCAATACTCACACGTAATGTGGGAAAAAGCACAAGAACAGCATACGGAAAATGGCACAGAAAAAAATACATCAACTGCGGAGTACCACGGCTGTACCCAGACTGACTGCAGAAGACAATATGTACCCCACAACATCCAAGCACCGTGGAAGAACAGAACCAACAGGCACACAGCATGAAAGAGACCAGTGGCAGAAAAATCAGAGTCGCAGGAGCGACTCGCCCACCGTGTACAAACAGCAACACCTCCACAACAGAACACAGGACACAACTGGTTCCGCAAATGTGCACAACATGGCAAATCACATCTGAAACCGCAGGAAAATGTAACATGAAAATGTACAAGTACAACCTGTAACCTGCAAATATGTTTTAATCACACATGCAGTGCAATTGGACATCTTGTATTGTCCCATGATTGCCATGGACGGCAACAATGTGACGTGCTCATGAGAAGTAAGTGTCAATGATGGAGTTCCTACGGGCCATTTCTGCCACAGCTGCAGTGGGATGTGGGCCTCCTGCCCCATCGTCACCATCATCGTCCGGTACCTCTGGAACTGGGATCCATGGGGCATTAGTGCGAACAGAGATGTTGTGCAACACACAACATGCAACGATCATCTTGCACACGATGTCCGGGCTGTACAGGAGCTTTCCACCTATGCCGTCCAGGCACCTGAAACGTGACTTCAACACGCCAAATGTGCATTCAACGATGCCCCTGGTGCTTATGTGGGCCGCATTGTACTGCCTCTGGGCGGGTGTGTCCGGGTCTCGGAGGGGTGTCATCATCCAAGGGCAGAGTGCATATCCTTGATCACCTGTGCAGGGAGAAAAGAGTCAATACTTGGTTCGGCAGGATGTGATGGCAGGCGCACTAATCCAGTGACGCCTGTGCTGGCTGTGTGTGGGGTGAGTGTAAGCCAGCCCTCAGGGAGTAGCTGGTGCTGACAACAACTCCAACAGTCATCAGGCACTCAGAAATGCAATGTCAGAACAACAAGGGGTAATGACTCGAGTCGCACAGGGCTAGTGGCCCCGGATGCACAGCGGCAGACACGGGCCCACCGCCGTGGGACGCTGACCTGCGGGAGACTGGGGTAGGATCATGAGGGCAGAGCAGGGTCTCGCATGTGTCATAGGTGCCTTCCGCGGAGTGTCACGGGGGAGAATTGTAGGTCTACCCCCAGGGCATGATGTAGAGGGCACATGCCAGCTGTGTCCTGCAACATGGCTGATATGAATGCCACAGACCCATGCCTGACACCAAGTCCGTACCTGCCCGTTGCTGATGACAACCCCCAGGCCACAGGCTCAGACACCAACGATGATCCACCGGAGGATGACGCTCACTCATGGCGCACAGGGTTAGTGGCACCACGTATCCCCGGCTTGCGTTGAACAGGGTTAGTGGCACCACGTGTCGCAGGCCTGCGTTGAACAGGGTTAGTGGCACCATGTGTCGCCGGCTTGCATTGAACAGGGTTAGTGGCACCACGTGTCGCCGGCTTGCGTTGAACAGGGTTAGTGGCACCACGTGTCGCAGGCCTGCGATATGGAATTATGCCTCACTGATCGAAGGGAGTCTGGTGCTGTGGCCGTTGCCACGGACTTGGGGTCACTGCCATTCAGGACTCAGGACACTGTTCCACATGTGGGACATACTGGGCCGAAGAGGACGCCGGTGGAGCATGTTAATAAGTAAGGAGTGATGTGGGCCAGCGTCGGGGGGGCCAGCGATAGTCTGCGGAGGCTGCAGAGGTCGCGGGACTGGGGCTTGGAGCTTGCACCTTCACGTGGTGGGCCCTCTTTGGCACACGACGGTGTCGGCAGGTGAGCAGTGCGGTGCTGGGGCAGTCAGGCCTGGTCTGTGCATCAGCGTCCTGGGGTGCAGCAGGCGCACAGGGTTGCAGGCCACGCTGCTCACGGCGTGGCCTCGTGGCAAGCCGCACGGCGATGCACTGTCAGTGATGCTGGCTTTCCCGGGAGTGAACCACGCTCTGCGCAATGGGGTTTTTGACCACACCCCTGAGCAGCCCTGGCGTAATCAAGGCCAACCCACTACACACACGGGGGGATGCAGCATGCAACACTTCTGCTATCTTACCAACAGCCTGGGGTGACATGGTTGCGTCCACTGCTCACTACTCTCCAGTTACCAGCAGTTGTGGTCTGCATGGACATGTCTGTGATTTGCATACCCATGTTTGTCCTGCACATCCACTTCTCACTTCTCATTGTGTACATTCCTATTCACGGGTCACTTGCATCCTCGCACATGGCTGCATTCCACATCTCCACACGTTCAGCTGTTGTGTGGCTGTGGTGCCATGATATGTCTATATTGGGTGCAGGGATAGCCCAGGATGACCATGGAGTGGTGTTGTCGTGTCTGGTAGGTGGTCGTGTAGTTTGACATGTTGTATGTTGTTTGGTCACGTGTGCATTTTCACAGTTGTGCGTTGTGTGGTGGTGGGTTAGGGGTGTGTGATGTGTTGATTTGGCACTTACCAACGAGCAGTCCAGTTCCATATGTGCCATCCTGGAAGAGCTAGTTGATGATGGACTGTCGGAAGATGAAGGAATCATGCACACTGCCTGGGTACTTGGCGACGACATTGACTATTGCCTGCACATTGATGGTATGCATGTGCTTTCTGTTGCGGTGGTGGTGTGCAGTATCCGCAGGGGGCACAAGTGGGACATGTGTGCAGTCGATTGCCCCCAACACGGCCGGGAATCCGGCTATGGCGTAGAAACCTTGCTTTGTCTCCAGCTGTTCCGGCGCAGTGTTGGGGAACTGGATAGGGCTGGCTGTGAGACCCCTCCGACTCTGGCAGTTGTTGGTTGGAAGGTACCAGAGGCCAACAGATGCAGCACAGCCAGCAGCTTTGTCTGCAGAGGGATGCTGGTTTTATGCTTTGTTGGGACCATCAGCCTGTGGGCGATGTGGGTCATGATACGGATGATGGTTGTCCTTTTGAGCCTGTAGTGGGCAATGACTTCCTCGGGCGTTAGGTCTGTGAGAGTGGTGCGTTTTCGGTAGGTCCAATGTCTTACTCTGCGCTGCCTCTGTGGTGGTCCGGGGGAGGGGGTGTGGGTCCGGGTCCTGTGGGTGGTGGCGGTCCTGGGGAGGGTGGCGGTGGGTGTTGGGGCTCCGAGCTGCATGATGAGTAGCTCCATGGC
This sequence comes from Triturus cristatus, assembly GCF_964204655.1. Lineage (NCBI taxonomy): Eukaryota > Metazoa > Chordata > Amphibia > Caudata > Salamandridae > Triturus > Triturus cristatus. The sequence continues at coordinate 139,854,004 of NC_140591.1, read as the reverse complement.
GTCGTTTGTTCTTCGGGTGTGGCTGTGTGCGGGGCTCTGTTGCCTACTGCAGGTAGTCGTCCGTCTTTACACCTGCTTGAGGCAGGTGTTAAATACCTGCAGCTTATCGCCTGTTTTTGGTGCGCTTCGCGGATCTGGCAGTTCATTGTGAAAGTGGTGTTGTGGTTTTTTTTGTGTGTTTCTGCACGGGAACGCTTACTCTGCATCTCATTAGGGTTAGTTGGTGGTGTCCACCGCGGAGATACATTTTGGGGCAGTTATCGCGGGAACACTGGCACCAGCTTGTGAATGGGGTGTTAGGTCTATCTCCACTGTTGATGCGTTAAGGTGGAGATACATCGGAGATATGTCCTTGTGAATATGCCCCCTAGTGTGGACATTTATACAAATTATACACACAGTGGGCTTTGGCTCTGCCCAGAGGAGTTGTTTGCTCTCGCCTCATGCTATTGGCTATTGGTGTGTCGTTCAGCCACCTATCACCTGCTTCCTCTGCAATGGGTGATGGGCTATTTTACATTGCAAAAGGACGCTATGGCTTTGATTATGAGTCAGGCAGAGTGAAACAACTCCATCGTTGTATGAATTCGTTTCACTCCATCCGATTAGAAGTGTTTCAACATGTGGTCAATGATCGGTAAAATTGCATGCGATGTATTCGCAAGTGGTAACACTCCCAGAATTACCAAGCGGTAACATTGGCATGTGGAAACACAGAAAGGAATCGTAGTTATGAATTGTGTGACAAAACAAGAGGAATTACCAACATTTTCCTCCTGCCTAGACCAGATGCAAATCATTTTGAAATACAACAAATATTTTGGAAAGCACATTTGCTGTCCATATTTAACAAAAAGTGAAGAATATCATCATAAGTACACATTGAAAATGTTTATATTTTCTGAACAAGCACTCAGATTAGTGAAGCGATACACACAGATGATGCAACTTAACCTCAGCTCTTAAAAAGGTCCTAACACTCAAAGTCTCTCACACGTTTCACTTTTCTGCAGACCATGGAGAAAAAGAGTGTATATCACAGAATTGAGCCCTGAATGAGATACAGCAAAGTCCCCATCCAGCCACAGGAGAAGGACGGGGCACAGCACCAAAGAGGCAGGGCGAACAGAGGGCGCAGGAGAGTGCATTGAAAACCTCACCCTTTAAGCATGAGTCAACTATATAATTTCAAGAAAAACAGGGTCGTCATGGACACTATCAACCATCCTCTCTCTATCAAGAGACATTGGAACCAAATATAGTCATCAGGATAGCAGTACACCCCTTCCCAGAAAACTAATGGCTGCATTACTTTATTTTGCCACAGGGCAAACCCCAGCAACAGTAGGCCGTTTTCATGGAACTTCCCAACTACCTTTTGTAACTTAGACAGGTGATGGGTGCACTGCTCACATTAGTGTCATGACACTCCATTTACCCACAGCCCCCTAGGCAGTCAATGCTTCTAAAGTAACAGTGCTTTCCATTGGGGGGTTTCCTAATGTTTTAGGGACTATAGATCGCACATACATAAGCTTAACACTTCCAAAGCAGCCGAATAACACACCAAAACAAGAATCAACAACCTGCCATAAATGTATAGATAGTGTGTAATGCAAAATAGGCTTTTTATACATTGCACTATATCTTGGAACAACCCACGACTCACCATGAGCGTTCGGAAAAGCAGGCTTCCGTACACCGCGCTAACATACAACCCAAGAAGGACATGGCTACTAGATGCACATATACATATGCCTATCAAATCAATCCCACTCACTTTCCAACACCCATGTCTGTAATCATACCCACACCAGTAAAGTGATAAATGGTATCTGTACTTAGTGTTTAAAATTGTGGTAATTAACAAATCAACAAATGAATATAAGAGACGCAAAAGTAATGCATGGTAAGTCTGCTGGTAATATATCAAAAATCACAATATAAAAGTTGATTTTATACAATAAAAATATTGTTAAATCATCATAACAGTACATTTAGCTTTGAGTTATGATCTACCCTAACTATAGGCTACAAATTCTTTAGATACATCCCCCGACCACGACTCATGACTCCAACCCACAATACTTCCACACAAGCAGTAAAGACACACAGTGAAGCACACACAACAGAATGAATGCACATTTGGACTACCGAGACATGCTGCACATGCGGGCATAGACAGGGAGCCGCACCGGCTTATCCACTAACAAAGGTGTGCAGAATTGCTCTTGTAAGTTGCACGCTCAACCACATGTGTATCACATGCCCTGTGCTTAAGCTCATGGAAGGTGGTTTATTCGGATGAAGAACCAGGAGTTATTGATGGAGATTGCCACCCACATGTAGCAGGGCAACAGCCATAGGCTGCCAATACAAAAGGAGTAAGATACTACCTTATACATATTGATTTTTGCTTTAGTACTTAAAATATGTTTTTCCTTAAGATCACCTTTACACGATGATTGTGTTCAAAGAATGTTATGCTTACAACTATATAAGGAGTTCATCCTCTAAAGGCTACGCTATAAAGGATACATAAACCTTAAAGTTACAGTACCTAATGACACACTACGGGATATATCAACAACAACCGGCGACAATTATCGCTCAGCGCTCTTAGCGTGAGGATAATTATCGCCGGCTAGCGTGAATTTTTATCGCTGAGATAGCGTGCTATTAGCAACGCTTATCTCAATAGCGATAAAAATCTACACGCTAACAGGCTAACGTGAGATTATCGCTGGAAACCCAGCGATAATCACACGTTACCTTGTTGATAGGGACAGACAAACTTAGCCATGATATCCTCCTTCCATAGGATATCATGGCTAAGTCTGAAAATTAGCAGACGTAAAAAAGCAGCGTTAACCGCGGTTAGCGCTGCTTTTTTTGTCTCTAACAGGGTTAGCGACATTCTTGATAATAGGAGAAATGTCGCTTAGCGACATTTCTCCTATTATTTTACTCTGGAACGCCCCCTTTGCATCTCATTAGAGATGCAAGGGGAAGCGTAGAGTAAAAGGGTGCTAACATGCAAATTTGCGTGTTAGCACCCTGTTGTTGATAGGGTGCTAGTTTTATCTCTGCTTTTTTGGCTTTTAAAGCCAAAAAAGCAGAGATAAAGCCCTTGTTGATATGCCCCAATGTTCGCTACGCATCAGTAGAACTATCCGAACAAAATATATATATCAAATAAAAACTAACAACTGTCAAGTAAAGTACATCAGAATATAGAAATGACGCTCATGCAAAATTCCCTTTTAAGGATCCCTTATTCTGGCGGGTGAATCGGACATGTCTTTAAAGAGCTGGTCTTGTGAAACGGTGTGTGGCATGCATCATATGGCCGGTATGTTTGTCCTTTGGCTCCGCATGATCAAGGAAAGGTTGGCATTGGGCCTAGCGGCGGCCAGGTGGCCTTTGAATGGATAATGTGTTTTAGAGCGATGCCGGCACAGGCTGCATCTCTTCCTCTATAGGTGCGCTTCACCCTTTATTTGGCAGCGCCATAACCTCACCTTCCTGCTCCTCTTCCCTTCCTTCATGGGCACAGCTCTCACCCTTGGAGGAATGGGTGCTGGCAAAACTGATTTAGTGATTGAGGCGGCAGGCAATGGATGTCTCTCTTGGAGTAGGGGCAGTAGGGACTGGCAGGGTGTCAACTCACCATCTCAGACTGAGTGCTGCTAACCACCGTGCTCGAGATAACAGTGGCAAACAGAGCCAGTGTAGTGATTGACACTGTGCTTTGGAAACAGTAGTGGCACTAGCGTGTGCAATTACTTTCTCTTTCAATGTGTTGCAGGTGGGTGTTAGTGCACAACGAGTAGAGCCCTGCTTTGAATATTCTTCTGATGTGTTACCTGCAATGATAAGGGAAATTCCTCTTTAAACATTTTGTCAAGGCCAAGGCCCATCTCAGGACATACAACTACTATTTTACTTCCAATGACATCTTGGTATGTCTTTTTTAAAGGCATGTGAACATCACTGAAACAATTTGCATTTTGTGCATGCCATATAGGTGATTGTGCCATACTGATGCATTGACGTATATGGTATTGTATCACACTCACTAGTCCCTCTACTCCTCCTTCCTCCACTCCTTAAATGCAGGTCACATTGATAATAGTCACAACCGACTCCTCTGGTGCAGACCCCCCTACAAAGGTCATACGCTCATGTCTGTGCTTAGATAGCAGTTCACTAACAAGACATTTGCGGTTCTGTAATTGTTTTTTCACATTCGTCAACTGTCCGGGGAGTGCAGACACAGCATCAACCTTCTGTTAGTTGCCAGGTTTTAGTTCTAAGTGTGACTTTGGTCTTGAACACTAAAAGTACCATCAGGTGTGCTTCTTGTTTCACGACCTCTTCTGCAAACACCACTAATTCAGGCTCACTGGGAGCCTCATTTATGAGGTTTTACCTTAGGGCAGCTCTGCAGGCCTTCCTGCTGCGCTGCCCTGCCCTACGGTTAAAGAAAAGGGCAGGAATGCGCTGTATCTATCATGCGTTGCGGGGATGATTATTTCTGTGCAGGAAGACACACCGGCCTGCACAGAAACAATCAGAAGAGGCTTTTTCCTCTTTCTATGTGTGCTGCAGAGTGCAGAACACATGGAAAGAGGAAAAACGATGAGAAATAAAGATATTTCTCCTCGTTGTGCCTCCATCACGCCTTCCCTAAGGAGGCGTATGTTTTTGGTGCTGCCTAATATATGCGATTTCTCGTAAATTTTGGGGCAGTGACCAAAAGCCATGGATAACACCCATTGAACGCCCCTTTAACGCAGAAAATTGCGATAAAGCAAGCTATATTTACAAGGCAGCATCAAGCCCAAAAAAGTGGCTTAGTGCTGCCACGTAAATATGGAGCAGGCTCTGTCGCTATGGACCATCACAAAAAGTGATATTCCAGCGGCGCAAGGGGTCTCATAAATGAGGCCCTGAGTTTATAGTTTCAAAGGCGGATAGAAGACATGCTTCCAAGTAGATTATGCTGATGGGATGGATAGATGTTTACTTTGGTGGACTACTATGGATTGTGATGATGGCTAATAAACGGGAAATGAAATTAAGTTGACTGTCAGAAATAATGTTAAAATTGATTTCACCACTCCAAGATCTCTCCGTTGCACTGGCAATGAAATGGGAACAAGGAAATTACATATTTTCTTTTTTTATATCTCATTTCTTGTTGATGTGGTTTTTCTGGGCAGGTCTCCGCTAAAAACTGTTTTAACTTTCTGTTGGCCAAACCTATTGTTTCCAATACACCTAGGGACAGATTATAAGTCTGGTGGTCCAAGGACCGCCAGACTCGTGGTGGCGCAGCAGTGGAGGATCCAGCTAACGTAGCACCAGCGGTTCGACAGCCCAATTACAATTTGGTCACCTGGACCGCTCTGGGACCACTGGCTACACCAGGTAACCGCTATTCCCTGGTGTTTGAACTGTAGTCAGAGGCTGCAATATGCTTGGCAGGACCGCTGTGATGCCACTAAGCATATAACCAGTTTCCTCTCCTCCTGCTTTACATGGATGTTCTTCTTCCATGTAAGCCTTGGAGGACGTACCATGTGCCTCCCTGTGTGCATGCACGTAGGTCCCTGCACGGCATGGACTTTCGAGTCACTGCCGTGCAGGAACATTGTAATACGGTCCCATTGTGGTGCCTTTTTTAAAGGCACCACCATTGAACCGCCATGCCACCCACCTTGCAGACTATTCAATAGTCGCAATCTTGCGGGCGGGTGGCAGGGATCTTTGGCGGAGTGGTGGCACAGCAGTTTGCACCGCTGTGCTACCACTCTGCCAAAAAGTCATAATCGGGGCCTTAGAGTAGATTTTAGGTCAGTCCGTAACTCACGATTGAATGGCTTTGTTGTCTGTCTCACTTCTCTGCTTCTGAGTTGAAGGTTTCTATACCTCCTCATTTGTTTGCGCCACCCTGGACCTTTGCAGTTTCACATTGTTCCCATTTGATGACTTTTATCCTTCCATTCCTGACCTTGCTTGCATACAGGGAGCTAGCACTCCAATGGAATACATGTGTTTTCTTGCTTTCTCCTCTAACTGTTGCTTGCCCCTTTACATTCCAGTGCCTGACTGTCTTCCCCACCCCTTCCAGCTCATCTGTTGATTTCTCCGTTAAACCTCATTTTGTTCATTTTTTTTTTTAGATTTCTGCTCTCTCGCCTTCAGTCTTCTATTCCATTATTCCCCACTTGAGCAGCCTTTTCCTGTTTATTTACTGTAAGTTTTTATAAAGTTTTGGGCTCCCTTCATGCCATTAGTGGGCATCCATCTTAAAATGTTTTTTTTTCCATTCAAGGTGAATATCTGTAAGTTCACATGCACGTGCAGCAGGCACCTATGAATCAGAAATGTCTTATTGTAAAAACACATTTAAAGATGGCCACTGCAGTAGCACACTCCTCTACAATGGCCATCTTTGATATGGTTTGTTAAGAAAGTTCAAATTCAGTCAAACATGGTCACGGTGGATGAGCCTGCATTCACCATTTTTGATTGTATTGGTAAACATTTTACAGATGCATTTAAAGATGGCTACAGTAGATATGTGCTCTTGTATAGTGGCCACCTTTGATTTCCATTTGTATTGTTTTAACAAACCCAGCTGTAAGATGACCACTACAGATGTGTGCACATTGGTGGTGGCCATGAAACAATTACTTTAATATACTAACAGCTAACACATACAAATTGCATTTCCCCATTTCTGTATTTGCTCATTAAATAGGTGTCTGCTCCTGCAGGATATTCTGTTTAATTCAGAACTCCTTTCTTTTCTGCTGGCTACACTCTATTTTTACAAGTTGATAACACATTTCATGTCGCTTTGATAATCTTTCATTGGCTGTTGACTCTTGACTATGGAGCCCAAACATTTCTGCAGTATCCCTTCCTGTATCGCTTGATGATACTGACGATGCTGTGGATATAGACTGTTCAGTTAATCCCTAAAAACTTTCTGGTCTGTTAAAAGAATGTACCTGCTTTTCATTGTGATAAAAATGAAATTAAAGGCTGACTTTACTTTCTGACATTTACAAATGTCACCGCCACAATTAATGCTACGGCAATGCAGTGACAGCACATTCTCTTTTACCTTAAGGTTTAGTTATAAACTTTATACTGAATAATAGTTGGTTAATATATTTTCTCTCATAGAAATTGCATCTTTTGTATAATATTGTAACCCGGCTGAATTGTTTGGTCTTAGTGCCAATGGGTAGGGCAGATACATGTACCGGTGAAATCGAGAGTGCACGCATTGTTATGCCAACAGCAGTGTCACCTACATCCTGTTCTAATATTGGCTAGAGAATGTGAATACAAATCTAGTTGCCACAGAAACCCCAGATTGGATGAGCACAAATTGAAATCTTTTTTGGGGCTTTGAAGCACATACCATCCAGAGCTTTCCAAAATAGTCCTTGCAATGGTTGACGTGATTATCGTCCGGTTTAACACCAGGTCTGTAAAACTGTTAACTTACCAGCATCATTGCTGGTGTCCTGAGTCCAGTCTATCTTCTGAATTTGATCAAGTACATGCGCTTTGGAGAAGTGGCAAGCATTAATAAGTGCACCAGCCCCCTTGTGTCCTGAGGGTGACAAAACTGTGCCAATTTGAGCAATGGATAGACCTATAATGAAATGTTTGGAGCTCTTTGCCTGCCTATTTACAAGGCTTCATGCTGTTGGTGCCAATGCTCTAAAACATTTGACCCCTGCTTTTATTAAGGGCCTTACTATGAGTTTGGCGGTCCTCCTGCAGGCTGCTATTGCAATGCTCTGCAGGAGGCCAGCCAGAGCTATGGTCACACTGCCTGCCGGAATCAGAGTTGCTGCTGCTCATAGGAGAGCCTTAGACGGGCACCGTCGAGACACCGCTTCACAACGTTACTGCACGGTGCAGCATGCACCCTGTAGCACATACACCATGTGGTGCCTGCTGCACCATGCAGGAATTGGGGTGCCTGCATGTACTCCAGGCCCTGAAGCAGGAGGTGGCCCTATTAGGTCCCCCTTTGTTGCCTCTCCAGCACCCTTTCCATGGCATGCTCACCACCATGGAAATTGTGGTTAACAGGTAACTCGTAATATGCTTAGCGGTGGCACAGCGGCACTGCCAGCATAATATTATGCCTGACCATTGCACCACTGCCGTGGGATCAAGGATCCCATGAGGATGCAGCGGTCCTGTAGATGTCCGACCTCAACACTCGCAAAGCACCGCATGGTGCCACAGTGTGGCATTGATCGGACCGCCACGGCAGTACGGTGGTCTTATAGACCGTCATACTCGTACTAAGGGCCTAAGTCCAGAGGATAGTGAGGTGGTCTTTGTGGTCACCTTGCTAGCATGCATCATTTTTATTTGTTAACTTAGTCTACTGAAGAACGATAGATTGCTGTCAAAGGGGACTCTAGTACATGGCTACCTCAGATATCGCTAAGATATCATCTTCTCTCCCATGCTACCTAATTGGTGTATATCTATTTTACCCAATGGCAGTTGCCACTGGGTAGTCATAGTTAGGGCCACGTTTCCATAGGAAAACCAAGTTTTGGTTTGTTTATAACTTTGATACTGTTTGACGAATAGTCACAAAACTTTCCCAAAAAAAGTCTCATCCACTTCGGCTCCTTCCTGAAAAGTTTCAGGGTGATCCATCAAGGAAAGGCTGAGAAAAAGTGGGACCCCAAAACACGTTTTCCCTATTAATTTTTCCATACGAAATTTAGACACAGCTAAAGCCCAAACAGCTGACCGGATTGACACCAACTTGGCAGACACATAGATCTTGGTTCAGAAAGAGTGCTTTTTGTGAATTGATGTAATTCTTTTCAGTAATTTTTGAGAAATTAAGGCAAAAAATGTATAGATATTTCACACTGTGGAGGATTTGTGGAGCGTACAGATCTCAAGATGAGAGCTGATTGGTTGCCACCACATCAACAATGATGCGGTGGCGGCTATCTAGAGACTCGGCACTCAGTCCCTTGTCCTGAAAAAAATGTAAGAAAACAATATAAGGAGGCAGGGTAAGGATACTCTGTCTCCCTAAGTCTGGTGTGAGGGGAGGTGGTCCAAGAGGGACCCTCCCCCTCCTGGGGTCAAAAACGATTTTTAACATTTTTACCGCAAATTAGGGCTCACTCGATTCAAATACATAAACCCCCCCCGGGTGGGCCAGGGCCCAGGGGTTGCAAACATTTTCATAAGGGTGCATAGTCCCTCTCCCTGAGCCTCTCTGAGGCCCTGTGGACCACATCCCCAGGGGCCAATACTAAATTAAAGGAACGGGAAGAACATAGCCCTCCTCCTCTAAACTTCCAAAGGCCCCGGGCAAGCCATTTCTAGGGGCCAAAATTCCCTAAAATGGAAGGGGGGTGCGTCACACTGTCCCAGACCTCGCTGTGGCCCCAGGTACCCCCATACCCGAAAGGCCAATAATGAAATACAGGGGAAGAGGGTGCACAGCCCACCTCTCTAAGGGCCTTATGTAGGTAAATTACATTTACCGATTCTTAAATACCGAATTTTACCGATTCGGTATTTATGAATCGGTAAATGTAATGTAGGTAAAAAAATACCGATTCGGTAAGTGTCGGTATTTTAGAATCGGTATTTACCGATTCGGTAATGGTAACCTGTATCTCATTGATTCCTATGGGCCAGGAGGCCCATAGGAATCAATGGGAAGCCAGTGACCATTACCGATTCGGTAAATACCGAATCGGTAATGGGGGGAGCTCAATCAAGGGTGGCAGGGTGTCACATTGACACCCTGTTGCACCCCTGATTCCTGCATGTGTGCACATGTGGCACACATACATGCCCTGAGGGCATGTGTGTCTGCCACATTGCACACATCTAAGGGCCAAATAATGCATTAACAGAGACATTCGTCATTTACCACCAACTTTCAGTTGGTGGTAAATAACAAATCCCCACACCCACCACACACTCCCCCTACATCTCATTTCTGTATTTGGTATTTACCGAATCGGTAAAATTACCGATTCGGTAATTTTACCGATTCGGTAAATTACCGAATACAGAAATGATCCCCCTACATCCCAAATGCCTAAATACCGGTCGGTAACGGTATATTTACCGAAAATCGGCCGTTACCGACCGGTATTGGGCTACCTACATATGGCCCTAAGCCTCTCTGAGGCCCCAGAACCAGCTATTGTGTGTCCCTGGGTGCCCACCCGTAGGAAACTCTATCTCTGCTTGCGAGAGCGTGGGCAGGGAACAAATGTGTGCTCACACATGGCAGACCTGTAAAAATTACTACCAAATCATGATTGACTTCATAATAAATTGAATGGTCTTCAATGGTATTGTCCTAGAGATCTTTTAATCTTACCTGAGAAACAGAGCTCCTTTAGTCTTACACATAACACTGAATACCAATTTTGTAATGCACCAACTTAAATTTGATTCAGAATTTTTATTTACCTGATCAAGTACATCATTTGAGTTGAGGACAATATATAAAAGCAATTGGCTACTTATTTCATAACATCCGTTTTCTTAATAGTCTTCTTGCTAGTGCCAAAATCCTTTACCCACCTTTGATGTAGGTTAGGACTGGAATGAGAGACCAAACAAATAGCTCCTTATGAGATATTTGAAAGTGGCTACCCATTCCCAATCATGCTCTCCATTGAAAACCCGCCTGTTGCCCCGTTTTTTTATACTTTGTTAAAGTACAAATCCAGGCTTCAGATTCTCATTTCATGAGTTGTCAATTAAGGACAGCTTCCTCTTTATGAGTGGAAGGCAATCAAATGCAGCAGTTGGAATGCCACAGGTGGCCCGATATTCTTTTAACATAGTGTCATATTTTCTGGTATTGCTGCTCCTTCTGTCATTGCAATAAGGGTGCTTTGTGAACTTGAAGTCCAAGATGGTGCTCTGCTGTTCGGAGAAGTTTCAGCGCTCCGTCCATTGTCTCTTTGTGTTTGCTTTGTTTGCCCTAAGTTGGCAAGGTATGCCCAGACATGGGTCCCTTGCTCACTTTGCCACTGGATTCAAACTAGCCTGGCTGATGAGGGGTGTTAACCTGAAACCGGCCCCAGGATGCTTGTTTCCGGTCCAGGCCCTAGGGGCATGTGTGTGCTCTATTGCTCTATTGCTCTATTGCTCTTTAAAAAAGCATTGTGGGGTGCTTTTTTAAAATTGCACATGGTTACTATTGACTATGAGTCGATGGTAATTGCATTTCCTAAATACTCATTTTGCATTTAGGAAATGCTTTGCACATGTGCTAAGAAATCACATATAGCAAATACCTATTTGCGATTTCCAATTTAGGGAATCGCAAAATGCGATTTCAACTGGGTAGAAATCCCATATTGCGATTTTCTAAGGGCCTTTGTACATAGGAAAGGTTGAGAAATTTCAGAAGCCCTTTGTACATCTGTCCCTACATCACTTAGAAATGAAAGCTAAAAGCATATTATAAATTAAATATAAACCTACCAAAAACCTCAGAAACTACAACATACTATAAACCAGCAAATCAAAATCTTTTAATTTTTTTAGCTCGGAAAATAGATATTTTATTATATCAGTCAAACAATTATATAAAATCACCAAGTTCTGAAACCCTGATATAATAAAATATAAATATGAAATATTTTGAAAAAATATAACAATAATCTACCAACCAATGTAAAAAATGTCAGTACATAACATCAAATAAATACAATATATATTTAAAATAATTGCATATCATAATAACATACACATTTGCATAAACAATATCATATCACATTTCTCACCCAAACAAAATAAATAAAAAATAAAACTTATATTTTTGTAGCTGCAGGTCTTTTTCCATTCCTACAAAATAGAAAATAGGAATCCACTAAAAAGATCAAGATCCAGAAGCAAAAAGCCCCACAAAAATGCAAATATATGAACAATCCAATTGAAATCCTTTGAAGCTATCCAAAAGCTGTAGGTTCCAAAAAAAAAATATATATATTTTTTAAAAAAGAACTGCTCCAGAAAACCCAGAAAAAGGAAATCTAAGTAATAAACCAAAACAGATTTCCTTTAAAGAATTATGCTAACTCCCATAGAAATCATTCAGGAACCAAAGCTTGTAAAACTAACATTAAAAACCCACTCACCCTCATAATAGATCAGTCATAAATATACAAATACACAAAATTTAGGGACTAATTACAATGTCGGGTGGACTGTCTCGGTCCTGGGACCGACCGACCTCTGGTCAGCAGTCCCGACCGCCTTATAAGGATGCGACTAAACACTGTTCAGTCGCATTCCTACATTTCCCCTTATGTAAACCGGCCATAATACATGCTCCCATAGGGAAATGGGAGGTGCTGTTCATCCCTGCTGATCATCCCTGCAACCCTTGGCAGGCACCTCAAAGTGCTTACCACGGGCGTAGGGATCAATAGGGGGGCACCATAGATGCCCCGTTGCCTTCCAACCCGAGGCCGCACACACTTTGTGACATGGTTACCATGTTGGACAGGCAGGCATGAAAACCACACCGGACACCATGCATCGTAATCCCAAGGGCGGAAAGGCTCAACCTTTGGTATTATGAGCCGGTTCCGACTGCCTGACGGGCTCCTTGGTGGCCAGCTGGAATGACCAGCTGGTTCAGTTTCCGACCACCAGCCATGTAATGCAGCGGTCGGATAGTAAACCTAGAGACCGATTACGATGCGACCTGGAAGGCTCTGACCATTATCCGGAGCCTTTCCGGGCCACATCGTAATCGGCCCCTTAATCATCAAAATATACATAACATCACATAATGTAACATAAAACATTCGTACATTTACATCAAATGTTTAAAAAAACACGAAACGACAAAACATTGCAAAACACTATCAAAAACATATCTAAGGGCCTTATTGCAAGTATAGTGGCCCTGGGGGCACATGTAGTGTCCCCACTCACCTCCATTTACTGTGTGCGATGGATGACATGGTACATGGCACATGGACCTGCAGGAGGTGCTGCACGGTGTTGGCATGTGCTGTGGCCTTTAACTAAGGCCGCAACATACCCCAGATGAGTTTGCGACCGCCAGCATCTCCTGAATGCCCCAAAAGTGGCTGGCAGGTCCGACCGGCATCGTAATGATGACCTTGGTTCCTGGAAAAATTACCCAAAATAACACAGATAGACTACAAAATAGAAGTTGGCAGTAAAAAAAATGTCCGCCAATTGAAACTAAAAAATGACTATCTCCCCATGAAAATCAGAGTGAAATATAGTAAATATGTTTATTAAATGTAAAAAAAATGTAATTCATTTTTTTAAATGGTAAAATTGTCAAACAATGAATTTTTTTTTAAAACTGTGTAAAGTATATATTAAATAATGGTATAAAATATATACAATTATTTAAAATATACTAATATTTTTTTTTACAATAATGTAAAAAAATGCATTATACGAATATATTAAAGATGATCTACTTCTATTTCTTCACAATAAAACTAATAAAAAGTACTTTTTCACTTCACTTTGTAATTCATTTTACTTTAAAACTATGGGTCCCATTAGGATGGCGGGCGAATTCCTGTCCGCCTGCCACCCTAGCGGTGCCGGAGCCGGCCGGCCGCCAGTGGTGTGGCGGTCCCGCACCGTCAATTAGGATGCCACCGCCACCATGGCGGTGGCATCCCGCAGTCACAACATTGTGGCGGGCGGTGCTCAAAGCACAGCCCGCCACAACGCATTGGCATGCACAACGTGACAGGCACCACGCAGTGCCTGCCACCTTGTCCATGCCAATGTTGGGGGGCACCACGGGTACCCCTCAAGTGCAGCCCCCCACCCCCTCATCGCCCTGGGGGCCTGCTATGGGCCCCTGTAACAAACACCGCATGCCTTTCCATGGCGGAGTCTCTGCCATGGAAAGGCATGAAATATGCCACATCCTAAGGCACCGCCACCATAATCAGGCCCTCTTCCGCCCGGTCAGAAATCCGACCGGCGATAAAGAGGCGGACAGTCTTACCGTCCGCCGCGGCGCCCCTCGCCATAGTAACATGGCGGGGGGTAATACGGGGCCATCTGGCGGGCGGATTGTCGTGGTGGTCACCGTTGGCCCGGCAGTGGCGATCCGCCCGCAATCCTAATGGGGCCCTATATTTGCTGAAATGTAAAACTGTATAACAAATGTAATAACAAATCTTTTACACTAAAGGGGTGATATTTACTAGTCCCACCCCAATCTATATCAACTTGGGTAAAATGTTGGACACTATTGAGGAACATTTACTATTCACACTCCAATCTAAACCAACTTGAGGAAAATGTTGGAAACTAAATGGGTGACATTTACTATTCCCCCTCCAATCTAAACCAACTTGGGGAAAGTGTTGGATACTAAAGGGGTGACATATACTGTTCCCAATCCAATGTAAACCAACTAGAAGAAGTTGTTGGACAGCAAAGGACTGATATTTACTTTTGCTACACCAATCTAAACCAACCCAGGGAAAGTGTTAGACACTAAGGGGCCGATTCCGATGGCCGGTCGGACACCTGTCCGTAGCCTTACCCTGCGAACGACACGTACCAGCAGCCGGTCTGTCCTGTAGAGTAAGTACGATGCGCATAACTGCCAAAAACACGACCGACACGTAGGCTGCGAATCAAGACCTGTTCTCCGTCCGAGCCATAACTCTTAAAGAGAAACCGTGTCGCCCGGAAGCAGTATCCATAGCAGTTTCCGGCATGACAAGTACGATGCATACTTCCTACGCGCCGGACTGGTCGTCACGTACAGGCACGTCACAGCATCCGGAAACCAAGCATATCAGCTACAATTCGCGCCACAAATCAATACACGGCTACGAGACGGACCAGCTTGCAGCGGGTACGAGACGGAGCAACAAGCAGCGTGTACGACACCAACACATCATGAATCCCATCGCGCAGGTCATACCAGTACTCTACATCTATGACCGGCTCAGGAACCGACGGCGCACGCGGTAAGTCAGACACCTACCACATAAACAAATGACAGGTACCCGCAAAATGGCACACACACACAGGGGATCCACATCCTGGCCACTAACAACAGCCCATCATAGGGGTTGCATGGCAAGCACCACTAACACCCCCACCCATAGGGGGCCTGTTGCCCATCACTACTGCCACCCCCACCCATAGGGACTAAGTTGCCCATCACCCCTCCCACCCCCACTCACAGGGGACCTGTTGCTCATGACTACTGCCACCTCACCCATAGGGATTATGTTGCCCATCACCCCTGACACCCCCACTCACAGGGGACCTGTTGCCCATCACCCCGGCCACCCCCACCCATAGGGACTATGTTGCCCATCACCCCTGACACCCCCACTCACAGGGCTTATGTTGCCCATCACCCCTGACAACCCCACTCACAGGGGACCTGTTGCCCATCACCCCTGCCACCCCCAGCCATAGAGCTTATGTTGCCCATCACCCCTGCCACCCACACCCATAGGGGACCTGGTGCCCATGACCCCTGCCACCCCCACTCACAGGGGACCTCTTGCCCATCACTACTGCCACCCCCAGACATAGGGCTTATGTTGCCCATCACCCCTGCCACCCACACCCATAGGGGACCTGTTGCCCATGACCCCTGCCACCCCCACTCACAGGGGACCTGTTGCACATCACCCCTGCCACCCACACCCATAGGGGACCTGTTGCCCATCATCCCTGCCACCCCCACTCACAGGGGACCTGTTGCCCATCACCCCTGCCACCCCCACTCACAGGGCACCTGTTGCCCATCACTACAGCCACCCCCACCCATAGGGACTATGTTGCCCATCACCCCTGCCCCCCACACCCATAGTGCTTATGTTGCCCATCACCCCTGCCACCCCCACTCACAGGGCTTATGTTGCCCATCACCCCTGACACCCCCACTCACAGGGGACCTGTTGCCCATCACCCCTGCCACTCCCACTCCCACTCACAGGGGACCTGTTGCCCATCACTACTGCCACCCCCACCCATAGGGACTATGTTGCCCATCACCCCCGCCACCCACACCCATAGTGCTTATGTTGCCCATCACCCCTGCCACCCCCACTCTCAGGGCTTATGTTGCACATCACCCCTGACACCCCCACTCACAGGTGACCTGTTGCCCATCACCCCTGCCACCCCCACTCACAGGGAACCTGTTGCCCATCACTACTGCCACCCCCACCCATAGGGACTATGTTGCCCATCACCCCTGCCACCCTCACTCACAGGGCTTATGTTGCCCATCACCCCTGACACCCCCACTCACAGGGGACCTGTTGCCCACCACCCCTGCCACCCCCAGCCATAGGGCTTATGTTGCCCATCACCCCTGCCACCCACACCCATAGGGGACCTGTTGCCCATCACCCCTGCCACCCCCACTCACAGGGGACCTGTTGCCCATCACCCCTGCCACCCACACCCATAGGGGACCTGTTGCCCATCACCCCTGACACCCCCACTCACAGGGGACCTGTTGCCCATCACCCCTGCCACCCCCAGCCATAGGGCTTATGTTGCCCATCACCCCTGCCACCCACACCCATAGGGGACCTGTCGCCCATCACCCCTGCCACCCCCAGCCATAGGGACTATGTTACCCATCATCCCTGCCACCCACACTCACAGGGGACCTGTTGCTCATCACCCCAGCCACCCCCACTCACAGGGCTTATGTTGCCCATCACCCCCGACACCCCCACTCACAGGGGACCTGTTGCTCATCACCACTGCCACCTCCTCTCACAGGGGACCTGTTGCCCATCACTACTGTCACCCCCACCCATAGGGACTATGTTGCCCATCATCCCTGCCACCCCCACTCACAGGGCTTATGTTGCCCATCACCCCTGACACCCCCACTCACAGGGGACCTGTTGCCCATCACCGCTGCCACCCCCAGCCATAGGGCTTATGTTGCCCATCACCCCTGCCACCCACACCCGTAGGGGACCTGTTGCCCATCACCCCTGCCTCCCACACTCACAGGGGACCTGTTGCCCATCACCCCTGCCATCCCCACTCACAGGGGACCTGTTGCCCATCGCTACTGCCACCCCCACCCATAGGGACTATGTTGCCCATCACCCCGCCACCCACACCCATAGTGCTTATGTTGCCCATCACCCCTGCCACCCCCACTCACAGGGCTTATGTTGCCCATCACCCCTGCCACCCCCACTCACAGGGGACCCATTGCCCATCACCCCTGCCACCCCCAGCCATAGGATGGGTGATGTGCAACACATCCAGCATACGCAAACATCAGGTATGTCCGCAAAATACATCCCCCATGACATCATGACAACAGTGTGTAGTCTGTGACAAATGCCCACAACAGTGATTATGGCTACGAGCATACAATGTAAGTAACAGCACATGTGTGACCAACACATGAGTGTGACATACACAAGGCAAGCATCACCATAGCACTGGGGCAATGTAAAAAGAACACCCCCTCACTGTGTAGAGCAGCAGTTAAGTGGGGGCTCACAAAATGCAACAGATATGGAGCATTGTGGTGATGGGGACCAAACCCCCCTCATCACAGTGACCAAAAGGTAAGTGTCATCGTGGTCAAAGCTGCAAATAACAAACAGCATGTATGATCCCTGCTCCCAACACATCAAACACTTCTGGGGCAAACTAGTGGTTGTGTCCCATACACACAGGGATGTGGTGAGGCTAACAGTGCTGTGAAAACATAACACTCTCGGCCATGTGCAGACAAGCACCACACATGGGGGCTGACAATGCATACAGCGTACAATGACACAACAGCAGAAGTGACCATCACCAAGCATGCACACATCTCGAAAATAGACACACCAATCAAAACAACATGTGTAGACTGTAGGTGTCAGCTCACAAACTCACATTCCATGCCAGCAATGGCACCCAACAACCAGGATGAATGTGCACAATGATGTGAAATGACTCACAGGGACAGCAGGCAAAATCACAGAAACAGCATCCAGACAAAGGCCCACAACAGCAATACCAATGCACTGGTGCAGATGTACAAACAGGCAAACTCACACTGCACATCAGACACAACATGTGTGTGTGTGTGTGTCACAGTATTCCCAGGCAACTACACAACACGTGAGGGGGGTTAACCACAGTGACACAGATGTGGACACAGTGCCATACAAAAGTAAACCATCACTGCGACACCCTCAGTGGGCAATCAGGCATTGGGAGATGAGAGGGAGCACAACAGACACATGTGACACAAGCTGGAATCAACACCAACTAACACAGCAAGAGACTGACACACAACACCACTATCCCCAGGGACCAGACAGTGGAGTGACACAAGCATGCATGACACCTCCACTGTGATGACAAAGGCAGATGTCGTACAAACTGGGAAACCCAGACATGTGTCCTGTGCCACAAACGTACATCACACATACACAAACACAAATCACTCAGCATGGCCCCTCATCCATGGACAAACGAGAGCTAGGGGACCATCCATGCAAACATTCACATCAGTCCACCATCAACACCACACACCTGAACAGCAACAATGTGTATCTGTGAAGTCCACATGGACAGGTGACATTGCACATGCACCCATGACAAACACAGGAATGTTGCCAGGATCTAAGGTGCACACACACATCACACAACGACTGTTTACAACCCAGGGGAATGACAGACACACTGCACAGTATGCGGTACATGGCCATGACCTCAAAGCTCATGTAACCTTCAGAATCCCTGCCACAGTCCCAGGACTATGCAGTGGTCAAGGAGGAACACAAGGCACCCATGCTGACACCTGCCAGCATCGCTGCCGTGAACCCGACAAATGGGAGCAGTCACACACACAAACAAATGTCTCAATCACTGAAAACTACCACCTAGACAACTACATGATATTGCGAACAAACAAGTGCCTTGAGGAACCCTGACTGTGTCCCATCTGTGTCTGACAACATCATCACCACTCAGAACTGACAAATCCCAATGATGATACATCAATTAACAGTAGTGTATCATGCACCCACACATCTGGTAGCCCATTGGAAAGTAGTGGGATGAACCCAGTACCACTCAGCAAGCTTCAAAAACAGGAACATATCAAGGGAACCCTGTCTGTGTATGAACAGGGATGTGGACACACACACATGCACATACAACACACACCATGGGCCCAGGCCATGTCACTGGACAACACACTAACTTGAGGGGACACAACTCCTGTGGGAGACCAGCTGTGCCAAACATATTCACCTCAAGTCCCACTCATGTCTGCAGAACACTTGGTCAGTCAGCCATCAGTTACCACACAATGAAGGCTCTGGTCACAACAGCCTGGGTACGGGAGTCTCCCCTAAGTCAGCTGCACATACCCAAAACATATGTCTAGCAAGTTGCACAGAGGACCCAGTTGCTCCTATTAGAATGATGCACACACCTGTAGGGCCAGTAGTGATGAGCACGAACTATGTGGAAGTGACAATTTGGACAATGGGAAGCACATCACATGTGCAGGGGTGCAAGCCACAGATGTGACCATGCCAATGAAATGCTCACAGAGATGTACACAAATAGTTGATCCAGACACACCCAGGTAGCTGCAAAGGATGACATGGATACCCACCAGAATAGGATACATATCTCATGGACCACAGGGAGTACCTCACATCAACACATCAGTATGCAACATTGTAAACCAAGCATTACAGGTGCAAGGGCATGTAAAACAACATCAACGTGATTTACAGCTAAATCAAGTTCACAGGGACAAAGAAAAAAGCTTTATTCAGCATATGAAAAGCGAAACGTCTGTTCCAACAAAAGGCCAATGGCCAGTCCATGTCCAAATGGCAAGGAGTGAACTAGACTGACAAATTCAGTATATGAAATGCTAAACGTCTGTGCAACCAAAAGGCCAATGGCCAGTCCATGTCAAAATGGCAAAGAGTGAACTAGAGTGACAACTGCCACACCTTGCTTGCCTGCACTGCTAAGGACCGGGGTCATCCCCTCGGAGGGGCATACATGGGGGCAGGCCAGGCACCGCAGGGGCAGGATCAGGGCGCAGCAGAAGGAGGCAGTGAAGAGGTGGGGGATGCAGGCGAGACATTTGCAACTGCAGTGGAGCTGACTGAAGTGGTGGGTGCTGTCACAACTGTGGGGCACAAGTCAGATGGGGTGGGTGCCGGCACAACTCCAGTGGGCAGGTCAGATGGAGTGGATTGGCTCAGCACTGCAGTGCCCAAGTCAGACGGGGTGGTCGTGGACTCCAAAGCAGTGCCTACATCCATGGGAGCGGAATGGGGGACAGGTGAGGTCGGCAGGGCGGGGGGGGTGGACACGGTCCCCACATCAGTGGCACCAACTGTCTGACCAGGTGTGGAGGAGCAAGTGCTAGGGGGGGATGGCCTTAGCATTTTGGGGATGGTGTATCTGTGTGTGGGGGAACCCAGAGCAGGGTGTGGCGGGGGAGCCTCTGGAGTGGTGGCCTGGGGGATGGAGGACGGAGACTTTGCCTTGGAGCTGCATGGTGGCGGGGGATCTTGCTCTTCTTGCGCTGGGGGGACTTGCGGGTGGGCGTCTCGGTCTGACTGCGCCTGGGGGAGGGTGTCCGGGTGTGAGGGGCACTCCCTTCTGTGTGTGGGGACTTCCTCTTCCCCTTGTAATCAGGATCTGCTGGGTCGGTGAAGAAGAGGCCATGGTCACAGAGGAAGAACTTCTGGGGGGATGGGGTTGCAGGTGAGGCAAGGGAAGGGGGCTGGGAGGGAGAGGTCTCGGAGGACTGTGGAGTGGTTGTGGATGACTGTGTGTGTATCAGCAAACCAGCCCCTGTGAGGGTGGAATCAGTCCCCTGCGCTTGCTTGTGTGCACGTCTAGCCCTTGGTTTGGGGGTTTCTGTGCTTGGGACAGGTAGGCTGCTAGAAATCGTGGGTGGTGCAGGGGTAGGAAGGGTGTGGGACTGTTGGAGGAGGGACACTGCTGCCGTCAGGGAGGAGGCCATGAATGACACTAGTTGTGTCAACAGACCTGTGTGTGCATGGAGGACCTTCAGCATCGGCATCTGCCCTACATGGATCTGTCGAAGTAAGTCCACAGACTCCTCACTCAGGGCAGCAGGGGACACAGGGGCAGGGGGTGCGGTGCCTGGCACAAAGGAGACATGCTCACGAACACGGGAGCCAACGGGGACCTCTGGGAAGGGAGCCGATGGGAGCGTGGTGGTGGGGGTGGTGGCGGTGGCGGAGACAGCCTCACTAGCCTCATCCTCAGAGTTGCTGTGGCCTTCAGCTGGGGGGATGGCGCTGACGACTCCTCTGTGTGGCTCAACTCGCCCTCCGTGCCACTGGGTCCACTTGACTCCTCTCCTTCTGTCCCTGTAAGGCTCTGTGGCTCCTCCTGGTCCTTGGAGTTGTCCCCTCCTGTTGCCGTGGATGTATCTGAATAGGAATAGGAAGTAACAGAACAAAATCAGTCACCTGCACCAACTGCACACACCACAGTGAGTACATCACATCACAGGGCAAGCCCTGGCATCATCAGCTGAACACAGCTCAAAGTGCCAACACTGTTTAGGATGAGACAAATGTCATTCTCAACATCAACCATGGCACACATATCCCTCCTTGACTTTCACACATATGTCCGTTGCATGTTGGATGCTAACACTCCAATGTGCCAACATGCACCACCCACACATTAGTTGTACATGCAAGTGAACATGTAGGAGTATGTCACTAGACACACAGCACATCTCTTGCGACTGACTCAGTACAGGTGTCCGGATGAAGGGATGGGCAGAGACTCATTTCACATGCTTGGGATGCATGCCAGCAACACACACTATGATGTACTCATGTCCTGATGGGCAAGGCCACAATGGGGTGCATGATGCACACTTGAACACAACGCAGGCTCACTCATAGCAAGTTCAATGCCATGGCACTGGGATGCCCTGAAAGTCAGTCAAAACTATCTCCTGTCACAGGGGCAGGGCATCCAGATAACAACAATATGCACTGACTCACAATCCTAGCTCAGGGGTAAATCCGAATCTGCAGATGACTGGCGCACTTGCCCATCCCATGCAAACAACATATCCAGGACCCAGAAGACCCCACATCATGCAAATCATTCATATGAGTCTCAGCAAACACAAATCCATGTACATTAACACATCACAGTCTGCCATGCATATAACCCAGCTGCATGAGGGACACAGTAGCATACACCATTGTGCGCTGTCAGATGATCACACACCTTTATGTCACACAGGTCTTGTCTCCCACAGTCACATTGCAGATGTCATGCTGACCCTCTGAATCATGGACACCCAAGTTGTATGTAGCAACAAGCCACACCCTAATGACACAGAGGCACACACCTGAGGGCACATGTCACTAAGCACAACCTGAAATTTCATACACAGGAGTGGGATTACAGAGTGTTTCTGAATGCCCTTGAGGGGACATGACTGGGCAGGACTAAGTGAGACAGTGTATTGCCCCGGACAGTAGCCAGGTGGCTAAGCAATTGTGACATACTTGATATACATACTCCTGATGTCCAAAAATTGGAGTCCCCTGCTGCATGGTTTTGTTTTGAATACCCCAGAAACATGTTGCGAGTCAGACCAGCAATTGGTACACATCTCAAGGGCACACACAGTTCACATGTCAGATCTCAGGCATTGTGTAAACAATTGACCCACCCATGAAACACACAACAGAGTCACAGGAACTGATGCTGGCTGGTACCTGAAACATAGCTGACTGCAGGGACACAGTGCCCTAGTGACACAAGCAACAGACTGTAGTGGCCACACCTGTGGAACAGATGAGGAGGATGTATCACACAAATGAGGGACCTCATTTTGGGACTACAAGACCTACGTAATGTGGAAGTGTGACCAAGACAAAAGACTGCTACTTGCATGTCAGACATAGTACACAGATCAGGCATGGACTTACCCCCTTCCTGCTGCTGTCTGGCCTTCAGCTGCCTATCCAGGTCCGGGAAGACCACCGCCAGTATCCGGAGCATGTGGGGAGTCAGGGTCCGGTGTCCGCCCCTCCTGCGTGGAGGTGACAGCTTCAGCTAGACTCTAGCTATCCTCCGGGTCCAGCCACGAAGGTCCTGCCACCTCTTCTGGCAGTTGCGGATCCGGCGCTTGTAGCCACCGCAGAACGAACAACCCAGGCGATGGTCAGCCAGATCTCCTGCTTCTGGTGGGCATCAACATGTGAGGATAAACAAAGTGAAAAGTACATTAACACACATGCCCCAGATTTGTGCAGCACACTATTGGATATACATGTCATCATCACAAAGGGAAATAAATTACACAGGTAGTGCAACCATGGGGAATGAAAACTCACATGCATGTCTGACTTGTTAACAATGCCTGGATAGTTTAAGCTTGCAATAATGCACTTTAGCAGCATCATAACAATTCATTACATGTACCTACACACTTTGGTGGATGAAAGTAGTCGGTGCGAATGCTTGCCACTGGTGTACACACTGCTAGTACTGCCAGTCAGACAACATGCATAATTAGGAAGGCAGTGGACAGCACACTCACCTGCTCCCCTGGTGTCCCACAGAGCTTTCTGTACTCTGGAAGGAGCCCGTCCAGCAGAGCCTGGTTCTCCTCCTCAGTGAAGGCTGGGGCCCTCTCCAGTGTACGTGCCACAGCAGGAGCCAGAGGATGCATAGACAGCAGCAGTGGTAGCATGGATGTGGTCCAGTAGCATGTAGTGCAGGCAAGTGAGCTCCCTGGGGGCCAGCCAGCCTTATATCTGTGCTGCAGAGGCAGACTCTGTGCCATGTGTCCCAAGTGATAAGTCCAACACGGTTGCATCCTATGAATCTGGCCAATCCATTCAAAAGTACGACTCATACACGCCTTCCGCATCGTTCAAATCTTCACCTTCATGGGACACTTGAAATTGCAACATTGTTGTAGGCATCCAACTCAATTTCCAGTGCACAACTCATACAAGTTTTGAATCCGCATCCGTCTCCATGACAGTCCTGAGCCAATGGGTGCGCCCGGCTCGTTCAACTGACTGTACAACGCGTATTTTGAATATACACATGCACCCGTCTCCATACGATTCAATGGCCAAGGCGTACGCCTGTCTCGGACCATGCCTGTCCGATGCGTATGAATGATAGTCACCCGCGTCGGACCTCATTGTATGCAATGACAATGCGTACGCACGGCTTGGTCATGACCCGTGCAATGCATACACATTGTCACCCGCGTCGGACCTCATTGTATGCAATGACAAGGCGTACGCATGGCTCGGTCATGACCCGTGCAATGCGTACGCATTGTCACCCGCGTCGGACCTCATTGTATGCAATGACAAGGCGTACGCACGGCTCGGTCATGACCCGTGCAATGCGTGCGCATTGTCACCCGCGTCGGACCTCATTAGTGTGACTATTAGACAGATGCAACACACATATACTGGCCATGGACACCTGCACACACCTGCCACACTATAGCATTGGCCACACAGTGTCCCATGGCATGTGAGGCTATATTCCCTGGGTGTTTGAGGGGGCCACTGCTGTTTTTTTGTCTGGCACTTTGTGCAGCCACTCCCAGGCTGTGCACGTGTACATGGGGGCAGAGTCATTTGTGTGTTGTGCACATTAGCACTGTGATGCGCAATTGGACAGTAATGGGCATGAGTGAAGGGCACAGTGTCAGGTTGGATATGTTTAAGACATGTCACATACACCCTGAGTCCTGGGGGTGATGGCATGTACGTCACAGGGACACCTGTAGCCCCAATACTGATGTGCACCCACAGTCTGTGTGCATGTTGTGTCTCAGATGTGTCTGATCACATGTTACCAATGGATGACAGTCTCCACATCCATGTGATATATGCATCAATCTTGATGGGGTGTCTGTCTAAGAGACGTACATGTAGGGCCGGCAGGAACAACAGTGGCCACTACCTGTGGGACTTACGCTTGCCTTGTGGTGTGTACGTGCTACGCCATGTCCATTGCTGTGTTGATGTGGCAATACAGGGAACCTGGGTTTCTGCATGGCAAAGATCTGTGATGCCTGGGAGACATGAGTCCTCGTTTGTCACTGGGGTGGGTATTTTGAACGTTGCAGCAGCACATAGGTTGGGTGACACAGCCAGATGATTAGCCCATTGCACTACATGGCACTCATGTGGACATGTGGAATTGAGATGTGAGGTGGTGGTCTTGTAGGTGACATATGTGTCCATGACCAACAGCACACACCTCAGTACATTGTGTAATGTCATGAACTAGCATGTGATAGTGATCGTGGTCATGGCCACATGGGTGGATGTACTGACAATCTTCCTTTGTGCATCTCTGTACTGCAGGGCACCAGCTGTCCATCAGCCGTTCCCAGACCTTGCAACCATGCAGGAACGCGACAGCATCAGACGGTACCGCTTCACCAGGCCACTGATTGAGGAGTTGGCGGAGCAGTTGACGCCACATCTGCTACCTGGCCGGACATACCCTACAGCACTGACCCCAGAGGTGAAGGTGATGGCAGCCCGGCACTTCTTTGCTACCGGTACCTTCCAGTACACTGTGGCTACTGCTGGTGGTATGTCGCAAAAGATGTTTAGTCGTGTGCTACGCGATGTCTTGGAGGGGATGTTGCAATTCCTCGACCTGTATATCAAGTTCTCGAGCCAAGATGAACTCCCTGAAATTAAGGATGCCTTTTCGACACTGGGGAGGATGCCAAACGTCATTGGATCCATTGACGGGACAAATGTTGCCCTGATACCACCACAGGCACATGAGCAGGCATACCGGAACAGGAAGCACTAGCATTCGATCAATGCTCTGGTGGTCTGTCTTGCTGACATGTTGATCACACATGTGTGTGCACGGTTCCCTGGTTCGGTGCACGATGCCTACATTATTAGGACTAGTCACATTGCAAGGCTGATGTCATAGATGCCAGCTCAGCGTGCCTGACTTGTCGGTGTGTACTGACTGTTTCTCATTGTGTGTGTTTGTCAGTGTTGTATTCCGCACTCCTACAAAACTCAGCTAC
This sequence comes from Triturus cristatus, assembly GCF_964204655.1. Taxonomy (NCBI): domain Eukaryota; kingdom Metazoa; phylum Chordata; class Amphibia; order Caudata; family Salamandridae; genus Triturus; species Triturus cristatus. Next base: position 139,827,861 of record NC_140591.1, on the reverse strand, counting down.
TTGTTCATTTTTGTGTGTGTAGGTGACTCTGACACACCTCAGGAACCCTGTGACACCAGCCGAGCTGCGCTACAATGAGGCACATGGTCGGAGCAGGAGGGTGATTGAACGGACATTCGGGCTCCTGAAAAGCCGCTTTCGCTGCCTGGACAAGACCGGAGGGGCCATCCCATATGAGCCTGCACAGTTGTACAAAATAATACTGGTCTGCTGCATGCTACACAACATGGCGGTGCAGAAGGAGGTGCCTCTCATCCAGGATGACGATGACGATGACGATGACGATGACCAACGTCTGGCACCTATGGAGGATCCCAGCCTGGGCCAAGATGCCAGTAATGATGACGATGATGGTGACGTCCGCTCTCGGCTCATCAACAACTTCTTTACCTGAATGTGAGTTTCCAGGGTTGTTATGTGAATGTATGGAGGTAGCCTGGAATGTGTTGAGCCAGCTCTGTTACTGTCTGAGTGTGTCTGTGTGCTACTTGACTGGATGTGTGCTGTGATGTGTCCATTCAGGTGGTGTGTACTCCACAATAGGGTAGTACTGCTAACTAGTGTTTGTGTAGGTGTTTTGCAACATGTTTTGTGCATGTGTATTGCATTTCTCTCCTGTTCGTCTGTGCTTTTGACTGTATCTTGTCTGTCCTTCCCAGGGTCCTTTGCCTGTTGTGTGGTCAACACTGACCCCCAACACCCAGAAGCCAACACCAGTGTGGAAGTTGACAATTCCCATCAACTGATGTGCCACAAATCCCTGGACTTCCATTCTCCAACACATTGGGAGCGTGTGTCCACTGTTACTTCGAATTACCGTGCAACTAGTGTGGAATAAACGTGTTGCTGATGTGTAATGAACCTGTGCTACGCTTTGTTATGTGCGTTGTCTGTCTTCCCACATCTGAGTGACATCTGCTTACCTCACCTGTGGACTTGTTGCCACTGACTGTGCTTGGTGTTGTGTCTGTGCATGCCAATGTGTTTCAGGTCAACATCATTGTGTGGGATGAGTAACATGGTGAGTATGTTTTGTGTTGCCATAGTGGTGTGTCTCCCTCACATGTGTGACATCCCCATGACTCACATTACGTTGGTCACATTGTTGCAGTATTTGGCATGCACTGTGTTGTGTAGCAGATCGACTTCGCCCTGAACATGACAAGTTGGAATCACAACAGAGGCAAGTTTGGTGTATGTGTGAGTTTATTTACAAACATGTGTGAGGGAAGTGCACAGGATGGTGGGTGCTGTACAGTGGTTTGGGAATACAAAGTTCACATTGGAGTTGGAATTGCTGGTAGATGAAATGTCCAGAGTAAAGTCCACAGTCGTCTGCTACATTGGCCAAACATGAACCCTCCATGTAATGTGGGCGAGTTGTGTGCGATTGGACAAGGTGAACGGTTGCGCACAAAGAACATTGTCTTGAACAGGTTTGGAGGCCCTGGGGATGTGCTGGGACATCTGCCTCTCACATGTCCTTCTTCAGACGAGCCCTCTTCTTCCGGGGGGGGAGGGTCCTCATGTGCAGGCCTCTGTGGTGCAGGGGACTCTCCGCCAGAGTCCTCCTCCCTCCCTGTGGCGCTGGCAGATGGTGTTGAGACAGATGTTGTGGGCACACAGGGGGGTGTGGACAGTTTGGTGTTGATCTGGCGGAGGCATTGTAGGATGTCCTGATGCACCGCAGTAAGGGCATCCCACTTTGCCTCCAGGTGGGCATGGTGGGCGACCTGCTCGTGTTGAATGTCCTTGAGGATCCCCACTACCTGGCCAAATCCTCCGGTGCTATCCTGGTACGCATCTAAGATGCGTGCCAGTTGGGGGTCATCATGCAGTCCAGACCCCTCTGCAAGGCGTGCCCTGTGCCTCCCACCCCTCCCAGCACCCCTCTCCACACGGGCAAGAGGGTCACCGCCGGTGCGCTGACTCAGGGCGTGATCTTTCTCGATGAGTTTCTTGACTCTCCTGCGCACGTCATACCACCGGTTCTGAATATCGTCCTTTGTGCGCAATGTTGGTGCTTGTGCATTCACCTTGTCCACAATCCTCGCCCACATCTTGGTTTTCTGTGAGATGGAGGTCCTTTGAACCAATGTACCAAACAACTGTGGCTCTACTCTGATGATCTCGCCTACCAGCACTTCTAACTCACTATCTGTGAACTTTGGATTCTTCTTTGGAGGGAGGTGATGGGTGGTGGTGGTGGGGGTTGTGTGTGTGAGGGTGCAAGTGATGTTGGGTTGGTGTTGGTTTTGCTGGGTGTATGTGTGTGTCCTTTTGTATGAGGTGCTGATGGTGTGTGAGTTGTGTGATGGGTGAGTTGTGAGTAGTCTGTGGTTTCTGTGTACTGGTGTTTGCTGCTAGCTGTGTCTCCTGTTTGCAAGGGATGATGGTAGCGATTGTAGTCCTTTATATAGTTGGAGTTGTGGGTGTGTTTTTGTCCCATGTTTTTTTTTGGGGTATTTATTGGCTTAGTCATTGCTTGTTTGGTCCTTTTTGTGTGTTTTTTCCTTTGTGTTTTGTAGGCATGAAGGAGACGTTCATGTGACGGAAACGGACGCTGCTGTTGTCTTGTGCGGGCTTCTCCGCCTCGTTCATGCTGTCTGTCTTATGTGTTTGGTACGCGTCGTTCGCGGCGGTCTCTATTGCTTGTGTGCATGACGGTCGTGCGGCTTGGTCTCCGTGCGAGTCGGTCTGGATTTACACGCATTGCATCATACTGCGCTAATCGTACATCGCGGGTATGGGTCGGTCGGGTTCATTCCGGGTTCATGACGGTCGGTGAAAATCGCGTCGGGTTTCCGGCCGGATCACTATTTTCCCTCCGGCTCGGTCGTACGGCTTGTATTCCGTACGTGTCGGTTGTAATTCACTCGCGTTGCATCGTACTGCACCGGTCGTACGACGCTGGTCCGTGTCGGTCGGTATTCTGTCCGGGTTCGTGTCGGCCGGTTCGTTTTGCCGCCGGAATCGGAATCGGCCCCTAAGGGGTGACATTTACTATTCCTAATCCAATCTAAACCAACTCAAGGAAATGATGGACACAAAAGGAGTGACAAGTACTATTCTAACTCCAAACTAAACCAACATGGGGAAAGTTTTGGATACTAAAGGGGTGACATTTACAAATCCCACTCCAGGCTATACTAATTTAAGAAAAGGTGCTGGACATAAAATCTTCAAAAATGATAAACCCATTCGCATTCATACTTATGTACCTAAAATATTAACAATTAAAATGTAAATATACAAAATTACAACTAAACATTCTACAATTTCAGCAAAAAAAAGTATTCAAACATACTATATTCAACGACTAACCTTTATATAAAAAGAAAATACAATAACATTTCGATCTGTATACTATAAAATTGATGTACAATCTTAATATTTTCTGAAATATTTCCTACCATTCATAGGCTTTTAAAAATCTAATCTAATGTTATAAACATTTGAATATTAATTGTAATTTTAAAATAAGCAAAATATGTTGTGATTTTTAATTCCTTTCCAATATTAAAAATTAATAAAGTATACAATTTCTTTAAAAATATCCCAAAACAGCAAATATACTACTTAATATAATTTTTTTTAAATTATTTGTATGTACTCCCCAAAAATAAATGTAATAAATTACATTAAAAGATATATTATTTAATATAACATTTTCTTTTTTATAAAATATTATTATAATTTTTTTTTTAATGCTAATAAACCTATTTGCATATCTTTCAAAAATTAAACCACATTTTTCAACGTAATTTTTTTAAATAAAACGCCCCACCCTTACCCCCTAATAGCCCAGCATATAGCTACTAAAAGAAATTCTAAAATGATTTCATACCTTTTTTACTTTAAATTGTTTAAAACTTATCTAAAATAAAAACAGATTAACAGAAACATATACATATATATTAAAAATAAGAAAACGCATCACATACTAATTAACACAAAAAATTCTATTATATACAGTGATATTTACTACATCAATGTTTTTTCACAACAATATAAAAACAACCACAAAAATAATATTTTTACCTTTGATATTCCTGTCCATGATATATTTGAAGTCTCAATATTCTTGATACAATATTTCTGTATCTCAATATTTTTAATCCGATATTTTGTCCAAACACCATTGTAAAAAGTATACTTGCATAAAGTTTCTGAGCACATTACAGGACAACTACCAGCAATCCCCAATCTAAAAAGATTACCGGCATGCTCAAGAAAAGCCACAGCTTATACTCCTGCTGCTCCTAAAAGATAAAAAGGCATAAACACTCCAGAACAGCTATTACGCAAAATGAATAATCATTTTCTCCTGCACAACAACAGAGATAACAACAGGATAACAGTAATATATACAACACAAAACAATTTACTCAGACTAGCCCAATGTACAGCGTGGATGATGGAAGCACCTTCAAATCATGCCCTCCACCATTCACGCGAATATACACCATACATGGATGACATCATAATAGTAACATACCCCTAATTCACGCATTACTGCCTAACAAGCAAAATGCAACATATTATGAACTACAAAGCAAAATTTAAATTCAAACTAACCACGACTATCCTCATAAAATTATTATAGGTTTTGAGCATGCAGTGTTACAAACAATTCTCAAAATCTACCCACAAACAGGCATACACGGTTGCTATTATCTTTTTATTCAAGGAATTTGGAGACACCACCAGAAATCTGCGCTAAATAAAGAAGATGCACCAAACAGTGTGCTCATATTTGAAATTAAAATGTTAATAATACTAGCCTATGTACCACTAACAGAAGTAGCTAAACATTACAACATACTAATAGGATTTACATACTACCAAAGAAATTAACAAAAACTCTCACGGGCTCCTTTGAAGACACTTGGGTTGGCAGACTTCACCGTTATGGAAACAAATGCCAACCCAAGTTCCAAATTCCATGGTGGAATGCATTGGAGGGGTGAATAGCTGTACAATCCAAAATTTTGTGGAAGGATAGCACAATGCTTTCTAAGCCACACTAGACTGAAGCTACCCTACCCTATACAGATTCATAGAAATCCGACAAAAAGAAAAAAGCTACCAACAATTGGGAATAGAATGGTAAGTAAGTCAAATCAAACCTAAAATAACAGACCAAAAAGATGTAAAAAATGTAACAATTCAAGGTACAACTCTTTGTAAATAACAAAGGGCTACACTACCTTGAATTGATATTTAAAACAATACGCTAACCAAACTAAACATCTCACTAACAAGAGAACTCCTCAACACAGAGCATCTAGCACAAACATAATTATTTTTAAATACATTTTACAAATATCTTTATTCAATATTCTGACACAAAAATTATCAATACAAATGTGTCAAAACATATTACAAGGGCATGTTAAATCACAATACATTGAACAATACATTACATTTTATATTACAAACAAATAAATAAATAAATAACAACAACATTACCCACTCAAAATACAAAAAGAGAATTAAACTTTCAGTTTTGTAGCTGATGTCCATGATCCACCATGAGTCCACAAAATTCAATTTGCATAAACTGGCAAAATAACCTCACAGAAAATGCAAAAATTAAAAGTTCAAAAATAAATCAACAAAAATATAGTCCATAATCTAATGATACCATGAAAAAAACTGAAATCTGAAATACAAATCTACTGCATGAAAAATGCAAAATAAAAGAAAATTAAAAAATATTGGTTACAAAATAACCAAAAAACATTTCCTTTTACAAAAAACACATCCATAAAAAGAATACTCTGACGCAACATAAAAATGAACATGCCCACTGCACAAAACCTTAAATAGCAAACAATATCAGCATAACTACAATGACTATTATAATTACCTACACTACACAAACTACAGTAAGATCTGCATTACACTATGTTACACCAAACACAGTAAACAAAAGCTACAAACTAACACACTGCACTACAGTAAAAACACCTATTCACAAACCCCACTCCAAACACCTTGAAAATAAGTTAAATATGTCTTACCCTAAAATTTGAGAAGCATCCATGAACTATGACTAACTAGAACAAAAACCGCCAAACAATGATGTAAATCAAATCAAAAATACTGATACTAAAAAAATGGCTGCATCATAAAAAAATAAATATTTTCCTTTCAAAATACATGCACATTTTGTAATAAATGTTAAAATATGTATATATGTTTGAAACAATTTCTAAATATAAAAAAATATATATATCTAACAGCCAATGCCACCGCATATGTAATATGCATATTAAAAAGTGCCATAAAAATACACGTTATAAACAGTAGTACTAATTCAGCGGGTCTTAATCTTTTGACTTCTGTGGACCTCCAATGAATCATCAATTGACGCCGGGGACCCCAACTGAATGATTGTTGTGTGCCGGCATTCCCAGCCTAAGCAATTGCCATGATTTAAACTGCATTACAATACACAAAAATACAAAAACAAATATGCACCAAGTAAAATATTTTGTGGAATTCACAAAGCAAATATAGAAAAAGATTTCAAATGTAAAATGTGGCTTCTTTATAAGTATGTACTTTATTAATGTTAATTTATTCATTTTAATATATAATTTTGTAAAACAGTCAGGGACCCCCTGAGTAGACCTCGCGCATCCCCAAGCGTCCTCCGACCACAGGTTAGGAACCACTGTACTAACTCATATACAAATACAAATATATGTAACAAATGTTCTAAAAATGTTTAAAAGCAAAGTACTTCATGAAAAAACAAAAGAAAATAGTATGTGACAAAAAAATTATAAATAAAAACAAAACTGCAAACTACAAAATATTTATAATTTGTATAAAATGTATATACATGCGTACAAAACAGACAAGTTTCTTACCTTCAGTAGTGCCTTATCTGGTTGAAACAATATCTCAATGCAGATTCCTTACCTTTGAACTTACCCAGGTGTCAGACTGGATCCGTAAAATTATCCGTGAGCAGTAACCCTGTGTGCCAATAGGTGGCATTGCTCGGTTCCTTGTGGTATCATCAGCGCCAGAAGTGACATCTGAGTCATCTATAAAAGTGCCACTTCAACACGCTGACCCCATTTACTTTTCACGACTTTCCACAACACAAGCACAGATCCATTTAGTGCACTAACACTAGTGTGTCCAAATTAGGGTCATGAAAGGGAGCAGCCCAGACTCTAGAAATCTGTCAGCTGAGCGGAGAAGATTAGTGGGTCGGTAAGGAATCTGCAGCTAGATATTATCTCTACCTGATAAGGCTTTACCGAAGGTAAGTAACTTGTTCATCTAGATAGAGACATAAAGCCACAGATTCCTTACCTTTGAATAGATAACCAAGCAATACCATCCATAGGTCTGTGGACGAATTTAGACTAAGAAGTCCTGCAGGACCAAACAGGCAAAGTGCCCATCCCTGAGGATCTGACTGTCCAGGCAGTAATGTTTGGTAAATGTGTGAAGGAAGGCCCAAGTTGCTGACTGACAGTTGTCCAGACTGAAACTCCAAGGGCTAACACAGTGGTTTCAGCCTTAGCTCTTGTGGAATTAGCTCTTAAACCTTCAGGAGGCTGCTTCCTTGCCAGTGCATCGCAGATCTTGATGCAGAGAATGACCCATCGAGAAATAGTCTGTTTCTGCACTGCCCAACCTTTCTTCGCACCAACATCCCCCAGGAAGAGTTGGCTGTTCATCCAGAACTCTCTTGTGCGGTCAAGGTAGGACAACAGAAAGCGTTCTTTATAGGTCCAGACGGTGGAGTTGCTCCTTTTCTTTAGAGGAATGTGGAGGAGCGCAGAAGGTGGGCCATATGAAAAGGTGTTACCACTTTCAGCAGGAAAGAGTACCTAGTGCGTAGCACGGGTTTTTCTCAAGAAAAACTTGCATGATAAAGCCTGCAGCTCACTCACCCTACTGGCCAGTGTAATGGCTACTAGAAAGGCTGTTTTGATGGTGAGCAGCCTGAGGGGCCAATTGTGTAAAGGCTTGAAGGGAGCACACATAAGAAATGTGATAACCAAATTAAGGCCCCACTGAGGCATAATGAAAGGGGAAGGTGGTAACATATGTGCAATAGACAATCTTTGGACAGAAAAGAGGTAACATTTACTGTTCCCACTCCAAACTAAACCCTCTTGGTGAATGTGTTGAACACTACGGGGCCGATACTGATCCGGGTCGAAAAGCACTCCGACCGAGCCGGACGAGTGTTTTCTGACCGAGCCGGAGTCCTGCAGTCCGACCGAGCGAGTACGATGTGGCCGTATGCTGCCGGACTCGGTTCGGTCGGACTCCCATAGGAGTCAATGGGAGCCGGTCGTATGACGCGTACATGGGCTCCCATTGACTGAATGGGTATGTTGCAGACAAGTGCGCCCCCTACAGTGGCACTCTGCACCATACATGCCTGTGTTGGGGAGACCCATGTGTCTCCCCCTGTGTCCGAGTCATAGGGCTGCGGGTGACAGGGGTCTGACACGGACCCCCAAAGGCAACCACATGGACGATTTGCGATCTGGACACTCCGGCTCGCACAGGCTGTCCGACGCGTGCATCGTACTGGCTCGGTCGTGAATCGCATCCATTGCACGCCATGGTTAGCTTACGACCGAGATGTATGGAGCGGTTCGGACCCGGAAACGACTCGGTCGTTGAATTTCATGTAGCTCGCATCATACTCGCTCGCTCGTACAGCTGTACGAGTCGGCCGGAAAACACGCGTACGGCTCGTAGTTTTTCCGGCCGGATCGCGTTCGGTGCCCTTCCGACCCGGATCGGAATCGGCCCCTAAATGGGTCCATCTGGGGGAAGGCAGTGGAAACTAAAGGGTTTTGATTTACAACTGGCATTCCAAACTAAACCATCTTGGAAAAGTTGTTGGATACTAAAGGGGTGAGGTTTTCTATTACCACACCAAACTAAACCATTTTGGGGAAAGTACTGTATACTAAATGGGTTAGATTTACTATTTCTCCTCCAAACTAAACTATCTTTAGGAAGCTGTTAAAAACTAAAGGGATGGCATTTACTATTCCCATTCCAAACCAAAGCATTTTGGGAAAGGAATTGTACACTAATGGGATCACTTAATATCCCCACTCCAAAAATAAAATTTTACACCATGCATTACACTACAAAATCAATATAATATGTACTCAAATCTGTAACCAAATCATACTAAAACAAACGTACAAATGAATAAAAATAAAACACATTCAATTAAAACTTAATCCCAAAAATCTTTGGAATTCCATTAAAAACAAGTACAAACGTGAAAACGATAAATGTTTTAAAACGCAATCAAAAAAGAATGTATCATTGTAAAAAGTATACATTTATCAAAAATATATCTAAAATATGTATGTATTTAAAATAGATTATAGTAATGTAACAACATTTAAATATAACATAATTATTTGTACATTACATTTATAAATTAACATGTAATATAAAAAGATTTAAGTGAAAAACAATATCAAAAGCATATTAAAATGTATTTTCTAAATAGACATTAAAAATCAACTTATTTATTAAATGTATATAAAAACATAAAATGGTAAAATATCGAGAAAAAATATCCATATACTATAAAATCATGGATACATCTGTAAAATATAAAAAATTAAATATTAACATCTACAAACTGTAAAACACATTTTTTTAATGTAATATTAAATTAGAAAAACTTATAAATTAATGTTACATTAAAAATATAGATGACAAACATCTCGATATTCTTCCCACCCTTTTCTTCTATAAACCCTGTATCTCAGCACTAAAATCAGTGATTTTGCCTTACCCAATTTATTGATTCATTTTTCTTTAAAAATGTAGCATGCATGTAAAAAACCTAAAAATTCACATAATAAATAAAACATACAAAAAATATATTTTACATTCAAACACATAAAACAACAAAAAATACTCTTAAAAGTAATCAAGAATATTGATAAAAAATTATATTACTAACAACAATATATTTCACAATTATATAAAAACTATACCAAAACAAATATCACACTATTCTTGTAACAATTTCACAATATTAAAAACTCAATATTTTGTCCCAATACCACTATGATGGGGGCTAAAATGCACAGGCAAGTCAGTACAATATTTGGGCATTAAAGTCCACTATCTAGGGAAGGTTTCAATAACTAATTTCATTGACCTTCTTGCAAGGCTTGAGGAATACCATGCTAAGTGATCTGTAAAGCTTGGAGGAATATAAAAGGCCTGATTGCAAAAGCCTACAGTGTTCAGACTGCGGTATTCCGTGTCAACCTGTGGTCCGTAGTAGCACTGGGAATTAACAGATCAAGGGCATCCAGTATTGCAATATAATTCACAGGGTGATGTCCAAATGTTATTCTTGTTACTGTTCAATAGTTTGAGTATGGAAAGTGATACATAAATACCAATACAATAATGCATGATTTTTCCTTGTGCTTGAGTTTTTTCATGAATACAATGAGGGGCAGATTTATAATTAAGTTGTGTCGCCCTTGCGTCACACAAGGAGGCGCATGGATGACGCAACTACCAATTCAGATTTATCAAACCACACAAGGCCTCCTTGAGTGACCCTGCGTGGCTTCATAAATCTAGAGCAACGTAACCCAGCGTAGATCGTTGAATTACTCTGACCCCAGGGCGGCATTCCATGGGTGGAGCGTTGGTGTTCCCATGCATTCACCCATGGATTTTGGCGCATTCCCAGATTTTCCAATAGTGGTAGACCTGGGAATGCGTCAAAATGCTACGCCTTCCAGGAGAAGCGTAACAAAGGGAAATATCTTCATTTCTACTTGTTTTTACCTCTTTCTAAGTGTGCTTCATTCTGCAGCTCACAGAAAAACTGGAAAATACTTGAGAAGGTTGTTTTTGTGCAGGAAGGTGTCCCTTCCTGTACAAAAACATTCCTGTCTTCAACACAGAGGGACCATGCCACGAGGGTGCCTGCGTCAGCGCTAGGGAGCACATTGTGCCCCACTGCAAGGAAAGGACAGGAGTGCGCCATATGATATTAAATACGGTGCAATCCTGCCCTTTCGCACAGCAAGCGGGCTTTCTGAGCTGTGCTGCTTGAAATATTGATATATCTGACCCTACAGCACGGCCTGGACCATGCAGGGTAACCTCGCTCACTGAGACCCCACGTTCAGAAACATGGTTTCACTCCACCGTAAACAAATACACAGGCATATCCGCCTCCAGCCATAAGCTTACACCCTTAAATAGCTGCTTTGAGTGTATACATTGCAGAATTTCACGAGCGAGGAGTTTACAGTCAACAAGCAGCACTACAAACAAGGGCAGGAATGTATAAACAGTTCAGAGAACACAAATGCAAGGCCAGTGTGCGCCGCACACAGGCTGTTTGTTTATCCCCGGCACATAAGGTCCACCGAAAGGACATTCGAAAGAACTTTTTAAACAAAGCGTCTTCTTGCATTAGTTTATACCCAGGGGTTTCGTGCCGCATTTTTTTAATTTCATAATGAAATATGCATGTGTTTGGATTTGATGCACATGAAAACAAATAAAAGAGCGCTGTGGAAGTGAACGGGTCACCCGTGACTTGAGATAAGAAACCCGCCTGTATCAGGACTTTCTAGGTCAACATGTTCCGGTTGTTTGTGTGTTGATAAGGTAAGGCTCAAACTAGGACACGAGGCTGAAAATATATCGCATTCTTTGTATTAATTAACCATGTATAGTTCTAAGCTTAGATGGAAATTACACACTCGTGTGGAGGAGATTGTGTGGAGTCCCTATTTAAGAATGTGTGTACTTTCTGTTACACCAGCTAGATTTTGTGTAATTCTTGATTACTGTGTTTATCCTAATTTGTTTAATTTCTGTTTTACGGTGTTCACTAAACTGTCGGCTGCAGGGGGATTAATTAGAGCAGAAAGAACTAGGGGGCATATGTACAAGCCCCTATTGCCATGGTAACGTCAATTTTTGTGACGTTCCTGTGGCGATAGGGGCCTTGCCTTATGTACAAGGCAGTGTTAAGCCACTTAACGTGGCTTAACGCTGCCTTTTACATAAGGCACCCTTTCACGTTATGTTTAGCGTGAAAGGGGAGTGCAGTGGGTGTTGTAGTGGGCGTTCCACCGCAACACCCATTGTATTTGACACTGCCACCTATGTACAAGGGTGGCGTACATAGGAGGCAGCGCCAAAATTAAGACCAGGAAAACCCTGGTCTTAAGTAGGCGAAACAACAAGAAATTCAATATTTCTCCTCATTTTTTGCTTTTTCCATGTGTGCTGCCTTGTGCAGCACACATGGAAAAAGCAAAATGCCATAGCTTGTTTATGTACAGGAGGCATGTGTCCCTTTCTGTACATAAACAAACCTTTTAAAAAATGCCATTTTGTAACTTTCATGTGTGCTGCATGAAGCAGCACACATGAAAGTTACAAAATGCCAATTTAGGATTGTTTATGTGCAGGTAGGGACACTTTTCTACACATAACCAATCCTCCCCTGCACACAGACACCCTTGCACTCTGGTGCAAGGGTGCCTGCGTTGGCGCTGACTTGTTAAATTTAGCTCCATCACAGGGGGAAACGCATGGCTGCACCACATTCTTGTAAATATGGTGCACACTTGCGTTTCCAAAGTGGCGAAGTGTGTCATTAAGCCCAGGAGACTAACAACACGCTCCGCCACTTCTATTGTACATATCCCCCCATGTGTATAAATCTTTTTTCTGGTCGCAAATGGCAGATTTACACAATTGGGCCGTTTGTGAAGGCATAAAGGCCTTTTTGTATGCACAAACTACAAATTTCAGAATGGGTTTGCGACCAAAGTCTGAACTCGTATTTGAAAGAGGCGTGCGTATTGAAGGTGTCCTTTCCAAATACTTATTCGCAGTGGTAAGTATTAATGTTTTGCGACCGCATTCGCGTTGCAAAACATTAATCCTGTACTGACTACCCCTTCCAAAACATGTTGCAATTAAAAACAAAATGCTATATTTAAAATCAATCACAGACCTTCCTCCAGCACTCAATACAACAGTGCTCCAAACCAGACTCGTGCAGCAGAACTACAGGAACTATCCTACATTGGATTCAGCCCTTTAATAGCAGTCAGAACTAATCAGTCTCAAAGATAAAACAGACAAAGTTAGCTGCAGAGTCCCCGAAGGTTTCAATCTGTTCCGAGTATATATATATATATTGGGTCTTATTCTGTTAGCACTGCTAATATTTATATTTATATTTGTAACAAAATTTATTTTTTGGCTGCATCCAACATGATTTTACTGCTTTACAAGTCATAATGCACTTTATCAGACTAATTTATTCTCATGACATTAATGAAATTTAAGTCCTGGTTGTAACCCTCATTACCTTTCAATTGAACTGTTGGGTTTTAAACTGTTATATATTTATGAATCAAATGAAAGCAACAATCATACTTGTATTAATTTAGACAAACTACCAAGTATGTTTTCTATTTCTATGAGTAAGTGCTTTTTTTCTCATTACGTGTTTATGCATTGTCACTTTCAAATGTGTGGTTTTCCTCATTCACGCCATGTGATCAAGGCCTCTGGAAGGCCGAAACGCGTTATGGCGGCAGTGCTGGGTGAAAAACAATAAAAAACACTTGTACTGACATCTGGGTCTGTTTTGTCTGTTCCCTGGAACGTGGAAGCTGGTGACGGAGTTTTCAGCATCTATACTAACGAGATTGCATCCTTGGTATTCTACAGACCCCTCCTTCAATCTGGGCCGGACGGCAGGAAGCAGCTTTGCGGTTTACCGGAAAAAACTTTCAGCCGCAGCAACCCCCGGACTACGTGTTATTTCTCCATGCCCTAGACGAGAGTGACGAAGCCCGAGTCGGAGGACCCGAGTTTCACCAGGGAACTCGCTGAGGTAAAGGGAGAGCACCGTATGGTCTGGTGAAGGAGTGTGTGTGTGCCGAGCCTAAGATATTTCATCTGGGGCCAGGCTCGCTTTGTGACATTGACCCGTAGTTTAGCACAATGGACGCTGACGTGTTGAGGAGCCGCGATGAGGCGGCAAATGAAATGTTTGAAGACTCACCGCTGGTGAGCTTCCTTCTTCAATGCAAGTAACAACAACAGTAACTGGCAATCCCTCAGTACGGGATCTATTCAAGAAACTGGAGAAACTTATGCGCGCCGAACAGGCTAAGTGGTGGGAGCACCGATCTCTGTCTAGATACTTGGAAGTAGGGCGGATACCTAGAGGCTTGCGCATAATGCTCGTGCCAAGCTATGAGCATCCAGACCCTAATATGCTTAATGAATGGGCCGAGAGCCGTTTGGATTCATAGTGTCGACTAGTGAGAATTCTGGTCAAGTATGCGGAGAGCGACCATGCAACTTTGCAAGTCAGAATTTATTAAATGAATGTTGAAATCGACAAAATTGAAACGGCTGACAATATGAAAAATATCGAGAGGAGATGCTTAACCGCTGAAGGAAAGAGGAAGAAATAACCAACAGGACGATTAAATGACTCTCCAACTGTAATACATCTCACGTCTACACCATTAAGTTCGGCTGCAGTACAAGTTTTAACATTAGGTTTGACCTATAGCCCAGCCAGTGATTTTAATTATGCCTAAACATGGATTGACATTTACAAATACACTCGTAAACTGAAACTACGAAAATATCAAGCACTCAACAAAAATCAGCGTGATATACTACCGCAAGTGGCACCACCAGTAACATCTGATTTAACTGTTAACGATCTAGAAATTTTTCAAAATCTGCAAGAAATGGCAGAAGACAGTTCGAGCAACATTTCAAGCCCAAATCCACTTTTACCCCCATCATGCTTCACAACAACATCAATACATTTAATGAACTAGTTACAACTGAATTAAAACGATTATATGTATCTACTGGTCACTCCCAGCACAGATACATACAACACAACAATTGCTTTGCCCAATTGGTCAGGAAACTTCAATCCAATGGTAACATCATTGTACGTCAAGCTGACAAGGTGAACAACGTGGTGCTTTGGTCCAGAGAATTGAACCTAGAGGAAGCATTCAAGCAGCTAAATGACCGTAGCTGCTACAGGAGAAGTGACATTGGCAAGGTTAAACAGATGTGTTGTGAGTTTTATTTAAAACTGACTGCCTGGAGAAGTTCTGGTCTTATAAGCAATGATGAACTGAAGTTTCTCAAAAATGACCATCCAGTCATTCCGGTCATGTACCTTATCCCTAAGGTTCACAAGGATATAGAAAGACCTCCAGGTAGACCCATTATTTCTGCTCGGAACAGCATCACGGAAAATACCTCCCATTATGTAGATTACTTTTTACAGGAGCATGTTAAACAGCTTCCGTCTTATATTCAAGATACGGGTGATTTCCTGAACAAAATCAAAGGCATCAAATGGGACCCTGATTATCTATTGATTACTCTTGATCTGACCAGCCTTTACACCAGTATACACCATCATGATGGGGTAAAGGCAGTTGGGTATTATCTTGGAACAAAATCTATTCACATGTGTAACCATAATAAGATGTTGTTGACAATGATAAGTACCTGCTTGGAAAACAATTTCTTCCTGTTTCAGAAACAGGTATTCCAACAGATCAGAGGGGTTGCGATGGAGGCCTGCTTCTCCCCCAGTTAAGCTTGTTAGCATATGGGACTGTGGGAGGAGCAGGTCCTCAGAACAGTTTTTTCTGAGGTATTGGAGACACATGTAATTTGTTGGTATTGTTTCATTGACGATCTCTTCTTGATTTAGAAGGGCACTGAATTACAAGCCACCAAATTCATAGAAGAAATCAATGTAAACTCCCTGAATTTGGAATTCACGGCTAACATAAGTAAAGAGACCATTGCATTTCTGGATGTGGAGATTTAAATTTGTGAAGGCCAGTTGGAAACCAGGATCCATAGGAAACCCACAGCTGGAAACTCAGTACTTCACGCAACCAGTCACCACCCAGGGCACCTGATACGCAGTATTCCCTACGGGGAGATGCTGCATATCAGGCGCATCTGCAGTAGGCATGAAGATTGTACCATGGCCCAGAGTTAAAGCAAAAGAGGATTTTTAGACAGGGGATACTTGGCAAGTGATATTGACCGGGCTATTCAAAGAGCCGATTTGGTCTCTAGAACTGATGCCCTATTGAGTACCAAGGCTAATACATCCAGGGTGGTAGACCAGCATATGGAACCCACTAGATTGGTCCTAACATACAACCGGCAACATCGCACCATATGCAAAATCATCAAACACAATTGGAACCTTATTCGCAATGATTCAGTTATCGGGGAGCTGGCTATTCCGGCACCTAACATTGCATTTAGAAAAGCACGTTCCATGTGCAGTGATTCAGTTAAAAGCAGCCCAGAAATATTTGTGAATAAAACATGGTTAAAGACAAGAAAGGTTTTTTTTCGCTGTACAAATTTGGTGTTAGCACACCATCGCACAGAACTTCCTTCCACATGACTGCGAGATTGATCATGAAGTTGCTCACATGCAAAACGGAGTTTGCTGTCTACGTGCTGGAGTGTCCTTGTGGCCTGCAATATGTGGGCAGTACCAAGTTGCAGGTGCACAAGAGGATACTCCAGCACGTCCGAGCTATCACCAGCAGCGATGCAACCTATCCAGTCGCCAGACATTTTAAAGAGTGTCATGGCAATGCAGTTGAGCAACTCAAGTACTTCGTGATAGATTCTGTATTGCCCCTTAGACGTGGTGGCAATCGCGAAGCAATTCTAAGCAAACTTGAACCCCGATTCATTCTTGAATTAGATATTAAGTCACCAAACGGTTTGAATACCAGTTTAGACTTTTTTACTTGTCTATAGAGTGCATCAGAATAATTATTGCTAAGCTAGCAGTAGATTAAATGAGAGTAACATCATTTATGATACATATATGTTTTTAGCTACATCATTTGAGCCTCCTCTAAATCCATTTTTGACAATTTTTTAGAACATTATATTTTTAGCATAATTAACTGGGTAGCACTTTTTTGCATAAGCACTTTTTTTAGATATGACTTAGAAAAACCGAATAAAGCCCATTTGGGCATGGGGTTCAGATATTAGCACTTTATTTTACCACAACCAACTTCAACAGTGTCACGATCCATATGTGTTATTATTAACACATTGGGTACGGATCTAAGGGTTTTAGCATATGACTATGTGATTCTATATATATTTTTTATATACATAAAAAGCTGAAAATTATGATTGGTGGATTTTTTATACAATCATGTTTCATATAAATTATTTAATATGCCTTTTAAAATATGTACAGTGTCTTAAACTCATTTTAGAATATATACTCACTTGGGTTTTATTCTGTTAGCACTGCTAATATTTATATTTATATTTATATTTATATTTGTAACAAAATGTATTTTTTGGCTGCATCCAATATGATTTTACTGCTTTACAAGTCATAATGCAATTTATAGGACTAATTTATTCTCATGATATTAATGAATTGTAAGTCCTGGTTTTAACCCTCATTACCTTTCAATTGAACTGTTGGGTTTTAAACTGTTATATATTTATGAATCACATGAAAGCAACAATCATACGTGTGTTAATTTAGACAAACTACCAAGTATGTTTTCTATTTCTATGAGTAAGTTCTTTTTTTCTCATCACTTGTTTATGCATTGTCACTTTAAAATGTGTGGTTTTCCTCATTCACGCCATGTGATCAAGGCCTCTGGAAGGCCGAAACGCGTTATGGCGGCAGTGCTGGGTTGAAAAACAATATATTAATATATATCTATATATATACATACATACATATATATGAATATATAGCTATATCTATTTATATACATACATACATACATATATATATATATATATATATAGGCAAAAAAAGAAGCAGAGAACTCTGGGTAGTTCTCGAATTTAGGTGGAAAGCAGCTGAATATAAAGCACTCTCAACACCAGCGACACTCTAAATTTGCTCTACTCAAATGTCTGCTTTTCTATCAAAGTCTTCAAGCGTAGGATTAGCACAGTGCCATCCACACCGAGATAGAAAGGGACAAAGTATTTTACCATTCCCACAGCAAAATCTTTAAGCATAAGATTAGTACAGTGCTATCCACACCGAGATAGAAAGGGACAAAGTTTTTTACCATTCCCACAGCAAAGTCTTTAAGCATAGGATTAGCACAGTGCTATCCTTGCAGAATGTAAAATAGCCAAAGCCTTTTACCACTCCACGCAGAGTATCACAGCTTTGGATTCGTAAAATACCATCCAAGCCAACCGGAAATGAATAAAAGCTAATATATAAAAATTTCAGCAAATTCCAGTCCAACGAACAAAGGAATGCGGCACACCAATCCAGTGTTTTAATGTGCAGTAACCAAACAGCACGTTTCAGCTGGAACGGCCAATGTCAAGTTGGCGTAAGCTGCCCAACATCCCCCAGAAATACAATTGACATCATGATAGACACAGAAACAATTATTGTGAAACAGGTAATGTGTGATTATGATACCAAAAATTAATCAAAAAAATCTTTTAAATATTCACAGTTCCATTGATGTAAGGAATTAATATTTATTGTGATACCTCTTAATTGCATCATTGAAAAATGTAACTGACCGACAGAGTGTAATCCACACTCCTGTCAGTAAAAATAGTAAAAAGACTCCACAGAACCCTTCAAACGGTTAGTACCTTTATCAAAGTCATGTAATTTCACCTAAGATGTCTATTAAAATCGATAACATTTATGGGGTCTCCAGTAGATTGCATTCACTCCCAATACATCAATAAAGTGTGTGCAGTAATAAAATCACAAATCATTTGATCACAAGACAATATATGAGTTTAGAATCTGGGTATATATATCTTTTTGAAATGAAGAACAAATGTTCATCCTTTGTTCTCAGATATTTAGTTTCATACTTAAATCAAAAATATGATTCATCATATCTCAGGCAAGTGCCACAGCTACCTATTGGTGAGATTTCCATGAGAAGAATAATCCCATGACTAAGTGGGAACTAATTCATAAGAATACCGTGTAGTGATCTACCCAATATTGGGCAAGTGCCCCTATTGATGACTAATGAAATTACGTGGAAATGCCCCATAATGTCTGTCTTCGATCATGAAAGGTGATGTGATTTAAGTGCAGCCACAATCTTACAAAAAAAGAAGAAAAGGACATAAGAATAAACATAAGCATCTCATTAAAAGCTAATAGCCAGATGTCATTCATACAAGGGTTTGGCCAAGAAAGCCAGTCAACGTCATATATGTTTTGGCAGTTCTTCCTCCCTATTCAAACCAAATGGCATCCTGGTTTGTAAGTCAATTATGTATCGTGATTCAAGGATGTACAGTTGTTTTTCTCTGTCCCCACCCAATATATTTTTCATCACTCGATATATTCCAAGAAAGTTTAGGAGTTTATTATCACTGTTATGTGTATTGCAAAAAGGTCCTGCCACAGGATAACTGAAATCCAGATTAGCTATGGCCCTACGGTGTTCCAAAATACGCTTCTTCAGCTGTTACCTAAAGCCACATGGGCACTCCAAGGCATAATCACAAATTCTGCAGTACAGGTAATGAACTTATGGATCTGCCTCTCACTTCCATCATGGGTCGTATAGCATTTACAGTTAGAACTGATTCTACATGGTTTGCATGAATTACATTTACAAAAACCCTCTTGTGATTGTAGCCAAGATGTGGGGGGCTCTGCCATTTGGAAACTGTGAACTAGCTTATCCTTAATTGATCTTGCTCTTCTATAGGTAACAAATAGGGGCTGTACTTACACTTTTTTCCAGTTACTGGGTCGGCATGAATGAGGCCCCACTGTTTTTTTAGATGTTTTTTTATTTGTAAGATCTCCTATCAAAGGCAGTAATTTTCTTTGGGGAATTTTGAGTGTTTTTAAATAGAACATCTTCCTGTTTTACATTAAGCAGTTTATTTTTGGCTTGGGAAAGGATTTGGTTGGATCTTTTCATCATGGTGTCCTGTTCTTTAATGAAATCCTCATTTGAGCTGCAATTTCTGCGTGTTCTTAGTAATTCACCATATGGAATGCTCTTTATAAGTGAAGTGGGATGTGGTCTGCATGCATGTAGCGTACTGTTGCCAGCTGTTTCTTTCCCAAACAAATTGGTAACTAATTTGTTTTCCCTAACGATAACTGCCACTTCTAAGGATTCGCAGGATGTTTTGCTGATCTTATGGGTGAAGCTCAAATTTAAGTTATTTGACAAAATGTCAATAAATTCCAAAGCTAGATCTTTCTGCTCATCCCAAATAAGAAAAAGGTCATCAATGTACCTTATCCACACAGGCACATGTTCGGTATACTTTTCATTTGCTTCCACCCAAATTACCTGCTCTTTCCATCAGCCCATGACTACATTTGCTAGGCTAGGCTAGAAGTGAAGCAGGTGCCCATGGCAGTACTGGATCGTTGCCGATATAGTGTTTTATCAAATAAGAAAATGTTTTGTTTCAAACACTACAACATCATTTCTTCAAGCATATTCAAATGGTCTAACAAGGAGATGGGTCTACTTTGGAAAAAATACATGCAGGCCTCTACTCCTTTCTTTTGATCTATACAGGTGTAAAGTGAACAGACATCCAATGAAATCATCAGAAAACTCTCCTCCCAATTGATATCATGTATCCTTTTAAAAAATCTGTGCTGTTCTTACAATAAGAACTAAGATTAGTTACAAAAGGTGCCATAAAATGATCAAGAAAAAACGCTGTATTCTCCGAAAGACCCCTATTGGAGGATACAATGGGCCTCCCTGGTAGTTGCAAGGGATGTTTGTGTACCTTAGGCAAAAGGTATAGGCAAGGCAATCGTGGATTATCGGTCCTTAGGAACAGGTACTGATCATCTCCCAGGAGGCCCACCCTCATCCTTTCTTTCAACAAATCATGGTACTAGTGCATTGATGTTTCATGTACTTCCCAATTCATTATCTCATAACAGCTGGAATCATTCAGCTTCCTTGCAGCTTCAACTTTTTAATAATTCATCACAACAAATTGCCCCCCTTATCAGAGGGCCTGATAACTATGGTTGGATCCTGCATTAGGTTGGTGAAAGCTTCTCTTCGGTTTTGGGAAAGATTGTCTCTAATCCTATAATCATGTTCATTACGTAATCTTAGTAACGCATGACTCATGCCCGAAATAAATGCTTCAATATTATCATAAGTAACATTTGGATTATACCTTGATTTAGACTTTAAGCCACTGTTCTGAGTTGTGTTAAGAGTTAGGAGTCAATGTTTCACTTACATCAGTGACAAAAGTATTGTCATGGTTAGCTTCTAACTGATGAATCATCATAATCAAATCAATATCTCTCAACAGAAAATGTGTATAATTTAGTTGAATTGGAGGCCTTTATGGTGGTGTTCTGGGGCCACTGCCTGGGCCAATCCATCGGTCTTCAGAAAAAAAATGAACTGGGAACTTCAGACCTTAAATGGCAGATTGCATGACCTGGACAACTCCGGGGTACCAACGCAATGGCATTATACAGGCTCCGAGAGGCCTGGGAACAATTTAATCCCACCTTAGAGCGACTGCGAAGCCTCGTTTACAATAACTATGTTGCTAGGGCTCACGAAGAGGAAGGATGGCCAGGCAGGCTGTTGACCTGGCTTATTAGGCCTATAACGCATATCTGGACGGGATATGACAAGTCAAAATCATATCAACATCCGCTTTATTCGATTCCATATTCGAAAAAATCATAAAAGTGTACATTTAAAAACATTCTTTTCCCAATAACATGAACAGATCACAATGACCTTGCAGATTTACCATATAAGGCAATAAAGTTATAAAGTGCAAGTGACATTAAACCTCACTGTTTTAGACTGAGATAGACTATCCATGATTTTTTTGCGATATAAAACAGAACATAAATAACTAGATACATAATAGCAGATTGAAAGAGTCGGCAGTGTTAGTAAAAACAGGTATGCAGGATGACATTACTGTAAGATCGGTGTTAAAAAATGTTTCCTTAAATCCTTAAAATAGATACAGAAAAACATTGTATGAATCATAATCTGAGCAGATAAATTATCACATGGGCACCTAGGAATATTGTCTGACCAGTTATTAACAATAGGGAAAGTTACCAAATGAAATATATTAAATCGAAAGCGTGTCAGAGCAAACATGTGGTAGCTGTTGTAAACAAACTTTAGATAAGGTTGGACATCAAAGGTAATCAATATCAGTTGGTTCCTAATGACACACGATTTTATTATTTCCGTGGCCAACCTTGCTTCCTCATACATTGTGAGGCACATCCTTTTTAACATCTTCCTCAGTATAGACTGTGCAGTAGTAGGGTGTAAAACAAATTCAAGGTGACCCAGGTCTGAATAAATCTGTTTGATGTGATGTAGCCATGGTATACATAAAGGGTCAGACAAGTTAATATAGTCGTTAATGATTTGGTGATTTAAACTAGTGTCTTCACAGGTCCAGGTCTTATGCCGCTATAAAATTATCTGGGTATGAGCCATGTCCGAAATAAATGACATTCCCAGTTTTGAGTGACAGACCTGGGATGAGCAACTCTGAGGAACTGCAAGTAATTTCTTGAGAAATACATTCTCAATTACTTGTAGGGGATTGATGTCACAGTTATCCTATAAACCTGCCCCATTGCACTGTTAGAATGGACAAATAAGGCGCTTACGTGATGGTGAGACTGTCTGTGAACAGGATATGATATGTGGACACCACAGACTGTATACTGCTTATAAGATCCTAAATTGTATGTGCATGTCCTTTGTACCTGATACAGTGGAAGCGGTTTTAATAAAAACAAGATTAAGAATAAAAATTAAAAAAACCTGCCCTGCTATTGCACACATTAAGTCTTATAAACAGTTAACATTTTGCTAGCAGGTTTCTTACCCACTTTGAGTGCAAAAGTTAGCAATGCTGGGGTTTCTTTTCTGAAACTTAATTTCCTGGCTTTAATGGCATCCCTCCAGGACGCATAATCCGATAATAGGACTCCCAGATAGGAAAACAACTTTGTAAAACTTATTTTAGTGTTGTCACAACAACCTTCCCGCACTTCAATGCAAAAGTCTTGTCCAGGTTAACTTTTAGGCCCAATTCCAGCATAAAGTTGGAGAAGCACGTAAGTAGGTGCTGTAGACGCATTGGGGTACGAGCCAATAGTACAGCGACATCCGTATAGAGGAGAGCGGTGATTGGACATTGTCTAATTTGTGAGAGGTCCCTGCAACCTTGTGTCAGCATGTCCCCTAAGCTGTTAATATACAGGTTGAATAAAAAAGGTACAAGGACACAACTCTTTCTGACAACCAGCTCTACCCTGAAGGACGATGTGCATTTGCCCCCTGGCCCAACCGTATTCTCTCCAATCTCCCAATATAGTTTCCTACGAAACGCTATTAGTACAGGGTCTAAACTAAGGTCCTACAAAATAGACCATAATTTGTTGTGTTTTACACAATCAAACGCACCGGACAAGTCAACAAAGGCCAAGAACACACGTAGCCCTTCCTGGGAAGAGTGTACTTTCCAATAAGTAGATTGAGATTTAGGCTTTGATTGATCGTTCCTATGCCTCTTTGGAAACCATATTGGATATCAGATAGTATTTCATTTATTTGTGCCCACTCTTACAGCTTATTAAGAATAAATCTCTCTGAAATATTTAGCAGAGAATCCAACAAGGAGATAGGCTGCTAACAGGCTGGATCAGAGGGATCACCTTTTTTTTTATAAATTGGCACAATTAGACCTTCTGAGCAGGTACTTAAAAAGCCTGCTCTACAACATACCTTGAAAACCAACACTAACAAAAGTCCCCACAATGCTAGGTTGGCTTTGAAAAGATCTACTGAGATGCGTTCAGGACCTGGAGCCTTCCCACCCTTGCTTGCCATGAGAGCCCTGTTTAAGTTCTGAAGTGCTATGTAGCAAGTCCCTGGAGGCGGCTGGCCTGACACCCTCCTGGCTCTCAAGAGAAGAGCTGGGGTTAGCGTGGATTTTAGCATAACGATTTATGTATGCCCCAGCATTTTTAGGTCTCCTCATGTTACCTTCAAGCTTCAGTGGGTTTACTGTTATAGATGTAGGGCCTCCCAAGGGAGTATCGATGATTTTGGGTCCCGGCCCTGGTGCCTTCAAACGCTTCAGGGAGGGTTGTGATGACATATCAGATGATGAGGTGACACTACTGTCTATGGGCCGCTGCACGCAGCCATTTAAAAACTGGCCAGCAAAGGATTCCATTTCACAAGTTTGGGAGAGGATGACTCAGGAGCTGGGGATCCGTGTTCGAGTCTCGCATCGGCGCAACATCCTGTGATTCTGGGCAAATCACTTAATTTCCCTCTGCCAATGGACAGCACCTGGATACCCTCACGGACGATAACAGCGCTATATAAATCTACAAACATTACCTTTAACTTTAACAAGCAGAGAAAGTTGCATGTAAGGGAGTATTTTGTGCAGCAGCCACACCAAACACATCAGACTTACAACAGGCATACAAATTCTCTCTTCCACACTTACAATCTCTTTGTCAATAGCCCCCATGGCGCCGGTAATATAGTTTAGGATTGATGTGCGAGGATTGGGCTTACCAGGTGGCATGTTCTTAGCCACCGCTGAAGCATGCATTCTTTATTCCATTGATCATTGGGTGCAAGAGGTTCCCTCAGCATGGGCCCTCAGCCCAACAAACAGCGGCAATTCCTTTCCCATTCCGCTGGAAGAGTGAAAGAGCTTTATGCTTATGATTTCACAAGATGGCCACTCACGCAGGACCAACTAAATGTACACCCCAGGGTCGAGATCATTAATCCTCAAATATCCCAAATATACCCTGCCATCCACGTTCCCAGCAAGCAGCAAAACATCGCAACCGTACTTGTTTTTATTAGGTATTGAACTCCCAGCTCACCTCTCAGCTTCGAGAATCGAGGCTTCGTCTCTCCGTCCATGGTGCAGAAGCCGCTAGAGGTTAGTGGGCCTCTGACCTCCAGGCTGTCCTCCGGTCGATCGATTCTGCCTGCCTCTCATAGGCGCATCTACATAGAACCCATCAACCTAGCAGCACCTGGCCCATGATGGGCTCCATTGGCTCACGAGAGGTGCTGAGAGTCAGCCGCGGAGTTGATGACGCCTAATGCTTAGGGGCCATCTGATGCTACACCTGGCTGGCCAGCAGTGCACCGGACTAAGAGGGCTCACCTCGGTGGCACGGTAAGTCCTTTTGCAAGTCTACATTCGATCTCCGGTGGAGGGGGAGTTCGGACTGATCCCACTCTGAATCCAGCCCTGGGTGTTTTCTCCCGCTGGCGTCCTGCTGTCTCCAATGGCCCAGGGGGGAGGGGGGTAGATGCAGCAGCCCAGTAAGATAGTCCTTCAGTCTCCGCCGCCCCAGGGGAGGAAGGCAGACACGGTGTCCAGGCAGGTCGGTCCTGGTGCTAATTTAAATACAAAGGAGACGCTCACTCCCCCTCCCAAAAAAGGTAACTATCAGCAAGATCAGTTAAGGGGCATTGTGGCATGGTTATGAGTCCCACCACAGGGATGTCCATAGTCCACATCGGGTTGGGCCCTGATCACAGCGTCCAATTTTAAAGTAATTTGTCCAGGCTCTGTTCTTTTCAAAGCGGCCATTTTGGAACCCCTCTTTGCTTCCTCCATCTGAGATGGAGGCCCTCCCTTCAATCTAAAGTGAAATTTCAGACTCCAGGAAAAGAAGGACTTAGACATGCAAAAAAAGGGAAACTGGATTACAGGCACTCCAAAGCAGAAACTAAACTTCTTGGTCTAAAGTGTCGGCCCTCTTTGAAAAGTACTGACTGATCCCACTCTGAATGCATTACCTGCAACAAACCTGCAAGTAAGATGATCCCGAAGCCCCCCTCCCCCTACAACTAAGTAGCTCCTTATATGCTAATGGAATACACACCTTTTTAAGGGTTAGGATGACAAGTGTTCCCAGTATGCCATTTTCTCGACAAGCTACCATTCTATCATATCGTAAGCATCCCTTCTGCACAACTGAGGACTCTCACCAGGATTATAGTTTAGGACGAGTTATCACTGCATGCATTCACTTGCTGAATACCCACCTACAGTCCCCCCCAAAAAATCATTAGAGCCATACATGCAATTGGCGACTAAAAATATTACAACCCTCTGAGGATCACGAGGGCTCCCATAAGACATTGAACGGCCTCATACTTCTCACTGAACAACATGCTAGATTTAGATGGCTGCAACACCCAGAAAATCAAATACCCACCTAATCTAACAAAAAAGGCCTCCAAAGCCCTCAAACACCGACTTCTCAAACAGCACCCAGAAACACTTATATCCGACCAATACTTCTGCACATCTAAAAGAGTCATAACTAATGATCTCATGTTTTACACGCAAAAAAGAGCCCAGTGGAGAAAAAACCTCTCCTCAATGCTTTCTATCTCTACATCTAGGAAAACCTCTCACAGACTAAGACTTTCAGTAGCCCCCTCACCTGCCTTCAATGCTAAATTAACCATCACCATTTTTAACTATGGAATTATTCTCATACAGTCATTTGACCTTCCCCACCACGCACCAACACACCAATCACACCACACTATACAAACTCAGCCACTCCTCCAGATGATGTACAGAAAACCCCATCTAACCACACCAACCCATGTTCTCTCAGCACTTCTAGAAGGACCATAGAGCGACGCAATGACAAAAGTATTTCCACCACCTCTTCCCACATACTATGCTAGATTATAAGCCCAAAACCCCCACCACACATTCCTCTCCCCCTCCTACTCTTCATAACAACGAGACTCAGGAAAAAACACACACCTCAGTACAGCATGCCCCAAACCCCATCCTCTTGTTATCACGCCGAGATTAAAGTCTAGACTGGGGTATATTGCACAGATACTACAACAACTCAAATCTGCCCTACAGAAGCTAACGAGCATCACTACTGAGCTGGCCTACAAAAGGTGGCCATCACAGATACCTGGGAGGAATAGGCCCATCCTCACTAATAATATCATACACCATTCTGACCTGCCATCAAACACTTACAACTTCCAGACACCCCTGGTCACAAGACGGCGACCCACACCCTTTCACATCGCCTCCTCTAGAACAGCTAGGACCAAGAACTCTCTATAAGACAATGACATCCAAGCCCTTCTCCGCAAGTACAAGAATGCCAGCATGACCTTCCACATTGCCTGAATCCCATCTTAACAATGTTCTCGAACCTACACAGAGAACAGAGACCAAACACCAGAGAGGTAAACAAAGCCAACCTCCAACCGGTACCCATCAAAGTAAAAACTTCAACGAACACCAAACCTCACCTGAAATTCATGCTCATAAATTGCAGATCAGCCATGGAACACGCAGCAGACATATGTTATTTTTTATTTTTTATTTTTGGAGTTTTATAAAGCGCTTACATGACCCTAGGTGTATCAGAGCGCTTTACAACAGCATGCATGTATAGAAGCATAAACATTATAGTACAGTGACTAACATGTAGAGTACTGGAGGTTACATAGTTCGAGGTTATTGACCAGAGGCATAAAGATGACGCTTGAGGAGAATTTCTTTTAGTTGTCTATTGAAGTTTGTGAAGGAGGGGTTAGTCCTGATGTGGGTAGGGAGAGAGTTCCAGATATTTGGGGCATTCCCTGAGAAAGAGCGGGAGAGGGCTTTTTGTTTATGTTTTTTTGGGGGGATTAAGAGGAGCGAGTTGGAGCTTCTTAGGTTTTCTGACTGTCCAGCTTTAGTGAGTTTGGCTGTGAGGAAGGCTTTATGGGTGAGACAGGCTATTTTAAAAGAGCAGCATGCTTCGATGGGTAGCCATTTTAGGTCTTGCAATGCAAAGGGTGATGTGGTCGTATT
The DNA here is from genome assembly GCF_964204655.1 of Triturus cristatus. Taxonomy (NCBI): domain Eukaryota; kingdom Metazoa; phylum Chordata; class Amphibia; order Caudata; family Salamandridae; genus Triturus; species Triturus cristatus. Next base: position 139,799,874 of record NC_140591.1, on the reverse strand, counting down.
TCTTGGTACCTGTGACCATTCTTGCTGCTGAGTTTAGGGTGTTTCTCATGGGGGCTAAGTGTGTTTTAGCTGTTCCAGTTAGTGTGGAATTTCCATAGTCAAGTCTGGAAATAAATAGAGCTTGGGTTGAAATTGTAAGGTCATTGGGGGGTATGAAAGGTTTGAGTTTGTTGAGGAGTTTTAGGCTGTAGAGGGCGCCTTTTGCTGTATAGCTTATGTGGGAGCTCATGTTCAGTCTTGCGTCTAGAGAGATCCCTAGTGATTTAGCTGAGATTGCTGGGGTAAGTTTGCAGTTTAGGGAGTCTAGGTTGTTTATCCATTCTTGGATCTGAGGGGGTTGTTCGTGATTGGAGAAGTCAAGGACTTCGTTTTTTTCTTGGTTGAGTTTGAGATGGTTGAGGGTTAGCCAATTTTCTACTTCTGACCCTGACCCTGCAAGAACCGGCGTATTCAGGACTGCGAGGACCAGGGTGCTGTGCACGAAGCAGATCAGCCGCACCTGGTCCTCTTCCTGACTCCTCCCCCAACACCTTAAACAGGCGGTGCAGCCCCCTGATCGTGGGCTCCATCTGTGATCTCGGCTGGTGCTGCTGCCCATCGGAGGGACTTCTTGGACTTTCATCCCAGCTCTTTTGAAATCAACACCGCGCCTCGCGGCCCCCGCTTCGCGGGCGCCGCTCGAGGGACCGGGACTTTGCTGCAGTCACTTGGGGAATTGTTGCTGGTGTGCTGACCCTGACCCTGCAAGAACCGGCGTATTCAGGACTGCGAGGACCAGGGTGCTGTGCACGAAGCAGATCAGCCGCACCTGGTCCTCTTCCTGACTCCTCCTCCAACACCTTAAACAGGTGGTGCAGCCCCCTGATCGTGGGCTCCATCTGTGATCTCGGCTGGTGCTGCTGCCCATCGGAGGGACTTCTTGGACTTTCATCCCAGCTCTTTTGAAATCAATACCGCGCCTCGCGGCCCCCGCTTCGCGGGCGCCGGTCGAGGGTCCGGGACTTTGCTGCAGTCACTTGGGGAATTGTTGCTGGTGTGCTGACCCTGACCCTGCAAGAACCGACGTATTCAGGACTGCGAGGACCAGGGTGCTGTGCACGAAGCAGATCAGCCGCACCTGGTCCTCTTCCTGACTCCTCCTCCAACACCTTAAACAAGCGGTGCAGCCCCCTGATCGTGGGCTCCATCTGTGATCTCGGCTGGTGCTGCTGCCCATCGGAGGGACTTCTTGGACTTTCATCCCAGCTCTTTTGAAATCAATACCGCGCCTCGCGGCCCCCGCTTCGCGGGCGCCGCTCGAGGGACCGGGACTTTGCTGCAGTCACTTGGGGAATTGTTGCTGGTGTGCTGAACCTGACCCTGCAAGAACCGGCGTATTCAGGACTGCGAGGACCAGGGTGCTGTGCACGAAGCAGATCAGCCGCACCTGGTCCTCTTCCTGACTCCTCCCCCAATACTGTTGCCCTCCATTATATGAACGTCTCCCTGCCTACTCGCGCTAGCGGGACGCGCGCGGGACGCAGCCCGGGGCGAAGACCGGGCAAAGAGCGGGCCGTTTGAGGCCGTTCGAGGTCAGGTCGGGGCTACCCTCTTTTGTATATCATTTTAACAGTTCTGTTGTTCCTTATTTGTTGATTAGTTACTATTTCTTACCCACAGTCTAGCCAGGGGGTTGCCGTTGTTGTTTACCAAGCTATGTTTACAAGGCAAACACGGAGCAAGGCCGCAAATGGCGGCCCCTCAATCATTGGTCCTATGGACGATTTTATTACTCGTACTAACACAGCCATAGACTATGAGATTTCTAAACTCCAGACTCGAGTTTCCCTGGAACTGGCATCCGCTAGGAGACTGTCCCAGGTAATTGATCAGTCAAAAAATCTTCCCTAGGCCATATAGCTACTGTGGTTACCCCGGTGCGCCCACCTATCCCCCACTGTGTAGTTGCACAGGTTGATGTTCATCACACCCCGGTTCTCCCCACATTACCCCCCACTTTAGAGCCACTGACCCAGGATAGTGCAATGAATTCTCTTAATACGCCTTTTAAGCAGGATGTTAGTTCTAATAATTCTACCCCTGCTACGTTTCCACTCAGGCGCTCTATTAATAAAAAATATCAACCCAAAAAAAGATGCACCTCCCGGTCTGCTTACGGTCGCAAGAAGGCTAAAATTGTGGTTGCACAATACCCGAATTTGACTAGTGCTCCGGCATTAAATTCCATAGAAGGGCGTGTGCCCCGGGAACAACCACATCATGTGGGAGCTAAAGAGGGTCCAGTCTCTGCTCCCTTGACTGCTTCTACGGTCACGGAGTCAGAGGTTGAGGTTGAGGGCCTACATGTAGAGAATGGGGAAAGTAATGAAGGAGAATTCATAGGTTTAGTTTGGGAAACCCTCAAAAAACTTCTTACTCCTCTCGATCTTAGACTCTCACGTATTGAGAATAATCTGCTCGAGATGGAAAAGAGCATCATTGCTCTGGCCACTCTCGGCCTGAGAAGTCTAGAAAACCAGGGTTTTCCTGCTGTTGACCCACCCCCCCATGGTTTAACCCCTCAAGTCCCGCAAACCTCCCTTCCTGTCCCCGCCACTGCACGTTTGATTCCTACATCAGGGACTGTGGGTGTGGATCCTACTAACACCGCCTCCATACCTAAGGCTCTAAAGCGTCCTACCCCCCAACTATTAGCTAAATCCAAAGTTGGTGCACCGCGTAGGCCCCCTCCTAGCGAAGTGGCGTTACATTCATCTAAGAGCCCTCCTGCTAAGAACAACTTTAGAGGGGGTTACATTGATCTCCCTCCAGAGGCCAATGATCATGTGGTTGTGCTGACGGGTGTCCCTGAGTTAGGAAGTGGCCATCATGAGAACTATGAGTCTCTGAAGAACAAGACAGTTCATTGGCTTAACGTGAATAGACCAATCCCTATTGGACAGAGAAGTAGAATCTTGATGGTATGCAGAACCCCCTGGGTGGGCCCCTCAAAGAAATCTAGTCCCGGGGACTGTATAGTGGTGACCTTTGAGGACCCTCACACGGCACGTTACATCTGCTCCTGGCCTACTGGTGAAGGTTCTCTTGTTACACCAAGGCCATTGCCCTTTTTTTACCCTCCGTGTCCTAGTTACACACGGGAAGAGAATTGGTCTGTTGTAAACCACCATAACTGGAGGAGCCATCCCAAAAAAGTTCAAGATTCATGTATAAATTGGTATGGTTTCTCCACCTCGAATCGGTTTGCTGGGCTTGAGGAGGTAGATTGACTCGTATGCCAACCGGTTCCCCAGGTCCCCTTATTACAGGCCTTGGGGCACAACGACTCTTCTCTTGTAGTGTCTGTTCCTTCGGTTGTTAGCTCCCTTAGTCTAGAGGGAACGTTTTCTGTTTTACCTATAGAGGAGAGTTTGTATACGCCATGTATTTCCGACTCCCAAGTAGTAGGGGATCAACTGAATCCATCTTGTACGATCCCCTTGCCTCCAATTCAGGATGTTTTGCCAATTCAAAATGTTTCATCAATCAGGAGGTTGTCTGATGTAGCAATAGCACCCTATCACCACCAGTTTGAGCCACTACCTAGGCTAAACAGATCTACTGCGGAGGGGGTAGGACCTGCGTCCATTCTGGCCACACTAGATAATCCTCCAAGGGAGATTACCCCTGACGTCCCTTTGCTAAAGATTATAAGTTGGAATGTAGCAGGGCTCGCCCGTAACTTTGAAATCCCTGAATGGAATGCCTTTTTGGACCCTTATAACATCTGTCTTTTGCAGGAAACGTGGTGCCTTGAACCTAAGCACAGAGTGGGCTTTACGACCTACTTTGTTCCAGCCTCCCTTCAATATGGACGTAAAGGCCGCCCGTCGGGTGGCCTTCTTATATGGGTTAATATTGCTTTAGGTTTAAGTGTAACCCAAAAGCCGACGCATTCTCCTGATCTCCAGAGGATATCCATCCTTTGCCCAGGGGGCAGGAAGTTGGAGGTCTTTAACCTCTACTTAAGGGGGGCTAGGGGCGGGTCTTCTACTCTATCCTCCACAGGATTAAGTAACGATCTTTCCGCCTGCTGTATTGATTCTTATATTCTTCTTGCAGGCGACTTTAATTGCTGTTTCGAGCCATTGGCCAGGGAGGATATTTTGGATACCTGGGATGAGGATACAAGGAGAGGCATTCCCACCCTGACCCTAGACCCGATCCCTAAATGGTCCCAGAGCGCGGTAGACATCAATGCTCTCTGTATGGAATTTGACCTAAGATCAACTAATGGTCGATCCAAATCGGATCTTTTTGGGTGCGCACACCTATAACAGGATGGGACACACTTCTAGAATAGATTATGTTCTGTTGAATTATAACTTGTGGCCACTCCATTACGATATGGAGGTTATTGCATCTTGCGATAGCGACCACAATCCTCTCTCCTTAACATTGATTTCCCCCTGGCAGGCTGGGAACATAGCTGAGTTCCCCTACAAGTGGAAAACCTCCCATGAGCTTGCTCCTTCGCGCTGTGGCAGGCGCCTAAAGTGGGCTAAAGTAGCAGCGGATGAGGAAAAGATGGCACAGGCAGGGACCACTATGGCAGCATCGGGCACGCGCCTTGAAGCCCTGGGTACCACCAGCCAATCTGTTTCATCATTATTCACAGAAACCATTGCGCTGTTAAGTGATTTGTTTATTATACCCCAACCCAGCGCGAATGTTTCTGCGAAAAGTGCTCCTAGGGCAAGAAACAAGTGGTATTCCTCTAAATGTCGGGCCGCAAAGGGGGAACTTATTTCTGCAGTGAAAAGCAAGGATGCAGGCAGCATTAGATGGGCGAGGAAACGCTATAAAAAAGTTATGGCTGAGGCAAAGGAGGCCCATGATTATAGTTTTTGGTGGGATTTAGTGGAGGCAAGCTCCAGGAAAGACACCAAGGGGTTCTGGGAGCTGCTGAGAGCTAGGGACAAACCTTTTGATTCCCTGCTTACCTGCAATATTCCTGGCGACCTTTGGTTTGCCCACTTCTCTAAACTCTACTCTGCCCAAAGTGGGGTACTCCATCCTAACATGGGCCTTCTCGCCAGCTTATCAGCTGAGACCTCCATTAATCCCTGCCCCTTCAGCATTGAGGAAGTTGCAAGGGCAATTAGTTGTATTGTTTCTAACAAGGCTGCCGGACCGGACGGAATCCCGGGTGACTTGCTGAAGAAATACCCATTATCCTGGAGTAGGTTAATTGCATCACTATTGAATGAGGTTGTGTCGGGAGGTTCTCTCCCTGACTCATGGAGGGGTGCTGAGGTCGTCCCTATTTTCAAAAAAGGTTGTCGGGACGACCCAGCTAATTATCGTCCTATTAGCTTGCTTGATTCTACACAAAAGGTTGCGGGCAAAGTGGTACTAGGTAGGATTCTGCAGTGGATTGAAGAAAATCAGGTTCTGTCAGACTTCCAGGCTGGTTTTAGAGCAGGGATGGGTACCATCGAGCAGACGTTTCGCCTTCTAATGATATATTGGAAAGTGGTTGTGCTGGGTGGGGGCAGCTTGTATTTAGTCTTTATAGACTTGCGAACTGCCTTCGAACTGGTCCCACGAGTCCAACTGTGGAATGTCTTAGGTAGGTTGGGTTTACCTCCCTATTTGTTGGCCTTGCTTATAAAGTTTCACGAAAGCAACTTTGCCCAGATTAGGTGGGGTACCCAGGGGGAGAAAACATCTCGGATCTCCGTAGATAGGGGCGTCCGCCAGGGATGTGTGCTTGCCCCCACTCTGTTTTCTCTTTATGTTAACGGAGTGGTGGAACATCTGCTCCAACAGCCGTCAGACGCAGCATCCTTGGCTGGCAGAAAAGTACCTACGCTCCTTTTTGCGGATGATACCCTCCTAATTTCAAAGTCACCAGCAGGTATCCAAAAGTTGCTTTCTAGTTTTAAGGCCTTTTGTGATACCAAGGGCCTGTCCATAAATATAAGCAAGACCAAATTCCTTGTTCTCAACCCTCCCAGGAAAGCGGCTGTTCCTCCTTCCCTGGACTCTGTTCCTCTTGATAGAGTCAACGAATTTGACTATCTAGGTATCCGTCTATGTGCCAATATGAGCTGGAAGGCGCATCACCAAAAGGTGTTCTTGACCCACAAGAGGGTCACAGGGGCCCTGCTCAAGGAACAACGTGCCTCAGCTTTAAAACCTATTGGGGCACTTCTTGAGATATACAGGGCAAGGGTGGTGAGTGCAGCTCTGTATGGTGCGGAAATGTGGGGTATACAAAGAGTTGACATTTTGACACACCTTGAAAACAACTTTCATAAAGACCTTATGAAATTACCCCACAGTACCCCCACAATTCCCCTCCTGTTTGACGCAGGCACACGCTCAATCAGCGACCAAGCCAGGCTACGTCCCCTTTTATTATGGGCCAGGATATGGAATGTCCCTCAATTGAGTAGTTACGCAGATGCCCTGAGCGAAATCTTATCCTCATCCGGTTGGCATAAGGTAATCTGGCTCAGGGAGGTTAAGCGACTTCTCTATGACCTGGGTTCAGGAGATGCTTGGGTCAATAGAACAGCACCCTCAAAACAATTGCTCAAAAAGATCTATTGGCTCTGGGTGGATAATGAGAGGTTGTGTAACCCCAATCATTGTAAATCTGTCGCCCAGTTTTTGTTAGTCAAGGAGATCCCTTTCAGAGAACCTTATTTGGATGCAATCTCCAACCCAGGTGATAGAGCATTATACTTTAAATTCAGGGTGGGTGTTCTTCCCCTAGGTCTTTTTACGTCTACCTGGAAACCTCCATACCAAACTGTCCCTTACTGTCCCTTTTGTAATTTAAGGGTCGAGTCCATAGCTCATCTGTTGTTTGAGTGTCACGCTTATTCTGTGCCTAGGTCGAGATGGCTGAAGCCTTTATGTAGGAGCCTAGGTACAAGATCATACTTGGAAGCTTTACGCATATTGCACTCTGACGCTCGTCCCTTCTTTGCCTGCTGTTTAGCTAAATTTTGGGTTGGGCTTGGAGGATAAGATCTGCAAGGAAACAGCTGTTACAGTAATATCCTTTTTTATTAAACTTTTAGATATCCGACAGTATATGGAATTTAATAATTATTTTATCTTGTAACTGTATTGTATTATGTCTTATTTATTGTGCGATATGTGTTGTATTGTTGTGCTTTTATGACTAACTGTCGAAATAAAGCTTTTGAACTGAACTTCTGAAAGTGAGGAGTTGAGTCGGACGATGTCATTGAGGAAGGATATCTCGAGGTACAGTTGGGTGTCGTCAGTATGGAGATGGTAGGCGATATTTGCTTGTTTTAGAATGGTAGTGAGGGGTTCCATGTAGAGTGTGGGGAGAGGACTGAGCCTTGAGGGACACCTCACACATAGCAGACCTTATCCTCACCCATGACCTTGACCTAGTCCTTCTAAATGAAAAATGGCTAAAGAATGACTCTGCACCAATCCATGACAGTTTAATCCCTCCAGGCTGTGACATTATAAGTGCGGACAGACAAAACAGATCTGGGGGTGGCATAGCCTGCATAAACCATATTAACCTTATGGTGAATCAGCTACAAACCTTCCACCTTACCATGTGCAAATACCTATGCATAAACATTGTGAGCAACAACAGACCCCCATATAAATTACATTTGATCTACCACCCTCCAGGCAACAACCCTGCATTCATCGAACAGATAATGGTAATCATATCTTCCAATATGGGGCAACACTGCTTCCAACTCTTCCTCGGAGACTTCAACCTTCATTGGAAAGACCACAGCAACCCCACACTTAAGAAGACTAAAAACCTTCATAACTGACCTCAACCTGGTCCAAATCTGAGACAGCCCGGCGCACAACCTCGATGCAACACTGCATCTTGTCATTGCTGGGACAAACTTCATCAAACTTGAATTGATCATCCCATGTGAATGGACGGACCACCACTGCAATACCTTCCTTATCACCTGACCAACGAAGACACGTAAACTCCAAGTTAAGAGACCCTAACAATGGAAAAGGAACACTCACGATATTAACCTCAACGACCTGACATCCATCAACAACAACGTACTACCGACACCAGCGGACATGACAGATGTCCATGGCCTCACAACCCACTATAACAAATCGATGACTAGCATTCTTGACGCAGTTGTGGCCTTTCAGCTGAATAGACTGTCCTCTAAGACACAACCTAAGCCTACCGGAGCAGGCATGGAGATCCTCACTGTCCCTAGAGCACCTTAAGCAACTAAGATCAAGGAGGGGCAACTACAACAAAGACATTAGAATCTCAAAAGCAAATTTCTTCAAAGTCTAACTAATCGATGCTAGAAATCTAACGAGAAAACAGTTCGAAATTAGCAAACATCAATCCTCTAAACAACCCAATGCCTCCTTACTAGGTCCCAACTCGCAACCAAACTGCAACATATTTACCTCCTACTTTTTGTTCGAGGTCATGCGGCGGATGGGATAGGGGGAACACTGGGACAAATGGGTCAAACTACTTTACACTATTCTGATTGCACGGATCAAAACGGGCACCTCCATTTGCCGGCAATATAACGTATACAGAGGCACCAGGCATGGGTACCCATTACACCGCTTTTGTTCGCCCTGGCCATTGAACCGCTAGCAGAGCTTTTTTGGCTGCAGAGCAAGGGCACTGGAGTATTTTTTCTAGGTATCTTAGGCAGTTATCAGGAGAGGAAGTAGAATCTGAGTTATATAATTATAGGTAGCATTCTTGGAAAGCCTTGACTATTTTTATTGGGTTGAGGGCAGTTATTCCAGATGTATTCTTAATTGCGGTGATGAGGTTATTGTTGTTTTAAAATGCTAGGTTCTTTGCAAAGGTTTTACTTGCTTTATTGGAATGTTTGAATTTTTTCATCCTGTTGTTCTGGACCCAAGTGTGTGCCCAGGTGCTTATTAAGGGGGAGCCCATTTTTGTGAGGAGGGGGCAGCAGCCAGCTTGCTGCCAGGACCACAAGCCCCAGCAGCCTTTGCGGCCGTCACCACTTTCATCCAGTGCCCGGAGGCGCATAAGTGCAGGGGCCGGACCCGACAGCATGGGGACACGCGCGGGCATGCCAAGGCCGTGACCTGGCAAAGCCTGGGCCAAAGGTGGGCCCATCTGCGCCGGTCAGAGCCCGGAAGAGGCAGGGCCACACCCTTTGGTTCTTTTGTCAGCTGTCGATGTGGATTTCCTGAGCATTCATCGCTACTCCATTGAACTCTATGCTTAAAAGGTACTGTTGCATCTACGTAGAACTTGCTGTTGAGCAATTGTCCCTGACACAAGTACTGCTTTTACCCTTTCTTCTTCCTGGATTGACTGGAATAATCCCTTTAAGTGGAATTATAAGGGAACTGGCGGGGAGAGGACATGAGCTTTTTTTGTTTGGGGGACATTGAGTTATTGAGATTCTTTGCTGGTTACTGAGTGGAGTGGGCACACTTAAGAAGCTTTTGTATAATTGACCCCACTATTAAGGGCTTCTGGGCCATGGGAAAAAGGAAAGGCCAAGACAAAGCCCAGGGGGCACCTCGCTCTAAAAAGAGGGGCACTGGTGCTATTTGTCATGAGTCAATAGGAAGGATAACGACTCTTCTCTCTGAATGCCATGAGATAGCTAGTTTAGAAGTTCACTTGCCCCCCACCCAAATAAAAAAATCCATTAGCCCTGACCACAACTCTGGACTCATGCAAGAACCTCTTTCCATGCCCTCCCTAGCAAAAAGTTTTAACATACGAATCCCTTCTAGGTTTAAGAACTCCCAAAATGGGAAGAAGTTCAGAAGCTGTTCCTCTGGCTCTACACCAAACCTAAACATAACAGCTCAACTTAGAGACACCCAGGACCCCATAGAGGTTGCTTCAGCACTAATTAGCGTCTCAGTGTGGGGATCACTTCCAACTTGCCTAGCTACGCTCTGGAGAGCTGATCGAGGTGGGCATTGACATATCTGGATTTACAGGGGCCCGGCAAAGCCACGCCTTGATACACTCGGACTGCACCACCTGCCACATTCCGAAGGGGCGAGAACCCATTTACTACATAGTGGACGAAACCATTAAGGCGGGGTGACTTGAAACTGGTGGTCGTGGCCGCGTCTGAGGTTGCCGCCGCTGCCCTTTGTGCTTTTACGCCTTCTTCCAGGCTTTCTGCCCGTCCGCTATCACCCGTTATCACCGCTACTGCTACCGTGTGCGGGAGATCGGGAGCGGGTGTGGCACGGCGCGGCAGTTTGAACGGAGCGGTGGACGGACCCTTGCCGACCCTTGCATGGCAGGAGAGCGGGTCTGTGGCGCGGTTGGTAGTTCCAGCGAATCAGTGGACGGTTCCTTACCTCACCAGAAGCAGCAAGGATCACAGGATTGCAGGCGCTGTGGCCGGCTCTTGCTTTTCTCTCACAAGTCTCACGCAGGAGCAGCCAGCCTGAGGAAAGTGGAGAGGGTGTAGAGAGCCAGCCCTCACAGGGTTTGATCTTGGGCTTGGGGAGGAGGAGCTTCGCTTCGTACCGTTTGGTGCTTGGATCAAGAAACGCCAACGCTGTCAGTGCCGATCAGGAGATCAGGTGCGCTCGGAAGAGACCTGCGGTAGCTACTGACTGCCATAACGGTCCTGTTTGAGTGGGGGTTACTCCAGAGTGACATTGGAGTAAGGGGGAGAGATCGAGATTGAGATTGACCCCCAGATCATTGCGGGACTGCGAGGATCGGTGTGCAGTGCTGTGCGGAGCTGTACTCAATCTGCCGTACCTCATCCTCTTCCCGCCTCTATCTTTCTGGTGATTAAAACCTCAGGCGGATGGTGTTTACTGTTTACTGCTTACTGTTCATTTGGTGCTCCTCGAGTGGGGATTACTGCAGAGTGACACTGGAGTAAGGGGAAGAGACTGACTGATTTGCGGGACTGCGAGGACCAGCGCGTAGTGCGGCGCTCCAGTGCGTAGTGCGGCACTCCATCTACCGCAGCTGGTCCTCTTCCCGCTCCTATCTCCTCCTCTTAACCTCTACCTGATCCGGGACACGCCCAAGGCCGGGCTGGGCCAACTTATTTGATTTTAAGATTTGATTTAATTGACTTCAAGTTTTAATATTGCACTGTGTTAATATATTATAGTTATTCCTCTAATAATAATTGTTTATTGACTACTGTTGACCTGTTATCATGTCTTTACGTTCAGTGAAAAATAGATTGGTCACTTTGAATACAAACGCTGGTCTAGTTACAGGCACACTGGATCAGTTTTTCACAAACACTACCAGAATTCTAGAGAAGGAAATAGCTCTTACAGAAAAGCGCCTGTCGATTGATATCTTGACAGGCAAGCGGTCCTCTCTGGGTGCATTCGGGTCTGCTGTAACACAGGCTTCTTGTAATGACCCGGCCCCTCTGGTAGCCACTAGCCCAATCCCCTGCTCATCAGAGGAGGGGCCAGGTGGTTTAGGTACCGGCTCTATGTTGTGTTTAAATTCACTTAGTTCTCTTTCCAGTGGCTTAAGCCGCAGAACCTCCAGACCAACGTCTTCTACTCCAGGCCCCCGGTTAGAACAAGAACAAGAAAGAACAAGATCTGGCAACGGGGTGGGGGGGTAAATAAGAATTGTATTGTAACTTCTAAATTTGGGAAAAAGAAGAGGGGGGAGGTCATAGGAAGGGTAGAGGCATGAAACTGACAAAAACCCCAAACCCTAGTGATTCCCAATGGGTTGTGGTCCAGTCCCCTATCCCAAATGGTGTTCTAACTAACACTGTTTTACCTCTGAACCAACAGAATCCCAATGATGATCTTCTTGTCAAAATGGAAGCACTAGTAAGGTCATTAATATTGCCCCTGATCAATCGAACGAAACTAATCAAAGAAAAATTAGATCAGTTAGAGTTAATAGCTAAAGGGAATACGTCAAAATTTGACGTGCTGATTAAAAGTATAGAAAGTAAGGATGTTAGTGCCCCTCCCACTGTACCCTCAGGAAATGCTAGGACTGCTAAAGCCGCTCACTCTGTGCCAAATGTAACTGCTGTAGTTCAGAATACTCAACCAGCCACAGGGGAAAAAGGTGTAGCAACTAGAAAAACTCAACACACTGAGGTAGCCATGGTGGTTGCCTCTAAACAGGCTCTTAACCCAAAGCAAGTGGTTAGACAGTCTCTGATTGATGCACCCCAGGGCAGAGAAGTGCCAAGAAAGAGGCTCCCATGTGTAAATCTCCCCCCGGAATCTATGCCTTTCACTATTATTTTAACAGGGGTACCAGAATTTAGTCCAGAATCCCACGAATCAGATAGGGAACTTAAGAATAAAGTCATTTTCTGGCTTACTAAGAATAGGTGATTACCCCTGGGTTCTAATACAGAAATTTTAGGTGTGAGGAGAGTGGCTTGGTTAGGCCATAGTACTAAGGATCTCGAGGGAGATTGTATAATTGTTAACCTTAGAGACCCTTGGGCTGTAGACTATATACGTAGGGAACCAAGGTTTGGCCGATTAGGTGATATCCAGTCAATAGGCCTACATTATTTCTACCCCTATGTGAATCCTGGCCTGCCACATTTGTCACAGAATTCTGGTAGGGGCAGACCTTTTGGTAACAACAGATTAGATCGGGTACCCCAGTATTTACCGATAAGAAATAGGTTTGACCCACTTATGGGATTGGAGGGGGTGGATTGACTCCGGAACGATTGCATCTCTAATAGCGGGGTTAAAGACACGGCTAGGGATACGGCTGTTAGCCCCAGGAGGATAAACTCAGATGAAGCAGTTGGTCCTTGGGTAGAAACGGTTAGCAATATAACTCCATCTTGTAATCCGTTGATTGTCCCCATAATCGTCTACAAAGGAGGGAGATGAGAGGTAGAACAAATAGCAAAGGCACCCTTAGCCGTAGAAAATACTTATATGGCAGTAAACCAGATTGGGAGAGACAACACCAGACAGTCAAAACTGGCACCTCCTGATATAGTAATTAATCCCGTAGGAATAACTCAGGGTGAACCAGCCGAAAGTAACAATATTCTTGGGGAAAGAAGATATTCTGGCCGAGGGATGCCCTTTCCGCCTGATCTCATGGAATATAGCTGGGCTTTCTCGGAGGCTGGAGGACCCAGTGTGGTTAAAATTCATCGAATCCTTTGATATAATTTGCCTTCAAGAAACTTGGAGCAGAGTGGACCATAGCTTGGACGGATATCAAATGTTTAATGTTCACGCTGAGCCCTCACATGCTGGAAGAGCTAAGGGTGGCCTCATGACAGCTATTTCGGTGAAGTATAATACGATAAAAATGGTTTTATTGGTGGAATCTCCCTGGTACCAAATGCTTATGATTAAGGATTTATTTCCAGTACCCTTGCTTCTAATAAATTGGTACTACAATATATTTGATGCCCATGCTACATCGGTTATTGAAAAATTACAGGATGAGATTGTTAAAGTGACCAATAGCGTATTTCCCCTTTTTATTATGTGGATAGGTGATTTTAACTGTGCTTTGTGCAAGTTTAGCGGGACTAGAGTCTGTGGCTTGGTAGATTTAAGTGATCAGCCTTTGGCACATTTTAAGCATTCAAAACAAGGGGATGCTTTGAATAATATCATCACGATTAATGAACTTTGTATCCTGGACATGCCTAGTTTTTCTACACCATCAGGTATACCCACCTTCCAAGGTACAGGGGCCCAAATGAGTGTAATTGATTTCGCTATGGTCTCTAGCAGGTATACCCACCTTGTTAATGATTTTCAGATTAAAGTGAATCCTGCTAGTGACCATAACCCCTTAATCTTAAGTCTGAACACTGTCCTTGAGAGAGTTCAGACCCTGGAACAGCCAATAAAATACAGCCAGAATCAAGGGGTCTCCTTAAAATGAGATAAGGTAGACGCAAGGCAATTGGAGGTGGAGATTTTTAAGACAAATAAGGCAGGGATAGATGCTTGCTTAACCCCCACTACTGAGCCAGATTTAATAATTAAGAACTTTGAGGCTCTTCTAGGCAATGTGGCATCCCACCTCATAAAAACCGTGGGGGGGGAAAAAGAAATTGGATACAAATGGTTTGATGCTGAATGTTCCGCAGCACAATCAAGATTAACGAAGGCATTACATCAAGTACCACGGGATAGGGAGCTTGTTAGAAATTCTAGGAAAATGTACAGAGATGTCATTAATAGGCGAAATTCAGATTTAAGGACAAAGGCATGGGAAGACTTAAGTAAAGCGTCAGAACTAAGGGATAGCAGGCTATTTTGGGAGGTTATAAACCGCCCATTTTTACAGAGTGAAGAAAAGGGCAATATGCTAGTGCATATACCGGGGGATACCTGGGAGGCACATTATGGAAGAATTTTTAATCCGAATGAGATGACGTTGTCTACTCCGAATGAGGGGGTCGGCGATTTCCATTTGGAGTCAGCCCAAACGCTTAGCCTATCACTTACTCTCCCAGAGGTAGAGGCTGCTTTAAGGAAGGGCACCATACTAAAGGCCCCAGGGCCCGATGCAGTCCCTTTAGACCTTTTTAAACACAATGTTGAGGTGTGTTCACCATTTTTATTAAATGTATTTAGAGCTATTGTGGTAGGGCGTATTCCAACTTCCTGGCAAGAGGCGGTAGTGGTACCGATCTTTAAAAAGGGTGACAAGGGTGATCCGTGCTGCTACAGACCGATATCATTAATAGATGTGTCCTGTAAGTTGATGGGAAGAGTGATACTGGCACGCCTGGAAAGATGGGCTGAGTCATCAGGTATTATCGTGGATTCCCAGTATGGGTTTAGGAGAGGCAAAGGAACCACAGAGCAATGTCTTAATTTGGCTTTAATTATGGGTAAGTACATGAGGGCCAGGCGTAGTTGTATTCACCTGGCCTTTATGGACTTATCCAGTGCCTTTGACACTGTGCGCAGAGGAAAGTTGTGGCAAATCATGGAGACCATGGGGTTTGAAGAACCTTTGGTCATCCTGCTTCGTAGGCCCCATGCTGCCACAACAGTGAGGATTCGTTTTGGACCAGGTGGTTTGAAGACAAAATCCATCCCATCCACTGAAGGTGTACGCCAGGGATGTATTCTGGCTCCTTTTTTATTCTTGGTGTACACCAATGGTCTGGAAAGTTTTCTGTTGGACAGCGGTGCAGATTTCCCCCAGGTAAATGGCAAACGGGTACCGATGTTATCTTATGCAGATGACACGGTGCTAATGACCCTCACTGCCAACAGTATGCAAATTTGTCTGAATGCCTTTGATACTTTCATGGAAGGATTAGATCTTAGGGTCAACTTCACAAAGTCTTTTGCCATGACCTGTGGTCCCAAAGGGGTAAAATCTCGCAGGTTTATGGTGAAAGACTCAATTATTGCGAAAGTGGACAATTTTAATTATCTGGGGAATTTATTCAATAAAACGCTGAGTTGGGACTTTTTAATATCAGCTCGCTCCCAAAAGGCTATGCAATCTATAGAGGCCCTTTTTCGTTTTTCTAGTAAATTGGGTCAAAAGCCGATTGCAGAACTAAAAACTTTATATAAAGCAAAATGCCTCCCTGTTGCCACATATGGTGCAGGAGTGTGGGGGATACAAAATTGTGACAAGATCCAAGTTATGGAAAATAAATTTATAAAGCGCCTTTTATCTGTACCATCTGGTACTTCAAATAGTTTCTGCCATACTGAGGTGGGTATTGATTTTGTGAGTGATATTATTCATGTCTCTCCTCTGCTGCTATGGAGCAAGGTTTGGCGGTCTGAAGAATTGAAACTCACAAAGGAAATTTTACAAGACTGCCTTAAACTTGATTATTCTATGGAGATCCCATGGCTGTTATATGTAAGGGAAACCCTTTATAAGATTGGGTTGGGACATATATTCCAAAATCCCGAAATGGTTGGCAAAGAGTCTTAGTTAATGATTAAAAACGCTTATTGTACCAGGTTAGGCATGTTAAGAAATAGTGAGTATGCACTATATAATAGGGGTAAGCTGCAGCAGCAGTTTTACCTATCGGATATCATGCATACCCAATGGCGTTTTTACTTGACAAGGTTCCGTCTCAGCTCTTTGCACTTTCTTTTTGCTTTCCCAAAACAAGGGGGGTTGTGTGCGAGACTACCCCCTTGCCCTTGTAATGATAAGGCTTTACAAAGCACAGTGCACCTCATCCTTTTTTGTGCTTTGTATAAAGATCCAAGAAACCGGTTTATTAAGCCTGTTTTGTTAACCCTTGTGTCGTACTTTGATATTTGGGACCACGTAGGAGACAGGGCCCTACCCCTGTCTATCCTGGTATTGGCGAACCGCAAATGGTTAATGCGGTATGTACAAGTGCTTTGTATACCGTTCTAGCTATGAATGCACTGTGTACACGTTATTCTGCATCACTACGCGGGTTCCATTTTGGAAGCGGTGGCCATCTTGTGATTGCCCTCACATAGGCTATAATGAAGCAAATACGGGCCTCACAGCACATTTGCCTTTCCATGACTCTTCCGTGACCTGGGCAGCTTGGCTCTGCTGCCCCAGGTCAAACTGGTCTCACGAGCTCCCCTTCCTCCGGCCACCTGTGATTAGTATCAGGGCTTGACACGCCATAAAGTCCTTTCATCCCACTCAAGCCTCTGGCTAATCTCTTTCACACCTGACTGTTCCTGCTTTATGGCTTGTTTCCCAAAACAGGAGATGCTCATGTTTATTGGGGTCAGTTGATATCTGAGCCTTGCTGGGTAAATAATTGCGGGCTGGCTGAACTGAAATGTGAGATTGCAATCATGACTCTGCTTGTTCTTTGAAGTAAAATATGTGAATGACCAACTGCAAGAGAAGGGCGGTGTTGCCCAGAGCGTAATATGCATTATAAAAGCGAACACTGGTTTCTGTTCTGGAGACTGCCTCATTCAGTTGCTAAGGCTTCTGTGCGACGTAGTCTCACTCATTTGAGTTTAATAAAGATGTCTTTTCATATTTCAGCTTCTGTTGCCAAGTTATATGTGATATTATCAAGATATGCAGAATTTTATAATACCACATCAGGAAGTACTCGAAGTCATAGGGTGCTACCCCTAGCACCTCTGGGGTCTCAAAAATTGGAGTACTTCACTTGGATCTCGTTATTATAAAGATGGTTATGAGTATCTACTGTCCTTGTCATCTTCAGCTATATGTAGCGCTGTGCTTAGTTTTATTAGACTGGCACTCAATATTAGAAATCGATATTGAACAGTATTATTATTGGAAACCTATTGTAATAGACTATTATGTGGATTTGTATTTTAATAGAATGCACAAGCACTTTACAATACGTTTATATATGTGACCCCTTTAGTCTAAATGTATTGCAATTTTAATATGGATATATTACGTGGTTTTTTAAAACAATTTTATGTAATCTTTTTAAATCTGTGTATACTTTTATGATTCTACTTATGAATCGAAATAAAGTGTATTGAATCGAATCGAGTGGAGTGGGCACACTTAAGAAGCTTTTGTATAATTTACCCCACTATTAAGGGCTTCTGGGCCATGGGAAAAAGGAAAGGCCAAGACAAAGCCCAGGGGGCACCTCGCTCTAAAAAGAGGGGCACTGGTGCTATTTGTCATGAGTCAATAGAAAGGATAACGACTCTTCTCTCTGAATACCATGAGATAGCTAGTTTAGAAGTTCACTTGCCCCCCACCCAAATAAAAAAATCCATTAGCCCTGACCACAACTCTGGACTCATGCAAGAACCTCTTTCCATGCCCTCCCTAGCAAAAAGTTTTAACATACAAATCCCTTCTAGGTTTAAGAACTCCCAAAATGGGAAGAAGTTCAGAAGCGGTTCCTCTGGCTCTACACCAAACCTAAACATAACAGCCCAACTTAGAGACACCCAGGACCCCATTGAGGAGGTACATATACCTCAAATAGAGTGCCATAATAGATTTGAGGAATTTACAGCAAAGGGCAATAGAGACATGGTGGGCGGAGTAGCTGACCAAGGGTGTGGAAATATTGAGCAGGTTGGTTTGTTGCAGGCACTAAAATCCACCATTGAGTCCCTGAGAGAAGAGGTAGCTGTCCTAAGGAAAGAGGTTAAAGATCTAGCAGGGAGGTGTAAGACTGACAATTCAATTTCCAGCGAAGCGGACACTGGTTCTTCGTCCATACTCTATAAGAATCCATCACTTTTAGACCCAGAGCTCTTAGAGGAGGAAAGAGGAAGGTCTACCTATCCTGGCCCAAATATGACTCACTATGACCACCGGCCTAGGCCTATCTAAATCCCTCCACCTACCGGAAAAATGGTTCAGCTAGCAACACGTTTTTAAATAGGACGACAACCCTCCCATGCATTTTCTCAGGGCAAGGGGGAGGTGAGGTTAACTACGGAGAGCACAACCTCATCAGTAGAAAGGCATACCAGTAGGTCTGGGCCTGGGGGGTCAGGAGGGAAGGGTAAAACAGTAAATGGAATCTATATGGGATTATACCAGGGTAACAATTATGACATATACTTAACCGAAGTACCCAGATTGCCAAAGGATTGTTATGAAGAGTGTGAATCACTTAAAAACAAAGGGGCATATTATCAAGCACGGTGTTAAAATTATCGCCGCTTTAGTGGCAGAAAACTGCCGCCAAAGCAGCAATAATGGGCTTGATAATATGCCGCAGAGAATTCCAATAGAAGCCCATGTTGACACCAGAACATGGGCTTCTATGGGAATTCTCAAGGGCATATTATCATATTATCGCCGCTTTAGCGGCAGTTTTATGCTGCTAAAGCAGCGATAATTTTAACGCCGTTTCTTGATAATATGCCCCAAAGTTACCCACTGGTTTAGGGAAATACGGCACTGCTACTCGATTATAAGGGATGATATAAAAAATGTTAAACGAGTTGCGGTCCCGGTGTTCACAAGGCATGTGATTATAGTCTAATTTTCTTCCCTGGCCCCTGTTGATTGTCTCACGCACTATTACCACTGCTAATACCCCCTATACAATTAGATATAACATTCCGGCTGAAATGGACTCAATGATTCCTGGATCTGTACAGAGTGAAGAGCCTCAAAATAAAACAAGTGCTCTGGGTGCACAGGTATGACTGCAGAGAGGTGATTTGTTGCACCCAGATGAATGTATGACTCCCCCTGATGTAACACAAGAAGGGCTGGTGGAACCAACTGTAGGAGTAATAGGGGGGCCTGCCATTGCGGAGGGAAGTAGTGTGCATTGGAATGTGGAATGAGAAGGGGCTAGCGGTTCCCCAAATTAAGAATGTGAGAGTAATATTAACTGTATTGCTTCAAATTCCCACCCTAGTCAACTAAGAATCCTGGTATGGAATGTGGCAGGGATTGTTAAACTCTTAGATGATCCCGAATGGGGCTCTTTTGTGGACTCACATGATATAATACTCTTCCAAGAAACATGGAGTCTGCAAACCGCATATAGGAATGGGTTGTCTACTTAAGGCCAAAATACCACCAGGAAAGAAAGGGGAGGCCATCAGGAGGTCTGGAAATTTTGTCAGAAACAATCTTGGTCTAAAAATTAAATTGGTTCATATAGATTCCCCTGATAGATTAGCTATAGATCTAAATATTCTTGGTGATTAGGATCTATAATGTTTACAACAGAGTTAACAGGGGATCCGAAGATACCAACACTATTAAACTCCTAGACCATGTGCTATCTGAATCCACGGATGATTTGAGAGTCCTGGTAGCAGGGATCCTAAATTGTACTTTCGAACCCCTAGCAATGACCCCTAGAGACCTGACCGAGGAATGGGATAAGGTCTGGCAGGTCCTTCAGCTAGATCTGCCACCAGTCAGGTGGACTAAGAGAGGTAGTCAGGTGATGGCCCCCTCGTTACAACATGACTTAAGAGCCACTAACAAATCAGACCAGAACAAAATCAGACCAAAAAGGGGAGCTAACCTATAACAGACCTGGCCATGCCAGCAGGATTGATTACTGTCTGGTTGCACTTAGTCTATGGTCTCTAGTTCATGATATGGTACTGGTCAAGCCCCTAGAGAACGACCATAACGCTTTCACCCTGTCCCTAATGAATCTGTGAGACAACACCACAGAAATAGGCAGCTGGGGTAAAAAGGAGCTGGGAGTACTTTCTATTACAAATAATATAAGAACGATTAGATTGGATTGGGTGGAGAAGCACCCCGAGGCCCTGGGCCCAGTGAAATGCATAGTACGCCAGAATGTGGAAGAACTATCTAAATGTCCCATAGATAGGATGATTAGGAAGTTGCCTACTAGGCCTGAAATCACTCTCAATAGAATTAGGGATCTACTGGCAAAACCATGCAGGGAGCAGAAACTGGAACATAAGACAGACCCAGGCAGTATGGTAAGACCAGGACTGTAGGAAAGCTTGTACAGGCAGCAAAATCTAATGCCCACCCAGATCTAGTGATATGTAGAAGAAATTATAAGAAAGCTCTTGAGTCAGCTAGGAAGAGATGGGAAGGGTCTCTCTGGTCCACCCTTCAAAAGGAATCCTTAGCCATGGACTCTAAGTCCTTTTGGAAACAAGCGGCCTACTGGCTCAATGGTAAGGAACCAAGGACATTGTGGGAAAAATCAGGACGAAGTTGTGGAGAACCTGGTGTTCTCCATGGAAGAAACCCAGGTGGCAATTTGTTCTAGTATAGCAGCTAGAGCTCCCGGCCCTGATCGTATCCCAAATAATTTGTATAAAGAGGACTTAACTGCCTGGGTCCCCTATATTAACATGATTACAAATGCTATCTCAGCAGGTATGGATATTCCTCCCTCATGGAATATAGCTGAGATTGTCCTAATTTTCAAAAAGGATAATAGAGCAAACCCGTCCAGTTATAGGCCTATAAGCTTAATCAACTCATTACAGAACATTTTCTGCAAGCAGGTGAAGCAACGAGTACAGGGATGGATCTTTGAGCACCATATCTTGAGCAACCTACAAGCATGTTTTCGTGCGAACATTAGCACGTTGAATCAGGTTTTCTGCTTTCTGTGTATGTACTGGAGGGAGGTTAGTATTAGAGCGGGCAAGCTATATGTAGCTTTCGTGGACTTATGTACTGCATTTGATCTGGTACCACGAGCGAAGTTGTGGAGAGTGCTGGACAAAATAGGGTTGCCACATAATTTATTAGAAATTCTAGTCTGGCTGCACTCCTTAAACACCACCTAAGTAAGGTGGGGGGATAACAACCAGCTCACTGAGCAATTCCCTGTCAACCGTGGAGTGAGACAAGGGTACGTTTTAGCTCCCACATTATTTTTTCTTTTTATAAAAGGTGTGATTGGTTACCTAGATAGGGATCGATGGATGCCCCAAAGGTGGGGGAGCAAAGAGTACCAGCCCTACTCTTCGCGGACGATACTTTATTAATCTCTAAATCCCCCGATGATCTGTAAAAATACCTGAATAATTTTACTAAATTCTGTAGGGAGCATGGCCTGGTACTAAATGAGGCAAAAACTAAATATATGATCTTCTCGAAGGGGAACCCTAAGCAACCCAAAAGGCAAATAGATTTAGGAGATACCCCCCTTGAACAAGTTTTTGCATTTGACTAGCTGGGTATTCATCTAACCTCAAACTTAAGTTGGGTACCACTAATTGAAAAAGCCCAATTATCACTAATCCAACAAACTGCTCACCTAGGTAAGATTCACCCAAAAACAGTGTCCAGGAGAGTGGCCCCAGCTTTAGAAATTCATAACACCAAAATACTAGGATGAGTTCTCTATGGGGCAGAATTGTGGGACACTAGAAATACTAACTCCCTCACCTTGGTAGAAAACAGGTTTATTTGATCAATGTTAAACCTCCCTATTAGCACTCCCCTGGCCCCTATGTTTTTAGACCTGGGTCAACATTTTTTTACGGCATATGATGGGTTATAAGCTGTTAATATTTTGGCACTGCCTGTGGTTGGTAAATGAGCTCACTTCATTAACAGCACAAGACGATAGATCTCCTTAAGCGATCCCAGGTAAACTCTATCCCATGGTTTATTTGTTTGAAGAATTTATTGAAGAGTCAGAAAAGCCAGAAAAATTGGGTCTTATTCCAAAATGTAGTCTCAAAAAGATATACTGGGACACTGTTATGGGGAAGGAGGCGGCCAAAAGGGTGAGTACCCTGACCCAAGATTTTACTAATTTTAAATTTTCCCCTTATTATGAGGAAACCATTGGTGAAATTGTACCACCCCTGGCACGGAAATTTAATGCCGTTTTAAAACTTTGACACCTAAAGTGTTCTGTAACAAGTGGTGTAGTAATGCCTCCGCAGATGATGAGTGCCCTGCATGCAATGTTTGCTCAGAGTCAATAGTCCACTTGCTATTCTTCTGCCCTTAAATCTGCAGGCTAAGTGGAGTGTGCAATTGTGTAGATTGGTCGGACCTGGGCATTACCTGGAGGTCATGAGAATCCTAGCAACTGACACGTGCAGGGTGGTGATATTTGGTTTGGCCAGATTCTGGTAAGCATTATGGATCTAACGTTCCAAATGTATTATTTAGTTTCCTAAATTTTCATATGGGGCTACTTTTATTCAATCTTAACTCTGTACTGCTTTTAATTAACTGCTGTATTTTGTTTTTTATATATTGTTTCTATTGCTTGTACTATTTTTATATTGTATGGCACCTTGCACAAAATAAAGCATTTTGATGATGATGCTTATTATTTATTGTGTTCATATTTGAAGAATTTTAGTTGGGATTTAATGAAGTTATTTTCTAATAGAGTTGCCCAATCAAATAATGTTTTAACAGTTTTTAGTCAATCTATTTTAGTCCCGAATTTGGACCAATTTCTTGATTGGCTTCATTTTGCTTGAAAATAATGGTGCTTCCTCTTTGCTCTCGACCCCATGTAAACAACAAGCTCAGTATCTACATGAAATATTCGAAAATGATTTCTCTTCTCATCACCAGAGGATACATGCCCCCCCTTGACACCCGGATACCCTAAGCCCCATTACAGATAGTATAATGCAAACACTTGTATTAAAGAACAGCTCTCAGTTCAGACCTTATCCTAATTTAACCGGGTGCGATGGGCCTAAGGGTTCTGCAGATGTGTTAGGCCTATTGGGGGAGTTTGAGAAGGTCTCTAGGTAATAAAGGCAATACCCATGTGTTCCCTATTTCCCCAGATGCCCAGAGGCCACTAGATCTACCTTTAGATCATTAGAGAGAAGGCAACTTGGGGAAGGCCATCTGATCCCCTAGATCCTGCGTCCCCTTTTGGTGTTCCATTACATTGCCAATCATTGCCTTGCTCTCAGTGTCTAAGATGGTTATGCTTGCAAGGTGGCTCTATTCCTTCATCAACCTCTTGGTTCTGGCAGTTAAACACCATGCTTCATGAATTGATATGAGATGAAAGACACAACAGGGTGTCCCTGGAGCTTCTCTGATGCTCCTCCGATGAAGGGGGCCTAGGTGCTCCTGATTTTGAACTTTACTTTTTGGCCTCACAGGTCCAGTGGATTACGCAGTGGCTTGATGGAGCTCAACAAGAAGAGCTAGGTTTGGTGGAGCAGTCCATGCATCTAGGTGAACTATTAGCAAAACTGCCCTGCCCAACAGTGGAGATTCCACGCCCGAGTGTGTTAATGAGATGCCTGAGACACTGTGTGCTAAGAACCGTGGGGACACCTCTATAGGCCCGATTCACAGAAGTAATCTAAGATAAAATCCTAAACTTACTACTTTTGGTATTCACAGAAGGCATTTAGTAGTAGTAAAGTTAGGATTTTGTCTTAAGTCTGTCTTTACTCTGTCTTAAGTTTGTCTTAAGTCTGTCTTAAGTTTGTCTTAAGTCTGTCTTAAGTCTGTCTTAAGTCTGTCTTAAGTCAAACTTAGGCAAAATCCTAACTTTACTACTACTAAATGCCTTCTGTGAATACCAAAAGTAGTAAGTTTAGGATTTTGTCTCAGATTAGTTCTGTGAATCGGCCCCTATGTACCCCGGTGGGTCTCCCTCATGGTCACCAGCAGGGTGCACTGCTCCTGTTAGAGGACCTTGTGGACCAATGCGACCTGCCCCCAGGACAATTCCCTACCTACGGGGCACTGATGCAAACATTTAGGGACCTATAGGTCGTAGGACGAAATGAGCAAACAGCCAATGCAGTACTGCAATTATTTATATCCTTGGGCACAGCTAGACATTGAGGGACATGGTTTTATCACCCTCTATCGCAAATGGTTCGAAAACCCCTGTTGACACTATAACGGCGGTGGGGGGATCATGGAGCAAGACATTACAGATTCAAAGTGGCATAGGATATGGGTGTACCCTGAGAAGGTCTCCAGGAACATGAGACTTAAATATACCCAATTTAACTATGTCCACATGACATATATGACCCCACACACAAGCCAGGTAATTTATGGTGGGGAGTCACGTCCTTGCCCGAGGTGCAGGTACTCCGATGCAGACTTCATCCATATGACCTGGTACTGCCCTCAGCTACACACATTCTGGGACACGGTGATGGACACCCTGAGCACCACACTGGGATGCTCCCTTACCTTCTACTTGGAGGCCTGGATACTAGGGTTATTCCTGAGACCACACACAAGAAAGGTGGGACACTATATTTTTAGATCTGGACCCAGTGTTGGCCAAAAGACGAACAGCGATGGCCTGGAAATCCGCTATTGGACCGGTGCTGGAAACGAGGGGTATGGAGATGCTCTATTACGGGCTTACAGTCAGAGGTTTTAGAGGCCTAGGAGCACCTGGAGGGAGGGTCAGAGGAGGACCCAGAGGGTCAAGCGGACCTGACAGAGGGGAGCGGGGTTGGCTCTCCAAGGGAACCACTTGGTAAGACGATGCACGTTGAACCGAGAAACACGCTGATCAGCAGTGATCTGGCCTTCTATGCATCATGGAGAGGTCAATGCCAGACCCGCCCTTTCACTTACCAGTGGAGGCGCTCAGTCCCTGCTGCTGGGGGTCTTCACCGGTAGCCCCTAAGGGGCTGCTTGACCACCACCCGCTACTCTTATTTGTAAATAGGCCTTACCAGTGACGGTTGAAAGAGTTAAAGACCAGTAAGGAGAGTGGAGGGGGGCAGGGGAGCTGGCCGGAGGGATGTTCACTGGAGGAGAGCGCAGTGGGTGAGGGGTTAATAATAAATGTTTAAAAAACAAGACTTACCTGGTGGTGCCGGCTACCTTGTGCTCATCTGTTCCTGGTCTCAGCAGTCCCTGGGACAGCATTAGACTCCCCATCCAATCCCTGAAACGACCAGCCAATCTGACATGCGCACTTACAAGTGCACATTTATCATTCCTCCTCCCCCTCCCATGGCCTGACACTGCCCCTGTCTACACGCAGTGGCTCAGATCCAGCAGCTGAAAAATAAAACAATAGTAAAATATTGTTTAATTTTTCAGCTGCTGGCTCAGAGCCAGTGGGGCGATGCTCCTCCGCCATTGCGGAAGAGCCACTGCTGGGCCTTGCCTGAATTAGTAGAATGGAGCAATCCCTTACCTTAGTTGGTTGACTTGTGTTTTTTAGTTTGTTTTCTTTCTCTCCCCATTATTATTCTTTTTATTGTGATTTATATTTACCAGACACCACAGTTTTCCTTCTAACTTTTCACTAAATGTAACTTCGTCTAGGTCATCGCGACAGCAAAAACTGTTGGAGGTCTTATACAAATTGTACATGGAGCTTTGCATAGCTGACCATTGCCTGAAACCTAATCGACCATTATGAACCTGTTATACCTTGATTGTTGAAACTATATTGTATACCTGTTTATACCCTCGGGTGTTTATTAAAAATGAAAATAAACATACATTTTAAAGAAACCGGTAGACACTACATGAGAAGGCTGAAAGGAGTACAGAACATGGTAGCCAGACACGTCAGATCTCTCAAAACAACACACATTAATCTTTCCAGTTTGAGTGCAAGTCCAATTAAAAGACCGAACCATTGCACACTGTGCTATCCACGAAAACAGCCAATGTTTTACAGCAGACACACTTCTGCCAATTATGGTCCTCCAGTCAATATCTGCATAAGACACCCAAAATTAGAGTTACAACCTACGGAGACCTGTGTTCTCATTGGCAGCAGCCAAAGCAAGCATTCTCTTTTTGGAACTCTGGGTTGCACCTGTGCTATTGACATAATGCTCAATTCATAAGTTTTTAATTCTTTAGTTAATTTATACAAATCGATCCATAACACTATACCTTATAGCTCACTGCCGGTGGGTATACTAGTTTTCAAAGGCTCTGAACCCTACTTATAGGCCGAGTCTCAGGGAAGAGCCTATAATGAAGGAGAGTGCTTTTAACAACCAGTATAGCCCAAGAGAGAAGAGATGAGTCAGTTTCCCTGTGCCAGCCTGCGATACCCTTGCACCACCATGGATGCGCCATATTTACAATATGGCGCACCATGGTGCAAGGATTGACAGATGCGTCAGAAATTCTGATGCATCTGTTTGCCCAAAAGACACGCATTGCTGGAGTCGTGTCGCAAACACGACTCAACTGCAGCAATGCATGTTTAGGCCTATAATTATTGTACTGCTTCACACCTTACGCCTGCTTTAAGCAGGCATAAGGTTTTGCCACAGTGGCATCCTACAAGTGGCGCAGTGAAATCTTGTAGATTTCACTGTGTCACTTTTACGAGGCTTTCCTGCGTGGGAACGCCCACCCTGCATACATTTTACCTGACGCAGGTAAGG
The DNA here is from genome assembly GCF_964204655.1 of Triturus cristatus. Classification (NCBI taxonomy): domain Eukaryota; kingdom Metazoa; phylum Chordata; class Amphibia; order Caudata; family Salamandridae; genus Triturus; species Triturus cristatus. The sequence continues at coordinate 139,773,120 of NC_140591.1, read as the reverse complement.
TGTTACACAGGGCTTTACAACGTGATGCACCACCATAGATCCGTCACGTTGTAAATTGGCCTCATTGTTTACACCGGCGTTGCATCACAAAAGTGATGCAACAGCAGTGAAAAAGTGTCACAAGGGGCTTGTAAATCTGCCCCAGAATGTTCTAAATTAAAAACGGATACACCAAAAAACAACCATTGGAATGTCGGAGCAGAGGCCTATTCCAGCTGTTATTAACCCTGAGCCACTTCATTGTCTTCCATTGAGCTCCCAACATTCCAGTGTTCTGATATAGCATAAGGTGATAAACCTACATTTTTCGTTCTTGGTAGAACTTCTTCAAGACAGTTGTGGAATTGGATAAACAAACATACATAATGAACCCATTTACAAGTGAAATAAACTAGAGATAACGAGAGGAGTTTAAAGGAGGGGCACTGCAGAAATTGGACAGAAGACAATGTGAACCAGAGTGGAGGCACATAGTTGGTTGATACAAAAAACCCCATCAAAGACAAAGAGAAGCCAAAGAATGAATGTTTGAATGCAACACATAGAAAGCGTTGTTAAGCCTGTAATATCAACAGTGGTCTGACCCTTAGCTCCGTTTTCGCAAGGGATTTCTTTAGCAATTACAGCACCAATGCATGATAGGGCATTGCTGGAATGGTCCAGGAGGGGTAAGAACTTGGGGGCACACCTTGAGTTAAGCGACTTTATAGCAGGTCTCCAGATCACCCAGGCAGAGGCAACTGAAGGTTGCTGGTGGGCCGTTGATACTTAGAGAGACTTGTTGCAAACATTCAAGATGGCAGGTGTGTGGTTATCTGAAGGCATATCAGGGGATCACAATGCCAGATTGGAATCAAGTCACACATTGGACTGGAGATTACTTCCCGCATGGTGCGACACCTAGGAAAGATGAGTGGAACTACAGATGGGGACTGAGGAGAGTGAACACACAGAAGTCCTACTAATGTGGGAGCATCTGGTATGTTGGTGGGAATACCATAGAAGGGACATTGAGATGGGTGATGACATACACAAAGCCCGCAGGCCTTCCATTGGAGGAATACTGCTGCCACAAGCTGAGATTGGAGCAGGCCTGCAGGTCCTGAGGCTGGGAGTAGGAGCATAGAAAATAATCCTACAATGAACTTCTTCAGGGCAATGAGTGATGTACGATCGTGGGGGGGAGAAGGTCCTAAGTTCCCCCTGGTGTTCTTATGAGCAAAGCGCGAGCTCGGTCCAGAACGTAGAGTCGTGGCAAAGGAGTATTTGATGTGCACAAATTAATGTGACTGTGTGGGCCTCCTTGATAAGGGCCAGCATTCGATGAATCTGAAAAGCAGGAAGCTGCCGTCGGCTTCGTTCGAACATTGCCCTGAAGACTTCATTGTATATGAACGAAACGCGTTGGCTGGTATCTTTTACTGATGGATGTCTATGAAAATAAAGGATTTACTGATACAATATAACAAGACTAAATGACAACTTTTGCTTCGGAGTAGTGCACCACTCCAATTTTGGGAAGGATCTATTGATGGTCTTTTCCCATAGCACTTCGCTGGTAGCTAAGGCTTTGACGACCTCGAAGAGGACCTGCCTTTGAAGCAGCTCTCTGACTTTGTACCCACCTGGTGGGCATTGGTCCTGGACGTCAGGTAAAAGTGGGATGAAATGGTGGAGCCTGATCATACCTCATCTCGGCTTTTTTGGAAAGCAGAGCAGTCTGAATATTTTCAGAGTTTGCATTGCAATACTTTGCACAAAGTACAACTGACATAGTGTACTTATTTTAATTCATGGCAGCCAAGAAGGACACTGCAATAAAAGACCATTTTCACCAGGGTATTGTAAGAAGATGGTTTTACATCACCTGCTGCAAAGGCTGTTGTTACTGAGGGGACAGCCCCACCCAGTGTCATTCCCAGGATGAAACAGATGACATCCTCTCAGTGAAGACCCACATCTCTTAGCATAAAGAATAACACATCATTCTGCAGGATAAACACTAAGGATTGGAAAGTTGGTCAAAGAGGAATAATGTAAGGATACGAAGAGCACTGAGGGATGCAGACAGAAATAGGGAAAAAATCTACATACAGGATCTGCATGAAGCCATCATAAAATGATCAAAGGATGAGCCTGTCAGTCTCAACATGGCACACAGTCATCCCTTTTTGTCACATATGGAAAGTTCATGCCAAATATAATTCTCATTTTTAGAAGGATGAGGACAAGGAAGAAGTAATAAACAAAGTAATGGTCAGGTGGTATCACCTCTTTCAAATGAGGGCAAAATCATATATTCCAGAATCTTTCTCCGATCATGCTCCAAATACAAAAATCATTACAACCGCTCATGCTTTGGGCGTAAGAAAAATATGACATATTTAGTGGGCCATCCCCTCCAAATGGTTCCTGCCAACTGTTTGACAAAAACAATTACAATCTTATGACTATAGAAAGAAGACTGAGTCGCAGTGGAGATGAAGTGCGCCCCCTGAGTGATGTCCAGTATGGCATCCTGTAATCAGAGGCAGGGCACGGAAAGAACCAGCCCTGAAAGCAGAAACACAAGAGTTGGGCAGTGCACTCCAGAAGCTGATGAGAACCTGCGGTCAGGTTACAGCTGGTGCAACATGACTTACACCACTAATATCAGAACAGCCTCACAAAACGGGGGGTGGGGGGGGGTGTTCATCAGCCCACCGAGCTGCATAAGGATCCTACACAAATTGGCGGGGGCAAGCTGATGCGAGCTTGTTCCAAAAATGCATTTCTTAGTCGTGGACATCTATACATTCAGGTTCAAGACAATTCAGACAAGAACTTTATCTCATTTTCGAGGATGGTAGATGGCAGCAGTGCGGCAATATTACTAGCACAAAAGTTTCAAGGAATGTGGATGGGGAGGCAATAATACAAGCAAATAAGCTTCAATTCCTTAAGGTCGCTTTCAAAAGCACACCGAGGCTCACCAGCAGAAACCCCTGTTGCTCGACTTTTTGTATGTGTCTACCAGGGGACAGGAAGAGTTATCAAGAGCCTGTCCAGATTATACTGGATAAGTCAAAGAGTCTCTGATACTGGGATGGGGAATCTTATTACGGTGGGGTGCCCCAGTGCTCGTTTGGATATGGAGGCATGTATAGCCGCAATTGCTCTCACTATGACTAGAATACTCCGAGCTCCTTGCTGCCTGGAGACTCAGACGTCCATTGCAAATTGAATTTACCCACTTTTGAGCAGTGACCACCTACAGGTGGACAGAAGTCAGTTAGAATGAACGACTGAGTCTCAGTATGGGCCAATTACTCTTTACGATCATTGGTCTCTTTAGGTGATATTCCAGTTGAAGGGGCACACAGATTGAGGCAGAATGGACACATGGGTGAGGGACGGCTCTAGGGAGGTGCGACTGGTGCAGCCTCAACTGGTGATGATCTTGAGGGGGGGGGGCTCTGTTTTAAAAGTACAGGTACGGATTTAAAAGCACCCACTGGGGAGTTCCTTGTGAGATAGTTTTCAGGCAACAATAAAAATATCAAGAGCACTCCACTGATTAATGTTCCTCCAGGAGAGAGATCGATTTATGTCTAGTGGCAGTTCTAACTCATCATAAAGTAGCGCAGAGGGTTAATATGCCTGCTGCAAAGAATGTGTACCATGCAGATCACAGAACGGCATTCTTTGTGGATAGCTCAGTGTGTTACTGCTTTTGTCATAGAGATCTTTTTGTTACTTGCAGTTCATAAGTTCCAATCCTAACAGTGACCTATGAACTGTCATCAAAGAGCTGCCTGCAAACTGCTAGGAACAGGGCTTGAACCTTTTGTTTTCCCCCAATCTTTCATTATCCTAATGTTGCTAAAAGAGTTTGGGTATAAATACATTCTTACTAGAAAAGCCAACCCATAATCAGTGTGGTGTGTTTTCAAGCCAGAGTTTGTGCTTCTCCAGACCAAACACTCTAAAAATATACTGCCTACTAGTGTGGATGACGTGATTCTTATACCTTGTAATCCTCATTGTTTTATATGACATTTCCTATACTCTGATTTACACATGCATGATCCACTTTCTCTGTATAATGTGTGTGTGATGTTAAGTGCTATGACACCCTACAGTGGTACGAGTAGCACTATAAAACAAATGAAATGCATGCAATAGAGGTTCTATGGAGAGATTAGGGGAACTGTTGGAGGAAGGTAGTAAGAGAATCTGTGGAGAAGGAGGTCATGCGGGGCGCCAAAAAAGATTGCCACACCGGGGCGCCACCAGTGCTGCCTGGATTCTGAATAACTCACTGGTATCAGGTCCAGCAGCTGTGTGCAATGTTCAAAGCGCAGGTCATGGAATACTTGTATAAATGCATTTTGGTAAAATTAAGTCTGTGTAGCATATGTGTCCTCAATCCCTGTATGTATGAACTGGAGTATGGAATGCTGACAGTCCATGAGGGTGGTGAGGGGAAGGGGATGCGTAAGTGCGTGTGAGTGTGTGTGTGTGTGTGTGTGTGTATGTGTCTTTTAGTGGAGTGGAAGCTGGTCGATAGTCACATTTGACAGGGGGATGAAACAATGACTAGCGAGGTAATGGACACTGTAGTACCTGAGTGCCTAACATTTAAATTTAGAAGATACGAACAAGTAACTTACCTTCAGCAACGCTTTTTCTGGTGGATACAGTATCTGCCTGTGGATTCCTCACTTTTGAATTACCCCTTGCGCCAGCATTCCACTGAAACTTTTTCCTAGCTCTCCCACGTCAACGAAGATGGAGTGGTGTGGCTCACTGGTTAGAGGCAGCAAACCCGGAAGCAGAGGATGGCCCGGGACCAGGGTTCAATTCCCGACATGGCAGGGTCGTGGACCAGGGCCAGCGGACTCGATAATTCTCGCTTCGGTGCCTACTCTAACCAGAGATCACACTCGGCAACTCTGGGCATTAGCTTGACTCATCTCCACAACGGCCCCCCACATTCGCCAGGGATGCTTGGTCTCACCTTGGAGATACCCTGGAGGGACCATCTTACAGGGATAGCCAGGACGGGTTCCCCAGCGGTCTACAGTGCCACGACGCCTCAGGGCAGCAGTGCGCTTTACAAGACACATACATTTACAATGACTCGGCTCCGCTTGGGACTCCTTCTGAAGTCATCGAAGCCATAAGAAGACCTCGTCGGTGTGCTGACATCAGTTCCACCCATATTTTCCGTGCCCTCGAGGCAAATGGGCGGACTGACAACATAATTCAAGTATACACAGTATACAATAATTAAACAAATACACACAGTATATACAATTGATTGATGTAAAAATTATCGTGGTTGCTTTGAAACCACGATAAAAGTTTTCCTGAAATATGACAATATATTGGATATCGCTGTTTTATATATTGCGTGCATTTGAGATAGTGGATGCATGTTGTGCTGAGCATATGATAATTTATGATTTATGATAATTTATTTTAAGTCCCAAGAACTGTGGGTGAATTACACCACTCTAAGATGGCGGATTTCCTGCACGGGGGAACTTTACAGGTATGTTATGGCGATACGCTCTTCTCTCGAATGGGCATTGGTTAACCGTTTGGAGGTTTCGCATATAGATGGTGGGGAAAGGCCATGGCTTTTTGGATGTTGGATATATAATTTTGGCAATTAAATAATAGTGGATTGCTCGTATATTTGAACCGTACTTTAACAATGCGCATTGTCAGGAGAATTAATGAAGCGGTGGGTTTGTTGTTCTGGACAATAGACAGCGGAAGGGAGTCAGGCACAGAGTCTATTAATACTTTTACTCTCTGTCAGTTCCTGGAGTATGCAATGGATGTTGGATATAAGTATGTTTAGACAATGTGTAAACCATTATAAAGATTGGGGGTACTATGTTTTTGACCCGTACCAGTACTATCTCATAATATTATTGCTGTTTGGTTTTGCAGTAATGTTGAAGTTTCTCCCCAATATCTCAATTACATGGAGGTTATTCTGAGGCGTAGCAGTGACTTGAGAACACCATGATATGCTATTCTGATACTGGCATAGTTTCTCCTTTCTTAGGTAATGAACTCCTGATCTTTCTTACAACTACTTACAACTTATCTATCCGCGTCTATGCTTGTGTTGTGTGCTATATGTTATACACTCAGTGCTGTGCCATGCACATCTTAAGGTGAACATCCAGGCTTTCAATCAGTATACCGCTACCCGACTTGAATAAATCATGAGATTTTTTACTTTGGCTCCCGTACTGATGTTAGTCCTGTTTGTTATTTCTCTAACTTTTGATTATAGTAAGTGGAAGACTAGATACATTGGATACAGTTTCGGGAACTTAGTACATCTACCTTACTTGCAAGGAATAATTACCAAGTTAAAAGGTGATTTTTTTCTGTTTGATATTATTCATAATACTTTTTTGTTATAACCCTGCGAAGGAATTTGATAACGGGTTGAATTTATACTTTCAGGATTTCAAACTTTTTTCTTAACACAGAGTTTTATCTAAATTGAATAGTGTAATGAGCTGGCATATTTATCAGGTGAATAATAGGTGGTTACTGAGACTTAGTTACTTTATAGCTTTGGATTTTCCTCTTTGGACTTTCTTTCTTCATTCATAACAAACTCAGTGCGATTTTAGTTTCGCTCTCTTTTGGATTTACTTTCCTTACTCTTGGTGATGGACACTTCTCAAGTATTACTCACGGGTGCTGGATATATTTTTTTCTGTGTCAGAATGGTGAAGTTATTATTTGTTTTCTTGGGTTTACAGCCCTGAAGAAGTCATATGTGTGTTACGACACACGACAAAACACGTGTTGGCTGTTTTATGAGATTGTACCATTGCATAAAGCTGTGTCTAGGAAATATTACCTGACTGAGTTTTGAACATTGGATACCTGAATAAAATAATTGGGACTTGCATCAAAACATAAGGAATTTTCCATTTATATTGGATTTAAAACATCAATATATTGTGTATTCGGTGTGGACCCTTTGTTTCAGTTTTTATCCCCTCTGCTGTGGGGATTTATGAGGCGATACCAAAGGGGATGATGGACGGAGCGCTTGAGCAAATCAAACACTCACCTCCAGTCAACTGATCTGGGTTTAATCCATCATCATTCTTTAGCTCACTCCACCACCCCAGTTCAGACATGGCCATATGCAAATCAGTCTGACCCTGTGCCTCATGGGAACAGTCCAGCCCGAACTGTGTGGGGATTTATGAGGTTGAATTGGTAGCCAACTCCTCTCCCTTGGAGCAGCAACCTTTACTAATTCATGTACCTTTACACTGCTCGATACTATAGTTGAGCGCCCGGTCCCTTGGTTTATTGCCTGGCATAATCCACACATAGCATATAGGTAAAGCAGAAAGGCAAAAAACCAAAGCATTTCCTAACCCCCAACAGTATAGCAATCAATTGTTGTAGGAAAACAAAATGTCATACAATAAAAATCTTTTCGGTACATATAGGTGGACAACAGGGAGGAGGGTTGGTCAGTGAGGAGTCCACAGGCAGATACTGTATCCACCAGAAAAAGTGTTACCAAAGGTAACTCGAATCCCACAGCAGTCCCACTCCCAGAGGAGGGTGTCAACCCACTCATACCAAAAAGTCCTGCAGCACAGACCATGCAAAATTGCCATTCCTCCTCACCTCAGATTCCAAGCAATATTGTTTCGCGAAAGTGCAGAGAGAGGCCCATGTCACAGATTTACAAATGTCCACTACAGGGACACCCCTAGCCAAAGCAGATGTAGAAGAGTTTGCTCTAGTAGAATGAGCTCTGATACCTTCAGGCGGCTCCTTCTTGGCCAGTGCATAGCATATTTTGATACACAAGTTGATCCACCTGGACAGCGTTCTCTTGTGGACCGCTTTGCCTTTTATCTTTCCCACATAGCCAACGAAGAGCTGGTTGTGTAACCTCAAGTCTCTGGTGCTATCCAGGTAGAAGCTGACCGCCCTCTTAGGGTCCAGGCGGTGAAGTCTCTCCTCCTCCTTGGAAGGGTGAAGGGGAGGATAGAAAGTGGGTAAAGTGACAGACTGCCCTAGATGGAAGGAAGTAACCACCTTATTCGCATGAAATGAGATGAACGGAGGCTTGGACCTCAAGGAGCAACTATGAAGAGGCTCGAAAGGAGATCCCATCACAAATGTAAGAACCAAACTCAAATCCCACTGAGGTATTATGAAGGGAGTGGGAGGAAACCAATTAGTGAGGCCCTTAATGAACCTCATGACAATGGGAGACTTAAATAAAGATGGCTGGTCCGGCAAACAAAGGAAGGCAGACAAGGCCGATAAATAGCCCTTAACCGTCACCACAACATAACCTTGCTGGCCCAAGGAAAGTGAAAAACTAAGTACATCTGATAAATGGGCCTTCATAGTATCAATGGATCTCTCTCCACACCACCTTACAAACCTAACCCATCTGAGGGATAAACACATTTGGTGGAGTATCTTCTGTATGATAAAATAACATCCACCACATCCAGTGAGAGAGAGAAAGAACTCAGGTGGCCCGTTCAATCTCCACGCATGAAGGAGCAGACTCTGGAGGTGGGGGAGTAGAACATGCCCCTATGACTGCGAGAGGAGGTCTGCCCTGATAGGGAGACGAAGCAGAGGGTGTGATGAGAGGTGAAGACCTCTACCATACCCTTCTTGGCCAATCGGGGGCATTCAATATAACATTGGCCCGGTCTTGGTGAATTTTCCTCAGAACCCGAGGAATCAAGGGTAAAGAAAAAGTCGATAGCTCCAATCCAGTTGAAACTCGTCCGCCAATGCTCCCTGTATCAGATACTGGAGACTGCAGAATGACGGGCAGTGCACGTTCTCGTGAGTGGCAAACAGGTCCACCCTACAACCTGAAGATGTGGTGAATCACCTCCAGGGGCAGCCTCCTCTTGTGGTCGGCTGACTAATGCTGACTGAGACTGTCTGCACGAACATTCAGCACTCTGGCCTGATGATTTGCCATTAAACAAACCTGGTGGTCCTGAACCCAGGACCAGAGCCGCAGAGCCTCTCTGCAGAGGCGAAACAACCCTACTCCTCCCTGCTTGTTGATGTACCACATCACGGTAGTGTTGACTGTCAGGACCAGAACAGACTGACCGTGAAGAGAGGTAAGGAAGGCCTTGAGAGCCAGACGTATTGCCTGCAATTCCAGAAGGTTGATGTGGACCAACCTTTTCTCTGGAGACCAAAGACCCTTGACCTCAAGATCCCTCAGATGTGCACCCCACCCAAGAGTGGAAGCATGTGGCAACAGGCGTGGAGGTTGAATAGGCTTCCCCTGAGACACCACTGCCTGCAGAGGCACCACTGGAGAGCCTTCATGTGCCAGCGTGCATTGTTGACAAACAGAATGCAGGAAGCGAATGGACCAAGCAGGCGTAAGACCTTCAGGAGTGGAACAACCGCTCCACCGTGAAACAAAGGAATCAATTCCTGGATGTCGAGGATCCTCTGCGGAGGCGGAAAAGCATGACACACAGTAGCGTCCAGTACTGCCCCTTAAACAGGTTGTGCTGAGAGGGCACCAGGTGAGATTTGGGTACATTTATCGAAAAACCCAAGTCGAACAACAGATGTGTTGTTACTTGCTGCAAATGATGCAGCACCCTCACTGGCGACTTGGCTTTGAGTAGCTAGTCGTCCAGATAAGGGAATACAGGGATCTCGACCTTCTGAGATGAGCTGCCACCACCGCCATCACCTGAGTAAAGACCCGAGATGTGGAAGTAAGACTGAATGGAAGGATCGCAAACTGGTAGTGTTGAGACCCCCCTGTAAAACGGAGATACTTCCAATGCGACTTCAGGATAGGAAGATGAAAATACACATCCTGCAAGTCGAGCGCTACCATCCAGTCTTCCTGTTGCAGCGCCTAAAGAACCTAAGCCAGGGTCAACATCTTGAACCTTTCCTGCTTGAGGTAAAGATTCAAGACCCTGAGGTCTAGAATCGGCCTCAACCGACCGTCCTTCTTGGGGATCAAGAAATACCGGGAGTAGCACCCCTGTCCCCGTTCCTGCTCTGGAACCACCTCTATTGCACATTTCTGTAGTAAGAGCAACAAATGGTCCTCCTGAACACCAGCCATGGCAAAGAGGCAAAGGAGGGGGAAACTCCTGGAAAGGAAGGGCATACCCATTTTCTACAAGATTTAAAACCCAAAGATCTGATGTAATCCATTTCCAATGTTGTAGAAAATGGGACACCCGGCCTCCTACGGGACCAACATGCTCCAAGATCGGGGGTCTAGAGCTGCTTCCCTGTGGTACCGGTGGTGGGGACAGGGGAGTAAGAGTAGGAGGAGGACTGTTGGGGGAGGCCCCCCCAGATGGCCTCTACCCTTTCCTCTGTATGACCTGTACAGAGGGTTATGCTGCTGCTCTCAAAAGGAAGCCGCTTTCCCAAGACCTCAATACATCCTGAGCCCAAAGCCCCTAGGCTGAGACTGCAGGCCCAAGTATCTTGCAGTAACCCTACTGTCCTTCAAGCGCTGCAGAGCTGAATCCACCTTTGCACCAAAAAGCCTGGACCCAACGAAAGGCAGATCAAGCAGAGTAGCCTGTACATTCTAAGAGAATCCCGAGGACCTCAGCCAAGCATGCCTTCTGGTGGCCACAGAAGAACCCATCACTCTGGCCACAGAGTCTGCCATTTCCAATCCTGACTAGATAACCTGATGAGCAGCTGCCTGTGTATCTGCCAACATCTCCAAGAAGTGTCCACGGTCATCCTCAGGCAGGTTAGGAGAAACCTCTTTAGCATAGTCCATCAAGGCATAGATATACCTTCCCAACAAACATGTGGCATTGGTCGATGTTAAGGTCATGCTGGCTGATGAGAAAACTTTCTTGGCAGACTGCTCCAGTTTCTGTAAGTCTCTATCCCCCAGAGTGGTGGGAAAGGATCCAGCTGACTGTTTGGAAGAGCAAGAAGCCTGCACCACCAAGCTCTCCAGCGAAGGGTGAGCAGTAAGGGAAGCCGGATCGCCCAGAGCTGACTTATACCATCGTAAAACAGCAGGGGCAGATAAGGGCTTATGCCACTCCTCCAAAATTGGCTCTATCAAAGCCTCATTGAAAGGCAGCAATGCCTCAGTAGAAGAAGAAGGAGAGTGTAATACCCTAGTTAGGATATTTGACTTGACCTCTGCCATGGGCACTTGAAGATCCAAAAGCTCAGCAGCCTTCCTGATAACAGAATGGTATGGAACAACATCCTGTGAGGGCAAAGCTTTTGGTGAACAAAGCACCCACTCTCGGGAATTGTCCAAGCCAATGGCCTCCGGAAGGCCCTCAAAGTCATCCACGGAGTCGAGGATCTTCCCCTCTTCAGCCTGATCCTGACAGTACTCCTCCTCCTCCAGTAGTCTCTGGGCTTCTCTCCTGGATTGCAACTTTGGAATAGGCGTCATGGTGCTGGGTGCGGCGCCAGGGACATCAGCACCGGCGTCAAAGGAAGACCCTCAGAAGCGAGAAGCGGGCAAAGGCGCCACTCAAAGCCAGGAAGGCATCAGCCCAACACCAGATTGTGTAGGAGACTGTGGAACCGGAATCGAAATCCCCGGTTGCAGAAACTGCCATGCCGCAGCCGAAGGCATGAAAGACACAAAGGGTGCCTGGGCATATTGCTGGGGGATGACCAAGTTAAAGGCAAGCGACCCACGGGGCCAGACGGCACACTGGTAGGGTGAGTTGCCTTGGCGAACATGCCAGACATTGTATTTAAAAAATGCGCCAGATCCACTCCCGGACCGGGGAAGGGCGGATAAGGATTAGGAACAGTCAGGCCAGGATCTGACCGAGGCCGCACATCGGGCTGTGGCTGAGGCACCGGGGATCACAGTGTCAGAACAGGTGGAGTCGCAGGAACAGGAGAAGACTCCCTGGGCACAGGTGAATCCCTGGGCTTCGGAGAGTGAGGCCGGAGTCGCCTGTGGCGAAGGTGAAGGCGACATCTTTAACATGACGCCGCTTAAGAGGAGAAGCCAACCTCGAAGCCTTGTTATGCCGAGATCCATGTGGGCGCTTCTTCCTATGCATCTTCAACTTCGAAGTATGAGAAGTCGACGACTTTGACTCAGACCTTTTGCTGCCCCTCTTCTTCTTCTTCGCCCGAGCCATGAAAAGCTTCGCCTCCCGCTCCTTCAGTGCCTTTGGATTCATCCTCCAACAGGACGAACAACCCTCGACATTGTGATCTGACGACAGGCACCAGAGACAGTCATCATAGGAATCCGTCATGGACACATGGGCCCCAAACTCCCTGCAAGGCTTAAAACCCGATTTCTTCAAAGTAGCCATTGCGCTGCTACACAAAGGAAGAAAGAAGTAACAAAGTTAAACAAAGTAAATGGAGAGTCCCAGAAAAAAACGTTACGCGTTGACGGCTGGACAAAAGGGAAATGATGTCAGCACGCCAAAGAGGTTTTCTTATGGCTCAGATGACGTCAGATGGAGTCGCGAGTGGAGCCGAGTCATTGTGACGTCCTTGTCGACGTGGGAGAGCTAGGAAAAAGTTTCTGTAGAATGCTAGCGCAAGGAGTAATTCAAAAGGTGAGGAATCTATAGGCAGATGTATCCATCAGAACAATCTTTACCTGACTGACTCATCACTCATCTCTGAAGAACATTCTAGAAGACTTAACAGTTTGAAATACCAATAAGACCGTAATAAGGCAGGGAAACTTCTAGCAAACAAATTAAGAACTCAAGTAGCAATACATGTTGCAGCAGATGACGAGGGACAATGGTGAGTGTGTCAGCTCAGAAGGAGACATATGACATTTCTCTGCAAACTTTTATGAGCATGAGATGCAGGACGTGTAAATATGTCGGGCAGGTCACCTCAAAAAACCTCTGAGAAAGGAATTGTAGGCGTGGTCCCCACGTTTTATCAAATAAGGGCATTTTATGCTCTACAGAAGTTGTTAGCTTCTCCATGCCAAGGAAATCCCAGATTTTGTGGAACCAGACTAAATGAGTGGGTATTTTGGCAGTACCGCACCATGACAGCACAGCTAGTTTGGCAGCACATAAAGTAAGAGTAATGGCTAATCTCTGTGTTCATTTCAAAGGGTATGTCAATGAATTTGGGAGGCCTAGTAGTATGTAGCTTGGTAGTCTGGGAAGTTGAGTATCATACATCTGCTCAATGCTATCTAGCACTTCAGTCCAATAGTGTTAAAGCTTCGAGCTTGCCAAAGCAAATGTGTTAACGTTCCCTCCTGTCCACAACCTCTCCAACTCATTGCGTACCCATCTCGCTTCCATTGAGCTGTTCGTGCGGTGGGTACAATACCAATAGTGGACTAATTTGACAAGTGTTTTTTTACTCTTCGCACTATGTGCAGAGAAGCGAGCTCGTTTATGGCTGTCTAATCATTCTTTGGATGTAAAGGGACATTCCCATTCTTTTTCCCAATGCAACTATGCTGCAGATTTAGCAGGGGTCTGAGTAGCATTGACAAAGGCGAAAATATCAGAAAGAAGATGCTTGTCTGTATTCCTAGTGAGAATAAGGGCTGGCTTGCATGTGGACGAATGGGAGGTTGGGTAACACATGGGCGGATAGCTAAATACTGCCAATGAGCAGCAGATGGGATACCACAGTGTTGCTGTACTTGGGGAAAGTCAGATGGTCCCGTATGATCGAAAAATGTGCCTATTTGTTTGCAATTGGCCTGTTGCCATTGTATGTCGGTAGGTTCTAGACATGCCGGTGGAAAGTCTGCATTGCCGATGAATGGTGTTTGATGGGATATGAAATTGGATAGTCTTTTCGGTATCAGGTCCCAATAGTCACTCTAAGAACTGGTGACTTGTAAACACCGGTTGGTTGGTGACATTTGGTCAGCCAGGGTATCTTCTAAATGTGGATGCCAGCCACCGCTTGATCGATGAAGCACAAATGCTTCCCCGAGCTAGGTCTGGTCCATTCCACTATATACTGAAGCTGAGCGGCCTGGTAATAATGTGTAAGATGGTTCACTGACACAACATCGATGTAAAAAACTATTGATGTTAAAAATATCAAGTATAAAATATAGACAACAAAAATATCGACTCCTATATTTGAACAGGTAAATACAAACATATCGATGTAAAAAATATAGTTTTATAAAATATCGACTTTTATATAAATATAAAATAAAATAATATATATTAAATATATTAAATGTTAAATATAATTTGAACAAAATAAAATAAATGTAATATACATTTTAAGAACATATAAGAAATAAACTTAATAAAAAAACATAATAATTTAGACATATATTTACTTTAAAACAATTAATAAACTATTATTTTTAATTTCTGTTAAATGTTTAAAATAATATAAAAAAATATATATATTGATGATTGAAAATATAAAAAAACTAAAATCTATAATCAATTAAAACATTAGACTATTAAAAAAAATTTAAACTTAAATTTCACACTACATTAAGTGCAACAGTAAGGAAAGCGTTGTATAGCAATGGGGTAAAAATTACTAATCCCACTCAAGTGAGAGCAACAGTAGGGAAAGTGTTAGATGGTGAAGTGGCAAAAATTACTATTCCCACTCCAAAGAATGCAACTGTAGGGAAAGTGTTGGATAGTGGAAGGGTAAAAACTGCTATTCCCACTCCACTGAATGCAACAGTTGGATAAGTGTTGGCTAGCGGAGGGGAAAAATTTACTACTTCCACTCAAATGAATGCAACAGTAGGATAAGTGTTGGATAGCGGGGGGATACAAAAATATATTCCCACTTTGGTGAGTGCAACAGTAGGGGAAGAGTTGGATAGCAAAGGTGTTAAAATTACAATTCCCACTCCAATGAGTGCAACAGTAGGGAAGGTGTTGGATAGCGGATGGGTAAAAATTACTATTTCAACTCCAGTGAGTGCAACAGTAGGGAAAGTGTTGGATAGTGGAGGGGTAAAATTAACTATTATCACTCCTGTGAGTGCAACAGTAGGGAACGTGCTTGATAGCGGAGGGGTAAAGTTACTATTCCAACTCCAGTGAGTGCAACAGTAGGGAAAGTGTTGGATAGCAGAGGGGGAAAAATGACTATTCCCACTCCAGTGAGTGCAACATTAGGGAAAGCGTTGCATAGCGGAAAGAAAAAATCAGTATTCACACTCAGTTATAACAAAAAATATATATATATTAAAAATAAAAAATAAATCATAAAAATAAATAAACAATATTTAAAAATGAAAAATCAAATATATTAAATATATAAAAAGAAAACATATTATAATATTATTTACATACAACAAACACCTACACATATTATATACAATAAAATAATAAATACATTTGAAAAAAGATTTTAAACTAGAAAATAGTGACAAACAAAAAAATGTAATACAGAAATGTATTTATTTTATTTCCTGCCCTATAAAACCACACCAAAAACAAAGCACTGCAACATTTTAAATTAAATTTACTTCCATAATTACAACAATTAATAATCAATTAAAAAATATTAATAAAAAACAATAAACATACACACACTTTATTACTATAATATCCACAACAAACACCTAATTGAAACTATAAAATAATAAAACACACTTAAAACTTATTTTTAAATTAAAAGCTATTACTATTAAGAACTAATAATAAAGTAATTAAAATGTATTTAATACCCACCCTTTACCCCTTTAAAAGTAAAAACAACGCACACAAAACTAAACAATTACCCAAAATAATACAAATAATACATTGGGAGGGTCTTCGATCAGAATTGTTTACTCTCCCAGGTGGAGTCCCCCAGGGCTCGGACCTGTCCCCGACCATGTTCAACATATACGCGGCCCCTTTAGCCAGACTAATAAAAAGCCACGGTCTGTCCTACGCTGATGACACGCAGCTAGTGGTGTCAGTCACACAAAACGGAAGCATGACAGCCGAACAGTTTCACAATTGTATTACATCACTGATGTCTTGGATGAATACAAACTTCTTAAAACTCCCCACTGAAAAAACTGAGATTATAGAATTTGGTCAGAAACCATCGATTTGGAGCCAATCATGGTGGCCCATCGAAGCCGGAACTTGTCAGACCCCGGTGCCCAAGGCTCGGAATCTTGGTTTCCTGATCGACAAAGATTTAACACTTGCCTCTCATATAAACCAAGTAGCTTCATCCTGCTCCTTCACGTTGAGGGTTCTACGGAAGATTCTTCCTTTTATTCCTTTCTCCCTGAGGAAAACAGTGGTAGGAGCTTTAGTGCTATCTAGAATAGACTATTGCAACGTCCTCTAACTTGGTGCCGGAGCACGGCAGATCACTAAACTCCAATCACTGCAAATAAAGCAGCACGAGTACTGCTTAGGTTACCGAAACATCACCCCACCTCTGCCAGTATAAAGCAACTTCACTGGCTTCCAGTGAAATGGCGGGTGGAGTTTAAAGCCCTCTGCCTAGTTCATAAAGCCCTCTATGGAGGACGGGCAATGGACTTACATTCTCTATTCCCTCGGTATGTTCCATCGCGCTGTCTAAGATCCACCGACACTGGACTGGTACATCTTCCGAGAACAAAAAGAGTAAGATGGGGAGGAAAACGTTTTTCATTCCAAGCAGCTAAATTATGGAATTCCCTCCCTGTCCAACTTCGACTTCAGTCCTGCCGTACGCTTTTTAGGAAAAACATAAAAACCTGGCTCTTCATTCAACTCTAATTTTCTTTGCTGTTCCCCCTATCACATACCCCCAGCGCCAAGACGCCTCGGCAATAGTGCGCTCTATAAATATTTCAGTCAGTCATAAATATCAAATAATTAACATTAATTAACAACTATATATTATCTAATTAAACACAAATTACTTCCCACCCTTTACTCTTATAAAAACCACAACACACACCTAAAACTAATTACACAATTACCATAATAACATTTTCATTAATTTAATTACTATCAATTAACAAAAAAAGAATAATAAAAACAAAATAAACTACTTAACACCCTTTACCCCTATAAACCCATAAAAACACACACCTAAAATTAATTACACGAATACCATAATTAATTACCAATTAATTTTTAAAAATGAATTAACAGCCAATTATTAATTCATCAATTAAAAATAAATTACTTCCCACCCTTTACACTTTTAAAGACCACAACACACACCTAAAATTAATTACACAATTACCATAATAAATTACCAAATAATTACTTAAAATTAATTAACAACCAACTAATAATTAATGAATAATAAATTACTTTACAGATTTAAAGCTATAAAATCTCAATTAAACAAATATTAATAAATAACAATATATAATATATATAATTAAATGACTTCCCACCCTATTCCCCTATAAACCCACAACCTGCTACAGAACTAAAAACGCAAAATTCAAATTATAAAAAATGTAACACATATATTAAAAATACAACAACTCTTATACAAAAAACATACATCACATACATTTAAACTATATACTTAAATACATAACAATAATTTAAAAAACAATATTTTTAAGAACTATATTTTTGCAAACGATATTAAACACTTCGCTATTTTTAAAATCAATATTACTTACCCTAAGTCGATATTTTTGACCACAATATTTTTGCTTTCGGTATTTCTGAACTACGATATTTATTACATGATATTTGTGCAACTTGATATTTTTTGACTTGATATTTTGTCTGCACACCACGTAAGATGTTGAACCCCCAAGCTGCCTTCCCAAGAGTGTAGATAGGCCTGTTTTTTGGCTGTACACGTTTTCTTGCCCGACCAGATGAAATCTTCTATAGGGTGTTGTAGATTGGTCAGGGCATGTGTAGGGGGTTGCGAAGGCAGCATTTGCATAACATATAGATGTGGCCAATGAGGAGATTGGAGAGCCGCACCGACTAGGTCATTCGCCCATGTGCTCAGTCTGCAGCGCTGTGACCTGAGGAGGGCCATTGCCTTATTGTGCTGTTGCGGCCCCCATTTGCCAGGTGAGGGCCTCAGTGAAGATTGAAGGCCGTTGCCCTTGTAAATCATTATAACGAGAAGACGACCGTGCTGTGACCTAAAGGGGCCTTGCCCTGTGTGCCACTTTGTGTGACGTCTGTATGCCAGTAGGGGGCTTTGATGAACTGAGGGCTCTTGCAGCGAAGCAGCTTGCAGCCATGAGGAAGGAGGAAGAGCAACAAGTCATCTGCTAACCGCAAAGGAAAAGAAATGTCATTCACTGAGCCCAGGAATACCCTGAACCTGCCATCAGATTAATCCCTTCGCCGCGGCAGGAATTCCGCCGCGGCGCTGGGGGGGGGTTTGGGGGCAGCGCGGTGGCGCTGTGCTTGTGACGGAACCGCTCCGTCACGAGCCACAGTTGAGCTGTGCTCATGACGGAGTGGTTCCGTCACATCTCCGCCCACTGCGCTAATCGCCCGTACAGGCGGGGAATTAGCGCCGCGTGGGCGGAGCGGCGGCCAACGGCCGCAGCATGACGGAACCACTCCGTCATGAGCACAGCGCAACCGTGGCTCATGACGGAGTGGTTCCGTCATGAGCAGGGAAGGGGTTAAGGAAGACTTACCGCATAACTGGGGGAGCGCCATTGATGCCAGCAGCTTCAACCACGGCATCTTGACATCTGCTCATCGCCACTCAGACACCCTGAACTGTCACTCCAGCAAGCGCCGGTAAGACTGAATGCAGGGGCTGCTGGGCTTTTGAGGAATTTGCTCTGAATTACGCATTATGGCATGAAGACACTTTGACTATCTCAAAGCCATTGTGAAACTTCTGAGACTTGCACTCACTAGCGTGGCATAGCCTGGATGTCACCACATATAATTGGAGAATAATCGTAGTCCTTCGATTTGGAAATGGGGCTTAAAAACTATCAAGGGTAACACTGGCATGCTTACCTTATGAAGACTGTGTATATTATTTGTTGAGTGCTGTATTGTACTTTGTGTTCCTAGATGGATATTTTTTTTTACATAAAAAGTATTTGACAGGACAATCAATTATAGGGGTTTGCTAGATGTATTTTGAGTTGTGAGCATGTGTTCACCTAACACCTACCTCCTCCTTGTACTGCTTGACCCGCGCTACCACGGATAGTCAAGTACTGAAGGGGTACTTGGCCCAATTTCTCAAAGCCCAAATCAAATCAAAACAAAAATATCTTTATTCAGTCAGGACCTGACCATAAAAGAACAAAATAAAATATATAGTCAACCAGTCATAAAATACATAATTCCAACACAAATAAAAACACTTGGATAAAGGTGTTTTAAAACGTTAGCAAGAGTATAAAATAACAGGAAATCTATCAGTTCAGACAAAACTAATTGAAATACCTAGTGCGCAAAATTCAAAGTGCGTTAGGAATATAACAAGAGAATAAGGCATAATTCTTTCTTAATTTCATGGCAGCAAGAAAGGAATTTAGAACAGAGAAACAAATTGACAGAGTAGAAAAACTTTGTAAAAAATATAGCCACTCTTGATAGAACGTAAAGGTCTTAATACTCAGTATAGGACCTAAAACGCGGGACTGGAAGGTGCAATATAATGAACAAAATAGCAAAAAGTGCGCTGTGGATTGTGTGGAGATAGCATCACAGGGACAACACGGAATCGTTTTAAACCAGGAATATGTCCTTGGAAAAGCTGTTAAAAAGAGGAGGATGTTAAGGCGAAACTGTTGTAAGATAAAACCTGTGTTCAGTGAGTAAACCCCAAGTTAAATATAGCTTAATCACTGAAGTGGTGGAGTTTGGGACGTACAGAATGATTGATGTCATCTCAAGAGCCTTGACAATGCTAGACTTTTCCCTGCCCTCAAGAAAGCTTTCTTTTACCAAATCCTTCAGGCTAGAGTTGACACTTTCTGGAGAGTTGAAGTTATTGCTCAGCCCCAAGGTAGAAAAGGTATTTTTGACATAAGCTAGCCAGGGACTGGCAATAATGCAGCTGTAACTCGTGCAGTCCTCTATGACCTTATGTGAGAAACTACAGGGGTGGACCATATGTTGATCCATAACAGTAATGGTGCCAGTCTTATGTTGTCCTCCAAATAGCCAAGTTATTGATGGGATAAGAAATTTGGGGGCAGATCTATATTGGAGATGCGCCACTTTTACGCCGCCGTTGCGTCACTTTTGTGACGCAGCGGCGGTGTAAACCCTGCGCCACGTTGCGCCATATTTACATTGTGACGCATCTATGGAGATGCGTCACGATGTAAAGCCCTGCGCCACATAAAACCTGCGTCAGGTTTCACGTGGGTGTGTCGACAGAGGGGGGGGCGTTCCGTCGCCCCTGAAAAGTGACTCAGTCAAATCTATAAGATTTGACTGAGTCACTTTCCCAACGCTGATGCGCCAAAACCCTGCGCCTGCTTGAAGCAGGTGTAAGGCTTGACGCACCATGTTAGGGATAGGGTAGGTTGGAACAGTGCTGGAGTTGCGTCGCGCTTGCGACGCAACTGAAGCACTGCGCTAACCTTACGCCATCGGATGCGTCACGCAACTGTTTATTCCTGCGCCATGATGCGCCGCATTGTAAATGCGGCGTATCATGTGTGGCGCAAGGGTAAACTTGCGAGACGCATCATTCCTGGCGCATCCTTGCTGATTTGCAGGGATGCGCCAGGAAACATAAATCTGCCCCTTGGTGTGGTTTTTGGGATAGCCAAGAGTCTACACAGGAATTTGCTTTCAACTGTCTGTAGGGTGCAGAGGCCTGCATAGCCCCATACACCCACACCATATGTGTCAGATGAAAGACATTTACTCTAGTAGAGGGTTGACATCTCTCTTATGGGCTTATGGCTTAGATTTGTTGTAAATCTACAGAGAGATTGGCTGAAAGTCACCACCTTTTGTGTTATAAGGGTGGTAAGCATGTCCAAACTCAAATTGCATCGAACAGGATGCCTAAATATTTAAATCTAGGCACCTTGGCAATGGGGGTTGTCCCAATGTAAAAACTATTGGATCTTATGTTCTTTGGACAACACATTTCATGTAAAAGATTTTTGGTGGTTGATCTTTGAATACATCAAATCATTAAAATGCGCCTAAAAGAGCCTGGAGTCCGTTATCTGTGCGTGCAATTAAAACCGCATCATCTGCATAGAAAAAGACGGGAACCAAACGTGAACCTATTTAAGGAATGTGGGATAGTAGAAGTGAGTTAATATAAAATATGAATAAAAAAGGTGCCAGAATTCATCCCTGTTTTACCCCTCTTGTGACCCTGATTGGGTGGGTACAGTCACCATGCTGAATATAGCATATTTGTGCAGATGCATCCCAGTGGAGACTCCGGAGGAGACCCATTAAAGGGGGGTCAATACCTACTTGGGCCAATAACTCTCAATGTTTCCTTCTGTCAACTAGGTCAAAGGTGCACAAGAGGTCCATGAAAACCATGTGTATAGCTTCGCTCCTGGCCTTGACATATTTCCCTAAAATTAGGGATAGGTTTAAACCCTGTTCCACGTTGCCTAGGCCTGGCCGAAACCCATATTGGATTTCAGAGGCCACAGTATCCCAGGCCCAAGACATCGGGAGTAAAAGGCCTCAACCACCACGGTTGGGCCGAGTAGCTCCTGCTTGTTTCATGGCCTGCTGGAGGGAGTTGTGGCAGAGTTTAACACACATCCTCGAGACTTGTCTGAAAATAAGCGGCTTCTGAAATGAAGTCATAGAAGACTATAGCTGACTAAAGGTTCTGTTTTAGCTCGATCCCCAGAGATAAGATGGTTGTGTGGCCCATCTGTGGACTCTTACACGTTCACACTACAATAACTGGGAAGGCTTTGTCCCACCTCCTGTTGGCAGTGAAACCGATGATATTATACTTGTAGGGCACAAATCGCATGCTTTGGCTGCAGTGGATATGGGACCTGGTAGGGGTAGAAAAGTTAGTGAATGAGGCAACACAACAGCTGACTACATTTTGATCAACATGGGGTCAGTGGTATCCCTTGGTATCACCCTTCGCAATGGAGTGAAGGGAACTGACAAGTCAACAGCGTTCGAGAATGCTGCACATTTTAAAACAACAGGTGGCCAGGTAGACGGACACACGCAGCTCTACCATCGAGCGTAGCGGAGGCACAGCCTTGCAATCTCTATCCAAAATCCAGTCTGAGAATTCACGCCACCAACGACTGAATCATTGAGTCCTTGACATTAATTAAAGTGCACGGGTCGGGGCCGTACTGTTCACGAGATCCACTCGGACCACCTGGAGGCCGAGTTCCCTTGACATCCTGCACACCGTACTTCCGCACTCATCGCGCAGTGCTCATCCTTGGTTGTCAGCCCACCTTTCTTCCCCTCCGACCCTCACACTGGGCACCCGGCTGGGTATTCCCCTCTAATTTCTTTTTCACGTGCCGGTGGTGTACACTCTTCACATGGCTGCGCAACCATTCTCTCAGATGTCCCTACACCTGCAGAAGAGACCGTACATTGCACAAAGGGTAGAAACGTCGTCGACAGATAGTTAAAGCGAATCATTTAACCAGCTCTGATGATTGTACACAGAGGCTGTTTTCATTATTTACTAATAGACGGTCGACTTTACAAAATTGTGGAAACGTAGGGGCAGATTTATGATAACTGGCGCATCCCTGCATATCAGCAGGGATGCGCCAGTTATTATGCGCCACAGCTGCGCCACCATGGATGCGCCGCATTTATAATGCGGCGCACCATGGGGCAAAAACGGCACAGATGCGTGACGCATCTGTGCCGTAAAAGTGGCGCATTGCTGGAGTTGCGTCGCAAGCGCGACGCAGCTCCAGCAATGTTCTGGGGGGCCCTATCTGTACAATGCTGCGTCAATCCTTACGCCTGCTTCAAGCAGGCGCAGGGTTTTGACGCAGCATCGGCCTAAAAGTGACTGAGTGAAATCTTGTAGATTTCACTCAGCCACTTTTAGGAGGAGTTCCTGCGCCGGAACGCCCCCACCTGCCCTGGAACGCCTACATGTGGCGCAGGGCTTTAACTAGAAACAAAGGTGTATATAGTCTCTTCATCTTTTGACATCCGCCTAACCCTTTCTTATTGCGATTGAGCATACATTTATAAATATAGATACTTATACCATTCTGCGGGAACCATTGTTTCTGTTGTTGATTAATTACCCTGGTTCCTTGTGAGTACGGTGTCCCTTGTTCTTAACTGCACATTTTAAAACCAGCATCTACATACATTTTGATAAGCAGAGAAGGTCTGAACTGAGAGCCGTTCTTTAATACAGGTGTTCCCATCATACTATTCATAATGGAGCTTAGGGTATCTCGGTGTCAAGGGGGGCATTAATCCTCGGGGGATTGGAAGAGTTCATTTTCGAATATTTCGTGTTGTTACTGAGCTTGTTGTTTATATGGGGTGGGGAGCTGAGGGGAAGCACCATTACATTTTAGCAAAATGAAGCCAATTAAGAAATTGGTTCAATTTCGTGACTGAAATAAATTGACTAAAAACTGTTAAAACATTATTTAATCAGGCCACGCTACTAGAAAATAACTTCATTAAATCCCAAATGAAATACTTTAAATATGAATACCATAAAATAATAAGCACCTCGACACACACTTGGGTCCAGAATAACAAGATGAAAAATGTCAAATAATAAAGCGGGTGAAACCCTTGCAAGGAACCTAACATTTTAAAACAACAATAACCTCATCACCGCAATTAAGAATAAATCTGGAGTAACTACCCTCCACCCAATAAGAATAGTCAAAACCTTCCAAGAATGCTACCGATAATTATATAACCCGGATTCTGCATCATCTCCAGATAACTGCCAAAGATAGCTAGACAAAATACAACTACAAACTCTCAATGACCCCAATATAATAACACTCATCCAACCCACTTCACCCACTGAAATTAAATGAAAATCGACTACCTAAAGCCTGGGAAAGCGGCTAGGCCTGACAGCTTCCCGGCCAACTTTTATAAACATTTTCCAGAACAACCTAGTGCTTCACATGGACTCTCTATTCCAGCACTTCAAACTTACAGAGAAGATATTAGGCACAGCCTCAGAAGCAATAACAGTAAACCATTAAGAAGGCAAAGACTCTCTAGAGGTAAAAACTAGAGGCCCATCTCCCTCATTAACGTCAACTGTAAATTTAGCACTAAGGGGCATATGCATCAACATTAGCATTTGCGATTCCTTATTAGCGAAAAATAAGGAATCGCTAATAAGGAATAGCAAAAGGCTATGCATGTAGGAATCGCTATTCAAATAGCGATTCCTTAACATTCCTTATTACCGAATCGGTAATACCGAATCGGTAATAAGGAATACCTACCCATTCATTCCTATGGGCTTGGAGGCCCATAGGAATGAATGTAAAGCCATTCTGTATTAGCGATTCGGTATTACCGAATCGCTAATAGCGGGAGCACTTTCAAGGGTGCCAGGGTGTCAAAAGGACACCCTGTTGCACCCCTGAAAATGATATGTGCACATATGTTGCACACACACATGCTCTAAGGGCATGTGTGTGCGCAACATGAAACTTTGAAAAATGCACAAAAGTGCATTTTTCAAAGTTTTTGCAAATTACCATGCAGTTCATCTTCATGGTAATTTGCTCCCCTTATTAGCGAAATCGCAAATTTTTTAACTTTGATGCATTGCATTTAAGGAATCTCACTTTGGGATTCCTTAAATGCAATCGCTATTTAAGGAATCGGTATTTAAGGAATCCCTATTTAAAGAATCGCTATTTAAGGATTCCTTAAATACCGATTTCTGCTTTTGGGTTGATGCATTGGGATTGGGTATTTTTTACTTAATACCGGGAGCTAATAAGGAATCGGTATTTTACCGACTGGATTTTGGCTTGATGCATAAGGGTGTAAGACTGGAAAAGGTCCTCCCTTCTGCTGCAATCAGGTCCAATATAAACAGAAGAGGATAACCATTTGGGAATAACACATACAAAATGTCTGCACTCGCAGATGATGTACTAATCTTCTCACAAGATGCAGAGACTGCTATCCCTGAAATACTAGACAACATTCATATGCAGTAACTTGGTGAAAACAGAGGTCTTCCCACTGAACAACCTAACCATGCCTTCTTTATTGAACAATACAAAATTACACTGACAGTCACCCCAAAGTAAAAACTTTGGAGATTCAATTTGAAAACAATCTAGAAGACACAAGAAAGCAAGCAGAGGATAATTTCCTCAAAATTTAAAGAATTACTCTTGACGTAGACGTCTACATTTATGGCATGGTGGGGTCAAGCTGAATGCATCAAGATTATGATCAACCCACCTACATGCTGCCCCTACAACTGTCAACCAACTTTTTCAATGGCATAAATTCTTTAATATCCGACTTTCAATGCAAAGGGAAAAGAGGCAGAACCTCCCTTAAAAACTAAAACCAACTGACACAACCTATCACTGAAAGATGCTTGGAAGAAGATCTGGACCTTCTCCCAAAGGAGTAAATTATCCCCATTCTCTCCCAATGTAAATTTTGGACACTACACAAAGCCTACTGGACACCAGAAAAACTCTTTAGGCTGGGTCTCCTAGAGTTCAACCAGTGCTGGAACTGTCACGAATCACCAGGCACCCTAAACCACATGATATATCACTGTAAGAAGCTGAGCTTATTCTGCAAAGAGATCCAAAACATAATTCCACTTGACTTTCATACAGTGACACTAGGCTCGTAGTACTACACCTCTGCTCTGAATCTGAACGTTCAAGGCATGCGTCTCTTAGACCTCTTATTATAACATTGGGAATCAAAAAATATTCTTTGAGTAAAAATCATTCCAAAATCTGACCCACCTGGTGGGCATGGGTATGCTTCACAAGAAGTGCAACAACTCACTCCTTAGAACAATTTCAAACCCCAGTGCATACACAAATTTTGGAATACACTAGCCACCATAACACACACATCTCTAACTTCTCTTGGAACACACCAAATAGGCACATATCTATACAAACCACATATGTGCCATAGCACTGCCCGCACATGAACCGCTCACATTATCTATACGTTGCTTGGCCTTACCAATACCTCACCTTCTCTACCCCCTTCTTGCTTTATTTTATTTTCATGGGACTTTTCTGTCTTCCCTTGTCTACTTCCCTTCCTCTTCTTCCATTTCACATTACATTTGATTGCACTGTGGTTATAATCAACAATTCTTGCTCTAGACTGTCTTTCCTATGTCACACCTAGTAATTTGTCTACAATGTTGCACCCCAATTAACATAAGTTGTAAGCATTGTATACAATGGGAATGTTATTTCTTTTTCTATATCCTTAAATGCCAATAAAATATTGTGAAATAAAAATTGTATTTAATCAAGATAATGCCATGAGCAAAATAGTGGATATTGGTCCCCAAATGCATTTGGTGACGTATGATAGCTCCCTTTAATTAAGGTGCACAGGCAAATTATTCATCTTAAACCTCAATACACAAGTGTACATTGCATGTGTAGTTGGGTGCTCTGGAGAAAATGTGGCCCGGTAGTTTAGTTGCAGAACTCTATGCCGATTACGATCCGGTAAAAACCGGGTACGAACCGTCGGTCGGAGTGTTTTCTCCGTCCGACTCGTACCCGGTCGTAAAACTTTACAAACATGGAATTACGATTCGCACGGAAACACCATTTCCGTACGAATCGTAAAAAACACCGACCGATGAAAATATACATACGAATGTGATCCGGGAATGCTGCGGTGTGATGTCAGGACGCTTTCAGGCAGCGTTTCACGACCCAGGAACCATGATTCGAACCGACAGCAGTCCGGACGGCAATATTTTCACGGCACCCAAAAAGTGCTGGAAAAGCGAAGTACGTCGCGAAACGACCAAAGTAGGTGGCCCGGTACGCGCCGTACCCCCCCCGCCCCCGTACGTACACGCCGACCCCCCCCAGCCCCCGTATGTACGCGCCGACCCCCCCAGCCCCCGTATGTACGCGCCGACCCCCCCAGCCCCCGTACGTACACGCCGACCCCCCAGCCCCCATACGTATGCGCCGACCCCCCCCAGCCCCCGTACGTTCGTGTCGTACCCCCCGTGTATGTACACCCTTGTACGTGTCGAACCCCCGTGTATGTACACCCTTGTACGTGTCGAACCCCCCGTGTATGTACACCCGTGTACGTGTCGAACCCCCCCGTGTATGTACACCCTTGTACGTGTCAAACCCCCGTGTATGTACACCCTTGTACGTGTCGAACCCCCCGTGTATGTACACCCGTGTACGTGTCGAACCCCCCCGTGTATGTACACCCGTGTACGTGTCGAACCCCCCGTGTATGTACACCCGTGTACGTGTCGAACCCCCGTGTATGTACACACGTGTACGTTCGAGTCGTACTCCCACCCGTGTATGTACGGTGCGTACCCCCAGCTGGGTACGCACCGTACATACGCGTACTTAGAAGATTATAGCACCATATTGTGATACCTGCTCGCGATAGACCGGACCAAAGTCAAAGTTTCAGGCCAGGCGCGATGGAGCCCTGAGCGGCTACAGTTCCCGGCAGGTCCCGGTCTCAGTTTTTACCTTCACACTTATAAACTTTTCTGGAGCTTTTCTTCCCGAGGGTCCTCAAAGCTCCCAGCCAGTCCGGATCCGGTGAGGGTTTAACAGCTTGACTTGTGACGAGGTCCCGATCAACTTCCCTGGAGCGGACTTAGAAAATATTTCAAAATTGCTTCAGCGGGACAACCCAGGAATCCAGGCCAACACGCGATGTAAGGCAGGCGGCTTGGCTCTCGCGGTTGCTCCCCGTCACCTTTTCTACGAGCGGACTTAGAAACTTTTCTGGAGCTTTTTCTCTTGGGGTCTCTCGATGCTCCTCATGAAGCTGGATCCGATGAGGGTTCGCTGGCTTAAGTTTTCTTCTAGTTCCGGTGAAACTCTGGAAGTTGGACCCATGGAGCTTTTAGCGGGACGAACCTGGATGGCTTGGCCGGCTCGCGGTTGAAGGCAGGTGGCCTGGCTGACCAGGTTGAGTCGGTTCCTCTATGGAGCTTTTTTTTTTCAAAGTTGCTCCAAAGTTCTCCTTACTTCTTGAACTTCTTCCTGAAGTACCTCAAGGGGTCCCAAAGTGTCTCAAACTTACTCCAAGGGTCTGGAAGCTCCAAGATGGTCCTTGAAAGTTGAGGACGTCAGTTCCCACGATCTACTGGTACAAAACCCTTACAAATCCACTGGTGGTTCTCCAAGGTGTAGATTTAGTTGGTGATGTTCCAGATGTAGATTAACCTGTAGCTTTCAGGGAGTCCACTCTTTAGTTATTTTTCAGCAAGATAATCCACAGGGCTGGAGTTTTCAGATGGTGCAGTCGACAGAGGTCAGGCCTTAGAAATTTTTACACAGCAAAACGTCTCAGCAGGGCACTTTTTGCTTCAGTAAGTTTCAAGCAGCAGATCTGGAGGGCTCAGATACTTATTCCAAGTTCTCTGGGTCATGCAGGAGGTCACTTCTGACCAATGGGAGCAGGGTAACTCCTCAAATTTAAGACCACCTCCTGTAGAGTGTGGCATTATTTTGCCCCAGAGTGCATCAAATCTTCCAAATCCATAATGGCTGATTTTCCAGCCAGGACGTGAGAGCTGGCTAAACACACCCCCGAGGATGGCTTATTTCTGTAGACTCTCCCTCCTATCATCTGCACATACCTTCCCTAATCCTAGGTCTTTTGGGGGTCAAAGGTGTAAAGTGGAAACTGACACTGTGGCTATCCCTCTGCCTTTGAAGACCATGGTTTACGACTCCTTCCCCTGGCCTGGCATTCCTATGGAACAGCACGCTGTCTCCCAGCAGAGCTGGTTAACCCCAGGGGCTCTTTATCACCCCTTCAAGGCAGCCTGGCTAATCCACTTAACTCTGACCAACCTCCTGGTGGCCCCCTCCTTGAGGTTTCTGGCCTCAGTATAAAGTAGCCATCTTCCCAGTATCCCAGTAGAGTTTGTGAAACCCAATGTCATCCCCCTCTTCCTGCTTAGAAGCAATCCGCCTCAAGCCCTCAAGGGTGGGACAGTCACGCTGTCCCTGACTGAACTCCTCTCTGGAGGGTCCACCTGTTCCTGTCAGTTCTGCCTAATATGACAGCTCTGGCAGGGATGGAGTCCCTGCCTCAGAGACCAGATCCTCCCCATCAGGGTTAGATTCTTCCTGCACCTCTGGAGTTCCCTAAATTGGCTCACCAGGCCCAGCACCCTTGTCTTTGGATGCTTGGCCCTTTGTTCCAGGGTCCAAGTGTCCAGCCCCTCCCTTCTGGCTAGTCTGTAACCTAGTCACAGCACATACCCACTCAGGGAGCTCCCATACTTTCATATGGAGTCCTCTCTCCACCTCTGACCACACAGAGGCTTTAAGATCATTGCCCAGTAAACACTGGACTGGGAGCCCCCTTGACACAGCTACCTTCATAGGGCCTGTCACACCTCCCCATTCCAAATCCACCACAGCCATAGGATGGGGTTTGGTAGTGCTGTCTGCATAGGTCACCTGGTGAAACTCACCAGGTAACAACCTTTCTGGAGGACCAGTTCATCCAGGACCATAGATACACTAGCCCCTGTGTCTCTGATAGCCTCAACCTAAGACCCATTCAGTTTAGGCCTTTGCCTGTACTTGTCCATTTTTGGAGGTAAGGCACCAAGGGTTGCAATATTCACCCCACCCAGGGACACTTAGGTTGCTTCCACCAGCTGACTACCCCTCTCTGGGGCACCACACTCCACCCCTACACTTACACTGGCTATCCCTGTGGATGGCCTCTTGAGGGGAGCTTCTTGGCACAGACAGCATCTCCCTGCTTCTGCCCTGGCTCATTACAGTCAAAGCACTAAGCCACCTTTGAGGGATCAAAGAACCTACCAGGCTTTCCCAGAAACCCCCTCCCTTTGGGTTGGCTCGGGCCCCCCTCCTTGTGCAGGTTTTTGTGGGTCTTTGGAGGACTCCTTAGGTTTTTGACCTTCATTTCCCTAGGCTTTCCATTGAGAGGGACCTGTCCTCCTATCTTCTGATCACCCCCCTGGTGCTGAATGGAAACCCGGGTTCTCACACACTCATCAGCTGATTCCCCCAACTCTCTGGGGTCTGTCAGCTTAGAGTCCACTAGATACTGGCGTAACTTCTCTTCTGCACAATGAGTCAAAATATGTTCCTTCAAAAACTAATCATACAATCCCTCATATGTGTCAACTTTGTTACCAACAATCCAGCCTTCCAGTGGGTTCTTCTTTATTGTTCAATTAAAATGTGAATTTTTTGACAACAGCAAAAACAGCCGACGCGTTTCGTCCAACTTTGGACTTCTTCAGGACTGCAACAAATTTATGTACACAAAAACACAAAAAATAAGTAACATACATAAAGACAAAAACACAAATAGCACATACAATACATCTATAAATATTAAAAAACACGTTGAACTGGAGCATATTAATATCAAAAATAGTGACAGGCTCATTTGAGCACATCTTAATGCGGCTAAAAAGGCTACAATGATAAACAACACCAATACAGTAAACAACCGTGTGCATTGAGATAACAGATCAATGTTATAGTGAGACATAGGGGCACTCCTCAACATATGTCACATGCTTAGGATGACCCTAAGCTATCATAAGGGGAACTATGCGGCTAAAAAGGCTACAATGATAAACAACACCAATACAGTAAACAACCGTGTGCATTGAGATAACAGATCAATGTTATAGTGAGACATAGGGGCACTCCTCAACATATGTCACATGCTTAGGATGACCCTCCCTACAGGCATGATAGGAAGCTTCTTACCCGATTCAGTATCCAAGAGCGAAATGAAAGGCAAGCGTCCGCTCCGTCCAGTGGCAGCGACAACCACTAGTCAGGAAAAACCTGTTTAAATAGTGTGGGGTATCAGGCTCAGATAGAGAACACCTGTAAACAATTCCCATGTGTCGGGAGTTCAAACCTAAGGTCTGGAGTCAGCCGAAGGAGAAAGGTATCGGGAAGCCGGTCGCCATGTTGGAACAAGGAACAGAGCCTGAAAGACCGTTACCCGTAACAAAACGTAAACGGGAAATTAATAATCCCAAGTATGCCGGGACACTCTCATTACACCTAATATGATTTCCAGAATGGTTCAGGGTCCCCGGTAAGAAGTGCCAAAATGAGCAAAACTTTGATTCAATGAATCTATATATTAATACAAAAACAAGATGACTCTCTAAACACGACCATTAAAAGCCGTACATGCCTAAATGTGAATCTAGTTGTTATTTACGGCATCTAATCGTCTTAGAGAATGAATGAAGTTTGTGTGTTTGTCCGGAAAAACAACAGACTCAACCGACGTATATCCCAATTTCGCCGCCATCTTTGAAAGGCCAGAGAACAGCTAATATGAATATTGTTGCAAAAACGAAATGCTTTTCACAACACGACCATAATACGCCGTACATACCCAAGTGAGAACCGGGTTAACCTCTGAAATTACTCATCATCCCAGAGTATATGTAAAGTGTACGTGATAGTATGGAAAACAAACAGTTTACACCAACGTGTGTCCCAAGTCAGTCGCCATCTTGGAGTGGTCAGAATACAGATCGCTTCAAAAAGGTTGGAACCAATGTGTATAGCGGCTAGACGCTCCTAATTACAGGAGTAACCAACAGGCATTAACGGTGTTAACAAATCCCAGATAAGTTATAGGGGAAGCACCCCTAAATGTAAATTCATGAATAGCATCAAAAAAATAATTGATGCCTCGAAGTGCGTCAAGTGCGTTACCCTGAGGGGGTAACTGCATGGTTCACAAAAACCCACTAATTCATGCCTCAAATGTGTCGAAAGCGCTACCCTAGATGTCTGGTGGGCGCCCATATATACGCCAAAGTAAGGGAGGAGAGTATG
Source organism: Triturus cristatus (assembly GCF_964204655.1). NCBI lineage: Eukaryota > Metazoa > Chordata > Amphibia > Caudata > Salamandridae > Triturus > Triturus cristatus. The sequence goes on along the minus strand of NC_140591.1, from coordinate 139,741,181 downwards.
CTGGATATATCTTAGTAAACAGACATTACAGAAACGGCAACCAAGTTGAGAAACACGGTCAGTCCCAGGTAGAGCAGGAGCAAAATATCAGGGAGGCCAATAAAACCAAAAACTCGCCGGGGGAAAGGGGAGAAGAAATCTAGGTATATCCCCAAAACCGGTCATGTAACCATGCGTCATGTGTCATATGACAAGGGGTGCCCAGAGAAACAAATTGGGACGGGACGGAAGTACAATTTAAGGAACAGATCATGATTAAAGAGTGAGATGTCATCACATAAATGTGCTAAGCATTATGTCCAACATGGACATCAGTGACGTCATTAAAAAGCATATCTAATTCGAATCCAGCTTAAAAAAACAGAGGTTATCTGGAGAGGAAAACGGTTGGGCGATCTTGTCTATCTCAGAGAAAATAATGCATTTCGGATTCATTATTGTGACCCATCTCTACGCAACGAAGTCTACAAATCCAACCTGCATCATTCCTCCTCAGGTTCTGTTCCCTATTCCCACCCCTAGGGGAGATCCGTGTGTGATCAATCCCAAAAAACCACAGCTCATCCAGATTATGTTGCTGTTCCTGGCAGTGCAATGTTAGAGGGTATCTCAGGTCCCCATTCTTGACTGCCCTCAGATGTTCCTGTATCCTGACTTTTAATTCCCTCTTCGTGCTACCTACATATATCTTGTTGCATGGGCATCCCAGTATATATGTCACGAATTTGGTTCTGCACGTAATGATGTGTTTGATCGTATGCACTCTGTGGAAATATGGATTTTCCCGATCAGTTATGTCCCCTATCTTGGACCCCAACGGTTCTATGTGCATGTCACAAGTACATGTATGTTCCCTCCAGTTCCAGTTATGAAGACGCAAATACATGTGCGCCCACCGTCAACATGCCCTCTGTCAGATCCGCCATGACTAGGCCGGATATTCCATTCCTAAATATGAAAGGCCACCGGCTTTATATGGTTCACTCATGCCATTTTACAGTCCAGGCAAGTAGGCCCTGATTCTGTCATCAAACTCCTCTTGCTTTCTGCCTCTGAAAACTCCAGTTCGAGCCTGCATCTGTGACCATGAACTTTGTCTCATTCTCTGCGCGGCTCACGAAGCCTGACATCAGCCTATTCACTGCCAAGAACTGTATTTCGCCTTCGAGTTATCTGCTTCCCCCTCAGCCGATGCATTCCTGTCTAGTAATTTAAGTAAACATCCTTCCAGCTACCGAGCAAAAGGCTCGACTTCTCTGTCCTCATGCAAGTAATTCATAGCCCTGTTACCATGGAATATTCCTACCCCCTCGCTTTCAGTGTAGACACTTAGACGCTTGTACACGCACGCACAGTCAGTATAGAATAGATTCTGTCCGAGAGTCCTTCTTTTGTGGATAACATAGTTCTTTAAACATAGGATGTTAGATATGATTTGGGATTAGGTTGACTTGACCCCCCAGACTTTTTGTCTCCACATGTAGAGCTAAATGTCAAGTCCCCTTCACCCCCTAGTTACACGTCAATTACACGTCATACTGCTGCGCGCGCATCCATGCCAAGTATTATCTTATAGATCCACCTACATGTGACATCATAACCAATTACGTCCTTTTTTACTCCTTGTTCCACCCATTTTTGGTTACGCAGATAGATCGTCATTTTCCTTATCAATTGTTACGCCTATTGCATTCGCTTCATTGTAATGTATGTACTATAAAGGTTACTTCTTGTCAATAAAGTATGTACTTCACTTCCTGAACCTCCGTGGTGATGGAACTTGGAGCAACCGATTATAATCGATCATTGGAATAAAGCCCATTCCGAACCTCTAATACCACGGATTCTGCCTCTCATTTTACTGAGCTATTTAATTATGTTTCTGTATCAAATTAAGTCCAGGTAAAGGAAAATTATTTACCACATGAATGGCGCCCGAATAGGGACACTTTCTCATCTCACGCGCCGGCGGTGAGTTGCAGGCCCGGTCTCCTGCCACAGCTGGACGGACAATAACGCGTACCAGCAGGATTTCCTGTATCTCCCTCCGGTCAAGCGGGGGCGACTGAGACTGCGATCAACACCCAGACGAGGCGGTGAGAAGTGCGAAGTATCCCGACCAGAGCCTAGCTGAGAGAGCAAGATCCGAGGTATACAGAGACCCACCAGTTCGAAGTCAGGCCCAGTGTCCGACGAGTCGAGTCGAGTCCAGTCCGGTTCAAGTTCAAGTTACCGAGGCCTTCCGTTTCCGAAGCTACCCGGTGAGTACCATTGCTGGGGAGGCATTTCTGACGTGCACATAGGTTGTGCCGGTCAAGACGGGTTTGGGTACACAAATCCGGTCTGCACTGTTTTAGCAGTGTATCTGTACTGTTTAGCAGTATATCAAGTATTCCGAAGTATCTAGTTATTGTCAAGAATTAAGCTTGGTGATTAGTTATGCAGACGATCATCATTGTTGGTTATTTTAAAGGTTAAAAATGTTTTAATGTTTAATGTTTAATGTGTTAAACGTCCTGCATGTTGTGGTATGAATGGTTGTTCATTACTGTGCTTTTGTATTAAGTGTGTTCAAGATTAAGTATCGGATCAGTTGTCAATATGCCGCTCTTTTCGAAATTAAGACAGATCACTACTAGAAAAGGGGTTCTCGAAGAAGCCGTCCCTATTCCTCCTAGGGACACTCCAGGGCACTTCATGTATCACAAACATGGCTTAGACGCTATATTATTTCTTGATTTATGGGTAGACTACACCAAGGGATTACCAGAAAGTCAGAGGTGGCCCGCAGCGGGAACCTGGGATGCAGAGTGCATCATGAAAGTCGAGGAAGAGTTATGGAAAAGGAAAGTCAGACAGTCACAGAAAGACGCCGTTGAGTTATGGCGTAAAGAATCTCATAGACGCACAGAAAAAGCACGTAGACAGGAAGAAAAGAATAAAGAAAGTTCAAATAAAGTTCGAGAAAATCTATTAATTGAGGAAGGTATCCGAGTGAAATCAGAACAAGTAGACAGACAAAGAAACGCCCTTATGAATGGTATGTATCCCCTTCTGGCCGAAGGATTACCTAAGGCTACTCCAGAAATACCGAAAGACTTGCCACCCCCATTGTTCCCAATAAAGGTACATCCTAAGGGGCATCCTAGAACCGCAGAAGATGTTTTTCTTTCCTCATATTTAGATGACGCAGCTCCCGAATATGCTAATTCCGCCCCGCATAGACCGCATACCAGGGAGGTCCAACGCCAAGATCCAGCACCCATATCCCTACAGCAACAAATCGAGTCACAAGTTCTGGCAAGCACATCTGTTTCTGCATCCGCTCCTACAGCTACTTCTATAGCTGTGTCCACACCTGTAGTTGCTGTGTCACGTTCGACGAATCCTTTCACACCCGACACCCCAGATGGGGCCACGGGAGGTGCTACCAATATCTTTTCTACGCCACCCAGAATAAATAAACTTACTTTTCAAGAGTCAGCACATTCACGTACACCCAAACTCATAAGTGCCCGTACGCTGAAGGAACTTCTTATAGATTGCAGATATGACCCTGTGCCCGGTAAAGAGGACGAAATGACCCTGGCATCATTGCGTATCAGACGAGCCGCAGTGTATTTAGGAAAGTTACCAGGAATGACTGCGCATCTAGATAAAATATATCATTTTGTCCAAACAGGGCGAGATCCAGAATGTATTAACAGAGCTATGGAATACCAGAAAGTAGAGATACAGGGGGAACTGTTACGTTTCCTCATAAACTGTGTGATCAGAAATCAAGACCGACCGGGGGTAGACCCGGAAGCAATGCAAATTCTTACAAGATGGAGCCAGAATATATCAGAAGGGAGACATGATAAACAAAATTGTATAATAGCCATGTGCCGAAAGATCCGTAAAGAAATAGAACGCCTACACGAAGAGAGATTAGAGGTAGACGAGTTCGAACAGAGCGAGGAAGAAGGGTCAGGACTGCCCACAGGACAGTCAGACACCATAGCCTATGTAGGTAGAGGAAGATCTTGTAATAATAATAGACGTCTTACTGACTCAATACGTCCGATATGTCCAGATAATAACAGGAATTTCCAAATACCTATAATTAATATAAGGTCTAACGAGCATTCGTTCCAAACCGCCGACAAACTACTCCGAGAACGAAGGGGTTATCATTTTCTCGATTCTATGGATGAACAAGATTTAGCCAGGGCAGCTGTCCATTGGGTGGACAGTCCCGGAAAATATAGTGATGATACAGTAGTACGCACATTTTTGAATCTTACCCCAGATGAACAGAGGTTAGCTGGGATTTATATGATTCAACAACTCATTATACTATATCGAAGTCAGCATTCGGACCCTGGTCCCTTACCTGACATACTGACTGAATTGCTTATGAATAAATGGAGAGGTGCAGGTACTAAATTAATTAAAGAAATTCTAGAATCAAGAAAGCAGTATATTCTTTTTGTATGCGCAGAGCATGTCTCATTGCCCGTCAAGGAAAGAACCACGTATCACATGGATAGACAGAATCCCTTACGAGAAGTGCACCCAATAAAAGGCGAGGACAACGAGTTCAAGCGCGTATTTGTATATACGCCCATATCGAAAATAGAATTGTTACAAATGAAGAAAGTGGTACCCAGTCATGACAAAGATCCAGCGGGTTTTCACCGAGAAATTAAAGACATGTTACTCATGGGAGAGTATACCTATCCCGACATTATGACAATATTAAAGGTATTGATGCCTGCTGGTATTTATGAGAAACTCAAGGAAAAAGAGTGGGAGGTAGGAGACCAAAAGATAGAATGGTCAGTGTTAGAAGCGGAAGAAATGGCCCGAACTGCAGGAGCAGGACTTGGGGATAAAACTAAAGCACTGCCAGGTTTATTAGTACAGGTACTGCCACGTTTATTAACTACGAAAAAGGAAGATTGGGGTACAATTTCAGCCTGTAAACAGAAGCAAGATGAAGACACTAGTGATTACTATGCCCGATTTGAAAAATGTTTTGGTATAAATAGTGGCATAAAAGCAAGTAGCGAATCATACCCACATCTGTTTGTAACAAAATTAGTAGAAAATGCCCTGCCACCAGTAAAGAATAGAGTATTAAAATTCGAGAGTACCTGGCAAGGTAACACTCCATCACAAATGTTACAAATGTTACAGTACCATCATAATAGAATTAGAGAGGAACAAGAACATGAACACAGACGCATGAAAGACACGAAAATGAAAATGTTAGTTTCCCAGACAGTTCCAGCTGAAGGACATAAAAAGGGTATGACACATTCCGATTCAGCAGGACCTGTAAAAGGGACATGCAATTATTGTAAAAAGCCAGGTCATTATGTACACGATTGTCCAGTTTTAAAACATAATATCGCCATAGGTAAAACACAAGAAAGACCACGGCCATTTAGACAAGAGCAGAATGAACAAGGAGCTCTGCAGCATGCCCAGGCCATGCCAGCCGCACAACAGCCAATACAGTTTGTGCCAGCTGCACCACCGTTGCCTGTTGCTGCCGCACAGACAACAACACGACAAATGTATCAGACCGCACAGTATGAATATCCTGAGTATCAGCGTTACGCATGAACTAGCCTAGAGAGGGAAGTTGATTTACCCCTCATCGAGATTCCTGTAGATCAAGAAGGACCTTATGTACATAGTGAATTGTTAGGCCAAGATAGGAAATTTTTACTCGATACAGGGGCAAGTCGAACAACTATAAAACGTAGTGAAGTTCCAGGGGCACCCCTCTCAGGCTCACAGAATATTTCCCTTGGTTTTTCAGGAAAACTTATTGTTAATGAAGTGTCACAACCTCTGCCACTTACGATAGGACCTCTGACCCGAACTACAGATTTATTGCTTACTAAATCATGTCCAGAAAACTTGCTAGGAATAAAAACATTAAAAGCTCTAGGAGCCATAATATGTTGTTCTCCGGAAGGAGTAAGGTTGTTTTTACGTGATTTTAAAGGTCACTATGTGTCTAGAGACATGGATCCCCGACTGCAGACTTTACCTACACGTCTATGGGCACAAGGCCCTACTGATGTTGGTTGCATGAATATTACACCATATAGAGTCACATTAAAGGCAGGAGTGGTGCTACCACGAATGCGACAATACAAGTTACCACCAGATGCTGTAGTGGCTTTACTACAAATCATTGACGAGCTTATTGCCCAAGGAGTAGTTGTAGAAACAGACTCCAATGTATGTAATTCACCGATAATTCCGATTCTTAAACGAACAGATCCTAAGGCCCCGCCAGTATATCGATTGGTTATTGATCTGCGCGAGTTAAACAAATGCATTGTGCCACAATTTCCTGTGGTCCCAGATATCTCGTCATTACTGACAGCTATTGATTCCGAAGCAACATTCTTTACTGTAATCGATCTCAAGAATGCCTTTTTCAGCGTCCCAATAGATCCGGAAAGCCAATATTTGTTCGGATTTAGTTTAAATGGACGTAGCTTTAAATTCTCACGCGCACCTCAAGGATTTACAGAAAGCCCCAGCATCTATAGCCAAGCACTGAAACGAGAACTCGATAGTATCCACATGCCAGTTAACACTGCTCTGCTTCAATATGTCGATGATCTGCTGATCACCGCGAGAAGCGAACCGGAATGTGAAAAAGCATCACTGACAGTTTTACAATTTCTAGCCGAAAAGGGGCACAAGGTGTCCCCTTCTAAGCTGCAATTCTGTGTCCAGCGAGTTGTTTATCTTGGACACTCGCTGTCCAAGGAGGGAAGGCAGCTTACACCCGACCGCATTCAGTTAATAGCTAACATGCCAATACCCAAGACACAAAAGGAGGTACGGGCTTTCATAGGCCTCACTTCATATTGTAGGCAGTGGATCCCTCAGTATGCATTTCTAGCAAAACCACTCATTCAGTTGACAACACAGGAGGCAGCCACATCGACTGTTCTCCCTTGGACTCAAGAACATACACAAGCTTTTGAAAGCCTAAAGAAAGCTTTATGTCAAGCACCTGTTTTAGCAACACCATGTTACAGAAAACAGTTTACACTTTTTGTTACAGAACGCGAAGGTACTGCCTTGTCAGTACTCACACAGGAACAAGCAGGAGCACACAAACCATGTGCTTATTTTTCTAGTACATTGGATCCAGTAGCTCAGGCTTTGCCTGCATGCCTGAAATCAGTAGCAGCGACAGCTTTAGCAATCAGACAAAGCGATGCCATAGTGTTAGGACATCCATTGACAGTTCAAGTACCACACACAGTAGAGGTCCTTGTAAATAGAACGCAAACACAACACTTGACTATAGCGCGACTTACAGGGTATGAACTTACATTGTTTCAGCCACATATAGAAATCAGACGCTGTAACACATTGAATCCTGCCACACTTTTGCCAGTAACCGGAACAGACCCACTAGCTCATGACTGTATTGAAGTTATTACTATAACGACAAAACCCAGACAAGACTTGACAGATGTCCCATTGTCAGATCCAGACCTGACGTTGTATGTAGATGGTTCATGTATGAGAACAAGTACAGGAGAGTTAGTGGCTGCTTACGCAGTCACCACAGATACTGAAGTCATTGAAACTAATCGTATAAATACTTTGTCAGCTCAAGCCGCAGAGCTCATCGCTCTGACACAAGCCTGTATTCAAGCCACAAATAAAAAAGTCAACATATACACTGATTCACGTTATGCATTCGGAGTTGTACATGACTTCGGCGTGCTGTGGCGAGAGAGAGGTTATTTAACTTCCCACGGTGCCCACATTCAGCACGGACCCCTCATTCATGCCTTATTAGATGCAATACATCTACCCACTGCAATATCAATTATGAAATGTAAGGCTCATACGAAGGTTACTGATATCATTTCCCAAGGCAATGATCTAGCCGACAGAACAGCTAAACAGACTGCTCAAACTCAAACCCTCGACATGACAAAGACAATAGTCCCGACACCGACACATTGTATGACAGTTAAAGATCCTACCCTTGACGTAATTGACATACAGACACATGCTACACCAGACGAAATAAAGAAATGGACTGAATTAGGAGGGATCCAAACGGACCAAGGATGGATGATGAAGGAAAAGTCTGTATGGTTCCTTCCTGATTCAATGGTCCAAGTTATAATTAACACAATACATAGTCCAGCGCATCTAGGAGAAAAAGCTATGCTAGACAGCATTCAACACATTTGGTTCAATAAACATTTACGAGCAGCAGCCAAACAAAAGGTCCGTACCTGTATGATCTGTTGCCAGTTCAACCCAGGAAAAAGCGTTCCCGTAGAACAGGGTGGATTTCATCCTCCTGACCACCCTTTTGAAGTCCTCCAGATGGATTATATCCAGATGGAACGATGTCGAGGATTCAAATATGTTCTCGTAGTTGTCTGCGCTCTGTCCCGTTGGACGGAGGCATACCCGGTTTCAGATTACACTGCCCCGACTACTGCCAAACAGTTGGTTCGAGAATTCTTCCCACGATACGGTTTACCACGTGTTGTCTACTCAGATAACGGCCAGCCGTTCTCATCCGAATTAATGAAACATGTTTCACTTCTGCTAGGATATCAGTGGAAATTCCACTGTGTTCGACACCCCGAGGCAGCAGGTCTCGTAGAAAGACATAATCAGATACTGAAAATCAGACTGTCCAAAATATGCAGAGAGAAAGGTGTCGACTGGATAGTAGCATTACCAGTTGCACTCTTTTACATGAGAATGGTAGCACACTCTCGAACAGGGCTATCCCCGTATGAGGTGATCTTCGGCAGACCACCAAATATGTGGGGGACGCCCATACCACGCAAAATAACCGATATTGACTGTAATATGCTGACAGATTACTTGGCTTCCTTGATGTCTGCACTACAATCTTGTCGTTCACAGGTTGCTGCAGCATTTCCCGACAACACTGAGGTGAAACCCCATGACGTAGTTCCGGGTGATTTCGTGTTTGTGAAAAATTTCGACCGAAAGACTCAGCTGGAGCCCAGGTGGAAGACACCCAAGTTGGTTCTGCTGACCACAAGAACAGCCGTGAAGATCGAGGGCCGCAAGGGCTGGATTCATTCAAGTCATATCAAGAAATTTCATGGACAATCCTCGGACGTAGACATTGTGCCCTGCACTCCCTCACAGACTGATTCAAAACTTCCTTTGGTTGAAAAGACTGAAACTGAACTCTATAAAGTTAAATTGAGGCCTAGAACGTCAGACGATTTGATTGTTTAAGTCCTCTCCTAGGTGAAGCGGTTGAATCTGTCTCTGACATGTATCCTCTAGACCTGAATCATGGACAGTCGCGAAAAATGATGAAACGACAGGCGTATTGTAAATCACTGCGTAGCCATTGCATAGTGACATTAATAATCTTGTTTTTCTTGAGTCTTTTAATAATTACTGCAAGCATATTGTTGCACATATATTACCCTATTTCTAGACATGTTTATAATGTTACTGCTGAACATTCTTTTAGTGACTTACCTCCGCATGAATTGTCTTATAGACTTGCGCTGCGCAATAACACTTTCATTAGTATGTTACATCATTCCCATCAGACTAGTAATGCCACTAATTGTTGGGTGTGTGGCCGACTCCCTCCCTATCAGAATTATGAAGGAGTCTTGCCTTTCTTTCCACATCCGTTTACACATAATGGATCCTGTGGAGCATGGTTTAGTTTAATCAATTCCATAGACTCAGACACAGCAGTTTACCAAGATCATTGGGTATGGGGAAATCTGAACCTAGTTTTACTCAAGGTCTGCTACCCTGACAAGGAGGGTCGCCCCAAGAGAACAGGAACTGATCTAGAAAATGAAGTATATGGATTAGGTAATTTTACACCTAATCTCATGATTCTAAATGTCATATCCGAAGTTGAACTAGTCTTGCCCACCATGTCAGTATTCCCAGCAAAGGGTGAATTATGTGTAAGAAAGGTTGGTTCCATACATATGGGCCATAGTAAATGCACTACTATAGTAGAATTCAGTGATCGAGGCAAATCTTCATTTAGAGCTTATCGCCACTCCTACTTTATATGTGGTCAGACTGCATATATGCGTCTACCTCTAGACTGGGATGGTACCTGCTACATTGCATTCCTTTTGCCACCCGTTTTCCTAGCTCCTCCTGATTATTACAGAAATATTCATTTAGTACACAACAGAGAGCGGAGAGATCTCCCAATTGTCGATTACACTGAAACAGCATGGGAAAAATACACAGATTTCAATAAAGGCATCTTTCCTTATATAGGTACTGTTACTAATAGTAAACTGATACGTAGATTAACTAGAACCCTTGAAGCAGTAGTGAATGAGACTATTTCCGCCTTAGGCAATTTAACGGAAGAGCAGTCTGCTATGCGGATTGTTGTGCTTCAAAATCGTCTTGTTCTTGACGTCATCCTGGCTGATAGGGGCGGAGCTTGTAGGGTCATCGGATCAAGCTGCTGCGTATTCATACCAGAAAATTCGCCATCTGTATATAAAGCCATCACTCGCCTTCATAAGATTGTAAACCAGATACACCAGAACCCAGGCACTTGGACTTGGTCCAGTTGGTTTTGGAGTGTGATATCAGCCTGGGGATGGAGAGTTTTATCCTTCCTAGGTATTGGCCTTCTCATACTATTCAGTTGCTGTCTATGTCTGCAATGTGGACCAGCGATTTGTGGTCTGTGTACCACATCGTGTATTCCACCACCAAGATTTCGTTCGTCCCGGAAGAAGAAAGAAGAACAAATGATGTTATATTAACAGATCAAATGGATTGATGAAGATTGATATCTCTTAACGGGCAAGTAGGGGACAAGGAGGGAATGTGGAAATATGGATTTTCCCGATCAGTTATGTCCCCTATCTTGGACCCCAACGGTTCTATGTGCATGTCACAAGTACATGTATGTTCCCTCCAGTTCCAGTTATGAAGACGCAAATACATGTGCGCCCACCGTCAACATGCCCTCTGTCAGATCCGCCATGACTAGGCCGGATATTCCATTCCTAAATATGAAAGGCCACCGGCTTTATATGGTTCGCTCATGCCATTTTACAGTCCAGGCAAGTAGGCCCTGATTCTGTCATCAAACTCCTCTTGCTTTCTGCCTCTGAAAACTCCAGTTCGAGCCTGCATCTGTGACCATGAACTTTGTCTCATTCTCTGCGCGGCTCACGAAGCCTGACATCAGCCTATTCACTGCCAAGAACTGTATTTCGCCTTCGAGTTATCTGCTTCCCCCTCAGCCGATGCATTCCTGTCTAGTAATTTAAGTAAACATCCTTCCAGCTACCGAGCAAAAGGCTCGACTTCTCTGTCCTCATGCAAGTAATTCATAGCCCTGTTACCATGGAATATTCCTACCCCCTCGCTTTCAGTGTAGACACTTAGACGCTTGTACACGCACGCACAGTCAGTATAGAATAGATTCTGTCCGAGAGTCCTTCTTTTGTGGATAACATAGTTCTTTAAACATAGGATGTTAGATATGATTTGGGATTAGGTTGACTTGACCCCCCAGACTTTTTGTCTCCACATGTAGAGCTAAATGTCAAGTCCCCTTCACCCCCTAGTTACACGTCAATTACACGTCATACTGCTGCGCGCGCATCCATGCCAAGTATTATCTTATAGATCCACCTACATGTGACATCATAACCAATTACGTCCTTTTTTACTCCTTGTTCCACCCATTTTTGGTTACGCAGATAGATCGTCATTTTCCTTATCAATTGTTACGCCTATTGCATTCGCTTCATTGTAATGTATGTACTATAAAGGTTACTTCTTGTCAATAAAGTATGTACTTCACTTCCTGAACCTCCGTGGTGATGGAACTTGGAGCAACCGATTATAATCGATCATTGGAATAAAGCCCATTCCGAACCTCTAATACCACGGATTCTGCCTCTCATTTTACTGAGCTATTTAATTATGTTTCTGTATCAAATTAAGTCCAGGTAAAGGAAAATTATTTACCACAACTCTACCAGTGTTAAATTCGAAGGTGCGGGTTCTGTTTTTACCTATTTTACAGACGGAACACTGGGTGCATGTGAAAAAACCACCCCGACCATCACTCATCCAATTAGGGGCTTTGGGTGACAGAACCAAACTGGGGCAAAGCATGTTTCTTAAACTTTTTCCCCGTCTGTAGGTAACCTTTGGGTATTTGGTGATCTCATTCCTGAGGCCTGGGACCTCCTCAAGTAATCTCCAGTGTTTACGTAGGATGTTATAGATTCTGCTACTGTCCCTGTTGTAACCCGTTACTAAGGCAGTAGGTGAGCTTCTCCCTGTCATATTTGGTGTTTTCACTGCAAGTGTGCTTTCCCGCTTAATATTCAGTGCCCTTTTTTCAGTTTTATCCATCAGGCTGGCAGGATAACCTCTTTCCAAGAACCTTTTTTTCGTTTCTGTTAGGTTTTGGACAAATGACTCATGGGTACTGCAGACCCTTCTCATTCTCACCATTTCACCGAATGGGATGTTGTTAACCACATGTCGGGGGTGAGCACTGTCATAGTGTAGAACACTGTTGCAGGCTGTAGATTTGCGATGGATGGTACTCTGTATTGTGTTGTTGTTAGCAAAAAATTGAATATCTAAGAAATCAATCCTCTCTTTGTTCCAGTTTATGGTCAGTCGGATATTGTACGGATTATCATTTAGATAGTTATAGTATTCCATGAGTTCTGGGACAGGTCCATTCCAGATGATGATAATATCGTCGATGTACCTGCCCCAGAATAATACAAAATCCGTCCATGCAGAAGAGTGTCTGCCCCAGGCATGCACCCGCTCATACCAGCCCATGAAAAGGCCGGCATAAGCGGGCTCAAACCTAGAGCCCATTGCAGTGCCCTGTATCTGTTGGTACCACCCATTATCATGCATGAAATAGTTTTTAGAGAGAATTATATCCGTCATCTCCATCAACATTTCATTGTGGCCCAGGTGGTCGGCCGTTCTTTGTCCCAGAAAGAACTCCATGGCCCTAACACCAAACTCCTTTTTGATGCAGGTGTAGAGGCTGGTGACATCCAGGGTCACAAAAATCATCGAGTCCAACCACTCCAGGCCCTCAAATTTCGAAAGGATATCCTTACTATCTTTTATGTATGCAGGCAGTTGTTGTACCAGTGGTTGGAGAAAGCCATCCACGTACTCAGATAGTCTTTCCGTGGGGGAGTTGATACCTGAGATTATTGGGCGCCCCGGGGGGAAGGGGCCACCCTTATGGATCTTCGGTAAGATGTATATACATGGAAAGGTGGGTTCCATGACCGTCAGATATCTATACTCTTTCTCATCAATGAGCCCAATCTCACGCCACTCAAAGAGTTTGTTGTTAATGTGGTCGCATAGTTGCCTAGTGGGATTAAGTGTAAGTCTCCTATAACATGTGGCATCCGCCAACTGTCTCTCAATTTCCCCCATATAGGCCTCCTTGTCCATCACGACAACATTACCCCCTTTATCCGCCTCCCGGAGAACTAGAGTGGGGTCTGATTTCAAATTTTTTATAGCCTGATTCTCAGCCAAAGAGAGATTGATGGCTTAGGAACATTGTTTCTGAACTTCCGAATTCTAATTAGTATTATTAATTTCCTCTCCTATACAGTAAGTAGGCTTACACTCTGACCACGTTACGACAATTGTTTTGGAGAATGTTGCTGGTTTCCCCATAGGGCCTCTGATGTGACCTTCTTTCCCTTCTAGGGATTGTGATCTTATACCAAGGATATACCATATCCGACTGGATTGTGTTAGACTTTCGATTTGAGCCAATCAGAACTGTATGTGCTTATATTTCAACCTACGATCTTAGGTGGGTACGGATTGAGCATTTGTCTTGCTAAAGACGCTGTCTTCGTCTTGCTCCTATTTCTTGGTTTTATCATCACTAGCTGGTTTCCCTTTACTTGACTGCTTTCTCCTTATCTCACTTGGGTGACGTCTCTCCTTCCTATTTTTATTGTTTTACCGTTATTTGTGTCTCCAGTGCTTAGTTCCCCTTATGATAGCTTAGGGTCATCCTAAGCATGTGACATATGTTGAGGAGTGCCCCTATGTCTCACTATAACATTGATCTGTTATCTCAATGCACACGGTTGTTTACTGTATTGGTGTTGTTTATCATTGTAGCCTTTTTAGCCGCATAGTTCCCCTTATGATAGCTTAGGGTCATCCTAAGCATGTGACATATGTTGAGGAGTGCCCCTATGTCTCACTATAACATTGATCTGTTATCTCAATGCACACGGTTGTTTACTGTATTGGTGTTGTTTATCATTGTAGCCTTTTTAGCCGCATTAAGATGTGCTCAAATGAGCCTGTCACTATTTTTGATATTAATATGCTCCAGTTCAACGTGTTTTTTAATATTTATAGATGTATTGTATGTGCTATTTGTGTTTTTGTCTTTATGTATGTTACTTATTTTTTGTGTTTTTGTGTACATAAATTTGTTGCAGCCCTGAAGAAGTCCAAAGTTGGACGAAACGCGTCGGCTGTTTTTGCTGTTGTCAAAAAATTCACATTTTAATTGAACAATAAAGAAGAACCCTTTGGAAAACGTACTACTTTGAAGACTTGGACTTATTTGTATTCTATGAATTGAGTGGTGCATTTGGTGCTGTGTTTTGTCATTTGTATATTCCAAGTATTGGAACGGCATAGTGCTGGCGGGTGCTAACCAATAGTGCACACTCCTGGTGAATAAATAATTTTTTCACCTTATTATTATATTGAGTCACTCTTAAATCCGGTGCTGTCTAAGTGGGATTCCGCTAGCCTTGTGGTTTTTACTTAATCCAGCCTTCCAGTGCCTTTACTGAAACGTCCACAAAGCCAACCCAAGACTTTGAACTCAATTTCTGGGTGCCTCTAAACTTCACCCTGTACTGTTCTGGAGTCAGACCAAATCTCTTGACTAAGCATGCTTTCATCTGCTGGTATGATTCTGCATCTTTTCACTTCAGGGTCAGGAGCCTATCCCTTCCAGCTACTGGAATCAACTCCCACAGGAGTGCACCCCAATACCTAGAGTGGACCCTACTGATTTTAAGGGCCCTCTCAAAAGCTGCTAGCCACCTGTCAATGTCATCCCCCTCAGTGTACTTGGGCACTATGCCCTTGGGAAGTTTAGCTTCAAATCTACCACCCCTGGACATCTCGACATCTTCTTCACTTTCACTGCCACCATTCCTCTTCTCCTCCTCCCTTTCCCATTTTCTCCTAGCCAATTCCAATTTCTCCTTCTCCAAGGCAATCAACTCTAATTGAGCCTGGAGCTGCCTCTCTGCAATAGACAGTAATGGTGCCTGCGTAAGGGACCCTTCCCCACTCCCACCACCACCTTGGTTCACCTGGCTAACACTAGTCACAATGGAAGAGGTCTCAGCCTCACCCCACTCTTGGGTGAGGTTGGGGGGGAACATCCTCCCACCCCCTGGCTTCTCCTCAGCTGATCTGACCCAGGCCATTAGGGACTCAAGCAACCCTGCCTTCCTCATCTTCTTGGCAGCAGGTAGCCCCCTAAGCCTACACTGTTCCCTGAGCTCAGAAAGCTTTAACTGGGACAGTTTAGCCAGGTCCAGCTCCATGGTTCCCTAGTTTTGGGTCACAAAAAACTAGGTACAACAGACTTAGAGCAATTTGAAAAATCAAAACAATGGATTAAAAACAGTTTAATCCAAATTCCAAAAATCAAACTCAAAGGTTTTGTTCTAAGGCAATTTAGAGGATTTTTATCATCTTAAATCATTCACTGAAATGTGTACTTTTTAAACACAAGTCCTCATCCACACCACTGAGCACAAAATGTTGGAAAGTGGGTTACTGGTAGGGGCAAATGTAGGTCTGCCACTGGCAATAAGGCCACTAGCACATGATAGGACTCAACATAGGTCTTGGAAAATTATTCCTATGCTCAACCCTTGGTAATGTGACTGCGAGCAGACAGGCTTAACTTCAAAGACAGGTATGTAAAGCATTTAAAACACCATTTCAGTGAATAATTAAGACACAACACATACTAAAAATCCAACATCAATTCATAAAAATAGGAAATATTTTTATCTTTAAAATGACACCACAATAACAAAGATCCAATGTAGGGAATGGAAGATATGAATTTTCAAAGATTTAATAAAATATAGCACTTAGAAGATTATAGCACCATATTGTGATACCTGCTCGCGATAGACCTGACCAAAGCCAAAGTTTAGGCCGGGCGCGATGGAGCCCTGAGCGGGTACAGTTCCCGGCAGGTCCCGGTCTCAGTTTCTACCTTCACACTTAAAAACTCTTCTGGAGCTTTTCTTCCCAAGGGTCCTCAAAGCTCCCAGCCATTCCGGATCCGGTGAGGGTTCGCCGGCTTGACTTGTGACGAGGTCCCGGTTAACTTCCCTGGAGCGGACGTCGAAAATATTTCAAGATTGCTTCAGCGGGACAACTAAGGAATCCAGACGCGATGGAAGGCAGGCGGCTTGGCTCTCGCTGTTGCTCCCGGTCACCTTTTCTACAAGCGGACGTAGAAACTTTTCTGGAGCTTTTTCTCGCGGGGTCGCTGAATGCTCCTCATGTAGCCGGATCCGGTGAGGGTTCGCAGCCTTCAGTTTTCTTCTAGTCCCGGTGAAACTCTGGAAGTTGGACCCATGGAGCTTTTAGCAGGACGAACCTGGATGGCTTGGCCGGCTCGCGGTTGAAGGCAGGCGGCCTGGCTGACCAGGTTGAGTTGGTCCCTGTATGGTGATTTTTTTTTGTCAAAGTTCTCCAAACTTCTTTAACTTCTTCCTGAAGTTCCTCAAGGGGTCCCAAAGTGTCTCACACTTACTCCAAGGGTCTGGAAGCTCCAAGATGGTCCTTGAAAGTTGAGGACGTCAGTTCCCACAATCCACTGGTGGTTCTCCAAGGTGTAGATTTAGTTGGTGATGTTCCAGATGAGCTCTTTTAACCTGTAGCTTTCAGGAAGTTCACTCTTTAGTTCTTTTTCAGCAAGATAATCCACAGGGCTGGAGTTTACAGATGGGGCAGTCTTCAGAGGTCAGGCCTTAGAAATCTTTGCACAGCAAAACTTCTCAGCAGGGCACTTCTTGTTTCAGTAAGTTTCAAGCAGCAGATCTGGAGGGCTCTGCACCTCTCAGATACTTATTCCAAGTTCTCTGGGTCATGCAGGAGGTCATTTCTGACCAATGGGAGCAGGGTAACTCCCCAAAGTTATGACGACATCCTGTAGGGTGTGGCATTATTTTGTCCCAGAGTGCATCAAATCTTCCAAATCCATAATGGCTGATTTTCCAGCTAGGATGTAAGAGCTGGCTAAACACAGCCCCTAGGGGGGCTTATTTCCATAGACTCTACCCCTACCATCTGCACATACCTTCCCTCATCCTAGGTCTGGTGGGGGTCAAAAGTATAAAGTGGAAACTGACACTGTGGCCATCCCTATGCCTTTGAAGACCATGGTTTATGACTCCTCCCCCTGGCCTGGCATTCCTATGGAACAGCACACTGCCCTCCCAGCAGAGCTGGTTAACACCAGGGGCTCTTTATCACCTCTTCAAGGCAGCCTGGCTAATCCACTTAACTCTGACCAATCAGGGCAGACCACTGGAAGGCTGAATTTGGACTTACAAACAAGAAAGTCTTATAACTTCTTGTATGTACACTTTAGGAGAAACAATATGATAATGTTGGATTTCTTAATATCATTCTGGGAAGTCTTTGAATGGCATGTTCTATCCCTCTCCTATCCATAGTTATTAATCAATAACTTTCTACCATGTTAACCTATGTAACTGGGGATTTGCAATGGGAAAAATGACTTGAGCATTTTCCCAGCACCAGGACTTACACAAACATATTTTATAAGTACTTGCCTTATATCTACAGGAACCCCACCCCATGTGCAACTAGGAGAGACTTCAGGGGTTTTGGATCTGTAGAAATATTGCAGATTCTCCCTCTGCAGTGCTGCAAGCATCAAAGTCGAATTTGAGCAGCACTTTACCACAATGTGGGAAGTGAAATGTGAAATTTCACTTTACACAGGCATATAAAAGCTCATTTTATAAGGGTGTACCTTATATATATCTGACCCCCACCCCTGAAATACCTAGGGGAGACCCTGGGCGCCCCTAGTATGCCAAAACATTGTAGGTTATCCATTTGTAAGTGCCCCAAACAGCAAAGTCGAGTTTGGGCACAATTTACTTTTTAAGAGCAGTCCTGGCGCCCAGTGCTGCTTTTAAACTGACCTCAGGATTCAGCAGTGCACACATGCAAGTGCAAAAAGAGCTGCTGGACTTTAAACTGCCATGCCCCAGGGTGCTAGCGACTTCTAGGTAGTTTCAATCCCCCTGCCCTATTATATACTAGGGGCTTATAGGTTAGGTCATGCCAATCACAGGGCTACCCCACCATTGTGTACCCCAGTGTATGTAGGTGTTTTAACTGTATTCTAATGAGTTTCTTTCAGCATAGCACTGGCCCTGGGCCTGGTTAGGCAGAGCCCAGAGTCAGTAAGAGTCAGTTACCACCAGCATCAGTCAGCAAAAAGTTGAAGCCGTGTCTCAAGGGGCCCAGAGATCACGAGGGAAGCCCTGCCACCCCAAGTGCGCCACCAGGGAGAGAGCCACACCCGAGCCCGTCTGGGCCCGGTTTCCACTCGAGGAAGTCGCTGGGGTGGCCATACTGAGAGAAGACACTGCAGGCAAGCGAAGGGTCACGGGGACCAGCCTTAAGGTGAGGAGAGATGTCGCCCTGCAGGAGCAGTTCCGGTGCCTCCATCATTTGCTCTCCATTTGTGGTGTTGTGGGCATCTCTGGGTAAACCTCGATGGAGGCCCCCGAGCTGCTCTACATCTCTGGCATGGAGCATGGACACAGCTGGCCGCACGATCGTGGGCAGCTGTCTACTTATCGTAGCACCTGGGGCATTCTCCAGTGAAGGAGACAAGGGTGAGTTGCCCCCCCTTTTGCATTATATGCATTGTCTCTGCTGCACCTGCAGCTAATGGGCCTGTTTGGAGGCCTCGTGTTGGAAGAGGCATTTTGGGGCGAGCCCATGACAGGACCCTGAGCACCTCTGTGTGACAGCTTGTACCTTGATTGGGATTTTATAAATGTTTGCACTTTGCAAGTGTTTACTTTGGTGCACTTTTTCTGATGAAGTTTAGGCCTAACGAGTGGCCCGATGTGATTATGTTTTACATGACATGCTCTACTAGGTAATGCTAAGGTATTCATGCCTAATATGTTTGCGCTAAGTGTACCCTTACCAGTAGTTACTGGTTGTTTTCGCTAACTGTGAATTATGATGGTTATGATAGTGACCCGATCGGCTCTGTAGTGTATATATTCCCTGTAAAGTCATGGCAAGTGCCAGGTGGCACAGTGTATATATGTGATTACGTTTTAATGTGTTTTATGAGTAATACAATGGCTATTTTTGATATAACTGTGTGTGGAGTTTCTTTTGAGGTGTGCCTATCGTGTCGCTGCTGTCTGAGTGTGTTGCGTAAACACTTTACACATTGCCTCTGGAATAAGCCTGACTGCTCTGCCAAGTTACTAAGGGGGTGAGCAGGGGTTTTCTTCAGCGTGTAACTCCCTTGCTCTGACTAGAGTGGTGGTTTCTGCTTGGCTTAGGTGCATGCCCTAACCAACCAGAAATCCCACTTCTAACAATACTCAGAAGTTATCCCTCCATTAAGCCCTTAAAGGCTTTTAGGGCAGAGTTTACGTATTTAAAAAGTGGGACATGTGTACCTAAGCTTTACATGTCCTGGCAGTAAAAAACTCATAAAGTCCTTTTTCACTGTTTTAAGGCCTATCTCTCCAGTTGACTAATACTGGTTTACCCTATTACATATATAAATGCTAACTGTAGATTGGGAACAGATAGAATTACACTGTTAACACT
Organism: Triturus cristatus; assembly: GCF_964204655.1. NCBI lineage: Eukaryota > Metazoa > Chordata > Amphibia > Caudata > Salamandridae > Triturus > Triturus cristatus. The sequence continues at coordinate 139,721,207 of NC_140591.1, read as the reverse complement.
CAAATTAATTGTTATTTAAAATCCTCTTTAATGCTGAAGTCAGATTTTAAGTTACAAGAAAATGCCACTTTCAGAAAGTTGCCATTTTCTTTTACCAACCAACTGTGCCTCGCTGCCAATGTCCTGGGTCACAGGACTGTGAATGGCTCTAATGTTGGAGTTTGTCTTACAGTCTGGAAGCAATACACAAAGGGGGTTCGGTGTGGCAGGATGGATGGGGTGAGGCTGTACCAAGCCCCAGTTACAATTCAAAGGGCTTTGCCTTCAACACACACAGAGGAACCTGACACCAGGCCTGCCTGCCCTCTGTCACCCTAGACAGTTTGGATTCCCCCCCATACAAAGTCTGGCATCAGGTAAAAATTACTAGAGCTCAAGAGCCACTGATCAGAACATTCCTAAATCTATAGAAGATTCACAAGAAGGACTGCCCTGTTGCCAATCGACTGCCCTGCTGCTTAAAATGCTTGAGGGACAGCCTTGCTGGGACACAACACACTTCAGAGGCCTTCCTGCAACTGACCAGTTGACCAGCTGCAAATGGACATGCCTAGACCTATCTAAGCTCTGATGCTGGCCTCTGCTGGAGTGAGTCCTGATCCTCAAGAGGTTCCTCCAGGTCCTGAACCCTCAGCTAGCATCAGTGTAAGCTTCCCTAAAATAAAAGTTGAAAACCCTGAAGTTTGGGCTCCTCGCAAACAGAGCTGTTTGTGCCGCAACTCTGCCACCCAATGCGACCACCAATGCGAACGTCTTGAAAGCCTGCTCTTTGTGCTGACAGAAACTGTCCACGATGACTGGCAATGCAAGACCTGCACTTTGTGTTACTGTAAAGACTGTTTGTGACACTTGACCTGCTCTTCACGACAAAAGCAACCTCCTCCAGGCATCCTCACACACCAATGAACAAGTTACTTACCTTCTGTAACTTATTATCTGGTAGAGACAGGATCTAGCCACAGATTCCTTACTTTAGAATACGCACCCAGGTGTGAGATTGGACCCAGAACTCTTTTTCCACAGCATGTCCACGTGTTGGAAGAGGGCGCTGTGTAACTCTGCATCAACGTGATGTGATGTCGCAGAATCCATATAAGCCCCTCGCCAATGTCTGACATATAGAAACTGCTTATTGAAACTGTGCACTAGGATAAAAGAAACCTTTGTGTAAAAAGATCTCTGAATTAAAATTCAATATGTGGAGTTCATAACGAAAACATTGAGATGAAAGGGGACTCAGTCTCAAAGAAACATTGGGTTTCAGTTCAGTATATGCAGTTTCAAAACTAAATTAAGGTAGGATGGAAAAGGCATAAGGAATCTGCGGCTAGATAGTGCCTCTACCAAATAATGCGTTACCGAAGGTAAGGAACTTGTTCATCTGATAGAGACATCTAGCTGCAGATTCCCTCCTTTAGATTCAAATACCAAAGCATATCATCCCCGGAGGAGGGTTTGCGAACTGAGACCACTAAAAGCCTCTAACTAGAACAAAACCGTCTAGAACCACAGAAAAAGACAGGACCTTCATAATAATGTAGTTGAGCAAAAAACATGCTTTACAATTGAAAAAACCTGTGGTAGATGCCAACCAACAAGATGAAAAGAAAACTACTCACACTCTGAAGGATCCAAACCCATGCATGCTCACTGCATAAGCACTGCACTGGGGACCGCAGTAAGAATGGTCATAAAGACACAGAAGCCATGGGAAGATGTTACCCATGATAGTAGTACAATTTGCCAATTGACTCTATAATATAAAGATATTATCATGCATATCCATACTTGAACAGCCTTTTCAGTACTTGTGAGACAGGAAACAGCAGGTGATGCCACAGAGGAAAACCTCTGTGCCATATAGAGTTCTATTAGCCAAACACGCTTTGAAATAGTGAGAGAGATCCATCACCCTTGGGAAAGGACAACAAAAGCTCTATAAAAAGAGTCAAAGACAACTTACATAACAAAGCGTACGTTCACTGTAAGAGTATCTCAAAGGTACTCATGTTATAGACCTCAGAATGATGAAAAGCGGAGTCACCAAGATATAAACCAGTGACCCTAAGGTTAAACGCAGGGCCCTACAGTGGACATATATTCCACTAAGCCACCAGACCCGACAGTAGCAACTAATGTCATGGAAGCAGCCGTATTCCTAGAGAGACCGCTGGTATAGCTCCAAGAAATACACTGACATAGGAGTAAAATAAATAACTGCCTATGTGTAGACAAGACAAAAATATAACCTTTTCAAAAGTAAAGCAGAATAATCAGTCTGACAATTCTGACATAATAGTATGGAAACCACAGTGACCATCATACCCCTTAGGAAAGCAACAGCCATCCAAATCGTCAGTGTAACGCACCTTACCTGAGACAGCACCATAAAACAAAAGAGTTACAGTTGAATAAGATATAAAGTATGAAAAAGAAACCTTGAAGATTAGCGAAACCCAAGGATAGTACGAGATCTTAAAATATGAATAGAGACTCATCTACAGATGATCTAAAAAAATCCCTTATACTGAAACTGGAATATTTGAAAGGATTCCATAGTAAAAGAATCTGAGCGATCTGTAAAATAAATTTCAATATGTATATGTATATGTCATCTAGGGATCACACTTTGCAAAGTAGGAACCTAACTAGAAACAACTAGAATTAGGTAAATGATAAAAAGAGATGTCCCCTAGAAAAGCAATGATTCAGTAAGAATTAGAGGAAAATGACCTTCAGAAAGAAGAAGATATCTTTAGTATTAACGCAAAGCATTATAACAACCCAAAAAGAGAACCCGAAAAGAGTAAAGAATATTAAGCACCCTTCATAATAGAAGGAATAGAATCGATGGAGAGACACTTCTTCCTGGAGACGATTAATAGCTTGACATAATCCCAGGAAAAAAAAGAATCATGACCAAGGACCATGTACAAACCAACCATGTCTACAGGAAGAGGGGGAAGAGCCAATCGAATAGCAATTCCTACAAGACAGAACCTAACATGCAAAACACTAGGGGCCAGATGTACACAAAAGCAGTTTGTGATTTCCTAATTGCGAATTTTTGAGATTTGCAATTAGGAACAGCTATGTACAACAGTGTCTCAGACACTATTTGCAATTCTCAATGGGTCTCAAATGGACCTGCCTCATCAATATTCATGAGGCAGGTCGTAATTTATGACCCATTGGGGATGGCTACAATCCTAGGGATGGTTCTTGCTGGGGCCAGTAGACCAACATGTCTGTGATTGCTTTTTAAATAAAGAATTGTTTTTGTGCCTTAAGGAAAACGGGCTGCATTACAAAATAAATTTAAAAAAATCTTTACATTTTTTAAGAGCAGGCAGTGGTCCATGGGACTTAGGACAAGTTTTTAAGTCCCACCACTTTTAAATGTCATCAGACACCACTGTGTTAACACCCACTGGGCACCCCAAATGTTGGGCCATTGAGCGGTTCCCACCTGATCCCAAAAAATGACTTGTGCTCACTAATCAAAATTGCTGGACTTGTGTATTAAAACATCATACAGGCAGACTTTGCTGGCGACTGTGCAATAAGTGCAGCATTTGCGACCTTTTTTCCATCACAGCCTTTCTTATTGATCTGCATGACATGAATTTCTTTTTGCCAATGATCACTGGCTCAACATCTGCCCATCCCCGATATGTGTACCGTCTAGCTATTTGTGCAGTCACTGCCAGCTGTTCTGTAGCATATGCAATCCTGCTGTCTGTTAATATGCAATCTCTACTGGACACACCCTGGCCTGTTCCTATCTTGTTAGCTGTTGACATACTCAGCAAATAATGGAACAAGTGCAACTCCCACCACTACTCCTGGAGTATTCAGGAGAACCAAACAACTTGTGGTCCCAGTGGAAACAAAAAAGAATGAAAACAGAATCAGAAAATGATCCTGCAAAACGAAAAATGGAAATATTACTTTATAATTTAGGCACAGATGATCACAGCATTTTAAAATACTTGCCACTAGAGAAAATGCCAATAGATCAGCAAACAGTAGAGTTATAGCAGCAATTGGATGCAGTATGGAGATAAGAGAACCATTTTGTACCAGTAAAAAATGCACTAATGTAGAAAAGACTATTTTACTTAAGAAAACAACAAGCCCGTGGATTGGTACAATAGTGTGTGTAGTGAAGTAAAGGGGCGTAACACAGGCCCTGCGGTGCGGGGGCCCCCCGAGCTGCAGGGGGCCCCCTCAGCACAGTACTCAGGCCCAATAGCTCGGATTAAATCCGGAGCGGGGACCCCTCTGTGTGCGTGGCAGGGGGGCCCATTCAACTTTCGTTACACCATTGGTGAAGTGAGCATGCTACCTCTGGGGTGGGCCTTCTCTCGCAGCACAGCGACGGGTTTCGGTGGTATTAATCCTCAATATTAAAACCACCGGGCATATTATCAAGCAAGGCGTTAAAGTTATCGCCGCTTTAGCGGCGGAAAACTGCCGCTAAAGCGACGATAATGGGCTTGATATTATGCCGCAGAAAATTCCAATAGAAGCCCATGTTGACACCAGAACATGGGCTTCTATGGGAATTCTCAAGTGCATATCATCAAGCCCATTATCGTCGCTTTAGCGGCGTTTTTCTGCCGCTAAAGTGGCGATAATTTTAACGCCTGTTTCTTGATAATACACCCCCACAACATCGATGGAATTTAATATCGTGGATAGAATATCGAATATAAAATGTTGACAGGTAAGTAGGTGTAGATTTTCTATACCTAATTTCACACACATGTACTTATGTGGTACATATATCTTCAAGATACATAGATATCGAGTTAGGAATAGCAAGTATATATTTCCCTACATGCACTGACCTTTTGATATTTTGTCCCTCACTATTCTGTCCTCGATAGTCTTCTGTCTCGATATTGTTGGAGTCTATATTCAGCAGTATCGTCGTTTAGGGCTCTGCGCTCGGTGTGGAGATGCACGCGCAGGGCAAGGGACATGAGATGGTGTGCGGCTATTGTCAAAGGCAGATTAACCAGGTCACAACGGCATTCGCATCCTTTGAGATGGACTCTGATGCAAGAGGTCTTGTATATTACCCAATACGTTTGAGTGATCACCTGTGTGATATCAAAGGCTGGAGATCCAATCAAAGAGACAATTGTGAATAAATGGATAATACAGTTTAAAAATAGTCTTTTCCTGTTATCTGCATCGCAGAGGCCGCCCCGAAGGGGGCCTCGACGGCCAGCGCCATAACCAACGCCGAGCCCCGGACAGAACCGGTTTTTAGCACATTGATGCGCCCAAGAGCAGGAAAGCTCCCGCGCCCCCCCCTGCTGTGGCCCCCAGAGAGGCGCCGTCCCCCCCCGGCAAATGGGGGCCCGAGCGCGATACAAACCCCCCAATACGGGGAAACCACAAACAGGGCGGGAAAGCGCTGGGGGGGATATAAGCGCTGCTCTCCCAGGTAAGCTCTTATCTTTTGGAGCGGGGGAGCAGCATTGGCGAGGAAGTTTTTGTCCCACCCACCCACACCTAAGGAACAGCTATGTCGCAGTGCTGAGGAGCAGGCAAGGCGTTGGCGAGGAACTACGGGGATAATGGTTGGTACAGAGGCACACCGGAGTGCGGTGTGCCGGAATAAGACCACTCACCTTGGGATGCCTCACGGCTAGGTGAGTTGGCCTAAGGGCGGTGTGTAGGACCACTCACTTTGGGATGCCTTACGGCTGGGTGAGTTGGCCTACCACAAGGGGGTAGCAAACGGAGACGGCACTCGCTGCCCAGCCCCCGCCGGATGGCAGTGCACAACAAGAGTCGGACAAGGTAGCGAGTTGTGGCCTAACTCCGGGACAGAAGCTACACCCCCCGCGCAAAGAGAGGGCATACCCAACCAAATCAAGAAACGACCCAGTGGGGCCAAGAGACAATACAACCCTGCAAATAACCTATCCAACGAACTGTCAGTCTAATCTGCCATTGGGCAATGTACATGTGATTTATGGCAAATGTAATGTATAATGAGATGCAAAGGAGGCATGACGCCAATATGACAGTTCACCAATAATGTCTTATGGCATGATACGCAAGGTATGCAATATATATACGTATATTCCTAATAAAACTGCGGCCAACAAATGACCACCACAAGACAAGAGTGCAAGTTGGCTTATTTATGGTTAGGAATACGATGATGGAAAGTTGGGGAGTAGGCAAAGTGTGGGGTTTATGTGCTGCTGGTTGATAAGGTGATTACAAGTCATAAAACTGAAGACGAGTGAGGTATCAATGAATATGATTGCCTTCTCGTCATCTGAGGATGGCAACCCTGTAGGAGTGGAGGGTGTTCACATGAAGTTATCGTCAATCAAAAAGGTAACTGCACAGCATGTTTCGACCACCTCCGAGCCATTGTCATTGGCGCTACCCCGCTTTCAGCCTGGGTGACAAACCAACTTTGGCCCAAGATGGTGCCGATAGATTAGAGATTTCGATGCCTACATAGGAGCTTTAGGCATTGAAAATAAAAGAGTGCTATGCCTAATTATGGGTTGGGCCCGACAACTGTGATATTATATATCAATTCGAGGACGATGAGAATTATTCATAAAATGGTCTTAAACAATTGCTGATGGCGTAATTTCTACTAAACTTAGAAAAAACGAAAGGGAACCTTCAAGCCATGGGGACAGAGCACCGTAGCAATCAGTATAATTAAAATCTCCCCTTGGGAGACGTATAAATGTCACACCACATCTGTAACAGCATCACGTATCAAATCATTCACTCATCACATTTACTGTTTATTAATAAACACATTTTTTAACCAAAACAAGTACCAAGAGTATAAAAAGATGACCAGGGTTTTAATAACGTGTTGTCAAACACAATATTTGTTCATATGTGATCTTCGTACAATATATATCGACAAAGGCTGAAGATTCCATCTTCCTTAAAAATACATCACAAAATATCAGATCACGTCTTATAAAAAACACCCAAATATAGGGAAAAAAAAACCTTAGAATAAATAAATATATATCTATGAAACCAAGGGAGAAGAAAACAAGACAATAAGAATGAGTATATTAGATTGATGCCGCTCTGCTATATAACAGTACTTTCCCCCAAAACAACATGTTGATTATGAAAGATACATATTGCACCCCAGGAGGCAGAAGCAAGATGAGACCATAAATGCTTTGGGGACAAGCTTTAAAGATCGAGTACAGCCCTGTGACACACAAAATCACAACAATGGAGAGGCTCTGAGATTAGAAGTCATCTGACATCTTCAGTAAGTAACTGCTACACAGACCGAGAAAACTAGAAGCTATTCTTTCGATGGCACAGACCCCACCCTACCAAATGTCAAGCAAAAATGATGGACCAACGTAAAGTCAAGAAGGAAGGTGATGAAACGTTGTGCCAGGCAGGGGACACACACTCATTGGCAGGCGATGGCAAACACACTTACTTCAGATGTGGCTGTCACTCTCCACACTCATGTGTGTGCTAAGTGGTGCAGAACACATTCCAAAGCTGTGGCAAGAAAGGAAGTGATCACAAATTCTAATGACAAAGCTGCGATGAGAGGGCAAATCAAAATGCAGGTCTTGTACTAATCAATAGGTGAGGGAGGTAACTACTCGTCTAGGATCTTCGATGTCATCTGGCTTGTATCCCTCAGAAACTAAACAGCCTAAAAAAATTAAGGTTTTCTCAATTGGAGTGACATGTTTGGTTATGCTTTGTTTTCCCTTGGGTCACACCGGGACACTCCTTGGAGTAGCTGTGCGCGCTATAAGTCTAAATAACATAACATAACATAACATGCTCACACAGACAACAAGAACTGAAGGAGCAAGTCATTAAGGTGGGAGGACATCCTTTCCTTTTCTTGTGGATTCGGAGCCACCACTAATGTGATTACAGACTGACGTTGCAACACATCAGCACCGGCCTACACTGGCTGACTCTGGTGAGTCTATATATGCTTATGGCTCACAACAACCCCTCAAATGTTTAGACCCCTTTAGCTCACACATCAACATCATGTTCATTCTCTGCAGACCGAGGGGTACATTATTTAAGCTGCTCAGATACTGGTTGCCTGTTGAGATTCAGATCTGCATTAAGCTTGTGTTGCAGAACTTTAGGTTTTGGGTTGCATTGGTCCACAGATTTCAGGGGGTGACCACAATAATCTTCAAGAACTTTTTCTAGAGCTATTTGATGGTACAGGCAAGTTGAAAGATAACCATATTCAACTACATATAGAAACTGATGTGAAACCAGTTGCCCAACACTTAACCTCTTCAGTGCCCCGCCCTTTCCACGCCCTGTGCCGGGCGTTTCATTAGCGGGCGGGGTTCATGACGAGATAGTCTCGTCATGGGCACAGCGCAACCGCGCTCCATGACGAGACTATCTCGTCATGGGCACTGAAGGGGTTAAGAGGTATTCAATTCAGTATTCAAAGACAGCTTTGACAGCAACTTGAAAAACTAATGAAACTCAACGTACTTGAACTTGTCCAAGGGTCCACACCTTGGATCTCACCCACTGTGCCTGGTCACAAGAAACAAGCAGGAGTCAGCATCTGCTTGTGTGTGGACATGCTCCAACCTAACCAATCATTTCAAAGAGAGAGGCATCTTTCTCCACTAATACAAGACACGATACACCAGTTGAATGTGTTTTCTCTAGCTGTGGTCTAAACAAAGGCCAGGGTTGGTGTGATGTGGCAAGATGTGCCCAGACCTTTAGAGGGGCACAGGAGCTGCCTGTAGCAGTCGTCTTCCAACGTGGCTCCAAAGATAAGTCAATTTCAACACTATTTTTGGAGGCTGCTGGTGCCAGTGACAGCATTTTGACAGCTTTTCTTCTCATGGCTCTCCTTTCTCATGCCCCCGCCTCCTTTTCCCCCCTACCCATCCCATTTTTTTTGACACACAGACAGTTAAAGAGGACGAATGGTAGGGAACGCTAAAAATGGTTTTGCCAAGGGTGTTCTCTAAGCAAGGTCCAGCTCCGACAAAGGCTGCCATGAACTGAAGTTAGTGGAAGAATCAAACTATATAACCACCTTTGTACCCCAGTGTGGATTATACCGCTGCAAAAGACTCCGTTTTTGGTGCCTCATCAGAAGCTGAAATCTTTGAAGAAGAAATTAGGAAAGGTATCTGTTGTATCCAAAACTGCTTGTATGAAAAGAGTCAAGTAGAAGATGACGCTGTGTATTCTTATAGTCTGACCGGCATTGCAAGACCCTAATATGACATTTAACAAAGACAAATGCACATTTTGAAGAAACTCTCTTAAATTCTTTGGACATATTTTCTGATTTGAAGGCATGAGGCCAGATCCTAGCGAGGTTACTGTTTTAACATTAACCACCCCAAGATAACTTTTTTTTCTCTTTGCTCATTTGTGGGGCATGCCAGGCACTGTTGCAGATAACTACCTAATTTTGCCTCAGTAACTGAGCCTATCAGGAAGCTCACACAAAATATATTCATTTTGGACTTAACACTGTCAACATGCATTTCAAGACATCAAGGACAAAATAGCAGCGGCCGACAACCTTGTGTATTATGACTCTTCTTTACCCACAGAACTGATGGGAGTCTAGTAGGTCTTGAAGCCATCCCAGTTTAGAGAAGCGCTGACCTTGAAGCACCAAGGCATGTGATTGCCTATGCCGGTCCCAGTCTCATTAAGCTGGAGACAGCCTTTTCAAAGAATACCTTTTTCTAGTGTGGGCCTGCAAACATTTTCATCTTTTCTTGTACATAAAATTCTTTATAGTTATTAGACACCACCAAGTATTGTTAATATTTGGCAAGACGAAGGCCAATATGCCCCCTCGAATTGAGAGGTGGGCTTTACGTTGCAGAACTGTTGATCTGAAATAATTACAGATATGAAAAAGACAAGAATCCTGCGGACTCTTGTTTCCCTGTAGAAAACTCAGTAATGACTCATTCTATAGCTGAAGAATACTTGAAATATGTCATTTGACAGTAACATCCCTGTGCTCTAAAGCGTCAAGAGTTGATACCCGGATCCTGACAAGAACATACTATGTGATTCTGATCTATTCTCAGAGATGGAATGGACTGGAGGAGGCCCACAAGTCTCTTCCGCAGAGTAAGATCAGGGCCAGCTTTAGCTCTGGTGACACCCTGTGCAACTATCTTTTTTGGCACCCCCACCCCCATATGTCCTCCTCCTTGGATTCTCTCACTACCACCAGGCAAAAGTGCCCCTCATCACTCCACTGACCCTCTATCAAATAATATTTCCACTCAGTTATCCACATAAAATACCAATCTGTTCCTTGAAGGCATATTAACCCTCTGTGCTATTTTATGGTGAGTCAAAACTTGCGCTAGACAAAATTCCGATCTCTCTCTCTAGCAGGAACATTAATCACAAGAGTTATTACATTTTTATTGTTGCCTATAAGCTGGCCATACAAGGAACTCTGCAGCAGGTGCTTTTAAATTGTTCTTTATTGCTAAACACAGGGACCCCCCTATGGTTAGTGCCCTCCCTCCAGCTTAACACTCAGTGCAGCTGCACTAGTCACACCGCTCTAAAGCTGGCCCTGAGTAAGGTGAAAACTCCACAGGCATTCAAATATTTAGAGCAGGAATTGGCTTACCATATGAAAGGACTGCTTTTTTGGGGCACACAATTGGTAATCCCCCGGTTGCTGCAGAGTCAACTCATAGATCTTGCACATGAGGCACATTAGGTAGTGCTGGATACAAAGCGACTCCTAAGGCAGAAGGTGTGATTTTGTATCTAGATCAAGGTGCTGAAAAGAAAGTGAGTACTTGCCACGCCTGCTAGGCGCAGATCAAGGATGGAGCTCCAGAACCTCTGCAGATGTCCAAGATCTAGCTGCAAGTGTGTTGAGAAGCTGCCATCAACATGTTTGGACCCCTACCCACTGGTAAGCATCTCTTGGTAATCATTGATGAATGCTGTAGGTTTCCTAAACTAATGGCCAAACCTAGCACTTCGTCGTAGATCACCATCACTGCACTGAAAAAAATATTTTCAGCATTTGGCATCTCGGCTATTGTGAAGTCAGACAATAATCTCACCTTTTCAGGAAAATAATTCAAAGATTTTGCAAGGAAGTTAGGCTTTAAGCATCAAAAAATCTCGCCTTTGTGGCTGCAGACTGATGGTGTAGTCAAAGGTTTTATCGCCACACTGAAGTAAGTTGTGTTGTGTAGTTTCCATTAATCAGTAGGAATTGTGCGTTTGTGGACTGTTTAAACTTCGATGATTCTGGACTGATTCCATGCACCCCGCAAGATAAGATGTTCCTTGGTCTAACTAGCTCACAGTGCCACCATAATCCTCCCTGAACTAGACAAGAAGTAAACAGTTCTGGCAACTACTGAACATGACAACCCTGTTCCCTCAGGAACCGTGGTGACAGACCTAGACTTTTTGCTTAGTCACCCATGCCCTCTTTCGCTCAGAGAAATATATAAAAAACTACATGAAGGGGTGTTTTTCAATATTTATTGAACTATAGTGATTCTTGTATAGAAAATATGTGATGAAATGATTAATAGACAGAAGCAGACAAAAGTCGAATCAGTGTCAAATCAGTGAACAAAACAAAGAGGTCCACCATCTTGTTGAGACAGCTTATATATGCATGAATATATGATGTTACAACGCAAACAAATAGAACGCATGCTTTTACATGCATACTACCATTAGTTTGCATGATTTTACAACGCATGCCGTTACAACGCATTTTTAAAAACCACCATTACAACGCATTCCATTACAACACATTCCATTACAAGTATAATACTTTTAGGGCAACAGTAGGGTATGTGTTGGATAGTGTAGGGTAAAAATGACTATTCCCTCTCCAGTGAGTGCAACAGTAGGGTAAGTGTTGGATAGTGTAGGGTTAAAAATTACTATTCACATCTACCCCAAAACCGATACCCACCCTAAAACTAAAAGATCTCTATTACTTACCTTATAATGCGTTGTAATGGCATGCGTTGTAATGGTATTCATTGTAATGGCATGCGTTGTAGTGACATGCGTTGTAATTGGCATGCGATGTAAAGGCAGTTGTGTTGTAACAGCTGCATTGTAAAAGCAGTGCGATGTAATGACTGCGTTGTAATGGATGTTTCCTATATGCATACATATACAGTATTTATAACAATCTAGCGTAGTCCTATGATGCCAACCCTAACCTACGTGTCTAGGGTGTGAATATATGATCTGCAAAGAAACCCCCTTCTGGATGATCTGACCCCTGTACCAGGTAGGTAAGAATGTGGGACCCGCCTTGGTCACAAACTGGACACCCCTAATGGAGATGTCAGTCAACTGCTTGGTGAAGGCTTCAGCATGCAGGGACCCTTCAAAGTCAATAGAAGTGTCTCCTCTGATTGTATTTGAAACAAAATGATATATATAGGAAAGGGCATCATTGCCTTGGGCCGTGATTGTGATAAGGTTGCCTATTGTTTGTATTCCACATATAGTTTCATCGCCATATGGAAGTAATAACAAACACATTTGTATCACGCATGTAAAGGGCTTGCACAAAATGCCAAGGCAGTGTGATAGTGTTCTCAAGAAGTTCTTTAGTGTCAGCAAGGTTGGTGTTTCTTAGAAACTAACACAAGCGTTGGAAATGCAAATGTGTGTCAAAAGTCAATGTGGCAATGGGAAGGCAACTACAGGAGAGAACCATGTGCATGTAATCTGGCATTATTTCCTACCAGGCCTTACTCAGGCAAATGACAGCTGTGCACATAACTAGGCTCACTCACTAGTCGCTATTTGAAATTTTGTGCCAAAAACTATGCGGCTACAGAGACATTCCTCATAGTATCACAGCTGTGTCCCATGCCAAATGAATGTATGGGTGCAAAATCTGCATGGCATTTCCACACAATGGGGAAACCCGAAGCCCTGTGTATCACAAGAGGTAAAACACAGAGATACTATGAGAAAGTGTACAACGAAGCTATGTGCAGACAAATGACGAGCGGCCCAGGTCTCCTACTCACAGCAAGGTGGTTTAGTGCTTGCCAAGCCTAGAAATCTTGGGAAAGAAGACTTGAACTTTGACCCTTAGCTGTATGTAATTATTGACATGAATGTCTCCATAATCTCTGCCTGGAAGAATGACCCACTATTACTCACAACTCCTCCTTCAGTATGAAGAAATCATAACTGAAGAGGATCAGGGAGAAGACTGTGACTCAGTCTGGGGGGATGCTGGGTGTGAAAGTTCTGATGACTCCCTACCAACTGCTGAATATATTCAGTGACAAATCTTCCTGCTTTCTGGCATTTTACACGTTCCTATTCCTGTGTCGCAACTTTCGCACCTATAGCAATGAACGTGGCCACTCCCCAATGATTTTGACTTCAAAGAATTATTTACCTAGCAGAAAGTCGCATCACTATAATGGACTAAGTTGTACCATATATTTGTGTTGTGGGGGGAGTAGTGTTGTGAGCGTACTAGCTCTGGGGCCCATCTTCTCTTCCAGTGTGGTGAAGTGTGTCGGGCTCTGTGCTAAAGATGCGTGCCCTGATGGCACATGACTTGGCGGGCAGCTATTGGCACAGGCAGATTGACCAGGCTGAACTGGCTTTTGTAATTTACTATATCCTTCGAGATGGGCCTTGATGCAAGAGGTCTTTCGTACATTCTTAAATATGTTCAAATGATTATCTGGTCGATATCACAGTCAGAACAACCATTTGCTGTTGCTTGTTAAGCTATTGGTCGATAAGGAGTTTCCAGGTAATTAGAGTATGCAACTGTCTTAAGCTGTTTAGCAGCAATATGCGAATTTGATAGATTTGCAGACCAATTTATAGAAGATCATTTTAGCCATCAACAGAAATCGAACAATAAGCCGGGCTATAGCTAATGCAAGATTTTTAGAGCATTTTATGACAAGTGTTGGTGCTTTAATAGTTAAAACAAAATAGAATATGTGCTGTTAAAAATAAATTAACAAGGTAAAGGAAGTGTATTCAAGCCAAGTCAATGAAAACAAGCAATGAATTCCCCAAAAATGAAGGGATGATTGTTATAGCCTCTGATTAACCTTTGAATTATATGAAGATTCTCTTCTGAAAGCAGCACTATATTGAACCATGGTTACCGTTACTACTTGTCCGAAACTGGGCATTTAGCCCTTCCCCAAACACGTGCTTGCTGAGCCTCCTGAGATCGCTACTTTATATTCCACAGACTGCTGCACAGCATGGCTCCAAAGTGGGTAGGAACGTTTCCAGCACAAACACCTATCCAGCACTGGACACACAGAGGTCATCTTCTGAGGATGGTAACCTGCCCGGACTCATTGATAGCTTAATCCCTGAGGCACAGACATTACCTGCCATTGTCCCCCAACCCTAGCATGGCCTTCCTAACACTACCACTGACACTAAGATATTGTCTAAGCTCTGTGGCACTACAAAGAAGCTGAGGTAATCAATGGTCTGAATTTCTTGAAGAGTCCACAGCTTGCAGCATGCTGTTGTCACCTCATGTGCCTTTAGTCAATGGTTTAGCACCAACAAAGGAAGGGCATTGATGATACATGGTGAGACCTTGTGCCTAGGCATGCATCTTCTACATCAAGACCTGCCAGAAATGCTCATCTGCCCCTTGTCCTGACCTTAAACTGAGGCGTCACAAACAGTGGATGGCTCCCACCATCACCCCAGTTGGAAACCACAAGGTCATACAGCTAGACATGAAAGTGCCAGCCTCACTGATGAGGAGCTGGCTATGAGATGCTGATGGGTTACTGGTTTGCAGAGACATGCACCCTGTCCAAGCATGAACCACAATTCCAGTCAGGGTAAGTCAGATACACACCATAAATTAACCTGTGCTCACCCTTTGGTAGTTTGGCACAGAGCAGGCAGGCTTATCTTAGGAGGCAATGTGTAAAGTGTTTGTGCAGCACTTCAAACAGTAACAGAGTGAAAACACCACAAAAAGATGCCATACCAGTTTAGAAAAACAGATAATAATTTTATATACAGAACAAGACCAAAACAACACAAATCCAATAAGTAGAAGTCATAAGTATGAATTTAAAAAACTTAAAAGTGTCAAAAGTACTTATAAGCAATAAGCGCCTACGGGGATTATCTGGTCGCGCTGGACCGGGGCAAAATTAAGAGTTGAGACTGACTGCAATATAGCGTGAGCCAGATATAGGAGCTACACATGGCCCACTGAACAAAGTACCTTGAGCCTGGTCACAACAGTGAGATGCGGGGTGCAGCCAAGCTATGTGTTGTGTCAGTCCCGCAGTCGACGTGAGCCGTTCATTTTCTCCATGCAACTATCTGCCAGTTCCAAAGACATAGCTGCTAAGCCCGAGATGCATTAGTTCCGAAACCGATGTGCCAGGTTTCACTATGCAGTCCAGGGAATGCGTTGATCGTCTCTCACCGCAGCGGCGGCGAAGTGGCGGTTACGATTCATTGGTTCTGGAGGCGATGAGCTGGTTCTGAGTGTGATGTGCAAGCTCTGTTCCCGCAAAACCGGGGATGCGGCGATTCTGCTTCACACAGCAAAGGATGCGTTGGTTCCAATGGAACAGGCACAGGAGCAGGAGGGGAGTCTTTGATATCCCTGAATCTTAAACCAGGAGGCAAGCCAGTATGCCCTTGGAGATCACCCTGGGTTCCAGCAAGAGTCCAATTCTTCCTCAGCAGGGGCAGAGAGTAGCAGGCAGCAGGGCAGCACAGCAGAAAATCAGTTCTTCGAGAGCAGCAGTCCAGCAGAGTTGCAGTCCTTGTAGCAGCACAGCAGTCCTTTTTCCTGGTAGAGTTTCTTTAAAGGTCCAGAACTGTCTCTTTTGGTGGAGTCAGAGACCTAGTACTTATACCCAGTTGTGTTTTTAAAGCGAAGGTGACTTCAACGAGGGCTTTGAAGTGCACAGAGGTCCTCCCTTCCCAGCTCTGACTCCAGACTTACTACAGAGGGGCTATACAACCCTTTGTGTGGGGACAGGACGCGCCCATTCAGGTGTAGGTGTCAGCCCCTCCCTTCCATTCTGCCCAGGATGACCCATCATTATGCAGGTGGCCACTCAGTCACACCCAACCTTCCTTTGTGTGTGGCTGTCTAGCGGGAATACACAAAGTTCAGCTGTCACCCACCTCAGAGGTGTATTGGAGGCAGGCTGCATGAACACATAAAGCTTTAACAGCAGAGAAATGTCATCCTTCTAAAAGGAAGAGGTGTTGGGACAGTAATTAATACTGTCAGCAAGGCTAGGCCACTGAAAACTATCAAAAATACATTTGCCAGTACTAACAATACTATCACAAGGTCCTTGCTTACCTTTGTGATCCCACAAGTGAATTGCTGTGATCGCCATTATTATTCGTCGGCAAAACACTTATTACAAGTCCAGCTGTCACCCACCCCAGACGTGTATTGGAGACAGGATGCAGGCAGCACAAAGTTTTAAGAGCAGAGAAATGGCACCTTTCTAAAAATGGCATTTCTAAAATAGAAATATTAAATCCATCTTTGCAAGTAATTATACTAAACATAATAGAGCCCCTCCTTCTCAATCAGGAATTACAGTTTAAGAGTGTAATATTGAATTCCCAATGTTAATCTATGTGTTGGGTAGGCCTCACAGTAGTAAAAAACTAATTTAGGTATTTTTCAATTCCAGGATATGTAAAACTTAAAAGTACATGTCCTACCTTTTACCTACACAGCACCTTGCCCAATGGGCTACCTACGGCCTACCTTAGGGGTGACTTATATGTAATAAAAGAAGAGTTTAAGGCTTGGCAAGGGGTTTTAAATGCCAAGTCGATATGACAGTGTAACAATGGCAGGCGTGAGACAGATCTGAAATGCTACTTGTGTCTGTGGCACAATCAGTGCTGCAGGACCACTAGTAGCATTTAATTTACAGGCCCTGGGCAAATGAAGTACACTTTACTAGGGACGTACAGATAAACTAAATATAGAAATTGTGGATGAGTCAATAAATCATGTTTAGACGAGAAGGCACAAGCACTTTAGCACTGGTCAGCAGTGGTAAAAGTCCTAAAGCCAACAAAAACAAACTCAGCATAAAGGGGAGGAGGAAGGCATAAGGTTTAAGGTGAACCTTCGGAGAGCGCTATTTTCAAACAGATGCTGCTGGTGTAAGGTGTTCCATTGCACAAGTAGTCTTGTATCAAGTTGCCTTCCTGGGCTTAAGACACAGACATGTCAATGTGGAGAGAAGCCACACTACTGAATGGTCAGCTGACAAAGACCCATGTTTACAGGAGAAGGAATTAAACACAACCAGCTTTTGCAGGATATTCCATCAACCACTATGCTTTTAGGTTTGTATGAAATGTGAAACAAAATATTCCCCAAACCAAGATGGCCACAACAGAACAGGATGTCTAAGGTGCAGACTGATTTCTTTTGTGTGATGGCCATTTTCAAACAATGTCATCATCTCATCCTTTTTTTCCGGCATCATTATGTGACTGCACATTGACCCGATCCTGCAGCTGCTATTCCGAGAGCCTGGCCCCATCAAAGGATCCTTCAGCCACTGGTGGCTTCATGTACCATCCACTGGGCATCCTGTCCTTCCTTCTTCAGCTGTAACCTTGAAGCAGGCTGAGTGTTGAGTTCAGTTAAGAGAGAAACAACACCTCAACAACACTTCCACTTTCCATCTCAGTTGTGAGGAAGGAAGCTTGCTTTCAGTCTGCCTGCATATCATGGAGTGCCAGATCTATGTTTGCTGCAGTGCTGAGGGATTCCCAGGGTGGAATTATTTTCCAATACCCACCGCAAGCTGCACAATTGTGCAATATTCAAAAGGGGTGATACACAATGTCACAGACCTGTAAAGATACAATGGCTCAGGGGTCTTACACAAGAGGGACCCACAGCAGAAGGGAGTTGACACCCTCTAAGTCTGTTTTAAGATGTTGTTGACATGAGCTCTGCCCACACTTAAATCTGTGTGCAGCCAGATCTTCTAAAGGGGGAAACGGATTGTGTACAGAGAGTTAGGAAATAGACAATCTCTGTCATAAGAGTAATGTGTTATGATTGAAAGGACATCCAAATGTTAATGCCAGTAAGACAGTTGTAAAAGGTGTTCTGAAGTCTTACTGTAAACGAGAATGAAAAGAGGTTTGGGAATCACATTCATGGAGTGATACGACAAATAAATGAGAAATATATCTGACACAAGAGAAGTATAGATAAAGAAAATTAGGGGCACTTACTGCAACCCCTGAAACATTTATAGCAGATGATTAGTCAAAGAAACAGCCAGAGTAATGAATTAAACCAGCCAGATAGATAAGAAGAAAACCAAGAAATCTGATAAAGAGCTAACTAAGAGATGTCATTAGGCTGAGAAGAATAGAGTGATCCACCGTGTGTGTCAAAAGCAGATGATCCATGACAGCAAGGAGAGATGTGCAGATTACCAGCCTCCAGAGACTCCTCTGACGCAAAGTTTGTTATATAGTTCATATATATTCAGTCTTAAACAATCAGTCAATCATTTAGTAAATCATCGTTGATACACGTGCATGAAAAATGCTGTCTGCAAAGTATTATAAGCCTTCAGTTGACAAAACCACTTTGTCAAAACAAGACGAACTGGCTTATAACAAACTGTGGGAGGAAATCAAATAGAATGTCCCCCTTTTTGCTACACTGCCACGTATTTCAGATTGTTTTCTACATTGCCACGTGTAAGAAGGAATGCAGGTTTAGTATTTGTTAGTTCATCTCGTTAACGTATTTTCTGTAATTTTATGCAAGTGACTTTGTAAGTGGTATAGCTGTGAAAAAGCCTACAAATTGTTAACAACTCTGAACTGAGGTCCTGGAAATTAGTGATACATGTACACTGACGGCATCTATACAGACATGGAAGAAAAGTATGTTCAAGGGAGAAATTAGTAATAACGAGCTGAGTTTCCAAAGGAACTTCAAATAAAGGCGAATACAGATTTGAATGATCCTAATGCTACCTGGTGTTTATTCACTATGGTCCAAATTTGGAAAATATATGCTTTAAGTATAAACTCCTAAATGTTAGATGTTATGCATGGATTTCTTTCTTGACATGTATTGACAAACCCATAGGAGTAGGCATCGATATATACCAAAATCATAGGTTCTCATTCTTTCTTTTCCTCTATAGTTACACCTGATGATTATCCACAGGGGACACTCTCCAGGAGTAACCAATGTATTGATAGGTTAATAAAAACCATTACAATATGACGACAACGGACAGTACAACATATATTCTACCCACCAAATAAAAACATTTAGGAAAATTCTAAATCAGACTAAGCAGTGTTAAGAGTTGATCTACTATCTAGATAGACTATGTGTAATAGACATCAACAGAAAGAGCCCCTGCCAGACCCTTTTGATATGAGCCAACCCTTACTGAGAATCTATAGGTAATGGATGATAAAAAAAATCTGGGCTCATGATGACGACTCAGGCCACTTCTGACGCTGCACCGCTGGGCTTTTATGTGGGAAGTTCAGAGAAAAAAAGCTTGATGAATCCTATAAAACGGGATACTTTCAAAATAACAGATGGACTCAAAACATGTCTGGCTGTGGCAATTGATGTTGGATTTCTCCAATCAGATTGTGGCAATGTCCAGAAACTCCAGAAATTTAGTAAGAAGCTGTATATCAGTTCCGCGCAGGCATTCATCTAGAGCTAATTTGGTGCAACTGATTCCATTGAAGCAGGGGCGCAAAAATTTGAGATTATGTTCAATAATGATTCTAATCTACTGGCACACCCCATACAGCAAGAGCAGTTTTCTTTAAATGTCCAGGGTTGGTTAGACTTCAGTGGTAATAGTAGAAATCTGCATCTGAGGAATTTAAGGCGTAATGGATGTTTCAAATTGATACAAATGTACAGTTGTTGAGTAAGTGATCTTAAAAATGGCAATAATAACTGTGCATTTTGGTAATTTAGCAAAGGCTTCTACATTTATTCTGTACTTTTTTATTTTTTTATTTTATTTGCATCTTTCCAAAAGACATTGCAACCAAGCTAGGATTTAACATGTCAGTGGCCCGCAAATAACCGGGCCGGCTGCGAGGTTATGTCAGACAGAAAACATTTTCTTGCAATCAACACAAAAAGAAAAATAATTACAAAGGAGCAGAGAACAAAAAGATACTCTAGCAATAAGTACAGCACAATGATTTTTAAGGATACAATCATAATATTACTTACAGTTACGCACTCTTGGATATTGCACGTTTCAGGAATCCTTCAGACTGCACCCATTTTCTGTTTCAGGTAATATTAACATACTAGCGTACCACTATGGAGTGGGTTTGTAAATAGGTTTTGAGTGGTTGCTAAATATTGCGGGGACGTGAAGTGACAGGTAGAAGTGTGGCATATGTGTCGCTCATAGCATTACAGTAAGTGAGATCTTGAATCCATGCCCGTACTGACGGTGCTTGCTTTCTACCCCAATGTAATGATACCTACCGCTTTGCTACTAATAAGGCCATTGCAGAGAATCTTATAATACTTTATTTTAATGGTTTAACATACCCCAAAAGGGCTGTCAGTGGGTTGGGGGGGCATAGGATGTTCTACCATGATGGACAGATGCCGGAAAACATCTCTCCAGTACGTGTTCACCGACGTGCAATGCCATGCGTGATGTGAAAAGTCCACCTCTGGAGTACCACATCTCACACACGCATTTGATACCATGGGATTCATTTTTGCTAGCAATTTAGGAGTAACGTAAGCTCTATGAAGATATTTAAAATGTATCAATTTATGTCTATAGTTTCCAGAGACGTAGCGTGTTTGGGAACAAAAGTAATGCCATATGTCGTCGGTGATAATGATATCTAAATCCTGCTCCCAGGATATATGCGCTTTAGCACCCACAGGTGAGCGAAGGGAAAGCGACCATTGATAGATGCGCGATACTAAATGAGCACTGCAGGTAAGGTTATCAGAAGTGTAAGTGGGGGAAAATCCTTCTGCTCAGTCAATGCATCAGGCAAGGTCTTCAACAAAGAGCTATGTATTCTATGGAGTAGGAAGCTATCCATGTGTGTGGCAGCACCACGTGAGGCTAGATCGCCGGTCAAACATGGCCTGGAGTCCCAAAAAAGTCACCCAGTTTTGAAAGTCTATGTGTTTTGTCTCCAATACACATCTGGGGTGGGTGACAGCTACACTTTGTACATTCCCTTTGGACAGCCACAAACACAGGAAGAGTGGGTGTGACAGATAACTCATCTTCATTCATCTGCATTCTGGTAGCTCTTCCTGTTTCCTCCACAAAGTGCAGATTACACCCTACTGATAGTCTGGAGCAAGGGATGGGAACAAAGTGGGACCTGTGCACTTTTAGTGTCCGCCTTGAAGTCACTCCCACTTCAAAGACACAAGTGGGTATAAGTACTGAACCACTGACCCTACCATAACAGTACACTACAGGACCTGTGAAGAACTCTGCCAGGAGTAAGAACTGCTGTGCTAAAAGGATTGCTACTCTGTTTAACTGCTGTTCTGGAGAAACTGCTTTGCTGTGCTGCCCTGCTGCCTGCTGAACTTTGCTCTGCTGAGGACAGGGCTGGACCCATCTCACTTGAACCCAGTGTGACTTCAAGGGTTTGCTGGCTTGCCCCCTGTTTTAAAGCCACAGGGTCATCAAAGGCTTCTTTCAACCCTGCAACAGCATCTGGACTCTGCCATCTGTGAGTCCTGCCCTGTCATGTGGTGCCAAACCAGTCCTGGGCCCTTGAGAGGTGAATTCTGCTGTGATGATCCATCAAAACTGAAGCATCAATAACTTTGCCCCGATCGAAACCGACGCATCGCCCTTCGAAGCCGACGCAGCTGCTACTTGACAGCATCACCTCAACGGACTGGGCTGCTCAACAATGACGGGCTGCATCGCTTAGGAATGACGCATCACCTGCATCATACAGAGGGTTCATCGACATAGCCTTCATTGACTGCGTGGATTGGAGCCGACACATTGCCTCCTCAGAACCTTGCATTGAGTCTTTGACGTCAACGTTTCCTCCATCCAAGGTACTTTTTTAGTGGGATCTGTGCGAGTCCTGTAGCCAGCCTGCCCTCCATTTACCTCGGTCTAGTGCGACCCGATGTCCCCGGTTCTCAATTCATGAATCTGAGCACTATAATTCCATTTAGTCTCTAAAATGTCATAACTCTGGTTCTACTAATTGGATTTTTATTGTTTTGGTCTTGTTTTACTCATAAAAATATAATATATTCTTCTAACACTGTGTGGAGTATTTTTATGGTGTTTTAATTTTGCTACTGTGCGTGTTGCACAAATACTTTACACATTGCCTCTTTAGAGAAGCCTGACTGCTCTGTGCCAAGCTACAAGAGGATGAGCACAGGTTATCTCTTAGTATCTATCTAGCTTACCCTGACTAGAGTCCTGGTTCCTTCTTGGACAGGGTGCATCCCTTTGCCAACCAGAAACCTAAATTCTAACAATGGTACAGCCTGGTTTAGACTCCCACATGTCCTTTAAGTGGAGATTATCCATGATCTTCTCAAGGTGGCACATCCCATTGGTTTGATGAATTATGGGAAAGGTACTAGTTCTTTCCGAATCAGGCATTTTAGAGTCTCTACGGGCGCTCTTCTCAGGCTGCAACAATAGTTCACGAAGTTGAGATCCACTAATTATATTATATTCAATAGGCCAAACTCCAGCCTCGGCTGGCTGACTGATGTTGTTTTCGGCAGCGCAAATAGAGCCCTAGTTGCTTCTGAATAAACACTCTTGAGGCTCTTATGAAGACACAGATCCCAAATTGGAGAGCCACATATGAGTGTTAGAAACACTTTAGCTTTGAATATGTCCAAAATATAACAGCCTATGGGGCATTTTAGTTGTTTGTAGAGGCGCCACAATTGGTTTTGCAAGAAAAAGCAACAGGCAAACAAGGTTTTTCATTGCTGCTGGATTTTAATTTGTCGTCTAACCGACCCCCTAAATATTGGTATACCACAACTGATGATATGGTTTGATTTTTCATAAGTGACTGGTTTTGCTAGAAATTAATTTCACAATTTTTGTTTTTGCCAGATTAGTTTTAGCTCATTCTTGATTTAAAAAAAGTATTGAGACTGGATAAGGCCCTTTGAAGGCCTATTTGAGTTTGGTGAAGCAAAATGGTGTCATCCGAATACTGTAGTAAGGCCACATGCTGACCACTTAGTCTCAGTGGATAATTCCTTAGGTTGATAAGAGATGGTAATAGGTCAGCAGTGTAGAGCTTGAAGAGATCTGGATCCAATACACAGCCTTGCTTCAAACCCAGCTTGTTGGAATTTCCTTTGAGATAATGGAGCTAGTACCCAGCTTGATCCAGACCCAAGTGTCCAAGTGTAGCAATCATTTTGACTTGAGAAGCTGATCGGGAATACCGAATGCCCCTTTTTGCATGGCTACCCCCACTTTTTCCCTGACATCTGATGCAACCTGAATTGATGTGCCTTGGGTCCCTGCCAAGCAGCTTCCCAGTGCCAATGTTCTTTCCTAAGACTGTACCTTTGTATCCATAATTGGCATATTCCTGGCCACAGGTAAGCCACTTGTAAAAGGTACCATGGGTAACAAGGTCAATGTGACCAAGGAAGGCCTCCAAGGGCTGCAGCACCTATTGTCCCACCCTATGAGGCCCTGCACCTTAACCCACACACACTGCTACTGCAGGCTGCATGTTTTGGTGCAAAGAAAAGTGAAGAGTCGACACATTGCTGTGTACCATGCCTGCAATCCACTGCCTAAGGCCTAGGTAAGTCACCTCTCTAGAAGGGTGCACTAGCCCTAAGGTGAGGGTACATAGGCATGAGCCCTGTATCCCTACAGTGTCTAAGTCAATTTTTAGACATTGTAAGTGTAGTAAAGCCATAAAGATTATATGGTCTGGGAGTTGTTTCCTGAGTAGCTGCCAGCCATTTGTCACCACAAGACAAGTTTCTGGATCCCTTGGTAGAGAGCCTCCACTCTCTGACTCCAGACCAAAGCCCATTCTGGGCAAAGGTGTCATGCCTCCTGTCCCAGTATGGGCCAGACCCACAGAAGTGGAAGCTTCAAAGGCCTGCCACGGCTGGATGGTGTTGATGCCTTTTGCTGCCCCCAGCAACTGTCTCCCACCGGTTCTGGCCCCCACTTTGGGTGGGAGAATCAGCAGGAAATCCAAGCTAAGAAGGGAGGTGTGTCCACCTTTGCCAACCACCTCCCCCTCAGGTGGGGTAGGCGAGGTGAAGCACACATCTCAGTCCCCTCTATCTTGAAGATGAGGAGACTTAGCTTCTAAGGAAGAGGCTCATGCCCCCTCCCACTGGAGGGTGACATAATAAGGGGTGTACCCACCCCAAAGAAGGGGCCCATTGGTCCACACCTGCACACCCCTTTAAGACCCCTAAATTTAGTATTTAGGGGCAACCCCGAACCTTGCGTCCTCAGATTCATGGAAGAAAGAAGGAGGACCAAAGAGCCATGCTAATCTAGGAAGGAGAAGAGGACACCAAATGCCTTGGTCCAAGTACAACCAGTGTGTCCCATCTACGACCTGCCCACAGCAAAAACCCCAGCAAGCCCAGCAGCCAGCAACCCCAAGAGCACGTAAAACCTGCGACCTTCCTACAGAGTCTGACTCCCGTTAACACCGGATTTGCTCAACCAAAGATTCACCTCCAGAATCCGGATTCTGGCAACTCTGCGATTCTGCAACACTCTGCACCCGACGCCCACGGCCTGAGATCGAGTGACCCAACAGCCCAAGAAGGGATCCTGACATGGTATCGTGTAGTACCTGACCTCCCTCAAGCCTCAAGTTAACACTTGCAGCCTCAACCTGAAGGGTCGCCCCGATGGCGACAGGCGACGGTAAGAAAACCTGCTGCCAGAAGAGACCCCTGCACCTAACACCCCACGGCTTTGGGTGGCCCAACCGATGATGTCCAGGTATCCCCCAAAATACCAACTTACCTCTCCAGCCAGTGGTCACCTTCAGGAAGCCTCCCTGCCTAAGGCTGCAGCATCTGTGTGAAATCGAAGTTCTCCATTGGCAAAGACAGGGTCCCCGGTGTCCGTTTTGCACCCTGCACCCGCGGCCCCAGTGCCACTGGCGGTGCAGCTCCTCTGCTGGTTATTGGCCCGTGCAGTGCTGACCTTAACCCTCTGAGCGTTGCTCCCACAACCGAGTGGCCTGCTCATCAGCAGTCCCTAAGCGAAGGCCCCCTTAGCCCCATTGGCTAACATTAGCCCCCTGCACTCTGTACCCAGCCACCCCAGTGCCGCTAGTGGTGCGACTTGAGCACCCATCTAGACCTTGGGGAACCTTGGTCTAACCCCCAAAGCTCACTCAGTAAGTCAAGTACTTACCATCAAAACCGATAACCATTTTTCTCCCGTACGAACCCATGTTATAAAATTTTGGGTCTAAAAATGTTCTAAGTGTGGAACTGTTAACGTATTGGTAAAAGTGAACTCAATTGCCAAGTCTAAAAAGCCACACTTACCTTGTATGTAAGGATCCTAAGGTGTGGTATCTAAGCATACGATCCCCAGTACTCAATGTAATCCAAAGTAACCCAAAAGTAACGAAAAAGTAATTGCTGCGTAATTTAAACTGTTTTAAAAGCATTTATCAACCTGCAACAATTGTAATTTCAAGCACAACTGAATTACCTTGAACAGTCTTGCATTTCGAATGTATAAATCACTTACCTGTTCCAAGTCCTGCTTGGTTCTAAAATAAAACATAAGTATACCTTTTTTATACTTTCCTAATTGGTCTGGATTCTGTCTCTGAGCGTGTGTATCAGTCCTTGATTGAGGGAATACAATGAATGCTTAACACACCCTCTG
This sequence comes from Triturus cristatus, assembly GCF_964204655.1. Classification (NCBI taxonomy): domain Eukaryota; kingdom Metazoa; phylum Chordata; class Amphibia; order Caudata; family Salamandridae; genus Triturus; species Triturus cristatus. The sequence goes on along the minus strand of NC_140591.1, from coordinate 139,695,240 downwards.
GATAAGCCTAACTGCTCGCCCACAGCACCACAAAGAGAGCTGTTAGTACTTACCTAACTTATCCCCTGCTATACCTCTGGGAACTCCTTGGACTCTGTGCACACTTTACTTTATTTTGGTATAGTATATACAGAGCCAGCTTCCCACACCCATACTTGCAATTTTGCCCATAGTATGCCACACTTTAGTCGGGCATAGAGAAACAAGCTTAGTTTTAAGGCTTTGTCTGCGAGTAGGCTGATTGCAAAGATGTTGTTGAGAGTTTTGCAGCATTTCCTAAGCCCAGCCTGGATTTTCGGGGGACTGTTCTGATTAAGGACCCACTCTTCTAGTTCTTCTAGTAGTACCCTGGCAAAGGCTTTAACGTTGAATAGGGTAACGGTTCTATAGTTTTGGGCTTCATTTCTTGGGTCATTCTTATGAATGGGTTGAAGAAAGAAGCCACATCAGTTGTTTGGGATGATGTTATTTGATAATATGCCTGAGTAAAGAGTTAAGAGCTGAGCGAGCCAACTAGTTAAGTCTTGAGCACCCCCCTGTGCTCCCCTGAGGCTCTGCACCCCCCACCTGCACCCAGATCGAGGGATGTTAGAGGAGGGAGGGGATAGAGAGGAAGGGCTCAGCCATGGCAAATGAGCGGTAAGGTGCCCCTAGCAATACACTGTGAAACACAGGCCACTTCACAGCGGCGTAAGCGAGGAACAGATGCCATCTCGGGCGTCTTCGGTAGAAGTTCCCCTCACAGTTCTCTGCTTGGGCCTTTGGGCTTGGTGCTCCGGGTCTTCAGCACCGATTGCAAGCAGCTTGGAGGCTCGACTGCGCAAGGCTGAAATTGCTGGAACTGCTTTGTGTTATGTGCTTTGTGCATCTCCTCTGCTCCTCAGCACCTCTCCTCCCCCTTGCCCTCAGCAATGGCATTCCAATCCAGTTGTGATCAACTGCAGAAAGACTGCATCAAGCATTAGAACTTAAATATTTTATGCATTTTGTTCTCCTTCGAGAAAACATCTTCTTGGTGATAGATTCACCTAGATCCCCCCTCGTGAAATTTGGGTCCAATTTCAATCGCATTCATCTGTCCGGTGCCTTGTGGTATGGATTTTACAAGCAGATTCTTCTTCATTTGGATGCAGAGATCAACATGTAGAGCAAAATTATGTTTTCAAGTACTGCTAAACTTTTTAAATTATTCGAAACATATTTGTGTATGACAGCATGGTAATTGTCTCAAACTATGTATGGATTGGTACTTTTTAAAGATAAAATGCAAAGTTAATGCAGTGTACTGCAAGTAATATCGATAAGGCCTTGTCTCAAACAGTATTTTCTTTTCTTGCATGTTAAGTATATGTCAAATACATAATCTCTGTTTGTCTTTTTACTAGAACCACATCTTCTGCAGAACATCAGTCAGACACATGAATTTTGACCAGCCTCAAGTCCATTGATTCCGCTTCTGAGTCAAGATCAGTCCTCTGCAAGCACCAACAGGGTTTATTGTGCATATGAGTTCAGTCTTGTAGCACAAAAAGCAAGGCACTAAGCAATGCGTACAAAACTCTGTTTACACCAGTGTAAGCCTTGAAACAAATACAATCTCAACAACCATTGACAAAGTCAACAGGTCTCATCTTTGAGACCTGTTGGTTTTGCCAATGGTTTTTAGCGGCTGTAGGACATCCACCTTTTCTGCGTGGTCACCTCATATTTTTCACCTTTTGCTGCGCCCTATATTTCTGCTTGTCTTAGCGCTGTGTGCTCTTTAACCCTGATAACCAGTGGCAAAGTGCCTGTGCTCTCCCTTTAACCATGATCAAGTTGGCATATTCCGCATTGATATATTTAACTTACCTTTAAGTTCCTAGTATATGGTACAATTGGTACCCAGGGCCTGAAAGTTAAATGCGACTAGCGGAATGCATTACCTATTGTGCCATCCACTACAGCTTAAACATTGCAACTTAACTTTTAAAAACCCTTTTTTACAGATAAAATCCTCCCTTTTCAATATTAATAAGTCACTCCTATGTTGGCCTTGTCACACACAAGGGTGCATGGTATTTAAAAGTAGGAAATGTAGAAATTAAACTTTAATATGTCTTCACACTGCCTAGCACCCAAAAGCAATATTTCACTGTGGCATGCCTAGCTGTCCTATGTAGAAACCTAGAGTACAGTTTAAACACCCAAAACGGTATCTTGTGAATGACACTAACTAGAAAAATAAGTGAACAACTATTTTTAATAGTTACTGAAAACTCACTGGTATAGTTGGATTTGTAATAAATAGTAAGGAAAAGAAGTCCGTAGAAAGCTACATTTTCCCTGCCTGAAGTTCTTGGAGGTACATTTGCATTTGCTACCCCACTTTTGCCACTGAAAAAGGTATGAAGTGGTTCCCAGGAGAAAACAATACTCTTACCTGAGTGCGCAGACACAAGTCCTCTGAAACTCCTGGAATATACAGGGTGGGGGGCTATGAGCATCCTTTTTTACATTACAGTGTCAAATGCAGCTTGAGGGTCAAATCGTCCTTGGCAGGTATGCTGGGTTTACTTATAACAATGGGGGCACACTTGATAATTTGATGGCTTTGAGGCTTCACCTTGATAAGAGGTGTAATTGGTCCTTGAAGTATGCAGTCACCCCAAATAATATTGTGCTATACTGCATCACGGATGCTGTGCAGTATTACTAAAGAGTTAACAAAAAAAGGTCCTATGACACATCTGCCAGGCACATTTAAGAAGGCACATGCAACATGCATGTGTTCGCCTAAAAATGCTGTAGAAAGCAAAAGACACACAGATGATGGACGGAATGCAGAGCAAATCAAACATTCACCCCCAGTGAAGAGATCTGGGTTAAATCCATAGTTCCATTGTTCACCATGCCACTCCAGTTTAGACCCAGCCATATGCAAATCAGTCTTGACCTTGTGCCTCATTGGAACAGTCCAGCCCAAACTACCAAGCCAGGTCCTCCTTGGACCAGAAACAAACATCCTAGGACCGGTTTCGGGACATCACTGCTCATCAACCAGGCTAGCTTCAACCCAGTGGCACAGTGAGCCCAGGACCCACATGTGGGCATACCCGGCACACTTAGGGCTAGTAAGCAAAAGACTCACAGATGATGGATGGAATGCAGAGCAAATCAAACATTCACCACAGTCAAGAGATCTGGGTTAAATCCATTGTTCTTTTGCTCACCATGTCACCTCAGTTTAGACACAGCCATATGCAAATCAGTCTTGACCCTGTGCCTCACGGGAACAGTCTAGCCCAAACTGCCAAGCCAGGTCCTCCCTGGACCAGAAACAAGCATCCTGGGTCTGGTTCTGGGTATCACTCCTCATCAGCGAGGCGAGCTTGAATCCAGTGGCACAATGAGCCTGGGACCCACGTCTGGCCATACCTGGCGCACTTAGGGCAAAAGCAAAAGACACACAGATGATGGACGGAATGTAGAGCAAATCAAACATTCAGCCCCAGTCAAGTGATCTAGGTTAAATCCATTGTTTTGTGGCTCACCATGCCACCCCATTTTAGACCCAGCCATGTGCAAATCAGTCTTGACCCTGTGCCTCATGGAAACAGAGCGGCCCAAACTGCCAAGCCAGGTCCTCCCTGGACCGGAAACAAGCATCCTGGGACCGGTTTCAGAGCATCACCTCTCATCAACCAGGCTAGCTTGAATTCAGTGGCACAGTGAGCCGGGAACCCATGTCTGGGCATACCCATGCACTTAGGGCAAGAAAGCAAAAGACACACAGGTGATGGACAGAATGCAGAGCAAATCAAACATTCACTCCCAGTCACAAGATCTGAGTTAAATCCATTGTTCTTTTGCTTACCATACCACCCCAATTTAGACCCAGCCATATGCAAATCAGTCTTGACCCTGTGCCTCATGGGAATAGCCCAGCCCGAACTGCCATGTCAGGTTCTCCCTGGACCGGAAACAAGTATCCTGGGACCGGTTTCGGGGCATCACCCCTCATCAGCCAGGTTAGCTTGAATCCAGTGGCACAGTAAGCCCGGGACCCACAGCTGGGCGAGAAAGCAAAACAGAAACTGTACTGGGGTGAATGTATGACATTCTGTCCATTAATTGATCTTTTTGCATTTGTCTCCCCGAGTGGGACGGGTATGGGAAACCCAAAACTGGTCCTAGGATGCTTGTTTCCAGTCCAGGGAGGACCTGGCCTATCAGTTCAGGCTGGACTGTTCCCATAGGGAGCAGGGTCAATACTGATTTGCATATGGCTGGGTTCAAACTGGAAAGGCATGGGGAGCAAATCAATGATGGATTTAGGCCCAGATCTCTGTACTGGGGTGAATGTATGACATTGTTCTGTATTCTGTCCATCCGTTGTTCTTTTTGCATTTGTCATCCCGAGTGGGACAGGTATGCCCAGACGTGGGTTCCGTGCTATCCATGTCACTGGCGTCAAGCTATCCTGGCTGAAGAGGGGTGAAACCCAAAACTGGTCCCAGGATGCTTGTTTCCAGTCCAGGGAGGACCTGGCCTATCAGTTCAGGCTGGACTGTTCCCATACGGAGCAGGGTCAATACTGATTTGCATATGGCAGGGTTCAAACTGGAAAGGCATGGGGAACAAAACAATGATGGATTTAGGCCCATATCTCTGTACTGGGGTGAATGTATGACATTGTTCTGCATTCTGTCCATCCATTATTCTTTTTGCATTTGTCATCCCGAGTGGGACAGGTATGCCCAGATGTGGGTTCCGTGCTATCCATGTCACTGGAGTCAAGCTAGCCTGGCTGATGAGGGGTGAAACCCCGAACCCGGTTCTAATGTGCTTGTTTCCAGTCCGGGGAGAACCTGGCCTGGCATTTGGGGCTGGACTGTTCTCATAGGGAGAAGGGTCAAGACTAATTTGCATATGGCTGGGTTCAAACTGGAAGGGCATGGGGAGAAAACAAACTATGGATTTAGGCCCAGATCTGTGTACTGGGGTGAATGTATGACATTGTTCTGTATTCTGTCCATAAATTGTTCTCTTTACAAAATGCTATAGGCTAATTTTTCTCTTGTTTCTTTCAAATCCGAGATGAATCTGTAAATAAATAAAAAAGTAGCACAAAAGTGTTTTTTTATTTTTTGATGTGCGGGAAAAGAGCAATACGTGGTGTAGCCTTATAGAGCAGAACATGCACAGAGGATGAGTGGTTAAGTCATATGGAGGGTGGGGTTGGGGAAAACAATACAGAGGACAAGGTAGAGCAACATGGGCAAGAGAGAGAAACATTGAGCACTAGGGATAAAGAAACACACTGGCTAGAGAGGAACATTGAGATGCACATGAGCAAGAAAGCAACGCAGGAGAGAAGCACACGATTAAGACACAGCAAAAAGTGGTGCTTCAAAATTGAGCAGTGGAAGAACTCAAGAAATGTGTCCATGCTTCAGGGAGGTACACACATAAGAAGAGGAAGTCAAGTTCAAACAAGCTGATGAATACAAAGCAAGCACATGAGAATGACAAAGCTAACCAATGGTAAGTACTTGTTAGACTCAGCCCACTACAAGCTGACAATAGGCCTTTTCACAAGCAGACATCTTGAGAAGTCTGGTTGGTGAGACCTAAAAATAATTAATTGTAATTATAGTGTGTGTGGTCTTTTTTCTTCAAAGACTGTAGCTAATCTCTCTCTTAGGGACTGTAACAAGTGAAAATGAGAACCGATAAGCCTACATTTAAACAGTAGGTAAAATGTACTTGTTACCGGGAGGTTGATCACTTCAGGAGCAGTTCATCGATAAATAACATTACTTCTTTTTTGCTGGTATCACTAAGACTTGTGATATGAAGATGCATTCTAATCATAATTTATGGATGAACTAAATGTATAATAAGTCAACAACAGTAAATGCCCCATGTATATCCTTGCCAATTATGGCTTTTAGATCGAGTGATTTACTGGAACACATAATATCACTTGAAACATACTTATATTTAATCCACAGTGCATGGGGTAACACACAGAGGTTTTTTCTTAAGTGTACACATATATTTTTGGGCTAAGAGAAAGACAAGTAGTAGTAGCTTCCTTTTAACAAATCAATAATCATTTGGTCTTCAACTGTATATAGGATATGCAGTATCTTTGCCACATGGGTCATTTAAAGTAGGAGGATTCAGTGAGAGGGGATTGAGCAAGCAAACAAGGACCCAGACAACAGGTGTCCAAAATAGGTGCAGAAAGGTCAGATCTATTCCTTATGTTTAGTATATCTAAGTAACATACATTTGCGAAGACTACATTCTAATGCCACTTACTTACATAGTCTGTGATTAGCCTGAAAATCTGTCACGGATCTGGTACTCCTACACTTATCTTGATCAGCCTTACCTCAACAATACAAGACATGCATAGGAAATGTATAAGAGGCAGACGAACTGGACTTCGGTGTTTAGACCAAGTTGAAAAATACCTACACACCAACAAAACATGCTTTTTAATCCTAACTTCAATTCCGGATGTAGAATGAACAAAGGAATAATAGTAGCAATAATCTAGAGATTGTATTCTCTCAAAAACATTTTATGGTCGTACTATACATTGTACCTGTGGAATAGATTGATGGACCTGCTGTCAGTACGCACATTCATACCTAATTGTTGTACAAAAAACATTAAGTGGATTCTCTAATTCCCAAAAACGCAAATGCATATTTTTGTAAGTGGAACCCCCATTTTCCATGCTAAGTCTCCAGATGGAGCCAGCTCCTTTGAGACTGTGTGTTACAATGGATCACTGATGTCGCTTCACTGTTCTCAACTTACATGCGGTTGGCTCCTTCCCTTCTGCAGCTGATCACAATCACTCATGCCCAAACCCCACAGGCCTAATGAAAAGAGTAGAAAGCTTCAAGATGTGTTACTAACTGGTTGTCAATTCACCACCCAATGGAAGTGAGATCATTGGTGGTTTGCCTGCTGATGACAACACAGGGTTGATCTTTCAACCCAACTTTAACCCCGCAGACACTGCCCAGGGGCAAAGGGAGGGACAGTCATTGAAACTATAGAAACGTAACCATGGATGTTGGAGTCCTGTTTACTTATTGTTCCAACCGCAGCTTTCCTGTGCCCATACAACAGGGGTAGTAGCAAGGGTACTGCCAGGTGCACCAAAGGGCAAACGAGGGGTAGCAGGTATTGTCAGTGGCCATTCCTATTTAACATCTTTCACTCTCTAAATCATAACCATATAGGAATCCATCCTGCTTTAATTGCTGTTTATATTGTTTTACTGATGTGTGTAATTTGTGAGAATTGAACAATACTGCAAGACCTACTTGTAATGTCATATTCTAAAATGGCAAACTTCAGCAGTGTGTAGGTTGTCTCGTCTTTGTGTTTTTAACTGAAATCGAACTAATGTAACCTAAGATGCACTATCTTCCATTTTGAAGTGATGCTGTAAAACACCATGTGATCATCATTGTTGTTACTATTTCTTGTCTAAATAAAGAAATTCAATCTTCCCAGTAAAAGAGAGTGTTCCCAGGAGCTTCTCACAGACTTGTACCTTCTCCCAGAGTTGTACCTAACCAAGGACATCCCAGGTATCATTTATACAATGCGCCGAATAATGTGCTTAAATAAAGTATGAGAGTGATTGTATTCAATGTAGTAACATTATGAGACAATTCTCAAATATATTCTGTACTAAAATCTTTCTTCTTGCTTGTTTCTTAATGGCACATATCTTGAGAATCATGTACTTGCTTAGTAGTTTTTCAATTTCTTTGTCTAAAGCCCTATGAAAGGACATTTTTTTCCTCTGTAACTAGGATACCCGATTCGCCCTTTGTAAGGTGAATATATGCTGAATTTTCCATTGAACTTTACTGGGTTCTTTGTACTATGATCTGCATTCCTTATTGTACCGAGGTTGATGATGTATTTTCTTTATTTTGCTCAACAATACTTTACATATACACAGTGAAATATTGACCCACGTCTTTCACTCTTAGTGAGAATGCTACAGTTCTCATTCTGGTTGTGGGCTCAACAGAGCTAGAGACAGGTCCAATCAGAGAGCACCAAAATCGGTATAGAAACTACACCGCTCACGGTCTGAACAGTTGGTAGGCGTATGGTAAGATTATGAGAAGACTGGTTTGTGCGCTGACCGGAGCGCATGGAACTAGGCAGAGTTAAGTGACACTGCTGTCACTTGCAGAAATAGTGAAAGTTTGGTTTTTGGCTCTCTGAAACTGACTCCCCGTATCTCAACGAGGGAGAGCTCAGAATGTGGGCTGGCAGGCCGCCTCATTTCTTTGACTGTTAATCTTGTGCAAATTTACTTTTGCAAGAGTTGAGTGAGAGGCCGAATCACTCTGTGCAGAGGCATTATCTGATTTTTCAATGGTTTTACCACTGGGCTATGGAAACCTTTTGCAATCAATCCAACCTGGAGGGTTGTGGAAGTCTGAGTTCCATACCACTAAATGTCAAGCTTCTCTCGGATTGATCCAAGTTAACATGTGAATTAAGATCATTTCCTTGCACATGCAAATCATTTTTTGAAAGAGACCGTGTTCAAACCTGCAAACCCCTGACAATCCTCTGTCTGATTACAATAAATAGAAGGTGCCACCTGCTACTGGCTTGTCAGTTCGGCTGGGCTGTTCCAAGTGGAGCAGGGTCAAGACTGATTTGCATATAGCTGGCTCCAAACTGAGATGGCATGGCAGTGGCTGGGAATAATTCAAATATTCCACCAATCACTTTTTGTATACATTAGTGTGTCGCCCTATGTGGGATGGGTATGCCCAGATGTGGGTCCCGTTCACACTATGCAACTGGAATCAAGCTATACATGGCAGATGAGCCCATAAATAGGATGAAAACGGTCCTGGGCTGCTTGTGCTCCGGTTCAGGGAGGACCTGGCTTGGCAGTTCACACTCAACTGTTCAAATTGGAGCACAGTCAAGACTGATTAACATATAGCTGACTCCAAACTGAGGTGGCATGGAGTGAAAAATAACAGTGGACTGGGAGGTTGTGGTTACAAGTGGCTGAGATTAATTCAAGCATGCATCCATTACTTTTTTGTATACTTAGTCTGCTAAGTTTGATCAGACAGTATGTTTTATGCTGTAAGACTCGTTCTCTCTTTTAAAAAAAACATTATATATAGAAGACTTAGCTTCAAGAAGCAATGAAGCACCTTACAGAGAAATATTTTATTTGTAGCAGAGGATCAGAAACAAGAGGTGAAATAAATACAACAGTCAAGTGTGTCTGGTCTGTTTGAAAATACATTACAGCAACTTGGATGTGATAGCGAAGAGTGTAGTAAACTATAAATAACCAGTACTTTATAGCACACTGTACAGTTGTTTTTCCACTAAGCATATTAACATCAAGTGTTTTGCCCAGAACCAAACTTTATTGCCTACCAAAACCAAAATTAGAACCCAGGTCAAAGTGTTTGGAGGTCGGTAACTTAATCAATTGGTCATATTTCCTACCTATGTTGAGATTCTTCTCTTCTAATTCTCTTGTCTTTATAATGGGTTGTAGAACGATTAAGTGGATGTAGTAATGTACTGCTACAAGGCAGGCATAGTGCACCACTGCTTATGCTACATTACATGTGGCCTGGGGGGTAGTGGTTGCTCCTCCGCTTTGGTGGAGGAGCATCGCCCCACTGCTTTCAGCTGTGCTAGAAGAGGAAACATAACATGATAATAACTTTCAGTTAATATCATGTTATGTTTCCTTTGCGGGCTAAAGGGTGGGAGGGGCAGAGTGGTTTACCAACTCAAGTGTGCAATGCTCCTAACCAGTCATGCGCACTTTTCCCTTCTCCATGCAGGCTGCAATGCAACATGCCCACCCCTACAGCCCCAGGCTGAGCCCCGTATCACGGCGCTCAGACCAATCACAATGCTCCATTGGAGCGTTGTGATTGGCTTAGGGGTGGGAGCCTGGCTGCCTGCTTACTGTTCCTAGAAACAGACTCAGGCCAGCAGGAGCAGAGACACAGGACCCGGCCTGAAGGTAAGTTTTTAAAAAATGTTTTATTTCCAACCCCGTCCCCCTGCGTGACACCCCCTGCCAACATCCTCTGCGGGCCCCCTAGTGACCCCCACACCCGCCCGCCAACTACGAGCCATGTCGGCAGCCCCTGCCTGGGGCGTAGAAAAAATGAAAGTTATTCTGCAGGATACCACTACTAGATTTAAATTGCAGTGGGTAATCTCTCAAGCTTTCTAGTTTCAAGAAATACTTTGAGAGAAATGTGTGCCCCCTATTAGTGTAAGGGATACATTTTAATTTCAGTAGCAGCTGGTGATTTTGAAGGTTTGAGGGTAGTAGGTCACAAATATCCACCCCACATTTCACAGAGAAAGGGGATTAGGAGTGTTCACAGATTAAGTATTGGACTTTACAGTACAATTTTCACATACATGTAGTAAAAAGCCACATGTTCTAAAGATCGATATAGAAAACAGTGGTCCTAGACAATACTTAACTATACTCAACTCAATGTCAGTAATGGTGTATAGTTCTGTACACAATTCATAGAGGCTGTAGGGACATAAAGTTAAAGAGAAAATTGAATCATAACAAACCGGGCCACTTCCAATTGGTTAACTCGTAAAATTAAATGTATTCATTTTACGCTAAGTATTCATTCAAAAAAATTAACCACATATGCAGAGGCATAATATGCAACATATAATATTACACACGGTTACTGTCAAAGGGAGAAGGGAGAGTGTGAAAGTAAGTGCTCATGTAATAGAAAATGGAGGTAGAATTCAAGAGGAATCAAAAAACAATTCAAGTATATTAGTGCAAGAGGGATTCGGCAAGAAAACCTGACAGAATCGGTATCCCTACAGTTTTGGGCCTACCCATACACATAGTTTAAATTTCTGTTTATTTTTAACACATCTTTTTTCACAGTGTAACTTCTTCTGTGGTTGGGATATGAGGGGGATGAATGCGGGGTGTAGGCCCATTTAGGGGATGTCGACGTTTCGATCCTGGTGCAAAAGGGTAAGTGGATTCCTCTGCTGCGGGTCTTCCTCAGGACAGGGTGGGGGCTGGGGCACCAAGTCATAGGTCGCGGTGAGAAACCAAGAGATTACTTCATGGTTAACTATGTTCAAAATCCGGTTGGTATTTCAGGAACGGAGACAAATCTCACAGTGCCGCTGTGTGGAAGCGACGAGAGTCCTTTCAGGCGTTTTCGTTAAGGGAGATCAATTCTTGGGGTCCTGAATTCTTTGACTAGCGGAGGCGTGCCGCATCCGTCGGCGTCTTAGTAATGGAAAGAGGCGTGCTTGAAATATTCAAGCACTTACACTCTATGCCAAGCAAGATCAACCATTAACATAGGTGTTGTGGTTTCACCTTTTCCACAAAAGGTTTGAGAAAATAGTGGCAAAATGGTGCATTTTACAGCATGATTTTCCCTAAAAATCATGCAATCTGAAAGTAGTAAGGCTGAATATTAAATTGCACAAATATCAAAATCTTATTCCAAGGGAAAGAATAGCAAAGCAAGAAAGTTTTAAAGGATCATACAGCTGTGCTATCACTCAGAGTAAGGAGAACTTACAGGTTTGCACAATAGACCCATTAAAGTAGACTCACAAGTTCAGGTTTTCTACTAACATAATGATTTTGTCATCAATATCAAATATAAATATACATTTGGAGATGAAATCATTTTTTCTTTGTAATATTTGCTTCTTCTTATTACTAAGTATATGATTGATGCCTAAATGTCAGGTTGTAATTTTCATAAAGTATTTGTATTCTGTCACGCATGATAGGTTGTGCTTTGCATGCATATGGTTCAGCATTTTATGCCAGGAAGCCCTTCACATGACATAAATGAGCTATTATGCCAAAGGAAGCACCATTATAAAAAGGAAGCACAAAATATTTCATGAATTACTACATTACGCTAAGGGGGTGATTACGATCTCACTAGGAAAGCCCTCCGTACGACTCTGATCTGGAGGGCTTTCCTAGCGAATCACACTGTGTGAGTCCATTCAAACGAGTATGATGCAGCCATATGCTGTCGGACTCGGTTCGCTCGGACTCCCATTGAACTCTATCGGAGCCTGTGTACCGATGTGTACACAGGCTCCTACAGCAAAAAGGGGGTGGGTGGGGAAAAGCGTACACGCTGTGGCGGGCACCCCATGTTGCCCGCCACACTGTGCATGCATGGATCAGGAGGACCCACGTGCACCCCCTCGCGAACGATTCAGATGGCCCCAGTGAAGGGGGGCCTGCTACGACCCCCTGAAGTCCGATTCCGACAGCAGTTTTGTCTCGCTGAGACCGAGTCGATACAGTTGTCTGAATCGTGCATAGTACTCGCTCATTCGGAATCTGGCTCCATTGCACGGCACGATTCAGCTCTGAATGAGTCGCACGGACAGGATCTGGTTCGGAAACGATTCGGTCGACGCGGACGAGTTCTTCGCATCGTACTTGGTCGTTTGGAGCAGGGGGCGACTCGGTTGGAAACATAGGCTCCGAATCGGATGTGCTTGTTCCGGAACCCATCTAGAGGACTTCCTAGTGAGATCATAATCAGCCCCTAAACCAGTATTAAATCTGGGTAGGGCATGTGCGTACACAGGATGCTAGCAATATGTTACAAATGATTATATTACCACCATTATGAATAACAAGGATAAAAACCATCACAGCCAAAATGCCCACAATTTACAAAGACAGTCAGGAAGTTCAACAATATCCTATACAACAAAGTAGGCAGACAACTAGCCTCATCCCCTACATTGTACATTCTTAATCACTTATTTACAATGGCCAAGATTCATAATAGAGAAGTGTGGCTCAATGGTTAGAGCGGCAGACCCTGATGCAGAGATCTGGCCCGGGACCAGGATTCAATTCCCCGCCTTGGCGGGTCTTGGGCTCAAAATTCCACGAACCTGACAATTCTCGCCTCGGCGCCTATTCCAATCATGGAGTCCCACTCTGCAACTCTGGGCAATAGCTTGCTTAATCTCCACAACGGCCCCCACAATGCTAAGGATGCCTGGCCTCCACCTTGGGGGTGCCCAGGAGTGTACACCTCACAGGGAAAGCCAGGATGGGTTCCACAGCGGTATTCGTACAAGCACCTTGAGACCCTTGCGGGTGAGTAGTGCGCTATACAAGTATCAATTTACAATTTACAATTTATAATACATGTGAGGAAAACAAGTAATGCATTGGGAAGATCTGTGTCAACAGTATATGGAAGAAACACTTGAATTATTCCTTCACAATGTGATACACTCTCTAGATTCAATCATAAATCGATCAACACTACTGACAGAAAACAAGTTTGATATAGATACAATTTTTTTTAAATGTATATTCATGTAAAAAATACACTTTTTATGTTTCACTGTACACATACATACAAAAAATAATAAATCCAAAGAAATTATAAACAACAAAACAATACAAAAGAGGAATATAACCTCTATTCCTTATTTCCCTGCTAGTGATTGTGGATGCTCACACTTTTTTATAGAAGCATTCCATTTTATAAGAAAACCCTGACAACAAGTACTATGAGGAAAACAACTCGCTCCTCTAAACAAATTGATTAGTACTTTTTTAAAAACAATTTCCACATAATTTGAATTTGAGAAGGGCTTCTTCAGTTCTTATAGTCGACGCGTTTCAGCCCAACTTGCTTTGGGCCTCATCAGGACTAGGGTATATAAGGAAATCTTTCGATAAAGACACCTAAAAAACAATAACTATTTTTACTCACAAATTAAACAATATACATATATGCATCTATTTACAAATATATACTTACCAAACACTAAATACACAGGAGCTAGAGTCAATTATACACCTGATATAATCCACTTTATATGATAATAGATTCCTCTCTTGGGGTGGCAGACCAAAAGTATAAATGTGTTACACCAGGCGCTACACCTGCAAACAGAATCGAACCTTAAACCCCTGAAGGAACGAATCCAGGATGGAAAAAATCCATAAAGGAGAAAGTCACCCGTGGCGAAAGCAAACAAATGAATAAGGGCAAACAAAAAAGAGGAAAAAAAACTATTGCATGGCGTGTGTTAACATGCGAAATAAGTATTTGAAAGTTCAAGCTATTAGAACCAGTATCAAATACCCATCTAATTCAGAGATAATTGTGTAAGTCAATGAAAACCTCTGATAGCACGAATAACCTAAATCTACACATCAAGGGATAAACGGTCGAATAGTCGGAGCAGAGAACACGTACAGCGAACGGTAAGAATTGACCTCTGCTGCTCTGACTTTTAAATAGTTCATGAGTTTTCTATTATTTGAGAATGAGTTACTATTATTGGGATCACGTTTCTGCATTTACAGAGGACTTTAGAAGTGTGGCCTTGTATGAGTACACCATGTGACGTTCAGAATACGTTACATTTCAGCTTTGAACGGGTAAGAGTATTCGGCCATTTGTCCCTTGATGTGTAGATTTAGGTTATTCGTGTTATCAGATGTTTTCATTGACTTACACGATTATCTCTGAATTAGATGGGTTTTCTTGTTTATATGCCTGCAGAATTACCGTGGGACCTTTTGTTTTCCTTGGAGTAACTGCGTTTCTGACAGTTTTATCAATTAAACCAGGAATTTTCTTTGAGATTGGTAAATATATATTTGGAGTGGCATTAGATGGGTATTTGATACTGGTTCTAATAGCTTGAACTTTCAAATACTTATTTTGCATGTTAACACAAGCCATGCAATAGGTTTCTTTCCGCTTTTTTGTTTGCCCTTATTCATTTGTTTGCTTTCGGCACGGGTGACTTTCTCCTTTATGGATTTGTTCCATCCTGGATTCGTTCCTTCAGGGGTTTAAGGTTCGATTCTGTTTGCACGTGTAGCGCCTGGTGTAACACATTTATAGTTTTGGTCTGCCACCCCAAGAGAGGAATCTGTTATCATATAAAGTGGATTATATAAGGTGTATAATTGACTCTAGCTCCTGTGTATTTAGTGTTTGGTATGTATATATTTGTAAATAGATGTATATTGTTTAATTTGCGAGTAAGAATAGTTATTGTTTTTTAGGTGTCTTTATCGAAAGATTTCCTTATATACCTTAGTCCTGATGAGGCCCAAAGCAAGTTGGGCTGAAACTCGTTGACTATAAGAACTGAAGAAGCCCTTCTCAAATTCAAATTATGTGGAAACTGTTTTAAAAAAAGTACTAATCAAATTGTTTAGAGGAGTGAGTTGTTTTCCTCATAGTACTTGTTGCCAGGGTTTTCTTATAAAATGGAATGCTTTTATAAAAAAAAGTGTGAGCATCCACAATCACTAGCAGGGAAATAAGGAATAGAGGTTATATTCCTCTTTTGTATTGTTTTGTTGTTTATAATTTCTTTGGATTTATTATGTTTTGTATGTATGTGTACGTGCGCGCCCACTTTACGCAGTTAGTGCTACGCGCACCGCGTGCCCACGTTACGCTAGATGGGCCATGTACGCACGATGCGCTTCGCGCACCGTGCGCACATGGAGGACATATGATGCGCTTTGTTGTGAAAGGTAATATTTTAATTTTTCACATGATGTGATAAGCCTTGCACAAATGGTGCCCTGCGGCCACCATTTCCACATGGGGTGGGGAGAGTGAGGATATTGTTTTTTTTTTGTAATTTTTACCGTACGCGTACGGTAAGCTTAATCGGCGAAATTATCGAAAAAATTAAAATTCCGTTTTTGCCTTTAGGGGAACTTTGGGGACTCCCTCAACATGGCTAGGTGCAATGGAGCTGTTTAAACAGCCCCTTTACTTGTTTTTACTCTTTGTTTTTTAACCCCCTCTCAGAGTGCGAGAGAGAAAATGGCGGCCGCCACTTCCTGGTTTCGACCGATTCGAATGTTTACTAAGATCTAACAGCCAATCAGAATCGCGCCCGCGCACGTCACCGTACGCGTACGGTAAGCGCACCGTAAGCGCACCGTAAGCTGGCTCAGATATATATATTGATTTAAAGGCTATTTTCTCAGAATCTACTGAACAGATTTAAACCAAACCTACAAAAGGCACTTCCTTGACCTGTAGACTACCTCTCTGCCAAATTTCAAGGAACTCTGTTCAGCCGTTCGGGCTGTAGCTGTGTCTAAAGGTCCTATGGAAAAATGCATGGGAAAAACGCGTTTTGGGACACCCCTTTTATCTCAGCCCCCGCTTGACGAATCCCCCCGAGACTTTCAGGGTAGGAGCGGAGCGTAGCGCCCCATTAGTTTTGAAAATTTTGCGAGGATTCGTCTACCGGCGCCAAAGTTATTCAAAATAGAATGTTGCGGTTTTCCTATGGAAACAGGGTCCTAACTATAACTACCTACTGGCGACCGCCAGTAGGTAATATATATATATATATATATATATATATATATATATATATATATAGCTGTGTATGAGGAACTTTGATCCCTTTTGCATATGCCAAAAGGTCAGTCAGTCAGTCAAAAAACTTCATTAGGCTCTATTTGAGCCATAAAAGTGTGCACAAAATCCAATTCATTTTCATCCATTTACATATAAAATCATAAATAAATACATATTACTTTCATTAAAAAAAGAAGAAAGAGAACATAATATACATTTAGTATTTACTACGTATCCAAAAGGTCTTAATGTTTCCATCCTCTACATGTCTCACACATTAGAGATTCCAATCAAGTCCCACCAAGCATTTACACGCTAGTTTAGTCACTTCTTTCAACATAGTTTGCGCCCATACGAGTGATGCTATGGTGGCTTTTCCCTTCCTTCCCAAAAAATCTGCTGCTCTGTCCCAGGACAGCAATACTGTTTCTGTCGGGGTGAGAAGGTTTTTGTTCCCTCATAACCCACAGATATAACGACTGGTGCTATCATACTGCACCTATCCAGCGTCACTACTGAGTCGTTTTCTGGGTCATTTCCAATCATTCATCAGCTGTAGTTGGGAGGCCCAGTAATATGATCTTAGATGTGGCAGCATCAATCCATCCTTGTAAATGGATCTAAACAGTTTTTTATAATGCTATCCTTGGCGGTGCACCATCCCAAAGCAACGTACTCTACTCTCTGTCAGATCCGAAGGAACATCTCTTCAGGTATCAGGAACTATGTGTAGTGGCGTTTTAACCCCTTAGCTGCTGGGATTTCCCGCTCCAAGTGCTGAGCTCTTTTCTGGCTGTTTGAGATTGTTCGTGCTTAGGCCCCATACATTTTTGGCCACATAAGGCATCCAAGCAAAATTTGTGTCTTTTTTTGCCAACATCCTAGGGATTGTAAAGGTACCCAGGGTTTGAAGGGATCCATGAAAATATCCAAAATAAAGCAACATTTTGAGTTTTGGGGTAAAATAAGGAAAAGAGGCTGATTCTTTTTTATAAAAATGACAGCAACAAACAGTTTGCTGGCTATCAGGAACATGCAGAGCAGAATCAAATAAACACATTTTTACCAAAGTTTTGCCATTTAACCCAAATTTCCTACTTTTTGTGCCTTCAACCTACTTTCAGTTTGTGGTGGAAACAAGTGTAAAACCCATGGGTGATCCAGGAAAGCAAAATATTTCTGGAAAGTGGATAACATTTCGGACTCAGCAAGTGGTCATATGTGTAGATAGCTCAAGGCTTTCCCAAAGAGTGCATACACACATCCAGGAGGTCATGCAAAGCCACTTTACATAGCTTTTCATGACATCGTAGATATGGAGTAAGACAAAGCAGCGCAAGTCACTAGGTTGTCTTACTCTGTGTCAATGAGGCATTCCATTGTTGCGGTGGGTGTTCCCATGCAACACCAATGGATTTTGATGCATTCCCAGAATTACATGGACTTTGCGATCCTGGGAATGCGTCAACAGCCTACGCTTCCACAGGGGAGGCATAACAAGTAGAAATAACTTTATTATTATTACCTCATTCTGCAACACACATAGAAGGATGAAAACGCCTCCATTGATTGTTTTTGTGCATAAACAATCATTGCTACAACACAGATACCCTTGCACTATGGTGGAAGTGTGCCTGCGATGGAGCAAGGCAGCCAAAACAGCACCAGTACAGTGGCAAGGGACAGGAAGGTGCTTTATATCATAAATACTATGCATTCCTGCCCTTTCCTTTTGATGCAGGTCAGCACAGCAAAGTAACTTAATGCACTGCCCTACGTCAAAAACTTGTAAATGAGGTCCTTATTGTTCAAATTAAGAATTATTAAAAATGAGTTGGAAAAACAGCCATTTGTGACGTTTTCATCTGTAACATTTTGTCACGACGGCTGATTTACAAAAAGCAATGTACAAAGAAGTTCACTAGACCCTTTTGGTTGTGGAAAAACATAGGGTTTGTGGGTTCTCCAAAAATCTGAGATACCCAAAGCCAACAACTGAGCTGCACCATACAATGGTATAGACCAATTCATATCGGGAAATATGTAGAGTGAAAAATAGTATCAAGATAATAAATGTTTAATTGAAATAGGAACAAAACATGAGATTTTGGAGCAGTGGTTATTTGTAAATCTCTGAAATTGTGGGTACCTGTACTAGCGTATAATTTAAAGAGTATTTTTCAGAATTTCTTCTTTCTTACACACTGGCTTACATTTGGAAGGCAAAAATACAGCGAAATCAATTTGGTAATAACAAATATCCAGCTATTCTATGCTCCTACATGTCTTCCGATAAAAATGGTACCTCACTTGTGTGGGTAAGTCTAGTGCCTGTGACAGGAAAAGGCCTAAAATGCAACATAAATACAACACATTTTTCCACTCAAAAATGACCTATTTTTGGAATAGTATGCAGTTGTGGATTTTGGACCCCAGTTCAGCGGGCACCTGGAGAAATCTTGTAAATCTGTACATTTTTGGAAACTTGACACCTAGGGGAATCCAGGATGGGGTGACTTACATGTCTCTCGCCAGGTTGTTTTAGCCAGAATCCATTGCGGTCCTATAACTTTGACTAAAAACATATTTTCCTCACATTTCTGTGTTTGAAAAGTTCTGAAATGTGTAGGGAGTCACAAACTTCCTTTTGCCCAACATTCAATCAATCAGTCAATCAGGAATTTTATGAAGCACAACTACTCACCTGTGAGGGTCTCAAGGCGAACATTCTCCTAAGCCTTTCTGATATAAATGGTACCTCACATGTGTGGGTAGGTCTAGCACACGTGAGAGGCAAGAGCACAAAACGCAACATGGATACATCACATTTTTCCACACAAAACTTACTCTGTTTTTAAAAAGTAAGTAGCTGTTGATGTTGAGCCCTAACTCAGCCAGCACCTAGGGAAACCTGTCAAACTTGTATATTTCTGAACACTAGACACCTTGGGTAATCCAGGATATCCACAATGCCATGCAAACCTCAAACGTTGGCTGAAATCCCTCATTTTCATTAGATTTCTTTGATGGAAACTTCCTGAACCCGCAGTAACACACAAAATTCCTACCACCCAGAATTACCCCACTTGCCAATAAAAATGCTACCCCAGTTGTGTGGCTAGGCCTAGTGCCTGCAACAGGAATGCATCAAACCAAGGTCAAAGCGAGCCATTGTGTGGGGGACTCCTATTGACCTCGGTTTGATCCATTCCTGACGCTGGAATAAGTGGGGCTGCAAGTGAAGCAATGCTGGGTTGTAGGAATTGTGTGGATTTCTGCAGATTCTGGAAGTTTCCATCACAGAAATGCTAGAAAATGTATGATTTCAGACAAAATTTGAGGTTTTCAGGTTTTTCCGGTTAAGAAAACATCATGGCAATCAAACAAGGCACACCACACTGGAATCACCTGATTGTCTACTTTAAAAAAATTCCATGATTAGTAGGCTTCCATGGGTGGCGTCTGAGCATGGAGCTAAATTCTGCAGCTACCACTATTGCTGATCTCTCCATGTAGCACTTTAGTATCTAGATCTCTTGGCCCACCCACACAAGTGAGGCACCATTTTTATTGGTAAACGTAGGGGAATGCTGTGTGGTAGGAAATGTGTGGTTTCCCGCAGAATCCAAAAGTTTTCCTCACAGAAATTTGAGGAAATGTGGGTTTTTAGTCAATGTTTGAGGTTTGCAGGGCATTGTGGGTAAGAACATGGTGTGGGATGCATGCAAGCACACCACCCTGGACTCCCCCAGATGTCTAGTTTTCAGTTCTGTCTGGGTCGGTAGTTTTTTCTAGATGAAAGCCTACCCAAGCCTAAAAAGTGCAGCTGTTTACCATTGCAAGTGGGATGAAATTGGGAGTTAGCCCAACTCTCCTGGCCCATATGTGAAATGTAAACCCCCAAAAATCAAATGCCCTCTTACTTCCTGTTGTGATGGAATGCTTTAGTCCAAAGGGGAGTAGAAAGACTGTTAAGGTTTTAGGGATGAGGGTGGGGCTTGATGTTAGGATGGGAAAGACCCACCCCATTATTTTATTAAAAATACATATTGCTTACATACAGTGGGCTTTCTGCCCCCACCTGGGGGAGATTGGAGGTAATTACCCCATCTGCCTGCGGGGGCAGAAAGACTGTCTCCCCATTTATTTAGGGTTTGGGGAATGGGGAACCCCCACCCCTCTTTTTTTTTAAAAAATCCCTGTAGGTTAGTGGCATTTCTGCCTATCTTGGGGGCAGATCGGGTGTAATTACCCTCATCTTCCCCCGGGGGTGGAGACTGTGTTCCCATTTATTTGAGTTTGTGCATGGCCATGTTCATTTAAAAAAATAATATTAATAATAATCTCTGGCATTTAGTGGCCTTTCTACCCCACCGATGGGGGGGGGGGGGGACTGGGGGAATTACCTACCCTCAAGAGGGGCAGAAAAACTGAGTCCCCATTTATTTGGAATGGTGGCATGGCCATTCCCATGGTGGGCAGCCCCCACCCTCTCTTTGAAAAAAAATATTTCCCTGGGGTCTAGTGAGCTTTCTGCCCTGATGATGGCAGATCAGGGGTAATAAACCCCATCTGCTGGTGGGTAGAAAAATTGTGTCCCTATTTCTTTGGTGTGGGGGCATGGCCTTGCCCATGGTGGGCAGCCCCACCCCTCTTTGGTTTATTAAAGAATTCAATGGTGTCTTATGGGCGTTCTGCCCCAGCCCCCTCCCCCCGGGGGCAGATCAGGCATAATTGCCTCCATCTCCCTCAGGAGTAGCACAATCCCTTGCCCAATGGGGTGCCCCCTCTATCCCTGTTGTCTAGTTGATGTATCTCTGCTTGGGGCTCACTCTCCTGTAGGGATCCCCTTGCAGGGATTCACAGGACAGAGGTACCATTGGAAAGGGGAGATTCTCCCCATTCAACAATACCTCTCTCATAAAAGTCAGTGTTTGGGGGGGCTGAAATATCCCCCTAAGCAATGATTCAGTGAAGGTGAAACAAGCCCTTCAGCTTGTTTTACTTTCACTTTTGTATGTAATCATATCAGGGCACAGTGAGCGCTGATAGCCATTCCATACAAAAAAGCCCAGGATGCTCAAGAAGCTCTTCCTGAGCATCCTGAGCCTCTGGGATTAGAAAGGAAACCCTCTGGTGGGGCCTTCTAACCTTCCTCAGTGTTGGCTAATGACTGACACCTGCACTGGGGAGAGTGTGCGGGTGTCGTCCACTTGCACATTGGAGTTAATAATAAAAAGAAACTAATACAGTTTAGATTAATGTGCAGAATTAACTTGTAGGTTTTAATGAAAAATAATGTGTTTAATGCAACAATTGTTGTAGGCAATCATATTTACTCGCACTAAGCCTCAAATGGCTGAAGCAACTTGCCTGACAAGCTGACATGACTAGAAAATGCTTAACATTTATAAAATGTTTATTTCTTGACTTTTCCATTGACATGTTTTTATAATGAATAATAGTTGCTTAAATGTATTCATCTAATTCTGCAAATGTTTCATCTACAATGTTTCTCCTACAATGATTGCTGCTAATAAATATATATGTTTTGTTATTTAGAATGATATAGAGAAGAAAATCCCACATTGGAAAGTAGTTTTAAACAAAAAAGTGTTATACGAGTAGACAAGATGTAATCACTAGAGGATAAGAAATAATCGACATTGAAAGCTGCTATGTAGAGCCATTGTGTTTTCCGTGAGAAAACAAGTAGTGATCATATTCTTAGGAGAGTATCGAAAGATGATTGACTGGCTGAAAAAGGAAGAAAACCACAAGCTTCATCATTGATAAAATGTTTAGTCTTTGATAGTGGTTGTTCCTAGTGTAGGTTACCATTCCTCCACTTGCCATTCGCATTTATTACCAGACATTTACGTTATTTGTACATGTTGCTTTGAGACTCTACTGGGTTTCTTGAACCTCTCTTTATGAGATGTTCTGCTTTGATTTATTCCTGATCTATTGAGCTAATTTTTTATGCTAAAGCCTTATGCTTTTTCTCTTACTCTCACACTCGAGCGAGAACTCTATATAGGTTCTGACTGACACCTTTTCTTCCCATTCCTAGAATAAGGGATTATTTCCTTCAAGGAACGCACATTAATGCAATTTATTGATTGCTTATTGATTTCTAACGAGATTCTAACAACTAAGAGTTATGAATGTAACTTGTGAGCTAATAAATATGACTTCCTAAAAGATTTGAATAATACAATCCTTGAACTCATATCAAAAATAGATCTGCAATTGTTATGATAATTTATGAGATGTACACCTCCTGATCTTCTCTAAAACAAGGGCAAATATCCATTTGCCTCAACAGAAATAGAAAGATTGGGAACTAGCCAGGAAGAGGGTAAGCAGAGATCTTTAATTTGACTCTGATTCCTGCTCCAGCATGTGCATTCTGAATACAGAAGCTTAGTAAGGTTTATCATCTTGAAAACTGCTGCTCACCCCGTTATTGTCAATGGGAAGGTTCAGTGCCTGCCAACATCTCTTTGGAATTCCACCAACAGCCTTTCAATGTCCTTTTCCAGAACAGCTCCCTTTCTGGTGGTATATTTATTTCTAAATATTTGAACCATTTAATGGTAATTCGGACATAGATAACTGACTTCCACTCAAATACCCATCTACTGATTTTATAAATTACTAACATTCCCTAGTTTACTTTATATCCCAAATATCTTTCATATTCTTCAATAACAAGAATATGAATGGCAATGTGATAGTATGGTTTGCCACATACAAGAGGACATCATCCGCGTAACGCCAGATTTACTCATGTGATGGGCCTACTTTCTTCATCTGCTACTGGTTTTGGAGCACTGCGGTACAGCGCTCTCCTGTAAAGCTGATGGATGTGATTTCAGGCATATGCTCTCCAACAGAGCACTACTCCACTTGAACGCTAAAGAACACATACTGTGCACCTGAAAAAAGACTCAGAATGGACCACCAGTCCATTGCACATGTTCAATTTAAGATTTTTTGCCCTGTCACTCTAGAGACACTATAAGAAGGAATAATTTATGGCACCACTTGCATGCACGGACGGGTAAGCTGCCACTTCAGACTGTAAATCTGGGGCAGCGTCATAAAGCACTGGGTGTTGTGGTGGAATGCTCACTGCAACACCCATTGCACACCCCTTTGCCGCAGAGGACTGGAGCGGAAAAGGGCATATTTACAAGTTGGCGTTAAGCCACGCTAAGTGGCTTAGCGCCACCTCGTAAATATGAAAAATGGGGCTACGCCATAGGAGCATAAAAAAAGTGTTGCTCTGGTGACGATAGGGGCTTGTAAATATGCCCCTTAGTTTCAAGGACGTCTTGCATTTTTCCTGTGAGAAGACCCTGCCACCTGCTCGTTAGATAATTTTCACTGAAAGTAACAAGTTTCTGTCACATGTTTACCTCCATTGACTTGCACTGATCGCAAAGTGTATAAAATCTGTTCAGATGCATTTTAGCATTACACGCTCCATCTGGCTGCTTTAGGCGAGAGCTGAATCAGTTGAAATGACAATTGTCTCTTGAATACTCGCTGTGCTGCTTGCTATTTTTTCATGAAATGCATGTTAGTCTTTTGGCTCCTGGTGTGTTGTGTTTCATTATAACTGATACTGCACTGTCGGTGGGAAATTAACTCAGTAGGCCATAGACAAGGGAGCACTGGAGCATACTACACATGACGATCCCCGGCACCAGAAAAAAAAGAAAAGTTTCTCCAAGGGCACTAGGTTGGAGCATGGCCCAGCATTGGTCCTTGTGAATTAGCTAAATCATGAGCATGATTTAACCCCCAAAAATTAAGGTAAAGTCCAACTGCACTTACAGTATATGTGTTTCTTTACCTAATTTGTATGGCCTGCATTGTTTTATGGTTTTAAACATGTTGTTTCAAACAGGAGGAACACAATTGCTGGCTGGGTAGGATTCGACAGGGAAAATAAGTTAGTTGGGCAGGTAGGATTGGGAGGAACCCAGAGAACAGAACATGCCTATAAGTGTGAATCCATGATCTAATGTGAGAAGACTCTAGAAATAGTGTGGTAGCGGGGTAAATCAGCATGAGCACGAGAACTTGAAGCACAGACCCTTGAAGGATGAATGTGTGGGAAAAGAGGCCATCTGATCTAGCCACCCAGCTCCTTCACTAGCTCCTCTGGATGTTGACTGAAGGGTCACCGAAAGCAAGGGGATGCCTGGTTTGTGTGCACGATACCTTTCCTCTCCCCCCTCCACTAGATTGGTTAGAAGATGCATAAATAAGAGAAGCCTCTTTTTGTCTCCTTCCCTACCTCCCACAGGATTACCTGTGGGCACAAGGCTTCAATCCTATCCTTGTGTGAATAAGCAATAAGGAGCATGGACGGAGGCTTAAAAATATAACTGTTGTGAGAACCCACCAAAAGGGACTCATGCCCATACTGTGTACCAACAATACTGTGCAAGTATTTATGAGAATGAGTGGGACACACTAACAAGTCCTTTCCTGAGCATGTACAGTTGAAAACTAACAAGCATACACAAGAAACTGAAGTCTCTAAAAATAAAATAGATGCTAATCAATAGACTTCTTTCTCACAAAGGCACACAAGAGTAAGATAAATTCCCATGTCTGAGGTCAGAAAAATACCCAGGAGAAACTAAGAAAATACCAAATTAGCTACTTTTGGGACAGAGCTAGGTTTTGAGCTTTGACTGCTCCGCCTCCTCCATATCTATTTCCCTAGATCACTGAATAATAGGAAAAAAAGAAAGAAGGGTAGCACATTAGGAAGGAGGATCTGATGGATATGTTCTCCTTGCCAGCCGAAGGGGCTAGGCATGCAGCCGCAGAAGCACCCAGAAACAGAGCAGCACCAGCAAGACCATTAGCAACTGAGGCACAAGGAGGTAATGCACAAATGAGTGTTGTGATACAGCAGACTGACAGCAAGCACCCAGTAGAATAGTCCGAGCAAAAAGACAAGAGACTGGTTCCACCACAATGGATCAGTCCAGGCCTTGTGTACAGTCTGACCAAGGGTTTAGGGACCATTGAGAAAGAAGCCCCACTATTATCCTCTAACGTTGGAGGCAGACATCGGAATCACTGTCTAAAAGGTGTTTCCATTCTTCCCACTCAAGTGATGCTGTTTATGAAAACCCTTCCTCTTCCACTCTTCTTCCCTTGAGGGACTAAGCCTCAGAAGGGGCTACACTTATGGTTAATGTCCCTTGGAATCCTTATTTTTAATGAATATTAGGAAACAATTCCCTAAAATCAAGCAAAACCATACTCACTGCAGAGTGTATTTGCCATATCTACACTTAACTGGGTGGATGTGAATTAGTTGCTGTAATTGGTGATACTGAGTAAGGTGAGAGAAAGATTGGTAGAGAAGTTGAGGTGGGTGAGTGTGGCCCTGTCAATGACGTAGAGTGGACCACAGAAAAGGAAGCATTTTTTAATGTGATTGTGAATGGAAATCGACTGGACTAGCATCTCGAACTGTACAAAAAATATAAGGGGTGAAGAATTGGCTAATTATTTTGACAGACAGGAGGATGTGTTAAAAGGTACTCTGGTATACCCTGTCCAACAAAGATGGTTCTGGAAGCTGTAGGTACCACTTTTTTACAGGAACTGTTCCTGAACATTAGAAGTCAATTAATGACTATCTGCATTAGATGGCAGACTAAGAAATTGGCTAAGTTGATGAAGGTTCTCCCAAGCGCACGTTCACATATCTTGGAATTCAAATTTTGCTGAATGAGGGTGAGTTTCTAACAGATAATTTACACCCCCAGCTATAGCGTCTAAAAAGCAACGTAGATAACTGGAGACAGTTGCCCATATCATTAATGGGAAGAGCTACAATTTTTTAAATGATGTCGCTGCCCA
The DNA here is from genome assembly GCF_964204655.1 of Triturus cristatus. Classification (NCBI taxonomy): domain Eukaryota; kingdom Metazoa; phylum Chordata; class Amphibia; order Caudata; family Salamandridae; genus Triturus; species Triturus cristatus. The sequence goes on along the minus strand of NC_140591.1, from coordinate 139,668,892 downwards.
GACTTCTCTATGTTTTGCAAAACACCCCGTACAAAATACACACACTGTGTTTCAAGGTATTGACAACGAGCTGCATAGGCTTCTATGGAATGGGGGCTGCACAAGAATTGCTCTAGGCAAACTACAAAGAGGGGTCTACAAGTAAGGGCTGACTATTTCAGACATTAGAAAATATTACTGAGCTTCACAACTGACAGTAATAAATGACTGGGCATTCACGGATAGTAATGACCCGGCTTTAAGAGGAGACCACTGGGCAATAGGACAGGGATGATATTTGGCTGCACTCTATCGCAAAGGTGGGAGAGAGACAGCTTCCACCACACACACAATCAGTGGCACAAGCCTCGCGAGAAACTTATAGATACATAGGATGGGAGGGCCGATTGACGGGGAGGAAACCCTTGTGGGACAGCGACATGCTTCAAGAGGTAGGGGCACTGTCTGGTTTCAAACAATGGCAACTGCTGGGGATAGAAACATTGGGCAACATTTAGAGAGGACACAAGCAAATAAAGTTTGAAGCTCTGCAAGCTGAATTTGACCTGGCCAGCTCAGAAAGATACAAATATCTCCAGTTGGGACACACTTTGCGCCGACACATCAGAGAGGGGGAAACGCCTCCAGAGTATTCACCACTAGAGGACCGGTTGCTAATCGATCCCATGAGAACTAAGGCAACCTCACTAACATATAGGAAAATACTATATAACCCACCTAACCCGGTGGATCCCTTAAGGGGAGCATGGGAGATGGACGGGGGACTCCTCGAAGATGATGATTGGGAAGAGGCGGTTCAGAGTCCAAGAGAGGTTGCGATAAGAGCCCGATTTCATCTTATACAGCTGCACATCCTGCATAGGTCGTATACATCCAGAACACAGATACAACACATGTGTCTTGGTGCTTCCAGATATTGTGTTAGGGGTTGCGGGGAGGTTGGCTCCCTTTTCCATATAATCTGCGATTGTGGAAGGGTACATGCCTATTGGACAGATGTATCAAGAATATGTCACGAGTCCCAGTGGTACCACGTTGGTTGCCCCTATGTGTAACTGGTGAGGATAAATAGACTAAATATACATTAATATGGCTCAAAATAGCAGCAGTGGTGGCCAAAAGAAATATTGCCAGGTTATAGGGGTCCAAATGCATGCCAAAATCAAAAGACTGGGAAGCAGACATGGACTGGTGCGCAAGTGCGGAGAAGGCAATATATCTAACGCATAAGTTACTTACCTTCAGTAGAGATATATCTGTAAGAAACCTTAGTTAGTTATAGATTCCTTACCTTAGAATTACCCCCAGGCGTCAGACTGGATCCGGAAAGTTGTTTCGTCAGCAGTACCTCTGCGCGTCGGAAGGTGGCGTCAGTCAGCTCCGAGTCCGTCGTGGTTGTCGCCGGGATGACGTCGCGGCAGCTACTTAGACACCACCCTCACGTGCTGATGTCAGTTCTGTACACGACTTTCCGCGCCAGAAACGCAGAGCCATGCAAGACACTGATCATTGGTGAACAAAACCATGGCCCTGAAAGGATATCATTAACCCTAGAAATCAGTTTGCAGAATGGGGAGGATGGGTGGGGCGGTAAGGAATCTATAACAAACTAATGTTTCTTACAGATATATTGTTGCCGAAGGTAAGTAACTTGTGCATCTGAAAGAAACACGTTAGTTATAGATTCCTTACCTTAGAATAGATACCCCAGCAATACCAACCCCAGTGGTGGGTCTGCGAACCAAGATCACACCAGAAAGTCCTGGAGAACAGAACGGCCAAAGAAGCCGTCTCTCCGGACTTGGCTGTCCAGGCAGTAGTGTTTGATGAACGTGTGCACCGATGCCCACGTGGCCGCCTGACAGATGTCATTCAGAGGCACGCCTCTTCCCAAGGCAGTAGTGGCTGCAGTCGCCCTGGTGGAGTGAGCGCCTAGCCCGACTGGAGGCTCCTTTTTAACTAGAGAGTAACAAGCCTTAATACACAGCACGACCCATCGAGAAATGGTGCGTTTGTGTACGGCCCGACCCTTCTTTGCACCCACGTTGCCAACAAAAAGTTGATCATCCACCCGGAACGGTTTTGTGCGATCCAGATGGAAGGAGAGAGCACGCTTTGGGTCCAGACGGTGGAGACTCTCTTCTTATGCGGAGGCGGAAAGAAGGTGGGCAAAGTAATGGTCTGCCCGATGTGGAAGGCAGTGACCACCTTAGGAAGAAAGGATGGACGGGTCCTGAGAACCACCTTGTCCGGATTAACAGACAAGAAAGGAGTTTTCAAAGAAAGAGCCTGAAGCTCACTCACCTTTCTAGCAGAGGTGATGGCTACCAGGAAAGCAGTCTCAAGAGTCAAGTGACGTAAAGTACAGTTATGATGCGGCTTAAAGAGAGCGCACATTAAATAAGTTGGTACAATTTTCAAGTCCCACTGAGACATTATGAAAGGGATTGGAGGAAAAAGATGTGTTAAGTCTTTTAAGAAATGGTTAACTACCGGAAACGTGAAAAGAGAAGGCTGATCTGGCAGCCGGAGGAAGGCAGAGATGGCAGAAAGGTTGCCCTTGATAGTGCCAGGAGCATAGCCCTGCTGGGATAAAGAGAGACTGAACAAGAGTACTTCAGAAAGAGGGGCAGAAAGGGGATCCACAGCCTTTGCTGTGCACCATGCCACAAATGTGTTCCACCTACAAGAGTATACTGTCTTTGTGGAGGAATGCCTGGCTGCCAAGATTACGTCACAGACGTCGGGAGGCAGGTCGAAAGACCTCAACTGCCGCCGCTCATTCTCCACGCAAGAAGGAGAAGACTGGACAGGTTCGGGTGGAGGGCCGTCCCCTGCTGCTGCGACAGAAGGTCCTCCCGAAGAGGCAGTCTGACCGGAGGATCGATGGCCATGTTGAGCAGCTCGGGATACCAGACTCTTCATGCCCAATCCGGAGCCACAAGAATGACTTGGGCCCGGTCGCGCTTGATCTTCTTCAGCACTCTGGGGTGCCTTGGAAATTCCAATGCGCAGAATTGCTGACATTGCGCGTTCTCTTCAGTGGTGAATAGATCTAACCAAGGCTCTCCCCACTGTTGAAAGAGACCTTGCATCACCTCTGAGTGAAGATGCCATTCGTGATCCATCATGCACCTGTGGCTGAGTTTGTCCGCCCTGGTGTTCAGAGAACATGCCAGGTGTTGAACCCCCAAGGAAATGCCTTGATGTTCCAGCCATGTCCAGAGGCGGAGGGCCTGACATTGACTCAATCCTGGTTCGTGAGGCACCACTGCAGTTGTCGAGCAGTGCCCTCCGAGATCTGGTCTCAATCGGACAGATTCCCCTGATGTTGCGCCCACTGGAACTTCAGGTCCCAGTGCAGAGCCCGCCTATGCCACCTTGAATGATCGATCAGCAGGATGCAGGAGGCCATGAGGCCCAGCAGCCTCAGGGTCATTCTTACCGAAACCTGGGACAGAGGCTGAGGGATCGGAATCATAGCCCGAATATTCCGGACTCACTGTTTAGGAGGATAGACCCGAATCTGCGCCGTGTGTAGAACCGCTCCGATGAAGAGGAGCTTCTGAGAGGGAATCAGATGCGACTTTGGCAAATTGATGGAGAACCCCAGCATATGCAGGAGGTTGGCCATAGTCTGGAGTTGGGAGAGGACTGCCTTCAACAGTCAGTCGTCGAGATAGGGGAAGACTGAAATCCCTGATCTGCGCAGATGAGCTGCGACCACCGCCATCACTTTCGTGAACACCCGAGGGGCGCTGGTAAGGCCAAAGGGGAGCACGATGAACTGAAAGTGCTTGTGGCCTACCGTGAACTGCTGGTAACGCCGGTAGGCCGGCAGGACGGGGATGTGAAAATAAGCGTCCTGCAAGTCCAACGCTACCATCCAGTCTTGCGGGTCGAGGGCAGACAAGACCTGAGCAAGCGTCAACATTTTGAACTTCTCCTTCCGGAGGAAGCAATTGACGTCACTGAGGTCAAGATAAGACGCAGGCCCTTGTCCTTCTTGGGAACCAAAAAGTAGTGGGAGTAACAACCACGACCTACTTCTGGAACAGGAACGCACTCGATGGCTCCCTTGGCCAAGAGAGCCATAACTTCCTGCTGGTGAAGGGCCAGATGATCCTCCGACATGCAGTGGTATCGCGGTGGCATGGCTGGAGGGATAGTCTCGACGGGGAAGGAGTAGCCCCTTCGGACTATTTGCAAAACCCACCTGTCTGAAGTGATGGTGCACCAGTAAGGGAGGTGATGGCGAATCCTGCCACCCACTTGTGTTTGATGGGCCTGAAAGGTCGGACAAGGAGGGTTTGGAGGCTGCTGCAGAGGGGGGGTTGGTGGACTGGCCCGCCCGCTGCTTTGTCTAAAGCAGCCAAAATTCCTACTTATGTTATAAAACCTAAATTATATCATGAATCAACACTAAAAGACTTGTCCCAGTTGCAGGAGAAAGCCTCGGAAATTGAAAAGCAATCCTGAATTAACCAGAAAAGTAAAAGAGACCCTGAGCAGGTTCGGAGAGACACCATAGAGCATGTGGTCACTCCGAAATGTGTACTCATCAAACTCACCAGGTTGTATATTAATACTTGCATAAGGACTAATGATATATAACAAATAGAATCATTTGATTAAAAAAGCAGACGGTGGCTAAGCATTATTATATTACAAGTATTAAGCACAATCTTTAGTGCTTTCCTTTACATATTTGTTCATGTTCGTGCTTGTGTACCTTGTTTTTATTATGTGGTTGAACTGAGTGTGAATGTAGATATGATTGGAGTGTGGATGTGAATTAGTATGTAACACATTTTGTGTTGTCTAGATTTTATGAATGATTTGAATAAAGTAATGTATTGGCTTTCACAATTGTGTTGTTGCCCTCATATGTTTGTGTACGTTTTATTATGCCTAATATGAATCATTGTGAGTTGCCCTAGGTTTTGTACGCTTTCTACTTTTCCCTGCCTAGAGGAACTCTTACCTACCTGCAGGCGGCACTTTTTCTTTACATTGGAAAAGGTATTAAGACCAGCCCTTCTACTTACCCTTCCACTTGGAATCCCGTTACACACTTTGGGATGCATGTTATCCAGATGGAAAGATATGCTAACTACTCGTATAGCTTAGTTATTGTGGGTATGTTTTCAGGATGAATGGAGATATATCCTTCTGCACGTGCAGATGCCATCACAGTAGCTAAGCGGTTACTTGAGATTCTATCTCACGTTTCGGAATACTGTACCATATTGCAAGTTCCACTTTGTATCAGAAGTAGCATATGCAGTTTGCAAGGCTCTAGAAATAGACCAGCATTTCCATTGTGCATACCTCCTAGAATCAGTGAGCAAGGTAGAAAGGAACAATGGTACTCTCAAGCAAAATAGGGCAAAGATATGTTCAGAGATTCAACTAAAATGGCCTGCTACACTGCCACTAGCACCATGGCCCCCCCAGAGCAAGTCCTTCCCAGAAGACAAAATTGAGCCTAGGATGCTTCATTCAAACCCCTAGTCTCAGTTGCTAAGTTACATTTACAGTTGAATGATGATGCAGTCTTTCTGCATTGCAGAAAGTGTATATCATATCTCTACAGTTTCTATTCTCAGGTTCAAAATCACTTACCTGAGTGTCCAAGAGATGCCAACTACTCTTTTCAGCCAAATGAGTGGGTGCACACATTTGTGCACCAGAGGATGTATACATTGCAGACTCACTTGTGTGGACCCTTACAGCTCTTTCTCATCACCAACACATCCATTACATGTTGTGGTCTAGAGATGTAGAACCACTCATCCCACTGCTAGAGATCTGCACCTCTTAGAGACAGTATTCCTCCTTCAGTTTCTGGACCTGTGACTGACCTCGGATCTAGACCCCCCTGCCACAACTGTTTTTGCTGCTATCCTTCTGTCTACTGGTGGGACTTGTCTTCTGTGTTCACCTTTCTTGTCTGCTCCACCATCACTACAGTTGCTCATCGTTACCAACTCAGTCCGTGGTAACTGGCCACATACTGGATACCGTATCCATTTGTGGTCTGACCCGTTATCTTTGCTGCTGCCTTGAGTGTCTGGTCTATGGTGCAGTACATCCTCTCTGCAGCATGGTAATCATTCCAAAGCCTAATTGTAGCAAAACTCATCTTTGCATAGAGCTGCTGCTCCACCTGGGGGTTCATCTCCTACATGCTGTTGCTGGTAACATACAGACGAACAAACAATCTTTCTTCTTGCCGGATTTTCATGCACTTGCCTGTTGATGTTGGGGGTGGTACCCATATGATTGTTATGCTCATCAATTTTAATGACACTTGCCTTGATCTCTACTATCTTGGCACTGAGAGCTAGAGTGTGCAGGTACATACTCCACTTCTTATCAGGCCTTAGAAAAGTTTAACAATCCATTTACCCGGAACACGCGAGAAGTGACTCATCTTGCACTGACTGAGTCAGGATTTATCTGTGAGCACAGTAAAGCAAATGTGTCCTGTGTGTTTGCTGGAAATAGTGAATGTGTCCATGTGGAAGAGCACATTGGTTTCCAACTGCCCCCTTACGAATTCCATCTAACTCATGGATCATTGTTTTACAAGCACCATCAGCAAGAGGCATGTGTGCATCCCAAGCCTATCCATGGCTGCCCTTCCACCATACGATATTATGGTTCCCTAGATTGGGGAGATCACGGAAGTTATTGCTAATGCGACCAAATCAGCTTTAGGATTAGTGGTAGGCCTAATAGATGCCAGGCCAAGATTCAGAAGAGGATAGCTTTATATTACATTTTAGAAGTCAAAGGGAGGGTTTGTGCTATTGTGGCTTTTAAACGCTGCACATTTCCTACCAGTACCTCACTTAGGGGCAGATTTATGACGTCTGGCGCATCTCTGCTAATCAGCAGAGATGCGCCAGAAGAGTTGCGACGCATCTGCCCACCCGTGCGCCACCATTGATGCGCCGCATTTACAATGCGGCACACCGTGGCACTCGGATGGGCAGATGCGTGACGCATCTCCTGTCGGAAAGGCGGCGCATTGCTGGATTTGCGTCGCAAGCGCGACCCAGCTCCAGCAAGGCTCGGGGGTGCCCTATCATTACAATGCTGCGTCAATACTTACGCCTGCTTCAAGCAGGCGCAGGGTTTTGACGCAGCATGGGCTCAAAAGTGATTGAGTGAAATCTTGTAGATTTCACTCAGCCACTTTTAGGAGGCGTTCCCGCGACCGAACGCCCCCCCCCCCCCTGCACAGGTACGCCTACTGCTGGCGCAGGGCTTTACTACGTGACGCATCTCCCAGATGCGTCACGTTGTAAATACCCCACAGCATGGCGCAGGATTTGCGCCGCCGCTGCGTCACAAAAGTGACGCAATGGCGGTGTAAATGAGGCGCAAGGGGCTCATAAATCTGCCCCTACGCGTTCATAAGTAAATAGACCACATTAAGGATAGAGGTAAAAAGCTACACAAATTAGAAAACGGGCTACATTTTTATATCAGTGGCATCTGGACTGGCTAACAGGAGTATTTAGGCAATGAGGAATTTGAAGCATTCATGGCAATCATTTTAATTATGGTTGTTCAATACCTATCAATACAATTAAACATGTGCATCATCCTAAGCACTTGCACAAATACAGGCACTCTCAATAATTTTCTTCCTGCTACTTTTGCAGATGATGAGGCCAGTGATAATGCAGACTGGAAAGCAAACGTTTTGATACTATTGCAATTGTATGATGTTTGTCTACCAGACAAAAAAAAATCGGTTTTGGGAAAACACAATTTGGTATTCCTGTTCTTTATGTGCCCCTGTACCGGTATACCATAACGTGCTCTGATAAATTTTACAATCAAATTTGAGTGTTGTTTTTGTATTACTTGAAGTGTCTTTAGCCGCAGTATTCTTACTAAGTTTCATGTCTGTATGACTAGAAGCCGTTTGATTCCAGGCAGCACCTGTGCACATGTCCTGCATCTCCGAGTACAGCCTTCGACAGCGGCAACAGGAAGTGCGAGTTTAAGTAATGAATCAAGTCAGCAGTGTGTTCCTGTATTGTATCTAGGTTTCAAGGGGGCTGTGTGTTTTCTCTGAGTGAAGATACCGCCACCTGCTCATTAGATAATCTTCACTGAATGTTACAACTTTGTCACATGTTTACTTTTCATAGACTTGTACTGAGGGAAAAATGTATCAAAGGTGTTCACATTTCGTTGGCATGTTAGCATTGCATGCTGCAACTGGCCATTTTCGTGGAGGTGTGGTCTGTTGAAATGACAGTTGTCTCTTGATTATTTGCTCTTTTTTGCAACAAAGGCATGCTAGACTTTTAGTTTCCCGGTGTGTTTTTTTTTTTAAACAAGCTACAGTGTTCTAATATTTTTTTAACAAATTATCTGTGTTCCGAACATATTTGTGAGGTATGTGCCTGGGAACAAGCTGGGTATTTGTGATGGCTCAGTGCACGTGGCAGAGGAGCAATCGTCAGTCACCAACTGGAGAGTGCAGTGACAAGGGGGCGTAAGTCTCGGAAGAATAGGCACACTTCTTGGAGATGCCCTGTAGCTGTTATCAGAGCTGCTTTTGAAGCCTCTACCTACGATGTGGGCGTGAATGTCTGATTTAACGTTATGTGCATAAGCCATTCACCTCATGCAGTAGATTTGATAGGCAGTAGCCATGATCTGCAAGCAATGCAGTGCAAGATGAAGAGGGCAGAGAAGCAGAAGAGAAACAGAATGTAAGTTAAGCTCCACACAAAAGACCAGTAAACATTTGTCAAAGATCATTGATAAACATGCCTGGATGAGTTTAGGCTCATTCCAGGAGACCCTGCTTATATGTACATGGAACTGACCCACTGTACTCCTGGTGGAAGATTACAGCAACTAGACTAGGCAACAGATTTTTCTCAAAGAGCAGTCTTGTTGGATTAGTGGTACCTGTTTCCCACATATGCAGAAGAGAGTGTGGACTGAAAGAACGTACCCTGCTGCAAGCACCCATGTGAAATGAACACCAAGACAGATGATATTGTGGCTTCACAGAGACCAAAAGGAACATAGCCCATTTTCAGTTAGAGAGAAGCCAGGTGAGTGTCTAAACCAGCACTCAGAGGATGGGTTTTCACCTTTGGTTCACCTCTGGTGCATGGGGTCTAAGAATAGGTCTGTTATCTGAAATTGCATTCATGCAGAACCAGTCACTTTTTATCTTTACTGATCCAGAATAAGTGCCACTGTTCTAAACCCATGCTACCAGCATGCAAACTGTAGCCTCGCAAGCTCCAAGCATCCTGACCGGACACCCACTGCATTCACTGAGTGATATGTCAGGCACATCTTAACAGAACCAAGGATGAATCCAAAGAGAAAGGGTTCAGGGTGCCACAGTACAATTCACAGAGGAGAAAAGGCTAAAGAAAAATACAGCATCACCATGAGCAGTGTCTATAGAGTACTTGAAAGAAGACAAAGGAGAAGAAGGGTCATAACCGAAGTTCAGGTTGCTTACTGATGTTTTAGGTCCGCCAATATAACCATGGAGCACCTACAAAAAAGGGGAGACTAGATGAGTGTCAAAAACAAACATTATCACCACTCTCTATATGCCCACAAAGATTAAGGGTGGCTGAAAGGATACCTTCAACATTAGAGAATCATTCTTTTATGTAGATGCTACCACTGCAAAACCAACTATCCAGTTAAGCACACTGACTCTAGCTCAGGTATCAACACTTCATGTCTATGCTGCCAAATCACAATCTGTAGCTTCACAAGCACCATAACAGATGTCTGAACTGACAACCATTCCAGGCACCATGGCAGGTACCAGCCTCACCTGCCTAAAACAAAAGAATGATCTAGCACATAAGGACTATGAGAACCAAGACTTGTCATACAGAGATAGAGGAAAGATCCACTCACACTCAGAAAAGGTGTTCACATAGAACTTGGAGAAGAAAAGAGGAGCTAGGGCAAGAAGTATGATGACTTACTGATGCTCTGATCCCACTACAGCTCAAAATAATTCTCAATAATCCACGGAGGATCCAATGGTCCCTTCTACTCCAGCTCTTCACCACAAAGGGAATTCATTCCCATTGAGTGACTGTGACTGAGCAGCCTGTAATGTTCAGGACCAGCTACGAGGATTGCACCAACAAGGTGCCTCATTGTGAGGCCCAAGAAAAAAGTACAAACCAGCCCTCCAACTGCTTATTAGAGTGCTTTAGAAATTGGATAAAGTGAACAGAAAGGTGCTGCTACCAGGAGCTGAATTCCAAACCTGGAATGCCAGCAGTAATTTCCACTCCCACTGCAAAGAATGAGTATATCTAATTCCTTGAACAGGCATCTGCACTGTGCCATCCCTTCAGAAGATGAGTCTGTGGCCCTTAGAACATCCGAACGGTGGGTGATAAATCATGTGTGCAGAACTCATTTTCTTACAATGGGGTAAAGTGATGAAAGTAGTGGGCGGAACCTTTGAAGGGGAGAAGTGAGAGATAGACTGGATGCTCCCCAACAAGGCACCACAAGTTTGTGTCCTGGGAAAAATCAGCTGGACAGTTGTATGTCAGCGTGTGATTGGCAAAAATACCATAGAAATATTGTGTCCTAAGTATCGTTTACAGAAATATTGTCCAATTGGGTGTAGATTTTCTATTATTAACTCCAAAAAGGCATTATTTTTGAAAATGAGATTTAGCACATTATATTTCTGTGAGACAATATTTTGGTTACAGTATGCTGGTACCGACCATATCAGTCGGACTGAAAAGAAAGTCTGCAGAAAGTGACAGTCATGGGGAATTCGATTCTATGCCAGTACTGGAGGTTCAGATTATGCTTATCACTTTCATTTTATAACTCAGCACCCTTAACAAAAACACTGCAATTAAAGACTACATATCCCATGAGCCTTTGCAGCAAAGTCAACAGAACAACCATGGCGTGAGTCCCACATAAATAACATCAATGACCAGCACTTCCTCTTTCTTCGCTGCTCGGCAGCCAGATAAGTGACTTTCTTGATGCTTGTGTGCAAGCTGTTTGATATTCTGGTTACTGAAAGGATGACTTGGAAATCGCTTAGAATTGCCTTGAAAAGGGATTTTCCCTTGATCACGTGAGTGCAGAGGCGCCTTGCCAAAGACTCTTCAGACCGCTCTGCGGTAGCTTGCTGATGCCACTCGGGGCATCGAGTGCGAGCCAGCTGAACCATGCTACTTTAAAGCGGTTCAATTTTACTCATAATCCCCATTGGCCCCTCTAGGGGCCACGCGATCTATGGATGAAGAAGCTAAGGTGCGAGCAGCATTCCTTGCATTTCTCTCTCCTCTGAAACGCGCGGAGTCACGGGGGGTGAAGTCGCTAGAAGGCTTAGGGGGCGAGGCCAGCTGTTGGATGTGAGCACGCCCCTTTGCATTTGTAAACCTCCAAGGCACGCGACGCACTGACACGGTCTTCCCCTTCTGTCTACGAGTGAAGGAAAGTCATTCCTCGGTGAGTACGTGTGTGATGAACCGGTTCCCTTGATAATTCAAAGTCTTCTGCTCCAGATAGGTGGTTTCTTTCAAGCTGTGGAGCATTCTTTACAAGCAGCTCTATTATCCTTAGAAAAGTGAACCCTAGCTGTTCCAACAGGCGGTTTACCAATAAGCATTGGCCCAAACATTTAGCTAACAAGCATTGTCCCCGACAAATACTACTTGGGTAAAGATTTGTGTAGCTCTCACCACCTTTTCTACAGTTATATTTACGTATTCACCTGAGCATCCATGGTAGGTACATTTGATGATGTTTGGGAGTCTGTAGAGGAGGAACAGATGCTCCTTCTCATCCATGAAGAAATGGTGGATGCCATTGATGCATCCCTTGAGAGGGCGGTCTCCTCAGTTTTAACTCCCCTGAGTGAGAGGATTATTAAATTAACCATCCAATGCAGTCTGTTAACCCCACATGAGGCAGGCCTGAGGCTTGCGCCTCCTATTGACACACAGGAAGTCCCTAAGGGCAAGGGCAAAGCCCGATCTGCCACCAAAGGTAGGGCAACCTCTCCCCCCTCTGATGCCTTTGAGAGGATTTGCCAAGCCTTTGTGAAGAGGTGCCAATGCCCTAGGTGTACGAGAAAAGTCCCAACCTGGGTATAACCCTGAGGATGATTCATGCTACCATCAGGGAACAGATGACAATGCCGGGGACAACTCAGACAACCCTGACGGGGATTCGGGCGATAAACCAGGTCCCAGCAGACCTTGGAGGCCAGAAGGTGGTGTTATGAGACTCAGGTTGGAGGGCAAGGGAGAACTGGGCTTCCAGGGGGTAATGTGTATGCAAATTCGGGAAGACATCTATCACCCCAAACCGCGGACTGGGTCCCTGCCTGTAAGGTAGCGAGATACGTGGCCAGCCGCATAAGGAAGCCATGGACCAGGACGTAAGGGGGTGTCTGAGGTCAGAATGCCCTAGACCCTCTTTGGCCAATAAAATGGCGGGCAGCCCAGATATCAACCCCAGAATGGTGACGTTTATTGTTCTGCCAGGACAAGTACTGGATGTCCTGGGCCCACTTACAAAAATTCTTGATTTGGCCAATGATACCAAAGATTCTTGCTACATGATTGACCCCACTGTCCTCTCAGGATGGGCCCAATGGGCCCTGTGTTTCCTAGGCAATACTAATTGTGCCTTATCAACCGAGCGTCAACACTAACTATTCATCAAAATCTAACCCAGATTGGGGGAGTTGGCCACCGCTGAGGCTGTGCCAGTGGCGAATGGGGTCTCTTCAAGGAACCCTTCATGAAAGAGCTCTCACGCTTTGTGAACAAGGTGTTCAACCAGCAGGTTTTTGGAGGGGCCAGAAGAGGTAGAGGGCGCTCCTCCAGCTGGGCGTATCCTTCCAAACCCAATGACTGCAACCTCGCCGATTCATCCAGTAGCAAGACCAGAAGACGTTTGGAGGGTTCTACCTCTTTCAAGGGCACAGCAGGGGCTGGGGAGGTAAAGGAGCCTTCAGAGGAACCATCAACTCACCCGGTGGCACCACCGGTAAGCAATATCCCTTCTTCCCTACAGAGGGTGGGTGGCAGATTGCAGTGGTCAGGCAAGACTGTGTGGCTGTCAGAGGGGATGTGTGGGTGCTCCAAACAGTGATGGGATTCCACATAGAGTTCTTCGGTTCCCCCAGCCAACAACCCCATTCCAGACCTCTAGTGTTCTCTCAGGAAGGAATGCAGGCTGTTGACAGGGAATTGTCAAAATTCCTAGAGAAAGAGGGTGTTACCCACTCTTCTCCTCACCTCAGGAGTTTTCTGAGAAACATCTTCCTTGTGTAAAAGAGGGCTTGTGACCGGTAATAAATATGAAAGAGTTCAACCAGTGGGTGGTATATCGCCACTTCAAAATGGACAGGATTCATCTCCTCAGGGACATTTTTTTACCCAATGAATGGTTAGTGAGACTAGACCTGAAGGACTCCTATGTTACCTTCCAATCGTCCTACCCCTCAGGCGTTTTCTGCAATTCGAGTGGGATGGACAGGTATTTGAATCCACATGCCTTCCGTTCGGTCTGTCCTCCACACCCTGGTGCTTCACCAAGGTGCAACAGCCGGTCATGGGATGGCTGCAGGCACAGGGAGTCAGACTAATCGTATACCTGGAAAACATCCTTCTGATGCACCAGGACAGATCCACATTAGTCGACCAACTCCACATGACCCAATCTCTCCTTCAAGATCTGGAATTAACTGTGAATTTTCAGAAATCAGAGTTTTTCCCGGACCATCAAAGGCCTTTTCTGTGCTTCAAAATTGATAAGGTGAGATAGTCACTCTGACTACCTCAGAAGAAGGTGCTTCCCATATGTCGGGAACTGCGCAAAATGCTGGAGAAGGAGATGTTCCCAGTCCATGCTGGAGAAGGAGATGTTCCCACTCTGCCATCTGGCCAGGATTGTATGACTGCTGTCCTCATCCTTCAAGGCAGGTTTTCAGGCCCACTGCACTACTGTGCTCTTTAAAGGCTGAAGGACTATTACAGGAGAGGCCTGAAGTATGCACAGGAGATCTCCGTCTCTCCAGAGGCCTGTACGGAACTGTGATGGTGGCTTGATCATATGCACGCTTGGAATAGCATGGCCATATTTGGGTCAGCTTCGGATATAGTAAAAGAATCCGATGCCAGTCAGCAGGGATGGGGCACGCTGTGGGGAAATTATCACAGGAGGATAGTGATCAGAACTTGAGGAGGCTCTCCATATCAACTGTCTAGAGCTCCTCACAGGGTCCTTCGCAGTGCTCCATTCTATTAAAGACTGACAACATTTCAGCGGTGCAGTATATCAACCACCTGGGGGGCACTCTACCCAAGGTCCTAGCCAGAGACTTCTGGAATCTCTGCCTGGAGAATAAGTTATCAGTGACAGCGGACTACCTACCGGGGAAACTCAATTAAGCCGTGGACTAGCAATCCAGACACCTGAAAAATTACAGTGCATGGGAACTAGATCCCTCATTGTTTCAGAAGATTATGGACTGTAGGGGCCTACTGCGCTTCTTCAGTTTACGACTGGATCTGATGGCAGAGGCCATGGATGCCTTCCTGCAAGGCTGGAGTCAGATTCAGAGGTATGCTTTTGCGATGATTGCCAGACTCACGTAGTTAGTCAGGCCTCAGAAGGCAGAGGTGAGCCCGGTGACGCCGCTTTGGAAAATCGCACGTATGATATCCAGTTCTACTGGAACTTTCCATGGGTTTTCCAATCCCACTTCCCACATTGCTGATCAATCCCCATGGCAACTTGCAACAGCTGGTGCAGGACGGATGTCTCCGTTTGATGCCTGGAGGATTACAATGGACGTTGGGAAGTCCCAGGCCTTTTGACAGAGGCTTCCGCTCCTATCAAAAGATCATGTGATGATACTACAGTCAAGAGATATGGCTCAGCTTGATGCAGATGGTCACGCTGGTGTCTGTGAAACTTACTTGATCCTGTTGGGACAGGCGTAGGGCATATCATTAAATTTTTTGTATGAATTAGCAGGCAAAGTGTTGGCGTATTGCACATGTAGTGCATGTAGGTCAGCGATCTCGACAGGGCATGTGCCTCCCCATAAAATTCTGGTTTGGGAACATCCTTTGATCTGTTGAACTTTGAGGGACAATCACTTGTCTTTTCCTCCTGCTCTGAAGTTCTCCTCCCTATGGGATGTTAACATAGGGCTACGAATGCTTTGATTTTTGCGGGATAGCCAATACATGTCTCATAAGGAACTAACTAATAGGTAAATTGGAAATGCTGTTATGCCTTGAAAGAAGGTGTCTGATCTTCGGGCACTGGATATTACAACCCGTATGTTTACCCCGGACGGGGTATCCTTCACCATTTCTAGTCCAACACCAGGGTGGTTCTTTATCCAGCTTTCCGACCGCTGCCATCCCACCGGAGCTACGACGCCCCATCAACGCCACCTTCGAAGCCAGCACTTTCCCTGACTGGAAAAGTGCGGAAGTCAAGCCCCTCCTCAAGAAGCCCTCCACAGATTCAATGGACCTCAAGAACTACCAACCGATCTCTCTCCTCCCTTTTGCAACCAAAGTCACAGAGAAGATTGTCAACATCCAACTAACGAAATTCATCAAAGAGAACTCCATCCTCGACCCCTCCCAAACCGGATTCTTCAGCAGCCACAGCACAGAGACCACCCTACTCGCCGCTTCAGGCGACATCTGCACTCTCCTCGATCAAGGCCACACTGCAGCCCTGATCCTACTCAACCTCTCTGCAGCTTTCGACACCGCCTCCCACCGCACTCTCATCGCCAGACTCCATGATGATGGCATACAGGGAACTGCCCTCTGTTGTGTTCCTTTAAGTTGTTTATTTATGTAATTTTGTACCTCGTGCTTTGCGCGAGGAATGTTCACCATGTTTATCTTTTAAAACTATATTCCATTCTTCAGTCGTTCATCCTGGTAACCGGTATTCTTATCTACAGTTGGCCAGGGAGAAGGACTGAAGGTGGAGTGATCTGTCGGTGTCTTTTACTCCAATAAACTTGTTGGATTGTAAGTACCTTGTGGACTACATTACTTAACACCCTAGTCTGGCTCTGCTTCTTCCTCACTAGCAGAACCCAAAGAATCAGACTTCCACCCTTCCTCTTCAAACCCACAGAGACCAAATGCGGAGTACTCCAAGGATCGTTGCTCAGCCCCATGCTCTTCAACATCTACATGGCCCCCCTCACCGCCATCATCAGAAAACATGAACTCAGCATAGCATTCTACATCGATGACACCCAGCTCATCCTCTCCCTCACTAAGGACCCACTCACCACCAGACTCAGTTTCCAGAAAGAAATTAAGGGCGTCACATCCTGTATGAGCAGCAGCTGCCTCAAGCTCAACCCAGAGAATACAGAAGTCCTCTTCCTCGGGCCCTCCCCTTTGCATGGGAAAACACCTGGTGGCCCACTGCCCTCAGCAGCCCCTATATCCCCATGGACCACGCCCGGAACCTCGGCATCATACTTGACTCCTCCCTCTCCATGACCCGATAGATCAACAAAGTCACCTCCACCCGCTTCAACACCCTCCGCATCCTTCGTAAAACCTTCAAATGGATCCCCCCGAATTCAAGAAGGACCGTCACCCACACACTCATAACCAGCAGACTGTACTACGGAAACACCTTCTATGCCGGAATCAACAACTCTCTGCTATGCAAGCTCCAGACCATACAGAACACTGGAGCCAGACTCATCCTCGGCATCCCTCGACATGAACACACCACCCAAAACCTGCAAGACCTCCCTCGGCTCCCCATTGAGAAGAGAGTAACCTTCAAGATACTCACCCATGCCTACAAATGCCTCCACAACATCGGACCCCAATATCTCAAAGAAAGAATCTCCATCCACGTACCCAAGAGAAACCTCCCATCCGCGGACCTCGCCCTCGCCGAAACACCATGCATTCGCAGAGTAAGAACAGGTAGAAGAGCCTTCTCCTACATCAAGGCAAAAACCTAGAACGAGCTCCCGATCAACATCAGACATGCCCCTACTCTGCACATCTTCAGGAAGCTGCACCCTACCCCCTAATGCCTTGAGATTCTGATGGGTGAGTAGTGCGCTTCACAATTCCCTGATTGATTGATTGCTTGATATGTCACCCCCTATTGTGTGTGGTGTGCTGCCTGAAAACATATAAGACCATGATCGAGGAGTATAGTCCTCCGGGGATGGCCAAGCTACTCATATCTCTCCAGAAACCTTTCAAACCGGTCTTGGTTACCACTATCGGCTACTGGGTGAGATGGGTGTTACACAAGGCTGGTGTGGATACATCAGCTTTGGGACTCACTCCACTAGAGGAGCTATGGCTTCAAAGGCCTTCTAATGGGGGGGGGGGCATTTGGAAGACATTGTCCATGCAGCCGATTGGTCTTCAGACTCTTACCTTTAAGGCCTTTTATTTTAAGCCCATTGCAGGTATAGCTGCACTGGTTGTTAATCAGCTTTAAACTAGCATAATCTGAGCCTCCGATCCTGACATAGAATATATCATTTCCTAGCTATTGTGAAGGAAAGTTTAAATTTTATTAAGGACGCGGAGGCGAGGATTATCCTTCCTGAAATGATTTCAAATATAACCATCCCTTTATCAGATGAAGATTCTGGCCTTTTGGAATGAGTGTAGTTGTGATTAATACTGGCATGTTACTGTTGAATAATTGGTGGCAATGTTTACTTACTGATGTTTTGAAAGAATTGTTAATTGACTCGTTGGTCTAGTATGATACCGATGAAATACTTGAAATTATCCTATCATACTGGGAGAACTTATACCCAATGTTTTGTTTTCTTAGGAACAGAGAAAAAGCAAGTATTGTGAAAGAAATATCAGGATGTTTTGTACGAAGAAAAAGGAAGTGCTGCTGTTTATATGAGACTCACTCTATGGTTGTTCTGTTGATTTTAATGCAAAGACTTATGGGATTTGTAATCTTTGATTGCAGTTTTGTTAAGGCTGCTGAGTAATACAAATAAAGAGACAAGCATAATCCTCGCCTCCGCGCCCCTAATAGAATTTAACCTTTCCTACACGATAGCGAGCACATTTTGTATTCCCTTCTGCAACTGACTTTTACACATGGTAGAGCATCTCAGGGCATATCGGGCACATAAACGCTTCAAGCACATGATGACGGTGTATGACAGTGTTCTCTTCCTGCAAGATCCCCAGCACATTCACAGTGCCTCTCAGATCAAGATACATTTGGGCCCCATGACAGCAGTGTGTACAACACTGGAGTCCTAGCCATCCCTCTGAAGACAAACATTTTGGAGTGCATCTCCTTAACACTTGCATCTGTTCACTATCTGCCCAACCTCGTTCGAACTGTAAGCCTTGATTTGGCTATTTTTGCTCCACGTTCCTGAGTACAACGCCGTGATCCCTGTTATAGCCAGAGTCTGTCCAGCCTATGGTTGGACACCATTAAACTGATGTCACTAGAGATAAAGCAGTTACCTTCACCGTTTACAACAAAAAAAAATTCAGGTGCAGTCCTTACTTTGGCCTGCACTAGAGCTAAAAACAGAATAAAAATGAAAACAATGTCCTACAAATTGATATTTTTAGTATCGTTCCTTAAAAAAGGCCTTTCTATGTGTTGTTTTTCAACACCTGTTGTGTGAGACTCCAATGAGTTATGGAGCTGGTAGTGAAGGTTGGAGATGCTTTTGGACTTTTCCTGGAGTTAGAAGTCTTGCTTGCGACATCACATGTGGTTGGTTTCCTGGACTAGACAGGTATTAGAGTTGCTGACTGGTATGCTGCCTCAGAGACAGGGCCAGTGAGTAGGTGGCATGATGATTTGATTACATGTTGTGGTTGGGAGCACGGGTTGGTTAGAAGTCACGTATGATCATTATTTCTTTTAAGGACACACATCTTTGTGTTTGGTTACATCACAGTTATCACTGGCTTGAGGCATGTATGATTGGACAGACTGGGTTTCCGTTGTGGTGTGGGTATGAGTGGGATGCTTGTATGCGTATAAGTGTATTTAGCCATTTGTAGTGATTGTTTCGGGGTTTGTGTTAGTTATCCAATTGGTAGCTCCCTGGATTGGAGGGAGCCTCCTACGGCATAAAGCGATAGAGGGGAAAGTAAGAGACGGGTGATACTAGGGAAAACTACAATTACTTTCTGTACCCTTGCAAAAGTACCTATTTTCAGTTTATAGCTACATCAGGCACCAACAAAAATTATGTTTACAAACAATTAAAGAGCAATGTTCAGGAAAAATTCCAAATTGCTGTTGATGAATTCACTCCTCTCTAGCCTACTCATACTTGTGAAGAAGCTATAAAAACCTGTGGCCCTAGGATACTCTTCTCTGTACACGGCAGCGATAAAAGCATGGCATTCTTGCAGCCTTGAACCATAAGGATCAGAATTTGGCAGACTGCAGTGAACAGAAAGTACAGCCCAAAGAAATTATTACTTTATTGCATTTCTAGGAGTAACGCCAACAAAAGCCACATCTAGCAGTGGCCCCAGCATCTCTGAAAAGCTCATGACCAATGAGGTTGAACCTTTTCAAGCATTTCACGAAAATCTAAGGTAATATTCATCCCAATGAAGTGCCACGTTAGTGCTTTTGCCTCTCGCACACATGCATTGTTTACCTAATACCATGAACACAATGGCACAAGAGCACCGATAGACCCATGTTCTTCACCCATCTTCCACAAATAAAACATTCTCTCAACATGTGCATTCTTTTAACACACTGCTGCCATTACAGGATGAATAAGGCTTCTGCGTTTGTTCACTAAAAGGGAATTCGTTTAAGAGACCAACCCTTTAAAGAGAGCTTTCATCAAGGTCTTTCTTTCAATACGGTATGCATTAAAAGCGGATTCAGCACATTTATCTCTAGGTACACAGGAAATTGAGATAGTATGCATTTAACAGAGCTTGTGTTAAGTGTACTGGATTATGCCAGGATCTATCCATGACAGCCATAAATTGATTGAGCTCAGTGTAACAGTGACCTTCACATAAATATAATCTTTTGTTAATAGGGCAATTTACTAAGTTGTATGCTAAAAAGCACCAGGGCTGACGACCTGTTCCTTATAATCATCAGTAGTGCGTGCAAAATAATGCACTCGAAAATAAAGGGGTTTATTGAGATCATATATGTAACATGTAACATATCTGAGACCTTATTTCACAGTTTCTGTACAAAACCCGCTGTTTGCAAAATTACAGGCCTGCAAACGCAAACACGAAAGTACAAGCCACCATACACTAAAGATATTTTGTGAATTGAACAAGTCTTTCCAACTCATAAACAGCCTTTTGCAACTAATTGTGAATCGAAAATTGTTGGAGGGGCAAGAGGCGTCCCATCCTCTTTCAGTATCGGAATGCAAAATTGTAGTTGCAAACCATTTCAAGTTCACCAGCACCCGAATGAACTTTCATAGAGTGCTGTCTTGATGACACTTTAAAAACAGTGCGTGGACAGCTTAACAAATAACTGTCAGAGTGTCGGTCTACATGTTTCGGCTAATAGCTAATAGACCGACACTCTGACAGTTATTTGTTAAGCTGTCCACGCACTGTTTTTAAAGTGGCATCAAGACAGCACCAGAATAAAATTGTTTGTGTTTTGATAGCCATTTTTAATAGCACTTTTTCCTTTTATATTCTTGGCACTGCAAACCATCACCCTACCTTTGGCACCCACGACTGGGACTACCATATAACCACCATAATCACCTAAGTGGTTGGTTGTTATGGTTCAGTTCAGAGTTCCCAGATGATGAATAGCCACTTTGGTGGGTGATGGGAACTCAACCCCTTTTGGGTAAACCCCAGATGGTTTTCACTCAATTGAATATATCAGGTTTTCACACAGAACTTTTAGACCCACAGTATTTTTTGGTATGACATATGTACACAACACATGCATGGACACTCAGTCAAAGGACACAACCAACATGATGTCAATGTAAAATGAGCAACAGAAATTAGGAAGTTTCTGCATAGCTGAAACAGATTCTTAGAAACGTCTACAATATCCATCCCTAAACTAAAGTGGATGAGTACCATGTTGGTAGATGATGAAATGTCCTTGAAAACACACTATTTGTAAATGTCAAATGTTTGGGTTTGCCATGTCACCTCGCTGACAAGTAATGTATGTACCTCTACATCATGTCATCCTGCAGATAAATTGTTACGAATGCCAAGTATCTTCAATGCTAAAAATGTTGTCTTCTCCACTGAAACATCATAAACAGGTTCACCAAAGTTGGGGAGTATACTTAACATGCTGACAATGTAACCTCTGTTCAACCAACAGGTGAATTGCAATCAACAGCTGGCGAGACCACCACCAACCAGCAGAGCCAGTCTCTCCACCCGGAACATGAACTCTGAGATGCAGATTCTCTACATTTCTCGGATGAGGAGCCCCAACCTGGACCACTCAGGACTGCCGCCATGGCGTACTCAGTCTCAAGTCATCATTGGCCCCACCACCACCACCACAACTCTCAACACAGCCGCAACAACAACACAGACCACTGCAACAACTACCTGTGTAGCAACCACCTCCGCTATCACCACCGCTGCCTCCAACACTGACCCTGTCTCAGTGGTTACCAACACCACCACACACGCAGAGGATGCTGGGGACAGTGTGCGGGTGCGTGGACAGTCAACATCACAGAGCCGTGTGTGCAGGGCAGGTGGGAAGGCAACTGGGGGTCAATCACAGGAGGACACTGAGACTAAAGCCCTGGCCACTGTTGCAAGAGTCCATGGGGCATACCAACAGAACCAGGGGTAGATGGGCCAGGTTGTAGAGGAACTGCGTGAGCTACACCTGATGCAGAGGTCCATGGACACCCAAATAGGACAACTTGATGATCTCATGGGCCAGCTTGTGGGTGTACTGAGGGACATACATGCTGCTCATATAACGCCTCCCCCCCTTCAGTGGCGAGCCTGATGATACTCCCACCACCTCAGCAGCGGCCAAATGGAGGGATGAGCTGCGAGGCAATGAATCCTACAGACACTTCTGAGCCTGCAGTAGAGCCAAACGCAAGAGGGGACGTCCGAGTAACCCCACAGGAGGATCACATGGTAAAGCACCAAGGACCTTAAGTTTATCTCGTCTTTTGTTACTTTACAGCTCAAGAAATACCCCTGACGAAGGGTTCGGTTTGAACCCGAAATGCATTGGGTTTACTGCTGTTACCTCTACGAGATGGAGAAAATCTCTCAATGTTAAAAAACTTTATTGACAATGATAATGAATACTGCACTGCAAACAATTGAGAATAAATCAATTTTGCTTGGAGTAAGAATTTTGACTACTGGCACATATATTTTCTACATTGGATGAAATTCATTTGAGGCTACCCCAGCCTGTTTAAATTGTGCTCGCGCTAGCAAAAGGAACCTTTTCCTTTTGCACCATAGACTGGACAAAAAGCACCAAGCCAAGCCAGGTCGCTGAGTCAGCCATGATGTCACCAGTGTTGCACTGATCACATGGTAAAGCACCAAGGACCTTAAGTTTATCTCGTCTTTTGTTACTTTACAGCTCAAGAAATACCCCTGACGAAGGGTTCGGTTTGAACCCGAAATGCATTGGGTTTACTGATGTTACCTCTTCGAGATGGAGAAAATCTCTCAATGTTAAAAAACTTTATTGACAATGATAATGAATACTGCACTGCAAACAATTGAGAATAAATCAATTTTGCTTGGAGTAAGAATTTTGACTACTGGCACATATATTTTCTACATTGGATGAAATTCATTTGAGGCTACCCCAGCCTGTTTAAATTGTGCTCGCGCTAGCAAAAGGAACCTTTTCCTTTTGCACCATAGACTGGACAAAAAGCACCAAGCCAAGCCAGGTCGCTGAGTCAGCCATGATGTCACCAGTGTTGCACTGAACATTGACTTTGTTGACCATCCAAGCCCACATTGCCATGTTGATGGCAGGTGTCTGTTGGACTGTGGTATTCCACTATTGTGGTGACTACTCTATTTGTCTTTATTACCATCATTGACAACTGAAACACTCTGCATGCACAACTAACATCTCCCTCATGTTAATATAAACACAATATGTTAGAAAATAAACACAATTAATACCCTTACGCCTTTGTGTGAGTTCCATGTTTATCACAGTAAGTACAATGTAAACTCAGATTCCAATGTCCCACAAGCTTTGTTTGTGAAAACCATTGATAGGGCAGAGGAACCTAGAAGATAAAATTTAGCTGTCATATGATGACACACCAGCAACAACACACCACTAGTCAACACTGTACAAGATTCATTCCCGATAACACTGACCAACACCATCAACATAGACATGAGGTAAGTGGAAACGCAAATACATTGTTGCACAAAGTACCCCACAGCTGTGTACCAACAACAGCCAGCATCCCAAAACATTATCAATGTTACGGCCATAATAGCCAAGCAAACAGACAGTCATAGTTGCGCAATGCAAACTTACACTCAAGGGAAGTAGTTGGTGATGAGCTGTAGATGCAGGTCAATACCTTCCTCCTCACCACTATGATTGTCACTGGGTATGTGTGGATTAGCAGCAGGGGGCTCCTGCTGATCATCATCGTCCTGAATCAGGGGGATCTCATTGCGCAAGATCAAGTTGTGGAGAATGCAGCAGGCGACTATGATCTGGCACACCTTTTGGGGAGAATAGAGTAGTGCACCACCACTCTTGTCCAGACACCGAAATCTAGGCTTAAGAAGTCCAAAAGCTCACTCCACTACACAACATGTCCCCTGGCGTCCTCGGATTCCTCAGTGGGGTCAGCAACCAAGGGCCGTTGGGATACGTTGAGTCACTTAGTTGTGAGAAACACAGACCAACAATATAATAGAACTAGTTGGGGAGAACAGAATGTCACACATACACCACATTTATTGACACAGCTCACTCACCAAAAAGCCAGGCCCTCTCTGGATGAAGATTTGCCATCAATTGTGGGATGATGCTGTTCTGCAGTATGTAAGAGTCATGTGCAGACCCTGGAAATTTGGCACACACATGGGATATAATCTGATCGGCTTGGCATACCACTTGCACATTAATTGAATGGTAATGCTTCCTTTTGTAGTAGATGTGCTCACGTGCCTGGGCTGGAACAAGGCCAATGTGTGTGCAGTCAATGGCTCCAACAACATTTGGGATGTGACCAAGGTCATAAAATTCCCCCTTCACATTTGCCAACTCATGTCTTTTTGGAAAGTGAATGTAGCTGTCCTTGTAGGTTAACAATGCATACAGGACATCACACAACACCATGCTGCACATAGGTTGAGATCCCACCTGCGATGGACACCGTGTACTGAAACTACCCAGTGGCGAAGTAAAGCAGGGCGGCCATCACCTTTACTGCTGGTGTCAAAGCTTTTGGATAGGTTCTGTGAGGCCTCAAATGGGGCTCCAACTGAGCACATAACCCCTGAATGGTCAAGCGATTGAGACAGAATTTCTTAATGATGTCGGTATCCTCCATTGTCAACAGGTCTGGCAGAGGCTGATACACAGGGGGTCTTCTCCTACGTGTTCTAGCAGGGGATACATGTATAAATGAGTCAAAGATGAGATGTGAGTAACAGCTTACATGATGACTCACACAACCACAACAATGACAGGACTGTTGAACCAGTTTAATGCACAGTGACATGCACAGACACCTTGATCCCCTGTAGTCATTCAGGTAGCCAGGGTGTACATACTAACTACAGTCAAATCAAAATCACACCATGTGCATGGCATATGGTACACTGGTACATCATGTGTACCCAGCCCTGTGTGTAGATGACACTGCACATGTGGCTTACACCATCAATGCAGAGTTGTGTGTAGCTGCTGTCGCTGCACAACCTCAACCTTGAGTCCCACAAAACACATCATTAAAAAATGATGCCAGTGGGTGTGAGCTGGACACCAAACCATGAATATAGAGCACTGTGTACAAATAGATATGCGCATTACATGGTTAGTCCATCATGACTGTGGAAGGAGTTTGCATTACAAACATTGCCATGTTCCCAGCAATGAATCCCAAATCCACATGAAATGTGTATACATGCCCACATGGATGAAAATGACATGTGAGTACGGACAGACCAATGAATTTTATCACATGTGTACTCAGATAACATTTGTGGGAAGGCTCAAGTTAAATGTCACACTCTCCAATCCCTTTACAATGTTCAGATATTTGTGACAAAATGTGTTAGGATCAGTGATACAATTCACAAAGTGAGAATGCACATGCACAATGTGCTTATAGGCGCATTAGGCGTGCTCCGCCACTGCGGGGACTGACATCGGCCCCAAATTAATGATGCAAGATAGCGGTGGATACATCCTGACCCCGCGGTGTGACACCGCATATGTGAATGACCTAGCAGCCAATAGGAACCACCATTGTGGTAGTGTTTTACAATTTGTGAACGTCGCGGTAGGCAAGCTCCACCACTGCGGGGACCAGCATTGGCCCCCATTGAATAATGCAACCGAGGCGGACCAATATATGTGTGTGAAATGGCCAGACCTGTCACATGCCTACAGACACGGCTGCATGCCATTCCTCCCCACAAACTGCTGCTGTACTTCATCTCTGGAACCAGTCATGGCTCGTACTGAGAACATCAGGGCCCATCCCTTCACCACAGAGGAGCTGGAGGTCCTGGCGGACAAGGTCCTTGGCCAGTGCAAGCGGCTATATGGTGATCCAGAGGTACTGGTAAGTGGATGTGAAACTTCTTTTCAGTGATTA
This sequence comes from Triturus cristatus, assembly GCF_964204655.1. Taxonomy (NCBI): domain Eukaryota; kingdom Metazoa; phylum Chordata; class Amphibia; order Caudata; family Salamandridae; genus Triturus; species Triturus cristatus. The sequence goes on along the minus strand of NC_140591.1, from coordinate 139,643,013 downwards.
GTATGCTCACACCATGTAACTGTACACTAGTATGTGCCCCAGAGTGCAAGCAAATGAGAATGCATTCAGATTATAACATCTGCATGGAGCATACATGACGTACAAGTTGTTCATATGCAATGATCTTGGGCATTAAGGGGTGTATAGTGTCAGACACAGTGAGTCCGAGCACTAGATATCAATTTTAGTGTATTGTCTGTCATGCTCACTCACATTGTGCATCACAGATCAGGCCCTGTTTCAGCTTGATTTCTGTGCACCTCCTCTGCATATGTAAGAGATGGCCAGTTAGTCGGTCCATCCTAATAGTTGTTTACATTGGACTCAGCAAGCTTGCTCAGAGTGTAGTATGTGACATGGACTAAGGACTATGATGTCCATTGATCTATGTGTGTGGAATGTGTATACATGGTTCTGGACTGGCACACAATGGTCCACAACACACTGTTAAAAAAGTTCTCATCTTGCCTCCCATGCCTACAGCTCAAGGTCCATCAGCGTAAGGCAATATGGAGAGCCATCGCCCGCAAGGCGCTGAGGGTCTCAAACCGGAAACATACTCACTGCCACAAGAGGTGGGATGACATCTGCCCCCTCAGCAAAAATTGTCGCAGAAATGACACTGGGGCTGGTCCCTCAAAGTAGCAGGTTGGCGCGCTAGAGCATGACCCCACTATTGGCCCGCATCCTGGCAGTGATGCAGCCAGAGCTGGATGGACGCTTGAGGGCCCAACAGCAGCAAGTTGGGGTTGAGTATTATGCAAAGTGTGACTTGGCGCATGACTGACTGCATTGAACCCAGCCATGAGCAAGGCAGGAACCTCTGAGATGTCTCTAGTGTGATGCAATCACTTCTAAGTAGCCCCAGTGGCAAGTGCAGAGGTTCTGCATGTGTACAATGTTTGTAATCTCATGTGGGAAATACATGAACAGTGTCATTGTAAATCATCTTAACATATTTTCAGCTAACGTCTGGTGACAGCTGTCTGAACTGAGCCATTCCTACACAGGAAAAATGCTGTGTGAAGTGTGTAGCCCAGTACAGTTGCCAGCCTCATGTGTGTTGTATGAGCACAATATTGTGCTCATGTGAGGATGTGCCAGTGGATAGAACATGCACAAATGTGGACTCGGGGTGCAGTGAGTTAGAAGAGGTTACACCTGTCCCATGGGTGGTGTCTTTCTAAGTGATACAGATGGCAGCATCACTGCAACACAATTTGCCAAATATCAGCAGCATCGCATGACATGAAGTAATTCCCTGCCACAGTGATGATTACAGTGATGCATTGGTGATCTGCATTTGCTGATTGCACACAAAGCAACATGTCTGAGATGGTTAGACAGTGGAATTTTTAAGCTATGGAGCGAAACGTGGCTATTGTGAGATTGGGTTGACACTAGGGCTTAACTTGGTTGTATGTGATCAGTGTGTATGGCAAATTGTGATGTAAGTGAGATGTTGTGCTGTAACATTTGATGATAAAAGCACTGTACTTATTATGTGTGCATTGCAGCGGGGTATCCATATGGATCAGTGCGTGGTGAAGTTGTGGCTACTGGTTTACATCAGTGAGTGGTCTTTTGTGACATTGATGTGGCATGGATGTCAGCAGTCAACACAATGTAGAAATGTCAGATGCCAGACCCTAGCTTTTGGAACACATTGGCTGTCCTTATTGAGGCTACTCAGAGCTTCAGCTACACAAGGCACTCTCATAACTTGGATGATTGATAGCTTGGCAGGAGATTGAAATGGCATTGGTATGTTACATGTCACAATACACAAGGGCCTTGCATCACATTGCCATAGTCATGCTAATGTGAATTAGCATGACAATGGCAATGTGACGCAAGGCAGTGGGGTGTCCATATGCATCATTGCGTGGTGAAGGTGTGGCTACTGGTTTACATCAGTGAATGGTCTTTTGTGACATTGATGTGTCATGGATGTCAGCAGTCAACACAACGCAGGGATGTCAGATGCCAGAACGTAGCTTTTGGAACACATTGTTACATGGGGATTAGTAGTTCTTTATCCCAAATAAATGTGTGTCCATGTAAGATATGCAGAAGTGTAAGTCTCAGAGACATCAACTGGCAGTGAAGAGCAGTGGGCATCATGTTAGGGTGCGTTTAGATATTTGTGGTGTGCACTTCCATGTAATTGATGCATCTACAAATTGGTTAACAATGTTCGACAGTAGTTGTGCTGCAGTACCAACATAGTTGGATGGAAGGATGCAATGTCACTTAACAATATTTATGGTTCAGTTTGTTTCTGTGAGGTTCAGTGAACTCATACTTCAAGTGTGAGAAACACAACATATTTGGATGTGTAGCTCTCTTACCTAAAGGCATGTAGGTGTGCCTACAGATGATAGGATGTGATGTTGACATGTAGACACCTGCACAGCAATTTAGCTGTGTCAAAGCAACATGGAGCATGACTGTCCAATATACATGTGTCCATGCATCAGGTGATCATGCAAAAGATTGGGCTTATGCAGACAGTGCATGTTGAAGTTAAATGTGGGTCTTTAGTCCAAGAATTTATGTTTGAATTGCATATCGTGTATGTGTAAGCAGGCCACTTTACTGAACCTATGTCTCTGTCTCTTACAGCATCTACCGAGGGCAGGGAAGGACAGGGGCCCGACACAGTTGGGGAAGCTACTGGCATTACTGGTCCCCGGGAGTACAGTGACACTGAGGAGATCAGCGCCTCAGAGGGGGACAGGAGTGCCCTGGAGAAGTCTGAGCCAGGAACATCGACCTCCACATCTTTGCACTCCAGCGGTGACTCCACGATGTTGGCAGGCAGAGGAAGTGTGACATCTGCTTCTTCGTCCGCCACACCCCGTCCTGTGACCACCCTCCCTGATGCTCCCAAAACTAGTATCTGGGCCTGCAGCCCTAAGAAGGGCAGAGTCCCCTTTCCCCCAGGCACCGCTGCCCCAGTCTCCCCTGCTTTCCTCAGTGTGGAGGCCATAGAGATTTTGCGGCAGCTGTCTGTAGGTCAGACTGCGCTCCTGTATGCCATCCAGAATCATGGCAACAAGTTATCACAGGTTGTTGAGTTCCTGGAGGGCATTCATTTTGACGTGGGTGGCCTGCACAGAACTGTCCAGTATTTGGCCTCCACAGTGACGGCAGCCATTCTGCAGTTTCAAGCTCCCAGTCCAGCTTCTGTCCCTTCCGCAACCATCCTCCCAGTGCCCCCACCTGACTAGAGCACAAACACACCAGGGCAGTTAGGCACCCAGTCATCCGCACGCAGCACACAACAACAGCACTCAAAGCGACACAGACACCATACACCCCAACGCACACCAAAAGCACATGACAGCACGACAAAAAGCCCATCACAGGATACTCAGGAACATAAAGTCAAAAAACATGCATCCACATTGCATACCTCATATTCCTCGCCCTCCAAGAGCCCTCCCATCCTCACACCTGATCCCAAATCCGCCCAAACACTGGCACTCTCTGCCGTAGACCTGATGCCTGCCACAACTGCCCCCGACTTCAGAGTCCTGGTTTTCCCAAAGCTTCGACTCCCACCAACACCCCTGTGAAGCATGGACAGAAAACCAAAGAGGCTAAAGTACCTCCACAACAAGGGAGGCAGGGGAAAAGACCATCCCTCCTCCAATGTACCACCTGATCAGGGAAATGTTCCCGGAAAGATTCACCACCACCTGCTCCAATTTCTGGAAAGAAGGAGGCTGTTGTGGCCACCTCACTTCTCCCTTGGCCCAAGCCACTTGGTGGACATCGTATCCCCAAAGAGTGAAACCCAGCCCTCCACAGCCAACATCTGTCACTGAGCCTCCCCCCAGCATTTTCCCACCTCCCCATGCCACAACTCCACCAGGCCAGCCAACCCTCAGGCTCCCACATCCAGTGATCCCTCTACCTCAGCTAGTTCTCCCCCTCCCAGGTCCAATCCTCCGACTACCCCAGACAGTCATCCCCCTCCCAGTTTGACTTCTCCCCAATTTTGAAGCAAACTCCCCCTACCCACCCCATTCCTCCCTGAGCGGTGCCTGAACTGCCTATTTGATGCCCCTATCCTGGGGAGATTTCCATGGCAGTGGACTGTCTTGCAAGTTTCTTGTGCAAGTTTTCATGCACACATGTGCGAACTCTGTATTTTTGGACTGGTCGTTGCCCTTAATGTTTTGCATTTTTAATGGAGATACAGAGTTTATGTAATAAAGAATATATTTATGTTCTAAGCTTTGACGTTGGCCTTGCTAAAGATGCAGTACAATGTATATTTATATGTTTATCTGTTCCATGCTCTGAATGCAACATTTACATTGGCATGTACTACACAGAGGTTACGGCATCTAATGTGCTTATTAACTTCAAGGGTCAATGTGGCCATGATGCTTGTCTGTGATGGTCTACTCTTATCCTCTTCTTTAATTTTTCTAGGCTCTACTTTTGAACACGTCATATTTGGATGCTGTACATCAACAGCAGCTATTTATATTGAGAAGATGACTTGAGGGGTGGACAGGGTACATCATATCTGGGGGATCTAGCTTGATGTGTACACACCAGTTTAGGTGTGTAATCATCTTGGATAGGTGTGGCTTCATAGTCACATGGGTACATTTACATGTGGGCACTTGAGTACTCATACAGTGTGATTGTCCTGTCATTAGCTGATGTTTTAATGTGTATGTGCCCTTGAGCATGGCCCTTTCACACCTGTAGGATCCAGTAGATGAGTACCTGTCTCTTTACACGATCAGACACTAGCTGTAGGCTATGTGCACATGTTGAAGTTGTTCCCGGAGCAATGGGTAGTGTGTCAGTGTGACCTCGCAGTCCTAGGGTACACCTACTTCTTGTGCACATAATTTGTAAGTATGCAGACTGTGTCACTGCAATGTCTGTGTTGTGAGTTTTGTGATCAGGCATAGCTCTTGCTTATCTTTGTTCTCACTGCGTTGACTGACTCTGGAAAACAAACATTATATGTGACTTTTCATATACATTGATGTCACTTTACACTTTATCTACTCCACTATGTGTTATACATGCCATTCACAAGAAGACCATTTGAGGCCTACACAATATGAGATACTCCACTATGTATTTTTGCTCAGTACACTCTCACCTCTACAATACTCCTGTACTTACCACTTCACTCCAAAAGGTTGCAGTCCATGCCATGCCTGTGTTTATCCCTCCCCACCACTCCATAGTGTGACACTATACTGTGGGAGAATGATTTGTGTCCAGAACCATTGTGCCCCTCAGGATTGTTTAACATTTTGATAATTGATATCTGAGTCTACTTGATTGTAGTCATGGTTGCTCATGGACAATACAGATGAGTTTCCAGTACAGTCCTCTAGTCTTGTTCCATGCATATGTGTTTGCCTGAGTTGTGTATCAGTAGGTGATAGCAAAAGTGTGTATGTGTTTGCTTAGGCACTGCTACCCATCCTGTATGTGAAGTGATCTGTGTGCTGTGATGAACTGTGATATTCAAGTTCATGGTGGTAAATTCAGATATGTCTTATACTGGTTTTAGTGGTGTTCACTGTTAGACCTGGCACCATTGGCGTGGGTCACCCTTCCATTTTTGTCTGTACCTCAATGTATTTTTGTGCTGGTGTTAGCTGCTCAGGGCCCTGTGACACTGCCATCCAGTGCCACAGGGCAAGTGCTCCCTATGGTAAAATGTATTATGTGAATTGACTTCCATGTTTGGCTTATTTGGTTTACTATCAGTCCCTAGTAGAGTGCACCAGGGGTGCCACGGGCTTGTATATCCAAATGCTGCTAGTGGGCTTGCAGCACTGGTTGTGCCACCCACAGAAGCAGCCTGGTAAAATATGTCTAAGGTCTTCCATTGCAGAACCTGCATGCAGTCTGGTACTGTCATGCTGACTGGGCAAGTGTCCCCACTTTCCATTCTCTAAACCTTCCCTTACCTTCATATTAGTCACCCCTATGGTAGGTCCTAGGGCAGGGTGCATTGTAAGGACATGCCCCGAGGTGTGTGGCATGTCCTAATAGTGAATTACAGCCATTTTTGTTTTTCACTATTGTAAGGCTACCTGCTCTCCATAGGCCAGAATGGGCTGCTAGATTATAACCCTCTATAATCCTAGCAGGCTCAGGAAGCATGGTAGAAATTCATGTTTAGAATGCCTGAACTCAGAATAATAAAGTACATCTTTTAGTAAAGGTTATTTTAATATCCTGGGTTTGCAAATGCTACTTTTAGAAAGTTAGCCTTTGCGTGCCTAACCATTTCAGTCTGCCTCTGGAGGGGAGGGCTATCTTCTTTGTGTGTAACTTGAGTGACAGGGCTGGGAAGTTCCAGGAGACAGGCTGGGGCTGCCAGGTGGTGAATAGAAAGATTACACCGGGATGGGGTGGGGAGGAGTGCACCTTGAACCTGAATAGGGCAGTGCTCTGCCACCACAAGGCTGGCTCCACCCCCTGGGGAGCGTCTGATGTCTCTGCCCTGCCTGCTGAAAGAAGAAGCCAGAGTCCCAACAACAAAGTGCTCCTCACTGAACAGAACTGGACTGGGATTATGCAAAGGCCCCCCTGGCCTGTAAAGACAAAAGAAACTTGGTATAAATGTAGGAGCCCTGCTCCTAAGAAATCAGATCCTGATTGAACCACGAAGGAACTCTGCCTGACTAGAAGGACCTGGAAGAAGCTGAAGGAGGAGTAACTTTCCCTGACCTGGGGGATTGGCCTGCAGTTGGTGCCTTGCTGAGAAAGGAGAGGAAAAGACTGAAAGAGACTTTGCACTTTGTTTTTCAACTATCTCCAAGGGCTTGGAAGAAGAGCTTGTCCCCTGAACTGAGTCCCAGGACCATTGGACTCATTTGCCTTCCAAAATTGAGTTGCCTGGACGATTTGTGCTTTTTTCCCGCTGGATTTGGCCCCAGTACGCCTCGTACCCCATCCGCCGCGAAGCCGTGTCTTTGCCGCCCAGCACCGTGCGTCTACGCTGATCCAAAAGCGTTAGTACGCGCCGTATCCCTCCCGGCCGCATTGCACCTAACCTTCCCCGCCGATTCGAGACGTACAACACTGGCTGCCGAACCCTGTACGCCGGACCCAAGCTCCATCGTCCCGCAGGTACGGTCCGTACGCTGCTAACGTACTACACCGTGCCGTGCTCAGAGCCGAGAAGCCGCAGTACGCTGATCCACCCATACGCTGTACGGTGCCGAGAAGTGTCGCCGCCTATCCGCACCGAAGGTACGGCTCGAACGGCGAACGCCACGGACTCTGCAAGCTGATCCGGGCCATCCGCACGTATCCCTGAAGGTCCCGTACCAACGCCGCATCCCGACGCCGCGACCCGACCTGCATCTGAATACGCTGCCGAACTACGACCCGGACCCATCAACTTGTCCCGCACTGTCCGTCGCGGACCCCACGAACTTAAGGTACTTTGTTCTGTTCGCACCTCAGCGTGCACGTCCCGGACCCCGGAGTCCGCAGCGATTGTTTGACTCGTACTTTCCTTGTTTTTAATGCGGACGAGTCGCACACCCAGGTACGAACCGTACAAAGCCTGAAAAGAAGCAGAATTGAGTAAAATAAGCCTATTTTTGCATTTTAAGCCTTTTTACAAGAACATTGAACTTTAAAATAATACTGTGGTCATTTTATTCGTTATTCTGGTCTTGTGCTAAGCCTTATATAAAGAAAACTATTTTTGATATAACCTTGACTGGTGCCCATTTGTGGTGTGTCATTGTATTACTGTATGTGTTCACAAATGCTTAACCTATGACGCCCTGAGAATAGTCTTGACTGCTTGCGCCACACTACCTAAAGGGTGAGCAGGGGTTATTTGAAAGGGTGATCCCCTTACTCTGACTTAGAATTGAGAGTCCCTGCTTGTCGCAAGTGCATACCTGTGCCAACTAGAGACTCCCAGTTCTAACATTGGTGGTCAGCGGTGAGGATTTGAATTTGCATTTGTGATTCATGTACAGTGATTGAGTGAACACCACGTAGTGAGTTCAGACCGATAACGCAGCCACACAGTATTGATTTTTGTTTTTGCTGAAGAATCTCCACTTTAAGAAACCCTGCCTAGCTCAGTCACTGGAGGCAGGGCGTCCTCTATATTCTCTGGAGTTGATGACATAGATTGGGAGGAGGGGGCACTGATGAAGTGCACAAGTGAAGTCTTGAAAGGATACCTCTCCAAGTACAGAATCAACCAAACTGGATTGAGAAACAAGGAGCAGTACACAAAGGCGCTGAGGGCCTGGTACGAATCAAAGTTCCCAGAGAATGCGCTGGAGGTGATACCCCCAGAAGGTGCTTCTGAGCCTGGCAGAGGCCTGTCGCCAGAGGAGATAGCCGACAGAATTGCTGCAAGAGCACATGAAGTGGAGATGGCAAAACTGCAAATGGAAATGGAAAGACAAAGGCTGGCCATGTAGCATGAGGTAAAAATGAGGGAGTTGGATCTCAAGGCGAAGAGTTTAGACCGCTCTCCCTCTGGTGGCAGCAATTTAACAGAGTCAAGGGTGCACATTCCTAAAGATGTAGTGAAAGAGTATTATAAACAGGATGATATTGGGAAGTGGTTCAGGGCCTATGAAGTAGCCATGTCCTCCCACCGGGTCCCTGAGAAAGATTGGGGAGCGGGGTTGTGGGGAAGGTTCCTGAGTGAGGGGCGGGACACACTGCTGGATCTCCCCTCTGATGTCAACACATCCTATCCACACATGAAGGAAGCTCTGATGACAAGGTATGGGTTAACTCCTGAATTGTACAGGCAGAGGTTTAGGGATTGCACCAAAAACCTGGTACCACTTATGTAGAATATGTGACTTTTTTTTCCAGAGCGCTAGATGGTTGGGTGAAGGGTAGCAAAGTAAATGATTACCAAGAGCTGTTTGATCTAATCGCATGGGAGCACTTGTCTGATAATTGTTTTCCTGAGCTACGCCAGCACCTGATCGATAGAAAGCTGACCAACCCTAGGAAGCTTGCTGAGGTGGCGGACCGCTGGATCAGTACCAGGGTCCACAAGGGTCCCGTGGGAGGCCCCGCCAAAGGTGGTCAGGGTCCCCAGCAGAAGAGTGGGGGGGACAAGGGTAAACAGAGGGAGTTCTACAGAGGGCCCCAAAGTAATTCCCAAGGGAACCAAGGGAAAGGTTCTCAGCCACCCCCACCCCCGAAGCAGACCGGGGCCCGACAGGTAACCCTGTTCAAAGAGGGCCGCCCAGATGTTACAAGTGTAACAACCTGGGGCACTATTCCATGGATCCCAAGTGCCCCATGTATGGTAAACCAGCACCTTCTGGTGCTCCACCCCCAAGCAGGTGGCTAGTGTAGCCTTTGGGAGGGAGGTAGATGTCCAAGGAGAGGGGGTTCCCGTACAGATGACCCTAGTCTCATTAGGAGACAGTGAGATGGTCCCTGAGGCCCAACTGCCCCCCAATACTCAAAAGTATGGGCAGTGGGTGACCATAAATGGCAAGAGGGTGGGGGCTCTTAGAGATACAGGAGCCAGTGTGACTGCTGTCAAGCAACACCTGGTGTCTCAGGAGCAGGTGGTCCCACACGCATTCTGCCGTGTTGTCAACGCTGACAACACAGAGAGTCAGTGTCCAATGGCTCAAGTTCCCTTTGAGTGGGGGGGGTCTCTGGTACTCTGCAAGTCGCTGTGAGAACTGCCATGCCTGTTGATTGTCTCCTAGGAAATGATTTGGAGAGCTCCCCTTGGGAAAAGGTGGAGAAGACAACTCACCTGCGGATGGTGGGTTTACCTGATTGGGCGTGCGTGACCACCCGGTCAATGGCAGCCAGTAGGGGTGTTGAAGGGACCCTGGAGCCTGAAGGAGAGGCCCAGGAACCGGCCTTAGGGAGAGGGCGCAGGAGGCACGGGAAACCGGCTCCTGAAGTTCCCACGGCCCAGGAGGAAGCAGACCTTGAGGCGGATGCCCGGGAGCCTACCGGGGAACAGATAGCCGAACTGGGGGACCTGCCTGAGCTGACCCATTGGCAGCAAGAAGGAGGCCCCACCAGGGAGGAATTCTGCCGGGAGCAGCAGGAGTGCCCCTCTCTAGTGGGTATGCGGCAGCAGGCTGCAGCCCAAGCCAATGGTGATCAGTCCGGTACTCACTTAATCTACTGGGAGAACGACCTCCTGTACTCAGAGCCTAAGGTTGCTGAACCTGGGTCAGCCCATGCGCTGGTGGTACCCCAGATGTTGAGAGTCTTCCTACTGGGGATGGCTCACGACGTTCCGTTAGCAGGGCATTTGGGGCAGGACAAGACGTTCGAAAGGCTTGTCACCCACTTTTATTGGCCTCAAATGCGTAGGAGTTCTGACACTCACTGCAGGACATGCCAGACTTGCCAGGCAAGTGGTAAGAGTGGAAGGAAGCTGAGAGCTCCACTCCAACCTTTCCCTGTGGTCAGTACCCCATTCCAGCGAGTGGGGATTGACATTGTGGGGCCACTGGACCCCAAGACAGCCATGGGCAACAGGTTTATCCTGGTCTTGGTGGACCATGCCACCCGGTACCCTGAAGCCATCCCTCTAAGAACAGTGACGGCCCCCGTGGTGGGACGGGCACTGATGGGAATCTTCTCACGAGTAGGATTCCCTCTAGAGGTGGTGTCTGACAGGGGGACCAATTTCATATCGAAATATATGAAATCCCTTTGGCAAGAGTGTGGTGTGACATACAAGTTTACCACCCCTTACCATCCCCAAGGAAACGGGTTGGTTGAGAGATTCAACCGAACCCTAAAGGGCATGATTATGGGCGTTGAGGAGCCTATGAGGCGTAAGTGGGACGTCCTCTTACCATGCCTTCTCTTTGCGTACCGTGAGGTGCCACAGAAGTCTCTGGGGTTCAGTCCCTTTGAGCTCCTGTATGGCCACCCAGTACGAGGACCTCTTAGTCTGGTCAAGGAAGGCTGGGAGCAATCTCCCAGGAAACCTCCCCAGAATGTATACAGTTACATGCTGGCCTTTCGGAACCAGACTAGGCGTTTCAGACAACTTGCTGAGGCAAATCTGGAAGCCAGCCAGGAGGAAATGAAGCAGTGGTACGATCAGAATGCCACTCTGGTTGAGCTTCAACCTGGTCAAAAGGTATGGGTCCTGGCCCCTGTGGAGCCTTGTGCACTCCAGGACAAGTGGACAGGACCCTTTGAGATTGTGGAGCGCAAGAGTTCTGTCACCTACTTGGTGGACTTGCAGTCTCCTAGGAACCCCTTAAGGGTCCTACATGTCAATCGACTGAAGCCCCACTTGGAGAGGTCCGAAGTGCGCATGCTCTTGGCCACAGATGATGGGACGGAGGAGGAGTTTGAGCCTCTTCCTGACCTCCTGGTAGCCTCAGAGCGAGACGGGTCAGTGGATGGAGTTAACCTCTCACCCACCCTGACCCCTGAGCAACAGGATGACTGCCGCCAGCTGCTGGGGCAGTTTCCTGACCTGTACTCCCTGGTTCCTGGTATCACAGATTGGTGCGTCCATGATGTGGATACAGGAGACAGCTTACCTGTGAAGCACAAAGCTTACAGGGTAACTGACAGGGTCAGAGCCTGCATCAAAGAGGAAGTCTCAAAGATGCTTGCTCTAGGGGTGGTTGAGTCCTCCAGCAGTCCTTGGGCCAGCCCAGTGCTCTTGGTCCCAAAGGCTGCCTCGCCGGGTGCCACACCCGAACTCCGGTTCTGTGTGGACTACAGAGGACTCAACTCGGTCGCGAAGACTGACACGCACCCCATCCCCAGAGCTGACGAGCTCATCGATCGGTTAGGGTCTGCACGGTACCTCAGCGCGTTTGATCTAACATCTGGGTACTGGCAGATCGCCTTGACTGATGGGGCCAAGGAGAGGTCCGCATTCTCCACACCAGATGGGCATTTCCAGTTCCGGGTTATGCCATTTGGGATGAAGAATGCCCCTGCCACTTTCCAGAGGTTGGTCAACCAGGTGTTGGCTGGGCTGACCGAGTTCAGCGCCGCATACCTGGATGACATCGCAGTGTTCAGTGGCACATGGAAAGAACACCTGCAACATCTCTGGGAAGTGTTGATGGCACTGCGCAAGGCAGGCCTCACGATCAAGGCAAGCAAGTGTCAGATCGGGCAGGGTTCCGTGGTGTACTTGGGACACCAAGTAGGGAGCGGCCAGGTGGCACCCCTACAACCCAAGATCGAAACCATCCTGGCTTGGGAGCCCCCAAAGACCCAGACGGAGGTGAGGGCCTTTTTAGGACTCACAGGGTACTACAGGAGGTTTGTCAAGGGGTATGGCAGCATTGTTGCCCCCTTGACAGAGCTGACTTCGAAGAAGCAGCCCAGAAAAGTGATATGGACTGACACCTGTCAGAAGGCCTTTGACACCCTGAAAACTGCCATGTGCACGGCGCCCGTGCTCTTGGCTCCTGACTTCTCCAAAGAATTCCTTGTGCAGACAGATGCATCGGAGCATGGTGTAGGGGCTGTTCTCTCACAGATTACTGAGGAGGGCTGGGACCAACCTGTAGCCTTCATAAGTAGGAGGTTACTTCCCCGGGAACAAAAGTGGAGTACGATTGAGCGAGAAGCATTTGCTGTGGTCTGGGCATTGAAGAAGCTAAGACCCTACTTGTTTGGGTCACACTTCCGGGTTCAAACAGACCACAGGCCCCTCAGATGGTTGATGCAGATGAGGGGTGAGAATCCTAAGTTGTTGAGGTGGTCCATTTCCCTACAGGGGATGGATTTCACAATGGAACATCGCCGCGGTACAGACCACGCCAACGCTGATGGTCTTTCCAGATTTTTCCGCCTTAGTGATGAGAACTCCCTGGGGTAGGGTAGTTCTCCCCACATTTCAGCTGGAGGGGATACGTGTTAGACCTGGCACCATTGGCGTGGGTCACCCTTCCATTTTTGTCTGTGCCTCAATGTATTTTTGTGCTGGTGTTAGCTGCTCAGGGCCCTGTGACACTGCCATCCAGTGCCACAGGGCAAGTGCTCCCTATGGTAAAATGTATTATGTGAATTGACTTCCATGTTTGGCTTATTTGGTTTACTATCAGTCCCTAGTAGAGTGCACCAGGGGTGCCAAGGGCTTGTATATCCAAATGCTGCTAGTGGGCTTGCAGCACTGGTTGTGCCACCCACAGAAGCAGCCTGGTAAAATATGTCTAAGGTCTGCCATTGCAGAACCTGCATGCAGTCTGGTACTGTCATGCTGACTGGGCAAGTGTCCCCACTTGCCAGTCCCTAAACCTTCCCTTACCTTCATATTAGTCACCCCTATAGTAGGCCCTAGGGCAGGGTGCATTGTAAGGATAAGGTAGGACATGCCCTGAGGTGTGTGGCATGTCCTAATAGTGAATTACAGCCATTTTCGTTTTTCACTATTGTAAGGCTACCTGCTCTCCATAGGCCAGAATGGGCTGCTAGATTATAACCCTCTATAATCCTAGCAGGCTCAGGAAGCATGGTAGAAATTCATGTTTAGTATGCCTGAACTCAGAATAATAAAGTACATCTTTTAGTAAAGGTTATTTTAATATCCTGGGTTTGCAAATGCTACTTTTAGAAAGTTAGCCTTTGCGTGCCTAACCAGTCTGCCTCTGGAGGGGAGGGCTATCTTCTTTGTGTGTAACTTGAGTGACAGGGCTGGGAAGTTCCAGGAGACAGGCTGGGGCTACCAAGTGGTGAATAGAAAGATTACACCAGGATGGGGGGGAGGAGTGCACCTTGACTCCGAATAGGGCAGTGCTCTGCCACCACTATGCTGGCTCCACCCCCTGGGGAGCGTCTGATGTCTCTGCCCTGCCTGCTGTAAGAAGAAGCCAGAGTCCCAACAACAAAGTGCTCCTCACTGAACAGAACTGGACTGAGATTATGCAAAGGCCCCCCTGGCCTGTAAAGACAAAAGAAACTTGGTATAAATGTAGGAGCTGTTCTCCTAAGAAATCAGATCCTGATTGAACCACGAAGGAACTCTGCCTGACTAGAAGGATCTGGAAGAAGCTGAAGGAGGAGTAACTTTCCCTGACCTGGGGGATTGGCCTGCAGTTGGTGCCTTGCTGAGAAAGGAGAGGAAAAGACTGAAAGAGACTTTGCACTTTGTTTTTCAACTATCTCCAAGGGCTTGGAAGAAGAGCTTGCCCCCTGAACTGAGTCCCAGGACCATTGGACTCATCTGCCTTCCTAAATTGAGTTGCCTGGACGATCTGGCCCCAGTATGCCTCGTACTCCATCCGCCGCGAAGCCATGTCTTTGCCGCCCGGCACCGTGCGTCTACGCTGATCCAAAAGCGTTTGTACGTGCCGTATCCCTCCCGGCTGCATTGCACCTAACCTTCCCCGCCGATTCGAGACGTACAACACTGGCTGCCGAACCCTGTACGCCGGACCCAAGCTCCATCATCCCGCAGGTACGGTCCGTACGCTGCTAACGTACTACACCGTGCCGTGCTCAGAGCCGAGAAGCCGCAGTACGCTGATCCTCCCCGTACGCTGTACGGCGCCGAGAAGTGTCGCCGCCTATCCGCACCGAAGGTACGGCTCGAACGCCGAACGCCAAGGACTCTGCAAGCTGATCCGGGCCATCCGCACGTATCCCTGAAGGTCCCGTACCAACGCCGCGTCCCGACGCCGTGACCCGACCTGCATCTGAATACGCTGCTGAACTACGACCCGGACCCATCAACTTGTCCCGCACTGTCCGTCGCGGACCCCACGAACTTAAGGTACTTTGTTCTGTTCGCACCGCAGCGTGCACGTCTCGGACCCCGGAGTCCGCACCGATTGTTTGACTCGTACTTTCCTTGTTTTTAATGCGGACGAGTCACACACCCAGGTACGAATCGTACAAAGACTGAAAAGAAGCAAAATTGAGTAAAAGAAACCTATTTTTGCATTTTAAGCCTTTTTACAAGAACATTGAACTTTAAAATAATACTGTGGTCATTTTATTTGTTATTCTGGTCTTGTGCTAAGCCTTATATAAAGAAAACTATTTTTGATATAACCTTGACTGGTGTCCATTTGTGGTGTGTCAGTGTATTACTGTATGTGTTCACAAATGCTTAACCTATGACGCCCTGAGAATAGTCTTGATTGCTTGCGCCACACTACCTAAAGGGTGAGCAGGGGTTATTTGAAAGGGTGATCCCCTTACTCTGACTTAGAATTGAGAGTCCCTGCTTGTCGCAAGTGCATACCTGTGCCAACTAGAGACTCCCAGTTCTAACATTCACACACTGGTTACTGTGCATGCACTGCTGTCAGTGGTTGATGCATTGGCCTTGCCAGGTGTGAGTCACTCTGATGTCCAGCAGAGATTGCTATGAGATGTGTTGATATGTGGCTAAGTTATAAATTTGTTGGTGAGGGATGCAGTCTTTGGCCTGTATTGGCTCTTTCTACTGACAAGTCAATGTGTGTGTTATGTTGTTTTTGCAAGACATTGTGGGTGAGTAGTGTGTATAGTTGAATGCATTCAGATGGGTTTTGATTTTGTACTGTGCATTTCTAGTGTGCATGTCCCATATGGCAATGTGGAGAGTTGTTTTTTTTGTTTCCTTTGTGGGCACAATAGTGCTATGGCCCCCTATCTTTGAACAGTCACTTGTCAGGCTTGTGCATGGGAATGCTTGTGTGGCACACTGACACCATGTTCACTTTGTAAACAGCGGAGTGTCGATGGCTGTCTTGGCAGATTCGTCTGGATTCACACAACTTGGGGTTACATGTTTCATTTATTTATGTTGTTTTTGATTAGTTTGGATTATGCAGTTTGTGCAGTTGGCCAGAGGACAAATTACATCTGTTCCAGGGAAAACTGGGAGCAGATTGGCTATCCACTCTTTTGTTGCACATGGCCATGCTTGCTGGACTTCTTTTGGTGTCGTCTGTGATACATGTATTTAGCAATTGCGTTGAGTTCAGCATTGGATCAGACATCCTTGAGCTGAACTCTGAGATTTGGAGATACACACCAGGGTGTAGCATTGTGTAGCAGGGAACTCATGTGAGTTAATTTTCACCTTTATCAGAGCGTGTCCCAGGTGTGGCGCAGGGAAGGTGGAAGATAGGTAGGTGAGGGGAATGTGTGAAGGTTATTGTTAAGTATGACAGTCAGGGAATGTCACAGTGAGCCGTGAGTGTTGTGCTGGTGGCATACACATGACACACTAGTTGAGACAAATGGATCACTGACAGAATATCGACCACCACAATATCGACCCACACAAATATTGGGACAGAAATATCGTTGTCAAAAATATCGACCTCCTATCTTTATAATGGTAAGTACAAAAATATCAACAAAAAAATATTGTTTTTTTATGTATACAAAATAATTTTAAATACATTAAATAATAAAAGTAACTTAAAAAAATATTTAGATTTCTTTGCAAATTATAAAAAATATAAGTAATAACTTTAATTGTAAAAAAATTAAACATATATGAAATATAATATATATATATTTACTTAAAATTAATAAACAATAATTTTAATTATTTACAAAATGTTATAAATATTTAATAAATCATAAATATATATATATATATATATATTCACTGAAAAAAACATAGGTTTCAGGCCTGATATAGTTAGAAATTAGCATTTAAAAAACCTTAGAAATTCACTGAAAAAACTATAGGTTTTAGGGGTGTTATAGCTAGCTGGACATTTCACTCGAACAAAACCATTGAAATTCCTCCGATATAGTTAGTTGTACAGGCCTAGGGGGTCAGGGTGTTTCTACCCTGCCCCCTTTTTGCGTTTTTCGCGTTTGTTTTATAGGTTTCTTGTGCCTCGGTTCTACATAGGCACAAGATGGCTGCCAACACTTAATGATCTGGAGTGTTGACAGCCAATTAGAATACAGCTCATGCACGGCAGGGTGCGCGCTGGGTGCGGGGAGGGTGCGCGGATCCTCCGAAGCCATAGATATATCTATGATTTTGCTTTTGATTTTCTCAGGAACTACTGAACGGATTTACACCATTTAAGCAAAAGGCACGTGTCTGAACTGAGGACTACCTCTTTGCCAAATTTGGTGTAATTCCGTTCAGCAGTTTGGGCTGTAGCTGCGTCAATAGGTTCTATGGGAAAATGCATGGGGAAAACGCGTTTTGGGACCCCCCTTTTTTCTCGGCCCCCGCTTGACGAATCACCGTGAATTTTTTCAGGATAGTAGCGGACCGGAGCTGGCCAAAAGTTTGCAAAATTTCGCGAAGATTCGTCAATCGGCGCCAACGTTATTCCAAATAGAATGTTGCAGATTTCCTATGGAAAATAGGTCCTAACTATATCTACCTACTGGTATATATATATATATATATATATATATATATATATATATATATATATATATATATATATATATATATATATATATATATATATATGTATGTATATACACCTGTAACATATAAAGTAATTTAAAAAAGTTTCTTTCATAAATTAAACCTACATTTTGCACTACATTAGGGTGCTGATTCCGATCCTGTAAAACCCGGGTACGAATGGTCGTACGGAGCGTATTCTCCGTATGACTCGTACCCGGGAAATGCACCTTGCAAACCAGCAAGTACGATTCGTACAGAAATACCATTGCCGTACGAATCGTAAAAAACTATGTGCGACGAAAAAATATAGAGTGGTGATGTAGGGGTACGTGCCGTACCCATGCCCTCAGAGCGTGGGTACGGCCCGTACCACGCGTACCCCTACATCACCACTCCAATGGTGGTACGGGCCGTACCCATGCTCTGAGGGCGTGGGTACAGCCCGTACCACCATTGAAGTGGTGATGTAGGTGTGCGCGCTGTACCCATGCCCTCAGAGCATGGGTACGGCCCGTACCACCATTGGAGTGGTGATGTAGGGGTACGCGCCGTACCAACGCCCTCAGAGCGTGGGTACGGCCCGTTCACGCGTACCCCTACATCACCACTCCAATGGTGGTACGGGCCGTACCCACGCCCTCAGAGCGTGGGTACGGCCTGTACCACCATTGGAGTGGTGATGTAGGGGTACGTGCTGTACCCACGCCCTCAGAGTGTGGGTACGGCCCATACCACGCGTACCCCTACATCACCACTCCAATGGTGGTAAGGGCCGTACCCACGCCCTCAGAGCATGGGTACGGCCCGTACCGCCATTGGAGTGGTGATGTAGGGGTACGTGCTGTACCCACGCCCTCAGAGCGTGGGTACGGCCCGTACCACGCGTACCCCTACATCACCACTCCAATGGTGGCACGGCCCATACCCACGCACTGAGGGCGTGGGTATGGCGCGTACCCCTTCATCACCACTCCAATGGTGGTACGGGCCGTACCCACACTCTGAGGGCATGGGTACGGCGCGTACACCTACATCACCACTACAATGGTGGTACGGGCTGTACCCACGCCCTCAGAGCGTGGGTACGGCTCGTACCACCATTGGAGTGGTGATGCAGGGGTACGTGCCGTACCCACGCCCTCAGAGCGTGGGTACGGCCCGTACCACGCGTACCCCTACATCACCACTCCAATGGTGGTATGGGCCGTACCCACGCTCTGAGGGCGTGGGTACGGCCCGTACCACCATTGGAGTGGTGATGTAGGTGTACGCGCTGTACCCATGCCCTCAGAGCGTGGGTACGGCCCGTTCTACCATTGGCGTGGTGATGTAGGGGTACGCGCCGTACCCACGCCCTCAGAGCGTGGGCTCGGCCCGTTCACGCGTACCCCTACATCACCACTCCAATGGTGGTACGGGCCGTACCCACACCCTCAGAGCGTGGGTACGGCCTGTACCACCATTGGAGTGGTGATGTAGGGGTACGTGCCATACCCACGCTCTCAGAGTGTGGGTACGGCCCGTACCACGCGTACCCCTACATCACCACTCCAATGGTGGTACGGGCCGTACCCACGCCCTCAGAGCGTGGGTACGGCCCGTACCACCATTGGAGTGGTGATGTAGGGGTACGTGTGGTACGGGCCGTACTCACGCTCTGAAGGCGTGGGTACGGTGCGTACACCTACATCACCACTACAATGGTGGTACGGGCCGTACCCATGCCCTCAGAGTGGGGGTACGTACCTCATCACCCGTACCTTTAGGGCACCAGTACATTAGTGATACAAGGCGTACGCACGTGACGAATGTTGGCTTAGGGCCTGGTGCAGCATATAACCAGTATATTGGGGAGTGTTCATGGCCAGGACAGCAGTGTACAGCACCAAGGGTGCTGTCTGCCAAGGAGTCCCAGCAGTGGACATAGACATGTGAGGGGTGGGTGCCTATCACTCCCAGCAGTGGACAGAGACATGTGAGGGGTGGGTGCAGAGGAATACCAGCAGTGGACAGAGACATGTGAGGGGTGGGTGCCTATCACTCTCAGCAGTGGACACAGACATGTGAGGGGTGGGTGCCTATCACTCCCAGCAGTGGACAGAGACATGTGAGGGGTGGGTGCCTATCACTCCCAGCAGTGGACAGAGACATGTGAGGGGTGGGTGCCTATCACTCCCAGCAGTGGACAGAGACATGTGAGGGGTGGGTGCCTATCACTCCCAGCAGTGGACAGAGACATGTGAGGGGTGGGTGCCTATCATTCCCAGCAATGGACAGAGACATGTGAGGGGTGGGTGCAGAGGACTCCCAGCTGTGGACAGAGACATGGGGTGGGTGCCTATCACTCCCAGCAGTGGTCAGAGACATGTGAGGGGTGGATGCCTATCACTCCCAGCAGTGGACAGAGACATGTGAGGGGTGGGTGCCTAACACTCCCAGCAGTGGACAGAGACATGTGAGGGGTGGGTGCAGAGGAATACCAGCAGTGGACAGAGACATGTGAGGGGTGGGTGCCTATCACTCCCAGCAGTGGACAGAGACATGTGAGGGGTGGGTGCCTAACACTCCCAGCAGTGGACAGAGACATGTGAGGGGTGGGTGCAGAGGAATACCAGCAGTGGACAGAGACATGTGAGGGGTGGGTGCAGAGGACTCCCAGCAGTGGAGAGAGACATGGGGGTGGGTGCCTATCACTCCCATCAGTGGACAGAGACATGTGAGGGGTGGGTGCAGAGGAATACCAGCAGTGGACAGAGACATGTGAGGTGTGCGTGCCTATCACTCCCAGCAGTGGACAGACATGTGAGGGGTGGCTGCAGAGGACTCTCAGCAGTGGACAGAGACATGGGGGTGGGTGCCTATCACTCCCGGCAGTGGACAGAGACATGTGAGGGGTGGGTGCCGAGGAATACCAGCAGTGGACAGAGGCATGTGAGGGGTGGGTGCAGAGGAATACCAGCAGTGGACAGAGACATGTGAGGGGTGGGTGCAGAGGACTCTCAGAAGTGGACAGAGACATGGGGGTGGGTGCCTATCACTCCCAGCAGTGGACAGAGACATGTGAGGGGTGAGTGCAGAGGAATACCAGCTGTGGACAGTCATGGGGGTGTGTGCATCATGATCAGATGAGCACAACTCCATGGGTGTATGTACGCATCCCTAATGTTCGACTATGTTGATAGTGCCATAACAACACATCACTGACAGCAGTGTCCCACTCCCATGAGGATGGATGTCCTTCCCCCACTGCATGACACAACACATGTGGGTGTGAGGACAAATGACACATGCATACCCACCCCTGGCGGATGCAGTACAATACACACACAGAGATCATGCCACAAGACTGTATACTCATGTCAATGGCCACTACAGTAAGAGAGCCAAAGGGAACACACACTGTCACGCACATCCCAGGACTGATAGGAATGTACAGGTGCTGGGACAGGCACCAAGATGTTGCCTCATGGAAGGAATAGGGTGGACTTCCCACAGATACAATGCCCACAATTGTCAGTCAGGTGCTCAAATACCCTGCAGAACAAGTACCAAATGTGTGCTAGGCTGGGATAACACACATGCATAGTGCGGAAAATGCTGAATGTCGCCATTAAGGCATGACAACATACTCAATACACAAGTACAGTGACTAGCAAGGATGGCACAGAGGATGCAGCGGGAGACATTGCTGAGCAGGCATGGCCATAGTTGAAGGGATCCGTCACCAACAAAGGAAATGTAGACACAGGTCAGCACAACAAAAGTGCAACTCCCTGCTGGGTAGATGTCAGGTGCCACAGAGGAAGGAACAGTCCTTGGGACAATGTCTCCAAACACAAATAGCACACACGACCAAATATACTTTGCAGAGACATTGTGATGGCACGCAGATACCATGGTCCACCCCATTAGCATCAGACTACAACTTTTTCCTGAAACATAACACATTACCACCACCCCAACTCCGGGACCATCAGCACGCACATCAATACCTGAAATGCAAATCTGTTCAAACTGAAAAGAAAATGCTTTATTCAGCATTAAATGAAAATGTAGTTAAGGACACTATTTACAGAGGCACATGGCCAGTCCAGATCTGAAGTCCTTGGGGGGGACACATGGCCACGCGTCTCCCCTATCTTGCCTGCACATTAGAACCCTCAGATTTGTCGACTGGGGGGGCGCATCATGTGGGGAAGGACCAGGCACCGCAGGGACAGGAGGTGGAAGGGTAGGTGTGGTGGGTGCAGGGACGGACGCCTCCACCACAGGGGGTGGGGCAGCGCCAAAGGTGGAGGTCAGCTCGGCGCTGCACACTGCTGCCAGGTCGGCCAGCGTCTCCCCTTCACCCGAAGAAAACACAGCCTCAAAGGAGAGGGGGATCGGAGTGATGGGGTGCAGCGCTACTGGGGGGGAAACAGGGGGGGGACTCAACTCCCCTTCCCGTGGAGTGCCGTTCCTGTTTGCGGGCTGGAGAGCCAGAGGGGCTGAGGCCCAGCACAGCCAATTAGGCTTTGTTTTCAGGATGTGTGGTAGGGGAGCCGAGGGGAGTGCCTTTGGAGGGACTGGTTAGTGCGCCATACGGCCTCGGACTGTGGCTGCGTGTATGCCTGTGTGCCCCAGACCCAGTGGGTGTGCCCTCATCCCCCTGAGTGTGCGTGCCAGGAGGAGTGCGCTTGCCCTTACGTGGTGGTGTGCTGCCTGTGTCTGGTGGGGTGCGTGCTTGGGAATGTCTGTGTGTGCTTGGGACAGGTATGGGAGTGGGAAGTGTGGATGGTGCAGGGGTAGGGGGGGACAAAGCGCAGCAGGAGACTCACTGCTGCCGTCAGTGAAGAGTCCATGGACCTTAGCAACATCCGTTGGTCAGACATTGCTGATGACATGCCCTCCATGTACAACACCATCTGTGTCATCATTCGGGTGTGGCCACGGAGGACATTCAGCATCGATGTCTGGCCAACCTGCAACTGCCGCAGAATGTCCACAGACTCTGCAGTGAGGGCAGCAGGGGGGACAGGGGCAGGGGGTGCGGTGCCTGGCACGAAGGAGACACGGTGTTGCCTAGCACGGACAGAAGGGACCGGAGCAACTGGGAGGGCGGTGATGGGAATGGAGGGGTGGTGACAGATGTAGTGCTGCTGCCAGGTGTCGTAGCAGCCTCCGCCCCCTGGAGGAGTTCTGCCTCGGACCCATCAGCGTCGTAGTCAGTGTTGTCACTAGACAGGTCCTCCGCCTGACTCCCTTCGCCCTCTGTGCCACTTGCTCCCGCAGACTCGGCAGCAGTGGTGGCAGCGGTGCTGGATCCCTCCTCCACGTCCGTGCAGGTGTCTCCCTCGGTGTCCTCCGATGATGCTGTGGGCAAGGTGAAGAGACAGAAAATAATCAGTCACCTGTATACAACAGACACATGAGTCCAAACAAAAATATCACAGTGCATATCAGGAAATGAATCATGAGTAACATCTAGAATAGTCCGCACATATGTAACCCTGCACTCCCCAGTTGGTTGACCCACCATGACACTTGGAAACAATGGAGATCATGACACAACAGCAAATACCTTGATATCGAATTATACTGAGAAGCTAGTGTCTGGGCACAGCAAGAATATGAATCCCTGCCACCTCTTGTTCACTGTGAACGAAACAGTATTGGTGCACCCAAGGCCAAATAACACACCTCAATGCTGAAGGTGTCCCCACAGTCTGAGACCTGTGAGTACTTAGGAAACCATAGCCAAAAACATTGCAATCCCTTGGGACTCACAACACTTTACACAATGTTCATGTTTAGAATGTGTGAATGTGCCACTTTGTGAACAGAAGATACACAATGATGTGCACACAAAAATACATTTACACAGTCATTGTATGAGCTTGCAGCCGAATTCTAAAAAGCCACTGTAAATAAGAAATGGGGTATCAGTAAGTACATATACATGGCACCACGGTGGTCTGGATGACTTGACACTCGTAAGTTTGTATCAGCAACAACCAAGGACTTACACACATGCAAACACACTGTGTGAACATGGATATGTATAATCAGAAAACAAGTGGTAAACAAACTGTGCCTTCCAGTAAAATGTGCCAGTGTGTCCACGGAAAGTGTAAAAGTACTTTATTTTGCACTTCCCTGGGAGACATCTGTCATGCAGACACATTATTGTCCTTCCCAACCAACTAGCAAAAAGACGCATATGAAAAATTGAGACATGTTGACAAGTGTAGTGAGTGCCAAGGTACTATACTTATTGACTAAAAACTTGAATCATGCCACCTGTCACATGGACATCCGTACCATGATGACACAGTTGGCAACACATCTGACCCACTGCCTGTCATGTGGAGTGGCACACATGTCCAAACACAGGACAATGCTTTAGCTAATGGGCCTGCAATGTGTCGGGATAAGGAGCACCTGCACTGAGGAGACACCCTCATGGCAAGCAAGAATGTCCACACAGATGTCAGCACACACAGACCAAATTACGTAGCATCTCGACCACACACTGGTGGCAAAAATGGATGAGCATTTTTGACACATGCTGCAAAGCACAAACATTAAACCCAGCACAACATGACTGGGTCACTGCATGTTGAGTGTCTGTCCAGACAATTATCACACACAGGTCAGACCTGGCAAGGAGACATAAGGTTTGGACATGTAGGCCTTGCCCGCACAAACCCCCCATACCTGAGACAATGTTATTGAGACAGATCCTGAAGTTACACCTCTTAATCTGGGTTTACTCAAATGTGCATCAAGAATTCCTAAATGCACTCCACATCACCTCGTGAGGCTGCCAACACATATTTGTGACCAACAATCATCAACAGATAGTTGTACATAGACACACAGGCACTGCCCAGTGTGAGGATGCACAAGCAAAATGGGGTCAGCCTGTACAATGGGCACATGTAGCACACTTTAGATAAATACAAATGAGGCCAGGGAACTATGCCACAGAGGCCAAACTATGCTGAACACACAGAGAATGGGCACAGTATTGGATGACACACATGATTCCGATGCAAGGGTGGCTTAGGTGACTGTAGTGGGAACACTGTTCCATGGTCCTGGAATTATCTGACTGTAACATGAGCTACTGTCCCGGCACTATGCATATCTCCCACTCATGCCCATCATGTCTGAGGCCACAACATCGGTCATGCATGCTGCAAGTCTGTTCATTTGAAAACTCACACTCCTATGATGAGACTCAGCACCATTGCCGACTAATATGGACCCCCAAATGACTGAACAGGACAGGGCACAGGCAAGGTAAGAACACATGTCTCAGACCCCCCCCCCACATGATGCAGAAAGCAATGTGCACTTGGATTAACTGGCAGCCTAGATGACCATGTGCAATAGTGATTACACACAGACCAGGGAACACATGTCAAGGAGGGGAAGGGAGGAAGAACAGGACCGTTTGACTTTGGGGAACAGGATATGCACTGCACAAATTAACCCTCGCTGTGTATCCAGGCGACTGAGCACTTCCAAAAGCTAGTGACACACAACAAACACACATGTACCTACCCCTTCCCTGCTGCTGCAATTCCTGTAACCGCCTATCCAAGTCAGGGAAGACCACCGCCAGGACACGCTTCATCTGTTGGGTAAGTCGTCGGCCCCCGCCGTGCTTGTGTGGAGGTGAGTCCTTCAGCTGCCACCGGGCGATCCTCCGGGTCCAGCACCGGATGTCCTGCCAGCGTTTTCTCACCTGGGCGAGGCGCCAACTGCGACCCTCCACAGATCTCACGGCCCTGACGGCCCGCTTCCATATTTCCCCCTTGGTGTAGGCAGTTACATGTGAGGATGACAAAGTGAGACAACATCACTACATCTGCTCCATGTCACAGAGACACACATTTGAACATCTTTGATATGTTGAACAGGGCATAGTATGCTGGCAACAAATAGCACCTTTGTTATAGGGACCTTAGCTTATGTGGAAGCACCAATGCACTACATGGCATTGAAAGTACACAGGTGGCATGAGGGGTGCAACACACTCCCTGATCATGGCACACGCTGTGCATCACATGCAACACCAGGCCGATGGACAACACCTCCAACCAGTCATATGCCCCAGGCCACTGACGCAACCTCAGCAGAGTACACAGACACACACAGGCACAGATCAATCACCTGCCATTGGCAACAGCGGATACAAACCTCACTCTGCACATGTGCCACTTGCCTGTGGGGTGTCACAGGTGTGGTGTTAGCTCAGCAAGTCAGACACTCTGCATGGCTTACTTCTCACATCAGATGGGTGGAGCTGTTGCCTCCTCCATGCAGCTGGGGTGCAACACTCCACATAGACACTCACCCACATGACAAGGAACATTCACACACATCAATGTCCAGGGGGCGTACACATCATTTGGACACTCTCACCACAGCTCCACTCAACTCACACACATCTGTGGGTACAGTTACCTGTCACACCGGGGGGGGGGGGCAGGGAATCACCTCTGGACAATAGGACAAAAATTGCCCTAACGATTGGGCAGGCTGAATGTGCCATGCACTATGCAGTGAATGTCACAGTAAGCACAATGCAAGTGAGGAGTGCACACAGGAACTACATCATGCTCTGCATGGGAGACCTAAGCCATTCCCCCCCCGGGACCCACTCTAAACAACATTGCATGTCTGTCACACCTGGACACAATGCCAGAAGTGACACTCACAAAAAAGGTGCACAGTCAAAGCTAGTGGAGTCAGCACTCACCTGCTCCCCTGGTCTCCCATACAGGCTGAGGTACTGTGGGAGGATGACATCAAGCAATGCCTCATTCTCCTCATGGGTGAAAGGCTGGGCCCTCTCCACAGACCCTGACATGGGGCCAGAGGAAGCACAAGCAGCAGCAGTGGTGTCGAGTGAAAGGTAGTGCAGGCAAGTGCCCTCTCATGGGTTCTGGCTGACTTATATCTGCCTTGCTGGGCTGTTTCATTTACAGGAGTGCAGAGTGATTGGTCAGTCTCATTTGCATCCTACGTTTCCTCCAATCCCTTTAAACATACCCCAGTGAGGGCCTTTGCATGGTTCAAAATTTGAGCATAATGTGAAGTCAACAACCACTTTGCAACATTGTATTTAGTTGCCAACTGCCTATTCCAGGCCACATGATTGAAAATTTAAACTTGAAAATCGGTATCCATGACAACCAGCATGCATTTAGGCCCTAATACTTGTCCCTCAAGTGTCCCTATGTAATTTAGCTATCCACACACAGGTACGGTGCGTTTCACACATACTCCTACCGCACCCGTTGCACAGTGCGTTTGACACGTACGTGTACGACCAGAGTGTACACCTACGTGTACTACCAGTGTGTACACGTACGTGTATGACCGTAGTCCACGTACGTGTACACACTGGTCGTACATGTAGGTGTACACACTGGTCGTACACATACGTGTACGACCGTAGTCCACGTACGTGGACACACTGGTCGTACACGTACGTGTTTGACCAGTGTGTACACCTACGTGTACTACCAGTGTGTACACGTACGTGGACTACCAGTGTGTACACGTACGTGTACGACCAGTGTGTACACCCACGTGTACGAGCAGTGTGTACACCTACGTGTACTACCAGTGTGTACACGTACGTGTACACACTGGTAGTCCACGTACGTGTACACACTGGTAGTACACGTAGGTGTACACACTGGTCGTACACGTATGTGTACGACCAGTGTGTACACGTACGTGGACACACTGGTAGTCCACGTACATGTACACACTGGTAGTACACGTAGGTGTACACACTGGTCGTACGTGTACACACTGGTAGTCCACGTACGTGTACACACTGGTCTTACACGTACGTGTACACACTGGTCGTACACGTACATGTACACACTGGTCGTACATGTACGTGTACACACTGCTCCTACACGTACGTGTACGACCAGTGTGTACACCTATGTGTACTACAGCAGTGTACACACTGGTCGTACACGTACGTGTACACACTGGTAGTACACGTATGTGTGTACGGTCCGTACACACACCCATACTCTGGCAGGAACACCAATGTGATGATACGGACCGTTCACACGCCCTCAGAGTGTGTGTACGGTGCGTTTCAGAGCTTACACAGGTGATAGGAGGCGCACACGAATGGAATGGAGGTGTCAGACTCGTGCACGGCTGTACATCAAGTCATAGTCATTGCAGTCCTTCATGTGCAGGGCCTAGGTGTGTCAGGCAGTGATGTGGCACATGTCTCCTCATGTTTTAACACAATAGATGTGTGATGACCTGTGTACACATGTCATGTGTGATGTGGCAGTATGTGGCACACTTCCCCTTCCCACTTTGCACATGTGTGCATGTAGTACAAACGTGTCAAGCACTGCATCACTGGTATGGCACAGTCACCAACACCCGCAAATGTCCCCTGATGCCAGGGACAGGGACACTAACACCTGACATCTAAGTACCAGTGTGCCCCGATGTGACTATGTCCTGTGTGTGTCATGTGTTCCCATGAGCTTGCTGTTGTTGGTCCGTCAACTGCATCTGCTGTTGCTGCATCCAACATGTGTCTGTGTGTACATGGGCATGGCACACATATACGCACACTATGCCACATGTGGATTCACACGTTACGTGTGTCTGGATGCTTCAAAGATGATTTTATGACATGAGGACATATCTGCGCCGTATCCATGTCTGTGTTTTCGTTTTTCAAGTGTACCCCTTCATCGCTATGTGTATGATCTGTACATTTCAATGACATGTGACCTGTGCGTCTAGATTGCTGCCAGCAGTCTGTATGAGATGACATCCTTCAAATGCAGATATGTGGATGTATGTCACTCCTGTGATTTCTCTGGCTGTTCACTTACACTGGCCCACAGCTAGTTTCGGGCCATGTCATGTAAAACTTGACTATCAACGGGTGTAGCTGGCTTGTCGTAGGAGTATCACCAGGCTGGCATACGTGTCCTGGATGTATAGCACAGACCTGACTCTGTATTTAGCAGATGTGTAGTAGCAGTTGAGCATGTGCTCAGTTCATTGACATTGATGTTCTTATGTACTAACTCTTTGTTATTCCTTCCAATTTTCTGCAGGGCACCGCCTCTCCCACGAACAATGCCAGACTTGGGTGCCATGAGGGAACGTGACTGCATAAGACTTTACCGCTTCTCGCAACATTTGACTGAGAACTTGACCGCAAAGCTTGAACAACAACTCCAACCACGACACAGGTATCCTACTGCGCTGACCCCCAAGATGAAGGTGATGGGAGCCCTACATTTTTTTGCCACCGGTACGTTTCAATTCACCATAGCTGATGTGGGTGGCATGTCACAGACCATGTTCAGCCGTGTCCTGCATGATTTTTAGAAGCCATGTTGGAGCACCTGGATGAATTCATCCATTTTCCAACTCGTGAGCAGTTGACAGGTGTCAAGGGTGAGTTCTATGCCCTGGGAGGAATGCCCCATGTAATTGGGTCTATTGATGGGACACATGTGGCTTTGGTACCACCACAGGCACAAGAGGTCGCCTATCGCAACCGTAAACATTACCACTCTATAAATGCCCTTGTGGTGTGTCTTGCTAACATGCTGATTTCCCATGTCTGTGCACGTTTTCCAGGGTCAGCACACGATGCCTACATCATGAGGCGTAGCAGGGTGCCAGAAATGATGCTGGGGCTGCACAACGAACGAGCACGTCTTGTTGGTGGGTATACTCTGTTTGTCCTTTGTTTAGCGCTATTTTTGTATCTTACGGCATCTCCTGACCCACTTCTTTACATGATGTTTCCATGTAGGGGACTCTGGCTATCCCAACATGCCATGGCTGATGACGCCCCTCCGCAACCCCAGAACAGCTGCAGATCACCGTTACAACAACGCACATGGGCAGACCAGGCGAGTGATTGAGAGGACGTTTGGCCTCCTGAAGAGCAGATTCCGGTGCCTTCACAAGACAGGCAGGTCCCTCCCATATGCACCGGTGAAGGCCTGCAAGATCTTCCTCGTGTGCTGCATGCGGCACAACATGGCAGTGGAGAAGGCTGTGCCACTCATCCTGGATCCGGATGAGCAGGAACATCCACCCATGGAGGATGAAGGGCTTGGTCATGAGGCAAGTGACAATGAGGAGGAGGAGGAGGACGACGACATCCGGAGTCAGCTCATACGCAACTTCTTCTCATAATGGTGAGTCCATGGGTGTGTCCAGCTGACTGAATGCTAAGTGACTTAGATGTGTGTTCAGATGTGTCACTCGAGTGATGATGTCCTTCCACACATTTTAGCTTAGACACTCACTTTTAATATAGCATGGTGACACACTTATTCCTGTAGAGTAAATGACCATGCATGCGGATGAAAATCTCTTCCCTGACTTCTTGTGTGTCTGTCATCCCCAGGTAGTTTCGCATGCTGTCTGCTCGTGTCATAGTTGGCCTCCCGCTATTCCTCATGAGTATTGCAACGTGTGCTTAATCAGCGTCCCATGCATGGACATGGGGAAAGGTCTATTTGGTTAAGGATTGCTGCATGTCATTTTGGTGTTGGTAGGTGTTTGTAACGTGTGGGCACTGCTCTTGTGCATGTTGTGTTACTATACATACATGTCGACTCACCATGAGGCACATGACATGTTGCATGACTCCCATGTATTGATAGTCACCCTTCGTAGCAGTCATCTGTGATGGGACTGTGGATTCTGATGAAGGCATCAATGTGTGTACAACTTCCCTCTGAAAACATACGGGATGCTACGGGTGGACATAGTGTGGGACATCCCCATTAGAGGATAAATGGGGAATTGCAGCCCCTCCGTGTGCAGCAGGGGGTGTTTGGCTCACACCCTTCACTTGTGTGCCAGTTCAATGGATTTACAGCATCTGTGTTGTGAAGGGGGTGTCCAGTGTAGGTCCCACATGTTCTGTAAAATGAGCTGTGAGTCTGTTCATATTGATGCATTTCTCTAGGTGTGAACCTGAGTAAAAAAGGTGTACCTCACCCTCCATGGTGCCTCATCTCTGTCAATGCTGGTCTCTTTCCACTTTGCATGCGGCATCTCTGGCATAGTTGTCAAAGATTGTGCATATGAGTCTATGTGTAGTTTAGCAACATGCATGCAGTTCCTCAGGGATTTGGATATCCATTGTGCATGATGTCCATGGTTGTGTATGTATTTGGGCATGTTGGTTGCCACAACAGACCGTCAATAACTGCTGAGGGTGTGTATCCTGTGTGCAGCTCGTCCTTCAGTTTAATGATCCGTTGTCAGTCATCTTTGGGGATTGTGCATCCATTGTCTCTGGGTGTGCCATGGGAAACCGGACACTCCTCCTTTACATACGCCTGTTGCAGTAGTCCTTTCTGACATCCTTGTCTTTGTGTGCAACTAGTGGCATAGTTTCCAGGTCATGCGGCCTGCTGCTGCAGCCCCTGCAGCGAGGGCACAGAGAGTTTACAGATTCAGCAACACACACACCTCAAATATGCTCCTCCCTTCCTCCCTCCACCCATTCATTTGGCTGGCATCAGCTTGTCTGTGCCACTGTTGCGCCCACGCGGTGCCAAAGGCTGGACCGTCAGCGCATGCAACGTGCACATTGCATGAACCTCATGTCCTTACATGACCCACATCACACTACAGTCTTATGTTGCAGCCACCCTCCAAGCATTGTCCATCCAAGGAGCTACCTCCTGCTCTCAGGCATACCCTAGGCACACACACGACACCTTTGCATGATGATTGTGCAACTCCAACTGCCTACACAGCGCTGCCCCGCCTTCCAGGCCCTGTCACACCAACCAGGTTATGTCCCTCCTACTCCCCACCGGCTCCGTACACCAGTAAGGCCATAGGAGTGGGACTCAAGACTTCAGCATGTAGTATAGTGGCATAATCTGGCACATGGCCCAGGTATCATCTCTCAGCGTATCAATCCTCAATGTGTCCATGTCCCCCTCACCGGCATCACATGCACACAGCACCTCTTCATCAGCTCGTATGCCATTGACAGCCAGGTGCTCCTCACCCTCACCAAAGACGTAGCCATTGGCAGTTCCAACATTCAAGAAGGCATGAGATCCATTGATGGATGGCTGAACATCAGCCACCTGAGGCTGAACTTGTACAGGACTGAGGTAATCATCTGAGAATTGTCCCCTTACAGGTGGGTCAACTGCTTGTGTCCCACCCGCAAGAGCCCTGCACATGCACCCAGTGGCCACGCACACAAGATGGTGTGCATCATGGATTTGTCACTCACATTTGCCATGCTAATCACCAGCATCTGTACCTCAGGGTGCAACACCCTCTGCATGATGCACATGATCCACAGATAGATCCACTCCAGGGAAAGACAGACCATGCCCCAGGACCACGACACCAGCCGTGTCAACTACTGCCCCGCCCTCTACGGAGCAAGTACATCCTAACACCCGGGAAACCAGTCCACATCCAGGCTGCATGTGCACACCTCAGCTTCAACATCCTGCGCCCTAGCCACATCACCGTCCACCAGAGATAGCTGCAATGTATCACTGTGTGCTGCGGGATGACCTTCAGACTCCTCACCCACACTCAGGAGGCAGGCCACAAACCCAGACCCCACACCAACCTTGGCCGTCTGTCATCCGAGACCCCGTTGTGCCAACTCCGTGCATCCAACCTTGCCCTGGCCACCATTCTTCACATCCACCGTACTCCAGCATGCAGGACATAGTTCTCCCACCTGGCAAGACATACCTGCTACTCCCTCCCCGGCGACATCCACATGAGCCATGACCTCTACGCCTTCAGGATACTCTTCCCAATAGGTCTGTCCGCACAGTAATGCATGCCCCCCCTCAGCAGCTTGAGGCCATCACGGGTGAGTATTGTGCTCCATGTCTGTATAGTATGATAGATTGTGACCCATGTGTGTCCTGTCCAAGACTCATATTCCAGGGTATGGATGGCTGGAGTTAGTTCAAAACTCATGCATAGTTTGACATTTCCCCACACGTAGGTTGTGTACTCATGCAAAATGAATGCAACATGTAATTGTAGAAAAAGAGATTTATTCTCGGTGGGGGGCCTGTTTAGTGTGGACAAATAGGTTCTATACAGTGTGCATGGAATCTAAAGTTCACAGGGGGAGATGGCATCCTTGTCAGTTGGAGTCATCAGAGTCCAGACCACAGTGTTGGTCATCATTGGTCAGACTGTGACCAGCAAGTCCAAGTGGCAGAGAATGTCATTGGATGAGGTGCTGCTGTTGCGCCAGAGGGCCAGGTGCCAGGCCAGGTGACCTGGGAGATGTGGATGGTCCGCTGCCTCTCACGGTCTTTTCTGTGGATGACCCACCTTCCTTGCGGGACCCTCAGATGCAGACCTTGACGATGCTTGGGACGCTCCGTCGGACGAATCCTCCTCCTTCTCCCTCCCTGGGGCTGGTGCTGGTCTTCACCTGGTGGCACAGGGAGAGTTGCCCATGTTGTCGATGATCCGACGGAGTGAATGGCTTATGTCCGTTTGCACCGCCAGGAGCTCAGCCAGTCTTGCCTCCATCCGTCCTTGGTGTTGTTGTTGACTGGCATGTTGCTCGGCCTGCTGGTTCTTAATCTCGTTGAGGGCCCCCTCTACCTGGCTGATGCCCCTGGTGTCACGCCAGAATGTCTCCAAGATGTGGCGTATGTGTGACATACTGGTTTCCTCCGCTGGCTGGTCAGGTTCGCGCCTCCCCCTGCCTCCACTCCCACCACCCCTGCCCACACGAGCCTGGCCTGCCGTTGTGGGCACATCGGGTCTACGGGACACCTGAGGGATGGCATTTGCAGGGTTGTCTGCCTCCTCCTGGGTGGCCGAAGAACCTTGTCCCTCCAGGTCAGACTGGCTCAGTTGTTCTGTGCGGGCAGGGCTCCTGGGTGTCTCCTGGGATGTGGCAAGAATGGGGGTGGTGGTTGGCACAGATGTACCTGACGCAGGTGCTGCAGGGGCTGGGGCACCAGAGGATCCAGGTTGGTTGGGGTCATCCACAGAGTGCTGAGAGTCGTCGCTGCCGGTGGGATCATCTTCCTGCCGAGCCTGGGCCTGTGATTGTTCCCCCCCAGTGTTGGGGGGAGATCCATGACGTTGCCCTGTGTGTGAGAGAGAGACAATGTTAATGTGACATCCGTTTCATACATCTTCTGGTTGCCACAGTTACTCCAGGTAGTTGTATGTGCCTAGCATTCACATCAATGTTCACTTGTGGAAGGGTATGTTTCAGGGGACTGATTGAAAGGTTATCCAGGGTCTTTGACATGTCGCATTTGGCCTTGGATACTTTTTTGGCTGTGGTTTGATCTTGTTGTGTCACATGTCCATTGTGAGAGTGTGTGACTCCCTTGGCTGCCCCGGGGGTGTGTGCTTGTGTGAGGGGTGAGTGATCATCACTCAGCCCGACGCTGTTCAACATCCACATGGCCCCCCTCACGCAAGTGGCCCGCCACCACAACCTCTAAGACATCTCCTACGCCGACGACACCCAGCTCATCCTCTCCCTCACCAAGGACCCTCACACTGCCAAGACAAACATCCACGAGGGTCTGAGGGCCATCGACGACTGGATGCGGAGTGGCCATCTGAAACTGAACTCGGACAAGACGGAGGTCCTCATCCTGGGACCCACACCCTCACCCTGGGATGACTCCTGGTGGTCAATCGCTCTGGGGACATCACTGACACCCACCAAACACGCACGCAACCTAGGATTGATCCTCGCATCCTCCCTCTCCATGTCCAAGCAGGTCAACGGCATCTCCTCCTCCTGCTACAACACCCTACACACGCTCCGCCGGATCTACTGGTGGATCCCGACTTAAACAAGTAGAACAGTGACACAGGCCCTCGTCTGCAGCTGACTGGACTACGCTACTGCACTCTATGCAGGACTCCCATCCACACACCAACGGCGGCTACTACGCTTCTGCAACGCCTCGGCACAAGTGATCGTCAACGCCCCCCGCCACAGCCACATTACCCCCCTCCTGAGAGACCTGCACTGGGTCCACATCGACAAGAGGATCACCTGTAGGCTCCTCAGCCACGCACACCAGGCACTCCACACCGCTGGACAAGCCTACCTGCACATCAGACTCAGCTTCTACAACCCCACCCGCAAGCTCCGCTCCGGCATCCTTGCCCTCGCAGCTGTCCCCCGCATCCAACGTACGCCTGCCTGCAGCAGGTCCTTCTCCTACCTCGCCGCCAGGAGCTGGAACACCCTCCCAACCCACCTACGACTGACCCAAGACCTACTTGCCTTCAGATGACTCCTCAAGACCTGTCTCTTCGAGCAGTATTGGAACCCCCCCTCAGCGCCTTGAGACCCTCAGAGGTAAGTAGCGCGCCTTACAAGTACCCTGATCGATTGTTGATTGATTGACGGTGCCTGCTGGTGGGTGTAGTGTGATTTGGCAGTTGGTCTCCCAGGTGATGTATCTGTCCCCCCATGGACCATGCTGCCATGTCAGCGAGTGTGAGTTCCTGTTCTAGATATCTGAGCTGGTTGTGTTTGTGTTAGATTTTGCAGTTGTCACAGGAGGGCCTTGTACTGCCTACAGCAGGGCCAAGTGTCAGCTACCTTGTCAGTACTTTGCCAGTCCCTGTGCATTGCGCATGGTGCATGGGTATGTACCTGGGCTATATGGGCTGAGGGCAATGGTGTCTGTTTCTGAGTTGTACAATATGTTTAGTGGTCCCCACCCTCCCAGCATCCCGGACATCCTGTCTTGGGTTTGTGGTTTGTGTAGGCTGGGACATGGCATGGCCTTGCTTTGTAAATGGGGCATACTCATGTTAGTGGCTTGAGCGTTGTTTAGAGTGTGGTTGTGTCAGGTGAGGGCTTGGGGGTAGGTGAGTGCATTTGTTGTAGTTGGGGTGTGAATGCCATTCCCCCCATGTTACGTGAGTTGTTTGTGTACTCACCAGGCTCTCGAACTCCTTCAACTCCGTGTACTCCCACCGGCGGAAGCAGGGCCATCACCTTCTCCTCCCAGGGATGGTAATGTACCGGTCTGCGGGGCAGCC
This sequence comes from Triturus cristatus, assembly GCF_964204655.1. NCBI lineage: Eukaryota > Metazoa > Chordata > Amphibia > Caudata > Salamandridae > Triturus > Triturus cristatus. The sequence goes on along the minus strand of NC_140591.1, from coordinate 139,607,606 downwards.
CACCTCCTGTGATGTTACTCTGGGCGTATTCCTCATTAATTTTGCGCTTGACTGCCCTGCGCAGATCGTACCACCTGGCTTGACATTCATTCCTGGTCCTTCTGATGGGCGCAACAGCATTCACCCGATCGACGATCCTCTGCCACAGGCTAGTTTTTTGGGATATGCTGGTTAGTCTGACCAATGGTCCAAACAGCTGTGGCTCGACTCTGATAATTTCGTTGAGAAAGATGTCCAGCTCCTCCGTTGTGAACTTTGGATTCTTGTCTGTGGGCATGGTGTGGGGTGTGGGTGTGGATGGTTGTGGGTGTGTGGGTGTGAATGTGTAGGTGTGTGTGTATGTGTAGAGGGGGTCTGTGTGAAGGAGGTTGTGTGAAGGTTTGTGAGTTAAGGTGTATGGGTGCAGTTGTTTCTGTGTGATGTCTGTCAGCAGTGGGTCTGTTGCAAAGGCTCATGGTTTGTGTTTGTGGGCCCTTTTTATTTGTCCATTTGTGGGTGTGGCTGTGTTTGAACTTTTGGTGGGTGTGTTTTAAGAGGTGGTTGTGACTTTGGGCCTCTATTTGACTGTTTGGATGTGCCAGGTCAGTCTTTTAGTTGTTTTTTGTCCTGAAGACGTGTTTTGTGGTGTTGTGCGAGTCGAATTGACGGTCCTTGTGCTGTTTTACAGTGTCCTGGTTCAGTACGAGTCTTTTTAGCATAGGTAAGGTGCGTCCATGGCTATGTTGTTGTACAGTGTTCACATGTGTAATGGTGTTGTACGACTCGTACATACGCGATGCTGGGGTATGGTGTTGGGGTAGGGTGCGTCCAAGTACGGGGCTGGGGTGGGAGCTATGGCGCTTACATACGCGTGTGCTGGGGTGGGGGGGTACGGCGCGGACATACGCGGATGCTGGGGTACGGCGCGTACATGCGCGGGTGCTGGGGTGGGGGGTACGGCGCGTACATGCACGGGTGCTGGGGTGGGGGGGTACGGCGTGTACATATGCGGGTGCTGGGGTGGGGGGTACAGCACGTACATGCGCGGGTGCTGGGGTGGGGGGTACGGCGCATACATACGCGGGTGCTGTGGTGGGGGTACGGCGCTTACATACGCGGGTGCTGGGGTACGGCGCGTACATGCGCGGGTGCTGGGGTGGGGGGGTACGACCCGTACATACGCGGGTGCTGGGGTAAGGCGCATACAGGCGCGGGTGCTGAGGTGGGGGGGTCCGGCACGTACATACGCGGGTGCTGGGGTATGGCGCGTACATGCGCGGTTGGGTTGGGGGGTCCGTACGACTCGTACTCCGGGCCCAAGTGTACCCTGGGTAGTGGTCGTACAAAGTTTGCTCCGTACGGGACGTTTTCCATACGCTTGGGTATTCGGGACGCCGGTACGGATCGGACTTGTGCGCTCGGACTTCAGTTTTATGACTCGTACGTAAATCTGGCCGGGGACGTGTCGTAGACTTTCCCGAGGCAATTCGTATGTAATTTTACGGTACGAATCATACTTCGCCATTTGTACGGGACTTGTACGACTCGTACGTAAAAAAATACGGATACGAGTCATTCGGGAAATTTTTTTACCGGATCGGAATCGGCACCTAAGTGCAACAGTAGGGAAACTGTTGGATAGAGGAAGGGAATCATTTACTATACCCACTTCAGTGAGTGCAACAGTAGAGAAAGTGTTGCATAGCGAAGGGGAAAAAATTACTATTCCCACTCCAGCGAGTGAAACAGCGGGGAATGTATTGGATAGCAAAATGCAAACAATACTATTCCCACTCCAGCGAGTGAAACAGTAGGGATAGTGTTGGATAGTGGAGTGGTAAAAATTACTATTCCCACTCCAGTGAGTACAAAAGTAGGGAAAGTGTTGGATATCGAAGGGTTAAAATTTACTATTCCAACTCCAGCGAGTGCAACAGTAGGGAAAGGGTTGGATAGCGGAGAGGTAAAAATTACTATTCCCACTCCAGCTAATGCAATAGTAGGGAAAGTGTCGGATAGCGGAGAGGAATAATTTACTATTCCCACTCCAACGAGTCCAACAGTAGGGAAAGTGTTGGATAGCGGAGAGGAATAATTTACTATTCCCACTCCAACAAGTCCAACAATAGGGAAAGTGTTGGATAGCGAAATGGAAAAAATTACTATTCCCACTCCAGCAAGTGAAACAGTAGGGAAAGTGTTGGATAGCGGAGGGGTAAAAATTGCTATTCCCACTCCAATGATGCAACAGTAGGGAAAGTGTTGGATAGCGGAGAGGTAAAAATTACTATTCCCACTCCAGTGAATGCAATAGTAGAAAAAGTGTTTGATAGCGGAGGGGTATAAATTACCATTCCAACTCCAGCAAATGTAACAGTAGGGAAAGTGTTGGATAGCATAGGGGTAAAAATTACTATTCCCACTGAAGACAATTCACATTTAAAAACAAACAAAATATCAACCAAAACCTAAAAAAATAATACAAAACTAAAATACTAAACATCTATAAAAATATTTAAAAAATTACAAAAGATAGAACATAGAGGGGCCGGTTCCGATTTCGGTCGGAAGGGCTCCGACCGATTCGAATCATGTCGACCGGATTCCCTTCCGACCAAGCAATTTCGATGGGCTCGGAAAGGAATCCGACACGGATTTCCGGATTGTGGACGACAGGCTTGGAGAGACCGTCCGCCGTCCGGAAATCTCCCAGTACTCTCCCAGCCGCCTCTTTGCGACCGAGGAAGTACGATGGCAGTTTTTCACTGCCTTTTCGTGCCGGTTTTTCCGGTACGAAAAGGCAGTCGGAAACTGTCTTTGGGGGCCCCCAGTAGGGCCCCCATGGGGGCGAGGCCGCCATATGGCGGCCTGGGGGCACCTATGGTGCCCCTCTGTGGATCCCTGCACCCGGTGGCAGGCACCTTGGGGTGCCGTCCACAGGGTGCAGGGATGAACTGCACCCCTGCTTTCAAGGATGCAGGCATGCATTCCACTCAGAATGCATGCCTGCATTATGCGACCCTGTCGCATCGTACTAGCAGGGCCGTAACCGATGACAGCAGGTCGGTCGGTTACAGCTCCTGACCGATGTCGGATGGACCTGAGACCGTCCGACATCGGAATCGACCCTAGAATGTTTAAAGATTCTAAAAACTTACATACAAAGATTCACTTTTTAAAATCTAAACATTATTTACAAACAAATAACTATTTTGTAAAATAAATTATTTATAATTCAAAACATTAATGATTACATACATTTTATTAAAAAGTGTACATTCAAAATTAAAATTAACACAATTAATTAGCAATTAAACAAATATTATTAATAAATTAAAACAGATAAAAATGAAAGTACTAATCAAACATTACCTCTATAGAACAAAAACCCACAAACAAAATAAAAATAAACAATTATCAAAGATCTTTGTCAATTAATAAATGAATATTAATATTCAAGTAATTATTAACTAATTTAAACTAAATCCCTTTCCATCATCTACCACAAAAAACACCACTACACACACCTAAAAATAGTTACACAATTTCCAGAACTCATTTTTCATTAATAAATTAATATACATTAACCACAAATCATTAATTAATTTAAATGTGCTTACTTCCCACGATTTACCACTATAAACCCCACAACTCACACATCAAATTAATAACACAATTGCCATATCTGAATTTTAATTAGCATTAATTAATTAATTATAAATACATTACCTCCCACCTATTCCCCTTTAAACCCCACCACCAATTTCTTAAAACATGACCTAATTAACATAATTAATTAACAATTAACTAATTAAATAATAACAATTAACAAGCAAATTATAAATAATTATTAGTAAATTAATTCCCACAATTAACACTATAAAAACATTTAAATAAATATATCAAAATATTAATACATTTATTAAAATTTAAATACTTCCCACCCTTTTCCCCTATCAACCAACAACCCGCTCCTAAAAAATTACACAATTAACATAATTACCAATTAATTAATAATAATTAACAACAAATTAATAAATAATTAACAATAAATGAATTCCTACAATTTACAGTCTAAAATACTAATTAAATAAATATTAATTAATACAAAAGAATAATAATGATTTGATTATAACATTAAATTACTTCCCACCCTATTCCCCTATAAACCCACAACCCGTTCCTAAAAAATGACACAATTAACATATTTACTAATTAATTCATTATTACAAATTAACAACCAATTATTAATTAATTAATTAATAATAAATTAATTCCCACCATTTACACTATAAAATCTAAATTAAATAAATACTAATAAATAAAAATGTATATTTAATTTATTATAGTTAAAATACTTTCCACCCTATTCCTCTATAATCCCACAACTCGCTATGGAACTAAAACTCAAACTTTTATTAAAATATATTTAAGAACTACTAAAAAAGTAACACATCTTAAAAAACGAAAGCAATACTTAGACAAAAAATTAGAGCACATACATTTAAAATACATACTAAAATACATAACACTAACTAAAACAACGATATTTTTAACAACTATACTTTTGCAAATTATATTTCTTACCTCAAACTCAATATTCTTGAGCACGATATTCTTTCTGTCGATTTCTCTGTATCACAATATTTCAAACTCGATATTTGTGTAGATCGACATTCACCACTCGATATTCCGTCTGCATACCGAGACAAATGAGGTGCTGGTCACTGTATGGCTGATGACAGGTCATCTCGTTGTGGTCCAATGCGTTACTTGCATTGCTGGATCACACTGATAAGGAACTGATGATAATTTTCATACAATTAGAATCCCTGTGCCACACATGTCTTCATTGATGTCCTAAGTGTAGTGTCACACCTCTTAGATTCCATGTACATATGGTACCAGTCATTTCTCCATACATTTCCTGCACTGTTTCCTCCATTTAGAATAGTTTACTTGTTCTCATACAGTGCCGGTGATGTATTGTTTGTGTAGGAGACAGAGTAAGAGTTTCTGAGCTGTATCAGGTATTTAATATGCAGATTGACCAGTTTCAAGGTTGGTAATCTGCACAATGACTCTTCATTTATTCACATGAGTTTAAGGCAGGTGTGAGGAAGAGGAGGGCTGTCATCAGTCTTAGGTCAGAACTTACTGCTATCAAGATGGATTCTTCCTTACACTTTGGCATTCATTCCATATTTTATGGTTGGTGCTACCTTTGGTGAGGTGAAGTGATGGTGTTGAGGTCTTCAGTGAGGTGGCAGGGTAGTCAGTGTTGGTAATGTACAGGGCATACTCATATGGGGTCATTTAATGCAGCAGTACACAGATGAGACAAACGCACACTGATGCTTACTTTTAGATTTCTGTTTGATTCAGGAAATTTCCACAGCGTTGCTTGGTATGGGCTTTCATTATGTTGTATGGTCTGCCATTGTATGTGATGAGCCTGTCAATGTCTGTTTAGGGTGTGGGCTGAACTGTGATTATGTGGCAGTGGTGACTATCTTGATATGTCATCTACCTTTGCTCTCTGACTCATCCTACAATCTGTTGTACTACTGTGAACTCCCCATAAACATCCTGTTTTCTCTGGCCTCCTCTATTCCACCTTGGATGTGGACTAACCCTGATTTGATTGCAATGATGACTATTGTCCCTTTGAAGTGACTCTTGCCTCATCCGTCACTCCTGTTGTTATACATATTCTTATGATGCTACAAAGATGTCACTATATACACTGTGCCTGCACATGACTCCTTGCAGCAGCTATGTTGTGCTAACTTGATGCTCTTTTTGATTGTTTGTGGGTTGGAGGATGGTATGAGGATCTTGGTAGCCTGGAACCATCTGCTGGATTTCTACACAACCATATAGGCAAGTTTTTCTGCCGCTTCACCGCTGCTGTAACGTGACCGCCACGACCAGGCTGGATAGCATCATTTCTTTGGAGATGGGTGCCCCCGATGCTGAGGTGACAATAAACATTCGTGAAATAAATGGGTACTTTGACTGTGGAAATTTTGGGTAGATCTGGAAACGCCGTGACGGACAGGAAATGGGCTATCTTTGCCCATTGTAATATGGCAGTCGCGATGACCGCTTCCGGAGTAACTAAATCGTCATTTTCCGCCACTGCCATCACCGGGAGGTGTGTCTACGACTGCCATCATAATAAGCCCCTGAGTTTTTATTGTGAACATTTTTATTTGCAAACACAAGTAGCTTTTTTTGTTCACAATTAAATTGTTTTAATTTGTTTTTGTTATACAATTTTTCACAATATTAAAAACATGATTCAGAAATATTGATGTTATTTAGATTTTATTAAAAAGTATAACATAGGCCCCGCACTGCACGCCATCATGGATCCTGGGCCTGGTGCCACCTGGGGAGCCAGTGCCAACTGACGCCACCGGGGGCTGAAAGGGACTCCACTACTGTCTGGACAGCGGCCACACTACTCCCTTGGTGGGGAGGGGAGCTGTATCTCGCTGCTCCTACATTTGGGCCACTACTCACTGCGTAATCAGACCAGGTGCTAAGCCCCACAGTTGACTGTCGGGCACCGCCCCAGATGCTATAGCTGTGCTCTCTCCCCCTCCATCCATTGTCGGTGTGGGTCCCTCCTGAATTTGCGACGACCCTGGTTCTGGGTCCGACTGGTGGAAACCAACAGGCCATTGTGGGCTAGTCTCACAAGCAGGCGACGGCGAGTAGCCAGTATGGCCCCGGCCCCCATCTCCTACACACCGCACCTGACGACACCATCAAGGCGAGCGGCTGCAGCAGGCGCGGAGAGCTCCAGGGTAAACTTGAAAAATTTGTGTGGCAGAAGGGCCAAGATGAAAAGCAAGCTAGCCCTGAATCTGATGGGAAGCAACCAGACCCCACGGTACAGGATGTCCTAGCTGCGAAAGCGGCGGTGCACACCTCCCTGGAAGGCCGCATAGACACCGTCGCCTCAGAGGTCTCGCTGAAGAGAGCTGACATGAAGAAAATGGCAGAACGCAAGCACAAAGTGGAAATTACAACCAAGGACTTGTCCACAGATGCCGACCTTCTCAAGCACCAAGTGGCCGAACTCCAAACCACTCAAGAAGCAATGGCGCTGCAGCTCGATGACTATGAAGGCAGCATGCGGCACAATAATATCCGTATTCTGGGGGTGCCAGAATGGGCCGAAGGGCCCGTGGCAGACCTCTTTGTTGAAGATTTTGTCCTTTAACCGCCAGCGGCCAAAGGGCCTATCCCAGCATTTCTCCATTAAACTCGCGCACCGAGTACCCGAGGGCAGAGCAAGGCCTGGCGCACCGCCCTGACCCCTTTTGGCAAGAGTATTCAACTTTCGCGACAGGGATTTATTCTTCAGACGGCGAGGACTGCCCATACCGCTGGCTATAGATAACAGCAAGATCACCCTCTTCCCAGACTTTACCCTGTGGGTCCAGAAGCAGCGTCGCAGCTTCCTGGACGTTAAGCGTGCATTGCGGGACCTGAACATTAAATACGCTATGTTGTTCCCAGCCAGGCTACTGGTGGAATCGGAGGGGAAGGTGTGGTTCTTTGCCAGACCGGGGGATGCCTGGGACTGGCTCGAGGGTTGGAGAACAGTTGACAAGCGCCATCGCAAACCAGCTAGCACCGGAGGCAGTAAAGATAAGTCGAACCAACGGGCTGAGTCCTACCCGAATGGCTATTCAACATCTAGGGGTCCTACGGTATAGGACCCGGCGGCCTAACAGAGATGTAACTGGTCTCTGGTCAACAGGACTAGTTGAGATAACTCTTGCCGGACGCCCAGGCATCAACTCACCTTATGCACTAATTTCAATGCAATGCAATGTATATAGACACTAGTCTTGCAGCCATGCCTGCTGTCGGTGGGGGTGACACCTCGTTTTTTTTTGTTTGTTTTGTTTAGATCATACAAGTCCAGAACTATGCTGCTATTGGATTCCTGTAGACATGGCATTGCAGTCTTTTGATTCTTGCAGAATATCACTTGTCTGATTCTTACATTATGGGGTCAAATGCCGGGGACGCAAAAGCTTTTACGAGTGGTGTTGGATCACGTTCCTGATACTGTTGAGGGTGGGCGACAGGCCCTCTGCAAGTAGGGGGTGGTGGTGGTTTTGTGCCCGTTCTGCAGGGAGGCAGGGTGGGGGTCTGGTTCAACAGTTTTATTTTCTGTTTTATTGCAATGATGATGCTTGTTCTTCCTTTCATGGATTGGTCAAGTCATTTGGTGCAGCACTTCTCCCTTTCTATGGCACTGTATGTCCACATTCGGGTTTCCATCGCATAACCATGGGGAGCACGGGAAGTAAGTAGGGATGTGTCTATTGGTCCACCTGCAGATCCCATGAATACTCGGTCTGATTTACTGACGCGTTACATGCCCGCCAACATCCACTACCCTCACTGTCCAGGCATGGGTATAACTTCTGTTTCACGGCTCTACATTGCTCACCTATCTATATTCCCATGGGACCTCACTTAGCTCTTAAACTCCTCACATGGAAAATTAACGGCTTGGGAGATAAAATTAAGCGGGGCATAGTTCTCCAGTACTTGAAGCGGCAGGCGCCAGACATTTTCCTTCTCCAGTAGACGCATTTAATTGGCAACTCATGTGGGGCATTGAATAGATGGGGATATCGTTTGGTCGCTCTATCAGGGTTTACTTCGGGCTCTCGTGGGGCCGGCGTGCTCCTACGCAGAGGATGTCCATCTATGATACACAGGGCTTGGTCGGACGATCAGGGTAGATATGTAGCGCTATCTGGCACCTGGGTGGGACAGACTCCTAGGGCCCGATTCACAGAAGTAACGTAAGACAAAAGCCTAAACTTACTACCATTTTGGTATTCACAGAAGGCACTTACACATTTTGGTATTCACAGAAGGCACTTACTCATTTCGGTATTCACTGAAGTTAGGATTCATAACTTTAGGACTCCTAAATGCCTTCTGTGAATACCAAGAGTCTTAAAGTTTGGATTTTTCTCAGTTTAGGAGTAGTAAAGTTAGGAGTCCTAACTTTACTACTCCTAAACTAAGAAAAATCCTAACTTTAAGACTTTCAGTATTCACAGAAGGCATTTAGGAGTCCTAAAGTTAGGAGTCCTAACTTTACTACTCCTAAACTGAGAAAAATCCTAACTTTAAGGCTTTCGGTATTCACAGAAGTCATTTAGAAGTCCTAAAGTTAGGAGTCCTAACTTTATTACTCCTAAACTGAGAAAAATCCTAACTTTAAGACTTTCGGTATTCACAGGAGGCATTTAGGAGTCCTAAAGTTAGTGGGAGGCAGGTGGCGCATAGCGGAGCTACACAGGGTGTGTGGAGTTTGTTTTAAAGTCCGTGGCGCTCTGCATAGCCCCAGTACGTCCACTAAAACCATCATGTTTTCCGCCCCAGGTGCGGTCATTGCAACCAACAAATCGCAATGGACCCACAGATGCCATTTTCTGTCTGTCGGCGTCTGTCACGCTCCGCACTTTTTGTGTGTACGCAAGGGTGGTGGATGGAGCCAACAGGACAGGACCGGCGTGCGGAAACACGTTCTGTCCGGCAAGCAAATCACGATGTTTCAGACAGCACTTCCCACTGCTGCGTAAAAACCACCACGTTGCAGATGGCGGAAATACAACATCGGAAAGGAGGAGCTGATACAGTACCCATCTAAACCCCCGGACCCACCATAGATCCTGCGCCACAGGCCTTCCCGCTGCACTACCCGCTGCACCTCCAGCAGACAAGACGCCGCCGAGCTCAACAGAGGTACATACCAGACATCTTCACGCATGCAACCCCTGTACAACTCCCAGCAAGGGTGGCAGCACCGCGATGAATGTGGCAACCTGCCAAATGCAAAGTGCGAGGCCCACCCAATCCCCATGAGTGACCCTCCGTGCACCCGAAGGCAATAGAAGCCAATGACGAGCCTCGAAGTTGCAGAGTGCGCCCACCGCAACATCTAAACATGTATGCCGAAGGCACCCATTGGCTGATGGCTCATCCGTATTGTGTGTGTGCCACACCCTGGCAGCCCGGAAGCTGCGACCGCAACCCTGCAACTGTCAAGTGTGGCCAATGCGTGTCATCGCTGCGAATGCCAGCTACCGCGCATGCGAACACATACTGCATTTGCATTGGCGCCCTGACTATTACATCACACATCACAACTCATTTGCCTAAAGTGACTGGTGCACCCCATGTGTAATGTTGTGGGGCACGAGGCCACCATGCATATTGAGTAACCACCAAGACACCGTACATGCATAGGAGAACTGGCCCAGGGCACGTGCGTCCGGACCGGTTTGTTGGCAGGGTCACATGTCCAGTGACGCCTGTGCTGGGTGGCTGTGGGGTGGAGGGGGGGTAAGTCAGCCCTCTGGGAGTGGCTGACACATCAGAACAACTAGAACAGTGACCAGCTGGTCACTACACTGTGAAGGGATGAGAGAGTGTGACCCGTGAGCCAAGTCGTCACACACATGGACTGTCCAAGGAGAGGAGAGTGAAATTACATACATAGCCATGCCTTGTGGCCAGCATGGACTTAAATGAGGGAAAGAGTCAAAAGGATATAGGTCTCCCACACAGTACCAATGTTGTGTAATGAAACATCCAACCTGTGAACCATGCTTGAATATCCCTTGACATCTGACTGGCGACTCTTGGCCAGGGGTCAAATTTTGAAGGGTCAGTGGCATAGGCAGACAATCAGAGGTGTCCATTGTCTGCAAATCAGACATACGTGTAATCCATAGCACACCCAACACACGTACTGGTGTGGCGTGCAGTGTGCCTAGCTGCTACTGCCTGCAAATGACCCCATACATCTCAGTGCTTCTCCAGACCAAACGCCCTCAAAACTCCTGCCCACCAGTATGGATGACATGTGATTACCACACCTTGCAATCCTCATTGGCTCACATGACATTCCCTGTTGACTGATGTACTTACATACTTGCATGACTGATTGTCACACCCCACACTCATTTTAGTAGCGCCATACAACAAATGAAATGCACATGAGGGAGCGGCCATGGAGAGATGAGGGGTGATGTACGAGGGTGGCAGAGAGGGAATCCGAGGAGGAGGGCATGAGCGAGAGCACGAGAAGTGTCACTTGCCTGATACTCCCACCTCAGGAAACCACCTCCTCCCATCAGGAGGACCTTTCAAGGAAAAAACAAACTTCTTGAGAGTGACAACATCTAGCAAGAGAATTTGGAAGGAACAAATGTGTCTCTCTGGCCCTTGTAAAACTGAGGAGACAAAGTGGGGCCGTGAACCAGGCCTGGGGAGATCCATAAGTGACAACTCGGGCACGCAGTGGCCCACCCGAATGCATTGTTGAACCACACAAATAAAGATTCCTGGAGCCGGCCCTGCCTGGGAGGCATCCCAAATGTTGATGGCAGCCATTGACGGCACACACATTGGCCTTGTACCACCACAGGCAAGTGAACCCGTCTATAGGAACAGCAAACACTACCACTCCATCAACGTGCCAGTGGTATGACAGGCGGAGCAGATCATCTCACACGTGTGTGCAGAATATCCGGGGTCGGCACATGACAGCTACATGTGGCAGACCAGCAACATCACCCCCCCACCCAACCCACACATGCCCAGTGACGATTACAGTGGTGAGAAAGAAGGCCTTGACCAGCATCTACAGCTCATCGTCAACTACTTCCGTTGACTGTGATGCAACAATGAGCGACCATGACTGTGTCTGTGTGCCTTCGTCTCAGACTCAGACAAATTTCCCTGAGATTTTATACATATACTGGACTATGCACCGGATTTGAAAACACATGCATGCAGGGACTGAGCACCCCAAAGCACCACTAGGCACAGGTCACCATTGCCATACTGCCTCACTTGCTCTCCTACTCACTCTGAGGCATCTAAGCGCATGTACACAGGCAGAAAATTTGAAGACAAGAAACGTTTCCAAATGTGAAGTTATTACTACAGTGTCAAAGCATGCTAAATACATGCCACAACAGGTTGAAAATGCATGAGTACTTAACCAGTAACCACAGCGACATATCCATTTAACATGAAGCAAGATGTGGCATCAATAACCCCTCTGGACATCGAATCACAAGCATATCCCCCCCACGCAGGAAGGAGTCGTGTGGAATGTCCCTGGTCTATTACCTTTGTCAGCAGAACCCAATTACCCAGAATATACATGGTGAGATTAGACAACATTGGTTTATTCGCATTCATCACCGGATGGATGACCCTCCAAGTGTGGGGCAGCTGGCCCGCATTCCCATGTCAATCAAAGGGGATCCGTGTCCTCTAACAGCTGTGAGACTTTGTTGATTTGGGGTGCTATGGCCTGAACAAAACAGAATGACAAGGGACAGGATTCGATGAGCACGGACAGAATGTTCAGACAGTACTCCTGGACCATGCAGGGAACAAGCTCCGCAGACACCTCTCATGTGACAGACATGGACTAAGGTACTTGCAGGGCACAAGTCCTAAACAATGAAGTGGGGGGACTGGCCAAGTAAGACAAAATGTGATTGACCTCCCAACGCCCCGACGTAGCGCTATGAAAGAAGGAAAATATTGCGACTAACATGATTTGCGCAAATACTCGGACAGACTAACCCATCTGACAGTCTAACAGTGTCAGCATTGATATACAGGGACAGAACAAAGGCAAAAGCATGCCTCCCTTTAAGTACCTGTGTAGAAATGGCAAGCTGTGTGCACATGTTCCCCTCTGTGGCATCTACTTTCAAATGTAAGGTTCAAGGCGGACCCCAGTCAGCATGTACAAACAAAAGGAGGCTGGATGGCCCCTTTACTTAGGCCCGGCTGGAGGTGAAAAAAGGCACACTCGCTGCATGCACGTTGCTGCTGGGAATGGACAGCAGACAACGTGCAGGTGCTGCAGAACGTTTCCCTGTAGCTGGACGGTACACCAGGAAAAGTTAAGCATATCCCTGTGGGAACCAATGTCCTGGCAGGGGGGACGGCATCAAACCCATGCAAAGAGGGGGGCTCCCTGTACCTGCGTGTACCCGCGATTCGAGCCCTGGGTACTTGCAAAACAACAACGCCACGTTTTCTTCGTGCGCTACAGCTGCATAATGGAAGCCGGGCTCATGCCAGACAACAAAGTCCATGACAGTCAGATGACAGCCTCCACTTGCCCATGTCTGTGGTACCAAGCGCAATAGACCGCAGAGCACAGCACAGCACAGTCCAAGCCAATGCAGATAGGGCCGTAGTCAGAGAGCTGGATGCCACATCTCGTCAGTTGGCGTGCAGAAAGGGAGACGATGATTGAATTAGTCACCAACAGTTCCTGTTGCTGTAAAGTCGTTACGAATCCAAGAAAGCACAGGAAGCTTCGAAGGCAATCAGTTCCAAGAGACGATCCAGCAGTATGAAGGAACAGCCATCCGCCATCCAATCCAGCAATATGAAGGAACATATGTGCTCCTCACACCACGAGGTTGCAAGGAGCATTCTATCACAATCTGGGAGAGGTTCGATGTAGGTATGGCACGGGAACCATTGCGCAAACGCACAGGCGCAGCTGTCAGCCTGTCTGATACATTGAAAGGCATCCCATAAACGTGTCTCACCAAAGCAGTCTTGCACATGGCCCAACAAAGGAGTCACCCACAGCTCATTATTCAGGTCAGTATGGTATGTGTTTGAAAGGCAGACATCTTCTGCTGGAAAAGACGGGTTGCACGCAGGTGAAGTAGGCATAGCGGAACGTTAGCCTATAACTGATAACCAATGCAAAAAGAACTATTGATGGACAGAATGCAGAACAATGTCATACATTCACACCAGTAAAGAGATCTGGGCCTAAATCCATCGTTTTTTTGCTCACCATGCTATTCCAGTTTGGACCCAGCCATATGCAAATCAGTCTTGACCCTGTGCCCAATGGGAACAGTCCAGCCCGAACTGCCAGGCCGGGTCCTCCCGGGACTGGAAACAAGCATCCTAGGACCGGTTTTGGGGTTTCACCCCTCTGTAGCCCGGATAGCTTGATTCCAGTGGCATGGAGAGCACGGGACTCACGTCTGAGCATACCCGTCCCACTCGGGGTGACAAATACAAAAAGAAGTATTGATGGACAGAATGCAGAACAATGTCATACATTCACCCCAGTACAGAGAGCTGGGCCTAAATCCAACGTTTTTTTGCTCACCATGCCATTCCAGTTTGGACCCAGCCATATGCAAATCAGTCTTGACCCTGTACCCAATGGGAACAGTCCAGCCTGAACTGCCAGGCCAGGTCCTCCCTGGACTGGAAACAAGCATCCTAGGACCGGTTTCGGGGTTTCACCCCTCTTCAGCCAGAATAGCTTGATTCCAGTGGCATGAAAGGCACGGGATTCACGTCTGAGCATACCCAAGAATGATGATGGATTAAACCCAGATCAGTTGACTGGGGGTGAGTGTTTGATTAGCTCAAACGTTCCGTCCATCATCCCTTTTGGTATCGCTTTGTTCGCCCTAAGTTGGTAGGGTATGCCCAGACGTGGGTCCCTTGCACACTTTGCCACTGGATTCAAGATAGCCTGGCTGAGGAGGGTTATGAACCCAAAACCGGTCCCAGGATGCTTGTTTCCGGTCCAGGGAAGACATGGCTTGGCAGTTCGGGCTGGACTGTTCCCATGAGGCACAGGGTCAGACTGATTTGCATATGGCCATGTCTGAACTGGGGTGGTGGAGTGAGCTAAAGAATGATGATGGATTAAACCCAGACCAGTTGACTGGGGGTGAGTGTTTGATTAGCTCAAACGCTCCGTCCATCATCCCCTTTGGTATCGCTTTGTTCGCCCTAAGTTGGTTTGGTATGCCCAGACGTGGGTCACTTGCTCACTTTGCCACTGGATTCAAGATAGCCTGGCTGAGGAGGGTTATGAACCCGAAACCGGTCCCAGGATGCTTGTTTCCGGTCCAGGGAAGACATGGCTTGGCAGTTTGGACTGGACTGTTCCCATGAGGCACAGGGTCAGACTGATTTGCATATGGCCATGTCTGAACTGGGGTGGTGGAGTGAGCTAAAGAATGATGATGGATTAAACCCAGATCAGTTGACTGGGGGTGAATGTTTGATTAGCTCAAACGCTCCGTCCATCATCCCCTTTGGTATCGCTACAACTGATGACCAGCACAGCCAGTGGAACACATCCAAAGAGAAGCTGCATGCTGTCACGGTACAGTTGCAACTGACAGGGCTCGGCCTGGCCTACTGGATGGTCAGACACGGCGTGAGAGCAATCTCAGAACCAGCACTCAGCTGTACAGCCAAAGTAATAGGCAGTCAGTGCGAAACGCAGTGTGCAAATTGGAAGACTGACACCGGGTGGTACTTCCGGAAAAGCATGGAAGGAAGGGACAAGGCCAGAACCCACAAGTCTGATAAAAAGTGTGCAACTGACTTCAGCATCTGACACTATCAATACTCTGTGTGTCAGTTCACCGCGAAAATAGTGGGCGAGACTTGTTCAGCACTGAGTGAATCGCGCGGGACGGTCAAGACACCTGGTATCCGAAGGTAGTTGGGCTGGTGTGGGAGCGACTACTTGTCTACACAGAGGCTCATTGTGCATGCACACTTATTGAAGTATGCTTTCGCTGTGGGAATGTGAGTCCACAAATGACTATCCACAATCACTTATGGTGGAGTCAGCAGTACATTGGCACAAAAAGGACACGTTGTGCAACTGTTCCCATATACGTAATGCCTGGCCTTTGCACGCAGGAGGAGCCATGTCAGTCCTCCTTACCTGAACAGACCATGGAGTATGCATCCGAGGCTTTAGCTTCCCGGGCAGGGGGGACTGGCTGGGCTCGTCCATGGCACAGTCACCTGCTGTTGCTATCGAGTCACCTTTTGGAGTTAGGTCACTTTTGTCAGCATGTTCTGCACATACCACAACTTAGATGTTCATGTTTGCCACATTTTAATTGAGGTGACATGACTTTTGCCTTCGCTTTACTAGGCATTCATGTCAGTATGTCATCAGTCTCACATGGTGTTGATGTACATACAGGTTTTTCAGTGGGCCAGTTCTCACCAGTGCTGTGCACCATCCCTTTTTCTTAGTGTACCTCGGCCCGGGTCTCTTTCGTGCACTGTTTTGTGCCCTGCCACAGGCGTTCTGTTCTTCCTGATGGAATGCATAGCCAGCAGGCACATCGATGTGCGCATGGTCACACTCCTCACTTCTCACTGGTGGAGTAGTTACGGCATGATGTCATGCCAGGTGAGAGTTGTGGGAGATGAAATCCTTTGTAGATACATTTTGTCTCGGGAAATCACTCCTTTGGAGATTTATGAGCAGCAATACCCTTGTGGGGGTCTTTTGGCTCCATGCTGTTTGTGAGGGGAGACAGAGGGCCATGTGAGAGTTGTGGTGCTGCGGTCCGGACTTGACATCACCCTCCCCAGTGAGATGGCTTGCTACCTGTTGGGAGGCACAATCAACGGGGTTAGCTGCCACATGGCTGTGGGGTGGGGAGGGGAGGGTGAGCCATGCTGTTTGGGAGGGAGGCCAGGGTGCATGAGCTGACCACCTACCTGTGAGGTTGAACTGATTAAGCAAATCTTGTCCTTGTGACTCATTCATATTGTAAGCGTGCATTCCACAGGAGTTATATGTGGGCGGGTGATTGGGGCTCACTTGTTGTGCATGACGGTGTATTGTAGTGTGATGTGATCATTTTGTTGGTACTTACCAGCTTCCACTCCAGTCACCCCTCGATTCATGTGAGACTCTCTGGATGCATTATAGCAGGCACCTTCTCCTCCCATTCAGGGGAGGTTGGGGGTGGAATGGGAGGCCCGCCACCAGTACTCTGGGCCGCCGCGTGGTTCCTCTTGGACGGATGCTTGTCCCGGCCCTTGAGGTCACCCCACTGCTTCCTGATGTCATGCACAGTGCGTAGGGTGGTCCCTACGGCATTGACTTTGCTGTGGATCCTTGCCCACAACTGATTCTTGTGCGCAAGTGGGGTGTGTTGGACCAGGTCCCTGAACAAATTTGGTTCTGCCCTGATTGTCTCGTTTGGCATCACTTTCAACTCTGAGTCGGTGATGTTGGGCATTTTCCTGTAGGCATGATACAAATGAATGAGAGGTGCAGGGTGCAGGGTAATGGTGGAGAGATGTGATGTGTGAGCGGTGTGTAGGTGTAAGTGGTGTTGGGTGGAGATAGGTAGGTGTGATGCTGTGCAGTGTGAGTCAATGGTGTCCTGTCTCTCTGTCTCGGCTTGTGGTGTGCAAAGGCTGCTGGTCCAGGTAGGGGTTGATTTTCTTCTGTGGTATGTGTGTGTGTCCACATGGGTGTTAACCTCCAGATGTCTCTTCCATGCTGTGCATGGCTTTCCCCACCAGGAGCAGGTTGGGGTGTGCTATTGTGGCGTGTGTGTTGTGATTGAGGGCAGCATGGAGTACAGGCACACCTTGGCGTTTTTGTGGGGTTGGTTCTGCCCGCCATTCATTTGGCCTGTGTGTGTTCGAGGCTTGCGAGGTGGTCAGACGGCAGTGCTCGGTGCACCAGCTCCGCATTCTCATCGTAATTGGCCGTGCAGTCATCCCGTGCCAGGAGCAGCCTTTTTGAGCCGTTGTGCAGCTTTCTCCATCCGCGGCGTTCGGATTTGCAGCTTTTCGGACCGTGGTAGACAGTGTTTTGTGACGTCCGCTGCGGTCTGATTTCTTGTACATTGCATCGTAATTTGACCGATGGAAATGCCACGGGTCATGCGGGGGGATTTTTCCTGATTTCATGGTGGTCGGAGGGCTTTTCCGCCCGTCATCGTAATGGGCCCCTATATTTGTATTGTGCATTTTCCTGCTTGTTGTGGCACGTATCCAGCATGTTAGGGCACATAAAATAAATATTTGATACTGTTTTGTGTCTCCGTCAGATCTTATTGTGGACGAGTACAAGTGAGTGAGCAAAAAGGTGATTCCTGGGAGATCTGGGAGTGTTGTGTTCTGGGCTGTCTAATCCTTTGTTTCTCTGTGAGTGAATAGGAGAGCAAGTGTGACACTATAGCTAGTTGGTCCTAGGTTTGTGTGTACTAAGGTAGTGGGAAGACTCAGTCCCTATACACGAGGTCCCATTTCCTGCTCATACTTCAGTATTTATGCAGAATCCCTGCAAAACCTGCACTACATGGCAGGCACCATACGGTGCCTGCCACATGGTGCAGTGAAATGCACGGTGCACCCTGTGCTCTTTCCCCAGGCCCAGGGATTAAGGGGGGCCCACTACCTGCCCCCAAATACGTTTTCCGTCTGCCATTTTGTGGCAGGTTGACCACCGCCAAATGACCGGCAGAAAAGGGATATCATAATCCTGACGGAGGTGCCTGACAGGCACTGCCGCCATGCTGACCAATGCAGCTGCTCCGACAGGCGGTCGAAAAATCACTGCCTGTTGGAACTGTGGCGGTCGATCTTTCCAACCGCCATGATTCTGCCCACCATGGTAATCTGGCGGGCGGAAAACTGCAGTATGATGGTTGAGGGCCCGCCACCGACATCAGGTCCATACATTTTTTGAACATTTGAGTTTTTTTACAATAAATAAAAATATACATTTCATTTTTGGGGAATTTTTTATTATTTCTCCATTCTTGTCTATGCAGAGTCAGTCTTTTTTTCACTTCTATTACACAGCCATTTTTTTTCTTATTTCCCCACTTTTCTGTCTATCTGTTTCGTTTTTATGTCATTTTGGAAGACGGAACCTCACGGTTCGGAGCTGTGTTTCAGCGGTTAAGGTACGTTTAATTTAATTTACTTTTAAGGTAGTTTTAGGGTAGGGGTGAGGTAGTAGTAGTGTATTTAGATTTTTTAGGATGCTATTTGTTCATTTTTGGAGTAGTTAGGTGTTGTATTGGTAGTTTAGTGTTTTATGTGTTGACGTAGTGTTGGATAAAATGGTTATGTAGTGTTAGTTATGTGTTGTTTAATTTTGTTATCTTGTATTTAATGTTGATATTGATGCGTGTGGGTTTGTAAATGTTAATGTGGGAGAGTTTTTTTTTTACAGGTTTTCCGTTTTGTGAACGGATGGTGCTGACGACGCGTTTATTTTTTTTAAAAAGAAAAATGTATATATTTTTTTGTAAACAACTTAATTTACATTTCCTTTTATTTTTCGGGTTTGTTGGAACATTTTTTTTTAAGCTACTTTTCGGGTTTTTGATGGTTTCGTTATTGAGAGGATTGCGTCGGAGCCTTTTTTTAATAGTTCTATTTTAGTGTTTTTTTAACTAACTGTTGGTATTTTGAGGGTTTCGTTATTGAGAAGATTGAGTCGTTGGGGCCTTTTTTCTACAGTTGTATTTTTGCATTTTTTTGGGGGCTTTAATTTCAAATGGATTCGTCTTTTGATTTATCTACTATGGATTTTTTCATTTTCGAGGATCGTCTACTGCAACATAACTGTAAGTTATTTTTTATTATTATGGGTGAGAAATGTTTTTGGTTACATTGGCTTGTTTGTTTCTTTTTTATTTTAATAATTATATTATGTCATATATTTTTATGATCGTTTCTAAATTGTAAATGACATAATTATAATTATTAATTTAAAAAAGATTAGAATTATGTTGTTTAAATGTTTTGTTATTTTAAAATGCTTATGATGTTTAGCATTGTTTTTTGTTTAAAGTATAGATTTAGCAATCATGTCTAGATATTTTAGCCCTTTGGGTTTGGAAATAGTCGAGTTTTCTGTTGTAGGTATTCATACATTGTTTTTGTTTGTTTACTGAGTTTAGGGCCGATTTTAGTTAGGGATTGCTCTAGCCTTAGCTCTTGATAGCTCTGCTCTATTTTTGATAGCTTCTATTAGTTTGTGTAGGATTGGTTGTCCTCTTCCTATTGTGGCTTGGAAGGCATCATGCCACCCTTCCACTGCGTTGTTAATTTTTGCTTTTTGAGCTAGAGTGCTATCGTAGACGTTCCACCAGGAGATTTGGAATTTTGGTTGTCTAAGGTGCTCTGACCTATGCAGCCTTCTACCCAAGTGTCTTCAAAGTAGTTTAGGAAGAGAGTTAGTTTAGTTTTGTTTACTTGATAGAAAGGGCTTTCAAGAAGTATATTATAATGGTTGGCTAATTCATTTGTTGGTACATAGTCCAGGGCTACAAATGTTTTAATTTGGTAGGCAAAGTTGCTATTGGTGGCGTAATCTATACTCAGAGTAGATTTTTGGAGGTGTCTCCAGATAGTTTGATTGAAGTGGTAATAGCTCACTTGTATTGCAGTGTGTGGGTATATTTTTAAAATTGACTGAATCGTCCGGGAAAGCTATGGGTACCAGCGGACTCCCGATTGAATTATATAAAAATGTGGCTTCGCTCATCTCCCCTTACTTACTGTGGATGTATAATGCGAGTGAACAAGAGGGCGTTCTCCTGGCTACGCAGCGGTTGGCCAGTATCGCTGTCATTCATAAACATGGAAAGTCTACGGATCGATGCTCTTCCTATCGGCCCATTTCTCTTCTTGACCCCGAGGTTAAAATTCTGGCCAAGATCCTGGCTCTTCTCATTTCACCCCTTCTTCAGAAACTGATTCACCCAGATCAAAATGAATTTATGCCAACCAAAAACACGGCACGTAATTTGCGCTGTTTGTTCGGGGTTTTAAAGCGAGCAACCACCATACAGGAGGACTAGGTTATTATGTCCTTGGATGCCAAAATGGCGTTTGACATGATCGAATGGCCTTTCCTCTTTACCACATTGGAGAGGTATGGTTTTGGTGATCGGTTTTTGTCTTGGGTGCGTCTCCTTTACGCTAATCCCCTGGCGAGAATTACGGGGAATGGTAGTAGGTCTGCGGTCTTTGAGTTGGAGCGGGGCACGAGACAGGGGTGCCCTTTATCTCCCTTGTTATTTGCCCTACCACTTCAGCCTCTCGCTATATGGCTCTGGGGAGATCCCATGAGTCGGGGGCTTAATTGGTCACTGGAATCGATGGACAAAGTGTCCCTCTACGCGGACGATATTCTGCTTTACATGGCTTGGCCCAGATTTTCGATTCACTATGTACTCCATATATTTACTCTTTTTCAAAAATATTCCGGCTATACCATTAACTGGGATAAGTCCCCGATATATATCCTCAGCGGTTGTGACTGAGGGCTTTCAATACTTGGGTATTTATATTACGACGGATATGGAGATTTTTCATCAACGTAATCTGCTGCCCCACCTGCAGCGTCTCAAAGCAGATGTACAACATTGGAAGACTCTTCCTCTTACACTCTTGGGGAGGGCAGCCCTCTATAAGATGATGCAAAACTAAAGGGGATGATGGACGGAGTGTTGAACATTGCAAGCATTCACCCCCAGTCAACTGATCTGGGTTTAATCCATCAGCATTCTTTAGCTCACTCCGCCACCCCAGTTTAGACATGGCCATATGCAAATCAGTCTGACCCTGTGCCTCATGGGAACAGTCCAGCCCGAACTGCCAAGCCATGTCTTCCCTGGACCAGAAATAAGCATCCTGGGATGGGTTTCGGGTTCATAACCCTCATCAGCCAGGCTAACTTGAAACAAGTGGCAAAGTGAGCAAGGAACCCACGTCTGGGCATACCCTGCCAACTGAGGGCGAACAAAGCAAAACCAAAGGGGATGATGGAGAGAGTGTTGAACATTGCAAGCACTCACCCCCAGTCAACTGATCTGGGTTTAATCCATCATCATTCTTTAGCTCACTCCGCCACCCCAGTTCAGACATGGCCATATGCAAATCAGTCTGACCCTGTGCCTCATGGGAACAGTCCAGCCCGAACTGCCAAGCTATGTCTTCCCTGGACCAGAAATAAGCATCCTGGGACCGGTTTCGGGTTCATAACCCTCATCAGCCAGGCTATCTTGAACCCAGTGGCAAAGTGAGCATGGGACCCACGTCTGGGCATACCCTGCCAACTTAGGGCAAACAAAGCAAAACCAAAGGGGATGATGGATGGAGGGTTGAACATTGCAAGCACTCACCCCAGTCAACTGATCTGGGTTTAATCCATCATCATTCTTTAGCTCACTACGCCACCCCAGTTCAGACATGGCCATATGCAAATCAGTCTGACCCTGTGCCTCATGCGAATAGTCCAGCCCGAACTGCCAAGCCATGTCTTCCCTGGACCGGAAACAAGCATCCTGGCACCGGTTTCGGGTTCATGTCCCTCATCAGCCAGGCTAACTTGAATCCAGTGAAAAAGTGAGCAAGGGACCCACGTCTGGGCATACCCTGCCAACTTAGGGCGAACAAAGCAAAAACAAAGGGGATGATGGACGGAGTGTTGAACATTGCAAGCACTCACCCCCAGTCAACTGATCTGGGTTTAATCCATCATCATTCTTTAGTTCACTTCGCCACCCCAGTTCAGACATGGCCATATGCAAATCAGTCTGACCCTGTGCCTCATGGGAACAGTCCAGCCCGAACTGCCAAGCCATGTCTTCCCTGGACCAGAAATAAGCATCCTGGGACCGGTTTCGGGTTCATAACCCTCATCAGCCAGGCTATCTTGAATCCAGTGGCAAAGTGAGCATGGGACCCACGTCTGGGCATACCCTGCCAACTTAGGGCAAACAAAGCAAAACCAAAGGGGATGATGGATGGAGGGTTGAACATTGCAAGCACTCACCCCCAGTCAACTGATCTGGGTTTAATCCATCATCATTCTTTAGCTCACTACGCCACCCCAGTTCAGACATGGCCATATGCAAATCAGTCTGACCCTGTGCCTCATGGGAATAGTCCAGCCCGAATTGCCAAGCCATGTCTTCCCTGGACCGGAAACAAGCATCCTGGCACCGGTTTCGGGTTCATGTCCCTCATCAGCCAGGCTAACTTGAATCCAGTGAAAAAGTGAGCAAGGGACCCATGTCTGGGCATACCCTGCCAACTTAGGGCGAACAAAGCAAAACCAAAGGGGATGATGGATGGAGGGTTGAACATTGCAAGCACTCACCCCCAGTCAACTGATCTGGGTTTAATCCATCATCATTCTTTAGCTCACTACGCCACCCCAGTTCAGACATGGCCATATGCAAATCAGTCTGACCCTGTGCCTCATGGGAATAGTCCAGCCCGAACTGCCAAGCCATGTCTTCCCTGGACCGGAAACAAGCATCCTGGCACCGTTTCGGGTTCATGTCCCTCATCAGCCAGGCTAACTTGAATCCAGTGAAAAAGTGAGCAAGGGACCCACGTCTGGGCATACCCTGCCAACTTAGGGCGAACAAAGCAAAACCAAAGGGGATGATGGACGGAGTGTTGAACATTGCAAGCACTCACCCCCAGTCAACTGAACTGGGTTTAATCCATCATCATTCTTTAGCTCACTCCACCACCCCAGTTCAGACATAGCCATATGCAAATCAGTCTGACCCTGTGCCTCATGGGAACAGTCCAGCCCCAACTGCCAAGCCATGTCTTCCCTGGAATCGGAAACAAGCATCCTAGGGCCGGTTTTGGGTTCATAGCCCTCATCAGCCATGCTATCTTGAATTCAATGGCAAAGTGAGCAAGGGACCCACGTCTGGGCATACCCTGCCAACTTAGGGCGAACAAAGCAAAACCAAAGGGGATGATGGACGGAGTGTTGAACATTGGAACCACTCACACCCAGTCAAGATGGCGCTCCCCCACTTTCTGTACGCGTTGCAGAATACACCACACTTAGCCCCGCCCCAATATTTTGCCTCCATTGACTCTGAAGTTTGCAGCCTGTTATGGAGCGATGAACCACCCTGAACCGCACTCGCCAAACTAACCAAGAGCTGGTATGATGGCGGCATAGCGTTACCGGCCATCAGATCATACTATTGGGCTTCACAACTTATTGTTCTCAGTCAATGGATGCATCGGCCCATTAACGACACTGCGTAACTAATGGACAGGCACAATATGCTGCCTGGCACATACTTGAGGGCACTGTATGGGGGATCAAAACTGGAACTGAAATTTACTCCGACCTCCGCGACTGTCTATATCTGGCGCACGGCGAATGCGGCCTCGGATGGAAGGGTAGACTTACGCAAGCGACACCATTGTTCGATTCCTGTCGCTTGAGTCGGCTTTGGCGTCAGCCCGGGTTTGATATATGGGACCTGATTGGACTGTCCAAGTTGTGCGATCTGTGGGTTGGGGGTGGAATAGTGCCGTTTAGTGCCCTGTAGCAGAAATTTCATTTGCATGAGAACAAAGCTTTCTGCTATCTTCAGGTGTGAAGCGCACTGCCTAAGGTGCTTTCCAGGGGGGACGAACTACCGGTGTCCTCCCCTTTGGACGACAGACTCCTAGATGACTACCTTCCAGATATGGCCATCTCTCTCACCTACCGAAAAATCCTTAATAATTCACCTGACCTTCTTGACAAAGTCCATGCAAAATGGTGCGCAGAAGTGGGTGACATTGATGATGAGGCCTGGCGGGAGACTCTCACTTTTTCTCGCGAGGTGGCAATTCGATCCCGGTTCAAATTAATTCAACTGAAATTACTGCATACGAGCTCCGTTTTGGGTAAAATGGGTCTGCTGAATTCTCCAATGTGTTCGCGTGGCTGTGGCCAGGTAGGCACCTATTTGCATCAATGGTGGGAATGTCCAACTCTTCAGAGGTATTGGGGGGATCATCTCCGCCTTATCCCTGGTTTGCTGTAAGGAGATTGAGGCTACTCCGACGCTGTGTCTTCTGAATAGTTGGGACACCACTGACCTGACTAGGCCGGAGCGACTGTGGGTCTGCCTGGGTTGCACGGTTGCTACACGCAACATCGCGAGAATGTGGAAGGGGGGAGCAGAATTGAAATGTTTGGACTGGGAGTCCGATATGGACTGGTGCATGCAGGCTGAGAGAGCGGTGTATGAAACTAGAGGTTGTCTGGGCAAAAATGTGGACCCCCTGGAACGAAAGTAGAGGTTGGCTGTGCTCCCCCTTTAATGATACCTCTCCATTCGCTGTTGACAACGAATAACTGTAGTCCTGTGTTCCCTGAAAACCGCCCCCACACAGGAACCTCTGATTCTAGCTCCAGTATAATGTACCCCTTAGTGCTGTTTACGATTATTTGTTGGCCACATTTGATTTCATCCTTATTGTATATTTTCATGACTGCTTTTTTGTATTTGTGTTGTTTGTGATATTATTTGATTTGTTTTTCCTTCTTAATAAAAAGATTTTGTTTTTAAATTTGACTGAATCATTGCTTGTTCAACGTCAATGATTATTTTTTGAGGAAAGTAGTTGTTGGTGTATTGTTTTAGTATTCTAAGAAGCTCTGTGTAGTGGTGTTTTTCTTATTAGGGAGTAGTACATAAATGAAGGGGATGTTAGTGTCTTCATATTCGCCGTGGATGGTATATAGTTGGTAAAAAGGCTTGTGGCAAACTTTGAATGTGCCATCCATCACCCAGGTTTCGCAGTTTTTAAGTTTTTGCAAGTTGTTGTTGGTGACAAAGATGATAATTTGTTTTTCATGACTTTTACTGTCATGAAAAAGGAATTTTGTGTGGGTGATGGTATATTCCGTTAATATTTCTATTCCTGCAAAAGTTTGGGGGGTTGGGTGGTGTTTGAGCTCTAGCTCTTTTAGTTCTGGTGATCAATCTTTTTAGAGTGGGGATGGACGGTAGCTTGCCTTTGACATTAACTACATTTGTTTCTACTGTAGTGGCTCTCCCATAGCAAGAATTGGAGTAATATTTACTGCATTTTCAATAGGCTTTGTTTCCAGTTACTTTTTCTTGTGTATAGGTGTAGCCCATGTAACACAGAAGTAGTTTTCCGTTTTGTGAAGTTATGAATTTTGCTCATTCTGCCATTTTTTTGTTTATCTGTGAATATATGTATATATTTATTGATTAACTATATGATTTTGAACAGTAAACATGTTTGCATAATTATTATGTTTTAAAATAAATGTACATTTATCTTGCTTTAATTTTCTTGATGGGTATTTTATCGATGGCCATGGTTTATTCGCTGTTTTTTTTCTGTTGATTGAAAAGCAAAATGTTATTTTTATTAATGTGTTACATTTCATTGTAATATTTTGATTTTTTAATCTCTATTTTAATTTAGTTGGAAATAAAAATAAGACTTACTAATTGAAATTGATGACGTTTATTTTGTTGATGTTGTATTTTGAAGTTTGTAGAAGCTGTGAAGAGAAAAGTATTTGTTAGTTATATTGGTTTATTTATTTAATTGATTTGTTTTTTTAGTTTTCTCTATTTGTTGGTTAATTTATATACTTACTTAGTTTTATATTTTTCTTTTGATAAACACATTTTTATTCAGTTTACAGAAGGAATGCACCATTCAAATCGCACCATATTTCAATAATCGAGAAGTACAGTCACAGAATCCCGCTACCCAGTGTACAGACATTAATAAAGCAAAGATATGGTGGAAACAATCAAACCCTCCGTGATAAGACCCCTCCCCCAACCACTTTCCCCAAATTATGCGGTATTTCTTGGGGCAACCACGTGCCCCGTACATAACTTTCTCCTGTGTGGCGGACCAGTCCACCCCATTCCGCCAATGCCCCACGGTTGGGGATCAGGACACTTCCAGGAGGCTGCAATATCTCTTTTGGCTACCATCATGGCTATAGTGAAGCACAGTTTTTCATTGCGCGACCCGTCTAACCCATCAGTGATGCTCAGAATCGTGTGCTTAGGGTCGTGTGGAACCCCCCACCCCAGAACCTCAGAGGGTTCTTCCTCGATGCCCTTCCAGAATCCCGCCAGGAGGGGACAGGCCCAAACTATGTGGAGGAAGTCAGCGGGGTCTTGGTCACACCTGGTACAGGCTGAGGACGGACTAAGCCCCGCTCGATGAAGGTGCACAGGGGTGAGATATGCGGCGTGTAGATAGTAGAGCTGCACTAAGCGCAGCCTAGCGGAGGCAGTGACCGTTCTAGGGGCCATAAGGGCATCTCGCCGGTCCTCTTCTTCCAGGGGGCCCACCCAGTCCTCCCATTGCGTCCGCAGTCGGTCCAAGGAAGTCGGGGTGTTGCTAATCAGTGTGGAGTAAATGCGGGAAATGCCACCCTTCCCCAGGTCCCCAAACATAATCTGTGCTTCAGGCGGACTATGATCTGGCAGTCGTGTGCCTGTTGCAAGGTGTGAGTGGTGGGCATGCTGCAGCTGGAGGTAGCGAAAGAATTGCGAGTGATGCAACGAGTACCTGGTTTGGAGATCATCAAAGGA
This sequence comes from Triturus cristatus, assembly GCF_964204655.1. Classification (NCBI taxonomy): domain Eukaryota; kingdom Metazoa; phylum Chordata; class Amphibia; order Caudata; family Salamandridae; genus Triturus; species Triturus cristatus. The sequence continues at coordinate 139,580,349 of NC_140591.1, read as the reverse complement.
GCACATATGATCCCCCACCCAAATGTCCCCAAGCTGTGTGATGCCTATAAGGTCCAAAGCCTCGAAGCCCCAAAGCCTGGTCACCTCCCTGAGCCAGGTCCCGCGCCACAGGGGTGTACAATGGGTCAGTGTGTGTGTCCAGTTGGTGTGCCACAGTGCAGCCCACCAGGCCAGTAATACAGAGCGCGTCACCTCCGGGAGACGGGATGGAATCGGGGTCCCATAGAGAAAGGATTGTATTCTGTCGATGCCCAGCTCCCCAAGCTCGAGCCTGTAGGCCGGATCAGACCACCCCCCATTGAACCAGTCATGTATGGAGAGGAGTTGCGTGGCCAAATAGTATAGGTAAAGGTGAGTCATCCCCCAACCCCCGTCGAACGAGGGGATCCTGCAAGTACTGAGCGCTAATCTGGACCTACCCTTCCCCCAAAAGAACTTGCTGGTTAAGCCGACAAGTTCACGGAGCCAGGCCCTGGGAAAGCACATGGGGGTATTCTGAAGCATGTAAAGGAAGCGGGGGAGCACCATCATTTTAAAAAGGGCCACTCTCCACATGGGGTTGAGGGGCAACGACTGCCACCGCTGGAGATCCGCCTTGGCTCGCTTCACCAGTTGAGTGACATTGAGGGCCCAGCTGAGCTCGGGCAGCAGGTCACCCAGATCCCCAGATATTTGAATGATTGATGGCGTAGAGGTATTTCGGACTGCCAGTCATAGCATTCCCGAGAGAGGTGAAGGGGAACCAGGACCGATTTGTTGGGATTCAAACGTAGGCCTGAGGCCTGCTCGAAGGACTGCAAGATACGAAGACAATGGGGGCCAGACCGGACAGGATCTGCCAAGTAGATGAGAACGTCGTCCGCGTAGAGGGCGATTTTATCTGGTTCAGCGCTGGGCCATTACCATCACTGCATCCGATTGCAAGACCGCATCAAGGACGCCAAGGGCTCCATCACTAAAGCAAAAAGCAAGGGGGAAAGGGGACAACCCTGCCTCGTTCCCCTACAGACTGGGAAGGTCTCCGACAGGACCCCGTTAACTAGAATGCGAGCCCTCGGGAGGGCGTACAGAACCTTGGCCATGGCCCGAAAGCAGGGACCAAGTCCCATCGTGTCAAGAACATCTTGAAGGAAGCCCCAGTCCACTGAGTCGAAGGCCTTCTCAAAGTCTACCAGGAGAAGCGCAAGGTAAGGGGTAAGGAGGTGGCGATGGGCCAAGGTGGAGTGCAGTCTGCGATGACAGTGTCGGGTGCTGCAGGAAGGCATAAACCCACATTGGTCGGGGTGGACAAATGTAGACAGATGGGGTTTGAGTCGCTGGGCAAGGAGGGTGGCGAACAGTTTGACCTCAGTGTTGATGAGGGAGATAGGGCGGTAGTCTGCACACTGCGGTGAGGGGGGCTGGGATTTCGGAAGGACCATAATGGTGGCTATGTCCGTTTCTTGAGGAAAGGAGCCCTTCTCCACAGCTTCACGTAACAGTGCATCTAGATGGGGGATGAGAACATCCCGGTATTGGGCGTAGTGTTCCTGAGGAAGGCCGTCTAGGCCCGGTGTCTTGCCAGATGAAACAAGGGCGATTGCGTCTCCAATTTCCTCACGGGAAATGGGACGATCCGGATCGGCTTGAACGGTGGCATCTACACGCAGAAGGCAGCCACCCTCCATGTCCATCAGGTCCGTAAGGGATAAGGTCGGGGCCCGGGCCTCGTATAGCCTGCGGTAGTAGGTGGCAAAGGCTTACGCCATTTCCATTGGGGCACGGCACTGTGACTCGTCTGCTGCCGCTATTTCAGGGATTATACAGTTCGCCCGTAGGTACGTAACCAGGCGATGAAGGAGTGCGCCATTCTTGTCGCCCCAGCCATATACCCTGGCCACGGAGGAGCGCCAAAGGAGTTTAGCCGCGTCCAGCGATAGCTGCTTGATCTCCGACCGGAGCCGGGTCAGAAGTCTCATGTCGGAAGCATCTAGGGACCGGGCCGCGGCAAAACCTTACGCCTGCTTGAAGCAGGCGTAAGTAGTGACGCTGTATAGTAGGAATAGGCCTCAACATTCATTGCTGGAGTTGCTCCGTGCTTGTGACATGACTCCAGCAAATGCAGGACTTTTCTGCCAACAGATGCGTCAGAATTTCTGACGCATCAGTCAATCCTTGCGCCATGGTGCGCCGTATTGTAAATACGGCGCATCTATGGTGCGCAAGGGTTTCTAAGGGTGGCGCAGGGAAAGTGACGCATCTGTACAGATGCGTCACTTTCTTGTAAATCTGCCCCTTACTCTTTTTAGCTGATGAAGTGTTTTTCGTTGATGTGGTTTTGTTGACTTCTATAGAAGTTATTACAAGAAAAGTAGTCTTTAGTTATGTTTTGCATTTTTATTAAATGTATTACTTTTAAATACTTTACTCTATTTGTTGGATAAGTTAATTTGTGATATATTTTTTATAATGTTGATATTGTTGTTGTGTACATAAATCTTTGTGTTGAATTTTCTAGATGTATTTTTAGTGAAGTTTAATCTGTGATATGTCAAGGAAAACATGCTATAGTTTTAGTTAATTTAAAAAAAAAAAAGCTAATTTTATTTATTTAGTTATATAGTTTTGTTCCTACCTTTATTGAGGGATTTTTGGAATAATTATTTATGTAGTTGTTTTTCGGTCTGTGTTCTCTTTCACAAAAGTTCACTCTTCCTCTGTGTTTGTCCACTATACGGTAACATTTGTGTTAATTAATTGATTGTCTTTATACTGTTTATTTAATTAGTTCGAGTTTTCTATTGGTTTGTGTTCGTGTAGTTTACATTTATTGGTCAAGATAGCTTTGAATTTTTTTGCTATTACCTTTCAATTTGTTTATTATTTATTATGTTTATTTAATGTTTGTTTTGATTTTGTTTATTATTGTTTTTTAAATTTATATGTAGATAAATGTGATATATTATTTTATATATGATATATATTTATGTTTGTTTATTTTCTGTAGTTGTGATATATTTTTAATGTTGTAATGTTGTATTGTTTATTTATTCATTTGTGTTTGGATTTTTTGTGTATTTGTTTTATTTAATGTTATTAATTTTGTAATTATTTTTATTGTTTGTTTAAAATATTTAGTATATTTTTTTATTATATAGTTGTAAATAGTATATTTTTATGCATAAATGTTATTTTCGATAACGTTTATATGTATTTTAACTATGTTTGTGTTGCTATATTTTTTATATCAATATTTTTGATGTGTGTCATTTTACTTTAATGTTATCGATATTTTTGTGTTCTGTATTTTTATCGATGTTTGGGTTATTTATTTTTTGTGTATTGTGTGTGTCGACATTTTTGTATACGAAATTGTTGACTCGATATTTTTGTAGTACAATGTTATAAGAGTCGATGTTGTATCAGTGATCCGACCCAATGTAAAGCCCATTCCCTGTAGGGAGATGGGCCATGTCAACATTTTGGGATTATCACCCCTCATATGCATGAGCCATTTGAGAGGTATGTGGTCTGTCTGAACCTGGAAGTGAGTCCCAAACAGGTATGGCCTCAGTTTCTTCAGTTACCAGACCACAACAAAGACCACCCTTTTAATCATATTCCATCTCTGTTCATGCGGAAAAAACCTCCTGCTAATGAAGGCTACTAGTCGGTCATTTACCTGAGCTAACAGAAGCCTATTCAATGCTTTTAAGCATTTGTCTGCACTTTGAACTTCTTAGAGAAGTCTGGAAACTTGAGGGTATTAAAGGCACTCTGGCAGGCCTCTGTCATGATCACCTATCTGGGCAGCGTGTTACAACAGCAACAATGGTGCCATATTGCTTAATACACCTCCTCTAATATACTGTGAGGCCCAGGAAGGCCCTCAGTTCAGTCTGTGTTTTAGGTGGTTGCCAGGCCAGGACATTTTTAATCTTGGCCTGGAGTAGCTGCACCTTGCCCCCACCCACCAGGTGGCCTAGATAAAATGTGGCACTGTGCCGTATCTGGCACTTTGTGGCCTTAACAGTCAGGCCCGGTGCTGAAGCGCCTGAAGCACCTCCTGAAGATAGTACAGGTGTTCCTCTCAGCTGAAGCTGTAGACACTGATGCCATGCAGGTAGGTGACACAGATGGCCTCCTGTCTCCTTCCCAGCCAGGACACTATTGACTAACTTGTGAAAGGTGGCTGCTGCATTTTTCGAACAAAAGGGCCTCACCCCAAACTGGAAGTGGCCCCCTGGGGTTGAGAATACAGACCTCTCTATTTCCCTCTCAGTCAGAGCAATCTGCCAGTACCCTGAACTGAAAGCGAAAGTACTGAGGAGTTTGGTATTGCCCAGCCTGTCAATGAGCTCATCAGTTTAGGGGATGGGGTGTGCATCAGTCTTAACACAATTGAGGCCCCGGTAGTCCACGCAGAACCTAGGTTCGGGAATGGTGCCCGGTCAGGGCAGCTTTGGTTACAAGCATCACAGGGCTGGACCAGAGACTGTTGGGAGGGCTCAATCACCCCCAACACCAGCAACTTGGAGACCTCCTCCTTGATACTGACCATCACCTTGTCTGACAACCTATAAATTTTACTTTTAACAGGTGGACTGTCTCCGGTTGCAATGTCATGGACACACAGATGCATGAGTTCATGGGTGAGGGAGAACAGAGATACGAACTGGTGGCAGTCACTCTGCTGTTCCTGGGTCAGCGTGAGAGAGAGGTTGATGCCCTCCACTGCCGATCATGCTCCTGGGCAGACAGGGGGTCAGGGAGAGCCTCCCTCTTCTCTTCCACTTCCTCATCTGTCACCAGGATCATTCTCAATTCAGACCTTGTAAAGTGTGGTTTGATACGGTTTACATGGAACACCCTAAGGGACTCATATGGGCCTGTCCAGTGATCCTGGAGAGGTCTGGGCTCCACAGGCTCCATAACCCACACCTTCTCGCTAGGTTGAAGCTCTACCAGTGTGGCCTTCTGGTTGTACCAGAGCTTCAAAACCTCTTGACTGACCTCAAGATGACTTTTGCCTTCTTCCAGAAGCGGTGCATCTGGTTGCTGAGAGCCAACATTTAGCTGACCACATCATTAGTATGTTTCCTGGGAACTTGTTCCCACTCCTCTGTCACAAGGCTAAGAGGTTCCCTAACAAGCTTCCTATTTATTTTTTGTATTGGAATCGTGATCTAATCGGTTTGCACCCCGCACGATCAAACATGTCTTCTGAAGAGATTGCTAATCTAACTGGAAGTAGAGCAAACACATTTGTTTTTTCTTTGGAAGAAACTAACAGAATCTATTCTCTAATCCAAGAACCTGAATGCATTACCTCAAGTACGTCATCAGTTCAGTCTAACATTAAACAACTACTATTCTCAACAAAGCGAGAAATAAACCAACAATTACATGCCAGCACACTAATACGGTACCACAAAGTACAACGAATACCGAGAGGTTTACGCATTCCACTGAAGTCTACCCTGTGTAAAAATAACGCTAGATTCACCAAACGTTGGTACGCAATCCTCAATAAGTGCTCACTCGATCTAATTCTCTTAATTGTGGAAGAATTATCCAAGTTATTAGAAGAACTTAACAAGGAGGTGTCACAACTTAAACAAGAACTGAGTGAAAAAATTAGTACTGATGAATTGACGAAAACACTCGAAGACATACATTCTCAGCTGGATAGATACACAAAAGAAATTAACGAGAGATAACTACGAAAATTCAAGAGAGATACTGTAGACTTCAAATTAGGAGAAGTCTACAGTTGGGCCAAGGTCTACGCCTCGCGGGGACAACAGAGGCCATTTACCAACAGATCAGCAGAGGGAGGAACATCATCCTCGGATGAATCACAACAAAGTGGACCATCACCAAGGAACACTGATATGCAATCCAGTAAAGAGAGTAGACCAACCACTTCGAGTACAGTCAACACAGAAATGGCACCTTTTTTAGGACGAGGCCAAAGACCACTTGCCAAACCAGGAGGGCAAAGTACAAAGGAAAAGGAAGTACCCATAGTAAAATCAACCAGGAGTCAAACAGCCTCGTAATCAACATTTCAAAAAAAGGAATTAACCCCTTTTCAAACTCAAATGTTACAAAAAGGCATGTCTTTCGTCCCCGGGGGCGCTAGAGGGCGCACAAGCAGAATGGCCGCACTGATGTGAGGCTCCTGCTGCCTGGAAGAATAATCCTGCATTTATCCTCCTAAATCTACTGATCCTCCGGCGAAAACCGCGTTGGGCTGCAGCTGTTACTGAAGTGGCATCCCGGTGGAAGTTTTGAAGCCTGTGTGACCAGAGGCGGGGAAGATATCGCCGTCCGGAGTCGGAGCGGGCGCTGGGCTGCGAGGCGGTGGAGCGAGGTATCAGGTGTGCGACTTACGCCAGCCCGGGGCGCACCACGAGGCTTGCGGGCCCAGGCGGCGGTCCGTAGCTGAGGCGCCCGGGCGGGGGAGTTGCTGCGGGACGTGGAGGGCATGGAGACAGCACAGGACGCTGTTCGAGGTACGCCCCCCCCCACCCCCGCGCCGATGAGAGCAGATCTGCCGGGTGCAACGCCCCAGTGTGGCGGAGGACTCCGGGCTTGATCCTATGGCATATTTGAATTCAGGGGTAGCACCCAATATACCCTTGAGGGCTTGGGTAAGTATAATGTAATAGTAGAAGGCCAACAAGGGATTTTGTTCTAGCGAGATTCAGTTCTATTATACAGTACAAAGTAATCTTTACGTGAGTTCTAGATAGAAACTCAACCAAACGTTATTCAATTGAATTCAGTCAATGATATATAGCAACACACACGGGGTATTTTTTAAAGTGAAAAAAATCACTGGTTTTTTATGTAGAAACAATTCATAAAAAGGAGTACAGAAAACAGGTAAATGTATAATGTAACATGAAGGGAAAAACAACTTAATATTATCCACAAATCATGACATTACAAATATCCAATCCAAAAAAGTAAACAGAGATTTATCTCATATTTGGAGAACAATCAACTGTGCAGGTATGCTGTGGAAATGGAAAATACAGTCGACGTTTCGGTCTGTTGGGGCGTCAATCGGTCAGACCATCTTCAGGACAGTTGAGCAATACAAAAAGACTCTCATAACTTGTTGTACGAATTAGAGGAGTAATCACTTCCTCATTGGAGATAGAATGTAATTCATCCGGTCTTAGTTAGGTGGGTGTATACCATGCGAGTGCCCGTAGCAGGATGGGCAACAATGGAATTCAGAATACTGACTGTTCTGATCTTGTATAACAAAGAAGGCCAGTTGGTCCTTCGTTGACAGATTTCTTCACTCAAGGAGATGATTTTAGCTTCTCGAAACCGTGGGGAGTCAAAGTACCATCCGTCGATAGGAAGTTCCTATCGACGGATGGTACTTTGACTCCCCACGGTTTCGAGAAGCTAAAATCATCTCCTTGAGTGAAGAAATCTGTCAACGAAGGACCAACTGGCCTTCTTTGTTATACAAGATCAGAACAGTCAGTATTCTGAATTCCATTGTTGCCCATCCTGCTACGGGCACTCGCATGGTATACACCCACCTAACTAAGACCGGATGAATTACATTCTATCTCCAATGAGGAAGTGATTACTCCTCTAATTCGTACAACAAGTTATGAGAGTCTTTTTGTATTGCTCAACTGTCCTGAAGATGGTCTGACCGATTGACGCCCCAACAGACCGAAACGTCGACTGTATTTTCCATTTCCACAGCATACCTGCACAGTTGATTGTTCTCCAAATATGAGATAAATCTCTGTTTACTTTTTTGGATTGGATATTTGTAATGTCATGATTTGTGGATAATATTAAGTTGTTTTTCCCTTCATGTTACATTATACATTTACCTGTTTTCTGTACTCCTTTTTATGAATTGTTTCTACATAAAAAACCAGTGATTTTTTTCACTTTAAAAAATACCCCGTGTTTGTTGCTATATATCATTGACTGAATTCAATTGAATAACGTTTGGTTGAGTTTCTATCTAGAACTCACGTAAAGATTACTTTGTACTGTATAATAGAACTGAATCTCGCTAGAACAAAATCCCTTGTTGGCCTTCTACTATTACATTGATCCTATGGCAGCCTGCTGACAGCTGCGGGACTCGGAGGAGGGATGTATGACGTTACAACGCACACTATTACAACGCATGCACTTACAACGCATTTTTTACAACGCATAATCCATTACAACGCATGACATTACAACGCATGACACTACAACGCATTTTTTAAAAATACCTTTACAACGCACTACCATTACAACGCATACTACCTTTACAACGCATACCATTACAACGCATAATATTAAATTACATTTAAGGTAAGTATTAGATAGTATAGGGGTAAAAATTACTATTCTAACTCCAGGGGGTGCAACAGTGGGGTAAGTGTTGGATAGTATAGGGGTAAAAATTACTATTCTAACTCCAGGGGGTGCAACAGTAGGGTAAGTGTTGGATAGTGTAGGGGTAAAAATTACTATTCTAACTCCAGGGGGTGCAACAGTAGGGTAAGTGTTGGATAGTGTAGGGGTAAAAATTACTATTCTAACTCCAGGGGGTGCAACAGTAGGGAAAGTGTTGGATAGTATAGGGGTAAAAATTACTATTCTAACTCCAGGGGGTGCATCAGTAGGGTAAGTGTTGGATAGTATAGGGGTAAAAATTACTATTCTAACTCCAGGGGGTGCATCAGTAGGGAAAGTGTTGGATAGTATAGGGGTAAAAATTACTATTCTAACTCCAGGGGGTGCATCAGTAGGGTAAGTGTTGGATAGTATAGGGGTAAAAATTACTATTCTAACTCCAGGGGGTGCATCAGTAGGGTAAGTGTTGGATAGTATAGGGGTAAAAATTACTATTCTAACTCCAGGGGGTGCAACAGTAGGGAAAGTGTTGGATAGTATAGGGGTAAAAATTACTATTCTAACTCCAGGGGGTGCATTAGTAGGGTAAGTGTTGGATAGTATAGGGGTAAAAATTACTATTCTAACTCCAGGGGTGCATCAGTAGGGTAAGTGTTGGATAGTATAGGGGTAAAAATTACTATTCTAACTCCAGGGGGTGCATCAGTAGGGTAAGTGTTGGATAGTATAGTGTAATATTATGCGTTGTAATGGTATGCGTTGTAATGGTAGTATGCGTTGTAATGGAATGCGTTGTAATGGTAGTTTTTAAAAATGCGTTGTAGTGTCATGCGTTGTAATATCATGCGTTGTAATGGATTATGCGTTGTAAAAAATGCGTTGTAATGGTAGTGCGTTGTAAAAGTTGCGTTGTAAAGGTTGTTCCCCTCGGAGGAGAGGTGCTTAGCTGTCGGGGTGACTTGGGAGCCGAGTGAAGATGCCTCCCTCCCCCCCCCACCCCTTCCATGTCGAGGATGAGATATGACGGAGTACTTCCATGCGCATCGCTGGAGGCTGGGGCTTGCAAGGTCTAAGGCCCCGGGGGAACCCACCGTACAGCTCAGCAATCAGCGGACGAACCGGCCGGTGGCCTCAAATAGCGGCGGGACGTGGGGGTCGGGTAAGGAGGAGGCCCGATACAGCATCACACTGCGAAAGCACTGAGGTGAGAGTACGCGCATCCACTTGCGGTGCGGCAAGGGATCATACAGAGGTGTCGTTGTGGCGCACGCTATGTTTCTGGGACCCCAACACTTCGCAACTTTATGGAGGTGACACTCCTGTGGTCGAGTGTCTGTCTGGGACGTGGGGGCCCCGGAGGTGCTGGCCCCCTTTCGCCTGCTGGTGGGTGCTGTTAAATTGCTGCCGGTCCTGCTGCCCCTTGGATGGTCGGGCTCAGTTGCTGCCGCGGGACGACCATAGCTGGTGGGCGTTCCTTGGGGGACCGCGGTGGTGGCTGCTTCCCCCCCTGCCTACACTTCCAGCCTGCGGATACTGGATTGGAGCTTGCTAGTAGCTGCTGGCTCCTGCTGTGGATGTGCTGTGCTCCACCTGGAATCACTGACCCCGTTTCCGCCTGCGCGGCACCAGTAATTCGCCCTTCTGCCCGCTGCTGCAGGCCCACACTTTCAGCTCCCGATGGGTAAACAAGACAGCCGACAGCCTAAGCTGTCATTTGAGGTCCCAGCGGCAAAAAAGGGTGCGCGTAATGCCCAGGATGCGGGAAGATCTAATGACTCGCCGGGAGATGGTGCAAGTACTGACCCCCCGACAGCGGACTTGAGACAGCTGATGCAGGAAATGAGGCAGGGTTTTGCTACTATAGTTGATAAAGTAGATCGGTTGTCGTCAAGAGTGGACGCATTCGCGCAGAAAATGGACTTGCATGAGGAACGTCTTACCGAGGCGGAAAGGAGGATATCTGATCACGAGGACGCCTCTGTTTCACATGCTGTGCAGCTCACGAGGATGGATAGCGTATTAAGGGTCATAGCTGCAAAGAATGAGGAGTTGGAAGCCCGCAGCCGGCGTAACAACATACACGTGGTAGGTGTGCCAGAGTCCACCAATACAGGGCGCATGGAAGACTACGTAGAAAAGATACTCCTAGCCTCAGTGGGAGCTGAAGCGTTTTCTAAGCAGTTCATCGTCGAGAGAGCGCACCGCTCCCTTGGACCGCGGCCCAAGCCTGGCGCTCCACCACGGCCCATAATTGCCCGACTTCTGAACTACCGCGACCGGGATGCAGCGCTGCGTGCCGCGCGCACGAATCAGACGCTTTCATGTGATGGGGTCAGCTTCACTATCTACCCAGACTTTACACCTATCGTACAGGAGCAGAGGCGTAAATTTCTCGAGGTCAAAAAGAAACTGCGGACCCTGCAAATTGACTACGCACTATTATACCCGGCAAAGCTGAGAGTCACGCACCAGGCGAAGCAGCATTTCTTCACCAACCCGCAACAAGTGGAAGATTTTTTGAAGACTCTTAAGGCTGCGCGCAATGTGAGACATGAAGGTGATGCAGATGACCCTGCGGATAATAACTAGTTGGGGAGTCACAAATTTTTGTTAGTTACCCGCCGCACTGGTTGCCTGTGGCAATGTTAGCGACGCAGCGGCACACCTGATGGATACGCAGCTATGACGGCGCTTCTATGTACGAGACTGCTATGGCCGGATCTAGGACGGTGGTCGGTAACATATTCCAGGCACCACTCCCCCCCCCCCGCTTCTCTCCCCCGCTGTTGGGAGGGGGCAGCTTGTGGGGTGTGGCTACGGGTGCCCTCTTGATGTACCTCATGGGGTGTACCCCTCTAAACATAATGACTCTGTTGCTCACGTTGAGCTGGTTGAGGGGGTTTTTGGGCGGGGGTGGGGTTGGGATTCTGGCAAGTTGGGGAAGCTTCAGTGGGTGGGGGGTGGGTTCGAGATCTTAATGGTGTTTCATGTCCCCTCAGGTTTTTTTGAAATCTTTGATATAACTGCACCTAGATTGGCAATAAGGATATGTCATGTACATGTTTTACAGATAATATTTGTAAGTCGGCACTCGAGTTATTTTAAGAGGAGATGGGTCCTAAATGTGTCTTGGGTTATCGCAAGACCTGTATTATGCTGGGACATTATTTTGGAGCAGATAGGCAGGACCCGTGGCACTGGGTTCTATTTGATTATTTTGGTTTCAAGGAATGCTGGGTGTACTGTGGAGACGGATACAGATTGCTCTGTGGGGGTCTCGTGGGCTGGGGAGGGGGGAAGAGGTTGTTTTGCAATGTTATCATTATGTTTGACACCACTCTTTTCACAGCTTTACTATATTGGAATTTTGTATGTCTGTATGCTGGTGAAATACAAGGAGAGCACCTCCTATTACACGGGATGCATGCACACATTCACAAACGATCGAGCAGAGCTACATACAGAGCAGCGGGACATGGGGTACACTGTTGCATCAGGCGACGGGCGTTGCTGAGCTCTCGCATGTACACACGGGTTAACGAGATGCGGGGTGACATGCTGGTGCAACATGATTCCTTTCGCTGCGAGCATGGGTAGAGCAGAAACTGATTTAAATATACTAACTTGGAACGTAAGAGGTTTGGGGGACCCCAGGAAAAAGAGGCAGATACTCTCTTATCTGGATCGCCATGCTGTCCACATAGCCTTCCTTCAGGAGACGCATTTGCGACCGCAGGCTAATCACACTTTTGCCTGTTGGTGGGAGACATGCGCATTGTTCTCTTCCTACTCCTCATACTCTAGGGGTACGGCGATCTTGGTGAAAAAGGGGGTGCCCTTGGTTATGGAGGGAACGAACAGCGATGTTCAGGGGAGGCATTGCCTGCTGTGGGGTAGGTTGGGGGGTGTAGCGGTTGCCCTGATTTGCTGCTATGGCCCCAACATAGATGATCCGCAATACTTTGCGGACCTCAATGCGACCATCATGGGCTTAGGCCCGAGGCGCCTCATCTGGGGTGGGGACTGCAATACCACACTTGATCCACAAAAAGACAGATCTCATCCGGCCCCACATCACTACACCAAAGCGCGTACGATGTTATCTGAAATACTAGCTGAGCACACTATGATTGACACATGGCGATGCCTCCATCCCGATAAGCGGGAGGGCACGCATTTCACGGCGCAGGACAGATCCTGGGCCCGGCTGGATTATGTCTTCATTTCTCCCCCCTTCTATACAGCACTGACTAGAGCGGAGCATCTACCAAGAACCTTATCGGATCACTCACCAGTTCGCGTCACGCTGCGAGCTGCTGACCTTGGCCCCCCTTGACTGCCTGGCATCTGCAGCCACGGATGCTGCTCGATGCTGTGTTTCAAGAAGAACTGCGGGAAGAGTGTCTAGAATTTTTTAAGCGTAATAAGGACTCGGTACCGGATGTGGAAACTATATGGGATGCATTTAAAGTGACTCTAAGGGGCATCTGCATCGCCAAAGGCTCCGGTGTACTGAAAAGTATACTAACACGCTTGCAAACGCTGGAAACAGAGCTTAAGTCATTGGAGACGTCTTTGGCTGACGGACCTGATGACTCTACACTAGCACTTATACGCGAAAAGCTTACAGAATAAACAAACGAGGCCACTAGGGAAACGAACTTTAGAGGTAAACACTGGGTTGCCCGACGCTATGGGGAAGGTGAGCGGCCGGGGAAAGCTCTGGCAGCGACGATACGAATGACACGACCTCCCACCACCATTTTCGAAATCACGGATATGGAGGGGGGAGTCTACAAAGACACCACGAATATCCTTAATGCGTTTGTGGAGCATTATCATCAACTGTACATGTCGACTAGATCAGGGGATTTGCAATTACAGGAGTACCTGGAGGATGTGTCACTGGGGTGGCTTAGTGACGCTCAAAGGGACTTCCTGAGCACCCCTTTTACATTGGACGAGGTGCGAGAGGCTATCATGCACATGCGATCGGGCAAGGCGAAAGGCCTAGACGGGATACCTATAGAATTCTATAAAACTTACATAGAATTTATGGCACCTGTCCTGCGCGAGGTGTACGAAGACGCCCTAGAGACGGGCCACTTACCCCCGTCTATGCGCATGGCCCTCATTATGTCCTTACTTAAACCCGGGAAACCTGCAGATAACTGTGACTCCTACAGACCCCTCTCATTGCTCAATTGTGATGTGAAGATTCTGGCGAAATTAATTGCTACTCGTATCAACCTGCTCCTCCCTAACCTGGTCTTACCTGACCAGGCAGGGTTTGTGCCAGGCAGGGCAACTTCCCATAACCTGCGCACTTTTTTCTCGATACTCAATTCCGTACACGAGGACCTGCCTATGGCTGCCGTTTTCTTGGATGCCTCGAAAGCTTTTGATTCCCTGGAATGGGATTATGTCTTTAAAATATTGGAACGTATGGGGTTTCCACTCATCTTCATCTCGTGGAACAGACTCTTGTATACGTCACCTAGGGCCACGGTGCTGATCAATGGCACTCTTTCCGCGGCATTCCCTATCTCCAGAGGTACTCGACAAGGTTGTCCCTTGTCGCCTCTTCTATTCGCTATAGCCATGGAGCCGCTTGCAGCAAAGCTTCGGCAACATCATAAAGAAAAGGCATTGCGATGCTTTCAAAGGCAGATTTTAATTTCTATGTACGCGGACGATATTACTCTGTATATACGAGACCCCAGCAGTAATCTCAACCCGATTCTTAGAGAATTCATCCGCTTTGGCAAGCTCTCAGGGATTCAGATTAATTGGAACAAATCGCGGATCTTCCCTCTTACGGCAGCTACTGAGCGTTTCGCGCTGGACTACCCCCTCGCCTGGAGTGAGGGAGACTTTAAATACCTGGGTATCCACATAGAAAAAGGCAAAGATGAATTAATGAGAGCCAACTATGGAACGACGATGACTCGTATCTCCGACTGCATTACCAGATGGATAACGCTCCCCCTCTCGATGGCGGGAAGAGCCTCATTGATTAAAATGGTAATCTTACCTCAGTTGCTGTATTTGTTTCTAAATATCCCCTTTTATCCGGGCAGTTTTTTCTTTCGGCACCTACGTACAGAGCTCATCAGACTGGTTTGGGGTGGGAAGTCGCCTCGACTCAAATGGGAGGTCCTCACTAGGCCCTACATTCAGGGCGGGTTTGGCGTCCCTGATTTTGAGCTATATTTCCAAGCGGCACAGGCCCACTACGCCTATTTCTGGATACGCCAACCAAGATATATGCCTCAACTGGCTGCTGAACATTGGCTTGCAACCCGGTCCCCATAGAGGGTGCCTTGTATATCCCACAGCGTGGGGTGGATGTAATGGCCACGACAGTGACGAGTACAGTGACGGCGTGGAATCGAATAAATGCTAAGTTAAAGTCTACTATGATGTATGCGCCGCTTCTACCCCTTGTCTATCATCCAAGCATGCCCCTGTTGCAGGAGGGGGGGTTTCGGAAATGGTCTAGCTCTCTGAACGTTAGGACGTGGGGAGACCTGTACCACAATGGTACGTTCCGCACTATAGAGCATTTATGTGGCGACATCCAACCTTCTCCCCTGGAGGTTTTCTTATACCTCAGGCTCCGGCAGGGGATTAAGGCATTAACGCCTGACTTCCCGAATAAGCCCCATGCTGTAGCTCCCTTACAGCGTATCCTTATTGACGAGGCCCCTGCAAAGTTGGTCTCCAGGATCTATAGGTCGGTACACGCACTTGTAATTGCCCCGCCACTGGCGGCCCGGGTGAAATGGGACCAGGAACTACAGGCTCCCCTGACAGACAAGCAGTGGGAGTTCTGCCTGCAGCAGACGGAACGTATCTCCGCAAGTAGTAGACTCAGAATAATACATTATAAATACATCCACAGAGTGTACTACACCCCGGCTCGGCTCTATAGATATCGCCTCCGTGACGATGACAGATGCGATAGGTGTCGCGCCCCTATGGCAGATTTTCTTCATCTGGCATGGGCATGCGAGGCAGTGAGCCGCTATTGGAGTGAGATTTTTGAGGCGCTCTCCATAATGAATAATTCAGAGATTGTACCCTCACCTGTCCTTGCCCTCCTGGGGTACGTAGAGCCTATACAAGCTGCGTACCGTAAGTTCGTGGCACTCGCCTTCCTGCTTGCCAAACGGCGAGTTGCATGTAGATGGGGCAGGGGAAGGGCCCCCAAGTTTAAGGATTGGCTACAGGATCTTACTTGTCAGGAACAAATAAATACATACTCTGAACTCTTACCACCTACATCGAGGCCTGCAGATATATGGGCTCCGCTACACTGCTACTTACTAAGGAGGGGAATACTGGTGAGGCTGGGTCGCCTACATGACTACATGCTGTAGCGGTTCCCTGGTGCTGGCAACCAAAGGGGGGAAGGTACCCCCCCTCCCCCTTGCAATAAGGCACTCCGGGTACTTCATGCCATTGGACTGCATCACGGTCCTCCTTGTGCTGCATGGCATGGGAGTTCTGACGGGGGGTGGTTGTGTGTGGAGGGCTTTGTGAATATCAAGAGATTACTGTACAGGCTTGTTTCATGGACTGGGTCCGCATTGTCATTGCCTGCCTACGTTTATTTCCTATCTACTTTGTATTGCTCTTGGATGTGACGTGTGCCCAATGTCTTACATGTATAGGGTGATGTATGTTTACATGCAAAATAATTAAAATAAAGTTTTTTAAAAAAAATGTCTTTCGTCCCCACTTCAACTCAAATGAATTGGAAACTCAAGTTGCTTGGTTTAAATTCACGGCAGCCTCCGGTTAAAACATTTCTTCAAAAACATAGTTGAACCCAAACCGTGCCAAGAGACAGGAACTTTACTGTCCCTTAAACCCAAAAGCAAATTTATGGCACCATTAAGTCATAAGATTTTGGATTCATTTGAAACAGTTGTTGGTAAAGAATTACATGACCTATTTAAAAGAAATGAAAGAAAGAGATCCAATTTGATTTTAAAGGAGCGAAACACGATCACACAATTGGCTTCTGAAGAAGAGATTATGTTCTGCAAGGCAGATAAAGGTGGTGCTCTGGTCATTCTTGACACAGACTTTTATGTTCAAAATGTGGAAGAACATATGATGGACCAGAATATTTATATGAAACTCATTTCAAATCCAACAAGGGAATTCAGTAAAGTGTTGGCCACCATTATTGACATTGCACTAATTAAAGGCACTATCAATGAACAAGACAAAAGATTTTTGATAAAAGATAACCCGAAAACACCTTATCTGTACATTATTCTAAAATACATAAATGTTTGGAGAAAACTCCATTCAGACCTATCGTCAATGCCAGAAATTCCATACACAACCAATAGGAAAATACATTGACCGACACTTACAATCTATCGTTCAGAATATGTCAACGTACTTGCGAGATACCACCAATTATCTCATCTAAAATCAATAACATCAAGATAGAAGAATACATTCAACCAGTGCTATGTACTATTGATGTTAAGTCTTTGTACACTTCCATTCCACATGACTTGGGGCTACAGGCAATGGAATAATTCCTCATCGACAGTAACAAAGAGGAAGAATTGATGCACTTCACGTTATATCATAGCTACTTCTCGCGGAATGAAGGTTATTTTACTCAACTATCGGGATCTTCGATGGGAAATTGCACAGCACCTGCATATGCCAATCTTTTTATGCATCGGTGTGAGCTCGATTATATTTTATCACAGAAGACCTGGTAAGACAACTTGATTACCTACCACAGGTACATAGACGTCATTTTTCTAATTTGGAAAGGATCTCAATCTGAATTACTACGAGTCATAACTGATATTAACACTATTGATGACAGAATTCAATTTACACACAATATCAGTATGGAAAGGATCTCATTCCTGGATGTTGACATCAAGGTGCAAGACAAAAAACTGATTACCTCAGTATTCACCAAGCCTACGGACCGTAACAACTTTTTAAATTTTTTTAGTTTCCACCAAAAGTCTCTTAAGAAACATCTTCCTTATTCGCAATTGCTTCAAATCAAACAAATTTTGTCTTCTGAAGAAATATACAATAAAAATAGTGAAACAATTTTACAGAAATTCAAACAAAGAGCTTATCCAGAACCTATTTTACGGGAAGCAGTTGACAGAGTTAAGTTGAAGGACAGAGCTCAGTTGTTAACACCAAGGGGTCGATTCCGATCCTGTATTTTTTTTTTCCGTACGACTCGTATCCATAATTTGTTCCGTACGAATCGTACAAGTCCCGTCCGACCCATGAAGTACGATTCGTATGGGAAAAATACATACGGATCGGCCCGATCCGTACGAATCGGATCGGGAAAAGTTGTACGAGACAGACCCGGACACTTTTCCGTACGAATCGTAAAAATACAGTCCGACCGTACAAGTACGATCCGGACCGGCTTTCCGATTTATGAATCGTACGGAAAACGTTCCGTACACGGGGAATGACTTTACCCGCTACAAAGCTAACTTTGTACGACTTGTATCCCGGGAAAAGTTGTTCCCAGGGTACGCACCATACATACGCAATGTTGGGGTACGCACCGTACATAAACAATGCATGGGGGTGTATGCCTGTATGACTCGTACCCCTGTATGACTCGTACCCCTGTACGACTCGTATGTACGTACCCCTGTATGACTCGTACCCCTGTACAACTCGTACCCCTGTACGACTCATATGTACGACTCGTACCCCTGTACGACTCATACCCCTGTACGACTCGTATGTACGATTCGTACCCCTGTACAGCTGGTACCCCTGTACAACTCGTACCCCTGTACGGCTCGTACCCCTGTATGACTCGTACCCCTGTACGGCTCGTACCCCTGTACGACTCGTATATACGACTCGTACCCCTTTACGACTCGTACTCCTGTACGACTCGTATGTACGGCTTGTACCCCTGTACGACTCGTACCCCTGGGAACATGTCGGAGTACGACTCGTACCGCGGAGAACGTCGCGTATGACCTTTTACGGCTGTTTTTGGCTCCCATAAGAAAAGAGCCGTACGGAGTGCTGTAGGGACGAATCGTACTTGCTGGGCCGGAAACCGCTGTTTACATACGTCCCGACATCGCGTACAGGCTGTTCCGGATCCGAATCGTTGTTTTTTTTTTACCCGTACGGTCTTTTGTATGATTCGTACAGAAAGAGGCTTTCTGTACGAATCGTACTTTCTAGGTTGTAAGGAAAGTTTACTGGGTACGAGTCGTACAGAGAAAACGCTACATACAAGGATTCGTACAGCCTTTTTCCAGGATTGGAATCGGCCCCCAAATGTTACCAGCGTCACAAAAGAGGAAAAATTAGTGTTGGTGTCCAAATATTCCACTGAAAGCATCAAAATCAAACAAATAATTCGAAAATATTGGCCTTTGGTACAAGCAGAACCAGACTTTAAAGGAATATTTCAACAAAGCCCGATTTTTTCTTATCAACGTACTATCAATTTGAAGCAACTACTAAACAAGAAGATGAACAAACACGACCAAAATTACAGAGGTACTGTTCCATGTCATAACTGTGGAAGGTGCAACAATATTATCGAGGGTACTACCATCATGCATCCCACCCAAGGTACCCCCATCAAATTGAGAGTCACAGCTACCTGTGACACTAACAATATTGTATACCTACTGAAGTGCCCTTGCGGACTTCCATATGTAGGCAAGACTGAGCGCAAAATTAAGACTCGACTCAAGGAACATAAAAGTAACAATCAGACTAAAAATCAAAAATCTACCGTGGCAGCACATTTCATGGAAATGAATCACAATATCAGCCACCTAAGGTATATGGTGCTAGAACAGGTAAAAGTAGAAGAAGGGAGAGACAACAGACAATATTTATTAAAACGTGCACTTTATTGGATCAGCAAATTAAATTCTACGCATCCGAAAGGGTTAAATGATCACTTAGAATACAGCTACTTTTTGTAAGACTGAACAGTATTTAAGAATATAACTTGAATTTAAATTATGTTTTGTTGTTTACTTATACCATTTGAGTTTGCTTTTTGAAGATAATATTTATTATTTTGAGCACACCAGGTTCACAGTGCTACTAATCACTGCACTCACTTTTTCACTTGTGGTCTTTGTAATATGCTAGAAGATGTCGGAGTTGCCATATCGTTATTGTCAGGGAGAATTTCGGCATACCCGCTTTTCACCAGTTATTTCTGAAACAGACTTGGAGTACTTTGCTTGGTAATATGGTGGTAACTGTAGTATTTTTAAGTGTTAGTTGAATCGTTTAATTGCAGAATTTCGGCACTAGTCTTTTTGTTTGCTCTGGACCATGGGTGTAGTCTACTGTTAGTTTCTATAGTTAGTTCCGGTGCACTACGGTATTTACTTCCGGGTGCCTCGTTCCACAAAGACGTCCACGATCGGATTTACACCTGTCAGAGTCACGGTAACACTGCAGGTAATTTATGGAGTGGCGGTTTTTGTTTTGAGTGCGCACTATATGGGATAATAGAGGTCTGTTCGGGATCACGTTGTGTTTCTCGGTGGCGCGTATAACTAGCTTTGTAATAGCTTTAAGGAAAACACATCCCTTGGGTTCACCCCGCTGGTTTTTATGAATCTTCACCTACGTAGTTGGTTAAACGTACATGCTAACGAACAGATTTACGGATGTCACGTTTGACTGCAGCACGCTTTACTAACGCGGGCACTTTTCAAAATAGGAGAATGCACGACATGGTTCACCCTGTATATATCATTATGTGTGTAATCGGTTAAGTGCACATGCTTGTTGACCACATTTACGTTTGCAAATAAACATGTACTTAAAAAAGAGGGCATGTCTCTGTCATGTGACCAGCATGATTGTAGGCACTATGGGTGGTCACTGTCAGACTCTGTTCACCTGAATTATATTCGGGCACTAGGAGGTCATTGACACGCTTGACTCATATGGGTTCTATGTTTCAGAGAGTACTTTTCACTCATCCACGATGGTCACTTTTTTCTACATACCCAGTCAGCACTTTAAATATTATTTAAAATACATTCATTAGTTCTTGGATTGTGGAAAAATAATGTATGTAATATTCCTTGTAGGAATTACCCCCTGATGAAGGGCAGAGCTCGAAATGCATTGGGGCACCCGTATAATGTGTCAACCAACATAATGGCTGCATGTATAGGAGAAGGATCATATGAATTTGCGCAAATGAAAATATAATAAACACAATATTGATGAAGAAAAAACCTCAATGAATACTTTTGCAAGTGGTTAAAATATTTTTTCAAGTGGTTACATTATTTTTGAAGCGACACCAAGTCGCCAGGAGAGCTAATTGAGTTTGTTCTTTCCCTGCTGGAGGGCGCTCTTTTCTATTTGGATTTCACACCTCACGGATCAGGAGGTGATACTCATCAGCACCCAAAAGGATAAAAAAGGAATAATTGAAGAATACCTTATGAAAACAGGGAGTGCAACTGCATTCTATTTTTTTTCCCTAACAAGCTTGCCATAGTGGAGTTCAAAGGGGCTAAACCCTACTGCCTTCTGTGGCACCTCCCTATAGGCAAATAGAAGGCATGGAAGAAGGATGTCCCACTTACACCTCATGGGCTCAGGTAGGCCCATTATCATGCCTTTCAAGGTCTTATTGGATTTCCTAACAAGACAGTTGGTTTGGGGGTGATAGGGTGTGGAGAACTTATAAGTTATCCCACATCATCCCACATGGATGTCATGCACACTGGTATGAAATTAGTACCTCTGTCAGATACTACCTCTTTGGGGAACCCCGCAAGGGTTAACATCTCCATCAGGGCCCTGGCCACCACAGGCACAGTCACCAACCTCATAGGGATGATGCCCTCTGGGTTGTGAGTGGTGTGGACCACCAAGACCAGGATGAACATGTTGCCTTAGGCTGTCTTTTGGTCCAATAATGTCAATGGTCTCCCTCTCAAAGGGAGTGCCAACAACAGGTAATGGGGTCAGGGCAGCCTTGAGCTTTTTTCCTGACTTCCAAATTGCCTAGCAGGTGGGACAGGACCTACAGAATACATCTGAGGCTGTCTTCTACCGGGGCCAATAGAAGTGGGCAATACGCTTGGTGAAGGCCTTGTCTTACCCAGGTGTGCATCCAGAGGTATGTTATGCACCAAACCCAGAATGTATGTCCTATAACACTGGGGGACCACCAGCACATGAGCTGCCTCAGATCCAGGAGGCTTAGGCTCGCTATGGAGGAGATCATTCTCTGAGTAGATCAGGTTCTACCTTTCTGATTTCCTCCCTGGTGAGCCCATCCTCAATTTGACAACCAGCAAGCTCAAGCAGGTCACCCAATGTCTCAATGTCCTCCCCAGTTGGCTTATGGGCATCCTACTCAGGTGCACCATAAACCTTGAGCGTAGAAACTTCAGGGGCTGGTTTCCCGCACCTTAAGACTCTCTCCTTCGTGGCAGCCACCTGGGCCATTGTACCAGTCTCCAGACGCCCTCGACTTCCTTTCCTTATAGTCCTATACACCCATTCAGGCAATTCCAACATCTTCAAATGTGACCTGAGCTCTACATCCCTCCAGATAGTGTGCTCCGTTCGTCATCCAAAAGACAATCTACAGGCCTGGCAGGGCTCACAGCTACTCTTAGAGAACCTAAGGCCACTCTCCCCCCACTCAAAGGGAACCAGAGCCACCAGTAGATGGCTCTCATGATTGTCGGTGACTATGACCTGGCCGAATGTGTTAGGGAAGACCTGCTCTGGGGAATACCAGCTGGCACCTCACAATAGTCATGCTGACTCTTGTGTCCTGCAGAGCCGCCATCCGCTGCCTATTGATGGTGACCCACTGCCTTTTCTTACAAGTATTGACAAACATATGGGCTTTTGGCACCATCTCCTTATACCCTCGGGGAAACTAGGGCCATCCCTGTCTGCTCTCCAAAGCTAACAGGGACAACCTCCTCTATGAATGCTACACTCGCCAACCCAGGTGTCTGCCCACCATTGGAGAGCTGTGCCTTTTTGGGACATTTGGAGCCGCCCTTGAAGAGTCCATAATTGTAGCACTCTATGCATTGGGGTTCAAACCTACCTGTCAGCTTCTCAAATAACCCCTTTTTCTTAGGCTCAGACTGGGACTGGTTACCACAAATCCCTTGGGATATATTTTTTGGGCCTGAAGAGAACTCCCTATTTTTACATTTTTCACCCTCTCTTTCTTTTGGTGGGACCCCCTAACCACCCTTGTGGAAGTTCACCCAGACACCTTTATGGACACTGTAGTGCTTTCCCAGAAATCTGCCTCCTAAGCAAGCTTCCTGGGGCCAGTCAGTTTCTTGTCAACTAGTTGCTGGCGCAGCTCTGGAAAACAAGTACTGAGCATGTGTTCTCTCAAAATTAGATTGTACAGTCGATTGTAGTCATTAACCTTGATGGCCCGCAACTAACCATTCAGTGCATTCCTGGACTAATCCACAGAAGTTACCCAGGATTGGTAGGGAGCTTCTGACTGGCCCTGAACCTTTGGCAGTACTTTTCAGCGGTCAGCCCAAACTTAGCAATTAAGAAGGCTTTCATGGGGTGTACCTGGTTTGGTCCCCATCAGGAATAGTTTAGAATCAGAAAACCACTTGTCAATATCATGTACCACCATATAATTAGGCACCAAATCCTTGGGGATGTGGACCTCTTTGTCTCCTTCAGACACTGTAGGTATGCTGCCACCATCGCTGCTGGAATCTACCTACCTGGCCTTGAGATCCAGCTTCTTCAAACTCAGTTCATGAGCCAATAGTATTTTATTCTCCTCCTAGGTCCTCTCAACTTTCCCTTTTTTTGCCTCCATGGCGAGTTTCTTCCCTTTCATCCTGAGTCTGGCTATTTACAGCTTAAACTATCTCTCCTCTTCACCGGCTCCTCTGGGGACAGGGCACAGGACGAGACACAGTTTCCTACCGTGGAATGGTGCTCCAAATTAGAGGTCAAGCCATCCCCATCTGCAGGAAGCTGACCTCCAAGACTGAGATCCAAATCCTCTCCTTCGCTGTGAATCTTCTCATCTCCTTCAGTTGCTGTAGCAAGTGACTGGTGGACTTCTACCCAGACCCTCAGCACCTTTCACAATTCCACCTTTTTGGATGTGCTCTTGGTTGGAAGTCCCCTCCCTTTACAGATCTTTTTGAGTTGGGCCACAGTGTAGGACTCCTTGTTTGCCATCTCAACCTCCATGCTTGAAGAGGTGGATTTAGGCACAATAAGCAGAGGGAGAATTTTTTAAACAAACAAAAAGGTAAATTAAAGAGAATTTACCTTGAATAGGTCTTCAAATATTTATGTGGGGTGGTAGTGTAACACACTGTATGGCACTGCACAAACACAAGTCCAATGCTCACAGCGAATCTCCAGTGTAAGAAATGGGGTTGGCGGTTGACTGGGGTGAGTGTCCAGGTCAAGCAGCAACCACAATCCTTGTTACGGTAAAGTACAAGCAACCCCAAATTAATCTGTCTTCACCCCCCTGGTAATTTGGCACAGAGCAGTCACACTTAACACAGAGGCAATGTAGAGAGTATTTGTGCAACGCTTCAAAAAGTCAAAAAGTGAAAACACCATAAAAAAGAGATTCCACACCAAGTTAGAAAAAAGAGCAAACTTTAATAAATAAGACAGGCTTAAAATGACAAACACTAGAACCGGAAATATTGAATTTTACGATTTGTAGAGAAAATAGCTGCAAAAGGCGTAAAGTGCCAACTGTGGAGAACTGTTTGTGCTTGACCGGGACAAAGTCACATGTTCAGGCTGATTGCGATGGATTGCAGATTGCGGGCAAGCTACAGGGACCCCCCTCAGGCCTGCTGAACCAAGTACCTTATATCCTGGGTTGTGGAGCATTCCGTGTATCACGTACAAGATGTGTCAGCAAACCAAAGTGATGCGTTGGTTTCGAGATGCAGCAGGGTCTGCGGTGTGAGGTCCTGTTGGGGTCTGCAATGCGAAGTCTGATGTCGGGGATGTGGCGCGCAGTCGGGGCGATGTGGGGATTCCAAAGATCTATGAGACTGCAATGTGGAGTCCGTCATCGTTGTCGAGGCTGTCATGGATGAGAGATGTGAGAGTCTGCACCACTTCCAAGGGTTTAGGACTGGGGTGGTGCCACTTGACAGGGTAGACTCACAGATGGCAGAGTCCAGGTGCAGGTGCAAGGTGATTGGAAGCCTGTTGTGTCCTTAAGGCTTCAGATCAAGAGGCCAGCCAACTAGCCTTTGGAATCACTCTGGGTTCAAGAGATGCAGGTCCAGTCCTTCTCACCAAAGCAAAAGGGCAGCAGGCAGCAGGTCAGTATATCAAAAAAGAAGTCCAGCAGAGTGCAGTCCAGCAGTGCTTCTTCCTGGCAGAGTTTCCACAGGTCTGGAAGTGTAATGAAGTGGTGGTGTCTTAGGTCCATCTTTTATACCCTGGTGCCCTGGTTCTGGAAGGTGTGAGAAGCTTCTAGATGGTGGCTTTGAAGTGCAAGGATTCCCTGCCTCCCCTGCCTTGACTCTAAGATGGCTGACACGACAATGCAGGGTCCTTAAGCCATTTGTGTGGCAGCAGGACACAGCCTATTCAGAATAAGTGAGGCTGTCTCCAGCTCCACCTTCCCACCCTGCCAGTGATGTCCCTTCCAGTCACACCTATGTTCCTATTGTGTGTAGCTGTCTAGGAGGAATCCACAAAGCCCAACTGCCAACTACACCCAATCATGTGACCAGAGACAGGCAGCAGGCACCAAATGGTTAAGTCAAGAAAAGGCTGAATTGCTAAAAGTGGCATTTTCAGAACTGTAATTTAAAATTAGAATTCCAGAGACACCAAACATGAACTGTTTATCTCTAACCATTTCCGAATTACACTGATAAAATGTAATAAGGCAACTCTAATGTTATCCTAAGAGAGAGATAGGCCTTGCAATATTGAAAAATTAATTTAAGAGTTTTTCACTACCAGGACATGTAAAATTATATTTCCTACTTTTATAAATACATTGCTCCCTGTGCACTGGGCTGTCGAGGGCCTTCCATAGGGGTGACATATTTGTAATTAAAAAGGAGAGTTTATAGACCCCGGCACAGGTAGTGCCACTTTACTGGAGACTTACGAGTAAATTAAATATACCAATTGTGGATAAGCCAATATTACCATGTTTAGAGGATACAGCACAAGCACTTTAGCACTGGTTAGCAGTGGTATAGTGCGCAGAGTCCCAATACCAGAATAAAACAGGTCAAAAAAGGTGAAGGAGGAAGGCAAAAAAGTTAAGGGGACAGGTATAACATCCACCATACTATGAGTGAGCAAGTGTTTCTAGACTCATAATTACTGGATCCAAAAATACCAGACCTGGGATCACAGTGTACAGAACTGAAGCCGATAAAACTGTGGCACAGGCATACAGCCTGAATTGAAGATTCCATGTCTTGCTATCACTGCACCTAAATCTGGTCAACTTGTAATGAGCAATTTGGGGTGGTAATCAAATTGAAAATTAGGCGCTGTCTCATTAGGACAGTTTCCACTTTATGAATGCTAGTGGGTGGCCTTGAGGAGAGCAGAAATGAATGCTCCTCCCAGTGTCACTGCTTACATGTGATAAGTTTTTAAAGTAGACCCTGGCTTCTTAAATAAATTCACACGAAAGATGTGAAATCAAGGATGGAGGCTGTTGTCTCTTCTAAGCCTCAATCCCTGGGCTTAGAGGCTTTTCAAGGAGGTTGCAAAATGCCTCCTGTCTCCTATATATTAATGAGGCAGAATGTTTTGTGACCTACTGCCTCTGTAAATTTTGCAACACAACTGATTAGAATATTAGTCGGCAGTCTCATGGCAAAATGAATCCCGGGTGTGCAAAAGTACTGATTGGTTTCCAACCGGGGCCTAGCTACTTAGGCTGATAGGTCTCTTGATATCTTACTTTAATAATGCTGTCAACCATCCTTCCACATAAAGGTAATGCATTTGCACTGATGATGTAAATTTATGTTTTGTAAATCTAGACCCTGCAAACCTTAGAATAATTTATATTGAGTAGTTGGATGAGAAGCCTTGCCAGCATCCACAACTATACTCCTTGGGGCACATGCATCAAAGTTGCATTTTGCAATTACCAAATGGTGATTTTTAAGAAATGGCTATTTGGTAAGTGCAAAATGCAATGCTAAAAAACAGACAGTAAAAAGCGATTCTCTAATTGGAATTCCTTAAGAATCACAAACGCACTTAGGGAATCGCTATTTGCAATTGCAACTCCATTCTTTCCGATGGGCCTCAAGGCCTATTGGTGAGAATAGTCTTGCATTACCTAAATTACGATTACCTAATTGGTAATCGCAAATTAGGTAATGCAAAGGCAAGGGAGCCCGGGAGCCTAAGGAACCCCTGAGGTACCCCTAAAAAAAAAGGTGCACATGAAAAATGCAGTTTTGTGCATTTTTCGAAGTATGCTCATGGTTAACATCATAAAATCAAATTCAAGTTGATGTTAATTAGTGTTTCCTAAATGCACAGTTCGCATTCAGGAAAGGCTTCTTGTATGTGCATTAGGGAATCGCAAATAGCGATTCCCTATTTGCATTCAAAATTGCGGTAACCTAAATTGCAAATGAAAAAAATCTTTCATGCATTAGAAAAGGCCATTTTGCGATAGCAAACGGATGATTTTTGCAAATCGCTCTGTTTGCGATCACAAAATAGCTTAATGCATGTGCCCCTTTAACTCCACAAATAACATAAATTGGGCCTAGCCTCTAGGTTTGATATAGGCAATAAAACCTTCAATGAACCACAGCAGTATTCAACCTCCTTACATCTGAATGCAGATCTTTCTCTTACCTCTAATAATTTCCCACATTGAATGCTGGACTATTTTGAGATGAGACATGAGAAGAAAGGAATGATTAGAGAGAGATAAGGAGTGAACCCGAAAAAATGCAAGACTTAAGGTGTGTGGGATGAAGAATGAGGGGTGAGGAATGCCAGTTGAGGAGTGTGCAATAAGGTGTCAGAGTTGAGTGCCACCGGTGGTGGAATGAGGTGTTCTGAATAAGGGATGAGGTTAGATGTTTGACGGATGACAAGGGCGAGTTGAAGGATGGGGGTTGAGTAGTACAGAATGAGGAGGTTGAAGTGAGGGAAAGCAGACCGTAATTGGGAGAATCAAATAAGGTAGGGGCTAATGCTTAAAAGATGTTACCCAGCTCAACCCATTACCCACTTCAGCAGTTTACTCAAAGGTATCTATATGGGTAACGGTAAGTTAAAGTGTGAGCGTGCAGCTGCTATTAATGTTCATGCGTGCTATCCAGTAATTGCCAAACAGATGAGCTCACTAGTGACCCCTCTGAAACCCAGGTTAAAGTGCAAATGCAAAAAAGTGTTAAAATTAAACAATGCACAGAAATATAGGTAAAAACAGACAGAAGCCACGGCCAGGTTGACATTGAGTTTGAAGATAAGGATGAACTCCTGCTAGCAATCTGGCCCAGTGTGATTTTTAGTTGTGTAAATCGCATTACCGAAGGGCCTGAGGGGCACCAAGCGGCCTGAGGGTTTAGAAAGTGAAGTCAAAATGCACCAGAGTGGAGTTCGGGCCTTACAGTAAGTCCGTAATTTAGACGAGCATAAAGATGCAGCCAGCCCCCGGTGGATCGGCAAGTTCACTGGGCCGCGGTGCGGTAGTTTACTTGCTTGGTTCATGTAGCGACAGTTTGATATATGGTCGTCTGGCCCTAGAGAGAATATCACGGTGTGCCTACACGCACAGATTCCATTACTTTAAAATAGGGGTTTGAGGTTTCTCCTCTCCGAGGCCAACTCTGTGCAGAGCAATTATATGCAGGAGATTATCATTGTTTGCCCCACATAAATGGCACCCTTTGTTTCCAGAGTATATCCATGCTTGCTTACCAATTGCTCAAGCGGCACTGCAGAAAGTTTAAGTTTCAGATGACGAGGCTAAGTTCAGGCTAGATGCAATGCTCGCGATAGTTTCGACCATCCCGGCATGACCTCTTTGGCAAACTCCTCGTTATCCTTTAAAATAGAATCTTAGCCATTGCGGAGTTCACTAAATTTTTAAGACAGTATATGACGGCGTCATCCAAGAATTCTTTAGGGCTACCACTGCAGCCCTATTGGTTGATTGCTAACCACAATATGTTGTTTAGGGTGTTGGGTTCTGCCTGTCTTAATTAGAAGCAAGTTTTGACTATAGCTCCCTGCCACCCAATAGGTTGCCTTTTGAGTCCGAACTCCAGCTGAATTTGGCAAGTGAAAGTGTTCCTTGTTAGGTTAAATACATAACAGTAGATTTTTGATTGGAGTTTATACAGTAAGGCCAAGTCATGACCCAGGAGAGCCTTGCTACCGTATGGCAAAGTAGGAAGAATCTTTGCCACAATGAATTTCAGAAATTAGGAGGTTTCGCATATTTGTGATGGCTCGAAACTGTTTGTTGGACTTTATCCTATTATTTAGCAAAAACCCTAGATATTTGTATTCGTTTACTGCATCTAAGTTGTGCGTGTCAAGATGGCAGGTTACATTTTTCTTAGTTGCCTTGCTGACCATCTGTTCTTTAGTTTTGTTCCTATTGATGACCAGGCAATTCTCTGATGCGTGCTGATAGAGCGTGTTTATTAGTCTTTGAAGGCCAACTTTGGTCAAGCAGCATAAGACTACATTGTCCGCATATAAGAGATGGTTCAGAGTGAAGTTGCCAAGTCAGAGGGCATGGCTGGTAATTAAAAAGACATGGGGCTAACACACACTCCTGTGTTCGGCCTTGATGGGCGTGTTTCCTTCTTGACAGTAGGGACCAGTCACCAATTTTAATCCACACCCATGTGTGTCTGTGTAAGGCCTAGATCATTCTTAGCAACTGTGAGGGGATGTTCCAGGCCTTGTGCTTCTTCCAGAGAGTCGCTCGGTTTACACAATCAAACGCCGATTTATAATCAACAAAGCAAAGACATGTGGTACAGTGACCAGCTTCGTTGCCCAGTACGGCAGGTCTTGCTTGTAAATGGCCTAGGGTATTCCGTTTGGCCCGGGGCGACGTCTTTCCAGCTTTTTTAATGACATATTCGTCTTCCTGTTGCAGCAGTTGCACACCTACTGGGCTGAGGGAAAAGAGTAGGTCCGCTCCTAAGGACAGTTGGTCAATTGATCAGTAGTCTGAACTGTGACATAACCTCAGGTTGAAAGCTTGATCTGGTGGGAAGGCATTTGTTAATGGCTCGTTTCCTGTCTGGGTTGCTGCGAGTGAGAAATAACAGTGGGCGGAATTTTGCGACGCAGCGCTCCGAGTCCAGCAAAAAAAGTCGCCTCCGCCCCCAACATTAATAACAACATAAAAATGATAAAATCGTATTTCTGTGTCCAGTACCTCGAAACGCCTGCCCCTTATAAGAACCATAACTGCCCTCTTCCTAATGTTCGTCAGGGAGAGTTTCAATATCTGTTTTCTATGTCTAAGAGGAAGCGGGCACCCAGTGCGTGTGCTTTCGCTCATTGTCACTTCCGCCCAGAATCATTGTTGCCGTCTTTTGGACTTGTCACTGTGAATGCTTACTTCACTGATAAGGCTTCTGACTGTGTAGCATCGCTGGCATTTTACCGGCAGCAAAAGGCACGAGTCTCCTCAGCACTCTCGCTCTGCCCGGAGAAGGTGTCTGACAGCAGCAACCTGACACAGAGGCCATCCTGGAAGCTCCTCACCCACGCACACAAGGCACTCCACAAGACCGGCCCAGCCTACCTCAACAAACGACTTTCCTTCTACACCCCCAACCGCCAGCTCCGCTCCGCCGACCTCGCACTCGCCACCGTCCCGTGTATCCGAAGAACAACCCCCAGCGGGAGGTCCTTCTCCCACCTCGCCGCCAAGTCCTGGAACACCCTCCCACTGAACCTACGACAGTCCCAAGACCTGCTGACATTCAGGAGGCTACTCAAGGCCTGGCTGTTCGATCAGTAGTGCCCCCCCCAGCTCCTTGAGACCCTCACGGTAAGTAGTGCGCTCTACAGATGTTGTTTGATTGATTGATTGATTGAACACCGGCATGCTGTACATCGCCGAGAGGTGGGTCGGAATTCGCATGAATGGTAGGTTAAGCATCGGTAGGCAACCAGGTACAGGTATCGGCGGACAAGAGATGGCGCCCTTCTCCTCTCGAACATCTGCAGCCCAACTGGCTAAATTAATTCCTTTATTTATTTCACATGTGTATTTTTTATTTTAATTGGAGTTGATTGTAGGGGTTGGCTAGTAGAGTAACTCCGCTCGCTCGCGGAACTCCATGGAATTCCACAGAGTTTTATGCAACTCCACGGAATTCCGCTTAGTGCAACTCCACGAGGTCCGCCCACCCATGGGGAGAAATTGGTGCAGGAGGCTGCTAGGCCCTCAGGTACTGGCAGGGGAGGGTGAACCGCGACTTGCGTTGTTAGTGCCAGTTCTGATCCAGGTGAATTGTTTTTCTTGAGAAATGTGACCCAGCACTCTTCCCTGATTGGTCTAGGAAGCCTACTGCTTCCGGTTTAAATTATTCATGTTTTGCCAAAAAGATCGTGAGTTGGATTGATTGCTTTTATAGATCAGCTTAGGTCAGAAGGCATCCACATGTCTTTTGTTTTTGTTAGACCAAACAGTCTTTTGCAATTCCTTTTTTGCTGCGTCTATGTTGAAGTTTTTTGTTGTAAAGGGCCTGGTTTAGCTTTCTCTTGGCTAGACAACAGGCTACTGATTTCTTTTTGTAATTTGGGCGGAGTTTTGGATGTGCCAACACCTTTTGTTTAGATGAGGCGGCCCCATTATGGTAGCTGTAAGTCAAAAGACGGGTCGTAAAGTTTTCCCAGGTTTCTAGGAGAGGTAGGTTTAAACTTTCACAATCTTGGCACTCGTTGTAATTGCAGCAATAGATGATTCTGACCATTTTAATTTTGTATAGTTCACAGTAGATAGGGAGCCAAGTATAGTTGGTCTGCTCTCAAAGCCCTGCCTGTAGAGTACCAGCACCGGTATTTGTGGGAGATAGTCACTCTCACAGCGCTCCGTGATTTGGAAGGAGCGAGCAGCGACGAATAGGGGGAGCAATAAAAACGTATAGTCAATGATAGAGGCCGAGCGTGGGCCGAGAAAGAGAAGGCTGGGCAATTGTCTGACGTCCTACCATGAAGTTCTCTCATCCCTAAATAATCAATGTCAAGTACAATATTTTCCCTGCGATTATCCTTCCTGTTCCTTAGGGTTATTGTCTGAGGCTGAATGTTCCAATATTTGCTCTGTTGAATAAGAAACTCATTGTTGCTTTGTATTGATCAAGTTCATCTTGAAATCCCTTGTGATGATAATCTCGGGTTCTGGAGTACGACACTTTTGAGTCAGGATGATTCCTTTCATTTACTTAATGAATGCATTTTTTAAAGTGGGAGAAGGTTAAATGTAGCTGTTTAATATAAGCAAGGAACACTTGATATCAATGTGATCAGAATACCTGGGTCTAGTTCTGATATCATCTCTACGTGCTCTGCCAGAGCCGGGGATATATAGGTTGTCACCCCTCCTGCAGGGCAGCCAAATTTTTTCATTTTTCTTTCTGCCGGTTTGTAGTGAGCTGAGTATCCGTGGATGCTGAGGGAAAAACTGCCCATGTCTCATGTAAGGCAACTATATCAAACTTGTTCTGAAAGGGGAAAATATAATCACTCCATGGTTTACTTTCAAGACCAGCAATGTTTCAAGACCAAATCCTGAGGTTGTGTGGAGAGTCCTTCCACAGTTTCTCCTCTTAGCACCGAAAAGATGATTGGGGTGGCATTACTTGCCTTGAAGGAAAGGGTTAGAGGCTAGCAGGGCAGGATAACGGGTGGATGTAGGACAGGGTTATTATCCCCCAGTCAACGAAGCTAGTCCTGCCAGGGATGAATCATGGGGCAGGTGACTGGGCACACTTGGCGCTTGTGGTTTTAAAGGCATCTTTAGGTGCTGAGGGGAAGAATGAGCAACAAGGTTTTGTTCCTGGATGGGCGAAGGCACTAGAGAACACTTTGTTGCTTCTCTTGCTCCTTCCAAGGCTGTTGATCCTTGAACATGTACCTCTGCCCCTACCTTTATAAGTTGTTTTGCTGGATGTGGCAGGGGCAGTCTGGACGAAACCAGGTTGACTGGAATTGCTAGTACAACTGAGTTTTTTGATCTCAAGTCCTGTGTATCCTGTTGATCTTGTAGTCCAGGAATCAAGAATAATTGAGGCTCTTTCTCTAGGCTGGCCACCCCTCGACTAGCGGGTGGCATGGTTTAAACCCGACCGTCAAGCAGAACCCCTGGGGCTAATGGCTCTGGCAGACCTTGTCGGTCCTCAAACACCAATAATGGCTCATTGTTTTGCCCCTGAGGAGAAACTGTTTCATTATGGGGGCTGTTAGGCCAGTAGCACTCCGTGAAATGTATATTAAAGGAATTGAAATGGATATGTATATGAATCACATTGAGACAAAGAGATTAATAATTAAAATTGATATGAATATGAGTGAAATGTTTGTATATAAATCAATTTTAGGTGAATAGAAGAGTCTCTGAGAAAGATATGTATGTGAGGAGATCAGAAGACTCCTTGAAATGAACACGGATGTTAGTGAAATGGCTATGGAAATGATGAATTAATTAATATAACACATACTGAGAGGCACATAACTCTGACAATGCCACAAATGGGCCTAGCACAGGGGTACAAAAGTCATACAAGGCCTACAGAACTATGTCAGCATGCCCAAACTCACAGCATTGGCACAGGCATACCCAATCTTTCATTTAAAAGACTGGGTAGATATACTCATTGCTTCTGAGTCCTCATTCGCCAATCCTTATTTGTTATGCTCATTCTTAATCCAGCACGCCTCAACCCTAATCCCTCATACTTTACTCCTCATCTATTGCTCTTCATACTGCACACCTCATTTGTCACTCATCATCCCCAACTCTGTAATCTGTTTCTCTTCCCACTGTCGATCACCATTCCTCAGTTTTCATCTTACTCTAAGTTTACTCCTCAGCCTGCAGATGCATATCTCACTATTTGTTTGTCATTTCTTAGCCATCACTCAATATCTTTCACTTATCCCTCATCTCTCATCCTTTACTCCTATTGTGTTACCCTTATTCTTACGTTCTCGTCTCTCACACCATATTCCTTCATCCATACTCCTCACCAACCCCTCCATTATCAGTCACCCCGCAATGTTCATCCGTAACTCCTAACCCCTCACCCCTCCTCCGCCTCACTGCTTATCTCCAAACTTCATCTCTGACTTTTCCTTACCCCTCAATACTTACCCCTTACATCTCAGAAATCACCCCTCAGTTAATTTGCTCCACTCTCTGCCCATGATTCCCCACTCTTCATTTTTTCAAATTTCATTCCTTTGCCCTAACACTCATACATTATCTCCCTTCCCTATTTATAACTCATCACTAATTTCTCGGCTTTCACTCCTTATTCCCAAATTTTCATCCATCACCATTCATGCATTCCTCTCACGCCTTTTTGCTTGCTTATCACACCTCAGGCCTCATACTTTACTTATTGTTATTTATCACGCTCTCTTCATCTCTTACCCCTGTTCCCTTCCTCAACACCTCTCACCCACCATACTTATTCCCTGCTCTTCCTTCAATTCTCCTCATTTTCTCATGTTTCATATCACACTGTTTTTCCGTCTTTGCCCATGTTTACCTCTCTTCCACATGTAGAGAATAACAAGTAGATTGGCAAAATGAATGTGTCCTAATATGTACACAACACACTCCATTTTATTACATCCTAATTCGACATTTTGAATCCATCAGTTCAGATTCCTTGCTATTTCTTCATCCCTTATTCATCATTGCTCAATCACCTACCCCATTCCTGTCATTTTTCATCCTTCAAATCTCACCTTTATCAATAACTCCTCATCACCGATTCTTCAATGCTTGGTCAGGAATCCTAACTACTCATTCCTTATTATTCATCCTTCATAACTCTTTCCTGACTCCTTATACTTCATTCATCTTTGATCAGTTTTCAATAATCACACATCAACCCTAGTTCTTCATCCTTCATTTCTCACCCTCAACATTCACTGATCATCCCTCACTCTTTATTCCTCACACCTCATTCCTCGTCTCTGACCCCTCAGCCATCATTTCTTTGTCCTCATTTCTCACTCTTCACCCCATTTCTCATCCCTCGCCGGTCACTCCTCATCCCTGACTCTCACTCCTGGTTCCTTCTCCCTCAGCACTCATCCTACAGTTGCTGCTCCTCATTCCAACTCACTTCCCTTTTCCCTTCTGTTATCCTCACTCTTTTTTCTGCATCTCTCACTCCTCATCCCCATTCGTCATCACTCACTGTTCATTCCTCCTTACTTCAAGAGGGATAAATGAAATGGACAAATGATGATGTCTTTAAAGTTGCCTTTTTAAAATATCATCACGACTCACTCTCGGTGCCTCAATACCCATTCCTTATCCTTCACCCCTCTCTCCTCATTCATCACAGTTCCTATTAATTTTTCTTCATCTAGAGAAGGATGCCCATTAGTAGTTGTGCCCAAAATTAACGAGGATGCAATGCTGGAAAGACGCAAGTGAAAGATGTGTAGTGAGTGAGTAAGCTGCATTGGTAAATGTTGGCTAGGGATTGGGGCTGAGGGTTTCCTCAGGAGTAAAAAGTGAGATTTAGCCCAACCCAAAAAATCATGATCTAATCTTGTGAGACATGACAAACATAACTTTGAGTACTCTTAGAATATTGCATATGTTCAGAAGAATCATATATCTACTCCAAACAGAGGAATAAACCTTCAAATATAAATTAACAATTACTTTTGGTAATCCAGATCTACACATCTATGTATTTTATGAGCTCAAGCACCTCACTTTGTAAATCCACTCCCAATGCCTGTTCATATGCTCCAGATCCTTATACAGCATGTCTATGTGCCCCAATCTTCCAAAGCCACCCAACATCTTCGGACATTTTAATCAAGTGTTACAAGCTTCATAAATCGCATAACCATCCACTCAAGCTCCTCAACATTTGTATTTGTACCTAAGAACTTCACTGTTCTCCCAGGTTTCTAAAGCTCTCCATCTAACGAAACACTATATCTATGTACCCAAGCTGCTCAGTTATAATTTCCAAAAGCACAAAATTCCTCAATTTGCATGTCCGTCTGAACTAATCCCATAACTGTAATGTGCTCCATGCTCCTCACACCATGTACATTTATGCTCAGGATCTTTACATGTCTATTTACCTCCACGGGCCTCACTTTTGATGTCTAGAAGCCTCACGATTTTACGTTTGCATGTTCCTGTGTATTCTCAAGGTATGCTAGCCCTTAGCGATTCAAGCTTTTTTTCCTCTCAATAAGTTCCTCCCCTGTTTTATTTGTATGAACCACACTACTCACACTGTACACTTGCGGCACAAGCTCTTCAAACTATATGTCTACTTGACCAGATGTTACCAATCTACTCTCACTCTCTGCCTCTTTCCATATGCCTTGAATTCCTCATACTCTATGCACCCACACTCCTCACACTGTTTTACTTTTTGATGTATGTTAAACAAGCTGCATGTCCATGAGCCAGAGGCTCCTTGATCTGCATGACCATGTTCCCCAAAGCCTCCTCTGCCTGTCTGCCCATGTGCCCTTGGCCCATAGTAACTGTCCATGTGGCTAACATACACACTCTTTGTGCCTCAAGCGCCTCAATGCTGGGCGTTCTTCTCTCACAAACTGCTCATATATGTGCCTATATGCTGCAATGTGGACAACATCAGACCTTGAACACCGTGAATATATGTTACTGAGTGTCATATTTATATTTTAAAAAATCATATTAATTTCAGTGCATATTATATTCATTTCAACAAATGCATTATTCATTTTAACATATGCAATATTCTTTCAAGAACAGATCATATTGAGTTATTCACTGGTCATAATAATTTGAAAGCATTTATTACATCTGTCAATCTATTTCACACTAATTTCAGTACTCTGCATATTGATTTCTATGTATGACATAAAACAATTCAGTGTATGTCATGTCCCTTTTCATGCATTTTACATTCATTTCAATGCACATCACTTTCATTTTAACATACTTTATACCCATTTAACACTTGCTGTATTAATTTGAACTGACTCCATATTTATTTAATAGATTAAAGGCTTATTTTTATTTTCGAATACATCACAAATATTCATATTTGATTCATATTCATTTTAAAGTAT
Source organism: Triturus cristatus (assembly GCF_964204655.1). Lineage (NCBI taxonomy): Eukaryota > Metazoa > Chordata > Amphibia > Caudata > Salamandridae > Triturus > Triturus cristatus. Next base: position 139,543,623 of record NC_140591.1, on the reverse strand, counting down.
CTCATGTTCATTTCAATGTATGTCTTACACCATTTTAAAATGGGTCACATTCATCGTGAGTCATATTGTCTCTCATTTCATTATTTACTGTTTTCTAGAACATGGTCTCTCTATCTCCATTCCACTCCCAGCCACCGCCTTCACCTGTGGTATCTTACAGCGATTTCTCTGGCTGACTTTATTCAATTTATACATATCCCCTCTGGCATCCCTGATATGCCCTCTTCATTTTGACAATATGTTATATTCTGAAGACACCCTCATTATTATGTCCATCTCTGACCATCCTTCCTTCTGTCGTAGTAAATGTAAATGCATGAGTGCAGTAGTTTCTTGGATGAAGGATCACTGCCTTATTCCCATGGCGATGAAGCTGAGATTTTGATATTTGAAAGTCTTATGGTGGCCTCAACCTTAGTTCTCCCCTATGGCTGCTTACTCTGCCAAACACCAAGGCTTTATCATCTACTAAAGCTTTCTCTTTGTCAAGCAAGTTAACCAAATAGTGGGAGCTGCTGCTTACTCTCACGAATGCCTGGGAAACTCATTTATCTCGTTCCTGGAGCAGCCGGAAATTTATTGCTTATCATCTCTTCATCTTGGGATGCCAGAATATCTCTTTAATCGTCTCCATATTGAGCAAAACCCAGCTGCCTAGTTGGTTCTGAATTAACCCATCACATCTTCAGCTACATTGTGTCTCACTGTCCGCAACTGGCTCCAAAACAATAGACAATCGATATTCAAAACTCTTTGCATGATGATTTTACAACTCTGGTCCCATCTACCTCAAGAAGAAATTTCAGCTTTACTACCCAACAGGCATACTTCATTCCTCTTTTACCAGTCAAGTTTACATATCACAAATCAAAAGGAGCAGCATTGGAGGACGTTCATTCCCATATCTAGCAGCTAAGCACTGGGATTCTCTTCTGAGCACTTTTGACACTGTTCTCTGTCAGATACTTTTCACTACGTATCTCGAAACATGGCTGTTTCAGTAAGAATGTTGACCTGCAGCTGTTACTTCTTTGCACCAGGATGCCCTCTAACTTAGCAGAACATATGTGTAATATTTCTTTCAAATTGTGTAGTATTTCTTCCAGTATGTCTTATATTATATATTAATTTTAACATGTCATATTAGTTTTATTGTGGGTTATTTTTATTTCAGCAACACATCATATTACTCTTGATACATGCCAGTCATTTAATCAGATGTCATATTCTTTTGAATACATGTCAGATTAATTTCAGTGGTGACTATATTTCTTTCGATGAGATCCATAACCATTCCACGATTTTTGATATACATTTCAGTATTCGTCTTGCTCAATTTAATGTATGCGTAATTCATATATTCTTTCAAGTAGCATATTTAGTCTGACATGTATCATATCTATTACGCTAATTCTGCCGTAACAAGCATTCATGAAGCCAATAAGTCTGGCCTTTTGTTAGGGGAAGCCTTTGGTAACAGTTGGGCAACTCTGTGTATTGCCCAGAGCTGTCCTATAAAGAAACTCCCATTATGAAATAACATCTTAGGCTACAATAATTATGGCAGCAGGGAGTACGGCCCCTTTGCTGAACAGACGGCATTCACAGAGTTAAGCTGTACTCTGAAAGAAGATGATACTGAAAGGAGTCAGAAGATGATGTTTGCTTTATGAATGGTGAACTTAAATTGCATGTAGAGCAAATTATTAAATGGTGGATACTGTTGACAAAGGGCCTGTATTTTGGTTTTATCTTTAAGAAAGCCTATGTGCCTGCATGCCTTAACCTTGTGAACAAAGAAGCTGTAGTGCCAACATGTTATCATGACAGCAAAGTAAAACAAATGAATGCACAAGGATAATTTTTAAATAGCATTGTGATTTTTATAACATTCAAACAGCAACAATTTCCAAACAAGAAAGCCATACGTAAGCTAATAAGCTTTTAAAATGTCATTATGTCAGCAAAGTAAATTCATCAAAGAATACATATTGCTCTTAATTGGACATCATGTTGCATCTGCAGCATAACAAATGCACTACTTGATCTCCATCATAAAATCCTAATAGTAACACAAATGGATCAATGTAATCAGTCTCAAATGTCATGAGCTTGATAGACAGCAACCCAAGCAGTGGCAAAGCATGAAAGAAATATTGAAGCTGGCATTTGAAGGGGCTAGCAGTAACCCTCCTTCCCCCATCCATCTGTACTTTTTATTCTACTTCAGCAACCAGAGCTAAAAGGAGTATATATTAATAACCCTAGCTAAAAACACATTTGAAGAAAATACAAATATAGTGTCAGATAAAAAGGATGTCGAAATTCAAGTGTTAAACTATGGATCATAAATTAGACCTACTAAACTCTTGGGCAGAATGCGATGCAGAAAATAGGAGAATATTGAGAAGTGATTGCTTTCCCTCTGATGCTACTAGTGATAAAATAATGGAGAAAGATAATGATAAGTCAGGCTCAGCAAAAAAAGAGTAAATATGTTAGTGGTACCACCTCAGAAGATTCAATAACGCAAGAGTCCTGATAGCTAGCTATAACAATCATGGAAACACCCACAACATTTTTGGGAGAGTGCCCACTAATAGCAAATGTAGACACAGGATATGAAGAGGAAAGTGGCATTTCTAAAGTGGGTATTGCCCAGCCAAACAAAACTTTACTGGTCAACAGTGTACTATCACATTAGCCAAGAGAGTTTTAAGTCCGCTGCACTAAATCTGGACAGCACAGGACATGCATCGCGCCCAGGGCTGGGAAACCTCCTAGGGTGCGGAGGGCTCCTGCTTTCATTTCACCATCCTGGGCTGTAAAGGAAGAGCTTCACCTGCAGCCCATGTATTTTTCTTTGTATTTGATGACAATAGAGCTGATGTCATCAACTGTGAAAATGAAACTAAAATCTTCCCCCTTACCTTTGTCCCAAACAGTTGTTCTTTCTTGCTTATTCAATAAGAAGGGTGAAGCTATCTTGGCACCAGCCTGCACACACTCTCGCCCCAAGCACCAGAAAGTTTTTCTGTCCATTTGGGGTGGCACACTGGGAGGTTTATCACAAATTTGCCTGCTCCGTGGGCACAGAAAGTCCACTGGACAACAGGGACTGGTTTCAAAATAACAGATGGGTCAGAGAGATATCAAGTCCTGGGGCTGGCAATACTCTTCACCTCCATGGACCAGACAGTTTTTCTGCACCCTGTGGCGGGGAGGGGACTGTGGTATTTACCTGTAATCAGCCCACCACAAAGCAGCAGAAGGCCTCTTGAATAGTTAGTTCTATAAAAATGAATAGGGAAAGTTTTAAGGAAGCCATGGATAGGTTTTTGATTGGCCTGGCCAGTTTTTAACATTAGATTGACTGTGGCAGTGTGTAGGTGTTGGGCCCTCTTTCTAGGACACTCCCTAGAATCACATACATCAACTGCCATTATGGAACCGCAAGCTGGGGGCAGATATGTCTCTGTACTCTATAGGGCATTGTTGAAGGACTGAATACATAACCCCCTGATAATACGTGTCAAAATGGAGACTTGATTGTGGAGCAAGACTAGGACAGAATACTAGGATACCATAAGGTTGTTTGAAGTAAAGCTAGATCCTGCCATTTGCAGTTTCAACCCTTGCATCATGCACATTTTTCCCATATGTCTTTTGAAAGATATACCCTTTGCGCACACAGGGGCAGATTTTTTTCACATGATATTTTTTGTCTATGATATGGTGATTAAAGAATATTGCATGCCTTTGCCAAAAGACCATTGCTAAAGGTTGAAAGATCACTGAGACACTCTATACTAGGCTTGCATACTATACTACGAACGTCCAAAATAAGTTCACATCACTGGTACTGTTACTGGCCCTGCGCAGGATTATGATACACTGGAGCCAGCCCAGTGGCCCTCCGATACAGATGAGGTATAAAGATTTCATAGAGAGGCTGTTGGCATGTGGATGCAAATAAAAATTGCGTTGGGAAAAAGGGAGAAGCAACAACGATAAAATTGATGGCTATGCAGGAAGGAGCAAAAATTGAATCAATATGCCAGGTTTTCCAAATCTATAAAAATTTGAACATAATAATCATAGCATGATCATATTTGTGTTGATTTTATTTATTTAATATTATTTTAATATTTTACTGATAGAATTTCCAAGTTTCTTTCTCATGTCAAAAATAGAAGAAACATATAAATATACATATGTACATTAAACAGTGAAAAAGACAGACAAATTTACTAGTGACATAAATCAAAACCACATGTACACTTAGCCTGAACTCAGCAATGATTCTGGACAATGATAAATGAATGAATAGAATGAGATAATACAATTATCTAGATCATTCTAATACCAGCCTATCATTACTTGATTACATATAGGTTCAAATCTGAGTGTGTCAAAGAAATGAAGGAAACAAAGACAGATTATCAGTAACGTGTGATGGAAAAGCATATAATGGGAAGACCAGATAATACAATTATCTAGATCATTCTAATACCAGCGTATCATTACTTGATTAAATATAGGTTCAAATCTGAGTGTGCCAAAGAAATGAAGGAAACGAAGACAGATTATCAGTAACGTGTGATGGAAAAGCATATAATGGGAAGACCAACGCGTTTCGGCAATGCCTTCATCAGGATTCTATCATTGTTTTTAACTAGACATAAAGAAAAAAGAAAATATAATAATAAAAGAGGTATATGTACATATATACATGTATGAAAAACCAGGATATAAATTTGCTCCTTCATGCAATTATACAATAATGGTGTTAAATTTAACACCATACTAAAAACTACACATGTAACCAGCGCGGGATTACTGTAACCCAGCCCCCGGGAAAGGGATAAAAGAATCAAAAAATGAAAATAAACGAAAAATAAAAAATATATTGAAACATGATTGAAATTTTGTGTATTATAACAATTATACAAAAGAGGGGGAAGGAATAGTGATATGCCTTCGTGGCCTGTATGGAGCTGATCCGTGTTTAATGGGTTTATATCTGATATATGGCTTGCTAACAAAGAATATGGGGAATCAATATGTAACAGATCCATGTTTTATAGAACTTTATATAGCTCGCTGACGACGGATATGAAAAAGGCCAAGTTGATACTAGTTTAACGCTATGCTGTATCTACCCTACTGATGGCGCTGACAGGGAGCTGTAATAGGTTAAAAATTACCTTAGTGTGGGCAACCAGTAACGTTGCATGAGGAGGCAGTGATAATTATAGATTCTTCGTTCGAATTTTGAAACCTGCACAGTCAAATACATGGAAGTCAGTTACTCAAAGTCTCAAAAAAGTAGTTACAAAGCTCCTGTAGTCGTACAAATATGCACCCATGCTGCAGTGGAGCTTACCCTAGTGATACGATCCCAGTCCTTCTAATTGGGTGTCTGAATATATTAAAATGTCACTCCATCATGGACATTCCATTATCCACCTAGAGGTAAGAGTTTCTTATGTCAGACAATTCAACCTTGGAAGCTTGCCTTTTTAGCGGTACATTTTCAAGTATCGTCACTAATGTGAAGACATCAATCGGCAAAAATACTATTCCATTCAGCCATTTCTTTTTTAACTTCCGTGTAGTTGTCTTTTTCACTGTTTAATGTACATATGTATATTTATATGTTTCTACTATTTTTGACATGAGAATGAAACTTGGAAATTCTATCAGTAAAATATTAAAATAATATTAAATAAATAAAATCAATACAAATATGATCATGCTATGATTATTATGTTCAAATTGAAAGCTTTTATACATTTGGAAAACCTGGCATATTGATTCAATTTTTGCTCCTTCCTGCATACCATCAATTTTATCGTTGTTGCTTCTCCCTTTTTCCCAACGCAGTTTTTTCCTTGGTAGGTTGTATCCTTTTTCCAGGGGCCCCGTTAGTTTTCAAAGTGCAAATAAAAATTGTCCGTACTGATGGAAAGATCCCTGAGGGAATTAATGACTGCTGTCAACTGTTAACAACTGGATGCATTGCCTATATACTATCTCTCTGTAGTACTGTGAGCCCGCTAACAAAATGCTTGTATGGATTGTAATGTTTCAACAAAAAACGAATAAAATTGCATAAAAAATCTCCTGAGATGACCTCTCCATCAAACCCGAGTAAGAAATACGTGGTCAGGCAGGCCTTGAGACTTAGGCCTGAGGCTACTGATAAACAGATCACAGGTGGGGTGGCATGTAACCAGCCATACAAACACGGGAACAGGAAAAACCCAGACTAGGCTCACAGGTAGGCAGCAACACCATGATGGACCTAGGACATTGTCTCTAATAAAGCACATATGGCCGGAGGTGTGCTCGTGTTCCCAAAACACCATAAAGTTAGACGCCACATGAAGTTAGGAACACTGAGCCAATCAGAGCACAGCACACACAGTACTTGCAGCAATCACGCGCTTCCCATACCGGACATCTGGACACTTCATCCACTGGCCATCATTGTGTACACAAAAAGGTCAAGACCCACCTGCCAGGCAGCCTGTTTTACAACCCCTGACAGGCCTGCATTCCTTCCTCTAAAATGAGATCTAAGTCATTTTACAATGCTCTAAAGACTGTGTATAATGGCACTCCGAAGGCATGTATGCTGAGACAATCCTCAGACCCGTTCTGTTGTTTTTTTCCCGGCGTAAGCGCTTAATTAAACCATCTGACCCTATTTTGCCAAACTGCTCCTGCCTTTTGTTTTTTCAAGGTAAATTCATATTCGAGCAACATTTTGGTGAGCCAGATAGGAGGGAATGGTTCTTTGAGCTCAACTGCAGCTGATGGAAAAGGATCCCCCCGAATGGATTCCCATCTGCACAACATGGAAGGTGACCAGATGCCACAATTGATTGAAAGTTCAGCTAACATCTGATCCTTAGACCCAGCATTTGGCATATGGCAAACCAGGATGAATCGCTGTTGGGTTCTTAATACTGGTAGTATCTGAAAGAAGTGAGTGTTGTTATCCGCTTGAACAGCTGGGCATGACACATACGGTGTGTATTGACCCCTGGGTGTGACATAGGGTGTAATTTGAATGCAAGGGAAAATTTGGATCTTGGAGGCTAGGTGTAGCTTGTCTTGAACCAAGGAGCTAGGAGCGGACTAAGGTTTTTTTTGCTCTCTCGCTCTCTCTTGTCATTGCAGTGATCAGATACTACATTCACAAAGTGTTTGATATTTTTGATGTTGTGGTGCTGGTAAATTATTGTAACTGTGTTTTATGTTGAACGTTGTGTCTTGTTAATGAGTTAATGTATGTATGAAGATGTTACCATTACCACAAACTGTTGTTCCATATCTGCTATTCCCCTGCTAAAAATTCAGTGTTTTGCATTTCACCATTGCACTTTCTTTCAGGTTGTGACTGTTCACATGCATTGTTGTTTTGTTTTTTGTGAAAAGTCTGTTTTTGATGCATTCGTGTCTAAAGCTAAGCACGAAGTAAGGAATTATTGCTGGCATAATCCTGTGTACATATTTCAGAACAGAGAAGGAAATTTAGAATTACTTTGACCGAGAAGCTCAAGTACACTGTTCCCTTAAAAAGTTCCCAACTAAATCATGGAGTCACCTCTGACCGTCATGCAAGCTAGGTTCCACACACAGGCTAAATATTTACATAAGTTCTGCCATGAATGGCATGCACACACTGAGGCATACGCATTCCCATGGCCAGAGGGAGGAACATTCAACACCTACATATTAGAACACACGAGGACACACATTCTAACAAAATATGTAGGACAACAGAAAGCTAGAAGAGAGGCACTACTAGAATAGTGACCATCTTTGAGGTAGCCCAGATAGATAATTCAGTCTCAGAGTATGTAATGGTATGGTAAGGATTTTTTATAGAGCGCACAACTCACCCTGGGGCATCTAGGCGCTTAACTGGGAGAATGAGGGAGATGAACATACCAGCAACGCATAGAACATTAAAACAGGAAAGTTTTTAATTGCTTCCTGAAGATAGTCAATGACTGAATTTTACGGACTGCTAAGGGAAGCTTGTTCCAATAGCTCGGGGCTAGGTATGAGAACGCTCTACCTCCAGTGCGTGTGAGGCGGATTCTGGGAACTTGAAGGAGGTCCAAAGTATTAGATCTAAGATTCCTATGAGGAGAGTATTTGACCAGTTTCTTTCGAAGGTAGAGAGGACCTCTCCCCCTTAGAGCATTATAGGTCAAACAGCAGATCTTAAAGATTGATCGGTTTCTGATATTAAGCCAATGCAGTTCCCTCAGCAATGGTGTTGAGGCCGAACCTGGTGGGCGATTCAAAACAAGCCGTGCTGCCGTGTTTTGAATAACCTGGAGTTTAGCCAGATGGATTTGACTCACTTCAGCCAACAATGCATTTCCATAGTCTAAGCGACTAACAACCATCGCCTGGACTAAGGTTCTGCGCTGAGATATGGGGAGGTAAGGGAAGATTTTCCTAAGCAACCTTAGTCCATAATAGCAGGAGCTGGTTGTTGCTGCTACCTGATCTTTCATAGTTAGAGCCTGATCCAATTGAATCCCGAGATTCTTTACCGACTGTTTGGGAATGGGGGGGTGACCGAGTTGACTAGGCCACCACTCATCCGACCAGCTGTTTTTGGCTTTACCTAAGAGCATAACCTCCATTTTTTCAGGATTGAGCTGGAGGCAATTTCTTGACATCCAGTCAAAGATGGCAAGCATTCCAGAAGCAAATCGGAGTTTGTCGAGTTCTGGGTTTGGTCCAATTGTAAACATAAGCTGCGTGTCATCAGCATATGATATAATTTCAAAGCCCAGATACTCGACTGCTTTTGCCAGAGGAGCCATATATAGGTTAAAGAGAGTGGGGCTCAGACAAGAACCTTGCGGGACTCCCCAGTCAAGCAGCATTTTTTGAGAGACATACGGTCCCAGCATAACAGTTTGAGTTCGACCCAATAAGTACTGTTCTAGCCATTTCAAGGCTAACCCTTTTATGCCACAGTCCTGGAGTCTCTCCAACAGCTTAGAATGGGAAATGGTGTCGAAAGCTGCGGAGAGATCAAGGCGGATCAGAATTACTGAACCTCCTTTATCAACAGTTAGCTTGAGAGAGTCTGTTACGGCCAACACAGCCGTTTCCGTGCTAAAACCGGGACGGAAACCAGACTGTGACGGATCTAAAAGATGGTTTTCCTCTAAGTACAGGCTTAATTGGCTATTAATGCAGCTTTCCAAGATTTTACCAAGGAGAGGTAGCAGGGAGATGGGACGGTAATTTGCCAAAATCAAGGGGTCTGCCGATACTTTCTTCAATATGGGACGTATGACCGCCTCTTTCCAAGCAGTCGGGATTGTGGCCAAGGTGATGGAACTATTAAATATGTCTTGGATTACAGGGGCACAGCTCAGGGCCAGATCTGCCATAATTTTGGGAGGACAAGTATCCCATGGCGATCCTGATTTAGCTCCCGAAAGAGCTTTAACCACCTCCTCGACTGTAACTAACGAGAAGCAATTTAGGGAACATATATTTATATTGTTTTGATTCTGGGGTGATTGAGAAGGAGCCATCGGGGAGTTATTAGTGGTGGGAAAATTTGCATAAATATTCAATATTGTTTCCCGAAAATAGGAGGCCAGAGAATCACATAACTCCTGGGATTCTTGGGGCAACTGTCTGTAGGCTTTTGGCGAGACAAATTCCCGGACAACATTAAATAGTGTTTTCTGGGAGTTGCTCGCATTGTCAATTTGACCAATTATGTATTGCTGTCTGGCTACTTTTAGGTTCAGGTGGTATTTAGACAATGCCCTCTTATACAGTGTTCTATTTTCCTCTGACTTGTCAGTGCGCCATCTCCTTTCCAAACGCCGACAGCTAGACCTTTCTAGCTTCAATTCACCTGAGAACCAGGGGGTTGAAACTCTCTGGGTCGTTGATTTCATTAATTTCTTAGGAATAATTTTGTCTAAAGCTCCTTCCAACGCAGTATTAAAAGTTTCCAATTGTTCACAAATATCTTTAGTATGGTCTAATTGGTACAAAAGTCTCATTAAATGTCAAAGGAGAAAGATTAACCCACCTCCTACGTAGCCTTTGGGGTTGTTTGATGGGCCGTATTACACTTAATTCGGCCAGGCAGGTTATATGGATCGTAATCATATAGTGATCGGTCCATGGGAGAGGGTACGGAAGGTCACAATGAATCCGGTCTGAGTTGGAGAAAACTAGGTCCAATAAGTGCCCCGCAATATGGGTAGGACCGATTATTCGTTGAGTGAGGCCTAAAAGTTTGAGAGAAGCCAGTAATTTGATAACTTCAGGGTCCTCTACTTTTTCTCCGTGAAAGTTGAAATCTCCCAACAAGAGGAAGGTTTTTGCTGCTAGTATATGAAGTGCCAGGTATTCTACTAGCACATCTACAAAACTTCCTTTAGCACCTGGTGGGCGATATACTATTGCTCCATACCAGGTGTCAGATGGAGAAGCCGTGATTTTAAAAATGCCTAATTCTAATTGGTCATTGCATACTGAGGAAACCCATTTTACCTCCAGGTCTATTTTAAATGCAATGGCAATGCCTCCTCCTTTTTTATTTCCCCGATCTAGATGAATAAACTTATAGTTCTCTGGAATCGCCAGCGTAATCATCGCCTGGTTTGAGGGGTTTAGTCAGGTTTCGGTAAAGAAACACAAGGTGGGGTCCTGGGATGTCATCATGTCCCATAATTCAAAAGGGTGTTTTGCTAAAGATCTAGCATTACATAAAATATTTCTATGGGACATGGTTCCCAGAATTCCTGAATTCTCCACGACGACATTAGGTTCCTCAACTATGATCGTTTGGTATTTACAATTGTGGCAGGATACTGGGCCTTCCAGCATGGAAAAATTGGACTGAAAGGAGTTATTAGAAGGACATTTCTGTGCTTGGACGAGCTTATTTATTTGGTTTAGAACCTCCGCCGAGTAACTAACTGCGGGGGCAGGGGTCCTGGGAGAGGCAGCACTACTGGCCCCTGGTCGCGTAAGGGCGCGGACGGGCGCAGACGGGCTTGCCTTTGGCGCACCTTAGGCGCGCCCGCTGCGCGGTCGCGTCAGCATCCTCTGTTATAGAGAGAGGGAAACAGGCACTAGAGCGCCACTCCTAAAATCCCTCCAAGATGTCCGCCCGTAGACCAAACACCACACAAGACAAGCGCGAGCTCTGCCAAAGTATCACTTTGCCCCCAAATGTGACAGCCTGAACGGTGACAGATAGGTAGGTGACACTTACAAAAAAGATAGTGGTTTTAAAATAGAACGAGAATAATACACAATTTTAAAAGCATAAAATCTAAATTACTTTTTCAATGCGCGCAGTTAGCTGATCTCCCGGCTGCCGCCTCAGGAGTGCAAACATATGTCAGAGTATGCAAGTAAGGCATACAGTTCTCAATCATTGTATACAGTAGTGGAGGTGCTCTCTCTGATGCTTGCCACCCCAGCAGCTCCTGCAATAGATACACCAACCAGCCAGTTGTGGGAGCCGGAAGGCCGCCAGATCTAGGATTAGGAGGCTCCCGGTCTGTTAAGCCCTGGCAATTCCAGCCTCACATCAGCTCTTTGCTAGGGTTTACCGAAGTTTGACCCCCCATCCATGGCATTCAACACATCAAGCCCCAGCAGCACGTGGAGCCTGCACTCCAAACCGTACACTGAAACGTTTTCAGGTGACTGGAAGTTTCATAGCCATTCTGGACATTGACACCATTAATGGGGGTGAGGAAGTAGGTCCCAGTCTTCCGAGGGGGGGCAACAGGGTATACCCTCCCAGGGTATGCTTAGGCAGTGGAAGAGGCAACAGAAAATGAGATTTAGGGCAAACTCCAACCAAGAGGAACCTTGCACAGCAGTGAACGAAGGAGGCAGCACGGCGTAGTTAGAGGAGAGGAGCGAGTTAAGGATGGTAAAAGAGAAAGCACTCGCTGTGATAGAGCCAAGAAAGTACAGAGCAGCACACCCTCCGCCAGGGGAGAGGGGGCCAGGCCAAAGGCTTCACATGTAGAGGAGTACGAAGTAGAGCCAGAGGGGAGGTACCCATTGGGAACTCGAGCCTTACTAGATAGTCAGTGTAGGAGAGGGAACGATCAGGAAATAGGAGATCATGGTAGCCCAGTTCAAACCCAATTAAGATGTAGAAGTAACATGGCCCCTTTACATGCACTCGAGGAGAGCAGGGACGAAGGTGTCCGCCGCTCCCCCTAAACTCGCTGGTCAGACAAACTGACCCCCAGAGAGATAGTAGCTAGAGAAGAAGGCAAGGTCTTTGCACGATCATTTTGCCACATGCTAGTCAGTTGAACCAAAAGGAATGGTAAATATGATAGACCCTGACCGAAGGAGGGATCTCTCGAACCATAGGACATGGCCATTGCATAAGAATGCATCCGGCACTGAGGGGGAGATCCCAAATGGAACTTCCCCTACATGCAGGATTGCTTGAGAAGATGGGAGCACAACTTTGGGGAGAAACCAGCAAAACTGCTCTAAGCCAAAATATGCCTGTTACTGCAGAAATCAAAAATGGCCAGGTCCCTGATGGGCGACCTGGGCTCAAACGTGCATAGCAAGGGGGGCTAAATACAAAATAGATCAAACAATTTTTACTATTAATTCTCACAATAAATCTAGCCCAATGCATTTCGGGAAGACCTGTCACTTCGTCAGGGGCGAATCTGCAAGAATATGTATAACAAATATAATCATTTTACTGCACAATGTTGGAGCCATCCTGATTAAACAACTCACCACTATCACAATATGTATAAAAAGCTGTGCCTATTTACATGATTTTAAAAATTTTAAACATGCTCATTATTACTGCACATGCCAAAAGCCCAGCTTCCGTGCAAGAAATTAGTGCGTCATGCAAGCTACATACATTCCGTGAACAATGCTTAGTGATGTAGCCCAAATGGCAGCCAGATTTACTAAAAGTCCATTACCCAGTCATTTTAAGTGATCTAGCCAGAAAAACTGCCAGGTATAAACACCTTAACAAAAAACAAATTTACTGTGAATATAAGCTGTAATCCACTGTCCTAAATCAAATCTGGCTGCTATTCGGGTTACATTACTAAGCATTGTTCACGGAATGGATGTAGCTTGCATGACGCACTCATTTCTTGCACGGAAGCTGGGCTTTTGGCATGTGCAGTAATAATAGACGTTTAAAATCTTTAAAATCATGTACATAGGTACAGCTTTTTATACATATTGTGATAGTGGTGAGTTGTTTAATCAGGATGGACCAACATTGTGCAGTAAAAATGATTATATTTGTTATATATATTCCTGCAGATTCGCCCCTGGCGAAAAGACAGGTCGTCCCGAAATGCATTGGGCTGGATTTTCTATGGATTTTTCATTATTTGGTGTTGTTTTTCAATAATGGAATGTATATTTCATAATGATCAGCGTAAGTGTGATCAATCAAGTTATTTGAAAATAGGATGTATTCAAAAACCACGCAATGAGAATTAAATTGTATGATGAAAGTAGCTGAAAAATATCTGATTTATTGTGGGAATTAATGGTAAAAATGTTATATCTATTTTGTATTTAGCCCCTCTTGCTGTGCACGTTTGAGCGCAGGTTGCCCGTCAGGGACCTGGCAACTTTTGACTACATTATACGTTAGGCAGACATTGGTCACACGTCGCACGCAATACAGTTTGAAGCATTTATTCATTCGAGTACAAATTTAAATTTAAATCGGTGTGCATAATCTACACTCTCATTTTTCAAGTATGTTACTGCAGAAGGGCACTTCAGGTACATCTATGTGCCATGGGCTCAGATAGATTAAGAGGAGCTCAGCGCTAAACTTCCCCCATTGATAGACTGGGCAGGAAAATGGATCACATGTTATGAGTAAAACACAGCGAGAATAAATCTAGCAGTAGACGATGTCAAGAGTCTGTTCAGCAGCCTCATTGGGAAACAGAACAACACTGTGTTTACCCGAGCCTGCATCCCAGCAGTCACGTTCACCAGCATTGAGCATGAAATGGCTGCATTCAATTCTTTTAGGCACCCGATATGGATGGCTCTGAGTGAAATGTTACCTGACTGCCCCACTATAAGAGGATTGATGGCAGAAAGCATGAAACCTGGGGAGACCGTAATTGACTTTATGGACAAAATGAGAGAACGGCTAGGACAGGAGACAGGATAGCCATGGACCGACACAGTCCCACAGGTCGTGTTTGTTTATAAAATCCTCAAAAAGGGTCTGCTGAGCGAAATTCAGAGTGGACTGGACAGTGTAGTAGGATTAAACACCAAACCCCGAGGAGAAATACAGGCCTACATATTACGCTACTACAGAAAGAAAGAGGAAAAGGACAGGCAAAAACAGGAAAAATCCCAACGAGACACCGCTAAATTGGTCGAAAACAAATTGAATAAGACCGCCCTTAAGTAGGCCGTGTTGGCTGCAAGCATTAAATGGCACCAGTCTTGAGGGGAACTCCACCTCAGAACCCCAGAGGGTTTCCACCCAGCCCTAACAGCAGAGGTCAGGGAGGCTAGCAGCAGACAGACCTCAGAGAATGTTTCTATTGCCACAGAATAGGCAACATGGCCTACCAATGCCTGTTTAAGGTCTATCATGAGCAAAGATCGATAAGCCTAGACCAGTCCCAAGTCCCTGCAAAATCCCTATTCACGAAATCAAGCCCTGACCAACCCGAATGCACCTTACATTCAACTACAGCGAAATCAGTTAGCAACCACACCACCGCAACAAAGACCAGGTGGTTGGCCGAACACATGGCCACAGCAGCAGCAGACAGGGAGCCCAGCCCAAGAGGTACAGGGGCCGCAACTATATCAGGGAGGGGTAATTGTCTGGGGAGGCAGTGCCTTTGCACCAATACAATACTCAAATATAAAGTACATTCAAACTCCCAATGCATAACATACGCTTCACTCCCACCTCAATACACATTTCAGATTAAAGACTAGTAAGAAAATATTAGGAATTTAAAGTCTTTACTTGCGTTCTGGAAATTCAGGGCTTCCGTATGTTGAGCCAATCAGGAATCCATGCTAGAGTCTGCCCTTCGGCTGCCTGTGGGTCCTGGGCCCCACTCTGTTGCTGATCACCCATGGTTGGTTTGGATGGTCACGCTCGGGGGAACGGCAGTCTGACGAGGGTGAGAGGGGGCAGGGCAGCTCCACCGACCAGCGCATAAAACAGGCACCCAGGTCCCCCACCCAAGTCACTATATCAGGCCTTAAGTCGAAAGGCCCCTCTTTTGTTCCAAAGTGAGGCAATGTTCCGATGTCAGGATCCAGATTTCCCGTGCACTTGGGATAATGGCGTCCCTAAAACTCTGAAGTCCACGCACATAGTCCAACAGATTGCAAGGCAGAGCATGGTGCCAAATCAGTGAGAGGGGGTCACCAAAACCACCAGCCCTCACAGTCCATTACCCTCATCGGGCAACGTATGAGGGAGTTCTGGCCTTGCACCGGACCCTCACCTCAGTGAAATGTTGCCTCATAGAAAAGATCCCTGAGAAGCGATACAGACCCTAGAGGGGCCCAGCGTTAAAGGACCTTGGGCGGGACTCAAAGCCCCAAGCAGCATCTGCCACTAAAACACCCCAAGTATCAAGACTTGCTCATAGACATTATCATAACACGAGGAGTTGGGATTATATCGTAATGCATATAAGTTCTGCATATCTCAGCATATAACCATAACGGAGGGGAGGATCCGGGGCAAACACATGCATTGAACTACTATACTGGAGTTGGATCCTCCTGGGAAATGAAGTGGTGGATCGTAGCCCCAAATACAACCAACCCATACCAGAATAGAGGTCGGTAGGAGCCTAGACTCAGGCATATCTGGAAGAGGGGCAAACAGCAGACCAGGAACTACATAGCGAGGTCACACCCGGGACCCAGAACCAGGGGCGACATCCAAGACCTCTCTGGAAACAGAAGGCAACGATAAAGAGCCCGCAGGACTCGGGGTCTGGGTCCTCGCTTACGACCCCACATGCCTGGGCATACTGTGAGACATTGGATGATATACAGTGAGGGCCTCCAGAACCAACCCGGAGGGGGAGAGGGCATAACAGAACCAACGGGGCACACGAACAGCACTGACTTAAGTAGGGGAACTGCCAGACACAGAGGTACTGCCGCAATGGGGAAGCCCAGAACCAAACCAGGGGGAGCCTCTGAGGACCCGCAGTTGCAGGCCCATGATGCAAATATGGACCTAGAGAGTAGCGTTCCGTCAGCAGACCCGATTAGACAGCAACTGGACAGGATTTTAGAAGCAATAACAGACATCAGAAATGCCCTGCAGCAAGACATAGGAGCGGTGTCTGTGGGGCTAGGATTATAAAGGACCGAGCACCACAAATTGGCTGATTGTGTTATAGGCGCGGATCATAAGATTGAAGATATACAACCGGAATGTGCTAAACTCACGAAACAGATGTTGGAACTTGGGGAAAGAGTGAATTCACTGGAAAAACACACAGAAGATGCAGAAGGCCATAACAGGTGTATAATATTAGAGTGGTGGGACTGCAGGAGCTCACAGAAGCAGGACACATGGTGGAATACCTGGAGAATTGGTAGCGGACTGAAGTGGCCGCAGGATCTTTAACCTCCTTTTTTGCATTGGAAAGAGCACACAGGGTGCCCTCCAGGCCACTAGTCCCGGGCAGACCGGTAGTAGCTAGGTTGCTTCCTTATAGACTGCAACATCATATTGCAACAAGCCCGCACAAGAGGCCTGTTTGCAGTAGCTAACCAAAAAGTCTCCATATACCCAGATTATACGGCAACAGTACATGCCAGAAGGGCCTTATATGCCGAAGTGAAACGAGCGCTCCGAGACCAAGGAATTCAATACTCGTTAATGTATCCCTCCAAGCTCAGAATCAACCTGGATAGCTCCACACACTTTTGCAAATCCCCGGGTTCGGCATGGTCATGGCTGGGTGGAAGACTACAAAACTGGGGCCACCCCACAAAAGACACACCCGAAAATGTTTCTACAGCAAAGGGGGAAGAGAGGCTGCTTTCACAAGAAACTGCAAAACAGCATGGGAGGGAGACCTTCACCAACACAAACTGAAGCGGAACGAGCAGCAGCACTGCAGGCAGTCGCCGAGATTGGCGCGATCCAACACTCGTCCAAAGATAGAGATTAGTCGTCGGAACGGAAATCCACCAGATCGGCTTCAATATCCTCAGGGGAGGATGACGCTGCATTAATCGATGTAACACCGCAGACAATATATTTTGATATCCTTTACTTAGCTTGAAGTGCTTTGTGTAAACTCCATTAGGTATTAGAGGGGATGGAGAGGGCTTGAGAAAAACTGATCTACCTCAGGTATAAAGGAAGGAAAATAGACGTTGAGGTTGTAAGTCAAATCTTTTATATTATAACTGGGACTGTCTCTTCCTCTTAGCGAGGTTATCCTCAAGCTAGGACAACTGAACTTACATATTCTGTGCTGGGCCGCCGTAGCAAGAAGGGGAAACAAGACACAGCATCTTGTCATGCCCCTTCTGTTTAAGCCTAGATAGGCTGCCCAGAGGAGCTATTTTAGTATCACATGGTTGTTTCATGCTGTTTGGACAGCAGGCCGTTGCTGTGATGCCCTGAGGTTGGGAAGTTGTTGTGGGGGTTTGAATCGTATTCTTTTACCATTCTTCCTTTTTTCCTTTTTAATTTTTCTTCCCTATATCCAGCTCTGCATAGAGGTTATCTCAAGGGATGGAGGAGGGGATGGGGGAGGAACAGGTGGGGGCGATGTGCATACGGGTGAACATGACGAGCACACATAATACTACCACCGGGATATCACTCATTTCCTGGGATGTCAACGGAATGGGTTCCCCGCTCAAGAGAAACCATATTCACAGATACATTAAAGGAAGAGGAATCCAAATTGACATACTCCAGGAAACGCACTTGGTGCAACCTGAGATAGACAGGTTAAGAGGGAGATGGAGAGGCCAGCTTTATGCAACATCTTATTCAGCATATGCTAGAGGCACGCTAATCCGGGTTAGGGTGGGAACGTTGTTTGAAATGTTACACACGACCATATACAGAGAGGGCAGATATGTCCTAGTGGAGGGCAGGTTCATGGCAAAGAAATCACCATAGCCCCAGCAGGCCAGAACAGGCCATTCTTTTTGTTCCACTTTTTGATTGAAACACACCTGTGAAAGTTGGTGCAAGTCCCTACTGCACACGGCTGTCTGCCATGCACAGCACAATGATGATTTCATGAAAGATGGGTGTGGTATATACTTTTAGCAGTATAAGATTTTCTTTAAATGATATTAACTTGGTTCTAATCATTATATTTTTACCTTTTTTTGCACAGCAGTTTGGTGAGGGGGGACAGGCGAGGCTGACAGCACAGGTGACGAGGGGTTTGCCCCCACTCCTTAAGTGAACATTACTGGCCGTTCCTCTCAGGCCGACCAGAACAGTCATGCGCACTTTGGAGAACATGCCCAGGCCGCCATGCCTGATCTGAGCACAGATCCATGGCACTCAGAGCAATCACAACGCTGCATTGCAGCGTTGTGATTGGCTCAGTGGAGCATGGGTGCTTCCCGGCTGCTTCCTGCTTCTGCCGTCAGGAGGAGGAGAGATGCGACCAGGAGGAACCGCAAGGAGGATGCAGCAAGCAGGTAAAATGAATCATTTTTTTCATTTAATCTCGCCTCTACAACCCCGCCGCCACCCCTCCACCCTTGATCGGTAATGGCCACCGCTGGGTACATAATCTACATACCTCAGAACTTCACTGTGAAACTCCCAGTTAAGGTGAAATTATAGCTAGCTTTGGTTATATGCCTCTGAGTATGTTTTTTTTTAAAAAACACAGAAATTCTGATATTGACTTAAACATACCACAGTCAAAGTACACTTATGGCTACACATTAAAACAGAAAAACCACTGAAATTAACTAAGACACAATAGCCATGCATGCAATAACTCACACACAAATTGAATGCTTATCAATTTACATAATTTATGACAATAGGTATCACCTAATCGTATAACAAAATTCAATAACAAGGCTTACAGATACCAATAAATAATACTAAGCTCACAGTTATCTTATTGATTGTGTTTTTGGTAATATACTATAAAATCTCTCCTGTAAAATGACTTATGCATTTGAAATTGTTTCTGTCTCATCAAGGGTGAGGTAATAAGCACTGTACAAAGGGGCATATTTATAATAACTGACGCATCCCTGCATATCAGCAGGGATGCGCCAGTTATTTTGCGCCCCAGCTCCGCCATCATGGATGCGCCGCATTTATAATGCGGCGCACCATGGGGCAAAAACGGCACAGATGCGTCACGCATCTGTGCCGTAAAAGTGGCGCATTGCTGGAGTTGCGTCGCAAGCGCGACGCAGCTCCAGCAAGGCTCTGGGGTGTCCTATCTGCACAATGCTGCGTCAATCCTTACGCCTGCTTCAAGCAGGCGCAGGGTTTTGACGCAGCATGGGCTCAACAGTGACTGAGTGAAATCTTGTAGATTTCACTCAGCCACTTTTAGGAGGCGTTCCTGCGCCGGAACGCCCCCCCCGCACCGGAACGCCTATATGTGGCGCAGAGCTTCACAACGTGACGCATCTCCCAGATGCGTCACGTTATGAATACCCCGCACCATGGCGCAGGATTTGCGCCGCCGCTGCGTCACAAAAGTGACGCAACAGCGGCGTAAATGAGGCGCAAGGGCCTCATAAATCTGCCCCTTAGTATTTGAACTAGTCAACTTCGGTGGGTTTTCGATTTTAATTTATAAACATATTTGCGCTGTAACTGTGTTTTATAAAGTGAATGCACACACACACACACACATCACATATATGAAACTATCGCCCCCCTTCCAGTATTTCTGCCTCTGAATGCCAAGGCATCCCGCTATCCAACAATGCCATCCACCGTCAGCACCTCTGCTCTCCCCCTGTGGATTGTGGAGGACTGATTAGCACTTTACATAATTAACCTCGTTAGCTCTGTGCATAATCAATCTGATGAGCACTTTGCATAATTATGGAGAAATAATAACAAAGAGGTGCAGTTAGCGCACAGAGAAATCGTGCTTATTGAAGAGCAGCATTTGGCCCGCTCTACACAAGGTCATGTTAAGGTTTTAAGGCTTTTTGGTATCACAGGGACCCTCCTCCTTCATTCTTCATGGCCACTCCCCTGATATTGACAATACTACCCCTGACACATAATCTAATCCATATTCTAGTTCGTAAACAGCATGCCTGAGGGTCCTTCTTGGCACAAAGGCATCACACTGAGGATGACACTCTGTGGTATGAAAAACTCAGCACAGCTACCTTAGTAAGCAATTATATGCGATGACGAACTGTTCGGTGATGTCGTACAGATCTCACCACAGCCTTCTTTAGTTCTGTTCTTATAATTCAAAAAAGCCAAATACCACTGAAAGAATGTCTAAGAAGCAGGCCAGTCCCTGGTTCCCTATATAAACACTAAAATAAAAAAATAAAATCATCTTTAAATTAACACGTGGGTATATATAGAGAAAAATACTGCTATTTATAATCGAGGGAGCGGTATATATGTATATATATATACATATAGATATATATATATATATCCGTGAGCAAAGCCGTGAGACGGCTGAAACGCGTTGGTTGAGTTGTGTGAAATAAACTCATCGTAAAACTTTACTCTGGAGTGCTGTGTCAATTGTGTGTGAATTATATCTATCTATCTATCTATCTGTCTATCTGTCTGCCTGTCTGTCTATCTATCTATCTATCTATCTATCTATCTATCTATCTATCTATCTATCTATCTATCTATCTATCTATCTATCTATCTATCTATCTATCTATCTATCTATCTATCTATCTATCTATCTATCTATCTATCTATCTATCTATCTATCTATCTATCTATCTATCTATCTATCTATCTATCTATCTATCTATCTATCTATCTATCTATCTATCTCTCTCTATCTATCTATCTATCTATAGATATATAGTGTACATCGTTTCATGAAAAGCACCAGTCCTTCTTATGTAGCCAGCTTTCGTTTTGCTCCACAAACCCACCCCTTTTTTCTGAAACTAAATATTTCTTCCATCTAATGACTCTCTTTATTAGACAGCATCTAATTTGAATGCATTTACATACAATTTATCTGCTAGCGCGCGAGAACAAAGGGGTGGCTCTTGCATTGTGCCGAAGGACAATGCTCCGAAAAGGAAGGTAAGAGCCAGCCGGCTCGGTGGCTGTGTGCGCTCTTTGTTTCACAAATACCACATTTTTTTTAACACATCACTTAAAGGGTAAGAAAGATCACTTCATGGAAGAGTGAAAAGGGATGCAGACAAACACTCTGTAAAAGGCACAGGCCGCGTTGCTTCACAGCTCTTCCGAATGCAATAAAGAGACCCACATTAGATTTTATTCATCAATTTCGTCTAGAAAGAAGACGATAAACCGCAGTAATATAACACTACTTGCTGCTTTTTGTCAATAACATGGTCGCTTTTTAAGGCATTTTAAAATAGTGTATTTCCTTTAATAGTCACTTTTAAATTACCCATAGTAGAGAATAGGTACGAATAAAAACAGGGCGAGCAGTTTCTAGCATGTTATGTTTATCTGAGCAGGCTTGTGCCACACACCAGGGACTACTCACAACGGCATTTTGGAGTACATATTGTACTCGTCTGTGCGTTTACGTGCTCTTACATGCCTTAGTGAATTGGACTCAAACATCTAAAATTGGAATTAAATATGAATAGGTTCTGTATCGCTCCAGGAAGATAGCCCAGTGCATTAATGCTTCAATTGTAGAGATCCGCGTGTGTATCCAGAACAACACTGGCTAATACTAATGACCACTCAGCCTTTCATCCTTCTGAGATTGATAAAATGAGTGAAATTGTGTATGCTAATACTCCTATTATGAGTAAGTAGAGATGAGACAAACCATAAACTGCACAACATAAGTGTACTAATTATTGTCAATAGTATCACCCACTAGAGCAGGTGGGCGCACTTTGGTACCTGTTGGGGAAGTCTAGTTCCCTGGCTGGATGATACATTGCTGCTGCCTAATACTGCCTTGCACTAGAGCGAGCTCTACATGCTTGAGCTTGCAGCTGGACCACAGGGTTGACTGTGAATTCCCCAATACACTAAGGGCCATATGTACAGTGAAGTGGCGGAGAGAGGCGTTAGCTCTTCCTGGCTTAACTCCACTCTCCTCCACTTCTGAAACGCAAGGCTGCACCATATTTACAAGAATGTGGTGCAGCCTTGCGTTTCCCCCTGCGATGGCGCTATGTTTAGCAACTTAGTGCCAACGCAGGCACTCTTGCACCATAGTACCAGGGTGTGTGCCTGCAGGGGAGGATTGTTTATGTGTAGGAAGGTGTCCTTTCCTGCAGCACATAAACAATCCTAAAATGCCATTATGTCAATTTCATGCATGCTGCTACAGCAGCACACATGAAAATGACAAAATGGCTTTTTTTTAAAGGTTTGTTTATGTTCAGGAAGGGACACCTCCCTGTACATAAAAAAAACCATGGCATTTTGCTTTTTCCATGTGTGCTGCACAAGGCAGCACACATGAAAAAAGCAAAACACGAGGAGAAATAATGTATTTCTCCTTGTTTTGCCAACTTAAGACCAGGATTTACCTGGTCTTAATTTTGGCGCTGCCTCCTAGGTACGCCACCCATGTGCATAGGGGGCAGCGTCAAAATGAATGGGTGTTGCGGTGGAACTCCCACTGCAACACCCACTGCCCACCCCTTTCACGCTAAGCATAGCGTGAAAGGGGGCCTTATGTACAAGGCAGCGTTAAACAATATATAAGCGGCTTAACGCTGCCTTGAACATAAGGCGCAGCCCCTATCGCCACCACAACGTCAGTAAAAGTGATGTTGTGGTGGCGATAGGGGCTTGTATATATGCCCCTAAGAATCTTGAGAATGAAATCAGAAACACATACTTCTAAAAGTCCTACAAGTGTAGATGGATGTCTTGTATCCACAACATCGGCTATAATGTTAATGACGAGTGAGTTCTACTGTGTATACAAGCTGTGATTTTATTAGCAGATGCATGCTGATTCAGAAAATTGTTCCTTAGCCACACTTTCTTTTCTGCACAGACATTCCCGCTCTGGAAATCCCTTCCTCCACCAAGAAGGATCATCAAAACCTACTTATAATTCCAGAAATCAGTAAAGACTTGGCTCTTTCCCAGCCCATATGCCTTCAGCAGAACCTTTAAAATGGATCAGCATGTATATGCAATCAGCTATGCCTATATCTCACTCTGTTTTCACCTTCAGGCATAAAGGCTCTTACAAAACAACTGGGCACAAAATATAAAACGCTCCAAACCTAACACATGGGACATTTCTACATTCAACATAGACTCTTCAAATCATGCACAACAATTGGAGTGGCCACTAACTTGACCATCTAAACAGAGCTTTGGGTGCAATAAGGGTATGTAGAGCTATAGAAATGATCTAAAACATAAAATACATACTGCGCTACTCACAAAGTTACAATTGCATGTGTAGTTCTCATCACATGTAAATCTACACCTACACCGTGGTGTGAATCTCCTCATTGAGGGAATTCACCACATATAGATGTACACCAAGAAGTAGACTTACAAGTCTTCACTCTCTCAAAAGAGGAGATGGAAACTTCTATGACTGAATTTAAAAGTGTAGAGCTACCTTTAATAATTATGGGGCATATTATCAAGAACGGCGTTAAAAATTATCACCGGTTTAGCGGCAGAAAACTGCTGCTAAAGCGGCGATAATGGGCTTGATAATATGCCCTTGAAAATTCCAATAGAAGTCCATGTTCTGGTGTGAACAAGGGCTTCTATTGGAATTCTCCAGGGCATATTATCAAGCCCATTATTGCCGCTTTAGCGGCAGTTTTTTGCCGCTAAACCGGCGATAAGTTTAACACTGTCTTTGATAATATGCCCCGCTGTGCTCTTCGCGGCCCCCCACCTGCCATTACGTCAGTGGTTTGTGCCTCCCGGAGGCCTTCTGCACTGCATCGGTTGCCCTATTCCAGGGACGTTCACTACAAGCTGAGCTGGGTGGCATGGGGCCTGTCTACTCTTTGTCAGGCCTGAGCTGCGCGGCACCTGCTGCTGCTTCCTCGGATTAGCTGCTATTATCGGGGGAAAGTATGTGCACATCTGCTTGCGGCTGGCATCTGGAGTGTATAGCCATGGAGCCCAGATCTGCGGCGTAGGACATGCAATGAGGGCCAGACCCTTACTAGCGGTGAGTGCTGCCACCCGGGTCACCCCTCGCATATCTGACCCAGCAGCTCACATGTGGTGGCTGGCTCCTCATGTGGACCACCTCGTCCTTTAGAATCCTGCATTTGGCATGGTGGGGTGAGGAAACGGGACTGAACTGGCTGCTTGATTTTCTGTCAACAGACGCAATCCGAGGCCTCCCTGGAATGATCAGGGCAAGACAGTCACCAAGACATAGACATAAAAGAGCTCCCAGTTGATGTGAAGTTGAGCATGAAGGCTATTGATGCCAAGCTGGACCTCCTCAACAATCGCTTAGATCACGTCAAGCAGCGTGTGGACAAGCATAAGGACGGACTAGATCATCTGGAGAATCCATGTCTCGGACGTGTATGATACACAAGCAAACTCCAAGGAACAACTATTGAAGATGGACAGGGTGCTCGATCTCATAAAGGCCATAAACGAAGACCTTGAAATGAGCTCTCAGCACAAGTATCTGTGGATCACGGGACTCCCGGAGTCCACTGCCATTACCAAAATGGAGGACTTTGTGGAGACCGTGCTGCTCGAATTGTTCGGAGAAGGCCTGTACACAGGCTTCATCACTGTGTGCACTGCTCGCCGAGGTCGCGGCCCCCACCGGGCATGCCGGCTCGCCCCATAGTTGCACAACGTGTGAAATATAGAGACTGTGATCTTCTTGAGGCTTGCAGGTGAGCGGGGTTCCATCCAATATCAAGAAAATAGCCTATCTTTCTATCCAATTTCATGATGTCCATGCAAGCTGCTTGCCATGAAGTCTTACCAGCCAAAAGGATCCTCCAGAAAGCCAAAATCCCTTATGCACTAATGCACCCAGCTAAAGTCAGAATTACTCTGGATGGTAAACCACAATATTTCACAGATCCCAAATCCGTTCTCAAATTCGACAAGCAGGCTACCAAAGTAACACATTTGCCCCGCAACTCACCGCAAGCTGCGGATTAGAACTTAGTAAGTGATAATGATTGATCATCGGTCTTGTTTATTCCAGAGGGTTTCAACTTTTCTTCTTATCCCTTTAACTTGCTACTGTTTTCAAATGTTCTCATTATGTGGCAAGTGGCCATGCTCTGGTGTGATATTATCACTGTTCTTGATATGCGATTATAGTGGCGAGCTGGTTAAGCGTGTCTATACGCTCCTTCCGTTCCCCTTACTGACCACCCCCTGCTTTTGGCTCTCCATGACAGAGGTGCTGTGAAGGTTGTACGCGTGTGACAGCTTACAACATTCTCAGAGCTATATTTTGAAGACCATTTTATTCCACAGTTCGTCCTCCCCTACTCCTACCTTCCTACACACTCTTCTGTATTATCAACTCCGGGCAACATGTGGCGCTATTAATGACACATTCCCAGCCCCTCAGCTACTCTCCCAGCACTGGAACTTATCCATGCTTTCCCATCCCTGCACAAACTAATTTCTCACCTCTATAACAGTATGCAAATTACGTTCCCGCTCATAAGCCCACCGATTCGCAGGGTGTGGGATGTAGACATTGACCCCCTCTAACAGATACGCAGTGGGAGCTCTGCTGTGAACAGCTGGCATCCCTCTCTTCAAATTACAAACTAGGACTGATACATTTCAAATTTCTCCACCGCTTGTACCGCACTCCGATTCAGTTCTTCAGAATGGGGCTCGTCCTTGACTCCCATTGCTTCCACTGTGGCTCCCCTCAAGCTTCCTATATACATCTGGCATGGCAGTGTCTGAAAGTGAGTCATTCTCGGAAGAGGTGGACACAACTATACAAGCTATTACTGGACACCTACCACCCTAAACCCCCCTGGTAGCACTCCTGGGATGCCTGTATCCAACCGTAAACTCACTGTCATGCTGTTGCTATTAACTAAACGTAGGGTAGCCATGATAGGGCCGGAAAACCGCTTCTGCATGTAAGTATTGGTTAAAAGATGTCACATTTTGTCAGGAGAAACAATCTAATTACTGGAATTTGATGCCAATACGTTCCCGTCCCAAAGATATATGGGAGCCCTTTCTGTCCTTTCTCTGCCAAAAGGACGCCTCTTCATCTTTGACAGACGAGTCTGAGCGGGGGGGACATATGGATGAAGATAGCACTCTAGAATTACATTATCTGGCTGACAGGGCTGGTTTGGGGAAAAAGGAATCTATACAAGATAGCCATTGGGATTAGGGCGTTAAGGTCGTTCATGGCCTGTCTTGAGTGACATGGATGGCTATCATGCATTTCATCAAATCCCCTTGCATTGCATGTTTGTCATCAATGATAGACGTTGTTAAGGCAAGCCAGCAAATCTTCTAAGTCTCACCTACAGAGAGATGCAGCTGCCTGTTGTCGAACGCCTATTGACTACAATGTAAAGTATACAGTGCGCTTTGGGTCCCCACCTTGCTAGTGATTGGATTGCTTTCTTGTCTGTCTCAGTTTCATGCTCTTAATTTGATGGCTTTCCTCCCTGTTCTTGTGTTTGTTCCACCCCTGGATCATGGCTTCAATATCATTGTCTTTTTCGGATGAATTTTATCTTCCCATTGCTAATATTAGGGAACAATTTTTTAATTTCTGTTTAAGCACTCCATGGAAGCGTGTTGCTTTTTTTGACTAATCCCACTCTCAGCGGGGAGTCTTGTTGCATGCCGGATGGTGGGTGAACTGCTGTGTGCCCTTCCAAAAGCTCATGGGCATTTGTTGGTTAATTGTTTTACGCAGCGGCTAAGCTGCAGGAAGGAGCACCATCTCATAAAGGTCAGAAGAGGCTCTTGATCTGAACTGTGTCGTGATTGAGTCAGCACAGTGAGCCCAGGAGTTAAAGTGACTCGCCATTGATAGAGCGTTGCTGATGCGAAAATTGTAGGGGTGCACCATATTCATTGTTAGTCAGCACCCGCATATAACTAAGCATGTTATCAAAGAGTAATAGAAATGTATTCATTGAAGTAGAAATGTAAACAGGCCTCGAGAGAAGAGAAAGGCAAGCAGTTATTCTGAAATGCATTGGTGTATGTGTAATGCTTAGTATAATAATGTCATGCATTAAGAGACATTAAGTCATGTTAGAAGAGTGAAGAAGGTAGTTCTCTTACTAAAATGAGACGAATAAATTGAATTAGTAATTGTACTCTGTTTAGTTTGAGGCCTAACCATGTATGTAAAGTGAAGGCCTTAGTTTTTTTTAGCCATGTTTTATTATGACGACAGGATTTTAGCAAAGCTTAAATTGCAGTGAGTTGTGAAACCTCATGATGTTAGGGTTTTTTTTCTGTTCAGCATTTGGCTGCAGGTTCAAAGCCATGTAGCTCGTTAGTTAGAATAAGTCTTTGTTCAAATGGAATGGAGACAGAAGGAGTAGACAGGAAGGGAGTGGATTGGAATGTAAAGTTGCATCTCCTGGTACAGAAAAGGCCTGGGACCCAAGGTCGAGTTCATGGAAAGGAAGATGAAAGGATCCAAATGGAAATCTACTGAAGGAAGAAGCTGCCTGAAGGGGTGTGCTGAAGGGCGTGTACAGCTTTTTGGGGTTTTGTATTAGGGACAGAGCCCCGTGGGTTGAGCAGACGAGACTTAGGAGAGGGACTGAAAGGAGCATTATAGATCGAGCTCTCATATGGTGAAGACTTCTTAGGAAGTTTCACTGCTGACACCTTTTATGCGATCCTCACCTGGAAGGGAATGTTGAGTAGGGATGTCACCTTAGAATAGAGTAGGGACAGTAATGATTTGATTCATGACTTTGAACTTTGATATCACAATTGCTATAGGGTACTTGATGCTTTTGGAAGCTGTAATTCTGTTTATCTTTAGTCATATGCGGATACTTCGTAGACTAGCATTTGTATTAGTCCCCATTTATCTTTTGTGTTTTGTATCGAGGTGCCTATATCTTCAGATGTTTTTGCTGATAATAAAAGGTCAACCTCCCAGATTATGAGTCTTCCTTTCTGAAATGTCAAATTGCGGTAAATACGATTTGATAATTGTGTTTCTTCCCTCTACGTTATTCTGCAAATAAAAAGATCCTGGCGACCTGAGTAGGTTCTTGTAGATAATCAGATGAGATCAAGAACCGGCGTTCACAGTTGGTAGCAGACACGGATGGTTTATTTCTGATAGCGAGGGAAGATTGAGATTAGGATAAGTGATCCTTGAGGCCCATCAATGATAAGTGAGGTTGAATCATCAGAGGGCGAACGGCAGACGGCCTGGCGGACGGACGTAGATGGCGAGTAGCAGTGCGGCAGCAAGCAGAAGCTCGAAGAGTGAGTATGAACAGGATACGATGTTGTAGATTGCGGTGTTGTATTATGTGAGATGTTTTGCGGAGTTGGTGTGAATGTTGTGTGATTGTGAGATCAGGCTGTGAGCGCGCGCAGCCCGGGAAAGTCTTAGGCGATGAGAAGCCTAAGCGAGAGGGTGTAGAAGACACCCCTGGTAGATTTTGTTGACCATTGATCGTGAGGTACCATCGATCACCTGGACCGAGATAGGGGGAGTGAATGTATGAGTGTGTGACAACCTGACGCTGGTCGTGGGTTGTTGTATGTGGAATTGAGTATTTGTAACCTATCAGAGGCGATCTGTCTGCCCGGCAGGGACAGATAGTAACCAACCGAGGTCGACAATTTCGAGAGACTGTGGACGGACAGTCAGAGGCTGTGGACGGACAGCCAGAGGAGTAACTTGTTTGGGACAAACGGGTATTTCAGCGGGTGAATGGGACGAATGCAAGGGTGAGACGAGCGGTGAGCAGGAGGGGAACTGCTGCGAGAGGAGGAACAGTGACGTCAGAAGGTGTCGCGCTGCGATATGCTGGTTGGTGTAGTTCGCGCTGTCATTGGCGGACAGATACCAGGAAGTAAACAGAGATTGTGCGCGTTTAGCATTTGGTCATTATGAAATGTTTTAAAGTTTTCCGAGAATTGTGTCGAGGGGATGAACATGTGGTTACTCGAGAGGGTGTGGAGGCCCCTCCGGAGGACACGCCAGCACACTACATGGCAAGAAATGTAGGGTTGCATACCATAGTTTGGCTTGAGAACTGGCATAAAATGACTCAAGGTGAAGGAGAGTTAGCGTTCCCACGGTATGGTTCATTCAGATTAGCGGTGTTGTATCAGCTGAAGACTGTGATGGCAGCTTTACGACCTATGCCGAGGCCCACACAATTTGAAGCACTACATGCGTGGATTAGAGCAGCGCATGATAAGGAGAGAGGCAGAAATCAGGAAAGGGTGAAAAGGTCGGTCCAGGCTTTCCAAGATGCTAGATGGGATGCAGCGGAGAAAAGATGGAGAATGCAGGCAATAGAGGGACATAAATTATATCCCTTATTGGAGACGACAGAAAAGTCGAAGGAAAAGACAGTAGAAGGGGATGAAGACAGTGACACGGATGATAGCCTGGTAGAAAGGTTGTTATCCGAGAGACCACCTCCATACAATCCCGATGCCTCAGAAGGCAATGAGACGAAAGAAGAAGAGTGTAGGGGAACGGTACCCCGATCAGAAGTAAGAGTAGAAGGAAAGATCTCTATGGGAACCGAGAATATCAGGTATAAGTCTGTAGGCAGCTCGGAGGTGGAGAGAGGAGTGAAGTTACCAGATGCGCTGAAAATACCAGTTATCATCGGACCTATTGAGTCGATGTATGAGCTTGAGCCAGAAACGGCAGGGAGTTTAGAACAATCAGAGGGCAGGACGAGAAATGGAGTTGAGGAAAATGGATTGGTGAGGAGAATGGAGCGGATTCCGAAGCCTATAGAATGGAGTACGCCGATGCCAGCTACAGCAGACTCCTCAGGAGGACGGGGAGAATCGAGACCTACTAGACCAAGGTCTTTAGTTGAGTCAAGATCAGATTTGAGAATGTGGACACCACCGGTGAGAACTCAAAGTCAAGGTGTGTTAGACGCAGAAAGGGATCGAGGGACGATTTTAAATCGCTCTGTTCCCATGGGCAGATCAGGAGAGGGTAGGCCACAGGAAAGAGAATGTGAGTACAATGACAGGGATGGTACAGTCTGCCGAGAAGTTCTGAGGGGAGCTTTGAGAGGGAAAATGTTGGATGTCGTAAGGCTAAAGGCAGAGTTGGATGAGATAATAGGTGGAAATCTACCCCTGGAAAGAATACTAACTTACGAACAAGATGAGTTACTCTTTTTAGCAAAAGATGTGAATCGTAAAGCACGCACGGCTCATGAGAAATTGTCAGAGCTGGCAAAAAGATATGGGGTGGATTTGTCGAAAACTAAAGCGCTGCAAGGAGATCACCGGCTACAGTATAGTGATCAGGAATTGGAAGATAAGAGACTCATGGGATTGAGAACCCATGTCAAAGATTTGATTATAGCAATGCGGGCATGGATCATGCTCGATAAGTGGGAAGAAAGATGGTCCAAGAAGAAAAGTTCTAGAGGAGTAGTGGGAGAGACGCCACCTCCGGGTGGAGGCATGACGGCAATAGGGAGTTTCCCTTTAAGGGAGGTACAGAATGGAGGGTACGTACATGTACCCTGGAGTAGAGGGGACTTGGCTGCCTTCACAAATGATTTTCCCCGGCTAAGGGAAAAGCCTGTGGAATGGTACAAGCAAGTTGATCGCTTTGTCAAAATCTCGAAGGTATTGTGGATTGATTTGAATACTTTGTTTGACATTGTGATCCCGGGGGATCTGTGGTCGGCATGTAAAGTTGCGATTGAATGGCCAGCCTCAGAGCCCGACAGGGATTTCATTACACATGGCCCGTCGCCGATAGTGATGAAAAAGTTCGAACAGGTAATCACTTGGTTGAAATCGAAGGTCTCACCTCAAGACACCGATTGGGTGAAGATAGATAGGACTGTACAAGAGCCTAAGGTGACAGTGCATGAATTTTACGAGAGGCTTTTACAGGCTTTTAAACAGTACAGTGGTTTGGAGGCGTTGGACACCAAAGACATGGGACAATTTGTGTCCAAGTTTGTGTTGGGATTGAGGCCAGAGGTTAGTCTGATGATACAGCAACATTTGATTTGTTGGCAGAATAAGCCTGTGGATGAGATTCTCCGATATGCTAGATATTGCAGCGATAAGATTGAGTCTAAGCACAAGAAATTGAAAGATAATCTGCTATTAGTACAGATGCAGACCGCAGTTCAGGGACAGTCTACCGGAGGAGCACAGAATGCTCAAGGACAGGCGAGGCCGAGAGGAGTAGATCCTAAGACCGGAATAGATGTGGCAGTGTTGAAAAAGACCACAGCTTGTCATCTTTGCCACCAGATTGGACACTGGAGACGCGAGTGTCCTTTTAATCTGTTAAATCAAATACAGCAGGAAGAAGAGTTGACCCATGTTCCAGTGGCAGACACACTCCCTGTAGTGACGCAACCTAGAATGACAAAAGGGGGGGATGAATGTTCCGCAGGTACAGGTTCCCCGACCGCCTAGAATACAGAATATGCAGCAGGGAGCTCGGACGTATGTACAGATGCCTCTATTCGAAGCGAATGGGGAAGATGATTCCGATCCAGCAACAAGATCTTGCTAGGGAGGAGAAGATGATTGTACGCTTCGAGCGGTCCTGGAAGTAGAGCAGAAGGGACCCTTTGTAGAAGCAGAGATCGATGGACACCCTACGACCTTTTTGGTTGATACGGGGGCTACAAGATCGACTGTAAGATCCGCAGTGATCCCGGATCTACCCCTTTCTGGCCAAACAATCCAAGTTGTTGGGGTAGCAAATAAGAAATTGACTAGCTCACTGACGGAACCAATACCGATTAGGATTGGGAACTTCAGTGACAGACACCAGTTCGTGGTGTGTGATTCTAGTCCAGTCTTTTTGTTAGGAAGAGATCTATTGTGTAAGCTTAATTGTACCATCTATTGCACCCCGAATGGAGTGGAAGTCCAGACCAGAAACGATAATGCGACCTTTAAGGTTGCGAACCAGCGTTGGTGCGTGGAAATGTATCCTGCACTCACGGTGGAGGAACTCCCTTTAGACCTGAGGGAGTCTGTGTCAGTTGATGTATGGGACCTTAGTGGGGAAGAGATCGGACTAGTTAAAGGTGTAGATCCAGTGAAAATAAGAGTCAAAACGAATGTAGAATACCCGAGAACTCCCCAGTATAAATTGTCAACGGAAACTATTGAGGGGATTAGACCCGTAATTGAGTCCATGCTTAGGCAAGGAATTTTGAGAGAAATCAGGGGTAGTCCATGTAACTCACCCATAATGGGATTGCAGAAACCGAGCGGGAAATTCAGGATTGTGCAAGATTTGCGAAGAATTAATGAGATCGTAAACCCAATGGTTCACCGTGATTGACCTGTGTCAAGCCTTTTTCTCGATTCCTCTGCATGAGGAGAGCCAATTTCGTTTTGCGTTTAGGCTGGAAAATCGTGTGTTAACATGGTGTCGTATCCCACAGGGGTACACTGAGAGCCCGTCTATTTTCAATCAGATTTTGAAAAAGAACCTTGAAGGTCTGGTGCTTCCCCAAGAGCCTGTTCTCGTCCAGTACATTGATGATTTGCTTGTGGCGTCAAAAGCTGAGGACGCCTGCAGGATTGATACAGTAGCACTGTTGAATCTCCTAGGAGAGAATGGGCATAAGGTGTCTCCAAATAAATTGCAGTACTGTCTGAGTGAAGTACAGTATTTAGGTCATCGGATTGAGAAAGGTAAAAGAAAGAT
Organism: Triturus cristatus; assembly: GCF_964204655.1. NCBI lineage: Eukaryota > Metazoa > Chordata > Amphibia > Caudata > Salamandridae > Triturus > Triturus cristatus. Next base: position 139,510,537 of record NC_140591.1, on the reverse strand, counting down.
ATCACCAGATCGCATAGATGCGATTTTGAGAATGCCCGTCCCTACGACTCAGAGGGCAGTTCGAATGTTCTTGGGAATGGTTGGCTATTGTCGCCAATGGATCCCGAACTTCTCCTTTGAAGCGAAGCCCTTACAGCGGCTGACGCGCAAGGATGTGAGTGGATGTATGATGTTACAACGCATGCTGTTACAACGCATGCTGTTACAACGAAAGTTTTACAACGCAAGTATATTGACAACGCAGGACATTACAACGCAAGTCTTTACATCGACTTGCACTAGATGGCGTGCTAACATTAAAAAAGTGTAATTTACTATTCCAACTCCAGTCCACGTAACAGTAGGGAAGGTGTTGGGATAGTAAACTACACTATTTTTAATGTTAGCACGCCATCTAGTGCAAGTCGATGTAAAGACTTGCGTTGTAATGTCCTGCGTTGTCAATGCACTCGCGTTGTAACAGTTTCGTTGTAATGGTAGTGCGTTGTAAAAGTTGCGTTGTAAATTTTGGTCCCCATGTGAGTGATCCGGTACCATGGGATGAAGACTGTTTAAGGTCATTTCTGAAACTAAGAGAAGCCTTGTGCTGTGCGCCAGCTTTGGGAATGCCTGACTACAAGAAGGCATTCGCATTGTTTTGCTGTGAAAAAGAAGGTTGCGCATTGGCAGTGGACCAGTTGCCTATTTTTCGGATACACTAGATCCAGTAGCCTCTGCGTTGCCCGGATGTCTCAGATCTGTTGCTGCAACAGGTGTCAGTATCGAGAGATGTGAGAGCATTGTAATGGGTCATCCGCTTACTGTGCATGTGCCACATTCTGTTGAACTGTTGATGACCAGGACTAAGACACAACACCTCACGAATAATAGATTGACACGTTATGAACAAGTCATCCTAGCTGCTGAGAATGTAACGTTGAAGAGGTGTTCTGTTTTAAATCCTGCCACATTGTTACCGATCCTGAATATAGATGATGAAGATTGTGAGGATCATGACTGCCTCGATGTGACTGAATTGTGCACCAAACCCAGACCTGATATTGTGGATGAACCACTTTCCGAGCCAGATGAAATATTCTTTGTGGACGGTTCATGTTTAAGAGACAATACGGGTCAGTTGAGAGCAGCCTTTGCTGTCTGTACCATCACCGGAGTGGTCGAAGCCGCTTGTCTAGAAGGAGTATACTCCGCACAGGTGGCTGAGCTTATTGCTTTGACTCGTGCCTGTTTGGCTGCTAACCAGATCCGTATAACAATTTATACGGACAGCCAGTACGGGTTTGGTGTCGTTCACGACTTCGGACAGTTATGGTCCCAGAGGGGGTTCATGACATCATCTGGGTCACCCATTAGAAATGGAGAATATGTGAGGCAATTGTTGGAAGCATTGCAAGGCCCAGATGAAATCGCAGTGGTGAAGTGTTCTGCTCATACGAAGGGAAATGATTTTGTGTCTCTTGGAAATAATTATGCAGACGAAGTTGCTCGATTTTGTGCAGGACAGGGGTGTGACTTTACAGAATGACACATAAGGGGAAATGAAGAATCAACTGACCTCAGTGTGATGTTGGCGATGCCCTATACGTGGGAAGAGTTAAAACAATTGCAAGACGAGGTGTCTGACCAGGAACGGGATAGTTGGGTGCGAGCTGGATGTGAGAAAGGAGATGTGGATGTTTGGGTTTCAAGTGATGGAAGAGCGGTGTTACCAGAATGTCTGTTGAATCCGATGGCACGATTGATACATGGTGCTGTACATCTTGGCAGGGATGCGATGGTGCGAGTGTTTCGTCAAACATGGTCCAATACGAAGTTTCGGGCAGCAGCCGAAGCTGTATGTCAGAGATGTGTCACCTGTCAACAAATGAATGTAGGGAAGAGGACAGCTGTGACAATGAGTCACATAGGGAGGTCAGGTGGCCCTTTCAACAGGATGCAGTTAGATTTCATTGAGATGCCAAAGTGTAATGGGTTGAGGTACATATTAGTCGTAGTGTGTGTCTTTTCTAGATGGGTGGAGGCTTACCCAACACGTAGGTGTGATACTCTAACTGTAGCTAAGTTACTGTTGAGAGAGCTCATCCTGAAGTTCGGGTTCCCGACCTCTTTGGAATCGGACAGAGGAACGCATTTCCACAGTGAAGTAATGAAGTTGCTTTGTGCCGCCCTGAACATAGATCAAAGGTTACATTGCAGTTATCGGCCAGAGGCTTCTGGGATAGTAGAACAAGTTAATGGGACATTGAAGGCCCGAATGGCAAAGGTGTGCTCCTCAACCCCTCTGAAGTGGCCAGATGCCTTACCTTTGGTTCTTATGAGTCTCCGGAGTGTGCCAGATAGGAGAACTGGATTGTCGTCCCATGAAATATTGATGGGGAGAGCGATGCGTGTGCCAGCAATACCCGCCTCTGCATTGATAAATATCACTGATGATGTAATTCTCAACTACTGTAAAGGCCTGGCTGACGTGGTTCATTCTGTGTCCCAGCAGGTGCAGGCGGTAGCTGTTCCAGCCGCAAGTGATCTGTGCCACGACCTGTGCCCAGGGGAATTGGTGTTGGTACGGAAGCACGTGAGGAAGAGTTGCTTGGACGTTCGCTGGAGAGGCCCTTACCAGATTATTCTGGTTACAAATACTGCAGTGAAGTGTGGGGGACTACCGAACTGGGTGCACGCCTCCCATACCCGTAGAGTTCCAGCACCCTTGGAAGATACAGCCCCTCTCGTGAACGAAAACCCAGCTGAGGTGGCAGGGCCATCTGAGAGGGCAAGTCAAGCTGTAAGGGTGACTGACGCAGCTGGTTGTGCACTGGAACAAGCTGTAAGCGAGAGTGAGAGAAACTCCGAATCAGAACCAGAAGCGGAAGAAGGTGCAGTAGGAGGAGTGGAGCCAAATTCTGCCGGGGAAGACAGTAGTGCACAGGGTATCAGAAGGGAGAGCAGGGGTGTCTCAGAAGCAGAAAGAGTTTGGCCCGTGAGTCTGAGACGGGTAAATTCGAGAGGGACACCGAGAAGAGATCTTGCCCCAGTATCGGAGGTGACCGAGTCAGAACAGAGTGAGGAAGATCAAGATCCGGAAGCTCCGAGAAGGTCGAGGAGAGCCAGAGTGCCGTGTCACAGGTACGCTTCACCTGAGTGGATGTACTTAGCAATGAATGCTAGGACCGATGAGTACGGGGAGGCTGAGGTCGATTACTCTTGTCAGCGGTCCACCGGCTCTGAGGGCGGAAGTGTTGCTGAAGATCCCAGGATTGGAGATCGAAGGAGTATTGACTCTCCATTTTCCAGATCCACCGCTTCTGAGTAACATTCGTGGTCTGATTTTGGATACATTGGCTTTCCCGAACTTTGTAGTTGTACCTTCTCCCCAAGAACGGAAAACTCTCAAACTTGAAATTTTGCAAGGAGTCCTAGAGCTGTTGGGACCTGCAGTTATTTTGGATTAGGGATGAACTTTGTCGAGAAAGAGCTAAAGGAAGGGAGCCTTTGCTGATCCGAAAGAAAGTAGAGAACTGAACATTAGAAGAGAAAATTAGCTACAGGGGATAATTGTTGCATTGAGATACAAGCCTGAATGAGGAAGAGACTCTCGCCCATTGTTATTGAATTAGATTCTGAGCGAGGAGGAAAAATGGTGGAGCCTAGAAATTCACACCGTAGGGCGCAGATAGTGATAGGTACACTTTTGGGAGTAGTCATAGCTGTTATATTTGCAGTAGTCATAACTTTGTATGCAGTGGCCCACAGGGAAGAGGGGAAGATGCTGGGAACACCTACACCTGTCACTCCCAGTACCAAGAAGGATATTTCAGGAGATAGAAGGGCGATGATGCTAGAAGAGAGTCGTATGCTACACATGGATTTGTCGAGAGGTGATTTCAAACTCAATGCGTATGCGAAACTGTTGTATGAGTACGTTGATGCGATGTGTGGTAAATAAAATAAATATTACCGGACTGAATTTCATGCGGAATCTTAAATTAAAGTAAAATAGCTCAAAATAACGAGAGGCAGAATCCGTGGTATAAGAGGTTTTCTAATGGGCTTTATTCCATTCAAAATGGCCGACTCGAGTCGCGGCCCTCAGGTTCCGTCACCACGAAGGTTCAGGAAGTGAAGTACAATAATTTATTAACAGACATATATTTTTATAATAAGTACATTACAATGAAACGAATGTAGAAGGCGTAACATTTGATAAGAAAAATGACGTAACAGTGACATAATCGAAACTAGGCGTAATAAGGAATAAAAGAAACATGATTGGTTAGAATTATCAGGCATAGGTGGATCTATAAGATAATACTTGGCATAGATGCGCGCGCGGCAGCATGACGTGTAATTGACGTGCAACTAGGGGGTGAAGGGGACTTGACATTTAGCTCTACATGTGGAGACGAGAAGTCTGGGGTCAAGTCAACCTAATCCCAAATCATATCTAACATCCTATGTTTAAAGAACTATGTTATCCACAAGGAAGGACTCTCGGACAGAATCTATTCTATACTGACTGTGTGCGTTGTACAAGCGTCTAAGTGTCTATATGAGATGCGAGGGATAGAAAACTTTCCATGGCAACAGGGCTATGAATCACTTGCAGGAGGACGGAAAGGCTGAGTCCTTTGCTTGTGAGCTAAAGGAAATGTTTACCTAAATCACTGGACAGGAATGCATCGGCTGGAGAGCAAAATAGATAATTCGAAGGTGAAATACAACTTCTTGGCAGACAGGCGAAAACTGGCCGAGGCAGGCACCGTTAGCTGCACAGGGAGTAGGACAAAGTTCATGGATACAGATGCGAGCTCAAGCTGAAGCTGTCAGAGACAGAGAGCAGGGAAAGGCTTTGAGGACAGAATCGGGCCTACTCGCCTGAACTGTAAAAATGGAGTAACTTAGCCATATAAAGTCGGTGGCCTTTCATACTAAGGAATCGAATATCCAGCCCATTGATGGCGGATCTGACAGAGAACATGTTGACAGTAGACACACATATGTTTGCGTCTTAGAAACTGGAACTGGAGGGAACATACATGTACTTGTAACATGCATATAAAACCGTTGGGGTCCACGATAGGGGACATAACTGATCAGGAAAATCCACATTTCCACATTCCCTCCTTGTCCCCTTCTTGCCCTTCACGAGACATCAATCTTCATCATTCCATTGATTTGCTCATGGAGCATCATTTCTTCTTCTTTCTTCTTCCGGGATCTTGAGCGAAAACCTTGATGTGGAATACACGATGTGGCACACAGACCACAAATCGCTGGTCCACATTGCAGGCATAGACAACAACTGAAGAGCATAAGAAGGCCAATACCTAGGAAGGATAGAACTCTCCATCCCCAGGCTGATATCACACTCCAAAACCACCCGGACCACGTCCAAGTGCCTGGATTCTCGTGTATCTGGCTTACAATCTTATGAAGGCGTGTTATAGCTTTATATACAGATGGCGAATTTTCGATAATAATCAGGGGGAGCTAGGAAAACAGGTGGCAAAAGGAATGCTATGTAACAGGTACCATCCCAATCTAGAGGCAGACGCATATATGCCGTCTGACCACATATGAAGTAGGAATGGCGAGAAGCTCTAAATGAAGATTTGCCTTGATCACTATATTCTACTGTAGTAACGCATTGGCTATGGCCCATATGTATGGAACCAACTTTTCTTACACATAATTCACCCTTAACTGGAAATACTGACATAGTGGGCAAAATTAGTTCAACTTCGGATTTGACATTCAGAATCATAAGATTAGGTGTAAAATTACCTAATTTATACACTTCATTTTCTAAATCAGTTCCTGTTCTACTGGGGTGACCCTCCTTATTAGGGTGACAGACTTTGAATAAAACTAGATTCAGATTTCCCCATATCCAATGTTGTTGATAAACTGCTGTGTCTGGGTCTATGGAATTTAATAAACTAAACCATGCTCCACAGGAGCCATTGTGTGTGAATGGATGTGGAAAGAAAGGCAGAACTCCTTTGTTATTCTGATAGGGAGGAAGTCGGCCACACACCCAACAATTGGTCGCATTACTAGTCTGATGGGAATGATGTAACATACTAATGAATGTGTTATTGCGCAGCGCAAGTCTATAAGATAATTCATGTGGCGGTAGGTCACTAAAAGAATGTTCATCAGTTATATTGAAAACACGTTTAGAAACAGGATGATATATGTGCAAAATCATACTCGTAATAATTACTAAAATACTCAATAAAAACAAAATTAATAATGTCACAATACAGTGGTTACGCAGTAATTTACAATAAGCATGTCGTTTCATTATGATTCTGGACTCTACATGATTCAGACCTAAAGGGTACATGTCGGGACAGATTCAACCGCTTCACCTTGGAGAGGACTTAAACAATCAAATCGTCCGACAGTTTAGATCTGGACCTGAGTTTCTGTTTATAGCACTGAGAGTCATTTTGTTCAACAAAAGGAAGTTTTGAATCAGTCTGTGAGGGAGTGCAGGGCACAGTGTCTATATCTGAAGGTAGTCCATGAAATTTTTTTACGTGACTCGAATGAATCCACCCCTTTCGTCCCTCGATCTTCACGGCTGTTCTTGTGGTCAACAGGACCAACTTGGGTGCTTTCCACCTGGGCTCCAATTGACTCTTCCTGTCGAAATTTCTCACAAAGACAAGATTACCCGGAACAACGTCATGGGGTTTCGCCTCAGTGTTGTCGGGAAAGGCTGCAGCTACCTGTGAACGAGAAGATTGTAGTGCAGACATCAAGGAAGCCAGGTAATCTGTCAGCATATTACAGTCAACATCAGTTATTTTACGTGGTATAGGCGTCCCCCACATATTCGGTGGTCTACCAAAGATCACCTCATACGGGGATAGCCCTGTTCTAGAGTGTGCTACCATTCTCATGTAAAAGAGTGCAACTGGTAATGCTACTATCCAGTCGACACCTTTCTCTCTACATATTTTGGACAGTCTGATTTTCAGTGTCTGGTTATGTCTTTCTACGAGACCTGCTGCCTCGGGGTGTCGGACACAGTGGAATTTCCACTGATATCCCAACAAGAGTGAGACATGTTTCATTAATTCGGATGAGAAAGGCTGACCGTTATCTGAATATACAACACGTGGTAAACCGTACCGTGGGAAGAATTCTCGAACTAGCTGCTTGGCAGTAGTCGGGGCAGTGTAATCTGATACGGGATACGCCTCTGTCCAACGGGAGAGAGCGCAGACAACTACGAGGACATATTTGAATCCTCGACAACGTTCCATCTGAATATAATCCATCTGGAAGACTTCAAAAGGATGGTCAGGAGGCTGAAATCCACCCTGCTCTACGGGAACACTCTTTCCTGGATTAAACTGACAACATATCATACAGGTACGAACTTTTTGTTTAGCTGCTGCTCGTAAATGTTTGTTGAACCAAATGTGCTGAATGCTGTCTAGCATAGCCTTCTCTCCTAAATGTGCTGGACTGTGAACTGTAGCTATAATGGCTTGAACCATGGAATCAGGGAGGAACCATACAGATTTCTCCTTCGTCATCCATCCTTGATCTGTCTGGATCCCTCCTAGTTCAGTCCATTTCTTTATTTCTTCTGCTGTGGCATGTGTCTGTATGTCAATTACGTCAAGTGTGGGATCCTTAATTGCCATACACTGTGTTGGGGTCTGAACTATTGGCTTTGTCATGTCTAATGTGCGATTCTGAGCAGTCTGTTTAGCTGTTCTGTCAGCTAAATCATTGCCTTGAGAAATGGTATCAATAACCTTCGTGTGTGCTTTACATTTCATAATCGATATAGCAGTGGGTAAATGTATTGCGTCTAACAAGGCATGAATGAGGGGTCCGTGCTGAATGTGGGCACCATGGGAAGTAAAATAACCTCTCTCTCGCCACAGCACGCCGAAGTCGTGTACAACTCCGAATGCATAACGTGAGTCAGTGTATACATTAACTTTCTTATTTGTGGCTTGAATACAGGCTTGTGTTAGAGCAATAAGTTCTGCTGCTTGGGCTGACAGAGTATCTATACAATGTGTCTCAATAACTTCAGTGTCTGTTGTGACTGCATACGCGGCCACTAAATCTCCTTTACTTGTTCTCATGCATGATCCGTCTACATACAACGTCAGGTCTGGATCTAACAATGGAACGTCTGTCAAGTCTTGTCTAGGTTTCGTCTTTATTTCAATGATTTCAACACAATCATGAGCTAGTGGGTCTGTTCCAATTACAGGTAATAGTGTAGCAGGATTCAATGTATTACACCGTCGGATCTCTATGTGTGGTTGAAACAATGTCAGTTCATAACCGGTAAGTCTTGCTATGGTCAAGTGTTGCGTTTGTGTTCGGTTCACAAGAACCTCTACTGCATGTGGTACTTGTACTGTCAATGGGTGTCCTAATACTATGGCATCGCTTTGTCTGATTGCTAAAGCTGTCGCTGCCACTGATTTCAGGCATGCAGGCAAAGCCTGAGCTACGGGATCTAATGTACTGGAAAAATAAGCACATGGCTTGCGTGATCCTGCTTGATCCTGAGTGAGTACTGACAAGGCAGTACCTTCGCGTTCTGTAACAAAGAGTGTAAAAGGTTTGCTATAACATGGTGTTGCTAAAACAGGTGCTTGACATAAAGCTTCCTTTAAGCTTTCAAAAGCTTGTGTATGTTCCTGAGTCCAAGGGAGAACAGTCGATGTGGCTGCCTCCTGTGTGGTTAACTGAATGAGTGGTTTTGCTAGAAATGCGTACTGAGGGATCCACTGCCTACAATATGAAGTGAGGCCTATGAAAGCCCGCACCTCCTTTTGTGTCTGGGGTATTGACATGTTAGCAATTAACTGGATGCGATCTGGTGTAAGCTGCCTTCCCTCCTTGGACAGCGAGTGACCAAGATAAATAACTCGCTGAACACAGAATTGCAGCTTAGAAGGGGACACCTTGTGCCCCTTGTCGGCTAGGAAATGTAAAACTGTCAGAGAAGCTTTTTCACATTCTGGCTCGCTTCTCGCGGTGATCAGCAGATCATCGACATATTGAAGCAGTGCAGTATTGACTGGCATGTGGATACTGTCAAGTTCTCGTTTCAGTGCTTGGCTGTAGATGCTGGGGCTTTCTGTAAATCCTTGGGGAGCGCGTGAGAATTTAAAGCTGCGCCCATTTAAACTGAATCCGAACAAGTATTGGCTTTCCGGATCTATTGGGACGCTGAAAAAGGCATTCTTGAGATCAATTACAGTAAAGAATGTTGCTTCGGAATCAATTGCTGTCAACAATGATGATATATCAGGGACCACAGGGAATTGTGGTACAATACACTTGTTTAGTTCACGCAAATCAATAACCAATCGGTACACTGGGGGAGCAGTAGGATCAGTTCGTTTAAGAATCGGAATTATCGGTGAATTACATACATTGGAGTCTGTTTCTACAACTACTCCCTGGGCAATTAGCTCATCAATGATTTTCAACAAAGCCACTACAGCATCATGCGGTAACTTGTATTGTCGCATTCGTGGTAATACCACTCCTGCTTTCAATGTAACTCGATAGGGTGTAATGTTCATGCAGCCAACATCCGTAGGGCCTTGTGCCCATAGATGTACTGGTAAAATCTGTAGTCGGGGATCCATGTCTCTAGACACATAGTGACCTTTAAAATCACGCAAAAACAACCTTACTCCTTCCGGAGAACAACATATTATGGCTCCTAGTGCTTTCAGAGTTTTAATTCCTAACAAATTTTCTGGGCATGATTTAGTAAGCAATAAATCTGTAGTTCGTGTCAAAGGTCCTATCGTAAGTGGTAGAGGCTGTGATACTTCATTAACAATAGGTTTTCCTGAAAAACCAAGGGAAACATTTTGAGAGCCTGAGAGGGGTGCCCCTGGAACTTCACTACGTTTTATGGTTGTTCGACTTGCCCCTGTATCGAGTAAGAATTTTCTATCTTGACCTAATAATTCACTATGTACATAAGGTCCTTCTTGATCTACCGGAATCTCGATAAGCGGTAAGTCAACTTCCCTCTCTAGGCTGGTTCATGCGTAACGCTGATACTCAGGGTATTCATACTGTGCAGTCTGATACATTTGTTGTGTTGTGGTTTGTGTGGCAGTAGCAGGCAACGGTGGTGCAGCTGGCACAAACTGTATGGGTTGCTGTGAGGCTGGCATAGACTGTTGCTGAACTGGCATGGACTGTCCATGCTGCATAGCTCCTTGTTCATTCTGATCTTGTCTAACTAATCGTGGTCTCTCCTTTGCAATACCTGTTGCTATATTTCGTTTCAGGACTTGACAATCATGTACATAATGGCCTAGTTGTTTACAGTAATTGCAGGTTCCTTTTACAGGAACTGCAGAATCACCAGAATGTGTCACACCCTTTTTGTGACCATCTGCTGGTACTGTCTGAGAAACTAGCATTTTCATTTTTGTATCCTTCATGCGTTTATGCTCGTGTTCTTGTTCATCCCTAATTCTATTGTGATGATACTGTAACATTTGTAGCATTTGCGACGGAGTGTTACTTTGCCAGGTACTCTCGAATTTCAATATTCTATTCTTCACTGGAGGCAATGCATTTTCCACTAATTTTGTCACAAATAGATGTGGATATGAGTCACTACTTGCTTTTATACCACTATTTATACCAAAACATTTTTCAAATCGAGCATAATAATCACTTGTGTCTTCATCTTGCTTTTGTTTACAGGCTGTGATTGCACCCCACTCTTCCTTCTTTGTAGTTAATAAACGTGGCAGTACCTGTACTAGTAAACCTGGTAATAGTTTAACTTTATCCCCGAGCCCTGAACCTGCAGTTCGGCCCCTTTCTTCCTCTGCTAATGCTGTCCAGTCTATCCTTTGGTCTCCCACTTCCCACTCTTTTTCTTTCAGTTTTTCATAAATGCCAGCAGGCAAAAGCACCTTTAATATTGTCATAATATCAGGAAAGGTGTACTCTCCCATCAGTAACATGTCTTTAATTTCTCGGTGGAAACCCGCTGGGTCTTTGTCATGACTAGGTACTACTTTTTTCATTTCTAATAATTCCATTTTTGATATGGGTGTGTAAACAAATACACGGTGAAACTCATTGTCTTCGCCTTTTATTGGGTGCACTTCCCGTAAAGGATTTTGTCTATCCATGAAGTACGGTGCTCTTTCTCTGGGGGGCAGGGAGAGAGAATCCGGACTTACAAAAAGAACATACTGCTTACGTGACACTAATATCTCTTTAATTAGCTTGTTACTAGAACCTTTCCATCTGTACGTGAGTAGTTCCGTTAATATATCAGGTAAAGGACCAGGGTCAGCATGTTGGCTCTTATATAATATGAGGAGTTGCTGAATCATATAGATTCCAGCTAAACGTTGTTCATCTGTACTGAGGTTGAGAAACGTGTGTGCTACGGTCTCATCACCGTATTTTTCAGGACTAACAATCCAATGAACGGCTGATCTGGCTAATTCTTGCTCATCCATGGAATCGAGGAGGTGGTAACCTCTTCGTTCTCGTAGTATTTTATCTGCGGCTTGAAACGAATGTTCAGGAGACTTCAGATTTATTACAGGCGTCGGATACGTTCTGCTATTATTTGGACATACAGAGTGTATTGGATCAGAAAAACATCTAGTATTTTCACAAGATCTTCCTCTGCCTACATAGGCTATGGTCTCTGACTGTCTTGCAGAATTCCCTGCTTCGGACACTTCATCTTGCTCAAACTCGTCTGTTCCCAATCTCTCTTCATGAATACGCTCTATTTCTTTACGTATTTTTCGGCACATGGCTATTATACAATTTTGCTTATCGTGTCTCCCTTCTGATATATTCTGACTCCATCTTGTAAGAATAAGCATTGCATTCCGGTCTACCCCCGGACGATCTTGATTTCTGATCACACAGTTTATGAGGAAACGTAACAGTTCCCCCTGTATCTCTACTTTCTGGAATTCCATAGCTCTGTTAATACATCCTGGATCTCGTCCCGTTTGAACAAAATGGTATATGTTATCTAGATGCGTAGTCATCCCTGGTAACCTTGCTAAATACTCTGCGGCTCGTCTGATACGTAATGATGCCAGGACCATTTCGTCCTCTTTACCAACCACTGGGTCATATCTACAATTTACAAGGAGTTCCTTAAGCGTACGTTCATTTACGAACTTAGGTGTACGTGAATGTGCTGACTCTTGAAAAACAAGTTTATTTATTCTAGGTGGCGTGAAAGTACTGCTAGCACCTCCCGTGGCCCCATCTGGGGCGTCGGGTGTGAAAGGGTTCGTCGAACGTGATACAGCAACTATGGGTGTCGATACCCCTGTAGAGTCGACTGCGGAGACAGATGCGGAAACAGATGTGCTTGCCGGAGCTTGCATCGGGACTTGCTGTTGCACGGGGACAGATACCTGATCCTGACGTTGAATCCCTCCGCCAGACGGTCTATGTGGTGTGGCGTTAGCATACTCGGGGGCTGCATCGTCTAGATATGAGGAAAGAAAAACATCCTCTGCGGTTCTGGGATGCCCCTTTGGATGTACCTTAATTGGAAATAATGGGGGTGGCAAGTCTTTTGGCACCTCCGTAACAGCCTTAGGTAGTCCTTCGGCTAGAAGGGGATACATACCATTCATAAGAGCATTTCTTTGTCTATTTACTTGTTCTGATTTCACTCGGATACCTTCCTCAATTAATAGATTTTCTTGAACTTTATTTGAACTCTCTTTACTCCTCTCTTCTTGTCTACGTGCTTTTTCTGTTCGTCTATGAGATTCTTTACGCCATAACTCAACAGCGTCTTTCTGTGACTGTCTGACCTTTCTTTTCCATAACTCTTCCTCCACTTTCATGATGCACTCTGCATCCCAGGTTCCCGCTATGGGCCACCTTTGACTTTCCGGTAATCCTTTGGTATAATCTACCCATAGATCAAGAAACAATATGGCATCTAAGCCATGTTTATGGTACATGAAATGTCCTGGAGTGTCTCTAGGAGGAATAGGAACTGCTTCTTCAAGCACCCCTTTTCTAGTAGTAATCTGTCTTAACTTCGAGAAGAGCGGCATATTGACAACTGACCTGATACTTACTCTTGAACTTACTTAATACGAGAAACACAATAATGAACAGTGAACTATGAACAGTCATTCATACCACAATATGCAAGACATTTCTGAATACTTTAAACATTAAACATTGAACATTATAACAATGATCGACAATGATGACAGTCTGCTTAACTAATCACCACGCTGAATTCTTGACAATAACTGAGTACTTCGGAATACTTGATATACTGCTAAACAGTACATATACACTGCTAAACAGTGCAGACCGGATTTGTGTACCCAAATCCGTCTTGACCGGCACAACCTATGTGCGCGTCAACACGCCTCCTCGGCGATGGTACTCACCGAGTAGCTCCTTGAAACGGAAGGCCTCAGAGAATGGACAGGACTCGATAACTGCGGACATCGGACCCTCTGGACGTCGGAATTTCGGAAAACCTGGTGGGCCTCTGTATACCTCGGATCTTGCTCTCTCAGCTAGGCTCTGGTCGGGATACTTCGCACTTCTCACCGCCTCGTCTGGGTTGATCGCAGCCTCAGTCGCCCCCGCTTGACCGGAGGGAGCTTACAGGAAATCCTGCTGGTACGCGTTTATGGTCCGTCCAGCTGTGGCAGGAGACCGGGCCTGCAACGCACCGCCGGCGCGTGAGATGAGAAAGTGTCCCTGTTCGGGCGCCATTATGTGGTAAATAAAATAAATATTACCGGACTGAATTTCATGCGGAATCTTAAATTAAAGTAAAATAGCTCAAAATAACGAGAGGCAGAATCCGTGGTATAAGAGGTTTTCTAATGGGCTTTATTCCATTCAAAATGGCCGACTCGAGTCGCGGCCCTCAGGTTCCGTCACCACGAAGGTTCAGGAAGTGAAGTACAATAATTTATTAACAGACATATATTTTTATAATAAGTACATTACAATGAAACGAATGTAGAAGGCGTAACATTTGATAAGAAAAATGACGTAACAGTGACATAATCGAAACTAGGCGTAATAAGGAATAAAAGAAACATGATTGGTTAGAATTATCAGGCATAGGTGGATCTATAAGATAATACTTGGCATAGATGCGCGCGCGGCAGCATGACGTGTAATTGACGTGCAACTAGGGGGTGAAGGGGACTTGACATTTAGCTCTACATGTGGAGACGAGAAGTCTGGGGTCAAGTCAACCTAATCCCAAATCATATCTAACATCCTATGTTTAAAGAACTATGTTATCCACAAGGAAGGACTCTCGGACAGAATCTATTCTATACTGACTGTGTGCGTTGTACAAGCGTCTAAGTGTCTATATGAGATGCGAGGGATAGAAAACTTTCCATGGCAACAGGGCTATGAATCACTTGCAGGAGGACGGAAAGGCTGAGTCCTTTGCTTGTGAGCTAAAGGAAATGTTTACCTAAATCACTGGACAGGAATGCATCGGCTGGAGAGCAAAATAGATAATTCGAAGGTGAAATACAACTTCTTGGCAGACAGGCGAAAACTGGCCGAGGCAGGCACCGTTAGCTGCACAGGGAGTAGGACAAAGTTCATGGATACAGATGCGAGCTCAAGCTGAAGCTGTCAGAGACAGAGAGCAGGGAAAGGCTTTGAGGACAGAATCGGGCCTACTCGCCTGAACTGTAAAAATGGAGTAACTTAGCCATATAAAGTCGGTGGCCTTTCATACTAAGGAATCGAATATCCAGCCCATTGATGGCGGATCTGACAGAGAACATGTTGACAGTAGACACACATATGTTTGCGTCTTAGAAACTGGAACTGGAGGGAACATACATGTACTTGTAACATGCATATAAAACCGTTGGGGTCCAAGATAGGGGACATAACTGATCAGGAAAATCCACATTTCCACATGAGAAAGATTGCTATGTGTGCATGCAGTTGCCTGCTTCTGTAGATGAGGGAATTAGATACCATCACCTTCCATTGACTTATGGGATTTCTTGCAGTCTATTGCTTAGCCTGTTTTACGAAAGGAAACAGTTCGAGTATTATTTCTCTAATTTTGACACAGTACTTCCTGACGTACCAGCGTTTAAGCATTTGAATACGTATGATTATTATAAGTCAGAAGAAAGACTTCGGACTTATTTCATACCGACTCAAAGTTTGGATACTGCTTATGCACATAGACATAATCTGACATGCTCTATATCAGACACTGAAAAGAAATTTATTGGCCAAGTTGAAGACAGATATAGAAAATTAACCCGAGATAAGGATGGGGGAAAGAAATCAACAGATTGGACAGAGGAAGAGAAACTGCATAAGTCAAGGGGAAGTTATGGACCCATAGCTTTAGATCAAGTACAGAGGGGAAATCTGTGTGTTGCTCGTCCTCAGTCGGACAAGGACAAAATCTGGGTTGGAAACAGCACATGTGCTCATACCTTTACTATGGAAGATTCAGCTAGAAACTTCTTGCAGGGTCAGATACAGGTCATCCCGACAGTGTATTATGTGTGTGGAAGGAATGCATACGTGAGGTTGCCTAAGCAGTGGTACGGGACTTCTTATTTGGCTGTTATTTTTCCGAAGATATACCATGCCGAGGATTTGACTCTGCTAGAGACAGGACACCACTCTAGAGCACGGAGAGATGCAAGTGCAGGAGCTGTGATTGGTGATATCTTTGGAGCAATCATACCCGGTCTGGGTGTGATTTTGAATGATGTGAAAATACGAAAGCTAGCAACTGTGGTTGATGAGTTGTCAATGAACACGGCGAAGTCATTGTTGCTGGTGGATGGAGAGATGTTATCAATCAGGACAATGGTTTTACAAAATCGTCTTGCATTAGACGTATTATTGGCAAAAGAGGGCGGAGTCTGTAAATTGTTGAAGGTTCAAGAATGTTGCACGTATATTCCAGACAACAGCAAGGAGCTGAGGAAATATATAGTCAACATTACCACACTTCATGAAGAGGCAGCAATATTGGCAGAAGAGAATGTGTGGGAGAAGATTGGGAAAGGATTTGGACATGTGGGAAGCTGGTTTGCCGATTTAGGGAAAGGAATTCTCAGATATGTGCTAAAACCAATCCTGATTGTGGTGGTTTGTGTGATCTGTTTGTGGGGACTTGTGAGAGTGTACAAGTGGTACCGAGGAAACAGAGCTGAGAGGATTCTCAGGGGATATGAAAGACGAATGGCGCATATGCAAGATAATCAGTATCAGGACCTAAAAAGAATGGAGGGTTTCGACATAATGGGATGGTTACCACCTCTGTATGAATGGATTTGTGTAATGACAAGTTGTCATCAAAGGGGGGAACTGATAGAGCGCTGCTGATGCGAAAATTGTAGGGGTGCACCATATTCATTGTTAGTCAGCACCCGCATATAACTAAGCATGTTATCAAAGAGTAATAGAAATGTATTCATTGAAGTAGAAATGTAAACAGGCCTCGAGAGAAGAGAAAGGCCACCAGTTATTCTGAAATGCATTGGTGTAAGTGTAATGCTTAGTATAATAATGTCATGCATTAAGAGACATTAAGTCATGTTAGAGGAATGAAGAAGGTAGTTCTCTTACTAAAATGAGACAAATAAATTGAATTAGTAATTGTACTCTGTTTAGTTTGAGGCCTAAAGTGAAGGCCTTCGTTTATTTTAGCCATGTTTTATTATGACAACAGGATTTTAGCAAAGCTTAAATTGCAGTGAGTTGTGAAACCTCATGATGTTAGAGATTTTTTTCTGTTCAGCATTTGGCTGCAGGTACAAAGCCATGTAGCTCGTTAGTTAGAATAAGTATTTGTTCAAATGGAATGGAGACAGAAGGAGTAGACAGGAAGGGAGTGGATTGGAATGTAAAGTTGCAACTCCTGGTACAGAAAAGGCCTGGGACCCAAGGTCGAATTCATGGAAAGGAAGATGAAAGGATCCAAATGGAAATCTACTGAAGGAAGAAGCTGCCTGAAGAGGTGTGCTAAAGGGCGTGTACAGCTTTTTGGGGTTTTGTATTAGGGACAGAGCCCCTTGGGTTGAGCAGACGAGACTTAGGAGAGGGACTGAAAGGAGCATTATAGATCGAGCTCTCATATGGTGAAGACTTCTTAGGAAGTTTCACTGCTGACACCTTTTATGCGATCCTCACCTGGAAGGGAATGTTGAGTAGGGATGTCACCTTAGAATAGAGTAGGGACAGTAATGATTTGATTCATGACTTTGAACTTTGATATCACAATTGCTATAGGGTACTTGATGCTTTTGGAAGCTGTAATTCTGTTTATCTTTAGTCATATGCGGATACTTCGTAGACTAGCATTTGTATTAGTCCCCATTTATCTTGTGTGCCTTGTATTGAGGTGCCTATATATTCAGATGTTTTTGCTGATAATAAAAGGTCAACCTCCCAGATTATGAGTCTTCCTTTCTGAAATGTCAAATTGCGGTAAATACGATTTGATAATTGTGTTTCTTCCCTCTACGTTATTCTGCAAATAAAAAGATCCTGGCGACCTGAGTAGGTTCTTGTAGATAATCAGATGAGATCAAGAACCGGCGTTCACACCGTAAACACCACGAATCCTACAAAGGAGAATTGTAAGCTTTTAATCATTGCCAAATGAAACGGAAAAACGTAGGGATAATTTATGCTCAAACTGGGACTGCATATCCCATCATTCAATATTGAAACACTTATACAAGGTGAAGCCCACTGAGGGTGACGAAATATATAAAAGCATGGACATAAAAGGGGAAACGGCCACTACAACGCGGCCGTTTCCACGCATGCATTACAACGCATGCGTGGTTACAACGAAAAGCCTTTACCATGCATACCTTTACTACGAGATTCGTAGTAAAGGCATGTGTGCTAAAGTAAAAAAGAAAAAAAAAGGGGGGGTTGGAGGGGTCTCCCCCCCACCAAAAAAAAGCAAAGAAAATGCCATTAACATGCATAATTTAACAATGAAAATCATTGTAAAAGTATGCGTGTAAAAGGCACTTTTGTGGTGAAGGATATGCGTTGTGATGACATTCGCGTTGTAACACATGCGTGGTAAAGGCATGCGTTACAACGGAATGCGTTGTAAAGTCATACAAACCATAAAAGAGAGCTATTTCTGTAGCCATTTGGTGTGAGCAGGCCTATGAGGAAGAGGCATTCCAGCCTCGAAACGCATCAGGCCAGGAATAAATAATCGAGATGCCATGGGGAGTCTTGTTGCATGCCGGATGGCCGGTGAACTGCTGTGAGCCCTTCCAAAAGCTCACGGGTATTTGATGGTTAATTATTTTACGAGGCGGCTCAGCTGCAGGAAGGAGCGCCATCTCACAAGGGTCAGGAGAGGCTGTCGATCTGAACTGTGTCGTGATTGAGTCAGCGCAGTGAGCCCAGGAGTGAAAGTGACTCGCCATAAACACCTCGAATCCTACAAAGGAGAATTGTAAGCTTTTAATCATTGCCGAATGAAACGGAACCAATTTAGGGATAATTTATGCTCAAACTGGGACTGCATATCCCATCATGCAATATTGAAGCACTTATACAAGGTGTAGCCTTCTTCGGTGTTACTGACATACCGGAGGAGACCATGTTTAGAAACATTCCATTATTGCAACAACAATCAAGGGGACAAGTGCAAGTGCGCCAACATGAGCGCCATTTTGTAATGCCTTATATACATACACTTAATAAATTGCGTCTCAATTCATTATATATACATTATATTTACCCACAGTGTTGCATCTACTTGTGAAAATCACAATCAATTAATACAATGTATTATTGATTAGTTGCTCAAAATTCATACTGAAGCATATTGCCTTAGTACTGACCGCCGCGTATCGGCCTGGACAAAAAGTGTGACACAGTGGTATATTGTAATCTTGCCGTTGATCCCCATTGAAAAGGCAAGACCTATTGGCTTTGCCAATGATTGAATAGTTCTGGCACATCCACTTATACATTACTGTTTGACATCATTGTATTCACCTTTGGCAGAGGAAATCCCTCTATTTTCCAATCTCCCAGCTCGAATTTAGCATCACCATAGAAAGGAAAAGAGAAAGGCTGGGTGTAAAATTAGATGGAGGAATAAAATAGGAAGCCATCGCTGATTTTCACTATGAGTAAAGATGAAAATGTTTCAGGGGAGCCTTTGACAGGAGCCTTCCATTATCATAAATAGAGCTCTGGGGGCTTTTTAAACAGATCATATGCAGTGGTGGCTGGTCCATTAGGGGCGTTGGGGCAGCGCCTCACAAAAGAATCGGGCAACAGGTGAACAGGAATGTAAACAGACAAATTGACAGCTTACAATTCGTCTGTTTACATTTCCGGACCCGCCTGTGTGCTTCATTGGTGAAAGTGCGCTGTGCGCATGTCACGCACAGCGCACGCAGGCAGAGACGAGCAGGAGTTCAAAAGATGGTCTGCGCATGTGAGAGAGGAGCAAAGCCGCTCACTCACATTCACAAACCATTAGGTTTGCTGCGCATGCCCTGTGTAGAGCAGGAGTTTGAAGATAGGCTCCTGCTCGGGCGGTGATGCGTTTTGCACAAAGTCGCCCCATGCCCTATCAAATACCATGACAGAGTAAACCAGGTTCAGCCGCCCGGCCCCCCAGTCTCCTAATTGGCAAAAGAAAAGAGCGGGGAGAAGTTACTTCCACCACGTTGCAGAGCAGACGTGATGCGACGCGGGACCGGAGAAGATGCCTGGTAAGTTCTTTTATTAATTAAATTAACCCCCCGTACCCTCTCTAGTCATGCCGGCCGCGCCTGTATGAGATGCTTAAGCCTTCTGAAAATTACGAATGCCTACAATGTGCCACTAAATTGCTGGTTATGTGTTAACCTGAGGAATCACTGTGTGCAACCACTTGCACTTTCAGTCTTGCCTTTGTGATAATGTTTTGTGGCAGCTCTCCATATACAATCACGGTGTACCACACCGTACATTCAACGTATTACTTGTTTTATAGAAAAGATACTACTGGGCAGCCAGGTTGCAAGATACTGCTAAGCACAAGAAAGCAAACAACGGGTTATGTGTTTTATTAAATTCACATGCCGAAAGTTTAAATTGGAGCGGAGAAGCGTCACTAGGGAAAACGGGAAAAATAGCCAGAGATGAACTAATCTGATTGACACAGCCACTGGCACTGACAACTGTGTGTTGTATTAAATGGTCGCACTGCCGACTCGTTTTCTGTTTGAAAGGCACTAGTGTTTAATATGGCCTAAAAAACGCCTGTGTATTTAATATTCATATTGAATATTGTGCAAAACCTGGGAAGTGATGTTTAAAATCAGTGTCTTGAGCCTCAGTGCATGTAGTGAAAATGAATACGCTTCCTCAAGTAAAGTCACCAAAACAAACAGCATGACAAGCTTTGCTCTGCGCATTATTTTTTATAAATCGAAAATCATTTGAGACATGGTCCATATTTACGATTTACGCAGTTCATGTTTTTTTTAATAAAACTGGCTTTACACGATATTTCACTGGCAGAGATGGCCCAAATATCCCTGGTTTAAAGGTGCAATGCTGTTCAAAATGCACCATTTGCCTACTCTTTTTTCAGAATTTTCTCGGGGTGAGAACCTCCCGGGGGTTCGGGTGCTCTGGCTATTGTTTTATGCCCCGCCACTTTCAAATGTCACCAGCCACCACTGATCATATGTGACTGAAGCACCATGGTCAAATCATCCATAGATTGCATTTTAACTGTCTGTTGTTCCTTTGCTTAGGTGCTTAAACAGCTAGGGGAAATCCCATGAAGCTCAACCACTTAAACTTTAGGTGGAGGAGTTATTATTATTATTATTATTAGTTCTTATATAGCGCTCAACTCACCCTTGGGCCTCTTGCATTGGGAACCCGTCCTGGTTTTTCCCTGTGAGATAACCCGTAATGGGCATCCCCAAGGTGAAAGCCAGGCATCCCGCCGCAGGGGGGGCGTTGTGGAGATTAAGCCAGCTTGTTGCCCAGAGCTGCATAGTGTGAACTCATGCTTAGAGTGGGCACCGAAGCGAGAATTATCGAGTCCGCGGACAATTGGGCTCCGGACCCTGCCGCGTCGGGAATTGAACCCTGGTCCCGGGTCTGACCTCTGCTTCAGGGTATGCCTCCTCTAACCAGTGAGCTACACTTCTCCACAGTTGAACTCGCACCCAGTCAAATAAAGTTAGGAATCTATAATTCCTCTTTGCGGTAACATAGGGGCCTCTAGCTTTAACCAGGATACGGTACGGAACAGGCACTAATACATTTCGAGATTCTCCCCTTGTGACTAATGTGTTAATCAGAGTACTCTTCAATCCACACCTCCAAATGTGATCTTGGTGCATGACATCTTAAAAGGAGACACTGATTCTCAGGTACCTATGACATACATCTCCCACAGCACAGGAAGCATTTTTACTGGGCTGGAGACTCCATTAGAATTCTACCTGATTCTGGACCTAGATGGAGAGCTAATATGTTAGCCCTAAAGCTTGAACCTCACCAGCTCCTGGGAATTGACGCCAGAAATCCATGGCATAGAATTGCCTTGCGACTGGATAACCACAAGAAAAAATGCAAACTATGGCAAGATCTGTCTTACACCTGAGGCAATCCTGTTCTTCATCCTCTGTAGTGGAAGTGATCCTTGGAAGGGCACTAAGACGCTCCTAAGCACTTTAAGGTTTTTCATCAGGATTTCATGCAGCATGAGATTTTGCTGCTAGATATGCAGGATAAAGGAGCTTCAGCTTCAAATGTGCAAGCTCTGGACTCCGTGAACAGGTGGGACTAATGTGCAGTTCAGTGTTGGACTTGTGTCTGGCAGTCTAGCACTCTGGCTCTGTCAGATGGACTGGCTTAAAAGGACCAGTCTGTGGACCATTTATTTGGTCCCAGGGGCTGTGACGAAATCAACGGGTCACCAAGTTCAGGCCTTGGCTAAATTCACCATGAGTAATGGTATTCTGCCCTTCCACGAGGGTCACATAGACACGCAAATTAGTTCCCTTATGTGCCACAAACTACTTTAGCAATGAGTGCCTCTTAAGACCAAAAACATATTATAGGTGATGCTTTTTTTAAGACGGATGAGGGCTGGGAAGGTTCCTCAACATAAACATTTTGCAAAGACCATGTCAAAGCAAAACATGGGCTGACAAACCTGACAGGCTTGTTTTTGCTCAAGAAGTGTTCTTATTAGTGGGTGGGGCAAGGTGCATTGGGTCATTGAAAGGAAAGTGATGGTTCCGAGGCAGGCAGCAAAGCAGCCACACTTTCAGAACTCTGGTAGGCTGTATAATTTTACCCTGGGGTAGGTTGCTGATAGGATGTAGGATGCCCTTTAGGGATGGTGTCAGGGAGGGAATGAAGCAGGGGGTTACCACCATCCAGATTCTAGAGTACGAAGGCTTGAACAGAAGTTCTGAAGTTGCTTTGTGAATGAACCAATTTTACTTTCTTTATAACAGAGAGCAGGTACCAAGCCATATTTTTCTTCTTGGCAAAGGGTTGGTTGAGGGTGAGTACAAGATGCTTGCCATGTAGTAAAGGTGGGGTTCAAAGTCGTCAAGGTTTATATCACTGACCAGGTTTGCACTGTTTCCTCTTTTGTTTTTCTAGTCAGTAACAGAAATTGTGTCTTGATTGGGTTGAGATTCAGGGTCTAGACTTCCTGGTCTGGCTGGTGTGCTTGCAATGTTTGATGTGTTGGATGACGGAGAAGACTTTCAGATAGAGTTGTGGATCATTGTCATATTGGGGAATCTTGACGCTGTTACCTGTAAGAAGAGCCTACACAGCTCCACATAGAGGTTGAAGATGAAAGGAGAAAGTATGGAACACTTGAGGACACTACAGGTGATAGGGATCTTTTTGGACCTGGAGGTGCCCAAGTGAGCAAACTGGTGTCACTTAGAAAGGCACTGGTGAAGGTCATTGCTGGTGAATCCCATTCAACACTACAGGGTGCATATGAGGATGGGATGGTCAACTGTGTCAAAGGCAGCTGAGTGGTCCAGCAATATCTGGAGGCAGGGGTCATCTTCATCTGAGGCCATGAGTGTATTCTGTATGATGTGTAAGGTAACAGTCTCAATGATGCAGCAAGATCTGGAGCACGAATGATAGTCATGCAGGTAATGTTTAGCAGTGATGTGATCTAGGAGCTGTTCTTTCAATGATCTTGCTCATAAATGGTAGATTAGTTAGGGGCTCTTAGTTGGCAGGGTCATCAAGGTTTAATGTAGGTTTCTTTAGGAGTGGGTGGATCTGACTTGCCTTGAGAGCTACTGGGAATATGCCTTGAGTGAGGGAGGCATTGACAATGATAAGTGTGGGTGAAAAACGGACCCTTGAGAGAGCTTTGATGAAGGATGATGGTAAGATTTGATCTTCATAAGAAGTGGGTTTAAGAAAGTCGATCAAAACTACAAGAGATAGGGCTTTGAAGGCTGACCATTGCGGGATTCCATGGGAAGGGGTAGGAGTAACAGATGATACATGTGCTGTTGGATTGTTTGTATGTTATCACTGTAGAATAGGTTGATAGCCCTGCACATTCCTGTGGAGTGAGTAACATATAGGTCTGACAGGAGGTTGACGCAGTGCTTGTTTGTTCTAAAAGCGTCCTGCTTCTGTTGGTAGCTTCAATGACCTTGGTGTCAGTCTGATGAGACATTGTCATTACAGACCGGTACTCCTCTACCTGAGTGCCTATCTGAGGGTCTTATTATGACTTTCGACAGTCCTGGAGCAGATGGCACGCCAGTGCTCCGCTTCAAGACCACCAAAATTCACAGTCGCCTGCCTGCCAGATCACAAGTAATTTTGTGGTCTGGCAGGCTGGACTGTTAAAAGGCTCATTGTGAGCCTTAAACAGCACCACAGCGGGACCGCCAGTGCACATTCCTGCACGGGAAGGAATGCACCATGTTGTGCATTCCTTCCCATGCAGGAACTGGGGGTGCATAATTACAGGGGGCACAACATGTTCCCCCCGACATGCACCCCTTTGCACAGAGGCATAGGGGACCTTGTAGGTCCCTCTCTGTTGCCTCAATGTCACACTTTTCATGGTGGTGTGACCTCCATGAAAAGGGTGGCGGTGACGCAACTCAAAATATGCTTGGTGGTGCCGCAGCGGCATATTTTGACCTTGAACCGCAGCCAGACCTCCGTAGGATCCTTGATCTGCGGCAGTAGCAGCAGTTCAGTGGCGGTCTCACCACCAGACTTATAATACTGTGGGGGTCCAGCATTGTGGCGGTGGTTGGACCACCACTACAACTTAGGCAGTCCCATGGACCGCCGTAGTCGTAAAAAAGCTTTGCGGGACAGTCTATGTTCATAGTCTGGGTCCTTGAAGTATCTTGAATGAGAAACAGGATACAGAGTAGATGAAAAGTAGAAGATTTATTACAGCAAGGAAGATCCCATCCAACCGCCAGCTATCAGTCTTCAACTGGAGGTTTTCCAGAACCTTGTCAGCTCAACAGTCCATGACATCAGCTAGTGATGTCATGGGAATGCTAACACTCTAATACCCCTCAACATGAGATGCCACACATCTCCCTTCCCCAAATACAGAAAACAACATTGTATAGAAAATAATGAATACAAAGAAGTAAAGAAGATTAAATGAAGTCTGCCAAATAACCTGGCTTCATAACCACCCTGTTGGATTTTCTACGACAGTCCAATTTCACACCCACTCCATCATCACTGTGTGAAGAATCGTTATCATTCCCCTTTGGATCGGTATCCACACCACGTTCCAACTTTCCCCTACACACAACAACCCTATTCAAGTTCCAAATGCGATGATCTTGAGTTTGGATTGCATTATTAAATATTTTAGTCACCTTGATAGGCTTCATGTACTTGGACATAGAGCTGCCTAGAACACCAGGACGTTTAATCATGACCCAATCTCCCACGTGTACTACAGTCTTCCTTACAGCATGTTTCCTATCAAAGTATTCCTTCCTTATTCTCCCTTTTTCTTCCTCAACTCTCACCATCTTTTCTCCATCACATTCCTTTTCTTTTCCTTTTAGCAACTCATATTTATTAACCCAAAATGGTTCAACACACGTGTTCGGAAGTCTACCCCGAAACAGTAAGAAAGGAGTTTTCCCTGTAGTTGTGTGTGGAGCTAGTCTATATTCCTCAATTTTCGCAATGACCTCTTTTTTCCAATCAATACCAACATTTTTTGCTAAGGCAATAGTCTCCTTGATCACTTTGTTAAACCTTTCTACCATCCCATTAGTTTCTGGGTGATAGAGAGCAGAGGTTTTGTGTACAATTCCCTTGGAAGACAAGAACTGTTCCATTTCTCTTGAAACTAACTGAACCCCATTATCCGATAAAATAGAAATGGGCAAACCTTCCCTGGCAAATAAAGACTTCAAACACTCAATAACATTTCCAGTGTTGACAGATGTCAAGAAGAATATCTCAGGCCACCTAGAAAACATGTCTATGACCACTAGTAGATATGTTAGAGATTCTTTCCCATGAATGGGACCCACTATATCCAAAGCAATTTCCTGCCAAGGTCCACTTGGACGTTTCCTTAAGACCATGGGTTGTTCATGCGTACACTTGGATTTGTCGCTGATGGCACACGACACACAATCTCTAATAACACGCTCAACCATTCTGTCCATACCTGGCCACCAATAAGACATGCGTAGCCTTTCTTTGCACTTAGTTAAACCTGAATGTGCCACATGTACTGAGTCTACCAATTCCTTTCTTAGAGTAGTAGGAGGAATCAGTCTTGTTCCCCTAAACAAGAAATCATTGTCAACCGACAATTCATTTCGTACACCCCAAAAACACTTCACATTCTCTGATACATCTTTGTTGGAGCACCACCCTGCCTTTAACAAGGACATAACCTCACACAATGTTGAGTCCTTCCGGATTTCATCTAACCACCTATCTTCCGATATAATAACCTGATCTACAACACAAACAATTTCATCATCCTCTTCGTAGTCAGGACTATACTCATGCAAACTGACAGAGGGCACCAAACGCGATAGAACGTCCGCTACACCGTTTTCAATACCCGGAATATACTTGATCATGAAATTATACTCCTGCAGGCCAATCACCCACTTGGTAATCCTACCAGATATTAAATCCAAACCTTTTTTACTGAAAATCTCCACTAAAGGCTTATGATCCGTATGGACCTCAAAGTCTACACCCCACAGAAACTTTTTGAGTTTTTTTACCGCCCAAAACACAGCTAACGCTTCCCTCTCAACAACAGAATACCTAGTCTCTGGATCTCTAAGACTTCTGGACAGAAACATAATGGTTTTCATGCCATTACCACCACTCTGCTTCAAAACTGCTCCCAACCCCTTCTCACTCGCATCTGTCACCAAAATGGATTTACCAGAAGGATCAAAACTCTTCAAAGAAGGAGCTAGTCCTAGTTTTCCTTTCATAGCCACAAATTCATCCTCACATTTCTCAGTCCACACATACTCCTCACCCTTTCGTAATAACCTTCTCATATTCACAGTTGCTAAAGCAAACCCCTTGATAAATTTGGCATAATATTCAATCATCCCTAAAAATTTCATAAGGTCGGACTTATTGGTAGGAGAACACATTTTCGTGATGGTTTCAACCAACTCGGACTTGGGCTTTACACCATCTCCTGAGATGCTATGACCCAGATAATTGATGGTGTTAGATCTAAATGAGCATTTTTCCACTTTGATAGTGAGGTTGTGCTTACTCAAAGCCTTTAACACAGATCTCAATCTAATGTCATGTTCCCTATCGTCTTTTGCAAAAACCAATATATCGTCTTGGTAGACACACACTCCAGGAAGATCCTTTAACACTCTTTCCATTACTCTTAGGAATACAGAGGAGGCAGATACCAAGCCAAAAGGCATTCTTCTAAATCTAAATGTACCAAATGGAGTAATGAACGAGGTACAATCTCGAGACGACTCATCAAGTTCAATTTGATGATACGCCGAGGTCAAATCTAACGTGCTGAAAATTTTTGCTCCATCAAGTAATGTTAACAACTCTGTAATGTTAGGCAATGGGTATCTGTCCACCACAACACTCTTGTTCAGTTGTCTTAAATCAATGCACAAACGCAAATTACCATTTGGTTTGCAAGCTGCGACAACCGGAGCAAGCCATTCCGATCCTTCTACCTCCTCAATGATCCCACCACTGCTTAGTTTTTCTATTTCCTTTTTCATGTCATCTTTAACTGAAAGTGGAACACTCCTCACCTTACACTGTATAGGAATTGCATCAGCTTTTAATTGTATCTTGTGTCTATACCCCTCGAGACATCCCAAGGTATCCCTAAATACCTTTGGAAATTCAGATTTAAGCATAAGAGCATACGTTTCATTGGCATTCTTATCAACAGAATGAATCCTCTCCCTCAATTGTATCGGAAAATCTGCATTTGGATCAAGAAACACTCCTAAATCCCCTTGATGTAGCCAACTAATGATGCTGTCTCCACGCTTTGAAACATAGATTTTCCCATTAATCAACCGATCTTTATATTCTATTAGACCATTGAAATACCCATGTAACTTTATTGGTTCTCCCCCATAAGCTAACGGTATAATGTCTGGTTTGATGAGAGTAATCTTTCCCTTAAGTTTGGTTATATAAAAATCATTAGATACTATGGTGATCTTGGCACCGGAATCAAATAGTACCTTGGTACTTTCTCCCTCCACCATAATTTCATCATATGGTCCTGTTTTTTTACTAGTTTTTTCCTCGACTTGTACTACAATTTGTCCACAAATTGAGTTCTCAGAATCATCCTCTTGATAAATTTCCACCTCTTTGACCTTTGTCTTGAGTTTAGTTTTACAAAAGGCAGTGAAATGCCCCTTTAATTTACACTTAGAACATGTTTGATTGAGAGCTGGACATTTCCTATCATTAGCCAAATGATCCATTTTACCGCATCTATAGCACTTCCTTTCCATCCCCACTTTGTCTGATTGTGTTTTAGTATTTTGGTCACCTTTTTCTGTTTTAATCTTTACCACCTCAACCTTTGACCCTTTTTCAGCATCTTTCTTTATCACCGCAACACATTTTAAAGAGTGTTCAATGCGTTTTGCAACATTTAACACCTCATCTAGGGACGGTTCATCCCTCAACCATAACTCTTCTCTAACTTTTTCCATGTTGCACCCAAACATGAATTGATCTCTGATGCGTTCATCAGTTAAATTATCAAACTTGCAAGAAGAAGCAAGCTTCCTTAACTGAGTTATATAATCTTCAATTGACTCGTCGGTGGATTGCATTCTCTTTGCAAATTGATACCTTTCCAGGATAGTGCTAACTTTTGGCAAATAATGCTTATCCAGCTTCTTAATACAAATGTCATAATCATTTAGACCTCTAGCTTCTTCAGCCGATAGATCTGGCAAGTTGTCAAACCCATCTTGGCCTTCCGAACCTAAACAATGAAGTAATAAGGCCGACCGTCTTTCAGCACTTAATGACGGACCACATACCCTAGCATACCTTTCAAATACCACCTTCCATTTTTTCCATTTGATTGGAGGGGCACCAGGACATGATAAGAAGAAAGGTGCTGCAGTAACATTCTGCATGGCTGGATAGCTAATGTGTTAAATATCAAGTAATTAATTAAATTAATAATTAGTGTACCCAGTGTAATGGCCAGCGTTATAGTGATAGAGACCCTGATCTATGTTAACTCAACATGTTAACTTTTTGTTTTTTTTAAACAAGTACTAACAAATTCGTTCCCTTGCTTTTTTTTTTTTTAAATTAACTCTCGACCTTTTTTTTTTCCTAAAAACTATACATGCACACCAACAGTATTACTTACTACGGACTATTGATGCAAATCACAAGTATTATATGGCAAAACCACAGTCTCGGACACTAACAGATGAATATGTAAAAAAAACTTAGTTGCTAAGCAACCAGCAACAAAATGGCCACCACGCACGTCCGAAGTAACGTGATGCGCGATGACGCACTACAGGATGCCAGAGAAGTCAAACTCCGACTCAGCGCGATGAAGAATACATGTTCCAAAGTTCTTCGCAGAATCCTGTAACGTCAATCACCGAATGAGCGCGATGAAGGTTAACCATGGAATGCCAGGAGCAGCTCACAGAAAGAAGAACTCCAACTTCAGGATGAAAGTTCTAGTTCCAGGTATGCCGCACCGTGTCCGTTGCAACGTAAATGTTTGTCTTTGAATGTTAGAGATTGAAGTCGATTACTCTGTTGTAGAAATTACATATTTCTGATCTGAATCTCGATACCGGTTACAATGCCGATGAAAGTGTTGCACCATATGAGTCCATTTGCACAAAACCATACACGGCACACCACCAGTTCAGAAATCACGGAGCCGATGTGTATGGCGCTGAGAAAAACCAAAAGTCTCGCCGCAAGTGCACCAGGCTTCACGTTATAACTGCAGACAGATAGAGATGCGGGTGCACCAGGCTTCACGTTGTAACTGTAGGCAGATAGAGATGCGAGTGTACCAGGCTTCACGTTGTGATCACAGGCAGTTAGAGATTCAATACAGCCAGACGATCTCTGTGCCACACCACTTCTCAAACGGAAGACAATCCGGGTGCACGCATCCAGTATAATCCAGTATTCAAATTTAATGGAGACTGATGTGGCTTCCTTTTTTAAAATTCAGAGGAAAAGAGTCCATTTAATAGCTTGACTCCCGTGTTGAGATCTTCCTGTTCCAATGCCGACTACGCCAATGAAGTATCTTGAATGAGAAACAGGATACAGAGTAGATGAAAAGTAGAAGATTTATTACAGCAAGGAAGATCCCATCCAACCGCCAGCTATCAGTCTTCAACTGGAGGTTTTCCAGAACCTTGTCAGCTCAACAGTCCATGACATCAGCTAGTGATGTCATGGGAATGCTAACACTCTAATACCCCTCAACATGAGATGCCACAGTCCTCCTATGTACAAATACCTTAGATGCCCCTAAAGAGGGGAGAAGAAAACAGGTACTGGATTATTTGAACCTGACCCCTGGGGGAAGTTGCAATACTCATTTTGTACAAATGAGTTACAAACATATACCTGTTACTTATTTGGAATTTAAACAGTTGATACATGTGGTCTTTTGTTATTTTTCTGCCTGTGCTGTACATCAGGTGCAGTGGCACAAAGACATGGAATTGTGAGAAATCTGCTTCACCCAGTTCACAACTGCCTTTCACTATCAAACCGTAAGAGTCAGTGGTGGGCCCATTTTCGTTCCCTTAATTAAGGCCATTGGCACGCTTGCCCCACCACTGGAGTGGCAAACACCAAGGAAACTATGAGTCATACTAAGGGCCACTGGAATTATGTGATTTTGTGGGGGTGGCGTTCTCCGCATATTTATGGAGTTGCCGCAGATGCAACATAAGCTATCATCTGCTGCATAATTTGCAGATTTTGGCACAAAAGTCTTTTTTTAGCTCAAACAGATCGATTACTAAGAACTCAGCAACATATGTTGCCACACAGTGGAAGGCCCTACACAAAGGTTTACTGGTCACATCTCTGTTGCTTATTGCTGTGCGTGTATATACTAAAAAGATGACAACTTTGCCCAGATAGTGTCAACACATGTAAAAGTGACAAAATATTAAAGTAATACCATTACAAAATGTGCCACATTATACTGCATAATTTGCCTTTTTTTTTACACAAAATTTAGTCAAGCCTGCCACATAGTTTTGTCCTCCCCTGTCGCCTAATTCCAGTGGAGCTGGTAATAACACACAAACAGCTGCAATTGTATGTGTTCACGGGGCATATCATCAACGAGGCGATAACAAATTATCGCCGCTTTTGCATCCGTTTTCGGACGAAAAGCGGCGATAATTTTATCGCCCAATCAGCAAGGTCACGCTATTGCGTGAAACATTGCATTAGCGCCTGTATTCTGAACGCCCACCTTTGCATCTCTAATGAGATGCAAAGTGGGCGTTCCTGCCCTGACATAACTGGAGAAATGTCGCTAAGCGACATTTCTCCAATTATCAATGGGCACACAAACCTGCAGAGCGACAAGCAAAGTAGCGATAACCTCTGTTATCGCTACTTTCCTTGCGCCTGCTTCAAGACTGACTTAGCCATGATATCCTATGTAAGGTGGATATCATGGCTAAGTATGCCTTGCCCTATCATCAAGCTATCGCCAAACTTTGTGAGATTATCGCTGGATTTCCTGCGATAATCTCACATTTGGCACTTTGCGCTTGGAATTTTATCACTTTTGAGATAAGAGTTGCTAATAGCACGCTATCTCAGCGATAAAATTCCACGTTACCCGGCGATAATTATCCCAGCGCTAAGTGCGCTTACCGATAATTATCGCCGGGCCTTGATGATATGCCCCCACATTCTTTTGAATGCCCTTGCCTTATTCTGCCCTTCTTCTTAACAAGCCCAGATTTACTACTGCTGAAAAGTCCTCAAGGTAAACACACTTTTCCACACAAATAAGTGGATTTCCACACAAAAAGTATGAGTATGTAAGATTAGATTTCCTTTTCTTATATGCATTAAACAAGTTCTTAACATCCCTTTAAAGCACCCAGAAACAACTTTGTAAATCAGGCAGTGATGTAAATGTTTTGCAGGCTTAAGTAACATTTAAATTGAAGTCATTAAGCTTTTGATCTCTCAATTCCAAGAAAATATCAACACGTAAGTAACAAAAGATAAACGACCCGTGGATGAATGAAGCTTCAACCCAATTGGATCAAAACAAACAATCCTCAAGACGAAATACTCCTATAGAGACATAAGAGAATATAAGAATCTACAGTTGAAAAAAGATTTTTAAAAACTCTACTATTTCCGCGGAATCCACAATGCAAAATGCACCAGTAAAAGAATTAATAAAATACTCAGAAATCTGTAAGCCAAAATACATAGAAGGAATCAATCCAGTTTCTCAAG
Source organism: Triturus cristatus (assembly GCF_964204655.1). NCBI lineage: Eukaryota > Metazoa > Chordata > Amphibia > Caudata > Salamandridae > Triturus > Triturus cristatus. The sequence continues at coordinate 139,478,485 of NC_140591.1, read as the reverse complement.
AACAGACAAACTGGGATATAATTACACAACTAAGGCAAACAATTTGGATTCTTAGTCAACCAGCAAAAAAACACAACAGCACCACCCCATTTGCAACAAACTGCTCCAGGGGGAAGGTAACACAGCCTTCATACTCCTTCAATGAACTATCATCATGTAAATGTATGGATCTTCTCAAAGTGAGCAAGCAGACTGGCTGCTCCTATGACCCTTGGCCACCGCAGATCTTCATAAAATGAATTTAACAACTTCAGCGCCCATCCCAGTCAGAATACCCATCAACCACTCCTTAATGACAAACGTTTACAGAGAGAAGAGTTGAAAAAATAAACATACGCCCGCTGTTAAAGAAAATTAACATGACCACTCAAGACCCTATTTTCTACAGACCTATCGCAAACAAACCATTCCTGGGCAAATGTATAGCAAGAAAATCCTTCACCCATATGTCAGAAATCATTGAAGACCTTTGCCTTCTTTCCGACTTTCAAACTGGATTCCGTCTAGGAAGAGGCACTGAATAAATTCTAATCTCAATCTGGGATGGCTTTAGAAACACAGTAGAATAAGGTTGCTGCCCTACTTCTCTCGAACCTTTAAGCGGTCTTTGACACAGTAGATAATAACACACTAACCCAAAGACTCAAGGAAAGCAGAATAGAGTGCACAGTTCTCACTTGGATTGAGTCCTACCTACACAATAGTACATGTATCATCCATACTCCTCCATTCTCTTCAAAACCATCCAGCATAAAACCAGAAGTCCCTGAAGGCTATATCATCTCACCCATGCTTTTTAACATCTACATGAGATCACTACCAGAAATGATCAATGGTTTTCACTTCACCTGCTATAACGACACTGACGTAATGCAGATACTTCTGAAATTGGAAAGCTGTCTCTGGGCCATTGACCAATAGATGACATAGAGCCACCTTCGCTCTAGCGTGGCATCCCCCTTCTAAATTCCGAAAGAAAGAAGAAAGAAAACAGGGTGGAACATATTTCACTGTTAAACAGCCAAACTATGAAATTCCTTATCAATAAACATAAGATCTACTGACAAACATCACAGGTTAAAAAATTAGTCAAGAGCTGGCTTTTCCTTAGAGGACCACGATACTCACAACACAACATTGTACCGCAACAGAATGTACAAGACATTAGAACCTCAGATGCATGTGTGTGTGTGTGCCAGCAAAAAGCTGCACTTAAAACTTATAGGTCACTCCTAAGGCAGGCCTTTCAATCCTGAAGGCAGGGTGCTTAGTTATAAGTGTGAGAGTGCCCCCGCATGAGCAGGACACCCCTATAATCCAAGGAGTCCATTCTCCCTGGTTGTAAGTGCATCAGCCCTTATGATACATAGACTGGCCATCCGTCATTACATGATGGCTAACTCTAAACAGGCAGTAACAAACCCTGGCATGTTTGGTATCAAACATGTTGGAATCATACCCCAACACCATGAACAGTGTTGGAGGTATGATTCCATGCACCATGAAGCCCATTCGAGAAGCACTCAGTGCTCCCGGTACCAGTCTTCTAGACCCGGACAGCAAACTATGGCTGCTGCCAACCAGAGACATGATTCCACCCTCGTGCTGCTCATCCAAGCTCGAGCAGGATAAGGAAGGACAATAGGTTTCCTGTCACAGGGAGGTGTGACCACCTCCCAGACAGGACTTAGTGTATTGGGCCAGGGTGGGAGCCTTGCCTTCGCCAATAGACTGCTATGATGGGTTCATTTGGTGCCCTCCTTGCATACTCCAGTCAGGAACCAGTTCAGGGAGTCGTTGGCTTCCCCTCTGGTGTGAAACTGGACAAAGGACATGGGAGTATCCTCCCCACTGTCCAGCCCCTCCTGTGGGAGAACCCAGAATCATATTACAACATAGAATACCCAGGAGATAACATTCCACCACTACTAGAAATACAAAGAGTGTACTACAGAGACCCATGAATCGTCCCAACCCTTTCCCTAGGATACTTAAGGGTTCACCTGTGGGTGGTTCCTTAGATTCGTCGTGGGACAAGATTCGGATCCGAAACAACTTCATCTTCAACCGTCTGGGCACTTGAAACTTCCCTGGACTTCGCTTTGGGAACCGAGACTGCAACTGGGAAGACTTCTGCTGCTCCTGGTCTCGTCGTCCTGCCAGTCTTCTGCATCATCTCTGCCTGTGCTCCATACTGGCTCTTTTACAGGTCTGTGGACATCCAAGACACCTGAAGGAATCGCCCTTGGAGGGAAAGAGTCACTCCCCTGCCCCTCTGCACCTTCAGGCATCATAACAAAGCTGACCAGTCTGATGTTCCTGAGCTCCCACGGACTCCGGAAGGTTCTGCAACACAAGTGGTAGTTCTGCAACTCCCTCGAGGCCTGCACTGTCTTCACAGCAAGTTTGAAGCCAGTTTCCCTCAACGGAACCGCTGGAGCAGTACCCGTGTGCCCCGTGTCAACTTGCTGTTGCCAAGGCTTGTTGAGTTTCTTCTCCAGAGATCTTCAGGTTCCAAGAATCTTCACCCTCAAGCATCTCTTGCTACCAAGATCTTCGTCCTCTGAACTGTGGGCCTTCATCATTGGTGAGCTGCTCGAGGTCCTCTTGCGACTACTGTGCCTCTGGCCTTGTTGCAGGGATTCTGCTCATGCACAGAACTATGCGCAGGAAACCAGGACCTCAGTGAATTGTGGTGTACCAAAAAACTCACCTCTGTACCCAGAACCCCTATCCGACCAGCATCAGTGTCCCATTCGTTATCCGTATTCTCACGGAGGTCCCAATGTATAAACAACCCAGAACAAGCGACTTAGAGTACTCTCAGGAATGGTGGGAATCAGAAATACCTGTTCGCTATTATTCTCATATCAGTTCACAACAAGAGTAATCAGAGACACGGTAAAGTTTAAAAGGTTTATTTTATAAACTACGTGTCCTAAGATGCAGTACTTTGGCTAACATAAGCAGACAAATGATTATAATTAAAACCATCAGCATTGTTACAATACCATAGAAAATGAAGGGAGAAATCATATTGCAAATGACAGTGGAATACAGCCACCTTCCCTTAGCTAGTAGGCTAGTATTATTATACTAATAGAAGGTCTCTAGGCTTAAATGGGGAACCCCATACCATAAAGATCAGCTTAGGTGAATCACATCACAGGATCATCATTGTGCTGCGCCTGGAAATGTTCTTCTCCAGAATGTGTTTCTAACGCATGAAAACTGTAATATTAAAGGCTCTCGACATTCAGGTATTTGCAGCTGTGTGCATATTATGGCTAGAAAGGGGTCCGATCAACCTGAACTCAAAAACATACATTGTCTGGCGGCTCAGAGTGTTTTGCACACAATGTTCAGACCAAGGTCGCAGTGCACGTCTAGGGATGTGAACAACAGACAGTTCTCATGTGAAGAAAAGGCAAGCAAGCAGTTTTCAAATAATAACATGTCTCTGCAGTGTTGTGTGCAAAAGCAGCAAAAGTGGCAAGATGGCTTTCTAACATCTAACGTGCTTATGCTATCATAGCAATGTATGCATCTAAATCGCTGCCTTCACTACAGCTTGTGGGGCCTCTTGAGGCTCCCCTCCTTGCCCGGGACCTGCTCTGACTTAACTGCTCGTGGTGAGTCACTTGGACCTTGCTGGTCCGACACTGCACCTTTTTCGTCTGTGTGCTTGCCCAGAAGGATGCAGGAGGCCATCAGTCTCAGCAGCCTCAAGGTCAACCATCACTCATAGCCTGAATATCTGCATGTTGATAGTGAACTCCAAGGTTGACAGAAGGTTTATTCGTACTCTAGAGGTGGTTACCAACTATGTGGGATGAGTCCGCCTTCAATAGGAAGTTATTAAGTTAGGGAAAGACTAGCACCTCTGACATCCGAAAATGTACTGCCACCACCATCATCACTTTCATGAACATGACCTGAAATGGTGGGACGAAAAAGGAGCAGAGCAAACCGAAAATGCTCCTGCCCCACCACAAACCACAGGTAATGCCAGTGGGCCAGCAGGATGGTGTGGAAATACGCATCCTGCAGGTCCAACGTTACCATCCAGTTTCCAGGGTCTAGGGCAGACAAGCCCTACCCCGATGTGAGCATTTTGTATTTTTCAAGGTCCCAGTGATTAGCGTGGACCACAACGCCAGATGCAGGATCCAAACTGGGGCCAGAGGTGTCGTAAAAGACTCAGAGGGTCCAGCTAAACCTGCTAACGGTACTCCATGTGGAAGACCTCTTGGCTCCTTGGGTTAGGGTTAGAAAGGCGAGAAGGGAGTCAGAAAAGAGCTGAAGATCTGGAGCATGCTCCGTGGAACTCTTCAATCTGGTTAGGCTGGAACCAGTTGCGGGATCTGCTCCGAAGATGGTTGACTCTGGGAGAAAGATTTAGATCTATGGTTCCACCCCGTATCTGCTCAGGTGAATGCAAGTGGTGTGCGGTCGATGAGACCCATTTTGATTTCTTGTTTCTTTTTAGACTTATCAGATGATTTGTCTTGTGCCGAATACCAGCCTCGGAAGCAGCTTTAGAGACTCCTGGGGAGGGACTGGGACTAAACCTTTGACTTGGACTGTGAATTAGAGTGGTCTCAATGAAGAGTCTTGTCAACATAAAGTATTGCCTCTGGGTCATGGATGGTCTTCAGGTTCATCAACTCACAGGCAATGCAGGCCTTTGAATCGTGGCTCTACCCCAGGCATCATGGGCACACTGATGGAGATCTGTCACAGACATTTGCTTGTGGCAGTCGCTACAGGGCTTAACACCTGTTTTTTAGGGGGAGACTCTTGCACATTGTAGGAATTTGGAAAACATATTGAGGAAAAGTGTCTCTGAGAGATGAGGGAGAACTCAGGATCGACGTCATGCATGTCAAAGGAAAGGAGATGAATTTGTCCTTATACATGTGTCCCTGTACTTGAAGCTATGCTTCCTTTTATAAGCAGAAACATCAAAATAGGGGGAGGAAAAAAAATTAAAAAAATTAAATAAAATAAAAAGGTTTGTATACTTAGCCACAACACATGTTTATTTTAGACCATATAAAATAATGCTGCTTCTATGTTTATATGGGTGTTTATATAAAGGGGTTTATGCCTGGAACAAAAACCTATTAGATGTGTTGGTATGTCTCTGTACATGTATATTTTAATGTCATTTATCTGTTTTAAAAAAAATCGATTTCCTTTAACCTTTATCTCCTCTGTCCTCTCTCTGTCTAATCCCAAACCTTTCTTACTGCTATGAACTCCCAAACATCCTTCTTACTTCCATCTCGCTTTTCTCCTATCCACCCAAGTAACATGTACACTACTCCCAAAAACAACCCACAACTTCCCTTTTTTAAGTTGCTTCCATTATTCTATGGAGCACTAAAGAGCACAAACTTGATAAACTTACCACAACTAATACACAAGGAAATAAATTACGCACATAAAGCTAAGCTACTAACTATTTAACTGTATTATTGGGTTCCCAATAGCCTGCTACTCTCCGCAAAGCACTAAAACATCACGTCAGTGGTTCTTAATGCTATATGAACACAATTACAATTAAGTCTGCAAAACATTTTGCGCACAAAACCTGCAATGCTTCACTCCAGGGATGACGTGTTACACAGCTATTATGTTATATGCTAGTTGATTTCAACCCATTCGTTCATCGCGCTTTAAGCACGCAGTTTGCCCAAGCGAAGTCTAGAAGGCGCAACTTGGAAGCAATATAGGACTAGAATATCATATTCCTAGTATGTACTTGCCAGTACCCTTCCAAAACTGTTTATTGAACTAAGAACCACAGAAACATGGACAACGTATTTTAGTGTGCATTTTGGTAAGTAAAGTTCTTCGTTAGATGAGTCTGGCCAACTCATTTTGGGTACGTGTTGAGTGATTTTATTTTTCAGTTGTTTTCTTTGCGGAAGTGAGTGCGTGTTAGGGTTTGTCTTTAGTGTTCCTGAGTATGTGGTTTGGGAGCGTGCAAGTTTGAGGTGTACACCTCAGTGTCTTTGTTTTCATATCTTTTTAGGGTTATGTGGTTTCCTGTGGGAGTTATTTGAGTGTGTAACCCATCAGTTGTTTTTTTGTTTGCTTTGGGAATGAGGGAGATTTGTGGTATCATTCCCTATATTTTTTCCAGGTGCACTTTCTTGCCTTCTCTGTTCCCCATGACATCATAGAATGTGGTGTGCTGGAGGTTCTGTGTTGGTGTACCCAAAGCAGTTAGACCAGGGCTGAGCTATGTGTAACGCCTGTTCCTGGTGCGGTCTCTGTCTTCTTTACTCTTACTACTACTTGTACCAGCTTGACAAATAAAGCCACCACGTAACCTAAAAGCTTCTAGGTGTTCCTGAATTCTCCTGACCAGCCTCCATGCATCATTACAGTTCTACCAAAGGCAGGACTTTAAATGTGTTGAGATCATAGGTGTTTTGCATTTGACTTTGTAGTCTGCTTTAGAAAATAACTACAACAAAAATTTAAAAAAACACTGAGTTTCAAATCCTCAGATAAATTGTCTATGTGTAAGAAAGTCTTCACCGAGCCATAGTGGAGCAAACACATTGTTGTCATAAGTGATGTCGCTAATATTTCCATTGATTGCGTCATCTACATAGTCACGGTGACGTCAGGAGTAGTGATTACGGTAAGCGTCGTTTTTGCATACTTTTCCATGACAAGTGAACTTCTACAGTTTTTCGGTTTAGAACCGTAACGTAACTTCCTCTGAAGACTTTCCACTTAATAGTTATGGCTTTTAATTAACATACATGTGTATGCTTAGTACTCGTGTCCAAAGTACTCAATAAACACATCCTGCAACCATTGCAAAGAGGTGCCTGGCACCGTGCCAGGCCTTGGGTCACATCTTGTTTTAAGCCCCTTCCCTGCTGCTGTATCTGTTGGCCACAGCCAGTGGTTTGAAGGTCCGAAATACTCCAGTCCAAATTAGCCACTAAGCAAGACTTGCGCCCATGCTTTGCGAACCACAAACACCAAGCATGTCCTTTGGCCATGCCTGTGCCCTGTACCTCTGAACAAAATACCTCTTCAGTAACACAGATGCACTGTGTCCACATGATTGACCAATGGCCTGTCTGCATGACTCCAATTGCTTCTCATGAAACCATTTTAAATTCAGCTCAGAATAGCGAAGAGTGGGCAACAACTGGAGTGGTAATCCGTCATTTCTTCAATGTAAAAAGTCGTCCTACGAAAACAGGCTGACAAAGCTTCATTTTTAGAGAGCATTCAAAATGACGCAATATATTTTCCCATAAAATATACTGTTTCCATGGAAATGGTAAATAACTATTTTAAAGGACAGCATGATAAAGAGGTAAGGAGGAACAAGAGGGTGAAAAAAAGGATGGAGTCGGTGTGGATGGGGAAGGGGAAAAGGTAATAGGTTTGTTAAAAAAGATGCAAAGTCGGAGAGGGAGTAAAGGGTTAGAGAAAATGGAAGTAAAGAGGAAGTGGTTTGTAAAATCTGGACTAAGGCAGGAAGGTGAGGAACGTATTTGTAGAAAAAGAAAAGGCAGTAAAAGGGGAGGGGCAGCAAGGGATTTGAAAATAAAGAGAGGAAAGTGAGAGGCGAACATGCGGTTAGTAAAATAAAATGGAATCAAGTTGAGAAAAGGGAGAAAGGTATTTGAAATTAATTGAACCCGGAGGGGGCCCCTCCACTTGCCTTGCAGGGAGGCCCCCTCAAGTTTAGTTATGCCAGTGGATAGCATAGCCGAAGGACAGAGCAGGGGAACCCTACTCACTAAGAAACCAGTGACACACAATAGAAGCGAACCATTACCCAGCGCATATCATCCTATATAGCTGCTGCTCATATTGAACATAATTCATAATGGTCGACTTGTATGACATTGTAGAAACCTTGGATATAACTATTAGACTATCACTTATGTTTTAGGTTCCTTTGTTCACTTGGGACACTATGCAAAACTATAGTTTTTCAATGATTCTGTGTTATTGTACATACCTTTTTTCCCAAACCTCCTTATTTTGAATTTATTAATTGTCTTATATTGAATCATTGGTATATGTGGTCTCTTCTTCCTCTGACATTATCCAAACCCTCTTCATTGCGATTGTGCACAAGACTACAAATATTGAGTGTATTTTTCCACAGGAACCGCTGTTTTTTTGTATAAGTGGGTAGCATAGCAGCAGTGGGAGTAAGGGTTTTTATTAAAAAAGGAAGTAAAGCAGGAGCAGAAGTAAGGCTGTTGAAAAAAGGGAGTAAATCAGGAGTTAGAGTAAAAAAATGTTTAAAGAATGGGCTAAGATGAAGGGAACATATGGGGTTTGAAAAAGAAGTAAAGTGGGAGTAAGTGGTTTGTAAAAGATGGGAGTAGAGCAGAAGACAAGTGCTGGGTTTGAAAAAAGTAAATTAAGTGGGAGTGGGAGCAAAGGGTTTGTAAAAATATGTTAAGAAGTTCGAAAAAAGGCACAAAAGAGGAAGTGATGGCTTTACAAAAAACGAAGAAAGTGAGAGGGGAAGTTAGGGATGTTAAAAAGAAATGAAAAATGGAATGAGGGAAGGGGAAATAAAGATGAGTGGAAGTAAGGGGTTTGAAAAATGAATAAAGTGGGGATAAAGGTGTTCTAAAAAATTTCAGTTAAGTGGGAGTGGAATTAAGGGGTTTGTATAAAAAGAAATAAAGCAGGATGGGAATATGTGGTTTGTAAAAAATGGCAATAAGGCAGGAAGGGGAGTAAGGGTTTGAACACATGTAGTAAAGTGGGAGTAAAGCTGGAGTGGACTAAAGGGCTTAAAGAAAGGGAGTAAAGGAGGAGTAGTGTAAAAGGTTTGTGAATCAAGGAAATTAAACAGGAGAAGTAAAGGGTTTGTGAAAAGGGGTTAAATTGGAAGTGGTATAAAGTTTTTTTTAACGAATAAACCTGGAGGGGGAGTAAGATATTTGGAAAAAGGAATAATGTGGGAGTATGGGATTGTAAAAAATGGGAGTGAAGAGGAGTAAGGAGTTTGATAAAAGGGAGTAAAGTGAGGAGAGGAATAAGGGGTATATAAAAAGGGGGTACAAAATGGGAGTAAGGTGGGAAGGGGAATAAGGGGTTTCAACAAATGTAGTAAAGTGGGAGCAAGCGGGTTGTAAAAAATGAGAGTGCAGCTGGAAGAGAGTAAAGAGCTAGAAAAAAGGGAGTTAAGAAGGAGTAGAGAAAGGGGTTTATAAAAACAAGGAAGTAAAGAGGAAAAGTGAATAAGGGCTTTCTAAAAAGAAAAGGGAGTAAACCAGGAGGAGGAGTAAGGGGTTTCCAAAACATGAATAATAAAGTAGGAAGGGAGCAAGGGGTTTGTAACAATAGCGGGAGCAAAGTGGGAGTGAGTATTACAAGAGACAGGGAAGGTGGTCTTAAAAACAGAACTGGAGTCTAAGGGGGAAATCCCCTACGTAAATGCCACAAAACGAAAATCATATATAAAGACAAAACAAAATTTTCTTCAAGCAGATTGAAACAGATTTTCTTTAGGTGGATCACATTTTTGAAACAAACACTCTTTCAAATGAAAGTTCATCCTAACCTAACCCTAACTATAGAGCCACTATTGACAACTCAGTACATGATGGCTTTCTGCTTGACCAGTGCATTTGCTCAGATGTGGAACTATTATGCAAAGTTCCAGGGACACGAATGATATGGCGGAAAAACGACTGTAGGATCTATTTGCAACCAGGGAACTGCCCAAAGCCAGAGTGCACTCACCTTTTACCAGCCCTATGATCTATTCACCTCAAATTACAGAGTGGCTCTTTGGGATGGAGGTCAAGATGAATGTCTCTGAGGGAGGGCCTAATTCTTCTTAGAGTGCCTCTCTCCTTACTTCGCATGGTACTGAATACCTCAAAGCCTGTACAGAGCATCTTGGGATTTGGATGACACTACTTGAGGCTTCTACATCATGATGTGCTACTGTGGTAAGTGATGGGGGTCAGCCTCGATCTTGTACATTGTGGGCACTGGAGGGCTGTATGACGTTACAACGCATGCCATTACAACGCATGCCGTTACAACGCATACCTTTACCTCAACATGCTGTCGGGGGTGCGCTGGAAGTTGGAATAGTATAATTTACTATTCCAACTCCAGTGTGTGCAACAGTAGGGAAGGTGTTGGAGTTAACTCCAACACCTTCTACCCCCTGCAACAAGCCTTTCGCATTGTAACGACATGCGTTGTAACGGCATGCGTTGTAACACTTCAGTTGTAAAGGCTGTTTCCTGCACTGGAGAGCTGGTAAACTACCACGCTTACTAGTACTATTGAGCAGACAATGGAAGCAGTCTAGCTGCATCTTCGACCCTATACTTCAGGAGCCTCCACAGAAACTGAGTGACCGCACAACAACGCTGAGGTAACAAATGAAACACAGCAACATTCGGTTAGTTACAATTTGAATAAACAAGAGCCTTTCTGAAGCTTCTGTCCATGGAGAAAACGGAAGTCATGTTTCAGCTTATAAAACCCTGATATTGGTGAAAGATAATTTCATGCTACAGCATCCGAGTTGAGGACTAGTCAGGAAGTTACGTAATTGTACCGGAAAATATAAAAATAAAACGTACCTATTGCACAGATTCCCACTCTGCTGTCAAGCTGTTCTGTCTCGCCTTTCTGCTGCCAAGTTGTCTTGTCTCTTCTCTGCCACTAGCAGTGGGAGTCCATTTCCATGACCAAGGTGTGCAGTCTCTCCTCTCTGGCGGCAAGCTGTGCCGTCTCTCTCTTTGCCACCAAACTGTGGTGTCTCTCCTCTCTGCCACCCAATTGTCTGCTCTGCGTGGTTGTCTTTCCTTTCTGCCACAAAGCTGTGCTGTCTCTCTTGTCTGCTGCCAGACTTTTTTGTCTCTCCTCTCTGGCATCAAGTTGTGTTGTTTCTCTTCTCTGCTGCCAGGCTGTATTGTCTTTCCGCTCTGCCACAAGCTGTCACCGAAGTGTTGATGTTTCTTCAGTCTGCCACCCAAACTGTCCTGTCTCTCTGCTCAAACGTGGCTGAGGGTGGATTCTGCCTTTACAGACCACTATGACTGAAAGTGACTGTAGGTTTTCGCGGGAGCTGGAACAAATACACATGCAAATTAGGTTCTCCAGTAGAATTCATGCCATTAAAGTATTGCAACAAAAAATGTCAACCAACAATCACATATAGCATATGACATCATGTACATGCTAATCGAATTACGTAGTGACACAACTACAATGGGCAATTGTAAGGGGTAAATGAACTTTTCATTGACTATTTCAACTGAGTTCCACAGAATCCAAATGTTGCAATCCCATCCAAATAACATAAGCTAGGTTTCTTTATTTAAATGGCGTTTTTCATATACCTAATTATTTTGAGATAAAACAGCATTAGAAGAAAACGTGGACAATAACATTATACAACGAAAGACTAAATTACTCTTATCAAGTCATGAAAATCTCAAAAACAAACATAACATCTCCAAAGGAGCAAAATTAAGAATAAAAAGGGAATAAGGGAGAGATAGTATACATATAAGGGAATATAACACCTAGGAAAATGGGTTGGCTCATAGTTTACTAAACCAGTAAAGGATGACCAAATACCTTCAAAGTTCTCAACTACCCTCTTCCTTTGTAGTGCACATTCTCTAAAACTGCCTGGGCGCTCAAGTCTATGATCCACATCTTTATATGTGGACTTTTAAAAAATTCAGATGCCCCTATACAAACGTATTTTAGACCATGAAAGTTGATCCCTTTTTTCATAGACACCGAGCATTAGTAGTCTTTCAGAGTCTATGACTGAGGGTCATTTAACTAAGTAAACAATATCCATGATGTCCTTGAAAAAATATTGCTGCCTCCTTCAATGATATGCAGCTTACACATTTCCATCTGTAACCAATAGGTACTGTAAAGAAGCTTCTGTTGAACCAGATGGTTAAACGTGTGTAACGTTCTACTGCCAAGACTTTTTTAAGACACTTGATCAAAGACTGATAAAGTGAGATTGAGTTATCAAAAAGATGTAATATTGCCTTAAAACCCGCCGTAGTGGGCTATACCATCCATTAAAAGCCCATTTGTGCGATAAAGGCTGCGGGCCTTTATTAAGGTGGCAGACCTTTTCTGGCCGGCATTGCCGGCTTCAGAGAGCTAGAAGGTTTTTTGAACATTTAGTCCATTAAGGGCAGAATGTCCTAATTAGAAGAACAAAGGGGCATATTATCAAGGACGGCTTTAAAATTATCGCCGCTAAAGCGGCGATAATGAGCTTGATAATATGCCCTGGAGAATTCCCATAGAAGCCCAGGTTCACACCAGAACATGGGCTTCTATGGGAATTCACAAGGGCATATTATCAAGCCCATTATCGCCGCTTTCGCGGCAGCTTTCTGCCGCTAAAGTGGCGATAATTTTTAACGCCTTCCTTGATAATATGCCCCGATGGCCTCTCGGCGCCTGAGGTAGTTTAAATCCCCGAGGCTTTAAATCCTTTGTTTTATAGCTGACGCTACAATTGTTCAACAGCTAACAGCAGCATGCAGTGTCATGGCTCTCAGCTGTGGAATGTTCCATCAAGAGCTGTGAAAGGAAGCGGAAGTCAGCCACTGGTTCTCCCTAGCCCTGGCTAGACAGCTTGTTCTTGTACAGCCGAGCCAGGGAGCTCCAGTAGCTGAGCATCATTCCTCCTTCCTCTGTTCGAGGATCCAGTGACTGTGAGTTATGGTAGGAGGGAGGGGGATAGCTGCTGTGTGCCCTGCAGCACAGCCTCTGCCTTTCGCTTTCCCCTGCGGAATCCACATATATTGATGAGGCAAGGGAAAGAGAAAGGCAGAGGTTGTGTAATAGAACATTGAAATATTTGGAGAAGCAGACCTTAACCAGTTATACAGGCTGCTGCTGCTCCATTGTCTTTAACGGAGCTCTCAACATTCCAATGTTGCAACCGTGAGGGGGAGATATTGACATTTCTTGATGGAGAGAAAATTCTGAAGGAGTAGATTTAGAGGCCAACAAAGCTACATAGATAACATTTGTGATAAGACATTCTATCTTGATTTTGCAACTCTTTAAGCTTGTACTTAAACATTAGAAACACAAACTTCAACACACAGCGCTGTCTGATAGTTAGCATAGGAAAAAATATCTGCTCAATCTAGAAATTCCAGGGCAGGCTGTGGGGTTATACAGATAAAGGAGGTTGTATAGAAATTTGGAAAATCGTGCAACTGTGTGGTCTGACTAAAAAAAAACTAGCATTCTTTCTGCACTAGTTAACTAAGAACAACATAGTGAAATAAAAAGTCATATACATGTTAAAAGCAGGAAATTAGCCTAAATTGCCCGAAATTTGAATTTCAACGTTTGACTCCATAAAAAGACTTGAAGAATTTTATTAATCAAATGATGATGCGGCTAACTTAAATCTCGGCGGATGGAGTAATTACCATAGCATGGCAGAGTACTGTACTACCCCCATTACTAGGGTATTCCACCTGCCCTATTTAGAGATGTCCACTGACCCTGCGGCCATCTCTTGGATTTCCAGCAACCGCTATGTCAGTTCCTGGAAATACATTGTAAGCTTGAAGGAAGGCTTCGTCAACATGATGGAGCTGTACGTCAAACTTACAATTTCCGTTTAATTTTTAAAAAGGAAATCCTAAAGCGGGATTTTCTTTTTAAAAATTAGAAAAATAATGAGCTCTCCTCACAATGGGAGCATTCTCTCTTGGCGTGGGGTTATTTAAAAGGTTTCACTGATCCTTAAGTCCAAGTTTTTCAGGGCCGTAATGGGTAGTGAAAACTGGGTATATGTCCACCCAATTAAATTGGTCAAATCTCTGATGGCCCTCACTTCGTCAGGCCATCAGAGGTGTGTGTTGGTGGTGGAGACAGAGTAGTCTCCAGCTAGGTACTCACTTAAGTTTTGTCCAACTCTAAATGAGGTGGATGAGCCTTCAAGTTGGCAGAAAGGGTACTCTGTTGCGACAAGTACCCGTTCCGCCAACATCTACATCAGGCCCAATGTTTCTAGAGTTAAAAGATATGAATGAAAGCAAATTTGCATTTAAGGTTGTGCAAGATTATAATTGTAATAATATTATTATTACAAAGGGTGATATCACCCTATCACAAAACTATTTAATCAGAACTAAACAGTCTTCCAATTAGAGGAGTCACATGGAAAGGATCAGGCAAGATATTTTTACAAAATATTTAAACTATCCAGTGAAGAACATTTAAGTCAAGAGGATGCAACATGCCTAAATTGACACAACTTAGATCAAGACACAGCCTCTGACTCAGATACGTTCAGGTTATAACCAGAAAATTCTGTGTTCTAATCGACTTATAAGAAAGGCTGTAGCAGAAAATGGATCAGGGTTTGAAAGTGAGAACGCCCTGGGCCGTTTCTTACAATGTACTCAGGTGACTAAACCTTTTTAGTAGCCTAAGAGGGAAAGAGGTTAACAACAATTTGAATCTTAAGGTCCAGTGTGACAATTAGGTCCACACAATAAAAGTCTGAGTCAGCAACTTGAAGCCAGAAGCCAAACTAATATAAATAAGTCTAAGAACATACTATAAAAGTAGAGGATTAGCAAATGAAGACTGAAGCGACATACAACATTGGTCCTCAACAGCAAAGAACATATAAACATTTCTGTGGCAGCAATGCAGAAAATAAGAAATACAATTTGATCACTAGATGAATGGTTTCGATCCTTCTCCCCATACATGGAAAAGACTCATGACATCTATTAAACCCTACACTATTTGACCTTGCCAATTCTTCCTCACCTTGTCTCTCTATCTCTGAAATACAATGTGATTTTTACTAACTAGTGAATGCCTTTGTGTCACCTGCAGAGGAAAAAAACAACTTCTGCGTTAGTATTAAACGTCTCGACTGTAAGCTTAAGGCCCACAACCATGCTAACGTAGCAGTCTACTTCAAATGTATATTAAGTCTACAACCTACATATAATCCAATAAATAATACTGTACTCTTTTATGTGGCACAATAAACTAATACATGTATTATTAACCAAAACCGAAAACTGGTCAAAATTTATAAAGAAAGCATTGAACATATACATGATTCAATTTCACTAATCTTTGGTGAATTCACGGCATTAAATGCATTTTAGCGTACCAATTAGCAATTTGCACCTATAGAAGATTAAAATCAGCAATCCAGATATTTCTGAAAAGAAAAAACGTTAATATGTATACAGATATACGTCAAAAGCACACAATAAATGCACCTTCTATACCTCTAGTGCACTATATCTCATTAGAACTATTGCATCACACATGTACACAATGCCAAAGGTAAATATATAACTGGCCTAGCCACACATAAAAGCATGGAGCCAAAGTTATACTACTCCAATCCCCCCTCTGATGGAGATCAGGCTATCACAGTTTACAATCAGATTAGACCAATCAAAACCTAGTGGTCTTGAGCATCTTTCGTCTGGACTCCTCTAGACGCTTCATATCATCATAATATCTGCTGTGACCTTCTTCTAACTCCATATCGGCGCACTTTCTCTTCACATCCCTGTCTAGCTGGTGCATGCAAAGATCAGATATAAGGATATCGCACAAAGGGCAATTATCAAAAGAGGTTTGAAAATAGCACTCATAATACCACTTCCCTAGCTTCCAAATCATCGACTTATCAAAGAAAACCCATTATCAATAGCTTCCCAAGCATCTGTCACTCACAAATCTTTCAAATCCTTCGTCAACCCGGATATATTTGTAATACATTTCTCCAGGTCCTTACTTTCGTCTGGAATATAAATACAGCATTGCTGAACATTCAACATCCATGTTTACACAACTTTCCTTTGTGTTTTCAATCTAAAACTAAGGTGGATACATTTCCTTTCTCCAAATTTCAATTTATTCGCTAACCCACTTGTGATTTTTAAATCCTCATCAGTTTCATTTTGAGACTTCAGGTCTATCCATCTGTCCTCCAACAAATCCAAATATTTATTTTCCACATCTGACATTGAACAAATCAAATTATGTCTAGGTGCAATAAGTAGTGTTTAATGACTTAAGAGATAAGAAATATATGCCTGCAATCTCTGCACCTTTAAAATAAGGATTCTTATTTAAGTGTTTGATAAGTGGAACTTGAGGGAGAACAACCTCATAATTAGAAAAATAATATTGAAAACTACCTTCACCATAAAATATACTTATTTGGAGACTGCAGGAGATACCATATGTCAGAGGGAGATGATGGTAAGTAATTTCCTCTGAAGCAGAAGCAGGTAACTGAGTACAAAAATAACAACTTCTAGCATTCATCGTGTCTATATACTCATAAAGCAATATAAAGTAAACAATGAAGGTATAATCCCCTCTTGATACATCTGTGTGTAATTTCGTAACCTCCCACAACTGAATGTCACTATCAGAAGAATGTAGTGTAGTAGGGGCAACAGTAGACTTAAATTCCACTTAGCTATCAGTAGCTTAATAAAGGCCTATAAGCACTATAACTAATACTGCAACTAACGCCATTAGTGTGCCTATTATGATGTATCTATGCTTACTAGTATTAAGATTGGCTTTCATTACATCGTTGGAATCTAAACCTTGGGTGGAACTTAGCAGCTGCAGAGGCTTCTCTGTCAATTTGTACCTGTGCATACAGCAAAATCAAATTAAAATGATTGTGCAACAAAATTATCTACAAAGCCTTTACTAATATTTTTCCCTAAAAAATCTATGAAATGTCTTTAATAATAAACAGTTCTAATGCATTTACTACTAGAACTTGTATGAAAAGCTTCAGTTCATCAACTAGCACAGGAAACTTGTTTGGATCCAAAAAGAGAAATTCAAACACATCTAAGATAAAATATGTTAAGCCACTCAGTCTTGTTAACAAAGGAAGTTCAAAGATAAGATCAAACTGGAGATCAAGTTACCGAAGTTTCAATTGAACTTTTACGGTGTCCCCAAAATTCCCAGAGCTTGTTCTCCTTGGCATTTGCAAGAAAGTATGTCCTTTTAGGGGATGAGTTAGTACCTTCGGCAGGGCACATTCGCTTGCTTTGACCTTCTGAGTGTTGTCTCTTCTCCAGTCTCTTTTCCTCCTTCACTCAGGTCTGAATCCTGTATGTCCTCTGGGATATCTGGGAGATCACTTGTTGCTTGTGGAATAAGTATACCTCTCTCCAGCTTTCGCGGGCAATGTTCTTATGGTTCCCCTCACGGTTCTCAAGCACAAGGCCCTTTGCCAGGGTCAAAATCTATCTTTATTACGGCGACTGGATTAGCCTCTCCTTCTCCAGTCTTGTCATTCAACTCTCCAGAACCCTTGTAAGCCGATTAAGTGCTTGACTAATGTTCTCCTGTTATCTCTTGACCACCACTGGCTCTTCTGGAAGAGGTGCTATTATTTCATCCTGCGAGTATGGGCAGCATGGATCCAATTGGGGAGACCTCCGCACTTCACAGCAGTTGTAGTCACCAGTATGACTTTGTATGGCCCTTGTCAACCAGGCTCCATGCACTACCTCTGTATGTGCTTCTTCACCACCACCCAGTCTACGGGACGTAGGTTGTGGCACTGCTCCAGGTGGGGCAAGGCTGCAGCAGCTTCAACCTGATGAGACACAGAACGCACCACTGCAGTCAATCCTTTGAAGTCTCAGACCATCAGTAATGTTCACAAGAGCATTTGTAGGTACAGCTGGCAATCTCATTGCCCTTCCCAAGATGATCTCATGGGGAGACAGTTGTGTCCTACTAGCAGACTCATTAACACCAATGGCAAAGCATCCAGCCATTTCAAAGGCAGAGAAGCATACAGTCTGGCAAATCTTGATTTCAGTGTCCCATTGAATTGCTCCACAAGACCTGATGCCTCAGGTTGGTAACTACAATGCAGTCTCTGTTCAACATGCATGGCATCACACATCATCCTCAGGACTTTGTTATTGAACTGTGTGGCTCAGTCCAATGCCAAAGAAATCGTGAAGCCAAACCTTGGCATCAATTCCCTCAACAATAACGTTGCTGCTGTGAGACTATCATTTCTTCTTCTTGGATATGCTTCAACCCATCGTGAAAAGATGCACACAACAACCATCACATAACTCAGCCCATTGTACACAGGCATATCAATAAAGTCCATTTGCATCCTGTTGAAGGGGCCACCTGACCTGCCTATGTGGCTCAATGCCTTTTCCCTACATTGTTCTGTTGCCACACAACACATCTGTGACATAACGCTTCCGCCATCAACCTGAACCTAGGATTAAACTATGTTTTGCAAAACAATCTGACCATAGCATTCCTCCCTACATGAGTCGGACCTTGGTAATTTCTAGACATTGGTGGCAACAAACTATTTGGCAACACAGCTCTGCCATCGCCAGAAACCTATATTTAATCGTCATCTATTTTAACACAACCTGAATTTACGCAACTCTGCTGTTTTTCTTACGGCATCTCTTCCTGTAATCTCTTAACTTCCTCCCAAGGATCAGCTACTGGGAGCAAAAGGTTGTAATTGGTCTTGTCTGTTCCTTCATGTGCATACCCATTAAACGTACAAGTGTTGTAAGCACAGTACCATGCAACTTCATCAGCATATCTGTTGCCGACTGTCACATAATCATCTCCCTTGCTATGTGCAGACCATTTCACAACCGCAACTTGCGCAGGCAATTCAAAGCCTTTAACAGTTTTCTCACCTGTTCACCGTTACTGATAGGGGATCCTGTTGACATCATAAATCCCCTATGGGGCCATAACTGTCACAGTCGTGCACCACACCAAAGACATACTGAGTATCTGTAAATATAGTCAACTGTAATCGAGCTGAAATGTAGCATACTCGAGTAAGCGCAATCAATTCAGCCACTTGGGCAGAAACTACTCCTTGTAGCAAACCAGCTTCTACTACTCCTGAAACTGTACAGCTTGCATAAGCAGCTCTCAAATTTCCTTTGTGATCTCGTAAATATGAGCCATCCGCAAACAATACATAATCATATTCACGTAGTAGTTCATCTTGCCCCCCGTCAACAAGAGGATCACCTTCAAGCTCCTTACCCACACCCACAAAGCACTCCACAAAGCCGGACCAACATACCTCAACAAACGACTCACCTTCTACACCCGAACCGCTGCCAGCTTTGCTCCGCTGACCTTGCCCTCGCCACCGTTCCACGCATCCACCGAACGACCGCTGGCGGCAGATCATTCTCCAACCTCGCAGCCAAGACATGGAACACCCTCCCCACCCACTTGTGACAGACCCAGGACCTGCTGACCTTTAGGAGACTTCTCAAGACCTGGCTGTACGAGCAGTAGCAGCACCCACCTCCCCCTCAGCACCTTGAGATCCTCATGGGTGAGTAATGAGCTTTACAAATGTTTGATTGATTGATTGATTGATTGATTGATCTTGTATATCTGGTCTCGACTTGGTGCACAGTTCAGTGACATCGAGGCAGTCATGCTCTACCTCCCCATCATCATTATCATTCTCAGGAAGAGGTAGAAAAGTGGCAGGATTCAAAACAGAACACCTCTTTAGAGACACATTCTCGGTTACCAGTATGATTTGCTCATATCGGGTTTGTGAGGTGCTGTGTCCTTGTTCTAGTTAACAAAATTTCGACAGAATGAGGAACATATACAGTTAAAGAATGACCAATTGCTATACTTTCGCACCTTTGGATGCCGACACCTGTCGCTGCCACCGCTTTAAGGCAGCCAGCCAGCCAGCACTGCATCCACTGGATCTAACATGACTGAGAAATAAGCAACTGGTCTTTGAGCTCCCCCATGATTCTGTGATAATACTGAAAGAGTGCAGCCCTCTCTTTCACTGCAGAAAAGCGAAAATGGTTTGTTATAATCTGCCATTTCTAGTGCCGGGGGTGTGGCAGAAGCTTTCTTTCAACTCTAGGAAGGCAACCAGACAGTCATCGCCAAGGGACTGGATCCTGCACATCCTTGAATTTCAGCCTTTGTAAAGGCTAGGCCACTAGGGAAATGTTGGGTATCCACTGACAACAGTTGGCTACCATTCCTAAATGCATCCTGACTACTTTCTGTGTTGCTGGCGGATTAATTTGATTGATTATTGAAATTCTCTCTTGTGACACCCTTCTCGCACCTTTCTCAATATGATGACCAGGATGGAACACCGAATTTCTGAGGGATTTTGCTGTTTTCTTGCTATTAGGGCACCCACCGAAGTGGCAAAAATAGGGTGGACAGTCCCCTATTGAAATATCTTTATTATTACTTTGACAATCTGAGTACGACACTTGGATGGCTATTTGAAAACCTTGCTCATAAAGTGTGCACCCATTATATTTGTTGATACAGATGCCGCATCAAAAAATGGCTTATATGTAGGAAATATTACTCACTTCAATGACGATATGCCTGGAAATACTTGATGCCAGTGAATTTCTGCCCTGAAGAAGTCCATTGTCTATTGGCCAAAATACTTTGGCTGGCTTTTTATGAACATTGATATGAAGCACTAATAAATGAGAATATCACTGGACGACTCGAGAATTATTACTATTAGCTATGAAATATTGATGTGCTAATATTGTTCTTTCGCTTACATGTGGTGCAACTCTGGTCTTCATATTTGTATACGTTTTCAACAATGTGGGGAGCACTTTGTGGGCAGAAAGTGTATAAAGAATAATGCACACAGGATATAGGATATTATCCAACCTCTTCTTTGACCATAGGTTTATAATAGTGAGAGTGCTGCAGCTGTCTTCAGGTCCACTGCTCAGTTTTATGTTATAATGATGACCAGGATATAAGACTTCTCTCAAACAATACTGCAACTTATTCGGGGATACCTTATGTCCATTGTCAGCCAAGTAGTTTAGCAGTGCAATAGTGTCAGCTTTGCATGCTTTCCTAGCATTTGACACTACTTGCAGGCCATCAATATACTGGATCAGGACCGACTTACAGGGCATAGCAAAGGACTCCAAATTCTTTTTGAGGATCTGGTTAAAGATAGGACTCTGTCCTCATGTAAAGGTATGGAGTAGAATGCCTGGCACAAATGAAAAAGAGTAAACCACTCGCCTCACATGAAATTTGAAACAATATTACAGCATGATTCGGTACCATGGAGCAACAGGGAATCACAACGTAAATACTTTTTTGAAGATCCTGAACTATGCAGTACTTACTGTTAGGCTTCTGCAGGCCCATAATGGGTGAGTTACATCGACTCCCCAAGATCTCCTTCAGTGTGCATTGTTGAATCATTGTCTTGATCAATGCAGTTATTTCAGCAATCCTTTCAGGGGTTTTACTTTACTGTGCAAAACGTGTTTTGACTTGAAAATTAACCCTACAGTAATGTAATAGAGTGCTCTGAACTGCTTTACACTACTTTGCATCAAGGGGGGCATCCATTTGATGACACTTGGGCGTTCTCTAGCAACCACCCATGTTTACTGATGTTAAGTTCTTTCCACTAACACCTGAAGACAGAGTTAAGTGCCAAAAAATTACACCTCCTTGAGCACCTAACGGGAAAGAAGCTAAATGCAATTGAAGTTAACTATTATTGAATCACCTACTAACTTTACACCACACTTTATATGTGTTCCTTAGACATAATGGGCCAAATTTGCCAACACTTTGCTCTGGTGCAAATTCACCAAATGTGACGCAAACTGACACAAAGTGTTGATTTGGGATTTACTTTCCAGTCCAAAACACATCTGGTACTCTCCTACTCCCTCCCTTTCATGCTGTCCTGCAACTTTGGCTGCGGTGCACCGTTGCATGAAAAAACATTAAATTAACCCATAGTTTCTAGTCTTGACTCCCCTGAACTTACTTTAAGAGATAAGTGTAGATGGAGTAAGGAAGAGTAATAATATTTAACAATTCATATAGACGAACCCAATGTGAAGAGTCTCCGAAGGCACAGATATCCATTAAGGCTGTTTGCACTCTCACACTGCACTGAGAGCGGTCTATAGTTTCCTTCAGCACTTGGTGTGTATGTACTTGTTCCATTTACCATTTTAGGGGCATATTATCAAGAAACGGTGTAAAAATTATCGCAGAAAACTGCTGCTAAAGCGGCGATAATGGGCTTGATAATATGCCCTTGAGAATTCCCATAGAAGCCCATGTTCTGGTGTCAACATGGGCTTCTATTGGAATTCTCTGCGGCATATTATCAAGCCCATTATCGCCGCTTTAGCGGCAGTTTTCTGCCGCTAAAGCGGCGATAATTTTAACGCTGTGCTTGATAATATGCTCCCTCAGTGGGGGTGTTAGCACTAACCTTCAGCATTGTCATACATTTAGTGGGCTGTCCCAGAAGTGAATTCGCGCTGAGGGATGGCAAGAAAACAGTTATAGGGCAGTGTTTTGGAAATAAACGATGGTGGGGTGCAGTACTCCAAAATACTTTAATATGCTGCAAAAAATGTAATTGTGCACAGCAAAGATGGTCGTAAACTTTGAAAAAACTCCATCCACCTAACATCTGTACGCAAAATGAGTGAAACAAAACCACCACGAAAAACAGGAAACCCTAGGCATGCAGTATCAGCTCAACAACGGAAGTCATTTCAACCGCGCGGACAGGATAATTTTAGCTCCATAACATTGAAAGGTTGTGAGTCTGTCCAGAATGCCGAAGCCCTCCTTTCACATTCCCTGCATTCCTTCAGTTTTACAGGCCCTGTAAAGCAATGTACAGACATAAAAAGAATGACCGTCTATGGGATCGAGGGGCATATCTACAAGGCGGCGAAATAATATTATCGCTGCTTTCGCGGCCGTTTTCGGCCGAAAAGCGGCGATAATTTTATCGCTATATTAGTTAGGTCACGCTATCGCGTGAAACCTTGCCTTTGCGCCTGAATTCCTAACACCCATCTTTGCATCTCTAATGAGATGCAAAGTGGGCGTTCCTCCCCAGGATAACAGGAGAAATGTCGCTAAGCGACATTTCTCCTATTATCAAGCCTCACGCAAAGCAGCATAGCGACAAGAAAAGTAGCGATAACCTCTGTTATCGCTACTTTCCTTACGCCTGCTTTGAAACTGACTTAGCCATGATATCCTATGTAAGGTGGATATCATGGCTATGTATGTGAGGCCCTATCCGCAAGCTATCGCCAAACTTGGTGGGATTATCGGTAAGGTTCTTTTTATAGACAGTTCGAAGCAATGTATCATGTCAAGAGAAGCGCCATTATGAAAGATAATTTATTGTATTATGCAATGATCCTGTTATGTCAAAGACAGTTATTTCTTCTTTACGATGGATTAGCTTAAAATCGGTTCAACATCAGAATATTGGACTGAAGGCCATTCATTCACCAAAAGTAGCTGTGGGAGCGAGAGTTACACTAAACGGCATTTGAACTCACAGGGTCAAGCACTTTTTTCACCCATAGCTCCTCAACAAAGTTTAATAGGCTCTTGAGGAGCTAGGCGAAGGACAGGCAGTAGAATATATAGAAGGTTAAAAAAGTCTCTAAAACTCGTGTTTGCCTTGTTGTCCGGCCACTTCCTTCATGATCTCTGAAATGGGGGGTAACCAGGACCGTGCCAAAGAGAGCAAAGGGCAAGTTGGAGTGACCACAGTCCAGCTGACAGTAAAACACCGCTTTATTGAATAGCTGCAGCAAGAAGGCACTTCCTTCTCCCAAATACCAAGTGCCCACCCACATTCTATAGTCTCATTCCATCCTCCAAACCCCCCTCTAGTCTCTACACTTCACCCCTGCCGCACTTTCTATCAGCCATCTCAAGTATCTACTGTATATCCCCAGGATACAACTTGGGGTAGCAGTTGCACCCCGTTTATCACTAAGTGTCCTGTTGTACCCACAATCTGCTCACTGTATGTTAGAGCACAATTTTACAGGGGAGCCTACATGCTGGCACCTCCTTCAGCCAGAAGGGCTGTAGGCGACAGAACACCAAGGGGCAGATTTACAAGCCCCTTGCGCCACTTTTGAGTCACTTTTAACATGGGAAAAGTGACGCAAAAGTGGCTTGCAAATAAGCCCCCAAGTCGGGAGGGGGCGTTTCTGAGTGTACCCTAAAACTGCAGAGAAATTACATTATTCATCAACCCCTCTCCTCACTCAACCCAGCAACAGGACTCAAGGACCGCATTTTAGAGCAACCGAATGTGGTCTCAACAACTGCGCTCCTCTGTATGACCCGCAGTGATCAGAACACTTTGAAAACAGACAGCAGAGGTGACGGACACTCATTGCCATGGACTCTGAAATCTATCGATGCAAATGAGTCTAGAAATTAGTCATCTCACATAAACTGTGCTCATCTGACATCACAGATATGCTACACAGCTCCGTTTGTGATGCCGACACTTTTTAGAGCAAAATGAGGTACAACAAGAAGGTTTTTGCCCAAGCTAAATTAGTAGCAGCCTAACACATTATTAGTGGAAGCGGAGTGAAAAGTTAAAAACTGTTCTTTTCATAGCTGTTTTACTGTTTTGTATCTTAAGTATAATACTGACAGATGTATTTTCAATAATATATTCCAAACAAGCCAATGAACACTAAAAAACAACAGAACGTTGCCACTAGTGAACACCCTACAGCCTACATCTTTCCCATTTGAGACAATAAAATGTCAACCATTCATAGCGCAGGGTTACAAAATAATAAACCCAGCATTTGCTATGAGCAATATTTATTTAATGATGTTTTCATGATTTTCTTTCGACAGTGAATACAGTAAATACAATTAATAGAAGAAAATGTAATGGGTACACCGGAGGTAGAGGTGTCCTACTTACCCACTGGAAAGAGAGAATAGGGTTTCACATATGATAAGAGAAAAGCACAGGCTAATGGTTAACTTTATTGAACAATTCACTAAGATGTGTAAATTCACATAATATCATAGATGAAGATGGAAGTAAGTACAAATAATATATCAGTCAATCATCCACTGGACATGGTGGAATGATGTATAAAATATTCTCAACCTAAAATGGTACTTCTCTAATGAGAACAAACAACAGAATACACATTTTCAGTCGGAGACAATTAAGGTGCCAGTAATGAATAAAGATGCTTCACTCACAAGTCTTTTAGCCTCTTGCTGTTTTACCTCATCTTATAGTTTATAAATGCCTGTGTTTCTTATTCTGACATTAACTCTTATTCTCCCTCCCTTCAAACTCTTTCCCAGGGCAAGTCTTTACATATAATCTGTAGTTATTGTATTCATTTCCTCTCCTTAATTATGTTTTTTACTGATGTCGAATTTCTCAAATTACAGTTGAAAAGTGGAGCCCATCTAGTGTTCCTGATTAGCACATCATTTGACAATTCATATGTGGGCCAGTCAATCAAGCCTGCAGCAACTGTTTTAGAGAAAAGTTTCTAACTACAAAAAGCCTACATTTCTTGGTAGTGTATTATACAAGAAATATGACTGAAACAAATATTGTAAAGACCAATCCATAAAATGAGAAAACAATAATACATTTTGATAATTATAATTCAAATTATCGAACACTGGACATATAGATTTTAAAATTATCATCAATCTCTCCTGAAGGGGAAGAATATAGATGCTCTTACTCCAGGCGCGGATCGTCCATTGGGGCGTTGGGGCGTAGCCCCCCCACCCCGCGCCCGCAGCTCCCTCGGTGTCTCTGAACTTAGTTTACTTAAGTTCAGAGACGCCGAGGGTGGGGAGAACTAACTGACAATGCATGTCAGTCAGCATGACGTCGGACCGTGGGTGGTCCGACGTCATGTTGACTGACATGCATTGTCACAAGCCAGGGAAAGGCAGCACAAGTGCGCATGAGTGGGCATGGAGATTAATTTTTACTCCGTGCCCAGTCATGCGTACTTGTGTTTTTACTGCCTTGCACATGCCCATTAGGAGCCCCTCGGTCTCCTAATGGGCAGGCGGCGGGCGTAGCGTAAGCTGTGCCCTCAGCCAATCCTGGCGCTGCTGGCAGCGCCAGGATTGGCTGAGAGGGGTTGGCAGGCCCCTCCTCCAGTACCGTTAGAGAAGGTGCCCAGGGGATCAGAGGTCTGAGAGCGAGGTGGCGTGGACCCGTGGAGCGGCAGTGAGGTAAGTTTAAAAAAAATAATATTTCATTCCCCCCCCGTGCGCGACCCCCCCCCCCCCCCCCCCGCGAGCCGCGACTGCATACATTTGTGTCGACTTGTTCCTTGCTGGGTCTATCTCTGCATTCATTATGTTAGAAGTATTTCCATTCCTTGCCCACGTCGTTTTGGGGACAGAGGGTTTGCGTCTGTTAAACAGTACATACGTCGCAAGGTTGTTTGTGATAAAATACTGATGGATTGCTTTGTTTCTTGGTCATAATCCCATCCAAATGTGTCACGCTTCAGTAACCCTTCTCACCTTTCTGTCGTTATAAACATGTTTTGTCATTTCGTTTCTAAATGATGGGAAAGTAGAAGATACCAAATATTCCGTGTTACCACCACAGATCCCTGAATTCCTTTTTAAGACATGAGAAACAGAAACGCTTTAATGTGCAGACCCTCAGAGCCACTCGTTAAAATATATATTAATTTGTATTTATTTGCCTAGGCGTTTTGTTGCTATGCAACATATCATGTTGAGCAGCAGACACATTTGAATCGTATTTAGGCATTGGTGGAATTCGAGTATCCCTTGCTTTACTGCCACATACTGGCCAGGCTCCTGGGGGCGGTGTTTGGGTTCGGGCTCTTTACACATTCCAGTGCTGCTGTTCTACCAAAGAAGCCCCTGGGTAGTATTTTAAGAGAGGTTAAATATTAAACCTGCGTCGTTTCATGTCCGAAAGGAGCACCCCTTTCCTCACCACAGAGGAACAGAATTCGCCATGAAAGCGCTGCAGCTGCTCTGTGTGCTCCTCGGGCTGTCCCTGGGCGTCCACGCACTGGCGGTGACCACTTTCGTTGTACTTTGCAGCGCCAAAACTGTACTGCATTTAGCATCTAAATAGCGCTTCATAACTTGTATTCTAAAAGTGCTGCTAACTTAATTTGGGGGCGCTGGTATAGTGCTAAGTGTAACGCTGAAAGTTTGCGGGCTCTTGTTGAGGATTATTACTCTCGAAACATGGAAACGCTGTTCAAATTACAAACCTAGGTAGTGTACATTCCCGTTCTTGAGAGGGAGCGTACTTCAGTCCACGTCGATCGGTTTCTATCCTTGCACGAATTACAAATACGTCAAGCATAATTCTTGAAACATTTGCTTCTGCAGGCCAGGGGGCAGAGGAATGGGGATTAAATGGTCCGCGCGGATGGCATCACAGTCAAGCATTACAAATGTAATATTGTCCAACGTTTCCGCCACACCTCTTTCAAATGTCACCAGCCGCCATTGTCTTACTCTCCTATAACAACACAAAAAGTGTACTGAGTCGCACAGCTTCATTTGAATCGCAAATAAAATTGACAAGATAATCAATTAAAAAGGAAGATGAAAATAGAAAACAAAAAAAGGAATAAGGTATCGCTGTACTAATTGCATGTCAGCAGTGAGGACAACCGAACAGGTTTAATTAAAATAAATTGTTATCTGGCGAAAAATCATGTTAATAATTTTGCTTCCAATGATGCAAACGGGATATTTTATTTTATCTGTGTGGACTTTGAGGCTGCCTGATCACAATTCCAGAAAATGAGAAAAACGTTCTTCTTCAGTAGTTCAGCATGACAGGAAATAGACAAGCAAAATTTAGGGCTTTTTGACTTTAACTACAGGCAATGTGTGTAAAAGTTCCAAATGAATATAAGGAATCTTTCAAACGGTCTGACAAATAAATAGACAGTCTCTGTTGAGATATATGAGCAGCAATGACAAGATTATCCCAGTGCATCAATTTCGTCACATTTGTTATACACCCTGTTGAACTGATCAAATAGGCCTTAGTGCTTTCAATGCTTAATCCCAGTTCTCATCCAGCAGAGCAAACTCCATCTACATTTGCATTCAACCAAAGGGATCACGCTCTTAAAGCAAGCCTCACATATATTTTGTCTCTACATTTTGGAACTCATTCACTTTAGTCCTTACTAACCAAAGCTGAAACAGTGTCAGGTGAATTATTGTATTTACACAATTTTTGAATGCACAAGTGTAAAGGGCAGATAAATAACACAGTGTAAGTGAGACGGCTTGCTCTAAATGCTTGAATATTATTGGTTAACTCCAGGTTTCAGAAGAAAGAGAAAGACCACAAATAGAACACGGTAGGAAAGCATAGATAATGTTCAACAAAACCCAGGGTTATGTTGAATGAAACCAAATGTAAGCCTAATTAAATCCTGTGCAATGAGTATGGTTCACTTTCTTTTTACTTATGAGATATACTTTGTAGAAAAAAAATTCCCTAGACCTAATGTTTTAACATATACACGGAAAAGAACACAAGCAGAAGGCATAATCAAAACAGAAAGATTTGGCATATTTCTATCTCCCACTGTGAGCAAGGCACACAATGGTTGCGCTTTTTGTGTTAAATTCCTTTTCCCGTAAACAAAGCAAAGTTAAATCAGAAATTCAGATTGGCAATAAATCGAATGAGGAACACCAACCTAGCTAACTAAACTTTCCCTCTCATGCTATCCATGTAATAGAAATGTATACACATAAGTATTGGAAGATAAAAATACTGTGCAGTAATTTACCTATTTTTAGTCCCAAGAAAGATTGCCTCTCATACCACTTACTACACTAGCACCACATGACCAAGTGCACAGTGGTTAGGGAAAACATGGTTTCAAACGTATAGATTCATTTACATTATAGAATAATATAACAGTATTGGAACTTTTTAGTGTTTACATCAAAATGTGCAATAATGATAAAGTGCAGAGCAGTTAATCGACACTTGAATTTGCATGTCCATACTAGCATGGTGTTATCACAATTGAAATAAATTTGCCGCGCCATGTTCAAGTGTGTTTTTCTGGCTTAGGCTAACTAGGCATCAGTTAGGCATCAACGCCATCTTGTTTGAAATGGATGCCATATCATAATGTTTATTCTCTGTTTATATTTCTGCCTGACATTACGTGCAGAAAGCTGTGAATTCTTCATGTCTGAATGACACTGTTCTTAAAGAGAGCCTGCTAGAGGGAGCTTTCTGTAACATTTTCCAAGGACCTTCCACTTGGATGCGCTATTGAATTCACTCGAAGGGCCGGATCAACATCCATGTAGCGGGTTGGTGCTAAGGCGATAGGGCTATGTGACATATTACATTGTAAAATTGTGATTTGAAGGAGCAATGATCATATTGGGCTGTCTTTGCAGATTTTGTATTTTCATTTGCAAAAAAACTATATAGAAAACCCTTGAATTTGGGGGGGGGGAGCCAGATCATTTTGATCTCTACTGGGCATGTTGTCAGATTTCTCACAGATTTTCATGCACATATGAGATGAGTGGAAACATGTATTATTATTTCATGCAACTTGCTGTGCTGTGCTGCACTATGTTACGTGAAAGGGAAAGAGCAGAAATACAATATTTACAAAGATATGGAGCATTTCTGCTCTCTCCTTGCGTTGGCACCCTCTGTGCTGCCTAGCATCAACACAGGCACCCTTGCACCACAATGTAAGGGTGCCTGCATTACGGGCAGCCTTTAATTTTGTAGAAGAAGTTACATCTTCCTGCACAAAAAAGTCCTTAGAATGCTCTTTCCACATGTACTGCATTGTGCAAGATTTCTCCTTATTACACCTTAGTCAAGTAGGTGCACCATTTTGGTGCAAACCCTGTTTTACAACTCTTTGTAAATCTTGGTGTTGGAACATGTCCCTCTCTGAAGGGTCACCCCAAACATTTTGCCTTTCTCCTCCTCTTTTCTGACCATCATTTTGTTGGATGTAGGACTCTGGGCACTCTACATGGTATAATTGGTTTACACCTGTTTGGCATATTTGATTTATTTGTAAGTCCATTGTAAAGTGGTATACCATATACCCAGGGCCTGTAAATTAAATGCTACTAGAGAGTCTGCAGCACTGATTGTGCCACCCACAGACATAGCCTTTCAAACCTGTCTCAGGCCTGCCGCTGCAGGGCCTGGGTGTTCAGTTTTGCTGCCATTTTGACTTGGCATTTAGAACTACTTGCCAAGCTTGAAACTCCCCTTTTATTACACATAATTCACCTTTAAGGTAGGCCATAGGTAGCTCTAAGGGCAGGGTGTGGTATAAATGAAAGGCATTACATGTACTGGTATGTTTTGCATGTCCAATTAGTGACAAACTGCCTATTTCGTTTTCCCTACAATGAGGGCTACTCCTCTCATAGGTTTGCATTGGGGTTTCCTTATTACTCTTTTAAGCTGTAATTCCTGATCAGAGAAGAGCAGCCTTTTCATGTTTCATATGTTTGGAATGGGATAACAAAGTCTCCTTAATAGTGAATTTGGATTTAAAATTACTGTTTTAGAAATGCTACCTCTAGAAAGTAGACATTTCTCTATGGTTATAACTCTTTGTTCATTACAGCCTGTCTCCATTATGCGTCTGGGTTGGGTGACAGCTATATTTTGTGCAGTCCCTCTAGACAGCCACAAATACAGGAAGGCGAGGCTTATCTGCATTCTGAGCACTCATCTGTAATCATCTGCATTGTGATGAGTCTTTTTGGACAGGGAGGAATGGGAGGGGCTGACACTTATACTTCAATAGGTAGTGTCTTGTCCACACACCAAGCACTGGTTTCCCCCAAGGACAGCCAGGACTGGTTTGAAAGGATACTTGTGCACTTCAGAGAGCTGCTTTGAAGTCACCCCCCACATAAAGGCACTTTTGGATATAAGTACTGGGTCTCTGACCCCCTAAAACATGCTGGATCTTAAACTGAACCTCTGTCAGAAGGACCGCTGTGCTGCTTAAAGGACACAACTGGTTTGCTTTTCTGGAAGGATTGCTTTTCTGCTTGTTCCCCTGCTGGCTGCTGCTCCCTGACTCTGCTGAATGAGAGCTGGATTCTGCCTTTCCTCCAAGTCATCTCCAAAGGCTTGCTGGCTTGCCTCCTGTTTTCTGAAGTCTCAGGGAAACAAAAGACTTCCCGGAATCTGTCTGGTGCTTCTGTACTCTGCCTTCTGTGAGTCCTTCCCTTGCCTGAGGTGCCCTCTCCAAGTTCTGGGCAACAGAAGTGGGTTCTGCATCTGTTTTTTTCTCCAAAACCGGCGCATCGTCGTCACTGCGTCGATCAGAACCAACGCATCGCCCTTCAATGCCAACGCTGTTCAACGACAGCGGTTCTACAGCTTGCATGGCATGATGATGACTCTCTACACGGCTCGATGACAACGCATCGCCTTCACTTTGGCGAAGCTCGACAATGACGCAGTGACTCGAATGCATGAAAATATTTGACGCATCGAGAGCTCAGCATCAGCACTTTGCTACATCCAAGGTACTTTCTCAGAGGGTCCTGTAGCGAGCCTGCCCTCCATTGAGGTCAGCCTGAACTTTGGATTTGCAACTGTCCCTCACAACATCAAGGAACCTTTTGACTGCTAGTGACTTTTAAGCACTGTTTGTGTATTTAACTTTTAAAAATTCATATCTCATCTTCTACTGGTTGGATTTTTGTAATTTTTGGTCTTATTATGCTCAGAGAAATATTCTTTATTTATCTAAACCTGTGTGGAGACTTTTTTGTTGTGTAGGTATTGTGTTACGTTGTGTGTGTGTGTGTGTGGTTGTGTGCATGTGTGCACATGAGTGTGTGTGTTGCACAAATACTTTACACATTGCCTCTTTAGATAAGCCTGAGTGCTCTGTGCCAAGCTGCTAGAGGGAGAGAACAGGTTATCATTTTAGTGTGTATCTAGCTTGCCTAACTAAATTGGTGATTCCTGCCTGGCCTGGGTGCATACCTCAGCCAACTCAGAATCTCATTTCTTACACTTGGTTTGTGCCAAAATACATGGGTGGATGCATTAGAATGCCCATGCTCCATTAATGTCAAGTCTACCCAATGCAAAGTAACACAAGTAGTGCTGTGCTACTTTGAATTTACTAAACCACGCAAAGTTGCTCTGTGTGACTAAGTAAATGCCAAAACTGATATTGAGTCTGGGCTGCGTTGCAAAAGCGTTGCAACCCTGACTCAAAATTATACTACATCTAGGCGTTAGTTTGTGATTTTTCCTATTATTCTGCATTGTTCCATTAACTGAGTGCCTTCATGGTAATGGCATTATGCATTCAAAGGAGACTTTTGCTTCATCTGCATTTTATTATTTCTGTATTGTACCCTTAAATTTTGTAATAAGCCTTCATGGTTTTCCTAACTTCTGCTCTAAAAACTCACTTTTTGAGTAAATCCTTTCCTTATTGACTATATTTTGAAACACTGTTTTGAAACTTAGCTCTGGGATGCGTTGCATCATGATTTGAAGTTAACATCGCCCCATATCCAACCAATATCTAGACAAGGTACTGAATTATAGATTTTAGAGAGTTAGAGCACACCCACAGCAGTAGACACTAGTGTATATTCAAGTAGGGAAATCTATGTGCAAGGGATCTCCTTAAATATAGACTTCTGCCTATACCTGAGTGGAAAAATCTCCTTGAGTGGAAATCTCCACCAGGGTGTAACTGACCTGCTCTGGGTGGAGATTTCTGCCAAGTCATCAAGTATGTGTCGCCATCTGTTCCTTAAATGAAAGAATGGAGAGTGGAGACATGCATGACTCAAATTATGACTGTAAAGCTATTACTTGCAACTTTACAAGTGTATTTTATGTGTACACCTATAAGTGTAGCATAGATGAAGATGAAGATCTCCGCTGACAACATATTGAATTAATAATGAAAAAGAATAGTGAAACCGTCATCACCTGAAGAAAATTACACACATAACAAACCTTACCTCTAGAAGCATACAAATGCATGCACTCTATGGACTCTGCCCTCTTCCCTTTGACCTTTGTGACACTGTAGACACTAGAGAACAAGGTCTCACTTCATACACCAGGTGAAGGACAGAGTCTAGTAACTCATAAGCTATTTCAATTGCTAATAATCTATGCATAGCTTCCTATGCATAAATGTGAGGATAGTGAAAATATGATTCTATAGTACAAGACGCATGTATCACTAATAGATGTAATGGATCAAGTTATGGGTCTGATGGCTGTGTCCTTTTTAGGTCAAGCCTAGCGCAGCGCACATGCGCTGCTCTGCGAGACTTTATGTAAGGGCTTCGGAAAGCTCACCATACGCTTGTGCGTGTGTTTTTGTTTGTGTCATAGGCTATTTGGCTTTGCGTGCGTCTTTCTAAGAAAGGCAGCACGCAATTGGGCAAAGGCAGGTGCATGTTCCGCCTTTGCTCGGCCCACGGCCTATTGCTTGCGGTTACCCGCACATGCCACATCTGTTTTGAATTATCGTGCCCAGACACGGGGGCGATAATTGAAAACAGATTGCTCGCTGTGGCGTGCCCGCGCGCACCACTCGTGTGCTTTTTTTTGGCTGCCGGTGCCTCATGTTTCCCCGCTGCTCGACTTTTTTGGTGCTCACAGTCACAGGATCTCTGCTTCCATACTTCCCCGCTCTCCGCATGCCGCCATACCCCAAGCGCCCTCGGTAGGACGACGGTAAAACGCCCATCATTTGTATGTGTGTGTGCGGTGTTTGCATTTTTCTTCTTCTGTGTGTTATTTTTGTTATCAGATTGGTGTCCGTGCCTTCTTTAGGGAGTTCGCAGTCTGTGTGCTAACCATCACAGCGACTTGCCTTGTTGTGCTCTGATCAATCATTTATATGACGTCTTGTTTTTAATTTTCTTTTAGCGCGCGCGCGCACACGACTCCCGGGCTTGTTTCTCTATTTTGCCACGCGACGCCTGATTTATGAAGCCAAGCAAATTTAAAATATTTTGGCAAAGCAAATTTAGTAGAAAATAAGTCTGGCGTTTGGTCTGCTTGCTTTCTGACCTGGGGTACAATTCACTGAATATCAGAGTGCCGGTGTGCAGATATAAGGCCCTGTGGGGTTTGTCCGGGTGTTTAAATGCCCGCCCGCGGCTCTTTGGATGTTCATTTAGTGTAGTGTGATCTTCTGAGCATCTTGTTTGTGTGTGTTTGGGTGGGTGTTGCCATTGTGTCTCGGTCAGGGGAGCAGGGGCGCTTTGGTTTAGCCTTAGACAATCTTCATATAATTCTGTCCCTTGGCCTGTGGGTGCTTTTGCTTGCCCTGATATAAAGATTGTAGTCTGCTGGTTCAGAATGTATGTGGTATATCCCCAGGACTCTATATGGGTCCCGGTGTTGCGATCTTACACCAAATGTGTTTGAGTGTGATCAGTGGAATTAGTGCTTCACTACAAGTGCACTCACTGGTGTTTCCCTATTCCATGTGCGTGTTTGTTAGTGATTGTCCCAGGGTCTTCTGTCCAAGCGCTGTGTCTGTCTCTCTGACACAATGTGTTGTGCTAGTATCTCCTGTGCCAGTGTGCATGTCGGTGACACCTGTCCCAGTGCCTCCTGTCCTAGTGTGCATGTCAGTGTCTCCCTATCTCGTGGCCCATCGGCGTCTTTCTTTCCGAGTGTGGGTGTTGGTGTCTCTGCCACTAGTGCAAGGGCCAGTGTCTCACTGTTGCAGTGATCTCCCCTCCTAGTCTGTTTTAGCGACTCCATCAATCAGTTCACCATCGTGCGTGTCAGTGTCTCTCTGTCACTTTCTCCTGGCAGTGTGTTTGCCAGTATATCCAGCCCGCAGCGGTGTGTTTGTCATTGTCTCCTGTTCCAGTGCAGCACGTCACTGCAGTATGCATGCCAATGTCCCCTTATCTCGGGGCCCATCGGCGTCTCTCTTTCCGAGTGTGGGTGTTGGTGTCTCTGCCTCTAGTCCAAGGGTCTGTGTGTGTCTCTCTCTCCCCTGTGCGAGTGTCACCATGCACCAGTGAGTACCACTGTCTCTGTGAGTAGGAGCGTGTCAGTTTCTGTCTCACAGGCATGCCAATGTCTCCTGTCCCAGAGTGGGAGAGGGCTTCTCCCTGCCCCATTTTGCTTTGTTAGTGTTTCCTGTTCTGTTGCATTGTCAGGGTCTCCTACTCCAGAGAATGTGTCAGTATGTGCTTGACCCAGTGCACTGCGTCAGTGTCGCTTGTCCTAGTGTGCACGTCAGTGTCTCCTTTGCCGGTCCATGTGTCAGCGTCTCCTGTCCCAATGCAGTGTCAGTGTTTATCAGCGCCACCTGTACTAGTGCCTGCGTCTCTGACTCCTGTCCCGGCAGAAATTATGGTTTAGTTGCACTTGTATATCGCTTCAGACCCCATCGCGGGACGCCAAAGCGCATTATCAGACACAACACGCTGGAGTGCTTGATTGAAAGGGTGTTGCACTTGTTGTGTGCCTTTGTGGGAAACGTATTGGTGCCGTGCATGAGTGGCCGGAAATGTGATTTCTTTTATTGTGAATCATGTGAGCGCCTCCTGTGCCAGTGCGCAGTGATCCCTGTTCCACTGCACCATGCCAGTGCCTCCTGCCTCCATGCACGTCAGTTTCTCTATGTCCTGGCAAACCCAGGGGTGTAACATCCATTGGTGCAATAGTGCAGTGGCACCGCGGACTAGAGGCCTGTGTTCCACAGATCACACGGTAGTCTGGGGCATCTCCTTCCTGCAGTCGGACCCATGACACCGAGTCTGCTGCCCTGGGCGAGCCAGTGTCTCCCCTCACAATCAGGTACCCTGAGGCCTCACTGCCTTAGGGTACCACTCAGTATCTTCCCATCCCCGTTTGTCTCCTGTCCCAGCGCATTCGTCAGGTACTCCTTACCCAGTGTAAAGCAGTATCTCTGTCGTGAGATGCTGTCAGCCTTCCCTGTCGAAGTGTGCAGTCTCCGTATCCACTGTGATGTGTCACAGCCCCTGTTGAATCGTGCTGCGTGTCTCCTGTCTCAGTGTGCTGTGTCAATGTTTCCTGCCTCAGTACGCTGTATCAGTGTCTCCTGCCTCAGTGCTCTGTGTCAGTGCCTGCTGCCACCATTGTTGGCTCAGTATCCTTGAATGTGGATGCAGTTGGCGGGGTGCTGGTGGGCCTTTGCCGCAAGCAGTACTGTGCTCGGCCACCAGCCACAGAACCAGGTCCCAGAAACTGAGCGGCGAAGTTTCCAGTAATTCAGCCCAGCTGTGAGACGCTCCTGCCACCTGGTCCGGGCCCGCCTGCCTCTTCACGCTCCTTCGGTCGGGTTCTGTTGTTCGTACTGAGCTGCCTTCTGCCAAGAGTCTGTGTAACAGAACTTTAGCAGACCAATTCCAGACTCCTGTCTCGCTCGCCACTTAACGCTGTGTGATCTGGGTCACACACACGGCATGGTGCTGCGCCCTGTCCCTGCGGCCAGTCCTCTTTACATAGAGGGAGCAGCTTAGCGGATGAAAGGCGGGTGGAACACACAAGCAGGCAAATAAAAGCATTGTAACCAGGAGCAAGAGAGAACATGTGACTGTTTCAACCTTCTAGCCATCCCACTCCCACTGCAATTACCAGCAACTGCCTACTCTCCCCTCTGGCAGATAACGGTTTACTGCCTCCAGGGTAGCCCTCTTTTTATTAGGTCCAGCGTTAGCCAAGCCATTTTGACTTTGCTAAAATAAATATATGTATAAATTCTATGTATCTCTCTCACAGGGACTTTCAGCCGTCCCTCTTCTTATATTGATATGTTGTTGCACCACTCACATTTCACTGCAGCAGACAGCAGGTGGCGCTGGACGAGCCAACTTCAGCCACTGACTAACTTCTCTGTGAGTGACAGCATTCTGCACATTTCATCAGGAGCTCCTCCAAAGTAGTTTCATTTAGTGCCAGGGACCACTTTAGCAATTTCTGCTTTTTGAGAACCCGAAAAAAATTTTTTGGACAGTCATTAGGTTGAATGTTGAGTGTGTGGGCATGCTAATAGGGGATAATCTGCTGCATGGCTAAACGTATAAGGTCCCAAAGGCGAGACCTATTGGTTATGGCAATGCTTGTTCTATGGAGGGAGTCTAGAAGGTCAAGACGATTCCAGGTGAGAGAAGGAAGGAAGGGAAGGGAGAGCTCCAATAAGGAGCCTCACACACCCCGAGAGGTGTCATGCTTCTTCATAGGGCATCTCCTCATTGGGCCGGCGCTGCAATGCCCAACAGGCCGGGGAGCTCTTTGCCGGAGGTCTTCTATGTTGTTTGCCAAGAGGCCCTAGACGATGGGGTGTTGGAGCGAATATGTAGTGAGTAGAGTGAGTGTGAAGGTGAGTCTAAAGAACAAGTTACTTACCTTCGGTAACGATATATCTGTAAGAAACATTAGTTAGTTATAGATTCCTTACCTTCGAATTACCCCCATACATCAGACTGGATCCGAAAAAAAAATCGTCAGCACTCCCTCTACACGTCGGAAGATGGTGTCGGTCGGCTCCGCGTCCGTCATTGGCATTTTGTCACCAGGATGATGTCGCGGTAGCTACTTAGATGCCGCCCTCGCGCACTGACGTCAGTTCTATACACGACTTTCCGTGCCAGAAATGCAGAGCCATCCAAGACACTGACCACTGGTGCACAAAACTAGGGCCCTGAAAGGATATCCTTAACCCTAAAAATCAGTTCGCAGAACAGGGAGGATGGGTAGGGCGGTAAGGAATCTATAACTAACTAATGTTTCTTACAGATATATCTTTACCAAAGGTAAGTAACTTGTTCATCTGAAAGAAACACGTTAGTTATAGATTCCTTACCTTAGAATTACCCCCAGGCGTCAGACTGGATCCGGAAAGTTTTTCGTCAGCAGTAACTCTGCACGTCGGAAGGTGGCATCTGTCTGCTTTGCGTCCGTCGTTTGCGTTGTGTTGCCGGGAGGACGTCACGGTAGCTACTTAGACGCCGCCCTCGCGCAATGACGCCAGTTCTTTCTTTTTCCACGCCGGCCAGCGCAGATCCGGGAAGAGCGGTACCTCCAGTCACTTTTTGACTGACATTTTCTCGACTGTTGTCGACTTCTTTTTTGAGTTTTCGACTCCTAAGGTGCATGAGGGCTGCCCGGATTCAAGCCATGCAGTTCCTGTCATTGGATGATGTCGGTGACGGACTTGCACCACTTGTGTCTTTTTTGTCTGGAGCGCGACCACGACCCCAAGTTGTGCTCCAATTGCCGGTTGATGGCGCCGAAGGATTTGTCGGAGCGGTCCCGAAAGCTGCTTGAGCACTGGCAGTCGGCTCCGCGCCGTTCGAGGTCCCGGTCGTGAGGGAGGTCGAGGGACCGGTCGCGGAGCCACCATCATTTGGGTTCCAAGTCTTCGAAGTCTTTGCACTCGTGGTCGGGTAAGTCGAAGAATAAGAAGAAGTCGAAGAAGCACCGTAGCTCTTCGACTTCTCCCCGTCGGTCGGCCGACCCGACGAGGAACGCAGGTGCTGCCCCAGCAATACCAGCCCCGGTGGTGGGTCTGCTAACCAATACTACACCAGAAAGTCCTGGAGAACAGAACAGCCAAAGAAGCCGTCTCTCCAGACTTGACTGTCCAGGCAGTAGTGTTTCATAAAGGTATGCAACGATGCTCACGTAGCTGCCTGACAGATATCGGTCAGAGGATCTCCTCGCCCTAAAGCAGTAGTGACTGCCGTCGCCCTGGTGGAATGGGCGTGAAACCCCACTGGCGGCTCCTTTTTCACCAGAGAATAACAGGCTTAGTTACACAAAACGACTCACCGAGAGATAGTCCGTTTGTGTATGGCCCGACCTTTTTTGGCACCCACGTAGCCAACAAAAAGCTGGTCATCCACCCGGAACTGTTTTGCGCGGTCCAGATAAAAAGACAGCGCACATTTTGTGTCCAGACGGTGGAGCCTCTCTTCCTCTTTGGAAGGCGGAAAGAAGGTGGGCAAAGTGATGGTCTGCCCAATGTGAAAGGCATGGACGGATTATGATGACAACTTTGTCCGGATGCACAGAGAGAAAAGGAGGCTTGGAAGAAAGAGCCTGGAGCTCACGCACTTGCCTGGCAGAGGTGATGGCCACCAGGAATGCAGTTTTAAAAGCCTCAAAGGACAGTTGTGAAGCGGCTTAAAGAGAGCACACATTAAATAAGTTCAAACCAGATTCAAGTCCCACTGAGGCATAACGAAAGAAATAGGAGGAAAGAGGTGAGTTATGCCTTTCAAGAATCAATTAACAACAGGGGAATTGAAAAGAGAAGGCTGATCTGGAAGCCGAAGGAAGGCAGAAATGGCCGAGAGATATCCCTTGATAGTGCCCAGATCATAGCCCTGCTGGGCCAAAGAAAGGAGGAACAAGAGAACCTCAGAAAGAGGTGCAGAGAGAGGATCCACAGACTTTGCTGTGCGCCATGCCACAAATTTGTTCCACCAACAGGCGTATAAGTGGAGGGACGCCTGGCTGCCAAGATTACATTGCAAACTTCAGGAGGCAGGTCAAACGATGTCAACTGCCACCGCTCAATCTCCACGCAAGGAGGTGGATGCTGGACAGGTTCGGGTGGAGGACCTTCCCCTGCTACTGCGACAGAATATCCTCCCGAAGAGGCAGTCGGAACGGAGGATCGATGGCCCTGTTGAGCAGTTCGGTATACCAGACTCTTCATGCCCAATCCGGAATCACAAGAATGACTTGGGCCCGGTCACGCCTGATCTTCTTCAGCATTCTGGGCAGAAAGGCATACAACAGACCGCAACTCCACTCGTGACGAAAAGTGTCACCTAGCGAGTGCCGCCTTGGATGTTCCAATGCGCAGAATTTCTGACATTGTGCAAATAGATCTAACCAAGGCACTCCCCACTGTTGAAAGGGACCTTGCACCACCTTCGAGTGAAGACGCCATTCGTGATCCATCATGCACCTACGGCTGAGTTCGTCCACCCTGGAGTTTAGGGAACCTGCCGGGTGTTGAACCACCAGGGATATGCCCTGATGTTCCAGCCATGTCCAGAGGTGGAGGGCCTCCTGACATAGGATCCAGGACCCCACGGTGGTATTGTCCGTGAACACCTGCACTACTTTTCCCCGGACAGTGCAAGACAAATCGCCCGGAGCTCCAGAAGGTTGATGTGGAGCCCGGTCTCTGCCGGAGACCGGAGGCCTCTGATCTCAGCCTCTCCCATGTGGCCCCCCCATCCCAGAAGGGATACGTCTGTCACCACAGTGTGGTCTGGTTGGGGAAGGGAGAGGGATCTGCCATTGACCCAATCCTGGTCCATGAACCATCACTGTGGATGTCAAGCAGTGCCCTCTGAGATCTGGACGCAATCAGACAAATTCCTCTGATGCTGCATCCACTGGAACTGCAGGTCCCACTGCAAAGCCCGCATATGCCACCTGGCATGATCGACTAGCAGGATGCAGGAGGCCATGAGGCCCAGCAGCCTCAGAGTCATTCTGACCGAAATCCGGGAAAGAGGCTGAA
This sequence comes from Triturus cristatus, assembly GCF_964204655.1. Taxonomy (NCBI): domain Eukaryota; kingdom Metazoa; phylum Chordata; class Amphibia; order Caudata; family Salamandridae; genus Triturus; species Triturus cristatus. The sequence continues at coordinate 139,438,007 of NC_140591.1, read as the reverse complement.
AGATCAGAATCAGACCCTGAATATCCCGGACTCGCTGTTCGGGAGGATAGACCCTGGAAACCGCGTTGTGTCTAGAACCGCTCCAATGAAGAGAAGCTTCTGAGAGGGAATCAGGTGTGACTTCGGCAAATTGATGGAGAACCCCAGAGAATGCAGGATGTCAGCCGTAGTCTGGAGGTGGGAGACGACTGCCTGGGACGAGCCAACCTTCAACAGCCAGTCATTGAGATAGGGGAAGACAGAAACCCCTGATCTGCGCAGATGAGCTGCGACCATTGCCATCACATTTGTGAACACCTGAGGGACACTGGTAAGGCCAAAGGGTAGCACGGTAAATTGAAAATGCTCGTGGCCTTCCGTGAACCGCACGTTACGGCGGTGGGCCGGCAGGACGGGGATGTGAAAATAAGCGTCCTGCAAGTCCAACGCTACCATCCAGTCTTCCCGGTCGAGAGCAGACAAGACCTGAGCAAGCATCAACATTCCGGAGGAAGCGGTTGATGTCCCTGAGATCCAAGATAGGACACATGCCCTTGTCCTACTTGGGGACCAGAAAGTAGTGGGAGTAACAACCATGACCTACTTCTGGGACAGGAATGCGCTTGATGGCTTCCTTGGCCAAGAGAGCCATAACTTCCTGCTGGAGAAGGGCCAGATGATCCTCCGACATGTTGTGGTATCTTGGTGGCATAGCTGGAGGGGTAGTCTCGAAGGGGAGGGAGTAGCCCCTTCGGACTATTTGCAAAACTCATCTGTCCGATGTGATGGTGCACCAGTGGGGACGGTGATGGCGAATCCTGCCGCCCACTGGCATTTGATGGGCCTGAAAGGTCGGACGAGGAGGGTTTGGAGGCTGCTGCAGAGGGGGGGTTGGTGGACTGGCCAGCCCACTGGTCCCCGGAACCACAACGGTTGTTCCCACATCCCCGGCCGTGTGAAGGTTTGGTAACTTGCTGCGGCCTGTGGCTCTGGGCGGGACATAGCGGGGCACCCCTTCTGTACCCACGAAAGGGGCAAAAAGCAGACTGCGCAGGGCGGGTGCAGAGACCCAAGGACTTGGCCGTAGCTCGTGAGTCCTTGAAACGCTCTAGAGCTTTGTCTGTTTTGTCGCCAAAAAGCCAACGGCCATCAAAGGGCATGTCTATCAAGGCGTTCTGGACATCCCCTGAAAAACCAGTCGACCTCATCCAGGCTTAGCGACGAAGCGCTACCGATGTTGAAATGGTTCTGCCCAGAGAGTCGGTGGTGTCCAGCCCACAACGTATCGCAAACTTCACTGCATCTCTCCCGGTGGCAACTGCCTGGGAGAGCACTGTCCGGGCCTCCTTCGGACACTGAGGCAGCACATGCACCACTGTATCGCACACCGAGTGGGAATAACGGCCCAAGAGACATGCGGTGTTTACGGACCGCAGTCCTAAGCTGGCGGAGGAAAAAATGTCTTTCCAAGGTGGTCCAGCTTCTTGGATTCCCTTTCCAGTGGAGCGGTAGGGAAGGCACTTTTGGAAGTGGAGGCTTGGACCACCAAGCTCTCCGGGGTGGGGTGTTGGGAAAGGAAAGTGGGGTCGCCAGGAGCCGGGCAGTGGCATCGGGCAATCATTCTGTCCACGGGAGACCCTGTGTTGGGCCTGGACTATGTGCCCAAAAGGATGTCGGTGAGTGCCTCATTAAATGGTAGCAAGGGCTCCGAAGAGCTCACAGCCAGTTGAAGCACCTCTGTCAGGAGGTTAGTCCTGACCACCACTGTAAGAAGCTCGAGGTTGAGAGCCTCAGCCACCTTACGCAACACCACTGTGTGCGACGCTCCCTCCTCCATAGCCACGGTAGGAGGAGACAACATGCCAAGGTCAGGGGAGGTGTCCAAACAACTGGTATCCCCAGTTCCTCTCTCCAGTCCTGTTCACTGTCCACCTGATCATTTAAAGGTTCACCTGACCCCTCCCAGTCCTCCTCCTCATCATCATCTGGGTGCCATTGTGGTTGAAAATGGGCCCCGGGAGTGAACAGAGGCATAAAAACCCCTCTCGGCGCCGGATCCGGCGTCGGACTCCGCTGGATTCGGCACAAATAAAAAGGGGGAAGTGGGTGAGAGAAATATCTTCCTTCTGGCAAGACCTTGAAGGAAATGAAGGTGATCCCCAGCCTGGACGTCCGAATCTACCGCAGCACTGGCGCGGGGTGAACCACCGCTGTGACGGGGTTCCTGCTCATGGGACTTACCCACGTCCGGCCACACCCTTCCTCCTTTTTTTCTCTGGATTACACACGAATCCATCACACAGGGACGGTACTTCAGAGGGCACCCTCTTGACCGTCCCCCCTACTTGAGAGTAGATTAGGATTCTTGTTCCCCCTGGTCCTGATGAAACGCTGCTCATCCTTTAGGAGAATCAAGGCATGAAACATGTCGACCTATTGACCACTTTTCACTTCTCACCTCACACATTGAGCTGCAGCAGGTTTAATTTTCCTTGCCAGCCACAACTCTCCTAGTCAGTTTTTAACCATAGCATCAGTATCCAGAAAATAAAGTTACTTCAGACACTCATAGCTATTTTTAGACTCACCTTCACACCCACTCTACTCATTACATATTTGCTTCAAAACCCCATCGTCTAGGGCCTCCAGGCAAACAACATAGAAGACCACCGGCAAAGAGCCCCACTGTGGGTCCACTGGGCATTGCAGCACCGGCCCAACGAGGAGTTGCCCTATGATGAAGCGTGACACCTCTCGGGGTGTGTGAGGGCCCTTACTCCTTATTGGAGCTCTATCTTCCCTTCCTTCCTTCTCTCATCTGGAATCCCGTCTCCCCTTGACCTTCCAGACTCCATCCATAGGAACTGCATACCTACTGGTTCACTTCTAGGTATATGGGCATGTATGCTGCACCTACACTGAAAACACCGCCGTCCCTCCCATTGTGTATGTCTGTGTCCTTTAGTCACAAAATACATACTTCATTAGTAAGTGTATGAATGCATCTTATCAGCAACTAAACCTAACCATGTAACAATATATATGTCAGTGGTATTTTTAAAGCACAAACCTAGCCAAAACACAGCGGAGCACTTTCAAAGACAAGTATAAAGCTAACAAATGAAACGAGAGGTAGTTGGCTCGTGGGCTATTATTACATTGTGATGTAGAGTTATTTAAAGAGGTAAAGAGGTGCATTCTCAACTTTTTCCTACATTGGAGTACTGTTGGGGCAATCCTAATTGATACAGGGGTGTGGTTCAAGATCCTGGGTGCATAAATAGAAAAGGCTTGCTGTCTTATTGTTTCTTTTTTACACTTCTTACTCTACAGTCTGATGGTGTTCTGGCTGTGGATATGCCATGAACCACCAGAGATAGCATGTTTGTCTGCAATTTAAGAGGTGGTGGGGGCCGTGATAGCTTTGTAAATGATGCAGCTAAATTGAATATTTTGCGGTCCAGCAAGGGAAGCCAATAGAGTTCCACCAAGATGGAGGTAATGAGATCATGTTTCTTCAGGCCCTTGATGAGACATGTTGCTCCATGTATGATGCCCTTAATGAGTGCCAGTGTGATGTCTGGAAGGCCATGTAGCAGGACGCTACCACAATCCAGATGTGAGAGTATGAGGGCTTGAACAGCAGTTCTGAAGTCGCTTTCTAGAAGAAACAGTTTCACCTTCTTTAGAAGAGAGAGCTGATAAAAGGCCAAGAGATATTGTGATCCCCTTCATTCAGTAACTAAAACTCTCAAGCCACATAAATATATGACTCTAATCGACACCCTGTCTCAGAATAAAGCAACACATCTGTACTTGTCAATGTTTTGTCCCATTTGTCTCTCTTGAAATGTGATCTATGTCTTAAAGTTAGAGTACAACATTGTTATTGCCTCTGCCTCTTCAAATGTCAAAGTAGCAACTGTCATTTACTTTCCTTTGAAGCTTCTGAAAACAAAAAGCCTGACCATTATGTAATTCCATCTACGAGCAAAGAACAGCATGCAATCTTGGGCCAAAATGCAATTCTTCTGGAAGCTGCAAGCGCAGTGGCCTAAACCGCTGAAGAGGAAAAGGAGATTGGTAGTGGATGTCACCACAAGGACCACCTAACAGTGAGCCAGCAATCTTATTTATAGGGTCCTCTACCAGATTTCAAGTCCCATGAATCATTAAAAAAGGCTACAGATCTTAGTCCCAGGTGTACACGACTCACCTGCAACCAACCTTCTATTTTCATCATGCCATCCAAGTGCATCTCCAGTCTTACATCCATCTTCTAACAGAGAGGAACACTCAGGTGAGGAGGACTTCTCCTCCACTGAAAAATCTCTATACCACAACCTCAGTGAAGTCAACCCTCAACATCCCAGACAATCAGCTGTCACTGAGATTGGCATGGGCCAATGCTGTATTCTAAGAGGATTTTTTTTTTCAACAGTTCTCAATGCAATTCATGGAATGGGGGTAACCATTGGGAACATATCCACTTACCAGGAAGACCTTCAGGGTTAGTGGAGATAGAAACCAGTATCAAGGATAAAATACATTCATAGAAATCTCCTGGATATTGTGAAGTTGTACCAGGGACATTTCTGGGAGTGGAGAAAGAAGGATGCAAAGCACCATGCCATGGTCATGCAGCTCACACATGTCATCTGACACAGAGGCCTGTCTCAAGCTGCAGGGCCAAGTCATGCTCTTCAGGCAACTCTTAGCTGGCAAACACCTGCAGGGTCCATTCTGCAATAACCCAACTGCTCCCTATACCAACCCACCTACTTCCAATGCACTACATAATTCTGAACTCAATGTGGGCCTGGTATTGCATTGCTTGAGACATAGACAGCTCCCATAGGCAAAGGCAACAACTACTACCCCATAATGTTGTCACCCACTACTCACTACCACAATCCCTACTTTTGTGTTCACCTTTTGCACCACAGAAGATGTATCTAAAACTTCTTATTGCCAACTATTTTTAATAAATATAAACAACATTAATCTTCCATGTTAGTGTTATCTCATGTGTGCCTGGGCCTGGAGGCAAATGCATACAAGTAATATCATAGAATGTGTATTAGAGTATGGAACATATGCCATACACCCTCTGGTCACCACACACAAATCCATCTGTAGGTATGCACATAGTGTAAATTAAGTTCTAACAAATCCAAGCAAAAGGAAAATGTATAGAGTTATGTGAAAGTTTATTGATCCCCCACAAATTGGAGCATGAGTATTGGGGAAAGATGTGAACTGTCTATTGGGAGAGGAGAAATAACCAAAACACAGTCTGAGTCCAGAAAGGGAGAGTCAACTTGGAGGGGGTGGCAAAAAAACATGTCCAGAACTTCACAGGAAATGTCTATATACACTGTACAGCATGGAAAATGAAGAAAACCAAGCAAATATCTAAAACAAGAGTCCCAGCAAATGTTCAGAAGTCCTAGAGTAATGTTCAAAATCCCAAACTAAGTCAAAGTCAGTTGCCTAAATCAGACACAGTCAGAACTGCTGTCCAGGGATGAGGGTAAACTTTTGTGGCCCTCCCCGGGGGTTAATGTTTCTCCTTTGGCACAAGCACTGCAGGCTGCAGGGCAGGGCCAGACACCCTCTGAGTTGGAACATACACTGTGGTGTTTTACGCTAGAAGGGAAAAACACACTGGGGATCACAAAGACTGTGGCTGTGGTGAAATGGGTGCCTAAACATGAGGAGGAGGCTTACACCCAGGACGATAAGAGGCAGCACACTTTCAAATGCTGGTCAACTTGCGACTCTTGGTGGGCCTTGATTGCTGCCACCACTTCTCCAATGTCCCACAATATCACCTACTGACCAGCACTCAGCTGCTTCATGGCTTGCTACAAATATGCTAGGGTGAATTGAAAAGGGGTGGGAAAGCACGTACAAAAAAGGTTTGGTGTAAGGTGCAAATCTCACCCTAGACCACTGATCTTCCAGGCAGGTACTCTTCATAGGAGGAATGGCACGAGGGTGCAGCTTCAGGCCCTAGTGTTGTTGTTGCCTGGTCACTGATGAATGAAGAGGATTCTGGTCCTGATGATGGAGGGCCCTGCTCCTGCGACACCACTGATGTCTTCTTCTTGGCCAGGACGAGCCCCATTGTTGGACTTCGCCTTCGCCCCTGGTCCTGCTGTTTCCCACGTCCTTCTTGGTTTCCTGCTTTAAAAAACTGATAAGAAAACAAAAGACACATGAGTACAATTCCATGACTTCATTTATGACAATACATGATGCCATTATTATAATAGTCAGTGTGACAAAGACTTACATTGTCCCGTACCTCACTACCCATCCAAAGCCAGTGCGGGGCTACAGCGGCACAGCTCCTCGGCTGCATCGGCCCACAATAGCGATAGCACTAGTTTCCGTAGCAAGTAAAATGCGGGCACTCAGCGGCACAGCTCCTCAGCTGCAGCGGCCCACAATGGCGATACCAATAGTTTCCGTAGCAAGTCAAATGCAGGCACTCAGCGGCACAACTCCACAGGTGCAATGGCCCACAATGGCGATAGCAATAGTTTCCGTAGCAGGTGACTATGGTCAACAAAAGTGAAGCTGTAACAGCACCTGGTACTTCTTCCTCAAATATAATCCTTTGTCAAAGATCTGCATAAAGAGACATCATCTTTACACAAGATGCCTTGACTCATTCATGTGGTATCACTCTCACATTCTCTCATGATTGTAAACAAGAAGGTAAAGATGATTCTGAGGTCAATAGGTGATGACTAATTAATGCAACGTGTTTGGAAGTTAGCTGGACAAGTGATGGTGAATACTTCGAAGTGTACATTGTACATGCTTTAACAATGACCTTTTTGTGTGTATTACTTTGTCAAAATTGCTGAAACATGGGGTTTAAACTATGATCCATGCCTGTCATGAGTAAAACACGGACATATGTCCCATAGTGGCACGATTCATAAAATTAGGACATATGGCCATTGGGCATGGATATAAATATTCAAATGCCATATTGTGACAAAGTTCATGTGTGCCCACATGTGATACAACTGCATTTAGGTAAATGTGACAAATTCAGACACCAGTTATACTGATCACATGCTATTTATGGAAATAAAAACTATGACATACAGCCTACTTGGACTTGACAAGACTCATTAGACAGGAGACATGACACAATAACAATTATAATTCACAGATAACTTACCTCCATGCTGCTGCTCATGGGCCTCTGGGTAGGCAGTTCCCAAGACTCTCCTGTACAGTGGGTTGAGCCAGCTACGGCATTTATGGAGATGAGAGGACACCTAACACATCCCTCGCCTTCAGATGTGCCCAGTGCTTCTTGCATTCCTTGGCTCCGGTAAGAATCCCACTGCACTGCAATGCCTTGCAATGGTTGTCCTGATGTCCATGCATGCTACATTGCTCAGCTGGGTGTCTGGACACCTCTAAACCTTAAAATAGGTTAGAAGGGTACCTTTCTTGGAGACTTTCACTTCGTCTAGGGAGAAGCTGAGGACCCTCTTGCACCTCTCCTCAGCCACTTTCGGAGCCCCAAAGATTAAAGCAGCAGTATGACGAAAGAGGATTTTGCTCTTGTCTCTTGATGGGTGGGTACAATGATGATTTATTTGAAGACTAAACAATGATTTTGTTTGAAACATTTTTATTGAAATATATATATTTTCAAACTAATACAGTAGTTTCACAATTGACTGGTCTCGATTCACTTTACCTTTCTTCTCATCCACCTAGAGCATTTCACACTGTACTCATTCTCTATGCAAACAGTGTTATATCTGCATTAGCCACTCCATATTGTACAAGTTCACTAAATCATAAAAACATTTGAAGCACACGTAAGCTCATGGTGATTCTAAGAGTTTGTTTATCATTCACCATATAATACATAAATGGTCCTCAATGGTGATTAAATGTATCTTTTGACCCCTTCAGTTAATATCTAATATGTTCTAATATGATCATATTCCAAGCTTTCACTATCCACATTATTTCTGTTAAAACCAGGTCTTTCAACCACCTGGACCACCGTGTTGGCTGCTATCACATGGCTAGCAAGTAAACGCAAACCAAGCCTCCAATATCCTCATTGTCCATAGATCCTCTCAATATTATCAATCATGGGTCACCTGGTATTGAGATCCTCAGCACTGTCTGATAGTGTGTCATACTCTAGGGGAAAATAGGGTTATTGTTGGGTATGCTCACCATACATGTAAGAGATCAACCCTTTCGCCAAACTATTTTCAACATCCATCTGTGTAATATAGCTATATAAATGTATTCTTCACTGGCAAGAATATCATCCTACAGTAGACTCGTTGTACGGTTTATTCTTTATCAGCAAAACTGTGCATTTGTTGGCCAACATAAACGTTAAAACTGTGCGAGACTGATTCTACTCACACCATCGGAAATGATGGCCTTAGTCTTGCTAGCTCACAATGCACCATCTGTACCCCTAACCTAGCAATGTAACATGTGGAATGTGCAACATCAGAACATGATTACCCTTACACCCCAAGGAAATTGTGGAAACAGATCTAGAACCCTTTTGTTTGGTATCTCATGCATATCCACAATACACAACGTGGAGTTTCTATATTTATTGAAGCATTATGATTCTTGTGTAAAATATGTGTGCTGCAATTATTAATAGAAGGAAACAGCAGAACAGTGTAGTCATCATTACGAGATGGTAAAGAAAATAAATATTTCAATCATTGTGCTGTTATATAGGATATATGCTCTCATATGAATAATGCTATATTTTCTGACCCTACCTAGCGCTACCTATCCTAATGTGTCTAGGGTAGGTGAATCTGCAGAATCCCTATAGGGTTATCTAACTTCCCTGTTACCTGTGGGTAAGTATCATCAGGTAGCCCGTCTTGGTGGAGAGCTTGGCATCATCCCTTGCAGGAGGTAAACAGGAATCAGCTGGGCTGGAATTCCGGCAACCTCAGCAGTGTCAGTGAAATGCTCCTCTGCCTAACAAAGGAGGGATGATGTTTATATAATAAACTTCACTCATGTAATCATGCTGAAGCCCCATTCAGGACGCTATTGTTGACTCTTTTGTGATAGCTCTGTCGCCAAGCGGACAATAACAAACATCAGCATTTTGCGCAGGGAACTTAGCCCTTGTACAGAATGTTCAAGGTACTCGATAATGTGCCTAGGAAAAAGTGCACATGTAAGCAAAGCAATTTCAGAGAATATTTTCCTGCACAGGCACGCAAGCAAATGTGTCTCAAATGTCAGCGTTTAGGAAAAGATGCCAACTTTAGAACGTGAGCATGTAAAATGGTGGTGTATCTAAAGAGCCTAATGTGAGCACATGACACCCACTTCTTGGACGTTAGATGACAAAAAGCTTCCTAAAATGTATGCTACATAAAGATACGGTCATGGAAACCTAAAAAGCATTGCGTTCTTTAATAATAAAAGCATACAGAAAGCCAAATTGCAGTAAAATCAATATAGAAAGTGAATAAAAAGGTATAATTTAAAAATAATTCAAAACAGTAGAAAACAAAGCTGACTTTAAAAAAATCCGCTCTGCTCGAAACAGTCAGATTTTTTAATGTTCTGAGGAGTAGACAAAAAATTGCTGTACCCAGCAACCACATACAGTGTTCATGGTGGAACCCATCGCACAAGCTGCATAAAGCAGACATGTTCAAATCCAACCCCCTCTGCAGCCGTCAAAAGAGGAACGGTCAGCAATGAATCTGGAGAGTACGAGCCAGGATCCAAATCACCAGGAGCGGAAGCATCCCAGGAAGGCTCATAATATGCATTTTGAAGCAACAGCATTCGTGAAGGGCAACAGTACAAGTGAGACTTTAGGGGGCCCACCAGCAGTTCTATGTCCACAGATTAAACCGATTGCATCCCCAAGCATATGTCAAGGACACACTCGAAAGTGCACAGTCAACAGTTCTTGGAGAAAGTGCGGCCCAAATGACTATATCATTCTCTCACGACACAGGAGCAAGTGTGGCAGTACCATCCCCATTTCGCTGCGTGACAGACCATCCATTGAGAAACAGAAGGAATAAAATCAGTGTCTCAACAAGCAGGAACAAGACCAGCAGTAAGTCTCCAAGCATGCTTCTAAGCACGGAGTGTATTGACCTACCTGTGTTGCACATTTATGTTTGATACGATTATCCACTCTAGCAGTGGCCTCGCATCCTTCCATGGATATTTCCCTTTGCAAGGCCTGTTTCCAAGTCTTCCTGTATGACAGTACCTACTGGTTTCCATGTGTGTATAGTTGCTTATAAATTATGGATATTGGCCACCTTCTGCCTACCTATTGAGTTTGTAATTTCTCAATGACTGTAAGGTCCATAGATTAACCTGTTATAATCTGTCTATTCATGATCTAGTATAACAATCAAAAGATTCTCAACCTTTGCCCGTCAGGTAGCTTAAAACTGCCTCTGCATGTTCTAAAGGACTTGGCTTTTCCCCACATACATATTCAGAGTCATGCTTCACCCCGTTCTCTCAAGTTCCTGAAGGCAACCTCATTCAATGCGGGGAGAAGGCCAGGGTCGTGTGCATGGTAAGAAAGGGTGCAGTGTATCAGGTTTGTGACGTTTTGCCTGTCAAGATGTCCCAATCTTCAAAACAATCTTAGCGTCTGGATTGATACAGAGGGACTGAGGCTTTTTGTGTATGGTGACACAGAGCAGCTGCCCACTACTGCCTAATCAACAAAGATCCAGAACCCTTTAATATATGTAATTGGGCTGAATGGTTATCTCTCTCAATATCTGAACATGCTATGTCACTTTTCAAGAGGCTTCAACTTATCATTTCACATTTTCTTTTCCATATGAACTTGTAGAACTGTTGCAAATATCTGTGCGCTCTCTCTTGTACACATCCACATGACTGCCCCCTTCAAACATAGTTAGGATTATTCGTAACCCCCTTCTGTCCAGTTCCTAAAGGCGACTGCATTCAATGTCGGAGAGAAGGTCAAAAACAGACCTGCAATACAGCATTTTTCTCAAACGAGGTGTAAACTTCTCTCTCCACCTCTACCTACATTTCTTCGCGTTACTGAAATCTGCAATGATTCGATCAAGTTCCTGCAAGTTTACAACAGTACTAGTACCAAAGTCCAACAAAACAACCCAGACAACTTGAGATAGCTGTCCAATCCCATCAGCTCATCACATCGATGTCATCGAGTTCCTAATCCCATCCCCATCTATCACTCTAACTGCTCTAGTCGTAACATAGCGAGGGTGTTGTCGAGCTTTCTATCAGATGCCGTACGATGGAGGAGCTTGCCTTTCACATTGATAGGGCGGATTTGAGGACCCTGTGTGGGAAGGGCGACACCCAAGAATATCGCTCAAAACACTACAACGTAACCAATATGATGGAGGGCTTCACTTTTGGACATTGAAGGGTACTATTGGGCAGCCCACTTGAGCGTGACCTGCTAGACTGCAGAACTCACCTATTCAACCTCTATGGAAGGAAGGGCACCCAGACACTGGTTTCTGCGACGCGGGTCACACTGGAAACTGGGGCAAAGCCACAAATACACTTGCTTGGGCCCACAAGATTTCTAGGGAAACCCCTCTCTGGAAAGCGACGTGGCTGCGGGAACTAGCAAAACTGTGAGGTTTTTGGAAACTGGGATACCATAGGTATCTCCAAGGTGAGGCAACACGCCTGGCGTGCCGATGGGATAGGAGGGACAGAGATAACTGAATACGCCCCCCTTGATGGACGAATTTTAATGGAGGAAGTAGAGAGGGGAGCAATTTCTGCCACATACAGAACACTTAACAATAACATGCTGGATACCTTGGGCCAGCTACGTGGGAGGTGGCAGCGGGATGTGGGGTACCTTAAGGATATAGACTGGGAGGCAGCACTGATGCACTCATGCGAGGTGGCTATTAAGTTACGTCTGTGCCTGATGCAATTTAAAACCCTACACAGGGTTTACTATGATCGTATCAAGCTCCATACCATGGGGAAAGCGCCAAACATGACCTGCTTAATTTGTATGGAATCCTTCGTGGAAAAGAACAGCTTTACCCCTAGTTTTAATCCCCTCTATGAGAAATAGGTGGGGGGGGGATGCCCCCATATGGTGCCTTCTTTGATAAAAAGAACCGCAACAGTTGGGGTGTTCAGAAAAGAGCTGCCACTTCTATCAGTCTACCTACTTACTTCTATCAACCTTCGCCAATCTTGGACTCAAGCAGCTGGTATCCACCCCCACCCACCTCGCCGGACACACACTCGACGCCGTCTTCTCATCCTGCAAAGACATCGTCTTTAGCCACGCCACAGAGCTCCAATGGACGGACCACAGCTGCGTCCACTTCACCTTCAAGAGAACGACGACCCACCACCACCAGCAACAGGCCGCCCGCAGAAGCTGGAACAAGATCACAGCAGACCAGCTCGCCACCTCCCTGAGCCAGCACCCCCCTGCCAGCTCAGCGAACCCCAGCCAGGCCGCCAACAACCTCACACAGTGGATCAGCAACTGCGCGGACGAACTCGCCCCGCTGAGGACCCCGCCCAGCAGACCCGGCAGCAAGAAAGCCCCGTGGTTCACCGACGAACTCAAGAGCTCCAAGAAGAACTGCCGAGCCCTCGAGAAAGTCTGGAGAAGGGATCCCACACCGGACAACAGGACCACCTTCAAGCTGGCCACCCGGAAACACCACCAGCTGATCCGCGCCGCCAAGAAAACTGCTTTCAAGGACCGGCTGGACAACAACGCACACAACTGCAAGGAACTCTTCAACATCGTGAAAGAGCTCTCCAACCCCAGCGCAGAAAACAACGACATCACCCCATCGCAAGACCTCTGCAACTCCCTCGCCTCATACTTCCACAACAAGATCGCGGACATACACAACAGCTTCAGCAACCAACCAACGCACACCAAGACCGAACAACCACCCCTCACCACCACCCTCCAAGCCTGGACTCCGATCAGCACCGAAGACACCATCCGCACGATGAACTCCATCCACTCCGGATCACCGACCGACCCCTGCCCTCATCACGTCTTCAACAAGGCTGACGCTGTCATCGCACCCCACCTGCGAGACATCATCAACACATCCTTCGACACCGCCACCTTCCCTGAGAGCTGGAAGCACGCCGAACTCAGCGCGCTACTCAAGAAACCCACAGCGGACCCCACCGAACTCAAGAACTACCACCCCATCTCGCTCCTCCCGTTTCCAGCCAAAGTCATCGAGAAGACCGTCAACAAGCAGATGGCCGCCTTCCTCGAAACGAATGGATCCCTCGACCCCTCACAGTCCGGCTTCCGAGCCAATCACAGCACCGAGACCGCCCTCATCGCCGCCACCGATGACATTCGAGCCCTGATGGACAACGGAGAAAGAGCGGCCCTCATCCTCCTAGACCTCTCCGCAGCATTCGACACTGTCTGCCACCGCACCCTAGTACAGCGCCTCAGCAACGTCGGAATCCAGGACAAGGCGCTGGAATGGATCATCTCCTTCCTCGACGGAAGAACACAGAAAGTCCGTCTACCACCGTACAAGTCAGAGGCCACCGATGTCATCTGCGGCGTCCCTCAAGGATCCTCGCTGAGCCCCACCCTCTTCAACGTCTACATGAGCCCCCTCGCGGCCATCGCACGGCAACACCACCTCAACATAATCTCTTACGCCGACGACACCCAGCTGATCCTCTCCCTGACCAACGACCCCGCCGCCGCCAGAGCCAACCTACACGAAGGGATGAAGGACGTAGCCGAGTGGATGACGACCAGCCGCCTGAAGCTGAACTCGGACAAGACGGAGGTCCTCATCCTGGGCTCCTCACCCTCCGCCTGGGACGACTCCTGGTGGCCTCCCGCCCTGGGCACCGCACTCAAACCGACAGACCATGCACGCAACCTGGGCTTCATCCTGGACTCCTCCCTCTCCATGACCAGGCAAGTCAACGCCGTCTCCTCGGCGTGCTTCAACATCCTACGCATGCTACGGAAGATCTTCTGGTGGATCCCCACCGAGACCAGGAGGACCGTCACCCAGGCCCTCGTCACCAGCCGACTGGACTACGGCAACGCCCTCTACGCCGGTACCACCGCCAAGCTCCAGAAGAGACTCCAGCGGATCCAGAACGCCTCAGCCAGACTCATCCTCGACATCCCACGAACCAGCCACATCTCCGGACATCTGAGAGACCTTCACTGGCTCCCCGTCAACAAAAGAATCACCTTCCGCCTCCTCACCCACGCACACAAAGCCCTACACGACCAAGGCCCGAGCTACCTCAACAGCCGAGTCAACTTCTACGCTCCCAAACGCCACCTTCGATCAGCCAACCTCGCCCTCGCCGCCGTCCCCCGCATCCGAAGAGCGACCACAGGAGGAAGGTCCTTCTCCTACCTGGCCGCCAAGACCTGGAACTCCCTCCCGACCGGCCTGCGCCTGACCCAAGACCACCTCTCCTTCAGGAAGAAGCTGAAGACATGGCTGTTCGAGCAGTAGCGGCACCCCCCCACCCCCAGAGCCTTGAGACCCTACGGGTATGTAGTGCGCTCTATAAATGTCACTGATTGATTGATTGATTGATTCGCATTAAAATGATGCACCAAGACTGCATGAGGCATTGCTGTTGCAGCTGGCTTTGGTTTTTCTGGGTGCTGTATTACTGCATCATTATAGGTTCTACATATCAGAATGGAGAACAACTTGCTAATAATGCACTTACAGCAACGCTCCGAGGAGCAAAATTCAAAATGGTGTGATATTTTCAAAACACATAGGGGCAGATTTACAAGCCCCTTGCGCCACTTTTGCGTCACTTTTAACATGGGAAAAGTGACGCAAAAGTGGCGCAAGTGGCTTGTAAATCTGCCCCATGGTCTGCCCAGGTTCACCTCTACTGTTTTTGCACTGCTTGTAATATTGATTCGGGCAGAAACTTCCATTCGTATAACCACGGCCTGTAGAATGCTTTATAGGGGAAAGTAATCACCCCAATGTCAAGGCACTTGTTCTTTTAAAAATAACCTCCCAGTCATACTCAAATTGTCTCTTTCTCTAACAAGGACAGACTCAATGGACCTCCGTCCTAAATTGACATCCTCACATGTTTAAACTTCTATAAAATATAATATGTGCAGACTATGTGGTGAATCATGCAAACAGACTGGGATTATCAAGGAAAGGAAACGAGTTTGCACGAAAAAAAGCAATGCGGCCGATCATTGGGGCATATCAACCAGGGCCAGCGATAATTATCGCTAAGCACACTTAGCGCTAGGATAATTATCGCCGGCTATCGTGGAATTTTATCGCTGAGATAGCGTGCTATCAGCAACACTTATCTCAAAAGCGATGAAATTCCTCACACTAACAGCCAAAAGTGAGATTATCGCTGGAAATCCAGCGATAATCTCACACATTTTGGCGTTAGCTTGCTGATAAGGCAGGGCATACTTAGCCATTATATCCACCTTACATTGGATATAATGGCTAAATCAGGGTGAAAGCAGGTGTAAGGAAAGTAGCGTTAACTGTGGTTAGCGCTACTTTTCTTATCGCTATGCCTGTTAGCGATTCCCTTGATAATTGGAGAAATGTCGGTTAGCGACATTTCTCCAGTTATTTTGGGACGGAACGCCCACTTTGCATCTCATTAGAGATGCAAAGGTGGGCGTTATGGGAAAGGGAGCTAAAGCAAGGAATCACGCGTAAGCGTGACCTTGCTGATTAAGCGATAACATTATCGCCGCTTTTTCGTCCGAAAACTAACGCTAAAGCGGTGATAATTTTTCATTGCCAGCTTGCTGATATGCCCCATTGAGCAGTGACACGGCGTGCCCTTAGGAGGGCTGGTAAAGTGAATGTGGATTAACCACCCCAGGCGCCCGGGTAACACCTTTCCACTTATAACACAGGGCGAAAGACTGAGGGGCTTATTTACAAGCCCCTTGCGCCGCCGGTGCGTCCCATACTAAAAGTGTCCCTTTTTCCCATAGTAAAAGTGTCGCAAAAGTGGTGCAAGGCGCTTGTAAATCTGCCCCTTTGTGTCCAAAAAGATTTTCAGAATGATATTACCTTGACACCCTTGTCTGAGTTTATGGGAAATGGAGCCGCGAGGGGAGTTGAGGGTTTTCAAACAAGGTGCTGGCAAAGCCGCTACAGCCCCCCCACCACGCTTGCCTCCCCCCACCACCGCAATCGGGCTCCACGCTCCACGCCCGGACAACTCGGCCTGCAGCAATTTTGGGCTTGTCCTCGCGCCGCAGCTCTCGAATCTGGGTCACTTTAATTACACTGCGTACAGAATACATTTTTTCCCCTCAGTTCTTATTCTACAGCGTAGTTGAACGTGAAGCTAGCCAACTAATCAATTTTTTAAAAGTACATATATAAAATTTTAAATCACGCTAGACAGCCTCTGAGTGGGAGATGTACATACAGTCAGTCCCAGAGAGTGCCAGGCTATCCAGAAGAACATTGTTAGAACAGTTTTTCAAAGTAGGACGGTAACATTTGTGATTCCACATTTCAAAGTACTGACGAAGACAACAGAACGCAGAGCAGGAGAGTGCCACGGCCGCACTTCTGGCGGGGTCTGCCTGCAGGCTTTAAACACATTACCGTCAAGTTTACAGTCTATTAACACTTCATTGGCGTTTATATGTTTTCATTTACTAGTGCTCCGAGAGCAGTTTTACCAAAGCGCTTTCAATAAATTAAAAGATATGGCCAGATTGAAAAGAGTGGAAGAGTTGGGAAAGTGAGAATTAATGTACCACAGACAAAACTATCAAAGTGAAAGAAAAAAAATGCTATGACTGCCCACTAACCACGAACACGTCTTATCAAAAGATGCCTCAAAGGCAGAGGCGCAACTAGAGCCAAATTTCGGGGGGGGGCTGACCAAAAATTTCGGGGGGGGGGGCTGAACTTTAAGAAATAGGCAGAGTGGAGCTGCAGGGGCTCTTAGAAGGGGTGAAACAACAGCAAGGCCTCATTAACATGCAAATGGTCTTTTAAAGACCTGTGAAGTGCTCGGGTGCGGCTGCTTTTTTGCCCGGGAAGGTGTCTCATCCCGGGCTGCCGCACACGACGGGGGGGGCTGAAGCCCTGTGAGTCCAATGGGTGTTGCGCGCCTGCTCAAAGGTATACCATTTCAGTCAAGTCTCATTGCTCCCCCGAAACTGAAACTGGAAGAGCACATACGGCATTGAGAAGGTCCACACAAGTAGCAAGGCGGTCTCAGGAAACCCACCTTAGATAGAGCCAGGGCTTTAAGTGGGCCGGGTCTTCCAGTGCTCTGCACCTACAGTTCTAAAAAAACAGCAGGTGAGGGGAAAGCTCTGAATTTTTGCCCTCACCCTCAGGATGACAAAATAAACCTTACCTCTGCAGCAGTGCCACCCTTCACTGCCTTTGATGTAACTTCAAAGAGACTCGTTATAGTTATTTCAGTCTCATCATTTCAGAACTGAAGCATTTGCAATATGCTATACTAGGAAGCCATGGTTGTTGCTTATTTATGTTATGCAACTAACAATCATTGACAAAGTCAATAGTACTGCTTTGCTGTAAGTGTAATGTTACTTGCTATATTATATATTTGGATGTAATGAGAGAAGCAGCAAAATACCAGCTGGGCAGCACCAAGCTCAGCATAGATTTTCAGCCTATGTACTTTTAAACCACGCCCTTAATTACATCGGTCACTTCTCTTTGAAAGACCCCCCCAGTTGTTTCATCCCACTTAAAGCCCTGGAGAGAGACCCCCCTCTCGGAAAACCAGACTGCAAAAGATGCAGCTAACAGGAAAGTCGCCTTAGATTTAGCCCCACGTTCCGAAAACCCAGTCTACAAAACATCTAACTACCAGGAGGCCGTAATGTTGAAGCTATTCTGCTGGCCGGAGAGAGGGTTAAGGGACCGATAGACACAAAAGTTCCCCCTACCCTGCTCACATGATCTAGGGCCAGGAGTTCAGGCAACTGTGAGGGCAACAAAACCTCCTTCTGTAGCCCCAATATATCAAAATAAACAAAATGATGGGAGATAATATATAAAGAAGACCGGAGACCATTAGGGACAAAGATTCTCCTATTGGGACCCACAGCAGCATTAATGGCAATACAAGCAGAATCATTTCAGATTATAGTCCATGCATCACCCACTGTAAAACAATGTTTAAAAAAATCCAAGGAATGCGTAGATGAAAACACATTGAATGCGTAGTAATTTATTGCACATATCTATCCACTACTTTCACAAATCGCTAATAAGGCATAGAAGGGAAATACAATTATAAAACACATAAGTATCTCCTACTGTGAAACAGTAAGCATTCATTGCCACACACATATTACAAAATAATGATATCATGCATGAGAATTATTTTCCATAAACACAAGGGTTTACAAAATCCCCACGAATGACTTATTTTACCCAGTATGAGGCCTCAAAAAGGAGGAGCTGAGACGGAGTTCCTTCTCACCAGGAAACTGGTTTCTATGCATGACAATACACTCAAATAACAAACACATCAAAACACATTCTTTAACTTAATCGTTGCACTTTGTTAAATCAGCAGTCTCTCCATTTAAGGTAAACAAAAGCGGGGCATTTTATCTAAAAACACAACCTTATCAAGGGGCATTCCAACATGTAAACACATCTTTTCCCCAGGGTACCCTCTGTCTCCATGCTTGGTAGCAGTTCCGAAAATAAGCTGTGAGAGGGTCCTATAAAATGGCAGCAATTTTGGTAAAATATAAAGAAACAAGCAGCCTTAATCAACTTTTAATAAAAAGGTAACATGTATTAACTGGACGTCACACAATATTTGATTAAAAAAAGAAAAAACTATGAAAAGCTAGAAAGACAGTCTTTGGAAGCATAATGACCCTTATATCATGAGGCCTTGAAATTAGGAGAACATTAAGAGAACAAATCAGCATCATAAATTGTGTGTTATCCAATGAGTCCACTAGAAGGTGGCATCAAATCTAGGGGGCATATCAACAAGGGCTTTATCTCTGCTTTTTTGGCTTTAAAAGCCAAAAAAGGAGAGATAAAACTAGTGCCCTATCAACTACAGGGTGCTAACATGCAAATTTGCATGTTAGCACCCTTTTACTCTACGCTTCCCCTTCATCTCTAATGAGATGCAAAGGGGGCGTTCCAGAGTAAAATAATAGGAGAAATGTCGCTAAGCGACATTTCTCCTATCAAGAATGTCCCTAACCCTGTTAGAGACAAAAAAAGAAGCGCTAACCGCGATTAACGCTGCTTTTTTACGTCTGGTATTTTTCTGACTTAGCCATGATATCCTATGGGAGGAGGATATCATGGCTAAGTTTGCCTGTCCCTATCAACAAGGTAACGTGAGATTATCGCTGGGTTTCCAGCGATAATCTCACGTTAGCCACTTAGCGTGAGGATTTTTATCGCTATTGAGATAAGCGTTGCTAATAGCACGCTATCTCAGCGATAAAAATTCACGCTAGCCGGCGATAATTATCCTAGTGCTAAAAAAGAAAAAACTATGAAAAGCTAGAAAGACAGTCTTTGGAAGCATATTGACCCTTATATCATGAGGCCTTGAAATTAGGAGAAATTAAGAGAACAAATCAGCATCATAAATTGGGTGTTACCCAATGAGTCCACTAGAAGGTGACATCAAATCTAGATTCTTACTACATCACATGCGTCAGAAATCAGGGGCAGATTTACACACTTTTCACGCAAAGCAGCACAGCAAGCACAGCTGCGGCATTGTGCTAAAGGAAGAGAGCACACGTTGTTTCACTGGAACATAAGTAGGTGAAGAGCATTAAGACTCCTGTATTGGTTGTTTGTTTCATCAAAGTCTAAGTAGAGTATATACACTGCATTAGAATGTTATAGGAAGAGAGAGGAATCTTTGCTTCCAAGAGATAGCAAGTTGAGGGTCTTGCAGACGAAAGCTGTGAACACCTTTTCGTTTCTGAAGACACAAGGAAGACACATCCAGCTCCAGACGGGTTGATCGCCCAGCCTGGACATACCACAGCTGATGAAAGAGGAGACAGACACAACAGCACTCTTCTTACGGAACAAAACCTGTGTTGTTCCAAAAAGGTATGGGATAGCAGCGAGGCATTCTAGTCTGCTTCTTGTGGTGCTCAGAGTAGCTTATGTAGAGAGAGAAAGGGTGGTGTTGGAGAGCCGATGCTGAGAAATTCTAAATTACTATTATAATGTTGCACTGTTTTAATTTACTTTTCTGTTTGCTAACCAATATCATTGCCAGTATCTTGTTTGTTGTGATAATAACCACTACACACATTCTCTGCACTAGGATAGGTTTTGAATTTGAATACAATCACTAAAGTGATGCGTGTTTATTCACGAGGAAAGGTGGTTTGGAGACTGATTACTGCCTAATCCACACTTTCCTCATGTAATACGCAGTGGATTGCGCGGGGGACAGTCAACAGGGTTCTCTATTTCATGATACCATTTTAAGTAAGTCTGCACTACCAGAAGGGCTAGGGAATGCAAGTCTCGGGCCATATTCTGGACAGATTCCAGACAACATATTACTGGTGGCCTGCAATCTCCTTTTAAAAATGGCGTGCTGAATTGAGGATAACGTCTGAGGCCTACAAAATAATTTAACATATTCATTCTGGAAACAGCAATGTAGCCTATATTCATTATGGGTTCACAGAAAAAATGTTCATCCCAATAGCAGTCCAGAATCTAAACTTTTTGTGCCATTGGGGCTATTTTGACTGACATAAAATATGGCGCTTATATTGAACTTCTGTTTCTGGACCCTTTCAGTTTTAGAACACTGTTCTTCATCCATGCTTCTACAACAGTGAGGCGGGGGAGCAAATTATCATGATTACTGGAGAACCTCTTGATTTTGAGTATAAGCTGGGAGTCTGTGGTGATGACTCGTACACAGGATAGGTAGAAACTCCGCTTTATTCAATTGAAGACAGACAGAGCACAGAGAGCGTGGTCCCACCATCGCTAACCACATTACAAACTGCCGTTGGTGGAATCCACACACGCAGCAGACAATCAAAAGGAACACTGAGTATGTCATGAACCATGGGAGTAAGAAGCACTGCTAAAAGCAAGTGCCATTTTACAACACCCCCCTCCATTCTACCCAAAGCAATGAAGGAAAAGAAAGAAAACAGGAGAAAGCACAAAACAAAAAGAAGTAAAGAAGCTCCAGAGCAAAAGAAAAGTAACAGAAATTAAGTCTGAACAAAATCCTCTAAATAACGAGGAGGTCTGTGTAACCTGGGAGGACGGGGAAAACTGATGCCAACATCAGAAGGCAGATCAGAGGCGAATGAACTGGAGGCATCTCCTGAACCTGTCTCCCTCCTGCCCTGGAGCCCAGAGGAGGACAATTCTGCATCACTCATCAACATAAAACCATTGAGATGATCACCAGAATGTACAGAGATAGGTCCGTAGACCAAAGAATCCACATCCACCCCTCTGCGATACAAAGCAATCTTGCGCATGATCCGCTTTTGCCATTGTCAAGAAGCACATAACTGTCAAACACCTGCCTGACCTTAAGCAGGCCCCAAAACTTGGATAGACCGTTGCAAGGTCTGCCATATGTCACTTTGACCCAATCTCCTACATGAACGCCACCATGGTCCACTTTGTTGTTCTCTACCTGAAAGGCTGTGGGCTTGGGAGAGATCAACCAAGAAGGTAGAAGTTTGGTGCCTGGATTCCTTCCACACATTGTTTCAAACGGGGTGGAACCAGTGGCAGAATTGGTAGTTGTGCGATGAGCCCAAACCATCTCGCAGAACATCACACCAACATCCTTGCCACACTGAATGGCCGTGGAAATGGTACCCTTAACCAGCCGGTTGGCATGCTCCACCATACCATTGGCTTGGGTGTTGTAGAGCGCAGTGCGGTGATGAACAATACCACACTTAGCCAAGAAATCTCTCATCTCATGCAAAACCAGCTGGGTACCATTGTCCGTGACCAGAGTGTGGGGAAGACCCTCTTCAGGAAAAATAGCCCTAAGTTGCTCAATTTTGCTCTTCGTGGTGATATCGGACATAAACTTGACAATGAGCCATTTAGAATAAACGTCAACCAAAACTAAAGCATTCCTCACATTTTCCTCCACACAATTCATAGGCCCAATGAAATCAAGACAAACAGTACCCCACGGAACCCCGGGGTCTTCAATGTGACACCGGGTGGCATGACACCCAGTCTTGAGCCTCTTCTCGCTCTCACTGCATACCTCACACCCAGCAACCCAAGAAGTGATTTGTTCGTCCATACCGGGCCACCAGAAATCCTCATGCACTCTTTTTTTTGTCAAAGTCTGACCGAGGTGCCCTTCATGTGCAAGTCCAATAATCCTGGACCTCAAACACTCAGGTGGCTCAAACTTATCATTCCTCACAAGAACTTTCGCACCGCTCATACTCAGCTCGTCCAGGATCTTAACATACGGTCTCACATAGGGAGCCAGGGTGCTCTCCCTATGCTCACCCAGAACCAACATGTTTCCAACACATTTAAGAGTATCATCCAAATGCATAAAATGACTCCAATCTTCAGACGAGAAAACAGAAGCAACACACTCCTCAACATCACACAAAGAGGCCACAACACCATCAGACTCACCATACGCCCCTGAGTCAACATCACAAGTGACCTTAAGAGATAGACGAGACAAGCAGTCAGCTTGAGCATTCTTCCAACCAGGAATGTGTGAGACCCAGTACCGATATTCTTGGAGTCTAGAAGCAATTCTCGCAAGCCTTGCAGAGCCCTTACTAGCACCACCAGGATTCAGCACTTTGACTAGGGGTTTGTGGTCTGTACGATTACAGAAGTCAACACCCCACTAAAAGGTCCTGAAGTGCTCAACAGTCAAGCAGCTGCCAGAGCCTCACGCTCAATGGCAGAATAATTGCTCTCACAATCGGACAGAGAGAGCGAGGCAAAAGCCACACTTATTTCACCACCCATGTGCATTTGGGAAAGCACAGCACCAAGACCGCAAGCACGTGCATCAACAGTCAAGAAGGTTTTTAAAAGAGTATCGAAGGGAGCCAGGACGTTTGCTTCGCAGATATCCTTCCTAATAAGATCAAAAGCTTTTTGCTGGGCATCACCCTAAACAAAGGAACACCTCTTCCTCAACAGGGTCCTGAGAGCTTCAATTTTAGAGGCAAAGCCTTTTCACACATTTTTAATAGTACTCTATCAGTCCCATAAAGGACCTTAATTGGTCTTTGTCACACGGAACGGGGGTACATCTAATAGCCTCTAAAAGATCTAACTTAGGCCGGACGCCCAGCCCAGAGATGGTATGTCCCAGGTACTCAATCTCCTCCACAAGAAACTGACACTTTTACTTCCCGAGTGTGAGGCCTGCCTCCCTAAGCCTGCATAGAACCTCCCTCAACGTCTTGTTGTGTTCTACCACAGACCCAGCAAATACCAGGATTTTCGTGGTAAGCACTCTTCAGATCAAGTTTTGAAAAGTACTTACCACCCTTCAACAAAAGCAACAATTTGTGATGTTAGGGAGGGGAAAGGTGTCGGCAACCTCATGTTGATTTAAGCTGCGAAGGTCCACACAGAACCTCAGCTTGCCATCACTCTTCTTAGTGATGACGACAGGAGAGACCCACTCTGATGCCTCGACAGGTTTAATTACCCCTTCTTCAAGCATATCATTTAACAATTTCTTCACGTCATCCCTGACCACAACAGGAACCCTTATTAACTTGTGTTTCACCGGAATGGTGCCCTCCTGTAACACAATTTTATGAGTGTACCCCTTCAAAACACCCACGTTTTTTTTTAGAACATCATCCATTTCTGAGAGGATACTGTCTGTTGCGGCACATCAGGCACACACAAAACATGACCAGGGGCATGTGGTTCGATAACTATGTGAAGATAAAATTGGTGACTCCAACCCAAGATGGGTGGGCCATCTTCAGCCACATAGATCTTCCCTTCAACCTGTCTGGATTTAAACACAATGGGAGCATAAAAGAAACCTAAAACAACAATTCTCTCCCCCTGGTAACCCCTAGGGTCAATGTCCTTAGGCAAAAGTGAGTCCTGGGGCCACTCCTTCTCCCACATCCAGTTAGGCACAATGGTATACAAAGAACCACAGTCAACCATCAAGTCCACTTGTTTGCCTAAGATAACAAAGGATGCTTTGCTTTCCTCTCCAAGCCCTTAATGTCCGGCACAACCATTAAGACACTCTCCTCACAATCTCCGTCGACAATGAAATCCTTTGTAACATCAACCCTAGATTTACTGAAGTTTCTGCACATGCAGGCATACTGACCTCTGCACCCACATTTCCTGCAGTCCTGTTTAGAAGCAAAACATCACTTAGCATCACTGGAGTGGAACGAGCTGCACACCTAGAACACCCCTTGGACTTGGACGATTTTCATGGCTTAAGATTAAATTTATTGTTGAAAGTTTTGCTGGGTTCCTCTTTTTTCCCAATTGCTGCAAAAGCTCCTTCAGAACTCTCCACCTTGCTCATCTCTTTCATGCATCGTTCGGACTCCTCAACATCTTTCGCAATAGAAATGGTATCCTTCAAGAATGGATTCTTCGCTGGCCAAAGACGTTCCTGAGTATTCTTGCTGTGACGATGAACTATAAGTTGCTCCCTCATCTGTTCATCAGTCATCTGACCGAACTTGCACTTTATCGACAACTCCCTTAGTACCAGTTTTTTGTGGCATAGTGTAGAATTTGTAATGGGACTAGACTATATTCTCCACTTTAGCAAACCTCTTCTCAAGATGAAGTTTTGCTTCTGTAAAAACATCCTCAATGAGGTTATTGTCATTACCTAACATTTGAGGTGAGTACTTGAAGATACGATGGGCTTCCTTACCAATGGTGCCTAGCAACAAAGCTTTCTTCCTTTCAGATGAGAATTCAAGGCCATCCAAAGCTATGATATAATTGTCAAATAAACCAATCCATTCTTCCCAAAACATTGTTGGTTGACCTGGTTGAGAAAAGAAAGGCAGTGGAATGACACTAGCAGACACATCAAAGTTGGTAGGGCAGAATTGTGAAAAAACGCTGAAAATCTTGAACAAAATTAGGGAAATGCTTTAACTGTAATATGGAAAAAGCAGAAGTAACTGGATAATCAAAACTGTTGCAATGGAGAAACTGTATAATCAAAAATGTTGCAATGTCAAGCTGGGCCAGCAGGGGGGCGAGCGACAAAAAGCAGACTTCAAGCGAGAGAGGGACTTTCCTCTAAATGATCATGTGATGCAAGGCAGGAGTGATAAAACGGCAGTGAGCAAGCAGTGGTGGTGAAAGTTGCCGTTCTCAATGATCGCAAACAGGTAAGGTGAAAGCGACAGACATGAAAGAGAGTTTTGTTGACAGAGTGAGCATACGATGCCCCCAATGACTGCCGACCATTGCGGGCAGAGCTGGAGTGTTCCACGCTCCCGAAGTCTGTGAGGTGTCCCAATGCCAACAAATACTTCTAGTACTGTCTGCACACTCACTGCCCAAGCGGAGAGAGAGGACAGGCACGTATAGACTAGGAACAGCCTGCGCAGGGCAAACGCAGCTGAAGGTTCTTTTCTTCAAGCGGGGAGCGAGGACAGGCACCTTTAGGTCAGAAACGGCCTTCGCAGGGCAAACACAGCCAAAGGTGAAAACAAAGTGCCATGGGAGGCTGAAGATGTGGAGCGAGCGCAAGAGATACACTGTAATCAAGTTGGCTTCTCACCTCAATATGGCAGTGTGACGGACCCTTTCAAAGTTCGCCTCGGCAACTCCACAGCAAGAAACTGCTCACGGGACACGATGTGTGGCTCTGATGCTGAGTTCTTACCGAAACACCACATGTGGTTGGCAAGCGTCGCCAAAAATGTGGTGATGACTCGTACACAGGATAGGTAGAAGCTCTGCTTTATTCAATTGAAGACAGAGCACAGAGAGCGTGGTCCCACCATTGCCAGCCACATTACAAACTGCCGTTGGTGGAATCCACGCACACAGCAGATAATCAAAAGGAACACTGAGTATGTCATGAACCAAGGGAGTAAGAAGCACTGCTAAAGGCAAGTGCCATGTTACAACAGAGTCCTTTGTACATGATTGGAAATATGGACATAGCTCATTAAGTTTACATAGTTGACATAAAAGTCTTCCCTAGCACTTCACTGACAACAGGAAACCTTATTATGCGTCTGGAACTTCCTGGAATAATAAGGTTTTGGCGTTGTCTTTTAGTCAAACTGCTAAATATGTGAATGTAACGTTGATGCTTGAGAATATTGATACTACTCAATGTTGTGTGCATAGGAGTCTATTACTGTTTGATGAGTTGTTAAAACTCAATGCATATAGTCCATGATGTCTATGCTCAAAACCGAGTACTGCTAAGTTTGTCTTCCAACAATCATTCAGCAATCAAGTTTCACAATCCGTGCACTTGCATAATGAAGTGTCTTTGACATGTTTCCAAGTAGCGCATATTGTTCTAAGCAGAAAGGCAACTGATACCCATTTGCATGGTTTAGCAAACACCCAGTTCAAATAATTCTTTGTTTAAGCTGGGTGGAGGACAAAGCTTTCTTTTTGGATTACTTCCATGATGAAGGGAGCTCTTGGCCTTTTAAATATTGATATGACACTAGAGGTAAATGTTCACAACCCAAATGGGCCATCTTAACATCAATAGTATTTATGTCGGGCCAAGTAACAAAAATCTATTTTTTTAACTTAATTTTTCATTGTTCTCAATTAACAACATGACTTATAATCATACAAATAACTCAGCTGGCGTACTGCAGTCAATCAATTTGTTTAATATCATGTCAATTTTAGCAGGAAGTGAGACAACAGTGAGATATGAGTATATCGTTCTCCACTTCATTTCCTAAATTTACAGACCCCCTCTCTCTCGCTCTCCCTATTCCACTCCACCCCTGCCCTTGCCTACCAAACTCCAATGTTCTGATGAACTATCCATATGATGAAGTACGCACCCGGGGAATCAATCCATCGGTTAACCATTTCCTCCCAAAGTCCAGGACTGCTTTCTAGGTGCAAATAGGGCAAGCCAATGTATGGCTATTTTTATCTTAGCAAAAGCAGTCCCAAGGACGCAAATTATTTTGGATATGGAGAATATTTGCAGGCCTCACATTACACCTTAGACATGCTAAGGTCTTGCAGGCAAAATTGCGAAATCATACCTCTACTGGTCCCTGTGTGAAGAATCCGCTCCAACATTTGTGACATCGTCAGCTCAGCTGGGAAATCATTCCAGGTCTCTTGCATTGTCCAGGACAACTTTGCATACTGAAGAACCTCTCCTGGCTCACGCTGGAATTTCTGCTGAGCCTCGTTAAAAGTGAGAAAATTCCACCTGAGTACATGTCACCCATGTCCTGACTTTCTCCCTCTACCCATTGCCTAACAATCATCTGTTGGAAGGGTCAATGCGACCACATTTCAGTGATATAGCATAGGGTAGTTGGCACTGGACCTGTTAGATCGCCATTTTCCACAAGTTTGAAACCTGTTGAACTACAAAGGTACATTTCTCTGACACAAGGGAACCACTCACAGGAAGTTGTGGGACCTCAATCCCCTCTTCTTTACCTCCCAGCAGTTCGGTGTCACAATTATCACACCACAGAGCTGCATGTTGTAGGAGTCCTGCTATATAGTACTGTTACAAAGTCATTGGACACCCAAGTGAGTAAAAGCGTCTTTATTACGAGTCTCCACTCAATCCCCTTATTCACCCCTGAGAGCCACAGATGTGACGACCCGCTCTATTAAGATCCATTGCCATAATGGTCACTCATTTTAAAATGTAAATAGTCTTTTTATCTTCGAACAGTAACACATTCTAATTCTTCCTTTTCTGTGTTATTGTGATTACTGACGTTTTTAAACAATCATCTTAAGATTCTTGTGTAATGTCCATGATTGTAAACTTAGGGTCTGACGACCGCACACATTTTAATGAATGCATTTGCACTTTAGACAAGGGATTCTGTCACTGAAAGCTATGAATTACATGACAATTATTGCGCTTAAGTATCCCTGGCTCGCTGCTACAGTCTCGACAACTTGCGTTATCTTTAAACTGTATTTTAATACTTACCTGCAAAGTCAAAGGCAAAAAGTAGCTTTATTCGATTTAAAAGTAAACCATAAAAGCACATATGTGATACACAGTTACAAAAACACATTAAAATCAATTGAACATGACCGTAAAATAAATACACCAGACCTTAAAATTAGAAACCAGCATATTAGTTACACATAGTTTTCCTGAACTTTATAGCATTTTTCAAAAATGTTACAACAGGCTTTATAAACATTTAATTATCCAGGATGCTGCGCGATATTGTATTAGACCCAGAGTTTTTAAAATGGGTAGTATAAACCTTTTTCTGGGGTTAGAATAAAACCTACACAATAAAAGTATATGCAACGTAGACTGGCTTGATACATCATCACAGGGGCATGATTTGAGATTCATACTCCAGTCATTCAGAACTGGACAGCTAGTGAGTTTGTGAAATATCCCCAAACGAAAGCGTATTAATAGCATTCGATCGTAACCTCCCAGCACTTGAACCAAGTATGGTTGAATACCATCACACAACAGTGTCAACTGATTAGCCATAACAGTTGGCATGGCACTCTCCATGTTCCAACTCTTAGATTGCAAAAATGCAAGACAGTCTTTTTTCAGTAACTTTCTCGAAATGGCTCCCAAACTATCTGGTCTCTAATTGCATTCCGGGTGACCCATTTTACTCGATAATTGCTTAATATACCTAAACCAAGGAATGAGAGAGGCCTTCTCAAGCCTTAAGCAATCCTCGATAATATCACGGTTGAAAGTTGTCTCGTGTGTTACCCAGACCGTATGCCATAACAGTATGGGTTCAATTTTAATAAGGTCCAAAATAAAAGACATACCCAGTTCCGAATGGGAAATAAAATTAGCAGTAGAATTAGGAACAGCTAACAAATATCGAAAGAAGGCGTTTTCAATCACTTGTACATCCGTAGAGCCCAAGATTCCTGAGCCATACAATGCCGTTGAAAGACACTGATTTGTAAATTTGTAACAATTCTGGGACTGGTCTGCAGCCTAGTTTTCTTCAAAAAATTAATCACGGCGCCTATGGCCCTAAAAAACGTCAATTTCCTAGCCTGTACTGCAGGATACCAAGGGGCATATTAACAAGCCAGGCGATAAAATTATCGCCGCTTTAGCGGCAGAAAATTGCCGCTAAAACGGCGATAATGGGCTTGATAATATGCTCTATGGAATTCCAATTGAAACTCATGTTAGATGTGAAGGACATCTAACATGGGCTTCAATTGGAATTCCATAGAGCATATTCTCAAGCCCATTATCGCCATTTTAGCGGCCGTTTTCTGCCGCTAAAGCGGCGATAATTTTATCGCCTGGCTTGTTAATTTGCCCCCAAGTCCCTTTATTATCAAAATTTATCCCTAGGTACGAAAATGTATTAGTATTTTTAATTGTATTCTTATTGACAAAAATGTCGTGACATTTGGCACACTTCTTCCCATATCTCATAGTATAAGTTTTAGTGATATTTACACTCAAACCCCTGGAATTCATAAAAGTGACAAAACTAGTAACAATTAGTTGGAGCCCCAATGGAGTTTGTGCCATTAAAACCACATTGGGGCCGATTCACAGAACTAATCTGAGCTAAAGTCCTAAAAGTACTACTTTTGGTATTCACAGAAGGTATTTAGTAGTAGTAAAGTTAGGACTCCTAACTTTACTACTGCTGAGTGCCTTCTGTGAATACCAAAAGTAGTAAGTTTAGGATTTTATCTCAGTTTAGTAGTAGTAAAGTTAGGAGTCCTAACTTTACTACTACTAAATGCCTTCTGTGAATACCAAAAGTAGTAAGTTTAGGATTTGATCTCAGATTAGTTCTGTGAATCAGCCCCATCATCTGCATAAAGTAAAACAGGAACTGGACAATTATTAATATTTGGAAGATCATGACAATTGTCTATTAAAAATTGGCCCAGGCCATTTATATATAAAGTAAAAAGGAAAGGGGCGAGCACACAGCCCTGTCTCACTCACTTTCTGATTGGGAACTTGGGTGTACATCCACCCTGCTTCCCAAACTGAACTCTTGCCCCGGCATTCTTAGAATGCACCACAAACTTTCATGCTTCACACAGTCAAACGCGGAACTAAGGTCCACGAATGGCAAAAAAAAGTCTTTCATCCTTGGCCTGTGTATATTTACTAATTATAAAATTTAAGTTTAATCCCTGTTCTATGGTCCCAAGACCCGACCAAAACCCATATTGTAATTTTGATAAAACTACAGTATCCTCTGCCCAAGTTTGTAACTTGTTTAACGCCACCTGTCCTACCACCTTAAGGAAGGAATCTAAAATGGAAATTGGGCGGTAACATCAAGGGTCATTTCGGTCCCCCTTTTTAAATATCGGGATCACTACTGAGTCTGACCATGAGGAAATCAGGGCTTGCTGACAACAAATTGCTAGACCATAAATTAGAACTTACCTGCATGTTTCCCCTTAAACTGAAATGTATGATGTCTATCCTGAATGTTTGTATCTTTTATTGTATTTTACCGAAATAAAGAGTTTGAAATAGAGTCTCCACTCTCTGTCACTCCAAATGTCCTCCACGCAAAGCCTCACAGATTTCTCCTCAACCCAACATTCTAAAGCAGGCTTCAGCCCAAACGGCTGGAATGCACCATATAGCGGAGACAGGGGCAAGGGACATACCAATATAATGTCATAACAATAAAAGAACTACATTAACTTTATACATTAATAAAGATCAGATAAGAATTACGAATTACAAGTACATTTGTAGGTCAGGGAGTCTCAGGCCTCCCATATCACTATTAAATTTCAAGGTCACTAGACTGTCCTTGCTTTTCTTACCTACCTACACTGATGAGATCAGAAGGCTATTCAACTCCAAAAAAGTCGATAAGGTTATTATGAACATACATTTCTGTAAAACATAAAGGCATTGTGGTAACACCATCATTCTGCTGAGAGCAATTCTGCCTGTTACCAATGCTGGCAGTGTTACAAAACCTTATTGACATCATGAGGCCCTGTAGGGCCCTACCCATATTGTAGGTGCATTGATTCTCCTAGGAGTGAGCAATCTGGAGTCCCAAATATCGAAAGACCTGTATGTCTCATGGCAATTCTGTAACCAGGGCACTAGGCACGTTCCAGACAGTAAGTCCAGCCAGATGAAAGAGACCAGTCTTATATTTATTAATGTGGATACCCAAGGCGGCACAAATAGTATCCAGTGCCTGTAGAAAAAGTTGCAAAGATATTTGAGGCTGTTTTAGATATACAAGGGTATTGTCGGCATAAATGAAGGAAATATTTATAGTATTTCCTACTCTTATTCCCCAGTCCAGTCGTTCATTCCGAGGTACATCGCCAACAGCTCCACTGCCATGGTGAAGAGCAGGGAGGACATAGGGCATCTTGCTATATCTATAGCCACCAATACCAATCCACTGGTACGACCCTGGCAATGGGCCTAATTTATACCAATCTCACCCACCCCATGAATTGGGGTCCGAATCTCATCCATCTAAGTACTGCCCATAGATATTCAAAATTAGGGGGGTCTAAAGCTGTCTCAATGTCTAGCGCCACTAGAACTGTCCATCTCCTCATCTCGGACCATATGCATGACATAGGAAAGTCTCCGTAGATTCACGTGGATTCCCTTACCTAGCATAAAACCACACTAATCTTCACTATTCAAATCAGGTACCAGACGTCGTAATCAAGTCACCAGCACCTTTGAAAGAACCTTTGCAGCTACATTCATCATGGATTGGGGTCGATAAGAAACCACTCAGGTCCTTGCCTGGTTTGGGTACCATCATTATTAACGCTTCTGTTAGAGATGGTGGAAGCACATCAGCACTGTTAGATTCCTTCAGCATTACCTAGGTGTCAATTGGACTGTATAAGTTTGATAGAACTCCAATAGCAAGCCAACAGTACCTGGGGATTTACATTGGGAGATATCTTTGATACCCTCTATCAATTCCTCCCTCTTTAACTCCGATTCCAAATACAAATATTGTTCTTAATTATGCTTAGGTAGAGTCAGTTACTTCAGGAAGTTGTACATCTGTTTTATAGATAGAACCAAGGTTTCCTCATACAGTGCCACCAAATGAGTGCAAAACGTCTTAATGCTAATTGTGCAAGTAATCAGAATCTAAGAAGAGTGGGCAACCATTCCTTTTGTCTTTCTTTATAAATATATTCACCCCTCCTGAGTTTAAATATGAATGTTGGTCTCCGGTAATTTCTACCAGAGTATCATGGTAAAATGAGCATCTTCAAAGCCACTGTAATTGACTTTGGCGCTTTTTAGGAGTTGGCCAGTGAGGTATTCACTCTGGCCAGTTCTGAGTGCACCTGTGTTCCTGCATCTGGGATTACTAGTTCTGAGAACACAAGGACAGATTTTATCAGTTGTAAAAAGCACAACTGGTAAAACCAGAGGGGGGTGGGGCCCAGTAGTGAGCAAAGGCTCATGCAACCACAACCTCACCTTCACTATGAGCAGTTGGGGAACACGTACCTGGGGAGTGTGGCCTCCCACCACTTCTCTGGCCCCCTAAGGCGCTGCACAGCAATCTGCTGTGACCAGCCACTCGCATTTACCATCTTCTCAGAGGTAGTAAATGGGAGCATAACGATTACCAGAATCAGGCAAAACTTCTACATAGGGAACCAGTAATTCTAATTCCAGCAGGTTAACCTCCATTTTGTTTTATTATTAAAACTCCTGATGCCCACTACCTCCGAGGGAGATACCATCTACAATCATTAATCTTAACACCAGTATCTCCTCATGGAGTTAACAGAGGCACTTCCTCTTAGTAAAGATTTGCTAGAACTGAGCTATTATTGACCACTGAGGATTTTTGTTCACGAGCACCCTGAAACGGCCGGGCTCATTAGTTCTAGACCTTTTCTAGAGACACACTCCGATGGTTCTTTTTAACAGCATGAAGGTATAAAGGAGAGAAAAGTTGGTAATAAACAGTTAATTAGCCAATAATTATCTTTAATACATAATAACCCACTGACAACTACATAAGGTTAGTTAGTTTATTACAAAGCCAAAAATAACTGGACATAAAGACACCACAACAAGAGTATATAGAAATACAAAGGATTTAGCATGAAGCCAAATCTTTGTATCCAATTGAGACAATGCATTATGAACAAAACTATTAATTCAACAAGTAGAATACAGAAAATGGGGAAGCATGAGTGCAAATTTCCCTGCATCAAGGGTTGAGGAGTGAAACGCAGTAAATCTTTACCTACTCTAACGCTAAGATGACAGCCCTCCATAAGAATTTTCAAAAGAAAGGAAAGGTGTCAGTACGTGGAGTCTACCTAAGAAGCCTCCCCACCATCAATGAGTCAATTTGCATAAAGCCACTATCGCAAAAAAAGAGCTCCTTCTGATATGCTCTATCTGAAGGCAAGAAAGAAGTGGGCACTATCCCTAGTTCCAACAAACAGTTATCCACAGGTAGAATTCCCATAGTGTGCCTCGCACACGCCATCCACTCTGAGTACAGTCCTGAGCCTGCTTTTCCACGGTGTTCTCCACGTGCAACCTTTGTAACATTTTGTCCTTGGCTCCCAGGCCTTCTCTCATGTGATATCCAGTGTCTTTCCTTTATCGACCCAACTCGCACGATCCTTGCCTAGCTGCTAAAACAAAGACATTCATTTGTCTAAAAGAACGCCACCCACCGGCAATACAAAACATGAGAAAGAACAGCTTCCACAGTGTACATGAAATTCAAACCATTAATTCTAAGTGGCTGTGGTGGATTTGGAATGGGGAGGTGTGACATGCCCTATAAAGGTAGCTGTGTCAAAGGTGCTCCCAGTCCAGTGTTTACTCCATATGAAAATATTGGAGCTCCCTGAGTGGGTATGTGCTGTGACTAGGTCACTGACTAGCCAGAAGGGAGGGACTGGATACTTGGAGACTAAAACAAAGGGCCAAGCATCCAAAGACAAGGGTACTCGGCAGGTGAGCCAGACCAGGGAACTCCAGAGGTGTAGGAAGAATCTAACCCTGATGGGGAGTTTGATTTTTGGAATTTGGACTAAACTGTTTTTAATCCATTGTTTTGATTTGTCCAAATTGTCCTAAGTCTGTTGTGCCTAGTTTTTTGTGACCCAAAACTAGGGAACTATGGAGCTGGACCTTGCTAACTGTCCCAGTTTAAGATGGCTGATCTTAGGGAACAGTGTAGGCTTAGGGGGCTGCATGCTCCCAAGAAGATGAGGAAGGCAGGGTTGCTTGAGTCCCTAAAGGCCTGGGCCAGGGCAGCTGAGGTGAACCCAGTGGGGTGGGAGGATGTTCCCCCCAACCTCACCCAAGAGAGTGGTGAGGATGAGACCTCTTCCATTGTGATTACTGTTAGCCAGTTGAACCAAGGTGGTGGTGGGAGTGGGTAAGAGTCCCTTACGCAGTCACCACTACGGCCTCTTGCAGAGAGACAGCTCCAGGCTCAATTAGAGTTAATTGCCTTAGAGAAGGAGAAATTGGAATTGGCTAGAGAGAAAGGGAGAGGGAGGAGGAGAAGAGGAATGGTGGCAGCGAAAGTGAAGAAGACGCTGAGATGTCCATAGGTGGTAGATTTGAACCTAAACTTCCCAAGGGCATAGTGCTCAAGTACACTGAGGGGCATGACATTGACAGGTGGCTAGCAGCTTTTGAGAGGTCCCTTAAAATGAGTAGGGTCCACTCTAGGTATTGGGGTGCACTCCTGTGGGAGTTGATTCCAGTAGCTGGGAGGGATAGGCTCCTGACCCTGAAGGGAGAGGATGCAGAATCATACTAGCCGATGAAAGCATGCTTAGTCAAGAGATTTGGTCTGACTCCAGAACAGTACAGGGAGAAGTTTAGAGGCACCCAGAAATTGAGTTCAAAGTCTTGGGTAGACTTTGTGGATGTTTCAGTAAAGGCACTGGAAGGCTGGATTGTTGGTAACAAAGTTGACACATATGAGGGATTGTATAATTTGTTGTTGAAGGAACATATTTTGATTCATTGTGCAGAGGAGAAGTTACGCCAGTATCTAGTGGACTCTAAGCTGACAGACCCCAGAGAGTTGGGGGAATCAGCTGATGAGTGGGTGAGAACCCGGGTTTCTATTCAGCACCAGGGGGGTGACCAGAAGAAAGGAGGACAGGTCCCTTATTAAGAGAAAGCCCAGGGAAATGAAGGTCAGAAACCTAAGGAGTCCTCCAAAGACCCACAAAAACCTGCACAAGGAGGGGGGGGGGGCCCCGAGCCAACCCAAATTCAAAGGTAGGGGTTTTCAGGGAAAGCCTGGTAGGTTCTTTGATCCCTCAAAGGTGGGTAAGTGCTTTGACTGTAATCAGCCAGGGCATGAGTAGGGAGATGCTGTCTGCACCAAGAAGCTCCCTCCTAAGGGGCCACCCACAGGGATTGCCAGTGTCAGTGTAAGGGTGGAGAGTGGTACCCCAGAGAGGGGTAGTCAGGTGGTGGAAGCAACCTTAGTGTCTGTGGGTGGGGTGAATATTGCCACCCTTGCTGCCTTACCTCCAAACATGGACAAGTACAGGCAGAGGCCTAAAGTGAATGGGACTGAAGTTGAGGCTATCAGAGACACTGGGGCTAGTGTAACTATGGACCTGGATGAACTGGTGCCTCCAGAGAGGTTGTTACCCGGGGAGTTTCACCAGGTGACTTATGCAGACAGCACTACCAAACTCCATCCTATGGCTGTAGTGGATTTAGAATGGGGAGGTGTGATAGGCCCTATGAAGGTAGCTGTGTAAAAAGGTGCTCCCAGTCCAGTGTTTACTGGGCAATGATCTTGAAGCCTCTCAGTGGTCAGAGGTGGAGAGAGGACTCCATATGAAAATATTGGAGCTCCTTGAGTGGGTATGTGCTGTGACGAGGTCACAGACCAGCCAGAAGGGAGGGGCTGGACACTTGGACCCTGGAACAAAGGGCCAAGCACCCAAGGACAAGGGTACTGGGCCTGGTGAGCCAGCCCAGGGAACGTCAGAGGTGCAAGAAGAATCTAACCCTGATGGGGAGGATCTGGCCTCTGAGGTAGGGACTCCATCCCTGCCAGAGCTGTCAGATTTGGCAGAACTGACAGGAGCAGATTGACCCAGTAAGGGACAGAGAGACTGTCCCACCCTTGAGAGCTTGAGGCGGATTGCCTCTAAGCAAGAGTTTGGGGATGACAGTGGGTTTCATAGAATCTACTGGGAAGATGGACTTTTTTATACTGAGGCCAGAAACCTCAAAGAGGGTGCTACCAGGAGGTTGGTGGTGCCCCAGAAGTACAGAGAGTATATCCTGACTTTGGGTCATGATATCCCCTTGGCAGGACATTTGGGACAGACAAAGACATGGAACTGGTTGGTGAACCATTTCTATTGGCCCCATATGTCTGAAAAGGTAAAGGAGTTTTGCAGCTCCTGTGCCACATGTCAGGCCAGTGGCAAGGCAGGGGGCAAGACAAAGGCTCCCCCAATACCACTGCCAGTGGTTGTGGTTCCTTTTGAAAGGATGGTGAAGGACATTGTTGGTCCCTTGGACCCACCCACTGCATCAGGGAGTAGGTATATCTGAATGGTAGTGGACCATGCCACTAGGTACCCTGAAGGAATACCTCTTAGAACCATTTATGCTCCTGCGGTGGCTAGATCACAGCTTGGTATGTTTAGCAGAGTGGGTTTTCTGAAAGAGGTGGTGTCGGATAGGGGTACAAACATCCTGTCCAGCTATCTGACTGCTATGTGGGATGAGTGTGGTGTCAACTACAAGTTCACCACTCCCTATCACCCACAAGCAAATGGTCTTGTTGAGAGATTCAACAAAACCGTGAAGGGCATGATAAATGGGTTGCCAGAGAAACTCAGGAAGAGATGGGAGGTTCTCCTCCCATGCTTAATGTTTGCCTACAGGGAGGTGCCACAGAAAGGGGTTGGTTTCAGTTCCTTTGAGTTGTTGTTTGGACACCCAGTGAGGGGGCCATTGAGCTCATGAAGCACTGGTATGATCAAAAGGCTGCTATACTTGAGTATACTCCAGGACAATTGGTATGGCATTAGAGCCTGTGGCTCCCAGGGCCCTCCATGACAAGTGGAGTGGGGCCTACTCCAATCTTAGAAAAGAAGGGTGAGGTTACTTATTTGGTTGAGCTTCCACCCACAGGAGCCCTCATAGGGTCCTGAGTGTGAATGGATTGAAACCCCACCATGACAGGGCAGATATGACCATGTTACCGGTCACTGATGAGGGTGTGGAGGAGGAAACTGAGCCTGTGCCCAACCTCCTCTCCACTAATGTGCAAGAAGGGACGGTGGAACGGGTTTAACTCTCTCCCAAGTTAACAGAGCAGCAGCACACTGACTGTAAGCAAGTGCTGGAGCAGTTTGCTGGCCTGTTCTTTGACCCCAGGCATCACTGAATGGTGTGTGCACCACATAGACACTGGTGACAACCAACCTGTCAAAAATAAACTGTACAGGTTGTCTGACCATGTAAGAGTCAGCATTAAAGCGGAGATTGCTAAGATGCTGGAATTGGGGGTAATTGAACCATCTGAAAGTCCATGGGCTAGTCCAGTGGTGCTGTTACCTAAATCTAATCCTCAGGGGGGACCCAAGGTGTTAAGATTCTGTGTGGACTACAGAGGATTGAATGCAGTCACAAAGACCGACGCTCACCCTATACCTAGAGCTGATGAGCTCATTGACAGGTTAGGGGCTGCTGAGTACCTGAGTACTTTTGATTTGACTTCAGGTTACTGGCAGAGTGCCCTCACTGATAGAGCAAAGGAGAGGTCAGCATTCTCCACACCAGAGGGACATTATCAGTTCAAAGTAATGCCCTTTGGCTTAAAGAATGCACCTGCCACCTTCCAAAGGTTGATGAACAGGGTCTTGTCTGGGTTAGAACAGTTCAGTGCAGCTTATCTGGATGATATAGCTGTATACAGTTCTATCTGGGTGGATCACTTAAGACACCTAAGGGAAGTGCTTCAGCCTATGCAGCAGGCAGGTCTGACTATTAAGGCAAGTAAGTGCCAAATAGGGCAGAGTTCTGTGGTGTACCCGGGCCACCAGGTAGGTTGGGGCCATGTACTGC
Source organism: Triturus cristatus (assembly GCF_964204655.1). NCBI lineage: Eukaryota > Metazoa > Chordata > Amphibia > Caudata > Salamandridae > Triturus > Triturus cristatus. The sequence goes on along the minus strand of NC_140591.1, from coordinate 139,399,688 downwards.
CTCTCCAAGCTAAATTCCAAACTATTTTGGATTAGACAGTTCCTGTTACCCAGACTCAGGTCAGGGTATTCCTTGGACTGACAGGGTATTGTAGAAGGTTTGTTCAAAATTATGGGACCATTGTGGGGCTCCTAACAGAACTCACTTCTAAGAGGCCCAAAAAGGTGGATTGGACCCCAGAGTGTCAGAAGGCGTTTGACACTTTGAAAGCTGCTATGTGTTCAGCACCAGTGTTGCTGTAACCCTGACTAAACAAAAGCATTTGTGGTTCAGACAGATGCTTCAGAGCAAGGGATGGGGGCAGTGTTGTCACAGCTAAATGAAGAGGGCCTTGATCAGCCAGTTGCCTTTATTAGCAGGAGGCTTCTTCCCGGAGAGAAGAGGTGAAGTGCCATTTAAACAGAGGCTTTTGCTGTGGTTTGGTCCCTGAAAAAGTTGAGATCAAATTTGTTTGGGACTTACCTTTGTGTTCAAACTGACCACCGGCCTCTCAGGTGGGTCATGCAGATGAGAGGGGAGAATCCCAAGCTGTTAAGGTGGTCCATTTCCCTACAGGGAATGGAGTTTACACTGGGACACAGACCTGGGGTTGCCCATGCAAATGCGGATGGACTTTCCAGGTTTTTCCACTTAGCTGATGAGGACTACCAGGGTGTAGGTTAGTAACCCATCACCTTTCGTTTGGGGGGCTGTGTTGCAAAGTCATCCTGTGCCCTGGGCACCCCTCAACTTTTTGCTAACTGATACTGGTGGTAACTGACTGTGACTGACCCTGGGCTCTGCCTACCCAGGCCCAGGGCCAGTGCTATGCTGAAAGAGACACATTTAGAACACAGTGAAAATACCTACATACACCATAGGGTACTCTATGGGTTTGGGTACCCCTGTGATTGGCATGACCTACCCTCTAAGGCCCTAGCACATAATAGGACAGGGGGATTGAAACTACCTAGCTGTCCCTAGTATATAATAGGGCATGGCAGTTTAGAGGCCAGCAGCCCTTTCTGCACTTAAATGTGTGCACTGCTGAAGACTGAGGTCAGTTTAAAAGTGGCTCTGTGTTGCAGGACTGCTTTTAAAAAGTAAATTGTGCCCAAACTCGACTTTTGGGTTTGGGGCACTTAAAAATGGTTAACCTACAATGTTTGGGTCTCCCCAAGGTGTCCCAGGGATGGAGGGTCAGGTATCTATAATGTGGACCCTTATAAAATGAGTTTTATATGCCCTGGGTAAAGTGAAATTGCACATTTCACTCCCCACATTGTGATAAATTGCTGCCCACAATCGACTTTGGTGGTAGGAGCACTGTGGATAGAGGGTCTGCAATATTTCTGCATATTCAGAACCCCTAAAGTCTCCTCTAGGTATACCAGGCGGGGGGAGGGGGTTCCTGTGGATGGTAAACACCCAAAATATCGATTCCAAAATATCGACTGCCCAGAATATCGAAGTTAAAATATAGAGTGGACAGAATATCGACTCTACAAAATATAGATAGGTCAGAATATCGAAATTGGGGTACAAAATATCGATTACCAAAATATAGACCTTAAAAATATCGAATACCATAATATCGATTTTTAAAATATAGATTACCATAATATCGAATTTTTTTTTGTGTTATGTATGGTAGTATATGTGTTAAAATGATGTATTATTGTTGTAATGTATGTTTACTTGATTTAAACAAATGAATGTCATGTAATTTAATTATTGCGTAATTTAATTCCGTAGCGGGTTGTGGGTTTATAGGGGAATAGGGTGGGAAGTAATTTAATTATGGTTAATTAAATGTTAATTATATTTGTATGTTTTGACAATTAATTAATTGATAATTAATTAATAATTGGTAATTTATTTTTATTAATTAGTAATTAATTTATATTAATTGATTAATTGATAATTATGTTAATTGTATTTGTTATTAATAGGAGCGGGTTGTGGGTTTGTAGGGGAATTGGGTGGGAAGTAAATTAATTGTAATAAAGTAAATAATTAATTTTTTAATTATGTGTATTGATAATTAATTGATAATTAATTAATAATTGGTAATAAATTTGTATTAATGGGTAAATAATTTGTATGATTTGCTAAATAATTTTTATTATTTGCAAAAATATTTTTATTAATTGATTAATTGATAATAATGTGAATTGTATTTTTTATAAATGGGAGTGGGTTGTGGGTTTGTAGGGGAATTGGGTGGGAAGTAAATTAATTGTAATAAAGTACATATTTTTTTTATTTATGTGTATTGATAATTGATAATTAATTTGTAATTGGTAATTAATTATTATTAATTGGTAATACATTTTTGTCAATTTGATAAATAATATTTTTAAATGGTAATTAATTGTTATTAATTGGTAATTATTTTTAATTAACTTTTTATCAGTATTGATAATTAATGTCATCTTATATTTAATTTAAATCATTACTTTCCCTACTTTTGCACTCTCTGGAGTTGGAATAGTAATTTTTACCCCTACGTTATCCAACGTTTTCCCTACTGTTGCACTCATTTTTCATTTATAACTATGTTATTTTTAACATTTACGTTGTCCAACGCTTTCCATACTGTTGCACTCTCTGGAGTGGGAAGAGTAATTTTTACCCCTACGCTATCCAACTCTTTCCCTACTGTTGCACTCACTGGAGTGGGAATAGTAATTTTTACCCCTACGCTATCCACCGCTTTCCCTACTGTTGCACTCTCTGAAGTGGGAATAGTAATTTTTACCCCTACGCTATCCAACCCTTTCCCTGCTGTTGCACTCTCTGCAGTGGGAATAGTAATTGTTACCCTCTCGCTATCCAACACTTTACCTACTGTTACACTCTCTGGAGTGGGAATAGTAATTGTTACCCTCCCACTATCCAACGCTTTCCCTACTGTTGCACTCACTGGAGTGGGAATAGTAATTTTTACCCCTGCGCTATCCAACGCTTTCCCTAGTGTTGCACTCTCTGGAGTGGGAATAGTAATTGTTACCCTCCCGCTATCCAACGCTTTCCCTACTGTTGCACTCTCTGGAGTGGGAATAGTAAGTTTTTACCTCTACGCTATCCAATGCTTTTCCTACTGTTGCACTGTTTGGAGTTGGAATAGTAATTTTTACCCCTACGCTATCCAACGTTTTCCCTACTGTTGCACTCACTGCAGTGGGAATAGTAATTTTTACCCCTACGCTATCCAACACTTTCCCTACTGTTGCACTCACTGGAGTGGGAATAGTAATTTTTACGCTCTCAGTATCCAACGCTTTCCCTACTGTTGCACTCACTGGAGTGGGAATAATAATTTTTACCCCTGCGCTATCCAACGCTTTCCCTAGTGTTGCACTCTCTGGAGTGGGAATAGTAATTTTTACCTCTACGCTATCCAACGCTTTCCCTACTGTTTCACTGTTTGGAGTTGGAATAGTAATTTTTACCCCTACGCTATCCAACGTTTTCCCTACTGTTGCACTCACTGGAGTGGGAATAGTAATTTTTACCTCTACGCTATCCAACGCTTTCCCTACTGTTGCACTCACTGGAGTGGGAATAGTAATTTTTACGCTCTCAGTATCCAACAAAATCTAATTTTTTAAATTACTTATATTTACATTTTAAGCTATTTTATATTATATTATGTATGTTTTATTTAATTTCTTTTAACCCCTTCAGCGCGGCGCGGATTTCCGCGCCACGCTGAAGATTCCGTGCGCGGGCGGGGCCATGACGGAACGGTTCCGTCATAAGCACAGCCCAACCGACGTGCATGACGGAACCGTTCCGTCAAGCGCATCGAAGGGGTTAATATTTAATACATTTTACATTATTTTTAATACATTTAAAAAATTCGATATTTTGGCTAACTATATTATGACAGTCTATATTTTGGAATCGATATTTTAGTACTTACCTGTTTGTAGATAGGGAGTCGATATTCTGTCCCTCGATATTTTAGTGTCGATTTTTTGTATAGTCGATATTTTGTCCCTCGATATTTAGTCACTGAACCCCTGTGGATATAGGCAGAGCACTTATAAAATATGTTTTTATTAGCCCTGGTGCTGGAAAAATGGCCCAAGTCATTTTTCCCATTGCAAACCCCCTGCCACATAAGTACACATAGGTGGAAGTTACTAACTAGTAACTCTTGATAGGGGAAGACTAAAAGTGCCATTCAAAGACTTCTCAGAATGGTATTAATAAATCCAACAATATGATATTGTTGAATGTCTCCTAAAATGTACATACAAGAAGTTATAGGACTTTCTTGTCTGTAAATCCAAATTCAGCCTTCGACTGCTCTTCCCTTAATGGTCAGAGATAAGTGGGTGAGCCTGGCTGCTTTAAAGAGGTGATAAATGACCCTTGGGGTTAGGAAGCCTCCCGGGGAGGAGAGGTTGCTCGACATAGGAATGCCAGAGCCAGGGGGAGGGTCAGTAAATAATGCTCTGCATGGGAGGTGGAAGAATAGCTAAATACATCAGTTTCATTTACAACTCTCCTCTTTGACCCAAGGCAGATGCTAGGCTTAAGAAAGTAATGAGCAGATGCAAAGGGGAAAAACTATGGAGATTAGCCATTCTAGGGGTGTGTTTAGGCGGCTCTTCTCTCCCTGCAGAAAATTCTAACATATTGAAGTTTAGAAGAATAGTGGTTTCTGGGTTAGCATTTTGCCACAATCTGCAGGAAGTGTTCAGAATTTTATGTGGAAACCTGCAGCCCATTGGTCAGGAGTGACCTCCTGCTTGACCCAGAGAAGTTGGAAAAAGTATCTGAGCAGGGCAGAGCCCCTCAGATCTTCTGATTGAAACTTAAGCAAGCAAGACGGGCCATGCTGGAAGTCTGGGGGCCTGCACTCTGAAGACTGCACCTTCGGCACCATCTGCAACTACAGCCTGTGGGTTACTTTGCTGTAAAAGGACAAAAGAGTGGACTCCCTACAAGCTACAGGGTAACAGAGCTTAGCTGGAACATCATCACCAAGAATACCCAACCTGGAGTACTACCAGTGGATTTGTAAGGGTTTTTCCAAGTGGATTGTTGGAATTGAAGTCTCACACTTTCAAGAAACCTCTTGGAGATTCCAGAACCTTGGATTGTGTGTTGGATACTTTGGGACCCGCAAGTAGAAATTCAGAAAGGAGTTCTAACAGTACCCAGCCTTCTGGAGGGGGCTGCACAAGACTGGTGAGAGATCCTCCAGAACAATTGCTAAATGTGAATGTTTCCCTGTCAGAGGCAACAAATTGACCAAAAGGGGCACTGTTGGTTCCTAAGCACTAGAAAGTGACTAATCTTGAAAAATTCATATCTATGGTTCCCTACAGTGATTTTGTTTTGTTTTGGTGTCATTTCAAAGATAAAAATATTTCCTATTTTTATAAAGTGGTGTTGGATTTTATAATGTGTCTTAATTATTTACTGAATTGGTGTTTATAAATGCTTTACCTACCTGTCTTTGAAGTTAAGCCCGCCTGCTGCCTGCTCGCAGCCAAGCTACCAAGGTTTGAGCATAGGAATAGTTTTCTAAGACCTATTCTGAGCCTTATACTGTGCTAGTGGCCTTATTGCCAGTGGCAGATATATATTTGCCTCTACTAATAATCCACTTTCCAACAACACGTGATTATGATGCATCCCTACAAACGAAATGAGATTTCCGCTCTATCAACCAGGAGGGAGAACACTACCAATTTACATTTGGGACCTAGTTAAGGCAGTAAATTGTTTGACCCACTATTTATGGCATATTCCCATAAATAACTTTCACAGGAATCCCGGGTCTGGTGAGATCACTTTTCTCTTAAATTCCGCAGGTCTGGTGAGATCACCTGTCTCTTAAATTCTCTTGCACGCGATCTGAACCTGACAAGGCTGGACATATAATAAACCCATACTGCACAGAGAAAGAAACTGCAATTGTTCACGCCTCCTTGATTCCCCTTGGGAGCTATTAAAAACACCTAGCAATCCAGTCACTGACCAAATATGCTATGGGATTTGGTGAGCCATTCAAAGCAAGATATAGGTGAACCAAGGTCTCTTAATTGCTAAATGCATCAGACTTCCTGATGCAAAAAACTGTGGGTCATGAAATAGAGAACAGAAAGCACAAAGAAGAGGGTAAAAAAATACACATGAAGGTAAAGCTGCTTCTAGAAGTTTACTGATGTATTACAACAAATCCATCACAACAGTAGGGATACGATGCTATTAAACAAGTTAAAAACACCCACAAACATTAGTCTTACAATAGCTCTCTTTAAGTATCTGTGCTAAGTCAGTCAAATGCTTTTACTTCAAAGGTCAGCATTAGAAGGGTTTATATTAAGGTAGCTGTGCAACCCACCTGCCTATCCATTTGTGATCATAGCCAGTTACAAAATTGAATACTTGACTCTTAAAGGCCCATATGGGCAAACACTGCAATGTCAAAGTGATAATCTTAAGCTCTATCAACTTAAGCCTTGTGATGTGTTTATCTGTGTCTGCTCAAAGTTACAGCATGGATTTTCAGGTCAAAAAGTGTTTCTGAGTGCTAAGTCACCGTTAGGGAATCAATGGGGGCTCGATTAAATTCATAGGGGTACTCGAATGTTACATCAAGAAAATAGTCATTGAATAAATCCTCCTCACTCTTCAGCACTCTTCTGGTTCAACTAAGCTTGTGTACCTTTTGAGACAGTTGTCGTGCTGCTATAAAAGAAGGAAAATCGCTTTCAGGTGTAAGAGCGCAGATTGTGCTCTTTCATTTGTAGGAGTGCATTACAATCATAGGTAGTTTGCACCTGCAAATGATCCTTTATTTTGTGAACATTAGGTCATTAGCGTGAACTGTAATATCGTGAAAAGTGAAGTTTTAGGGATATTTTAATGTGAAAATGAAGAAATTAACATTGCAGCTACATGTGGTTAGATGAAAACATGAATGTGTAGAATTCGCACATGTAGCTAATGAGTAATCACACAATTGATGTTCTTATGTAACGTGTTAACTTAGATGTGCTCAGTAATAATGTTCAATGTATACGTGTGATTTCATGAGGTAGTGTGCCATTTCTAATGTTGACCGAATTCTGTGGGCCTGAATTGTATTTTTCCCCCTGGAAACTCTTGCGTTAGACTCGCTAGTGAATTTCATGTGCATGTGCATGTCGGATTTGTTCATTCTCGGGTTGCTGTTGCAGGATAGAAATTAATCCTTGCTAGCTAGAATAATGTCTTTGTTTTAGGAGTTAGGCTTAGGGAGGAGAGGATACATTGAATGGCGATACTGATAATATAGGACTTGTGTACATTTTCATCGAAGTGAGCCTGGGAATCAAGGTCATCTAGCCAAGGCCTGGGAGCATCGCTGCTGCATGGAAAGTTACCTATAAGGAGGTGGTTTGACTGGATGGTGTGATGTCGCAATGCCTCTTGGGATATTACTTTTAAGTTCATGTATTGAAGTTAGGGACAGTGCCCGGTGACCTCTGCCTTGGCTTGAGAGAGAGAGCATCTTAGAACGAGCTCCGTAGTTTCATGCTACCTGACCTGTTCAACGTTAGAGGACTTCTTAGGAAACCTTCATGTGCTAACACCTTTTACCAATCTTGCCTTGGGAAATGCTAAGCAGGGATGTTACATTAGTGGTAGTGTAGGGGCAGACTTATGAATTATACCTACGAACCTCCAATGAAGGGGAATGTTGGCATTGGGGCCATCATTTTCTGTATCCTGATTCTGGAACTGGTAATTCTGTGTATGGTGCACTGCCTTAATTTCACCCATAGGTTTGGCTTTGTATTAGTTCCATTGTACTTCTACACCCTCATCTTCAGGTGCCTGTATGTCCAACTGATGTTGGCTTTGTAATAAATTCCCAACATCTATTCGGAGTCTGTGATTCTTCTGAGTCATAGTTCATTGCAACTGTAATGGCTGGTTGGTTAATGATTTTACTCCCCTCCACACTTCTATGCTGAGAAAAAGAGACATTGGCCTAGGGTTCCAGAGTAAATCTAGAACGTGGAACCTGGCTCCTTCAGGGGACTTCTCTTACAGCTAGGCCCAGTCATCCCTCCTGATACTATTAAGGCTTCAGATGGACATGAACAAAATCTCAGGCATCATTGCTTTCTGGCTTGTACAGTTTTGTCCTAGGCGCCATAAAACTCCACATGCTGAGGTGTATGTGAGTGTCGATTTAAGATATATTGAAAATGGAAAACTATGGGAAATGGTTATTCTTTGCAATAACAACACTGAAGAGAATTGGGTATTGGAAGTATGGATAACCTGACCATGAAAATCTTTTAAAAATCCATCATTATACACTTTGCTGACTCCACAGGCAGGGGATGATGGGAAGAGGGACCAAAGCACAGAGGGGCATATCAACAAGGGCTTTATCTCTGCCTATTTAGCTTTAAAAGCCAAAAAAGCAGAGATAAAACTAGCTCCCTATCAGCAACAGGGTGCCAACACGCAAATTTGCATGTTAGCACCCTTTTACTCTACGCTTCCCCTTGCATCTCTAATGAGATGCAAAGGGGGCGTTCCAGAGTAAAATAATAGGAGAAATTTCGCTAAGCGACATTTCTCCTATTATCAAGGATATCGCTAACCCTGTTAGAGATAAAAAAGAAGCAGCGCTAACTGCGGTTAACGCTGCTTTTTTACGTCTGGTATTTTTCTGACTTAGCCATGATATCCTATGTAAGGTGTATATCATGGCTAAGTATGTCTATCCCTATCAGCAAGCTATCGCCAAACCTTGCGATAATCTCACAATTGGCAGCTTGCGCTCTGAATTTTATCGCTTTGGAGATAAGCGTTGCTGATAGCACGCTATCTCCGCGATAAAATTCTGAGTTGGCCGGCGATAATTATCCTCACGCTAAGAGCGCTGACTGATAATTATCGCCGGCCTTTGCTGATATGCCCCAGAGCACTCTAGACTTGTGCTGTGGACAGTGGTATGATACAAAAAACAGTGGTCCTGGACCTTAATCTAACAAAATATCAATCAAAGTTCCTGTTGGGTATATTAAGTAAATGTTTTCATGAACTGTACTGGAAGCAATTTATGAGCTCATAGTACTTAATACGTTATTCATGAATATACAAAGAAGGGGTGCAACAAACCATGATAACGTTCACCATACATTTTATTTTCATATTAATTGGTGAACCAAGGTCAAGAATTTTTGACGATGCAAATTCTTAAGGTTGCTCCAGAGGGAACGTGCATGAAAGAGGGGTGCTCAAGTGAAAAGGTGTTGAAAAGAATTCAAGATAGTGGTATAGGGAAAGACTTTATACATTTATATTTGGGACTGGTTGTAAATCACCATCCTCTTAGGCCTGGCCGCATAATATAGTAAAAAACTCAGTTTATCACAATTTTAATTTACACAGAACTGTATTCTTGTGTGGCACTGTGGGGGTGCATATGGGGTCCAGGCCCATTCAGGACTGGGGCGGGTGGAAGGGCGGGGCAACCTGGGTCGTTAAGAGGCCTAGTCACAACCTATGGGTACAAGGGCGAGGGTGTTAGGTTGTTGCACGGAAGAATAGGACACAGTTAAATAGGTGCCTATGTATGCAATAAAGCTTACCCGCCGAGATGCGTGGGATGTTGTGGCCTTATGACGGGCGATGCGTGTGTCCACACTCAGGGTGAGACCGTCTGTGCAATTCCTAGTAATTGCGCATGGACTGAACTAAGGGTTAAAATGAAAGTAAAAGTAAAATTAAGTAAAAGGGAAGGTAAAGCATCCCTTACTTAGGGCAAATATCCACTTAACAGAGTAAAGGGGCTCGTTTGACTAGAGCTGTACAAAGTACCTGAAGACCGCTGTGCAGGTGTCAATGCGGTGCGTTAAAACTGCCACGTCGGTGTAAAATCCGATTCGTGGTTGACTCTCAGTGTAAACTGTTAAGTTGGAGCTGAAACGAGAGGTGGGAACACAAATCAGTCTGATAATTCTGGCAGTTAGTTAGAAGACAATTGAGCCCCTCAAGCAGTTAAGTTTACCTTCAGAAAAAAATGCTCAGTCGCCGTCCGAGTTCCGCCTGGCCGGCTGGATACTGAAGAAGCGGCCGACTCGAGAACGTTAAAAAGCACCGCGTCGGCACGCACTGACGTGTGCGGAACATGTGTGTGGTCAGAGTTGACAGACTTGCGGAGCAGGTTGTCACTCAGGGTCTGACGATGTGGCGTTTAATGATACCTATACGTGTAAGGTCATATGGTCCTAGGTGCATATTAATGAGGTGCGGAAGAATTCAAAACAAACAACATTTACAAAATATAACTTACAGTAACCACAGACATCTAAGGGGTAATCACATGGTTGATTTAAAACGGTATTCCGGTGTCATAAAGAGACTGACGATGTGGTGATATAATGATGCATATATGTGGAAGGCATATTAATGAGGTGCATAAGAATTCATACAGGCGACGTATACAAAATAATATGTACAGTAACCACAAACATTTAGGGGGTAATCACATGGTTGTTTTAAACGGTATTCAGGTGTTATACATGAGTTCCTGTAACGCACTTGCAATGCAGGGTGTCATTCAAAGTCCGACGATATTGTGATTTAATGATGTATATACACGAAGATATTCATATTGTTCATGGGGCATGCAATTGAGATAAGGAAGAACACATACAATTTGCATTTACAAGGTAATATTTACAGTAACCACAAACATTTAAAAGTTAGTCACATAGTTGATATTAAACCCGTATTTGGATCTTATACATAAGTGCCTGTAAACAATAATAAACAGGTATGTATTTAAAAGCCAAAAGGAGATTACTCCTACAACATAATAAGGAACAAAGGATGTCACACTAGAGCCCTAGCGTACAAGATGTATCTAATGTGATCTACTAATAGGTACCTGGGATATCACACAGGTTCCCTGGTGTCGGGGTGCTTTGTGTTAGAATAAGCAAGTTCAACCATTGCTTAACACCGCAACCTGTCTACTGATTTCTTCCGATTCATTCAGCCCCGTGCAATTGTGTCTAAAGAGTGTATCCATCTGCACTCCCGTTTGCTAAGTATGTTGACAAAATCGCCCCTCTTGGCCTAACCTTCTCAATTACCCACCATCTGAGTCTATCAGCTGTGTGTGCAAATGTAGAGAAATAGTCCACCAGGGGTGCGCCTTGTACCTTGCAACGTATGCGACTGCAATGCTGGAGGATGCGGCATTTTATTTTTTGAGTAGTCTGACCTACATACATAAATTCACTTGGACAGGTGATTGCGTAAATGACCCCCGTAGAGTTACAGTTACTATGGTCCTTGAGTTTATGTGTTTGGTCATTATGCGTAAATTCTGTAATCTCTCTAGTCAAGGGGCAGGCTTTGCATAAGCCACATTTGTGGTGGCCTTTGATCGGTGGGATCCCCCAAAGTGTGATTTGTCCAGGTGTACAAGGTAAGGGTAGTAATGATTTGACCACATGATCCCTTACATTCTTGCCTTTTCTAAAGGCATGTAGGGGGGGGCATATTTCCCAGTTCATCCATCACTAAATGCCAGTGTTGGTTAATGATCTTTTTGATCACATTGCTTTTGGTGTTAAATGTAGTCACGCATACTAATCGTTCCTCGCTAGTAGTTTTAGTTTTGGGGATCAACAGAAATTCTCTGTGATTGTGCCAAGCACGCTTGCGTGCTTTCTTGAGGAGTCTGATCGGGTAACCATGTTCCAGTAATCTTGTTAAGAGCCCTGCTGATTCCTCAAAATAGTCCTCTTTTTTAGAGCAGTTCCTCTGTAACCTCAGTAATTAACCAAAGGGTAAATTATCCCTGAAGTTACGTGGATGGTGACTTGTGTATCTCAGAAGGGTATTCCGTTCACTACTCTTCCTGTACAGACTGGTGTGTAGTTTGCCTGAGTCTGCTTTTATCATAATATCCAGGAAATTTATTGACTCCCTGTTAAAGTCAAGGGTGAACTGGATGTCGGTGGAGCAAGTGGTAAGCCAAAGGTAGAATGACTCTAGTCGTTCCACCCTGCCTTCCAGATGATCAGTACGTCATCTATGTAACGTCGCCATAGGGTGAATCAGTCTTTGTGTGGATTGCATGTGTTGAGGATGAACTCTTGTTCATACTCGTACATGTAAATGATAGCTATATTTGGGGCAAAACTTGCTCCCATTGCTACGCCTTTGGTTTGGACATAGTGATGTCCCTGAAAGTAAAAATAATTCTTGGTCATAGCTATCTTCAGTAATTCAATAATGAATTCTGTTGGGACCTTGTGTGGTGCAGGTCTGGTATTGAGTACTGACTCAATGCACTTGAGTGCAGATGCCTGGGTGATATTAGTATACAGTGAAGTTATATCCATTGTGGCCAGTATGTTGATCTCGGGATTATGTGGACGTCCGTCCACCATTTGTATTGTCTGCATTGTGTCTCTGAGGTAGGTAGATGTGTTCTCCGCAATGGGTTTTAAAAATACATCAATATATGTGCATAACAGTTCCAGTATGGACCCGCAGCCTGATATTATAGGTCTTCCTGGTGGGTCCTGTATGCGCTTGTGTATTTTTGGCAGGGTGTAGATGGTGGGCATCCTGGGGTGTTTATTGTTAAGGTAGTCATGTTCCAATTTACTGAGGTATCCTGCTTTAAGTGCCCTCTGAGTCATGCATGCTATACTGCAACCAATCTCTTTGGTAGGGTCCCTTGACAATTTCTCGTAGTTACCTTGAACAGTTAACTGCGAGAATTTTTTTTTTTATAGTCCTCGGCGTTCTGTACAACAATCGCCCCACCCTTATCACCGTGTTTGATTACTATGTTGGTGTTTGTTTTCAAAGATTCCAGAGCCTCCCGTTCTTGTTTGCTCACATTGTACTTGACATACTGTTGTTTAGCCAGTGTAGTGTTGACATCCCTCATGACCACCTGTTCATATGCTAGAAGTTTGTGGGGCATTAGGTAAGTGGGAGGGTTACATTTTGATGGGGGTCTTAGGCCACTTCCTGAAAAAGTCGGGTTCAGAGGGATCTTAAGGAAATGATGTTTCAGCCTGATCTTGCGAAAGAATTGGTGCAGTTCTACCTTCAAGTTGAAACTGTTGGGCATTGAGGTCGAGACAAAAGACAGGCCTTTGGCTAATATTTCTTGTTCATTAGGCTTAAGTTTGTAGTTTGATAAATTCACTATGGGGTTTTCCGGTGTATAGACTACCATCTGTATTACTGCCGACGCGTCTGTATGTCCCCATGTGTGTCCTGTTGGAAATGTGTTTGTTTCCTCGTCCTCCCTCTGCCTTGGTTCCACATTGGAACTCTCGCCCCCCTGGGTCTGCCACAGGGGCGGCCTCTCCCGCGCTGTCCCCATCATGGCTCCTCTACTAAAAAACGTGTTTGGTCCATATGGGTGTGGGTTGGAGTGGGTACAACTGAACTAGGGCCTGGGCGTTCTCTGTCTGAGCCACTTCCTAATGATGATCCTGAGAAAGTTGTATATCGCCTAAAGCCACTTCTACCCCTACTTGAGAATGTGCCCTGTTATTCCCTCACGTAGTACCCTTCAGTTAGGTATGGGGAGGTGTTTTTTCTGTCATAGAATTTGATGTCTCTTGCCACCTTGTCAAGTTTGTTTGCCTGTGTATAGAGGTCAAATTCGCGAATTGTTCTTTCTAGCCTCTCTAAGGCTTCTTTGGCGTTTGACCCTAAATAACCCCATTTTTTGAAATGTGGACAGTGGTGGGCAGTCACATTGCACTGGGCACACAGCAGCGGTCCTGATTCATGGATGCAGTGTTTGCCTGGGTGAATGCAGTAGCATCTGCAATGATATGTGTGTATGATACCAGATATCGGGAGGGGCAGTCTTGTATATGGCTACTTCCTTATTTATTGGAGTAATGCAGTGCGGCTTCTCCTTCACCTTTTGCCTTTGGGTTGTCACTAATTACAAAAGCACTGTGCTAACACCAATCAACATGTCATCAAAGAAAGATAATGAGCCTTCTGCTTCATACTACCAATTGGCGCAATAAGTTAAAAAAAAATAGGGTCACACTGTTTCAGCAAAGAACTTAGGCTCAGACAAACAGAAACCTTTGGGAGAGGAACGGGCATGCATAACAATGACATTTTTCACAGGTTGCGTAATAACATCTAACTTCATAAGTAAGTTATGCTAATACTTTGCCAAACCTCAAAACATTTAGTTCCCCAAAAGCTGGCTCGGCAAAAACATAGATCTACAAACATAAAATGTACAGTGCTGGCAACATCAGCTTTTGTCCACAATATTGCTTTTAAGTGTACTTTTTGTTTATTAAACTTTAACGCGGCAACTCAAACCACACGGGTTACACAACTCTGCTGAGCATTTATGAAATATGTACTTCTCTCCTCATGTGAATCTGATTACAGTTTGACTACTATAAAACAGATATATATTTGATCATTCTTATTCGGAGATATAGGTATTGAGATTACATTTCGAATACGTTGTACACCATACACCATTATCTTGTGGAGTAAAAAACATATTACCTCAATGCTGCATACTGTTGTGAATCGTGGTTGTTCATCTGAATTGCTAGTTATTTCAGGGTGGCCATCATACCCACACCTCTCTTTAATGAGCAAGAGATGTTAGTTCAGTGGAACACGTGTGGGTTTTAGAAACCTGGAGCCTCTCTCAGGAGAGCCTCCCGACAGGCCTGGTTATCTTTAAAAATATGTTACCTGAAGGAACTTTTTCTTTGCAGGCTTTTATCAAGGCTACCTACCACATACCGTGGCATCTTGAGCTCCACCCCTTCTGCCCTCTACCAGATCTCTTATTTCTCTTCAAGCGCCCATCTCCAAATGTATCATGATTTTATATTGTGCTCACACCAGCATGAACACTCCATTAACGAAAAGACAGGACTCCAGTATCTTCCACACACAACATTCCCTCAAATATTCATCAAGCAAAAAGACAATAAAAAACACACACACAACCCTGAGAAATATAACCCCAATTTGGAAACCTATTCATTATGATGTTAAGGTTGTAGATTCCTCAATAACCTAGTCCACGCTTGGTGCACCAGCATCACTCCTGCTTTATCAGTTAGCCCATTGTGATTACTAAGCGTGTTACCATCATGTGGGTTACACTAATGCTGAAGAAAACCTGGAGTCAGGCTGAAGGGTAGAGCGATGGATGCTGCTTTGCCTGTCTACAGCGTGTGGCCCAGCCCTTTCCAGGTAAATGCTTAGTCTAGCCCAACTGTGTGTGTCAGTTTGTTGCACAATATCGTTAGCCTATAGAGCAGGAAGCCAGGGACATAGCTTATTTCTCCTTACATAATAATGTTCTTATTTTAGGTAGTACTCAACCATTGTCTGAGGTGTGTTTGAAAATGTCCTCAGACTTTCCAGAGATCAAGAGTTATTGGTCCCTACATTTCTCTAGAATGAGCATCTCCAGACAAGGTCTTCTACTGTTAACATCAGCTAAGTGGTTGTGCTGTGCCTCTCGAGGGTCTCATAACTATATAGTACTGCTTTGCTAAGTTTGCTCTACCCAGAAACTGCTTAACAATGGCTGGCTTTACCCTTAATTGAAAGAACTGCATGATCATCTCCCATGATCAGCTCACGGCTGGTTAGGCGGAAGGATGGCTGCTTCCTAAATGTAGACCAATGCCACTTCACTATCAGATTTCTAGCGAAAATATCATGACTGTATATGGCACATTTGCCTCTTGTTGTAAATGACTATTTTTCTCATGATAGTTCCCCAGATTTTTGCCTTCGCTACCCTATTTTCTCGCTGAACCCGTTTTTGTTGGCATTAGAACTCTGAACACTTTACTTCTGCTAACCTGTGGCAAAGTGTTTGTGGTCTCTTTTCTAAACATGGTGAAATTGGCATATACCTAATTGTCACCTTTAATGTACTTATATGCCCCTAGTATTTGTTTATTTATTTGAACAGTTTTATACAGCTCTGGATAGACCCGAAGGTATCAGAGCGCTTTACCTTAGGAAGGGCGGGTTACAGGTTGCATAGATACATCAGTAGAATCAAAGAATCACGTTAGGATCAGCGAGTTACAGGTAACATAGTTGCATCATTTGAGTCAAAGAAACACAGTTGGGGGAGGAAACATAGATGGGGAGACTAGGAAAACAATGTCAAATGACCGGCTGGGCGCCCCATATCAAAATACATATTAAAAAAACTAAACAAAATTGCGAAAAAAGTTAAGCCCATACCCCAGCCCACACTCACACATAAGCCTAAAGATAAACACCTAGTACGACCCCAGCCTAATATTTCATTAGATTATTATGCCCCGCTTTAGTGAACTTTTATAATAACATTCCCCCTGACCAGATAAAGGGGGTTTTAAGGTTACTAAGGTATAATTTACAGAATATTCAGGCCTCTGCTTCAAAGGATTTGATTATTGTCTAGGGTGGAGATTTCAACTATACGCTATGTAATCATGTGGAGGGGGTCCTTGTGGTATTGGATTCGACAAAAATACCTATTTTACTCATTTTGCTCATACCCATTACAGTAAAATGATAAATGACAATTTGTTTGAATTAGATTTAGACTTTGCTAATGATTTATGCCCTTCCCCAGTTCCCTTTAAACCAACGTTCAATGGGCGCGGTACATTCTCGGCAATTGATTTTATTTTAGTGACCAGTAGACACGCTTCCAGAGTGGCATATTTTCGTACCCACAAGATCGCCTTAAGCAATCATTTCGCTCTGAGCCTGCCTTTAATAGTAAAAGACAAGGCTAGCTGTGCGAGGGTTCATCCACCTCATATTGTTAAAAATATCACCCTGTCTAGCCAAAACGGGTTTGCCCTACGTTGGGATAAATTGGTCCCTGAAAAGTTTACAAATACGATCATCAAAAACTGTAATCAGGAGATTATGGTATGCTTAGATGAAAACGAAAATAACAAAAATGTCTTACAGGGCTTCTTAGTTATCGCAGGGCATATTAAAAAGGCTTTATCAATAAACTCCAATAAAAATCTGGGTCACAAGCGTGGGTGGTTCGATTCAAAATGCACTAAAGCCCACTCCAAATTAGTAAATTGCCCACATAAAGCATTAAAAAACTGCCCAGAGATTGCAGGGGCACGAAGAGAATATAGTCGCACCCTGAAAGAAAGGAAGAAGGAGTTAAAAAGCGAGGCGTGGCGTGCTTTACATGCAGCCTCAGAACTTAAAGATAGTTCTGCCTTCTGGAAGGCAGTTAATACACCATTTCCGGTGAGTTGAGATAGGGCCTCTATAGAGATAGAGATAGCCATTAGCGAGGCAGAGTGGGTGGAGCATTATTCAAAAGTATTCGATAAACCTCACTCTGCTTCCCCTAACGAAGGAAACCCCGTACTAAGCTTAGGCCCAGAGCTGTTAACTAATTCCTCTAATCTAGGATTTGATCTTGATGAAGTTATATCAGCCATTTCCCTAAGCAGCGGGGGGAAGGCACCAGGGCCCTATGGCATCCCTGTGGATCTTTTTAAATTCAACACAGAATTGTGGGGCCCCATCCTAACCCAAGTTATTAATGGATGTAACAAGATAGGTCCAGTTCCATCCTCGCTAGAATCTATATTGGTCCCTATTTTCAAAAAAGGGGACAGGTCCAATCCAGCCAATTACAGGCCAATATCATTGCTCGACTCTACAGTTAAAGTAATCGGCAGAGTTCTCTTAACAAGGCTTCAAGATTGGGCGGAGGAGCATTCAATCATTAGCGATTTCCTTTTTTTAAATACTCTTTATTGAGAATTTTTTCTTACATTTATACCCCCACCCATTACCCACCCCCCACCCCGAACTCAGACCGACCCTGTATACACAAGTACACACAAAATTCCATTTCATGAGATATTTGATCCTAAATATCACAATAGGAAGGGGGAAAAAAAAGAGAGAAGACATAGAAGCAATTTCAGTCAATACGGAACGTAACATGATGCGACACTGCAATAAAGATTTAGACCTGTGTAGCTTAAGTATATCCCATCTGTCTTTGTGACCATTGCAATACAGGATCCCAAATTGCCAGTCCTTTTTTACGTTTGCCACGGACCTTTCTTTTGTAAATGGCTAACTCTAACCTACAGGTAGCCAACAATCGAGATCTCCATTGTTGAAACACCGGTGCATTTGTATCCAGCCATGCTGACGCAATACATATTCTAAAGACAGCCATTGCAACAAATATCAGCCCTCGCATATATTTTGGTCATTCAATATTAGCTATACCTAACATAATCTCCTCAGCGGAGATTTCTATTCTTGTATTAAATACTTCTGATAGAAAGACAGAGATATCGTTCACTACCTTCGTTAATACCGTGCAGGAAGCGAAAATATGTTAGCTGTCAGCTTCGACTAAAGCACATCTGGGGCATGTAGTTCCTTTCCCTGTCCCCCATTTAGCAATCTTATAAGGAGTATAATATAAAAAGAAAAAGGTTTAATAAAATTGAGCCTGCAACTTAGTAGACATTAAACTAGACTGATATAATGCGTAGGATTGATGGACGATTTCAGCCGAAACCCCAAGTTTAGCCTGCCATTTGATTATATATTTATACAGATCATCTGGGTAGCAAAAATTCAATAGCTCGCAAATTTCTCCAATTTTAACATTGGCCTTCTTAGACAAATTCTCCATTAACTGAACCATTTGAAATGTTGACCCCCCCCCTCTTCAAGAGAAGATCCCGAATTCGCAAAAATGTAAAACAATCCAGATGATCTAGATTATATTCCATCTGTAATTCCCCAAAAGATTTAATTCTTAATATCGTATAAAAACATCCAAGTTGTGTGATCCCATTCCGTACCCACCTTTCCATACGTGTCATTAAAAATCCCAGGAAGGTTACTATTTTTATGGATTGGGGTGTAGTAAGATAATCGTCCAATACCGATTAATTTTCACACGGAATTCCAGGCCTTATAAATACCACATATAGACTTAAATCTCACTTTCTTAAAGTAACTATCGTTCAGATGACGCCATAAGCAACCTCTAGATTAATTTCCTAATAAGAGCTCTTGTGGTGTTGGAATATCCCCTTCACTGCAAGCGACTATAGTAAATAGTAAACTAATACAGTATTTTAAAGTAGTGGCCCAATAATATAATTTTAAATTTGGCAGTGCCATTCCCCCTCTATCTTTAGGCAGGGTAATGGTTCGTAGAGCTCTTCGTGGTTTCTTATACCCCCATAAGAACCTAGAAAACATACTATCCATATCTGTAAATAATTGCGGAAATTCCCAAAAAATTGATCTAAAAAAATATAAATATCTGGGCAAAAAAGCATTTTTATCAAGTTGCACCAGCCCCCGATAGATAGATGAAGATTGTTACACCGAATCATGTCCTTTTTTGTACGTTGCATTAATGGAGCAATATTATCATTAACTAAATTCTCTATTTTGGCGGTTATGCTCACGCCTTTGGACAGTCATGGCTAGAAGTGGTATTGGGGAACCCTTTATCAAAGCGGTACAGATGTTGTATAAGGATCCGTCTGCCGTTGTCATGGTGAATGGGTCAATATCAGAACCGCTGTCCATCACCACAGGGACAAGGCAGGGGTGTCCGTGTTCGCCTCTTTTATGCACTATATATATCGATCCATTTATTCGGAGATTAAGAGACCAGGCTACAAAAACGCTAGCATACACGGATGATATCGCGCTAGTTACCAGTGACCCAGGGAACTCAGTCAGGGTGATTGAAGAAGAAGCTAATATCTTTGGTGAGATATCTGTCTAGAAATTAAATCAAGCCAAACTCAGATCATCCCCAACTGTAAAATTGAGATGATTGATACACGGGTAACAGAGAAAGCTATATATCTTGGCGTGAGTATAATCATCAGCGATTTCCAATACGGTTTCTGTAAGGGACTAGGGACGGTAGAGCAAGGCCTGAATCTGAACATGTTGATTAGCAAATATACAAGGGCAAAAAGGGGAAGACTTTTTCTGGCCTTCGAGGATTTAACCACTGCGTTTGATTGCGTTATCCAGGAAAAGCTATGGAAAATTCTAGAACATTTGGGAGTGGATAAACCTATAATTCTTTTTTTAGTGCAGTTGTATCAAGGGGCCAACTCAACTGTCAGGTTTGGTGAAGGCGGGAAATGCACCAAACACTTTGACGTGAGGCGAGGAGTGCGGCAAGGCTGCGTCCTCGCCCCCTTCTTATTTACCTTATACATAAACGAACTGGGAAGATTGATCGTGGAAGAGTGTCAGGATCTACCCCTAATAAGTAACCGCCCAATCCCCGCAGTGATGTATGCAGATGAGGCAGTGCTAATGGCCCGCACTCCGATAGCTCTACAGAGGGTCATTTGTAGCTCTGCTAAATACATGTCTAACTTAGGCCTGAATGTTAACATCTCAAAGACCTATGAGATGAAGTGCGGGACCAGTAGTGGCAAAACCCAGCCTTTCGTTCTAAATTCTAATGAAATTAAAAGTTCAGACACATCTATCTCAGAATACTATTTGACAGAAGGGGGACGTGGTCTCAGGCGGTTAAAGCGAGGTAATTATTATTTTTTAAAGCCGTAGCCGCTTTAACAAATTTTATTAAGAAAATTGGCAAATAGAATTACTGCAAATATATAATGCTAAGTGTGTCGCAACTGCTATTTATGGTGCAGGTATATGGGGCTATGAGGACGTGACAGCCCTACAGATCATAGAGAACAGGTTATTGAGATATTTATTGACCCTTCCAGTTAGCACCTCCTCTTTTATTTGCCATACGGAACTAGGCATTCCTTATCTTACGGATATTATAAAAATTCAACCAGCATTATTGTGGTATAGGATTTGGACCACAGACCAGACAACGTTAAACCGACAAATTCTAACGGACTGTCTCAAGCTAGAGGGGGTTAAGAATATAAAATGGCTGGAATATATTAGAAAGTCTGTGTTCAATATAGGTCAGCCTGAGTTTTTTATTGATCCGACTATAATAGGCTCCATATCAAGGAAGGATTTAAAAAATAAATGTTTGTCTTTTGTAGAAGATCTCAGAAGAGGGGTACAACTTAAAAAGGTTACAGTTCAAGCTCATTACTCTATTTTAACGACCTTTAAAATCCAGCCCTACTTATGGATGTTCATAGGAGATTACAGTAGATTCCTGTTAGCACGTTTTCATTTGGGAACTATCTATAGATCAATTTCATTCCCAGAACAGAATGATTGGTCCAGGGATCTGTGCAAATGTCCATGTGACGACCTATTGAATCAGTCGACCATCCATGTATTATTTTTTTGTAAATTTTATCTGTTAGAAAGAAAGAGATGGATTATGCCTCTTTTAAGGAAAATCGGTCTAAGGCAATGTCGTCCCGCTTTCCTGGTCTTACAATCACTGGAAGATGAATTTATAATCACATCTGTTCTAATGTTTTAAAAAAAAACTTTAAATGTAGGAAATCAATTTTACTGTAAATCTACGATAAAAATTACTGAAACGATCTCCTCTTAAGAGTGATTGATAACAAGCATGCTGTGATTCTTTTATGAGGTTTTTTTTATTGTGCTTTTATGATTATTATGTGATATAATCGAATAAAGCGTGTTTGATTTGACTGGCTGGATAGCTGATGGCCAAGGAGGTAAGCCAGAGGCAGACTCCTCTTTAGCTGCATAGGGCAGCTCCACCCGGCATCCGCCAAGGTTGCTCGGGCTCCGCGCTAGTAGCAAACAGTTTAGATATCAGCCCAGGGGGCATCGTCATGGATCATCAATAGAATCAAAGAATCACGTTAGGATCAGCGAGTTACAGGTAACATAGATGCATCATTTAAGACAAAGAAACACAGGGAGAGGGGGAGGAAACATAGATGGGGAGACCAGGAAAACAATGTCGGATAACCGGCTGGGTAGGTGACGGCCAAGGGGGTAAGCCAGAGCCAGACTCCTCTTTAGCTGCATAGGGCAGCTCCACCGGGCATCGGCCAAGGTTGCTCGGTCTCCGCAATAGTCGCAGACAGTTTCGATATCCAGGGGGCATCGCCATAGATCAGAGAGCTAGTGACAAAGCAGGGTTCAGTAGTTAGTTCCGTTGCGAGTCGGGGGGGGGAGCCTCTCCTAGGTAACAAGGAGATACTGGCTTTCCCTCCGGAAGCACAGATGTTTTTAATGGCTGTCAGATTTCAGAGCAGCCCCGGCTCCGGCGCCATCTTAGGTCAGTCTCTGCCTCGAGTCCTCAGGGTCAGAGACATCTCAAAGTCCCAAAGGAAGACATAAATTGGGCAGGGGGGAGTCCTCAGAAGAACCAGGTAAGTGAATTGGTCCACGCCACCATTCACCATTTGGGCAATTGTTCCATCATTACCCCCTCCACCTCTGGGCACAGTATCTCCAGCTCGACCGTCCCTCATCGGGCCACCATCTTAGAGTCAGTCGCCCGCCTCCGCAAGCTCATCGGAATCCTCCCCGGTTCCAAGGGGGTAACAGGGGTGGGGGAGAGGGCCTCCACATCAAATCCTTCGGTACTCCTGCTATTGAGGGGCCTGATCCCCGCTCGGGGTGGCAGCGCTAAAGGTGTAGAGCGAAGTGATGGCGTGCCATGTCTCGCCATCGCAGGCGAAGCTCTCACCTTTGTTCCTGCTGGCCGTGCCCTATCGGCCCCCGTCCGTCCTGATGGCAGTCAACACAGTGCGTGGCCCTCAAATCGGGATGCGGGTTGAGGGTTAGGGGAGTTGATACTAGGTTGGAAACGGAGACCGGCGGCATCCCAGTGCATTTCTTGTGGCACCAGGCAACGTCCTCTCAGCCCTCCAGGCGCCATCTTCCCATCACCCATACATAATATTTTATAAATATATATCTGTATAGTTGTTTTCAAAAGTATAGAAACCTCACCTCATTGTAAAATACTTTGCAGAACTGCTTGCCCCCCTGCTGTATCTGCTTTTGAAGCTTAATCCCAACGTAACTGGTACTTCATATACCCAGGGCCTGTAAACTAAATGCAACAAGTGGGCTGCAGCACTCATTGAGCCACCAACTAAAGTAGCACTGTAAAAGATGCTTTCAGACCTGTCATTGCAGCCTGTAGTAAAGTAGTACAATTTCCATTTCTTTCTGCCAAAATAAACCTTTTGACAGATCTAAACCTCCAGTTTTATCACTTGGAGTTCACCCCTAAGATAGGCTCTAAATGCACATAAGGCAGGGTGCAGGGTAGTTAAAAAGTAGGTATTGTGTACTTAAGTTTTACATGTCCTTGAAGTGAAAAACTCCTAAAGTCTTTTTTCACTGTACCAAGGTTAGCTCTCCTATAGACCAACACTGGCTTGCCCCTATTACACAAGCACACGTGTTCTAAAAGTGAATTGAAGAGATCTTTGGAGTGGAGAGCCCAATGGGGAGGAGGGAGGGTCACATGTGAATCTATAACATACAACAATACTAGAGAACAAAAGTGTACAGGTAAGCAACTTGCTTTTTCACCAGTATGAACTATTTCATAGATTCACATGCTTGAAAATCGAGCAGTAACACCAAGAGAAGTGAAGGAGGATAGTACAAATTACTCAGAAGAAGCAAAGATAAAATTAAAATGTAACATATACAAAAAGGAGTAGTGTAAGCACATACATAATATTTTATAAATATATATCTGTATAGTTGTTTTCAAAAGTATAGAAACCTCACCTATTGTAAACTATTTTGCAGAACTGCTTGTCCCCCTGCTATATCTGCTTTTGAAGCTTAATTTGATTTGATTTGAATTATTACTTATTGAGCGCACGAATGCCGAGGCGTCTTGGCGCTGACTGTGATACATAGATACTCAAGGCATCCTGACTCTGGTTGATTAGATTTTGGAAAACAACCAGGTTTTCAACTCCTTCCTAAACCTCAACCGATTCAGCTGAAGTCATAGGGTTAATGGCATCTGATTCCAAAGTTTGTCTGCACAGAATGACAACATGCGGCCCCTCCCATCTTGCCTTGCAGATTTTTGGAATACAGACAAAGCCCTTCATAGAGGATCTAAGTGTTCTAACTGGAGAGTACATGTTAAATAATTTCCGCATCTCCCCAGAGATTCCTCCATAGAGGGCCTTGTGTACTAGACAAAGACATTTAAAATTAGCTCTTTGCTGGACAGGAAGCCAATGTAAGGCTCTGATGGCCTCTGAGGTGGGACGACCCTTAGGGATATTCATGAGCAGTCTGGCAGTGGCATTTTGCAGAGATTGCAGCTTCCTCTACTGCGCCTTATCAATCCCCACAAAGAGCGCGTTGCAGTAGTCTAGTTTAGATAAAAAATGTGCCACTACAAAGGTCTTTTGGAGTTCATGCGCAATGAAGGGAAACATTTTCCTCAGTGTTTTTAAGAGGAAAAAGCAGGGGGAGGTTAGCTGGTTGTCTTGAGCCAAAAGATTGAGCAGATCATCAAGGATCACTCCCAGATTCCTGACCTTGGTAACCGGGTGAGGACAGACTCCCGCCTCCATTGGCCACCAGTTGTTATTCCATAGCGAAGGTCCCTTACCAAATTCTAGGACCTCGGTTTTATCAGTATTTATTTTCAGGAAATTTTGGCTCATCCAGATCATGATGTCTTTCAGACACGCATGAAAACTGTTAGCCACTAGCTCTGATGGTTTAGAAACCGAGATTGTAAGCTACGAATCATCGGCATACATGATCAGAGAGAGCCCATGCTTCCTGACTAGGTTAGCCAGCGAAGACACCTAAATGTTAAAGAGGGTTGGTGACAGAGCAGAACCCTGCGGGACGTCACATGGGAGCTGAAAAGTTCCAGACTGTAGATTCTCCCAATGAATGTTTTGTTCCCTGTTTTCTAGGAAGGAGGAGAGGAGGGTCAGACCGGTATCCTCTATTCCCGCATCTCTCAGCCGCTTCACCAGCACCGTATGGTTCACAGTATCAAATGCCGCCAAGAGATTCAGGAGAATCAGGACCGCTCTGCCCCCCCGTCAACTATCCTCTGAATCCCCTCAGTGGCTAGTACTAAGGCTGTCTCCGTTGAATGACATGCTGTGTAGGGTCCAGCAAGGAGTTGTCTTCTAGATACTTTATCAGCTCCTTGTTCATGGCTTTTTCCAGTATTTTTGCTGTCAAAGGCAGCCTGGAAATTGGCCAATAGGATTCAGGCTCTAAGGGATCAAGGGCTGGCTTTTTAAGAATTGGCCTTATACGGGCCTTTTTCCAAGCACTAGGATATTTACCCGTTTCTAGAACTTGGTTCAGAAACGGATAGTTTACTGATAGTTTTTGATACCAGTTGAAAAATGACTGGAGGGCAGGGATCATTTGGCGAACCCGATTTTGCTAATATCATGAGATTATGAACCTCCTCCAAGGTAAGTGCTCTGAAGCATGAGAGCCTCCCATGTGCTGCCCCCACATTTAGGTTTGGAGAGCTGCTACCTGGTGTGGTGATAAGTGAATTTAAAAGATCGTTATAGATCAGTTGATCAAACAGTAATGCTTGGTAAAGGTATGTATGTTAGATCATGTTGCTGCTCTGCAAATGTCCAGGAAGGGGACTCCAAAAATAGGGCTGTAGAAGCAGGCACATGCCTGTAGAATGTTCTTTAACATTACCAACTAAGGGGTGTGGACAGGCTGATGACCAAGATGGCCACGTAGCTCAGAAGCTCCGCCAAAGTTCCCGCAATCCTTGACATGCAGGGGAACATGGCCAAAATGATAGCCAACAGAATTTCACAACTGCTAGACCTAGTGATATCACCAGACCAGTCTGGATTTGTTTCCCGTAAATCCATGGTCATGAATTTTCACAAGCTTTTCGTGGTACTCCACAGAACCTCACCAGCTGTGCCAGCGGTTGCGGCAATTTTGGATGCAGAAAAACCATTCTTGAGGGTGACGTTGGGCAGAATGGGATTCCCACTCAGATTCATTGCCCTTATTAAGCTGTCATACACTGAGACATCTGTCGCATTCGCTTGAATGAAACACTGACAGCATCATATTTCCCACTCGTGGAACGCTGCAAGGGTGTCCACTTCACTCTTACTCTTTGTGCTTGCACTGGACCCATTGGTGTGCCACCTGCTGGAAAAACACCTTCACAGGGGCCTGCAGTTTAAAACGGGCCCTCTATTAATCAGGCTATATGCCGATGATATAATTTTATATATATGATACCCGGAGGATAACATGTGCCCTGTTCTCAGAGAAATCTGACGCTATGGGGCTTTGCGTGGTCTGCACATAAACAGGGTAAATCAGTGATGTTTTACCTAACCCCTGTCCCCCTCAGTATGGATAACGAATTTCCACTGATGAAATGGGACTATTTAGTTCAATACCCGGGGATCCATATTCATAAAGATGCAGATCAAATACTACAGCTTAATAATAGGCCAGCACTAGAAAAACTAGCGACTTGGATAGATCGATGGTTAAAACTGCCACTTGGCATGGCTGGACGCATAGCGCTTATCAAAATGGTAATACTGCCCCAGTTTCTGTATCTATTTAACAACATCCTGATCCCACTAAATAAGGCATTATTTGCCACACTCTGCACATCATTAATTTGCTCGGTTTGGGGGTGGGGAGGACAACCAGGGATCAGATGGAACCCCTTGACCGTTCCATACGAACTAGGGGTGTTTGGGGTTCCAAATTTTCACATTTACTATTTGGTGGCTCAGTGTAGCTATGCCAGACATTGGTACCATCCAGATGCTAGGATACCATACACCAAGCCTGAGGCTGACCTAGTGCACCCACTTCCGCAGGTTACGATACTACCAGCTGGAGTGCCACGTGATCCATGCGGTATCCACGCGGTGTCTACGCTAGCTGGGCATGGAAGAGGTTGAGACGGGTCACAGGGGGACACTTATTATACTCAGCTGCGCTTCCCTTGGCAGGCAATACGTGGCTGCCCAATTTGCAGGAAGCCCTTGTCAAACAAACCTTAACTAAATATTCCCTGGACACTTTTGGTGATGTGTTCTCTGATGGACATGCCTTCTAACGTACAGAGGATGCTCGTTTTGTAGACGCACCCCTGATGGACCATTTCATGCTGAGATGGATACAGGGAGCATCAAAGCCTCAGAGTTATCCTCTTGAACCGGAGGACTTCCCACCATTTTCGTTAATAATTACAGATACTGGGGGTGATCATTTAATTTCTAAGATGTACAAGGCAGACCTGGCATTACTCCCTTCTAGCGATGCCGGGACTCGGGCCGCTTGGGAAAAAGACATAGGACACATGGTAACTGATTTTCAATGGCAATATTGCTCCACACAAATGTGCCTGGTCGAACTTATGCTTGACAAACAGGAGGTGGTACTACATTGAGGGGGCGGGTGGGGGGGGGGCACCCGCCTGACCAGAAGGCATGGCTTAAAAACTTGATATACTGCAACACAAACAGCAATCAAAATGTACACAGCCACCTACCTCACGACCTTAGGACATATATGGCAGCCATTACGTACCTATCTCCTTGAACTAGGCAACCCTATTGATGCGCAACACAAGCATCAGGGGTGATGTTGGAGAACAGTCTGCAGGGGGCACGGTTTGAATACAGATGTGTAACAAACTATGTCTCTAGTTATAGGAATATCATTGATACTGCACTTGATAACTTTGCCTGTAATAAATTGGCATAGTACTATTGTATAGAAAGTGGAGGGGATGCTGGATCAACACGTACCAGCCCACTGATGTATATGTTTGGTACCTTATTGTTTAAAAAAGGAAAATAAAGTTAGAAAACAAAAAAAAAGTTACCAACTAACAGTCACCCAGTTTAATTATGACAGTAAGAGATAGCCGCAGAATTCCAGTGAGCTATGCTGCTTCTTGATAGCGTAACCTTTTCAAGGAGGAGCGAAAGTTTTTAGAACCTGATCTAATTTTCTGAAGATTTTAGTTCTTTTGATATAGAATTTTAGACATTTCCTGACATCCTAAATATGTCTCATTCAATTAGATAGATTTTTTTATGTTTTTTAAAGACAATTGGCTAATTTAAGTGAAAAGAAGTGGGAACTTTCGGTATCAAATGAGGCTGGGTCTTCAAAATCACTCCATAATTCATAACCTGTAAGTAAGGTTCTTTGATCAAAAAAGCTTGAATTTCACATATTCGTCTGGCGGAAGTGAGAGCCAGTAGTAGAGCTATCTTCCAGGATGCGTATTTTAATTTATGGATAGATTCAAAGTATCGCTCATCATCTGCGATAGTACTGTGCTCGATTGCCATGTCACGACTGGCTTTTTTATTGGAGGGAAAAGTTTGAAGAGTCCTCTAATAAATTATTTTATTAGCCTGCTAGAACAAAGAAATGTATTTCTTGTTCTACAAATCTTGACTGTAATTAAGTAATGTCAAAGACCTGACCGCGCAAGGTGCAGCAAGCAAACAGAATCTGCTCAGAGTGTTCCCCGAGGTGTCCATTTGCCATGGGTTTTGTAGTCTTGCAAACACGCTCCCCTACCCGCTAAATAAGCATCCGGTGTCATTACAAACTGAAAATGAGAGCAAATGATCATCAGGCCTGGGGAGAGGGTGTGCTATATCTTCTACCATGCCACAGCTAGTTTTATGTATGTGGTAATACGGACTATGGGGCATATTATCAAGAAACTGCGTTAAAATTTATCGCCGCTTTAGCCGCAGAAAACTGCCGCTAAAGCGGCGATAATGGGCTTGATAATATGCCCTTGAGAATTCCCATAGAAGCCCATGTTCTGGTGTCAACATGGGCTTCTATTGGAATTCTCTGCGGTATATTATCAAGCCCATTATCGCCGCTTTAGCGGCAGTTTTCTGCCGCTAAAGCGGCGATAATTTTAACACCGTGCTTGATAATATGCCCCTATGTTCTTGAAAGTCACTTGAGTTCATATCCACTGAGCGTCTAATTGTCCCTGTAGCAGCCTTATTCGAAATTGTCAGTTTGGGCAGGCAGTATGCAGGATGACATCATTCTGAGCATTGACTTTACTATCCGAACAGAAGTGTACTTTTGAAAGCGAGGAGACTACGGGGCATATCAACAACAACCGGCGATAATTATCTCTAAGCGCACTTAGCGCTAGGATAATTATCGCCGGCTAGCGTGAATTTTTATCGCTAAGATAGCGTGCTATTAGCAACGCTTATCTCAATAGCGATAAAAATCCTCACGCTAACAGGCTAACGTGAGATTATCGCTGGAAACCCAGCGATAATCTCACGTTAGCTTGTTGATAGGGACAGGCAAACTTAGCCATGATATCCTCCTTCCATAGGATATCATGGCTAAGTCAGAAAAATACCAGACGTAAAAAAGCAGCGTTAACCGCGGTTAGCGCTGCTTTTTTTGTCTCTAACAGGGTTAGCGACATTCTTGATAATAGGAGAAATGTCGCTTAGCGACATTTCTCCTATTATTTTACTCTGGACCGCCCCCTTTGCATCTCATTAGAGATGCAAGGGGAAGCGTAGAGTAAATGGGTGCTAACATGCAAATTTGCATGTTAGCACCCTGTTGTAGATAGGGCGCTAGTTTTATCTCTGCTTTTTTGGCGTTTAAAGCCAAAAAAGCAGAGTTAAAGCCCTTGTTGATATGCCCCTACGTTTCTTATGCCCTGATTTCTTTCCTTTGCATATTTCTGAATTCCGGACTGCCCCCAGTAACGTTGTTGCTCTGTATGGTATAACAGAATACTTTTCCCTGTTAAGTTTTAGGCATAGAATTTTGAAGAATCGTAGACATGCTGCTATAGACTTTCTTGTAGATTGGAATGAAGGGCAAATGATAACCCAGTTGTCTAGATATGGAAATACCTGATGATTGTTTATTTTTAAGCATACCATTACTGGTGTCCTGCATTTGGTGAAAATTATTGGAGCAGATCGTAGACAGAATTGGTAATGGCACTACGCCACCTCAAGCCTTAAATACTTTTGATGTTTTATATGAATGGGAATGTGAAAGTAAGCATCCAGGAGATTCAGCGATGTCAAGAAATCTCCTGAATTTAGCAGATGCAGAATCTCTTGGCACAAAAGCAATCTGAACTATTGTTTCCTTATGAATTTCTTAAAAAGTCTTAAATCCATTACTTGTCTCCATTTTCCCTTTTTTCTCTTGATTAGGAAGATTAGGAGGACTTTTGAATAGAAGCCCTTCTATGGGGCCTCCATGGGAATATGTTAAAGCACTTCTTGTTCCTAACACACTTAAATGTTGATGCGACCTCTTGCGAGCAGGATTTCGAAGAGGTTTTTGAACAAATTCTAGGGTGTGCTCAAGTTGGATTATGTCTAACACCCACGGATCCGAAGAGTTAGCTTTCCAATAGCTGTAATAATTGGCTAATTCTGAGCCCCCATGCTGAGGTGAAAAAGGAGAGGTGACTGGTGCCTGAGGGTTATTACTGACACCTTGACACCTAAAGACACGCTCCTCCAGCTGCAGGCCCCTACGAATAGGTTGCCTTGAGTAAGATGCAGAAGGTGGTGCTCTGTATTGTTGCTGCTGAGCAAAAAGTTGTTGGTACCCTTGTTGAAATTGAGGGTACGGCTGATACCTATATAATTGATATCCGCCTCTAGAGGAAAACTGTCCTGTTTCTCTGCTGCAGCAAACATTTTGAAAATGCTGCCATGTAAGTGTCTGCCTTAATGAATTGTGACAGACTTAATCCACATGTTGGCTAAAGAGGTTTTCTCCATCAAATGGCATGTCTTGAACTTTTGCTTGAACATCTGGTCAAGAGGGGATCACTTTTAACCAAACCTTGTTTGCCAAGGACCACTGCACCAGACATTTGTTTGAAAACCATAGAGGGGACATCCATTGAAGTGTCTATGATTTCTGATGAAGCTCTTTCACCTTCTTCCAAGATTAATTTAACCTCTTTTCTTATATTCTCTGGTAGAATTCAAAGAAGGCTGCCATTTCGGACTACATCTGCCTACTGTATATTCCTAAAATGGCAAGTTCATTAATGGCTCTGATTGGTTCTGTTATTGCTGAACACCTTTTTTCTACGTTATCTAAAAGTCTTCCCTCTTCATCTGGTGGAGCCAAACATAGGGGAGAAGGGTTCCTAAATCTTTTTAAGCCTCCTGCATCATTACCGAGTCTGGGTGAGGGTGTTCATTTAGACACGCGGGCGAGTTCTCATGAACCTTGTATTTTTTATCATGGTGAGGAATAACTGCTGTCTCCAATGCTGGATTTTTCATGAGCTTCAGGCCTAAAGCCTAAATGTACTCCACAATAGGAATAGTTTTTACTGAATTCCTTGCATTGTTTTTAAATCATAAAGAAAACATTCTGATTGCTCCACAGGAATAGGAAGATCAAATCTTTTTGAAGCTTGTTCTAAAAGCTCATGGAAACCTCCTACGTGAATTGGAGGGGACCTAATAAGCGGTGATGTAGGTGATGCAGATAGTGGGGTGATATAGTTTAGCCCATTCCTGACCCGTGACGGACTGATTTTCGGTTATCTCACTCTCGTCCAGCTGTTCTTCATCCCCACCACTGTCCACATGGTCACCATGAAGTGTAATTGAGAGTAAAACTCATGGCTCTGTACGAAGATGATGCTGCGTCTGACTTTTCGCCTGTTGTGGAAGTCTAGAGGAATGTGGAGGAGTGAAATACTTTGGTGTAGCCTACTGGTGTATTACTGCAGGTGGTACTCCAGGTGCATTTGCTTTGGGTAATCTTCAATAACAGTCATTCAAAATGTGTTGACAAGATCTGTCACTAGGGCAATTAATACCCTTACTTTTTTTCTCTTGAGAAAGAGGTTGTTCTTCATATGATTCCTCATAAACATATTTTTCCTGAAAAGACTCATATGGTTGTGATCTGTTTTGAAAAGTAAATTCTCCTTTTATGTAACGATTGACCTTATCATCCTGATCGTCTTTATCATCGTGGCATTTAACATGGAGCTGAGTGGAACCATAGGCCGGTCCTGAAGGTCCATCTTCGTCATCAGAATTTCCACTCCCAAAAGATGCGCTGGTGGGAACTGATACACCTTACTTGGAGATGTCCGATCTGGGTGAATGTTAACTGGAATATCTTCCTCCGTTATTTGAATTGTATCCTGATGCACTGTCGACAGGCCTTTCAACTGTGCTGTTGATGAAGATGTTTTCTTTTGCTTAGCATAACTGTATGCTTGAAAGGAAGGATACAATTTTTGTCAAATATTCTTCAACGGGATCACCATTGATGGTTTCATTGATGAAGATTTTGTTGTCAATGTCTTCGACTGCAACATAGAAACTGTCATCCAAGTTGTTTCTGTGTTCGCTGCTGTGGTAATAGTCATTAACTTGTTTGTCAATGGCCTCATCAACACTTACTCATCGACGTGTCACCCGTCAACGGTCTGCCCGTCGATGATAGATCCACTGTCAATCTCCTGTTTCCAGATGACAAATTCTGTAAAGCAGCTGGTGGTTCAGATCTGGTATTTATATGTCTTTTTTGAGAAGGAGAAGTAGAATCCCTCTTTCTTGTGGATGTATCAGCCTCTGCTTATCTTTTATGGTATTTCACCTGTTTTGAAGATTCTCAATGAGAGACTGCCTCCTTATGTTTTTGGAGGGCAAAGATGGTTCCTGTCCTTCATCACCAGATGTTAGATCCCCAAAGCCATTTTCTTTTGGAGCTACATCAGTAGCATTGCCTCCCTATCCTTTAAGGTTTTAGCCAAAAAGGTTTGGCAATGTTTACATTACTTGGCTTGTGATGGGGGTACACGCAACATAGACCCTCCTTATGGGGGTCTTCTGAAAATAATCTTGGTTTACCATGAGATTTACATTGACTATAGAGACCTGTTTTTAGACCCTTCTAACATAGCTGTCTAGTCAAAAAAAATACAAAGCCCAATTGTTACCCATAACTTGCTTAAAGAAATAAATGACAGAATTCTCTTTAAAAGATCAAATGTTAACTGAAAGGATTGAAGAAAACTGAGCAGGGCTCAAAGAGACTCCCTCTTACACAATGTGCAGTTAGAAATCTGAGGTATGGTGGGCCTGCAGAAGAAGAGTGCTGAAAGGTCTGCTCTCTGATTGGTTGAGTTTTGGTTCTTCTAAAATAATGTGAATAGTTAACAATGCCACTTGTTTTTCTTCTTGCCTTTCTAATGCTTGTGATTATTACCATGGGACTCCCACCATTAGGAAGGGGAAGATTCAAGCATGTGAATCTTTGCAAGATTTAATACAGGAGAACTTTGGTTCTGCTCATTGGATATTTGTCATTTGGGTGTTATTCTTTTTAATTAAAATGTATACAATTTCTCTAAATTGATTTGGTATTTTTCTTGTTGTGTTTTCACTTTATTACTGCTGCATACATACTTTACACATTTCCTCTAAGTTATTTCTGACTGTCTTTGTGCCAAGCTACCAGATGGTTAAGCACATGTTTATTTAGTGACTTTTGTAACTCACCCTGAGAAGGATTGCATATATTACTTGAGTGGGGCTCATACTCCTCTCAACTACTAACCCGATTTATTACACTGCTGTTCAGTGGTGGGATTCAATACTTATGTTTGTGCAGTGCAACTCAGGGACTAGTGTAAAATCAAAAATCCCTTGTTATATACTGACATCAGGGTCGATTTTTTTCAAATTCTCCCCAATTTTTAATTGCCCATATATTTCAGCTTTTTTTGCTAAATTCCATTCCTTTCACATTTTTCCTGCACCTGTGATATTGCTAATATGGATATGGAGCTCTGGAATATTGATGGCCTTAAAGTAGCAGAATTAAAGAAACTCTGTAAGGAGAGAGTGCTAATCGTGAGGAAGGGGGCAACAAAGGGGGACTTCAAGAGGTCCTCAGAGCCTTTGAGGAGGTCAACATGATGAAAACCGCCACAAAAGAGCAAGAGGGTAATGGAACTGAGCATGATGAGGTGGATGAGGAAGATGAAGGAGATCGTTTAGTCACAGGCCCAGAACTGCAGCAAGGGGAGGAGGAAAACCTGCCAACAGGAGTGAGATTCCCTGGCAGGAGCAGTGCATCCCCCCATAGCCTGGCTCCTCGGGAGTTGGAGGACAGGAGGGTTGAGAGAGAGCTAAAACTGCAGCTGGCCAAGTTGAAACTAGCTGCAGAAGATGACAAGCTGGCCATGGTGGAAAAGAGGTTGGCCTTGGAAGAGAAAAAGCCTTTGCTAGCTCATGAAGTGAGTCAGAAAGAAGTGGGCTTGAAGGTCAGGAGGGGCGCTGAGTCCTGTGAGTATGTGGGCAGCGATATAGAGATGCCTAGTGGAGATAAAATAGTCCAGGCTAAAATTTAGAGACAGTCTGATGGTTTCTCACCGCTCTTGGATGGATTTTGTGAAGTTCCCAAGTAATGCACTGGATGGTTAGGTGAAGGGCATTAAAGAGAGTAGTTATAATGAGCTTTAGGATAATTTTTTGAACAATCACATGTTTAGTAGTCGTTTTCCAGAGCTGCACCAATACTTAGTATACATAGAGAACTTGCCAAGAAGATGGCTGATCCTGAGGGTGATGCCCCATAACGTACAGGAGAAAACATTGTTCTCCTGGGGAGACTACATGAGTTGACTGGGTGGCAAACTGAAGGGGTGCCGTCTCAGGCAGAGTTCTGCCAAGCACAGGGGGGTGCTCTACTCTTAAAGGCCTAAAGCTGCAGGACAAGGCCCAGGCAGCTGGCAACACCTCTGGAAATCACCATATTTTTTGGATTAAGGGTCTCTTGTATAACGAGCCTAATGGCCCTATGCCTGGGGCAACCTGTGCGTTGAAAGTACCACAGTGCTAGAGGCAGGATTGAACTGTGGCAGAAAATAGGTCAGTGCACCAAAATAAAAGTGGCTTCATTAGCAAATCAGATAACTAAATTGTAGCACACATTTGCAAACCAGGGCAGTTTTAAACTTGTAAAGACAACCTGTATAGGTGTTTTTGCAAGGTATGGTGAGACTGTACACATTTGTGCTTGCGGCAGTCAGTGTTGGTTGTAATATCAGACAAATCATCAGTAAAAACTGGCCCACCAGACCATAAAACAGGCCCACAAACAGTCACAAAACGGCCCATACACTGACCCTTCAGACCAGCCCTTCAGGCACTGCCTGATTGCCCATTTGGCCAGTCCGACCATGCCTAGTGGGCCTTCCACCTGGAGTTGGCTCCCAATATACTCCTGCCAGGATATCTGGGGCAGGCCAAAACCTTTGAAGACCAAGCACAGTGATGTCGCAGGGCCGACTCCCTGACAATGCGAGACCCGAGACTGCGGCTGAGTATTAAGGAGACGCAGCGGAATGCAAGCGGATATGGCCTTGAAGCGGGAACGGTGTGTCGCGGTGGCAGACCTGGCAGTAGCTGGAGTACGAGTGCATGGAAGAGATCCTAGGACCGGCAAGAGTTGGGAGGCCAATGAAGGTGAACCAGAGGGGCGCGGGACACAGCACTGACTGGCCGTGCGTGGCTCCATCCCCCCGGAGACAAATCGGGCTGCAGTGTGGGGATCGGCCGGGTGCATCTAGCATCTGAGCCGCCACGGAGAAGCGGACAGCAGAGATACAGCCCAAACCACCAAACAGGAAAAAGGTGGAGGGACACAGAGGAAAGACGAAAAAACCCATAAGTAAATCCCTGATTGTCACCACTACTTCCTGGCCCGCGGACCTCGGAGAGCGTAAAGTCCATTAAAGTAGGGCACAGCTACAACAACACATTCCAAATTCCACACTCTCTGCTGGCCTTGGGGTGACATTCAAGTGTTAGCAACCGTGGATATTTGGGGCCTGATGGTCATTGGCGGGCTGAAGACTAACCACCCAAGTTCCTCATTGCACAGCCAGCCTAGAAGTGCAGCATAGGGAAACTAAAGTGCAAATAAATAAATACCCCAGACCCGCACATTGGACAGTATACAGACACTAAAGGGGGAAATAGCAGACCCTCAGATAACGTTCCCGAATATATAGCCACAGAGGACCTGCATCTATATTATATCTGGCATGCAAGTGAAATAAAGAAACGCAATATAAAGCTAAAAACAGGGAGGGGCATAGCAACGAGAGGCGAACGCTGGGCGTAGTGCTCAGAGAGGGTCGAGATGTCGGGCGCCATGGGTCTCAAAGGTTTACAACAGACAAAGCTAGACAAATTCACAATGCCGAGACCAGCTGACCTTGAACATACCGTCAAAGGCAAAACGGCTGTGGGACCAGAGCGCGAAGACCAAGACCAAACTCTGAAGGACATCATGGACACCATCTCGGGTGTGCGCACTTCCCTAGAGCAAAGAATGGATTCTATTACGACGGAGATGACCGTGATCAGGTCGGATCTACAGAAAATGGGGGAGAAAGTCAGACAAATGGAAACGGTTACCACAGACCTTAGGGGGGACTCAACACAAATGCAACAGGACATTAAGAACTTGCAAGCCTTTGGGAAGCTGGCAGAGGATAAATTGGACGATTCTGAAGGACGTACTCAGAGAAATAACATACGAATAAATGCACTAACTGAAAGGGCAGACAGCCCTGCAGCCGACCTCTTTGTGGAAGATCTAATACTCAAGCACCTGCAACCCAAGGGACTTCCCAAATTCTTTGACGTTGAAAGGGTGCACAGAGTCCCTGGAGGAAGACTGAAACCTGGAGCGCCCCCCTTCCAATGCTGGCTAAGCTCCTGAACTTTAGGGATCAAGACAACATATTATATACCGCCCGAGTGGCCCCTCCCTTAAGTATGAAAATTGTGATATCTCCGTCTTTCCGGACTTCACGTTAAATGTACAGAGGCAGCGAAGATCCTTTCTCGACATTAAGAAGAGGCTCAGGGAAAGAGGCCTCAAGTATGCAATGTTGTTCCTCGCAAAACTTGGAGTCGAAGCCGAAGGCAGGGCCTGGTTCTTTGACAACCCAGAAACAGCAGTGGACTGGTTGGAGGGTTGGCGACCAGCAAAAGAACATAATGCCCACAAGGATCAAGAGCCGGGCCAAGTGGGATGATCGCTGCAGTCTGAGTGACCAATCCTATGACTATGCGGATGACCTCCAGCTCATATTCTCTCTATCTCAATTCCCTGACTCTAAATCTGACTCTAAATCTAACCTCCAATCCACAATGCTCTTTATCCGGGACTGGATGAATCACAACCACCTAAAACTAAACCCAGATAAAACAGAGCTGGTTTTGACAGGTGGTTGCTCCAGTCCCTGGTCCCCCCTCTTTTGGCCCCCTTCCCTTGGGCCCCCTCCTTCCCCTTCTTCCTCTGTTAAAACCCTTGGTATTAAACTCAATGACCAACTCACTTTGCACTCCCAGGTGAGTTCGGTGGTTTCCTCCTCCTTTCTTTCTCTTCGAACTATCTGCAAGGTCTCCCGCTTCTTCTCCTTCACGGCCCTAAAACTTATCGTACTAGCTATGGTCGTCTCTCGGTTGGACTACGCCAATGCCCTTTACCACGGCATGCCCGCCTACAATGTACGACGACTACAGTTGGTTCAGAACCAAGCCGCCCGCTTGGTTTACAACCTCACCAAATCCCACCACGTCACTCCCCTCTTAAAATCCTTGCACTGGCTCCCCATTCGTGAACGTTCCCAGTTCAAGGTGGGCTGCCTCGCCTTCCAGGCCCAGCTAGGCTCCGCTCCTGCTTTTATCTCTTCGGAGATCAAACTCTATGCCCCTGCCAGGGAACTACGCTCCTCTTCTCAACACCTGCTGATAATCCCCCGCTTTCGCCAAAAAAAATGGGGAGGCTCCAAATTTTCTACCCTTGCCCCCATCTTTTGGAACTCCCTCCCAGCCCACCTCAGATGTTCCACCCAATACTCCCTCTTTAGAAAGGCTTTGAAAACCTATCTATTTTCTAAAGCCTTTCCCCAATAAACTCTCTCAAGTCCCCCCCTGTTGTTTTCTTTTGCCTCTCAAGGAGTCAGTATACTGTAGCGCTTTAAAAATAATTTAAAACTTAAACTCAAATTCCACCACCGGCTGAATAAGAATGACTGAACACTGATGCCTCCAGAGCCTGAGTAGCGACAACGCTTCGCCGATGGACAATACTCTTGATGACCACACTAAGTGTCTTATTAATCGTTATGACTACCATGCTGATCCCTCTGTAATGTGTTTATAAGTGGTAGGGGTCGGGGTGGTGGAATCTCCCCCAGTATATTCTATGTTTAGTCTACAGTTAAGGACGACAGGCACTCTGAATGGTTGGGTTCATGGGCAGTTTGAAGCCCAGAGTGCAGGGGAGGAGGGAGAGGGGTAGTTGGGTTGGGTTTGAGTTCTTTTACGTGTTATTAGAAAGTGCGGAGACGAGTGATGCAGGAAATGAGAGGGGATCCAATGGACATGACCACAAAAATGGGAACGCAGTGGGAAAAAAGTTTTAAGCTCCTATCTTGGAATGTCAAAGGTCTGGGGGACAAATTAAAGCGTAATATCGTACAACTGTATATTAAGAGACAACCCCCAGACGTGGTGCTGCTCCAAAAAAGGCACATTATCGGCAACACATGTAAGGCTTTGAACAGATGGGGATACCGTCTGGCTGTTCACTCAGGTATCACTACCGGTTCCAGGGGGGTGGGTATCATGAGTACGTGCTCCTTTCCTATGTCAACCAATCACACCTAGACAGACATGATGGGTTGGTATGCGGCCGTATCGGGGCAGTGGGTGGGAATGCCAGTCCCAGTAGTAGCGGTATATATCCCACCTTGGCTGCAGGGACAGACATTCAGAGATTTAGGAAAAATTATGCTGTCATTCCCAGAGGGATGCCTGGTGTTGGGTGGAGACTTTATTTCTGTTGTGTCCAGGACACTTGACCGGTATCCCCCCGTAACATAGGCCCCACACAACAATGGCTTCCCGATTTTCTAGACGCAATGGGACTGGTAGACACTTGGAGGGTGTATCACCCTGGGTGTGTTCAATACACTTTTCACTCAGGGGCACACAACAGCTTATCTCGGATAGATTACCTTCTCATCCCAGCGGCCCAAATAGGGAATATACAGAAAATCCAACATCTTGCCAGGGGTATCTCACCACTGTGGATCAGGGTAGCTCTGGGCAAAAAGCGGGTGGGTAGAATATCACAGATTAATCCTTGGTACCTCCGGAATCCAGTTGTTAAAGAAAAACTGTCTGCAGCCATTGAACATTACTTCACTATTTATCAAACACGCACCTCCCTCCAAGAAGTAGATTCCAAATCCCTGCTCTTAGACATAACTCCCAACCTTATTGGCTGAAGATATGGAGCTGCTAGACAGTGCTTCACCAATGACGACATCGCCCAAGTCATAAGAATCCTTCAATCTGGAAAGGCCATGGGCCCTAACGGTCTGCCAAATTGAGCTGTATAAGCTGAATCCAGAAAAAATTGCACCATATTTAAGAGGCATGTTTGAAGAAAGCTGTGACTTGGTTGTGCTCCCTCAGGACCAGTGGTTGGTCACACTGGTCAACATACATGTGGGTAAGCCCAGAAACAAGTGTTCCTCGTACAGGCCAATCTCGTTACTGAACGCTGAGCTCAAAATATTGGCCAAGCTACTGGCCGTTCGTCTGGTTCGGGTAATCAACAAACTAGTACACCCGAACCAATCGGGCTTTATGCCCCATAGAAAGACGACACTCAACTTGAGGAGGCTCAATGGGGTGTTAGGACATCAGGGATTCATAAGAGAAGATGCAGTTGTGGTATCCCTGGATGCCATAATGTCCTTAGACACCATTGAATGGCCATTCCTCTTTGCGGGATTGGGTAAGATAGGAATCGGGCCAAACTTTATCAAATGGGAACATCCACTATATTCAGAACCCCTGGCACAAGTGGTCGGCAACAATAAAAAATCTGTGGTCTCACCCTCAGCCGAGGGACTAGACAGGAATGCCCGCAGTCCCCATTACTCTTTGCACTGACTTTGGAACCCCTGGTGGCTTGGATCCGCAGGGCCCCCATTATTCAAGTCTGAAATGGGCTGATAACTGGGAAGACCACATTTTTCTTTATGCAGATGACATACTGTTGTATTTAGCATCCCCCAGAGCATCACTGCATAGAGTCCTCGACATTTTCACGAATTTTTGCAAATACTTTGGATATACCATCAACTGGAGTAAATCCTTGATATATGTCCTCAGTGGAGGGCTTCCTCCCTTGCCCAAAGATTGCCCAGTACAAGAAGCAAAAGAAGGATTTCAATACCATGGAATGTATATAACAACAGACCCCAGAATGAGCTATGAGCGTAACCTGAAACGAGATGTAGGAAACTGGAAAACTCTTCCAATATCGTTATTGCGGAGAGCCACATTATTTAAAATGTTGTGATTACCATGCTTCTTCTATTTCCTCCAGAACTTCCCAAACCTGGATCCGGTGAAATGCTCTGAGATGGACATTGCCGCGTATAAATTTCAAAACTGGTGAGGGGATGGTACGATGGGAGAATTGGGCTCCCAAACATCACAAAATACTATTGGGTGACCCACTTGGCTGCCATCGATCACTGTACATATTATCATTGGGATGACCTGGACAACAAAATGGACAAATGGCTTCTACCAGGTGGTAACTTTAATACGGTTCTTAACTCTAAACCCACAAAATTTCTTCTGACAGGGCCGACTAGGCATTCAGTACAAGTGTAACACGCAGCCACTAGAAGTATGCGCTGGGGGCAGAAAATAACGCAGGCCATTACCCTGTGGGATTCGGAGCAGCTGGGCACCCTGAGGAAAACGAAGGGATTTGATAAATTGGACATGATTGGGATTTCAAGGGTTGGTGACTTGTGGAAGGGGGTGGGATTATATCATTTGCCACCTTACAACAGGAATATGAGATGCAGACACAGAGAATTTTCGATACCTGCAAGTGAGGCACACACTGACGTCACAGATACCGAAGGGGGAGTCCCTTCCGAAGGCCTCACGCCTAGAAGATAGACTCCTATATGGATATATGCAAACAAAAGCGGTATCCTTAACATATAAAAATCTGATTAATAAAATGCCCTACACCCCCTAGGAAAGGTCCGTGGGTGCTGGGAGAGGGACATCTCAGAAATGGATGAAGACGAATGGCAGGGGGTACTTGCCTCCCCCAGAGAAGTGGCGATCTGTGCTCCATTGTGATTGTTCCAAATAAAGATCCTCCATAGAATATATGTCACAGGATCAACTCTAGTTAGGATGGGCAGAACTGAAGATTTGGGG
The DNA here is from genome assembly GCF_964204655.1 of Triturus cristatus. NCBI lineage: Eukaryota > Metazoa > Chordata > Amphibia > Caudata > Salamandridae > Triturus > Triturus cristatus. The sequence continues at coordinate 139,358,370 of NC_140591.1, read as the reverse complement.
TGTAGGAGACAATGCGCCCATGAGGGTACATTTATACACATATTGTGCGAGTGTATGCACATTAAGAAATACTGGACAGGAATCCACCACAGCTTGAGGGAAGTCCTCGGGGTACGAATAGATATCGGTGTCAAAAGATGCTTGTTGAACATTTGGGAACCTACAGACCTGACTTGTAAAGACTAAATATGGGTGACACTGGGCCTGATGGTAGCTAAAAGGAACGTGGCCAGAATGTGGGGCGCAAATGCAGCACCTACAGTGGAGGCCTGGAAAGCAGACATTAACTGGTGCATGATGTGGGAAAAAACTGTATATATAGCAAGAGGTTGCCTGAAACAATGGTCACTGATATGGGGCAAGTGGAATGAATATCAAGGTAATATCTGTGGTCCACCAGTTATCCCCTCTCCTCCTGTTTCATGTACACCATAAATATCGTGACATAGGAATACAGAGTATTGATATGTGAAATGGATTTATGTATGTGCATATACACTAAAACAAGAACCTGTCTCACTTGATTGTAAGATATAACTGTCACACTACTGTTATCAATAAAAAGATTTAAAAGAAAAAAAACATTTTCAGGTTGCCTGACACTAGCAAGAGCCAGTATTAAGGATGAGTTGTCCAAGATGCTAGATTTGAAGGTGATTGAGCCTCCTGTAGTGCCTGGTCCAGTCCAGTGGTATTGGAGCCCAAGGCTGCCCTACTGGGCACCACTCCAGAACTGAGGTCCTGTGTGCATTACAGGGGCCTCGATTCAGTCACCAAGAGAGACGCTCACATCATCCCCAGAGCAGATGAGCTCACTGATCAGCTAGGTTGGGGTCATGGGCAGTTTGAAGCCCAGATTGCAGGAGAGAAGAGAGGGGGGTATTTGGGTTGGGTTTGGGTTCTTTTATGTGTTATTAGAAAGTGTGGAGATGAGTGATGCAGGAGATGAGAAGGGATCCAATGGACATGACCACAAAAATGGGAACGCAGTGGGAAAAAAGTTTTAAGCTCCTATCTTGGAATGTCAACGGTCTGGGGGACAAATTAAAGAATAATATCGTACAACAGTATATTAAGAGACATGCCCCAGACGTGGTGCTGCTCCAAAAAAGGCACATCATCAGCAACACATGTAAGGCTTTGAACAGATGGGGATACCGTCTGGTTGTTCACTCAGGTTTCACTACTGGTTCCAGGGGGGTGGGTATCATGATTAAGGGGCATATCAACAACAACCGGCGATAATTATATCTAAGCGCACTTAGCACTAGGATAATTATCGCCGGCTAGCGTGAATTTTTATCGCTGAGATAGCGTGCTATTAGCAACGCTTATCTCAATAGCGATGAAAATCCTCACGCTAACAGGCTAACGTGAAATTATCGCTGGAAACCCAGCGATAATCTCACGTTACCTTGTTGATAGGGACAGGCAAACTTAGCCATGATATCCTCTTTCCATAGGATATCATGGCTAAGTCTGAAAAATACCAGACGTAAAAAAGCAGCGTTAACCGCGGTTAGCGCTGCTTTTTTTGTCTATAACAGGGTTAGCGACATTCTTGATAATAGGAGAAATGTCGCTTAGCGACATTTCTCCTATTATTTTACTCTGGAATGCCCCCTTTGCATCTCATTAGAGATGCAAAGGGGAAGCGTAGAGTAAAAGGGTGCTAACATGCAAATTTGCATGTTAGCACCCTGTTGTTGATAGGGCGCTAGTTTTATCTCTCCTTTTTTGGCTTTTAAAACCAAAAAAGCAGAGATAAAGCCCTTGTTGATATGCCCCAAAGTGCTCCTTTCCTATGTCAACCAATCACACCTAGACAGACACAATGGGTTGGTATGCGGCCATATCGGGGCGGTGGGAGGGAATGCGTAGCGGTATATGTCCCACCTTGGCTGCAGGGACAGACATTCAGAGATTTAGGTAATATTATGCTGTCATTCCCAGAGGGATGCCTGGTGGTGGGTGGAGACTTTAATTCTGTTGTGTCCATGACACTTGACCGGTATCCTCCCGTAACATAGGCCCCACACAACAATGGCTTCCCGATTTTCTTGACGCAATGGGACTGGTAGACACTTGGAGGGTATATCACCCTGGGTGTGTTCAACACACTTTTCACTCAGGGGCACACAACAGCTTATCTCGGATAGATTACCTTCTCATCCCAGCGGCCCAAATAGGGGATATACCGAAAATCCAACACCTTGCCAGGGGTATCTCACCACTGTGGGTCAGGGTAGCTCTAGACAAAAAGCGTGTGGGTAGAATATCACAGATTAATCCTTGGTACCTCTGGAATCCAGTTGTTAAAGAAAAACTGTCTGTAGCCATTGAACATTACTTCCTGGAGAACAAAGAGTCGGTAAAGTCAACACAAACACTTTGGGAAGCCTTTAAAACAGTCGTAAGGGGGCAGACAGTTTTCCTGATTACCGGGATGAGCAAAGAAACAACTAAAGAGTTAGCCAGGCTAGAAGAAGAGATTCTCCTCATCGAGGAGGAAGCAACGGGATCAAGGACACAGGAAAGACTCCACACATTAAAACTTAAGAGAGAGAAATATAAAACCATTGCACTGATATGGCCAAAACCCTGAGTAGGGACAAGGCAGGTAGACTGTATGAGTCAGGGGTAAAAGGCTGGGAAGCTATTGGCCTGGCTAGATAAAAAAGAACTTGCAACCGTCTGGTCACCAAACTAACGATGGAGTCAGGAGCAACATTAGTAGTTCCTCAGGAGATAGCTAATACATTTGCCAATTACTACAGCACTATTTATCAAACACACACCTCCCTCCAAGAAGTAGATTCCAAATCCCTTCTCTTAGACATAACACTCCCAACCTTATTGACTGAAGATATGGAGCTGCTAGACAGTGCTTTCACCAATGACGACGTTGCCCAAGCCATAAGAAGCCTTCAATCTGAAAAGGCCATGGGCCCTAATGGTCTGCCAAATTGAGCTGTATAAGCTGAATCCAGAAACATTGCACCATATTTAAGTGGCATGTTTGAAGAAAGCTGTGACTTGGGTGTGCTCCCTCAGGACCAGAGGGTGGTCACACTGGTCACCATACATAAAGTGGGTAAGCCCAGAAACAAGTGTTCCTCGTAAAGGCCAATCTCGTTACTGAACGCTGAGCCCAAAATACTGGCCAAGCTACTGGCCGTTCGTCCGGTTCGTGTAATCAACAAACTAGCACACCCGAACCAATCGGGCTTTATGCCCCATAGAAAGACGCCACTCAACTTGAGGAGGCTGAGGACGTCAGGGGTTTATAAGAGAGATGCAGTTGTGGTATCCCTGGATGTCACAATGTCCTTAGACATCATTGAATGGCCATACCTCTTTGCGGGATTGGGCAAGATAGGATTCGGGTCAAACTTTATCAAATGGGAACGTCCACTATATTCAGAACCCCTGGCACAAGTGGTCATCAACAATAAAAAATCTGTGGTCTTCACCCTCAGCCGAGGGACTAGACAGGGATGCCCGCTGTCCCCATTACTCTTCGCACTGACTTTGGAACCCCTGGCGGCTTGGATCCGCAGAGACCCCATTATTCAGGTCTGAAATGGGCTGATAACTGGGAAGACCACATTTCTCTTTATGCAGATGACATACTGTTGTATTTAGCATCCCCCAGAGCATCATTGCAGAGAGTCCTCAACATTTTCACAAATTTTTGCAAATACTTTGGATATACCATCAACTGGAGTAAATCCTTGATATATGTCCTCAGTGGAGGGCTTCCTCCCCTGCCCAAAGATTGCCCAGTACAAGAAGTGAAAAAAGGATTTCAATACCATGGGATGTATATAACAACAGACCCCAGGACGAGCTATGAGCGTAACCTGAAACGAGATGTAGGAAACTGGAACACTCTTCCAATATCGTTATTGGGGAGAGCCACATTATTTAAAATGTTGTGATTACCATGCTTCCTCTATGCCCTCCAGAACTTCCCAAACCTGGTTCCAGCGAAATGCTCTGGGATGGACATTGGCGCTTATAAATTTCAAAACTGGTGAGGGGATGGTACGATGGGAGAATCGGGCTCCCAAACATCAAAAAATACTATTGGGCGACCCACTTGGCTGCCATCGATCACTGTACATATCGTCATTGGGATGACCCGGACTACAAAATGGACAAATAGCTTCTACCAGGTGGTAACTTTAATATGGCTCTTAACTCTAAACCCACAAAATTTCCTCTGACAGGGCCGACTAGGCATTCAGTACAAGTGTAACACGCAGCCATTAGAGGTATGGGCTGGGGGCAGAAAATAACGCAGGTCATTACCCTGTGGGATTCGGAGCAGCTGGGCACCCTGAGGAAAGCGAAGGGATTTGATAAATTGGACATGATCGGGATTTCAAGGGTTGGCGACTTGTGGAAGGGGGAGGGATTATATAATTTGCCACCTTACAACAGGAATATGTGATGCAGACACAGAGAATTTTCGATACCTGCAAGTAAGGCACACACTGACGTCACAGATACCGAAGGGGGAGTCCCTTCCGGAGGCCTCACCCCTAGAAGATAGACTCCTAGACGGATATATGCAAACAAAAGCGGTATCCTTAACATATAAAAAACTGATTAATAATGCCCTAGACCCCCTAGGAAAGGTCTGTGGGTACTGGGAGAGGGACATCTCAGAAATGGATGAAGACGAATGGCAGGGGGCACTTGCCTCCCCCAGAGAAGTGGCGATCTGTGCTCGATTGTGATTGGTCCAAATAAAGATCCTCCATAGAATATATGTCACGGGCTCAACACTGGTTAGGATGGGCAGAACTGAAGATTTGGGGTGTAGGAGACAATGCGCCCATGAGGGTACATTTATACACATATTGTGTGAGTGTATGCACATTAAGAAATACTGGACAGGAATCCACCACAGCTTGAGGGAAGTCCTCGGGATAAGAATAGATATCGGTGTCAAAAGATGCTTGTTGAACATTTGGGAACCTACAGACCTGACTTGTAAAGACAAAATATGGGTGACACTGGGCCTGATGGTAGCTAAAAGGAACGTGGCCAGAATGTGGGGCGCAAATGCAGCACCTACAGTGGAGGCCTGGAAAGCAGACATTAACTGGTGCATGATGTGGGAAAAAACTGTATATATAGCAAGAGGTTGCCTGAAACAATGGTCACTGATATGGGGCAAGTGGAATGAATATCAAGGTAATATCTGTGGTCAGAGAGCCGATGAGCTCACTGATTAGCTAGGCGCTGCAAAGTTCCTGAGTACCTTCAATCAGACATCAGGGTACTGGACTATTGCCTTAACCATGGTGGCCAAGAAGAGGCCAGAATTCTCCATCCCATAGGGCCACTTTCAATTTAGAGTGATACCCTTTATATTGAATGAATGCATCTGCCACCATCCAGAGGCTGGTTAACCGGGCCCTGGCTGGCTTTAAGGACTTTGGTGCTGTTTACCTATGCTATACTACTATCTCCAGGCCTAGCTGGAATGACCACATGCACCACTTGCGAATAGTGCTTTAGGTCTTACAAACAGTAGGGTAGACTATCAAGGCCAGTAAGTGTAAGATAGGGCAGGGATCAGTTGTGTACTTTGGGCACCAAGTTGGTGGGGGCAAATGGCAGTCTCGCAAGCCCAAATATAGACCATCCTGGCTTACGAACCAGCCACGACCTAGACTGAGGTGAGAGACTTTCTAGGAGATTTGTAAAGGGGTATGGCACCATTGTTGCCCCCTTAACTGAGCTGACTTTCAAGAAGCAGCCCAAAAAGATGATCTGGACCGAGGTGTGGTAGAAAACATTTGATACCCAGAAGGAAGCCATGTGCACATCACCAGTGCTCAAGGCACCTGACTTCTTCAAGGAATTCGTAGTGCAGACAGATGGTTTAGAGCATGGCATTGCATTGGGGCTGTTCTATCACAGCTAAATGATGAAGGATTGGACCAATCTGTAGCCTTCATTAACACGGGGGTACTTCCCAGGGAACAGAGGTAGAGTGCAACAGAACGGGAGGCATTTGCAGTAAACTTGCCACTAAAGAAGTTGAGACTAGGGGTGGGCGGAATTTGCGAAATTAACTTTCGCAAATTATCGCGAAAATGTTTAAAATTATCGCAAACAAGCGGAAATATCGCGAAGATGCAGAAGTTTTTTTCCGGCATGTTCGCAAGATTTTCTGCATGGTTGCGGGTCGCCAACTTACCCATGTGGTTGCTTGCGGGCGCGGCCATCTTGTTTTGAGTTGTCTCGCGGTGCGTGATCGCGAGAAGAAAGACGTGATCGCGCGACGCATGACGTCACTGCGGGCGCGAACTGTCGCGAGACAGCGCAAATGGCTAAAAACAATACAACATCTCATGGAGAACGCGACCGGATCAAGAAAACTTGTATTATTTTACAGCGCGAGTAAGAAACGAATTATCGCCAAGCTGCGGAAGCCGGAAATTTTGACATTTTCGCGCTCTCCGCGGAAAGCGAAAATGTCAAATTATCGCAATTTCCGCGAACGGAACGAAATTTTCGCCCAGGCCTAGTTGAGACCATAATTGTTTGGGACTCGCTTATGGGTTCAGACAGACTATAGATCCTCTCAGATGGCTGATGCAAATGAGGGTGAGGATTCAAAACTGTTCAAGTGGTCCATCTCCCTAGAGGGAATGGACTTTATGCTGGAACATAACCCTGGGACCGACAACGCCAATGCTGAAGTTCTCCCTGCTTTCTGTTGGGGGGACACATGTGGGAAATAACCATAGTTTGTGTGGTATTCTCCCAGATTTGTCTCTTAACTGTGCTTTTTTAATGTATTAGGATTCTGCACACTTTACTCATGCTAACCAGTGGTAAAGTAATTTTGCTCTCCCTTTAAACCAGGGCAAATTTGGTATATACCTAATTGGCACTTTTGATTTACTTATAAGTCTCTAGTAAAAGGTACTACATGTACTGAGGGTGTGTAAATTCAATGCGACAAGTGGGCTGCAGTACTCTTAGTGCAATCCACTAAAGTAGCAGTGTAAAACATGTCTCAGATCAGCCTATTTTAAAACTGCCATTTCAACCTGGCAAAATGAACCTTTTGCCAGGCTAAACCTTCCTTTTTAGCACCCATAAGATAGGCCCTGAAGGCTCATAGGCTAGTTACAGGGTATTTAAGAAGTAGGACATGTGTACCTATGTTTTACATGTCCTGGCAGAAAACACTCCTAAAGCCATTTTTCCCTGTAGCAAGGCTAGCTCTTCCATAGACTAACATAGAGTTGCCTTATTACCCTTAATAAGTGATAACTTCAGTTTGGGGGCAGTTACAGAAAGGCTACTAACATTTGAATTGGGTCTAAACTGGGGTGGCGTAGTGGGCAAAAGGACGATGGATTTAACCCAGATCTTTCGACTGGGGAAGAATGTTTGCATTGTCAGCATTCCGTCCATCATTTGTTTGCTGTAACACTTTTCGCCCTAAGTGGGATGGGTATGCCCAGACGTGGGTCCCTTGTTCACTGTGCCACTGGATTCAGCTAGCCTGGCTGAAGAAGGGTGACATACCCTGAAACCGGTCCCAGGATGCTTGTTTCCGGTCCAGGGAGGACCTGGCCTGGCAGTTCGGACTGGACTGTTCCCATGGGGCACAGGCTCAAGACTGATTTGCATATGGCTGGGTCTAAACTGGGGTGGCGTAGTGGGCAAAAGAACGATGGATTTAACCCAGATCTTTTGACTGGGGGAGAATGTTTGCATTGTCAGCATTCTGTCCATCATTTGTTTGCTGTAAAAGTTTTAGAAAGGTGGCATTTTTTTGCCTAAGCCAAATGTGCCTTTCCGTCACTGTCCAAGGTCGCCTGACTGTTAATGGCTCTCCTATCGTGAGATGAGTATTCCTTCCAGATAGAGCCATTTTTCCCAGTAGCAAGGCTAGCTCTTCCATAGACTAACATAGAGTTGCCTTATTACCCTTAATAAGTGATAATTTCAGTTTGGGGGCTGTTACAGAAAGGCTACTAACATTTGAATTGTGATTTAAAATTCTTTTTAATGGTAAAGTCTGATTCTAAATTTCTATTGTGAAAATGTTAATTTTAGAAAGGTGCAAAAGCAACAATTGATGGACACAATGCAGAACAATGTCATACATTCACCCCAGTACAGAGATCTGGGCCTAAATCCATCGTTTGTTTGCTCACCATGCCATTCCAGTTTGAACCCATCCATATGCAAATCAGTCTTGAAGGGTGACATACCCTGAAACCGGTCCCAGGATGCTTGTTTCCGGTCCAGGGAGGACCTGGCCTGGCAGTTCCGTCTGGACTGTTCCCATGGGGCACAGGGTCAAGACTGATTTGCATATGGCTGGGTCTAAACTGGGGTGGCGTAGTGGGCAAAAGAACAATGGATTTAACCAAGATCTTTTGACTGGGGGAGAATGTTTGCATTGTCAGCATTCCGTCCATCACTTGTTTGCTGTAAAATTTTAGAAAGGTGGCATTTTTTTGCCTAAGCCAGATGTGCCTTTCCGTCACTGTCCAAGGTCACCTGACTGTTAATGGCTCTCCTATCGTGAGATGAGTATTCCTTCCAGACAGAGACTAAATGGGCATTGGGTGTGGGAAGGGTGTTCCTCTCCTGAGCAGGATGGACAGGGAGGTTGTACGCAGGCATTCCTGAGCTTCAAAGTGTAGTCTTAGAGATATTACCACACTTCCTGACTACAGAAGATGCCTGCCCTGTCATTGGAAAAGACAGCTACACCTGTGCCCGCCTGTCCTTTTTTCCCTGTTAGAGCTGGCATCCTTGGCATGGTTTTCTCCTGTATGTTTGCCTTGTCTCCTGTGTTTTTGCTGTGAGCACTGTGTGTGCCCAGGTCTTGTAAGTCAAATGCTGCTAGTGGGCCTGCAGCATTGATTATGCCACCCACACAAGCAGCCTTTCAAAAGGGGTCTCAGACCTGCCATTGCAGTGTCTGCGTGCAGTTTTACTGCCATGTCAACCTGACAAGTGCACCCACTTGCCAGGCCCTAACCTTCCTTTTTCTTACATGTGAGTCACCCCTAAAGTTGGTCCAAAGTACCCCTGGGGGCAGGGTGCAGTGTATGTGAAAGGGAGGACATGTACTGATGTGTGTAACATGTCCTGGTAGTGAACTACAGTGAATTTCGTTTTTCACTATTGAAAGGCTATTTGTCACACAGGATAGAATGGGAGTTGATTTATAACATCTTATAAATATAACTTCCCATTGGGACCAGATAATGTTTAGATAGCCTAAACTCAGGATATAAGAATACATCATTTTTATAAAGATGATAATTATATGGTGTGTTTGAAAATACCACCTTTTGAAAGTAGGTATTTTCTTGCTTAGCCATCCTTTGTGCCTCTGCTGGGTTGTCTATTGACTATATGGTTTTGAAGTGACAGAGGCTGGGGATGTGCATTGAGTGTAGACAGCCACTGGGGGTGGGGTGGGGGAAGTGTGTCTTGCCTTTCCTGGATGAGTCAGGGCTGGGCTGAATAGACCTCGGTTAGAGTAGGGGGAGGAGATTTCCTTCACCTGAATGGGCCTTGTCTGCCTTACACAATGCTGTTACCTGCCGGGAAGCTGGACCACAGAGGCCAACACTGGTTTTGACTGAGCGCAGGGCTTCTCTGCCACCAGAGAACAAAGAAAATAGCTGTATAAATATTGGGGCTCAGACCCAACTTTAAAATACTTCTGGACTCAAGAGAAACCTCTGCCAAGGAGAAGAGCTGGGAAAGTTGAAGGAGAAGTACTGTCCCTTTGCTGTGTGCTGTCTGGGGTTGGCCTGCAGTAGCTGTTACTGCCAAGGAGAGGACTAAAACTTTGCTGTGTATCTTGCTTGAAGAAGATCTCCAAGGGCTTGAAGTAGAACTTGCCTTCTGTTCTGAGGTCTCAGGGACACAACAACTTTGTTTACTCGGTTCTCCTGCATCTGTAACTGCTGTTTCAGCTGCCACAGAACACCCATGCTGGTGCGCAATGTCGTGACCAGCAACAAAGCTGTGGGCACAGCTCGTGAAGTGCACGACGCACCGCCCTGACTTGCACCGCAGTTCCGATGCCTGCCGATACCGCACCCTATCAACTCTGACGCTGCACCGGAGCCAGGGCACCACTCATGACACTCACGACACACCACCCCGACTCCCACCACAGCCCCGACCTCATCGACGCCAGTGCTTCATCATGGCGGAGCCGATACTGGACTTTGGTGATTTCCTGAATCCATAGACACTGCATTGTCGTAAGCAACCGCCGCCTCTCTGCCAGTGCAACACCACCTCCCCGGCAACAGTAAGGAACCAACGCCTCACCTCCCTTGCATCGCAGTAAGGAACTGAGGCCTCACCTCACCTGGTTTGGCAAGGAACCAACGCCGCCCACCGCCAATGAATCATCACCTCACCAACGCCATGCACCATCTTTGTTGAAGTAGAACTTGCCTTCTGTTCTGAAGTCTCAGGGACACAACAACTTTGTTTACTCGGTTCTCCTGCATCTGTAACTGCTGTTTCAGCTGCCACAGAACACCCATGCTGGTACGCAAAGTCGTGACCAGCAACAAAGCTGTGGGCACAGCTCGTGAAGTGCACGACGCACCGCCCTGACTTGCACCGCAGTTCCGATGCCTGCCGATACCGCACCCTATCAACTCTGACGCTGCACCGGAGCCGGGGCACCACTCATGACACTCACGACACACAACCCCGACTCCCACCATAGCCCCGACCTCATCGACGCCAGTGCTTCATCATGGCGGAGCCGATACTGGACTTTGGTGATTTCCTGAATCCATAGACACTGCATTGTCGTAAGCAAACGCCGCCTCGCTGCCAGTGCAACACCACCTCCCCGGCAACAGTAAGGAACCAACGCCTCACCTCCCTTGCGTCGCAGTAAGGAACTGAGGCCTCACCTCACCTGGTTTGGCAAGGAACCAACGCCGCCCACCGCCAATGAATCATCACCTCACCAACGCCATGCACCATCTTTGTTTTCATCGTTTGCCAAGGTACTGTCCTTTGGGGGTCTCTGTGACTCCGCGCCCCACGTAATTTGGGCTTTTCATCTGTCACGAAGTCGTAATAGCTCCAGGTGGAGCTATTTGTTGCGACAAGCTTTATTTGTGCGAATAACCTATTTTTGAGGATATCATGGAATATGCAATGTGGATTTATGTTGTTTTGGTCTTGTTTGGTTTAGATAAAGATTACTTATTTTTCTAAACTGATGTGGTGTGCATTTGTGGTGTTTTCACTGTATTACTGTATGTGTACACAAATGCTTTACACACTGTATCTGTGATAAGCCTGTCTGCTCATGCCAAGCTAACAAGGTGGTGAGCAGGGGTTATTTTAGAAGTATATCCCCTTACACTGACTAGGAAGAAGGGTCCCTATTTGGACAATGGTGCGAGCCATTGCCAGCTAGAGACCCCCATTTCTATAATATTCCCAAGACAGATTGGACCCAAATCCAGGGAAAAGGAAAGAACTGACCAGGACCAGATTAAGGTTAGGCAAAGAAGGTGCTCCCCACACAAGGAGAGGCACTAAGTATTAAAGTGGCACCCTCAGAACCTCTCATCAGAACACTCCTGGACCTGTGAAGACTCAGAAGGATTGCCTTGCTGTCTGAAACCTGAAGCAAGACTTGACCTGCTTGTCTTAAACCCAGGATCACAGAAGTAAATCCAAGGGTCAGTTGGCTGACCTCCTTTTTGAGCTATAGGGCACAACATGCCAGAGGCTTTACCGGCAACTACCCAGCCGACCAGCCCTAACTGGACCTGCGTAGACCCTGCTGCTGGAGAGATTCCTGACCCCCAAGAGGTGCGCCCAAGGTCCAATAGGCTTAGAGTATGTCAGAGTGTACTCTTCCAACCTACAAACTACAAGAACTGGGCTCGAGGTGAAAATACAGAGGGCCATATTATCAAGGAGCTATCTCTGAGTTAACGGCACCTTAGCGCAGCCAAACTCGTGATAAATTCATCACCCCATTCACAAGCTGGTGCCAACAGCCCATAGCACCAGTTAATCTACAATAGCAGCTGCAAAAAACATCACCACAAATGACCCCCGCAACTATCGCTAATGAGATGCAGAGTAGGCGTACCATTGCCATTACCATTGCAGTACCACTCCACAACATTCTCAACGGCCAGCCAGATCGGCGATACAACCACAAAACATGCGATAAGGCGCATTAGCAGCAGAAAATTAACACCTGCTCTGACCTGGTGTAAAGTCGGACGGCAGCCGGCACCACAAAAGGGAACCCAGCCCACAGCCACACCTGAAGAACAACAGATACCATGGAGCTACTCAGCATGCAGCTCGGAGCCCCAACAGGCCCACAATACGCACCGCCACCACCCCCAAGCTGCCAACACCCCTCGGACTCCCCAGCACCTCCCCGGACCACCACAGAGGCAGCGCAGACACAGACCGCGGACCTTCCGAAAACACACCAGTCTCACAGACATGACACCAGAGTATGTCATTGCGCACTACAGGCTCAAAGGACAACCATCCTCTGCATCCTGAACATCATTGCCCACAGGCTGACGGTACCAACACAGCAGATAACCAGCATCCCACCTCAGACAAAGCGGCTGGCTGTGCTGCACCTGTTGGCCTCTGGTACCTTCCAACCAACAACCGCCAGAGTCCGAGGGGTCTCACACCCCGCCCTATCAAAGTTCCTCAAACCTGTCCTGGATGCTATCATCAGCTTGGTACCCCAGTACCTAAACTTCCCCCACACTGCACAGGAACAGCTGGAGACCAAGCAAGGCTTCTACGCCATAGCTGCATTCCCGCATGTGTTGGGGGCAATTGACTGCACACGTCCTATTTGTGCCCCCTGCCGACACTGCACACAACTACTGCAACAGAAATCACACGTATTCCATCAATGTGCAGGTAATAGTGGACCACCAGGGACTCTTCACCAATGTCGTCGCCAACTGGAGGCAGTGTTCATGATTCCTACATCTTCCGACAGTCCATCATCAACCAGTGCTTCCAGGATGGCACCTACAGTAATGCCCTACTTGTCGGTAAGTACCAAATGAACACACCACACACCTCAACTCCACAATCGTGCAACTCACAACTCTGGGAATGCACATGTTACAAACTCACATGCAACATGCCAAACAACATGCTCACCTACCAGACACGACAGCACAACTTACTGTGGCAACCTGGGCTAGCCATGAACATGAGCCATCAACGGCATGGCACCTCAGCCACACAGCAGCAGATTGTGGGGGGAGGTGGAAACAAAGCATGTGCGAAGGAAGCAAGTGACCGATTAATAAGCATGTACACAATGCCAAGTGTGGCGTGGATTTGCTGACCTAACTTCAGTATGCAGACCACACACATATCCATGTCGACACACACCGCTGGTGTATGGACTGTAGTGGAGAGTGGACGCAACCATGTATCAACCCAGCCAGTGGGGAAGATCCTGGAAATGTAGGTTGTTACGTCCCCTCTGTAAGCGTGAGCGGAGTGGGCTGGCCCAGCGTACAACAATACTGCGTAGGGGTTCGGTTTCTAAACACATGGATCTGGGGGTGCTTCAGTGTGGGCCTTGACAAGGATGTGGCAGATGCGTGTGACTCTGTTGTAGTGTCTGCGCCACCCGTCACGCAATTGACAATGTTGCTACGTGGCATGTCTCCGGTGTGTGTGGTTGGCCAAAGGGGTACATGGGGGAGGGGATGCCCGCTCGGGGTCAGGGATCACACATGCCTACTGTTGTTGTTGCTCTTAGCGCAATGGGGCTCCACACACGTGGCACTCCACATAGTGCGCAGCACCATGTCTGTGTTGTACTCTGGCCTGTAGACATGGGGTACAGTAGGGGTGCATGTGATGTAATCGCGCTGCGCACACTAGTGCTGGGGAGGTGCAGCAGTGAGGCTACATAGAACACAGTGATGCAGCTCATTTGCAACATGCTGTACATGTCATACAGGAATCACTAAGTCACACATATCACACACCAATGAACCAGTGAGCCTGCCAACACATCATGCAGTATGTAGTCGTGACTCATGTCTCTCTGCACTGTCACAGGTGACCAAGGATATGCACTCTGCGCTTGGATGATGACACCCCTCCGAGCCCTGAACACACAGCCCCAGAGGCAGTACAATTTGCCCCACAAACGCACCAGGGGCATCTTGGAACACATATTTGGCATGTTGAAGTCACGTTTCAGGTGCCTGGACATCAGAGGTGGTAGGATCCTGTACAGCCCAGACCTCGTGGGCAAGGTGATCGTTGCATGTTGTGTGTTGCACAACATATGTGTATGCAGCAAAGCCCCATGGATACGAGTGCCAGATGCACTGGACGATGATGATGAAGATGAGGCAGGTGGACCACACCCCACTGCAGCCAAACCAGGAATAGCACGTAGGGACTAAATCATTGACAGTTACTTCTCTGGTTGACGTCACTTTGTGTGGGTCCTTCGCAGTAATGGCAGAGTACGTTGACTGTCACAGGCACTGAATGTGGAACGTGGAAGAGGTGTGGTGCCGTGGCCAGGGCGACTGACTCCGGAATCTGGGGGTCATGGTTCAATCCCCGGCGCCGGCAGCAGATTAGCCCAGCACCATGTGACTCTGGGCAATAGCTTGCTTAATCTTCCCGACGGCCCCTAGCGCCTAGAGACCCTTACGGGTGATTGTTCGCGCTTTACAAATGTGGATTATTATTATTATTATTATTATAATGTGCTAATAAAAGCATTCCAATACACATTCCCTGCGTGCATGTCACTCATCTGTACAGGCACTTCACTCAGACAAGTGTGGGTGCGACATGTTGTGCTGTCAAATGAGGGATTTATTGATGGATGGTGGGTGTGTCACCTCTGTGCAGTAGGGCTGATTATGATGTCACGTATTCTAACTGCCAGTTCTGTGTGTCACAGTTGTTAGGGTATCCCACTCTTCGGAGTTTCACATGTGTCCCATGTCATTCCATTTTGGCTGTCATTTGTGGCCTACAGGCGTCAACAGGGATTTGTTTGTGCTCTGATATGTGCAGCCATGATGCAGGGATGCACCCTGTGACTCAAGGCCCATGACATGGGCAACATGTGCGTAAGGGGCAGTCAAGGCCCCTGCATTGGTCCGTGATTTCATTCTTGTCTGGTCATGGAATGTGTGACAGAATATCGACGGACAGAAAATCGACCTGCAAAAATACCGACACAGAAATATAGAAGTAAAAAATACATAAAGGTAAGTACAAAAATATCGAAAGAAATATATAGTTGTCAAAAATATCGAAGTTAAAAATACCGTTTTTTAAAATGTTTTAATATAATGTAAAATTAAGTAAATAATACATATAATTAAAAGAAATATAGTTCAAAATATTAAAAAATATTTAAAAATAATAACTAATTCATTAAATATTAAAATAATTTAAACATATACATATAAATTAATATATATACTTACTCCACATAGTGCAACATTAGGGAAAGCGATGGATAGCGTAGGGGTAAAAATTACTATTCCCACTCCAGAGAGTGCAACAGAAGGGAAAGCGCTGGATAGCGTAGGGGTAAAAATTACTATTCCCACTACAGTGAGTGCAACAGTAGGGAAAGCGCTGAATAGCGTAGGGGTGAAAATTACTATTCCCACTCCATGGAGTGCAACAGTAGGGAAAGTGCTGGATAGCGTAGGGGTAAAAATTACTATTGCAACTCCAGTGAGTGCAACAGTAGGGAAAACCTTGGATCGCGTAGGGGTAAAAATTACTGTTCCCACTCCAGAGAGTGCAACAGTAGGGAAAGAGTTGGATAGCGTAGGGGTAAAAATTACTATTCCCACTCCAGAGAGTGCAACAGTATGGAAAGCGTTGGACAACGTAAATGTTAAAAATAACATAGTTATAAATTAAATAAATATTGTAATTAAAAAATGATTTATTAATACATTTAGGTGCCGATTCCAATCCTGTAAAACCCGGGTACGATTTGTCGTACGGAGCGTATTCTCCGTATGACTCGTACCTGGGAAATCCACCGTACAATCCAGCAAGTACGATTCGTACAGAAATAGCATTTCCGTACGATTCGTACAAAACACCGTACGGCTAAAAAATACCTACGAGTCTGATCCTGGACAGCGCGTACGCGACGTCCGTACGGAGTCAGGCAGCGTATTACGGACCAGCAAGTACAAATCGTCACTACGTCACTCCGCACAGCTATTTTTTTACGGCAGCCAAAAAATGCCGGAAAACTGAGTCCGACGCGAAAACGGAGCCCCGGTACGCGATGGACTGCTATGGACCCCATCTTACGTGTCATCCCGGCCCTCTTAGCCTACGACCTGGTGCACCGAACCCGACGCACACGCCGCAGAAGGTGAGAACAACACCCTGGGGCCAAGGGGGGTGAGGGGCAGGAAACATGCCCCCTACCCAAATAAAAACCTACAATATTGAGGACATACATTACCTCCAGGGTCTGGTCACTCCGGGGGGCGTGTCCACCAATCCCTGCGTCCCGCAACAACGGAAGTGGACGTGTACGCGTACCCCTACGGCAACACTACAATAGTGATACGCACCGTACTCACACATCCATAGCGTGGGTACGGTCCGTAGCACTATAGTAGTGGTGCCGTGGGGGTACGCGTGGTATGGACCGTACACACACTCTCAGAGCGTGTGTACAATCCGTATCACTATTGTAGTGGTGCCGCAGGGGTACGCGTGGTACGGACCATACACACGCTCTCAGAGTGAGTGTACGGCCCGCATCACTATTGTAGTGGTGCCGTAGGGGTACGCGTGGTACGGACTGTACACACACCCTCAGAGCGTGTGTACAGGCCGTACCACGCGTGCTCCAACGGCACCACTACTATAGTGATACGGACCGCTGCCACACATACATAGCGTGGGTACGGGCCGTATCACTATTGGATTGGGGCCGTAGGAGTACGTGTGGTACGGACCGTACACACCCTATGAATGCGGGGGTACGGTCCATATCACACGTACCCCTACGGCACCAGTACATTTGGGATACAAGGCATACACACGCCACGAATGTTGGCCTTTGGCCTGGTGCAGCATTTTACTTTTATATTGGTGTGTGTGTAGGCCCAGGACAGCAGTGTACTGCACCAAGGGGGTGGGTGGGTTGGTATGGTGGCGGCATAGGATTCCCAGCAGTGGACAGACATGTGAGGGGTGGGTGTAAATGACTACCAGCAGTGGCCTGCAATATGAGGGGTGGGTGCATATCACTCCCAGCAGTGGACACACATGTGAGGGGTGGGTGCAGAGGACTCCCAGCAGTGGACAGAGACATGGGGGTGGGTGCATATCACTACCAGCAGTGGACAGACATGTCAGGGGTGGGTGTAAATGACTACCAGCAGTGGCCTGCAATATGAGGGGTGGGTGCATATCACTACCAGCAGTGGACAGACATGTGAGGGGTGGGCACAGAGGACTCCCAGCAGTGGACAGAGACATGGGGGTGGGTGCATATCTCTACCAGCAGTGGACAGAGACATGGTGGTGGGTGCAGAGGACTCCCAGCAGTGGACAGAGACATGGGGGTGGGTGCATATCCCCACCAGCAGTGGACAGAGACATGGGGGTGGGTGCATATCACTACCAGCAGTGGACAAACATGTGAGGGGTGGGTGTATATGACTCCCAGCAGTGGACAGACATATATGGGTGGGTGTAGAGGACTCCCAGCAGTGGACAGAGACATGGGGGTGGGTGCATATCACTACCGGCAGTGGACAGACATGTCAGGGGTGGGTGTAAATGACTACCAGCAGTGGCCTGCAATATGAGGGGTGGGTGCATATCACTCCCAGCAGTGGACAGACATCTGAGGGGTGGGTGAAGAGGACTCCCAGCAGTGGACAGAGACATGGGGGTGGGTGCATATCACTACCAGCAGTGGACAAACATGTCCGGGGTGGGTGTAAATGACTACCAGCAGTGGCCTGCAATATGAGGGGTGGGTGCATATCACTCCCAGCAGTGGACAGACATGTGAGGGGTGGGTGCAGAGGACTCCCAGCAGTGGACAGAGACATGGGGGTGGGTGTCTATCACTACTAGCAGTGGACAGACATGTCAGGGGTGGGTGTAAATGACTACCAGCAGTGGCCTGCAATATGAGGGGTGGGTGCATATTACTCCCAGCAGTGGACAGACATGTGAGGGGTGGGTGCAGAGGACTCCCAGCAATGGACAGAGACATGGCGGTGGGTGCATATCCCTACCAGCAGTGGACAGAGACATGGGTGTGGGTGCAGAGGACTTCCAGCAGTGGACAGAGACATGGGGGTGGGTGCATTTCACTACCAGCAGTGAACAGACATGTCAGGGGTGGGTGTATATGACTACCAGCAGTGGCCTGCAAAATGAGGTGTGGGTGCATATCACTCCCAGCAGTGGACAGACATGTGTGGGTGGGTGCAGAGGACTCCCAGCAGTGGACAGAGACATGGGGGTGAGTGCATATCACTACCAGCAGTGGACAGCCATGTCAGGGGTGGGTGTAAATGACTACCAGCAGTGGCCTGCAAAATGAGGTGTGGGTGCATATCACTCCCATCAGTGGACAGACATGTGAGGGGTGGGTGCAGAGGACTCCCAGCAGTGGACAGGGACATGGGGGTGGGTGCATATCACTACCAGCAGTGGACAGACATGTGAGGGGTGGGTGTATATGACTCCCAGCAGTGGACAAACATATATGGGTGGGTGCAGAGGACTCCCAGCAGTGGACAGAGACATAGGGGTGGGTGCATATCACTACCAGCAGTGGACAGACATGTCAGGGGTGGGTGTATATGACTCCCAGCAGTGGACAGACATATATGGGTGGGTGCAGAGGACTCCCAGCAGTGGACAGAGACATGGAGGTGGGTGCATATCACTACCAGCAGTGGACAGAGACATGGGGGTGGGTGCAGAGGACTCCCAGCAATGGACAGAGACATGGGGGTGGGTGCATATCACTACCAGCAGTGGACAGACATCTGAGGGGTGGGTGTATATGACTCCCAGCAGTGGACAGACATATATGGGTGGGTGCAGAGGACTCCCAGCAGTGGACAGAGACATGGGGGTGGGTGCATATCACTACCAGCAGTGGACAGACATGTCAGGGGTGGGTGTATATGACTCCCAGCAGTGGACACACATATATGGGTGGGTGCAGAGGACTCCCAGCAGTGGACAGAGACATGGGGGTGGGTGCAGAGGACTCCCAGCAGTGGACAGAGACATGGGGGTGGGTGCATATCACTCCCAGCAGTGGACAGACATGTGAGGGGTGGGTGTATATGACTCCCAGCAGTGGACAGACATATATGGGTGGGTGCAGAGGACTCCCAGCAGTGGACAGAGACATGGCGGTGGGTGCGTATCCCTACCAGCAGTGGACAGAGACATGGGTGTGGGTGCAGAGGACTTCCAGCAGTGGACAGAGACATGGGGGTGGGTGCATTTCACTACCAGCAGTGAACAGACATGTCAGGGGTGGGTGTATATCACTACCAGCAGTGGCCTGCAAAATGAGGTGTGGGTGCATATCACTCCCAGCAGTGGACAGACATGTGTGGGTGGGTGCAGAGGACTCCCAGCAGTGGACAGAGACATGGGGGTGAGTGCATATCACTACCAGCAGTGGACAGCCATGTCAGGGGTGGGTGTAAATGACTACCAGCAGTGGCCTGCAAAATGAGGTGTGGGTGCATATCACTCCCATCAGTGGACAGACATGTGAGGGGTGGGTGCAGAGGACTCCCAGCAGTGGACAGGGACATGGGGGTGGGTGCATATCACTACCAGCAGTGGACAGACATGTGAGGGGTGGGTGTATATGACTCCCAGCAGTGGACAAACATATATGGGTGGGTGCAGAGGACTCCCAGCAGTGGACAGAGACATAGGGGTGGGTGCATATCACTACCAGCAGTGGACAGACATGTCAGGGGTGGGTGTATATGACTCCCAGCAGTGGACAGACATATATGGGTGGGTGCAGAGGACTCCCAGCAGTGGACAGAGACATGGAGGTGGGTGCATATCACTACCAGCAGTGGACAGAGACATGGGGGTGGGTGCAGAGGACTCCCAGCAATGGACAGAGACATGGGGGTGGGTGCATATCACTACCAGCAGTGGACAGACATCTGAGGGGTGGGTGTATATGACTCCCAGCAGTGGATAGACATATATGGGTGGGTGCAGAGGACTCCCAGCAGTGGACAGAGACATGGGGGTGGGTGCATATCACTACCAGCAGTGGACAGACATGTCAGGGGTGGGTGTATATGACTCCCAGCAGTGGACACACATATATGGGTGGGTGCAGAGGACTCCCAGCAGTGGACAGAGACATGGGGGTGGGTGCAGAGGACTCCCAGCAGTGGACAGAGACATGGGGGTGGGTGCATATCACTCCCAGCAGTGGACAGACATGTGAGGGGTGGGTGTATATGACTCCCAGCAGTGGACAGACATATATGGGTGGGTGCAGAGGACTCCCAGCAGTGGACAGAGACATGGGGGTGGGTGCAGAGGACTCCCAGCAGTGGACAGAGACATGGGGGTGGGTGCAGAGGACTCCCAGCAGTGGACAGAGACATGGGTGGGTGTACATCATTATCAGATGACCATAACTCCATGGGTGTATGTACACATCCCTAACTTTGGACAATGATGACAGTGCCATAACAACACATCACTGACAACATTGTCCCACTCCCAGGAGGATGGATGTCTTTCCCCCACTGCATGACACACCACATGTGGGTGTGAGGACAAATAAAACATGCATACCCACCCCTGGCGGATGCAGCACAATAAACACACTGAGATCATGCCACAAGACTGTATAGTCATGTCACTGCCTACTAAATTAAGAGAGCCAAAGGGAACACACACTGTCACGCACATCCCAGGACTGATAGGAATGTACAGGTGCTGGGCCAGCCACCAAGACGTTGTCTCTCATGGAAGGACAAGGGTGGAGTTCCCACAGATACAATGCCCACAATTGTGAGTCAGGTGCCCAAATACCCTGCAGAACAAGTACCATATGTGTGCTAGGCCAGGAGTACACACAAGCATAGTGCTGAAAAGGGAGAATTTCTCCATGAAGGAATTTCGACATACTCAATACACAAGTACAGTGACTAGCAAGGATGGCACAGACGATGCAGCCGGAGACATTGCTGAGCAGGCATGGCCATAGTTGAAGGGATCCGTCACTAACAAAGGAAATGTATACACAGGTCAGCACAACAATTGTGCAACTCTTTGCAGGGAAGATGTCAGGTGCCACAGAGGAAGGAACACTTCTTGGGACAATGTCTCAAAACCAAAATAACACACACTACCAATGATTCTTTGCAGAGACCTTGTGATGGCATGCAGATACCATTGTCCACCTCATGACCATCAGACTAGAACATTTCTCAGAACCATAACACATTACCACAACACCAACTCCTGGAGCCTCAGCACCAACATCAATACCTGAAATGCAATAGTGTTCAAAGTGAAAAAAAAATGCTTTATTCAGCATAAAAAACAATATATTAAATCACACTATATACAAAGGCCAATGGCCAGTCCATAATAGAAGTCCTTGGGGGGACACATGGGCACGCGTCTCCCCTAGTTTACCTGCACAGTGGAACCGTCAGGTTCGTCGACCGGGGGGGGCATCATGTGGGGAAGGACCAGGCACTGCAGGGACAGGAGGGGGAAGGGTAGGTGTGGTGGGTGCAGGGGTGGACGTCTCCACCACAGGGGGTGGGGCAGCGCCAAAGGTGGAGGTGAGCTCGGCGCTGCACACTGCTGCCAGAGCGTCCAGGGTAACCCCTGCACCGGAAGAAACCCCAGGGCCAATGGAGGGGGGGGTGGCCGAGGGATGGGGTGCAGCGCTCTTGGGGGAGGGGGTGGATAGGGGGGCACGCAACTACCCTGCCCGGGGACTTCCTCGCCCGCTTGCGGGGTGGTGTCACAGTGGTGGTGATGGGCAGCTCACCCATGTCGACCTCTTTGGGTGCCAGTTTGGCAGGGGAGCCAAGGGGAGTGCTTTTGGAGGGACTGGGTTGTGAGGCCTGCGGACTCAGACTGTGGCTGCGTGTATGTCTTTTTGCCCCAGACCCAGTGGGTGTGCCTACATCCCCCTGAGTGTGCGTGCCAGGAGGTGTGCGCTTGCCCTTACTTGGTGGTGTGCTGCCTGTGTCTGGTGGGGTGCGTGCTTGGGAATGTCTGGGTGTGCATGGGACAGGTATGGGAGAGGGAAGTGTGGATGGGGCTGGGGTAGGGGGGGGATGAAGCGCTGCAGGAGACTCACTGCTGCCGTCAGGGAAGAGTCCATGGGCCGCAGAAACCTGCATTGTTCAGACATCGTTGCTGACATGCCCTCCATGAACGACACCATCTGTGTCAGCAGTGTGGTGTGGCCATGGAGGACAGTCAGCACCAACCTGCAACTGCCGCAGTATGTCCACAGACTCTGCACTGAGGGCAGCAGGGGTGACAGGGGCAGGGGGTGCGGTGCCTGTCCCAAAGGAGACATGGTGGTGCCCTGCACGGACAGAGGGGACCGGAGCAACTGGGAGGGCGGTGATGGGAATGGAGGAGGCGGGGACAGATGTTGGGCTGCTGCCATATGTTGTAGCAGCCTCCGCCCCCTCGATGAGGTCAGCCTCGGACCCGTCTGCGTCGTAGTTGGAATCGCCACCAGACTGGTCCTCCGACTGACTCCCCTCGCCCTCGCCCTCTGTGTCACTGGCTCCTGCAGACTCGCCAGCACTGGTGGCACTGGTGCTGGGTCCCTCATCCAGGTCCGTGCAGGTGTTTCCCTCGGTTTCCAATGATGATGCTGTGCACACAAAACTGTACTTCCTACGTTTCCTCTAATCCCTTTAAACATACACCAATGACACGAATTTGCATGGTTCAAATTTTGAGCATCATAGCAAGGCAAACACCACTTTGCAACATTGTAATTTCACTGCGTAGTACCCTGTTCGCACTGTGCAAGATGCCATTTTCAATGATTGCACAGTGCGGACAAGCATCCGGCACTGTGCAATCATTGAAAACGGCATCTTGCACAGTGCGAGCTGTAGTTTTCTGCCGCTCGAGTAGATTTTTACTCGAGCGGCAGCTTTCTCAACGCGGACTGGTAGTTTCATATCGCGAGCGGACGCGAGCATACGCGACCACTCGCAATGAGAAACCTGACCTCCCCGCATTGAGAATCTCACCAGGATGTTTATTTTCAATGCTCGCGATCGGCAACTTGATGTTGCTGATTGCGAACAAGGAAAAAGTCTCGCCCGGATGTCATTTTGCATGCTCGCGGTCGCCAACTTGATGTTGAGGACCACGAGCAAGCAAAAAATGACCGCTGCACTACGCAACGCTACGCTACGCATGTTTGCACTGTGCTACGTACAATTCGCGTAGTGCGAAGTAGCGCAAACTTCGCAAACTACGCGAGCATAGCGTAGTGCTTTGCCCAGGCTTAATTTTGGGCCTAATACTTGTCCCCTATGTAATTTTTGATTCCAAAAAACATGTACGGTGCGTTTCACATGTACCCGTACACGTACGGCACCACTACAATAGTGATACGCACCGTACTCACACATCCATAGCGTGGGTACGGTGCGTATCACTATAGTAGTGGTGCTGTAGGAGTACGCATGTGTCTACGGTCCGTACCACGCGTACCCCTACGGCACCACTACAATAGTGATGCGGACCGTACACACGCTCTGAGAGCGTGTGTACGGTCCGTACCACACGTACTCCTACGGACTACTACTATAGTGATATGGACCGTACACGCGCTCTGAGAGCGTGTGTACGGTCCGTACCACGCGTACCCCTACGGCACCACTACAATAGTGATACGGACCGTACACATGCTCTGAGAGCGTGTGTACGGCCCGTACCACGCATACTCCTACGGCACCACTACTATAGTGATACGGACCGTACACACGCTCTGAGAGCGTGTGTACGGTGCTTTGACATGCTTACACTGGTGAGAGGAGGCGCAAACAAAAGGAATGGAGGTCTCCGACTCGCACAAGGCTGTACATCAAGTCATTGTCATTGCAGACTTTCATGTGCAGGGCCTAGGTGTGTCAGGCAGTGATATTGCACATGTCTCCTCATGTAGTTGCACAATTGATGTGTGATGACCTGTGTACACATGTCATGTGTGATGGGGCACTATGTGGCACACTTCCCCTTCACACTTTGCGCCTGTAGTACAAATGTGTCAAGCACAGCATCACTGGTATGGCACAGTCACCACCACCCGCAACTGTCCCCTGATGCCAGGGACAGGGACACTAACAACTGACATTTCATGATCAGCGTGCCCCGATGTGACTATGTCATATGTGTGTCATGTGTTCCCACGAGCTGGCTGTTAGTGTTCCGTCAACTACATCTGCTGTTGCTGCATCCAACATGTGTCTGTGTGGAGATGGGCATGACACACATCTATGCACACCATGCCACATGTGGATTCCCACGTAAGCAGGGTCTGTATGCATCGGACATGATATTTTCACCTGAGGACATATCTGCGTCGTCTCAATGTCTGTGTTTTCTGTTTTCACGTGTACCCCTTCATCGCAATGTGTTTGATCTGTACATTTGACATTCCATGTGACCTGTGAGTCTAGCTTGCCGTCAGCTGTCTGTATGAGATGACTTTATGTGGATGTATGTCACTCCAGTGATGTCTCTGGCTGTTCACTCAGACTGGCCCCCAGCTCGTTTCAGGGCATGTCATGTAGACTTGCCAATCAACGGGTGTATCTGGCTTTTTGTAGGAGTATCACCAAGCTGGCATACGTGTCCTGGATGTATTGCACACACCAGACTCTGTATTTAGCAGACGTGTAGTAGCAGTTGAGCATGTGCTCTATTCATTGACATTGATGTTGTTATGCTCTCAATCTTCATTATTCATTACAATTTTCTGCAGGGCACCGCCTGTCCCCTGACTAATGCCAGACCTGGGTGCCATGAGGGAACGTGCCTGCATCCGATGTTACAGATTCACTCAACCGTTGATTGAGGACTTGACCGCCAAGCTGGCACCACACCTCCAACCGCGACACAGGTATCCTACTGCGCTGACCCCCAAGATGAAGGTGATGGCAGCCCTACATTTTTTTGCCACAGGTACGTTTCAATTCACCATAGCTGATGTTGGTGGCATGTCACAGACAATGTTCAGCCGTGTCCTGCATGATGTTTTGGCAGCCATGTTGGAGCACCTTGATGAATTCATCTATTTTACGACTCCTGAGGAGTTGACAGGTGTCAAGGGTGATTTCTATGCCTTGGGAGGGATGCCCCATGTCATTGGGTCCATTGATGGGACACATGTGGCTTTGGTACCACCACAGGCACAGGAGGTAGCCTATCGCAACCGTAAACATTACCACTCTATAAATGCCCTTGTGGTGTGTCTTGCTAACATGCTGATTTCCCATGTCTGTGCACGTTTTCCAGGGTCAGCACACAATGCCTACATCATGAGGCGTAGCAGGGTGCCACAAATGATGCTGCGGCTGCACAACGAACGAGCATGTCTTGTTGGTGGGTATACTCTGTTTGTCCTGTGTGTTGCGGTATCTTTGGCTCTTACGGCATCTCCTGACCCACTTATTTACATGATGTTTCCGTATAGGGGACTCTGGCTATCCCAACATGCCATGGCTGATGATGCCTCTCCGTAACCCAAGTTCAGCTGCAGATCACCGGTACAACAATGCACACGGGCAGACCAGGCGAGTGATTGAGAGGACGTTTGGCCTCCTGAAGAGCCGATTCCGGTGCCTTCACAAGACAGGCAGGTCCCTCCCATATGCACCGGCGAAGGTCTGCAAAATCTTCCTCGTGTGCTGCATGCTGCACAACATGGCAGTGGAGAAGGCAGTGCCACTCATCCTGGAGCAGGATGATCAGGAACATCCACCCGTGGAGGATGAAGGGCTTGGTCATGAGGCAAGTGAGGAGGACGAGGAGGAGGAGGAGGATATCCGGAGTCAGCTGATATGCAACTTCTTCTCATAATGGTGAGTCACTGGGTCTGAGTGTGCACGCTTGTAGCCTTGGGTGGCATGTGTTGCAATGTGTGTGCAAAGCTGACTGTATGCTAAGTGACTTAGATGTGTGTTCTGATGTGTCACTCGAGTGATGATGTCATTCCACACATTTTATCTGAGACACTTTCTTTTAAATTAGCATGGGGACAACATTGTTCCTGTTTAGTAAATGACCATGTATGTGGAGAAAAATATTTTAGCTGACTTCTTGTGTGTCTGTCATTCCCAGGTTCTTGCACATGTTGTCTGCTCGTGTCATCGTTGTCCTCCTGCTATTCCTCATGAGTATTGCAACGTGTGCTGAATCAGCGTTCCATGCACAGACATGGGGAAATGTAATTTTGGGTAAGGATTGCAGCAAGGCATTTTGGGTGTGGTACGTGTTTGGAATGTGTGGGGACTGCTTCTGTGCATGTTGTGTTACCATGCATACATGTCGACTCACCATGGGGCACATAACATGTAGCATGACTCCCATGAATTGATAGTCATCCTTTGTGACAGTCATCTGTAATGGTTTTTGGATTCTGATGAAGGCATCAATGTGTGTAAAACTTCCCTCTGAAACATACGGGATGCTACGGGTGGGCATAGTGTGGGACATCCCCATAACAGACTCAATGGGGAATTGCAGCCTCTCCGTGTGCAGCAGGAGGTGTTTGGCTCATCCCCTTAACTTGTGTGCCAGTTCATTTGGATTTACAACATCCGTGTTGTGAAGGGGGTGTCCAGCGTAGGTCCCACATGTTTAGTCAAATGACCAGTGAGTCTGTTCATATTGATGCATTTCCCTTAGTGTGAGCTTGAGTAATAAAGGTGTTCCTCACCCTCCAAAGTGCCTCATCTCTGTCAATGCAGGTCTCTTGCCACTTTGCATGCGTCATCTCTGGCATAGTTGTCAAAGATTGTGCATATGAGTGTATGTGTAGTTCGGCAACATGCATGCAGTTCTTCGTGGCTAATAATGTCTATTGTGCATGAAGTCCATGGTTGTGTATGTATTTAGGTAGGTTGCTCCCCCCAAAGGGCCGTCAACGCCTGCTGAGGGTGTATCTCCAGTGCGCAGCTCGGCCTTCTGTTTCCTGATCCTGTGTCAGTCATCTTTGGTGATTGTTCATCCATTTTCTCTGGGTGAGCCAAGATTAACCTGACACTCCTTCCTTTACATACGCCTGTTGCAGTTGTCCTTTCTGACATCCTTGTCTTTGTGTGCTACTTTCGGCCTAGTTTCCAGTACATGCCGCCTGCTGCTGCGGCCCCTGCGGCAAGGGCCCACCAAGTTCCTGGATTCTGCAACCCACACGCCTCCAAGATGCTCCTCCCTTCCTCCCTCCACCCATTCATTAGGCTGTCATCAGCTTGTCTGTGCCACTGTTGCAGCCACGCGGTGCCAAAGGTAGGACCGTCAGCGCATGCAACGTGCACATTGCACGACCCTCATGTCCTTGCATGACCCACATCACACAACAGTCTCATGTTGCAGCCACCCTCCAAGCAATGTCCAAACGAAAATGAACCGCCTGCTCTCAGGCATACCCTAAGCGCACACACGACACCTTCGCATGCTGAGTGTGCAACTCCAACTGCCTACACAGCGCTGCCCCACCTTCCAGGCCCTGTCACACCAACCAGGTCACGTCCCTCCTACTCCAAACCGTCTCCGTCCACCAGCACCCCATTGGACTCTGTTACCTCCTCAACACAACAGGCCCACACATCACCTTCATGACAGTGACCTGGATGAAAGCATCCTCAGCACACAACTTCTTCATTGCCATCTCAGACGGATACAAGAGCAACCGCAGGGACGGCACTAACAATTCCGGAGGATGAATTGATATCTATTCCCAAGTACCCACTCAGGGCCACAAATCCGGTTTGGCACAAACCCCCTGCAAACCCTCAGAGTAACACTCATCTACAGATCTCCAGGCCTACATCCACAATTCCGCAAAGCCATCAACAAGTCCATCGTCACGCACGCCCTCACATCCACGGGATACATGTGGCTGTGGAACAGGAACTTCTGGCTGGATGAGAACCACACCAGCATCCATCATTGGTCCATCCACATTAGCATCCACGTCTCCGACGAGCAACACACTGCCACACACCCCACTACCAATCCCCCAAAGATGCTTGATGTAAGTCACCACAGACATGCTGTGTGGGACACTGGAACCAACACCACCGCCACACCCTGCAACCTCACACACTGGATCAGCAACTGATCCAACAATCTAGCCACGTTGACGGACTTTCCTGTGACGCACATCAACAATTAAGCCACCTGGGACAAGGCAGACCTACTGAACTCATACACGTCTAGCAGGACTCTTGTGCACAGCTTGCAACACAAATAACCATCAGTGGCCTTACAACCCTGGAAAACGGCATACACAGCCATCACCATATCATCAGCAAGGACAATTGGAGATCCTTCAGATGGGGCCGAGGCCAAAAAACCGCACGACATCAAGGAGCTCATCAGCATCGAGAGTGCACTGACATCAGCTCTCCATCCAAAAGACACCCCACCCTTGCAAGGCTGAGCCAATCCCTTGCAACTTTCTACCACTGCAAGCTCATGGACATACACGCAAGCCTTGGCACACAGAGGCAGAACGCACTATTATACGCGGGACCAACCCCCCTCAGGTTTTGGACTTCCATCATCAGCAGATACAACACCCGGCTCATGTGCAACATCCCCTGGGGATCTCCATCAGGCCCCTTCCCACACAACATCTCAACCACATAATTCCCCATCCTTGTAGCCCCGGTCCAGGACGTCATGTATGTATCATTGGAGTTAGCCACATTCCATGGTAGATAGAGGCATGCAGTGACCCAGGCCCTTCTTAGACAATGGACGGCAGGAACGCTGGCTCTCAAGGAACATCACCTTGCTTCCATAGCCAGCAAATGTCATCAGGAAGACAGTCAACGAGCAACTGACAAACTTCCTCCACGCAAAGAGCTCCAGGCAACCTGCACAAGACCGTCTTCCACAATAATCACCCCACTGCAACCGTCATCATTGCCACCAACTCCGACAACTTGGCCCTGCTCAACAATAGTGAGGTACCCCCCTTGACCTCTCCACAGCATAATACACGATGTGCTCACACACTGTCAGCTCACAACACTGGTATCCAGGGGATGGACCGGGATGAAATCAGCAAGTAGCTCACCAGCAAGGCCATGGGAGTGGAACTCAAGCCTCCAGCATGTAGTACAGTGGCGTCATCTGGCACATTGCCCAGGGTTCATCTCTCAGCGTGTCAATCTTCAATGTGTCCAGGACCCCCCTCTCCACCATCACATGCGCACACAACCTCATTATCATCTCGTATGCCATTGACAGCCAGCTGCTCCTCACCCTCACCAAAGACACAGCCATTGCCAGTTCCAACCTTCAAGAAGGCATGAGGTCCATTGATGAATGGCTGAATATCAGCCACCTGAGGCTGGACTTGTACAGGACTGAGGTAATCATCTGAGGATTGTCCCCTTACAACTGGGTCAAATCCTTGTGTCCCACCCGCCAGGGCACTGCACCAGCACCCAGTGGCCACGCACACAAAATGGTGTGCATCATGGACTCGTCGCTCACAATTGCCATGCAACTCCCCAGCATCTGTACCTCATGCTGCAACACCCTCCGCATGATGCACATGATCCACAGATAGATCCACTACAAGGCAACACAGACCGTCCCCCAGGTCCACGACACCAGCCGTGTTAACTACAGCCCCGCCCTCTGCGGAGCAAGTACAGCCGAACTCCCGGAAAACTTGTCCACATCCAGGGTGCATCTGCACACCTCAGCTTCAACATCCCGCGCCCCAGCCACATCACCGTCCACCTGAGAAAGCTGCAATGGATCACTGTCTGCTGCAGGATGACCTTCACACTCCTCACCCACACTCAGGAGGCAGTGCACAACCCCAGACCTCAAACCAACCTTGGACGTCTGTCATCCAAAACCCCGTTGGGCCAACTCCGTGCATCCAACCTTGCCCTGGCCACCATTCTTCACATCCACCGAACTCCAGCATGCAGGACATAGTTCTCCCACCAGGCCAAACATACCTGGGACTCCCTCCCCGGGAATCCCCACATGAGCCATGACCTCTACGCCTTAATAATACTCTTCCAAATTGGTCTGTCCGCACAGTATTGCAAGCCCCCCCTCAGCAGCTTGAGGCCATCATGGGTGAGTATTGTGCTCAATGTCTGTATTGGATGATACATTGTGACCCATGTGTGTCCTGTACCGGACTCAGATCCCAGGATATGTATGGCTGGAGTTAGTTCAACACTCAGGCATAGTTTGACATTTCCCCACACGTATGTTGTGTACTCATGCAAAATGACTGCAACATCTAATTAAAGAAATTTAGTTGTATTCTCGGTGGGGGGCGTGTTTTGTGGGAAAACATAGGTGCTATACAGTGTGCCTAGAATCCAAAGTTCACAGGGGGAGATGGGATCCCTGGCATTTGAAGTCATCAGAGTTCAGAACACAGTGTTTGTCATCATTGGTCAGACTGTGACCAGCAAGTCCATGTGGCAGAGAATGTCAGTGAATGAGGTGATGCTGTTGCGCATGAAGGCCAGGTGCCAGGCCAGGTGACCTGGGAGATGTGGATGGTCTGCTGCCTCTCACGGTCTTTTCCGTGGACGACCCACCTTCCTCGCGGGACCCTCAGATGCAGGCGTTGACGATGTTTGGGATGCTCCGTCGGACGAATCCTCCTCCTCCTCCCTCCCTGTGGCTGGTGGTGGTCTTCGCCTGGTGGCACAAGGATGGTTGCCCATGTTGTCGGCAATCCGACGGAGTGAACGGCTTATGTTCGTTTGCACTGCCAGGAGCTCAGCCAGTCTTGCCTCCATCCATCCTTGGTGTTCTTGTTGACTGGTGTGTTGCTCGGCCTGCTGGTTCTTAATCTCTGTGATGGTCTCCACTACCTGGCTGATGGCCCTGGTGTCACGCCGGTATGCGTCCATGATGTTGCGTATGTGTGACATACCGGTCCCTTCAGCTGGATGGTCAGGTTCTCGCCTCTGGCTGCCTCCACTCCCACCACCCCTGCCCACACGAGCCTGGCCTGCAGTTGTGGGCACATCGGGTCTACGGGACCCACGAGGGATGGCAGTTGCGAGGTTGTCTGCCTCTTCCCGGGTGCCCAGCGAACCTTGTCCCTCCAGGTCAGACTGGCTCAGTTGTTTAGTGCGGGCATGGCTCCTGGGTGTCTCCTAGGATGTGGCATGAATGGGGGTGGTGGTTGGCACAGATGTACCTGAAGCAGGTTCTGCAGCGGCTTGGACACCAGAGGGTCCAGGTGGGTTGGGGTCATCCACGGAGTGTTGAGAGGTGTCGCTGCCGCTGGGATCAGGTTCCTCCCGAGCCTGGGACTGTGATTCTTCCCCCCCATTGTTGGGGGGAGATCCATGAGGTTGCCCTGTGTGTGAGAGAGAGACAATGCTAATGCTGTTTCATGCGATATCCATGTTTCATACATATTCAATTTGGCACAGTTCCTCCAGGTAGTTGTATGTGCCTAGCGTTCCCCTC
This sequence comes from Triturus cristatus, assembly GCF_964204655.1. NCBI lineage: Eukaryota > Metazoa > Chordata > Amphibia > Caudata > Salamandridae > Triturus > Triturus cristatus. The sequence continues at coordinate 139,326,570 of NC_140591.1, read as the reverse complement.
AATGTTCACTTGTGGATGGGTATGTTGCGGGGGACAGATTGATATGTTCTCCTTAGTGTTTGACATGTAGATTTTTGGCTTGGATGCTTCTTTGGCTATGGATTGATCTTGTTGTGTCACATGTCCATTGTGAGAGTGGGTAAATCCATTACCTGCCCCGGGGGTGTGTGCTTGTGTAAGGGGTGTGTGTGACAGGGCCTGCTGGTGGGTGTAGTGTGATTTGGCAGTGGGTCTACCAGGTGATGTATCTGTCCCCTCATGGAGCATGCTGCCATGACAGTGAGTGTGAGTTCCTGTCCTAGTTATCTGAGCTTGTGGTGTTGGTGTTTGAGTTTAGAGTGGTCACAGGAGGGCCTTGTGCTGCCTACAGCAGGGCCAAGTGTCAGCTACCTTGTCAGTACTTTGCCAGTCCCTGTGCATTGAGCATGGTGCATGGGTATGTACCTGGGCCATATGGGCTGAGGGCAATGGTGTCTGATTCAGAGTTGAACAATGTGTTTTGTGAGCCCCACCCTCCCAGCCTCCCGGACATCCAGTCTTGGGTTTGTGCTTCGTGTAGCCTGGGCCATGGCATGGCCTTGCTTTGTGAATGGGGCATACACATGTTAGTGGCATGAGCGTTGTTTTTGAGTGTGGTTGTGTCCGGTGAGGGCTTGGGGGTAGTTGCGTGCATTTGGTGTAGTTGGGGTGTGGATGCCATTACCCCCATGTTACGTAAGTTGTTTGTGTACTCACCAGGCTCTGCAACTCCTTCGAGTCCGTGTACTCCCACCGGCGGAAGCAGGGCCATCACCTTCTCCTCCCAGGGATGGTAATGTACCGGTCTGCGGGGCAGCCCACCTCCAGTGATGTTGCTCTGGGCGTAGTCCTTGTTCATTTTCCGCTTGACTGCCCTCCGCAGATCGTACCACCTGGCTTGGCATTCATTCCTGGTCCTTCTGATGGGTGCAACAGCATTCACCCTATCGACGATCCTCTGCCACAGGTGTGATTTTTCGGCTATGCTGGTCTGTCTGACCAATGTTCCAAAGAGCTGTGACTCGACTCTGATGACTTCGTTGACAAGGATGTCCAGCTCCTCCCTTGTGAACTTTGGATTCTTGTCTGTGGGCATGGTGTGGGGTGAGGGTGTGGATGGTTGTGGGTGTGTGGGTGTGAATGTGAAGGTGTGTGTGGGAATGTGAAGAGGGGGTATGTGTGAAGGAGTTTGTGTGAAGGTGTATATGTTAAGGTGTATAGGTGCAGTTGTTGGGGTGTGTTCTGTAGCTGCAGTGAGTCTGTTGCAAAGGCTCATGGTTTGTGTGTGTGGGCCCTTTTTATTGGTAGATTTGTGGTTGTGACTGAGTTTGAAACTTTGGTGGGTGTGTTATAAGAGGTGGTTGTGAGTTTGGGCCTCTATCTGCCTGTTTGGATGTGCCAGGTCAATCATTTTGATGTTTTTTCTACTGTAGACGTGTTTTGTGGTGTTGTGCGAGTAGAATTGACCCTCCTTGTGCTGTTTTACAGTGTCCTGGTTCAGTACGAGTCGTTTTCACGTATGTAAGGTGTGTACATACGCGATGTTGTTGTACCGTGCTCGCATACGCAAGGTTGTTGTAAGATCCGTACATACGCGATGCTGGGGGACAGTGCTGGGGTACGGTGCGTCCAAGTACGGGGCTGGGGTACTGTGCTGGGGTATGGTGTGTCCAAGTACGGGGCTGGGGTGTGGTGCTGGGGTACGGTGCGTACAAGTACGGGGCTGGGGTACGGTGCTGGGGTACGGTGCGTACTAGTACAGGGCTAGGGTTTGGTGCTGGGGTACGGTGCGTCCAAGTACGGGGCTGGGGTACGGTGCTGGGGTACGGTGCGTCCAAGTACAGGCTGGGGTACGGTGCTGGGGTACGGTGCGTCCAAGTACGGGGCTGGGGTACGGTGGTGGGGTACGGTGCGTACAAGTACGGGGCTGGGGTACGGTGCATCCAAGTACGGGGCTGGGGTACGGTGCTGGGGTATGGTGCGTCCAAGTACGGGGCTGGGGTACGGTGCGTCCAGTTACGGGGCTGGGGTACGGTGCTGGGGTACGGTGCATCCAAGTGTGGGGCTGGGGTACGGTGCTGGGGTACAGTGCATCCAAGTACGGGGCTGGGGTACAGTGCGGAGATGGGGGGGTACGGTGCTGACATACGGGGAGTATGGTGCTGACATACGGGGGTACGTGCGGACATACGCGGGGGGAGGGGGGCTGTACGACTCATATCCCGGGCACAAGTTTACCCGGGATACGAGTGGTACAGAGTTCGCTACGTACGGGACGTTGTACATACGCTTGTGTATTCGGAAGGGTGGTACGGATCGTACTTGTGCGCTCGGACTTCAGTTTTACGATTTGTACGTAAAACTGTCCGGGTTCGTCTCGTAGACCTTTTCCCGAAGCGATTCGTATGTATTTTTGACGTACGAATCGTACTTCACCGGTGGGACGGTGCATACATGTCGACTCACCATGGGGCACATAACATGTAGCATGACTCCCATGAATTGATAGTCACCCTTCGTGACAGTCATCTGTAATGGTTTTTGGATTCTGATGAAGGCATCAATGTGTGTAAAACTTCCCTCTGAAACATGCGGGATGCTACGGGTGGACATAGTGTGGGACATCCCCATAACAGGCTCAATTGGGAATTGCAGCCTCTCCGTGTGCAGCAGGAGGTGTTTGGCTCATCCCCTTAACTTGTGTGCCAGTTCATTTGGATTTACAACATCCGTGTTGTGAAGGGGGTGTCCAGCGTAGGTCCCACATGTTCAGTCAAATGACCTGTGAGTCTGTTCATATTGATGCATTTCCCTTAGTGTGAGCTTGAGTAATAAAGGTGTTCCTCACCCTCCAAAGTGCCTCATCTCTGTCAATGCAGGTCTCTTGCCACTTTGCATGCGTCATCTCTGGCATAGTTGTCAAAGATTGTGCATATGAGTGTATGTGTAGTTCGGCAACATGCATGCAGTTCTTCATGGCTAATAATCTCTATTGTGCATGAAGTCCATGGTTGTGTATGTATTTGGGCAGGTTGCTCCCCCCAAAGGGCCGTCAACGCCTGCTGAGGGTGTGTCTCCTGTGCGCAGCTCGGCCTTCTGTTTCCTGATCCTGTGTCAGTCATCTTTGGTGATTGTTCATCCATTTTCTCTGGGTGAGCCAAGAGTAAACTGACACTCCTTCCTTTACATACGCCTGTTGCAGTTGTCCTTTCTGACATCCAGGTCTTTGTGTGCTACTTTCGGCCTAGTTTTCCAGTACATGCCGCCTGCTGCTGCGGCCCCTGCAGCAAGGGCCCACCAAGTTCCTGGATTCTGCAACCCACACGCCTCCAAGATGCTCCTCCCTTCCTCCCTCCACCCATTCATTAGGTTGTCATCAGCTTGTCTGTGTCACTGTTGCGGCCACACGGTGCCAAAGGCAGGACCGTCAGCGCATGCAACGTGCACATTGCACGACCCTCATGTCCTTGCATGACCCACATCACACAACAGTCTCATGTTGCAGCCACCCTCCAAGCAATGTCCAAACGAAAATCAACCGCCTGCTCTCAGGCATACCCTAAGCGCACACACGACACCTTCGCATGCTGAGTGTGCAACTCCAACTGCCAACACAGCGCTGCCCCGCCTTCCAGGCCCTGTGACACCAACCAGGTCATGTCCCTCCTACTCCAAACCGGCTCCGTCCACCAGCACGCCATTGGACTCTGTTACCTCCTCAACACAACAGGCCCACTCATCACCTTCATGACAGTGACCTGGATGAAAGCATCCTCAGCACACAACTTCTTCATTGCCATCTCAGACGGATACAAGAGCAACCGCAGGGACGGCACTAACAATCCCGGAGGATGAATTGATATCTATTCCCAAGTACCCACTCAGGGCCACAAATCCGGTTTGGCACAAACCCCCCGCAAATCCTCAGAGTAACACTCATCTACAGATCTCCAGGCCTACATCCACAATTCCGCAAAGCCATCAACACGTCCATCGTCACGCACGCCCTCACATCCACGGGATACATGTGGCTGTGGGCCAGGAACTTCTGGCTGGATGAGAACCACACCAGCATTGGTCCATCCACATTAGCATCCACGTCTCCGACGAGCAACACACTGCCACACACCCCACTACCAATCCCCCAAAGATGCTTGATGTAAGTCACCACAGACATGCTGTGTGGGACACTGGAACCAACACCACCGCCACACCCTGCAACCTCACACACTGGATCAGCAACTGATCCAACAATCTAGCCACGTTGACGGACTTTCCTGTGACGCACATCAACAATCAAGCCACCTGGGACAAGGCAGACCTACTGGACTCATACACGTCTAGCAGGACTCGTGTGCACAGCTTGCAACACAAATAACCATCAGTGGCCTTACAACCCTGGAAAACGGCATACACAGCCATCACCATATCATCAGCAAGGACAATTGGAGATCCTTCAGATGGGGCCGAGGCCAAAAAACGCACGACATCAAGGAGCTCATTAGCATCGTGATTGCACTGACATCAGCTCTCCATCCAAAAGACACCCCACCCTTGCAAGGCAGAGCCAATCCCTTGCAACTTTCTACCACTGCAAGCTCATGGACATACACGCAAGCCTTGGCACACAGAGGCAGAACGCACTATTATACGCGGGACCAACCCCCCTCAGGTTTTGGACTTCCATCATCAGCAGATACAACACCCGGCTCATGTGCAACATCCCCTTGGGGTCTCCATCAGGCCCCTTCCCACACAACATCTCAACCACATGCTTCCCCATCCTTGCCTTGTAGCCCCCGTCCAGCACGTCATGTATGTATCATTGCAGTTAGCCACATTCCATGGTAGATAGAGGCATGCAGTGACCCAGGCCCTTCTTAGACAATGGACGGCAGGAACGCTGGCTCTCAAGGAACATCACCGTGCTTCCCTAGCCAGCAAATGTCACCAGGAAGACAGTCAACGAGCAACTGACAAACTTCCTCCACGCAAAGAGCTCCAGGCAACCTGCACAAGACCGTCTTCCACAGTAATCACCCCACTGCAACCGTCATCATTGCCACCAACACCGACAACTTTGCCCTGCTCAACAATGGTGAGGCCACCCCCCTTGACCTCTACATAGCATTATACACGATGTGCTCACACACTGTCAGCTCACACATCTCCAACACTGGTATCCAGGGGATGGACCAAGATGAAATCAGCAAGTAGCTCACCAGCAAGGCCATGGGAGTGGGACTCAAGCCTTCAGCCTGTAGTACAGTGGCATCATCTGGCACATTGCCCAGGGCTCATCTCTCAGCGTGTCAATCTTCAATGTGTCCAGGACCCCCTTCTCCACCATCACATGCGCACACAACCTCATTATCATCTCGTATGCCATTGACAGCCAGCTGCTCCTCACCCTCACCAAAGACACAGACATTGCCTGTTCCAACCTTCAAGAAGGCATGAGGTCCATTGATGAATGGCTGAATATCAGCCACCTGAGGCTGGACTTGTACAGGACTGAGGTAATCATCTGAGGATTGTCCCCTTACAGCTGGGTCAACTCCATGTGTACCACCCGCCAGGGCACTGCACCAGCACCCAGTGGCCACCCACACAAAATGGTGTTCATCATGGACTCGTTGCTCACAATTGCCATGCAACTCACCAGCATCTGTACCTCATGCTGCAACACCCGCCGCATGATGCACATGATCCACAGATAGATCCACTACAAGGCAAGACAGACCGTCCCCCAGCTCCACGACACCAGCCGTGTCAACTACAGCCCCGCCCTCTACGGAGCAAGTACAGCCAAACTCCTGGAAAACTTGTCCACATCCAGGGTGCATCTGCACACCTCAGCTTCAACATCCCGCGCCCCAGCCATATCACCGTCCACCTGAGATAGCTGCAATGGATCACTGTCTGCTGCAGGATGACCTTCACACTCCTCACCCACACTCAGGAGGCAGTCCACAACCCCAGACCCCAAACCAACCTTGGACGTCTGTCATCCAAGACCCCGTTGGGCCAACTCCGTGTATCCAACCTTGCCCTGGCCACCATTCTTCACATCCACCGAACTCCAGCATGCAGGACATAGTTCTCCCACCTGACCAAACATACCTGGGACTCCCTCCCCGGGAACCTCCACATGAGCCATGACCTCTACGCCTTAATGATACTCTTCCAAATTGGTCTGTGCGTGCACAGTATTGCAAGCCCCCCCTCAGCAGCTTGAGGCCATCACGGGTGAGTATTGTGCTCCATGTTTGTATTGGATGATACATTGTGACCCATGTGTGTCCTGTACCGGACTCAGATCCCAGGATATGGATGGCTAGAGTTAGTTCAACACTCAGGCATAGTTTGACATTTCCCCACACTTATGTTGTGTACTCATGCAAAATGACTGCAACATCTAATTAAAGAAATTTAGTTTTATTCTCGGTGGGGGGCGTGTTTTGTGGGAAAAAATAGGTGCTATACAGTGTGCCTAGAATCCAAAGTTCACAGGGGGGGATGGGATCCTTGGCATGTGAAGTCATCAGAGTTCAGAACACAGTGTTTGTCATCATTGGTCAGACTGTGACCAGCAAGTCCATGTGGAAGAGAATGTCAGTGAATGAGGTGATGCTGTTGCGCATGAAGGCCAGGTGCCAGGCCAGGTGACCTGGGAGATGTGGATGGTCCGCTGCCTCTCACGGTCTTTTCCGTGGACGACCCACCTTCCTCGCGGGACCCTCAGATGCAGGCCTTGACGATGTTTGGGACGCTCCGTCGGACGAATCCTCCTCCTCCTCCCTCCCTGTGGCTGGTGGTGGTCTTCGCCTGGTGGCACAGGGAGGGTTGCCCATGTTGTCAGCGATGGACTGTGATGTTGTAGGTTGCGTTAAGTAACTTTTGCGATGGTTATCACTTTCTTGAGTATATGCCCCAGAGGTTTTTGGCTCTTCATGTCGAAAAAGAACCATTCCAGTCTTCTTGCGATCACGAGTGGACTTCACTGAGGATAACATGGAATCTGTGTCCAACTGCCAACACCACCTTCCCAGCTACAGACCCCAGACTTCACCTGCACTATGCTGTTTGCATCCACAACAATTTACCTGCATTCCCCACCAACACCGACCGGCGACCAGATCTTTGCACCAACAACAATCTCCTTGCAGTTCCTTGCCAATGAGAAGCTCTGACTGAGGCTCCTTTATTGGAAATGGACTAAGTTAGAATGAAAATTTTCTACAGGAACAAACCTGATCCCTGTATTGGACCCATGCTCCATGTAAGCCTCAACTTTCACTTTAACCCGATCCAGTATGATCAGATAACAGCGATTGGCGCATTATGCTTCCTGGTGCTATTTTTATCTAAAATGTTAAGAATTCATCATTCTGGTTCTACTTATTGGATTTTTGCTGTTCTGGGTTCCATTCATTTATTAAAATCTAAATAATTTTGAGATTTTTCTTGTTGTGTGTTTTCACTTTATTACTGTTTGAGTGCTGTCTATATATTTAACATTGTGGGGGATATTCTCAAGAACGGGCGATAATTATCGCCAACCTAGGTTAACGCAATTTTACATAACGCCGTCTATCGCGGGAAACTAACACCGTATTATGGGCGTATTCTCAAGATGCTGGCAACAGGCGATAGTTTCACGACGACGCGTCAAATGTCTGTGTTAAAGTTACCGGGACGCCGATAAAAAAGGAAGGCTGAACGTGAAAAAAGTTGTGATGGGCACAACAGCGATAAAAATATCAACGATAATCAGCACCAGGCTTGCTATTCCGACGTCAGGTGGGAAAATTCATCATAAAAGCTGCAAAAAAAACAACAACAAAAAAACAACTGGAAAGCATTATGGAGGAAGCTGGAGCAACTACAAAGGCTAACCAGAACCCCACAAACCCTCCGGAAGACCAGCCATGGACCTCAGGGAAGGAGAAGGGCAAGGGGAAGAAGAAGAGGAACCCGCGATTCAGTCCGCAGGAAAACAAGATCCTGATTACGAAGGTGATAGAATACCACCAACAACTGTTCATCACCTCCACTGTGTCATTGGCAACTAAAAATGCAATATGGCAGTCCATCTTTGCCAAGGTGAATGCAGTCGGAGTGAAGAGAAGGGCAGTGGATGACTGCAAGTAGCGCTGGAAAGATGTGAAGCACAAAACCAAGCTGAAACTCGCTAACAACTGGAAAGCCGCAATGCAGACTGGAGGTGGGAGTCCAGCGCCACAGCAGGAGCTGGATAAGATGGAGGAAATGGTGTCCACATTCATCAGTGGGAGACGGTGGCAGGAGTTGGGGGACCGGACACTGCTCAACATGACCTGACCCAACAGCAACAGGGTGAGTAAGGACCAGGGACTGGGGGGAGGGGGGAGATGGGCACAATGGCACACATACACAATTAAGTATAGCAAAGTGCGCACCCACAATGACTCTGGATCATGTCCATGATCTCCTTGGCATACTGCAGGACACATAGAAGCAGCAAGTAGGCCCCCGTCGACAATGTGCCCAGAGGTGGCCCTCCCCACACATCACTAATCTCACAACAAACTCATGCACATGTGCAGAACCCAGAAAAGGTGCAGGTCCATGAGTCACACTGACAATGCAAGTGACACTGCATGACGATTAGCATGGTTGCAATCCAATCATTATGACATGGTGCATGCCACAACATTGAGGTGGCTGAGCGTGGACCACATCCGTAAAGGAGCAGGTCACACTCTGACACATTCACGTGCACAAACAATCCCTGACGTCAACAAGACATCTGCGGACAAACCATGCCCAAGAGTCCCAACTCCCACCAAGAGCCCAATTTACCCAAGTCTGCAACATCTCAGCGCTGTATGAGCACAGAAGTGAAAGGCACACCGCCTGAAATGGATAAGGGAAAGCATAATCAGGGCTGCAGGGGCAACTCTCCCACAATGCAGCACACACACATAAGAATCAGAGCACATCAACATTGACAACAATGTGGTACAAACTGCAACACTTTCACAACAGAACAGAGGACACAACTGCTGCCGCTTGTGTGTAGAAACTGGTCAACCACATTTGGCATAGCAGGAAACTGTGAGATGATAATGTACAAGTACAACCTCACATCCCTGATGGTGTAGAAATGTCCACTGTCCCGCATCACGCATCAAATAGGCATCTTCTCCCAAACAGTCACAATGTACATTGTCATGCAGTCTGTCTGTAAACTTGTCCAATGCGTGAACATACATGGAACACACTGTTAAACTGCATCTCCCCTTTACATTGCAGAGGGAGAATCGACACCTTCTGCAGAGCAGACCGTACATCTCTTAACTGATGATGAAGAGGACCTCCACACCATCGACCCCGATGCCCTCCAACAGCTCTTGGACACCCTCAGCACCCCACCCCTAGGAGCAGGGCAGCCCAGCTGTATTGAGGAGACCCCACCCCCTGCACAGACCACACAGCAGGAAGCATCCACCACCACGGCTGTCTCACGGGACCCCCACGACCAACACATGTCATTCCAATGCCATGTGTTAGAGGGCCAGAAGGAAATGGCTGATCAGGTGCGGGTGGGGTTCGACCTCATGGCAGCCAAACTAGATGCCATATGTGGGTGTCTAAGTCCCATCAGAGACCACTTACAGTCCCCAACGGACACCCACAGTCTGCTCCATGCTCTCCAACAAGTCATGGCTGACATCGCTGTAGTCATGACTCTGAGACAAGAACAACTGTCTAGTTAGAGTGGCTCTAGTGATGTCACCTGGGAGTTGGGACACATGCGGAGGATCATGGAGAACATGGAGCGGATGCAGGTGGAAAGGATGGCTGCCACGGCTGCACACCAGCGAGATGTAGCTGGGATCTTCCATGCCCTGCAGATCCTCATCATGGCATTGCTGCCACAAGGCCTGGCGCAGATGAATGCTGCTGCTACTACTCCATCCACATCTCCAGCCCCTGATGTGTCAGTGCCTCACAGTGCGGCAGACAATCCACCACCACCCACATGTGAGGCACATCACACATCAGAGGACGATGATGTGGATGATTCTGCCATTCTGGTAAGAAGGAAGCGGTAGCATTCATCTCCGCCATATGGCCTGTTTCAGCTTGGTTCTGCCCTCTGTATTTTTCCCTGGAATAACACCTACTACTGTCCCCTGATACACTCACCGACACTCACCTTGGCCCTCGACATGGACTGCCATATTTGGTTTGGTTACCAATGACACAGCAATCAGACTGCGGACTGGACTTTTCCTCTTCCGATGAACTTGTCAATCCCTAAAGGACTCTGGCTGACCCTCCACGGGGCAGCAGTGTGAAGTGGGGTTTGCATGGCCATGTATTGGTCCAGCTTTAACACTCCACCGAATGTGATTAAAACATTCTAATTCACAGAGATGTGTCATGTCTATGATTTGCAGTGCACTGAGTTAGGCCGACATGAAGAGCTGAGCGGGTGTGCAGCCTGCGATGATGCAGTGGGCCTGGAGGCTGGACGGTGATTTGTGGTGCCCTGACGTAGTGGCACCTGAGGCAGTGCGTCTGGCACGGGCCTACCGCCACGTGGCGATGACTTGCGGTGCACTGACGTAGGCCCACCTGAAGAGCTGAGTGGGTGTGCAGCCTGTGATGATGCAGTAGGCCTGGAGGCTGGACGGTGACTTGTGGTGCACAGAGGTAGTGGCACCTGAGGCACTGCATCCGGCACGGGCCTACCGCCACGCGGTGATGACTTGCAGTGCACTGAGTTAGGCCCACCTAAAGAGCTGAGCTGGTGTGCAGCCTCCGATAATTCAGTAGGCCTGGAGGCTGGATGGTGACTTGTGGTGCACAGACGTAGTGGTACATGAGGCCCTGCGTCCGGCACGGGCCTACCGTCACGTGGCGATGACTTGTGGTGAACTGAGTTAGGCCCACCTGAAGAGCTGATCGGGTGTGCAGCCTGAGATGATGCAGTAGGCCTGTCGGGCCAGACTGGAAAGGATTTTTCTGAGTCCTGCTGGACCGCAGTGTAGGCCGGAGGGAGCAGTCAGCATACACAGAACTCCACGGTGCGGTGCCGCAGGGTGCCCTGGAAGTCTGTTGCGCGGAAGCCAGCGATCGGCTGAGGAGGCTGCCAAGCTCGCGGGCCTTGGGCTTGAAGATTGCACCAGCACGTGGTGGGCCCTCTTGGAGACACGCCAGTGGCGGCAGGTGAGCAGTGAAGCCTGGGTGCGCAGGGGAGAGCAATCACCGCTGGGCACCGGACGGGTCTGGGGACCAGCGGGCTGGGGTGCAACAGGGGCACTGGATCGCGCGGGTACCACCGGACACGGTGGCGGCCTCGTGGCAGGGTGAGGGGCGCCGGCCTGGCAGACATGCCCCTGCAGGTGATGACGCGATGTGCGCCGGTGTAGCAGCTTTGCTTGGTCTCCGGCTGTTCCTGCGCAGTTTGAGGGAAGTGAAGGTGCTGGGGTATCAAGCTGATGATGGCATCCAAGACAGGTGTGATGAACTTTGATAGGGCTGGCTGTGAGACTCCTCTGACTCTGGTAGTTGTTGGTTGGAAGGTACCAGGGGCCAACAAGTGCTGTACAGCCAGCAGCTTTGTCTGTGGAGGGATGTTGGTTGTCTGCTGTGTTGGTACCGTCAGCCTGTGGGCAATGTGGGTCAGGATGCGGAGGAAGGTTGTCCTTTGGAGCCTGTAGTGGGCAATGACATCCTCTGGTGTTGAGTCTCTGAGGCTTGTGCATTTTCGGAAGGTCCGCTGTCTTGTTTTGCGTTGCCTCATGGTAGTCCAGGGGGGTGGTCCTGGGGGTGGGGGTGGTGGCGGTGGGTATTGTGGCCCTCTTGGGTCTCCAAGCTGCATGATTAGTAGCACCATGGCATCTGTTGGTCTTCATATGTGGCTCTGGGCTGGGCTCCCTTTCTCCTGCAGGTTTTCGGCCCACTTAAGACCAGAAAAAAGCAGGTCTTAAGTCTCTGCTGCTAACGTGCCTTATCGCCTGTTTTGGCCCGCATCGCCGATCTGGCTGGTCGTTGAGAATATTGCGAAGTGGTGCTATCGTGAGGTTTTGGACGGGAACTCCTACTCTGCTTATAATTAGCGTTAGTTGTCGCTGTCAGCCTTGGCAATGTTTTTAGCGGCAGCTATCGCAGGTAAACTGACAATGTCAACTCTTAGTGCAGGCTTGTGAATAAGGCGAACAAACCTATCACCACTTTTGTGGCGGTAAAGTGCCGCTAAATCAGCGATGAGTCCTTGAGAATATGCCCCATTGTCTCTAAATTAAGTCTGACTGATTTTTTTCCCAAGCCACCAGAGGGTTAAGCAAAGGTTTATTTAGAGAATGTTGTGGCTCACCCTGATAAGGATTGTGTTTATTACTTCAGTGAGGCTCACAAACCTGCCAACTGTCACCCAATTTCATACACCTCTCATTATAAGAAGAAGGTGTGGGCCAAAGTGCTGTGGAATGAGGGTCATCATTGAGTTTATCTATTGGCTGTATCTGAATGTGTCAATAAAGCCTTTCTGGCACTACTCCACATCACATATATATATTTTGATTGAGGCTTAAGCAGCCTTTGTTATTTCCTCATTCTGCATGGATTGGGAAATGAAGGTGGGAGAAATTGGATTGGTGGTTGAGTGTGGTGTTAACCGTGCTCAATCATCAGCCACAATCTATGTTAGGGTGAGCCACAAAAGTCACTGAATTACCCTGTGCTTAACCCACTGGTAGCTTGACCCAAAAGCAGTCAGGCTTCACTTAGAGGCATTGTGGAAAGTATTTATGCAGCACACAAACTGTAATAACATGAAAAGAAAAAACTCAAGAAAAATATCACATACATTCAGAAAAATAGAATACATTTTATTACATTATTTGACAAAAACAAAAAAAAACAATGTGTAGAACCAGAGCTATGCATTTTAAAAGTTTAAGGTAAAATCTAGCTCCTTAAAAAATCAAAACGCCAACCGCGGACATCTAGTTGCACGGGACCGAGTCAAAGTCGAAGAATATGGCACATTGCCATGGAGCACAAGTCGAATCCAAAAAATGGATTGGGCCAAGTTGACGCCTAACTTTCGACTCAGAAAAAATTTCAACAAAAATGTTCTGAGAAGGTAGAGGTTCAGTGAGGCAAGGATGCAGGGGCAGTGTCCGAAGGAGGAGTCGGCATAGTCGGGAAGCTGCTGGATAAAGTCACAGTGAAGATTTCCACGTTCAGACTTCGGGCTTGATTTAGATCTCGTGGACGGTGATGGCTATCCCATTCACCAAGATATAAATTTTATAATATAATTTCCATAGGATATAATGGGATTTATATTTCGGCGGATGGGATATCCATCACCGTTGTGACAGAGTAACCTGTCCACCGAGATCTAAATGAGGCCCTTAGTCTCTTTTTTGGAAGTTGGAAACCTCCAGCAGGACAAGGCTGGAGGCTGTAGCCAACAAGGGCTCCATGAGGCTGAAAACCTCTTCTGCAAAGGCCTGATGAGCAAGATTGGTGATGTGGAGAAGAACATAGATGGAGCGAAGTCAGGCCGATCGCGATGCACCTTAGCTGAATAGAAGAGCAGGTTTGTCCCAGTCTCCTCTCCATTCTCAGAGCAGATTGTGGCCAAACATGTCCTAAGTCTCAAGTGTGGGATTTTGAGCTATCTAGGCACCTTTAGCACCACTTCTAAGGGTCCAGGACTGTGGAGGTACCACTTGGAAGGCTGGGTCCAAGTGCTATTTGAAGATGGTTGGAGCCTTTTCTGTCCAAGAGGGTCTGATCAGTAGGCCAGTCAACTGGCGTTTGGAGTCACTCTCGTAGTCCTGTGTTCAAGAGAGCTGGGCTCAGGCTGCAGGGGAGGCCTTTGAGGGTTAGAGGCAGGCTGAAGGCAGCAGAGCAGTCTTTCCAGATACAGTCCTCTTAAGTACAGAGCAGGCCACAGTAGCAGGCAGTCCTCTGAGAGTCCTTCTGCAGAAAAGCGAACTCAAGAGTGGGTCTGAGGGTCTTATTTTTACACCTGTTGTCTTCTTTGAATTAGGGAGAAGTTTCTAGACTTTTGCTTTGATGTGCTTGGAATTTCCTGCCTCTCCTGCCCTGGTTTCAGTCTAGCTGTAGGCACAATGGACTACAACGGCAGACCTGAGACATGTTTTAAAGGCCCGTTGAAGTGGGTGGCCCAATAAGTGATTTAGGCCTACCAGTAGCATTTAATTTACAAGCCCTGGGTATATGGTATACCACTTTACTAGGTACTTATAAACAAATTAAATGTGCCAATCAGGTGTACACCAATTTCACTATGTTTTAGGGTGTGAGCACAAGCACTTTAGCAGAGGCAAAGATCACAGAGGCCTGAGGACAACAATAACGAATTCAGCAGAAATCGGAAGGGTGAAGATAAAACCCTGCAGAGAGGACCACATCCAAGAGAAGGTCATTTGAAGGTAATAGGGGTTTGTTTGATTTTTGGGTGTAGGAACTGTGAGGTATGAACCTACCTCATACTGCTACAAAGAAGGATAAACTGGTGTTTTGAAAACAGTAGGAAGTCATGCACACATCGTAAAGTTTGCATGAGCTCAAACCTGAAAGCAGGAAGCAAAATGTTTAGGGCAACTGGTCAGGGTCATTTGTACGATCATTTCCCATGGTACAAATTAAACAAAGATTCCCAAAAAAGATAAACAATATTAATCTTGAAAAAAATAAAAAAGACTAAAAATTAACCAGACCAAGATGTTACGAAAATATGTATTTTTCACGTTTTTAGTGGAGGGGTTTACATGCTTTTCTAAAGCAGACACACCTGCACTGATAATGTCTGTAATGTTCCAAAGGCAAACTACTTCCACTGCCAAGCACTTTCCAAACACACTTGGGGTCAACTGGAGGCCACATAAGAACACCTTGGACTGATAAAGGTCTCTGTCTCGCCTGCTCCCCATCACAATACGTTGTAAATCGACTATTGTGCTTTTAAAAGTACGGAAAACTGCATTGCCAAATAATGACAAGCTCGATGCATTTAAGAAAGCCAACGCCGCCATAAATGTATTTGTGTTCTAAGAAGGAGCCTTTGTGTTTTCAAAAGCTAATATACATTAGTATTTTGTCTTGCGCTAATAAAAGACAAAAATAGCAGATTACGGCATATAACATGTATTACCTAGTAACATGGATATGTGTTAAGAGAAGTAGTAGAAGTATAGTTTAATGTATGATTAACTAAAATCTTTGCAATGTCCGAATCATTAAAATGAACACATTTGGTCACAGAGAGACGAATACTTTAATAAGTTAAAAGCAACCATATGTTCATAGAAAGGCCTAAAAAAGCAGCAGCAGCGTATCAAATTAAGGTAATAGGCTTGAATGTTGCAAGATCTTTACAGTGTTTAAGTCGTAAAAGCGAATACATTGATCACAGGTGGATGAGAACTTTAAAATAGGATAAAAGCATGAAAGACCGCTGAGGATATTCACAAGGATCTATCAACGAGTTAATGGCACATTATCGCAGCCAAAGTTGCGATAACCTTATTGCCCCAATCACAAGCTGGTGTTAACAGCCCACAGCACCAGCTTACCCACGATAGCAGCCGCAAAAAACATCGCCACAGATGACCCCTGCAACTATCGCTAATGAGATGCAGAGTAGGCGTTGCCATGCCAAAAGCCCCGAAAACACCACTCCACAACATTCACAACGACCAGCCAGAACTGCAATAAGAACACAAAACAGGCGATAAGGCGCGTTAGCAGCAGGAAAATAACACCGGCACTGACCTGGTGCAAAGTCGGACCACAGCCTGTACCACAAAAGGGAGCCCAGCCCAGAGCCATACCTGAAGAACAACAGATGCACCCGGGCAAATGAACATGCAGCCCGGAGGGCCGAAAGGCCAACAACACCTGCCGCCACCCCCCCTGGACCCCACCTCCCCGGCACCCCCGACCAAAGACATGTCACATCAGCTACACCTAAACATGTACAAAATAATCCGCTTGATGTCGCACAATCACAACTGGTGACATGCATGTGTTGTCACAGAAATGAATATCACACATTCACTTACGAAGCAACAAATAAAACTTTATTAAAATGAACACTGAAATTAAATGAAGACACATATGGCGGCTCCCCTCGAGACAATCCGTAGGTCACAGCCTGCAAGACAAAAATCATGATGAGAAGGTATGCCCTGCGCACATCAAAGCACAGAGAGAAAGCGAAGGAGAGAGAGAGGAAGAGAGGGAGAGAGAGAGAGAAGAAGAGAGGGGGAGAGAGAGAGAGAAGAAGAGAAGGGGAGAGAGAGATTAGAAGAGAGGGAGAGAGAGAGAGAGAGAGAGAGAAGAAGAGAGGGGCAGAGAGAGAGAGATAAGAAGAGAGGGGGAGAGAGAGAGAGAATAAGAGAGGGGGAGTGAGAGAGTGAGTGCCGCCCCTGCGCACCCAGGCCACACTGCTCACCTGCTGCCACCGGTGTGTCTCCAACCACTTGCCGGTATGTATAGCAGTACACCAGGTCACACATCTGAGACAGAGCCATCATCTGAAACAGAGTTCAGATACATGATTGGCAGAGTACACACAATTGCACTAGACAACATCACCTGCCCGCCCATGGACACCCAGGCAGAGGCACCCCAGCCCCTCCCGCCGCCCATCAGAGCATGCCCGCCCATGCACACCCAGGCAGAGGCATTCCAGCCCTCCCACCGCCCATCGGAGCATGCCCGCTCATGCACACCCAGGCCTCACTGCTCACCTTCCGCCACCGGTGTGCAGACAGTAGGTCCCACCATGTGCCGCTGCAAGCCTGAAGCCCGGGGCCCACGGACATGGCATCCTCCACACCATGCAACCCCGCTCCGCAGGTCACCAGGTCTCACGTTTGGTGCTGGGTCTTGATTACTCCATGGCATAGGACATACCAATGCACCCGGCATCATCGCAGGCTGCACACCCGCTCAGCCCAATGGGTGCCACTAACTCTGGGATCCCGGAAGCGATGCCAAGTGGAGGTAGACCCGCGCTGGCCGCTGGCTCTTGCCTACACTGTGGTCCAGCAGGGCACACAATACCTGAGCTGTCCGGACCACCGGGACGGGGCATCATCGCAGGCTGCACACTTGCTCAGCAGCTTAAGGTGCCACTAACTCAGTGCATCCAAAGTCACTGTTCCGTGGCGGTGTGCCTGTGTCAGCCGCAATGCTCTGGGTGCCACTAACCCTGTGCAACCCCAGTCAGCGCCACGTGGTGGTAGGCCCATGACGACCGCAAGGCCTCGGGTGCTACTAACCCTGTGCGAAACACTCATGGACCCTTTATGATTGAGAACCGTGGAGCGTCTGTCATCCAGTCACCACCGTTTAGAGGGGAATGTGACATTGTCGGCGCCTTATGTTGGCGGAGTCACATGGCCTGTGACGCCTGTCCTCAGGGAGTGGCTGTGACATGCTGACAACTAGACCAGTGACCTGCACACCACCAGCTAGTACGCCTGCGATGGGTAGCAATGAGGGCCCCCCCTCGGAGCGTGAGCAGAGTGGTCTGGCCTGCCGTACGCCGGACCAGCGCAGTGCTTGAAACATTGACTCGTGTGCCCTGGGCGTGGTACAGTCCATGTCCGGACATGGAAGTGACTGATGCATGTGTCCCTGTTGTAGTGTGCACGGGACCCGTTACACAATATGCAATGTAGCACCCTCTGACTGGCATCCCACAGGATGAGCATCATTGACGCAAGGGAAATCACTGTCCCTACATTCATCCACACATTCAGACATGAATGATGAAAGACATGACACAGCAGTGCGCCACTGGATGTTTATTGCACATCCAGTGCAGTTCTGCAGCTGGAGCGGTACAGGGCAATGCCAAGCACGCAACACAATATGGGCCTGTGGAGGGCCAGCCAGAGTTCATCCGGGGATGACAAGTACTGCGGAAGAGGGAGGGTAAAGTCCGCAGTCTGGTCGCCGTGTCATTGGTCATCAAACAGGATATGGCAGTCCGTGTCGCTGTCCAAGGTGAGTGCATCGGAGTGTATCAGGGGTCAGTGGAAGGTCATGAGGTCATGTGCGGCACCAAACAGAAACAGGCCAGGTGGCGGAAATGAATGCTATTGCATCCTGATCACAAACCCATCCACGTCCTTGTCCCCGGATGTGTGCTTTGCCCCACCTGTGGGTTTTGCAGTACCGGCTGAGGCACTGTGTGCCACTGACACATCAGGTGCCGGAGTGGATATGTCTGCCGCACTGTGAGGCAATGGCACACCAGGGGGCGGAGATGTGGATGGTGTGGGGGCAGCAGCATTCATCTGCACCACGCCTTGTGGCAGCAATGCCATGATGATGATCTGCAGGGCATGGTAGATCCCAGCTACATTTTGCTGATGTGCAGCGGTGCCTGTCATCCTTTCCGCCTCCATCCACACCATGTCCTCCATGAGCCTCCGCATGTGTGCCAGCTCACGGCTGGTATCGCTGGTGCTCCTCTGAGTGGACAGGTGTTCTTCTCTCCACGTCAGGACTCCAGCGATATCAGTCAGGGCTTGTTGGAGACCATGGAGCGGGACTAGAAACCCATGGATGGCGTCCAGTTTGGTGGCCATGAGGTCGAACCCCACCCCCACCTGCTCAGCCGTCTCCCTCTGGGCGTCCACCACCCTGCATTGGAAGGCTGTGTGTTGTTCCTGGGGGTCTTGGGAGACTGCTGGTGCCATGGGTGCCTCCTGCTGGGGGGTTTGGGTGGTGGGTGGGGTCTCCTCGATGCTGCTGGTCATCCCAGATCCTGGTGTTGAGTTTTTATCTTCGTCGAGGTGGTTGTATCGTGGACATTGTCCACTGTTTAGGCGAACTATGGCATGGTACCGCCTTGTTGTGGATTCCACGTTGACATAGGGTTATTTTCCCGCGATGGGCTGCGATGTTGAGAGTTGTGCTAAGCTACTCTTGCGGTAGTTATCACACGTTCTTGTGAATATACCCCCTAGAAATTGTAGCAGCAGCAAGACACATGCATACGAGGCAATAAAGTGCTAGTTAATAATAAACTGCTAGGCTTAAGTAATGCAAAGCTCTTTTGGTAAACAGAGTGCCGGTGACAAATGGTAAGAGAGTGGTATTTAGTCAAAATATCAAAACCCAAATATCGTCATACCAAAATATTGTCATACAAAAAAAATGTGATATAGAAATAATCGTCTGCAAGATTTACCATTTTAAGGTAAGTCATATCTATTTTGACAATATCGAGATCTTTAATATCGTTTACAAAAATATAGTATTTTATAATATCGTTTGTTGTTTATAATATAGTTTTTTTACTTATTGTTATGTATTTTAGGTAATGTTTTAAATGAATATGAACTAAATGTTTTGTATGATTATTGTTTTTTTTTTTAATACAGTTGTTCCATTTTTAGTAGGCATTACATTTAGTTTAATCATTTTTTGTGATTTTTAATACCGTAGTGGGTTGCGGGGTTCACAGGGGTACAGGGTGTGAAGTAATTTAATTATAAATAATTATTCATTAATTTAAAAATAATATTAATTGTTGAATTGATAATTATGTTAATTGTGTAGTAATTATTTTTTTTACGTTACATTTTAAGTGCAGGTTGTGGGTTTTGCACGGGTATAGGGTGGGAAGTAAATTAATTATAGTCAATTAATAATTATTTTAAACTAATAGTAAACATTTAATTGATAATTAATTATGTTAATTGTGTTATACATTTTGTTTAAGTCTCAGGTGCGGGTTGTGGGTTGTGGGTTTTGGGTTGTGGGTTTTGGGTTGTGGGTTTTGTACGGCTATATGGTGTGAAGTATGGTGTGAAGTAAATTACTTTTAATTTACTAATATTTATTTTTTAATTAATTATGCTAATTGTGGTATTAATCTTTTTAAATGTTAAGTGTTAGGTGAGGTTTGTAGGTTTTGTAGGGGTATAGGGGTTGCACTGAGTCAGAATAGTAAATTTTACCCCTCTGCAATTCAACACTTTCCCTACTGTTACATACATTGGAGTGGGAATAATACATGTTACCCTGTTGCAGGGATTCTGCTCATGTACAGAACTATGCGCAGGGAACCAGGACCTCTGTGTATTGTTGTGTACCAATAAAGCCACCTCAGTGCCCAGAACCCCAATCCGACTAGCATAGTGTCTCATTCGTTCTCCGTACTACAGCGAAGCTACCAATGATTAGACAACCTAGAACATGCGACTTAGTAAACTCTCAGGAATAGTGGGAAACAACAACACTCTTTCGTTCACACTCATACTTGTCCACAATGTGAGTAATCAGAGACACTGTATAGTTTAAAATGTTTATTTTTAACTAACGTGCTCTAAGGTGCAGTACTCTAGCCAATACGAGCAGCATAATACATGAGAACAATATAATTAGCATTGTTACAATTCCATAAAGCACAAAAGGGGAAATCATATTATAATGACAGTGGAAACAGGACTATAGCGCCTTCTACCTACCACCCTCCCCGTGCTCATGAGCTAGTTTAGAATAATTATAGAAGACCTCTGGGCTTTGTCAGCGAGACCCCATACCTACGAGATCAGATGCAATGAATTACATCCCAGGATCAGCACAGCTCTTCTTTGTTGTAAAGGTTTTCTCCAAGTGCCTCCTCATGCATGTAATGCCATATTGAAAAGCACCCGAGTTTCAGTTGGGCTGCTGTGCTTCATGTTATGTCTATGTGCATGGGACCGACCAAAGTGAATCAACAGTATACATTGTTATTCAACCTTGACCAAGCTGTGCAGACAGAGAGCGCGGTGCCCAGCTGGATATGTGAAAGGTAGACAGTTCTCATGTGAAGCAGCGCCAGAAAAGTATTTCACAAGAACAGAGCCATGTAGTGTTGTGTGCAAAAGCGGCAAAATAGCAGCCAAGCATATACTACTTATGCTAACTTAGCAATGTCTGCAGTTAACCCAATTTCCTCACTACAAGTCCTCCCCAATCCAACAGTTTCCCTACTGTTACACTGACACTGACTGGAATGGAAATAGTAAATTCTACCAATCCACAATCCAACACTTTCCCTACTGTTGCACTGACTGCAGTGGGAATAGTATATTTTACCCTTCCACATTCTAACACTTTCACTACTCTTGCACTGTTGTATAAATTGTAGTGGGAATGGTATATCTACTATTTATAGAATTTTACAGCTTAGTTTAGTTTATTTAAAATTTAATTATTATCCTATTAATAATATTTCAATTATTTATTATAAAAAATATTTTGTTTAGTAAATGTATAGAATTTTATGTTGTTTACTTTTTTAATTGTAATTACATTGGTATGTTTTTTAATGCTATAATGTTATTAGGTGTATGTGTGTGTATATATCTATCTATCTATACATGAATATATATATATATATATATATATAGATAGATGTATATAGATTTTTAAATGATTATATTTGAAATAGTTAAAAAAAATTAAATATCAATTGAAAATAAGAGTTTAAGAATATTATTAATTATGTATAACTATATATATATGAGAAGTGTACTTGATCTCCCAAAGCTTGCACTTCCTTTGCAGCGGTAAGAGAGACCCGGACTCCAAAATACGTGGCAAAATAGGTTGTTTTTATTCTTTCAAGCCGTTATATGACGCGTTTCGAGCACCTCCGTGCCCTTGATCACATATGGAAGAACTTTAGTCCCCTTTCACTTTTGTATTTTCAAATGCCACCTCCCCAATCATGTGATGCATCATGTGATGCCATTCAAAAACCATAGACATAAAAAACATTCGTAACTCTGTGTACTATTGGTATTACTGTTTCCACAACAATCCGAGTATATCATGTAAATAAAATTCATCATGTAAACATGTACAATGCTATAAATATATAAATAAATAAATAGATATATAAATATAAATATTTTTCTAAACATATGACAAAGACTTATATACAAAATAGACCCACAATTCTAGTGAGACATATTATATCTGCATAAATGCATTGCTTTGTATAATAGAATCAGATGTGCTAAAATCCAATAAAATTAATATATACAAAAAAGAGAGACATGGCCTATTGGGAAAGTATTCAACTTCGGGATATATATTACTCATTTCGCATATGTCCTGTTTTATAGCTGCGTTAATGCTGTTGGACATAGTCAAAAATTATCCTGAGTTGGGCCAAATGCTACAAGATGAAACTTTTTTATGTTATGACATGAGATTAAATGTATACAAAAATTGTTGTTTCACTCCAAGAAAATATAAATGTACACAGAATGATAAAGTGCAAAGGCTATGTGCAAAAAGCTGCATGATTGCTACTGATCAAGAACAAATAAAGGAACAGCCGTTCCTAAATTATTTTGTGTAAAGTGCTGGTGCCTAAACCTTAAAGTGCATATGTCTATGGACTTTTTCTTTTTCCTCGAATAATGAAATTATCCAAAAAATAGAAGTGAAAGTATAGATAAAAAATATATGTGTTAATATAACTGCCTGAAGTTGGTTCTGCAATGTGTGTAGGGAAAAGAATGTAAATACACTTGTAGATATCATCTAAATAAGTGTATATCCCTTCTGCATAAAATATATTCTGCACAAATATTGTAGCTGCAAGTAAAAATGTATTCGAGGTAGAAATAGAGATTAATTACAAGAAATTATGGAGATCCTCCGTATTATTGAGACCTCTTGGAGCTTTACAGTCAAGTTCCAGAATCATACGTGATTCTAGTTGGCGCAGGAGTTTTTCCCTATTACCTCCCTACGGCAAAGGTGGTACTGCTGCGATTACATAGTACCTAAGGCAGTTTAAGTTGTTATCATGGCATGCCTTAAAATGTCTGGCAACTGGGTATGCTGTGTCATTGTTGAAAATAGCTCTAAGATGTTGTAGAATTCTGACATGCACCTGCAGCTTAGTGCTGCCCACATATTGTAAACCACAGGTGCATGTCAGAACATAGACAGCATACTCAGTCTTACAATTGTAGTTGCCTTTGATAATTATCTCATCATCCTGGAAGGGAGTACTATATTTGGATTTGTTTTGCCCAAATTTGCACGCCCTGCAGCTAGAGCATTTGAAAAATCCCTGTCTAGCTTGTAGCCAAGTTTTTTTCTTTTTCAAATTGGACTCTGGAGTGCTCCTGACTATTTGATTTCTCATAGATACACCCTTCCTAAAAGTTATGGTGGGATCCTTAGTTAATGTAGGTGCCAATACTGCATCAGTGTGTATGATTGGCCAATTCTGTTTGACAATAGATCATATTTTTCTTTCTTGTCGATTAAAGGTAGTGATTAATCTGGGTGTACTATTTTCAGATACTTTTTCCTGATTCTTGGAAGTGTCAGGATTCAGCAGTGAATCTCTGGGCCTGCTAGATATTTTAGTTATCGCTTCTGTGATAATGTTCTCACTGTAGCCTCTACTCCTGAATCGCATTGCTGAGTCTTTTATGCACACATCCAGATCTTCCTTGGTGCTGCATATTCGTTTGAGGCGAAGAAATTCCCCATAGGGGATACTCTTAATCAGGTGGTGTGGGTGTGCGCTATTTGCATGGAGTGTAGAATTCCCTGCCAATTTTTTCCTGTGCAATGTAGTTGCAATACTCCCATTTTTTATGTATACTTTTACATCTAAGAAATCTACACTTTCTTTGTCAATGTGGGATGTAAATTTCAAATTGGCATCGTTAATATTCATGGAATTAACAAAAATGTTTGCACTCTCCACATCACCCTGCCACACAATGAACACATCGTCTATGTATCTGAAAAAATGTTTGACACGTTTATCCAGAAGGCCTGAGTGGGTGGCCCCAAGAGCCAGCTCCTCCCACCAACCAACCATCAAACAGGCATAGCTGGGGGAGAAGCAAGCTCCCATCGCCACCCCTCTCAGTTGCCTGTACACTTGATTGTCATACATGAAGAAATTATTGTTCAAACACCATTGGATCAAGTCAATCAGAATTCTGTTGTGATTGTGGTATTCTATTGGTCTGGTCTTCAAAAATTCACAAATAGCTTCTATTCCTGAACAATGTTCGATACATGTATATAAGGACTCTATGTCCAGGGTCATTAATAGCATATCGTCGGTCCATATGATAGTGCTCAGTTTATTTAAGAAATCTCCCGTGTCCTTAACATATGTCGGTAGTGCTTTAACCATCGGTTGCAAAAAAAAGTCTACATACTGGGATACATGTTCTCCCATGCTGTTTATGGCAGAGATTATTGGACGTCCTGGAATAGGATTTGTATTTTTATGGGTCTTGGGGATGAAATATATTGATGGCATTCTAGGATGTTCCACCCATAAGTACTTAAACTCGTCCATTGATATTAGTCCTTCTCTTTTATATTGGTGTAGTTTTTTTGACAGGTTTTCTTTTGCTTTGTTGTATTGCTGTATGGTCGATTTTTCATAGCAACTTGAATCAGAAAGTTGTCTTATTGCTTCTCTTGTGTAATCATTAATAGGCCAGATCACAATGTTGCCACCTTTGTCTGATTGCATTACCACGATTTCTTGATTGCTTTGGATCTTCTTAATTAATCTTGCATATTCAATTTCTTTGTATTTCTTGTCTCGTTTTTTCCGCTTTACTTTTTGATAAAGTTGTTTTATATCTTCTGTGACCCTTTCATGAAAAATGTCTATCGCATCCTTGGGCATCATGGGGATGAATGTTGATTTATTCTTAAAAGGACTACTGCCTGCTCCTTGTTGTAAGATGCCCATATCCAGTAAATTTTGCTGTGTTGAGACATTAGATGATGGATTGTCATTGTCATCATAAAGTTGCTGTATTGTTAATAGGGACGAAATGTCTGATGTCTGTAGATTGCTCGTAGTTTTCAATTTTAATTGTTCAACTATATATATATATATATATATATTCACTGAAAAAAACATAGGTTTCAGAGACGTTATAGTTAGTTGGACATTTGACTCATATAAAACTAGAGAAATTCGCCCATTATAGTTAGTTGAGCTAACTATAACTCGCGCGCTCGCAATGCACTCGTGATGACGTCAAATATTACATCACTCATGACATGGTCCGTGACATCACTCATGACATCACTCATGACATCTCAAATGACATCACTGATGACATCATCCACGTGATAGTCTGACACACCTCCTCGCACTCTAATATAACCTTTGATACACGTACTCTAAAATACAGACCATTTTCGAAACCATAGACACACCAATACCAGATACTAGATACCCATCCACTGATTCCTATCTATATACTGTGAGCTAGACATACACTCATAGAGTCACTCATACATGCTGTCACTCATCATTACATCAGTATAATATCCATATATACACCTATACATACATCCACACAGTGCGACTGATCCAGAGTTACTCATACATTTACTCAGTTATGCCAAAAATCAATCACACCCATGTACTCACCTATGCAGATATATACACACTACCTGACTTATTTATACACACACCACCTTCCTTATTTATATAGATACTAACACATACTTACTCTCTTATACAATCAGTAATACAAGTGCACATTCATGTATGTAGACTCTTGCAATCACTCTCTCTCACGTATAGTAAATTATACACTCCAACACTCACATATACTGTCTAAAAACAAATATAGTTACTCACATATATACAACTGAGACATCAATTCACTAATCAACACACTTGTACACGCAGTCAGCTACCCATACAGCCCTTCCGAGATGCACTTTTGAATCTATACAACTAGTGAATCAGCCATTCAGACATGTATGAACAGAGTCAGAAACCCCCCACCCATCCACATAGACACTCAGACACCCACACAGAAACTCATACAATCAATCAGTAACCCATGTAGACACTGATGTAGCTACTCACCAACCCATGCACCTGCTTACACACCAACTGAGAGACTAATATAGACATTCACACAGTTTAGTCACTAACCCATGCATTCAGTAACATACGTTCAATCAGTGACTTATACAGTCAGTAATGCATCTACTAAATAATCCATTCAGGCACTTCTACATCCACTTATTCTTCAATAGACCTTGGCATAGATATATATGAAAAATATTTAAGCTTTACAGAAACACACATTCACTGGATGATGTAATCAGTGATGTCATGAGTGATGTTATTTGAGATGTCATCAGTGATGTCATGAGTGATGTCACTGACCATGTCATGAGTGATGTAATATGTGACGTCATCACCAGTGCATTGCGGGCGCACGAGTTATAGTTAGCTCAACTAACGATAACAGGCGAATTTGTCTGGTTTTATGTGAGTCAAATGTCCAACTAACTATAAAGTCTCTGAAACCTATGGTTTTTTCAGTGAATTTCTAAGGTTTTTTAAATTTTAATTCCTAACTATAACTTCCCTGAAAGCTATGGTTTTTTCAGTGAATATATATAAATATATATATATATATATATATGTATATATATATATATATTCACTGAAAAAACCATAGGTTTCAGGGGTGTTAAAGTTAGCTGGACTTTTCACTTGTACAAAACCATTGAAATTCCCCCGTTATAGTTAGTTCAGCTAACTATAACTCGCGCGCCCGCAATGCACTGCTGATGACGTCACATATTACATCACTCATGACATGGTCAGTGACATCACTCATGACATCACTGATGACATCATCCAGTGAATGTCTGTTTTTCTGAAAATTAAATATGTTTTATATATGTATATCTCAAGGTCGATGGAAGAATAAATGGGTGTATAAGTGTCTAAATGGATGATTTGTTTTTGAAAAATTGATTTTGTAACTGACTGATTAAGTGTATCATAGTGAATACATGGCTTAGTGAGTAATGTTTAAATATGTAAATATCTGTATCAGTCTCTCACTTTGTGTATAAGTGGCTGCATGGGTTGGTAAGTAGCTACATGGGTGTCTATATAGGTTATTAGTTGGTTTTTTGAGTATCAGTCTGAGTGTCTGCATGGTTCGGTGGGGGGTATTACGTAGTGCATAGCTGCATGAATGAGTGACTCACTGTTTGTATGTGTTGAAGACAGCATGTGTGCAGGACTGTATGGGTGGATGAGTGTGTGTATGGGTGTGTTAGTGAGTGAATGACTGTCTCAATAGTGTCTTTATGAGTAACTACATATGTTTTAAACTAGTATATGTGACTATTGGTGTATATAAGTGAGTATATGTGAGAGTGAGAGATTGAAAGTGTTCCTGTATGAATAAGTATGTGTTTCTATAAGTGATTGTTTAAAAGACTAAGTATGTGTAAGTTTCCGTAGAAGTAAGTGTGGTGGTGTGTGTATAACTGTATATGCAAGTAAATGTATGTTTGATTCTTTATTAGCATGAGTGACTATGTGTGTGAGTAACTCTATGGATGAGTGGCATTGTGTAACAGGATGTATAGGTGTATGAGCACATATGATGAGTGAGTACATGTATGAGTGACTGTATAGGACTGTTGGTGAATGAGTGGATGTGTATGTGGATCTTAGAATTACTGAAGAGGTTGTTGTAACTGGTATTGGTATGTCCATTGTTTTGAAAATTTTTGTCTCTATTTTTGAATGTGTGTATCAAAGGTTATATTAGGGTGAGAGGAGGTCTGCCACTCTATCACAAGGATGATGTCATCAGTGGTGTCATCAGTGATGTCATTTGAGATGTCATCAGTGATGTCATGAGTGATGTCACTTACCATGTCATGAGTGATGTAATATGTGACGTCATCAGCAGTGCATTGCGGGCGCGCGAGTTATAGTTAGCTGAACTAACTAGAACGGGGGAATTTCA
Organism: Triturus cristatus; assembly: GCF_964204655.1. Classification (NCBI taxonomy): domain Eukaryota; kingdom Metazoa; phylum Chordata; class Amphibia; order Caudata; family Salamandridae; genus Triturus; species Triturus cristatus. The sequence goes on along the minus strand of NC_140591.1, from coordinate 139,298,695 downwards.
ATGGTTTTGTACAAGTGAAAAGTCCAGCTAACTATAACACCCCTGAAACCTATGGTTTTTTCAGTGAATTTCTGAGGTTTTTTAAATGCTAATTCCTAACTATAAGGTGCCTGAAACCTATGGTTTTTCCTTTGAATTTCAAAGGTTTTTTAAATGCTAATTTCTAACTATGCCTACAGAGATAGGACATGTGAAGAAAGAAGAAAAAATGCACAGAAAGAAAAAAAAGAAGTGCAGAAAGAAGCAACAGAAGTCCTCAAAGATGACGAAAAGTGCAGGAAGAAGGATAACATACAGAAAGAACAAGAAGCAGAGCAGAAAGAATCCTTGTTGCAAAATCATCCTGTACCCTCAACTTTTTCAGACGGATACTGGTGGTAACTGAGTCTGACTAACCAGTCCTAGAGCCAGTGCTATGTTAAAAGACACTTAAAATACAGTGAAAACACCTACATACACTAGGGAACATTATGCGTTGGGGTCCCCCTGTGATTAGCATGACCTCCTCTGTAAGCCCCTAGTATATAATAGGGCAGGGGGATTAAAACTACCTCTTAAAACAGGCCACAGGGCGTTTTTGCACACGTTAACTCAGGCCCCGTCCCCTCCCTTCACCACTGTGTAAACACGCCCTGTGTCCGTTTTTAGTTGGGAGATTAAGTTCATTTGAATCCTGAGGGTCCCTAGGGTCCAACTATCCCACTAGGTACTTCCAGTAAGTGCCACAGAGCTGCGTTGCAGAGAGGTGTAAAAAGTGGCACAGCCTGGACCACCTCTCTGCAATGCAGCTCAGTGGCGCTTACTGGAAGCACTTGGTGGGCTAGTTAGCCCCCAGGGGCCCTCAGTATTGAAGGGAAATTATATCCCCAATTTAAAACGTCCCATAGTGCGTGTTTGCACATGTCACCTCAGGCCCCGTCCCCTCCCTTCACCACTGTGTAAACGCGCCCTGTGGCTGTTCTAAGTTGAGAGATTAAGTCCCCTTGAATCCTAAGGGTCCCTAGGGTCAAACTAGACCACTAGGTACCTCCAGTAAGCGCCACAGAGCTGCGTTGCAGAGAGGTGTAAAAAGGGGCTTGGCCTCAGAACACCTGTCTGCAGCGCAGCTCCCTGGCGCATACTGGAGATGCCTGTTGGGCTAGTTGGCCCTCAGGGAGCCTCAGTATTGAAGAGGAATTAATTCCCCAACTTACAACTCGCCAGGGGGCGCGTTTGCAGAGTGCTGCAAGGAGGGGGCGTGGCCTCCAGCACGATGCCAGTCTTTTATTTATTTTACTTTTTTAAGAAGGGGGGCTGTGTGGTTCCCCTTCTTATTCTAATTAATTGGCCCTGATGACCCCATCCCCCAGGGCCTGTCTCCTAATAATATTTTTTGACCCCAATCCCCAGGGCCGGCCACTGTTTTTTATTATTTTAAAAAAATATATATTTATAGACACACCTAGGACATGCTGGACAAACCGTACGTACCTATCACCATGACGATTTGAGTGATATTCATTAAAAGGCGACTATGCATACAATGAATCCACGTGGAATGTATTTACACCCCTAGTGAAGCTCTGACATGTCTGATGCCCTACCGTGCCTAATCCCGGTAGACACCGTTGTCGTTTATTTAGACAAACATGGGTAGCTATTGACGGGTACATTTAATACACATGCACACCAAGCCATTCAAAGGGGATTCGACAAAAATTTGACCAAAACTATGTAAGAAACCCCCCTCACAGTTAATAAAACACACATCCACTGCCGGATGTGTAATACTTTTTATTTTACTCTCTGGAAAGGGGACGAACATCACTTGAGAGTCACAGCGCGCTCCTGGCAGAGCCCAATGCTGTGTTACACCCACCATTGCCTGCCGAGTGCCACACACCTCTGGGTTGTATTCCACCAGCCAGTGCATATGCTATGACACACTCTAGCCCATGTGCACTGTAACACCACCCCATGAATATGTCATGCCACACTTGTCTTCGCACGGGTTATATTGCCCCATCTAACGTGCCTTCCTCGATGCCTATGTTATAACGCACAGTGCTATGCCATACATATTATGGTATCCATCTCTTTGTCACAGTGCATATGCAACGTTACACTCCCCAGCACATATTTTATATTACAACTTTAGAGACTAGTTAGGTTACACAACACTGCCCTGTGCATATTACACTCCAAGGCGCACATCGCATAGCACGCGCTAGTGCCTGTGCTATTTCGCGCTCTCCAATGAATCTGTCATTGCGCATAATGTATTACATATTATATTTCACACCCTGTTCATCTTATATCACACTTTTTGGTGCATAGTTTATACCATACACCATATCTAGTTTTCATTTTCAATCGTGCTCACAGGACTATGTTCTATATAACACTGTGTTCACCTACACTTTTCACGGGCATTACATTTTGCGATAGGGGGTGGAGGGTCAGGGGGTGTTTCTGCCAAGTGAGCCCGGAGTCACAGTCACAAACGTCCTCTTCTTCCTGAATAAAAGTGAGATTATGCTGCATACTTGTTCATATTTTAAGTAGTTTGCACAGACACACGTTTTAAAAACAATAAAGTTCCTAATACCCGCCTTCTCTGAACAGTTAGCTTGCTGCCCCATCCCCCTCCTTCCTATCCTCTGTTGTGTGAATCCATTACTAGCCTCCTCCCTCCTGCCATGCATGGTCTGATGTGCTGCCACTGCCCTCAATTTAGTATGATGTACCAGTCCCCTCCTCCTGCCCTCCATTGCCCAATTCTATGCCCCATCATTGACCTCCTGCTTAAACTCTGTGCTTAGCTTGCTGCCCCTATTCCCCTTCCCCCTGCCCTCCGATGTCTTTGTGCATGCCCCTTCTCCATCCTTTTTGCCCACCATGTTCCATGGACCTGCCACTCCTATCTACTCTGAGTGTTCTGTTGAGCTGCCACTCCCACCTGCCTAGCATTGTCAGATGACTGTAACCTGTCCCTGCCACCTCCACCCTGCCTGTCCACATGCCATGCCCCTATCCTCTTCCTCCTGTCCTACATGGTCCATTGTACTGCCACACCCTTCTGCCCTCCCTGGTCTGTTGTGCTGCAACTGCTCCTCCTGCCTGCCCCGTGCGGTCTGTTGTGAGGCCCCTTCCCCTGAACTTTCTTGTCTGTGCACAGGTCCTGACCCTCCCTTCTATCCTCCATCGTCCAATGTGCATGCCCCTGCACCCTCCTTCTTGCCCATCATAGCCATTGTGCTGCCACTAACCCTCCCACTTGCCATGCATGGTCTTCTGTGCTGCCATGGCCCTCCCACCTTCCCTGTGTGGTCAGTTAGCTGCCCCTGACCCCCTCCCACCTTCCCTCCATGGTCTGTGTGTATGCCATCACAGTCTCACTGTTGCTCTTCATGGTGTGTCTTGCTTCCAGTGCCTATCCTGCCTGACCTCCATGGCTATCTTGCTGCTCCTGCCCTGCCCCCTTGCCCCCAGCCCTCTGTTTACATGTGCAGACCCCTACTCCCTCCCTCCTGGCTTGTCTGTTCCATTGTAATGCCCCTGATCCGTCCCTCCTGCCCTTTATGGTCTGTTATGCTGCAGCTTTCTCTCCTGTCTGTCCATTATGGTCAGCTAGCTACCATTGCCTCTTGCCCCTCTGTTCTCTGTTGTCCATGTGCATGGTCCTGTCCCCTCCCTCTTGCTTTCTATGGATTGTTGTGCTGCACTCCCGTCCCACATGCCCTGTGTGGTGTATTGTGCTGCTGCAAACCCTGATGCCTGCCCTGCAGGGTCAGTTTGGTGCACCTCTCCATGTCCCTCCTGTCCTCTGTTATCCAAGTCCATGTCCCTACCCCATTTCCTTCCATGATCCAATGTACCATACTCGCGAACATTTTGAACTTGGTAAGAGGGAGATTTTGAAAAAAAACTGGGGTATTGATTTTCCCCTTTGAGTTACATTGAAAAAGAGGAGATTGTAGACAAGAGACAGATCAAATAAAGCCCATTTGAGCTTAAAAACATTGGACGTTTCCTGGCTGAATCGGGTCTGTTGGCATGTATGGTTGTACTACCATTGCCTCTTCCTTCTGCCCACAATGGTCTATTACATTGCCACAGCCTCTCTTGCAAGTCCTGTATTGTTGGTTTGTTGCCCCTGCCCCCCTTTCCACTGCCCTCCATAGTCTGTTGTGCTGCCACGGCCCTTCCTGCCTGCTCAGTGTGGTTAAATTGTTGCCTTCGCACCCTCCTACCTGCGTTCAATTTTCAGAGTCCGTGCCCCTGGCCTCTGCCTCTCAACAGTATCCTAATGAACAACTAGATTGCTAATATTCTATATTTATTACAAAAGTGTGGAACGCCTGACGTCATCTTGATGTAATCAAAACTGTAATACCTAGAGAATTTCCTTTAGAAATTACATATATGAGAGGGTCTTATTGGCATCAAAATTATGGTTAGTGCTCTAAAAGACTAAAATAAGGACATATTTTCTGAGGGGCAGATTTACAAGCCCCTTGCGCCACTTTTGCGTCACATTTCCCATGTTAAAAGTGATGCAAAAGTGGCGCAAGAGGCTTGTAAATCTGCCCCTGAGTTTTCAAATAGCGACAAAGCACTTTTAAATTATTTGTTATCTTTATGTTTTTTGTATCCAGTTGACCACTTGATTAAATGTTGCACTTAGGGGAGAGGATGTGGTGTTACTTCCAGAACTGCAGACTTTGCAACTGGGGAACCAGGTTGGAGTTTCTGCTTCAGCTCGACATTCTGTGATTCTGGTCAAATCACTTAGTCTCCCCATTTCTACAACCAAAATGAATTTGTTCTTGTGTGATGTAACCAATGCTCATGTAAAGCACTCCAATACCTGACAAGTCTGCACTATATAACACTGCAAAAACACAAAATAATAAGTGTTTTGCACATTTCTGTCATTGGGCTATATTTGGGCTACATCTGGGTGATTTTGGGCTACATTTGGGCTCTTTTGTCTCCGGTGGCCATCTTGAGAGATTTATTTGTTATGAAGTTTCCTAATTTCCTCATGTACTGCAGTCTCCTCAGTAGGAAATGCTTTCAGTTTTTTACTTTGATTCCATCATGAAGGTATTCAGATATGTCACACATTTGCCATAAATTCTGAAAGTTAGCACTCTAGTTGCTCATTAGATCACTGTAGTAAAACTACTGTTCACCATGGAAGTCTGCTCCTGGTATTAAAAGTGCTTGTTTCAGTCTGCATGTCAGAATTCTTTAATGAAATAGAAGAGGATTTGAGAAGTCACTCAAAATGTGCCCTCATTTTCTTTCTTCAGCATTAATCATAATTTCTATGGCAAAATGAACCCCCTCATTGTGTTCCTTTTTAAATTAAATGTTTTAAGTGTTACCAGTTTATTCCAATCAAGATGGCTTCAGGTGTGCCATACTTTTGTCATAATGAAGACAGTAAGCGCTCTAGTTGTTTTTAACAACACTCTGGGACATTCTGTCATTGGGCTATACTTGGGCTACATCTGGGTGATATTTGGGCTACATTTGGGCTCTTTTGTCTCTGGTGGCCATCTTGGGAGACTTATTTGTTATGAAGTTTCCTAATTTCCTCATTTACTGCTGTCTCCTCAGTAGGAAATACTTTCAGTTTTTTACTTTGATTCCATCAAGAAGGCATTCAGATGTGTCACACATTTGCCATAAATTCAGAATGTTAGCACTCTTTTTGCTCATTAGATCACTGTAGAAAAGCTACTGTTCACCAGGGAAAACTGCTGCTGGTATTGAAAGTGCATGTTTTAGTCTGCATGTCAGAATTTTTTTAATGAAATAAAAGAGGATTTCAGAAGTCAAAATGTGCCCTAGTTTTTCTTTCTGCAGCACTAATCATACTTGTTATGGAAAAATGAACCCCCTCATTTTGTTCCTTTTTAAATTAAATGTTTTAAGAGTTACCACTTTAATCCAAGCAAGATGGCTTCAGGTGTGTCATACGTTTATCATAAGTAGGACTGTTAGCACTCTAGTTGTTCTTTGGAACACTCTGGGAAGCTGCAGTAGAACACATAGGAATCAACTGCCAGTCTCTGCCCTTGTTGGATGTACATGTTTTACTGAGAATGTCAGACTTTATTCTCACATGACTGAGAAAGATAATGTGAATTTACAGAAAATAAGCTCTCAGTTTAGCTTATAGATCACCTTCCAAACCTCTGTGGGAAAAGCATGAGAAAATATTTTTCTCTCAATCATGATATCCCAGCAGAAGGCTTTTTCACATGGTGAAATCACCTTAGAACATACCACAATTCCTAAAATGAGTATGGTACCATCAACAAATGATTTATACTGTAACTAAAGTCTTAAAACCTTCTATTAACTGCAATGCTTTTTAATGAGGTGCTATCATGTATATTGGTCCCAAGATGGCTGCCAACACTTCTTGGATGAAGTGCTGACAGCCAATCAGATCTCAGGATGAGATGTGTGGTTAGGCTCCGCCCACATATATATATGATTTTACTTTTGATTTTCTCAGGAACTACTGAACAGATTGACACCAGACCTGCAAAAGGCACTTCCCTGAGCTGAGGACTACCTCGCTGCCAAATTTCAAGTAATTCTGTTCAGCCGTTCGGGCTGTACCTTGGACTAAAGGTCCCTATGGAAAATTGCATGGGGAAAACGCGTTTTGGGACCCCCCTTATTTCTCAGCCCCCCCTTTAAGAACCCCCCCGAGTCTTTCAGGGTAGGAGCGGAGCGGAGCGCCCCACCTATTTTGAAAATTTCGCAAGGATTTGTCAACCTTTGCCAAAGGCATTCCAAATAGAATGTTGCGGATTTCCTATGGAAACACGGTCCTAACTATAACTATCTACTGGCGACCGCCAGTAGATAATATATATATATATATATATATATATATATATATATATATATATATATATATATATATATATATATATATATATATATATATATATATATATATAAATATTAATGCATGTGTGTTTTAATTTTTGGAGTAAGCACGCTTGCATATGTCTGCCACTCAGAGCTAGGTCTGCCATTTATCTCAGACCTGATAAAAATGGAACCTATCCTCCTATGGCACAGAATATGGTCTAAACCTGAGAAAAAGCTAAATCGGGATGTTTTAGCAGATAGTTTAAAACTTAAAGGAGCGCTACTGATACCATGGCTGAGGTTTATTAGAAATTTCATGTCTGATCTTGCCATTTGGAATATTACAATAACCCGAACTCCGTGCAGTCGATCAGTAGTAAGGAATTAAAAAAACAGGAACTACTTCATCTGGACTCAGTTAGACTGGCAAGTGAGAGCTCAAAGCCCACTGTACAGTATAATCAATTGATTTTATCCTCTTTTAATATGCAGTCTTACTTACTGTTTGTACCTGGTGGCTATGACAGGTTCTTACTAACCCGTTTTAGATGTAATATTTTCTACAGGCTAGTGAGCTTTCCAGGTATGAATATATGGTCACGAACATTAGGACTGTGTCCGTGTGACAACTGTTCGGATCAATCGACAATGCATGTTTTGTTATTCTGTAGGTTTTACAGTAACCTGAGGAGAGTCTGGAGTATCCAAATCCTAAAAGAGCTGGGCCTGAGACAATGCCGTCCTGCATTGATTGTGCTGCAGCTCCTGGACGATGTACAGAGAGCCTGGAGGATAGACATGTTCTTAAAAAAAGTATTTAGCCACAGGAAAACTATCATTTTGTAATCATGGAGACTATTATGATTGTTTGTATGTCAAAATTTTAACGTAATTATGTATAGCTTATAATATTTTATAGTTTTAACGAATTAATTGTTTATATGTACTTTTATGATTGTCTCAAAAAGCAATCGAATAAAGTCTCTTTGAATTAGAATTTGATTTGAGTAAGTATAATAGTTATATTTATTTAAAAATTAATAAAATATATCTAATTTGTATTATATTAGTGTTACTTTTGAGAAAATGTAATGTTTCATATTTATATAAATTATAAAACATGATATTGTGTACAAATATAATAATGATAACGATATTATTAAATCAATATGTTTGACATTTACATTATAAATATAGGATGACAACGATATTTATGTGACGATATTTTGGTATGGTGATATTTCCAGAGGCAATATCTTGTCATTGAACCAGAAAAAGTTTTGACCAAGGTTGTGGACATAGTGGGGTAGTGTAGCAGCATGGTTTGACAAGTTAAGGGTAAGATGTATCCATTCTTAGACATTTAATCATGTGAAAATGTCTGTGCCTTCTGCATGAATTGACATTTTTTCACCTCATTCTCAGGGTCTGAAGTCCAGTGTGGGGTATCCCTTTCCTATATGGTTTGTCATATCTCATTCGCCTCTTTTATGCAAGCTAGTGCAAGACTGATGTACTTGCCGTAATTGGCTAATTCAGTAGGCTCAGTGATGGTGAACACAACGTTCCTTGCCTCAAAAGAGGTTCAAATTCCGTATGCTAGAAAGAGCAGTTTTAACAAGGTATGCCGGGCATGCAGATAGCCTGACAACAGCATAATGAGTGATTGAAGTGCTCGAACTTTTGGGCGCAAATTTTACAATTCCCTTCTTGGAGCGAGAGGACCATTTGGGGTGTAAGTCTTTAGTCTGTAATACCATCAGTTTTACGAACATTATTTGCTTAAGGCAGTTTTCCCGAAGTAGACAGTGGAGGTATGGCTGCAACCTGAAGCAATGTGGATGCGCATTGGTATATGATTTTTCCAGTGGTGTGTTCTTAAGTTTGCCCATGTTGCTTGTTTTTTAGAGTTTCCTGCATGCGAGACCTGTAGCTTATTTAACTTGGGATTTCTCTCTGATTTAAAGATGTTCTGAAGGACTGCTTGCAGGGACTTGGGTGGTGCTTTTATAATCTTTATAAGAGGCTGGCCTATGATTGTCCCGCTAGGCCAAATTCCAGGCTAATCAGGCATTTGTGTGGATATGTGGGCAGTCTGCAGACACTTTTGTAAGTTTTCATTTGGAGTTTATCAAGAACCCTGGTGAATTTATCCGGGTAGGCTTTATGGCCTTATTTGATCATTGGAAGCAGTGTTGCACATATTTTGCATCTTATTAGAACAGCAGAGGGGCTTTCAAGAGAGTTATTCAATTAGAATTATCTGATGATTATTGATTCTGCCTTAGTTACTAGGTGCCTCAAGTGTAATTTAACTCCTGCTTTTGATGATAGCCAAACTCCCAAGTAGTTGTATGAATCGGCATTTTTGATTTTTAGTGGGCGCAGGCTCCATACATGGTCAATCAATCAATCAATCATAGCATTTGTAGAGCACACTATTTACCCGTGAGGGTCTCAAGGTGCTGGGAGAGAGGGTGAATGCTGCTCAAAAAGACAGGTCTTGAGGAGTTTGTTTTCTTGCATGATCTGTCAATGTCGAACCTCTTTAATTAGATTATTCTACATGAACTAATATTCCCTATACACGCATATACATATGCATTTATCCTTTCTGATTATTTGAACTTTATTGAGGAATAACCTCTCTCTATCGATATTAAGGGGGTTATTTATGGGCCCTTGTGTCACTTTTGCGCCGCCGGTGCGTCACTTTTTGTGACACACCAGCGGTGTAAAAAATGCACCATGTTAGACCATATTTATAAAGTGACGCATCTAGGCAGATGCATCACTTTGTAAACCCCTGCACCACATTATTCCTGCGCCACGTATAATGTATGCAGGGGGGGCGTTCTGACGCCAGAAAGGGCTGTAGAAGTGACGCAGTGAAATCTGTAAGATTTCACTGCGCCACTTCTAGGACGCAAATGCGTCAATATCTTACGCCTGCCTCATGGCAGGTGTAAGACTGACGCAGGCACATTTAACATGAGACTTGCCCATGTGTAATGACCCATTACTGGAGTTGCAGCACTGTTGTGATACACTGCAGCAATGCGTCATTTTTGCGCCTACAGATACGTCAGAAATACTGATAACTCCTTGCGACATAATGCGTCATACAATAAATATGACACATCATTGGTGTCGCAAGGAGGGTGCAATCAAAAGTGATGCATCCCTATTTTCTCGCAGCGATGCGTCACTTTTAATAAATGAGGGCTTAAGATTACTTCTGAATCCAAATTGAAACCGTGGAAGACATAGACTTCAAGCAGAAATAATTGGGGTATACATGTTGCTCAGTAACTCTTTCTTTTAAATTTGAAGATTTTGGTGGGCCTCATGTAGTTGAGATTTATATATATATATATTCACTGAAAAAACCATAGGTTTCACACACGTTATAGTTAGCGGACATTTCACTCATAAAAAACCAATGAAATTCCCCCGTTATAGTTAGTGCAGGCAACTATAACTCACGCGACCGCAATCCTCTGCTGATGACATATGTGTCTTTATGAAAAAAAAATATTTGCAATATATGTATAGCTAAAATTTAATGGAAGAAGACATGGGCAAATAAGTGTCTAAATACAGTATTAGCATCAGCAGAGGATTGCGGTCGCGTGAGTTATAGTTGCCTGCACTAACTATAACGGGGGAATTTCATTGGTTTTTTATGAGTGAAATGTCCGCTAACTATAACGTGTGTGAAACCTATGGTTTTTTCAGTGAATTTGCAAGGTTTTTAAAATGCTAATTCCTAACTATAACGTGTGTGAAACCTATGGTTTTTTCAGTGAATTTGTACGTTTTTTTAAATGCTAAGTTACTTTACGCCGTTCGTGGCGTGCGCGCCCACTTCACGCAGTTCGTTCCGTGCGTGCACGGTGCGCTTCGCGCACCGTGCACACAGTGAGCACGCGGTGCGCTTCGCGCACCGCGCGCCCACTTTACGCAGTTAGTGCCGTGCACGCATGCTGGAAACTAATTAAACCTGTCTACCATTGTGGGGCCCACTGGAGGGTTTCTGAACATATGCAAAGCTAAAGGAATTTAAATGTTGGCGCAGAACCCACTGAGGGTGATTAATTGAGTCTTCTGGACTACAAGTCCCTGCAAGCATTACAAAAGGAGCACAATGCGGTGCGGCCCACTGGGGGCAGTACAAATGACGTGCATGCAAAGAGGAACTCTGTGCCACAATTTCACAGCTGCCCAAGAAGAAGAGGCTGCCTGCCTCGAAACGCGTTGGCAATAAAGCAATTTTTCCCTAACATGCAAAGGCAGGTCTTCCGTTTGTAATTGCCTAAAAGGTTACTTCTGCTGGGAGTGCGACGTCGAATGCTTTCGGGCCATTGCTGAAATATATATATATATATATATATATATATATATATATATATATATATATATTATCTACTGGCGGTCGCCAGTAGATAGGTATAGTTAGGACCGAGTTCCCATAGAAAATCTGAAAATTCTATTTTGAATAACTTTGGCGCCGGTTCACTTATCTTCGTGAAATTTTCAAAACTAATGGGGCGCTCCGCTCAGCTCCTACCCTGAAAGTCTCGGGGTGATTCGTCAAGCGGGGGCTGAGAAAAAAGGGGGGTCCCAAAATGCGTTTTTCCCATGCATTTTCCCATAGGACCTTTAGTCGAAGGTACAGCCCGAACGGCTGAACAGAATTACTTGAAATTTGGCAAAGCGGTACTCCTCAGGTCAGGCATGCGCCTTTTGCATATATGGTGTCAATCTGTTCAGTAGTTCCTGAGAAAATCAAAAGTAAAATCATATATATATCTGGGCGGAACCTAACCACACATCTCACCGTGAGATCTGATTGGCTGTCAGCACTTCATCCAAGAAGTGTTGGCAGCCATCTTGGGACCACTATACATGATAGCACCTCATTAAAAAGCATTGCAGTTAATAGAAGGTTTTCAGACTTTAGTTACATTATAAATCATTTGTTGATGGTACCATACTCATTTTAGGAATTGTGGTGTGTTCTATGGTGATTTTACCATGTGAAAAAGCCTTCTGCTGTGATATCATGAATCATGTTTGAGAGAAAACTATTTTCTCATGCTTTTCCCACAGAGGTTTGGAAGGTGATCTATAAGCTAAACTGAGAGCATATTTTCTGTAAATTCACATTATCTTTCTCAGTCATGTGAGAATGAAGTCTGACATTCTCAGTAAAACATGTACATCCAACAAGGGCAGAGACTGTCAGTTGATCCCTTTGTGTTCTACTGCAGCTTCCCAGAGTGTTCTCAAGAACAACTAGAGCGCTAACAGTCCTACTTATGACAAACGGTATGGCATACCTGAAGCCATCTTGGTTGGAATAAAGTGTTAACTCTTAAAACATTTAATTTAAAAAGGAACAAAACGAGGGGGTTCATTTTGCCATAGAAAGTATGAATAGTGCTGCAGAAAGAAAAATTAGGGCACATTTTGAGTGACTTCTCAAATCCTCTTCTATTTCATTAAAAAATTCTGACATGCAGACTGAAAAATGCACTTTCAATACCAGCAGCAGACTTCCCTGGTGAGCAGTAGCTTTACTACAGTGATCTAATAAGCAACTAGAGTGCTAACATTCTGAATTTATGGCAAATGTGTGACACATCAGAATGCCTTCTTGATGGAATCAAAGTAAAAAACTGAAAGTATTTCCTACTGAGGAGACTGTAGTAAATGAGGAAATTAGGAAACATCATAACAAATAAGTCTCCCTAAATGGCCACCAGAGACAAAAGAGCCCAAATGTAGCCCAAATATAACCCAGATGTAGCCCAAGTTTAGCCCAATGACAGAATGTCCCAGAGTATTCTAACGAACAACTAGAGCGCTAACAGTTTTACTTATGACAAAAGTATGGCACACCTGAAGCCATCTTGATTGGAATAAAGTGGTAACACTTAAAACATTTAATTTACAAAGGAACAAAATGAGGGGCTTCATTTTCCCATAGAAATTATGATTAGTGCTGCAGAAAGAAAAATTAGGGCACATTTTGACTTCTCAAACCCTCTTCTATTTCATAAAGAAATTCTGACATGCAGACTGAAACATGCACTTTGAATACCAGCAGCAGACTTCCATGGTGAGCAGTAGCTTTACTACAGTGATCTAATGAGCAACTAGAGTGCTAACATTCAGAATTTATGGCAAATGTGTGACACATCTGAATGCCTTCTTGATGGAACCAAAATAAAAAACTGAAAGTATTCCCACTGAGGAGACTGCAGTAAATAAGGAAATTAGGAAACTTCATAACAAATAAATCTCCAAGATGGCCAACAGAGACAAAAGCGCCCAAATGTAGCCCAAATATCACCCAGATGTAGCCCAAGTATAGCCCAATGACAGAATGTCCCAGAGTGTTCTTAAGAACAACTAGAGCGCTTACTGTCTTACTTATGACAAAAGTATGGCACACCTGAAGCCATCTTGATTGCAATTAACTGGTAACACTTAAAACATTTAATTTTAAAAGGAACACAATGAGGGGGATTATTTTGCCATAGAAATTATGATTAGTGCTGAAGAAAGAAAAATTAGGCACATTTTGAGTGACTTCTCAAATCCTCTTCTATTTCATTAAAAAAATTCTGATATGCAGACTGAAACATGCACTTTTAATACCAGCAGCAGACTTCCGTGGTGAGCAGTAGCTTTACTACAGTGATCTAATGAGCAACTAGAGTGCTAACATTCAGAATTGATGGCAAATGTGTGACATATCTGAATACCTTCTTGATGGAATCAAAGTAAAAAACAGAAAGCATTTCCTACTGAGGAAACTGCAGTAAATGAGGAAATTATGAAACTTCATAACAAATAAATCTCCCAAGATGGCCACCAGAGACAAAAGAGCCCAAATGCAGCAAAAATATCACCCAGATGTAGCCCACATGTAGCCCAATGACAGAAGTGTGCAAAACACTTATTTTTTGTGTATTTGCAGTTTTATATAGTGCAGACTTGTCAGGTATTGGAGTGCTTTACATGAGCATTGGTTACATCACACAAGATCAAATTCCTTTTGGTTGTAGACATGGGGAGATTAAATGATTTGACCAGAATCACAGAATGTTGAGCTGAAGCAGAAACTCCAACCTGGTTCCCCAGTTGCAAATTTTTCAGCTCTGGAAGTAACACCACATCCTCTCCCCTAGGTGCAACATTTAATCAAGTGGTCAACTGGATAAAAAAACATAAAGATTACAAATAATTTAAAAGTTCTTTGTCGCTATTTGAAAACTCAGAAAATATGTCCTCATTTTAGTTTTTTAGAGCACTAACCATAATTTTGATGCAAATAAGACCCTCTCATATATGTAATTTCTAAAGGAAATACTCTAGGTATTACAGTTTTGATTACATCAAGATGACGTCTTTTGTAATAAATATAGAATGTTAGCAATCTAGTTGTTTATTGGGATACTGTTGAGAGGCAGAGACCAGGGGCACGGACTCTGAAAATTGGAGGCAGGTAGGAGAGTGCAGATGCAACAATTTGACCACACTGGGCAGGCAGGAAGGGCAGTGGCAGCACAACAGACTATGGAGGGCAGTGGAAAGGGGGGCAGGGGCACCAAACCAACAATACAGGACTGGCAAGGGAGGCTGTGGCAATATAATAGACCATTGTGGGCAGAAGGAAGAGGCAGTGGTAGTACAATCATACATGCCAACAGACCCGTTTCAGCCAGGAAACGCCCAATGTTTTTAAGCTCAAATGGTCGTTATTTGACCTGTCTCCTGTCTACAATCTCCTCTTTTTCAATGTAACTCAAAGGGGAAAATCAATACCCCAGTTTTTTTTCAAAATCTCCCTCTTACCAAGTTCAAAATGTTCGCAAGTATGGTACATTGGATCATGGTAGGCAGGAGGAAGTGGGATAGGGACATGGACTCGGATAACAGAGGACAGGAGGAACATGGAGAGGTGCACCAAACTGACCCTACAGGGCAGGCATCAGGGTTTGCAGCAGCACAATACACCACACAGTGCATGCGGGACGGGAGTGCAGCACAACAATCCATAGAAAGCAATAGGGAGGGGACAGGACCATGCACATGGACAACAGAGAACAGAGGGGAAAGAGGCAATGGTAGCTAGCTGACCATAATGGACAGACAGGAGAGAAAGCTGCAGCATAACAGACCATAAATTGCAGGAGGAACGGATCAGGGGCATTACAATGGAACAGACAAGCCAGGAGGGAGGGAATAGGGGTCTGAACATGGAAACAGAGGGCTGGGGGCAAGGGGACAAAGCAGGGGCAGCAAGATGACCATGGAGGTCAGGCAGGTTGGGCACTAGAAACAAGACACACCATGGAGAGCAACAATGAGACTATGATGGCATACACACAGACCATGGAGGGAAGGTGGGAGGGGGTCAGGGGCAGCTAGCTGACCACACAGGGAAGGAGAGGCCATGGCAGCACAGAAGAACATGCATGGCAAGCGGGAGGGTTAGTGGTAGCACAATGGCTATGATGGGCAAGAAGGAGGGTGCAGGGGCATGCATAAAGGACCATCGAGGATAGAAGGGACGGTCAGAACCTGGGCACAGACAAGAGAGTTCAGGGGAAGGGGCCTCACAACAGACGGCACGGGGCAGGCAGGAGGACCAGTTGCAGCACAACAGATCAGGGAGGGCAGAAGGGTGTGGCAGTAAAATGAACCATGGAGGACAGGAGGAAGGGGATAGGGGCATTGTATGTGGACAGGCAGGGTGGAGGTGGCAGGGACAGGTTACAGTCATCTGACATGCTAGGCAGGTGGGAGGGGAGTGCAGCTCAACAGAACACTCAGAGTAGATAGGAGTGGCAGGTCCATGGAACATGGTGGGCAAAAAGAATGGAGCAGGGGCATGCACAAAGAGGGCAGGGGCAAGGAGAATAGGGGCAGCAAGCTAAGCACAGAGGCTATGCAGGAGGTCAATGATGGGCGATAGAATTGGGCAATGGAGGGCAGGAGGAGTGGACTGGTACATCATGCTAAATGGAGGGCAGTGGCAGCACATCAGACCATGCATGGCAGGAGGGAGGAGGCTAGTCCGTGGATTCAGACAACAGAGGATAGGGAGGAGGTGGATGGGGCAGCAAGCTAACTGTTCAGAGAAGGTGGGTATTAGGAACTTTATTGTTTTTAAAATGTGTGTCTGTGCGAACTACTTAAAATATGAACAAGTATGCAGCATAATCTCACTTTTATTCAGGAAGAAGAGGACGTTTGTGACTGTGACTCTGAGCTCACTTGGCAGAAACACCCCCTGACTCTCCACCCCCATCGCAAAATGTAATGCCCGTGAAAAGGGTAGGTGGACGCAGTGTTATATAGAACATAGTCCTGAGAGCACGATTGAAAATGAAAACTAGATGTAGTATATGGTATAAACTATGCACCAAAAAGTGTGATATAAGATAAACCGGGGCGTGAAATATAATATGCAATACATTGTGCGCAATGACAGATTCATTGGAGAGCGCGAGATAGCACAGGCACTAGTGCGTGCTATGCGATATGCGCCTTGGAGTGCAATATGCACAGGGCAGTGTTGTGTAACATAACTAGTCTCTAAAGTTGTAATATAAAACATGTGCTGGGGAGTGTAACGTTGCATATGCACTGTGACAAAGATAAGGATCCCAGATTGTAAAATGTATGGCACAGCACTGTGCGTTATAACATAGGCATCGAGGAAGACACGTTAGATGGGGCAATATAACCCGTGTGAAATCAAGTGTGGCATGACATATTCACGGGGTGGTGTTACAGTGCACATGGGCTAGAGAGTGTCATAGCATACGCACTAGCTGGTGAAATACAACACAGAGGTGTGAGGCACTCGGCGGGCACTGGTGGGTGTAACACAGCATTGGGCTCAGCCAGGAGCATGCTGTGACTCTCAAGTGAGGTTCGTCTCCTTTCCAGAGAGTAAAATAAAAAGTATTACACATCGGGCGGTGGATGTGTGTTTTATTAACGTGAGGGGGGTTTCTTGCATAGTTTGGTCGAATTTTTGTCGAATCCCCTTTGAATGGCTTGGTGTGCGTGTATATTAAATGTGCCCGTCAATAGCTACCCATGTTTGTATAAATAAACGCCAAGGGTGTCTACTTGGAGAGTACCCACCGGCGGGGGCACCGGGATTAGGCACGGTAGGGCGTCAGACACGTCAGAGCTTCACTAGCGGTGTAAATACATTCCATGTGGATTCATTCTATGCATAGTCGCCTTTTAATGAATATCACACAAATCGTCATGGTGATAGGTACATACGGTTTGTCCAGCATGTCCTAGGTGTTTCTATAAATATATATTTTTTTTAAATAATAAAAAACAAAGGCCGGCCCCGGGGGATGGGGTCCCCGAAGCCATAAGTGGCCTGAGGAGGGGGGCAACGCAGCCCCCTCCTAAAGAATTTTAAAAAAAAAGGCCATGACCCGGGGGTTGGGGTCCCCGGGGCCGATTAAGGCCTTGGGAGGGCCAAATTTAACAAAAAAAGTTAGGGTGCAGGCCCTGGGGGATGGGGTCTCCAGGGCCAGTAAATTAGAAAAAGAAGGGGGGCCACACAGCCCTCCTTCTTAAAAAAATAAAATAATTAAAAGACCGGCATCGCGCCGGAGGCCACGCCCCCTCCTTGCAGCACTCTGCAAACGCGCCCCCTGGCCAGTTGTAAGTTGGGGAATTAATTCCCCTTCAATACTGAGGGTCCCTGAGGGCCAACTAGCCCAACAGGTATCTCCAGTATGCGCCAGGGAGCTGCGTTGCAGACAGGTGTTCTGAGGCCACGCCCCTTTTTTCACCTCTATGCAACGCAGCTCTGTGGCGCTTACTGGAGGTACCTAGTGGGCTAGTTTGACCTTAGGGACCCTTAAGATTCAAGGGGACTTAATCTTTCAACTTAGAACGGCCACAGGGCACGTTTACACAGTGGTGAAGGGAGGGGACGGGGCCTGAGGTGACGTGTGCAAACACGCCCTGTGGTGCATTTTAAGTTGGGGAAATAATTCCCTTTCAATCCTGAGGGACCCTGGGGGCCAACTAGCCCACCAGGTGCTTCCAGTAAGCGCCACTGCTCTGCGTTGCAGAGAGGTGGTGCAGGCTGTGCCCCTTTTTACACCTCTCTGCAATGGCGCTTACTGGACGTACCTAGTGGGCTATTTTGCCCCTAGGGATCCTCAGGATTCAAATGAACTTAATCTCCCAACAAAAAACGGCCACAGGGCGTGTTTACACAGTGGTGAAGGGAGGGGACGGGGCCTGAGTTAACGTGTGCAAACAAGCCCTGAGGTGCGTTTTAAGTTGGGGAAATAATTCCCCTTCAATCCTGAGGGACCTTGGGGGCCAACTAGCCCACCAGGTGCTTCCAGTAAGCGCCACTGCGCTGCGTTGCAGAGAGGTGGTCTAGGCCGTGCCCCTTTTTAAATCTCTCTGCAACGCAGCTCTGTGGCGCTTACTGGAGTGTGAGACCGGCCTCACGGCGTTGCCCTCCCCATCGTCCCGCCAACCTGCAACCACCCTCAAGACACGACATCCCCGACTCCGGCCGCCCCAGCCACCCCCGATCCACGGGCCGGCCAGAGACCTGACAGACTCAACACCCTACCACGCATGCCCAACCGAGGGAGCGGGAACCCTCGAGCCAGACCCAGAGGCGCCAGCCCAGTCACACCTCGGGTCGCCTTCCCCGGGAGGACTCAATCGGCCACCAGGCCCCTGGGGAGCAGGCGCCTCCCCTACCGAGCGTCTGGGGTCCCTCCCAGACCCACCTGAAAAGACCAAAGAAGTGAGCTGCAGGAAATCCCGCCGAACCCCCTCCGTCAGCCCAGTCCCCCCTCTGCGAGCACTCCGGACTTCAAAGAACCAGCGGAGTATAACAAGGGGTGCCGGAGGAACAAGGACAGAGAAGACCTGGAACCATCTGAGCCTGCTGACGCTGTCGCGGCTCCTGAACGCTGAAGTCACCTGGGCCTGCTGAGTGACTCGCGGCCTCTTGCTATTGAACCATCTGAGCCCTGCGGACGAGGTCGCGGCTCCCGAACACTGATCCACCTAGGCCTGCTGAGTGACTCGCGGCCCCCAGCTATTGAACCATCTGAGCCCTGCGGACGGAATCGCGGCTCCTGAACTCCGACCACCTGTGCCTGCTGAGAGACTCGCGGCGCTCTCCTTGAGGACGACTCGATAAGAGATCGCCCAGAGACACGACACCCTCCAGCTCGAGGATTGTGAGCTTCCGCAGGGTATTTCGCAGAGACACTATCTTGAAAGACTGTCCCGCTACCCCCATTCCCCACGACTGATTTGTGGTACGTTGTGCCACTGCTGTACTATTTGCCTTTGGGTCATAAAGATCCCTGAAATCATCGATAAAAGAACTTATCGTCCTACAAAGAATACGTGTGGTGTCCCTCTGTTCACAGTGCAGATCAGGGTGTGCGCGCCTGGTTCGGCTTACTTGGGTGAGGTGGGTCAAGGGGGTGGGCAAGACGTGTATCGAACCCCCCTTCCGGCAGACGCCTTTCCAACATTTGGTGGCAGACAACGGGATCCGAGCCGACACCGAAGGAGAGCGTGCAGTGAACGACTGACGCACTACCAAACAGAGATGGAAGGAGAAACCTCCCTGGGTGCCACAGGTACCGAAATAAGCTCACCGTTCCGAGAAGATCAATTGGACTATTACACGCATAGAGAACTAAAACAGTTTTGCAAAGACCTTGGCATCGCTACCACCGGACTGAGCACAAAGGAAGACTACCAGAAGGTACTGAAAGCCTGGGTCGAGACGGAGGCGCCCCCAACCCAAACGGAAAGAGACTCTACCCATGAACAAACAAGCACCCCGGCGAGAAACAACGGGCCAGAGGGGAACCTGTCCTCCGAGGAACTAGCGGACCGAGAGAGAAGCCGCAACCACGAACTGGAACGGCAAAACTAAAAATCGAGGGAGAGATAAAACTGGCAGAGAAGAAGTTAGCCGTCGAGCAGCTACGGCTACAAGGGGAACTCGAAGAGAAGAGACTCCAAAGGGAGCACGACGAAAAGAAACTCCAGCTAGAACATGAACGCGGCCTGAAGGAAATTGAGTGGCGGGCTAGACACGAAAAGTCCCAGCTGCCCGGGAATCCCCAGCCCGCTCCCGCCGGGGAAACCAAAGTTCACATCCCCAAGGATGTGGTCAAGGAGTATTATAAGAACGATGATATCCAGCAGTGGTTTAAAGCCTACGAAGTCGCCATGACCTCTCACCGAGTCCCGCAGAAGGATTGGGGGGCTGGCCTATGGGGCCGGTTCTTAAGCGAAGGAAGGGACACTCTGCTCGATCTGCGCTCCGCGGTCATGAACTCCTACAGCCACATGCAGGAAGCCCTCGTGGGCCGGTACGGACTCACCCCCGAAATGTACCGACAACGGTTCCGAGATTGCAAAAAGATACCGGGCACCACGTGGGCCGAATACGTGAACTTTTACAGCCGAGCTCTGGACGGTTGGATCAAGGGCAGCAAGGTCTCCACCTTCGAAGAACTGTTCGATCTGATCGCCTGGGAACATTTAGCGGCCAATTGCTTTATAGAACTGCACCAGCATCTCCTAGACAGTAAACTCACCGACCCTAGGAAGCTGGCTGCTGAGGCTGATCGTTGGGTGAACACCCGGGCCACCCGGGGCCCCGTGGGGGACTACGGCCGCAACAGTCAGGGTCCCCCCCGCCAGAGGGGCGGAGGGAACCACGGCCGACCAAGAGACTTTGCCGGGGGGTCCTCCACCAGCCCCCCCAGCAGCCCACCAGCGGCGGGTTCGGCCCAGTCTCCAGCCAGCACCGGAGCCCCAGGACGACCAGGTCCACGAACTAGGATCACCTGCTTCCGCTGCCAGCAGCCCGGACACTACGCCAATGACCCCCAGTGTCCCCAGTATCAGCGAACCACAACGACCAACCCCACGACCTGGCAGATGGCCTCCGTGGCTCTGGGGGAAGAAATGGAAGACTCCGAGGAATGGGAACCGGCGGCCATGGCCCTGGTCTCCCTTGGGGATCGAGAGATGGTCCCCGGGACACCCTTGCCCGCCAACACAGAGAAATACCGACAGCAGGTGACTATCAACGGCCACCGAGTCGAGGGCCTTCGCGACACCGGGGCGAGTGTCACCGCGGTCCACCGCAGCCTAATTTCCGAAGACCAGATCCTAGCCGGGGCCCTCTGTCCGGTCGTATCCTCCGACAATTCTGAGAGCCTCTGCCAGATGGCCCTGGTGCCCTTCGAGTGGGGAGGGGTCTCCGGAGAACTGAAGGTAGCGGTCCGGAACTCGCAGCCCGTAGACTGCCTCCTGGGCAACGACCTGGAAAATTCCCCGTGGGGGCAGGTAGAACGAAGAGCCCACCTAGAGATGATGGGCCTACCGGAATGGGTCTGCACCACCACGCGCTCCATGACCGCACGAGTGGCCCCCTCCAAGGGCGGTGAAGCCCTCTTACCGAACACTTTCCCCGAGAACAGGGACCCCCTACCAGAAGCAGACAACCCTCCTTCCGAGGAAGAAGGAGACACTAACCCAGGGGAAGGACCGGAACCGTCCGCCCCAGAGGCCCGGATGGAACCCGAAGAACTGCCCGAGTTGGCCCAGTGGCACTGCGAAGGGGGGCCCTCCCGCGAAGAGTTCTGCCAGGAACAGACCACTTGCCCCTCCCTCGAGGGACTTAGACAACAAGCCGAAGCCCAGGTCGCCGGTGATCAAACCGGAACCCATTGGGTTTATTGGGACAATGGCCTCCTCTACAGCGAGCAAAAGTCAGCCGAGCTAGGCGCAGCACGAGTACTGGTGGTACCCCTGCGGTTCCGGAGCCTCCTCCTGGGCCTGGCCCACGATGTACCCTTGGCAGGACACTTAGGCCAAGACAAGACATACCAGCGATTGGTGACCCACTTCTATTGGCCCAAGATGCGAGCGAATGTAGAAACACACTGCAAGTCCTGCCTCACGTGCCAGGGCAGTGGGAAGAGTGGCGGAAAACGCAAAGCTCCCTTACAACCATTCCCCGTTGTAAGTACCCCGTTCGAGCGGGTCGGCATCGACATCGTGGGACCCCTGGATCCGAAGACCGCCCAGGGCAACAGATTCATCCTCGTCCTGGTGGACCATGCCACCCGCTACCCCGAGGCCATCCCCCTCCGCACCGTGACGGCTCCCGTGGTGGGCCGGGCTCTCATGGGGATCTTCTCCCGGGTCGGATTTCCCCGCGAGGTTGTGAGTGATCGCGGCACAAACTTTATATCCCGCTACATGAAGTCCCTGTGGCAGCAGTGCAGAGTCACGTATAAATTCACGACCCCCTACCACCCCCAGGGCAACGGCCTGGTGGAGCGCTTCAACCGAACTCTGAAGGGAATGATCCTGGGCCTCGAAGAGCCCCTGCGCCGGAAGTGGGACGTCCTCCTCCCTTGCCTCCTGTTCGCGTACCGGGAGGTTCCCCAAAAGTCTCTGGGGTTCAGCCCCTTCGAACTGCTGTACGGACATCCCGTTCGAGGGCCCCTAAGCCTGGTCAAAGAGGGCTGGGAGACAAGCCCCCGGGGGACACCCCCAGATGTGTTCCGCTACATCCTGGCGCTCCGCAACCAGACGAGGAAGTTTAGGGAACTTGCAGAGGCTAACCTCGAGGCCAGCCAAGAAGAAATGAAGCGCTGGTATGACCAGAACGCAACCTTGGTCGAGTTCCAGCCGTGCCAGCAGGTTTGGGTCATGGCTCCGGTGAGACCCTGCGCCCTACAAGACAAATGGACTGGTCCATTCAAGGTGGTCGAACGGAAGAGCCAGGTCACATATCTGGTCGACGTACAATCCCCACGGAACCCCCTCCGGGTCCTCCACGTAAACCGTCTCAAGCCCCACTTCGTAAGGACAGAACTGAGTTTGCTACTGGCCACCGATGAGGGGGCAGAAGAGGACACTGAACCCCTGCCCGATCTCCTGTGCACAAAAGAACTGGACGGTTCCGTGGAGGGTGTGAAACTGTCGGACACCCTCACTCCCCAGCAGGCCGACGACTGCCGCCAGCTGCTCGGACAATTCGCAGACCTTTTCTCCCTCATTCCAAGGGTGACCGACTGGCGTGTCCACGACGTGGACACCGGCGACTGCCCACCTGTGAGACACCGAGCCTACCGGGTGCCTGACCGGGTCCGCACCTGCATCAAGATCGAGGTACAGAAAATGCTCAACCTAGGGGTCATCGAGCCCTCCGACAGCCCCTGGGCCAGCCCGGTGGTTCTGGTCCCGAAGGCTGCCTCCCAGGGGTCGCCCCCGAACTAAGATTCTGTGTAGACTATCGGGGGCTCAATGCGGTCACCCGCGCAGACGCTCACCCTATTCCCCGAGCCGACGAGCTCATCGACCGCCTGGGGGCCGCCCAGTTCCTCAGCACTTTCGACCTGACCTGCGGGTACTGGCAGATCGCTCTCACAGAAGGGGCGAAAGAGCGCTCTGCCTTCTCCACGCCAGATGGCCACTACCGCTTCAGGGTCATGCCGTTCGGGATGAAAAACGCCCCAGCCACGTTCCAGCGGTTGGTGAACAAGGTCCTGGCCGGACTCGAGGAGTTCAGCGCAGCGTACCTTGACGACATCGCCGTATTCAGCTCTCAATGGCACGAGCATCTCCAGCACCTCCGACAAGTACTAATGGCCCTGCGCCAAGCGGGCCTGACAGTGAAAGCCAGCAAATGCCAGCTCGGACAAGGCTCCGTGGTCTACCTGGGGCATCAGGTGGGCAGCGGCCAGGTCGCCCCTCTCCAGCCGAAGATCGATGCCATCAAGCCCTGGGAGCCCCCCACCACGCAGACAGAGGTTCGGGCCTTCCTGGGCCTTACGGGGTACTACCGGAGGTTCATGAAAAATTATGGTAGTATCGCAGGGCCCCTCACAGAGTTGACCTCCAAAAAGCTTCCGCAGAAGGTGCAGTGGACCCCCCAGTGCCAGCAGGCGTTCGACGCCTTGAAAACCGTCATGTGCACCGCTCCCGTACTCAAGGCCCCCGACTACTCCCGAGAGTTCGTGGTCCGGACCGACGCATCCGAACATGGCATCGGGGCCGTGCTCTCGCAGTTCGACGACAAGGGCATTGATCAGCCCATAGCCTTCATCAGCCGAAGGCTGCTGCCGAGAGAGCAGCATTGGAGCACTATAGAGCGAGAGGCCTTTGCCGTAGTCTGGGCCCTCAAGAAACTGCGGCCCTACTTGTTCGGAACCCATTTCCGAGTACAGACGGACCACCGGCCCTTGCAGTGGCTAATGCGGATGAGGGGGGAGAACCCCAAGCTACTACGATGGTCCATCTCTCTCCAAGGGATGGATTTCACTGTCGAACATCGCCCCGGGACGGATCATGCCAACGCCGACGGCCTGTCCCGGTTCTTCCGCTTCGGCGAGGAGAACCCCCCAGTGGATGGGTAGTTCTCCACGCCTTTCAGCTGGGGGGGACGCGTGTGAGACCGGCGTCACGGCGTTGCCCTCCCCATCGTCCCGCCAACCTGCAACCACCCTCAAGACACGACATCCCCGACTCCGGCCGCCCCAGCCACCCCCGATCCACGGGCCGGCCAGAGACCTGACAGACTCAACACCCTACCACGCATGCCCAACCGAGGGAGCGGGAACCCTCGAGCCAGACCCAGAGGCGCCAGCCCAGTCACACCTCGGGTCGCCTTCCCCGGGAGGACTCAATCGGCCACCAGGCCCCTGGGGAGCAGGCGCCTCCCCTACCGAGCGTCTGGGGTCCCTCCCAGACCCACCTGAAAAGACCAAAGAAGTGAGCTGCAGGAAATCCCGCCGAACCCCCTCCGTCAGCCCAGTCCCCCCTCTGCGAGCACTCCGGACTTCAAAGAACCAGCGGAGTATAACAAGGGGTGCCGGAGGAACAAGGACAGAGAAGACCTGGAACCATCTGAGCCTGCTGACGCTGTCGCGGCTCCTGAACGCTGAAGTCACCTGGGCCTGCTGAGTGACTCGCGGCCTCTTGCTATTGAACCATCTGAGCCCTGCGGACGAGGTCGCGGCTCCCAAACACTGATCCACCTAGGCCTGCTGAGTGACTCGCGGCCCCCAGCTATTGAACCATCTGAGCCCTGCGGACGGAATCGCGGCTCCTGAACTCCGACCACCTGTGCCTGCTGAGAGACTCGCGGCGCTCTCCTTGAGGACGACTCGATAAGAGATCGCCCAGAGACACGACACCCTCCAGCTCGAGGATTGTGAGCTTCCGCAGGGTATTTCGCAGAGACACTATCTTGAAAGACTGTCCCGCTACCCCCATTCCCCACGACTGATTTGTGGTACGTTGTGCCACTGCTGTACTATTTGCCTTTGGGTCATAAAGATCCCTGAAATCATCGATAAAAGAACTTATCGTCCTACAAAGAATACGTGTGGTGTCCCTCTGTTCACAGTGCAGATCAGGGTGTGCGCCTGGTTCGGCTTACTTGGGAGAGGTGGGTCAAGGGGGTGGGCAAGACGTGTATCGAACCCCCCTTCCGGCAGACGCCTTTCCAACATGGAGGTACCTAGTGGTCTAGTTGGACCCTAGGGACCCTCAGGATTCAAGGGGACTTAATCTCCCAACTTAAAACGGCCACAGGGCGTGTTTACACAGTGGGGAAGTGAGGGGATGGGGCCTGAGGTGATGTGTGCAAACACGCCCTGTGGCGCGTTTTAAGAGGTAGTTTTAATCCCCTGCCTTATTATATACTAGGGGCTTACAGAGGAGGTCATGCTGATCACAGAGGGACCCCAACGCATAGTGTTCCCTAGTGTATGTAGGTGTTTTCACTGTATTCTGAGTGTCTTTTAACATAGCACTGGCTCTAGGACTGGTTAGTCAGACTCAGTTACCACCAGTATCCGTCTGAAAAAGTTGAGGGTACAGGATGATTTTGCAACAAGACTTCTTTCTGCTCTTCTGTTTGTTCTTTCTGCACGTTATCCTTCTTCCTGCACTTTTCTTCGTCTTTGAGGACTTCTGTTGCTTCTTTTTGCATTTCTGCATTTTTTCTTCTTTCTTCACATGTCCTATCTCTGTAGGCATAGTTAGAAATTAGCATTTAAAAAACCTTTGAAATTCACTGAAAAAACCATAGGTTTCAGGCACGTTATAGTTAGGAATTAGCATTTAAAAAACCTTAGAAATTCACTGAAAAAAACATAGGTTTCAGGGGCGTTATAGTTAGCTGGACTTTTCACTCGTACAAAACCATTGAAATTCCCCCATTATAGTTAGTTCAGCTAACTATAACTCGCGCGCCCACAATGCACTGCTGATGACGTCACATATTACATCACTCATGACATGGTGAGTGACATCACTCATGACATCACTGATGACATCTCAAATGACATCACTGATGACATCATCCTTGTGATAGAGTGGCAGACCTCCTCTCCCCCTAATATAACCTTTGATACACACATTCAAAAATAGAAACTAAAATTTTCAAAACAATGGACATACCAATATCAGTTACAACAACCTATTCAGTAATTCTAAGATCCACATACACATCCACTCATTCACCAACAGTCCTATACAGTCACTCATACATGTACTCACTCATCATATGTACTCATACACCTATACATCCTGTTACACAATGCCACTCATCCATAGAGTTACTCACACACATGGTCATTCATGCTAATAAAGAATCAAACATCCATTTACTTGCATATACAGTTATACACACACCACCACACTTATTTCTACAGAAACTTACACATACTTAGTCTTTTAAACAATCACTTATAGAAACACATACTTATTCATACAGGAACTCTTTCAATCTCTCACTCTCACATATACTCACTTATATACACCAATAGTCACACATACTAGTTTAAAACATATGTAGTTACTCATAAAGACACTATTGAGACAGTCATTCACTCACTAACACACCCAAGCACACACTCATCTGCCCATACAGACCTGCACACATGCTGTCTTCAACACAAACAGTGAGTCACTCATTCATGCACCTATGCACTACGTAATACCCCCCACCGAACCATACATACACTCAGACACTCATACTGATACTCAAAAAACCAACTAATAACCTATATAGACACTCATGTAGCTACTCACCAACCCATGCAGCCACTTATACACAAAGTGAGAGACTGAAACAGATATTTACATATTTAAACATTACTCACTAAGCAATGTATTCACTAAGATACACTTAATCAGTCAGTTATACAATCAATTTTTCAATAACAAATCATCCATTTAGACACTTATATACCCATTTATTCTTCCATCGACCTTGAGATATACATATATAAAACATGTCATTTTCAGAAAAACACACATTCACTGGATGATGTCATCAGTGATGTCATCAGTGATGTCATTTGAGATGTCATCAGTGATGTCATCAGTGATGTCACTGACCATGTCATGAGTGATGTAATATGTGACGTCATCAGCAGTGCATTGTGGGAGCGTGAGTTATAGTTAGCTGAACTAACTATAATGGGGCAATTTCAATGGTTTTGTACGAGTGAAAAGTCCAGCTAACTATAACGCCCCTGAAACCTATGTTTTTTTCAGTGAATTTCTAAGGAATTTCAATGGTTTTGTACGAGTGAAAAGTTCAGCTAAATATAACGCCCCTGAAACCTATGGTTTTTTCAGTGAATATATATATATATACACACACACACACACAAACATACACACATACATATACATATATAGGCTTGAATGTCTCTTCAAATACTGGTTTCAGAATCGTAAATTATGATTTTTCATATTTCCATATACTAATATATACTGTCAGAAGGAAATTTGGTTTACTCTATCCTCCTTGCATAGTCTTTGCTTCTTCATAATTGTGCATTTATTAACAAAAGGATTCCTAGCTTTCTCCAAAGTGAATTCTGAATGACTTTCTATTCATTTTCTTTGCTGGTAAAACACGGAGGCGCATCCCTGGAAATCAGCAGGGATGCGCCAGGAAAGATGCGTCACGCAAGTTTACCCTTGCGCCACCACAGATGCGCCGCATTTACAATGCAGCGCATCGTGGCGCAAGGATAAACAGATGTGTGATGCATCTGATAGCATAAGGGCGGCGCATTGCTGGAGTCGTGTCGCAAGCCCGACGCAACTCCAGCAATGCTCAGGGGCTGCCCATACCTAACATGCTGCGTCATGCCTTACGCCTGCTTCAAGCAGGCGCAGGGTTTTGACGCAGCAGCGTCGGAAAAGTGACTCAGTGAAATCTTGTAGATTTCACTGCGTCACTTTTCCGAGGCTTTTTCCGACGAAACGCCCACCGTGCATACATTAAACCTGACGCAGGTTTAATGTAGCGCAGGGCTTTACAACATGACGCATCTCCCGAGATGCATCACGTTGTAAATAAGGCGCAACATGGCGCATGGTTTACGCCGCCGCTGCGTCACAGAAGTGACGCAATGGTAGCGTAAATCTGCCCCGGAGACACTAAGGGGCAGATTTATGTTTCCTGGCGCATCCCTGCAAATCAGCAGGGATGCGCCAGGAAAGATGCGTCACGAAAGTTTACCCTTGCGCCACAATAGATGTGCCGCATTTACAATGCAGCGCATCGTGGCGCAAGGATAAACAGATGCGTTACTCAGCTGATGGCGGAAGGGTGGCGCATTGCTGGAGTTGCGTCGCAAGCGCGACGCAGCTCCAGCAAGGCTCGGGGGTGCCCTATCATTACAATGCTGCTTCAATGCTTACGCCTGCTTCAAGCAGGCACAGGGTTTTGACACAGCATTGGCTCAAAAGTGACTGAGTGAAATCTTGTAGATTTCACTCAGCCACTTTTAGGAGGCGTTCCTGCGATGGAACGCCCCCCCTGCACAGGTACGCCTACTTCAGGCGCAGGGCTTTACAACGTGACGCATCTCCCAGATGCGTCACATTGTAAGTACCCCGCAGCATGAAGCAGGATTTGCGCCACCGCTGCGTCACAAAAGTGACGCAACTGAGGCGTAAATGAGGCGCAAAGGGGCTCATAAATCTGCCCCTAATCTCTCACTAGCACTCTAGAACTTGAACTTCAATATAACATACTCGAGCCCATGTGATAATTAGAGGCACGACTTAACACTCGTGCTGATAAGTTGCTCAGAAACACTCCTCATGACCTTCTGCCTTGTTCAGGACAAACGGAACCCTGCTCTCAAACTGGTGAACTCCGACACCCATGCGCAGGGGTTAGACGCCAGTTTCAGCTCACTCTCATCAAATTCTCCTCAAGAAGCAGGCGTTCTGAGGCGATGCTACTGCTCACCTCAGGAATTCAGTTGAAAAGCGCTGCGCTCAGCTCACCCACGCACCTAATCTTGAATCTGTTTCGACAACTAAGCACATCTTAAAATTCCTGCGATGTAGAATTTGCACACATTTTAATAATGTGTGAATCAGCAGCTTGCTACAAGGACACACTTTCTTCCATAAGGGATACTGACTAGTAAAAAGGTATTTGGCTTTTTTCATCTTTCTTTTTGATACAATTACATTACAATGCAGTGGATTCTTCACACTTGCTGTTTGACTCATTTTAAGGCTTGCTTTTCGTAGTCTTCGTATGTCCAATCTGCTTTCTGATGTCATTTGAGATGTCATCAGTGATGTCATCAGTGATGTCACTGACCATGTCATGAGTGATGTAATATGTGACGTCATCAGCAGTGCATTGTGGGCGCGCGAGTTATAGTTAGCTGAACTAACTATAATGGGGGAATTTCTATGGTTTTGTACGAGTGAAAAGTCCAGCTAAATATAACGCCCCTGAAACCTATGGTTTTTTCAGTGAATATATATATATATACGCACACACACACACAAACATACACATATACATATACATATACATATATAGGCTTGAATGTCTCTTCAAATACTGGTTTCAGAATCGTAAATTATGATTTTTCATATTTCCATATACTAATATATACTGTCAGAAGGAAATTTGGTTTACTCTATCCTCCTTGCATAGTCTTTGCTTCTTCATAATTGTGCATTTATTAACAGAAGGATTCCTAGCTTTCTCCAAAGTGAATTCTGAATGACTTTCTATTCCTTTACTTTGCTGGTAAAACACGGAGGCGC
Source organism: Triturus cristatus (assembly GCF_964204655.1). NCBI lineage: Eukaryota > Metazoa > Chordata > Amphibia > Caudata > Salamandridae > Triturus > Triturus cristatus. The sequence continues at coordinate 139,268,632 of NC_140591.1, read as the reverse complement.
ATCCCTGCACGTCAGCAGGGATGCGCCAGGAAAGATGCGTCACGCAAGTTTACCCTTGCGCCACCACAGATGCGCCGCATTTACAATGCAGCGCATCGTGGCGCAAGGATAAACAGATGTGTGACGCATCTGATAGCATAAGGGCGGCGCATTGCTGGAGTCGTATCGCAAGCACGACGCAACTCCAGCAATGCTCAGGGGCTGCCCATACCTAACATGCTGTGTCATGCCTTATGCCTGCTTCAAGCAGGCGCAGGGTTTTGACGCAGCAGCGTCGGAAAAGTGACTCAGTGAAATCTTGTAGATTTCACTGCGTCACTTTTCCGAGGCTTTTTCCAACGAAACGCCCACCGTGCATACATTAAACCTGGCGCAGGTTTAATGTAGCGCAGGGCTTTACAGCGTGACGCATCTCCCTAGATGCGTCACGTTGTAAATAAGGCGCAACATGGCGCATGGTTTACGCCGCCGCTGCGTCACAGAAGTGACGCAATGGTAGCGTAAATCTGCCCCGGAGACACTAAGGGGCAGATTTATGTTTCCTGGCGCATCCCTGCAAATCAGCAGGGATGCGCCAGGAAAGATGCGTCACGAAAGTTTAACCTTGCGCCACAATAGATGCGCCGCATTTACAATGCAGCGCATCGTAGCGCAAGGATAAACAGATGCATGACTCAGCTGATGGCGGAAGGGTGGCGCATTGCTGGAGTTGCGTCGCAAGCGCGACGCAGCTCCAGCAAGGCTCGGGGGTGCCCTATCATTACAATGCTGCTTCAATGCTTACGCCTGCTTCAAGCAGGCGCAGGGTTTTGACGCAGCATTGGCTCAAAAGTGACTGAGTGAAATCTTGTAGATTTCACTCAGCCACTTTTAGGAGGCGTTCCTGCGATGGAACGCCCCCCCTGCACAGGTACACCTACTTCAGGCGCAGGGCTTTACAACGTGACGCATCTCCCAGATGCGTCACGCTGTAAATACCCCGCAGCATGGAGCAAGATTTGCGCCGCCGCTGCGTCACAAAAGTGACGCAACTGAGGCGTAAATGAGGCGCAAGGGGCTCATAAATCTGCCCCTAATCTCTCACTAGCACTCTAGAACTTGAACTTCAATATAACATACTCGAGCCCATATGATAATTAGAGGCACGATTTAACACTCGTGCTGATAAGTTGCTTAGAAACACTCGTCATGACCTTCTGCCTTGTTCAGGACAAACGGAACCCTGCTCTCAAACTGGTGAGCTCCGACACCCATGCGCGGGGGTTAGACGCCAGTTTCAGCTCACTCTCATCAAATTCTCCTCAAGAAGCAGGCGTTCTGAGGCGACGCTACTGCTCACCTCAGGAATTCAGTTGAAAAGCGCTGCGCTCAGCTCACCCACGCACCTAATCTTGAATCTGTTTCGACAACTAAGCACATCTTAAAATTCCTGCGATGTAGACTTTGCACACATTTTAATAATGTGTGAATCAGCAGCTTGCTACAAGGACACACTTTCTTCCATAAGGGATACTGACTAGTAAAAAGGTATTTGGCTTTTTTCATCTTTCTTTTTGATACAATTACATTACAATGCAGTGGATTCTTCACACTTGCTGTTTGACTCATTTTAAGGCTTGCTTTTCGTAGTCTTCGTATGTCCAATCTGCTTTCTGATGTCATTTGAGATGTCATCAGTGATGTCATCAGTGATGTCACTGACCATGTCATGAGTGATGTAATATGTGACGTCATCAGCAGTGCATTGTGGGCGCGCGAGTTATAGTTAGCTGAACTAAATATAATGGGGGAATTTCTATGGTTTTGTACGAGTGAAAAGTTCAGCTAAATATAACGCCCCTGAAACCTATGGTTTTTTCAGTGAATATATATATATATACACACACACACACACAAACATACACACATACATATACATATATAGGCTTGAATGTCTCTTCAAATACTGGTTTCAGAATCGTAAATTATGATTTTTCATATTTCCATATACTAATATATACTGTCAGAAGGAAATTTACTTTACTCTATCCTCCTTGCATAGTCTTTGCTTCTTCATAATTGTGCATTTATTAACAGAAGGATTCCTAGCTTTCTCCAAAGTGAATTCTGAATGACTTTCTATTCATTTTCTTTGCTGGTAAAACACGGAGGCGCATCCCTGCAAATCAGCAGGGATGCGCCAGGAAAGATGCGTCACGCAAGTTTACCCTTGCGCCACCACAGATGCGCCGCATTTACAATGCAGCGCATCGTGGCGCAAGGATAAACAGATGTGTGACGCATCTGATAGCATAAGGGCGGCGCATTGCTGGAGTCGTGTCGCAAGCCCGACGCAACTCCAGCAATGCTCAGGGGCTGCCCATACCTAACATGCTGCGTCATGCCTTACGCCTGCTTCAAGCAGGCGCAGGGTTTTGACGCAGCAGCGTCGGAAAAGTGACTCAGTGAAATCTTGTAGATTTCACTGCGTAACTTTTCCGAGGCTTTTTCCGACGAAACGCCCACCGTGCATACATTAAACCTGACGCAGGTTTAATGTAGCGCAGGGCTTTACAACATGACGCATCTCCCGAGATGCGTCACGTTGTAAATAAGGCGCAACATGGCGCATGGTTTACGCCGCCGCTGCGTCACAGAAGTGACGCAATGGTAGCGTAAATCTGCCCCGGAGACACTAAGGGGCAGATTTATGTTTCCTGGCGCATCCCTGCAAATCAGCAGGGATGCGCCAGGAAAGATGCGTCACGAAAGTTTACCCTTGCGCCACAATAGATGCGCCGCATTTACAATGCAGCGCATCGTGGCGCAAGGATTAACAGATGCGTTACTCAGCTGATGGCGGAAGGGTGGCGCATTGCTGGAGTTGCGTCGCAAGCGCGACGCAGCTCCAGCAAGGCTCGGGGGTGCCCTATCATTACAATGCTGCTTCAATGCTTACGCCTGCTTCAAGCAGGCACAGGGTTTTGACGCAGCATTGGCTCAAAAGTGACTGAGTGAAATCTTGTAGATTTCACTCAGCCACTTTTAGGAGGCGTTCCTGCGATGGAACGCCCCCCCTGCACAGGTACGCCTACTTCAGGCGCAGGGCTTTACAACGTGACGCATCTCCCAGATGCGTCACGTTGTAAATACCCCGCAGCATGAAGCAGGATTTGCGCCACCGCTGCGTCACAAAAGTGACGCAACTGAGGCGTAAATGAGGCGCAAGGGGCTCATAAATCTGCCCTAATCTCTCACTAGCACTCTAGAACTTGAACTTCAATATAACATACTCGAGCCCATGTGATAATTAGAGGCACGACTTAACACTCGTGCTGATAAGTTGCTTAGAAACACTCCTCATGACCTTCTGCCTTGTTCAGGACAAACGGAACCCTGCTCTCAAACTGGTGAACTCCGACACCCATGCGCAGGGGTTAGACGCCAGTTTCAGCTCACTCTCATCAAATTCTCCTCAAGAAGCAGGCGTTCTGAGGCGATGCTACTGCTCACCTCAGGAATTCAGTTGAAAAGCGCTGCGCTCAGCTCACCCACGCACCTAATCTTGAATCTGTTTCGACAACTAAGCACATCTTAAAATTCCTGCGATGTAGACTTTGCACACATTTTAATAATGTGTGAATCAGCAGCTTGCTACAAGGACACACTTTCTTCCATAAGGGATACTGACTAGTAAAAAGGTATTTGGCTTTTTTCATCTTTCTTTTTGATACAATTACATTACAATGCAGTGGATTCTTCACACTTGCTGTTTGACTCATTTTAAGGCTTGCTTTTCGTAGTCTTCGTATGTCCAATCTGCTTTCTGATGTCATTTGAGATGTCATCAGTGATGTCATCAGTGATGTCACTGACCATGTCATGAGTGATGTAATATGTGACGTCATCAGCAGTGCATTGTGGGCGCGCGAGTTATAGTTAGCTGAACTAACTATAATGGGGGAATTTCTATGGTTTTGTACGAGTGAAAAGTCCAGCTAAATATAACGCCCCTGAAACCTATGGTTTTTTCAGTGAATATATATATATATACGCACACACACACACAAACATACACATATACATATACATATATAGGCTTGAATGTCTCTTCAAATACTGGTTTCAGAATCGTAAATTATGATTTTTCATATTTCCATATACTAATATATACTGTCAGAAGGAAATTTGGTTTACTCTATCCTCCTTGCATAGTCTTTGCTTCTTCATAATTGTGCATTTATTAACAGAAGGATTCCTAGCTTTCTCCAAAGTGAATTCTGAATGACTTTCTATTCATTTTCTTTGCTGGTAAAACACGGAGGCGCATCCCTGCACGTCAGCAGGGATGCGCCAGGAAAGATGCGTCACGCAAGTTTACCCTTGCGCCACCACAGATGCGCCGCATTTACAATGCAGCGCATCGTGGCGCAAGGATAAACAGATGTGTGACGCATCTGATAGCATAAGGGCGGCGCATTGCTGGAGTCGTATCGCAAGCACGACGCAACTCCAGCAATGCTCAGGGGCTGCCCATACCTAACATGCTGCGTCATGCCTTATGCCTGCTTCAAGCAGGCGCAGGGTTTTGACGCAGCAGCGTCGGAAAAGTGACTCAGTGAAATCTTGTAGATTTCACTGCGTCACTTTTCCGAGGCTTTTTCCAACGAAACGCCCACCGTGCATACATTAAACCTGGCGCAGGTTTAATGTAGCGCAGGGCTTTACAACGTGACGCATCTCCCTAGATGCGTCACGTTGTAAATAAGGCGCAACATGGCGCATGGTTTACGCCGCCGCTGCGTCACAGAAGTGACGCAATGGTAGCGTAAATCTGCCCCGGAGACACTAAGGGGCAGATTTATGTTTCCTGGCGCATCCCTGCAAATCAGCAGGGATGCGCCAGGAAAGATGCGTCACGAAAGTTTAACCTTGCGCCACAATAGATGCGCCGCATTTACAATGCAGCGCATCGTAGCGCAAGGATAAACAGATGCATGACTCAGCTGATGGCGGAAGGGTGGCGCATTGCTGGAGTTGCGTCGCAAGCGCGACGCAGCTCCAGCAAGGCTCGGGGGTGCCCTATCATTACAATGCTGCTTCAATGCTTACGCCTGCTTCAAGCAGGCGCAGGGTTTTGACGCAGCATTGGCTCAAAAGTGACTGAGTGAAATCTTGTAGATTTCACTCAGCCACTTTTAGGAGGCGTTCCTGCGATGGAACGCCCCCCCCCCCTGCACAGGTACGCCTACTTCAGGCGCATGGCTTTACAACGTGACGCATCTCCCAGATGCGTCACGTTGTAAATACCCCGCAGCATGGAGCAAGATTTGCGCCGCCGCTGCGTCACAAAAGTGACGCAACTGAGGCGTAAATGAGGCGCAAGGGGCTCATAAATCTGCCCCTAATCTCTCACTAGCACTCTAGAACTTGAACTTCAATATAACATACTCGAGCCCATATGATAATTAGAGGCACGACTTAACACTCGTGCTGATAAGTTGCTTAGAAACACTCGTCATGACCTTCTGCCTTGTTCAGGACAAACGGAACCCTGCTCTCAAACTGGTGAGCTCCGACACCCATGCGCGGGGGTTAGACGCCAGTTTCAGCTCACTCTCATCAAATTCTCCTCAAGAAGCAGGCGTTCTGAGGCGACGCTACTGCTCACCTCAGGAATTCAGTTGAAAAGCGCTGCGCTCAGCTCACCCACGCACCTAATCTTGAATCTGTTTCGACAACTAAGCACATCTTAAAATTCCTGCGATGTAGACTTTGCACACATTTTAATAATGTGTGAATCAGCAGCTTGCTACAAGGACACACTTTCTTCCATAAGGGATACTGACTAGTAAAAAGGTATTTGGCTTTTTTCATCTTTCTTTTTGATACAATTACATTACAATGCAGTGGATTCTTCACACTTGCTGTTTGACTCATTTTAAGGCTTGCTTTTCGTAGTCTTCGTATGTCCAATCTGCTTTCTGATGTCATTTGAGATGTCATCAGTGATGTCATCAGTGATGTCACTGACCATGTCATGAGTGATGTAATATGTGACGTCATCAGCAGTGCATTGTGGGCGCGCGAGTTATAGTTAGCTGAACTAACTATAATGGGGGAATTTCTATGGTTTTGTACGAGTGAAAAGTTCAGCTAAATATAACGCCCCTGAAACCTATGGTTTTTTCAGTGAATATATATATATATACACACACACACACACAAACATACACACATACATATACATATATAGGCTTGAATGTCTCTTCAAATACTGGTTTCAGAATCGTAAATTATGATTTTTCATATTTCCATATACTAATATATACTGTCAGAAGGAAATTTACTTTACTCTATCCTCCTTGCATAGTCTTTGCTTCTTCATAATTGTGCATTTATTAACAGAAGGATTCCTAGCTTTCTCCAAAGTGAATTCTGAATGACTTTCTATTCATTTTCTTTGCTGGTAAAACACGGAGGCGCATCCCTGCAAATCAGCAGGGATGCGCCAGGAAAGATGCGTCACGCAAGTTTACCCTTGCGCCACCACAGATGCGCCGCATTTACAATGCAGCGCATCGTGGCGCAAGGATAAACAGATGTGTGACGCATCTGATAGCATAAGGGCGGCGCATTGCTGGAGTCGTGTCGCAAGCCCGACGCAACTCCAGCAATGCTCAGGGGCTGCCCATACCTAACATGCTGCGTCATGCCTTACGCCTGCTTCAAGCAGGCGCAGGGTTTTGACGCAGCAGCGTCGGAAAAGTGACTCAGTGAAATCTTGTAGATTTCACTGCGTAACTTTTCCGAGGCTTTTTCCGACGAAACGCCCACCGTGCATACATTAAACCTGACGCAGGTTTAATGTAGCGCAGGGCTTTACAACATGACGCATCTCCCGAGATGCGTCACGTTGTAAATAAGGCGCAACATGGCGCATGGTTTACGCCGCCGCTGCGTCACAGAAGTGACGCAATGGTAGCGTAAATCTGCCCCGGAGACACTAAGGGGCAGATTTATGTTTCCTGGCGCATCCCTGCAAATCAGCAGGGATGCGCCAGGAAAGATGCGTCACGAAAGTTTACCCTTGCGCCACAATAGATGTGCCGCATTTACAATGCAGCGCATCGTGGCGCAAGGATAAACAGATGCGTTACTCAGCTGATGGCGGAAGGGTGGCGCATTGCTGGAGTTGCGTCGCAAGCGCGACGCAGCTCCAGCAAGGCTCGGGGGTGCCCTATCATTACAATGCTGCTTCAATGCTTACGCCTGCTTCAAGCAGGCACAGGGTTTTGACGCAGCATTGGCTCAAAAGTGACTGAGTGAAATCTTGTAGATTTCACTCAGCCACTTTTAGGAGGCGTTCCTGCGATGGAACGCCCCCCCTGCACAGGTACGCCTACTTCAGGCGCAGGGCTTTACAACGTGACGCATCTCCCAGATGCGTCACATTGTAAGTACCCCGCAGCATGAAGCAGGATTTGCGCCACCGCTGCGTCACAAAAGTGACGCAACTGAGGCGTAAATGAGGCGCAAAGGGGCTCATAAATCTGCCCCTAATCTCTCACTAGCACTCTAGAACTTGAACTTCAATATAACATACTCGAGCCCATGTGATAATTAGAGGCACGACTTAACACTCGTGCTGATAAGTTGCTCAGAAACACTCCTCATGACCTTCTGCCTTGTTCAGGACAAACGGAACCCTGCTCTCAAACTGGTGAACTCCGACACCCATGCGCAGGGGTTAGACGCCAGTTTCAGCTCACTCTCATCAAATTCTCCTCAAGAAGCAGGCGTTCTGAGGCGATGCTACTGCTCACCTCAGGAATTCAGTTGAAAAGCGCTGCGCTCAGCTCACCCACGCACCTAATCTTGAATCTGTTTCGACAACTAAGCACATCTTAAAATTCCTGCGATGTAGACTTTGCACACATTTTAATAATGTGTGAATCAGCAGCTTGCTACAAGGACACACTTTCTTCCATAAGGGATACTGACTAGTAAAAAGGTATTTGGCTTTTTTCATCTTTCTTTTTGATACAATTACATTACAATGCAGTGGATTCTTCACACTTGCTGTTTGACTCATTTTAAGGCTTGCTTTTCGTAGTCTTCGTATGTCCAATCTGCTTTCTGATGTCATTTGAGATGTCATCAGTGATGTCATCAGTGATGTCACTGACCATGTCATGAGTGATGTAATATGTGACGTCATCAGCAGTGCATTGTGGGCGCGCGAGTTATAGTTAGCTGAACTAACTATAATGGGGGAATTTCTATGGTTTTGTACGAGTGAAAAGTTCAGCTAAATATAACGCCCCTGAAACCTATGGTTTTTTCAGTGAATATATATATATATACACACACACACACACAAACATACACACATACATATACATATATAGGCTTGAATGTCTCTTCAAATACTGGTTTCAGAATCGTAAATTATGATTTTTCATATTTCCATATACTAATATATACTGTCAGAAGGAAATTTACTTTACTCTATCCTCCTTGCATAGTCTTTGCTTCTTCATAATTGTGCATTTATTAACAGAAGGATTCCTAGCTTTCTCCAAAGTGAATTCTGAATGACTTTCTATTCATTTTCTTTGCTGGTAAAACACGGAGGCGCATCCCTGCAAATCAGCAGGGATGCGCCAGGAAAGATGCGTCACGCAAGTTTACCCTTGCGCCACCACAGATGCGCCGCATTTACAATGCAGCGCATCGTGGCGCAAGGATAAACAGATGTGTGACGCATCTGATAGCATAAGGGCGGCGCATTGCTGGAGTCGTGTCGCAAGCCCGACGCAACTCCAGCAATGCTCAGGGGCTGCCCATACCTAACATGCTGCGTCATGCCTTACGCCTGCTTCAAGCAGGCGCAGGGTTTTGACGCAGCAGCGTCGGAAAAGTGACTCAGTGAAATCTTGTAGATTTCACTGCGTAACTTTTCCGAGGCTTTTTCCGACGAAACGCCCACCGTGCATACATTAAACCTGACGCAGGTTTAATGTAGCGCAGGGCTTTACAACATGAGGCATCTCCCGAGATGCGTCACGTTGTAAATGAGGCGCAACATGGCGCATGGTTTACGCCGCCGCTGCGTCACAGAAGTGACGCAATGGTAGCGTAAATCTGCCCCGGAGACACTAAGGGGCAGATTTATGTTTCCTGGCGCATCCCTGCAAATCAGCAGGGATGCGCCAGGAAAGATGCGTCACGAAAGTTTACCCTTGCGCCACAATAGATGTGCCGCATTTACAATGCAGCGCATCGTGGCGCAAGGATAAACAGATGCGTTACTCAGCTGATGGCGGAAGGGTGGCGCATTGCTGGAGTTGCGTCGCAAGCGCGACGCAGCTCCAGCAAGGCTCGGGGGTGCCCTATCATTACAATGCTGCTTCAATGCTTACGCCTGCTTCAAGCAGGCACAGGGTTTTGACGCAGCATTGGCTCAAAAGTGACTGAGTGAAATCTTGTAGATTTCACTCAGCCACTTTTAGGAGGCGTTCCTGCGATGGAACGCCCCCCCTGCACAGGTACGCCTACTTCAGGCGCAGGGCTTTACAACGTGACGCATCTCCCAGATGCGTCACGTTGTAAATACCCCGCAGCATGAAGCAGGATTTGCGCCACCGCTGCGTCACAAAAGTGACGCAACTGAGGCGTAAATGAGGCGCAAGGGTCTCATAAATCTGCCCCTAATCTCTCACTAGCACTCTAGAACTTGAACTTCAATATAACATACTCGAGCCCATGTGATAATTAGAGGCACGACTTAACACTCGTGCTGATAAGTTGCTTAGAAACACTCCTCATGACCTTCTGCCTTGTTCAGGACAAACGGAACCCTGCTCTCAAACTGGTGAACTCCGACACCCATGCGCAGGGGTTAGACGCCAGTTTCAGCTCACTCTCATCAAATTCTCCTCAAGAAGCAGGCGTTCTGAGGCGATGCTACTGCTCACCTCAGGAATTCAGTTGAAAAGCGCTGCGCTCAGCTCACCCACGCACCTAATCTTGAATCTGTTTCGACAACTAAGCACATCTTAAAATTCCTGCGATGTAGACTTTGCACACATTTTAATAATGTGTGAATCAGCAGCTTGCTACAAGGACACACTTTCTTCCATAAGGGATACTGACTAGTAAAAAGGTATTTGGCTTTTTTCATCTTTCTTTTTGATACAATTACATTACAATGCAGTGGATTCTTCACACTTGCTGTTTGACTCATTTTAAGGCTTGCTTTTCGTAGTCTTCGTATGTCCAATCTGCTTTCTGATGTCATTTGAGATGTCATCAGTGATGTCATCAGTGATGTCACTGACCATGTCATGAGTGATGTAATATGTGACGTCATCAGCAGTGCATTGTGGGCGCGCGAGTTATAGTTAGCTGAACTAACTATAATGGGGGAATTTCTATGGTTTTGTACGAGTGAAAAGTCCAGCTAAATATAACGCCCCTGAAACCTATGGTTTTTTCAGTGAATATATATATATATACGCACACACACACACAAACATACACATATACATATACATATATAGGCTTGAATGTCTCTTCAAATACTGGTTTCAGAATCGTAAATTATGATTTTTCATATTTCCATATACTAATATATACTGTCAGAAGGAAATTTGGTTTACTCTATCCTCCTTGCATAGTCTTTGCTTCTTCATAATTGTGCATTTATTAACAGAAGGATTCCTAGCTTTCTCCAAAGTGAATTCTGAATGACTTTCTATTCATTTTCTTTGCTGGTAAAACACGGAGGCGCATCCCTGCACGTCAGCAGGGATGCGCCAGGAAAGATGCGTCACGCAAGTTTACCCTTGCGCCACCACAGATGCGCCGCATTTACAATGCAGCGCATCGTGGCGCAAGGATAAACAGATGTGTGACGCATCTGATAGCATAAGGGCGGCGCATTGCTAGAGTCGTATCGCAAGCACGACGCAACTCCAGCAATGCTCAGGGGCTGCCCATACCTAACATGCTGCGTCATGCCTTATGCCTGCTTCAAGCAGGCGCAGGGTTTTGACGCAGCAGCGTCGGAAAAGTGACTCAGTGAAATCTTGTAGATTTCACTGCGTCACTTTTCCGAGGCTTTTTCCAACGAAACGCCCACCGTGCATACATTAAACCTGGCGCAGGTTTAATGTAGCGCAGGGCTTTACAACGTGACGCATCTCCCTAGATGCGTCACGTTGTAAATAAGGCGCAACATGGCGCATGGTTTACGCCGCCGCTGCGTCACAGAAGTGACGCAATGGTAGCGTAAATCTGCCCCGGAGACACTAAGGGGCAGATTTATGTTTCCTGGCGCATCCCTGCAAATCAGCAGGGATGCGCCAGGAAAGATGCGTCACGAAAGTTTAACCTTGCGCCACAATAGATGCGCCGCATTTACAATGCAGCGCATCGTAGCGCAAGGATAAACAGATGCATGACTCAGCTGATGGCGGAAGGGTGGCGCATTGCTGGAGTTGCGTCGCAAGCGCGACGCAGCTCCAGCAAGGCTCGGGGGTGCCCTATCATTACAATGCTGCTTCAATGCTTACGCCTGCTTCAAGCAGGCGCAGGGTTTTGACGCAGCATTGGCTCAAAAGTGACTGAGTGAAATCTTGTAGATTTCACTCAGCCACTTTTAGGAGGCGTTCCTGTGATGGAACGCCCCCCCCCTGCACAGGTACGCCTACTTCAGGCGCAGGGCTTTACAACGTGACGCATCTCCCAGATGCGTCACGTTGTAAATACCCCGCAGCATGGAGCAAGATTTGCGCCGCCGCTGCGTCACAAAAGTGACGCAACTGAGGCGTAAATGAGGCGCAAGGGGCTCATAAATCTGCCCCTAATCTCTCACTAGCACTCTAGAACTTGAACTTCAATATAACATACTCGAGCCCATATGATAATTAGAGGCACGACTTAACACTCGTGCTGATAAGTTGCTTAGAAACACTCGTCATGACAATCTGCCTTGTTCAGGACAAACGGAACCCTGCTCTCAAACTGGTGAGCTCCGACCCCCATGCGCGGGGGTTAGACGCCAGTTTCAGCTCACTCTCATCAAATTCTCCTCAAGAAGCAGGCGTTCTGAGGCGACGCTACTGCTCACCTCAGGAATTCAGTTGAAAAGCGCTGCGCTCAGCTCACCCACGCACCTAATCTTGAATCTGTTTCGACAACTAAGCACATCTTAAAATTCCTGCGATGTAGACTTTGCACACATTTTAATAATGTGTGAATCAGCAGCTTGCTACAAGGACACACTTTCTTCCATAAGGGATACTGACTAGTAAAAAGGTATTTGGCTTTTTTCATCTTTCTTTTTGATACAATTACATTACAATGCAGTGGATTCTTCACACTTGCTGTTTGACTCATTTTAAGGCTTGCTTTTCGTAGTCTTCGTATGTCCAATCTGCTTTCTGATGTCATTTGAGATGTCATCAGTGATGTCATCAGTGATGTCACTGACCATGTCATGAGTGATGTAATATGTGACGTCATCAGCAGTGCATTGTGGGCGCGCGAGTTATAGTTAGCTGAACTAACTATAATGGGGGAATTTCTATGGTTTTGTACGAGTGAAAAGTCCAGCTAAATATAACGCCCCTGAAACCTATGGTTTTTTCAGTGAATATATATATATATACGCACACACACACACAAACATACACATATACATATACATATATAGGCTTGAATGTCTCTTCAAATACTGGTTTCAGAATCGTAAATTATGATTTTTCATATTTCCATATACTAATATATACTGTCAGAAGGAAATTTGGTTTACTCTATCCTCCTTGCATAGTCTTTGCTTCTTCATAATTGTGCATTTATTAACAGAAGGATTCCTAGCTTTCTCCAAAGTGAATTCTGAATGACTTTCTATTCATTTTCTTTGCTGGTAAAACACGGAGGCGCATCCCTGCACGTCAGCAGGGATGCGCCAGGAAAGATGCGTCACGCAAGTTTACCCTTGCGCCACCACAGATGCGCCGCATTTACAATGCAGCGCATCGTGGCGCAAGGATAAACAGATGTGTGACGCATCTGATAGCATAAGGGCGGCGCATTGCTAGAGTCGTATCGCAAGCACGACGCAACTCCAGCAATGCTCAGGGGCTGCCCATACCTAACATGCTGCGTCATGCCTTATGCCTGCTTCAAGCAGGCGCAGGGTTTTGACGCAGCAGCGTCGGAAAAGTGACTCAGTGAAATCTTGTAGATTTCACTGCGTCACTTTTCCGAGGCTTTTTCCAACGAAACGCCCACCGTGCATACATTAAACCTGGCGCAGGTTTAATGTAGCGCAGGGCTTTACAACGTGACGCATCTCCCTAGATGCGTCACGTTGTAAATAAGGCGCAACATGGCGCATGGTTTACGCCGCCGCTGCGTCACAGAAGTGACGCAATGGTAGCGTAAATCTGCCCCGGAGACACTAAGGGGCAGATTTATGTTTCCTGGCGCATCCCTGCAAATCAGCAGGGATGCGCCAGGAAAGATGCGTCACGAAAGTTTAACCTTGCGCCACAATAGATGCGCCGCATTTACAATGCAGCGCATCGTAGCGCAAGGATAAACAGATGCATGACTCAGCTGATGGCGGAAGGGTGGCGCATTGCTGGAGTTGCGTCGCAAGCGCGACGCAGCTCCAGCAAGGCTCGGGGGTGCCCTATCATTACAATGCTGCTTCAATGCTTACGCCTGCTTCAAGCAGGCGCAGGGTTTTGACGCAGCATTGGCTCAAAAGTGACTGAGTGAAATCTTGTAGATTTCACTCAGCCACTTTTAGGAGGCGTTCCTGTGATGGAACGCCCCCCCCCTGCACAGGTACGCCTACTTCAGGCGCAGGGCTTTACAACGTGACGCATCTCCCAGATGCGTCACGTTGTAAATACCCCGCAGCATGGAGCAAGATTTGCGCCGCCGCTGCGTCACAAAAGTGACGCAACTGAGGCGTAAATGAGGCGCAAGGGGCTCATAAATCTGCCCCTAATCTCTCACTAGCACTCTAGAACTTGAACTTCAATATAACATACTCGAGCCCATATGATAATTAGAGGCACGACTTAACACTCGTGCTGATAAGTTGCTTAGAAACACTCGTCATGACAATCTGCCTTGTTCAGGACAAACGGAACCCTGCTCTCAAACTGGTGAGCTCCGACCCCCATGCGCGGGGGTTAGACGCCAGTTTCAGCTCACTCTCATCAAATTCTCCTCAAGAAGCAGGCGTTCTGAGGCGACGCTACTGCTCACCTCAGGAATTCAGTTGAAAAGCGCTGCGCTCAGCTCACCCACGCACCTAATCTTGAATCTGTTTCGACAACTAAGCACATCTTAAAATTCCTGCGATGTAGACTTTGCACACATTTTAATAATGTGTGAATCAGCAGCTTGCTACAAGGACACACTTTCTTCCATAAGGGATACTGACTAGTAAAAAGGTATTTGGCTTTTTTCATCTTTCTTTTTGATACAATTACATTACAATGCAGTGGATTCTTCACACTTGCTGTTTGACTCATTTTAAGGCTTGCTTTTCGTAGTCTTCGTATGTCCAATCTGCTTTCTGATGTCATTTGAGATGTCATCAGTGATGTCATCAGTGATGTCACTGACCATGTCATGAGTGATGTAATATGTGACGTCATCAGCAGTGCATTGTGGGCGCGCGAGTTATAGTTAGCTGAACTAATGATAATGGGGGAATTTCTATGGTTTTGTACGAGTGAAAAGTTCAGCTAAATATAACGCCCCTGAAACCTATGGTTTTTTCAGTGAATATATATATATATACACACACACACACACAAACATACACACATACATATACATATATAGGCTTGAATGTCTCTTCAAATACTGGTTTCAGAATCGTAAATTATGATTTTTCATATTTCCATATACTAATATATACTGTCAGAAGGAAATTTACTTTACTCTATCCTCCTTGCATAGTCTTTGCTTCTTCATAATTGTGCATTTATTAACAGAAGGATTCCTAGCTTTCTCCAAAGTGAATTCTGAATGACTTTCTATTCATTTTCTTTGCTGGTAAAACACGGAGGCGCATCCCTGCAAATCAGCAGGGATGCGCCAGGAAAGATGCGTCACGCAAGTTTACCCTTGCGCCACCACAGATGCGCCGCATTTACAATGCAGCGCATCGTGGCGCAAGGATAAACAGATGTGTGACGCATCTGATAGCATAAGGGCGGCGCATTGCTGGAGTCGTGTCGCAAGCCCGACGCAACTCCAGCAATGCTCAGGGGCTGCCCATACCTAACATGCTGCGTCATGCCTTACGCCTGCTTCAAGCAGGCGCAGGGTTTTGACGCAGCAGCGTCGGAAAAGTGACTCAGTGAAATCTTGTAGATTTCACTGCGTAACTTTTCCGAGGCTTTTTCCGACGAAACGCCCACCGTGCATACATTAAACCTGACGCAGGTTTAATGTAGCGCAGGGCTTTACAACATGACGCATCTCCCGAGATGCGTCACGTTGTAAATAAGGCGCAACATGGCGCATGGTTTACGCCGCCGCTGCGTCACAGAAGTGACGCAATGGTAGCGTAAATCTGCCCCGGAGACACTAAGGGGCAGATTTATGTTTCCTGGCGCATCCCTGCAAATCAGCAGGGATGCGCCAGGAAAGATGCGTCACGAAAGTTTACCCTTGCGCCACAATAGATGTGCCGCATTTACAATGCAGTGCATCGTGGCGCAAGGATAAACAGATGCGTTACTCAGCTGATGGCGGAAGGGTGGCGCATTGCTGGAGTTGCGTCGCAAGCGCGACGCAGCTCCAGCAAGGCTCGGGGGTGCCCTATCATTACAATGCTGCTTCAATGCTTACGCCTGCTTCAAGCAGGCACAGGGTTTTGACGCAGCATTGGCTCAAAAGTGACTGAGTGAAATCTTGTAGATTTCACTCAGCCACTTTTAGGAGGCGTTCCTGCGATGGAACGCCCCCCCTGCACAGGTACGCCTACTTCAGGCGCAGGGCTTTACAACGTGACGCATCTCCCAGATGCGTCACGTTGTAAATACCCCGCAGCATGAAGCAGGATTTGCGCCACCGCTGCGTCACAAAAGTGACGCAACTGAGGCGTAAATGAGGCGCAAGGGTCTCATAAATCTGCCCCTAATCTCTCACTAGCACTCTAGAACTTGAACTTCAATATAACATACTCGAGCCCATGTGATAATTAGAGGCACGACTTAACACTCGTGCTGATAAGTTGCTTAGAAACACTCCTCATGACCTTCTGCCTTGTTCAGGACAAACGGAACCCTGCTCTCAAACTGGTGAACTCCGACACCCATGCGCAGGGGTTAGACGCCAGTTTCAGCTCACTCTCATCAAATTCTCCTCAAGAAGCAGGCGTTCTGAGGCGATGCTACTGCTCACCTCAGGAATTCAGTTGAAAAGCGCTGCGCTCAGCTCACCCACGCACCTAATCTTGAATCTGTTTCGACAACTAAGCACATCTTAAAATTCCTGCGATGTAGACTTTGCACACATTTTAATAATGTGTGAATCAGCAGCTTGCTACAAGGACACACTTTCTTCCATAAGGGATACTGACTAGTAAAAAGGTATTTGGCTTTTTTCATCTTTCTTTTTGATACAATTACATTACAATGCAGTGGATTCTTCACACTTGCTGTTTGACTCATTTTAAGGCTTGCTTTTCGTAGTCTTCGTATGTCCAATCTGCTTTCTGATGTCATTTGAGATGTCATCAGTGATGTCATCAGTGATGTCACTGACCATGTCATGAGTGATGTAATATGTGACGTCATCAGCAGTGCATTGTGGGCGCGCGAGTTATAGTTAGCTGAACTAACTATAATGGGGGAATTTCTATGGTTTTGTACGAGTGAAAAGTCCAGCTAAATATAACGCCCCTGAAACCTATGGTTTTTTCAGTGAATATATATATATATAAACACACACACACACAAACATACACATATACATATATAGGCTTGAATGTCTCTTCAAATACTGGTTTCAGAATCGTAAATTATGATTTTTCATATTTCCATATACTAATATATACTGTCAGAAGGAAATTTGGTTTACTCTATCCTCCTTGCATAGTCTTTGCTTCTTCATAATTGTGCATTTATTAACAGAAGGATTCCTAGCTTTCTCCAAAGTGAATTCTGAATGACTTTCTATTCATTTTCTTTGCTGGTAAAACACGGAGGCGCATCCCTGCACATCAGCAGGGATGCGCCAGGAAAGATGCGTCACGCAAGTTTACCCTTGCGCCACCACAGATGCGCCGCATTTACAATGCAGCGCATCGTGGCGCAAGGATAAACAGATGTGTGACGCATCTGATAGCATAAGGGCGGCGCATTGCTGGAGTCGTGTCGCAAGCCCGACGCAACTCCAGCAATGCTCAGGGGCTGCCCATACCTAACATGCTGCGTCATGCCTTACGCCTGCTTCAAGCAGGCGCAGGGTTTTGACGCAGCAGCGTCGGAAAAGTGACTCAGTGAAATCTTGTAGATTTCACTGCGTCACTTTTCCGAGGCTTTTTCCGACGAAACGCCCACCGTGCATACATTAAACCTGACGCAGGTTTAATGTAGCGCAGGGCTTTACAACGTGACGCATCTCCCTAGATGCGTCACGTTGTAAATAAGGCGCAACATGGCGCATGGTTTACGCCGCCGCTGCGTCACAGAAGTGACGCAATGGTAGCGTAAATCTGCCCCGGAGACACTAAGGGGCAGATTTATGTTTCCTGGCGCATCCCTGCAAATCAGCAGGGATGCGCCAGGAAAGATGCGTCACGAAAGTTTACCCTTGCGCCACAATAGATGCGCCGCATTTACAATGCAGCGCATCGTGGCGCAAGGATAAACAGATGCGTGACTCAGCTGATGGCGGAAGGGTGGCGCATTGCTGGAGTTGCGTCGCAAGCGCGACGCAGCTCCAGCAAGGCTCGGGGGTGCCCTATCATTACAATGCTGCTTCAATGCTTACGCCTGCTTCAAGCAGGCGCAGGGTTTTGACGCAGCATTGGCTCAAAAGTGACTGAGTGAAATCTTGTAGATTTCACTCAGCCACTTTTAGGAGGCGTTCCTGCGATGGAACGCCCCCCCCTGCACAGGTACGCCTACTTCAGGCGCAGGGCTTTACAACGTGACGCATCTCCCAGATGCGTCACGTTGTAAATACCCCGCAGCATGGAGCAGGGTTTGCGCCGCCGCTGCGTCACAAAAGTGACGCAACTGAGGCGTAAATGAGGCGCAAGGGGCTCAGAAATCTGCCCCTAATCTCTCACTAGCACTCTAGAACTTGAACTTCAATATAACATACTCGAGCCCATGTGATAATTAGAGGCACGACTTAACACTCGTGCTGATAAGTTGCTTAGAAACACTCCTCATGACCTTCTGCCTTGTTCAGGACAAACGGAACCCTGCTCTCAAACTGGTGAGCTCCGACACCCATGCGCGGGGGTTAGACGCCAGTTTCAGCTCACTCTCATCAAATTCTCCTCAAGAAGCAGGCGTTCTGAGGCGACGCTACTGCTCACCTCAGGAATTCAGTTGAAAAGCGCTGCGCTCAGCTCACCCACGCACCTAATCTTGAATCTGTTTCGACAACTAAGCACATCTTAAAATTCCTGCGATGTAGACTTTGCACACATTTTAATAATGTGGGAATCAGCAGCTTGCTACAAGGACACACTTTCTTCCATAAGGGATACTGACTAGTAAAAAGGTATTTGGCTTTTTTCATCTTTCTTTTTGATACAATTACATTACAATGCAGTGGATTCTTCACACTTGCTGTTTAACTCATTTTAAGGCTTGCTTTTCGTAGTCTTCGTATGTTCAATCTGCTTTCTGTTGAGTGACTCTTTTTAGGTGGAGGCTTAACGGACGTCCTTTGGGACAGGTGTTGCCTAAGGCATGATGGATTTCACTGGTGATTGCATCCCAATTAGCCAGTAGGTATTTGCAGTTTTGGTTCACAAGTTGTAAGCTTCTGGATGCTACCCAGGATTTGAATTTCTGCTAATTTACTAAACTCCAGTATATTCTCTGAATTAGCTGCAGACTAGAGTCTCCAACTGCCCCCTAGTATGTGTGCTTGCTTATGCTAGTTTTTATGGTGGTGAGGAGAGGACAGTGATCACTCTTGTGGTGTTTTGGAATTTTGAAATTCACATGGGACTCTAAGATTTTGTCAGAGAAGGTTTTTTTTAATTTTGGAGTGTATGTTGGATGCATTTAAGGCGGTGGTTATTAAATAGGGTGCAGAGTGGGTTGGTGTCTTGGCCCTGTATAATAGGGTCTCTCAGTGCTGTCCTCAGGTGGCGGTTATTGAAGTTGCCACAAATTATGACTTCATTGTTAGTGTTTTCACAAAACACTGCCCCAAGCAATTCAACGAATTGAGTCAGCGTGTCTGCCCTCCTGCTCCAAAGACATTAAAATAGAAGTTGGCCAACAGTAGCTTTGATTCCTGATTGTTTACATGCAGGCCTTCCAGGGTAACCAGTCGAATCATTTTGTTGTGTGCTTCAGTCTTTTTTAATTTCAAATCCAGGACCATGCTTAAATATATTGGGGCAGATTTACAAGCCCCTTGAGTCACTTTTACGCTGTCATTGCGTCACTTTTGTGACGCATCGTCAGTGTAAAAGTTGCGGCCCATTTACAACGTGACGCATCTAGGGAGATGCGTCACGTTGTAAAGCCCTACGTGACATTATACCTGCGCCTGGTATAATGTATGCAGGGTAGGCGTTCCCATGTAGGAAAGCCTCGAAAAAGTGACGCAGTGAAATTTACAAGATTTCACTGCGTGACTTTTAGGACGCCACTGCATCAAAACCTTACGCCTGCTTGAAGCAGAAGTAAGGAGTGATGCAGTGTATTGGGAATAGGCTGCAACACGCATTCCTGGAGTTGCGCCGTGCTTGCGACACAACTCCAGCAATGCGTGACTTTTTCCATCAACAGATGCGTCTGAATTTCGGACGCATCTGTCAATCCTTGTGCCATGGAGCGCCGTATTGTAAATACGGCGCATCCATGGTGACGCAAGGGTTTTCCATGGTGGCGCAGGGAAAGTGACGCATCTGTACAGATGCGTCACTTTCTTGTAAATCTGCCCCATTGGGGCCGATTACAAGCCCCTTGGGTCACTTTTGCACCGTTGTTGCGTCACTTCTGTGACGCAGCGGCAGCGTAAAAGTTGCGGCCCATTTACAAAGTGACGCATCTAGGGAGATGCGTCACGTTGTGAAGCCCTGCGCCACATTAAACCTGCGTCAGGTTTAATGTATGAAGGGTGGGCGTTCCGTCGCAGGAAGCCCCGTAAAAGTGACGCAGTGAAATCTACAAGATTTCACTGAGTCACTTTTACGTCCTTGCTGCGTCAAAACCCTGCGCCTGCTTGAAACAGGCGTAAGGAGTGACGCAGCATGTTAGACATTGGGCGCCCCTGAGCATTGCTGGAGTTGCGTCGTGCTTGCGACACGACTCCAGCAATGCGTGACTTTTCCGTCAACAGATGCGTCAGAATTTCTGACGCATCTGCCAATCCTTACGCCATGGTGCGCCGTGTTGTAAATACGGTGCATCCATGGTGACGCAAGGGTTTTGCATGTTGGCGCAGGGAAAGTGACACATCTCTACAGATGCGTCACTTTCTTGTAAATCTGCCCCATTGAGAGGTCTCTCAAAGATGTTTGATTTTACTCTAGGTTGGTGCATTTCTTTGAATCCAGGGATTGTTATGGGACTTGTTGACCAGGTTTCCTGGATGCAGAGAAGGTCATCATTCTTTATGAATGAACTTGCAGTAGAGGATTTAAGTCGTTCTTATATTCCAGCAACATTTCAGGTAATAAAATTCATGCTTTCCTCATGTACCTGTCTCTGGTGAATGACTGTCTTTGCTAGGAATGGTTCTTGTTGCTTCACAGGAGGGTTGATGGCAACCAGCTCCAGTCCTTTTCCTGTCATTTCTCTTTAAACTCCAGTACAATTTTCCTGGTTGGGCCCGGTTGGTTGGAGTAACACATGAGATTCGGAACTTGTTGTAGAGCAAGTTTAGGTATGAGTTTCCTGCTCCTTTGAGGATGCTATGAGGGTGAGCTAGTGTCCTTGACACTCTCTGTGCCTTCAGGGGGTGCGGGTATCTGGGTAACTCTGGTGTCATGATCGCGCTACCCCACTCCTCGAAGGTCAGATTTCTGCTCAGGATTTCTTCTGCCAGTGAGGGGGATTTTGGTGTTAGTTTGGTTGATTCTCTTCCATGCTTATGGTTTGCCCATTTTTTTTATTGTAACTCGAGGATGTCTTCCGTTGATATTTATGCTAGGTCTTAAATGGTTTTAAAATGCAGCAGCATATTTGATCTATTCAAGATGTCCTGTTGACCTTCAGATAGATATTGCAGGGTAAGAATTAGTTTTAGCGGCTTGTGGTCGCTTATGATCTCGTCGGTGGCACCGTTGCCTCTGATGTGCTTGTCCGTGGGTGGTTCATATAGGATCACGTTGAGGCTGCTATGTGAGGAAGCCATGCTGACTAGTTTTTGTGTTTTTGACCGCGCCATTGTGGTAGCTGGGGGGCTTTCAAGACTTTGTTTGTGGTTTGGAGATTTGATGGTTGTGTATTCTCTGACTGGGCTTTATGCGCTATGTGTGAGTCAGGCACATCTTAAGTGAGGGGTGAGCTTACAGAGTGCTCTGGGGTGAATTGAATTGGCAATATGGGTTCAAGCAGCTGAGCTATTGTTATGGGCACATCTACTTTCGGAGGTGACGGACTTGAGCGCTTTACGCAGGAGGAGAACTGTGCACGACGTGCCGATTCCCTCTTAATGGAATCATCCATTTAGGCGACTGAGTGCCCCTAACACTGTAAGAACCATTCGGTGCCACAGTCATATGATCAGACAGTAATAATGAGCACAAGGTGCTGATTCTTTCATTGATTAGGAGGCTGAGTTCCCCTATCTCTTTTACAACCTTTGTGTGCCAATGCGTTTACGACCACAGAGGGTTGAGTGCCCGTCCATCAAGATTTTCATGAGCTACAGGAGTTAGCATTAACAAGCATCCTTAACAGCTATTGGAATCTTAATTTCAATAGGCTATACACAAGATACCCTTCTCTCTTCGTCCTTAGGAAGACCTGTGTTTGATGCTCTTAGTTAGCATTTGTACTAGGGTCGAAACGTCGTTGCTTAACTAGAAGCATCATAACCCTAGATGACCAAAACAAAAATAATGCAATTCTAGGTTACTTTGAGATTTAATATATGTTCTTACTCTATCCCTGAATGTAATGTTGTAAATAATGTTTTGTACCTATTTGTAATTTGTTGTGATATGTGTATCTCACACCCCACTTCCCTGTTATCACTTTAACCTTGTGTATATATATCTTGTATTCTAAATATACATGATTTGTTCATATAAATTTTGGTTATATCTAAATTAATACAATTTGTTTGTGCTTTTAAAGCCAGATGTGTTTAGACAATTGTGTGCTTTTCACATTAACTGTATAAGAAATTTGAAGAAATTTTGATTTAGATAAGTGTGTTGTGGCAGAACCACTGTACGTCTAACGCTTTACAAAGGTTGGGCACTCGTTTATGTCCCAGTCGTTGGTTAGTCCGTCAGTAGCCGAGAGTGCTACGTGGGTGTGCTGCTACCGGGTGTCAGAATTCCACTGCTATTTGCACCAGCAGTCTCTTGTGTGAGCTTAGATTCACTTTTCGCTTATGCCAGGTGCCTTTGCCTGGGCCTGAATCACCCTTGGCAACAGCGAGTGCACACAAATTGCAATTCCTCAAATGTCATCTACATAATCAAGTGTCCATGTGACTTGATTTATGTGGGTATGACATGCAGAAAGGTCAAAGTGTGGGTAATGGAGCACAGAAGCAACATCCGCTGTGCCAAGACCAACACACGCCTCACATCACGCTATGTGGAAAAGGGCCATACGGTGGAAGACATATACTGGACAGTATTGGATAAACCTTTTATCTCATCTACCATAAGGGATCCCTCATATGCTCTTTGTACACATGAACATAAGTGGGCTTACCGTATCAAGAGCCATGAGATAGGGCTTAATGATTAAATCTCCTGGACAGCTCTGGGTAGAAAATCGACTTTAACTCCTCATCTGTAGAACGGTGCAGTAGCATATCAATCAAGCCTGTCCCTCCCACCACGCATTCTTCTCCTTCTGACTATGACATCCTGTATGTAAGGATGGCTGGGTGCGTGGTCTATTCTCCAGGTATGCGTGACGATACCCGCTGGTATCACGTGACGGGAAGTAAAATGCTTAATTACGAACTCTGGGTGCCGAGAGCCGGTGTTCCTTCACGGCACCCGTAGAGACTGACAATAGTGTCGGTGTACCACCCTTGATTAAGTAAGGAGTAGGAGGTGGGTACCTTTTTCTTTTGAGACACCAGATTGAGGGCTTTGTCACAATATGCTCGATACATACGAGTAGTGTTTCGAGTCCCATTCTTCTAATATTCTAATATTTTGACACCAGGCAAGCAAAGGTTCCATTGGCTTGCTTTCCAAGCCGACGGATTTTGGTTTTAGATGGATCCAATATACCGAGGTACACAGACTCATCGCGACAGGGATGCTATCAATACATTTCCTTAGGCATGAGTTTGTGGTTGGGCCACCAGTAACATGGTGGTAGTTTAACAACATCACTGAGGATCGGTATTATTGTTTAAAGACATCATCCTGGGGAACAGCACCCCGCAATTATGGAAATCATGTAGGAATACACATTCAATGTACATTGATCTTCTTCACAGATTGTGACTACAGGGGGTCGCCCTCTACTCCAGTGCCAGTTTTAGCATTCATCTAAATAGACTCGGTAAGATGGCAGAGTTATGTACCATGTATGACCGAGAGAGACCACACCTATTGATACGCCTAAAACTATGAGTACGATAGGGGGGCAGGGTGCCTCAATATCTTTTTTTGTGTGTGGAGGTGTTCATCATCATCATCAGCATATTTGTATATCGCACACTATTTGTATGAATGTATGTTACCCACAAAATGTGTGTGATATACACTATTGTTAGGGCCACTGATTGCCCGCTAGTCTTTAGAGGGTGTGTTATTCGCTGCTTTTGAAACACGCTAGTCGCACCTAATGGGTTGTTTTTAATGTAGAGGAGCACTGGGAGCACAAAAACCTTCACCTTATTTTTATGTCTATATGGTCTGTGTTTTGGACAGATTGCTTTCACTGTTTTTATCAATTCATTTACAGTTACCATTGGATGAGTAAAGTTACCAAACGCTCCAGACTTACAGGTGAGGTAGTTCCCAGTGTAGTGGGTTTACTAGAGGGGTTTGGATTGGAAAAGCAGCATAGGGATCCGGTTTGTCCTGACCAATGCTGGATAATAACCTAAAACTGGCAGAAACATGTTGACCTCTATGCAGAATGGAGGGGTGGTGAGTACCTAATTTACTCACACCACCACCATCCGAGGGTATCTCTATACCCTTTTTTAGATCTGACTAGGAAATCAAGGAATACAATTATTATTAAGATATCTCACAGCCAGTTTTAATCCATTATATGTCTGCACCTTTGTAGGATCCTAGTTTTTTCCTTTTTTTCTCATTGTTTGTATTGTCTACCCCTCCCTATTGCTCCGTCTCTAGCGTTGGGTTGCGCAGAGGCGTTAGTGAATGAATGAATGAACGAACGAATGAATGAATGAATGAATGAATGAATGAATGAATGAATGAAAAGAGCATTTGTAGAGCGCGATGGCTACCCTAAGGCGTCCCAGCGCTGTATAGAACTGTGTGTGCGTAAAACAAGAAGGAGACCTAATCTGAAGTATTAAACAGCAGCGTTTTTAGCCCCTTTCGAAAAGATAGGTGGTTAGGTTCTGAGCGTAGGTGAAAAGGAAGAGAGTTCCAGAGTTTGGACGAGTTGTAAGAAAACAACCGGCCACCGGATCTGGCTCTCTTAATTTTTGGCACCGTGGTCAGGAACATGGAAGCTGATCTGAGATGTCTGGTGGGAAGGTGAGGGGAGATCAGGGAGTGGTTAATGGGGCCGCCTGTTTTCCAAAAGGCGCGATGGGCGATACATAGGCTCTTGAAGGATATTCTTTCCCTGATTGGAAGCCAATGGAGCTTTCCTTAGTTCAGATTTTACTGACAGATGGCGAGGGATCTGCAAAAGAATTCATGCTGCGCAGTTCTGAATGACCTGAAGCTTATTAAGAGTAGCCTGGGGAGCCCCCAGATAGAGGGCATTCCCAAAATCTAAACGAGAAAGTATGAGACCTTGGGTCATGATCTGTCTGGCTTTAAAGGGAAGTAGGGGAAGGATTTTTCGGATAAGCCTGAGAATACCAACACAGGTAGCGGAGAGTTTGGCTGCCTGGTGGGTAAAGTTAAGAGACTTATCCAGCCAGGTACCCAGACTCTTAATTGAGTCCTTGGGGTGGGAGTTGGTCCAAGGCATACTGGCCAAAAGGAGTTATTGATGATGTTAGAAGAGTTGCCCAAGTACATCAGCTCTGTCTTGTCCCCATTTAATTTGAGACAGGATGAGGTCATCCAAGAGGCAACTG
Source organism: Triturus cristatus (assembly GCF_964204655.1). Lineage (NCBI taxonomy): Eukaryota > Metazoa > Chordata > Amphibia > Caudata > Salamandridae > Triturus > Triturus cristatus. The sequence goes on along the minus strand of NC_140591.1, from coordinate 139,242,973 downwards.
CTTCTAAACAATCCCTCATGTTGTTATTTGTCTGTATGTGGGTTTGATTTAAGGCTACCACCAGCTGGGTATTGTCGGCATAAGTCACAATTTTTATCCCAAAAGGGCGGACGATTGCAGCCAAGGGAGCCATATAAACGTTGAAGAGCGTGGGGCTCAACGAAGAGCCCTGCGGCACCCCACATCCCAGAGGTTTGCATGGAGAGGTGGCATTGCTCTCAAAGACCTGAAAGGAACGATCAGACAGAAATGATTTAAACCATCTGAGGACATGGTTTGAGATTCCTACATTGGTGAGCCTCTGGAGTAAGATGCTATGGTTTACAGTGTCGAAATCGGCACTCAGGTCCAGGAGGAAGATGGCGACAGTGCCTCCTTGATCGATAATCCTCCTGGCCTCTTCCGTCACTGTAACAAGCGCGGTCTCAATCCCATGCCGGGGCCGAAACCCAGTCTGGGAGGGGTCCAGCAGATGGTTGGTCTCGAGAAACTCCGTCAGTGTCTTATTGACGTGTTTCTCTAGGATCTTACTGAGCCAGGGTAATAGAGAAATTGGACGATAGTTCGCCGGGTTATTGCTATCTAGGTTGGGTTTTTTTAAAAGAGCTTGGACCATGGCCCGTTTCCATGGTAGCGGGACTATGCCGGTAGCTAAGGAGGCGTTAAGCAGGTCCAGGATAGTGGGTAAAATATGAGAAATGACTAACATCAGAGATCGCGGGGGCGCTGGATCATTGGGGGAGCCAGACTTGATCTGTGGCATGATGGACTGTAAAGACGGACGGTCGAGAGGGGGGAGTATTTCAAGTGTTGCCAGGGGGGAATGCTCTGGCTCAACAGCTTCGACGGTCGTTGAGGAAGTCTGGATGAGAGGAAAAGAGGTGTAGATGGCTTGAATTTTATTATGAAAGAACTCTGCCAAGTTATTGCAACGGAGATGAGCATTAAGGGGATTGGGAGTTTTTTCAGGGATTTTTAGAAGAGTTTTAGCAATGTGGTAAATTTCCCTGGGCTTAGAGGCTGCTGCATTGATCTTAGTTTCAAAAAAAGCAGCTTGTGCGGTTGAAATTTCATTCTTATAAGATTTTATCGCAGCTCTATATGCAATTTTCCTGTGAAGTGAATAATCCAGACGCCATTTCCTCTCCAGTTTTTTGCATAGACGCTTGCTATTTCGCAAGTCTTGGGAGTACCAAGGGGCAGTTTTGATTCCGCGCTTGGGTTTAATATAATCTATGGGAAGTACGGAATCTAAAGAATTTAGAATCCATTTATTGTAGTTTCGATTGGCTAGGATCGGATCAGAATTAAAAGGAGGTCTGGATGATTCGAGGGCCCGAGCCCAGTCAGCCCGAGGGAGTTTCGACCAATTTCGTTCCTTCCGAATGACTATAGAGGAAATAGAGGGGCTGTGTGCAGTAGTCAGGCGAAAGGGGATCAAAAGATGATCTGTCCAGGGCAACGGGGAGGGGTTTTCCACCAGGAGATCTGTGCAGTTGCTGAAGATGGGATCCAGCAAGTGACCCTTACAGTGGGTGGGTTTCATAACTAATTGCTGAAGTTGTAGCGCAGCAAGGTTTGTGGACAGATCTAAGGCATTGCGGTCGGTGGTATCATCAAAGTGAATGTTAACATCTCCTAAAAGAGTGTAGCTTGCTGAGCTACATACTAAACTAGCTAATGAAGAAGATAGGGCGTTAAGGAATTGACCCATAGGCCCCGGAGGGCGGTATATGAGTGTCCCTGAAAAGGTATTGGTGGCAGAAAATTCGAGAGAGAAAGCTAAGCTTTCACAGTTGGGTGGAAAATTAGACAGGCTACGGCAATTATAGCAGTCCTTATAAATAATTGCTAGTCCACCTCCTCTCTCAGTGGGGCGATCTGCCCGTAAGATCTGATATTCTTTTGGCAGTACTTGGATGATATTGGGATCTGATTCAGAATGAAGCCAGGTTTCTGTTAAAAAAAGGGCATCTGGTTTTGTTTCCTCTAACAACAGAGAGATCTCTGTACCATGTTTGGGAAGCGATCTACAATTCAGTAGATACATGCTAAATTGGGTACTTTTTTCCATCGGGTTGCTGAGGAATTGGAAGCCACAGTGTTGGCAGGCTGATCCTCGATCTACTGGATTGCACAGAGGGAGGCATAGGGGAGAGGCCTTAATTCTAAGTTGGTGAAGCACTGAGGAGCTCTACCTCCTAATAATAGTGGAAAACGGAGCAGGGGTCATGGCCCCTAGCCCCGGTCGGCTGCGGACGGGCGCAGACGGGCTTGCCTTTGGCGCGCCGCCGGTGCGCCCTCAGCGCTTGCACCATTGCCCGGTTTATAGCGTGTGGGAAGCAGACGCTAGACTGCTCCCCACGCTACTCCCAAGATGGCGGGCGGACAAAAATCAGGTACTACAGCGTTTCAAGGATGTTTAAAGTGTGCCACAGTTAAATGAATGTAAAAGATTAAAATCACAATAAACAATGACTTATTTTAAAAGCCCCCTAAAAAACCACAGCAAGATAAAACTACTGTTTTGTTAGGAGGACAGAATAAAATCGCTTAGTAGCAGCCCTATGATGAAGCATGCCAAAACTTGTTGTGGGTGAGGGCAGTTTTCACAAAGTTTTTGTGCTCCATCCTAAACTACATTGTGTGAACATAAAAAGGACAACTAACATTCGCTTTACCTCCTTTTGTGTGTTCTGCCTTTGCCTGGGGCCCTGTACCTGTGTACCTAATTACAATCTACAAATTGCAATGACTGCTAAAGTGGTGAAGTCTCCCGGGACTTCCACGATCAGTCAATGAAGGACAATGAGACCCACTCATATAGTACCTGGGGGGTGCTGAGGGAGGTCCAGGGTACTCCAGCAACACTGTTGTATACCAATGTAGTGAGAGGATTGTGAGTTCCTACGTTTTTGTTAGAGTTGGAGACAGGAGCTGCATTTGGTGTTTGCGATCCCTTGTGATCTCTTGATGGAAACTTTGTGGCTGCTGTGGCGGTTCCTGATGATTTCAGGTGAATGTGTGTGGATAAGGGCGCAAGCTGTACCTAGGCCTAGCCAGGCCGCCTCCACAGGAGCGGGTCCCCCACTTTACTGTGGCATCTAATGCCGTGCCCTCGCTACCCTTGCTATATCTGTGGGCATACTGTGTTCGCAGGCCTCTGCTGCTCTCACCTCTCACCTCTCACCTCTCAGACTTCATGCCTCCTGTTGGGGAAACAGCATTTACAACGCTGTCATTACATCGCAGTGCTTTTACAATGAGGTTGTTACAACGACCATGTTTCTAGTACGCATTACCTTTACATCACAAGCCATTAGATCGACTTGTTGAGGGGGCGCTCTAAACTAAGGAATAGTATAATTTACTTTTCCAACACCTTCCCTACTGTTGAACAAGCTGGTGTTGGAATAGTAAATTATACTATTCCTAAGTCCAGCGTCCCCCCTACAGCAAGTTGATCTAATGACTTGCTATGTAAAGGTATCGCGTTCTAACAATGCGGTTGTTGTAACGACTGCGTTGTGATTGAACACGATGTAATAGCATGCGTAGTAACATGCTATATTCCTCCTGTTGCCTCTGTTTGTGCCTCCTTTTACACCGGTCGCAGGGCTCTGGATGGCTTGAAGGGAAGCACTGGTTGCGGGTTGGATGTGGAATAAAGTGCAGGTACAACAAGCTTTTAAAAGCGTTTGTAGGCTGGGCAAAGCAGTTTGGAGCGGAGGTGAAAGCAGAGATGAAAGGGTGAGTCTGCCTCTGCCTTCTTCAGTGCTCAGCTCAGCACTTGGTTCCTCCCCTTTCTCCTCCTTGCCAAGCGGGGGAGCAGGGGTGAAGAGGGCAGGGGGAGGGTGGGGGAGGAAGAGCCCATCGGATCGCCAGCCCTGTCACCCTGTTTGCCTGAAGGGTTCCGAACAAGTAAACTATTTAGGCAATAGGAGCTGTTAGACCTGTCAGCCCTAGGGTGGTCTCCCCCTCTATTTTTGATCGTGCCTCATTTTTTCCACCCTCATTTTTATGTTGGACTTAGGTCTCCGGGCGCCTTTTCATTGCCAATCAGTGTTAAGGTGCAGGTGCTCCCTTCTCCCAAGATGGCTGCCACAGGCCCCTGCTACTGCAGAGTGGTCTTTCTAGTAGCGCCCTAGCTGCCAGGAGCTGGCTGGAACCCCACAACAATGTTGCGACACCAGCCCGCCTTTTTTGTCCCATAGGTAGAATGGGGAAGCTCCTGGAATGTGCTGGAACCTTCTAGAAGGGAGGTGGGGTTTTTACTTTTGCCGCCTTGGATAGAGGTCACCTGACCTAGGGCTACTTAACAGAGGGAGGGAACATTTTCTAGTCAGTTGGCCAGTTGGGGTAAAGCAGACCTGGTGGATCCACGCAGGAGTTTTAGGCCTAGCCAGGGACTTATGCCTCTGAAAGTGACAGGACTTAGGTACTGCCTTTTAAGTGAGTGAGGGATCCTGTACAGCCCACTGATCTAGCTCAGCGGTAGGAGAACCCAGGGGCCATCTGCCAAACCTGACTAGGAGGGAACTAGTCACCAACTCAATCCCTACCCCCAAGAAACAGAACCCCTAAGGGCGCCAGAGACATCTGCGCCAGAAAGATCGCTAGAACTTCATGCTGAAACTGAATGCTGAAACTAAACGCTAGAACTTCATGCTGAAACTGAATGCTGAAACTAAACGCTAGAACTTCATGCTGAAACTGAATGCTGAAACTAAACGCTGGAACTTCATGCTGAAACTGAATGCTGAAACCTAATGCTGAAGCTCCCTATTGAAACCTAAGCTGAAAGTGACTGCTGGGCGGCTGGGGGATCAATCAGGTACTAGCGCTGTGACCCCTGCGCTCCCCGACCTTGCCTGGGATCCCCCCGAGTCAGTCCCACATCAGGCGCGGAGCGCTGAGCCCGCCGTCGCCACTGCTTAATTTGTCATCCCCCCCTGGTGCGGGGACCAGAAGCCTGCCCTCATCGAACTGGGGCCCGCGGAGAAGCCCGGGGCCCCGTCGCTGCCGTCGCAGTATCTGCAGGAGTCGTGAAGCCGCCCCCGGCACCCACGTGACGAGGGCGAACTGCGCGTCGCCGCCCCCGCCGCTGAGAGCACTGACTGCGGGACCCGACGAGGTGAGGAACCCCTGAACGACTGGCCGACCCCAAGGACGCCGAGATCAAGGTAACCCCCGGGGGCTGGGAGGTAGCGTGGCCGTGCGGAGGCCTGGGACTCACCCCCCTGCTCCCCGGGAGGCTGGTGGAGGACCCGGTGCGCCCCCTGTCGATCGGGAGCGAAACCGCACTCTGAGACTCTGGTTCCCCTCTGTGGGATTCCCCCCCTTGCATCGGAGACTCTGATTCTCCTTCGTGGGATTGCCCCCTTGCTGCTAGACTGCCGCGTACAAGGGGACCAAGTGCTTACGGCCTGATTATTACGAGTAGCGCTGTATTCTTAAGTTCTGCTCTGAAATGCTTACGGCCTGATTATTACGAGTAGCGCTGTATTCTTAAGTTCTGCTCTCAAGTGCTAAATGCCTGATTTTTACGAGTAGCGCTGTATTCTTAAGTTCTGCTCTGAAGTGCTTAATGCTTGATTATTACGAGTAGCGCTGTATTCTTAAGTTCTGCTCTGACGTGCTTAATGCTTGATTATTACGAGTAGTGCTGTGTTCTTAAGTTCTGCTCTGAAGTGCCTAATGCTTGAGTATTACGAGTAGCGCTGTGTTCTTAAGTTCTGCTCTTTAAGGGAGCACCTCTTGGATAAGTGCTTTCCGGAGCTGCGCCAACATCTGGTGGACCGCAAGTTAACGGATCCCCGTGAGCTTGCGGAGGAGGTGGATATTTGGGTGAGCACCCGGGTGTTTCACAAGGGCCCCGGGGGAGATGGCTCGAAAGGCGGACAGGGTTTCCCCCAGACGAAAGAGGGGGGAGATAAAAAGGTGGAGTTCTCAAAAGGCCCCCAAAATAAGTTTGGGAAAGGAGTAGGAACCCCACCCCCGTCAAATTCCACAAAACCCACTTACCCTGACAGGAGTCAGCAGCCAAGGATTGTGAGGTGCTACGAATGTGGGGAAATTGGACACTACAAAGGAGATCCCAAGTGTTGCAAGAGACCCCCAGCCCCAATGGGCGGGAAGAGCCCCGGGGTAAGTAGTGTAGCGCTTGGGGTGGAGCTGCCCTTAGCTAGGGAAGGGGAGTGGACAGGCCTGACCCTGGTTTCACTCGGGGATAGAGAGATGGTCCCCGTAGTGTCCCTGCCCCCGAACACTGCTAAATATCAGCAGAGGGTGAGAGTTAACGGGGAGGAGGTGGAGGCTCTGAGGGACACAGGTGCCAGCATGACCACCGTAGTGAGGCGGCTGGTGTCCCCAGACCAAGTAGTCCCCGAGGAGTTCCATCCGGCCGTATTGGCTGACGGCAGTGTGAGTCACTATCCAGTGGCTCGTGTTCCATTTGAGTGGGGAGGAGTCAAAGGCCTACTGAGAGTTGCGGTGAGCCCTGCCTTGCCTGTGGGGTGCTTGCTAGGGAACGACCTGGAGCACACCAAATGGAGAGATGTAGAGTTTCGAGCTCATACCGAGATGCTGGGATTACCAGGGTGGACTTGCGTAGTCACGCGGTCCATGGCTGCCCGGCATGGAACTCAACCCGGGTTGGAGCCTGGAATCATGGCCCAACCCAACGCCAAGTGTGGAGAGGAGAAGGTGGTAGAGGACACGCCCCGTGAGGTGGATGGGGAGGCCGCAGAGGTGCCCCCGGAGTCCACGGAGGTGGATGTCGTTCCCGTGGGGGACTTGCCGACCCTTGCCGACTGGCATGTGGAAGGGGGGCCTACCCGGGAGGAATTTTGTCAGGCACAAAGGGCGTGCCCCACGCTTGAAGGCATGCGGCGACAGGCCGAAGCCCAAGTGGCCAGTCAGGAGACGGGCGGGTATCATGTGTATTGGGAGGATGGTCTCCTGTACAGTGAGCCTAAGGTGCCGGTGCATGGATCTTCGAGGGCCATAGTGGTCCCCCAATGCTACCGGGCCTTCCTGCTGGAGTTAGCGCACGAGATACCCTTAGCCGGACATCTGGGTCAGGACAAAACCTTTGCGCGGTTGGTTCCACATTTTTATTGGCCCAAGATCAGAATTGCCTTAGACACCTTTTGTAAGACCTGTAAGTCTTGCCAGGCAAGTGGCAAGACTGGGACTAAATTGAAGGTCCCTTTGGAACCGCTCCCGGTGGTCGGGACCCCTTTTGAGAGGGTTGGAATAGACATTGTTGGGCCGTTGGACCCTCCGACCTCAGCGGGACACCAGTTCATTCTGGTATTGGTGGACCACGCCACTCGGTACCCAGAGGCTATTCCTCTGAGGACCATCACTGCACCGGTGGTGGCGCGGGCACTGTTGGGGATTTTTACCCGAGTGGGATTCCCCAAGGTCGTGCTGTCGGACAGGGGCACGAATTTCATGTCGGCCTATATGCAGGCCATGTGGAAGGAGTGTGGAGTGACCTACCGGTTCTCCACTCCTTACCACCCCCAGACTAACGGGCTTGTAGAGCGCTTCAACAAAACCTTGAAGGGAATGATCCGGAGCCTGCCAGAGGGCTTGAGGCGTAAATGGGACATCCTCCTCCCCTGCTTGTTGCTCTCCTACCGGGAGGTACCGCAGTGGGGTTCAGCCCGTTTGAGTTGCTCTATGGCCATCCCGTTAGGGGTCCCCTCAGTTTAGTGAAGGAGGGGTGGGAGAAGACTTCGCAGAAGCTTCCCCGTGACATTGTCAGCTACATGCTGGCATTCCGCAGCCAGATGGCCAAGCTGTGGAAGGCGGCCTCAGAGAACCTAGAGGCTAGTCAGACCGTTATGAAGGAGTGGCATGACCGCAACGCTCGGACGGTCGAGTTGGACGTTGGACAGAAGGTGTGGGTCATGGAACCTGGGGAGCTTTGTGCCCTCCAGGACCGGTGGACTGGTCCGTACGAAATTGTGGAGCGACGAGGCCAGACCACATACGTTGTGGATCTAAAGACCCCCCGACAGCCCCATAGGGTGCTCCACGTCAACCGCCTGAAGCCGCACCAGGAGCGATCAGAGCTTGCTCTCCTTATGATGAGGGATGGGATCGAAAAGGAAGAGAGTGAAGCTCTTCCTGACCTTCTGGCGGTACAGGAGAAGGATGGTTCAGTGGAAGGTGTAGTCCTTTCCCCATCCTTGACCCCAGAGCAACAGAGGGACTGCCGCCATGTCCTGGGGCAGTACGCCTCGTTGTTCTCCCTCACGCCTGGAATCACTCATCTGTGTACCCATGATGTGGACACAGGGGACAGCCCACCGGTGAAGAATAAGTCTTACCGGCTCTCTGACCGAGTGAAGGATAGCATCCAGAGTGAGGTAGCGAAAATGCTGGAGCTGGGGGTGATAGAACCTTCCAGCAACTCGTGGGCTAGTCCGGTGGTGTTGGTGCCGAAAGCGGCCCCACCGGATACCACACCGGAACTCTGGTTCTGTGTGGACTATCGGGGGTTGAACTCTGTCACGAAGACAGATGCTCACCCCATCCCACGAGCAGACGAGCTGGTGGACCGGCTGGGAGCAGCCCGGTACCTCAGCACCATTGATCTAACATCCGGATATTGGCAGATTGCCATGGCCGATGGAGCAAAGGAGAAAACAGCATTCTCCACCCCTGAGGGCCACTTCCAGTTCCGAGTGATGCCCTTTGGGCTCAAGAATGCTCCGGCCACATTCCAGCGGTTAGTGAATCAGGTACTATCTGGCCTGGAGTCCTTCTCAGCGGCCTACCTGGATGACATAGCTGTCTTCAGCAGCACCTGGGAGGACCATCTGCAGCACCTCCAGGAGGTATTGCAGGCGCTGCAATGCGCTGGCCTAACCATTAAAGCCAGCAAGTGCCAGATTGGACAGGGATCTGTCGTGTACCTGGGACACCTGGTGGGCGGAGGTAAGGTGCAACCCCTCCAGGCCAAAACAGAGACCATCTTGGCTTGGGAGCCCCCCAAGACCCAAACAGAGGTCCGAGCTTTCCTCGGCCTCACTGGGTATTACCGCCGGTTTGTCAAGGGATACGGTACCATCGTAACCCCCTGACAGAATTGACATCTAAGAAGCAACCTCGCAAGGTCATATGGACAGCTGCATGCCAGGGGGCATTTGACACGCTGAAACATGCGATGTGTACCGCTCCAGTACTCGCAACTACAGATTTCAGTAAGTAATTCATTGTACAGACGGACGCCTCAGAGCACGGCATAGGTGCGGTGCTCTCGCAACTCAACACCGAGGGCCAAGATCAACCTGTGGCCTTCATCTCCGGAAGACTCCTCCCTCAGGAACAGCAATGGAGCACCATCGAGCAAGAAGCCTTCGCGGTGGTCTGGGCGCTGAAGAAGTTGAGGCCATACCTCTTTGGATCTCACTTCCTAATCCAGACCGACCACCGCCCCCTTCGCTGGCTCATGCAGATGAGAGGCGAAAACCCCAAGTTTTTGAGGTGGTCCATTTCCCTACAGGGAATGGACTTTCGGGTGGAACATCGGCCCGGAGTTGACCACGCCAATGCTGACGGTCTATCCAGGTTTTTCCGCCTTAGCGATGAGAACTCCCTAGAGGTTGGGTAGCTCTCCCCTCTTTTGGCTGGGGGGGACGCGTGTTAGACCTGTCAGCCCTAGGGTGGTCTCCCCCTCTATTTTTGATCGTGCCTCATTTTTTCCACCCTCATTAGGTCTCGCCTGACCCAGCGCATGCGCTGGTCTGGCGAGACATTTTGTGAGGGCTCCAAAAAGTGCTACCAGGCCAGCCTAGAGCTACAGTGCATGTGCGCGGGCGCGCGCGTCGCGCTTTACCGAGATTACTTTCAATTTCGCGGCTGCAGGGCCGCTTTGATGTTTGATCGCGATTGCGATCACTTTTAGCGGCCGCTTTGATGTTCTCCGTGAGGCTTCAATAGATTGCAGCAGTTAAAACAAGCATTGGCATAGCCAATAGGTCTCGCTTTTGGGACCTTATAAGTGTTTAATTATGCAACTGTTGCATGGCTAAACACTTATAAGGTCCCAAAAGCGAGACCTATTGGCTATGCCAATGCTTGTTTTTATGTTGTACTTAGGTCTCCGGGCGCCTTTTCATTGCCAATCGTGTTAAGGTGCAGGTGCTCCCTTCTCCCAAGATGGCTGCCACAGGCCCATGCTACTGCAGAGTGTTCTTTCTAGTAGCACCCTAGCTGCCAGGAGTTGGCTGGAACCCTTCAACAATGTTGCAACACCAGCCCGCCTTTTTTGTCCCATAGGTAGAATGGGGAAGCTCCTGGAATGTGCTGGAACCTTCTAGAAGGGAGGTGGGGTTTTTACTTTTGCCGCCTTGGATAGAGGTCACCTGACCTAGGGCTACTTAACAGAGGGAGGGAACATTTTCTAGTCAGTTGGCCAGTTGGGGTAAAGCAGACCTGGAGGATCCACGCAGGAGTTTTAGGTGGTAGGGCCTAGCCAGGGACTTATGCCTCTGAAAGTGACAGGACTTAGGTACTGCCTTTTAAGTGAGTGAGGGATCCTGTACAGCCCACTGATCTAGCCCAGCGGTAGGAGAACCCAGGGGCCATCTTCCAAACCTGACTAGGAGGGAACTAGTCACCAACTCAATCCCTACCCCCAAGAAACAGAAACCCTAAGGGCGCCAGAGACATCTGCACCAGAAAGATCGCTAGAACTTCATGCTGAAACTGAATGCTGAAACTAAACGCTAGAACTTCATGCTGAAACTGAATGCTGAAACTAAACGCTAGAACTTCATGCTGAAACTGAATGCTGAAACTAAACGCTGGAACTTCATGCTGAAACTGAATGCTGAAACCTAATGCTGAAGCTCCCTATTGAAACCTAAGCTGAAAGTGACTGCTGGACGGCTGGGGGATCAATCAGGTACTAGCGCTGTGACCCTTGCGCTCCCCGACCTTGCCTGGGATCCCCCCGAGTCAGTCCCACATCAGGCGCGGAGCACTGAGCCCGCCGTCGCCCCTGCTTAATTTGTCACCTCCCCCCCGGTGCGGGGACCAGAAGCCTGCCCTCATCGAACTGGGGCCCGCGGAGAAGCCCGGGGCCCCATCGCTGCCGTCGCAGCATCTGCAGGAGTCGTGAGAGGCCGTAAAGCCGCCCCCTGGCACCCATGTGACGAGGGCGGACTGCGCGTCGCCGCCCCCGCCGCTGAGAGCACTGACTGCGGGACCCGACGAGGTGAGGAACCCCTGAGCGACTGCCCGACCACAAGGACGCCGAGATCAAGGTAGCCCCCGGGGGCTGGGAGGTAGCGTGGCCGTGCGGAGGCCTGGGACTCACCCCCCTGCTCCCCGGGAGGCTGGTGGAGGACCCGGTGCACCCCCTGTCGATCAGGAGCAGCACCGCACTCTGAGACTCTGGTTCCCCTCCGTGGGATTCCCCCCCTTGCATCGGAGACTCTGATTCCCCTCCGTGAGATTGCCCCCTTGCTGCTAGACTGCCGCGTACAAGGGGACCAAGTGCTTACGGCCTGATTATTACGAGTAGCGCTGTATTCTTAAGTTCTGCTCTGAAATGCTTACGGCCTGATTATTACGAGTAGCGCTGTATTCTTAAGTTCTGCTCTGAAGTGCTTAATGCCTGATTATTACGAGTAGCGCTGTATTCTTAAGTTCTGCTCTGAAGTGCTTAATGCTTGATTATTACGAGTAGCGCTGTATTCTTAAGTTCTGCTCTGACGTGCTTAATGCTTGATTATTATGAGTAGCGCTGTGTTCTTAAGTTCTGCTCTGAAGTGCCTAATGCTTGAGTATTACGAGTAGCACTGTGTTCTTAAGTTCTGCTCTGAAGTGCTTAATGCCTGTTTATTACGAGTAGCGCTGTGTTCTCGAGTCCTGCTCTGAAGTGCTTAGTGCCTGGTTATTACGAGTAGCGCTGGGTCCTCAAGTTCTGCGCTTAAGCGCTAGTAGTCTTCCAGGTGTGGCGCTACGTTTTCCAGTCCTATTTGAAAGCGCTGATAATCGCTAGATACCGCGCAAGGTACCCACGGCAGATTGAAACGCTAGTGGTGGGAGGGGCGCAGCGCGCTGGTTAACCGCTGTGTTTACCGCTCCCCCAGGTTCGCCAGGTATTGCCAATGGAACTATGATGAATTGCTGATGAATCTGACGCTAATGTATTCAGGTACTGCATATTGCATCATAATGAATTGCTGGTGAATCTGATGCTAAGGTATTCAGGTACTGCCTAGGGCACCATAATGAAATGCTGGTGAATCTAATGCTAATGTATTCAAGTAATGCCCATTGCCATCTCATGAACTGCATTTGCATCTAACTGCTTAGATAAACTTGATTGATTTTCATTGAACCTACTGTGTGGCGTCCATAATTGTGTGTGTTTCCTGCTTCAGGGGATGTGTGTGTTGTATGGTCGCTTTACACTTAAGCCTTCGGGTGCCCAACCACTCGAGTCACGTTACCCCCTTACGGCCCGGTGACCCCAGGTCCTACAGGAGCGAGTAGGGCAACAGAGGCAGGGGCCTGAAGGGTCAAGAGGACGAGGGATCTAGGCCCCCACTGCACCTGCTCCTGCGTAGCTCTCCTCTGGAAAGGCTATCCATCTCAACGTCTTTTATTTAGCTTTAACTGACAAAGAAACAGCAGTGAATGAATATAAGGCAGGCGTGTGCATGTAGTGGCTGTCCACATATGGTGCCCCAGGTGCACCACACAATCAGCACCCCACCTTTTGTTTAATGTTTTTGTGAGGTGGGTAGTTGGAGTGGGGGGAGTGGATGGTAGTCCACAACAAGTAATATTCCCACTATTCAGATTAGGTACAGTAAAGGTTTCATTAATTTAAACCTGAGCTCAACCCTTAGTAGCTACGGCACAGAGCAGACAAGCTTACCTTAAAATATGTAAAGCATTTAGCAGTACCAAAACAAGTAAAAAGTCAAAAGCATGACTCAATAAAATCCACACCAATTAAAAAACAGAGGGCCTGATTCACTAAGGTAAACTGAGACGAAAGCCTAGCTTTATGACTTTCGGTATTCACAATGGGCATTTTCGAGTAGTAAAGTTGGCCTTTTGTTAGGGGTGGCTTGTTGATATTTCAAAAAGAGAGTTTAGGCCTGTCAAAATAAGTTCTTTTGACAGGTAGAATTTGCAGTTTTAAAACTGCACAGACAGGCTACTGTGGTAGGCTTGCAGTCATGTTGAACTGTAACTGTAGTCAGTAGCACAATAGATGCTGCAGTCTACCATGACACTTGACTTACAGTCCCTGGATACACTTTGTACCGTATAGTAGGGGCTTATAGTCAAGCTAAATATGCCAATTAGGAGTATAGCCAATTTCAACTTGTTTTGGGATGATAGCACATGCACTAGGCCTGGTTAACAGAGTTCCAGAGTCAAAAAAATGCATCAGTCCACGAAAATGGGGGAGATCAGGCAAAAAGAGGCATCTCACCATAGTTTATTTTTATATTTGAAATGTTTTCTCAAATTTGGTTCGATATTCAACTTGGCACCTCATGCAACCACCTTGTTCAACTATATGGATGGATAGCAACTGGTGACAGGCTACAAATAACCAAAACACACAAAAGCCAATCAGAAACTAGTACTACCTGGCACCCTTTGCTAGGCATCACACCATACAGAATAAGGGGTTCTGAATATTCACAAATGCTTCATCAAGATACTAATGGGGAGCCCTGAACATTTAATCACTAATGACTGGTGAGAGGACAATAGGAATAATGGAATGTTGAGCTGTGGCTAGAGTGTGCTGACTCTACCCCACCATCCCAGTGGGGAGCACAATTAACAATTACGTGCAAGGGACATCTCATCAGAATTCGGGACAGATTTATCAACACTGCGATGGTATGTAGTACCAAAAGTAAATGCAAAGAATTGCCAAGTGTTGTTTTGGGGTATACTTTCCAGTGCAAATCTTAATTAGCTTTGGAAAGTAGCCATGAAGTAAGGCAAAGTAGTGCTAAGCGCTCTTTTGTGCCATTTTGTGTAAAGGGGCGTTCCATGGACAGTACATGGGAGATCCCATGCAACCACAAATGGATTTTGATGCAAAGTCCCATCTACTAACATTTGTAGTCAGGGTTGTGTGCCATAAATCTATGCCTCCTTAATGCAGGCATACGTTTTGGAAAACGTTTTTTTCTTCAAACATTTTTGACTTTGCACGTGTGTGCTATCTTGTACAGCCTGCATGCAGTTCTATTAGAAAATGTTTAAAATATCTTTAAGCATAGTTTATTTGTACTGAAAGGATACTTTTCCAGTACAAAACACTATGGTGCAAGAGTGTGTTTGGCGCAAGGCAGGCTATATTACACCAGCAGTGAGGGAGAAAGCAAAAGCGCCAACAAGAGAAGAGAGAGAACAACAGTGCAATATGTCACCTAGTTCAGCACTGCAACTTCATTGAATTTGCTAAATCAGCTTTTAAGGTTAGCGCCTGGATACCATCACAGGTGATTAGCCACGCTGTACAAATTCACATAACATACTTTAACAGCTTGTATCACCAGAAAAATAGAAAGCAGCAAGGGAAACCGAAATATAATCATCTGCCAAGGCATTTGACACACACTTCATATCCCTTATAGTTCAGCCAGTGAGAAAAAGTCAGAGCGTGCAAGTAAAGTAAGAACAACCAGAGGAGAAATTCACAGTAGTGCAAACAAGATAAAAAATTGCTAAGTAACTAGGGGCATATCAACAACAACCGGCGATAATTATCGCAAAGCGCATTTAGCGCTAGGATAATTATCGCCGGCTAGCGTGAATTTTTATCGCTCAGATAGCGTGCTATTAGCAACGCTTATCTCAATAGCGATAAAAATCCTCACGCTAACAGGCTAACCTGAGATAATCGCTGGAAACCCAGCGATAATCTCACATTACCTTGTTGATAGGGACAGGCAACATTAGCCATGATATCCTCCTTCCATAGGATATCATGGCTAAGTCAGAAAAATACCAGACGTAAAAAAGCAGCGTTAACCGCGGTTAGCGCTGCTTTTTTTGTCTTTAACAGGGTTAGCGATATTCTTGATAATAGGAGAAATGTCGCTTAGCGACATTTCTCCTATTATTTTACTCTGGAACGCCCCCTTTGCATCTCATTAGAGATGCAAGGGGAAGCGTAGAGTAAAAGGGTGCTAACATGCGAATTTTCATGTTAGCACCCTGTTGTTGATAGGGTGCTAGTTTTATCTCTGCTTTTTTGGCTTTTAAAGCCAAAAAAGCTGAGATAAAGCCCTTGTTGATATGCCCCCTAATGAGGGGGCATATTATCAAGACAGGCGATAAAGTTATCGCCGCTTTAGCGGCAGAAAACTGCCGCTAAAACGGCGATAATGGGCTTGATAATATGCTCTATGGAATTCCAATTGAAGCCCATGTTAGATGTGAAGGACATCTAACCTGAGCTTCAATTGGAATTCCGTAGAGCATATTATCAAGCCCATTATCGTCATTTTAGCGGCAGTTTTCTGCCGCTAAAGCGGCGATAATTTTATCGCCTGTCTTGATAATATGCCCCGAGGTTTTTTCGTATTAACAATTGTCATCCAATTTTAATATTGCAACTGAATGCCGCAAACAGGCCCTCATATAAAATGAGTGTGGTCTAACACATAGAGGACGTGCAATGGAATCACTTGGGGAATAAACGACTACGCAGCACAAATGTGTGCATGAAAGAAGGTCACACTTTGGAGATGCAAATTGGAAATGAGGCATTACTGCAGTAGAGTTGTGCTAATCTTGTTAGGAGTATGAAAACTGTTAAATTGGAATTCAGTTTCGTGGATGGTTGGTTACTTTGCCTCTGAATAAATGTAATACAATGACTCAGACGTGGAGGAAGGTACAGATGAATGTGTCTATTGCAGTACTTTTCAACTGCCGCACAATACTTTCCGTAGAACTCCTCAAATGTCATGGATTATTTGATAGGATCCGCTTGTAGATCTGCCAAGCATTGTTGAATATGCAGGGATAATATTATGTTACCCCAGCAACATCGAATGGAAGTCATTGTATATTATAAAGAAACAGTGTTAATCTAATGGGGAGATAGGAGCAGAAAGGATGCAGCACTCTGGGTGGTAGCGTGCAATGGATGGAGGAAAAGCAATGATAAAAGTGAGAGAAAAAAAATGTATTTAACGCACTGTTAAAATGATGAAACTTCAAATATTAGGAAAGCAGATTTATTGGCAGCACGGCTTACATCTGCTCAGGTTGGTCCTCAGATATAACTGAAGCCAACCAGGTGTAATATAGAATCCCAGATAAAAGAATACAGAGTGCATGCCAATATAACATACAGTGGGAACTTACTAAAACATAGCATGTGTATTGACATACTAAATTACAATGTATAAACATAGAATGTAACATGCACGTTGAGTTGAATCAAGAAAAGGCTTACAGGGAAGTGTTATGTAGGCCCTCTTTATATTCTATCGTCCCTTAGCACTACATATGACCTAGTGGACAACATTAGATTTTTTGCCCTTCTATTTGCAGGTTCCACTTATTTCCACAAGGGACATTTCTGTCCCCCTCTTAGTGCTAGGGAGATGGTGACAAAACACATTTTTCATCACACCTAAAATGATCCCAGGTTTTTCATTTAATTCCTGTATGTCAGACAACATAACACCATTTCTAGCATGTTGGAGTAAGTCTGGCCAGGACTAGGGAACCAAAAGGAGTCCTGGCAAAAAGGCTCTTACCAGCCCCCGCTCTCTACTTGTTCTAGCTCTCCCTTCTCTCTTTTTTTTTTGTAGTCTGTTACACCTACACTTTCTTTTATTTATTTTTTATTTTGATGCTTTACTAAAATATACAGGAAGAGAGAAAAAAAAGGAACGGCGTGGCAAGCATATTTAACACAGAATGCTGCACCAAACAGAAATTAGGAAAAAGCACGGATCAATACATTCCAAATCATATACAGTGGGGAAAACAAACAAAGGGCAAGGCATTTACAAATTGATTATACAACTCTACTCAAGAAGGAAAGTAGCAAATGGATTAAACTAATTAAGAGAAAAGGATTTTCTTTTCATTGCCTGAGTCACTCCTCCAATGGAGCCCAGATCTTACGGCCCAGCTCACACCTCCTTCTACCCCGCCTCAGATAGACCGAAGACTCCAGATTATAAAGAGCAAGACTCCGGGATCTCCAATTAAAGAAAGTGGGGGCTTCGGGGCTAAGCCACTGTGACGTGATACATAGCCGGATTAAAGACATTGTTATGAACAAAAAAGCAGAGACATTCCTCGTCCCTTCGACCGAGGCAGTGCCCTTGCACCCCATCATCACCATCTCTGGATAGAAATTAAGCGGGATATTGAGCATAGAATTTATAAAGCACTCAACATCAGATAAGGAAACCCCCAACTTTGGGCAAGAATAGAACATATGTAGATCGTTAGCAGCTTGAAGCCCACATCTAGCACAGCAATTACCCTTGCAACCCCCTGATTTTGCAATTTTTGCCGGTGTGTAGTAAAGATCGAATAGTGCCATATAGCTTTGGGTGCGTAGACTCCCAGTCTTACCCAATTTGCCCTCCCATTTGGCATTCTGTAGTGCAAGATCATCAGGAAGATCAGATAGCAAATATTGATACCATGTCCCAATCCTAGCCCTTCTTTGAATTAGTTCAAATAAAATAACCTTATCGAAGAAGTTGGAGGTTTGATACTGCCTTTTATCTATAAAACGTCTAATCTGCAAATATTTAAAGAAGTCATGAGTATTAAGATGAAACTTATCCTTTAGAAAGGAGAAGGAGGCCATTTGTCCATCAGTACCTAGGTCACCAATGACTCCCAACCCCAATAACTGCCACCTAAAGGTAACCTGATCTTGAAAGATGGCAGGCAGGAGTTGAGCAGCCGTAAAGGGAGTATAAAAATTAATATTTCAGATTAACCATTTACGACGAATTTTACGCCAGACTGAGAGCATAGCCCCAATAACCTTGAACTTTGTCTTCTTAAAGTAACTCGGCACCAGAATCCACGTCAGAACCCCCTTGGCAGCCTCCCCCAGCCCCAGTTCATAAATAGTGGGTCTATTAGAAATCGGGACCTCACCGCTGTCGCCCAGCAATGGCAGTCTAAAATGTTGAAGCATGGCGGACCAATAGTATAGTAAGAGATTCGGGACTGACCAACCACCACGATCTCTAGAAAGACACATCCATTTGGCAGCCCTACGTGGGCGCTGGTATCCCCAAAGAAATCTATAACAGATCCTTTCGGCCCTAGCCAAACTTTGTTGTGAGAACTCCAGTGGGATAGTCCTAAATAGATACAAGAACTTTGGGAGGACCAGGATTTTAAGGACATTGCATCGGCCATATAAAGAGAGATGTAAATTATCCAGTCTTCCCATCTTAGAATTGACTGATTCGATAGCCGGAAGGATATTAAGATCTGGGATATTACCGACTAGAGCAGTAATTTTAACCCCTAGATACGTTGCTTCTAGAACCACGGGAGCTTGGGAGGGGCCCATAGCGGATGTTTGAATAACCTGTGTTTTTGTGACATTGAGCCTATAACTTGACAACCGGCCAAACTGTTCTGCAAGAGTATTTACAGCAGAGAAGGCTGTGGCGACATCCCTGGTTAGGACTACAATGTCGTCCGCGCATGCCAGCGTCTTATACTCTGTAGCATTAACCCTAACAGGCAAGATATCCACAGTACCTTCAATCTTACTAAGGAAGGGATCAATGTACAGAGCAAAGAGCAGGGGCGAACAGGGACACCCCTGCCTGGTGCCCCTACTGATGTTAAAGGACGCTGACACCAGACCAGAGATGCGCAATGTTGCCGCTGGAGGAATGTACACTGATTGGATAGCCTGAATGAACTTGGCACTGAAGTCCTTTCAGCGGAGAACTGCCCATAAAAACCCCCAGGTGACCCTTCTCTGTCTCTTCCAACATTATCTTTCGCTCCTTGTCTACTCCCTCTTCTCTCTAGCTACATCCTGCCATCACTGTCTCTCTGAAGCCCCCATGTGCTGCTGCAATTATCCACAGAGAAGTGGGGAATGAGTCATAGACTCCAAGAGTCCCTGGGCTTTCAAAAGCAGCCTTCAAGGCTCCAGCACACAGGCCAGGTGGATTGAAAGTCCTGGCTGACTCAGAAGGAAGTGTAGAATGAGCAAGAGCAGAACATGCCTTGTTGGTAATGCCAGTGACGAAGAGACAGAGGTGTTTGGTAGTTGGGGGAAGTGCATCCTTGTAACTTCTACTTTCTGGCCCACAGACTTGGGCCTTGCCCGGTTCCATCCGCAAGAGCATAGGAGTCAAATTAACCCACTCATTAAATATCTGACCAACTTTCGGCAGGAGTCTCCCAGAGATACTCTCTCTATGCACCTTTCAGCTGATGAAAATCAGCAAGAATCTTCCCTTTCTTAACGACGAAGGTCACCACTGTACAACATTGGCCCTTCATGGTTCTTGACAATGATTACTGTAATGCCATTTATCTGGGCATTAAAACTACGCTTCTTCATCAGCTACAAGTATTGTAGAACTTGAGATTTTGCCTCATTACTTCTGCATGCTGTATCTGCAAATACTTGCCTTTTTTAATAAAAAAAAAAACATTGGCATCACATATAAAGCAGAGTGTCATTTAAACTATGCGCCTAGTTCATAACTTCTGGAGATTGCTCTTGTGTTAGAGAATGGTTATGTACCCTCCTTCTTGTATCATTAATTTCTCCAATCAGTCTTTACATTGCATACTACAGTTTTGTAAGTACAGAATTGGTGAGTGTGCCTTTCCTGCACTAGCTCCCCACTATGGAACTCTTTACCTCTCCTATAAGAACTATTCCCTGGCATCTCTAATTTAGGAAAAAACTCAAGATCCACCTTTTTGGTCAAATAGTTTAAACCTTCCTTCACTTTTAAGCGGCTAACTTGCAAAAACTGGCTCTGCATCAATAGTCCCTTAGATGATAGTGAAATTAGAAATTTCATTTAAGGTAACAAGTGTCAGTAAAAAGATAACAATATACTGCGATTACACAGCATGTCTTCCACAAGTTTTCTTTAGCTAGGTTTTGATCATGCTGCAGCGTAACCAAAATGTATATCAGAAGAACTAGGTAAAGGCCATTGCAGTAGTTTAACATACACAATACAGAAGCTGCAACCACATTGGTTTGGCGTTTTTTATAAAGAGACGAAGAAGGTAAAAGAATGCACTACAGACGCAATTTATCTGCATGTTCATGGAGCAGTTAAACATATTTGCAACACAGACAGTTCTGAAAACTCATGATGATTGCTATTAGGATACAAGCGAAATAGAAAAAAGTAGAGCAAGAAGGAGATACAAATAAAAACAAACAAGCATTGGCAATGCCAATAGGTCAAATCTATAGAACAGCTATGGGCTTTAGCAATGTGGTTTTGCCATGTTGTACACCAGAGCAGCTGCTGTTCAGCATGGCTGAAAGTTAGTGGTTTGGAGTATCCTAGAGTGGAATGGGGGAGTAGAGTGTCGTAGTCTGGATTTGTGGGAGTAGAGTGTCGTAGAGTGGAGTAGGGGTAGAAGAGTGTAGTAGAGTGAGTAGAGGGGAGAAGAGTTCAATAGTTCTAAGGCAGAGAGTGTCGTAGAGTGCAGTGTCATAGAGTGTAGTGTCATAGAGTGGAATGGTATTTGTCCCCCCTCCCAAGCGTTACTGTGGCCCTGGGGTCCCCATCCCTCGGGCCAACCATCATAATTAGAGGATGGAGCATGTGAGTCCCCTCCCCAAGCCCTAGGAAGGCCCCGGGAACCCCATTCCCTGGAGTTGTTCACCATAATTAGGGGAGGGGGCATATGGCACCTCTCCTCGAGCCTCATTTAGGCCCCAGGTAACCCATCTCCCTGGGCTGATACTCCCAATTATGGAAGGAACCCCTGCTAGCCTCTTTGAGGCTCCAATGAGAGCAGTGTCCCGGGGACCCCATCGCCTGGAACACTACAGTTTCCTGGAGAGTGCAGGCATACCCTGCTCACACTCTCTGGAGCAGGAAACACAACTTTGATCCAACCCAGGTGGAAGCATGAAAAAATGTAGCTCTGCCCCGGGCGGGAGCATTGACACCCATGAACGGTGCAGGCTGTGGAGCCTATTGGGCCCGTGTGTCTCGTCCTCACAACCCCCAACCATTCTGCCACTTGTAGATGGCCCGGGTTGTAGTGTAGTTCCTATATTCCTGATAGGCTCTGCGCACTGGAATAATATACACTATAGTTTTGACATAGGACTGAGGTCAGTATGTCTCTATAGAGTACATTGTGTGTGCCAGCTAACTCAGAGGTCACTAGAAACTTCTCGAATATACAAGAAGGGATTCGTTTCTGACAACCACATAAACATGACAACTTTGTTTCCCTTAGAATCGGAACAATCTCAGAATTGTGGAAACAATAGATAAGAGTTTCACTCAGTCAATTGTGCATGCTTTATTTCTATCAGAGTTGCACAGAAATAGAGAGATGGGCGTTTCAATAAAAGGGGTTTATTGAACAGCCTTATTTCTCATGCAAGAGATATGAACTGCTACAATCGTAAGACAGGATGCGAAGTATAATACGTACAGAGTTAGCAGTAAGATAAAATAATACTGCAATAGCATGGTTTGTAGCTATGACATATATTCATAAAATACATACATAAATAACACAGGCTAAAATGTGGATACTCATCTGATGCTTCTAAATAGTTCTACCCCAGTGCACCTAACCTAAGTGTAGTACGAGGTAAGAAGTAGGTGCTGTTTTCTAAAGTATAGCTAGCTATAGTTTTAGTTTTGCCAAGAGTTGCCAAAAGTTTCTCTAAGTTCTAGTCAGCTCCATACCTTAGAAAGTATGAGGTTGGAATCTCTTTCCGGGACTCGATATCTAACACCCCGCAAGGGGAGTCAGAAACACTGGAGCTGGATTCTCTGCGAGGAGGATGACAGCGTCTGGTCAGTGCATCAGGCGGGAACTCGATCTCCTTCCGAACTTGCTGTGGCGAACCGCAAGTAGGCAGTCGAACGTGACCGTACCGGAACCGTGGTTTGCCAAGGCAAGTGCAGGTATATTTATACCTTGAAGGTGTTTAGGAATGCCTGTATTGATGTAAAAGTCAGGCATCGGACCGTCATGAATGAACCCCTAAGGAATAGATGTTCATGCATACTAAATGAGTTCTTGGAGAAATCAATATCCAAGCAAGGGAATTTCTTAAAGGCTTAAGAGTCTGGTTTTTCAAGAACTCATTGTGATGTGGATAGACGGATGTAGGAGACCATACCTGTATTTGGTTAGCATGGACAATGCCTAAATAAGGGCTGGATTTTCTATGCCTAAATAAGGGCAATATGAATTGTACCTATATAAGAACATACATTGGGAAACCTATATACGGAATCTAAATCTACATACAACAGGGTGGGTACCGGGGCACTCAGTAAAAATAAAAAGAAGCCAACACCTAGAATGAGTGCTGGTGGGGAGCTGGCAGATATTATATTATAAAAAAGTGTGGCCACATGGGGCACCCAAAAAATTACAAAAAGGCCTAAAAAGAACAATAAATAAGCAGCAGGAGCATTTAATTTATTATTCACTGCTCCCACAAAAATTGCCCCATAATGCCCTATAGCTTTCTAACATTAAACATTTTCCTAGAATGGAAAAGGGCACCATCAACCATATTTTTAATGCTGTGTGGGCTGCAGGTACTGCGGAAGTGCCACAACAACATTAAAAAAAGCAGAGTAAGCTAGGTATCCTGGGTAATTGTATCCATGCCTCAGGAGAACTTCCCAAATATATATTTTTTAAAGCACTCCAAGCTGGAGCTGTATGCTCTTCAGCTGGAGTGGGGATAACCCTTGATGTGGGTTCTAGGGTTTCATTTCGTGTTAAGTGATGTTATAGTTAGGAATTGTAATAATATCTTACTATGGAATTCTAAAAAAACGAAGACATTCACTGAAAAAAAACAAAGGTTAAAGGTGAGGGTGCAAGTTATACTTACTTAAGTTAACTATAACTGTTGAATTTCAAAGTGTTTTTGGAGTTTAAAATGTAACACTTTAACTGACATTTACCCCTAACTATAATGTCACTTTAACCATTAATTTTGCAGTGAATTTCTATGTTTTTTTAAAAAGTACAAAGTAATATTTTGTTAGCATGCCTTACTAGGCCTACCATATTCCAGCGTGGAGTTGGCCGCAGGATCTGGCCTGCATCCAGGCTCAGCAGCCAAAATCCCATTGTGCGCAGCATGCTGTGGGTCACAGGGCCTGGCCACAGGCCAGACCCTGTGCCTAACCCACCGCAGAGAGGCAACCCCCTACTGCACACAGCCTGTGGCCATGTGTAGAATGGAGTTGGCGGCAGGGCCTGGCCACAGGCAGCCAAGACCCCACTTGCTGATCTACCCCTAATGTCTTTAAGCGCCCCAAAAGACACCCCTCTTTTTTTTCTGCTGTACTGCGGCACTAATGTGAAATTGCAATTGAAATTGTGGTAGTACTGCGGTGCTACAAATTGTTTTTATTTATATTTGACCCCAGGGAGTGTCCTCTGGGACTCTCCCCCCCAAGGGCACAGGGTCAGGGTATCCATATCCTACCCCCTTATTCCTCTTTATTTTATATTATATTATCATATACTTTATTTACGCATAAATACTTTCAAAAGTCTTCACATACAACATTCAAAGAGAAACAAATCATATTAGAAATACATTCATTCATATAAAAATTCATAAAGATTTGAGATAATGCCGATTCAAACATTCAGAATATCACTGGAGCTTTACAAAACATTTAAAAAAATCTTATGTACAAAAAGATAAAACTGCCCAGAATCACATTAATGATAATTGCACAATAAAAGGCCTTATTGCTTGTTGTCATAACAAAATTCTTCAAAAAAGAGGAGGGTCCTTGGGATAATTTTTCAAGACCTAAGCAGTTTTAAATCCCCATACTAATACAAAATACAAGAAAAAACTGCAGTTCTAGAATTACATATAACCCAAAAGAAAAATGACTAAACAAGATGTGAAGAAGAGTCTTATAGAAAAAGGAATGAGATCCCATCACCCACCGAAGTGGCTTGCTTCATCATCTGGGAACTCTTAGTAAACCTAACTCTAATAAGGAAATTGAGAGTTGTGGTTCAACAAGGACTGATGAATAGCAGCAAACGCTTCTCATATACGAGAGAGCAAAATAGCTGTTTACAGGGTGATGGTTGCAGTGCTGGTGAAAATATGTGAAAAGGGAAGTGATTTAAAATTGACTATCAAGACACAAAACAATTTTATTCGGCGCTGTCTTGGTGTCAATATAGGCCTCCCCTTCCAGCTTAGATCCAGAGAGGGGTACCGACGGAGATAGCGGTGCCTCACGTCCTGAGCGGATGCCAGGTGAGGTGAGGTGTGCACCCGCACAAAGCCGGGTATTTTTCCAGTACCACTGTCTGTACTCTTCCATTTTGGATTCACAGAAGAGCGCAGGTTGTATTGCTCACCAACTTTTATTTTGTTTTGTTTTGGTATTTTGCACTGAAGCACTAAACCTTTTGCAGTAGCTATAAAATCAGAGGTCCTGACGAAAGCCGGGATTCTAATATCTAAGGGCTGAAACATGTAGACCTATACATCTTACAGTTATTTGTTTAAACTGTATATGCACTGTTTTTAATATTGACACCAAGACAGCGCCGAATAAAATTGTTTTGTGTCTTGATTGTCAATTTTAAATCACTTCCTTTTTCACTTATTTTCACCAGCACTGCAACCATGCTGGAGAAGGCAGGAAGTGTCTCGCACAGAGAGTGGAACATCAGCGCCTGTATAAAGCTTTTTAAAATGATCATGCCAGGCTTGAGATTCAATATGATTTGGGGGGGAAAGAGCACTTGCTTCATTGCCCCAGACTAATAGGGACCAGAATGTTTTTGGATCTTTAACGGCACAAGCTTCCTTAAGTGACTGCCAATGTGATTCGTCCCACGCCTTCTTTGCGTGGTGAATGGCAGCCTTGTAGCTACTTCTAGAGGCTCTAATTTGACTGATGTCTTTGGATTTTAGAGCCAAGGCTAGATTTAGTCATTTTGTTTTACATTCCTATTTATACCAGGATACTGAGCCCCCTTTTGATTTTCTGGCTCTTGATTTGGGCCGTGGTGCAGTGAAATACAACCCTATTTTCTCAAAGAGACGAGAATAGACAGTGTCTATTACGGCCAACCCTTCAGGGCTTTTAAGTAGAGACTGTAATTCTAGAGTGCCTGCCGTCAAATCCTGCTTCAGGCCCTTGAGCTTATCTTCACAAACAGCAACCTTTTGCCATTTTAATCTACGGCTATCGTTTGATGGGAAAACTTCCTTTGAAATATTCAGGGATGGGGTCTCGTTAGTGTAGGCACCCCAAACAGGCTTCATACTTAAGCAAAGCGGGTTGTGGTCGCTATCAGTTGTGTCACCCACTGTCATGTCAATGACACTCCTCCATAGCCTCAGATCAATTAAAATAAAATCAATAGGAGATGGACTATTTGCCCTATTAAAGGTTTGTGCTCCCATAATGTCTGATTTTGTTCTCCCGTTCGCTGCCCTCAACCCGTAATCTAGGTCTAGGGCATTTACTTGGAGAATCAGTTGAGACCAACTCCTAACTGGCAGAAGTAATAGAGAGGGGACCGCCCACTTTAGATCTTCTTCGTTTGTCTCCATTACATCAGTTGTGTCTAAGGGTTCAAATGATATGTTAAAATCACCTGCTATCATTAATCTAGAACGTGCTGGGCTCTTGTCCAATAGTTTTTCCAACTGTGAGAGCGTGGCAGAGGGTCTACCCCCCTTTGCTCCTCTCACATATATATTATATAGCTCAAAAGATTTGCCTGAATGGCCCATGATACGTAACCCGGGAAAATTTGTACTAATCGCACTAAGTACTGTAATTTTGCAGCCCAGGGCAATCTTGATCCAAATTATCAGTCCCTCTGCCGGGCGTCCATTCCCTTTTGAGACTGCTGGGGCGCAGAAGCAGACATACCCTGATTTGTGTAAGGGGACCAAGCTCCAGGTTTCCTGTAAAACCCTCTGTAAAATTATTCCAATGGGGGAGAGACATTTTACTGCTTAGTCCTGCCACATTCCAGGATATTATTATAAGTTAGGGATCAGAGCCAAGGCTGGCATGCTACACGCTACTTAATCTATCATACCAGAAGAGACCCCCAATTTTGGTTCCCTATTCTACCGTCATTAGTTTCTTGGGTCCTACACACCTCCATAATTGGTGACTGAGTGCCTTCGAGTTGGGAACTAGGAATGAGTATTGTCGTATTGATGAAAGAATTCCTGTTCAGACAGTAATTGGCCCCCGAGAGTCAATCGATGGTCTCAAGGGTTGGATTGGGGCCTGCCTGATCAAATATAGAAGGAACATTTGAATGTGATTGTAACTGAGCTATAGGAATATGTTGTTTGATTTGAATACGAGATGAATCGGGTGTGCAACTTCTAAATTCTAAGACTAGAAGATTCTCGGCTAACTGATTCCCTTTAAAAGTTAGTTCTATGTAGTCAGTTGGCTGATTTGGGACTGTGCATCTTCTTCCCCCTACGATGTCGTTGCGGATCACAGAGCGGCATCATCTGACATGGCGATTCCAATGGTTTTTTAAATGGTAATTTCTAACTATACCATGCCTGAAACATATGGTTTTTTAAGTGAATTTCTAAGGTTTTCTAAATGCTAATTTCTAACTGTAACGTGCCTGAAACCTATGGTTTTTTAAGTGAATTTCAAAGGTTTTTTAAATGCTAGTTTCTAACTATGCCTACAGAGGTAGGACATGTGAAGAAAGAAGAAAAAACGCACAGAAAGAAGCAAAAGAAATGTAGAAAGAAGCAACAGAATTCCACAAAGACAACAGAGGAGCAGAAAGAGGCCTTGTTGCAAAATCATCCTGTGCCCACAACATTTTCTGACGGGTACTGGTAGTAACTGACTCTGAGTAACCAGGCCTAGAGCTAGTGCTATGCTAAAAGACACTTATAATACAGTGAAAACACCTACATACACTAGGGAACACTATGCGTTGGTGTTCCCCTGTGATTAGCATGACCTCCTCTGTAAGGTCCTAGTACATAATAGGGCAGGGGATTAAACCTACCTCTAAGTCGGAGGTGCAGAAATATGCTACTTTAACTAGTAGTCGTATTTGCAGAGTGTTGGAGAAAGGATGCTGGGTGTCCAACCAACGCTCAGGAATTCCACTGCGTAGGACTTACAGGAGGTACCAGGAGGGATTCTTGGCCCCCAAACTCCCTCAGGACTAAATTGGAGTTCATCCCCATCCGGTAGTCTGCCACGAGGCACGTTTGCAGAGTGGTAGAGAAAGAGGGGCATGGCCTCCGAAGACGTCTTAGAAAAACCCACTGTGTGGGACTTACTGGAGGTAAAAAGAGGGGTAGTTGGCCCCAAGGAGATCCTTGGGGGCCAACTTCCCAAACTATCACCTCCAGTCAGTACCACACAGCAGCATTGGTAAGTACTCGTACCAGGCCATGCCCATTTTGCCCACCACTCTACAAATGCACTCCCTGGCATGCTCTTGGATGGGGATTGAAGTCCCCTTCACTGCTGGGGGTCCTTTAGGGGCCAACTAGCCTACCTTTTACCTCCAGTAAACCCCACGCAGTGGGATTGGTGAGAGGTAGACAAAGGGCATGCCCCCTTTCTCCACCACTCTGAAAACACACCCCCTGGCACGTTGTAAGTTGGGGGATTAAGTCCCCTTGAAGCATGAGGGTCCCTGGGGTCCAACTAGCCCACCAGGTACCTCCAGTAAGTGCCACAGAGCTGTGTTGCAGAGAGGTGTAAAAAGGGGCGTGGCCTGGGCCACCTCTTTGCAATGCAGACCTGTGCGCTTACTGGAGTTACCTGGTGAGCTAGTTGGCCCCCAGGGGCCCTCAGGATTGAAGGGGAATTAATTCCCCAACTTAAAAAACATGACACAGGGCATTTGCACACGTCACCTCAGGCCCAGCCCCCTCTCTTCACCACTGTGTAAACACGCCCCATGGTGCATTTTAAGTTGGGGGATTAAGTTCCCTCGAATCCTGAGGGTCCCTGGGGTCCAACTAGCCCACTAGGTACCTCCAGTAAGCTCCACAGAGCTGCTTAGCAGAGAGGTGTAAAAAGGGGCGTGTCCTCTCAACACCTCTCTGCAATGCATACTGCATTCAGGAGGTACCTGGTGGGCTAGTTGGCCCCCAGGGACCCTCAGTATTCAAGGGGAATTAATTCCCCAACTTACAACGCGCCAGGGGGCGCGTTTGCTGAGTGCTGCAGGGAGGGGGCGGGGCCTAACCAAGATACGACTATTTTTTTTTTTTAAGAAGGGGGGCTGTGATGTCATTCGAGATGTCATCAGTGATGTCACTGACCATGTTATGAATGATGTAATATGTGACATCATCAGCAGTGGATTGCAGGCGTGCGAGATGTAGTTAGTACAACTGACTATATCGGAGGAATTTCAATGGTTTTGTTCAAGTGAAATGTCCAGCTAACTATAACACCCCTAAAACCTATTGTTTTTTCAGTGAATTTCTACGGTTTTTTAAATGCTACTTCCTAACTATATCAGGCCTGAAACCTATGGTTTTTTCAGTGAATATATATATATATATATATATATTATCTACTGGCGGTCGCCAGTAGATAGTTATAGTTAGGACCGTGTTTCCATAGGAAATCCGCAACATACTATTTTGAATAACTTTGGCGCCGATTGACGAATCCTGGCGAAATTTTCAAAATAGGTGGGGCGCTCCGCTCCGCTCCTATCCTGAAAGTCTCGGGGGGATTCGTCAAGCAGGGGCTGAGAAAAAGGGGGGGTCCCAAAACGTGTTTTCCCCATGCATTTTTCCATAGGACCTTTAGTCCAAGCTACAGCCCGAACGGCTGAACAGAATTACTTGAAATTTGGCAGAGAGGTAGTCCTCAGGTCAGGGATGTGTCTTTTGTAGGTCTGGTGTAAATGTGCTCAGTATTTGCTGAGAAAATAGCATTTAAATCAATATATATATCTATAAGCGCGCTCCGAGCGCGTACGGTAAGCTTACCGTACGCGCACGGTGCCGTGCGCGAGCTTAATTCTGATTGGTGGTTACATGACTGTAAACATTCGAATCGGTCGAAATCAGGAAGTGTCGGCCGCCATTTTGTGTGTCTCACACTGATAAACAAAGGTGGAGAACGTGAAAAGGGGGCAACGAAGAGAGTTGCAGACCCCCTAGCGTTTGTCAGAGGGTCCAAGAAGGTCCCAAAAGTATGAAAAATACATTTAAATTTATTTTTTTTAAATTGCGAGGTGTGCGTACGGTAAGCTTACCGTATGCGCACGGCAGAAAAAAAACAATTAAAAAAAGAGAAGTAAAAATCAAATTTAAGTGTTTAGATATTAGGGGGCTCTAAAAAGAGCCGTTGTGTTTATGAAGTGTTTTTTTTGTGGTATCTACAAGTAAGTACCGATGCAGAGTCTAATGTTGAAGAGGAAGACTCTGTTGCCTTCATCAGTGAAATGTACACCGTCTCCTCTATAAATGCCTTGCATGTTGTAACGCAAGTTGTTGTGGTATATAGAACCCATACCATAGTCTCTGAGGAAAGCAGAAATAGACTTGTTGACGTGCTTTCTTGCTTTGTCAATCTGCGGACATAATTGGTTGGACCAATTCCACTTTTGCCTTTGGCATATGTTAGAATATACAAAGGCAGATTGAGGAAAAAGCGACATCAATTGCACAAAGGTGTCCTTAATCAGCATTTCCAGACCTACCCCAGTTAAAGTGCCTAGGACATTTCCACCACAGTGCACAATAATAAGGTTAGGCTGTGGGAGATGTAGAAAGGTTTTCACCAAAGGCATTAATTGGTGCCACTTTAACCCTCCCTGAGCAATCCATTTAATGTCTACATTTAGCAAAGCAAGGTCTCTCACCATACCTCTTTTTTCTGCATACTTTTCACTCCAGAAGACATAGCTGTGACCTACAATCCACACTGTGAACATCTTTCAAGAAGATCTGGATGCACTCAGGAGGTGTCTTTCAGTAGAATGGCAATATGAAATGAAAGACAGTTGTAAAATTGAGGCATACATATTTTTTTTAAATAAATTTATTTATTTATTTAGGAGCTTATAAAGCGCACTAATACCCGAGGGTGTCCTGGCGCTGTCATGCTGATTAACCCTGAAGAACGAGGATCTAATCCCTGAACAACCAAGTCTTCAGCCCCTTCCTGAAAGGCATAAGTTCATCCTCTCTCCTAAGATGTGCTGGGAGGCAATTCCATGCGGAGGCGGCGCCATAGGAGAACATCTTTCCACCCCAGCTAGCCTTTTTTATCCTGGGAACCACCACAAGGTTGTTTTCAGCGGAGCGTAGTGCCCTCCCTGGCACATATCGCTTAAAACAATCCCTCATGAACTCTGGGCCATAGCCTTTCAGGGCCTTAAAAACCGTACACATGGCTTTAAATTGAGACCGTCTGTGCATCGGGAGCCAATGGAGTTTCCTTATTCCTTCCCGAACTGAAACAAACTTAGGAGCACCAGTCAGCAGTCTCGCTGCTGCGTTTTGAACCACCTGTAGTCTGTACAGATGTTTTTTTTTCATGTTGAGGTACAGACTGTTGCAGTAGTCGAGGCGTGACAAGACCAAAGCAGAGACAGCTAACCGGAAACCATCCTTGGGCAGGAATGTTTTTATCTTCCTTAGTATTCTAATGATGTGAAAGCATGAGGAAACCACTCCACTGACCTGACCTCCGAAGTCCAATTTCTGATCCATCAAGACCCCCAGGTTCCTAGCTTTTGGAGTAGGCACTGGTGGTTTCCCTAGGGCCTCGGGCCACATGGCTGGCGACCAGGTATTTGGATTATTTCCAAATATCATGACCTCAGTCTTGCCGGCATTAAGTTTGAGGCAATTTGCGGCCATCCAGCTAGCGATATCTTTAAGACAGTCATGACACCTAGATGTCATGTCCACTTTAGATTCTTTTTGGATTGATAACACGATTTGCGTGTCATCTGCATACGAAGTAAGTTGGAGGCCATAGGATCTAATCAAGGCTCCCAACGG
This sequence comes from Triturus cristatus, assembly GCF_964204655.1. NCBI lineage: Eukaryota > Metazoa > Chordata > Amphibia > Caudata > Salamandridae > Triturus > Triturus cristatus. The sequence goes on along the minus strand of NC_140591.1, from coordinate 139,211,721 downwards.
GCTAACGTACACATTAAAGAGAGTAGGGCTAAGGGAGGATCCCTGCGGGACTCCACACGGGAGGGCAAACGGTTTGGACACCTCGGTACCCATCTCCACGGTTTGGGTCCTATCGGCCAAAAAGGACTTCAGGAGGCTCCAGGCCGTGCCTTCCACTCCTGTCTTAGCCAACCGGTCCATCATCACACCATGATGCACCGTGTCGAATGCTGCAGACAGGTACAGCAGAATCAGGACTGCCCCGCCCCCCTGATCCACAGCCTCTCTCACTTCCTCTGTCGCCCTAATCAAGGCCAGTTCTGTGCTATGTCCAGCACGAAACCCGAATTGCGTTGAATCCAGGGTCTTCGTTCTCGCCAGGAAAAGGCTAAGTTGCCTATTTATGGCCTTCTCAAATAATTTTGCAGGCAGAGGGAGCCGCGAGATTGGTCTATAGCTGGTAGGGTCATTTTTATCTAGAGTTGGCTTTTTAATAAGAGGTAGGATAGAAGCCGCTTTCCATCTCCTAGGATAAATACCTGACTCAATAATAGCGTTAAATAGAGGGGTCAACGTGGAGGCAATCACATCTGTGCAATTTTTTAGGACTGCCACCGGACACGGATCACTAGGGGCACCTGAGCGTGCGGCCAGTAAGAGACCAGTGACCTCTTCAGATAGTAACGGGGTAAAATCCCTTAATCTTTCCTGGTACCATACTGACCTGGCATCACCCCTTTGTGCTGCCATTCCACCCTCTCCATAGACTTCAGCAAAGGAGGAGAAAATCCCTGCCACTTTAGTCTGAAAAAAGGTGGCTAAGGTCTCACACATATCAGCACAGGTTGCAGAGATAGGCTCCGCAGGAGTTGTAAGTTTGGTTATGGTCTTAAACAACTCTCTTGAGGAAGAACTAGCCCTCTCAATTTGCTCCGTGAAGTAGGTTTTTTTAGCTTCATTTATTAGGTTTTTATAAGTAGAGAGGCTCCTTTTGTAACTTTCTTTATTAGCTGGACTGTACCCATTCCGCCATTTTCTCTCTAGTTTCTTACAAGCCGTTTTGGCAATCTGCAAGGATTCTGAGAACCATGGCGCAGAGGGCAACGCCCTTTTAGGCGTAAAAGATTTTTCAGGTGCAAAGATATCGCACGCCCTCTCAAACCACTTGGAGTATAGGTCGACAGCATTATTCACGTCCGACGGGATACTGGGGGCATTGAGACTTAGGTAGTTTCCCATTTCTACCCTATCTATATTTTTCCAAGCCCGGCTCACAATCTTAACCCTTGGCTTGGAGCTAGACAGAATCTGAGAGTCAGGGGAAAGTGTAAAAATTATGGCAGCATGATCGGACCAGGGGAGAGGCAGAATATCGATGATGGCCAGGTCCGGCAGGTTTGAGAAAATGCCATCTAGGGTGTGCCCTCCCGTATGCGAAGGTCCTTCCACCCTTTGTTCCAACCCTCCTGCAGCCATAAGTTCCGTAAGTTGCAAATTATTTGAATCTAAAGGATCCTCCAAATAAAAATTAAAGTCACCCATAACGGTGAACGAATGGGCACTAAGTCCATCCTCTACCAAAGTACCAAGGGCCTCCAAAAATGTGCTTCTGGGTCCAGGGGGACGGTAAATCAGAAGTGCTTTAAACGTGCTCTGGGGAGAAAGGCGAACAATGATAGATAAGGCCTCACATGCATTGTTGGAGGCTGTGGAAAATGAGGGATCCAGGCTGTTGTGATAGATCACCGCAAGCCCACCCACCCTTCCTGATGGTCGATCCAACGTAAAGCAGAGGAAATTTGCAGGGAGGGCCTTCACAATATCGGGGCCTGAGGAGTTGTTTGTCCAAGCCTCCGTAATAAAGGCAAGTTTGATCTGGTGCTGTTCCATGAACAGCCTGCATTCCAGACTGTGCTTGACCAGAGACCTAGCATTCACTAACATACAATTCCATGGTGGGGATCTAATCTCTCTAACCTGCGGGCCCTTCCTCTGTCTACTCCCTACGCAGCCATGGGTGGCAAAGATCTCTTGTAGAGGGTATTGACAGCACCTACATATGTTCCAAGGCTCATTAAGAATTATCTCTGGACGGAGCCTAGGGCAATCAGCCTTCCCGCATTCCTGATTCAGAGCTTTGAGTTGGGCAGATGAATATCTGCAAACCTCTGATGCCCCTGCTCCAGAATAACGCGCCCTGAGCCCTGGCCGAGCGCGGACGGGCGCAGACGGGCTTGCCTTTGGCGCGCCTTTGGCGCGCCGGCGGCGCGCCCACTGCGCGCGTCCGCTGTGCGGCCGCGTCATGCTGCCAATTTTAACTCTCCTGCCCGCTCCAGCGCCCAATCCGAGCCCCGTCCCCACCTCCCTGATTGGACCAATGAGCAGCCTCTCCCTCTACGTCTCCGGGAAGAGCGGGAGGAAGAGCCACTTTCACCCCCAGCAACCGGGTGAATTATGTGCAAAACAGTGCAATAGCAGCCAAAGTTTGAGTAAAAACAAACAGGTTAGCAGCAGAACGGCACGTTTAAAACACAAATACCCGCTACAGCAGTAAAATGAATAAAAACTTAGCAATTTAAAAGAAAGGAGCTACACCTGGCGGGTATTGAACACAACCCGAGCTCTAGGGATCAGCCCCGCGCGAAGAGTCAGCTATCGATTTAACTCTCCCGCCCGCTCCAGCGCCCAATCCGAGCCCCGTCCCCACCTCCCTGATTGGACCAATGAGCAGCCTCTCCCTCTACGTCTCCGGGAAGAGCGGGGGGAAGAGCCACTTACACCCCCAGCAACCGGGTGAATTATGTGCAAAACAGTGCAATAGCAGACAAAGTTTGAGTAAAAATAAACAGGTTAGCAGCAGAACGGCACGTTTAAAACACAAATACCCGCTACAGCAGTAAAATGAATAAAAACTTAGCAATTTAAAAGAAAGGAGCTACACCTGGCGGGTATTGAACACAACCCGAGCTCCAGGGATCAGGGGGCCAAGAACTCATTGGCTGATTCAAACCATTTTACAGTTAAAACTAGGCTGTATGTGTACATTTTTAGAAGCATGTTTTGTATTGGTTCAGAAAATTGTGTACCCACAGAAGATTAATTTGGATTTGCTGTTAGGTTTGACAGGTGAAGCACTCTTGCTCTTTGGATTTGAAACATTGTGTGCTGAACCTCTGACCTCTCTGCTCACACCAGTGTTCCATGAGCTGTTGCTATGGTAGCAGGCAGAAGTCAAGTTGGGGGAAGGGTTCATTTGGAAAAGGGTTGAAGTTTTCAACCAATAGAAATGTGTGATTTCATTTGAAAAAATGTGGGAAACACTGAGATTTGTAATTAACATGTATATGTGTGAAAAAAGAGAGGGAAACATTGCCATTTACTGGTTCTGGAGAGAGGAGAGAGGTGTAGAGCTCTGATATTCTGACTCTGATAGTCTGCTGTTTGAGTGCCACATTTCTTTCCCAACTAACTAATTTTAAAGGTGAGATATGAGTTTGAGAGAGGATGTATGTGGTGATTTTTGATATAAATATTAGAATTGTGATTCTTCTTTAAAAGTTATGTTTTACATTTTGTGGTTTGGGAGATATTTAACTGTCTTGAACTTGTAAAATATTATGGAGTATGTTTTCACCATAAGTTAAGGTGTACTGGTATCACTGAGGAATACTGTTTTGTGCCTAGAATCAAACCACGAGTCAGTGTGCACACAGGAATTGTTGTCAGAGATTTTAATAGTGTTGGTCCGGTTCTGTAAGAATGGCATTTGTAGGAAAGGGTCAGCTTTTTTTTTGTAAATATGATGGTTTCCATTCAGCATAAATCAGTAACACACACATGGGAGGCAAATGCTAACACATTTGAAATTGATATAGTAGATTTTGCTTCTAATCATGCAATTGCTGAGCTTGGTCCTACATATACAAAACTCCAATTAACCCTTGCCACACATGTACTTTTACATACATTACTACAATGTTTATGCTGTTATGGATGCATTCATGCATATGTCTCTTGCAACTGAAAATACACAGTCTGCAGAAGCAGACTCTTAGCACACACCCAGCTGTTTATCCTGTAGAATCATGCTTAGTATTCACAAGTGAGTGGTGTTTCAGGTATCAGTGAGTAACGCTAATACATTCAACATCACTAAGGTTGATTTCCTTTGCTGGAGTGTAGTCAGTCACCCAGGTTACACATGTTCATGGTCTCAAAAAGCTGTTTGGACATGTGCTCTTTTCTCTTTCTGAAAACTGTAATGAAAATGTGTCAGAAACGTTTGCCTTTTGATTTAGCAAATTCCTATTTAATTTTTCTGAAACCAACATTTTAGATAGAATTTGCAACATCTGTACAAATCATTTTTGCAATTTTATTGGATTACCATTGGAAATTTCATCAAAAAAGAATTTAAAAATTACCATTTGGCCTAAAGGAAAGGTTACAATTTGTATTGTGGACTTCTTTGACACATATTATTTTGGTGATTATGCTTATGCAACAAAAATTTTAAGACGATATTTAGTGGAAATAGTTATTGTTCTTAGATGATATTTTTTAAAAATATGTTACATTTCGATAAAGGTATGTTTTAGTGAGAAGACATACTGGGCTTTTTTTAAACAATCTTTCAGATTGTTATTTTTTTTTGCCCGCTGTAAGTGATGAATGCAATTGCTTTCACGATTTACAGTGAAATGCAATATATTCTGAAAACAGCAAAAAAAGGGCAAAAAATTGTTTTTAAATATGAAAATATGTGTACTGTATTCTAAAATGTATTATTAAATATTAATACTTTTTTCTTTTTTTTCAGATTGAGAAAGAAAATTTAGGAAAAAATAAACCTTTTTTCTAGCAATTTAAATAAACCATTTATTAATAAATACGTTATTTTGTTGGTCAGGTAAGTGTGAAATTTCTGTATTTATCACACATTTAGTTTCATGCTCCCTTTTTTTCACTTCTCCTCTCTCTGGTTTTCTCATTTCCATTGTACTCCCTCAAGGACCTTGTAGGGTAAAAAAAAATATTTCTTGCTTTAAAAAAAAAAAAAAAAAAATGCCCGTACCGTACACGCACGGTAAAAAACAAAAATTAAAAAAAATTATTAAAAATGTTTTAAAAAGTTGTGAGGTAAGTTTGGCTCTTAAAAGAGCCGTTGTGTTAATACAGGGACAGAGGAAAGAAAGAATGGGAATATTAACAAGGACCACAGATGTGCTGGTCTATCTTATTGATTGGTAGGGAAACACTGCTCTCCCCATGAACAATTAGACCATAACATCTGGTGCACCTCATTTGTACCCTCTGAAATCGAGGGTTCGTTTCCAGAGGAGCAGAAGAGGGTGATGCTCCCACCGCAGAGGAAGGGCTCGGCTGAGCTGCCGAAGATGTACTCGGCTGAGCTTCTGCGGGTGTGCTCGGGTGACTTACTGAAGGGTTTGCTTCAGAATGTCGAGCAAAAGTCCTGGGATGTACATCCCTAATGTGTCTCACCATAGTGTGATTACCAAAGGAATACTTCTTCCTTGGGTTACCTCTAGATAAGACACGCTCACAAAGTGAGCAGGTGACTAATGAAGCATTTACCTTTTTCTGCCCCTCTGGAAAAGTGAAATACTCCCAAACAAAAGAATTCTTTTGTTTCCTCCTTCTCTGTCTGATGATGCTGCTGCCCTGCTCACTCTCAGAAGAGGTCTGCTGCTCTGCCATTGTATCCCAAAGACAATTCAGCTCCTTCTCCTAGAGAATCACAAGCAGTAATGAGGGGAATGGGTGTGGTGTAGAAGGATTCTGGAACTGAAAGTAGTTTAAACCAATCAAAAGTGTTGTTTCTTGATCACATGACCAACCGTACGCACACGTTAAGCTTACCGAGCGCGTACGGTAAAAGTACGCATGCGCGTACGAAAGACATGCGCACGTGCGCATGCGCATTACAGGCACACTCGTACACTTCCGCGTAACGTGCGCGCGCATGTGCGAAGCATGCGCTTACGCGTCGCGTAGGAAGTACGGACGCCTACGCAAATTGCGTAAGCATGCGCAAACAGAGTATAAATATTACGTACGCTCACCGTACGTAAAGCAAAGCGTGCGCTTACGGTAAGCTTACCATACGCGCACGGTAAAAAAATGTAAAAAAAAAATAAAGGTTTGTTGAAGATATTAACTATGTTATACAACTATATCTAACCATTTATTTAAAAAAGGTGAATCTTTATAAATTGAAGAATGAATTAAAACCATGAATATATACATAGGTAGAATAGTGTTTAAAGGAAAAAATAAAAAGAAAAATAATGATGTAAAAAACACAAACAAATTCAATGAAAAAACCATAGGTTTCACTCACATTATAGTTAGGAATTAGAATTCAAAAAAGCATGCAAAAACACAGAAAAAACCATAGGTTTCACACACGTTATATTTAGAAATTAGCTTTTAAAAAACCTTGCAAATTCATTGAAAAAACCATAGGTTTCACACACGTTATAGTTAGGAATTAGCATTTAAAAAACCTTGCAAATTCAATGAAAAAACCATAGGTTTCACACACGTTATAGTTAGCTGGACATTTCTCTCGTAAAAAACCATTGAAATTCCCCCGTTATAGTTAGTTCAGCTAACTATAACTTGCGCACCCGCAATCCACTGATGTCATTTTAGATGTCATCAGTAATGTCATGAGTGATGTCACTGACCATGTCATGAGTGATTTAATATGTGACGTCATCAGCAGTGGATTGCGGGTGCGCGAGTTATAGTTAGCTGAACTAACTATAACGGGGGAATTTCAATGGTTTTTTACGAGAGAAATGTCCAGATAACTATAACCTGTGTGAAACCTATGGTTTTTTCATTGAATTTGCAAGGTTTTTTAAATGCTAATTCCTTACTATAACGTGTGTGAAACCTATGGTTTTTCAGAGAATATATATATATATATATATATATATATATACACATAAAATTTAAACCATAATTTTGCAAAACAATAATATGTAATGAAAGCCCTGGGGGGTGGCGGTTCCCGGGGCCACGGGGGGCCATGAGCCCCCCTGCAAATATTTGATGAAAGCCCCGGGGGTGGTGGTCCCCGGGGGGGATAATTCCAAGGACTCCTGCCTCCTTGGATATGTTTGGCGGTGGTCCTAGATTGTCAGGCCAGACACAGAGAGGGTCATTACATTTTCAGTCACCAAGGATGAGTATTTCAGTTTTGGGGACATTCAGTTTGATGTGACTCTGTGTAATCCACTGGTCAATCGTAGATTTTGCAGTTTCTAAGGCCTTGGGGCTTTCCAATTTAAGAAGTATCTTTGTGTTATGTGCATAGTGATAGCAGATTAAGTCAAAAACACTGGTAATGATTTCATGTAGACATTCAAAAAGGAAAAGTGAGGTGACAGAACCTTGAAGGACTCATGCTTTTATGCTGTAGGGGTTGGATGTAAAATGAGTAGTATGGATCATATGTGTTCTATTGTGTAGGTAAGATGAGATCCAAGTAAGAGCTATACCTGGCTTCATTGATTCCTAGGATTAGAATGTCATGATCTACTCTTTTATAGACAGCTGAGAAGCTGAATGGAAGTAGCGCAACAACCCCATTCCAGTGTACTGTGCTGTTATGGTTGTCCCACATGTAGATTAGGGCTGATTCAGTGCCTCTTCCTAGATTGAATCCTTTTTGGAGACCAGAAAGTAAGGAGTTTTCTTCAATGAATTGTGACATCTGGGTGAAGGGTCCTCTTTCTGTGAGTTTACCTGGGAATGGTCAATTTGCTGTATGTCTGTATTTGCCGGAGTGTTGGGGACGTTTAGTGTCCAGGTTTGTTTTCTTTCATGATGGGTAAATGTATGCCTTTTTAAGTTTTCTGGAAATATTTCTGTGGTTGAGGAGTTGTTGATCAGTGTTCTGACTGGTATGACCACGGACATTGTTGGCAGAATATTTTTGAAGATTTGTGGGGGACAAGGTTCAGAGAGGGAACTGGATGGCCTGCTTACTTTGGCGGAATTAAGAAAATCAGCGGGTGAAAGTTCTTTGAAGGAGTGCAGAGGTTGTATTAACTTTTCCCTGCAGGGGTTTGATAGAAAAGGGTTAGCAGTGTTAGTTTCTTTATGTGTTAAGTATGAATCCAAAATGTCTGCTTTTGTTGTTTAATGAGTTTGTAACAAAATTCCTATCAAATGGGATGTGTTCCTTTGGTGTAGTTGGGATTGTGAAATGCTTCAAGTATTTTAAGAAATTCTTTATTAGGGCATTTAGCATCCTGTATTCTGCTTGAGCAGCATGTTTTTAGCTTTCTTCATTGTTGACATATACAATCTGTTATGACCGTGTATGTGTTTTCGTCTTTAGGGTTGTTTTGAGTCAGGTGCATTGAAGATTAGCGAATTGCTGTTTTATCTTTTTTAAATTGGCATTCATCCAAGAGTCTTGCTTTCTTTTGTGATGTTTGAACACTTTTGGGGGGAATTGTTATATTAAAAGCTTCATGGAGCCATTCGTAGAGTTTTTTAACTGAATTTATTATGTCCAGATCTGTGTTGGAAATATGTTTGGGTTCTAGTCCTCCAAATTAAGTTTGTTCCAAGGTCGAGTTGTAATTGCTGGTAAACTGAGTTTATCTGGATTGATTGAGTTCTGCTATATTGTGTTGGAAGGCTACTAGATGGTGGTCTGAACATGTGACCGGAGGAACTATTTGAAACGTAACTAGGTCAGAGTTGCCCAAAATGCCATTTAATATGTGTCCTGCAATGTGTGTGAGTTTGGGAATGAGCTGCCTTAGGTTGAGTGTGCTTAGGCTTGTGAGGATTGTTCTGGCAGGGTGCATTTTAGGTTTGTCAAACCATATGTTGAGGTAATCAAGTATCCATAGGTTGAGTATTTTATAGGTAGGTTTTATACTATATCTAGAAATATCTCTGGAAATGTTCCATTGCTAGGTGGTGATCTGTAAAGAATGAGAATGTTGGTGTGTTTCATTTAGATTAGTGAAAACTTGATTATATTTTTTGACATTCATTATTATGAAATCTGTTTATTGGCATTTTGTTAATATAGACATAGCACATAGTACATTTGAATTACCTTACGGGCAATGAGTCAGCAAATCTGATGATACACCCCCAGTCATGAGCATGGTAAACAACAGGATCAAGTGCCGCACCCGTGTGCTAGGAAAGATGAATCTTATGGGTCTCTGAACCAACACCATTATCTAAACAGGTCCATTAAACAATAAGAAGAAAGAGGCAAAACAACAAATGCCCCAGCATAACAGCAGTAGCAGGTTCGGTCTTTTACCATAAGATCCCCAAGGTCCCTCCCCTGACTTGACCCCCCCCACCAGCTCCCCATCCCCTGGTACAAACAGTTCCATTAATAGCAATTTTCAATTTCCCTACACACCCCCTGATTCAGTGAAGACCTCCGCGACATTTCCCACGATGGACCCCCGGACCTCACCTCCGCTCCCCCCCTCCTCAGTGAGTGCCTCCTCAACGCGTGTCCCACAGAGTCTCAGGGCGTCCCCATCTAGCTGCATCAGGATCTGCAAATGTGTGCCCCACTGGTTCGCTATAGGTGTGCGCCTGAGGCCCTGCGTTTCCTCCTGCAAAAGGGGCGTACCCTCCGCCCCCGCCCACACCAGCAGGGAACTTCGCCATGCTTGCGCTCGGGGGGGCTCTGCTGCCTTCCAGCGCTTGGTGAGCAACCGCTTCGCCACCACCAGACCCAGGTCAAAAAAACGAGAGGCAACCTTCGTGGGGGGGGGGGGGGTTCTACAAAACAGGTGCAGCAAGCAAGCCTGCCACTCCCGCGGCGCCAGTTGGCCGGTGCATTTACTTAATGCTCCATACACCATCCGCCAATACGAGTCCAGCGCCGGACAGCTCCACAACATGTGCACCAGCCCAGCATCCAGAGCCTTGCAGCGTGGGCAGCTTACATCCGCGCGATGGAAAGACCGGTTTATAGAGTCGGGAGTGAGATATGCTCTGTGTAGTATATTATATTGAATTTGGCGAAACCTCATGTTTCTGGGAACCTGCGTCAGCCCCCTTAGCGCATTACTCCATTCCTTGTCAGCCATGGGGCGATCCAAGTCCGCTTCCCATTTACGGCGCAATGGAGACAAGTCGGTCGCCACCTGTGTACGCTGCAAACTAACGTATCATATGGCTCCCCCGTCCCATGACATGTAGGTATTGCATCATGAGGTGCTGCGCCGGTTCCTCCTGAAGAGCTCCCCACTGGCTCGCCAATGTCGTTATTAATGAGCGGTGACAGAGAAATTGGCCGACTGGTAACCCCGTCTCCTCCGCCAATTGGGCAAATGGGATAAGCGCACCATCGTGGTAGAGGTCCCCCAATGTGCAAATATCCACCGCATGCCATTCTGCAAGCTCCGCCGAGCGTAGTATCCTCCGCCCACTAGGGGAGCCCTCAATCGGCATGGCGGGGGCGTAAGGGACACTCAACCGAGTCAAGTAAAGGGCACGCCGATAACATTTGTAGGCCACTGCCACGAGGAGGGGCCCCGGTTTGACCACCCTGGCAGTCGGGTGGAACGACGCAATGATATCCGCCAGAGGGAGAGGTGGCTCCGCGGACGCCGTATCGTCCCTCTCTCTATCGGCCAACCACCTGGCCACCCATTGTAGCTGTGCTGCTAGGTAATAGTGCGCAAAGCACGGCATCGCGAGGCCCCCCTGACCCGTAGGAAGGTATAACTTGGATAGTGCCACTCTGTGGCGCGCCGTACCCCACACAAAGACCCGGAGTGAGCGCTCCAGGGTTGCAAAGAAGGATGCCGGAATGTAGATTGGCAGGTTAGCAAAATAGTAGAGGAGCCTGGGTAGAGCCACCATTTTGACTAAGGCAATGCGCCCTGTGACCACGAGAGGGAGGGTACCCCAAAAACGCATCTGGGCTCTGACAGCCGTTACCGCCCTGCCCAGATTGCCCTCAACCAGGTCAGCTGGTTGCCTATACACTTGGATGCCCAGGTAACGGAAGGTGTCCGGTTGCCACTTGACAGGCACACCCCCCCTACTGGAGATCCAGAACATCAGCGCGGAACGGATAAAGGCACGATTTGGCCGCATTCACCCGTAGACCGGAGAGCGCAGCAAATTCCGTTAGGACTCGCTCCAGGACCCCGGAGATGTGCGCCACATCATCTTTAATGAAGACCAGGAGGTCATCCGCCTATAAGGAGACTTGGTGCGTCGCATCGCCCATGGGGATGCCGTCTGTCAAAACCCTCCTTAGGGTGGCTGCTAAAGGTTCTATGGCGAGCGCAAAAAGGAGAGGTGAAAGAGGGCACCCTTGCCTGGTACCAAGGCCAACTGGAATGGCATCAGAAATATATGGGCCGGTTCTCACCCGAACCACAGGGTTCTTATAGAGAAGCGCCGCCATTTGAAGGAACCCGAGGCCTAGTCCATAGTGCGACAACGCCGCCACCAGATACCCCCATTCAAGGCAGTCGAAGGCCTTTTCGAGGTCCAATACTAAACAGCCTGCCCGCGGCCAATGCTGTGCGCCATGTGCGGCAACGCGGAAGAACCGATGGAGGTTAAGAGAGGTGCTGCGCTTCGGTACAAACCCATTTTGGTCCTTGTGCACTAGCACAGGTACAGTTGGGGCCAGCCGTTCCACTAGGACTTTGGCCAGAATTTTAAAATCGGCGTTGAGGAGGGCGAGGGGGCGGTAGGACCCCAGGCTGGTAGGGTCACGTCCTGGCTTGGGTAAAGAAATCAGGTAGGCCTCCCTCATGGAGGCAGGCAGGGTAGCCTCCTCAAGGGCTGTGAGATATAACGCGTGCAGTCTAGGCACCAGGGACTCTCGATAGGCTTTATAATACTCCGCCGGGAGACCATCCGGGCCAGGCGCCTTGCCAGAGGCCAGTGAGGCCACCGCTTCCCCTATCTCCTCCAGCGTGAGGGGGCCTTCAAATGTTTCCTGGTGGGCACCCGGAATCGTGGGCAGGCAGGCGGCTTCTAGAAACTGATCCAGATCCTGTGCCTGTCTATGCCCCGTTGAAGTGTATCGGGCCGTGTAATGCGCTGTCAGTATCTTATGGATCTCCCGCTGCGTATGCACCAGCGTCCCATCCGGTCCACGAATAGAGGCTATTGGTGCGTAAACCGACTCATGTCTAATCAACCAGGCCAGCAACCGCCTGCTCTATCGGACGTAGCATGGACCCGAGCCAAATGTGCAGCGTAGTTGTGGCACCGCAGTCGCTCCAGCAGCTCGGCATGCCGCGCCCGGAGCCGCGCCAGCTGGGCCGAGTCCCGACCTCCTCCCTCACCATGGCGTTCACACGACAGTAGCCGCGATTCCAAAGCAGTAAGCAGCAACGTGAGTTGCTTACGAATATTCCCTGTCGCCCCCAGGCAATGTCCCCGCATGGTGGATTTGTGTGCGTCCCATTCCGTCAGCACACTCCCGGCCGTACCCTCGTTTAGATCAAAGAACTGCTCGACTGCTGTGCCGAGCGAGGCACGAAACTCCGCGTCCTCAAGAGCGGCTGGCTGTAGTCGCCACGTGGGAATGGGGGGCCTCCCCGAGTCCCAGCAGAGGCTCAGCCGAAGAGGGTTGTGGTCCGAGTGGGTCCGGCCCAGGTATTCCACCTGAGCTATCAACGGGGCCAGCGAGGAAGAGCCCACCACCCTGTCAAGGCGGACGTGAAGGTCATGTACCGCCGAATAGTATGAATAAAGTCGATCATTGGAGTGTAAGGTACGCCACACATCATGTAAGGCCCATCGCGACAACCAGTCAGTGAGACTCCTCGCGTTCGAAACTGCCTGTGTGCTACGGAGCGGCGGGTAGGACCTTTCAAGGCACGTGTCTAGCACTGCGTTAAAGTCCCCACCCAGTAACCAGGGAAGACCCACATACGGGGTTAAGGCCACCGAAAGTTGATCCAGGAACGACGGCTGGTCGACGTTCGGGCATAGATGGATCCCAGAAGCATAGAGTGTCCGTTGAGCCTCCCACGAACCAGTGCGTATCGCCCAGCAGGATTGATCACTACTTCAGAGCATGTAAAGGGTGTACCTGCCCGTACCCAAATCAATGTACTCCGGGCATGTGCAGAGTATGTGGTCCCAAAAAGTTGCCCCCTCCACCGAGCGCGCAATTTATCTAATTCTGGCCGTGTCACGTGAGTCTCCTGGAGAAGGGCTACGGCCACCCTATGCCGTTGTAAGTAGGCAAAAACAGAGTATCGGCAGGCCGGCGTGTGCATGCCTCTGATGTTCTATGTGACTATCGCAGTGTCAGCCATCAGTGATGAGTGAGGACAACATGGGGCCCACGGCCGGGAGCGGGTCAGCCAGGGGGAGAGAGGGGACCAAAATCACAATTGCCCTTACTTCCTGCTGCAATAACACGGTGAACAAGAGAGCTACAGAACACTGCTGAGTGCATGTAAGCAAAGTTAAGAGTAAAATTAACAAAAAGAACTCCATAACTGCAAGGGCAAACCCCAGAACGGGCATTCGTCCAAACGTATAAACTCAGTCGCCTGCGAACTACCAGGCCAGATATGTGCTAGAGGGTGCCAAAGGGCAATACTGTTGGTCCCGGTTTTGTAGAGCCCAGGGTTACCCCCGTCTAGGCCTTGTGGGCCCTCAGAGTTGCCAGCTGTGTCAATCACTCCCCAGAGGAGCGTATGTGTGCGTCGCTGCCGCCCCGCACCCCCGCGACTGAATCATGTGTGGTCCTCACGCCCCACTCCATGTGTAAGGAGTCCCCCACTGTCCCTCCAGCCCATTTTTTGACATTCATAAAGAGTTACAAGAAGCATTATCTAATCATAATGAAAAAGGTTAAATAAACTGCACATTTCTTTTTTAATGGTGACTTGCACGAGACTTTGGCACACTGTCATTTAGAAAGTTGTTTAGAAACAGGTTAAAAACTAAAAAAGTCCAGCAACATTTCCATAAAAGTGTGGATTTTGAAATTGCTTTGCTGAGCCAGATTACTCCTACGTGAAGTTATTCCTGCCCTTCTGTTCTTTATTGCTTCAGTAAGAGGATTTTTTTTCTCACAGTTAGTGGATCATTCTGCTGATGGGAATACAAAGCAGTTACAAATTGGGTTACTGGTTGACTGGGGTGTGAGCCCTAGTCAAGCAGCGACCACAATCTTAGTCAGGGTAAGATGCAGGCAAACCCTAAATTACCCTGTGCTAACCGTCTGGTAGCTTGACACACAGCAGCAAGGCTTAACCTAGAGGCAGTGCGTAAAGTATTTGTGCAACACTTCAAACAGTAAAACAGCAAAAATACCACACAAAAAGATTCCACACCAAGTTAGAAAAGTAGATCTGACTTCTATAAATAAAACAAGACCACAAGACCAAAATGACGAAATTCCAATTAGTAGAATACATTTTTAAAGTTTATAGAGAAAAATAGCGCCCACAACACAAAGTGCTACTGGGGATATCTGGCTGCACTAGAGCAGGACAAATTCACAATTCAAGTCAGACAGCCATGTTGCACAGGCAGACTACATACTACAGACTACAGTTAGGCCTCTGAGCACAGTACCTTCAATCCTGGTTACAGAGCATTGAGTTGATCCACCTCTAAGGTAAATCGCGTAGCAGAGTCAATACGTCGGTTCGTAGATGCGGCTAGGTTACAGTGCAAGATCCTTTTACGTCAATATTAAGGATGCTGTCGATAGGGCTTGTGATGCGAAGTACCGTGTTAAGGATGCGAGGTGCAGCAGAGGCAATGGGTTGATTCTGTTGAGAGGTGAAGCTGCGATGTGGTGTTTCGTCATCAAGGCTTCGTCGACAAGGGATGTGAGGAACTTGCGCTCGAAAAAGCGTTGCGCAGCAGCGGTTCCAAAGGTGATGCATCAGTCCCAAGATACGAGAGGTGGCAGCAATGCGAGTATTTTGTGATGGGTCTAATACACACAGCAATGATGATGCGTTGTTTCTGCTTGGGGATGTGCCGCCTCAGCTGAGGAGGTGCATTGGTTCTGCTCGGGATGTGTCACTCAGCAGAGAAGATCGCCAAATCTGCTGACAAGCACCTTAGACCCACTTCCAAGGACCAGGATTGGGGGGGCACAACTTGATAGAGTAGAATCATAGATGGCAGAGTCTAGGTACAGGAGTTAGAAGCCTGTTATGTCCCTGAAGCTTCAAATCAGGAGGGCAGCCACCTAGCCCCTGGAGTCACCCTGGGTTCCGGGGTCAAGTGATGCAGGTCCAGTCCTTCTCACCCAGGATTGAGTGCAGCAGGCAGCAGATCAGCACAACAAAGCAGGAGTCCAGCAGAGTGCAGCCCAGAAGAGTGTCAGTCCTACAGCAGGACAGCAGTCCTTCTTCCTGGCAGAGTATCCAAAAGTCCAGAGGTGTACCAAAGTGGTGGTGTCTGAGTTCCAGTACTTATACACAGAAGTGCCTTTGAAGTGAGGGAGACTTCAAAGACATGCTTCTGAAGTGAATATCCTCCCTTCCTGCTCTGGCTCAAGACTCACTAAAGGGGGTTATGAAGCCCTTTGTGTGTGTACAGGATGCAGCCTATTCAGGTGTAAGTGTAAGGTAGTTCCTCCATCCCATCCTGCCACAGATGGCCTATTGAAACACACTTAATCTTCATTGTGTGTGACTGTTTAGGAGGAATACACAAACCCTAACTGCCAACTGCACCCAGCCATGGGATGAGGAATAGGCTACAGGCACCAAATGGCTAAAGCAATAATGTCAACTTTCTAAAAGTTGCCTATTTAGAATTCTACTTTAAAATCTGACTTCACTATAAATTAGGGTTATAAATTAGGATTCCAGAGACAATAAACTTGAATCAGTTATAGCTTATCATTTGGAAATTATACTTATAAAATGTAATCAGATAATCCCAAAATTATCCTATGGGAGATATAGGCCTTGCAGTAGTGGCCAACAAATTAAGAGATTTTCACTACCAGGACATGTAAAACTTAAAAGCACCTGTCCTGCCTTTTAAATACATTGCGCCCTGCCCTCTGGTTGTCCAGGGCCTAATTTAGGGGTGACTTATATGTATAAAAAGGAAAGGTTTTGGCCTGGCAATAGGTTTATTTTGCCTGGTTGACATGCCAGTGTAAACTGCACATACAGGCTTTTCAATCGCAGGCCTAATAACATGGTCCACCAAGCAGTCTCTTAACTATTTCTCGGCTCGCTGATGTTGTCTCTGCCGGGGCCTAAGGGATCTGCAGTGCGCAAGCGTGGGCCTTACCAGGCTCTCCACTCAGGCGGCACTCCTATTCTTAGGGACAGAAGCAGTTCCTGGGGCAGGTCAGACACTAACCAGCTGTTTCCTGGTTTGAGCTGGCAGGTGGGGAGGTCAGATGGGAACAACTGCTGGATTTAGAGCAGGGTGTTAGTTGGAGCTTACATTATTGCGGCTGTGATCTTTCAAGCTCCTATCATGTGATCACTTCCTCTCTCCATCTCTTCTGCCTCTCCTCATCCTGCACGCTTATCCACGAATAAGCCTTATCATGGACCTTTCAATGTGAATTGTAGGAAAGTCATCCTTTTTGCCCTGATTACCCCCATTTTTTGACTGATGCTGGTGTTTACTCACTCTGAAAGTGCCCTGAGCTCTGCTAATCAGGGCCAGTGCTTTGACCTCTAAAATGTATATGACAATTGTTATAAATCTAATTTGACATGACAACCTACCTGTAAGTCCCTAGTATATAGTAGGGCATGTAGGTTTAGAGACCCCAGTGGACTTAATGCACTTAAGTGTACACTACTGTGGTGCAGGCTGGTTTAAAAATAAAACTATGCCCAAATTTGACTTTAGAATTAAAAGTAATTACAAAGCCCAAAACTACCTTTTTATAACTTATAGGTCCACCTAAGGCCTTCCCTAGGTGCCCCAAGGGAGGGGTGCATTGTTAAAAAAAGCGGGGACAATATAAAAGATGCCTTGGTGGGGAAAAACAGCCAAGTTGAATGTCCCTATTGTAGTGCTGCCAGCCCCATAGGCTAACATGGTAAGGCTTTATTAAACTTAATACAGGATATCTTTGCTTGGAACTAGATAGCAATATAATTCAAAGTATCAAAATAATGGTTAGAATGAATCCAACAACTTACCATGGTCGGATGTATTATAAGTATTACAGGAAAGAAGTTTTATAACTTACTGTCATGAAGTTACCTAAGCAGCCTTGGAGCAGCCTGTTCTTATTGTCCAGCCTTTGACATCCTGTGCCAAGCTGCTTCCTGAGTAGATGAGAAGAAGCATTGGACTGAAACAATACAGCCATTTAGCAGGAGGAGATCTTCTGTATGGAGAAGATGGGGAAAAAAAGGGGGCTGGGGAGATAAGCAGGACTTCAAAGGCAGGAAAACAGATGTCACAGGACCTAGGCCAGCCCCCACTTCTTGTGATCCCCAATCAGATAGGAACTCCCTAATTAGATTAGGAGAGGGGGTGGAAGGAGAGGGCAGATAGATGGTAGCCACACCCTTGCAGTGAGTTACACACACACACACAAAGGAGAATACAGTACATTCTGGGTCACAAATATGCCACATTTCATAGGAAGTGGTCATAGGAGAGAGAGGAAGTTTTACCCCTATTGGTTGGGGTCCCCCCTCCCGCCATCCCAGAATTGAGGATAAATATGGGGAGCTGCAGAAGCTCCTCAGAACACTCTCTGGAACAAAAAAGAAAGAAGGACTGCCCTGGTAAGCACTTGGACTGTACCACAGAAAGCATGCACTCAAAAGGACACCACCTGCTGTACTCACATGGCTCCACAAAGAAAGGACTGTGCCTGATGCAAAAGAAAATAAGTAGACTCCTTGATCAGCAACAGGTACAACAGAGGAAGAAGTCGCCTGCAAGACCAAAGGGAGGATCACCCTATCTGACCAGTTGCAACTGGATATTTCCTGGACCGTGCTGGTCCATTGTGGGAAATTGAGTCCTAGCCACCTAGAGGCAATCCAGAATTTCTGAACCTTTGGACTGAACTAGTGGACACTTATTTTCTCCAAAGAAACCAGGAAACAACAAGATCTGCTAATCAACCTGACCGCGCTGGTTTGTCCTGCTGAAAGCTCCGGAGCTCCTTGCCATCGCCGTTGGGGACAAAATCTTCGAGAGACTCACCAAGGCATCGCACTGCAGCAGGACGCCGTCTTTGAATCAAACTTTGAATCCGAGAAGCCAGAGGACCCGCCGATAAGCAAAAAGCTCCAAGAAAAAGTATCGTTCTGAAGGTAAATTTTTGACCAGGACGTAGCTCTCAGCCTATCGGACCAGCACTCCATCATGGTCTGCCTAAAATGTTTACTTTGCCCCGGTCCAGATCGACCAGATGGCCGTGAGTGGCGCTATAAGATTTTTGGCACTTGAATTCACAATTTTTGATTTAACCTGTAAAAATTCATTTCTCCGTAACCCTAAATTGGATTTTTGTAATTTTTATTTTATTTTAAAAACAAAAATATTTGCTATTTTCATAAATTGGTGTTGGAGTTTTATTGTGTTGTGTCTTTTACCTATTTACTGTTTTGGTGATATTAAATGCTTTACACATACCTGCCTCCTAAGCTAAGCCCAGACTGCTTGTTTGCCAAGCAACCAAGGGTTCAGCAAGGATTAATTTATTGTGATTTGACTGGACCTATTAGTGATTGTGGGTTGTCTTGGAAATCGGAACCTTTTTGCAGTGCCCCCACATTTTTTGGCCCATTTGAGACCCCTAGATGCTGGTTTTCTGACCTGGGAGTGCCCTGGGCTCTGCTACCCAGGCCCAGGACCAGTGCTACGGTAAAAACACTCTTAGAATACAGTGAAAACATCTACATACACTAGGTTACACTAGGAGTTAGGGTACCTTTATGATTGGCATGACCTCCCTACATCATAGGGCAGGCAGATTAAAACTACTTTAAAGTCCCTAGTATATAATAGGGCATGACAGTTAGAGGCCAGCAGCCTTTTCTGCACTTGCTTGTGTACACTACCTGAAGCCTGAGGTCAATTTAAAAGCAGCCCTGATTTGCAGGAGTGCTTTTACAATGTAGATCGTGCCCAAAGTCGACTTTGGTGTTTGGGGCACTTACAAACTTAATATACTACAATATTTTGGCATGTTAGGTACCCCCAGCGTCTCCTTTAGGTGTCCCAGTAGTAGGGTGTCAGGTACTTATAAGGAGGACCCTTATAAAATAGGTTTTATATGCCTTGGGGTTAGTAAAAGTGCACATTTCACTTCCCAAAATGTAGTAAAGTGGTTCCCAAAATGTACGTTTGTGCTAGGAGCACTGTGGATTGAGGATATGCAATAGTCTTACATATTTATAACTCCTAAAGTCTCCCCTAGGTGTCCCAGGGGTAGGAAGTCCTGTAGATATAGGCAGGGTCTTTATAACAGATGTTCTTAAAGCCTTGGTGTTTGAGAAATTGTGCAGTTCATTTTCCCCATTGCAGATCCTGAGCCATACAGGTTAACATGGCAAGAAGTTATTAATTAACAACATTATTACCTTCCACCAGGAAATACAGAAACTATCATTCAAGGACTTAGTAGAATGGTATTGATACATTCAACAATGAAATTAAAAGACTTTCTTGTCTGTAAGCCAAAATTCAGCCTTTTTGTGATCTGTCCTGACTGGTCAGAGTTAAGTGGATCAGCCAGACGGCTTTGATGAAGTGATAAGTGGCACCTGGGGTGAAGAGCCATTCTGGGAAAAAAGGTTTCTGCTGCACAGGAATGCCAGAGCAAGGGGGAGGGGCCATAAACTATGCTCTTCAAATGAAAGAGGGGACAGGCAGAAGAAGTCAGTTTCATTTACACCCCTCCCCTCTGAACCCCGCCAGATGGCAGGCTTAAGGAAGGAATGTGCAGATGCCAGGGGAAGGGAGTCTATGGAAATGAGCCATTCTGGACGATGGTTCAGCCAGCACTTGCCACTCTGCAGAGACTGCAGAGGCTTCAGCCATATTGAATTTGGGAGACCATTGTGCCACACTTTGTAGGAAAAGGTAATGCTCTGGGATGTTGCCTTGGACCTCATTGGACAGGAGTGCCCTCCTGTGTGACCCTCAAGAACACTGAATAAGTATCTGAGAGGGGCAGCGCTTCTCAGATCTGCTGCTTGAAACAAAGGAAAGAAGAAGGGTCCATGCTGGAAGTTTGATTTGCCCCAACAAGGCTCTGCCGATTTCGCCTGCTGCACATTCTGAAACTACAGTCCGGTGGACCTAACTTGCTTCAAGAAAACTAAAGAGTGAACTCCATACAAGCTACAGGTTAACAGAGCTCACCTGGATCATCACCACCAAGAATCACCAGACTGGAAGGACTCTAGTGGATTTGTAAGGGTTTTGTCCAAGTGGATTGTGGGAATTGAAGTCCCAAACTTTCAAGCACCATCTTCGAGCTTACAGACCCTTGAAGTAGGATTTGGACACTATGGGCCCGATGTAGGTAACGGTGAAATTCAGAAAATTTCACCGTTACCGACCGGCATTTAGCCAATTGCAATTTTCGTAATACCGAATGGATTCGGTAAAATAAGGAAAACCAGTTACCGATTCCTTATTACCGAATCGGAGATACCGAAAACCCCAAATCCCGATTCGGTAAATAAGAATCGGTGAAAGAGAAGTACCAAAAATCGGTAATACCGAATTTAATGAAATTCGGTATTTAAGAGTTGGTAATTACCACTGACTCAAAGCAGGTGATAATCATGTGCACAGCATTTAAACAGCCCCAAAATGCAACAGTATCAACACAATGGTTGGCCCTCTACGTTATTGCAAGGCGGCTACGACTACAGGCAGCAGGAATGAGGATCTGGAGAAGGGAGAGCGCATATACAGACAGCGCATCACACTATTTCAACTCACTGAGGCAGAAATTCATGAGAGGTACAGGCTACACCCCCAAACTATCCAGATACGAGACCTGCACCCACTCCTGGAGCATCCTACACCAAGGGCGCACGCCATACCCCCACATGTCCAGGTGCTCTGTAGCCTCCACCTATTAGCATCAGGAGGTTACCAGGGGGTGATAGCTGTGGCAGGTGGTGTGTCGCAGAGCTGCCTGTCCCGGTTTCTTTTTTTTTTTTTTTGAAAACCTTTATTTCAAAATTCAGGACACAGCTATTCAGCCGACAGCCCGGAGGTTCGGCAGCATTGCAAGTTAAATACAGTGATGTGTCCCCAATGCAGTTCAAAGAGTAATGCAAAGGTCCAATTTTAAGTAAACACAGAAAAAACTAACAACAAACCCCAGCAAGGCAAGAACATTGAAAGCCCATGGCGGAGGCCCCCAGGGGAGGCCGGACCCCACTCGTCTAATAAGTACAAGACTGTGTACGGAGGAAGAAGGGGAACAGCAGAGGCCCAGAACAGTTACTAAAACCAAACTGTGCTGGAAAGTAGGTCAGGGGGAAAGCTGTTCCTCGGGAGGTTCCAGGTCCGGGGCATGACATATTCCCCCCCTGTATTGGTTCCACCGCCCCCAGATGGCGTGCCATTTCTGGGGGCGACCTCTAGAGCAGTAGACCGTCTTCTCCCTAAACATGCTCCAATCCATGTTCTCCTGCCACGCGGTCAGTGTAGGGGGTCCCGAGGAGCCCCATAGTCGCGCGATATCTCTTTTAGCTACCATGTTACCCAGAGTCACCCATTGGGTCTGCGCCTCATCGAGGTCAGTGGGCCCCCAGACGTTCAGGAGGCAACACCGCGCCTCCGGCTGTACCACAATGCCCGTCACCTCCCCCATAACTGCATGGACTCTCCTCCAGAACTCCACGATGACACCACATTCCCAAATGATGTGCAGGAAAGTACCCACCATACCACATCCCCTTCTGCACAGGCCGTCCCCCGAGAATCCCATACGGACCATCCTTGGCCCCGTCACATACACCCGGTGCAGTATTTTAAGCTGCACCAGCCTCAGACACGACGGGATCGCAACCTCCTTAGGCGCTGTCCCGGTTTCTTAACAATTTCCTGGATGCCATGATGCAAAGAATGCATCACTACATACGCTTCCCCACCACACAGGCCGAACTGCAGAAAACAAAAACCGACTTCTACCAAAAGGCACAGTTCCTGCATGTTATAGGGTGCATAGATGGGACACACATACCTATCTGTCCACCTGCAGCCAACGAGTATATCTACCGTAACAGAAAATCCACCCACTCCATCAACGTGCAGGTCATCTGCAATGCAGCCAACATCATCACCGACATCGTGGCAAAATTTCCTGGGAGCACCCATGACTCCTACATATTCCACAAAAGTGGGATATACACACGTCTGGCTGGGGGAGAATTTGGAGAAGGATACCTGCTAGGTAAATCACTGTTACACACCCTGATGTATACTGCTGATAAATGTGTTGGTGTTTGTTATTAATGGCACTTTCTTTCTCATCTAGGTGATAGCGCATATGCTGTGCGGGTATTCATCCTCACTCCTCCCCTGAAGCCATCAGCCCCGAGTGAAAGACGATATAATGCTGCGCACAAATCAACATGCAAAGTGGTGAAGCGGACGTTTGGACTGTTGAAGAGCAGGTTCCGCTGCCTCCACAAAAGCGGAGGAGCCCGTCAGTACCGACCTATCATCTGCTGCAAGATCATCGCTACATGTGCTATGCTGCATAACCTGGCAACTAAGAAAGGGACAGCAGTTGATTTGACCGACTCAGAGGACGATGACGATGACTGTCCACAGCCAGAGCCCAGCGCAGCAGGAGTGGCACCAGCACCAGATGGGAGACAAAGACGGGCTGAGATTACACGGAACTATTTCTAGGTAAGCAAGGAGACACAGCCAGTAATTGTGTGTGAGTGACGTAGTTTAATAGCATGTCCCTATGCCACCTCATGAAGGGCTTAACATAGCAGTCCCAATTCCAAACAGCCTACAAAGCCGTCATGGGTTAATTCACCCATGTATCAAAAACAAGTGTGCCTGGCGTTACCTCCTGCGCCCACGCACAACATTGCTGCTTCCTCGGTGTACACTGTCCTCACTGGCAATCTGTCCTGTGCCACCACTTTGCCGTCCGCTACGCCTCCTGGACTCTGTAACAGGGGGCGTTTCACTACTGCAGCTATTTGTCTCCTCACTGTCCGCCACATCACCTGCACCAG
Source organism: Triturus cristatus (assembly GCF_964204655.1). Taxonomy (NCBI): domain Eukaryota; kingdom Metazoa; phylum Chordata; class Amphibia; order Caudata; family Salamandridae; genus Triturus; species Triturus cristatus. The sequence goes on along the minus strand of NC_140591.1, from coordinate 139,188,541 downwards.
TATTGGCAGTCAGATTATTTTGTAGCACTTCAAGTGCAGTGGTCACTGTCACCAGCCCCCTTGCCACATCCCGGCTGCAGTGTGCAATCTCCCGCTGCATGGCCACCGAGCGCCTGCAGAGCAGAGAAGTGGCAGTGGAGAGGCAGTTCACCGCCTTGGTGTAGTTCTCCATTTTCTGCCTCTTCCTGCGCCTTCCCGTTCTGTCATCGTCCATTTTGCACAGCAGCCTCACTGTGACGGACATGTCCCTCATGCCCTCAGCCATGTCCCTCATTCCCTCAGCCAGTGTTGTGTTCATTGTGCAGATGCCCTTCTCTATGCACTGCAAGTGTGCTGTCATGTGCTCCATCTGCCGCTGGACTGATCTGATCACCTTTCCTTAAAGGCGCTGCACCTTCAACATGCTCACCTCCAGGCCTGCATAGACACTCTGATTCTCGCCCTGCGAAGCTGGACTGTGTGCCCTAGCCCTGCGGCGTCTGGCACCTGTGTGTGGTTGCTCTGTGGGGGACTGTGTACCGGCATTATTGCCATCGTCTGGCACCGTTGACTATTCTTCCCCTCTGCAGTCCTCGTCGGACGACTCCATATGTTGGAGGCTGGCAACTGCATGCCTCCTGGTTCTTGTAAATGATGGCATTGGTGACGCTGCTGGTGATGCTGGTCATGATGCCAGTGTTGATGCCAGTGGTGGTGGTGTTGATGGTGGTGGTGTTGATGGTGGTGGTGTTGACGGTGGTGGTGTTGTGGTGTGGCCTGCAGGCGAAATGACATTCTCCTCTCTGGGGTGCCTTTCCTGCCTTGCCTGGCGCAGCCCTGCGCGATGTCTCGCCTGTGGAGACAGATTGTATATTAGTTCACTTGTCTGGCAGCAATTGCATACAAATAAATTTCATGTCTGCCAATTAATCTGACTGTCCTCTGCTTGCTTATCGCTGATGTGCGTCACATGCCTTTGGGTTCAGTGGGCTGACTGTTATGATAGGTGTGACACTGACTACATCTCCCATAATGCATTGCTGTGTTTAGTAAAACCTGTACTGGAGTGGGATTCACACTGCCTCATTGGGGAATGGGGTTAGGAAGTGGGGGGCACAGCTTGGTGTGCATGCATCTTACCTTGTTTGGTTGCAGCTCTGGCTGAGCTGTCTGCATCCCCGATGCCGCTGACACTCTCAGGCTCAATGGTGGACTCCACAAGCAGTTCCAGGGCAGTCGGTGCAGGTGCTCTATTTTTTCCTCCACCTGTCAGGTTTGCTTGCTTTTTCCTTGCAGCCATCCTCTTCTTCGCCATACTCCTAAGGTCATACCACCTCTTTTTTAGGTGGTCCACGTCATGGTGGGTCACACCTATGGAATTGATGAGGTGCTGGATTCCAATCCATATTTTTCTTTTTTGTGACTCAGGCACTTGTAGTGATTATTTACCAAATAGCTTGGTGTGTTCCTTTGCCACCTCCTCAATTAAGATCTCCAGCTCCCTCTCACTAAATTTCATTTTTCTTTTCCTTTCTGCACCATCAGTTTCCCTGTCCTGGCTGTCCATTCTGGTGTTGGATGTCATGTAATAAAGTTGCTCCCCTTTGTCTTTCTCTGCTGCCTGCCTCTCCAACAGCTTCTGGTTCAGTGCAGCTGCTTGGGTGTGGCCACTTCCTTGTTGGGAGTAAATAGGATGCACAGGATTGGCTGATTCCTCAATTGCAGGAATTTTGAATTACCAATTCGGTATTTACCGATTCAGTAATTAGGAATCGGTAATACCGATCGGTATTAAGGATTCGGTATTTGTTTTCCGAATTTTACCGATTCGGTAAAAATTACCTACCTACATCGGAAATACCGATTTCTTAATACCGAATCTGTATAATCCGGTTTTAAGAAATCGGTATTTCACATATACCTACATCTGACCCTTACTTTGGGACCCTCAAAGGAACTTCAGGAAGAAAACCCAGAAGTTTGGAAAACTTTGGAGCAACTTTGAAAAAAAGCTCCATAAGTGGACTGACTTGACCTGGTCAGCCAGCCGGCGACCCACATCCACGAGCCACCCTGCCCTCCAAGATAATCCGGCTGAAAAGCTCTGAAATTCCGACTTCCAGAGGTTGGCCTGGAGCTGGTGGAAACCCAAGGCGAGATACCTCACTGAATCCAGCCTGGTGAAAAGCACCCCGGGAGAAAAAGTTCAGTAAAAGTTTCTAAGTCTGAACTTTCTAAGTCTGAACGTAGAAACGGTGACCAGGGCCAACTGTGAGAGTCAAGCCACCCACCTTCAATGTGAGACAGCCAGGATTTCTAACTCTGAATGTCTGACTTCTATAGGTTTGACAGGGAGCTCCTCACATGGCAAGCTGACGAACCCTCACCAAATCCGAACTGGCTGAAAGCTTCGAGGGACCCCTGGAAGAAAAGCTCCAGAAAAGTTTCTATGTCAGACAGTAAAAAATTTGACAGAGGCCAACCACAATGGGTAGCCGCAGGGCTCCATCACAGTCAGCCTGAAACTTTGACTTTGTCCCGGTCTAGCATGACCAGATGTCCCAAAAAGGCGATATAGGTTTCTATGTGGTATATAGTGCTAAATCTTTAAAAATCCATATCTCGGGTTCCCTACCTGGGATGTTTTTCATTTTGGTGTCCTTTTAATGATACAAATATTTCCTATTTTTATAACTTGGTATTGGATTTTTATTGAGTTGTGTCTTAATTATTTACTGAATTGGTGTTTCAAAATGCTTTACATACCTGTCTCTGAAGCTAATCCTGCCTGCTCGCAGCCAAGCTACCAAGGGTTGAGCATGAGACCTATTCTGAGCCCTAGACCTTGTTAGTGGCGTTATTGCCAGTGGTAAATGCATATTTACTACTACTAATAATCCACTTTCTAACAGTATTATTACTAGCTAAACATGAATACCCGCACGTACCAATAATCCACTTTCCTGCACAAATGTCTTTCTTTTCTTTTTGTTTGTAACCTGCTCCCAAATATTCTGAGGCTCAAACTCTATGGGTTTTGGCAGAGGCCTCAAATCATACATGCTCCTCAAATGTTCTATTCTTGGTATTAGGAAAGTACCACTCAGTGGGAATTGTAAATACCCATTCTTTGTTGTGTGTTAATTCCATTGGCTAAGCCACATGCACGCATGTAAACCTCTCTTTGCCACAATTTTCCTTGCTGGTGTACCTTCAGGTGGAAATCTTTCTTCCTTATTAACGTCTTACTGGTTTTTCAAAAATAGATTTCCCATCTTGTCAGTGTTCTCAGACACCCCTCGTTTCAACTTCTAACACCCTCGGTCACGATTTACCTACCAATACCTGTGTATCTTCGTCAAAGGGCATACTATCACAGATTGGTTTGGCATTCGCTAGCCCAGCCCAGCGCAGCACCTTATTACATAAGCATCCATATACTGCCAGGTTTTCCTGAACTACTTCTCCCACAATAACTTTTGTCTGCTTCTTCTAAATAGAGATTTGTATGAAAAGAGAAAACTACCTACCTTTGCCCAGAAGCAAACGCTTGACCTGCAGGAGTGTGAACTAAGGAATGGATGACCACAAGCTCGGTAATGCACTTGCACAAGAGAAATGTAATGTCTCTATCTTGGTGTATCTTAAAGCACCTCACAGTACACCTCACATGCAGACAAATTCAACCATTCAACAAGTCTAACCGAGGTACCGCTCTTCAACTTTGTATCGATTTGCACATTGTCATTCTCAAAAGATGATAACCATCATCAACCAGAACACAATAACTGCCGTCCCCAAAAGTCCTAGACCTAATTCCACATTGTAGTTAAACTCAAACTCCATCCATTATATTTCAATACTCTGACTACAATTCCCAACAAACACCGCTTCACACCTCACTTCACATTTATTCTTCACATGCGCATAAATCCCTATTAATGCTCACGTCAAGCTCTACAGGTTACCATGACAGTCACCTTGTCTTTGGGAATTAGGCTCAGGTTGGGGCCAGGTCAAATAGAATCTTGGAGCAAAACACCTGCACTGTGAAGGTGCAGTAATCGGCTCTACAGCCAATTTACCTCATTGGAATAAGTCAATTCAGTGCTGACTGGATGAAAACGGAACCATCAGTTCTACTAACAGATCTCTCAGCACGCAAATCTGTCTCTCATTTGCTTACCCAATGCACACCAACTACTTGTTATGAAAGTGGTGTGGTGCCTTTACGAGCTTTGGCGCTCCCCGGCTGTACCCGTCTCTCATTTGTAGATCTTACACATTAGATTCAAGCTAAAGTTTTAAAGCTGTACTTTAAGAATCTAAAACAGGAATACAGAAACTGGATCATCAATCAGGTTAGCAAATAATAAAGTAAATCACAAGGACTCAGGAAAGTTCAGTAAAACAGCACAGATTTGCCTTTTAAAGTGAGGAAAAATGGAGCTCCTAACATTGTAAATGCAGGTCCTTTTATAGGACGTCAGACAAAGGATTTCATACATTCACTACACAAGAGCATGGTTCACAGGCAATGCACCAATGGGGAACAAGCAAGAAGAAACAATTTACCATAGAATACATTTGAACATTCTCTCATAATACAATTGCATTAGATTCTAAGGTTCTCAGAGTCTATTCAGGTAATGAGAGTTGATACAAATTATTTAATGTTACTGTGACAGCTACGTTGTCCTTGAATAGATACATCATGCTCAATAAGGCTGGGAAAGCATCAGTTCTTCAGGTCAAAGCTCACAAATCATTATTACAGTAGAGAAAACGGCAGCAGCAGTAATCACGTGGTTTATTATGATGTCATTTCAAGATTAAAAAAAGCTAAACTTTGGTTTATGTTAGAGCAAGTTCGATTTCTAATACACTAATCACTTAGGGGTCTATGATAATGTAGGGCGGATCGCCACTGCCCGCATGGTGGTGGCAATCGCCCTACATCATACCCCGCCCGCCACTCATTTCCCCACGCCATATTAGTATGGTGGGGGGGACACCGGCGGACGGAAAGACTGTGTGCTGGTTTTCCGCCGGTAGACCAGTCGACCGGGCCGAAAAGGGGCTGGATATGGTGGCGGTGTCTGTTAGACACCGCCATCCATATTAGCATGGGCAGCGGTGCAGGGGTCTCCGCCATGGAAAGCCATTCAGATTTTGCTTCCGGGGGTCCGTTGCGAGCCCCCAGTGTATTGGGGGCGTGGGGGGTGCACATGGTGGGTACCTATGGTACCCCCCTACAGTGTCACGGACAAGGTGGCAGGCACCACGCGGTGCCTGTCACCTTGTGCATGACAATGCACAACGTGCATTCCCAGCATTGTGGCGGGCGGTGCTGTGAGCGGTAGCATCCTAATTGCCGGTGCGGGACCGCCTTTAGGGTCCGCCCGCCATCTTAATAGGCCCCTTAATGTTTTTAAAAAAACAATTCTACACTACCACATATGCCCTTCTTTACCTTTATGCTCCTTCCCTGTATTTACATGTAAAGTACAATAACTCTGCTGTACAGCGCTCTCCTGCTTTGTAGTTAGAATTGTGCTTTATAGATCCAATAAATACATACTAGCTGCCATGCATGTATAAAGATATGACAAACCACTCTACCAGAATTTATATTCCTCGAAGTAGACATGCAAAGCATTCTATCCATAATGTACAAAGAGTTATGCCAGACATGCCGGATTCCCCATTAGCGAGCAATTTAAAATCATTCATTAAACTCCAACTGATAGAATGGACACTAGGTATTGCAACTGCATATTCTCTAGTATTTAGATCTTCCTGTTGTAAAACTAAAAAAAGTCTACTGAGCTCAGGAAACATTTCACAGAACTAACACTACCACATCATCTTGCAAACCTCCCCACAAAACTTTGGTGATGTTTACTATACCTCCAATTATTACTGACAGACCAACAGCTAGTTTCAAACTGATCAGGCTTCCTGAGTAAAACTATTTCTGCTTCTTCCATTGAGAGAAGGGAACTCTCCACTCTCTAACGTGCTCCATTATATAGTGTAACACAAATTCTATGGGAAGTCCTTCCCCTCTCGCTATCTAACATCTGTGAGATTTGTTTGTTTTGGCTACCACAGTAGAATATGTGACGCTACAACGCAATCAAAATGATCGCGGAATGTTATATCGCAGTTTTTACAACACAAGTCGTTACAACGACTTGCGCTGGAGGACACTGGACTTAGGAATAGTATGATGTACTATTCCAACACCAGTCTATGTACAGTAGGGAAGGTGTTGGAATAGTAAATCATACTATTCCTAAGGTTAGAGCACCATCCAGCTCACGTCGTTGTAACGACTTGCGTTGTATTACCCGCGATGTAAAAGCATTGCGATGCAATGCCCGCGTGGTAATGGATGTTTCCCACCACAGTAGTTTTAGAATGTTGACCCAATACCACCCAATCTTATGTTACATTTCCTTAGTTGGCAGGGTATGCCCAGACGTGGGTCCCTTGCTCACTTTGCCACTGGATTCAAGATAGCCTGGCTAATGAGGGTTATGAAACCGAAACCGGTCACAGGATGCTTGTTTCCGGTCCAGGGAAGACATGGTTTGGCAGTTCGGGCTGGACTGTTCCCATGAGGCACAGGGTCAGACTGATTTGCATATGGCCATGTCTGAACTGCGGTGGTGGAGTGAGCTAAAGAATGATGATGGATTAAACCCAGATCAGTTGACTGGGGGCGAGTGTTTGATTTTCTCAAGCGCTCCGTCCATCATCCCCTTTGGTATTGCTTTGTTCGCCCTAAGTTGGCAGGGTATGCCCAGATGTGGGTCCCTTGCTCACTTTGCCACTGGATTCAAGATAGCCTGGCTTATGAGGGTTATGACCCCGAAACCGGTCCCAGGATGCTTGTTTCCAGTCCAGGGAAGACATGGCTTGGCAGTTCGGAATGGACTGTTCCCATGAGGCACAGGTTCAGACTGATTTGCATATGGCCATGTCTGAACTGGGGTGGTGGAGTGAGCTAAATAATGATGATGGACTAAACCCAGATCAGTTGATTGGGGGTGAGTGTTTGATTTGCTCAAGCGCTACGTCCATCATCCCCTTTGGTATTGCTTTGTTCGCCCTAAGTTGGCAGGGTATGCCCAGACGTGGGTCCCTTGCTCACTTTGCCACTGGATTCAAGATAGCCTGGCTTATGAGGGTTATGAACCCGAAACCGGTCCCAGGATGCTTGTTTCCGCTCCGTCCATCATCCCCATTGACATCTCCTTACTCTGCCTTAACAGTCTTACTAGATTTGTGTTCTGATTCTTGGTGCCACACCAGGCTTAAGTTCTACCAACTTTATTAGTGGCTTGACTTTATCAGTAATGGACAGATCTAAACTGCGTAGTCACATTTCTCATGAATTAAGAGCTACTGTTTTATCTCCCACTCCGCTTTTCATAAATCAAGCAATCAATCATTTATAAAGTGCAGCAAATCACCCGTGGTGGTTTGTTCATTTAAATATCCAGTTCTTTCCTGAATTGCTGCAGCGATAGGGCAAGCTTGAGATGCAGGGGACGGCTATTCCAAGCCTCGACGCCAGGTGTGTGAAAGAGTATCTTTCGCTGTTGGTTTGGAGGATCTGGGGGTGTCTGCGGGGAAGAACATAGTAGGTGCCTGGTTGGTTGGTGGAAGGTCAGGGGTTTGTTGATGTATGCTGGTTCTTCATTGTGCAGGGCTGTGTATGTGTGGGTTAGCATCTTGAACTGGCACCTCTTCTGGATTGGGAGCCAGTGTAGATTCTTGCGGTGGGGTGTGATGTGTGTCCTTTTGGGGAGGCTGAGGATGAGTCTTGCCACTCAGTTTTGTAATGACTGTAATCTCTTGAGGAGGCATGCAGTGATTCCTACTTAGAGTGTGTTCCCATAGACCAGCCTGCTGGTGACGCTGGCCTGCGTGACAGTCCTTCTGGTGTGGCCTGGGAGTCACCTGAAGGTCTTGCAGGGCATGTGTAGGGTGTAGAAGCAGGCGGATGTGACTGCGTTAACCTGTTTCTTCATCGATACCTTGCTGTGCAGGATGATGCTGAAGATGCAGGCTTGGTCTGTCAGGGTGAGGGTGGAATTGGCCTTAATTGTTCAAGCTCTAATATAGTGGTCTAATAAGCCTACATCCTCATTGCTATACCCTTGCAAAAATCTGTCCACAAGCCTCTGCTAGGTAAACTGAGTCTTTGCTAGTTTTAATCAAATCTATTATCATGTGCTTTGGTTCACTGACAAATCTGTATATGATAATGCCACCTGCAGCCTTAACACTGATATTCATAGAGACAATAATGTCACATATACAGTGTACACTTGGAAACATCATTTTGATGCTTCTATATGAGTCTTAAATGTGGGATAATTTCAAAGTAGGCCTGCTCTTTGCTGTGTTGCTTCTTTCTTACTTGTTGAAATCTTAACCTGGTTCATTATGGAGAGAGCTGTTCCAGGGTCTAATTGCTCTTAATAGATCTATCCATTATGCACATAAAACCTGCTTGTTCTTAAGTGACCTATATATTATACAATTAAGTAACAATCTGCTTGCTCACATATAAACTCGGCCAAGTACGTGATAAAGGATTATCATCTGCATTAGGAGCAAAGAAACGGAGTGACGTAACAGCTGAGCATTCTTTCCCTTTAATCTACTCAATGAACCTCCCTATTGCAGTTGAATAGAAAGAAGGTTTCTATTCAACTGCATTTTAAGGTGAGCCTCTCCGATCGTGTGCATTTCTTGTAACAAAATGATTTTCATTCTTCTTTTACACACTTTTAAATCATAGCTGTATGATTTCATCATCAACATGATCCACTTAAATAGGAGGTACTCAGTTTTGTAACTCAGAATGGTTTCTGATTCTTCCCTTGTTTTTCCACATCATTTCCACTTTTCATCTGAATGGGTGAAGCCTTGATGCTTCAATTTTACTCATCACAATCCATGTTTTTTTTGCCCAGAATGCCACCTCAGGTTAGAACCAGCTGAACACGACTGAGAACCCCAAATCAGGACAAAACCTGTCTTGGGTTGCTTATGTTCCTACTCAGGGAGGACCTGGCCTGGGCTGGATTGAACGTTCCTATTGGAGCAGGGTCAAAACTAATTTGAAAATGGCTGGGTCCAAACTGAGGTGGCATGATGTGCAAAGTAAGCCCCAAGTAATTATCAGCCACTGAGATTAATTAAAGCATGCCATCCATTACTTTTCTGTATACGTTTTCTCTTTTATGATGCAAGCCCCAAGCGAGTCAAAACATAATGTGAAACCCATCTCCCCTCCACTTATCAAAAGCTTTCATGAGTGACTGCCAACATCACTTTAACACTGACATCGAATTATAATATCATTCGGCTCTTTGCTAATGTTACTTTGCACCTTTGTAGTCTCACTGTACTCTGGTAGTTTGTGCTTTCATACATGTTCTCTCAATCTTCTTTATTATACCTATAGTGAAGTGCTCTACTGCAAACACTCATAAAATATGCGAAGTAATATAAAACAGTAATGAAGAAACGAAAATGTACCCAACAGGGACAAATAATAGAAAGTGAAATATGAGTAACAAAAGCCAAATAGACGCATTCAAGACAGAATGATGAGAAGGCAGTGTTTAGCGTGGATCCCAGCGAAGAAATCAAAAAACCGGGTTTGAATCAAAGCTTTTGTGGCAAGGAAAGTAAATAAATATTGTTTTTAGGGAATCATAAAGTTGGTATCTCAAGAAACAAAACAAGTAGTTGAAGCAAAACTAAAAAATAAAACAATTGAAGGGAACACCCTCATTTAAAAGTGGATGAGGAAAGAAAGCAGAGTTGATTAGTGTTAGGTTGCACACACAGAATACGATGCAAGACTGGACAGATTCACGTAGATGAACATATTATTAAGAACAAGGAAACTAAAATAAAGATTCTATAATTCTCAGCATTAAAGTGGTTATAGGACCCAAAAATGTAATTTGAGACGTGACCATGTAAATATAAAAGACATTTCATAATAGGACATCGGGGCACAATGAGCAAGTGAAGCCAATCGCTGGGCAGCCCATGACACTATATTTATATGGTTTAAAAGGTAAGAGAAAGAGATACTGTATCAAATCACCACGCAGGACCAGATGTTGGAGAAGCAGAGTGTTTAAGATGATGAGACTAAGTAAGCAACTAGGGGGCATATTAACAAGGGCTTTATCTCCGCTTTTTTGGCTTTAAAAGCCAAAGAAGCGGAGATAAAAATATCGCCCTACCAACAACAGGGTGCTAACATGCAAAATCGCATGATAGCACCCTTTTTCACTACGCTTCCCTTTGCATCTCTAATGAGATGCAAAGTGGGCGTTCCAGAGCAAAATAATAGGAGAAATGTCGCTAAGCGACATTTCTCCTATTATCAAGCTTCACGCTAACCCTGTTAGAGAAAAAAAAAACAGCACTAACCGCGGTTAACGTTGCTTTTTTACATCTGCTAATTTTCAGATTTAGCCATGTAATCCAATGGGAGGTGGATTACATGGCGAAGTCCACCATGTGCTATCAACAAGGAAATCCCTATCCTTGTAGTTTTATCGCTGCATTACCAGCGATAACCTCCCAAAATGCCGCTATCGCTGGATTTTTTATCGCCTAGGCGGTTAGCGTTGTTAATAACGCAATAACCAGGTGATATTATCCAGCGATAGCGGGCATTAAAAAAATAACCTTAAGCGCCCTTAGCGTTAATTTTCCCTGTTCCTTGTTAATATGCTCCTAGATAAGGTAATGAAAGAGGAGAACTGTTTCCAAAGAGTAAGGGGGCTAGAATGCCGCTTCAACAGGATAAGATAAAGAATAGAGTTAGGGTTAGTGGAAGGTGATTACAGAATAAATGTCGAACACATTTAAGAAATAAGGAAGTGAAATTAGAAATAAATGTAGAAGGAGACGTGATAAGATCAGCTTTAAAATCAAGCTTTACAAGGAAGCAACGTAAATGACCAAGATATAGATTAAGGAAGGATGGGATTGATATAAGGCTGTCTGCTCATTCAAGGAATACATCAAGCTCTGTCTGACAGCTTGCATAGCTTCAAAGACTTTCATTGAAGGGTAGGTAGGTACATTATGAAAGGTGGCAGAAATGCTGTTACACTTCGTCCTTCTTTTAACTGGTTTTCCATATAACTATTTTCATGCAGCACAAAGACTGAGCTGGAATGTAACATCCAACACTGTGCATGTCACTTGTCTAATAACTTCTCAAGTTTCTAACTTCTACTAGCCAACCGAATTTTCAATTTGTATCACTCATAAGGCTTTCCTTGCAGTTTGACCCGGGACTAGTTTCAGTGAGTAGGACTTGGTTCCCTGGAACTTCTGCATCCTAGCAAAACAGTATGGGCCTGATTCGGAAAGTTAAATTTACATCCATAGCTCTACTCACATGTAGATCTACCCCTAAAGCTAGAGATAGTGATACACTTTTTTGAGTCTGGCTCAAAATCAATACACCACTAAAATTCACGAGGTATGGTTAGCAACACGAACAACACACGCCATAAGTTGTGCCATCCATCATCCTCAAAACACCAGTTTGAAAACAGCATAGACACAATGAAAAAAGCAAAAAAGACAACAACATGGCAAGTGGCACAAGTTATGGAGTATGTTGTAGTGTTTTATGACAATAAATGGTGAATGTGAGTGGTGTCTATCTATCTATCTATCTATCTATCTATCTATCTATCTATCTATCTATCTATCTATCTATCTATCTATCTATCTATCTATCTATCTATCTATCTATCTATCTATCTATCTATCTATATATAAAACACATATACATTTATTTTAGTAATAGATCTATAGATCTATAGATAAAGTACAAGCAGATTTTAAATGAAGAATTTAGGGGCATTTTTACAAGAGAATGGCAGAGCGCAGCGTTAAGCCAAAATTGCTAACTCCGCGTTCTGCCATTATGAAAATACAGGATACGCCATATTTACAATGATAAGGCAGCACCCCGCATTTCCCCTAGTGCTGGCGCTAAATTCAGCTGCCTAGCGCTAACGCATGCACCATTGCACCATGGTGTGTTAGGGTGCCTGGATTGAGGGAATGTTTGTATATGTGCAGGAAGGCATCCTTTCCTGCACGTAAACAATCGCTAATGGTGATTTGTAACTCCTATGTGTGCTGCATTGTGATGCACACATAGAAGTTGCAAATCGTCATTTTTTTATGATTATTTATGTGCAGGAAGGGATACCTTCCTACACATGAACAATCATTCATGGCGATTTGCTGTTTCTATGTGTGCTGCACAATGCAGCACACATTGAAACAGCAAAAACAAGGTGAAATTAATCATTTCTTCTCATTTCACCATGTTCAGACCTGGTTTTTTTGGTCTTAATTTTGGCGCTGTCCCATATTTATGCTACTTTTGTAAATGGGGGCATCGTCAAAAAGCAATGGGTGCTATGGGGGAAAGCCCATCACAACACCCATTGCCCGCCCCTTTCACGCTAAGTGCTGCATCATAGGGAGCCTGATTCACAAGGTGGTGGTAAGCCACGGTAAGTGGCTTAACGCCACCTTTTAAATAAGGCGAAGGGTTTATCGCCACAGGAAGGTCATAAAAAGTGTTGTTTCTGTGGTGATAAACTCTTGTAAATATGCCGCTCAGATCCCGGTCTCTTTTGTTTTCTATGATAGTGTGTTGCCATACCAGTGGCTGGCCATATGAGGTGCTTGACTTACTCCAAGGCCTTGCTATAGTACATATAGGCCTGTTTTCAAAGCATTAGGGCAGTAATAACTTTAAAAGTAAATTGTGTGAACTGCAATAGTTGTATTCGTTGGTAGGTGTGCATTTTGAATTATCATGTCCATCGCAAACACCTTTACCTTTCTCTTAACCCAACCCATTTCTGAGTAATTATTCCCCATTTCCTATCACTCCCCTGGTCTCTCCCTCATTTAGTAGACAACAGTGTAATTATGTGTGCAGAGATATTCGCTGTCGTGGTAGAGAGCTCTGCATATATAAGATATGAGAGGCTAAGGTGGAAAACTTCACCATTAGGTTACTGAATTACAGTTTCGTTTGTGGTACTTAACTAATACTAGTAAAGTACTACTTTACACACTAGAAAGTGTAGTTTATGAATTGGACCCATTGTGTTGTGAACTTCAAAAAATCCCCGCATCTATACATGTGGGACTCAGCTGTTATAGAAACTGGGTCAGTTTTCGGAAAAGACTGCATTATGGTTCAAGCTGCATTACAATTGCTTAGAAAATGATTTCCTAGCTCTTATCTCTGCAAAAGAGCTGTGAGCAAAGAACAAACCAATGCCCTCTATATTAACAAGGAGCAAAGGAGGAGGGTAATGGGATAACATTGCACTACAGCACTGGCCGAAGTCTTGGAAAGAGACAGTTTTCAAAATCACAGTGTGCTGACATTGCAATGCTTTTCCTTCTCAATGCCTCAAAAAGTGAAATATTGTTAAAGGGTTATCAACAGAGTATTTAGTATTCCATGGGACTGCTGTTGGGCCTCTCAATGGCAGCTATCTACACATGTAGAGCGTGAGTTGTGATGAATTGATAATTTTTATTTTGCTGTGATAACTGTCTGTCGTTAGCAGTCGGTGATCATTCAGGCCTGATTTAAATCTTGGCAGTAATGGTTCCGCCGTTGCTTTTCCATCGGATTCTCCGTCGGCCTACTAGGCATTATGCCCGCTATATTTAGGTGCTGGCAGGTCCATGGACGTAAGGCCTTTGGAGTGCTACCAGCTCAACCAGATATGTTCACCCACGTCAGCAGCGCCATAGGAAAAAGTGGCTGTTGGAGGGAGTACTGCCAGTTTGTCTACCGGGCCAATCACAATATGCCTTCCCGCCATTGTGTCCGAGTTGGTGGATGGGGATGGATAAAAGGCCAAAACTTACCTTCTTTCTGTTTCACACTTCATTTACAGTCATGGATCAGATCATACAAGTCCTGCCTTTGCTGCTGCTACTTGACCACAAAGCAAATCGACATCGTTGTCGCTGAAATCAAAGCTAAGTTTTTATTATAATTTGTTACCTTTTGACTTGACAGTTTACATTTGATCAGGACTTGTGCATGTTGAAAACTCATTCAAACATTAACATACCAATGTGAAATGCATATGTGTCTCATGTTATTTAAGAAATTTAGAGAAACACACCTATATAATCTTAAATTTGGTGCAAGCTGACTTTATGATAATGGACAATTACACAAAAATGGACATCAATTCAAAAGCCAAAACCTGACCCTACAGGTGTGTTAACTTATTTTTCCATAAACTATAAAATCATAAACATATGCATTACACATTATTGGGATAATTGCAATGTGATATAATGTTGAATTTGCACTTGACAAGGTGAAACGTTTGTTTTAAAATAGCTGTAAAAGCAATGTCAGTTTCAAAGTTTTATCAATTAATATATTTAACATTTCCCCTTGTCTAATGCATTTCCTGTATTTAATGAAATGTTATTGTGCCATCATTATGTTAAGGTGCAATGCATATGTGTTTATCTTCATCACTTATCAAGTACAAATAAACACAGGTGCATTAACACTTAAAATAAACATATGACTAATCCATTTATTGGTGTGAGTGTCCATCATCATGATGAATGCTTGCACCAAATTTTATATGTCCATCACATACTTTCATTATTGGTTCATGGAGTTTACAAATTAGACAATTTAAAAAACAGTTGCATTTTCTGTCATAATAGGAGTCAAAGAATAGGAAATGAAAAATAATCTCAGGACAAACTTGCTGAAATTAAAATATTTTTTATTAATAAATGTAATACTTCTCTCAAATCAAGCCCTATTTTATTTTAAAACATAAAGATTCCAAAATGAATGTCCCAAGGACGTTGGAGTTTTGCCAGAAAATTGCCTGCTAAACAGACTGCCAAAGGGAATCCTCCTCAGGAAGGGGCATCTAGGGCCTCATGTAGGTAGCATACCAGTTACCACTTCTAAAATACCGAACGATACCGAATCGGTATTTTAGAAGTGGTAACTCGTATGTAGGTAATGAGTCGGTATTTTTTACCGATTCGTTACAATTCGGTAATTACCGAATCGGTATTTACCGATTCGGTAATGAGGCATACCTTCCCATTGAGGGGAAGGTATGCCTCATTACCGAATCGGTAAATACCGATTCGGTAATGGTGGAGAAAATGCAAGGGTGGCAGGGTGTCACATTGACACCCTGTTGCACCCCTGATTCGGCCATGTGTGCACATGTGGCACACATACATGCCCTAAGGGCATGTATGTATGCCACATTGCACACTGCTACGCGCTTCCAAATGCATACACACATACATTAATTATTTACCACCAACTAAAAGTTGGTGGTAAATACCGACTCATAAACACACACACACACTCCCCCTACATATCATTTCTGAAATCGGAATTTACCGAATCGGTAAAATTACCGAATCAGTAAAATTACCACATCGGTAACGTTACCGATTCGGTAATTTTACCGATTCGGTAGTTTTACCGATTCGGTAAATTCCGATTTCAGAAATTGACCCCCTACATACCAATAGCCAATATACCGGTCGGTAACGGTATAATTACCGAAAATCGGCCGTTACCGACCGGTATATGGCTACCTACATGAGGCCCCTAGTGAGGACAAGGCAGACACCTCAAGGATCTTCCTTGAGAGGGGTGGGATTGCTTTTGGGAGGGGTGAGTTTGCAAGGGGTGGTAGGAGTTGGTTTAGGAGGGGTGGTTTTGTGTTTGGAAGGGATGAAGATCAGAGCAAAAATAAAAGCAGAACTAGGATAAAGGGTAGGGAGAGGGAGAGGACTGGGTCTTGGCATAGAGGGAGGTAGGGTGTGAGATGTTAGTGTATCTGTCTATTGTGCAATTGCATGTGGGTCTGGTGTATGATTTGTAGGTTTGAGCATGTGTTATTTAACAGGTGTGTGGTGGTTAGGTGAGTGTGTGCATTTGGCTATGGTTGTTTTGGGTGTAGGTGTGTTTTATTTTTAGTGTGTTTGTTTAGATGGGTGTGCTCTTGTGGTGGTTGGTATGATTGTGGTGCTTGTGAGTGTGCGGCTGGGTGTAGGTGTAGTGGTGGTTGTGGATTTGCTGGTGCTTGTGATGCTTGTGGTTTACATGTCCTGGTAGTAAAACACTCACCAATTGGATTTTTACTAGTGTGAGGCCTACTCCTCCCAGAGTATAACATTGAGATACCTTATTACACTTAATAAGTGATAGCTTTTGTTCGAAAGTAGGTATGAATAGCAAGTTTGGTGTTTAAGGAATTATACTTTAGAATCCTCTTTAATGTTAAAGTTGGATTTTAATTCATAATTCTGATAATGCCAGTTTAAGGAAGTTGGCTTTTTTTGTCCTAACCATTTGGTGGGATGGGCAAACCTTGTAAGATGGGAGGTCGGAGCTGTGCACTGCCCCACTTCAAATCAGCTGCATAGGCACACACACACACAAAAGGAACTTCACACTACCATTTGTGACCTCAGATACAGTGTAGCATGGGCAGAGAGGCTGGCACCAGGTATAAGACCCACTCTTCAGTTCACTTTTGGATCTGTGGTGAACTCTCAGAGGACTGTCATGCTGTCTGTGGCCTTGTGTGTACTTCAGAGGACTGCCCTGATGCACCAAGAGGACTGACCTGCTGTCTGAAGCCTTTCTTGTGCCCCCAGAAAACTGTCCTGCTGCTTAAGACCTGCTTTTCTGCTTGAACCCAGGCCTATCAGAGTACTCCAAGGGATAGTTAACTGGCGTCCTGATCAGAGCCTCAGAAAACGAATTGAACCCGCACCTGGACCCAATCTGAATGAGTCCTGACCCTCCAAGAGGTGCCCCTCATGTCCTGGACCTTTGCAAGTGGTGCTAAACATAACCACATATTCCCTGCGACTTTGTCCAGCGGCATCCTCGGACACTCCCCGATGATGATGCCTCATCCTCAGACACTGCCTTGCCCCGCCGAACTCAACATTTTTCTCAGAATGGCTTCTAAGTCAAGAGGTTAGCGGAGACTGGGCCCATTCCACCTAGTGAACCGCGCTCCATCCCGGTCAGCCATTGCTTGCGCACTACTAGATGTCCATGGTCGGCACTTTAATTTTTTTCAGGTGTTATTTTTCACTTCAAATTTTAAAAATTCTCAGGTTCTACTGATTGGAATTTGGGTCAAATAATTTATCAAAATGTACTCTATTTGTCCAAATTGGCATGGAATTTTTCTTGGTTTGTGTTTTCACTTTATTACTGTTTAAGTTCTCCAGAAATACTTTACACATTGCCTCTCTGTTAACTGACTGCAATTGTGCCAAGCTGCCAAAGGGTTAACCACTGATTATTGTAGTGACTTTTTGTGGTTCACGCAGCTAAGGATTGTGGCTATTGCTTGAGAAGACCCCCACCCCACCAACAATCCAATTTCTCACATCGCAGAGCTCTGTTAACTACTAGAGTTATTTTCCATTATTACAATTCTCTAAACATTTCTGGCAACACATCTCTGCAGCAAGTGTCTTAACCCTTTAAAATGCAGCATCTTTATGACCAATTTAGTAAAATAGGACAGATTTACTATCGCATATGCCCTAGATGCCAATATCTTTGCAGATAAAAAAAAGTACAAGTTGACAGCCATACTTTGCTTTTCAAGCTATGTCCCTCTTAATTCCATCCCCTTTCCTCTGCTACACCTTGATCGCAGGGACGGACTGGGAACAGCAACCAGCTCTGGTGATTGCTGCCCGACCTGACCTGGGAGGTGGGTGTTGGGTAGTAGCTAAACGCATCGCTCCTGCTTTTGTTACAGGGGTCCAATACTGCCCACTGTAACAAAACCGACCCCCACAGGCACAAAACTGGCTCACACCCCTCTGGCCCTCCGTGGAGATGCCCAGTGCCCGCTATGGCCAGTCCGACCCTGCTTGACCCCAAATCTATGAGTTCCCGGCGTAAATTGTTTCCAATACTAGCACTGCCTACCAACGAAAAAGAGTGCTGGTGTCTGCCTTTGAGCAATAGTTGGGTAATAGTAACAACACCTGTTAGTATGGTATAGTGGATCTGTGGTGTAATGCATCCACCCAAGGGATTTATGTTTGAACCTATGGACACAGATTTCAATGCCTTTGTCTGTCAACAGCACCAAGAGACTTCTCTTGGAAAGAACATGTACACACTAAAAATACATGATTAATGTTATGTTAGTTAGGGCACTATGCAACTGCAATATCTATGGCAGCAAGTGCTATAACAAAACAGATAATTATTATAATATGATAAGGGAGAATAGTTGTTGATTGCTCGTTACTTGTAGTGTTCATAAATGTAACGATGTTCATGTACCTTTTCCTTGATGCATGCTATATATAGGCATCTCGGAGTATATAGTAACACTTGCAACGTTCAATGTAAACATTATTTCACCACAATCACTTATTAAAGCACAGCACTCTCTATTTTTTAAATACTAACACATTAAGCCACACATCATAGGAAGGCAATTTGCAATAAATTAATGTTAAGTAAAACTCCAAAGGTGTGAAATATGCCTAGCGGGTTTCACACAGTGCTACCATTTGAATATAATGTGTCTTTTTTCGCTTGCTTGCAAAACCGACGACTAACTGAATTTACTGTACAAACTTCTGAAAACCGCAAAAGTATTCTGATATACATTTATTGATCATAAAACAGTAAGATTTAAGAGCAAATTGATGAGATACATGTGAATTATTTCCTCAGACATTTTAGAGTTTGATGATCCATTTTCCTTAAAAACACCTGGGCAGACTTACCAAGGTATGAATTGAGATGAGTAAACTACTTAGGTACTCATTACACATTAAGGGGAAAATTCCGAATCCTGTGCAAACACTTGTGTAATGCCACAGGGATTAGAATTATGAGTTGTGTGATGGTTATCACACCCTCGCAGTTTTCCCCTGATAAATTCCGTCAGGCCAAACGTTCTCAAATTCATCAGCGGAAAAAGCCAGGGAAAAAGGAAAAACATGCAAAATTCGGTGTGTTAACAAATGGGGCACGTTTTGCCTCATTTGTCCTTTAAAAACTCAGTATAGGAGGTATTTACCACATGAGGTGACTACCCTACCCTATTCTGACAAACTTGGAACGAGAGCCTTACTGCCCATCTTAAGTGTATGTATATGCATATTTGCAACTCTTTGAGCATTCATGTACATTCCTTTAATCCGGCTGTAGCATATAGCAATGTACGTTCGTTTATGTATGGTATACAAATACAATACGTTCCTTTTTGAATTGTGTGTGCAATGAATGAATGAATGAATGAAAAAACATTTATTGAGCGCATAGCTACCCTCGGGCATCCCAGCGCTAATAGCAGTTATGTACAGATAATACCAGAGCTAGCACACTAGAGTTGTAAAAATCCAAGTTTTAAGGAGCTTGCGAAATGCCAAATTATTAGAGTTGTATCGCATGTGGAGAGGGAGGGAATTCCACATCATGGCCGCATTATAGGAGAACAAACGGGCACCGCTTATCGCCTTTTTTATTCTAGGAACTACGGCGAGGCGGAGATTGTCTGAGCGTAAGCACCTGTTTGGACAATAGGGTAGGACAATGGAGCAATTAATGTGCGGACCCTTTCCTGCTAATTACTTGTGGACAATACAGAGAGCCTTGAATTTAATTCTCTCCTTTATAGGAAGCCAATAGAGGCAACTGAGTGCTGGTTTAGCAGATCGGCAGCTAGGAATCTGCGAAAGCACACGCGCTGCACAATTTTGCACAGTCTGTAGCTTTGCGATGTTGGCGATGGGAGCTCCTAAATAAAGAGCATTCCCATAATCTAGGTGGGAGAGAATCAAAGCCTGGATAATGAGTCTCCTTGCAAGGAACGGTAGAAGAGGAAGAACCTTCCGAAGCATTATAAGGATTCCATAGCAAGTGGCCGCTAATTTCCAGACTTGATGCTTGAAATTCAATTCACAATCAAGCCAAAAATGTAGACTTTTAATCTGGTCTTTGGGAGCAGGAGCGGGCCAAGGCAGGCTAGCCACATCACTCCTGTTTTGTAATTAAGGGAATTACCGAAAAGCATCAGCTCCCAAGTGTCCCCATTTAATTTTAAAAATGACAGCTCCATCCACTTTGCCACCTCCTCTAGACATGGGCCAAGACCGTAGGAGAGGTTATCAGAGTGGTTATCGGGGTTGGTTTAGGACCACAACGAGTTGTGTGTCATTGGCATAGGTAACAATCTTGACACTGAATGGGAGAACTATCTCGGAGACAGGTGGTTATCCTGGGCTCGTTCCTTTCCGCAGAGCGCGCCATCACGGCAGGAGTCCCTCAGGGATCTTCCCTTAGCCCGTTACTCTTCAATGTGTATATTGCTCCCCTCATCACATTGATCAACTCTTTTGGGATTGAGGTTATGTCATATGCAGATGACACCCAAATGATTATCTCCTTGGAAAATGACTCTATGCAGGCGGAAATAAATTTCAAACTATGTTTGACTGCTGTCCTCCAATGGATGCGAAATAATCATTTGAAGTGTAACACGGACAAAACAGAGATTCTCCCGATAGGGTCGGATGTCTCTTTTCAGCCGTCTAAATGGTGGCCTGAGGGAGCAACCCCCCTCCTGAGGTTGCGAAGGTTGTCAGGAACCTAGGAGTTCAATTTGACAATTCCCTCTGTTTCCTTCCCCATGTCAAAATAGTTGCAGGCACATGTTTTACTCTAATTAAATCTCTAAAAAAAATGTTTAAGTTTCTTCCCCTTTCCGCAAGAAAGTCCGTAGCAGTAGCCTTGATACTCTCTCGTATCGATTACTGCAACGGCCTCTTGGCTGGAGTCAATAGATCAGTTCTAAAGAAGCTCCAGGTGGTGCAGCACGCTGCAGCCCGCCTGGTGCTTAAGCTCCTCAGAAAGTCCTCAGCCTCGGCAGCTTTGAATGCTCCCGATTCCTAAAAGAATCCTTTTCAAGATTCTTCTTGTCACATACAGGGCAAAGATGAAGATTGGGCCTAAATTCTTGTCTGCACGTTTCACCCCATATACCACTTCCAGAGTGCTCAGATCATCTTCGGCTAACCTTCTTAAAGTGCCGCACTTTAAATACAAGTCAAAAGGAGCAAGAACCCTGGCCTTCTTGGGTGCCAGAGCCTGGAATAAACTCCCAGCTCAGATCAAACTTAGTAACACTGAACTTACATTCAGGAAGGAACTTGAAACCTGGATCCATGGCATCTCGGAGGACTGTTGTCTTGCTCTGATCTAAACCATTCTTAACAGTTCACTATTCTGGTTTCCCTCATCGATGTTTGACATTAGCGCCAAGATACTCCTCGCGGAGTGATAGCTGCGCTCTATAAGTACAATCTCATATCATATCATATCATATATCATATCATATCAAGCGGGCTCATATAAACATTAAAAGGGGTCGGGCTCAAAGATGATCCCTGTGGAACACCGCAGCTGATATGCATCGTTTCGAGCCGATATCTCCCTCAAAAGACTCTGTCTTCCAGGAAGGATTGCAACCACGCAATGCCACCCCGCATCACCCCCAAATCCCTAAGTCTAGAGATTAAGGTTTGGTAGTTAACAGTGTCGAAGCTGCACTGAGGTCCAAAAGAGTGATGGCCACAGTGCCTACTTGAGCAAGGATTTTTCTGGACTCTTTGACTACTGCTAGGAGGGCAGTTTCTGTACTCTGTTGGGGACGAAAGCTGTCTGTGAGGGTTGAAGCTGGTTGTGAGATACAAAAAATGTAGAAGAAACAGAATTGATATGTTTCCCGACAACCTTACTGATCCCTGGGAGGAGAGAAATGGGGTGATAATTCCCCAGGATATCAGGGTTGAGATTTGGCTTTTTTAGCAGCGCCTTTACCATAGCGCATTTCCACAGAGGGAGGGACCACTCCCGTGGCAATGGAGGCATTAATTAGATCAAGTATCACAGGTGTGACAGTTCCAGCTACTTGGTTCAGAATATTAGGGGGTGCAGGGTCTCTAGGAGAGCCGGATTTTATAATAGCCAAAGTGGTTCCTAATGATTTAAGCTCCATCAGTGGGTATTCCTCCAGGCGGTGCTCACTGATCGGAGGAGCAGAATCCACAGGTGACACATTGCTGCAGGGTGCCGCTTGAGGAAAAGCGGTGTAAATACCTTGGATTTTATTATGGAAAAACTCTGCAAGATTGTTACAGCGGGAGCAGACATTGTCAGAGGTACCTGGAGGAGAGGACGGTTTGAGAAGGCTTTTTGCGATACAAAAGATTTCGCGCGGGGCGTTAGCTGCCAAGCTAATAATTCCTTCATAACATAGCTTGTGCCAATTTGATTTCTACTTTATATATTTTGATGGCCTCCCTGTATTTCAGTTTATTTCCTGGGGAGTAGTCCTTTCTCCATATTTTTTCAGATTTTTTAAAATTTAGTTTGAGGTCAGAGTGTTGGGGCGAGTACCACGGCGTGCCATTGGTTCTGACTTTATTCTGAATATGCTTCTTGGGAAACACAAGGTCTAGTGAGGACTCCATCCATTTATTAAAGTTCTCGCTAGCAATAATAGTGTTGGAGTCAGAGGTCGGTCTGGAGTCTTCCAGAGCTACAATCCAACATTCCAGTGGAAGTTTGGACCATAAAAGTGTCTGACTCTTGGCTGAGCTGACAGGGAGAATGGGACACGTAGGGGTCCAAGTAAAGGAAATATAAAAATGGTCGGACCAAGGCACTGGGATAGGATCCCTTACCAATAACTCCTCCGTATTGGAGAAAATGGGGTTGAGTAGGTGGCCTTTTGAGTGGGTAGAACTGACTACTTTTTGTCTGAACTGGGAGGCTGCAAATCAGTTACCAGTTCAGATGCAGCTGCATGAAGGGGATCATCAAAATGAAGATTAAGATCCCCTAATAACGTGAAATTGAAGGGGGAGCTGGCTAAATTAGCTGCAAGTTCAGGGAAAGTTTTACAAAATTGTCCGTAGGCACCCGGGGGATGGTAGATTAAAATGCCTGAAGAGGTAAGAGTGGGTGAGAAACTAATCGCAAAGGAAAGGTTCTCACAGTCAGGTAGAGGGCCTGCAGATGAGCGGCATTTCAGCTGAGGTTTGTAAATGATAGCAATGCCACCGCCTTTACCTGATTCCCGATCTTGCCTCTAAATGGAATATCCTGGAGGAAGGGTTTGAACAAGATCAGGATCTGACTCATTGTTGAGCCATGTTTCCATTAAAAACAAGGCATCCGGAAGTTCATCCTCTAGAAAAATAGAGATTTCTGCAAAACGTTTAGGAATGGACCCACAATTTAGCAGGAACATTCTAAAGGGTATCGTTTTGGGTGGCCCAACTAGGGGTTTGAAGGACAAACAAAATTTTAAAGCACAATGGGGGCAGCGGGATTCATTCGTAAAATGAGAGATGTAGTGTAAACATTTGACGTTTGTTACCCCTCTTAGGTGAAGAAGCTGCACCGGGGAAAAGACACATTTCTCAATCGGAGAACGGGCAGGGTTGCTGGCCCTTGGCCCAGGTCGGACGCAGACGGGCGCCGATGGGCTTGCCTTTGGCACGCCAACGGCGCGCCCACTGCACGCGTCCACTGCTCGGTTGCATCATGAAGCCCTTTTTAAGTGTCGGTTTGACGACTAGAACGCTGACCAAAATGGCAGTGAATTCTGCGGTGCGAAATAATAAAATAGAGGATGCCCCCCGGAGCTATAAAACAGCTCCTGACAATCAAGTTTTAGCATTAAAGTGCAAGCAGTGAGATAAAAACAGGTAAGAACAATTTAAAAATGAGCCCTCCGAGCTTTAACACAACTTGTGATGATCTATCGCATAACGCTGCACAGTCGCGCCATGAAGCCCCTTTTAAGCATTGGTTTGACGACTAGACCGCTGACCAAAATGGCGTTGAAATCTGTGGTGCGAATTCATAAAATAGAAGATGCCCCTCCAGATCTATAACACAGCTCCTGACAATCAAGTTTTAGCAATAAAGTGCAAGCAGTGAGATAAAACAGGTAAGAACAATTTAAAAATGAGCCCTCCGAGCTTTAACATAGCTCATGACGATCTATACCACAACACGACATGTTGTAGTTGTGTGCCTGTGTGTTTGCGTGCGTGTGTAAACTATGCAGTGTAGATTGTGAGATTCCACTTGTGGCAACCATTTTTCCATCCCAGTCGTATTTTTGTGGGCCGAATGTATGCATGATCTGCATGTTTGCAGCACACATTTACACTTTTGCATTGCACTTATGAAGAACGCATAATAGAAGCATATTTTCATTATGATATTTTCCCGGTGTAAGTGTGGTTTACTTCTGGATGAGCTTTTTGTAAACAACCCCAGTGGTATTTATAGCACCAGTGCCAAATCCACGCCTTGCCATATCATCAGTTATGGGCCTAAAATACAGGCATATATCTTATTTTCGCACTCTGTGTGGGCCTTGGAGGAGACATTGACTTCTGTGGTTTTCGCATGATTATTTATAAGCTGGAAAGAACCAAAAACCAGCCCTGGCAAAAAATATTCAAATCAGCCTAACATGCAGGAGGCTGGGACTAGAATGGGCTGAATGAGCTTTCATCTTTTGACCATGGTAGCCGGTCCTGCTTTGAAAGAAGTCCCATTGCCTGCAGCCCAGCAGCAACATGTCAAAGTGGCAGAATGCCTGATTTGGCCCCCAGGAAAGCCAAGTGAATTGAATGTTCAGGGATGAAAAATGTGGTGCTATGCAGGATACAAATTTAAATCCATCTTACTAGACGCAGCCTCACATCCTTTCGAGGTGGATAGACTGAGCTCAATGAAGTAGGTAATAGTAACACGAGCTATTCAAAGACGTGGCAGACGTGTGGTATGAAAGACTGTAAAACAATTATTCTTTGTATATAACCTTTCCAATTCTGCTATCAAAAGTCTTCAGAGGTCAGCCAGATCACTTCTAAGGCATTCAGAAAAATTGTCCTGATGCTTTTCTTCTGCTAAAAACAAACATCTTTCCAAAGCATAGGCATTTCCAAAGTTTTCAGGTGTGCTTTCATACAACAAGAGCTATTTTTCAACAAAATCCTCATAAATTAGATAATCAATTGTGTCATGCAGTTCTGTCATTTCAGATGTTGCAGAAATGTTATCAATGATGTCATAGAACGTGTCATGAGTGATGTAATGTGCACTGCATGGCAAGGGTGCCAGTAATAATTACTTTAGGGCACGAGTTATAATTATTGGAAATAACTATAACAAGTGAACGTCAGATTATTTCTTAGTTTAAAACAGTATGCTTTAACTGACATTTTCATCTAACTATAACACCCCTTGTTATTAATTTTTTTAAACCAATTTTATTTGTTTTCCTTTATTTGTTGGTCTCAAGCTAAATCATTAACAGATTTTATATGCATGTCAGTAACAGTGTTTTGGTAGAAGTAGATGGTTCAAAACCTAAGTGTTATAACAGTATCAAACTTCAGATCACAAAAGTGAAATTCATATTACATAAATCAATATCATCGAGTTAATGTCTCCCTTTATGCTAAAGCCTCTTGCATATCCATACACACATGGAATAGTGGAATTGTACTAAGCTGCCCCCCTATCATCACCCTAATGTCATTGTGTGCATAATCACTATTGAAGGGGAAGGACTGAGTTAATTGTAAGGGGAGTCAGTGAAAGGACGGATTGAGGATAGGAGAGGTCCCAGTCGGTCTAGTGCTTAGCATTACCCATCTTCAAGCACAATATGACTCCTCTCTAGGCTACAAGAGCATCTTGGAACGTCTGCAGATCTTGCAGTAAAACATCCCACAAAGCAGCTACATAGACTCTACGCAGCCCTTGGACGTCTTCCCGCCTCAGCCCCACCACCTCGGTCTCACCCCATTTAAGTGTCGCAGCGCACCAGTGTTGGAGGCACGGGAGTAATTTCCCCTTCCAATGCATCGCTATGGACCGCCGAGAGATGAGCAGAGCGACGTCTAGGAATCGATAAGTTGCTGTTTGTTCTTTATTCCGATTAAATGTACAGAGTAGCACTCCTTCCATGGTGAGAAGGCCCTCACGGCCTGTCACTGCTGACAGCGCTTCTGTGCAGCTCCAAAACATCTGCACCATGTTGATGTTTGGCGTTTGCCACCTATGGGCAAAGGGATAACGATTCAAACATTTTATGCAATCTCACAGGTGTAAGGTAGGCCCTGTGAAGAACATTATGCTGTATATACTGAAATTTAGTATTACGGGATAATTTCTGTGAATAATGCAATGCTCTTTCCCATTCCTTGAGGGTAAAACCTTGGCCTATGTCTCTTTCTCAGCACCAGCATGTTGCGAGTAAAGTGCCTAGGTTGGTGTGTACCAGTGCTCTTGTGAACCATGTAATGAACCTATGCTCCAGTTCAGCCACCAGTCCACCATGGGCCAGGAAGTGTCCCACTGGTAGTAACTTGCGCTCCTGTTGTGGTTGATCATATGACATAAGTGCGCCATTTGTTCCCACCCCTGCTTCAGCCCAAATCGCCACACCCTCCCATCCAATTAGTTCACAGAATGGTTTGATGTTACTTATTCTAATTGTGGGAGGGTATAAAGAAATGCACAGTATGGCTCCTAGTCACCTGCGGTAGCCATCATATTCAATGCGCAGTACCATTATTGGACTCTCGAGGGAGTTTTCGCCGACAAAAGCAATGCTCCACCAATCACTGCCTGCGCCCGAACTACAGTTGGTAAACCAATCTCCTCTGTCAGATGCCCTGCTAGCCATCTCGCTGGTCATTGCAGATGTGGTGCTAGAAAATAATTCTCGAAATTAAGTGTTCCCCAGCCCCCTTTGTCTACAGACAGTTGAAACTTTCTTAGTACCACACGTCTCCTGCCCTTATTTCAAATGAAGCTTACCACTGTGGTGTGCAAGGTCTGAAAGGTGGACCGTGGAATATGCACTATGAAAGAAATACAGGAGACGGGGGTGCATCACCATTTTAGACAAGGATATACATCCCTGAACTGTAAGAGGCAAGATGCTCCAAATTGCCATTTGGGGGCGCAGCGAGGATATGGATCAAGTAAGGGTTCCATCAATGAGATCTTGCATATCATGGTATATGCTGATCCCCACATAATGAAATATGTGATGCTCCTATCGTAGTAAGTAGAGTAAGTAGGTGTCAACTGTCAGTTGCTTTGGGGGGCAGCTCATATGGATCAGGAAGAATCACAACTTGGACTAATTATCCCCTGGTCCTGAGACCTTTTGAAACTCCAAGGGGATCTCTGTGATCTGGGTGCATCCACCACTGATGTCACTAATATAGATAAGTACATCATCCGCATTTAATGAGACTATATGCATTTCCTCGTTCAGAGGTATTCCCCGCTCCACGCCCTGTCGCCGGAGCAACTTTAACGTACCTTTAGCCATTGTTTGTTTCAGTGGATTTTTCAGGTTTTTTTTTAACATAAAGTAAGATGTCTATCGCATGCATGGCATGGGGTTTGGCACAGGGCTTGGCCTTTGGCCAGTGCCCAACACCCAGCCGTCTCGCATGGCTGACTATGTATGTAACAATATACAGGGTGTCGCTTTAAGTAAGGCAGACCTACGAGCTTTGGCAATAAAGGGTGTCATTTTAAGTAAGGCAGACCTACTGACTGTATCAAAGGGTCAAAACACTAAAAGCGGGGGCCTATGTTTTATCAAGGGGTCAGCACATCAACATATATAAAACAGACCCATTGGCTTAGTTAAAAACTCACTAATAACTATAATCAAATGTTATGTTATAAATTCACACATTGCAATGTTTAATATTAGTGATTGTCACAAAGTATTTTCAAAAGACAATAAACATGTCTATGAGTCTTTTTTTTAACCCCTTCGCTGCAGCGGGAATTCCGCCGCAGCGCTGGGGGGTGCGGGGGGGGCAGCGCGGTGGCGCTGTGCTCATGACGGAGCCACTCCGTCATGAGCCACGGTTGAGCTGTGCTCATGACGGTGCGGTTCCGTCATGACTCCGCCCAGTTGCGTTGGCCCCCCGCACAGGCGGGGAATCAGCGCCGCGTGGGCGGAGCGGCCGCCAACGGTCGTGGCATGACGGAACCGCTCCGTCATGAGCACACGGCAACCTTGGCTCATGACGGAGCGGTTCCGTCATGAGCAGGGAAGGGGTTAAAAACATTTTCAGGCTACAAAGTGCAGCCATAGAACCAACTCAAGGGGTCCATGCACTCCAGCTAAATAGCATAGAGCTTCAGCTCAGAAGTTCTTTTCAAAATATGCTAAACCCTCCTGGATTGAATGACCCAGAAGATTACTGTGATTACTGTGATTTTTAATGCTGCTGCACTCCTTGGGCTGTGTCTAACTTTCTCATGGAAAATTGCATTGGGAAAACATCTTTTAGGACCCCCCTTTTTTTCTAGTCCCTGGCTTGAAACTTTCCAGGAAGGAGCTGAGGTGGATAAGACTTTTTATGGAAGGTTTGGTGAAGATTCGTCAAACGGCACTACAGTTACTAGCAAACCAAAACATGAACTTCCTTTGGAAATGTAGTCCTAACTATAACTGCCCAGCACATATATATATATATATATATATATATATATATATATATATATATATATATATATATATATATATATATATATATATATATATATATATATATATATATATATTACCTACTGGCGGTCGCCAGTAGGTAGTTATAGTTAGGACCCCTTTTCCATAGGAAATCCGCAACATTCTATTTTGAATAACTTTGGCGCCGGTCGACGAATCCTCGCGAATTTCCCAAAATAGGTGGGGCGCTACGCTCCGCTCCTACCCTGAAAGTCTCAGGGGGATTCGTCAAGCGGGGGCTGAGATAAAAGGGGGGTCCCAAAACGCGTTTTTCCCATGCATTTTTCCATAGGACCTTTAGACAAGGCTACAGCCCGAACGGCTGAACAGAATTACTAGAAATTTGGCAGAGAGGTAGTCCTCAGGTCAAGGAAGTGCCTTTTGTAGGTTTGGTGTAAATCTGTTCAGTAGATTCTGAGAAAATAGCCTTTAAATCAATATATATATCTGAGCCAGCTTACGGTACGCTTACCGTAAGCTTACCGTACGCGTACGGTGGCGTGCGCGAGCGCGATTCTGATTGGCTGTTACATCTAAGTAAACATTCGAATCGGTCGAAACCAGGAAGCAGCGGCCGCCATTTTCTCTCTCGCACTCTGAGGGGGGGGCTGTAAATAAAGGCAAAAAACATATAAAGGGGCTGTTTAGACAGCGCCCATGCACATAGCCATGTTAGTTGAGTCCTCAAAGGCCAAAAACGGTAAATTTTTATTTTTTGAAAATTTCGCCGATTACGCTTACCGTACGCGTACGGTGCGCTTACGCTAAAAATTTTAATAAAAAAAAAAAAACACTCTCTGTGCATGGCATATTATTGTCATCACTTACAAATTAAATTTAACAGATTACCTATCACAAGGAAGCGCATAATATGTCCTCCATGTGCGCACGGTGCGTAACGTGGGCACGCAGTGCGCGTAGCGCACTGCGTGCCCACCTTGCGTGTATGGCACTAACTGCGTAAAGTGGGCGCGCGGTGCGCGAAGCGCACCGCGTGCTCACCGTGCGCGCACGGAACGAACTGCGTTAAGTGGGCGTGCACGCCACGAATGGCGTAAAGTGACTTAGCATTTAAAAAACCGTACAAATTCACTGAAAAAACCATAGGTTTCACACACGTTATAGTTAGGAATTAGCATTTAAAAAACCTTGCAAATTCACTGAAAAAACCATAGGTTTCAGACATGTTATAGTTAGCAGAAATTTTACTGATAAAAAACCAATGAAATTCCCCCGTTATAGTTAGTGCAGGCAACTATAACTCACGCGACCGCAATCTTCTGCTGATGACATATGTGTCTTTATGAAAAAAAAATATTTCTAATATATGTATAGCTAAAAATTTATGGAAGAAGACATGGGCAAATAAGTGTCTAAATACAGTATTAGCATCAGCAGAGGATTGCGGTCGCGTGAGTTATAGTTGCCTGCACTAACTATAACGGGGGAATTTCATTGGTTTTTTATCAGTAAAATTTCCGCTAACTATAACATGTCTGAAACCTATGGTTTTTTCAGTGAATATATATATATATATATATATATATATATATATATATATATATATATATATGTATATATTATCTACTGGCGGTCGCCAGTAGATAGTTATAGTTAGGACCGAGTTTCCATAGGAAATCTCAAAATTCTATTTTGAATAACTTTGGCGCCGATTGACGAATCCTCGCGAATTTTTCAAAACTAATGGGGCGCTCCGCTCCTACCCTGAAAGTCTCGGGGTGATTCGTCAAGCGGGGGCCGAGAAAAAGGGGGGGTCCCAAAACGCGTTTTCCCCATGGATTTTTCCATAGGGACTTTAGTCGCAGCTAGAGCCCGAACGGCTGAACAGAATTACGTGAAATTTGGCAGAGAGGTAGCCATAAGGTCCATGAAGTACCTTTTGCAGGTTTGGTGTAAATCTGCTCAGTATTTCTAGAGAAAATAGCATTTAAATCAATATATATATCTGTACGCGCGCAGCGTGCGCGCTGGGTGCGCGCACTTTGCCGTGCGCAAGCACAATTCTGATTGGTTGTTAGATCTTAGTAAACATTCGAATCGGTCGAAACCAGGAAGTGTCGGCCGCCATTTTATCTCGCACTCTGAGGGGGTGAAAAACAAATGTGGAGAACATGAAAAGGGGGCAGGGTGGACAGTTCCTGACCCCCTAGCCGTGGTCAGGGCTCCCAGAAGGACCCCCAAGGGCAAAACATTTTTTTATTTTTTTTTCGAAAAATCGCCGAGTGCGCGTACCCTGCGCGCACCACCCAAACGGAAAAAATTCTGCGAAGTTCGCGCAGCGTGCGCGCACTCCGCGATTTTTCAAAAAAAAAAAAAAGTATTTGGCCCTTGGGGGTGAAGCGCTCCGTGCCCACCGCGTGCGCACGGCACGAACTGCGCAAAGTGCGCCACTGTGCGCGCACGGTGCGCGAAGCACACCGTGTGCGCACGGCACGAACTGCGCAAAGTGCGCCACTGTGCGCGCACGGTGCGCGAAGCACACTGTGTGCGCACGGCACGAACTGCGTAAAGTGGTCGCGCACCGCGTGCCCACCGCGCGCGCACGGTGCGCACGCCGTGAAAAAGTTTTGTTTAAAAAAATATATTAATAAATACATAACTTACAAATTCACTGAAAAAACCATAGGTTTCACACACGTTATAGTTAGGAATTAGCATTTAAAAAACCTTGCAAATTCACTTAAAAAACCATAGGTATCACACATGTTATAGTTAGCTGGGCATTTCCCTCACGCGACCGCAATCCGCTGCTGATGACGTCAGATATTACATCACTGATGACATATGTGTCTTTCTGAAAGAAAAAAAAATGAAATATATGTATAGCTAAAGATGAATGGAAGAAGACATGGGTAAATAAGTGTCTAAATACAGTGATGTAATATCTGACGTCATCAGCAGCGGATTGCGGTCGCGTGAGTTATAGTTGCCTGCAATAACTATAACGGGGGAATTTCATTGGTTTTTTACGAGGGAAATGCCCAGCTAACTATAACATGTGTGAAACCTATGGTTTTTTAAGTGAATATATATATATATATATATATATATACAAGCTTAACTGCTCCTGCCACTTCCGATTCCCACACAGAGGCGGTACGGCGAAGAAGGAGGCGCAGACCCCACAGAACTTCAGGCAAAGTCTAGTTTATTTAGACCCAGCACAATATACTGCCTGCTTTCCTGGTTCCTGCTCACGCAGTTTTTGTTTTTCGCCAAGGTTTTGGGGTGCGGCAGTCCACCTCCAGAGTGCAGGAAAAGCAAGAGATGCTGCCGGTTGGCAGTCCGTGACTTCACGGAGGTAGCTGGTGCATTGTAACCAGCCCACGACCCTGCGGACCTGTACCCTGCAGGTTGAAACGTAGTGCGGGGACTCGAGGGGTCCTGAAGATTTTATTTGGGCTGAATAAAGTGCGCCCAGCTCTGCAGACGCTTCAAAACACAAAGATTCAACTTTGGTTTCTCCACGTTCCGCCAGCCCAGGTATGAAGCATTCTGGGAGTTGCAGTGTCTACCATCGTGGCAACTCAGTGGGAGATCACATGGTTGGGGGAGGCGCTTACTCCGTAATGAGGGAGTGCTGCAGAAACAGTTAAAAGCTGGGTGCTACGGATTTTCAGTTGGGCAGTGGCATCTGAAGAAGGCATTAGCCGAAATGCATTATGCCTTACCTGCTATCTATTAAAGAACCTCGTCTGAAATCCCTGCTTGTGGCTTCTTCCTTCGGCGCTGTTGGATGGTGTTTTGGATTTGTTTGTGTCAGCCAGAGCCACGTTAAGGAGCCCCGTTTCATTAAGTTCACTGCCTGCTTTCCTGGTTCCTGCTCACGCAGTTTTTGTTTTTCGCCAAGGTGTTGGCGTGCGGCAGTCCACCTCCAGAGTGCAGGAAAAGCAAGAGATGCTGCCGGTTGGCAGTCCGTGACTTCACGGAGGTAGCTGGTGCATTGTAACCAGCCCACGACCCTGCGGACCTGTACCCTGCAGGTTGAAAATACTGATGACATATGTGTCTTTCTGAAAAATAAATATTTGTAATATATGTATAGCTAAAGATTAATGGAAGAAGACATGGGTAAATAAGTGTCTAAATACAGTGATGTAATATCTGACGTCATCAGCAGAGGATTGCGGTCGCGTGAGTTATAGTTGCCTGCACTAACTATAACGGGGGAATTTCATTGGTTTTTTATGAGTGAAATGTCCACCTAACTATAACCTGTGTGAAACCTATGGTTTTTTAAGTGAATTTGCAAGGTTTTTTAAATGCTAATTCCTAACTATAACGTGTGTGAAACCTATGGTTTTTTAAGTGAATATATATATATATATATTATCTACTGGCGGTGGCCAGTAGATAGTTATAGTTAGGACCGTGTTTCAATAGGAAATCCGCAACATTCTATTTGGAATAACTTTGGCGCGATTGTCGAATCCTCGCGAAATTTTTAAAATAGGTGGGGCGCTCCGCTCCGCTCCTACCTTGAAAGTCTCGGGGGGATTCGTCAAGCGGGGGCTGAGAAAAAAGGGGGGTCCCAAAACGCGTTTTCCCCATGCAATTTTCCATAGGGACCTTTAGTCCAAGGTACAGCCCGAACGGCTGAACAGAATTACTTGAAATTTGGCAAAGAGGTAGTCCTCAGGTCAGGCATGTGCCTTTTGCATATATGGTGTCAATCTGTTCAGTAGTTCCTGAGAAAATCAAAAGTAAAATCATATACATATCTGGGCGGAGCCTAACCACACATCTCATCGTGAGATCTGATTGGCTGTCAGTACTTCATCCAAGAAGTGTTGGCAGCCATCTTGGGACCAATATACATGATAGCACCTCATTAAAAAGCATTGCAGTTAATAGAAGGTTTTAAGACTTTAGTTACATTATAAATCATTTGTTGATGGTACCATACTCATTTTAGGAATTGTGGTGTGTTCTAAGGTGATTTTACCATGTGAAAAAGCCTTCTGCTGTGATATCACGAACCATGTTTGAGAGAATGGGGTGGGGGAATCATATCGCCCGACGCCCGAACCATGTTGTTTATATTGATGGGCAAGAAGATTTATTGTCTATTTATGTCCGACGGAAATGTAGACATTAATCACGTTTTAATCACATTAAAACAACAGGCTGTGGGCACTCTGGGGCTCACAGCCAATCCGAAGCTTGCAGAGAGCCTTTGGCGGCATCTGATTGGCTAGCAGCCCATGACTGGGGTCTAGCCAGTGATTGGCTGGGGGAGTGAAACGTCACTCAGCCTCTGCAAGCAGTAGTCCGTGGCCGCCACGAGGCTTGCAATAAGCATTCAGGTAAAATAAGCAGTTTTGCCCGCTTGAATTGTGTGATATTGTGACGGAGGTGCTGCGATTTTCTTTTATTTATATTTTTAGCAACCGTGCGTGGGTAGATTAATTAGTACAAAAGCCTAGGCCTGGCCCGCCTCGGCACCTGTACTTTGTGTATTTTGTGGGAATAAATACACAGCCAAGGGTGACGGTAAATTAGTACATTACGTATGGTTTGAAATGTACGTATTTTGTGGGAATAAATACACAGCCCAAAAAAATGGAGAAAAGGGAATAGAAATAAAAGAATTGCCGTCAGGGTTAAGGGGAGGGGGCGCAGGGGACAGGGACGCGATAATATCGCTTGACAAGTTTTCCTTTAGCATTAATATTGCACAGCATTCAATGGTTTACTGATTTTAATAAAGCAAAAATATATTAATGTTTCTCTGTCAGCCGGAGCCCTTAGGTTTGATGTGGAACGGGGGTAGGTGGGACAAGTGGATTTTACAGGACATGTAGATCTCAGTGGCATTTTGTCCCTTGGACAACTAGATTATTTGGAAAATTCCACACCCCTGTAAATAAAAGACCGGCATCGCGCCGGAAGCCACGCCCCCTCCTTGCAGCACTCTGCAAACGCGCCCCCTGGCCAGTTGTAAGTTGAGGAATTAATTCCCCTTCAATACTGAGGGTCCCTGAGGGCCAACTAGCCCAACAGGTATCTCCAGTATGCGCCAGGGAGCTGCGTTGCAGACAGGTGTTCTGGGGCCACGCCCCTTTTTACACCTCCATGCAACGCAGCTCTGTGGCGCTTACTGGAGGTACCTAGTGGGCTAGTTTGACCCTAGGGACCCTTAGGATTCAAGGGGACTTAATCTCTCAACTCAGAACACCCACAGGCCCTGTGGCGCGTTTTTAAGTTGGGGAAATAATTCCCTTTCAATCCTGAGGGACCCTGGGGTCCAACTAGCCCACCAGGTGCTTCCAGTAAGCACCACTGCTCTGCATTGCAGAGAGGTGGTGCAGGCCGTGCCACTTTTTACACCTCTCTGCAACACAGCTCTGTGGTGCTTACTGGAGGTACCTAGTGGTCTGGTTGGACCCTAGGGACCCTCAGGATTCAAGGGGACTTAATCTCCCAACTTAAAACGGCTACAGGGCGTGTTTACACAGTGGGGAAGGGAGGGGACGGGGCATGAGGTGACGTGTTCAAACACGCCCTGTGGTGCGTTTTAAGAGGTAGTTTTAATCCCCTGCCCTATTATATACTAGGGGCTGACAGAGGAGGTCATGCTAATCACAGGGGGACCCCAACACATAGTGTGCCCTAGTGTATGTAGGTATTTTCACTGTATTCTGAGTGTCTTTTAACATAGCACTGGCTCTAGGACTGGTTAGTCAGACTCAGTTACCACCAGTATCCATCTGAAAAAGTTGAGGGTACAGGATGATTTTGCAACAAGGCTTGTTTCTGCTCTTCTGTTTGTTCTTTCTGCACGTTATACTTCTTCCTGCACTTTTCTACGTCTTTGAGGACTTCTGTTGCTTCTTTCTGCATTTTTTTTTACTTTCTGTGCGTTTTTCCTTCTTTCTTCACATGTCCTATTTCTGTAGGCATAGCTAGAAATTAGCATTTAAAAAACCTTTGAAATTCACTGAAAAAAACATAGGTTTCAGGCACGTTATAGCTAGGAATTAGCATTTAAAAAACCTTAGAAATTCACTGAAAAAACCATAGGTTTCAGGGGCGTTATAGTTAGCTGGACTTTTCACTCGTGCAAAACCATAGAAATTCCCCCGTTATAGTTAGTTCAGCTAACTATAACTCGCGCGCCCGCAATGCACTGCTGATGACGTCACATATTACATCACTCATGACATGGTCAGTGACATCACTCATGACATCACTCATGACATCACTGATGACATCATCCTTGTGATAGAGTGGCAGACCTCCTCTCCCCCTAATATAACCTTTGATACACACATTCAAAAATAGAAATTAAAATGTTCAAAACAATGGACATACCAATACCAGTTACAACAACCTATTCAGTAATTGTAAGATCCACATCCACATCCACTCATTTACCAACAGTCCTATACAGTCACTCATACATGTACTCACTCATCATATGTACTCATACACCTATACATCCTGTTACACAACGCCACTCATCCATAAAGTTACTCACACACATAGTCACTCATGCTAATAAAGAATCAAACATCCGTTTACCTGCATATACAGTTATACACACACCACCACACTTACTTCTACAGAAACTTACACATACTTAGTCTTTTTAACAATTACTTATAGAAACACATACTTATTCATACAGGAACTCTTTCAATCTCTCACTCTCACATATACTCACTTATATACACCAATAGTCACATATACTAGTTTAAAACATATGTAGTTACTCATAGAGACACTATTGAGACAGTCATTCACTCACTAACACACCCATGCACACACTCATCCACCCATACAGTCCTGCACACATGCTGTCTTCAACACATACAAACAGTGAGTCACTCATTCATGCACCTATGCACTACGTAATACCCCCCACCGAACCATACAGACATCAGACACTTATACTGATACTCAAAAAACCAACTAATAACCTATATAGACACTCATGTAGCTACTCACCAACCCATGCAGCCACTTATACACAAAGTGAGAGACTGATACAGATATTTACATATTTAAACATTACTCACTAAGCCATGTATTCACTAAGATACACTTAATCAGTCAGTTATCCAATCAATTTTTCAAAAACAAATCATCCATTTAGAAACTTATATACCCATTTATTCTTCCATCGACCTTGAGATATACATATATAAAACATATGTAATTTTCAGAAAAACACACATTCACTGGATGATGTCATCAGTGATGTCATCAGTGATGTCATCAGTGATGTCATTTGAGATGTCATCAGTGATGTCATGAGTGATGTCACTGACCATGTCATGAGTGATGTAATATGTGACGTCATCAGCAGTGCATTGCGGGCGCGCGAGTTACAGTTAGCTGAACTAACTATAACGAGGGAATTTCTATGGTTTTGTACGAGTGAAAAGTCCAGCTAACTATAACGCCCCTGAAACCTATGGTTTTTCCAGTGAATATATATATATATATATATACATATATATATATACATATTATCTACTGGCGGTCGCCAGTAGATAGTTATAGTTAGGACCGAGTTCCCATAGGAAATCTGAAAATTCTATTTTGAATAACTTTGGCGCCGGTTGACTTATCTTCGTGACATTTTCAAAACTAATGGGGCGCTCTGCTCAGCTCCTACCCTGAAAGTCTCGGGGTGATTCGTCAAGCGGGGGCTGAGAAAAAAGGGGGGTCCCAAAACACGTTTTCCCCATGCATTTTCCCATAGGACCTTTAGTCGAAGGTACAGCCCGAACGGCTGAACAGAATTACTTGAAATTTGGCAAAGAGGTAGTCCTCAGGTCAGGCATGTGCCTTTTGCTTAAATGGTGTCAATCTGTTCAGTAGTTCCTGAGAAAATCAAAAGTAAAATCACATATATATCTGGGCGGAGCCTAACCACACATCTCATCGTGAGATCTGATTGGCTGTCAGCACTTCATCCAAGAAGTGTTGGCAGCCATCTTGGGACCAATATACATGATAGCACCTCATTCAAAAGCATTGCAGTTAATAGAAGGTTTTAAGACTTTAGTTACATTATAAATCATTTGTTGATGGTACCATACTCATTTTAGTAATTGTGGTGTGTTCTAAGGTGATTTTACCATGTGAAAAAGCCTTCTGCTGTGATATCATGAATCATGCTTGAGAGAAAACTATTTTCTCATGCTTTTCCCACAGAGGTTTGGAAGGTGATCTATAAACTAAACTGAGAGCATATTTTCTGTAAATTCACATTATCTTTCTCAGTCTTGTGAGAATGAAGTCTGACATTCTCAGTAAAACATGTATATCCAACAAGGGCAGAGACTGTCAGTTGATTCCTTTGTGTTCTACTGTAGCGTCCCAGAGTGTTCTAAAGAACAACTAGAGCGCTAACAGTCCTACTTATGACAAACGTACGGCACACCTGCAGCCATCTTGGTTGGAATAAAGTGGTAACTCTTAAAACATTTAATTTATAAAGGAACAACATGAGGGGGTTCATTTTGCCATAGAAAGTATAATTAGTGCTGCAGAAAGAAAAATTAGGGCACATTTTGAGTGACTTCTCAAATCCTCTTCCATTTCATAAAAAAATTCTGACATGCAGACTGAAACATGCACTTTCAATACCAGCAGCAGACTTCCCTGGTGACCAGTAGCTTTACTACAGTGATCTAATAAGCAACTAGAGTACTAACATTCTGAATTTATGGCAAATGTGTGACACATCTGAATGCCTTCTTGATGGAATCAGAGTAAAAAACTGAAAGTATTTCCTACTGAGGAGACTGTAGTAAATGAGGAAATTAGGAAACATCATAACAAATAAGTCTCCCAAAATGGCCACCAGAGACAAAAGAGCCCAAATGTAGCCCAAATATCACCCAGATGTAGCCCAAGTATAGCCCAATGACAGAATGTCCAAGAGAGTTCTTAAGAACAACTAGAGTACTTACTGTCTAACTTATGACAAAAGTATGGCACACCTGAAGCCCTCTTGATTGGAATAAACTGGTAACACTTAAAACATTTAATTTAAAAAGGAACACAATGAGGGGGTTCATTTTGCCATAGAAATTATGATTAGTGCTGAAGAAAGAAAAATTAGGGCACATTTTGATTGACTTCTCAAATCCTCTTCTGTTTCATTAAAAAAATCTGATATGCAGACTGAAACATGCACTTTTAATACCAGCAGCAGACTTCCGTGGTGAGCAGTAGCTTTACTACAGTGATCTAATGAGCAACTAGAGTGCTAACATTCAGAATTTATGGCAAATGTGTGACATATCTGAATACCTTCTTGATGGAATCAAAGTAAAAAACTGAAAGCATTTCCTTCTGAGGATTCTGCAGTAAATGAGGAAATTAGGAAACTTCATAACAAATAAATCTCCCAAGATGGCCACCAGAGACAAAAGAGCCCAAATGCAGCACAAATATCACCCAGATGTAGCCCACGTGTAGCCCAATGACAGAAGTGTGCAAAACACTTATTTTTGGTGTATTTGCAGTTTTATATAGTGCAGACTTGTCAGGTATTGGAGTGCTTTACATGAGGATTGGTTACATCACACAAGATCAAATTCATTTTGGTTGTAGACATGGGGAGATTAAGTGATTTGACCAGAATCACAGAATGTTGAGCTGAAGCAGAAACTCCAACCAGTTGCAAAGTCTGCAGCTCTGGAAGTAACACCACATCCTCTCCCCTAGGTGCAACATTTAATCAAGTGGTCAACTGGATAAAAAGCATAAAGATTACAAATAATTTAAAAGTTCTTTGTCACTATTTGAAAACTCAGAAAATATGTCCTCGTTTTAGTTTTTTAGAGCACTAACCATAATTTTGATGCAAATAAGACCCTCTCATATATGTAATTTCTAAAGGAAATACTCTAGGTATTACAGTTTTGATTACATCAAGATGATGTCAGGCATTCCACACTTTTGTAATAAATATAGGATGTTAGCAATCTAGTGGTTCATTGGGATACTGTTGAGAGGCAGAGGCCAGGGGCACGGACTCTGAAAATTGAAGGCAGGTAGGAGAGTGCAGATGCAACAATTTGACCACACTGGGCAGGCAGGAAGGGCAGTGGCAGCACAACAGACTATGGAGGGCAGTGGAAAGGGGGGCAGGGGCAACAAACCAACAATACAGGACTGGCAAGAGAGGCTGTGGCAATATAATAGACCATTGTGGGCAGAAGGAAGAGGCAGTGGTAGTACAACCATACATGCCAACAGACCTGTTTCAGCCAGGAAACGTCCAATGTTTTTAAGCTCAAATGGGCTTTATTTGATCTGTCTCCTGTCTACAATCTCCTCTTTTTCAATGTAACTCAAAGGGGAAAATCAATACCCCAGTTTTTTTCAAAATCTCCCACTTACCAAGTTCAAAATGTTCGCACGTATGGTACATTGGATCATGGTAGGCAGGAGGAATTGGGGTAGGGACATGGACTCGGATAACAGAGGACAGGAGGGACATGGAGAGGTGCACCAAGCTGACCCTACAAGTCAGGCATCAGGGTTTGCAGCAGCACAATACACCACACAGTGCATGCAGGACGGGAGTGCAGCACAACAATCCATAGAAAGCAATAGGGAGGGGACAGGACCATGCA
This sequence comes from Triturus cristatus, assembly GCF_964204655.1. Classification (NCBI taxonomy): domain Eukaryota; kingdom Metazoa; phylum Chordata; class Amphibia; order Caudata; family Salamandridae; genus Triturus; species Triturus cristatus. The sequence goes on along the minus strand of NC_140591.1, from coordinate 139,148,190 downwards.
CATGGACAACAGAGAACAGAGGGGAAGACGCAATGGTAGCTAGCTGACCATATTGGACAGACAGGAGAGAAAGCTGCAGGATAACAGACCATAAAGGGCAGGAGGGACGGATCAGGGGCATTACAATGGAACAGACAAGCCAGGAGGGAGGGAATAGGGGTCTGCACATGGAAACAGAGGGCTGGGGGCAAGGGGGCAGGGCAGGAGCAGCAAGATGACCATGGAGGTCAGGCAGGTTGGGCACTAGAAAAAAGACACACCATGTAGAGCAACAATGAGACTATGATGGCATACACACAGACCATGGAGGGAAGGTGGGAGGGGGTCAGGGGCAGCTAGCTGACCACACAGGGAAGGTGGGAAGGGCCATGGCAGCACAGAAGACCATGCATGGCAAGCAGGAGGGTTTGTGGCAGCACAATGGCTATGATGGGGAAGAAGGAAGGTGCAGGGGCATGCACAAAGGACCATGGAAGATAGAAGGGAGTGTCAGGACCTGGGCACAGACAAGAGAGTTCAGGGGAAGGGGCCTCACAACAGACCGCGCGGGGCAGGCAAGAGGAGCATTTGCAGCACAACAGACCAGGGAGGGCAGAAGGGTGTGGCAGTAAAATGGACCATGGAGGAGAGGAGGAAGGGGATAGGGGCATGGCATGTGGACAGGCAGGGTGGAGGTGACAGGTTACAGTCATCTGACAATGCTAGGCAGGTGGGAGGGGAGTGGCAGCTCAACAGAACACTCAGAGTAGATAGGAGTGGCAGGTCCATGGAACATGGTGGGCAAAAAGGAAGGAGCAGGGGCATGCACAAAGACATCGGAGGGCAGGGGGAAGGAGAATAGGGGCAGCAAGCTAAGCACAGAGGCTAAGCAGGAGGTCAATGATGGGCCATAGAATTGGGCAATGGAGGGCAGGAGGAGTGGACTGGTACATCATGCTAAATGGAGGGCAGTGGCAGCACATCAGACCATGCATGGCAGGAGGGAGGAGGCTAGTCCATGGATTCAGACAACAGAGGATAGGGAGGAGGTGGATGGGGCAGCCAGCTAACTGTTCAGAGAAGGTGGGTATTAGGAACTTTATTGTTTTTAAAATGTGTGTCTGTGCGAACTACTTAAAATATGAACAAGTATGCAGCATAATCTCACTTTTATTCAGGAAGAAGAGGACGTTTGTGACTGTGACTCCGGGCTCACTTGGCAGAAACACCCCCTGACCCTCCACCCCCCATCGCAAAATGTAATGCCCGTGAAAAGGGTAGGTGGATGCAGTGTTATATAGAACATAGTCCTGAGAGCACGATTGAAAATGAAAACTAGATATAGTATATGGTATAAACTATGCACCAAAAAGTGTGATATAAGATGAACCGGGGCGTGAAATATAATATGCAATACATTGTGCGCAATGACAGATTCATTGGAGAGCTCGAGATAGCACAGGCACTAGCGCGTGCTATGCGATATGCGCCTTGGAGTGTAATATGCACAGGGCAGTGTTGTGTAACCTAACTAGTCTCTAAAGTTAGAGTGTAACGTTTCATATGCACTGTGACATAGATATGGATCCCAGATTGTATTATGTATGGCATAGCGCTGTGCGTTATATCATAGGCATCGAGGAAGGCACGTTAGTTGGGGCAATATAACCCGTGCGAAGGCAAGTGTGGCATGACATATTCATGGGGTGGTGCTACAGTGCACATGGGCTAGAGAGTGTCATAGCATACGCACTAGCTGTTGGAATACAACACAGAGGTGTGAGGCACTCGGCGGGCACTGGTGGGTGTAACACAGCATTGGGCTCAGCCAGGAGCACGCTGTGACTCTCAAGTGAGGTTCGTCTCCTTTCCAGAGAGTAAAATGAAAAGTATTACACATCCGGCGGTGGATGTGGTTCCTTGCATAGTTTGGTCGAATTTATGTCGAATCCCCTTTGAATGGCTTGGTGTGCGTGTATATTAAATGTGCCCGTCAATAGCTACCCATGTTTGTATAAATAAACAACAAGGGTGTCTACTTGGAGAATACCCACCGGCGGGGGCGCTGGGATTAGGCACGGTAGGGCGTCAGACACATCAGAGCTTCACTAGCGGTGTAAATACATTCCATGTGGGTTCATTCTAGAATATCACGCAAATCGTCATGGTGATAGATAAATACGGTTTGTCCAGCATGTCCTAGGTGTTTCTATAAATATATATATTTTTTAAATATTAAAAAACAAAGGCCGGCGCCGGGGGATAGGGTCCCCGAGGCCATAGGTGGCCTGAGGAGGAGGCAACGCAGCTCCCCTCCTAAAGAATAAAAAAAAAAAAGGCCATTACCCGGGGGTTGGGGTCCCCGGGGCCGATTAAGGCCTTGGGAGGGCCAAATTCATTTTTTTCAACAACAAAAAATTAGGGTGCAGGCCCTGAGGGATGGGGTCCCCAGGTCAAGTAAATTAGAAAAAGAAGGGGGGGCCACACAGCCCTCCTTCTTAAAAATAATAACATAAATAAAAGACCGGCATCGCGCCGGAGTCCATGCCCCCTCCTTGCAGCACTCTGCAAACGCGCCCCCTGGCCAGTTGTGAGTTGGGGAATTAATTCCCCTTCAATACTGAGGGTCCCTGAGGGCCAACTAGCCCAACAGGTATCTCCAGTATGCGCCAGGGAGCTGCGTTGCAGACAGGTGTTCTGAGGCCACGCCCCTTTTTACACCTCTATGCAACGCAGCTCTGTGGCAGTTACTGGAGGTACCTAGTGGGCTAGTTTGACCCTAGGGACCCTTAGGATTCAAGGGGACTTAATCTCTCAACTTAGAACGGCCACAGGGTGCGTTTACACAGTGGTGAAGGGAGGGGACGGGGCCTGAGGTGACGTGTGCAAACACGCCCTGTGGCGCGTTTTAAGTTGGGGAAATAATTCCCTTTCAATCCTGAGGGACCCTGGGGGCCAACTAGCCCACCAGGTGCTTCCAGTAAGCGCCACTGCTCTGCGTTGCAGAGAGGTGGTGCAGGCCGTGCCTCTTTTTCTTACCTGTCTGCAATGGCGCTTACTGGACGTACCTAGTGGGCTATTTTGCCCCTAGGGATCCTCAGGATTCAAGGGGACTTAATCTCCCAACTTAAAAAACGGCCACAGGGTGTGTTTACACAGTGGGGAAGGGAGGGGACGGGGCCTCAGGTGACGTGTGCAAACACGCCCTATGGCGCGTTTTAAGTTGGGAAATAATTCCCCTTCAATCCTGAGGGCCCCTGGAGGGCTAACTAGCCCACCAGGTGCTTCCAGTAAGTGCCACTGAGCTGCGTTGCAGAGAGGTGGTCCAGGCCGTGCCACTTTTTACACCTCTCTGCAACACAGCTCTGTGGCGCTTACTGGAGGTACCTAGTGGGCTAGATGGACCCTAGGGACCCTCAGGATTCAAATGAACTTAATATCCCAACTAAAAACGGCCACAGGGCGTGTTTACACAGTGGTGAAGGGAGAGGACGGGTCCTGAGTTAACATGTGCAAACAAGCCCTGTGGCGCGTTTTAAGTTGGGGAAATAATTCCCCTTCAATCCTGAGGGACCCTGGGGGCCAACTAGCCCACCAGGTGCTTCCAGTAAGCGCCACTGCGCTGCGTTGCAAAGAGGTGGTCTAGGCCGTGCCCCTTTTTTCATCTCTCTGCAACGCAGCTCTGTGGCGCTTACTGGAGGTACCTAGTGGTCTAGTTGGACCCTAGGGACCCTCAGGATTCAAGGGGACTTAATCTCCCAACTAAAAACGGCCACAGGGCGTGTTTACACAGTGGTGAAGGGAGGGGACGGGTCCTGAGTTAACGTGTGCAAACAAGCCCTGTGGTGCGTATTAAGTTGAGGAAATAATTCCCCTTCAATCCTGAGGGACCCTGGGGGCCAACTAGCCCACCAGGTGCTTCCAGTAAGCGCCACTGCGCTGCGTTGCAGAGAGGTGGTCTAGGCCGTGCCCCTTTTTACAACTCTCTGCAACGGAGCTCTGTGGCGCTTACTGGAGGTATCTAGTGGTCTACTTGGACCCTATGGACCCTCAGGATTCAAGGGGACTTAATCTACCAACTTAAAATGGCCACAGGGCGTGTTTATACAGTGAGGAAGTGAGGGGACGGGGCCTGAGGTGACGTGTGCAAACACGCCCTGTGTCGCGTTTTAAGATGTAGTTTTAATCCCCTGCCCTATTATATACTAGGGGCTTACAGAGGAGGTCATGCTGATCCCAGGGAGACCCCAACGCATAGTGTTCCCTAGTGTATGTAGGTGTTTTCACTGTATTCTGAGTGTCTTTTAACATAGCACTGGCTCTAGGACTGGTTAGTCAGACTCAGTTACCACCAGTAGCCGACTAAAAAAGTTGAGGGTACAGGATGATTTTGCAACAAGGCTTCTTTCTGCTCTTCTGTTTGTTCTTTCTGCACGTTATCCTTCTTCCTGCACTTTTCTTCATCTTTGAGGACTTCTGTTGCTTCTTTCTGCATTTCTTTTTTTTCTTTCTGTGTGTTTTTTCTTCTTTCTTCACATGTCCTATCTCTGTAGGCATAGTTAGAAATTAGCATTTAAAAAACCTTTGAAATTCACTGAAAAAACCATAGGTTTCAGGCACGTTATAGTTAGGAATTAGCATTTAAAAAACCTTAGAAATTCACTGAAAAAACCATAGGTTTCAGGGGCGTTATAGTTAGCTGGACTTTTCACTCGTACAAAACCATTGAAATTTCCCCGTTATAGTTAGTTCAGCTAACTATAACTTGCGCTCCCGCAATGCACTGCTGATGATGTCACATATTACATCACTCATGACATGGTCAGTGACATCACTCATGACATCACTGATGACATCTCAAATGACATCACTGATGACATCCTCCTTGTGATTGAGAGGCAGACCTCCTCTACCCCTAATATAACCTTTGATACACACATTCAAAAATACAAACTAAAATTTTCAAAACAATGGACATACCAATATCAGTTACAACAACCTATTCAGTAAGTCTAAGATCCACATACACATCCACTCATTCACCAACAGTCCTATACAGTCACTCATACATGTACTCACTCATCATATGTACTCATACACCTATACATCCTGTTACACAACGCCACTCATCCATAGAGTTACTCACACACATAGTCACTCTAATAAAGAATCAAACATCCATTTACTTGCATATACAGTTATACACATACCACCACACTTACTTCTCCAGAAACTTACACATACTTAGTCTTTTCAACAATCACTTATAGAAACACATACTTATTCATACAGGAACTCTCAATCTCTCACTCTCACATATACTCACTTATATACACCAATAGTCACATATACTAGTTTAAAACATATGTAGTTACTCATAAAGACACTATTGAGACAGTCATTCACTCACTAACACACCCATGCACACACTCATCCACCCATACAGTCCTGCACACATGCTGTCTTCAACACATACAGTGAGTCACTCATTCATGCACCTATGCACTACGTAATACCCCCCACCGAACCATGCAGACACTCAGACTGATACTCAAAAACACAACTAATAACCTATATAAACACTCATGTAGCTACTTACCAACCCATGCAGCCACTCATACACAAAGTGAGAGACTTATACAGATATTTACATATTTAAACATTACTCACTAAGCCATGTATTCACTAAGATACACTTAATCAGTCAGTTATACAATCAATTTTTCAAAAACAAATCATCCATTTAGACACTTATATACCCATTTATTCTTCCATCGACCTTGAGATATACATATATAAAACATATGTAATTTTCAGAAAGACACACATTCACTGGATGATGTCATCAGTGATGTCATCAGTGATGTCATTTGAGATGTCATGAGTGATGTCATCAGTGATGTCATGAGTGATGTAATATGTGACGTCATCAGCAGTGCATTGCGGGCGCGCTAGTTATAGTTAGCTGAACCAACTATAACGGGGGAATTTCAATGGTTTTGTACGAGTGAAAAGTCCAGCTAACTATAACGCCCCTGAAACCTATGGTTTTTTCAGTGAATTTCTAAGGTTTTTTAAATGCTAATTCCTAACTATAACGTGCCTGAAACCTCTGTTTTTTTCAGTGAATATATATATATACATATATATGGATATTGATTGCCCTGCGCGCTCCGCCGGGATGTACACCAACCTTAATGTGTCCCTCGCAATCCGGAAGGAGCATCTTTGTGGATATAATATATATATATATATATATATATATATATATATATATATATATATATATATATATATATATATATATATATATATATATATATATACATACATATATATACGGGGCAAAGAAGACATCAGCACGGCTCAGGTTCTTCAGGTTCTCAATCCCTTTTTTTTCTTTTTTTCGTCAGGTGCAAACACAAAGACCAAAGTGTTTTCAGCTGTAGACTTCAACAGGGTCAGGTATATAGGTATACATATATATATATATATATATATATATATATACATTCTCTAGGAACCGATGTCAAGGGACACACAAAGCTGCGCACTCTGACTTGTAGGAATTAATTAAGTTTATTTCGGCTTGCTCCAAGGAATCAAGCTAATACAAACGCATTTCGGCCGCCTGGCCTTCGTCAAAGTTAGTTACCGAGATAATTTTGCACATTTAAATAACAAGACATTTAATTCCTCATCAAGATTTCATTAGAAAAGATAGAAAAGGGACTTAAGCATGAGTTGTTACTTTAGTTCTTCTGTGTCAGCCATCTTAAACTGTGTAGTACTTATCAACTCAATATACTCACTAGGCATGTAATCAGTTCATTTGATGATTATCTTACAGAAGCAAACTCATGGCATCAAAAATTGCGTTCGTTGCCCTGCTATATCGAGCGAAAAACATTTACAAATTCTATATTTTTCATGTATAAATGTTCATTGTGGTATTTAATATTGCCACACATTGATTAAGCCCTGAATGGGCAGGCATGCCCTTCAATTAATCTAGAAAGAAACGTGCCAACCACTTATCCAAACATTTGCATTTCCCTACATGGATTAGCAGAAAGTAGCAAAAGAAAAACGTTTATATATGTAACCCACATTTGCTCGGGAACACCCACCACCTCCAAAGCAGAGGGCGGGTCGACGTTGCGTACCTCCCGAACACGGTCCGAATAGATTTGCCACAATTCCTAAACCAGGAAAGTCGACGCCTTGTCTTGACGAAAAATATCTTTAATGCCAGCTGGCATGTTAACATTACCAGCTGGCATTAAAGATATTTTTCCGTCAAGACAAGGCGTCGACTTTCCTGGTTTTGGAATTGTGGCAAATATATATATATATATATATTTTATATATATATATATATATATATATATATATATATATATATATATATATATATATATATATATGAAACAAAGAGGTTGCCGCTCCGAATGGTTGCACTCGCCGGAGCTCAGGTCACAGGCAGGGCTGCTAATTCAGAACATCTCCCCATTAACGCGCCGCCTACGCGTTTCGGGATATCTCCCTTCCTCTGGACGGCTTTCACGTTAAATAAAGAACCCCATCTTTATTTTCAAGTTAACGCTGATGTAGAACAGGTGAGTAGTGCAGCGAAGCATGATGGGAGTGGAAGTCCTTGTAATTTAAATATCCATGTGGATGCCAGCATTGTCAATAATACAAAAGTTGTGGGACAAGCGATGTCTGTAAAGCTTCCCTGTAGTACAACGACCCATCCAGCACCGCAATGCTTCGGAAACCCTTGGCTGCGGACCCACAGGGGTATCGTGGTGGTGCAAACCGTGGCCTGGGCTTGGCCACAATTGTATGAAACAAAGAGGTTGCCGCTCCGGATGGTTGCAATCGCCGGAGGTCAGGTCACAGGCAGGGCTGCTAATTCAGAACATCTACCCATTAACGCGCCGCCTACGCGTTTCGGGATATCTCCCTTCCTCTGGACGGCTTTCACGTTAAATAAAGAACGCCAGCAATTTTCAAAGGAATACTCCCATCTTTATTTTCAAGTTAACGCTGATGTAGAACAGGTGAGTAGTGCAGCGAAGCATGATGGGAGTGGAAGTCCTTGTAATTTAAATATCCATGTGGATGCCAGCATTGTCAATAATACAAAAGTTGTGGGACAAGCGATGTCTGTAAAGCTTCCCTGTAGTACAACGACCCCTCCAGCACCGCAATGCTTCGGGAATCCTTGGCTGCGGACCCACAGGGGTATCGTGGTGGTGCAAACCGTGGCCTGGGCTTGGCCACAATTGTATGAAACCAAGAGGTTGCCGCTCCGGATGGTTGCACTCGCCGGAGGTCAGGTCACAGGCAGGGCTGCTAATTCAGATCATCTCCCCATTAACGCGCCGCCTACGTGTTTCGGGATATCTCCCTTCCTCTGGACGGCTTTCACGTTAAATAAAGCAACCTCTTTATTTCATACAATATAAATATTTAATATATGTATATATATATCTAAAACTCTCCACTTGCCACTGCCACTGGCACTTAGGTCAGGAATATTAGAGCACGGACTACAGATAAGGTGCTGAATGCTTATTTTATTTTCCCATCGGCATGACGCTCATTACATGTTTCGGCTCCTGAAAGCCTTGATCACATGACGCGCTGTCTAGTCAGCTGATCTTTTTTATACCATTGTTTTCATTTGTATTTAAAGTGACCAGTGCATATATAAACAAAGTTCAGTCATACATATAGACAAACACAGTTTTGACCTTACAATGTGTCATGCCTTACATTTCAATTGACATTTCATTTGTAAATGTATATGTGTACAGAGCAGCCACTGAATTATGGTATGAATACCAAAAACTTTTTTGGGGAATACAGCGGGCTTTCTGAGTACTTGGCTACCTTTGTCTTAATTCCCGTTCAGTGTAATTAATTTATTGGGCTTTATGCGGGTTAAAAACATTTGGGTAATAAACCTTCATTTATGAAATTATAAGAGATATGTGCAAAATACGTTAATTTACAGTACTGTTTAAAATGCTTAACCTCCTGAGGCAGTGGGAATTGAATCATTTTTCATACAGGTTTGAGTACCATTTCCAGTTGTTACCTGGTCTCTCTCTAAAGGGGTTTTAGATGTTAAAACGGGATTGATCAATAAAGTTTTCAATAAAACCCTTGATCTAAAAATGTTGTACTTTAAAATCAGAAAATATACTGTAAAAATATACATATTTCCGGTGCAAATTCCACTTAAGGTACAGTACTATTTTGATCTTAGCAGCTTGTTGCAACCTACAAGATTGTAAACAATTGAGCAATAAAGCCTGTGTAAATATATGACTAAAGAAATAGTGCAACCATATTATATAAAAGTGCTAGTGCCATTTGTCTCCTAAATGTAAAGATACAAAAAAGACATCTATAAAAAGGTTAAAATCATTTATACTTTTCTGACTGTTATTCCCGTTTGGCTTTTAGCAGCATACTTCGTAGTGAGATAAGTGGCTCTGTATCTATTTGCATGTAATGTCTCACTAACAGTCTTGAGTTGTTTAGAGACATGTAGAAAGGTCTTCAGTGGTATTTAACCCTATATACATATATCTTCCAAAAATACACTCTGCGTACGCAAAGCATGTGGCACACTCGCGAGTTGATTTAAAGTTTTATTTCATCCAAGCCATCACATCTGACAAACGCGTTTCGGCCTTTGTCAAAACCTTAAATACAGCATTTCGCATTAAAATCAAAAACGGGCGACAGGGAGACATTGTGTTCCAAATTCGTGGCGGCCATATTTGAATATATACATGGCAAAACAGCATTTTATAATACATCAATTGCTTCATTTGCTTCATTAGAAGTAAGTGCAACAACAAATAAAATAGCCATGTATATGTTTTTTATCGATGTATATGTTTTTTAACATGATTACCTTCTATGCAGGAAAACTAATTATGCCCTGAATAGTCCTGATATTCATCCTACACATCATCTGATAAAGGGGTTAGACCGTTGATATGGCAATATGGTAGATATAAGCATATATTATATCTAAGATAACACATGATTGTAATATCTCATATATCATAAACATACAGATTATAACATTATAACATTTCATTAACCTTGTTCTGCTCTGTATGAGCCTTGACACTGTCTTAACCACGTTTGCCATTAAGACCATGATTACTGCTGACCTCCCACCTCAACCTTCACTATGATCTCCCTCACCGTTATTATCTACTCCCCAAGCAACATTTCACAGCACCCTCGATATGGGAGAATTTAATCTATAGTACTAGACTACACCCATTTCCCTTTCCTGTTGTCATTTAACTCATATATAGAGAATCTAATTTTACATCTACTAGCTGGTTGCTTTGCCTTTTGTTGCACTTCAATTTTTACACATCCTTCCTCTGCCCATCTCTCTTCCCCCATGTATGTAGCCTGTCTTTTTAATCTATAACAGAGAATAAATATTAAAAACAATCATCTGCTGCTCCTACTAGTACCTTTTAAGGGAGAAAGTAATTCCCATTCCCTATTCTTTTGTTTCTTATTCTTCCATCCAACATGCACCCATAACTCCTCTTCACTATTCAAACCATATGGGGCTCTAGTTCTCAATTCAATAATGTACTTGGACTCTAATTGTCGTAGGATTCTTACTCTGTCTCCCCCTCTCTCCCTTTCCACCACCTGATCCAGATAAAAGAACCTTAACAATTTACTGTCTCCCTGATGTTGCACTGCAAAATGTCTGGCGAATTGGTAACTTCTTTCCACATTTGTTATCGCACGCATATGCTACAGGACTCTTTTCTTTGCCTGGTGTACAGTGCTACCCACATACATCAGATTACATGGGCACACCAGACAATAGACTACATAATATGAATTACAGTTTAGTAATTTCATAATCTCTTTCTTACCTGGGACTGCATACTCTTTGACCTTAGTATTTTTTTTGCAAGCTTTGCAATTCAAGCACGGGTAAAAGCTCTTCAACTGTGTTGGATCCCTAACTTTTTTGGAAAAATGTCTATGTACTAAAAGATCTATTAATGATGTGTTCTTCCTATACGTGATATTTATATATATATATATTCACTTAAAAAACCATAGGTTTCACACACGTTATAGTTAGGAATTAGCATTTAAAAAACCTTGCAAATTCACTTAAAAAACCATAGGTTTCAGACATGTTGTAGTTAGCTGGACATTTCACTCGTAAAAAACCATTCAAATTCCCCCATTATAGTTGGAATTTGTAAGGTTTTTTAAATGCTAATTTATATATGTATTATTATATTTTGTATATATTTATTTTATAATAAACTACCTATGTATATAGTTATAGATTGACTGTATCCTGTAATATGGAATGGCTCAGCTCTTTTTTTTTGATTGGATAAAGTTGAACAGCATAGTTAATATCTTCTATAAACTTATAAACAGTTGACATTTTTTTTAAAGTTTTTTCACGGTGCGCGCACGGTGCTCGCACAATGCGCGCACCCCGCAATGTTTTGAAAAAAAAAAAAAAGTTTTTTTCACCCTTCGGGGTCCTTCAGGGACGCCCTGACAAAGGCTAGGGGGTCAGGAACTCTCTACCCTGCCCCTTTTTCACGTTCTCCACCTTTCTTTTTCACTGTCACACACAAAATGGTGGCCGACACTTCCTGATTTCGACCGATTCGAATGCTGACTGACATGTAACCACCAATCAGAATTACGCTTGCGCACGTTATGGTGCGCGCACGTTGCGCGCCTATAGATATTTATGTACTTTTAACTGCAATTTTCTCAGGAACTACTGAACAGATTGACACCATATATGCAAAAGGCACATGCCTGACCTGAGGACTACCTCTTTGCCAAATTTCAAGTAATTCTGTTGAGCCGTTCGGGCTGTACCTTCGACTAAAGGTCCTATGGGAAAATGCATGGGGAAAACGCGTTTTGGGACCCCCCTTTTTTATCAGCCCCCGCTTGACGAATCACCCCGAGACTTTCAGGGTAGGAGCTGAGCGGAGCGCCCCATTAGTTTTGAAAATTTTGCGAGGATTCGTCAACCGGCGCCAAAGTTATTCAAAATAGAATTTTCAGATTTCCTATGGGAATTCGGTCCTAACTATAACTATCTACTGGCGACCGCCAGTAGATAATATATATATATATATATATATATATATACATATATATATATATATACATATATATATATATATATTTATTTACTTAAAGTTTTGTATAGCACGAACATGACCCAAGCGGATATCAGAGCGCTTTACATACGTGTTGTGAAAGACAAAGGTAGATAATTGCGGTAGAAAAGTAAAGCAATATACATCAGGAACAAAAATGACATATTGGCGGGCGACACCGGGCCTTAACAGAAGCCAGATAGTAGTTAAAACAGCTAAACAAGATAGGTGACAAAGGAGAAAAGCATCTAGTTCAGCGCAGTGTTCATCAGTATAGCTGTCACTTCCCTTTTGAAGGCAAATGTTGAGGAAATCAGTCATATTTCTACAAGTAAGGAGTTCCAGATTCTCGGGGCAATGCCTGAGAATGTGCGATTGTAGGTTTTCAGTTTTTTAAATTTCTTCGGCTTAAGGAGCAGTGTGCTGGTGCTCCTTGAAGGTCGGGATCCACCTGATAGTTCAAGCTTATTTGACAGGTAGAGAGGGGTATTGAAGTATAGTGCTCCATGGGTCATACATGCAATTTTTAACTGAATCCTTGCCTCAAATGGAAGCCAGTTGACCGATTTGGGGCCTGGGGAGATGTGGTTGGCTTTCTTGGAACCAGTGACGAACCTAGTCGCTCCATTCAGAGATGCTCTGAGGGGGGCTAAACTGAGTTTTGGAAGTCCGCATAGAGTAGCACTGCTGTATTCAAGTCTTGAGATTACTAGTGCTTGCACCGCCAATTTGAAGTCATCTTGTGGAAGTTAGGATTTAAGTTTTCTTAGGATGCTCAGTTGGAAGTTCACTCCTTTGGTAGATGCTCTGATGTGATCTTGCATATTAAGGTTCTTATCTAGCACAACTCCCAGTGTTTTAGTGGAATCAATGATGTGTGGTGTGCAGTTGAGAGCGGGGATGTTTCTTAGATATTTCACAACAGTGGGGATTTGCCTAGTGGGTGAAATGATGAGGAATTCAGTCTTAAGGACGTTTAGTTTGAGGTGGTTGGAGGTTAGCCAATTTAAGGTTTTGTGCAGGGTTCCATTGAGTGACTTAATATCTTCAGGTGAAGATATTTTCATGTACAGTTGGTTGTCATCGGCATACATGTGATATTGGATGTTGGATGCTTTGAGGATTACAGTCAGTGGTTCAATGAAATGGTTGAAGAGCGTGGGGGAGAATGAGGACCCTTGGGGGACACCCAGCGTGCAGGGGCTGGAGTTGGACAGAGTTTGATTGGATTTGACTCTATGCATTCTGTTGTTGAGAAAAGAGGCAAACCATTTTAGGACATGCCTGAGAGCCCCATCCTGCATTCCAAGAGGTTAAGTAGATTGTCATGTTTGACCGTGTCAAATGCAGAGGAGAGATCAAGTAGTATTAGTAGGCAAGCTTCATTCTGGTCCAGCAAAGTGAAAGCATCGTCCAGTATATGAGTGATGGCCGTTTCAGTGCTGTGGCCAGAATAGAAGCCCGACTGGCATTGAGAAGTTGGAATTGCTCAATGTGTTTGCGCAGTTGTTCATGTATGCATTTCTCCAGGAGTTTTGCCAGGGTAGGGATGTTTGCGATTGGTCGATAGTTATTCAGGTCTTCAGGGTCCGCCGTTGTTTTTTTGAGAATAGGGAGAACTAGGCCCGCCTTCAGGCAGTCCGGGATCTCACTCTGAAGAAGATAAGCGTTGATGATCTTGGACCAGAGTGGGACTAGTGATCCTATCATTTCTTTAAAGAAGTAGGGGGAGGGGGTCATTGAAGTGATTTGAAGGTTTCAGGGTCGAGAGTATGCTGAAGATGGCAGTGTCTTTGAGGGGTGTGAATTGACTCCAAGAGGCATTGTTTTTGGGGGGGAGACAGGGCGGCGTAAGAGGGGGCGAGGATAAGGAGAAGGATTAGAACAGACTTTAGGTCTGATTCGATCTTACTCGCTTTTTCGAGGAAGAAATAAGCAACGACATCGCAGTTTGGCTGAGGGCAGGAGATGTGCGGGGATTGGCCAGAGGTGTGATTGGATTGTAACTTAATCAACTCATTCATTATTTACTTTATTCGGTTTCATCGAAAGAAAAACCATTTAAGTATCAGACATCTTAAAAGACATGACATCTTCCGATGATAAGAAATTACATTAAGTTATTGTTATAAATCATCACAGTGAGTTATTTACATGTTAAAATTTTACATTCAGAGTTTTGCAGATTAAAAAACATATAACGGCACTTTAAAATACATCAGAGCTCAAGTTATAAATTAGTTCTATGTCGAATACAAAATTTAAAGAACCTTGCTATATTTATGGCTAAAAGATCTGATTCCAGAAATTGGAGAACCGTAAAAGCAGGGCGACATTGGCGAAGGTCCATGCTTTTTAAAATCGGAATGAGCCATCGCTTTCTGGGTTCAATATAAAATTTACAAAAAAGGCTTACATGTAAGAGCGATTGTGGGGATATACCATCACATGGACAATGGGTTAACTGCTTAGACCAATCATTTTTCACTGGAAAAGCGACAAAGCGATGAAAGATGAATAATCTGAATCGAGTCAATAGAAATCTGTCGAAACTGGATAGCTTCCAAGTTAAGTAAGGCTGGATCATCACAGTTGATTGAATTGACAGTGAATGCTGAACAGAGGTTTTATTTACTTCAGCTGTCAGGCGGAGACCAGCTAAGTACATTAGACATTGATTCTTTAACATCTTCCTTGATATCCGGGCCATTTCATGGGGGTTGTGATAATAATTCTCCATACCCAAGTCGGATAAGAACTTCCTAACATATTGTAGCCACTGTATCTTCTGAGCGTGTTCTAGCTTAACACAATCTGTCACGACTGCTTGAGTAAGCGTTAACTTGTTAGACGTCCAAAAACGATGCCATAAAAGAACTGGTTGCATCCCTATGATGTCAGAAACATAGGACACGCCCAGTTCTAAATGGCAGCTGAATGTGGACGTACTTTGTGGTACTGCAAGTAGGAATCTTAAAAAACTGTTTTCTACTTTTTGTATGGATTCAGCCTGCACATACCCCCAAACCCCTGCCCCGTAGATGGCTGTGCTAACGCATTTCGCCTGGTAAATACGTAGTATCTCTTCCGGGGGTCGTTTTCCAAGCCTCTGAGTAAATGCTACTAAGGCCATTGTAGCTTTTAAAAACTGCAATTTTCTAACCTCAATTGCTCTTTTCCAAGTACCCTTTTCATCTATTACAACTCCTAGATAAGGATAAGTGGGAGTGTGGTCTACCCTAGAATTGCTTATATAAATATCTTTTCCTTTTCTTAATTTTCAGCCAGAAGTCATAGTGAAGGTCTTTTTTATATTGATTTTTAGATCTAAATTCGACATGAATAAGTTGTATCGATTTACAGAGCGCTGCAGTTCGAGAGGAGTGCGAGCAATGATAACTGCATCATCCGTGTATAGGAGAGCGGGGATTGGACGATTCTGGACGAGGGGAAGGTCCTGACTCTCATCCAGCATGGCTATTTCCAGGCCATTTTTATAAAGAGTAAAAAGGTAGGGGGCCAGGACACAGCCCTGTCTTACTCCCCACTCCACCCTGAAAGGTGCGGATAACTGGCCCCCCAGGCCATATCTCACTCTCGCAGTTGCATTTGAATACATTTCTCGCACATAGTTAACCAACAGAGTATCAACCCCCATTGCTGTCAAGATGTCCCAGAGTTTTGCATGACCCACGCAGTCAAAGTAACGACAGATTTAAGACCTGCTCGATGGTACCGAGGCCTTCCCTAAATCCATACTGGAGGTCAGATATGATGTTATTATCTTCCGTCCAGTGCAGTAGGCATTCTAACTGGATACGGCCTACCACCTTTCCCAACGAGTCCAATAAAGAAATAGGGCGATAGCACGTTGGACTATTTTGATCGCCCTTTTTAAAGACCGGGACCAAGATGGACTCTGACCAAGAGGCCAAAAGAACAGCTTTTCCCGTGGCTTCTAGTACCCTGAGTAATAATGGGGCCCATAGGTCCATTTTATATTTATATAAATCCACGGGGACCCCGTCAGGGCCCGGGGCCTTTCCTCCTCTGCTGGCGTTCAAAGCTTGCTCGACTTCTGCCAGAGTAAAATCTAGGGCCAGTGAGCTCGGAGAAGGGCTTAGGCTACTGATCCTTTTCCCGGGAGTGCTGTGGGTTTGGGTGGAATCCTCCGTTAGGCCAAATATCTGCGAGAAATGAACTATCCAATCAGATTCAGTGATTGTAACTTCTATATTACTGTTCTCCCTTCGGCCGGAGAGGAATGGTGTGTTTATGACTTCCCAGAACACTGTGCTGTCGTTAATTTTACAGCTATTATGTAAGGCGACCCATATTTCCTCTTATAGTTCCTTCTTTCTCTGACGTAGAGTTTTATGGTATGCTTTCCTTAGTTGGATAACCTTTTTCCTATCTCTATTGGATTTTTTAAGAGCTGCTTTAAGGTCAGAGTACGCTTTTGTGCAAGATTAATTAACCCAGCTAGTCTTTATTTTTCTTTTCCCTTTAGGAATAATGGTTAGGGTGTCATTTACAGATTTAATTACTACTTTGAAGATGTCAACTATCTCCTGAGGGTTTGAACTCTCCGCCAAACATAAACTTATTGCGGGCATGGAGGTTCTGACAACCTTTTCTGTTATTAATTCAGGATCTGAACGGGCCTACTTTATTGCATAACCATTTAGTCTATTCATAGTAAGACATTCCTCCTGGTACAAGGTCGTTGGCTTTATACTACCTCGTGCCAGTTGCATGGTAATGGAGATCGGAAAATGATCGCTAAATGCGCAGTCATGCGTTGTAAAATTAGTTATGAGGTGTGAAGCCCTAGATGCCATAGAATGAAATCTATGCACCTGGAGGCTCCTCTACCATGGAAGGTTGGAATTAGGGAAACAGCGGGGGGTTAACAATTCATTAGCAAAGCTCAGTTGGAGGAGTGAAATAGTCTCATTCGTGCACGCCCCTATAAGAGAATGGGGAAAATGGGTAATATTACTGTCTTGCACTTCCAAAAGGCCACATGTAATGTTATTGTTTCTTTCACAGAGAGATCAATTAAAGTCACCACCCCACATGATGATGGAATTTTTCCTGTGGTAGTTATTAATAAAGTCTAGAAGGAAATGACGTATTTCCTTCAATAACTCCACCAGTTTTATTTGCTGTAGATTATTATAAAAATTAACTACCACGATGTGGGCTGATTTATTTATGGCTATTGAGATTATCTGATCATTCTCCTTGTTTTTTAAGGAGTTTATTTCTCTCACTTGACTTAAGTTTGATATATACACCACTAAACCACCTTTCGCACGCCCTGATGCTGAAGTAAGTGCCGGGGAGAAGAATGTTTTATAACCAGTTAAATGGATTGGTTGTACTGCCCATGTCTCCTGAAACACAGGATATCATGAGACCGCACAAAAGTTAACCACCCTTCTTGGTTGAACTTAGATCGAAGACCGGCAAAATTCCAAAATGCAACACTAATAGAGGCCCCTCTTAAAGCATTAATATCAGACTGGGGGGGCTATGTTTAGACAGCTTCTTTCTTTTAGAGGACTGCTATTCGTTAAAGACACCAAGACTAGATCTGAGTCATTTGTTACTTGGGGGCTTGGTTGATATAATTTGTGGCCACAATTGTCTACAGGGAATTCTTGAACCTGTACAGAAGGAACCGGGATAGAGTTAAGGGGGGGAATCAGAGGATTTTCCAATTGTACTACTTCCAGTGATGGATTACAGACTAAAATCAATTGTCCGTCAGTACTTTCTCTCTCAAATATAAGAGGAGCAGGTCCCAGAAAACGAGTTGGTTGTCAGTCCACCTCCTCTAAAAATGACAGAAGCTCGAACCTGTTCTGCATTGGGATGGAGCCGTTTGTTTTCGGAGTGGACTTAGGAACTGGCTTATAGAAAAAACCGAGAGGAAGAGACAAGATTACCGTAGGTATTATGGGTGATTCCTCCTTGTCAGCTAGCAGAAAATGAACCATTCTGGGAGTCTTGAAGTTTATAACAATACAGTCACCCTGAATGGATTTTTAGGAGGGAGCCACCCATCCTACTCTTCGAACCATCAGAATTTGGTTTATGTTCAGAGGGTTGAAATGTTTATGTTTTACCAGCCAATCCACCACTTTATTACGGAGGGAGAACCAAGATTCTGTCAGGCCCTGTTTTAGAGGTGGAACCCCCGTTAGGACCAAGACGTAGGGACAAGATGCAGGTGGCAAATTTAAGTTATCTGTATTGGATTGAGCCATACAATTGGTGGGATAAGGTTCATGTTTTTCTGCCCCTGGTTACTGATATTCTCCATCCTAGCAGTGGCCTTTAACATAGGGCCCTCAGTTACGAGGTTTTGATTCTCTAATTGCAGTGCCTTCGATAAACCAGACTGGTACTCTTGACTGGGTTGATTACAGTTATCCCTTTGTAATGAGGGAATGTTCGTAATAATAGCAGTCGACTTGAAAGTTTCCAGTCGAGCTCTAATTGAATCAACATCCTCTTTCAATTGTACCAGCTTTTTCTCAATACGAGCAAATCTTTCGTCAAAGAGGGAAGTCAAGTGTGAAGTCATTTCACAAAATTTTACTTCAAGAATGTTTTTTATAAGGCCTTCCATATGATTCCCTAGATCTTGTAGAATTACTTTAGAATTGTTAGTGGGGGGACCTGATTGAACTTCAGGATAGCTTAAGCTTTCATCTGTTTGAGTTTGTAGCGAGGCTATTCCCAGTAAACTAGAGCCAGGGCCGGCTGTTTCCTTTCCCTCTTTGCCCTGCTTACCTCCCTTCTGTTTTATTCCCATAGCTCGTCCTTTCTTTTGTTTAGTTTGCTCCCGAGTTTGGGGGCCTTTCCCTCTTGAAGTAGGGATATCAATCTCCTTATCTCGTACATTAGGAGATTGTGGTTGTGGATTCGCAGAAGGGAAAGAAGGTATTAGGGAAAATATTTTATTCACTGGTAGAGAACTATTGTGTTCCTCCTCCCTGGTCAATGGAAATTGTAAAGGGTAAAGTGAAAGTCTACGCTCTGTTAATTGAATTTCGTGAATAAGAAGAGATTCTGCTCTTATCAGGAAAGCGTCCTGGGTACCCACAGTACTCTTGCATTTCTCCGTCGATGTTAGTTCTTTACAAAGATATCAATAGATAATAAACACTATATGACCGGACTTACAAATCAAATTGCAACTGTTAACCTAAACAGCAAATTTACTGGATAGGTCCAGGAGCTCTTACTGCGATGGGGTAGAGGTAAACAACCAGCGTTATGTCCGTTTAGCCAATTTTCTTACCAGTCCTCTTGATAATTCTGCTCGCAGGAGACCGCCAAGGGACAGGGCCCTGCCCTGCCTCTGTCGGCCCCTGACGGCTGCAGACGGCCCGCCCTTTGCCCGGGCTTAGCCCGGCGCACGCCCGCACGCGTCCTGCGGGGCAGGGACTAAGACCCCCTGAAGTACTTCCGATACCAGGGGGGAGGGGCGGATGATTGGCTGTTATCCCCCGCGGCTTCCTGGGGCTTGTAGTCCCGCCTGTGACCCCACAGGCTCTCCTCACCAGTGCGCAGCGTCTCCCGCAGAGCAGGAGACGCAAGAAGTGTTTTAAAGTCCCCCGATACCAGGGGGAGGGGCGGATGATCAGCTGTTAGCCCCCGCGGCTTCCTGGAGCTTGTAGTCCCGCCTGTGACCCCACAGGCTCTCCTCACCAGTGCGCAGCGTCTCCCCTCTTAATCAACTCAAAAAGCCCTTTCGGGCGATTTTTGGCTTTCTCAAGTTAGGATTTGAAGAAGGTTGCTTTCGCCTTTCTGATGAGTTTGTTGTATCTACTCTTAGAGTTTTCAGTAGACCAGTGGATGGAGCAGATCTCCAAGCGCATTCTGCTAATCTCAGGCTACGTCTGTCAGCATTTAGGCTGTCATTGAACCATGGCTTGGAGTCTTTGATGGGTTTTCTTTTTAGTTGAAGGGGGGCAGTTGCATTTAGGGCAGACAACATGGCGTTGTTATAGTGTTCAGTGAGGTCGTGAACGTCTGCCATGTTTGCAGGCGGCAGTAGGGAGATATGGCAGTGAGATATGAGCTCATTGACGTTTGTGTTATGGAGCGTTCTTTTGCACTGTTTTTGTTTTAGAGGTTGTGATCTTTAGGAGGTCCAGCTTACAAGGATACGGAAGGTGATATAGTGATGGTCCGACCAGTCACAGGGGAAAATAGATTCGAGCTGAATGGATTTGGGGGTTGGAGATGATTAGATCTAGGATCGAGCCTAAGTTGTGTACAGGACTGTCACAGAATTGGGTGAGGGAGAGGTCAGTTAGGAAGTTTTTGAGACTATTAGCCGCCTGATCATGCTTGTCATTCCAATGGAGATTGAAGTCACCAAGGAAGAACTGGGGGCAGTGTCGGCCCAGGTTGGAGGTGATGGTTTCCATAGTTTGTTCAATTAGAGGGAGGTTGTCTCCTGGAGGGTGGTAGAAGATGTGCAGGCTGCATAAGGGTCTATGCTTGCTAGTGATGTCTATGCATAAATATTCACAGCATGAGAGATTAGCTGAGGAGGACTGTTTTGCTGAAAGAGAGTTGTGGTAGATGCAGGCTATGCCACCTCCCGTTTTCTTAACTCGATTGAGTCTGATAAGTTGGTTGGGAGGCACTAGGATGTCAAGGATGGGGCCTGAGGAGTCGGTGAGCCAAGTTTCGGTGAGGATAAGAAGGTCAAGTTCCTGAACCAGGATGAGATTTGCAAGGTCCGTGGCATGTTTCACTGCTGATCTACAGTTGAGTAACATGCATTTCAGGTGTGATTTTTGGTCAGTGAGCGCGGTCTGCGTAATGGGGATCTGCATGAGGTTATTAATGTTTAAGGCATTGGTGTTTAGTCTGGGAGCTCTATGTGGGTTAGATGTGATGCTTTGTAAAGCCTCTGTGTTGCCTTGCTTTGGATTGGTTGTTCCAGGGGCATTTTAAGGGGCGGTTTGTGAAGTTCCAGAAGGGACTGAGATTGCCTTATGAGTGGTGTTGTAAGCTCGGAGGAGGGAGAGAATATCTGGATTTTTGGATCTGGCGGGTCTAGATGGGGCGTTAGGGTAGGGAGTGGTATTCCAGTTCTGGCCTGGGGGGTTTCTGCCCAGGGTCAATTGGTAACATAGTGGAAGGAGATGGTAGATTATGATGGTGTTGGATCAAATGCAGGATCTCCTGCGCGGTCTTGTTGTAAGAGAGATCAAGGGCCAGCTCTGCGGTGGTGTTATTGAGATTTTGTATGAGAGTTAGAAGTTCCTGTTGTATTTCTTTGAGCTTAGCAGCAGGTTCCACTTGTGGCTCCTGGCTCTTGTGGCGGGGAGGAGGAGTGTTGTTTACTATGGTGGACGTAGGGGAGTTCAGGGAAACGGGACGAAGGGGCGGGGGGATAACCTCTGAGGAGGATTTCTGTCTCTGATGTAGAGGAGAGCAAGGTAAGTGGACACTAGAAGGGAGGTTAGGGGGAATTGCTTTCGTGGTGGAGGGTCGGCAAGCCAGCTGTGGAGAATGGGAATTTTGTAGGAGAGAGCTAGGAGGTGAGGGATTGGAGGAGGTGTAGGAGAGGTGATTGGAGCTAGGGATAACAATTTCTCCTGCATTAAGGGAATGGAGTCGGTCACGTCTGGGTGGTCGGGGCATGGTGGGTGAGTCTGTGGACCTAGGTTTAATGGAGCTAGGGCCCTATGAGTGTTGTTCGAAGAATGTGGGTCAGTCGACAGGTGTTAGTGGCAAATGTATATATATATATATATATTCACTGAAAAAACCATAGGTTTCACACATGTTATAGTTAGTGGAAATTTTACTGATAAAAAACCAATGAAATTGCCCCGTTATAGTTAGCGCAGGCAACTATAACTCACGCGACCACAATCCTCTGCTGATGCTAATACTGTATTTAGACACTTATTTGCCCATGTCTTCTTCCATACATTTTTAGCTATACATATATTACAAATATTTTTTTTTCATAAAGACACATATGTCATCAGCAGAGGATTGCGGTCGCGTGAGTTATAGTTGCCTGCGCTAACTATAACGGGGCAATTTCATTGGTTTTTTATCAGTAAAATTTCCACTAACTATAACATGTGTGAAACCTATGGTTTTTTCAGTGAATTTGCAAGGTTTTTTAAATGCTAATTCCTAACTATAACGTGTGTGAAACCTATGGTTTTTTCAGTGAATTAGTACGGTTTTTTAAATGCTAAGTTTTTTTCCCTTATAATAAGCCCTGTACATTTGGTGGCCTACGGCCACCAAAAGCACAGGGGGTGGGGTAAGTGTGGATAGTGTTTTTTTCCATTGTAATAAGCCCAGCACATTTGGTGGCCTTCGGCCACCAAAAGCACAGGGGGTGGGGTAAGTGTGGATAGTGTTTTTTTTATTTTTATTTTTTTACCGTACGCTTACCGTAAGCGTACGGTAAGCGTACCCCGCGAAATTGCCGAAAAAAAAATAAAACCGTTTTTGCACTTGGGGGATGTTTGGGGACTCCCTCAACATGACTATGTGGGAGGGAGTTGTCAAAACAGCCCCTTTACATGTTTTTGGGCTTCCGATTTTAAAAATCTCTCTCAGTGCGAGAGACAAAATGGCGGCCGCCGCTTCCTGGTTTCGGCCGATTCGAATGTTTACTAAGATCTAAGAGCCAATCAGAATCGCGCTCGCGCACGCCACCGTACGCTTACCGTAAGCGTACGGTAAGCGTACCGTAAGCTGGCTCAGATATATATATTGATTTAAAGGCTATTTTCTCAGAATCTACTGAACAGATTTACACCAAACCTACAAAAGGCACTTCCTTGACCTAGGGACTACCTCTCTGCCAAATTTTGAGTAATTCTGTTCAGCCATTCGGGCTGTAGCTCGTTCTAAAGGTCCTATGGAAAAATGCATGGGAAAAACGCGTTTTGGGACCCCCCTTTTATCTCAGCCCCCGCTTGACGAATCCCCCCGAGACTTTCAGGGTAGGAGCGGAGCGTAGCGCCCCACCTATTTTGAGAAATTCGCGAGGATTCGTCGACCGGCGCCAAAGTTATTCAAAATAGAATGTTGAGGTTTTCCTATGGAAACGTGGTCCTAACTATAACTACCTACTGGCTATCGCCAGTAGGTAATATATATATATATATATATATATATATATATATATATATATATATATATATATATATATATATATATATGTATATATATATATATTCACTGAAAAAACCATAGGTTTCAGGGGTGTTATAGTTAGCTGGACATTTCCCTTGTACAAAACCCTAGAAATTCCCTCGTTATAGTTAGTTCAGCTAACTATAACTCGCGTCCCCGCAATGCACTGCTGATGACGTCACATATTACATCACTCATGACATGGTCAGTGACATCACTGATGACATCACTGATGACATATCAAATGACATCACTGATGACATCACTGATGACATCATCCAGTGACTGTGTGCTTTTGTAAAGTTCAAATATGTTTAATGTATATAGGGAATATATATATAGGGAAAGGCCTATGGAAGAATGAGTGGGTGTATAAGTGTGTGAATGGATGATTTAGTGTCCTATGTCCCCTTTTGGCCCCGGGGACCCCATCCCCCGGGGCCGTTTTTTTAATTAATTAATTCATTTTATTTTTAGGATGGGGCCGTGTGGCTCCCCTCCCGGGCCACAAGGCCCCCCTCCTGGACCCCATCTCCCGGGAGCCGGCATTGCTTTTCCACATGGGGAGCAGCTAACATGCTGCTCCCCATATGGAAAAGCAATCTTCTTTGCTTCATTGAAGCGAGAGAAGGTTTCCCTGCTCTCGCTTCAATGAAGCAAAGCAGTTTGCAATGGCAGGGTGGGAGCCGCCCTGCCATTGCAAACAGCAGTGTCCCGGGGGTGGGCACCCCGGGACACTGCAGGAGCCGGCCCTGGGGGGTGGCGGTCCCCAGGGCCATCATTGGCTCCAGGAGGGGGGCCGCATAATTTAAACCCCCCGGGGCTTGGAGGGGCCTTTGAGCCCCCCCACCCATATCTAATAAACCCCGGGGGTTGGCGGTCCCCTGGGCTGGGGGGCCCCTCTGGGCCCCCCATTATGATAAAGATATTGCCCCCGGGACTTGGCCCCCCGAGGGCTAAATAAAAACAAAGCGCTTCGGTTTTTCGGGAGCCCGCGCTTTGTTTTTTTTTTCGTCAGTGGGATGCTACACACATCCCGCGATTTAAAGGGGTCAGGATGTTTCTACCCTGCCCCCTTGTCGCGTTTTGCGCCTTTTTTTTCAGTTTTCTTGTTCCTCGGTTCTACCGAGGCACAAGATGGCTGCCAACACATCCTGATTCAGAGTGTTGGCAGCCAATTAGCATTCAGCTCATGCTCGGGAGGGTTCGGGGAGGGTGCGGGGAGGGTGCACGGATCCTCCGAGGCCATAGATATATATGTATTTTAACTCTAATTTTCTCAGGAACTACTGAACGGATTTACACAATTTAAGCAAAAGGCACGAGTCTGAACTAAGGACTACCTCTTTGCCAAATTTGGTGTAATTCCGTTCAGCAGTTCGGGCTGTAGCTGCATCAACAGGTCCTATGGGAAAATGCATGGGGAAAACGCGTTTTGGGACCCCCCTTTTTTCTCGGCCCCCGCTTGACGAATCACCGTGAAATTTTCAGGATAGGAGCGGACCAGAGCTAGCCAAAAGTTTGGAAAATTTCGCGAAGATTCGTCAACCGGCGCCAGACTTATTGAGAATAGAATGTAGCGGATTTCCTATGGAAAAGAGGTCCTAACTATAACTACCTACTGGCGACCGCCAGTAGGTAATATGTATATATATATATGCGAGTGGGTTGAAAGTAATTTAGCCGCTTCCATGAATCTGGTTAATATTTTGGTAAAATATGCCAACATCGATCGTCTGGAAATCCTACAAGAAATTGAAGAAATAAACAATCAATTGAGCAAATTTGAAACAACGGAACTGATCACTAAAACAAAGGAGGCAATAAAAGAAAGAGTAAAGAAACATGAAGAGAAAATAAAATTTAGAAAGTCACACAAGTTCGCCCGTGATCTAGCGGACTATGAAAATGGCCAAATCTTTACTTTTGCCCGCAAGTTCGACACAGTAAGAAGACAACATTACAGTGAAAAAGCGAAGCGCAACACTGCAAGTGTACATACTGAGGTGGACAATGAAAAAGATTCATCCAGCGCGGACACTGTTTCGTTGACAAGTGGATCGAGTGTGGAAATAGACCGTCCATATGAAAAACAAACTAAACTAAATGTGGAACAAGAACTTGATTTTTTAGTGGAGGAAAGACTGTTAACATTACGACCGAGGCAGCAAAAGAGGCCAACAGAAAACGCAGAAACAAGAGAAGAGCCAACAGACGCAAAAGGTGCAAACAAAAACACGAAGAAGAAAACACAGTGGCAAAGAAAACGGCGCTAAAAGATAACAGCATTGTCAATCTATCTTCAATAGAACTAACCAAAGCGGAGCAACAATTACTGGCACTCGGCTTAAATTTCTGCCCAGGTGATAGCTTTGATTATGCACGCACCCGCATTGACGTTTACTGCTTCATTAGGAAGCTTAAACTTAAGAAAATGTTTTGCGCTACAGTCAGGCAAACTACAAGAAGATAAAACCTCAGAACAGAACACTACTCCAGGTTCAATGTTGGCAGCCTCGGACATTCCTACTTTGCTCACACTACAAGATCTACTTTCCAAGTGCTGCTGTGCTGTCTGAAAGCGTGTCCATTGCTGGTGTGAAGAAACAACGCTCTGGAAAGAACTCTAAGCGCCTGTACCGTGCAAGCGCTATCTGACAGCGCATAGGGATTTACTGCTCGCGTTTCCCGCTCCGCGGGAAACACTCGCTGGGTGAGGCAGTCGGCGGCACGAGTGTGAGGAAAACCACATTGCCCACAAGTCAGCGGGGCCAGCTACATCTCGCCGCCACGCCCCCCTCACCTGCCTTCATTATCGCTGGAAGACCGCGCATCGCGGGACGCGCGCGGGCGACGCCGGGCTAAGCCCGGGCAAAGGGCGGGCCCTCTGTGGCCGAGGTAGGCTGGGCTGGTGCCCGGTCATTTACATTTTCTTACTGCCTCATTGAACTTGTGTCCACTTTCGTAGGTTTGTGAATGATTTGTGTACTGTTATAGCTATACTGTATCTCGGACTTACTTGGCCGGTCAGGGATTGACGTCACTTCAGATTTTTACCAGTTTTACTTATTTATATTTTTGATTAAGTCTATTACTGTGGAAAATAGTGTGGAAAATGTCTAAAACACTACGCTCAGGAAGGGTAGTGGGAGTAAAACCTGGCCAAAAATTAACTACCACCCGCACAAGAAACAAATCAGTGAATAACCCACCGTTGAAAGGTCAATGCCAACTATCTGAACTTTGGGATCTAGCTGGTCTAAAAAAATCCAAACTTGTTACGCCAGAAAGATCAGATACTAAAGCTCAGGAATTTCATTCACCAGCCATCATAGACCCCCAACCGCCTCTGGTACAGCATGGGGCCCCACAATCAATGGTAGGGGGGTCTCTCTTACGGGACTCCACAGAGGGGAAAATGACGACCGTAGGTGATCCAGTGCATATACCACCGATCCCTCAGTCACCTATGAATGATAGGCCGGGGGGTGACTTGTCTGCACTATCTAATGACCTGGAACTTTGGGGATGCTACGTAAGCCCAGCTAAAGTGGAGTCTTTGGAGCAGTTTAAAGCCTCAGGGGGTGCCACCCCATCTGGGTTACTGTTGTATAGTAGCACCCCTTCGTTAAATGGCCATGAAATATCCGACTTGTTAAATATTTCCAGGAGCCCCGACCTTAATCTCTTGGATAATTGCTGCACTGCGGAAGTACGAGAAAAGCCGATCTCTGAGTTCATGATCGCTCTGGAACAACTCCTTGCTTCAATCTTACTGCTTTTGGGGAAATTTGTAGGCAGCTCGGACTGTATTCTTGAATCAGTCACTCAAATTTTAAAGACATTGCTGCAGAAATCGCCTGATATGAGGAAGGCCTCTCCCCCCAAGTCTGAGCATTACTTGTCTGAGGGGAAAACCGGAGATACTAGAGGGGAACTGGATAGGAAGGTTGAATCGCCTACTCTGGAACCTCACAAGGATATGCCTCTTACTGCAGCTCCCAACTGCATCAAAAACACAGTTCTGGAGATAGAGGAGGAGGATAAACCTTCGCCTGGCCCTAAAGCGGTCCAGGAGTTGTTTCCTATTTTTGTGCCTGAGTGCGGAAAAGAATCCCTGGACGATAAACCGGAGGTAAAAGAAGAAAGGGGAAAAAATGGTAAACAAAAAATTAATAAAGGTAACAAGAGGAAACCAATTCGAAAATACAGAAAGAAAAAGCAGCGGAGGATTATTTTCCAAAATATTTCAGCGGCAAGGGAGAATGATGAAATCAATGTGGAGCCTTCTTCTACTTCCTTAAAGGTGGACATTGATTTGAACTTAACTACTTTAACCTCTGTAGAGGGGGAAAACGAACAACGTAGTTTGTTTACTCAGGAAGCTACACCGCAAGTAGGGGGCTCTCCCCCATGTTCTCCTTCACGGAGCGCATTAGGAGTGCCAATTTCTTATCCATCTGGGGCTCTTAACCCTTTGGCCCCCCCCTTTGCTGTAACACTAGAGTCGGAAAATTACTGTCCTCCGGCCCGATCTGTAAATATCACTAAGGCCCCGGTGGACGTACGTGTACTAGATTTTGTACCTTTATTTGATACTGACCTTTTGTTAAATAGAGCTTGGCTTCTCAAACGTTTTAGTGAGGTTGAAAGTCTCTACCATATTCAATCTAGAGACATAGAACTGGTGTCTCTGTTGGGTGGAAGTAGGGTATTGAGTATACGGGTGAAATTTTATTCGCCTATTATAACAAACTTGATACTAGAACAAGCCGAAAATTTTCAGCGCCTAGGCATTGACATTCTCCCTATCTCCAACCCAGGCAAGCCAAATCTTTTATGTAACCAGGGGTTTGGGGGTGGTGAGCAAAACGGGGTAACCTCTCCCCTTAGAGACCTAAAAATTTGGGTTTCTAGGGGAAAACGCTCAGTTTCGCACGTGAAGCCACTTCCACAAACTGAGAACTCTTTACTCATAGATGATAATAACCGGTGGAATTGGCTCCATAGTGCATTATCAACAAAAACAAAGGATAACCCCAAATTGTTTCACCATCTTTAACACCGCATTAAAAATAATTTCCTGGAATGCGGCTGGATTCCACAGTTGCCCAGAGAAACTTGCTTTTTTATCTTCTCTGGGTGCGGATGTATTGTGCATTCAGGAAACATGGTGCATTGATATGCTAACTCCATCAAAAGATTTTTATGTCCTGGAAGTACCAGCTGCGCCCTCTAAGAAAGGGCATGCCAGGGGGGGGATTGCCTGCTTATTGTCAAATAAATTGCAATGGAGATTCTCCCATTATATTGATCCTAGTAGACTTTTCCACACAATAACTCTAGAAAATCTGTTCCATAATGGTGAAAAATATCCTATGGTAATTTTTAATGTGTATATACCCCCTGAGGAGCGTTTTAATGATAGTTTGCAGCAGGTTCTCCGATATATTGAACAGATAAAAAATTCCCCATCTTCCCCTGTAATTTTGCTTGTAGGTGATCTAAATTGCAAAATTTCAAATGCTAGTCTGAAACTCTTCAGGAATAAAGTTAAGGAAGAGGTTCATTTTATTCCCCAGACGCTTTTCCCTGAGAACTTGGTGACAAATAAAAGAGGGAAGATTTTGTTAAAAGAATTAGCGATTGGGGATGGTATTATTTTAAATGGAAGATTTCCATCTGACGTCCCCGCTAATTATACTCATAAATCCCCCTTTGGGTCGTCAATTTTGGACTATGCTATTGCAGACTATGGCCTGTTTCCCCATATTCTGGACCTAAAGATTATACCTACGTCACTCAGCGATCATAGTATATTGTTTTTAACAATGTCTTTAATTTCTTTGAATACGGCGTCTTGGTCGCTTAATGGCAACGAGGCTACCTTCCATGCCTCTTCTGGAAGGTGCTTCTGGAACTTTGCCGCCATTAATGGGGTGCAGGACCTATTGGCCGATACCCTAATGGTAATAAACGAGTGGAATGGTAGCGAATTTGTTTATTTTGAAGAATTTATGCGAAAGATTTTATTGTACGCAAAAAAAACTGTTCCCCCTAGGAAAGGAGAGGTAGTCCCCAATACATTGCGTACCCTGAATAGGGAAATAAATAAACTAGTTCGCGAACAGTATTTAGAAAGGGTTCTGGAACGTGGGAAAGAAATTGCCAGGTTAAAAAGAAAGAGAAGCAGACTCAAGCAAAAAATTAAAAAGGAAAGGGAGGATGAAGTTTGGATTAAACTAAGGGAATCTGCTGTACATGGTAATATTAAAGACTTTTGGGCAATAATTGGGAAGGGATGTGGTACGCGCCATACCCCCACCCCCATTCCTATACCAGAAGAGGTATGGTCCTCTCATATCCGAGAGCTCTATGCAGGGAACGGGACCACAGGTATTGATAATTCCATATATGCTGCCCCTGAAGACCTGGTTTGCCATCCCTCAGAGAAAGAAATCGAGACGGCTATAAAAAATATGCGGCCCTCTGGGGCCATGGGACCGGATGAGCTTCCTATGACGGTCCTCAAACAAGATCCCTTAAGTTGGAGCAAAATTTTGTACCCCTTGTTTAAGGCGTGCCATCTCTCCAAATTTGTTCCTGCGTCCTGGAGAGGAAGTATTTTGGTCCCTATCTTTAAAAAGGGTATAAGGGATAGCCCTAGTAATTACCGCCTGATTGCACTCCTCGACTCCATCGGAAAGGTCTTTGCGAAATGTCTCCTTAGATCTCTTTCTGATTGGGTCGAGGACGGCAATATTTTGCCGTTTGAACAGACTGGTTTCCGAAGGGAGCATGGCACGCTAGATAACCTGACCGCCCTTCAGGTGATCACAGATAAATATGTCCAGGTGAGAGGAGGAGTGGTATATGCCGCCTTTATTGATTTCTCCACAGCGTTCGATAAAGTAGATCGTGGAACGCTGTGGAGAAAACTGGCGACGCTTGGTGTCCCTACCCCCCTGTTGGAACTGGTGCGGGCTCTGCACACTGAGACCTGGTGCAGGGTCTTAATGGGGGGCGAAAGGGGGCTTTCGGCCAAAATACCATCTCGGAATGGCCTTAAACAAGGCTGCTTATTGGCACCCCTTTTGTTCTCCTTATATACGGCTGACCTCCCTGCTGCCGTGTCTGCCAGTGAGGGGATTGCCCCGATGATAGGAGGGACTCCAATATCCTGCCTGATGTATGCCGATGATGTTCTGATTCTTGACTTGACTCCAATTGGTCTTGCAAATCGGCTACAGGCTCTACAGGCCTTTGCTGGTGAGCATTACATGAAGATTAATATTACCAAAAGTAAAGTGATGTGTATAGCTGGTAAGAAGAAGTGCCGCTCGACAAATTACGGTTGGGCTATTGGAGGGCATAGATTGGAGGTCGTAACTTCCTATACTTTTTTGGGAAAAATATTTTCGGCCAATATGAGTGAGAAACTCCATATAGAGCACTGCTCCCGCAAAGCTCTTGCCCATGGCAATGGGTTAAAGTCCTTATACCAGGCAACGGGGAAAAGACATTTTTCTAGTCTTCTAGAAGTTTTTAGAGTAAAAATCCCCGCAACTATCTTGTATGGTATTGAATTAATAGAGGTGAAAAACTGGGACTTCTGCCATAAGATTGAGGGGAAACTCTTAAGATCCCTCTCGACTCTAAACAATGCTTGCCCACTAGCCGCCTGTAGGCTTGACTTTGGACTCAGGAGTTCCTGGGTTCAGGGTCTATGCGCCCTAATAAGATGGGTGGCCAGTTTGGCTAGAGCGGGAGATGGCACCCTGCGAGTTCTCCTCAAAAATGAACTTTTGGGCAATTTTAAAGAGTTCTCTAAACTCGTAAGCAACTTTAGAAGGGCTGTAAAGATACTGAAACTTGATGAAAGTGTTCTATTCTCCTACTCCTCCACGCAGTTAAAACATGTCCTCAAGGAGGCTTCGTGGGAGTTTTGTTTCCTCTCCGATAAAAAATCAGTTGGTGATAAAAGGAATGTGGAACCTCTCATCTCCTCCTATAGGTTGAAACAGCCACAACCCTATGCCCTATGGAATCTACCGCATGGGATACGTAGGTTTTGGTTTTTGTTACGCTATGATTTAATTCCACTTAATCTACTGTTATCTAAATGGCATGGCACTTCTGCTTTGTGCAATTTATGTAAACTGAACACCCAGGACTGTATGCATGTATTATTGATTTGTCCTATGTTACGTAATTTGCGCAATCGATGGCTAAAAGTAATTTGTATCCGCCTTAGCATTGTCACTTTAAAGGATTTCCTTCATGCACTTTATTGTCCTCCGAACGAAATGTTCTGTTCTTATATTTTTAACTTTTTTAAAGGATTTTTAGCTATTTATTAATATCCCTGGTGATATTTTGTCTGTCCGGCCTTGTTAGATTGATTTTCTGATGTATAGCTATTGCGGATTGAATTTTGTTTTTAAATTTTTGTATTTTCTGTGTATTTGTTGCTGTGTATTGTATATGTTTATGTGGCCCTCTTGAGAGCCAAAACATAATAAATAAATTTGATTTGAAATTTACAAGATCTACATGGACAATCAGACTCTGAAATTTCTAATGATGACACAGACTTAAACACTCAAGAGAGGCTAAGAAAAATCAACCAAATACAGAAAGGGGCTGGGATCAGTCCTTTTAAATCTAAATCATGTTTTATACCACTAATGCCGAAAGATGCTGTTGACATATATCATGATATGATCAGCAATGATCTAAAAAAGTTGAACCACAAAATCAATAAAACTAGAAAACAAAGAAATATGTTTTTTAAAAAAAGAGAATACGAGAAATTAATGAAAAAACTAAGGGAAAATCATAATGTGGTTATAAAGAAATCGGACAAAGGTGGGAATTTGGTTTTGTGGCCGAAAAAAGATTATATTTTGGAAGCACACAGACAGTTAAATAATGAAAGTTGCTACATTAAATCTAGCATTAAAGAATACAATACAGCCAAGACAGTTTTACAAAAAAAGCTGGCACATTGGAGACGTGAAGGTCTCATTTCCACTGAGGAGTACAAGTTTATGTATAATGAGTTTCCAGTATTACCGGTGTTATATTTAATTCCCAAAATACATAAAAATGTCATGCCCGTTCCTGGTAGGCCCATTATATCGGCCATCAACAGCGTAAGTGAAAAAGTTGGCCAATATATTGACCATTTCCTACAGAACATAGTTAAAGATTTACCCAGCTATGTTAAAGATACAGGCGATTTTCTACAAAAAATTGAAAATCTAACCTGGACTGATGATCTATGTCTTATCACACGAGACATAGAATCATTATATACCAGTATAGATCACACCCAGGGACTAAAAGCGGTAAAACATTTTTTAGATCAAAGATCTAGTGAATTCTATGAACACAACAAAGCCATACTGGAGCTCATCTCATGGTGCCTCAACAACAATTTTTTTCTTTTTGATAAAGATATTTTCCAACAGCAACGAGGCGTGGCGATGGGAGCCTGTATCTCCCCCAGCTACGCATGCTTGCATGTAGGCTGGTGGGAGGAACAGGTCCTCAACAAGGCACACCGGGCAGTGGTTGAGACACACATAATTTCATACTTGAGGTACATAGATGATGTTTTTATATTATGGAAAGGGAACGAGGCAGAAGCCCATGCATTTATTGAAGACATCAACAAAAACACAATGAACCTTGTTTTTACATCCCACATACATAAGACACAAATTGAATTTTTGGATATATTAGTGCACATTAAGGAAGGGAAACTTGCCACCACATTATATAGGAAGCCAACATCGGGCAATATCATGTTACATGCAAAAAGTTCACATCCCAGGCATCTAATTGCAAGCATCCCTTATGGAGAAATCCTGAGACTTAAGCGGATCTGTAATAATGAGTCAGACTTCAATGTGTGCACTAATGAAATGGTGGGAAGGCTGAAAGCTAGAGGGTACATTGATAAGATCATTGGCGAAGCTATCAGAAAAGCAAGCACACGTCCGAGGCAGAGGCTCTTCAAAAACACCAATACTGAGATTCAATGTGTATCAGATGCAAGAGCGTTCAAGGTTGACAGCCCAAGATTAATTACAACCTATAGCAATGAAGAACGCAAAATTAGAGCTATAGTCAAAAAACATTGGCCTATAGTGATGACTGATAATGTGCTTTGCAACAGATTAACAGAAACTCCGATGATCACATTCAGAAGAGGCAAAACCATGGGATCTATTTTAGACAAAAGTTCCCCAGAGACTAGGAAAACGGCTGGCTGGTTACAACCCAGCAACGGTTTTAGAAAATGTGCAACTTGCAGAGCCTGCAAGTTTGGCTGTAACAAGACCCACTACTCAACTCCATTCAGTGAATCTCCAATACCAATACGTGGCCATTACAACTGCAAAACCGAATATGCTGTATATGTCCTGTCGTGCACTTGTGGCCTTAACTACATCGGGAGTACGAAGCTACAGGTGCACGTCAGGATATTGCAGCATATCAGGGACATTTTACATAGTGATCCAGCTTACCCGGTGGCACGGCATTTTAAGCGAACTCATGCTAACGATATCAACTGTCTAACTTACTTTGTTATTAACGCTGTCCCAAAGTCACGAAGGGGTGGGAATAGGGAGCGCAAATTAAGACAGTTGGAAACTAGGATCATTTTGGAATTCGACAGTAAATGGCCAAATGGGTTGAACAACACAGAGGATATGCACAACTTCCTATGAATGGGTACATTAAAAAGATACAGTAATGATACAAAATGATACCCGGCATGTGTAATACACAGCCACCCCATAAGACTAAATGGGGGAGGGTATTGGAATATATGACAACACAATCTGGTTATGATCCATGTTCTAACTTTTAAATTACCAACAATTATACTATAGATTATCTAAACACAGTATATATAAAAAGATGTGCGTTGGAGAAAGAGAAATAAAAGAATAAAACCTGTCACCATTCTCACATAAAAGGAATCAAAAAAACTATGACAAAATAGTTTTTAGAATAAAAAACAAAAAAATATACGTTTTTTCATTATGTGCAATCTCATAGTATATGCTTTTTAACAGTATATATACACATTTTTTTAAAAAAATTTAATTTTACTGTTATCAATATTTATGATTGTTTACATATTTATTACATTGTAACTGGTTTTATGAGGTATTTTGCCTATGGCACCGTATAATGAAATATTTTGCACATTTTGCACCATTTTGCACATTTGCACATTAACACTTTTCTAAATTTTATCTTGCTGCTATTGCACTTATGCACTTTCTTTTTCTGCCATGGTACTGGATTTATCCAGCTAATGAGTTCGTTTTTTATCTTGACTTGCTGCTACATTTTATAGTTTTATGGATTTATCCTGAAATTGTATTGATTGCACAATGCAAATATTCAAAAAAATGTAAAAAACATATATTTGTATTAAGACTTACAGGCAACATATTCCTACAATGGACTTAGCTTATCTCAGCATATATCGTAAGTCTTTCTACCTTGTTTATTACCATGTGACACAGAATAGGGGAAGTAGGTGGTACACTTAACATACACTTAAAAGTGGAAAGGCAAAGGTGAATTTGCATGTGATCAAGGGCTCTTGAGTCCCGAAACGCATCGTGCGTGGGTTGTGAACTGCAATAAACATCCTACCTGAAGTCCAGCGGGGTCCGAGTTTCCTTCTTCGCCGCCGCTGAGTGGAAGTAGCAGGAATTTGAACTTTCCGATATATATATATATATATATATATATATATATATATATATATAGATATATATATATTCACTGAAAAAAACATAGGTTTCAGGGACATTATAGTTAGTTGGACATTTGACTCATATAAAACCAGAGAAATTCGCCCGTTATAGTTAGTTGAGCTAACTATAACTCGCGCGCCCGCAATGAACTGATGATGACGTCACATATTACATCAATCATGACATGGTCAGTGACATCACTGATGACATCACTGATGACATCTCAAATTACATCACTGATGACATCATCCAGTGAATGTGTGTTTCTGTAAAGTTTAAATATTTTTCATTTGCCATTTTTTACTGCTTTTAATTGTATAAGGTTCAAAGCATATAGTTGTAGTGGGTTTTTAAAACTGTTTTTATATTTATTGTACCAAACTTTTATGATATTTTTGTAATATATCGAATAAAGTAACTACAGCTATGCCAAGGTGTATTGAAGAATAAGTGGATTTACAAGTGCCTGAATGGATTATTTAGTAGGTGCGTCTCAGTTGGTGTATAACGGCTGCATGGGTTGGTGAGTAGCTACATGAGTGTCTATATGGGTTATTGATTTGTTGTCTGAGTATCTGTATGAGTGCCTGAGTGTCTGTGTGGGTGTGTGGGGGGGTGTATGACTCTGTGCATACATGTCTGAGTGGGTGATTCACTGGTGTGTATGGGTGTGTTGGTGAGAGAATGAATGTCTCACTGGTATATGTGTGAGTAACTACATATGTTTTAAGGCAGTATATGTGAGTGTTGGAGTATATAAATGACTATACGTGAGAGTAAGTTATTTGAAGAGTGGGTATATAAAAGAGTGTCTGCTTGTATCAGTGATTGTATAAGACAGTAAGTATGTGTTAGTATCTGTATAAATAAGTGATGTGGTGTGTGTATAAATAACGCAGTTGGTGTGTATATCTGTATACATGAGTAAATGGGTATGTGATTGATTCTTTGCATGACTGATTAGGTGTGTGAGTAACTTTATGGATGAGTGGTGGACTGTGACTGTTTGTACAGGTGTATGAGTGCATATTATAGTACTGTATTGATAGTAACTGCATGTATAAGTGAGTCGATGTGAGTGTAGACCTAGGAAATAGTGGGTGGTATGTAGTGTCTGACATTGTTGTGTATATGGTTTCAAAAATAGTAGTCTGTATTTTAGAGTGCGTGTATCAAAATTTATATTAGGCCATCAGTATGTGCATCAGATTATCACGTGGATGATGTCATCAGTGATGTCATTTGAGATGTCATCAGTGATGTCATGAGTGATGTCACTGACCATGTCATGAGTGATGTAATATGTGACGTCATCACCAGTGCACTGCGGGCGCGCGAGTTATAGTTAGCTCAACTAACTATAACGGGCAAATTTCTCTGGTTTTATATGAGTCAAATGCCCAACTTACTATAATGTCCGTGAAACCTATGGTTTTTTCAGTGAATTTCTAAGGTTTTTTAAATGCTAATTCCTAACTATAACGTCTGTAAAACCTATGGTTTTTTCAGTGAATTTCGAAAGTTTTTAAATGTTAATTTCATATTTTAATATTTATAAAACCTGTATTTTTTCTATTTTTTTTGTAATATTTTGGAACTCCATTATTCTTTTTTTAAATTAATTAAAAAAAATATGTAATGTTTTATATCTTCAAAAATGTGTATCTATATCTTTTTGTTGGGAGAAAACTGAAGTCCCGTACTGGTTGTGTACCAAGCTCCATCAGCACGCAAATCCTATCCGCAATATTGCTAAACTTGTAAAGGATGCGCATTTCGTATCCAACGGGTTTGTGGCACTGCGTCCCACGTAACATCATATACCTATGTGGTCGCGCCACCTGCTACTTTGGTATGCGAAGGGTACGCAGTACCACGCCACGCCTTAAGTCATGTACGTATGGGGTCACGCCCGCTGCGCGCTGTGTATGTGACAAGTGCACGCTACCAGGCCCTGTGTTACATCATAGACGTATGGTGTCGCGCCGGGTACGCCATTCCTTCATTTTTTTGGGTCTCAAAACTATATCTAAATAAGTTTAAAGTGTATATGAGAACAAGCGATAATCTAAAATATTTGAAACATTTATATATTTCTAACTGTAATATACTTATATTATGGTAAATATATTTTGCAAAATCGCGTCGGGTGCGGCCTCCTTGCGCGCTCGGTGCACGATTGCCATGTGACCTTAAAGAAAAGCACTTGATTGGTTCATAACATTTCCCATTGTAACAGTTGGAGGACCCCACCCATTTTAGTCATTCTCTCTACAGCGCTTGATGAGAGACTCCTCTTCTGCTTAGAGAGCTTTTTTGAAAACATTTTGCTATGTACGCATATCTGACACTACACACAACATGCAACCATCATCTTCATCAATATTCATGCTCTGTAAAGTAGCTTTCCACCTGTGATAGCCATACATCTAAAAGCTACATAACAGAAGTTTTCCCCACTGCCAGAGGTAACATGGTTGCATACGCTGTCTACAACACAATGTAATGTGGTACGGACCAGGGGCAGTATAATGCATAGATAATGAACACACGGACACAGATAGATAGTAGAAGTGAGTACGGGCATGTGCACTAGACTCCTTTTTATTACCAGGGTCACATATCCAGTGACGTCTGTGCTGAATACGTGTGGGGTGTGTAAACCAGCCCTCAGGGAATGGTTGCTGCTAGCATCAACTACAACAGTAATCATTGGATCACACACAGAGATTCAATAATAAAAGGGTCAATAGTTTGTGCTGCAGTAAGGTAGGGACACTAGATGTGAAATAATACAGAAAAGATTCTATCGTAAAAGAACCATAACTTGTGGTATACTGAGATAGAGGCAGTAGATCTGAAATAATACACAAAAAGTTTGTATCATAAAGGGTGCATCAGGTCTAGTGCACTCAGATAGCCACATCAAAAGCATTCAGCATGTGCACAGCCAGCGATGATGCGTGCTACGGGCGAGCCGTACTAGGAACAATGTCTGTTGCCTACAGGACTGCCTCATCTGCAATAGGGACTCGATCTGAATTGTAAACACTGCTGTCTGCAGTGTAGACGAGAGAGCGGTCAGCAAGGGCCCACAGCCACGTGGCGTTGACTTGAGCTGCCCAGTTCGTCATATGCGAAGCAACAAAAACCGTGTGCGGACCCTGTGATGATGCGTATGCGTGGTGCGGACAGAGCGCACTGGAGCAATGTCTTTTGTCTACAGGACTGCGTCATCTACAATAGCGACTCAATCTGAATTGTGAACACTGCTGTCTGCAGTGTATATTGAAGGCATTAGTGAGCACAGTCATCCATGAATACTTTTTCTCACTTCCTCTTCACAAAATACAACAACATAAATTACAAAAATCTCTGCAATAAATAAATCAAAACAATTCGAATTGCGATCTCTGCTGTCCACAGTGTAGACTGTTATTCAGTGTTCCTTACCACTACCAAGAATAATTTGGTCATTGTACTAGACCTATAAGTCATCTAAAAAAAGTTCTTCATGCAAGTATACTAAAAGGCTATTGTGTATATTTCAATAGACGTTGTAGTTAGTTGCCTACTGGATTCTGTAATTAAACAATCACCACTCGATCTGAATTGTGAGCCCTGCTGACCGCAGTGTAGGCCAGAGGCAGTGGTCATTAACGCCTCACAGCCACGTGCCGTTGGATTCGAAAGCACGGAATTGGTTGCACCTGATTGGAGGGGGTACACACAAATCATCACAGACTTTAACTTCTGACATCCTCAATCACAGAATCAAGACCCCGTTTCACTGTTCCGACCTGCTGTACCGCGGTATACTCCACCGACTGCAGTCAACCAAGCCCAATAATCATGTGCAGCAGTTAGCTACGGAAGCACAGAGTGTGATGCACCTCAACGGAGGGAGTTCTGTGAAAAACAAGCAGTAAGTAATATCACACATCGTCCATTTTGGGATCAAGACACCTTTCCACTGTTGGGACCTACAGTTGGTTGCACCTGGTCGAAGGGAGTACCTTCATCTCCACTCTCAGATGCAGTTCTAACATCGTACATTGTGGGATCAAGACCCCGTTTCACTGTTCCGACCTGCTGTACCGCAGTGTACTCCAGCGACTGCAGTCAGCCAAGCCCAATGATCATGTGCAGCAATTAGCTACGGAAGCACAGAGTCTGATGCACCTCAACGGAGGGAGTTCTGTGAAAACCAACAAGCAGCAGGTAAAATCGGACATCGTCCATTGTGGGATCAAGACACCGTTCCACTGTTGGGACCTAGAGTTGGTTACACCTGGTCGAAGGGAGTACCTTCATCTGCACTCTCAGATGCAGTTCTAACATCATCCATTGTGGGATCAAGACACCGTTCCACTGTTGGTACCTGTTGTACTACTGTGTTAGTAGTATACAGAGCACTCCATGGTGCTAGGCCACAGGCTGGGCGCTGTCTTCCTGTGTCGCGGTAGCCAGCATTGATCTCAGGAGCCTTCCCAGCTCGCAGACCTCGGCCCAAAAGCTTCCGCCGGCACGTGGT
Organism: Triturus cristatus; assembly: GCF_964204655.1. Taxonomy (NCBI): domain Eukaryota; kingdom Metazoa; phylum Chordata; class Amphibia; order Caudata; family Salamandridae; genus Triturus; species Triturus cristatus. Next base: position 139,108,474 of record NC_140591.1, on the reverse strand, counting down.
GGGCCCCCTTTCACATACGGCGGTGTCGAAAGGTGAACTGTGGGGCATATGTACGTTGCAGCGGCCATGACGGTTTCTGGGTACCAGCAGGCTACGAGCATTATTTCCGCAGCCACCATCGCTCACGGCGTCAGCCTCGTGGCGGTGTAAGCTGCGCAGACCTGACAGACATGTTCGCCATTCCGGAAGAGAACCACACCCAGAAAAACGTGCCTTTTATTCATACCCCTACGCTAGACTTGCGTACGCCAAGCTAGCCCACTACGCTAAAGATTTGGGGAGAGAAGGGGGCACGTACGCGCTATGTTTTCATAATCGTCCCTACTGACTGTACTATCATGGTTGCGTTCACTGTCCACATCACTCAATAGACCATCAGTGTATGTTGACATGTACATGTCTGTGCTCTGCATACTCAAGTCTGTCCGGTACATCCCCTCAACACTTTGCATTGTATACTTTTATAATCGAGAATCACTTACCACATTCGCACATACTTTGTTCCCATCTCTTCCCGCATTCTGCATTGTGTGACAGAGGTCCTATGTTTGGTGGTTTGTGTACATGGCTAGCCACGGTTCCCACAGTACATAGTGTCGTTGTGTCTGCTAGGTGTACATGTTGTTTGTCATGTTGTATGTGATTATATAAGGTAGCGCGTTTATTTACGAGCAGTAGTTTCTTCCATTTACATATAGCTGTGTTAAAGAGGATACAGAACTTTCTCACAGGTGAAAAGTGGGACCACAATGGCAGTCATTCATTACTATGCAAGAATGTCCAACTACACAACGCTTCTAACCTTACAGCCCCCAATCTTGCATGCTTTCTTAAAAGCACGCCAACTCCCACAATCAGACCAACATTAACACAGCTTTCTAATGGCAGTTATATGCTTCTTAATAACATGGACTGCTACGCAATGTGAGCTGGCATACAGTATGTCCTTACTGTTTCAAACTGGATAACTTCCTGTGGCAATCTCTATTCCCACCCACACAAAGTAACTCCCAAAGTTCAACTTGGCCTTCAATACCTACTTTGAAAACAGATTTTATTAAACGGAGCAAACTGAAACCGCTTTTGTTTCAAACAGAAGTGTCCCTCACTTCTCCAAAAGTAATTTATCGACTGCAGATAGCACGAACTTCAAGTAAAATACACTCCCTTTTAAATACGAACCTCCCATTACACTTTGTGAATTGTTACACAATTTTCAACACACCTGACATTTAAGCTCTGGCACACTTTTTTAACACTGTCTCCTCCGGTCTTGTCACAGGCTTTCAAACTGTTTTTGGTATAATACCAGACTTCATTAATTCGATCATCTCTGGAATAACAGGAACAGGAACAGTGCCCATAATTCTCGCTCTGTTTGCGGCCATCCTACTACTATTTTCGCTTGTAAAAAATGGCTGCGCTCCCTGTGGTAACAAGCATGTCCAACAGAATACGCCTCTACCCAAAGCTACATCAATACCGTGAAAAAATTGAACAACTTTTCGGCTGCCTGCCTCTATCTATTATCGAAGCCAGCTAAAACATGACATTTATTTACACATATACAATCTGCATGCAACCATCTTTTTATTGCAAATCTTGCCCATTCGACTGGCGAATGGATCTATGCCTTGCCAACATCCCAGCAAACGCTCTCGATATCCAGCAGGTAATGGAGTATCTTGAAAACCATGAACTTGATTGTTCGGGCAGTGGTGCAATGTCGGATGCAACTCAAAAAGGTACCTGGCGGAATGGGATTCCTGCGCAGCCCCGAAACATCTCCTGCAACGTGCAACCTTTGACAACATCGCAGATTGCCTGCCAATTCAAATTGCCGCTCCAACCTTCGAGGAACATTACTGTCCCTTCGAGGATATGAATTGGATCGCTTCGCTTTTCTCACACGATGGCAACAATCACCTCTTGGAACATTATGCATCTCAAGCCACTCAAGAACTTCCGGACTGCAATCTCCAAGACTTGTAAAAAATTCACTTTATTCTTGGATTGATTTTTCCAACTTTTTTGACATTTTTCCATAAAAATGTTTAATACACTTCAATTTAACTATTTTCATATAATAACTTAGGCAGTTGAACTCTGTTTTCATTATTGCCCCTTACGTCTCCAGACTAACCATGTATGGCCTATGCAAATACGCTATTTACTTGCTAAATTAGCCTAAACCCGACATCCATTTTGAAACCATGCCTATTCTTTGTACACATGTCTCTCGGCCTGCCTGTTATCCACAAAGCCCTTTCACACAAATTAGCTCATCCTCAGCCTCTGCTCACGAGCTGGCGATCAAGATAAAAAAACACGGCATTGTTTAGGAACTGGTTGGCACAGTGTGGTAATCGTATCCTACCTTTATTTTCATTCTACAATTTACAGTCATTCATGTCTAATAGGTATTGTTTATGTTACAGGGAACTGTAACATGTAATGTGGAATTGACTGATGCAGGAGCTTAGGTTTGAATACAGCAGAAGCGGTTGGAGTTTGCCTCAGCTGGATGCCTTAGCTCTTGCACCAGTGGGTCCATTTATGGCACTTAAATAAAGACACTTTTTATATAACTTGCAGACTCCATCGCTTTATCCCACACAGCCACTTTCTTAAACACACCTGATTTCACCATTTGTCTTCTGTGGCATTGCAACATTCTGCATTATATTCTTCACGATTATTTCTTTATTCCTGCTTGTTAAAACACTCCATTCATGTCTTCAGACTGGTAGGGGTGAGTAGTTTGCTTCCCACTCCCGCGATAGTCTAAACCTATACTAACACCACTTGCACAGCTATGCTACACCAGCCAGTATGCTAAGCGCCCAGAGCACATCAGTTTCAACAATCAGCTCACGGTTTAATCCCCGAGTGTACCGGCACCTCACCGCAACACCATCTCACTCTGGGCAAAACAGCACTTTCACACAGGTAGGGGTGAATACATCGCTTCACACTCCCTGTATAGCACACCCTAACCACCCCACAGAGCTCACAGCGCTTTTACCCTCCTCTTTCCTATTCTTTTCGTCCTTTATTCCCCTTACTCGCTTCAACAGAATCACAAAATGGCTGCCAACACTTCCTAGTTGCAACCGCTCGCACCGCTCGCAGCCAATAAGCAGCAAGCTCGTGCTCGTAACGCCTCAGCCAATCAGATGGCAGAATTCCCAAATATCGATATCTGTAAATTTCGATATTTCTCCAAAACTACTGAACGGATTTACACCAAATAAACAAAAGCGTGCTTTCTAGACAAAGACCCTTCTCCCTGCCATATTTGGGGTAATTCCGTTCACCCGTTCGACCTGTAGCCTTGTCTGAAGTTTCCTATGGAAATTAACATGGAGAAAAAATGTTTTGGGACCCCCCGTTCTTTCTCTGCCCCCCCTAGATGAATCACCCCCAAACATTCAACGTAGGCGTCGATATGAACAAAAGAATTAGTTTGGAAAATTTCACGAAGATTCATCAAACAACGCCAAAGTTATGAGCAAAACAACAAATGCTCTTCCTATGGAAACTTGGTCCTAACTATAACTACATACTGGCAACCGCCATTAGGTTATATATATATATATATATATCTATCTCCAAAAGTCCAAATCACCACAGTGAAAAGATGACGACACCATGTCTTGCTGAATAACAAAATTTTAATCGTCAGCTGCTGGACGCGTTTCACCTGTTCACAGGCGAAACGCGTCCAGCAGCTGACGATTAAAATTTTGTTATTCAGCAAGACATGGCGTTGTCATCTTTTCTCTGTGGTGATTTGGACTTTTGGAGATGTTAACGGATCTTGCCTGGTTGATCCGCACGGACGACGCGTCCTTCGTTTAGGAGCAGCGGCAGTTGGAACTAGGCATTCAAAACGTGCTCATATATATATATATATATATATATATAAATATATATATATAAACCCTCCAATTGCACCTTTGAACGGGAACTCACTCACGGACGGGTGCTTTAAATGTGGCGGTACCCTCCACAAATGATCACAACTCGCATTCTCCAATATAAAAAGAGAAAATAAGCACTCACGACGAACGCTCTCTCGGAATCTTTATTCCGACCAAACAAACGTGTTTCGGCGTCCTGCCTTCTTCGGTGTTTGTCAACACACCGGGAGGCCGCCATGTTTTATACACACTTTACATCAAATGCGTTACAAGAGAAAAGGGACTACATCCATGTAAGCGCTGTATGCGCCATCTTATAATGTGCAATTTACCATTTCTTCCTTGTTAATTTCTATTATTTAGTACTTCGAATAGAAGAGACAAGTGTCCAGTGATTCCATATTCATTGCTATAGAATTATATAATTAAAAGCTTTTAGAATTGCTGAAATGATCATAAATCGTCATATTTGCATATTACGTGCCGTATATCGGCTTAGACACCACTTAATACCACATTTCTAAGCGAAGTCTTTTTACTCTATGCAAATCTACTGGTAATCACTAAATTCGTCTATTGCACCATATGCATGTTAGCTCATGATTCATCTCACCGTGGATCGGCTTAAGTCCCTTATTATTATGTAACGCTCTTTTACTCATTTTGACATGTTACTCTCCTATTCTTTTATCATAACCTTGATAGGCAATCAACAACTACTCTACAAAATTCAATTCCAAAATTACATTTCATTCAATAAAATCTTTATACTAGATGTATTAAAATTCATTATCTTCTCATCTCTCTCTTCCCTATTTGCCCCTTCCGTTAGTGTACATTTCCTTAAATTCATAAATTCATAAACCTCACTTCAGATACCCAGATGTGATGCTAACTCCTCCCCACTGTTTAAACCCTTAGGAGATTTTGTCTGGCAGTCCACTATGTAGCGTGACTCTAGCCTTCGCAGTTTTTTCAGCCTATCACCTCCTCTGATGTTTTCGGGCACATGGTCTAAACCATCGAACTGTAATTGGTTCCTATTGCTAGAATGTTTCTCGGCATAGTGTCTCGCCACTGGGTATGATGCATCTTTTTTCGCTATTGCTCTTTGATGTTCTAATATGCGAATTTTCACAGGGGTGTATTGTGCTGCCTATATAGCATAGGCCGCATGGGCAGGTCTGGCAGTACACTGCATATTGGGTACTGCACGTGATAAATTTCTTAATTGTTCTTGTTATCTTTACATCTGGGATACTGTAAAAGAGGACCCTCTTGCTGTTAGAGCAGGCCTTACATTTCCCACATGGGAAGAAACGCCGCATTTCTCTTAGAGTACCCATACTCTGGGATTCTTTCTCTAAGTGGCTCGTCACCAGTTTGTCCCTCAGTGACTGTGCCTTCTTAAAGGTGACCAATGGATATATAGGGATATCTTCATTTATGACATTGTCAGTTTTTAAAATATGCCAGTTTTTTCTGAGCATATGCTTCAGATGATTGGCCTCTGCCGAATAGGTGGTTATCATCCTAAACTTTCCCTCTTGTGTCTTAACTGACTTGGTTTTGGCCACTGGATTATCTTTGAGAAGATGATGTCTGGAAACGTTTTTTAGAGTATTATCCAGAAGCATGGGATCATATCCTCTTTTTACAAATCTTTGTACACATTCTCGGGCTGCTGTTTCAAAGTCACATAAACGTAAACTATTGCGTTTTAGTTGCAAGAGCTCTCCATAAGGGATGCTTTGTATCAATTTTGGTGGATAGTTACTGGTAGCATACAAAGTAGAATTCCCTGCTGTGATCTTTCGATGTAGGGCAGTGTGTATTTGCCCCTCCGTTGCAAATACCTTCAGGTCCAGATAGTCCACTGCCACTGGACTTACTGTACCCGAAAAGTGTAAGTTCAGATCATTTTTATTCAATTCATTATTATACCCATTGGCAGACTCCAAATCGCCCTGCCACACTATAAATAGATTGTCAATATAATGACACCATTTAATGACCCTGCCTGAAAGGTTGTCACACTCATAGGTTCTGGAAACCCGCTCCTCCCACCAGCCTACGAACAGATTCGCATAACTGGGGGTGAAGCAGGTGCCCATCGCCGTCCTCGATACCTGTCTGAAATATGTATCTTCAAACAAGAAAATATTGTTCATGAGACAGAATTTTGTAAACTCCAGGATCATTGCATTATGTTCCGCAAATCTCAATTGTCTCTTATTCAAAAAGTGTTGCAGGGCCCTTAAACCATCCTCATGGTTGATGCAGGTATACAAACTTCCAATGTCCAACACTAATAATAGATATGCAGGATCCCAGGATATATCTGAGATTTTACTCAGAAAGTCCTTAGTGTCCTTCACATAAGAATCCAACTCAACTACAAATGGAAAAAGAAAATAGTCTATGAACATAGACATATGTTCAGTCAGGCTTCCCTGGGAGGAAACTATCGGCCTACCTGGTGGGTGTACGTCATCTTTATGCAGTTTTGGAATATGGTAGAATGTTGCTGCTACTGGATTCATGCATTGCAGGAAAAGATGTTCATCCATTCCTAACATACCCCTGATATTCCATATCTTCACAAGAGTTTCATATTCACCCACACTTGTCCAATACTTTTCACGTGTAGTCCCAGCATAGTATTTCCTGTTCGATAATTGTCGAAGAGCTTCCTCCCGATATTGTATTCTGGTTTGTAACACCACGTTACCCCCTTTGTCCGAGGGTTTTATAATGGTCAGTTTATCTTCCATTAGATTTTTAAAGCTGTCTTATCCTCTTTGGTTAAGTTGTCCTTGCCAGTATGTGTTCGATTCTTGCATCTGAATTTCAGCAGGTCCTTGATCATAGCTTCTGAAAACACATCAATTGAATCATATGGCATCTGCGGGACAAATAATGATTTTGGTTTAAAGGGACTTTCTTGCATTCCCTGTTCAATTCCTGCATGTACCGCCCTCTTTGCTATGTCAATCACAGGTTCCTCCTGATCTTCAGATGTATTGTTCAGATTTTGCAAAAGTTCCACTGCTTGTAGATCGTTACATGTCAGTGTGTCCGTTATGGTTATCCTAGATGCTGTTATCTTATTTTCTTTCATAGTTGGTCGCAATTTTAAATATTTATTTAATTTCAATTTCCGTATAAAACAGAACAAGTCGATTCTTGTTTGTGTAAACTCAAGATGGCTAGTAGGGCAAAATGTTAGACCCAGCGACAGTACTTTAATTTCATTCTCAGACAAAGTTCTTGGGGTTAGATTCACTACCGTAAGATTAGTTGTATTCATTGTTTCTCGTTGAATTTCTTCTGGCATGCCAACCAGGCTGGGCTCTTCCTCTTCCTGCCCCACCCTGACCTCCGCGTTCTTCGGTGACTTGTTCGGGTGTTTTTTTCTTGCCTCCCCGTAACCAAGATTGTCTGATGATCTGGAACTCGTCGAAAAAAGGAGTAGTTGTTTTTATGACCTGAGCGGAAGCACCGGTATGCTCATCTCCGGACTCATTCTCTGTGACATCCGACTCCGATGTTTCCACTCTTGAAATCGCTGTTTTTGTTGTTTTATGCGATAGTTCTTTTCTGGGACCATCAAATTTACGTGCAAATGTTAGCACTCTTCCTTGAGAATAATCTTGTTCATCACTTTTCTTGTTTTCGTAGCTTGATTTTATTTTCATATTTCTGCAAAAGTGTTTTCATTTGTCCCATTAATTCTTCTATTTTATTTTTATCCTCCTCTTTAGACAATGATTCTTCTACTTCTTTGATTTCATTTAGCGCCTTCTCACGATCACTCCAGGCATACTTGACTAATATGCCAAGTGTGCCTTGACAGTACTGCGCTGTATGGTCCGCCCATTCCGTTAATAGTTGAGGGTCCGGGTTTTCATATGAAGGAACGGTATACACCCTTAAATCTCTTGGTACCCTATTCACTTCAATTTAACTCTGGAGTGAGGTGGCCTCCCACCACTTTCGTGTTTCTCGTTCGTAAAGTCTCTCCAATTTAATCATAACACTATTGAGGCCACTTGTAAACTTCACATCTGTAGGAGTAGTTGAATTGTCTATACTTTTTGTTTTCATATTGTTGAACATGCCTTGTGCAGCCTCTCGGTGGGCTGAATCACTAAACATAATTTCTGTTCAGTTAATGTTTGTCGGAATATTCTCCCCGATAACGTTCCCCTCGTCCTGCCGCTCTCTCAATCGTTATTTGCTTTCCACAAATTACGTGTCATGCCGACATTCGTCCAGCTGATTCTTTATTTTGCCGATCACTGCGGATCCTCTCTGGGCTTGTTTTCGGCAGTCCTTGTTTATATGTTCAAAAATCCTATTTGCGGCGGTGCTTTCCCCAACAGATAACCCCTCCAATTGCACCTTTGAACGGGAACTCACTCGCGGACGGGTGCTTTAAATGTGGCGGTACCCTCCACAAATGATCACAGCTCGCATTCTCCAATATAAAAAGAGAAAATAAGCACTCACGAGGAACGCTCTCTCTGGATCTTTATTCCGACCAAACAAACGCGTTTCGGCATCCTGCCTTCTTCGGTGTTTGTCAATACACCGGGAGGCCGCCATGTTTTATACACACTTTACATCAAATGCGTTACAAGAGAAAAGGGACTACATCCATGTAAGCGCTCTTGTAACGCATTTGATGTAAAGTGTGTATAAAACACCTGAGAGAGCATATATATATATATATTGCCCATACAGGGTGAGAATTACGAGCAAGAATATTTTGCCTGCCCATACAGGGCTCAATTGTGTTTTGTTTACTTTAAACTCTGAAGGTTAGATATTTAATTAATCAGATATTTGTGCAATCATGCAAGATGAATATTTATTGCCTCAAATACGATTGATTGTTATTCATTGCATACCTTCTGTTTATGTTATCACTGATGAATTTAACCGGAAGCGATTATATCAATCTGGATGAAATTACATGATATGTGAATGTGATTATGTGAAAAAAACTTTCATTTCCTGCAATTGCAATTTGATTGACAAGTAAGTCTTTTGTTTCTGTCTATGATAAGTGAACCGGAACTAGAATTAGCGATCCGTATATAAATATACTCGAAAAACTGCACTCTGTAAATAAGTCGAAAAAGGCGCGAATGCCGACACGCGTCCTGGTTGGTGTTATCTCGGTTATGAAATAAAGTTTTACCGAGAAAACCTTGCTGAGTGCGGTCCCCTTCATTCGCTGAGTGAAGTCTCTGGAGCTGTATATATATATGGTGTAGGTATATATGGGTAGGTCCTAAGTTTAGGTGGAGAGCAGCTCCTGTATAGTGCATCCTACAACACAAGCGATACACTGAATCTGCATATACACACACTCAAAGCAATATAATTATATTGCGAGATAACATATAGGTAACATATAAGTAATGGTGGTGGTTCAAAACCCATCACCATGGTAGAAAATGTTGTAAAACAAATATTCAAATTGCAGAAATCTCAAATATTTTATAATGTGTATGTATCTTTAAAAGTTCTGCAATAAAGTGAAACACAAGAGGCTCTATAAAATGTGTCTAGAATAAGTCTACAAGAAAAGAAAACACAGAAGGCTCTATAAAATGATATTAGATTATTTTTCTGCTTCTGAATGAATGTACATTCGGTATAATTGATTATAAAAAAGGAATACCTGATGAATAGACCGGTTTCATGTAAGCTGAGCAACAATAGAGCACTGTAGGATGGAAAGATGATCACAGTCCTCTCATTATTTTCTGGTGGAACACCGGTAATCTGAGGAGTAAAAAGAGAAAATAATGAGATGCTGTTATTGTATGGAGAAATTAGTACAATCTAGAGTATGGCTGCTGTGGATAACTATTGTAACTTAAAATTTCTGAAAGAATACACAGCTTACTCTTTAAATTAAAACGTGCATTAAAGTATCCACAACAGCATCACTCTAGGTTGTACTAATGTCTACATAAAATTGAGTCTTACTTATTAATGTGTTGCTTTCATAGCAGTTTTCATTTCAGATTTAACATGTAATATTTGCCTAATCACTGCAAATATACATTTTATCAGCGGTATTATGAAAAGCAAGAATTTTTCTTTAATTCTTGCCAATATATGTATAGAATAAACCGGTTAATAAAATTCACCATACTCTTAAATTTTGACTTTTATGAAGTCTTAACCTCCCCTTATTTCCAAAGTCCTTCTGTGTTTGAGGGATTTTGAGTGGCAAGGATCCATTCTAGGATTTCCTTCCTACCTCACATCATCTAGGACCAAACCATTGTACCGATCTTTAGTAAGCATTGGCAATGCTAACAGTTCTTGTCTGTAATACCAGATCTATTGGCTTTGGCATTAATTCTTTATCCCCACACAGCTGCCATAAAGGTGTACAAGTGCACATGCGCACTCATGTACACACTTGGCTGTCCATCTTTAGATCGTTAAAAATCATTCAAAGATGGCCATCCACCAATGTATTAGCAGTGGATAGAGCATGATGGGGGTAAGCGGGTGCTGGAGGGGAAGGGAATCTAATTTTTAAATGGATAGAGCATGAAAGTAGCAGATAAGCAGTTGGAACACGGAGAGAAAGAAAAAGAATATAGTCTGAAGGATACAACTCATTCAATCAAAATACAGTGAGACTCAATTTTCCTTGGGTGCAAAAACACAAGAATAGAAAGGAGAACTACGGAAAGCCCATTTTAGGTCTAAATGGGACACCATAGGTCTGTTAACAGCTGTCTGCAGGTGAGACCTAAAATACCTACAATTAGAAATTCAAAGGCCACACATGCCTGACAAAAAACAAGGCAACAGCTTGCTTATCAAAAATGCTTCTAATCTGAAGATATTTAAAGAAATCATGGTTATTTAACTGCAACTTCTCCCTTAAAAAAGAGAAGGATGCCATTTGCCCCTCCGAACACAAATCACCAGTAACCTTCAAACCCAACAGCTACCATCTAAAAATAACCTGATCCTGAAAGATCGGTGGCAGAATTCCAGCAGCCATAAAGGGCGTGTAGGCATTGATATTTGGGATTTTCCATTTACGGCAAATTTTCCACCAGATTGAGTACACAGCGCCAATTACTTTGTACCTCGTTTTTTTTAAATAACTCGGTTCCAGTATCCGAACTAGAATACCCTTTGCCGCCTCTCCCAGAGCTATTTCATAAATAGTCGGTCTATTAGCTAATGGAACCTCAGCCCTGTCCCCTACTAAAAGTACTCCAAAATGTTGCAGCATGGATGACCAGTAATACAATAGAATATTGGGAACCACCCAACCCCCACGGTCTCTGGGGAGACACATCCATTTAGCAGCCCTACGCGATTGACGATAGCCACAAAGGAATCTAGAACAAATCCTCTCAGCCCTGACCAGGCATACTTGAGAAAACTCTAAGGGGATGGTTCTAAATAAATACATACATTTTGGAAGGACCAGCATTTTAAGTATATTACAGCGGCCATACAGCAAAAGATGCAAATGGTCTAATCTTTCTATTTTGGTGTTTATAGATTCAAGCACTGGCAGGATATTCAGGTCGGGGATGCTAGCAACTGAGGCAGTAATTATAACCCCCAAATATATTGCTTCAGTGACGACAGGAACATCAGGAGGACACATAAAAGCTGAATGTAAAATCTGTGTCTTCTCAACATTCAATTTATAGCCTGATGTTAAGCCAAATTGCTCTGCAAGCGTCTTTGAAGTTGCAAAAGCCAGAGCAACATCCCTGGTTAGGACCACAATGTCGTTCGCATAGGCTAGCGTCTTATAATCTGTGCCATTGACCCTAATCGGCAAAATAGTTTGATTCCCTTCTATTTTGCTAAGGAAAGGGTCAATGTACAAAGCAAAAAGCAACGGCGAACACGGACAGCCTTGTCTGGTGCCCCAGCTAATGTTAAATATCCCTGTTTCCTGCCCTGAGATACGAATTGTTGCAACTGGAGAAATATATAATGCTTGTAATGCCTGTATAAATTCGGTACTGAATCCTTTCCAGTGAAGCACTGCCCACAAAAAACCCCAGGAGACCCTGTTGAACGCCTTCTCGGCGTCCAACAGGATCATCCCGAGGGGCGACTTTGTGGCGTGTGCCCAATCCAGCAGAGCGATGACCCACCTAACATGGTCAGCCGTATCCATTCCAGGAATGAACCCATGTTGCCGTATGGACACTAATGGATTAATGACTTCAGCGAGTCTAGAGGCTAGTATTTTTGAATAAACCTTGCTATCTGTATTGATAAGCGATGTAGGCCGATAGGATGAGGGATTTAACTCAGGCTTGTCTTTTTTCTTAAAGAGAACAATGGTTGATCACATCCAGGATTCGAGTATGACACCCCTTTGCGCCTCCTAAAAAAACGATAGAACATCCTGTCGGATTTCTTGAGAAAAAGCCCTGTAAAATTCTAGCGGGAGAGCATCAGGACCAGTGGCCTTTCCATTGCCCAGAGATTTTATGGCCATTTCGACCTATTCCCATGTAATTGGTGCTGAGAGAGCCTCATTCTGTTCTGTTGTGATTTTAGGAGTATCAATATCCTGCAAGAACCCCTCTGCTGAAGACTCATTAGATAATATGGTCCTCTCTTCCCTATATAACAGAGTGTAAAACTTTCCAAAGACCTCCATAACCCCCTCCTGTGTATCCTGAATCTGACCCTGCTGATCTTGGACTCTAAGAATTCTGTTTGCTATATTTCTCTGCTGTAGACGTTTAGCAAGGACACTACCAGAATTTTCCCCAAATTCATACATCATCGTATGATATTGAATATATTTTGCAGCCAGGTCTTCCCCCAAAGATTCTAGTAATTTAGATTTGATAATAGCCACCGCTTGTTGACTTTGATCAGTATTATGGCCATCCTTAATATTCTGCGTTAGCTCCATCTTTGCTACCCGTAACTGCTCGACATTCCCCTTAGTCTGCTCCTGAGCCATCTTCCAGCGATAAGCCGCAAAGCTCTTAGACTCGGCCAGCACTGCAGCTTTGAGTGTGTCCCACACTATACAATCGAAGCGGTCTTTCTATTAATACTTAAAAATTCCGTTATCCATTTGGTCACATGATCCCGATAGGACTGATCCAACGATAATTTTCTTTAGAATGTCCATGGCCTAGGAGCTCTATCCAAATACCCCCAAGGACATTCTACTATCAGCGAGTTGTGGTCAGATAACATTCTTGGGGGAACTTCAGCAGAGGCTTCCTCTACCAGCTGGTCGGACATAAAAAGGTAGTCCAGACGGTCCATTTTATTATGGGGGTGGAGTAATACGTAAAGCCATCGTCATCTTTTTTATGCCTGAACCAGACATCAACCAATCTGTGGTCACATACTAGAGTCTCCGGGTGCTTTCTGTGATATTTTTATGGAACTATTGTTTGTTGTTAAGAGTTATTATATGAACACAGATATGATACCTTTGAAAATGTTGACATCATTATCGCTGTCATTTACTGTATATTATTGGTGCTCCTTGAGACACCAATCTTGTATCTGCTGTCAACAATAAAAGTAAGTTGTGAAAAAAAATCCCAAATAAATAACTTGATACCATATTGAGTTCCTTCTTAAATTCTCCTTGTCTCTTTTGCTTTTTCCAAACCACCCTCATTCTGCCTAACAGTTTATGCCTGTGACTACACGTGCAAGGATAGACTTTGAGCTAGCCAACCTGGAAACAGCACTGTGGTTAAGCCCAAGGAGTTCTGTAAGGAGAGGGAAGTTCCAGCCAAAAGGAACACCAGGAAGCTGGAGATCAGAAGGCACTGATGGCCTGGGCAGAAGTTCATCAATCACTGGCAGCAGCAGAGGATGACCAGAAGAGAGACGATGATGTGGAGGTGAAATTGAAGGGCGTGGACACTGGTCTTGAAGTGTAGCACAAAAGGGAAAGGGGATAGCTTGTCTGCTAAATTGTAACCCCCCCCCCCCCCCAAGCAGAAAGCAGTGTGTCCCGCAATGGCCTGTTCCCAGAAGAGCTGACGGACAGAAAAGCTGAAAAGGAGTTTAGGCAACAGAGAGCTAAACTCAAGATGGAGTAAAGAAAGCTGTAGCCAAAACAGCCTTAGCTGAGAGGAAATTGCTTCTGGCTCATGAAGTGAGCATGAGAGAGCTGGAACATAAGGCAAGGCAAATAAATTGAAGCAGTAATGTTGGCAGTGTAGCCACAGTGCCCTTGGAATACATGTGGGTCCACATTCCTAATGATCTGGTGCCTAACTTTGCTGTAGGGGAGGACATCAATAAGAGGCTTGAAAGCTATGAGGTTGCTTTCGAGATGCATAGGGTCCCTGAAGAGGATTGGGAGGCCAGTCTCTGGAGGCTCAAACCTAGTGAAAAGAGATATGCCCAATAGACCGTAAAGAAGGGGAACACGATGAGGTACCTCCCTCCCTGAAGGACATTCTTATCAGGAAATATGGTCTCACAGGCAGAAGTTTAAGTATATCCAGTAGCTGCCCCATCAGTCCTGGGTGGATTGTGTGGATTACTGTTTCAGGGCACTGGATGGTTAGGTGAAGGGGCAGTGATGTGAAGGATTACCCAGGGCTATACATGTTGTTGGACAGAGAGCACATGTTCAGTCTTTGTTTTACAGAGAATCATCAACACGTGCTTGATGATAAACTCACTGACCCCAGGGAGCTTGCTAAAGAGGCGGACCGCTGACTCAGCACCAAGACCCACAAGAAGGTATCTGGGGGGATAACCAAAGGGTAGACAGGGTCCCCATCAGACAAAAGAGGGGGGAGATAAAAAAAAACAAGGAGGTCTCTAAGGATCCCCCAAATAGTGGTAGGATTCCCAATCCCCACCTGAGCAAAATAAGAATAAGTTCTCTGGTCATATGTCCTAAGAAACATTCACCTCCAAGTGCTGAGTGACATCAGGTCAGGCACTTTTTGGGTGATGCCAGGTTTCCCAAGACGGCACCAATCCCCACTGGTGGGCAGACACTGGGGCTGACTCGTGTAGCCCTTTGGGAGGACATTTCCTCAGTTAGTTTGGGGAAAGTGCAGAGATTACCCTGGTGCACCGGGGTGAGGGAGAGATGGTGCAAAGGGCTCACATGCCTAGCAACATTTAAATGAACAGGAAGTAAGTCACCATCAATGGAGCCAGCATAACAACCATCAGGTGTATTCTGGTGTCCTCAGAGGAGGTTGTCCCTAATGTTGTCCAGCAGGTTATAGTAGCTGACACCCATGAGAGTCACTACCCAGTGCTCTGGTTCATTTTGAGTGGGGGGTGGGTCTCAGGTTCCTTAAGGGTATGTTTGATTCGACCTATTCCTGTGGATTGTCTGGTCAGTAATGACATGGAGCACACCACCTGGAAAGACGTGGAACTTGGTCCCACCTGGAGATGTTGGGGTTGCCTGAGTGCCACAGGGTCCATGGCAGCCTGAGATGGTAGTCAGGAGGACCTCTAGCCTGGAAGAATGGCCCAGGTACCTGCCAAAAAGAGGAAGGGCAATGGGCACGGGAAATATGCTCCTGAAACTCCCATGGCCCAAGTTGAAGCTAATCCTGAGGGCGACGCCCCAGAATCTACAGAGCTGGACATTGCCGCCCTGGGAAACCTACCTGAAATGGCCTGTTGGCAGAAGGAGTGGGGTCTCACCAGGAAGGAGTTCTTTAGAGTGTAGAAGGAGTGCCCTACTCTGGAGGCCCTACTGCAGCAGGCCATGGCGTATGTCCCTGGTGACACCTCTCCAGGGAGAATGATCTCCTGTACAGCAAGCCTAAGGTTCCTGAGCCTAGTGCAACCCATCTGTTGGTGGTCCCCAAGTGCTACAGGACCTTCCTAAAGGAGTCTGGTCATGATGTTCCCCTCGCACGTCATCTAGCACAGGACTAGACCTTTGACAGCCTTGTCACCCACTTTTATTGACCCAGGATGAAGGCTACTTTAGATGCGTTCTGTAGGTCATGACCCACCTGCAAGGCAGGTGGGTAGTCAGGAGGGAAGCACAAGGATCCCCTTATTCTCCTCTCAGTCATTGGCACCCCTTTGAAAGGGTGGACATTGATATCATAGGGCCTCTGGACCCAAAACAGCCCTAGGCAACAGGTTCGTCCTGGACTTTGTGGACCATGCCACAAGGTACCCAAAAGTTATATCTCTGAGGACAGCAATTACACCTGTGGTGGCCAGGGCACTGGTGGGGATATTTTCCCATGTGGGTTACCCAAGGAGGTAGTGTCTGACGGGATACCAACTTCATGTCAGCATATGTGTAGGGATGAGCGTTAGGTAACCTACAGGTTCTCCACACCCTATCATCCCCTACCAGTAGGGTTGTTGAAAGGTTTAACAAGACCCTCAGAGGCATGATTATAGTCTTGTCAGACCCTTTGATGCAGAAGTGAGATATCCTCTTGCCATGCCTGTTGTTTGCTTACAGGGAGGTACCAAAGAAGGGAGTTGGATTCAGTCCCTTTGAACTTCTGCATGGTCACCTTTTCAGAGGGCAACTCGGCCTGGTAAAGGACAGTTTGGAATAAGCTACCAGGCAAGCTCTTCAGGATGTGGTCAGCTATATGCTGGCCCCTCTGCACCCAGATGAAGTGCATCTGGAAGGAGGCGAGGGAGAATCTGGAAGCAAGCCAGCAGGTTTTGAAACTCTGGTATGACCAGAAAACCAAATAAGCAACAACAGGTACTTCTCCAGAACCAATTAATTAGAACATGGCAATATGTCCATAATACATAAACTGTTACTCAACAGACCAATAGTTTTTAGTGTTTATTATTCAAAAGTGTAAAAATATATTCAATAAATCTTTTTACTTGTTCTTGCATATATATTTTTTATTATATAAATATACAGAAACAAATATACTATATTAAAGAGCAACACCAACAATACTGTAAAAAACACTGACATACTGAATATAAAGTAACATCAAGTACATGAAACAACTAACAAAACATTTGTAAACTTAACACAATACAAAAACAAGTAGACAAGTGAACAATAAACAATCATAACAAGAAAAAAAGAAACATTCACAGTAAGGCAAACAACAATTATTCATTATATTTGGAATTACTCAAATGTTCATTGATGCATGTTTCAAAAAGAGTGCACCGAAGCATGTTTTGGAAGTGACTAGGAGATGGACACATCCTTCATCAGGGCGCTGGGTGTACGCATATGTTCAGCGGCAGGGGGCCATCTGTGAGAAATACACTCTCTCTGGAAGTAAAATACAAGGTGCTCAATCTCAAAAGTACAACCAAAGGTGTGATGGAAATAAGCTCCAAAACTAATGGAGACAAGAACATGGTGGCGGTTCTACTGGCTCTGATGAGTCCAAAACTGTAGAGAAGTCCCTAGTCCAATGTAAATTATTTAGGGCAAAGAAAGGTAGAGTACAATACAGGAGGGTACAAGGGGTCCCAAGGAGCATCAAAATAGAGTCGGACTAGCGGGTCCGGGCGTCTTGATGAGGCGCAGTCACTTGGGACTAGCGTTAGAAAATACAGCGGCTGGAACGTACAAACTAGGGGCCAAAAAGGTACTGCCCAAATGAGAAGATTATTTCTACGTATTTAAAAAAGTCATGAAGTATAGATTCCAGGATAAGGCCAAACGTCCACCAAGTGGTCAGAGGGCAACTCGGCCTGTTAAAGTATGGTTTGGAATAAGCTTCCAAGAAAGCCCCGCAGGATGTGGTTATCTATATGCTGGCCCCTCTGCACCCAGATGAAGTGCGTCTGGAAGGAGGCGAAGGAGAATCTGGAAGCGAGCCAGCATGCTATGAAAACCCTGGTATGACCAGAAGACCACCCTGGTTGTGTTTCAGCCTGGCGAAAAAGTGTGGGTGATCAAGCTTGTGGATCCCCGGGACCTACTAGCCTGATGGTCTGGGCCATACAAGGTGAAAGAGAGCAAGGGGGAGGTCAACTACCTGGTGGATCTCGAGGCCTCCAGGGAATCCTTGCAGGTCCTGCATCCCAGTTACCTCAAATCTCACTTTGAGTGGTTTTCCAAGGTCACCATGCTCCAGGTCACAGATGATGAAGTGGAGGAGGAGAGTGGACCTCTATCCAACCTCTTTTCTACCAACGAGCAGGATAGGTCAGTGAAGGGTGTCACCAGGGGTCTTTTACCTGGGGGGCGGGCCTCAAGTGATCCCACGGGGGTACCAGCTTCTGGCCAAAAGAAGCATTATGCTGATTACATTTGTTTGCTTTCAGCAGAAAAAAATTAGCATCCGTAAGCCTCTCTGTAATGGGCCATCACTAACATCTTTTGTCATTTATATCTTGACTGAGAGAAGGTGTCAAAAGGGAAGGGACTCCAAACATTCTTCAAAACCCCCAGCACCATTTAAAATAATCACACTGTGAATATATTTACATGTTAGTAAGATCAGCTTGACCAGACTATTATTTTTGGCAATCATGTATTTGATTTCATTTTTAAAACTGTAACACATCTTAACTGCAATGTTGAAATAAGTCTAGACATATTTAAACATTGCCAGTATAATAGAATAACTATGAAAATGTTTAAGGTGGGCAAGTCATTTTTTTTCTCACTTGGAGGGGCACGGCATGAAATGGTTTCAAGACCACTGCCCTAGAGCAACAGAGGGACTGTCGACCAGTATAGGGGCAGTTCACCTCTCTCTTCTGCTTAACCCTATGGCTCACTACATGGTGTAGCCATGATATTGACAATAAGGACTGTATACCCGTGAAGAATAAGATCTACAGATTATCTGATAACATGAGAGCCAGCATAAAGGAGGAAGTCTCCAAAATGCTGGAGCTTGGGGTAACTGAGCCCTCAACCAGCCTTTGGTCCAGCACAGTGGTGGTGGTCAGCAAGGCTGCCCCTCCATTTATCACCTCCGAACTCTGTTACTGCATGGAGTACTGTGGACTCAATGCAGTCACTAAAACAGATTCTCACCCCATTCCCAGAGCTGATAAACTCATTGTTCAGTTGGAGGCTGCCAAGTTCCTCACACGTTTGATCTGATGTCTTTGCACTGGCAGATTGCCTTGACTGAGGGTGCCAAAGAGAGGTCTACGTCCTCTACCTCAAAGGACTACTTCCAGTTCTGGGTGATGCCCTTCGTCATAAAAAGCACCCCTGCCACCTTGCAGAGGTTGGCCAACCAGGTCTTGGTAGGGTGGGAGAACTTCAGTGCTTCCTACCTAGATGACATTGCGGTCTTCATCTTCTTCTGGGAGGCCCACCTGTGCCACCTTAGGGAAGTACTTCAGGCTCTGAAAAGGCAGGCATGACTATCAAGACCAATAAGTGCCAGATAGGGCTCGATTCTGCAGTCTATCAAGTGGGAAGGATAAGGATCTGCCCCTTAAGGCAAAAATTCAGACCATTCTGACTCTGAAAGTCCCCAAGACCTGTACAATGGTGAAGATCTTCCTGGGCCTTACCTTAGGAGATTTATAAAGGGGTAGAGCACCATTGTTGGTCCCTTGACAGAGCGGACTACCAAGGAGCAGCCCAGACAGGTGATCTTGTCGGAGGTGTCCCAGAACACTTTTGAGACCCTGAAGTAGGCCATGTGCACCCCACCTTGAGCGCGGGTGCCGGGCACATGGCCTTCTTCAGTGTGTTCTCCTAGGAGTTTATTGTGAAGACAGATGCCTCCCAGCATGTCATAGGGGCCATGCTCTCACAACTAAATGAAGAGGGCCTAGATCAACCAGTAGCCTTCATCGGCAGAAGGTTAGTTCCCAGGAAACAGAGGTGGAGTGCAATAGAAAGGGAAGCATTTGCAGTGGGCTGGGCATTGAAGAAGCTGAGACCATACTTGTTTGGGGCTACCTTCCTGGTTCAGACAGACCACAGATCCGGCAGATGTTAATGCAGATGAGGAGGAGAATCCCAAACTCTTGAGGTTTTCCATCTCTCTACAGACAATGAACTTTATGGTAGAGCATCAGCCTGGAACTGACCATGCTAGTACTGATGGTCTCTCCAGACTCTTTCTCCTTAGCGATTAACTCCCATTAGAGTGGTAGTTCTCTCTGCATTCAGTCGGGGGGGGGGAGGGGCACATGTTGAACCCGACATCCTTTACCTCAACTTTTTGCCTTCAATCCTTTTGATTTTACTGACTTCATGTTTGCTGGACTTAGGACTCAGCGCACTTTACCACTGCTGACTAGTGCTAAAGTGCATGTGCTCGCTCCCCCAATTGGCACACTCAACTTACTTGGAAATCCCTACTAAAGTGGTACTTCATGTACTATTATCTTGTAAAACAAATGCACTCATTGTGCCACCCACTTAACTTGCCTTTTACACAGTACTCATGCCGGCAATTACAGACTGTGTGCACAAGTTAAACTGTCAAGTCGACCAACCAAAATCAACCTTTTGCCAGGCCGAAACCTTCCTTTTTAATAGATATAAGCCAACCATAGGACAGGCGCCAAACAGCCCATATGGCAGGGTGCACTGTATTGGAAAAGTGGGGCATGTACTTTTTACTTGTACATGTCCTGGTAGTAAAAACTATTGAAGTAGTTTCTCCCTACTGCAAGTCTTGCCTCTCATGAAGGATAACATTTGGTTACCTTATTACATTTAATAAGTGACAACTTTAAATTGGGAGCAAGTAGTAATGTCAAGTTTAGTCTCTGAAGAATTCTAATTTAAAACCCTCTTGAATGGTAAAGTCAGATCTTAAGTCACAATTCTGAAAATTGCACTTTTAGAAACTTCGCATTTTCTTGTCCCAACTATTTGGTGCCAGCAGCCTGTATTCTGAGTCACATGACTAGGTGTAGATGGCAGTTGGATGTGTGTATTGCTACCAGACAGTGAGACAAAGGGCAAATAGGTGTTGGCAGAATGGGCCATCTCAGACTTGATAGGAGGAGGTGCTGTCACTTACCACACTACACATCACATAGGCTTCCTGCACCAGGACTACTGTGAGTCTTGTCCCCCAAGTGGTGCCAACCGAAACCTAGATGTTAGAAATGGGCCTGAAGGTGCACTACCCAGCTGTGGTGTTTTGGGCAGAACCAATACAGAGCCACACATATCCTTGCAGCCTCACATTGGAACCACTGCTGGTCGACACATCCCGATGCAGGACCTTGCAGGTCTTTGAAAACAACGCTGTGTCCCTCATCCTCAACGCAGGATCTCACACTGCAGCCAAGCAGCTCATCAGAACTGCCCCTGCATGATGCATCTCCAACGTGGGATCTTGCAATGCTCCACAACCAGGACTTAAGGTACTTTGTTCAGTGGGCCTAATTTAGCCCTGTATCTAGCCCACCCTCCATCGGGTTCGGTCTGAACTTCCGAATTTGTCCCGGTCTGGAGTACCCAGCTAACCACAGTTGGCGGTTTGTGCTTTCAAGCTCTGTTTTTACTTAAATCTTTAAAATTGCATATCTCTGGTTCTACTATTTGTATTTTTGTCATTTTGGTGCCAAATAGTGTATTCAATTCCACTTTGTTTTGTCTAATTTGGTGTGGAATTTTTTTGTTTTGCGTTTTCACTTTATTGTTGTCTGAAGGGCTGCATAAATACTTTGCACATTGCGTCTAAGTTAAGCTTGACTGCTTTTGTGCCAAGTTACCAGGGGGTTAAGTACAGGTTAATCTGGGATTGCTTGTGACTTCATCCTGACAAGGATTGTGGTTGCTGCTTCAGTAAGGTTTTACCCCCCTCAACCAATTTCTTATAGACATGTTGCTGAACATGTATGTAATCACTGTCTAGTTTGTCATCTAAATAAGCAGAGCAAGAAAAGAGCTACCATCTTGAGTCACATTGGCAAATTAGAAGTCCCATTTACAAGACTACAGGCAGACTTTATTGAGCTGCCATGGTCTGAAGTAAATCTTGGTTATAGTCTGCCTATTCTCAAATTGGGCCAAAGCATTTCCCACCAGGAGAGAAAATAACCTTACAGTTGCCAGATTGTTGTTGAGAAAATTAATCCCCAAATTGGCCTCCCAACTTCTATTGAGACTGATCATGGCACACACTTCAGAAATGTAGTGTTACAGATAATCTGTGCAGCTTTTAAAATCAAGCAAAGGTTCCATTGTAGCAATTAATCAAAATCCTCAGGTGTAGTAGAACAAACTAATAGCACTCTCAAGAATATATTGGCAAAGACTTGTGCTTGTGTTGATGAATATGAGAAGTACTCCAAACAGAAAGACAGGGCTGTTACCCCAAAAGGTGGTCATGGACAGAGCATTGAGACTTGCACATGTACTTTCCTTTCAGCTGCATTGGTTTAGGAACTGATGAGATTGTTCTGGATTATTGCAAAGGTATGGGTGATGTGGTGAAACATGTCTCTTACCAGGTGAATGCAGCCATAGAAAAACACGGGCGACTGGGTGTTTATTCAGAAACATGTTCACAAAGCCTGCCTCGAAGAATGCTGGAAGGCTCCTTTCAAGCTTATATTAACCACTAATAGCGCAGACTAATACTCGGACAGAGTGAGAGTAGCTGAAGCAGTGGATGATGAAGCAAGAACAGATGAGCAAAGTGCATAGTCTGATGAACAAGATCACAGTCAAATCCAAGTTCACAGCATGATTTCAGAGGGAAATGAGGTTTTTGTGTAACTGGTAAAGAGCAAATGGAAAGTTGAAAGCAACAGTTTCAAGTGAGTGAAATTTCAGATGAAGGGCCTTACACTTCTAAAACCAGTTACACAATGGTCAGAAAAGGAAAGTATGAATGGCAGCAAGAAGAAATGGTCTCTGGCCATGGCAGTAGCAAGTTGCAATTGAAAATCAGAGTAAAAAAGACCGCCTTTGGAAAAAAGAAATTGCCGGGGAAAGAGCAGACGGAAGAGAGCCTGGACCAAATACAAGCTCAAGTTTGAGTCAAAGGGTCTGATAATGATCTTGGTGGATGGGATACTCCGTCACAAACGTAACGGATATCCCGTTCGATGTTTTCCAATTCCGTTATATCTTATGGAACTTGTAATAAGGTAGACAGATTATCTGTCACATTTGTGATGGAGTATCCCATCCACCAAGATCGTAATCAGGCCAAATGTCTTGAGAAAAACAGAAACCAAAAAACTGTCAATCAAAAAGACAGAGTTGAAGAGATACCCAGAAAGAGAACTTGCAAACAGAAACACTGTGAATCAGAGAAACATTTGACCTGGGAAACTGACAACAGTGAATCAACAGCTGATAAAAGACCTGCTAGGAGAAGAGTTACAAATAGAAAATATGCCTCACCAGAGTGGGTATATCTAACTACAGTATCAGAATAAGATACAAATGAAGATGATTACTTTCAGATGAATAAGTACCATAAGACCTCTGAAAGTGAAGTCAGAGACTGACACTGAAGAAGAACCACCTTGAGAGTGAAATAGAGACTTTCTGAAAATCACAAGAACGAAAGAAATTGGGGAAATGTGACTCAAAGACTAAAATGACTGAAAAGAGTGACATACCAAGACTCCTCCAATTATGATGAAGCTAATTTTGAATTTTTTGTATTTACAAGAACTTAGAAGTATAACCGATTTTTCCCTTTTTGTTTTTTGTTTTATATGAGCTAGGAAGAAAAAAAGATTTAGAATTATCTTTGTTTAAAAGAAGAGCTTGATTTTTGCTGCAAAGATATTTTTTTTCTCTCTGACATGAAGATGGGAAAAAGATGGGAAAAAGTGAAAACCATAAAATTGTAGGGATGGTGCTATTAATATTAATATTATTAGCATTAGTTGGCCTTTTGGTCTGCTGACTGACTCTTGTTTGAAATGTTTCAGATCATTTAACTAGTGAAGTAGCAATTATAACTAAGCAAAAGGAATTTAGGCAAATAGTACCAACACATGAAAAGCATTTGGATATAGGTTTTAGAGATAACATATTCACTAAAAATATTGAAGAATATATCGAAATTATGAAAGTTGTTAGTTGCTACGTCTGTACTTTCCTTCCTCCATCAGCTGGTGGAGGCGCTACATATTTTCAGTTATAACTTTCTTACTCACTTTCTTGTAGTGTCTTTGTACCTATCATTAACCACGAGGAGTTTCTTTCCCCATATCAAATTAACTTTAATGTAGCTTTGGAGAATCTATTCATCAGTGAAAATGATATTAAGTATGGCATGTATTTGCGAGAGTTTGCACACAACAGAGCTGATAGTAATATGGGTGAAGTTTATTCATGTTTGCTAAGTAGTGAAGAGTGTGATTTTATTAGAGATTATATTGAAAGAGGAGTAATGGTGATAAGGAATCTGGAATAGCAGAAAGTTGCTTTGAAAGCAATTGAGGAAGATCACGAATTTAGGTTTACATGGTTACATCGAAGATTAAAAATGGAGCAAGAAAGGAGAGGTGAGATGTGTATGGCATGGGGTAGTCCTATAAAAGTAGAAAGAGCAGAGTTTGTTGTTGAAATTATATGTGATAATTCTCATGAAGCTAGTGTTGATCTTTTGACTGGAGGAGAAGCTATTATCAGGGGTGTTTATTATGTTTGTGGACATACTGCTTATTTTAATTCGTGAATAATTGGGTGGGTTTGTGTTAGGTGGCTCTAGTATTTCCTAAAATCTATCATCTGGGAGAGTTGGAAGAGGAACATGGTTTAAGGAGAGTGAAGAGAAATTTTGGACAAGTAGTCCTAGTCATTAAAAGCTATTCTACCCCCAATGGCAATAGCCATGAATGATGTGAAGAGTAGGCCAGTTGTAAATAAACTTGCTGGGAATACGGCAGGGTCTCTGAATGCAGAACTGTTAGCAATCAGAGCAATGGTGATGCAGAACCATCTCGCCTTACATATTCTTCTGGCGAAAGAGCCTGGTGTCTGTAAGTTAATTGAGGCAAAAAGGTGAGGTACATACATACTGAATTATAGAGAACTAATTGGCTCTTACATTACTAATATAATTAATTTATCAAATGAGATCCGATCATTAGATTAGCCAGGTTTATTGGGAGATTGTGAGGTCCTGGGTCAGCGACAGGTAGGAAGTGGTTTTGGAAAAATAGGTGAGTGGCTAAGTAGTTTTGGTGATGGGGTCCTCCAAGGTGTTCTAACGCCAATAATAATAATAATAATAATGATTTGTGCAATTTCCCTATTTCTTTTATTGTAATTAATGGAGTATGATTAGAAGATATAATAGCAGGAATAGGAGTAATGATAGTAATGAGGATAACACTTCAAGGAAAAGGAAAAGTTTGATTGATTTTGATTTAAATGATTACCGGACCAAGTTATCCGACAAAATAAACGGAAGGGGGAGAATTTTCGATTAACAAAAAAGATGAAGAAATCGAAGGACTAATGGCTGGTTAATAAACGTAATAATGAGGTTTCAAAATGATTATTTAAAAATAATCAGTGGAAGGGTTTGTAGTAGCTTTTTCAAAAATGTGCAAATATTTTGTGAAAATTATTTCAGGACCTGGGGAGTCTATCCTTTATTTTGGTGGACTCCAGCTGTTGGAACTTTTCTCTCGCTAGACTCTGGTAATTTGTTATTAGATTATCTATTGGGATGCTGTCTTTATAAGTTTATATCTTACCAGACTAACCTATTTATGGATGTTTTCCTAAGTTTTATGACTGTATTCCCATATTTGGACCTTCATGGCGTTTCACACATTTTTTTTCTGTACCACTTTCATCAATAATTCTGTCATAAAACACATTTTTGCCCTATTTTTATCTAGTTATTTAGTTTGACTGTGCTAATTTGTGTAGTGTCTAACTTCTAGATCAACTGGAGATTTTGGAGTTGAACCTATACGTAAAAATAGGGGTATTCAAAATATTGTGGTTCAGATGATTAAATGAGGTTCTGCTTACACACTCCTTTACTAAATGCTTCTATCAGGAAGGTTTACTATTGCTTTTTGTTTTGTAGAAGTAATGTCCTGACTAGATTTACACGCGCTTATTGATATGAGTAATTTGCAATTGAAATGACATTGTTGTAACATATTGAAATATATCTTTCTGCCCTATGCTAACTAGGCCTCAACGTGGCCTCTAATTAATTTTAAAATAAAATTGCTACCTCTTCATAATATTGTTTGTGTGTTTATATTTTCACAATGACACTTTGCAGCAAAATGTTGACTGTTTATTTTGCATGACATGCTGTTCTCTATGAACTTCGGAACAAACCTTTAGATACTTTTCAAGGCTTGCACACTCTATTCCATTCATTTATGTGTTTTCTCATTGTTCATTTGTTGAGTTTGTTCTGACACCTCCAATAACTTTAGGTGAAAAGGGGCAAACTATTATTTATAGGGTGGGATGGTGGTATTTTATGACTTTTAGTAATGTTGAATCGTGATTTGTTTGAATATTGATACATTGCTGAGAGTGCACTATAGAAACTTGAATTTTGGGTCCCTACCATTACTCCCGTCAGTTTCACAGTCAATTTCCTGCTCATTTGGAACTTAGTCTCTTTTTCAGATTTTGTTTAATGCTGCATTTATTTTAAACTCTGAAAATCTTTATGGCAATCAATTCTTATGTCTCTTTGACTGATTTATTCAAACTGCTACATTTTCGCCTTCTGAATTTGCACTTTAATTTTTAATAAACCTTCATGGTTTTTCTAAATTAATGATCTCAAACTCTTTGAGTCTATTCTTTATGATTGACATTATTTTGAAATATTGTTTGAATCTTATCATTGGGGACACATTGCTCATCTGTTCCTGAGGGCAACAACGTCCCGCAATAGGTACTATGACTACTAAGCAGATAATCTAAGAGATACCGAACACAGTTGGAAACACTCTCTTCCCGCCTCCTCGATAAACATGTGGGGGCAGATTTACAATAACTGGCGCATCCCTGCATATCAGCAGGGATGCGCCAGTTATTGTGTGTCAGGGTTCCGCCACCATGGATGCGCCGCATTTACAATGCGGCGCACCATGGGGCAAAAACGGACAGATGCGTGACGCATCTGTACCGTAAAGGCAGCGCATTGCTGGAGTTGCGTCTCAAGCGCGACGCAGCTTCAGCAAGGCTCCGGGGTGCCCTATCTTTGAAATGCTGCGTCAATCCTTACGCCTGTAATCTTGTAGATTTCACTCAGCCACTTTTAGGAGGCGTTCCTGCGCCGGAACGCCCCCCCTGCGCCGGAACGCCTACTTCTGGCGCAGGGCTTTACAACGTGACGCATCTCCCAGATGCGTCACGTTGTAAATACCCCGCAGCATGGCGCTGGTTTTGCGCCGCTGCTGCGTCACAAAAGTGACGCAACGGCGGCGTAAAAGAGGCGCAAGGGGCTTGTAAATCTGTCCCGTGGTGTTTTAAATTATGGTAAATCTCTACTATGGAGAAAATAACTGCAATTGTTCTTGACAGAATGTATCCATTCAAAAGAGTATGGGCACCTTTTTGCACATATATAAAGAATTAAGAAAGCCACAGAGTAGCCCTGGGGCACAGGTCAGCAATTCTACAAAGATCAGGAAAATGCAGACCCAGTTCCTATTCAGGATCTCTACAACATTAAAAGAAAAAGCAAATGGCTGAGCAGCTGTGCAATAATTAAGAGACTGACTCAAAAATTATAAGATTATCATATAACTTGGGGCAAGGGATGGGAATAATTATGTTGTTGGGATAATACAATACAAATGAAAAGTAACAGTATTCATAATCAAATAATGGAGAAATATATTGATGAAGAAGGCTAGAGTCTCATCATAAAATGCAATGATAATATCCCTGAACATTGAAAATGTTTAAATAAAGTTAGAAACAAGTATGTGTGAAAGGCATTATTTACATTTGGAAAACCCACTCCCGCTCATCCAAAGAATACAAGTATACCATTGTGACCATAATCTTCCACTTGGTACCTCACTGCAAATCAAGCCTGTCAGATGGCCTTAAATCGGCCCATAAGAAACACATACTTGTCTCGTGCTTGTCCATTTGCATTTTCAGAAAACGTTTGCATTGTATATGTGCTTGTTTCTTGGAATATCATAAACATCCTGCTGCCCTGTTTCTCCTTCAGAAGAACTCCTCTGCATGCAGTCACCTCTTTGTACCAGCACAAAATGCTCTGAGATAATTGTGATGCATTTTTTACAAATAAGAAACAATACATAAACAAATACTACTAGCTGTTATGCAAAGAAGATAGTTCCAGAAGAAATCCACAACCAGTGGTAGGGAAATTGCCAAACAAATGGCCATGAAACTGAGTCCTAAGGAGAAGAGCAAGGGGCAATACTGTGCAACCAAGTTGAGAATGGAGTCGTGAGTACTCAAAGGGTTTGAGTTATGTAGTTAAGACATTGAAATATTCTGTGCACAGGCATGACGAAAGAATATGCTAAGTCAGTGCCTCTGTTATTGCACTACGGTAGAGCACATTTCTGCACTCACTCCCAGACTGATCAATTGTTGTACAAGTATCAATAATAAAAGAAAGAAAATATGTCTTGACCATGTTGATAGCTGAAAATTTGCAGGTGAGTCTTCATATGTTTGTGATTAGCTAGCCTAGTATGCAGAATTTTACTGAGAAATTAAATTGAGCAATAAAATGTTTTGTTAGTCTCCACAATCAGTTAAATGCCTTCATTTATTTGGGTACAAAAGAGGGTGGTGATGGACGGAGCATCAGAACCAATCAAACACTCACACCCAGTCAACAGATCTGGGTTTGATCCATCACCGTTCTTTAGCCCACTCTGCCACCCCAGTTCAGACATGACCATATGCAAATCAGTCTGACCCTGTGCCTCATGGGAACAGTCCAGCCCGAACTGCCAAGCCATGCCTTCCCTGGACCGGAAACAAGCTTCCTAGGACCGGTTTCTGGCATTTCAGCCGTCTTCAGCCAGGCTTGCTTAAATCCAGTGGCAAAGTGAGCAAGGGACTCACGTCTGAGCATACCCTGCCAACTTATGGCGAACAAAGCGGTACAAAAGAGGGTGGTGATGGACGGAGCATCAGAACCAATCAAACACTCACACCCAGTCAACAGATCTGGGTTTGATACATCACCGTTCTTTAGCCCACTCTGCCACCCCAGCTCAGACATGGCCATATGCAAATCAGTCTGACCCTGTGCCTCATGGGAACAGTCCAGCCCGAACTGCCAAGCCATGCCTTCCCTGGACCGGAAACAAGCTTCCTAGGACCGGTTTCTGGCATTTCAGCCGTCTTCAGCCAGGCTTGCTTGAATCCAGTGGCAAAGTGAGCAAGGGACTCACGTCTGAGCATACCCTGCCAACTTATGGCGAACAAAGCGGTACAAAAGAGGGTGGTGATGGACGGAGCATCAGAACCAATCAAACACTCACACCCAGTCAACAGATCTGGGTTTGATCCATCACCGTTCTTTAGCCCACTCTGCCACCCCAGTTCAGACATGACCATATGCAAATCAGTCTGACCCTGTGCCTCATGGGAACAGTCCAGCCCGAACTGCCAAGCCATGCCTTCCCTGGACCGGAAACAAGCTTCCTAGGACCGGTTTCTGGCATTTCAGCCGTCTTCAGCTAGGCTTGCTTGAATCCAGTGGCAAAGTGAGCAAGGGACTCACGTCTGAGCATACCCTGCCAACTTATGGCGAACAAAGCGGTACAAAAGAGGGTGGTGATGGACGGAGCATCAGAACCAATCTAACACTCACACCCAGTCAATTATTTATTTGGGAGAATGATTCAATCATGCATTGTGGAGATGATACAGGCTCCTAATCAAGGAGCTAGGCTGTTCATGAAACCTTTCTGTATTTGACCAAAGGCCTAGTGATTTGTTGTGAGTTTAACAGACCTGGCATTTTGTTTTTTTAATCCTGGAGAATAATCTGACTGTGTTCCGCTTCTCAAACAGCTCTGTGTCATCCAAAATCAATGTTTCTGACAACTTCAGCACAGTCATCTTCAAGTACAGATTGAGGCGTTCAAATAGATGGAGTTAACTCAGCTCCGTGGGGTTTATGCAACATGTCATCTATATCAACAAAACGGTCATCAAATATTAGAACCTTGATGCATATTCCATTCATCCTTGTTGATTTCCAAATAATTCTATTACTCGCTGACTTATCATTTACTTCTTGGGTATGCTATCAGTCATAAATATGGTAGTTTATCCTGTGACAAACGTCATTAAGGCCATGAACGACTGCCACTGGTAACCTTCAAATTTACTAGCGTTGTCTCCAGTCGGTGGCTCCTTTTATCTGTCACACATTTAATGATCTTCGAACCAGAGGTATTAGCTACAAAGATGGCTTCCAAATAAATTATATTTTTCTAAAGGACACTACAGACTGTCAGTATACAAACTCTGATCCACACTGTCATGACTACATATAATGCTGAGTACTTGTTAAATTGTTTCCAATAAATCTGAATAGACTATCACCTCAACTTTGTGAATCAAGCTGTACATAACTACCACCGTTAACAAAGGTTAACTGTGATTATTTATAAAACCCATTTAATACTGTCTAGTAAACCCTTTAAATATATGTTTTTTTTAATTTTAGTTCTACAAGGCTAATAGAGGACTATAGGCAAGAACAGATTCCATTTACCTGCTTCTGTTGTTCATCTGGCGTACATGTGCTCAATCATTAATACAGAGATTCTAGAGACAAACAATGAATAGTGAACTGGAAAACTGACTGAAGCTTAGTGAAATAACACAAAGGATTAAAGATGACACAATGTTTGTTCACTGAATTTACAAATGTGGACTAACCAGTGAATAGACAACGAATGTCAGATTGATGGCAAAGGCAATGTTAAGTGTGTGATACAACCCTTTTTTCTGAATCCCAATTGAAGGGAGGTCCTTAAAATAAAGACAGTATTGGTAGGGGTGATTCCCTCTCCAATATGAGGCGAGGGAAAAAAAGTAGGACATCTGGAAAAGTGGTGATATACATAAAGTGGATAAGAAAGGCAGATTATTCCTTGTTCATCTTAAAATGACACTGGTGGGTGCAGTAGAGAACATGGCTCAAGGTGGTCACCTAACTTTGGAGCTAAAGCCCCTCAGCGTCATACATTTAGTTTGAGCCCGATTCACAAAACTAATCTGAGACAAAATCCAAAACTTTGTGTTTTACATTTTATTTTTATTTATTTATTTAGTTACCTCCTCATTGTGCCCATCTGACTAAGCCCGAGTGCCGCAATCAACACAATTTAAGGATCCTAGATTACACATGGCAGTCTTAATGAACCAGACCTAATGGGCATGATTAAGGTAAAGGTGTACTTCTTCACAGCAGTTGCTCCTGTAGCAGTGCATCTTTTTCGAGGACGATGAAAAAATATTTGTTTTTTTTTACTTATGTTAAAATTGATCCTTTTATTTACATAGGGATAATGTACTTTCTTAAATGTATTTTTTGGAGGAAACCACTCTCGCATAGAGAGATTATATCAGTGCCTCTCGGTGCTCCTGACAGGTGCATGGAGGTGACTGCTATTTAATTTATTGTGATTTGTTTGAAATATTGTTTAGGGGAAAAAAAGCAATTAAATAATATGTTACTGCAACACGTTTCAGCTATTTACAAAAAGGTCACTAAGTTACAACTGCTCTTTCGTCACGGTTATCTCAAGAAATCGTAAAATGTATGTTGTTTAGCTTCACATCAGTCACAACACTTTAATAAAGACATTATAAATGAGAGACTAAAAAGTCATTACTTTTGGATGTAAATAGAGTGGCCATCTTGAAAAGAAGCAGCTCCCTATTGATTTCGGTTAGCGTTTAATTTCCCCGATATATCCTGAGGATGGTCTTCTGGCCTTACTCATCTAAGCAAAGGGTTGATCCTCATTTTAATTGTGGCACTGCATCCGGTCTATGGTGCCTATATTATTGTCACTTATCGAATTCGTATAGCCTCAAAAAATTGAAAACAATAAAGATGTTAAATCGACCAGCCAAGAGACATCAATAGCGATGTCAATCAGGTAACTCTCCCACATTGATTCCAAATGTAATCAAAATCTAATGACAAAGAGCTATTCTCATCAGTGCTTTTTCTGCATGAAAATACAAGAAAATACAATGCAATAAACAACATACGTCACTTATATTTTAAGATAACCAAATTTGGAAATCAGGGTAGTGGGCTATATCAGTTCACAGACCTAGTATGCTGGCATTTGCACAACTACTTTGCAAACATCTACTAGACCTTGATATCACAATGGCCAGTATAATGTGTGTACTTGTAGCCTTCCTTAGGTTAGGAGGAAGCGTTTTCACCGAAGATTAATGCATTTACTTTATGTCTCTTTGAGAAACAAGCAGGATTAACGGCGGACTCCAATGACTGCACCTCCTTACTGAGTTCCCAGTGTGTGTAGAATAATATTAGTTGATGACGGTGTGCATACAAACACCCCTGCATCCGCCGTTAGTGGATGCCAACTGCCAGGCAGATCAATGAGAATTCGAAAGGGGTTTGGGGTGGTGCACCACCAAAATGTTTGTAAGTATATTACACCAAGTGGTCAGTAGTTGGTATACAAAAAAGTCTTTATTTTAGTTCAGTTGTTGAAACAAAGCCTCAGCCAACGCGTTTCGTTCAGAATGAACTTCGTCAGGGCTGGAAGAATGCAGAGAAACATAACATAAGTGGACGCACCATACATAACATTTAAAAAATACATATAAAAGACACCAATTAAAAAAAATTTTTACAAAGATTTTTTACACATACTAAGAGAAAATGCACAGGACAGATCATGAATATGCATTGTGCTGTTGATATGTTGACAATGCCACACAAAACAGTACCGTGAAAAATGACATATAACCTTACGAGTGAAAAAATGTTTTACATTAGTAACAGAAGAAGCACAAGTGTGCCGCCGTAATTTTAAGGCGATTATACTTTCGATTTGCTAAAAAATGGATAATTTAATCAAAAGTGTCCCCATCTGTAACATCATTTCCCTATCAATAGTTTGTGTCTTTCTACCCCATCTCGCCCCATGTGGTATAGAGGATTTTGTCATGAATAGGGGAGAAAAGGCTGGGGGAGGGGGAGGGGACACGTGTGTATCTACGTTATTGCACACTTGGAAACACGTACCATAAGCGGAAATGCGAGTGCAATCCAATAAAAAACCGGGGTTCATGTAGACCAGAAGCCGTCTCTCGGCAGGTTGCGAAACCGTTGTATTTTATGTTGAGTAAACAATCCTGTTCAATCATCCAGTACCACCTTGATAAGGGCACTGTACACGTATCTGTTAAAACAGAGTGGATAAATAAATAATTGTCGCTTATTAACATTTAAGAATGATTCCAAACTTAATATAAATCCAAAATCCTGAAGTCCCATTCTAATGTGTCCGACTAAAAGAGTATAAAATCCGTCTATGAACTCCAAAACGCTACATGTAGGATATGGTTGTGAGTTTCAAATCTATAATCAAACGCAAAAAGACCAAAATCGTGCAATTCAAAAATGCCTATATTGCTGGCATTGGTTCATCAAAGGAAAAACAGAAAACCACAAATATAAATTCGGCCCACATGTGATGTGCGGGGATCCCTGTCTGGGCAACAAGTGTGTCAGCTTGGTAGACACATACGTGGGCAAAATCGTGCCTCCACGCGTGAAATCAGACTACCATACGTTAGGCCCCATCGCATAGTAAACCACAGATGTTAGTTCATTACTTGGATTGGTTTAACATGGGAATTAAAAACCAATCAAGCACCTGAGTAATCCAAGCGGCTTGCGCAGAAACAAAGGTTTTCGCAAAACATAGCAAGCATTTGAGTACGCACAAAGTTCAAGTTAAGTAAAAGACTTAGAAAAAGTGGCCAGCTGCCACACAGTCAGAGTGACAAGGGCGCACTTGTCACTCTGACTGTGTGGCAGCTGGCCACTTTTTCTAAGTCTTTTACTTAACTTGAACTTTGTGCGTACTCAAATGCTTGCTATGTTTTGCGAAAACCTTTGTTTCTGCGCAAGCCGCTTGGATTACTCAGGTGCTTGATTGGTTTTTAATTCCCATGTTAAACCAATCCAAGTAATGAACTAACATCTGTGGTTTACTATGCGATGGGGCCTAACGTATGGTAGTCTGATTTCACGCGTGGAGGCACGATTTTGCCCACGTATGTGTCTACCAAGCAGACACACTTGTTGCCCAGACAGGGATCCCCGCACATCACATGTGGGCCGAATTTATATTTGTGGTTTTCTGTTTTTCCTTTGATGAACCAATGCCAGCAATATAGGCATTTTTGAATTGCACGATTTTGGTCTTTTTGCGTTTGATTATAGATTTGAAACTCACAACCATATCCTACATGTAGCGTTTTGGAGTTCATAGACGGATTTTATACTCTTTTAGTCGGACACATTAGAATGGGACTTCAGGATTTTGGATTTATATTAAGTTTGGAATCATTCTTAAATGTTAATAAGCGACAATTATTTATTTATCCACTCTGTTTTAACAGATACGTGTACAGTGCCCTTATCAAGGTGGTACTGGATGATTGAACAGGATTGTTTACTCAACATAAAATACAACGGTTTCGCAACCTGCCGAGAGACGGCTTCTGGTCTACATGAACCCCGGTTTTTTATTGGATTGCACTCGCATTTCCGCTTATGGTACGTGTTTCCAAGTGTGCAATAACGTAGATACACACGTGTCCCCTCCCCCTCCCCCAGCCTTTTCTCCCCTATTCATGACAAAATCCTCTATACCACATGGGGCGAGATGGGGTAGAAAGACACAAACTATTGATAGGGAAATGATGTTACAGATGGGGACACTTTTGATTAAATTATCCATTTTTTAGCAAATCGAAAGTATAATCGCCTTAAAATTACGGCGGCACACTTGTGCTTCTTCTGTTACTAATGTAAAACATTTTTTCACTCGTAAGGTTATATGTCATTTTTCACGGTACTGTTTTGTGTGGCATTGTCAACATATCAACAGCACAATGCATATTCATGATCTGTCCTGTGCATTTTCTCTTAGTATGTGTAAAAAATCTTTGTAAAAATTTTTTTTAATTGGTGTCTTTTATATGTATTTTTTAAATGTTATGTATGGTGCGTCCACTTATGTTATGTTTCTCTGCATTCTTCCAGCCCTGACGAAGTTCATTCTGAACGAAACGCGTTGGCTGAGGCTTTGTTTCAACAACTGAACTAAAATAAAGACTTTTTTGTATACCAACTACTGACCACTTGGTGTAATATACTTACAAACATTTTGGTGGTGCACCACCCCAAACCCCTTTCGAATTCTCATTGATCTGCCTGGCAGTTGGCATCCACTAACGGCGGATGCAGGGGTGTTAGTATGCACACCGTCATCAACTAATATTATTCTACACACACTGGGAACTCAGTAAGGAGGTGCAGTCATTGGAGTCCGCCGTTAATCCTGCTTGTTTCTCAAATCTACTTTGGACTGACCTGCACTCCATTACGTATCCCCTGATACCTTAAAACATGCCTAAACTCATCGATAGAAGAGAAGAGATTGCACAGAACCTATTTGGGAAAGGATTCAGCGCAGTCACCTCTGCACCCACTGTGGAACAACAAGATTCGGGATTACGGTCATGCTTTGTTAAACTTGAAAGGATAAAGAAACAAGAACTTGCCCGCTGGTGGGACGGTGTGACTCTCCAACAATACATCGACAACAACAAAATCCCCAGGGGGCTGCGAATCCTCATCTTTCCCACGTTTGAGGATTTAAGTGGTACACTATTGGGAGAGTGGGAACAGAATTTGGAAAAATCCTCACAGACCATGATGAGAATACTAATTAAACATGCAAGTGAAAAGGGGCAGAAATTGCAGGAAGAAATCGATGAGCTAGAAAAAGTAATTGAAGCTATGGAGTGTAAGGAGCTAGTGGAAAAGAATTATGCTATTCTAAATAAAGTAATAGAAGAGCATCAGCAATACCTGAGAGATAAGAAAATGCGCAAAATTAAAAGAGACGACAAAGATTACAGGGATGGTAGGATATATACTTTTGCGAAAAGGTATGACAATACCAACACTGTGGGAGATAGAAAAAGAGTTAGAGAAGATAGTACGGACAATAGATCTAACAGTACTACCTCACTCGCCTCCAACGAAAGTAACAGCTCAGCCCCATTAAATAGTGAGATCCCTTTAGGGGTAGGAGCAACCAACTTCCAGAAGGAATTGGAAAGATTAAGGGAGGGAGACAGACAACAGAGAAAGGGTCCCAGAAAACAAGGAGAGGCGGGAGGCGCTACAGGAGGAACGGACAGTCACAATATGCGACTGCGCTCCAAGAAGGATTAAGAACGGATGGGGCCCTGGTCCCGCAGAACCAAACTAGACTTTCCACCACGGGGGTTAGCACTAGTCTGGAGGTTGCCCAGAATTCACCAATGGATCTTCAAATCATCAACCTCTCACACAGGGAATTAGACATGAACGAATGCACTGTTCTTAAGAAAGGATTAGGCTTTTGTCCAACTCAATATGGTGACTTAGAGGATGTACATGTTGATTTATACAAATTTCTTCGTGTGTTAAAATTAAAAGAGTTTTTCTCACAGCAAACAGCCTTTCCTGTCCCTCATGTTCCAAATGTCTCTGTCACTGATAAAACCATTGAGGACATTAGACATGTACAAACTCTATTATCACTAGAGGATGATGAGATGCCTGATATGCAAACTATTTTAAACGATTTAGACATTATTGAGGATTGCAACCGTGACACTGGTTTGAAATGCAGATCTAAGTTTGTACCACAAGGGGGGTATCATCCCAACATTGATAGATTTGGAGAAAAGATCACTGAGGAACTATACAAATTGGAGAGCACTGGCCCACATAGACAAAACCGTTACAATCTGACCAGGTTGGAGAGTGAGGCTTTGAATAGATTGCAGAAGGATAATGAAATTGTGATCAGGGAGGCCGACAAGGGGGGTAACGTGGTTGTAATGGATATTAAGGATTATATGGAGGAGATAGCACAACAACTAGGAGATCAGCAATGCTATGAGCCCATTGAGTACAACCCCATCAAAAATCTACAGACTACTATCAATGGCCGATTGACAGAATGGAAGAACGAATGCCTGTTAACTGACAATGAATTCAGATACCTTTTCGTCTACCAGGCACGCTTCCCCTGCATATATATCCTCCCCAAGGTCCACAAGGGTGGGAAGTTCCCCCCAGGCCGACCAATCATCTCGGGGGTGGGATCCCCAACAGAACGAATGTCTGAATTTGTTGACATCACACTACAAAAACATGTAGTCAATCTTCCCTCCTACCTTAAAGACAGCAAGGATATTCTTGTCAAACTGAATGGCTTTACATGGTCCGATGACCTTATGTTTGTTACATTGGATGTGGTAGGACTATATACCTGTTTACAAAGGGAATTGGGACTATTGGCGGTCCGACATTACCTTGATAAGGAAGGGGCTGACCATTATTCATACAACCTCATGATCATGGAAATGATCGAGCTCATCCTTACGAATAATTTTTTCAAACATGATGAAAGGTGGTACCACCAACTCCAAGGTACAGCCATGGGTACCAGGTTTGCTCCCTCTTATGCGGGCCTCTTCATGGGGTGGTATGAGAGGGAGCACGCATGGAGCAGGAATGCCTCCCCCTGGACTAATTACATCGTTTTCTGGGGGAGGTACATAGATGATATTGTGTGTCTATGGTCAGGCTCGGAAATCCAGCTCAAGGAGTATTTAACATACCTCAATAATAACTCCTTTAATGTACAATTAACGATGTCATATAGCAAAGAAAATATTGATTTTCTAGACATCCATTTCTACATCAGAGAGGGTACAATACATAGCACCATGTTCAGAAAAAAGACCGCATGCAACAGTATTTTACATGCTTCAAGTGCGCATGCCAGCTCCGTCATCTCCAACATACCATATGGGGAGATGGTAAGAACTAGACGGCTATGCAGTGAGGAACAAGGATTTAGGGAGAACATCAATGATATCAAACAGCGCTTCAAACATAGGGGATACCATCCCAATGTATTGGATAGAGCTGAACGCAGAGTCCTAAAACTTCCCAGATCTCAGACTCTCCTACAAACTGATAGAGGGGTCACCAGGAACTCTGGCAAAAGTCACAAAACAGGGGAAAGAATCAGCTTTTTCACAAACTATACTGCACACAGTGACAAAATTTTCAAAGCCTTTAGAAAGCATTGGCACCTACTGGCAGATATTCCCAGACTGCGCACCATCATTAGTGACAAACCCTCTTTGGTGTATAGAAGAGGACTTACACTAAGAAGGTCTCTATGTCCAAGTTATGTGACTACACAGAAGACAAACAACACCTGGTTACCCAAACCCCCGGTGTTTTTTTTTACATGTACCTCCTGCAATGTATGCATTCTGGGACGTAACAAATG
The DNA here is from genome assembly GCF_964204655.1 of Triturus cristatus. Classification (NCBI taxonomy): domain Eukaryota; kingdom Metazoa; phylum Chordata; class Amphibia; order Caudata; family Salamandridae; genus Triturus; species Triturus cristatus. Next base: position 139,070,054 of record NC_140591.1, on the reverse strand, counting down.
CAAAGAATTCAGTTTCAACACTGGTAAGACACATCACATCAGGCACTTCATCAATTGCAATACCAAATACGTCATATACATACTGGAGTGCCCATGCGGAAAGGTCTATGTGGGGAGCACAGCACGATGTTTGAAAACCCGTATTCAAGAACATCGACGAGCCCTTATCAACAACGACACACGATATCCCATGACAGAACATTACAATAGGGCACACCCGAATGACAGGTCCTTTCTTTTCTTTGGTATAGACCACATCCCTATAAATAAACGGGGAGGTAATAGAGACCTCACATTGAGACAGACAGAATCCAAATGGATATGCAGATTGCGGTCGGTCACCATGGGGCACAATTCGGACCATGAATTTCATTATTTCCTCACTTGAGCTCACCCTCGTGGATTGAGATAGTCTGGTACTGCATGCGCCTAATTTCTTAGAACTATGAGAAGTCCATAGATCTTTATACATGTGTGCGCCGCACCAACTTACTACCACCTGTCATTAGTACTAATCCTTAATATTTCTGTAACACAGTAGGACCACACACACGTGTCCCATTAAATCCCTTGGGCACTTCCCACCCACCATTGTGCTCCTCTAATCATCCATCATGTTCTCTTTCTTATATTCTTCGTATGAATCGTTTCTAGATTGGCTACGTCCCTCACCCCTTATATTTCCTGTTATCTATGGTCTACCTCTGGATTATTTGGTCTGCCCATTTCACAGAGACTCTCATCCTCAAGTGATCGCATGCACTTGGCTCACTCCTCCGTCATGCTTCTAATTTAAGAAAATGTCTTTGGGAGGTGACAGGTTAATATGACCCAATGTATTCTGATCATCTGGCCCTCTCACCGTACACCAAGATCTCCTTCATGACGGAAATCCATTAGTTGCTGATCTTCAACGCGTCATTTACCTATGGACGCTTCTCTACATTTACTGATCTATTATATCTATGATACTCAGCCACAGTCCTCCTCTTTTGAGAGGACTCCCACTCGGCTCTTAACCTTAGATACACCGTTGGGAAGGCATAGGCCCGCTTCGATGTCTTAATTTGCACTTTCAGCACTGCAGACATTGTATTATCCACACGAGCCTATATTTGCATGCGACACTTAACGCCTTTGATCCACTCATATAAAGACTCGCACTTGGTTCATAACCATTTACCAATTAGGCATTACTATACATGCACTACTGGCATTCCGTATTGCGCATTTGCATTTTGCACTTTCCACATCGTCCTTACTCTGATAACATCGGCGGCTCACAGACACGCCCTTTTCACCCACATCACATCGCGCTGTTTTATATAACCCAATGGGTTCTTTCTTTACAAACAAGCGCTTTCTAAGATCTTGATATTGCATTTTTGCTTTTTCGAATCTGGTACGCCTTAGAATCTCTGAGGCAGCGCCTGATCAACACACATTAGCTAAATTCTTGATATACCCCGTGACAGCTCCTGACATGCCGTAATGTTTTTGACGTTTTATATCCAAACATGCTACACTTGTATTTGTAACTAGGCATTCTACCTGTGTCTTCAACACTGTGTTCACCCCGACAACACTGGCGATTCCCCTGATACACCCCTTTCATACGTACCGCGTCGCGCGGCCTTTTATAACCCATGGGCGTTTTCCTTTACAAACGGGCGCTTTCTTAGTTTTTAACATTGCATTATTGACTTTCGAATCTGGCGCGTTTTAAACTTCTGACGTAGCGCCTATTTCACACACATTGGCTAACCCCTGACACACCCTCTGACAGCTCTTGACATGACTTGACGCGTCTGACGTCTTTATCCAAACCTTCACGTCAGCCCTTTCGATACACAACCGGGTCTCCTTGGAAACCGCCCAAGCAGGATTGTCATTGGCTGCCCATTACACGCCCAGTGTCAATTTTGTGAAACGCGATGACGTGCGTAGATTTTGTACACGCATGCCCGTTGTTAAAACCCGGCGTCTGCTCCGGTCATAACACGGGACACTCGTAGGGGAGAACACGGACTATCGTCACGTCACAGGTATGTGGTGAACCTTGTTGGTAACGTTATGTTGCTGTTTGGCATGGGTCCTCCTTTATGGGATTGGGGCCACTTTCTTAAAGCCTTCTCTGTGACTCGCCTTCTGGGCGCACTTGTCCTGGGTGAACCTTGTTGTTAACTTAATATTGCTGTTGGATTATGGCATGGGTCTTCCTTTATGGAATTTTCTGGCAATTATTTGTCCCGTCGATTCTGTAGCATGGGGCCACTTTTTTAAAAACCTTTTCTGTGACTCGCTTGCTGGGCGCACTTGTCACTCTGACTGTGTGGCAGCTGGCCACTTTTTCTAAGTCTTTTACTTAACTTGAACTTTGTGCGTACTCAAATGCTTGCTATGTTTTGCGAAAACCTTTGTTTCTGCGCAAGCCGCTTGGATTACTCAGGTGCTTGATTGGTTTTTAATTCCCATGTTAAACCAATCCAAGTAATGAACTAACATCTGTGGTTTACTATGCGATGGGGCCTAACGTATGGTAGTCTGATTTCACGCGTGGAGGCACGATTTTGCCCACGTATGTGTCTACCAAGCAGACACACTTGTTGCCCAGACAGGGATCCCCGCACATCACATGTGGGCCGAATTTATATTTGTGGTTTTCTGTTTTTCCTTTGATGAACCAATGCCAGCAATATAGGCATTTTTGAATTGCACGATTTTGGTCTTTTTGCGTTTGATTATAGATTTGAAACTCACAACCATATCCTACATGTAGCGTTTTGGAGTTCATAGACGGATTTTATACTCTTTTAGTCGGACACATTAGAATGGGACTTCAGGATTTTGGATTTATATTAAGTTTGGAATCATTCTTAAATGTTAATAAGCGACATTTATTTATCCACTCTGTTTTAACAGATACGTGTACAGTGCCCTTATCAAGGTGGTACTGGATGATTGAACAGGATTGTTTACTCAACATAAAATACAACGGTTTCGCAACCTGCCGAGAGACGGCTTCTGGTCTACATGAACCCCGGTTTTTTATTGGATTGCACTCGCATTTCCGCTTATGGTACGTGTTTCCAAGTGTGCAATAACGTAGATACACACGTGTCCCCTCCCCCTCCCCCAGCCTTTTCTCCCCTATTCATGACAAAATCCTCTATACCACATGGGGCGAGATGGGGTAGAAAGACACAAACTATTGATGGGGAAATTATGTTACAGATGGGGACACTTTTGATTAAATTATCCATTTTTTAGCAAATCGAAAGTATAATCGCCTTAAAATTACGGCGGCACACTTGTGCTTCTTCTGTTACTAATGTAAAACATTTTTTCACTCGTAAGGTTTATGTCATTTTTCACGGTACTGTTTTGTGTGGCATTGTCAACATATCAACAGCACAATGCATATTCATGATCTGTCCTGTGCATTTTCTCTTAGTATGTGTAAAAAATCTTTGTAATTTTTTTTTTTTATTGGTGTCTTTTATATGTATTTTTTAAATGTTATGTATGGTGCGTCCACTTATGTTATGTTTCTCTGCATTCTTCCAGCCCTGACGAAGTTCATTCTGAACGAAACGCGTTGGCTGAGGCTTTGTTTCAACAACTGAACTAAAATAAAGACTTTTTTGTATACCAACTACTGACCACTTGGTGTAATATACTTACAAACATTTTGGTGGTGCACCACCCCAAACCCCTTTCGAATACTTTATGTCTCTATTTATGTATTGCATTTATAGGGCACACATCACAGACTGATTGCCCTTAATGCCAGGATTCATAAAAGGTTCCTCGGGGTGGATAAAAGGAGTAGGATTCTCTACAAATTACTAGATAGTCAACCCCAAGACACGTTAAAGTACTAGGGGGCAGATTGATAATAACTGGCGCATCCCCGCATATCAGCAGGGATGCGCCAGTTATTTTGCGCCCCAGCTCCGCCATCATGAATGCGCCGCATTTATAATGCGGCGCACCATGGGGCAAAAACGGCACAGATGCGTCACGCATCTGTGCCGTAAAAGTGGCACATTGCTGGAGTTGCGTCGCAAGCGCGACGCAGCTCCAGCAATGCTCTGGGGGGCCCTATCTGCACAATGCTGCGTCAATCCTTACGCCTGCTTCAAGCAGGCGCAGGGTATTGACGCAGCATGGGCTCAAAAGTGACTGAGTGAAATCTTGTAGATTTCACTCAGCCACTTTTAGGAGGCGTTCCTGCGCCGGAACGCCCCCACCTGCCCTGGAACGCCTACATGTGGCGCAGGGCTTTACAACGTGACGCATCTCCCAGATGCGTCACGTTGTAAATACCCCGCACCATGGCGCAGGATTTGCGCCGCTGCTGCGTCACAAAAGTGACGCAACGGCGGCGTAAATGAGGCGCAAGTCAAACATAAATCTGCCCCTAGATGTACATCATAGTCATCTTATCCACTTCAAGATGGCTGTCAGAGAGATGCCTGTAGTAATGATGGAAGAGACTACAGCCTGCATGAATCAGGACTATGGCAGAGAAACCACAAAGGTGAGTGAGAAGTTCTAGAATTGTCAAGTATTACTGCAATCACATGTCATATACGTTTCGGACTAATGATAGCTTTACCAAAAGAATTACACTAAATACAGAGACCAAGTCTTGGAAGCCTAGAAGGAGTACCTGGTAGATATGCACCTGTAGCCCAGGGTTCTACAATCAGATCCGACAACACTTTGTTTCCCTAAATAGTCCTTGTATTTTTCATTGCACATATTAGATACCAGGCGACGAAGTGTGCATGCTGTTTAAGTCAAACATTCTTTAAAAAAGGAAGTGGGCTTCTCTGTATTCTCATAATGTATGCTTATGCATTTTATTTAAGAGTTATATTTAGAGGCGGGGCGTTGAAGGAACTGCGAGTAAGGCTATTTTTCTTGGTATTTCCAGGTATAATATGTTTGTTGTGCCTTCGTTTGTAGGATGATTTTGTTTTATTAAATGTTTCCTTTTTTGCAATCACGATAGGTCAGGTTAAATCTTAGTGAAGGAAGTTGGCTAATGGATGTATTAACTATTTGCGCTTTGGGAAAATCTTTTAAAATTCTATAATGCTAAAACAAATCTTTCATTAAATACCTGTTATCTATCTAAATGCAAAAAGACTATTGACTATTTCTGTTCCCAGAGGACTGATATCATGTTAATGCAATGGGCTTGCTCTGATTAATTTTCATGCAATCGATATTTATCATTCATTATATTATTCCACAATAAAGCTCTTGTAATTTTTTACATTAACCTCTGCTTCAATGTGGTAGCATGTTTGTCACTTACGGTTATCTTATTTTGCATTTAAATGTTTCTTAGCTTTGTATAGCTATCTATAACTTATCTTTTAGTATGTATTCAAATATTACATTACGTCACTACATTTAAAACAAAAACATTTTTATAAAAAAGATGCTCCACCAGGAAAATTACGAAAAAAGGGCCACGCTAGATAGTGCTCTTCTTCTCTAAATGCCACACTCTTCAACAATTCTATTTTCCTTTCTCCATCATCAGGCATATTTAAAAATAAACGTCCAAGGAATCGTTCAACTGCTCTTAAATCAATGCACGTTCATCCACTTTAGTTATATACAGGCTCTTTGACAAGTGCCTCCACATATTATTAGAGGGAAATCCATCTGACACAGCAAGGGATGGACGATCAATTTAGGCATACATCAACCTCCAACTCCCATCTTATATCAAAGAAAGGACGCCGACACCAACGATTCTCACCAAATCCACAGATTTAATAATTCCAATCCCTTGCGACGCGTTTCGGCATTCCTGCCTTAATCATGCAATGGACATCTCGTTCAGTGTGTGGGTTAAAATACACAAACAATGATTACAAAAGAAGGTCACATGATAGAATCCACCAATTGCTGACCACTAAACATGGACAAAAGACTTTGTGGCCGACCTAAAAACAGGCAAATATACAGAGTTACCATTTTTTGTCTAAATACAAATAACTTTATCGACACAGCCACTAAATAGAAACAAAATATTCTTTCATATTCTTTTAAATGGACTGATACATTTATGCTGAACCAGCCAATTAACAAGAGCAAAGTCGGTCAGATAAAAACATATTGTCCATTATGCGCAGGAGAAGTTTTATAAATAAATAAAGGGACATTTGTTTAAACAGCAATTTCATTCTAAGTTTAAAAAAGCCATGTTCCCAGTTAGCTAATTGTCCTGTAAACATCATTTGCAAGGATAAAGTGCATAGTGCTTCTCTCCTAAAGTGCAAATATAGTGCAGGTTCAAAAAAAAAGGGGGGGAAATTACAACTCAACGCATAATGTGTACTAAAATGTATCTAAAAACTTTGCTCTATAGGCTGAGGATATTGTGTCATAATGATCTTAGCCTGCCACACATGTTAATTAGTATGCATGCCTTCCACATTACTAATTTCCTTTAGTTGAATTCTACCAAATCATAATATTTAAGCATACAATTTCGTCCGGTGACTTAATTACTTAATTCCAGTGTGACATTACTGGGCCTGAAATAACACCCAATCTGCTGTCAGGTCTGTATCCCAATTTTAACTCTATACAAGTTGACAGGGCTTCCAATGAACTGTTGTTTCGAAGAGGGTGTCATGGTGTAACTTCTTAATCCTTGTGTTCTCCAATCACATGCCTCTCTCTCTGAAATGTTCTTGATTGTAAAGGAAGCCTAGAAAGCAAATTAATTTAGGATTTATAGAATTCCAAAGGGTCTTCACAACTGCTGCCCTTTGGCCTTAAAATACTATCTTGTTATTATAAACCAATAAATATATCTAAAATATGTTAAAATATTATATCCTTAAATAGGTAGAGAGATTTATTGTTAATTGGAATTTATATACCTTCTCATTGAACTATCAGAGAGACTTTGTTCATATCAAGTGGTACATCCATGTACACAAAGTGCAAGTGCCTGTAAGTACATATTTACATAGTGCTGATGTGTAGATTAGCCTCTGTCAAATATAATCTTGTTATACATAGGGAACAAATACCGGAACTAATACACCTCTAAGAATAAACATGGTGCTTTGCAACTGTGATAATAAGTTTACACACTAGTGGTGAAGGAAAAAAGCCTTTTTCCATTATTGATTGAATAGTGCCGGTGGAAACTAATATCGACCTTTAAAACAATGTTAAAATGCAGTATCAATAAAATAAAGAACATATGGATGATCCTATCTGAAAGAGTTAATTTATAAATGAACATGTAAATCTTCTTCAGAGTTCAGGCCATGCGGCACCCTGGTGTTGAATAAGATGATGTATTTGGATTCAAGTTGTCTTAATTTCCGCTCCCTGTTGCCTCCCCTCCGGGATTTAGGAGCTTGATCAATGGCAAAATAACACAACTCATTAGCATTACCATTGTGGGATTCATGAATATGCCGGGCAACTGCATAATTTGGATCCTTATTATTAATTGCCCTAAGGTGTTGTAGAATCCGAATGTGTACCATGTGTATCGTGCTCCCCACATACATTTTAGGGCAGGAGCATTTCAAAACATAAACTACAAACTCACTTCTGCAATTGAGTGAACATCTGATTTTCCATGGATTGTTTATAAGAGTCGAGGACACTTGAGTTTCATTTTTCCCAATTTTACATGCCTTACATTTAAAACAGCGATGGAAGCCTGGGCTGGGTCTAAGCCAAGTTTGTTTAGATTTCAACTCTGGGCTCGTTATCACCAATTCATCCCTCATTGACTTTGCCTTTCTAAATGTCAGCAGTGGTCTGTTTGGGATAAGGGTGTTTAGAATTGGATCCCCTTTAAATGCCAATGCCTAGTCAGACTATGTCTGACATCGGCTTGGTAAGCTGAAAAACCAGTTATGAGTCTTATAACTGCACCCCTGTCCTGCCTCACTCTTATAGTTTGTTCACTTGGCCGCGCGAGGAGTTGGTGTCTCTGTAGTTTCTCAACTTTCTTCATGGCCTGACTCAACGTTTCGGCTTGGAATCCTCTTTGTGTAAATCTTGCATTGAGATCAGATTGTGCTTTAGCTAATTCACTGGTCTCACTACAGTTTCTTTTCATTCTAATATGTTCCCCATATGGAATGCTCTTTTTCAGGCTCTGAGGGTGGAAACTACCTGCATGCAAAATTGAGTTTCCTGCCGAGGTTTTCCTATAGGATTTTGTATGAATATTCCCACCCACAACATATACTTCCAAATCTAGAAACGGCACCGATGAATTGCTAATCGTTTCCGTGAATCTCAAATTTAGATCATTGTCATTGATATGATCTATAAACTCACTTGCACTGGCAATGGTCCCATCCCATGCCATGAATAAATCATCGATGAAACGGGCCCAGAAAATGATGTTATTTTCCCAGGCCGTTCTGTGCACCACTTTGAGCACCTGCTCCTCCCACCAGCCCATATGCAAATTAGCATAGCTGGGGGCGAAGCAGGTGCCCATCGCCGTGCCCCGTTGTTGTTTGTACATGTCTGTTCCAAAGAGGAAGAAATTGTTTGTGAGACATAGTCTACACATCTCCAAAAGCATCAAAGAATGTTGGTAAAATTGAATAGGTCTAGTCTTCAAATAGTGTAAAGTGGCTTTCAGACCATCAACATGCGCAATACTCGTATACAGGCTGGTTACATCCATAGTAACTAGGATGTATGATTCCTTCCACTCTATCTCTGCAATTCTACTAAGAAAATGCCCTGTATCCTGGATATATGCAGGGAGTGATTTTACACATGGTTGGAGAAATGAGTCTAAATATCTAGATGTAAATTCAAATAGACTACCAATTGCAGAGATTATCGGTCTCCCGGGTGGTATTTCCTTGTTTTTGTGGACTTTGGGGATTAGATATAATATGGGGGTGACCGGGTTATCAATTTTTAGAAACAGAAATTCCTTCTGAGTTAAAAGGCCCAGTCCTCGCCATCTGGAGAGATCTTTATGGTATTTTAGTTTGACCTCTTCTACATTGCTTGCTGGGACCTTAAGATAACTGTTGGTGTCTTTTAGTTGTAGTCTTGCTTCCCTATTGTAAGCCTCCAAAGGCCAGAGTACTAGGTTACCACCCTTGTCTGCCTGTCGAGTTACAATGTCTGGTCTTTTTTTAATTTTAGTCATAACAGTGTGGTACTTTCTTTCAAACTCACTACACTTCCTGGGGAAGGTAATGCTGGATTTTAATGAAATGGTCTTAAAATCTTTAATCACAAGATCCGAGAAGAGGTCAATTGTATCCCTGGGGGTGTTAGGGGTGAAAGTCGACTTAGGCCTGAATTCCGTATCTACAGTATCAAAGAGATCAAGACCAGTCACCTCCCCCATAGAAGAACCCTCATCGAGATCATTGTGGATGCCATCTCCCTCATTAAGTAATTGATGTAGAACAGTTAGGGCTTCGAAGTCTCTAATTTGAAGATTAGCAGATTCATCAACATTGGTACATTCTGTTGTAACCCTTTTATGAGCAAAAATTTTTTTAAGTTTCAACTTTCTAATAAATCTAAAAAGATCTATTCTGCTTTCCATATAATTGAAATTAGTTCTTATACAAAATGTCAAACCCAAAGCAAGAATCCTAGTTTCTTCATCTGAAAGAGTCAAATCAGTTAAATTCATAACAGTCAAAGGCTCCATACCTATTTGCGCTGATAAGAATCTTTCCTCCGTGTCCCTGACCTCAGTTCCATTGCCGTGGCGCCTGTTCTTCCGTCTCCTGGCAAATCTCTGATTTTGGTTTTTTGAAATTTTGGTCTCACACTTTTTGTCCTGTCCACCAATAAAAAACCAAACTCCTCAACAACAGTTGGTGCAGCGTCTTGGATGCGGCTTGTTCCTTCTGCTCCTGTTGCTTATGTTTATATATATATACTCATATGTAAACATATGTATGCATAAGCATAAAATGCAAACATAAATATGTTCGTAGAAAAACACCTTTGTGAACGGTGGGTAGTGTTAAAATAATCCAAAATGCAACATTAGTCTACAGATCAATGGTTTGAACATGACACAGTGCATAGAATATTTGCAGTATTAACAAGCAAAGGAGAAAACAATTATACATAAATATATTTAAGAAACATATACTGTATCCAAAACATCAGCTAATAAAACCCATCTTGAAAGAGGCTTGCCTTAACAAAATAGGTTCCGGAGCACTGCCTGTCCCTCGGATGCGGCGGCAGGCTGTGGAGACTCCAGGCAGTAATGCTGCGTAAACATGTGCATCGTTTTCCACGTCGCAGCTCTGCAGATTTTTTCAAGTGGCAGTCCGGCAAATAAAGCAGTTGAAGCTGAAACTGCTCTAGTGGAGTGCGCTCTCACAGTCCTTGATAATGGCTTACCAGCCTTGTCATGACAAAATTGTATTGCACTCGCTATCCACACCTGGCTATGGTAGCCTTAGAGACTGCAGTGCCTTGACAGATTTGTCCATAAGCTATGAATAACTGAGTTGATTTCAATATGTCTTTAGTCCTTTGTAAATAAAATTTAAGACATCTCTTCACATCTAGTGTGGAGTGCTCTTTCTGCAGGCGTGGAAGGGTTAGGAAAGAAAGTTCTCAGAATGACTGGCTCATTCAAATAGAATTGCGAAGGCACTTTTGTGATGAACTTAGGGTTTGTCCTCAGAATGACCGTTTGATCAAGCGCAAGAAAGGATGGGATATAGTAAAAGCCTGTATTTCACTAACCCTTCTCGTTGAAGTTAGTGCTAGAAGAAGGGCGACTTTCCAGGCTAAGTACTTCAAGTCTGCCTTGTGAATGGGCACGAATTGCTGTTTGAGCAATTGAGATAACACTACGTTAAGTTGCCATTCCAGGGGTGGAGCTCTGATGGGTGGGAAAGCTCTAAATAGCGCTTTCATAAATTGCTTTACGACTCTTGAGGACCACAAAGATGGAGTATGTGGTGACCGTCTGTACCTTGACATAGCAGCCAGATGAACTCTAACTGATGAGTGTGCAAGACCAGACTTTGCTAAAGAAAGCAAATAAGGTAGGACTTCTTCTGGAGCAGAGAGAAAGGGATGTACTTCATTGCGTTTGCACCATAAACAAAAACGCCTCCACTTAAGTCTGTAAGTCTTATTGGTGCTGTCAGCTCTAGACTTGCCAATAATGTCCTTGCATTCTTGCTCAATGTTCAAGGTTTTAAATTAGAAGAATTCAGGAGCCACGCATGCAGATGCAGAGAAGCTGGCTACGGATGACACACTTGGCCCTTGTTCTTGATAAACAGAGTTGGTATTGGCAGCAGGCAGATGGGCTGAGCTTCTGACAGAACGAGGAGCTCCGTGTACCAGTGTTGTCTGGGCCACCTGGGGGATATCAGCAGAATGCGACAGTGCTCCCATTTCATCTTTGTGAGTAGCCTGGGTCTCAGAGGAATGGGGGGAAAAGCGTATGCATAGATCCCTGACCGGCGCATCAAAAGAGCATTCCCCCGTGTGTTTGGGAGAGGGAATCTGCTTGTGAAGAATCAGCATTTGGAGTTGATCTGGTTCGCAAAAAGGTCCAGCACTGGTTTTCCCCAGATTGCAAATATCTTGTCCAGTTGCTCTTGTTCCAGCTCCCATTCGTGGCAGCTGTTGTTCGTTCTGCTCAATGCATCGGCTAAGGTATTCCGTAGACCTGGGATATTTTCCCCTGTCAAGGAAATTCGGTGGAGCTTCAGCCAGTTCCACAACTGCTGTGCGTCCTGTGACAGAGTCAGAGATTTTGTGCCTCCTTGTTTGTTGATATAAAACATGCTTGTGGTGTTGTCCGTCTGGATCAACACCGACGACCCCTATATTCGAGGAAGGAAAGCCTGAAGAGAGAGGAAAATGGCTTTCAATTCCAACCTGTTGATGTGCATTTGCTGCTGAGTCAAGGACCACTTCCCTCGCACTTGCAGGTCCTGTCAGTATCCTCCCTAGCATTCCATAGAAGCATGTGTTGTTACTATGTAATCTGGAATGACTGGAAATAAAGACTGGCCTTGGGACAGATGTGATTTCTGAGTCCACCATCGTAGAGCCTCTTTCATCCGAGGAATGACATTGACCACGTCGTCTAATGAACCTGTTGTTTGAATCCATTGACGTTGTAGTTCCTCTTGAAGAGGCCTCATGTGCAAGCGAGTCAGCGGCACAAGATCTATTGCCGAAGAGAGCATTCCCAGTAGAGATTTGTACACTCGCACAGAAACACACTTTTTTCTGGATAGTTTGAGTGCTAATGCTTGCAACCTTTGTTGTCTCTCCTGTGTAAGAAAAGCTTTGTTCTGGAGGGTGTCCAATCTGGGGCCCAGAAATGTCATTATCTGGTTCGGTAAGATCGAAGATTTTTGGCAATTGACTGAGAGAAAAAACAAATACAAATAGGGTCTGAGGGAAAATATTTAAAGACCTTCACGGATTCCTAATCCCCCTTTCCAAATATTCAAAGAATTGACTGAGAGACCCAATTTGTGAAAAAGAGTGAGGCAATCGTCTGTTGCATTATTCTCCAGGCGAGAAGATGGTGCCTTTAGCAGCCAGTCGTCGAGGTAAGGGAATACCTGATGACCTTTGCTTCGCAAGGCTGCTACCACTGGAGCTAAAACGTTTGTGAAATCCATGGAGCCGATTTGAGGCCAAATGGAAGGGCTCGGATTTGATAGTGGGTACCAGCCACTGTGAACCGTAGGAATTTCCTGTGTTTCGGATGAATAGGGACATGAAAGTATGCATCCTCGAGATCCAATGAAGTCATGAAATCACCACTGTTGAGGCGTCATAGGATGTCTGAAAGTGTGACCATCCTAAAGGTTTGATTCTTTAGGAATTTGTTCAATTTGTTTGAGGTCTAGGATAGGCCTCCACTCTCCCGACTTTTTGCGAATGAGAAAGAAGCCGGAGTAGAAGCTTTTCCTTCTCTGGGAAAAGGGACCTTTTCTATTTCCCCTTTTTGAAGCATGATCCTTGCTTCTTTTTTGAGTAAGTGAAGACGAGGGGTGTGCGATCCCCTGGGACTGGTATTGGGGGGTATTTGAATGAATTCCAAAGTGTGGCCATAAGAGATGGGATCCAGTACCCAATTGTCTGAAGTGATGTTGCGCCACTGGTTGATATGTTTGGAGATTTTCGCACCATTCATGGAGAAAGGAAAAGCAGCTGCTGCAATCACTGCTTGCGGCCGGAGTCACGGCCTTGAGATCCTGGCTTTCGTCTGGAGCCTTGCCTAGAGAAACTAGCTGTAGTCGCTTGGGGGTAGGATTGCTGTTGATATCCTTGTCGATATTGCAGTTGGTAGGTCTGGTAGGACTGGGAATGCTGGTAAGTCCCCCTATAATTTGAAAAACCCCTACTTCAAGCACCCCGAAATGCCACCTTGCGGTACTGATGGGTTCCAAGCGCCTTAGCAGAATCAGTATCTTTTTTCATGGCGGTAAGCGCCTCATCAATATGACTGCCAAATAGGCTGTCGCCATCATAGGCCATGTCCAAGATTTTGGTCTGAACTTCTGGGTGGAAATTTGTTGCTTTCAACCACCCTTGTCGCCTCAAAAACGGCAGCACCAGCTAACTGCCGGAAACTAGTTATGGCAATGTCCATAGCAATGTCAATTATTTCTGACGCCGCTATTTCTTCTTCTGTGAGTATTTTAAGAAACTCCTCTATACTTTCTTCCGGATTTAGATCCTTCATCGTAACTATTTCAGACCACATTTTGCCTATCATAACGGGCTAAAATGGCCAAAGCGTTTGCAGCACTAACTGAGACTGCTGCCATTGACGAAAATCTTTTCCCAATCGAATCAAGGCGTCGACCCTCCTTGTCTGGTGGAGAAACGATAGGGGTAGAAGGATTTTTTTATCGTCTCTGGGCTGCCTGAGAGATCATAGAGTCAGGTTTGGGGTGACTCATTAAACACACAGGAGAGCCCTCAGGGGCCCTATATTTCTTGTCCAACCTTGGTAGCACAGGAAACACAGAAGCTGGCGCCTTCATGACTTTGATTCCTTCCTGCCAGATATGATCAATTATAGGAATTGATCTGACTGTCTTTCTTGCCTAGTCTTTAAAATCATAGAAGAAGTAGTCCATTTGATGCACAATTGTGGGAAGATTAAATCTGCTAGTGTCTCTGTCCATAATATTATGAAATCCTCCGATAACCTCCGTTGGAGAGTCCGAAGGATGATGAGGAGGTGGGGATGGCGTTTGCACTATGTAGACATCCCACCCATCAGTGGGTGGAGGAGGGTCTGGTATCTCTCCTTCTTCCTGCTCATCTTCAGATTTCTTAGGGTCTTCTCTGGGAGGAAGAGGAGTCATGGGACATGGTGCCAAACCAGGAGTGGCAGGAGGTGGAGGTAGGGGCGTCTGAGGAGCTACCTGTAGAAGTGAAGGAATTATGACATTATCCTCTTGAGGGGGAAACCTTCTTTTATAATACGCCAACATATTCTGAAGATCTAGTATTAATGCTGGAGGAAATTGTGCAGGCTGTTGCCTAGGCTGCTCAAAATACTTTTATTGCTGATACTGAGCATGAGGGGGCGGCTAATGCTGTTAATACTTCTCTTTATCATCATAGTCATCATCCTCCTCCTGGTACTTGACGTTAAGTTCAGAAGGACTACGTGCCACCCGAAACGGGTCTTCATCCTAATCCGTATCTTCTACATCCAAAAGGTAGCTGGGAGGTAGCAGAAAAATCTTTGGTATCCTGAATTGGCTTTGCGTAGATTGCTGAAACGGGGTTGACGGACCTGCATATAATGAAGTTGGAGCCATCATCGACGGAGAAATTGTCGTGGATGACGAGGACGTCGTTGACGGTAAGCCAGTGATAGTTGACGGTATTGCCACAGCGGGTGGGATCGCCATCCATGGAACAGTTTCTGTCGTCGACAGTGACGTCGTCGACGATGGTGTCGTAGTCGATGGTGGTTTTGTCGCTGACGGTGGGTTCGTCGTTGATGCCTTCATCGTCAACGGTGATGTCATCGTCAATGGCTTCGTCGATGATGGCTTTGTCGACAGGCTCGTCGACAATGAGGTCTTTACTCTCATTGACGGTGTAGTCGTCGATGATAATGGTAATGTCAACGGTATGGCTCCTTTAATTCTTGCCTTTGATGTAGTCAACGCCGTAGACGGTCTCGACAACGAGAGAGTCACAGTCGTTGTCGTTGAAGTAGATATCGCGTCGACGGTGAACTTGACGCCGAAGAAGATTTGTGGCTAGTTTTACCTTTGGAATAGCTAGAGGACTCTGATTTTTTCTTTGACGCTCCTGAAGACTGAGGAGATCCATTCTCTGAGGAGACCTTGGGCTATTTCTCCTGTTTAAGAGATTCCTTGGTCAAATGAGAGACTTTAGAATGTTTCTTTTTCTTATCATGTTGACCCTCAGGCGACCTGAGCCTCTTGTGTGACATAGAGGACGTGTCGCTATCCACATCAGAGGAAGAAGACTGCTTCTTTTTTAGCCATATTAAAAGTCTTCCTTCTCTATCCCTCAGGGTTTGGTTGTGAAGGTGCGGCAAATCTTACATTGTTTTGTCTCGTGGCTGGGATAGACACAATAAATACAATCCTTGTGGGCATCATCCACATGCACTCTCTTCTTCCCACAGGATTTACAAGCTCTAAATAATCCCTTCTTATCAGACATTCTTCTAAAATAAATCCAAGTCGATTTATCTTACAAAAACTGAGCAGAGCTCAGGGAGACTCCCTTACACAACGAAGTGCGGTCTCAGCCTCTCTTGGGAAGGTTCTAGAGGGTGCTGGCTGCTGATTGGTTAGGGTTTCAGTTTGCTCCTTTTTGGTAAAAGGAGACTAATAGGCTATAGAGTATATGGTTGCTACCATAATAGCCTATGGAGATATACTATTTAATATTTACTGCTTTGTTATTATGTACTGTGGGGCTCCCACTACGACGACGGGGAATGATTCAGGCATGTGAATATATGAAAGATACCCCAATACTGGATAATTGCGGAATTTTACAATTGTAAATTGCCCTTACTTGGTTGAAGAATCTACCAATATAGTGATATATCTGCTTTCGTGAATGTATGGTTAAGAACGAACCGGGAACGTCTGAACAGTAACAGGCAGAAGGAGGCCTTGTAAAATGCCATGAAGCATCACAATCAATGGGTGTTGCGGTGGAACGCCCACCTCAACACCCGTTGCCCTTCCCTTTAAGGCTATGTGTTGGGTGAAAGGGTGCCTTATTGACAAGGTAGCGTTAATCCACATTAAGTGGCTTAACGCTGCCTTGTAAATAAGGCGAAGATCCTAAAGCCACATCAACGTCATGAAAAGTGACATTTCTGTGGTGATAGGGGCTTGTAAATATGCCCACCAGTTTAAGGATCGTTAAATGTACATATCCTTTTTTCTTCATCCATTACACCATCCTACGCTGACTAGAAAACCTGGGAGTAATTTCTCCCGGTGTGTTTCATTTCTAATACCCTGAGCAATTTCGAATTGTTGATGGAGCTAAGCCCTTTAAGTGCTAGCAACTTGTCTCACTTTAGGGAGGAGATGCGTGTTCATCACACTTATCTGCTTTTAAGTTGTGGTCCTGAGGAATCCCATGTGATATAGTTGGGGAGGAATCCACTGTAGGCATTAATGCAGTAATCCTTTATTACAATGTGACAGTGCCACTAATTTGCCACTAATTTTACATATATACTGCACATCAAAACTATTTGTTATTGTTAGGTTTATGATGTTCACTTCATTGAACTCGGTGGTGGTTCACACTATACTGCCACATATGTTGCAACCATGATTTTTAAGTAAATTCATGGATCAATTTATGGATGAACTGGTCTGTGTTTTACTGTGAATTATTAAAACTGATTTATGGTTGGCAAATTGGGAGTTCTAGTCTTTCATACTGAGCAGTGACTGCCATGGTTTGCCTAACTTGGAGTATATGAAATTATGAGAACTTCTGATGCACGGTGACCCAATTGTTAGTGCGCCTTTTTCCAGGTTCCTGCCTGATGCATTCATGCCCACCCATTTTGTTCTCTTTCATCTTTATAGACAAATTATTTTTTCCCTGTCATATATTAGCATTGAATGCTTTTTTGTTTTCGTATTGTGGCCTTTGTTTTTGAAGCTATATCGAACTCACGTAATGGTATGAAGAGTCCTAAGATTTAAGAAAATGCACATTTTCTATCTGATCAAGGACGTAGCATAGTCGGTACGTTTCTGGGGGGTGTGAGTCTCACATTTCCAAACTATAAAAGCAGTGGTCAGCAGGAGGGAGGGGTGAGAAAACTAAGGTTTGTGATAGACTGTTTCCATGAGGAACAAAGTCAGTACTGATTTGCATTATGTGGGCGGCCTCTATCTAGAATGGAACAGTGGGTAAAAAATTATGGTTTAAAATCATATCCAGTGTAATTGCCACTGTCATTCGTCCAATCATCTATCTGATTGCCAGTAGTATGACTGGAATCCTGAGATAGATGCAGCTTTCCAAACCTACTACTGCCAATAAGCATGAATGAAAAAAGTACCACATTTGCACCCATTTAAGATTTAAAGGAGTACTTTTATGGACGCACTATTTTTTGGGTAAGCCAGTCACTATATTTATTTAAGTTTAAGTTCCAAAAAATGAACAAGTAAAAATTTCTTAGTGAAATGAGAATGACAAGAAACAGTGACACAGAGACAGGAGACTCCCAGACCAAACTATCAAGCCAATAATGTATTTGAGGTGGGGTCACACTCCAAACACCCCTCTGAAGCTTGGCCCCTGACTGTTCTACCTGGGCCTGATAGTTCTGCCTAGAAATTCATGAGTATGGTCATATGCAACAAAACAGCCTCAAGTTCCTGTCCTGGGATCAATTATTTGAAATATATTTTCATTGCATGCACTCTTCTCCGTCTCAGCTATGAGAAGCATTGCTGGTAGAGTTGACAAATCTGTGCATGTTGGCATGGGTCCATGTTTCGAGACTTCACCTTTCGCAAATCATTTTATCAAGTGTCTCATGGCCTCATGTACTAAACTCAAGTCGCAAATAGAGGTATGTATATCATGCAACAAACATAATGTACATAGTACATTAGATTATATCACTGCATAGAAAAGCATTTCCTAAAAGTGATTTTTAAACATTGAAGATGGACACATTGTTGGCTTTCCCCCTTTGCCTCATGACAAGTCCATTAGTGAACTGAGAAGCAAATCAGTAGTCATGTAAATTCTAAACGTGGCGTAGTTTCTTATTATAGATGAAGCAAAATTACAGCCTACTATATCAGACACTTGAGATGCTTCTACAGTGCCCTTCCTGAACGCATGTATTTAAATGTTCTCATTTCTGAAAATAAAGAAAGAGGAGGCTCTGTGAAATAAAATGTTTGTCTAGGATAACACACTTTGGACAAGCAGGTTCGCCAGTATTTATTCTAGTTTATCTGGGTTCACATTTTGAAATTCAGCCATCATACAAACTCAATCTCTTGACATTACTGATCCAAATGTTTCATATGGCTCCACATTTTCAAAAATGTGTTTTGTTCACCTCTGCTTTGATAAAAATGTTCCTGTATTTAACATTGCCCATTTTAGATCACAAAAGCATAGGAGCACTGCTGCAGGGATTCTGCTCAGAAACATAACCATGCTTGGGACCATAGAACATCAGTATGTAGAGATTGAGTCACCATATCACCTCAGTATCTATGATCCCGAGTCCGACTAGCTATAGTGCCTCACTTGCCCTCCAAACCTTACCAGAGAAAAAAGTGAATTGGCACCCCATAACACAACACTCTCGACCCACTCAGAGATCACAGTAACAGGACACACCCTTTCGCTCTCTCACTCATATTTGTTCACAATCAGATAGTCAGGAGATACAAAGGAAGTTTAGAATATTTATTCAAACTATTGTGCTCTCAAATACAGCATTCGTACCACCATTAGAAAACAAATGCAAACTAAAAATACTGTTAGCATGGTTAATAAACCAAGAGAAGAGAAGAGTAGCCGCGTCTTCGATGAGTGCACTACCTGGCAGGTCACTAGATTAAATAAGATTACCCACCTCAAATGATTAGCTGCCCCTTAATCATGAAAAAACTAGTTACTTACCTGTACACTATGGTTCTCCAGTATTATCTTTCATAGATTCACATGCTTGTATCTTCCCCGTCGTCATGGTGTGAGTCTCACGGTAACAGAATGACCACAGCAGTATAAGAAAAACTGCATAGCAAAATCCCATAGGGAATCATCTTATTTGGTAACCAAACCTCATCATTATGTGGTCCAAGACTCAGCCAATCGGCTGCTAGCCCTGACATCACACTCCCCAGCAGAGCCTTCCTGCCTCAGATTTCCAGCCCCGAGCGTGAGACTAAAATACACCTAGAGACAAAGAGGTTCTGCCTGAGAAATGGGGAGGTGGGCGGGCCGCATGTGAATCTATGAAAGATAATACTGGAGAACCATAGTCTACAGGTAGATTCACATGCTTGTATCAGAATAGCGAGCAGTACTTATCCAAAATTGCATTTCCAGGCTAGAACCCCCAATAAACAGTGGGCTCTGCTCTTTTGTATAGAATGTTAACATACATTACAGTATTCCAAATATTTGTTTAAATATACATAAATCTGTACATACATACATCCCAATAATCCATGATAAATACCTTAATGAAATAGATGCCGTAGAACCGTTTGTCCCACTGCTGCATCCTTTTTCCATGCCGTGTCCAGACAATAATGTCTAGTAAAGGTGTGCGCATTCTTCCATGTCGCAGCTCTACAAATGTCTGGCAATGACACCCCTGCGAATAGAGCTGTAGAAGTTGCCATCTTCCTTGTGGAATGCGTACGTACTTTGGCTTGTAAAGGCTTTCCAGCTTTAACATGACACAAGGATATTGCTGAAGATATCCACCTCGAGATACTAGATCTAGAAAGTGCCAAATCTTTCTTGGGGCCAGCAAAGGCTACGAAGAGTTGATTTGTCTTTCTGAACGATTTCGTCTTATCGATGTAAAATTTCAGACATCGTTTAATGCCTAAAGAGTGAAAAGCTCTTTCTGCCGCTGTTGACGGGTCTTTGAAAAATGTAGGCAAAACCACCGGTTCATTCAGATGAAAGCTGGAGGGGACTTTAGGAATAAATTTGGGGTTCGTCCTCAGAATTACTCTGTCCTGCCTGAATTGGAGGAATGGTTCTGCAATTGAGAAAACTTGGATCTCACTGACCCTTCTTGCCGACGTCAGCGCTAATAGCAACGCTGTCTTCCATGAGACAAATTGCAATTCCGCCTTATGTATTGGCTCAAATGGCGGTTTCATTAGCTGTGCAAGAACCGTATTAAGTTGCCAAGGAACTACTGGTCTTCGAACTGGGGGGAACATTCTGAAGAGCCCTCTGAGAAATTCTTTAATAACTCTTTGGGACCAAAGAGATGGTCGGCCAGGAACTCTTGTGTACCTTGAAATAGCGGCCAGGTGTACTTTTATAGACATTTGAGAGAGTCCAGATTTGGCCAACGTTAACAGATATGGAAGAATCTGATCAGAAGAGACTCGAAATGGATGTAAATCGTTAGATGCACACCAATGACAAAATCTTTTCCATTTAGCCGAATATGTTTTGTTTTTGGAGATTACCCGAGATCGTGACAGAATCTGTCTGCACTCCTGAGGGATCTTTAACAGTTGGAACTCATGTTCGTGAGGTTCCATGCTGACAAGCTCAGCGATTTCAAATGTTGATGCAGTATCTGTCCTTCGTTCATAGTTATCAGATCCTGCACTAATGGGAACTGAATCCTGGGTGACACTGAGAGTCTGAGAAGTTCCGAGAACCACGCTTGTCTCGGACACGCTGGGCCAATCAGAATCAGATGGCACGGCTCTGATTTCATCTTTCTTAAGACCTTCAATATTAGAGGAAAGGGGGAAATGCATACGCAAACATCCCCGTCCAGCACATCTGTAGCGCATTGCCCCACGATCCTTTCTGCGGAAACCTGCTTGCAAAGTTTTTGCATTTCGAATTGTGGCGATCCGCGAACAAGTCTAGCCTTCTCTTGAAAACGTAGAAAAGTTGCTTCTGGTTCAGTTCCCACTCGTGAGACATCTCGGATGATCTGCTCAGCATATCTGCTCTTGTGTTGTCTACCCCTGCAACATGTTGTACTGGAAGCGAGATGTTGTGATCTAGAAGCCATTTCCAAATGTCTTGTGCTTCCTTCGACAGTAGTTTTGACTTTGTACCCCCTTGTTTTAGAAGGTAAAACATGGACGTTGAGCTGTCTGTCTTCACAAGTACTGTAGATCCGTGAATCCTGGGAAGAAATGCTTTTAGGCCCAAGAACACGGCCCTTAGTTCCAGCAAGTTGATGTGGAGCTGCGTTTCGGACTTTGACCAGTGGCCCTGAATTTCGAGCTCCTGGAGATGCGCTCCCCAACCTTGAAGAGAAGAATCCGTCATCATTACGAAACTGTAGCTCTGCGATTCGAAAGTCAGTCCTTCCGCTAAATGATCCCTGATCTTCCACCATTACAGGGCCTTTCGGATCTGAGTAGTGATAACTATTCGATCTTCGAAGGATCCCTGTGACTGAATCCATTGCTTGTCTAGCAGTTCTTGTATAGGTCTCATGTGAAGCCTGCAATTTGGAAGTAGGGGGATACAAGAGGACATCATCCCCAATAATGATTTGTAGATTCTTACTGAAACTGACTTTTTTATTTGCAATTGTGTTGTCCGCTGTATGATCTTTTGGATACGCTCCTCTGAAGGATAAGCCTTGGCCTCCTCCGTGCAAATTAGAGCTCCCAGAAATTGAAGGGACTGCGATGGTCTGAGATGTGATTTTTCTAGGTTGACTCTGAGACCTAGACGATTGAAAAGGTTCATGCAAACTTGAAGAGAGTGTTGGGCTTCCCTGAACGAACCCCCTTTTATGAGCCAATCGTCCAGATAAGGGAAAATCTGGTGAACTTGAAGTCGTAGGTGCACCGCTATTGGCGCCATACACTTTGTAAAGATTCTCGGCGCCGACTTTAGGCCGAAAGGCAATACCGTGAATTGGTAATGGTGCCCGCCAACATGAAGCGCAGAAACTTTCTGTGGTTTATATGGATTGGGACGTGAAAATAAGCATCTAAGAGGTCCAGGGATGCCAAATAATCTCCTCTGCCAATCAGCAGGAGTATTTCCTGCAGGGATAGCATTCAAAATGATTTCTTTTGGATGAATTTGTTGAGACCTCTCAGGTCCATTACCTGCCTCCATTTTGATGTGTCTTTCTTTTTTATGAGAAAGAAATGCGAGTAAAAGCCTTTCCCTCGTTGAAGCTGCGGAACTACTTCTATCGCCTCCTTTTGTAGTAACGCTAAAACTTCTGCCTTGAGGGCTGATAGATGTTCTTGTCTCCTGTGTAGAGGAGGCTGATTTGGAGGCTTTTGTACGAACTCCAGGGTATGGCCATGTTGAATCACATCCAAAACCCATCTGTCTGTTGTAATCGACAGCCAAGCTGGATAAAATGAAGTCAGGTAATGCGTACTGTTTCTCGGACAAGTGGCGGATGTGTTGATGAAGTCATTGTCGTCGATTGGATTGCTGCGATTTACCTCTCGCAGATGATCTTCCTCTAGACTGTTGTTGATGATTGTTTGTGGATCGAAATTGCTGATTATTTGAGTATTGACGATATCCCTGCTGATTGTATGGCTGATATCTATTCGATTGAAAAGAAGACCTTTGCGTGAATTGTCCTCTGGATCATCTCCTCTGAAAGGACTGGAACCTGCCCTGTTGTAGAGATACCAGCGCCCGCGCTGTATCTGTGTCAGTTTTAATGCTTTGGAGGGCATCATCTACATGCTTTCCGAACAGGTTCTCTCCGTCAAATGGCATGTCCACTATTTTAGCCTGCACTTCTGGTCTAAAAGAAGTGGCCTTCAGCCATCCTTGTCTTCGCAGGGCCACTGCACCTGCCATTTGTCTGAACGCCACTGAGGACAAATCCATAGCGATGTCTATGGATTCCGAGGCCGCCCTAGCCCCATCCTTTAGAATAGCAGACGCTTCTTCTTTTTTATCCTCTAGCAGATGAGCTAGTAGAGGTGCTATATCACACCACATCTGCCTATTGAATCTGCTGATGAGGGCTAACGCATTCGAAGCCTTTATGGAAGACGCTGCCATCACCGCAAAACGCTTCCCTGCACCATCCATTCGTCTTACGTCTTTGTCCGGGGGAGCCGCTGAAGTAGAAACCGGATTTTTTGAGTTCCTTTGGGCGGCCTGCATCACCACAGATTCCGGTCGCGGATGACCAATCAAACAGGCCGGAGAAGATTCTGGGGCTCTATATTTCTTCTCTAATCGAGCAACTGAAGCAGCCACTGAAGCCAGGTTCCTCATTATTTTTAATCCTTCCTCCCAAATGTGAGCGATTATCGGTATGGACCGAATAGATTTGCGTGAATCCTCTTTAAAGTCATAGAGGAAACATTCGGCATTCCTGAACTGGAAGTGGAAGCTCAAAGCGTTTTGACGCTTTCTCCATATATCATGGAAACCTCCTATTTCCTGTGGTGGAGATGGCGCCGGAGTCGGAGATGTAGACGGAGTAGTTGGAAGAATATATTGGTCCCATTAGTCGTCAACCTGCGTATCCTGAAGAAGTTCTCCTTCTTCCGGTTGATCGGCGCCACTTTCTTCTAAATCGTCTCTAATTGTCACAATTGGTGGAGATCGTATTTTTTGAGAAGTAGGTTTGAGAGAAGAATGAGGTGGTTGCACTTGTGCAGGCTTATCTGAAGTTAGCGTCAGGGAAACGCCGATAGTAGTAATTTATCATCAGCCGCAAGTCAGTCACTAAGGAAATCGGCATTGAGATAGTGTCCTCTCTACTAGTCGGCTGAGGTTCTTCCTCTTCCTCGTAGTCATAAGATTGCTGAAATGGCTCATATCTCCTTGGCTCCTGTGCCGGACGATCTTGGAAAGAGAAGACTTCCTGAACCTCATGACATTCTTCCTCATCCGTTTCCTGACTCTTAATCCGAAGTTGAGATGGACTATATGCCACTCCTGAAGACTCTTCATCTTCTGACTGGAAATCCAGTAGATTGGAAGGAGGAAGGGGAGAAATCTTCGTCCAGGCTGTAAAATCTGTCGATTTAGCCTTCTTCGTCGACGAGCCCGTCGACGACGGAATAGATTTCAAAGATATTTTCTTTACTTTGGGAGACTTAAAAGCTGCCGTCGACGGAGCTCCCGTCGACGGAGATCTCGTCGACGTGGAAAGCCGTATTATCGTCGACATAGTGGTCGTCGACATAGTAGTCGTCGACGACGACGAAGTCTTCGCCGACGAAGACAATGGGGCCGTCGACGAGCATCCCGTCGACGGGATCGTCAACGAGCTTTTCTTCGACAACGAGGTCTTAGTTGTCGCCGTCGACGCCGCTGTCGTCGTCGAGATGGTAGTCGTCGACGGAGTCGTCGTCGACGGAGTCGTCGACGGTTTTAAAGCAATCACAGCCGGCGACGCCCCAATTTTCGTCGATGGAGCAGAGGAGACTTCTCTAGACTCTGTAGATTTTTTAAGAGGAGTATGAGGCAATGAAGACGAAGAAGCCCCTTTGTCTTTTGTCTTTTGCTTTTTTAGCTCTGTATTCTCTTCAGAAGTAGAAGATTTCCTCTTTTTTGAAGTTTTAGATTCCTCTTCAGAGTCAGATTCTGAAGTGACCTTCTTCTTTTGAAGCCACAGCAGAAGACGTGCCTCCCTGTCACGCAGGGTTTTCGCAGAAAAAGTTCTGCAATGCTTACAGTCTTTAGGCACATGTTTTGGGTGCAGACAATATAAGCAGTCCTTGTGGGGGTCTTCAGAAAACAATCTAGGTTTTCCACAGGATCTGCAGGGCATGAAGAGCCTCTTTTTAGAGCTTTCAGACATTATAAGCAAGAAATATGAAGCACAGTACCTCAATCCAGTAAAGGTAATAAACTTTCAGATGAACAAGAGGTCAATAGTTCACACAGGAACAAAACTGAGCAACCTCACACGAAGGCGGTTGGAAATCTGAGGCAGGAAGGCTCTGCTGGGGAGTGTGATGTCAGGGCTAGCAGCCAATTGGCTGAGTCTTGGACCACATAATGGTGAGGTTTGGTTACCAAATAAGATGATTCCCTATGGGATTTTGCTATGCAGTTTTTCTTATACTGCTGTGGTCATTCTGTTACCGTGAGACTCCCACCATGACGACGGGGAAGATACAAGCATGTGAATCTATGAAAGATTCAATACTGGAGAATATAAGAATATATACAGTTTGGATGGGAGGCAAAATGCAAAGAAAATAAATTGATTATTTCAACACATAAAGATGGAGTCGTCAGCCAAAAGTCTTGTTGTACGCAGTTTTTATTTCATAAGCGACAGCCAACGCGTTTCGCCCATACAAATGCTTCTTCAGGGCTGTGAAAGCATACAATGTTGAAATATCTTTAGAAAACTGATGGCCAGAGGCCAGGTTAACAAAGTACACCATTTAACAGAAAGTCATAGGTATTTTTAGAAAGCTGATGGCCAGAGGCCAGGTTAACGAAGTACACAATTTAGCAGAAAGTCATAGGTGTTAGGGAAGGGCAGAAAGGGACAAGGAAGAAAGAGAAAGTAAAGTCAAGAGAAAAAAGGAGAGCAGAAAAGCAGGAGACTGAAATTAAATAAAATGCGAGAAAGGGTTATAGTAATAGTGATGTATCACAAAGAAGAGTCAAAGACGCAGTCTACATCCACAGCTATTAAGGAAGTAGCCCATTGTTTCCAACTAGGGTGGAGGGCTCTTGCATTAGGAACCCTGGCTATTGTGACAGCCTCTAAGGCAGGCACTGGAGAAACGACAATAATGCGTTTACCTTGAGCAAGTGGCCGTTCCTGTATGATGGGCATTAGTACAGCAGTTAAAAAAAATTCAGTAGAAGCAAAAAGCATTTCCGCAGGTGAATATAAATATGATTTATAAGCTGTGGGTACTGTTTCTTATTTTCCGAAGGTGACATATGTAAATCCAATTGCGCCCAGTAAAATTCAGAGTTTTAACATGTGTATGTAATTGGCAAGTTTCAAGCAATTCAGACTATAAAGATCTGAGTGTGTCAGTATGTTCCAACGTCCAGTAGGAAGCAGAGAAATCTGGGCATATTAAGGCATAAAGAGGTTTAATGCGTTGTGTATAGTCAGGTATAAATATTCTGCCAAAATTCAGAATTCCCAGTAGGGACTGTAACTTCCTAGGTGTACTTGGAGGTTGCAATTGTGCACACTTTTCCAGAAAGTGAGGGGCAAGACTTTTTCCTTTCTTTGTAAGTTCACAACCTAAGAAAAGGACACTGAGAAATGCTATATAAGGTTTTTTCAAGTTAAATTTGTAACCAAGTTCCACAAACCGCAATATTATGCGATCCACTCTTGCTAAATGGGGGTTCAATTCTCATCAATCAAGTAGATATCATCTACATAGGATAAAGCATCAGGGTCAGTTTCATGAAGAATCGACATAATTCTTGCTTCAAAAACTCCTGGGCTGTTCTCATAGCCCATAGGAAGTCTGTAGTAGTGCATTTGGAATCCCATCATGCTAAAAGCGGGCCAGTCATGGCTCTTAGGAGCCAAAATGTGACTAAAAAACCATTGAAAATATCCAAAGTGTTTTATATTTTTTACACACTACACTGTTAATGAGCGCCGTACTATGGGTATATTGTACTGCAAAAGTGTGTGTATGATTGTTAAAATGTCTGTAATCTAAGACATTGCTATAAGAATGATCTGATTTCAGAACAGGAAAAAGAGAAATATTCATATGAGATACACAGGGTTCAATCACACCCTGGTACTCCAGCTGGGAAAGAAATTTCCTTTACTGGACTTTTCGCATCCCGTTCACTAGGATACTATGGTTGTACCTAAGGCGTGGACCATATAGGAATAAAATGATAAGAAGAATCCTTATCCCAACCAGTATGGTTTTAATACAGTGTAGGGGCAAATGGGAGGGCCCATTCAGATGCTTAAGCTTGTTTGACTTCCTCAGGGACAAGATGCAAGAAAGAAGGGAGTATGAAATCCTAAACCTGGGGGCATTCAAGAACAAAGGGTGGGGGGTCAGTCGACCTCCATCGAGAGAATGTCATAAGACGTAGTTAAATTGTCCCCAAAAATTGCTTTAATGGTGCATTTGACGTCACCTTCAATTTGAATATCCAAGTGATATAGTCTATCTGGAGGGAACACGCAGGTGTCCTCAGTCTCAACTGTAATAAATGTTTCAGTTGCTTTCGCTACCAGAAATTGGTGGAGATTCCGGCGTACTATGGCGACTTCTGCTGCACTGTCAAGGAGAGTCACCGGCCAAATCCTGTTCAGGAGGAGGGTTCTCACCATCTGAGGCATATTTAGCTGTTAAAGACGCAACTGTCTTCTTCTGAAAATCGGATTTATTCTAATAAATATGAAATACCAGCATATATAAAGCGCACAGCTACCTCCGGAAAGGTGTTCCGGTGTTGGGGGCTGACTGGAAGATTAAGCGAGCCATTGCCCAGAGTCACACGGTGCTGGGCTAACCTGCCTCCTGTGCCGGGGATCAAACTGTGAACCCCGTGGTCCGGAGTCAGGCACCCTGGCTGCTGTGACACACCTCTTCCACAAATAAGGATTTCTAGCCTTTCTCTTCATCTTCACGTCAGATGAGTGTTGTGTCTTCCTTTTTAATTTCACATATTCTTCCTGTCTGCGGTCAGATCACCCTCCTATATTATACTGATGGTCAGTAAGTCCTGAAAGAAATGAAGAGAAAGGGATCACAAATCTGATACCTGTCAGGAGTCATAATTTTGGTGCGATCACAAAAATCATATATCCTTTTCCTAGAATGCTGGAGGCAGAGAACCTCCACTTGTTCTACTTTTCTGCTGCTGTGGGTTACATTTGTCCCAGGGTTTATTAGGAAACTCATGGGTGGGTTTGGCATCATTGTTAGGACTAGGCTTGCTAAACAGTGCTATTGAAGGTCTGGTTCCCAAACTATTATCTCGTAAAGACGTACACACAATAGCTATAATCACAGGCAACTTGCGCTCGCGGTCGGCAACTCCCACTGTCGTAAGTCACTGGTGTATAGCCAAAAACGCTACTTCAGTTTTAACATTGGAAAAAATCATTTTGAGACGACTGGAAAATCCCCAACAAGTTTCATCCCCAAATCAAGTGTAGGACCTGCCCCATCCTTATTCTGTTTTTGTTTAAGACGTTCCTTAGAAGGAATATTATATTTGTATATTTTTTCCCAATGTGTTGGACACGATTCTGCTTACTACATTAAAGGTGGGTCTCTAAAAATATTTTAACTCAGAGCACAGTCACAGTGTATTCACCCAATCTTCAATTTTCGCCAAGAATCTAATGCATCTATAGGTGCATTTACCCTACAGTTTGGGTAGGTGGTTTGGGGTGTGCTAGTGATGATACTGATAGTGTGAGCTCACTTAATATCATTATGGACACTGTCTCCACTCTTGAACTTTTCACCTAAAAATCATTGCTTACAGGTTAGCGTAATTAGATCAATGAAAGCAAACAAGACTAAAACACTCAGAAAGCTTTAACCTATTACACAAAAGTCAAGGACGGGAAACAGTGTCATTATCAACTTGGAGGCATCTGTGGAAGGTGGTCATTTAATATTCTGAACAGCAGTGCATTCTTCTGAGGTTTGAGCTTACTAGGATAGAGCCAATTAATCATTACACAAATTTGAGGCCATTCCTTTTACTAAATTATTTTCTTATAACATCAGTCCCCTGGGTATGAACATGATATAGAGACTGCTGACTCAGCTACATAGGCAGCTCAAGGGAACAAAGATTAGAGATGCCATCAAGCCATTATACAGATGGGGTTAGTCACACTGTGAACTTACAAGCAGCAATTGGAGCTAGTGCGACAGCACTCATCACTGCCACAGACGACATTTCCATGATCCTTAACAGTGGAGCACATCAAACCCTCATTCTCTTGAATCTCTCAGTTGCATTTGACATGGTCTCATCCCCATTCTCATCAGGCACCAAAACAAGACTGTCCGCTGAACCTGCACCTTCTGAAAAGATAGAACTCAAACTGTCAGCCTGGCACCCTACTTCTCAAAAACTTGCAAACGCATCTGCGTAGAGCCTCAAGGATCATTGCTCAGCCAGATGATCCCTCTAGCCAACGACATCAACATCCTCTCCTGAGCCGAAAACATGCAACATATACTGTCCCTCTTGGACAAGATACCCCAGTACAAGAAACAAGTTCATCACTAACTGGAAGAAAGCCAACTGTCTCAAGCTCAATACTGAAATGACAGAAGTAGTGTTGTTTAGCAAGAACACCTTGCCACGGGATTCCAACTAGTGGCTGGCTGAAATCAGGCCCACACCCACGTCTAGCAACAACACTAGAAACCTCAGAATTACTATCAACTGCAAACTGGACAAGTTAACTCCATCACAACATCCTGCTTCCACAACCTAAAGATAATGAGGAAGATCTTCAAATGGCATCAAAACAACACCAGAAAAAAACATCACTCATGCCCTAGTCACCAGCAAGTAGGCCTACTGAAATAGTCTCTATGCCGGGACCACAAAGCAACTCGCCAGAAGACTACAAACCATCTAGAACTCAGCAACTTAGGTCCCACCTACCTTAACAGTCGCATCTCCTTCCACCAACCATTCAGACACTTCTGCTCCACAGGACTCCTACTCGCACACATCCCACGTATACACAGAAGCAGATCAGTAGGGAAGGGCATTCTTTTACATCGCTCTTAAAGCAGAGAAAGACCTCACAGTCCATATCATAGCACCCTCCTTCATGAACTCCGCAAGAAGCTGAACACCTGGTTTTTCAATTAACTAGCCCACTCTAGGCAGGGCTAAGCACAAACAGCGGCTCAGCACCAGAATACCCTAGTGGATGATAATGCACTTTGCAAAAACACATTAAATATGTTATCAATCAGGGCACAGGTGGACAGGATACTACCACTATCAGATGTGGACAACATGGCAACCTTTCAAAATGAGTCTGCAAGAGACAAGTTGTGACAATAGAAAGAAGCAAAATAAATAACTCTCAGTAATTCATAGAGAGTGAGCACCACACACTGTGACCTAACGCTACCTCTGAGTTATTATCAGCCAGGCAGCCATGCATGCTTGACACAAAGAAAACTAAGATCATGTTTAAATGTTAACTGCACTTTCACACGTCTAGTTAATGCCACATACCATTGGTTGATAACATATTCAAGATGGTGTTGATGCTTTCATTAACACTTTTAATGATTTATAGTTGCTGATGAAGCCTATGGTTGTAATTAAGATATACATATACCGATGGAATGACCAGATGTAGAAAATATATATCTAGTTGCATTATTTTTCTGCATATGCGTTTTAACTGTTATACTGCTTTTTAGAAAGATATATTGTTCTTTGAGCATAACAGTTTTCAGAATTTGCATTTGGCATAAGGACAGCAGTAATAATATACTATTTAGTGGTATTTAATGAATGTCAGCTGTTTCCTCCTTTCAAATCATGCAGTTTGATCAGGCTTCAGACTCCAAAGGAGTAAATTGTTAAATGGAAACTATAATGAAATATTACGCTATGGGGTTATTTCTCGTTAAGTACTTGCTGTGTTGAGCAGGCTGACCTATATGTACAGTTCCTTTCAGAAGTGCATGCTTACACGAAACCTGTGGCTATTGTAATAATTTGTTGACTGACAACATAAACTGTTTTAGATTATACATTGATTTGAAGAGCAAAATCTAAAGAAAAATAAAATGCATATAGCAAAAGAATAGATTTGTCAAGCCCAAGCTATGATTAGTAAAATCATCTGTTCTTGGCTGTTTTACCTCTTGACCGCAAAATGACAGGTTTAGGAAAAGTACTTGGGCAGCCATAGTTTATGGTAGAAAAGACAACCCTTCGTAAATGTATTCCAGGGCACCCCTTAGTGCTTTTAGTAACTATCAGTGAGCTGATGTGGGACACTTAGGCAGTGCCGACTTAACGCATGGGCACGATGGGCAGTTGCCCGTGGTCCCCGTAAGCATAGGGCCCCCATGCAGACCCGAATGTAAGACACATTTTCTGTTGAACATTTTTATTCATGTGAGTGGTTGTGTAGGCAGGGCCAAGTGCATTGCTTTGCGCGAGGGCCTATAATGCTGTTAATACAGCCCTGCATTTAGGGACTCATTTAACATACTGCACGCAGGAACAATGGATCCCCAGCCTCTGCAAGGTCCCCCCTCAGCCACTGTCAGACGAGAAATTATTGAATTTCAGTTGGTCAGTCACGAAATGCGGCATGGGGGGTTTAGCAGCATGTTTTGTAAAGACAGACTCTAATTTGTGTCAGCACAGTGTTGATTTGTCCTCTCTGAGATCGTCATGCAGCCGACAACCACATGGCAGCTGGCCTGTTACCACAAATCTCCAAACAGCTACCCAGCAATCTACTGGAATATTAGCACTCTTGCAAATCAATGTGTAGGTGTGACCTTAATCCAGACGGTGCATCAGATAATTTTTGAAGTTAATACAAGACCACAACATATCAAAAGGCCACTAGTTGGCAGGCAGTAAGCAGACTACCTAGGCAAATACGAGGGTCACATTCAGTAGACACTGAGATGCAACTGTTGTGCATATTGGGATGGCCTTGGAGAAGGATCACAATACAATTCTTCTTTGGTCCGACCAGGCTGCTCACTAGAGCTATCTTGTGAGAAGTGTACTGCTGACCTGGACATGGACATCAATGATGTGGACTTTGTTCTATTTAGAAAAACACAAGGATATCCCAGAATCCCTAATTTATGTTTATGCCACAGGATACATCTAACCCCCAGGAAAATCAGCAAATTTTATGGGGCAAAAATTCACTGTGCCCTAGGTGAGCAGAAGATGAGGAGGGTTTATTACATGCTGTGAGGATGTCACATCCTTGTACCCTATTGGCAGCAAATTATATACTTACTCTATTGTAACAGACAGGCCACTTCAGATGAGCCCAGAGACCTGCTTACTGGGTCTGTTCCCACACCCCACCAGTGAGAAGACAACCAATACATTCATAGATTTGGTATTACTACTGGCCAGATGACATATTTCAGTGAACTGGAAATCCCTCAGTGTTCAAATTTTGGAGCTCTGGAGAGGTGACATGCTGAAGTGACAGACACAGGGAGGTCAATATTACAAATGAAGTCACCTGATGTGGTGGAAGCATGGGATATGATACTGCATGAGACATTGCACCAAGCTGAGTGGGTGAAGTGAGGGAGTGAGAGAAATGAGTAGGGAACTGTTCGACCTAACAGCCTTAGGGAGGTCTTCCCCCAAATGTTTTCCTTCCTTCTGAACTTTCACGTTTCTGCTGGTATTAGGACTCTGCACACTTAACCACACCTAACCAGTGCTAAAGTGCTTGTGCTCTCGCCCCTAAACATGGTAATGTTGATTCATACCCAATCTGCATATTTAATTTTCTTATTAGTTCCTACTAAAGTGGTAATACATGTACCCAGGGCCTGTAATTAAATCCTACTCGTGGGCCTGCAGCACTGATTATGCCATCCACTTAAGTAGCCCTTTAACCATGTCTAGGCCTGCCATTGCAGAGCCTGTGTGTGCAGTTCACACTTCCATGATGACCTGGCCAAATAAACCTTTTGCCTGGTCCAAATCTTCCCTTTTGAAACATATGTCACACTTAAGGAAGGCACTGGACAATCCGGAGGGCAGGGTGTAATGTATTTAAAAGGCAGGACATGTACTTTAAGTTTTGCATGTCCTGGCAGTGGAAAACTCTCAAACTCGTTTTTAACTACTGCATGGCCTATCTCCCCCATAGGATATCATTGGGATTACCTTATTACATGTTATAGTGTAATTTCCAATTGGGAAGAGATAAACCCTTCAAGTCTGGTGTCTCTGAAATCACAATTTAAAATCCAAACTTATGGTGAAGTCAGGTTTTAAATGCAATTCTGAAAAGGCCACTTTGAAAAAGTTGGCATTTTCTTGCTTTACCCATTTGTGCCTGTGGCCTGTCTCTGATCACATGGGTGGGTGTAGTTGGCAGCTGAGCTTTGTGTAGTCCTAAATAGCAACACACAATGGGAGTTTTGGTGTGTCTCAATGGGCCATCTCTGACAGGATGGGAGGGAGGAGCTGGGTACAGCCTCACGTACACCTGAATAGGCTTTGTCTTGCCTGCACAGATATCGCTGCATACCCCTCCTGAGCCAGGGCAGGAAGGGAGAACATCTGTGCACAACAAAGGCATGTCTTTGAAGCCTGTCCCTCTTCAAAGGCACTACTGGGTATAAAGTCTAGACCTCAGACACCAGAACTTCAGTCCACTGCTGAACCTGCGGATAGTCTGC
Organism: Triturus cristatus; assembly: GCF_964204655.1. Classification (NCBI taxonomy): domain Eukaryota; kingdom Metazoa; phylum Chordata; class Amphibia; order Caudata; family Salamandridae; genus Triturus; species Triturus cristatus. Next base: position 139,036,455 of record NC_140591.1, on the reverse strand, counting down.
CAGGAAGTAGGACTGCTACTGCTCAAATGATTGCCACCCCGCTGGACTGCTACTCTGAAGGAGGTGCTGCCCTGCTGTGCTGACCTCTTGCCTGGGAAGGAAGAACTGGATCAGGAACCCAACCTGAACCGAGGACCGCAGAGACTCAAATGGCTTGTCTGCCGGCCTCCTGACCTGACCCTCAGTGACATAACAGGCTCCTCACAGCTCCTGGATACGTCTTCAATGGGTTCCTGACCTCAAGAGGCACCTCTCGGGTCCCGGGCCCTTGGTGTATTTCTTAAATTGTACAAGTTAATCTTTTGAGCTCTTCGCGAATGGGCCAGTTCAGTCCGGAATCGCGCCGCTCGATGTATTCATTTCTCCCCCTTTTTTTCCTCGTTTGCCAATGTCAATGTCAGATATTCTTGTAGAGTGCACATCTCACCGTGAGATCTCATTGAGCTCTTTCTAAGCGTGCTGCATTCTGCAGCACACATAGAAAGAGGAAATCACCTCTGGTGATTGTTTATGAACTGGAAGGTGTCCCTTCCTGCACATAAACAATCAGAAATTGTGTTTTTCAACTTCTATGTGTGCTGCATTAGCACACATAGAACTTACTAAATGTCATTGTTTTACTGATTGTTTATGTGCAGGAAGGGACACCTTCCAGTTCATAAACAATCACCAGAGGTGATTTTCTTTTTCTATGTGTGCTGCAGAATGCAGCACGCATATAAAGAGGAAAAAAACTAGGAGAAATAAATACATTTCTCCTCGTTGCTCATCCCTACGACTCCCCTGGGGAGGCGTAGCAATCAGATTCATTCCCAGATTTATGATTTCGCTTAAATCTGGAAATGTGTCTGGTTCGATGAATGTTGCTTGGGAACACCCACAGCAACACCCATGCAAAGCCCCTTTCATGCAAAGTGCTGCATGCAAAGGGGCCATATGTACAAGTACACGAAAAGTCAAGGATGGGGCACTAAAATGCAACGCGGGTGCGTCACAAAACTGTGTTGCACCGATGGCGCAATGGGCTTGTAAATCTGCCCCGGTATGCTTTGCAAGTTTGCGAACGCCCAAAAATCTGTATATTTATGGGTAGTTAGAAACTCCGAACATGCTCCTTTCCTCTCCTGGAAATGATCACAAAGATACTCTAGCCCACTATTAGAGTAACTTCCGTTCTAGGATAGGAAGGGGAATACATCGACCTCAGATAAGGTGGAGATGTAGGGGAACGCACCAGTGGCGCAAGGGGCTTGTAAATCTGCCCAGAGGTTTGTAAGGTTTGGTAGCCTCCCATAACTTAGTCAAGTCTAATAAATAGTGGAATCTGCCCATAAGCATGAGGTAGCAAGTAGTAACACGTAATTAATAAACAATGTTTTTATTGTTGATCTTTCTAACAGTTTTAGTACAGGTATCAAACATTTAATTATTATAATTACCAGATTGAGACTAATTTCAAGTGTGATTCAAATCCAAAATCAAATGGCTAATTCTCTTCCCTTAAAATACATAGTATCAGCAGTTTGGCCTCTAATGGGACTGTCAGTCCAGTGACTGCCTTCATCACCTCTGTAACCATGCTCCAGAAGTGTTGGATTAAAGGACAGTCCCAGACCGTATGCTACCACATCACCTGGCACATGCGTCCGACTTGCAGCAGCCCATCCGGTGTAATCTGGATCCAGGGGCGTAACACAGGGTCCCGCAGCCCCCGTGGTGCGGGGGGCCCGAGATCCTGGGGGCCCCCTCAGCACACAACTCTGGCCGGAGAGCTCCTGATTGAGCCCGGAGGGAGCCCCTCCATGTATCTTGCAGGGAGGCCCCTTCAAGTTTCGTCACGCCAGTGTCTGGAATCAGAGAAGTAAGAACTATGTAACACACAGAGTTGCGCCAAGCAAAATCGGGCTCGTATGGCTACCTCCCTGGTGCTCTGCAGAGCCTCCGCCCATTCCTTGTCTTCCAAGGGCAATGGGCCCACATCCTCCGTGATAGCCTCTCACAATGAAAGAAGGGGGTCCGTGAGTTATTCATTATTTTTTTGTGTGCTAGGGAGACTGTCTTAGTGGGAATAGGATCCAGGAGCTGCTGGTTATCCATAGGGAAGGTGTCTGGCAAATGGTCACCCTCGGGCAGGTGGCATTTTAGTGCATGTTGTAGCTGCCTGTAACGAAATATCTTCCTCTGATCTAGGGCATATTCCGTCCGCAACTCTTTGAAAGTTTGCAGTAAGTCCTACTCCAAACATCTCCCAGCTTGTCTATTCCTATCAGGCGCTATCACGTGTGGCTTTGCAGCCTCTTCACCTCCCACAGGCTATCACTGTTCCATAGTGGGGTTTTTCTTGTTAACTTATCCCTCCACCCCAGATGTCGACTGGTCATCGTCCAAGCCTGCACTACCATCTGGGTGTGAAACTGTAGCATTTCTTTCTTTGAGCTCTCATAAAGAAGAGCAGGGTACCCCCTATCAACAATGGCCTAGTAGTCCACCCTATAGGCTGGCTTGTCTCTCCCACCAAACACCCAGTCATTCACTACTATCAACTGGGCCGTCCAGTAGTAGGCTCGGAGGTCCGGAACTGCAGGCCTCCGTCAAAGACCACGTGCTGGAATTTCACTAGGGATACGCGCCCTCAACACCTGTCCCAAAGTAGTGTCCTCAATGCACTGTTGACTTTGCAAAAGGAATTTTATAAGGGTTGTTTGGGGTATATATTAAAGAGCACAGCTCTCCTCATTAAGGAAATAGGTTGCGTATGCCAGTGGGTGGCATCCGCCTGAACGCGATCTAATTGGGGGAGCAGGTTATGTCTTGGGAAGTATGCCTCACTTCTGGTTATATGAACCCCCAGGTAATGGAACCTCTTATTCTCTACCAGGGCCGGGTAGCGGGAGGAAGGACCAACTTCCCCCGAGAGCGGGAAAGATCAGGGACTTATCCCAGTTCATTTGGTAGCCCGAATAGCTCCCGAAGAGTTTGAAGATATGGAGAATCCGTGGAATCATGGAGCAGGGCATTGTCACGTAGAGCAGGATATGGTCCATGTAGAGGGACATCCATTCCTACCAGTCGCCACTGCCAACAATTACCGGAATCAAGGGGTCCTGGCTTGCCGGACTGCCAGGGGCTTCAGGACCAAGGTGAAAATCATAGGAAACATATAACCTTGTTATAATATGAGAATATGTTCCCATTCAACACTATCAAATGCCATTCTTGTGTCTAAGGAAAACACTGCTGTCTCCTCAGCCCCTGATTTTGCTGTCATGTACATTAGCCCGTATAGGCAACGTAGGTTAAGACGTGTGCTCCGTCTCGGCATAACACTGAATTGGTCAGGATAAATCACTGAAGTTATGACTCCTGATTTAGCAAAACCTTAGCCAGTACTTTCGGTTCCATGTTGAGCACAGATATAGGGCGATAACAGATACAGGCCGTTTCAGGCTGACCATTCTTTGGAATTACTACTATTATGGCTGTCCTCTGGGAGAGCCCCAGGGTCTCTACCAGCCAGGTACATATTGAGGAGGTAAGGTGCGATCTTGTGAGATCTTCCTCCGAGAGGGCATTCAGTGTCATGGTCACTAGGAGCTCTGTGCAGTCCACCCCAGACCTACAGGACCTAGATGCATATATGCTTTTGCAATAAGCTGCAAATGTCTTGGCTATTTCCCCGCTTCTGGTATATTTTACACCCACGGGTCGTGACGTTCAGTCACCCAGTTCCTGCCTATTGTCCAGCCATGCAATAAGCTTGGTAGCCTTATTGTCCACGTCACCACCAGGGCATGAGCCCTTGCATCATTTTTTCAATGTCCTTCAGTTCTTGCTGCTGAAGAAGAAGCGGTGTACTAAGTCTGCCCCCTGGCCCCTCCCTTCAGTATCTCAGCTTTTAGAGAGTTAATCTGTCTTTCCAGGTTCTGATATCATGCCAGGTCTTCCTTTTTCTTTTCCCCTATTAGGGCCTGAACATGTCCCTGTACCACCACCTTATATGCCTCCCAAAGGTTGCAGTGCGAAGCTACCGACCCCACATTATGTTGAAAGTAGTGTTCAGTACCCTCCACTATCTGCCCCCGCATTTTCCTATGCTTCAAGTGCCATGTAGCTATTCTGGGTGGTACAATATTGCCCACCGCCAGTCCTGCGAATCAGGTAACCACCAGGAAGTGGCCTGAAATGCCTTGCGCTAAATGCTGAGTGTTACGGAAGTGGCCTATACCGTGGCAGTATGCGAATAAATAATCCAGTCGGGAGAGACTACAGTACGGAGCTGATAGGTGTGTCTATTGACGTTCTGTCTTGTTTTGGGTCCTCCATAAGTCGGCCAACCTCAAAGATTCCGAGACGTTTTTAAAGGGAGTCCCACTCCTGGTGTCCTCTTTTTCCGGCCATCTATCTTGTGTCATGGACATGACATCATTCATATCTGCCCCCAGGATCAGGGAGCCCACCAGCAAGTCCAGGAGTGTCACCCCAAGGGAGGAAAGGGTGTCTCCCTGCATCCTGGGTGGGGCTTAGACAGAGCCTAGGTTTAGAATGCTTCCCCTCCCTCCTGCCTGTTTGGAATGCATATCTACCCAAAGGTCTGGCCCGGGGTGTATGTCGTTGCAGAACGGAGTAGAATACTCGTACCCTTTGACTCCGAGAAGTAGCCCGTATGTGCAATTAGGGTGTATCCCCATCTGTATAGGGCTCTAAAATGTTGTCTCTTTAGGTGGGTTTCCTACAGGAAAACTAAGTTGTGCTTTTGACATTTTATGTATTGCAGTACCAATGTGCACTTAATCTGAGACCCCAACCCGCTGACATTCCAGGACATAATTTTAAGTTCTGATTGGTTACATACCCCCATCATACAGCGGTCTAAGTGTTTTCACCATTGTAGACTGTGTCACCACTCCCTGATATGGAATTGTCTCCCCAGCCTGGCCCATGTGTTCACCATTATTTCACTGAGTTCCTTGCCACCTCTGATAAAACTACACTAAACAGAACTTTCCCCAAAACTCCCACACTCCCTGTTACCCTGCACTATGGGACTAAAACTGCCCACCTCCGCAATTTTTAGAGCGCCTGTCGCCCTCAAGTGTAATTTAAACATGCTAGGGAGTTGCCCGCTCCACTCTTTCCTCCCTGTGAGCCTGTACCACATATCAACAATCTATGGTCACTGGGAGATCCAAGGCCACGTAACCAGGCCCCAGGGGGCCATCAGACATTCCCTCAAGTCACCTGATGGGGGGAAAAGAAGAGTCTAGGAGGGCATAGTCCATCCATCTGGTACCCAATGTCTGCAAATGTAATCCCTCCTCCTCCCAGGCTCCCGCCCAGACTCATAACCCCAGCTTTTGATGAGATTCATGCCTTTTGGCATCAATGTGTTCATGCACTCAGGTCTCTGGATCCCCAGTTCTCACCTGCACCAAACCCTCATGTGTTCCAGGCCAAGGTTACTTCTGGATTCGGTCCGTGTCTTGCCGGCAGTCATCCCCACTCGGGGAGTCCCCCTCTTGGGTGTTGTGGGGGTAAGTCCTACTCATGCCCTTCTGTCTCCAATGTTACTCTAGCCTATTCCATACTGCTGCAGGTGAATGGAAAAAACAGGATTTTCCCTCAGCAAGAACTTGCAGTTTGGCCGAAAATAGCATCATATATTTTAGTTCTTTTTCTTGGCGCACCTTCTTCACTTGATCATAGCTCCTTTGTTGCCTCTGGACTTGAAAAGTGAAGTCTGGCAAAAAACAGATAGTGCTGTTTTCTTACTTCAGGTCCCCTTGTGTATAGTCCCCCTGTAAGATTGCATCTCGGTCCCTATGCTGGAAAATCCTAGCTAATATGGTACGCGGCGGGGCCCCAGGCCTTGGTTGAGGGACCGGTGCACTATGCGCCCTCTCGACTGAGAAGAACTTTGAACGGTGTTTGGGACGAAGATAACTTAACAGGTCCACAACAAGCAGGTCCATGCTTTGGGCCTCCACACCCTCAGGCACACCCACAATACATGTATTCTTGCATCTGGACCTTCCCTCCTGGTTCTTGACTCTCGCCACTAACAACTTCTGCTGTTTTGTCAATGTCCGTACTTGCTTCTCCAGAGACTTAGAAGAGGTCTGAAGATCATTGATGTGGGTCTCCGTGGTTCCCACGTTGTCAGACATGTTCTGGAAGTCCGCCTGCAGGAGCTCCACATCAATGGTGACTGAGTTTATTTTAGGTTCAAGGGAGGCCTTGAGATCCTGTATTGCCAACATGAGTGCCCTGAGGGAGGGATCTGGGAGAGTTGTCGAGTCTCTGGGCTGTTCCATCCCCTCCAAATGCTGCCTGGGAACTGCATATTGATCTATGTTGGTTTGCGACTGTCCCTGCTCCTTGGCTTCACTATTTCTCTGTGGTGTCAGGTCTCTCCGAGGTCTACTAACGCCGCTCCCTCGCCGAGTGCTCTCTTGCGACCAACCGCTCAGCACACGGCTCACCAACAAGTGAGGGTAGCCTCGAACCGTCCACCATCAGGCACCAGGATACTACAATAGAGTTGCCTCTAGTGATTCACCTCGGGCCTCGCCACTTTCTCCGTGGTGTCTAGGGTATATGCGGGGTCTCACTGCACTTTCCACTACTGTAAACTGTTGTCACACTAACATCAATGGCAGTCTTTCTGCTCCCTTGATCTGGGCCTGAATCAGCTCTCATGCTACTCAAGGAGACACAGGGGGTAAACTGCATATGGCAGCCAAAGAAGGGAGTAGCAGTGTCACCAGACCACTCCGCTCTGTCAAGCCATACAGGTAACCAAGCGACTCTGATCATGGAGCCAGGGGGGCCGGCCCGCCCGAATCACTCCTCTGGCCTAACAGGGCTTCTGGCTCCCAGCTCCACCCTCCGCTGCGAGCAGGGCCCTTGCTGCCTTGAACCCTTGGGAAAAGAAAGGGAGAGTGGGGGCCAGCACAGTTTCCCCCTATGTGTCACCATTCGCACCTCAACTATAGTCCTTCTAGTGCTCCTGTAAGGGCACAGCCGATGCGAGTCTCCTCATGTCGCGGGGCCTAGGCTCGGCGCCTGCTCTCCCACGGCCAGGACTCCCTGTAGATAGCATCGGTAGAGTTAGCCCAATTGTTGCAGGCTGCCAGGCCCGCTCAGGGCTTCTGGGCACTCGTGTTAGTCTGATCTGCCTTTATGGACATCGCCCCGGTCTAAACTCACCTCCGCTATCCAGTTTGGTAGGCCCAGGTGGGTTTCGGGTCCCCACCTGGAAATCTCCTTTACAGCTGTCGGGGCCAGCTGTGACAAGGCAGGCCCCCAGTGCTTTTTTGGCTTTGGCTGCTTGCCCTGCCGCAGCTGGGGTGTGTTGTGCACTATGGGCTCTGGGTCTTTATTGGAGGAAAGCTGATCTGCTCACCAGGTCACGCCTCAGGCCTCACTCTCATCCAAGGACCCTTTGGGAGGCCGGTGGGCCCGATATCCACCTCTGGGCCGGGTTGGCCCCACCAGATTACTAAGCAGATCACTGTAACCCAGAATCCTTTGCAAACCTCAAACTTTGTCAAAAAAGCCACATTTTCCTCACATTTCTGTGATGGAAAGTTCTGGAATTGGCATAGATCCACAAATTTCCACCACCCCGCATTCCCCAAAGTCTTCCGATAAAAATGGTACGCCACTTGCGTGGGTAGGCCTGGTGACCGCGACAGTAAACAGCCCAAAACGCAACTTGAACGCACTACATTTTTACAGTGAAAACTGACCCTTTTTTGGGTACGGTAATTGCTATCTGTTATGGGTATTGGCCTCGAAAACTGGGCATAACACATTACAAGGGGCACAAACCATGGGGTATGTCTACAAGGTGGCGATATAAAATTATTGCCGCTTCTGCGGCCGTTTTCGGACGAAAAGCGGCGATAATTTTATCACTATATCAGCAAGGTCACGCTATCGCGTGAAACCTTGCGTTAGTACCTGAATTCCTAACGCAAATCTTTGCATCTCTAATGAGATGCAGAGTGGGCGTTCCTCCCCAGGATAACGGGAGAAATGTCGCTAAGCGACATTTCTCCTATTATCAAGCCTCACGCAAAGCAGCATAGCGACAAGAAAAGTAGCCATACCCTCTGTTATCGCTACTTTCCTTACGCCTGCTTTGAAACTGACTTAGCCATGATAGCCTATGGAAGGTGGATATCATGGCTAAGTATGTGAGGCCCTATCAGCAAGCTATCGCCAAACTTCGTGGGATTATCGCTGGGTTTCCAGCGATAATCTCACGTTTGGCAGTTAGCGCTAGGATTTTTATCGCTTTTGAGATAAGCGTTGCTAATAGCACACTATCTCAGCGATAAAAATCCACGCTAGCCGGCGATAATTATCCTAGCGCTAAGTGCGCTTAGCGATAATTATCGCCAGTTGTTGCTGATATGCCCCCAAGTATCGTGAGGCATATAAAAAATACACCTTATTCATCCCAGTTTCACACCTGTGTAGACCACTCAGTTACTGAAAGATTACTAGTGAACCTTTGCAAAGGACAAGTTGTAGCTTTTTTTTTTATAACATTTGCTCCGTTTGAGCTAGAATTAAAATGTATAGGCCTGGATTGGAGACTAATTCTGCCATTGGCTTGCCTCATGCTAGCAAAAAAAAAAAAAATCATGCTTACAGTGGCTTTCATTCAGGATTCTTTGTCAATCATATTTTGCTTCCGCCCACCTTAGCAAACAGCTTGGGTAAATGGGTCAGCCACTTCATCTGTTACTTGCTAACTTGCACTAAGATTGATGACATTTTGCCAGATCACATGTGCATACCTCTTGAAAGTAGGGAATTGTAGTATCGGGCCTGGGCTGCTGGGCCTCTCCTTTATACTTTTGCCAAATTCTTTGCACATACTAGATATGTTTGCAAATAAAAATCATCCACTCGCCAAGGTCGGGCCTATGGGCTTTGTCAATGTTTGATTTTTTGGGGAAACCTGTAAATTATGCAGCATGTTTGATTATGTGGCAAACAGAGTAAATCCATGGATATGCCGAGTACACAATATGCAATGTATAGCACAGGGTGCATATTCAGTGAACCATGTGCCGCATGGGATATATATGGACTGGACAGTGCTGAATGCCTAGGCTGCTCTTTGTACTATGCATAGTGCATTATATACAGCTTTAAGTACATAATGCTATGCAAAGTGCACATCAGATGATGTTCACACATAGCATAGCCTATGTGACACAAAATTTACATTATCAAATACATAACGCATAAAGCACGCCTTTGAATGCAGAGTATAAAATACCCTGCGCAAGGTATGTATAGCATAATGGAAAGTGATCAGCATATTCTGGCCGGCACGTAGTGCTCACTACATTATAAACATGGTGCATAAGCACTGCACAGCAAAATCTGTACACAACTCTCAAAATACAATCACAATGTATACAGCACAGACCTAGAACAAGGGCCAGCTTACACATACTGCATAACCACAGATATGCAGAAAACAACACACAAAGAACATGACGCACATTCAGAATCCAAGGTTCACAGTATGAAACAAGCCTGTCTCACAGTAATGGCACAGCAACGTGCATAGTGTTTGTGGCACTTGCTACACAATACGTGCTTCAAAGCCCCGAGCACACGAATGCTCGGATCAGGGGGACACACCGAATGGTACACTGCACAGGACAGTGTCCAGACCCCAGGGTACTCAATGCATACTGAGGAGTCCAGGAGACACTGACAACAAAGTATATCTGGCGATAACTGCCATATACACTGCGCATGCAACACCCACATAACATACAGAGATGCCCTCCAGATGTACACAGCACCGTGTGCCCAGGCTTTGAGGAGCCTGATTACAGGGGAGTCCCGAATCTATAAGTAATGACGGCACAGTGCTCAAGCTGAAAGTAGTGTGAACATAAATACTACATGACACATACAATAGTTAAACCTGCCAGCAGAAATACTGTACACAGTGCTTTACTGTAAACTTTCATGTGGTAAAATTGCTCATAAAAATAAGATCTCTGCGTTTGGTATTAAATAATTGCAAAATACAGTGCCACAAAAATGCCGCAAAATTCCTATATCTGTGCTGCTAAATTTCCATATTTGTGCTGCAAAATTTGCTAATCCATGCCGCAATATCCTGGGGGGTCTGCTTAGGGGCTTTACGGATGTATGACATTACAACGCATGTTATTACAACGCGTGCAGTTACATCGCATGCATTACAACGCATGCGATGTTACAACGCTATGCCATTACAACGCAAGTCTTTACATCGACTTGCGCTAGATGGCGTGCTAACAATAGAAAAGTGTAATTTACTATTCCAACTCCAGTCCACTTAACAGTAGGGAAGGTGTTGGGATAGTAAACTACACTATTTGTAATGTTAGCACGTCATCTTGCATTGTAATGGCATAGCGTTGTAACATCGCATGCGTTGTAACGCATGCGATGTAAAAGCTGTGCGTGGTAAAAACCGCGTTGGAATGGCTGTTCCCCGGGCTTTACATCATAACTCCTGGATGGACTAAAGTTTATACTTGATAGAGAAATTAAGAGACCCCTTTCCTTGCAGCTACACTGCAGATAATCCTCTAACACTGACTGTCACACCAAAGTTTCTTTATCATGCATTTCTTATGGCAAAGAAACCAATATTAAATAGCTGTAAGACCAGAGATTAGTCCAATATGGACGCCTGGCTCAAATAGCACCCTGGGAAAAGCGTTTCACAGACCTAAAGGCACATTACATACATTCAAGTCTATCTGGGCAACGTCAATGCTATCACGATAAATAATGGTTTATGTAATCTACTTTTTTCTCACTTTCTTGCTTGCAGTGACATCTTTTCTGTATATAGGTGAAATTGTACTGTCTGACAAGGGGACAATATACAGATAATAAATATAACCTGAGACCATGAATTTCAGCTCCTAATGGCACAAGTAACTGTAGATTAAGCAGAATGTATATGCCTCTATGATATTGTTTCACAAGACGTCTGGAGATAAGAAAACCTAGAGACTGACAGGCCTAGAGTGAGAACACAAAATAAGCAATGGCAACAATGTCAAGCCAGGCCTCCTCTTTTCCTTTTTCTTTCCAAACGAATCCAGGAGGTAGAAAGAAGAAGTTTATTGATGATATAACTCCACCCAGCACACGGAGCATCCCTTCAATAGAAAGCACGAGCGGAAACTCAAGAGTAACTTTCGAGCCTCTATCAACGGACCCTCCATGGGTGAGCCACATATTCAAAGGTAAACCAAGATACATAAGAAAGCATCTTTTGATGCACGAGCACAAATGGAATACGACCAAGGCATCGCGCGCTACCTGCGCGGTGTATGTCTAACACAATACATTAGAAATACAATAAAGCATTGCGCGAGTCGCGCAATGCACATTCACCATTACACAATCATTCATTTTCTCACTCGCTCTAAGAGGGCACACTCTCTTTTCCTCTCTCTCTCTTTCTCTCTTTGCCTCTGCTGTGCCTGCTGCCACCATGAGCCTCTGGGGAAATCAGAGAGAGACGTAGCAATCCTCGACCTCCAACCTAGTTAAACGCTCTAACCTAGGGGTGGAGACTGGTCTGCTCTCACTTGTGCACTGAGGCCTTGTGCTATGTGTGTCATCTAGTCCGACATTCTCAACACCGACCTGCAGGAGCATAGTTTTACTTATTTTATTTAATGTATTTATTTATAAAGTTTTGTATATCGCGAACATGACCCTAGTGGGTATCAGAGCACTCTACATGACGAGATGTAGAGCAACAACTTGCCTGGTAAATAAGAAACACATGCGTGAGAGTCATACATATCAGAAAGTAAGATAGGATTATAAGGATTGGTCAGCAATAGAAAGGCCAATCGCCATAAGAGATTGGTTTACTTCTTTCTCCTAAACCCTTTTCACCCTAAGCCTGAATTCTCTTTTCTACATTTGATACCTTGCCAGAGGGGTAAGGGGGCTCCAAAGGCTGAAAATGAGAGCCTGGCCTTAACCTCCACACATCAGAGCTCCCAGGTCAGAACAGATGGTGGAAGCTATTCACATTTATGGCGGTTTTCCAATGCAAGATAGTTCTGGGATTTCCTGTGATATCACTTCCTGTTTCTTTAGTATAATAGGCGACTGGATTCAGGGGGAGATGCGCAACAATGCAGCCGATAGTGTTTTGTGGTATTCTTTGATCCTTGTCCCATTGTTGTTTCTTCACAATTTACCTTGAATTCAAGAATCTTCGACAAGTTACCCGAGTCGGAATTCTTCACTATTCCCTTCTGGGTAGTTTAGCGCGCTGCTAATTGTGGTCGTTTAGTGTCCTGTTATTCAAACAGGACTAACAGGCTCATTTTTTATTTAATTGTTTCTTTGATGTAATTGATGTGAACAAAGTACCAAGGAGCATGATTTGGAGCTGTGATCCTCTCTCCAGGGACGGCAGGGGCATGTATGAGGCCTTGTTTATAGGCATTAATACATTTGACATAGGTACAATTGAACCAGATATGGTGCACATTGAGTTTCTTTTCTTCGAGGGCGGGTATGGGACCTTAAGAATTGTGGGTCACACTGACAAAGGCGTCTTGAGTGGTGTCGGGGTACAGAAACAAATCAGACTGCTAATGGAGATAGGCAGTACGTAGACAATGTGTTAAAATCAAATCAGATCGGGCATCACAGCTGTAATTCGGCACCTCGATTTGCCTGATGTAATTCAACCGTGGAATGTATCATTATGGGCTGTGTTTAGCTCATTGCATAGAGTTCCGTTGTTGCACACTGTTGTATTCTCAAGTCAAATAGTATTTCCATTTAGCTGTCTCTTTAAGGCATGCGACATGTGTACTTTCATGTAAGCCCAAGGTTCTATTTGGAGCCTCCAGGGTAAACAATTCTACTGTAGTGGTCAGTTACACCTGGACCCTCACTATGGTGAAGATTGTTATTCCGTGCTGGTAATAAATTGCTCATCTCAAGCTATACAGCCTGGATCATTTGTAATATTTTGCAACGACTGGTTCAAGAAGAAACTCCTGCCTATCTCCAGCACGGAAGCGGAGTGTTTCAACCCACGTAAATTTTTTTTGTTTTTTTGGGTGTCTTCAATTTGGATTTATGCGATGATTTACATGCGTAAGGAGTTGTGAGGAGTGCGAGGAGGAGACATACGGCAATTTGGATCGTCTTGGCACCGCTTGCAGGCACTTTGTTTTTAAAAGAAAATTTGGGCTGCATCTGATCGAATTGAGATCGCATCTTTTAAAAATGGACTGTTAGCGCTCACCGCTTGTTGACGCTTCGTTCCAGTGCCCGCGCTACAGCCTGAACTCATTGCCTCATTGCGCTCCACTGCCGTGTTCTCCCCTGGAATCAACCTCGATTTCCGGAACACGTAGCTGAAGGCGCTTACATCACCGCGCTAACGCTACGTGTACATCCGGCGGCCATCTTGTGGTTACTTACCAACGCGCCACAATTCATTACACAGGAGAGAAAATCATGAGTCGGCAGCATTAATTATTAATTATTATTGAAAATGTGAGCTTGCATTTAATTAAACAATCTCTAAGAAGACTTTTATACATATGTGTTCATATTTAAGTGTATTTTGGTGCCAACTCTTTTCCTTCCTCTTCAGAAGACCCCTCACACGTGAGTTAATATATGCTAATTTTCCTTTTCTCTTCAAAGATCTAAGTAGCGCATTTTGTTACTGTGCACTGACTCTTTGAATAATACATTCAATGAACTTTATTTGTACATTTCACATCAATACTGTTTGTGGGGAAGTGTTTATTTTTACAATATGCTATTTGAAGCTCTGGCTAAATTTCTTCAAAACAAAGGTGATCCGCCCATACCTTGGCCAAGATGGAAAGAGGAGTTTATTAATTACATGTAGGTCATAGATGGAGAACATATGGGTGCTGAAAGGAAGAAAAGCATATTACTTCACTGCCTTGGCTCGGAGGGTCAAGAAGTCTTCAGAACTTTACCTCAAATTGCCCCTCAGTCGGGACAAGGAGATAATATAAATGTGTATATAGAAGCCTTGACTAGGCTAGAAAAAAGATTAAAACCGACTTCCAACATTGCCCTGAACAGATTTAAATTTTATAGTAGGGCACAGAAAGATGATGAATCTTTCGACGATTTTCTTACGGCCCTGAGATCTTTAAGCTTACACTGTAACTTTGGCAACATTACTGACGAAATGATTTGTGATCAAATTATTGTTCATATAAAAAACAAGAAAATACAAGAAAAATTATGGATCATGGGCGATCCCAAATTAGATGAAGCTATAGCTATAGCTAAATCTACAGAACTTTCAGAAAAATGGATGGACGTGGTAAATCAAAAATCTAATAAGTCCACCGCTGAGGAAGAAATATGTGTTGTCAAATCAAAAGGAGAAATAAAAAATTCCAACGCGACAACAAGGGAAACCCAAGCACAATTACAATAACTTTTCGGGAAGAAAATAAGACCACCCTAATAGTTTCTTTGCTTGCTATAGATGTGGGAGCAGATCACATATTGCCTCTTTTCAAGGCTGCCCAGCAATTAATAAAGAGTGTAAAGCTTGTGGCAGAATGGGGCATTTCAGCAATGTCTGCAGAGATAGACGTTTCAACAACCAAGCACGCAACGTTTCCAGTGCTGTTGATACAAACAAAGTTACTAGCGTCAATGAGAGTCAAGACTCTGACAAAGGTTTCGTCGTGTCTATTACACATGCGGGTCCTGAGAAAGGAAGCCGTATGAAGTCTCCCAAACGTTCTTTTGATGTTTTAGGCACTGACCTGGAGCTCATGGTGGATTCGGGTTCACCATGGACAATTATTAGTAAAAAGTACTTTAATGAAAAATTACAAAATGTATGTAATATTAAGGATTTGCAGCAATCTGACATCTATGCTGAAAGTTTTGACGGATCAAAAATTTACATGGAAGGGTTTTTAAGAGTACCTTTAAGATTTAAAGGAAGATCTGCTCATATTAAATTGTAGATCGCAACCAAAGGGGTAAATGTATTAGGCTGGCGAGATCAGTGGGAGTTAGGTATTATTCTCAACCCACGTTCCAAAGATCCCATCTCCCTATGCAATGAGCAAGACATGCTCATGGTCTCAACAGTAAATCAAGTAGCAGAAGACAAAAATAATATGTCTTATTTAACACACAAATACGACAAAGTATTCTCTGACAAATTAGGGAAGTTAAAAGATTTTTCACATAGGATTGTACTAAAAGAAAAAGCTATTCCAGTCAAACAAAAATTAAGAGGGGTACCTATCAACGTCAGGGACGAATTGAAAGACATGTTACAGGAACTTCTAAAAGATAACATTATTGAACCTATTGAATCTGCTGAATGGGTTTTACCCATAGTTATAGTACACAAGCCTGATCAAAAATTGCGTGTGTGTGTTGATTTAAGAGCCTTAAACTCCAACATTATAATAGATTGTCACCCGCTTCCAAACATCAATGAACTTGTCTCATTGTTTGATGGTGCACAGATCTTTTCGATGCTGGATCTAAGATCTGCGTACCATCAAATTGAGCTCACAGATGAGTCAAAAAAGTATACCATTAGGGCTTTTCCAATACACCAGGATGCCTTTTGGGCTAGCATCAGCAGCCTCTGTATTTCAGAGAGTCATGTTCCAGATTTTTAAGGATATTGATGCTTATGTAAAATGTTTCCAGGATGACATTTTGTTTTTTTCCAAGAATGAAACAGAACACGAGGCACACTTAAATGAAGTGTGTAAGAGACTTGAAAAGTCTGGGCTTACCCTCAAGGCACACAAATGCAAGTTGTGCAGACGTTCTGTAGAATATTTGGGGCATACCCTTTCTGGAGATGGTCTTGTTCCTAAAAAATCCAGCGTTGATGCCATTTTAAATGCTCCTGCCCCAGCTAACAAAGAACAATTGTTGTCTTTCTCCAATATGTGTGAATACTACAGCAAATTTGTTGAAAATTTTGCTACCAAAATGGAACCCTTAAGAAAATTATTAAAACAAAAAGTCACATTTGAGTGGGGTGATGAACAACACAAAGCTTTCTTAGACATTAAAAGTGACATCATTAATGCCCCCACACTCCAACCTTTTAAAATGAAGAGGGAATGTATTGTAACTGTTGATGACAGCCTATATGGCCTTGGTAGTGTTTTATCACAAAGAGATGGGGGTAAAGAATGGAATGTAGTCTTTTCCTCCAGAACTCTTAATGAAACAGAACGTAAGTATGCTGTAATTTAAAGGGAATTGATTGCATGTGTTTGGGGAGTGGAACACTATAGGATGTATGTGTGGGGAAGCAAATTTGTCCTCAGAACGGATCACAAACCTTTGGTTCATATTTTGTCAGCGGGTGGGGGTTGGAATTCCACAGCTAGAATAGCTCACTTGACTTCAAGACTACAAGAATACAATTTCACAGTTGAATAAATACCAGGAAAATAAAAATGTAACTGCGGATTGTTTGTCACGACTTCCTTGTGATGATAGTAATGGGAATGTTAGCATTGTCAAAGATGTGGATTTTGTTTTAGGTATTTCTGATGTGATTCCTTCACAATACCAGGAAATCACGGAACAACTTTGGAAGGAGACCCAAGAAATGGATGAAAAATGGGTTCTTCTCAGGAAGTTCGTTATGGAAGGTTGGCCAAGGAAGGATTATGTAAGGTCAGAATTATTGCCATTTTTCCAGGTAGCTGATGAATTGTTCTGTGAGGGAGATTTTGTGTTTAAAGCGGGTAAATGCATTCCCCCACAAGGCATTCAAGAATAAATCCTCAAGTTAGCACACAATACACATCCTGTTATATCTGCAATGAAACGACTGATAAGATCTTATTTTTGGTGGCCAGGCATGGATAGGTTGATTGACCGTACCGTTAGGGAATGCAACGATTGTTGTTCCAATGACAAAATGTTAAAAGTTCACATTCCTCCTATAAAGACCGTTAAATGGCCAAAAGAACCATGGAAGAAGGTTGCATTTGATATTTCAGGTCCGTTTTACATGTTACCTGAAAATTCACGCTTTGCATTAGTCATGATCGATTACCTCTCTAAATGGCCCGAAGTTAAGTTTGAATGAAAGGCGACCACCAGTGCAGTCACAAACTTCTTTAAGGAAGTTTTCTCACGGGAAGGATGTCCTTCCACCCTTGTTTCAGATAATGGGGTACAGCTTGTTTCATGTGAAATGGAAAATTTCCTTAAAAGTTGTGGCATCCAACACATCTGGACCTCATGAAAATGGTCAGGTCGAGCGTTTCAACCGAGTCCTAAAACATTTTGTGAATGAATCTTTAAAACAAAAGAGTAATTGGTTGAGTGTCCTCAGGGAAAAATTATGGGTGTATCGCATTACCCCACATTCGACTACAGAGGTCAGTCCCTTCAAGTTGCTTAAAGGAAGAGATCCAGCTTCGGATGTATGTCCTTGGTGGTTCAGAGGAAAATTTAAAAAATGTATAGAGCACAAAGAGGATATACATGAAACTGCTAATAGAGTTGAATATAAACAAGATAAAACCAGATTGTGGTACGATAACAAGTGGAAAACAAAAGAACATGATTTGAAGGTGGGTGATTGGGTCAGGATTTTGAAACCTGCACTAGTTAATAAAGGAGTATGGCAGACCTGTACAAATTAAAAAAGTGTTCAAGAACAGTGTAATCACCCAAGATGGTAAAGTCTGGAATTCCAGGAGAGTAGCCAAATGTCCTATGCAAAATGGTAGAAGTTTTTGTGGGTATAAAAATGACGTTACTGACAATGATAATTCATACAGAATACAGATGGATGGATCTGTTGCGTCAAGAGTTAAAAGTAATGTGCGCATTAGAAATGCACCTAAATCGTTTTGTGACTATGTTTAATTTTGTTTCATATCTGATGTCTTTGTTTTGCTAAAAAGGGGGATGTGTTGTATTCTCAAGTCAAATAGTATTTCCATTTAGCTGTCTCTTTAAGGCATGTGACGTGTACTTTCATGTAAGCCCTAGGTTCTATTTGGAGCCTCCAGGGTAAACAATTCTACCATAGTGGTCAGTTACACCTGAACACTCACTATGGTGGATGTTGTTATGCCGTGCTGGTAATAAATTGCTCATCTCAAGCTATACAGCCAGGATAATTTTTAATACACACACACCATTCAAATGCTGGGGAACACTGAGTCCAATGTGGTGTCTGAGTACACTACACAGCGCCTTGTGTTGCCCCGCACTGTTAACTGTACTTTAGCTAATTGCATTCATTGAGCAGGTGTGTATGTGCAATACACAGAAGGCACAAACCGCGATAAATGCAAGTTGAACATAAAGGCATCTAGGTTATTATTCAGTACACAAATATTCAATCTTTGGCTTTAGCATACAGTACAAAGATCATATTTTAATCAAGCTGCACCTTTTAACAGCTAATCATAGGCGGGGAACTGTGCTGGCTGTATGGAACTTTCCATTGCAGTTTTATGGAAAATTTGATAGAGCACTAACAAGCCATGTACACTTGTGCCAAAACCAGGATACCTTCGAAATGTTTAACCATTAAGTCAACTTCCCATCCCATCATCAGAAAACGAAAAGGCTTTTGCATGGCACTTGGGTGGATAGATCAACATTTCGGCAAAATCTAACCAGGGGCTTTGTGAGCCCCCTGCTTTAGCAGATACAGCAGGGGTGGGGATCTTGGAGGGCCTCCTCTGTCTGCAACTCAGCACACAAAGCCTCATAATTAATGTGAAAGGGTGGATGGGTGAGTGGGTGGAAGGATGGGTGAATGAAATGGTGGATGGATAAATGGATGGATAAATGGGTGAACAGATGGGTATAAAGATGGATAATTGAAAGAATGTGTGGGTGAATGAAATGGATGGTGGATGGAAGGATGCACGGACTAATGAGTGAAAGGGTGAATATCTGAATGGATGGGATAAAGGATAGATGGATGAGTGAAAGGGTAAGTAGATGGATGCCTGGATGGATGGAAGGGCGGATGGATGAGGGATAGGATGGATGACTAAGTGAAAGGATGGATAAGAGAACGGGAGGATGAATGGGTGGGTGGTTGGAATGAAAGTGTGGATGTATGGATGGGCGAAAGGATGGATGGATGAGTGAAAAGGTGGATTGAGGGATAGATGACTGAAAGGGTGGATGGGTGGATGGATGGATGGCTGAAAGGGTGGATGGATAGGTTTAATGGCTAGGTTTAGAGATGGATGGATAGGTTTGGATATGGATAGGCAGACGGATGTATGGACAGACAGAATGGTGAAATGAAAGTATAAACGGATGACAGAATGTGAAGGTGAAATGGTGGATATCAGTGTGTGTGTGGAAGTTTGAAAGGATGAATGTATAGAGGCTTGGATGGAAGGTTACAAGAGAGCTCTTCTGGGGAGGGTCACAATGACTTGCTTCGCCTGCTTGCTGCCATAAAGGCGTTGGTTCAAAGTTGGGGGGCGGGGGTTATGTTCTGGCTACTCTATTGTATCCAACACTGGATTTAATTCAGTGAGATTGCTCCGGCCCATTTTAGTATCCGTCAATTATCTATAAGAACCCACTCTGGTCGGATGGAACTTTTTACTTGCCCAATAGCATGGAGGGAATAAACACAATTATCGAAAATTACTGTCCACAATTTGTCATAATCAAGGACTCAAGACTTAATCTCTTGGCTCTCTAGCTTTTATTATCAGCATAACAATTTGAAGATACAAACTCCTCAATACGAGGCACAACAAATACATAGGCACTAACACAAATGCTACTCTACGGAGAATCCGCATACGACTAAAAATAACTAAAAGCACAATTTCTAGAAGCATGAGGTAGAAAACTACCAAGCCAATGTCGATATTAGGGACACTGGACCATACCATCTCTGTCCCTACTCTGTACTAGATGTCATCCCTACTTAGCAATCCCTTGAGACCCTCAATCGAGAAAAAGGTGTCAGAGTGAAACTTCCTAAGAAGTCTTCACTTAGAGAGCTTGATCTATAAAGTTGCCCCCTCTAGCTCCTCGCCTAACTCTTCTCTGCTCTGGGCTGCTCTGTTCTGCCTCCACCCTCGGGGCGCTTTCCCTAATACAGAACCCCAAGTCCCAGAACACGCCCTTTTGCACCTCCTCTTCAGCCGGGTCGTCTTTCAGTAATTTTCCATCGAGCGCTGTCCAGTTCCATCGTCCATCAGCTTGGCCATGAGTCCCAGACACCGTCCGCACTAGGAGTTACGATTGGCACATTCCAATGCACTCCCATGTCTGGCTTTAACTACATAAGTAAATTCGTGAACAAAGAACTTCTCTACTAACGAGCAACTATCCTTGCACCTGGGGTGAGATCATGCATTGCAGACATACTTCACATCTTTTAACTTTGCAAGTTACTACAGCCTAAAACCTCTACTGGAATAAATCCTTTTTGGCCTATTGCCCTCGGCTAACATAAGAAAATAACAGGCCTTTCGCCTCAACGATATATGTGAATTCTGGCCACTACTTCGGTTACACAAGCATGTCTAAATCACACTATTGACATTTACGTCTTTCTTTTCATGTATGTTTAAACTAAACAGTCTACAAGCACGTATTCTAGGCTGCACATTTTAACATCGCCTGGAGTTTATATATACCAAGCTCTTATGCATTTCTCTAATACATTCACAATATGCTTGTACATAGCTAACACTTCTATTTAAATCAATATAGGTTATACAATTCTTAATACATTGCACACAAAATACCTGAGTACACATTTGATTATATGCGGGTGCCGACTAACAGTGAATATAACGCACCCCTACAATTTTCAACCTTTTAAACGCTACATCAAGATGCATACAACATAAATGGTGTCATCCCATCAGAGGTATCTCCTATCAATCAAAAAAGCAGAACTTTTCTAAGTATTTCCAAGTGTGAAGCGACCACGAAGGACGGTGCGTTCTGTCACTTTGACCATCGTAGCCCTTCGTTCACTCATAAATAAGACAGAGAATTAAATGAAGATAAGTCATGCGTGAAAGTAAAACACGTGAGACTTAGAAAGAGATGCAAGCAATTGTGCAGAGAACACTAAGATTTTGGGTCTTAATACGCAATGTGAGTAGGTATCTTGGGATGTTATGAATAGTGAAATGAGAAATGGAGAACGCATAGGCAGATAACGTACGACCTGGTTGTTACCAGTGAAGGCTGCCGGATATCAAGGGGAAAATAATTACAACTATGATAAATGTTTGAAAGTGAAAAGTTTCATGAAAACATGGCAATTTTGTGAATGCCAAGATTAAAAAAAAAAAAAAATTCACAAACGTTTTGGCCCATGTAATACGTAGCTGGTGTAAATACATATAGGAGAGCCTTTATAAATTGGCCCACAAAGCACAGGTTCAGAAAAATAAGAATATAGTGGGGTCCAGGTATGAGGCTTATATCTCACTTCGTGTTAATGAGTCGGGCGCATCAACAGCTCATTAAGGTGCAAGCAGACACCTGCTTCTGGGTAGGTGACAAGATATGGTGAAAATGACTGTTCGGGACATGAGTTGTTACAATAGATATCCATGCTTCAGCAAACTTACCTAGGGGTCTTGTAGAGCATGCCTGTTTTTTATCATACAATTTTTAAAACAAGGTAAATAAAAGGTATGGCAACGGGAAGATCCCTAAACACATGCACGTTATAGTCTGGTATGCAGCGAGGGGATTGTATCTTGGAGAGAAAACCACAGTGTGCTGGCCAAAGTCTCTGTTCCCATTGACCCAGAAAGGTCTGTCACGAGGCACTATGACGTTGGAGTGGTTTACCTCAGGCACATAGCCTTCAGGGGCACTTATTGTAAATCCATTTAAAAAGCATATGTTACTAATAAACCAGCTAACAGAGCACATGAAGACAGACCCTGCAACTGTATATAGAGGCAAAGCAATATTGTTCCCTCATTGTTTTTCTCCGTTCTTCCCAGCTTAAAGAGGAGTGGCGTAGACAGAGCCTCGAAGCAAAAACAGAGTTTTCCCTGTTTGTAATCTTGGGCCTTGGCACTTAAAGTGGGGAGTTGGTTTAACTAGCTTTGGGAACAAATAATGTCGCATCACTGGAAGCAGGGAAACCTGGCCCAACAAGTCCTGCCTAGACTAAGTGGGCCCCTCATACCTGGAATTACCTGGATGTCTGGGTACACGCCAAATCGTCAACAAATTGAAGGCTAATATTCAATTACAATATGCATATTTTAGTATATTTTTGTTTTTAATCATCCCCAACGAAAACGACGTATACGAGCCAATTGCTGGGATGATGCTGCATTCCTAGAATCCTACTCGTCAAGAGGGAGAGCGTGTTTTTTGCACAGACACGACCTTATTGAGGGGTCCATGAATTCCCACAGCTTCGCAACTACAGCAACAGTTACTCAGACATGCTAAAAAATGCACCTTAGCTCCTATGCGTGCTGAAGTCGAAAGGAGGAAGGTACTTTGGAGAGTAAGAGAGTGCCAGCCACCGACATGGAGCTTGTGCTGTCCCAACCCCTACCCAAAGTCCAGACACCACAGCAAAACCAATGAGACACTAGTGAGGAAGAGCGAGACAAAGACAGAGGAATGGAGATAGAGAGAGAGAGAATGAAAGAGAGGAGATAGATTGTGTTTGTGAGTGCATGTATGATAGATAGAGACACGGTCCGAGTGTGCTGACAAGCGACATCATGTGTGCTTCTGAATAGCTCAGTTTGTGTATGTGGGTGAATTTTGTTCTGTTGTTCCCTGAGCCGTACCTCTTACAGGAGGTATGGAAGATATAGCTTGTTAAGCTACTACACTTTGTGTAGTACTAAAATGTGTCTTTGCCCCAGCCATCTAATATTTTGGTTTAGGCAGAAGCTCAAACAAATAAGTCAATTTCCAATTTAGCATCTTCAAGCAGGGAATATTTTCAGCAAACTCACAAAGGCTTAATTGTTGGACCTGCCCCTCTCTGCAGGGTTACCCCCAAACCTTTTGCCTTAACCTTCCACTTTTTGCTGCATTCGTTTTTGCTGGCCTTAGGACATCTGTGGACTTTACCACTGGTAACTAGTGGTAAAGTGCTCTCTCCTTAAAACATGTTAGATTGGCTTAAACCCAATAGGCATATTTAGTTTACGTAAACGTCCCTAGTAAAGTGGTACTACATGTGCCTAGGCGTTGTAAATCAAATGCTACTAGTGGGCCTGCAGCACTATAGAGTTACCCTCTTACGTAGTAATTTAAACATCTCAGGCCTGCCATTGCCTCGTGTGTGTGTGTGCAGTTTTAAACTGCAGAGTCGACCTGGCAAAATAAATGTTTTGCCAGGTTCAAACCTTCTATATTTTAGGTCTCGCCTAGGCAGTGCATGCGCTGTCTCTTCGAGACATGCTGTTATCTATTCTAGGGGGTTATGGCACGCCCATGCGTTACATTTGTTGTTAAGTGTGCTTGTCGAATTTCCTGTGTTTTGTTTTGTGAATCCTTCTCAATTGTCCTTCCTTCTGCTGTTATGTTGACGCCCTGGAGACTTCCACTGTTACGTGTATTATTGCTTCCTTACCTATTTGGTTGTTTCCTCACATTCTTTTTCTTTTGTTTGCTTTAGCTGGTGTTTACAGTTCGCTTATATTTGGTTGTTTCCTCACACTCTTTATATTTTGTTTGCTTTAGCTGGTGTTTACAGTTTGATTAATCAGCAGATGCATTTCCTTAATGGCATTCCTCATTTTCTTAGTAACAATTGTTATGTATTTTTTTAACAAACTTTGGGGGATATTCACAAGGATCTATCGCTGAGTTAACAGCACTTTATCGCAGCCAAAGTTGTGATAAACTTATCGCCCCAATCACAACCTGGTGTTAACATTCCACAGCCCCGGTTTACTCGTGATAGCAGCCGCAAAAAACATCGCCACAGATGACCCCCGCAACTATCGCTAATGAGATGCAGAGTAGACGTTCCCATGCCAAAAGCCACGACAACACCACTCCACAACAACCAGCCAGAACTGCGATAAGATCACAAAACAGGCGATAAGGCGCGTTAGCAGTAGGAAAATAACATCTGCTCTGACCTGGTGCAAAGTCGGACCACAGTCTGCACCACAAAAGGTAGCCCAGCCCAGAGCCACAACTGAAGAACAACAGATGCATCCAGGCAACTGAACATGCAGCCCGCAGGGCCGAAAGGGCAACAACACTGGCCGCCACCACCCCCAGGACCCTACCTCCCTGGCACACCCCCGACTAAAGACATGCCACATCAGCTAGACCTAAACATGTACAAAATAATCTGCTTGATGTCGCACAATCACAACTGGTGACATGCATGTGGCGTCACAAAAATGAGCATCACACATTCACTTTCAAAGCAACAAATGAAATTTTATTAAAATGAACACTGAAATGAAATGAAGACACATGGCGACTCCCCTCGGGACAATCCCTAGGTCCATGCCTGCAAGACAAAAATCATGATGAGAAGGTGTGTCATGCGCACGTCAAAGGACAGAGAGAGAGCGAAGGAGAGAGAGAGGGAGAGAGAGAGAAGAAGAGAGGGAGAGAGAGAGAAGAAGAGAGGGGGAGAGAGAGAAGAAGAGAGGGGGAGAGAGAGAGAGAGTGCCGCCCCTGCGCACCCAGGCCACACTGCTCACCTGCTGCCACCGGTGTGTCTCCAACCACTTGCCGGTATGTATAGCAGTTCACCAGGTCACACATCTGAGACAGACCCGCCATCTGAAGCAGAGTCCAAATACATGATTGGCACAGTACACACAATTGCACAAGACAACATCGCCTGCCCGCCCATGCACACCTAGACAGAGGTACCCCACCCCCTCCCGCTGCCCATCGGAGCATGCCCACCCATGCACCCCTGCTCACCTTCCACCACCGGCGTGCAGACAGGAGGTCCCACCACGTGCCGGTGCAAGCCACAAGCCCAGGGCCCAAGGACATGGCACCTTCCACTCCATGCAGCCCCACTCCGCAGGCCACCAGGTCTCACATTTGGTGCTGGGTCTTGACTACTCCATGGCAGAGGACATACCAGTGCACCCGGCCTCACAGCAGGCTGCACACCCACTCAGCCCAATAGGTGCAATAACTCTGGGATCCCGGAAGCGACGCCACATGGCAGTAGGCCCGCGCTGCCCACTGGCTCTGGCCTACACTGCGGTCCAGCAGGGCACACAAAAACTGAGCTGTCCGGACCGCCGGCACGGGGCATCATCACAGGCTGCACTCTCGCTCAGCAGCTTAAGGTGCCCCTACCTAAGTGCACCCAAAGTCACTGTCCCGTGGCAGGGTGCCTGTGCCGGCCGCAATGCTCCGGGTGCCACTAACCCTGTGCAACCCCGGTCAGCGCCACGTGGTGGTAGGCCCGTGACGGCCGAAAGGCCTCGGATGTCACTAACCCTGTGAGCAACAACTCATGGGCCCTTTATGACTGAAAACCATGGAGCGTCCGCCATACAGTCGCCACCGGCAGAGGGGAATGTGACGTTGTCAGCCCCTTTTGTTGCTGGAGTCACATGGCCTGTGATGCCTATGCCGGATGGGTGTGGTGTGCGTGGAAACCTGCCATCAGGGAGTGACTGTGACATGCTGACAACTAGACCAGTGACCTGCACACCACCAGCGAGTACGCCTGCTACGGGTAGCAATGAGGCCCCCCCTCGGAGCGTAAGCGGAGTGGTCTGGCCTGCCGTACGCCGGACCAGCGCAGGGCTTGCAACAAGGCCTCTTGGGCTCTGGGCGTGGTTCAGTCCATGTCCAGACATGGAAGTGACTGATGCATGTGTCCAAGTTGTAGTGTTCACGGGACCCGGTACGCAATATGCAATGTAGCACCCTCTGACTGCCATCCCACAGGATGAGCATCATTGACGCAAGGAAAATCACTGTCCCTACATTTCTCCACACATTCATACATGAATGATGAAAGACATAACGCAACAGTTGGATGTTTATTGCACATCCAGTGCAGTTCTGCAGCTGGATCGGTACAGGGCAATGCTGAGCACACTACACAATATGGGCCCGTGGAGGGCCAGCCAGAGTCCATCCGGGGATGACAAGTACTGCGGAAGAGGAAGGGTACAGTCCGCAGTCTGGTCGCCGTGTCATTGGTCATCAAGCAGGATATGGCAGTCCATGTCGCTTTCCAAGGTGAGTGCATCGGGGGTCAGTGGAAGGTCATGGGTCCATGTGCAGCACCAAGCAGAAACAGGCCAGGTAGCGGAAAAGAATGCTAGTGCCTCCTGATCAGATACTCATCCACGTCCTCGTCCCCGGATGTGTGCTCTGCCCCACTGTGGGTGTTGCAGTACTTGCGGAGGCACTGTGTGGCACTGACACATCAGGTGCTGGAGTGGATACGTCTGCCGCACTGTGAGGCAATGGCACACCAGGGGGCGGAGATGTGGATGGTGTGGGGGCAGCAGCATTCATCATCGCCACGCCTTGTGGCAGCAATGCCATGATGCCATGGTAAATCCCAGCTACATTTCGCTGGTGAGCAGCGGTGGCTGCCATTCTTTCTGCCTCCATCCGCATCATGTCCTCCATGAGCCTCCGCATGTGTGCCAGCTCACGGCTGGTATCGCTGGTGCCCCTCTGAGCAGACAGGTGTTCTTCTCTCCGCATTAGAACTCCAGCAATGTCAGTCAGGGCTCGTTGGAGACCATGGAGCGGGCCTAGACACCCATGGATGGCGTCCAGTTTGGTAGCCATAAGGTCGAACCCCTCCCGAACCTGCTCAACTGTCTCCCTTCGGGCTTCCAGCACACGGCGTTGGAAGACCGTGTGTTGTTCCTGGGGGTCTTGGGAGACTGCCGGGGCCGTGGGTGCCTCCTGCTGTGTGGTTTGGGTGGTGGTTGGGGTCTCCTAGATACAGCTGGTCAGCCCTGATCCTGGAGGTGAGTTGCAGATGATGTCAATGATGTCTAGGAGGGCTAGTGCGTTGATGCTAAGGTTGTCCTCCTCATCATCAGTGAAGAGTGGCTGGGACTGTTCTGCAGGGGGTGTTGATGGTGGCCCTGCAATGTGAAGGGGAGATGGTGTATTGCAATGTGTCCACATGTATGTAGCCGCATGATCATGTTGACAGTCAGACAGCATGGCATTGTACATTGTGACAGTCTATAGATCTGGGCGATGACCCAGAGTCATTGAGGGTGTGCACTGTGCTCTGCTTGATTGTGCATGTGTGCCATCGTGGCCATCTCCACCCGTCCCCCCTAGTACCTGGTGGTCACTCACCCTGTTGCGGTTGTGTTGTGTCCTGCCGAGCAGTGTCCGATCCCCTAACTCCGGCCACAGTATGCACACTGATGACTGTCGACACCAGCTCCTCCATGTCAACCAGCACGAGCTGTGGTGCTGGGCCCCCACCTCCAGTCTGCATTGCTGCCTTCTGGTTGGCTGCGAGTTTCTCCTTGGTCTTTTGCTTGATGTCATTCCATTGCCTCTTGACTTCGTCCATTGTCCTCTTGTGCTCTTCGACGGCATTCACCTTGTCCACGATGTCCCGCCATACTCCAGTTTTGGTACCCAATGACACGTTGGAGGTGAAGAACAGTTGTTGGTGGTGTTCCATCACCTCCGTGACTATCATCCTGTTCGCCTGCGGACTGAACTACGTTTTCCTATTCTTCTTGTACTTGCCCTTCCCTGTCCCTGAGGTTCCAGGCTGGTCGTTCGGGGTGCTTGTGGGGTTGCGCTTGTTCTCTGCGCCTGCTCCGGTTGCCTCCATAGTGCTTGGGTGTTGGTCAGTTTGGGCCCGATTCACAGAACTAACTTTAAGACAAAATCCTAAACTTACTAACATTTTGGTATTCACAGACGGCACTTACTCATTTTGGTATTCACAGAAGGCACTTACTCATTTTGGTATTCACAGAAGTTAGGACTCCTAATGCCTTCTGTGAATACCGAAAGTCTTAAAGTTAGGATTTTTCTCAGTTTAGGAGTAGTAAAGTTAGGACTCCTAACTTTACTACTCCTAAACTGAGAAAAATCCTAACTTTAAGACTTTCGGTATTCACAGAAGGCATTTAGGAGTCCTAAAGTTAGGACTCCTAACTTCTGTGAATACCGAAATGAGTAAGTGCCTTCTGTGAATACCAAAATGGTAGTAAGTTTAGGATTTTGTCTTAAGTTACTTCTGTGAATCGGGCCCTTTGTGTTTGGGTGTTTTTTCTACTTTTATGGTGATTTTGTCCTGCCTGCCATGTGTGTGTTGCAAGCCTGGCGCTGCTTATAGCTGATTTCCTCATCACGCTTTGGCCCATCGCAGGTTTTATTGTGTTTTGGTTTGTTTTTTTATCTCCATCGAGGTGGTTGTATCGCAGACATTGACCGCGGTTTTGGCAGACTATCGCATGGTACTGCCTTGTTGTGAATTCCACGTTGACACAGGGTTATTTTCCCGCAATAGGCTGCGATGTGGAAAGTTGCGTTAACAATTTTTGGTGATGTTTAGCACACGCTCTTGTGAATATACCCCTCTGTGTATTTAGATTTTTTTTTGTCATAGTGTGCAGGAACTCGAACCCGGTTCCCCAATTCCAAAGTCAGCAGCTCTAAAGGTTATGCCACAACCCCTCTCCTGCTGGGCATAGGCGTCAGTGTGTTTTAGGTGCATCTTTGCTAATGTAATTCTTGTCACTTGAACCGTGTTGGCGCTGTTCTGTACTGAGACTGCTGCCACTGGACGTAGCTCCTAGAGCCTCTGCAGACATGGCAGATAGCGGGAGCAGGTTAGTTTACTTCAGATGACCTAACTCGGGTCTAGCAGAATGAGACCCACCTCCTGAGAATGCGCTCAAAATGTGTGATCTTGCACACACTCAAAGGTCTGTGTGGAGTAGCATCAATCCTCAGTGTGCAGTTGCCAGTTTGAGTTGCGACTCTGTCTCGGGACAAAGTGAGCACTTCCATCTATCAATGTATCAATTCCAAGAGACTGATTGCATTGCAAATGCTTGTTAATACATAAAGGTTACCCCTATGGTAGGCCCTGGACAGCCAAGATGGCGGGGTGCAATATATTAAAAAGGTAGGACATGTACGTTAAGTTTCACATGAACTGGTAATGAAAAATTCTTAAATTCTTTTTCCCTACAGGAAGGTGTACCTCACCCATAGAATAACATTGTACTTACCTTAATACAATGACATTTCCAAATGCAAACCAGTGACCAGTTCCTGTTTGGTGTCTCTGGAATTGGAATTTAAAATCTTAACTTGTGGTAAAGTTGGATTTTAAATTACAATTTAGAAAATACCACTTTTAGAAAGTTGTTACTTTCTTTTCTTAGCCATTTAGTTACTGTACCCTGGCACTTGTCCAATGACAGGGTGCAGCTGACAGTTGGGTGTTGTGCATTCTTCCTAGGCAGCAACACACAATAGGGAACTTAGTTGTGCCTGGATGGGCCATCACTGGCAGGATGGAAGGGAGGAGCTGTTCACGGCCACACTTACACCTAAATAGCCTGTGTATTGCCTCCACACAAAGGGCTGCATACCCCCTGTAGTGAATCTGGAGCCAGGACAGGGGAAGCTGGATGCCTGGGGACTTCAAAGGGAAACCCCTGGAAGCTTCTCCCCCATTTCAAAGATACAACTTGGTATAAATACTGGATATCAGACACAACCATTTCAGGGCACTTCTGGATCTGTGGATACTCGGCTAGGAAGAAGGACTGCTGTGCTGCTGAAGAACAACAACTATGTTGGACTGCACTCTGCTGTGCTGCTGCTTTGCTGTGCTGACCTGCTGCAAGGGTGAGAAGGACTGGACCTACATCTCTTGAACCCAGAACCAAGAGTCACTCCAAAGGCTAGGTGGCTGGCCTCCTGATCTGAAGCCTCAGGGACATAACATGCTAACAGCAACCTTGTGCCTGCAACTGTACTGTGCCTTATGTGAGTCTACCCTATCTGTGAGTCTACCATTGTACCACCCCAGTCCTGGACCCTTGGAAGTGGGCCTAAGGTGCTCAACTAGCCTAGGATGCGTCACGCAGTGGCAGTTCTGAAGGCAATGTAGGCAGCAGCAGTGATGCAAGTCTTGTCGACGCAGATGCATGGGTTCTGCTAATGTTGCACACTACTGTAGAGGAGATGCGTCCATTCCGCAGGACCCATTGAGGCTGGCAAAGCACCTTAAGCCCACTTCCAAGGGTACAGGTCTGGGGTGGCACCAATTGGCAGGGTTAGAGTTACAGATGGCAGAGTCCAGATGCATTTGGAGTCACACTGGATCTGGGCTCAAGAGATGCAGGTCCAGTCCTTCTCATCCATGCAGGAGGGCAGGCAGGTCAGCACAGCAAAGCAGGATTCCAGCAGGGTGCAGACCAGTACAGTGGCAGTCCTTCTGCAGCACACCAGTCCTTCTTCCTGGCAGAGCATCCACAGGTCCAGAAGCATACCGAAGTGGTGGTGTCTGTGATCCATCTTTTATACCCTGGTGCCCTAGTTCTGGAAGGTGGGAGAAGCTTCTAGACAGTAGCTTTGAAGTGCATGGAACTTCCTGCCTCCACTGCCCTGGCTCCATGCTGGCTGTAGTGACAATGCAGGGTAATTAGGCCTTTTGTGTGGAGACAGGCCACAGCCTGTTCAGGTGTAAGTAGAGCTGTGCTCAGCTCCGCCCCCCAACCTGCCAGCGGTTGGCCCCTATCCAGGCCCACCTAACCCTCTAATGTGTGACTGTCTGGGAGGAATTCACAAAGTCAAACGTTGTCAGTGTCAGTTACACCCAGTCATGTGAACGAGGCTAGACTGTAGGATTAAAAAGGCTAAGAGCAGAAAAATGCCATCTTTCTAAATGTCCATTGTGGTAAAAAACCCGGCTTTACTATAAAATAGGGCTCTTCACCACAATTCCAAAGGCACCAAACATGAACCGGTTATCTCTGTACATTGGATAACTCCAATGTTATCCTATGGGAGAGATAAGCCTTGCATTAGTGAAAAACTAATTTAAGAATATTTCACTACCAAGACATGTAAAACCTGAAGATACATGCTCTACTAGTAAAATATACTGTACCCTACCTTCTGGGCTGTGCAGGGCCTACCGTAGGGTTGACTTATATGTATAAAAAGGGAAGGATGGGGCCTAGCAAAAGGTTTATTTTTGCCAGGTTGAAATGCCAGGTTAAACTGCGCACACAGGCTCCACAATGGTAGACCTGAGACATGTTTAAAGGGTGACTTAAGTGGGTGGCACACTCAGTGCTGCTTGCCTACTAATAGTATTTAATTTACAGGCCTTGGGTACATATAGTACCACTTTACTAGGGACTTATAAGTAAATTAAATATGCCAACTGGGTATAAGCCAATATTACCATGCTTCGCGGAGAGAGCACATGCACTTTAGCACAGCTTAGTGGTGGTTAAGTGCTCAGAGTCCTACGGTCAGCATATAAGAGGTTAGAAAAATTGGAGGAGTAAGGCAAAAATTTTGGGGAGAACTAACCTAAGGCTGACAAGTATAAAATGTGCCCCACCTCGCCTGAAGGTAGAGAGAACTACCCAACCCATTGGGAGTTCTCATCACTGAGAAAGAAGAACCTGGATAGACCATCATCATTGGCATGGTCTGACCCAGGGCGGTGTTCCACCATAAAGACCTTCCCCTGTAGGGAGATGGACCACCTCAACAGTCTGAGATTTTCCCTCCTCATCTTCATGAGCCATTTTAGGGGTCGTGGTCTGTCTGAACCTGACCCTGGAGGTGAGTCCCAAGAGGGCATGGTTTCAGCTTATTCAGTGCCCAAACTACAGCAAAGGCCTCCCTTTCAATTGCACTCCACCTCTGTTCACGTGGCAGTAACCGCCTACAAATGGAGGCTACCGGTTGCTTACACCCTCCTCATTTAACTGTACTAAGACCACCCCTATTAAATGTGCTGAAGCGTCTGTCTGCAGTATGAACTTCTTATAGAAATCAGAACCTTGAGCATGGGTGCTGTTCACATGGCCTCCTTGAGAGTATCAAAGACTTTCTGGCCGGCCTCTATCCAGATCACTGGCTTGGCTGTTTTTTTTAAGTCAGTTATATTAAGGGGGCAACAATGGTGCCATATCCCTTAACACACCTACTACAGTATATCCTGTGTGGCTCAGGAAGGTCGTCATCTCTGTATGTGTTTTGGGGGGGGTTGCCAGGCCAGGATAGTTTCAATCCTGGCCTATCTGACTCTTACTGGGCTTAATAATCAGGCCTGCATGCTGCAGGGCCTGAAGCACCTTCTGGAGGTGGTACTTGCTCCTCCCATCTGAAGCTGTAGACAGCAATGTCGTCTAGGTAGGCAGCGCAGAATACCTCCTTCCTAGCTACCACCCTGTTGGCCAAACTCTAAAAGGTGAAAGGGGCCTTTTTCAAGCTGATTGAATCACCCTAAACCGGAAGGGGCCATCTGGGGTTGAGAATGCTGACCTTTTCTTTGCCCCTCAGTCAGATCGATCTGCCAATACCCTGAAGTCAAATCAAATGCACGGGGAAATTGGCAGCACCCAGCCTGTCTATGAGCTCATCAGCTTGGGGGATTGGATGTGTGTCAATCTTCATGACGGAACTGAGACCCGAATACTCCACACAGAATCTAAGTTCTGGAAGGGCGCCTGGTGGGGCAGTCTTGGGTACCAGCACCACAGGGCCGGACCAGGGACTGTTGGAGGGCTCAATCACCTCTAGCACCAGCATCTTAGAGACATCCTCCTTGATACTGGTCCTCGCCTTCTCTATGTCATGGATGCACAGGTGCGTGAGTCCAGGAGTGAAAGAGAGCAGAGAGGCAAACCGCCTCATTAACTGGTGCCAATCAATCTGCTGCTCTGTCCAAGAAAGTGACGTAACAAAACTTGAGGGGGCCCCCTGCAAAGTACATAGAGGACCCTAACCCTGGACCCAGCCACGAGCTCTCAGGCCAGGGGCCCACCAATCATGTACAGTGCCGGAGGAGTCCCACTGGAGCTCAGAGCGCTTTCTGCACCACGGGGAATGTGGGGGCTAATGTTATGCCACTGGTCTATGAGTAGTATCTCTGAAACTAGCCTTTTTAGCCCAGGGTCTGTACCCTGAGGCTGAACAGGGGACTGAGTGAGCCTTCCCTCACCCTGCCCCTCCATCTTGACTCCCTACCCTGTGCTTGGGAGTGGTATCCCCATGAAACTGAACTGTCAGGGCCCTGTGGGTGGCTGACGCACCCAGCTCTCCAGGTACAGGGCAACTCATTCCCTAGAATGAAGTCTATGGGCATCTGGAAAAATAACAATGACCCAACTTTGGGTCACCTCCCCAACCCACTCAAGGGATACAAGGGCCATGGGGTGGAAATGGTCCTGTCTCTGGGCCTGAGCGACCTTACACATCTGGCCAATGTACTGCTGTAGAGAAACCAGCATTTCCACTACCATGGTCAGTCTAGCCCTGGTGTTCCTCACAATAGTTAGAGGGATCCCATTCACCTTCACGTGATGGACATGACAAACTCCACACTCAGGGATCACCAGCTCACCCTCTCAGCCTATCTCTCGCTAAGGGAGCTGGGTTATCACCTGCCACCGGGGACTACTGCCCCCTAAGGCCACATTGGCCATCCATGTAGAGTTTCCACCAGTGGATTTTTTTTTGGACAGACAGAGTCCCCCGCGTATGTCCTAACTCAGAGCAATCAAAGAACTGGAGCAGTAAATGGGACACCCTGGGCCACCACCCAAAATAACCTACTCCCTGTTTCTCAAAAGGGCTTAGGGACCCTGTCCCTCCAACTTATTCAGGGACTTGTCTAGGTCATCTTTAACCTCCCCCTCACTCTGCTGGGGGGAACATGAACCACCCTTCATGGGGACACTCCCCGGTGCCTTGCTGGACACTCTGGTACTGATCCAATGAACTGCCTCCTTTGCAAGCTCTCTGACAGGGAGTTCCAATTCAGGAGACAAGACATCTTCCTCCCCTGTGTGCGCTGCATTTCAGGACCTGCACTCAAGTCCTCTCCTTGCCCGTCCATATCCTCCTCATCACCCTGGTCATCGGCTGTTGCCAGTACTTGATAAGCCCCTGCCCAGGCCCCAGGGCCATTTGTAGTTTGAGCTCCAGTGTTCCTCTTCACTGGGAGCCCCCTCTCCTACACAGAACTCTTTGAGCTCAGCCACAGTGTAGACATCCATGCTGGCAAACTCAAACTCTTATTGTTGCAGGTATGGTCACAGGCACAGACAGTCAAGTGGAATGAGGGTACATTTGGAAAAAACAAAACGAGCCAATCAGGAAGAATTTAAAATACTCTAATTGGCATCAAATTAGTTTTGGGGGATTTTTAGTGTAACACAAAATCACTTTATGGCATTGCTCAAACACAAGTCCTAATACTCACCGCTGAACCCAAATGTAGGAAATTGGGTTACTAGTTGAGGGGGGTGAAACCATACTCATTTACCAACCTCAATTTCTGTCAGGGTTAAACCAAAAGAAAGCAGTCAGGCTTGACTTGGAGGCAATGTGTAAAGTTTTTATGAAGCACTTCAAACAGCAATAATGAGAACGCACAAATCAAGAAAAATCCCACACCGATTTAAGATAAACAGAGTAAAATGTAATGAATTATTTGTGACCAAAATGACAAACATCCAATTAGTACAACTGGAGTTATCAATTTTAAGGATTTAAGTGAAAATAGTGCCTAAAAGCACACAGCGTCAACTGTGGTCATCTGGTTGTGCGGCACCGAGACGAAGTCACAAGTTTAGGCTGCTCATGATGAGCATTGGCCGGAAACAGGGACCAAGTTAGGCCTGCTGAACAAAGTACTTTAAATCCTGGTTGTGGAGCATTTTGAGATACTGCGTGGAGGATGTGTTGTGCAGCAGCACTTCTAATGGGCTGAGATGCGAAGTTCTGCGTTGAGGATGCATTGCGTTGCGGCGATTTCTTGGAGCTGTGGAGCTACGATGTGAGGTCCTGTGTTGAGAATGTGACCCACGGCGATGGTTCTAAGCAGTTGCGGGGCTGCAATACAAGGCCCTTCATTGAAGAGGGGTTGTGCAGCAGTGATTCCTAAGAGCTGCGGGGTCCACTGTCGTGAATGTGTGGCACAGTGGTGGTTTCAATGCAGAGCTGCAAGGCGATGGGTGGTGCTAAGTCAGTTCTGCTTGGAACACAGCTGGGCTGGCAGAGTACCTTAAGGCCCACTTCCAAGGGTACAGGGACTGGGGTAGCACCACTTTGGGGGCAAGACACACAGCAGACATGAGTGCAGGTGCTGGGTTCAAGGTGATTGGAGCCTTTTCTGTCCCTGAGGCTCTGATCAGAAGACCAGAAAAATAGCCCTTGGAGTCACTTTGGTGGTCCTGGTTTCAAGATACAGGTCCCATCCTTTTTAACTCAGGCAGTAGGGCAGCAGAGTAGCATGGCAGCAGAGTAGCAGTTCTTCGTGCAGCAGAGATCAGCAGTCCTTCCGAGTCTTTCCAACGGCCAGAATTGCACTGAAGAGTTGGGTCTGAGGGTCCAATATTTATACTTGGTGCCAGCTTTGAAGAAGGAGAAGGTTCAGAAGGTTTCCAGTCTCAGAGGTTTTGGAATTTCCTGCCTCTCTGCAATGGCCCCAGCTTGACTAGGGGCACAAAAGACTAGTGTCAAACTCTTTGTGAGTATGCTCAGGCAGAGGCTTTGTGAAGTGCAAGTGTGGTAGGTGACACCCCATCATCAAGTCAGAGATAGCCCATCCTACCAACACCTATTCCCCCTTTGCCTCACTGACTGGGAACAATACACAAATACCAACTGCCAACTATAACTAGTCATGAGACCGAAGATACCGACTGCAGGCACCAAATGCTTAGGACAAGAAAATGCCAACTTTCTAAAAGTGGCATTTTCAGAATTGTGACTTAAAACCAAATTTTACCATTAAAGAGGATTATAAATTACAAATCTTTAGACGTCAAACTCAATATTCCCACCTGCTCCCAACTGAATGTTATCACTTAGTAAATATAATGATGCAACCCAATGTTATTCTATGTGAGATATAGTCCTTGCAGTAGTGAAAAACAAATTTCTCACTAGCAGGACATGAAAAAGATAAAAGTAAATGCCCAATGTTTTGAATACACTTCACCCTGCTCTATAGGCTGTTTAGGGCCTACCCTTGGGGTGACAAATGTATTAAAAAAGATGTTTTAGACCTGGCAAAAGGTTTAATTTGCTGGGTTGAAATGACAGTTTGAAAACTGTCTACACAGGGTGCAGTGGCAGGGCTGAGACATTTTTAAAGGGCTATTTCAGTGGGTGGCACAATTATTATTATTTTTGCTTTATATAACACAAACTCGACCCGAAGGTATCAGAACACTTTACATGAGTACCAGTTACATTACAGACAGACACATACATTTTAGGTAGGCGTGGGGAGATTACGTGAATTGCCCAGAATCACAGGATGTTGAGCATCCCTGCCGAGACTAGAACCTGATTCCCCAGCTTCGCAGTCGACCGCTCAAGCCATTGGGCCACATCCTCTCCCCTGCAGACCCACTAGTAGCATTTAATTTACAGGCCCTGAGTACCACTTTACTACAGACTTACAAGTAAAATAAATGTTCCAGTTGTGTGTAAGCCAATGTTACCATGTTGAAATGAGCGAGCACAAGCACTTTAACACTAGTTAGCCGTGGTAATGTGCACAGAGTCCCAAAAGGCAAACACAATGGGTTAAAAAAACAGGAGGGTGAAGGTATAAGGTTTGGAGATGTACCTACAGAAAGGGCCCAGTCTAACAGACAGTCACTATGACCTGGTGGCCCAGCATCAGACAGACAGTCAGGTCAACCATTTCTGCTGCCTAGCTCCACCTGTGTAACTCTGGTGGTTATCCTATCTCTAAACGAGATGGAGGTGGGAGGGGGGAGGAATGTAAGGCAGGCATTTGCCTATCCTACCTTGTTTTAGGTTTATACCAATAATAACAGATAAAACCCAAAGAAAGGGAAACAGTCCATATCACTGTATCATATAAACACCTGCAAAACCACAAACTAAAATTCCATTGAAAGAAAGGAAAGTAAGAGAGTCATTTTTTATTTCTTTCTGAAGGGGCCAACACAATGTAACTTTGTTATACATGGTAAGAGCAGTAAAAACTAGTCTAAGATTATTCTGCTTGAGGTTTGTTGTTTAGGGATGTCATTAAAATATTGTTTCTTCTTCCTTTTGTTTCCTTCAGTTATGTGTGCCTGGATTAAAGGTGAAGGGTTTAGAAACATGTTTTAAGTCTGATCTTATTTATATATATATATATATATATATATATATATATATATATATATATATATATATATATATTCACTGAAAAAACCATAGGGACCCTCAGAATTGAAGAGGAATTAATTCTCCAACTTAAAATGCACCACAGGGCGTGTTTGCACACATGTCACCTCAGGCCTCGCCCCCTCCCTTCACCACTGTGCAAAAGCGCCCCGTGGCGTGTTTTAAGTTGAGGGATAAAGTCCCCTTCAGTCCTGAGGGCCCCTCTAGCTTTTTGATGAAAAGTGGGATCGGATACCTCAATCTGAAACTCTTCAGAAAGTCTGTCATTGAAACTTTGGCCGCTACCATCTTTTCAATTCTTCCAGCTTCCTGGTCTGCTTATCTTTCTTTGAATGACAGCATTTGCTGAGAAAAGGGGCTTGCACCCTAGCACTTAGCCACAGCATCTTGCTCAATACTCCATCTTCAGGCCTTGTGGGTTGAATACTAAAATAACAGTGAGATAAACGAGAGTAATAACTGGTAGAGCATAATTCATGCAATGCAATGTACTTTTATGATCACCGACCTTTCAAAACCAAGGGGCATATCAACAACAACCGGCGATAATTATCTCTAAGCGCACTTAGCGCTAGGAAAATTATCGCCGGCTAGCGTGAATTTTTATCGCTGAGATAGCGTGCTATTAGCAACGCTTATCTCAATAGCGATAAAAATCCTCACGCTAAGTGGCTAACGTGAGATTATCGTTGGAAACCCAGCGATAATCTCACGTTATCTTGTTGATAGGGACAGGCAAACTTAGCCATGATATCCTCCTCCCATAGGATATCATGGCTAAGTCAGAAAAATACCAGACGTAAAAAAGCAGCGTTAACCGCGGTTAGCGCTGCTTTTTTTGTCTCTAACAGGTTTAGCGATATTCTTGATAATAGGAGAAATGTCGCTTAGCTACATTTCTCCTATTATTTTACTCTGGAACGCCCCCTTTGCATCTCATTAGAGATGCAAGGGGAAGCGTAGAGTAAAAGGGTGCTAACATGCAAATTTGCATGTTAGCACCCTGTTGTTGATAGGGCGCTAGTTTTATCTCTCCTTTTTTGGCTTTTAAAGCCAAAAAAGCAGAGATAAAGCCCTTGTTGATATGCCCCTTAATGTAAAGGTCTGGAAAAAATTGCGCAATCCAGTTACTCAGTAGGTATGCAAGGTATGATCAGACCTTCCGATACAAGGCAAAGCCATATTATGACCTTTAGTGAGAAAGTCCATAAAAAGTAAAAAAGTAAGAACACAAATGAATTGTTCCATTGAGCTGGAATCTCTTATTATCCAAATCTGGTCAGGACGGGTAGAAACCATCTGATTTATGTGAGCACTGTTAAGTGTTGCGGAACTGAACTATTTAGGTCAAATCTTGAAGTCCAAAGTAGAAACAAAATGAAAACTCTGGAATATATACATACATGGACAGTGCTTAAAATACCGCCAATGCAGATCAATCGCATTTACAATATTCAAAGAACAAAATGTTCTCATCCAGCAGATCTGAGGGAAAGAGCCAAAGGAGGGAAAACATTTGCTACCAATTTACTGCAGTCACCCATAAACTATTAAAAGAACATTATGTATTAGGGTTAAAGCCAACAAGCTATTAAATGGCACGGCCCTGGTGTCTTTCTTTTTACTGTAACGCTAGTAAAGCATGAACAAGCCTAGAGCGAATTACATTTATGTTGAAATGTCTTCATCATATACTGACTTTTTCACAAACTGTGACTCGCCCCGGTTTTGTTTATTTGTTATGCATGGGACTCTATATACAAAAAGGCAACCCCTTTCATATTTTCAATCTAACCTGAAACACTTACTGATTTGTACGCTCAAACTTGGCACATCATTCTAAAATAAGTAGCGCTAAATATTGCTAATGGGCACAGATATAAACTGGCATCGTTAATACTCTGTCTCGGCTACGGGCCAACTCATGTGCATATGGGGAAAGAGTCAAGAAAAACAGGGTTGATGGTAAATCAGTGACTCGCTGACTATCTAGATCATCTTTATAACTCATGGCCTTCCTCTTCACAAACTTACTGACTCATCTGCCCTGTCCTATCCACGCGATAAAA
The DNA here is from genome assembly GCF_964204655.1 of Triturus cristatus. NCBI lineage: Eukaryota > Metazoa > Chordata > Amphibia > Caudata > Salamandridae > Triturus > Triturus cristatus. The sequence goes on along the minus strand of NC_140591.1, from coordinate 138,996,949 downwards.
AAAAACACAATCAAATCATTTACCATCCTGTTGTTTTAAAAAACTCATAATTGTTTCTTGTTCCTGAGTCTTTCCTTTCCTGCTACAATCCTAAAAAGGTTTTACTACTCACACCCACTTCCTCTTTCATTGCCAGCAAAGACCTCAAGAAGGAAATATTGGGGGGAAAGAAGATATGAGAAGAGGACGGGTGTGAATTAGTTTGATGAAAATTACCAGCATCGTCCACCATACTTTTTACATTCCATAGGAGACATTATGGGGCAGCATAACATACGGCCATGGGCGGAAGCAGGGGTCTTATTCACCGAGGACTTCTTAATGAGAAAGCCTTGCAGTCTTTCAAAGAAGTCAGGGGCACATACGGGATACTGATTCATAGAGTAGAACACCATACAAAATGCCATCATCATCCAATGGGGGCAAGGACGCTCTGAACTACCCACATTATTACTTCCCGAAACTATATTAATACAAAAAAACTTGAGGAAAGTAATTACTGTAATACATAATACCTTGCACTCACAGCATTACACAACAGACTTGCCATCCAGGGAAAAGTGGTCAAAAGATCTAAAAACTGTACTGACCGATAAACAATGGCCGGGTGCTAAACAATAGGTAAAGAGGTTTCCTGGAACCCACAGTTTAGGTACACACAATTTAACTACCTACACCAGACCGACCAGGGCCAGCTTTAGCGCTGGTGGCGCCCCGTGCGACAATCACTTTTGGTGCCCCCCAGACCGCATGACTGCCTCCTCGAATTCTTTCACTGCCACTGGACATGAGTGCCCCTCATTTCTCCAATCATAAGTTATTGCTAAACACAGTGCCCCTTCCTGAGGTCAGCACCCCCTCCACAGGTCAGCGCCCAGTGCGGACGTACCAGTCGCACTGCCCTAAATCCGGCCCTGAGACCAACTTGACCCCAAGGTGCATTAAACATATGTTTCCAGAATCTAAACTGGAATGTACTAGACGTCGTCTTCATGATATCGGCTTCTACCATATGGTGTGGGATTGCTAGGTGTTCCTACACATGTGAGGGAGGTGGCAGGAATCATAAGTTATGTTAGTTATACTTATAAAGCGCAAACAAGTCACCCCAAAGGGGTCTCTCGATGCTGGAGCACTCTAAAATAGGACCCCAATCTCAGAAAGGAGTAAAAAGAGCCCGTTTTTGAGGAGTTTCTTGAATTGTGCTAGGTCCAGACAGGATTATATGAACAAGGGTAATTTGTTCCAATGATAGGCAGCCAAATATGAAAAGGTTCTGCCGCCGTGTCTAACAGTGTGAATACAATTAGAAAATAGGTAGTAGCGTCCCTAAACATAGGGAAGAACGGCACACCAAACTGCATATGAGTAGTCGCTAATATAAATCAATTTGAGGCGTTAACAATATAAAAAAGGAAATTGTAATGGTGGGGTGCTCAGGGCTTCAGTTAATGTCCACTACCTGGGGACATCATCCATATGTACAAGACATACAAATATTAATTTTTACAAAATTTGAAGACTAAAATAGCACTCCCACAATATGTGAGGGTTAAGTACCCTACTGATACAGGTTATCAGTTCACGTTCAGGTCATATATGCCTGTCCTATTGCCAAAAACATGAAAAACAAAAGGAATTTCCTCAATTCCTTCAGGTGGTTTAAGATATCACGTGAAAAATCCAGGACCCTTTGGATATTAGATGTTGTTCATCTTTCCTTTATTGATGCAGAGTGGTAAACTCCAAATACACGGACCAGCCGACACGTGTTTCGTCTTTACAAAAGACTTTTTCAAGGCTGGAAAAAGTAAATATAAAAACTAAATACATCCAATTCTTATACACAATTTAAAACTTGGTAAAATAATCATTTATACAAAAAATCTTAGAATAGTCACCCAAATTGGTGATAGTCCGAAAAAGAGACGTGAATAAGAAAAGAACCAAACTTCCCAAAAGTCCAGTAATTAATTAATTGAGTAATTTTTTATTTTTAGTCAAGGAATGAACAAGTGAACCACTAATGTCACCCAAAGCCAATAAGTGTAGTGGGTGATTAATGATAAAAGCCAAAGATAATAGACATGCGTCTATTCCAATGAGAGTTTAAATTAACAAATATTGAAGGTTAAGTATATCAACCCACCAATAAATTCAATACGGTAGTTGATGGTATGTCCAGCTCTGTAATTCTTAAATTGAGAATCCTAAGTATAGATATTGTACATGTGATCACAACATCTAGAGAATAAACAAAACAATCAATGAGAAGTTAATCATTTTAGGTAAAAGATTCCAAAATGTCCATACGTTTGTTAACACACTGTTGTAACAAAAATGAGTGAAAGTAACTCTACGCGACAAGCATGAACATAATGCGTAGTGAGTGGCCATATCGCATCCATAGAGCGACAACAAACGTAGTAACCAACAACAAATACAAATTATATCGTCTATTCACCAGAAATAGAACTTGGTTCAGTAGTGCCAACACAGGATATAGCGGTGTAATCGACCCGTTGCATGAAATCACTAAAAAACAACAAGCCCTGAAACCATAATAAAATGGCATGTCTGCCAGAGAAAAGTAAGTAAAAAACTATAGTGTTTTATTCTCTCATTTTCAATGGACATTCTCTGTACCGTCCTGTCTCCTAAATGATGACGTACTCGCAATATGAAATACAAAGTACGAACAAGAACACAGTCATCCCCTATATAGGATTGTGTAAATAAACATACCCAATAGAAATATTTAGCTGTCGTATTTCCAAATATCACAGTCCTCCCCTATATTGGATTGAATAAATAAACATACCCAATAGAAGTAATAAGCTGTCGTATTTCCAAGTGAGGAATATGTATAAAATAGTTATTTCCTTCAATGCACAGATAGGTGATAGTGACGTGCTCACTCCGTGATAAGATTGCACTCACTGCCTAAAATAAAATAAAGTATATAAAAGCAAGATCAACACGTAACATACTGGATTAAACATAAACCATCATCATAAAGATTAAGCATCCGTGTCCCCCATTCTTACTTGTCACCACCCGAATGAAAGTCCGAACACCTCTCCCACCGTTCAACTTGTCCGAACGCCGAAAACACATCCGTTAAAGAGTGGGGATGCCTGAATCACGTGATGCAAAGTCTAGTCACGTGTCTACGCATAACGTGTGAAATTGACGAAGGACTGCATAAATCTAACACCGCCATGTTGGAGTGGTGAAGACTTGAAACAAATAATAAGGTGGAAATACTACATAAAAATTTTTTTACAGTGTTATTGTGGAAACAGTGAAGCACGGTAAATATGTTTGCAAACCGAAAAATCGTAATTACGAATATTATAATAGAACAATGTCACGTATATATGTATTTCACAGGGCAAGGTGCAAAATGGACAAAGGACTACATAAAGCCATCACCGCCATATTGGAGTGAAAAACACCACCAACATAATATATATTAAGAAATACCTCGTAAAATTGCAATATTATAATTGAAATGGTAAAGCACAATTAAATGTATGTGCCTACGATACACCATTAATAAGAATATTATAGTTAAATACGCTTAGCGGTCAACAGTAAACATGAAGTAAACACGAAAAATAAATACTGACCAAATCCTATTCATATGAAGTCGAAATGAATTGAAAAAGTCATAAAAGAGAAAAGAAATAGAAAACGAGAGCAAAGATGCCCATGTCCAGTATCATAGTGGTTAGTTAGAGTGGTCATCATGAAGCAAAAATTATTTTTAAAAATTAAGCATCAGTTCAGCACATGATAAGGAATATGTAACATAATCAGTTTCTACATATGTTGCAAATGAGGATACATTGAAAAATTTGACCAAACTTGTCACCAAACGGTGACCATATGAACAATTGACAAGAAATGGACACAATTTATGCATACAGTTCGATGTGGGTACAATCCTAGAACAATTTTGATGACAGATCCCAATGTATTTGTAACATCAGATAAAAACATTTGTAATTAGTCAAACGTCATTGCTGAAGAAAACCTACCCAACTGTAAATGAAAATGACATTAAACAATTCAAGCAAATGTCACTAGATTGTAGGAGAAACATCTCTCTTGTTCTCCTTTATTCCTTCAAAAACACATGGAGTTCTCTATCTGTATTTAAACCCAAGTCCACCGATCGTAGTTTAATTAACCATGTGGCTTCCAATTTTCTCAAAGCAAGGGTTTTATCACCACCCCTAGGGTCATTTTTAAGAGTCACAATCCCATGGAATCTAATTCCTAGAATTTCAGAATCCTTGTGTACGGTGTTGAAGTGTGCTGCTAGTGGATAGTCTCTGTTGTCATTTCGGATGGCTCTGATGTGTTCCTGGATACGCTCCTTAAGTGGCCTGATGGTGCTACCCACATAAATCAGTTTGCATTGGCAAATAATGCAATAAACTATGAACTTAGTATTACAGTTCATAAACTGATAAAGTGTATGTGTCTGCCCATTGTTATAGCTGAAGCTTTTCAATTTGTTCTCCGCGAATTGACACACATTGCACATGGTGCATTTGTAGAAACCCTTTGGTTGTTCTGGAAGCCAAGTGTGTCTTGAGTCCACCTTGTTGTCCTTAATAACAGAAGGGCTAAGCCAGTTGCGTAAAGTTCTGCCCCTCTTATAGGTGATTCTAGGTTTGTCAGCAATGTATGGCACTATATCTGGATCTAACTTGAGTATGTGCCAATGTTTGGACATTAGTTTGAAAATCCTGTCACTATGTGAATTATACTCAGTTATGAGTGTCAATTGTTTGGAGCGTGTTTCACCTTTCTTATTTTTAACCTTATGTTGAACTTTAAGCAGTTTCTTACGTTCAATATGATTGATTTTGGTATGAGCTTTTTCAAGAAGATCACGGTCATATCCACGACTTGTAAAACGATTTTTAAGATTCTCTACCTCTCTCTGTAATGTATCCTCCTTGCTACAATTCCGTTTAATACGGGTCATCTCCCCAAACGGTATTGCACAGATTTGAAATTTCGGATGGGCACTTTTGGCATGAAGCACAGAATTACATGCAGTATTTTTACGAAATAGTCTACTTTCTAGTTTGCCATCCTCAATATAGAGTGTGACATCTAAAAAGTTGATCTGCTTGGTGTCAATCTCATGTGTGAAACTTAGATTATATTCATTGATATTCAAGTGATCGATAAAGTGCTCCAATGTTGTTGCGTTGCCACCCCAAATCATGATAACGTCATCAATGAATCTTCCCCAATAGACAATGCAATCAGTAAATTCAATGGGACAATGTTTCCAGATATGATGTTCCTCATAGAAGCCCATATAGATATTAGCAAATGACGGCGAGAATTTTGCCCCCATTGCCACCCCAGAATGTTGTTTGTACCAATGGTTGTTGTGCATAAAATAGTTGTTATCTAATGTGAGACGAGTTAGTTCAAGTAGCATAGTAGTATGTTCATACAGAGTAGCATCTCGTTTAGATAAAAAGTAGGTGAGAGCTTCCATGCCTTTGGTGAATGGGATACTCGTGTATAAAGCACTCACATCCAACGTGACAAAGGTCAAATCACTAGACCATGACACATCCTCTAATTTATTAAGGAGGTCCCTGGTATCTTCAATGAAAGCTGGAAGATTCCTCACAATTGGCTGGAGGTAAAGATCAATGAATTCAGAAATATGTTCGGTAGGCCCACCTATCCCAGATATGATGGGCCTGCCAGGGGGAGTATTGGAGTTCTTATGGATTTTTGGCAATGTATACATATATGCTGCCTTCGGTGTAGGATTGTATAGGTATTTGACTTCAGCATCTGATAAGATGCCAGCATTTTGCCAGTACCCAAGCGTTTTGTGGATGAGTTCATTAACATCCTTGATTGGGTTAGTCGATATCTTAGTGTACGAATTGATATCGGATAACTGTATATCAATTTCCCCAAGGTAGTAATCCTGTGTCATAACAACAATGTTGCCCCCCTTATCTGCTTCTTTTATGACAAGGTTGTGGCAATCAGACAGTTCTCGTAGAGCTTTCCTTTCTACCTTACTTAGGTTGTCTTTATACTTGTGTGGTTTAGTGTGCATCCTGTCTTCCAGTTTATATAGATCTTTAGTAACAGCTTTATAAAAGCAATCAATCATGTTGTTAGGTGTCAAGACTGGAGTAAACGTGGACTTTGGTCTCAACCCACTATCTGTCGCTGTATTGGTGCTAATATTTAAATCCTCCAATATATCATTCATGCTGGGTACATGCTCAATGCTGTCATCCATTGACAATAACATTCTTATATTCTCAATGTCTTTAATAGTTTGTCCACTAGGACCAGTTGTATATATAGGAATCGGACACATTCTTTCATTGTTCTCAAAAAATTTCTTTAATTTCAATTTGCGTGTGAATCGAAAAAGATCCACATGAATTTGTGTGAAATTTGGTTTTGCCGTGGGGCAAAAACCCAATCCCTTTTTCAAGACATTACTTTCAGCATCAGTAAGTACCTTATCGGATAGATTGATAACACTCAAATCATCAGCATGTTTGACATTTGTGACAGGTAAGTTGCTAGAATCCACACAGTTTAGACCCCTCAGTTCTTCTGTACACGTGTTACTGACCTGGTAACTCTTTTGCTTGATTCTATATCTGTTTTTCCTGCCACCCCTCCTTGTTCTCTTTCTGCCGGGTTCTGTTTGTTGTAACCCAATCTTGTACCTTTCCGATATCTCTCCAATTCCGATAAAAAAGATGAACCTGAGGGATTGCTCTCTGCCAACTCTCTATCTGAGGCATTTTCACTCCTCACTTCACTGGTTTCACTTGTGAAGCTTGAAATATCTGACCCACTGATCGAAGCATCTCTCTCCGTTCTTTTCTTTAAAACATTAACACCACCCCGGGGTTTGACCTCATCGAACTTTTTAGCAAAAGTGAATATTCTACCACTACTGTAGTCATTAGCATCCCGCTTTAGTTTGCGTACCTTCTTTTCTCTGATATATGCCTGGTGCGAGTTAAGCACTTCCTTCAATATTTTAAAGTTTTTTTCCGTTGCTTCTGTCAGATTAAGTTTTTTTATTTCATCTTCCACCAATTCAATATCTTCTAGCAGTTTGGCTCTTTTTCTCTCCGCATGTCTAATTAACAGATCCATCATACCAAATGAGGATGAAGAAATCAAATTCTCCCATTCAGAGAGAAGGTCTGGGTCTAAGTCCTCAAATGTGGGAAAAATGATAACTCTTAGTCCCCTGGGGACTTGTTTAATTTCAATGTATTTCTTTAATGTGGTATAGTCCCACCAACGCGAGAGTTCGGATTTACGCAATCTCTCTAGTTTGATAAACAATTGTTTTAATCCAAGGGGTTTCTGATCCACATTAGGTACATTTTTAGATTGTAATCCCTGTCCAAGAAAAATTTCATTGAACATCTTATCTCGGTCATCTTCAAAACTCGCCATTGTGATTATTGTTGGTGCAAAGTCACTGTCCTGATTTAAGTATAAAGTCAGAACACGCCTACAGAAGAACTTCGGGTGCACGTAACACTTAAATGTATACAATTAGAAAATAGGTAGTAGCGTCCCTAAACATAGGGAAGAACGGCACACCAAACTGCATATGAGTAGTCGCTAATATAAATCAATTTGAGGCGTTAACAATATAAAAAAGGAAATTGTAATGGTGGGGTGCTCAGGGCTTCAGTTAATGTCCACTACCTGGGGACATCATCCATATGTACAAGACATACAAATATTAATTTTTACAAAATTTGAAGACTAAAATAGCACTCCCACAATATGTGAGGGTTAAGTACCCTACTGATACAGGTTATCAGTTCACGTTCAGGTCATATATGCCTGTCCTATTGCCAAAAACATGAAAAACAAAAGGAATTTCCTCAATTCCTTCAGGTGGTTTAAGATATCACGTGAAAAATCCAGGACCCTTTGGATATTAGATGTTGTTCATCTTTCCTTTATTGATGCAGAGTGGTAAACTCCAAATACACGGACCAGCCGACACGTGTTTCGTCTTTACAAAAGACTTTTTCAAGGCTGGAAAAAGTAAATATAAAAACTAAATACATCCAATTCTTATACACAATTTAAAACTTGGTAAAATAATCATTTATACAAAAAATCTTAGAATAGTCACCCAAATTGGTGATAGTCCGAAAAAGAGACGTGAATAAGAAAAGAACCAAACTTCCCAAAAGTCCAGTAATTAATTAATTGAGTAATTTTTTATTTTTAGTCAAGGAATGAACAAGTGAACCACTAATGTCACCCAAAGCCAATAAGTGTAGTGGGTGATTAATGATAAAAGCCAAAGATAATAGACATGCGTCTATTCCAATGAGAGTTTAAATTAACAAATATTGAAGGTTAAGTATATCAACCCACCAATAAATTCAATACGGTAGTTGATGGTATGTCCAGCTCTGTAATTCTTAAATTGAGAATCCCAAGTATAGATATTGTACATGTGATCACAACATCTAGAGAATAAACAAAACAATCAATGAGAAGTTAATCATTTTAGGTAAAAGATTCCAAAATGTCCATACGTTTGTTAACACACTGTTGTAACAAAAATGAGTGAAAGTAACTCTACGCGACAAGCATGAACATAATGCGTAGTGAGTGGCCATATCGCATCCATAGAGCGACAACAAACGTAGTAACCAACAACAAATACAAATTATATCGTCTATTCACCAGAAATAGAACTTGGTTCAGTAGTGCCAACACAGGATATAGCGGTGTAATCGACCCGTTGCATGAAATCACCAAAAAACAACAAGCCCTGAAACCATAATAAAATGGCATGTCTGCCAGAGAAAAGTAAGTAAAAAACTATAGTGTTTTATTCTCTCATTTTCAATGGACATTCTCTGTACCGTCCTGTCTCCTAAATGATGACGTACTCGCAATATGAAATACAAAGTACGAACAAGAACACAGTCATCCCCTATATAGGATTGTGTAAATAAACATACCCAATAGAAATATTTAGCTGTCGTATTTCCAAATATCACAGTCCTCCCCTATATTGGATTGAATAAATAAACATACCCAATAGAAGTAATAAGCTGTCGTATTTCCAAGTGAGGAATATGTATAAAATAGTTATTTCCTTCAATGCACAGATAGGTGATAGTGACGTGCTCACTCCGTGATAAGATTGCACTCACTGCCTAAAATAAAATAAAGTATATAAAAGCAAGATCAACACGTAACATACTGGATTAAACATAAACCATCATCATAAAGATTAAGCATCCGTGTCCCCCATTCTTACTTGTCACCACCCGAATGAAAGTCCGAACACCTCTCCCACCGTTCAACTTGTCCGAACGCCGAAAACACATCCGTTAAAGAGTGGGGATGCCTGAATCACGTGATGCAAAGTCTAGTCACGTGTCTACGCATAACGTGTGAAATTGACGAAGGACTGCATAAATCTAACACCGCCATGTTGGAGTGGTGAAGACTTGAAACAAATAATAAGGTGGAAATACTACATAAAATTTTTTTTACAGTGTTATTGTGGAAACAGTGAAGCACGGTAAATATGTTTGCAAACCGAAAAATCGTAATTACGAATATTATAATAGAACAATGTCACGTATATATGTATTTCACAGGGCAAGGTGCAAAATGGACAAAGGACTACATAAAGCCATCACCGCCATATTGGAGTGAAAAACACCACCAACATAATATATATTAAGAAATACCTCGTAAAATTGCAATATTATAATTGAAATGGTAAAGCACAATTAAATGTATGTGCCTACGATACACCATTAATAAGAATATTATAGTTAAATACGCTTAGCGGTCAACAGTAAACATGAAGTAAACACGAAAAATAAATACTGACCAAATCCTATTCATATGAAGTCGAAATGAATTGAAAAAGTCATAAAAGAGAAAAGAAATAGAAAACGAGAGCAAAGATGCCCATGTCCAGTATCATAGTGGTTAGTTAGAGTGGTCATCATGAAGCAAAAATTATTTTTAAAAATTAAGCATCAGTTCAGCACATGATAAGGAATATATAACATAATCAGTTTCTACATATGTTGCAAATGAGGATACATTGAAAAATTTGACCAAACTTGTCACCAAACGGTGACCATATGAACAATTGACAAGAAATGGACACAATTTATGCATACAGTTCGATGTGGGTACAATCCTAGAACAATTTTGATGACAGATCCCAATGTATTTGTAACATCAGATAAAAACATTTGTAATTAGTCAAACGTCATTGCTGAAGAAAACCTACCCAACTGTAAATGAAAATGACATTAAACAATTCAAGCAAATGTCACTAGATTGTAGGAGAAACATCTCTCTTGTTCTCCTTTATTCCTTCAAAAACACATGGAGTTCTCTATCTGTATTTAAACCCAAGTCCACCGATCGTAGTTTAATTAACCATGTGGCTTCCAATTTTCTCAAAGCAAGGGTTTTATCACCACCCCTAGGGTCATTTTTAAGAGTCACAATCCCATGGAATCTAATTCCTAGAATTTCAGAATCCTTGTGTACGGTGTTGAAGTGTGCTGCTAGTGGATAGTCTCTGTTGTCATTTCGGATGGCTCTGATGTGTTCCTGGATACGCTCCTTAAGTGGCCTGATGGTGCTACCCACATAAATCAGTTTGCATTGGCAAATAATGCAATAAACTATGAACTTAGTATTACAGTTCATAAACTGATAAAGTGTATGTGTCTGCCCATTGTTATAGCTGAAGCTTTTCAATTTGTTCTCCGCGAATTGACACACATTGCACATGGTGCATTTGTAGAAACCCTTTGGTTGTTCTGGAAGCCAAGTGTGTCTTGAGTCCACCTTGTTGTCCTTAATAACAGAAGGGCTAAGCCAGTTGCGTAAAGTTCTGCCCCTCTTATAGGTGATTCTAGGTTTGTCAGCAATGTATGGCACTATATCTGGATCTAACTTGAGTATGTGCCAATGTTTGGACATTAGTTTGAAAATCCTGTCACTATGTGAATTATACTCAGTTATGAGTGTCAATTGTTTGGAGCGTGTTTCACCTTTCTTATTTTTAACCTTATGTTGAACTTTAAGCAGTTTCTTACGTTCAATATGATTGATTTTGGTATGAGCTTTTTCAAGAAGATCACGGTCATATCCACGACTTGTAAAACGATTTTTAAGATTCTCTACCTCTCTCTGTAATGTATCCTCCTTGCTACAATTCCGTTTAATACGGGTCATCTCCCCAAACGGTATTGCACAGATTTGAAATTTCGGATGGGCACTTTTGGCATGAAGCACAGAATTACATGCAGTATTTTTACGAAATAGTCTACTTTCTAGTTTGCCATCCTCAATATAGAGTGTGACATCTAAAAAGTTGATCTGCTTGGTGTCAATCTCATGTGTGAAACTTAGATTATATTCATTGATATTCAAGTGATCGATAAAGTGCTCCAATGTTGTTGCGTTGCCACCCCAAATCATGATAACGTCATCAATGAATCTTCCCCAATAGACAATGCAATCAGTAAATTCAATGGGACAATGTTTCCAGATATGATGTTCCTCATAGAAGCCCATATAGATATTAGCAAATGACGGCGAGAATTTTGCCCCCATTGCCACCCCAGAATGTTGTTTGTACCAATGGTTGTTGTGCATAAAATAGTTGTTATCTAATGTGAGACGAGTTAGTTCAAGTAGCATAGTAGTATGTTCATACAGAGTAGCATCTCGTTTAGATAAAAAGTAGGTGAGAGCTTCCATGCCTTTGGTGAATGGGATACTCGTGTATAAAGCACTCACATCCAACGTGACAAAGGTCAAATCACTAGACCATGACACATCCTCTAATTTATTAAGGAGGACGGGTGTGAATTAGTTTGATGAAAATTACCAGCATCGTCCACCATACTTTTTACATTCCATAGGAGACATTATGGGGCAGCATAACATACGGCCATGGGCGGAAGCAGGGGTCTTATTCACCGAGGACTTCTTAATGAGAAAGCCTTGCAGTCTTTCAAAGAAGTCAGGGGCACATACGGGATACTGATTCATAGAGTACAACACCATACAAAATGCCATCATCATCCAATGGGGGCAAGGACGCTCTGAACTACCCACATTATTACTTCCCGAAACTATATTAATACAAAAAAACTTGAGGAAAGTAATTACTGTAATACATAATACCTTGCACTCACAGCATTACACAACAGACTTGCCATCCAGGGAAAAGTGGTCAAAAGATCTAAAAACTGTACTGACCGATAAACAATGGCCGGGTGCTAAACAATAGGTAAAGAGGTTTCCTGGAACCCACAGTTTAGGTACACACAATTTAACTACCTACACCAGACCGACCAGGGCCAGCTTTAGCGCTGGTGGCGCCCCGTGCGACAATCACTTTTGGTGCCCCCCAGACCGCATGACTGCCTCCTCGAATTCTTTCACTGCCACTGGACATGAGTGCCCCTCATTTCTCCAATCATAAGTTATTGCTAAACACAGTGCCCCTTCCTGAGGTCAGCACCCCCTCCACAGGTCAGCGCCCAGTGCGGACGTACCAGTCGCACTGCCCTAAATCCGGCCCTGAGACCAACTTGACCCCAAGGTGCATTAAACATATGTTTCCAGAATCTAAACTGGAATGTACTAGACGTCGTCTTCATGATATCGGCTTCTACCATATGGTGTGGGATTGCTAGGTGTTCCTACACATGTGAGGGAGGTGGCAGGAATCATAAGTTATGTTAGTTATACTTATAAAGCGCAAACAAGTCACCCCAAAGGGGTCTCTCGATGCTGGAGCACTCTAAAATAGGACCCCAATCTCAGAAAGGAGTAAAAAGAGCCCGTTTTTGAGGAGTTTCTTGAATTGTGCTAGGTCCAGACAGGATTATATGAACAAGGGTAATTTGTTCCAATGATAGGCAGCCAAATATGAAAAGGTTCTGCCGCCGTGTCTAACAGTGTGAATGCAGTGGGGGCAAAGTAATGATTGCCCTCTGGATCTAAGGTTACGTGTGGGAGTGTAGAACTGTAACTTGTTCAACAAATAAAGGGGCCCGTTTCCAAAAAGCGACTTGTGAACAAGAGGAGTTTGAAAAGGGAGCATTTTTTTTATCAGAAGCCAGTGCAGAGATCTCAGAGTGGGCTCAGATGGAAAGCGGGATGGCAGGTTGCAAATCAGATGGGCAGCTGTGTTTTGTACCACCCGAAGTTTAGCAAATAACACTGTTTGCAGCAACCATAAGGGCATTTCCATAATCCAGGCGACTTATAATAAGATTTTCTGGACTGCAGAGGCAGCCATTGGACAGCTCTCCTGAGAAGGAGCACAATTATGAAACAGGACCCGAAGATAGAATTGACTTGCTCTTTCATGGAGAAAGCATCATCAATCAGTATGCCCAGATTTCTAACTACCTTTTAGAGGTGTAGGGACTGAACCCATCATTAGACCAGAAAGAGGAAGCCTTTCCTAAAAGCAAGATTTCAGTCTTTACTGCATTAAACTGGAGGCAATTGGACCACATCCAGAGTGATATTTTGTTCCCTACATTCCCTGAAAGTGATCTTGGTAGATTCAAGGTTCTCTCCCATAGTTATGATAAGTTATGTGTCGTCTGCATGTGATATACCTTTGAGCCCACAAGATCTTATCACTTGAGGCAGGGGGCAACATAGTTATTAAACAGTGTAGGGCTCAAAGATGAGTCCTGGGGTACCCCCCAGTCCAGGGTCATGGTTCAAGAAGTAAAGAGGTCTAACTGGACTGTATGGGTCCGATCTTTTAGGTTTTTTTTTAGCCAACCCAGGGTTTTCCACAAACACCAATCTACATCAGTCTTTGGAATAGAATTGAATGGGAGAGAGCCTAATGGTATCAAAAACCTCTACTAATGCTGTTTCTGTACTATGGGACACCTGATAGCCAGACTGGGAAAAGTCTAGCAAAGAGTGTCATTCCAAGAAAGTAATCAGCTGTTGATTCACTATCTTCTCCAGAATTTTCCAGAATTTTCCAAATAATTTGCACAGCGATATTGGTCTGTAAATAGGGGATCTGCTGTGGGTTTTTTCACAATAGATCTCACCTGCGCTGCCTTTCATTTTGTGGGAATAGTTTCAGTAATAATTGATTGATTAAACAGACCCGTGATCATGGGAAGAAGTACCATCAGACATCAGACCTAGTTGACCGCACAATACCACTCACACTGCCTTCTAGGCATGAGTCCCAGAACCAAGGGGGACAACTATATGAGCTGTTTTTTAGACCTGGCCTTTGTACTTTTTAGGAGGAAAATAACAATGTCCTAGAAGGGCAGTGCAGCACCTGACACGAAGCATTGGCTAAGGAAATTTCTGAAGTGAACCAAGGCATAGTCAGTCACCATCACACAGGCTCAACTATAGATGTATATGTCTTGAAATAGGAGGCAAAAAGTGCTGCAAGACCACCTTGAGAAGAGGGGAATCAGTGACTCTTTATTTCTGTAAACCACACAGCTGCAATCCCACCAACTGCGACCACCACAAGAACCGCTGGTGGGATCAAACTAACTACTCCCAAGGCACACTCAAGGTGTAGCTGGTACAGGACCCCCCAAAGATGGCATAGTCTCCCTATGGGGCACCGGAGGTACAGACCCCCTGGACCATATTGCAGCTGTAATTACACGTTGCCCACTGTGCATGTTAATACGCTATACTAGTGCATGGTCAATACATTCTTTCTATATGCTCTCAGGTTCAATATACATAAATAGGAGCAACCAACCTATGCCCAGAAAGGGTGACTGCTCCGAGCTTGCAACTCCAACACCATTGTCTATGTACAGGAGTGCACCCACATTGTTTGCTCTTTTCTTGTTTAAAACTCATTAAAAAAAGGGGGGAAAAAACAGATTGATTTTATGAGCTATTTATTGAGGCGTATGATTTTGAACGAGAGTGAGTGCTTCTTGTTTTATACTGATAAAAAAGATAAACAGGTTTGCAGCCGAGATCAATTAGCAGTGAATGAGATCAATTCAAGCATTACATCTGTCACTTTTTGTACTCTTCATGGTGATGCACTCTGTTGGACGGATACATCCAGATATAGATCAAGCTCCACCCTACGGAAGAGGCCAAAACCAGTCTTGGACTGCTTGTGTTTCTGTTCAGAGAGGACTTGGCTTGGCAGGTTGGGCTGGGGTATCTCTATTGGAGCAAGATCAAGGAAATTATCACTGGCATAGAGTATGTCAGGTATTCCCTCTATCACTTTTTGTACTCTTCATTGATTCATACTGGCATTTTCTGCAGCTCATCTCTCAATTAGGCCTTTTCTTCCTATTGCAAAACCAGTTTTAGTGTCCTCTGTGTTAAAAAGTATAGGATTATTTGGTGGGCAGATCTGGTCCACTGTGTGACAGTGTGGGGTGGGGGTCTTAGGACTGAACATTTCTTTGGAGATTGTGGGTTGCTGACTTGGCTGTTGAGGGGAGGGAATGAATGATATGCATCAACTGATGGTTCGTGAACCTGTGCAAGGAGTGGGTTTTGCAATGAGATAATGTAGTGTTGACATTTTAAATATCCAGGACACTTCTAACTTGGAATGAGAATGTTTTGATGGCTAACTTTAAAGCAAGGATAATTACACGTGTCTGCATCAACAGCGCGAACCAGCTTATTTTACAATAGCCCAACCTCAAATTAACTGAATGTCAGTTTGCTGTATATGGGCGTACATACTTTCTTTTCATGCTTTTTACACACGGGACTGCAGGGGAGTCTGTAAATATCTTCTGTTTGAAGTGCAGACTCAATTTCTGGATCCAGAGTGGTGCTATGGTCACAGGTGGAGCCTTGTTGACATTACAGCTCTATGCCTATATGCCTCTCCCCCAGCACTTCAATGTGGGGGTACTGATAGCTCAGTCCCCAGATGCAGCTGTTATGTGAGGTTCTAAATAAAGCAGGAAAACGAATTGCCTAGCTCAGCATAAAGACTGACTGCCAATTAGTACTACTGATACAGAGGACCATGTTAACTGAGAGAAAGTACATAAAGTGAATATATTTCGGGCTTATTATGAGATGTTCCATAATTCCCAAAAGCTCAAAGACACTTCATACATTATCAAGCTTTTAAGCAGAATACATGTATCTGTAAAGAGCACATTCACACTGTTATATGGTTTCTATGAATTTACTAGGACTGTGTATTTGGAACAACGAACCTTCATAATACAGAGACTGAGTCTTTTCATAAAATTTGTAAATGTTGGTTTGTTTGGTTAGCTTTTAGTATCACATCTATACTCCTAACTTTACAGAGTTGTAGATGTTGTTGGTAACCTTGAACAAGACTCAAAATCCCAAGGAATTTGTGGAAACAGATCTAACCCTTTCATTTGTCACTTTTGCATGCCCAAGGTGTTCACAAAAAAATAAACAATAATGCATTTTCAAATGTTTATTGTGAAGTAGGGGACAGCGGAACTGCATCACAGTCACAACTCACAGCAGCTTCCATGATAATCTTGAGAGGAAGTGACCCTCTCATTGACTCCAGCATGGATGCAGTTTAAATAATAAAACAACAATCTTATCACGCTGTGCCACAGGTAATGAACAATGTCTTTAATTAGTCTGGGGAGAAATAGTCGCCTCCTCCGAAAACAAATTAAAACAAGGCATCATGTTCTATGATGTGCGACCCTGGAACTAAATGTGCAGACTACAGGGCGACAATGCCTATCAGAAATAAATGTGTCCATGTCACAATCTAGTATTAGGGAAAACATGCAAACCACCATTAGAAAAAGACGCTACGTTAAACGATGAGCTAAAATGGAGATTAACTTTAAGCTACACAACAGCCTCCCCCCCTTGTTTGGAAAGAGATGACTCATATAAAACTAAGCAATAGCAATGAATATATGTAAAAAAAACTTTCATTTAACATAAATACTTTGACAGCATAAGCAGAAGGTAAAAGCTGTAAAAAAATGCCAAAATAAAAAAACATACAAACTAATATAAAATTAAGACAAATAATTTCATAAAACCAAAAGGCCAATTGAAGAATCTAGGAGACATCTGAATTGAAATGAGGCTTCTCCAACACGTCAATATCCAGGAATGGCATCAGCACCAGGGTTGAACCTGCATTCGCAGACAACACAGAGGCCTGAAGAACAAGAGCCAAAGGACAAAGCGAGTCATCTCTATCCCATTCAACAGAAGTTGAAGGCAATAGTGGCAGGAGTGCAGTCTCTGAAGAGGAATCATACGCAAGGAAACCAGAAATCAAAGGAGCATCCAACACTGGCAAAGGCGGCTCAGAGTAGGCATCTTGCAGCAACTGGAGCAGAATCACAGGACCACACAACTGATGCAAGCGCAAAAGATGCACAAGCTGATTTATGTCTGGAGAATGGGACAATTGCATAGCACAAGTCAAGAGCACACTTGAAAGGGCACCATAGGCAGTGAAGCACAGGATGCCCTCTCTAAAACCACATGGGCCAAAAGGACAGAGACCAATTCTCGTTCAGTTCTACTAACAAAGACTCTCCAAAATACTGCATTATGCGTTCACGACACAGGAGAACTTGTGGCAGATCCATAACCATCAGTCCTTGTTGTGGGGCATCCACTGTGGAGCAACAAAAATAGAACCAAAATAGCAACCAGGAGAAAAAGCAAAGTTGTATTGCCTCCAAAAACGTTTGAAAACATTATCTGTACAAAAAATTGAATAACTCCAAGCACAGTCTGAAACGTAGAAACAAATCCAGACCCAATCACTTTGAAAAAGTGTGCCACTTCTGAGATGCTAGAAGCTTTGAAAAATCTGCGGGAATAGAGTGCGTAACAGTGATTGTGCCTCAGACAAGGAATGTGCTACATGGACATCAACGTTTTCTCAGGTGGATGTTAAAGTCACATCTGTTTGAAATAATAAGGCTTTCAGTCTGCTTAATTAATCAAAGCTAATTTGTGAAAGAAGGACTTAAAATATTCATACAAGTCACAACCTTGGGAACATTGACTACATGAAGAGACACCTGCTTTAATCCTGCAGCAACTCTGATCATTTAAAATTAAGTAGCTGCTATTTGAAAGTAACAAAAATGCAGACTTTTTCAATGGTATGGCAACACCTTTCAAATAAAAAACAAGGTCAGCCATGGATGCATTACAGACACCATGAAGTTTTATCTTTTTACAAACGAAGGTGTGACCCAAAGACGTTTCTCACCCATGTAAACAAAGAAAAATCTATTTGTTCTCATGCATCTGCACTGAAAATGGAGAAACCAAGCCTCTTGTAAAAAAAAGTATACCTATCTCCTCATATCTGTCTACTGAAAAATGTGTAAGACATGAAATTAAATGAAACATTGAGATAGGAAGTGGAATGAAACTCTGGTTGAGCCAGGTGCTGATGGGGTTTCAGCAACACTAACAGGTAACTTCTCCAAACATTTTATTTTAAGCATAGGGTAGGAATGCTTCTCTCCTACCAATCATTTTTTGCATGTCTGTCAAATTATAAGGGAAAATAATTCAGTTGCATTTAAATATTTCCATGGCACTCAATTTGATTTCAAAACCTGCAATGTCCAACTCAACTGTAAAATCAATCCCAGCTGTCTTTGACCATTTGAAAGCATAGACATTTCATGCTGTATGATACCAAATGCAGATGAAGCAAAAATATTCAATGAATAAATATGTGTTGACAATGTGGTCATCCCATTATCAACAACTGCCAAAACTTTTGCAAATGTTCCTTTGCAATTTGTCTTAACCGTTCAGCAGCTTGTTGTTGACAAATTTTCCAATTTATATTATGAGTGGTATATGTAAAATATTTAGAATGAGTAACTTGGGGACCTAACAAAAAATCTTATATTTCCACATCATCAGACGGATGATAGGTGGTCTTTAAATGAGGACCAAAGTGGAATGTTCTAACCATTGCTGACATAACTTTCCGACGCTGTAGGTAATAACGACTCCAAAGTGTTGTACCTGAATTTACCAGAGATCTGGCCTGCTTGCTGTAAATCCTTTGGAAGAGTTAGAAAAAGAGGCATTGCAGCTATTGGTATTAACAAGCCGTAACAACCACCCAACTGAACTAGAAAATGATGAATTGTAAATTCCATTTTGCACTATCTCATTGAGCTGTTTTTCTGTGAAATTAATTGAGGTCAATGATCAAATTTTGCAACAGAGTGAATGCTTGGCGTATTTAATTTTTTTTAGTATTGGCCAAGCCAAGGCATGTAGTTTGTTGCACTGTTTTGTTCAGAAAAATCCTTTGGCAAGGGATCAGACAAGCCCTAAATAAAGAATGAGTGTCCTGGACCTGCCAGTGTCAGGTACCCAAAACAGATTTAAGTTCAATATTGTCCTTTCAATATTGTCCTTCCAATATTCATAACTGTTTAGGCCTAGTTGTGAAATAAATGAATTGGGATTAATCAATTTTGTTTGTGTGAGCATATTTTTCTTTGCTGGTGAAAGTGTAAGCTTATAAAAATATGAAACAGCATCTGTAGGGACATGACCAGGTGGTGTCAGGCAGTGTTCCCTCTGTGTATAATATAAAACTGCATGTGGAGTACTAGTTCTGTGTAAACAATGATGTGCTTAATGATGGCAACACAACATTTCACCATCATTTGCAGAATTCAATTACAACTCCTCATTTTCAATACAGTGTATGATTCTAATTCAGATAGCATATTAAAAACAGTCATAACATCCCATTCACCTGAAATGGAACCTGAAGAAATAACGTCATCCATAGCAACTTATAAAATATATGAGATTTGTAATTTTTCCGTCAAACCCAAAATGTCATAGGGGACTTTATCTCCACCACACCAACATGGATAGGAAATGCAGTAATGCTCACTCCCAGACAAGTCTCTTCGGACCTTATGTGATGAAGGATGGGTAGTAAGCACCACAGCTACTAGTTCTGGTGAAATATGATCTTGGAGATAGTGTCTATTCAACAGTAGAAAGAAAACTGTAACAAATCCAAACCAGAGGAAGAGAAACAATAGTGGAAGGAGAATCCAACAGTAGGACCATACAAGAATCGGATAGGTCTGTTTCAACAAAAATAATAGTGCACATGCACCAAACATGGAGGTATGTGAAGAGTCTGAAGAAAAATCATCAATGTTGGCAAAATAACAAGAGGCAGTCCGAGTAAAATAAAGGACCTCATTGGACAAAGGAAAGCAGGTAGGCACCTCAAAAGGTGGTACATAAGATATCATTTCATTTCAAGGAGCAGCAGTGAAAGACCAGACCGCAAAGTCAGGTCAGAAACATGTCCTGTCAATCATTAATTGGTGCAATTGAAAGTTCACCATCTGAAGAACCAAGCCGGGGTGTAGAAAGTTCAGGACTGCAGAGTGGATGCATAGGGAGTTTTCATGCAGGGTAGGGAGAGGTGACAAGGAACTAACCAGGAACCCACCTAGCCTACTGCGGAGAACTGGCCACATGGTGTAACTTGATCAAATCAATGGAAACTTGTAGTTTCTGTTCACAACCAGCAAGCGGTGGCAAAATCACAGTTTGAGTGCCTGGGACAGTAAGGATAGGCGCCGGTGCACGGTAGGACGGGTCAAGCTCTTTTCTATCTGCAAACTTCTCTCAGAGCAGATCCCCAACTTAGGAATCTAGCCCGAATCCGCTGGTTGCTCCTTCATTTTGTCAGTGGCAGAACATTTAGAATTCAAATTAGAATTCTCATCTCGGAATTCTTGTAATTCCTGTAAAACAGCCAAACGTTTATTAATGCCAAAGGGCGCATCTCCAGCCACTATGCCAGTGTTATCAAGAACTGAAACAAACATTTGGTCACCAAAGGTACCAATCACCCGACAACTTTCTAGGCAGATTATTTAATGCTCTCTGGACTCAAAAAAGGTGATGGATCTAACTACAACCTGAACCTAATACTTTAGCCTTTAAAAACTGCTTAAGTCACGGTTCTTATGTTCCACTATCAAATTTCCCTCAGGTTGATAGTGGGTAGAATAATGCACAGCAACACTCAGGTTGCCCGTAGTTTCCCAATAAGCCTTTTTATTAGTCTCTTAACAAAATAATATTTAATCATCATGAGCACACAATGCTTCCCTTCGTAATTCAGTGTGAATATACATAACATTCTTTCAAACTCTCCCCTGCCACACTGGAACCAAAATGTTAATGAAAGAATTGATTGTTGTTATCTCTCGCATTTCCACTCATCCTCCTAGTTAACACTCTCCGAAGGTGGGTTAGCAGTAATATCTGTCAAATGGAGAAGGCAATATTTAGGACAGGTAAGCTTTTGGTATTCTGAGGCTACTAAGGCAATATAAGGGTGCCAGAGCTCAGGGTATGACTTGCCTTGTGCCGAAAGAGTGAAGGTCAATCTTTCCATCCCCAGTATATACCAGAGATGGTGAAGCCACCCCTGATGAATAGGAATCTGCCCAGAGACCAAAATGAAGATATATTTAAAGGCACTAGCTGAGTGGAGGGGTCACAATGATCCAAATAAACACATTGCAATGGCTTATTTGAAACTAAAAGAGGTGTCTGCGGTGGGCGTGCAACAGGGAAACTTTTGCTTTGTTGACAGATGTCACAACTAAGGATGAAATATTTTGTCTGTTTATAAAGACCTTGCCGCCAATACCATTTCTCTAGTAAAAAAACTGTAGCTGCCACACCAGCATGGATAGATGCTAATTCCTCAAGAGCAGCTATTATTAACTCTAACCTGTAGTCATGGTTGAGTATCACTCACCTTGGGGATTTGGCCTAAGGGAACACTTTAAGGACTCAAAAGATAGGAGTATTTTGCTGACTAGCCTTTAGGTAGGGGCTCGCCACTAGACAAAGCAATGACTGCAGCTATTATGTCATCATCAGTCCTCGGATGTGAACGAGTAATCGCAGCCACAAAAACAGTCTGAATAACCGCCTTGGTAGCTTCACCAGCCAATGATTTCCCTGCAACGTGTACACCAACACATGAATTACATGAGCCTGTGCCAAAGCATCCTTTAGTGCCGCCACCTTTCCAAGCTTATGCTTTATCGCCTTTCTTTTAGAATTAGTGAATCCCTTCAAGCGCCAATAAGGTAAATTATAATTAAAGGTCTGGACACTGTAATAGGAATCATACACTATAAGTGTGCAAATTCTGAATCTGTATTCTGCAAAGCTGTAACCAAAGCTTTCAATTCAGCCAGTTGAACGGTACAGCCACCTAGTTTTGGTATATGTTTTTTGTCCCTGAAATACGCCATCTTTCATGACACCTTTCACTGCAGCACATAAAGTCAAGTACTTGTACTTAGCACCAACCTCGGACTGGGCTGAACCATCACTATAGTTATGGAAGCATATTCATTTAGAGGCAAAATTTCACAGGGTATTCTTGATCATACTTAAGATATTCCTGTGTTTGTAAAGTAGAATCAAAAACATAATCTACATCAGCATTTGTCAAGGAAGTGGCCCACTGGATCCATCTAGGATGTAAGGCTTTCACTTGAGGCACACTGGCCTTGGTGACAGCCTGAAAAAGCCGGAAAAGTGTGTTAGACCTGGCATCCTTGGCGTGGTTTCCCCAGTCTTTTTGCCTCTGTCTCCTGTATTTTTGACTGTATGCTGGACCTTGTTTTTGCTGGGTTTTTTAACTCTGGAATCTTTACCACTGCTAATCAGTGCTAAAGTTCAAGTGCTCCCTGTGTAAATTGTAATTATGATTGGTTATCCATAATTGGCATATTTGATTTACTGGTAAGTCCTTTGTAAATACACTGTGCGTGCCGAGGGCCTGTACATCAAATGCTACTAGTGGACCTGCAGCACTGGTTGTGCCACCCACATGAGTAGCCCTGTAAACATTTCTCTGACGTGTCATTGCAGTGTCTGTGAGTGCAGATTTAAACTACCATGTCGACTTGGCAAGTCCACCCACTTGCCAGGCACAAACCTTCCCTCTTTCTACAAATAAGGCACCCCTAAAGTAGGCCCAAGGTAGTCCCATGGGCAAGGTGCACTGTATGTGAAAAGTATGGTATGTACTGGTGTGTTTACATGTCCTGATAGTGAAATATCGCCAATTTAGTTTTTCACTATTGCAAGGACTATCTCTCCCATAGGTTATCATTGGAGCTGTCTTGTAATATCTTAAAAGTGGAGCTTTCAATGGGGAAGAGATAGAGATTTGGAGTTTGGACTTTCTGAGCTCAGAATCTAAATACACATGTTTTAGTGGAGGTGGTTTTACAATTGTGTGTTTGAAAATACCACTTTTCTTGCTTCACTGTCCTGTGCCTCTGCCTGCCTGTGAAATTAGCGTCTGGTTTAGACTGACAGCTGGGTTATTTATGTCTTGCCCATCACTAGGCTAATGGGCCTTCCTGAGCTAGAGTGGTGGGAGGAATTGTCACTGACATCTAAATAGGGCTGTGCCTGGCCTTTCACAATGCTGTCTCCACGCCCATGTAGTGTGTCTGGAGCTAAGACAGAGCAAAGCAGGATCTGTTCACTACAAAGACTATCCTTTGAAGTATTCCTACTTCAAAGGCAGAAAGAAACCCCAGATTTTAGAACACATCTGGATCAAGAGGAGACTCTGCCAAGAGGAAGAGCTGGAGTGCTGTCAGGAGTACTGACCCTTTACTGGGTTGGTCCAGAGCAGCTACTTCTGTCTCAGGGCCATCAAAGACTTCACCTGCAGCATCCACTGCCGGGAGTCCTGACCTGCCAAGTGTTGCTAATTCCACTTCTGGGCCCCTGGAGGGGGTTCTGCTGCTTCTGGACTTAAAAATAAATCCATGCATTGCCCTTTCAGCACAGTTTTTCCCGCTGCGAAGTACCTCGGACATCTGAGACCACCACACTGACTCTGACGCAGGCCCTGCTGTGCAGCTGAAAGAATCGACGAATCTTCAGTCCGCGTCTAAAAAGAAACGACACCGCACCTTTTTTGCTGCCGTTGCATTGACCTCCAGCACATTTGGATTTCCACACATTGCACCTCAATCAATCAATCAATCAATCAATCAATAAATCAGGTATTTGTGAAGCGTGCTACTCACCCATGAGGGTCTCGAGGCGCTGTGCGCCCAAGTGTCTAATGCATCGCCCCCAGAAAGGAGTTGCCTCTTAAAATCGATGCATCGCTTCTCCCCACAGTTCGGAATCAACACAACACTTCTCCTGTGTGCAACAGAACTGACGCATCCATTCCCTGAGGACACAAGAACCGACGCAACACTGTGTTTTGTGACACGCTCCTCCTTTGCGGCTGTTTTTTGTCTAGGATTCTGACACATTAAATACTTTACACATTGCCTCTGAGATAAGCCTGACTACTTGTGCCAAGGTGCCAAGGAGATGAGCAGGCATTTTCTTTGGTGTGAAACTCCCTAAACTAGAGACCCACATTTCTAACATTGGTGGTCAGCGATGAGGATAGGACGTGTGTTTGCGCTTGACATATAGTGATTGGTGTATTCTACTGCATGTACAGATCATTAGGTGACCACACACTGCTTTTGATTTTTCCAGATTTTGTGACAACCCTTGAAGTTACTACAAATCATGTCTCAGTTTGGTGAGCCAGCAATAGAAGTTGCAGAGGCTGTATTTGAGATTGGAAGGTTGAACTCCTACTCAGTGTTTCAACTGAGGCAATTCTGCAAGGATCTTAATTTCAGTATAAAAAGCTCCTACAGGAAGGAGGAGCTGCAAAAGGCACTGTCGGCCTTTTGGGCAGCAAGAGAAGTTGGGGAAGCTGGGAATGAGGATGTGGATCTTGGACAGAGCCAGCAGGGGGAGTTTGAATCTCAGGATCTACCAATAGGGGGAGGAGGGTGCTCTCCAGGACTGGCAGCAGAATGTCCTCTAGACATTTGTCCCCAGAGTAGCTGGAGGACAGGCAACAGGCTAGATAGCATGAGCATGAGCTTGAAAAGCCCACTTGGAAAATGGAAAACAAAAAGTTGGATTTGGAAAGCAAAAAGTTTTAAATGGAGCACAAGCGGCAAGAAAAAGAGAAGGAGAAAACCCTTGTCCTGGAAGAGTAGAAATTGCTTTTAGCCCATGAGTTGAGTAGGAAGGAGCAGGACATCAAGACCAAGCAGGCAGAGTCTAGCACAAATGGTGGCAGCTTACGTCCAATGCAATCTGAGGGGAGGGTGTACATTCCCAAAGATTTGGTAAAGAATTACAAGAGAGAGGATGACATACATCTGTAGTGTTTTCACTGTGTTGCTGTGTGTGATATGTACACATACTTTACACGTTGCCTCTGAGATAAGCCTGACTGCTCGTGCCAAGCTACCAAGGGGGTAAAGAGGGGTTATCTTGGGTGTGTAACACCTTCAACCTGTCTAGAATGAAGGGTCCCCACTTTGACAGGGTTCAAGCCACTGCCCACTAGGGATCCCCATTTCTAACAATTAGACACCACAAATATGCGTTTTACAAGAGCCAGTGGACGTTTCTTCAGGACAGCTGTGCAAACTGCAAATAAAAATAAATTCTGTCGGTGCAAAATACATTTCCGCATTTGGAATATAAATACGATTTATAAGCTATCAGCACTGTTGCTCCTTCATTGAATCAAACATATATGTAACCACTGGAATCCGCAATAATACAGATCACTACATTGGTAGTGTTAATATGAGTACGTAAGTGTTTAAACTCAAGCATTTCTGTCTGTAAATTTCTACGAATAGTAATGCACTCAGTGGTTCAATCTTTATTAGAAAATCTGAACCAATTAAATCATACAATGGTTTCATCCATTGTGCATAATCAGGTATGTATGTTCTACCAAAGTTTAGAAATCCCAAAAGCTTTTTTAATGTATATGGTGTTTGCAAGAGAGCACATTTCTGTAAAAGATGCCGACATTTGATAATTTGTATCCCAAAAACATGACACTGAGAAAGTAGATTTTGGAAAATTTTATTTATAGCCATGGTCAGCGAATGCCAAAATAATATTATCCACTCTGGTCAAATGTGTGTTTAAAATATCATTTTTCAGAGGTAAATGTCATCAGAATATTAAAACGTTTCTGAGTCAATTCATCCCCAAATACAGGGGAGGGACCACTTCATGTTCAACCTGAATCTGTTTAAGGACTTCAGGTATACCAGAAATTGAAGGAGTACCATGGGTAATGTTGTAGATTGCACCAAATACAGCAACCCCCATATTACACTCCTCAACGGGGGACCATACCAAGTGGAAGTCTCCTGAGCAAGTAAGACCCATTAAATAGGAACCAAACCTAGAACGTTGGTGACTCCATGTTATACGATTCCTATGAATTTAGTAGGATGGTGTATTTAGAACAACAAAACTGCATAATACAGAGACTGAGTCTTCATATATAATCAGTAAATGCTGGATTGTTTGGCTAGCTCAGAGTACCACATATAAACTCTTAATCTTAGACAGTTGAAGATGTTGTTGGTAACCTAAAAAATGACTCTAAATTTCCAAGAAATTCGTGGAAACAGATCTAACCCTTGTGTTTGTCACTTTTGCATGACCAAGGTGTTCACAAAGAAAAGAAAGGATATGATAGTGAATTTTCAAATGTTTATTGAAAAGCGCTGTGAACATTATTAGAATGGTGTAAAAACACTAACAATTCAACCATCCTAATTGTTCATAATGTAACTAAGATTACTTATATCTATCACTAATTTCTCTATTCTGGAACGCCCATCTGCCAGGCCTATTGGAATGACCAAATCCAATACCTTGGTACTGTATGTCATGAAACCAGCCTCAGTGCATTAACCCCTTCAGTGCCCATGACGAGCTGGACTCGTCATGGGCTGCGGTGGCGCTGTGCCCATGACGAGTCCAGCTCGTCATGAACTCCGCCCGCTAATGTTAAGCGCGGCACTGGGCGGGGAAAGGGGCGGGCATGCAAGGGGTTAACAAATGCTCCCCCTCTGAGTGTGCATCTTACACACTTTTCTTGCACAGCTATCTTCCTTCTCAGGATGAAGGTCAGGGCCAGCGGAATTGCATCTCAGTCCCAGTTCACTACAGCTTCAAGGATAATCTTGGCAGGAAATGAACCTCTCACTGACTTCAGCATGAACACTGTGTACATATTAAAATGGCAAGCTTGTCACACTGGGCCTGAGGTGCAGAACAACATTTTTAAATAGTCTCTAAATAGTCATCTCCTATGAGCGAAAAATAAAACAAGGCATCATGTTCTTCGTGCATCATGCACAAGTTGTGTGACCATGGTACCAAATGTGCAGACTACAGGGCAAAAATGTCTATTGTAAATACATGCGTGCATGACACATTCTTGTCTTAGGGAAAACATTTGCAAACCCCCCTTAAAAAAGAGGCTAAGTTAAAAAGGAGAGTTAAAATGGATACTAACTGTAACCTACACAACACCACCTTGGAGCACCTCTGCACTAAATAACATGTTTTTATTATTACCCAATTATTATTATCCAACTCAAGGGTACTCCTTTGTTTGACCTGGGAAGGATATAAGGCTGAGTGGACGCCACAGGACTTGATCCGCTGGCCATAAGGTCAAACACAGGTTTCCATATTGGATGCATTAGTCCACTGCACCACCAGACTCTGTGTCATTGAATTGCAATTAGATCTCAAAGTCAATGAAATTCAGACGCCTGTACAGGAGATGCAAAGTGTTAAAGTGCAGGCCTTAATGGCTTTCCTGTAGAGTTTTTTAAATGACTGTTTGACCAGCTTGGCCCCGCTTTGCTAATTGCATAAGGAAGCAAGATCAAACGACATCTTTTAGGTGGATATGTGGCATGCTGATATAGTGGCAATGCACAAAAAGGTAAACCAGTGGAACAATGACAATCATAATTTCGGAATGTTGAGACCAAAATCTTGGCAACATTTTGAGTAACAGGATTCTAACCCACATCTCAATATTGGTCCATCCAAACCTGCCTGGCTTTATCCCCTATAGGTCCATCCAGCCGAATCTTGGAGACTATACAGTTGCTGAAACAATGCAAAATCCTTTAAAGAACCCCTTAATGTGTGGTCTGTAGAAACTGAGAAAGTCTTTGATTCCAATGAGTAATGCTTTCTCGAAAAAGTCCTAGACAGAATGGGCTTTGGACTGAATTTTTTGTTGGATATTTATTTTTTATGTTGAACCTACAACCGCGGTTCAACTGGTGTTGGATTTTATGGCACGACACGGAGGCCAACATTATGCAATAAATCCTTTTTTGCTACCACTCAGCAGCAACAAGAAAAAAAAAACATGTTCGTAGAATAAAGAATACAGAACCTCTAAGAACATTACAAAAATAACAAAACTCCTCTACATCATCTGTTCTCCCTTCTTTTATTGCTGCTGCTCAATGAGATAAGTACAACTTAAAGATTTGGTAATTTAAGTATAGTGGTAATATTTAGAAGACTTGTTAAATGATTGAGGTTAGAATGAATAATGAATGATGAGTAGTGAAACAGATATGAAAAATATGGAGAAAAAATGTATATAATTTAGAAGGCATAAGATGAGTTATATTTTAGAATTAAAAATTAAAAAATATTAGAAGGAAGGGTTTGCTAAATATTTCAAATGTGTATAGATTTGGAACGGATACATGACTTTATCGACATGACTTTATCGTTGATTATTACAATGAGGTACAGAGTGTGAGCATCGGTTAATGAGAAGTGGTAGAAGTTCAGGCTGGGTAGTTTTTACATTAGGAAATATTTGATGTTTTAAAGTTTAAATTCTATTTTAAAATCGGGCGAGCGATGTGCGCTGAATGCGACAGTTTTAATATGGGCGTTGAGAGTTTTGAAATGCGCAGTATGCGCGAGGGAAAGCAAAGTTGAAATAATCTCGAGCGGAGCTCGCGTGCTTACCGAGTGATGCAGGATGAAGGGAATGTTGGAGACAGCGAGGTGTTCCCGTGCCATACGTGTGACGAAGCTTGTCTAGAATGAAGAGAAAGTCTTTGATTTCAATGAGTAATGCTTTCTCAAAAAAGTCCTAGAGAGAATGGGCTTTGGACTGAATTTTTACTTGGATATTTTTTTTTTTATGTTGAACCTACAACCGCGGTTCAACTGGTGTTGGATTTTCGTTGATTATTACAATGAGGTACAGAGTGCGAGCATCGGTTAATGAGAAGTGATAGAAGTTCAGACTGGGTAGTTTTTACATTAGGAAATATTTGATGTTTTAAAGTTTAAATTCTATTTTAAAATCGGGCTAGCGATGTGCGCTGAATGCGACAGTTTTAATATGGGCGTTGAGAGTTTTGAAATATGCAGTATGCGCGAGGGAAAGCAAAGTTGAAATAATCTCGAGCGGAGCTCGCGTGCTTACCGAGTGACGCAGGATGAAGGGAATGTTGGAGACAGCGAGGTGTTCCCGTGCCATACGTGTGACGAAGCTTGTCTAGAATGAAGAGAAAGTCTTTGATTTCAATGAGTAATGCTTTCTCGAAAAAGTCCCTGAGAGAATGGGCTTTGGACTGAATTTTTAGTTGGATATTTTTTTTTTATGCTGAACCTACAACCGCGGTTCAACTGGTGTTGGATTTTAAGTCCAACAACTTCCCTACTGTTGTGTAGGCTGGAGTTTGAATAGTAAATTATACTATTCCAAAGTCCAGTGCTCCCCCTAAGGCAAGTCGTTGTAACAACTTATGTGCTAGAGGAATGCATGGTAAAGTCGCAATTGGGGTAGGGACTGCTTTGTAATGGCATGCCTGGTAAATGAATGTTGAGTTACGGAATGCAACATGTCAGAGAGATCTTGTTTAAAAAAGAAATGACATACGTTTGTCCATTGCCCCCAGTGCTGTGCACTCTAGCTATCAAACGCAAAGCATACTGGATTTAGCACAACTCATTGTTTAAAGGTTTCTGCTGGCATGATAGCGCAGAATGCAATATATCTTTGTATGCAGATGATGTCTTGCTATTCATGGCGAACCTTGGATTTTCAAATTCCTACAGCACTCACAATGCTTCAGGAGTTTGGTTGTTTTTCTGACTTTGCCATAAATTAGGATCTGGCCAACTTGAGTGACCATTGCACCTTGTGCATGAATGAATATTTTGACATTTGGGAGTCAATATTTCCCTAAGGAGGAAAGGTTTCCATATCTGAAGCTCAAAACTATTGTGTATGGCTTTAAGAAGTACACCACGCACTACGAAGTATACCACACATTAGGACCACACACAATGGGGAGCTGTGCCTATGGCTTCTGGGTAGAGCTTCACTTTTGAACCATGATTTTCTTGGGTACATTTTTAAACATCATGCAGAACAATCTGATTTAGATCCATGAGACTTTTTCCCAGCAAGGTCATAAGATACTGAAAGGATTACTTGAGTGTCCTAAAAGTAGTCTTCTATCCTTTTGATACTGTATTATATATTTAATAGAGAAGGTATTATTTAACAGCCTATTTGATGGCAAATTACAGGGCATGACTTTCCAATAGAGGAACCCTCAGTTGATTTAC
The DNA here is from genome assembly GCF_964204655.1 of Triturus cristatus. Taxonomy (NCBI): domain Eukaryota; kingdom Metazoa; phylum Chordata; class Amphibia; order Caudata; family Salamandridae; genus Triturus; species Triturus cristatus. Next base: position 138,966,310 of record NC_140591.1, on the reverse strand, counting down.
ACAGAATGGCAATGGGGCATAAGGCAAACAGGCATCTACAGTGGTAAGGGTGTTTAGATAAAATATTAGTGAAAAACATTTGTGTGGACAAAATATCATGTCAAGAATATCGAGGACAACATTTTTGTGTAGGTAAGTTTCTACAGGTAAGCAAAGTTTTACTATATATAACTATAAATCTTTGACACAATATTCTGTCCACACGATATTTCTGTTTCCGATATTTTGTCAGTGATCCGTAAATGAATAGTTATAATTAAAATGGCTCACCTCATTAATAAACAGGAACTTTTCCTTAACAAGATGAGTCAAACGTGGTGCTTATAATATAACTTACCCAAGGGATGAAAACAGTCATGAACATTTTCCTCTTGCACAAATTAAAAGTGCATGGAAAAGCAAACAAATGTTGCTAGTTAGACAGCATGGAAGAAGTCCTATTTTTCATATTGCTATCCTCAACTTTAGAAATATTTAATAAAGAAAGAGCTCTTCATCTCGCAAGAGTAATGAATTTCGGCAGCGATCTTGGTTAAAGTGTGAAGAGTGAGAACAAGAGCACTTGCCCCAGATAGTTTAAGCCGATCTATATTCTACAACTAAGACTTGAAATTCAACCGACAGCAGAACAGTGTGAATTCTGAGGTTACTTGAGTAGATCAGAAATTGGTTGATATACAAGAAGATGATTTTTAATGTTCCATCTTTGTTTGGCCACCTGAGACATGTATACGTAGAATAATAAGCATGATTTTCTTCATAGGATTAATAAATGTTTTTTGCTTTCTCTTTAGTAAGCACATTTTGCAACAGAGAAAACAAGTACCTTAAAAAAATGTGTCACATATAGGAACAAGGAAAAGAGAAGTGTAGACTGAAATTGAGTAGTTAATTATTTAAAATATATTAATATCTCTCTTTCTAAGAGAATAAAATCCAATCCACAAATAGTTACTGTCAGTACTCTTCTCTCTCACTCCCAATCTCATTACCCCTGGGGAAAGTACTACTTAGCCGGTGGTAATCCCTGATAGATAGTTGGGGCATCTCTGAGAGGATAAAGTTAGAGTATGTCAATTTATTATTCTCCTGCAACCAGGTCACTAAAGTACATTTAACAAAGTGTCAAGCCAAGTGGAAGTGCTATCCGGGAATGATGAAGCCAGAAAGTTTTACCTTATCAGATATGGAACAGACGTTGCAAAATTTGCAACAAGAGTTAAGAGAGGATTAAAATTCAAATCAATGGCTGTAAAAGGAGGTACCTAGTTTGTCACAACAATTAGATCAACTTCAAGTCACTGAGAATTTGAAAGTAGATTCATTGGGATCTTCTCAATCTAATCCTGTTAACGGCTGATGGAGTCTCAGAAATATATACTAGGCAGCTGTCATTAATCCCCCTCTTATCTCCATAGGTAACCCTTCTAAAATATGGTCTCATCAACAGTGAATTGACATTTTGCAAATCCTTTAGGAGCCTCAGAGGCATATCTATGCAAATTAAATATTTTTAACTCAGTGTGGTTTACACTTTTTGAGCTGACCTTCTGCTTTTCCCATGCCAGAATCATGAATGGCCTTCATATTATCAAACTTCATATTATCATACTTATTGGAATACAGCACGGTCAATGCCTTTAATGGTCCATGATTATCGGGTGTCTATGATGTAGATCAGTTTAAACTGGAGATTGCATGTCTATTTGATAGACATGCTATTGTCATTGAGAAAACTTGGAGTTCTTAGAATTAAGAAAGACAAAAAGGAACTGATCACATATATTTAGCAATTTAATAGATTGTCCATAGGAAAGAAGAAGAAGAAGAATCTTTATTTCGGCCGAAACGGCCATAAAAACACAGATGAAAAATACAGTACAAGCCATTAGATAAAAAGAGACGAGCGTTACAATATAAAAAACTGGCAGTTGTTCTGGTTAAAACAGCATTACAGTACAAACAGCGCTCCATTTTCCCCCCAGACTTCCTCAGTGGATCAGAAAGCACGTCTAAAATTATGCAATTTACTAAAAGTGCATGTGCAATACATAGGGGACGCGGGGCCTACCGATGATAATGAGTCAGATTCAATAAAGTGCATATGCATTATGTAAACAGCCAAAGGTTGTTAAAGTGCTCCGGTATCATAGAAAAGGGAAAAAAAACATTTATAGTACATAGTTCAGATATCCCCTCTTGTGTTCCTAAGGCGCATCGCTGCTCTTAGAAATACAGTGCAATGTTAAAATATCTGCAGAAAGTGTCAGGTACAGTAAAGCTACCTTAGCCTGTCTAAAACCAGCCTTTTTTAAAACTCTTTGTAAAAAATGTTTCCTTGGGAACATGTAATACAGGCATAACAGCGCGAAGTGAAGGGTGTCCTGCGGAGATCGAAGATCGCAGCCGCAGGGACCCTTCTGCTCCATCGTTTTAGTAAAACCTGCAGGCACCGCTAGGCTGTGATGTATGGAGTTCAACCTGAAGCGTGTCATAAGGAACCTATCCTGGGCACTGTGGATGAAATGCAGGTAAGGTTCGATGCCCGGGCAGGATTTCGTCAGTATGTGGCTTCTCACTGCAGGTTTTGTTATCTCTTGGTCTTCCCTGATAGAACCCAGTAAATTCAAAAACTCCCCTTTAACAATGGTCTTATCCTTTGCCAAGATTTTGGAAGGGTGAGTAAAAAGTTCCAGGTGACCCGTGGCCTTAAGAGAATCTCTAACATATTTGAGCCATGGGATATTCATCCCTTTGTCCCGTGCCAGGCAGTCCTGAATGATATCTCTTTATCATTTGACCAGATCTTAATCCAACAGCTAACCGATTTTAGTTTTATCCTGTCCTCGATGTGGGCAACACCCAGCTCTTCATGTACAATGAAGCCCGAGGTACTTTGTGGCACTTTCAACAGTCTTCTTGAAAGTTTATTCTCTTCAGTATGGAGCGACATTGTGTCCACAAAGCCCCAGACCTCACTGCCGTAGAGAACTTTGGCGGAACATATTGAATTGTAAAGAATCAGGATCTGGTCAGGAGCCCAACGGCCCAGCCTATGTCCGTGATTCATAATTGCCCTCATGCTTCTGGTTAGTGAACGACATTTATCCTCCAGCAAAGGTTTAAAATTAAGCCTGGAGTCAACCAATAACCCTAGGTATGAGAAGGACTGAACTTTTTCAATACATTGTGCCCCAATCGTGTATTTATATTTCTTTTGGGGCGCCTTCCCTACCTCCATTATGTAGGATTTGGCTAGGTTTGCTGACAAAAAGGAACTGATCACATATATTTAGCAATTTAATAGATTGTCCATAGAATATAATTGGCCCAAGAGGAAAAGACGAGCCTTATTCTATAAGGGATTAAATGAAGATTTGAAAGGTGCTTTAGCTTAAGTCTCTAACCCCCTGCATAAGATTTTGAAGAATTATTTGATTAAGTTATTCAGATAGGTCATAGGATGGCAGAGTGAAGATTATTTTACTAGAACAATTAGAAGAAAAAAATTAGATAGTGCCAAAAATAAGATCACAATCACCTGACCCAATGTAAATAGAAACACTCTTCTTTGTCTATAGAGGAAAGAGCCAAAACAAGCAATGAAAGTTTTTGCCTATACTGTGGATTAAAAAAACACTATAGGCCCGATTCCGATCTCGATTGATCGGAATACGGCTCCATAGCGCGGCACGATTTGGCTATGAGTCATGCAGACAGGTTTGGGTGCATATGCAATCTTAGTATCGCACTTGGTTGTTCAGACCTGTGTACGATTCGGTTGTAAACAAGGGCTATGAATCGGATCTGGAAAAGCCAAATCCGATTCGGAGGCCTTTCGAACGACATCGGAATCGGGCCCTATATAGAACAATGTCCAATATGTCCAAAAATGGTAGGGTTAGAAGAATCTGGAAACAATATGTCATGCAACGTGTCGGCACAACATCAGCAGGAATGCACACATTAATAAGAGCATCAGAAATCCCAATATTTTCTTCTCAATTTAAAGGTGCGACAGCTAGACGTGAATCATCACATTTACGATCAACTGTAGCCTTGTGTGAGAAGAGATCAAGGAGTCACAGACTTACTCACTGATTTGAGAACAGTACAACATTTTGGACTGGAGATATTTTCTAAAAGAAAAATGAAACATACCGGTGAAGGCAGTAAATGGACTGCATTGAGTTCTTGTCCAGTGTCTCATGGATCAACAACATTATCTTTACATTTTTCCAGTTGTGCCTACTGAATGTTTAAAATGATATTGAACAGTTTGCTCCCAAATTCCATTCTGGTGTTACCTTAGTTATGACAACACAATTGTACAATAGACTGGACATAGAATACTTTGAAATGTACTTCATCTTTTTTCAAAAACGCTGTTATTCCCAATGACAGAAAATAAGAGTTGAAAAGAAAGAATCAAAAGATGTCACAGATTCCTATGCAATATCAAGATCTAATAAATAATTTGATTAAAAAAATGCATCCCAAAAAATGCCTCAATCATATCACTGCAGGATTGATTTTGTTCCAGAATATGTGGAAAATACCCTTTGCTATTTATCCTTGTGCCATTGGAGAAGGTATTCAATGTCAGCATCTCTAATGAATTTGACTTCCGTTTCGCATTCCACATTTAGGGCCTGATAATGGCTTTTGGCAGTGTGGGGGTGGGTGTCCAGACCCTACTAATGTCTTTTCTGTTGAAAGAGATGTTTTGAATATGATATAGGAGCTGTACTGTCTCAAAGAAATCATTCAACTCGAAAATTACATCCAGTGGCTTTTTTCACAAAAATTCAATTATTCTGAAATTAATTATTCAGTGTGTTATAAAGAAACTGTGGGGGATATTCTCAAGAACGTGTGATAACCATTGCAAAAGTTACTTACCGCAACCCTCAACATTGCAGTCCATCACAGGAAATTTACGCCATGTTAACCAGGTATTCCCACCACGGTGGTCTCACTCGATAGTCACCAGATAACGCGTCAACTGACCGCATTCAAATCAACGCCCCACCGCAGAAATGCGAAACACGGATGCAAAAAAAGCTGCGATACCAAAATCACCGAAAACCAGCGACAGGCCTGCAATTCCCACGCGTCATGCGGGAAAATGTACTATAAAAGCAAAAAAATAAAAACACCAAAACCAATTCAAACTGCATAGCACCATGGATGCACCTGGACTGAGTACAGAGGGCAAGCCGAACTCCACAAGCCCCACAGAGGACCAGCCAGGAACCTCGTGTTCGTGAAAAGGCAAAGAGAAGAGGAAGAGGAAGACGGGGTTCAGTCCTCAGGAAGACCGGATCATCGTCATGGAGGTGATAGAACACCATCAACAACTGTTCGTCACCTCCAATGGGGCACTGGCTACACAAATGGAAATATGGCAGTCCTTCGTCAACAACGTCAATGCAGTCGGAGTGTCGAGGAGGTCAATGGAGGAGGTCAAGAGGCACTGGCATGAAGTACACAGCCAAACCAAGGAGAAGCTTGCCGCCAACAGGAAGGCAGCAAGGGCGGAGCTGGATGAGCTGGAGCAAATGGTGCAAATGGTGGCCACAGTCATCAGTGTGGAGATGGTGGTAGGAGTTGGGGGCATGGACACAGCTCAAAATGACCTGACCCAACAGCAACAGGGTGAAGGGGCACAATGGCACATGTGCACAATCATGTGTAGCACACTGATCATGCACAATGACTGTGGATCATGTCCCTGATACAATACTGCAGCACACATACAAACACCAAGTAGGCCCCCATCCACCATGTACACATATGGGCTCCCTCCAAATCACCAACAACACAACCGAGCCTTCCAAATGTGATGAATCCAGAAAAGCAGCAGCTGTGTGAGCCACACTGACTATGCAAGTGACACTGCATGACCAATAGCATGGCAGCAGCCAAAATACATGACATGGTGCACGATTTGACATGGAGGTGGCCCAGTGCGGATCACATCCGTAAAGGAGCAGGTCACACTCTGACATATTCACGTGCACCCACAACCCATGCCGTCCAATATACGCAGTAGACGAACAATGCACAAGGCCACAAAATCTGTCTAAGAGCACATATGACCCAAGTCGCAAAGATTTCAGCCCCCGAAAAGCACACAATTCAAAGGCACACCGCCTCAAAGGGACAAGGGTACATGAAATCAGAGCTGCAGGGGCAACTCCCCCACAATGCAGCACACACACATAGCAATGATGGCAATGTGGTACAAAGTGCAACACCTACACCACAGGACAGAGGACACAACAGGTTCCGCTTGTGCGTAGTAACTGTCCACTCACATCTGGCATTGCCTGACACTGTGTGATGATAATGTATGGGTACTACCACACATCCATCATGCAGTCGAAAATCCCACTGCCTGCCATCAAATAGCCAGCTCCACCAAAGCAGTCACAATGTGCCTTGTCATGCAGTCTGTATGTAAATATCTGCATCTCCCCTTAACATTGCAGAGGGACAATCAACACTTGTCAAGACACCCTCCAACGGATAATGTACAGCCCCCGCCGCCCACCCCCAGGAGCAGGGCAGGCCAGTTGCCTTGAGGTGACCCCACCACCTGCACAGACCACACAGCAGGAAACACACACCACCACAGGACCCCACAAACAATACATGGAATTTCAATGCCGTGTGTTGGGTTGCCAGGTGGAGTTGGCGCATCAGCTTCAGATGTATTTCGAGCTCGTGACAGCCAAACTCGATGCCATACGTGGGTATCTGTGTCCCATCAGGGACCATGTACAGTCCCTAACGGACACCCCCTGTCCGCACCATGCTCACCGACAATCCTTGGCTGACCTCGCTGGGGCCATTACTTGGATACAGAAACTGCCTAGTCAGACAGGCGCCAGTGATGACAGCACAGAGTTGGCACAGATGCGGAGGACAATTTAGACCATGGAGCAGATGCAGGCATACCTACTCACACACATCTGTGTGGACACATTCTGTTATGATTTCTGACATTGTTCCATATGGTCAGAGGTTGGACACCATACTCACATTGCCGAAGACACGTAAGTACACAGGTCTGCCAGCAACTATCCAAAGACAATGTCTGGCTCACAGAGGTGGAGCTGTCAAAAGAGACCCAACCCCATTGTACATGCATCAGTCAGACCCTCCCTGTGTAGGGACGATGCTCATTGTGGCACACGAGTGGTCAATCTAACCAACACTCATCACAGTTAGACACTAGTGAAGTTGTGTAGACTTTATTGGCATGTGCATGTCAGTACGGACAAGGCAACGGCCACAACATGCAGGGACATGCTTAAGACACTTACAGGCAGCATGGTAGCATGTCGAGGTGCAGGAAATGGGGAGGCAGAAATGAACACCAATCATTACGGATGGCAACGGTCTCAGCCCACCTTGCCTTGCTGGACGAGTCATTTGTTGTTTGGTGTCTGCCCATTGCCCCGTGTGAGAGGGCACGACTTACAGCCCATGGGGTATGCAAAGTGCTCAGCCACCGGACTGCGCCAACTGTCTGCTCTGCTGACAGTGATCAGGTGAAAGGGTCCGACAAGGTCACATGTTGTGCTAAATTGCCATATGTGTGCTCTCCCCCAAGCAGTGTTTCCGAATTGGCTGTGCTGCTCTGACCATGGAACTGCATCACCTTGCACAGGTGTGTGTACACACGCGTAGTTCCACGCACATGCACTCAGGGTCCAGACGAAGGCAGACATGTCCTCTGTTGTGGTGGGATATGTGTGCATTCCCCACGATGCTACAAGGTGTGGGGACCTGTGCTGTGGGTGACAATCCGATGTGGCTGCAGGAACGTAGTTACTCATCCATGAATACCAGCGCAGCTTCATGTTTAATGTATTCCAATAGTATTTTGTTGTCGGGTTCAAGGAACACCAGGTTGAGCCAATCCATTAAATGGTCCGGGCAGATGTGCTCAGTCCACGCCATTTCTCCAATCCCCAACACAGCCCAATACGGGAGCGCCTCGATGTGGTCACTGCACATGAGGAGTTGTGCAATCTCCCATGCGCAACTGCCAGCACATACGCCAAAGATCATTGCATCCCATGCACAGCTATCCAGGTGACACTCCTGTTCGTGGACCAACAGGGGGCGCACTGTCAGGTCATAATCCAATTCAGTGACCGTTGCGTTAGAAAGGCAGACCTCCATGGGCCACTCGAATGTGCCTGATCAACAGTGGAACCAGGGCTGGACGCAGGTGACATAGGCAAGACAGAAACTCAGACGGAAACTGATTTGCAACACTGCCATTGGCAGGGATCCGAACAGATGCAGCGTTCGTGCGCGGTACAGTTCCACGTGACAGGGATTGTGCATGTGCCTGGGAATGCCTGCCATTGCGTTTGTTGGGCTCGTGGCACCGGCACTCCTCAGACCGGCGGCAGTTCGGTGGACGATATGCCACAGCTCTGGGCAATGAGTCGTATGTGTGTGCAACGTTTGGACGTATGGGTAGTTTTTAGCCAATGTGTCAAGTGCATCCCTTCCAGGTGTGGGTCGTGCAGGGATAATTGTGTGTGGGGTGTGGGCTCGTTGGTGTTTCATTAGTGCAGTTCGTGGTGTGGGAGTCGTCGGAGGCTGGCATGGTATCTCACGCAGGGTGTGCCAGCCGCATTCAGGACCAAGGTCGGGGGTTCGGTTGGCCTTCAGCCTTGAGTGTTGGGACAAAGAGGCTTTCATTCCTGATTTCAGACTGGCTACTGTGAGTCACAGATTGTCCAGGAATGCCCTGCCATGACTCTTCAAAATAGTTGTTTGGTGACAAATTAGGATGTGAAATTTTGTTTGGTCTTTCAATGGTGAATGTATGGATCAGGGTTTCAGTGCTCACATGTATGTTGATTGTTGCAATTGTGCGACATCAGGCAGGTGCTTTTGTTCATGTTTTCGTGCCATTGATGTGCAGTGTCTTGGTCCGGGGGAAGTGGGGGGGGGCCAGGGGTGGGGCCCGGGAGTGGGGGTGGTCCTGGGGGTGGTGGCGGTGGCTGTTGTGGCCCTCTTGGGTGTCTGGCACGCATGTTCAGTGGCTCCATGGCATCTGTTGTTCTTCGGGTGTGGCTCTGGGCTAGGCTCCCTTTTCAGTTGCAGGCGGGGGTCCGACTTTGCACCAGGTCAGAGCAGGTGTTAATTTCCTGCAGCTAACGCGCCTTATCGCATGTTTCATAGTCTTTTCGCTGATCTGGCTGGTCATTGAGAATGTTGTGGATTGGTGTTGTCGTGGCTTTTTGCACGGGAACGCCTACTCTGCATCTCATTAACGATAGTTGCCGGGGTCATCTGTGGCGATGTTCTTTGCGGCTGCTATTGCAGGTAAACTGGTGCTATGGGCTGTTAGCACCAGCTTGTGAATGGGGCGATACACTTATTGCGACTTTGGCTGCGATAAAGTGCTGTTAACTCGGCGATAGCTCCTTGAGAATATGCCCCTGTGAGCAATAAAATTGGCTTTCAAAGACTGGATACAATATTTATTGGGAGCGAGAATTACAATAACATGAGAAAAATGGCAGAGTTTAAATGTCAAGACAGATGAGATGGTCATTGTTTTTTTCTCAGAGTTTGATTTTGCCGTTACCCATCAGTTTAGGATAAAGAAACTTAAAGTGGATTCTTTATCTCAAATAGGATTTACGCAGACTGAAAATAGACACCAGAGTCCATTATCCAGAGACTAAATGTGTATCCTTGCATGCAGAAGATGAATTAGAATTCAGCCAGTCAGAGAGGAAATCAATCAAATTAATCTTTTGGAAAGGTTATCCAAAGATCCAAAATGCAATTTGATTATGGGAGAATCTTACTATGACAAAAAATTATTTTTACTGACGAAAACTCACAGGATACAATTTCAAAGGAAACCTAAGATTCACCTTTAGCTGGACTTAAAAGTTGGGGAAACACTTTGCAATTAATTCAGCATTACTTTAGGTAGAAGGATGCCAGACATTATGTTACAGAGGGTGTAGTGTGCACTGACACTAAAACCGAATAGCAAAACCCCATATGGTCTCTTACAACCTCTCCCAGTGTCTCCTCATCCCTGGCAAAGCTAAAATGTTTATCCTTCTTGTCTCAAGGATTTCAGAAATTGTCATTTGAATGTGCAAACTTGGTTGTCTGTCCTGAAAACCTGTTAACATCCTACCCTTGCTGTCCTCAATTTCAGTAATTAATTTTATAGCATACCAATTAACATATCTTGAGTCACCAACATTTAGAAGGTATTGACAGAATACAATTTAAAACTAGTGAACACAAAAATGATAGAAGCATGCCTCAAAATGCCAGCCCTGACACTGTTCATTTATAGGAAGGCGGGGCCGGCATCGGACACGCCGCATGTATGGCGGTCCTGCCGGCCCCCTACGACCACACAGGGGCGGGTCTGTCGAGCGCAAGGGTGACGCGACAGGCGTGTCCCGCCAATGGTTGGTCTTTAGGTTGTTGGGGCGTGCCCCGGAAGTGATTGTCATCACTTCCGGGGCACGCATCGCATTAAGGCTAGGCCGGTTAGAACCGGCCTGGCCTGAATAGGTTTTGAATAAAAGGCTGGGAAGCGGCGGAGTCTACCTCTTTGCTCGACGCTCCCACAGCCTGCCCCCTTAAGGACAACAGCCTCGCTAGGAGGCTGTATTTTAATTTCTGTTTTGTTTTTTCAGAACGTATTGAGAGCTCAACTGAGAATATTCCATCGTCGCTGTGCAGTTCGCTGGATGGCGGTAGCAGAATCGGGCTGCCTCGCGTGGAGGCTTTTGTTTTCTTTTGCAGGCTGTTGTTAAAAGGGGGCCGTGAGCAGACGAGATTCATTGCAAAGATCGGTGGGCGGCAGGAGCAGGGACATGCCATCGTCGTACCGGAGCTCCGGAGTAGGCGAGCAGTTGGTCACAGGCCGAGAGCGGCATCGTCATCGTCGTAGCGGGGCCCGGAGTGTGCAAACTGCTGATCGCAGACCGTGAGTGGTATCGTTGGTGGCGGGAACGCCGCGAGTGGGACCAGGAAATCTGGTATTTATGTTGCGTGCTGCATGCCGCTTGCACTGAATGCAGGTGCGGTTGTTAGGTCCCCAACCAAATGGTGCAGTGAGTAAATCGCGCACAGATCAGCACAGCCCCGCAGCTCCCCCTGGCAGTACATCTACGATTGGCCGCACAGACCACGGTTCGAGGCCCCGTGCCCCGCCCTGGACTGCTCTTAACTGCTTTCTCGGCTGTCCTTTTCTCGTTCTGTAAAATATCTGTTGTTGAGCCGGAAGGCCACAGGTTCGAGATATGTTTCTTTTTCTATGCCTGAGTCAGCTGTTCCTTGGGGAAAAGGTATGCGTTAAAGAAGACTTTAAGCGCATCGGGGCTCAACTCCGCGCAAACGAGGCCTCTTGTGCTGTCGCAGCCCTTGTGGCGTCACCAGGTTACCTTCAAGTACATGTGAACATTTCCCTTTAACCGGGCTTTCCCACGGTGGGGCGCAGGGGCGGTGGAAATGCCATTACGTTCCCCAGGCAAGTTGCGCCCTGTCTGTTATACTTAAACCAGGGCACATTTGACATGTGAATCCCTCGTGTGTTAGGGCTGAACGCAAGCTATGTAATGGAAGTGTTCTGATAAGTGAATCCGTTTTACAGTTTGAAGATAATCTCCGAATTGAAGACTAAAGTAGTTTAAAGATCTTTGCTTTGTCTGCTATTCTTGTGGTAGCGCATTTATTCTTGTGGCTGCGCCTGCTCACACGTCCGTTTCTTATGCATGCACGTAAATTTCATAATAATGGTTGTAATACATCTAGTTGGGCGCTTCATGGCACATGCGGTTGGCACCTCAGTTTCCAATGTACGGTGTAATCACCCCCTGTAGAGAGCAGAGCATTTGGTTGAGGGGTCTGGGCCCATCGTTTTCTACTCTGTTGGCCCAATTTTACAAGTGTGTTTTAAAATATTATCTCGGCCATACATGGATGCTGGGCTCCCGGACTTGAGATAGTGTTTCAGGCAGTCACTCACTGTACATTGATTCATCTATTGGCCAGTTCTTACTCGGCACCGACACCTAATTTTAATCTCCGGCACATGGGACAGCCCACCACTGGTGGCACTGTTTTGTATAAATTGTAGGAAGAGCACGATACAATGTCTCTTTAATTTTGTTTAAAAATGTGAGTTACATCAGAACTCAGGTACTGCTTTCCAAGCCATTCATTCTTACAGCCTTGTTGGTATGAACAGCAACCAGTGGGGTAAAGAAACGTCCAGTATTATATAGGTACTTACCTACACCTCCTTCCTTCATGAGTAAGCTGTCTTGTGAATACAGTTATTACATCTATGTGTTTGCATGCATCACATAGTCAAAGGAAGGATTGCACCTGGTTTGCCACAAATGTTTTCTCTAGGGTCCAAAGGACAGATTAGCACAGTAGCCACGTCTGCCCGTTTGTCTTTCCTCTAATCTCATGAGCAGTCATTTTGATTACCGACAGCCTTGGTTGGACAGAGGCAAAAGGGGCAAAGATAATTGTATATGTGTTGAGTACTTTGCAGGATGCTATTTAAGTGAATCTTGAGGCAGGTTTGGGTATTGCAATTCCCGCCGTTTTTTGCTTTGTACTACTGCGCCCCGCGTGATCAAGTGTTGTTTGTCTTTGATTATGATAGCGCGAGCAGCGCGCTCTTGAGGGCATGTTTAAAGCACAGGGGTAACGTTTACAGGGTGGCTGTAGAACATCTGAGCAGCCTAGTTGGGCGGTGTATTACCCTTTGTGTTAGCACCACATTTAAACTGTTGTGGGGATCAGGGGCTGGGCAGATTAGGTTCTAAAAGGTGCTAATGACTTTGAAAGGTATTTTGTAAAATTTGAAAAGCGTTACTGGGCAATATTCTACCCATTGTTTTTAGCACCCTGTTTAAAGGTTCATTTCAGAATCAAGGGCTGTGCATGGTACGTTTACCATTATCAAGCCATCTTTCCCTAGATCATGGGAGGCTCGCCTGCTCCTCAGCCTCTCCGGAGGCATCACCAACCTGTTTTCTTGCTGTTTTCTAGGTTAAAAGCAACTTGTTTTCAACGCGGTGTGCGCAGCCCTGTCGTTAGACTCACGTTGTGGGGTTCTTGATCGCCGGAGGATGGAAGAGGCCAGCGGTTGCTGCGTGAGCCGAGTGGATGGGCCGGCACAGGTTCAGTGCCGCCAAAGGAAAAGAGATCAGTGGTGGTGTGCCTCCCAGGTTGCTCAGCTGCTGTTTCAACGTAGGTAAACACGCGCTGATAGCGTATGGAGTTATGTTGGTTACAAATTGTCAATAGTGCATGTGAATGGTATGTTTCTACGCGGCGGAGTGGCAAAGTTTTGTGCAGAGTTTTTGCGTTGTCAAGGTACACCCTTTGTGTCAATAACAGTTTTATTGTACTGAAACCCGGTCCCCCTGCTTTATTTCGAACAATGCAATAGTCCCCTGGTTACTTCCCTCGTCCATTTTCACGGTGATCGATCCATTGAAGGTCACACGCCTTCTTTCCAGGTCATGTCGGGCTGTTTTTTGGGCACATGCGGTGAATTTCGTACACACAGCTGTTATCAATTTATTCAGATAATCGAAGCGTCATTGTAATCTGTGTTGCCTCGTTGACCAGGTTCAGTCTCAAGGTGTTGGGTATATTAAAAATGAATGCAACGATCAATGGCGGTCACAGTCATTTAGAGCCGGTACTTAGTAAGGTATGCTGAGCAGGGGCGTGTTCAGCATATTACCGGTTACTTTTATGGTTTTAACCATTATGGAAGCGAACATCTCTTCGCTTGCTAAAAGGTCTATGACAGGCACACTGGCTCGCTCGACTTATGATTTCTCATTGGTGGCATTACTTGCGGTGGAACTTATCCACAGTAATTTATCTTCTGGATAGGAAAACGAAGAGTAAAAGGTTTGAACTCCCATGCTGGTTTGTAACACCATGCATGTAAATTGGGTTGGAGCCGCTTCACAAGAAAGGCAAGTATAGAGTCAGCATTTGTCAGATAAATTGAGTTTGGCGGCTTCACAAAAAATGCAAGTTATAGATGCAGCTTTTGTTAGATGCACATCCATTCCACATGTAGTTCACTTTTGGGGTATTACTTACTTGTGTGGTTACTCTTAGTGCGATGAGGGGAGCTGGTGCAGCAGAATGCGAAGACCTCAAGGTTATGTTGCCAGTGGTGTTGCCAGTGTCCCTGCACTCAGGTGCCGGGACACTGGTGAATTGGATGGATGTGTTGTGTCGCACGGTCCGGTGTGCACAACGTGCCTGATCAAACATTATAGGCCTATGGTTTGAAAGCGGTAACTCTGCACTCTATTCCTGTGCTACACTGTACCTATTTACCTACCGCTCATGGCTTGGGCATTTTTAGTTTTTTGTATGCCTCTGTTATCTTGCATTTGTGTTGTGTCACACATTGTATCACACTGTATCTTTAACCCAAAGATGAAAGCACTAATCGTCTGTGTTTGGTTTTCATTTATGTATGGCTGGATTCATGACTGTGATACATGGGAGGCGCCCCACGCTACAATGGCTGCAAGATGCGGGCAGGCAAGGGGACCGGAAGATCCGAGACGGGAGTGGCAAGCAGCGGCATCAAGGCTGATGGGCGATCAATGGAACAGCTCAAGAGGTGCCAGCGTGCATGGGGGAGATGGTGCTGCCCATGCAATATATGGGTTGAATATAGGTGTATCAACCACTTGTTGTTGCCAGCCCGGGTATTGTAGCAGTGCGCTGCTTTACAAGTGTAAGAGTGTCATCCATTTGTTGTTGCCAGATGTGGTATTTTGCAGTACGCTACTCCGCAGGTGTGTGCTTTGCCAGCTTGACCGAACCCAGGTATAAAAGGTGTATACAACACCCCCCGGTCGGGAAAAGGTGTTCTGCCATTACGGCACCTGTATTCGCAGGTGCCATCATAGGCGAGCTGTTGGGAGGCTCGGTAGCAGGGGGAGAAGCTTGCGCAGACCCTAGCCCTGAACATAGTGCTCCGGGTAGGTTGTTCACAGAATTTTCCACGATATGCACAAGGGAGATCTTGGGGCCCGTCGGGGCACTCCCGGTGTAGCCTTCCAATGGGGCATTTCCACCGGCAATGGGTATCATTGTCAGGGGCATTGTGTCTATCGGGCACATCGCGCTGCTACCAATTGGGGCCATTTAGTGGCTCCCAGACGATGTGTCACTTTCCCCATAGCCAGTCAGCCCTAGCATTATTATCCTACACTCGGGGTGGGGAGGACCGGGTACGCTTGGGTAATAAGGGGGATGGACAAAACACTAATCACAGAAGTAGGTGGGTAGGCATGTCTATGCCCGGGGTACATCCTGGCACGAGGACTGCAAAGATCCCCTAAGGGGAGGCTATCTCCCCTTAGGGCGCAAGTAAATGGTGCATAACTGCAAGGGCCCCTTATGGAGAGAATCTACAGGACGTACGGGGGTGACCTGGGGGGGGAAGTAACCTCACGGGGAATGGGCCCTCTGTGCATGCGCACTCCAGTTTGACGGCGGGCATAAGGGCGTACGGGGGCAACCTGGGGGGGAAGTACCCTCACGGTAAACGGGCCCCCTGCGCATGCGCACTCCGTTGGAGTGCGGGCATAATTTGATAAGGATCTGGCACCAGTTAATGACCTTGCCGTAGGCTCAAAATAGGGATACGTAGAAAATGAAATGTTATTGTTATGATTATTGATTATGGAATGTTTAGATTCGGATAGGAATATATTTGTATTAGAGATATGTTAAGGTTAGGAAAATTACATCTGTACCTATCCAAGTAATCAATGTAATGGTTTTCTGCGTATTGTTTAAATATTATAATTAAAAATTGTTGATTTAATTTTATGTGAATAAATACGGCCGGGGGTTTACGACTCCCTAATCTAAAATCCCTTGTGCTAGGCGTGTTACTGTCTTAGTATTGATAAGGGAGGAGGGGGGTCTAGGCTGCACCTGACCATGTAGGATTACAATGGTGCAACCCTTCCTTTACGTTACAGCAGTGGCGGCTGGTGGATTTTGAAAGCGGTGAGGCGAAAAATATTGTACCCTAATGTAATAAGGGCGAGCTTGCCCGTACGGCAAAAGGAGGGTGCGGGGGGGGGGGGCTTATTCCCCCGGCAATTTTTTTCTTTTTTTAAATTGATACAAATGGTGGGTTTTACACCACAGATTTACTGCATATTGTTGAAAAAAGGGGGATCCAAATATAGCATTTTGAAGCACAAGTGTGAAGAAAACATTAGAATCAAATCAAAAATAGTGAGACATAATAAACATAAAATGCTGCTCTGCAGGTCTGTTTTTTAGGGTACTCATGTGCTGCCTTAGGCTCTGTACTGGGAACAGACAGGAATCGCAAAATTCAACACATACTTTAGAACGTAAATGGGTGGCTGTAAATCTGTGCGGTACATCACAAGAGTGAACAGTGGCGGTGGCGTGGCTGATCTGTGACGCTGCAGGGCGTGGAGCACTTCTGCGCGCAGACATCCACACTTAAACTCGGGTTTCTGCAAAAAACTGCATCGCAAACGGAGAGAAAAACGTGACCTAGGACTCACCTTCAGGCACACGGAGGTTCAAATAAATATATACACAGACAACATCCTCTGAAGTTCGCCTTGTGTCCTCACGTCTTAAGTTATTTTCCCACTTTTAGAATATTGAATGGAAAAATGAGCCCCTCTCCATCTCGCTAATATGTGTAAGAGTGTAATCCATGCGTGATGAGGGGGCACTTCTATTGCGCTTAAGTAACTTGTTCCGAAGTGCATCTTGCCTTGTCTGTAAGTTGCGCACAACACGGACTGTGGTTTCGCAAACTGCAAACTTTAAATATACATTAACTGGAGTTACAGAAGTTCCAAACACGATGCCAATCACCCCATTCGAATCCCTCCTTCACAGTGAATGCAGGAGCAATCCAACTGCCCTGAGTCAGCAGACAAGAATTTGCTAACTTTCCTCCCTCGCTTTTGCACAGTAAATACAGACCAGAGGAACAAAAAAAAGCAGGCGTCCAGAAAACCTGCACCGTCTCTGCTGCAAGCCACTGTCTCCACGGCCTGCCCATGCGACTGGGTCTGCTAGACCATGTGCTTGCCTCAGTTTGGGTCTGTCAGTGCCTGCTGCTTCAATTTAAAATCCCCATGTGATTCCTAAATCATGAGGGCACCCGTTTTTCATCAGCAGGTTTTTATTTACAACGTCAGTGAATTCTGGGATTTTTAGTGTTCCTTCAGCTCAGTTACAAGTACACATTCACACCTGAGAAAAATACGGTTTGAACAAGTCATGGAGCGGAAAAGGTGTGCCCTTGTGACATGGAGTAATTTGGTAACCTCGCCCCACATACCTTTCTCTGAACGTTCCTGCACTTTATTTACTTTAAGGCCTGTCTGATTATTTCCATTGCTTTTTCAAACGTCGCAGTCACTTACAGTACTGACATCAAACCGTGCCAGCTTCTCTTTAAGCGTGTCCCCTACAGGGTCTGAAATTGACATTTCCCTATATGCTTGAATAAAACTGTGCCTTTTCTCAAGGTGCTTGCATGTTGTGTCTTTTGCTCCCTGTCCGAAATTGCATCACTGCTGCTTCCCCCAACTAAGTGCCTCGGGCAACCTTATGGTTACGTAAAGCACTATAAAATAATAAGGTTCCTACTTGCATCGGCCTGTGATTGTGCCCATCCCTCCGTGAGTCTGCACGTAGCGGTGGTGCCCGTTGCCCCATGTCCGGGTGCTCATTTCTGCCTGTGCCCGAATACGATGGGGTCTATTCCTCAATGTCCCTTACCGGAGGCGCGAAGAATCATGGCGCAGCTTCTTTCTTTGATTTAACCCGCCCTTATTTGATTGGTCACAGTCAGGGTAGGGTGGGGTTAACAGTGAGGCTTGCTTAACTGTGATTGATGTGTAGCCCTGGCCTCTGCAGAGCTGAAGCCAACAGCGCCCAGGGCAAGCTTTATTGGCGGGGGTGGTCCTTCAGCAAGGACTTCAATGGCTTTGCCGAGCTGGTGATGTCACAAGCCTCAGGGCTGTGAGCTCGTCAGCCCGGCAAATCTAGGAGTGCATGATTTGTGCCTGCCACAATAAACCTGACTTGCGAACACTTCTTGAAGTCACCAGACAGCCTGAGTCAGTTTACTATATTACAGGAAACAATGGTCCCTGAAAGCAGAAAGATAAGCAATACAATGAATATAGCCAAAGTTGGTACTATATTGCAGCCAGTGTCCAGCCGGACAGAGGCACCTTTAATAAGTTGAAATGTTTAACAATAATCCAGAGAATGTAAGTACAATCTTACTGGGATACAAGCCTGTATCCTAAGACTTACATATCGTAAGAACAACATGTGAAAGACGTTCAGGCAATTTCAAGGATGTTTCTATCTGAAAAATATATAGAGTAGCGAAACATCTGGTACATATACTGTCACCTTCACAGTACGTTCTATACAAAGAATACAATGTGTAAGGTAGACAACTGTGTCGATGGCGTTTCGATCCATATCAGGGGGATAACGGATCATCATCAGGACTAATCAATCAAATTGCCCATGTTCAAAAGCCTGAATTTACATTAAATAGGCTTATATTCATTGTATTGCTTATCTTTCTGCTTTCAGGGACCATTGTTTCCTGTAATATATAACCTCCGAAGGTCCCTGTCTAATTCCTTTGGGTGCCCTTTTGTTTTTTCACTGAGTCAGTTTACTGGCACAAAGTTGTTTTGACTCATAATTGTGCAATAAAAAGCACAAATTAGGGGGCAGAAAAAGGACGAGGAAGTAGCCCCTCCGCCCATATAAAAGAACCACCACTGCATTACAGTTGGCCTCACAGCCCTTCTATTTTCTATATACTTCAAAATGCTGTGCTTTTAAACTCCTTCAACAGTGCAGATCCCTTCAAGAACAATACTCTGAAGTCCCCTTCCCAGACACTAAGGGCCATAATAATGAAAAAGTGGTGCAATGCAACAAATCACCTTTCTGCGGTGCCTCACCGGATATTTAAGGCAGTACGATACATTCCTGTTGTTTCCCCTGTGCTGGTGCACAATAGGCTGCCTATCGCCAATCAAGCACCCTTCCACCATGGTCAAGGATGCCTGCGTTGCATGCAGAATTGTTTTTCTGCAGAAATGAGCACCGTCCTGCACAAAAACAATCCTGAGAGGATTTTACCTCCTTCTCCAGCACACAGAGAAAGGAAAAATATGGATCTGAAAAACAGCAGATCAACAGAGGTCGGATGGAGTCCTGGTTCTTTAGTCGGAAATTTTGCCTGAAATTAACTTGTGGGTGGGAGTGATTCCCTAAACAGTAGGGAAAAAGTTTCCAGGGGCATCCCTATCCACTTTGACATAATTTCCTGGAGGAGTGGCCCAAAGCAATCACATGGTGTCCTGCTATACCAAAATCTAACATGGCAGAATCCTTGTTCCCTTGTTAAGAGCTCTGTGTTAATCTCTGAGAAGTGTATAGGGAATTGAGGAACTATCCCTGAAAAAAACAGTTCTAAGACAGCTTTCCCCCCAACTGGGATTGGTACCACTCTGGCTACTTGAACAATGGCTGTGGCAGGCCTAGGTGTGAGTTATATCTGCTTGTGACAGAGGCTGTCCCTTCAAGCTTGTACAGTTGGTGGACACATACATCCAGGCCATCCTGTCAAGAGGAGGTCACATATACAGCCTAGGTCATTGTGTTCCCTTTCCTGAGAGCAGTTCACACCACTAAGCTGGCTGCCAAGTGACACGGGGATTATCTCTGAATGTGCTACTAGAGGCTTTATGCAGGAAAATATCAACTTTCCTAAAGCATTTCCAAAATAGTAATTTAAAATCTTACTTTACCACGATAATGCATTTTAAATTACTATTAGTTTGGACATTGAACCATGGTTATGGGTATTTCCGAACTGAAATTATACATTATACTGTATTATTATTAAGCCTGGGGAAAGCACTACGCTACGCTCGCGTAGTTTGCGAAGTTTGCGCTACTTCGCACTACGCAAATTGCACGTAGCACAGTGCAAACATTCGTAGCGTAGCATTGCGTAGTGCAGCGGTCATTTTTTGCTTGCTCGCGGTCCTCAACATCAAGTTGGCGACCGCGAGCAAGCAAAATGACATCCCGGTGAGACTTTTTCCTTGTTCGCGATCAGCAACATCAGGTTGCCGATCGCGAGCAAGAAAATAAACATCTCGGCGAGATTCTCAATGCGAGGAGGTCAGGTTTCTCATTGCGAGTGGTCGCGTATGCTCGCGTCCGCTCGCGATGAGAAACTACCAGTCCGCGTTGAGAAATCTGCCGATCGAGTAAAAATCTACTCGAGCAGCAGAAAACTACAGCTCGCACTGTGCAAGATGCCGTTTTCAATGATTGCACAGTGCCGGATGCTTGTCCGCACTGTGCAATCATTAAAAACTGCATCTTGCACAGTGCGAACAGGGTACTACGCAGTTCGCGAAGTGCTACGCGTAGCTCGCGTATTGCGAAGTGCACTTTGCGTAGCTTCGCGTAGTGCTACTTCGCGAACTACGACCAGGGTTGATTATTATGTAACCCAGCCCTTTTCTAAGGGAGTGCCTGCCTTGCCAGTAAAAAATGACTTTAGAGATTTTCACTGCCAGGGCGTGTAAAACTTAAGTACGCATGTCCTGCTTTTTAAATAACATGCATGCCTTATAGGCATTTAGGGCCTGCCTTAGGAGTGACTTTTAGGTATTAAAAGGAAGGTTTAGGCCTGGCAAAAGGTTAATTTTGACAGGTCCAATTTTCAGTTTTAAAACTTGACGCTCAGGCTGCAGGAGGAGTCCTGATGACATTCTTTGCATTGTCACTTTAGTGGTGGCCACAACGCAGACACCCTTGAGTAGTTGTGCATGGGTGCCTGTGCTGGCACTAGGTAGCCCGAAGAGCACCAGTGCCATGAGAGAGCAGAAAGTCCCTTGCTACATTGTTTTGCTTCAAAGGTTAGTAAATAGGCCCCCTAGCACTTTTTGGGCATATAAAGCATGTCTCCTTTCTGGCTGGCTTTCAAGCAGTACTTTTACTACCTCCTGGTCTGACTTCTCTGAGTCTATGTGGAACGTCAGTGATTCAAGAAGATGGTACTCCTGGAACATAATGTCCTAAAGAAATCTGTCCTTGAAAGGCACCTCAATGCCCCAGGAGACAATGCCACCAACAAAACAAAGCATTCTTTAACCTCCGCCCTAACACGAACCATATGTTATAAAATTAACAAAAGGCTAGTCATTGTCTTTTGTGAATCTTTTCTTTTTTAGCGAAAGGAAAGACACATTGCGAATTTTCTGTATAATTCTAAATAAATCAGCAAAAAAAACTACTCAAAGCGAGGAGAAATTTCGAGTATAGAAATTGCAACCTTGTATGATAAGCTTGTTTCTAACTAACAAAGGTTTTCGGACAGCTGTTAAAAACGAATTCTGTTATTCTAAAGCGAGAACAAAATATGAAACAGGCTTTAACTCCAATTACGGATTAATTCGGGTATGTTTTATCAGGTATGTCAAAAATGTAGCGTTATTAGCAAAAGTATTATGCAAATTAAAACCACTGCAATACATAATGCTTAAAACAAAATCTAGCACTGTTTATTACAATGTACCAAAATTAGTTTTTTATTTAAGAGCTGTATAGGCCTTGAAAATGACAAAAACAACTATAATTCAGCAGTTCTGTTTGAACGTTGATAGGACATTTCTGTCAGGCTATAGAAAATAAATCATAATGTGCATTTCAAGGCCCACATGAATGCAGAAGATTCTTGTAAAGCTCCCCACTTCAAATATCAGTATCAAATAATGTGCTCACTGCAAGATATATTCATGTATTTGCTATTAACTGATGCAGCAGCAAGGTAAATAAACATAGAAATATAGACCCGAAAAACAAGGAAGGACTCATAAGGGGCCACATAACAGGGTCTAGTTCCATATCTGTTGGACTTGGCCCTGACAGCAGGGTCACCCCCCAACGTTTTGCTTCCCCCCCTCCTATTTTTAAGGGGGATCGTTTTTGTTGGCCTTAGGACTCTGTGCACTGTACCACTGCTAACAAGTTCTAAAGTGCTTGTGTTCACTCCTCCAACATGGTATAATCGTATTACACCAAATTGGCATATTCAATTTAATTATAGGTCGCTTGTAAAGGCCCCCAGAGCCTGTAAATTAAAAGCTACCAGTTGGCCTGTAGCTTTCGGTTGTGCCACCCTCTTACTAAGCCCCTTAAAACATGTCCAAGGTCTATCATTGCAGCCTGAATGCAGTTTCAAACTGCCAATTCGAATTGGCAAATTAACCTCATTTGCCCGGGCTAAAACTCCCCTTTGATTGCATATAAGTCACCACCAAGGTACGCCCTAGACTGCTCATAGGGGAGGGTGCATTTTAATGGAAAGGTTGTGCATGTACTTCTAACGTTTTACATGTCCTGGTAGTGAAAACCTCACAAGTTTGTTTTTCACTACTGTGAGGTCTACCTCTCCCATAGGATAAAATTGGATTACCTTATCACATTTAATACATGCTAACATTTGATTGGTAACAGGGAGGCAGGTAACAATTTCATTTTTGGTGTCTGAGAAACAGAAATGTCCTCTTTATAATACTCGTTAATGATAAGATCTGATTTTAAGTCTCACTTTTAAAATGCCACTTTTAGAAAGTTGCCATTTTTCTGCCCTAATTATTTGAAGCATGAGGCCTGTTCCTGTGTCACATGACTGGATGTATTTGTCAGTTGTAATTTGTTTATCCCTCCCAGACAGTCAAACAATAGAGGGATTTGGTGCGCCTGGGTGGGCCATAACCGGCAAGATGGGGGGGGGTGGAGCTGGACACAGCCCCATCTTTCAAGTCAATAGTATGTGCCTTGCCTTCACACAAACACAAGGGAAACCCATAGGGGTACATAATGCTTTAAAGGAACAAGGGTCCCATTAACACACATCTATAAGTTTTTACCTGAGATAAACAACTATGCCCAGATGCAGTGTTCATGAAAACAAATACAATCACTTTTATTTAACAAATCAAATAAATGGTGGGTAACAACACAAACCACGAAGGACACAACATTATATTCACAAAAGAACTCAGGCAATAATGTGTGACATAAATCTAAAGCATCTGGTAGTCACAAATAAACCTGTAGCTCATTTGTTGAATAAATGTGACTGTATTTGTTTTCATGAACACTGTGTAATTGTTTATCCCAGGTAAAAACTTATGGATATGTGCTGTAGGGAGCGTTATTCCTTTAAAGCATTTCCTTCACACAAAGCATTTCGGAATAGCCCATTGTGCTTGCATCCAGCAGGGGAGATAGGAAATTCCAAGCACTTTAAAGGAAAATCTCTAGAAACCTCTCCTTCTTCACAGAACATTCCAGGTTTAAAGTTAGGACCCTCATACCCACTCTTCAGTACACTTTCAGCACATGTGGAAGGACTCTCAGCGGAGTGCCTGTTGCTGTGGCCTGCTGTGTAAATCTGATTTCTGCACCTGAAAGGACAGCTCTGCTGCCTGAAGCCTGACTTAAACCCTCAGAGGTCTGCCTTGCTGCTTTATCCCTGTTTCACCTATTCAACCCAGGACTACCAGATTTACTCTAAGGGCTAGTTACTTGGCCTCCTGATCATAGCCACATGTAGAGAAAAGTCTCCACTCTTCTTAAACACACCTAGACCCAGTCTGAGTGAGTCCTAACCCTCCAAGTTAGATTTCACTTTAAACTTCGAAAATGTATTACTCCAGTTCTACTGTTTGGATGTTTGTCATTTTGGTCCCATTCATTTATTAAGATTTATTCTACTTGTCTGAATTCGGGTAGAATTTTCTTGTGTTGTGTTTTTACTCTAGTAAGTGCTGCCAAAATACGTTATGCATTGCTTCTAAGTTAAACCTGACTGCTTTTGTGCCAAGATACCAGAGGGTTTAGCACAGGTTATTTAGTGACTTTTGTGGTTCACCCTGACAAGGATTGGCTGTTGCTTGAGAAAGGCCCTCGTCCCTCCTCAATCAACAATTCGATTCCTTACAATATCTCTATAGAATAGAACCTGAGGTGGTGCAATCTGTGACACACTGACAGGAGTGCCTTAGTTAATGAGTTTAAATCTAATCCGAAGAAGTTAGGGACGTGCTTCTTTCAATGTAGATAAAAACACAAAGTTATCATTAAAGCCAATAATAAAGTGATACAGCTTAGGAGAATGCTAAATCTGAGGGTTTGTGACCCCTTTAACATTTTTCCAAATGTACTAAATGTGGGACCAAGCGTCGTGGGTCTGGGGGCCAGAGGGTGGGTCAGTCCACCAATGCCCCCCCTGCAGCTGCCTCCAAACCTTCCTAGTCTGACTTTTCTGGGCCACCAGTTGCGAGTGGGCAGCAGGATCCGCCATCACCTCCCCCACTGGCACAACATCACGTTGGACAGGTGAGTTTTGAAGATAGTTTGAAGGGGCTACTCCCTCCCGTTCGAGACTACCCTTCCGTATTTCCACATCCCCGTCCTGTCAGCCCACAGGTATTACCTACGGTTCATTGTAGTCCACAAGCATTTCAGTTTACCGTGCTCCCCTTTGGCCTTACCAGTGCCCCTCGGGTGTTCACGAAAGTGATGGTCACAGCTCATCTGCGCAGTTCAGGGGTTCCAGTCTTCCCCTATTTCGACGACTGGCTGTTGAAGGTAAGGTTGCCCCAGGCTGTCGTCTCCCACCTCCAGACTACGGAGGACCTCCTGCACTCGATGGGGTTCACTATTAATGTGCCAAAGTCACACTTGATTCCCTCTCAGAAGCTCCTTTTCATCAGAGCAGTTCTGGATACAGCGCGGTTTCGGGCTTATCCTCCCGAGCAGCAAGTCTGGGATATTCGGGCTATGATACCGATGTTTCAACATCTGTCCCAGATTTCAGTGAGAATGGCCCTGAGGCTGCAGGACCTCATGGCCTCTAGCATCCTGCTGGTGTATCATGCCAGGTGGCATATGCGGGCTCTGCAGTGGAACCTGAAGTTCCAGTGGGCTCAGCATTAGGGAAACTTTCTGATTGCGTCCAGATCTCGGAGGTCACTTCACACCAATTGCAGTGGTGGCCAACGGATCAGGATTGCGTCAGCGGCAGATTCCTCTCCCTTCCCCAACCAGAGTTCATATTGGTGACAGATGCATCACTCCTGGGATGGGGCGGCCACATGGGAGAGGCGGAGATCAGGGGCCTCTGGTTTCTGGCTCCACATCAACCTTCTAGAGCTACAGGCGATTTGTCTTGCACTGAAGGCATTCCTTCTTCTGTCAGAGGAAGGGTAGTGCAGGTGTTTACAGACAACACCACTGCCATGTGGTACTGAAACAAGCAGGGTGGGGTGGGGTCATAGACCCTATGTCAAGAGGTTCTTCGCCTTTGGCTGGAACATCAGGGCATGTCCCGTGTGGTTCAACACCTGGCAGCTTCTCTGAATGCCAGGGCGGACGAACTCAGCCACCGGTGTATGATGGATCACGAAGGGTGTCTTCACTCAGAGGTGGTGCAAGGTCTTTTCAGCAGTGGGTAGAGCCTTGTTTAGATCTGTTCGCCTCCGAAGAGAATGCGCAGTGTTAGCAGTTCTGCTGGTTGGAGGCAGCACTCGATCTGCGACGCTTTTTGTCGCAAGTGGAATTGCAGTCTTCTATATGCCTTTCTGCCTATTCCACTTCTGCCCAGAGTGCTGAAGAAGATTAACCCCTTCCATGCCCATGACGGAACGGTTCCGTCATGAGCATCGGTTGCGCTGTGCTCATGACGGAACCGTTCCGTCATGGGCCCGCCCGCGCTCGAACCCTTCAGCACCGCGGGGGAATTCCCGCAGCGCTGAAGGGGTTAAGCACAACCTGGCCCAAATCATTCTTGTGGCTCCGGACTGGGCACGAAGAGTCTGGTATCCAAAGCTCTTGAACATGGCTATTGATCTTCCGATCAGACTGCCTCTTCAGCAGGATCTTCTGTCACAGCAGCAGGGGACGGTCCTCCACCCGAACCTGTCCAGCCTCCACCTCTTTGCGTGGAGATTGAGCGGCGACAGTTGACAGCTTTCGACCTTCCTCCTGAAGTCTGAAATGTCATCTTGGCAGCCAGGCGTCCCTCAACTAAGACAGTATACGCCTGTAGATGGAACACATTTGTGGAATGGTGCACAGCAAAGGCTGTGGATCCCCTTTTTGCCCCTCTTTCTGAGGTTCTCCTGTTCATACTTTCTTTGGTCCAGCAAGGCTCTGCTCTGGGCCCCCTTAAGGGCTATCTTTCGTCCATTTTGGCCTTTCTTCCCCTTCCTGATCAGCCTTCTTTTTTCAAGTCCCCTAGTGTAAATAGGTTTCTTAAGGACATTACTCTTTCCTCCTATTCCTAATGCTCCAGTGCCTTATGTGCGCTCCCTTTGAGCCACTACATAATTGTCCTCTCAGACCATTGACTTTAAAAACTGCTTTTCGGGTTCCCATCACCTCTGCTTGCAGGGTGAGTGAGCTGCAGGCTCTATCTTCGAAACCTCCTGTCCTTGCTGTCCATCTGCACAAAGTTGTCCTTCGAACTAGGCCTTTTTTTCTACCCAAAGTGGGTACCTCTTTCCACATAGGACAGAGCATCACTTTTGCCCACCTTCTTCCTGCCCTGGGTCTAAAACGTGTGTTATAATTTTATCTGGATCGCACAAAACAATTCCGGTTGAACGATCAACTCTTTGTTGGCTATATGGGAGCCAAGAAAGGTCAGGCCGTGCAAAAACAGACCATCTCACGATGGGTCGTCCTTTGCATTAAGATCTGTTATTCCAAGGTGAAAAAGAAGCTCCGGTAGGACTGTGCGCCCATTCCACCAGGGCGACGGCAGCCACTACTGCTTTGGGACGTGGAGTCCCCCTCGGTGACATATGCCAGGCAGCCACGAGGCATCACTGCAAAACGTTCACTAAACAATGCTGCCTGGATAGTCAAGTCCGGAGTGACGGCTTCTTTGGCCATTCAGTCCTCTTGGACTTTCTGGTGTGAACTTAGTTTGCAGACCCATCTCCGGGGTTGGTATTGCTGGGGTATCTATTCTAAGGTAAGCAATCTATAACTAATAGTCTCTTTCAGATGAACAAGTTACTTACCTTCGGTAACAATATATCTGTAAGAGACATATTATAGATACCTTACTGCCCCACCAATCCTCCCCGTTCTTCGAACTGACTTCTAAAGTAAAGGACTCCCTTTCAGGGCCCTAGTTTGGTGCACCAGTGGTCAGTGTCTTGCATGGCTCTGCGCTTCTGATGTTGATTGTCGTGTAAAAGAACTGGCATCAGTGCACAGGGGTGGCTTCTAAGTAGATACTGCAACGTCATCCCGGCGATCACGATGCCGATGTGCAAGGGTACAGCTGAGAATAAATTCTCTGGATCCAGTCTGACGCCTGGGGGTAATTCTAAAGTAAGGAATCTATAACTAATACATGTCTCTTACAGATATATTGTTACCGAAGTACATTTGTAAATCTGTGGGTTCGAAAAATCCAGAATGATTCATTAAATGTCAGTGCACAATTTGCAGCCACTTTTACCAAACTGATTCTTTGTTTATAAGGTCCTAAGAAATTTGATTAGTCCCACCTGTCCATTGAGACCACTGACCAAACTAGCATGGCTGTGGCACAGCCATGCATTTACAGATGTGGCTCTGGTGTGACATGTAGATTTGCACAAATGTTTCATTATTTTCCAAACAACTTATACGTGGATGAATATGAGAATGTGGCAAAATACACATTAAGAGTACTATGCATATCTTGCAGCACTTATGTGCTACTAGCCTAAATACAGCAGGTACCCTTTAGCGAACCTTATAAACCTGTACTACGGCCAATCAAGACCTTTATATTAAACATAAAGCCACTGAAGCAACAAGGGCTCCCAATCTATGCAGATGAGGAGGACTCTGGATTGTCAGATTGACAGGAGTTAGCAAAGGTTAAAATGCTCACTTAGAACTGCTACATTCTCTGGGACAGAAACAGAATATGGGTGTGTATCTTTACAGGAATACTCTTTATATTTAGATTTTATGTGTTGAATCACAGTCTATAGGTTTAGTATACCAAAAACGTAAGGTAAAAATCTTAATCTTGTAAATGAGGATCAATTTTAGATGCAGACACCCTGGAGTAGTTGTGCATGGGTGCCTGTGCTGGCACTAGGTAGCCAGAAGAGCACCAGTGCCACGAGAGAGCAGAAAGTCCCTTGCTACATTGTTTTGCTTCAAAGGTTAGTAAATAGGCCCCCTAGCACTTTTTGGGCATATAAAGCATGTCTCCTTTCTGGCTGGCTTTCAAGCAGTACTTTTTATTACCTCCTGGTCTGACTTCTCTGAGCCTATGTGGAACGTCAGTGATTCAAGAAGATGGTACTCCTGGAACATAATGTCCTAAAGAAATCTGTCCTTGAGAGGCACCTCAATGCCCCGGGAGACAATGCCACCAACAAAACAAAGCATTCTTTAACCTCCGCCCTAACACGAACCATATGTTATGAAGTTAACAAAAGGCTAGTCATTGCCTTTAGTTAATCTTGTCTTTTTTAGCGAAAGGAAAGACACATTGCGAATTTTCTGTATAATTCTAAATAAAACAGCAAAAAAAACTACTCAAAGCGAGGAGAAATTTCGAGTATAGAAATTGCAAGCTTGTATGATAAGCTTGTTTCTAACTAACAAAGGTTTTCGGACAGCTGTTAAAAACGAATTCTGTTATTCTAAAGCGAGAACAAAATATGAAACAGGCTTTAACTCCAATTACGGATTAATTCGGGTATGTTTTATCAGGTATGTCAAAAATGTAGCGTTATTAGCAAAAGTATTATGCAAATTAAAACCACTGCAAAACATAATGCTTAAAACAAAATCTAGCACTGTTTATTACAATGTACCAAAATTAGTTTTTTATTTAAGAGCTGTATAGGCCTTGAAAATGACAAAAAACAACTATAATTCAGCAGTTCTGTTTGAACGTTGATAGGACATTTCTGTCAGGCTATAGAAAATAAATCATAATGTGCATTTCAAGGCCCACATGAATGCAGTAGATTCTTGTAAAGCTCCCCACTTCAAATATCAGTATCAAATAATGTGCTCACTGCAAGATATATTCATGTATTTGCTATTAACTGATGCAGCAACAAGGTAAATAAACATAGAAATATAGACCCAAAAAACAAGGAAGAACTCATAAGGGGCCACATAACAGGGTCTAGTTCCATATCTGTTGGACTTGGCCCTCACAGCAGGGTCACCCCCCCCAACGTTTTGCCTCCCCCCCTCCTATTTTTACTGGGTTCGTTTTTGTTGGCCTTAGGACTCTGTGCACTGTACCACTGCTAACAAGTTGTAAAGTGCTTGTGTTCACTCCTCAAACATGGTATAATCGGATTACACCAAATTGGCATATTCAATTTAATTATAGGTCCCTTGTAAAGGCACCCAGAGCCTGTAAATTAAAAGCTACCAGTTGTCCTGTAGCTTTCGGTTGTGCCACCCACTTACAAAGCCCCTTAAAAGATGTCCAAGGTCTATCATTGCAGCCTGAATGCAGTTTCAAACTGCCAATTCGAATTGGCAAATTAACCCCATTTTCCCGGGCTAAAACTCCCCTTTGATTGCATATAAGTCACCACTAAGGTACGCCCTAGACTGATCATAGGGGAGGGTGCATTTTAATGGAAAGGTTGGGCATGTACTTCTAAGTTTTACATGTCCTGGTAGCGAAAACCTCACAAGTTTGTTTTTCACTACTGTGAGGTCTACCTCTCCCATAGGATAAAATTGGATTACCTTATCACATTTAATACATGCTAACATTTGATTGGTAACAGGGAGGCAGGTAACAATTTCATGTTTGGTGTCTGAGAAACAGAAATGTCCTCTTTATAATACTCGTTAATGGTAAGATCTGATTTTAAGTCTCACTTTTTAAAATGCCACTTTTAGAAAGTTGCCATTTTTCTGCCCTAACTATTTGAAGCATGAGGCCTGTTCCTGTGTCACATGACTGGATGTATTTGTCAGTTGTAATTTGTTTATCCCTCCCAGACATTCACACAATAGAGGGATTTGGTGCGCCTGGATGGGCCATAACCGGCAGGATGGGGGGGGGGGGGGTGGAGCTGGACACAGCCCCATCTTTCAAGTCAATAGTAAGTGCCTTGCCTTCACACAAACACAAGGGAAACCCATAGGGGTACATAATGCTTTAAAGGAACAAGGGTCCCATTAACACACATCTATAAGTTTTTACCTGAGATAAACAACTATGCCCAGATGCAGTGTTCATGAAAACAAATACAATCACATTTATTTAACAAATCAAATAAATGGTGGGTAACAACACAAACCACGAAGGATACAACATTATATACACAAAAGAACTCAGGCTATAATGTGTGACATAAATCTAAAGCATCTGGTAGTCACAAATAAACCTGTAGCTCATTTGTTGAATAAATGTGACTGTATTTGTTTTCATGAACACTGTGTAATTGTTTATCCCAGGTAAAAACTTATGGATATGTGCTGTAGGGAGCGTTATTCCTTTAACCTCTTCGATGCCGATGACGGAACGGTTCCGTCATGCACGCCGGTTGGGCTGTGCTTATGACGGAACCGTTCCGTCATGGCCCCGCCCGCGCTCAGATCTTTCAGCACTGCGCGGGAATCCGCGCAGCGCTGAAGAGGTTAAAGCATTTCCTTCACACAAAGCATTTAGGAATAGCCCATTGTGCTTGCATCCAGCAGGGGGGATAGGAAATTCCAAGCACTTTAAAGGAAAATCTCTAGAAACCTCTCCTTCGTCACAGAACATACCAGGTTTAAAGTTAGGACCCTCATACCCACTCTTCAGTACACTTTCAGCACATGTGGAAGGACTCTCAGCGGAGTGTCTGTTGCTGTGGCCTGCTGTGTAATTCTGAAGACTGGTTTGCTGCACCTGAAAGGACAGCTCTGCTGCCTGAAGCCTGACTTAAACCCTCAGAGGTCTGCCTTGCTGCTTTATCCCTGTTTCACCTATTCAACCCAGGACTACCAGATTTACTCTAAGGGCTAGTTACTTGGCCTCCTGATCAGAGCCACATGTAGAGAAAAGTCTCCACTCTTCTTAAACACACCTAGACCCAGCCTGAGTGAGTCCTAACCCTCCAAGTTAGATTTCACTTTAAACTTCGAAAATGTATTACTCCAGTTCTACTGTTTGGATGTTTGTCATTTTGGTCCCATTCATTTATTAAGATTTATTCTACTTGTCTGAATTCGGGTAGAATTTTCTTGTGTTGTGTTTTTACTCTAGTAAGTGCTGCCAAAATACATTATGCATTGCTTCTAAGTTAAACCTGACTGCTTTTGTGCCAAGATACCAGAGGGTTTAGCACAGGTTAATTTAGTGACTTTTGTGGTTCACCCTGACAAGGATTGTGGCTGTTGCATGAGAAAGGCCCTCGTCCCTCCTCAATCAACAATTCGATTCCTTACAATATCTCTATAGAATAGAACCTGAGGTGGTGCAATCTGTGACATGCTGACAGGAGTGCCTTAGTTAATGAGTTTAAATCTAATCCGAAGAAGTTAGGGACGTGCTTCTTTCAATGTAGATAAAAACACAAAGTTATCATTAAAGCCAATAATAAAGTGATACAGCTTAAGAGAATGGTAAATCTGAGGGTTTGTGACCCCTTTAACATTTTTCCAAATGTACTAAATGTGGGACCAAGCGTCGTGGGTCTGGGGGCCAGAGGGCGGGTCGTCCACCAATGCCCCCCCTGCAGCTGCCTCCAAACCTTCCTAGTCTGACTTTTCTGGGCCACCAGTTGCGAGTGGTCGGCAGGATCCGCCATCACCTCCCCCACTGGCACAACATCACGTTGGACAGGTGAGTTTTGAAGATAGTTTTAAGGGGCTACTCCCTCCCGTTCGAGACTACCCTTCCTTATTTCCACATCTCCGTCCTGTCAGCCCACAGGCATTACCTACGGTTCATTGTAGGCCACAAGCATTTCAGTTTACCATGCTCCCCTTTGGCCTTACCAGTGCCCCTCGGGTGTTCACGAAAGTGATGGTCACAGCTCATCTGCGCAGTTCAGGGGTTCCAGTCTTCCCCTATTTCGACGACTGGCTGTTGAAGGTAAGGTTGCCCCAGGCTGTCGTCTCCCACCTCCAGACTATGGAGGACCTCCTGCACTCGATGGGGTTCACTATTAATGTGCCAAAGTCACACTTGATTCCCTCTCAGAAGCTCCTTTTCATCAGAGCAGTTCTGGATACAGCGCGGTTTCGGGCTTATCCTCCCGAGCAGCATGTCTGGGATATTCGGGCTATGATACCGATGTTCAACCTCTGTCCCAGATTTCAGTGAGAATGGCCCTGAGGCTGTGGGACCTCATGACCTCTAGCATCCTGCTGTTGTATCATGCCAGGTGGCATATGCGGGCTCTGCAGTGGGACCTGAAGTTCCAGTGGGCTCAGCATTAGGGAAACTTTCTGATTGCGTCCAGATCTCGGAGGTCACTTCCCACCAATTGCAGTGGTGGCCAACGGATCAGGATTGGGTCAGCGGCAGATTCCTCTCCCTTCCCCAACCAGAGTTCATATTGGTGACAGATGCATCACTCCTGGGATGGGGCGGCCACATGGGAGAGGCGGAGATCAGGGGCCTCTGGTTTCTGGCTCCACATCAACCTTCTAGAGCTACAGGCGATTTGTCTTGCACTGAAGGCATTCCTTCTTCTGTCAGAGGAAGGGTAGTGCGGGTGTTTACAGACAACACCACTGCCATGTGGTACTGAAACAAGCAGGGTGGGGTGGGGTCATGGACCCTATGTCAAGAGGCTCGTCGCCTTTGGCTGGAACATCAGGGCATGTCCCGGGTGGTTCAACACCTGGCAGCTTCTCTGAATGCCAGGTCGGACGAACTCAGCCACCGGTGCACGATGGATCACGAAGGGTGTCTTCACTCAGAGGTGGTGCAAGGTCTCTTTCAGAAGTGGGTAGAGCCTTGTTTAGATCTGTTCGCCTCCGAAGAGAATGCGCAATGTCAGCAGTTCTGCTCGTTGGAGTCTCCAAGGCGTCACTCGATCGGCGGCGCTTTTTGTCGCAAGTGGAATTGCGGTCTTCTATATCCCTTTCTGCCTATTCCACTTCTGCCCAGAGTGCTGAAGAAGATTAAGCACAACCTGGCCCAAATCATTCTTGTGGCTACGGACTGGGCACGAAGAGTCTGGTATCCAAAGCTCTTGAACATGGCTATTGATCTTCCGATCAGACTGCCTCTTCAGCAGGATCTTCTGTCACAGCAGCAGGGGACGGTCCTCCACCTGAACCTGTCCAGCCTCCACCTCTTTGCGTGGCGATTGAGCGGCGACAGTTGACAGCTTTCGACCTTCCTCCTGAAGTCTGAAATGTCATCTTGGCAGCCAGGCGTCCCTCAACTAAGACAGTATACGCCTGTAGATGGAACAAATTTGTGGAATGGTGTGCAGCAAAGGCTGTGGATCCCCTTTTTGCCCCTCTTTCTGAGGTTCTCCTGTTCATACTTTCTTTGGTCCAGCAAGGCTCTGCTCTGGGCCATCTTAAGGGCTATCTTTCGTCCATTTTAGCCTTTCTTCCCCTTCCTGATCAACCTTCTTTTTTCAAGTCCCCTAGTGTAAATAGGTTTCTTAAGGACATTACTCTTTCCTCCTATTCCTAATGCTCCAGTGCCTTATGTGCGCTCCCTTTGAGCCACTACATAATTGTCCTCTCAGACCATTGACTTTAAAAACTGCTTTTCGGGTTGCCATCACCTCTGCTTGCAGGATGAGTGAGCTGCAGGCTCTATCTTCGAAACCTCCTGTCCTTGCTGTCCATCTGCACAAAGTTGTCCTTCGAACTAGGCCTTTTTTTCTACCCAAAGTGGTTACCTCTTTCCACACAGGACAGAGCATCACTTTTGCCACCTTCTTCCTGCTTTGGATCTAAAACGTGTGTTATAATTTTATCTGGATCGCACAAAACAATTCCGGGTGAACGCTCAACTCTTTGTTGGCTATATGGGAGCCAAGAAAGGTCAGGCCGTGCAAAAACAGACCATCTCTCGATGGGTCGTCCTTTGCATTAAGATCTGTTATTCCAAGGTGAAAAAGAAGCGCCCATTCCACCAGGGCGACGGCAGCCACTACTGCTTTGGGACGTGGAGTCCCCCTCGGTGACATATGCCAGGCAGCCATGAGGCATCACTGCAAAACGTTCACTAAACAATGCTGCCTGGATAGTCAAGTTCGGAGTGACGGCTTCTTTGGCCATTCAGTTCTCTTGGACTTTCTGGTGTGAACTTAGTTTGCAGACCCATCTCCGGGGTTGGTATTGCTGGGGTATCTATTCTAAGGTAAGCAATCTATAACTAATAGTCTCTTTCAGATGAACAAGTTACTTACCTTCGGTAACAATATATCTGTAAGAGACATATTATAGATGCCTTACTGCCCCACCAATCCTCCCCGTTCTTCGAACTGACTTCTAAAGTAAAGGACTCCCTTTCAGGGCCCTAGTTTTGTGCACCAGTGGTCAGTGTCTTGCATGGCTCTGCGCTTCTGGTGTTGATTGTCTTGTAAAAGAACTGGCATCAGTGCACAGGGGTGGCTTCTAAGTAGATACCGCAACGTCATCCCGGCGATCACGATGCCGATGTGCAAGGGTACAGCTGAGAATAAATTCTCTGGATCCAGTCTGACGCCTGGGGGTAATTCTAAGGTAAGGAATCTATAACTAATACATGTCTCTTACAGATATATTGTTACCGAAGTACATTTGTAAATCGGTGGGTTCGAAAAATCCAAAATGATTCATTAAATGTCAGTGCACAATTTTCAGCCACTTTTACCAAACTGATTCTTTGTTTATAAGGCCCTAGGAAATTTGATTAGTCCCACCTGTCCATTGAGACCACTGACCAAACTAACATGGCTGTGGCACTGCCATGCATTTACAGATGTGGCTATGGTGTGACATGTAGATTTGCACAAATGTTTCATTATTTTCCAAACAACTTATACGTGGATGAATATGAGAATGTGGCAAAATACACATTAAGAGTACTATGCATATCTTGCAGCACTTATGTGCTATTAGCCTAAATACAGCAGGTACCCTTTAGCGATTCTTATAAACCTGTACTACGGCCAATCAAGACCTTTATATTAAACATAAAGCCACTGAAGCAACAAGGGCTCCCAATCTATGCAGATGAGAAGGACTCTGGATTGTCAGATTGACAGGAGTTAGCAAAGGTTAAAATGCTCACTTGGAACTGCTACATTCTCTGGGACAGAAACAGAATATGGGTGTGTATCTTTACAGGAATACTCTTTATATTTAGATTTTATGTGTTGAATCACAGTCTATAGGTTTAGTATACCAAAAACATAAGGTAAAAATCTTAATCTTGCACATGAGGATCAACTTTAGAGCAGGGTTACCATATGTTACATAACCATATCAATTATGAGAATCAAAATGTGCTTTATACATTAGACAATATGTTTTCTTTACACCAGAGTGTACATGTAACATAATTTTTTTTTATCACCAATCATAAATGTCTTAGAGGTTTAGTATAGAGTTTTGATGGATAGGATAATTAACCATACACATTGGGTTACTGGTTGCATGGGGTATGAGCCCTGGTCAAGCAGCAACATCAATCCTAGTCAGGGTAAGGCACAAACAAACCCCAAATTAACTTGTGGTCACCCGCTGGTAGCGCAGGACAGTCAGGCTTAAGCTAGAGGCAATGTGTAAAGTGTTAGTGCAATAATTCAAACAGTGAAAATATTACTCAAAAGGATTACACATCAGGTTAGAATAATACAGCTTAATCTAAGAAAATAAAACATGACCAAAACGACAAACATCAAAGAGTAGAACCAGACTTATGATTTTGATAGAGCGTCACGTTATTCTGAAATTTGTAGGGGTGCATCATATTCATTGTTTGTCAGCACCCACATATTAATCGATGTAGCTTAAGTGTGCCATAGAAATGTATTACTAGAATCGTAGTAATGCTGTAGATCATTGTGAATGTATTTTAGTAAACGCATAACGTTTGATTCCTACGTAATGCAATGTGTTAGTTTAAACGTGTGCCATGTTGAAGTTACACGTGCAAGTTTGCTTATTCACATATAAGAGTGATGAAATTAATGCTTAGAGTGGGATTTAGGAGTGTTTAACAGTGTAAAGGCCTGATCGCATATACGTTTAAAGAGAAAGGCTTGTTCATTTTCTTATGATAGCTAAACGTCGTAGGCCAAAAATGATTTCCCTTGGTAAAGGCTTTAGGTTACAGGATGATGGAAAATCTTAGAGAAGAGAAAAGTTTTTCGTTCCCATGTTTCTGTTGCAGGTGCAAGGACATTTAGCTCGTTAGTGAGACTAGGTCTTTGTTTTAGGAGTTAGGATGGTACGAGAACTAGGGGTGGGCGGAATTTGCGGAATTAACCTTCGCAAATTATCGCGAGAATGTTTAAAATTATCGCAAACAAGCAGAAATATCGCGAAGATGCGGAAGTTTTTTTCCGGCATGTTCGCGAGATTTTCTGCATGGTTGCGGGTCGCCAACTTACCCATGTGGTTGCTTGCGGGCGCGGCCATCTTGTTTTGAGTTGTTCTCGCGGTGCATGATCGCGAGAAGAAAGACGTGATCGCGCGACGCATGACGTCACTGCGGGCGCGAACTGTCGCGAGACAGCGCAAATGGCTAAAAACAATACAACATCTCATGGAGAACGCGACCGGATCAAGAAAACTTGTCGGCGAACGCAGGGATTCAGGTAAGGCGATCGCGCGCGCGTGAGAATGTATCATTTTACAGCGCGAGCAAGAAACAAATTATCGCCAAGCTGCGGAAACCGGAATTTTTGACATTTTCGCGCTCTCCGCGGAACGCAAAAATGTCAAATTATCGCAATTTCCGCGAACGGAACGAAATTTTTGCCCAGGCCTAACGAGAACCCAACAGGGAAGTACATTGGAATGTGTAGATGATACTTTCAGCGGAGAAGGTGCCTGGGACCCAATGTCAAGTTAACCGTCGTTGGATGAAGTACAAGTTTCACTGGAAAAGTACTGGAAGAAGACCTGGCTGAAGAGGTGTGCCGAAGGGCGTGTTCTATGTTTTTGGGATTTTGTATTAGGGACAGTGCCCCGTGGGTCGAGCAGTTGAGGTATAGATGGGAAGCTAGAAGGAGCATCTTAGAACGAGCTCTGACTAAGTGAATGTACTTCTAAGGAAGTCTTCACTTCTGACACCTCTTTATTCTCTTGCCTGGGATGGGAAATGTCACCTTAGAGATAGAGTAGGGAAAGAC
Source organism: Triturus cristatus (assembly GCF_964204655.1). NCBI lineage: Eukaryota > Metazoa > Chordata > Amphibia > Caudata > Salamandridae > Triturus > Triturus cristatus. The sequence continues at coordinate 138,928,805 of NC_140591.1, read as the reverse complement.
TAACTGATTTCCTTTTAGGCTAATGATTCCTAATGTAGATATTGGATTGACCATTGTATTTCTTATGCTTCTAGAGCTTGTTATTCTTTTTGTTCTGAGTCGTATGAGACCCTTACATAGACTTGCATTTGTTTTAGTGCCCATTTATCTTCTTCACCTTGTATTGATGTGCCTGTATGTGCAGTTATTTTTGGTTGCAACAAAATCCTATATATTTTAGATTTGGATTCAGTGGTCCTTTGGAATGGAAATTTAATGTGGTAATTAATGAATAGAGATTTGAATTTTCTCCCCTCTACACTTTTTAACAGATAAAAAGATCCTGGCGACCTGAGAGGATTCTTGGAGATAACCAGGTAGGCAAGAATCCGGTCCTATCAATTTCAAGAGGTTGTGAGCCACACTAAGGGTCCAGGAGCTGAGAGGCACCACTTAGAGGTCAGAAACTCACTGCACCTGGGCCCAGGAGTTGGTTGGGGAGCATTTTATGTCCCTGAGGCTCAGATCAGGAGGTCAGCAGACTAGCTCTTAGAGTCACTCTGGGGTCCTGGGTGCAAGATGAAATTACTGGTATAGTTCTTTCTCCCCAGTCAAAAGAGCAGCATTCACTTTTGAGCAGCAGTCCAGTAGACCTTCAGTAGCACTTCCTCCTGGCAGAGTATCCACAGGTACCAAAGTGCACCTAAGAGTTGGGGTCCGAGGTCCTTCTTTTAAAGCATGTGTATCTGTACAACACACTTTCACTTGTAGGTATATTGGCGCTGAATAGCAGGTGTTTATTGTTACCCAACGGTTCTCATTTTATCAACCTCTGATGGATGACCCGCCCAGATTTGAACCTGTAACCATTCGGTCGAACACAGGCCCCTGCGGTGTACGCATTAGTCCATAGAGCTAACAGACCCGAGTATGCCCAGTTGGGACTTTGAAGTGGGAGGAGCTTCTAGAGGGATGCGTTTGAAGAGCATGAATTCCCTGCCTTCCCTGCCATGGTTTTAGAATAATTACAGGGGGTATGCAGCCCTTTGTTTTGGAGACAGGACACAGCCTTTTAACGTGTAGGTAAGGCTGGCCCAGCTTTACCCACCACCCTGCCAGTGATAGCCCATCTAGTCACACCTAAGCTCCCATTGTATGTGGCTGTCTAGGAGGAATACACAAAGCCAACTGCCACCCACACCCAGTCATCTGACCCAGGGACAGGCTGCCGGTACCAAATGGCTAAGGCAAGAAAATGTCAAATTTCGAAAAGTGGCATTTTCAGAATTGTAATTTAAATTCCGACATCACCATAAGTTAGGATTTCAAATTGTGATTCCAGAGACACTGAACATGAACTGGTCATCTTTTGGAAATTACACTTATAAAATGTAATAAGGCAACTCCAATCTTATTCTATGGGAGAGACAAGCCTTGCAGTAGTGAAAAATGAATGTAATAGTTTTTCCCTACAGGGACATGCAAAACTTAAAGGTACATGTCCTACTTTTTAGATACATTGCATTCTGCCCTCTGGGCTGTCCAGGGCCTTCATTACGTGAGAGATATGTATTAAAAAGGAAGGTTTGGCCCTGGCCCTGATGGTTCGACTGGCATCACTCCGTATCGATCCATGGATACAATGGGCTTGACTGGCATCGGGTGTGAACGCGCTGGTTGTAGACTAGTGAGGCCTCTTCGTGAGGCCCAGAGTCACTCCAGCAGGGAGAGGCGGGCCAAATGTCAGGTGCATGGCCTCATAAACTTCATGAAGTTGGGCAAGGTTCGCTCTGGCTCCTGGACACTCTATGATGGGCGGAAACTAATCTTGTGCAGGCTCAGCTGTGCAGCCAGGCCTCAAATGCTGACACTCCCTCGTCTCGTTGGATAACTGAGACAGACTGGGCGAAGTCAAAGACCGCTTCATCTTCTCACTTTCCTTTCATTTGTGGAACTTTCCAGAATGTTTGGACGACTTCAATTGTGACCTTGATCGCTTAGATTGGCTCTGCAACTGATCCCGGGACCTTCCTCTTGACCGGGAATGAGACCTTTGCGGTGTCGCATGTCGAGCAGCAAGGCGCTTGAGGAACCAATCCCTCGAGACCTTGGGGTGCCTGCCGCGACACCAGTGCAGATCTTGTCATCATGGTCCCACTTGACGCACCAAAGACAGGCAAGGGGTGGGTCTGTCACCGACACCTGTTGGTGACAGGCGCCACATGGCTTGGAACCAGCCTTCCTTGTGACATCCCCGCTATTAGAAAGTCATTCTTTTGCCCTGTTCACCCCCATTTCTTTGCTGAATGATACTGGTGGTAACTGACTATGCCAGTGCTATGTTTAAAAAGGTACATGTAATAGGGTACACTTACAATCGGCAATGGCAGACCCTAAAAGGCCCTGGTAGATAATAAGGCCAGGGTATATAATCTACGTATAAATACCTACTATATAGGGTATGGAGGTTTAGAGGCCCAGCAGATTTCCTGCACTTTCATATGTGCACTGCTGAGGGCCTGCCGTCATTTTGAAGACCTCCTGGCTTTGTAGACTGTCTTTAAAAGTAAATTGTATGCAAATTCGATGTTAGTGGTATAATCTACCTTATTTTTACACATTGGGCACCCGATGTATCCCCTGGGTGTCCCAGGTGTGGATGGACATGTAACTATAAGCAGGGACCTTATCAAAGATGTTTTATATGCCCTGGTAAAAGAAAAGTTTCCATTTCATTTTTCGCCATTGTAGGTACTTACCTCCATAGGCTACATTGCAATACTTTATTTAGGTATAACTATTGCTAGGAAAGGAGCAAACATAATTCAAAGACTTAAAAGATTGGCATTGATAATTGTTGAACTTATCATAACTAGTTCAGAAGAGAATTAATAGAACTTGCTCTTCTGTAAGCCAAAATCCAGCCTTCTAGTAGTCTCTGCTGATTGGTCAGCGTAACAGGCTTAGCCAGGCTGCTTTGATTAGGTGATAAGTAACCTGGCCGGAGCAGAGGTTATCTGATAGAGAGAGCTCTGAAGCTGCAGAGAGTAGGTCATAAGGAGGGGGCTGGATAAATCAAACTGAGCTCAAAGAGAGAGCAGATTAGTAAGGAAAGCCAGGCATACCAACCCCCACATCCTGTGCTCCCAACCGGATGGCAGACTTAGGACAATAATTTGCAGTAGTCAGGAGTAGGAGAGCCAATGGAAATTAGCCACCTTGTGGGATGGTATAGCCAGCTCTTACTCTTCTGGAGAGAAATCATCCATGTTGGATTTTGGAAGTATAGTGCTTTGAGGGACATAAAGATGTCACACTTTGGAGGAAGTTGCCATGCTTTTGGGTGGCCCCCAGCATCTCACTGGACAGAGGTGCCCCCCTGCTTGTTGCCCTAGAACTCCAAATAAATATGTGAGAGCTGCACAGTCTTTCAGATATACTGCCTGAAACTACAACGAGGGTACGGACTGCCCTGCTGGAATCTGGATTTGCACCCAAAAGCCTGCACTCTGACCAACTGCGCCTGCTGCACAATCTGGTACTACAGCCCTGGGGATTATTCCTTGCTACAAGAAGGATTAAGGATTGGACTCCCTGCAAGCTAAAGGTTGAAAGAGCCCACCTCCATCATCTCCACCGCGAACCTGCCTGGATTTCTGGTTTGTGCCGCAGAAAGCTCCAGAGCCCCAGACTTCCAGGATTTGACCGGGGCCTCGCAAAAAGTTAAGCCGGCGAACCCTCGCGGTATCTGGCCTGCTGTGGAGGGTCGAGTGACGTTGGAAGAAAAAGCTCTAGAAAAGTTTCTAAATGTGAAGGTAAAAGTTTGACTGGGACCTCCCGCTTAGTGTATCCGACCGGTGCTCCAGGTCGGTCAGCCTAAAACTTTGACTTTGTCCCAGTCAAGCACAGTCAAATGTCCTACAGTGGGGCTACATGTTTTTAAGCACTATAAAGTGGTTTTAAGGATTCAGCTCTCCGGTTCCCTACATTGGATTTGTGTCATTTCGGGGTCTATTTGTTCATAAAAACATTTCCTATTTTTATCTATTGGTGTAGGATTTTGATTGTGTGTTGTGTCTTACTTATTTGATGTATTGGTGGTTTTAAATGCTTTACACTCCTGTCTCCTAAGTTAGGCCTGACTGCTTGTCGTCTGTCAGCAAGGGTTCAATCAATCAATCAATCAATCAGAAATTTTGGAAGCGAGCCACTCACCTGTGAGGGGCGCTGGGATGGGGGGGTTCGAGCAGCTCCGTGGTCATCCGAAGAGCCAAGTCTTGAGATTCTTTCTGAATAGGTGCAGTGTCGGGCTTCGTCTGATGCGGTGAAAGAGTTTGTTGCAGGTCTTGGCTGCGATAAAGGAGAAGGATCTGGCCCTGTTGATGCGGGGAACCGTGGCTAGGGCTAGGTCGGCAGAGCGGAGGTTTCTCTTGGGGGCGTGGAAGGAGATTCCTTTGTGGAGGTATTGAGGTCTGATGTTATGGAGGGCTTTGTAGGCATGAGTGAGTAGTTTAAAGGTTATTCTTTTTTCGACTGGGAGCCAGTGGAGGTCACGGAGGTGTTGGGTGATGTGGTCATGTCGTGGGATGTCGAGGATGAGTCTGGCTGCAGTGTTATGGATGGTCTGGAGTTTGTGGAGGAGTGTTTTGTTGATTCCGGCATGGAGTGCGTTCCCGTAGTCCAGTCTGCGGGTGATGAGTGCGTGGTTGACGGTCTTCCTGGAGTCGAGGGGATCCATTTGAAGGTCTTGTGGAGTATGCGTAGGGTGTTGAAGTATGTCGAGAACACAGCGTTGATCTGGCGATTCATGGTGAGGGAAGAGTTGAGATGCCGAGGTAGGGAGCGTGGGTGGGTTACCGGGGGCGGGAGGCCACAAAGTGTTGTCCCATGCGGATGTGGTGGATCCGAGGATGAGGACTTCCGTTTTCTCTGAGTTGAGCTTCAGGCAGCTGCTGCTCATCCAGGATGTGATATCCTTCTTCCCTTTTTGGAAACTGTGCCTGGTGATGTCGGGTTCCTTGGTGAGGGAGAGGATGAGCTGGGTGTAGTCAGCATATGAGACTATGTTGAGTCCGTGTTTTCTGACGATGGTTGCGAGGGGGGCCATGTAGATGATGAAAAGCATGGGTCTGAGGGAGGATCCTTGGGGTACTCTGCATCAGATCTCGTAGGTTCAGAGAGGAAGGGCGGGATTCTTATTATTTGTGTTCTGCCCGAGAGGAAAGATCAAATCCAGTCTAAGACAGTTCCATGGATGCCAGGGTCATGGAGTCTGGCGGCTAGTGTGCATGGGAGACGGTGTCGAAGGCTGCTGAGAGGTCTAGGAGGATGAAAACTTCAGTGTGACCTTGGTCGAGGAGGGTGCGGATGTCATCAGTGGTGGCTTTGAGGGCGGTCTCGGTGCTGTGGTTGCTGTGGAATCTGGATTGAGAGGAGTCAAGGATTTTGTTGGTTTCTATGAAGTCCGCTAGCTGGGTTTTCTCTATGAATTTGGCGGCAAAGGGGAGAAGAGAGATGGGCCTGAAGTTCTTGAGTTCTGTCGGGTTTGTGGAGGCCTTCTTGAGGAGGGGTTTGACTTCGGCATGTTTCCAGTCATCGGGGAATGTGGCTGTATCGAGGGAGCAGTTGATCATTTGTCGTAGTTCGGGTGCGATGGCGGTGGAGGCCCTGTGGAGGATGTGTGTCAGGCAGGGGTCAGTGGGTGCTCCAGAGTGGATTCTTTTCACAGTCTTTGCTGTGTCTTCTGTGGTGGGAGGGGTCTCGGTTAGGAGGGTTGGCTGGATAGTGTAGCTGGTGGGGGGTGTTGAATTGGTGCCGTGGTCATGGTCGTTGAAGTTGAAGTTGTCGTAGAGCGTCTTGATTTTGTGGTGGAAGAAGGAGCTGAGTTTGTTGCAGAGGTCTTGGGAGGGAGGAACATCAGTAGTTCCGCTGTTGGGTCTTGTGAATTCTTGTATGATGGCAAAGAGATCCTTGGAATTGTGGGCGTTGGAGACAATTCTATCGTGGTTGAATTTTCTCTTAGTTGATTTGATGAGTTGGTGGTGTTGTTTTTTCTCCATGTTTTCTACAGTAGTCGGCAAGAACGCTTGGATTCTCGGAGGTCTGTTGTGAACCTGGTGGCTTTCGCGTTGTGTCATCTGGCGGAGTTCTGGAGGGGGGCGATCCATTGGTGAAGGTTGTTTGTTGCTGTGTTGGCATTGTCATGGTAGGGAGATGAGTGCAGCTCAGGGCAAAGGTGTTCTTCTGTGATTTTGTTCCAGTTTCTGTGTGTGAGGCGTGGCATGCGCTTGTGTGCGGTGGGTTTCGAGAAGGAGAAATGGACACAGTTGTGGTCCATCCAGAGCGGTTCATGGTGTGACTGAAGCGAATGTTGTTTCCTCCGGCAAAGATGGGGTCGAGTGTGTGTCCTGTCGTTTGAGTGGGGGTGAAGATGAGTTGCTTCAGTCTAATGTTGGTGAGGTGCTCTAGGAGGACGGTGGTGTTGGGGTCACTGAGGTTGTCTAGCTGGAAGTTCAGGTGTATGTAGTCCATGGATGCGAGGGCGTGGGGAGCAATGTAGCATGCAATGGTGTTGGTGAACGGGGAGTGGGGTTCGGGCAGTCTGTAGGCTAGTGTTCTGGGAGGGTGAGCAGCTGGGAGGCAGGAGGCGGGAGCAGGAAAACACTGGGAATGGGCCGCGGAGGTAGCAGCGGCGGGGACAGGCAACGCAAAACAGGAAAACAAACAGTAAAAGACAAAAAAAGGCAAAACAGGCAACAGCCAAAACAGGAGAGAGAGGCAAAACAGAAAGAGGAAGAGAGGCAAAACAAAAAGAGGAAGACACACACAGAGCAGGCTAGCAGAAGAGCAGGCTCTTCCACTATTCCACCAGGGATGAAGCAGTTACAACTGAACAGGGTTGAGCAAGCATCTAATTTACTTAGATCTTTACTGGACTCTATACTGTGTTGGTGGCCTTATTACTAGTGGTAGGTGCATATGTACCACTACCAATAACCCACTTTCCAACACCAGCCACACCAGGAGACAAAGTCTCAAAAAACATTTGTCAACAAAAAGTGAAAAAAGAGTCAGTGAAAAAAGACTGGGTGTTGCTCTTCTTCGTATCTGTGCTGACTAGCGCAGAAATGCAAGAACCGCGCAAGTCACTTCCAGCGCAGACGCTGCCACCACTGACACCACACGAAGCCGAACGATAATGCCTGCTGGTCACAGGGATATTGCTCATGAAAAAAATTCCAAATCCAGTCTGACACCTGGGGATTAGTTAAAAGAATGGAATCAATGGCTAGAAATCTCCATCAAATACCTTCTTTGGGGAATCAGACCCATCCAGCATCTGGATAATGGTTTATGGTCCCACACACGCCAACTTTTGGGGGGAAACAGAAACACTCTCCTTTTGCATGAGCCTACTTAGTGGATCACACATGAGATATGTAGCAGTATGAAATGGATGCCACATGGGTTATTCTCACACTGCCACATTTAGGCTATCTTCATCACAGTCCCTGTTTCTACACTACCCTAGGGACTTAATCACTAACTAGGTGCAACAGTCTAATGAGACAGGCAATGCAGGTCCGTTGGGCACATTAAGGACAATTTCTGAATGTTCACTTTTTTAAGGGAACCAACTGCCCTTGACACACATCTTGGAAATTCGTCTGCCAGTACTGTGGACAATACACACCAAGTGCAAGGATGTAGGGAGCCATCATGGGGCCAGATCCCCCCAGTATAGTTGGTCATTCTTGTGGTAATCCATACGTCTGGTCACTTACTTTTCTCTGCTCCTACCAAGTTCCAATATCACTTACCAGATGTGTGGCCATGTCTTCTCAGGACGATAGACCTTCCTAAAGACTCACCTGCCAGAGTCTCAGTGCAGAGCTAGTACCTATCCATGTCTTATCCCTCTGGTCTTTCTCATATTTGCATTCTGTAGTGTACAGAGCACATCTACACCTTCAACTTGGACCTTTCACAACAGATTCATTCCCACATAAATACTGTGGCCCAGGCAGTCTCTAGGCACTCATCCTAGAAACTTATCTAACACCTACATGAGTACAATGGGGTTGCACAAAGCTGTCATGTTGCTTGTTGTCCACAATTAAATAATAAGCAAGCAAACAGTCACTAACAACAGTCAGATTGACAGGCTGAACCACGCAAGCCTACCATTCAGGATGCCTTCCTGCTGCTAGGGGACGCTTACTGCCACTAGAGAGTGCACAATACTGTCACCTAAGAGTAGGAAGTATCTATTTTTTACCGTATCCATATTTCTTTGTCAACATAGTACAGAAAGGTTTTCACACTTTATATAGTGCACTCTGGGAACAAAGAAGACTACTTTGGTCAAAGGTAGTGTCTGCATAACTTGCAGAGAAAGAAGGCACCATACCCCTTGTCTTCTCTCCTCGAGACAGGATGCTAGCCAGTTATGAGCCTGCCCTCTAATTCTGACAGAGCTGAGATTGTCCAGTAAGATGTGGTGAGAAATATTATCGAACTCGGCAGATAGATCTAACATGATCAGTAGCGCCCTTTCACCAGCATCAAGGCTAATTCGGATAAAGTCGACTACCTCAAGCAGAGCTGTCTCAGTACTGCAGTTAGTGCAAAACCAAGATTGAATAGCATGTAGCAGGTTGTTGGCTTCCAGGTAAGATAAAAGCTGCTGATTTACATGTTTTTCAACAACTTTTGAGAGAGCTGGAAGTAGGGAGATCGGTCTGTAATTGGCCAGATCTGTAGGGTTGGCTTAAACGGCACCATGTGATTTCAATGCACACATTGCACTTGTTTGCACTTATTTTCTAAAAAGAATCTTAGTGTAAAATCCCCAAATTACCTTGCATAGTGCTCTTTGAGGTCCTATTTAGGAATAACCAAGGTTTTCCATTGCCTTTTACAGATTGCTTAATAATGGCCCTTGTTATTTGTAACTCCATGCTCTTGGTGAAATGAGCTGCTACCGTCCCGTTTAATGTTTATCAGCCATGTCTACATATGCTGTCATGCTCACTGGAAACTACAACATTCTTGCTGAGAAGTCCAAGTTCTATTATGGAAGTGTTTTGGCTTTCTAGTGTACATTTATTTATGTATGACAACCTCTTAACTGTTTGAGAACATGAAGCTTGACCTTTATATTTTCCGTTTCTAGCACACATGACAGACTTACATGCTTTCAACATTCACCACCTAGAAAAGTGAATGCTTGGGGGGCGTGGCTTGCAACCACCGAAGAGGGCCGCAAACTAGTGGAGCTGCGCTAGCGGTCAGTAACCTTTCGCCCAAATCCGACACAATCCTGAGCGAGCCCGGCACTTGGCTGTGTCAGTGACCGCAGAGAGACGGGGCGGATCGTCGACGTGGTGCAGCGACCACCCCGGGGCACTCCCGCGTCCCCGATTGCAGGTCCGGGCAGGCCGGCAGGCCTTTCAACATGGCGCCTTCCTGCTAGGCGGCCGTGGACAGGGGAGCCCGAGCCCGGTTTGGGTGGCGGATCCGAGGAGTGGCACTTCCTCCTGGCCCTGGGTGAGGGGACAGTGGCGGCGCGGGCGGAGCGCCCTTCCGAAACCGGCGTTTCAAAGGACTAGCCCGGAGGTGGGAGTTAGACCGCCCGAGGCGGCGGAAGCGGGGGAGCGCCCCCGCAGGCGAGGTCCGTGAGCGGCGCCCTCTCCAGCGTGAGTACTGTGAATGCTGGGGGAGCGCACAAGGGCGGTTAGCATCCACAGCAACAGGAGTGCAGTTTGCAGACAGGCAACAACTTGCAGGGAGGGGCGGCCGGCCTTGTGGAGTGCACACACACAGTGCCTTCTGGCCCACCTGAGTATCGGCGGTGGCATTGTGGACTGGGCGCCTTCAGAGGTTGGCATCTAGAGCAACAGGAGTGTTGTTTTCGGACAGGCAACAGCTTGCAGGGAGGAGCGGCCTGCCTCACGGAGTGCACACGCACAGTGCCTTCTGGCCCACCTGAGTACCGGCAGCGGCATTGCGGACTTGGTGCCTTCAGAGGGCCGCCATTAACCAGCGGTGTGGAGGCCTGAGAGCGCCGGCGGGGCGGCTGGGGTGAGTGACTCCAGACAACCTAGCGCAGGCACATCATCGCGCCTGGGAGGAGTGAGGGGCCCCCAAGCTACAGGGTGTAAGGCGAAGGAGGTGACCCCTAGAGGGGCTGGGGGGGGTCCAGCCCTGACCAACAAGGACGAATTTCCTGAGTCTGTTGGATACTGACGTCGGTAGTGGTGGTGTCTCTCAGTTACGCCTAGCCATACCGGGGTCTGCCCAGTCGGGCATGGGCCGCAACAAACAGCTGGGCCAGGGCCAGTCCAACCACATCGAAAAGTATACGGTGTCCATGGGAAGAACTGATGGCTGCCCGGGTGGCGGCCAGCAGGAGGTGCCAGCGAATAATGACCCCGACCGTCGCTCAAGGACATCATGGTGGCCATCAGGGAGTTGCGAGGTACCCTGGAGCCCAAATTGGACTCCGTGACTGAGGAGGTCAACCTCTTGCGTGCTGACTTCCGGAAGATGTCTGAGGCGGTGGCAGAGACAGGGATTGGCAGTCTCCACTCCAAGACGAAAAGGTTGGAGGAGCAAGTAGCCACCCTGATGAAGAACCAAGCCGATATTCATGCCCGCCTTGAGGACCAGGAGGGAAGGGTGCGGTGCAATAATATCCGCATAGTGGGGGTCCCGGAGGGCAGAGAAGGGCCGTCCAAGGACTGGCTGTGACTTTTTTGGAGTCCACTTGCCAGATTGGGGGGGGGGGCGGGGGGAAACCGGGGAGTTGTCTAGGGCTTGCTCGCATATTCCTCTATTGAATGGGTCGGAACTCCGGCAGTTGTTGTATGGCATCTTTTGCTGACTGCGAGCTCACGCTTCCCTTTCAGATTGATCTGGGGTGGATGGGTCGACAGGCACTCTACATGTTTGGAAGGTGGGAGGTTGGGGTCCCACTGAGTAGGGCGGCAGGGAGGGGGTTGCTGGCTGGGGGGTGGGGGGGTTTGGTTAAGGGTTGGGCATGTTATGCTCATTCTCGCTACAATATCCTTGCTGGGTGGGGTTGCTCGTTCTGTATACAACAGGTTATTTCTTCTTCGGGGAGGGAGAGGTCAAGAGTTCAGTATGCGGGACCAGACACGCATTAACATTTGGACTTGGAATGTGAACGGGCTGGGTCATAAGATTAAGCGAACGTTGGTGCTACAATATTTGAAACGACATTCCCCGGATGTGATCCTGCTGGAGGAGACGCACCTGCGGGGGAATAGATGCAGGGCCCTTGATAGATTCGGATACAAAATGGTGGCTCATTCGGGTTTTACGTCAGGTTCGCGAGGAGTGGGCATTCTCATTCGCAGTACTCTGCCATTTGTAGTGTCTGACACATGGACTGACGATACGGGGTGTATGGTAGCGGCAGCTGGCAGATGGGAGGGGCGGACCATAGTTATGGGTTCTTGTTACATCCCACCTGGTCTCCATTCTTCAACGTACTCCCGCCTGGGCTCCTTCTTGACGGACCTGCCATGGGGTCCCCTCCTGCTGGTCGGTGACGTCAACGCCGTAATGGACGCAGACTGGGATCGGTCGGTGGGGGGCAGGGTTCCAGGGGGGAATATGGGCTGAGGGACTTTGTCTCTGCCCTGGGGCTAGGGGATATTTGGCGCATATACCACCCCACGCAACGGCAATATACATTCTATTCGGCAAGGCACAGGTCCTTCTTCCGGCTTTACCATTTCTTCACACGTGTTGACCAGTTGGGTGCCTTCACGGAGCCTCGCATCCTTGCTCGGGGAATCTCGGACCACTCCCCGGTTGGGGCTGCGCTTCGGGGCCCAGAGATCCCGAGGATTGATCCATGGCGCCTCCGGGATGACACTATTAGTGACAAGATCCGAGAGGGCTCCCCATTGTATTTTGAGGAGAATACAGGCTCGGTGAAATCTAAAGTCACACTATGGGAGGCTTTTAAAACCGTTCTGAGGGGGCAGGCCCAGGACCTAATTGGGGCTCAGAAGAAGGAAGAGTCACTCCAAATCAGTCAGCTGGAGGGGGAGATAGAGTCTAGAGCGAGAAGTGGGCGCTGTACCGACGGATGATCTCCGCCATGATCTGGCACTTAAACAGCGGGAACTTCGGGCACTCGCGGAAAGTGAGGCCCGCGCCTATTTCATTGCCACCCAGCATCACGTTTATGATGTGGGGGCCAAAGCCCTTAAGCTACTGGCAAGGCTTGAGCGCCGTAACAGGGATCGGTCGTGGGTGGCTGAGATTCGTGACCGGGCCGGCTCGTTGGCCTCCAACAGTGCGGACATAGCGGAAGCCTTTGCATCCTACTAAGAGGGGGTCTACTCCCCAGTCTGTACTCGGTTGGAGCAGGACTGTGCAGAGTTTCTGCGTGATTTTGCGCTGCTCACCTTAACCCAAGAGCAAAGAGACCGTCTGGAGGGGGACCTCAATGGGGATGAAATAGGTGAGGCTCTTAGCACCCTCCAATCGGGTTAGGCGCAGGGCCCGAACGGGCTCCCGGTAGAGCTTTACAAGAGGCAGGCCAATGTTATCGTCGGTCCTCTCCTTCAGATGTATCGGGAGGCCAGAGAGGGGAGCTGCTTACCGCCCAACCAACGGGAAGCCACGATTGTGGTGATCCATAAACCAGGAAGGCCGGCGGACCAGTGCTCCTCCTATCGCTCGATCTCCCTTATCAATGTGGAGGCAAAGGTTTTGGCTAAGGCCCTGGCAGATCGGCTACTTTCGGTGCTACTGGACCTAGTACATGTAGACCAATCCGGGTTTATGCAGCGCAGGAGCACTCGTCATAATTTACGCCGTTTATACGGGGTGCTGTATATGTCGGACGATGTAGGGACCTCCCAAGCTGCCTTGATGGCGCTGGACGCCTCCATGGCTTTCGATAGTATTGAGTGGCCCTATTTATTTATGGCACTCCAGCGCCTGGGGTTCGGCCCCATGTTTTGCAGCTGGGTGCGACTTTTATACGAGAAGCCGGTGGCAAGGGTAAGGGTTAATGGCGCTATGTCCCGAGTCTTTTCGCTGCGGCGGGGCACGAGACAGGGGTGCCCCTTGTCCCCCCTCCAATTTGCATTGGCCTTGGAGCCGCTGGCCCATTGGATACGGAGGGATAGGGCGTTCTGGGGTCTGGCGGTAAATGATGACTGGGAGGAGCGTATTTCATTATACGCTGATGACATCGTGCTCTACATGGCCAGGCCATACCACTCGATTGCACAGGCCCTGCATCTGTTCGAACGTTTTGGCAGCTATTCCGGCTACACCATGAACTGGGCAAAATCGGTGATTTTTTCACTCTCCGGTCCTCCCCCGCGGATTCCATGGCCCTGGATGGCTTTAAATATCTGGAGGTCTACATTACGAGAGATAGGGCGGAGTTCTTCGCCAGGAACTTGGAACCCCAATTGGCTCGCCTGCGGACCGATGTGCGCCATTGGAGGTCACTGCCTCTCTCAGTGCTGGGTAGAGTGGCTGTGTTCAAGATGCTAGCGCTGCCACGGCTGTTACATATTATGCAAAATACGCCATATCCAATCCCACATGGGATATTTACACGGATAGCGCAGGCACAGCGGACACTCCTGTGGGATGGGGGCAACCCTAGGATAGCATTACATAAGCTGACGAGGGGTGTGTATGACGGAGGGCTGGCCCTCCCCGACATCAGGCTTTATTATTGGGCTTCCCAATTACAGGTAGTGAATGACTGGGTCTATACGGATCGGGCGGAACCGGCTTACACAGTGGACCGCCTGCTTATGCCAGGTGGGAGTTGTGAGCCGCTGCTCTGCGCGCAGAGGCCAGGAAAGAACTGTCCGCCTCATACGAGTGTGGTCGTCCAATGTTGGCGGGAGGCGAATACGTTTTTGGGCTGGGAGGGCACACTGACTGGTAGAACCCCCCTGTAGTATGGAGACTGTTTACCGGAAGTGACTAAACTGACGGGGTTCTGAGGGTGGAAACTCATAGGCGTAGAATATCTGGGAGATGCTTGGAAGGGAGATACCCCTAGATCCTTTGCCTTTCTCCAAAAGGAGTATAATCTGCATGACTCCCAATACTATCACTACCTGCGCCTCTCCCACGCCTTGCATGTCCACGTTAAAAGTGGCACGTCCATACCGGAGTATTCCCCTATGGAGGATAGGTTACTCATTGACCTAATCGCGGAGAAACCCACCGCCACGATATACATCGAAAACTCATAAACAATATGCCAGACCCACTGACGACACTGCGGGCGCGGTGGGTGGTGGAAATTGGCAAGCTCGAGGACAACGAGTGGCAGGATGCCCTACAAAGCCCACGGGAGATAGCAATCCGTTGTAGGTTCCGCCTAGTGCAACTGAAAATCCTGCACCGGGTATACTATTCCCCCACCAATTTATATGCATGGGGGAGGAGTCAGTCGGCCCTGTGTATACGGGGATGTCAGGGGGAGGGTACTTTTTACCATATATTATGGGAATGTCCGATGATAGTGCCCTTCTGGTCAAGAGTGGCGGCGACGATGTCGGCAGTGGTGGGCTCGCCAGTCCCAGTGGAGCCCCGGTGGCTGCTTCTCATGATCAAGCAGGACTCGGATTGGACGAGGCACAAAGAAATATGGCTGGCGCTAGCGGCAGGGGTGGCAGGGGTGGCAAAGAGGAACATAGCGAGCGGCTGGGGATCGCGGTCGCCGCCACAGTGGGACCAATGGGCGCGCGACTTAGGCTGGTGCCAGAGAGCGGAGGAAACTATTTATAAAAGCAGGGGCTGCACTAAGAAATGGCGTAAAATATGGGGACCATGGAAGAAATACAGGGAAAAGAGGGGAAGAGTGGGATCGTGAGGCCAGCTGCGGTGTGCCCTACATGTGTCAGGGGTGTCCTCTTGTTGTATTTTCAATTGCAACCCCACCAAATGTCCCATGTTGATTGTCCTGTATTATATGTGGAGATGAGCATTGTTAATAAAAAAGATTTAAAAAAAAAGGTGAATGCTTGTCTAAGTAATGGACATCTTGAGGATTCTATGCAAGGAGCCTAATACATCTGAAAAAGAGGAGAACGTCCATAATTCTAGAAGTGGAGGTGTCTGCAGCTTCCACGTGGGTAAGTGTAATGCCAGCAGCATCCAAGATAGAGGTTATCACACAGAGCAGGATCGTAGATGCAAACTGTGAAATCACCATTTAGAGCATTAGAGGCAGGTCTGCTGCCTGCCCATCTACAACTCCCCTAACTGGTGTCCTCAGCCAGGCCACAGGCCTCAAAATGAACCCATCACAGGCTCACACACTTATCCATTACCATGCCTACCTGTCTGATGCATTTTGTTCAGCAATGTTTGCACAACCGGCCTGTAACTATAAGGGGTGTAATGTTGAAGCCTACTTTAAGTCCATGCAGTTTGTCAGATTTTTTTATCAAATATTAACTGAACTATCCCTCTTTTGTTGGACCTTCCCAACTTCTCTGTTTAAAGGACGTGTAAATTCACTTTAGTTTTCACCCTAGTTGCAGCCCTACAATGTTTAAAACACATTGTTCGCCTCTATTTTTCCAAAAGGTCCCTGATGAATAGGCCCCAAGCTCTCTGTAAAATTATTTTAAATTAGAGGTGAGTTAGATTCAAACTTTGATTATGAAGTTGGGTGGAATTAGGAAACTACACACTTTAGCAATCAGATTAAACTTTACTTGAGAAAAGGCTTATCCCCTCAGGCCTTCAAGGAGCGAATATTTCCTTATGCAGGCTGTTCCAGGTAGGACATCCTCCAGCACAAAAATGTTGAATGTAGCGTGGGAGGGAGTGCTCTGTGCTGAGACAACTTTATTAAAAAAAAATAAAAAATCAGTAGCTTTGCATTTCACAAAGCTTGCACAGTTTAGAAACTACACAAGTTGTGAGTCAGCTGACTTTGAAACTTTACACCCCTCTACTTTAAATCAATATTTAGTAGTACATCCAACAAAATCAATAATAAAAAGCATCAAAAAGCCCTGTGTGTTTTAAAACTTTGCATACTATACCTTTTTCTCTAAATGTATTTGGGACATATTGATTATATAGAGCACATCTGTAAGGCTTGGTCATAGATGAGGGCCACGCCCCCCCTAAAAGTTTACATCTGGCTACCTTGTTCCATTCGGGAAGTAGCATATCATTGCACCTTCCTTAAAGTTACAGATCCCATTCTAAAACGATTTGATGACCACAGTTAGCTTCCCTGGAACCTTGTAAAAATCTTTATAAGAGGATTTTAAGTACTGGTGTTTATAGATTGTGCATGCCGGCTGTTAGCAGGTCGAAGCCTAAGAAATATTACATTCATTGAATACTTGTAAAGCACTGTCCTAGTAGTCAGCGATGTTCAGCTGACAAAGCAAACACAATAACATAACACAATTTAATTATTAAATGCCAAAGTCTAGTAATTTCTGAAAGCATCCAGCTGGCCGAAGTGCAGCTGTCGGCACAGGAAGGTAAATGGGGACTAGAACAAAATGGAGAACGGGAACTACCTGCACAGTTCAAATGTTTGACTAAACTTTTTGGACTCTTCAATCATCAGTGTTTTTATTTGATTTGTTAAAAAAAGCTCTCGTAGATTACAACAGGGTGATGCATCCCCTTGGGTGGATCATCATTACGCTTTTAATTCACGTATTTAGCAGTTGTGTATATAGTACATAAAGTCATGTAGTTACATCAGAGCCCTGAGAATGTGTTATGGCTGGAGGGAGGTTTTCACACATGACCAAGGATACACCCAAGTAGAGGATGGTATCTCCTTCATTTACATCTTATTGCCTTCAGGTACAGCATCATCTGTATAGTCAGGGGTTCATTGTATTTGAACAAGACGCCTTTGCTACATCTTGTTTGCCACAAGTATTCTGTTGTGCTCTTTACATGAAGACACTGGTAGCCATATTGTAAGTCTTCTTTATTGGTTCCAGTTCCAGGTAATATCAGTCTTAGTTCAGCCATGTACCAGCTCCTACACCAGCCACACCAGGAGCAGCCTGCCTAGCTGCTCAGCCCATCTCCAACTGTCACCACTCATCCACACAGGCACCCAGGCATTCCATACATCACAGGCACACCAACATTCCGTTACCATCTCTCACTCTGGCTGAGCAGCTAGGAAGACCTAGGCTAATTACAATTAAATGTAAAACACAGCCTTTGCTACATCTTGTTTGCCACAAGTATTCGTTCATGAAACAAAGACAAAACACTCTCAGTCTTGATGGTCAGGGTCTGAAACTTAGTCTCCTTTGAGAATGGAAATCGGTTAGGGCCTCATAACAGAAAGTTTCTTGGTTGGGCTACAAGAGGACTTTAAGCCGAGGCCCAAATATGGATATGTCATCCAGGGACCACACTTTGTAAAGTCTGAACCTAATTACCACCTAGAGTTAGATAAATGATGAAGAGAGTGGTCCCCTAGAAGAGCAGAGATCCAGTAAGAGAAGAATAAAAGTGACAGAGAGATAGGTGACCCTGGAAATCAAGAATAGCATGACATAATCCCAGGAAAACAAAAAATAATGACTAAGAAACATGTACACCTGAAGGGGAGGAAGAGTCAATCAAATAGCAATGGCTATAAGATAGAACCTGAATAGCAAAACACTAAAGGGGTCATTAGTTTAGCGGGCGGATCGCCACCGCCCATATGGCGGTGGTGATCCGCCCGCTAAAAATCACTGCCCACTTTCAAATTCCCCCCCGCCACATTACCATGGCGGGGGGGAACCCGGTGGATGGGAAGACCATCCGCCGTTTTTCTGCCGGTGTGGTGGCGAAAGGCAGGCGGTTTTTGACATTGGGGGCACATAGCGGGCCCCGGGGATTCTGGGGGGTGCACACTATGGTACCCCCCTGCAGTTCCATGCACAACATGGCAGACACCGCGCGGAAGTGCACAACATGCCTTCTTGGAATTGTGGCGGGCGGTGCTGAGAGCGTCGCCCGCCGTAATGTCAGGAATGCAGGATGTGCCCGCCAGTGTGGCGGGCGCATCCTAATTTCACCTACAGGACCCCCACAACAATGGCGGGCGGTCCCATTCCACAACAGGATGGCGGGCGGATTAAATCCGCCCACCATCCTAATGACCATCTAAGTGTTTTAAGGCTGACAGGATGATAATCTTGTGACCAACAATGATCATATATGCTGAGACACACATGGAGGGACAAATATAAAAATACCAAACAAGGGGTACCAATCTTCACCAAAAAGATGATATCGTACCTCAGAGAAAGAACCCAACACAGAAGGTGGAACTCTGCACCCTGAAATGACAGTCCAATAGTGCAGAAGCTGAGAATCTCAACTCAGGATATTTACATTTAGAAATGCTCAAATAGCATACAAAAGATACTCCACATAGAGTACATAACTTAACATGAAGGTATCAACTCATGAGCTCTTCTGCAGAGTAAAGCAAACTGCAAGAACTATATATCAGGAATCAATCAAAAACCAGATACAAATGAACAGCTGAAAAACTGTCAACGAGGAAAGAGAATTGCACGACGTTTGTGCAATGCGGTAAATAGCAATCCAGAAACTACATATCATGGAATATACTGTAAAGAATACAACTGTACTGAAAAGAATACTGCTGAATGAATACACTACCATAATAGTAGCTGACCAGAGTAAGGGTCAGGTACAAACGTGGAAAGAATCGCAAGATTATTTAAACAAACATAAATTCCTGCGGTAAGCAGAAACACCACACCGGTTGCAACTAGATGAATGCATGTTGCAACCCAGTGATTTATAAACACTTCTGTTTACAGAAGTGAGAAAGAAGGAGAGAAGGTAGTAAACTCTCCACTGAGTCCCATAATGCAGGGGAAAGACAATAATGCTGCACTAATAGAAGAGAAAATATTTCTCCTACAGATTTCCAGCCAATTAGACTCATGGATTGGTGGAACTAGTGGGAAGACATTTGGGTCCTCAGAGGCTGTAGCTACTTGCACCACCAGAACTTTTAAGGGGGGATGTTTTAAGAGACAATCAGGGATTGGGATATAACCCGGTCTACAGGCATTCCCATTACCGGCCTTGCTCAAGCCCCTAACTATATTTCGTGGAGAGACTCGTTATAAGGAAGAAAGGGCTCCACCCCTGTCTTACACTGGTGAAGAATGTCCACAAAGGCGTTTGTGGACAATTCCACTGAGGAAAGCTGACAATCTAAGAGAACAGCTGCCCTCCTTAATAGTCAGATCACCAGAAGTTTCATTCAATGCTCTCTCAACATCTTCAACCGAACATGCTGAGAGGAACCATACTCCTCTGAGTAAAGGTGGTCTCTCAGGCACCACAAACAGATGGTATAAGGATCTGTGACCTACATCTCTCTGTCACAAGATCCACAGAGTTTAAACCCTGAAGGCATCGCAAAAAACACACCGTTTCTCTCACAAAATGTGGAGGTGTGCCAAAAAATGCCCCCTAACAGCTCCACCTACAAGTTGTAAGCGCAAGAAAGAAGGAAGGGAATGAGCGAGTTTGCGAGGGGGTTATATAGACTCCATCAACGTCACATAGCGTGATGACGTCTATACGGAATCACGCAGAGCCCTCTTCCCAAGTTTCTGGATACAGTCTCACGCCTGGGGGAGGATTCTGAAGTAAGGAATCTGCAGCTAGATGTCTCTATTAGATTATTCCAGTAAGAAATAAGTACTGAAGGTCTCACAATTCAAAACAAAAAACCTGGACGGGAGAGGCTGCTCACACATGGAGCAGTGAATCTTGAAAGAGCTGTCTTGCTGGGAATAGTCGGCCCTTCATTCTTATAATAAGAATGGTAAACTAAACCACCTAGAAGGAATCGCTTGATTGACTAAAAGTGAGATCAAAATTTAATATCATATGAAGGGCCACTCAGTTGGAAAATTGGAACAACCACTTTCGTAATTTCTCCTGTAGATGGCACGGTGTGATAGTTGTGGTTATTTCCCCAGACTCTACTGATCATCGTTCTTGTGCAGAAATGACCTCTCCTCTATCTCCTGAGCTCATTAAATATTCGGTGGGAATAATGTCTGCCCCAGTATAGCGACGATTATAGCTGCCCTATGCATCACAATCTTGGTATACTGGTCCACCATCCCCACTTCTTTCAAATAAGTACATTTGGAAACACTAATGAAAATGTTGCATTTTAATTGGAAACAACTGTATCCACTCACATGTCCAATCACTGACGTTGACTTTTGAGGGAAAAAAGCATTGCGTGCTTCTAGATGAATTAGCTTTTAATGTATTCCTCAAATTAGAACAGTTTGTTCCTTTAATTTCTTAGTGTGTTCTGGAACTTGTAGCCTGTGCTTATTTCGGCTGAGATAAAGTGACAGGTTATAGTAGGATTTGTGTTGGAAGGTCCCTGATTGCTTTTTCTATCAAGTTGGTAGTTGCCTACTTTAGGAGGATGAATGGTCAGTCTGTCCTGTTGGAAGCCGAGGTGACAGCTCTGAGTGGGAAAGGATGTGGGTATCAATTAGCAACAGAAGACAAGAGTAAGTGGCTGCCTAAATGTCAATATGAATGACTAAATATTCTTCTTCTTTAGACAGATGGTTATGTATGTATGGGTCTGCCTCAGGCAATTAATTTACTGGAAAAGTCTAAGGCTCTGATTATGCGTGGGATGGTGTTTACCAAACCCTGGGCATACCATGGTTTATTCAGGGGTAGGAATTACGAGTTTGGGTGTTATTTAACTCAACCAATAATCACTGGGGAGCATATTCTCAAGGATCTATCGCCGGGTTATCGGCACTACATCGCAGCCAAAGTCGCGATACATTTATAGCCCCATTCACAAGCTGGTGCAAACAGCCGATATCACCAGTTTACCTGCGATAGCATCCGCAAAAAACACCTAAGTCTAAGTTTACCTTTGTGAATCGGGCCCGATGTATTCTTTCAATGTTTAACATAGGCCATCGTATCAGAATTCAATTTGTAAATATATGTGATCAGAAATATAAATGAGCAGATTTCTTTTTGTAAAATATGAAGTCGAATCAGCTCAAGAGTCTAACAAATAGAATTAAGTTACATTTTCAATTCAATTTAAAAGGCAGCTTACACTTTTAAATAAGTTCACACTTTTTTTTAAAGCTGTTTGACCGAGTTTTATGACCATAAAAAGGATTTTCTGTAGTTACAATTTCAGTCATATTCTCCCATAAAATGGCCTTTCTCCATCATCCCCTGCACAACAATTTGCATTATTCTCAGCTGAGACATCACACCTAGTTTTGGCTCATCTGTGGACTTTTCGACATAACCCCCTATGGTCCATCCTCGTCCACATCTCTCCGCGAGGCCAATATTTTTGCGAACATTTTGGACATCTTCTCGCCTTATACACCTGTTCTTCAGTCTGCATCCACCATATTGGCCTCCCATGTTTCCACAGTCTCCTTGCCCCATTGTTGTATAATGCCATGCCTACCATTAGCGCCACATTTCAAAAGAGGAGGAAGTTTATATCTAAAGTTTGCCCTCAAAAGATTCGCAGTGTAACCACCTGGGGGGTAAGCTCAGAGATTTTTCAAGAACAAGGGACATTCTTCATTTCACCCCCATCCAAAATTTCAAAGGTTTGGGCTGTCTCATACAGTGTGCAGGAGTATATACCACTCTGATTGCAACCTCCTAAACCACTCATTGCGTAGAGCCTGGTCCTGGTATAACAAGCTCTGTGAAGACATTTCAGTTGTATCAATCAACATCCAGCCCAGATGGTAACTTACCCCAGATATCTGCCTGCTGCAAGCCAATCATCATCTACCGGTCTACCCAGATCTCTTTACCATCTCTCTCTTAAGGCAGTTATAACGGGTGTAGGAGAGTAGGGTCTGCTTTCTATGTTCACCCCCACTTTTTGCTTTTTGCTTCACTGGTTTTCGACTTAGATGTGGCTGTGGGCCTGCTAATCAGACCCACAGCCCAGCTGTTCTCTCTCTAAATTCACACTATGTACTTTAGGTACATAACCCAATTGGTAAGGATCACCTATTAGGGCCCTGTGCAGTGTACCTTAGGTACCCAGGGCATAGGTGTACCCTAGGCCTACCAGGGGCTGCAGCATGTATTATGCCACCCCTGGCTGGCCTTCCATTATGACATAACTGGCTGATCACTCAGCTGGGGCAAGGTCGTGTAATCACCCCTTGCTTAGGTGTAGTATTCCTATACCTACCTTATATATAGACACATGGGTAACCTATCAGTCACTCCTATGGCAGGCCTTAACAATCCTGAAGGCAGAGTGCTTGGTAACATGTGAGATGGTGCTCTAGCACGAGCTGAGCCTGTCTGCAGCTTTCGGAACCATGTCCTTATAGCTGTTCTATGATATCGCCTACCATATATTCTTAAAGTGCCTTATAATCCTCGCGGTTCTGGTAACTATGGTTTGGCTTTATCAAAACATGTCGAGTAAGGTGTCTAACACTTTCGAATACTACCCCCACACCATTTCTGGTGGTGAGAATAGTATTCCTCCCTTCTAGAGGGAGAAGACATGTTGAAGACCTACTACCCGGTTAAAGTTAACCAGAGCCCCAGCTTCACAAAATGGATGCTGCTGCCACAGACACAAGTCTGACCTCCTGCTGCTGGGAGACCTTCCAGCGAGGGAGGCTTGGACAAAAGGTTTCCTGCCTTGGGAGGTGCTAGCACCACCATAGACAGGCCTTAGTGTATTGGGCCAGGGAGAGATGAATGAAACGAGACACTGCCTGGGGCACACAAGGTGTCCCATGCATAGTCCAGTTCAAACCGGTGCTGGGGCACGCCAGCCCTAGTCCTGGCGCGAAACTGGACAAAGGGAAGGGGGTGTAACCACCCCCCTCCCTGGTCCCACCCATAGGAGGGACCTAGGAGGTAACCCAGCCCCCCAGATTAGTATAAGAGTGGGAGCTGAGTCCCTAGGACTTTGGATTATCCTGATAACTGAAACTTGAACAGAAACTCTGGACCTTCGGCATTCGACTATGGAAGAAGAATGAAGAATCTCCCTTGTGGCCAAGGAGTGACCACCCTGTGCAAACAGGCACCATCAAGCGACCTGCCGTTTGCTTTGCTCAACGTTCTACGAGGAACCGACTGCAGAGCCCGACCAGCACCTTGACTTCCAGACTTCTCCGACCCTGATCCACATCCACAGCAAAGCTGAGATCCGTGGAGGTGACGAGAGACGTGGGACCGGCTACCTGGGACCCCCAACCCCGAGCACCATCTCCACCGAAGATCAGCCCTCCACACTCCACGAGTTCTGCATGGGGCCCTTCTGCATTTTCCTGCTCGGCGTGTCTGTCGGGTTGCTTGCCCGTTGGCTAGTAGCCTTTGTGACAACGAACCTTTAACTTTCTACCACTGGTTTGGCTCCTCCAGACTGGCCCTTGCTTCCCTGTGAAAGAGAAGCACCTCAGGCCTTCCTGGTCTGCAACAGAAGCGAATCCTTCATTCTGCGTGGGTTGAGCTTGCCAAGGCTTGTTGTGTCCCAACTCAACATCGAAGCCGCCGACAGCAAGAGCCCTCGTGGGACAGCTCGCCTCCTGGTTCTGGTCGTCCTCGACGTCTCCTGGTTCCCGTGGCTGCTGCGACAAGCTTCACCTCTTCACCTACATCTTCCCGACATCGCCTGGTTCCTTCCCGGCTCCTGGCTGGTGACCTAGACTCTGTCCCCTCTGCTTGCAGGTATCCTCCTTCTTGATTCCATCCTTGGAATCCACCGGACACTCTTCACTGACTGCCTGTCAGCATCTTTTCTTCAGGCATCCATAGGAGTCAACGACGAAACCCGACGCAAGTTCACACCTATGCACCCGCAGCCCATGGGCTAGGTAACTTGAGTACTCCGGTGCTCACAAGAGTATTGACTATCCTAGTGTCTAGTTTCCAAGTCTCTAACTCCTAGTTCCTTCCGAAGTGTCCTAAAACTCTTAATTTCTAAATATTACTATTTCTATCGACTTTAACGCATTACGAGTGAGTGTTTCCACTCTGCACCTGAATCCCGTGGGCCTCCCACTGCCTAGCAACTGGTAGGATAGTGTAGCCCCAGCGATTCCCTAGGCCTAGGCCTAACCTGTGTTCGTGACAGTGGTTCTTATACCACTTACCTAGTATATGGTTTGCGTGGCCCCTAGGGCCTAACTGTATTACTTACCTGTGTGACTTATGTATGCTTAAATAAGACTACGTTGTACTTACCTCAAATCTCATAAAGAGTGCTGAGGGTATTTTGACTAGAATAAATACATTCTATTTTTATAATATATCTGTTGTGGTGTCCTTTCATTTGGTATTCAAGGGGTTGCAAATGGTATAACAGCTGGCTTCACATGCCATACAGAGTTTAGCCTAAGACTGCTCTTGTCCATGCTACCACTAGGATAGCTGGTCTATAAGGTTGACTTTACAACCAATCACCATAAGGGTTGTTTGGACTGATACAAGGTGTGCACTAGAACTAGTGACATCATATATCAGGCCAACTTCTCACATTGGTGAGCAGCGGTTGGGATCTGAGCTTGCTGTTGTAATACCATTGCAATCTTGAGATATCAAATTGAAAGATCACAAAGATATTTGTAAGGTACATATAACATAGCTTATAAATACTTAAGTTCTACTGAACTTAGTTGTTGTAGGTTGAAGGGCCTAGCACACCCTGACTACAACTACTAGAGAGGTTTTAGTAGACACAACTAGTGTAGGTAAGTGCACACACCACACCCTCGCTAGATCATGTCTCTGAGAGGAGATCAAGTTGATTCTCTCTCAGAGGGGGATATCCTAGAAAGATACCCTCTAGATATGATACCCTAACTTTTCAGGAGATGAGACAATTGTGTACCTCCAGAAAGTTAAAACAGGGTTCAAACCCTAACCTCATTTATCTAGTGGAGATCTTAGAAGAGTATGATGCTCAGAGAGCCTCCCAGGATGGTGCCTTAGGTACCAATGAGGGTCTACCCTCCACAGAAGACTCCCCTCACAATACTGATCAAGAAGAGTCAGCAGGGACTTCAGAAGATGAGGTAGACAGACAGGTCCAAGTTAGGAGACTTAGCCAGGCTAACTTTAGCCTACATGGGAGTCTGACTGGGGTCCCCCCATTCAGACCCTCAAGTGGACTTAACCAGAGAAGCAGGAGAGGAAGATCCCCTTCAAGGGAATCTATCCACTCCCATGTCTCTAATAGCTCCAATGCCTCTTCTCACAGGGGAATGACTTCTCCACAGAGAAAAGAGCCTCAGGCTAGAATGAGGGAAGTCAATCTGAGGATTGAAAGGGAAGAACTTGCCCTTGCCAAAGAGAGACTTGCTCTGGCCAGAGAGCAAAAGTTAAGTGGGCTAGGACCCACTGGTGGCAGCAATATCCCTAAGGATAGAGACAGGGCCTATGATAATAGAAACCTGAGCAAGATTGTCCCTCCCTACAAGTGTGGGGATGAAATCCACAAATGGATAACTGCTTTGGAGAGAGCTTGCAAAGTACAGCAGGTACCCCAAAGTCAGTGGGCAGCTATCTTGTGGCTCTCCTCTGAGAAAGGTAGAGACAAGCTCCTCACAGTTAGTGATGAGGATGCTGACAATTACACTGTCCTGAAGAGTGCTCTGATTGATGGGTTTGGCCTAACCACTGAACAATACAGGTTGTTGTTCAGGGATACCCAGAAGACACAGACTCAGGACTGGACTGACTTTGTAGATTGTGACACTAAGGTTTTGGAAGGCTGGTTATTGGGTAGCAAGGTTAAGGACTATACAGGATTGTATAATTTGATCATGAGAGAACAAATCCTTAACAACTGTCAAAACCAGCTGCTGCATCAACACTTGATTGACTCTGACCTAACTTCTCCCCAGGAATTGGGAAAGAAGGCAGATAGGTGGGTCAGGACTAGAGTTAAGCAGAAAAACCAGAACCAGTGCAGTGATCAGAAAAAGGCAGACCAGAAGGGTAATGAGCAGCAATCAAAAGACCAGAAGTCTTCATCAGGTCCTCAAAAGGCTCAGGGGGAGGGTGGTCCCAAAAAGGATAAAAAGAAAGATGGCCAAAAGAAACCTTGGTGTAACTATTGTAAGTCAAATTCCCATTGGTTTAGTGAGTGCACCAAAAAGGACAAGCCCCCAACCACCATTGCCCCTAAGGCAACTGTACCCCCTAGTCCAGCTGTAAGTGGTGGTTCCCAGCAAAAGGGTGTAATAGGGTTAACACTGGGAATTGAAGTGGATTCTGGCCTAGTCAGAATACCCACTCAGGCTGTTCTGATCTGTGATGGGGACATAGCTTAGTCCTCTACTGTGGGTCCCAGTAACCTGGGCAAGTACAGACAGACTCCTTTGATCAACCAAAGAATGGCTCAGGCCTACAGGGACACAGGTGCTACTGTCACAATGGTGACACCTGCCTTTGTGGACCCTGGACAGATCATGCTAGGTGAGAATTACCTAGTGACCAACGCTAGCAATGCCACTACCTCCCATAGTGTGGCAATTGTTAACTTCTCCTGGGGAGGGGTAACTGGCCTCAAGAAAGTTGTGGTGAGTTCAGACCTTCCTGTAGAATGTCTGTTGGGAAATGACCTTGAAACGTCAGTGTGGGCTGAAGTGGAGTATAGGACCCATGCAGAAATGCTGGGAATAGATGCACGTGTCCTTGCTGTGACTAGATCACAGGCCAAAAAGTGCAACACTGAACAAGTGCTGGATCCTGGGACAATGGACCAGACACAACCCAAGAGAAAGAGCAGTAGGGTTAAGGCTGTGCCTTCCCCCCTGCCTCGGGTAGAGAGTCAGCCCTCACAGGAAGATGATTCTGAGAGCCATGAAGGAACTGTCCTAGAAGAACTGGAGCCTGACCAGGTTGAGTTTCTTGGGACAGGGGGACCTTCAAGGGCAGATCTGAGGCAGGCACAATTAGACTGTCCTTCTCTTGAACCCCTCAGACTGCAGGCTGCTGCTGAGGCTGCAGGGAATGCTCAAGGTACCCATAGAGTGTATTGGGAGGAAGGGCTACTGTACTCAGAGGCTAGAGACCCCAAGCCTGGTGCGTCCAGGAGGTTGGTTATACCATTGAGTTTCAGAGGCTTCCTTCTTATCTTGGCCCATGATATTCCCCTTGCAGGACACTTAGGCCAGAATAAGACCTGGGACAGACTTGTCCCTCACTTTCACTGACCTCACATGTCAGAAGATACCAAGGAGTTTTGTCGCTCCTGTGTCACCTGCCAAGCCAGTGGCAAATCAGGTGGCACCACAAAGGCCCCCCTCATACCACTACCTGTGGTGGGGGTTCCCTTTGAGAGAGTGGGGATAGACATTGTAGGACCAATGGACCCCCAAACAGCATCTGGGCACAGATTCATACTGGTGATAGTGGACCATGCCGCCAGGTATCCAGAAGCTATACCCCTAAGGACCACAACAGCTCCTGTTATGGCAAGGGCCCTACTTGGAGTATTCTCCAGAGTGGGTTTTCCAAAGGAGGTTGTCTCAGACAGAGGTGCCAACTTCATGTCAGGATATTTGACTGCAATGTGGAAGGAGTGTGGTGTAAACTACAAATTCACTACACCCTATCACCCACAATGCAATGGGCTTGTGGAAAGATTCACAAAGATCCCTAAAAGGGATGATAAAAGGTTTACCAGACAAGCTTAGGCGAAGATGGGACATCCTTTTTCCCTGCCTTCTGTTTGCTTACAGAGAGGTCCCACAAAAGGGGGTTGGCTACAGCCCTTTGAGCTTTTGTTTGGGCATCCTGTAAGGGGACCCCTGTGTCTAGTAAGGGAAGGATGGGAGAGACCTCTCAGACAACCCAAACTGGACATAGTGGATTATGTACTTGGCCTCCGCTCCAGGATGGCAGAGTATATGAAGAAGGCTTCTAAAAACCTTGAGGCAAGCCAAGAACTCCAAAAAGCTTGGCATGACCAAAAGGCTGTGCTGACTGTGTACCAGCCAGGACAGAAAGTGTGGGTGTTGGAGCAAGTGGCCCCAGCAGCACTCCAGGACAAATGGTCTGGACCCCACACTATTGTTGAACAAAAGGGAGAAGTCACCTACTTGGTGGACCTTGGGACTCCCAGAAGCCCCCACAGGGTGCTTCATGTCAACAGGTTAAAGGCATGTGTTGACAGGGAAGACATGGGCTTACTCATGGCTACAGATGAGGGGCATGAGGAAGAGAGTGACCCTCTCCCAGACCTGCTGACTCAGAACCCTGATGATGGTTCAGTTGATGGTGTGGTCTTTTCTGACAGCCTCACTGACCATCAGCAACAGGACTGCAGACAAGTTCTGCAGGCCTACTGACATATGTTCTCTCTGACCCCAAGTCAGACAAACAGGTGCACCCATGAGGTGGACACTGGTGACAGTCTGCCTGTGAAGAGTACAATCTACAGGCAACCTGACCATTCCAGGGACTGCATAAAGATTGAGGTACAAAAGATGTTGGAGCTGGGAGTCATTGAACGTTCAGAGAGCCCTTGGGCCAGTCCTGTAGTTCTTGTGCCAAAACCTCACACCCAAGATGGTAAGAGAGAGATGAGGTTTTGCGTGGATTACAGAGGTCTCAATGCTGTCACTAGGACAGATGCCCACCCAATACCTAGGGCAGATGAGCTCATTGACAGATTGGCAGCTGCCAAGTTTTTGAGTACATTTGACCTGACAGCAGGCTACTGGCAAATCAGACTAGCTGAGAATACAAAGGCCAAAACTGCTTTCTCAACCCCAGGAGGACATTATCAATTTGTGGTAATGCCCTTTGGCTTGAAGAATGCACCTGCCACTTTCCAAAGGTTGGTGAATCAAGTCCTTACAGGTCTGGATGACTACTGTGCAGCTTATCTTGATGATATTGCTGTCTTTAGCTCCACCTGGGAGGATCACCTGGTCCACCTGAGGAACGTTTTAGAGGCCCTGCAAAAGGCAGGCCTCACTATCAAGGCCACTAAGTGCCAGATAGGGCAGAGCAAGGTTGTGTACCTGGGCCACCTAGTAGGTGGGGGTCAGGTTCAACCACTGGAGAGCAAGATCCAGACAATAAAGAACTGGACTCCTCCAATTACCCAGACTCAGGTCAGAGCTTTCTTGGGCCTGACTGGGTACTACAGAAAGTTTGTTAAGAACTATGGGTCCATTGTGACACCACTTAATGACTTGACCTCTAAGAAGATGCCAAAGAAAGTTCAGTGGAGAGTAAGCTGTCAGAAGGCATTTGATGACCTGAAGCAGGCCATGTGCACTGCACCTATTCTGAAAAGTCCAGACTACTCCAAAGAGTTCATTGTCCAGACAGATGATTCTGAGTTGGGTGTGGGAGCTGTTCTTTCACAACTGAATATAGATGGTCAAGACCAGCCCATTGCTTTTATTAGTAGAAGGCTGACCCTTAGAGATAAACATTGGTCAGCTATTGAGAGGGAGTCCTTTGCTGTGGTTTGGGCCCTGAAGAAGCTGAGGCCATACCTGTTTGGCACTCACTTCAAGATTCAGACAGACCATAAGCACCTCTTGTGGCTAAATCAGATGAAGGGTGAAAATCCCAAACTTCTTAGGTGGTCCATTTCCCTACAGGGGATGGACTTCACAGTGGAACATAGACCTGGGACTGACCATGCCAATGCAGATGGATTCTCCAGATATTTCATCTTAGAACATGAAGACTCAACTGGTCAAGGTTAGTTTAATGTCCCTAAGTTTGGGGGGGGGGGTTGTGTAGGAGAGTAGGGTCTGCTTTCTATGTTCACCCCCACTTTTTGCTTTTTGCTTCACTGGTTTTCGACTTAGATGTGGCTGTGGGCCTGCTAATCAGACCCATAGCCCAGCTGTTCTCTCTCTAAATTCAAACTATGTACTTTAGGTACATAACCCAATTGGTAAGGATCGCCTTTTAGAGCCCTGTACAGTGTACCTTAGGTACCCAGGGCATAGGTGTACCCTAGGCCTACCAGGGGCTGCAGCATGTATTATGCCACCCCTGGCTGGCCTTCCATTATGACACAACTGGCTGATCACTCAGCTGGGGCAAGGTCGTGTAATCACCCCTTGCTTAGGCGTAGTATTCCTATACCTACCTTATATATAGACACATGGGTAACCTTTCAGTCACTCCTATGGCAGGCCTTAACAATCCTGAAGGCAGAGTGCTTGGTAACATGTGAGATGGTGCTCTAGCATGAGCTGAGTCTGTCTGCAGCTTTCGGAACCATGTCCTTATAGCTGTTCTATGATATCGCCTACCATATACTCTTAAAGTGCCTTATAATCCTCGCGGTTAAGGTAACTATGGTTCGGCTTTATCAAAACATGTTGTGTAAGGTGTCTAATACTTTGGAATACTACCCCCACACCATTTCTGGCAGTGAGGATAGTATTCCTCCCTTCTAGAGGGAGAAGACATGTTGAAGACCTACTACCCGGTTAAAGTTAACCAGAGCCCCAGCATCACAAAATGGATGCTGCTGCCACAGACACAAGTCTGACCTCCTGGTGCTGGGAGACCTTCCAGGGAGGGAGGCTTGGACAATAGGTTTCCTGCCTTGGGAGGTGCTAGCACCACCCTAGACAGGCCTTAGTGTATTGGGGCAGGGAGGGATGAATGAAACGAGACACTGCCTGGGGCACACAAGGTGTCCCATGCATAGTCCAGTTCAAACCGGTGCTGGAGCACTCCAGCCCCAGTCCTGGCGCAAAACTGGACAAAGGGAAGGGGGTGTAATCACCCCCCTCCCTGGTCCCACCCATAGGAGGGACCTAGGAGGTAACCCAGCCCCCCAGATTAGTATAAGAGTGGGAGCTGAGTCCCTAGGACTTTGGATTATCCTGATAACTGAAACTTGAACAGAAACTCTGGACCTTCGGCATTCGACTATGGAAGAAGAATGAAGAATCTCCCTTGTGGCCAAGGAGTGACCACCCTGTGCAAACAGGCACCATCAAGCGACCTGCCGTTTGCTTTGCTCAACGTTCTACGAGGAACCGACTGCAGAGCCCAACCAGCATCTTCACTTCCAGACTTCTCCGACCCTGATCCACATCCACAGCAAAGCTGAGATCCGTGGAGGCGATGAGAGACGTGGGACCGGCTACCTGGGAAAATTGGCTACTTGCTTCCAGCGCAGCTTCTGAGGCATCCTCGAAGTTGTGCTCTGGGGATTGAGAAGCCCCAACCCCGAGCACCATCTGCACCAAAGATCAGCCCTCCACACTCCACAAGTTCTGCGTGGGGCCCTTCTGCATTTTCCTGCTTGATGCGTCTGTCCGGTTGCTTGCCCGTTGGCTAGTAGACTTTGTGACAACGAACCTTTAACTTTCTACCACTGGTTTGGCTCCTCCAGACTGGCCCTTGCTTCCCTGTGAAAGAGAAGCACCTCAGGCCTTCCTGGTCTGCAACAGAAGCGAATCCTTCATTCTGCGTGGGTTGCGCTTGCCAAGGCTTGTTGTGTACCAACACGACATCGACGCCGCCGACAGCAAGAGCCCTCGTGGGACAGCTCGCCTCCTGGTTCTGGTTGTCCTCGACATCTCCTGGTACCCGTGGCTGCTGCGACAAGCTTCACCTCTTCACCTGCATCTTCCCGACATTGCCTGGTTCCTTCCTGGTTCCTTCTCGGCTCCTGGCTGGTGACCTAGACTCTGTCCCCTCTGCTTGCAGGTATCCTCCTTCTTGATTCCATCCTTGGAATCCACCGGACACTCTTCACTGACTGTCTGTCAGCATCTTTTCTTCAGGCATCCATAGGAGTCAACGACGAAACCCGACGCAAGTTCACACCTATGCACCCGCAGCACGTGGGCTAGGTAACTTGAGTACTCCGGTGCTCACAAGGGTATTGACTATCCTAGTGTCTAGTTTCCAAGTCTCTAACTCCTAGTTCCTTCCGAAGTGTCCTAAAACTCTTAATTTCTAAATATTACTATTTCTATGGACTTTAACGCATTACTCGTGAGTGCTTCCACTCTGCACCTGAATCCCGTGGGCCTCCCACTGCCTAGCAACTGGTAGGATAGTGTAGCCCCAGCGATTCCCTAGGCCTAGGCCTAACCTGTGTTCGTGACAGTGGTTCTTATACCACTTACTTAGTATATGGTTTGCGTGGCCCCTAGGGCCTAACTGTATTACTTACCTGTGTGACTTATGTATGCTTAAATAAGACTGTGTTGTACTTACCTCGAATCTCATAAAGAGTGCTGAGGGTATTTTGACTAGAATAAATACATTCTATTTTTATAATATATCTATTGTGGTGTCCTTTCATTTGGTATTCAAGGGGTTGCAAATGGTATAAAAGCTGGCTTCACATGCCATACAGAGTTTAGCCTAAGACTGCTCTTGTCCATGCTACCACTAGGATAGCTGGTCTATAAGGTTGACTTTACAACCAATCACCATAAGGGTTGTTTGGACTGATACAAGGTGTGCACTAGAACTAGTGACATCATATATCAGGCCAACTTCTCACAACGGGGGTATGCTATTAGTTAACAGTGTAGTGTATGTCAGGGTATAGCAGGCAATTCAAATGGGCCCTGCGTACCCAGTATTCCACTGGGCTTTCATCCGCTATCTCCTGGGATGGGTCAATGTAGCCCCCTAATTTGTAGGTACCGCAAATAGTGACTTCCAGTCAAGTCATACTGTTGCTGGAGTTCCATGAATAACAACACCTCATTTGTCCCCCAGCTTAGAAATGCCCAATATGTCCGATTCCTTGTAGCCCTCGACCTGACATACTGCTGGGAGGATAGCTGGATCCCATAACAGTGTCTCCAATGTCAATTTATCCTGCCAACCCCTGCCACCCCAGCTTTTTAACTGCCCGTCTCCATATTCTGACTACCCTCGCTGTCAGGTCAGGAGGTCGGTCAATTTTTCCCTGCCATATCAAAGCCATGCACAGATGTTTGGGTCCATAACTCTTCGGTCCACCATCAATGTGGGCTCCTTTTGCTCGGCAAACAACCAATCATTACCCACAACTATTTGAGTTGCCCAATAGTGGAGGCATAGGTCCGGTAGCGCTATGCCCCTTCAAAGGATTTTAAGCTTATACTTTTGAGTAAGTTTGCTACTTTTTGGTATTAAGAAAACTCCAACTGTATGTTACAAATAAACAAATAAAAACTGCAGTAAGTCTAACACTACACATGGGCTACAACTGATAAAAAAATTAAAAAATTAAAATGATAAATAAATTATTGTTAAAAGTAATTTATAAAAAGAGAACATGTTTAATATTAAATTATATATAATTTAGTAACCTCTTCTCAATTGAAAAATAATGTAACAATAAATGTTATTAAAAATAATTACATTACATTTATTTAATTATATACATTACTTTTAATAATTATTAATGCACATTAAAAATATTCTTCTTCTTTGGGTGAGAATTAATTTTTTCATTCATACTTCCGAAAAATAATTCTAATTTAATGTAATATATATGTTTTGTTTCATATATATATCATCACCCTGACAACCATAAAGACAGAGTATTTATGATATTAGTAAGTTCAAAGTGTATCAACTCATCCATGTGCCACATGCCTACTCCTAGTTACTGGTGTGGTATTCTTCGTTGTGGCCAATAGGGAGTCTGTGGTGCCATTTAAAACACTTCTTCAAGACAATAATATTAAAGGTTGCCCTCTCAGACACCACAGACACAGTCAGTGCCCACATTTGGGTGGTGGAAGTTTTGAGTGGGCTTGAAAGGTTGTCCTTCACATCGAGCAACCTCCACATCTCACACCAGCCGATCCGGCAAAGAGGGGAATTACAGCAGCATATTGAGACGCACTCTCCTGAAACCTGAAATAAGCCAGAAGGCTTATGACCAAAACAGGATTTCACCTACCCTCCACCATTAGCATAGTGGTATTCCTAAAGGAACAACATAGTCCCTTATTTTCTAGGGTAAAGAAGGAGAACTCCACGGAGAGTATCAGATAGGACACTTCTTATATATAGGACAGTTCCTTCACAGTAGATAGGGAGATATCTGTCTGCCAAGAGATGTGTTGATGGCCTTTCTTCTAGCTTTGCAGGGTTAAATGAACCAATCCAGATCTACCTCAAAGGGCATGAAAAAGTTTGAGCTGCCTTTCTGTATCATTTCCTGTGGATCAAAGATGAGCAAGACTACAAGCACCTATGAGAACTAGACTGAGAGAGCTTGTTGTTAACGGCTATGCCTACTCTGTATATGATGTATACATTTATGAATTCAATAAATGTACAAATAAATAACCTTTAAAGCATTTGTGAATTGGTATCCTTATGGCATGTTACACTATGAAAGAGTGGGTTGAGGCTATAAAGTTAAAATCATCTAAATCATCAAAAATGTCGGACCAAAATGAAACTGGGAAATCTTTCTGTAGCTCACCAAATTATAAGACTTGGTCACAGCTAATAAGCTAAATAATTTGTAAGATTTCATGGTTGTTAAAGAAGATATTGAATTATCTTGTAACATTTCCCTGTGATGTCAGAGACATATCATTCCTTTTTCGCACAGATTTCGGGCGAGCCTTAAACCATATCGGCTAAACATCTTGGAATAGCAACATTTAACTTAGTACCTCAAGCAATTCTAATTAAAGCTTCAAAACACGAAACCCTGAGGGGGTTAGATAGAAGTCTGATTAAACAATCACCCATAGCTAATCAGAAATATACCATCAGTGCGGGAGGCCACTATCAATTGTCACAGACGCAATTGAAATAGTAATTGGGATCAAAATGTTTAGAACACGTTCCAATTTATGGAAAATGTGCATGACCGATATAGTTGATGTGCCTTGAAAATCTGGGGAGAAGAGTCACATTAATTAGGTTGCAGCACCCAATCAGAGATAAAGATAAGTAAATTACTTTGTAAGTGCACTGTTTGTTTTGTTTTAGCTAGTACTTTCATAATTATTCCTAATTCCACAACCAACCTGATATTGGGTTCTATGTAGTTTTTGCCTTTGTGTCTGAGTGAAGCGGTATTTTGGGATTTACTATAGCAAATGGTTTGCATCTTAGAATGGTTTATTTTATAATCCAACATTTTTCCAGTTCTCCAAGAAGCATTTTCTGTTGCATCAACTGTCTGTGGATTTTCATTCCAGTCACAACACAATCTACAACACCACCTACATAGATTAACATTTTGAATTCTCCACCAATGGCCTGAGCATTGTAGTTTCCAATGTTAGTTTCGCCTTCATTTTGTTTAAATATAAACTTTGATTAGAGGAGAAAGAGGGCACACTTGTCATCTTCCTCTATAACAAAGGAACATATCAGAAGAATCATGATTATTGACCCATACAAATCCACCTGTGCTGCATAAAGTGCATGAATCCATAACATAAATATTGGTCAGTGCTGGGAAAAGGGATCCTAGAAAGTACGAAGAACTCAGTCAAATGCTTTTTCAGCACTTATAATTATTACAGTTATCCATTTCATTTCGGGTTCTGATATTCTACTAGCTAAAGATATGTCCCTTAAAGGTGGTGCTCAGGCTTGTAACAAAGCTATGCTACTGGTCAGTTACAATTTAAAGTTTCAATAGGTAAGACAGGTATTTAACATAGATTTTAATATCAGCACCTTCACGGAGACTGCCTCTGGTCTACTGGCATTTCAATTTGGTTTGGAAATATCAGTAGCTAAAAGATGGTCTTCGTGTAGATTGATTTTTTGAATTTCTGGACAAGCTAAAAAGCGAGATACAAACTGAAGAGAGGAGTAAACTTGAACATTTTCCTAATTGGGGGTTGGGTGGGGGGCATTGTGCAATGCTGTTGTCATAGCAAATAATTATTTAGAAATTTAAAAAAATTGGAGTGAATTGGCTATAATTTGAAGGCTAACACATCAACTTTAGAAAAATTGACATATTTATGAATTTGAGATCAGACATGAGTAGTAGATAGGCCTTGGAGAAGATGTAAGTCTGAGAAACACATGTTGGCTGTGAAGAATATGTTGTTGGGATACTGGATGGATTAATGTGGAAGAACGGTCACAAATTATTCTGTGATGTGACTGATGGATGTATTACCACCTATTCAATATGGACTACGATTTGGATAATACATCCTGTTGCATATAAGAAAAAATTGAGATTATATCCAATCACCCCCAATTGTTACTTCAATCTGTTTTTTTACGTTATTCACTCTAGAGTGTAAGTAGGGTTTTTAGGGAGTATAGCGCAGGGCACTAACCAGGTTTACCCACAACTTATATGAAGTTTATTGTTTTTGTTCCTTTCTGGAGGTTTGGTCTGATGGATTCAGGACTATATTAAAACCATAAACTATCATAACAGATCCTGCACTCAGAGAGAGCTTGATCAGTAGATCATTTAATATAGAATGTTTTTGGATCATCTCTGTTTGTCCCATAGACCCAAGCAACTATTAGATCGAGTGAGTTATATGTATTACTTGCAACTTCTTCTAGCCATCTAGAAATAAAGCAAATGTTTGTATTAAAAATTAATTTCCCTGACCCTTTGACTGATGCCTTAGTAATTTGTTTACATTGTCCGTCTCTCAATCTGAGGTGGGACTCTTGGAAACAAAATGTGTTTGAAAGAATATGTTTAATTTCAGATGACATATTCATTAATTTATTTCATCTGTTAAGGCCACTGGCATTCCATGTCATTACACTTATTTTACCTGTCTTACTTATCAGCACTTTGAATTGAGCCCCTTCCGTTTCCTTTTTTCAAGATATGTGCATCTATTCTTTGTCTTGCTTTATCATATCCTTATTGAATATACAAATATGATTAAACACCAATATGGTGATTAGTTCCTGGAAGTTCTTTGATTCCGATTACCTTGTGTGAATCTTCATACAACCTTACGTCCCCTTTGTTATCTCCCAACCTCCAATCTCATTACATTTTCTCTACTCATGCTGTCAGTGACTCTGGCAGCTTGTTTCTGGCAGGAGAGTTCCACCCAAATAATGACTTTTAAAATTCAAGTGTAAGGAGGAGAGAGGGAGAAGAGAAAAGAGACAGAAGACTTTTATGACTCATGGAGATAGGAAGATGTCAGAGAAAGTTTTTGAATGCTTCTATTTGTAATAAAGGAATATCTAACACTTAGAATCTAAAGTCCTCTATGCTATGTCCACCAACCAGGTAATCGCAACAAATGTAAGTAGTAGATCCACATTACTTTTAAAATCATGATTATGATCTGCCCAAATAAATTACACAGAGGGTTTTAGACTTTCTTGACAGTAAACAAAAGGAAGTCTTATTTTGTAATTTAGCTTTCAGTTGTACTTGTTAATTTAGATAAACCTGTGTATCACCCTTTTGGGAGTATTCAAAAATGGTTAGAATTGTTGCCTCCTTTCCAGCCAGAGCTAGTTTACCATTTGCCCATTGTATTTCACAGGCAAGATTCCAATTCAGCCCAGGAAGGATTTTTTACTCTTCCGAGAGCTCTAAATAGAGAAAAACATGTACTTATCAAAAGCACCATTGCAATCTACTGCTATAAAATATACTACAATAATCAAAGTGAGCTGCGTTGGGTTATTTATCCAAAGACTAAATAAAAAGAATGGTAAACAACGTTTACCACAAAACTTTTTTTCCGCAGGTAATTACAACGCGATCGTTACAACGACCGCGTTTTAATACCGCATACCACTACTCCGCGAGTCGGAACAACGACTTGCGGAGGGGGGAGAAGGTGTTGGATTTAAAATCCAACACCTTCCCTAATGTCTGCGCAGACTGAAGTTGGAATAGTAAATTAGACTATTCCAACATCCAGCGCCCCCCCTCCGCAAGTCGTTCTTACGACTTGCGGGGTAATGGTATGCGGAATTACAATGCGGTCGTTGTGCGGGGAAAAATACTGCGGGATAACAAAGTATATTCACAAAGAATACGTGAAAAATAAACTGTGTCACACATGACTGGGAGGTCCGCATAGCATTTTCAGAAAAGAAAGAGAGAATGAGCTAGAAAAGTGATAAAGCGCACCTACATTTTGACTGCTGCTGGTTTGATGAAATGCTCCCTTAAGGATTTTATACAGTGCCTATATTACAAACTGAATTACATCAACCGCTAAAATGTAAAATTATATTGTGGCCTGTTCTCTAAGTCTTCAATCCTAGCCAATGTATAATCATTCAAACATGTTAGTAAAGGGCAAATAATAACAACAGAAGTAATTCCTCTCAATTAACAAAAAGGAATATTTGCTATGTGGTAGCTTCTGTAATTTTGGAGGACCTGAAGAAGACACTGAAATAAAGGCCATGGTTTATCCTTACTTAATGATCTTTACTATCTTCTGGTCATAAACAAATAATGTCCAATGTTCCCCCTATCATAAAAGCATGCTCCAAGGTAACTAAATAGAGCATTTAGTATTAAAGCAATGAATGGAACATGATTTTGTACAAGAATCTGGAAATGAGGCAAAAAGAAGCATTTGGATTTGGCATGGAAAACAACCATTGCCTCTTGTGAAAGCTTACTGGTTACCCATGGAGAGCTGTCTTGCCATAGAAGCTTTAATAGCATGAGAGGACTGAAAGGTACCTTGTTTTTGGAGGAGAGGACACAGTATTGAAAAACATGTCCCTTCACGCTTGCACTTTTCAAACACCTTGTTAGGTGATGGTGCAAATATTGAATTGTTTTTAATTAGTGATCAGCAGTTTAATTCTGGATATCTGTATGCAGCGAAGATGCAGCGACTAGAACATGTCTAATTTACAGAGTTCATTGATTCCCTTTGCTCTTGTGGCCACAACATAATTTTTTATTTGTGACTGCTGTAATGCTGTTTCCATGTACATTTCTCCAGGTCCTCACTAGTAATGGAGGTCACATTGATCTTACCAAGTGCAAGGCAGTAGTATTGGTACAATTCCGTGCAGTGATTCCCTTAATAATTCAAAAAGAACACAGATGTTGCTTGCCCTCACTTCGGGAGCAGTGTTGCAGCTCATTTCAGCCACCGGCTTGCCAACAAATAAGTACAGAGCTTTAGACTGACACGCTTTTTTTGTCTATGTTTCCCTTCTTCTTTTGTTTATTCTTCTTCTGATGTTTTTTTGGCCAAAGAATGTACCAAAAGCAAGAGGCTCAGCCTGGCATACTCCTGCCACATTGTCAGGGTGCCACTAAGGTGGAGGGAGGCATGGTCAACCTCTGATGTGAGAGATTTGGTCAAAGGTCATTGGTAGATTTGACAATAATAGGCTGATAAATACTCGGCATTCTGAAGCTGGAGCACCCCACTGTGATACAAATGGAACATAAAAGACTTGAAGAGGCTTTCTGGTACCACAAAAACCCCTGCTAAGAGACTCTGGCCTACATGTATCATTATTTGATGCAGCGCAACACACCAAGACAACGTGCTGCACTGCATTGTTAGACCTGGCATCATTGGCGTGGGTGTCCGCTGTATTTTTGCCTTTGTCTCCTGTTATTTTGTTGTGTGCTGGACTTGATTTTGCTGGTCTACATGCTTTGGGCACTCTGTCACTGCAGTTCAGTGCCAAAGTGCTGCATTTGTAAATTGGTGTAATGTATTGGTGTTTCCATGATTGGTCTATTTGGTTTACTGTTAAGTCCTTAGTACAGTGCACTGTGTGTGCCCAGGGCTTGTAAACCAAATTTTACTAGTAGGCTTGCAGCACTGATTGTGCCACCTACATAAGCAGCCTTGCAACAAGGTCTCAGGCCTGCCATTGCAGAGCCTATGTGCAGTCTGGTACTGCCATTTCGACTTGGCAAGTCCACCCACTTGCTAGGCCCTAATCTTCCCTTTACTTACATGTTAGTCACCCCTAAGGTAGGCCCAAGGTACCCCTGTGGGCAGGGTGCATTGTATGTGAAAGGTCGGACATATCCTGATGTGTGTGGCATGTCCTGATAGTGAATTACTGTCAATTTCGTTTTTCACTATTGCAAGGGTGCCTGTTCACATAGGACAGCATAGGGAGTTTGTCTATAACATCTTATAAATATCATTATCCCTGGGAACAAGGAATACAAAAGAAGTTTATTATGCCTTAACTCAGACGGTTAAGATGCATCTTTTAGTGAGGGTGATTTTTACATTCTGTGTTTGAAAATACCACCTTTAGAAAGTAGGTATTTTCTTGCTTAGCCACCCAGTCTGCCTCTGATAGGATGTGTATTGACTGTTTGGCTTTGGAGTAACAGGGGCTGGGGATGTGCAGTGGCTCCAGAGAGTCTGGATGAGTCAGGGCTGGGCTGAATGGACCTGGGCTGCATTTAGAGTAGGGGAGGAGATTTCCTTTCACCTGAATTGGCCTGGTCTGCCTTCCATAAAGCTGTCTCCCCCCACCCTGCCAGGAAGCTGCACCAGATAGGACAGAGCTTTTACTGAGCACAGGGCTTCTCTGCCACCAGAGAACAAACGATTTTGCTGTATAAATATTGGGGCCAGACCCCAGAACTTTAGATCACTTTTGGGAACTCAAGAGGAACCTCTGCCAAGGAGAAGAGCTGGAGAAACTGGAGGAGGAGTACTGCCCCTTTACTGTGTGCTGTCTGGGGTTGGCCTGCAGTGGCTGTTTCTGCCATGGAGAGGAACTGTGTGTGCATCCTGCTTGAGAAAGTATCTCCAAGGGCTTGAAGTTGAGCTTGCCCCCTGTTCAAGAGGTCCCAGGAACAGCATAGACCTCACCATCCTTCTGGGCACCGTCTCTGGTTCCGCTGGTTCCAGTCGCCACAGAAGAAAAGAGCAGCCGACTCGCCACTGAGTCTGTCGCAGACTCCATGTCCTGAAGGCACCGCAGAGAGCACCGCCTCGCAACGCAACCCTGGTCTCACCGACTCTGTCAATGAGCTGCTGCTTGCACCGTGTCCTGTGGGCACAGCACTCCCCACCATTTCGCTACATGCTTCACATATGTCACTGACTCCGTCGCTCACCTGACTCGAACATCAACCGGCTCCGTCGACGCACCGTGACCTGCCAGCACTGCATCGAGCACTGTTTCACCCTGCAATGCAAGCCTTGGTCTCACCGACTCCGTCAACAAGCCGCTGCCTACACCGAATCGTGAGGACACCGCACGCTGCAACGCTTCCATCTAACATCACAACCGCAACGGTTGCCCCTAATCGGCTCGTACCATTGTGTCGGCCACAATAAGAAAGGTATTGTCTCCAAGTCTGTCGACGCTTTAGCTAAACCTTACTGATGCGGTTGGCTGGAATTGTTAAACTCTGTCGTGTTCAGTATCGTGGCACGCCCAAAAGGAGCTACCGAGTCGGAAGAACTGTGTTGCAACGTTATTCCTGCAATTTAAAGGTTTTTTGCACAGTAAATATTTTTAAGAGTATTGTATGTTGGAGTTTTATCGTTTTCGGTCTTGTTGTTTTAGATAAAGCTTTGCTTCTTTTTCTAAACTTGTGTGCTGTCCATTTGTAGTGTTTCCACTGGGTTACTGTATGCATGCACAAATGCTTTACATACTGCCTCTGAGATAAGCCTATCTGCTAGTGCCAAACTACCAAGGGGGTTGAGCAGGGGTTATTTTAGAAGTGTATCCCCTTTGCCCTGACTAGGAAAAAGGGTCCCTACTTGGACAAAGGTACCTACCTCTGCCAACTAGAGACCCCTATTTCTAACACACCAAGACAACGTGCTGCACTGCATCAAATGGAGACAGCAGGAATGCGCCATATTTACCAAAATTTGGCGCTTTCCTTCTCTCTGTCTGCACTAGAGCACTGTGTACTGCCTAGCGGCAATGCAGGCATCCTTAGGCCATGATGCACGGGTGACTGTGTTGTAAGCAGGATTTCTTTTGTGCAGGAAGACACACCTTCCTGCACAAAAACAATACTTAGAGGCGTTTTAATCTTTTTAAGAGTGCTGCAAAATGTAGCACTCTTAGAAAGAGGAAAAAATGAAGGGGATATAAGGAGATTTCTCCTTGTTGCGCCTCTATTGGGAACGCGTAACATTTTGACATATTCCCAGGTTTACCTGTCTTGGTATATGTGGGAATGCACCAAAATAGAATGGGTGGATGCATGGGAACACCCACTCTCCACCCATGTAAGGCCTTCGCAGAGCAATGCAAGACAATGACATGTGATGCCATGAGTTACTCCAGATTTAACAAGCAAGAAAGGCTCTGCAAGATGTCCTTGCATAGTTTGGTAAATCTAACTTAAGGATTTCGATGCCCTTGTGTCACCCTTGCGTGGTGCAAGTGCAACGCAATCCTATGCTAAATCTGTGCATTTATGTTTTTTCTCGGAAATGTATTATTATTGCATTCTTATACAGCATGTAGCTGCCCATAGGGTTTCCCAGTGCTTAGACTGCACACTAGAGAGCTAAGGAGTGGTACTAGATTAACTGGGTTGTAGTTTTTTTTAGAAAGAAGTAGATTAGAATAACCATTTTTTTAGCTCCTTGCGAAAGGGGAGGTAAAAGTGACGCAGGTACTCGGGGGGGGGGGGTGTTCCATAATCGGGGGCAGGGTGGAGTGAACGACAACCCATCCGGATGTACCTAACTTTGAGAACTGTGAAAAGAGATTGATTACTTGAATGCAGGGTGCCGGAGGGGTGATAAGGAGTGACAACGTTTTGGAGATACTAAGGACCATAGCGCAAGTAGATTTTATATATGTACCAGAGTGCCTTAAAGTTGATGCGCTTGTTCCCTGTAAGCCAGTGGAGATCATGAAGGAGGCCAGATACAGAGCAATATTTGAGGAGCTGGAACAAGAGCCTGGCAGCAGAGTTCTGAATCACCTGAAGGTGTCTGATCACGGTCTTAGCTGATCTCAGATATAAAATGTTACAGTAGTCCAGTCTAGACAAAATCATGGCCTGGATGACGGTTCTCTGGGCAGGAAAGGGAAGTCCACATAGGATCTTTTTAAGCCACTTCATGATGACAAAGCATGAGGAGGCTACTTTAGTTGCTTGGGGATCATAGATAGATTTGAGTCTAGCCAAAAGCCAAGGTTCTTCACCTTGTTAGTGGGTACAGGAAGAGTCACAAGCGAAGAAGGTCAGTGTTGAGGCCCCCAGAATTGGGTATTCCTACCCAGTACCATGACCTCGGTCTTCGCTTCAGCTTTAAAGAGTTAGAGTGCATTCAAGTGGAAACAAAGCTGAGTTGAGGTCTTCCAATGAGGCATCCTGCTTGGAAGATAAAGAGAAAATTATCTGGGTGTCGTCCTTGTATTAAAAAAGGGTTAGGCTGCAACTTTCACTAGGCACGCCAGAGAGCCGATGTAAATATTGAAAAGCATGGGGCTGAGGACAGACCCCCGCGGCACTCCTGAAGAGAGAGGGTATGTGCTAGATGCAACCTTTGTTGAAAAAACCTGAAAAATGCGATCCACCAGAGAGGAGGACAACCAGGCCAACGCAGTGCCCTGGAGACCCGGATGTATCAGTTGTTCAAAAAGAATACCATGAGATACTGTGTCAAAAGCCACACTGAGGTCTGCCCATGTCCAGGGGCCATCTGAGATGCTCTGTAACTCCTAGTAGAGCAGATTCAGTGCTATGCTCAGCTCTGAATCCAAATTTGGAAGGGTGGAGGGCATTCTGGGCTTCCACAAATTAGGTGAGCTGGGTGTTTACATACTTCTCCAATATTCTGGAGAGTATGGGAAGCACGGAGATAGGCCTGAAATTGGACCAGCTGGATGGATACAGATGGTTTTTGTTAAATTCATGCACTGAATCCCTCTTACCTAGATGTGACATCTTCTCTATTGCTAAGAAGTTAGAGGTCTTCTTTAGTACAAACTTCTTCAGTACACACACATCCTTTCCTGATCAGCAAGGGAAGTTGCTTACAGAGTAACAGCAAATGAATTCCACATACTGGGGCAGAGCTCAGATGGGGACCGACCCCAAACATGGAGGACTCCAAAATACTTTTAAAGTGACTACAGATCAGGCATTTCCCACCCAGAACTGGACAAAAGAGTCATCTTGTTCTTCTCCAGACTGAGAAGCTGAAAGAAGACAGTAGGAGAGCAAAAGCTGGAAGCAAATGAGAATGTGGAAGGCTGTGGGTGGTCGAAGCAATAAAGGCATGCCCTAACTGTAAAACAAAATGCATCACTCACTGGACATATCA
Organism: Triturus cristatus; assembly: GCF_964204655.1. Lineage (NCBI taxonomy): Eukaryota > Metazoa > Chordata > Amphibia > Caudata > Salamandridae > Triturus > Triturus cristatus. Next base: position 138,884,565 of record NC_140591.1, on the reverse strand, counting down.
TGAACACAAGGGTCCTCATTCCCCCTCAACAACCTTCACTGTGTATGTGCTATTAAAGATAGAAAGCTAGCACTCAATGAATACGGAACTGGACAATTAAAATTGCTTGGATTTTACTCGCACTTCCATGTTCCAAGGGGTTTGCACTCTCTAAACAGACACACTCTTTTTAACGCTACTTGCCTGTCTGTCCAGATAAACCCCACGGCAAACAATGCAGCATTATAATACGGACTGTTAGAAATTGGGTTACTGATGAGCCCTGGTCAAGCAGCAACGACAATCCTAGTCAGGGTAAGGCACAAGCACACCCCAAATTAACCTATGATCACCATCAGGTAGCGTAGCAAAGAGCAGTCAGGCTTAATTCATAGGCAATGCGTAAAGTATCTGTCCAATAAGTCAAACGGTAAAACTGTGAAAACACCAAAAACAAAGAATCCACACCAGGTTAGAAAAATAGAGCTGAATTTAATAAATAGAACAAGACCAAAATGTCAATAATCCAATGAGTAGATCTGGAGTTATGAATTTTGAATTAATAAACTGCAATGTAGAGCCTAAAAGCATAAAGCGGCTATCTGGTAGAGCTGATTTGGGTCAAAGTCAAATGTTCAGGCCAACTGCGATAAAGTGCGGGTCGGATTCAGTCCCAGATTAGTCCAGTGGAAGTTTTACCTTCTCAAGTTTTGCACCAAGAGTCCTGTTCGCATTGGAGAGGACCGTGGGGAGCATGGAAAGCGTCACGAGCTGTGGTTGGTGTGGCCCAAAGAGTCACGGCCGAGCGACGCGGATGGGTGGGCTGGAGTTTTGCGTTATAAATCCTCCACGGGCAATCAATACTTGCTGTGTGAAGAGATGAGATAGCAGCGGCTCATGCTGATTTTCAGTGACAGCGTAGTGGTTCTGGGGCGAACAGGCCATTTGAGATTGCCAAGAGCCCATAAACATGATTTAATGAGCTTGAGAGCAACACCAAGGATTCAGGCATGAGAAGCACCACTTTTGGGTCAGGAACTTGCTGAAGACTGGTCCAAGAGCTGTTGGAGAGCTTTTTATTTCCCTGAAGCTCAGATAAGGAGGCCAGAAGACTAGCCCTATGAGTCACTCTGGGGTCCTGGGTTCCAGATGTGTTGCAGGTACAGTTCTTCCTCCCCAGGCAAGAGGACACCAGGTTGGAACAGCAGGACAGTAACTCCGTCAGAATAGCAGTCCAGCAGAGTGGCAGTCTCTTCAACAGCAGAGCAGTCCTTCTTCTTGGCAGAGTATCCATGGATCCAGAAGTGTACTGAAAAGTTGGTGTCTGCAGTCCAGTATTTATACCCGGTTGTGTCATTGAAGTGGGGAAGAAGCTTCAAGAGATTTCCATTTGAAGTCCCCAGGCATCCAGCCTTCCCTGCTCTGACTGCAGTTTAACTACAGAGGGTATGCAGCCCTTTGTGTGGAGGCAGGACACAGCCACTTCAGGTGCAAGTGGGGCTGTGCCAGCTCCTCCCTCCCATCCGGCCACTGATGGCCCATCCAGGCACATCTAAGCTCCCTATTGTGTGGCTGGCTACGAGGAATACACAAAGCTCAAATGTCAGCTACACCCAGTCATGTGACCAGACATAGGCTACAGGCACTGAATGCTAAGGCAAGAAAATGCCAACTTTGTAAAAAGTGGCATTTCCAGAATTGCAATTTAAAATCCGAATTCACCATACGTTAGGATTCTAAATTATGATTCCAGGGACCCCTAATATGAACTGGTCATCCCTTCCCATTAGCAAATTACACTTCTAAAATGTAATAAGGCAACTCCAATGTTATCATATGGGAAAGATAGGCTTTGCAGTAGTGAAAAATAAATGTAGGAGTTTTTCACTACCAAGGCATGTGAAGATTAAAAGTAAATGCCCTGCTTTTTAAATGCATTGCACCCTGTTCTCTGGGGTGCCCCGGGCCTACCCTAGAGGTGACATATGTATTAATAAGAAAGGTTTGGGCCTGGTAAAAGGTTTATTTTGCTGGGTCGAAATGACAGTTAAAAACTGCACAAACAGGCTTTGCAATGGCAGGCCTGAGCCATGTTTAAAGGGTTACTTTAATTGGCTAGCACATCCAGTGCTCCAGGCCCACTAGTAGGGTTTGATTTACAGGGTCTAGGTAAATGTAGTACCACTTTACAGGGACTTGAAAGTAAATTAAATATGCCAATTTGCTATATGTCAATGTTACCATGTTTTAAGCAGAGAGTACAAGGATGTTAGCACTGGTAAGCAGTGGTTAAGTACACTTTGCAGAGAATTCAACAAAAAATAGAGGGCAGAGGCAAAAATGTTGGGTATGATCCTGCAAAAAGGGCAAGGTATAACATGCAATGAAGTGGTTTCATTTATGTCAGCGCACAGCAAAAAGGTAACTTTGGAAGTAAGTGATTAAGTTATGTTGGTGGCTTAGATAAATAGTTTAAGCGGATAACTCTGCTGAGGAAGGTTGTAACAACGGCACGTTTACTTCACCTGTCAGTCACCTGCTCAACACTATGGGGCATAATCTCAAGCCCCTATCGCCACGAGAACGTCCGTTTTTTTTACGTTCCCGTGGCGATAGGGCCAGCGCCCTATTCTCAAGGCAGCGTTAACCCACTTAACGTGGCTTAAAACCATGTTAGGTGGCTTAACTCTGCCTTGAGAATAGGGCCCCTTTCACGTTAAGCGTGAAAGGGGGCGTGTAGTGGGTGTTGCAGTGAGAGGAGTTAAGCCAAGGAGGCTAACGCCTCTCACCGCCACTTCCTCGTTAAAATGCCCCTATATGTTCTTATCAATTTGTTGTCAGTTTCTCATCTGCTTGCGACAGTATACATGAAGAAATGAAGAAATGGCCAGGGTAATGGAATAATCATAGGATGCGCAGAGACGTTTTAAGGCACGGGCACCATGGGCAATTAACCAGAGCCCCACCTTCCAAAGGGCCACCTGGGAAAATGATCTGTCTCTCTTTTTATCTCACCTCTGTCAATTTCTCTATCTCTTCACCTCTTTGTTTCCCTAACCAGGGACCTAAGGCAAGGCATATTCGGGTTGCTTTTGTAGGACCCCGTTTTTGAAAGTCTAATGTAAAATTCAATACTATTTTTAATTACCAGAAAATAGGCAATCAAATTCAAAGTTATTTCTAAAAGGGGAGCCCAAAATAGGACTTGCCCGGGCCCCCAAATATCGATAAGACACACACAAAGAGAGAGCTGTGAGGCAATATTAGTCTAGAAAAGTCACTTTCTTAAAAAACAAAAACAGGACCGGCGGAGTGAGCCAGAAAACCTGGTCTATTTGTGGCCCCTCCTGACTGGAAAAGAATAGCAGTGACATAAATAATCGCTCATAATCTTCCATTCTGAGAAACAATGAGTACCTTTCTCACAGACCTCGCTAATGTGCAGGTCCAGGAACAGTACAAAGGAGCACAAGGCCAAACATTTCTGAGCAAAAAACGTCCCCTTTCACTACCTTTCTCGTTATACACAGCTGGATGCATCCGGAGCCTGCTATTTATCACATAGGATAGGACATTTATATATGGCGTTTCTTTCACTCTGCGTTCTCTCCTTTCCCAGAAATAGAGAGGTTTGATCTCACATAAAGACAGAGGAATTTATGGAGCTGGAAATTCTTTATTATGAATTGTGGTGAAAACATTGGCCAACAGACTGGAAAAAGAATAAAACCTCAAATAAGCTGTTTGAGAAAATTAGCAAATTAATATTTAATATGCTTAAGTGCCAAAAACAATTGAATGTCATGAAGTTTTCCATGACTGTAATACACTGATGCAAATAATTACTTTTCAGAAGTCACCAGTGTCTTATGGGATATATTTAGATGCTAGGGTCTCTCAGATCCCCTCTCTCACCCTTGCCATAACGAGAAACCATCATATGTATTGGATCTAACTAGCAGGTCCAGTGCCAGCTGCACAGCCATTGATATAGAAGACCTTCAGTGAGCAATTCCTCCAAGCCATCGCTTCCTCTGGAGGAGGTATGCAAGAGGCCGGTGGTCAGCGTCCCATCCGTAGGGAATATACCTAGATATTCTTAGTATGGTCCTTACTGCAGGATCTCTCTGAAGCATACCTATGCACTGCACAAAGGCTGCTACACACTGAGGTGAAAAACACAGGGTAAAATTGTGTCATAGGGAACTAAAATACATGTGAAGGCACACCAATAGATTAGCACAGACCTGTCCTCTTTTTGAATTCACAGGTTAGCCATTTTTTAATTTTTTTATTTATTGTCTTATGCAGTTTACACTCCACCCAAAGAGGTTCCAGAGCGCTGTACAATAAGAAATACAGAATGAGGGTGGCACTGTATTATGGATACAATGTTTTCATCTGAGTTAACAAAAGTAATGAAAACCACCAAGGCTTCCGAATGGAGCACTAAACAGCATACATAGATATCAGTTCATATAAAGGCATACATTGTCACATTTAGACATAATTGTCAATGGGAAGTTGGAGGGGATCAGAGTTCTGTATAATTAGTATTAAACAAAGATGCATACATATAAGGCAGTCGTCTCCAACGAGTAACTCGTGAGCTACTGGTATCTCTCCAGTTGCTTGTAATTAACTCTCCTGTGTGCAGCCCAGGCTACTAATATAGAATCTTTCGCTTGGTTTAATTAACATATGTATACCAAAAATTTTCAAATGTGTATACAATATGAAAATGGGTATATTTAGAGAACATATAAGCTGATGTTTGAAGAAAAATGGCTGAATTTCCAAAATGTATTTAAAGTTATTATTTCAGTGTAGCCCTAGAAATAAGTATTGCTCATGTTATTACTTTGGTGCCAGGAGCACTGCACATACCGCTGTTATGTGTTACCCATACAGGGGCATTCTACACTGATGACGATTTTTATTTTACAAAAATCAACAATGAGGGGGGAATAGACCACTTGTCCTGTGTACCAGGGTCTCATTTAACGTGGATGGTTGTTGTTAAAAAACCCTCATATACGTACACAAGTCTCGGGCGGTATATGTTGGTTCTCCGCCTTCGTGTGTCGTAATAGCATTATCATTGGGCTTTTTTTTGTCCAAATGCTTGCCTCCCCATGGAGGAAGACCAACTGGTTCTACAGTAGTGGTCAGAGAGATAAAAAGAGGGTGTGCTCGTGCTCAGTGAAAAAGTGATTCTGGAGATAAAAAACCCGGTTGTCAAAACTCTTTTCCTTTATTCTTGAGATATTTGACTTGGGAAATTAAAATCGTGAACGTGCATGTGGAGACCTAGTTATTGGTCTAATGCACTGGTTATAGTCTTTAAGAGGTCTGGTCTACATGTTTCAGCCTCGTGCAGAGTCTAGAGGCTTTCGTCAGGACCAAGGTAGATTAAGGGGAGCTATGCTGGGCTCACCTTGTGAATTCTGGGGGCGGTTATAGTGTACTCACCACCCTTGATGTAAGGAGTCAGATCTCTTAGTACCTGTTCTATGGGGCCTATCGCGATTCGATGAATAGCGAGATAATGTAACAGCTTTCCGACTGGGGCTTAATGTTGTCAAATCCAATGAAATCGAGGTACATGTAACGCAACTGATCCAAAGGAGGCTACACGACGGTGAGGGTTTGGCGTTCTCAGTGTTCCAACATCGCCAGAAAGCGTGCGTATTGTACGCTTTCTGATGTTGGAACAGTCGGAAAGCTGTTACATTATCTCGCTATTCATCGAATCGCGATAGGCCCCATAGAACAGGTACTAAGAGATCTGACTCCTTACATCAAGGGTGGTGAGTACACTATAACCGCCCCCAGAATTCACAAGGTGAGCCCAGCATAGCTCCCCTTAATCTACCTTGGTCCTGACGAAAGCCTCTAGACTCTGCACGAGGCTGAAACATGTAGACCAGACCTCTTAAAGACTATAACCAGTGCATTAGACCAATAACTAGGTCTCCACATGCACGTTCACGATTTTAATTTCCCAAGTCAAATATTTCAAGAATAAAGGAAAAGAGTTTTGACAACCGGGTTTTTTATCTCCAGAATCACTTTTTCACTGAGCACGAGCACACCCTCTTTTTATCTCTCTGACCACTACTGTAGAACCAGTTGGTCTTCCTCCATGGGGAGGCAAGCATTTGGACAAAAAAAAGCCCAATGATAATGCTATTACGACACACGAAGGCGGAGAACCAACATATACCGCCCGAGACTTGTGTACGTATATGAGGGTTTTTTAACGACAACCATCCACGTTAAATGAGACCCTGGTACACAGGACAAGTGGTCTATTCCCCCCTCATTGTTGATTTTTGTACTAACCATTGGAAGCTGAATAGACCACTGCTTCTTTTCCCTCCCCCCCATTGGTGTTCTGGATTTTTATTTTACTTCTGCCAACCTTCCTGATGCACTGTTGTGATCACTGCTGACAATCTTGGATGGTGGTCCCTACTACATAACTAATATGAGTAGCTCAGGTGATTTTCATTAAACATAAGTAGCTCTTAGTACTGAAGATGTCGGAGACCGCTGATATATTACATAAATATAAAATGAGATCAATTAGAGTCATTTTATATTGCTAGTCCAAAAGATGAATATTTTTTGTAACTTTTTCCTAACTACATTAGAGTCACAATCTAAAAGTGCCAGTGAGTGCTAGTGAAACTGAAGCAAGGGATGCTTGAGTATCAATAGCAGTAGTGCTCCAATACAGCACCTCTGGTTCACACAAATCACATTGATTGTGCAGTAACTCAGATCTACCTGGCCCCTGTTCATGATTGCTAAGAAAGGGAGAGAGCAGTTGATTAGCTCTCACAGAGGTAAGTAATATTTGGCCTACAAAGCATGCAAATTACAATCACGAACCCTGCGCGTACCCCTAGAATCTGTGCCTTAAAGTGACAGGCTTGTTTCAGACAAGATGGTGTCATGTAGTTTAGTAGCATCAAAATACCATTGTGCTGTACAACATATAAACTCCCCAGGCCAATTCACTTAAAGAAGAAAAATATAATGCTTAAAACAGCAGTACTATGAAGTAAGGGAATCAGGCGTTGTTAGAAATGAGGGTCTCTGGTTGGCAGAGGTATGTACCTTTGTCCAAATAGGGACCCTAGCTTCTAATCAGGGTAAGGGGGATACACACTTTAGATAACCCCTACTCACCCCCTTGGTAGCTTGGCACGAGCAGACAGGCTGATCCCAAAGGCAATGTGTAAAGTATTTGTACCAACACTCACAGTAACACAGTGAAAACACCACAAATGGACACCACACCAGTTTAGAAAAATAATTATCTAAACTAAACAAGACCAAAACAACAAAAATCCTACATACACAGGTAAAAATATGACTTTCAAAAGATTTCAAGAACTTGTACTATAGAAAACTATGAATGCATGACTTTTCCTAAGTACCTGTAGTTGCGTCAAAGTTTCACCATGTCAAACACCCGCAGCGTCGGAAAACAAAGAGATGCGACAGTCCTGCTGCACACAGAGGAAGGGTTGTGTCGAATCCGGTCTGTATGGGGAGTGATGCATCGATTCATCGTGACGGTTCCGGTCTGTGGGTGATGCGTCAGAAGAACTTGCCACACAGGTATAATGCGTGGAAATCCGGGATGCATCGCGATCGATGCAGCCGCGTCGGTCCTCTTCAGCAGCGATCCCTCGATGGTCGATTTCTGTAGTTCTTTGAGTTTCTTCTTGTTTCCAGCTTCAAAACAGCAACAGCAACCTCCAGATGCCCCAAATCTGACACAGGCACCTCTATGCAGGCTTAAACTCACAGCAGCAGAGTTCAGGGGAGCTGGGGTGAAGTCTTTGTGTCCCTGAGACTTCTGAACAGGAGCCCAGCTCACTGCAGGCCCTTGGGGATCTCCTTAAAGCAGGGAACACAGCACACAGCAAAGTCCTTCTCCTTTCCTTGGCAGAAACAGCAACTGCAGACCAAGCCCAGACACACAGCAAGGGCAGTAGTTCTTCTCAGTCTCTCCAGCTCTTCTCCTTGGCAAAGGTTCCTCTTTTATTTCAGGAATGACCTAAAGTCTGGGGTTTTGGGTCTGATACTTATACCTCAAAATGTCTTTGTTCTCTTTGTGCAAGGGGCTCTGAGCCCAGTTCAAACCAGTTCGAGGGGCACTCTGCAAGTGCACAGCAACATCCATTGTCAGTGTGAGCCTTGGCTCCAGGCACACCAAGGGGGGCGGAGCCAGCATTTTGGAAGGCAGGCACAGCCCTATTCAGGTACAGGTGCTACTCCTCCCACCACTCCAAATGCAGATCAGGCCTATTCAGCCTAGTGCTGACTCATCCAGACTCCTGGAGCCACTGCACCTCCCTGTCACTCCAAAGCCAGACAGTCAATACACAAACAGGCAGAGGCACACAGGATGGTTGAAGAAGAAAATAGCCACTTTATAAAAGTGGTATTTTCAGATACACAATTAAAAAATCACCTTTATTAAAATATGTGTTATTACATCCTTAGTTCAGGGATACCAAACTCAATTTTTACATCCTATCCCTATGGGAAGATATGCTTGTAAAATGCTACAAAGGATTCCCCATTCTGGCCTAGGGGGCAAGATAGCCTTTCAATAGTGGAAAACGAAATTGGCAGTATTTTACTATCAGGACATGTTACACACTCCAGTACATGTCCTACCTATCACACACACTGCACCCTGCCCATAGGGTTACCTTGGGCCTACCATGGGGGTGCCCTATATGTAAGAAAAGGGAAGGTTAGGGCCGGGCAAGTGGGTGCACTTGCCAAGTCGACATGGCAGTTCACAAACTGTGCACAGGCACCGCAGTGGCAGGTCCGAGACAAATTTTCAGGGCTGCTCATGGTATAATCAGTGCTGCAGGCCCACTAGTAGCATTTGATTTACCAGCCCTGGCACACTCAGTGAACTTTACTAGGGACCTGCTGGTAAATCAAATATGCCAATCATGAATAACCAATCACAATAATAATTTACACAGAGAGCATGTGCACTTTAGCACTGATTAGCAGTGGTAAGGTGCCCTGAGTCCTAAAGCTGACAATAGGAAGAAGAAGAAAAATGTTTGGGGATAACCCTGTTAAAAGGGCCATTTCCAATAGGAGTTATGTGCTGGTAAAGAAAAAGTAAAGAGTGTCTTTAAAAAACAATGGGAAATTGAAATGTCTACGGCAGTCTATGTGGCATGAGTGACTAGGTCCATGGCACTTTTTCCGGCAAACTGGGATGGAGCGACGGTCAACAGTTTTAGCTCATTAGAGTTTAACTGGGCCAGAGCTTCCCTACAGACTGGCAATGCTTTGCCCTTGGCAAAACCAGTAGTTTCCTCTGCTTCATTTAGATGTGGGGAAGCGCTAGTGTTATAATGAAGAATACGCCACACCGCAGGTAAAATGATGCAGCCTTTATTCATTGACCATCCGCTCTCACAGCAGTGAGAGACTTTACCTGAACATTCTAAGGTAAGCTCCTTAGGGTGATACCAACTACTGGAAGGGGTGGGGGTGGATGGATCATACCAACTAACTATAAGTATTACCAGATTATAACACATCTCCCTTTGACAGGAAACAGAACATTATTTCACACAGTGTTTACAACTCTGTCTTTGCTCCAAGTTTGTCCATTCTCCAAACGAACTACACTTTTACTAGATCTTTCCACCCAACTTGGAGCTCCAAATTTGCTCGTCCCAGGTTGCACCCTGCCAGGTTTCTTTACGCACACTTTAGTGTGAGGATTCACTTCCACTTCCCTCGCTCCATGTTTTGCATCATACCATGACTTGTACTTCTGTTGATGAGAAACTACGCGTTCCTCGGCACGGTTTAAATCAGGATCAACACTCCTCCCACCACTCAACCACCTAGGGTTCATTTTTGTGCTGGGCTCCCTCCCTCTAAGGAACACAAACGGAGATATCCCTGTTACCCCATTGGGCGTGGTGTGATATGCCCATATGGATTCTCTCAATGCTTCCTCCACATTCAACCCATTTGCTAAGGCTAGTTGTATGTGTTCCTTGATCATGCGATTAGCCCTTTCCACCAACCCGTTTGCTTTTGGGCAATAAAGAGCAGTCCGTTCATGTGTTATATTAAGTTCCTCTAAAAACTGCCTCATGGTCTCAGAGACGAACTGCACTCCATTGTCCGTTACCAACGTGGCCGGTATCCCTTCATACACAAAAATGTTTTTTAGAAAAGCAATAAGATTGCTGGTCGTGGTAGACGCTGTAAATTTAAAGTTCACCCAGTGGGAGGTGTAATCTATCAACACAAACAAAAATCTCTTCTGTGGTCCTAGAATGTCTATGGGACCCACTATGTCCATGGCCAACTTGGTCCAAGGAATCATCGGCACAATAACTGGGGCCAAAGGGGTCTTGTGAATGATTTTGCTCTTGTCGCTTCTTGCACAGCTGACACATTCCTTTACTGCGTGTTCCACCATCGAATCCATTCTGGGAAACCAAAAACAGCTTCTCACTTTGTTTTTTGTTAAACTCCTGCCCAAATGCCCTTCATGGGCCAAATCTATGATCTTTTCCCACAGCCCTTCAGGTGGAACAATTCTCTCACCCCTGTGTAAGCGACCCGCTATAATTGAGAGTTCAAATCTGACTTCCCAGTACTCCTTGACCTTGTCAGGAACCTCAGAAATCTTCTCCGGCCACCCCTTGACAATGAGCTCTTTCAACCTGTCCATTGTTTTATCTTCCAACATGCTTTTTTCCCACTCTACATCTGTCAGCGCAGGTAAATGTACTGCACAAATGGGCACATCGAGTACCTCCTCACTCACTTTTCCCTTGATCGGTGACCTCGACAAGTAGTCTGCAATTACATTTTCCGGTCCTGGAAGGTACTCAACTTTGAAACAATAATTCTCCAAACCCAGCACCCACTTACTAATTCTTGGAGACATATTCTGCACTTGCTTCTGCGAAAACATGAAGGTAAGAGGCTTGTGGTCCGTGTGTATGGTAAACTTGGTTCCCCGCAAAAAAAACTTGAAATGGTGTACCGCCCAAAAACACGCCAATGCCTCCCTCTCGATGACAGAGTAATTTCGTTCTGCCTCGATCGAGGTGCGAGAGGCAAACGCTATTACTCTCTCCTCGCCTTCGCCTTTTTGGGACAACATAGCTCCCAATCCCTTACTTGAGGCATCTGTGGTTAAAATGGTTCTCTTTTTGGGGTCGAAAGAACCAAGTGCTGGTGACTCCAGTATGCGCTTCTTTATGGTTTCTACCATGTCACTGTGTCCTTCCTCCCACACAAAAGCAACATTTTTCTTTAGGAGTTCACGCAAATCCACACACAAATCCGCAAAATTCCTGACAAACTTTGACATATATTCCACTAAGCCCAAAAATGACTTAAGTTCCTCCTTACTCGTTGGGTGTGGGGCATCCCTTACGGCCTGGACTAAGCTGAACTTGGGTCTGAACCCCTCTTCCGAGATGGTATGCCCTAAATAGTCTACTGATGTCACCTTTATTCTACACTTGTCCATCTGAACCGTCAAACCTGCATCTGATAGTCTGCGACACACAGTATGAAGGGTGGCCTCGTGTGCTTCCTCCGTTTCCCCATACATCAAAATGTCATCTTGGAAGCAGAGTGTGTTCCTGACTCCCTTTAACACTTGCTGCATTACTTTCTGAAATACTGAGGCAGCTGAGGCGAGACCAAAAGGCATTCTTACAAACATAAATGCCCCAAAAGGCGAGGTGAACGCTGTCAGTGGTCTCGACTCGGGATGCAGTTCCACTTGGTGGTACGCTCTGGACAGATCAATTACAGAAAAATAACATGCCTTACCCATGGTGCTTATCATCTCATTGATGTTGGGTAGGGGAAACCTCTCTACCCAAATATTCTCATTTAAAGAGCGAAGGTCTACACACAAACGAATGCCCTTCCCATTACCCTTGGACGCCAAAACCAAAGGCGCAAGCCACTCTGTGGCCTCAATAGGTTGAATGACCCCTATTTCACACAATTTATCAAGTTCTTCTTTGAGCATCTCCCTCAGGTGAAACGGTACTGGTCGTGCTTTGTGAACAACAGGTTTGGCTCCAGCTCTAATTTTAATTTTGTGCTGGAAATCCCGTAGTTTACCCAACTCCCGCTTGAAAAGCTTGGGGAACATCATCTGTAAATTCTCCTCCTTGCTAGCTCTGTCAATCATGATCACCTGATTTTCTTTACTGGGATCTAGTATGATGCCTAATTCCCTTTGGTGTTGCCACCCCAGGAGATTGGCTCCACGCTCTACAATGTACACATTACCCTTAGTTGTCCTCCCATTAAAACCTATGTGGCTGTTCAACATGCCTACTAGAGGAATGGGATCTCTTGTGTACCCTTCAGGTGTGATGTCAGGAGTTACTAACGCTTCTCTCAAACCACCCAGTGATTCCACATAATCTTTTACATTTATCAACGTGAACGGGGAACAAGAATCAGCAAACACTTCCAGAGGTTTGTTATTGAACAGTACCGTACATCTGGGGTAATTCTGATTAGTCCCTACGGCCCTGCTTCTCACTTGGAAAATGTACTTGGCATGGGGTTCCTCCCCATTATTCACCACACTCACTGTATTACTTGTCCCCTCTCTGCACATCCTTGCCAGATGACCCCTCCTATTGCATTTTTTGCACATGACACTCCTGGCTGTACACACTGGATTATTGGCTAGATGGTTACTGCTGCCACACCTATAGCATTTTAAATTATTAACTTTATGGGTTTGAGCCTCCTTCATACTCCATTTATCTGACACTTTTAACACTTCTTTACTCTGCTCTTCCGCCTGTACCGACGCTACTACATCCTCTCTACCCTTCATTTCTTTTACACACTTGGCTGTATGCTCCACAGACTGAGCAATGGCCACAGCATCTTTCAAGGTGGGATTCTTCGCCAATAATTTTTCTTGTATCCTACTACTATTCGTGCACCTGACCAATTGGTCACGTATGAGTGAGTCATTAAGTTCCCCAAACTCACACAACTGCGTTAACCCCCTTAACGCTGCAATGTAATTAGAGATAGATTCACATTTCCCTTGAACCCTGCTGAAAAATTTGTGTCTCTCCAACACCACGTTGACCTTGTCCCCAAAATGTGCTTCCAATTAGGTGGAGCCTCAGCTTGCTCTATGGTGGGAAACCCAAAACCTAGTGGCACATCTGTCACAAGACAGCCAGGTCACTGTATTGGTAGCCTTGCTCTATTCAGGGTAGACAACCTCCATATATTGTGCCTGCCCAGAATCAACAATGTGAAGCATGACAGACCTTGATGGGGAAAACAAACAATGGCCGGCAAATGCAATGAGTACTCTCCTGCACTCTGTTGCTTTGTGTTTTCCTCAAACAAAGTTCTGCTTTGAGTGTTTGCTTGTGAAATTATAAAATGAATGCAGAACAGGAAGGAATCTCACATTATGGTGGGCAATGTTTGGCTGGGGTTTAGAGGTGAATGGTGAATGGAGGCACCAAGCAGCAGACTAGCAGGATGCATGCCCGTGTCTAAATGATCCCCCTAGTCTTAAATCTTCCAGCAGGAGGAGGCACAATCCTGTGGCCAAGATCAACCTCATGAGGCCAGAAATGTTGAATTTGGGCTTCCAATAAAACACTGAATTTTGTTGTAAAATCACGATTGGAGGTTTGGCTTCAAGAGAAAGCAGGGCACATTTCTTCAGTCCTTCCGCAAGCAGAGAGGACTACCCTGTTAGCAGTCTTCTTCATGTCTCTTCAAATTTCAGCAGTTTTTTAATTCCAATAGCTGTGTTGTGGTTGGTGGAAATCCTGAACTTATCCTTGTAAAGTTCCAACACTGCCCTCTCTCTCACCTTTCAGCACTTCTTCTGACATATGGTTATACTAGAACGCACAGCCCTTAATGTTTTTGATGGTGACTGAAGATCAACTCAGTTCTCTGAGCTCTCCAAGCTAGCCCATATGTGTGTCTATTATATAGTGGAGAAGTGTGGCTCACTGGTTAGAGGAGGCAGACCTGGAAGCAGAGGTCATCCCGGGACCAGGGTTCAATTCCTGGCTCGGCTGGGTCTTGAGTCCATAAATGTCCATGGACTCGATAATTCTCGCTCCAGTGCATACTTGATTCATGGGTTCACACTCTGCGACTCTGGGCAATAGCTTGCTTAATCTCCACATGGGCCCCTCGTGGCGGGATGCCTGGCTTTCACCTTGCGGATGCCCTGCCGGGTTATCTCACAGGGGAATACCAGGACGGGTTCCCTAAGCAAGCGCTTAGAGACCGCTTGGTGATTTGCGCTATATAAATTCCTGCACATTTACATTTACATTAAAATAAGGTTTCTCCCACTATTATTGGATCACCTACCAACAAATATGCCTATTGTACTCCCTGGAAAGCCAGTGCATCTAAGACATACTATGCCCTGTAATTGACACGCAGATAAAAATTCAACATGGCTGTTTCTAGCTGGACAATTACCTTTGTGACCTCACATCTGCCTGATAGGTACAGTTTTACAAAGTGATGCTTCCTAGGAATGCAATTATATTTCCTCTGTCCTGCTATAGGAGAGCTCCTAGCAGGGCTCCAACACTAGAGGAGCTAATGTGCTCCAGGCACAGCACTACTAACTGCGCCTCACAGTGTTCTGGACAGAGCTCCGGCTAGAGGAAATCTATTAGCAGTTGCTGCACGTGGTCAATAACTGTCAGGGCTGGTGTAAGGGCTACCAGGGCCAAGGTAGAAAAAAATCAACTTTTGATATTCTTTTATGAATATAATTCTGCGAAAAAAGAATTTCTTGCTCTTCCTACACCAAGTAACAAAGTTATGTTTTTAAACATAAGAAATTACGTTGTCAATAGAAAAGCTAACCTAGTCTATGTTTTCCACTGCAATGCATTGAAGGTCGCAAATTTTCCATCTCTCACTACTAAACGTTATGCAACTGGGATCTGTGTCATTCAAGGGACACTTTACCTACTTATTCACATTGAGTTACATTTAAACACATAAAAACTGTTGTACTCTACTGCACCTTGGTATACCATGAAATGGAGTTGCTGAGCGGCTCTACTGTTGTGTTTTCAAAATCTTCCCCATGTGACTGGTGTAAGGCCACAGTGTTGTCTTGAGGGGAAATTTGCAGTTTATGCTAAATGTGCAATCCTTGAGCATTTCCACTATGGCCCTATCTAAAACTCAAATATGCCATTTGGGGTGGAGGGGTTTGCAATTTTCTTGATATGTTTATAGGTAGACCTGAGTGGTGCGTAGCAGTGTCCCACTGCCCAGAGGTACAAATATTCCAGCAATACATGAAAAAGAATCACACAGAGAAAACACAAACAGGCAGATTCCTACAATGCTGATGCTAATTTCTGTACTATGACACAACAAGCACAAAGGGGCATTTATTGCCTGTAACAAATAGGATTATTAGTTGAAGAATGAGGGTTCTAGCACCAGTTAAATAAAAAACACAATTGTTGTCAGGGTGACCCACAAAAGTCACTAAATCAACCTGTGCTTAACCCAATGGTAGCTTTTCACAAACACAGTCAGCCTTAACTTAGAGGCAATGTGTAAAGTATTTACGACAAGAGAAGATGTAATTAAAGAAAACAACACCAACACAACAAAATTCCAATAAGTAGACCCGGAGTTATGAATTTTATACGTTTTCAGTAAAAATAGCACCAAGAAGTACAAAGCGCCAATAGCGGTTATATGGTCGTGTTGGACTGTGCCAAAGTCAAAAGTTCAAGCTGAACGGGATGAAGTGTACATCGGATACAGGAATCATGTTGAAAATCTACCTACTAAATTTGTCCAGTTTTAACAAGAGAAGCACTGGTTGACGGGGGTCTGTCTGCAGGCTGGATACAGAGAGGTGCTTGAGGAAGGTGAGTTGCTGGAGTTTCAAGCCTCAGTCGGAACTTCGCACTGGCAGTATGGTTGTTGTCGGCGTGAATAGCTGGTTGACAGTTGGAACTTCACATAGGCGGGAAACGAAGGGGGGAAAATGAGGCGTGGCTGTTGTTGACGTGAAAAGTACCATGTGGTGAATTCCAGGTTCGTTGTCAGGGAAGGTTGCATCAACAGTTGGATGCAAGTCACACGTTGGCCTCAGTGATGTCCGCTTATGGTTGTGAGGAGACCAAGGCTGGTACTTTTCTAATCCTAGAGCCACAAAACCCTGGTTTCCAGTTAATGGCATTGGAGGAGTAAAGCTAAAGATTTAGGACTTGGAGGGGGACCTCTTGGGGGTTAGGGGTCACTTCAAAAAAGATCAGCGGCAGAGGCCTGGCAGGTCCAGTTGGGGCTGGTCAGCTGCAGGAAAGCTTGCTGTGTTCATGTACCTCAAAAAAGATGTCAGCCATCTGACCCTTGGAGTCACTCCTAGGGTCCTGGGTTCAAGGCAAGTAGGTCCAATCTTCCCTAAGGCTTCAGACTGCAGTCCTTGGTCTGAGTCGTAAGAGGTCTAGGAGTGCTTTGATGAGAGGTTCAGAAGGTGGCACTTTTATACCCAATGCCTGTCTGCCTGTGAGAGTCACCCCCTATGTCAAACCCAAAACTGGTCCTGGTCAGTGTTTCCCCTTCCCCTAGGTTTGGCTCCACTCGATCTATGGAAAAAAATGACAGGCAGTCCCAGGTGTGGGCTGAATTTGCCAGAAACAGGGCAGGCATTTTTAGAAGTCAATAATGGGTGGGAGTACAATCCTCAGGCTACCTGTAGAAGCTCAGAAAGGACTGACTGCAACCCTCATGCCATCCTGCTCAGGAGAGGAATACCCTACCTCACACCCAAAGCTCTTTTGCCCCTTTTCTGGAAGGAATACACATCACAACACAGGAGAGCGATTAACATTAACGTGACACTGGACACTAGTAGAAATGCCCATTTGCTTTAGGCAGAAATGTGCCAATTTTCTAAAAATGTAATTCTCAGAATAGTAATTTAAAATCAAGCTTTACCATTAAGAAGATTTTAAATTACAATTCAAATGAGTGGAAGACACATTCCTATATCTGCTCCCAAACTGAAGTTATAACTTATTAAGTGTAATTAGGTAACCCAGTCTTACTCAATAGGAGAGATAGGCTTGCTACAATGAAAAATACATGCTAGTACATGTAAAACTTTAGCACACATAATCTACTTTTTAAATACCATGCACCCTGTCGTATGAGACTTTAGATCCTACTTTAGGAGATTCTTATAAGTATGAATAAGGATGGTTTAGGCCTGGAAAAAGTTTTAATTTTTAATGTCAAAATGACAGTTTAAAACAGCACTACAGGCTGCAGTGGAAGGCCTGAGACATGTTTTATAGTGCTACTCTAGTGGGTGACACACAGTGCTGCAGCCCACTTGTAGCAGTTAATTTACAGACCCCGGTTACAAGTAGGACCATTTACTAGTACTTATAATTAAATTAAATGTGCCAATTAGGTATATACCAATTCTACAATGTTTAGAATCAGAGCAGAATCACTTTGCTGCTGATTAGCAGGAGTAAAGTGGGCAGAATCCTAAAAGCCAACAAAACAGGTTCAGCAAAGAAAGGTAAAAATCTGGTAACATTTCGTTTGGGAAAGGAAAAGCATGGCAAGGCAATCAGGAAGACGGCACAGATATAGACTGAAAACTGACACTGTGCCTTTAAGGATTCTCCCTCTTCTGGTGACCAATCGGGCCACACAGGTGAAATTTACATCAGTTCATTTTTACAGGCCAAGGAAACAGGATTCTAGAGCACTGATATATATTTTTGTTTTTTTTCCCTTTGGAAATCTTAAAAATAGCACTTCATTCAACATCTTTGCCCATTTAGAGGTCTTGTGAAAACATCCCTGATAGGAATTTTACTGTTTTACTTTACAAAATGGCATCTTTTGTGTGAAGTGTCTTCTTGTGGGAAAAAGATGACCTCTGCATTGTCTGTTTATGAGAGGATTATGATCCTAATGGCTGCTGGCACTGCCAAAAGATGTCCTGGTGACCCTTAAAGGGCAAGAAGAACATTAGGAGCAGCAGAAGAGAAGCCTAGGATCTACTACTGAAAAATCTGAAGAACATGGAGAATAGGCTCCTTCTACCAATGTTCCTTCTATTGCCTTCAAACAATATCTATGGGGAGATCTGAGAGTAGGCATCTACCTAGGGAAAGACATTGTTCGTGCTCAACATCAAGGATAGCCGCTCCATGTTCACCATTGGCGGTAGGATGACGCTCAATGTATATGGTGCCAAAACAATGTTCGTCACAAGGTTGACGTCAAAGGATATGACACTAAAGAAGCATTCCTGTTAAAAGTCAAAACATCTGTTGACAACACATTGTCCTTTTGAGACAAAGTATCCTTTGAAGTTGAAAACATCAATGTTCTGAGGCAGGACCAGACTTGTGGAATCACAATTTACACGGAAACCAACCTGAACCAGGTTCCAAATCTTCAAGTTTACCATGAAGTTTGTAATTGGGAGTCAACACTTGTCTCTAAGTAGTTACGTAGAAAGTAAGGCTAGACATGGGTCTAAAATTTGAGAATGCTGAGAGACCCAAATCTGGCTATTTTAGTAGGGGGGTGACGGCTGGTATTTTAAACTCCATTGGTACTTTCCCAGAAGTAAGGGAATTATTAAACATTTGAGGAACCAGGGAGGACTTGGCTGCTTGCAACACACGGGCTGTGCAGGGATATAAAGGAGACCCAGATGATTTGGATCTAGCCAATACATTAAAAACATCAGGAACTGTGGCTGGAGCTAAACATTTCAAAGTTTATGTTAAGGTGTCCAAGAAGACAGAGGGATCCAAGTCACTGCTTCGGTTTTAGTGATGTTCTCCCAAAAAGAAAATTAAAATACACCGCAGAGCTCATGCGAGGAGCTCAGACGTGTGTGCAGACAGAAGGAATTGTTGAGGTAGAAGTAACATGAAATACTGCAATAGAAGAGCTTGGAACAGCGGTAGCCAACCTTTTTGTAATAAGAGCTACTTTTGTTCAATGAAAAATCATACTGAGCTACTAATATATTAGTTTTATAACAGTGATCACATCAGACAAAATCACATTAGTAGCCACCCCTTGCAGAATTGATGGCAGTGATCACCTCAGTGCATTAGGCAGTGTTGCCAGCAGTGATGTAAAGTGGGCTTTACCAATTTGGAATGTCACTTCTACATAGTTGATATATCACAGTCATAGCTGTAATGTCCGTGGGAGGCAGGTAATAATATTAGTAATTAGTTTCCCCAGCACCTCATGATTTATCACTAAAACATCACCTTCAAATATATTTTGGAAATCCAACCATTTTCCTTCAAACATCAGCTTATGAGTTCTGAGTTCTACAAATACGCACATTTTCATCTTGAATGCATGATTTTCTATTTTGGGATATATATGTTAATTCAACCAAGCAAAAGCTTCTAATTTAACAGGCTAGGCCGCGCACAGAAGAGATACTTATAGGTAGCTGCAGAGCTGGAGCGCTACCAGTAGCTGGCGAACTACTGGGTGGTGAAGCCTAGTTTAGAAGGTCTTTTTTCCTCCTTTCTAAATATGGTGTATTTCAGTAAACTTAGTTCATATAAGTCACGGTGCACTACACAGTAGTTTCTGAGCCATAATCTTCCAGCTCTCCATGGGGCATATCAGCAAGGCGAGGCGATAGAATTATCGCTGCTTTTGCGGCCGTTTTCGTCCGATAAGCAGCGATAATTTGATCGCCAAATTAGCAAGGTCACGCTAACGCGTGAAACCTTGCATTAGCGCAAGTATTCTTAACGCCCAGCTTTGCATCTCTAATGAGATGCAAAGTGGGCATTCCTGACCTGACATGACAGGAGAAATGTCGCTAAGCGACATTTCTCCTATCATCAAGCCTTACACTATGAAGCAGAGCGGCAAGAAAAGTAGCGATAACCCCTGTTATCGCTACTTTCCTTACGCCTGCTTCAGGACTGACTTAGCCATGATATCCTATGGAAGGTGGATATCATGGCTAAGTTTGTGGGGCCCTATCAACAAGCTAACGCCACATTGCGTGAGATTATCGCTGGGTTTCCAGCGATAATCTCACGTTAGGAAGTTAGCGCGAGGATTTTTATCGCTTTTGAGATAAGCGTTGCTAATAGCACGCTATCTCAGCGATAAAAATCCACGCTAGCCGTCGATAATTATCCTAGCGCTAAGTGCGCTTAGCGATAATTATCGCCGGTTGTTGCTGATATGCCCCCATGTTTGTACTTTCAGAGCTAGAAAGATGTAAACTAGCGGTTGCATGACCTATAGAAAGGGATTGAAAAAGGTATAAGGTCTTCACTAAGCATATTAACAACTATGTCTAGGTCAGGTATCTGGCGCAGTGTACTCGAAGTTGTATACTGCCAGGTACGTTTTAAAAAAGAGCATCTAATTTTCCCAGTTCCTGGTGTATTTGTGGCAGGGACAGGAGTCTTGTTGGCGATAGTCGGCATAAACATTTGAAATGTAACAATAACATGATCTGACCAAATGACTGGGAGAGCATTTGGCTTGCGCACAGGATTCCATGTGCTAAATATTGGATCCAAATATGACCACCTTGATGCTTGGTATGTTGTGAATGGAGATTCAGGCTTGCTGCGTGACGAGTGCAACAGAAGATTTAACCAGAGCCGAAGGATCTTCGAGCCACAAATTAAGGCGACCAAGGGCAATAATATGATTGTGATGGATGACTAGATTACTAAAAAAGTCAGTTATGTTGTGGAATTTTGAAGAATATGAATTGGACTTGTGGTTTATCCAAATTACCTGCACAGATCTATGTTTTTATTGTAGAGAACAGTCCTTCCCTTGATAGGGGTGAGTGAAGGGTAGACATGAAGGCCAGAACAATAGATAAGGCATCTCAGCCCTTCCCCAGGACGACCTGTTTTATCAGTCCAGAAGATTTGATAATTTGCACAAACAGGCTGGGATCGGCCCAGTACCGACTCTAGGGAAAGCCAGGTTACAACTGCTAGGTCAACTCTTGCGCCCATGGTGCAATCATAGAGCTCTAATGCGAGTTTGACAGACAAGTATATATTAGGAAGGAATGTTATAAGCTTATTAGTATTTGAGTTCATAGCGGTGTGATGCTGAGCAAATGAAGGGGAACGGTGGCTAAAATAGATGTTCCCCCCGTGTGGTGTTTTATATTTCTTCTTTATTTTTGATGTTCTATCAGACCTTGTATTTCATGTTATGTATAGTGCTTTCTCTTTATGCATGGTTATACTCTGCTGTCGCAGAGCATTCCATTTAGTATGTATATAGTTGAAGGCCAGCCAAGGAGCGGCAGATGACACTGGATGCTTCCTGCGAAGTGGCTGGAGTTTTTTCTCTGGAATAAAAGTATGTTTTATTTAGATCCACGTCTACTGGATTAATCGTGATTTACTACTTCACACCCCTGCAGTATTGGAATCTGTGGAAGAGATGAAGCAGATACAGCACTAGCCAATGAGCGAAGTTGCTCGAAAGAGTATGTCATACAGGATTGCTCACCTGGTGCAGAAGGTGCAAGGTTTCAGGTGGGCATAGGGCCTGCTTTAGCATTGGTGGCGCCCGGCGCTACAATCTTTTTTGGCACCCCCATCCCCCCATGACCTCCTCCTCAGATTCCCTCACTACCACCCGGCAGACAGGCCCCTCATCTCTCCATAACCCTTCTCTCGCATATGTTTTATTTCTTTTAAAGCTCTGGTAAATGCTGGCTGTGCTAATTCACTCACCTACCTACTTTAACAGATCTGTTCTTTGCAGCAGGCATATTCAATCAATCACTCATTCATTTGTAGAGTGCACTAATCACCCGTGAGGATCTCAAGGGGCTGAGGGGGAATGCTGCTACTGCTCGAACAGCCAGGTCTTGAGAAGAGTCCTGAAGGTCAGTAGGTCCTGGGTCTTTCACAGGTGGGTGGGGAGGGTGTTCCATGTCTTGGAGGCGAGGTGGGAGAAGGATCTGCCGCCGGTGGTCGTTCTGTGGATGCGTGAAACGGTGGCGAGGGCGAGGTCAGCAGAGCAAAGTTGGCTGTTCGGGGTGTAGAAGGTGAGTCGTTTGTTGAGGTATACTGGTTCGGAGTTGTGGAGTGCTTTGTGTGAGTGGGTGAGGAGCTTGAAGGCGATCCTCTTGTTGATGGGGAGTCAGTGCAGGTCTCTCAGGTGGGCTGTGATGTGGCTGTGGCGGGGGATGTCAAGGATGAGGCGTGCAGAGGCGTTCAGTATGCGTTGTAGTCTTTTCTGGAGTTTGGCCATGGTTCCCGCGTAGGGGGCATTGCCGTAGTCCAGTCTGCTGCTGACGAGGACCTGGGTGACCGTTCTTCTGGTTCCAGTGGAGATCCATCTGTAGATCTTGCGAAACATGCAGAGGGTGTTGAAGCAGGAGAAGGAGATGGCGTTGACTTGCTGGGTCATTGATAGCAATGAGTCCAGGATGAACCCCAGGTTGCGTGTGTGGTCGGTGGGTGTCGGTGCAGCTCCCAGTGTGGCCAGACACCAGGAGTCGTCCCAGGCGGAGGGGGTGGAGCCGAGGATGAGGACCTCCGTCTTGTCTGAGTTCAATTTCTGGTGACTGTTCTTCATCCATTCGGCGACTGCCTTTATTCCTTCGTGGAGGTTGGTTTTGGTGGTGGCAGTGTCCTTGGTGAGGGAGAGGATCAGCTGGGTGTCGTCGGCGTATGAGACGATGTTGAGGTTGTGCAATCAGACGATGTTTGCGAGAGGTGCCATGTAGACGTTGAAAAGGGTCGGGCTGAGGGATGATCTTTGGGGTACGCTGCAGGTGATATTGGTGGCTTCGGATCGGAATAGAGGGAGGGGGACCATCTGGGTTCTGCCGGTGAGGAAGGAGGTTATCCAGTCCAGGGCTTTGTAGCGGATCCCTGTGTCATGGAGGTGTGTGCGTAGGGTGTGGTGGCAGACGGTGTCGAAGGCGGCTGAGAGGTCCAGGAGGATGAGGGCCGCGGTTTCACCGTTGTCCAGCAGGGTCTTGATGTCGTCGGTGGCGGCAATGAGAGCAGTTTCGGTGCTGTGGTTGCTGCGGAATCTGGACTGTGATGAGTCCAGGGTGTTGTTCTCCTCGAGGAAGCGGGTCAGTTGCCTGTTGACAATCTTCTCGATGACTTTCGGTGGGAACAGGAGCAGGGAGATGGGCCGGAAGTTCTTGAGGTCCTTTGGGTCCGCCTTGGGTTAACCCTCTGCGCTACTTTATGGCGAGTCAAAACTGCCACTAGACAAAACTCCAATCTCTTGCTCTAGCAAGAACATTATTCATAAGAGTTATCTTGGCATTTTTAAAGCTGCCTAAAATCTGGACGCAAAAGGAACTCTGCATCAGCTGCTTTTAAATCATAAGTTATAGCTAAATACAGCTTCCCCACCTGAGGTCAGCAGCCCCCCTCCGGGTCAGCACCCAGTGCGCACGCACTGGTTGCACTGCCCTAAAGTCGGTCCTGATGGCATAGATAGGCACAAAAAGGCCTGTATTTTGGTCTGCTTACTTAATATGTTTTGAGGGACATCTGTACATGTTCAAAATGGTCCTAAAAGGTAGACTACTGAATAGCCAGAAATAAAACCCTAAATATGGAGCAATAAAATAAAAGGCAGAGGAGAGTGCAATGATTCCCAAACAACCCAGATAAAACCCAACAGAATGAAAAACCAACTAATAACTTAGTGACTCAAGGTTAAATAGAAGATTGGAAAATAACTCTGTGTTAACGTCCTATTCACAACACAGCGGTAACATACGATAGTTCCCCGATAAACCCAAACGAGAAAAAAGTTGCGATGGGTATAACTGCGATAAAAAATCCAGCGAGAAGCCGCGCCAGCCTGCAAGTCAAACAAGTCAGGAAGCCAAAATCACTATAAAAGCGGCAACCAAAAACACAAACAAGACCCAAACAAATTCAAAGCACCATGGAGGTAGTCGTAGCAAGTACAGAGGACAACCAGAACTCCACAAGCCCCACAGAGGACCAGCCTGGGACCATCATTGGGGATACGGTGTCAGGAGTTGGGGGACCGGACACTGCACAAATGACCTGGGCCAACAGCAACAGAGTGAGTAATGGCCAGGGACTGGGGGGACAGGGGGAGATGAGCACAATGGCACACATGCACAAGTAAGTATAGCCCATCTGCGGACAAACCATGCCCAAGAGTCATAACTCCGAGCAGGAGCCCAATTTACGCAAGTCTGCAACTTCTCAGCACTGTATAAGCACAGAAGTGAAAGGCATCCCGCCTGAAAGGGATAAGGGCCAGTCAAATCAGAGCCGAAGGGGCAACTCACCCGCAATGCAGCACACGCACATAAGATGCAGAGCACCCTAACATTGACAACAATGTGGTACAAACTGCAACACTTTCACAACAGAACAGAGGACACAACTGCTTCCGCTTGTGTGTAGAAAATGGCCATTCGCATTTGGCATAGCAGGAAACTGTGAGATGACAATGTACAAGCACAAACTCACATCCCTGATGGTTTAGAAATGCCAAGTGTTCCGATTCAAATTGGCGTCTCCTCATTAACAGTCGCAATGTACATTGCCATGCAGTCTGACAGTAAACTTGTACAATGCGTGACCATACATGTGAATACAATGTCAATCTGCATTTCCCCTTCACAGTGCAGAGGGAGAATCAACACCTCCTGCAGAGCAGACCGAACAACTCAGCGCTGATGATGGTGAAGACCTCCCCAACATCTACACCGACGCACTCCAACAGCTCAGGGACAGCTCCGGCACCCAACCTCCAGGAGCAGGGCAGCCCAGCTGCATCCATGAGACCCCACCCCCTGCACAGACCACACGGCAGCAGCTACCCACCACCACGGCTGTCTCCCAGGACCCCCACGACCAACACATGGCCTTCCAACGCTGTGTGTTAGGGTGCCAGGAGGAGATGTCTGAATAGCTGCGGGTGGGGTTCGACCTCATGGCAGCCAAACAAGATGCCATACGTGGGTGTCTAAGTCCCATCAGGGACCACTCACAGTCCCTAACGCACACCCACTGTCCGCTCCTTGTTCTACAACAAGCCAAGGCTGACATGGCTGGAGTCCTGACTCTGAGCCAAGAACAACTGTCTAGTCAGAGTGGCCCCAGCGATGTCAGCAAGGAGTTGCCTCACATGCGAATGATCATGGAGAACATGGAGCGGATGCAAGCCTCACAAATGGCTGCCATGGCTGCACACCAGCAAGATGTAGCTGTGATCTTCCATGCCCTGCAGATCCTCGTCATGGCATTGCCACCACAAGGCCTGGTGCAGATGGATGCTGGTGCTACTACTACATCCACATCTCCTCCCCCTGAAGTGTCAGTGCCACACAGTGCGACAGATTTTCCACCTCCGTCCCCTGATGTGTCACTGCCACACAGTGATGCAGACGAAATACCACCACCCGCATGTGAGGCACCTAACACATCAGAGGACGAAGATGATGATGAATCTGGCTTTGTGGCTAGAATGAAATGGTAGCATTCATCTACGCCATATGGCCGGTTTCAACTTGGTTCTGCCCTCTGCGTCATGCTCTGGAATAACACCTCTCACTGTCCCCCTATACACTGAGCAACACTCACCCTGGACCTCGACATGGACTGCCATATTTTGTTTGGTTAACAATGACACAGCAGTCACACTGAGGACTGTAGTCTTCCACTCCCTATGAACTTGTCAATCCCCAAAGGACACTGGCTGGCCCTTCAAGGGCCAACAATGTAAAGTGGCGTTTGCATGGCCCTGTACTGATCCAGCTTCAACACTCCACAGAAAGCGAATAAAACATTCCAATTCACACAGATGTGTCATGGCCATGATCAATCAAGAATGAATGTATGGATGAATGTAAGGACAGTGATTCCACAAAAAGGTACTCCCTGGGTAATGCTATCAAGGCGCATGTATGGCCGTGACCCAGATAGGCATCGAGACACACATTGTCATTCAAATCAACACTCATCACAGTTGAATACAAGTGAAGGTGCGTAGACTTTATTAGCATATGCGTGTCAGCAAGTGCCACAACATGCAGACCAATGCAGCAGTATGTCAGAATGAGGAACTTTGCCAAGCGCTGTTATCCATTTCGGGGGAGTGCCTCCCCTTTCACAGGTGTGTGTTAAGCCGCGTTGTTGTCCGCTCATGTAGTCGGAGTCCAAGCGAATGCAGCCAAGTCCACTGTTGTCGTGGGATATGTGACCAGATCTCCAAGATGCAACAAGGTGTCGGGACATGAGCAATGTGTCCCAATCTGTTGTGGCTGCAGGTACGTAGTTTCTCATCCATGAAAGCGATTGCAGCTTCGTAGGCTATCATTTTCAACATGAGGTCGTTGTCGACTTCATCAAACAGGAGGGTGAGGCGATCCATTAGCAGGTCCAGACAGATGTGCTGCATCCACCCCCTCACACCAATTAGCTCTACAGACCAATAGGGGAGCGGTTCAATGTGGTCACTGCACACGAGGATTTGTGCAATCTCCCCGGTCCAGCTGCCAGCATGTATGCCAAGTATCAAGGCATCCCATAAACGGGTATCACAGTGACACTCCTTGTTGTGGGCCAACAGGGGCGCACACACATGTCAAAATCCAGTTTATCTCCCGTCCTGTTGGATAGGCAGACATCCATGGACCACGTGAATATGCACAATCAACAATGCAACTCAGGCTGAACGCAGGTGACCTTGGCAAGACGGAAGATTAGCCGGTAACTGATCCGCAGCACTGCCAATGGCAGTGGCCCCAGTAAATGAAGCAGCTGCTATAGTATCTGTCAGGGGTTGCCGGGCACATGCAACTCCGAGGTCGAAGGTGCAGATGTGCTGATGCCTGATAGTTCAGACAAAGGAGCTTTCATCCCTAGTGTAAGTTTGTAATATGCTTGCATTCATAAAATGTGAAGTGGCTTGTTGGGGGTGGGGTGCGATGAGTGCGACTTTGGGATTCATTTTGGACGTCTTGCATGGGGCATATGAGCAGCATCACTGTGTGTTAAGTTGCCACAGCTGCTCCTCCCTCCCCTAACCCATTTACTTATGTGCGCTGCGCGATTGCATCACTTGCACTCCTACGGCAAAGTATTGTCATGCCTGTCTGCTCATGTCCACAAGCCTGACACCGACACTGTGATGTTGGCTGTTGAAGGTGGTCACGTGAGTGCAGGCCTATGGTAAGGATAGGGCAGGCACAGATGTAGGGCACATGCCTGGCTGAACTGGCACTGCTAACGTGGCTAGGCATTTGGATCATGCTGCGGCAATACAGGTACACACACTTGGCATGTATGATCCTGGACCCCGATTGGTCTTGCGCTCCTTCATTACTCCGTTCGTGCGAGCCCGCCCTCCGGGTGCATGCTACATTGCAACATTGTCACTTACAGGGGGGGAATACTTAGCTACATGTCCATGCTCTTACCTGCCTGAGTTGACATGGTTGCGTCCGCTGTCCACAGCACAATGTAATGTGGTAGGGCCCGGGGCCATCATTCATACATAAGACCACACAGACACACTTGGATAGGTAGTAGAACTGGCTACGGGCACGTGTGCCCGGCCCCTTTTTATTACCAGGATCACATATCCAGTGATCCCCTTGCTGGATGGGTGTGGGGTGAGTGTGATCCAGCCCTCAGGGGCTGGTTGGTGCTGGCAACAACTTGAACAGGGATCACTGTTAAAGCGGAAACAAAAACACCAACATAACACAGACAACTGCGAAGCATCATGGAGGTAGCCGGAGCAAGTGCAGAGGTCACCCAATATTCAATCAGAAGGGGCCATGACTTGTGGTGCACTGAGGTAGGGGCACCAGAGCTGAGATTGCTCATGTGAAGAAATTGTCAATGATTGTATCCCTTTGGGATATTCCTGCTGCAGCTGCAGTGGGGTGTGTTACTCCTGCCTCATCTTCATCATCATCGTCCCAGGTCTTCCACACTGCCTGAGGTGACATTGTTGCGTCCGCAGTCCACAGCACGTAACTCAATCATAAAGGGTCCATGAGTTGTGGTGCACAGAGTTAGTGGCACCTGTGGTGCTCAGGGGGTGCGTGGCCTGCGATGATGCGTAGTCCGGGCGGGCTGCACTGGTAGCAATGTCTGTGGCCTACTGGACTGCCTCATCTTTTAATCGCGACTCAATCTGAATTGTGAGCCCTGCTGACCACAGTGTAGGCCGGAGGCAGAGGTCAGCAGGGGTCCACAGCCACGTGGCGTTGACTTGTGGTGCACAGAGTTAGTGGCACCTGAGGCGCTCAGGGGTGCGTGGCCTGCGATGATGCGTGGTCCGGGCGGGCCACACTGGTAGAAATGTCTGTGGCCTACTGGACTGTGTAATCTGCAATCGCGACTCGATCTGAATTGAGCCCTGCTGACCGCAGTGTAGGCCGGAGGCAGAGGTCAGCAGGGGCCTACAGCCATGTGGTGTTGACTTGTGGTGCACAGAGTTAGTGGCACCTGAGGCGCTCAGGGGGTGCGCGGCCAGCGATGATGCGTGGTCCGGGTGGGCCGCACGGGAAGCAATGTCTGTGGCCTACTGGCCTGCGCCATGAATCAATCAAGACTGAATTCGAATTGTGAGCCCTGCTGACCGCAGTGTAGGTCAAAGGCAGTTGTCAGCACAGACATAACTCCGCGGTGATGTGCCGCTAGGGGCCTGTGTCGCGGATGCCAGCGATCGGCTCAGGAGGCCGGCGGTCACGGCGGTGGCCTCGTAGTAGGGCGAGAGGCGCTGCCCTGACAGACGCGTTGGCCATCCCGGAAGTGAACCACGCCCAGAGCCTCGGCCTATTTATTCACACTCCTACGCTGGACTGATGTACGCCGGACCAGCCCACTCCGCTTACGTTTACAGGGGGGGGACGACACAGCTACATGACCGAGGTCTTCCCCACTGCCTGAGGTAACATGGTTGCGTCCACTGCCCACAAAACTGCAAACACCAGCAGTATGTGTCCACATGGACAGGTCTGTGCTCTGTATTCTGAGGTCTGTCCAACACATCACCGCCACACTTGGCATTGTGTGCATTCTTATTCATGGGTAACTTGCCTCCTTCGCACATACTTGGTTCCCAACTCTCCCAACATTCTGCTATTTTGTGGTTGAGGACCCATGCCAATTTCGGAACATCCGCTGTCCTGTTCTGAGCTGCCTCATTGGTCGTCGGGGGAAGTCCGAGGGAGCGCATGGGGGTGGTGGGTGTTGTGGACCTCTTGGGTCTCCGAGCTGCATGATCAGTGTCTCCATGACATGTGTTGGTCTTCAGATGTGGCTCTGGGCTGGGCTCCCTTTCATACTGCAGGTAGTCGTCCTGCTTTACACCAGTCAAATACCTGCTACTAACGCGCCTTATTGCCTGTTTTTGGATTGCATCGCAGATCTGGCTGGCCGTTGAGAATATCGCGAAGTGGTGTTTTTGTGTGTTTTTGCACGGGAACGCCTACTCTGTATATCATTAGCGTTAGTTGTCGCTCTCATCCGTGGCGATGTTTTTTGTGAAAGCTATGGCTGGAAAACTGGCGATTTCAGCAGTTTGAACCAGCTTGAGAATGGGGCGATAATTCTTTGGCCACTTTTGCTGCGCTAAAGTGACGATAACTCGGCGATAAGTCCTTGAGAATATGCCCCATAGTCATACGATAAGTGTGCCTTCATGCATCCGAAAGTGATCAGAGAACGGAAGGTGAAACTATACATTACCAAGCAGAAGGAGGTAGTGGTTGAAACGCATGTCCTGCTCCAAGTCACAAGGCAACTCATGATTCCAATCAAGAAGTCAGTCCCACATAAATTTCTGTTCCCACTCAAGGACTTCCAATAAGTTGAATACGAAAATGCAGCATCAGTACCAATCGGGACACAACCTCATCCTGACACTCAAAGTCTAGGTAGATTCGCAAAGGTGTCAATCAAATGTTCATTTGAACCCAATGTCTTCTGACTCTGACCTGTCCTGCAAATAGTCCTGGCATGCTTTGAATTCCCTGGACCAATCCTGTAACAAATCATGGCCTTCAAAGAGGCCACAGTGGAAATGTTTCAGATTGCAGCCAGCTCCCTAGCGTGTCCTTTGGACTTTAATGAGCCATAGGGGCCCCCACTTGGACTTCGCTGGTGGGATCTCTCACTACTGATCCCTCAGGACCCATTCCTTACACCATACTGCAGGTGATTCAGACTTCCATTCCAGTCTCAATGCCACGCCGGTCCCTTCCGTATCCAAGTCGGTTTCCATAGGTGCCAGAACTGGACCCAGTCTCAAAGCTGTTCTGCCACTCCAAACTGACATTGGCCCACGGCAGGTCTATGTTACACTATGACATTACTAAAGCACAGCAAGTGATTTTGCAGCAAGATTGTCATCCTGATTCTCCTCATCGACACCAGTACTACCAGAGGCTGGAGGCCTTATTTGATTCTGATTCTGATGTTGTTTAGGACATAACTACTGTCCCTCATGACATTGATGATGACGAGGAAACGGACAACGAGCTCCCCGTCACTACATCGATGAAAGGCTGTACCTAGACTTGATAAAATGCTTGGGTATAGATACATCCAGAGAGACACTGGACTAGACAGTACCTGTGCCACCAATATATGAAATTGCCTCTTTCACAGTAGTACGCGTAGGGCAGCAGAAGTGTTGGACTTCTTAAATTAACTAGGCATGCAACTAAGGCTTATTTGTGGACTGATATCCTTGAACCAGACCCTGCTTCATCTGAACCATTGACGTCATTTAACGACACCTTTACAAGCATGCTAATGGCCACTGGTCTAAGCTATGTTTGGGCCACCTGGCCAGTCGACCAGTTGCCCAGTGAGGTCCTGTTGAACCTGATGTTTTGACCCTGAAAGCCTGGTGGTTTAGGTGTCAACGAGTAAACTCAAATTACTTTCCAATGGAACCCACAGATAGGGATTAAAAGCATATTGATGTTTCGTCAAGAAAATATTTTCCTTGGCTAGCCTATCCTTGTGATTCTTCAATGACATGTGACATCTGGGCAGGTGTACCCATGCCTTATGGGACATGGTCAGTGAGATTTTGCCAGCTGTGAGAATTTGGGTTGTTGGTTTAGGGGGTAAAACCCTATTCAAGCAACAGCAACAATCCTTGTCAGGGCGAACCACAATCAGTCACTAAATTAACCTGTGTACCTCTGGTAGCTTGGCACAAAAGCAGTTAGACTTAACTCTGAGGTAATGTGCACGTTAAACAGAAATAAAGTGAAAACACTACACAAGAAAAATCCCACACTAATTTAGAAAAAATGGAGCATATTTCAATAAATTATTTGACATCAAAATGACAAAAAATCAATCAGTAGAACCAGAGTTGTGAATTTTTAAGTTTTAAAGTGTAAAATAGCACCTAAAAGATGAAGGCACCAACCACAGACAACTAGTCCCATGATACCGGGGCAAAGTCGAAAGTTATGGCCAACCGTGATACAGTGCGATTCGGATACACAAAGCGGATTGGGCCCGGTTTCCTTTGGATTTACAAGAAACCTTAACCAGAAATGTCTGAGAATGTAAAGTTCAATGAGAAAAGACAACCTGTGGTGTCCAAAAAAGGGCATTGTCATTGGGATGAAGTTGCGGTGAAGATTTCTATGTTCAGACTTAGTCTAATTTCTGGAAATCAAAAATCTCCAGCAGGATGAAGATGCAGGCTGTAGCTGATAAATGAAACAGCCTTTACAATGAAGGCTGACTCACATATGACTTTACAACAAAGGCTTTATGACTCATGCGTACAACACAAACCTCTACAATGAAGGATTTTACAAGAATATTCCTTTATCACTCATGCCTTTACAAAAAAATGTGTTTTAAAGGCATGAATAGTAAAGGCATATGTATTGTAAGTGTAAGCAAGAACAAGTCTGCAAATTACAGCTGCCTGAACCCATCGCCTCATTGTATGCTCTTTGCAGTACTATTATTTTAACTGGCTCCTGCCCTCTGCCAACCAAACTTTTGCTATTTCTCTGCTGGGCAGCAGTTTCCGTGCTTAGTTGGACTCTAATATTCAGGATTTTGTGGGCTCCTTTCACTGAGCGTCGCTTTTCAACACTTGGGTTCATGTCCCATCGCCGGCTGTGAACTTTCAGATATTTTTCCAAGGAGATGCAATAAAATGAAGCTAGTTTAAGAAGTTATGGGTGAGTTCTCATTATACCGGTTCTGAGATCCATCCTGGAGTAGAGGTGAACATCTCCACATGCACGGCAATTTGAGTGTGTGACTATCACGGAGCTAGGTTTGCGCTGGCAAGATTTTGAACATGCTTTGTGTACTTTACTGCTCAGTTCTGTTCAGAAAACATTATCTGAAGGTTCATCGTAGAGATTGCCTCTTCTCATTAATCTTTTACCATGCATATGTCTTTACCAAGCATGCCTTTACAACTAAATTTTCCTTAAAAAGGCAGGCGGGCTAAAGGCATATGCACGGAAAACTTTTTTGTCCTAAAGGCATACATGCTAAAGATGTATGCATTGTAATGATGGCATTATAACAGCATGTAATAGCATGCGTTATTCCGTCATACAACCAGCCAATGAGGGCTCTGCGCTGTTGGATCTGCCTTCGGCGAGGCGCCGCTGAGCATGATTTGCTGCTGCGGAGTAAAACGCAGTAGGAGCTGCGTGAAGTCATGTAAACTGGCGATACACCTTGGGTGGATCAGTGAGCAGGTACGTCCTGGTCTCCTCTCGATTCTCAGTGCACTCTTTGGGATTTGGGTTATGGCTGGCGCTGACCTTGCCAACACTCACCGAAGATGTCACTGCCTAGAGGCGTGCTCACTAGTCTTGCGTACCTTCGACCAGCACAGTAGAGCGATGCCAAAGCGCGAGCAATGCCTATTCAATGCTCACGCTCATCAGAATCTCATTTCGGCTTCCTCGGAAAATCTCCTTACAGCATTGTGGCTTCACTAGTGCCTTGCCTCCCATCTCTTAAATCGTGACTAACCCACCAACACTCGGGGAGTCCAACCAAGAAAGGTCACAGCAGCTTCAGCTGAATGGTTCCCATGCAGGTCTGCTTGCTCTCCTTTCTGTAGGTGCAAAAGGTCCATGTGGAGCAAGGATCCCACAATCATCACCAATATGTAAAGATGACTCGTACAAGAGGAGGTAAGTTGAAGATTTACTGGAGAGCAAGCATGTGGCAACCAACGCCACCAGTATCTCCTCCAACTGTTACCATCCGCTCCCTTCCATCACTACATTCCAGAACCTGTGGCATCACCTTACCAAGGTACAGGTAACCACACTGCCACCTTGTGTTTTTATACTTCCTACTCTACAGTCTGGTGCAGGTATGTCAAGAAACAAGAACAATGGTAGTGGGGGTGCTGGTTGTGGTGGCTTTGTAAATGATGCATTGGTTCATAGATGGTCTATACTGGCAAAATGAACCAATGGAAATCCATCACAATGTGGACAGTGTGATCATATTTCTTCAGGCACTGGATGAAAAATGCTGAGGCGTGTAGGAGACCCTCAAAGGGTGTCAATGTAGAGCGCGGGAATCCATGGAGGAGAGAGTTACCACCATCCAAATGCAAGAGTATGAAGGCTTGGGGGCATGGCCATGCCGCTGACTGTAATGGCCGCCTGGATGTGAAGCTCCGGAACCGTTAGCGCACATCCTCTTGGTTACTGCGCATCAACATGATGTATCTTCATCAGAGGGTCAAGATACTGAGTCCTCTGAATCGACAGAATTGATATCTGCTGGTTTTAGTCCTGTTGGCTCACCATACAGCCAGAACTGCGGGATAGGTGGGAGATGCCTAGCCTCACCTCGGGGACCCCGCAGCGGCAGAGACCGCGGGTGAGCCTGAGGCCAGAGGCTACTGAGCCTCACTGGTCCCTCCTTCCATGCACCCACACCTTCCTCACATCCCCATCCAGGGTTCGCGCCACTCCTGCCGGCCCCCTGGTTTCCACTCTGCCGGCCGCATCAGGCCTGTTTCGTTGAGCCTTGGGACCTCAGCGCACAGGCTCTGTTTGGGCCTACTGGACTGGAGGTGTGCTGGCACCTACTCCACCCCGTTTGACTCACTTGGAGGCTACCGGGATCCGGCACCGGAATACTGCCACAGCTCCTCCTGTCCCAGCCCAGCTGCGCTTTTGGGGGCCTGGCCGCCTCGTGTATCCTGGTTGCTGAGTCTGGCATTGGGACATCGTCGGGGCAGCCAAGGCCAGTCCGGGCACATCGGGTCAGGGACACCCCTGGCCTGCCTGCCAAGCCTAGTATGGTGACAACTGTGGCCCCCCCAGTCAACTTTTCATCTACAGCTGATATGGAGAAGACACAACATGTGAGTACACTGCTTACTCCCCATCTGTCATCTGACTGAGGCCCTTAGACCTGCCTTTCCCCTTTGCTGCATCATTGCTGAACCACTGTGGAGCCTCCTCATACCTTCTGGCGAGTTTTCCGCCTTGAGATCTCCACCAGTGCTCTGGCCCATGGGGTGAGACCCCCTACTCTCATTCCGAGTTTGCCTATAGCCCCTTCAGATTGTATCTGCTTCTCACCTTCTTTCC
Source organism: Triturus cristatus (assembly GCF_964204655.1). Taxonomy (NCBI): domain Eukaryota; kingdom Metazoa; phylum Chordata; class Amphibia; order Caudata; family Salamandridae; genus Triturus; species Triturus cristatus. The sequence goes on along the minus strand of NC_140591.1, from coordinate 138,849,887 downwards.
CCCACCGTGCACTGCCCCTGTGCTTGCTGGGCTGCACTGGGGCTGCCCCCTATAACGCAGCTCCCATCTACTGCCATTGTTCTTGCTGTTGCCCCTACCTGCCCCCTGCTTCCCTTTTTGGAATTTAGTGGACTCTGGGCTGGACCTCGGCCTCTGGCTGATTGATGCCTTCCCAGTCCGGCACGTAGCGCTTACAACTGCTACCTTTGCTGCCCCTGTTGTGCGCCTTGTGGTCTTCCACCATGAGTCGTGGTGAGCTAGATCAACAGAAACTTACCTTCAGCCACACCAAGGCAATCGGGAGGTCTGACTCCCTTTCTGATGCAGAGGATGGATATGGTGCAACTCAGATCACAGACCCACAGGGGGGTTCTGCTGCAATCATGGCAGAGCTCAGAGCTGACTTTTAGGCCATTGATTCCCATTTCTATACACTTGCTGCCTGGCTAAACTGCATGGGGGAACATTTGGGGCACCATGGTTCTCACCTTAATGTAGCGGAACAACGAGTCTCTAGTCTGGAAGATGTCACAACCTCCCTGAGACGGCAATTGGAGAAGACAGAACTTCTCCTGAAGACAATGGCTATAGAGAACGAGGACCTCAAACCACGCTCATGCAGGAACAATATTCACATAGTGGGCCTTGTGGAATCGATGGATATGGGGCGTCCAGAGCACTATGTAAGAGCATCCTCTCTGAACTATTTGGCACTCAATACTTCACATATAGGTTTATGATGGAAAGGGCCCACAGATTGCTGGGTGCCCATCCCCATTCCCCTCTGGGGACATTTCCGCATGTGCTTAATTACAGGGAGCGTGAAACTGTGCTTTGGCTAGCCTGTGTGCAGGGGCCATTGCAGTATTAGGGCACCACAATCTCCATTTATGCTGACTTTACGCTCACCGTCCAGGAGGTGCTGCAAAAGTTCACTGATGCAAAAGGCCCTACGACGCAAGCAAGGACTCAAATATGGCATGTTATATCCAGCAAGGCTCTGGGTGGTCGTGGAAGGCAAGGCCAGATACTTTGACACTCCAGCAGAGTACCACCCTAAGTTCGTGCCTCTGGACCTCCATGTTCCTGCCAGCGCAGATCTTTTCCCTAAAACTGAAATGCTCCCCGATTCATCTACTAACATTACTGAGCACTTGTTGTGCCCTCTTGCTAATTACCTTTGTTGAAAATCTGTCCTCTATTCATTATTGAAATGAGCCTTCTCATACAAACCTTAACCTACATACCTGCTAACACTGTACAAAGTGGGAAGCGATTGCCGAAACGTTGCCTGCTCACTATGGAGTACTCCATGGTCCACATATTGAGTTTTCGGTTTGTTTTTCTGGGTGTTGTTGGGATTCGCTGGGTCACTATTGCCTAGTGTGGGTAGGAAGTGTTTTTTGATGGTTTGCGTGGGTAATGCTTTCTGTTTTCTTTTTCTTTCTATTGTTTACTGGACAAGACCGCCCATAGCATCGGACACACAATTTTGCCTACATGACCCCTCCTTTCATATCAATGTCTAGGGGTAATAAACAGATGACAGAAATCACGTTTCTGATGTGGGATATCCACGGTCCTAACAATCCTCAAAAAGGCAAACAGGTACTGTCATATCTCATCAGACATGTTGTAAAGGTTGCATTCGTACCTAAGACGCACCACCCTCCTGAAGCATCCCCAACATTTTTGGTATCCTGGTGGCCCTGCTGAGATCGATAAATAATATAGCAATGTACACCCTGATGTATGCACGCATAGCAGCGGCAGTACCAATAAATGCAATATCGATGGCTGCTGTAATTTATGTAAGCACAATGATGTAAATACCAGTAAATGCAATGCCAATGTACTGTAACCTGTGCACGCTCAGAGATGTCGATATCAGTAAATCCATTGTCGATGTGCACTGTAACGTTTTTGCCCCCATAATGACTTCAATATCAGTGAATGCAATGCTGATGTATGATGTAACTACTGTATGTACAATAATGAGTATATCGATACATATGATATCAATGACCGCCATGCTACACGTACACACACTCCCTAACACGTATCATTGCTGTCATATTTATCCAAGATGACCTCCCCATCAACCCCAAGTCAGAGATTTGTGGTCAGACAGGCCCTGCGACCCAAAGCTACTGATTGACACATCACAGGTGTGGATACACTTATCCCAAAGACAAATGCGCACCAAGGTAAAACCCTCATCGATCCCACAGATAGGTAGTCACACCACAAACAGGCCCATGGAAATTGGCCCCAATAAAACACATTTGACCAAAAGCATGCCTTCCCAAATCACCACATAGTTAGATGCCACATGTAGTTAGGAACACTCAGCCAATCAGGACACCGCATGAAGTGATAACGCACTCACCACACCGGACATCTGGACACGCACACACTGGCTCACACTAGAGCCATCTGTGTCCATATTATCAGATGTTTCTTCTTGTTATTTATGACTATGATGCCTTTCAAAGAATGTCAAAGTGTTTTATTGTACCTAAAAAATGTTTTAAATCTATGTCCAAAACTTCTGAACTTTGAGACTGTCTTCAGACATGCCTCTGTCGATACTCCCCCGGCTGCTGCGTTTAATTTAACCAACTTTGTTCCCGTTTGCCAAACGCCTCTTGTCTTTTCATTTATTTAAGGTAAAATCATTTTCGAGCAACAGCCCCAGAGATACTTTGGCAATTATAGTACAAACTCTCGGGGGTGTGCCTCCATAAAAGGCTTCCCTTCATACCACTGTTTCAGATAAGAATAGACGTTATGTCCTTGTGAATGGTACATAGATGGTGCGACAAGTTCTCTTATTGAATATTTATGCCTCTAATGTAGATGATTTCCCCTTCTTCTAGGAACTGTCGGCCCTGCTTGGTCAATGTGATACTGATATTGTATTGTTGAGTGGAGATTTGAATCTCATTTTTGACTCCTCGGTGGACACCCCCAGCGCATATTCTGGCGGTAAAACCTGCGCGCTGCACATTATCCTCCAAGAAATTATTGACATACACACTTAAAGAAGTTTGGCGTCTTTGCCACTCAATCATACCGGAATACACTTTCTATTCCGCACCCAACATTGTGTGGACGTGGATGGACTACTGGTATATTTCTGAGAGTGCTGTACCATGGCTTAAAGATGTACAGCTTTTGCCACGCACATTGTCGGATCATTCTCCAGTCAAGCTAGTGATTGATTCCCCATGGAGGGGGTTGGGAGAAGTGATGGTGTATCCCTGCAATGGCTCTCTTAGATGCGGTTTTTCATTCAGAACTCTGAGACTCCATTCGTGAATACTTTTAACTCAACTCGGGTTCCATTTACAGCCACACCATATTATGGGATGCCTTCAATCATATGTATGTGGAAACTGTATTTCAAAACACGCGGGCATCCCCTGTGACATCTGCAATAATCTGGCACATGTAGAGGCCGAACTAACATATTGACAGGGCCTACTCCTACCACCCTGACTCTTCTTCCCTCCACAGATGATCCATTCTCATTGCAGGATTCCAGGTCCTCGCTGAGAGGGAATCTTTTTATTTCGGTAAATACTCCAAGGCCTCCAGATATGGCAAGGGTGAATGGCCTGGCCGGTATCGCCTTGATGGCCTCACAGATGCCTTTTTTAAGGCTTACAAAGGCATTCTTGTCCCATACCTGCTTGATATGAATACTGAGGCCCTCGACAATGTAGTCCAACCATCCACACTGAGAGAAGCATTGATTTCCCTTCTGCTTAAACCTGGTAAAGACCATCATTTTTGTGCATCTTATAGGCCGCTTTCCCCGCTTAATTTTTGTAATAAAATCCTGGCCAAAGCAGTTGCCAACAGATTGTCTTTGCTGCTTGATCATTTCACCCATCCAAACTAGATTTGTCCCTCATAGGTCCACCTATCTAAAGTTTCATGCAGTTTTCTAAGTTCTTAACAGGGCCTCCCAGGACATGCTGACAGTTGTCACCCTTCTTGACACCCTTTTTCTATATAACGCTATGTGGGGTTCCCTAGTGGATCCCTCTCCTTCATCTCCCTTCTGTATTCTGAACTGATGGCCCCATAAGGTCATCAGTTCCCTTTGTAATTTCCAGAGGCTCTAGGCAGTGGTGCCCCCTTTCGCCTTACTGTTCATCATAGCCATGGACCCTCTGGTCCGCAACCTTCAAGAAATTCACATGTACCGCGGTCTCAATTTTAAACCCGGCCCATTGCTCATTTCTATGTACGCGGATGACATTCAGATTTTTATTCAGCATCCCTCAGTCAATTTGGTGCGGGAGATTATTCATTTTAGTGTCCTCTACAGTCTACCTAATAAGTAGGTGAAATCAGAACTTTTCCCCCTTCCAGATGTCACAAAACGTTCACCCTGGGAATAGACTCTTAAATGGTGCGATGATTCGACCGAATATTTCAGCGTTATTTTACAGAGGGATGAAGAATAAGTGATTCATCTCATCAAGGGCCCTGCTACTGACAGGCTTGCAATCCAAATTGACTGGTGCATTCGGCCCCCACTGTCCATGGCAGGCCAGTTGCCAAAATTAAAATGGTAACACTTTCCCGCTTTTTATATATGTTTTAAAATAATCATACTATTGACCAACTTATTTTTTCCTACACTGCGCAGTCTGCTTTTGAAATTGATTAGGGTGGGTTGTAGGCCTCGGATCGCCTGGAACACCCTTATTCTTCACTAAGAACAGGCAGGGCTTGCAGTCCCTGACTTTCATACATAATTCCTAGTGGCTCAGACCCAGTTTGCATATCATTGGTACCAACAGATGCTTGCCTACCTTACGCTAAACCCGAATGTAACCTGGCAGGTGCAACGACCCTGGCAGCTCTGCTACCACAGGGTCTCAGGCTAGACCACTCAGATATCCAGACATTGTCCATGACATTTTGGACCTGACAGAAGCTCAGTCGGGTCTTGGGCAGTGACTTTTTGTACTCCCCTGCGCTTACTCTTTCACAAAACCTATGGCTGCCTCTGACACTTCAAACTATTGTCCAATGTACACTGACACAACATGAACTTCATACACTTTGTGACTTATTCCCGGATGGCAGCGTGCTTTCCCATTCAGTGTTCACTAGATTTGCTAATGCCACATATATGGACAAATTTATATTTCGCTGCCTGCATGGGTTGCTCTGCTCCTGCATCTTTTCCTACCCTGCAAGGGGACTCACATGGTCGGTAAACTCTAGTGTGCTTCCATGGCCCTCAGACGCACACATGATAGCAGGGTTCGGCTACAGTGGGAGGAAGACCTTGGTCATCCTATCTCCAACAAGGACTGGTCCTATTGCTGCACACAAAATAATCTAGTATCCCCCAGCCATCAACACAAGTTACTCTACTTTCGATTTTTGCACAGATCCTACACCACCACCGCTGGCCTTGCCAATCTCGATAATTCCAGGTCCTCTTTTTATGCCCCTAGTGTGGGTTTGTACACTTAACGTGGACCTGCCCCCCTATCGCCACGTTTTGGACTGATGTGTTTAACACATGATTTCGATTACTCTAAAGCCGTCCTCTATGATGGCCCTTCTGGGCAATGTAGCCGATGTCCTGAAGGATACCCGCAGGTTCATCGCTGTAGCACTGCTACTGGCAAAGAGAGAGGTAGCAATCCACTGGGGTAATGGGATCCGCTCTACATTTAAGGCCTGGCTCCATACCATGGCCTACTGCAACATGATGAGTGAAGTATATCCCACTCTAAAGCCCCCCACTGTCAGACCGTAAGATATTTGGCAACCTCTCTGCACCTACCTTCTCTCTCAGAAGTCAGATGCCCAGAGCCACGAACCCCGCTCTCCTTCTGCAACCCCATCATCATATTGTGCCAGTCAATGACACTGTCATACAGAGTTTGCCTTTTCCTCCGTCTTTCTACCTTTTAATGATAGTGCCCCTTCACGATTTATGAAGTGATGGGGCATATCATCAAGGCCCCGCGATAAAATTATCGCCGCTTTAGCGTCTGTTTTCAGGTGAAAAGCGGCGATAATTTTATCACACTATCAGCAAAGACACGCTAGCGCGTGTTTCCATGCCTCTGTGCCCTGTCCCTTAACGCCCAGCTTTGCATCTCTAATGATATGCAAAGTGGGCGTTCCTCACCAAAATAACGTGGGAAATGTTGCTAACAGACATTTCTCCTATCATCAATCTGCACGCTAACCTGCACAGCGATAAGAAAAGTAGCGCTAACCGGGCTTATCGCTCCTTTCCTTACGCCTGCTTTCCTTCTGACTTTGCCATGATAGACTATGTGAGGAGGATTGTGTGGATGAATCCACCTGCTCTATCATCAACATATCGCCTATCGATGTGCGATTATCGCTGGATTTCCTGGGATAATCGCACTTTTTGCGACTATCGCTGGATTACTTTTCACATTGGAGATAAGCGTTGCTAATAGCACGCTATCTGTGTGATATAATACAGCGATAGCCGGTGATATTTATCCTCGCGCTAAGCGCGCTTAGCGATAATTATCGCCTGCCGTTGCTGATATGCCCCGATGTGTCTTGATGTTTTCTCTACATATTGCATTCTCCGATGTATCAAACTGACATGATGCCATTAGTTCTTTGATGTATCATTAAACATCTCAAATTGTCCAATTTTTTTATTTGTGGAAAATGATAAATAAAGCTTTGAGAAAAAAAGAGTATGAGTGCTTTAACAGCAGTTCTGAAGTTGCTTTCTGAAGAAGCAATTTTACTTTCTTTAGAAGCAGATGGAGCCAGGCTGTCTTTGTTTTTTTAGCAATGTGTTTCTTGAGTGTGAGGTTGGTGCCCAGGGTAATTGTAAGTGATTCGGCCATCAGTGAAAATGTGGTTCTAAAATTGTCAAGGATATTGTCATGGAGCCAGGTTTGCACTGTTTCTCGTTTTTATTCTCGACAAATAACAGGAATTCTGTCCGGTGGGGAAAAATGTAAAGTGCCAGTTCAATTTTGCAAAATGTTTATGCAGGTGTGAATATACACCTGTTATATTTTAAGCATCCAACAATGTCTATGCAGGGGAGAAATTCGGAATTCACAAAAAAATATAGAAATACTCCAGCAGTTTTACACCTTTTTATGAATACTCTTGCAATTCTCCTGTGAATTTAAGAAAATGACTCTAAACCTGGGAATAAAGTTACAAGAGCCCACAGACCCCACTTTTTTTTTACTTTACCCATGATTAAGAGATAATCATATTCCATACGTTGATTTGTAATCTTGCTTCTTACAGTTCAGCGATTATTTCTGCACATGCGCCTTGACCTGACACACAGTAAACACATTGGTGAAGAAGCTAGGCTATGAGAAGGCCGACGAAACAGTGGAGTCCATGGGTTGCTACCTAATGCCTCCCTTATCCCAAGCACTTTCTTTTAAAATGTTCACTTAGAAAGTCCAGTGCTCTATTGTCGATATTACTGCACTTTAGGACACATTTGTAAAATGTCACAAACCTCATGATTTGGGGAACATATCCAGTCTGGGAACCTGTGCATCGGAGCTGAAGAGCACTGAGGCGGCAGGTAAGTTTTCTTTTTCTTTCTTTTATTATTGCACCCGTGCTCCCCCCACCACTTCTCCCTGCTAGGAGCTGCCACTGCCTGAATAAGAGTTGGACGGACGAGTTACCATGTCACAAACATGCCGGATGCCCCGTCAGCCATATTACAAGTGCATTATATCAAATGGTACATGTAACATGGCGGACAAGATATCCATCATGTTGGTGCTGAAGTAACCCATCCGCCATCCTCTAAATCAGGCCCATAGAAATGTTCTATAATACACAGAAATTTGCCACTAATGATGACCATGAACAGAACATCAGAAGCATTTCTGAACATCCTTTCTCATAACATCACTCTGCAGCAAGAAGGGTGCAGACGTTACTAACGAAGAATAGAGACAGCCTGCTAGAGCTCTTGGTAGTTAGGGAAAAATGGCAATATTTTACCTTCCTGCTTTTTATGGACGTGGGCGGATTTTCAAACAAGCTTGTTCTTGCACAAGCAGTATTTATGAGAGGTGCAAATGGGGCTGAACTCTACTGTGTGTTTACCCGGAGGCAGAAGTGTGGCTCTGGAGAGACATCAGGCAGCAAGAAAAACAGAAGTAGGATGTATGTACTATTGAGGTTTGAAAAGTAAACTCACAAGACTTCAGCACTTTCTGTTACATTGGCTGCATTTTTAAGACAAGGGTTCCAGGTTTGTAGCTAAGTTTTTGAGTCCTGTCTCTGGGTTCAGAAAATTCCCCTCCTCTGATATAGTAGGCTTGGTCTATTATCTTAAAATCTTGTGCTGACCAGCTACCTCAATCAATCAATCAATCAATCAATCAGTGGTTTCTAAAGCGGGCTACTCACCCGTGGGGGTCTCAAGGTGCTAGGTGGGGGCAGCTCCTCGTCATCTATATTGGTGTCCTGAAGCTGATGCCCATTGCTCATTGTAACTGCTCTAACAGTGTATGCAATGCATATATAAATTAGACAAATAGATTTGCAACAACCGTAGGGGGCAATAGGAGATCCCAAGAAAGAAGACCACCAAGTAGCAGACCAGGCATTGGAACTAAAAGGACCCTTATTTTGTCATAGTTGAGTTGACCATAATGATCAGATCTCCGGGGTTCCACGGAGGGCAAGCACTCATCGAAGTTAACAACAGTGCTATCAGTGGCTTTATTATTGGTTGCGATTAGGATCTGTGTGTTGTCCGCATATACAGGGAAGGAGAAATCACAGGATCTGATTAAAGCCGCGAGTAGGAGCATGTAGAGATTAAAAAAGCTGGACTAAGGGAGGAGCCCTGGGTACTCTGCAGTCAAGATTATGATATGATGAGCAAACGCTAAGAAGTGACACGGTCTGACTCATGTCACATAGGTAGGATTTGTCACAAATCCAGTACAAGGCCTCCTATTCTCATGTCATGCAATTTAGCGATGCATCTGGAATGGTTGACGGTATTAACGGAATGAGTAAAATGAGTGATGCGATGCATAGTCACCCTGGTGTAGTCCAGTGCAGCAATTAGCACGTCTTAGAGCCCGTTGTACACAAAGCGCTTTGCTTGACATTTAAAATATATATAAGAGCTTGACTTACTATGCTGGTCGGTATTATGACACCCCACACACCCTCTCCTGAATTAAGCCTTAGACAGTTCTCTCATGTCTACCGAAAAAGTAATGATTGCTTAAGTGACCCCACTTTCTGTTACAGATTATGCTAACTGCCAGTTACTCCAAGCTTTCTCACGTTTAGATAGGTTAGCGGTTCCTGTAATTAGCCACTTCAGAGAACCAAGACTGAAAAGTTGTGCAATATTTCCTGAAGCAGGGTATAGGAAGTGTAAGAAAGAGGGGGCCAGATTTACTAAAATTTTGTGTCAGGGTTGCGCTACTTTTGTCGCAGCCATGACAAAAAATGCTAGTAGTTATTTACAAACCCATGCAAGGGGTGATTTGCGCTGCTTTGTAAAACAATTGTAACGCAATGCATCAGCTCCCTTGCGTTACATTTTGTTCTGGGAGGCTTTGCATGGGTGGAGCATGCATTCACCTATGGATTGTATGCAATCCCAGATTTACAAAGGTTTGTAAACCTTGGGATTGAGTAAAATCGATACTCCTCCCAGAGGATGGCGTAGCAGGGAGAAACCTTTTTTTTCTCCTTGTTATTTGATTCTTTCTATGTGTGTTGCAATCTGCACCCACCCTGCACAAAACAATTCTCCTTGTAATGCAGGCACCCTTGCACTGTGGTGCAAGGGTGCTTGCATTCGCGCTTGGCTGCCTTAAGTGCACCAGCACTATGAGAGATTAGAATTGGGCCATATCTTAGTAGATATGGTGCATTTCTGATCTCTCTCTTACATGCATCGCATCACAGTAAGTTGCCTTGCTCTACTGCATAGCGTGAAAGGTTATTAAATCTGGCCGTGGGTTATTAGCTGAGAGGAGTGAAAGCCAAAAAGCACTAAGTGTCAATTGCGGTCTTCTGGTCAAGCTGGACCAGATAAAAGTAACAAGTTCAGGCCGATCGTGATGGAGCACAGGACCAAGTGCTCCCAGTTGTACAATCTGCCGATTGGAGAAGGATCAAGACTGAGTTGCATATGGATGGGTTCAAACTGAGGTGGGATGGTGTTCAAAATAATGATGGACTAGGATATGGCCTCGAGTAATTACCAGTGGCTGAGATTCATTGAAGCAGTCCAGCCATCACTTTTTGTATATTTTAGTGTGTCGCTGTAAGTGGGACAGGCATTACCAGATGAGGGTCCTACGTGGGTACAGTGCACATTGTGTCACTGGAATAAAGCTATACCTAGCTGGTGAGCCCTAACTAACACTGGTCCTGGGTTGCTTGTGTTCTGGTTCAGGGAGGACCTGGCCAGGCAGTTCAGGCTCTACTGTTCCCGTTGGAGCAAGGTCAAGACTGATTTGATATGGCTGGGTTCAAACTGAGGAAGCATGGTGTTAAAAATAATGATGGACTGGGTGAGGACTGAGTAATCACCATTGGCTGAAATTAATTCAACAAAATCAGGGTAATTCAACACAATTCAAGCATTACATCCATCACTTGTATACTATCATCTGATGCTGTAGTGCCAAAATGTACCTCATATCATCCTGAGGGAGTTTCCTGGAAGACTGCTCCTACCCCTCATTGACAAGACTAAAAGGCCCACGTGCAGGGTGGCCAAACAGAAGCTCAAAGGTACTGAATTTCACCCCCTTCTGAGGCACTTACCTGTAAGCAAAGAGACGGCATGGCAAGAGGAAGGACATTCCACTCAGGTATCCCCATAATCAAGCCCGCCAGGGCTTGTTAAATCTTACAATAAGCCCATTTGTCAGGGGTGGTATTGTGTGGAGAACTCGTAGGTTAGCCCATACTCATCCCACATGACCCTCATGTAGGTAGACATGAAGTTGGTGCCTCGGTCAGACACAACCTCCTTGGGGAATCCCACTTGTGTACATAACCCCATCAGTGTTCTGGCAACTGCGGGCTCAGTCTCCTTCCTTAGAGGAATCGCCTTAGGGTACCATGTGATATGGTCCACCAAGACCAGGGTGAACCTATAGCCTAGGGCAGTCATAGGATCCAGGGGCCCAACAATGTTTATACCCTCACTCTCAAAGGGTGTTCTCCAACGGGGAATGACATTTGGGGGGTTGTTTTGCCCTTGACTTCCTACGTATAAGAAATTGGGTTGTTAGTTGACTTGGCTGTGAGCCCTGGTCAAGCAGCAACCACAATCCTTGTCAGGAAAGGCACAAGAAAACCCTAAATTAACCTGAGCTCAAACCCCTGGTAGCTTGGCAGAGAGCAGTCAGGCTTAACTTAGAGGCAGTCAAGCTTAACCTAGAGGCAATGTTTAAAGTATTTGTGCAACACTTCAAACAGTAACACAGTGCAAACACACCACAAAAGGAGCCCACAATAGGAATAGAAAAATAGAGTGATTGTTAATAAACAAAATAAGGTCAGAATGACAAAAATCCAATTAGTAGAACGGAAGATATTGAATTTTAAAGTTTTTAAAGAACATATTGCCAAAAGGCATAACACGACAACTGTGGATTTCTGGTCACGCTGGATTGGGACAAAAACCCAAATTCTAGCCGACCGTAATGGAGAGCGAGCTGGCTACAGGGACGCACTTGGGCCCGCGGAAGAAAAATACTTTCAGTCCTGGTTTGCGGACCATTGCGTGATTCCACGTCGAAGATGTGTCACACAGCCATGCAAATGCATCTGTTCCGAGATGATTCAAAGCTGCGTTGCGTTGATGGCAATGATCCCATTGACGGGGTTTACGATGCAAAGTCGGGTGTCAGGAATGTGATGCGCAGTCGAGGAGAGGTGTCAGTTTCAAAGAGCTGGGGGCTGCTATGCAGAGTCTGTTGTCATTATCAATGCTGCAGTCGTCGAGACATGCGAGTACCTGTGCTGAGGATACATTGCACAGTGGCAGTTCCGAATTCGATGTGGGCTGCGGTGGCAATGTAAATCTTTGGGACAGGTCCAATCAACCCAGAGGAGGAGATGCATCAGTTCTGCTTGATCCGCTGGGTGGCAGAGCACCTTAGGCCCACTTCCAGGACTGGGGTGGCACCACTTTGAATGGTAGACTCACAGATGACAGATTCCAAGTGCAGGAGCAGGGCTGTTGGAAGCCTATTATGTCCCTGAGGCTTCAGATCAGGAGGCCAGCCAACTAGCCCTTTGAGGCACTCTAGGTTCAGGAGAAGCAGGTCCAGTCCTTATCACCCATGCAAGTGAGTAGCAGGTCAGCACAACAAAGCAGGAGTTCAGCAGAGAGGCAGACCTTCAGCTGTTCCTGGCAGAGTATCCACAGATCCAGAAGAGTACTGAAGTGGTGGGGTTTGAGGTCCATCTTTTATACTCTGCTGCCCTGGTTCTGGAAGGTGGGAGAAGCTTTTAGACAAGGTCTGAGAAGTGAAACAAATTCCCTGCCTCCCCTGCCTTGGAGCCACGCTAATTGACGTGACAATGCAGAGCTGTTAGGTTCTTTGTGTTCGGACAGGACACAGCTATTCAGGTGTAAGTGAGGTTATATCCATTTCCTCCCTCCCATCCTGCCACTAATGACCCATCCAGTCACATCTAAGCACCCACTGTGGTTGGCTGTCTAGGAGGAAAACACAAATTCCAACTGCCATCTACACCAGTCATGTGACCGGAGACAGGCTGCAGGCACCAAACAGCTAAGGTAAGAAAATGCCAACTATCTAAAAGTGGCATTTTCAGAGGTGCAATTTAAAATCCAACTTCTCCATGAGTTAGAATTGTGATTCCAAAGACATAAAAAATGAGTCAATTATGTTTTCCGATTTTGAAAGTACGCTTATGAAATTTAATAAGGCACCTCTAATGCTCTTCTATGGGAGAGATAGGCCTTATAGTAGTAAAAAACAAACGCATGAGTTTATTTCACTACCAGGAAATGTACAACTTAAAAGTACATGTACTACCTTTTAAACACGCTGCACCCTGCTCTCTGGGATGTCCAGGGCGTACCTTAGGGGTGACTTATATGCATAAAAAGGGAAGGTTTAGGTCTGGCAAAAGGTTTATTTTTCCAGGTTGACAATGCAATTTACACTGCACACACAGGCTCTGCAATGGCATGCCTGAGACATGTTTAAAGGGCTACTTTAGTGAGTGGCACAATCAGTGCTGCCAGCCCACGAGTAGCATTTACTTTACAGGCCCTGGGCACATGTAGTGCCACTTTACAAGGTGCTTACAAGTAAATTAAATATGCCAATTGGGTATAAGCCAATGTTACCATGTTTAGAGGGAGAGCACTTTAGCACTGATTAGCAGTGGTAGTGTGCACAGAGTCCTATGGCCAACAAAAACGAATTCAAAACAAATGGTCGGAGGAAGGCAAAATGTTTGGGGATGACCCTGCAGAAAGGGCCAGGTCCAACACTGCTGACCTGGCAGGTGGTAAAGGATTTGCAGAATGCATCTGATTGCACTCTCATCTGGTGCCAATTGAAGTGGGTGATCACCCTCACAAAGGTTTTGGCCTGCCCCAGATGACCTACCAGGGGAATGTCATGAGCCAACACCAGTAGGAGGGCCCTGTAGCACTGGGGGATCACCGACATACAGGTTGCTCCGTACAAAGGGACCTTAGGCTCTCTATACATTAGACCATTCTGACAAAAAATCAGGTGATCACCAGCCAAACAAGCTAATCAGTGGATATAGTTTTTCAAGAGCTAATAACGGATGGGCTGCCACCTGCTCCCTCTACTGTGCTGTGGTGGAAAACCTTCGAGCAGCTACCGGGATACTTGAATATTCCGAAGGCAGGCCAAAGTGAGAAGAGTATATCTCCTAAGGAATCAGGCACTTTAGTTGAGCAATGTGTACAGGAGTTCCCTTCTCTGAGGAAGGTAGATGTATGCCATCTGAGGAAGATGAAAGAGCTCCAAGTCTTTGAGAGGCTAAAACTGTGCCACCACGATGAGATTGAATCTGGGGGTTTCTCTGTGAAATTTCAGAAGACTCTCAAAAGTTTGATGGGATGCAGTACATGAAAACGTTTCTAACCAACTGACCATCAACCCGTCTCCTGTAGGCCTTCTGCGTTCTATATGGGTATTCATTCGGAACCCAGATGAGATTGTACAATAGAATGAAGGGGGCTAGATTACAGATTACTGACTGAATATGTGTTGGGGTAAATCTACAATAATTTATATTCATGATGTACCACACTTGAAGTCAATGTGCTATGGACAAGGGATATCACATTAAAATGTTCACAGTGGTCACTGACAAATGATGCTACTAAACATGCGATATGCATTTTTTTGTAGCAACGTGCACACAGTTCAGTTGTTAAACTCTAGCAAAGGATATTTTCAACGCATGAAGAAATACATTTTCAATGTTACCCCTTCACAATAAGCAAGAACAAATCAAACATTGCCCAGTTTACTGCCCTTTTCTGTTTTGTGATATCTAATGGTTTAATCAGCCACATATTGCAGATAGGCATTTGTTTCCATGCCAGCCCTTTACCCAGCCTGCAATATAACATCCTTATGAAGGTACATAGCTAATCATTAACAAACGTAGTCACCGTACAATCGCTGAACGATTTTTATTTACAGTGTTCTTTTATTTGGTCTATGCATTCTTTGAAAATGAGTAGCCTAATTACCTAGGATAAAGTGTTGCTGCAGTGCTTATCTCAAAACGTGGATCCTTTCATCAGGTGAACTACAGTAAATATCGAGTTACAGAGGGAGCAAGAAAGATTCCCTAACATGAATGCATGCAGTAAATTAATATCTGCTCATAAATGAGCTTAGAATAGAGGAATACCTCAAATATGAAGGGGGACAGCAATTTGGACATCGGATCTCTAGCACAATAGGTATTTTTCTACGAAACATTTGTTGAAGCATGTGATTCGATTTGAAGACAGTTTACATGCAGATAAGCCTGTGCAGAACCTGACATTTTTGTAGTGCAGCCTTATTACCCAAGCATTAATAACTATACAGTAGCAGCTCCTCTGCTAAGGAGGCGGTGCATCTCCCCACTGATTTTAAGCAGTGTAACAATAATTTAATGTAACTATCATTTTATTTGTTCCAGCGGCTTTGCGGGCGGGTAGGCGAGGCTGCTCTGCTCTCACAGCAGGGCATGGGAGGAGCGGTTTGCCCACTCCAAGTGCATATGAATGCTTGGCTGGCCCTCTGGGGCTGACCAAACAGTCATGTGTACTTTGCATGTTCCGCACCCAGACTGCATTACAGCCTGGTTGGAGAACAAGTCCAGGCCCCCAGTCCTCGTCTGAATGCCTGAACCACGGCACTCAGACCAGTCACAATGCTGCATTGCAGTGTTGTGATTGGTCAGGGGAGCCTGGTTGTGCTTCCTGGTTCCTGTTCCAATGCGGAGAAGAGACGCAAGATGCGGCGATAAGGTAAGTGTTTTTTTTTTTAAATTGTACTTTCCCCTTCCTCCTCCCCCCGCCAACCGCGATCTGTGCCAGTCGCCCCTAAAATAGTGTGAAAAAAACAGTTTGAATGGGAAAAGAATTTTAACCCCTTAACTTCTAAGGCTTTCCCTACCAGTGCTGAACCGTTTTTTGGCTATTTGGGGGAGTTCGTGCTTAGGCCTCTATAGCTTTTTTCCCATGTAAGGTATACACACCAAATTTATGTCCTATTTTCCAACATCCTGGGAATTTGAAGGGTTTGTTGATTCCCCTGGACAGGACAGAGAAAATGGCAAAATATAGCTACATTTTGGATTTTTGTGGATAAATAGATAAAACATGCACTGCAAAAAAGTGTCAGTTTTTTTTCCTAAAATGAAGTGGAATCTACTAATGCTTTGCTGTGCTCAAATCAACAACTTCCCAGGTTTCAGAGCTGAATCAAAAAACGTTTTTTTATATTTTTACCAGAATTTTATCATTTTTCTAAGAGGTAGCATATTTTTCCTATTTTTTATCCTTTCAATCTACTTTCAGTTTGATGTGGAAACCGGTTTGAAAACTAATGGGTGATCAAGGAAAAGTGTAGATTCCTGAAAAGTAGACAAACATCGGAAATCAGCGAGGGGTCATTTGTGTAGATCCCTTAAAGTTTTCCCAAGTAACCTAACTGTTAAACTAATATTACGCGCAGCGCCGTAGGAGCCAGCAAGGGGGTGAATAACTGACCGTATCAGCGCCCGGAGGACTACAGGCACCAGGAGGCAGAGGGGCAGCGTCAACACCAGCGACCCCTCCCCCTGCACCGGACCTTTAAATCTACCTCGCGCCTCACGCCCCTGCGAAGCCCGGGCAAAGGGCGGGCCGTCTGTGGCCGTCAGGGGCCAGAAGAGGCCAGGCCGGGCCACTTCTCTTCCCAGTCGAGATCAAGGATTAAGAATAGGTAAGCGGAAACTTCATACCACACAGGACCAGGGGGGGGGCCAAAGCTAAAGTCCCTAGAAAGTCGGCCACTATTATATCATATTTAACTTCAGCAGTGGGGGTTTTAAGCTCAGAAATCTCGCAGGCTGAGAGAGAACTTGGACTTGATTCCACCGTAGCACAACAAACTGCCTCCTTGCAGCCCATAGGGAAACATCCCGTCCCACTCGAGCCTGTTGTTATTGTTGGCCCTCCAGCCCAGGCACCGGACCAACACAGTGCTGCGGGTGAAGAGTTGGTCCCGGCTCTACCAACGATCATTCCTCAACTTACGCCTCATCAGGTCCCTGCAAAAAAAAGATTATCAAAATCTCAATCCAAGGGCACAAAGAGAACGAGTAAAAAGTCAAACAAGCGGGACCCTATATCTATAAGTACCTTACCGGACACTAGTCCAGTGACTATCGACTCTTTCTACTCTTCGGTCCGGGATATGGTGGAGAACATTTTTTCTAGCCGGCTTGAGGAGACCCTTACCAATATGGCTAAAGATATTGTTGACACTCTGAACCTGTGTGTTGCTAGCTTACTAGAGAAATGTGCCCAGATTGATTCCACCCTTTCAGCTATAAACAAGGCCCGCAATCCCCCTCTAAATAGTACCTCTCCTAGACCGGTTTATTCATCAACAGATGGTGCAAATAGTAGGTCAATGGGGGGTCCATCTAGGATTTCGAGCCTAGCTGTATCGCCCAAGCCAAGTCCCAAAACTACAACATTAGAAGTAACGGACTCGGAGGCGTATCCGACTAGGCAGACTAGGTCTTTAGTCCAATTTAGGCCTCATGATAAATCTGTTAGCAGGCATATTCCATCTAACACTTTAACTCAACCTTGCATTAATCTCCCCCCTGAGGCCGACCCGTTAGTGGTTATTCTGGTTAGTGTCCCGCCATTAGTGCACGGTAAGGTTGAATCAACCGAAGCACTATTGTCGGTCACCAGGAAATGGTGTGATCAGAATTGTTCGGGCGATGCTAATATTTCACGCTATATCCTAACAGCTAGGCGAGTTAGATGGATAGGAGGCACCAAGAAAAAAGTCAAAGGGGACTGTGTGGTGGTTAATTTTAATAACCCCTATGTAGCAACACGTATGTTATGGGATGCCTCAGATATGGCTGGGGAGGTTGGTAACATTAGGGCCGTCCCTCTAAGCTTTTTTTATCCATCTCCCCATAGATTTTCTAATGCGGGTGGGAGTTACCGACCCGCAATACGTTCGGAGACCCCACCGGCATTTGTGCCCTGTGCCGCATTTAGTGAAGAGGCTGCGCCCTGGAGTTCCCCTAAAGTTTTTTCCCAGGTTAACCCCAGAAATAACAGGATAGATAGGTCTTTAGATGTTACTGTCACATCCAACAGGTTCTTACCCTTATCCCAGTTGGATGTAAATGATTGACTAGATCTCTCTGTCCCCAAACACTGCAGTATTGGAAATGAAATAGCTAACTTAGGGGACCCTGGAGTCTTCATTAGGCTCATGAGTTGGAATGTAGCTGGGTTACGCTCGAAACAAGATGATGTAAATTGGTTAAAGCTTGTTGCAGGTTTTGATATTATAGCTCTACAGGAGACCTGGGCTAGGGAAAATAACCTGTGGATTGATGGCTTTAAATCTTATTTTCAGCCTGCCTTACCATCGGTAGCAGGCAGAGCAAAGGGAGGGCTGTTGTTTCTTTTTTCTATAAAACTTAAGGCCAAGATTTCTCAGATAGATACAGCCTCCCATAACTGTCAAATGGTGGAATTCATTACTGAGTCTCAATCCAAAATATTGTTTATACATTTTTATAATGCAGGGGATTGTGTACCGGAGAATGAGCACTTTAGTTTTCTATCAAAATTTTTAGATATGTATAATGCTCGTCAAACCACTTTTGTACAAATTATTTTTATGGGTGATTTTAATATTCATCTTTGTGATTTTAATTGTAAGATTGTTGATCCTCATGGCCCTCCCCACTCTGTCCCACCACACTTTGAACATTCTTCCAAGGGTGAGGCTCTTGAAGAGCTCCTTCAACTGGCGGATCTTTTTGAGCCATGTTTTTTAACTAAGAGTGAACGGATAGCGACATTTGAAGCAAGGGACTGCGAATCAATTATTGATTATATCTTCCTATCCCCTGCTCTCTTAAGGTTGGTTCATAGGTACTATGTTTTTCGCTCACCATTTAGTGATCACAATCCTGTGATCTTAGAACTAGATAAGGGTTTCTGTCCTAAGGAGGTCCCATTGGCCCCAGTTCCCCCTATTTCCTTGGCCTCTTGTGACCAAGGAAGGAATCTAAAGTGGGCCAAAGTAGTTCCGGAGGATTTTATGGAGAACCTATTTGTGAAATCAAGAGATGAGTTTAGGAAGTGTATGGACCCTTCTACCGCGGGCAGAGAGTTAATTTCCGCCTTTGGTTCTATCTGTAAGCAGGTTTCTTCAGACCTAACCATCACTAGCAAACCGCGTCCCTTACAGGGAAAAAAGTGGTTTGATACTAGCTGTTCGAGGGCTCATCAAAATGTATTAATTGCCCTAAAAAAGCTACCCCGGGATAAGGCCCTAATAGCCACCCTTAGGAAAGATTAGAAATCTATTATCCAGGGTCGAAAAAAAGAATTAAAGCAGGAGGCCTGGGATGCCCTAACCTCAGTTGAGGTCCTTAAGGATAGCGCAAAGTTCTGGAGTATAGTCAATAGTCCACTCTTAACAGGGAAGGAAAACGCCCCACTCGATATTAATATTCCAGAGGGGGAGTGGTTGATCCACTTTGAAGGTATTTATGCAAGTAATTTGATTCTTGACATTTTTACGGTCCCTGAATCTTACTCCCCCCTAAACCATTTAACATTTAATAAGAATGACGTAGGGAAGGCCATTAAAGACTCTGCCTCTTATAAGGCCCCAGGGCCAGATGGTGTTCCGTTGGATCTCTATAAAGGGGACATTGAGCTCTGGAGCAACATCTTAACCAATGTTTTTAATGCTAGCGTTGTGAATGGGTTCCCGGAGTCTAAATCAATTATTATACTGATTTTTAAAAAGGGAGAGAGGGGTGCCCCGAGATGTTACCGGCCCATCTCATTAATTGATTCTGCTGTCAAAATTTTGGGCAAAGTGATCCTGAATAAAATCTCAGACTGGGTGATGGAGAGATGGATTTTATCGGAGGTGCAATTCGGTTTTAGATCAGGTAGAGGTACTATGGCAGAGTGCCTCAACCTGTACTTGTTAATTAACAAGTATACGAAAGCCACTAAAGGATCCATATATCTGGCATTTATGGATCTATCCACGGCCTTCGATCTGGTGAACAGATCGAAGCTGTGGGTGATCCTGTTGGATCTGGGAGTTGATCCGTGTCTGGTTCACTTCCTAGCGGAATTGCACAAAGATTTGCACGCTGCAGTTAGGGTCTCCCATGAGTGTAAATGCACACGCCACTTTAAATCGGTCAGAGGGGTCCGCCAAGGATGCATCCTGGCCCCCTTACTTTTTACCTTATATATTAATAGGCTAGACTTAACCTTAGGTAAGGCCAGCCTGGACACTCCGCGTATAGGGAACAGTCCCTCCCTGCTCTTCTATACGCACACGATGCTGTCCTATTGGCTCGTACCCCTCTGGGATTACAGAGACTACTGAACTCTTTTGGGGAGTTCATGAGCTCATTGGACCTAGTGGTGAATAGCTCCAAATCACATGTTATGTCCCTGGGCATACGGAAAAACAAAGTGAAACCAGAGGATGCTGCTTTTTAGGTCTCGCCAGACCCAGCGCATGCGCTGGTCCGGCGAGACTTATTGAGAGGGCTCCAAAAAGTGCTACCAGGCCAGCCTAGAGCTACAGTGCATGTGCGCGGGCACGCGCGCCGCTTTTACCACGATTACTTTCACTTTCGTGGCCGCACGACCGTTTTGATGTTTGATCGCGATCACTTTTGCGGCCGCACGGCCGCTTGGCATAGCCAATAGGTCTCACTTTTGGGACCGTATAAGTATTTAGTTATGCAACTGTTGCATGGCTAAACACTTATAAGGTCCCAAAGACGAGACCTATTGGCTATGCCAATGCTTGTTATAACTGTGATGGCAGCTTAATTCAAGACACTGCGCACTTTATCTTATTCTGTAAATTTTATGCTGAAAGCAGAAAGAAGTACATTATGCCATTGTTGCAAGGGAGAGGATTCTCTCAAGTTAAACCTGCATTGATGTACTTGCAATTACTAGACTGCCCATGGAATATTTTTAACATTGCTAACTTTTTGGTTTCCGCGGTGCGGTCAAGGAAAAAATATGAAGCCCAGCTTGGATTATGTCTTTAGTGTTATATGTATTTGTCTGGATGATTTTTTATGATGTTTTTTGTTATCATATTGTATTATTACGATGTATCAAAATATTAGTATGAATTTTTGTGATGTACTTTTATGATTTTAATTAATCGATTAAAGTGGTTTGACTGACAAACTAATATTGAAAATGAGTAGGAGAAAAGGGACATTTGTGACAACATTTTCATCTGTAACCTTTTGTCACAATGAAACAATATACTATTACAATCACTAAACTCTTCTGGTTACAGGGATATATACGGTTTATAGGTTGTCCAAGAACCCAAGGTACCCAGAGCTACCAACTGAGCTGCACACACTTTACAGTGGTTTTCATTGTGTACCAAGAACACACCAATTCATATGGTGAAATATGTAGACTGAAAAATGGGTATCCAGGAAACCTATGTATTTCTGTATGGGTGTCAGATATGGAGTTTAGGAGCAGTGGATATTTATACACCTCTGCAATTGTGGGTACGCATACTAGCATTTGATTCAGATGGCATTTTTCAAAATGTCTTCTTTCTTACACACTAGCTTAAATTTGGAAGTCACTAATGTAGTGAAATCCAATTGGTAATAACACATGTTCTACAATTCTATGTTCCCACGTGTTTTCTGATGAAAAAAGTACCACACCTATGTGGAGTGATCTAGTGTGCGTGAGAGGAAATGGGCAAAAACGCATCATGGACACATCACATTTTTTGCATAAGCTTTTGCAAACCTCTAACTTTGGCTAAAACACGAGCGTTTTCTACATATTTATGTGAGGAACACTTCTGGAATCTGTGGGGAGCCACAAATTTCCCACCACCCAACATTTACCCAATTGTCTTGATAAAAATGGTACCTCACTTGTTTTGGTAGACCTAGTGCCTGCCACAGGTAAGGGCCCAAAACGCAACATGGAAACATCATATCTTTCTACTGAAAACAGACCCTTTTTTGCAATGTAGGTAGCTGCGTATTTCAAACCTTAGGTCAGCCTGCCCCTAGGGAGACCTAGCATACCTGTACATTTTTTAAAACTAGACATCTACGAGAATCCAGGGTGGAGTAACTTGCATGGCTCTCACCAGGTTTCTTACCGAGGAGCCCTGGCAAACCTCAAACTTTGGCTAACAATACACATTCTACTCAGATATATCTGCAGGAAAGTTTCAGAACCTGTGGGGATCCACAAATTTCGTACCACCCAGAGTTCCAACACATCTCCCATTAAAAACGGTACCCCACTTGTGTGGGTGGGCCGAGAGACCACCACACCAAGGCCCTAAAGCACTACAAGGTGCGGTCAGCGACAGGGGTAACTATGGTATTTGGGGCTAAGCTGAGCCACCACCTACGGAAAACTACCAACCACAGACATTTATGATAACGAGACATCCAGAGGATTTTATTTTATTTGTTATTTTATTTATTGAGTTTTTTTTATAGTACAAACTTGTCCTGAGGGCATCAAAGCACTTCACAGAGTTAGCTCAAGCAGCAAATACTTGAGATACATTTGGAGTAAATACAGATACATAGTGACAGAAAGTGACGAGGTATATGAGAAATAGACTAAGAAGCAACTACGTAAGATACATTTGGAGTAAATATAGATACATGGTGACAGTATGTGGCGAAGTGTACAAGGACATTGGGGAAAGTTGCAGACACAATTTTGAGAGGTAGTTGCGTTACACATAAATACATAGCACTTCACAGAGCACAGCGGAAATTGTACAAGATTACTGGAGGCGCAACATTAAACAAAGTACATAGTAATAGTACAAAATGGCGAAAGAAGATGAACAGTAGTAAAGATGGACGATGTAGTTCTGAGGTAGCTGGGGTAAGGCCTTGTGAGAATGGGGGGAATTAGAGGTAGAGTTTTTCCCCAGGGTAGTGGTGCACAGATTTATTTATAGGGTGTGGGGAGGATGTTGGCAGGCTAGTGTTGCAAGGATTCTGCTCAGGAACAGAACTAATCTTGGGACAATAGAACGTCAGCAGTTAGGGACTGAATCACCATACCACCTCACTACCATGAGCCCGAGTACAACTAGCTATAGTTCCTTACATGCCCTCCTACTCATAACCAGAGGAACAAGTGAATTGCCCCCCCAGAACACAACACTCCTGATCCTCTCAGGGGTCGTGATGACAGGACACTCCCTTTCACTCACACACTCGTGCTTGTCCACAAGAAGATATGAAAGAGGCACGAAGGAAATTTGAAATGTTTATTTAAACTACTGTGCTCTGAAATGCAGTATACGTGCCACAATCAGAAAACAACTGCCTAGCAAAAACAGCATCAGGATTGTCAATAAACTGTATATTATGAAAAGCCCTGTCATATTATAAGACAGAATAGCCTAAACACCCTCCCCTTCTACAGAAGCAAACTGATTATACAGCAAAGGTTTCTGGATTTAGCAGCAGATCCCGTACCATAGCATACACATATGAACGTTCTACATCTGAGATACAGTCGTGATCATATCTCGGGAAATATCTGTCTCTCTCTGTCTGTTACATTGCTGAGCAGAACACATTAACAAGGTAGATTGTTGCTTGACCTTGTCTGCTATTCAGACTAAATCCCAGGAAATAACTGAATGAGAAAACGTCTGCAGGTTCTGTGTGAAAATATAACACACATATAGCACAAAAGCAAGTGTGTTTATATAGTAATGTGTGCACAGCTAAAGTGGCCTGTGTCGTGCACAGTGAGGCTAACATAGGAAAAACTACAATGGCCCTATGTAGAAGACATGACACTAGTCAGGTGCTTTATGTATTTGTTGAAGAGAAGAAGCTTCAGGTTTTTCTTGAAGTGAGGGAAGAATTGATTTTCCAGCAGTTTTTGAGCCCGTGAGCTCCAGATTCTAGGAGCATTCCCAGAGAAGAAGCAGGTGCAAGATTTCACTCTCTTAAATTTTGGAGGAATTAAGAGTAGACTGGGCTTTGTAGCGGTCTCTTTTGGCCGTCTTTTAATAGTTTATTTGTGAGGTAGATTTTTTTTTCAGTGTGGAGCGCTTTGTGGGCTATGCAGACAGTTTTTAGTATGACCTTTGCCTCAATTGGCAGCCAGGTGAGTTGCTTGAGGGTGATGTGTTTAAAAGAGCCTTTCCCCAATGTAAGTCTAGCCACAGCGTGGAGTGGGGCTTTCAATGGGGCCAGGTAAGATTTTGGGGCACACGCAACCATTGCGTTGTCACAGTCCAGCTTGGGTAGCACTAAGGATTGGACCACTGTCTTCGAGTCTTCAACGGGGATTTTTTAAATTTATTTATACGTTTTTTTATAGCGCTAGCTAGACCTGAGGGTATCAGAGCACTTTACATATAATGCGAGATCATTAGATTGAAGTACATGCAAAAAAACAGACAAAGAAAATCGTTCGCCCGCAGTGGTAGTTACAGTATGCAGACATAGGAAACGCTTGAGCTTAAAAAATGTACAAGACATAGTTGACCGCTGAAACACTAATTTAACCGCTACAACTGGTCAAGACAGAGTGGGTATGAGCTTTTGGGAATATAGGTCAGTTAGGGTGTGTGTTTAAATATTTGTTGAGCAGTAAGTGTTTAAGGTCCCGTTTGAAACGGAAAAATGACGGGTTGCAGCGCAGGTCACTAGGGAGTGAGTTCCATACCGTGGGAGCATTTCCAGAGAAAGAACGTGTCTGAGAGGATTTTTTTTCAGTTTGGAAAGTATGAGAAGGAGTGCGTTGGAGCTCCTTAGCGATCTGGCTCTACCAGCTTTCGAAAGGTATGTTCTCCAGATAGTTGGGGTTATGTGTGAGAATGGCTTTGTGGTGATGCAAGCGGTCTTGTAGAAACATCTTCCTTTGATTGGGAGCCAATTGAGACTCTTGAGGGCCGGTGTAATGTGCTCAACCCGATTGCAACCTGTTATTAGCCGGGCTGCCATGTTGAGAACTAAACTTAAGGGGGCCAGGTGAGTTTTCAGAGTTCCTGTGAAGATGGCGTTACCATAATCCAGTTTTGAGAGGACAAGTGATTGCACTACCATCTTAAAATCTTCAGGGGGAATGAAAGGTTGGATTTTCTTGAGGTGTTTTAGTGTGAGGAGTGCTTCTTTGGCTGAGTTGTTGATGTGGGCTTTCAATGACATGTTTCTGTCCAGGGTGATACCTAAGGACTTAACAGTGTTGGACAGTGTTAGAGAACAGTTTAGAGCATCCAAATTCTTGAGCCACACTTGGATTGGTAGCAGGTTCTTTTTCGGGGAGAAAAGTAGTAGTTCCATTTTGCTGGGGTTCAGCTTTAAGTGGTTGATATTAAGCCAAGTTTGTATATAGATTAGTGAGATATTCAGATGTAGGATGTCACTGGGTGATTTAATGTTGTAATAGAGTTGGGTGTCATCAGCATATAGGTGACCCCTGCTTGGTTCAGGATAACCGTAAGGGGTTCCATGAAGAGATTAAAAAGGGCCTGGGAAAGAGTTGAGCTTTGGGGTACACCATGAGGGACTAGTATTGGTTTTAAGAAACAGTTGTTGTTTATTTGTATTTGTTGCGACCGATGTTGCAGGTAAGATGTGATCCATCTTAGGACTGTGCCATTGATCCCAGTATGGTTCTTGAGTGTCTCAAGTAAAGCAGGGTGATTTACGGTATCGAAGGCAGCTGATATGTCAAGTAGAATTAAGAAGCATGCCTCACCTTCATCCAAGGATCTGCCAATGTCATCCGAGATATTGAGCATAGCAGTTTCAGTGCTACAGCCTTTCCTTAATCACGATTGAAGGTGTCATGGAGGTTGAATTCTTCTATGTGTTGGTTTAATTGTTGTAGGATGCACTTCTCCAATGTTTTGGCAAGAAAGGGAAGGTTGGTTATAGGTCTGAGATTATTGAGGTCATTGGGGTCGGCAACTGTTGTTTTGAGTGTGGGTGTGATTTGGCCTAGTTGGAGGCAGTCAGGAACACTGCCTGAGGAGAGACATGAGTTGATGATTTTAGTTCAGAATGGGGAAATGATATGGTTGAGGTTTTGAACTATTGTGGAAGGCATGGGATCCTAAGTGTGGGATGTGGGCTTCAACTTCGCAATTATATTGAAGACTTCACTTTCAGTCATAGGTTTAAAATCGGACCAGTTTGCTTTGTTTTTCAGTTGAAGGAGATCAAGGTTGAAATTAGTTTTTATAGAGGCCATACGGTCCTTGGTTACATCAGGAGGTGGTTCTGCCATGTAGGGGAGTGAGGCCGAGGGGAAGTTGGTAGGGATGTCAGATTTGTGACTTGGGTGAGGGATTGTTCAATTTCTGCAACTTTATCAGCGAAGAAGTTGGCAATTTCTTCACACAGCGTTCATTGGTGGCTTTTTATTTGTGTGTGGAGAAAAGGATAGTTTGCCGTTTAATAATGTTGAAGAGCTCTCTGGGTCTGTTCTTAGCGAGGTTGCGAAAGAAAGAAGCTTTTTCTCTGAAGATGTGTTTCTTGTAGGAAAGCCGTGCCGTTCTTAGGAGTGACAGGTTCACTGTAGAGGGGTTTTGTCTCCATAACCTTTCTGACTGTCTGAGTTGTCTCCACTCGTTGTTAAGATCAGAGTTGAACCAATATTTAGATTGGATAGATCTAGACTGCTTCAGTTTGAACGGTGCCATTTGTTCCAGAACAGCAGATACCTCTGTGATGTGGTGGGCAGTGAGGTCATCAACTGTGTGAGCGAGAGGATGGTGCTGTAGTTGGGCACAGATCCTTGTCTCCAGTTCTGTCATTGAGATTTGGTTTAAGTTCCTGGCCCAATGCTGGGTCTGTTGGAGGGGGTTATTTGGGATCTGAGGTTGATCTCTATATTAAACAGTATGACATGGTGGTCTGACCAGTCAATGCGTGTGATGGATCGAAGTGAGACAAGTCATTTTTGGTGATAATCGCATCTAGAGTGGCGCCTTTGATATGGGTCGGTTCATTGCAAAGTTGGTTGAGATCGTTAATTTAACAAATGTTAGTCAGATTGAGTGTGGGATCATCAGGATTGTTCCAGTGAATGTTGAAGTTGCCCAAGAAGACATCCTTCCAATCAGTTAGGAAGAACAGTGTCAGTAGCTCAGTTATTTCTTCTAAGAAGAGGATGTGATCACCAGGAGGGTGGTAGATGGTGTGAAATTTGATGGGAGAGGAGCCTTTTGCAGTGAGTTCTACTCCAAGGTATTCGAAAGTCGAATATTTTGTGGTCTTGAAAGTAGAGTGATTGATTCCATCTTTGTGGATGGTTGCTTGTCTGTCCTGTCTAATGATGGAGTATCCAGTGTTATATGGCTCTTAGGGACATTTTCGACATTGCTAAGTTAGCATGAGCTTTGCTGCCATGATGCTGCTTTTGCACAAGTTACTACATGACTTTATTTTTGCAAGCCTTCGTTTATGCCTTTCACATGAGAACTGTCTGCTTTTCACATTTTCTGCTGAGTTCCTGGAGTTTTGTCCGAACACGATGTGCAAGGTCAATAAACAATGCCCCTTGTTATTCTGTTCTGGCCAGTCCCTAGCGCCTAGCGACAACATGCTAAACACAGCTGCAAGGCTGGAGACTCGTGCTTTGATATTACAGGGATGCATGTTATTTTAACACACATTTGTAGAGAGCCTTTCCATGGAGACGAGCTACGCTGTTCCTATGATTTAAACCTGACATCCAGGCTTTCAGGTATGGGGTCTGCTGTAAAAGCCCAGAGATCTTCCTTTATATAAATTAAACTTCTTCCAGCCAAGGGGAGGGTGGTTAGGCCTTCTAGTCCTTATTCCACTGTCTTTATATAAAATGACTTCCCCCTTTGTTTTCTATGGAATTGTAACAATGCTAAACATTCTTAGTTTATGTATTTTGCTGCTGGTAGTGGCTCGTAAAGTGTATTGTAGAGCACGATAGTTAAAATAAACATTTTGAACGCTTACTGTGACTCTGCCTATTCTCATTGTGGACAATTACGAGTGAGTGAGCGAAAGAGTATGTCTTGCTACTGCGATTCCTGAGAGAGTCTGGAGTGTTGTGTTCTGGGTTGTCTAATCATTTGAAGCTCTGTGATTTTTGGAGGAGTACGGTTTTGGGATTTTGGGTACTAAGGTGATAGGTTGGTACACCCCTATACACCAAGGTCCTGTTTTCCTGCGCATAGTTCTGTGTAGGTGCAGAATCCCCGAAACACCAGGAGGTGCTAGCAGGTCAAGTATGGGAGGAAGGGCTTGACTTTTTTAAGGTTATTCAGCGTGTAGAATGTGCTTTTAGCAGAGCCATTGTTTCATGCTTAGGTGACAGTCAAGTGTAATCCCTAGGGATTTAACAGATTTGGAGAAGGGCAGTTTGCAGTTTAATGCTGTGGGGTTGTCTAACCAGCTGTCTATGGGAAGGGATTTTTGTTTGAGATCAATGAGAAGGAGCTCAGGTTTGCTGGGGTTGAGTTTGAGGTGATTGCTTGTCGGCCTGTCTTGAACTGTGGGGAGAGTGTTATTTAGGTGCTGGATATCTTTGACTGACGAGATTTTCATGTAGAGTTGGATGTCATCTGCATACAGATAATTAGGACGTTTGCTGTTTGATGATATTGAATAGGTCTTTTGGTCTGTTCCTAGACCGGTCATGTTGATCTCAGAAAAAGGTACATTTTTCTTTTACGATGTGTTTTTTGCATTTTTGGCATTCGGCCGGAGGATCGAGATTGGATTCATGTTTACAATGTATCATTTGATTGATGGCTAAGGCATTTGACGCACTGATGGAAGTAGCTGCCATTGCTGCAAAACGCTTTCCCATACTATCCAGTCTTCGGATATCCTTATCAGGAGGAGCTGAACAAGGGGTGAAGGAGTTTCTGGAGCGCTGTTGCACCTCCTGCATAACAACTGACTCTGGTCGTGGATGTCCATTTAAACATGCAGGAGAAGGCTCGGGGTTTTATATTATTTATCCATTCTCTGAACCACAGTTGTGACAGAAGCCGGATTCTTCATTAATTTGAGTCCCTCCTCCCAAATGTAGGTTACCATTGGAATGGCTCTTATAGATTTCCTGGTGGATTCTTTAAAATCATAAAGGAAGCCTTATGCATGCTTCATAGGGAAAGACAAGTCAAATCTTTTAGACGCTCGCTCCATTAACTCATGGAACATCCCCAATATCCTGTGGCGGAGAACTGGCAGGAGAAGGTGAAGGAGAGGGTGAGGCTGGTGCAATGTAGACATTCCACTCCCTACCTGCACGGTCTGTGTCTCCTTGCTCCGGCTGCTCGTCCGATTCGCTTTCAATATAGTCATCTCTAATGGTTATGGCTCGAAGGGACGCCATACTCTCTTGAGCTGGAGGAGGTTCGGAAGCCTCATGTAGAGGGGTTTCAGGGTGTTCCGGACTGCGGGTAACTGGTGTTTGCGATTCCGGAAAACATTTATAATAGTCATCCAGCATGTGCCTGAGATCTGTGACAATTGAAATTGGCACTGCTATGGTGTCACCCCGTGAAGGTGGCACATTTTTATATTACTCCTTGTAGTCATAATGTTGTTGGAAAGAATCATATTGGTGCGACCTGGGCAGAGGACGATCTTTAAAACAAAAATCTCTCTCCATATACTTAGAAGTCTCACCTTGGTAGTACTCCGCATTGTCAGTGTCTTGACACTTCACTCTTAATTGTGAAGGGCTGTATGCTGGTAAAAAAAGGCCCTCATCTACAGACTCTTCCATATCCGGAAAACGTGACAGAGGAAACAGAGGTACCTTGCTTAGGAATGTCAAATCCGATGTCATCTATGCAGTTTCCAGTTGTAAAATGTCTTTTTTCTGTTCAGTTGATGACATTGTCGACGGAGAGAAGCACTTTATCGTAATTGTCGTCATCAACCCCTTTATTGACTTTGGGGATTTAAACACCGTCATCATCGGGGCAGCCATCGACAAGGGTGTCGATGAGGTAATCACTGTCACCCCTCTCGCCGACAAAGTTGTTTTCACTGTCACCGGTGCACTCATCGTCGGTGCAGAACTGAAAGAAGCCGTTGGCTGTGATGTCAATTTTCCTGACATTACCAATGAGGGTTTGTGAGCAGTGTGAGGCATAGAAGCAGAAGTAGTCGATGGTCTCTTGTGACCTGAGCTTGTAGATGGCTCTTTAGAGGCTGATTTTTCAGATGTTTTTCCAGCCTCTAACTTTTTTGACTCAGTTTAAGATGAGGTAGAGGCCTCATTTTTTCGCTTTCGCTCTGGAGTAGAGCGATTTGAGCTTCCCTCATTATCTGAGCCAGATTCAGATCTGGACTTTTTCTTCTGAAGCCATAATAATAATCTGGCCTCTCAGTTCTTCAGAGTCTTGGCAGAAAAAGTTCTGCAATATTTACAATCCCTCGGCATATGGTTGGGATGTAAGCAATATAAACAGTCCTTATGAGAATCCTCTGAGAACACTCTTGTCTTTCCAAAAGATCTACAAGGTCTGAACAGTCTTTTCTTAGATCCTCTGACATTTTTTTTTAATGAAGCAAACACACAATACTTTATGCTGAATCTCTTCAAGAATATTCCTAAAGATGAACTGGGCAGGGTCAAAAGTTCACTAGTAGCAAAAACTGAGCAGAGCTCAGGGAGACTCCCTCACACACAACGTGTGGTTAGAAATCTGAGGTATGGTGGCTCTCCAGGGGCTTGTGGTCTGTGGGCTTATACCTCATTGGTTGAAGTTTAGGTCTTTTTTAAGGATGAGAAGGGGTTAACAAATTCAATTGCTTTCGCAATGCTTTTTAATGTACTCCTTTTAGTACTGCCTACCACCATGACGAGGAGAAGATTCAAGCATGTGAATCTAAGAAAGATTCAATACTACAGTAGCATTCTGGGAGACTGGGCTCTGTGGAATTGTTCTGAATGCATCAACACAAGGAAGTCATTAAAACACTACTTTTTAATTGATTTCCTTGAGAATCATTACGTGTTTTCAGGACTTTTCCACCTTTTTATAGAAGAAACATATTTGCAGGTTTCATAGGTATGAGTGAAATGCACTCAAGACCTATCTTGTCCCATTTGAACTGTGTTATTCCTACAATAGCCACAGACCGAGGCACTGAACTAAGAGTATCCAGCTTTCAGTCTGCTCCACTCAATACAGCCTTCTAGCTATTCTAATCAACTTCTAGAATAGCTTTAAAGTCTTTAAGTAAAAATGTTACCTGTTCCAACCCCCAATCTTTAGGACTCTCTTGGACTCCTTTGGTAGTCAGATCTCGCTTGGGCTTTCAAAAAAGGGAACATTTGTACTACTCAAATTGATTCATACTGAAATACGCTCTCCCATTGTTTTCTACTGAATGTTATAATTAATTTAGGTACTTTAAATCTCCGTATCAAATTATATCCTTTCTATGTCATTGTACTTTTTATTAATTCGTTTTTTTACATAGCAGTCAAGTAAGTGTTTAAATTCCTCTGTCAGACAGCATATACAAGTAGCGGAGTGGCGGAGTATACCTACAACATCAATGTAAGCTGCCAGCAATTCTAGTTAAGGTAACACATTTTGATTGCTGCCCATGTAATATTGTCAGTGTTACTTCTGCTGAAAAGTTTAAGGAAAATGTTCCCATTATTGAGTACTCACAACTGTAAGAGATTGGTTCATCTTGACCAGACTTGACTAGTAGAACACGCTGTTTCTTGGCCTGCTGGACTACTTGAATTCCAGTCTTGAAATCATTCAGAATCACCTCATTCTTGGGATTAGCAATTGCTCTAGTCTTTCCCAATCTTCACTAGCTTCCTATCAATAACAAAGTCCGAACTTTGCTGCAAGTTGCTTCATGGCCCTGCACTACTATACCTCTAAAATCATTTTTTAAAATACCGACCCATAAGGACGCCTTATTCATCATGTCTCTCACTATGTTATGTCCTTAGGTTCAAGTGTGCCTTCCCTAGTGGTTGTGCATTTCTTTAATCTGAGCCATAGCATGGACTGACTTATCCCTCTCTATCCAAACGGCCCCGGTTGCTTTTAGGCTTCTGCAGACAAATAAATCCTTCCTTTTTTGCCAAGCCTAGGGCATGTACAACTCTTTCTTTTGGTACTACTTACCACCAGTAACACAAGAATGTCTTGTTCATCTGTCTTAGAAGCACTCTACAAATTTCTACATCAACCCATCAATCAGTCAATCAAGAGATGTACACAAATTGAATTCAACGTAAGATAAAATACCTCTCTTTAAAATGCTCAGAGCCAAGACATTATTGGTTATAGATTCTCATTTTTAAAATGTGGACACTCTCTCCGTGAGATTTAAGACATGTTCATTGGCCTGTAGATGCAATCCCTCTCTGTCATGTCAGAAAATGTTTGGATAGACCTCTAAGACTGGTTCCGGTTCTGGATGGTCTGGTGTTCACAGGCTTTGTCTCCCAGAGGTACGGGCGACCCTTTACAGTAGCCATCATGCCATTAACAAGTAAATGCCTTGCAGGTAGTGCCTTCCAGAAGGAACCCCAAGGAGCGAAAAACCATAAAGTCAAAAAATCTCCAGCTTTATGAGGAAAACTGCTCAGGAGTGGCTGGTCAGTAGACAGCAAGATGACAAGCAGAAGTCCAGGCTAACAGAAGTAAAGAAAAGATGACAGAAGAATATAGTCAAGGACCCAGGAGGCAGACTGAAGGTGAACAGGGAAGAGGATGAGACAGAATAACTGGCACAAAACCCAGTAAGAAAGCACCAAATCTGCCCCAGGAGTGAGGAACACGACAAACAAACTACTCAAAGCATTGCAACACAAGGAGTAGAGGGATTTCCTTCCCTTTATAGGTCAAAAAACAAGAAATTACCTGCAAGGAACATATAGAATTGGGAAAGACTCTATGGGAGTTAGTTATTTGGCAGCCATCTTCGAACAGGTAGAATATCTATACCAGAAGTCCTCACTGAAGCACTCTGGGAGAAAGAAGGCACCTGGCAATAAAGGCTTTGACATCGTCTCCTTGAAGCAAATCCTCCATGGTGAGGACCAATGTCTGGGATGGCTGCAGTAGTGGGATAGCCGTTGTGAGGTACAATTATTTGGGTAGTGCAGCAGCCCACCAAAGCTGTCAGAGCTCTCCCTGAAGCTATGGTCCAATATGGACTCGGAAATTAATACCAGATAAGACGCAGGTCTCAGCAGCAGCAAGTTTTACGTCTGCCATAATTTAATGGTTATCCTCCCACATCTCTGATCAATCCCATCTCCAGATCCCAATGACTATCATTAACCTGTATAGAAAAGTCAATCTTCTCCGCCAGTGATGTTCAACCTTTGCAAGAAACTGCTCAGAATGAATCCTCTTTGCAGGCTATAAAATTAGGATTATTCTGTATGCTGATGACATTTAAGTTTACTAAATGTGTCCTTTGTCAATGACATTGACCATCCCAGAGCCTATCTCTTTATCATCCAAGTATAAATGTCACCAGTCTACCTAAACAAGATAGAATGCATCCTCATTGCAGACGATAAGCCCAGATGTAGTCCTGGCTCATCAGAATGGAACTGGATGGATTTGCACCATAACTCACTACAAACATGAAATTGATTAAGTTTACCATTGACTCTATTTCCTTCACAATCCACATCACCAAGAAAACATAGATAGCTATGTAACAACTCTCCCTCCTACAAATTGAGTAGGTGAGTGCTGTACCAGCTCCCACACCTACAAAGTGAAACCGTACAACATGGAAGCATACTCAGAGCCACAGTCTAATCACTAGTTCTCTCCCACGTTATAGGAGCTACTCCCTACTCATCAGTGTTTCTGGTTCCACCATTAACCCTGTTAACAGAACACGCCACTCACATCTCTCCTACCTTGAGAGTTCTATACTGACTTCCTCTCTTGACCCACATTATTGTTGTCGCACATACAGAGCAGTGACCTACAGTACCCACACCAATATGGCAGAATGACTCAACATTTCAGGGGTTGATAAAACACAACAAGCCAGGAACTCACCATGTTGGGGGAAAAAGGGGACATCGCTCATGCAAGCCAACTCTGCACCACCAATGTCAAACAAAAAGATCAGGAGTATCCTTAATCTATCTATAGAACATCACAAGATTCTCACTGTTTACTCCTCTGAGTGTGAGGAAAATGTGGAATTATTCCAAAATTTAAGAAACCAGTCACACACAATAAGATATGTAAAAAGGTTAAGGAGTAACGTCGAAGGAACACCAGTGGGGGGCCTTGAAAACATGTTAGGAACAACACTTAGGCTTCTCATCATTGGTGGCTGTGTCCTGCGGTGAGGTAGAGATACTATTCTTTATGCTATACCCTACTGGGAAACCAAGCTATTGAATAGTGATGTGCCGCCTAGGGTGTCTCTAAGAAGGATATTAGTGCCTCAAGTAAGTCCCATGAATATCAATACCACGTATTAATTATTATCAGACGTGATAAATATCTCCAATGATGAGTTTCCCCATAATAATGAGAAATAATACTCTGATTTTGGTGCTTTATGCAAGAAAATCAGCATGTCTCTATGATTACAGAAGCGTTTTTCTCCTAGTGATTTCCTTCCCACATTAAATGGCTTGTGGAAAATTTCAAGGGTGAATGTCCAATGTAGTTTTCTCCCCATTACTGGTAACAATGAGTCAAAATGAAAACTGTAAAGTTACCAAACCACTCTGGCACCATCAAACAAGAATGAGAAATAGAGGAAGAGAAATAAGGCTGCATCGGACAGATAGAGCTTAGGTAAATGTGATGCAGAGCATTGTTTGCCAAACTACTCAATCCTTCATGAAACCTCTAAAGCATAGTGACAACAGTGTGTACAGGGCATCTTACATAGTTGCCTGGGATATCTCTGTAACAGGAACTGCCATGTTGTGCATATCAGTGTACTTCTACTGATAGAGACATTCCACCAATGGGGCGTGGGTCTCGGTGAAGACCTGAGATGCAGCACTGAGGCAACTTGATAGCCGTCCTGTATTGCTAGTGTTGCAGGCCATGCACACGAAAATAGGTGTTCTCAAGGTGCACTACCATAGTCTTTTGTCACTGTCAGAACCGGAGTCAGAGTCATCATTCTGAATTTTGCAAGTGAGATAACTGGGTGAGATCATCATATATATGATGGAGCAGAGCCCACACCATTCCATGTTTTATTACAAGGACATAGTATTATTGCCCCTTTTGGGGGTAAGACTGGCTTTTAGTTGTCAAGGAAAGGAGCCTCTCTATCTCCTGCAAAAATATTGAGATGCTGAATATCGTAAAGGTGGTCTGAATGGAGAAGGCAATGACAGTTATTGAGCACAGTTCTTCAAAACTGAAAGGAACCATGGGTCTTTGGTTATTAGGCCCATTGGTGGTATAAGAGGGAAGCTTTTCCCTCAGTGGTTTGTAGTGGGCCTTATGAGAGAGTGCTTCAGAGGGCAGTTTGTCCTTGAGTACCACACAGGGATGTCATAAACTTTATTGAGCATGGAGACGTAGGCTTGTTATCTTCTTGTGTCTCCTCTTCGGTATAAAGGACTTCTGAGTCTTAAAAGACTGGAAAGCCTTTGCTGGTTTGAAAAAAATATGTGGAGGTCTGGAACTTCCAGTTGTGTAGCTGACCATCACACAACCAAATCCATACTCATGGTCTTGATGACCGTGTGAAAGAGGTCCCTGAACATCATCAGTTAATGTCCATGTTGAGCATGAGCAGGTTCACCCATGGGAGTGGTCTAGTAGCACGGAGGTATAGTGTCAAAACATTTGTTAGAGATGCTGACCATAGCTTATTCCTGGAATGAGGCTCAACATTGGCTGCCTGGGGGGTACTCCTTCTTCATGCCACCCTTTTTCTAGCCTAGCACAGCGGCATAGGAGTGAGGGCTGGAGTGTAAGACGCACATGGACTGTGACATGGACTGCCACAGGAGGAGCAGGATTTGACTCCGCCATGCAAGCCTCTAATGTCATCTGAAGAAACATAAGTGCCAAGTTTGCTCTAACCAGGTAATCCGGAACAAAAGAGGTGCCAATGTCCTCACTTCTTTGAACACTGTGCCAGCCATGCAAAGAATACTATGCCTGTCACCAGCAGACCGTGGCAAAGTGGAGTGGAACAACAGAGAGAAATAAAGATGCTAGATATCTTCACTCTGCCTGTTCTTTCTGCTGGGCTCAACTTGCACGGCAGCATTGCTATCGAAAATTAGAAATAACTCTTTTAGCACTTCTACATTGAAATTCAAAACCACTATTCCTAATATGACTAAAACTAATCTAAGCAGCCCTTTCCAAACTGGGTTTAGAGCGAAGATGTCCACAACATATCAAATTTTTAGGTTACAACTTTTACACTGGACAACAGTGTGTATAGAGGGTGGCAGTCTATATTTAATTTTTGTGGACCTAAAATCCAAGTGTGACCTAGTGCTGAGGGACAAACTGTGGTCTATTCTATTGGATATGGGGGCCCCAGCTTATCTTTGCCACCTGCTGAAACAACTTCATGATGGCAATTTTGCCCAAATCAGATTTGGCAAACTTGGAGAACTTACTGCCCCAATACCTCTAGATAGAGGTGTACGTCAAGGCTGTGTCCTGGCCTGACCCTCTTCTGTCTTTTTATTAATGGACTAGTTGAGGCTTCGATTGCAGGGAAGGACATAGATGCACCTAAGTTGGCGAGCAGCAAAGTACCTGCTAAGATGTTTGCAGATTACACTCTCCTGCTTTCAAAAACGCCTATGGGCATTCAGGGGGCCCTTGAGAACTTTTATGTTTTTTGTAAGAATAGGGGGCTGGAGATTAATGTACACTTGGCCAAATCCTGGCCTAGAAGGCAGACCTCTTGAGAGGGTGTCTGTTTTTTAATACCTTGGAATTACGTTTACGGAAAAAATGGACTGGGGTGCTCAAGTCAAGAAAGCTAGCCTAAAGTTGGCCCAGACAACGGGGGGCCTGACAAAGGTATTCAGGAATTGGAACAATAAACCTGTTGGTCCGGTGGTGGAAATATACAAAGCACAAGCTAAAGGGTGATGCCCTATATGGGGCTGAAATCTGGGGCCACCGTCCATCGGACACTTTAGGAAAAAATGAGAACTCTTTTGCCAGCCAGCTATTTGGCCTTCCCCTTAGCTCCCCCCTTACACCGCTCCGTCCTTGGTGTTAGACCATTTGCAGACAAAGCTGCCCTTAGACTCCTCTTATTTTGGTGACGTCTGCGGGGCACCCCAGAACTGGCTGTATATAGGGAAGTGTTGAGTGACGTGTTGAGTTTACAGGGTGCGAATAAACTACTGTGGTTGGCTTCCATTAGGGACACATTTGTGGCCATGGGAAGGGGCAATCTGTGGCACAATGCAGAAGAACCCTATCCCAAAACATCTAGGAAGGACTTGATATGGAGCTACAAGTAGTATATACTTGCCCGCCTTCAGGGGAGCTCTATGTCTGTTACACTGACCATAGTGTTTTTAGAAATAAAAG
Organism: Triturus cristatus; assembly: GCF_964204655.1. Classification (NCBI taxonomy): domain Eukaryota; kingdom Metazoa; phylum Chordata; class Amphibia; order Caudata; family Salamandridae; genus Triturus; species Triturus cristatus. The sequence goes on along the minus strand of NC_140591.1, from coordinate 138,812,511 downwards.
CTCAGTACCGAGTAGAGCATGTCCTGGATGATATCCAGCCGGCCCTTGCAAAGTAGTTATACCTGCAGTTCAGGCATGGGGTACTCCCGTTGCATGCTTTTACAAATAAATGGGAGGGACAATTTGGGTTATCTGGCTTGTAGCAATGCAGAGGAGACAGAATACCATATAATGTTTTTCTGTCAAGGCTATAAGAAGGCGAGATATCAATGTTTGATTCAGCTATGTAGAAACCTGGGAACCAAGCGCTGCAGAGAGGCTTTTAGGATACTGAAATACAACACCCACTTGCCTATTGTGTTTTCAATATCACGTTTTTTATTCTCCATGTGGTGCGTACATAGAACTCTTTTGAAGATTAGCCCATAGGCCTTGGCTGACCACCCTATTATATACTTTTTAATTGGATCAGGCATATTTTGTTCTATACTTTGTTTTTGTACATTTTATATTTGTGTAAACTTTTTAATGTGACCAGGAAACGACAGCCCTGATGTTAGCAACTGAAACCCTGGTTCCTGGAAAAGGGCGCATGTTTATGCAGTTTGCACACATGAAAAGATGTTCTAAGGAACTTGCACTTTTTTGTAGGCAATTATAATGGAGGGATATGGGGCCCTTGTCCATGCCTATTTGAACTGCCCTGTACTTTTTTCATCTTGTTATTGCTTTTGTATTGCACATGTATTGCACACGCACTTTAATGAATCTTGTATTCGTAGGCCAATCCCAGGTCATTGGAGGTGGGTATGTGAAATTATAGAGTGTTTTATGGAATATTAATGTGATGCACAAGCACTTAACAAATTCCCTTTCCTTTTTCTCTTATTTTTCTTTTAAATTTAATTTAATGTAATCTAATGTACTTTTATGGTCAATATGACCAAAATGAAGATTTTTTATGATGATGATGAATCTAAGTATTTAACGTTCTATAAGTGGTTGAAATTCTGTAACTCTCTAAAGCTGAAATATAAAGTAATGTTTGTAAAAGATGCAGTGAAATCCCTGAAATACTACACACAGCTAAGCTTTCTTCTTCAGTAGCAGCCGGTGTTTGAGACGAGGGGGAATCTGGTGAGAGGGGGTGTAGGGGTCACAAAGGGAGGGGGCAAAATAAAAAAAAATGTAAATAAAAAAAAATAAGTTTAACTGGCCGCGTGGCACTCCTCTTCTTCGACACAGGCTCCCAGAATGACCTGCGGCCAATCCTGAAACTGCTCTCACATGAGAAAAGCTTCAGGATTGGCCTGAGTGCACTCAATTTGTGCTATGCAGCTGGATTGGAGAGAGCTTTACTGTGCATCACGGTTTGGCTGGCCTGAGACGGCTGACCAAACATTTATGCGTAGTGAAGGGAGGGCACTGTCACTTCACTCAGTGCTGTTGCCCCGCCAGGCCCCATCCCTAGGACTCGTCAAGGAACGAGAAATAAAAGTATCATTTATTTTTCCTTTCCTACCATTCATGGGGGGGCGCCACTCCTCTGCCATAGCGGAGGAGCCTTTGTGTATTCCTCTTCTCTAGTTCATCTTGTCCTGGCCACTGAATATGGTGAGCTTGTCAGCCAAATAACCAGGGGTGCCAGTCGTGATGCATTTTTAAGATGGGGCCGCTGATTTTAAAGATAGTTCAGGCCGGCAACGGGAGCAAGCGGTTTTCTATCATATTAGGGCTGATGTTGACATATTTATTTAGGTTCTTAAAATGCTTTGGTGTTAATCCCCTGAACCAGGGCATTGTGAGCTTCCTGATGCAAGCGGACTAGAGCTTCAAAGCAGTTCTGAAGTCGCTTTTTCAGAGATATGTTTTCACTTTCTCGATAGCAGAGAGAGGAGATATCAGACCATCTTTATTTTCTTGGTGATATGTTGCTTGAGGGAAACATCGGCGTCCAGAGAGAATTCAAGTGACTTGACATTGGGGAAAAGTTGGGTTCAAATCCATTGGGGTTTATGTTGTGAAGCCAGGTATTGATTCGCTTTTCTTTTTTATCTCAGTGAACAGTAGGAATTCTATTTTTTAGGGGGCTTGGTATCAGGTAGATTCTGTACATTCAGGTCTGGATTAGGTGCAAGCACTGTGTGAGGCACGAAGGTCTGGACGCGAGGGTACTTCCAAATATAATTGTGCATCTTTAGAATTTTGTTGAATGTTTATGCTGTTGTCAGTGAGTAAAGGGGCTCATTGTAGAGAATGAAGATGAAAGGTGACAAGATTTAATCATGGGGAGCTTTGCAGATGATAGGGATTTAGAGATTTTCTGGAACCTAAAAGTGCCGATACAGATGTGCTGGTGTCCGTTCAATATTTAGGAGCAGTGTTTAGTTATCTATTCATAATTGTTGATTGGTCAGATAGAATTGCTGCCTCAATGTACAAGTTATATAAACAAGTCAAAGTTAGTGGAACCATAAGCCTTCATGGTTCTTGCCTGGGATGGCAAGTGTTAGTCAGTACTTGGCTAGGTCTTTTCGGTTAAGTGGGGTTTTTTGAGAAGCGGTATGATTTGTGTGGTCCTCAGTGCGAGTAATATGTTTCTTGGTGCTTAGACAGAAGTAGGAATTTGAAGGATCATATTCAGAACATCAATAGAAAGCAAATTGGTGCTGTTTGGGAGGGTGTTGTCTTCATTCAATATAGGTTTTAAGATCAATTATGTTTTTAAGATCCTCAGTGCTCAGTACCTGAAGGGTTACCAACACTTTGGGATATCTGGATAGATGGGTTTGTATACAGGATTGTTTTTGTCATATCATCTCTACAAGTAGCTTTTCTTTGGAAAATAATTGCTAAATGAATACAGATGTTCACTTAGTAGGGATTGGGAGGAAGTGGTTTAAGTACGGTGAAATAAGTCTTTACATTTGCACTTCACCCAAAGATTGAGTAAATGTGGTATGCAGATTTTGTTTTCTTGTTGGGCTGCCTTCACTGTGAGTCTAATGTTTATATAAGAGATTGATTAGATTCAGCATTAATTTTCTTCCTTTTTTTTCTTTTTGTAAGTTCTTTTTGCTGGATTTCAGTTTGGGGCATTTGAGCATGAAGAACAGCAGAGTCTGTGAATATCTGGGAACGCGCTCTTCAGTCTGTTATTTTGTGATTTGAATGTGTATAGGTGATTAATGCTGGTTTCGTTAGCTGAACAGGAAGATTTTGAAGGATATTAAATATGTTTAGATAATAAAGTTCCTGATTTTTTTGCAAAATGGATTTTGAAGTGTTTGGTCTGGTCTAACGGTAGAGAATTGTGGAAGGATAGTGATTAAGTATTGTTAATGAGAAGAATAAGGATGTTACCTTGGATGTAGGTAGATTTTGTGGTGTAGGTGTAGGTTTACAAGGATAGGATTTCATAAAAGACTGTTTTTATGGTTTTGAAAAATATATTTTTATTGTTTTTTACAGCATATAACAACAATGTAATACATAAGAAAGGACATCTGCATTCAGTTAATACAATAAATGTAAAGTTAGAGGCAATACCATAATCAGCAGGCTCCTGCAAGGCAGCAAATCCCCGTAAGAGGGGGCCAAGCAGACACAAGTGCAGGATGAGCACCAGACTGGGATGGACAAGTAGAGTTGTCTTCTACAGCAAGTCTACCACATGCAGGCCCCCAAATACCCCAACAAGGACAGTGGGAATAGGCGGGACACTGAAAGAAAGTGAGCCGGGGGCTATCAGGAGGCGCCACCTGAGTCCGGACTCAGCACTCCAGTGTCCAAGGCCAGAACAGATCTGTCAGATGGAGAATCATCAACTAGCACTCAGCCCTCTTGGTCCACACTCAGACAGGCCAGCAAAATGGTATTCCATGCAGGCAGAATCAGAGTTCTCAGGACTCCCTGGGCCTCCTCCCGGCAAATCGCCTCACGATCTCAGTCTGCCCAATTCTTCAGTTCCAACCCCCAGCGATATATATCGGGTCCCCTGGTGGACTTCCAACTCATAGTCATTTGTCTGCGGGGGAGGATCAAGGCCAAATTTAGAAATCTAGGGTAACCTTTCTAGCCCCCGATCGGTCATGATGTCCCAGCAGGCATAATGAAGGGTTCAAAGGTAATTCGCTATCCGTGGCCCCTGAGACAACCTGGTGGACCATCATCCAGTAGGACAACAGAGGTGGACAAGACCAGCCATATGGCGAAAGTCTGCGTCCTCAGCGGTGCACCAGGGACACTCAGAGGTCATAGCCAGAAACATTGCATACATGCTTTGGGGAGTCAGGTTGAGTTTGAAACGGTCATTACAAGACCCTTTAGGTCTAGAGTCTAATATCTTCTTCCAGGAGATATCAGAGAAATGCTTCCTGAGATCTGCCTCCCAGAGTGACCTAAGTGTCAAGAAATCTGGCCACGCCCCTTTCAACACTGCCGTATACAGTAGCGTGACTGCTTTTGCTAGACCAGTGATGAGGAAGAGGAGGCATAGGCAGTCATTTTGGGGAGTTTCCGTGACTCCAGCACCCCACCAATCCCCTCCATATCTTACGAGTCAAGGCCCCATGAAGGATGAAATGGCCCACTAGGATATCATAAGAATTCTGAGGGTCTGAGAAAGGGCACAGTTTACCCACCGAAAAGCGATCGCCCAGAACATCAATTCCTGCTGCTGGCCACTCACAGAGACCCACTTACCCCCAGGGTGGACCCAACGTCAAATCACCAAAATAGGGAGTTCATGGGTACACGAGGTCGGCGACCAAGTAATGGTAGTGCATGAGCCGACACATAAAGTGCTGTCCTGATCAGGATGTTCGAAGCCCACACTCTGGAAGTAGATGTAGGCTTCATCAAGAAACTCAGAAGACAATCTTTGGAGGGAGAGTCAAACTCGGCAGCTCCCACACGATCCCACAGAGAGACCCGCCAATGGGCCAACCGCTGGAGTTTTGCTGCTAGGTAATATAACTCCAGATCGGGTGCAGCTAAGCCACCACCAGACACTGGTAATTGCAACTTCCAGAGGGCCACCCGACAGCGTGAGATGACCCAGTAAAGCAAGAGAAGCAAACCATCTAGTTCTCTTTTGAGGTAACCTCAGCAGGAGGTAGCAGCAAACAAATACAGAAGACATAGCAGCATGATCAGTTTGGATACGGCTACGCACTCATTCAAGGATAAAGGTAAGGTAGACCAGAAGCTAACATACGAAATTCCCAGCATATAGTAAGTCCGGGAGTGGTAAATAGCTACTCCTAGATACCGTACGGTATCCAATTCCCATTGCAACTTTGGAGCCGTAGGGATATGGCCATGTGTCTAGGCATCTCCCCTTTAGGGATAAACACAGGACTTAGTCCAATTGACCTCGGATCCAGAGTGGGACACAAAGTCCGACAAGGACTATGCAGCTCCCAGGAGGTCCGTGTCCCTTCCCCTAAGATATAACAACATATTGTCCACATAGACAGAAAGATAAGTGCAATTAGAAGTGATGCTTAAGCCCTGATAATGCATTCTCCAGTGGACTGTGCAGGTAACAGGCTCTGCAGCCAATGCAAATAAAAGAGGCAAAAAGAGGCATCCCTGTCGAGTAGATCTGCTGCACCAGGAAGGCCTCCGAGATCAAGGTTCCAGTACAAATCCTAGCCAGAGGGTCAATGTAAAGAAGCTTAGTCCATCTAACGAAGGGTAGACCTAGGCCCATGTTAACAATAGTTTCATAAAGAAACTCCCAAAGAGCGAATGCAAAGCCTTCTTAATATCCAAGAGGTAAAGGAGATGAACCAAGGCCAGTAACAATTGTGGAATGTTAGGCATGGTGCTGCGTGTAGGGATGAAGCCTGTTTGGTCTGGATGGACGAGAGAACACATGTGAATGAGTTGCTGATTTCTCAGGATTTTACTCAAGATCTTAAAATCTGCACTGAGCATGGACAGTGGTAGGATTCAAGAAGAAGCAGGTCCAAATCTTTTTTAGGAAGTGACACAACAGCAGTCTTCCTCAGTGAAGGCAGAAGTTGACTATGCTGCCGGGAGTCATTAAAAACCTAGGAACAAGTTCTGACATGAAAGCAGTCTAGAATTCTATTTGAAACACATTGAGGTCCGGAACCATACTCCTCGAAATGTCCTCAGTTGCTTCCCGCACTTCTTACTCAGTAATATCTGCACCCAGTTGATCCACCACTATCGGCTCAAGGGATACCGGAGAAGTATTTGCAATATAGTCTAGCATCTCCCTCTCACTACTCGCCTCCCTCGAGAAGTACAGATCACAGCAATACAGCAGAAAGACCTCATTGATCTCTTCCTGTGTTAAGACATCTCGTACTGAAGGGCCTCGTAACTGAAGGGCAGACTGTCCTCTCCCAACATCTCACAGTAGCCATGCCAGCATCCTTGCCAACTTATACTGCTCCGCATGAGCCCTAACTGAATACGCTTTGTAATCAATGTGGCGAAAGTGCACAATCAGTGCAAACAACCTCTCTTGCTCCTCTATTATCTGGAGTTTCCTCCAGCTCACCTGGAAGAGCATCCAACACAGCCTCCTGGCACTGTATATCAGAGAGGAGCTGGGTACTGCCTCTAGAGATTATGCGGCATATGCATCAAAATAAGAAATAGCGATTCCTAAATAGCAAAAAATAAGGAATTGCTATTTAGGAATTCCCATTTCCAATGCATGACCCTTTTAGCGAATATTTACAGATTCAGTAAAATTTGCAATCGCAAATTTGCGATGCAGCCGCCGGGACGCACTAATTCCGAAAAGCCTATTTGCAACCTCGCTAATAGCGAAATCGCTATTAGAGAAATCGCAAATAGCGCATCGCATAGGAAGCACGCTGATGAAATCACAACCAGGAAGTCACCCAGCTCATGATTCATTCAGTACCCAGAGTCAGTGAGAGGAGGAAGCTGCATGCAGGAGCAGAGCAGAACTAGCACCAACTTGGCTTGCGGACCTTTCCAGTGCTCAATCATGGATCCACCAGCATCAGGGGAGAGTGCAGTGAGCAGGAAAAGAAAAGTAAAGTTCAGTGAGAGGGAACTGGAAAACCTAATAGAGGAGGTGGCCAAGAGCCATGAAAGGCTCTTTGGCAAACAATCACTAAAAGTACCTGAGGCGGTAAAAAGAAAACTATGGCTTCGGATCAAGAGCAAAGTCAATGCAGTGGGGGTCACACACCGCACCATAGACGACCTGAAGAAGTGTTGGTAAGACCTGTGCAGCCGTGCCAAGGAGAGGATTGCATACAGGCTGAAGGAGGCCAAGAGGACTGGAGGGGGCCCATCAACAGTGCCTGACAATACACCCATGGAGGACCTGGTTGAGTCCACAATCCAGCCAGAGGCAGTGGTGGGAGTGACCCACCTGGATACATCCGGAGCGACCAGTACATCACAAGGTAAGATGCATGCAACTGTACAATACAAAATACAAAGCAAATGTGCACATCCCCTAAGTTCAACCCCAGTATGCAGAGACAAACTCCTGTCCACCTTTTCCCTCCAAACCCAAATGCATTATGGGAGTTACAGGCAGGTCAGGCAAGTGCGTAGTCAAAGACAACATAGGAAAGTAAAACACGTAAACAATGCATGGTAGTCAGTGATTGAAGTCAGTGATTTAATGAGACCCAAGTATGCTTAATGTGACACAACATTACCCTCACCACAAATTAACATTGCACCATTTCACATCACATATGCAGCAGAAGGAGACAATGAGGACAGTGACTGTGGAGACATCCAGGATACTCCTGCAGAGGCTGTCGTGAAGACACTTGTGGCACCACCAAGCATAGACCCGCACCCACAAAACGCAGGGCCCCAGTTGCATCACTGCAGCCCATGGAGCCTGAACTGGAGCCTGAACATGCTCCTGAAACAAGCCAGCCTCGTGTTAGCCCCACAACTACACCCTAGTCACAAGTTCGGCAAAGACGGAGGTGCAGGTCAATGTCCGGCATTACATCACAGGATGACCAAACTCCAAATGTGTGGGGTGGCGTGGAGGCCCAGATGTTGAGGGTGCAGCGCCTGCAAGTGAGACATATGGGCTCAATACAGCTGCAAATGAGCAAATTGCCAAGAAATATCACAGTCATGACTGATTGTGCGCGAGAACTCACTACAGCTGTGGTGGAGGGAAAAAGGCAGACAAACGCAAGCATGCAGGAGGGCCAGGACACACACAGAAGAAGGTATCGGCAGTTGATGATGTGCTTGGCTGGCTATACCAAGTCTAACCATCGCCTTAGCAACACCACTGCACTGCTGTCACGTTGGTCCGTGGCCATGCAGATTGACATGGGACATTGTTGTGGGGATGTGGCCAGGGCACTGGCCCAGGTAGCCACTGCCGTAGAACAGATCCAGGCTGCTACTGCTGGGGGCAGCAATGTTACGGGGGAATAGGGGAGTGAGGAGGCGTCCAGCCTAAGCAGCCTGTCAGTGTCTTTTCTCAGTAGCAGGAGGCGCAGTACCGGGAGCACAACACCTTCCGGAGCACCCATGAGGGAGGGAGCTGATGCAACCGAAAGACGTTTGGGGGTGCGTGGCAGGAAACGATAGACTGACTTGCCCATCTTGATTAGCCCATGGTGACGTAACCATGGTCAAAACCCAAAAAGTTACTGAGATCCAAGTCCAGACAATGATTATTTTGCTCTTCTGTGTGTGATATCACTGTGCTACTTTGCACCTTCTATGTGTGCCTAACCACTACTACATGGTATCATGGCAGTAAATACAGTTCTGTGTCATGTCTCATCATTACATACCTCAGAAATAATGTTGTGTGATGTCTGCACGTCTCTTTTGCCCTTCTGCTGTGCTTACCCTATGCACTTGTTGCAGTTGTTCTGGTAGCTGGTTGCCCCCCTCAGACTCAAAGTCGGACAGTTCAATGGGTATGCCTCTCCTGGTTGCAATATTGTGCAACATGGCACATGCAGCCACAATCCTGCAGCAGGTTTCTGGCCGGTACTGCAACGCTCCACCAGTTTTGTGGAGGATGCGAAAGCGACTTTTGATCAGTCCAAATGTGCGTTTGATGACATTCCGTGTGCTGATGTGTGCTGCATTGTACCTCTGCTCATGTGGGGTGGCTGTGTTGAGGTATAGTGTCAATATATAGTTCCGCAAGGAGTATGAGCAGTCACCTACAGGGTAGTAAGCAAAGGGTTAGCAACAGTTATCCATTGCCATTTGGCCATTTAGTGTGGGGAATGAGTATATGTTTTTACCAAGCAGATGTCCTTCGCCAAAATCACCACTGTGTCGAAATATGTAGGAGTCATGTGTGCTTCCAGGGAATTGCGCCACTATGTCTGTTATGATATACTTAGCATTGCACACTACTTGTACGTTGATGGAATGATAGGATTTCCGGTTCCTGAAAATGTATTCATTATCTGCTGGGGCAAAAATGGCAACATGCGTACAATCGATGCAACCTACCCCATGAGGGAACTGTGCTACCTGGTAGAAGTCCAGTTTGGTCTTGTTCAATTCCTGTGGGGTTGTGGAGAAGGTGATGTGGTCAAGGTGATGTGGTTGTGGATCTTTGTCATCATGGCATTCAGAAAGCACTTGAAGAAACGTGAAAGGGAGCTTTGTGACACCCCTCCAGCTACAGCTACTACCCCCTGGAAACTGCCTAACGCAAGTAGGTGCAGGCAACATAGGACCTGAACATGAGTGGGGATGGCATAGGTCCTACGGGTCCGGCGCCGCATTAGGGGTTCCAATTCTGCAATTAGGTCAAGGATCATAGCACCGTCCAGCCTGTACTTGTCATAGATTTCATCAGGTGTATATGTTTTTACCAAGCAGATGTCCTTCGCCAAAATCACCACTGTGTCGAAATATGTAGGAGTCATGTGTGCTTCCAGGGAATTGCGCCACTATGTCTGTTATGATATACTTAGCATTGCACAGTACTTGTACGTTGATGGAATGATAGGATTTCCGGTTCCTGAAAATGTATTCATTATCTGCTGGGGCAAAAATGGCAACATGCGTACAATCGATGCAACCTACCCCATGAGGGAACTGTGCTACCTGGTAGAAGTCCAGTTTGGTCTTGTTCAATTCCTGTGGGGTTGTGGAGAAGGTGATGTGGTCAAGGTGATGTGGTCGTGGATCTTTGTCATCATGGCATTCAGAAAGCACTTGAAGAAACGTGAAAGGGAGCTTTGTGACACCCCTCCAGCTACAGCTACTACCCCCTGGAAACTGCCTAACGCAAGTAGGTGCAGGCAACATAGGACCTGAACATGAGTGGGGATGGCATAGGTCCTACGGGTCCGGCGCCGCATTAGGGGTTCCAATTCTGCAATTAGGTCAAGGATCATAGCACCGTCCAGCCTGTACTTGTCATAGAATTCATCAGGTGTTTGTTCCAACAATGTGATGCGCACTCTCAAAATCCGGTCCTGAATTCTCCTCCTACGCTGGGCTGCAGCATGGATCCTTATTCTCCTTGCCATCACGTAGAGCGCTGCCATTGGGGAAAGGTCCAGAGGACTCCTGAGGCAGTTTACATAGGTTTCTGTGGGATTGCACCTGTGTGATTGTTTGAACTCATGTTTACCACCTGATTGTAATTCCCCTTAATTTGCAATCTCTAAAATGCGATTTTTGAGAGATTAGCTATTTGCAATGTTACATGCATTGGTTTGCGAATCTTTGTTAGCGATTCCCTTTTTGGTATCGCAATTAAGGAACTCGCTAATATGGAATCACTAAATTGGCCAACGCAATTTTTGTGATTCCTTATATTAGCGATTTCCTATTTTTTGGGGGGTTTTTGGTTCCTGCATTGGAATTGGCTAAATTGCGCTCGCAAACATGCTTTTTTAGCGATTTGCTATGTTTGCAGGCGCAATTTAGCTTGATGCATGTGCCTGATAGTACCCCCGAATCACCAACTTCCTAGCCTCCCATTCCAGGCACACCGACGAGGCTGTATTGGTGTTATCATTACAATATTGAGAAATCTGCTCTCCTAGCAAACCCCAAAAGGCTTGATCATCTAAAAGTGTTGGAGTCAAAGCGCTGTGTAGGCGCACTAGTTCTGGAGGGAGACAACTGTAACGTGCACAGAACAGGAGCGTGATCCGATTATATTTTTGCCAAGTATTCCAGCCAAACCAATTGACCATAGAGTGCTCTACAAGTATGGAGTCTGTCAAGATGAACCTCTAGGTCATGTAATTCAGAGCGGTAGGAGCATACACGAGATTACGGGTAATGAGCCTGCCAGCAATTTATTAAATCCCACTGGCCAGACCACGAATGGACCACTGCTGCCATCCTGCACTTGGGAGTACCACGTAGGGGCAGATGGGACCTACCCAAGCCTAAATCCTCATCATAATTAAAATCCCCCCCCACCAATCTCCAAAAGGAACCATGAGAGAAAGTAGAGGAGCCAAGCCGGTAAGAAATGAAGATTGATCCAAATTCGGTGCATAAGTACTTAAGAGGGCAACATCCCTGCCATTCAGGCCCACCAGAACTAGGACATAGCGGCCCTCGAGGTCCATAATCGCCCTGTGCAAGTCGAAAGTGAATCTAGGCCGAATCTAGATGAGGGCACCCAGTGAGAAGGTGGAGTATGAAGAAGAATAGAGCTGACAGTACCCATGGAAAATGCATCCCTCGGATGCGAGCTGTTCGAGTTACTAAAAACGCGGAAAGCACAGAGTCCTGCTGGTCCCTTCATCGTTGGTTTCCCCCGCAGTAAGATAGCGGAGGATAGCGGGGGAACGTTGTTCAAATGTACCTGATGTGAACGCGGCAGGAGAGCTGTTTATATTTTCAAAAACGCGGAAAATATGGAGCCCCGCTGGTTTCTTCTTTGTTTGTTTCCCCGCAGGAAGATAGCGGGGAAGCTCCACAGCTTTCACAAGGCTTCTGAATCTGCCGCAGGCCGTCCCAGGATCTCCTTTTTTCAAAGCAGGCTTGTGAATTACAAGGCACCGGGGATGGAAAGAGGTGCCAATGCCAGTTATTTTGGAAGAAGACATCAGGGCTCCTGAAAATCAGGAACAACGCCAGGAAAAACAGTGGAGAAGAACAGTGTGGATCTCTATGGAGGCTGCATGTTGAGGTGGCTGAAGAGGCGCTGAGGCCCAGAGGTATAAGACTGTAAAGACGTGGAAGGAGGTGGAAGGAGGTGGGAGGCACCTTGTCCTATGTACATAACTATATGGGGGCTCAGCTGCTGCGAGACGTGGGGTGTCTGTTGACCCCTGTCCCTTAGTTCCTATCTGCTGGTGAATATTTGGGGCTGTACCTTTGTTGGAACTTGCTTGGGGCAGCCTGTTTGTAGCCTCCCCCGCCGCCGCTGCCTGAACACCGGAAGGCGCGCCCGCAGAGCGGAAAGCCTACATTTTCCAGAGACCTTCGAACCCAGGACGCCGCGCACGACATCCTCGCGCATGGTGGCGCATAAAAGTGACATCACTCTCCCGCGTCGCGGGTAGCGCGCGGGTAGCGCCGGGAGAAGCCCGGGACAAGGGCAGGACCGTCCTAGGCCGTCAGAGGCCGGAGGAGGCCGGGCGGCGCACCCCCCTAACAATGTCATAGGATTGCATTTGTGAGATTTCAGAACCTACACACCTCCCATCTTCTCAGCAGTTGCATACCAACGAACAGTGATATTAGGTAAATTGCGGTAGGAGGAGTTCCAGGTTATTACCTGGCCATGGCAAGACACCGTGCCAAAGTATTAGATGGAAATGCGTGTAATACGATCAACACTTATCTGGTAAAAGCTGTTAGCGCCCTTACACAAGAAATCGTTCGCACTGAAAGGCGACTGTCTATGGAATCAAGTGTACTACAGGCGGACCAGGACAATCCAAGTAGATCATTGAGCCCCACCAGTGAAGCAGTTTCGGCACCAATTGTATTAGAGGGTATTAATAATAATGATACTAATCATTCTTACATTACACCTAGACTGTTTGACACGGAGAGTAGTCCCATTCCCGTATCACCCCCCCCGGCCAAAATAAAAAGCCTACGAAAGAAAATAACAGGGAAGGGTAATGTGAAGGCGAAACGGGATAAAAGAATTACTACAGTAGGGTGTATGGTCACCACTCAAACAAGGGCTAAACAAAATCCTGATATATCGCTCAGTATAGAAGCGGTTTTTGATAAATTAATTGAGCTGATTAGGCCCTTACATGAAAAAGTGGACAATCTGGCTAGGGAGGTCCATAAATTAAGTGGGAACTTAGACAAAATTGGTTCTCGGCCATACAAGGAAAAAAGAACAAGCACAGAGGTAAATAATGTAGAAGAGGGTAATAATGTGGGAAATAATGGAACCCCAGTCATGACCAATCCTATGGCTTTAAGTCTTAGTAGTGTTCCCCTAGGAAAGCCACATGATAAACATCACACATGTGGAGATCAGATTAAGAATCCCCGTCCACCCACAGGAAGAAGTACATCAATTCCTAGAAATCAGGGCTTACAGTTTAATGAGAAACATGTATCTGCAGAACAACCCAGCAAAGAAAATAAAGATTCTACGACAATCAACACTAGACAGATCCCGGCTTTCATTAACCTCTTCAGTGCCCCGCCCTTTCCACGCCCTGTGCCGGGCGTTTCATTAGCGGGCGGGGTTCATGACGAGATAGTCTCGTCATGGGCACAGCGCAACCGCGCTCCATGACGAGACTATCTCGTCATGGGCACTGAAGGGGTTAATTTACCCCCGGAATGTAGTGCCTATGTTGCGGTACTCGCAAACGTCCCTAAATTAAGGTACGGCCAAGTTGAAAATCACGATATGCTTAAAAATAAAACCCTACATTGGCTGTCCAATAACTGTAACTTTCCAATGAAGGGCGCAAACCAGATTATTTTAACACAAAGGGTGGGATGGGTGGGCCCCCTCAGGAAAATTTTTGAGGGTGACTGCATCATTATACATTTCAAATCCTGCTCATGGGCTCAAAGTACTCTTACTAATGCTCCACCCCCACCAGAACGGGAATTTAATACAATCCTATTACCTTTAGGATATTTCTACAGGCACCTACTGGAACCCGGTCATCATGGTAACTTTAACCATACTACAAATAACTTGGCAACATTGCAGAGGCCTCGTTCCTATTTTGCAATACCAACTTATAATAGATTCCAGGCATTTGATTCATTAGAGGATAACGACTTACATAATCTGCCAATGGGCATAAATAAGGCTAATGTCACCATAGGGGCCACAAAGAATGTCCCATCGGATGTATGTAAAGAGCAATTGGGACATGATACCCAGCGACCCCATGTTTCACCTAAGGGAGTGACTGGATTACTTAAATCTACAGTATTTACTATCTCTGAGGATGACAGAGTCACTGTAATAAAGAGAGTGGGAGCGAAATCATCATTAATTAATCTGGAAACTCAGCATATGATCTCTCATGTAGAAACACCAACACTTCCCCATAACGAACCTGTAGTTGTTAATACAGGTACAGTTACGGGTTACAGCGTAGTGACCTGGAATATAGCAGGCCTTTACAGAAAACTGGATACACCTTTCTGGGGGGGTTTCATCAGAGCAGGACATGATATCACCTGCCTCCGGGAAACTTGGTGCAAGGTGCCCATTTTTATAGAGGGCTATACTTCTCATTGGCTAAATGCCGTTAATTCCTCAGCCGGCAGGGCTAAGGGTGGCCTGCTATTGTTAATATCAAATAAATTGGCCAATTGTAAAATCAAAAGTTGTACCCCAGTGGATTCTTATAGTCAGGTGCTGCGTCTAGAATTTACTAAAGGTAAAGATTTATTACTGATCAACTATTATAATAATGTTTTTAATAACAACAGAGGAAAAATTTTAGTCCCACTTACCAATGAAATTGAAAGGATTTTGGCGTTATCACGTAAGCAGACCATCATCCTCTGGGCAGGTGATTTTAATATTAGTTTATGCCCATTGACTATGAGTAATTCATGTGGCTTTAGAAGGGAGATTGGTAATGATGAAGATGTTGATCATTTACATTTCCCTCATTGCAGCTATGGTACAGCTTTGAATAAAACGATAGTAAAGCTAGACTTGGAATTACTTAGCTGCACCAAGAACAAGGACAATATAAACTGCCTAACTTTTACAGGGAGGAACGCCAATACATATATCAATCATATTTTGATTTCCAGTAATACTGACTATTCGAACCTATGGGTTAATGAGCAAGCGTTAAGTGATCACAATAGCATATCTATCTCGCTATTGTCCTGGGGAAACAAACATATAGTGGAAACCAACTGCATTAATAATATCGAAGCCTTGAGATCAA
This sequence comes from Triturus cristatus, assembly GCF_964204655.1. Classification (NCBI taxonomy): domain Eukaryota; kingdom Metazoa; phylum Chordata; class Amphibia; order Caudata; family Salamandridae; genus Triturus; species Triturus cristatus. The sequence goes on along the minus strand of NC_140591.1, from coordinate 138,797,218 downwards.
ACGGCATGAGAATCAAATGGGCTGGGATTGACCCGCAGAAAATGCATAAGGAGGTGGTAAGGAAATGTAGTATTGAGATAGATTACTGTCTTAGAGAAGAAGTTAATCTTAATACCCTTTTTACTAGCTTTCTCAGGATAAGTGAAATAATAGAAGGCTTATTTACCAAAAGAAGTAGCGGGAAAAAGATAGCAAGCATAGGTTGGTTTGACAAAAATTCTACTCGGGCTCTACATGATCTAAAACAAGCCCTGAGCATCAAACCTCGGAATAACATCTTTATTAAAACCCTACGTGGAAATTATAAAACAGCACTTGCCATTAGGAAAAGAGATCTCCAAGAAGAGGCTTGGAATAATCCTAATTTAGCTGCAGCTACAAATAATTGCAAACTGTATTGGGAGACTATAAATAGTCCCTTTTTAAAGAATGATAGGGTGTCTGAAAATGACTTCGTTTATAGATTGTAATTCATGGACCGAACATTTTTTAAATATTTTTATCCGGAAAAGTTAGTTTTAGATCCAATTCAGAGTAATGACTCCTTATGGCCACCACTACCACTGCAAATAAGCCTAGATTAGGTAAATGAGGGCCTAATAAATAGCAAAGGAGTTAAAGCCCCTGGCGCGGATGGGGTTCCGGTGGACTTATACAAAACTGAAATAAACCTGTGGGCACCGATTTTAGCGAGATTTTTTAATGCGACTGCAGAAAGACAGCTACCGACATCATGGGGCCAATCTTTAATTATCCCCCTTTTTAAAAAAGGATCTAAATCCGAGGCATGCAAGTACCGTCCCATTTCCCTATTAGATTTGTCAATCAAAATAATGAATAGAATCATGTTAAAAAGGTTGGAAGCATGGGCTAAAGAGAATGCAATTTTATCAAAAGCACAGTACGGTTTTAGAAAAGGCCTGGGGACTCTGGAGCAGTGTGTCAACCTTCTTATTAATAAATATACAACTGTCAGGGAGGGCAACCTGTTCCTCTGTTTCGCGGATCTGAGTAGTGCCTTTGATCTTGTAGATCACACTATTTTGTGGCAAATTTTACTTGAGCTAGGTGCACCTAAGGAAATTGTACATTTTTTAGCAAGACTATATTCGATGTTGTCATGCAAAGTTCGCTATGGACCGTCTGGCGAATGCACCCCTTTTTTTAAGGTTGCGAGAGGCATCCGTCAGGGTTGTGTTTTGGCGCCTTTTTTATTTTCATTATTTATTAATCAAGTCGACTCTACCCTAAGTGAGATTTCATCGGATGCCCCCCTTATAGTTGGGAGGGCAGTTCCAATTTTGCTATATGCGGATGACACTGTTCTGTTATCCCGCACACAGATTGGTTTGCAGCGTCTTATTGACAAGTTCGTAAAATTTATAGAGAGTAGGAAACTTGTAATCAACAAATCTAAGTCCCTTGTGATGACTTGTGGAAGGAAAGTTAAGTCAGCTAGTACCTTCTACATAGAAAAGGCCAAGATGCAATGTGTCCAAACATTTTGTTACCTTGGAATAACATTTGCAGGGGGTGGGAAGTGGATAAATGAACATGATAATGTGAGCCTCAAGATGAGTAGGAATACTAATAGTATTTTTAGATTTTCAGCTAAACTGGGGGACAGAAGAATAAAAGAAATGATGGCCATTTATAATGCAAGGTGTGTTTCATCTGCATTATATGGGGCAGGAGTGTGGGGCCATCAATGTGCCAAAACGCTCCAGCATGATGAAAATAAGTTTCTCAAACGTTTACTGTGTGTTCCCCCTTCAGCATCAACAATACTAATTCATGAGGAAGTAGGAATCGAATATATTTCGGATCTGGCTGCATTACGCCCTTTGACACTCTGGCGTTCCACTTGGTCCAAAACTGAAACTTGATCATTTTTTGCGTATACCATGGCTTAAATATATTTATTACTGGTATAACCTTTTATTTGAATGCAATATTTTTTCGGACCCTGAGTTTGAAGCATCAATCCCAAGGAAAGAGTTAAAAACAAGGTTTCTATTATATAAAAAGGGAGGCTAGAGAGAGGTTGTTTAGGAATTTACCAACCTCTGTTTTTTATTATGACTTAAACCTAAATAAAGGTTTCCAGGAATATTTATCTATAGTGACACGCAATTCCCATCGTTTCGTTCTGACACGCCTTAGGTTGGGAATTGTTCACCATCTAGTGTCATTTCCGCACATGAAAACTCGATCCAACTCCGTATGCCCATGTGATAATACCTCTAGACAAAGTTGTTGCCATTTTTTAATGTTTTGTAAATTTTATCACTTTTATAGGAAATTTTACTTGAAACCCATTTTTTTAAAATATAATGTGCGCTCCACTAAAATGGCAATGAAGTTTTTATCATCTTTAGGAGATGCTGAAATTTGTTTTTATGTTGCATCTTATATATTGAAATATATTGCTGTGAGGAAATCAATTATTCTTTCTGTGTAACATACAATTCTTTATTGCTCAATTTGCACATATTTTCCAAAACGAAGCCAGTATATGCACTTTATTTATGTTACGCGACACTTTTGCGAAAATTGAACATAATATATCATTTAGAATTTTAGAATAATTTTTAGTATTGATATTGCTGGAATATATGTATAAGTACTGTAGAAGGTTGTATTATACATTATATGTTTTTCACTGATTTTATTTTATAATTTTGTGAAGGCATGTTTGTTGTTCCGCTTATATGGTTGTGTTTAACAAACCGAATAAAGCTTTGAACTGCATCCCTCGGATTCCATAAGGTGAGTTTCCTGAAGAATTGCTATATGGGCCCCCCAACGCTTCAAACAGGCAGAGCATTATAATGTTTAGATGGAGAGGAGAGGCCCCGAATATTCCATGTAATCAATTTGAGCTGCGTAGCCATGAGTGGAAGAAAATAAAGAAAAAGGAACCACCAGGTGATCCTGCCAGCAGTAAAACCTCCAACAACCAGGCAATCCCTACTTTATCAAACACACAGTGCCACAGCCCCACACACACCACTGCCGGCAAGCAAACAAAAACACAACAAAACACAAAACAATTGTCAAAACCACCCACACCCCATAAGGACTGAGGCATACAACTATCCTGTCCAAACATCAGCAAGCATAAGTCCCAAAGAGGAACCAACTAAAGGCCGAAAGGACATAACAAGAAGTTGTACTTGGGGACGAAGCCACCAGTGAGAGGTGAAAACCCAACACTGAAGAAAGACACCTGTGGAAGGAACCCCACAGGACAGATCAAAGAAAGCAAACATTGAGAACCAGCCTGAAAACCAACCCACCACATAAATGTTGCATATAAACAAGGCAAAATAATCATGACAAGCCCATAGGACCACATTAAACCAAATCATTCACTGATCCCGGAGTGACCCCGGCAGAATGTCTTTGAGACCAGACATTGGGGAGTCCTCAGAGTCCAAGGTGGAGGAATTGCATTCAGGAGATGTAGGCCTTGGAGAGTTTCCAACGGAGCCCATAGTGGCAGCTATCTCAACCAACCTTGACTGTTCTAGAGCCACCTGTGTCCTAGACGGGTGTGTCGTCCCTCGTCTCCGGGAACGTTGGCACTTGGGGTAGTCCAGAAGTCTCCAGAAGTTTCCAGACACATTGTGTCCTTATCATAGAGTTCAAACTAGTCCAGCACTGCAGATGGATGGATCCATAAAGAAGTGTACTTCATCCTTAGACTGGACCCGCAGTCGAGCGGGGAAAAGCAAGAAATGCAAGAGGCCCAAGTAATTCAGCTTCTTCTTCACTGCCATAAATTATGTCCTCTGTGTTTGGACATGAAGAGTACAGTCAGGATAGAAAGACACCTTGGAATTGTCCACCACAAATAGGCCGTGGGCTTAGGCCTGCTGAAGAAGATGATCCCTGTCCCTGCAATGGAGGAGGCATGCCCCCCACATACCTCCTTGCAGGCAGCTGCACACCCGCCTGTAAGGGGATCTCTAATCCCCTTTAAAAGTGTAGGAATTCCCCTTTAAAAGTGCAGGAGGGTTGTCACCTGCCCTCTGAAACAGAACGGTTTCAAAGCAGCTGCTCCATTTTTCACATGAATCCGCTGCCCCCAGGGCAGCACGAGTTCGCAGCTGCCCTGGGGGCAGCACATTTATTCTAACATGGCGCATTTTCATTGATTGCGCCGGATGCACCTTTTAAAAGGTGCGCCCCGCCCTATCACGGAAAATGCACCAGATCTACAATACGGCCCAAAATGTTACTGTTATGAAATTTAAATCGTACGTATTTTAAAAAACTTGAAAGGCTACAAAGCTGAGTTGGTCTTGCTTAGCTTCTAATTCATGACCTGTAGAGGTGTTATCAGCAAGTGTTTATATGTAGAGTGTTCTGTGTGCTGAGAAGATCTGTGAATTCCTTTAAGGAAGAGTTCCTAAACCTAGGGTGCTAGGTAATCTACAGTAGAGGCTGAAGGTAATGACCTATAAGAGGGATAGGAAGATTTTAGTGGTCCTCGTTCATAGCATGTGTGTTGCGAAATGACCACTTAGGATGCTCCGTCCTGTTGCTACTGCAAAATAAACCTATGGCCATTGCCATTTAACAAGTTTCACTAGTATTCCAATTTAAAGAATGTACTAGTGAATATTGTTAACTTTTTTGAGTTACTGTGAATGAGGGTGGAGCCTCGACCTGTGTGTAGATGTGTGGAAATTTAGCTTGCAAACTGAACATTATCTGCGCCATCTTGTCTCTCCCCAGCGCGACACACAGGAAAGCGCATGGCAGCCATTTTAGGCACCCTAGTCTCTCCCTGCTCATTGCCGATCGCCAGCGCGTCCCCCTGGCGCTGCAAGCATCCCCCGCGCGCCGGCCACCCCCGCTCTCTCGTACACGGGCCATAAACCCTCTCCTTCTGCGTGACCCTGCCATGGAACCGCATCCCACGCCTGACCGACATCCCATACATGGTCATGCATCTCTTTGATAACCCCCTTCCTCTGCGCCCCTTTGTCCGAACCGATCCCAGGCCATCACCTAGCCCTGCGGATGCAGTTTATTGTCCCTACTGTAAGGGAAACGCCCCACATCAAAGGGATTACAGTAGATCAACGCCCCCCACCCCCTGAGACCCGACCGGTCACACACACCCCCGGGAATTGGCGGAATATCCTGCTGTGTGATAGCCATCTCCTACTGTGGGTGGGGTGGGGACTCCCACTGAAGATATGTGTGGGAACGAGCTCGAAGTGGGGATTCCGAGGAAGTTCTTTCTTGTATCAAGACAATCTCAAGAATGTGCCATGTGTGATAAACCTGCAATAAAGTCATAAACCTGTGTATAAGAGGCCAGGCCTCAGAGATGCAGTTAGAGCACCTCGTGACGATACCTTGCTGTCTGATCTGATGTGTTCTGCTCCGACGGAATAAAACTTTGTTTCCTGCCTTCCAGTCTCCGGCGCCTGCCTCTTTATTGGTTTAACATCGAATGGTATAAGAGGCGATTACCGCCGGGCAATACTTGAAAGGTTATCGACTGAAACTGCCGCTACCGTTTAACAATTGGCGTCCCAAGCGTGGGGCCCATCAGTGACACGTGGATCCAGTGGGAGAGGTCCCGACGACAGAGTGAACAACTGCAACGATCGGGAGAGCTCCTGCCCGATAGACCCTCGTCTGGCAGCCGATCATCCGAACTTCACTGGTTCCGAGCAGACCTCTCTCGAGTGATCTACGGTCCTGACTGGGAACCATCAGGAGTGCCGCGGCAAATACGGAGAGTAGAGGACGATCGGGCGCTGGAGGCGGAAGACGAGAAACTGTCCACGCGGTCCGGGTAAGGTCGTGAAACACGACAAATTGCGAAATAATTGATTGATTGACTGAAATACTAGTATTGCTCATTGATTGTTCTCTTTGAGATATTCGCTGTCTACAAACGGGGAGGAGTAGAAATACTCTCTCTCTCTCCCTTTGCAGATAGTGAAGGGTAGGTAACGCAGACTTTTGTCCCCGTTGTAACCCGTCGTGCCTATCTTTATCTCCCCACTGATTGATTGTCCGAACATTGATTGTTTTGAAGAATAGTGCTCTTTGAGATATTCTCTGTTTGCAAATAACGTAGAATAGAAATATTCTGTCTAGTCTTTGCAAATAGTGAAGGGTAGGTAACGCAGACTTTTGTCCCCGTTGTAACCCGTCGTGCCTATCTTTATCTCCCCATTGATTGATTGATTGTCCGAACACTAGTTGTTCGATATTGGTTCTTTGGAGGTATTCTCTGCTTACAAATAACGAGGAATAGAGATATTCTGTCTAGTCTTTGCAAGCAGCGAAAAGATAGGTAGTGCTGACTTTTGTCCCCGTTGAAACCCGTCATGCCTATCTTCTCCCCACTGATTGGTAGTTGGTTCTGCCCGGACCGCTTATTAGAGGTGGACCATCCGGCTCCACTGGAAGGCACCCCTAATAAGGACATGTTCACTAAATATGGACTAGTCGCCGTAGCTTATAGCAAGCTATGGCATAAATATACAAGGAAGGACCCCGAGAGTCAGTGGCCACTGATGGGATCCTTCGACGACCATAAGATAGAAATGCTAGAAATAGCTCTGCGTAGCAATAAGACGACGCCTACTATGCTTGACAGTATCGGCATGTGGCGCAAAGAAGCAACACAACGGAAAAAGAGGGAAGAGGTAAAAGCAGAAAAGGAATTACGAAAGGCAGCTCACCTTGCTGCTAGAAAGTTAGAAGAAGAAATAAAGGAGAGAAGGGAAACTAAACTAAGACAGGAGCCCGAAACATCAGGCCAGTACGCTGTTAGGACCCCCTCTATGCTCTACCCTGAGTTGTCCTCTAAGCAACGGACGAATGATGAATTACTATTAGGTCCCCCGATCATTTACATGCCCCCTCCATACGCACCCTCCCAATCGGTAGTGCAACATCCACAACCCCCAAACACGAGCGAAAGCAGTACAGGGGTCTCGGTCCTCACGGCCTCCGCGCCGGCCGAGCCTCTTGTACTGAACACAACGTCGGCAATAACGTTGGATGACCCTGAGATGAGAAAGAAAGATTCCACCAGAATGAATCGACTAACAAGGGATGAACGAGCAGGAATCGACAAGATAGTAGGGACACTGGTGGAGCGAAAGGAAAGTGAGGAGTATATAACAGACGTGTATAACTCATATGCCGACAGCCGCAGACGACACGTTGTCGTACGACTTTGTTATCACGCCCTGAATACATATGAGGATAGGTACCACGATAAAGGTCCCGAAGGCTTAGCGGCCCTATATAGGAAGGTAGACATTGGGGAAGAAGGAGAGGGCGATGTGACGAACCTCTTCACTCGTACACTCGAGGTCTATCGACACCTTAAAGAACACAGACAGGCCACCAAAGCAGAAACCCCCGTAGCGACTAAGCCCCAGGAAGGAAGGACTGATACCATGATGCCCATCAAAGAGGCCGCCCCCTACTGGGTCCCCCCACGAGGTCAGGGAACACATGACGACATCAACCACCAAGACGCGAAGGGAAGGGTTGTATATAATTGGGTCTACCAGCCATGGGACCGACAAGACATTTTGACCTTTAGAAAAACCCTACCCGACTTAAGAAAGAACCCGACTGCCTTCTACACCGAACTAGGTACAGCCTTAGGTTCAACAATAATGACCTTAGCAGATATCGACTTGTTCTTCGGGTTATGTCTGCCGGCTGATATGTGGAAGCAAATCCGGAAAGTTGACCACGCTGAGCCGTTTGGATATACCTGGGTACAACTCGATACCATAGATAAACAGCGAGAACCGGGACAGAAACCCCCGAAAGCCATATTGGAGCTCCCAGACAAGATTGTACAGAAATTGAAGACTCTAATCCCAGAAAGAAAGGTAGACTGGTCGATAGTGACGGCTTGTCGCCAGAAACCCCAGGAGGATGTGTCTGAATACTTCTCTCGATTCGAGACTGTGTTTTCCGATTATAGTGGCCAGGACATGACCACTGCAACCGGACATCACCTCTTTGTCCAGAATTATGTGAAGGGTCTGTCACAAGAAGTCTCCCAGAAGCTACAGACCAGCGAGAGTAGTTGGGCAGCCTCCAAACCCGCAGCAATCCTCCAGATGGCCCAATACTACGAAAACCAAAAGAATGAGAACGATAGGGCGTCAGAGAGGAAGAAAAAGGAACTGAAGGAGAGGGTAATGATAGCACAGTTGCAAGGGGTGACCATAGGAAGGGAACCCCCGAAAGGGAATTACCAACCAACCGCCCCTAGAAAGCTACCCCCTAGAGACCATACCCCTGCACCCTACAACGGACGGAGAGACTTAGATGGGAACCAATGTGCGTTCTGTAGAGGGTTCGGACACTGGAAATCCCAGTGCCCGGTCCTTCTGGAATTGAACAAAAATAGGGACCCCAGAGACACAGCATATGACCCCAGAAATAGAGGACAGGGACGAGGGTACACGAACGACGCCATCAACGACAGGCCAGGCAGACCAAACACCTTTGATCGCCCCCGACAAAACCAGTGTCAGCAGTCCGACTACGAAAGCACCCATGACTTCGCATAGGACCGCCAGGGGCAAGGGAGGGATCCAGTCGAACTCCGTGTTGACCAGCAAGGTCCTTACGTCACTGCTAAGGTCTTGGGCACCAAGTCTCCATTCCTGGTAGATACTGGGGCGACACGTAGTGCGTTATCTAAACGACTGATTCCTAGGGCACCCTTGTCTGGCTCACATGTAACCTCAATAGCCTTCGATGGAACGCCCTCCACTAACCCCTTATCAGCACCAATCTCCTTTGACTTAGAAGATAACGCCACTGACACGACCTTTCTACTCTCCTCCAACACCCCCGATGCTATTATGGGACTTGATTTGCTAAAACATTTTCGAGCTACCATCAGATGCTCCCCAGACGGAGTTCGAGTCATCCTGCACGATAACCCAGATCTGTTCAGACCTTGTTACACACGGCGTATGCTCTCTATAACCGATGCTGACCTGTCCCTACTCGACACGTTACCTTCACATCTATGGGCTAAAACCGACTCAGATGTAGGGCGCATGGTGATCGACCCAGTACACATAACCGTCCGACCGGACGCAGTGCTCCCAAAGCTTCCACAGTATCGGATATCGCCCGAAGGCGAGAAGGCATTGGTGGAAATCATCGAGTCCCTAGTCGATGCAGGAGTGGTAGAAGAAGTAGTCAGTAATGTTTGCAACAGCCCTATCCTACCCATTGTAAAAAAGCAAGGCGAGGGAGACGAGAAAGCATACCGCTTTATTGTTGACTTACGAGAAGTTAACAAAGTAGTCATACCTCAGTACCCCGTGGTCTCAGACATCACCACCATCCTCACCCTGATTCCGTCCACTGCCACCACTTTTACCGTTATTGATCTCAAGAACGCATTCTTTTCCATCCCCATCCACCCAGACAGCCGCTACCTGTTTCTGTAGGGCACCCCAAGGCTACACTGAGAGTCCCAGCATTTATAGCCAAGCCCTCAAGAGACAACTAGATGCAGTCCAACTACCCGATGGAGTGGTGTTAATACAGTACGTCGATGACATTCTTTTGGCGGCCGACACCACTCCACTTGCCGTCACAGCCACCATTCACCTCCTCCACTTCCTCGCGGAAAACGGTCACAAGGTCTCCAGGAAGAAGTTGCAATTCTGCCAACCCCAAGTGACATATCTAGGCCACCTACTATCCAAAGACGGGAAGAAACTTACCCCTGACCGAATTCAGACCATCCTAGAAACCCCTGTTCCCAAAACTCAGAAGCAAGTGCGGTCTCTAGTAGGCCTCACCTCCTTTTGTCGACAATGGTTGCCCAACTTCAGTCTTATTGTAAAACCTCTGCTTTCCCTGCTGGCTAAAGATGTCCCCTTCCCCCTCCCCTGGACACCCGAATGCCAATCCTCCTTCAAAGAATTACGAGACGCCCTCTGCTCAGCCCCAGTCCTAGGAACCCCAGACTACACTAAACCTTTCTCCCTCTACACCCACGAAAGGGAGAGATGTGCGTTGTCTGTCCTAACCCAGTCCATAGGCCCTAAACAACGCCCTTGTGCCTACTTCTCTGCCACTCTTGACCCTGTAGCCAGAGCTTTGCCCTGCTGCCTTCGAGCAGTAGCCGCCGCTGCTGTCTCTATCCGGCAAAGTGAGGGGATCGTGCCCTCGAACCCCCTCACAGTATTGGTACCCCATGCGGTTGACACCCTCCTGAACCAAACCAAGACCCAACACCTGACTAGCGCACGACTGACTGGTTACGAACTAACTCTGCTTGCACCCCACATCACATTGAAACGATGCACCACTCTTAATCCAGCTACTCTACTACCTCTCCCTGACGCTGACCCCAATGCGTCCCCTATACATGACTGCGTGACCCTCACCGACGAACAGACCAAGAGTAGGGTTGACCTCCGGGATACTGCCTTCCCGGACCCTGACGGAGAACTGTGGGTGGATGGCTCATGTATCAAGCTCCCCGATGGCACCACCTCAGCTGCCTATGCAGTCACCACAGCCCGAACAGTTGTTGAGACAGCCCGCATCACACAGCGATCTGCACAGGCAGCGGAACTAATTGCTCTCACACGAGCATGCATCCTGGCAGCAGGGACAACCGCAAACATTTACACAGACAGTCAGTACGCCTTCGGGGTAGTTCACCACTTTGGGCTCTTATGGAAAGAGAGGGGATTCTTGACTTCCCATGGCACACCCATCCTGCATGGAGATCTAGTCTCTGCCCTGACCGAAGCAGTCCTCCTCCCCACACGACTGGCTGTGATCAAATGCCAGGCACACAAGAAGGTGACAGACATTATAGGACAGGGAAATGCACTAGCTGACATTACTGCCCGAACCACAGCCGAGAGTAGGTCCACGACCCATATGTACGTGACCAGGTCACAAACTGAGAAATGGAAGGATGCTAGGGAAACGATTAGGGATATCCAACTAGCCAGCACACCACACGAATTAACTGAATGGGCCCGGGTGGGATTGAAGGACGATGACGGTTGCTGGCGAACTAAAGACTCAAACAAATGGTTGCTACCCGACTCATACTTGATCCCCATGCTGACCATGGCACACTCCCCCGCACACATAGGGTCTGCCCCCATGATCGAACTCATCTCCAAAGTCTGGCACAACGACAAAATCCCAGACTCAGCCAAACGTCTGGTCCAACAATGCCTGGTATGCCTCCAACACAACCCTGGGAAAGGAACTGCTGTACCCCGGGGAGGGTTTGGGGTTCCCAATCACCCCTTTGAAGTCCTACAAATGGACTATGTCCAGTTCGAAAGGTGCCAAGGTTTTAAGTACGTACTTGTCGTTGTGTGTGCCTTCAGCAAGTGGGTGGAGGCCTACCCAACCCACGACAACACCGCTATGACTACCGCAAAAGTACTACTGAAAGAATTCTTCCCCCGATACGGCCTTTGTCGAATTTTGTGGAGCGATAATGGCCCCCACTTTGTAGCCGAGGTTATCCAACTCATCTTAAAGGGGCTGGGTGTGAAACAGAAATTCCACGCGGTCTTCCATCCCCAATCTGCAGGCTTGGTTGAGCGACATAATGCCACATTGAAGCTTAAGATAGCAAAAATAGTTGCCACCACAGGACTGAAATGGCCAGACGCTCTCCCGCCAGCATTGCTATCAATGCGTTCCACCCCCACTAAACACCACTTAACCCCCTACGAGGTCGTTTTCGGGCGGCCCATGAACCTTTGGACTGCACCAAAGCCAACATCCATCCACGACGTCCCGGACGTCCTCATGTCTGACTATTTGTATAACCTAACTAAAACGTTGTCTGTTATCCATCAGCAGGTGCTGCAAGCCATTCCCGATGTTTCCAGGGGCCCCGGACACGACATCCAACCCGGCGACTTTGTCTTAGTGCGTAACTTCCAGCGCACCAAGAGTCTGGAGCCCCGGTGGACGGGCCCCCTGCAAGTCCTGATCACCACCCGAACAGCTCTTCGAGTGGAGGGGAAACGCAATTGGCTGCATGCACACCACTGAAAGAAGGTATCACCGACCCTGACGACCACGGACAACATCACCGCCCAAGAAGAACTTCTGGACAAAGACCGACCATCCCTGAACCGCCGCCCAGATACGGAGACACTTGAGCTAGTGAAATATCCCGATCCCACCGTGCCATCCAAGGAAGGGTATAACTTGCGACGAAAGGAGAGAACTTCGGCTAAGCAGACCACAAACTAAGTGGAAATCTCAGAGCGGTAGCCTAGTCACCTCAAAGGCCACCAGGAGAGAAACTAAACAAAGTCTGTGGTTCTGCCCGCTACCGAGTCTCTTGAAGGTGATGGAAGCGCCCGACATGAAGATGATGGAAGCAACCGGACGTCCGAAGATCCACTACAAAAACCCAAAGACTGACAGAATGCACAGCTCAAAGACTATTGCACTTTTCATTACCCTTCTCTTTTGCCTTCTCCTCATGGTCACCTTCTGGATCATGGAGGAGAGCACACCCGCTCATAAGACATTGCTGACCACCGTTCAACCTACCACCATGAAAGAACACCATCTGATCTCACTTTCACCCCAACTCCGAGAAAGGCGTAAGGAGTTCTGGAATAACTCTTTTGTGCAGTTGCTCCACCAACACAATCTTGCCGCCAACGCCACTAATTGCTGGATCTGTGGATTGCTACCACATGCCACTGGACACTCTATCCCTTTCATCCCTTCACCTTTTTCTGTCCATGGTTCCTGCCTCGCCTGGCTAATCCTCCTGCAGGAAAGCTACAGGGACAATGCCACTTCCGGCAAAACTGTGTCGCACTTCTACCATGGGTTCTGGCTGAACAAAACTGGAAAAACTTCTGCCCCCTTCTGCCCTCTGAGATCAAACACTTCCTTTCACATGAACATCCCTGCCAAAGAACGAGTTGAAATGCAAGTGTTCAACAACCCAGCCAGACCCACCTTCTCTTACCTCCGGAAACGAACGGCCGCCACCCTGACAGTGGCCCTATCCGTCATCAACATCACTGGATTTGTGTGCCTCGAAGGCCTGGGGGCGCAGCTGGTGGGCCACAGCTCCTGCCTCATCACCCGAACATTGGACTCAGTTGATCCACCCTCCTTTGTTGCCTCCCCGAATATGTACTTCATCTGTGGTACTAAGGCCTACACCTGGCTCCCGAAAGGTTGGGGAGGCACCTGCTACATCGCTTTTGTCCTTCCTCCGACATATGTGGCTCCAGCAAACCATCACCGGCAGAAACGTGCCAAAGACCTTGTACAAGCCGACTCCGCCGGGGCACAGTTCCTGGATGCAGTAAAGGGACTTGTTCCACTCTGGGGTCCAATGGCAAACAGCCGTGCCATCCGCCACTTAACTCAGGCAGTCGAGACGGCGATGAACATTACGGCTGGCATCCTCGCCAACAACACCGCCGAGCTTTAGGCCGTCCGCCTGGTGGCTCTTCAGAACCGCCTCGTTCTAGATGTGGTTCTGGCTGATCGTGGAGGAGCATGCCGCATCATTGGGTCCAGCTGTTGTACCTACGTACCGGATAACTCACCCTCAGTCTACAAAGCAATTGAACACCTCCACAGACTTTCCGCAGAGGTTCATCAGGAGCAAGAAGGATGGTCCCTTGGGAGTTGGTTTTGGGACACTATTAAAAGTTGGGGATGGAGGCTGTTTTTATTTATCCTAATACCGATTGTGATACTATGTGGATGTTGCTTGGGGATTCAGTGTCTGCCACCTTTATGTTCGCTTTTTATGAACTGCATCTGCCCTAAGACTTTGAACTTTGAAGCGGAACGAATGAAAGCCCTGTATGAGGTGGAAGTTCGTAGTATTATGGGGATAGATCCGAACTAGACAAGCTGGCGAGATATGTTAAAAGGGAGGACTGTGGAAATTTAGCTTGCAAACTGAACATTATCTGCGCCATCTTGTCTCTCCACAGCGCGACACACAGGAAAGCGCACGGCAGCCATTTTAGGCACCCTGGTCTCTCCCTGCTCATTGCCGATCGCCAGCGCGTCCCCCTGGCGCTGCAAGCATCCCCTGCGTGCCGGCCACCCCCGCTCTCTCGTACACGGGCCATAAACCCTCTCCTTCTGCGCGACCCTGCCATGGAACCGCATCCCACGCCTGACCGACATCCCATACATGGTCATGCATCTCTTTGATAACCCCCTTCCTCTGCGCCCCATTGTCCGAACCGATCCCAGGCCATCACCTAGCCCTGCGGATGCAGTTTATTGTCCCTACTGTAAGGGAAACGCCCCACATCAAAGGGATTACAGTAGATCAAGGCCCCCCACCCCCTGAGACCCGACCGGTCACACACACCCCCGGGAATTGGCAGAATATCCTGCTGTGTGATAGCCAACTCCTACTGTGGGTGGGGTGGGGACTCCCACTGAAGATATGTGTGGGAACGAGCTCGAAGTGGGGATTCCGAGGAAGTTCTTTCTTGTATCAAGACAATCTCAAGAATGTGCCATGTGTGATAAACCTGCAATAAAGTCATAAACCTGTGTATAAGAGGCCAGGCCTCAGAGATGCAGTTAGAGCACCTCGTGACGATACCTTGCTGTCTGATCTGATGTGTTCTGCTCCGACGGAATAAAACTTTGTTTCCTGCCTTCCAGTCTCCGGCGCCTGCCTCTTTATTGGTTTAACATCGAATGGTATAAGAGGCGATTACCGCCCGGCAATACTTGAAAGGTTATCGACTGAAACTGCCGCTACCGTTTAACAGATGTGCAGTTCTGCTGTAAAAGGCTGTAGATATACAGGTAAGGTCATTAAACAGGAATATAGAGGAGGGGCGTATCAATGAGATATGGAGGATCTAGAGGAGGTGATGGAGCTGGTGATGATGGTACATGCTGTTCGATGGAAGGCACATTAATTAGCACATGGTTTAGGAGCACTTGAGGGGATGCAGGTGTGAGAACAATGGTGATGAGGGATTCTGGAGTGCGTGTGCCTGTTTGTGTCAATTGTTTTTTTTGTGGTACATGTAATGCAGGATGAGATGAGCTGTGCTATTGGTAGTAGGAGATATATGGTGCTCACCAAATGTGGATAGTGCAAATGTACTTCCCACCAAGTGGTGCTCCCTTTCTGGCTGGATGGGTTGTTGACGGTTGTACACGTTGGTGGGTTTGGCACCATCCTGAAGGAATTTTAGTGGCTTCTTCACGGAGTTCTTGTTACTTCACGCCTGTTAAAATGACCCCTCCTGATGGGTCGAGCTAATACAGATGATGCTACACGGCATAACATCTCAGATCTGGGATGTACTTAATTAACTGGAGTGTTCTGTTAAACGTTTACTGCTAAGTAAACATCAGGACTCGTCAACAACTGGTCATGGTTCCGATACTGTATTGATTATTTCTTTTTAAAAGAAAAGCAAAAGTAAAATTTGCACCACGAATTTTTTTACTTTTAAATGTATTTCACTTTTGGGTATATTTATGATTATTGTGAACACAATGTTTTAAATTGAAGTATCCTTTTTCAAAACGTTCTCAACAGTGTTCATATATATTAGCATAATTTGGGTTATTTCTATAGTATTAAAATTGTAATTTAAGGTATGCATATAGGAAAAAATAATGTATAACGGATTATATTATAAAATGTTATTGCTATAATACGTACGTCCATCTGGGAGTTAGTAAATTTTTCTAACGTCTGTTTATTTAAGTAGAATAACAATTTAGACTTAAAGTTGGTCATTCACTTGACCTGCATTATCAAAGCATAGCCAGGACAATGCATGTATAAAGGAAGAAAATGTATAAAAGGAACTGGCATGGCTACGGAAATCGACTGAAAGCCTGAAAGACCCTCTTCCCTTCTGTAATCCCAGAAACTCAATTTTGGCAGCCCTTCAATTTCACATTTACTGTAACGAAAAGGATTATGCACGAAACTAGATGGGAGTCTTGAGTTCTGATTATCGCGTACACTCACTCGTCTTGAATAAAGCTGATATATTAAATTATTCGGTTTGTGGCCTCCTGTCGCTTTGAACACTTTTTGTAATCTTGAACTTTGAGGCAGAGTTCATGCAGAGTGCACCGCAAGCATAAACACGTGGCGGTTCTGATTTTACTTTTGGCAAAGCTTGTTTTCCTATGTAAGGATAACCATCTGACTTGCATAACCGCCATACTTTATAAGAACCACAACAAAAGTGTCTTATATTTGCTGTTAATGAATAGGCAATGACTCAGTAATCAGTCAAGGGGACCGTCCAGCCATAAACACATCTAAAACGTCCGGCCTAAAGGCACATGTGTAATCCATGTCTGCCAGAAAGAATATGAGATTTCTGCCTATTTGGAAGGGTTTTATATCAACTTTTATCGTCCTTGTTAAAGAATAAGTTCTCAAATACTAGACATCATAGAGTTGATGCACAACTTGTGGGTAAAATGTGAAATTTTAGCTTACAAAAATGTAGACCACACAAATCTGGATTTAAGAAATGTAGACTGTAAAAGTAAACATCGTACAAAAATACCTGCCTACAAACACTTATAATAGCATCTAGTCCCACCATCAAGCACTTACCATAGCTATGGTGGGACTGGTAATATCTTTGTAATTGTGACCCTTTAATACAATAGGTTGCAACAAGCAGTTTAGCCAGACTTTAAATTTTTTTAACAGGTCGCAGTGTGTGTGTGGGTGTGCGTGTGTGTGTATATATTTATACACACACACACACACACACGCACACGCACACACACACAATACCAGGTAGACCTTTGTTTACCTACATTTTTATGCACAATCTTTAGCTTAACAGTCTACATTTTAGCTCATTCTTTTTTCCGCTATATTTTCCAAAGGAGCACGTAGGCTGGCAACATGGATGCAGCTAATGACACTATCTTCAAAGGGTAAGGCGTACATCAGTGATAAACAACATATTTTAGATGGGGTGACAGCCCTGCACAATGCATATAAGGGGCCTATGTATTGTTGTAGGAGAAGAAAACAAGTTACTTACCTGTACCTACAGTTATCCAGTATTGGTATCTTTCATAGATTCACATGACTGAATCAGTCGCAGTCGCCGAGATGGGAGTCCCACTGTAAAATACAAAAGTAGTGCCCTAAGTAATAAATAGGCTAACAAGGCCAAAGGCCATATCTTAGTAGCCTATCTATGTCCTTTTACAAAAAAGGACCACAAGTTGGCTCCAGACAATAAGCCACCAGCACCCCCTAGAACACTCCCAGCAGAGGCAAATTCTCCAAGCACAAGTGAGAAGTACACCCAAAATCATAGAGAACTGACTCCACGGGGAGGAGGGTGGGTTGCATGTGAATCTTTGAAAGATACCAATACTGGATAACTGTAGCTACAGGTAAGTAACTTGTTTTCTTATCCAGTAAAATTATTGGGGTATCTTTCATAGATTCACATGCCTGAATCAGAATAGCAAGCAGTACCCTAAATGTACTGTCGTTAGCGGACGGTGGGAGACGTGCAATTTCAAACTCCCAATAGTTATCCACTACCTTTACACAACACATGTACTAAGCATTCTACTCTATAACAATGTTGAAAAAGATAACATCAATATACCCATTAATGTATTCATATAGATGCACATAGATCATAAATCAGAGTAAGAAATCATTCGTTAAATACATTTGTACAATCACTGAATAGATTTAAAATTAGACAAAGCAAACAACAAAAAAGTGTTTCTTATGAAACTTAAAGAAAACTGATCTTAGTTAAAAAGATGACGCAACGCAGCCTGTCCAACAGCTGCATCTTCCTTTTGCGCAGACTGGAGGCAGTAGTGTCTAGTGAACGTGTGGACATTCTTCCATGTCGCAGCACGGCATATCTTGTCCAATATCACTCCAGCAAACAAAGCTGTAGACGCAGCAATAGTTCTTGTGGCGTGAGCTTTAGCTTTCACTGTTAGAGGTTTATTTGCTTTTCGTAGCAGAATTGTATCTCAGACGCCACCCAACTGTCGATCGTGGCCTTCGTTACTGCGTTTCCAAGTTTCCCTTGACCGTAGGCCACCAGAAGTTGATCTGTTTTCCTTATCTACTTTGTTTTGTGAAGATAAAGTTTCAAACATCTTTTGATATCCAATATATGTAGAGCCCGTTTGGCTAGATGGATTTGGAAAGAAAGTTTGTAGTATTACCAGTTCATTTAGGTTAAATTGTGATGGCCCTTTCGCAATAAACCTTGGATTTGTCCGAAGGGCTACACAGTTTTCTGTAAATTGTAAGGAAGGTTCTTTTACTGTAAACACTTATTGTAAACTCACTCTTCTCGCCGAAGTGAGAACCAGCAGTAGAGAAACCTTTCATGTAAGAAATGTAAGCTCTGCTTTATGAATTGGTTTGAATGGCCGTCTCATCAATTGTGTTAGAACTACATTGAGCTTCCACTCTGGAGGAGGTGCGCACACAGGCACAGAAAAGACCCCTCATGAATTGCTTTACGAGATTAGATAAACAGAGAGGAGCACGAGGAGATTTCCTGTACCGGGAAATTGCTGCCAGGTGAACCTTAACTGAAGAGAAAGTGAGACCCGACTTGGCTAGCGACAGTAAGTAAGGCAAAATCTGCTCAGCAGGGGTTTGTACTGGATGAACTTTGTTCTTCTCGCACCAGCAACAGAATCTCATCCACTTCAGACGATATGTTTTGACAGTGCTTTCAGCACGTGACTTGGCCAGTATTTCTCTACAGTCCTGTGAAATATTGAGATCCTTAAATTCTAGGAATTCAGGAGCCATGCGTGCAAATGAAGAGAATGTGGATCCGGATGGATCACTTGCCCCTTATTCCTCAATAACATCATTGGTGATGGAAGAAGACGAATGGGTTTGTCCTGCAACAACAGAAGTAGTCCAGGAACCAATATGTCTTGGCCAACGTGGAGCAATCAAGATTAGGCGACAGCCTTCTGACTTCATCTTGATTTTAGAAACCTGGGGCTCAATGGAATGGGAGGAAAGGCGTAGGCATAAATCCCTGACTATCACATTAAAAGGGCATTTGCCCTTGGCCGCGGTTGTGAGAACTGGTTGGCGTAAAACTGGCATTTTGTGTTCTCTTCCGTTGCAAACAGGTCCAGAGTTGGCTTCCCCCATTTGCGAAAGATTTGTTCACCTGCGTCTGTTCTAGCTCCCACTCGTGGCAGCTGGACTGGGACCTGCTTAGTGTACCTGCCAGAGTATTGTGCAGAACTCTGACATGCTCGGCCCTCAAAGAGATACCGTGGAACGTTGTCCAGTTCCATAATTCCTGGGCCTCTTGAGATAGCAATATGGATTTCGTTCCTCCTTGTTTGTTTATGTAGTACATGCTGGTCTTATTGTCCGTGCAGACCAGCACTGAGGAACCTCTTATCCTTGGAAGGAATGCCTGGAGAGATAAGAAAATCGCCTTGAGTTCCAAGCTGTTGATGTGTTGTCTTTTGTGCATCAACAACCACTTCCCCTGGATTTGTAAATCCTGCAGATGACCTCCCCATCCCCCAGAGTCTTGGCCCTGTTGAGGTGTTCGCTTGCGACCCCCCTGGCGAGAGAAACCAGCTGTTGAGGATTGGCGGTACGCTGGTGGGTTGTTGTTGATATTGGTATTGTTGATTTCTTTGATAACCCCCTTTGTAGGTGGTGAATCGTTTTTTATAGCCAGAAGAGCCTCATCAATATGCTTTCCAAAAAGCGACTCTCCATCATATGCCATATCTAGGATCTTTACCTTAACCTCAGGTCTGAAGGTAGTGGCTTTCAGCCTACCCTGGCGTCGAAGTACTGCCGCTCTTGCCAACTGCCTAAAACTTGTATTTTCTATGTCCAAGGTACAATCGATAGTCTCAGAGGCAGCTCTTTCACCTTCCAATAAAATCTTTCAAGCGTCCTGCTTGTTTTCTTCCGGGATGAGGTCTATCATCCCCGCCATATCGGACCACATTTTATGGTCATAAAGGCCGATAATAGCTAAGGCATTTGCTGCCCGAATTGATGCCGCTTCCATTGCTGAGAATTTCTTCCCTATGAGGTCCATCCTACGTCCCTCTCTGTCCGGAGGAGTAGTAATTGGTGTTGCCGGATTCTTCGACCGACTCTGTGAAGCCTCGGATATAACAGAATCTGGCCTTGGATGTCCAACAAGGCAAGATGGACTATCTTCAGGAGCTTTATTTTTTTTTCTCAACAAGGGGAAGCACCGCTGGTATAGATGCTGGCATCTTCATGATCTTCACACCCTCCTGCCAAATATAATCGATGATCGAAATCGACAGTACAATCCTCCTTGTGTCCTCTTTAAAATCATGTAGAAAACAAACTGTCAGTTTCACCGTGATAGAAAAGTGGAACCTATTGGCTGCCCTCTGCATTAAATTATGAAACGCCCGATGTCCTTTGGGGGAGAATCTGAAGGTAGGTGTGGAGGAGGTGATGGCATCAGAATGATATAATCATCCCAAGCATCCGGAACAGCAGATGGATTTGGTAATTCTCCTTCTTCCACTTCTTCTTCTGAAGAGGAAGTGTTGTGAACTTCAGGGTCATCTGGAATTGGACTTGTTGAATTCACCGGTGTACTGGGTATTTGAGGCTCTGGTACTGTAACCGGTACCTCCTGAGGAACCGGAGCTTGTGGTGCAACCTGTTGAGGAGGGAATCTCTGCCGATAATCTGCCAACATAGCCTGCAGATCCTGAATCAGCGACGAAGGTAGATGAGTCATCTCTCTATGACGTGCTTCCTGTCGAGGATTAAACTGATAAGCATGACGAGGAGCCATGTATTGCTCCTGATAATAATGCGCCTCATGATAATCTTCCTCATCATCATCGTCATCCTGGCATTTCACATGTAGCTCTGATGGACTATGAGCTACTCCACATAGACCATCTTCATCCTTCTCTTCATCATTATCATCCTCCTCAATATAACCTCCAAAAGTTGAGATGGTAGCAAAGGTGTCACCTTGCTATAGTTTTGCAAAGGCGGCGAAAGAAAAGCCTTTGAAACAGTCATGGTATGAGAAATCCTCGTCGACGCCACCGTCGACGGACCAGAATTTACTATAGAAGGAATTCCTGTAGTTGACGGAACTGTCGTCGACGGTGTAGCAATAGACAACTGAGATGATGTAGTCGATGGTGTCGTCGTCGATCGTGTCGCCGTCGATGGTGTCGTCGTCGGCAGTGCCTTTGTCGTCGATGGTGTCGTCGGCGGCGGTGTCGTCGTCGTTGGTGCATTAGTGGTCGACGCTGCCTTCGTCGTCGCCGGTACCCTTGTCGTCGACGGAGTCTTCGTTGTTGACTTTCCTTCGTCGACCATCTTTTTTCTGACGTTTTCTTCGCCGATGAGTCATCGACGGTTGAAACTAATGGAGGTCTCGTCACAATAGAGATCTTAGTCGACGAAATAGGGGACAGAATCAACATCGTCGTGACGGTTGCCGTCGTCGTCGTCGATACAGATTTCTTTACATGTTTTCTACTCACAGAGTCAGTAGAAGACGATCTTGGACGTTCTTTTTCTTTTTTTGACAGGCATAGAGGTGACAGATAGAGATGGCTCCGAGGAGTGTTTGGTGCTCCTCTCTTTACTCACAGGTTTCTCTTGGGAAGACTTGAGATGCTTCCTTCCCTCACCTTAAGATCTTTCCTGTGATCTAGCTTTCTTGTGAGAAGTTGAAGGCAAATCCTTCTTCCTCATCTGAAGAGTGAGCCTTTTCTTTTATGGATTGAAGCCACAAGAGCAATCTTCCCTCTCTGTACTTGAGCGTCTTATTAGAAAAGGTGCAACAGATTTTACAGTCTTTCACCTCATGCCTTGGATAAAGGCAATAAATACAATCTTTATGTAAATCATCTACATGGACCCTCTTCTTCCCACAGGTCTTGCAAGGTCGGAAGACTACAGTGTCGTGTGCAAAAGCAGCAAAAGCGGCAAGATGGCTTTCTAACATCTAACACGGTTGTGCTAACTTAGCATTGTATATATATAGATAACGATCTTATCTAACATTTTCTTTATAAGAGTTGAATAGAAGGAAAAAACTGAGTAGCACTCAGGGAGACTCCCTTCCACACGACGTGCGGTGAAAATCTGAGGAGAACGTGCCTCTCCTGGGAGTGTTCTAGAGGGTGCTGGCAGCTTATTGGCTGGAGCCAACTTTGGGTCCTTTTTTGAAAACTGACATAGATAGGCTACTAAGATATGGCCTTTGGCCTTGTTAGCCTATTTATTACTTATGGCACTACTTTTGTATTTCACCGTGGGACTCCCATCTCGGCGACGGAGAATGATTTAGGCATGTGAATCTGTCAAAGATACCCCAATACTGGATAATGAGTGGGCAACATAGGTGTTGTGCAGTCTAGCACTCCATGCATAGCAGAGAATTAAAGGGCCTATTTATGAGCTGGTATACGTCTATCTTGCACCACGCACTGTGGTGCAAGAGCAACACAAGCCTTAAGTCACATTTATGAAGCAACGCAAGGCCACTTTGCATGGCCCTGAGTGGCTCCATGAATCTGGAGTAAGGCAATGCAGCACAAATCACTGCGTTGCCTTACTGTGCCCTGGGAACCTGTTCCATGGGTGTTGCATGGTGTTCCAATGCAACTCCCATGGTTTTTTACACATTCCCCGATTTAAACTTGGGAAAGTGCCAAAAAGATACACCTTTCCAGGAGATGCATAACGAGGAGAAATATCTTTATTTTCCCTCATTAATATCTCTATTTCTCCTTGTTACTTCCCCTATCTATGTGTGCTGCATTTTGCAGCACACATAGATAGAGACACTTTCCTGCACAAAAGCAATCCTGCATGCAACGCAGGCACCCTTGCACCCTGCCAAAAGGGCGCCAGCGCATAGGAAAAGACAAGATTGCACCATATTTCCTTAAATACGGCGCATTCCTGCCCTTTCCCTGTCATGCAGTGCAGTGAAACAGGGTGACTTGCCGCACTGCACTGCGTGGAATTTCCCTGGGTGTATGTATGGGATATCTGTATAGGGCAAACATAGTTGGGAGGCAAAAAGTCCATGCAAAGGGTCAAAGGCAAAGATACAGTTGAAGAGTGAATGGAATGGTATGGCAGCTAGGTTTAGTGAGGGAAAATAAGGCTGTTAATGTGTACACAAAATCTGTAGTTATGCATTAGTTACTTGCACCTACATAGGTGGAGATACAGGGTCTTGCTGATGTCAACAACTCCCTAGCCATCAGCCCATTGTGAAGGTTGTAGTGCAATATGAAGGAAGAGGCATATCTTCATCAAAGCTTTGAGTTCCATTTTGTAGCCCTAAATGCACAGGCAAATTGTAAATGTTTTGAGAAGATGCTCTATTTTTGTGGCTGCTGATGACATACCACACAGAAACAGTATCTACTTGACATTCTTCTTGATCTACCTGCCACATTTCCGCCAGCTTGAACTTCTCCATGGAGGACATCCTTACAGGTATGTCCATCTAGAAATATATGCCACCTAGCTAGGGTGAGTAAGGTGATACACCTGACTCCTTAGTGTTTTAAATATATGCTAATAGGGTCAATTGTTAATTCCTGGTTGAATAACAGGAAAGCCCCAGGTTTCAACAAAAATACAATGCCCCAGCTCCAGAAGTTATAGAACACAGGCATGCATCTTGTGTTTCGCTTTGCACATTTGATCATGTATCTGAGTGCAGAAGGAGGCTACACAGTTTCTAAAGAAACTATGTATCCAGTGGCAGCTAGATAATACAAAATGTGAGGCATGAAAGCGCACGCCTCACCATAAATTCTGGAATGGGAGCACTTCTCTTTGCTGTCCATGAACAAGAGAAAGAAGGAATTCCTTCCTGCTTGTGGAACACATCTCCAACCAATCCTGGAGCTGCTCTCATGCTATTTTCTGCATGAAAGAACCACCAGGATTGGTGGGAGGAGGCTCACCTAGTGCTTATTGTGAGGCTGGGGGCCCAGGCTGGTTCAAAGCCTTTGAATTGCAGGGTCTACAGTCCGCATGTCGGGCTGGCCGTTGCAAGACGACCGGCCAATCTGACATGAGCACTGTAGACCAGTGCTGTCATTCTGTATTTTACAGGATACAGCCCGCCCCCACCCTCACGCTGTGCACAGCACGAACATGTGCAGTGGCAAATAAATAAAATGGCATTAACATGCCATTTTATTTATTCGTGTTTGCCTGCTGCCCTCGGAGCAGGTGGGGAAACGCTCCTCCGCACCTGAAGAGGAGCCTCCCCTGTGTGTTTCTGATCCAAATGCCTCTGTGTTAGAGGTAAATGTCTACACGATACCAGACTGACATATCTACAAAACAAGATCATAAGGTACTCCGGGCATCATTCACAATATTTTGACGCAAGGCAGCCACGCAAGCCTTCCTGCTGTGCTGCCGTGCGTCAAAGGAAAATGGTAGGGATACACCATTTCTACAAGATATGGTGCATTCCTGTCCTTTTCCCCTGTGCTGGGGCTCAGTGGGCTGCCATGCGCCAATGCAGGCACTCTTGCACCATAGTACAAGGGTGTCTGCATTGTAGGGGTGATTGTTTTTGTGCAGTCACAAGAGGTGTTTTTCACTTTCTATGTGTGCTGCTGCCTCCGCAGGGGAGGTGTAGGAATCTGACACATTCCCAGGTTTACAAAACCTTGTAAATCAGGGAATGCGTCAGGGTCCATAGATGTTGCGTGGGAACACCCACAGCAACACCCATGAAATGCCTCGCGAAGGGGGCCATATAAACAAGGCCATGAAAAGCCACACAGAGTGGCTCTACGTGGCCTTGGAAATATGTACAGGCACACTGCGCGGCCAATGCATCAAAAAATGTGATGCACCAATGGTTCAATGGGCTTGTAAATGAGCCCCTTATTGCCTCGAAGCCTGTAGTCAGCAGGAAGAAATTGCATAATGCAAGAACCTATATTTCCCCAGATGATACAAGGCATTAGACTCAACTCTATGGGAGACCATATATCCAACTCTTTTGGAGTGTTTCTTTGGAACAGCTTTGCCTGAATTACACCAAGAAGTATATTTATTAAAGTTTAAGCAGAAACTTAAAATGTGGCAAATTAGAATTTTCTTTAATCTTCTCAGCCAGCAGGCAAAAATCCTATAGTCCAGCATGTCGAGGCAATCATGTCAGAATTTATGTGCTATATACATGTCTGTTTTCTATATCTATCACTTAAATGGAAGGGAATGGAATCTTATGAACCCACTTGGTGAACAGATACCTGTCATACTATACATGAAGTACTGTTTCTGGAACTTTTAAAGAAACATCAGTTATCACTTTGAAAAAACATCTCCACACCTCGGAAATCAGTTAAAGTTTTTTTTTAAAAAGACACTTGGGCTGCTATCTTTCTACAAGTAACCTCACTTGTGCCGGGACACCTCTTTTGAGGTAGCTGTGCACTCTGCAAATGTAATGTATTGCATTAAAATGATTGACTCAAAGAGGTCAAATGACATCAGTAGGGGCCACTGTTGAGGGATCATTTCTTATCTTTTCTTATGTAAATTGACTAATGATTCCTTTCATCTGTGGTGCACAAATTAACCATGTTGGAGCGTTTCAATGATTTAATTGCTGTAAGAATTTGGGTTATTAGTTGTGCAGGGTATGAGGCATCTGCACATAATAAGTCCACAAATTCAATGTCCAGGGAAACTTATATGCTGTTTTTATAAACACATCCAAGGGCGCTGCTACGCCTTCTGCACCCCACCACAATACTTTAACAGTATGTTCGTGGTGCACCTGCTCCTTCATTGGGCACCACAAGCCAAGACAATTCAATATTTAAGCTAGCAGGGCATTATGGGGCACTCCCTCAGCTGGAGCAGTGAACATTTTATGAGCAGCTCTCCCTGTGTGTTCAGGGGAGCCTCGTGTCTTCCTTTTCTTTTGTTTCTGTTTTGATGGGTGAACCCATCCTTCTTGGGGCACCCATAGCTGCCAAAGTCATTGGGGGCCGTGGGGGAGCCCTAAAGCCCCCCGTGATCCCAGCTTGCTCCCCGGATGCCTTCCATATCAGGTGCAGGTGCAGGAGCCTGCAACCTTATCTTCGGCTCCTGCTGGCAGATCTTGGCGTCCTTCTGACTTCTTTATCTGCCTCCAGGGGATGGGGTCAATGGATAGAGGCATCTGGATTGCAGCAGGCCCTGGGCAATGGCGTCCGAGGGTCCGAGGAATTATTCGGAACGGTGCTCCACATACACCGCCCTCACTTGAAAAAATTATTGATTCATAAATTGAAGGAATTATCTGTTGCCCCATAGGGATTTAGGGGCATATTAACAATGCGGCGAAAGAAAATTCGGCCGAAAAGCGGCGATAATTTTATCGCCTTATCAGCAAAGACACGCTATCGCGTGTTTTGCTGATTTTGCTCCCATTTCCAACACGCCTAACTTTGCATCGCTAATGAGATGCAAAGTAGGCGTGTCTGTGGAAACAACATGGGGAAATATCGTGAAGGCTGCTGCGCGATATTTACTATGCGGGGAAGTGATTATTTTAATCATGCTAAGTATGCCTTAACGCAGAAATTTAACATCTGTTAAATTCCCGAGTAAGGCATACCTAACATGGGAGGTGGATTCATGTGATATGACCACAGGGTTGTATCATCAAGCATATCGCCATTTTACATGGAACATCGCTGGAAAACCAGCGATGTTCCATGGAAAAGGGCGCTATCGCTGGAATATACATCGTCATGGTGCTAAGCGTTGTTAATACAACGCTAACCTGGCAAAATATTCCAGCGATTGAAAAAAATGCGGTATACAAGGTCAGCGATAATTATCGCTGCCTGTTGCAAATATGCCCCTTAGTCCTCCCAGGAGAATTTGAAAGGATTTGCAGCAGAGCCCCACGTGCTCTGTTTCTCAAAAAAGGTCAAAGGTCAACTTTCTTTAAAGTACCATAACTCTATCCCCATTGGGCTGATTTGTAAGATCCTTGGTTTGTATTAATCCTGGAGGCACCTCTAGCAACCTTGGGGCATATAATCAGACATCCTCACCTCTAAAGGGCTTATTTTGCTGGGAGCTGGTTTCACTGGCTCCCTGTGCCAACCATGTTCTCTCCTTTGCAAGCTTCTGGTGTCCCTCTCCTGCTGGGGTACTGAAGTCCAATTCTTCCCCCAGCTGGACCCCTGGAGGTGTAAGGGTGCCTACATCACCTGACCTGGACAGGCCCTTCTGGTTCTGGGGTTCATCAGCAGATAGAGTTCTTAATCCATTAGGGGGCTTGTCCTTCCTGCTGTACATGGTGTTGTCGCCATCCAGGTCTAGGGTCTTTCTCTCTTTCAGGTTCCTGGGATAATAATAATAAGAGTAATAATAATAAAGGCATTTGTTAAGTGCGCAGCTACCCCAAACGTGGTGTCCCGGCGCTATAGCAGACAGAGGGCAGGGGGAGGAGTCGCGCAGAAACTCGTCATTCCGACTAAAGAGCCAGGTTTTCAGGGACTTGCGGAATTCCTGTTCAGACTGTATTATGCGTAGATGGGGGGTTAGGTTGTTCCAACATTTGGTGGTGCTCACCTCAAATGTTCTGCCTCCCATTCTAGCTTCTACAAACCGAGGAGTGGCAAGGAAGTGTTTGTTGTTAGACCTTAAAGATCTAGATTGTTGATAGGGTCGGAGTCTCCTCCTTAAAGATGCCGGTCCTCTTCCTTTGTCTGCACGATAAGCGAATGTCAGGGCCTTGAATTCAATGCGTTTGGCTATTGGCAGTCAATGAAGTTGTCGAAGGTATGGAGAGATGCGGTGTCGAAGCGGGACTCCGCAGACCAAACGGGCTGCGGCGTTTTGGATGATCTGAAGTCTACGGATTGGGCCAAGCGGAAGACCCATGTATAGAATATTCGCATAATCAAAGTGAGAGGTTATCAAGGCATGGCCCACGGATTTACGAGTTACATTAGGCAGATAGTTGATGAATTTCTTAATAATTTAAATTTTGCCAAAGCAGGCTGCCGAGACCGTTTGAACATGCGCTGAGAGGGACAAATCTTTGTCCCATCTCACCCCTAAATTTTTTACCGAGTCCTTAGGTGAGGGGGCATTACCAAGTTCAAAAGGCCACCATACGTTAGAAGGGGGGGGAGGGTTGGTTAAAAACAAGACCTCAGTATTATCCGCATTAAGTTTTAGAAAATTGCGGTTCATCCAGGCTGCAATGTTCTTGAGGCATTCTTTTAGCGGGTCAAACGTGGAGGCTGACACATCACTAAAGGTGAACAGTAACTGGGTATAATCCGCGTATAATGTTACTTTGATCCCAGTTTTGGAGATATGCTCTGACAGGGGGGTTAGATAGATAAGCAGCGGGCTTAGGGCTGAGCCCTGGGGGACTCCCTACTTAAGAGGTTTGGTGGGTGAAGTGAAGGGGTGGGTCCGGACCTGTTGCTTACGGTCAGGTTAAAAGGATGATAGCCAGTTCAACACGGTTCCCTGGATGCCTATGTCCTTTAGGCGATTTAAAAGGATGGAGTGAGAGACTGTGTCGAATGCTGCAGATAAATCTAACAGCACCAACATAGCCTTAGAACCTCCATCCACGGCCCATCGTATGGAGTCAGCCATTTCAATCAAAACTGATTCCGTGCTGAAACCAGGACGGAAACCAGATTGGGATTCATGGAGAAGGCTGTTAGTCTCAATAAACCCAGCCAATTGCTGGTGCGCTAGTTTCTCTAAAACCAGATGCCACTTCTATGGTGAGTGCCAGTCTATGGGTGGGGGACACCACTTTGTCTAACCCTAAAAATGGATCTGGTCAGTCCCACCTTCTTCCCTGGGTTTGGCTCCAAAAAAGGCAAGAACAGGTTCTTTTGTGCGTACTGGAGGCAGGTTTCTTTGAAGTGTAATCAGGGCAGAGCATGGCTACTCCCAAGGCATCCTGTCAGGAACAACCACTACCCTCTACACCCAGGCCCCTTTGTCTCCACCCTTTGTCTCCTGTCTGGCCCTAATTCACCTTGTCCAGTAGGGGAGCCATCACCAGCCCCAGCAGCCGACTACTCACAGAAAGCCCCCAGAAAAGTTTGGTAGGGAAATGCCAACTTTCTAAAAGTGGCATTTCCAAAATACCAACTTTACCATTAAATAGGATTTTAAATTACAAATAAAAAGAGTGGAAGAATTATCTCTATAGCTACCACCAATCGGACTTCAGCATCTAATAAATGTAACAATATATAGCCCAATGATTCCCTATAGAAGAAGCAAACCCTGCTACAGTGAAAAGTGGTTTGGGGGATTTTGCACATGTTCTACAATACTTTATAGATGTCCTGCATTTAAATATTATGTACCCGACCTTTCTGTGCGTTAGAGTCTACATATATGTGACTTATTAATATTTAAAAGGAAAGTTTAAGCTGGTCAGACAGGGTTTTTTTATCGGTCTCAGGCAGGTTATCTGTGTGCAGCTACCAGACTGCACATGACTATAGACTCAATAAGCACAAAGTGGGGGTGATTAATGTACAAAAGTGGAACATACTATATAATAAAGAAAAGTATATCTCCACATTAAAAATTTGTCAAGAGATGTTTGTCATTGTGTAGGCAACAGATATCTTATCCTCTCAGAAGGTCTTATCGAGAAATTAAGGCTATTTAAATTCAGCCTAAGAAAATGGTATAAATGTACTTGATTGTTATTTCACACTTTTTTTTAATCACACTTCAAATTCAATGATAAAGTAGATTTTTGGTCGCTGTAGTGGAAATGTACCTTTTGAAAAGTATTGTTTGTGGTACCTGAAAGGCAAAGACAGAGAACCAGAGAAGGGGACTTGACTTGGGCTAATTTGTATTAATTTTATTAGAAAGCTTGCTTCACGTTGAAAAATGAAGTAATGAAAATGAGGGTTAGGTTTTGATAAAATGTATTCTAGGATTGGGCATTTGGACATCTCCAGTCACTGGCTAGTGAACATATGCAAATGGAACATTACCAACAACTCCTCAGTAAATTCTGGGTCCTGAAAGAACATCTGAGGGAAGAACGTTGCTTGATTTGTTGAGGAAAGAAGCCTGAAGAACTCCTGGTGTCCATTTGCACCCAGATGGTGAACCAGCTCTCTAAGGTCCATCTGGCTTGCTAACTGACTCAGAGAAACAAAATGCAGAAGAAGGGCTTCATGCTGCTTGTGCCACATCTACTTGGCTTGAATGAAAAGTTGAGCTTGGAGCAGCTGAGACCAGCTCTGCCATTGGTTAAGACATAAGGCCAATCATAAAAGTGCCTACATAGAGACAAATGCTTTAAATACGTCAGTATTTGCAAACTGCTGCATAGATAAGGAAAACAAACCACGTTATACTCCTTAATTATCCAACCCCACATTGGCCAAGTAGGGGAGGGCCGTCCATAACACTCTCAAGTCCCAGGCATGTTGCTTGACTGAATTAGCAAATTCTATTGAATTGAAATTCCAGTTTTCTTCAATATGCCTCTTTTTTCTCCTTTTTAGCTCTGCTTTTCTCCTTTTTATTTCTTGTGCAAACATCGGAAATCGTATAATGCAATAATTGCAATCTGCCGACCCGTGTGCAAAGCCCAAGTATGTCTCGTATTAAGTAAGCCCCCTTGGCTAGCATAATTCTCCCATGCTTAGGCAAGTCAGAGTAGGGTTAAAACTTCAAACCCAATACCCTTGGCCATGGTGGGTGGATATTAATTACAGGAAATGCCCCCCAATTTGCAGATGAACGGCAAAGGGAAAAAACACCCTCTCTTTACTAATTTTTTTTCTCTCTCCCAATCCAAATATTCACGAACATTGGGTCAGATTAAAAAAAAATCCAAATTTATTCCAAAAGTACAAAGCTTTCCGAAAAAAGTGATTTAATTTGTAAAACATTTTAATTGCTTTCCTGGTGTTCAGCACTTGGATAGCTGCTTGCTAACCCTTACTAACACACAAAGACACATGAACCTATGTTTAAATCAGAAAAAACACCACAAACCAGCAGACACTAAACCATACACAGCTTAAGACATCTTGAGACACCCACACACCCTTCGTCAGATGCCAATTCACCCACCATCAAACAAACATCTAAACACCCATCCTGAGATACCCAAACACACCAAATAAACTCCCACACAGGTATATTCCCAAGATCACACGCACACCGTCAGATATAAACACATACTCCTACATCAGATTCACACAAAGATACCATCTGAGGCCCAGCCACACATCTGCAAGTACCCAGACACACCCACTGACGTCATTGTCTACCATGCATGTCATCAGACAGCCACCTATGCCATCAGACACTCACTCACACTGGCCTAACACAACTACAGACATGATCTGATCCCTGCGTTCATTATATAGACACTGTCTTGCCAACATGCCATAAAACACTTGTGCATGCCATATAATTCCCCGCATGTTTAGATACCCAAGCATGCCATTGTATAACCATATACATAACCAGACACCATCAGATTCCCATACAGACACAAGTCCCAGAAATCCTACACGTATACATCCATGCATGCCATAAGGGTTTCAGAAGCTATTAAGGACCCATTCCTAACCCCAACATATACTCCCCGTCAGACCTGGTACAGTTTCAAACACAAATGTGCAGGACAGCTGCCCAGCATCCTCGTCGCAGTACCAAGCGAGGCTCCAGGGCAGGTGGCAAATAATGCGCCAGCCCGGAACATTACTTATAGATTTACATCTGTCTTCATCTGTTCCTTCAGTACAGCAACATATAACTGAACTTGAGACAATTTATAAGTTTGCACAAGAGGCTTTAGAAGAGGCCAAATGTAGCTTATAAGTTATATGCTGGTAAAAAAAGAATTCCCGCACTTACGTATACTGTAGGTGAAAACGTCTGATCATGGGAACCAGCACCTGATCTTCATGCTCCACACTTACTTCAAGAGTTCTACTGGAATTCTCTAGATAAACCTGGCGCCAGTACCGTCCCCCACAGGGAGGGGTCACTGTGATGATCTGCAGACCATGTTCACCTGAATATACTTGAAAGGTGAGGAGGTGCTCTTCCCTGAACTGTGTGGGCGTGCGGGACTTTCATAGCAAAAGAAGTCAGCAGTGTGCGCAGAGGGTGGGCATTGCTTGATGTGAGGCGTTGTGTCTCCAACACATGCACCTTGCAAATCACAGTCAAGACAAACTACAGGTCCCAGGATGCCATGGGACTCTCATCAGACTTGCAATAGAGGTTCCTTGTGTTTCAGAGCTTCTTTGCTAGACAAGCAAGATATTTAATGACTGCAGCCAGACCGTTTTTGCTAGAATCTGGAACCCAAATCACTATCCCTTGTGTTCTCAAACATTTACTGTATAAAGTCAAGTGTTCTGAGTATTTAAGATCTCTGATGTAGACTTTAATTATTGAACATTATTTACCGGAGTCATTCTTCCAAAGGATATGAACTCGATTTTCACCTTCTCCTCTACAAAAGAAATTCAAAAAACGGAAATGCAAGGCAACAGGCAACTCGATGTGCGCCTCCAGGATATGAAATGTCATCTCTGTATCCATGAGGCCTGCTCCAACCTTATCAAATCAAGAAAACACGTGAAGAAACACTTCTTTAAGGATGTATTAGCAGCACGCTTCAGTTCTTAGGAAGTCGCGACCCCTAAAAACACAAGGGCATATCAGCAACAACCGGCGATAATTATCGCTAAGCGCACTTAGCGCTAGGATAAGTATCGCCGGCTAGCGTGGATTTTTATCGCTGAGATAGCGTGCTATTAGCAACGCTTATCTCAAAAGCGATAAAAATCCTCGCGCTAACTGCCTAATGTGAGATTATCGCTGGAAACCCAGCGATGATCTCATGCAATGTGGCGTTAGCTTGATGATAGGGCCTCACATACTTAGCCATGATATCCACCTTCCATAGGATATCATGGCTCAGTCAGTCCTGAAGCAGGCGTAAGGAAAGTAGCGATAACAGGGGTTATCGCTACTTTTCTTGCTGCTATGCTTCATAGCGTGGGGCTTGATGATAGGAGAAATGTCGCTTAGCGACATTTCTCCTGTCATGTCAGGTCAGGAACGCCCACTTTGCATCTCATTAGAGATGCAAAGCTGGGCGTTAGGAATTCCTACGCTAACACAAGTTTTCATGCGTTAGCGTGACCTTGCTAATTAAGCGATAAAATTATCGCCGCTTTTCGTCCGAAAACGGCCGCAAAAGCGGCGATAATTTTCTATCGCCGCGTTGTAGATCTGCCCCACACATCTTTGCCTTTGACCCTATACAGCGTTTCGTTTACTTTCAACATGGTTTTCTGGTATAAAACTACCACATACCTACATACCGCCTGTAAACACTGGTGTGCAACGTAATTAATATGCATCAGTCAATATAACATCAGATTAAAACAAAGAAAAGTAGACCGTGAAAATTACAATTATTTATAAAAGCAAGTGACCTCCGCTTATCAAGTAAAAAAGGTAGCGAAGGCTCTACTGCTCATGACTAGCAACACGTGACACGCCTGTTGCTGTAATTGGCTTTGACATTTGTATAAAGCTTTCAAGAGGCATTGTGCGGTTCTACTTTATCTAAATTTGCCAAACTACACATATTTCACTGCATTTTCTCTGTTAACAATACAAGAAAAATCCCTTATGGTGGACAGTCTGCAAATACCATTTATGGTTCTTTCTTACAAGCAAAACAATCTCAAACTGCAGGGAAAGCTGGCAAAGACTAACCTATATTTATGATGTTAAATGAAGAAAAAAAAATGAATACCATTGAAGACAGGGCACTATCCAAAAGCGTTCACTGCTTGCTGACCTGAAAACGAAAACCTGATTTTGAATTTATTTTTATTATTGCTTTTTCCAATTCACATTTACAAGAACACACGGAGCATATTAAAAAAATAAGAATTTGGGATTAAAAAAAGGGTTGATAAGCAGCACGTACAGAATCCTTACGCGAAGGCATAATGTACATCATTCATTATTCAACCTTCCCTTTCGTGAGTCTCATTCCAAGCTTAGAAGGCTCGGATACAGACAACAAATATGCCTTTTTATTCCATACATCCTGGGTCATCATACAGTGTTACGGTGAAATTGCAAAAAAATATCCTGGGTAAACAGCGATCTCTTTCATGGCCCTGTCATGGCACAGAGTCATCTTTTACCGTCACTGATGATCTATGAGACCTAGCCAACCCACTCATTGTACTGGACTATCATTGACATTTTGCACCATCATCTAATACTGTTTTGCACAAGGTTTCATTTGTGGTAGCAGGCTTCAATGTCTTTGTGGGGTGATTTGGACTGTCTCAATGAAAGTCAACATTGTGTGGAAGGGGTTTGCATTGTGTCACACAAATTCCTCTATTGTCTGTGTTTCTAATACCTACATCATTCTTTCCAGAAGCTACTGTACTTCCACGTATGCTGTGGGTGGGGTTTAGGCACAAGACAGCAGGATCAGACAGTGACAGGAAATAGTCCCTGGCACCAAAATAAATAAGCGTGGACTGGATTTATGAATCAAGTAGTTTTTAACTTGTAAAGACGTGGGGCATGATTCAGAAAGTTAACTTACATTTTTTTCAGTACGTTTACACTTCTGAATACGTTTGCTACTTTTCTGATTCTACAAACATCACTGTTGTAGTGACTTACACTTTTATAGCAAGTCCAGCAATACACATGGCCAACCACTGGTACTGCAGCACTCTCCAATAGAAGAAAATGGTGATAGAGACTTACTACAAAAGTGCAAGTCACTACAACAGTGTAACGAAAAGTAATAATCTTACTCAAAGTGTAGCTTACTATAAAAGTGCAGTTTGTGAATGGCACTTTGTAGTAGGTTTTGTAGTGTTACCCCAAAACTGGTCCTATGATGATTGTTTCTGGTCCAGTGAGGACCTGGCTTGGCCGCTCGGGCTAGACTGTTCCCATGAGGCACAGAGTCAAGACTGATTTGCATATGGCTGGGTCTAAACTAATGTGCCTGGTGAGCAAAAGAACGATGGATTTAACCCAGATCTTTTGACCAGGTGTGAGTGTTTTGATTTGTTCTGCAGTCCATTCATCATTTGTGTGTCTTTTGCTTTCTCACAATAAGTATGCTGGGTATGCCCAGACATGGGTCCGGGGCTCACTTTGCCACTGGATTCAAGCTAGCCAGGCTGATGTGGGGTGAAACCCCTAAACTGGTCCTAGGTACTTGTTTCTGGTCCAGGGAGCACCTGGCTTGGCAGTTCAGGCTGAACTGTTCCCATGAGGCACAGGGTCAAGGCTGATTTGCATATGGCTGGGTCTAAACTGGGGAGGCATCATGAGCAAAAGAACAATAGATTCAAACCAGGTCTTTTGATTGGGGGTGAATGTTTTGATTTGTCCTGCATTCTGTCCATCATTTGTGTGTCTTTTGCTTTCTCGCCCTAAGTGTGCTGGGTATGCCCAGAAATGGGTCCCGGGCTCACTGTGCCACTGGATTCAAGCTATCCTGGCTGATGAGGGGTGAAACCCCAGAAGAGGTCCTAGGATGCTTGTTTCCGGTCCAGGAAGGACCTGGCGTGGCAGTTCAGGCTAAACTGTTCCCATGAGGCACAGGGTCAAGGCTGATTTGTATTTGGCTGGGTCTAAACTGGGGAGGCATGGTGAGCAAAAGAACTATGGATTTAACCCAGGTCTTTTGCCTGGGGGTGAATGTTTTGATTTGTTCTGCATTCCGTCCATCATTTGTGTGTCTTTTCCAGAGACGTTTAAGGCATGGGTAAAGTGGGCACTGGCCCAGGGTCCCAGCCTTTCAAGGGGCCCCCTTATAGAGCCAGCTCTGATTTCCAGAGAGTCTTGCCATTATGACTTTGAAAAATCCTTCAAAATATTGTTTTAGATACGTGTGGGAGTCTATTAAAGACATTTTGCAAAGATATGTTGTGTTAATGTTTGATGCAAGATTCATAATTTTTTTAATTTTACAACGAAACAGGACCTCACCTAAGAGAATTGGCGGGGGGTCAGAAATATTATATGGAATAATATTAGTGAGCTGCTGCTGTCTTACAATATTGAAAACACACATCGCTATCCCTCAATATCAGTTGTAAACACATTTAGAATTTGGACCAATATGCCTGTGCACTGTCAATGACCCGGCCAAATAGGTCATGAAAGAGCTGAAATTAGATCATCAATTAAAAGCTGTTCCATACAGAGCCCCCCCCCAAAAAAAAGAAATACATTTTGGCCCAGGGCCTCTAAAAATCTTAAGATGTCTCTGCTATGACCGAGGGTCTCTGATCTCAAAGGGGTCAGCTGACAAGTGTGAACATTCTTTCCCACCTACCTCAACAAGAGCATACAGAAAGACCTTTTAGTCTCACCCCTTCTTGCACTCCTTCGCTATCCCCTCTGTGGGGTAAGCTACAGCACAGAGTCTGTAGATACCTAAATGTTTTACCAGTTGAGAATGAGGATGTAGAAAAAAATGAGGACAGAAACAACAGAATTGGAAAAAGGTCTAACTAAAAGGACTCCCAACCATGCAACATACCATCTGTATTGTAAAAGAATGTGCATGTATATAGAAGACTAGGTAAACTGCACTAGTGATGAAGACAAGAAGTATTTGCCAGAAGAAAGTTCCTTTCGATATTGATTACT
This sequence comes from Triturus cristatus, assembly GCF_964204655.1. NCBI lineage: Eukaryota > Metazoa > Chordata > Amphibia > Caudata > Salamandridae > Triturus > Triturus cristatus. Next base: position 138,760,446 of record NC_140591.1, on the reverse strand, counting down.
TGAGTAATCCTAAGAAACAATTTAAATATCCCAAATATAAATCCAGTCCAGAACAGTGAGCAGCATTCTTAAACTGGTATGAAGAAGCCATGAAATGAAAGCAGGAATACATGGTGTGGGACCTGAAAAACACCCTTGAGAAACAGATATATAAAAATAGTCATTAGGGGGACAGAGTTAGGGCTTGTAGCCCTTCTACACCCCCCCATTCAGTTACTCAATGACTCGTCTTGATGTAGTAGATAGCTTAAGTTTTGCTAAACTAGCAGGTGAAGCTGTGGCTGTTGCACCAGTAGCACCTAGTAATCGATTGTGGACGGTCAATGAGCTGACAGGAGAGGAATCAGTAGTGCACAGGTATGTGCGGAGAGCACAGAGGTTACAGCACAAGCGCAAGCACTCAACAAGAAGTTGACATGGTGACACCTAAGTTTCCACCCTCAATACAATTTCGCTTAGTGCCCCATGGATCTGCAGCACTACATTGGAGAGCTTGGGCTTGCAGCACAACTGTCTCCAATGATAGTCTAAGGATGACTACAGGAGGAAGGCTGAGAGAACTTGAAAGAGAGTCCGACTTAAGCAATATACTTCTTCAAATAGTGAGGAGGATAATGGCAACCCATCCAACTTTTTACACTGATGTAAAGCCTCTAAGCTCTGACTCCTTTACATGTAGGCCCCGGCTCCACCTTGGATAAAAGAAGTAGTCATCTTCTAAATCTTGAACAATGATAGACGCAATCTTTCCCAATTTAGCAGATACATTTTCATGTCTACCATTTGATGCTGATGTTGCCTGACCTTATCTTTCTAAGAAATATAAGTGTCAAGTAATATGACTAATGACATAGGTGTAACACCTGCTGCGACACTTATCTGGGTCAAATAGCAGAAATAATGTAGTCTGAATTGACATCCTTTTATCTTATATGTTCATAAGGAATCATCTGGGATGCACACCTTGATGCACACAATCTATATCAACATGACTAAACTTACTTCAGAAATTCCACTTTCTGATAAGATTTAGTATATAAGGACTGCCACTTGTCAGGAGAAGTCCTCCATAAACATAATCGCACAAGATTCTGCCAGTGACAGTCTCACCTACTGCCAGCAGACTTCGCACTTCACAGATGCTACATCTCCTGAAAATGATAAAGCTGACTCCCGGAGGAAGACCGCAGCGGGTTTGCCCTTTGCAGGGAACACTGTCTTCGTGCCTCTGCTGATTAAGACAGCCTTTTCTGCCAGCAATGTATGCAGTGCATCTCTTTTTCCTAAGAAACGCTAGACTGCAAGTTGATCAGACTTTCATGCTCTCTTAGTGTAGTGCATAGAAGAAGATACTGAAGTGTTAGGTTCCAGATGACGTTTTAACCATGTGAGAAATATTCATTTTATTTTTGTTATTTATAACATACCTTCTTGCTGTTTTTATAATATTCTGTGTAGTTGTTTTAGATGTACTGAGAAACAGATTGTTCCTGTAGTAATAAATACTTTTACTTAACGATTTTAGAAGGCATTGACAGAACCAGTGAATTAAACATTTCTACCCCTAACACCAACAGTCCATCTCAACCTGCCATGCCACACCTATTGGACCTCCCCTCAGTGACTTTGACCAGGCTGAACCCTATTCCCATTGGAGCATTTAAGTTATTATATAGATCCATTGTCAGGATCCCCTCTCGACCCCGTTCCACCAAAGCAATGGATAAGATAGGAAGACGAACTGTCAGTCCCCCTCATACAATGTTGCAATCAATCCCTTGAAACTGAGATGGTGCCTAACTGCTGGAAAAGGGCTGTAGTAAGGCCGCTGTTGAAGAAAGCCTCAGCCGACCAATCAGTCCTAGCTAACTTTAGACCAATTTCCCATCTACCTTTCCCAAGAAAAATATTAGAGAGAAATGTTAGCGCAATTTTGTCCCAATATCTGGAGGATCACTCCTGGCAAGAAGAAGAGCAATTCAGCTATCAACATGGTCATGGAACAGAGACGGCATTGATCAGCGCCTCTGATGAAATACGTAGGATGACAGACAATGGACAACTAGTAGTACTGGTCCTCCTCGACTTATCAACCGCAGTTGACATGGTCAACCACTGCACTCTCCTGACTAGATGATCGTCAGTGCGTGTCAGAGGCCCGATGTTAAACTGGCTAAAATATTATCTGGATGACCGTTTTCAGGTGGAATCCATGCCCCGTTTTTCTTTCTAAATTTAGAATGACTCAGAGTGGTGTCCCTCAGGGCTCCTCTCTTGGCCCAATTTTATTTAAGATTTATATCAAGCCACTAATCACCCTCATTAAGTCCCACAATATTAAATTTATTAATTATGCAGATGACACTCAATTGATTTTTTCATTAAATGAAAATCAGGTTGACTCCTATTGCAATTTTCAGGCCTGCATTTTGGATATATTTAACTGGATGAATGCTAACTCGCTCAAGATGCTTGTAAGGAAAATGGAGCTCCTTTGCTGCCCCTCTAGCAAAATTTAAAATCCATATCGCGCAATCTCTGACCTCTCCCCACAGAAATCTAATTGGGCAATTCAACTGCGGTCCGGAATTTGGGGGTAATCCTAGATGAGGACCTCTCTCTGGAAAAGCAGGTGAACGAAGTTGCAGGGACTTGCTTCGCATTGATACATGGTCTCAGTAAATAGTACCCATTGCTTAACGTCCCAGCTAGATCTTTGATTTCTAGAGGTGTCATATTAAGTAAGATGGACTATTGTAATGCACTTCGTTAAGGAGCCCCTAGTTCCCTATTAAAAAAACTGGAACGCATTCAGATAGTTACAACTAAATTAACACTGAACAGACCCCGGTACTCCTCTGCCTTTGATGATCTTCAAGATCTCCATTGGTTGCCTATTAAACAAATGATTGTATTTAAATCACTCCGTAAAGTTTTTAAGGCACTACAGAACTGACGACCAAAACCTTTACAAGTCAGACTATGAAAATATACCTTTGGCCGATCTCTACGGAGGACTTGCCTTTACGTTGAACGCGGCTCAGTTATGGAATAAACTGCCAGCCTCATTAAGATCTCAAATTGACCTGTTGAAGTCTTGAAAATCTTTGAAAACCTATCTCTCTCCTCAGTAACAATCAGGCTAAACTTCTGTCTAAGGCTAATCCTGTCTTCCATTTTCTATGCCCTTACTGAGTCGTCTAGCAAGCGCAAAAATACCATTTTGGTCACAGTGCACTCTAAAAATAACCTAATACAAAACAATACAATACAATACTTAAAAGAGTTCATTTTTCTTAATAAAATGTGTGTATGTTATTAGGAATAACGAAATAGGTTTGTCACTGTTAAGGCGGTGTCCGTGATCCTTTCATTGGGATTGTTAGTAACCCAAAAAGCAATAACTAATATTTCAATGACACACTGAGTAGTGTTATGTGGGGCTACAATAACATGTTTTTCACATTCATCCTTATTCATTGGTGGTGCATTTAGCCAAGTTCACCCATGTCACCTATTGGTGGGAAAGCACACCTTGTAGAGCTATGCCAAATACATAGCTTACGCAACACTATATCTAGCCAAATCCTCTTCTACCTCTATGAGAGTAGCCAGGTCCAGCATTATGGTCCTTGTCACCATCCATGTACTTGATCCCCATCTGCCCTGCTTAACATCACATGACAATTCCCTATGATCAGAGATAACTCAATGTTCAGAGAAGAACTATCTCAATCTCTAATTTCCTCCATTAGTAGCTACTTCTTTCCCTATCATGATGGCTCCGGGAAACCCCTAGGGGTAGCTGTGTACCCTATAAATTCAATTTAATAATAATAAATATCAGCTACAAGCCATTGAATGTTATAAACCCAACTGGGTCGATGTAAATAAACTACTAAGTATAATTATGCCAGGGGATGTGAAAGATTGGCTGCTGTTCAAGGCTAATTGGCCATGGCAAGCACCTTTAGATAACACTGTTCTTATTGCTGCTATGGATGCCTAGTTGGAGACTATTATTTTTGAAAGCTCAGGAAGAACAACAAATTAGCAGCCCTATCACTACAATTACCTCATGAATTTCTAAGGAGAGTCCTATCTCCGCCCCCTCTCACCTCATTGTCTGGGTCACCACCTTCCAATCATTGGAGTGCATACAATACGCTTCCACAGTCTGGGGTGGCTGTGATCACCCCTCCCCATTGCCATCTTTTGCCATGTTAAGCCAGGGGCATCCATAATGGTCTCACTTTCCTTTTCTAATTATCACTGAGACCTAAAATTTAAGGGTGAACATCATAAAACCTCCATTCCAGTAATTGCAGTATTTCCTTTTCAATGTTTGCATTATATGCCCCGCGTTTACTTTCATGTTGATATGATAATAAGATTACTGATTCTTTCAAGAGCAACCCAAATAAAGCTCTCAATATTTCTGTATGTACTTGTCCAGTCATTACTTTGACATATCAACCCTGAGTGCATTAGCTATCCTTGCGGAAACGGCTGCCCAAAGGTAGCCTAGCAAGGGACAGACTGATTATAGTGGCTATCGAAAATACCTAAAAATATAATACTATTTTACATAAAATAATGGTGTTTCTTTCTACAGTTTTGCATCCTCAGATTGAATGCCATTTCATAAAGCCTAAACAATACTCCTAAAAAACCTCAATGAAAAACTGTCCATGCCTTAAAACTTCAAACAAATGTCTCTTCTCTTTTTAATTAATGCCTTACCTTCTATCTTCTGTCTAACTCCTTCCTGAAAGCACAGCTAGTATAAGTCACATGCATGTTTCTCTCAATCTCTGTTATTATATTTCTGGAAACTACCCACAACATATTTCAAGATCACAACCTCTCCTTCTTTTAAAGTCATACCCCTACAACCTAAAAATACCTAATCTGCTCTAGCTAATCTGTTAATCTCACCAACCATCTGTATGAACTCACATACCTCCACTAATGATCACATCTAATAGCAAGTAACTTCTAAAAACTAAACAGAAGAAACAGGATAAAATGCATGGAATGGTTTCTGTTAGAGCAAAACTAATCCCGTTATCCGACAAAAAACAATAACCACTGAGTTAACCACTGACCTTAGGTTTCCAAAGCACGGGGCTGCCTGACATAAAGAGCTTCAGGTTTCGTAAGTGTTATATACATTAAATTACATTACAATACACTACAATACAATTATTTAAATGTGTCCTGGTAAAACTGATTGGACTAACAATAATTGCATCCAGAACAAATGGGAAACCATGCTGACTCTCTTGGTTGTTTGAAAAATGTGTGTTGCCCATTATTCTTTTACTGTTGACTCAAATCAATCAGGAGGCTGTTGGAGTGGCATTTGTTCAAGGGTTATTGCCTGAAGTACTGGAACAACTGAGAATGATTTATACTGGCTGGACACTGCGGGCAGGATATACAACCGTTTTTACCAAAGAGAAAATCACGAAACGGGTTGGAGCATGTACAAACCCTATTTTGTGAGTCAATAATGTATTACCGACTCGCAAAATAGCGTTTGCGAGTCGCCATTAGAAAGTGGCATGCCAAAGGCATCCCTTCCTAAAAGCAATTAGCAGGGGATGTACAATTGTTTTGCAACCACAAATGCAGTCGCAAAACAATCACAGTTACCACCAATTTCATATTGGTGGTAAGCCAGTCACAAAAGGGACCCCGTCCCCTTTGTGTTTGACAGCTAAAAATATTTTTAAGGGCAGGCCGTGGTACTGTGGACCACTGCCTGCCCTTACAAAATGAAAAGAAAACTGCCTTATGAAAATAAATGAGGCAGGTCATTTGTGACCCTATTGGGAATCACTAAATGTGTCTGAATGTGTGCGAGTCGCAAAAAATACATCGTAATTTGTGACCTGCAAAATGGAATGGTCATACATCTGACCCTAAAGGTGTTCTGGAATTGGTTTTAGTCACAAAGCATTCTGTTGAGGAAAAAAGCAAAAGAAGGAATCCAGGTAACCTAAATGTCTTTGCAAATACAATAGTGAAAATACACATTCCGAGAGAGGGACCAGGGAAAGACAGAATGAACAGGTAGTGTAGGGAGGATAAGGAGGTGAGAGGTCTAGGAAGAAACAGAGCTGGGAAATGGACTTTGCCGCACCTCGTTGTACCTCATGTTTGAAATCTGGTCAATTAGGGCACAGGAAACAAGCAGTGGTGGCTGGTAGGGAATGGTGAAGTGGGTGGGGTAGGTGGAGGGTTAGATAAAAAGAAAAAAGAAAACATACCTGCTGGTCACCAGCCGCCAGCCGTCACCTCTCCTCCCACGCAGGAACCAGGAAGCACACAGGTTCCCAGACTCCCCTAGCCAATCGCAATGCTACGTTACAGCAGCGTTGTGATTGATCTGAGTGTTGTGGCTCGGCGCTCAGAGAGGTACTGGGAGGCTGTGCATGTTCTCCACTCAGGCTGTGCAATGGAGCCAGTTGAGTACATCCAAGACGGCCAACCAAACTGTCATACACACTTAGGGTGCTGCAACCACTCCTCCTCCCTTCAGTTCACTGGAGCCCAGTTCCACCCTAACCTAACCTGGCTGCAGTGCAACTGCAAGCTCAATACTAATAATAACATGATAATAATGTTCTGTTATTATCATTTTATTTTTCCTTTGCACTGCTCTTAAAGCAGAGGGGGCGACGCTCCTCCACCTTAGTGGAGGAGCCGCTGCTGAAAACAACCTTGCCTGAACTTGCCCTAGGGTTTGCATGAACAGCCTGAACAAACTGATCCTGCCCCAGTGAATCCATCCCTCATCTTTTGAGATTAGCCCACAGGGAGCTAACTCCCTGTGAAAAATGTTTATTCCCATAGATCAGAATGGTCTGTATGCATGATGTGTCCCTAACAGAAAGCCTACCTCATGTCCCATAGACACTGGTGCTTTAAAGCCTCAGAATTCCCTACTCTAACTTTATTGGGTAAACAAAGTCGGCATTTCTTTCGCTCTCTATTTCTTTTCACTTTCCTCCTGAGTACTTTCCGTTTGAGTCCTACCTCACCCGCAAGCCTCCCTTGGAGGGATCTTTTGTGAAAACTAAATTGTACTAGTAAGGTGTTTATTTGAACTCTGCGAATGAAATTGCTGTTTTAGTGGTTTTGTGTGAAACTAGTGATGTATTTGAACCTCATAACTAACGCATCACTGGCTATATCAATCTATCTTATTGTCAGAAAACATATTCACATGGCGCAATACTCATTGCTTCTCAGGATTGAGGCAGGGATCCACCCAGTCATTTCTGCTTTGCTAAAACAAAAGGTTGCGGTACCCTCTGTGACTGTCTGCAGCACCCATATTTTAGCAGCCATGATGCCTGGTAAAGATACCTATCAGTTTGTAAAAATATTACATGCCAATGTTAACATGGAAAAAGTTGATGCTAATAAGGAAAATAATACATGAAATTGTGTCTTTATTAACTCATTCGCCCATTGAGAACTCCACATCAACCCGACTCGCAAATACTTAGTCAGGCAATCTCTGAAACCTAGGTCTACGGTCACTGATTGATAGATCACATGTGGGGTGGCATGTAGCCGGCAGACAAACTCACTAACAGGAACCCTTAGATAAATCCCACAGATAGGCGCAGCCACATTAAGATCAAGGGAGATTGGCCCTAATAGCCGGAGGAGGTACGCACACTCCTAAAATATCATAATATCAGATGCCACATGAGTTAGGAACATATAGCAGATCAGGACATAGCACATGTAGTGATCACATGCTTCCCATGTCAGACATCTGGGAACGTTACCCACTTGCCACAATGTATCTACGCAAGGTCGAGGTCCACCTGCATTTTCCATTAGACAATGAATTTATAACTCCAAAGGCAGCAACTTACATTCTTCACCATATATGGATCACTGAAAACCTTTATTACCTATGACTAACTGTGTAAAAGAAGGGCTCAGACTGACTATAAATTGAGACAGTCCTCACTCCCTGTAACTGTTCTCCTGCATGCTATATTTACTTACACAAACCGTCCCAGTTTTGCCAAACGCCTCTTGTCTTGTTTTTTTCGAAGTATTTCATGTCAAGTAACATTTTGGCGAGCGACCATCGGAGCTGATTGGTACCTCGAACCCGACTACAGCCAAATGATGGAGACCCCACCCAGACGGATTCACATTTGCGCATCAAGGAAGGTGAGCAGACACCGCAATTGATTGGAAGTTCTGCTGAATTCATGGGGCAGAGATCTGTCCTGAAGCAGCCATCACAGAGGGTAAGAGACGACATCAGAATCTTATTTGAGGCATTTGGCATATGATAACCTAGGGAGAATCGTAAAAAGATAACCTTGGTGCCTTGCCACTGACAGATTCTGGCATATTACCTATTTTATATGTTCTAGCTGAGTATTTGTAAGGTAGCCCCGGAGGAGATCCCATGGAAGTCACGTTTATTTCGATAGTCAGCACACTAGGAAAGGTGAATATTCATTGTATAACCCTTGATAACTCCCAGGATGCTGTTTTTGTGATAGAGCTATCCTGAGTGGGCAGAGTTGGCAACTCAATCTCATTTTTCAGTTGAAAATGTTTTCTATGTTTTCTCAGAGCTACTGGTTTCTTAACATCATTGGTATCTAAAAGGAATGAGAGGTGTTAGTCGCTTTGGTTGCTGGGCGTGACACAGATGGTACGTTGGGACTGCTGATCAGGACATAGATGGTACGCTTGGCCCCTGGGTGTGATTCTGACTTTGTATGTGGCCACTGCCGGGCCAGTGGTTCCCGAGTTATTCCTTTTTCTGCATCTATTACTATAACCTATGCCCGAAGCCACTACCGGCAGACTATCAGGTCAGTGAGCTCAGACACTTCCAGCACAGCACAAGACCCTTGAAAAGGTTCATAAAAGCTCGACCACCCATCTACCACCTACATCACATGGAACCTCAACAGCAAACGAAACACACACTCCCACTGGTTCAAGCAAACATACATGGTTGACAGGGAGGTTTGTGGCGGTTGTCGATAACAATTCAGCGAGTAGGAGTGAGGAAGGGAAATCCACTTCCCCGTTAACCGATGACGAGTGTGGGGCTACAGAGGTTGCCCAGTTAGCCGAGGGAGAAAAGCAGGAACTGACGCTTGAGAAAGAAAGGGCACACAATAACGGACTCCTCGTACTGCCAACCACGCGCCGACCAGAAAAAGAAACCTATGGTCACGGTACTTGTAAACAGTACACCATGCAATTTTCTAATAGACATGGGGTCAACAAGGTCATGCTTAAGGGAGGGGATAGTCCCTTTATCAAAAGACATTACGATTATGCAAGAGTTTTCAGGTAAGGTGACAAGGATCCCCATCACCAAACCCCCAGAACTGGACATAGGAGGTAGCTGAGTAAGAGGACAGCTACTATATTCCCCCTTGTCCCCAACTAACCTTTTGAGATGAGATTTGATGGCCAAGTTGAAAGTCATCCATTGAAAAAAAACCTTGGGTCTGAATTATCAAACAGAGGAAAGAAACCAGAGATTATCTCTTAAAGCTTGTGGGGGAATGCCTTTGTTAGGACAAAATCCCTCACCCACCATAGGTGGCATGCTTCATCATTGGGATTCTCCTCATGAAGGGAAAAGCCTAATCCTGCCACGGGCTACAACCCTCTCACTGAGAGGGAGGAGCTCAGGGATGTTTCATTCCTAATTTTAGAATATGCTAAATCCTGCAATGAGAAGAAATATATCAGGTTGGGTAGAGGGGGAAGCACAAAATAATACAAACTGTGAGGATAGTGATAGTAAAACTAACTACCAGGTATGAAAAAATGACTTTATTGGCTGGTTCTGGGGCCAGGGTTCAAAACAGAGCACCAGCAGGGGAACTTATGCCTGGAGGTAGTGGACGAATACAGGACTACATGTTTCAGCCTATAGACCCAAATAGGTATCACAGCTTTCGTCAGGACCTAAAGCTGCTACCGCTATTTACAATAATTGTACTATAGTGTATAGTGGGAATAAATGATAATGAAGACAAGAAAATGGAAATTAATACACCACCAGTGATGCTACTGTTTGCGTTGATGATTCACTGGTCGACCTAAATGAAAAACACAAGCAACAAGAGCAATCATTAAAACATGTATCCTTGGACATGTCCGGTACTTCATGTTCGAGAAAGCAGGTTCAGCATGCTTCTGCTGTCACCAACATTCCTATATAGTGACAGTTTGCTGTGACAAATAAATGATTAGATTTCTTACCCGTATCTTATAGATAAAAGTCCTCACCTTGACCTGGCAGCAGCTCAGGGAGGGGGCACCGCTCTGAAAAAGAGATGTGTCAAACATTGCAAGTCAACCAGGATATAAGCAGCCACATACTCTTGTGATTTCTTTAAAAACACATGTAAAGAGGACTGATCACACAAACACCAAGATGTAGGAATAATGAAACTATTTGCTGCGCATTAACTAACAGCACTTGGCTCCAAGTGATTAGTACCCCCACCAGACTTGATAAGTGTAATATAGTCTGGTGGGAAATCAGGGTCGAGGTAACTATGCACAAACTGTCCATACAGCACGGTAAAGGTGGTCACTAACCATCTAAATTAGATTAGAAAGGTGTGTGCGAGTTACTAAAGGCAGCTGTCATGAGAAGCATTTAGTACAATAGGTATGCACCAAGGCAAGCGACAACAGATGTCGGTAGAGACAACCGTGTATTACATGGCAAGATTAGCTGGGAGCCCAAAGTGGTCCATGTTATCCAAGATCAATACTACGTCACATGTTAAGGCGGAACAATCTTCAAGTCACACACAACTACGGAGTGTTGAAGATGTCTGTGATGCAAGCATCTATCTGTGAAAGTATAGCCTCACAGCACTTCCTGGCTTGTAAGCGGCGTGCCGCTGAGACATATCTTTAAATAAACCCAGAGCTAGTCAGAAAATGAAGTTGAGCACTAATGCGGGGTACCAATAATCAGGCAGTAAAGTAGGGTCTCATGTTGATTAAAACGCAAATAGTCTCATAAAGTTGTCCCCTTAGTATAGCCCTCAGTAACGAGCGTGTAATCATTGCGCCAAAATACTTTGTCAAAAAGACTCTATTGAGCCCCGGGTGGCGTATCGCTGCAACCAAAAGGCAAGCAGCCTCCACTGAGTGGAGGTACAAGTAGACTGTGGCCCGGGTCACTCTAATGTGACATCACGACGTCACTGCATGTGGGCCAGAATCATGGGAATTGTAGTCCATCTAACGGGTATTACCAATCTCTGCCCATCTTCTAAATTGGTAGCATTCTGATATAACTGGTCTGTACCCAATTTGTCTTGGGTCCTAGGTACCAATGTGGAGAAGGGGCAAATGTATCTTCCCATATAGATGTTATTTAAAAAAATATACATGTACACCCGGGACTCTCTTATATCACGTCACAACGTCGTCATGAGTACTGGGAGATGTAGTTTGATGTCTCGTGTATAGTTGATCTAGGCTGATCAACTATAAGTTGGACCTACACTAGTGTTGATATAGCTGTGACCGATATTGTATTCAGTCTTAGGGCCAACGAAGTCAGATTAAAGCGACTCGGGTCACAGTCTACTTGTACCTCCCCTCAGTGGATGTTGCTTGCCTTCCGGTTGCAGCGCAATGCCACCCGGAGTACCGACAGAGAGGTAGAGGGCTCAATAGAGCTCTTTTGACAAATTATTTTGACGCAATGATGACGAGCAGCTCACTGAGGGCTATACTAAGGGAACAACTTTATGAGACTAATTGCATTTTAATCAAGATGACACGACGCTTTAGTGCCTGATTATTGGGACCCCGCATTGGTGCTCGATACGCCTCAGCGGCACCCCACCTACAAGCCATGACATGTTTTCAGGCTATACTTTCATAGATACATCCTGGCATCACAGACATCTACACAGTTGTGTGTGACTTGAAGATCTCCCTGATTTGTTAAGTTCCGCCTTAACATTTGATGGAGTATTGATCTTGGATAACATTGACCACTTTGGGCTCCTGACTAATCTTGCCATGTAATACACGGTTTTGTCCCTACAGGCATCTGTTGTCGCTTGCCTTGGCGCATACCTGTTATACTAAACGCTTCTCATGACAGCTGTCTTTAGTAACTCGCACACATCGTTCTACTCTAATTTAGTAGAGTCTAAATGGTTAGTGACTACCTGTAGCGTGCTGTATGGACAGTTTGTGCATAGTTACCTCGACCCTGATTTCCCACCAGACTATATCACACTTATCATGTCTGGCAGGGGTACTAATCACTTGGAGCTAAGTGCTGTTAGTTAATGTGCAGCAAGGAGTTTCATTATTCTCACATCTTGGTGTTTGTGTGATCAGACCTATTTACATGTTTTTTAAAAAAAATCAAAAGAGTATGCGGCTGCATAAGTCCTGGCTGACTTGCAGTGTTTATTCATCTATTTGTCGTGGCAAACTGTCACTATTTAAGTATGTTGGTGACAGCGCAAGCATGCTGAACCTGCTTTCTCAAACATGAAGTACCAGACATGTCCATGAATACATGTTTTAATGATTTCTCCTGTTGTTTGTGTTTTTCACTTGGGTACGACCAGTGAATCATCGATGCAATCAGTAGGATCACTGTTGTTGTATTGATTTCCATTTTCTTGTCTTCATTATCATTTTTTCACACTATACACTTTAGTAGAATTATTGTAAATATCAGTAGTAGGTTTAGGTCCTGAGGAAAGCAGTGATACCTCCTTGTGTCTATAGGCTGAAACATGTAGACCTGTATTCGTCCACTACCTGCAGGCATAAGTTACCTCTGCCGGTTCTCTGTTATTAACCCTGGCCACAGGACGAGCCAATAAAGTCATTTTTTCGTGCCTGGTAGCTAGTTTTACTATCACTATCATCACAGTTTGTATTTTTTTGCGCTGCACCCTCTACCCAACCTGATATGTTTCTTCTCATTGCAGGATTTAGCATATCCTAAAATTAGGAATAAAACATCCCTGAGCTCCTCCCTCTTAGTGACAGGGTTGTAGCACATGGCGGAACTAGGCTTTTCCTGTCATTCGGAGAATCCCAATGATGAAGCATGCCACCTATGGTGGGTGAGGGATTTCGTCATAACACAAGCTCTAAGAGATAATCTCTGGTTTCTTTCCTCTGTTTGATAATTCAGACCTGAGTGTTTTTTTCAGTGTATGTTGTTAATTGTTTGAAGAACCAACCCTTGTAGGTCTTAAAAACCTTCCTCTGGCCTCTTTCCCATTCTTGTGAATAGACGAGTTAAACATCACCATCCAGTTCCCTGATTACGGGACCATGGTCTGCTCCTCCCCTAGGGTCCCTGCCCAGAGACCCATGTCATTAAAACGCCCCCACAGGACAGATAAACCATTGAGAACATCGCCTACCGACCAGACTGCCTTCACTAAACCAGTCTTAAAGAGTATGCAAAAACTCTTGGATCTTTGCAAATTCAATAGGCAGTGGGTGCGTAATTCACATCGTCCCTTACTTGAGGCTATTAAAGTGCTAAAGCCTTTATAGCCAATAAAGTTCTGGAGGGGGAAGAAAGTCTTTAATGCACTACACATGCGTACAATGGGTGCCCCTTTGATAAATCAGGGAACGGGTAAGACACTCAGGGGAAGTGGCAGTAACAGCTAGAACCCACACGCCTTTGGAAATGCTGAAGATCACAAGTTACTAGAAAGTAGCCTATGCCATCACCACAGTGCCCCTGAGAATCTAGAGGTGGCAAAGACGAGGCTGCCTGAAGTAAAGTGGTACGCCCACTGTGCCTAAAGACCTCTTTGAGCTGCTAATTACTTTACCTAAAAGAGCAGCGGAAGTAAAGTATGCCACACGTACTGAGGGTGAAAACCAAGTGCAAGAAAATGACCTCACCAACTGCATGGGGAAGACAGCCAATAGCAGAACGGTTGGGCAGACACACGTACTCGCCATATTGCGACCCACAGGGACAATCCCCACGCAAGAGTAAGCCCAGAGTTGACACGGCTAAATTGGTCCAACACAAATTGAAAAATACTGCCCTTGAGGGGGCAGTGTAGGCCACAACCAAGCCAATGGCACCAGTCTCAAGGGGGGCTCCCCCACAAAATCCCAGAGCGTTCCAACCCAGCTATGGCGGTAGAGGCCAGACAGGTTGGCAGAAACCAGGCCCCAGATAGTCCTACTATTGCCGCAAGTTGGGCCACCTGGCAGACAGATGCCGGTTAAAGGCATACCACTAGCAGAGATCGATGAGCCAGGGCCAGCCACCGTGAAACCCCACGAATTTCCATCCATAAAACCAAGCACAGGGTAATCAGAATGCACCCTACACACGGGGAGGTCCACCATCCACCGCAACCCTGCAGCAGAGATCAGGTAATTGGACAACCATGTGGCAACAGCAACCACAGACAGGGAACTCAGCCTAACAGGGACCAGGGCCTCAACCCCAGCAGGGAGGGGTAACTGTATGGGGAAGTAGCGCCTTCATGCAATCACCCAATTACCCTCTCTCTTCAACAAACTATACCAAACTAAAAGAAGGACAAATGAGACAACAGTGGGAATTCAAATTTTTTCTTACACCCAGAGAGCTGTGTCGACCGGGTACACTCACTAAAATATAACAGGAACAGGAACATGGAATAACCAGATTGCCTAGGGTTCTTCTGATCCCCCAGGGTGGGGTTGGCAGGCCACACCCCAGGGGGACGGCAGTCTGATGAGGGAGCAGGCGGCACCCAGAGAATGTATTTAAAATGAGCCATCCAGGTCCCCGTATCCAAGGTCAATAGGGACGAGTTCCAATGACCAAGTCAAAAGGTCCACATTCTAGGGCATCTGGCCAGGGAACCAATGTTTCCTTCATGGCCAGTAGCCATAACAGCGCCTCCAAAGAGCTAGAAGCCTCCACCCAATGGAGGCTCTCTTTTAGTTCTAAAACAAAGCTGTCCTCAGAGGCAGGAACCAAGATTCCAGTGCGCCTGTAATGGTAAAAACCTTTAAAACTCTACAGTACACGCTCATTATGTCAAGTCCAAGCCTCTAGTTGGTAGATTCACTAGGGTGACCAGGCTTCTCGGAATTCCTGAGGCAGTCCTGGTTCTTCAGCATCACCGGGCAAACTTTGGCAAATGTATTTTGGTCAAGGCCTTAGGGGTTTTTCAAGATTTTTGGTTTTCCAAACCTGTTTTTTCCAGTTTATGATTTCTGAAGTCTGCCCACTGGAACATACCCTTCCAAAATAGTGACAAGAAGTATGCAGTTCATTAGGAGATTCTAGCCACAAGCAAGGGAGAACAGGCCCAAGTGTGCTATGAGGAAGTAGGGTGTGGTCCGAGGGAGCGGGGGGTGCTTGGCAAGGAGGATACCAAATGTCCACTGTAGCTCCAGACAAAGGTAAAAACAAACGCTTCAAACCTCGCATGTACCATCCAGGGAAAGCAGTTGGCCCAACCTTAGACACCAGAAGACAACATAGAAGGGAGACACGGAGAAGCCTTTAAAACCATCTCCTGCATGACAAATGAGGCAGTAGATTACGTGAGACTTAGGGAAACGTCCAAAACTAAAGAAAACCAGTCCAAAGTTAGCCCAAATAAGAAGTTTCCAGATAAAAGGTGGTATTGAGATACCTGGTACCACAATGGAGGCTCACAAGCCACGTCACATGCTGGGAACTGGAAGAAACAAACACATGTGATCTTGGGGCATGTTGCAACCACCAGCAGCACTACATAACAATATGCCCCTTCATCACATATTCCCGTGCACATGTAGACTGAAAAGACACAACTCTCACCTGGTGTGCGCCTTCATGCGCACAACAGGCGAGACCTGTTTTTGGAACTCCTGTTAAAACATGATTCTATCCATCCCTATGCTTATGAGACCACCCACAAAAATATTTTGCACTAATCTAAGAATCCAGTTATGAATGAAGTGGGGCTAAAAGGATAAAAGGATAACCAATAATCACTCTTATTTCCAAAAAGCTATCAAAAAGATACCCGGCAGGGGTCACCTTCCAGTGCCTCACTAAAAATGCGACTAGTGGTGTGTGGAGGACACACCCCTTGGGTAAAAAAATACATGAACTCTGAAAAGCATTAATTACGGCACACATATAGTGTTTCTAAGTTACCAATGAACTGAGTTCTCATCCAAAATAGGCCAACCACAGAACTTTCCTGTTTACCAACACCCAGCTACCACATCAAACACCCCAGCATTCATTTGGAACTTTGAACTGACAACGCTAACTTTTTGCTTGAATTGATAAGGGTACCCACAGCAACCGGAGGATCACAGATGCTACCCAGGGGACCCATACCAAGACCTGCAACATAAAATGAAAAGGTATCCATGATTGCATTGTTATGTACCCTCTGTCCACTACAGGTGATACCACACATAGTCACTGCCGAGGAATTGCAGAGCAAAGAAAAGTCTATTTATTATTGACTACATTGCTTGGTAGGGATCTTTCTCATGTCACCTACAATTACACTAAGCCGGACATCAGCAACCCACATGAATAAACAGCGCCCTTTTGCCCAACACATGCAGGGCTGGACTGGCCATAGCGGGCACCAGGCATTTTCCTGGTAGGCCGGAAGGGTGGTGGCAGGTTTTCCAGCGGTGGGGGTGGGTTTTGTTACAGGGGGGCTGGTATTGCAACAGTGCTGCAATATCAGCCCCCCGTAACAAAAGCAGCAGCAATGCTAAAGAGGCAGCAGTGCTGCTTCTCATATGCACCCTCTACCCCTAGGCTAGTCCAGCAGAATTGCCAGGGCTGATTTGTGTTCCCAGTCTGTCCCTGAACACATGGTGAAAAATCAATAGGGGAATGGATTACTTGTAACCACTATACCAGGGTTTGTTAGTTAGTGGTTCTCTCTTAAAAACCCTCATACATGTAAAAAGGGAAAAAAGGGTTAGTGAAAGTGCAGATGATGAGATGTAGAAGTTAAGATCCTATGTTCCCGGACTTACCTAATGGTCGGATTGTAGAAGGTCTGATTGCTGCTGCCTGGATGTTCCCTGGGGTCTGAGCTTTGGATGATTGTGAGGGTGACACCAGGGGCTGCTGTATGGCAGAAGCTGACAGGAGAAAAAGAGACATAGAAAGGGGAGTAAGTCATGTACAATTAAACAAGATGATGCTAAGGGGTTGGACTGCTAACCTAAGTGACTGTCTGTGGTTAAACAAATTGCAAGTAAGTATTCCTCCCATCACCTTTTTTGTGCTTGATAGATTGATCCTATACATGAATGTTCAAAAGGATTGCACATTTTTGATAACACTATTGTTACTTGAGGTGTTTGATCATGGTTAAAGATTATTAAGTAGTAGTCATTTTCATCAGAGTTTCACTTAATTATGTTCTTGTCTGCGTCTGTATTGCCTATTTTCCAAGACATACTAGAAGCAAAAGTACACCCCCACTTACCCTTAAAGAATGCTGGATGATATTTAGCATAACTATAACCCACTTCGGTCATGTTTTTCTTCTCAAACTAATAATGCCCACAGACTGTGCCAGTTGCTCACACTGAGATGTGCCTACCCTGTGGCTCTCAAGGTGAGAAAAATTAGACTTGCTTGCTCAGCTGAGTGGCAGATTTATTATTTTCTAGCACAGCACTGCAACCTTTTTCAACCCGGAGACAGCAGCACAGAGCTATATTTATTACAAATGGCTCACCAACTCTGACCTGGCATACAAACAGGCTGCCTAGCACCACACACAAGTTTTGCACCATGGTGCAGAGGCGTATGTTTAATGTGCAGCATAGGATTTATACTGGACGCATACTCTTCCAGTACAAAATCCTATGCTTGATAAAAGTCTTAGGCATTCCACACACTGGGGCCTATTCACCAAGTTAAACTTACACCAGAGTAAATCTACATGTGTAAGTTTACTCTTACAATTCGGAGTATCTTTACTACTTTGGGCTATTAGCCATTTCCATGTGTAAAGTTACTCAAAAGTAGAGACTTACATGACTTGACACCGTTAAAAAGAGGGAGAAGTCTAAAAAACCATAATTTAAGACCATAACGTTGCTACATGTAATTTTATGATGATATAGAATGCTCCGAGATCTACTCCACCGGGTGAAGACCTCTGCAACTCAGGCAGTGACTTCTGTTTGGAATGGAATAGGAGAAATTACACATACATGAACCAAATGACACACACCTGACCCTCCTAACAACATAAATACTTTCAACAACATAGGATGTACTTTTTCCCTCTTCCTCTTGACAGCCAGAAGGATGCAGTCCTTCAACCTCAAGATGAAAAACAAATCCACTTAGAAAGAGACCGCCTTTGTAGTGAAGTTTGTGGTGAAATACTGCAAACAATTTCAAGGGCTACCTCCATTCTGTCATGTAGTCCCTATAAACGTATATAGGATCTGCACGTTTAGACAACATAGACTGTGGGATTGGTGTCCACACTGACTCCAGACACCCCCACCGGGTATGTTTGTCTGTATTCCAGCTAGCTCACAGTGCCACCAGATACCCCTCTTATCAAGGAGAGGATAGTTCTTGGCAACTATCGAACATGACAACTCTGTCCCATCAGGGATCGTGGAAACAGTGCAGTACTTTTCCCTCAGTCACTCTTGCTCACTTCGTCTCGGAGAGATACACAGAATAAACGGTGGGAACGTTTTCAATAAGCATTTATTGTACCAGAGTCATTCTAGTGTAAAATAGGTGTGCTGAAACAACCATATAACAGAAACAGATATAAATGACTATAATCATCAACAGAGTAAAAGGATGGTAGATTCCTACCATAGAGCTAAAATAATCAATACAGGCAGTTTTAAAAATACATGACAATAATGATTCGTAATCCTACAATGCAACCCTAACTAGATGTACCAAGCATGTATATAGGTGTAGAGTCAAGAATCCCTCTAGGATACAGCCAACCCCAGTACCTGAAGTGAGAGACTGCGGGACCTCATCTTGGTCTCGAGATAGACACCACGCGTTAGTAGTAGCTTAACTAGGTAAAAGGTCAGTCCCAACAACCGGTATTTAGTGAAATGGCAGGGGAAATATAGGTGAGAGGTTAGGTTGCTACCTGAGCCTATATTGGGGTACCTATATGAAACATTACAATTCACCCTCAGGGGAACACAGAAGGCAGCCTTATGGAAGGAGGTGGCATATTCTGTCTACGTGCTGGGGAGGAGGCAGACACTGTGGGTAAGTGGCAAGAGGAGAGGAAGTGGTGAAAGGGACGTTCTCCATGATTCAGCTGGCAGAAGCTGTTCTTGGAGGCCACACTGGATCCCATCTCAGTCTTACCCCTATCAAGGAGGCTGTTCTCTTTATAGTGCAGCACACCTGCTATATGGGCTGTCTTTTATCAACACTGCTAAGGGTGCCAAGTAAGATTTTAAACCCCTCTCTATATCCCTCTCTCTTTCAATAACAACTACCCTACAATCACTCACCCATATCTGTCCTTTAGTCATGCCTCAATTGTTTGTCACACATCACATATGTATCCCTCAAAAATATATCCAAACACAAGACATATTAATTCCAACATATTTTATTATTATTTATATTTGTATCCTCTTTTCATACATTTAGAGTACACTTATGACAACAGCCAAAGACAGGGCAGCTTTTGCAACGTCCGTTGCCTACATTTACAGTTTTGTCCTTATGCTAACAATCAAACATTATAGATGATTTTTATCACTTGTTTGGTTAGAACCTACACAATACTCACCTCCACACAGCCCTCAACTAACAGGTACCTCTGTACACTCTCCTACACAATCCCCCCATAAAGGTTCATCTCTGATCATCTCTAAGTCATCTGAGGGAAAAATACCCCTGTGTGGAGAAGGTATCCCCCATTTATCAATCTCAGCCCCACAACTTCCCAATTGTTACTTCTCTCTGTGCTGGGCAAACCACAGGCCTTATAAGACGGCCATGCAACTTTTTTTTATTACAAACCTGTTTCTATCTTCCATCAGAGCTGAAAGTTTAATTGTATTCACTACATAGTAAAGTGATGTCTGTTTGATAGTTGGTTTACCTGTACAGCATAATGCATCTAAACATTTCCTTCTGATAATGAAAGCATCTTCTAACTAACTAAACAGTTATTTTGCCTGTGATGTGTAGCATTAAGCTGAACTTTTGCAAACAGGAAGCAAGACATTGAAGTCAGAGTTGAAAAAACATTTAAAAAATGTGTCCATTCTCCAAAAATGAAAATAAAGTAATTCCCCAAGCCAGAGAAGGAGTCCGAATCAAGTTCCTTGCTTGGAGGCAGAGTTCCCGGGCCATTTTCACTCTACTTCTCAACCAGAACAATGCCAAAGTCATCCTCTAATGCAGACATTAAATGACTGGCTGTGGTAGGACCAGACACCGCTCATGAAGAATGTAAATGTAAATGAAATGTGCAGGAATTTATATAGCACAAATCACCAAGCGGTCTCTAAGCGCTTGCTTAGGGAACCCGTCCTGGTATTCCCCTGTGAGATAACCCAGCAGGGCATCCGCAAGGTGAAAGCCAAGCATCCCGCCGCGAGGGGCCCATGTGGAGATTAAGCAAGCTATTGCCCAGAGTCGCAGAGTGTGAACCCATGAATTGAGTATGCACTGGAGCGAGAATTATCGAGTCCATGGACATTTATGGACTCAAGACCCAGCCGAGCCGGGAATTGAACCCTGGTCCCGGGCTGACCTCTGCTTCCAGGTCTGCCTCCTCTAACCAGTGAGCCACACTTCTCCACATAACAAAACAAAACAAGAACAAAATGCACGGGAAACTGGTAGCACTGAAGTGCTAGGAAACAGGATACAGGAAATGGGACAGGATGGAGAGTCAGAAGCAACTTAAAAACTGCTATCAAGTAGGTTATGACACCACATAAAGTTAAGAGGTGTTCAGACGCATTCTCTCAGAGTATACGGACCACTCCAACTAATTCCTGGTTATCCTGAGAGATCGCCCCTGAACCTCTCCATTTGGCCTGAAGGCCTTCCTGAGAGTTAGCCAAAGAGGGCTGTGGGGTGTCGGAGGACAGACGTGTTCCAGAAATGTTGTGCTTTCCTGGGCAGGCTCTGGTTGGAGGAGGTAATGCCTGTGCAGGAGTTGTAGGCCAAGATGAAATGGGGCATCAGGACTTAATGATGAACTGGGTGCAGGTGAAGATGGAAGTGGCCCTTTTTCTTTGCACACATCAAGTTGTTCTTCAAGGCCAGGAGAAGACCCAGAATCTGCGAGGAGCCCCAGAACCTGCCTCCTCATGGATGGTGATGTCCATATTCCCCGCCCCACAAGTCGGCTCTTAAGCCTCTGCCTACAGTCTTTTTGTCACACATCTTGTCTCCAGGCAGATGCAATACCCTGTAGATGATATGTTCCTCCTCCTCATTGGTGGGGTTAGTCTTCATGCCTGCCTCCCTGTTGAGGATCTTCTTCCTTGCTCCGGGTCCTGTTCTGACAAATCTTGGCTAGCTAAAAAGGAATATGAAAAAAGGACACATTTGCAATTTCTATGTTTATTAATGCATAACACAATTACGCTATAGCCAAAAATAATAGAGCTGAAATTGTGATGCATTTACCAAACTTATCACTAGCCAAAGTTTATATACTAATTTTAGTGAACTTCCGAATCAAAAAAACTTTTATAAAAAATAATATACGAGACATTCAAAAGAGGAGAAAGGGTTGTGCTAAACATTTTCTTTGTATAATCCTGTGCTTAAAGTAAAAAAAGATATTTTGTAACATATTCTACAAATTGCTTATAGGAGATCAGCTTGTTTTTGTACAAAGCTACAAAACATTTTAAGGATACTATGGGCCCGATTATGATGTCGGATGGACCACCACTGACAGTCAGTCAGTGGCTGTTCATCTAACATCGGCGGCTGCTGTCTGACCACCTCATTATGATGCGGTCGGTCGGAGGCAGCGAGCGGTAGGACTGATTGACAGCTCTGACAGGCTCAAGTAGCCCGTCGGAGCATCGGTTTGAGAGTAATACCCAACAATTGGGGTGGTGCCTACGGAGGCACAGCCATAGGGATTACGATGTCCCTTTTCCCTCTGCCTTTACATGGCAGTCCAACCACAATGTAAAGGCAGACGGCATGGGACTTTAAGGGGCCTCTAGCAGGGCCCATCGCCCATGAGCCTCCCCTATAGGCCCAGGGGGGCACATGTGGCACCGCCCAAACATCCATGCATCGTGTGCAAAGCACACTATGGTTCCAGACATCCGGTGCATAGATGTTTGAAAACATAACCTTTACTTTTGTGCTGCGGCCCTTTTCTGTCCGGAACCACAAGCCGCAAAGGTAAAGCCTATGTTTCCGACTGCAGTGCTCGCGGCCAAATTGTAATTTAGCGAGTGGAACCTCTGACTCCGTATCTGGCAGTCCCATTCCCACTACAATGTCGGTTGTACGCTCATCTGACAGGCATCGTAATAAGGGCCTATATTGTTGTGTATAACATATTTGCAAATATATATATATATATATAGAGAGAAAGTGTGTGAATTATGATAGCAAATTGTAATAAAGAAATATGGTCAGTTTAAAGTAAGTTAAATGTACACACAATTAGCATTACATCATCTAAGTTTGACAGAATGGAAATGTATCAGATCAAAAAGCTGAAATTGTGTAATAACTGTTATATTATCACAAAAACGACTTTAAAAAGAATTTCCATTATGTCAAGATCAGTGAATACAAACTAAACTACAACTACACATGAAGGTTAGTCATTATAAACTTTTCACACATCCATAGATCACTAAAACATAGGTTAAAGACAACATAGAATGCTAGAACCAAGCTGAAACTGAACACCCCACACTCAAAAAGCATGTGGACTTAACTGAATTTTAAAAAATAATGCACTTACCATCTCTCTGCTGCTCAAACTCTTCCAGCTGAGCACGCAGGGGTAGCCGAGCTGCTGTCAGGACCCTCCTGTACTGTGGTTTCATGTAGGGGTGTGGAGAATGTGACTGGGAGAACAGGCTCAGAATGTCCGGACCTTGATGCGGTGGAAGGCCCTCACATCGCATGAGGAAGAATTTGGACACCCAGCGCAGTGCAGTGCATTGAGGTTTCATGCACGATTTAGGCCTGCACTGCATTATTCAACTGGGTTTCTTGAACTCCTATAAAGCTGTGGCTACTTTTGGATGATCCCCTCACTAGTGTTGTTAAATTCCCCATCTAAGAACGGGGGCCTTCTCATCAAGGCCCTCACTCATGTTAAGGGTTAGGTTAATGCAAAGAGCAGCGGCTTCCGGCATAGCTTGCAGGTGGGGGGCAGGTTGTGCAAAGGGGGGTTATTTGGGGGGGTCACGCATATTTTTTTCCAAATACCAAAAAAAAAACAATTTACCGTTGTGCCGGGTTCCGTGTTTCTGCTCCTGCTCGTCTCTGTCTTGGATGGGAGCACAGCCAGACCCCACTTACCAACCACAATGCTGCAATGCAGCGTTGCGCTTGGTTTTGAGCGTTATGATTGGGCGCTCAACCAGGGAATGGGAGCCTGGGCTCATTCTCCATGCAGGCTGTAATGCAGCCTGCATGGAGAATGGAGCCTGCATAGAGAATGGAGAAAGAGCGCATGACTGGTTTGGGTAGCCTGAGAGGGCCAACCAAGCAGTCATTGCACACTTAGGAGTGGGAAAACCACTCCTAGTCTGCCCTGCTCCAAGAGCAGAGCATCCCCGCCCACCCGCAAAGCAGCAGGAAGCAAAAAAAATGATAATAATGTACAGTTATTATCATTTTATGCTTCTTCTTTGCACTGCTTAAAAGCAAAGAGCAGCAGGATAGAGGAGGATGGTGGTCTTATTGTGAAGAGAGGTTGGCTCAGAACAAGCACAAAATGACCAACTTCCTCTTCCTGTACATAAATTGCTGTTTATTGTGGTAGGCAGAGATGTCTCCCCTCAGTGCGGAAAGCTCCTCCACAATACAGAAGGTTCCTGCCTGAGTGCAGAGGTCTCTTCCCTCATGTGCGGGGTGAAGACTCCGCATGGCGTTGGAACCCTCTACATGTGGAGGAGAGACTTCCTCATACAGGAGGAAGACAACTGCATTTACTGAAAACTAAAACCAATTGATATAAGTACAAAACTAATAGCAGGGACTGTTTGTGCTACTAATTTGTTTGTGTTAAGTAAGGATTTAAGTATGTTTGACCTAACAAAAACAAAACAATGCGATCCTTGCGGCTCACAATTAGGAAAACGCAATTCCTACAATACAAAAATGTAGAGGTGAGGAATAGCGATACCTAATGGGGTTGCAATTGACCTACCTCATGAACATTTTTTTTTTTTTTTTGTTTTTGAAAACCTTTATTGTCATAGTCAAATTTTACACAGCTTGTTACCTACATCCTGCATTGATACAGGCCGGTAGCGACAACTCAGTATCGTGAGTGATAAGCATTACGGGGTAAGTACCTTCCAGTTAACACAGCTTATACGCCTACAACCCTGAGGGGCCGGCAGCAGAATAGGAACAACAGTCGACTTATATGGGAGGCGAACGCAGAGTCGTAACGCCATTAGAGGTCAAACAAGATGTAGTCTAGGTTTCGTTTTTCTGTATTAACTAACTCAAAGAAAACACAACATTAGCAACCTCCCAGGGTGTGTCCACCATACCTAGTATGTGGAGTACTGTATCGTACAGCGCGGGGCTACGGTACCTCGCAGCGCACCACAGAGGAAGGTGGGAGCATGACGTGACGCAGCGCAGCCCCGGCTCAGAAAACCGCTGCTCTGGGAGGGGGGTCGGTATGAACCAATCAGGAAACTAAGAAAGTGGTGTTACCATCGAGAATGCCATGCAATCTACCCCAGTTGGAAACTAGGGTCCCTGGACCTCGGAGCTAGGGGAGCTCCAGGGCCCCCGCCCACCCCCCCCAGGCCCCAGGAATGCGCTATGTGAGTACCCTGGAGTGCATGTAGCCGATCCGAGTGCGTCAAGAAGCACCGTGCGAAGTGTGTACCAGGAGGATGGGGGCAAGTGGGGTGAGGAGACGCAGCAGCAGGGAATGTTATTGGGGGCCGGGCGCAGGTCAGCCCATAGCGGGCGGGCAATCCCCCCCCGAATCTCCACGCGGACTTCCCCCCGCCCCAATCGAGTCCTGAGAGAGTAGGAGATAGTCCCTGAGGGGCCCCCATAAGTCTTTGGGACGGGACTTGCGAGGCAACAGGTCGGCGTAATTGTGGAGTTGCTCCTGCCAGGTTGTCATTGTCTCCAGCCAAGTCTTAAATTTGGGCGCTCGCCCTCGCCCCCATCGGCACGCCACATGTCGCTTAGCCAGCAAAAGCCCCAATGCGAGGAACCTTCGATGTGCCTTTAGCGCGGGGCAGGAGCGGCCCAGAAGGGCGATAGTAGGGCAGGGCGCTATATCCATCCCGACCATCACGGAGAGGGCAGCGAACACCTCAGTCCAGTAGGTAGCCACTGATCGGCAGGACCACGCCAGGTGCATGAAATCTGCTCCCGGCTCCCGGCACCGTTGACAATGATCACCATCCCGGAGGCCAAAGCGGTACAGTTTGGCAGGAGTGAAATAAAGGCGATGCAGAAATTTATAATGAACCAAGCGGAGACGTGCATTGCCCGTCACTGCAGTTATGTGGGAGCAGTTTTCCTCCCATTGGTCATCCGTCATGGGATCACCCAGGTCATTGTCCCAGTCCTTCCGCGCCCTCAGCGAGGGGGGGTCGGGAGCTTCCCGCACCTGGGCATATAGCAGCGAGACCACATGCGTCGGGGCGGGCGTCCGGAGCAGAGCGTGTAACGGTGCCACGGTCTCAGGCTCCTCCGGGAAGTTTGGCGTAACAGCCCTGACATTTTGCCGAAGGCGAACGTAGAGGAATGTGTCCATCGCAGACGGAGTAGCGTCTCCAAAAAAGTGCGCCGACGCCCGAAAGCTCCACTGATGGTATAGATCTCCCCACGTATGAATCGCCAACCGAGTAAGCATCCGGCGTCCAAGCTCTTCGCAAGTGACACTCAGTCTGGGGTCATGCGCCAGGACCATGCGGGGAGAATACAGAAATTTGGCATTCATGTACTTCGCCAGGCGTCTCCAGGCCTGAACTGTGCAATCGACCGTAGTGGGGTCGCGAGTCCCCGGTTGAACCTCTGTGTAAAGGTACCCTGAGGCTGCGCAGGCCTCATGAACCCATCCTCAACTGCAAGGTGGGCCATAAAGGGGGGGGGATGGAGCCAGTAAACCGCGAAATGGCCTTGGGCGCAGTCATAATATTTCTGAAAGTTAGGGACATTGAGCCCCCCCTGATGATAGGGCAACATGAGTGTCCGTAGTCCGATCCGGGCTTGTTTCCCGCCCCAGATTAGCCGAGAAATCTGGGAGTTCAGGGTCTTGAAAAAAAATGCCCCCGGGCTATAGGGGATATTGGTAAACAGGTACAACAATTTGGGAAGCACCACCATCTTGATCAGGGAGATGCGTCCCGCCATGGACAGAGGGAGGTGGATCCATTGCGTGAGTTTGTCCAAGACAGTCCCGTAGTTAGCTCTGATCATGGCTTCTTTATTCCTGGTTACCCGCACCCCCAGATAAGTAAGCTCGTCCGCCTCCCACACCAAGGGATAATCCAGCGGGAACCGCGTGGTATTGTCAGTCAGGGGGAACAAAGCAGACTTCGCCCAGTTAATTTGTACGCCCGCTATGGCTCCGAACTTAGTCACCTCACGTAGTAATGGGTTGAGATTTTCCCGCGGCTTGTGGACGAACAGGGTCATGTCGTCCGCATATAACGCGATGAGGAGTTGGCGCTCTGGGTAAATCAGAGAGCGATGCTTGTGGTGTTGTCGCAGTTTGGCCGCCAGCGGCTCTATGGCAATGGCAAATAAGACGGGGGAGAGGGGGCATCCCTGCCGGGTGCCTCTGTGGATAGTGAAGGGGGCAGAGCGGGACCCGTTCAGCAGAACCGTGGCCCGAGGCTGTCGGTATAACAGCCGGATCCAGTCGAGAAAATTGAAGGGCACTCCCATCCGCTCCAACAAGGCAAGAAGATAGTCCCACTCCAGGGTGTCGAACGCCTTGGTGGCGTCCAGGAAAACCGCAGCGGCCTCACAACTGGGATCAATATCCTGCATCACCGCTTGCAAGGTGCGAAGATTGTGTGACGTCGCCCGGTTGGGGACAAACCCAGCCTGGTCGGGGAGGACCAGACGCTCCATCAGAAGATTGAGGCGCGTAGCGAGAACCTTCGCCAAGATCTTGCTATCTGTGTTCAATAAGGAGAGGGGCCGATAAGAGTCGCAATGCTCCGGGGGTTTGCCCGGTTTCAGCAGGGATGTTATGAGGGCTTCGCGCATCGTTTCCGGCAGGGTGCCCTCCTCAAGGGCGGAGTAATACAACCTCTTCAGTATAGGGGCAAGAACATGGAGGAAGGCCTTATAGAAGTCTATCGGCAAGCCATCCGATCCAGGCGCCTTTCCAGACTTCATGGACATTATCGCCTCCTTTATCTCATCAAGTTCTAGTTCGTGGTGCAGGAATTTCTGCTGGGATGGGCCTAGCCATGCTATCGCGGTGTCCTCAAGGTACTCCCGCAGGGCTATCGGAGTAGTCCTGCGGGAGGTGTACAAGCCCACGTAATGTTCGGTAAGGACTTGCAGCTGGGCCGATAGGTCCCTTTGTGGGACCCCCTGACCATCCAGGAGCGTGGATACGTAATTTCGGTACCTAGGGGGACGTACCGCAACGGCCAGAGCTCTACCGGGCCTGTCCCCCTCCCCATGTAACCGCGCAACGTAAGGCTTCCCTAAAAACTTACACTCTTTGGCTGCAGCGTCAGTGTATTCGGTCACTTTTTCCCTGAGACGCGCCGCGACCGTGCGATCGTGTGGGGTCCGTGCCAGTTCCTGTTCCAAGAGGAGCAACTCAGACTCACGTTTGCGCACGTCCCCGCGCAGTACTTTAAGAACCCCCCCGCCCCTCGCCATACACCATCCCCGCACGGTAACCTTGAAAGCCTCCCACACCGTGGTGAATTGGGAGACTGAGGCAGTATTACAGTCAAAGAAGTCTGTTATGTCTTCCTCCAGTTCCGCCATAAAGGCAGAGTCGGTGAGGTGCGCAGGGTTGAGACGCCAATTCAGGTATGGGGAGGTATCAAGGGGAATGCGGAGCGATAGCAAGACAGGGGAGTGGTCGGAGAAAGTCCGGGCCAGGTGACGCGCCCCGAGCAGCCACGGGGCAATGCCTGCCGAGAGAAAGATATAGTCGAGACGAGCCCATGTCGAGTGTACAGCAGAATGATGTGTGCCCTGTTTGAGTGTCGGGTGAAGGTGTCGCCACGCATCCACCAGTTGGTGCTCATCCGTTAAGTGTACCAAGTTGCGCTGGGTGCGCGAGTAGTGTGACGGCTGCGGGTGCGACCTATCCATTGCGGGTCTAAGTGCAGTGTTGAAGTCTCCCCCAAGGATGACATGAGAAATACCTAAAGTGTGTATCTTACCCCACATGTTCAGAAGCGTTGCCGGGTCGTCTACGTTGGGTCCGTAGTAACATGCGAACAGTATTGTGTGTGAATGTAGTGTCCCCCAGATCATGCAATATCTACCACATGGCCCAACCTCAGTGCCCGCTGGAACAAACCCCACCCCACGCCGGACCAGTATAGTCACCCCCCTCGCATAAGTCGAATAAGATGAAAAGACCCTACACGCAGCCCAACGCGATGCGAAGGGGGGGCTCCCCCCGGGCCGCAAGTGCGTCTCCTGAAGCATGGCAACAGATACATGTTGCCTATCGAGGTAACCCAGGACCTGACGGCGCTTTCTCGGGTCATTCAGACCTCGCACGTTCCAGGAGACAATCTGGAACTGCTGCACTGGCTCAGTGTTCTCTACACTCCCCATGGATCCAGGCCCAATAACCCATGACCGGTAGATACAGCAAGGGACAACTCATCACAAGCGCGGTAACGACATGAGAGGACATTCCAGGGAATTACAGCAAATACCCAACCCCACCCCTTCGCAACAAGGGAGTCAATGGTAGAAAATCGAAAACGGAACACATACCCACCCACGCCGGCAACCCCAACTAGCCGGGAATCAGGACCCCACCCAGCCCACCCCATCCCCACCAAAACCACCCCAACTAGGAAAAACTGTAGAACAACGACCCCTACCCCACATGAGGGGGGGGTGCAGTGGGGTTCACCCATCGGGGGGATAATGCCCAGGGGGCGCCCAACCAGCCTCCCATCTCCCTACTTACACCCACGAGGACCAGACTGCCAGTCTAGCCTCTCAATGTGGGACGGAGATGGGTAACCGGGCAAGACATTAGCAGTGACCAGTTCGAACACTGATAACAGTAGAAAGGTTACCTCACCGTTGTGTGTAGCATCTAGAGCAGATATAGGCAGCAGTGGCACATAGAAATGTCAGCGTCCCTAAAGCAAGAGGAGTCAATCTTGCTGTGCCATCGGAGAGGGTGATCTAGAGCGGTACTGTCCATCTCTGTCCCGAGCATTGTCTCTCTTGTGGCGTTTAAGAAAGTCTTCCACCTGCTGAGGTTGCTGAAAGAAAAGTTGTTTACCATTGTGTGTTATTTTCAATTTCGCTGGGTACAGCATGGCGAACGGTATTTCCTGTGCTCGCAATTTCTTCTTGACTGCAGCAAATTTGCGTCGAGACTCCTGGACAGTGGCGGTAAAATCAGGGAAGAAGGATAATGTTTCATTGCCGTAGCGCACGGTGCCCAGTTCCCGCGCCCGGCGTAGCACGGCATCCCTGTCCCTGTAGTTCAGGAATCGAGCGATGATGGGCCTCGGAAGGGATCCAGGCGGAGGGCGGGCGGCCAAGGATCTGTGTGCCCTCTCCACGATAAGGTGCGGGGAAAAGGAGTCCCTTCCAAAGAGTTCGGTCACCAGGTTTTCAACGAAGGTCTCAACTTTCCCAGTGTTGGTGGACTCCGCAAGGCCCAGAATGCGAACATTATTGTGTCGGGAACGGGCCTCCAGGTCCTCATTCTTGTCCGCGATGATTTTGAGGAGCCTGTCCATTTGTGTCATTTGTTTGCCCGAGGAGGCAGCGCCGTCCTCAAGGGTAGAGATGCGTTCCTCAGTCTCCTGGATGCGGGCATCATGCTGGTCCAGTTTAGCTACGACTCCATCCAGTCGGGCATTTATGGTGTCGACCTTGGAGTCGATGGAAGTGAGGCTCTGTCTCATGCCCAGCAGGAGGGACCTCCAGTCCTCGTCCGGGGCCTCGGCGGACGGAGGCGCCCCCTCCGCGCCCCCCGAAGGAGGGGAGTTTCTCTTGGCCTCGTAGGGCAGTTTGGACTGGCGTGTCTCACTGCGGCCCATGGCGCGGCGATGATCCGGCCCCCTCGCTACTTGCCCCGTCCCACCAGGGGGGAGGTTCGTCCGCCCCGACCGAGGTCAAGTTCAGCCCCAAAGCAACTGGCAGGCGACAGGGACCCAATTCTGCCCAGGGTCAGACCGGTTCCTGGTAAGGTCTATGGCAGCCACGTAAGCGGGGGCGATGAGGCTAGGACATCAGGGGTCGTCCCGGGACGAGCCAGGAGGCCGCAGCGCAGATAGGGCCCAGGCTGGGTGTAGGATTCAAATGGCCCAGGGGCAGCCAGCTATAGTCTCCCTTCCCCGCCGCACACCAGTCCGGAGGGGCACACACGCCAGCAATGTAGGCCCAGCGGGAGGAAGGGTTCGAACCCAACAGGGTTCTTAAGCGGTACCCCAGGTGGCCGGGTGCAGCAGCAGTCCCCGCGGTGTGGCCTCCATCCAGGCAAGGGCTACGTTCCGCCAGGCGGCAGCGACAGCAGAAGCATCCTCCACACCCCGGGGGGGGGGGACCTGCCCAGGCCACGGGAGCGCCAGAGGCCCCAAAGTGTGGGTTGTTGTGGGGGCTGCAAGGCTCCAGCCAGTCAGGGGGGCGATGTCTGATACCCCACAGGCGGGGGGCGGCAGGGCACCGCGGCGCAGCAGGGCTACAGCGAGATGGCGGCTACCTGGTCCGACGCGCCGCACAGCCTCCAAATTCAGCGGCAGCGCCGCATCCAGCCTACAGCGGCGGGTAGTCCAAGGCTCGTGGCCCTCCCCTCCGTCCCGATGGACGACCTACAGCGGGTGAGCTCACTCTGCGTGGATGGGGCCCGTGCAGCGGGCCGCGGCACCTCGGGTCTAGTGAATATACCTCGGGGGGGAGGGACCTCCGCCAACGGTCCGGCGCGGCAGCCAGCGGCAGGCAGGGACCAACGATGCCTCCGTCTCCCCCGCACCTCCGGTCCAGGCAGCAGTCGGGCGGCAGCGCCGCAGGAATCCCGGCTCCTCCACCTCAGTGACACAGCATTCCCAGCAGGTCTCGGCCCCAGCAGCCCGCAGCAGGCCTCAGATCCCCGGGGTCCCTTAGCGCACAGCCGCCGACCAGTCCAGGACACTCGTCAGGGCCCTCCACCGCTTCAAAGAAAACCGCTGCTATCTCGGCTCTCCAGAGTGCTAGCGCTCCGTTTCAGAGCCTGTTAGGCTCCGCAGAATCTCACACGTGCAGCGGTGAGGGTTGTAGGCAGAACAGCCTGGTCAGGATAGCGTTAAGGATGGTGATAGTGCCCGGTCGGGCGAGAGCCTCACACCAGTGCGGCCATCTTGGTTTAGCGCCACCTAGCGCCCCCCCTACCTCATGAACATTAAGGAGGTAGGTCGCACTTTGTGACCCATTAGGAATTGTTACCACCACAAAGATGATGGCCAGCTGTGGTACAGACCTCCATTTTATGAACTGCATTTTAATAAAGCAAACCGTTTTTAAAAACAAAATGCAGACCATTTTCCTTAAAGGAAAACCGGGTGTGTTTAAAAAGAAAAAAGGAAACTTTGAAGTTTCATTTTTTAAGAGCAGTTTGGACCACTGCCTGCTCTTAAAAAATATCTGGTTCATCATTCACTAAGGGGAAGGGGCCACATGGGGTAGCACCACCCTTGAGATGTCAATAAAAAGTAATTTTTTTGCGACAGTAAATCAGTCGCAAAACATTCATACATACCACTGTGATTTGGTATTAGGAAGAGACACCCTAAACTAGCCCCTTCCAAATTCCGAATCACTAAACACAAATTGTGATTCGTTAACATGTTACCGAATCACAATTTGTACTCTGTACATATATAAAAGTATTATCATCATAACTTATGTGAACACCTAAGTGGCACTGAAAAGTCCAAAGGGTAGTGTTGTCAATTGAAATGCTCCTGGCCTACATGAAACTGCATGTAACATCTGAAGGACTGCAGGACAAGAATGTGGAAATAGGTGTTCTGCAAATCCAATTCCACCATACAGTCACCTGGATCCAGGGCAGACACAACTTGGGCGAGGGTAAGTATCTTTATCTTGCCCTTCTTGAGGACGAAGTTGAGAGGTGTAGGCCTAGAATAGGAGGAAGTCCTCCATTCTTCTTCAGCACCAGAAAGTAACTGAAGTAACAGCCAGTCCTGGCTTCTGTTGTTGGCATCCTCTCTGTGGCTCCTTTCTCCAAGAGACTCTGACCCTCCTTCCATAAAATAGACAAGTGGTCCTCCAGAAGTTCCTATGGTGTACTAGGCATGTCAAGAGGGTTGAATAGGAGTAGTAGTGAGTAAAGGTTTTCAATAATTTGTAGCACCCATCTGTATGATTTGATGCTTTGACAGCCATGGAGGAAATTACTTACATGACCTCCAACCAAGTGACAGTACACTGCTAAGGGCAAGCTAAAGTGGTTTTGCCATGAATGTGACAGGAGGGTAAGAGATTGGGTAGTAAGTAGCCTGCCAGAGCCTGGACACTGTTGGCTGGACTGACAGCCTCTAGCCTGAAAGGATTGTGAGGCCTCCTGCTGTGGCGGTAGATTTTGTCTTTGCCTCTGCAGAATGCCTCTTCACAAGCCTCAAGCCTGTTTAGGGAACTGCTGCATGGGTGCCGAAAGACAAAGGGATGCGTTGTGGCCTTGCTTTCTTTAAAGCGTTTCAGGGCTAAGTCTGCCTTGTCTCCCAAGAGACAAGGGCCATCAAATGGCACGTACTTTAATGATGCTTGGACATCACTTGAGAAGCCTGTGGATCTGAGCCACGATTAGTGGCAAAGTGCTACGCTGCAATGACTGCCCTACCCAAACAGTAGGTAGCCTCCAACAGTTAACAAGTTACATATTTCACAGCATATTGGCTAGCCTGAATTATTTGGGTAAAATTGGCCCGGAGGTCCTCGCGTACTGCTGGCAATCTTGGTCCCACAATGCATGTGAGTACTGCCCTAACAGGGAATTCGGCTTAACTGATCTAACGGCAAGAAATGTAGAAGAGAAGATATGTTTTCTGAAGACCTCCATGTGTTTAGATTCTCTATACAGAGGCCCCGTAAAAAAAGAATTTAGGTTAAGGAGGCTTGCAGATGCCTGACCCACAAAACTCTAGGGTGTGGGGTGTTGGAGGAGGAGGGATGGGTCTCCGGGAATTAGCCTATGCCGTCTTACTACCTATATATTTACAGGCAGAAAAGATTCTGGTTTCATCAAGGTGCCCACAGAGGTATCCATTGGGGCCTCACTGAAGGGAAGGAGCGGCTCTGATGAAGTCTGTCATGGATGTTGGTCTTCAGTAAGGACATTAGTTTTCATTTCCACAGAGAGTAGCTGCAAATCAAGGATTTCTGCAGCCTTCCTAATGACCATGGCAAAGGATGCTGATTCTTCTATGGATGGGTCAGGTGGTGAAATAAGGCCATTGTCCTGTGATGTGGCGAGACCACTGTTGTCCTATAGATCTATAAATAAGTCCTCCTCCTTGTATATTTGGCATCCATCATAGCCATTGTCATCTCTGTGGTGTTTGGAGTATGAAAACCTTAGAGGTAGTGAAAGCGTATCATGTAGGAAGCTGGCTTTGTATATACTATACCAAAGTAAGGGATAGTGAGTTCAGGGAGTCCCCAGAGATATAGCAGAGGCTAAATTAGGTAATTACTAAATTAGTACTTACCTAAGTGTGGGCGAGCAGTTAGGCTTATCCAGAGGATGTGTTAAGCATTTATTGTATTCACTCAATCAAGGACTGCTTGCACACACTCAGAGAAAAATCCAAACCAATTAGGTAAGAATAAAAAAGGTACACTCAAGTTTTATTTAAGAACCAAGTAGGATTTGTCACAGGTAAGTAAAATATACTCTCAAATGCAAGACTGTTCAAGGAACTGCAGTTGTGCTTGAATTTGCAATTGTTACAGGTTTGTATCACTTTAAAATGCAGTTTGAATTATACAGTATGTACTTTCAGATAACTTTTTAAAGTTACTTTTGGATTACTTGGAGTACTGGGGGTGGTATGCCTAGATACCACACCTTAGGATCTCACAATACACGGTAAGTAAGACTTTTTATACTTTGTAGTTTCATTCTCTTTTCTCCATACAAACATCAGTTTAGGCCTAACATCTCTTAACATGGGTTCCTATGGGAGAAAAGTGGTTATCGGTTTCATTGGTAAGGATACATCTTACAAGTGGGAGTTTTGGGGATTTAGGACCAAGGTTCTCCAAGGTCCAGGGAGGCACTTAAATTGCTCCACCAGCGGCACTAGGGCTGCCGGATGCAGTGTGTAGGATGGCAATGTCAGCCAATGGAGCTAGGAAGCATCTCGGTTGGGGACTGCTCCCGGGCAGGCCACTCAGTTTCTGGTGCCAAGCTCCTATTGTTAGGGTCAGTTCAAAGGGGGTCTCCAGTCAGCACCAAGTTCATACCGCCAGAGGCGCTAGGGTAGCCGGGTGCAGAGTGTTTAGGAGTGGTCGGGAACCCAATGCAATCCTACAGAGTTTGCTGGTTTGGGATTTAGGCTGCTGGCTTGGTCCAGTAAGTCTTCCAGGGGTTAACCAACTGCAGGGCAGGTAAGTTGGAGGGATCAGGGATGTAGGTGCACATCAGGTCCTCTTCTCCAGGGTGCAGGGGGGGCGGATGCAGGCGTGCCTTTTGAGGTCATATTTCACCTTACCGGGCCATTCGCGGTTGGGGGGGTCTCCGTGCAGTGGCTGCAGGCAACAGAGGGGAGTCCTTCAACCCATGGTTCCAGGCGTCAAGTTTCTTTATCATCACCAGGCTCAGAGTCTATCTTTGGAGTTTCTTTTGAACAGAACTGCTGTTTGCAGGAGATATGGTCTTTGTTGAAGGCAGTCAGTCTTCCCAGGGGTTTTGGAGGTCGCTGGCAGCAGGACGGGTCGACTATTGGTGATCTCCGGAAATTGCAGACGTGCCGGTAGGGCTGAGGCCAAGTCAGTTCTTCTTTGTAGTCTCCTTTGCTGTGCAACTTCTTCCATCCTTCTTCTTTGTAGGTTGCAGGAATGTGCCTTCTGTGTTCAGGGCTGCCCCCTAAATACTATATTTAGGGGGCGTTTTAAAAGTCTCAGGTTAGTAGCCAATGGGCTACTGACCTTAGGGTGACTACACCCTTGGTGTGCTCACCCCACATGAGGGAGTGAGCACAATCCCCAATCCTGATTGGAGAGTGCGTGCCATCTGCAAGATAGAGGGCACTGAAGAGTGGGCTTTACCTCGCCTCCCCCAGCTGAGGGGTGGGGTTGGCAGAGGTGGGCACACCTTCTGGGATGTTATAATTTTTCCTACCAGTCTTCCCGTCTAAAAGGGAGGGAGACAGGAAGGGGGTGCTCCTGATAGTAGGATGGGCTGGGTCTCGTATTGAAAAGGCGGCAAGGCTTTTGAAGCTCCCCTGCCACAGATGGCTCTTCCTGACCTGGGGGAGGTGTGAACACCTTTGCCCAGGAAAAGCTTTGTTTCTGGGCTCAGGGAGCGAAGGCTCCAACCCCAGGGGTCCATAAACTCATCTTGTGGTGGCAGGCTGGTGTTTACCAGTCAGGGAACCCACCAGAGGCTGGTTGTTTTTCAGGGGGCATCTCTAAGATGCCCTCTGAGTGCATTGTATAGTAAATCCCACACAGGCATCATTGTGGGTTTATTATGCTGAGACGTTTGCTACCAAACTTCCCAAAATTCAGTAAAACCATTATGGTGCTGTGGAGTTTGTAATAAGAAATTCCCAGATCATATACTCGTTATGGCTTTACTGTACTTACAATGTCTAAGAATGGACTTAGACACTGTAGGGGTACAGTGCTCATCCAATTGTACCCTCAGCAGTGGTATAGTGCACCCAGCTAGAGGGGTCACTCATCTACACCATAGGCAGTGGGTTGCAGGCATGGCACACAGGTATGTGGGCCATGTTGACTCTTCACTTTTCTCTGCACCAAAACATGCATCCTGCAATGGTAGTGTGTGTGTATTAAGGTACAAGACCTCTAAGGGTGGAACAATATGTGCTGCAGCCCTTAGAGGCCTTCACTGGTCACAGTGCCCATGGTACCCTTTACAAGGGACTTACATGTGGCCTCAGGGGTGCCAATTGTGAGTACAAATGTACAGTTTTGGGAAAGGACACAGGCCCTGGGAACCTGAATGGCAGGGTCACAGGTCACATCAAGTCAAAGTGCATCAGAAATCTGGCAAAAGGTGGGGGCGGGGTGCTACTGCAACAGAAATCCACTTTCCTACATTTCAGAATCAGAAAAAGGCTGTAGCTGAGGTTGAGGTAGGTGCGACTTTAAATGAGGGTGCAGCAGATCTGCGTCAGAGTCTGAAATGACTGTGGGTTTTTCCTCTGGCATCAGCGAGGCGCTGAAGATGTCAAATATCGGGGCCCGGTTCAGACTTCGGTGCCGAAGATGGAGTCAGAGTGGGAGTTGTCCCAAGTTCAAAGCATACTCTGGGACTGGGCCCAAAATCATGGTTGTGTCGGAAACGGATCCCCCGGCAGTAACCTGACTGGTGGCCTCCTGAGATCCTTGGGGCCCAAACGTGAACCAGTGGGCTCCAGAAGGGTAGCAAAGAAATAGAACATGACTTCTTTGAAGGCCTGTATATGTTGCAGAGTTGCCGTTGGGCACACAAACTCAGGTGGAATGAGGACCAGGCTAGGGATCAGTTCTGAGGTGAGACAGTAGGACTGAGATGGCGAGGCACCCTTCATTCGTGGGATGATGAGCTCGGGACCAAGGCAAAGTCACAGAGAGTAACGCAACATGGTGCAACGTAATGAAAGGATATTTTCTTTCTATCACAAAAGGGATTTTGCACTGAAAAGGTGCCCTTTTCTCAACCAAATAGTGCTTTCCGCTGCTTTGCACATTCTGCATCAAGGTGGTATTACTTTAGTTTAACTTCAGTGGATCAGCGCAAGCGTCAATTGTTTTTGCCACAAGGCTCAATCTACTAAGATGGTCGGCCAGGCTTTCAATATAAAAAATAACAACTCCTTGAAGCAGGTGCTAACAAGGGGAAATGTTCTCATTTCTTCAAACATTTTACACATTAAATGGGTGCTGCACTGTAAAACACACATACATTGGGGCCCATTCACAAACTTTGGTCCTGATTACAATGCTGGTCGGACCGGCTTCTGTGGTTCTGTCAGAGGCAGTCTGACCGCCGTTGTTTCGTTGGAAGCGGTCGGCCCAACTGTCGGATTACGATGCATGCCTCCTGTACTCCGGCCGACCGCTGAGAGGCTGCCAGCTCCGACAACCATTCTACGACCCCCGAAAGGCATGGGAGAAAAACAGCATCCATAGGGCAGTACAGTGTTCTCTGACTACCTTCCAGATTACAATATTTGTTTCTGATGATCCGACTGTGGCGGTCCAACCACCTGCCTCAAGTCGTTGGAAACGATGGATTTGGGGTACATAATCACCAAAATCAGCTTCTCCCAGACAGTCCCTGGTGTGGATGCCTTTCTCTAGATCCCCCCTAGACCACAGCAGCTGAACCCCAAAGACTATGATCCTGTGGGTGTTGGAATGTAGGTAAGTCCGTAGGTGTCATGTAACCCCATTGACTGGACTGTGCACAGATAGCCACACTCCAGCAATGGGTTACATGGTGCACAAGGCATATCCCCACATATGTCATGCCTGTATGTACATATCACATGTTTCCTGTGATTTTGCACTCACTTGCAGCGACATATTCAGGGGTATGTGCACCACCGTAGATGAGACTGCTGCGGTAGCAGCGGTTGCATCGTAATTCATTGGAGGAGACTTGGTGGTTGGAATTGGATTGAGGCCGCGGCTTTCGGATGGTGGGTGTGACTTGCATCATAATCAGGCCCTTTGTTTTGTAGTACATTTAGTATTAGTACAATTGTACTACTAACGCACTACAAAATGCTATTCTCATACCTGCATGTGGAGTTTTCCGCCTCGGGTACCCCTGTCTTTTCTGTGCAGATATCGTTGCCTCTTCTCTGAAGATCTCCACACACATTCTCCTAGGTTTCTGTAGTAAATGTGGGAGGGACCAAGTGGAGTGGCTTGAAAAGGTGGATTATTTACTATTAAATTGTAGGGGTGTAGGCAGGGTTAAGGAGGAGTTTAGGAAAGGTGAGGGAGGGCTTTAGAGATAGGCCTGCCTTGCTTTACACAACCTGTACTTCCAAAGTTACTGCTGCCAAATGAACCCAAAACAATAATAAATGTACTTCAGCTCAGAGCTGGAGAAACTCCAGCACTATATATGGCCAAACACTGGTACTGCAAAAAAATGGTAGAGACTAAATCCAACTGAAAATAATGTACAATTAAATTAAATTATTTCAACTAGATAAATATTTGAATACATTTAATTTATCGTTAAAAAAATCTAAAGAGAAAACACATTCAAATATTATCTTAAAATATTTTAATAACCTTTTTTGAGTTCAAACTGTATTTGTATCAAATTATAACTATGTAATTTTATTTAATTCTATACATCACTTTTAATACATATTAAAAATATATTGTTTACTTTAGATGCAATTTAACTTCTAAAGAAATAATTTTAATTTAATATATTTAAATAATTCAATTTTACATGAAAATTGAGTTAATAGTGCTATATCATTTTCTAAATGTGTTCAACATACATAAATATATCAAATTAATTTACATTGGGTGGATATCTTCCTATTAAACATGAAACAAATTAGTAAAAATACTTCTATGTTAAATATTAATAAATATATTAATGGTATGTATTTTTTTAAAGGTAGAACAAAATGCAAAACAATCCAACAGCACCATTAACACAAATTGTATTTAAATATTTAAAACATTTTCATATATTTAATTAACATTATTTTTTAACGATTTATTTGCAATAAATAACCCACATAAAATAAAATGCTTATATTTTTTCATTACGTATTAAAAATAAAAAATATTATGCATAGAATTAATAAAATGATATATATTTCCATTTTTAAAGTGTATTCAAATATTTGATCATAAAATAAGAGTAATTCTTTTATTATGTTTAGGCATTTTAAAATAAATTAAGAATATATATATATATATCTATATATATATTATCTACTGGTGGTCGCCAGTAGATAGTTATAGTTAGGACCGTGTTTCCATAGGAAATCCGCAACATTCTATTTGGAATAACTTTGGCGCCGGTCGACGAATCCTCGCGAAATTTTCAAAACTAATGGGGCGCTACGCTCCGCTCCTACCCTGAAAGTCTTGGGGGGATTCGTCAAGTGGGGGCTGAGAAAAAAGGGGGGTCCCAAAACGCGTTTTCCCCATGCATTTTTCCATAGGACCTTTAGACACAGCTACAGCCCGAACGGCTGAACAGAATTACTTGAAATTTGGCAGAGAGGTAGTCCTCAGGTTAAGGATGTGCCTTTTGTAGGTCTGGTGTAAATCTGTTCAGTAGGTCCTGAGAAAATAGCATTTAAATCAATATATATATATCTGTAAGCGCGCTCCGTGCGCTTACCGTAAGCTTACCGTACGCGTACGGTGCCGTGCGCGAGTTCAATTCTCATTGGTGGTTACATGACTGTAAACATTCGAATCGGTCGAAATCAGGAAGTGTCGGCCGCCATTTTCTGTCTCTAGCACTGAGAAACAAAGGTGGGGAACGTGAAACGGGGGCAACGAAGAGAGTTGCAGACCCCCTAGTGTTTGTCAGGGGGTCCAAGAAGGACCCAAAAGTACGAAAAATAAATTTAATAATTTTAAAAAAAAAATCGCGGGGTACGCGTACGGTAAGCTTACCGTACGCGCACGGCAAAAAAAATAAAAAAATAAAAATAAAGAAGTAACAATCACATTTATTAAATAAATTAAAGGACCCACAAGGGAGAAAAAAACAAATGCTACTGTGTAAAAAAAGGCGAGGCGCGCACGTCATGGACTGCGCAACGTGGGCGCTCGGTGCACGAAGCACACCGAATGCCCACAGCGCGAGCACGGTGCGCGAAGCGCACCGTGCGCGCAGGGTGTGCGCATAGTGAAAAACCAGAAAAAAAAATAAAAAATAAATACATAACTTAGCATTTAAAAAACCGTACAAATTCACTGAAAAAACCATAGGTTTCACACACGTTATAGTTAGGAATTATCATTTACAAAACCTTGCAAATTCACTTAAAAAACCATAGGTTTCACACATGTTATAGTTAGCTGTACATTTCACTCATAAAAAACCAATGAAATTCCACGTTATAGTTAGATCAGGTAACTATAACTTGCGCGACCGCAATCCACAATGTGTAATTTCAGATGTCATCATTGATGTCATGAGTGATGTCACTGACCATGTCATGAGTGATGTACTATGTGACGTCATCAGCAGTTTATTGTGGGCGCGCAAGTTATAGTTACCTGATCTAACTATAACGTGGAATTTCATTGGTTTTTTACGAGTGAAATGTACAGCTAACTATAACATGTGTGAAACCTATGGTTTTTTAAGTGAATATATATATATATATATATATATATATATATTCAGTGAAAAAACCATAGGTTTCACACATGTTATAGTTAGCTGGACATTTTACTGATAAAAAACCAATGAAATTCCCCCGTTATAGTTAGTGCAGGCAACTATAACTCACGCGACCGCAATCCTCTGCTGATGCTAATACTGTATTTAGACACTTATTTACCCATGTCTTCTTCCATAAATTTTTAGCTATACATATATTACAAATATTTTTTTTTCATAAAGACACATATGTCATCAGCAGAGGATTGCGGTCGCGTGAGTTATAGTTGCCTGCACTAACTATAACGGGGGAATTTCATTGGTTTTTTATCAGTAAAATGTCCAGCTAACTATAACATGTGTGAAACCTATGGTTTTTTCACTGAATTTGCAAGGTTTTTTAAATGCTAATTCCTAACTATAACGTGTGTGAAACCTATGGTTTTTTCAGTGAATTTGTACGGTTTTTTAAATGCTAAGTTACTTTACGCCATTCGTGGCGTGCGCGCCCACTTAACGCAGTTCGTTCCGTGCACCCACTTTACGCAGTTTGTGCCGTGCACGCACGGTGGGCACGCGGTGCGCTACGCGCACAGCGTGCCCACGTTACGCTAGATGGGCCATGTACGCACGATGCGCTTCGCGCACCATTCGCACATGGAGGACATATGATGCGCTTCGTTGTGAAAGGTAATATTTTAATTTTTCATAGGTGTGATATGCCATGCACTAATGGTGACCTTCGGGCACCATTTGCACATGGGGTGGGGAGATTATGGATACATTTTTTTTTTAAATACTTTTTACCGTACGCGTACGGTAAGCGTAATCGGCGAAATTATCAAAAAAATTAAAATTCCGTTTTTGGCCTTGGGGGATCTTTGGGGACTCCCTCAACATGGCTAGGTGCTTAGGAGCTGTCTAAACAGCCCCTTTACATGTTTTTGGCCTTTGTTTTTTAATCCCCACTCAGAGTGCGAGAGAGAAAATGGCGGCCGCCGCTTCCTGGTTTCGACCGATTCGAATGTTTACTAAGATCTAACAGCCAATCAGAATCGCGCTCGCGCACGTCACCGTACGCGTACGGTAAGCGCACCGTAAGCGCACCGTAAGCTGGCTCAGATATATATATTGATTTAAAGGCTATTTTCTCAGATTCTACTGAACAGATTTACACCAAACCTACAAAAGGCACTTCCTTGACCTGTAGACTACCTCTCTGCCAAATTTCAAGGAACTCTGTTCAGCCGTTCGGGCTGTAGCTGTGTCTAAAGGTCCTATGGAAAAATGCATGGGAAAAACGCGTTTTGGGACCCCCCTTTTATCTCAGCCCCCGCTTGACGAATCCCCCCGCCCCATTAGTTTTGAAAATTTCGCGAGGATTCGTTGACCGGCGCCAAAGTTATTCAAAATAGAATGTTGCGGTTTTCCTATGGAAACAGGGTCCTAACTATAACTACCTACTGGCGACCGCCAGTAGGTAATATATATATATATGTAGATATATATATATCTATATATATATATATATATATACTTATATATGTAGAAATAAATTCATTTAAGATTATTGCCTAAAGGATTCTATTTTTTTTAAACACATTTTATTGGGTTTTGCAATAAAACAAGGACATTGACAAGGACATGGCCTGCATGATAAGGCCAAAATCAGAAAACAGGGGGAGGAAGAGGGATATGCTAGGTCCACCCACCTGTTCCAAATGTAGACCTACAAAATCCGAAATCTTGGATAAAGAACCTAGCAGTAAAAATAATTTTCGCTCAGTCAGAGTCGGAAAATCTGTCATGAAAGGAAAAATGTCCTTTCTTGAGTCCCCTCACTCACAAGGGTTTCCCCACGGTGACATGCTTCATCATAGGGGCCATCTCAACGCGCTGCGGGTTGAGGCGTGCTACAACTTGCGAAACTACGTAGGAGCACTGATGAACCAGAAAATAAAAAACTGGCCCCGTCCCACCCAGTCCTCCACCTCAAACCCTGGAAAGTCCTCAGCAGTTCCTCATGGCAATAACATTTATACTTAGGGCCAACGGCCCTAAATGGTGTCGCCATATGTTCGTATCTCAGTGTCCAGTTGAGCATTAATGGTGCTTACCGGGGTCTCTGTAGTCAGCCCAGCATTGCCATATCTTCGAACGTTTGTGAGGACAGCCCATGGCCTGAAATACCACTATTTCGAGACCCATACTGTCGTCCCAGCCTCTTTTCCACACACCAATGGACAGTGGGGAGCTCGCCTTCCATACCTTAGCAATGTCTCTCTTAGCCAATGTAAGGCCTAGGAACAACAAGTGTAGCTTATAGAGGTTCTCGCCAAGACCCTATGTGCTATGGAGAAGGATCAGTTTGGGAAAGAAG
Organism: Triturus cristatus; assembly: GCF_964204655.1. NCBI lineage: Eukaryota > Metazoa > Chordata > Amphibia > Caudata > Salamandridae > Triturus > Triturus cristatus. The sequence goes on along the minus strand of NC_140591.1, from coordinate 138,717,084 downwards.
AACCTCAGCAAGGCAGAATGTCACACGCTGCCAGAAACCTTGCAGGGACGAACAATCCCACACAGTGTGTATGAAGGTGCCCTCATCTGTCCCACACCTAAAGCACATAGTAGATTCGATCACACCCATGTGCCACAAGCGTTGTCTGGTGTAATAAGCTCCATGGAGAGAAATAAACTGAATCAGGCGAAGGCGAGAGGAGATAGCTGCCTCGTGCGGGGAACCCAGGGCTTCCGTCCAGCCCTTATCATCAACTTCACCGACGTCTCCCTGCCATGTCGCCCAAAAATCAGGCAATGTCATGGTACTGTGTGTGATCATTGATTAGTAAATGTGTGCGATTTCGTGAATTGTTAGGTCAGCCATTAATAATTTTTCCTCCAGAGGGTTAAATTCTGGCAGCTCTTGAAGGTCTCGTAAGGGTATATGGCATGGTGGAGCTGCAAATACCAATAGAACTGGCTACGATGAAGCTGGAACTTAGACTGCATCTCCTGAAATGACTTCAAGACTGGACCCTTCACTACACTGCCCAGTGTGGACATCCCTCTGTCATCCCAATTTTGAAAGTAGAGGCCTGGCGAAGTAGAGTACAATGCCACAAGGGAGCCTCATAAATCAGTTTCCCCCACCGCCCCATCCATCGATGCGAACGCCGCCACTAAGATATAACGACTGCGTTGCAGGGGGAAGAAAGCCCAGTCCTACCCCGCTGTACAGCAGATCCAAGAGTGGTTTGTCGCCCTCCGCCCACCTCTCCGTAGCGAATGCTGGGTCATCTTGGGAACCATACCACCAGCTATTAATGATCTGGAGATGTGAGGCCTTATAGTAAGATTGCACATCGGCAGCCACAATACCTTCACAATAAGTAGACTGAAAACATGTGCGAAGGGCGATACATGTGGGTCTTTGCAACGGATCCATTCCACGCAGCAGTGGCGATGGGTTTGTGCCAGTTAACAGAGGAGATGCGTCAGTTTCGCTAGGTACACAAAGACTGGCAGAGCACTTTAGGTCCAGGACGAGTGGCACCACTTTGCAGGGTAGACTCACATATGGCATAGTCTAGGTGCTGGGTACATGTTTGTTAGAGCCTTGTGCCACTGAGGCATGAGTCAGGAGTCCAGCCAACTAGCCCTCTGGGATCCTGGGTTCATCAGATGAAAGGTCCAGTCCTTCTCACCAAACAAAAGGGCAGCATGTAGCAGGGCAGCACAGCATGGGAGCAGTCCTTCCATGCAGCAGTCCTTCAGAGTGGCAGTTCTTTCAGCAGCACAGCAGTCCTTCTTCCAGAAGAGTATCCACATGTCCAGAAGTGTACTGAGGAGGTGGTGCCTGAGGTCCAATACTTATACCTGGTACCCTTCCTCTGGAAGGTGGGAGAAGATTCTAGAGGTTTCCCTTTGATGTCCCCAGTCATCCTGCCCTCCCTGTCCTGGCTTCACGCTAACTACAGGGGTTATACAGTGCTTTGTGTATATGTAGGACACAACCTATTCAAGTGTAAGAAGGGCTGAACCTAGCCCTGCCCTTCCATCCTACCAGTGATGGCCCATCCAGATACAACTAATCTCTCTATTGTGTGTGGCTGGCTAGGAGGAATACACAAAGCCCAACCGTCAGCTACACCCAGCCATGTGACTCAGGAGCAGGCTGAAGGCACTAATTGGCTGACGGAGGAAAATGCCAACTTTTAAAAGTGGCCTTTTCAGAATTGTCATTTAAAAGCTGACTTTTCCATAAACCAGGAATTTTCATGACAATTCCAAAGACACTAAACATGAACTTTGTTGCCTTCTCCCATTTAGAAATACTAGCTTATTAAATGTAATAAGGTAACCCCAATGTTATCCTATGGGAGAGATACCAGGACATGTAAAAACTTAATAGTACATGTCCTATGTTTTAAATACACGGTACCCTAATATGTACCCTTATATGAATAAAAACGCTTTGGGCCTGGCAAAAGTTTTAGTTTGCCAGGTTGAAACATAAGTTTAAAACTCCATGCACAAGGTGCAATTGTAGGTCTGGGACTTGTTTAAAGGGCTACTGAAGTTGATGGCACAATCAGTGCTGCAGGCCCACTAGTAGCATTCAATTTACAGTCCCTGGGTACTGTAGCACCTCTTTAGTACAGACATATGAGTAAATTAAATACACCAATTATGGATAAACCAATGTTAACATGTTTTAAGGAGCGAGCACATGCACTTCAGCAGTGGTTAGCAATGGTAAAATGTGCAGATTCCCAAGGCCAGCAAAAACAAGATCAGAAAAAAATGGAGGAGGAAGGCAAAAGGTTTGGTGGAAGACCACCCTAAGACTGACAGGTCTAATAAATACAATACAAAACATGATCTGAAATTGAAAGATTAAAGCTATTGTGATCACAAAAGCAAGGTGCAAGGTGGTGTATTAAATAATAGTCAATAGAGTAACCCTTCACAATGCATATGCCAGCTAGCCCTCATTCTCCTCTTTCAAACAAATGTATGCTGGTCACCTGGCTTCATGGCAGTCCATTTCCAAGCATAGTATTGAGGCTTCTGCTTCATATATAAAATAATATTACAGATCTGGCTTACGCAATTGGTATGAATACATTATTTGGAAGAAAATGTATTATATCTGCTGTCTGTGAATAATGGGGAGCACACTTACTGTTTAAATATTTCAAGAGTGTGCCTTAAGAAGTGCCACCTTATCCATTTAATGTGTTGGTCAAATCTGTCTTGTCCACCGCATTAACTCTGTAGTGCGGTGGGGCAGAAAGACCACTAGATAACTAGGGTTTCTATTAGACAAAAGGACAGGTGGGGGCAGCCCGATCAGACATTGGGCTTTAGCTCATCCTAGAATGTCCTGCGGTGTTTCTGATCCCCTAGGGAGCAACACTGAGGTGTTCACCCCCAATCTGCACGGGGGAGGGGGTTTTAACAGCCTGGTAGACACCAGTGAAAATCTAATTTAAAAAATGAGGTGGGAACATCTGCCCAGGTATCAGGTCATGCCTGAACTCTCTAAAGGGTCCCACGGTCTCCCAGCCCCCATTTTAATATCACCCCGGGCAGGAAAAAAGCCCACTACACTTGTTTAAAAAAAAAAAAAAATAAAGGGTTGAGGACCGGCCTATCCCAACATCAGGCCACAACCCATCCTAAAAGCCCCAATGGTCTTTCAGCCAGCTACAGCCTATAGCATCCCCATCATTATGGCTGGAAAGAGGAAATTTGAATTCTTTTGGGCGTAATTTAGACATATAAGTCATCAGAGAGGAGGTGAATGTCAATGTCCCTCTGATTTGCAAGTTGAATGGCCGCACAAGTCATACTATGGTAATTTGGAACATCTAGTAACAGGATGTTCTATGTTGTCTTGTTTTTTCACTCTGGAAATCTACCATTAATAAACCTAATTATTATGTAAACATTTGTGCATAGCTTTTGTTTCTAGTGTTAGTACTAAAAAGCCAGACCTACTGGCTTTGACAATGCTTGTTTTTTGTTCTCTAAACAACAAAAACCAACCGAATGTATCAGTTTCCTTTGACATCAGCAGCAATATGTCACACGTTGTCACTAAACAATAAAATGCCTTGTACTGGCTCCCACTGAAGATAAAAGTCAATTTTAAGGTGGTGTGTGATACCCAAGGCACTCAAGAGCAAGAACCTGCACATATTAACACAATACTACCAGAAGTACTCCATGTGAGGGATCTCGTACACCCAACAAGGCCTTCTTTTGAAGTAATTTGACTGGAGGTCATAACATGTTCCTGGGGGCTCTGGATGGGAAGAGTAGTTCTGGGACATCAAAAAGAATGTCAGGAGTGTAGCTCCTGCCAACACTTTTCCTTGTGTTAGATGTGCTGGTTCATGTGAGGTGGTATGGAATTCATATGTTGAGCAATCAATAGTACCTCTTGCATTAAAACAAATGGTTCTGAAAAAGGGACGCAGATTTTTCCATAGAAGACCTTCGCCCCTGGAACTCACTTGTCATTACCAGACCTCGAAGGAACCTACATCTCTTGGACTGGCTCTCACATTCTCCACCTTTCCCTCCTAACAGGTGCCAGCGCCAGGATAATCTCGTGGGTGATAGCGCGCTTTACTAACAGAACAAGAGGTGTCCTCGGAAACCTTTCTGCAGTATGCGCCCAATGTAAATATCTTATCAGGGCCGTCTGCCGTAATGGGCGATTTTTTAGGAAATACAACAACATTTCCGTTTCATTCAAATGCTGACCGACATTGCAAATGTTTTCTTGTTCAAATATTTCTCTATGCATTATTTAAGTCTCGAGGCAACGCGAGGGTAAGGTCGGTAACAGTGCTCTGTGTATATGCTCTCTTATCAGTCAGATAAGGACACGGGAGAGGTCGGCTTCGAAACTTTCCATGTCCTCAGCAGACCTCTGGCAAGATTACAGCACATGGCCTACTTGTTTAAAGGTAAACGATCATGCTTCTTTCATCGAATAGAATGGTCTTTATTTTCCATCCAAATGTCCATGTTGAAAATAACACGTTACCACCAAACCTAAGAGACATTTTCGGGATCACACACTGGTTTAAGACGTACATCTCCGAAATGCAGTTGCAACCTTGATTACGTCATCCGTGTAATTTGCACCTCGGGATTCTCCATGGGAGGTGTAATCCCTGCTATCATGGCAGTTCTTCTAGCTGAGAACCCTCCGGTGGAAATGCACTTCCGGTGCAAATGAGGTCACTGATGCTTTCAGCAGATCATGCATTACTATGCTTCTCTCGTCGGTCTTCGGTTCTGTGGGCCTGTGCCCTGTCTAGGTCGGTAATAAAGATCATCCAAAGGGATTGCAATTGGTCATTTTGGGGATGAAGAAATAGCAAACTCTGCCTGTGGATTAATAATTTAAAGAATAAAGGAATATATGAAGAGTTTATACTGAATTTTCGGAATGAAACTCAAACTGACATTTGGATTCCTTTTGGAAAGCTAGGGCTTTGAATTATGGAAAACGTGTTTTTAATGTGGGTTGAGTGTCTCTTCATTAACAACTTGGCACTATTGGAAAATCACAAATATATATCTGTTGGTGATTAAAAAAGACCATGTATTGTACATTTAGAGAAAAGAAGCCAATGTCAAACAATTATAAAAATGCTACTTTTTAAGAGCATCTGTAAAATCCTAATGCAAAGATACGTGAAACAGATATGATTTGTTGCTTTAGGAATGAGAAAATAATAAAATGCTTGCTTGCTTCCCAGGGACCATTTAAAACGTCAATAGCTAGAACAAGCAGCGGAGCTAGGTTTCCATGGGCCCTACTACATGCAAGCTAATGGGCCCCACACTAGGGTGACATCCCCATCCGTCAGCTCCCTCTGACACGCCTCAACCTTCTTCTACCATTCTCATACACACACTCATACACACACTATTGTATTTCCACTCCCTGCACCTCATTCCTGCAAGTCAATGCTATAACCCTTTAAAGCGTTACAAAAGCCAATGAGGTTGGCCCTTATAAAGTGCATGTACACAAAGATATAATATGTAGGGACCCCATACTCACATTGCTGCTCTTAGATAGATACACCCATCATGCTGCACTCACAAAGGCATATGCCTCATTCTGCACTCACACAGGCACAACTTTTAACCTGTAGACTACTTATCCTGCACTCACAAAAGACAATGTTAATGCTGCATTCACACAGGCACACCCCTGACAATGCATTAAAAAACAAGGTGGGTATCCTGCATTCAAACAAGCACACTCACTAGAGAGGAGCAGAACTGGACAGATGGTAGCATAGGAGGCACATGATGAGTATCTGGTGCATTGGTCCATTAGTGCAATTCAAAGCTGTTAAGGTAAGCTACACTGAAGCCTAAATGTCCCCTGAGGTTATCTAATCTCCCATCAGCTATACATGGACCAGCCCAAACAAAATATTGGTAGAGGGCCGACACCTTTTTGAAACCCATATGTTTTAGACAAAATGTATTCACTATCCGAGGCCCCAATTTGTGCTTTTAATATCTGCCCCTAATGAATTAGTTGGCTATAATATGCACATATTCTTAACATCTTTTCTAAAATTATTTTAAAAATAAGTATTTTGATTACTTTTATAATGAAAGTCATGCTTTGTAATAGTGTTAATTTTATCCCTTTTGTTGATCTCTGGATAGGTCTAAATCGAATAAAAAACTTTGTCTTTGACCAGCACTACAGACTATGTGAGTAGGATGTTTGTTGAATTTTGAGTGGAAGAGTTTTGGCATCCCAAAAAGTCCTACTGGCCTTCTGAAGAACGAGGTGGTGGCTCTCTTAGTAGCTCAAGCATACACTACAATAAATGAAAAAATACATAAAGAAAAACAAAAGAAAACATATGTCAACTAAATGTGGAGGCATGTACCTCAATAATTAGAAAGTAAAGATTTGCACTCGACTGCCATCTTGAAACTTTATAAAATTGATAAGGTATTCAGAATACCTATTCAAGGTGGTGGAATGATTTTGAAGACTGTAGCTGAGTTGCCTAACACTTTGAATAAGAACATTGTTTTCCAGCAGCAATTTCAGCGGTTCTGCTATTGATTGTATTGCTCAATCAGCACTGGAGTGCAGTTGCAGGTGAGGTGCTGGGGGATGAGCTAAAAGAAATATCTCCAGAGGTCAGACTCCTGTGGATACACACTAACACAGAGTAAGCACGTAAAATACTGTTTATCAGACACCCTGACATCCTAAAGACCAGCAATTGTCTATTAGGCAGAGCTAAACATTGGCAACAAAGCCAATGGCTGAAGAGGACATACAAACGACACTATCTGATCAATAACTGAAGTGGGATTTCCCAAAGCCCATTTTCTGCAAGCAAGATTGTGTATTCGTTTTGAGACAGCATGATGCTTTTGAGACAGCTAAAAAAGCCTGTTGGTCAGACTTAAAATACACAGAAATAGAGTGCAGCAGGTCCTTGGTTCACAAGCATGCAGCACTAGTCAAGAGCATAACAATCTTCCCTAAAAGACATGGAATAAGTGTGCTAGTGCAGGGCCAGCCAGTGAAAGCTTTCTTTGAAGGCAATAAACAAATGTGGTACTGCAATGCCAGTACACGCTTCATTCAAAGTCATGGAGCAAGTGTGGCATCGCAGGGCCAGTGCTAGCTTTCTTCAAAGACATGGAACAAGTGTGACACTGGGAAGCACCATTTAATGCCTCCTTTAGATACAATGAATAAGCAGCATCTCACATTTGGATTTCTACGAGTGCAAGCTTGACTCACACACCTAGCAAAATTTCTACACAAAAAACAAGTGCAACACTCCGCAGGAGTACGCCCTTTTCTCCCAACCACAGAACAAATACCGATCTGGTCAGAAACAATGCAAGATTTCCTTGAATATAGAGAACATGGACAGCTTCTGCAACAGCAGTTCAATCTTGTGTGTAAGCACACACACACATGTGCAGCATTTGGCAGCTGTATAAGTTCCCCATACACACAGCACAGGTACAAGATTGTCAGCAACAGTGCAAGCTAAGACATCCTTACATACAAAACAGGTATATCGCTGGCAGCAGCATCTAAAGCTTCGGTCAGACATAGAATACCTAGAGTAAAGTATAGAGGTTGGTTAGCCACTGAAGGCTTGAGCTAGATACCAGCCTATTTTTCAGCTTGAGGTCCTCTTGAGCCCTCAAGTTCAACATGTGGTAGACTGGCCTCTGCCTTTCTCTCATGCTTTAACCTCTTGCACCAAGAATGAAAGATGAAGCATTAAACGTTGGTAGACTTACGTTAGACTCAGTGGGACCACGCACATTTGTAAAAATGTATGTCTTTGGAAAACAATGTTGACTACCTTCAAAATAAATGTTTATCTTATCCCAAGCTGCAGCGGATACCTGGAGATTTTCTTTGGACAAACAAAATGGCTCTCTAAAGAAAATCTCCAGATTTCCTCTGCAGCTTGGGATAAGATTAATGAGTTTAACTTCTCTTTGTTAAAGGGGCCAACTTGAGACGTATGCAATTCCATACTAAATAGTGTCTATATACAACCCCCGCTTTCCTTCATAAAATAAATCTGCAGATATCCTGCCAGCTGCTTTCGGTGCGATACAAAAGGTGTTCAATCAATCAATCATGAGTTTGTACAGCACAAGCTACTCACTCGAAAGTGTCTTAAGGTGTTGAGGGATGGGGAGAAAAAGGGGGGGAGGGGCGTGCAGATCCCGGCAAGGTCACAGAGTGTCAGCTTTTTTGATGCAAGATACCGTCGCAAGGGAGAGTTGGGCCATGCGGAGTGGACGTTGGGGAGTGTGGAAAGTGAGGTGGTGGTTCACGTCGGCGGGTCCGTTGTTATGAAGGGCCTTGTGATCATGGGTGAGAAGCTTTCTTCTCGACGGGGAGCCAGTGTAGGTGTTCCCTGATGTGGCAGTGGCACATTAGGTTGAGGACTAGTCTAGTGGTGGCGTTCTGGACATTCTGGAGCTTGCGGGTGAGGTTCTTGTTGATCCCTGCGTAGAGTGCATTGCCATAGTACATTCTGCTACTAATGAGCGGGATCCAGTTGAAGGTCTCTCGGAGTGGCAGAGGGTGTGGTGGCAGGCGAGGTGACGGTGTTAATCTGGCGGTTCATTTTGAGCTCGGAGTCCAGGATGATTCTGATGTTGCAGTGGGGTAGGGAGGTCCCCAAGGGTGGTGGGCCACTAGGTGTCGTTCCAGGCATCAGGGTGTGGGCCAATGATGAGCACCTCGGTTTTGTCCATGTTGAGTTCTAGGCAGCTGTTCTTCATCCATCTGGCGACGGCTTCCATTCCATCTTGAAAGTTGTGTTTGGTGAAGTTGGGTTCATTGGATAGGGGGAGGATGAGTTGGGTGTCGCCTGCGTAGCAGAGCTACTGAGGGTGGCAGCGAGCTGGTCGTCGGAGGTCTTGTACCAATTCCTGCGCTGGAGCTGGTGTGAACGTCTGCGGGAGATGTTGGGTTTGAAGGTGAAGTGAACACAGCGGTGGTCCGTCCATGGGAGTTTGGAGGTGTTTGCTGAAGGTGATGGAGTTCCCTGCTGTGAAGATGGGATTGAGGGTGTGTCCTGCTGAGTGCATATGTTTTGGTATGATCTACTTGAGTCCTATGATGTGGAGGTTGTCCAGGAGGAAGGTGGAGTTGGGGCCCTGGCAGTTGTCAAGGTGGAAGTTTAGGTCTCCTAGCAGCGTGTACTTGGTGGAGGAGATGGTATGCGGCATGATGAGGTCGGTGATGGAATCGGAGAAGGGTGTGCAGGGTCCGGGGGACTGTAGATGAGGGTGCCACGGAGGGTGGTGGACCGGTTGGTTTATATCTTAAAATGGAGGTGTTCCATCGGTTCAGTGGGCCAGTCGGTGTAGGTGCTCATTCAAAGATTGGCCTTGTGAGCGATGGTGATGCCTCCCCCGGGTCAGTTGGGGCGATCCTTGCCTGTGAATTTGTATCTTTCTGGGATGGCGATCACGATGTCTGGTCCGGAGGCAGCGTTTGTCCAGGTTTCAGTGAGGAAGGCGATGTCCGGGGAGGTGCTCTTGATGAGGTCCCAGAATTCCGTGTGTGTCAAGAGATGAGGAGAGCTTGCAGTAGTTGTTCTTGCCGACATTGAGTTAGTGAAGAACCAAGGACTGTATCGCTGGTGGGCTGAGGGCCAGGGTTCCTGGCGCTGGTTGCGGTCGGGTCGCGGACGGACGCAGACGGACTTGCCTTTGGTGTGCCCTTGGCACACCATTGGCGTGGTTGTGCAGCGTCCTCCATTAAGTAGGGGTTGGGGGAGGGCGGGACAGCTGGGAGGCAGAGGTGGGCGCAGCAGTGGCGGGGTCAATAACGGCACAGGAAAAAGAGAGAAACAGAATAGCAGAAAAGGCAGAGAAGAAAGCAAAATAGGGAGGGATACAGAAATAACGGAGAAATATACAGCCATCAAGGAAATAACAGGCAGAAAGGAAATAACAAGGAAGCAGAAGGCAGGGGCACATGACCTCGAACCGGGATCTGTGGAGGTGCTGAGCAGGGCACTTACTGTTGAGCTGTGCGCAGAGAGAGCAGAATCCTGACCGGAAGGTCAAAGGTCTTGCTCAAACTAGCGCGCAGCATACGTCATTAGGTAGGGGTCGGGGGAGGGCGGGACAGCTCGGAGGCGGGCCCGGGGAAGGGGAACAAGTGGGAGCGGGAGGGGCCGCTGGGGCTGTAGTGGTGGGTTTAATAATGGTGTGGGAGAAAGAGAGAAACAGAATAACAGAAAAGACAGAGGAAAATAAGGAGAAATACAGAAATAGAGCCGAAATAAAGGAGAAATACAGGGAAATATAGAGCCAAACAAGGAAATAACAGGCAGAAAGGAAATAACAAGGAAAGAGAAGGCAGGGGCACAGGGCCTCAAACCAGGGTCTGCAGAGGTGCTGAGCAGGGCACTTACTGTGGAGCTGTGCGCCGAGAGAGTGAATTGGACACACATTATATGGTGCAGCCCAATGTTGCACAGGTTTTGGTATGAGATCAATCAGTTTTGTACTTGTACATTGAAAGAGTAACAATCATTAGATGTTCAGACAGCAGTTTTAGGATATTCACCCGATCTAAAAGCTGATATGCCACAAAAAAACGATTATATATTGTGGTTTTATTAGCCAGATCCTTAATCCTTCAAAAGTGGCCATATGACGAAATTCCAACTTTTCAACATCGATGGTTTAAACTCAATAGGATTAAGGAGTTAGAAAAGAGATATGCATTAAGATCTGGGTCATATAGGAAATGTTTTAAATAATGGGAAAAATTGGTTTAAATCATATTCTGACTTCAGCTCGGGGGAAGGGGGGTTTACGTGAAACTGCATATATGAATAAAATGTCTTTAATGTATCTGTTTGTTTATAATAATCATGTTTTGAAGTCACTTTACAATGTTACAAAGGATGGTAAAAATACAATTATGATTTATTTAGCTTTTTATTTATTTATGGATCCTGCAATTGATGAGCAATCCTAATAAAAAATAAACCAGAATAGATTTCAAGGTGCTTCTCAGTCACCTACTATTCATCAATAACTTTATCCTCAGTCAGTATATACTCCGGTAAATGATCAAACACAATTTGTCCACCAACACCTAAATGATAATAATATAGGGCCCGATTCACAGAACTAACTTAAGACAAAATCCTAAACTTACTACCATTTTGGTATTCATAGAAGGCACTTACTCATTTTGGTATTCACAGAAGGCACTTACTCATTTCGGTATTCACAGAAGTTAGGAGTCCTAACTTTAGGACTCCTAAATGCCTTCTGTGAATACCGAAAGTCTTAAAATTAGGATTCTTCTCAGTTTAGTCGTAGTATAGTTAGGACTTCTAACTTTAGGACTCCTAAATGCCTTCTGTGAATACCGAAAGTCTTAAAATGAGGATTTTTCTCAATTTAGTAGTCCTAAATTTAGGACTCCTAACTTTAGGACTCCTAAATGCCTTCTGTGAATTCCGAACGCCTTAAAATTAGGATTTTTCTCAGTTTAGTAGTAGTATAGTTAGGACTCCTAACTTTAGGACTCTTAAATGCCTTCTGTGAATACCGAAAGTCTTAAAATTAGGATTTTTCTCAATTTAGTAGTCCTAAATTTAGATTTAGGACTACTAAATTGAGAAAAATCCTAATTTTAAGACTTTCGGTATTCTCAGAAGGCATTTAGGAGTCCTAAAGTTAGGACTCCTAACTTCTGTGAATACCGAAATGAGTAAGTGCCTTCTGTGAATACCAAAATGAGTAAGTGCCTTCTGTGAATACCAAAATGGTAGTAAGTTTAGGATTTTGTCTTAAGTTAGTTCTGTGAATCGGGCCCTCTGATTTTTTGTATCTGCTCTAAACCTATGTCTATATATGGACCCTAAATATACACTCAATAATAGAAAACAAAACCTCAACTTCAAAACTCATTCCACAGGTCCTTGAAGAAAAAGCAATGGTACAATTACAGAATGCATATATAACAGTAGCAAAGGGATTACACTTGGATACATAACTGAGAGAACACAAAAAGCATGCTAATCACTAAAACAAATGGCAGAAGACACAATTACTGTTGAAGAACAAAATCAGTAAGAGTACTGATCGCTGAGAATTACGTAAGAATATGCTTATTGAAAAGCAAAATAATATAGTTAAGGCAGGTCATTTGAAATGCCCGAGCATCAGAGATTTAATTTTCTTATTTACAGTTCTCTGTAAAGCATGCCAATTGCTGATGCCCCATGAAGTAATTAGCACAAAACGTAATATGATGAATGTTTGCCAGAAGGTGGTGCTGTGCAGCAACACACTTCTTCAGAAATGACATTGAGGTCTTATGATGCCAAGTAATGACCCGACAAAATATGATGAGTCATTGCCAGAAGGTGGCACTGGGCATTAACACACTTTTATGGAAATAAAGTTGAGGTGTGGCACTGACAAGACATGTTTTGCTAGAATGGAAAAATAAAATAATTCAGTCACACTTCCAGTATAGTGTTTTCTTTGGACGACTGGATATTGAGAGTGCTCAGGGATTCATTCTGCTAATTTGGAGAGTTTTCTACTTGCTAAGGAATGATAGGCAACCATTCCTTCCTCTTGGAGCACCAGGACTGTAGGGATTTATATAATTACCTGGTTGTCACTTGTAATCTATGTCAGGTAAGTGTTTTATAAGTTTATCGGTGAGTACAATCCAAACAGTACCATGAAACAGTACAAACAGCACCTTTTTTGCGACTCAGATTTGTGTTGGAACACCGCAGAGGCCAATCTCCGTGCGAGCACAAAGCTTCATTCCTAAGAGGGTCTAAGAAGAATTCTGATAGTACAAATCTTCAACACCCTCGGCTTGTCAGAGGGGTAACCGGTACCAAAACCCTTCCTTATTATGGCAAACTCTCAGATTCCAAATAACAAAATGCCTATCTGTAGGCTTTAGTACAAAGTGATAACATTTTGCATGTTATTACCTATTGACTTAAACATGCTTTTCGCAATATAATCAGACTGTCTATAATCGTTATCATTGGTGTGTTATAAAAACCAACTCAGACCTATTGTGGTCATAATCCTTCTGATAAGGCAACCATCAGGTATACCGCAAGAAAATTACAAATATGTACATTGTACAGTTGTCAAAATAATATAAAACCCATACTAATACAGCCTAAATAGGATTACTATAGTGCAAATCATCTATCCCTATGGTTTGCTCATTTGTGTCTCCAACACCAAAACCCTTGTCTGCTTGCACTTAAGTCATGCTTTTCACAATAAGAAAGTAAGGCCTACTTGCTTTGCCATAACTGATGTAACTTTTTCCTCTGAACCGATAAAGCTTTTTAGGCTTTATCAATGGCATGACACTATATACAAACCAGGTCTGTTGAAAGGCGAATAAGCTGGCAACCATAAACCATACATGTATAAAAATGCAAACATGTACAAAATTGCAGTAGGCAAAACAACAAACAACCCTTCTCAATAGGGCCTATCAAGAACATCATAGTGAAATTCTACTCCGTAGGTTTGTCAGAGTAGGTGGCTAACATCAAAACTGTTGCCTACTATGGTATTCTGTGATATTACACGCAACTAAATACCTGTCAACGGCCTGTACCATAATGTCATAACAATCCACAGTTAGAAGGCTATTGACTTTACGATACACTTTTCACAACAAATAAGCCAGACCTATGGCATCAGGCATAACAGTTTCTGCACACCAATCTAGCTCATTGCTGTTGCCACGGGCTTGTTTTCAGAACAAACTTAGTCCTAGTGTGCTAAATGTAGGCTTTCCCTCAAGGCAACCATAAGGCATACAGTTGTAAAAGTACAAACATATTAAAAAATACACTTGCTAAAGCAAAGTAAACATTTTCCTAAAAGTGCTTTGCAAGGATTCTTTCTATGCAAATAGTCAAGGTTTTTCAGAGGGGTAATGAACACCTAACCCTTGCCCGCTAAAATAATCTATGAGATTCTATGGTACAAAAAAATCTGTAGGCTTCAAATAAGACTAATAACAACCCACCCTTAAATGCCTATTGACTTCAACATATGTTGTTCACAATTAATATATCACGTCTCCTGCTGTCAATTCCAGCACTTGCCTTTAGTATAACATTTCATAATAAACAATCAGACACATAGCCACTATCATTGGCTTGTCACCATAAACATCTCAAGCCCATTGTACTGAGCATTAGCTTTCAACAAGGAAACCATCTGTAATACGGTCATAAAAGTACCAACATATACAAAACTACAGTTGGCAAAGCAAAATATTAATTCTTCAACGAGAAGTCAAAATATGCTGCATAGATAGGCATACTCCACAACATCGAATATTTCTCCAAAATCACCTGCAAAGCTGATATTATCCGAAATGGAGCTGTTGGGTTTAAAAAACAGCCTGCTCCCACAGTATAATACTATTAGCATCTACCCAATCTTGCAGATGATCTAACAGTGTCTTAGCGCAAAGGTTCTCAATAGAATCAAGCAAAGTTATTTGCCCATATTTACTGGTGATTATAAAATATACTGCCCCTCCACGAAGTTGGAATTCTTGTGGAACAATAACAATTATTAACAAGGGCTGCCAAATAACCTGACCAGGTGTCTTCTTCCAATTTTATGACTGAAATTGAGATTTGGTCCATGGCCCTGGCTCCAGAACCCTCTCGCTTGATGAATAATATCCAAAATCTTTGCTGTTGAGGGGCCCTTTAAATTTCCTCTCTCCAACAGAGGGGCCACCAAAAGAGAAAAAAAATACTTTCAAATGAAGGGTTAACGGCATATCGATTGGAAATATAAAAAGACCGTTCTGCTGGTGCTGGTTGTAGGCATAATGCTGCTCTTACAAGATGTGTTATACACCAGAACTTCTGGAATCTTTATGGGAGGAGGCTTCCCAAAGGTCTATCCAAATCTTTTCAGCCTTCTGTTTTTTTAATGTGGGTTTCCATATTGTTTGCCTTAGGTTAATAATTCTGGGGCATATCAACAAGGGCTTTATCTCTGCTTTTTTGGCTTTAAAAGCCAAAAAAGCAGAGATAAAACTAGCGCCCTATCAACAACAGGGTGCTAACACGCAAATTTGCATGTTAGCACCCTTTTATTCTACGCTTCCCCTTGCATCTCTAATGAGATGCAAAGGGGGCGTTCCTTAGTAAAATAATAGGAGAAATGTCGCTAAGCGACATTTCTCCTATTATCAAGAATGTCGCTAACCCTGTTAGAGACAAAAAAAGCAGCGCTAACCGCGGTTAACGCTGCTTTTTTACATCTGCTAATTTTCAGACTTAGCCATGATATCCTATGGAAGGAGGATATCATGGCTAAGTTTGCCTGTCCCTATCAACAAGGTAACGTGAGATTATCGCTGGGTTTCCAGCGATAATCTCACGTTAGCCTGTTAGCGTGTCGATTTTTATCGCTATTGAGATAAGCGTTGCTAATAGCACGCTATCTCAGCGATAAAAATCCACGCTAGCCGGCGATAATTATCCTCACGCTAAGAGAGCTGAGCGATAATTATCGCCGGTTGTTGTTGATATGCCCCTCTCTTCTCTCCCTTGAAAAATAAAAGAATTGATGCCTGAGTAATTTATGAGTGTTAGACTTCGCATCTTTTGGCGTGTTTCCCCTGAGTTTTTGCTTTCTGATATCCCGGTTTTTACTCGGTTTTTGCTGGCTTAGTTCTCTGCGCATGTTTTTCCCTGCTGATCAGTGGTGAAGTGCAAGTGCCCCTGTTGTAAACTGTGCTATGGATTTTTGTTTCCATGACTGGCATATTTGATTTACCAGTCAGTCCCTAGTAAAGTGCATTGAACATGCCAGTGCATGTAAAAAAAATGCTGTTAGTGGGCTGCAGCCCTGGATTTTGCCACCCACGCAAACGTCCTGTAAATGTAACTCTGGCCTGCTATTGCAGAGCCTGTGTGCAGTCTGGGACTGCCATGTCGACTTGGCGAGTGTACCCACTTGCCAGGCCCTAACCTTCCCTTTTCTTACATCTCGGCCACCCCTAAGATAGACCCAAGGTACCCCTGTGGACAAGGTGCAGTGTAGGTGAAAGGTAGGACATGCCCTGGTGTATTTGGCATGTCCTGATAGTGATTACTGCCAATTTCGTTTTTCACTATTGCAAGGCTACCTGTTCCCATAGGACAGAATTGGGAGTTTGTTTATAACATAACTGGCCCTGGGAACTAGTAAGAAAAATAAAGTTTAGAATGCATGACCTCAGAATCTAAAGATGCACCTTTTAGTGAAGGTGGTTTTTACATTCTGTGTTTGAAAATTCCACTTTTAGAAAGTAGGTATTGTCTTGCTCAGCCATCTAGTAGGCCTCTGCTGTGGTTTTGGATTGACTGTCTGAGTTTTGGATGACAGGGACTAGGGAGGAGCCGTGGCTCCAGGTAGTCTAGGTGGGTCAGGAAAGGGCTGAATAGACCTGGGCTGCATTTAGAGTAGGGGGAGGAGATTTCCTTTCACCTGAATGAGCCAGGTCTGCCTCTGACAATGCCGTCTCCCCCTCCTGCCAGGAAGCCACACCAGAGAGGGCAGAACTGGTTTTGGCTGGACACAGAAACTCTCTGCCTGAGAGGACAAAGGAGTTTGGGCTATAAAAAATGGGGCCAAATCCCTGAACTTTAAAACTCTTTTGGACCAAGAAGACTGCCAAGAAGAAGAGCTGGAGAAGCTGTGAGGAGGAACTACCACTGTGCTGAGTGCTTTGCTGTGTTGGCCTGCAGTGGCTGTTTCTGTCTTGGGCAGTGAAAGTACTGGACTGAACTTTCTGTAATCTATTTTTGTGAGTTTCTCCAAGGGCTTGAGGTAGAGCTTGTCCCCAGTTCAAGAAATCTCAGGAATAGCAAAGACTTTAAGTTCTTCTGCCCTCTAGCACTGGGGACTGTGTGTTTTGTGCTGCAACAGAAGAAAACGAAACCCGATGCAACCTACGAAGCCACTGCCGACTCCGTGTCCTGAGGGCACCGCAGAGGGCACCACCACAACGCCGCACCGCAACCCTGGTGTCACTGACAACGTCTGCTGACGCCGCCACCAAGCCGCTGCTTGCACTGCGACCAGTGGGCACTGCACTCCGCATCGCCTCGCTTCATGATGCCGCCTTGGTATCCCCGATGACGCCACGCCGAAATTGACGCCGCTCGTTGCACCGTGGTTTGAGGGCACCGCTCGTAAACATACACGACGCACCACCCTCATCCCGCACCGCAGCCTTGGCCTACCGACATCAGCGCCATCGACTCCAGTTCGTCAGCCGACGACAACGCTTCCGCAACGAAGACGCCGCTGCTTGCACCGCGACCTACCAGCACCGCGATGAGCACCGCATCACTTTGCACCGTGACCCTGGTCTCCCCGACAATGTCATCTGATGCCACCACGAGCCACTGCTTGCCCCGCAACCTGAGGGCATCGCATGCTGCACCGCTGCACTTCGCACCGCAGCACCTGACGCATGCACGAGGAGTTTGATCTGCGACATGTGTGATTTCAAGGACCCGACGAATCCTGCACCGACCTCCGGAACCGAAACCTGCGGACGCCGTGCTTTCGGACACTCAACGAGAGGTCGCCGATGCCTGGCATTTCTAAAGGTACTGGTTTGCGGGTCTTGCCAACACCGTAGCTGGCCCTCGACGCTGCAGTCAGCCAGAACTGTTTGGATTTTTTTGTTCACGACGCTGTGATAGCCGCAGAGGGAGGTATCGACTTCAAGGTACTGTTTTTCAAGGTTATTTTGATAACTGAAGATTTCTAAGTACTGTATTGTGGATTTTTATCATTTTTGGTTTTGCCTTAAGTGTATAAAAATATTGGATATTTTTCTAAACTGGTGTGGTGTTCTTTTGTAGTGCTTACACTGTTGGTTATGTGCAAATCCTTTACACACTGCCTCTAAGATAAGCCTAACTGCTCGTGCCAAGCTACCAAGGGGGTGAGCAGGGGTTATTTTAGGTAGTGTAACGCCCTTATTCGGACTAGGAAGAAGGGTCCGTACTTGGACAAAGGTGCAAGTCCTTGCCAACTAGAGTACCCAATTTCTAACAATGAGTCAATGTATTCAAACTAAATTCTTTATGGGAATCTGCTAATTACTTTTTACCTACCCAGAGTGGCTCTTGCAGAAATGAATTCTGCACTGCATAATCCTAAATATCCCGCTGAAAATTAACCACAGAAGTTAATCTGCTCTCTAATTATGTTGTTCATGGGCCTTTTAAACTATCTTTATTTAAAATATTCCACTGAACTTTACAATTGGCAGCACTAAGGTGCACTATATCATGCATAAAATTCCAAGGCAAAGGCTCCACTAGAGCAACGTCAATATTATTAGAGAATATTTTATGATCTCCCTAGGAAGAGTCTACTATCTCAAGGTCAGTAACAATCTAAACACAGGAGATGGGGTAAGAATACAATCAATTAATGATTTGCTCTTTCCACAGTTATAGGAATGGTGGGCAGGGATATCTTCCATTCACGATAAGGAATCCATTATCCCTACAAACGTATTCTTAATAAGTTGTGTATAAAAAGTTTACATTTTAAAAATTTAAATTATCATAAATTTATAAATAATATGTTCTCTATTACAATTATTTGAAGACATTGTAATAGGTATGTATGAAAGTTAACTGACTTTTAAAAATTGATGTTCATGATTGTATTTTATATTTATTATAATTTAGAAATAAATCAACTTTTTAATAATAATAAAAACATTCATATGCATTCATTAGTTATAAATACGCAATTGGGAACATAATGTATATATTTGTTTATTTTTTACTGAATACACAACATGTGCCCCCTATCTGTATTCCTCCCAGTTCCAGGGCGGCGTGGACGTCACCGGCCATGGCATGCTGGAACTTTTTGGCAGTTCCCATTGCGGTGCCTGTTTTCAAGGCACCCCCATGGGAATGGCCAAAGGATCGTTAACCGTATTACTAGTTGCACATTTTCAACTCGTAATACGGTTGGCGGTCCTTGCACGGCTTTGGCACAGCAGAGGTGGCATTGCACCGCTGTGCTAAAGTCGTAATCAGGCCCTTAGTTGTATTTCTAAAAAAATGACGTATACGTTTTTGAATTTTTTTACATACTAAAAAGGATTTCATATTTAATGTTAAATATATAGATATTTTTTTTATTTGGTAACATTGCGCTATAATTAATATTTTTATTTTATATTAAAAACTAAAAAAATGCATTATGTTTTACTATAGAGTACGTACACTGTATACAACCCTTTTAGTGCCCACCACCTTTTCAAATATGGGTTTTCTAGGAGTGGGAATAGTAAATGTAACCCATCTATGGGTTGATTACGAGTCTGGCGACCCATGGACTGCCAGATATGTGGGGGCGCGGTGGCGGCGATCTCCCGACCGCCCTATTGCGATTTGGGTTGTCGGACCGCCTTTGCTCCACCGCAGCCGCCAGGCAACTGCCATTCCCTGGAGGTGTTGTGGCAGTCAGGAGGCTGCAATATGCTTGTCGGGACCGCTACAGTCCTGCCAAGCATATTACGAGTTTCCTGTCCGCCAGCGGAGTCATTACATTTCCTACTCAATAAACACTGTTGCGGAGAGGACACAAAGGGGGCCCAGCAGGGCCCTTTGTGCCAACTCCGCATGGGGATACATGTAGGGGGGCACAACATGTGCCCCCCTGTGTGCATGCAGCCCACTTCCTGCACGGCATGGATTCCTCAGTCCATGCTGTGCAGGAACTGTTTTTCACGTTCCCATTGCAGTGCCCATTTTCTGAGGCAGTGCCGTGGAAACGCCAAAAACCAACCCACCAGGTAGGAGGAAATTCCTAATCTGGCAGGCTGTCTGACCCCGGCTTTGGTGGCGCCGCACGATAAAGTTGTAATCAGGCCCTTAGTGTCCAACACCTTCCCTAAAATGGTTTAGATTGGAGTGTATATGGTAAATGTGACCCCTTTACAGTCCAACAATGTGAGAAACCAGGAACTGTTTGCAGTGTTCCACCACTTTCTGCCCCCATTTTTACAACTACATGCTGGTTTTCTGACTCTGATTGTGCCCAAGGCTCTGGTGACTAGACCCAGGGCATGTACTCTGATTAAAAGTACATGATAATTAGGGGTATTTACAATTGGTATTGACAACCTACCTGTAAGTCCCTAGAATATGGTAGGGCATGTAGGTCTAGAGGCCCAGTAGATTTAATGCACTTAAGTGGGAAGTACTGTGGTGCCGGCTGTCATTTTAAAAGTCAGCCCGCCTTGCAGGTTGCTTTTAAATTTAAATGATGCGCAAATTAGACTTTGGAATTAAAGATACTTCCAAAGTCTCAAACTACCTTATTTTTCCATATAGGTCACTCATTATGTCTCCCTTTGGTGCCCCTCAGTGGTAATTATAAGCAGGAACATCAAAACAACCTGTTTTATATGATCTGGTGAAGGAAAAACTGTTCATTTTGTTTTTCCCCATTGTCGTACAATGGCTCCAATAGACTAAAATGGGAATACTTTATTGAAGTGTAACTTTGCAACTACAGCCCAAAGGACTTTGCCTTGCTTAAAAAGGATTAAGGAGGGCCTCCCTGAAAGCAACAGGTACAAAAGATCCCTGCCTGAAACAACAAGGAGAAGAAGGATTGTGTGTACTTTCGCTAAGCAATGATAATTTTGATGCATTGTGCTTAGCTCACATTCATATATGTTGTTAGATCCCATGAGATTCTGTAATGTATGCAATTTTACTAAGCAGCCATTATTTGAATTTTGATATCCCACATGCACAGTGTTAACAGAAAAAGAAAAAATGTAAACTGAAAACACCTAGGTATTTAAAATGTTTAAAAAAATTCTAAATAAGCAGACTTTTAAATATGCAATGTCTCTTTTCACCTTGACACTGACCAGTGATGTTGTCAGGATTGAGCAAGAAATGTGTTATTATACCCATGAAATGTGTCTGCAAAAATAGGAAATGTTTTTACTTCCTGGTTAACAGTAGTCTGCTGGCTATTAAACGGCATGTGAGAGACAGCTTAGCGCCACGGATCTGATAGCGGAGACTAACTTGAAAGCCTCCTGCAACTTTCAAATAAAAAAATGTGTATACCCATGAAATTTGTCTGTGGAAATAGGAAACACTTCCTTGTCAACAGTAGGCTGCTGATTAAGAAGCTGCATGTTAGATGCAGCTTAGTTCTACTTTATGCGTATATATGGAAATGCTTTTCATCTACTTGCTAACAGTAAGTGGCACGAAAGAAGCAGTTTAGTGCCCTTGTTCTTGATAGCAGGGACACATTTGTAGACTCCCTGTAGCACTTGATCGAGTATGCTATATTATTGGCAGGAGTGCATTTCCCATAGCAGCCTTCTGATCGTTGCTTTTAGTGTTTATATGCATGCATTGGCGGTAGCCATGCACGCTTCCCTAGCGGCTGGCAGACCGTTATTTCCAGCAGGGTCCAAGTGATTTATTTTATGCAATGAAGATGTCATCTATGCACACAGTGATGGTAGCCTTATTTGGGAGCTTTCCGATCAATGATCTAGATCATGGGTACTCATAAACATTTGCCCAGGGGCCACAAAGTACGGTCCGTGGTGTGACCGAGGGCCGCACTGATGCCAGCAGGGTGGCAGTAGGGAATATGGGTGGGTCAGGGATTGTGTAAGGGGGTTGAAAAACATGTTAAATAAATGGGAAAGCATTTATTTGCAGTTTTATAAATGCTTGTCCGTTTATTTAACATTTTTTTCTGAATATTAGTGCTCAGTAGCTAGTGCTGCTAATTATTTAATGTAAACCTTTTGTATTTTGTTCTCTCTCACTTATGCACTTTGTGTCAATTCTTCACCAAGTCATGTTGTATATGTCTGTGTTCATGACATACGAAGAAAACATTTCAGTTATTTGGGTCTATGACTTTTAATATACAATATAATTAATGGCATTGTTGGGTCTTGTCTATTTTAATAATGGGATTGCAGGGGTGTTGAATAAATGTTAAATATAGGCCCACACTCCTTCTACTCTTTCAGACCATACTTTGATCATTTTGCATCTGTGTGACATTTTTTGGACATCATATATTTTCTCACACAAAGAAATTGGGATACCTAACAGAACACATTGTAGTCTTTAACATTAGCTACCGAAGGGTTGAGCAAGGGAATGTTTTATTGAGACCTTAACTGAACCTTTTACTGTGATTGTGGCTTTATTACTTGTGGTAAGTGCCTACTTATCCCTACTAATAAATGACTTTCCAACAAACACCTTCCAAAAAATGGTTTAGATCGGAGTGGGAATAGCAAATCTAACCTCTTCAGTGCTCAACACCTTCCACAAAATGGTTTAGATTGGAGTGGGAATAGTAAATGTAACCCTTTAGGTGTTCCACACCTTCCCCAAAACTGTTTGGATCGGATTGCAATTTGTAAATGTAACCACTTTAGTGCCCAAGAACTTCCTCAAAATGGTTTACATTGGAGTGGAAATAGTAAATGCAACCCCTTTAGTGTCCAATAACTTCCCAAAAATCGTTTAGATTCAGGTAGGAATAGTAGATGTAACCCCTTAATTGTTTTAACATCTTCCTTAAAATGGTTTAGATTACAGTAGCAATAGTAAATCTAACTCTTCTGGTGTCCAACATTTTTATTACATTGTTTTGTATATATTACTCAATAGTGTAAATTACCTATGTGAAAAAGGTTCTTTCTGTCCGAGGAGAGCCTAAAGAGGATTCTCACAGAGTAGACTTTCCTTATCCACTTTTTGTCACTCTGGGTACCAACACCATTGGCTAATACAGTAATGTGTGAGATTCCATGTTAAAAAAATACCTGTCTGTAGGCTTTAATATAGTGAAATAACAATACACACTGAAATATCTATTGACTTTAATATATGCTTTTCACAATAAATGTGTCAGGTTGAGTGTCTATATCTTAATAGTTCATTATAGAGAGACCAGGGGCCAGATGTACGACCATTCACTTTTGCGAGTCGCAAATTGCGACCCCATTGGAAATGGCTAGCACTCCCAGGGATGGTGCCCTGCTGGGGTCAGCAGACCACCATGTCTGTGATTGCTTTTTTTAATAAAGCAGTTTTTTTTTTCAAATGCAGCCTGTCTTCATTAAAACAAAACGGGATGCATTTAAAAGGGGTCTGTGAGAGGTTTATCACCTTCTTCGAAGCAGATGGTTAACTGCGAGTGTTTTGCGCCCACAAATGCAGTCGCAAAACAATAGTACATGGCATTCAGACTCGCTATTAGGAAGGAACCCCCTTCCTAATAGCAAGAGTCGCAAACACTATTTTGCAAGTCAGCAACTCGCAAAATAGCATTTTTATATGCTAGTACCCTTTTCTGAGGTCGCAAACGGGGCAATCTCCCGTTTGTGAGGGCAAAAAAGGGTTGTGCATCTGGCCCTAGACCTATAACACTGATCATTGGCTTGTCACGATAACCAACACAGTACTTCTGTATCAAGCATACACTTTGCCACAACCCTGAAAGGTGCATTACAAGCCTTATTAGCAGAAGCAAACAAATTCAGCCCAATTAAATCCTGTATGCGGGGGAACAAACATATGAGAGAGTCCTACTCTCAGTAGAACTCTAAAAGCTCTTTTCATTGATCTGATACGGTCAGGCGACAGTAGCACTGCCAAGCCTACCTAGATTCCTAACTTTACTACTCCTAAATGCCCTTTGTGAATACTGAAAGTCGTAAAGTGAGGATTAAAGAGCATTTAGGAGTAGTAAAGTTAGGATTCCTAACTTTACTACTCCTAAATGCCCTTTGTGAATACCGAAAGACATAAAGTTAGGATTAAAGAGCAGTCAGGATTTAGGATTCCTAACTTTACTACTCCTAAATGCCTTTTGTGAATACCGAAAGTCGTAAAGTTAGGATTTTGTCTCAGATTACTTTTGTGAATCGGGCCCAAACTCCGTGATTTATCTAGTTATCTATAACATTTTAATAGCATGTCATTAGTGTGCCCCTCAAAGTTCAAGTTCAGGCAGCTGGATAAATAAACAAAATGATCACAACTGCGTAAATGGCAAACACTTATTTGTGGAAACAGTCGCAGTCGGCCCAATCAAAACATGTATTTCTGGCTACCAGTATGTGGGCAGAGCCGTGGCCCCTAGTAGTGCTTCTTAAAGCCCTTTTTTAGGTTAATCACATGATGTCTGGCGACAGATGTTTTGTCAAGCCAGACCTAAAATCGGTGGAGGATGGGTGTTCAAATAGATTCAGAATACACCACAGCAGAATAAATATGGTTATGTGTATCAGAATACATCAAAAGATACATCACAGCCACCATTTCTGACCACAGTGAGTATCTTGAGCCCCAGGAAAGCGAGCTGTACACCCAAGGCCCTGGGAATCAAGTGACCCCAAAGTGTATGATGGTCAGGAGAGGCAGTAAGTGGATTGTTACCCACCACAGATAATTGGCCATCGGCATCAACATTGGTCAGCACCATAGCCCACACCAATGGTCACAAAACGGGAAGAAATCAATACAGTTTAATACTCAAACTGCCAGGCAGCAGCAGAGAAGTCATGCAGCAGGATGCCGCACTCCATAACGAGGTTGAAGTATTCATGCCACAAAGCAAGCAAGAATAGCCCAGAAGCGAGTGTTCTACTGAATCAGTGTCTACTGCAGGATTTTTAGGAAAGTACCTAGACAGTATCAGCCACTATACACTCCTTTTAGCATGGTGATGCAAGATGTTCAGGCAACACAGGGCCAAATCGAGACAGTCATGTTAACACTGAGACCATGCCCTCCTGTCCTTCCAAGAATGCTAAAAATAAGCTCTACTGTATTGCTGGTCACACCACATTGGCATATATTAGTGGTTTGATAGCCTGCAAATATTAAAAAGTCAAACAACGTCCTTTGAAAAGGTTTATACATCACAGATTATGGAAGAGCACTTCATACCAAATAGGGTCAGAAGAAGTAACTGAGAGTCAGGGGTGAATAATTACAGGTCAAAGGTGAGTCAATCCAATCTCGTGATTCTCTGTGGAGGCCTAGGCTATCACTCAATCAGGAATGGCAAATAATCGTAACTACCTTGAAATACGCAAGTCCTTAACAATAAATACACTGTTATGAAATACATATTATGAATAAGGGAGTTATTAACTTAATAGAACAGGCAACAGAAATCAAAGTTCCTTGATAAGAACCTACATTTTCAAATATATTCTTTTACATGCAGAACTGTTTCTGTAATCCACTTTATAACAATATTCCTTTCAAGGCTAGAGCTTTGACATAACAATTTCACAGCAGTGTTCTATTCAGAAGCTGATCACACTTCAAAACAAACCAGAGTTATGGCACCCTTTTAAAATAATACTTCCTATACCATGCAACTGCACTCTAAGAAGTGACACATTTCCACAAATAGTGCTCTACAAATATGCTACTTCACATCAAATTGTATAGGCCTCTACCAGCAGCCTGTTTTGGGAAAACGTGTAGTCAGTTGGAAAGCTGCGAGAGAGAAGCTCACATTTAACATATGCATTGCTTCAACAATTACTGATAGCCACAGATTTGCTATAATATTGCTTTATTTCACACCTGGAGAGAAGCCAAGATTGTTCCTACACCAGTGAGCAGACTTTATCTTAGCCCTTGCGATTGCAGTTTCATCTGGTGAACCACATCCTTCAGCTAACATACTGGCCTGCAAGTTCCACCCCGAGATATCCGGTTTGTGTATCTAGGGGAGATGCTCAGGGGAAGGCCAATATTCTTTGCAACACTCTTGATACTACACCCCCCAATAACCTAGCAAACACCAGGAGGTAGTTTTAGTGAATTACTGGGTCTGATGTTGTGCCGCGGACCAGAGGCTGTGATTCAGGAACATGATGGGGACATTAGACAAACAAAGGTTTTTTCGTGTATGTGTCTTCACTATATGAAGTAGACAAACAGTAATAACGAGCAAATAAAACACAGAAGAAATCCCACACCTATTTAGAAAAATAGAGTAAATTGTAATAAATGATTTGACACCAAAGCAACAAAAATTCAATCAGTAGAAATGGAGTTATAAATTTTGAAAGTTTAAAAAATAAATGTAGTGCCTATTAGATTACAGCTCTAACTGTGGACATCTAGTCGCCTACGACTGGCTCACAGTGGAAAAATATGGCCGACTGCAATGAAGTGTGTGTGATACAAAGAGTGAGTTGGGCCTGGCCATTGCTTACCTTCGGACTTAGAAGAAATTTTGAAGACAATATGCTGAGAAGGCAAAGTTCAATGAGACATGGTTGCAGGCGGTGTCCAAGGAGTGTGCATCGTCGTCGGGGAGCCGCTGGATGAAGTATGGTGAAGATTTCTCTGTTCAGATGTAGTCACTTTTATGGAAATTGAAAATATCCAGCATGATGAAGCTGGAGGCTGTAGCGGACAAGAGTTCCAGGAGGCTGGATACCCATTAGCCGAGGGACTGTTGAACAGGATTCGCTGCTGTGGAGAAAAATGTAGCAGGAGATACGGCAAAGACAGGCGGACTGGCAATGCACTAAGAGTGGCCGGACAAGCAGGTTGGTCCTGTTCTTTCCTCAGTTCTCAGAGCCGTTTTTAACAAAACATTTTTAATTACCAAGTTTGGGATCTTTGCTATCTTTGCACCTTTAGCACGACCAACAAGGGTGCAACACCCTGAGGTGCACCACTTGGGGGGCTAGGACTCACTTTGGCTGGGTCCAGGTGCAGGTTCAAGTTGGTGGGAGCCTTTTACTTCTGTGAGGCTCTGATCAGAGGCCAGCAAACTAGCCCTTGGAGTCACTCTGATAGTCTTGGGTTCAAGTGATGAAGCAAAGCTAAAGCAGCAGGGCCTCTGAGGATTCAAGGCAGGCTCCAGGCCGCAAAACAGCCCTTCCAGGTGAAGCAAAGCAGTCTTGTGTAGTACACAGCAGGCCACAGCAACAGACAGTCCACTAAGAGTCCTTCCACAGGTCCACAAAGCGAACTGAAAAGTGGATCCGAGGAGCCCCTTTTTATACATTGAGCCTTCTTTGAAGTAGGAGAAGTTTCTAGAGAACTCCATTAGAAGTGCTTGATGTTTCCTGACTCCCCTTCCCTGGCTCTACGCTGGCTACATGAACAATGCAGTGATGACAAGTCCTTTGTTTGAAGGCAGAGAACTGGCTATTGGGGCAATTGGAGCTGTGTCCGGGTCCACCCCTCCCCCCCCATCCTTCCAGTGGATGGCCCATTCAGGCACACCTCCTCCCTCTAATGTGTGGCTGTCTGGGAGGAATATACAAAGTTTAACTGCCAGCTACACCAAATTATGTGACACAGGAGTAGCTCCAGCTACCAAATAGTTAAGGGCAAGAGAATGCCAACTTTTTTATAAGTGGTATTTTTAAAATTATAACTTAATATTTAACTATGCCATGTAAGAGGATTTTTAATTATAATTTCTCAGACACCAAATATGAAATATTTACCTTTTCCAGATCAAAAGTTATCACTTAACCCAATGTTATCCTATGGGACATGAAGGCATCACACAAGTGACAAATGAATTTAAGAGTTTGTCACTACCATGACATGTAAAATGTAAAATTACATGTCCAACCTTTTAATTACAGTGCATCCTGCCCTATGGTCTACCTAGGGCCTAATTAGGAGTGAGGTATATGGAATAAAAGGGGAGTTTAAGGTTTGGAAAGTGGGTTATATGAGCAAGTTGAATTGGCAGCTTAAAACTGCATCCAGACTGCAATGGCAGGCCTGGGAAATGTTAATGGGCTACTTACATGGGTGGAACAATAAGTGCTGCAGGCCCCCAAGTAGTATTTACTCTATAAGGAATTTAAAAGTACATTAAATATGCCAATCAGGTGTAAGCCATTTTTTCCATGTTTAAAGGCAAGAGCACAAGAACTTTAGCACTGTTTAGGAGTGGTAAAGTGTACAGTATCATAAAGCCAAAAAAGAAGAATTTCCGCAAAAAGAGGAGGCAAAGGCAAAGGGTTTGGGGAAAGACCACCC
Organism: Triturus cristatus; assembly: GCF_964204655.1. Classification (NCBI taxonomy): domain Eukaryota; kingdom Metazoa; phylum Chordata; class Amphibia; order Caudata; family Salamandridae; genus Triturus; species Triturus cristatus. Next base: position 138,688,919 of record NC_140591.1, on the reverse strand, counting down.
TAAGGCTGACAGGTCTACAATCCCGCCAAACTCTTATGGTAGAAACCTGCTGTTGGTGCCATGGAAGGTATAACTGCACTCCCTGAGGTTGGCTGAGTATTTGGGAACTTGCCCTCTGTATAAGCTTGGACACTTATGTGTCATAAAGTCTGCTAAGATGCCATTAGCTTAGTGTCATAAAAGTGTTATTCTCTGTGCTGAAAACCCACATAACTGGCATATTCCATAAACTCCTTACTGTTGAAGGAGAACTTCCACTTTTAGATGTTTTGAGTATGCCAACTTTGAAAATATGTATTTAAAAATAAATGTTCTTAGGGCTGGAACAACAATATAAAATGATGTGTAGGGAACCACGGTCAGCTTAGAAAAACTTGTATATTCATCCATGTTCGTTCATCAAAACTAGCAGCCGAAATCCAGTAGTCACTGGTTCAAAAACCCCAACTGCTGCTTCCTCTCAGGTGCACTGTGGTAGCTGAAATAGTACCAGGAGCCCAGATGTAGACTGTTTACACTCTGGCACACTGGGAAAGAATCACGCATTTGTTCAACAGGTTCTTCAAGGAAGGAAACTAAAGGAGAAGGGGTGGCAAGATGGGCACCTCACCCAGGAGTTCTGTTGGAAGGACAATAAATATCGGATTAATCCCTTTGGAATATAAGAATTCTAACGTGAAAAGGCTCTCTAGTAAAATGGATTAACCACCGTTCTCAAAAGCATATGTACTGCTGAATTTCAAGAATTAATTCTCTTGTAATCAAAGTTCCCTCTCCACCGAAATGCTATATCAAATCATTTTTTATCTCAGTATATTTAAATCACAAGTTACAAACCAAATGGAGGAGGAACCACCATGAAAACCATGGCAGAGAGGAAATATGCTTGGCAGGACCACAGCTGTCACAGCAGCCCCCGAGTCTAGTGGTCAGTGGCTCATCAGACTCGTAATTGAGCCCTTAACTGCCCAGTGCCTACAAAAATGAATGTGTCCTTGTCTAAAGGAACTCTTGCTAATGTAAACAGCCACAATGCTTTCAACTGGAAAAGGTCAAAGGGTGTATTTGGTCCAAGCTCTACTGATATGAAAACACACAAAGACAAAGAAAAACACAACATGATATAGCATTATGCAACCAACAGCAAGCAGGGAAAACAGAGTGACAACCATACAAACAAATGGAAAGTAAGCCTCTTTTAAGATTTTTTGTAAATACAAAAGACTTTGCAAGCTCAGCGCAAGTGCTGTGTAGGCGAAACGTAAAAAGAGTTTATGGGGCATATTTACAAGCCAGGCGATACAATTATCGCCGTTTTAGCGGCAGAAAACTGCCGCTAAAACGGTGATAATGGGCTTGATAATATGCTCTATGGAATTCCAATTGAAACCTATGTTAGATGTGAAGGGCATCTAACATGGGCTTCAATTGGAATTCCATAGAGCATATTATCAAGCCCATTATCGCCGTTTTAGCGGTAGTTTTCTGCCGCTAAAACGGCGATAATTTTATCGCCTGGCTTGTAAATATGCCCCTATGTTCTTTAGGAACCTATAATTTTTCACTGGCTAAGGTAGGGCTAACAGTAAGTTTCTAATCTTTTTTTCTATGCCTTTCAATTCTCATTCTGCCTTGATGTTGCAGGTCTGGGTGGCAAAGCATTTTGGGCCGGAAGAGTATGGTCAACCACCCCCATGATCCTTGTGGGAGTCAAGACAGGAGAGCAGGATCAGCTCAAATAGCTGGAAAGTGAGGTGAAACCAAAAAGGCTCTGAAAGATACCCCGGGATGGGAACAGAGTGCAGAAAAGCCCTGGGGATTGCCACCTAAACATGATTCCCTCAAGCATAAAACAATGTGTGCAATATTTACAAACTAGCCTGTACAATGCAATTATGTATTACCCAATAATGATTTCCTTTTGCGCAACTGTTTAACAAACCGATAGCCAAACATGCTTGCTGAGCACAATCAGCTTAAAAACCATCTCTGTTAAATCCTTATTTTAAATCTATACATTGAAAATGTATTCCTACATATACAGTGATTGACAACCAACAATTGAAAATGCTGGATGTAACTCAATGAACAACATCCAGCTCCCACTCAAATTACGATTCACAAGGATATATTTGTCTTTATATATTTAAACAACATGCATGACTTACGTTTCCTGCTTTGTATTGTAGATGCTAGCACGATTTTAAATTTGGTAGTTTTGAGATAGGCTCTAACTGGCTCACAGACCCCCTTTTTGGATCTCATGAAAGGACAGATGGGACAACGTAACAGAATACCCTTTCCCAGCCAGCTAATAGATCGATCCAGCAGCAGCCATTTGTTAAATAATTCAGGAGCCACGATTTCCCTTTTCCCTAACTTACTGCCAGTGATCCAATGTGTTTTTAGGTTTCAAGGATCATATGAATTTCACAGTAATATTAAAATCACATCCCGGATACAGAGGTACATTATTCCCATAATCTGGATTGTTATAGTACGAGACAATGATTGAAGGATTACCAAGAAAAATTGTGCAGGTGTATGCCACTGCAAGATCATAGTGAAAATTAGCCTTTTAGTGACTGACCTAATTTGTCTAGGTCAGATCTCGTTGACATACAGGTGAACTATTTTCAACACTCTGAAAATTGAAATACCATAGGAAAAGCGTCTTGTTTCTATTTGGCGCGGCATGCTGGCCCTGGGAGCATTTTTAATAGAACAAAGAATGGCTTAAGGTTTACAGCCTGAGAGTAAATAATTAGTATTTGCTTTTTAGGACCAACTTCGACTTAAACCCTCTTTGACCTCGAGCAAGATGCGTCTCTGCAGCAATAATTAAAGTGATATGAAAAAGTTAATGTTTGCCATTTTTTGCACTGCTTTAAACATAACAATACAGCAGGAAACACACATTTCCATTAAAATCTGCCCACTGGACAGTCATCCTTTCAACGTTTTATACAGGGATTTCATCATAAATCAAAAACAGGTCCAAGCTGTATTTATGACTACCTCACTGCAGTCACCCTTAACCAGCGCCCTGCAGACCTTGAGGGGTCCGCGACACCGTCTCATGGGGTCTAAAACTGTTTAGAAAATTAAATAATAATTAAATTGATAAAGTATCCCTACATACAAAGATAAAATGTATAGCTGGAGTGCTAAAACACTTAGGGGCTGATTACGAAGTCGGGCGGACATGCGTTGCGGAATCGGGACCACCGACCGATACAATTACACATGGTGCAGTCGCAGACTCCCATTTGTTTATTAGGGCTTGTGCTGCGGTCGGAAACCGGCCACAGCACAAGGTCCCATAGAGAAATGGGAGTTTGTGTACATCCCTGCATCGTGGGGAAAGCACCAACCAGAGACTAGGGAGGCATTGGGCCCCTGCTAGGGGCCCCTAAAGTTGCTTTCCAACAGGATTTTCATGTCGGAAAGCCCAACACGAAACGCCTGCTGGAAACTGATATCATAATCCCCGCGGAGGAAACGCCGTCCATAGGGGATTATGCGCAGCCTCCAACTGGGCGAGGGGCTCCCGTCGGAAATCAGCCAGATTGACCAGACGGTTTCAAAACTGACAGCCTTTATTGTAATAAGGCTGTCAGATTTGAAACCTTTGATGTCGGTTGAGGCATTTTAAGAATTAATTTGAAATTGGAGGTTAAAATTAATTCGGTATCCTAAACTGGATTGTGGGACCAGTGCAAATACAACAAACAGATTATAGCATTAGGACCAAAACAAAAAGTGATATGCTAGAGTCTAGCATATTGCGTTGTAGTTTGTAAATTAAAACCAACACATTTTGAAAAGCTCCAAACTTCTCTTTTGATTTTTTTACTTTTTCTGTTTGTGAATGAAATACATTATTTCATCATCTATGTATCTGGTTAATGTATACTTGTTTCTGGATGTTTGTGTATTGTTTCATAGTCAAAATAGTAGAAATGGGTCCCTAGCTTGCAGTAGTGATTCGGTGGGGCTCCACAGAAGTCAGAAGGTGAAGGTGCCTCACTAGAAAAGACCCCCTTTTAAGGTTGGACCTAGCCGTCGCTTGCACTGTCTGCGAGAAATGCTGTATTCGGTCTATGGGCTGTAAGCACACCCATGTTTCATTGGTTCTTTGTTGTGCCATTCAAAAATGCTGGCTTTCTTTTGCTCCACTGCTTTCCATTGTCCCTCTTTTGGGTGCTAGCTTCAGCCCAGGTGATTTCAATAAGTGATGATTTTGGTTGGCCAATACAAGCTTCCTCCTACCGTCTGGGAATCGAAGCCTAGTTTATCACTTGATTCCTGCCACGACACGCCCCTCGCAGCGGATCCATGGAGCTTTGGGCACTACCACGCCATCACCTGCCGCTCCCAGGCCCGCACCCGCTAGTCGGCCATCGTACGCTTCTTTCTTGCACACTGCACAATGGCCCCTCCTCCCGTCTGGTTTCTTTTCTCGTCGCATGAATGGCCACGTGATCGGCGGATCAGTGGTGTGCTGAGGCCGCCCGGCGAACCTTACCAGCTTGATGCTGGCACACGCAGGCAGGCAACGAACCAACATTGCGAGTGAAGGAACGAAATTATTTTAATTTGCTCCCCTCTGCTCTCCCATTCATCCTGCAGTACTTTGTCTTGACTGCACCTTGATTTTCGGATTTGTCTTTTGGCTTCACCTAATTTGCCTTGGCCATTGATGTTCCATGTGCCAGTTTGCTGAGCGCACAGCATGCAGACAACATGTCTTGCCCACTCCAGTAGCTGAGCTGCTCTTTCCTAACGCCATTATGATCAGCAATCTGCTGTGGCCTGGCGAGGGTGTAACTCAGCCTCGGTCTGTACTGCGTTCAGCATCAGGCATGCATCATGTCATTTTGTTTGGAGTTACTAATTGTATTGTTCCGTCTCTTTTCTGAGATGAATGTATGGGTATGTGCTTCCCTCGTTTATGGCTGGAATGTTTATTAATTCTCTTTTTGAAGCATGGTCAATTGTCTCTCGTAATCACTTTCAGCCCTCCCACCCATGTTCACTGTTAGTTTGTGAAGCACATTTATGCCACATGTCAGCCTCAACGATTACTGATAAACAAAATAAATGTTTAGTGATAGGGTGCAATGTGTGAGCCTCTCGCTCTCTCATTCTTTACCGCCATTTCTCTTTTTCTCTTCCTCACTCATTTCCATATCTGTGTTTAGTGAACTCTTTCTCTCCTGCTTCTGATTCAGCACTTCTTTCTCATCCTCTCTTAAATGTCTCTCCCTTGCTGTTTGCCTGTCTGAGGCCTCATGGTGTTATAGGTTGCCATACATTCTGCAGCCTTTTGCACCTTTTTTAGAGTTTCCTTCTGAGTAGAATGCAGATCCTGTGCTCACCCTGAACAGTTGTAAATTTGGTGATTCTGTGGGAACATTGTTCTAGTAGTAGGATGATGTGTAGGGATAGCTCTCTACAGAATACATGAGATGATTAGAGCAGTGACAAGGCCTTTGGCCTGCATGTCGTTATCAGGAAAGTGACCATGAACTAAGTGCCCCTGTTGACCCCTGTAAATGAGATTCCTTTACACACAGGTGTGAGAAAATTGTCAGGCTTCTCCTGACAACTGGAGGATGGTTTGATGTTCTGCGTGGCAGGTCTTGGCTGCCAATCTGCCCTGTGCTATAGAGAGATTGGTGTGGTGTATGATTGGGAATGCCTAAAGTCTGTCTAGCTCATAATACCCAGAGGCATAGCAGCGTGGCACCACCACCTCAACATCACTTAGCACCACCTGAGTATCATTCAGCATCCCCTCTGCACCAGCACACCACCTCCTCGGAATCACTCAGCTCAACCTCAGTCTGCCCTCAGAATCTGGCATCTTTTGATTTTCCCATGGTGACCGTCTGCTGCTTGTGTTGTAATTCAGGTACTATTTCCCAACCTCCACCTTCCCGTTCTGTATGTCCTCCCTCCATAATATAAAAAGCTATAATAAACAAGCATTAGATTAGGCAGGAAGAAGTTGCCAGCACTGCAAGGACAAAACACTGGAAGACATTTTCTCATGTTTACCCTGTTTTTAATAGGGTTGTTCACTTGTACATAATGTCTTCTTGTTTATATATAAGGTAACAAAAATGCTTATAACACTTTTTGATTATACCTTTTCAACATATTGCACAACAGCCGCACTGCTCTACAACATAGCTTGAACACACTGGAGAGGCCAATAGCTGTGGCTAAACACTTATAAGGTCCCTGAGGGGAGACCTATTGGCTATGCCAATGCTTGTTAGTTTCATGACCTCATAACAATAGTTGAGAACAATTTCAACGCATGTAGTCAGTGGGTCTCAAACAGAAGGTGATGGGGCAGGAAAACATGGAAACTCAGATCAAGCATGTCAGACACTCCTATAGGACTTGGGCAATCAAACTGAAGCGGGGCCCATCAAACGATGAGGAGGCCCTAGTTTTAAACTAAGGGCCAGTTTTAGTATTTGGTAGGTGCACTGGTGTCAGTCAGGATGGCGGAGCACATTACCTCTGGCATGCAGACAATACTCTGCCCACCAACTTTAGAGATGGCCACTGGCGCAGTGGATTCCTTTTAATGCACTCAATGGTTGGTGGACGGCCGCTGACGGTTTTGACTGTACACAATATATATATTTTTCAGAAAGAAATTTCCAGGGTGTGGGGATCAATATTGGGAAGAAGAAAGCAAAGCACATTAGCATCTAGTGCCATCTAGTGGAATTAGCCATGATAGTTGCCATATTATTAATAACAAGCATTGGCAAAGTGAATAGGCATGGCCTTGGCCATCATCCTTTCGGCTTTGGCAATCCTTGTTTTGTTGTTTATGATTTAAGCAAAATGTATTGTTGGGGAGCCAGCAAGCCTATCATAAATCTAAAAAAAACATTGGCTAAAGTGAAAAATATTTTTTTGTTTTAAAAAAAGCACACATTACCATAGTAGTCGCTGGTGCTGAAGGGGACTACTTTGCATGGATATGCTCCTTGTGAAAGGGCAGCAGGCTGTAACTCAAAATGAAATCAGCTAGTGGTTAAAGTGTTCTAACACACTGCCCCATGAAACACGCTGCAGTTGCTGGAAAAAAATGTGAATGACACAACCAACAAATGGATGAAACCTGGCTGAAAACTTGTATAAGTAACTATGTCACACCCATAATTGTAGTAAAAGCAAAAGGTATTGGCTAACACAGACCTAAAAAAGCCAATCGATCAGGCCTTGGCTGGCAGCCTCTTGCCTTTGCTTATGCTTTTTATAGTATTTTTGTCAAACATTCTTACAAATAGATAGAGCAGTTTGCAAAGATAGACAGATAGTGTTACAAAGACAGATAGACATTCAGGGCCTCATGTAGGTAGCTAAATACCGGTCTGTAACGGCCGAAATTCGGTAAATATCCCGTTACCGACCGGTATTTGGCTATTTGGGATCTAGGAGGCATAATTCAGGATTCGGTAAATTACCGAATCGGTAAAATACCGAATCGGTAAATACCGAATCCTGAATGTAGGGAGCACTCTAAAGAGTGCAAATTAGAATTAAAAATTCGTTATTTACCACCAAATACAGGTTGGTGATAAATAACGAATACCTTGCAAAACGCAATATTTTGCAGATGTAAGAGTGCCATGTGGCAGACATACATGCCCTTAGGGCATGTATGTGCGCCACATGTGCACACATGCAAGAATCAGGGGTGCAACAGGGTGTCAATGTGACACCCTGCCACCCTTGTATATGCTCCCTCCATTACCGAATCGGTATTTACCGAATCGGTAATGGTGACTGGCTTCCCATTGATTCCTATGGGCCTCCAGGCCCATAGGAATCAATGGGAAGGTATGCCCCATTACCGAATCGGTAAATACCGATTCATATTTACAGAATTTTTCCGAATCGGTAAAATTTACCGATTCATTACCTACATCACATTTACCGATTCATAAATACCGAATCGGTAAAATTCGGTATTTATGAATCGGTAAATGTGATGCTACCTACATATGGCCCATAGAGAGGCTTGCAAAGATAGACTGTGTAGGAAATAAAGATAAAGAGGCTTGCAAAGATAGATTTATGTGTTGCAAAGATAGATAGATAGCTAGCACTGCAAAGAAAAATCAAATGTTGACATACAGATAGATAGATCTGCATAGATAGAAAGCTAGATAGATCTGCAATTATAGATAGATAGATAGTATTGCACAGACAGACAGACAGACAGGCAGACAGACAGAGAGACAGACAGATAGAATGCAAAACTGGCATAAACAGCAGAGCTAAACATAGTAATGCCAAAATTAGTAATACAATAGTTAGGTAATACATACAAGAGCACTGACAGCACACTAGAAAGCCATGTAGGCAGGACACACAGAATAAATTAATTTACAATCCTTAATTCAAATATACAAACCAGCATGACATACAGGAGTGCAGTTAAAAAATTGATTTCATTGGTTGCATACTAAAACCAAATGACAACTTCATAAAGAACAGTTTCAAATGGACACAATTTGATATGCTATGAAATATCAGCAGTAAGAAAAACAGTACACTCCATAGGAATCAGACCAAAATTAGCAGGAGATAGGATAAAGCTTTAATTTGCCCTGTACAACCCGGAAGAGCAGGAACAAAATGTTCTGCTATCACATCAGACTCTAAAAACATAAGCAACACCAAAGCAATACATTAAATACAAAAACACTGGCACTGAAGAGAACTACATTGTGTGCAGATGTGCTCCTTGTTAAAAAGCAAAATGCAGTTATCCAGAGGCATAATTGGGCTGACCCCATGCCCCGTGCTGTATGCTGCAGTGGGTGGAGGCAAAACTGAATGGTGCGCTCACCAGTCTGCTGCCACAGCAGTGAGAGGAACGGCTTTTGCCTTCAACACTCCGGTCCATGCCGTGAGGGGAACGGCCTTTGAAGACTACAACTCCCAGCAAGCGCTGGGTGTCGCTCACTGATCGCGTCACCACAGCGCAGGAGGCAAATTAAATAGCGAGCAGCCCTCCCGCAGCGCGGGACGCCCGCGGGCGTAGCCCAGGCCAAGAGCGGGCCCGTCTGTGCCCGTCCGAGACCGGAAGAGGCTGGGCTGGGCTGTGCCACCTCCCTTTCATCTATCCCTGGAACAGTGTGGCATAACTGACTATAACTATATAAGGTACTGTGTTATTGTTCATGATTACACCAAGGTTTTTATTTGTACCTGGAAGGCACGGGTATACCATAAGTGAAGGCGTTATCATTTTAATACAATTTTGTGCTAAAGTATAGTTTGGATGTCGAAAATGGGGAAAAGAAAGATACCCTGCACCAAGTCTGACAAACAGCCGACCCACCCTAAAGATGCAAAAATGACCTTATTAAATTATCTTACGGGTGCAGTGGGTGTTATAGAAAAGCAGATCTCCTCAGTAGAGGAGTCATTAAGTGTGGAAGTGCAGGGGCTAACAGGGAATAACCAAGATAAAACTCAGGAAAAAAGTACATCTTGTAAAGGGACAGAGGAGAAACGCCCTTTAGAAACCCAGAGTATAGGGCTGAGTAGAAATGGTTGCATCCAAGCACTAAATAATGATATAGATGAAGTTTCAGTGAGTGGCCAGGACATCGATACCTTACCTCCCCAAAAAGGCAGTGTAATTCAAAGCTGCCAAAGACTACCAACAATATCCAGGCAGAACTCCATTAGGTTCCCCCTGACAATGGCCTCCCTAAAAGTATTTTGACTAAAAAACATGGGAAAAAATGTAACTTTCAGAAACAAAAGGTAAAAGATTGTACTTTACGCTCAAAAAATAAAAGTAGCACACAACCTTTAATTGATAGTAATAAAATGGAAAATTTACTTATAGAGCTAACAAGTTATGTTAAATTACATATAGGTACCCTGGAAGATAGATTAGAGCAAATTGAAAAAGGCTTAGAGAAGGTCACAGCAAATCATAATCCAACTACATTGAACATGAGTCCGCATGGACTGGGCATCACTAGTAATTCAGTTACTATAATTGGTTGCCAAAGTCTAAACTCGACTAACAAACCCCCAGAAAAGGCCAGTAAACCAGTGGAAACATCAGAGATACGACAGGGGGGCAGACTAGAAAACGAATTGCAAACTAGACCAAGCTTAGTCACTCTTAGAACCCAAGAAAGTTCACGCCAGGTACACAACCTCAATCAGTTCTTAAGCCAGGAGAAACTGAAACACAGACTACATTGAGAAATAAGGCTAATCACTGCCTGGGGAACAGAGTGGGATTGACTGCTGAAATGTTTGGGGCCTTTAAGATGGTAAGGCGTGTACCCTGGGTAGGAAAAAGTAATAAAGCCTTTAGAGGGGATTTTGTTGTCCTCTCCCTTGAATTACCATTCCTGGTTAGGGAAGTGCTGAATAGAGTAGAGGATATAAACAACACTGAAACAGGCATAAATATCCTTCCACTGGGTTTCTTTTATCGACCAAGCTGGATTAAGAGTCAACATGAACCCCATTGTAGACCACAGCCAACTCCTCAAATGAATTATAACCTGGAGGTGTCAAATAGATTGAAAACACGTGATACTGGGGAAGAGTCCAGTAGATTGGACTGAGGAGGAGCGATCTCACAGAGTGAAGGGGAGTTATGGCCCTATAGCATTGGACCTGGTGCAGAAGGGGAAGTTGTGTGTGAAGTGTGTGCAGACCTACTATGAGAAGGTCTATGTGGGACAAACTACGTGTGATCATGTTTTCACTATGGAAGAGTCGGCAAATAACTTTTTGCAAGGTTCCGTGCAAGTGGTGCCAACAGTATATTATGTGTGTGGAAAGAATGCTTATGTGAGATTGCCTGCGAATTGGTATGGAACTTGTTATTTAGGAATCATTTTTACCAAAATTTACCACACAGACAAATTAGAGCTTTTGGAAGATGGAAAGCACTCTAGAGTCAAAAGAGGTACAAGTGAGGGAGCAGTCATTGGAGATATTTTTGGAGCAGTAATTCCAAGTTTGGGAGTGATTCTGAATCATGTGAAGATTAGGAGATTGGCGACTGTTGTTGACGAGTTGTCAGCAAATACAGCTAAGTTGTTGATACTTGTGGATGGAGAGATGTTATCTATAAGGACGATGGTGATGCAGGACCATCTTGCTTTAGATGTCTTACTGGCAAAAGAGGGCAGAGTCTGTAAAATGTTGAAGGTTCAAGAGTGCTGTACTTACATACCAGATAACAGCAAAGATCTGAAGAAGTATGTAACATCACTGTGATTCACCATGAGATCCAGGATCTGACTGAAGAGGGTGTTTGGGAAAAAGTCGGAAAAGGATTTGGTAAGGTGGGAAGTTGGTTTGCAAATCGAGGGAAAGGCATTCTTGGTTATAGTCTGAAGCCTATCATTATCATAGTGGTTTGTATGGTTTGTTTGTGGGGATTTGTCAGTGCTTATCAATGGTACAGAGCGAACCAGGTTGAGAGGTCCCTTAGAGAGCAAGAGATAAGGATGTCTAGACTGCAGGACAGCCACTATCAGAATATCAAAAATCTAGAGAAGTTCCGACAGGGAAGAGTGGCAACGAGCTCTGTTTAGGTCAGTTCTTTCTCCAGGAAGTTGTGAATTTTGGTGATGACACTAGTCATCAAAGGGGGGAACTGATAGAGCGCCATGTGGTATTGAAAAATTGTAGGGGTGCATCATAATCATGTGTAGTCCACACCTACATATGTATCTTATGTTTTATTAACAGATGATCATTAGAAGAGTATATGTAATAACAAATAATGTGAGCGTAATGTTAGAAATGTATTTCTTGTTAGTTACAAGAGTTCATGATTTTTAAAATGTAATCGCCTAGCGTAAAATGCTTAGTAAATTAATTTGTGTGAATTGTAATGCATTAGATTTAAACGTGCATCTATCATAGTTTGCACATGTAGAAATGATTATACTTATGTTGAATGTAATGAAGTATAGCGCTTGTAGATGCAATGTTATTAATGTGTGATTTATAATGTGTGAAGGCCTGATCGAAGGTTCATGTATTGTAATGAAAGGCTTATTCGTTTCTTATGTTAGCTGAATATCATAGGCCCGAAATGTATTTTCCTTGGGAAGGCTCTCATTTGGAAAGTCAGCAAGAATGATGTGCGTGCAAGGATTTTAGTTTCTCAAGCTTCTGTTGCAGGTGCAAGGACATCGTCCTCGTTAGCTAAGACTAACCTTTTGTTTTAGGAGTTAGGTATGGAGGAGCATTTGCTATGATAGTCTTCAGGAATGCCGATAATAAGAAGCCTATCCTTTCGGTGCTGAGGGAGCCTGGGACTCAAGGACATTTCAACCGTTATTGGACGAAGTACAGGTTTCAGTGAAAAATCACCTCCAGGAGGTGTCCAGCCAGAAGAGGTGTGATGAAGGTGTGTCTTCTATGTTGTGCATTTTGTATTAGGGAGAGTGCCCCAAGGGAAGCGTTAGGAGATGAGACAGTGAGACGTTAGAGGGCAGGAGTAAGGGATCGACTCAGAAGGAGAAGACTTAGAGTGATGCTGTAGCTTTGGCTACTGACCCTTCAACGTGAGTGTACTTCTTAGGAAGTCTCCACGAGCTGACACCTTTTTCTGATCTTGCCTTCGGAAATGCTAAGTAGGGATGTCACTTTAGTGGTAGAGTAGGGACAGACTAATCAATTTCTTTATAGGTATCCATGAAGACTGATTTAGATATTGGAGCAGTTATCTTTTGCTTTATATTTTTGGAGTTCATTATTCTTTTTATGCTTCATCGAATTAGATTGCTGCGTAGATTAAACTTTGTATTAGTTCCCATGTCTTTTCTTAACCTCGTCATGAGGTGCTTGTATGTTCAGTTATTTTTGGCTTTGTAATAAACCTCCTAAACCTAATTCGGAGTTAGTGATTCTTTAGAGTTGTAGTTGTTTAGTTATTGATTTTGTTTGGATGGATTGATTTCTCCCCTTCACACTTTACAGCGGATAAAAAGGTCCAGTCGGCCGAGGATACTTAAGAGTGGTATGAGATGGTAAGCTAAGATAAGAATTCGGCGTTATCACTCACATGACGTGGAACTGTGAGAAGCTCCAAACATACTAGTGGGAAATATACACTGTCTTATCGCACCTGGTGAACACCCCTATTACACCAGTACCAGAAATGGCACTCATGGGATATGTGAAAGAGCTCCCAAAGTCAATACGACAGTTCGTCACTGATTGCCCTCTTGTTAGCTAACCGGGAAATAGCTATAAAATGTGAACTGAGTAGCCAATTTTCCTGCTTATATCAGATCCCCGGCACCTTTGTTGTTCCAGTGGTTGTATCAAAAGAAAAAGGCCCTAAAAAATAGTATGGTCTGGGGCATAACGAGAGAGAGGGTCACAAACAGAGACAAAGCGACTGAAAGACTAAGACAGGAAAATACAGACGCAACAAACTCATAAACACATTCCGGTAAGGTTAAAATACCTGCCCACCCTTCCTTTCCGCCCATGGTGTGATCACATCCGGGTTACCATACATAAACCTTGAATTCAGACCCCTTTGCCTAAACGTACGAGCATTGGGGAAGACCAAACACAGCGCAGGACAACTCACAAATAGGCGAGACAGTCAGTCATCAGCCAGCAATCACAGGTGTATTCATTCTGTCTGGCAAATGGCAATGGCTTTAGTGAAAATAATGACAACTGTCCTTAGGGTGACCAACCGTCCGTAAATTATACGGACCATCCGTAAATTGGACCGTTGTCCGTGACGATCCCTTTTACGGACGCCTTTTGTCCGTAATTTTGGCCTTGCAGGGAGCAGAGCTGTTCCCTTGGGAGAGGCCTCAGCTCCCTGATGGGGCCGCCTTGCACTCATCCTCTGAGCACAAGGGCAGCCCCACCCGCCCGTTGTCATTCTGTATGGGGCTGATTGACAATGGGCCAGTTTGGGCTGCTAACATCGCCTTCCATTCCTGCTGAGTTCAAAGCTGTCGGCAGGATTTCAAAGTTCACCAAATCCTTTTTATTATCATGAAAGTTAAGCAGAGAGTGGGGCTACTGGCCCATTTGAAGCATTTAGAAACAAACAAACAGAGGCATTTGCACTTCTGAAAGGACCGTGAGTGGGCTTGAGGGCTCTCCTGCTCCTCCCACTCTCGGAACTCGGCCTGCTTATGAACATAAGAAATCAGAGGCTTTCAAAAACGCTTTTAAACCGCTAAGGAAATGAAACCCACGACTGCTCAATTGTAAAAAAATAAAAATGAGTTCCAGTGCTCTCTTCAGGAGGCGTCTGCAGCTTACACCCCCACATTGCCCCTGCCATGCTGCCGGTGATAATACCAACGCATCTACTACCCATCACACTCATACAACTGTGAGAATTTGGATATTTTAGGCCCCCAAAATTATAAGAATGGCTTGAGCTGTAGGTAATAGCCGTTTTTTATGTATATTGAATTAATAATTAACTGTTGAGGTAATCTCCAGGTTAACCAGACAGCACCACCTTGTGGCAGACTGACACAAAGTGCTGGTGTTGACAAGTGAGGAGCCCAGCACTGACTGGAAACCACCGGATCAAATTAAGCACTGCGTCAAGTACACTGACGGTTTCTTTAATAATTAATAATTGTGTTCCTGTTACAGATACTTGGTCCAAAGTAGCACTGGATTACAGGGTTAAGGTAGTTCATCAATCTCTCAAGATTCACTGTGAGACCCCAATCCAAACAAGAAGACCTCCACCCCTTTACAACTCTTCGTTTTTTAGGGGGGAAGTGCATTGAGCACATTGGGCCTGATTACAAATCACTCAGAGAGTTATCGTGGGGGATTGGAGGGAGGGATTGTCATTGCCCAATCACAAGTTATGTCTTATATTAAAGCTTCAGCAGTTCACCAGAGACCCGGGAGGTGCTAGAAGTGTATGGCTACCTGGACACAGGGAACACGTCTTCTTCTTCTGAGCCTCTTTTCGTTCTTTGATCCGATCAATTTGCATTGATGTGTTGACATGGAGCTTTTATATTGACATAGTATTATTGATTGTTTTCTAGTCTTTACCAACTGGTGAGAATGGATGCATCCAAATAATTTCACTCCATATGACCTTTTATGTACCCCAATTTTCGATCCTATCTGTAAATCTTGTTATTTGATGTAGGTGCGAATAGGGGGCAATGTTGTTTCAAAGTTCAGGACCTTATCCCTGACAAATGGTGTAAGCTTTTTCATTGCATGTATAGATCAGACCCTGGACCACCATTTTGTATCGAAGGTGTGGTTGGGGATGGTAAGTTATAGTCAGTCTGGAGGCTAGAAGCAAATGGGTGATGAGCTTTCTGCCCAGTGAGGTCAAAGGGTATTCAGAATAGGGTGACCAACCGTCCGTAAATTTCACAGACCGTCCGTAATTTGGACCTCACATCCGTTGTCCATGAAGATCCCACCCCGCCCATTGTCATTCTGTCTGCGGCTGATTGCCCCATACAGAACAACAATGGGTCAGTCTGGGCTCTTACAGCATGTGGTGGGCCTCCTCCTGCCTCGGTCTAGGGCAGGACATTCTGTCAGATAGAAGAGATGTACAAAACAAATGTACAAAAACGCCCATGCTGCTATGTGCCAGTTCATGAAAAGAAGCTGGAGAAAGAAGTTAAAAAAGGAGTTATAGTTCTTACACAGTCTCATCGTTTCAGAGCTGAAGCATTTTTAATATTATAGACAACAAAGCCATAGTTGCTGCTTTTTTATTTCTTTTATGCAACTAACACCCATTGACAAAGCCAATAGTCATGGCTTGTTGTAGTCGGGCGGCACCTTATCCTCAGCACATATTTTTAGCTTGGGTGTTTTAAACCACACTCTTAATTACATTAGACACGCCCCTTGGAGAGACCCCAGTTTTTTCATCCCACTTAAAGCGCTGGAAACAACCACATGTCACAGTCGCCTCACGTCCTGGCACTGTGCCTCATGCATGAATCATGACTTCCAAGTTTTCAGATTGCCTATGTGCAGGGGCATAGTGAACCCACCCACTCCCATCCCACCGCACCTTTTGCTTTAGGAACTACCGCAGGGGTGAAGTTCTTGATGGGCCTCTTCTGTCGTCAACTCTGCAGACAAAGGCTCAGCTCATAATTAATGTGAAAAGGTGGGTGAGTAAGTGAAGGAATTGGTTAATGGCTGGATGGGTTAGTGAAAGGATGAATGAATTATTATTAGCATTTGTAGAGCGCAACAGCTACCTCCAACGGAGGTGTCCTGGCGCTAGCATCCATCCAGTGAGGGGGGACCGAGAGAGAGGCTAACAGGGTAAGACAGTACTAGGGAGGCCAAACAACCACGTTTTAAGGGCCTTCCTAAAAGGTAGTTCCGCCCTTATCTGACGCAGGAAATTGGGCATAGTATTCCACAATGTAGCCGTTCTCACAGAGAAAGCACACCATCCCGTCCTCGCATTTTCTAAGGCGCAGAATAACCAGGAGGTTAAGATTGTTGGATCTGAGAGTTCTGGCGTTCTGGTATTTCTGGAGCCTACGCCTCAAATAGAGCGGGCCCACCTCTCTTAGAGCTTTGTGGGCTAAGACCAGAACCTTGAACATCACTCTCTTCATCACCGGCAGCCAATGCAGGCTTTGCAAATGGGGGGTGATGTGATATTGTAGGGGCACATTTCTAATTAGCCTGGCTGCTGCATTTTGGATCCGTTGAAGTCTCCTCATGAGGTAGTCAGGGAGACCAATGAAGAGGCTGTTGGCATAATCAAGAAGAAGTGATGAGAGTATAGACCACCGTCTTCCTACAATCCATAGGAAGGAAGTGAAGACATCTGCGTAGTGCCTTCGGTTTCCAGAAGCACTGAGAGGAGATGTGCAATATTTGGGCCTTACCTGTCAGTTGGGTGTCAAACCTAAAACCTAGATTCCTAGCTGAGTTAACCGGAATTGGAGGAGGGTTTAATTCTACTGACCACCAGAGCTCAGATTGAGGGGGAAGAGGCTGATTAAAAAATAGTATCTCAGTCTTATCAGTATTAAGTTTCAGGCAGTTATCTGTCATCCAAGATGAGATATTCTGAAGACACTGCCTGAAATTAGTGAAGGCATTCTTGCTCTGCTCTTTGAAAGAAAAAATAAGTTGAGTGTCGTCAGCATACGAGACGACACGGACACCCGATCTTTCCACAATAGATGCTAGAGGGGCCAAATACACATTAAAAAGTGACGGGCTCAATGCGGAGCCCTGTGGGACCCCTTGTCGCATTGCCTTAGAGCTGGAGACATGGGGTGGAGAAAGACTTGTTGTGATCACGGTCCCTGTAACTCCTAATAGGTGGAGCCTATTCAGAAGGATCTTATGGGAGACCGTGTCAAATGCCGCTGAAAGGTCTAGCAGCACGAGCATGGAGCAGTTTCCTGTATCCATCGTTTCCCGTATTGACTCTGCCACCTCTAGAAGAGCAGTCTCGGTGCTGTAACCTGCCCTAAAGCCCGACTGAGAGTCATGCAGGTGATTATTGGATTCTAAAAAATCCGAAAGCTGCCTCTGAACCTCTTTCTCCAAGATTTTTACTGGGGCCGGGAGCAGAGAGATAGGTCTGAAATTTTTCAGCTCTGTCGGATCTGCATCCTCTTTTTTAAGGATAGGACGAACAAAGGCTTTCTTCCAGTCAGTTGGAAAGATTCCTGTATCCAGGGAGGTATTCCAGAGATTGTTCAAAGTGTTATTAATTACATGAGTGAAAGGTAAAATGGATAAATAATAAGAGAGGATGGATGGATGAGTGAGTGGAAGGATGGATGGGGTAAATAGATGGATGTATGGGTGGAAGGGTAGATGGCTGGTTAAAAGGGTGGATGGATCAGTGAAAGGATGGATGGATCAGTAAAAGGATGGATGATGGGTGAGTGGATGGTTGAGAGAAATTATGGATGGATTAATGAATTGATAAGTGAAAGGGTGGATGGATGGATGAGTGAAGGGTGGATATAATGATGAATGAGTGAGTGAAAGGGAGGGTATATGGACAAAAGGATGGATAGATGATTGAAAGGGTGGATGGATGAGAGAAAGGATGGATGGATGAGTGAAAGGATGGATGAGTGATGGGGTCAATGGATGGACTCAAGAGTGGATGAATAAATGGATGAGTGTGTGGATGGGTGAAGGGTGGATGGAAGGATGGGTGGCTAAGTGAAAGGGGAATGGAGAGAGAATGGGAGAATGGATGGATGGATGAGTAAATGCATTGGTGAATGATTGGGAGAATGGATGGGCGAATGGGTGCATGGATGAGTGAAAAGCAGAATGTAAAGATGGATGAGTGAAAGAATGCACACATGAGTGAAAGGGAGGGTGAAGAGCTTGAAGAAAGGATGGATGAGTGATGGGGTCAATGGATGGACTCAAGAGTGGATGAATAAATGGATGAGTGTGTGGATGGGTGAAGGGTGGATGGAAGGATGGGTGGCTAAGTGAAAGGGGAATGGAGAGAGAATGGGAGAATGGATGGATGGATGAGTAAATGCATTGGTGAATGATTGGGAGAATGGATGGGTGAATGGGTGCATGGATGAGTGAAAAGCAGAATGTAAAAATGGATGAGTGAAAGAATGCACACAGGAGTGAAAGGGAGGGTGAAGAGCTTGAAGAAAGGATGGATGAGTGAAAGGTTGAATGAGTAGACGGATGAGTGACTGCGTGGATGAATGAGAAAGTGAAAGGATGGCTGGATGGGTGAAAGGGTAAATGGTTGGATGGATGAGTGAATGAATGAAGGGGAAGAGTGGATGGGTGAGTGAAAGGATGGCTTGGGTGAAAGAGTAAATGGCTGGATGGATGAGTGAATGGATGGATGGGTGGAACAGTGGATGGATGAGTGAAAGGATGGATTCAGTGAAAGGGTGGATGGATAATGGATGGATGAGTGAAAGGGTGGATGAAGGGACGGATGAGTGAAATGAGTGAAATGATGGATGGAAGGATAGATGATGGATAGGTTTGCAAATGGTTGAAAAGATTTTATATGAATGGGCACACATACCGAAGGACAGAATAAAGACTGAATGATGGATGAAAGAATTAATAGATGACAGAATGTACATTTGAAATGGTGGATATCAAGGTTTTGATGGAAGGATGAATGACTAGATCCTTGGACAAGAGAGCTCTTCTGAGGAGGGTTGTGATGACTTACTTTGCTTTCTTGGTGCCATTAGAGCTTTATTTCAAAGTGGGAGGTATTTACATTTTCTGGCTACTCCCTTTCCTACGTGTTCCTATTCTGTATTTGCAGTGTGCTTACGTGTGGGATCTTTACATCATGCATATGACATTTTGAGTGACACCCAACTGCTACTTAAATGTTACACTTGTAATTGTAAATGTTTGCATGTTTTGTTTTAGGTGTAAGGTTTTAGGGAGAGCCTAATAGTGCCATGAGCTGTGCTTCAGAAGTATTGTGTTTGTAGCAATGGGCAAGGCATCAAAAATAAACTATGTGATAGTGTATCGACAGCGCCTTCTTTAAGAAAGCTGCAGGGAAAAGCACTTTTGTGACTTTCGTCAGCTAGTGCAACTTTCTGCAAAGCCCCCATAAGCAAAGTCAGATTCCATATTTTAAGTTCCTCTTGCTGAAACACCCATAATGAATTCCCTATAGTGGGTTCATCACAGCAATCCTCCCTTTAGTTCACCTATGCATGCTGCTTTACATCTCACAATGACAGGCAGATATGAGATGCTAGTAACAAAGTCCATTCGAACAGATCTTCCTGACCGCTTCTCTCACCAAACATGCCTGCTCAGGACCAGGAGTTGTAAACAAAATATCAGACTGGACAACCCAGTGCAGTAACCATATAAATAGATTATTATCATATAAAATACCCCAAAAAGTGAACAGTTGCTCAAAGCTGCACACATACCAAAAAAAAGGAAGTGCACGATTGTCTCAACTTAATATAATCTTTTTTTTTTACTTGTACTTAAGTGGTTGTCTATTTACACACATACTATCGTGCAACTTCCTCTGTCTGTAAAGCTTGCCTTTTGTCCCGAATTTTGACCTTCTGTCCTGAATTTTTGTCCTGAATTTTGACCCTTTGTCCTGAATTTTTACACTTACCGTCCTGAATTTGCACCCATGCCAGTTGGTCACCCTAACTGTCCTTCTCTCACCAAACATTATGCTGTACTACTGATAAAACACACTTAAAGTGATAATTGAATTTAAATACTGAATTTTAATAAAACATCATTATAAAGCTGTGTGTTGTGTTCCGCAACACAGTGAACAGATGGGCTACTTTGAGCCTGGCAACTATGAGATTTCATATTTTAAATTAAACAAGGGGTTTAAAAAGTCTGCAAAAGTGAAAGATGATAAATTAAGAATATTGTACCGTCTGCAATGTTGGAAAGGGCATTAGAAAGGCAAACTGTTGTCATAATTATCACTGACAGTTTTGCTGTGTGGGAGTTTCAGCCTCTCTTGAAAGTCCTTAAATGGTTATTTCGCAACGCTCAGGTATATCCGGAACAGAGAAAATGATAAAAGCGCAAACATGTTGACATGCGAAAAAGGCTTTCTGTTAATTATTTTGAAAACCAATTGAGGAAGGAATTTCGGTCTATAGGGAAATCTGAAGGTGACAGCAGAGCAGGTGTGACCGGTCAGTATGCTGGCCTGTTGTTGTATTGTCTGATGGGCCGGTGTTTATCACTGTTGATTTCCCTGACATTACCACAAACATCGCCTGCAGGGAGCAGACATGCATGTAGTCTCCCATGCCCTGAAAAACACCAATATAGTGTGTCTTTCCAATTACAAAAATGCGGGGCTCTTTTTTAGCTGTTTGATCAGTGGCAGCTGGCAACTCTGCCGACGGGAGGGCAGGCAAATCGATAGTGGGTGGTTACATAAAATAAATACACTATTAAAATAAAGTAAATAAAATAATCGGTACTTACCGTGCTTGCTGGTATCCAGCATGAGAGCAGCGCCAGGATTGGAGGGAGCGGCCACAATCAGCACTCACAAGAGCACTGGAGGCTTTTGCTTTCTCTAACCCAGGTGACCCAGACAGCTGGGTTAGAGAGGTTTAAAGTGAGCATGTGTGGCTGGCCATTGCAAGATGGAGGGCCACAGAGACATGCACACTTTAAATTAGTGCACAGGCAGCTCACCACCTTTCCCTGCTATTGCTGCCATTCAGTAGGGCCTGCCCCTGTCTTGACAATTGGTTCGGGACAGGTTGGCCAAAAATAAAATGGTAATAAATTAACTTAATTACTATTTTATTTTACGTCCCTGGGGCTTTTCTGGGGCATATCCATGGGGCGACATTCCTCCGCTATAAAGGAGGAGTCGCCCCGGTGTTTGATTTGCTAACCTCAGGCACTTTTGTTTTGATTCCCAGGTCTATTTACTGTCCCAGTCCGTCTTTGAAAGGTGGTGTTGATATAGCGCCTAAAGGTTTTGAAATTTGTAGGGGTGCATCATATTCACCGTTAGTTGGCATCCGCATATAATCAATGTATATTTAGATGTGTCGTGCAAAATGTATTAAGAAATGTATTAGCTATATCGCAGCATAGAAGTGTTAGAGATGTGAACATATATTGTGAATGTATTCAGTGAAATGCATGACGATTCGTTTCCGTTCAATGCAATGTATTAGGTTAAACGTGTAACATGATTAACATTGCTCATGTAGGTTGCTTATTCATGTATACGAAAGTAAAAGTACTAATGATTAGAATGTGATTTAATAGTGTGTTTAACCGAGTAGAGGCCTGAATGCACATATATCGTTGAGAAGAAAGGCCTGTTATTTCTTATGTTAGCTGAATGCGGTAGGCCGCAATGATTTATTCTAGTAGAGGTTTTGGGCTGCAGTAAATTGTAAAGTTAAAAGATGCGAAGTATTTTTTCATCCCATGATCTCACCGCAGGTGCAAGGACAGTTGGTTCGTTAGTAGAAAAGGTCTTTGTCTAAGAATTGAATTATGGGGGAAGCCAGACATGGGAGTACTTTGGAATGTGCCAATCGCAACTCCTAGTACTGACGGTGTCTGGGACTCAAGGCCAAGCTGATGGACGATGGAGGATGGACAGAGCTGGATGGAAAGTTACTGGAAGAAGACCTGGTCGAGGAGGTGTGCCGGAGGGCGTGTTCTGTGATTTGGGGTTTTGTATTAGGGACAGCGCCCCGAGGGTTGAGCAGAGAAGCGGTAGGCGAGGAGCTAGAAGGAGCGCTTTAGATCAAGCTCTCTAAGTGAAGACTTCTTAGGAGGCTTCACTTCTGACACCTTTTCACGATTTCTTGGGTCTTAAGGGAATGGTAAGCAGGGATGTCATCTAGCATTAAGTAGGGACAGAGATGCTTTGGTTTAATGATTCCTTATATTGACATTGGCTTGGTAGTTATCTACCTCATGCTTTTAGAAGCTGTACTTTTGTTTATATTTAGTCGAATGCTGATTCTTCGTAGAGTAGCATTTGTGTTAGTGCCCATTTACCTGTTGTGCCTTGTGTTAAGGTGCTTGTATCTGCAGATGTTTTTTCTGATAATAAAATCCCGAGAGAAATAGAGATTGAGTTTCGAGTCCTTAATTATGTCAAATTGCGGAAGGTATTCTCTGATAATTGTGTTTGCTCCCTCTATGCTATTGGGCAAGTAAAAAGGTTCAATCGACCAGAGTGGGTTCTTGGAATAAAGAGAAAACAAGAAAATTGGGCCCCAGCAGTTGGTAGCAGAGTCGGATGGTTACTTCCGATAGCGAGGGACGATTAGACTAAGATAAGTGATCCTTGAGACCCATAGACGATAAGTGATGGTGAATCATCAGACGGTGAGCAGCAGACGACGGCGGATGATGAACATAGACGGCGAGTAGCAGTGCGGCAGGAAGCAGCAGTTCGTGGAGTGAGTATGAATAGGATGATATGTTGTAGATTGCGGTGTTGATTCGTTGTGTGATGTGTTGCGGAGTTGGAGTGAATGTTGAGTGATTGTGAGATCAGGCTGTGAGCGCGCGCAGCCCGGGAATTGTGGTGTAGAAGACACCTGTGGTAGATTTTGTTGACCACCCAAAGGAGATCGTGAGGTACCATCGATCACCTGGACCGAGATAGGGGGAGCGAATGTGTGAGTGTATGACAACCTGACGCTGGTCGTGGGTTGCTGTGTGTGGATTTGGGTATTTGTAACCTATCAGAGGCGAACTGTCTGGCTGGACGGAGACAGACAGTTGCCAACCGAGGTCAACAATTTCGAGAGACTGTGGACGAACAGTCAGAGGCTGTGGACGGACAGCCAGAGAAGTAACTTGTTTGGGACAAACGGTTATTTCAGTGTATGAATGGGACGAGTGCAGGCGTGAGACGTAAAGCGTAAGGAAAGGGAACTGCTGCGAACGAAGGAAGGTGACGTCAGAGAGTGTTGCGCTGTGATAGGCTGGTTGGTGTTAGTCGCGCTGTTATTGGAGGGTTCGACATCAAGAGGTAAACAGTGTGTGAGATCGAATTTTGTCAATCATGAAGTGTTTTATGGTTTTTCGAGAATTGTGTAGAGGTTATAAACATGTGGTTACTCGGGAGGGAGAAGAAGCCCCTCCTGAGGATACTCCAGCACATTACATGGTGAAGAATGTGGGATTGCATACGATAATTTGGCTTGAGAATTGGCATAAAATGACTCAAAGTGAAGGAGAATTAGCATTTCTGAGGTATGGCTCATTTAGGTTAGCAGTGTTGTACCAGTTGAAGTCTGTGATGGCGGCTTTACGACCTTTGCCAAGGCCAACACAATTTGAAGCACTACATGCGTGGATTAGAGCAGCACATGATAGAGAAAGAGGAAAAAATCAGGAAAGGGTGAAAAAGTCGATCAGGGCTTTTCAGGATGCCAGATGGGATGCAGCGGAGAAAAGATGGAGAGTACAGGCAATAGAGGGAGAGAGACTGTATCTCTTATTGATCACTTCGGAGGGGGTAAAGAACGTAAAGTCAGAAGACGAGGATGATAGTGATACTGATGATAGCCTATTGGAGAGGTTGTTATCAGAGAGACCACCTTCGTATAACCCAGAGGTCCCAGAAGAGATGTTGGTTCGGATAGAAGAGACTAGAGGAGTAACGATCCAACCAGAGACGAGAGTAGAAGGAAGGATCTCGATAGGAACAGAGAGTACAAGGAGCCAGTCTGTGGCTAGCGTAAAGGTCGAGAGAGATGTGAGGTTACCGGATGCTCTAAAGGTACCGGTCACTATTGGACCTATTGTTTCGATTTATCACCCAGATTCAGAGGAAGTTGCAAACCCAGAGCAGACAGCCGAGGGGGTAAGGAGAGGGGTCGCAGGGAGTGGCCTAGTGGGTGGAATGGCCCGGACTCCGGACCCTATAGAATGGAGTACACCATTACCAGCCATGTCAGGCTCATCTAGGGGACAAGAAGAACGGAGACCAGAGAGGCCGAGGTCTCTGATGGAGTCGAGATCAGATTTACGATCATGGGTACCACCAGTGAGAAACCAAAGCCCAAGAGTGATGACAGCAGAGAGAGAGCGGGTCATTTTCATGGATCGGTCCGCTCCAATGGGTATACCAGAAGAGAGTAGGTCGCAGGACCAAGAATGTGAGGACAGCGGTAGGGAAGGGGTAATCTGCCGAGAAGTGCTGAGAGGAGCCCTGAAAGGGGGGATGATGATAGATGTAGTAAGGTTAAAGGCGGAAGTGGACGAGATAATAGGTGGAAACTTACCCCTTGAGAGAATATTAATATATGGACCAGATGAATTACTCTTCGTAGCGAAGGATGTGACTCGGAAGGCACGTGTTGCACATGAGAAATTGTCAGAATTGGCTAGGCGATATGAGGTGGATCTGTCCAAGACTAAAACATTGCAAGGAGGTCATAGGTTGCAGTACAGTGATCAGGAACTGGAGGAGAAAAGGGTTACTGGATTAAGGTCCCACAGCAGAGATCTGATCACAGCCATGCGTGCATGGATGATGCTTGATAAATGGGAAGAAAGATGGTCCAAGAAGAAAAGCTCTAGGAGAACGACAGGAGAGACCCCACCTCCGGGTGGAGGGGTGTTGGAGATAAGGAATTTCCCTTTGAGGGAAGTGCAAAATGGAGGATACATGCATGTGCCCTGGAGCAGGGGTGATTTGGCGGCGTTTACTAATGATTTTCCCCGGCTTAGGGAGAAGCCCGCAGAGTGGTATAAGCAGGTTGACCGCTTTGTCAAGATTTCAAAGGTATTGTGGATCGATCTGAATACCTTATTTGATATTGTGGTTCCGGGAGATTTGTGGGCAGCATGCAAGATTGCCATTGATTGGCCGACTTATGAGCCTGAAAGAAACGCGATCACGAATGGTCCGGCACTACTAGTGATGAGGAAGTACGAGCAAGTGATTACTTGGTTGAAGTCGAAGGTCTCACCACAAGACATTGATTGGGTGAAGATAGACAAGACAGTGCAGGAACCTAAGGAGACGGTACATGAATTCTATGAGAGACTCTTGCAGGCTTTTAAGCAGTACAGTGGCCTAGATGCGTTGGACACAAAAGATATGGGACAGTTTGTTTCAAAGTTTGTGTTGGGATTGAGGCCAGAGGTTAGTCTCATGATACAGCAGCATTTGATTTGTTGGCAAAACAAGCCGGTTGATGAGATTTTACGGTACGCCCGATATTGCACAGATGAGATTGAATCCAAGCACAGGAAGTTGAAAGATAACTTGATGCTTGTTCAGATGCAAACCGCTCAGGGACAGCCTAATGGGGGAGCGTTGGTAAGGAGACAGGGAAATTATCAGGCGGGAAATCAGAATGTTCAGGGGCAGGGTAGGCCAAGACCAATAGACCCTATAACAGGGATGGATGTGGCGACATTGAAAAAGACTACAGCATGTCATCAGTGTCACCAGGTTGGACACTGGAGACGCGAGTGCCGCCTGAACCCATGGAATCAGATACAGCAGGAAGGAGAGGTAGTTCAAGTCCCTGGGGCAGAGGCGGTGCTGACAGTGACTAGACCCAGAACGATAAAAGGGGGGACTGGTGTTCCGCAGGTGCAGGTACCCCAGCCACCCAGAATACAGAATGTACAGCAGGGAGCTAGAACCTATTTGCAAATGCCAATGTTTGAAGTGAGTGAGGAAAATGATACCAGCCTGTTGGCACGATCATGTTCAAACAGAGATAAGGATGGCATGCTTAGAGCCATCCTAGAAGTAGATCAGAAAGGACCCTTTGTGGAAGCAGATCTTGACGGTTACCCTACAACCTTTTTGGTTGATACGGGGGCTACCAGATCGACTATAAGATCGGCAGTGGTTCCAGGTCTAGCTCTTTCTGGACAAAGTATCCAGGTTGTTGGTGTGGCCAACAAGAAATTGATTAGTCCACTGACGGAGCCAATTCCAATCAGGATAGGAAATTTCAGTGATCGACACCAGTTCGTGGTGTGTGATTCTAGTCCGGTTTGCCTGTTAGGGAGAGATCTATTGTGCAAGCTCAACTGCACGATCTACTGTACCCCGAAAGGAGTGGAGGTACAGACGAGAGACGATGACGCGACCTTTAAGGTTGCGAATCAGCGTGTGTGTGTGGAAATGTACCCAGCATTGACGGTGGAGGAGCTTCCACTTGATCTGAGGGACTCAGTGTCTATTGAGGTATGGGACCTTAGTAGTGAGGAGATTGGTTTAGTCAAGGGAGTAGACCCAGTGAAAATCCAGATTAAACCAAACGTACAGTTTCTGAGGACACCCCAGTATAAGTTATCTCCTGAAACTATTGCAGGGATTAAAACTGTGATTGAGTCTATGATCAAGCAGGGAATACTGATGAAAATTATGGGTAGCCCATGTAATTCGCCTACCATGGGACTACAGAAACCAAGTGGGAAATTTAGGATTGTGCAGGATTTGCGAAAAATAAACGAAATAGTTGTTCCATGTTGTCCAGTGGTACCAAATGCATCTGTGATCCTATTTCAGATCCCATGTGAAGCTGAATGGTTCACAGTGATTGACTTGTGTCAAGCTTTTTTCTCGATTCCTCTACATGAGGAAAGCCGATTTCTTTTTGCATTTCGGCTGGAAAACCGTGTGTTAACGTGGTGTCGTATCCCACAGGGGTATACGGAGAGCCCATCTATCTTTAATCAGATCTTGAAGAAAAATCTTGAAGGCCTTGTGTTGCCACAAAACTCTGTTTTAGTGCACTTCATCGATGATCTGCTTGTTGCGTCGGAGACGGAAGACGCCTGCAGGATTGATACCGTTGCTCTGTTGAATTACCTGGGAGAGAATGGTCACAAGGTGTCTCCAAACAAGCTGCAATACTGTTTGAGCGAGGTACAGTATTTGGGGCACCGAATTGAGAAAGGCAAGAGAAAGGTGTCTCCAGATCGCATTGATGCGATTCTGAGAATGCGGGTTCCCTCGACTCAGAGGGAAGTCAGAATGTTTCTGGGAATGGCGGGCTATTGCCGCCAGTGGATCCCAAACTTTTCCTTTGAAGCAAAGCCTTTACAGCGGCTGACGCGTAAGGATGTGAGTGATCCGGTACCATGGGACGATGACTGCCTGAGGTCATTTCTGAGGCTGAGAGAAGCTTTATGCAGCCCGCCAGCTTTGGGAATGCCAGATTATAACAAGGCATTCGCCTTATTCTGTTGCGAAAAGGAAGGTTGCGCATTAGCAGTGTTGACTCAGAGTCACGGAGGTGTCCGTAGACCAGTTGCCTATTTTTCAGCTACTTTAGATCCAGTAGCTTCTGCGTTGCCCGGATGTCTCAGATCCGTTGCTGCAACAGGTGTCAGTATCGAAAGATGTGAGAGCATTGTGATGGGTCATCTGCTTACTGTTCATGTGCCACATTCTGTTGAGTTGTTGATGACTGGGACTAAAACACAGCACCTCACAAATAATAGGTTGACTCGTTATGAGCAAGTCATCCTTGCTGCAGACAATGTGACGCTGAA
This sequence comes from Triturus cristatus, assembly GCF_964204655.1. Lineage (NCBI taxonomy): Eukaryota > Metazoa > Chordata > Amphibia > Caudata > Salamandridae > Triturus > Triturus cristatus. The sequence goes on along the minus strand of NC_140591.1, from coordinate 138,660,878 downwards.
GAGGTGTTTGTCTCTATGTGACGGAACTATGCACCAAACCGAGACCTGACATTGTCGATGAACCGCTCCTAGTTTCAGATGAGGTTTTCTTTGTGGACGGTTCATGCTTAAGAGATAGTGTTGGTCGACTGAGAGCAGCGTTTGCTGTGTGTACCATCACAGGGGTGGTTGAAGCCGCTTGTGTAGAAGGAGTACACTCCGCACAGGTGGCTGAGCTTATTGCCTTGACCCGTGCCTGTTTGGCCGCTGATAAGATCCGTGGAACGATTTACACGGATAGTCAGTATGGGTTTGGTGTAGTTCATGATTTCGGACAGCTATGGTCCCAGAGAGGATTTATGACATCTTCTGGTTCACCCATCAGAAATGGGGATTATGTACGACAATTGTTGGAAGCATTGCAAAGTCCAGATGAAATTGCTGTTGTTAAATGTTCTGCACACACTAAAGGAAACGATTTTGTGTCATTGGGTAATAATTATGCAGACGAAGTTGCTCGATTTTGTGCAGAACAGGGATGTAATTTTACTGAGAAACATGTTGTAGAAAATGAAGAAAAAACAGATTACAATGTGATGTTAGCTATGGCAGACTCATGGGAGGAACTGAAGCAGGATATATGGGTTTCGAATGATGGACGAGCTGTGCTACCGGAATGTTTGCTAAATCCCATGGCGAGGTTGATACATGGTGCTGTACATCTTGGCAGGGATGCAATGATGCGAGTGTTTCGCCAGACGTGGTACAATCCAAAGTTTCGGACGGTAGCTGAAGCTGTGTGCCAGAGGTGTGTTACGTGTCAACAGATGAATGTAGGAAAGAGAACCGCTGTGACGTTGAGTCACATAGGTAGGTCAGGTGGACCTTTTAATAGAATGCAGCTGGATTTTATTGAAATGCCGAAGTGTAATGGGTTGAGGTACATATTAGTCATAGTATGTGTCTTTTCCAGGTGGGTGGAGGCTTACCCGACACGTAGGTGTGACACACTCACCGTAGCTAAGTTACTATTGAGAGAACTAATCCCGAGGTACGGTTTTCCGACCTCTTTTGAATCAGACAGAGGAACGCATTTCCACAGTGAAATCATGAAGCTGCTTTGTGCTGCATTGAATGTAGACCAAAGATTGCACTGCAGTTATCGACCAGAGGCTTCTGGGATTGTGGAGCAAGTTAATGGAACTTTGAAAGCCCGAATGGCGAAAGTGTGCTCTTCGACATCTTTGAAGTGGCCAGATGCATTACCTTTAGTTCTCATGAGTCTCCGTAGTGTCCCTGATAGGAGGACTGGATTGTCACCCCACAAGATCCTTATGGGAAGGGCGATGCGTTTCCCAGCAATACCTGCCACTGCTTTGATTAATATCACTGATGATATGATTTTGGACTATTGTAAAGGCCTGGTTGACGTGGTCCGTTCTGTGTCTCAGCAGGTGCAGACAGCAATGGTTCCAGCCGCAAGTGACCTGTGCCACGACTTGTGCCCAGGGGACTGGGTATTGGTGCGCAAACACGTGAGGAAGAGTTGTCTGGATGCACGGTGGCGTGGGCCATATCAAATCATTCTAGTTACGAACACTGCAGTGAAGTGTGGAGGATTGCCGAACTGGGTACACGCCTCCCATACCCGTAGAGTTCCAGCACCCTTGGAAGAAACAGCCCCTCTCGAGAACGAGAACCCAGCTGAGGTGGCAGAGCCATCTGAGAGGGCAAGTCAAGCTGTAGGGGTTGCTGACGCAGCTGGTTGTGCACAAAATCAAGGCGAAAGGGAACGTGAAAGTAACACTGAAACGGACTCGGAAGAAGAAGAAAGAGCTGCAGTGGGCAGTACCGAGTCAAATTCTGCCGGAGAAGAAAGCAGTGCACAGGGTACCAGTAGGGAGCGTGGAGGTGCCACAGAAGCAGAAAGGGTTTGGCCCGTGAGTCAGAGACGGGTAAACTTGAGATCGGCACCAAGAACAGATCTCGCCCCAGTTTCCGAAGAATCAGAAGCAGAGCAAAGTGACGAAGATCGACCCCAAGGTGCTCTGAGAAGATCGAAAAGAACAAGAGTGCCGTGTCAAAAGTACGCCTCACCAGAGTGGGCATACTCAGTGACTGATGCCAAGTTTACTGAACACGGTAAGGTTGAGATCGATCACACTGGTCAACAGTCTCCAGTTTCCGAGAGTGGAAGTGTTGTTGAAGATCCCAGTATTGGAGATCAAAGGAGTACTAACCATAAATATTCCGAATCCACCATTCTTGAGTATCATCCGTGGTCTGATTTTGGAAACGCTGGACTTCCCAACCTTTGCAGTCATACCAGCTCCCCAAGAACTGACAACCCTTAAACTTGAGATTTTGCAGGGAGTCCTAGAGCTGTTGGGATCGGCAGTTATTCTGGACTGAAAGAAAATTTGCCGTATATCAGTTTGAAAAGAAGATAACCTAGGCCCGAGAGGAAGAAGAATAAATTTAGGGATTTTCCGTTTTAAGGCGAAGAAGAATTAGGGAAGTCTTCCTTATCCAAAGAGATGAGAAATTGAACTCTGTTAGAGGTTTCCCCGGTTGAAGGGAGCAGCTGAACTGAATTGCTAAATGAGAAAAAGACTTGTGTCAGCAGAGACTGTACTGAACATTGAGAACATTTCAGAGATGGCGGAACCTGGAAATACACACCGTAGAGCCAAAATAGTGATAGGCACACTGTTAGGGGTAGTGATAGCTGTTATATTTGCAGTAGTAGTAACTTCGTACATGGTGGCCCATTGACAGGAGGGGGAAGTTCAGGGAACACCCACACCTACCACTCTAGGACAGGGAGGGGTCACTATTAGAGATCAGAGAGCTCAGACGCTTGAGGAGAGTTGTATGTTCCATATAGATTTGTCCAGAACTGACTTTAAACTTAATGCTTATGCGAAGCTGTTGTATGAGTATGTTGATGCGATGGATGCGAAGGATTGTTATGTGTGCATGCAGTTGCCTGCTTCAGTAGACGAAGGTATTAGATACCATCATCTCCCATTGACATATGGGATTTCTTGTAGCCTATTGCTTAGTTTGTTTTATGAAAGGAAACAGTTTGAGTATTTCTTTTCAAATTACGATACAGTACTTCCTGAAGTTCCGGCATACAAGCATTTGAATAAGTATGATTATTACAAGTCAGAGGATAGACTTCGGACGCATTTCATACCGACTGTGAAGCTAGATACAGCTTATGCTCATAGACATAATTTGACATGTTGGTTGTCCGAAACGGAAAAGAAGTTCATAGAGCAGATAGAGGATAGGTATAGAAAACTGACCCAGACACGAGATACAGGAGATAGTCCAGTGGATTGGACTGATGAGGAGAGATTGCACAAATCTAAGGGAAGTTATGGACCTATTGCATTAGATGAAGTACAGAAGGGGAAATTGTGTGTTGCCTGTCCTCAAACTCCTAAGGAGAAGGTTTTAGTAGGGCATAGTACGTGTGAACATACCTTTACCATGGAGGACTCTGCTAAGAACTTCATGCTAGGTCCGGTACAGGTGATTCTGACTGTGTATTATGTATGTGGGAGGAATGCATATGTGAAATTGCCTGCGAATTGGTATGGTACGTGTTATTTGGCTATCATTTTCCCAAAGATTTATCATGCTGAAGATTTGAATCTACTAGAGACGGGACGTCACTCTAAAGTGCGTAGAGCTGCAAATGCAGGAGTGGTGAGTGGTGATATATTCGGAGTGACTATACCTAGTTTGGATTTGGTCCTGAATGATGTGAAAATAAGAAGGTTGGCGACTGTGGTGGATGAATTGTCAATGAATTCGGCGAGGTCGTTGCTGCTGGTGAATGGAGAAATGTTATCGATACGGAATATGGTTTTGCAGAATCGACTTGCGTTAGATGTATTATTGGCAAAAGAGGGCGGAGTCTGTAAATTGCTGACGGTCCAGGAATGTTGCACATATATTCCAGACAATAGTAAGGACTTGGAGAAATACATAGACAACATTACCACAATCCATAAGGAAATAGTAGATTTGACAGAAGAGAATGTGTGGGAAAAGGTTGGTCAAGGATTTGGTCGAGTGGGAACTTGGTTTGCAAACTTAGGAATGAGATTTCTTGGATCTGTGTTGAAGCCAATCATAATTGCTGTGGTATGTGTGATCTGTCTGTGGGGATTTGTAAGAGCCTGGAAATGGTACAGGGGGAATAGGGTCGAAAGAGCCCTCAGAGCGAATGAGCAGACAATGGCGAAATTACAGGATCTGCAATATCAGAATCTTAAAAGGATGGAATGGATCCGACAGAATAGAGTAGTAGCAACTACCGTTTAGATCAGCTTCTTATTTCAGGAGAAATGAGGATATGATGGTGTGATGACAGTTGTCATCAAAGGGGGGAACTGATGTAGCGCCTAAAGGTTTTGAAATTTGTAGGGGTGCATCATATTCACCGTTAGTTGGCATCCGCATATAATCAATGTATATTTAGATGTGTCGTGCAAAATGTATTAAGAAAGTATTAGCTATATCGCAGCATAGAAGTGTTAGAGATGTGAACATATATTGTGAATGTATTCAGTGAAATGCATGACGATTAGTTTCCGTTCAATGCAATGTATTAGGTTAAACGTGTAACATGATTAACATTGCTCATGTAGGTCGCTTATTCATGTATATGAAAGTAAAAGTACTAATGCTTAGAATGTGATTTAATATTGTGTTTAACCGCGTAGAGGCCCCAATGCACATATATCGTTGAGAAGAAAGGCCTGTTATTTCTTATGTTAGCTGAATGCGGTATGCCGCAATGATTTATTCTAGTAGAGGTTTTGGGCTGCAGTAAATTGTAAAGTTAAAAGATGCGAAGTATTTTTCCATCCCATGATCTCACCGCATGTGCAAGGACAGTTGGTTCATTAGTAGAAAAGGTCTTTGTCTAAGAATTGAATTATGGGGGAAGCCAGACATGGGAGTACTTTGGAATGTGCAAATCGCAACTCCTAGTGCGGACGGTGTCTGGGACTCAAGGCCAAGCTGATGGACGATGGAGGATGGACAGAGCTGGATGGAAAGTTACTGGAAGAAGACCTGGTCGAGGAGGTGTGCCGGACGGCGTGTTCTGTGATTTGGGGTTTTGTATTAGGGACAGCGCCCCGAGGGTTGAGCAGAGAAGAGGTAGGCGAGGAGCTAGAAGGAGCGCTTTAGATCAAGCTCTCTAAGTGAAGACTTCTTAAGAGGCTTCACTTCTGACACCTTTTCACGATTTCTTGGGTCTTAAGGGAATGGTAAGCAGGGATGTCATCTAGCATAGAGTAGGGACAGAGATGCTTTGGTTTAATGATTCCTAATATTGACATTGGCTTGGTAGTCATCTACCTCATGCTTTTAGAAGCTGTACTTTTGTTTATATTTAGTCGAATGCGGATTCTTCGTAGAGTAGCATTTGTGTTAGTGCCCATTTACCTGTTGTGCCTTGTGTTAAGGTGCTTGTATCTGCAGATGTTTTTTCTGATAATAAAATCCCGAGAGAAATAGAGATTGAGTTTCGAGTCCTTAATTATATCAAATTGCGAAAGGTATTCTCTGATAATTGTGTTTGCTCCCTCTACGCTATTGGGCAAGTAAAAAGGTTCAATCGACCAGAGTGGGTTCTTGGAATAAAGAGAAAACAAGAAAATTGGGCCCCAGCAGTGTTCTATCTCCTGTGCTCCAATAAATATTTTTGTATGTATAACCAGTGATTGCAGATAGTCTATAACACGATCCTGGTTCAAGTCTAGCGAGGGGTCAAGCTTTGGAAATATAGGGCGTGCATGTTTCAAATGACCATGGTATAGAAATCTGAACTTAATCCGATGATCCATAGGAAGGAAGTGGAGCGTTTTCAAGGTACCTGATGTTGCATTTGCTGACAACAAATCATTAGTCAAGTGAACCTTGACTAGGTACCATTTCAGCTCTACATGTTGACTCCTTTGGAAGTGAGATCAGGGTGGTCGGGGTCAAAAATGAATGCAATAGACCACGAGGCGACAAGAGTGAGTAAAAGCGGTCTGAGAATTGCAGACGCTATGGTGATTTGAGGACAAAAAATAAATACATGTTGGCTCATTTAAAAGATTGCTAGTGACATACATATCGCGGATTGGTGGAAGTTCACCTCTTTGAAACTGATTATTTAAATAGTTTGTCCCATGCTAAGCCCCATGCCTTATCAAGGGTAAGGTCTATATGTTGAGCATGGATTTTTCATTGGTGCCGCCAGTAGCAGGATGTCTGTTGCGGCTCCATTAACTCTTTAGCTGTTAAAGCTTTCCTCGCTGCAGTGTGGTCTCCATTTTTTTATGTTTAGGACATTTTGTGCTTAAGCCTTAATTAACTCTATTCTACAAAAGTTATCTGGACCACATTTTCATATTTTGTTCCACATTTTGGGGATTCTAAAGGTACCCAGGTATTTGTGGATTACCTTAGAGGCAATGGAGTAAATGGCTAAATATTGCAACAATTACATTTTTTGGGGGAAAAATTTGAAAACAGTTCTGTCAAAGAAAGCTATTTTTTTGTGTGAGAATTCCAATAGAAGCCCATGCAACATGGGCTTCTATTGGAATTCTCTGCGGCATATTATCAAGCCCATTATCGCCGCTTTAGCGGCAGTTTTCTGCCGCTAAAGCGGCGATAATTTTATCGCCATTTCTTGGTAATATGCCCCGTTGTAGCATAACAAATCTGCAAAAAAAAACTGAAAAAAGTTAATTTGATCTGGGATCGACATGGCAAGTACAGGTTTGTCAAGTGGGGTTAAAAAAAGATGGGATAAATAAAGGTGACATTTCATTGAAATCTTAGCACACCAATAGAAAAAAATTGCATTAAAGGCGATCGTTATTCAAGTAGTGCCTTAGCTTGGTTTGGTACAAGTTTGTTAAGTAGTTTTTAAGAAATAAGGGTTAGAAAAGCATCCTTTGAGGACCTGAACTTCATGTATTAATCAAGTTCATGATATCTGGAACGACATTCCACATTGTCTGCAAAACCATTTGTGGATCCAAATTCAAATAAAAATTCACATCCCACTGAACAAAGGAGTATTTTCTCCTGTCATAAATTTCGAGCTTGCGGACGCAGATCAGGGTCAGTGGACCTGAAGCTCTCTGAGTGGCTGGCCACGACTTGAATAAAAATATTGTGCCTGATCACAGAATTTGGAAACTCAGTTGGCGCATCCTGAGAAATAAAAATGAAGGAGCTATAAGAAGGTAGGGGAAGCATGCCTGATTTCCTGGCTCAGGTAGGTCCTAAAAGTAACAATAAATGTGGCCACTGGATTCAAGAGTTCAAAGGCTAGGTTTGCGTTCACTAGTGTGGCCTCCGAAGTCTGCATACCAAGGTGAAAGGTCCACCGACCTATGATAAGAGGGCCTTTTGGTCACTTGCTGCACATCTGGCAGGGTTTGTAGATATGTTACTGAGTCCTCAAACTCTTTGTAATGCCCAACAGCAGTCAAAAGTTGTGCAAGAGTTTGCCACCAGATAACAGGGTTCCCACACCATTGGACCATTGGCCAGGCACTGCGGCCACTCCCACTGCATGCAGCCAAATGTGGGTTGGGCGCAGGACATGGCTGTAAACTGGCACCTGTGGCCAACCCCCACTGTGCATGGTGAAAGGCAGTAAACAGCAGATTAGGTTTCACAGATTAGGGTTCATAAATTGGATGTTGTACTGAAAAACGAGGTTAAAGTGATGTTTTGATTAGCTTTTGTTGTAGCACCTGATCGTATGTTTGTAAAAGCTAAATAAAATCACATTACAAACCACATGGACCATGGTTACAATGCAAGACCTTAAAACCAGTGTAATTCACCAGTTATATTTATCTCTGCAATCAATAACTCTGACGTGCGACGCAAACCAAACCTTACACACAAAAAGTAATGCTTATAGCCTCGCAATATTTATACCTATAAGCAACAACACAAAAAAATACAAAGTCATTAATTAACAAGACATACTCAAACCAATAGATAATCCTGTATTCACAGTCATCTCTTTCGTACATGCTGATGCTAATGTGATATGTAATTTAATCTTTAGTATTATGTAGCTTTTGATTTATCTGGCACATCAAGGGTGAGATCATAAACCATGCATTCGGAATACAAGTTAGAATTTACATGGTCGATGTGCAAGTTAGCTAGAAGACCTAACAATAACAGACACATTTTCAAGGATTTTAGTTTTTTTCTCTATAACAAGAACTTGACTATACAACCGTGGGCCTCATTATGATGTCCGTCAGAAAGCAATCCGACCGACTCTTTGTTGGAATCGGTTCCAACTAACACGTGTTCAGCGAGTCCGAACCTATAACGATGGTTCTGAACACCGTTCGGAAAGTCTCCCATTGACTTCAATAGGAACCTTTGTTTCGACCGACAACACAGGCTCCCATTGAAAAAAGGGGTGGTAGCGGAAAACGTTCCACCATGTCGCAGGCACCTCATAGTGTCTGCCACACAGTGCATGATTTAACAGGCGGGGACCCTTGGGTACCACCATGACCCTATTAGAGGCCTCAGGATAAAGGGGGGCCTGTTAGGGGCCCCAAAATCAGTTTTTGACAGCCTTTTCACGTCAGACAGACCGAGTCGGAAAGGCTGTCAGAATCCAACATAGGTTCCAACACAGTTTAGGAGAATCCGAATGCCGTTCCGACTGACATATTAATCTTGCCCTATATCTATATATATCTCTAGATATATATAGAATACTGGCAGTCGCAAGTAGGTAGTTATAGTTAGGACCTAGTTTCCATTGGAATAGCGGTTTTTGACATGTCTATATCTTTGGTGCTGTTAGACGAATCGTCACAAAATTTTGGAAAAAAGTGCGCCGGCAATGCGCCGGCAATTCTAGTTGTGAAGGGAAAGTTCTGGGGTGATCCGACAAGCGGGGGCCGAGAAAAAGGGGGGTAAAAAAATGTACATTTCCCATGTTAATTCCCATAGGAATTTTAGACGCACCTCAGCTTGAACTGAATAACACCAAATTAGGCAGAACGGTAGCTGTTGCACCAGAAAGCAACCTTTATGTGAATTGGTGTAAATCTGTCCAGTAGTTTTTGGGGCTATTAAAGAAAACCCAAATTTGTATATCTAGGGATGTGGATCGTCCAAGGATCCAACAGTCCCTGTGTTGAAAATTGATTGGCTTCCAACACTTCAACCAGGAAGTGTTGGCAGCCGTGTTGGGACTTGGCTTCAGCCAAGTCCCCCCCCCCAAAAAATTTAAAAAGAAAAGGGGGTGGGGCAGGAATACCCTGACCCCTTTGCTCTGGTCCTGGGGTCCCTCTGGAACCACATCAGGGCAAAAACAGCACTTTTTCAAAGTAACATTTGCTATAAATTGTACAAAGCTGCGAATCTGTGACAATTTACAAAAAAAACAAGATTGTTACTATTCAAATATAAAAATCAACAAACATTGTGTAGTTCCTCCGTTTCTCTGCAATGGTGAGTCCCAGAGCTTTCATGAAACCTGAGTACTCTCCCAGCAGGGTTTACACGCTATTTCTGTGCCGCTGGCCCTAGAGAATATTGCACGTTTATTGCCTGACTGCTAATTCAGTGGCGGACTGTATAAAAGTTCACCTCTCCCTAGAGAATCAGATAACTGTAGACTTTAATTACATTTTAGCACAGAGTAAACACAAGCCAAAAGACAGCTCCATAGTTGAGGTTTAACAGTATGTGGGTGCAGTACACTGAATGTAAGAGAGAGGGTATTGGAGCACATTTTCATGGCACCAGTTAAGGACACTCCTGATTTTTGTAGGCACAGGAAGATTAAGTGATTCCCCCAAAATCACAGGATGTTAAACATACACCGAGACTTGAACCTGGTTCCCCAGCTCTAAAGTTGGCAGCTCTGGCCTCTATGTCACACCCTCTCCCCACTTGTAGGGTTTCATGGTTAGTAGTTAGTTCCGTTATAGGTGGTGAAAATAGGAGCAATGGCCTGGGGCAAGCTGCCTCCTGACGAGAGCCCCAGCACTTATTTTTTCACAAATTAACCACTGGACCTAACTATAATGTTACTTAATCCTTTGTTTTTTCTCATGATAGATAGATAGATAGACCAACAGACAGAGAGTTCCATATATAAAATATTACAATTGGGTCTGATGTCACAATGCTTCCTGGCAGAGCCAACAGCCCTGGGGAAAGCCAGGTCCGGTCATGGAGCGTAATTAAAGCATATGTTAAAGTACAGGCAGAAAGGAGATATTTATGGCAACATGTTTATTTTTTAGCACTTCTACGGTAATCATAGAAATGTTAGAATCTTTCTGTATGCTTCTACACATTCTGAGCTTTGTGCCTTTTTCTTTTAAACCTGAATTGCATTTAACCGATTCTAATATCTTTTTGCCACACATATCTGTAGATAAGTAGGATTTGCTTTTATGGTTACCCCCACTTTTTGCCTGGTGCTATGTCTAGTCTGACTGGGATCCTGCTATTCAGGACCCCAGCCTCTCTGCTTTCTCCCCTAAATTATTATGGTAGGTACTTAGGTACATCCCAGATTAGATACTGGGGTACCCTTATCAGCCCCTAGTATATGGTACCAAGGTACCCAGGGCATAGGTTACCCAGTGGTCCCCCATAGGCTGAAGCATGTATTATGCCACCTATGGGAGACCATGCAAACTATCACTGCAGGCCTGCCATTGAAGCTTCTGTAAACTGGGGTTAATTCCACTTACAAAAGATATAGGTTTCCTATATCTAGGGTTACTTCACTTAAAACCTATAAATTACCCCTACAGCAGGTCTTTTAAATCATGAAGGCAGGGTGCTTGGTTCTAATTGTGAGGGTGCCCCTGCATGAGCAGGACACTCCAATAGCCTTCAGAGTCCATTCTCCCGGGTTGTGAGACTCCCACATAACATATAGAGGGACACCGCGTCATTACGCGAAGACCATCTCGAAACTCGCTGTAACAAACCATCAATCAATCAATCAATCAATCAATCAAATCATTTGTAAAGCGCACTACTTACCCGTGAGGGTTTCAAGGTGCTGAGGGGGGAGGGCGGGGGGGGTGCTGCTGCTACTGGTCGAAGAGCCAGGTCTTGAGTCGTCTTCTGAAGGTCAGCAGGTCTTCGGTTTGTCGTAGGTTGAGGGGGAGGGTGTTCTAGGTCTTGGCGGCGCGATGGGAGAAGGACCTGCCTCCGGATTTGGTTCTGCAGATGCGCGGGACCGTTGCCAGGGCGAGGTCAGCAGAGCGGAGTTTCCTGTTGGGTACGTAGAAGGAGAGTCGACTGTTGAGATAGGCTGGGCCGGTTTTGTGGAGTGCCTTGTGTGCGTGGACCAGGAGCTTAAAGGAGATTCTTCTGTCAACGGGGAGCCAGTGCAGGTTCCTCAGGTGGGGGTTGATGTGGTAGCGGCGTGGGATGTCGAGGATTAGGCGTGCAGATGCGTTCTGGATTCTTTGCAGTCTGTTGATGAGCTTGGATGAGGCTCCGGCGTAGAGGGCGTTTCCGTAGTCGAGTCTGCTGCTGACTAGGGCCTGGGTGACTGTTTTCCTCGTGTTTGTCGGGATCCATCTGTAGATCTTGCGGAGCATGCGGAGGGTGTTGAAGCAGGTGGAGGAGACTGCATTGACTTGTTTGGTCATTGTGAGTTTTGAGTCGAGGATGACTCCCAGGCTGCGTGCGTGGTTGGTTGGGGTCGGGGGTGTCCCCAGTCATGCGGGCCACCAGGAGTCGTCCCACACTGAGGGGTTAGACCCGAGGATGAGGATCTCCGTCTTGTCTGAGTTCTGCTTAAGACAGCTTTCCTTCATCCAGTCGGGGACGGCCTTCATTCCCTGGTGGAGGTTGGATTTGGCGGTGAGAGCGTCCTTGGTGAGGGAGAGGATCAGCTGCGTGTCGTCGGCGTAGGAGATTATGTTGAGGTTGTGCTGTCGGACGATGCGTGCTAGTGGTGCCATGTAGACGTTGAACAGCGTCGGGCTGACGGAGGATCCTTGTGATTCGCCGCAGATGATTTCGGAAGCTTCGGATCGGAATGGAGGAGGCGGACTTTCTGAATTCTGCCGGTGAGGAAGGAGGTGGTCCAGTCCAAGGCCTTGTCACGGTTCCCTGCGTCGTGGAGGCACGTGCGTAGTGTGCGGTGGCAGACGGTTTTGAAGGCGGCGAAGAGATCCTGGAGGATGAGGGCCACCGTCTTGCCGTTGTCTAGTAGGATCCTGATGTCGTCTGTGGCGGCGATGAGGGCGGTCTCGGTGCTGTGGTTGCTGTGGAATCCTGATTGGGAGGGGTCCAGGATGTTGTTGTCTTCGAGGTGACGGGAAAGCTGGATGTTAACTATCTTCTCGATGACCTTTGCTGGGAACGGAAGCAGGGAGATGGGCCGGAGGTTCTAGAGGTCGCTCGGAACCATGTCATGTTTGGTATCAAACATGTTGGAATCATACACCCACACCATAAACGGTGTGGGAGGTATGATTCCAAGCACTGTAAAGGCCCTCCATTAGGTCTTTAGTGCTCCCGGTACCAGTCTTCTAGACCCAGACAACACAACATGGCTTCTGCCGACCAGCTCGTCTGCTGCAATGGCCGTGCCTGTGCTCCATACAGGAAACCTTCTAAGGCCTGTGGGCATTCAATACAGCTGAAGAAATCTCCCTTGAAGTGAAGCAGTCACTTCCCTACATCTGCAAGCACCGCAACTAAGCTGACCAGTCTGCTGATCCTGGTCTCCCACGGACTCCAAAAGGCTCAGCAACACAGGTGGTGGTTCTTCACATCCCTCGAGGCCTGCCCTATCCTCTCACCAAGCTTGAGGCCAGTATCCCTCGTCAGAGCCACAAGAACCAAACCCTTGTGCATCACATCAATTTGCCATTGCAAAGGCTTGTTGGCATCCTTCCATCAAGATATTTGGGCTCCAAGAAGACCCAACCTCAAGCATCTCCAGTGACCAGAATCTTTGACCACACAGCATTGCTTGCACCGTGGGTCTGCTTCTTTGGCAGTTGCTCAAGGTTCTCTTGCGACTCCAGGGCCTCCGGCCTGTGTGTCCTGTCGAGGGTCACATTAGAATTCTTTGGGCTCCCCTGATTGCTCGGGACCTACCCTGCTTATGGTGAGTCTCCTGGACCTTGCTGGTCCCGACATTGCACCTTCTTCAACTTCCACGTAGGTAGCAGTTGTCAACGCTTGTTGGTAATCCCACGGGACAGTGACCCCCTCAACTCTCGACATCCGATTTGAGACAGCTGGTGTACAGCTCCTGGTCTTCCACAGTGTCGCCTTGCCCTACACAGCTGCAGTTTCAAGGTCACTGTCAGTTCTCCTGCAGCACCATACATTGGTGGGCACTTCCGTGCCTCATGGTCACTCATGAGTGGCATAGACTGTGTCCCCTCTGCTTGCAGGTTCTTCACACCTTGAATCCACCTTTGGGTTCCACAGGGCACTTTCTCCTTCTCCAGCAGCGGTATCTTTGAAATCCTCCATGGGTTGGACGGCGGTTTTGGACATCCCACCTATGCACCCGGCTTCCCTGGTGCAGGTATCCTGGTTTCTAAGGTATCCACGGGTGGGGTGCCTCTCCAACCTCTTGTCCTCCACGGGGTTTCTTCATGGTCCACTGGGAAGGGTCCTCTTTCTTTAAAATTGCAACCGCAACTTACACGTTGATTTGTACGGAGAACGCAATCATGTTCCTAAACTGCACACGACCTCCGTGGGGCTCCTAGATACTCACCTTGGGTGGTTCCTTGGGTCCCTGGCACTTCTACGTCCTTTGAGTATTTTCTTGACTTGAGTCGTGGTTTGCATATCACGATTTTAGTATATGGTTGAGTCTCCCCCTGGGGACCACTTTGTATCCTGTGCTACTTGTTTTTATTGCAAAGTATTGTGTGTCTTATGTAAATCTCCGGCTAGGAGTTATCTGTATGTGTTAATGAGTGTCTTATACTATATACATATTTTTATAAATACACTGTGTGGTTCTTTTTCACTTAATCGATACCTATAAGATTATGTTCTGGTAAAACAAGCTGCTTAACACTCCTTCTGGACAAAGCCTGAAGGCTGCTCTCCACAGCTAACACTTAGAGAGCGTTCTAAGGTTGTCCATAAGGGTTGTCTGGATCAGTGCAAGGTGTCCACTTACATAAGTGAACATCATATACTGAGCCAGCCTCTCACATTGGTGGCAGCAGTGGGATTTAAGCCTGCATTGTTTTACCAGATAATCTTGGGGCTGATTAATTGAACAACCATCACTAATACTAGGCACATATTTTACAAGCTTAGAATGTGTAATTTCTACTGAACTTAGTTTTGGGTGGTTAAGGATCTAGCACACCCCTTTCTCCAACCCCAGAGAGTTTAGTTCCCACTAGGTTAGGTATGTGCAACACCTCACTATATCTAGTATGTCTTCTAAAGGAGATGCCAGTGGATCTCTGCCTTCTAGATACAGTGACCTCACGTTTCAGGAACTGAGGGCCCTATATTCCTTAGGAAGCTTAAGACAGGGAAAGGCCCTAATACTCAATGCTTCCTAGACGTGTTACTTTTGTATGAACTGCAGAAAGCTAGTGGGTCAAATGAACAGGACAGAGTGGGTGGGCCAGGGACAGAAGAAGGGTCAGGAGGGAACCCCCTTGTTGACCTTAATTCTGACCCTGACCAGGAATAGTCTTATGACTCCCGCCTGGAGAACTCAGAGTATAGTGCTGATGGCACAGAGGGTGCCCCCAGAAGTTGGTCTCCCTTTGTTCCTCCTGGGAGGGTCCAGATTAGACCTCCTCTAGAGACTCCAATGCTTCAGGACATTCTATAGGGACCTCCATATCTAGTAGGAGGGACAACTCTTTTGACAGGGAGTACCAACTGTTTGAACATGAGAAAGCAAGACTTAGACCCAGGCAAGATCAGTTGGCCCTTGACAAAGAGTTCCTAGAAATCCAGAACGCTAGGAAGAAATTGAGACTAGAGCCCCGTGATGGCAGCAACAGTGTCCCTAGGGTTAGAGAAACTTCTTTTGACCATAGGAACCTGAACAAGGTAGTCTCTCCTTACCAGAAGGGGGATGATATCTTTAAATGGATCACTGTTTTGGAGAGGGCCTGTAAAGCTCAGAGGGTCCCTTAAGAGCAGTGGGCAACTATCTTGTGGCTTTCCTTTGCTAACAAAGGTAGAGATAAGCTCCTCACTGTTATAGAAGAGAATGCTGACAATTACTCAGTACTGAAGAGTGCTCTCATAGATCGGTTTGGCTGAACAGTATGGGATCAAGTTCAGAGACACCCAGAAGGCACACACCCAGGACTGGGTAGATTTTGTGGGCAGTGCTATTAAGGCCCTGGAAGGCTGGCTTCATGGAAGCAAGATACAGGATTATCAAGGGTTGTATTTGATTAGGAGGGAGCAGATCCTTCATAATTGTCAGAACCAGTTTTTGCACCAGTACCTGGTGGACTCTGATCTGACCTCTCCCCAAGAATTGGAAAAGAAGGCAGACAAATGGGTTCACACCAGAGTTATGCTGAATAACCATGGAAATGGAGGTGACCAAAAGCAAGATTGTCCTGAGTTTTAGGATAAGGGTGGGGACAAGGCTAAAGATTAGAAAGAGTCTTCTCAAGGGCCCTAAACACCTGCATCTGGGGTGAGTCCCAAAATTCCAAGTAAAGCTAAAAGAAACCTTTGTGTTACTTCTTTAACATTGGACAAAAGATGCTGATTGTCCAAAGGCCAAGGAAACTACTCCTACTACCACTGCCCCTAAGGCACCATCTCCCCTAGCACAAGTACATGTGGTAGTACAGCAAACACGGGATTAATGAGGTTGACCTTGGGTACTGAGATGGGTTCTGACTTAGTCAGAACACCAGCTGAGGCTGTTTTAGTGTGTGATGGCGGCATGGATCTTGCCACCTTACTAGTCAGTCCCACTAACTTGGGCAAGTACAAACAACAGCCTTTAATCAATTGAAAAGAAGCAAAGGCTTATAGGAATACAAGGTCCAGTGTCACTATAAGAACCGAGAAACTTGTATCTCCTGAACAGGTCATACTTGGACAAGTGTACAAAATCACCCGCACTAGCAATGTTAGGACTGACCTTTCCTTGGCAGTTGTGAACCTCAGCTTGCGAAGGGTAACTGGACCTAAGAGGGTTGTGGTATCTACAGACTTACCTGTAGATTGTTTGCTGGGCAATGACCTAGAAACTTCAGCTTGGTCTGAAGTAGAGTTCAGGGCTCATGCAGAGATGATGTGCATCTCTGCCAGTGTGTTTGCTGTCACCAGGGCTCAGGCCAAACAGCTCACTACTGGAAAAGCCCTGGATCCTGGATAAATGGACCAGGTGCTTCCAAGGGAAGGAGCAGGAAGGGTTCCGGAATTGTCCTCCTAACAAACTCTCAGTGAAGATCAGTCTCCTGAGAGAGATGAACTTAGCCCTTGTGAAGGAACTGTCACAGAGGAGCTTGGCCTGACCAGGCAGAGTTCTTGGGGGCAAGGGGCCCTTCCAGGGCAGATTTAAGTTTGGAGCAGCGGTCCTGCCCCTCTCTTGAACCTCTCAGACAGCAAGCTGCTGCTGAGGAAGCAGGGAATATCAGTGGGTCCCAAACAATCTATTGGGAGGACAGACTTCTATACTCAGAAGATAGAGACGTGAAGCCTCGTCCCACCAGGAGGTCAGTAATACCCCAGAAGTTCAAGGTTTCCTACTCTCCCTAGCACATGCTATTCCTCTTGCAGGACACTTAGGGCAAAGCAAGACTTGGGGCAGGCTTGTCCCTCGCTTTCACTAACCCCATATGTCTGAAGACACAAAGGTGTTTTGCCACTCCTGTGCCACTTGCCACGCCAGTGGTAAGTCAGGTGGCACCAAAAAGGCCCCCTTAATTCTACTTCCAGTGGTTGGGGTTCCCTTTGAGAGGGTAGGGATTGACATTGTTGGTCCCATGGACCCTTCAACTGCATCTAGGCACAGTTATATACTACTGGTGGTGTACCATGCCACTAGGTACCCAGAAGCTATTCCCCTTAGGACCACCACAGCTCCTGTGGTGACTAGGGCACTCATGGGTATCTTTTCCAGAGTGGGTTTCCCTAAGGAGGTCTTAAGTGACAGTGGTACCAACTTCATGTCAGGTTACATCACTGCAATGTGGAAAGAGTGTAGAGTAAACTATACGTTTACCACAGCCTTCCATCCACAATGCAATGGGCTAGTTGAGAGGTTTAACAAGACCCTCAAAGGTATGATCATGGGACTCCCATACAAGCTTAGGTGAAAATAGGATGTCTTACTACCCTGCCCTCTCTTTGCCTACAGAGAGGTTCCCCAGAAGGCGGTTGGCTATAGCACATTTGAGCTTCTGCTTGGACATTCAGTTAGGGGTCTCTTGTGTCTAGTGAAGGAAGGTTGGGAGCAACCTCGCAAATCTCCTTAACAGGACATTATGGACTATGTCCTTGGCCTGCGTTCAAGCATGGCTGAGTACATGAAGAAGGCCAGCAAAAACCTGGAGGCCAGCCAAGAACTTCAAAAAGATTGGCATGACCAAAAGGCTGTCTTGTCTATTTACCAACCAAGTCAGAAAGTGTGGGTGTTGGAGCCTGTGGCCACAGCAGCTCTCTAAGATAAGTAGACTCCACAACATACTTGAACAAAAGGGTAAGGTCACTTACTTGGTGGACCTAGGTACTCCAAGAAGTCCCCATAGGGTACTTCATGTGAACCGCCTGAAACCTTTTGTTGACAGAGCTGACATGGGCTTGCTCATGGCAACTGATGAAGGACAAGAGGAAGAGAGTGGCCCTATCCCTTATTTCCTCTCTGAGAACCCTGATAATGGATCAGTAGATGAGTAGCCTTAGCAGGCAGCCTCACTGATCAACAGCAGTCTGTTTGCAGACAGGTCCTCAATAACTATAGACATATGTTCTCCCTGATACCTAGTCAAAGCACCTGGTATGCCCATGAAGTGGACATAGGTGACATTCTGCCTGTGAAGAATAAAATTGACAGACAGCCTGACAAAGTCAGAGAATGCATCAGGACAGAGGTCAAAAAGATGCTGGAATTAGGGTTTTTTGAGCTTTCTGATAGCACCTGGGCTAGTCCAGTAGTCCTTGTGCCAAAACCTCACACCAAGGGTGGAAAAAGTGAGATGAGGTTTTGTGTGGACTACAGAGGCCTCAATGCAGTCACTAGGACTGATGCTCATCCAATTCCCAGTGCAAATGAACTCATAGATACTTTGGCCTCAGCCACGATTCTGAGCACATTTGACCTTACAGCTGGCTACTGACAAGTCAGACTAGCTGAGGACGCCAAGTCAAAAATAGCATTCTCAGCCCCTAGTGGGCATTATCAATTTATTGTGATGCACTTTGGTCTGAAGAATGCCCCTGCCACATTTCAGAGGCTGGTAAATGAAGTCTTAACAGGTCTGGAAGCCTATAGTGCAGCATATCTGGATGATATAGCTGTCTTTAGCTCCACTTGGGGAGATCACCTAGTCCACCTCAGAAATGTTCTGGAAGCCCTGCAAAAGGCAGCCCTCACTATGAAGGTCACCAAGTGCCAGATAGGGCAGAGCAAGGTTGTATACTTGGGCCACCTGGTAGGTAGAGGCCAGGTTCATAAAATTGTAGAGCAAAATCGAGACCATTGTGGACTGAGTTGCTCCCACTACCCAGACTCAGGTCAGAGCTTTCTTGGGTCTGACTGCCTACTACAGAAGATTTGATAAGGGATATGGGCCCATTGAGACTCCCCTAAATGATATGATATAAAAAAAAATGCCCAAGAAAGTGCAATGGACAGTAAGCTGTCAAAAGGCATTTGATGACCTAAAGCAGGCCACGTGCACTGCTCCCATCCTGCAAGTACTGACTTTCATTGTCCAGAAAGGTGCATCTGAGGTAGGGGTAGGGGCTGTGTTATCACAACTTAATGCAGAGGGCCGGGATCAACAAGTAGCTTTTATAAGCAGAGGTTTCACCCGCAGGGAGAAACATTGGACAGCCATCGAGAGGAGACATTTGCTGGGGTCTGGGACTTGAAGAAGCTGAGGCCATGCATGTTTGGCACTCAGTTCATTGTTCAGACAGACCAAAAGCCCCTCTTATGGCTTAAACAGATGAAGAGTGAAAACCTCAAACTTTTGAGGTGGTCCATTTTCCTGTAGGGAATGGACTATTCAGTGGAACATAGACCTGGGAGTAACCATGCCAATACAGATGGACTCTCCAGATATTTCTACTTAGAAAATGTAAACTCAACTGGGCAAGGTTAGTCTCATCTCCTTACGTTTGGTGGGGAAGGGGTTTTGTAGGAAAGTAAGATCTGCTTTCATGGTTACCCCTACTTTTTGCCTGGTGCTATACTGTTTCTGTCTAGTCTGACTGGGATCCTGCTAATCAGGACCCCAGTCTCCCTGTGTTTTCCCTACATTATTATGGTAAGTACTTAGTTACATTCCAGATTGAATACAGGGGTACCCTTATCAGTTCCTAGTATAAGGTACTAAGGTACCCAGGGCATAGGTACCCCACAGGTCCCCCATAGGCTGAAGCATGTATTATGCCACCTATGGGAGACCATGCAAACTATCACTACAGGCTTGCCATTGTAGCCTGTGTAAGCTGGGGTTAACCCCACTTACAAAAGATATAGATTTCCTATATCTAGGTTCACTACACTTAAAACCTATAAGTCACCCCCACAGCAGGCCTTTTCAATCCTAAAGGCAGGGTGCTTGGTTCTAAGTGTGAGGGTACACCTGCATGAGCAGGACACCCCAATAGCCTTTGGAGTCTATTCTCCCGGGTTGTGAGACAGCTATATGACATATAGAGGGGCACCACGTCATTACGCGATGACCATCTCAAAACTGGCTGTAAGTAACCCTGTCATGTATGTTAACAAACATGTTGGAATCATACCCTCACACCGTAAATGGTGTGGGAGGTATGATTCCAAGCACTGTAAAGGCCCTCCATTAGGTCCTTAGTGCTTCTGGTACCAGTCTTCTAGACCCGGACAGCACAACATGGGTGCTGCCCACCAGAGACACAATTCTGCCCTCCTGCAGCTGAGCCAAGCTTGAGCAGTGGAAGGCAGAGTAATAGATATCCTGTCATGGGGAGGTGTGACCACCTTCCAGACAGGGTTTAGTGTATTGGGGCCGGGTGGGAAAACTTGCCAGCGCCACTCAGTCTGCTTGAAGGGCACATTTGGCGTCTTCCTTGCATAGTCCAGTTCAAACTAGCTCCAGGAGCCAGTGGCTCCCGCTCTTGCACGAAACAGGACAAAGGACATGAGAGTATCCTCCCCACTGTCCAAACCCTAACCAGGGAGGGAACTCTGAATCGTCCCAACCGTTTCCTTAGGGTATTTAAGGACTTACCTGAGGGTGGGTCCCTAGATACGTTGTGGGACACGATTCAATTCAGACACCACTTCAACTTCGACCATCTGGAAACCCTGGACTTCGCTCTGGGCATAAAGGCTGCAACCAGGAAGACCCTTGCTGCTTCTGATCTCATGGTGCTGCTCGTCTGAATGAATGAATGAATGAATGAATGAATGAATGAATGAATGAATGAAGGAAGGAAAACTTGTAATCCGCAACTAAGCCCAAAAGGCATCAAGGCGCCTAACACAAAAAGATCAAACAGACCAGGCACCAAAACTACGGGTAGGCCTTGGCAAAGAGCCACGTCTTTAATGCCTTCCTAAACATAGGGATCGTGTATTGAGTTTTAATTTCAATGGGGCAGGTATTCCACAGTTTTGGGGCTAAAGACGAAAAGGCCCTCCCTCCCCACTTAACTCTTCGAGAACGGGGAACTGACAGCAAATTCTTTCTCGAGGAGCGAAGGTTTCTGCCCGGGACATAAGGTACCAGCAGGTCCTTCACCCCCTCAGCTCCCACGCCGGATAGAGCACCGTAGGTCATGCAAAGGATCTTTAAAACGATCCTGTCTTGAATCGGGAGCCAATGCAGACTCTTCCTGGCACCGGTAGCTGAGGAAGTCCTGGGAGCATTAAGCACAAATTTGGCTGCCACATTCTGGGCTGTTTGCAAAAGCGCCACAAGGCCCTTATTTATGCCGGCATAGAGAGCATTGCAATAATCAAGCCGTAAGGCGACCAGTGCAACAACAATCTGTTTGCGGGCATGCGGAGCCAAATAATGTCTGATTTTCCTCAAGATTCTGATAATACCCCAACAAGTAGCAACGGTCCTGTTAACCTGCTGCGACATAGAGAGTGCGGGATTGATCAAAACCCCCAGATTACGAGCCAGGTCCGTGGGCCCAGGGCACGCTCCAAGAGAAGGGGGCCACCACTCAGAGGACCAGATGTCCCTATTTCCACCAAAAATAAGAACCTCAGATTTTTTCCCCGTTCAGCTTTAGTGAATTGTAAATCATCCACTGAGAAACTGCCTCCATGCAGTTCCTAAAGCTGAGAGCGGAGGTACTGCCCGAGTGGGAGAGGGACACCATAATCTGGGTGTCGTCGGCATATGATACCACCTCCATCCCATAAGATCTTATTAACTTGGCAAGTGGGGCCACATAGATGTTAAAAAGGGTAGGACTTAAAGCCGACCCCTGAGGGACCCCACATTGGACAGGAAGGGATGGAGATAGGTATTCACCCAGTTTAACCCTCTGTTCCCTCTGGTCAAGGAAGGAGGCCAGAAGGCTCAAAGCCAAACCTTCCACCCCTATCTCCCTAAGGCGAGATATTAGAACCGAGGGAGATACGGTATCGAAGGCGGCTGTCAAATCCAGCAAGACCAGAAGAGCGGTATGGCCCTGATCGACCTCCTTAAGGATGTTATTGAGCACTACCGTAAGGGCCGACTCCGTACTATGATGTCTCCGGAACCCATGCTGGGAGTGATCAAGACAGCCCGAGAGGTCCAAAAATGCCGTCAGATGCTCATTAAGATGGGTTTCGAGCATCTTTGCCGGAGCAGGAAGCAATGAAATCGGGAGAAAATTTTGGGATTTCAGGGTCTAGAGTTCGCTTGAAGTACTGGGAATTTTAAGCCCAGCGGTGCAGGGGAACACACCCTATGACTTCGGGTTCTTCCTGTTTCAGACCTACAGAAACACAGAGTCTTCTGGGTGAAGTCAAAGATCAGTTTATTGGCTGCAGACCAATCACAGGTATCCTAGAAGTACAACAGCGTGTATGTTCTCAGGAGACTGCTTAAAGTTACAGAAACTGGCTGGCTTAAATACAAAATATTCTGCTTCAGGCACACATTCCTTGTTTTATGATATGGCCATAGAAGTGTATACATTACAAACGAAAAGGCAGAGTCATGATGACCATCCCACATTCCAGTTAAGCCAGCCCGCAATTATTTACCCAGCAAGGCTCAGATCCCACATCAGATATCGATAGGCCCCAATAAACATGAGCATCTCCTGTTTGGAAAACAAGCCATAAAGCAGGAACAGTCAGGTGTGAAAGAGATTAGCTGGAGGCCCGTGTTTAATGTAAAGGCTTTATGGTGTGTCAAGCCCTGATGCTAATCACAGGTGGCCAGAGGACGGGGAACTCGTGAGACCGGACTGACCTGGGGCAGCGGAGCCAAGCTGCCCAGGTCACAGAAAAGTCAAAGGAAAGCACATGTGCTCTAAAAGGCCCGTATTTGCTTCATAATATGTAGCCTATGTGAGGGCAACCATAAGATGGCCACTGCTCTAAGATGGAACCCACGTAGTGATGTATAATAACGTATACCTAGTGCATTCATAGCTAAAACGTTACACAAAGCACTTGTACATACCGCATTGACCATTCGCGGTTCGCTAATACCGGGATAGACAGGGGTAGGGCCCTGCCTCCTACGCGGTCCCAAATTGCAAAGTACGACAGACCCTCCTTTTGCCCTTACATAGGCAATAACTATACTCACATCAATCCGAGTCTAGGTCAATATTCATGAAGTCATGGAGGTGTTGCTGTAGCATCATCCTATTACTTAGCTCGTCCCTCGATACAGGTTTCCTTACACATAATGTAGCACACAGACCACATATCGCAGGAGCACACTGTATGCACAGACAGAACATGAAAAGGATGGCTAAGATCATTCCAATGACCATCAGAACTTTCCAACCCCAGGCAGATATCAGTTCCCAGAACCACCCCACCAGTGACCAATCTCCTTTATCCACGTGTATGGACTCAGATATTTTATGTAGTTTGGAGATGGCTTGATAAACTGTTGGAGCGTTATCTGGTATGAAAATGCAACAACTAGATTGGATAACCTTACATACCCCACCGCGGTCTGCAAGTATAACGTCTAGAACCATGCGGTTCTGCAAAGTCATGAGGTGATCCGCTTGGAGCTCAGCTGTCAAATTACCAAGGGCACCAGCCGTAACATTAACAGTGGATTCAACCACACGAGTCAGTTGTCTCAGGTTCTTACTATTGACCATAGGTCCCCAAAACGGCAGGAAACCCAAAAAGAAACCTCCCGCTTCCTGACCGGCAGTATCCTCCTTACTAATTACGCCTCTCACAACTCTGGTCTTGTGATAGTCAGAGGCAGCAGTAAATGTTGGCGGTAGCAAATTTGCAATATAACATGTGCCCGAGAAATCAGGGGGCAACCATGTATATGCTCGGTCATTGCAGATAAAATATGTACCCTTGGCAGCCAAAAACGCAGGGGAAAACTGCGACGGAAAAGTGTACGTTTCAGTACAGTCACTTCTCCCCAGTTGAGCTCTTGGATTCTGACCATTACCTTGTAAACAGAACCGACCTATGTGGGGTACGACCCAGATTGGGGATGAGATTTTTCGCTGTCTTTCACCCAGACTAATACTATACCCCGTCGCGTTCCACCCTACATAAGCTCTCAATTCCTCCTTGGGTATAGATGAGTATGCGTCGATATCTCTGCTCATATCGGCAACTCCTTTCATTAAAGCTTTATTATTTGTACTAGGTCTGATGGAACGCGGTTGTCGCGGGGAGTACGCATCTAGAGCAAAGAGAAACATGGTTTGGAATGCCCATGACGATCCATTGTAACTAAACGGCAGCACTAGATAAGGAATACCCTTATTAATGGTATGTGGCATTAAACCACACACCCAGCAATTGGTCGTATTCATAACTAGTTAGTCCTGGTGCAGGAGCTGAATAAATGAGTTGTTTACAAACTCAGACCGTCTAGCTTGTTCATATTCAGGCAGAGGGTGAAAAGAGTGTGAGGAGACAGTAGGAGGAGGTATAGGCTGTTCAGTGGGTGCAATGGGCTCTTGAGAGGAGAAGAATACAAATCCTACAGTAAACACTACCATACTACATAATACAAACAGGCATACAAATACAAAACGTTTGCTCTTCATTATTTTACACATTCTTGCTTTAAAGTTCATTTCCTCAGCGGGTCTCTCCATCTTGAAAAACTCCATCCTCTAATCGTGCCGCTCGCGGCGGGTGAGTTTCTTCTGCTAAGGAGTACGCCTGTCAGTCCAGGGAACGCCCTAGACCAACCAGAACCATTGACCTAACGTCTTCGGCCTGTACCCCAAAGTCTTGGCACCGCGACCCTGCGGCTGAACCCGGATGGTGGTTCGAAAAACAAAAATCAAGAAAGTCCTTCAGATGGGAGAGCTCTGGTTATCAAAAAATAAAAAGGTAAAAGAAAAATAATATTTATTTGTCCATAGGCCTTGGTCTTAGATTATAATGGAGACGGCCAGGTACTGTCTGATCTTGAAACAAGAGTTCAGGCTCTGTGGTGTCCAATCGAATTGACGGTGGCACAGCTTCTTGTAAAATATCGTCGCTTTCCTGTGCTGAAGCTGTGTCTCTTACGCGTGCATCACTGAAAGGCACAAAACGAGGTACAGTATCTGTTTCAGAGTCAGCGATACCCTCCTGGACCCACTGGTCATACGGCAGAGGCAAAGGGATCCTTTTAACATGGGCGCCATGGATCCAGTTCTTCTTCCCCTTTACTCGAACAGCTGATCTTGTAGACAGAAGTACGAGATGAAGGCCGATCCAACGAGGCTCATCGCTGCTTTTGCGCTGGAAATTTTTCACGAGGACCCACGTGCCAGGTTCGATAGGGTGTCCAGGAGCTTCAGAGGCCTGAGGAAGAGTATCATGCACCTGTTGATGTAAAACACGTAATTTAGCCGTCAGATCATACAAGTAATCAAGCAGTACTGGATGCTCGATTTCACTGAATTTTGTCGGTCTTGGCACACCCCATACATTGGCTGGGCGGCCAAAAACGACCTCATAAGGACTAAGTCCCACTCGTGAGTGTACGGTCATTCTCGTGGATAGGAGTGCTAAAGGCAGAGCGTCAGGCCATTTAAGACCGGCGCTCGCCTGGATTTTGGCCAATTTGAGTTTTAGAGCGCCATTGTAGCGTTCTACTAATCCAGCTGATTGGGGGTGATTTGCAGCGTGAAACTTTTGCTTTATACCTAATCCCTCACACACATTCTTCATCACTTTACCCACAAACTCACTCCCATTATCACTCCACACCATTCTTGGCATTCCAAACCTAGGGAAAAATTCCTTCACAAGGGCTTTGGCTGTGGATAACGCAGTGGTGTCTTTTATGGGATAGGCCTCTATCCATTTTGAAAAAGCGCAGACAACCACCAATACATATTTCGGGTTGTTGCACCTTTCCATGTGGCTAAAATCTAGCTGCAAAACTTCAAATGGATATGATGGAGGCGCAAAATGACCAGCTGGAGTTGGGGTTCCCCTACCGGGGTTGTACTTCAAACACACCATACAATTCTTGACCACATTCTCTGCACACTTGGGAATTCCAGCATTCTGCCATACTGGAGCCAACAACTTACAGATTCCTTTCATACTGATATGTGCCATTCCATGTGCCATAGTAACTACTGGAAGCACATATGCATCAGGTAACAACCATCGCCTATGTTCTGACAGATCAATCCAACAACCATTCTCATCCAACTTACCCATACTTTCTCTCCACTTTCTCAACTCTTTCTCTGTGGCTTCAGCTTGAAGGGACTTTACAATTTCTATTGTGTTTTCACACATTCCAACATCACCAACCCATCTTGCAGGGCCTGCAACATACATTCGAGTCTTCACATCTTTCGATGTTTCTTTCGCGACTTCATCAGCAAACGCGTTACCACGACCAACATCATCAGTGATTTTCTTGTGCGCACTGCATTTCATAATCGCAACTTGTGACGGTAGGGTCAGCGACTCAAGGAGATCATTCACCAACTTGCCATTCTGAATCTTAGCTCCATGCGAAGTCAGGAACCCACGTTCTTTCCACAATCGCCCAAAACTGTGCGCCACGCCAAAGGCGTACTGGCTATCCGTATATATGTTCACTCTCATTCCTTCAGACAACACGCATGCTCTCGTAAGGGCAATCAATTCTGCTGCTTGAGCCGAATTTTGTGGCACACGCGCAGTTTCCACAATCGTGTGCAAAGTCGTGATAGCATATGCAGCAGTCGTATCACCATTCGGGAGCTTGAAACACGAACCATCCACCCATAAGGTACCATCACACTCAGTCAGGGGAGTATCTTTGAGATCTACTCTTCCTTTCGTCTCTTCTTCTGTTCTGAACGGACAATCATGTTGCTCAATCTCATCTAGGTCTGCTGGAACTGGTAATAGTGTAGCTGGATTCAACGTGTTGCATCTCTTTATGTGTATATGGTTTGCTAACAGTGTCAGCTCATATCCAGATAATCGCGCACTAGTTAAGTGTTGTGTCTTGGTCCTGTTTAACAATGTGCCCACAGCATGTGGAACCGTAACAATCAATGTATTATCCATTACTAGTCCAGCAGATTGTCGAATAGACATAGCTGCGGCAGCTGTAGCTCTCAGACAACTTGGCAATGCCCTCACTACAGGGTCCAAGGTTGATGAAAAATATGCGCATGGGCGCGGTCTGTCGCCAAAAGGCTGTGTCAACACTGATAATGCGCAACCATCTTTCTCGTGAACATACAATGTAAAAGGCTTGCTGTAGTCAGGGGTACCCAACACAGGAGCTAAACATAATGCATTACGCAATTCCCAAAAACTTTTCTGACACTCTTCAGACCATGGGATAGGATTCGGTGTGTCTTTGCATGTTAATGCTAACAAAGGTTTTGCCAACAAGGAAAAATTGGGAATCCAATGCCTACAGTATGAAGTAATGCCCAAGAAAGCACGCACTTCTCTCTGTGTTCTTGGCACACTCAACTGTGCAATGGCTTGAATTCTTTCTGGGGTCAGTTTCCTTCCCTCCTTCGATAAGAGATGACCTAAGTAGGTCACTTCTTGTCGACAATATTGCAGCTTTGAGAGAGACACTTTGTGATGAAAGGCAGACAAATGACGCAACAATGACAAGGTAGCGTTTTTGCAAATCTTTTCAGTATCCGCGGCGATTAGTAAATCGTCAACATACTGAATAAGGATAGCGCCACTGGGTAAAACCAGTGCATCAAGCTGCGCTTTTAAAGCCTGACTGTATATTGATGGACTCTCACAGTAGCCCTGGGGAGCGCCTTTAAAGCGGAAGCTTCGGCCTCCTAAACTAAAGCCAAAAATGTCTCTGCTCTCCTCTGCAATTGGGATGCTAAAGAAAGCATTCTTTAAATCGATCACTGAGAACCATGCAGCGGAGGCTGGAATCATGGTTAACAAGGCAGTTATATCAGGGACAACTGGAAACTGTGGCACAACAATCTTATTAACCTCTCTAAGATCAATCACAAATCTGTAAACAGGTGGCTGTGAAGGGTCCGTTCGTTTTAAGACAGGTAAAACAGGACTATTGCAAACGTTGCCTCTTGTCTCTTCAATTACACCCTTTTTAATCAAATCACTGACAATTGCTAACAACGCTTTCTGACCTTCATTGGAGATCTTGTACTGGGGAATACGTGGCAATCTGACATTGGCTTTTAAAGTGACCATATATGGCGGTATTTCCAAAAGACCCACATCATTGGGACCAGTAGCCCAAAGGACATCCGGAAGGGATGATAATTCAGGTGGCATTGCCTTTTTAGACAAATACATCGGGGAAATCACTTTCTTGCCTAATGTAAGTTGTACTCCTGAGGGAGAACAATATAGTGTTGCATGTAATCTTTTTAGCAAATCTAATCCTAGCAAATTTTCACCACAACCTGTCGTTAGGATGAGGGGTGCTTTTAGCTCACAAGGTCCAACAGAAAGTGACATAGGACTAGAAATCGGGTTCCTAACTGGGGCGCCAGAAAAACCTACTGAAACATTTATTTCGCCAGACAAAGGCGCGCCAGGGAGTTTTGAATGCATAATTGAACTCTTTGCAGCACCAGTATCCAGCAGAAAGGGCTCCGTTACATTTGCTGTAGTTACTTTAACATAAGGTCCGCTCTGATCCACTGGCACTGAAACAACTCCCTCTCTTTGTCTACGGCTGTCCTAGTAATCATTATCTTCTACATTGTCATCTTCTGCAGAATAATCATTATTGTAGTACTGAGCTGTATTACCAGTCGCGTTGGCTTGCTGATCAAAGCTATTTATGGTATTTTGAGGCGGAAGAGGACGTGCGTTCTGGGGAACATTTCCACGCCCTCTGCCTCTAGGAGCTTGCTGACCACCTCTACCTCTTGCGCCATACGCATTACTGTTACGCTGCATTAATTTAGGGCAACTATATTTAAAATGACCTTCCTCTTTGCAATATGAACATTGGTTGGGACCTACAGGGATTCGTGGTTAATAATACCCATTCATTTGCTGACTATTCTGAAATTGTTGGGGCTGCTGATAGATACCTTGTGTTTGCCTATAATTATTCTGTCCTCCACGTGGCGGATAGGCCTGCTGTAAAAGGACCTTTGTTTTCAGTTCTTTTGTTTTCTTATCTGTTCTATCCTTCTCATCTTTATCTCTATTTTCATAATACTGTGCAGTAGCCAGTATTTGCGCTGAAGAGGAAACAGCCCAGGAACTTTCTGAGTCTTTTAATTTTTTACACAACTCGGGAAGTAGATTCTGCACAAATTTATCAACAAATAACCATTGGCCACCTTCAGTGCTCATGTCTTGACCACTGTGGTCGATAAACGTTTCTTCAAACCTGGTGAAGAAATCAGACACTGTCTCATCTTTCTTCTGCTTACATGCGGATAATTTATCCCAATTTACGCGCATCGCGGGCATTATAGTTTTCATGTAGGTAATAATTCGACCAGGGAGTTCTGCTACTAAAGGGTCAGGTTTCACGTCACCAACTTGGCCAGCATCTGCAGCATTGATATTAGTCCATGTGTCACCCAATTCTGCAGCGTGATCTACATTACGAATGGATCCCCATAAAGGCTGTGGAACCACATTCCCAAACAGCATATCTATGTCAGCCAAATTCATTACACATGATTCTGCAGTTTGTGATAACTCCTTGTAATATCCGGTAGGGTTTTTACGGGGGTCAGGCAATGTCTGCTTAATCGCTAACACCTCAGATCGCTTCCATGAGACATGCACCCAAACACGCTGAAAATATGGCTGAACAGGTGGGTTAGCAGCTAAATCACCAGGTCTCCAAACTGGAGGAACCTTAACGCATTGGATATTGGCGTGCTTTTACCTTCTTCCCCACAGGGAAATCCTGCTCAAACAACGATTGCTGACAATCACCATTTCTGAAGGACAGTAAAATTGCAACTGCTTTATCTACATTGGGACCCACAATTGTACCTGTTTCAAATTCAAACCGCACTCGACACAATTCCTGTGGGTTTGGGTTTGCACCATTATCCTCCAATTCCTCACAGAGGAATTCACACATTTTGTCAAAGACATACCTCTGTTTTGGGGCATCCCATTGATGAAAAACGTTAACCACTGATCTAACATCATACAGTGAAGGGAAACCAATCCACCTACGCGCCAGATGATCTAACACCTCTTTCTCGTCGGGACCAGGCAGCTGACTACGCAATTGTTTACGCTGTAAACCAGGAGTCGCACTCGATGACCCAAAGAGAGGCGACATTAAACTAGTAACTACATTAGCTAGTCGTTGTCGTGCTGAAGGAGAAGTTGAGGCGAGAACGGGGGGATAGATAGAGGGAAGAAAAACAGATTCAGATACAGGTAGCTGGGTAGTGTAAGAAGGAGCGCCAGGGGAAGCCGCTGGCGTGCTAGGCAAAGTCGCAGGAAGCGCGGGGGTAACAGGTAACAAGACTGGTGGCCCTTGAGAGGGCTGCACTGCAGGGATAGGAGCCAGCTGAGGAGGAGCTGGCGGCTGCGGGAAGGCTTGCGGCATATTTACTGGAGGCTGCACATTTACAAGCTGTGGAGGTGCGGTGGCATTTTGCGCATACGGGGGTGGCAAACTTAGCAAATGGGACATTAGGGAATCTTTCTCTTTCTCTTTTGTCTCATCTTGCACAAGGGGTGACAAAACAGGGTAACATTTATCAATCCCTAGTTTGCGCTGTCTATGTAATTGCTCATTCATTTGTTCCTCCTCATTATCTTTAAATTGCACAGCTGCTTGCATCACTGACATACCTCTTTCTCTCTTATTTCTTTTCGCTAGCTTAATTTCCTTCTGTTTGGCTGCCTTTTGCCATAGGCGGAAAGAATCAAACATCGCCGGCCGGGCTTTCTTTTTAAACAATTTAACTTCCAAATTATCTAAGATATCTGTATCGAAACTACCATTTTGGGGCCATTTTAAAACACCGTCCTTTCTGGTGTATCGGATCCATACTTCATTATATGCAATGGGGCCCACGCCATGTTTTACATAAAGCTCAAAAGTTGGAGTTCCAATTGGAGGAACCGGACATGAATCCTCTAACTGGAAATCCCTTCCACAACTCAAACAAAACAATCTACCAAATACACTAGAACTAGGCATCTTTGCTCACTAGTCTAGTTCCAAACTTCAAAGGATTATCGATTACGATAGTCTCGTGAATACACGAGTCCTCTGGCTTTGGCGTTTGCAAACTCCAAATCAAAATAATCCCGAAGGATACCAAATTCAAACTGGGAGACGCTCCACTTATACTTAACTGAATATCGATGATCAATAGCGTCACCAGAAGACTCTCTCGATTGTTTCGCTCTATCAAAATCGTCAAGGGTCCAAAACAAAGCGATTAATCAGGGCAGCAGTCCTTCGTAGCCGTCGGGACGCGGAGAACCTCGCAGGAAAGACTTTTGGACCACGTCGACATGCAGGGGTCGATGAAGTGGCGGCCTTCCTCCGGAATTTCCACACGAAGCTCCTCACGAACCTCTGGCTTGGACTGGTACCGCTGAAATCGCGCCGAGTTGGGCGCCAACTGAAGTACTGGGAATTTTAAGCCCAGCGGTGCAGGGGAACACACCCTATGACTTCGGGTTCTTCCTGTTTCAGACCTACAGAAACACAGAGTCTTCTGGGTGAAGTCAAAGATCAGTTTATTGGTTGCAGACCAATCACAGGTATCCTAGAAGTACAACAGCGTGTATGTTCTCAGGAGACTGCTTAAAGTTACAGAAACGGGCTTCTCCTTAAATACAAAATATTCTGCTTCAGGCACACATTCCTTGTTTTATGATATGGCCATAGAAGTGTATACATTACAAACGAAAAGGCAGAGTCATGATGACCATCCCACATTCCAGTTAAGCCAGCCCGCAATTATTTACCCAGCAAGGCTCAGATCCCACATCAGATATCGATAGGCCCCAATAAACATGAGCATGTCCTGTTTGGAAAACAAGCCATAAAGCAGGACGGTCAGGTGTGAAAGAGATTAGCTGGAGGCCCGTGTTTAATGTAAAGGCTTTATGGTGTGTCAAGCCCTGATGCTAATCACAGGTGGCCAGAGGACGGGGAACTCGTGAGACCGGACTGACCTGGGGCAGCGGAGCCAAGCTGCCCAGGTCACAGAAAAGTCAAAGGAAAGCACATGTGCTCTAAAAGGCCCGTATTTGCTTCATAATATGTAGCCTATGTGAGGGCAACCATAAGATGGCCACTGCTCTAAGATGGAACGCACGTAGTGATGTATAATAACGTATACATAGTGCATTCATAGCTAAAACGTTACACAAAGCACTTGGACATACCGCATTGACCATTCGCGGTTCGCTAATACCGGGATAGACAGGGGTAGGGCCCTGCTTCCTACGCGGTCCCAAATTGCAAAGTACGACAGGCTTCTTTAGGAGAGGCTTAACCATAGCACTTTTCCACGAAGAGGGAAAAGTGCCCTCCTGTAATGCCCGGTTCATGATACCCAGGAGCGGGGGCAAAAGAGTCTTCTGACATTCCTTAAAAACTTTAAGAGGACTGGGATCCAGAGGGGACTCTGACCTGGTCTTGCTAAGAAGCAGATCAAGCTGTTGCAAGGAGACAGTGGAAAATTGGACAGATATGCAGAAGGGGCCACCATTCCATCAACCACATCAGGTATGGCCAGAGGGAGGGGAGGCAACGCAGCCCTTTGCAATTCAAGGGCCGAGTAAATATCGGCTATTTTTGAGTGGAAAAATTGGGCGATCTTATCGCAGAGATCCTGGGAGCTGGAAATAGGGTCGGGCACTTGCAGAGTACACAGAGAATCTGCAATTTTCAAAAGTTCTCTAGGGGATGTAAGGGAGGTAGTCAGATTAGAAAAGTACTCCTGCTTTGCTTTGATAACCTCCACTGTATATCCCTTAAGGAGGAGTTTATGTTTTTCCCTTTCCTGATAGTCCCAGCTCGCCTTCCACAGCCTTTCCTGCCTCCTACAGCCTTGTCTTAGAGCTCTCAGAGACTCAGAGAACCAGGGGGCCAAAGGTCTCTTCCTAGCAGTGTAACGAAAAGAGACCGGAGCCAACAAATTCACCGCCTGGGCGATAGAAGCAGTCAGTTCAAGCGCCTCTGTGCTGACATCCTTTCCTGTGGTAGTTGTTAGATTGGAGATTAGGGGAACAAGAGTGTCATTATAGATATTCCCATAATTACGCCTAGGTTCTCTTTTGCTGGGACCCCTCAACTTCGTATATACCGGGGAGGCCAAAAGCTTCAAAGGAACCGCTAAGTGATCAGACCAGGCCAATGGTATGGGCACATCTGTCGTCAGCCTCGAATCATTACAAAACACCCCATCCAAGATGTGACCTGCCCGGTGGGTGGCGCTGGTAGCCAACTGCTGAAAACCACAGGCGGACAGTGACTCCACAAGGGAAAGAGTTTCCCTGGAATCTAGGTTTTCAAGGTGGAAATTTAAGTCTCCCAGAACAGTAAGTTGGGCGCAGCCAAAATTGGGCTCTAGGAGTTTAAACAGAGAATGGCCAAAGTCCACTCTCGGTCCCGGTGGCCTATAGATCAATATGCCCGCAAAGGGAGTAGCGGAAGGGGAAGTTATCAGAAAGTGTAGGGCCTGATAGGTGTCTAAGGGGGCAGATAGAATAGAAATACGACAGGTATCAGAGTTTTTATAAAGAATCCCCAGACCTCCTCCCCTGCGTCCCACTCGGTCCGACCTGACTACCGCATAGCCCTCCGGGATAGCTTCCACCAGGTCGGGCCCAGAGGAGTCTGAGGCCCAAGGTCCGAGGTCTGCTGTAATGTCTTTGCCTGTGCTACATACAGAAAACCTTCTAAAGCCTGTGGGTGTCCAAGACCTGAAGGAATCTCCCTTGAAGTGAAGGTGTCACTTCCCTGCATCTGCAGGCACCGCAACTAAGCTGACCGGTCTGCTGATTCTGGGCTCCCACGGACTCCGAAAGGCTAAGCAACACAGGTGGTGGTTCTTCATATCTCTTGCAGCCTGCCCTGTCCTCTCACCAACTGTGAGGCCAGTATCTCTCGCTGGAGCCGCAGGAACCGAACCCCTGTGCACCACGTTGACTTGCCATTGCAGAGGCTTGTTGGCTTCCTTCCATCAAGATCTTCGGGCTCCAAGAATCTCCAACCTCAAGCATCTCCAATGACCTGAATCTTTGACCACACCGCATTGCTTGCACTGTGAGCCTGCTTCTTTGGTAGCAGCTCGAGGTCCTCTTGCGACTTCAGTGCCTCTGGCCTGTGGGTCCTGTCGAGGATCACATTTGAATTCTTTGGGCTCTGATTGCTTGGGGCCTGCCCTGACTCCCCTGCTTGTGGTGAGTCTCCTGGACCTTGCTGGTCCCGACATTGCACCTTCTTCAACTTCCCTCTTGGTTGCAGTTGCCAAGGCTTGTTTGTGCTCCCGCTGGACACGACCCCTCAACTCTCGACATCCAACGTGGAAGAGCTTGTGTACAGAACCTGGTCTTCCACAACATCACTTGGTCCACACAGCTGCAGTTTCAAGGTCACCGTCAGCTCTCCTGCGGCACCCGACATTGGTGAGCATTTGTCTTCCATGCCTCCTGGCCACTACTGAGTAGCATAGACTCTGTTGCCTCTGCTTGCAGGCTCTTCACATCTTGAATCTACCTTTGGGTTCTACCACACACTTTCACCTCCTCCAGCAGCGGCATCTTTCAGAAGTCCTCCATTGGGTTCAACAGCGGTTTCTGACGCCACTTCACACCTATGCACCCGGCTTTACTGGTGCAGGTATCCTCGTTCCTAAGGTATCCATGGGTGGGGTGGCTCTCCAACCTCTTGTCCTCCATGGGGTTTCTTCAGGGTCCACTGATAAGGGTCCTCTTTCTTTAAAATTGCAACCGCAACTTACATGTTGATTTGTACGGAGTGTGCCTACACTGCACACGCCCTCCGTGGGGCTCCTAAATACTTAACTTGGGTGGTTTCTTGGGTCCCTGGCACTTCTACATCCTTTGAGTATTGTCTTGACTCGAGTCGTCATTCCCATACCACTATTTTATTATATGGTTGGGTCTTCCCCTAGAGATCACTGTGTATTCTGTGCTACTTAGCTGTTTCTATTGCAAAGTATTGTGTGCATTGTGTATATCTCCAGCTATGTGTGGCTCTTTTTCACTTAATCTATACCTATAAGATTATGTTCTGGTAAAACAAGCTGCTTAACACTCCTTCTGGACTCCACAGCTACCACTTAGGGAGCTTTCTAAGGTTGTCTAAGACCACTAAAATCACACTAAGGGTTGTCTGGCTCAGTACAAGATGTCCACTTACATAATTGTACATCATATACTGAACCAGCCTCTCGGAATATCTAACAGCCTATTTATTTTGATGAGCTTGATATTGCACTACAAATTCTATTTTAATTCTTCATGTTTGCAAACAGTCTCAATTTCATATGAAATAGCTATGCACCAAGGATGTATGTGGTTTGTGGTAAAGGTGATGGTGTGACCATGGGTTAGAAGGAATTAAGTACTGTTGGAAGGCGGCCCTCTCTGAAGGGTCATGCCAAACATTTTGCCTTCCTCCTCCACCTTTTCAGACCTCGCTTTTGTTGGCTTTGGGACTCTGAATACTTTATCACTGCTAACCAGTGCTAAAGTGCATGTGCTCTCTCCTCTGAACATATTATGATTGGCTCATAGCCAACGGGCAACAATGAATTGCTTATAAGTCCCTAGTGAAGTATACTATATGTGCTCAGGGCCTGTAAATGAAATGCTACTAGTGGGAATACAGCACTGATTGTGCCACCCACTTACGTAGCTCCTTAACCAGGGGCGGCTTCTCCATTAAGACAGAGGAGCATCGTCCCACTGCTTTGAAGCAGTGAAAGAAAGGAAAAATAAAAAGATAATAACTTGATCTTATTATCATTTTATTTTGTCCTGCTGTGGCTTCTTGGTAGATGCGACAGGGCAGCTCTGCTAACAGAGCATGGTAGGGGGAGGAGTGGTGGGCACACTGAAGTACGCATGACGCTTTGGCTGGCTCGAGAGGGCCAGCTAAACAATCATGCACACTTAGTATATTCTCTACCCTAGGCTGCATTACAGCCTGGTTGGAGAACATGCCCAGGCCCCCCATCTGAGTGCCAAACGGCGCTCAGACCAATGCGTTGTGATTGGCTTAGGAGAGCCTGGAGGTACTTTTTGTTCTGTGACTTCAGCTCGACGTAGAGGAGAGACGACGTGGGAGAGACACGGCAGGAGGTAAGTGTTAATTTATTTATTATCTTTTTAGACCACTTACCCTTCACCCCCAGCCGGTTCTGCCACCCCAGATCTGTACCGGCCGCACCTGCCCATAACCATGTCACAGGTCTGCAACTGCAGAGCCTGTGTGGGCAGTTTTCTATCTGCCATTTCTAACGGCAAGTTAAACATCTTGCCCGGTCCAAACCTTTTATTTTATACATATAAGTCACCCATAAGGTAGGCCATGGACAGCCCAAGGGCGGGGTGAAGTGTATTTAAAAAGTAGGCCATTTACCGTTTAGGTTAACATGTCCTGGAAGTGCAAAACTCTTACATTCCTTTTTCACTACTGCAAGGCCTATCTCTCCATCAGGATAATATTGGGTTTGCGTGTAATTCACAATTGGGAAGGGATAAGACCTCAAAGTCTGGTGAGTCTGGAATTACAATATAAAATCAGTTTATGGTGAAGTCGGATTTTAATTTGCAATTCTGAAAATGCCGCTTTTAGCCATTTGGTGCCTGTTGCCTGTCCCTGTTAAGTCTGGGTTGGGTGACTATTGGGCTTTGTCTATTCCCTCTAGACAGCTGCACACAGCTTAGGTGTGACTTGATGTTCCATCATGGGAGAAGGGAGGGAGGAGCTGGGCACATCCTCACACTTACACATGAATTGGCTGTGTTCTGTTCACAGACAAAAGGCTGCATAACACCATGTAGTGACTCTGGAGCCTGGGCAGGAAGGAATAAATTCTGTACACTTCAAAGACTTCTCCGACATCATGACTTGAGTACACTTCTGGACCTGTGTTGACAGGAAGAAGGACTGCTGTGCTGCTAAAGGGCTTCCACTCTGCTAGACTACTGCTCTGCCGAACACCTGCCTTGCTGTGCTGCCCTGCTGCTCTGTTCCCTGGATGAGAAGTACTGGGCCTGCATCACTTGAACTCAAAGTGACTCCAAGGGCTTGCTGGCTTGCTTCCTGATCAGAAGTCTCAAGGACATAAAACACATCCATCCCTTCTGCTGCTGAACCTGGACTTTGCAATCTGTGAGTCTGCCCCGCCAAGTGGTGCCATCCCAGTCCTGAACCCTTGGAAGTGAGGCCAAGGTGCTTGCTTCAATGAAATCCAAGCATCCTCTCCAGAAGTGGTTCATCGGTACTGTTGCGTGGGTCAGAACTGGCGCATCGACCTGTTGAGTGACCAGAACCACCACATCACCTCTGTTGCGAGGATCGACGATGACGCATCACATTCGGAACCATCATTGCACAACGCTCACCCTGGCTTGAGGTCTTCGCATCTCTGATGATGACAGCCTCGACGTCAGGAACTTCACTCTGCAGCTCCTGCTCTCATCGGAGCTGACGGATCACCTGTGTTATGCAGACAAGGACCAGCACACAATCACCATTGCGAGGAACTACACCGATGCAACGCTTCGGCTAAATCCGGCATCTTTGTAGACACAGCCTGTATTAAGGTACTTTTGTTCAGATAGCCTAACTGGGTCCCTTTAGCCAGCCCGCGTTCCATCGTGGTCGGCCTGAACGTTTGACTTTGTCCTGGTCCAACGCAACCATATATCCCAAATAAGCACTTATTGCTTTTAAGCTCTGTTTAACAGTTTGTTCTTCAAAAATGTATACTCAAATCCTACTTATTGGATTTTTGTTGTTTTGGTCTTGTTTTATTTATTAAATTGAGTTCTATCTTTCTAACATGGTCTGGAGTTTTCATGCGGTGTTGTCACTTTGTTACTGTTGCTCAAAGGCTTTACACATGATGGAGAAGAGATGTTATCTTTCATCTACTTGCGACAATTTTTACAGGGAAAGGATTTGTGACACCTTTACAAGATAATGACAAAAATGTGTGTGAGGCTCCTTGTATCAAGAAACACACGAATATGTTCTGATTTAGATACTGCATTGTAAAAGCATGCAGAATGTTAGAAGTAGTTCTTTTGATAACACAATACAGTTAATACGTTTATGTGCAATCTGACATTTTAGTAACATGTGATTTTATGTTTAGATAAACGTGGTAGATAAACGATCCACGTAAGAATAACATTGTTTCATGTGTTAGAAAAACAGCTAATAACCTTAGAATGTGTAACATGAGCAGTGACATTGATAAGAAGAGTATGTTGTACACCTCTGACTGATCTATTCTTGCGCACATGCAGACGCTCCAACAATATATCGAACAGTGAAATCCAAACTCTACTAGGGCTATATGAAACTACGGCAGGCCCTACTACAAATAACAATGAATATGCTATACTCCCAATCCCCAGCGACCCAAGCAGAACTTTACATCCAAGTCTTAGAGGAATAAATTTGAAAAACCTTAATTCATTAACCGCGCACACCGAGAACCCTGGGCCTACTGGAAAGAATTCCTCAAACGCGCTCTCCTGCCTTCTACTGAATTGCCGCTCAGCCCCTAAACACGCCTCCGACATCGCCGACCTTATTCTCAACAGGAAGGTGGATATAATCATCCTCACAGAAACATGGCTCAATGAATCATCCTCCCCCTGCCTTGACATTCTAGTCCCCCCAGACTACAACATCATTAGATTAGACAGAAAGCACAAGACAGGCGGTGTTATAGCCTGCATACATCGTTCCGGCATCTCCATCTCGAAATTTCACTCAGAACCCTTAGTCTCCTGTGAATATCTGGGGATTGCCGTTAAAGCATCAAATATCCTCTCTCACAAACTACATATACTCTACCATCCTCCAGGTTCTAATGCTGAATCCACAGAACAGCTTAAGGAAGTTATTACCTCAAACTCTTTCCCTCACTCCAAAGACATATACCTGCGTGATTTCAATCTCCATTGGGACAACCCCCTGGACAAGCAGGTTAACGCCCTCAAAACCTTCCTAGCAGACCTTTCCATGACCCAAGTTATCTCAATGCCAACGCACTCAAAAGGTGCCACTCTTGAGTGGATCATTTCTAAACACAATACAATTGAATCTCTTTCGGTCAGTCCCTGTGACTGACCGAAAGAGATTCAATTGTCACCTTCCAAATTCCATCAACTTACAAGAAAACTTTCTCGCAACAAAGAAAGCAAAAACATTGGATAAGAGACACAAAAAACATTGAGTGGAACAACCTGGTTTCACCACTAACATGTCAGACGTCAACGACTTGAGTGCTCACTATAACTCCTCAATGACCGAAATCTTTGATCAAGCCGTGCCTCTAAAACTCAAAAGACTTCCAGATAAAGACAAAAACCCATGGTTCAGCGAAGCCTTAAATGAAGAGAGACGCAAACTTAGATCAACGGAACGGAAATGGAGGCAACAGCCTTCCCCCAATCATCTTAAACTTCTCCGTTAATCGAGGCATTCCTACAATATAAGTATCCTACAATCAAAAAAAGACTTTTTCAGATCAGAACTAGACAAGGCCAAAAACAGACCAAAGAAACTTTTTGAAATACTGAAACAACAATCAAACAAATTAACCAAATCCTCAATCCTAACATCTAAATCACAGTTGAGTAGTGTAGAATTTTCGTTATTTTTCACAGCTAAAACTAACTCACTGCAACTCGAACTCAGTGAGGCAGCATCCAACACAGCCTCGACAAAGAGCAGTCTAGCCATAACTCCTGCACTGCAAGAACTTCCGCAACCTAAAAACAACTCTCACTGGGACTCGTTTAGACTCTACGATCTCAGTGACATCACCAATATCCTAGCAACGACCAAACACAACAACCACTTTAAGAACCCTGTCCCCTCTAATTGTTTACCACACCTCTTCCATATCATCGCACCCCTCTGGACCAAAATCATCAATGTCTCTCTTCCACAAGGTCACATCCCAGACTGCCTAAAAACAGGCCAAGTCACCCCTATCCTGAAAAAACCAACAGCAGATAACTCAGACCCTAACAATTTCCGACCAATAACCAACATTCCCATGCTAGCCAAGGTCCTGGAAAAATGTGTGCAGCAACAACTAAACCAGCACATCTCGCACTTCAATCTACTGAACACTCACCAATCGGGTTTCAGACCTGGACATAGCACAGAAACAGCCATTCTACATATAGTAGATGATGCCCTTCAAGCTCTTGACCGCAACAAAACCTGCCTGTTAGTCCTACTTGACCTCTCATCAGCCTTCGATACGGTTAATCATGACAAATTACTAAGAAGACTAGAAAACAGGATGGGTTTTTCAGGTAAAGTCCTTCAGTGGTTCAAATCCTTCCTGGAAAACAGAACACAATCCTACATGATCAACAACAATCTCTCCGTTTCCTCCCTTAACCTTCTGGGAGTTCCTCAGGGTTCCACACTATCTCCCATGTTATTCAACCTATACGTGGAACCACTCACCGAGCTACTACAGCAGGAGAACATCTCCTTCCACATGTATGCGGATGACACCCAACTGTACATCAAGATCGCCTCTATTGAAGAGATAAAGTCAATGAACCTAGCTCTTGAAAAGACAGTCCAATGGCTATCAACCACCTTTCTCAAGCTCAACTCTCAAAAAACAGAGTTTCTCCTAATCTCCCTCCCCCCCCCCAAGAACTCCACGGAGACAAAGGAATGGATCAAAATGATCACTGCGTTGAATTGCACGCCAACTGTAGTAGACTCCTCCATATCACTAGGTATCACTCTAGATAAGAACCTCAACATGCAACATCACATCAAATCACTGACTAAAAACGCTCGCTTCCACCTCAGTTATCTCAGAAAAATGAAACGTTTTCTCGAGAATTCCGGCCTGAAATCCGCAGTCCAGTCCTTAGTTATTTCAAGGCTTGAATACGGATGCACCACCCTCGCTGGACTTCCCAAAATCTCAACCGCACCGCCAAAAGCCTGTCTCAATGCCGCAGTAAGACTCATAACAGGGTCTAGGAAAT
This sequence comes from Triturus cristatus, assembly GCF_964204655.1. Classification (NCBI taxonomy): domain Eukaryota; kingdom Metazoa; phylum Chordata; class Amphibia; order Caudata; family Salamandridae; genus Triturus; species Triturus cristatus. The sequence goes on along the minus strand of NC_140591.1, from coordinate 138,619,828 downwards.
TTGACCACATATCACCACATCTGAAAGCTCTCAACTGGTTACCTTACGAAGCCCGAATCCACCTAAAAATGGCTTGCATCACACACAAGGCGTTACACCACAACACCCCCCTGTACCTAGCCCAAAAACTCACCTTATCTGGGGGAAACAGACATTCAAGGAGTTCAAACAATCTACTTCTGAAACCCTCACGTTTCAAAAAGTCTAAAACTTCCAACAGAGCTTTCTCCGGGGCTGCGCCAAGGATTTGGAACTCTCTTCCACCTTACATCAGAAAAATCTCCGTTACACCTCTCTTCAAAAAGAAAGCAAAATTATACCTGATGAGCAAATTCCTACTCTAAATCCGCACAACCACGACCCCTGAACCTCAACCATTAACTACCTCTACTGTGGGTTCCCTGCCCGTAACTGATGACCGTCACAAGCTTGAACTGTATCGCAAGGCTCAGAGCATTTCTTCCCCAATGCTGACTCGTGAAGTGTAAACCGACATGAATTTTGAATGTTTTTACTGCCAAGAACTAGTCATTTCTTTGTTGTTACTCCTTGTTACTTTCGGAGTATGTCTTTTTATATGCAATGTTATCCTTCTGAATGGGTTCACCATATGCCTTATGTAAAGCGCTCTGATACCCTAACCTGGGTCTGGTTCGCGCTCTATAAAACTTTTAAAATAAAATAAATAAAATAAAATAAAATAAAACAAAGTTATGTTGTGAATTGCACTTCGTTAATGTTTATTTGTGATGTACTTTAAATCCAGCATGGTATAATACCATATAAAGTACTAAAGAGACTTACAAAATTATATGTGAAGAAATAGTGAATGTTAAAATTTTATGAGTACGCTATACTAACATGAATTAAGTGCAATTCATATTGAAATGATTTTGATACGCTTAATTGAAGAATTATTGCACTGTTCTATGTAATGTGAGATTCATATTTTAGTCCAGATTATTTGTGCATAAGCTGTTTTTAATGAACGCCTTAAACTTCCCTTCCTTTCCTAGGATGAACTTATTAACTGAATAGTCTGAAGCCTATGGGACCCTTTCGTAGAGTTTCCACTTGTGTTCTAACACTCAATCGCCTTCTTTCACGTTTGAAGCTTACTTGACTAGGCTTACAACAAAAGTATTATTGTCTAGAGCAAAAGCTTGAGAATGGACAGACAAGAGAAGAGCGTGTGCAATCGTCTACTTTCCAAATGCTGCAAATGATCATACGGCTAAATTACTGTGGTCTAAGGAAATTGCAAGTAATGGATTACTTAATTCCTCTGGATTTGTATACTTTTACCTACTACATCATCTCATCTATATTGTGAGCAACCAATGGGACCAAGTGGTCCCACAAACTTGGTGATGTCAAGGGGTATTAACCTGGAATCAATAGGGTATAATTACCTACGTTTTGAACAAAGGGGCGACACGTACCTCTTGCGGTACAGAGACTGCTGATTTGGATTTCCAGAAACAATGATAACTGTGATGAAGGACTGTGATTTGCTGCCGGCTGGTATGCTAACGTAGTGGAACCTTTTTGACTGAAAGGGTTTGTGTCAGAGCAGCTGTGGCATTGACGCTACAGTACAGACAGAGGCTGACGAATCTGTCCAAGAAATGGAACTGGCCATTTGGAACTTACTGAACATGCTTAATAGGGTTGGTAAGAGGGACAACTGATTTTCCCGACTAATTAATTTTCTTAGGATAAGAATATCCCTCGGCTGAGGAAGATAGGTTCTTCAAATCTGGATCTCGCAGACCTTGCAAATGCTTATTCTCATATATTTTAAATCTAGTATGTATGCAAATTATTTAAATCCAAATAGAAATACAATTTAAGATAAATTACTCTGCTGATTCTGACTCATTATTGGTTTGTGGCTAAAGTAAATATGTTTTGGAGGTTGACCTAACTAGTGGTGGGTTAGTTTGGAGGTTTACACTCAATGTTTGAATGACAACAATGATCTAATTCCAGATCCTCATATGAAAATTGGTCCGCCCCTAAATATCCCAGTCCCCTTCAGCACAGAACAAGATCCTTCGTAGGACGTAATTAATTCAGTATGGTAGCTGAGGATTAAATAGAGATTGGAGAAAAGTAAAACCGGTAGAATAGTTTATGAGGCCCAACATGTTAACGCTACAACACACATTATTTCTTAAGTAAGCCTGACTGCTCTGTGCAAGCTCCCAGAGGCGGAGCACACAATAATTTAGGGTTTGTTGGGACTTACCCTGACTAGGATTGTGGTTCCTGCTTGAACAGGGTGCATACTTCTGCCAACAGAAACCCAATTTCGTACAAGCACCCCCTGCCATACATGAGAAGGACATTGCAAGTCACTGCAGGTCTATAACCTCATAAAGGAACTCAGCCTCCAGCCTTGTTCCTCTAAATGGTCATGGAACTTCTCTGAGACTTACAACATCCTTATAATGTAAGGCAGGTGGTACATTAACTCATACATATTAGAAAGTAGCAGTTGCTACTGTGTAGTTATTGTTACGTCAGACTTTCCATTGGAAACATATTTTTTGTTTTGCCAATACTTTTGTTGCAGTCTAATGAAAAAAAAAGTTCTACCACCTCAGCTCCGTCCTGGTATGTTTCAAGGTGATCCTTCCAGCAGGAGTCGAGTAAAAGGGAAGAAGTGGTGTGAGGGGGGGTCCTAAAACACCTTTTCACCATGCAATGTCTATAGGAAAAAAAATATAATGAAACAGAAAAACCAGCGGTAAAGAATTACACCAAATTTGGTAAAAAGCTAGATCTTGACTCAGAAAGTGTACTTTTTTGTTATTTGGTGTAGCTCTGTTCCGTTGTTTAGAGAAATTATGGCTCAAAAATTATAGATATCCATGTCCTGATTTCTTATATGGGCAGGCTGTTTGTGACTTTTTAATACTGTAATTAGTTTAGGCTGTTGATTGGTGAGGCTGGGTCCTAACTGTTCCCTCCCTCCCCTTTTTGCAGTAGCAGGTATGCTACATGCAGTTGAAGCTTTGCTGGAATATTCCTATTATATTATTTGTAGCATAAATTAACGTGTTTTTATTTTTTCTAAAACAATATTACATAAAACTATTCTAATGTAATTTAAATATGTAGACATTCCCAAAAAAGTTGCACTTATTTTCCTATTTTTCCTTTGTTGTAACAATGGTATATTCCTTGCCTCATGTATCTTTATGAGAGAATGTTTCAGTACCAGTGATTGCCAATGTGTGGAATCCAACTTACCCCAAAGCTTGGCTGAAGTAGGTTGGGGCCTGTTATGTCAGTTGTTCTACCATAGTAGATTTATGATTAACTTTTGTGAATAGCAATTGTCTTACTCCTTTGTGGGTGCATTTTATTACTAGCATATCCCTCTCCAAAGCTTTCATAAAATGTCCCTAAACCCAATCCATCATGGAGTAAATATTGCCCATTTTCCAGCCACTCCCACTTGTCCTTCCCACATTTACTTAACAAACACAAGTTTACATGTGCAAAGATCCCCACGTGAGTGGCTGAGATTTCTGCACATAGGAGGTGGGACATGAACAGGTGAAGATCTCCAGCCAGACATATGTGAAAATCCTTTGTGAGTAAGGGAAGTAGGACTACTGAAGTACTACTTTCTGTACTCAAACCTGCCTTTGCTAGTATGCCCCTAGATGCTTTAATGAATCCCCAAATCGCTCTAGAGAAGAGCCTTTGTGGATATCTACCCAGTTAATAATTTCACTAGGAAGTATGTTAACAGTAAAAAAGCAGAAAAGGCAAGGTGGACACCGCGTGCGGCTGCTGTTTTGTCCTCCCATTTGCCTGACCTTGTAAGCCCTAATACGGGCCTCCACCCAACTAAAACTAGGAATGCGATATGATAAGAAACCCCAGAGACTCTTGTCGGGGCTTTGGTACTCTGTTGCGAGACACTCATCATGCTGCATCTGGAGTCATCACTGCAGGCAGGAGGTCAACTACGCTTCTGCCGCACCCGCTGTTCTTGGATTCGGATTTGAGCAGGCAGGCGGGCTGACGATGTCTCCACAGAAGATAGCAAGAAGATCGAAGAGGCGCAGTAACACCATTACGCAAGCAGAGCCGGTTATTGCTCGGTCGGATATGCCGTCACCTAAGAAGCCTGCAGAGAAGAGGAGCTCAGACCAGGGTGCGGTGGGACCCGCTGCAACTGGGACTACCACCGGGGTAGAAGGACGCTGGGAGACTTTGTTTAAAAATACCCCTTGGATAATGGTGACTAAAAGAGGCAACTCAGATGCGGGGGGTCCTGCAGAGGCAGGACTGATAATATTGGTTCCGGGTCCTGATTCTATAGAGGAAAATGGAGGAAACTCTAACGGTGATCAGAGCAGCAACCAGATGATCACTCCGAATACCGTCGGCGGTTACCACTGAGCACTGGAGAGGAAACAATAAATTGTTTAGATACTGAAGGCTTGTTATATCGATCTGAGTTCGGGGGGTCTGGAGACTTGGCTGAGGAGGGGAGGACCCCGATCCAAAATATGGGAGCAGGGCTGACTCTAATTGAAATCCATAATATGGTTCAGCCAACACAAAGTCAAGTAGGCCCTGTGATGATTGTTGAGGCTGGTACTAAACGGGGGCTAAATCTTGATTCTGAAGATAAATTCTTCCCACTATCAGACATATGAGATTGGTCGGAAGAGGAGAGTTATAGCCTGGGAAGTAATTGAAGCAGTCAACAGGAGAAACAAGGAGATATTTCTAATAATGTTTGCACAGTTAGAATGAAAAAAGCAGCATCACTGCTGATCGAATAAAGTCAAAGGCAAGGAGGCTATTCTGTCTCTCCAGCATTGGAAGGAGATGGTTTAGCAAATGTAAATTCTGCTCCGGGGCCCCAGAGATGGCTTCACTGGAATCAATTTATCAAAGCATTCTGACCCATAGGGAAGAGACACACTCAAGGCCTGTCGAATAAAAATACAGGGGGTCATACGCAAAGTTGTCAAAACATGTACTGAGTTTACAGAAAGAATGGGGGAAGCTGAGAATCGGATTGGATCCCTTGAGGGTGAGGTGTCAACACACAGACAAATGACAGAATCCCAGGAAAACCAAATAACTGATACTCAATGGAAATTGAAAGACATTGAGAATATACTGAGATTAAATAATCTTAGAATCTTGAGTAATTCAGAGCGTGTGGAGGGCGCTAATGCATGTAAATTTGTGGTGGAGCTTTTTAAGGGTGCCTTCCCCAAATTGGTGAACTAGGACTGGGATCAGGAGATTCAACAAGCTCACAGATTCTTGTTTAGGGAGAGAGCATCTACTTTGCAGGAAGGGAGCAAATCTAGAGCAATTTTGATCCCTGTTGGAAATTTCTGGCTCGACCAGACCGCAGAGCTCCTTTGACGGCTGTACATTCTTTGTTAGGCCTGATTTTTGTCATTGTACAGTAGAGCACCATTGGCACCTACAGCAGCCGACACAACCATTTTAGGCAAGGTGAGTTCAGGCATTTTTAATGATCGCGGCCAAGTTAGAAGTAGTTTCGCGTGATACTTTAAATTGTTTCTCAGCAGAGATTAAGGCTAAAGAATTCCTGCAAACTCATGATTAAGGGTACATAAACTTAGCTGGTGGTGGTGTAGATCTGGCACTTTCACAAGTATAGCAGTGGGGGCCTCTTTGGGTATTATTAAGGGAGAATTGGATTAAAAAATGTGTCTAAGGTGGGGCACTCAGGGGGGTACAACATTCCAACACAGGACCTGGTTGGTCCAATTGCTTTTATGGGGGAAGAGGGTCTGGGGATTTATGGGTTGGGATGTGGAGCAGAGGGTATGGAAGTATAAAAAATTGTAATTTGTGTGCTACATGTCGCAGCAGTCAAGATTTGAGCCAGAGTCTATTGGCCTTCAGGAATTATATCATTGTGAATATCAAGTCAATCAGCAGCAGTAGGAGAGGATGGTTATTTGACTTTGAAATTAATGGCAGAATGTAAAATGTGGGTCTGTTTGATTAACATCTGTGGTCTTAATGATAAAAATAAAAGGGGCTGGGTAGCTAGGATTCTATGATTTGTGAAGGTAGATCTGGTGTGTCTTCAAGAGACTCATATCCTGCAATAAGGTGGTTGAAAGACTTGGGTTGTAGCGTACTTGCCTGTACTCGCCAAGGGACAACATCAAAAGGGGTGGCAATAATGTGAATTGTCCCAGTAAATAAGTTAAAGAAGATACATTTGGGCAATGGGTGATTATGGAGTATAGGTCTGGAGCTGAGTGTGCATGGTTCACAATTTGTTCTGTATACAGCTCTAATATAGATGAGGCTGAGGTGTTGGATTTTTTAAATACTGAATCCTTTGTGGCAATTTAAATATTCATATAGATATTCAGGATGATCTTAGGGTGAATCAACCCTATCTAGGAATGAAACTGGATGTCTACAAGGCAATTCAATGTCTGGTGATGGACCATGGATTGGTAGATGCTTGGGTTAAGTACAAGGCATCTGGCCCAGGCTTTACATTCTTATCTGCCCAACATTAAAATCTGGTACGGCTTGATTATTTTTTTATCTCAACTACTCTGGTGGGACAGATGGGGATTGAGAGCCTTCCAATGGTCAGACCATAATCCCCTCGTGCTAGAACTTTTAGTCATGGGGATTGCTAGGGCTCAATCATCTAGGACCTTTAAGAGAAAGCTTATACTTGATCAGTCATATAAGGACCACATGTCTAAGTGGATCCCAGAATTTTTTAGGCCAATAGGTGGACTGAGTCGGTTGGCACAGTTTGGGATGCCTTAAAGGGTGGGGTTAGAGGAGAAACCCTGAACTTTTCTCTCTATCAACAAAAGGCGAAGCAGTCCGAGATTCTGAGTTAGTATGAGCAGCTGAGGGTGGCTGAAACGGAACTTATGAGTAATGTGCTCAGGGGGTTGGATGTCCAGGAGAGTCAACAGGGAATAGCAATCTTGAAATCTAAAATCAATCAGCACTTTGGCTTTGATGTTGCAATAAAATTCATACAACACAAGACAGAATCTTATGAGCTGGGTAAACATACAAGTCGGCTGCTAGCCTAACGTATTTGGCAGAAGGAAGTGAAAAATCCAATGTTGATGATTAAAGATCAGGCAAGTCAAGTATATGAGACTACATCAGGTATCCTCAGGGTTTTTAAGGATTTTTACAAGCAACTCTATGCTGAGCAAACAACCTCCCTGGTTGATGAGGAGGAGAATTTGTTTAGGGATTTGGTTACAGCTAAGGTTAAAAACAAACAAAATACAATGTCAGCAGCCCCAATAACTATGGAAGAGGTAGCAGCAGCGGTACATTCATTTGCCATGGGCAAGGCTTCCTGGCCAAAAGGCATTACATTGGAATTCTTTAGAAGTTTTTTCAGGTGTTGCAATGAGATGTTGTGAATCTTCCTACAGGCTCAAGCGGGATGATTCCTACTCCATGGCAATATAATAAGATTATTGTGTTTAAGAAGAAAGTAAAATCAGAAATGTCGTCTGGTTCATAGAGATCAATCCCTCTTATCAATTGCGTCAGCAAAATCTATCCTAAATACTTGCTAGTGGATTGAGGGAAGTCATTGTCCCCCTACGGTAAATTCACCAACATGGCTTTATGCAAGGGAGATACACAATAGATCATGTTCGTCTGATTATTGAGTTATTAGACTGGGCATATGCTACAAGATCGTTGTTTGGGGTAGTTCTATTAGACACCCAAAAAGCAGTTCGGAGCAGTGTTTGTGGTCCGTTTTACAGTGGTCATAATTTTATCTGGGCAGTCTAGGCGCTGTATCATGCACATAGGGCTGTTATCCATATAATGGGACAAGACTCAGAGGCATTTGATATCACAAGGGGCACCAGACAAGGGTGCCCTTGCTTCCATTAATATTTGCCTTATATAATGACCCTTTTCTAGAAAAACTGAAGAAGAGCATCAATATTAAGCCAGTGGTACTTAACACTGTGGAGTATATGCTGACAGTATAGCTGTGGTTATTAGAGATTTGGCCTCTGCACTCCCTGAGATTGAAGCCCTAGTCAGGCAGTTTGGGGCTTTGGTCAAGATATAAATTGAATGAAAATAAGACGCAGAGTTTATGCACAGAAAGACTGCAACGTAGAGACACACAGGCAGCCTCTAAAATGGTCTATCTCTGGGGAAAGATCACAGCTGCCCTAGATGAGATTGTCAGCTGCCCTAGATGAGATTGTTGGTCTGAACATGGCACCGATATTAGATATTACTAGAAAGGGAGCTGTAAAGAATGGATCACTTGCATCTTTCTCTGTTTGGAAAGAACAATTTGCTGAAAATGATCATTTTAACTAAAGTATTGTATTCTTTTAGAACAATCACTTTATTAATTAGTTTATTTTGGATATCAAGTTTGGAAAGGATTTGTTTTAGATTTCTATGGGAAAACCTAGGAGGCCAGCTAAATGGATCATCCTGCCAAGACAGCACAGTAAGTGGGCAATTCCCATCTTCTCTCTGTATTATTGGGCATGTATGTTATAACACATGGGTATCCTGATCTCAGATAGACCTGGGAAGATGAATGAAGCAGAGAAGCCAACTATTTATGAGTTTGTGTTGGGAAGTGAGTTTAGAGACTGTCTGGTCAAGATTCTAGAGCCCAGTTACTATAAGAAGACAACATTCAAAATACTAAAAGCGGCATATAGGGTAGGATACAGGTGAGACGGAAACTCACAATTCCCAAACTAAATATTCATACACCAATGATGGCACCAGTAACTCGATCTGCAATACTTCAGGATCAAGTAACATTCAGGTGGGGTCAGAGGGGGTTAAAATCCCTGGGAGATATGTATAGAGACGGGCAGCCTTGCTCCTTTTCAGAATTAGAGGAGTCATATGGATTGGCGAAGGGAGAATTATTTTAATATTGGTGCTTCTTTGCCAGAAATATGAAAGATAGAGAATCAACTATGAAATTACCATTAGTCAAAGCAATGAAAAATAAGGTATGTATAGGTAAGATTTATCAGGTACTGATTCAAGGACTTCCCGATGATGTTGAGGTACAAACCCGAAATGAGAAACTAGAATAGAAATAGGGAAATTTATATTGAGGAGTCACTGGAATTGGCAAATAAGGTTTTGCTAACAGGCAGCTTGAAGAGCCAACATTGAAATCAATTTTTAATCTGTACCATACACCTGCAAAGGTTGCAAAGTGGGGCAGCAGGTTTGGGGATAAATGTAGCAGATGTGGCCTACAATCAGCCTGCATATGTTTTTTTCTTGCCCCAGTTTGGATATTTTTCTCCAGGATATTAGTAGATTTGTGGGGATGACTATAGGTGCACCAGTTTCAATTACTCCCATGCGAATGATTCTGCAGTTGCTAGAGAGCACCGAACAGAATGATGTGGTAGGGGGAGTCATATTTTTTATTTTTAGCTATGGCAATATCTCGGTTATGTATAGGGGTGGGCGGAATTTGCGAAAGCGACTTTCGCAAATTATCGCGAAAATGTTAAAAATCTCCGCAAACAAGCGGAAATATCGCGAAAATGCAGAAGTTTTTTTCCGGCATGTTCGCGAGATTTTCTGCATGGTTGCGGGTCGCCAACTTACCCATGTGGTTGCTTGCGGGCACGGCCATCTTGTTTTCAGTTGTCTCGCGGTGCATGATCGCGAGAAAAAAGACGTGATCGCGCTACGCATGACGTCACTGCGGACGCGAACTGTCGCGAGACAGCGCAAATGGCTAAAACAATACAACATCTCATGGAGAACGCGACCGGATCGGGAAAACTTGTCGGCGAACGCGGGGATTCAGGTAAGGCGATCGCGCGCGCGCGAGAATGTATTATTTTACAGCGCGAGCAAGAACCAAATTATCGCAAAGCTGCGGAATGCGGAAATTTTGACATTTCCGCACTCTCCACGGAACGCGGAAATGCCAAATTATCGCAAATACCGCGAACGGAACGGAAATTTTGCCCAGGCCTAGTTATGTATTACTTCGCAATGGTTAAGTCCTAACTCCCAACATTTGCAGGCTGGAGAGCACGGATGAGGTGAGTCATAATATGGAAACCCCTCTGTATAACCTGAAAGGCAGAAGGAAAAGAAATACTGGACTTCGCATATGGGCCCTAATTACTACCTGGATGATGGATCAGTAGTTGAACAGGTAGTTTCTCAGTTGAGGTTTCCCTGGGATGGACAAGAGCTATCCACTGTGAATTCTTACCTTATATCTGCACTTTACCTGATTAGATCTATGTTGTATTTTAGGGAAAAAAAATGGCTGTGGGATACTCATGCTTATTTTAAGGATGTAGGATGAATATTGAATTTTTAATTGTGTGCCTTTAAGGAATTATCACTGCACATCTGAACTTTATGGGATAAGATCTACTTTGCCGTTTAGGAATATTTGTAAATTTGCTGCTGAATATTTATGTGTATTTTAGGGCTACATGATGAAATTTGCTCTTTTGAATTATTGAGAATGTATTGTATTGACTAGAATGGACGTTTACAATGTGATTTAAAATACAAATATTAAATAAAAAAATGGAAGTGGGTTAACGGCCTTGGATAGTTCTACTGAATGAAGAAACTTTTTTAGATATAGGGATCTGTGATACATTTAGTATAATGAATATTTAACATCAGGGATAAGGACATTCCTGCCCTTCCAGGAAGGGCAAAAACATACTGTTGGTTTACTCCTGGAATTCAGTAGTAAGCCATGAGTACTCCTAGAGTAAGTCACACCTACTCAAAGGATAATATTTGGGGCTCAGGCCCTATCAAACCCAAATAATTGTTGTAATGACCAGTAGATTTATGTCAATAGGGTGCAGACACTATTACAAATAACAATGTTCTGTATGAAAAGTATGAGGTACTAATATGGAAAAATGTAAAATAAAAGGGTCATGACATGCTTTATTTTTGTCTACATCAATTATTTTTGAGTTTCACCCAAACACCCTTCCACCATTTCAGAGGCTTTAATCCAGCTAGCTGATCTATACTATTGTATAAAAACTCCAGGACCTTTAAGAGAAAGCTTATACTTGATCAGTCATATAAGGACCACATGTCTAAGTGGATCCCAGAATTTTTTAGGCCAATAGGTGGACTGAGTCGGTTGGCACAGTTTGGGATGCCTTAAAGGGTGGGGTTAGAGGAGAAACCCTGAACTTTTCTCTCTATCAACAAAAGGCGAAGCAGTCCGAGATTCTGAGTTAGTATGAGCAGCTGAGGGTGGCTGAAACGGAACTTATGAGTAATGTGCTCAGGGGGTTGGATGTCCAGGAGAGTCAACAGGGAATAGCAATCTTGAAATCTAAAATCAATCAGCACTTTGGCTTTGATGTTGCAATAAAATTCATACAACACAAGACAGAATCTTATGAGCTGGGTAAACATACAAGTCGGCTGCTAGCCTAACGTATTTGGCAGAAGGAAGTGAAAAATCCAATGTTGATGATTAAAGATCAGGCAAGTCAAGTATATGAGACTACATCAGGTATCCTCAGGGTTTTTAAGGATTTTTACAAGCAACTCTATGCTGAGCAAACAACCTCCCTGGTTGATGAGGAGGAGAATTTGTTTAGGGATTTGGTTACAGCTAAGGTTAAAAACAAACAAAATACAATGTCAGCAGCCCCAATAACTATGGAAGAGGTAGCAGCAGCGGTACATTCATTTGCCATGGGCAAGGCTTCCTGGCCAAAAGGCATTACATTGGAATTCTTTAGAAGTTTTTTCAGGTGTTGCAATGAGATGTTGTGAATCTTCCTACAGGCTCAAGCGGGATGATTCCTACTCCATGGCAATATAATAAGATTATTGTGTTTAAGAAGAAAGTAAAATCAGAAATGTCGTCTGGTTCATAGAGATCAATCCCTCTTATCAATTGCGTCAGCAAAATCTATCCTAAATACTTGCTAGTGGATTGAGGGAAGTCATTGTCCCCCTACGGTAAATTCACCAACATGGCTTTATGCAAGGGAGATACACAATAGATCATGTTCGTCTGATTATTGAGTTATTAGACTGGGCATATGCTACAAGATCGTTGTTTGGGGTAGTTCTATTAGACACCCAAAAAGCAGTTCGGAGCAGTGTTTGTGGTCCGTTTTACAGTGGTCATAATTTTATCTGGGCAGTCTAGGCGCTGTATCATGCACATAGGGCTGTTATCCATATAATGGGACAAGACTCAGAGGCATTTGATATCACAAGGGGCACCAGACAAGGGTGCCCTTGCTTCCATTAATATTTGCCTTATATAATGACCCTTTTCTAGAAAAACTGAAGAAGAGCATCAATATTAAGCCAGTGGTACTTAACACTGTGGAGTATATGCTGACAGTATAGCTGTGGTTATTAGAGATTTGGCCTCTGCACTCCCTGAGATTGAAGCCCTAGTCAGGCAGTTTGGGGCTTTGGTCAAGATATAAATTGAATGAAAATAAGACGCAGAGTTTATGCACAGAAAGACTGCAACGTAGAGACACACAGGCAGCCTCTAAAATGGTCTATCTCTGGGGAAAGATCACAGCTGCCCTAGATGAGATTGTCAGCTGCCCTAGATGAGATTGTTGGTCTGAACATGGCACCGATATTAGATATTACTAGAAAGGGAGCTGTAAAGAATGGATCACTTGCATCTTTCTCTGTTTGGAAAGAACAATTTGCTGAAAATGATCATTTTAACTAAAGTATTGTATTCTTTTAGAACAATCACTTTATTAATTAGTTTATTTTGGATATCAAGTTTGGAAAGGATTTGTTTTAGATTTCTATGGGAAAACCTAGGAGGCCAGCTAAATGGATCATCCTGCCAAGACAGCACAGTAAGTGGGCAATTCCCATCTTCTCTCTGTATTATTGGGCATGTATGTTATAACACATGGGTATCCTGATCTCAGATAGACCTGGGAAGATGAATGAAGCAGAGAAGCCAACTATTTATGAGTTTGTGTTGGGAAGTGAGTTTAGAGACTGTCTGGTCAAGATTCTAGAGCCCAGTTACTATAAGAAGACAACATTCAAAATACTAAAAGCGGCATATAGGGTAGGATACAGGTGAGACGGAAACTCACAATTCCCAAACTAAATATTCATACACCAATGATGGCACCAGTAACTCGATCTGCAATACTTCAGGATCAAGTAACATTCAGGTGGGGTCAGAGGGGGTTAAAATCCCTGGGAGATATGTATAGAGACGGGCAGCCTTGCTCCTTTTCAGAATTAGAGGAGTCATATGGATTGGCGAAGGGAGAATTATTTTAATATTGGTGCTTCTTTGCCAGAAATATGAAAGATAGAGAATCAACTATGAAATTACCATTAGTCAAAGCAATGAAAAATAAGGTATGTATAGGTAAGATTTATCAGGTACTGATTCAAGGACTTCCCGATGATGTTGAGGTACAAACCCGAAATGAGAAACTAGAATAGAAATAGGGAAATTTATATTGAGGAGTCACTGGAATTGGCAAATAAGGTTTTGCTAACAGGCAGCTTGAAGAGCCAACATTGAAATCAATTTTTAATCTGTACCATACACCTGCAAAGGTTGCAAAGTGGGGCAGCAGGTTTGGGGATAAATGTAGCAGATGTGGCCTACAATCAGCCTGCATATGTTTTTTTCTTGCCCCAGTTTGGATATTTTTCTCCAGGATATTAGTAGATTTGTGGGGATGACTATAGGTGCACCAGTTTCAATTACTCCCATGCGAATGATTCTGCAGTTGCTAGAGAGCACCGAACAGAATGATGTGGTAGGGGGAGTCATATTTTTTATTTTTAGCTATGGCAATATCTCGGTTATGTATAGGGGTGGGTGGAATTTGCGAAAGCGACTTTCGCAAATTATCGCGAAAATGTTAAAAATCTCCGCAAACAAGCGGAAATATCGCGAAAATGCAGAAGTTTTTTTCCGGCATGTTCGCGAGATTTTCTGCATGGTTGCGGGTCGCCAACTTACCCATGTGGTTGCTTGCGGGCGCGGCCATCTTGTTTTCAGTTGTCTCGCGGTGCATGATCGCGAGAAAAAAGACGTGATCGCGCTACGCATGACGTCACTGCGGACGCGAACTGTCGCGAGACAGCGCAAATGGCTAAAACAATACAACATCTCATGGAGAACGCGACCGGATCGGGAAAACTTGTCGGCGAACGCGGGGATTCAGGTAAGGGGATCGCGCGCGCGCGAGAATGTATTATTTTACAGCGCGAGCAAGAACCAAATTATCGCAAAGCTGCGGAATGCGGAAATTTTGACATTTCCGCACTCTCCACGGAACGCGGAAATGCCAAATTATCGCAAATACCGCGAACGGAACGGAAATTTTGCCCAGGCCTAGTTATGTATTACTTCGCAATGGTTAAGTCCTAACTCCCAACATTTGCAGGCTGGAGAGCACGGATGAGGTGAGTCATAATATGGAAACCCCTCTGTATAACCTGAAAGGCAGAAGGAAAAGAAATACTGGACTTCGCATATGGGCCCTAATTACTACCTGGATGATGGATCAGTAGTTGAACAGGTAGTTTCTCAGTTGAGGTTTCCCTGGGATGGACAAGAGCTATCCACTGTGAATTCTTACCTTATATCTGCACTTTACCTGATTAGATCTATGTTGTATTTTAGGGAAAAAAAATGGCTGTGGGATACTCATGCTTATTTTAAGGATGTAGGATGAATATTGAATTTTTAATTGTGTGCCTTTAAGGAATTATCACTGCACATCTGAACTTTATGGGATAAGATCTACTTTGCCGTTTAGGAATATTTGTAAATTTGCTGCTGAATATTTATGTGTATTTTAGGGCTACATGATGAAATTTGCTCTTTTGAATTATTGAGAATGTATTGTATTGACTAGAATGGACGTTTACAATGTGATTTAAAATACAAATATTAAATAAAAAAATGGAAGTGGGTTAACGGCCTTGGATAGTTCTACTGAATGAAGAAACTTTTTTAGATATAGGGATCTGTGATACATTTAGTATAATGAATATTTAACATCAGGGATAAGGACATTCCTGCCCTTCCAGGAAGGGCAAAAACATACTGTTGGTTTACTCCTGGAATTCAGTAGTAAGCCATGAGTACTCCTAGAGTAAGTCACACCTACTCAAAGGATAATATTTGGGGCTCAGGCCCTATCAAACCCAAATAATTGTTGTAATGACCAGTAGATTTATGTCAATAGGGTGCAGACACTATTACAAATAACAATGTTCTGTATGAAAAGTATGAGGTACTAATATGGAAAAATGTAAAATAAAAGGGTCATGACATGCTTTATTTTTGTCTACATCGATTATTTTTGAGTTTCACCCAAACACCCTTCCACCATTTCAGAGGCTTTAATCCAGCTAGCTGATCTATACTATTGTATAAAAACTCCAGGACCTTTAAGAGAAAGCTTATACTTGATCAGTCATATAAGGACCACATGTCTAAGTGGATCCCAGAATTTTTTAGGCCAATAGGTGGACTGAGTCGGTTGGCACAGTTTGGGATGCCTTAAAGGGTGGGGTTAGAGGAGAAACCCTGAACTTTTCTCTCTATCAACAAAAGGCGAAGCAGTCCGAGATTCTGAGTTAGTATGAGCAGCTGAGGGTGGCTGAAACGGAACTTATGAGTAATGTGCTCAGGGGGTTGGATGTCCAGGAGAGTCAACAGGGAATAGCAATCTTGAAATCTAAAATCAATCAGCACTTTGGCTTTGATGTTGCAATAAAATTCATACAACACAAGACAGAATCTTATGAGCTGGGTAAACATACAAGTCGGCTGCTAGCCTAACGTATTTGGCAGAAGGAAGTGAAAAATCCAATGTTGATGATTAAAGATCAGGCAAGTCAAGTATATGAGACTACATCAGGTATCCTCAGGGTTTTTAAGGATTTTTACAAGCAACTCTATGCTGAGCAAACAACCTCCCTGGTTGATGAGGAGGAGAATTTGTTTAGGGATTTGGTTACAGCTAAGGTTAAAAACAAACAAAATACAATGTCAGCAGCCCCAATAACTATGGAAGAGGTAGCAGCAGCGGTACATTCATTTGCCATGGGCAAGGCTTCCTGGCCAAAAGGCATTACATTGGAATTCTTTAGAAGTTTTTTCAGGTGTTGCAATGAGATGTTGTGAATCTTCCTACAGGCTCAAGCGGGATGATTCCTACTCCATGGCAATATAATAAGATTATTGTGTTTAAGAAGAAAGTAAAATCAGAAATGTCGTCTGGTTCATAGAGATCAATCCCTCTTATCAATTGCGTCAGCAAAATCTATCCTAAATACTTGCTAGTGGATTGAGGGAAGTCATTGTCCCCCTACGGTAAATTCACCAACATGGCTTTATGCAAGGGAGATACACAATAGATCATGTTCGTCTGATTATTGAGTTATTAGACTGGGCATATGCTACAAGATCGTTGTTTGGGGTAGTTCTATTAGACACCCAAAAAGCAGTTCGGAGCAGTGTTTGTGGTCCGTTTTACAGTGGTCATAATTTTATCTGGGCAGTCTAGGCGCTGTATCATGCACATAGGGCTGTTATCCATATAATGGGACAAGACTCAGAGGCATTTGATATCACAAGGGGCACCAGACAAGGGTGCCCTTGCTTCCATTAATATTTGCCTTATATAATGACCCTTTTCTAGAAAAACTGAAGAAGAGCATCAATATTAAGCCAGTGGTACTTAACACTGTGGAGTATATGCTGACAGTATAGCTGTGGTTATTAGAGATTTGGCCTCTGCACTCCCTGAGATTGAAGCCCTAGTCAGGCAGTTTGGGGCTTTGGTCAAGATATAAATTGAATGAAAATAAGACGCAGAGTTTATGCACAGAAAGACTGCAACGTAGAGACACACAGGCAGCCTCTAAAATGGTCTATCTCTGGGGAAAGATCACAGCTGCCCTAGATGAGATTGTCAGCTGCCCTAGATGAGATTGTTGGTCTGAACATGGCACCGATATTAGATATTACTAGAAAGGGAGCTGTAAAGAATGGATCACTTGCATCTTTCTCTGTTTGGAAAGAACAATTTGCTGAAAATGATCATTTTAACTAAAGTATTGTATTCTTTTAGAACAATCACTTTATTAATTAGTTTATTTTGGATATCAAGTTTGGAAAGGATTTGTTTTAGATTTCTATGGGAAAACCTAGGAGGCCAGCTAAATGGATCATCCTGCCAAGACAGCACAGTAAGTGGGCAATTCCCATCTTCTCTCTGTATTATTGGGCATGTATGTTATAACACATGGGTATCCTGATCTCAGATAGACCTGGGAAGATGAATGAAGCAGAGAAGCCAACTATTTATGAGTTTGTGTTGGGAAGTGAGTTTAGAGACTGTCTGGTCAAGATTCTAGAGCCCAGTTACTATAAGAAGACAACATTCAAAATACTAAAAGCGGCATATAGGGTAGGATACAGGTGAGACGGAAACTCACAATTCCCAAACTAAATATTCATACACCAATGATGGCACCAGTAACTCGATCTGCAATACTTCAGGATCAAGTAACATTCAGGGGGGGTCAGAGGGGGTTAAAATCCCTGGGAGATATGTATAGAGACGGGCAGCCTTGCTCCTTTTCAGAATTAGAGGAGTCATATGGATTGGCGAAGGGAGAATTATTTTAATATTGGTGCTTCTTTGCCAGAAATATGAAAGATAGAGAATCAACTATGAAATTACCATTAGTCAAAGCAATGAAAAATAAGGTATGTATAGGTAAGATTTATCAGGTACTGATTCAAGGACTTCCCGATGATGTTGAGGTACAAACCCGAAATGAGAAACTAGAATAGAAATAGGGAAATTTATATTGAGGAGTCACTGGAATTGGCAAATAAGGTTTTGCTAACAGGCAGCTTGAAGAGCCAACATTGAAATCAATTTTTAATCTGTACCATACACCTGCAAAGGTTGCAAAGTGGGGCAGCAGGTTTGGGGATAAATGTAGCAGATGTGGCCTACAATCAGCCTGCATATGTTTTTTTCTTGCCCCAGTTTGGATATTTTTCTCCAGGATATTAGTAGATTTGTGGGGATGACTATAGGTGCACCAGTTTCAATTACTCCCATGCGAATGATTCTGCAGTTGCTAGAGAGCACCGAACAGAATGATGTGGTAGGGGGAGTCATATTTTTTATTTTTAGCTATGGCAATATCTCGGTTATGTATAGGGGTGGGCGGAATTTGCGAAAGCGACTTTCGCAAATTATCGCGAAAATGTTAAAAATCTCCGCAAACAAGCGGAAATATCGCGAAAATGCAGAAGTTTTTTTCCGGCATGTTCGCGAGATTTTCTGCATGGTTGCGGGTCGCCAACTTACCCATGTGGTTGCTTGCGGGCGCGGCCATCTTGTTTTCAGTTGTCTCGCGGTGCATGATCGCGAGAAAAAAGACGTGATCGCGCTACGCATGACGTCACTGCGGACGCGAACTGTTGCGAGACAGCGCAAATGGCTAAAACAATACAACATCTCATGGAGAACGCGACCGGATCGGGAAAACTTGTCGGAGAACGCGGGGATTCAGGTAAGGCGATCGCGCGCGCGCGAGAATGTATTATTTTACAGCGCGAGCAAGAACCAAATTATCGCAAAGCTGCGGAATGCGGAAATTTTGACATTTCCGCACTCTCCACGGAACGCGGAAATGCCAAATTATCGCAAATACCGCGAACGGAACGGAAATTTTGCCCAGGCCTAGTTATGTATTACTTCGCAATGGTTAAGTCCTAACTCCCAACATTTGCAGGCTGGAGAGCACGGATGAGGTGAGTCATAATATGGAAACCCCTCTGTATAACCTGAAAGGCAGAAGGAAAAGAAATACTGGACTTCGCATATGGGCCCTAATTACTACCTGGATGATGGATCAGTAGTTGAACAGGTAGTTTCTCAGTTGAGGTTTCCCTGGGATGGACAAGAGCTATCCACTGTGAATTCTTACCTTATATCTGCACTTTACCTGATTAGATCTATGTTGTATTTTAGGGAAAAAAAATGGCTGTGGGATACTCATGCTTATTTTAAGGATGTAGGATGAATATTGAATTTTTAATTGTGTGCCTTTAAGGAATTATCACTGCACATCTGAACTTTATGGGATAAGATCTACTTTGCCGTTTAGGAATATTTGTAAATTTGCTGCTGAATATTTATGTGTATTTTAGGGCTACATGATGAAATTTGCTCTTTTGAATTATTGAGAATGTATTGTATTGACTAGAATGGACGTTTACAATGTGATTTAAAATACAAATATTAAATAAAAAAATGGAAGTGGGTTAACGGCCTTGGATAGTTCTACTGAATGAAGAAACTTTTTTAGATATAGGGATCTGTGATACATTTAGTATAATGAATATTTAACATCAGGGATAAGGACATTCCTGCCCTTCCAGGAAGGGCAAAAACATACTGTTGGTTTACTCCTGGAATTCAGTAGTAAGCCATGAGTACTCCTAGAGTAAGTCACACCTACTCAAAGGATAATATTTGGGGCTCAGGCCCTATCAAACCCAAATAATTGTTGTAATGACCAGTAGATTTATGTCAATAGGGTGCAGACACTATTACAAATAACAATGTTCTGTATGAAAAGTATGAGGTACTAATATGGAAAAATGTAAAATAAAAGGGTCATGACATGCTTTATTTTTGTCTACATCGATTATTTTTGAGTTTCACCCAAACACCCTTCCACCATTTCAGAGGCTTTAATCCAGCTAGCTGATCTATACTATTGTATAAAAACTCCAAATGCAGGAGAATAATGGGAGTAGGATAAAACCTAAGGATAACTGAACGGAAGTAATGATTCTCACATGAGACATGGGAAGATACATGTACAAAACTGCAAAGTTCAGCACCAGATAATCCTTTTCCATAGCCTTTACCCTGTTATGGTGTTATGTTATGCAGATTTGTAGAGTGTACTATCACCTGGAAGGCTATCCTGACGCTCAGCAGGTGTGAGTCTAGCCAATCCTAGGAACTAGTGGGACTACTCAAAAAGCCAGGTCTTCAGCTTCTTGCAGAATTCAACAATTGAGGAGGAGGGTGGTGTGTTTAATGGCAGGTTGTTTCTATGCTTTTAGAGTGACATAGGAGAATGCTTGATCGCCGGGTCTGGTTTTCCATAAGCATGAGATGTGTGCAAGTAAGAGTCTGGATGAGCTGAAGTGTCTGGAAGGTTTGTGAAAGCAGATTTGATTGTCAAGGTATGCTAGGACAGTGTAATGTAGTGCCTTGAAAATGTGAGTGAGGAGCTTGAATTACGCTAGTTTGTGAATAGAGAGCCAGTGGAGCTCCTTCAGGGGTGGTGTGATGTGAGTGTGGCGTGGGTGGTTGAGAGTGCTTCTGGAAACCAAGTTCTGAATGGTCTGCAGCCTTCTGGTGAGTTTTTGTTGATCCCGGCATACAGGGCATTTACATACTCCAGCTTGCTGGGGACAAGGGAGTGTATGACAATTTTCCGGATGCTGATTTGGATCCATTTGAAAATATTCCTCAACATCTTCAGGGTATGGAAACATGAAGCAGTGACGGCGTTGAATTAGGCTGTAACATCAAGTTTGTCATGCATGACGATCCCAAGGTTCTTGCCATAGGGGGTGGGTGGTGGAAGTCAGTCCTACCTCTGTTGGTCACCAGGATTCTCACAGTGAAGTGCTCTTTACAAAGATCACGATTTTGGTCTCGTCATTGTTCAGCTTCATATAGTTGGTTTTCATCCGGTGGGCGATTTCAGTCATGCAGGAATTGAACTTGATCTGGGAACTGGGTGCCTTGTCCATGAGGGAGAGGATGAGTTGCATGCCATCGGCATAGGAAAGGGCACTGATGTAAGAGCGGATGATGCTGGCTAGAAGGATCATGTATGCATTAAAAAGGGTCGGGCTCAGGGAGGATCATGCGGAACCCCGCAGATGGGGGTCACGGTCATCGGAGGTATTTGGGGCAAGTTGACTGACAGATTCCTTCAGGATGGAGCAGGTTAATCCCTTGGATTCAAATGTTGTGTAGGAGTTGGATGAGTATGAAGTGGGAGAACGTGTCAAACGCTTTGGACAGGTCCAGGAGAATAAGGGCTACTGTGTCTCCTCCATCTAGAGTCATGGAGATGTAATCGGTGGTGGAGATGAGGGCAGTTTCCATGTTGTGGTTGGGTGTGAAACCAGACTAAGTTGTATCAAGGAGTTGGGGGTCATTGAGGTAGTCAGTGAGGTGTCTGTTAATGAATTCCCCTAAGACTTTAGCCAGGAATGGTAGCAGGGAGATTGGTCTGTAGTTGGTGGACATTGAAGGGTCAGCGGAGGGTTTCAGTGGGAGGACAGTTGCATGTTTCCAAGCATCTGGGAAGGTCATGGATGAGGTGGAGGCACTCAGAATGGTTGTGAGCATGGCGCTGATCGGTTGCAGCCCTCTGTAGCAGGCATGGTGGTTTCAGGGGTCCGATAGGTCCCCAAAATGGATGGGCCCTGTGAAATTCAACAGTCATTTTCTGAATACAATTTTCAAACTCATAATTGAATCTGCCAAGGGCTGCTTTGAAATAACTAAGTAAAGTTTAAGTTTATCTAGGCGTTTGCACACAAATGGAGAAGAATCTGATACTTTAATATTAAAGTGTGTTTAACAATTTGATCTCCTAACCATGAATCATAATTGCATTTAAAAAAAGAATTCCTGTACCTCAGTTTCATGACCTTTCTCATAAAAGCATTAATGGGTATGTCATACTTAGGACAATATTTATCACTCTTACCTAATAACCATATCAGGCACTTTTAAGCATGCAATCATTACAGCATCATCTAAGTTCATTATATGGGTAATAGAAGACAATTTATTAAGTGGCCACCAGCATTAAGGAAGCATTAGTGAATACATTGAGCACAGTAGGTACCAGTAAGCAGGTCAGGTGATCCATTTTATATTCATGTATATCATAGATAATGTTATATTTATTGACCATAATCTATACCATAGTTTTCACTTATGAACAAGTTTGAAAGTGGCACTTAACTCGATAGAGACCATAAATAACATAACTATTGATAAAGTAACTTATTTCTGAATAGACATAAACAAATTAAAACATTCATAACTCTGCTGTTTCTAAAAGTTGTTAGGAGTTCCTTCTCCTGAGATGACTTTTCCCACATCATCAATCAATCAGTGATTTGTAGAGCGCGACTACTCACCCGTAAGGGTCTCGAGGTGCTGTGGCGGGGCTGCTGTTCAGTTGAAGAGCGAGGTCTTGAGGTCCTTCCTGAATTTAGGCAGAGATGGTGTTTGCCTAAGATGCAGAGGAAGGAAGTTCCAGGCCCTTGCAGCGAGGTAGGAGAAGGATCGTCCTCCAGCGGTGGTCCTGCGGATCCGTTTGATGGTATCCAGGGCCAGATGGGGGAGCTGAGATGTCTGTAAGGGGTGTGGAAGAAGAGGCAATGGTTGAGGTATGCGGGTATGGCATCATTTCTTCAATAGCTGAACCTGACAGGATATTTGTTTCATTCATCAAGTGAGAGGTTAAGTCTGGGATAAACTGGATTGGCGTGTGGGAAAGTGACCATTGCAAATCACCTGTGCTAATTCTTTCCACTTGTCTCTGTCTCTGTTTCACCTCCACCTCCACCTCTGACTACATTTACCTATGACAATTATATCTGTTGTGTGATTCGAATGCCCAAGATATGACAGTGATGCCTATCATATGATGGCCACACGTGGATATGATGGCAATGACTGCCAATGCTTGGAATTCCCTGGAATATCATGGTATTTCTGGCATATAATGGCAATCTGTGGTATGCAACGCTATTCTCTAGCACTATGACAAGAACTTTGCAATAAGCTCTCTGTACTCTTTTGCAAAAAAATGATCCGCATACACAGCAAATTTAACCCGTGACCAGACCCTGTCACTGTTGTAACTCAACTTTCCATCACAGCCGATGAACGATTCCTGACCTTGTGGCCTGCCGTCACCACAGTAGAAATCATTGCTACCATGGGAAATAACTTTAAAAATCAAATGTGACGTGCAAACCATATTAGACGTGCACCTTAAAATGCGTTTAAACTACTGCAGACATGTTTTCACATAGAAAATTACATGTGTGAAAATGTGCTTCCTTTATAACGTGAAAGAAACCTTTTCAAATGCATCATTAATGTCGCAAAATAAATCATAAGTAGGACTCCCGGTTTTATGGTACTTATTTTTTTGACATGTCCATCTGTATTTATCCATATTTATTTTTGGTAATTTTATTTTTATTTATCGATAATTATTTGGGGTTTTGTGGGAAAATTAAGCTGAAATTAGTATTCATGTTTGAATGCTTACAAGGTTTCAATGCTGTAGACACCCACAGAAGATAAATCAATGCACTTACAAGAAAATATACAAATTTCAGTATCAACCTTGTGCATATCTACTACTGTAAAAGCCTCTTTACTAAAAGTCCTTTCTTTTTTAGCCCCCTTACCTATCAATCCACACAGCTATTGGCCTGGCAGTCATGGCAGACAGTATTTAGAATTACTCAAAAAGCAACCCAATTTCTGTTTTTATCCACATTTAAAAATAAATACAGACAATAAAATACATGTTTTCTGTCTGTATTTATCTGTAAAAATCAATAAAAACGGAAAACAGGAAGCCTTATTCATAAATAGATGACACTTAGGGAAAATGTGCTTGTTTAGATGCATATGAAATACCGTAAACAGATTTTGTTTTGTACTAGGCTATCAATCTTAAATATGCCTCTATAGTTAGGCCCAAAAGCCTTTTCTTTAAACTCTTGTTCATAGTTAATTGATGTTTATTTAGAACATTTTGCCTAGCACCAGAATCTTGCTTAAGAATGTGCTGACTTCAAGCTTTTGTTTCTTTAGCCTCATAATGCCACATTAGCTCATTTAAACTAAACAAAGAACCTTACTATGACTGCTAGAATAAATAATGATTCAGATATATTTTATGTAAGCCTCACCAGTCATTATTGCTAGGTTTGTCTCAGCATATCCAACTTGCTTCTGAACTCACAATGGCAATAACGCGCATCTTTTGGCTTAGATAAGAAGGATCTCATGATAACGTTCTCCATGTTACAAATATATGCAACATTGCTTTACTACATACTGGCTTGGATGTTTACAGTGGTAATCAGGAGAAGAAGCATGGATAGTAAACAACACCATCGGATGAGCGGTTTCCACTGAATGAGAACAATTAACAATTACTAAGTTTCAGTGTATTGTGTGATTTTATATTATTTAGTGTTCCTAGCTAGTGAGGATAGACTCGATTGATTCTTCCTCTGAGACGCACTTGGAGGAGACCCTTTAGGACTCTGCTGGGAGCTGCTTCCTATTCTAGCTCTTTGTTATCGACAACTATTGCTAAGGGTGACTATTCTTTACCTGTTCAAAACCCTTTTCTGATCAATTCTACTGCAACAATCATACCCTTCTTTACTGACATTTTGGCGTTTGCTACTATGACTCTAGGGAACTAGGCTGAGTTTTCAGAACCACCCTTCATGGGAAGTTTTATTTTGCTCTTTTCCGAAAAGAAACACTTCTTGGGTTCTGTTTTAGGATAAATTTGGCACTTAGCTAGTTTAGTGAAATCTTCCTTTATGCAACACTTTGTATTTATGTATGCCTCTTTTTTATTTGATATTTCTGTAAACGGAAATAATCTGAATAAAGATAACAAAAACCATACTAATCTTTTAAGACAAATAATGGTTTTGAAAACTCAATCAACCTCTCGTCATTGACTGAACATTAAGAATCTAACAATTGATATATTCATGACTTGTATTCTCATTCCAACTCCATTCAAAAACGGTGGCAAAGGTCCATTGATCTGGAAGGAAGCCAACCCGATTTTCAAAGGACTAAATCTGTAAGTTATGATGCAAGGTCTTAATAAGCATTTGGAAACCTTCCTAGGATTCTGCACATTTTCTGGTAGTAGAGTTATGGTTCACACCACGAATGGAGCATTAAAAATAGTACTCAAGATATATTATAATAATCCCCAATTCCAATTTCCAGTGTCCATATCCAGACAGCATGGGGAAGCAGAATTCGAAGGCATTGCTGTATTGGCGGTTATGGTATTGAATGTGTGAGTATTAATAGAGTAAAAAAGTTGTGATAGAGAATATTGTGGTTGTGAATGTCTTCTTTTCAGGTGTATGCGTGTGAGATAGAGACATAAAGTTATTGAAAATGTGGATTTGAGTTTCAGGCTTGTTGAAGTCGAAAGATCCCAGGATAATAACAAATATTTAAACTTGTTTGCAGGTGAATTAGATGTGGAGTGTGAGGTACCATCACTTCCATCAGTAATAAGAGGAACAAAGTGTTGTGTTTGATTAACTTCTGTTAATGTTAGTGGAAACTTATTACGCAAACTGGAGAAGCTGCATTGATTTGTGTGAATTTTCGCTGTTTAAGAAGTCACTTGTGAGTGTAGAATATTCTTGAGTGGTTGTAATATTTAATTCCCTTTAGAAAGAGCAAACAAGAAGTTGTTTTAAGAAGATATTTGAAGGTTGAGTGTGAATGTGAAGACAATTGCAAAGGAGGGTGAGCTGCTACGAGGAGTGAGTTATAGTGTTTCGCTTTGGTATAGGTTGGTTGTCGTACTTTCACGCCGCCATTGGCTAGTGGGTTTTCTGTGTCGCACTGTGATTGGACATATTTACGGTTTGAGTGATGTCTTTTGATTTGGTAAAGAATTACATGAAATTAGAAGCTTTTATTTAATTGGTGAACAAATATTTTACGCATTCGTTCCTGACTCAAAACATTTGGTCTTACGTGAAAAATTTGAAAGCTCAATTGTCATTATGAAATCTTTAAAGGATTTTAAGAAATTTGTCAGGGGAGATGTCCCTATTCCTAAATTCAATGGTGAGGAAGCACCTCAACAAGGTACTCCAACATACATTATGACTACCGAACATGGATTAAATTCATGTCTGTGGTTTAGACAATGGAGAAGGATTACAGTAAATGAGGGCTCTTTAAGTTTTCCGAGATATGGGACATGCGATACCTGAATCCTAGATCATTTGAAGAGGAAATTGTACGAGATGAAGCCATCACCTCAACCCATGCAATATGAGACTTTTAATGCTTGGGAAAAGGTTGTGAGGGAAAAAGAAAAGGTATAATATCAAAGAAGGACTGGAAGAGCAATGCGGAATTATGCCAATACTATATGGGATGAGAAACAGCGTAGATGGAGGAAAGGTATTATTGAAGGAACAAGATTATATCAGTTTTTCACATCAGACTGTTCGAAAAAGAGTAAGGATACCGCTAAGCAAGACTAGATATTAGGACAGATGTTGTCTTCCCAACCACCATCACCTGTAGAACATTCTGACCCAGAAAAGTGAAGTGTTAGGACTGTTCAGACCATAACTACAGCTCCAGTGGATTCAGATCCACTTCCTATTGAACAACCCTTACAGGTTTTACAAATGCTCCACCGTTTGTGAGACGACCACCAGCTGTGGTCCAGATTGATAATGTTCCAGTTGCACCTCAAATGATTGCTAGGGCACCACCCCAAATTGAGAGAAGGCCAGAAACCTTATCGACACCAGTTGTTTGAAATATTCTCACAACTCAAAATACACAGTTAGTTCTGTGGAGACCCCCACAAAATTTGCAGGCTCTAGTAGATGGAGGTGAGACCCTAGTCTTTACGACTTCCTTACCTTCAAATGACTTAATTGGGAATGGAGATTGGTATTTACTAGCATGGATTGAAGAGATTACTAGAGAGAAAAGAAAGCAGTCACAGAGCCCCCAAAAGAATTAGAGACAAGAAAAGACAGATCATTGGATTGTCCTAAATTAAAAATAGACTTAGAAGAACTTATCTAGGGTTTACTGGAGTGGGATCACTTGGATCGATACCCAAGAAACTAGTTAACCAACTGTGTAAGGAGATTACTCAGAGAGCTGCTATGATACATGGCAAATTGGCAGTGATAGCAAAAAGGTATTATATGGATCTTTTTAATAACATAAATCTGCATTGTAGTTACAAGGTAGAATTGAAGGATCAGGCAATAGAAAACATAAGATTTGCAGGAATATGTTTGCACATTACTGAACTGGTCAAATTTATAGGCAGATGGAAGGATGTGGCGAAGTTGGAACATAGATGGGCAAAGAAACACGAAAAGATAAAGAAGGAAGCGGGGGGCTAACAGGATGAATTAGAAGAGGCCGAGGTGTATCCATTGAGGGAAGTAATTGGAGGTACCGATGTACATGTTCCATGGAATTGAGGTGATTTGACAGCATTTAGGGGCCGATTCCGATCCGGGTTGGAAAGCACTCCGACCGAGTCGGATCCGGAGTGTTTTCCGACCGAGCCAGACCCCTACAGTCCGACCGAGCGAGTACGATGCGCACGTATGCTGTTGGACTCGGTTCGGTCGGACTCCCATAGAAGTCAATGGGAGCCGGTCGTACAACGCGTACATGGGCTCCCAGTGACTGAATGGGTACGTCTCGAACAAGTGCGCCCCCTACAGTGGGTACACGTTGGTGCCACCCGCACCGTACATGCCTGTGTTGGGGAGACCCATAGGTCTCCCCCTGTGTCTGAGTCGTAGGGCTGCGGTTGTTAGGGGATCCGACGCGGACCCCCAAAGTCCGACTACGGGAGCTTTTGCAAGCCGGACACTCCAGCTCGCACAGGCTGTCCGACGCATGCATCGTAGTGGCTCGGCTGTAAATCGCATCCATTGCACGCCACGGTTAGCTTCAGACCGGGATGTACGGAGAGGTTCGGACCCGGAAACGACTCGGTCGGTGAATTTCATGTAGCTCGCATCGTACTTGCTCGCTCGTACAGCTGTACGAGTTGGTCGGAAAGCACGTGTACGGCTCGTAGTTTTTCCGGCCGAACCCGATTCGGTGCCCTTCCGACCCGAGATCGGAATCGGCCCCTTAATTGAGAAACAAAAAGATGCAGTGGTATGCACAAGTAGAGAAGTTTATAAAGATTTCAAGGTGTTGTGGAGAGATCTGGCAGAGTGTAATTTAGTTGTACAATGGCCGAAAGGAGTGGCACATAGGGAGAGAGGAACCGGTGCACGATCACCATTGGTAATGGAAAAATATGAAGTGGTTATGACATTTTGTAAAGAAACAATTCCTCCCAGGGATACTGATTGGTTAAAAACTGAAAGAACCGGGGGCGTGGCTTGGTGCCTGAGCGGATGGCGGCGCCTCGGTGAAGCTCCGGGACCCGTGTGGGAGGTTCGGCGCTCTGAGGACGGCGTTGGATTTCCGAAGTCTGCCCATGCGTACCTGAACATCTTCGGCATTTTTTGGAGCCCCTTCGGTCTTCGTCCCTGGTATTAACTCTTTATTTTATTCAAGGGGAAGGTTCCGGCGGCGCTGCCTCAGATGCGGCCGCCATTTTTAATTTTATCGCGCGAGTGCGTGTTTTCCTCATAACACCGGGAAAATGTTTACCACTTGCAGAACACTCTTCATGCTCATGTTTTTCCCTCAGTGACTCACTTTATACCATTTCTGTCCCCTCTAATATGTGACAGCCACTTTAAAAAGGGCCTGAGTCATTGTGAGCCTTTGCCTTTTTATTTTTTCCTCAAAATATTTTTCTGGAGTCTTTTTTGTTTTTCTACAGTATTTCTCTGGGATGCACTATTGCCACATTATGGTAACACTACCTTCCACTGCTCTTAATGTGGTTCTTGACGGAGACTGCTATTGAGACGCCGCTCCTCCACACCTGTGACGCGCTTTCTTCAGTTTTGTACTCTCATTTTTCATATGCTGAGGTAATAGACTGTGGCACATCCCATTTTTTGTCCTATCTTTCAGCTTTTGGATTTACTTTTTTGTGAGTCATACTTCTGCTTCACAAAGTTCACGGAGACAGTTCTTGAACAAGTGTTTTTGCTTATGACGAAGGCGTTTTCCCTGTTTTCTCCTACCGTTGCTCTTTGCGCTTAGTGCCCGCTTGCTGTGTTGAGTACTAGCACACTAACACGGGCTCGGTCTGTGTTAACAGAGTTTTATGGGTAGAACAAAGTCACCACACTCTTCTTTCCCCAAACCGAAACGTATTTTCATAAAAAATGCGAAGATTTTTTCAGAACTCTCTAAATTGGAAAACTCCTCAGCTCTCAATCTAAATACAACAATGGAGCCCCCGTCCTCAGTTTCAGGGAAATCCAACACCAAACGCCTAAAGAAAGACCCTCCTTCGCCACCTAAATCGACTTCGCCAGTATCAATGGAGTTACTGTTGGAAGAGATTAAAGCCCTTCGACCATTTATGGAAGAAACTAACACCAAACTACAAGTTCTTACGGACAATTGGTCTCAACTGGAGGCTAGGGTCTCGTCAGTGGAGCATAATATGTCCTCTTTTAAGGAAACCTCTGCTACTGTTTCTCATCTACATTCTCAAGTTTCCACACTTCAAAAGCAGGTTGAGGACTTGGAAAATCGCAGTAGGCGCAATAACCTGCGTATTTATGGCCTGGGAGAAGGTCTTGAAGGGTCAGACTCTCTTGCGTTTTTCAAGTCATTCCTCCCTAAGTTGCTCCATATGCCAGAGGGGACGTCCCTTAACATTCAGCATGCACATAGACTAGGTCGTCCTCAAACTACTTCCACACCTACTACACGTCCTAGAGGAGTCATCATATACTTCCTTGAGTACACAGATTTGTTGAAAGTTCTCTCAGCAGTTCGAGCATCTCCTAAAAATTACTTGGTCAGGTTCGTCACTATTCTTTGCGCAGGACTATGCTAGAGCCACTGCTTATAGACGCAAAGCCTTCTTGAACATGGGTGAAGACTTACGCTCAATCGGAGCCAGATATGGTCTTTTCCATCCGTGCCTATTCAAAGTTACTTATAACAACAAAACCATCACATATGAGGATCCTGTGCGTTTGCAAAGTTTTATTAATTCTTGCAAGCCAGTCAATATGGATCTTCTGGTTCGACTTCTGTTCGTTGATTCTTTCATTGTTTTTCTCGCTAGCTGCTGGTCTGAATTTCTGTCTCTCTCTTTCAACTGTTTGGTAAATTGCTGTTCGTTCCTTATTTACAGACGTTTTGGTTGTGCCTTCCCTCTTGTGATTTTGTTTTTTCATGTTCCTCAGTTATCTGATTTTTGTCTTTATGTACAAACATTCTAATGTTGATTCAATTTTGTCGTCACAGGTTCCCTATTTCTGTTTTATGATGCCTTCCCGGCCTTCCGCTGTGCTGATCCCTGGTGCGTCGTCCATCCCATGTGGTTCCATCCTCCTTCCTGTCTTTGCTTGATTGCTCCCTATGTAGGTATGTTTCCCTTTTGTATACTCATATTTTCCATTTTCTGTTTTCTTCCATTATTTTGTTGTGTTCCTTTCATATTCTCCCTCCTTTTTTCTGTCTCCTTTTTGTCTAATTGCTTCCGATTCCTTGCTTTCTGTCCATTATGCATTTTCCGTATTGGTTTTATACATTTTGCTCTTATCAATTTTTTCCTTTCCTACCTTTTTATTGATATATTTATTGGCTTTCTGTCCTCTGTTGATTTTCTTTTTACAATTGTTTATTGCATTGTCTGTATATGGTTTCATGATCTGATTCATATAAAGTTGTGTTCAGAGTCACTACATGGAATATTAAGGGTATGAATCATCCTAGTAAAAGACAACGAGTTTTATCCCATCTAGCTCGATTAAAAACTGATGTTGCTTTCCTTAAAGAAACCCATTTATCTGACACCGAAGCCACTAAATTAAAAAAGAGTTAGGTTGGTAATGTGTTTTCTTCTCCTGCTCTGGGTAAGAAAAATGGTGTTCTCATTCTATCCCATAAAAAGTTTGATGTCTCTCTTACTTCTCAAGAAATTGATTCTGATGGCCGTTGGGTTATTGTTAAGTTACTTACTGATAAGATACCGTTAGTTTTCTTTAATGTCTATGCCCCAGTTTCTGTTGATAATACCTTTTGGTTACAGATTTCTGATAAATTACTTTCACTTGATGATGATTATATTATTTTTGGCGGTGATTGTAATCAAATATGTGATCCCATTTTGGATAGGAATTCCTCAGTCAGATTTGTACATCATACAATGCACTCACAATTTAATTCTGCTATTCACCAAAAACCTTTAGTCTATATCTGGAGACTGTGTCACCCTGATTTATGAGAGTATACCTTCTTCTCCCCCCCACACAAATCACAGTCTCGTATTGACTACCTTTTCTTTAGTAATTCTCTAACGCAACATGTTCTCCACTCTGAAATTGGTTCCATTCTAATTTCGGACCACGCCCCAGTTTTTGTTGATTTTGACCTGATTCCTTACACTTCGTCTACTGGTCGTTGGCGATTTAATAATTCATTGCTCATAGATTCTAATTTCTCTAGCCAATTCAGTTCTTTCGCCTCAGAATTCTTCGCCATAAATACAACTCTTGATTCCTCTCCTGCCATGATTTGGGATTCCTTCAAGGCAGCCGCAAGGGGTTTCATTATTAATTTTGTTTCTCAGAAGAAAAAGAGTTCTGAGAAACGTTCAGCTCAACTGCTTGCTCAAATAAAAAAACTAGAATATATTTACTATCATTCCTATTCTGACACTTCTTTGAAAGACCTTATTACTGCTAAGATTGCCTTTAATAAATTCACCACAGAGGCAGCTTCTTCTTATCGACTGAAGAGTAGTGCTCGTTACTATGGAGGTCAAAACAAAATGGGGAAACTATTGGCTAATTATCTCAAAGCTCGTAAGGATCGCATTAGGATAAATTCCCTGACCAATTCCACTGGTAATATTCTTCTTAAGGACGAAGATATCCTGTCTGAATTTGTATTCTTTTATAAAACCCTTTACACTCCAGAATCCCGACCTCTTCCCTAAGATTTGACTTCTTATTTTCAATCCATTAGTCCTCCTCCTTCAAAACATATTGATTTTGATCCACTACAGATTGATGTCACTTTGGCGGAGATTGCTCATGCTGTTTCGGTTTTACGTCGAGGTAAGACTCCTGGCCCTGACGGTTTTACTATTGAATTTTATGCCCACTTCTCATAGATTCTTCTTCCCCAACTTCTTCTTTTATTTAATTTCTTTGCTGAGAGCAGATCGTCCATGGGCACTTTCCAAGATGCCATGATTTGTTTAATTCCGAAGGAAGGTAAGGACCCTTCTTTTTGTAAAAACTATCGGCCTATATCTTTAGTTAATACGGATTACAAAATTTTTGCTAAAATTCTTACTCTAAGTATTGACCCTGTTCTGCCTGAACTTCTTGGACCGGAGCAGTCAGGCTTCGTCAAAGGTCGTTTATCTTCTGACAATTCTAGAGTCTTTTTTAATATTCTTAGCAAAGCTTCTTCCATTGATTATCCACTTGCTGCCATAGTTCTAGATGCTGAAAAAGCTTTTGTTAGGATAGGGTGGGACTTTATGTTCCATGCCTTGAAATGGATTGGATTCCCTCCCAAACTGATCTCATTAATTTCTCTGTTGTATTCTGGCCCCAAGGCATCTATTTTTGCTAATGGTAAAGTTTCTGATTATTTTTCTCTTTCTAGAGGTGTTTGTCATGTTTGTCCTTTATCCCCTCTCTGATTTGCAGTTGCGTTGGAACCATTTCTTACTAAAATTAGAAAGGATGCTGAAATTACGGGCTTCCAATTAGGCTCCCATCAAGTCAAAATGTCTGTTTATGCAGATGATATCCTTTTATATTGTTCCAATCCTGATACTTCTCTTTCCCCTTTCCTCTCTCAGGTAGATATGTTTTCAAAGATTTCGGGATATCGTCTGAATCGAGATAAATGTGAAGTTCTTCCCCTTAATATTCTTTGTCTCAAACATTATTTTACTCACACTGGCTTTTCTTGGCAACCCTCCAAATTAAAATATTTAGGTTTATGGTTTTCTCCATCTACTTCGGAAACGCTGAAACAGAATTTTGATTATCTCACTAAGAAACTGAGTGACTCCATTAATAAATGGCATCCTCTTTTTCTCTCCTGGTGGGGTAGATTAGACTCTATTAAGATGATGCTTGCTCCCATTATTTTATATTCTCTTTCAATGATTCCTATTCATATTCCGGACTATTATTTTAAAAGAATTGACAGTATTTTATCAAAATTTCTTTGGAAGGGAAAGCCCTCTCGCATAGCTTTGTCCACTCTTAAAAAAGATAAATCAATTGGTGGTCTTAAATTTCCTGACTTTAAATCTTATCACTATGCATTCTCTTTAAAATAGGCCTCTCGATGGATTTCCTCTGACTCTTCTACATATTCCCCGATTTGGTTAGGCATGGAAAAATTCTTCACTTCTCCCTTTGACCTTCTAGAATCCCTTGCTTTTACCGCTAACACCTCTTTTTTACGTCATTCCGTCATCTCTCATACGCGTAACCTTTTATCTCCTCTTCTACCCTCTTTCTATCCTTCATTTGTCTCACTTTCTCAACAACCCATCTGGCATAATAAGTTGTTATACATTAAAAATCGTACTTTTTATTGGAAATCGTGGCATTCTAAAGGGATAACCTGGATTTCTCAACTTTTATCCAATAATAAACCTCTACCTTTTTCAGATCTTAAATCTACATTTGCTCTTTCTAACTCTTCTAAGAAGCAATATGATCTTTTGCTTCCATCTCTTCATCATTATCTTTCGTTACTTCCAACTTCTCCTGATATTTCTAGCACTTGTTCTAAGTTGTTTCCTTTAATAAATGCCTCTCCTTCTGCATCTTCCCTCTACAAATGTTTACTATCCTCTCCGATACGGTGCAAAACAAAGACTGAATTGGCATGGGAAAGAGATCTCTCGCAATCTTGGCCTCTCTCTTTATGGGACAAACTATGGCTAAAGATTCACAAAACCGCAAGAGCGGCCAATACCACTCAAACCCTTTATTTTGTATATCAACGTTTATTATTTTCTCCTGTAACCTTAGCTTCCTTTTCCCCTGCCACTTCGTCGTCGTGCTGGTCCTGTTCATGCTTAAAGGCTGATTTGAAACACATGCTATTTGAATGTCCCAATATTGACAAATTTTGGCATTTAGTTTGGTCCCAAATTAATAAAATATTTCATACTAAGATTTCCTTTTCCCTTCCTACTATTTTTCTGGGTTCTCTGTCCCCCTCCTGGCCTGATTCTCCATCTCATTCTCACCTCATTGACCTGCTACTCGCTATAGCCTTACATTTAATTACCTCCAACTGGAAAAATGCGGATAAAGTCACTTACAGAGCCTGGTGGAATACCCTCTGTTTGCATCATAGACTAGACACTAACTATGTTACCCCTGTGTCCTTAGCAATTAAACAGGATTTGCTTTGGCTACCTCTCACAACGTATTTATCTGCCTCGGCCTGCCCAAATAATTCCACTAATACTATTGTGAAAACAGCAGATGATGTCCATAAGCCGCCATGACTTTATATCGTTGTCTTTTTACTGAGGGGCCGATTCACAGAACTAACTTAAGACAAAATCCTAAACTTACTACTTTAGGTATTCACAGAAGTTAGGATTTTGTCAAGCAAAATGGCAAGTATAGGATTTTCCAAGATGTAAGGCTGATTGATGACATAGTAGTAGCTTGTTTTCCCGTAGTTCAGAATCCTGCCACTGTACTCTCCAAATTCCCTGAACTGCACAATGGCTTACAATCATTGATTTATACCAGGCTTTCTTCTCCATGCCCCTGCATGAGGATATCCAGTATTTATTCTCCTTTGTCTTCCAACATAAGACAATCATGTGCTGTTGTGTCCTTCAAGGGTATATAGAGAGTCTGTATATCTTCAACCAGATCCTAAAAATAAATCTCGAGAATTTGAAAATGCCTTGTGAGTCTACCCTGCTCAATACATGTATGATCTGTTAGTAGATACACATAATGCTTGTAAGTAAAACACCATTGCACTTTTGAATCACCTGGCAGAGAACAGACACAAAGTGTATCCAGGTAAACTGCAGTACTGTCAAAAAGAAGTTCAATATCTGGGACACGTCATCATGTGAGTCACCAGGGAGAGTGAATCTCATCTTACAAATAAATCCACATCAAACACAGAAAGAAATCACAATGTTTTTGGGAATGGTCACCTACTATTGACAGAGGATACCAAACTTTTCCTTTATGGCAAAGCCTTTCCTGAGGCTGACACATTGAGTGTCCGATCCGCTTTCTTGGGACAACAAATGTACAAAAGAGCTCCTAGATCTGAAAGACAAACTGTGCCGCGCCGTTGCTCTTGGAATACCTGATTATACAAAACAGTTTACTCCGTTTTGCAGTGAAAGAGAT
Organism: Triturus cristatus; assembly: GCF_964204655.1. Lineage (NCBI taxonomy): Eukaryota > Metazoa > Chordata > Amphibia > Caudata > Salamandridae > Triturus > Triturus cristatus. The sequence continues at coordinate 138,584,352 of NC_140591.1, read as the reverse complement.
GGGTGCACACTATCAGTTCTCACTGAGACACATTGAGGGGCCCGGAGAACCGTGGTTTATTTTTCTACTACACTTGATCCTGTAGTGGCAGGTCTCCCAAGCTGCTTGAAGGCGGTCGTCATGGTGAGTTCTAGTTTGGAAAAGAGTGAGAACATAGTGATGGGACACCTTCTAAATGTCAGGGTCCCACACTCAGTGGAATTACCGTTGACCAAAACTAAGACCCAACACTTGACCCACAATAGGATAACCAGATACAAGCTGAATTTGCTCACATCTGAAAATGTTGTAATCAAACGTAATGTTTTAAATGTTTCTACTCCTATGCCTGTGTCTGAACAAAGTGAAAAATGTGAAGAGTTCGATCATGATTGCCTACGTGTCACTGAACTATGCACAAAACATAGACCTGACATAAAGGATGAACCACGTACTATTTTTTGATGGTTCATGCCTAAAAGGAAATGAAGGCCCACTAAGAGCAGTATATGCAGTGTGCACCATAAATGATGTGATTGAAGCTTCCTGGCTTCAGTCTGTTTTCTCCACACAAGTTGCTGAGTTAATTGCCCTTACCCGAGCTTGCAGTTTAACTACACACATGAAAGTCACCATCTTTACGGATAGCCAATATGGGTCTGGTGTAGTTCATGTGTTCGGGCAATTATGGTTGCAGCGGTGATTTCTTACCTCCACAGACATCCCCATTAGAAATTGACAGCATGTCAAGAACTTTTTTTTAAGGTCTTCAAATACCTAGTGAAATTGCTATTGTAAAATATCCAGGACATCAAACAGGCAGTGGTTACGTTGCCATGGGCATATACACTGACTCCGTAGCCAGGTTTAGTGAACTGCTAGCATGCACATTTAATGGAGGTCTCACATGTGAACCTGAGGAAGAAAGTACATTTGCAATGATGATGGAAATAACTGACACTTGGGAAGAACTGAAAAGAGTAGAGGAAAATGTGTCCAGGTGGAGTGAAGAACAATAATATTTGAATGTCAGCCACTGGAAGGCCAGTTTTGCCTGATAGTGTGTTGTTTCCAATGATGTGTTATTATCACAGGTTCACACATTTAGGGAGTGATTCCATGGAGAGACTATCATCCCCTTCTTCACTGACATTTTTATGGTTTCTAGTGCTACTGTAGGGCACTTGGCTGAGTTTCCAGAACAACCCTTTATGGGAAGTTTTATTTTGCTCTTTTCCGGAAAAGGAACTCTTCATGGGTTCTAGCTTAGGATAGATTAGGCTCTTAGCTAGTTGAGTGACATTTTCCTTTTTCAGTAAATTTTGTATTGATTTATGCCTGTCACTAATCAAACTTGTATTTGAAATTTTTGTAACCCAAAATCATCTGATTAAAGATCACAAAAAAAACATACTAATCTTTTAAGACAAATAAAGGTTTTGAAAACTCTATCAAGCTCTCATAATTGACTGAACATTAGGAATCTAAAAGTTGATGATTTACGCATGACTTGTATTCTAGTTCCAGCTCTATTTAAAATGGTGGCAAAGATCCATTGAACTGAAAGTAAGCCACCAGGATTTCCAAAGGACGAAATCTGTAAGTTGGGGTTGCCAGGTCTTAATTTGGAAACCCTCCTATCATTTCCGGCACTACCATGAAGATCATCCACTCAGTGACTCCATCTAAACCTTGCCACCACCACACCTTCATCAGACGACTCCTACTGATCAGCAAAGTAGTAACACCCATCGTCAACACCTCCATCAACTCAGGCACATTCCTGGACACCTGGAAACATGACACCGTCATGCCCCTGCTCAAGAAACATTCCCTTACCCAATCACGCTTTCCAAGTACAGACCCATCCTCTGGGAAAGGACTTGAAGGAACTAATCAACCAACCACTCACTGACCAACTCAGCAATCATCAGCACCTTGACGCCATGCAGTCCGGATTCAGGCCCAATCACAGTACAGAAACAGCACTCATAGCCACCAGACACGAAATCTGCATGATCCTTGTCAGAGGAGACCCAGGAGCCCTCATTCTCCTGAACCTCGCAGCAGCATTTGGCAAAGCCTCACACCACATCTTCATCAAGTGACTGCATGAGATTGGCATTCAAAGACCCGCTCTCTGCTTCTCCTTCTTAACGGATAGAACACAAGATGCTAACCTGGCACTTTACTCCATGGAAGCCCGCAAACTCATCTGCGCAGTGCCTCATCATTACTCAGCCTCCACCTCTTCAGCACATACATGATTCTTCTGGCCCAACTTATCTGCCAACATCTCCTACGCAGATGGCATGCAACTCATACTTTCTCTCTCAGACGACCCCCAACACAAGAAACACGGTTACCACTTGCATAACCGAAGTTGCTAACTGGATGTTATGTTATGTTATGTTCTGTTATTTTTATTTGTACCGCGCACAGCTGCCCCAGCAAAGGGGCGTCCTGGCGCTTTGAGAAGGTGAACACAACACAGCACTAAAAGCGGACAAAAGGGACGAGACACAACAGATAAGCTAAACAAATAAAAAGGTCTTGATAGCCCGTCTAAACTGAAGGAGCTCATCGATGGCCCGGATTTGTGGAGGAAGAGAATTCCACCAACTCGCTGCCAGGACTCGAAAGGAGCGGCCACCAATTCTGCTCAACTTAAAACGCGGGACCACTGCTAAGTTCTGGCCTAGCGATCTAAGAGTGCGAGAGGGGACATAGGGGATCAGCAATTTCTCCAAGATTTGTGGGGGAGTACCCTTTAGGATTTTAAATGCAAAGCAGAGAACCTTAAATCTAATCCTCTGCTGCACAGGGAGCCAATGGAGAGAGCGCAGAGTATTGGACACCGAGCATCGCCTAGGCAGACCTGTCACCAGTCGGGCCGCAGCGTTTTGAACCCGCTGGAGCCGCAGAAATTCTGACTGGTTTATCCCCGCAAGTAGGGAGCTGGCATAGTCCAGCCTGGACAGCACTGATGCTTGGACCACCAGCTGTCTTGTGGGTGCATCAAAGAATTTGAGGATGGGTCGAAGTCCTCTGATGATGCCATAGCAAGAAGCCGCCACCTTCTTGGTATGATAGATGAAACTCAGAGAAGGATCAAGCCACACCCCCAAGTTTTTTATCTCTGCCGCTGGGAGGGGAGTCACACCCAACTCCGAAGGCCACCATTTGTCATCCCACAAAGCCACCTGTTTACCAACCACCATAATCTCCGTCTTCTTGGTGTTTAACTGGAGACAGTTGGAATTCATCCAGTTAGCCACTTCCCGCAGACCATCACAGAACCTGGGAGCCTCCAGGTCTGAGTCCCCACTCAGTGTGACCGCCAGCTGCGTGTCATCTGCGTAAGATACCATGGTCAGGCCCCACCGTTTGACGACCGCAGCCAACGGTCTCACATACAGATTGAAAAGGGTGGGACTCAGTGAAGACCCCTGTGGGAATCCCTGGTCTAGCGGGTAGGATGACAACTTACCGGGCGGGATCGCCACCTGGAATGACCTATCCGTAAGGAAGGAACGAAACCAGTGCAAGGCGGAGCCAGAAACGCCCACCTCCTCAAGACGCCGAACCAGAATCCCGTGCGAGACCGTGTCGAAGGCGGCACTAAGATCTAATAACAGTAGTGCCGCCGTCCGACCGGAATCCAGCACGGAACGCAGATGCTCGACCATCGAGAGAAGGGCCGTCTCCGTGCTGTGACCCGCACGGAACCCGTTCTGGGTAGGGTCGAGAATGTTAAGCCTACCAAGATGGTCTGTAAGAGTGGCATTCACATGGGCCTCAGCTATTTTCGTGGCCCAAGGGAGAAGGGAGATAGGGCGGTAGCTTTCAGGTTTAAGGGGGTTAAGGGTCGCCTTCTTCAGAATTGGCGTGACTACTACCTGCTTCCATCTAACGGGAACCACTCCAGAAGGGAGAGACAGGATGAGTGTCAACTGTCTCAAGCTGAACACCGACAAGAGAGAAGTAGTGATCTTTGATAAGAACACCTCACCAGCTAGCTCCCGATACACCAGCATGTCAAATTCAAACTCCTCAGATACACATTTAAGGCACTATGTAACTCAAGTCCCATCTACCTGAACGATTGCATCTCCTTCCACCAACCATTCTGGCACCTCCACCTCACAGGACTTCTACTTGCACCCATAGAACCAGATCAGGAGGATAGACTGTCCTCTTAAATCGCTCCTAAAGCATGGAACGACCTCCCACTCCACATAAAAGCCTCTTCCTCTCTTTTTGAACTCCCCAAGAAGCTGAAGACCTGACTTTACAATTAACCAACCTACCATAGGGAGGGCTAGGGACACACACCTGCTTAGCACCAGGATAACCTCGAGGGTGATAGTGCACTTTACAAATGCACATAACAAAACATCCTAGGATACATCAAGCAAAGCTGTTACAGGTTTTTCAATTGTTTATTTAGGTTTCATTGCAGTCATACTAGGAATATGCAGACTGACTTCTGGAGGTTGACATCTCATTTTACAATATAATGTCAGTGCACAAATGACTACGAAATAACTATTTAAAAGAAAATGAGAAGATGAGAAAAGCAGAGTGAGGGAGGTGGATGAAGAGTGGCTAGCAGCATGACTCATCACTGGTATTCTTCATCACGATCATATCTCTCAGATCTTTATGAGTCTACAATGGCTTTCCATAAGGAAAAGAGTTATCTTTCAGGCATTGCTAATTGTCCACCAGGTCATTCATGGTAACACGGCCCCCTTTTTTGCCACCAAATTTAAGCTTCACTCTTCTTGGCGAAATGGCTTTCTTGGTAGCTGCACCAAGAGAATGAAACAAACTACCCCTATATGATTGTTCGCTCCCCTCGTTGCTGGTCTTTTTAGGCAGGGTTAGTAACAAAGTTGAGTGTGATTTGGATATTTGAAGATATTTTTCAGCCAAACTATAAAATAATGGCTAATTTAAATTTTAAATTAAATTAAAAACCTGTTGTGTTATCTTCTACAAGAAACTTTGGTGAATGTGCACTAAATAGAAAATAAATAACATATCCGAGAGGGAGCGTGTAAAGGGGGAAGACGCAGAAAGGCAGGGAAGAATCTGGAGGGAGCAGATTAGAAACAGGAAGTGGAGGAGACGATTAGAAAAAAGAAAGAGACTCTAGATCTTAGTTGGTTCTGGCTTTGAAAATAAATGTTTACATTTTTTGTACAGTGATTTAGTTAAAGCCTTTACATTTTTTAGCCTCAAGGATACCTCAGCAATCTAAGACTTGAGTATGTAAGGTGTCATTATGCTTATTTTCCCAAACTCTACATTCTAGGTTCATTCTCAATATACGTCTTATACTATCCTCCAAAATGGCTGAATGAAAAAATGTGTGAGGTAGACTGAAGCAGGTTTTTTTTTCTTCATCCTGAAAAATTATAGGAAGCCTTGTCACATTCCACATGAAAGTATCTGAATTGCTCGTAAGACCAGAGGATTTCTTTTAACTTAATGTTATCAGAGACTTGTATAGCGCTGTGTTGCCATAGGTATGGCCACGCAGCACTGTTGGATTCGAGTAATCTTCCAACACTGACCTCGTGGAGCATTTTTTCTTTAAAAATTGTTGCGTAAAATGCCAACATTTCTGGGTAGGGCTGAATCAGATGCCTCTCTCTGTTCTGAAGCTGTTGAGAGAAATGTGTTTGCTGTGGTTTGACTGGTATCAGGCTGCTGGGTGTTGTTTAAAAGGGAGACTGCTAAAGGTATCACTGACACTACTGATGTTACAGAGCAGTGTAGAAACAGAGGTCTTCTGAGCCAAAAACAAACCTTGGGGCATACTCACAAGGAACTATCGCCGAGTTAACGGCAATTTATCGCAGCCAAAGTTGCGATAAACTTATCACCCCAATCACAAGCTGGTGTTAACAGCCCACAGCACCAGTATACCCGCGATAGCAGCCATAAAAAACATCGCCACAGATGACCCCCGCAACTATCGCTAATGAGATGCAGAGTAGGCGTTCCCGTGCCAAAAGCCGCGACAAAACCACACCTCAACATTCTCAACGACCAGCCAGATCGGCGATAAGAACACAAAACAGGCGATAAGGCGCGTTAGCAGCAGGAAATTAACACCTGCTCTGACCTGGTGCAAAGTCGGACAACAGCCTGCACCACAAAAGGGAGCCCACCCCACATCCACATTGGAAGGGAAACAGATGTCATGGAGCCACTGGTCATGTGGCCCGGGCACCCAAGAGGGCCACAACATCCACTGCCACCACCCCAGGACCCCAACACCCGTCCAACACAATGCGCAGGATCCGCTGGAGACCAGGCAAGGACCATACGCCATAGCGGGATGCACGCACGTGTTGGGGCAATACACAGCACACATGTCCTACCGGTGCCCCCTGGTGACATAGCACACAGTCACCGCAACAGAAAGCACACGTCTCACATCAATGTGCAGGCAACATCCGAACACCGTGGAACCTCCACCAATGTCGCCTTCAAATACCCAGCCAGTGTGCATGGTTCCTTCATCCTCCGACAGTCCATCAGCAACCAGCGTTGCCAGGATGGCACCAAGGGAAATTCAGAGCCCCTTGGCAAGTTCCAAATGAACACCTCACTCACCTCAACTCCACAACCATGCAACTCACAACTCTGGCAATGCACACGTCACAAAATCAAAACCAACATGCAAAACAACATGCCCACCCACCAGACACGACAGAACAACTCACAACGGTAACCTGGGCAAACCGTGAACATGAGCCAGCAACGGCATGGCACCTCAGCCACACACTAGCCCAATGTGGAGAGAAGTGGCAACCAGGCATGAGTGAAGGATGCAGGAGAGCCATGATTGGGAAAGTACACAATCCCAAGAGTGGCGGAGGTGTGCTGGACAGACCGCAGTATGCCGAACACACCCATATCCATGGTGACATATACCTCTGATGTATAGAGAGTAGGGGACAGTGGACGCAACCATGTCACCCCAGCCAGTGGGGAAGTTCGCGGAAATGTTGCCCGTTACGTCCCCCCCATAAGTGTGAGCCGAGTGGGATGGCCCAGCGTACGCCAGGCCAGCGTGGGGTGTGAATAAAAAGCACGTAGCCCTGAGCGTGGTCCTCTTCCAGAAAGCCCAATGTCTCTGCCAGGGCGGCGCCTCTCACCATGCCAGGAGGCCGACGCCGCCCTGTGCGCCTGCCGTAGCCCGGCCCGTGGACCCCGAATCTGTCAGGCCCACCCATGCACAGCCAGGCCACACTGATCACCTTCCAACATCAGCGTGTGTCAAGGAGGGCCCACCACGTGCCTGCACAAGCTCCAAGCCTGAGGCCCGCGACCTTGGCAGCCTCCTCAGATCCATCACGGCCTCCACGACACAGGCCCGCTTTAGTCCTTTCTCGTTGATGTACTCTACTGCGACCTCCAGCCTACACCACGGTCAAGTAGGTCACACATTTGGAACTGAGTCTTGATTATACCATGGCAGTGAACATTATTCAAGGCAGAGTTCATGTCACTATACTCCCTTCGATGTGATGCCACCAAGTCTGTGCATAGCATTACAGCCACATGTGTGTGTGGGCCTACGCGAACTACTGCCCTTGGCCTACGTTGCGCACGAGTAAGTCACAGAATTGGAACTGAACATCGATTATTCAAAGGCAGAATACATATCATCGCACGCAAGGAGAGGCGTAAGAGGATAACGCGTTGCAGTCTGGAGGGAATAGGATCATCGTTACGGAGGTGATTGAACACTACCGACAACTGTCCTGGTGTCACTAACTCTGTGCATCGTGAGCCAATGACACATGGGTGTGGTCCCCAGCTGACAACTGCCTTCGGCCCACACTACAGACAAGTAGGTCACACATTTGGAACTGAGTCTTGATCACACATTGTCCGTGTACGCACAAAAAGGAAGATTCTACTTCACTGTACTCCCTTTGGACAGGTGGCAGCAACCATGTGCATAGCATCCCAACGACACATGGCTGTGGGCCCTTGTTGACTGCTGCCCCCGGCCTACACTGCGGTCGAATAGGTCACACACACTTCCAAATTCAGACTTGGTTTATTTATGGCTGACTTGATGTCAATTGTACAGGCCTCATCGCAGACTGCATCCCCTTTCAGCCACGGTGTCACTATGTCTATTCCCCGAGACCCATGGACACTTTCTGGTTGGACTTTGGTGGCAACTGCGTCCATGGACTTGGGGTTGTCGTCGCCATCATGGCGGTGATACTGACTTTGTGGCGAAAACGAGGCAGTGGCATTCCACCTCTCCATTGCTGCTTCCGGACAGCTTCCACCTTCTGCATCATGCCCTGGAGGACACCTTCCACTGTCCCCCACATCCCTCCGCAACATACACCTTGGACATTGATGAGGACCCGCTCAGGTCGCATGGCCCATCTGACTGCACCGCAAGTCACCGTCCCGTGGCTGTGTACCTGTGCCGGCCGCAGTTATGCAGGGCCACTAACTTTGTGCTGGTCATGTCCGGGACCGCTTCTTCTGAGATATTGGATGGCCTTAGGGTCATCAACGCCATGTGTCTGTGGCCCTGCGCAGTCTGCTGCCTCCGGCCTTAACTGTGGTCCACCAGGGATCACACATCAAATCCTGTCCTGACCGGCCTGGACATCGCATCACCGCAGGAGGCACACGCCACCACTGTCAGGACCACCTCCAACCGCTATCTACCAGAGTCGAAAAGGTGGTCCTGACAGACTTACAGTGTTGCTCACACTTGTCGTGGATGCCATCAACAGACTGATACCCTGCTCGGCACTCCAGGTGCCACTGACTCAGTGCACCGCAAGCCATCGTCCGTTACTGATTGAGTTTTGTGTTGTGGAGAGGTTGGGCAGCAATGTCACCTCAAGCAGTGTGGGAGACCTAGGACGTCGATGAGGAGGATGATGCAGGTCTAACACACCCCACTGCATCTGCATCAGGAATATCTCGAGGGGACACAATCCAAGACTTTTTCTTCACATGGGCGCGCTCAGCTGTAGTGCCCCAACCTCAGTGCACTGCAACTCACGGACACCTCTGTTTGCATGTTGTGTGTCCTCTGGACTTTCTCTGTCTCCCTCCATGTTGCTCAGCAGTTGACTCTGTTATGCAGGTGTCGTCAGTTTCCGTTGCACTGGTGTCCACTGTTCAAGTGGTTGCCAGCACCCAGCACTCCGTGCGGGCTGGCTTACACTCACCCCACACACATCCAGCACAGGCATCACTGTACATGTGGCCCTGCCCATAGCCAGTTCAACATCATATCTGTGTGTGCCCCTGTGGTCTTGTTGTAAGCATGAGGGCCCTGGGCCCTACGACATTACATTGGGCTGTGTACAGCGGATGCAGACATGTCACCGCGGGCAGCGGGTTAGAGCTTGGATATGTAGCTTTGTCATCACCTACTCAATTCATAAGGGGAGTAGCTTGTGCCATCAAACTAAGAGCCAACGTGGGTGTGTGACTTCTATTTGCGTGCCCCTGGGCGTGGTTCTGTACTGTGAATGTGCATCTGCATGTGTCTCTATGGCAGCGTGGGTCTCCTTTGTGGGGTGTAGGTGGTCCTTAAAGGGTAATAGACACCAACGTATGTGATCTAGTTCGCCTTCCATGGGTTCGGACCACACCCACACCTGTTCGGCCACCTCCTTTTGGCGTGCTGACACATGGCATTGGGGTGCCATGTGTGGGTGGGTGAGGTGTCGTGAGCCAGCTGTGCTTGCGGGTGCTTCCTGCTGTGTGGTCTGTTGCAGGCTCTGTGTTCTCCTCTAAGTAGCTTGGCTGCCCAGGTCCTGGTTGTGGGTTGCATGTGATGTCCATGGGCTGTTGTAGGGCGTCGGTGTCGAAGATGTGGTGGTCCTCTATGGCATCAAAGATGTGTTGTCTTCTGTGCTCTGCTGGAGGTGTTGTGTGCCCCTCTGCAATGTGAAGGGGAGATGCATGTTGACATTGTGTTGACGTATGTTGGCGCATTGTTCTGGTTTATATGCAGACTGTATGAAAATGTACATTGTGACTGTTTGAGAGGTGCTGAATACTGCTGCGGGACAGTGTACATTTGGACTACATGACGGATATGAGGTCGTACGCGTAGATTTCCATTTCACAGTTTCATGCTCTGTCAGATGTAGTAGGCATGTTTCTGTGCATATGCGGAGCCAGTTGTGTCCTCTGTTCTGCAGTGTCGGCTTTGCGCATTGTACCACGTTGTCATCAGTGTGGGTGTGCTGTTCTTGCTATGTGTGTGTGCTGCAGTGTGCCAAGGGGATGAGTGACATGATCCAGGGTAATTGTGGGTGTGCAGTGTGCTACACCTCGTTGTGCATGTGGGCCATTGTGCCCATCTCCCCCATTCCCCAGTCCCTGGTCGTTACTCACCCTGTTGATGTTGTGTCAGGTCCTCTAGAGATGTGTCCATACTCCCTACTCCTTGCACCGTCTCCACACTGATGACTGTGGCCTCGGTTTCCTCCAGCTCCTCCTGTGGCGCAGGACTGCCAGCTCCTGTCGCCATTGCATCCTTCCTGTTGGCAGCAGGTTTGTGCCTGGTTTAGGTTGTCACATCATGCCATTGCCTCTTGGGCTCCTCGATTGGCCTCCTCGGCACTCCGACTGCATTCCAGGTGGTCTACTTGTGGGTCAGTTGCTGGTAGTGTTCTGTCACCGCCGTGACGCTGATCTGGTTTTGCTGCGGACTGCACCACGTCTGGCTGTCCCCATCCCCGTTGTTTCTTGCTGGTGGTCTGTGAGGGTTGTGGGTTTCGCGTTGCCCTCTGCGCTCGGTCAGGGTGCATCCATGTTGCTACGTGCTTTGGCTTGTTTCTGGTGTGTTGTTTCTGTAGTTTTTATGGTGCATTTTCCCGCCAAACGCGTGGGATTTGCAAGCCTGTGGCTGGTTTTCGCTACTTTTTGTACCGCGATTGGCCTCATCGCATGATTTTTTGCGTTCGCATTTTTGCGGCGTGGCGTTCATTTTTGCGCGGCCATTCGACGCGTTATCTGGTGCCTATCGCATGCTACGGCCGCGTTGTGAATACTTGGTTGGCACGGCATAATTTTCCCACGATAGGCTGCGATGTTGAGAGTTGCGTTGAGCTACTCTTGCGGTAGTTATCACACTGTTGTAATGAGACTCAGGAAGCAGGTAGTGGAGGAGTACCAATTTATTCCTGTGGATCCTACGGCCTCTCGCTAGAGATGCCAACGTTCTAAGAGGAGCTCCAGCTCCAACATTCTAAGGATGGGAAAGTCCATATGGCGAGGGAGGGGGGGGGGGGGCAAGGGAGGCGGAAGACAGTACCAAATTACAACACATCTCCCTGCAAGGCAGAAAAATAAACATGGCTTAGTATGTACAAATGAAAGGAAAAACATGACTAGTATGTACAGATGGAAATACCCCTTAGCCGAAGGCAGGAGGGGAAATGTATAACAGTACAATATTCCGCAGATTGAACACCTGGAATACCTTAAGATAAGGATGGTTAGAGAAATACAGAATGCAATCCCACAACAGTTCCCCTCACCTGAGGGCTAACTAACCCAGGAGGAAAAAAAAAGAAGGGACATGGGAACTTAATGACCCATTTTATAGTCTGATTGCCAACGTGGAGGTTTACGTACCCTTGCCACTTTGAGTTCGCCGCTATTGGACGTTTCAGGACTACGCTCTTCCTCATCAGTGAGTTTGGAACCAGTAGTGTTTGGACAACTAGCTATGTTGTCCATACTCCACGTGCCTCCATCTTCCAGCACAACAGAATTGTTGTTAACCCTCGTTATCCTCAGTGGTTTGGAAAATGAAGAGATCTTGGATTTAGACAGAGACGGTCTCTTAACGACCACCCACTGACCTTCACTCCACTTCTTTAGCGAGACTCCCCAACGACTTTCATACCTGAGCTTGTACTCTCGTTGATGTTTGTGAGTTTTCTCCAACACAGTGTCTCTATCCACCCACACCGGTGTTCCTCCATTTAGCCAGTTAGGAGTGAGTTTGGAACCCGGGTTCCTGCCTTTGAGAGAAACAAACGGTGACACCCCGGAGACAGCATTGGGCGATGTATGATATGACCACAGCATTTTCCTAATGGCTTCCTCCACCGGAACCTGGGAGCTCATTGCTAGTTGGATGGTGTCCTTTAACATCCTGTTCGCCCTTTCCACCAGTCCGTTGGCTTTGGGACAGTAAAGTGGGGCCTTGATGTGTGAAATGGACAGCGTGGACATGAACTGCTTCATTTCCTCTGAAGCGAATTGAACTCCGTTGTCCGTTACTATGACACCAGGTATGCCTTCCTTGGAAAAGGTGTCCCTCAAGAAATTCAAAAGCGATGCTGTGGTGATGGAAGATACCATTCTCGTTACAATCCAATGAGAGTGGTAGTCTATAAGAACAAACATGAACCTATGAAATTGGTTCAGTAGGTTTAAGGGACCAATTATGTCCAATCCCAACTTTTCCCATGGTAAGGAGGGCACCTCCACAGGGATTAACGGTGCTTTGCGGACAACTTTGGTTTTGTCACAATAACCGCAAGCTGCACAATTCTTTACTTGATCTTCTACTAGCGAATCCATCCCGGGGAACCAATAGTGTTGCCTGATTTTGCTTTTCGTCATGCTCCTCCCTGGGTGGCCCTCATGGGCAATCTGTATTATTCTTTCATACATGTTCTTCGGAGGAATGATCTTACTTCCTCTGCAAATATGGTTCTCAACAATGGATAATTCGTTTTGCACCGGCCAAAAATGGCGCATAGACTCCGGCACCTCCTGCTTGTCGACAGGCCAGCCCTTTCTAATCAAGTTCCTCAATGTGGCGAAATCACAGTCATCTCTTATGGATTTCTCCCACTCCTCCCGATTGATGGCTGGAATTTCGACCAACAGGATTGTCTCTTCTGGTGGGTTTTGCATTGGGTTACCATTGGCCATTGGTAGTCTGGAAAGACAGTCCGCTACCCTATTTTCACTTCCTGGGACGTATGTCACGGTGTAATTGAACCCTTGTAGACTCAGCACCCATTTCGATATGCGTGGAGTGGTATTTTCCAACCGCTTAGTAGAGAATAACAGTATTAAGGGTTTGTGGTCCGTCCTCAACACGAACGGGATACCCCATAAGAAATACTTGAAATGGTTTATGGCCCAGTAGCATGCCAATGCTTCTTTTTCTATAGTTGAGTAGTTCAGCTCGGCATCCCTCAATGTTCTAGAAGCAAAGGCTATCACTGCCTCTTGACCGTTAACCCACTGCGTAAGTGAAGCTCCCAAACCCTTCGCGCTGGCGTCTGTGGTGAGGGTTGTACTGGCATTGGGATTGAAAGCTCTCAGAATAGGTGCATCAACAATGGCCTCCTTGATGATTTGGAAAGCTGATTGGTGATCTTGCTTCCAATCAAATTCGGACCCTTTCTTCAGCAAGTCTCTGAGGGGATGCACCTGATCCGCGAAGTTTTTGACAAACTTTGACATATATTCCGCCAACCCCAGGAATGATTTGAGTTCCTCCTTGTTGGTGGGTGCAGGGGCTAGTTTAACGGAGTCCACCAGACTGGATTTGGGTTTGATTCCTTCACTTGAGATGGTGTGACCTAGATAAACCACAGATTCCACCCCAATTTTACATTTGTCCTTCTGAGTGGTGAAACCTGCCTTACTAAGCCTGGGCAACACAGCTTCCAGGGTTTTGTTGTGTTCTTCTGCTGACGAACCGTGAATCAGGATGTCATCCTGGAAACAGAGCACTTTTCCCAGACCCTGAAGAATGTGTTGCATGACGCGTTGAAACACCGCTGCTGCAGATGCCAGGTCGAAAGGCAACCTGGAAAATTGATAAGCTCCATGCGGGGTTATGAAAGAGGTGAGGGGCTTAAAATCCGGGTGGAGAGCGACTTGGTGGTACGCCGATGATAGGTCTAGCACTGTAAAAACTTTGGCTCCATGGATGGCAGACAGCATTTCATTGATGTTGGGGAGGGGATGTCGGTCGACCCAAATGTTGGAGTTCAAGTCCCTAAAGTCCACACATAGACGAATCCCTTTGTTACCACCTTTGGCTGCTACCACGATGGGCGCCAACCATTCAGAGCTCTCAATCCTCTCTATGATCTTGCACTCTTCCAACCTGTCCAGCTCCTTCTTAAGCGGTTCTCTCGTCAGCAGCGGGATAGACCTAGGTTTGTGGATGATAGGTCTGGCATTGGCTTTAAGCTTGATTCTGTGGAGGAAACCTTTTAGGAGTCCGAGTTTGTCTGTGAAGACTTCCGGGAAACGATTGCAGATTTCCATTCCCACACAGGCCCTGTCGATCAGGTACACAGGTTCTGGCGCGTTGGGGTCTAATTTGATTCCTAAATCCTTTTGGTGTTTCCACCCTAGTAGGTTGGAACCATTCCTTGTGATGTAGACTTTTCCCACTGTTGATCTGTCCTTAAAGTTGATGTTCATGAGTCGCATTCCAACCAGTGGTATGGGGTCTTGGTTATAACCTCCTGGCTTGATGTCTGGAGGTGAGAGGCTATGCACACTTGTTCCAGAATTAGCCCGAAATGTGGCTTCATTTACAAGTGTATATGGGGAACAGGAGTCAGCATAGACCTCATACTTAACATTGTCCAAAAATATTTCACACTTTGGGTAGGAAGTGCTGTGGCATTCTGAAAAACTGGAAACCTGGAAGACTATATCCTCGCTATGAAGTTGTGGATCGTGCTCAGTGCCTATAATGTGGGCGACACTGTTTTTTGCATTGTGGCATACTTTTGAGAAATGGCCTCTCTTCTTGCACTTGCTGCATACAACCCCCTTTGCAGGACAACTTACACTGTTGGCTAGATGATTGGGATTTCCGCACCTGTAACATTTCGTCTTGTTCCCCGATGCAGTATGTACTTCAGTACTGGACGGGGAAGGTTTGTGTTTGTCGTCTTTTTTTTGAAATCTTGTGTACACTGCTCTCCGCCACTTGTTTTACCTCCACGGCTTCCTTCATTTCGTTCATACAATATGCTGTATGCTCTATGCTCTTGGCAATATCAATAGCATGTTTTAAGTCCGGGGCTTCTGCAAGAAGTCTCTCTTGGATCTTCTTGTTACTAGTACACCTTACAAGCTGATCTCTAATTAGTGACTCAGTTAACGCCCCAAACTCACATGTAGAGGCTAAACCCCTCAGAACAGCAATGTAATTTATCACCTTTTCATTTTTTCCCTGAATTCGCAAAAAAAATTTGTGGCGTTCCAACACAATATTAATCTTGTCACCAAATTGAGCTTCCAGTTTCAACAATGTTAACTGATCTACATCATTATGGACATCCCCCTCACCTCCCACACCCTCATTAGCATTAACAACAATGGCATCAGGCAAATCATCAAAAATATCCCTCCCATGCTTTCCCAGATTGTGCAGCAGGACATGTTGTTTGCGCACAGCAGAAAACCTATCCCCCCCGATGGCAATAAGGTAGTATTCAAACAAGTTTACCCATTTTTTCCAAGGGATAACAGGATCTTCACTCTCATCCAGGAAGGGAGGGGGTTGAGACATCCCCAATGCGGACATAGTGAAGAATGGGGAAGAAGAGAATTCAAAAGGATAGTGAAGAAAAGGACGAAGGAAAAAAATAGAGAAAAGATGGGGTGAGAAAATGGAAAGAAAGGGATGGCAGAAACAGCAAGGAGGTGAAAGCAGAATGAGTTGAACTATTAAAATAAACAGAGGTGTGGAATAGAGGATTAATACAAAAATCCAAAATTTGCGTGAGCTGAGCCTGTCAGCGGAAAGCTAGAACAGGCTGGATGCTGAGGGAAGGATTGGAGAACTCAGTTATAGTTTCCTCCAGCAGAGGGAGCAGTACCGGAGAAAAAGGAGCAGTGTCTTGACACGGAGAGGCCTTCGAGGCAGGCGTTCAGTCAGAGGAGGGGCGGAAACAGGGGCGGAAACGCTGGCGAAGGGAAAGTCTCCAGAAAGGAAACGAAGGCAGGGACACCCTCGCCGAGAAGAATCAGCCCACAGGTTGCGGCGCACAGCTTCGGAGACGCCACTTATGAGGAAAAGCAGTGTGTGATCCTCGTTACACCTTCTGCATCCACAACACGGGAGAAACGAGCACACTACCAGGCTCCGCTTGAAATGACACAGCGCCGATCACCTCATTCACCCTGGGACTCACCACTCGCTGTTCGTCAGGAGGAGCACAGGTCGCGCCCCAGCATTCATCGACTGCGGTAGCGAATCTTGGGGTGCCGGTCACCATAGCTGCCAGGAATCGCCAGCGAGAAGTCGCCACGGAGATAACACCAGGCAATGTCCCAGCAACACGACAACCACCTTGAGAAGCGCCAAAGGGCTCGACAGGCAAATCTCCAGTAGCGAATGCAGGAACTAATCCCTCACAGAAGGAGGCAAAGAAGAGAGATCACCGCCAAGAAGGATTAATGAGAGGCAGAAGGCACTGGGGGAAGGATCCAGACCGTCCCCAGCACGGTAAGGTATATCGTCGCCAAAATATGATGTTGTAATGAGACTCAGGAAGCAGGTAGTGGAGGAGTACCAATTTATTCCTGTGGATCCTACGGCCTCTCGCTAGAGATGCCAACGTTCTAAGAGGAGCTCCAGCTCCAACATTCTAAGGATGGGAAAGCCCATATGGCGAGGGAGAGGAGGGGGGGGGAACAAGGGAGGCGGAAGACAGTACCAAATTACAACACACACGTTCTTGTGAATATACCCCCTTGTGTAGGAAAAAAGAGTTGTGTGAAAGGAAGCCTGCTGTCATGGGCGTAGCTACCAGTGGTGCAGCCGTTACCATGTACCGTGACCCAGAGATGGGAGGAGACCTAACTACAACAGTCCTTAAAGCCCTTGACCCCAAATTAATAATTCTGGAGTTCCGAAGGTGAAATATTGCTTATTCTTTAAACATGGAATATAGTGTTTACTTTTCGTTCTCTTACTGAAAAGTGTGAGGGTATTTATAAAGTGAACTATCTGACAATCTTGCTGGTGTAAAAGAAAAGGATGTAGGATGTAGTTTTCTTCTAACACACAGAACAATTTAAATACCCAAAAATAAACTGTACATAGTTCATAATAAATAAACTGTAGGCAAATGAAGCCAGTTTTTCTAATTCTGGAATGTGATGGAAACAAATCTTTTATTAGGAACAAAACACGTCAATACACTTTGATTGCCAATGCGCAAATTACAAATATTCGCTGAAGCCCAATTCCCACACATTATCGTTAGTTATAGTTTTATCAGTAAAACTGTACATCTGTCAAAATTTTGAGATCACTTCAGTAGCAAATGTGCAATAACAGTGTGCTACCACACCATGCTTTTGTAATGTATTAGTGACAGTGTGTTCCTAAATGTAACACCAGGAAATTACTACACCCTTATCACTTTCCTGCAGAATGGGTGTAACTCATTTGCAACATTTGTCCTATGTCTCATGCTTGGATTTGTCAGAATTCCTATCAGTTCAGTGATGTAACATTCATGGCAGCAACCCATGTCTGAAAATTGTTTGGGCACTACGGTCTACTAGAGTCACAGGACCTCTTACAGCACAGTGAGCTTGCTGTTAGCTCTGTCTGATTTCCCTCAACTGTAGCAGTGAGACTCAGTGCAGCAGATTCCACCGTGAATGCCTCATTGCACATGCACCGAATAGCCGAGCAGTACGTATGCTCACTTTTGTAAAGGAAGACTATGCCATTCAGACCTGGTGGATGCCGCCAGAAGAGGTAAAAAAATAAGTTATGCTGATGCTACTTCATGGCTTCTAAAGACAAGACAGTCACAGTAATCACTGCATTCAGCCTGACAAGTGGAGGACAGACGATGGCGGGTAGTAAAAGAACATACCCTTGCTTAAAACAGAGTTCTGGAACTGGAGAAATGAATTATTTAAGCATTGTTTGTTTCATTTTATGTTAAAAATTGCACAGGTAACTTAAAAACAACTTCTTGGGGCCTCTAACGCACATTTCTTCCTTAATAAAAGCAGGAGTAGGAACAGTTACCCGTCTGATACCTGTGGAAGCTAGCAAGAATCTCAGAAAAATGATGTTACTCCCCAGAGTGAGCTACTGAGAAAGGGTAAACTCGAGTAACTGTTATAGACAGTGCTGTAGTAGAGGTGGGCGAGCCAACACATTAACTGGGAGAGCAGAACAAAGGTCTGTCTTCGCTCCAGTAACATGTCTTGGCTCTAAGAGCTAAGGCATTAGGTGAGCCATGAGAACATTTGGCATAGAAATTATGCAACAAATATTATGTAAAAATATGAGAACATGTCTTTAAGATTAAAAAAATCTATATTTCTTTTACAAGTGTTTCACCTCCATACATTCAGTTCCTTCATTGCATTGAGGGGCACCTATTAAAAGTGATCGTTTTTAAACATGAACTTAGCAACGTTCATGCCCCCACTACCTATGCCAATAAAAATACCATTAGTCAGTCAAATAAATACTTTATTTCAGCCATAGGCCTTTAAAGCAGCATAAAACTATTTATAAAAATATACAGTGCATTATTTTGTGGGCAATACAGTGAGCATACATTGATTTGCATAAATACACCTCTGAGTCCGATTGCACAAAATGAGTACAAATACAGTACTAGAGACAAAAACCTGGAACAGTCCCCCTTGCCTGAGGGTTAATTTGGTACATAAGCATTTGACTAGAATTTAGATTAAATGTTATGACAAGTCATATAACAATCGAACAAGGTAGCGTAGATTAGAACAGTTGAACTCAGCACCTACATCATAATTACTTGTGCATCGATTGTCCGGTTATAACTGTATTAATATAGCTTAGCTAGCGGGGAATAGCAATAGCTCATCTCTCATAGCACAAGTACATATCCATATCCTACAAAGTCACAAAAAAGCCAGATAATTAAAGTGCAAATGCCAAAGTGTGGTAGGAAGACTCAGTTATTCATAAGCAATCATATTTACAGATTGATTCAGCCTAGGACTCTAGTGATTGTAATGAACATTGTATTGGGCACATCAACATAAAATTGCAGCAATATAAGCAATGTAAAACTTGAGTATACCTCGCCAATTTGTAAATAAGTTAGAGTTAAAAAAGTATAAAAAACTACTCATTCTGTGTGGTTAGCATTATGCCCTAGTCCCCGCCTAGAGTCCTATATGCGTGGTTAAGATTATGCCCTAGCCCCCACCCTGAGGCCTAAAACCCAGTCACCTGCATTGAGTTCTACCCCAACCCCAGCCCTAAAAATAGCCCAAACCCCTGCCCTAACTCCTAAAACTGGACCCCAGCCCTAAAAACAAATCCCACCCCAGACCTCTGTGCCCTGAGCCTTAAAACCCGGCCCAAGCGTTGAAAATCTACTCAGCCCTAAACCCTTGACCCCAGACCTAAAAAACACTCCAGCTCCCCACTCTGAGCTCTAAACTACCCCCAACCCACCACAGCCCACAAAAGTACCCTCGACCCACCCCAGCCCACAAAACGAACCCCAACCCACCCCCAGCCCTCAAAACTACACCGACCCCCAAGCCAAGAAATTAACCCCCAGCCCACAAAACTAACCCCAACCCACCCCCTCAGCCCTCAAAACTACCCCAACCCCTCAGCCAAGAAAATAACCTCAAACCCACAAAACTAACCCCAACCCACCCCCAGCCCATAAAACTACCCCCGACCCACACCCCAGCCCACAAAACTACCCTGACCACCCCAGCCAGGAAAATATCCCCCGTCTGACCACCCCAACCAAGAAAATATCCCCCATCCCAACTATCCAGCCCCCACCCTAAAAACAGCCTTCCAGTCAAAAATTAAATCGTGCTCATCAGCTCACTTCCAATCCTCTGCCCACATCACCTACTCACTAGCTCACTTCCGACCCTCCACCCAGAATCCTACTCACCAGCTCACTCCTCCACCCACGGACTAGAGCGCTAACTACCACTGATGTCTAAACCATGCATATGCATATGCATGGTAAAGGCATATGTGTGGTTTAGACGACCGTGGTTATGCCTGCATTGTTCAGCCACGCGTTGTTCTAACTGTGTGGCTTAGGCTGTTTCCCACTTATTCATATTGGTCTAGAATATTGTATGAGGGCCATCATAGCTGGGTTTATCTGGGGTTCCCATAATTATCTGGAATTTAAAGTTATGCCCAGATATTTAAAATTATTGACATGCTCCAGTTTTTGTTCCCCCACTGTAACATTTTTCTTAAAAGACCTGTGTGGTTTCACGGTCATGTATGTTGCCTTTCTTGTGTTGATTTACAATCCCTTTTTCCTGCAATAAATGTGGAAACTATCAAGTAGATTTCAAAGTCCTTTTGGAGTCTGGGAAATTCGTGAACTAAGTGGCAAGTCAGTTGTCGCATGCACTCTATATGTTCGTTATATTTTCATTTTACAAGAAGTGGCATTATAGTCCATTAAGTCAAAGACAGGAAAGAATTTTGTACAGTGCCAATCCTTACTTATTTCAAGGTTTTATCATATTCAATAATGGAAAAAATATCAGGCACGATAAAAAAAATATTATCCTAGAATCATACAATTTGGTCAAGTGACCAAGCCAGGATTGATCCCAGGTTTTGTGGTTTCATATTAAATAATTACGGTCCTACACTGATGTCATATAGGAGCAAGAAAGGGATACCAAAGTATAATTCTTTGTCTTTCCTTCTTGGTGCATAAGGTTAGAGCGTGGGTGTAAGACAGAAGCCACATGAAAGCTTATTTCATTTTGGGCTTGAGGGCTCAAGATGACCTCAAGCTGAACAAGAGGCCAGCATCTGACTTGAGCCTTCAGTGGCTCACTGACCTCTATATTTTACTCTGGGCATTCTAAGTCTGAAATAAGCTTATAAGGTGCTACCAACATGATACCTGTTTTGTATGTGAGGATATCTTATCTGCACTGCTGCAGATCATCTTGCACCTGTGCTGTGCATGAGGGGAACTTAAACAACTGCCAAATGCTTCACATTTTGTTGCTGCTGCAGGTGCTGTTCATTTTATGTGCATGCAAAGTAAGGGGGCATGGCCAGCAGCTGATGGAGTAGGCGGCTAATCTCTGGGCTCTGTCTGGTCGTACCCCATACAGTGCAATCCTGTGGAATTGGGCCTACCCTGGGGGCCCTGATTATCCCCCACGGGACTGCCACTACATGTTGGAGGCAGCGTCCGCCTGTTTTGCCTCTGGCGGTGACTCATACGTTGGGTTTTGATCCGACTCCCGCCCGACGCAAAGCCCCGACAGATAGGTGAGCCGACCACTGGCATCTCTTGCGGGTGGGATTTGCACTATATGCCCAATGATGGAAGGGGCCACACCTTGAAACCCCTGCCTGGGTGGAGACCTGCATGACCCTAGAGGACGGCACTTCGGACCCTGGAGAAATGGCCTTACTGGCAGGAGCAGCGGGGCAACCCTGGTGGGAAACGTGCCATTGGTGCCACGAAACGCACCGGAGGGGGTCCCCTGGCATCCAGGAATGTGGCTGAGGAGTCTGCATGGACCCGAACGGTGATGGATCAAACCCAGATCTGTTGACTGGGTGTGAGTGTTTGATTGGTTCTGATACTCCGTCCATCACCACCCCCTTTTGTACCGCTTTGTTTGCCATAAGTTGGCAGGGTATGCTCAGATGTTGAGTCCCTTGCTCACTTTGCCACTGGATTCAAGCAAGCTTGGCTGAAGACGGCTGAAATGCCAGAAACCGGTCCTAGGAAGCTTGTTTCCGGTCCAGGGAAGGCATGGCTTGGCAGTTCGGGCTGGACTGTTCCCATGAGGCACAGGGTCAGACTGATTTGCATATGGCCATGTCTGAACTGGGGTGGCAGAGTGGGCTAAAGAACGGTGATGGATCAAACCCAGATCTGTTGACTGGGTGTGAGTGTTTGATTGGTTCTGATACTCCGTCCATCACCACCCCCTTTTGTACCGCTTTGATCGCCATAAGTTGGCAGGGTATGCTCAGATGTTGAGTCCCTTGCTCACTTTGCCACTGGATTCAAGCAAGCTTGGCTGAAGACGGCTGAAATGCCAGAAACCGGTCCTAGGAAGCTTGTTTCCGGTCCAGGGAAGGCATGGCTTGGCAGTTCGGGCTGGACTGTTCCCATGAGGCACAGGGTCAGACTGATTTGCATATGGCCATGTCTGAACTGGGGTGGCAGAGTGGGCTAAAGAACGGTGATGGATCAAACCCAGATCTGTTGACTGGGTGTGAGTGTTTGATTGGTTCTGATACTCCGTCCATCACCACCCCCTTTTGTACCGCTTTGATCGCCATAAGTTGGCAGGGTATGCTCAGATGTTGAGTCCCTTGCTCACTTTGCCACTGGATTCAAGCAAGCTTGGCTGAAGATGGCTGAAATGCCAGAAACCGGTCCTAGGAAGCTTGTTTCCGGTCCAGGGAAGGCATGGCTTGGCAGTTCGGGCTGGACTGTTCCCATGAGGCACAGGGTCAGACTGATTTGCATATGGCCATGTCTGAACTGGGGTGGCAGAGTGGGCTAAAGAACGGTGATGGATCAAACCCAGATCTGTTGACTGGGTGTGAGTGTTTGATTGGTTCTGATACTCCGTCCATCACCACCCCCTTTTGTACCGCTTTGTTGGCGAACTGAAGCGGGAGGATGCTCCTTCTGCATGTTGGAAAGACGACCTTCCTCAGAGGGAGGAGGCGAGAAACGTGACTCGGCGAGGCCTGGAGATGCCGGACCGGGGCGGCTCTGCCGAGGAGGTTGGTGAGTGTATGCCAACCACCCCTGGGACGATTGTGAAGCACCTAGAGCAAGGCTGGTTTGGCGTTCTCGAGGGCTGCGCTCCGAAGGGCATCCGGGGGAGGATGCTAATTGACTGCACTCTGTTAGCGGAGCCGGGAAACGAACAAGCTGTCCACCACAGAAGGCCATGATTGGCGCCTGGACCTATATGTCGCATCTACTTTCACTGAACGGACAAACGGAAAACTCAGGGCAGCCCCATGAACATAACAGCTGCATGTAACTCACCCTGGGTGGGTGGAAGAGCCTAGCACTGTCCTGACATGAACAAAAGCTGTGGGGGAAGGACCCCTTGGTGAAGGCTGCTGTGCGGTGCGGAGGCCTAACAGCGCTGGAAAGGACTGCTATTGCCTGGCTGCACCCTCCGAAGAACACAGCTCTACGTAAGGACATAAGAGATCAGGCTGCAGACCCCGTTCCCTGCCAGTAGCACCAGAAGCTTTGATTGAGGCTCCACATCAATCTGCAAAGCCAGTGATGGTCGCGTACCCTTACGCTCTTCGCCCCTACAGCCTATTGTTTGGGCGAGAGCACGGTTGCTGCAAATGCAGTCCGGTGGCCCGCTGGTTAAAAACAGGATACTGAGAGGCATACACCAGGTGATGAGGGGCTCCTTGGATTGCAGGAACGCCTAGACACCCCCCTTCTAAGACGGGGCTCTGCCTACCTTGGCACCTGGAGAGATATGTACCCACACCTTCTTCACCGTGTCCCACTTTGTGCTGGAGCACGCCGGCCCTTGTGATCACTGCCCAATGTGGAGTGCCTTTGTCCTTGTGGATGGTCCCGAGCTGGCATGGTAGGAGACTCCATTCACAGTTGGTGGGGTAATGGGGAAGACTATCACTTCAGGACCCTAATGCCAGACCAACGCTGCAAGATATCCTGCACGCTATAGTGGCCTCCAGGACAGCTACAGAGACTAAGATAGAAACTTTCTGAGGGGACATGGGGATCCTACAAGCGGACCACAGTCAACTGGCTGAATGAGTCACTACAACTGAAATAGCAGATATGAAACCGATGTTGTCCACTGCAGCTGACAGGCTGGCAGCATTAGAGGCACTAGTCCAGATACTCAAACTGAGGGCTGAAGACGCAGAAAATAAATTGCACCGCAACAAACTGAGGATAATTAGACTCCCAGAGTAAGTGGAGGGCGATAACATGGTGGACTATCTAGAGAAATGGATCCAGGAGAAGGTGGCAGAGGAAGGCCTATCCCCATACGGCACACTAGAGCAGGCTCAAAGAGTGCCTGCGATGCGCCCTCCCCCAGGAGGACCACCATGACCAGTGGTTGCAAGGCGGCTGGCAGCAAAGAAGAAACTACGTCAAATGGAAATCCAGTACACAATGCTGTTCCCAGCGCGGTTCTGGGTGGTGACCCCGACTGGCGCCAGATTCTTTAACACACCACAGGAGGTGTGAAACTGGATTGACCAACAGGCTTCCCTTCGTCCTGATCAGGGCCCACAAGAGCAGCGCGCTGGCAGGAGAAGCTGATGGCATGGGGGAAGGGGCAGGACCTTGGCAGCCCCTTCAAGCACCAAAACTCAGCAGGAGCGCAGTGGAGTGTTTCCGGCGATTGCCTCATTGAGTGCTCACTGGACGGGGGAGAGGCCTTGGGGAGCTGGGAGTGATGGACTAACTCTTTACCTAGGAAGCTTATAAGAACCTCACAGGTTTTCCCATAAATGCATTGTTTGCACAATTTTGCAAGAGATTGGCATGCTCACTTATCCTGGGGAGGGGGTGTTGGGGTATTTTGGGGTTACTAGTTAGGGGGTCTGCAGATGATGTGTGCCGAGGACCTAAACCTTGGGGAATGTTGATGGGTCTCATCCGCTTCGGGTGTGGGGAACACGATTGGAGGGGAAATGCCAGACCTTTGTTGCAATGCAACAATGGGTAGACCCTCATCATGTAAAATTCTCACATGGAACATTAGGGGGATGCATACCATGTCCAAGTGATACAAAATATTCTCCTACCTGAACAGTCGCAGGGTTCACATTGTTTTACTTCAAGAAACCCTCTTGCAGGTGTAAGGAAGGGGCTGCGCTATAACGCAGATGGCGGGGGCAGGTGTACCACACCTCGTACTTCGCATTTGCCAGAGGAGTGTTGATCTGGATTAGAGCTGGGGTTCCTTTCCAAAGTACTGGGGCCTTGGTAGACCCAGAGGGCTGCTATGTGGTGGTCAGGGGCAGATTGGATGGCCGAGACATAGCAATAATCAATATATATGGGCCCAATACAGACCAGGATGCTTTCCTATGTAGGCTCTCATGTACCCAGGAGTCTTATCTACCTCACTCCACGATCATGGGAGGAGACTTCAATTGTATAGCTGACCCCACATTGGGCCACTATCATCCCCCACTCCGAGATGCCCCGGTGTACTGCATGGTGAGGGCCTCCATGGACTGGCAGAATAAATGGGGACTGATAGATACTTGGAGACGCCTTCACCCAGCCGCTCAAGAATACTCCTATTTCTCAAACTTACATGACATACATGTTAGGTTAGGCACCTATCCGTGCTCCCCGTATATCCACGCCATGACCCACAATGTAGAATATCTGACATGCACGGTATCTGATCACAATCCGGTCCTCTTGCATCTGCTGTGGGGAATTCCCTGCCAAATGAGATCTACTTGGCGGCTCAGACCTGAAGCACCGGAAGACCAGGTCTCTCTTGAAGGCATTAGGGGACACATCACCCATTACTTTGCTAAGAATGCTGACACTGCCTCATCCAGATTGATAGAATGGGTTGCCTTTAAGGTTGTCATTAGAGGCAGATGCATGGCAACTTCCATAGGTGTCAGACGCACTCTGGTGATGGAACTGGAGGCAGCTACCAGGCACTTCGGACCTTAGCGAGGCAGAGAGCGGAGAATCCTGAGCTGAGTCAAGCTCTGCTAGATGCAAAGGAAGGGGTGGCCAGCCAGGTTGAGCGGTTGAAGTGCTCTGATTATAAGAACTATATGGAGCGGATTCATGCAGAACAGGATCGAGCGGGGTCCCTACTGGCCTGGCTGACTGACCCGACCTGGAGGGGATCGCCCATTGTGGAGATTGTGGACGAGGATGGACACTGGCTATATAGGCAGGATGAGATCGATTGGAGGTTCTTGGAGCTTTATACTACCCTAAGTAGGGAGCAGACGATCAGGGACTTCCTTGCCCCGTACCCTCTTTCTGCCCTGACAGCGGAGGATGTAGATACTCTGGGCGCTCCCATTGAAGTACAGGAGGTCAGAACATCTATTAGAGGGCTAGCTAGTGGCAACGGCGTTTGTGGAGGAACTAGCCCCTAGGCTGGTGGACATGTTTGAGTCATCCCTAGAGGAGGGCTCCCTTCCCTGCACCACACAGGAGGCATTGGTCGTTCCCCTCCTCAAACCTGGGAAATCCCCTTTAGATTGTAAGGTCTATAGACCTCTGTCCATGCCTAATTTAGATTTAAAGATACTCAGTAGAATATTGGCCTTGAGACTCCTGGCATTTATGACCACCCTCATTCACCCAGATCAGTTGTGATTCATCCCAGGTTGCAATATGGCACTTAACAAGCGTCTCCTCCTGTCCATAATGGAGGCACAGGAGCAGACAGGGGAAGCGGGAATGGTCTTCGCGATTGACATAGAAAAGGCCTTTGATAGCCTTGAATGGGGGTTCCTATATGTGATCATAGAACACATGCAGCTGGGACAGGGCTTCCTGAGATTTGTCAAACTGTTATATGCAGAGCCCCTGGCCAGAGTCCGAACAGGCCGCACAATCTCTGAGCAATTTAGGGTGGAGAGGGGGATGAGACAGGGATGTCCCCTCTCTCCACTGCTGTTCGCCCTAGCTATGGAGCATCTGGCCAGGCTTGCCCAGACAGGCAATAGATATCAAGGCATACACGTAAGAGGATATATCATTGTATGCTGATGACTTAATGAGGTTCCTTGGAGAGGTGGAGGGGACACTGGAGGGGGCCAGACAACTGGTGGCAGAGTTGAGGGCGATGTCAGGGCTTCAAGACAATTGGCAGAAGTACAGGCTTTTCCCACTGACAGAGTGGAGACCCACCGGATGAGCTGGGTAACCTCCAATGGGAGCCCCGCTGTATGAGGTATCTTGGCGAGAAGATGTATAGTTTCCATTCTGATCTCATTGAAAGCAACTTGGGGTCCGCTACGCGGTCCTTGAAGACCAGCATGGATTTCTGGGAAATCTGCCACTATCAATAGCTGGAAAGGTGGCACTTCCACGCCTGCTATATTTCTTCACAACGCTGCCTATATGGGTGCTGAGCAAATGGTACACTTGCCTAGACTCCCTTATAATATCCTTTATTTGGGTAAATGGCCGTAAACGGGTGGCTCTGAAGACAATGAAGAGCCCAACCAATGATGGAAGACTAGTGGTCCCCGACTCTGAAACGTACAGCTGATGGGGTTCGCACGATGGATAGCAGGGTGACAGACACAGGAAAACGAGATTGGGCCATTCGCATCTGACCTTGAGGTGCTCTTACGAACTCTGCTGAAAGTGGGTGGGACCCGGGTTGACTGTACTGAGAGTTGCAGGTGGTGAGACGCTGCTGGAGAAGATGCCTCCAAAAACACATAGTCAAATTCCATATTCACCAGACCTCCCCATGACGATACTACATTTCTTACCTCATGAAGGGCAGGGGGAGGGTATCAGAGACTGGCTACGGCAACTAGTTTGAGAGACCTTTATAGAGACAGAGAACTTCTCCTATTTGAGGATTTTTGAGAAGGGTTTGACCTTCTCCAGAGGCGATTAGACTGCACTGGAGGGCGGGCCCCTCGGAACCGAAACGTCATAACACTTGCAGATACATTGGCACAGCAAGGGGAGGGATCAGAGCAGTTACCTACCTCTATAGAGCAATAGGAGAGGAAACCCTACTCCCTCTGCATACATTGAACATTTGTATGGCCCCCAAAAGCCCTGCGGACAGCTCTGGGGTGGAAGTAGTTCACTATAGTGTTCGGTTTGTATGTTACAGTATATCATGCATTTATGTCACTCTTCTAGGGTCGGGGCAGCGCCTCTAGCCCACCACATTGCAAGTCAGCTTTTAGCCAGAAGTAGCCCCATTGCCACAAGTCTCCTGACACTCTTATCCACTGATTTATCAAATCCCAATAGGGCAGGCATGGGGAGGGGAGAGCCAGTTATTATTTCCTTTTCCCAAAACTCTAGCAAGGAAAGGCAGTGCCATGCGGTATATAAAAATCCAGTCTCTAGCACATAAAAACGCTAGCAGAGTCGCGTAGCTCATATCGTGACAGTCTCTCTGGCGCAAAGTACACATGTTTGACAGATTTAAAGTGTATCAGTCGGTGCCCACCATTTAAGGAAATCCCCGTAGCCATGGCTCAACAATATTTCCAACATTTGTCGTCCATAACCCTCTTGAGATCTCTTTGCCAGTCCTTCATCACAACAGGCCTCCTGGCTTCCTATGCAAAGTCCTAGAATTTTTTTTACCAGCTTTACAGGAACCTCCATCTGTATAAGAGATGAAAGCATTGGCATATCCGGGGGCTCCTGCATGTCAACCCCTAGAAGATCTCGTAGCGCATGTCGGTCTCTATTGTACTAGAAATAGGAAAGAGCCGAAGAAGAGTGGACCCCACCTAGAATGGACTCTGTCTCGTAAAAAATCTCCCATCTTGGTAATTCCTAATGTATTTAAGGCTCGTATTAAAACTCTTTCCCTCCCCATCGGGAACCATGAGTACCACTCCAACAGCACATGGGGAGTACATAAAGGGGCCGGACTGTTGCACCAATAAACTCCTCAAGCATGAATTGTAGAGTTTAAGGAGTCAAATGTCATCTCACTGTGTTACGGAAAACAGTCTGAGGTAGGGTGTGTGGGTCTGTGGCATCCCTCTCTATATACAAATATGGCAGGAGGTGCAGGACATGAAGCCAATAATGAACATGTGAGCTCTGCGCCGCTTTGTAGTACAGTTCTAATTCCGGAGCATTTAGCCCCCTATATCAGTAGGTATGGTGAGAACCTCTCATTTAACCCTAGGCTGTTTACCGGCCCAAGCTAATTTAATAATCAGAGAGAGCAAGGTGACAAACAAAGACCACGGCAGAAGCATTGGAACGTGCTGGAACAAATACAGAAACCTATGGAGGCCTACCATTTTCATCAGTGCAATACGCTCTATTAGAGATAAGAGCAATTTTATCCAGCGGCCAACATCTTCTTTGAGTTGTTGTATTACTTTCCTGTAATTATGCAATATAACTATCACTGGGTCGGTATGAATTTAAATGCCAAGGTAGCACACTGAGTCAGTTTTCCATTGTAGAGGAAGCTCTAGTGCCAATGGGGTCACAGTGAGTGTGAAAATTATGGACTATTCCCAGTCACGTGGGGTCCCGAAAGACCTCGGAGCAGAACCACCTCCCTGAGTGTAGGCGAAAGATTTCTCTCTGGATTACGAACATACAACAACGTGTCATCCTGCCTACGCTGAAATTATGAGATGATAACCAGGAAAGTGCAACCTCCTGTGACCATGGTACTCTCTAAGGGCACATGCCAAAGGCTCAGCAACCACCACATATAATAAAGACGATACAGGACAACCCTGATGAGTGCCCCTCATGATCATGAGGGGGGACTGACAAAATTGCCCACCCGAAACCTGGCCATCAAAGCTGTTTATAACATAGTAACTATACGAAAAAACACATTGCCCACTCGGATCATCCGGAGGACAGCTCTCATAAATTCCCACTCCACAGAGTCAAACGCCTTTTTGTCGTCTAAAAAAACTGCAGCAGCCCTCAGTGTTGGGTCACCTTTGCTGCATAACCCCAAACAGTGTTCTAAGATTATATGTCATACTGCGACCTGGCACAAATCCTGCCTGCTCTGGGCGAATCTCCACTGGCAGAATAGGAGCCAGCCTATTCGCCATAAGATCTACTTATTGATAGAGTAGAGGAAACCTTCATAACCCTGACGAATGCCCAAGATCTATTAGGCTATAGGGATGAGGAGAACCATGTTTTTGAAAACTATAGGGAGGCAAGGATCATAATATCTGTGGCCATCCTCCTCCATTATTTTACGGTAATTTATTTTATCTATACCTAAGGCACCACACTAATAAAAGGATACTTAGAGATTTACCTTGAGGTATTTTTAGTTAGTAACTGTTATCCAGAAAAACAAAGAATTTCTAAGAATTTCTTTGGGACAGCCCAACCTGAGGTCGAGTCTGCCCTGGTGATACTGTCCTACCAGGGTAGGATGAGGTGGCCTATGATGAAGCATGTCACATTATGTGAGTGAGCACACCTCGTCCAATTCTTGGAATTGCCTTTCTCAGTAGGAGACACACAAACATAATACTGTTTTGTGCATTTAAAAATATCTGACCAATTCATCCAGACCTGGGGTATCTCTTCTCCAGAGGTTTCGGGTTATAGCTAACACACCAAATTTGTGTTAAATAGTTATTTTGGAGGCAGGTGTGGTTGTCTTTCAGCCTCTTTCTTCTTCCATTGTGTTCTATATAATCTCAGAACTAGCACATGTTGAGCCTGGCTGCCCAGACACTAGACAATATAATTTAACGATTTGTAGACGTGCTACAGAGAACACGCAATCCAGATATGGACGGACCACGTTGTTGGGTTGTCGCCTAATAGTCCAATAGTCCAGATTCTTTTCTCTAAAATACATTCTCAAATGTATTTCCTTTTGGGTTTCATAAAGGTGCACAAACAAGGACCCTGATTGATTTTGGATTTCACGGTGAGTCTGCAGGTATACATCACCATAGTGTCTCCTAAAGTATCTCCTTTCATAGATTTATAACCTGAACCTGAACTCACTACTGAACGCAATCTAAGCAGCAAGCAAATTGCACCCTTGATATTTATTCCCCAAGAGTCTATAAAAGTATGTCATGTCCCTCATAAGGCCACTGCAAATTAGCATCTAATAGGACCTGCTGTCAATATACATGCATAACAGATGCTTTGTATTAATCTTGCTCTATGCACAGTGGTCTTTCTGCTTTTCTGAAATGAGGTCAGGATTTTTTATTATAAAAAAACAAAATAAAAACCATGAAATATAACATAAAATGATGGCATCTTATTAGCCAATAATGGTGTTAAACTTTTATTAAAGATGAAATAAACACATAATTTTAAAAAATATTTATTTTGAGATTTTCCAATAAATCATAACAAAACATGTTGCGTTCTCTCTCACTCCCCGTCCCCTCCAATACCGCATAGGAAGGGTAACCCCCTTCCTCCTCAACAAGTTATCACCCTTTAACTTCTATTCCTTTAAGGCAAAACAAATAAACAGTGTCTCATCTTTAAATGCGCCAACCACATATCCTTTGCAATTCACCTTTATCTCCCCATATCTAAAGACAAAAGTGCCTTCAGTGACAACACATAGAGTATGAAGTTGTGCCTGTCTAGGAAATGTTCCCCAAAGATAAGGAAATCATTTGACACTTCCGCCCATAACTCTAGATTGTCTACAATGCCAAGCAGGCAGTGGTGTGGTGTCAATACCAGCTGTATTGCAGTGACCTCCCTTAGCCAGTCCTGACCACAACCCAAAAGCTCGCTACCCTGGTCAAGACCAGGCCAAGTGCAAAAAAAGAGGCCCCTGCAAAGCAGCATCTAGAGCAATTCAATGAGTCAGTTTGATAGATTTTGCATAGTGTAATGTCTGTACGATGTAGGATGTTAAAATGGATCAATTTAAGCTGAAAATTACTCAACATCCCTTTCACCAGCTCACATGCCATCGACCAGTTTTATATTCCAGAGTTTTTCTCCTACATCTGTTTCCCATGCCAACAGTGCCCGCAGTTGAGACTTTCTTTTTTCAGTTTTTAGAGTTCATACATCTGTGTGATTATGTGTCTACCCGACCACAAACTGCACTTTGCTCCCCAACACAGTGGAATGAGTTGGTGAACTGGGAAAACCCATCCAGATCGTCCTTGCTGTACTGGCCATCTAGGCATATTGACGAAATTACCTTGCTCCCAGTCCAATCGTTTCTCTTGCCTGCCAGTACACTCATTCTCCTTCCCTCCAACGCCATCAACATTGTTGAGTCGACATCTCCAGAGGGTGCCAGATGCCATATATTGAGCTCTCTGGGAAAGGGCAGTCTCTGCAGGGCCCTGGCCACTATTTTTTCTCATATCATGTCTGTTGCACTACGTATGGGACCCCGGCATCCAGTCCACCACCCCTCAAAAGCAATGTCACCAGTGTAGCATCTCCATGCATTCCCAGAAGACGCCTAACCCAATTGTCTTCCTCCGCCATACATCTGGCTGATAACTGGATATGAGTTGCATATTAATATAGCTCTAAATCCGGATATGCCGGACCACCCTCCTCCCGGTCCCCAATCAGGGTATTTATTGCCACCCTCCTTCACCTGACAGCCCACACCAAGAAGATCATTAAGCTATTCAATTGTAACAGAGGACATCAATTGGCAGAGAGAGTTCTGGATTGAATACTAACAACATGACAGTAGAAATATTTTGCAAAGGCTAATCTCCCCATAACTGAAAGAGCAGGTGTAGTCTAAAACTTGATGTACAAGAGCATCTCGTACAGGACTCTGCCCATAGTATACTTTTATTGCTGGTCTTCAGTTATGGCAACCATAATCCCCAGATATCTAAACCTGTCTGCTTCCCACTGAATGCCAGGTCAGGCAGATGTTCGATCAGTATCAGCATTCCCAGTGGTAACAGTATTGATTTCCGCCTATTCATCTTCAATCCCGATATGGCACAAAAGGATTCTAAATGTTTCAAAAAGTATGCCAGCAGCTCCCTAGGACCAGAGGTAGAACAGAGCATAGTTTGCATAGAGTGAAATTACATGTGTAGTGTGCCCTTCTGTTATCTCCCACTCCTGCATTGCTTGTCTCATCCAGATGACTATTGGCTTTAGAGCTATGGCAAAAAGCAGCGATGAAAAAGGGGCACCCCTGACTGTGACCTTTCCAATATTGCATTCATTGGAGATGACCCAGCCAACTCTGACCCTACCACTTGGGTCAATGTATAATAGCCATACCCAGCCACAGAAGAAGGGTCAGTACTTCCATGAGATAGGCCCAGCTCAAGGTGTCAAAGGCCTTTTCCAGATCCACTGGCATGAGTGCGAGCTCCTCCTCACCTCATGCAGCACAGGCATAAGACTACATATGTTCAAGGCCGAGCTCCATCCCGGGATGAACCCACATTGGTCCTCGTGAACCAGGTGGCCCACCACATACTCCAGTCTGTTAGCCAGTACTTTACAGATGAGCTTTGTACCAGGGTTAATCATAGTCAATGGCCTATAGAAGGAAGGATCTGCTGTGCCACCACCCAACTTCAGCATCATGCCTATTGGGAGGCAATACTCCCCGTTACCTAGCTTTCCCAAACACTTTTAACACTTTCTCCGTGAGATGTGCAGTGAATGTTTGCAGGTGCGGACCATGCAGGTAAGAGCGGTGGGACTAGGGGTGGGGGGACTGACAGAAGACAACAAGGGAAACTTAAATAAAAAATGAAAGAAAACGACTTACCTTGCGCTTGCCGCATCGCCGAGTCAGCGATAAGGTGAGCGCAAGGTAAAGGTTTTTTCTTTGTATTTGAGTTTCCCTCGTCGTCATCTGTCAACTCCCATCTCACCCTGCCCCTCCGTCCCAATGCTGTTACCTATGCGAGCATCGACAAATGTTTGGTAAATCTTAGCAGGGAAGCCATCACTCCCTGGTGTCTTTCCCTTGGGTAGGGACTGCAGTGCCCCAGCAGCTCCTCTATGGTAATGTCTAGCTTATTCTTAAATTGCTCAGAGACCGATGGTAGATTCACCTGAGCCAAGTATGCCCGTCTACTGTCCCCCAGGTCTTTGTCCATCCCCTGATAGATATTTTCTATGTCCTGAAAATTTCAGTAATCTCTGATTGTGTGCGTGCTTTTGTGCCATCTGCCCGAGTACGATCCAAGACAGGAGAGATTTCGATTTCCCTGATGAGTATCCATGCTAGTATCTTCTCTACCTTATCACCATCCCTGTGCACCCTCTGTCTTTATTTCTTCAGTGAGAGTTTATCCAGTCTATCCCAAATCTCCGTCACCTGTCTATTTGTCTCTATCAGTCCCAATCATGTCTCAGGAGATTAATTTTCCCTTCACTGCCAACAGCTCCACCTGTGCAGCCAACTCGTTCTGGAGTTGCATTTTCACAACATAAGTCATGCTCATACATTCCTCACAAAATCATTGCCTTCAACAGCTTCCCATTTAGTTGCCCTTGAAGTTGTTGTTCCCAGCTGAGTTCCATATATGTGGCAAGAACATCTGAGAAGGCATTCCTACATAACACATGATTTAGTACCTCTAAAGACAATCTCCAAGTATAGCCTATCCTCGGAGTATTCCCCCATCTATATTCAAGAACTAAAGGGAGTGATTTGACAATAATTTTTCCAGCTGGGTTGCCACTATCAG
Organism: Triturus cristatus; assembly: GCF_964204655.1. Taxonomy (NCBI): domain Eukaryota; kingdom Metazoa; phylum Chordata; class Amphibia; order Caudata; family Salamandridae; genus Triturus; species Triturus cristatus. The sequence continues at coordinate 138,549,950 of NC_140591.1, read as the reverse complement.
CCTACTTGGGAGCTTGCTCGCCACCAGCAATCAGTCAAGGGGGCTGCATGGGTTGTGTGTCAGTGAGTGGCATGTATACTCAGTTGTTCCTGGGTGCAGTATTCTCTAGCAATCCAAAAATCCCAGATTAACCATCACCTCCCCCAGAGCTCATACCATTCCTGCCTCTGTACTGCGCATTTGCGGATTTCTGTCAAGAGAGCAATCTAAGACACAATTAAAATCTCCAGCCCAAAAAGTGGGGTTGTGAATGCAGACTGACAGGCAATCTTGCATTTTATTTTTAAAGACTGTCATCCATGTTAGGCTCATCCAATGTGCCCAGTAAGGGAATGTATCTTCCCTTAACCTCAGTTTATGCGTATATAGGGTAGAAAGGTACATCAGAAGAGATCCATATCAAGACATCTCTAGCGTATCCGGAAAAAGCAGAGGAATACATTTGGCCCCTCTATTTCGAAGCTATCTCAGCTGCTTCTGAATCAGTTAAGTGCATCTCCTGCAAGCAAGCAACGTCAACCTTGTTTCGTTTCAGAAAGCAAAGTACAGCATGTTGGCCATCTTGCTTGGCCACGCTCAACTCCTCATTTAATGCTAATTGTTTACTGTTTCCATTGCTCCACTAAATTTCTCTTTAACTAAAAATTACACAACTGTCCTGCAATACTTCTTCAATCTGGAAGACTCTCACTATGCTTACACGTTTTTTATCAGTTATTCCATTTTTCTATGTTGTGATAGGCATCACTCATGTCTTCAACTCCTTTCCTCATCTGTGGAAACATTTCTCAGGCTAATCAGAATAGATAGAACGTTGACACTTAACTGGTGATAAATTCCTGAATTTCAAGTATTCTGTCCGGGCTAATCCATTCAGTCATCTATGAATTCATCCATACTCCCACCGACTCCATCATCTCAATAATTTACTCAGGCATCCATGCACTTACTAATTTTTATCAATTCTTGTAACTATTTACTCATTCCCTTATGTATCCACTCACCCATTCTCAACAGGGCACACATTCTCAACAATACCTGAAGAAGATGAGGTAGGCTGGTTCTAAATTTGTGGGATAGTTGTAAGCAGGGAAGGAAAGGGTAGCATAACAAAGCTACACATAGAATTTAATATGCGTTACAAGGCCAGATGCATCCTCTAAAAAGTCTACATGTCTAGATCACAAGCTCTCCATGTCCAGCAATTCTATACATTCCGTGAACAAGGATATTGGTAGACTGGAGACAAACATTAAAAACAAAGAAAAAGATAAAACAGTAGATAGGCTTTCTCCATCTATGCAACCTAGCTCTGATCCAACATGCCCTCCTTATCTGTGATAATACAGCAAAGAAGTGAAGACTCACCTCTTCGAGGAACACAGCTTTTTTTTGTGTGCATATTATATAGCGCGAACTCGACCCGAAGGTATTGGAGCGCTTTACATAGCACCGTATTTACATTACCCATTCAGGCACGGGGAGATTAAGTGATTTGCGCAGAATCACAGGATGTGGACCCGACCTCGAGGCTCGAACCCTGGTTTCCTGCACCAGAGGCGGCAGCGCAGCCGACGGACCACATCCTCTCAGAGCACCTGCTTCAGAGCACCCTAAACTTTGCCCTTCCCCCCAAGGAATTCAGCAGCCACCCCTGCAATTGGTCGCTTGTTTTACTCTCTGCTGTGACTTTTTTAAAGCTGCCCCTAGCTCCTGGCTCGGTGCGTGCCTCATAATTACTCGCTCTATATAAAAACTCAAATGCACACTGATGTATCATAAATCAATCAGTGTTTAAACATACACTTTGAGGAATTAAATCATCAATAACATTCCTATTTTAATAAATGAAACGTGTGCACAGTGAATGATATAGAAGTGTTAAGTCTACTGAAAGAGAGGCTTCAGTCTTGATGTTAGCTCACACATAAGCAAACCCCTATGGCGCTTAAAAATAAAAGCAGACCTCTGTGAGGATCCGGGGCACAATGTTACTCTTGGTCACGTGGTACAAGCAACATTGCCTTCCTCAGACAAAAGTGCGTGTGACACAGAACAGCAGCATCAAAACAAAAGTTAAGAAATAAGCAGGTTAAAATTACCAAACAAATTTAGCTAAAAGTAAATCAATACAATGAGTAAAATGACACAAACATGTATCAAATCATATGCATGGGCTTCATGATATTAAGAAACTAATTACAATACTTTTGGATTTAAAGTAGTGTTTAAGAATGAAAAAACAGCATCGATGCTCTTGATGTGACTCTCAAAAACTGCCCCGAAGTGGAAACCGTGCATATATCCTTTGCACTGAAACAAAGCAATGTCCCCAGTTTTAACAAATAACACTCACTGATCAAATGCTCTCTTTAAAACACAGGTTCATTCATGTGCTACAGATATTCATGCTTACAAAACAGCGGATGAAAACAAATGCACAAATCAGGAATACAATTTTTTCCATGGTTCTCCAAAAGTCCCAAAATCTGCTTAAATGGAATAATTCACAAACATCAAAGGGGATCACAGCTGAAAGTCCATTCAAGATTGATCTTACTGGTGCATCAAGCCAAATGAAGTTTCCTCTGCTGCTGGGATTTTATCCTATTCCCAGCCTCAACTAAAGTACGGAAACACTTTGTCCTTGTAGGGTCAGCAGGAGACTAATCCCTGTTAGCCTTCAAGGCACAAGGCTTTCAGGGTAAAAACTGTAGAAAATGCTCTTCAGTTCTGCAACCAGGAAGAGACACATTCTCAGAACATACAGCTGGCTCTCTTGTATCTTCTCCTGTCCCAGTTAGCTCTCTGATATGGGAGTAAAGGCATCTTAGTTCACTCACTGGAGAATGACTCAATTCCCTAGTAAGTCATAGCAAAATTCCCACACAATCTTCACCAGCCTTTCTCAACAAGAGGGCCCCTTTCGTGTAAAAACCTAAACCACAAGGTCCTGTTGCCAAATTTCCAATATGGTATCAGCCCCCTCATTATCAAAGAAAACACACCTTTTTCTTGCCGTCGCTATCCTATCCTCACAAGTGAGACCTCATAGCTTCATTGGCAACCATGAGATTGTTGTCCTTTGAGGCCTCGTTGCAATGCTGGCCAGATTTTCTTTTGCGAGTGACAGGAGTTAAATCTTCCCTGGCAGTAGCTTGCCAGAACGAAAGACAGTCTGAAACTGCAAACCCCTTCACTGAACAGGCATAAACCCCTACGCTGCTAGGCCTTCTCCCCCCCCCCCCCAACCCCCCCTTGTGCTAAGCCTTTCTTCTGCTATTTGGGGTAATTTGCAGTAAGGCCCCCATAACTTTTTGTCCACATGAGGTATCCATACCAAATTTGGGCCCTTTTTTCCAACTTCCTGAAGATTCTAAAGGTGCCCAATGTTAGTGGGTACCCCTGGAGGGGACACTTCTTTGTTTGGGCTGCTGCTGCTGCCACTGCTCTGCCTAAGGTGACCCAGGGCTAGGAGTCAACAACGCTGACACCATTGGGCCACACTTGAAAACCGCAGGACTTTCCGCGCGGGACGCTTCTTTGTTTGGGCCGCAGCTGCTGCCGCTTCTCTGCCTAAAGTGACCCAGGGCTGGGGGTCACCAACGCTGATGCCATCAGACCGCGCTTGAAAAGCGTGGGACTTTCCCCACGGGGCAGGATGCTTCTTTGTTTGGGCCGCTGCTGCTGGCACTGGTCTGCCTAATGTGACTCAGACCTGGGGGTCACCAACGCTGACGCCATTGGGCCACGTTTGAAAAGCGCAGGACTTTCCCCGTGGCACAGGCCCGTCTTTGCCATCACTGACGGGAGAAGGCCGGGCCAGGCCCCCCCTCTCACATTTGAGGACCAAAACTTATTAGAAGGTACTGTTTTTACTTGCTTTGGTTTTAAGGACTTCCTAGAGCTTTAAATAAGGCACTGGTGGAGTTGGTCAATGCACCCCTCTTGTGCCCGGGCCAAATAGAATCCCACGATCCTTTAAAGAACAGAGTGGTACATTAGCTTAACAGGAATTGTCAATACCCAGTAGGGGATGCCCACCAAATCTTGTTCACAAGGAGAGTGAGTTGGATTGGCCCTCTAACAAATCATTGTAAAGAAGATCATAATCAATTTTAGGGTGGACAAAGGGAGTTTTCCGGGGGTGGCACTTCATCTACAATCGGAACAGAATATATCATTGCAGCCCTTTGGTTTTTTCTATAGGAATTTCCAGTTTCCTGTGCCCCAGATGAGTAGAATAGGATCAACATTCAACAACCATGTCCCAGACCATCCTTTATAACAACCCCTGACGGTTTCTAATAGATACCAAATGTTGAGTGATCTCCAGGATATTGACTGACTTGAGATAGGGCACTGCACAATGAACGAGCTCTTACCCCATGAAGGGAGGAAAGAGGACACAAACCCTGTTACAAAGAGCAACCAAAGTATTGCTGATATTCTACCTTTTGCCCCATTGCTACTCTGTAATAACATTGCGGATTCTATACCCCAAACAGTTGTTTCATCTAATTTGTTACCTCCTAGTAGTATTGGCTATGGGGTGGAGGGCGGCTACAAAATTGCGACCTGGAAGTTAGGAGGACTAGCAAAAAAACAGGGTACATTAAAATGGTTGGAGTTTATACGTGACCTGGATATAATATGTATCCAGGAAACTTGGGTGCACATGCATCAACAAAACCAAAAGCGATTCCTTAATAGCGAAAAATAAGGATTCGTTATCAAGGAATCGCTTTACTGAATGCATCAACAGATTCGGTAAAAAATAGCGATTCCCTAAAAATCGCTATATTTTACCGATTATACCATAGCGAGTGTAGCAAACACCGAATAGCAAAAAGCGAAATCAGTATCACCGAATTAGCTAATAGTGATTTCGGTATTAGCGAAATCGGTATTAGCGAATTCGGTAATAGCGAAAACGTAAAAAAACGGGTCGCTCTGGGAACGGCATTATGACATCACTACCAGGAAATACTGCAGCCCCACTCTCATTCCCTCGCCAGAGGAGCTGACAGGAGCTGGAACTGGAGACTGCCTGAGGCCAGTGAAGCAACACTGACAAAACTACCACCCTACACAACCAGGATGGAGAAAGATGCACCATCCAGCGCTGAAGCTGCACGAAAGAGAAAGCGCAAGTTCTCTGACCGGGAGCTGGAGCACCTGATCGAGGGGGTGAGCAGCAAACACGATCGGCTGTTTGGGAAGCTGTCCCTAAAGGTGCCAGAGGCGGAGAAGCGGCGCATATGGCTGCGCATCCGAGAGAGGGTCAATGCGGTGGGAGTGACGCCCCGCAGCATTGACGATTTAAAAAAGAGGTGGTACGACCTCAGGAAGCGGGCCAAGGAGAGGATCGCTGAGAGGCTCCGGGAGGCATCCAGAACAGGAGGCAGACCATCAACAGTGCAAGCAAACACTGCCCTGGAGGAGCTGGTGGAAGGGACCATTGAGCCTGAGGCCGTCGTGGGAGTCACACAGATGGACACCTCCGGCGCAGCCACAAGTGCCCAAGGTAAGATGCATGCCTGTGCCCACACCCAGCATTGCGTAAAACCATTCCCAAGCCCCCAGCACGATCACAGTGTGCCTGCAGATTTGCCCCACACAACATCCACACCTAACACTAGTGCATCATGGGAGTTGTAGTCATGTCAGCCCGGTGTGCATGCACAGGAAGAAAGAACATTACATTTCTCTACATCAGTAGAAGCTAGTAATTGACAGTTTATTCAGTGAATCATAGGGGACATGTATGTTTAAAGTACTACCTAGTTGAAACTATCCCACTAACCATGCACTGTTTCACACACAGATGCATCTCCTGGCGATTCCGACGACAGCGGCCGGCTAATCATATCGGAGACACCAGCCGATTCGGACATCGATACTCCGCAAGAGCCGCAATCACCACCTCCACCAGCAACCACACCACCACCACCACCACCCCCACCACCACCTGCTGGCGCACCAACTGCTACAAAAGAGCGGAGACGCAGGTCACAAGTCCCACCCATGCAGGTGATGGATGCATGTCAGACACCTGCAACACCATCGGGCCAAAGTCAAAGAGTCGTCCCACCGCCTGCAGCACCACCAGCACGTGTCCGACTCCCACTGCGCCGCAGGTCTCTGCGCAGTACACCAACTGTCGGCGACGATGCAAGCGCCCCAAATGGTGGCATTGAGGAACGGATGCTGCGTGTCCAGCGCCTGCAGGGGAGACACATGGCTACAATCAGCAGTAACATAGCGCGCCTTGCTAAAGAAATGCGTTCCCTGACTGCGGCAGTGAGGGACATGACGACTGTGGTGGCAGAGGGTAATGGGTACCTGAGGGAGGACATACAGGAACTCACCCGTGCCATGAGAGCAGGGCATGACAGCGAGAGAAGGAGGCACCGGCAGAACTTGCTCCGGTCCGCAGCCTCTACGAAGGCCATCACTAGGCTGAGCAACAGCACCGCTGTTCTATCACGCCGCTCGGTTTCACTGCAGGTGGACCTGGGTCATTATTGCGGTGATGTTGGCAAGGCCCTAGGCCATGTGACCACTGCAGTTGAACACCTGCAGAGCGGTACTTTCAGTGCTAGAGCATTGGGAAGGGAGGACGGCAGTGAGGCTGCCTCAAGTGTGAGCAGTGTTTCGGTGGCGGAGGCCAGCACCCGGAGGTGCAGTTCACGGTGCTCCACAGCCACAGGGACAGGCCGTGGTGAGGGTGAGGAGACACCTGAAAGGAGGCTGGGCGTTCGTGGCAAGCGCCACTAGACAAACTTACAGCCATACATGACCATGGTGGGGCAACCAGGGTCCTCCCCTATTTGACACTGCACAGCCGTGACTACAACGGCCATTTGTTGTTCCACTTGTATTGGGGAGATATTATTTTATTTCATGTTTGTCCGCACATACCTTAGTGCTTCTGTGCATTAAACAGAAGCACCACTAATGAAATTGTCATGTTTCATTCTTACCTGGATCAGAAATGATGTTGCGTGATGTATGTCCGCCTCCTATGGCCCTCAACTGTGTTAGGGACGTGTGCCTGTCGGTGTTGCACGGGTTGTTGGTCATCCCGGTAGTCGTCATTCCTGTCCACCTCTATGGGTATCCCCCTTCTGGTTGCAATGTTGTGCAGCATGGCACATTCAGCTACAATCCTGCAGCAGGTATCAGGTTTCTATTGCAAGGCACCGCCAGTCTTATGTAGGATTCTCAAGCGACTCTTCAGAATCCCAAAGGTCCTCTCTGACATTCCTTGCGCTTATGTGGGCCGCGTTGTATCGTTGCTCCTGTGGTGTTGCTGGATTGATGTAGGGGGTGAGTATATATTCACGCAGGGCGTATGCACTGTCACCTACAAGATAGAAGCAAAGGCTTAGCAAGGGTGATGTATATACATGTGTGGTGCTCATGTGTGGACGAGGTATGTGTACGTACCAAGCAGGATTCCCTCTCCGAATTCTCCATTGAGTAGGCGCCTGTGGATGCCACTGTGTCTGAATATGTAGGAGTCGTGTGTGCTCCCCGGAATTTGTGCCACTAGGTCCGTGATGATGTGCTTGGCATCGCACACAACCTGCACGCTGATTGAGTGGTAGGACTTGCGGTTACGAAATATGTACTCATTGGCAGAGGGTGGACAGATGGGGACATGCGTACAGTCGATGCATCCAATGACATGGGGGAAATGGGCCACCTGGTGGAATGCCTGTTTGTTGTGGTCCAACTGCTGTGGGGTTGTGGGGAAGCTGATGTGGGTGTGTATCATTGTCAGCATTGCATCAATGAATTTGTGGAAGAGGCGTGAGTGTGCGCTTTGCGACACACCTCCGGCTACGGCGATGACCCCCTGAAAACTTCCAGAGGCCAGTAGGTGCAGGCTGCATAGGACCTGGACGTGCGCAGGAATTGCATAGGTCTGATGTGTCTGGTGCTGCAGTAGTGGTTCCAGGTCTGCAATTAGGCGCATGATCATGGCACGATTCTGTCGATACTTGTCGTACACCTCATCCTCATTCTGTCCTAGCAAGGTGATGCGCACTCTGAATACTCTCTCCTGGACCCTTCTCCTGCACTGTCCTGCTGCATTGGTTCGTATCCTCCTTGCAAGCACGTAGAGGGCTGCCATTTAGTGCAAGCCAACAGGGTCTGCTGGGCAAAATGTAAGGGTTTACTGATTGGTACCATCTGTGGCACATGTATCTTTTTTTCATGTTTTTTGTATATTTTTGGTAACTTTACCTCCAGGTTCTGATTCCCCTTAATCTGCTCATGCTAAATAGCGATTTTTGGGATTTTCGGTATTTGCGAGTTTTCTTGCATTGAGTAGCGATTCGATATTAGCCATTGGCACTTGCCGGGAGCTAATAGTGATTTCGGCTAATAGTGATTTCGGTGATTGCAAGTTCCGTATTTTGCGATTATTTATTTTTGCGGGTTGGTTATTTGCGATTAGTTCTTTTTCCGCTAATTTATTTAGCGATTCTTTATTTTTTCCCGACTAGTGTTGATGCATTGGGATTCGGTTTTTGACACTCGCTAACGGCTGATTTTACCGATTCGGTATTTTACCGACTGGATTTTTGCTTGATGCATGTGCCAGTTGGTGTATTGCGCCTATTTATTTTGAGGGTGTTTCACCAAATGAGCCATTGACTGCAGGGAGGGCAAAAGGGGCGCTTATGGTACTCATATCGAATAGACTCCCGGTAAGCATGAAGAAAAAAACAACTATGGGCCCTCATTCATTAATTTTATGGCTAACATTTAGGGGAGGTCAGGACATGGTATTGGTTAATTTTTATAATAATGTTTTCGACAACACCCGGGGTAAGGTGGTCTCAGTCCTTGACAGGGTACTGTAGACTTTACTCCAGTCCATTACCAATAGTTTCATATTAATTTGGGCAGGAGATTGTAATATTCACCCATGCCCACTTTCTGCTACACAGGTATGTGGAGTCGCTGATGAGGCTGGGACTGGTTATTTACACTTCCCTCACAATGAGTATGGAGATTTATTGAACTCTCTGATTACAAAGCTTGACATACATTTATTAAATTGCACTTGCAACAGCAATGGAGACCCCATACCAACTTTTATAGGGAGGAATTCTACATGTTCTTGATCACATCCTAATATCAGCTAATGCATGCAAATTGTGTACCATACCTAGGGTTGCCAGTCCGGGCCTGAGTGACCATGACTGTATTATATTAACAGTTTTTTTCTGGGGCAGGACCAGTGATACCCCTTTTAGTCGTATTACTGACATTGCTCCAATAAGACCAAATGGGGACAACCTAAAGTGGGATGGATTGGAACCAACCCAAATGTTGCATGATATTTGCTTTAAGGGCTATAACGACATTATTCATTGCCTGGAAGATGAAGTCACCCCAATCAGTTACTCCATAGTTTTACTGGTATTACTAACATAGTAGATTAACTTATGACCCGCCCAAATAAAATAGGTCATGTTAAACTTAGTGGATGACTTGACCACGCATGTACTATAGCCTCCAGGGATTTGAAATTGGCCTTTCGTAGACAACCTAGAGATAATCTGTCGATTAAATCTCTCAGATTTAATTTTAAAGAGGTGCTTTTAGCCACGAAAAAAGAACTTCAATTCTTAAATTGTCACAGACTGGGGCTACAGCAGACAGTAAATTATTTTGGGATACTGTTAACTCCCTCTTTTTAATGGATGACTCCTTCCTCGAATTGTTGTCACATGCTACCTGTGGTGCCTGGGTTGTTTATTTTACGGAAATCTTTATCCCTCCGACTGCACAAATGGTGACTACAATAAATATGGAACAGTTGACCTGGTTCCCCTTACCCCTGGACGTTATGATAGAGGAAGAATTATGGGCTCTAAAGGAAAGTAAAGGGGACAAACCCCCAGGCCCAGAAGGGGGTCCCAGTAGGTGTTTTTAAGATCGCCGTCGATTTATGGGGCCCAATTTTAACCAGAATTTTTAATATGGCTACGACAACAGTGATTCCATCTTCATTGGAGTGCGTCTATTATAATCCCAATTTTTAGAAGGGTAATAAATCAGATCCTAAGAATTACGGCCAATTTCATGGTTAGACTCATCTTGAAAGTGATGAGCAAAGTCCTATTTAAGAGATTAGAAGAATGGGCCTGTGAATGCTCAATACTTTCACCGGTACAGTTTGGTTTTAGGAAAGGTGTGGAGACTCTAAAGCAATGCGTGAATCTGTACCTACTAATAGGCAAATATACACGTGCCAAAGGCGGCAGACTATATCTCTGCTTTGCTGATCTGAGCTACGCTTTCGATCTAGTAGAACACACCATCCTCTGGACAACTCTGCTTGCTATGGGTGCACTTAGGTTTATTATTTGCTTTTTGGCAAGGTTATATGAGAAACTAGTGTGTAAAGTACGCTATGACCCATGTGGTGAATGTACCAATAACTTTGGAGTCAATCACGGTATTCGGCAAGACTGTGTACTTGCCCCTTTACTATTCTCTTTGTTTATTAACATAGTGGACCAGACCTTACAAGCAGTGCAAGCCGACGCTCTCCAAGTTGCTGGGCGCCCTACACCAGTGCTTTTGTATGCAGATGATGCTGTCTTGTTGGCCAGGACTCCGGTGGGGCTACAGCGTTTAATGAACACCTTTGGGGGTTGTATTGTTGCCAGAAAATGGATTGTTAATAAAAACAAAACCTACACAATGATTTGTGGGTCAGGGGATACGCAATGTAGAACATTCTTTATGGATAAGACGCTAGTGGTTACTGTTGATACCTTTTGTTATCTGGGTATCACTATTTCAGGTAACGGCTCTTGGTCCCTTGAAGACACTAATGTTAGGGGCAAAATGAACAGATGTACTCATGGAATTTTTAGATTTTCAGCCAAGTTGGGCTCCAGGCCGATCAAGGAGATGATAACAATCTATAGGGCCAGGCTTGTATCTATTGCAAAATATGAGGCTGGTGTGTGGGGTCACCATAATAATAAAGTGCTTCAGATGGAGGAAAATAGTTTCCTCAAACGCCTACTCAGTCTACCTAGCTCAGCCTCTTCCGAGATTATTCATAGAGAAGTAGGGCTACAGTACCTCACAGATATAGTTACACTCCGCCCCTAGTTGCTTTGGCGTTCCATATGGTCCAAAGATGATACTAGTTTCACCAAGTTAATTATTGTAGATTGTTTGTCCCTGGAAAATGTACTGGTAATTCCCTGGCTAAGTTTTATTAATTTTTGTACAGCAAATTATTTAAGATTCCTGTTCCAGCTAACCCTTTATCCGTAAAATCACTTACCAAACTGTCTATCAGAGAAACTTTCTTGACTCACAGAAGGGAAGCCTGGTTGGATTGTTAGAGAATGAAATGAACTGTCAAGTTTTATTTATAACTTACCAAAACGGATGGCTGTCAAGATTATTTAACTTACACTTCTAATCTAATGCACCATTTTGTATTAGTCAGACTTAGATTGGGAATTGTTCACCACCTAGTTGGCTTCACCAATATGAAAACTTGCCCCTCGGATTCAACCCCTTGCCCATGTGATGGCCAGAGGGAGCAAAACACTGTACACTTTATACTGTTTTGTGGTTTTTATTCAAGTTTTAGAAGTTATTACCTAAAACCACTTTTGCTTGCACAAGGTAATAGATCGCATATCACTGCCTTAAAATACATGTCTGAGCTAAATGAAGTTAAGGTCTGTTTTAATGTAGCACTTTTTATTATAAACACAATCAACATACGTAAAACTATCGCTGTACCGACATAGTGATCACCTTGCACAACTCTAGATGGAAATTGTATCTTTTAAAAAAAAATTAAGCACCTTAGGCATGATTAATTATGGTATCATGTTGTATACTGGGTGTAGTCTTGTTTTATCTCTTATAATCTTGCATATTATTTATGTGTAAAGTGATTTTTTACATTTTTTTATTAACTTCTCTTAAACAGTTTTATGGTTGTTTTATACATACCGTATAAAGTTTAAAAACTGAACTAGCTAAAATAAACCAACATTTTGAGTTTTATGGGAAACATGCTGCAGAAGAACAAGTCTGTTTTTGCCTGCAAATGGCTTAACAAAGGGTTCACCATCTTCTCTGCTTTCAGGAACAGACAGACTTGAATCAGAAAACCAGATTTTTCAACATAGCTTTGGCATTTTACTGGGACATAGCCCATTTTTCTGAATTTGTGTGCTTTCAACCTCCTTCCAGTTAGTGGCAGAAGTGGGTGTGAAGCCCATGGTGGATCCCGGAAAGCTATTTTTACAAAGTAGAAAGTATTCAGAATTCAGGAAGTTCAGGAAGGGATCCTATGTGTAGATCCTTCAAGACTTTCCTGTAAAAAGTAGCAGTTGAAATAGAAAAATATTGAAATTGAGCCATTTATTTCTACATTTTCATCTGTAACTTCTTCTAACTATGGTATATTTTCGAAATCAATATACTGTTACGTCCGCTGTACCCTTCTGGTTGTGGGGATATATAGGTCTTGTAAGTTCACCAAAAACCAGAGGAACCCAAAACCAATAACTGAGCTGCAACTTGCAATGGTTTTTCATTGTGTTCCGGGCATACACCAATTCATTTGGTAAAATACAAAAAGTGAAAAGTAGGTATCAAGGAAACCTATGTATTTCCGAAATACGCACAAGATATGGAGTTTATTCAAGTTACTTGTCCTACAGGTCTAGTAAAAATATTTTGATTTTTCACGGACAGTGGAGGATGGAAGGCCTGGCCAGAGCTTCTGAACATGGCCACGCAGGGAAGGCCTCCCAGGGCCTGGGGGATCCCATCCTGGGTGCTAGGACACGCAGTGAGCAGCAAGATGGGGGCTCCCAGCCGAGGCCCCACCGGAGCCCTGGCCAAGGGCCCTGTCGATGCTTCTGAGCCAAGCCAAGCAGGGGAAGCCTTTCCGGGCGCGCAGAACCACCATCCTGGGCCCTTTGCGATGCAGCAGTCTAGGGGACAAAGCCCTAGACCGGTGCACCCACCCCAGGGCTCAGGCCCCATTCAGATGCTCCGAACCCTGCCACGCAGGGGCAGCATCCCCTTTACGACACTGTGAGCAGGGAAAGGGAGCCGAGGGCCCTGGTTGGCTTGCAGACCCAGGCTTGCCAGTTCCCTGACCCTGCGGAGCCCTGTCCTGTCTGGTCTGTGGCTCGGATGCCCTGACCCGGGCAATAGTCAGATGTTCCCAACCAAGCAGCCCAAAGTTGCCAAATAGGCCCAACTATTGACCAGACACCGGTCTGGACTGCCCCCGGGAAGGGCGCCATGTCCGTGACTGCTGAGCTGATTTCACCGCCACATGCTTGGTGGCATGGGGTCCGGGCCCCACCGGAGCACAGCCTCCCTACAAGTTGGAGCAGGGGGAAGAGGGCTTCCCCGGCCTGTTGCTTTCCCTTTGCCAGGCCCAGATTGTTCTTAGGGGAGCGGTAATCCTGGCGCCAGGCCTGCCAACGGTACCTCCTCATTGGCACTTGCTGTCATTCGAGACTGGGGCCAGGCATCTGCTAAGGGATTCTTGGAGCTCTCCTGGGCTTGTGTTCCAGCTTTGTGCCCCGAGAGCTGGGCCTTCATGAATAGCTGGTCTCCGCTCTTTACCTCAAACCAAGGGAGGGAGCAAGAGAGTCCTCTCCAGCCTGCAGCCACCCTGCCCTGGGTAGTGACTGAAACAATCATATCCTGGGCTCAGGGTTCAACCTTGGGTGTGTGCCTTCCTGAGCCTCGGAAGCCAAGGAGGATTAAGCCCAGCCCACCCCATGCCCTTTCCTCATAGGCCAGCCCGGGAAGCCCATTTTCCTTGACTATTAACGTCCCACAAAGTGAGGGCTTACCGAACGCTAGGGGAAGTCAAGGTTAGCCCTGCAGGCCGGCCCGTCAGCCATCTGTTCGGCCTTTCCACTGGGTCATCTGGTCAGCCACCTAAGTGACCCAATAGTCCGAGATGACCCAGCGACCAGCTCGCCAAGGCTGACCAGAACCTCCTGGGCCTCAGGCCCCAAACAAATAGTGGTCCCCTGATGACAAGGGTGGCCGGGCAGTCTGAAGCTGGCTCTGGCCAACTGGTGACCCTGTTGACCTGCAAGGGCTTGTGCCCCGAGTCTGACCCCGGTGCGCAGGGTAAGAGGGGAGGCCCCAATGCCAGGAGGCACGTGGTGGCACCTCAGGGTGAGGTCGGAGCGGCAGGTGCCCATGGACAGAGACAAAAGCTTGGCTCACAGGATGACTTTCAATAGATCGCAGCAAGGTAGCTACTCTGCTACCTACAAAACCTTAACCCACAATCAGGTAATCTACTAATGATTTAGCACCAGGTGCCCCATGAGCATGGGGTTCACTTAAAGCAATGGAGACGGCCCCCTTCCGTCTGTACTCTGGTCTCCAAGTGAGTGGCTCTACACACCGGCCCAAGAGGCGGCTATCCAAACCCAACCAAGGCTCCACAGCACTGCAGTATCATTACGGTATGGGAGATTCTGTCTTAAAAGCATTCAAGTGTTACAGCAAACAAATGATGGACGGAATGCTGACAATGCAGACATTCTCCCCCAGTCAAAAGATCTGGGTTAAATCCATCGTTCTTTTGCCCACTATGCCACCCCAGTTTGGACCCAGCCATATGCAAATCAGTCTTGACCCTGTGCCCCATGGGAACAGTCCGAACTGGCAGGCCGGGTCCTCCCTGGACTGGAAACAAGCATCCTGGGACCGGTTTCAGGGTATGTCACCCTTCTTCAGCCAGGCTACCTTGAATCCAGCCGCACAGTGAGCAAGGGACCCACGTCTGGTCATACCCATCCCGCTTAGGGCGAAAAGTGTTACAGCAAACAAATGGTGAGCAAAAGAATGATGGATTTAACCCAGATCTCTTGACAGGGGGTGAATGTTTTGATTTGTTCTGCATTCCGTCCATCAATTGTGTGTCTTTTGCTTTCTCGCCATAAGTGCACCAGGTATGCTCAGACGTGAGTCCTGGGCTCACTGTGCCACTGGAATCAAGCTATCCTGGCTGAAGAGGGGTGAAACCCCGAAACCGGTCCTAGGATGCTTGTTTCCGGTCCAGGGAGGACCTGGCTTGGCAGTTCGGGCTGGACTGTTCCCTTGAGGCACAGGGTCAAGACTGATTTGCATATGGCCAGGTCTAAACTGGGGTGGCATGGTGAGCAAAAGAATGATGGATTTAACCCATATCTCTTGACTGGGGGTGAATGTTTTGATTTGTTCTGCATTCCGTCCATCAATTGTGTGTCTTTTGCTTAAAGGCATTCAGTCACAATCCCAAACATGGTAGCTTCACCCAATTGGCTCCTCAGACAACCACATACACCAGACGTGCCACCTGGCTTGACTCCTGCAGCATCGAAACCTCTTGTTGCCGGGCTGAGGGGCTAGCCCACTCCCTAACCTGGTACGAGTCTCCAGAAAGGAAGAGCTAGGTGGCTCCCCCTAACCCACACACCCGCTGAGAGGAGCTAGCGTCCCATCGCGGCCCTGGCTCCTTCTCACCCAAGCTGCCTTGCCGGAAGAAAAGGGCCCCTCCTCAGTAGCCCAAAACCCGATCAGGCTGGGTGTGGTCCCAGCCTGGGAAAGCACTGCCATTTGCTTCCCCCGCAGGGTCGTGCAGGGTGATCATGGGTTCCATTTCAGGAGGGCCTTCCATCATGCCGCTCACAGATGGGCTGTGCCACTTCCATGCCTCACGCGTACAACGGTCGTTCCTCCCAGGTGGAGGAGCCCACCCAGTCCGTGCCCAAGCACCCTGAATGCCGCAATTCGATCTGTCGGCCAGGGAGCACAATGGGAGGGCCAGGCCGTGTGACTGTGGTATGTTTTTGTTTGGGAGATAGCCGAGGGTTTCGGGATGGCACCGTACAGGCACTCGGGCCGCTCAACCGTTAATGATTCTTCTGGAGGTTCTCCAACACAAACCTTGTTACCACTTTTCCTTCCTCTAAATAGTCAAGTTTGATCGTCTTCTCAATGCTCCGTCAGGGCCATTGACAACCCTAGCGTGGCCGGTCCGAGGACCTCACTAAACCCTCCAATCAGTAGAAGTAACGGGTGGTGTGTACAAAGGGCAGCTTATTACCAGAACTTACAGTGAATTCCTCGTTCATGGGAAATAATTGTAATACCTATCATGAACGGGGTTCAGCTGGTTATCCAAACCTGTCGGCGAAGGGTAGACACATGCTTTTCCGTTCAGTGTAGCGCGCTTGCAGCTCCAGACATCTATGGGCATCACAGACCTGCTATTGCTCTATCTCGTGTGGCTGAACACCACTTGTCCCTCTAAGAAGTAATACGCCATAACTAGTTAGTATAAAGGTGTCTCATTTGTTATCGGCATTAACCATACAAATCACTCCACCAACTAAGAATGGCCATGCACGACCACCCACAGAATCGAGAAAGAGCTATCAATCTGTCAATCCTTTCCATTTCTGGGCCAGGTGAGGTTTCCCATGTTAAGTCAATTTAAGCATCAAGCTTCACTCCTGGTGGTGCCCTCCCATCAATTCCTTTAAGTTTCAGCTTTCCACCCATACTCCCCCTAGAACGCAAGGACTTTGGTTTCTAGGAAGCTGCTCGATGGGTCATGGGAATAAAGCAGCCAGACCGCTAGTCAGCATCGTTTATGGTCAGTACTACGACTGTATCTATCGTCTTCGAACCTCCGACTTTCACTTTTGCTTAATGAAAACATTCTTGGTAAATGCTTTTGCTTTGGTTCGTCTTGTGCGGTACTATACAAATGCCCCAGCCTTCCTTCTTAATGATGGCCACAGTTCCGCAAAAAAAACAACAAAAAAAAACAGAGTCTAATTCCATTATTTCTAGCTGAAGTATTCAGGCGACTAGCCTGCTTTGAACACTCACATCATTTCAAAGTAAACATTACGGTCCCCCTTGACACTTAGTCAAGAGCATCAAGGAGGTGCAGAGAGGCAGAGGCTGGGATAGGTGGTAGCCCACCTCATGGCAGACCACCTCCTTGATCCCAAGATCCAACAACAAGCTTTTTAACTGCAGCAACTTTAATATACACTGCTGGAGTTGGAATTACCGCAGTTGCTGCCACCAAACTTGCCCTCCAATGGATCCTTGTTAAAGGATTTAAAGTGTACTCATTCCAATTACAAATCCTCGAAAGAGTCCTGTATTGTTATTTTTCGGCAGTACCTCCCCAAGTCAGGAGTGGGTAATTTGCAGGCCTGCTGCCTTCCTTGGATGTAGCAGCCGTTTCCCAGGCTCCCTCTCCAGAATCTAACCCCGATTCCCCATTACCCGAGGTCACCATGGAAGGCACAGAAAGTAACATTGAAAGTTGATAGGGCAGACATTGGAATGTATTGTCCCTGTCACTGGCACCTGCTATTGGCCCAAGTTATCTAGAGTCACTAAAGCAAGCTCAGATTGGTCTTGGTCTCATAAATGCACACAACCCAGGAGGTCAGTGCTTGTCGGCATGTATTAGCTCTAGAATTACCACAGTTATCCAAGGCAATAGATAGAGCACTCAAAGGAACCATAACTGAGTTAATGAGCCATTCGCAGTTTCACTGTACCAGCCTTGTGTGCTTACACATGCATGGCTTAATCTTTGAGACACGCATATGCTACAGGCAGGATCAACCAGGTAGCCACACCTACCGGATAGGGAAACAACCTTTACAATGCAGTCATTATATCGCACTACATTTACAACGCAGTCATTACATCGCAACATCCTTTACAACGCATGTCACTACAACGCAGCCATTACATTGCATGTCACCACAACGCATGACACTACAACGCATGTCACTACAACGCAGGCATTACATCGCATGTCATTACAACGCATACCATTACAACTCATAGTACTCCTACACTATCCAACACTTACCCTACTGTTGCACCCCCTGGAGTTAGAATAATAATTTTTATCCCTACAGTATCCAACACTTACCCTACTGTTGCACCCCCTGGAGTTAGAATAGGAATTTTTACCCCTACACTATCCAACACTTACCTTAAATGCAATGTAATGGTAGGCGTTGTGATGCTATGCGCTGTAAAGGTATAATGCGATGTAATGGAATGCGTTGTAAATGTAGTTTTAAAAAATTCGTTGTAGTGGCATGCGATGTAAATGTATGCGCTGTAAAGGATGTTGCGATGTAAAAAGTGCATTGTAAAGGCATGCGTTGTAAATGTATGCGTTGTAACGTCATACATTCCTGAATGGGGTTGGGAGTCAAGTGCTGTCCCTCTGAAGCCTGCTGGGAAAGTCCACCCACCTGGTGGCCTTGCTAGGGGGACAGGTGTGGTCACAGTGGGCACCGGCAGGCCCAGCTGACTCCAACGGAAGGGAGAGTTGGGCCGAGGCACAGCCTGAGCAAGACATAGGGGGTGTCAGCCTGGATGGTGAGACACCCCAAGGAACGGTCATTTTGAGATGCTACGAAAATGCGCTGGGCGGAGGGGGGGGCCATACTGCCAGGCAGCATCCAGTACCTGGCGCCACTCAACTTCTTTCATTCTGATCAGACCAAGGGGGGGCGTATGCTGCCAAGGCTGCTTGCCTCCGCTCTGCTGGGTAGGGAACAGCCTCCGCTAACTGCTGAACCTCAAGTCAGATGGTACCTGGCGGGGTGGAAGCTCTTTCCATGAAACAACAGCAGAGGCCGGCCAAGCAGTGAATCCCTATTCAGACCAATCGTGCTCAATTGATCAGAGTATACAGCGCTGGCCAAATCCTCCCCGGGTAGGCACTCCGCATGGGAATGTCGGGTTCACGTCCATGCCTGCTCTTGGGCAAGGCAGATTCAAAGGAAACGCCCATCGGGCAGGGCTGAGAGGCAAATGTGGACCCGGGCGCCATCGGGCCCCGTCGGGCCGACCCGAGCCCTGGCGGCAAAGACTGAGAACAGCTAGATCGCAAATGGGTTCGATGTACCCTGTCCCTAATAATTTGAAGAAATTATCCCCCTTTTCTTGTAGTCCATGTGCACCGAGTGACAGAGGAAGCAAATGAGCCCTCATCATGACTTCCAGGGCAGCTTGACCATCTGATCACCACATTGTAAAGCATGGTGTGTGACCTGATGGCCGGGCTCGGAGGACAGCCATCTGGTCATGCTGGGCCTTAAAAAGAAAGGGCTTCCCCTTGCCCTTGGAGGGGATGGGGACCCTGTAGCTCGCATGCTTGGAGTGCCAGGTGGACCCCAGGCATGGGCTAGAGGGGGGCCCTGACAGAGATGCGACCCGGGCCCGCAGGCACCTTAACACGCAGGTGAAGCTTGGGAGGCCTCCCTGGGCCTGAGGGACCCCGTCCTGGGCCCCTGGTGGTGTGGCAGGACTGAGGACGGAGACCAGGGTGGGATTGCTAGCCCCGGGCCACGGTTGGAGCTCCTGCACCCAGCCATACATAGGATGCCTCCTTGGGCCCACAGGACTCCGTGTCCGGCGCTTTGAGGGTTTTATCTTTAGCACTGGCCCGGAGAAATAATGACAGCAATGAATATCCCGGCAAACAGCAAAGATATTTATTCCTTAGTACTGCATAGACCAGGCCATGGAACTTTAACTAAAAAGTGAGCATACAGCACTTTAACCAGTTGATCTGAGGAAAAGGCAAACCCATCACACACTCAAGCAATGGGTAGGCAGTCAGAAAAAGATGTTAACCGTTATCATTCAGCTTTTACTACAACAACAGTGGCCCCTCATCAGGTTTTAACTGGTTTTGTAAAATCTATGTGCACTTTTATATTTGGAACTGGCACCAGAAAATAACAACACCATGACATTTTAAAGTAAATGTTGGAAATGGCCCTTTTTGCAGGGTTATCCCTAAACGTTTTGCTTCTTCCTCCTTTGTTTTTCCTGACCTGTGGTTGTTGGCTATAGAACTCTGGACACTTTACCACTGCTGATCAGTGCTAAAGTGCATATGCTCTCTGTGTAAATTGTTATTGTAATTGGTTACCCATGATTGGCTTATTTGTTTTACCAGTAGATCCCTAGTAAAGTGCACTGAGTGTGCCAGGGCTAGTGATTCAAATGCTACTCGTGGGCCTGCAGCCCTGATTGTGCAACCCACATGAGTAGCCCTAAAATGGTGCCTGTGCGCAGTTTGTTAACTGCCATATTGCCATGGCCAGTGTACACACTTGCCAGGCCTGACCCTTCCCTTTTCTTACACATTGGACACCCCTATGGTAGGCCCAAGGTACCCCCTGGGAAGGGTGCAGTGTATGTGAAAGGTAGGACATGTACTGGTGTGGGTAATATGTCCTGATAGTGAAATACTGCCAATTTCGTTTTTCACTATTGAAAGGCTATCTTGCCCATAGGATAACATGGGGAATGCAGTGTAACATGTTTACCTGCATATCTTCCCATAGCAGCAAGATAGAGAGTTGGAATCTGGTATCCCTGAACTCAGAATTTAATAACACATCTTTTAGTGCAGATGGTTTTTCAATTCTGAGTTTGGAAATAGCACTTTTAGAAAGTGGCTATTTTCTTGTTCAATCTTTCTGTGTGCCTAAGCCTGTTTGTGGATTGACTGTCTGGTTTGTGAGTGACAGGGGCTGGGGTGGCTCCAGGAGGCTAGGTGAGTCAGCACTAGGCTGAATAGACCTATCTGCATGTAGAGTGGTGGGAGGAGTAGCACCTGGGTCTGAATAGGGCTGTGCCTGCCTTCCACAATGCTGGCTCCACCTCCTGCGGTGCGACTGATGGCCCTGGCCCACACTCACAAAGGAAGAAGATGTGCACTGGCAGAGTGCACCCAGAACTGGTTTGGACTGGGTCCAGGACCTCTCACACATGAAGAATAAATACTTTTGAGGTATAAAAGTAGAGCTGAGACCCCTGTAAAATTAGATTAGGAAAACTTTATGGTCAAGAAGTAATCCCTGCCAAAGAAGAACAGCCAGGAAGACTGAGGAAAAGTGGTGCCATTACTGAGTGTCTGGGAGCTGACCTGCAGTTGCTATTTTTACTGAGGAAGAGGACTAAGGGACTTTCTGCTGTGTGCTGTGTCCCCCTTGCTTGAAGAGGAGCTGTACTGTGTGCTTTGCTCCCCTCTGAAGTCTACCTGTCTCCAAGGGCCTGAGAAGAGCTGGCCTCCTGATGCAAACTCAGGGATACAAAAGATCATCTGCTCCTCGCTGTGGGCGTGTGTCTTAACCACAGCATGGGTTCTGCAAGAAGCGTGTGGTTAGTGGAAGCCATCTACCAGATCTCCCCTGCTCGTGGCCGTGAGGAGGCTGGGGAGTATTGTGCCAATTTCACCGCCGCCGGCACGTGAGCCTGCAAGCGCCTTGTGACAATTTCACCTCTGCTGGCTGTGAGCCAGCCAGTACTGCACGTCAATTTCACCGCGTGGCCCGAGTCGGGAGAGTGAGCGCGCTATGTGTGGTGCCTGGAGGCTCTGTGTCAATTCCACCGCGCGACCCGAGTCGGGAAGAAGAGTCGCACTGAAAGAAGAGAAACACCGGGGCATCACCTAGCAACGTGGGGGCTTGTTTCCAAGGAGCTGCGCTGGAATCCCTGAGTGTGACGACGCCTCACCGCTGACGGAGGAATCGCCCGCAGGCCGCCGACAACACAGGAGAGGAAACAACCCCCCAGGTAACGCGCGGGCTGCTGTTCCGAGTGCAGTGCGTGTTTCAGCCTGGGGTGGTTTGTAGGCCTGCAAGGAGCTGGCAGCTCAGGGTTACAAGGGCAGATTGAGCAATCCTTCATGAAGGAGTCCGTTTCAAGGCTAACAGCAAGGTGTTTCTCCCCGCCCCGAGTCAGAAGGGCATAGCGCCCCGCGATTAAACGTGCTGGGGAAAGAGAGAGCACAACATTCACAACCGGAAGTACGGTCTGGGCAATTTTGAACCACTCTGACTGATCTCTCCTATTTCCATAAAGAAATATTGAAAATACCAGGGACAGTGCTAGCGCTATCTGATTTACTTACCTGAACTGAACTATTGAATCCACGTTATTGAACAAAGAGAAATAGCAAAATGATAAGCTCACTTATTTTTTCTTGCTAAAGCATTCCAAAGAACATTTCTAAAGGAAAGATTAATGGTGTTTGATCTTGCCTAATCCATATAAAGAGATTTATATTTTTATAAATAACTTGTGTGGTGTCCAATTGTTGTGTTTCACTATGTTACTGTGAGTGTTGGTACAAATACTTTACACATTGCCTTTGGGATAAGCCAAGAGGGTAAGCAGGGTTATCTAAAGAGTGTATCCCCCTTACCGTGACTAGAAGCAAGGGTCCCTATTTGGTCAAAGGTATATACCTCTGCCAACTAGAGATCCCCAGATCTAACAGTAAAACTCTTGTTATTTTTCTTCAGGATAAATGCCCAGTGAAGTGACATTGTCAGTCAATTATCAACAAAGTATAAAGAATGTATTTTAATGATTTCATCAGTGTAATAGTTAATTTTATATTTTTATATTACAGATGCAAGTGCAAATAATTGGTGTATAAGTGAGCTACCAAACTGTGCAAGGCTGCAGAAACTAATGTTTCTATACAAAGAGGGGTGAACAGACCTCAGGAGCCCTAACTTCAAACAGCGGACCAATCTTTGACACGCGAGATACATCACTCTAAATAAATTAGTTAAAAGAGCAGTCCAGATACGCAAGCTAGGAAAATCGTGCCCACTGTTAGGTAGTTAGTAAGCCAATTTGACTGGGTAATCACAGTTAAATAGCAGAGTTCTTACAATAAAGATATCCAATCATGGTGCTGCAAGTCAAAGCCTGAGACCTCTTTCAGTTATGTACAGGTGAATCGTGTCGCCAGATGAGGATTTAACAAACAGTGCATACAGGCTTCTCAAGTGGGCACTTTTATTAATGAGGTAAACAGCCTCAAATGTGGCCATCATATTAATTGGTGATCACCAGACAGTTGCTATAATGTAAGATAAATGGGGGTGGTGTATATTAGTACACCACCCCCATTTATATTATATTATACAAGACTCACTGGAAGGCTGGCAGAATATGGACACACCAACAAGATGTGGTCCGTCGGCTAGACTGCCGACTTTGGTGCTGGAGACCAGGGTTCGAGCCTCAGGGTCGCGTCCACATCCTGTGATTCTGGGCAAATCACCCCCGTGCCTGAATGTGTAATGTAAATATGGTGCTCGTGTAAAGCGCTCCAATACCTTCGGGTCGAGTTCGCGCTATATAAATATGCACAAAAAAAAACAACACTCTCAAGCCACATGCCTCCGATTTCTGATCTTCAGATTCATTGTGGTTAATGCCAAACCACCTCAATGTAACTTCTATCTAAGGCATCGGCTAGAGATTGTCCGCTCAAAAGACAAGTAGAATGCAAACATCAATCATAGAGATATACACAGTGGAACCAGGTCTCAAGATATCACAGCTGTCCTTGTTTGGTAAAGCAGGAATGGCGACCATGTTCGAGCATTGGATCCGGAGCTGGAGTCCAGCCTTCAATTGTCCACTGACTTTACTTCTTTTTAGGTTTTTCACTCTATTTTGGTTGGGGCTAAGGAACAGGGAAAATATTTTTTTAAGTTGTGTATGGTACGCCTGAATACAGGTTATTCAGCTAAATCATCATATAACTTTGTGTGCAGTAGCACTGACTAAGATATGAGTTAATGCCCCATGAGTTAGACATAGGTTTTAGGTGGCCCATCAGTGAGGGCAGGGAGGACAGGAGGTGGTAAGCTCTCCCATGGAGCAAGCCAGTTTCTTTTGTTGGCTGACTAATGAGGCGAAGAAATCAATTCAACCCCATATAAAATTGGTCAAACCTTTCATCAATCAATCAATCAATCAATCAATCAATCAATCAATCAATCAATCAATCAATCAATCAATCAGTACTTGTTAAGTTTGGTTACTCATCTGTGAGGGTCTCAAGGCATTGTCGGCAGTAGGAGAGGGAGGTTACATGTCCGACTGGGCACTGTCGTTCATTCAAAGAGCCAGGTTTTGAGATCCTTCCTGAATTGTGTCAGAGACGGGGATAGCCTGAAGTAGAGAAGCATGGCATTCCAGGATTTGGCAGTGAGGTAGGAGAAGGATCTTTCTTCAGTCCTGGTCTTGCGGATCCGAGGGATAGTGGTGAGGGACAGTTGGGTGGAGCGGAGGTGTCTGGTGGGTACGTGGAATGAGAGGCGGTGGTTCAGGTATGCTGGTCTGACGTTGGGGAGGGCTTTGTAGGCAGGCATGTGTGAGGAGCTTGAAGACGACTCTGGAGCCAGTGGAGTTCTCGTAGGTTTTCGGAGATGTGGCTGTGGTGGGGGATCTTGAGGACTAGTCTGGCTGCGGCATTCCGCACATTTTGAAGTTTCCTGAAGAGTTACTTGGTGGCGCCTGCGTAGAGTGCACTGCCATAGTCGAGTCTGCTGCTAATGAGTGCATGGGTGACCGTCTTCCTGGCCGCAGTAGGGATCCATCTGAAGGTCTTCCAAAGCAAGTGAAGCGTATGGAAGCATTATGAGGTGACAGAGTAGATCTGGCGGTTTATAGTGACTAAAGAGTCCAGTATGATGCCGAGGTTTCTTGCGTGGTCAGTGGGTGTGGGGGGTTCCTAGCTCGGTAGGCCACCAGGAGTCTTCCCAAGCACAGGTGTTGGGCCCCAGGATGAGGACTTTCGTCTTGCCCGAGTTGAGTTTGAGACAGCTGTCTCTAATAAAGGTGGCAATGTCCTGCATCCCATTAGTAGTTTAGGGGCGATGGTGGTGGCGGCTCTGTGGAAGATGTGGTGTGGGCAGGAGTCAGAGGGGGCTCCGGAGTAAATGCTCTTCATGGTCTTGAGGGTGTCGTCTGTGTTGAGCAGGGCCCAGATGAGCAAGATCTGTTGAGGGACGGCGTTTTCTCGTGCAGTGGTAGGGGGAGTGATGGGTGGGTCTTGGGTTTTGAAGGTGTCATAGATCTACCTGATCTTGTGGTGGAAGTAGGTGCCAAGTTTGTTGCAGACATCTGGGGAAAGTGGGACGTCTGTGGTCTCGCTGTGGGCTTGGCGAATTCCTTGATGATGTCAAAAAGTTATTTTCTGTGTTGTGCATTGGCGTTGCTTCTGACTTGAAAGGCCATTTTCTTTTTGATTTTGTGGAGGGTATGGTGTGCGGAGGCAGCAGCTTTGAAGGCTCCGTGGGATTCTGGGGTTTTGTTTTTCCTCCATCTCATCTCAAGCCGTCTATAGGTGCGTCCGGACTCGTGGAGGGCAGGGGTAAACTAGCTGGCTTTCTTGGAGTGCTGCTTGCCTGGTGCTATCCTGAAGGGCGACAGTGCATTGGAGAAGTTGGAGATCCATTGGTGGAGGTTTCATGCTGAGGTACTGGTGCCTATGGATGTCAATGGTAAGGTTGTGCTGAGGGAGGTGGTGAGATGTTTTTTGGTGACCTTGTTCCAGTTGAGTCGGGAGGGCGGTGGGCGCGTTGGTGTAAGGTGGGTGTGGTGAAGATTAAGTGAATGTAGTGGTCGTCGCTCCAGAGGAGTTCGGAGATATGGCTGTAGGTGATGTTTTCACTGGTGGAGAAAATGAGGTTGAGTGTGAGTCCTGATGCATGGGTCGGAAAGGTGACAAGCTGCTTGAGTCCGATGTTTGCAAGGTTCTCCATAAGGGATGCAGTGTTCTGGTCGTGAGGTTGTCCAGGTGGAAGTTGAGGTCGCCAAGTAGGATGTAATCGGTGGATGTGAGAGCCTGGGGTGTGATAAAGTCAATGATGGCCTCGGTGAAGGGCGGACGGGGGCCTGGAGTTCTGTAGACGAGGGTCCCGTGAAGGGTGGTGTTGGGGTTAGTCTAGACCTGGAAGTGGAGGTGTTCCATGGTTGACATAGGGTCGTACGAGTGGGTGGTCAAGAGGAGGGACAATGGCAATGCCTTCTCTGGGTCAGTCAGTGCGATCCTTGGGGCGATTTTGTAACTGTCGGGAATGGCGATGGCAATGTCTGGGCCAAGCTGGGGTTCGCCCAGATTTCCATGAGGAATGTGATATCGGGGGAGATGGAGTCAAGGAGGTTCCAGATTTCTGTGGCATGTCTGTGAAGGGAGCGCATGTTGAGGAGGATGCAGCTGAGCTGGTCAGGTGTACTGTGGGTTGATCAGGCGTCAGGCGTCAGGCGGAGCTGGAGTGCAGAGGTGAGTGACAGTGCAGCTGCAGTTTCGGCAGAACAAAGGTCCTTGGGTGTCCTTCAGCAACACAAGGTGGCAGGCGGTGTGGAGTCCAGTTTTGAGGGCGAGAAGGTTGCTCACGTTGTATCGGTGGAAGGTCCGAGAACCAGGGTTTGTGGCACTGGGCACGATCCAGGCGCAGACGGGCTTGCCAGTAGCAAGCCTTCGGTATGCCAGTAGCGCGCCCACTGCACGCAACTGAATAGCGGCTGCCATTAAGTAGTGTGAGGGGAGGGCTGGACAGCTGGGAGGTGGGAAAAAGCGGTGCTAGGAAGGGGACGGGCCACGGGGGATGATCAGGGGCACAGTGCAAAGAGACAAAAAAAGGTGAAGAGAGAAAATATCAAAACGAGTGCAAAGTGGCAGAAAGTAAAAGAGCAGAAGGCAGACCAGCAACAGAGCAAAAACGCTCCCCACTAGATCACCAGGGATGAGGAGAAGGCAAGAGCCTGCTGGTGGTGTAGGGCTTCAAACCACTTACCAGCGAGGGTCAGTCAGCCTGCAAGGGGCAGCAGCTACCAGCCGGAACTGTGCAGGGAGGGAAGCAGATCACTGACAAGGTCAGTCAAGTTGCCACTTTTGTGGCGCTGCAGCCACCATTAGGTAGTGTGAAGGGGAGGGCTGGAGAGCTGGGAGAGTGAAACGGGAAATGCAGCACTAGGAAGGGGGCGGGTCACGGGGTTCGAGCAGAGACAGGGCACTAAGAGAAAGAAAGAGTGCAAAGAGGCAGAAAGCAGACCAGCAGCAGAGCAAAGATGCTCCCCATTAGGCCACCAGGTATAAGGTGCAGGCAGGAGCCTGCGAAAAGAAGAGGGCCTCGACCCACCAACAGGGCCAGACTGGGCACCGAAACCGACCCTGGCAAACTGCTCGGCCGGTCCCCCTGGGCGGTAATGGGGTGCGGCCGAGCTCTTTGCTAGGGCTGGTTTCGGGTCATTTTGTTACACGGGGCCAATATTGCCGGCCCCGGTAACAAAAAAGACCCCAGGGGCCCAAAACCAGCCCCCACCCTTGCTGCCCACCGAGGAAACTCCTGGTGCCCGCTACGGCCAGTCCAGCCCTGCCCACCACCAAGAGAGGGCCAGTGAACCTGCAAGGGGCAGCAGCTACCAGGCAGAGCTGTACAGGAAGGGAAGCAGATCACTGACAAGGTGAGTGAAGTTGCTCCTTTTGTGGTGCAGCGGCTGCCATTAAAGAGTGCGAGGGGGAGGGCTGGACAGCTGGGAGGCGGGAAACACAGCGCTAGGAAGAGGGTGGGCCATGGAGGTGGAGCAGGGGCACGGTGCAAAGAGAAAGAAGTGAAGGAGAGCAAAAAAAGGGTGAAGAGAGGAAAAAGCAAAAAATAGGGCCTCGAACCATCAACCAGTGAGTGAGCCTGGAAGGGGCAGCAGTTACCAAGCTGAGCTGCGCAGGAAGGTAAGCAGATCACGGAAGAGGTTCTTGGTTTGGTTGCGTTGTGCAACATCTGTAATGTATAGTAAACTACACCTATGAATGAATCAATATATGTTATTTTGAGTAACAAAATCCATAAGAACAGTACAAACAGCAATCTTTTGTTTAAGATACAAGAGGATCAATGTGCATGAAGACATAAGAGGTTAAACAGATTGTTCAGTTGTATTGCATTCCGCATAGTTCTTGAAAAGATGTAACAGAAGACAAATAACCATGCTACGGTGGGGACATACAAATTAAATGTAATGCCTCCTACTTCTTCTGGTGCTAATGTATGTGAGATGATTATGGCTCCCGTTACCAATAAAGTAATCTGTGATCCAAAAGGTATTAGAATGTCTATTCTCTACAGTCCTGACCAATTCTTTTGTTTCTGTTTCATCCAAGAAAAAAAGAATCCCCAAATTAACAATCCACGTGATCTATAACTAAGAAGCATCACACACATCCAAGGAAAACTAGACTGGTTGATTAGGAAGGCATGGGCAGACAAAGCAGGCGTGTGTACGCAGATTAAAGCTGGAGGGTCTGACAGGCAGGAGTGCATCTCTGGGTAACAGCATTAATGTCTCCTTCTATGTCTCTGTGATTTTAAACAAAGTGGGCACTGTCCCTGGGTGCACCTCTCCAGCAGTTCACAGTATTAAAAACGGCAGCGCCAGAATAGGAAGACCAGCACTGCACAAAGACTATGGGGCAGATTTACAAGCCCCTTGCGCCACTTTTGCGTCACTTTTCCCATGTTAAAAGTGACGCAAACGTGGCGCAAGGGGCTTGTAAATAAGCCCCTATGTTTGCAGCACAAAATATATTAGAATAGAGCATAGCAGAAGAGCTTGGATATTTAAGACATATGGGCACAATCTGCTAATGCGGTGGCAATAACATAACCGCTGTAAATTCACAATCATCTGAAACTGCAATTTACAATAAATGGATATTTCTCAGTCAAAACGCACAGTGATGCCTATTTATAATCAGAGAATCCATTTCTTCTCATTATGATCTCACGAGCACATTAAGACCTTATTAACAGTAATTACTTCGATGGTTTATGGCTGAGCGGCGACAGCAGCCTGCGCATGTCTGAAGTCTGGATCACATCTACATTATACCTTGCTGCATTTTGCTTATACAACATGCGAAAATATTGCTGCTAACACCAATTAGCTAATTTCACACGTACAGCAAACAGTGAACTGTTGCCTCGGTGCGCAGACGAGTGCGGACAGGCAGACAGATGGGAATGTCAGCACCCTCATCTGCAGCAGGCAGAGGAGCAGACACCCTGACACCAGGCACAGGGCAGGCAGCATCGACAGCACTGCAAAATGAACCCGAGCAACGAAAACAACATACAGCGCAGAAATAAAACGTGCAAATAAGACATTTATAGGCAGATGCGATCAGTGAGACAGAGCCTTGCGACATAGAACAGCTGGCATGCAGTCCTCCTTCAAGCAGAATCCGGAGAGCTACATACAAATAAATGACACACATGCACCTACACATGCAGAGGCGCAGGTGAATTTCTTCTTAATAATATGAAACGCCACCCTCAATACGGTAGGGACAAATGACATTCATTTCAGACTCTATTTTTACATCGACGGCATTACGTAATTCCCCATGATATCATTTACTCTGTAGACGAAAATTGGATCTAAAGCAGCAATCCATAATATTTGAGAGATGCATGCAGCAACAAGACTTCCACTTTATGACTCGTGTTGAGACTAAGGGCCAGATGCATCAAAGGGTTTTTCCCATTCTGTGTCTATGGAAAAATGTGTTGAAGCATATGGCTCCTAGAGTGTGCCGGGTCTGGCGCGTTTGCAGGCCTTGCGCCATGCAGAGATTCGCACCCACACAGGTTATGACCTTCCACATCCCATCCCGATTTAGTCCTTTGCAGCAGTTTGCATGTGATCATTCAGGCAGCATACAAAGTCCTTGAACCGTGGGCTTGTTTAGGGATTGGGCCTCAGACGATATAGTTTATGTTGATCGTGGTCGGGTGGCCCTTGATATGCTGTCGGGGGTGGTGCACTGGTCGTTGGAGCATCCTCTGTTATTGTTGGAGGCCTGCAGGCTGGATCAGTGCCAGCCGCTGGGTTTTTGTCACCCCAAGGGTCAACCCTCTTCATCTGCTAAATCAAACCATTGAGTTTGGTGTTGTGGGGCAACCTCCACTTTCTTGAACCAGGAGATGTTTCGGGCCACGGTCTATTTTCTCTTTTCAGCAGTTACTACGGTTCCTTCCACCTTTACCACCGTCCATAACCCTGGCTCATACGGTGTCCTGAACTTCCATCCAGATATTCAGTCCTTGATGACTACTTGTTCCCACAGCTGGGGGTCGCGATGTTTGGCCCCTCTTTTATGGCTGGCTGCTGTGTTCGACTGTTCTATTTGCGAGTGTTTTTTGTGCTCATCATACGGGGGCGATGTCCACCCCAGGCACACGGGGATTGTGTCCCTGCGCGGTCCATTAAACATCAGTGTCCATGGGGCTTGTTGGGTGGGGCTGTGCGGTGTGCTCCTGTAGTCCTGTAAAAACAGTTGCAGGTGGCGCTCTGGGTCAGCATGCTCGGGCACAGCAACCTGCAGCGTTTTATTGAGTGTTCTCATGAACCTTTCAATCTTGCCAATGGCTTATGGCCACTGGGGGGGGTGATGCGGCGATGTCGCACTCCATGTTGTTTTATGAAATCACTAAAGTTCTCGCTTTGAAGGGTGGGTCATTGTCACTCTTGATTTTGGTGGGGCAACCAAACATTGTGAACACCTTTTTCAATACAGGAGCCATGCAAGCGAAAGCTTTTGAGCTGACAACTTCGACAATGGGATACTTGGAGTAAGCGTCCATCCTTGCTAGTGTGATTCTCCCATCTGGGAAGCTCCCGAAGTCTATACCCAACTTCTCCAGGGGTGCTTTGCACGACTCCTCAGTGATTATTGTTGCAGGGCTTTCTGGAGCACCAGTCAGTTGGCATGCGGGGTATCTCCGTACTGCTTCTTCCACAAGACTTCCAACTCGGGGAACCATACTTTCTCCTGCATCCTCGATTTCATCTTCATCGACCACTGATGTCCTCAGTGGGCCAACTGTGTTACGTGGTGCTGCAGTGCTGCTGGGATGACAATGCGGGATCCGCCTAGGAGAGCGCCGTCCTAGGTCATGCTTACTTTATTCTTCACTTTCCACATCTTTGTGAGGTACTCGCGATCTTGCCCTGACCAGTCATTGGC
Organism: Triturus cristatus; assembly: GCF_964204655.1. Lineage (NCBI taxonomy): Eukaryota > Metazoa > Chordata > Amphibia > Caudata > Salamandridae > Triturus > Triturus cristatus. The sequence continues at coordinate 138,519,010 of NC_140591.1, read as the reverse complement.
AGCCTGTAGGAAGTTTTGCCATGTGCCCCCTTGGACAGCGATCCGCACCTTTGCAAAGACTGGGTCTACTTCAGCTGCTTCTGTGATGTCGGCCAGTGTCAGGGCTCATGGGCATGCTAATGCTTAGATCATGTTGATGTATTCCTCCATCATTTCAGCAATTTGGACTTTGCATTGGGTGTCCGATGGCATCAGATGGCAGGAGAGGAACTCAGCTGGGTTCTTCGCTCCAGACCGGTAGACAACCTCCATCAGGTATTGCTGTAGTTGGATAGCCCACCGCTCATTTCTGGGAGGTGGCTGGGTTGCTGATCCCTGGAATAGCTGGACAAGTGGTTGATGGTCGTTGACGACCTTGAAGGGCTGGCCATTTATGCAGAGATGAAAATGCTGGCACGCTCAATTAATCAATAGGACCTCCCGATCGATTTGGGCATATCGTGGGAGCACTTTGCTGGTGAATGCTAGGGCTGCCCACCGTCCTGGCTCTTGTTTCTGGGCCAGCACTGTTCCGAAGCCTACTGGGCTGGCATCCACTAGCAGTTTGGTGTGCTTGTCTGGATTGAAGTACACCAGCGTGGCATTGTCGAAGAGGGCACCTTTGATGCACTGGAACACTGCTTCTTCACGGTGACCCCAGCTCCAATTGGTGTCTGTCCTGGTTAGGGCCCTTAGTGGTTCCACAATGGTAGCTAAGTCTGGGATGACTCTACCACAGTACATGGCCATCCCAAGGAAGCTTCTTAGTCGGACATGTCCGTGGGTGGCGGTGCTTGTTTTACTGCTTGTGACTTCCGGGGTTCTACCTGTATTCCGTTCTGGTTGAATATATATCCGAAGAACTGTATAGTTTGTTGAAAAAAACAGGCATTTCTCTCGGTGTAGCATGAGGCCTTACTCCTGGATGCGCTTCAGTGTGGCTCAGAGGTGCTTGTAATCTTCTGCCACCGTGGCAGAATGTATGAGAATGCCATCACTGACATTTAGGATGCCAGGCATTCCTGTTAGGATTTCACATACGGCATTTTGAAACATCTCAGCTGGCGAGGAGATACCGAAGTTGAGGATTTTGTAGCTGCGCAACCCCAGGCGTGTGCTGAAGGTGGTTATATATCGGCTTTCTTCTGCCAGGACCAGTTGCTCAGGCGCAGCTCAGAGATTCACACCCACACAGGTTACAGGAGTGGGGCTGGAAGACCTCAAGCAGTCTCCACCATTTTATTGATAACCTCTGGCCCAAGGGTGAAATGTGACAATATCCTGTGTGACTGCCGGCAAACAACAAGACTACTGACCTTCCACATCCACCATCCATAGTCAAGTTTCTTTCTTTGCTTTTGTCAAATGCTATATACTACAGGGGAAGCTTAACAAAGGCCTGCGGATCACCTATGAGCTAAATGTAGTTTTCTTGAGACAACATACAACATTAAAAGGAAAAACATCAGCTGAGCTGAGCGTGGCGGATAATCCTCCTATTATCCGTGACCCAGGCTGCAGGAGAGACAGCCACAATAGTGAAAGAGGAGAGGGGGAGCCCCTGAGAGGGCTCAGCAAACTGTGGGAGCAATGCTGTGAGACAGCGAAGTCACGAAGATCTGCTGATTCGCACACTGTAAGATGGCGACTAGCTCGCTGCTCCTGAATACGGGACTGGGCTGAGCTGTGGCCAGCGGCAGCATCTGGGTGCTGCGATCTGGTGATTTGGTGGCCGGAGCGGAGGTCCTGTGGAGCCACAGCAGAAGCCCCTGAGTATGCCTGGGAGAAAAGGAGATACGCAGCGACATGGGGCCTGCTGGGATTGTGAAAAGGGCCTGAGAGTGTGGCCTGAGGCTACGTCTGGACTTGCAGTGAGCAGCCTAGTGGGTGCACAGAGCTGGAAAGTGTTCTGGGCCCTATTGCCTGTGTGGACACGGGTACAACCCCTTGGGATAATAACGGAGGCAGGTGCAGAGCAGCAAGATGGGGGCCCTGCTGGAGCTGTGGAGGACATCAGGCCTTGTGGGTTAGATCGGGGCCTATGCCCGGAAGCAGCGTGGCCCTAAAGAGCATATTGTAGCTCAGGAAGGCAAGGAGACAGGGAAGGGGCCCAATTGAAGATCTGGTGAGAGAACTGCGGGCGAGTTGGCCTCCTGTGACTGTGGTACCCCCCCACTGGAGTAAGGCACCGGATGACCTGCGGAACTGTAGCGGGGACGCTGAGGCATTGGTGACTGGCTTACAGAGGTATGTGAAGGTCCCCAGCTGGGGACAGAGAGGGCATTTAACCCAGAGACCTGGTTTAAAACAGGAGAGAGTGACACCTGAGTAGCCTCATCATTGTTTGGGGAAGCTGCTGCCGGGACGGCGCAGGGCCCTGCAGGTCACATTGGTGGTTACTGGACTGAAATGGCAGAAAGTAGATCTATGGGAGGGTATCTTCCCTCTGTGAACAGACGCCAGTGAAGAGGGATCAGCTGACTTTGCTGAGGTGAGAGCATGACAACTTTGTGGAAGTGAAGTGCTAGTGAGAGGCAGTCTGAGGTCGGAGTGACAGAGATTGGATACAGGTGGGGACCGCCTTAACCTTGATCCAGGGAGACCACATATTCCTGCACTTTGGAGAGTTGACGCAGACGCCAATCATAGATTAATAGAGGAGTTTCCCAGGCCCCTGTGTAGCTCACATGTTAGACCTGGGAGTCAATAACGACAGTGGCACCTAAGACAAAATGGGCAAACCAAAGTCAAAACAAATGACCGCATAGTCCGGCATGGAGGAACAATCTCCACCTGTGGTCGAGGTGGCGGAAGGCCAGGACACCCCGGAGCCTTCTATGCAGTTACACTTCGATAAAGTGTTGGCTGCTATTGCAGATACCAAGCTCACACTTCAGCAGGAAATCAGTGCAGTATCAGTCGGCTTGGGGCTTCTACGTGCGAAACACTGCAAATTGGCAGACTGGGTGGATGAGGGTGAAACCTTCCTCAATGAGCTGCATCCAGAACAAAAGACCTTGGTCTGCAAGGGGGAAGACACGGTGAGCTCAAACGGCGTGCAGAAGATGCGGAGGGCTGTAACTGCCACAATAATTGAAAAGTGGTGGGGCTCCCCAAAGGGGTAGAAGGCTCAGACATGGTTTCCTATTTGGAAAATTGGTTGCGGATGGAGATGGCTCCCAACCACCTGACCCCTTCTTCACTCTGGAGAGGGTGCATAGAGTGCCGGCACACTTGTTAGCAAATGGTCGTCCTCTGCGCCCTGTGGTAGCTAGATTACTTGTTATAAAGACAGAAACACTATACTACAAAGGGCTTGGCCTGAAGGCCTCTTTGTGGTTAAAAATGCCAAAGTATCAATGTTTCTGGATTTTACGGCTCAGGACAAGGCACAGCGCGCATCCTTTTTGGAAGTTAAAAGAGCTCTTTATGAGGCTGGACTGCAGTGTTCTCTGATGTTCCCTGTCAGGCTGTAGATTATTCTAGATGGGACAACCCATTTCTGTGATGAACCAGGCGCAGGCTGGACCTGGTTGGAAGTGGGACCAGCCCTCCCCAGATCCAGACCTAGGGCTTAAGTGACTGGGTTGAGGGCCGGAAAGCGCTCCAGGAAGTCTTCTCATGGTCGGTCCCTGTAAAAAATTTCCCTATCTCGGACGGAGCAGGAATGAGTGGCAGCAGTGCTAGTCGTGGCAGAAATGGTAATGATGCATACATAGCAGGAGGAACCTGGGACTCCATCTGGGAATGATTCTCTATTGCCTGACTCTGAGACCTCCATTAGGAATAATAAAATCCTACCCAGGTTACGCCAGAGACTGCAGAAGAATTGATCTGATGGAAACTGAACTGGGGGTGTAGCCGATGTCATTTTGCTCTTCGATAGAGCTCCTATTGATGTTTAGGGAATCTCTGTACCTCAGATGGGGTGCAGGGCATATTATGATATTTCCTATCATTAAAGACCACTTGATTCATTGACTATGATAGGATAACCCAGGTTAAGATACACTCTGTTTAAGGATTTGGTGACTTCTCTCCGTACCCGGGCTCATATATATTTATACTGATGAGTAGGCAGGTGTGGTATTCCCGGCGCTCTGGACTCCAGCCCACCTGAATCAGTTTAACCCTTGCCAGAAATCTGGGGGTGGTATACTATTACTAATATTTTTCCTTCACAGATTTGGACGGTCAGCCGTTGCTGGATTATTCTTGGTTTTAGGACTTTGTAGTTGGGAGTTGTTTGATTGTGTGTTCGGAGGTAACACGCTTGTCTTTCCCTTTGGGTGGAGGTTGGAGGTGGTGATGGGGTGCAGCATTGTCTGAGGATTTCATGAATGGCAGATTCAAAATTTACAATTACGTTCATGTCCTGGAATATTAGGGGGATGGATTCAGCCTATAAATGTAACATTCTTAGATACCTGACGAGGCAAAGAGTCCAAATAGTCATGCTGCAGGAAACACATCTCACCGTGATGTGAAGTGAACTGCCTGATTAGTAGGTGGCGAGGGCAGATCTTTGCAACCACGTAATCGGCAATCGCCAGGGGTGCACTTATATGGATTAGGGCAGGGACTTCCTTTTAAGCACACGCAACCTGTGATCAACAAAGAGGGGCGTTATGTCTTATTAAAAGGTAGATTGCTTGGGCAAGATATTACGTTAGGAAGTATCTATGTACCAAACCAAGACCAGATGGTGTTTTTACAAATGTTATCCACCCAACTTGCCCCAATGGCTGCTAACGATCTCTAAGTAGGGGGAGATTAGAACTGTGATGGGGATGTTGTACTAGAGTGCTCCACCTCCCCCTTGTAAGAGGCACCTGCACATAAAATCTCAGAGGGCTTCAGGGATTTGATGGGGCACTGGGATGTGGCAGACATCTGGAAGGAGCAACATGGGCTACACCGGGACTACTCTTATTACTCTTATATACATCAGCTGCATACTCAGTTTGATATGTTTATTTTCTCCACCAGGTTTAGCCAATGTGTGACACACACTGGGTACCCGGGCCGTACTGTGTCAACCGCAGTCAGCTCCTCCTGAAGTATAGACCTATCATAACCACCAGTCACTTGAAGATACATGCTTTAGGGACACGTTGCCGAACATCGTTACAGATTATTTTGCTCATAATCAAGGTTCTGCCTTGTCAGCTGCAGTTGAATGGGAGGCATTCAAGGTGGTGGTGAGGGGACATTGCATGGGCCAGTCAGTGGGGGAGAGGAAAGAGCTTAATAACACAATGCTTGACCTGGATATTAAGTTGCATGACTTAGATAATGCAATGGTGACAGATGAACATACACAGTCTAGGCTTAGTGATACCAGGGATCTTTACAACACCACATTACAGCACCTGCGTTGTCACGACTACAAAGAATACATTGCAAGGGCACATGATGAAGGGGGTAGACCTGGTAGACTACTCAGATGGCTTATTTGGCCACAGTCCCGGACGATACCTATTACCCAGGTCCATTCAAGAGATGACACACCAACTTAAGCCCCTGGTGCGACAAATGTGGCATTCCAGGAATATTATGAATCCCTTTATGAGAGACCAGAACCAATGGACATGGACAGCTTCATGACATTTCTAAACAGAGTGCCCTTGCGGGAACTGGACCCAGTGGCCAGAGTAGCTCTTGGTGGCCCAGTATTGGTCCAGGAATTCAGGGCCGACATCAGGAGCATGGCTAACGGGAAGACTCCAAGGTCCAAAGGCCTCCCCGCTGAATTTTATGCTGCTTTTGCCAGTTCTTTGGCACCCCTGCTAGAAACGTTATACTCTGAGTCGTTCAGTAGAGGCTATCTGCCTGAATCGCCTAGAGAAGCAATAGGGACCCTTTTCTGAAGACCAAGGAACAGAATGCTCCAGCCTCTGCATTCTGTCCCCTGTCCATGCAAAATATGGACTTCAAAGTCCTCAGTAAGGTCCTACCCTATACAACGAAGTTGGCGTATAGTGATCAGAACGGATTCATAACAGTGAGAATTACATCCCTCAATCTCCTTAGGTTATACCATGAACTATGCCACCCAGGAGTGCTGACCTGCCCTCGCAATGTCAATATGTCGATTGCCCTAGAGAAGGCCTTTGACTAGGTTTGATTTGATTATCTTTATGAAGTAAAGCTTTGGAGAACAATGGGTGAAATGGATTAAAATATTGTATTCATCTCCCACGGCGCAAGTTAAGACAGGCCACAATATCTTCGCAAGATATCATTTTTAAAGAGGCATGAGGCAAGGCTGTCCACTGTCGCCTCTATTGTTTGCTCTTGCCATAGAGCCCTTGGCCGAACTGTTCAGATGAGAGGGGGCAGGCTATGGTGTGATGGTGGATGGCAGAAAACATATTATATCACTATATGCAGATGACCTCTTACTTTATCTAAGAGATGGCTCAACAGGGGGAAAACACGCAATGGCCCTGCTAGACAAGTCTGCACAGTACTCGGGCCTCCAAGTGAATAAAGCTAAGACCTGTTTGTACCCTGTGGTGGCTGGTAGCCAGAGCCCAGATCATATGCTGCATGGTCTGAGTTGGTTCCCGTAGACGCATCTAGGAGTCCAAGCACTTTACTCTTAGGAAGACCTACGAGAAGAGAATTTGGGGGGCGTCCTCCGGTCTCTTAAGACACGTATTCCCCTCTGAAAGTACGCATTATGGCATGGATTTCACTATACAAAATGGTAATGTTACCACGACTATTATATTTTTTCACCAACCTCCCAGTTAAAATCCCTTGATCTTGGTTCAAACAGCTGGATACTATGCTTAGGGAACTGGTGTGGGATGGTGCAGGCATAGGGTGTCATTGTAGACATTTCACCATCCCCATGATGATGGAGACGTAGGGGTCCCTGATTTTGAAATGTATTATGTATCGGCTCAGCTACAGTGGGTGACGCACTAGCTGGCTGGTTCCAGACCTCACAATTGGTTTTGTCCATTGGGCAGATGATAGCATCCAGCATGGTGGCCCGTTTTGCCAATATTTCACTCTAATTCCTAAGAATGTGTAGGTTGATTTAGCTGACATTGGATGGGGTGATAAGGATACTTATACATCAGATAACCTTTTCTTATTATTACCCACACCTCATTGTTACACCTGTATGCTCATATTAGTGGGCTGCAAGTTTCATTTTGGTTATTTATACACTTGGTTTTCATATTTTAGTGCAGATTTTTCTTTATTATCAACCTTACACTTGGTTGGGCGTTGGGGGCCATTCCACACTTCCAATATGGCGGTTGGAATTACCTTTGGTTCCACATTACTCCTTATTGGACGGCCTGCCTTGGCCGGTTTATACACGCAATATGGCGGCCAGAATAGCCGTCACCTTACCCTTAATGCCTCAGATCATACAAGTCTATTGCAAATACGCACTCAGGTGCTTTGAATTGAACTTCGTCTCAATAGCCCGCTTTCATTCAGCGTATCTCGCTGAGTGTTGCCGGCGTGGATTTTGGTGAGTACATCCTAGGTTATATTTATTTCTCAGTGTGTCTGTCTTATTTGACATTTGGTGTCGAATCCCCCCAACCCTTTGTGTAGTGGGGACATTTGTGTGTGGTCTTACCTATCTGCGGTTGGTAGACAATACTTCAAAGTTTACTTCATCAATTGCGGATCGATTGTGGATTCATGCAGGCTATGATTGCCTTGCTAGTTTTTATCTGACTCCACGCAGACATATTGGACCGATACTATATGTACACCCAGTGTAGTCTCCCGGTTCAGGTCATATTTCAATTCCATTATTCATCGATAAGATAATGTCAATGCTTGATGTCCTTGGCTCCTGTGTATCTGCTGCAGCCATGTGTAACTAGTACGTTATTAATGAATCTACCGAGTATTAGCTCTAAATTGCACAAATATATTTGGGTGCTTTTATTGGGGTGGGTTGACCCTACGGCCTCCAACACTTTGGGAGCGTCTGGATTAGATATTTAGTGAACCCATATCTCATCAATGATTATAGGTATAGCAATGTATATTCAACCAAGTTGCTATATAGCAAGTACCTAGAATCCTAAGAAATGTTTCTTCAATTGGGGTAGGGTTATCCTATTACGTATAGTATTACTGATTCTCTGTATTTTGTCACCAGGGACGCGTCTGATATGATGCATTAATATAACTCACCACCTTGAATTCGGAACGGACAAGTGAATGAGCACTACCATTTCTGACCTCTTTTTTTGCAACTGGTGGGTATAGTTTTCCGTATATACATTGTTTGGTTACAGTTTCAGGGACTTTCTTGTTTACTCGGGCCATCATCCCATTTGACATTTTTGCCCTCCCTAATTTTTAGCAATGGTGTTTGGGGTTTTACTTATCGGTATGTTTGTGGACAGATTAAGGCACTCATACTTTCCTTCTTAGCCTCATCACCAATGGTATTTCTGCACTATTTGTCTTATCATTAGGTAGTGAGTCTTCTCCTATATTTTCTTGCTCCTTCCAATTGAATAGAGTGTGCATGTTATCTATAGGCCATGCTTTTTACAGCTCTCATCATCCTAGACTGACAAGTCACCAGATGTAATGATGGTTGTCACATATGCCAAGTCCTTCATATCTTTCATCCTTACTTGTGTTGCCCTACTTTCTTATTTTCTTCTTGTCTCCACTTTTTTGCACTTGGGAACTTTCTATTTTGTGTGGAATTTTTAAAAGCTAAGATGTGTTTGTATACTGAAGTGTCCTGTGTGGTGTCTCCTGATGTAACCTTATTATTATTGGATCTACGCCTATTTATGTATACATGTACTTAATTTATGTTGTTTGATTTATGTTGTATTTTGTTTCTCCCTGCTTGCTGGGACATGTTAAACTAACAACATGGCACTCAACAAATGTGGTCCTGTGGTGGATGTTGTTTGATTATTCGGCTTAGTTAGCCCTATGCTGTACATGTAGTTGATGAATACATGTTTGTGTATATTTATGTATGCCTATGTTGTACATGTAGTCGATGGATATATTTTTGTATGTCTATATATGTTGTCCTTTACAGCCCTGAAGAAGTCCAGGGGTCTGAACGAAACACGTTGTCTGTTATCCATTGGAATTATCTTTTACATGTGAGCCTTGAAAAAAATATAAGAAATAAAAACTAAAAAAAGATTTGGACGTATTTTCAAATCACAATAGACTTTCTGGTTATCTGTTATGAACACGAAAAAATTGCTGCATGATGCACCTTTTCGTTTATTTTAGTCTGGATAGTCCTTTTTTTGGGTTGCACCTTGGCAGCAGGTGCTAAAATTAAGTGCACATTTCAGATATACTATATTTTCTGATAATTTGTTGATAACAGGCTAGGTGCAATTTGTGCTAGGGGTTCGGCTGTCAACGCCTATTTTTTTTAGATCGTTCAGAGACTTGTAGTCTCTGGACCCCAAGTCTCATACAGTACTCCAGTTGGTGCTGACCATGGTTGAAGCACGACATTTAATGAAAGGGCTCTCTATACAGCATTGCTAGCAATGACTCAAAGGCCACTTTTGGCTCTAAGAGCTAAGTGGGTGGCTTTGCTGGGGCGTGAATTGTCAGACCGGTAATGGAATAAGCTTCTGACGTACCTTATAGGGATATCCAGGAATACGCAACTAAAATGTACCCAGTTTAACTACACACACACATGATTTATATTGTGAAGTATATTATAAATGGCAATAAAAATATGTTTTCAAAAAAGGAAATCATCAAAGACCCATGAAGTGAGACTGAATGCAGCCTCACACATTGTAGTGGATACATGGATTTCACAGAGTAGTAATGAAACTAAAGAATTTTCATTTTCTCGTCCCTCTCTTTTCGGACACCACCCATCAACAAGGAGAGACATTGTTGACTTGGTGCTGAGAAATTGCAACTTCTTTAACCCATGTTTCCAAGAGGGCATGTAGGATGACTGATTGGGTTCCACAGCCATGAGCTGCCATATGGGAATACTAGTGATGCTGTCAGGTACCTCCATAGCCCAAGGCTGCCTGGCATCTGACCCCCAAAAGAAGGCAGCTCCCAAGAGCAATTCTTTCAAAGTCAAGTCTTCTGTAACTGAGCATGAGATTTATTGCTAAGCTAAATCAGTTGTGCTAGCAATACTTGGCACAACTGCTAATTAGATCCCATAGCAATGGCATGCTGTGGTCCCATGTAACCAGATCCAACACATTGAGGAAAAGTTATCTGAGCTGCCTCTGCAGACTTTGGGACAATTAAAGATACTTAGAAATATCCTTGCCAGCATATTGTTGCAAATATCATGAGTCTTTTTTAATCCCTTGTTGCTCAACTGACCCACACTGTCTTCAATGGTTCACACTTCTCAATCCTGGTTTATCTACTACTCAGTATATAAGGAGTGTTCCAGAACTCTCCTTCCACCATCCAAGAGTATTTCCTTCATCATCAACCCTGTAGACTAAAGTGTGGATTTCCCACACATCCCACACAAATCCCATGCCTGATCTTTGTGGTGACCCTGACGGGATGCAATTTTATTTACACAGATACTTGCATTCGCAAGCAGGTACCTTTCTTTTCATTATTTGTTTTGAACTGAATTTTTTAAAGTCAGGCGCTATTCTCCTTAGATACAGGTTGCTAAAAAATCTTATTGTACGTGACCTATCAGCAGTTAGCATCAAGGATTATACAACTGTACTGAAGCTCCTGGAATAACGCTTTAATTGTGCCATTTTTTTCTAGGCAAACCTCAGCCAGCAACTCAGACTTGGCTTCTTATCATTGGCTATCAAACTCAATTTTAATTTGGAGCCCATAGTGTTTCGCTGTACTCCCCATTACTCAACATGTACATAAGACCACTGGGTCATTTGATCTCGCTTTAGTTTCTGCAGTTCAAAATGCAGGATGAAGAAATCCGACTTTGGGCCCAATTCACAAAGGTAAACTGAGATGAAAGTCTACCTTCACGACTTTCGGTATTCGCAAAGGGCATTTACGAGTAGTAAAGTTAGACATTTGTCTAAGGCTGGTTGCTTGGGGGAAATACTTGATAGTTGTCAGTTTTCTAAAGGTATGCAGGGATTGCACATGGCTTGGGGTCGGAAAGTTGGCTTTCTGCATTTTTCGCCATTTTGATGAATCCTATTTTTGTTGGGTTTAGAATTCTGTGCACCTTATCTTTGTTAATCAGTAGTAAAGTGCTTGTGCTCCCCTTTAAACCTGGTTGATTAGGCATATCCCAATTGGCATATTTAATTTACCTCTAGGTCTCTAGTATATGGTACAGAGTGTACCGAGGGCCTTAAGTTAAATGTCACTAGTGGACTGCAGCACCCATTGCACCATCCACTACAGGGGCAATGCAAACAAGGCTTTGGGCCTAACATAGTAGCAAGGCTGTAAAGAGTGTAAAAACTGCAACTAGACTTGTCAAAATGTTGACAAGTCTAAACCTTACTTTTCAAATATTAGTAAGTCACTCCTAAGTAGGTCTTGTAGCCAGCAAAAGCAGGGTGCATAGTATTTAAAACTAGGACATGTATAAATGTATTGTTAACATGACCTAACAGTGACTAGCACCCACAAGTTATTTCACTGTAGGAAGGCTGGCTGGCTTAAAGAGAAACACTGGGAAGCAATATTAAAGTTTAAATATGCTAGCTCAGGTAGAAATATGATTGAACGACTATTTTTAATATTTATCAAAAGCCCAAGTTAATGGTGAATTCAGGTTTTTAACAAAGCTACCATTTCCTTGCCTAATGCCCCTAGAGGTTAATTTGCTTTAGCCTCCAGCTGCAACCCTCTGAGGGCTCAGGCCCTAATAAAGTATGGCAACTGTCCAAGAGCAGAGACCAAGACATGGGTGTGGGGAGATGTTTTTGTTCCTGTGTCAGGATAACCATTTGCAATGTGCCCAGGAACTTAATTTACCTCAAAGGTGCCTGCCCTGCCACTGACAGATGCCAGATGACACCTGAACATACCTTTTCTTTTGTTTCCCCAGGCAGGCACCAATCCCAATGGGAGAGATACTAACCCCAGAACTGTTTTGGAGGGACCACACAGGAGAGGCTGCCTATTACACTGGCCACATATCTGGGTGGGTACACAGTCTCTGCTCAAGGGGAGGTTTTCACCATCTATCAGAGAAGGGGCACTGTGGGATTGTTTTTGGAAGGGCGTACAGAAACTGTAGCAAAAGGGGGTACCCCTGATTGGGTATGTAGGAGCCAGGAGTCGTCTTTCACCAACAAGCTAGTGGCAGGCATCAATATGGCATCCTATGGCACCATCTTCAGAATACTTTCTAGACCTGATGAAGAATAGAAAAAGACTGTACCTGATGTCTGTGACCTCAGAGGTGCCATGAAAGACTGGACCTGCTTTCTCTTGTATCCAGTACATACAAATGGACTCCAAGAGTCACATGGCTGATCTGCTGTTCAAGCTACAGGGCTCTACAAGGATACAACAAGCTACAAGATACCTTTCCTGTAATTGCCCAGCGGGCCACTTCCAACTGGACCTGTCCTGGACCCTTTTGTTGACCTCTGCTGGAGTGAGACCTGACCCCAAGTGCTGCTCTTAAGGTCCTTAAACCTTTATCTGAGTCTAGCTGGACTTCTGCTACCACCCCTGCAACCTGGCACCTAGAAGCATCTTTTACTTCAAGACCGCTGGAGGATCAGTATAAATCTTGCAAGCTGATTCAACCAAGGTGCCTTGCCACTGAGATTAAGGTTCAGATTTCTACTGCTTGTAGCACATACACAGCAGCAGCCTAGCCCTACAGAAGGATTCCAAGCTCCCAAAAATTGTGCGAACATAGAAATCGTGACCAGGCCAAGGAGCCAAAAGTATGCAGCCGATGAGGGACTTTCTATGGTTGTGAAATTCCAATTTCTAATGCTCAGAGCTTCCCCACCAAAAACCAGGGGCTTCAGTAGGACCATTTTCAATGGCTATCCAACCTTGTGGAGCCGTCTTCAGCTAGAGCCGCTGCCTTGACCTACTGAAGATTTTCGACTTTCATTTTTGAAACAAAGTCTCAAGGTGTAAGCTCTGACCAGGTGAAACCTGGTTCCTGTATCCAATACACGTTCCATCGTGGTCGGCCTCACATCACGCCAAGGACCCGGTCTACTGTGACAAGTGGATCACGATTGCTGCCTAACGCTTTTCAGCACTATTTTTATAGTTTGTTTTGGTGTAATATCATGTCTTAGAATGTACTTTTCTAATTCAGTTTGGGATGTTATTTGTGTTGTGTTTTGACTGTATTACTGTTTTGATACTACATAAATACTTTACAAATTAAGCCTGTCTGCATGGTGCCATAGCTACCAGGGGTTTGAACTATGGTTAATTTATTGACTTTAAGGGTTCATCCTGAGATGGATTGTGAGTGTTATTCAAAGTGGGTAGTCTCCCCCTCTTGACTAATAACCCAAGTTCTCAAACTTGCCATAAGGTAGTGAGGGAAAATATTAATCATTCAGCTGAAAACATATTCATTAGGCCTACAATAACATAGATACAAGTGTTAGGTAAAGTTTCCTGATAGTAGGGGTCTGTGAAATACAAAAAGCTTGGAAGTTTTCTGATCATCTGATTTTATATTATGGCTGCTAAGGTTGCTATATTAGCAAAAGGTTTGTGTGCTGGTTTTTATAATAACCTATTATTATTAAACATCAACAACTGCATGTGTCTTCTTTCTGGGTTAGGGTCCGCAAATCTTTAAATAACCCCTACATGCAAGCACTTCTCTTGTAGAGTTCTCGGACTCATAACACTCTGGATCTAGAAGAGCCTAACTCTTCATAGAGAAGAGTGCTAGGCACCTGTTTTCCTTCTCTTTACTAAGAAGAACCAGCAGACGGCTAAGGATCTCATTCTGGGTGTGCTCTTCCATCATTTGGAAGAGGGTACACAACAACCTGGAGATTTGATGATAGTTTGAGTTAGGCATAATCTGGTGATTTTGATTGAATTAGTTTAGTACCCAGATTATTTCTTATCTGCTGCAAAACCCAGGTCAAAATTAAAATTAACATTGTTCATACCACATATGTTTTATGTTACAGTGGCTGAAAGCAAAGCAAAGTTAAAAGTCTGAAAGAGATAAGTTAGACCCCCATCTCATTCTTGTTAAAGAAAAATCTGACCTTGAGTATGATCATGAAGGAACTCTATGAAAAATCAAATTCAATCCACAAAAAAATGCACAGATCTCATAAAATAATCCTCAGAACTGTTGAAGCAGAATTGATTAATAGTAATTTGGAGAGTGTGACATACACAATTGACAGCTTTCTGACTGAAACAACTCAGGCAATCAAGGAGCTAGAATGTTCAATCACTGATGTTGAAAACAGAAATAGGAGGGGCTCATCAAAGGTTTTGGGCTTCTTGAAAATACAGAAAGGATGTCAACTCATCTGCTGTATTTTTAGAATCTTGCATCCATTCATTAACTGGTTTACATGTCATTAGATCTTTTGAAATTCAGATTACCCACAGGTTTCCTACATGGACTCATACAAGAGTCATCATTTTTAAACATTTGCTTTTTGAACATTCACCTATGATTCATTCATGGGCCAAGGGGAATCCTAACATCAGATGGGTATGTTATTACATTTTCTTTAGACAAGACATTCTATTGGAATCTGCCTTGAAAAGGAAATCATGTAACCGATGATTACATCCATGGAAATCAATTTTGGTTTCATTGGTCCTGCTAAAATGAGGATACCTTAGAAAGGGAAATCATACATGTCTCATGATGCATACATCAAAAATTATTTTAAAGTTGATACAAACTGAGAGAATCGCTTATAATTCTGTCATATGTAGAGGAAACTAATCTGAGGGGTATTATTCTACCAAATTAAGAAGGCCACATAATTACCTCTCTGGTGACAGGGCACATGATAGATTTGGTATCCTTGTTTTTCATGGCCTATGTTATTTATGACAAATGTTTCGTACGATTGAAAAGCACCCAATTAACTCAGATGTGGTGTGTAAACTGTTTGGAGGGCTGTTGGCTTGGCCTTAGGTACATGGAGGACTGACAGAAGAGTTTGGTTTGTTGTTGCTCATGTTTCTTTTCTGGAAACCTGTTATCTTTACTCTCTCTTTCAGTTCTCTCTTTTCCTCTTATTGTTCCTTTTCTGTCCTTTCTGTTAAGTGGTGTGAAAGAACTATGGCATGTACCCAGGACAAGCCTCAGTGTGATTTAAATAGGGTGCATAATGGAACAATTAATAGTTACAACAGAATGACATCAGACATATCCACACAAGTTTAAATTACCCTGTGAAACGCAGAAGAATTTCGATCAATGGGGGAGGTTAAAAGGAGGTATTAAGTTACAAAGGAGGCCAGATCTACTGAACAAGAAATTATACAAATGAAAAGAGAATGGCTGGATGAAGTAATATACACTAAAGCAATTGGCAAGAAAAATTGGACAATAACTCTAATAGTGGACAAAGGCTCATCTCAATGTCGCAGGTCAATATTGATCTATTATTGATATACAACATATGTGCTCCGAAGGCAGATTCTCCACCATTTTTTATACATATTGAGAAAGAGTTACTGTCACTCTCAAAAGCTACCCAATTAGTGGTTAAAAGGCAATTTTAATTTAGTTTGGGATCACACTTTGGACAAAGTACTCCCAAACACCACCCTCCAAAGGCACAGCGACATTTGATAATATTGGGTAAGCATCTATCACTAAAAGATCTTTGACCAGTTATGCGCCTAACAGATTGAGAATTCACATTCTTCTTCCTGCATATGTCCTTTTCTAGATTTGATTATCTACTAGTTAATCAAACAGCTCAAGAGTGAGGTCAACTCTACAGGGATTGAACCAAATTGTATTTGGACCATGCATGACTCAAACATGTCAATGGTCCTAAATAAGGGTACTTGTTTGAAACTAGATAACAATCTCCTAGAAAAAAGTTACATTTAGGGAAGATTTTAGTATAGATTAGCATTGCAATTACACTTACTAACACTGATGAGGTATTGAAGAGCTTGACAGCGAGTAGCACTCCAGAATCCAAGATTATTGTTTAATCCAGTGGTATTGATTAATAATTTAATTTACTTAAAGAGGCTTTTAGACTTGCAATTTTAAAATTAAGGGATATATTTACTAATATTTGGCTCAACACAATGTAGCAAGACTTGCTGCGCTGCACCGAATGGAGAGGGCAGGAATGCGTAATATCTACTAAGATATGGCACATTTCTGTTCTCTCCGCGCATGCACCCTTTTGGCAGCCAAGAGGCAAAGCAGGCCCCTTTGCAGAATGGTGAAAAAGGTGCTTGTGTTACAGCCAGGATTGTTATTGTGCAGGAAAGGACAACTTCCTGCACAACACAATCCTCTGAGGCTTTTTTCTTTTTCTAGATGTGCTGCATAATGCAGCGCATCTAGTAAGAGGAAAAAACGAGGAGAAATAAACATATTTCTCCTTGTTACGCCATCCCTGGGAAGACGTAACATTTAGATTCATTCCCAGTTTTACTAGTGTTAGTAAATCTGGAATGCCCCAAAAACCATGGGTGGATGCTGGGGAACACCCATACTCCACCCATGGAACACCTTCTGACGGCAGAGTAATGCAAGGCTTCAAAGAATAATGATATCTTCCAAGTGAAAAAAGCTATAAATGTAACAGGGTCCTATCTAGAAGGGTTGGATATATAGTTCAACCAAAAAAGAGGAAATGGCTATGTTGAGTAAGCAAATCAGGCAGGATTCTGGTGAACTATCTCAAACATGGAAAATTAAGCAACCTCATCCCAGACTTGAGATATAAGAATGTTGGAATTCACACCAGAAAGAGACTGCAAAAATATTGAAAGCATTTAGTGAGGCTACACTAGATACCATGGTACGAAATGGTACTTTCAATTCATCTGACCCTAATTGGAAGGGTTGGTTGGTTTGGCCTGTGGACAAAAACAGGTGTCAATCTAGATTCCTGGGTAACACCGAAGAGTTTAGGTTCAATAGGCCTGATGAGCGATATGTACAAACAGAACTTCAGATAGTGTTGGTAAATTATGCCTAGATTGGCTACAAACCTCAACACACTTCCAGGTGAAACAACACTTGTACCTTTTTTTCTGATGACATGGATCTTAGGGATTTTCTATTAGGAACCCAGAATTCAAGTCAAAAGCGCTTTTTGTACGGAATATACAACGAGCTGTGGAAGCTCTACAGGAGGCTGCTGAGAGATTGCATAATATTGATAGGTTTAACCTAGAAAAGACCACTTTATCATCCAGGATTTACTCACTGGCAATTGACATAATACAGCAGGACGTGTCTATAATACAACATGCACAGTCACAATAACGGTCAATAGTAATACTGAGCCGGATGTTACAAACGTTACGTTCTGG
Organism: Triturus cristatus; assembly: GCF_964204655.1. Lineage (NCBI taxonomy): Eukaryota > Metazoa > Chordata > Amphibia > Caudata > Salamandridae > Triturus > Triturus cristatus. The sequence continues at coordinate 138,501,571 of NC_140591.1, read as the reverse complement.
CCACGTTGAGTGGCGTTACATCAACAGTAATCTGTTTTCACCACATGATCTAACAGAAAGACAGATAACAATAGCCCTTTAGAGATGCGAACTATACCATGTTGCACATTGAAGAATTTGACCAATTACCTTTCACCCGTGGCTGAGACTCATGCACTGAGTGGATAATCCATGGTTACATCACCCTACCGGTCACAACCTTTCAATTCCAATATTGTTTCCAATAACAATAGGCAGGCAGATATGAAGCGCTAGGGGAAGAATATGTGCACGAGTATTGGGAATTACCGTTCGGGTTTAGATGCAGGAATGGGGACACAGAAGTTTTTCTTAGTGCCTCTGACTGTGAGCATATTTATGGAGCAAATGTGATTCCATCCAGTTCCTACAGCAGTCGCTGAGAGAGGTGTAGTTTCTTACAAGTTGTCCACAGAGCCATTGTTCACATCATTAGGAGATGAAGCATCCCAGGGTGGCTCTAGGAATGCATTCATCATCAATGGAATATGCTGAGGATAGCAATACACAAGGACCTTTAATGGGTCCATTATTATTTCAAGGTCTGGTAACCAATTCTGATCCAAGATATATACCCAGGATGCAATTGTGGCTAGAAAGCAGGCAGCGGAAGACAGGTTGTATGCAGTCAAGCCAGACCGGCCTGAACGACTAGAACCATTGCTCAATTCTTTCTTGAAGCCGAGGTGTGCCAAAGCATTGCATCATGCGCTCACGGCAACGCATCACTAGCAGTGCTGTCTCCATTCTGAGTAGAACTGGGATGACCATTGTGGAGCAGGTAGAATAAAATCAGTATTTCGGCCATAAGTAGCAGGACAAGTGGGAGCCCTCCAAAAACGCTTCCCAACAAGGAATGTATGAAAGTTGGTATGTGTGAGAAGCTGGCCTGGTATAGGATGTCCATTTATGTAAGTGGGTACCCTGCACCCATCCAGACAACCCTTATGGGGATTTAAGAGGTGTTAGACAACCTTAGAAAGCTCCATAAGAGGTAGCTGTGGAGAGCAGCCTTCAGGCTTAGTCCAGAAGTATTGTAAAGCAGCTTGTTTTACCAGAATGCAATCTGATATGTATAGGTTAAGTGACAAAGAACCACACAAGTTATTTATATAAATATGTATTCATTATATAATACTCTCTAACATGTAGAACTATCACCTACCGGAGATATAAACAATGCACACAATACTTTGCATAGAAATCAAGTAAATAGCACAAACTAAACAGTGGACCTCAGGGGCGACCAAACCATATACTAAGAAAGTGGTATAGGAACCATGACTCGGGTCAAGGCAATGTAGAGAGGGCGTAGAAGTGCTGGAGACTCAAGGCACCACCGAAGGTGAGTGACTAGGAACCCACGGAGAGTGTGTGCAGTGTGGGAACACAACCACGTGCTCCGTACAAATCAACGTGTAAGTCGCGGTTGGAATTTTAAAGATTAAGGACCCTTCCCAGTGGACCCTAGAAGAAACTCCATGGATCACAGAAGGTTGGAGAGCCACCCCACCCATGGATACCCTAGTACCCACGTAACCTACACAGGGAAGCCGGGTGCATACGTGTGAAGTGGTGTCGGAAACCGCCTTGAAACCCAATAAAGGACTTCAGGAAAGTGCCACTGCTGAAGAACGAGAAAGTGTCTGGTGGAATATGAAGGTGGATTCTAATTGAGAGCTACCTGCAAGCAGAGGGGACAAAGTCTATGTCAATGATGGAGGGACCAGAAGATCTGGATGACAAATGCCCACCAATGTCGGGAGCTGCAGGAGAGTTGACGAGGACATTGACTCTGCAGCTGTGATCACCAGGCAATGCTGAGGAAGACCAGGAGCCATGCATGAGCTGTCCCATGTCAGATGTCGAGTGCTGAGGGATCGGTGTCTGGCCAGAGCACCAACAAGCCTTGGCAAATGCAACCAACGCAGAAGTCGAAGAAGGTGCAATGTCGGAACCAGCAAGGTCCAGGGGACTCACCACAAGCAGGGAAAGTAAGCAAGTAATTTTTATTATACATGATTAATTAAAACCTTTGCATACACATAACAATAAAAGGTTCTTGTTTGTAATTCAATAGATAAAACAACACTAAAAGCCATTGTTATACATTATATTAAAATTCCACGTCTTGGCATTACGCTCTTCAACGGTCTAAAGTGCTTGTGCTTCAGGGAAAACTGAGCTGGAGGGCGCTTTCTGAGTTAAACAGCCGTCCTTATACATCCTATTAAAGTTCATGTTTTTGTGCATTCAACCTTCATTGGGTCTAAAGTGCCTGTGCGTCAGTAAGGTGCTATAATAAGGCTTGCTGAGTCTGACTTCAAGAATAGCCCGTTTTGGCTACTTTTATTTAGCCAGTGCCCACTTGCGATGCGTGTTTGAGTCTCTTGGTTACTATGTCGAAACATTTTGCGAGCCGACAGTTTAGCTATGCTTCAGCTGGATTGAAGCACAGCTGCCTGCCTGCCTATAAGTCCTGGTGCCGTTGTGCTTGAATAATGGTCGTAATAAAGTGCTTCTTATGTCCTTTAAGTTGGGGCAAATGCAGATGATGGTGATACGATCCACAAGCAGGGGAGTCATGGCAGGCGCCGAGCAATCAGGGGAGCCCAAAAGAAGCAAAGATGACCCTCAACAGGACGCAGAGTCCGGAGGCACTGGAGTCGTAGGAGGACCTCAAGCAGCTCATCAAGAGATGCAGGCCATGGTGCAAACAATGTGATGTGGACAAAGACTTTGGTCACTGGAGATGCTTGAGGTTGGGGCTACTTGGCCCCCGGAGATCTTAGTGGAAGGAAGTCATCAAGCTTTTGCAACTGCAAGCCGACGCAGTGCACAGGGGTTCAGCTCCTGCGGCTCCCACGAGGGATACTGGCCTCAAACTTGGTGAGAGGGCTTGGCAGGCCTCGAGAGCTGTGGAGAACTACCACCTGTGTTGCAGAACATTTTGGAGTCTGTAGGAGCTCAGGATCAGCAGACTGGTCAGCTTAGTTGCGGTGCCTAAGAATGCAGGGAAGTGACTCCTTCACTTCAAGGGAGATTCCTTCAGGTGTCTTGGATGCCCACAGGCCGTGGAAGGTTCCTGTATGGTGCACAGGCACAGATGATGCAGCAGACTGAAAGGGGGACAAAGTTAAGCCCAAATGAAGTCCAGCAAAGTCCAGAGTGCCCCTACAGTAGAAGTAGAAGTGGTGTCCGAATTGAATCTTGTCCCATGATGAATCTAGAGACCCACCCACAGGTAGTCCCTTAAGTACTCTAAGGAAAGGGTTGGGATGATTTAGGGGACAGGGGGAGGTTACTCCCATGTCATTTGTCCAGTTTCATGCAAGAGCGGAAGCCAACGGCTCCCAGAGCTGGCATTTTGGGGGGGATGGGGTTTAAATAGCGCAAACCAGACCTGTGACATCGGGTATCAGAGCACTTTACATGAGCATCAGTTCATTACAGATGGACACATTCATTTTTTTGGGCACAGGGAGGTTAAGTGATTTGCCCAGCATCACAGGATGTTGAGAGTCATTGCCGAGACTCGAACCCGGTTCCCCAGCTTTGAGGTAGATGGCTCTAGCCATTAGGCTACATCCTCTGCCCAACTTGAACTGGACTATGCACAGGGACACCAAAAAAAGCCCCTCCTGCAGATTGAGTGGCGCTAGCAAGCGCACCCACCCGGCCCCAATACACTAAATCCTGTCTGGAGGTGGTCACACATCCCTATGACAGGATGCCTATTGTTCTGCCTTCCCCTGCTCGAGCTTGGCTCAGCAGCAGAAGGGCAGAATTGTGTCTCTGGTCGGCAACAACCGTTTTGTGCTGTCCGGGTCTAGAAGTGTTACGAATGGCACGACCTGCGCAGAACGTTATCAGGTCCGAATCGTATTCCTCCTCCAATAGACTACATTTCACAGAATGACGATTAGGCACTTCTGTGGTAAAGGCGCCGACATGATGTGCTTCCAGAGTGGGGCGGAGATTTATAGGAAACCTGTGCGGATGGCCGCTGCAGATTATTCCTACCTGCTAGCGAGAAGATGGATGGACGTGAGTGGAGTGCTTCCTCCGGGTGGGTAAGGGTGATACGGCACCAGTTCTTCTTGTTTAGTGGCTCTTGAATTGTCTGGGAATTGTTACTCACAGGTTCTCAACCGCTGCTTGGTTTGCCTTGTTCCCATTTCCTCCCAGTTCTGCCAGAGGAGGTATTGGAGACTTTCCGGGAGAAGGGTGTCATATTTCTGTACTACCGGCCATAAGGGAAAAGGCCAGAGTACCAGCACATTTTTAATCAGAGCCGCAGCTGTGTTGAGAAACGGCCTGGGTGTCCACACCTTTGAATTATAGCCAAACCTGTGACCGAAACGGCAGGAGCCACTTCCGGATTTTGCTCATAACATTAATTCAACTACTTGTGTGTATATATATATATATATATATATATATATAAAACATATATTATCTACTGGCTGTCGCCAGTAGATAGTTATAGTTAGGACCGTGTTTCCATAGGAAATCTCAAAATTCTATTTTGAATAACTTTGGCGCCGGTTGACGAATCCTCGCGAAATTTCCAAAACTAATGGGGCGCTCCACTCAGCTCCTACCCTGAAAGTCTCGGGGTGATTCGTCAAGCGGGGGCCAAGAAAAAAGGGGGGTCCCAAAACGTGTTTTCCCCATGCATTTTCCCATAGGACCTTTAGTCGAAGGTACAGCCCGAACGGCTGAACAGAATTACTTGAAATTTGGCAAAGAGGTAGTTCTCAGGTCAGGGATGTGCCTTTTGCATATATGGAGTCAATCTGTTCAGTAGTTCCTGAGAAAATTGCAGTTAAAGTACATAAATATCTATAGCCGCGCACCGTGTGAGCACCCTAACGTGCGCGAGCGTAATTCTGATTGGTGGTTACATGTCAGTCAACGTTCGAATGGGTCGAAATCAGGAAGTGTCGGCCGTCATTCTGTTTGTTTTGAGTGCGAGAGTGAAAAAGGAAGGTGGCGAACGTGAAAAGGGGGCAGGATAGAGAGTTCCTGACCCCCTAGCCTTTGTCTCGGGGTCCCTGAAGGACCCCGAAGACAGAAAAAAACATTTTAATTTTTTTTTTTTAAATCGCGGGTGCGCGCACGGTGAAAAACCATATAAAAAAATAACAAAAATTGAATACGTAGTTTATTGTAAAATAAATATATAAAAAAAATTATAATAAATACATAACTTGGCATTTAAAAAAACGTACAAATTCACTGAAAAAACCATAGGTTTCACACACATTATAGTTAGAAATTAGCATTTAAAAAACCTTGCAAATTCACTTAAAAAACCATAGGTTTCACACATGTTATAGTTAGGTGGGCATTTCACTCGTAAAAAACCAATGAAATTCCCCCGTTATAGTTAGTTGAGATAACTATAACTTGCGCGACCGCCACTCTATCACAAGGATGATGTCATCAGTGATGTCATGAGTGATGCCACTGACCATGTCATGAGTGATGTAATATGTGATGTCATGAGCAGAGGATTGCGGGCGTGCGAGTTATAGTTATCTTAACTAACTATAACGGGGGAATTTCATTGTTTTTTTACGAGTGAAATGCCCACCTAACTATAACATGTGTGAAACCTATGGTTTTTTAAGTGAATTTATATATATATATATATATATATATATATATATATATATATACACATATATATGTATACTGTAGACTGTGCAGGTCCGTGTGTTCCACGAGAGAGCACCATCCAGGAACTTTGTTACCTACTCATTTGGGCACAAACATAGCAACGAGACAGGCGTAACCTGGAACGTGCAACCCGACGGATATTGTATTGTAGGAAGGTAAAGTGACGGCTGCAGAAAACTACATGAACCAGAATACCTTGCTAAACACGCCCCTTTGGGCGGTACTTTTTGACTTTAAAATGAGCACAAGATGCAAGGCAGCTGTTCCTCTCCTCCAGAGCCTGCCATTGAAGAAGAAAGAATGCCTCTTGAAACGCGTCTGGCAGATGGCTAAAAACGAAATTGCTGGGACAAGTGCGCTGTGCCTCGCTGCTGCTCAAATGAATAAAAAGGTGAAATCCTCAACATCGTGTGTGGTGCTTCACTTCAGAGCAACCTGTTTTTTGGATTTATAGTGGCCTGCTCCGGCCAGGAAGCCTGCCCCCTGCTGACTGTGCAGGTCCGTGTGTTCCACGAGAGAGCACCATCCAGGAACTTTGTTACCTACTCATTTGGGCACAAACATAGCAACGAGACAGGCGTAACCTGGAACGTGCAACCCGACGGATATTGTATTGTAGGAAGGTAAAGTGACGGCTGCAGAAAACGACATGAACCAGAATACCTTGCTAAACACACCCCTTTGGGCGGTACTTTTTGACTTTAAAATGAGCACAAGATGCAAGGCAGCTGTTCCTCTCCTCCAGAGCCTGCCATTGAAGAAGAGAGAATGCCTCTTGAAACGCGTCTGGCAGATGGCTAAAAACGAAATTGCTGGGACAAGTGCGCTGTGCCTCGCTGCTGCTCAAATGAATAAAAAGGTGAAATCCTCAACATCGTGTGTGGCGCTTCACTTCAGAGCAACCTGTTTTTTGGATATATACATATATATATATATATATATATATATATATATATATATATATTATATATATATATGTTTCAACACATTGTTTGCTACGTTATACTGTGAATATATGATACAGACGTGAGGAATGTTTGTGGATACAATGGGGGAGATTTACAAGCCCCTTGCGCCTCTTTTATGCCGTTGTTGCTTCACTTTTGTGACGCAGTGGCGGCGCAAAACCAGCGCCATGCTGCGGGGTATTTACAACGTGACGCACCTGGGAAATGTGTCACGTTGTAAAGCCCTGCGCCAGAAGTAGGCGTTCCTGCGCAGGGGAGGGGTGTTCCGTCACAGGAACGCCTCTTAAAAGTGGCTGAGTGAAATCTACAAGATTTCAATCAGTCACTTTTGAGCCCATGCTGCGTCAAAACCCTGTGCCTGCTTGAAGCAGGCGTAAGGATTGATGCAGCATTGTGAAGATAGGGCACCCAAGAGCCTTGCTGGAGCTGCATCGCATCTGTCCGTTTTTTGCCCCATGGTGCACCGCATTGTAAATGCGGCGCATCCATGGTGGTGGAGCCGTGACGCACAATAACTGGCGCATCCCTGCTGATATGCAGGGATGCGTCAGTTATTGTAAATCTGCCCCAATGTATATAGGAAGTTGCCTACAATTATTACATCTATAAACAATGACTTATTCGATGTTTTTTCATGCCTTGTTGTAACACAGGTCTTTAACCTCTTCTATGCCCATGACGAGATAGTCTCGTCATGGAGCACGGTTGCGCTGTGCCCATGACGAGACTATCTCGTCATGGACCCCGCCCGCTAATGAAAGGCCCGGCACAGGAGGGGGAAAGGGCGGGGCACTGAAGGGGTTAAGGGATTGGTGAGGCCAGACCCTGTGAAGTTTAAACAGGCACATGAAATGGTGGGTGTTCATGAAAGATAGAGAAAATCTTATAAAATAGATCAGCATAGAGTTGATAGTAACCCTCATCTTTGTTTATCAGATGCACAGTAACGGCGTATAGTTTCTAGGAAACCTAGGAAGATGGTGCTTTATTTTTCCTTTACAGGTACAGGATGTATGGTATAGAAGGATTCTATGATATGGTATATTCCCTAGGTGAAGCATTGTACTAATTGTATCTTCTTTTTTTCAGATCTCCCTCCCTGCTGTCCCCATCCTTTCCTTCGCTCGCTTCATCATATCAACCTTCAGTGCTATAATAGCAGGCAGAATTGACATGATCAAGAGGTGGACCCCTTTTGTGCATTGTATCAACTCAGAGGTATCATCAGAGCTGACAAAAGCTAACGGAGCTGACAAGAAGGCTGGTACCGGGAACATTGAGAGCCTGATAGAGGGCTCTTCCAGTCCTTGGAATCATACCTCCCACACCGTTTATGGTGTGGGGGTATGATTCCAACATGTTTGATACCAAACATGATAGGATTTGTTGCAGCCGATTACGAGATGGTCATCACGTAATTACGCGGTGCCCCTCAATATAGTATATGGCTGCTTCACAAACAAACCGGTAGAATGGATTCTGTAGGCTGCAGGAGTGTCCTGCTCATGTAGGAGCACCCTCACACTTAGAACCAAGCACACTGCCATCAGGATTGCAAAAGCCTGCTATAGGGATGACGTATAGGTTTTAAGTGCAGTGACCCTAGATATAGGAAACATATATCTTTAGTAAGTGGTGCTAGCACCAACTTACACAGGCTGCAATGGCAGGCCTGAAGTTCCTTTTTGAATCATCTCTCATAGTTGGTATCATTTATGCTTCAGCCCATGGGGGACCTCTGGGGTACCTATGCCCTGGGTACCTTAGTACCATATACTAGATACTGATAAGGGTACCCCAATATCAAATCTGGGATGTACCTGCATACTAAACATCACAATTTAAGGGAGAAAACAGAGAGACTGGGGTCCAGATTAGCAGGATCCCAGTCAAACTAGTCAAAAACAGCTTTGCACTAGGCAAAAAGTGGGAGTAACCATGCAGAAGGATCCTACCGTATAACTCTGAATATCGTCTGAAAACTGCTAACCAAACCAGAGCCGATATATTTTAAAAAGTACACTATTCCTTTCGTATCAGACATATTAAAGATACGATGAACCAGCTCCACAAAATGCAATAGGAAGTTAGTGTGGAGTAGAATCTAGATTTCAGACGAGGACCTTGCAACCTGGAGAGCAAACGTCTCTTTGACTGAAGTTAAGGTCACGTCTTTTTGCAAAAGCATGGCTTTCAGTTTGCTTAGGGAGTAACATTTAATGTTGGAAGCATTTATTGAAGGCCATAGCGCCGACACACTAACTTTGCAAGCAGGTGGAATCAGTACTTGTGTACAACAAGTGACTATGGAATTAACCGTCACCAGATAAGCCATGCCCGGTTACATTCCGCAGCAACCTTGATCATTCAACATCAAATTGCTCCCATGCGAGAGCAGCCTGAATACAGGATGAATCACAGTGGCTGGGGAACCCTTCAGATTATCAGACAAGTTCACCATTGAAGCATTGCATGCCCCGTGGAGAGAAATGTCCTTGCAAACCAAGGAGCTGCTTAAGGTGTCTTTACAGTCGGAGCCACAAAGAAAAACCTCTGTGTCCCCATTCCTGCATTTGAACCTGAACGGTAATTCTCAATACTACCGCACATATCCTTCCCCTAGCGCTTCAAATCTGCCTACCTGTTGGTATTGGAGACAACATTGAAATTGAAAGGTTGTGAGCAATAAGGTGATGTAACTACAGATTATGCAGTCAGTGGATGGTGTCTCAGCCATGGTGAAAGGTAATTGGTCTAATTTTTCAATGTCTTCACAGAAAGAATTTCACACTACCCACTGGTCGTGCAGTCAGGCTGGAGCCCAAGCTGGGAAGGCAGGAAACTCCAAGCACTTCAGAATTCTCTAGAAACGATTCCAACTTTAAAGAAGGCACTAGATATAAAAGTAGGACCCTTAGACCCACTCTTCAGTTCACTTTCTGGACCTGCAGAAGGACTCTCAGAGGACTACCTGCTGCAGCGGCCTACTCTGTATTTGATAAGACTGCTTTTCTTCATCTAGAAGGACAGCTCTGCTACCTGGAGCCTGACTTGAACCCTCAGAGGCCTAAACTGCTGCTTGAGCCCTGTTCTACCTCTTGAACCCAGGACTATGAGAGCCTCATGGACAGGAAAGGCTCTAACCATCTTGAACCCGCACCTGGACCCAGCCTGAGAGTCCTGACCCTCCAAGTGGTGCCTCTCCTGGATGCTTGGAAGTGGTGCTCAAGGTGCCCGGAAACCCAAAATCCAAAATTTGGGACTTAGAAAATTATTGACTAAAAATTGGTCTGAGTACTGAGTGGAGACCAGGACCTATGTACTCGCCAGTCTGCCAAAGGTGCATAACTGGTCAGCCCGACTCCGTGGGAGCTCCTGCTACGTTCTCCTCCTCCTGCTCTTCAGCAGTTCTTCTTAGAAGGGGTATCTGGCCTTGTGGGGCCTTTGTCAGCTACAGCCTCTAGCCTTGTTCCACTGGAGATGTTTGACTTCCAAGAAAGAGACTAAGTGCCTGATTACAAGTCTGGCGTTGCTGGAGTGGGGTGGCATTCCACCACCCGCTCCCACACTGCCAAAATTGACCGCCGGCTTCCTGCCAGATCACGAGCATTCTCGTTGACTGGTAGGCGGTCCTTTGGTGTCCCCACAGCGGTGCCTTTGCAATGGGAATGCCAAAGCAAGTTCCTGCACAGCATGGACTGTTAAGTCCATACCGTGCACAGCATGGACTGTTAAGTCCATACCGTGCAGGAACTGGGTGTGCATGCAGACATGGGGCACACCATGTGCCCCCCTGCATGCATCACCATGGCCATGGGGCAACAGAGGACCCTATAGGGCCCCTTTAGTTTCCTCACTGCCAACAGTTTCATGACATGAACACTGAAATGAGAGCACTGGTAGTGAGGAAACTCATAATATGGTTGGTCAGCATATTGCAGCCTCACACCACGGCCAAGGATCGCATATCCCTGGCGGTTCTGGCAATCCCAAAATATTCCGGGCGCTGTACTTGGAATACGGCGTTCGGACCACTGGTGTGGCGGACCTCGCACCTCCACCACAGGTTCGGCGTTCTGATGGACCGCTGTACTCGTAATCACACCCAAAGTTTGAACCTGTAAATGTTCACCGCGACTTAGTACAGCGGCTCCCCGATGACGATGCCTTCTTCTTGGACACTACCGGCGGCCTTGCCCTGCTGAACTTCATCTTCTCAAGACATTATTTGCTGAAATTTCTTCTAAGTGCAAAGGTAGGCACTGATTGGGCCCAATCCACTTATTGTATCCTATCCATACACCATCATGGTCGGCCATTTTTTTAGATGTTGACATTGTCTCACATGACTAGATGTCCACGGTTGGTGCTGCGATCTTTTAGGCACTAGCACTTACCTTAAACTTTAAAAATCCATACCTCTGGTTCTATTGATTAGATTTGTGTCATTTTGGTGTGAAAAAATGTATTACATTGACTCTAGTTTTCTAAAATTAGTGTGGGTTTTTTCTTGTGTTGTGTTTTCAAATTATTACTGTTTGTGTACTGCATAAATACTTTACACATTGCCTTAAGTTAAGCTGGACTGCTTTTGATCAAGTTATAAGAGGGTTAACCACAGGTTAATTTAGTGAATTCTATTGTTCACCCTAACAGGGATTGTGGTTTTTGCTCCTGTGGTCTTCTGGAACCTGTACTTACTTCGCGAGACTGCCAACAGGCACGGCAACCAACTGGGGTAATACCATGGCACTACAGGTTCCAGAAGGCCACAGGAGTGGCCATGCCCACTAGGGCGGGGGACTTGGATTCAAATTACAGTGCGTGAAACATTGCTTTGCCTTTCTGCAGCACAGAAGCCAGAGCTTTAGTTACATTATAAATCATTTGTTGATGGTACCATACTCATTTAAGGAATTGTGGTGTATTCTAAGGTGATTTTACCATGTGACAAAGCCTTCTGCTGTGATATCATGAACCATGTTTTAGAGAAAACTATTTTCTCATGCTTTTCCCACAGAGGTTTGGAAGGTGATCTATAAGCTAAACTGAGAGCATATTTTCTGTAAATTCACATTATCTTTCTCAGTCATGTGAGAATGAAGTCTGACATTCTCAGTAAAACATGTACATCCAACAGGGGCAGAGACTGTCAGTTGATTCCTTTGTGTTCTACTGCAGCTTCCCAGAGTGTTCTAAAGAACAACTAGAGCGCTAACAGTCTTACTTATTTCATAAAAAAATTCTGACATGCAGACTGAAACATGCACTTTCAATACCAGCAGCTGATTTGCCTAGTGAGCAGTAGCTTTACTACAGTGATCTAATGAGCAACTAGAGTGCTAACATTCAGAATTTATGGAAAATGTGTGACACATCTGAATGCCTTCTTGATGGAATCAAAGTAAAAAACTGAAAGTATTTCCTACTGAGGAGACTGCAGTAAATGAGGAAATTAGGAAACTTCATAACAAATAAATCTCCCAAGATGGCCAGCAGAGACAAAAGAGCCCAAATGTAGCCCAAATATCACCCAGATGTAGCCCAAATGTAGCCCAATGACAGAACGTCCCAGAGTGTTCTTAAGATCAACTAGAGCGCTTACTGTCTTACTTATGACAAAAGTATGGCATACCTGAAGCCATCTTGATTGGAATAAACTGGTAACACTTAAAACATTTAATTTAAAAAGGAACACAATGAGGGGGTTCATTTTGCCATAGAAATTATGATTAGTGCTGAAGAAAGAAAAATTAGGGCATATTTTGAGTGACTTCTCAAATCCTCTTCTATTTCATTAAAAAATTCTGATATGCAGACTGAAACATGCACTTCTAATACTAGCAGCAGACTTCCGTGGTGAGCAGTAGCTTTACTACAGTGATCTAATGAGCAACTAGAGTGCTAACATTCAGAATTTATGGAAAATGTGTGACATATCTGAATACCTTCTTGATGGAATCAAAGTAAAAAACTGAAAGCATTTCCTACTGAGGAGACTGCAGTAAATGAGGAAATTAGGAAACTTAATAACAAATAAATCTCCTAAAATGGCCACCAGAGACAAAAGAGCCCAAATGTAGCCCAAATATAGCCCAAATATCACCCAAATGTAGCCCAAATGTAGCCCAATGACAGAAGTGTGCAAAACACTTATTTTTTGTGTATTTGCAGGTTTATATAGTGCAGACTTGTCAGGTATTGGAGTGCTTTACATGAGCATTGGTTACATCACACAAGATCAAATTCATTTTGGTTGTAGACATGGGGAGATTAAGTGATTTGACCAGAATCACAGAATGTTGTGCTGAAGCAGAAACTCCAACCTGGTTCCCCAGTTGCAAAGTCTGCAGCTCTGGAAGTAACACCACACCCTCTCCCCTTGGATGCAACATTTAATCAAGTGGTCAACTGGATAAAAAAACTAAGATTACAAATAATTTAAAAGTTCTTTATCGCTATTTGAAAACTCAGAAAATATGTCCTCATTTTAGTTTTTTAGAGCACTAACAATAATTTTGATGCAAATAAGACCATCTCATATATGTAATTTCTAAAGGAAATGCTCTAGGCACGGACTCTGAAAATTGAAGGCAGGTAGGAGAGTGCAGAGGCAACAATTTGACCACACTAGGCAGGCAGGAAGGGCAGTGGCAGCACAACAGACTATGAAGGGCAGTGGAAAGGGGGGCAGGGGCTACAAACCAACAATACAGGACTGGCAAGAGAGGCTGTGGTGATGTAATAGACCATTGTGGGCGGAAGGAAGAGGCAGTGGTCATACAACCATACATGCCAACAGACCCGTTTCAGCCAGGAAACGTCCAATGTTTTTAAGCTCAAATGGGCTTTACTTGATCTGGTTCCTGTCTACAATCTTCTCTTTTTCAATGTAACTCAAAGGGGAAAATCAATACCCCAGATTTATTTCAAAATCTCCCTCTTACCAAGTTCAAAATGTTCGTAAGTATGGTACATTGGATCATGGTAGGCAGGAGGAATTGGGGTAGGGACATGGACTCGGATAACAGAGGACAGGAGGGACATTGAGAGGTGCACCAAACTGACCCTACAGGGCAGGCATCAGGGTTTGCAGTAGCACAATACACCACACAGGGCATGCGGGATGGGAGTGCAGCACAACAATCCATAGAAAGCAAAAGGGAGGGGACAGGACCATGCACATGGACAACAGACAACAGAGGGGAAAGAGGCAATGGTAGCTAGCTGACCATAATGGACAGACAGGAGAGAAAGCTGCAGCATAACAGACCAAAAAGGGCAGGAGGGACGGATCAGGGGCATTACAATGGAACCGACAAGCCAGGAAGGAGGGAATAGAGGTCTGCACATGGAAACAGAGGGCTGGGGGCGAGGGGGCAGAGCAGGAGCAGCAAGATGACCATGGAGGTCAGGCAGGATGGGCACTAGAAACAAGACACACCATGGAGAGCAACAGTGAGACTGATGGCATACACACAGACCATGGAGGGAAGGTGGGAGGGGGTCAGGAGCAGCTAGCTGACCACACAGGGAAGGTGGGAGGGGCCATGGCAGCACAGAAAACCATGCATGGCAAGCGGGAGGGTTAGTGGCAGCACAATGGCTATGATGGGCAAGAAGGAGGGTGCAGGGGCATGCACAAAGGACCATGGAGGATAGAAGGGAGGGTCAGGACCTGGCCACAGACAAGAGAGTTCAGGGGAAGGGGCCTCACAACAGACCGCGCGGGGCAGGCAGGAGGAGCAGTTGCAGCACAACAGACCACGGAGGGCAGAAGGGTGTGGCAGTAAAATGGACCATGAAGGACAGGAGGAAGGGGATAGGGGCATGGCATGTTGACAGGCAGGGTGGACGTGGCAGGGACAGGTTACAGTCATCTGACAATGCTAGGCAGGTGGGAGGGGAGTGGCAGCTCAACAGAACACTCAGAGTAGATAGGAGTGGCAGGTCCATGGAACATGGTGGTCAAAAAGGATGGAGCAGGGGCATGCACAAAGACATCGGAGGGCAGGGGGAAGGAGAATAGGGGCAGCAAGCTAAGCACAGAGGCTAAGCAGGAGGTCAATGATTGCCCATAGAATTGGGCAATGGAGGGCAGGAGGAGTGGACTGGTACATCATGCTAAATGGAGGGCAGTGGCAGCACATCAGACCATGCATGGCAGGAGGGAGGAGGCTAGTCCATGGATTCAGACAACAGAGGATAGGGAGGAGGTGGATGGGGCAGCAAGCTAACTGTTCATAGAAGGTGGGTATTAGGAACTTTATTGTTTTTAAAATGTGTGTCTGTGCGAACTACTTAAAATATGAACAAGTATGCAGCATAATCTCACTTTTATTCAGGAAGAAGAGGACGTTTGGGACTGTGACTCCGGGCTCACTTGGCAGAAACATCCCCTGACCTTCCACCCCCCATCGCAAAATGTAATGCCCGTGAAAAGGGTAGGTGGACGCAGTGTTATATAGAACATAGTCCTGAGAGCACGAAAATGCGTTTTAAGTTAGATATAGATATAGTATATGGTATAAACTATGCACCAAAAAGTGTGATATAAGATAAACTGGGGCGTGAAATATAATATGCAATACATTGTGCGCAATGACAGATTCATTGGAGAGCGCGAGATAGCACAGGCACTAGCGCTTGCTATGTGATATGCGCCTTGGAGTGTAATATGCACAGGGCAGTGTTGTGTAACCTAAGTAGTCTCTAAAGTTGTAATATAAAATATGTGCTGGGTAGTGTAACATTGCATATGCACTGTGACAAAGATATGGATCCCAGATTGTAATAAGTATGGCATAGCGCTGTGCTTTATAACATAGGCATCGAGGAAGGCACGTTAGATGGGGCAATATAACCCGTGCGAAGGCAAGTGTGGCATGACACATTCACGGGGTGGTGTTACAGTGCACATGGTCAAGAGAGTGTCATATCATAAGCACTAGATGGTGGAATACAACACAGAGGTGTGTGGCACTCGGCAGGCAATGGTGGGTGTAACACAGCATTGGGCTCAGCCAGGAGCACGCTGTGACTCTCAAGTGAGGTTTGTCTCCTTTCCAGAGAGTAAAATAAAAAGTATTACACATCCGGCAGTGGATGTGTGTTTTATTAACCGTGAGGGGGTTTCTTGCATAGTTTGGTCGAATTTTTGTCGAATCCCCTTTGAATGGCTTGGTGTGCATGTGTAATAAATGTGCCCGTCAATAGCTACCCATGTTTGTATAAATAAACGACAAGGGTGTCTACTTGGAGAGTACCCACCAGCGGGGGCGCCGGGATTAGGCACGGTAGGGTGTCAGACATGTCAGAGCTTCACTAGCGGTGTGAATACATTCTACGTGGATTCATTATATGCATAGTCGCCTTTTAATGAATATCACGCAAATCGTCATGGTGATAGGTACATACGGTTTGTCCAGCAACACAGCCCCCCTCCTAAAGAATAAAAAAATAAATTTAAAAAAAAGGCCATGACCCGGGGGTTGGGGTCCCCGGGGCCGATTAAGGCCTTGGGAGGGCCAAATTAATTTTTTTCAACAAAAAAAATTAGGGTGCAGGCCCTGGGGGATGGGGTCCCCAGGGCTAATAAATTAGAAAAAGAAAGGGGGCCACACAGCCCTCCTTCTTATAAATAAATAAATCGCGCCGGAGGCCATGCCCCCTTCTTGCAGCACTCTGCAAACGCGCCCCCTGGCCAGTTGTAAGTTGAGGAATTAATTCCCCTTCAATACTGAGGGTCCCTGAGGGCCAACTAGCCCAACAGGTATCTCCAGTATGCGCCAGGGAGCTGCGTTGCAGACAGGTGTTCTGAGGCCACGCCACTTTTTACACCTCCATGCAACGCAGCTCTGTGGCGCTTACTGGAGGTACCTAGTGGGCTAGTTTGACCCTAGGGACCCTTAGGATTCAAGGGGACTTAATCTCTCAACTCAGAACGGCCATAGGGCGCGTTTACACAGTGGTGAAGGGAGGGGACGGGCCTGAGGTGACGTGTGCAAACACGCCCTGTGGCACGTTTTTAAGTTGGGGAAATAATTCCCTTTCAATCCTGAGGGACCCTGGGGTCCAACTAGCCCACCAGGTGCTTCCAGTAAGCACCACTGCTCTGCGTTGCAGAGAGGTGGTGCAGGCCGTGCCACTTTTTACACCTCTCTACAACGCTGCTCTGTGGCGCTTACTGGAGGTACCTAGTGGTCTAGTTGGACCCTAGGGACCCTCAGGATTCAAGGGGACTTAATCTCCCAACTTAAAATGGCTACAGGGTGTGTTTACACAATGGGGAAGGGAGGGGACGGGGCATAAGGTGACGTGTTCAAACACGCCCTGTGGTGCGTTTTAAGAGGTAGTTTTAATCCCCTGCCCTATTATATACTAGGGGCTTACAGAGGAGGTCATGCTAATCACAGGGGGACCCCAACGCATAGTGTGCCCTAGTGTATGTAGGTGTTTTCACTGTATTCTGAGTGCCTTTTAACATAGCACTGGCTCTAGGACTGCTTAGGCAGACTCAGTTACCACCAGTATCCGTCTGAAAAAGTTGAGGGTACAGGATGATTTTGCAACAAGGCTTCTTTCTGCTCTTCTGTTTGTTCTTTCTGCACGTTATATTTCTTCCTGCACTTTTCTTTGTCTTTGAGGACTTCTGTTGGTTCTTTCTGCATTTCTTTTTTTTCTTTCTGTGCGTTTTTCCTTCTTTCTTCACATGTCCTATCTCTGTAGGCATAGTTAGAAATTAGCATTTAAAAAACCTTTGAAATTCACTGAAAAAACCATAGGTTTCAGGCACGTTATAGCTAGGAATTAGCATTTATAAAACCTTAGAAATTCACAGAAAAAACCATAGGTTTCAGGGGCGATATAGTTAGCTGGACTTTTCACTCGTACAAAACCATAGAAATTCCCCCGTTATAGTTAGTTCAGCTAACTATAACTCGCGCGCCCGCAATGCACTGCTGATGACGTCACATATTACATCACTCATGACATGGTCAGTGACATCACTCATGACATCACTGATGACATCATCCTTGTGATAGAGTGGCAGACCTCCTCTCCCCCTAATATAACCTTTCATACACACATTCAAAAATAGAAATTCAAATTTTCAAAACAATGGACATACCAATACCAGTTACAACAACCTATTCAGTAATTGTAAGATCCACATACACATCCACTCATTCACCAACAGTCCTATACAGTCACTCATACATGCACTCACTCATCATATGTATTCATACACCTATACATTCTGTTACACAACGCCACTCATCCATAAAGTTACTCACACATGTAGTCACTCATGCTAATAAAGAATCAAACATCCGTTTACCTGCATATTCAGTTATACACACACCACCACACTTACTTCTGCAGAAACTTACACATACTTAGTCTTTTAAACAATCACTTATAGAAACACATACGTATTCATACAGGAACTCTTTCAATCTCTCACTCTCACATATACTCACTTATATACACCAATAGTCACATATACTAGTTTAAAACATATGTAGTTACTCATAGAGACACTATTGAGACAGTCATTCACTCACTAACACACCCATGCACACACTCATCGACCCATACAGTCCTGCACACATGCTGTCTTCAACACATACAAACAGTGAGTCACTCATTCATGCACCTATGCACTACGTAATACCCCCCACCAAACCATACAGACATCAGACACTCATACTGATACTCAAAAAATCAACTAATAACCTATATAGACACTCATGTAGCTACTCACCAACCCATGCAGCAACTTATACACAAAGTGAGAGACTGATACAGATATTTACATATTTAAACATTACTCACTAAGATACACTTAATCAGTCAGTAATACAATCAATTTTTCAAAAAACAAATCATCCATTTAGACATTTATATACCCATTTATTCTTCCATAGACCTTGAGATATACATATATAAAACATATATAATTTTCAGAAAAACACACATTCACTGGATGATGTCATCAGTGATGTCATTTGAGATGTCATCAGTGATGTCATGAGTGATGTCACTGACCATGTCATGAGTGATGTAATATGTGACGTCCTCAGCAGTGCATTGCGGGCGCGCGAGTTATAGTTAGCTGAAGTAACTATAACGGGGGAATTTCTATGGTTTTGTACGAGTGAAAAGTCCAGCTAACTATATCGCCCCTGAAACCTATGGTTTTTTCAGTGAATTTCTAAGGTTTTTTAAATGCTAATTCCTAGCTATAACGTGCCTGAAACCTATGGTTTTTTCAGTGAATATATATATATATATAGATCAAACAAGCCATCCTTGCGGGGGAGCACTGTTTAGCTGGTGCCGGCGGTGAGGAAAGGACAATCCTCACAATTTGTATCAGAAAACAAGTTTTTGAAAAATTAAAACGCTGCACTCTTCCTGGATATTAGTACGAGTTTAATAACTTTCTCTCTACCAGGTGATGTCATTTGAGATTTCATCAGTGATGTCATGAGTGATGTCACTGACCATGTCATGAGTGATGTAATATGTGACGTCATCATCAGTGCATTGCGGGCGCGCGAGTTATAGTTAGCTGAACTAACTATAACGGTGGAATTTCAATGGTTTTGTACGAGTGAAATGTCCTGCTAACTATAACACCCCTGAAACCTATGTTTTTTTCTGTGAATGTCTAAAGTTTTTTAAATGCTAATTCCTAACTATAAAGTGCCTGAAACCTTTGGTATTTTAAGTGAATTTCAAAGCTTTTTTAAATGCTAGTTTCTAACTATGCCTACAGAGGTAGGACATGTGAAGAAAGACGAAAAAACACACAGAAAGAAGAAAAAGAAATGCAGAAAGAAGCAACAAAAGTCCTCAAATACGAAGAAAAGTACAGAAAGAAGGAAGACGTGCAGAAAGAACAAACAGAGGAGCAGAAAGAGTCTTTGTTGCAAAATTATCCTGTACCCTCAACTTTTTCGGATGGGTACTGGTTGTAACTGACTCTGACTAACCAGTCCTAAAGCCAGTGCTATGCTAAAAGACACTTAGAATACAGTTAAAACACCTACATACACTAGGGAACACTATGCGTTGGGGTACCCCTGTTCTTAGCATGACCTCCTCTGTAAGCCCCTAGTATATTATAGGGCAGGGGGATTAAAACTACCTCTTAAAACGCGTCACAGGGCGCGTTTGCACACTGGTGAAGGGAGGGGGGCTGAGCTGACGTGTGCAAACAAGCCCTGTGGTCGTTTTAATTAGGGGGATAAAGTCCCCTTGAATCCTGAGTGTCCCTTGGGTACAATTAGCCCATCAGGTATCTCTAGTTAGCACCACAGAGCTGCGTTGCAGAGAAAAGGGGCACAGCCTGGACCACCTCTCAGCAACGCAGCACAGTGGAGCTTACTGGAAGCACCTGGTGGACTAGTTGGCCCCCATGGGCCCGGAGGATTGAAGGGGAATTATTTCCCCAACTTAAAACGTGCCATAGGGCGTGTTTGCACACGTCACCTCAGGCCCCGTCCCCTCCCTTCCCCACTGTGCAAACACGCCCTGTGGCTGTTTTAAGTTGGGAGATTAACTCCCCTTGAATCCTGAGGGTCCCTAGGGACAAATTAGCCCACTAGGTATGTCCAGTAAGCACCATTGCAGAGAGGTGTAAAAAGGGGCACAGCCTGCACCACCTCTCTGCAACGCAGCGCAGTGGCGCTTCCAGGAAGCACCTGGTGGGCTAGTTGGCCCCCAGGGTCCCTTATGATTGAATGGGAATTATTTCTCCAACTTAAAACGCACCACAGGGCGTGTTTGCAAACGTCATCTCAGGCCTCGTCCCATCCCTTCACCATTGTGTAAACGCGCCCTGTGGCCGTTCTAAGTTGAGAGATTAAGTCCCCTTGCTTCCTAAGGGTCCCTAGGGTCAAACTAGCCCACTATGTACCTCCAGTAAGCGCCACAGAGCTGCGTTCCAGAGAGGTGTAAAAAGGAGCGTGGCATCTGAACACCTGTCTGCAACGCAGCTCCCTGGCGCATACTGGAGATACCTGCTGGGCAAGATCGCCCTCAGGGACCCTCAGTATTAAAAGAGAGTTAATCCCCCAACTTAAAACGCGCCACGGGGCGCGTTTGCACAGTGGTGAAGTAAGGAGGCCTGGCCTGACGTGACATGTCTACAAACACACCCTGTGGCGCGGTTTAAGTTGGGGAATTAATTCCTCCGCAATCCTGAGGGTCCCTGGGGGCCACAAGTTTGGTCACTGTTTTAGCTAAAATGCCGGTTAATTAAAAGTGGGGAGAGAGAGGTACGTAGTGGATTTAGCCTCCTGTATCATATAAAAAAACAAAGAAAGTCCACTCGAAAATACAATAAACTATCCTTCCAGAAATATTGGTGATCCTTAAGGCAAACTATGAGTTTTCTTAAAAACCCCCTCACCCATCAAAAGGTCCCTTGACAGCATGCTTCATCATCGGGTTCTTCCCGCCCCGCTGCAGGACGGGCGTGCTATGACCAAAGGAGACGTTTTGGCAGGTGTGAACTAAACTACTGATATTGGAGTGGAAGGGTCAGGGGGAATAGGGAAAATAAAAAAATACCTGGGCACTTGTAACCTAAACTTTATGTGATCCTGTGGCTAGTATTGTTAAAAAGGGGGAGTTCAGGGAGATGCATAAAGTAATTAATGTGTAACTCCTGGTCTACATGTTTCAAGCCTTACCAGTAGATTCAGCCATGAACGAGTCTACACCTACATCAGAGACAACTCTAACCCATCTGGCAGACATCAGGATTACAGGATTATAACACCGATGGGGACGAACAAGTTACTTACCTTTTGTAACGATATATCTGTGAGAAACATTAGTTAGTTATAGATTCCTTACCTTAGAGTTACCCCAGGCGTCATACTGGCTCCGGAAAGTTTTTTCGTCAGCAGTACCTCTGCACGTCAGAAGGTGGGCTGGTCGGCTCCGCATCAGTCGTTGGCATCGTGGCCGCCGAGATGACGTCGCGGTAGCTACTTAGACACTGCCTTCATGCGCAGACGTCAGTTCTGTACACGACTTTCCACACCAGAAAGACAGAGCCATGCAAGACACTGACCACTGGTGCACAAAACTAGGGCCATTAACGGATGTCCTTAACCCTAGAAATCAGTTCGCAGAATGTTTCTCACAGATATATTGTTACCAAAGGTAAGTAACTTGTTCATCTGAAAGAAACACATTAGTTATAGATTCCTTACCTTAGAAGAGATACCCCAGCAATACCAACCCCGGTGGTGGGTCTGCAAACCAAGATCACATCAGAAAGTCCTGAAGAACAGAACGGCTAAAGAAGCCGTCTCTCCAGACTTGGCTGTCCAGGCAGTAGTGTTTTGTAAACGTTTGCAGCTATGACCACGTAGCTGCCTGACAAATGTAATTCAGAGGAACTCCTCTTCCCAAGGCAGTAGTGGCTGCCGTCGCCCTGGTGGAATGGGCGCATAGCCCCACTGGAGGTTCCTATTCGGCCAGAGAATAGCATGCTTTTATACACAAAATGACCCATCGAGAAATGGTCCGCTGGTGTACGGCCCGACCTTTCTTGGCACCCACATAGCCAACAAAGAGTTGGTCATCCACCCGGAACTGTTTGTGCGATCTAGATAGAAAGACAGCACATGTTTTGGATCCAGAAGGTGGAGCCTCTCTTCCTCTTTCGAAGCATGCGGAGGTGGAAAGAAGGTGGGCAAAGTGATAGTCTACCCGATAGGGAAGGAATTAACATTCTTGGGCAGGAAGGATGGACGAGTCCTAAGGACAACTTTGTCCGGATGTACAGAGAGAAAAGGAGGCTTAGAAGAAAGCGCCTAGAGCTCACTCACTCATCTGGCAGATGTGATGGCCACCAGGAACGCAGTTTTGAGAGTTAAGAGTCTCAAAGAACAGTTGTGAAGTGGCTCAAAGGGGGCGAACATTAAATAAGTTAACACTAGGTTCAAGTCCCACTGAGGCATAACGAAGGGACTAGGAGGAAAGAGATGCGTTATGCCTTCCAAGACGCGACTTACAGCTGGGACTTGAAAAGGGAAGGCTGATCTGAAAGTCAAAGGAAGGCAGAGATGGTCGAAAGATACCCCTTGATAGTGCCCAGAGCAGAGCCCTGCTGGGCTAGAGAAAGAAGAAATAAGAGAACCTAAGAAAGAGGGGCAGAAAGGGGATCCACAGCCTTTGCTGTGCACCATACATACAAACTTGTTCCACCGGCAGGCGTATACCGTCTTAGTGAAGGGACGCCTGGCTGCCAAGATTACATCACAGACATCAGGAGGCAGGTCAAAAGACATCAACTGCCGCCGCTCAATCTCCATGCAAGGAAGTGGAGGCTGGGCTAGAGAAAGAAGAAATAAGAGAACCTCAGAAAGAGGGGCAGAAAGGGGATCCACAGCCTTTGCTGTGCACCATACACACAAACATGTTCCACCGGCAGGCGTATACCGTCTTAGTGAAGGGACGCCTGGCTGCCAAGATTACATCACAGACATGAGGAGGCAGGTCAAAAGACATCAACTGCCGCCGCTCAATCTCCACGCAAGGAAGTGGAGGCTGGGCAGGTTCGGGTGGAGGACCGTCCCCTGCGGCTGCGACAGAAGATCCTCCCGAAGAGGCAGTCTGATTGGAAGATCGATGGCCATGTTGCGCAGCTGGGGATACCAGACTCTTCATGCCCAATCCAGGGCCACAAGAATGACTTGGGCCAGGTCGTGCCTGATCTTCTTTAGCACTCTGGGCAGAATTGGTATAGGCGGAAAGGCCGCAACGCCACTTGCAACGAAAAGCCTCACCTAGCGAGTGCCGCCTTGAAAATTCCAACACGCAGAATTGCTGACATTGCGCTTTCTCTTCGGTGGAGAATAGATCTAACCAAGGCTCTCTCCACTGTTGAAAGAGACCTTGCACCACCTCCGAGTGAAGACACCATTTGTGATCCATCATGCACCTGCGGCTGAGTTAGTCAGCCCTGGCGTTCAGAGAGCCTGCCTGGTGTTGAAGCATCAGGGATATGCCCTGATGTTCCAGCCACGTTCAGAGGCGGAGGGCCTCTTGACATAGGGTCCACAACCCCACCCCACCCTGTTTCTTGCAGTACCAAATGGCGGCGGTGTTGTCCGTGAACACCTGCACTACTCTTTCCCGGACAGAGGGAAGGAATGCTTTCAATGCAAGACGAAACGCCCGGAGCTCCAGAAGGTTGATGTGGAGCCCGGACTCTGCCGGAGACCAGAGGCCTCTGATCTCCGCCTCTCCCATGTGGCCGCCCCATCCCAGAAGGGATGCGTCTGTCACCACAGTGTGGTCTGGTTGGGGAAGGGAGAGGAATCTGCCATTGACCCAATCCTGGTTCATGAGCCACCACTGCAATTGACGTGCAGTGCCCTGCGAGATCTGGGCGCAACCGGACAGATTCCCCTGATGCTGCACCCACTGGAACTTCAGTTCCCACTGCAGAGCCCGCATATGCCACCTGGCATGATCGACCAGCAGGATGCAGGAGGCCATGAGGTGCAGCAGCCTCAGAGTCATTCTGACCGAAACCCAGGATACAGGCTGAAAGATCGGAATCATGGCCCGACTCGCTGTTCGGGAGAATCGACCGAGTTCTGAGAGGGAATCAGGTGTGACTTCGGCACATTAATGGAGAACCCCAGCAAATTCAGGAGGTTGGCCGTAGTCTGGCGGTAGGAGATGACTGCTTGGGGTGAGCTCGCCTTCAACAGCCAGTCATTGAGATGGGTGAAAACTGAAACCCCTGATCTGCGCAGATGAGCTGCGACCAACGCCATCACTTTCATGAACACCTGAGGGGCGCTGGTAAGGCCGAAGGGGAGCACGGTAAATTGAAAATGCTCATGGCCTACCGTGAACCGTAGGTAACGCCGGTGGGCCGGCAAGATGGGGATGTGAAAATAAGCGTCCTGCAAGCCCAACGCTATCAACCTGTCTTCCGGGTCGAGGGCAGACAGGACCGAAGCAAGCATCAACATCTTGAACTTCTCCTTCCGGACGAAGCGGTTGACGTCCCTGAGAACCAAGATAGGACGCAAGCCCTTCTCCTTCTTGGGGACCAGAAAGTAGTGGGAGAAGCAACCACGACCTACTTCTGGGACAGGAATGCGCTCAATGGCTCCCTTGGCCAGGAGAGCCGTAACTTCCTGCAGGAGAAGGGCCAGATGATCCTCCAACATGCTGTGGTATCTCGGTGGCATGGCTGGAGGGGTAGTCTCGAAGGGGAGAGAGTAGCCCCTTCGGACTATTTGCAAAACCCACCCCACATGTCTGATGTGATGGTGCACCAGTGGGGGAGGTGATGGTGAATCCTGCCGCTCACTGGCGTTTGATGGGCCTGAAAGGTCGGACTAGGAGGGTTTGGAGGCTGCTGCAGAGGGGGTGTTGGTGGACTGACGCGCCCGCTGGCCCCCGGAACCACGACGGTTGTTCCCATGTCCCCAGCCACACGAAGGTTGGGTAACTTGCTGCGGCCTGTGGCTCTGGGCGGGACGAAGCTGGGCACCCCTTCCGTAGCCATGAAAGGGGCGAAAAGCAGACTGCGCAGGGCGGGTGAAGAGTCCCACTGGCTTGGACGTAGTCCGTGAGTCCTTGAAACGCTCTAGAGCTTTGTCTGCTTTGTTGCCAAAAATGCGACGGCCATCAAAAGGCATGTCCATCAAGGTGTTTTGGACATCCCCTGATATCCAGTCGACCTCATCCAGGTGTAGCGACGAAGCGCTACTGACGTTGAAATGGTTCTGCCCAGAGAGTCGGCGGTGTCCAGCCCACAACGTACCATAAACTTAGCTGCATCCCTCCCGGGGGCAACAGCCTGGGAGAGCACTGCCTAGGCCTCCTCTGGACACTGAGGCAGCACCTGCGCCACCGTATCCCACACCGAGCAGGAATAACGGCCCAAGAGACATGCAGTGTTTACCGACCACAGTCCTAAACTGGCGGAAGAGAAAATGTTCTTCCCAAGATGGTCCAGCTTCTTGGATTCCCTTTCTGGTGGAGAGGTAGGGAAGGCGCTTTTGGAAGTGGAGGCTTGGACCACCAAGCTCTTCGGGGTGGGGTGTTAGGATAGGAAAGTGGGGTCGCATCGAATGGGGTAGTGGTGCCGGAGGAAGTGGCGCCGGTGGAGGCGTAATCAGGTCATCCGGCGCCGATCTGGATCCAGGCCTGGATCCAAGGGGGGCCTGTGGTGCCTGGGCCTGAGCTGTCAGCGGAGAAGACCTAGGCCCCCCAACCGAGTCCGAGGGGCCCAAAGGCACACCAGCGGGGTCGGTCTACCCAAAGATGGCATGCATTGCCTTGTAGAACGTACAAAGCTGGGCGGGAGCCGCTCCGGGTACCAGAAAGGGAGGGAAAAGCGCAGTCGACTTGTTGGGTTCCGCGCGCGGAGCCCAGGGAGGGGCACCACCCGTGTTCCTTGTCGGATCGGCCAACCGACGAGGAGAAGTTGAAGAGAGACGATGCTTCTTCGACTTCTTCTTATGCTTCGACTTACCCGACCCCGAATGCAAAGCCTTGGACGAATGGTGGTGGCATGGCGACCGGTCCCTCGACCTCCCTCGCAAACAGGCCCTCGAATGGCGTGGAGCCGACTGCCTGTGCTCCCGCAAGCCTTCGGCGCCATCGACCAGCAGTCGGAGCACGACTTGGGTTCGTGGTCGCGCTCCAGGCAAAAGAGACACACGCGGTGCGGATCCATCACCGACATCATTCGATGATAGGAACCACATGGTTTGAAGCCGGGCATCCCTTGTGCACCTTAGAAGTCGAAGACTCAAAAAAGAAGTCGACAAAAGTAAAGAAAAAGTCAGTCCAAAAAATGACTGGCGGTACTGCTCTTCCCGGATCTGCGCTGGCTGGCAAGGAAAAAGAAGGAACTGACGTCAGCATGCGAGGGCGGCATCTAAGTAGCTACCACGCCGTCATCCCGGCGACCACAAAGCCAACAACAGACATGGATCCGACCGACACCATTTACGACACGCAGAGGTACTGCTGAAGAACAAACTTTCTGGATCCAGTCTGGCGCCTGGGGGTAACTCTAAGGTAAGGAATCTATAACTAACGTGTTTCTTTCAGATACAGGCTCAAACAGTTCGGGTTCCAGTAGAGACAGTAGAACTGGATATCAAGGGAGGAGAGGCCAGGGCAGAAGGGCGAATTATCAAGGGACAAGGGGTGGGGCTCTAACCAAGACCCCCCTATGTATCTGTTACCCTTTTTCTATGTCAACCTGGCTGCACAATGCCTACCAGTACCCTTCCATCATTGAAACAAGCCTCACAAGGATTTCCAATACTACCCACAGAATCCATTTTTAGGATCCCGCCAAGGCCCCAGGAGGGGACGAATGCAGAAGAGGAGCCACGTACACTGGGAAGCAGAGGAGGAAGAAGCGAGGGTAGCAACCAGAAGCATGACTGGCGCCCAGAACAACCAGGCAACAATCAGCAAACGAGTAGTCTAGTGATAAATCTGACAGAATATGTCCTATCAGACACTTAGATGGATTTCCAGGAGAAAGGATTGGGTTTCGTACCCCTGAGAAGATAGATAAATTTAAGATGTGCAAGGAAGTGAACAAATTTTTCAGGAAACTTAAACGAAGGACTTTTTTGCCAGCAAGGAGCCAAGCATTTCGGCACAGGACGATACAGGGCTTAGGCTGAATGTCCACTTTTACCCCCCGCACCCTCAAGTGCCACCTTACCAGTGGAAATTATGGCTTTCGAGAAAGCAGTCCTGAAGGACCTGGAAAACATAAAACCAGAAAGAACCAGGGTTTTCCACAACACTACCAAAGAATGGAAACAAGCAAGAAAAGAACCGGGAAACAACAAAGACCTCATCATAAAACAGTCTGACAAAGGTGGCGCCATAGTGATCCAGACAGCAGATGCATACCATCAAGAGTGTATGAGAGTCCTAAAGGATGCTGGAAACTATGAGGTATTGGTGACAGATCCAACGGAAAGCTATTACGTGTACAGATCACTAAAATGATAGAAGAGGAACTCACTCATGACTGGATCTCACAAAAGGAAGGCAAATTTCCAATTATTAAGAATCCGGTAACACCATACTTATACACGATACCGAAAATCTACAAAACCATATACATCCACCTGTACGACCAATAGAATCAGGCATAAGGTCGAGTTTGGAACCACTGTCGAAATATACTGATGCATTCTTAAAACCGATAATCCAGAAAACAGACACTTACCTGAGAGACACCAAGGATGTCCTCAGAATTCTACAGGACAAACCTTTCAACCCGAGACAGAATTGTTGATGGATTTGGAAGTGGAAAGTCTATACACCAGCCTCACACATGATAAAACATTACTGTTCAAAATAGATTGGGAATACCAGAGACCATGGAACATCGTGATGGAGTGCTGCAAGTTGGCACTGACTAGGAATTTCTTGCAGTTTGAAGAGACACTCTAACTTCAGAAGCACGGGACTAGCATGGGGAGTACATTTGCCCCGGTCATAACAGGACTATACGTAGACCACCTGGAGAAACATAAGATCCTCAATCACTTCAATCCTTTCTAGTCTCACATCAGTCTGTGGAAACGATACATAGATGACGTCTTGGTAATATGGAATAGAAGTGTGAAAACAGCACAACAGTTTCTAACTTGGCTGAACTACCAGAACAAATTCTTAAAATTCACAAACACCACATCAAACAAGAAATTAGTATTCCTGGACCTCAACATTTTCTACCACAGGGGTGAACTGAAAATGACAACACACATCAAACCAAGGGCAAAAGATTGCCTCCTGGTTTATGACAGTTTTCACCCTAGACATTTGAGGGACAACCTTCTGTTTGGCCAGTTCCTACGGTTAATAAGGAACTGCTCTGAACTAAAGGATTTCAAACAGCAAGCAGCAGACCTCCATCAGAAATTGATGTAAAGAAACTCCCCTCACGAGTCATAGAAAATCAATGAAACGTGCTCGAAACAACAACAGGGAAGCTCTTTTAGAGGTGAGGCCACCAAAGCCGATGAAGAAAGACCAATCTGTATAACCACATACTATACAGCCAGTAACGAGGTGAGCTAAATAATAAACAGTCATTGGCGTTTGTTGAACTGCGGTGAATTGAAATTCCCGAAGCCCATGTTCGCACATAAAAGGGGCAGGAGTCTGAGGCACATGCTTTTACACACTAAACCACACAATATCAGGGTTGAGGAAATACCACAGACTTTCCTTTCACCGCTATCAGATCACCACCCATGTGGGAACTACAGCGTCTGCCACCTCACCACCAGTAGTAATAAGATTACATTTAACAACAATACTAACTGGGAACAACGCCGCTTCACAAATTGCAATACAAAAAATTTCAGCTACATGATTATTTGCCCGTGCCAACTCCACTATATTGGCATGACAAACCGTATGGTCAAAACAGGCATCTGTGAACACCGTAGCAATTTACAATGTGAAAAGGCAACAACCAAAATGTCCGCACACTACATTGACAAAAGACACATGGTGCAGGGCTTACAGTGGACCATTATTGAACAAATCCCCAATGAATCACAACTGTTCGAGAAGGAGCAGCGCTGGGTCTTCTGTTTGACTGTGACTGCTGTAACTCCGCTCTGGTGGTAACCCCCACCACACATACCCGCCTTTTTAATGGCAGTGACTGATCAAGTGTACCATTACATTTATATATAAACAGATAACCCCTCTGCTGTCCTGTAATAACGGGCCAAGGACACGGGTAGCCGTTTTTCACCTTCCCGATGGACCACCTAGGAAAGTACTGGGTTTGGTGGTCCTCGAATTCTTTGCGAGTGGGGAGCAGTTCGGAACAAACAAAGGAGTACTTCTCTTTGCTAATGATGTTGTATCCATTTTTGTGAACACTAAGATTATTTTTAGCAAGATCCCTTAACATAAATGCGGCTCAGACAGGAGTTCTTAGTTATTTTCCCTGAACATACTGCAGTTTTTCATCTTCCTTATTGATCACCTATGAAATACTGGGTTCGGTAGTCCTTGAATTCTTTGCGAGCGGGGAGCAACTTTGAATAAACATAGTTGTACTAATGATGTTGTATCCTTTTAACACTAAGATTGTTTTAGCAAGAGTCCTTGCCATCATTAGGCTCAGACGGGAGCGCTTAATTATTTTCCCAGAACACTCTAAAAGTGGCCTTCAACCAGCGTCCACATCTTGAGAGTTTGGCGGTCTAGTTACCGTTACCACGAGGACGCGAATGCGAGCCAACCTGTTATTTACCAGGGCGGTCTAAGCACCCATCTTCAGAGCCACGGGCAGGCATAATGAGCTGGGCGAGGGTGCAGCTTTGATGAAGTAAGTACCCCATAGCCACTCCCCCTTTGGAAACAAGCAATCCTCCTCAACAGAACGTTTTTAGGTAACCAATATCTTGACATAATTTTTGCTTACTTTTAGTGTGTGACTGCAAGTGCCCTTCCTCTCCTGTGCAGAGCTCATGGGGCCAAACGTAGGCAGTAATTAAGTACGTTTTACAAACAGGTAAAGTATGTTTGCGGTCTCATTTTCGGTATAAACGTCTCGACCATGAAGGTATAAGGTTTGAAAAGATAATCGAATGCCTACAAACTAAGTATACTGATGTAAATATATATAAGGAGCGACTCTACAGCGATGACTCCATAGAGAGTGTGATTTATGTTTGATATTTTGTATTGTCTTGTTTGCAATTCTCCGGAAGGGCACCGCAACAATGCTAAATTATAGACTAATCTCAAGCAAGAAAAATATATCACAGTAGTTTCCACAGATTGGTGATGTGTTTTATACTAGATAACTTCATTGTTAAGTTAATCCTTTTGTTAATTCTTATCTTTTCAGATTATATTGAAGCATCATACCAACTAGGTATTGTATCTCGCACAGTTTATTACCTTGATAAGCATTGAGAAGACCATTTGGCATTTTTCTGGAGTGGTACTAGGGATCAATTAACCTGGTCTTGATGAAAAGCCATAGGGGTAAGGCTTGAAGCATGTAGAACGGGAGTGACACATTCATTAGTCTGTGCATCTCCCTGAACTCCCCCTTTTTAGCAATACCAGCCGCAGGATTCAATAAAGTTTAGGTTCCACGTAGCCAGATATTTTTTAATTCCCTCTGACCCTTCCACTCCAATATTAGTAGTATAGCTCACACCTTCCAAAAAGTGCTCCCACATCTCCGTCGGTCGTAGCACGCCCCGTCCCACAGCGCGGCAGAAAGAACTCGATGATGAAGCATGCCACCAAGGGACTTTTTGGTGGGTGAGTGTTGTTTTAAGAAAACTCATTGTTTCCCACAAGGATCACCAATATTTCTGGATGGATAGTTTAATTGTATTTTCCAGTGGACTTCCTTTGGTTGTTTGTGTATTATTAGCTAAGATGCAGGCAAGTAACTAACAAGAACTGATATTGACGCTATCATCAGCACTACCAAGTAGAAATCCGTCACATATCAGTACTTTAAAATGAATTAAATAATAAAACTATTTGAAACTTGGGCTTAATAAAAGCAGGGTTCCCACCATGGTCCCAGTATCATGGATCCCAACAAGATGTTCTTTTACACAAGCTTTCAAATGCACATTCATAATCTAAGAGAATGACCACATCATTCTAGGTGCAAATTACCAGTGTGCTCAAGAATAGTAGTTGTACCAAGTGGGGAGAAACTTGCAAAGAAGCACTCCAGTCGTGTAGGTAATGAAAATGTATCTTTATTTCTATAGAGCTTCTTAGTAGTTGTCTGGCAGGAAAGGAGGCTCACAACAACTGCCTCTCCCTGCTTGAATACAAACATCCTACCATGCACATAATAACAGCATTCTACAATCCACTTGCAGAGCAGGGACAAGAACCCAACACATCTTCCCTCCTTTATCACAAATAAAAATAAAATGAACATAAAACATAACACAAGAAAATGACTAACAATACTAACCTATTCTACAACAATATAAAAGAATTAACACTTTAAAACAAAATCTTGAAACATAGCTGGTACTTTTGAGTTCCTACTCGATTTTCTTAACATGACATAATGAGTCATACCTTACACAGATCGTTGGTTCTTGGCCTGTGTTTTTTGTGAATTACAGATAACCTGTCTTTATTCCAGCATTTACCGTCATCTAAAGTTACTGCAAAATCACTAACATTAATCACTTTCTTAGGAGAAGAAAACCCAGACACCCTCTTCCCTCCTCTAAAAGGAAGGTTCATACGCACAAGATCTTCAACACTCACCTTCAGAAATTTTTGTGCTGATGTGGAATATTTCTCTTGAGCCATCAAACTTTTCTCATTCACATCGTGCATTACATCAACATTCACCATCTTTTTCTTCATCCACAACATGTTTTGACCCAGGTAATCTGACAAACACACAAACAAGAAACCTTAGTATCTGAATGCAGTGTAGTGCGTCATGCCCAAAATAAATTTTTTACTTCTTGTACCCAGTCCAAACCACTGGCCACAGACAACTGTATATTCTCCTTAATGAAGTTGTTGCAGCGCTCTACCAAACCGTTGCTCCTTGGGTGGTATAGTGACGTGGTAATGTGCTTAACACCAAAATCTGAAAGAAAAGACTCAAACTCACATGACACAAATTGAGGATCATTGTCAGTAATCAATTCATCAGGGAACACCTTCTCGAAAAAATTACTTCTTCAAAACCTCGTCCACTACAGCAGAGGTAATGCTATTTACAAATGCAACCTCAATCCATCTAGAAAAATAATCTACCGTTACAATGCCGTATTTGACATGACCATGGTCCACAACAACAGGACCTTTAATATCCATAGCGAGTTTCGACCTCTGGCGCGGGTACGGCAACAAAAGGGGAAGGCACAGTAACTTGTGTCTTGTCACTTGCAAAACAGGTCTTGCATATTCTTACATGTTGCTCAACTTGTCTATCCATACCAGGCCACCGATATGAATCTCTCACTCTTCTTTTAATAGCCCTCATGCCTAAGTACACTTCTTGAGCCAAATCCAAAATCCTAGATCTAAGAACATCTGGCACAATTAGTACATCAGTTCTTCTCAACACATTACCCATTACCCATCACAGATAATTCGGATTCAACTTTCCTAAATGCATCCACCTGTTCAACATGTATTTTGCCGTTAGGCCAGCCTTCATTAATATATTTCATGACTGTGGTTAAAATGTTATCACAACTTAATGCATCTAACCAATCAGCTTCCGAAATAGCACTTTGAGTGGTACTAGACACCTGACTTATCACAACATCGTCCTTGTCTACAATTCTCTGATTACCTTCATGGAAATTCACAGGCAACCTAGATAAGCAATCCGCCATCACGTTTCAGATTCCCGGAATATACTCCATCGTGTAACAGTACTCTTGCATTCTATATTCTATATTGCATTGCATTCTATATTGCCACTTAGCAATTCTGGGTGTAGCCTTACCAGCACCTTTCGTGATGAACATGTCAATTAAAGGTTTGTGATCCACTCAGATTATGAAGTCTGTATGAAGTCTTTACCCACAGATATTGGCAAAAATGATTTACACCCCACCAACATGCCAATGTTTCATGTTTCACCACAGAGTATGATGACTAGTACCTCCTCTCTTCCATTTCTTTTTTGCAATAACACAGCACCTAATCCATATTGACTAGCATAAGTAATTATTATGCTTGTATCCCTGGTGTCGAATGGTTTGAGGGGAATAGCATTGCCAATTTCTTTATTATGTCAGCAAACTTTGATCACATGAATCCCGCCATACAAACTTCTCATTCTCAGTTGGCGCATAGCGTGTGTTAGTTGAGCGCAACTGGGAATAAATCTAGAGTAAAATTCCATCAAACCCATGAAAGACCTTAATCCATCCTTCCCTTGAGGCACAAGTGCTTCCACGATAGCTTTTACTGAACTATCTTTAAGTTCAACACCCACTGCAGATAATTCATGACCTAAATAAGTTAAGACATGGCTTGGCAGTTCGGGCTGGACTGTTCCCATGAGGCACAGGGTCAGACTGATTTGCATATGGCCATGTCTGAGCTGGGGTGGCAGAGTGGGCTAAAGAATGGTGATGGATTAAACCCAGATCAGTTGACTGGGGGTGAGTGCTTGCAATGTTCAACACTCTGTCCATCATTTCCTTTGGTTTTTGCTAAATAAGTTACATCAGGAATACTAAACTTACATTTGTCTGCTCTGAGTGTGACACGCCTATCATGATTATTCTACGTGTCCACAAAAACTAGTACATCATCTTGGAAACATAGAATTCCTTCAACATCTTTAAATAAAAATTCCATGAGACGCTGAAAAACAGCGGAAGCCGAAGTCAACCCAAATGGCATTCTTTTGAAGCAGAAGGCACCTTCCAGGGTGATGAATGATATTAAGTGTCATGAGTCCTCATGCAGAAGTAACCTGGTTATATGCAGAAGTCATATCAAGAGTGGAAAACCCATTTGCACCTTTGACCAATGATAACGTCTCTGTAATGTTGGGTAAAGGATGATGATCTAGCCATATTTTAGAATTGAGATCCCTAAGGTCAACACACATTCTCAAACTCCCATTGGGTTTCCTTGCAAGGACAACCGGAGATAACCACTCGGAACTTTCAATGGGTTCTATAATATCTTGTTGTTGTAACTTATCTAACTCTTTTTGAAGATCTGTCCTGATAGCCAAAGGGACTTTTCTCACTTTGTGAACAACAGGAACGACTCTCTCTTTAAGCAATATTTTATGCTTGAATCCTTCCAACTTCCCAAGGGTATCACTCAAGGCCTTAGGAAATTTTGTTTCCTGTTTGGAAGATTCTATTTCATGAACACAAGTGTATTCTTTTCGTAGCATTACTTGTTCAGAGTTATTAGGGTTTAATATTATTCTTTAATTCCGTTGCTCTAGCCATCCTAACAATGATGACCCATGCTTGGCTACATATACAACCGCTAAGCTGCATTACCTTTGAAGGAAAGTTTAGTATTAAATTCACCTACAACCTCAATAGGTTTTCCACCATAAGCAATGGGTTGTATAAAAGACTCCGCTAAAGTCACACTGTTTTCCAATCTTCAGTACTGATTAGTGTAAATGGTGACCCAGAATCAGTCATGATATTGATTTCCGTGTTACCAACAGTTATGAGACAATATGGTCTTTAGATAGTACCCTTTTTTTTACAACCAAAGCAAATTTTATCTCGAGCAGGACATGACAGAGAATTTCCTAAATGGTTGCCATTTCCACACCTATAACAAAATAATTTGCTTTTCTTTTTCATCTTTTTTTTTCCACAAAAACACACAACAGATGGTGCGCTATTAGAAGCTTTGCGTGTTAAAGACATATGAGATATGAAAGAAGCAGTACTTTCCATGCCACCTGCCAATTCAACTGCTTTGTGTAATGTGAGGTTAGGCGTGGTAAGCAAGACTTTTTGACTTTTTAAATTGTTGGTGTATTCAACTATTTGATCATGAATAAGTTCTTCTTCGAATTGTTTATATTCACAAGAAGAGGCTAAGGACCTTAATACTCCAACATATGTTTCAATTGGTTCACCAGGCAATTGATGATGCTTGTGAAACTTATGTCATTCTAAGACAACATTCTTATGAGGTTTGAACCTTGCGTCCAGCATTCTTACAGCAGACATATATTCATCCACCACATGACCTTCCCCAACAATGGATTGTTGTTGTAAGTGCTTTAATATTTTTCTGCCCTCCGAGCCTAAACAATGGCGAAATAATGCATATTTATTTTTCTTAGTGAAGACTTCACCATCAATAGCTGCCATGTATGATTCAAAATTTTCTTTCCATAATTCCCAGTCTACACTGGCATTTGTTGTGCTAAGACAAAATAAAGGTGGAGGTATTATGCTTTGCAACACTGTTATATATGTTTCATATTTGTGCAAGTTGAAATAATGTTTTTTTTTAAATCTCTTAGTTCTTTATTTGGCGTATCTCTAAAAAGCAGCATACGCTGTTAAACAGCGGACTGCTATTAATTTGTACATGCTGAGGGTAACATAAAAGACAATGGTTTGCGTGTCACCAAAATGTAACACGTAGCATGAACTTTTTATTCATATAATTGGTGTGCCTGTCACCGAAACACAGAGTTGACAACACGCTGGCCAGTACATATTTTGCCTTATAGAGGTGTGCATGTCACCAAGATGCAACACTCAGCTAGAAATCTTAGCTCAAGGCTTAGAATGCATGTCACCGAAATGCCAATGAATGCAAAGAGGAAACACTGCGGAGACAGGCAATTATGTCAAGGAATCGCAGGAAGCGAACGCACAAGTCAGGCAACACTGAGGATGACGCAAGAGTCAGGTAAGAAAGCGTAGCAGCAAACGCAGGAATCAGGCAAATAACTCTGAGGATGACACAAAAGTTAGGCAAAAAGTGTAGAAGCAGACGCAGGAGCCAGGCGAACATGGACAGAATGATGTTCCAGCTTAACTACGTCAGAACGGCTCGGGCTACAAGAAGTGCTGTAATATATTTTTTTAAAACAGTACATTATACAGGAAGATGATGGCGCAGGGATGAAATTCTTCAGTCAATGAGTCTGGAGAATAAAGGAGAACACTGTAAGTGAAGAAATCAGCTTTGAAGCTTCGCAGGACTGGGTCAAAGACAGCTCTACTGGTCTTCAAGGTGGAAACGCTGAGGAACAGCGTGGGGGCCCTGCCAGTCAATCGTCGCCAATGCAAAGAAGCGCTCCAGTGGTGTAGGTAAAGAAAACGTATCTTTAATTCTATAGAGCTTATTAGTAGTTGACTGGCAGAAAAGGAGTCTCACAACAACTGCCTCTCCCTGATTGAATATAAACATTCTACCGTGCACATAATGACATCATTCTACAATCCACTCGCAGAGCAGAGACAGGAACCCAACACAACTGACCTTTCTAACAGAGGTAGTCAGCGCTAGCATCATTCGACATTTAACCTGCATCCTGGAGTTAAAGAAGTATAAAGTGATATTCAATAACCCCCAAAATGTTCCAATAAAAGTTGGGGGCGGACAAACCTCACTTTATCTGTCATTTTAAATTCCCTTAATATTCTGCTACTCTGCTCCTGTATAGTACATTTGGTGTTCTGCTCACTCCACTAGGAAGCAGAAATAATAAGGACGTATAGCAGAAAGAAGCACTCCCTCCCCTATCTCACAGTTCACTGTCTACAACAGCCGTGAAGAAAATATGGTCAATAAGCAACATTCAGTGCTACAATATATATATACTACTTCACTTAACTAACTGTATTACAAATGTAACATGCTGCAAAACACGATACAAGGAGTGGAACTGACAGTCAGACCTCACAAAATGGTGAGCGTACAACAAAAGTATATTTTTAATTGAAACTCTCAAATATCCCCAATATGGATTTCAACGTATCTTCTGTCCTCCCTATTAAATTAATTTCACCATATCCGTGTGAGTCACACATAACTCACTTGTACCGAGCATTGAGGGAAGATAGACTTGGCAACCCCCTAAAAATAGAAGAAAGGTGGCAGAGGTTACTGAGCATCCACTAACACCATCAGATTGGAAGTCCGTAAGATGTTGATAAGTGCCAGATTTAAATTAATACAATACAACATAGTACATATAACGTACATTTCCCCAAGACGACTACACACGATCAACACAACACTAGACCCACAATCTCCTAGATGCAGGTACACACAAGCCAATTTTGTGCATGTGGTCTGGCAGTGTCCCCATATACAAAAATACTGGACAGAGATACTAGACCAACTTAATAGTGTGACAGGGTGGAAGATAGCGCTAGAAATACAAACGTGCCTTTTGGGACTCATACCCAGCCATCCTAAACGTAAAAAAACTAGAAGCATTCTGCTACTAGGCCTCACAATAGCAAAGAAATTAATAGCAATCCATTGGCTCACCCCACGGGGCCCATCTATTGACAAATGGAAGACAGACCTTAAGGAATGGGCGACAGCAGAGGAGGAACACATGAGGAAAACCAGACGAGATGAGAAACTCCCAGAGGTACTACTAGTCTGGGGGATGTTGATACAGGAGATAGCTGCCACACCCCATTCATCACAACTAGACCCAGGGGAGGAAGAGCAACGGGATGCAGAGAACTCCAATGACAGGAAGGACGAGCTAGGGACACGCAAGATGACTCCTGAAATTCTGAAACTAAAATGAAAATACACCTAACACTGCAGGCGGAAGCTGGTTGGGGGGAGGGGGATAGAGGGGATTTATTTGTTTGTTGTTATAGAAAAAAGTTATTTTGGGAGCACAGTGAAAAAGTGGAATTGTTACTGTACTAAAATGATTGCTATATTGTAACAGATTGAAGGATGTATAGAATATCCAACTTTTAATGGTTAATGACTACTGTTTATGTGATGAAACAATAAAGAAATTCCACACAAAAAAAAGTTTGAGTCACACTTTGCTGCGCAACTGAGTGAGCTAAACATTCAAAAAGACATTTTAACCCCCTCAGATGTTGAACTTCTTCCAGGACACAGAAGGAATCCAACTTTAGTGACTCAAAGTAAATGAAAATAATACTGGGGTGATATTTTAAAAGCTCATACCTCTGTTTTTTGCGGCTCACTACACTGAAAATAAGACACCCATGTGTGCCGCAACAAATCAGTGTTTCATTGGTTAAGACAATTACATCTGTAAAATGGGTCAATATAACCAGTCTATATGTTGAACTTCATTTAACGTAAATTCCTAACAAGCAGTGAGTAAAGAGTACAGTGACTTGTCTACTCCAGAAATTCAACCATGTTCTCCATACTCCATGATATGCATATAAGATCTTGACATCACAATTACTGTGACAAGTTGCGAACGATGAGAAATATTTTTGACTTGCATTGCTTCAATTTCATTATTTTATTCGGATTTATTAGAATTTGTAGAAAAGCACACACATATTTCCTTGACTAGCTTCTCCCTTCAACTTAAATTCTGCGAATCTGGATAGAAGTTCTTGGCATTTTGTGTTTACTGCTTTGATGAATACAGTTTTCTGGTTTTTAAAAGCTTTAAAGTACTTTAAAGTACTTGGGCATCATCTCATAATAGAAGACCAATTCGTGCTCTTTTTTTGTAGAAAATTGCTCAGCTCATCCGCCTTGTTGTTATGGAGGCCTTGCAAGTGAAAGGTTGTGATGCTGATGTTCCAAGCCAGTAGCTCTACAAAACCGACCGAAACTCTCGCTACAAGACTCTTGATTCGGTTCCCTATTGTTCTGTTCAGATAATATATTATTGTCATGTTGTCCAATTTAAATAAGAAGAGCTCAATGTAAGGGATGGTAGGAAGCATTTAAGAGCTAGGCTGTTTAACTATAGCAAGTTCATTTGGTAAGATTGGTCTGTGAGTGATCAATGCCATTGCACTGTAAAAATGCCCATGTGGACATCGAAGAGTTGAAGAGGATGGATTGTGTCAGATGAGACTTTTAGAAAGGCATTACAGTGAGAAAACGGTATCTTTAGAAACACCAGGCAAATAATTGTTTCGATGTTTGGGACAGGCTCATGGTGTCATCTAATTTTCCTGATTTCAATGACCTCAAGTAGAGCCTGCCATTCGGTACCCTGAAAATGCATGAGGCCAGGGTGCCCAGTATAGAAAGAACGTGTGTAACTGTTGGATGAAGTACTGACTTGACATAATGACATCTGAGGAAAATGAATGATAATCAGTTCTTTAAAGGCCACACTCCATCAAGAGTTCTACACACATATTTAATTGCCTGAGTTATCATCAACCTTTTTTTTATTAGTAATGTGAAGTTTCAGGTTGCAAAAGGCCTCTGTCATTGTTTGCAGATTTTAAAATACTTTGCAGGGAGAAGAATCCATGATTAACCATCATCTAGCTATGGAAAGACAAAAATTCCTCCCTGTGATCAGGACCACATGTGGAAAAGGCCCTGGGATCTGGGTGCTGACGTGAGACTGAACGCAGTAACTTTAGCTAGAAGAGCTGATTCTCCTACATGAAGCAGAGAATTTTCCAATACATTTTGTCACCAGAATAGTAAAGTATGCATCCTTGTAGATATATGGGAAACATAGGATATTCTTGGGTTTGAGGGTAAATCTAATGAGCAATAACATCCTGAATATTTCTTACTTTATCTGTTGTTTGCCATCTTGCTGTTTAGCATTAGCAGACACTCACTTTCTGGCCCCTTCGTCTATCCTACAAAGTAAGGTGAAGATATGCCTTTGTTTCTCTTCTGTTTTATGCACCTTCTTTAAGGTGTTTTTCCATTAAGGTATATGTACCCCCTCCAACAGCCATTGCAGGAGTAGAGACCTTGATGTTGTGGTGAAATATTGACTAA
Source organism: Triturus cristatus (assembly GCF_964204655.1). NCBI lineage: Eukaryota > Metazoa > Chordata > Amphibia > Caudata > Salamandridae > Triturus > Triturus cristatus. The sequence goes on along the minus strand of NC_140591.1, from coordinate 138,461,420 downwards.
ATACCTACAGAACTTAAATCAGTAGCCACTTTGCACAATATGTTAAACCTATTTGTCTCTAGGTATACTCTGCCTTCTAGAAGATGAGAAATTATGCTTCCAACTACCAGAAATCTGCTGAACTTGAATGCAAATTTGGGTGGGGGGATCTTGGGCGGTTGCTGACCTTCCTGACCTTGCTATGCTTGCAGTGATCGAAGTCTTTTATTTTACATTGGTTCTACCAGATTTGCTACCTTTTTCAGTAGATCGTATGAAAGTGCTGTTGATGTTGGGATTCTCACATAAAACAAGTTATTTCTATCTTTCTAGATCATTCACACTGGCCTTTATTTTTTGTAATTCTTTGTCATTTCCGGAGCCAAATAAGGATGCTCATGTAAAACTTCAGTAAGTGCCTTCACTACCCTGACACCACCCGGTATTCTTGCGTTAATCACCACGCGCCTTGTCCAGTTGTAACCCATAATCACTCCGTTTTCCTAGGCTATTGATTCAAATCAAGACGTTCACTACCGCGACGAACACGGTTTTCACTGACGACTACCCCGTCACTTTACCGCTCATATGCTCAGTAAGTGATCCACTTCATGCGCGCGCAATGATGCCCCAACCTCCGCCCCTAGCGCTATAAGTTACTTCGTCACTATGAGCTCCGAGTCTCTTACATCCTATTCTTGTAATTGCGCATTCCTTCAGGGCACTAGACTGCTCAGTTCCATCACTTTGCTGACTCTGCCAGGTTACCGATTTTTCATCTTTATGTAATTGCATCACGTTTTGGAGAACACTATGTACCGCTCATTAATTGCTAGTGATGCTTGTTACAGTTCAGGGACTAATTTATGTTTTGTACTTGTTTATTTATTTATTATTTTTTCTGTATTTTTCTCACATTTAGAGTTCATATGCTCACATTTTGTCCTGATGATGAACTTAAATAACTGAGTTCGAAACGCCGTCGACCCTATGCAACTCGAACCTATTTTGTACTAATTTTATTTAAAAAATGGTTCTCTATTGTTGCCAATGCGATGTTCTCTTTTAAAGACTCCACCCTCACCTGCATGTCACGCTTTCCTGTCACTAAATATGTGAGCACTTGAATTCAATCTTTGTTCAATAAATAAGTGTCATACATTGACCTCTCCTGTCCCTTGTTTCTCTATATTAAGTATCACTCTCCAATATGAGTCCTTGAACCTATACTAAATCATCTCGCCCTCCTAAGGGCTTTTCATTTCACTGGACCTTCTCAGGCCATCCCGAACCATTGTTCTCTTCCACATTGTATCACCCCAGGTTCGCATAAGGGGTACCCTTGTTCTTTAAAACACTCGTACGTGCAGTGGCTTCACTGCAAGGGTTCCACTCTTTAGTGGTTATATTAAGTTATACTATAAAGAAATTACTCTGTTCCCTCCTTTGATCTATGTACATCACCCTAACTTACAGGCCAGCCAGAAGCCCTACCTCGTTATCAGACTATGTCTACAACCACTATCCCAACCTATACCGAGGAATATATAGCAAGATTGATTAATGGTCCTTCACTTTTCCATACACCGATACCAGCTAACAACACTCCCTCTAATGTAGCAAGTGAAAAACTTATTAGTCTAGAAAGACTAAAAAAGAAACACATACGTACTGAACTACACGCTCGTATGCTTACGGAATATCTGAAGGCAGACATCATTCCAGTAGGTTTGCAAGTACGCAACATCCCTGCAATTTTCCTACAAGACCCAAAATTTAAGAACGGTTTCGCCCACATTGGCACTACGTGTTCCCGCCACTGGATGGTGCTAGGTATTGACACTGCATTAGAACACAGCAGAAAAGAACTACTAGAAATCCGAGAACTAGAAAAGGCAATCTTAGAACTAGACAGCCTAGCAGATGCCAAATCAGCCCTGGAAAAACTAGAACGAACCATTGTTGACTTTCAAAACTTTGAACACCATAAAAAGTCAACTAAAGTGACAAAGGACATAAGGACCTACAACAAAGAACAAACCTACCCTTACCTCAGAGAAGACTTCTTTACTCAAAACAACCAAGATCAACAGAGGTACCCAACAGGCACTTGGGGTAGATTCAGAAACAGGCAGCCGGTCACGTTCTCAACCTCCTCTCTAGAATCCGACAACTCTGATCCCGGGGAAGGCACTAGCTCCTCTACATACAATCCCAATTTTTTAGAGAGAGGCCAAACATTCACAGGGGAGAGACCAAGAGGCAGAGGTCGGGGCAGAGGGAGGCCCAGGTACAACCTCCCCCCAGGGGAGCGACAAACACGCAGGAAATTCTACCAATGGGGATACCAATACTAACACCTTCCCCCCTCCCATCTCTCTCATCCAACATGGACCAAATGCCTATCTTTAACCTCTCCAAACATCAGCTGGCCTCGACTGACATAGCCCTACTTAGTAGAGGACTTTCCTTTGTCATCACGGAAAAACCTAACTGGTTTGACATCCACACCGAAATTCTTCAATTCTTTAGGAAAGTAAGACTTAATGTATTCTTCCAAGATAAAGAGACAACCACTAGAAATGATATCACAGGACTGCGACCCAAATCCACATTCAATCCACCCACTGGTTCGATGCCCCCGGAAGTTATTGCCTTCGAACATCTCGTACTTAAAGACTTCAACAACATAAAAACTAACTACAGGTTCACTCCCTTCAATGTTAGCCTTGAAGAAAGACATAGTCTCAACGCTCTAAAAAACCTCGATGACGTGGTCATAAAACCCTGTGACAAGGGAGGCGGTATCGTCCTACAGGACAAAACCGCCTACGACAATGAAATCCAACGCCAACTCAGGAACACGTCACATTATGAACGCCTTATGCGCAATCCTCTTCAAGACATCAGTGACCTCATCCTCACAGCTACCAAAACGGCTCTAGAAGAAGGCTACATCAGCAAACACGAATTTTCCTTTCTAAATAATAAAAACCCTAGGACTCCTGTCCTATATACTCTTCCCAAGATCCATAAGAATCTGGAAACTCCACCAGGCAGACCCATCCTTTCTGGTTGCGGATCCATTCTAGAACCTTTAGGGAGCTACATTGACTTTTTTATAAAGAATATGGTACAAGACACCAACACTTACGTAAAGGATACCACTCACTTTATCAATCTAATTGAATCCCAGCCCTTTGACCCCCAAACTGAACTCCTGGTCACTCTGGACATCGAGTCACTATACACCAACATTCCCCAAGACAAAGGCATAGAAGTTATCACTAAACATCTCAATCTACGCCCAGCACCTCATCGGGTCCCAACAGAATTCATCATCTCACTCCTGGAAATAGCCCTCACCAGAAACTATTTTATGTTTGAAGACCAGTATTACAGGCAATGTAAAGGCACTTCAATGGGGGCCATTTTTGCTCCTAATTTTGCCATACTCTTTGTTGATGACATTGAAAATAAGTTCATCCTCAACAACAACAACCCCTTCTTTAACAAAATTCGCGTATGGCGAAGGTACATAGATGACGTCTTCATGATTTGGTCTGGCACTGAAACTGAACTCCAACTATTCAGTGCATGGCTCAATAACACCCAGCCGGACCTAAAATTTACCTACAATTTCAATAAAAACAAAATTGACTACCTAGACGTCACGGTCAAAACGTCCGAGGGTGAACTCTACACTACCCTCTTTAGAAAACCTACAGAGCGTAACACCCTCTTACAGTACGATAGCTGTCATCCCAGGGCTCTGAGAGATGGCCTACCCTACGGTCAATTCCTCCGTATTCGCAGAAATTGCAGGTTCAAAGAGGATTTCTTCCAAGAGGCTGAAATCCTATGTAAGAAACTCACCAATCGGGGCTACCCTAGACGTCTACTAAAGAGGTCAATGAAACGAGCATGGTACTCACATCGTGAATTCCTGCTGCAACCCAAAGAAAAGGCATCCCTCAACAAGATCACATGCGTCACTACCTTCTGCCCGGTTAGCAACAAACTTACCAAAATGATAAAGAAACACTGGTCAGTACTAGGCCTATTGGAACTCAATACAGGCACTCCACTCTTTGCCTTCAAGAGAGGACGTAATATTAAGGACCACCTAGTTAGAGCCCAGAAACCAGTGCACAAGGACAATACTCTTCATTCTTTCCTTGGCCTCCCTCCTCTACAAGGCCACTATAAATGTAACAACTGTCTTTTCCTAGAGCCTGCACTGCCGTGCTTACCGCTGCTTGTGACTTTGCTGCTCTCTGGGTGTGCTGGAGCACTGTGCTCCCTGTCCTGCTGCTGCCGTCCTGGCCTGTGTGGAGCCCAGCACGAACTACAATACCCAGTGGCCCTAGCGGCGGACCCGGAAGCCGCCGAACGCGGTTTCGCGCCTGGAGGCGCTTAAAACACGAAGGCTGACACCGCATCGCGGGACCGCGCGCGGGCGGCGCCGGGCTAAGCCCGGGCAAAGGGCGGGCCCTCTGTGGCCCTCAGTGACCGAGGTAGGCCGGGCTGGGCCTGGTCCCTTATTTCTTATTGGTATACATTGTAAATACTTGTTTGCATTCGTGCCCACTTGAGTAGAAGGGTAACTTGATGCAAGTACTGTGATAGCTATACTGCACCCAGGTCCTACCTGCTTTGCCGGGGACTGACTCAATTCCAGACTTTTATACGTTTTATATTGCTATATTTCTCTTTATTACTGTGGAAAATGTCTAAAATCTTACGATCAGGAAGGGTAGTGGGAGAAAAACCTGCCCGGAAATTAACTACCATCCGCACAAGAAATAAGTCAGTAAATAACCCACCTTTGAAAGGACAATGTCAGTTATCTGAACTCTGGGATCTATCTGGCATAAAAAAACCTAAATGTGCGACTCTACATAATCCAGATACTAAAGCCTTGGAAGCACACGTACCAACTACCTCTGTGCCCCGATCTCCCCAGGTCCAGCAGGGAGCCCCCCAAACTATGGTAGGAGGGTCTCCCTTTCGGGACCCTACAGACGGGAAGCTGACGATTATAAGTGAGCCAGTGCACATACCATCGATCCCTCAGTTACCCATGAATGACAGGCCGGGGGATGACCTGTCTGCACTATCCATTGATTTGGAACTATGGGGACGCTACGTAAGCCCTGCTAAAGTGGAATCTCTGGAGCAATTTAAAGTTCAGGGGGGAGCCACCCCATCAGGGTTAATGCTGTATAGTAGCACCCCGTCGTTAAATAGATATGAAATATCTGACTTGCTAAACTCCTCCAAGAGCCCCGACCTCAATCTCCTGGATAATATTTGCACTGCGGAAGCACGAGAAAAGCCGATCTCTGAGTCCATGATCGCGCTGGAACAACTCCTTGCTTCAATTTTGCTACTTCTAGGGAAATTTGTTGGCAGCTCGGACTGTATCCTTGAATCAGTTACCCAGATCCTAAAGTTATTGCTGCAGAAAGTGCCGGATGCGAGTAAGGCCTCTCCTCCTAAGTCTGAACAATCTGTATCTGAGGGGAAATTCAAAGCCATTAGAAGCGAACTAGTTAGGAAAAATGAAGAGTCTTCTATGGTCCCTCATAAGGAGATGCCTCATACTGCAGCCTCTAACTGTATCAAGAATATAGTCCTGGAGATAGAGGAGGAGGATAAAGTCTTGCCAGGCCCTAAAACGGTTCAGGAATTATTTCCTATCTTTGTCCCGGATGGCGGAAAAGACCTCCTGGCCGACAAATCTGAGGTCAATGAAGAAAAAAGAAAATATGGTAATCAAAAAAGTACCAAAGCCAGTAAGAGGAAACCAATTCGAAAGTATAGAAAGAAGAAGCAACGGAGGCTCATTTTCCAAAAATGCACAGAGACAAGGGAGAATGAAATAAGGAATGGGGAATCCTTATCTACTTCCTTAAAAGTGGACATGGATGGGAATTTAACCTCTTTAACCTCAGTGGAGGAGGAAAATGAACAAGGCAGTCTGCCTTCCCAGGAAGATTTACCACAAATTGGGGGCTCTCTCCTAGGCTCTCCTTCCCGGTGTGCACTGGGAGGTCCAATTTCTTATCCATCTGGGATTTTAAACCCTTTGGCCCCCCCCTTTGTGCTAACAACTGACTCTGAAAATTCTTGCCCTCCGGCCCGGCCTGTAAGTACGTCAAAGGCCCCTGTGGATGTGCGTGTACTAGATTTTGTTCCATTATTTGATACCGACCTCTTATTAAATAGAGCCTGGCTCCTCAAGCGTTTCAGTGAGGTTGAATGTCTCTACCACATTCAGTCTAGAGACATTGAACTGGTGACTCTGTTGGGTGGAAGTCGGGTTTTGAGTATTCGGGTGAAATTTTATTCCCCTATCATAACAAATTTGATACTAGAACAGGCTGAAAATTTTCAACGCTTAGGTATTGATATTCTACCTATCTCTACCCCAGGCAAGCCAAACTCTTTCGATAAGCAGGGGTTGAGGGGTGGTGAGCAAAACGGGGTAACCTCTCCTCTGAGAGACCTGAAAATTTGGGTTTCCAGGGGAAAACGCTCAGTATCGCACGTGAAGCCTCTCCCACTAGTTGAGAATTCCACACTCAATGATGACAATAACCGGTGGAATTGGCTCCATAGTGCATTATCAACAAAAAATAAGGATAAACCCAAATTGTTCCACCATCTTTAACCCAGCCTTAAACATAATCTCCTGGAACGCGGCCGGATTCCATCGCAGCCCGGAGAAAATGACCTTTTTATCCACTCTGGAGGCTGATATATTGTGCATCCAGGAAACATGGTGCATAGATAGGTTAACGCCTTTAAAAGATTTTTATGTTTTGGAAGTTCCGGCTGCGCCCTCTAAGAAAGGGCATGCTAGGGGGGGGCTCGCCTGTTTATTGTCAAATAAGTTTCAATGGAGATTTTCCCATTATATTGACACCAGTAGACTTTTCCACACAATAACATTAGAAAATATGTTCCATGACAATGTAAAATACCCCATGGTAATTTTCAATGTGTATATTCCGCCTGAGGAATGTTTTAATGATAAATTGCAGCGGGTTCTCCAGTATATGGATAAGATAAAAAATTCACCTCCCTTTCCTGTAATCTTGCTTATCGGTGATTTGAATTGTAAAGTTTCAAACGCTAGCCTAAAACTCTTCAGGGATAAAGCTAAGGAGGAAGCACATTGCATCCCCCAGACGCTCTTCCCTGAAAACTTAAGGACAAATAAAAGGGGGAAGATCTTGTTAAAAGAACTAGCGATCGGGGATGGTATTATCTTAAATGGGAGATTTCCATCTGACGTCCCCGCAAATTATACCCACAAATCCCCCTTTGGGTCATCAATATTGGACTATGCTATCGCCAGCTACAGTCTGTTTCCCCAGATTCTTGACTTAAAGATTACACCCACGACTCTGAGCGACCACAGTATATTGTTACTATCAATTTCGTTAAAATCTATGAATACGGCATCATGGTCGCTAAATGGCAGGGAGGCTACCTTCCACTCGATATCTGGAAGATGCTTCTGGTATAATGCTGCCATTAATGGGGTGCAGGAGCTACTGACCGATACCCTTAGGGAAATAGAAGAGTGGAACGGAAATGAAATAGTTTGTTTTGAGGAATTCATGGTAAAGATTTTATTGAATGCTAAAAAAACTGTCCCCCTTAGGAAAAAAAAAGGAGAGGTAGTTCCTCTGACTCTCCGTAACCTGAATAGGGAATTAAACAAACTAATCCGTGCACAGTACGTCGAAAGGGTACCGGAACGTGGGAAAGATATCGCTAGGTTAAAAAGAAAGAGAAGCAGACTCAAGCTAAAAATTAAAAGGGACAGGGAGGATGAAGTATGGATTAAATTAAGGGAATCTGCTGCTTATGGCAACATGAAAGATTTTTGGGCAATAATCGGGAAAGGATGTGGTACACGCCACTCCCCTACTCCCATGGCTATACCAGAAGATCTATGGTCCTCTCATATCCGAGAATTATATGCAGGGAACGGGACCACAGGTGTGGATAATTTCATGTATGCTGCCCCTGATGACTCGGTTTTCTTTCCCTCTGAGAAGGAAATCGAGTTGGATATAAAAAATATGCGATCCTCTGGGGCCATGGGACCGGATGAGCTTCCGATGACGGTCCTAAAACAAGACCCTTCAACCTGGAGTAAAATCTTGTACCCCCTGTTTAGGGCATGCCATCTTTCCAAACGTGTCCCTGCATCATGGAGAGGAAGCATTCTGGTCCCTATCTTCAAAAAGGGAGTAAGGGACAGCCCCAGTAACTATCGCATGATTGCGCTCCTCGACTCCATCGGAAAGGTCTTTGCGAAATGCCTCCTGAGATCTCTTTCTGATTGGGTCGAGGAGCGCAACATCTTGCCGTTGGAACAGACTGGCTTCCGAAGGGAACATGGCACTCTGGACAACCTGACAGCCCTTCAGGTTATTACTGATAAATATGTCCAGGTGAGAGGGGGTGTTGTATACGCCGCCTTCATTGATTTCTCCACAGCGTTCGATAAAGTAGATCGGGGAACGCTGTGGAGAAAATTGGTGACGCTGGGTGTCCCTACTCCCCTGCTGGAATTGGTGCGGGCTCTGCACACTGAGACCTGGTGCAGGGTCTTAATGGGGGGCGAAAGGGGGCTGTCGGCCAAAATACCATCTCAGAATGGCCTTAAACAGGGCTGCTTATTGGCGCCCCTGCTGTTTTCCCTATACACAATTGACCTCCCTGCTGCTGTGTCCCATAGTGAGGGGATCGCACCGTTGATAGGAGGGGTGCCAATAGCCTGTCTGATGTATGCCGATGATGTGTTATTGCTTGACTTAACTCCCGTGGGTCTGGCAAATCGGCTTCAGGCTCTTCAGGACTTTGCTGGGGAGCATTATATTAAGATCAATATTAATAAAAGTAAAGTGATGTGTATTGCTGGTAGGAAGAAATGCCGCTCGACAAATTTTGGTTGGGCTATTGGAGGGCTTAGATTGGAGGTCGTAACTTGTTATACCTTTTTAGGGAAAATATTCTCGGCCAATATGAGCGAGAATCTTCATATAGAGCATTGCTCTCGCAAAGCTCTTGCCCATGGCAATGGGTTAAAGTCCCTATACCTGGCAACGGGGAAAAGACATTTTTCTAGCCTTCTAGAAGTATTTAGAGCTAAAATCCCCGCAACCATCTTGTATGGTATAGAAATAATAGAGATAAAATATTGGGACTTTTGCCACAAGACTGAGGGAAAACTCCTAAGATCCCTCTCGACTCTTAACAATGCCTGTTCACTGGCTGCCTGCAGGCTGGATTTTGGACTCAGGAGTGCCTGGGTTCAGGGGCTATGCGCCTTAATAAGGTGGATAGCCAGCTTAGCCAGAGCGAGAGAAGGAACCCTGCGAGTTTTACACAAAAATGAACTTTTGGGCAATTTTAAGGAGTTCTCTAAACTTGTTAGTAATTTTAGAGGGGCGGTGAAACTCCTCAGACTGGATGAAAGCGCTCTTTTCTCCTATTCTCCCACGCAGTTAAAGCAGGTCCTTAAGGAGGCTTCGTGGGAGTATTGTTTTCTATCCGACAAAAAATCAGTTGGAGATAAAAGGAATGTGGAGCCGCTGATCTCCTCCTATAGGTTTAAACAGCCCCAACCGTATGCCCTGTGGAACTTGCCACATGGGATACGTAGGTTTTGGTTTTTATTACGTTATGACTTAATCCCTCTTAACGTGTTGCTGTCCAAATGGCATGGCACTTCACCGTTGTGCAATCTATGTAAATTAAATAACCAGGACTGTATGCATGTACTTTTGATTTGTCCTATGTTACGTAGCTTGCGCAAGCGATGGCTTAAAGTAATCTGTCTACGCCTCAGCATTGTCACTTTACAAGATTTTCTTCATGCACTTTATTGCCCACCAAATGAAATGTTCTGTGCTTATGTTTTTAACTTTTTTAAAGGATTTTTAGCTATTTATTAAATTCTCTGGAAGATTGTGCCGGCCCGGCCTTGTGGGACTGATGGCTTGCAGTGTACCTATCACGGTTCGAATACTATGTTTTTATTATTTTTGTACTTTTGATGACTGTGTTGCTTTGTCTGTACATGTTTATGTGGCCCTCTTTGAGAGCCAAAACATAATAAATAAATTAAATTAACAACTGTCTGTAGTGTGATTCCACCTGTAACACCCAGTCCTTTGAATATAATGGCACCAAACATACTTTACAGTTCTTCTCTAATTGTAATTCACAAAATGTGATCTACTGTATAAAATGTCCCTGCCAACTACTCTATATCGGGCAAACCACGCAGAAAATCAAGACTAGGATCTCGCAACATAGGAGCAGGATCCGCTGCAAAATACAAACGGCACCACTTGTGGAACATTTTCTGGCCAAAGGACACTCTGAATCTGATTTCACATGGCAAGTGATTGACAGCCTACAACACAACCACAGAGGAGGAAATCAACAGCAAATCCTTAACCGCATGGAATGTAAATGGATTTTTAAATGCCGCTCCATTGAACAAGGACTTAACACTCTGGACGAATACAGAACCATTCTGTAACCACCTTCTGTGTTCAAATATGCCATTAACTCTTGTAACACCAGTCTCTTCTTGCTAACCCTGAGACCTCGTACATGCAATTCTGTACTCTTGTCTGTAAAGCAACCTTTCTGTTTCCTATTGTACTACTTGTATATAGTTGAAGCAGGCAAGTATTTGAACACCCACGCTGCCTTTACTATATTGGTGCTGCAATTTAGTTATTGAACCGACCAATACCCCCTTGGCTCTTTTGTATTGACCCCAGACTTAAGAATTCTCAACACTGTTTGCCCAACGTTATGGAATCATGCTCTATCTCAGTAACTAGTAACTCGAGCAGTCCCAGTCATGCTAGCGTTTTTAGTTGCATACAGGCACCCCCTGAGCCTACTACCTTTGTTGGGCCTTCACACAATGCGATCGGCGCAGCTGCAGACGCCTCGAGTAACCAGTGGCAACCCTGTCCCTTTAAAAACCTCCCCCTCCCACTTCCCGGCCAGTCGCCGCGCGTAACTACACGCACACAGGATTCGCTCCACTCCCCGTGACCCCCATTGAATGCATCGAGTGCCGCATGGATTAAGTAAGTACTATTGAAACTACACCCCCTCCCTCCACTTGCTCGCGGCTTTAATATCCGCCTGAAGGTAACCTCCCGCATCCTCTTCTACAGATTAAGTTCCTCGGCACCGAAAACCCGCCTCAACTCGCTGAGCAGGCATGATTACACTCCTACTTTAAGTAAGTGTCTTCACCCTAACTTTTGGCACCGCCCCGTATTTCCATGTACACACACCGTACTTCGTCCCTTTAACAAAAAACCCCCCCTTTTCCTCAGGCAACTTCCTCCTGATACCTGCTTGAATAATTTTCGGCACTGACACCGCGCTTCCATTTATTGAGAAGTCTGGACCCAGTTTGGTACTTCAGTAAGTGCCTTCACTACCCTGACACCACCCGGTATTCTTGCGTTAATCACCACGCGCCTTGTCCAGTTGTAACCCATAATCACTCCGTTTTCCTAGGCTATTGATTCAAATCAAGACGTTCACTACCGCGACGAACACGGTTTTCACTGACGACTACCCCGTCACTTTACCGCTCATATGCTCAGTAAGTGATCCACTTCATGCGCGCGCAATGATGCCCCAACCTCCGCCCCTAGCGCTATAAGTTACTTCGTCACTATGAGCTCCGAGTCTCTTACATCCTATTCTTGTAATTGCGCATTCCTTCAGGGCACTAGACTGCTCAGTTCCATCACTTTGCTGACTCTGCCAGGTTACCGATTTTTCACCTTTATGTAATTGCATCACGTTTTGGAGAACACTATGTACCGCTCATTAATTGCTAGTGATGCTTGTTACAGTTCAGGGACTAATTTATGTTTTGTACTTGTTTATTTATTTATTATTTTTTCTGTATTTTTCTCACATTTAGAGTTCATATGCTCACATTTTGTCCTGATGATGAACTCAAATAACTGAGTTCGAAACGCCGTCGACCCTATGCAACTCGAACCTATTTTGTACTAATTTTATTTAAAAAATGGTTCTCTATTGTTGCCAATGCGATGTTCTCTTTTAAAGACTCCACCCTCACCTGCATGTCACGCTTTCCTGTCACTAAATATGTGAGCACTTGAATTCAATCTTTGTTCAATAAATAAGTGTCATACATTGACCTCTCCTGTCCCTTGTTTCTCTATATTAAGTATCACTCTCCAATATGAGTCCTTGAACCTATACTAAATCATCTCGCCCTCCTAAGGGCTTTTCATTTCACTGGACCTTCTCAGGCCATCCCGAACCATTGTTCTCTTCCACATGTAAAACGATAGCCAAGGCAATATTATTTACAGGCAGTGGCAGTATACTTGACTACCCAACTCTGTCACATCCTTTGGTGAACTGATCCCCTGGTCTGAAGTAACCCTCTCTTCTTTTGCTATCACTATAAAGTACTCTCTCCTATGCTTGGGCAGAAGGTCTAGAAACTGCCCCAATGAATCCCAGAAGACTTAGTCGCCTCACCTACACTGCCACTGACAGCTGAGCTGTTTCTCAGATAATAGCATGCCGCGTCTGGCAGATCTAATTTCAGAAAATGCCCTGCGGGTGCATATAGGTGGCTTATCTTTTATGGTTCTGTAGAGGCGTGTGGTCTGTATGTGAGAAGAGGAGTTGGTCAGCAATGTGTCAAGCACATGGTATGTGGGTGGAGGCTCTAGGAAATGTGTTGTGTGGGGCGCGGAAGGTCATCCAGAGCAGGTAGACAGTGTAAATGTCAAGTGTAGTGAACTGTGGGGCTGCATGTATTTGCTGTGGGGAAAGAAATGATCTATCATTGTAATATAGCCCACTGCAAGGGGTATTCAACAGAAAGCAACCAGTTAATCGTAATGCCAGAATGGCACCCGAATTGTGTAACTTCATCAATCACACGAGATAAATTAGTTTGGGATTCAGGGACATAGCGTGACATTGTTCACTATATGTCCGTATATACCAATAGACTTCTGGAGTGAAAGGCAATTCCTCTCTGCTAATGATGCTGCTGCAAGAGATATCAAAAACAAGGGGAACCCTGGGATCCTTAGGGACCAAGTGTAATGCGTAGTTTCAGGAACAGAGGTCCCTAACCATAAATACATTTTGATAGCACTCATGGAAAAAATAATTATTTCCATGTGAAGTTCCACTGACTTAAAATGTTTACATTTTATTTCAAAAGATACATTTCACAGGAAAACATTTATAGGAATTACCCCTTGCAAAACACACAGGCAAGAAACAGTGACCAATAAACACGTACAACACTTGGTCACTTATTAGACAACAAATTACACTCCTGCACTGAAATATATATATTTTTAAATATAATCTAGTGGGTCAGAGTGTAGCTGGTGTAGCGTGGCACACGTGTAGTCTCCATTTTAGTTTCAACTCCTTAGGTTGACATCTCCTTCTAGGGGTGCTCTTTGCCACACTTTTCTGCTAACTCGTGAATGTCCTTTATGTGTATTTGTGATGGGCACTGATGCCCTGTAATCTGTACAGTTAGTACCAAGGTCACAGAAGAGGAATACTATGCCACTGTTTTTCTTTCTTTTTCAGCTCCTTATGAGACACTTCATTTTAGCTAGACAGCCCCAAATTAGGCGTTCTTCACCTCTGCCACAGTTGATAAGGGCAGCAGTTTATTATGTAAACAGCTGTAGTGCTAAAGCTCTTTGAGAGGAGCATTTCCATGCTTGGAATTATCATGGAACCACTGTAGACTGTGACTGAGACGCAGCTGTGCTGACTCCGACCTCCAGTCTGCTAAGGAATATACCCTGTGCACTACGACCAACTTCCTGAGACCTAAGGCCAAAGTTTGGGGATTAGACTACCCCAATTAATTTGGCAAAATGGTGCTCCTGCTATGCTCTCCTTAGTATAGTATTAGATACACATAGGAGTACAAAAGCATTAGCAACAATTTTCATGGTTGAATTTTGTTAGACTTTTTTACCATTCTAACACTGCTGATTACATTAACATGCCTTATCTTTCTGATAATTTCAGCTCAATATTTATGCACAAATATGATGCTTTCAATAAATGTTCGAAAATGTATTGCTTTTTCGTATTTACCTTGGGTGTGCAATACTGATAAAATATGAGGGTTAGATCTGTTTCCACAGATTCCTTGGGAATCAGAGTTTCATGTTCGAGGTTGCCAACAATATCTGTTACTCTGGTTGGTTTAGAGGTTAAATGTGTTACTGTGAGCCAGCCAAAACCCACCAACGCTCATGGATGATAAACGTGAACTAAGTCTCTATACTATTAGGTTTCTGTTGGTCTAATACACAGTCCTGCTATATTTGTAGAAACCCTATAACACTAGTAGAGATGGAGAGCCACATGATTTTATTTTTACTGCACAGATTACTAAGTCACGTATTGATCTAACTGGCGTGCCCCTAAATGAATGTGAACTAACTTATTTTGTAGATGTTTCCTGACTCAGAAATAAAGAAGGCACTCTAGTTGGTGGTTATGCTGCTTGCACTGCATGGCATGTGGTGAAGAGTTATAACTTGCCCACAATGAAATCAGCCCAAGTTGCAGAGCTTATTGCCCTCATCAGTGCCTGCATCCTACCCAAACAAAAGACGGTTAATGTGTACACAGACTTAAAGTATGCACTTAGAGTAGCACATTACTTTCAGCTCCTTTGCTTTTATTGTGTAGACTGATGCCCCGGACCAAGCTATGGGAAGGCGTCTTTATACAGCTTAGTCAAGATGGTGAAGAGCATTTAATCACTTTTCTCTCTCAAAAAGTCTCCCTAGCAAAAAGTGACTATTTCATTCTGGAAAAATAAACAACTAGCTAAAAGATCAGCTTTAATTGACAGTAGACATTTTGTACTTGGAGCCCAATTTCGAGTAGCGGTCCACACAAATGGCAGAGATTTCCAAGTTCTACAACATGTGTAATGTTGGCATAGTAGATAAAAACATTGGGCATTATTTTTTTCTTTTCTTTTTTCAGCAATTTGACTTTTTTTCTCACCTACATTTGCATCTCAGGAGATTTTACAGACTACTTATCTAGGTGGTATCCTGAATTCGAGAATTCCAAGTCTATGGAGATTATCATTGGTACTCGATCATTGATTTCTACAACTGCCTCTACATTTCTTGAGTCTAGCCATCAAGAAACCAAGGGCCTCATGTAGGTAAATAAATTTTACCGTTTCTTAAATACCGAGCCGTACCGAATCGGTAAATTAGAATCGGTAAGTTATATGTAGGTAAAAATTCGGTAACAGTTACCGATTCGGTAACATTCGGTAATCACGATTCGGAATCCAGCGAATCGGTAAATACCGAGGTGGTATTTACCGATTCGGAAAATACCGAGGTGGTATTTACCGAATCGGAAAATACCGAGGTGGAATTTACCGAATCGGAAAATACCGAATCGGTATGTACGGATTCGGCAAATAAAATCACATGACTTGACGAAACAGCTAATCCCGTGCAACCACAGCCCACCCAACCAGGAAGTGGCCACACCCAGGCAGGTGTACATAATTAGCCGACCCTGGAGAGTCTTGGAGTGCAGAGGAGAGGCAGGGAGCCGGTGCCTGTGCGAGCGGGAAAACGAACATCATGTCCAGCCAGAGAACACAGAGAGACGGAGGGGAAAGGAGGAGGAAGCTGAAATTTAGCCCCAAGGAACTCCAGGTGCTGGTGGAGGAGGTGGTGAAGCAGCACCAGAAGCTGTTCGGAAGGCAATCCCTGCAAGTGCCTGAGGCGGAAAAGCGCAACATATGGCTGGCCATCCAGGCCCAGGTGAATGCAGTGGGAGTGACCCACAGGGACATAGAGGTCCTAAAGAAGCGCTGGTATGACCTGAGGATTGTAACCAAGAGGAAGATGGGCGACATCCAGAAGGAGGCCAGCCAGACTGGAGGTGGAACCAACAGGGCACCTGCCCTCACCGAACTGGAGGAGCTGGTGGGGGCCACAATCGAGCAAGAGAGCGTCGTGGGTCTTGGGGACGCCGACAGCTCTGCCAGAGCCGCCACACAACAAGGTAAGACGAAAGCACAGCAATGTAGCACCCCCTATCCCTATCCCACATCCCCCATTGTGAAACGAGAATCACACTGCAGTCCACACGTGTCAGTGCAGACAGGCAATGCATTCCGGGAGATGTAGTCAGGGAAACACTAACCATGACGTAAATGTAACAGGGCAACAAGGCATGTCACGCACTCGAGGCACAAGGAGACAGAGGACATTTTGGAATGTGAAATGATTTATTGTGACGCTTTCAATGCAGCCCTTCGGGGACACTGAGCCATTGTTGTATTTCTGTCCACAGATGTGACATCATGCAAGACAGGGCATGCTGCAGGAGAGACGGCACACCGGCCACAAATATCACCTCTAGCCAGCACAAGTACAGACCAGGGAGCAGGCCCACTGGCACCCGCACCACCAACACAGGCAGCCTCGCCGCAGCCAGAGCCAGCATCACCTCGCCCAGAGCCAGCATCACCTCACCAAGAGCCAGCATCGCCACTCATGTTTGAGTCACCGGCCACATCTCCGCTTGCAGGTGTGAGAATGATGAGGCGTCCAGCAGCCAGGCTACGAGCCTTAGACACCTCGTCAGACGACAGCATGGGCCCTGACGAACTCACCATGTCCCAGGAAGGGAGCCATGCCACTGTGCCCCACACCTCACAGGCAGCACAGACGGGAGCAAGAGGGCGCCGCAGGTCGCGTGTCCAGAGTCCACCAGCACCCATTGACGGCCATGGTGTCTTCTTGGGTCTCGAGGGCCAAATGTTGAAGCAACAGCGCCTGCAAACAAAGGCAGTCATGTCAGTCCAGAGGCACATGCGGGTGATGAAAACCACATTAGTCACCATGGACAATAACATCAGCGGCATGGCTGCGGGCATTCGGGACATGTCCCAGTCAATCCAGCAGTTGTGCAGCAAATTAGATGCTGACATCGAAGCACGGCGCCGGGAACGCCAGAGAAGGGACACTACCAACAGGGCACTCAACCGTCTGGCAACGGCGACTTCTCTACTGTGCCGGCGCTCTGTGACGATGCAGGAGGGCCTAACACAGTGCTGCAGCGACCTGTCTCGGGGGATGGTGCAGGTGACAAGTGCACTAGGGGTGCTATTGACTAGTCAGGCGTCGACAACTGCTGCAGGGGATGCTGCGGAGAGCATCGACACCAGCAGCAGGAGCAGCATCACACCCCCCGTCCCAGAAGCACGCAGGAGCAGCAGGCGGCTTGGGGTTGGCTCTAGTGAGGATGCACAGGCCGTGCCATCCACCACTGCAGCGCGTATGCGCAAACATTGATGTGGCCCTGCTTAGCCACTTCCCATTGGGTGACGTAACCCTGGACTTACTTCTTGTATAGATGGGATATTGCCAGATTGGCTTGTTCATGTGTTCATGGCGTGGTGCCACATTAAACTACGTCATGACTTCTCACAACTGGCTGTGTCCCCTTACTTACTCAGAAATAGTTGCATGTGATCTCTGCCCGTCTCTCTCTCCCATCTATTGCAGTTGGCACTCTAGCTGCGTTGCCCTGTGGCTGTCCTGACTCATCCTCGTTGTCCTCAAAATATGTTAGTTCCACATCTGTCCCTTTTTTCGTGGCAAGGTTGTGCAGCATTGCACAAGTGGCAATAATCTTGCAGCAGGTGATGGGTTTGTACTGGCGTGCGCCTCCGCTCTTGTGGAGGCAGCGGAACCTGCTCTTCAGTAGTCCAAACGTGCGCTCCACCACATTGCGTGTTGTTTTGTGTGCCACGTTGTATCGTCTCTCACTCTGGGTTGCTGGGTGTAGGTAGGGAGTGAGGATGAATGACCGGCATGCATATGCACTGTCGCCTAGATGAGTAACAGGGTGACATCAGTCACATGCCTCTATACACTATGATTTGCAGGTTGCAAGGGGCGTCACTGTTACTTACCTAGCAGGTATCCCTCTCCGAATTCTCCTGCACTCAGTCGTGTGTAGATCCCACTATTCTGGAAGATGTAAGAGTCGTGGGTGCTTCCAGGAAACTTTGCAAAGATATCTGTGATGATGTTCCCTGCATCACAGATCACCTGCACATTGATGGAGTGGGTGGACTTCCTGTTCCTGTAGATGTGCTCTGTGTCAGCTGGTGGACAGATTGGGATGTGTGTACCATCAATACAGCCGATGACATGGGGGAACTGTGCCATGTGATAAAAGTCTGTTTTTGTTTTATGCAGTGCAGCCTGTGTGTTGGGGAAGCTGATGTAGTGGTGCATTCTCTGCATCATGGCATCCAGGAACTTCCTGAAGAAACGGGACAGGCAACTCTGGGATACCCCACCCACCGCAGCTATCACCACCTGATAACTGCCGGATGCCAGCAGATGTAGGCTGCAGAGCACCTGCACATGTGGGGGTATGGCGTGCGCCCTTCTTATTGGCTGGTCTAGGAGTGGGTGAAGGTCCCTGATTAAGTCCATGATGGTTTCGGGGTGTAGCCTGTACCTCTCATGTATCTCTGCATCAGTCAGCTGGAATAGTGTGATGCGCTGTCTGTAGATGCGTTCCTCCCGTCGCCAAACCCTCAGTCCTGCTGCCTGTAGACGTAGGCGCCTTGCAATGACATACATAGCGGCCATGTTGTCCACGCTGTTGCATTTTGGGATTGCTAATATGCACTGTTGATGGTTACCACCTGCTTTCAATCCGTGTTAATTACCGACTCTTATTTACCGATTTTCTTGCATTTCTTAATTACCGAGTGCTCCTACATGTCATTTTCATTTTTACCACTTCATATTTACCACTTCATATTTACCGATTCGTTAAGTATGTATTCGGTAAATCTGATTCGGTATTTTAGAATTCGGTATATATGATTCGGTATTTACCGCCTCATATTTACCGAAAGGTGGTTTTTGGACTCCTACATCTCACTTGTCTGAATACCGGTCGGTAACGGCATATTTACCGAAAATCGGCCGTTACCGACCGGTATTTGGCTACCTACATGAGGCCCCAAATGAGTTAATCTCCATGATCTATATAACCAGTTCCTTGATTTTATTTAAAGAATACGAATAGTCAGATTTTTATTCAAATCAAATTCATTATTCATACTTCAACGATGTCATGATTCATTAAATCTCCAAACACAAAGCTCAAAGAGTCACCACAGCAATTCATTTGACGGAAATTCGGGTGACCAACTCTTCCTCACAATGTTACAAGATGTATCTTATCTTTCAATGTCTATGCTCAAAATAAATCTGAAACACAAAGAAGAACAAGAAAGTTTTTAACACCTGAAATTCCCTCCAACCCTTCAGAGACCATCTCTATCCAATTCATAGTGGATCTACCTCCATCTGAGAATTGTACCACTACAAATCTTAAATGGATTTGTACACTAAAACGGCTCACTCGTCTGCCATGAAAAATTACCAAATGCATAAAAAATTTCACTCCAGCATATTTTGCCTCCATGAAAATTATCTCTGATCGTTGACTTCAATATGTTGGAAATTCCTTGTGTCATAAACTTTGCATCCAAAGGGTATTAACTTCTGTCTTTCACTTTCAAGCTAATCAGCAAAGTGAAAGATTAAATCAAATTCTTAAAATAATTTGAAAGGTGCTACATCTGTGCAGCCCAAGACAACAAGAAGGCTCTGCCACTATTAGGAGAGTTTGGATACAATAACTCCATCCATACTTCTATTGGATGGGTTTCTATCCATTGTTCTCCTTAACTGGAGAGTCAATGGAAACAGGTGATCTGGTATGCACATTTAAAAATGACTGGACAAGTTAAAGAAGGTCCAACATACATTATTTCAGACTTTGTAGGCTGCAACGTCAAAACAGAGATTACAGGCCATTTGGCATAGGCAACAAGTTCCTATTCAAGAGATAGGAGACAGAATTTGGTTATCCTCCATCAATTTACCTCAGTGAATCTATAGGTGTAGTTTTTCTCCAAGATTGCATGTCTCTTTTGAAATTTCCAAGAACATTAGTTCTGTCACTGTAAGGCTCAAGCTACCCCTGTCCTGTAGGGTCCATCCCTCCGTTTCCCATCTATTACCCTATTTTCAGTCTAAAAGATCTCAGCTTAAAAAGAGACCAGCTCCCATACTTGTTGATAGGTAACTTGGGTATGAAGCTCAGGAAATTTGGGACTCCTGATACTCTAGAGAGAAACTTCAATATCTTAATGATTGTAAGGGATCTAATCCTTGTGATAGTTCTTGGGAACCAGCAAAATAGAATCATGCTCCTCTTTTGGTTAATCAATGCTATGCTGAATTCCTCCATAAGCCAGGAGCTCCTAAGGGGAGGCATAGTTCAAAGATTTCTTCATTTGCCTTATTAGCGCCACGGTTGCACACAGGTTCAGTGGTCTCTGAGAGGGCTTTCTTCTTCTGCTGCCTCCTACTGCATACCTGCAAGCTTGTCATTTTGTTTTTGCTTCACGCGAGTCAGCACCCTGCTTCAGGACCACCAAATTCGACTACTGACTGCCTGCCAGATTATGAGTAATCTCGTGGTCTGAAAGGGCGGTCCTTTGGCGTTCCTATGCTAGTACCTATTAAAAAGGCACCACAATGGGAATGCCAAAGCCCGTTCTTGCACAGTATGAACTGTAAAGTCCATGCCATGCAGGAAAGGGGTTGACTGCACACAGTGGTGCCCCACATGGACCCCCCTGCAGGCACCCATTGGCCCTGAGGCAGCAGGGGGCCCTGTAGGGCCAAACAGGGGGCCCTGCAGGGCCCCTTTTGATTCCTCACCACCACAGTTTTCTGTGGCAGCGAGGAAACTTATAATATGCTTGGCAGTGCTGCAGTGGCACCACCGAGCATACTGCGGCCTCAAGATGACTGTGCTGATGCCAGGTATGGTGGAACTCATAATCAGGTCCTATGTGTCTCCCATCAGGAATGGTGCTTCCCAAAGAGGAGCGTAACACCTTGAGAAGCATGTTTACATGTATCTATACCCATAGGCATGGCACAACTTTATTGGCAGTACTCTCTGAAGTATTCAAACTAGTACAACATGAACACAGTTCAGAATCGTAAATGTGAACTACAAGTAATAATCTCAGACGTTTACACCGCTGTGGGTCATGTCATACTGGGTTCACAAGCCCTTAAACCCCATTTAAGACCTCAGGGTGATGTTGAAAGTTCCGTTAATGAAAAACCTGTAATAGAAAGTAAGAAGAAGCAGAGGAAGTAGAGAGAAAAAAAAAGACCTAATCTAACTATATCCCAGGACTCTAGTAGTGGCGGTTACAAGTTGAGGGACTGCAACAAGATTAAAAAGCAGGAACTGTAACAGTATACTGATCATCATTCCGGTAAAAGAGAGAAGCGATAGCACATTATAGAGCGTAGTGCGCTCACCAGGAGCACCATAGCATGTTTTAAAATTCCCGTTTTGCTCTTTCAGTTAAAATGTGCTTTTTATCATTGTACCCTGTTTTTACCTGCTATTCACCGCCACATACCTGCACATTAAAATATTGAACGCACCGCGTTTGGAGCGGGCCCCTTCCCCCATCTGCATTGCACTGCACTGCCTGAACGGCGGACATCTTGGGGAGGGCTGAGGATCGGAGCGGTCTAGTCGTCACAAGGACGCTAGACCGGTAATTAAGCCGGGTAAATTAGGCGGCCGGTTACTTGGAGATCATCATTCCGGTAACAGAGAGAAGCGATAGCACATTATAGAGCGTAGCGCGCTCACCAGGAGGACCATAGCATGTTTTAAAATTCCCGTTTTGCTCTTTCAGTTAAAATTTGCTTTTTATCATTGTACCCTGTTTTTACCTGCTATTCACCGCCACATACCTGCACATTAAAATATTGAACGCACCGCGTTTGGAGCGGGCCCCTTCCCCCATCTGCATTGCACTGCACTGCCTGAACGGCGGACATCTTGGGGAGGGCTGAGGATCGGAGCGGTCTAGTCGTCACAAGGACGCTAGACCGGTACTTAAGCCGGTCATGCTGACGCGCAGCGGGCACGCGCGGCGGGCTCGCCAGAGCATCGCCGGAGTCACGCCAGAGTCCAGCCCGTCTGCGCCCGTCCGCGCACGGACGGGCCCGGAGGCTAGGAGGTCTGGCCACAGGCTTGCCTACTCCTCAGAGGAGCTGCGCAGTCTGGATAAAGGTGAGCGGTGCCCGGATAGCGTAACCCTGATGACCATTAATAATCATGCTATATCTCGCCCTCATAAGGTTACTCCCTCTGGCCGGCGCTCCATTCTGAGGATTGCTAGCTTAAATACTAGATCACTCCACTGTCATCATGTGGAAGTCTATAGCCTGCTCCAGGACAATGACATCGATGTCCTTACCCTCTCGGAGACCTGGTTGGGTGATAACTCGATGCCTGACATCATTGCCGCTCTCCCAGGGGGCTATGATGCCATATGGCATAATCGCCCGGGAGGTGCCCGGGGGGGAGGGGTAGCAATACTCTTTAAAAAGAGCCTGTCAGTTGAAAGACTGTTATCTGAGTCAGTAGACCTAGCTGACCTGCTTGGAGTAAAGATAACCATGCATAAATCCTGCTGGGTGGTTTTGTCAGTTTATCGCCCCCCAAACTCTACCCCACTCTTTCATGATCTCTTTGGGCCTATTATGTCGGACCTATGTACTCGATATACGAAAATTCTGGTCACAGGAGATTTTAATCTGCATTGGGATAACCCCCATTGGGACTTGGCTACTCGTCAGTTGAATACCATAATGGCTGCCCTGAGTTTTACACAACTTGTGGATGTTCCCACACATATTAAAGGTCATGTTCTCGACCTTGTGTGGACGACTGACACAAATGTCACTCTTAAAGACGTCGTATCATGCATATGGTCAGACCACCATCTAGTGTCATGCGAGATACGTATTGATGGCCATATACATAATATATCGTCGGAAACCAGGAGAACCCGTAAATGGGCACAGGTTGATTTAATAGCTCTGACCAAGGCGCTACCGCTAATGAACCAGTCCTCGGATCTGGAACGTAGTCTTGACCGAGAATACACGGATCTAACGCGGAGCTTGGTTCAGGCTATCGACCAGATAGCGCCAGTAAGATCTCAGTTGATAAGAGGACCTGGTAAAGGGGCCCCCTGGTTTACGCCATCATTAAGAGAGCATAAAAGAAAGCTCAGAGCCCTGGAAAGAGGCTGGAGGAAAACTAAACAAGACACAGCTAGGAATACCTATAAAGCCTCCCTTAACATATATAAAAAGCTTATTGTCCTAGCTAAAGCAGAACATTATGAGTCCCGCCTGAGTAAGGCAACCAATGTCCAGAAAGAGACGTTTAAAATTCTGTCAGAGTTAAGTAAAAAACATGAAAACTCCAAGTCCCCTATAAATTGTAATTCCTTTCAGGTGTACTTTTTAGAAAAAGTTAAGACCATTATTATGGAAATAAAGAGTGGGATGGTAAATGGGACTGCCACAACTCCGGTCCCGTATAATTCAGCGGACTGTACTATTACAGCATTTCCAGAGCTGGATACTTTGAGTCTGGAGAAACTGATGGGAGGAATTAAATCTGGCTCTCCAGCAGATCCATGCCCACCCAGTGTCTTCCGTGCAGCCCGTCACTTATTGGAGGAATGTATTATCTCCCTCCTCAATAGATCTTTGGAAACAGGGTATTTACCGGTGGAATTCAAGGAGGCACGTGTAAGGCCTCTGTTGAAGAAATCTGGTGCGGATCCTGCTATATTGAAGAACGACAGGCCTATTTCCCAGCTGCCTTTCCTCTCAAAAATACTGGAACAACATGTATTAAAGTCCCTGTCCCTGTATCTGGAGTCTCACCATCTACTCCATGAGCGTCAGGCAGGTTTCCGAGCCCATCATAGCACCGAGTTGGTGATGCTCTCGGTGCTGGATGAATTAAGAGGCATGGCTGACTGTAAGAAACCGAGCGCCCTGATTTTGTTAGATCTATCAGCGGCTTTCGATACGGTCAGTCATGCCTTACTTTTGGAGAGACTGAATGACTTTGGGATCAAAGGCTTGGCCTTTAAGTGGTTGCAATCCTTCCTGTTGGGAAGGACACAAAGGATACAACTGGGGGATGAAACATCTGAGGTGGGATCCTTGGAATGTGGGGTGCCACAGGGCTCTGCCCTGTCCCCACTCCTATTTAATCTCTACCTACAACCTCTGATTGCATCTCTGGCCAGCAGGGGCTGTAGAGTCTTTAACTATGCGGACGACACGCAGCTGCTGCTGAGTGTCGACAATACTAGGACCGCACAACTCAACGCCCAAAACATTTTGAGGTACACTGTACAATGGATGACTGAAAATCTGCTGAAGATTAATCCTGATAAAACTGAGGTATTGGTGATTCCATCCACCGCCTCACCTTGGAGTGACCTTTACTGGCCAGCGGAGTTAGGCCCCGCCCCAAAAGCAAGTACGAATGTAAAGAGCTTGGGGCTCAAACTGGATTGTGACCTCTCAATGTCCAGTCAAATTTCCTCCGTGGTGGGAAGCTGTACAAATATCATTCGGCAATTGCGGAAGTTAACCCCTGTCCTCTCCCAATCAATGATGCGCTCAATCGTAGCAGCAACGGTCATCTCAAGGATAGACTATGGTAACGCTTTATATCTCGGATTTTTAGACTCCCAAGGAGAACGAAGGCCTCCCCCCTGCTACATAGTCTGCACTGGCTCCCCATTAAAGAGCGCGTGGAATTTAAGAACTTATGCACGGCTCATAAGGCAATTTACGGTCAGGCACCAGCCTACATTGCAGATCGTTTGGAGGTGTACAGCCCAGTGAGAACACTTAGATCCTCAGATTCTCAGTTATTGGTCTGCCCCCGTTACAAATGACTAACGAAGGGAGGTAGAGCCTTCTCTGTGTTAGTTCCTCAGCTATGGAACACGCTGCCTGAGGTGCTGCGCAAGGAGGGGAACCTCCTGCGGTTTAGAAGGATGCTAAAAACATTGTTGTTTAAAAGAATCCTGTGTGTAATTTAGATCAGAGTGTGCCTTTCATTCCATGTTGCCTAGTGTATTGTTGTTAACATCGATTTCCGAGCGCCTAGAGACCTGCAGGTGATTGGGCGCGATATAAATCAAAAATAACAATAACAATAACAATAACAATAGCCATTTGTCCTGTTCTTTTCAGGACACTGGTGGTAAACGGACAGAGGAACAGGATTGAGCCGAGCACTTAAGAAATGAAGGGTATAGTAAGCAAAAAAATGAATTCATGACAAGAGGCTGGGATCAGCGTAAAAAAGGAAGAGAAAGGTTTGGATTGCAAAACACAATTCAAAAAGAAAAAAAGCAGTAGGACTTTTTAAACATGCCGTGTCAGCTATGGATAATTCTGCAGAACGGGACTTTGGCAAAAGCATTGAGAGACAGCACAAAAGAAGTAATAATCGTGTGTCGTACTTTCCAGTAGTTTCTGGTAGTGAGTCTGATATAGGGAAAAATAGGATAACTTTTGTGCAAACACACACAGAGTTAAGGCCTGCAACATCTATGTTATGTTAAAGGACTTTTATATAGCGCAGATTCACCAACTGGTCTCTTCGCGCTTTGGAGAGGAAGATAGCGTCCTAGTACCGTGCAAAAACATAAGAAAAAGTGAGGTGTTATTCTAATGACTCTCTAAACAGGGTAGTTTTAAGAAGTTTCCTGAATTTCAAAAGAACGGGCTCCTTGCGCAGGTGTTCCGGCAGGTTATTCCAGAGATGTGGAAGAAGAGTCGAACAAGCCCTGCCCCCCTTGGAGGTGAGTTTAAACCGAGGGGGGACTAAAAGACCCGCCTCCGAGGACCGCAGAATACGTCTTGGGGTATATATTTGAAAGCGCTCCTTAATGTATGCAGGTGCCTGGCCGTATAGGGCTTTATGAGTGATGCAGAGGCCTTTGAAGATGGCTCTTTGCTTCATCGGCAGCCAGTGCAGTTTGGTAAGGAGGTCAGAGGCATGCGCCCTTCTGAGCAGGCCAAAAATCAGACGGGCTGCATCATTCTGCACCACCTGCAATTTCCTGATCAAGTAATGGCAGGCCAATGCACAAGGCGTTGCCATAATCCAGCCTTGAAATAATGGTAGCAGACACAATCATCTGCAATGAGGTCGTAGACAGGAGGGGCACAAGTTTACGTAATTGCCTCAGGAGGCCAATGCATGTCCCCACAACTGATGTAACTTGCCTAGCCATGGTGAGATCAGAGTCTATTTTAATACCTAAACTTTTCACCACAGGGACTGGGGAGGGCACAGACCCCAGCTCCCGTGGCCAAAAAAGTTCACACCATGGGCTATTTTTTGGGGGGACAGTCAGGACCTCTGTCTTGTCGGGATTGATCTTAAGCGAGTTGGCCGACATCCACTTTACGGTAAGCCGTAATATATTCTGAACTCTTTCCTGAGCTAGTCTCGAGTTATCAAGTTTTCCAAAAGTTGTGTATCATCGGCGTAGTTAAAAACTTGACAATCCATGTGTGCCAGCCTCTCCACCAGTGGTTGGAGGTATAGATTGAAAAGGAGAGGGGACAAAGCAGAACCCTGAGGGACTCCGCAGGTCAGAGAGCCCTTGTCTGATATCTGTTTGCCCAGTTGGACCCGCTGGGTACGCCCCGACAGAAAGGACTCCAGCCATTGGTATGCTAGTCCCTTAATACCTGCATCCGTAAGACGGGTCAGTAAAATTTTGTGGCTAACCGTATCGAATGCCGCTGATAGATCAAGTAAAATCAGGGCATTCAAAGTTTTCCTATCGGCAGCAAATTCTCAGCTCATCCAGGACAGACAGCATCACCAGCTCTGTGCTGTGATGGGCTCTAAAGCCCGCCTGTCTGACCTGGAGCAGCTTATGGTCCTCTAAAAATGTTGAAAGAGTTTTGAGGACATGTTGTTCCAAAAGCTTTGATACAAAGGGGAGCTGAGAAATCGGCCTGTAGTTTTTCAGGTCAGTCACATCCGCTCCCATCTTTTTCAACAAAGGTGTAACCCTGGCTTCTTTTAGGTCAGCTGGTACATAACCCGTTTCCAGCGAGGAATTTAGGAGACAGAGAGTCTGTTTCTCCATGCCCGTGATAGCCATACGAAAGATATCCGGGGAGCAAGGGTCTGCCGGAGAACCCGATTTTACCCTGTTTACCAAATGTTTTAAGGCTAGGGCATCAAGACAAGGGAAATGGGTGAGTTGAACACCCAGCGGAGCTGGGAGTGACTGAACTCTAACCGGCATCAGGGAGCTTCGACCGAGATCAGTCTCTTCGATCTCTAAGAGGATGTCCTTAACTTTACGAAGAAAGAACAATTGGTAAGCGTTACAATCACAGAAGTTTCAAGTTAAAAGCAGCTTTACCCCTCAGTAGAAATACAGGCCCAGGACTCTGCAAGAAAAATAGGTCAGAAAATAGCCTTTTACAAAAGACAATGGGGCATATTAATAAGAACGGCGTTAAAATTATCACCGCTTTAGCGGCAGGAAACTGCCGCTAAAGCGGCGATAATGGGCTTGATAATATGCCTTTGAGAATTCCAATAGAAGCCCATGTTCTGGTGTGAACCTGGGCTTCTATTGGAATTCTCAAGGGCATATTATCAAGCCCATTATCGCCGCTTTAGCGGTAGTTTCCTGCTGCTAAAGCGGCGATAATTTTAATGCCGTTCTTGATAATATGCCCCAATGAGTTTAGCTGAACTTATCAGGTCACACAGTTTGTTGAAAGGTCAGGAAATGGCCTGCAGCCACAAAGATAAGCTACTGCATGAAGCGTAGATCATATCTTCTTCCAGACTCGGGAAACCAGTAGTGTTTTAAACGTTGGAACTACAAAAACCACAAACCACAAGTCCATCTGCTAGAGAGATTGATCTGGAAGGTTTCAATCATGTCTTTTGTAATCGAGTTACTAATGCATGAACACATAGATTAAGCACACACACAAAAAGCGTTAGTCAAAAATATAACCACTTCCTTCACAGGAAAACAGATGTGTGTAAGAAAGTCTGAGAATAGGAAAACCACCAAGGAGGTTTCTGCCAATATGAGATGCGAGGGCCAAGTGGGCCATATCTATATGTGCTTTGTTTTCAGGAAATTGTTTTAACTGTTGATTTTAATCTAGTCATTTGTGACGTACATCCTATGCTTGTAACTTTTTTCTCTTGTGGTTTTAGACTATATAAGTCAATGCTTTTGAACTGTTCGTTGGACATCAGACTCCAGTCTTTGCTGAGCATGGCTGATCTCCCCAGCAGATTAATGCATTAAACCATATTGTATTGTCAACCTGCTTCTGTGTTATTTTTACAGAGATTTTTCCCTTCAACATCGTGGCGAGCTGAGCCCGGACTTCCACTTCATCTTGCCTCCTGCCACTCCCTGGGCACTGCCTGTCCTTATGGAAATAGTTTTGTGCAACTAAAAGAAGGTAAGAAGACGCCAGTTAGAAAGTCTTCACATTTCTCTGGGACAGATGGGGCTTGGGAGTTGGTATTCTTCAAAAGTGAGAACTATGCGAATGTCGTCCCTTATATCTTACAGGTAGCATGTTGACAGTATAATGTGTCTTATGGTATTATTTTTCTATGAATGTTTATATGTGGGGAAATGCATGCATGATTGTGCACTGACACACTGACACACTAACAAGGACTAGAGCTCCGGTGGTAAGTCGGAAGGTACTTGGGGACCTGGCTAAAAAGGCCAGAAGTGGTCAGGAAAGAGTAGGACTTGAAGCTGGACAGTCAGCGTACGTTCTGATGTTGTGGCAAAGAAACAGGTGAAAACCTGGTGTTCATTGGAACTTTATTCTGAGTAAGAGCAAAACAATTCAAGTCATCTCAGACTTTAAGTCTGAAAGTCACAGTCAGTAGTTACAGGCAGTGAAGTATATCCTCCTTGTGAGTTCGGGATAAGCGACCAACTGCAGCAGCAGCAGTAGTAGTAGTTTTTGCCCTAGTATGAAGTTTTAGAGTACATTAATATGCCTATGGAGATGTGAATAGAATTAAGGACACACATTAATGTTATTTTGTAGTGTTGTGCTGTTTATACTTAGGATTTCTGAATTGTGTGAAATACAGTAGAGTTTTAGGAAAGGGATTTTTATTTTTATTTAGCCAAATGTCTCAAGGGCCTACAGGTACCCAACCACAACTGATTCCCGAATTAATGATGCATTTTTATAACAGGCTCCCTGTGGCCCTTTCTAACGGTACTGACCCTGGTTAGCCAGCAATCCCAATACCATCAGATAACACTTTAATGTAAGAGGTTTGTGAGTGCCTCCCGGGGGGGGCCTAGCTTTTTGCGGTGGAGGGCAGCGTTAGTGAGATGGGCGGGGGCGGAGGGCACGCTCCGGGTGCAGTTGGCTTTTCGGAGAGACGATGAGAAAGCACTAGCGGCGGCCAGGGCATGGGAAGCGTTGGTGGTGGAACTCCAGGGGCTGATATCTGAGGTAGGGGAAGGAGGGAGCACATCGGATAGGCAAGAGGCGGGGGGGACTGGGGAGTGAGATGGGAATGGAGGCGGTCCCTGGACACATACAAGAGGCCTGGACAAGAGGGAAGGTCTGCTTGCTCAGGGAGGGGTTGAGCACCCGTACATAATTTACTTGGAAGGGGGGCACATCGGGGGAGAGGTAGGAGATGGGGGCGCACTGACATGGGGGTGGGGAGGGGAGGGAACGAGTTGGGGTTGGGAGGGACGGTACTTCTCTTGGACACGGGGAATCGCTGAGTAATGAACAGTACTCCTGGGGGGGATGGGGAAGTTGGACAGAACGTTGGATTGTTGGTTTGGAAAACAATAAAAATGTTTCAACAAAAAAAAAAAAAAAGAGGTTTGTGAGTGCCTAGGTATTGACTATACATCACCACTAGGTCTCCTAACAACATACATTGATGTGACAGTAAACCTCCTGTCAGATAACTAAAAAGATCGGTCCCAAAGAAGTAAACACAAAGACAATGTCCTCCACATTACAGTGATTAAGAGTAGTGTACAGCAACCTCATGAACCCCACAACAAATAATGATGCTATCAATTATTATCCCTATAGTCAAACCTTAGAGCCTCCAGATTGGAGCCTAGAAGAACTATTAAATAGTATAGATGAGGACCTGATTAGCTATTTTTAAGGTACACATACCATAGAATAAATAACAGATATATTTGATAGGAACGTCCTTAATTTTCTTGCAGGTGATTCTGAACAGGACCTTTCTACACTTAAGTTATTGGAAGTGGTTTTGAATTCTTCAAAACTTATTGCAGTGGTTCACCTCACAGTGAGACACCCCCAAGAAGGGCCCCCAAGAAATTAACTCATTACCTATGTAAGTAGCAAGGAGAATTACCTGAAGGAAATCTACCATAATAACCCATGAGGTAGATAAGGGTATCAGGTGGGAAGTATAATAGAACTGAGAATAAGCAATTTCATTAGGTAGAGTAAACACTTATAACAGGGACAAGTTAGGCCCAAATATAAGACTATACAGAGGCCAAGTACACCGCATAAATAATGGAGACCCCTTTAGAACACATGGTTAAGGTGTTCCCTGGCGACAAGGACAAAATAGAGAAATATTGTAAGGAGTGGCATAAGACAATATCAAAACCTGAACATGCATGGCCTGAAAAGGGCTCATTTGACAACATAACGTTAGGTCATATGACCACCCTCTTACAAAGCAAATATAATAGGAAGAAATTAGAAAAAAGGAAGACCATCTTAGATCAGTGGAAGGTATTTTGTGAAACACACGAGAAGGAGACTAAGAGACGGTCTCAGTCCCATCCTTCAGCTCCTCCACCCCCGTACCAAGAGGCACAAGCAAGTTTAAACATTGCAAAGGTACACGGCATGTATACAATGCAGGCTAATACATTAAACACACTTCACACCTCCTCACACCTGCCTGCTGTAGGATATTCAGATCCTGAGTGTAGCCCACCATCAGAATCATCTTCCAAACACAGTGATTATGTCCGGCTAACGCCACGCCCAAGAATGGCTAGCCCACCTTAGGAGATGCCAAGGGGAGACACCAATAAATATGTAGGAACAGTTGATGCTACCTTTACACTTCATTTAGAAGATGAAACTACACCTACAGAGAAAGATAAAAGTGAAGGTCAGCATCCAAAATTGGATTCAAAGGACACACAGAGAGGAGGTGTTACTAGGAAAACAGTCAGTGGTCCAAGGAATTCAAACCCCGAGAGTGAGAGGACAGGAAAGTTAGCCTTTACACCAAAAACACCTCCTGCAGAATGCTGGAGGCTGACAGAGGAGGGTGGCGATAACAAGTGGGTCAAGATAAGGGAAGATGGACAGATGGACACAAGAACATTCTGGGAAACAGAGGAGGTGCCCTTGTGGCATCGGAGGACACTAGAAAGGTCACAAATGATAGAACACCAAAGCTCAGAGGATTTCCTCCGTGCACATAACCTCTTAGGTGAAGAAGACATGAGGTCAGAGAGATCTTACATAGGATCGGATGGGGCATTAGATGATGTTACAGAGCATGTTAATAGAGTGTCCATCATTAACGACTATGATAGAGAACAGTTTTATCAAAGGTGGACGAACCCGAAGGTGTTGGTACAATCACTGTGAAGCAGTGATAGGGAACCCACTAGGTTAGTTAAAAGGCCCCTCACACACCAACCTGGTTGGTGTCATGCTTCATCATAGGGTCCCAAACCGGGTGGCCGAGTGCCTCCCGGTTGTGCTGCGACGTCTGGCTACAGCGGAGCTGGTGTGGTGCAGAAGTGTGATGTAGTGAAGGTTTAAAAATATCTCTGAGAGTCCTTGCCGAGGTAAATTTATTATTGGCGGCTCAGGATATATTAAAATTAAACTATGTGGTGCAACTACGAAAGAGGTTAGTTTCTAATAGTTGTATGTGTGGTAGGTCTACATGTTTCAGCCCACTTCAGAGTGTCAGGGGCTTTCGTCAGGACCAGTGAGTGAAGTGAGTGGCAAAGTGAAGGGTGCCACGTGATTGGTGAAAAAATAAAAAGATTTTAATTATCTACACACTCGCTAAGGTGTGTGGAATCGGTGTCTGCACACTGGCGGACACCGCAGCGAAAAATAACCTGTGGGAGAAAAGAACATAGCACAAAGACATGTAAAGCAGTGACATTTTGTGCTGAGTATCGCCGCAACTATAAAATGCAATCTTCCGTGCTGTGATGTAACCAACACTTGCAGACGGTCGTGTCTGTGGCCACACGCATACTATACTTGTGTGGCATGCTGCTATAGTCTCACACTGATCACTGATAGCTGATAAGAGGACGCATGCGTCCTGTGAACTCTATCGTTAAGAAGGTGAAAAGCAAGACAGACAACAAGACAGGCAATGAGGATTGTGAACTATCTTCATGGGGTGCCTGGTGGAGGCAATGGGCACCTCGGAAGGTGGTGCCGTGTGGCCACCGAGTGGTCGGACTATGTCGTAAATACCCAGTACGCACTGGTGGGATAGGCTTTCCAGGTGACAGTGCGCGTTACTTGTGAGGTGCTGGGTACAGGAAGGGGAAGTACCCCTGTGTGGCGCGCTGTGGTAACGGGAGGAGGGGATGACAAACAAAAGAAGATAAAAAGATAAAAAGGAATTACACTATGGCTGAGTATTGATCGCTGCTCAGGAAAGGGAAGGAGTGCGCTCCTTAAATCACAAATTCTGTGGGGAGGAAGGAAAAAGCAGGCATGAGGGTCGGGACATCAAGAGCAGATGCAGTCCGACAGAGAAACAGCGCGCGTCACCTTACTTGGTCAAGAAGCAGCACCTGTATTCCACCTACTAAGGGCTCCTGGATCCCGGATGGTGAAGTGTCCATGGCGGAGGGAGAATAAATAGTGGTAGGAGCCATGGTTTACGTGCTGATTGACCAGTGGGCGCGGGCTGGGCAAAGAGGTCTGCGCATGTGTCAGGCAGGGCTGTTAGCTGTGCGCGCATGCGTAGGGTGGAGTGCGAGCATGCGAGGAGGTCGCTACTCCGGCGCGCATGCGCAGAGGAGCTGAGAAGCAGCAATGGGGAGATCGCGAGCAAAAATAGAGGAACAGGGACGGGCATGTGGGCACTGGATGCCAATTGATTGTCTCGGTGCCGAAGATGAGCCCTGCGTGAGGCTGGCGTGAGGTGGAGAAAAACATTAAAAGCACAGATGTCTGCTGGCATCTGGCTGGTAACAGGTGGACAATAAAGGCAGCTACACGAATGAATGAGAGGTGGGGGCTACTGAGTCTGCCAGGGAGGTGGAAGGACGCAATGCTGGCATAGGTAGCTACAGGAGGACAAGTCAAGGGGTGGGAGGGGCGGGATTAGGATCTCCTGAGGCTATTCCATGGGATATTATCATTAAGTCCAGTGGTGTGACTGGACAGACGATATATCCATCTTTGCTCCTGTTCCAAGAGGCGACTCTGGATATTAGGTAGGTTGTGGTCCAGGGCCTCTAGAACAACCCATCTCATGTCATTGGTCGTGTGGCCTTTTTCTAGAAAATGGTTAGTCATTTTAGTGGTGTTTTTCTTGCAGCGTATTGTACTGCGATGTTCACAGATCCTGGTTTTTATTTTGCGAGTGGTCATACCAATGTAGGTGAGGTTGCATGGGCAAGTGATCCGGTACACAACATTTTCCGTGTTGCAGTTCGTATGCTTGCGGAGTTCCCAAGTTTTCCCCGGTTCAAGATTCAGTTGTTTGGTCGTCTCAGTAATATGGCAGACACTGCAATTGCCGCATGGGAAATGCCCTTTGACGTTGGGGAGACCCCAGGCGTTGAGGACCGTGTTGGTGGGTTTGGGAAAGCAGATCGGTCTGGTAGATACGATGGGGTCCTTGATGGTGCGGGCTCTTTTGTTGGCTAGGAGGGGAGGTTCCCAGTTGAGTTTGCCCGTATTCAAGATTCTCCAGTTTTTCTTTTTTTTTTTTTTTTTATAACTCTTTTTATTAAAGAAACATCGACAACAAGGCATAGTTTCATAAGAACACCGCAGAGGCATTGGCAAGCACAAGGATTCAGCAATGCATAACACATTTATACAGTTGGAGTTACGGGGAAGGGGAGACATCGTCGTCGTAGAGTCTGGGAGGGGTACATATTTCACCTCGGTATAAGTTCCAGGGGGTCCAGATTTTGGACCATTTTCTGGGGCAGCCCCTTGCAATGTAAACAGATTTTTCTCGCTGCATGCACCAATCAAGGTCCTTTTCCCAGTCATTTATTGCAGGTGCCTGGGCAGCCCCCCAGTGTTGCGCAATGTTCCTCTTGGCTATCATACAGGCAAGTGTCACCCAGTGTATGGCGTAGGCATTGAGGTCTGTGGGCTCCCAAATATTTAGGAGGCATCTAGGAGCTTCCGGCCGGATGTCAATCTCGAGGGTTTCACTCATGATGGCATGTATCTTGTGCCAATACTCCTGGATGAACCTGCAGTGCCAGAGGATGTGTGTGAAGATACCTGGCTGGGAACACCCACGTCTGCATGACCCATCTGTGTGTCCCCCCATATGTACCAATTGGGGCCCCGTAATATATGTTCTGTGTAGAATTTTTAATTGCACCAGGCGGAGCCGGGCTGAGATTGCTACCGTTTTGGGGGATGAAATGGCCGTCTGCCACCCTTCGTCGTCTAGTTCTATTCCGTCCTCAGTCCATTTTTCCCGCAGTAGGGTCAGGGGGTCAGGTATGTTATTAATTATCTTCCTGTAAGTCAGAGATATGGCACGCTCTGGGAGATATCCATCAAGGAGTCTGTCCTCCAGCGGGGAGTTAGCTGGTAGGGCGGCGTCCCTTGGCAAAGCGGCCTGTAGCGCGTGGCGGACCTGAAGATATCTGAACAACTCTGAGTCAGCCATTGAGTGTTGCGTCTGGAGCGTGTTAAACGACTTCACTCCCTCCGCCGTCCAGAGATCTCCGATAGTGGAAATACCGATAAGGTCCCACTTATCAAAACCTTTTGAGTCGCCCAGGTATCCTAACTTTTGTGAGTCCCAGAGCGGGGTGGCTAGCGTAAGTTTGTTCGCCCAACCCAGCGATTTTGTCGCCGTATGCCATACCCTAACCGTGTGGTTGGTGGGCCCCGTAAGCGTGATCTTGCCAGGTGTGGAGTACAGTGCACGGTTGTAGGTCCCGCCGGGGAGTAGCCAGCGGTCCATACGAAATCCAGGGGCGTCAGGGGGGGCCATAAGTGCCATGGTTGATGGCTGTGAGGTGAGCCGCCCAATAGTATTTTTTAATGTCAGGCAGCCCAATTCCACCGTCATACCACCCAAGTGTGAGCTTTGTGAAGGCTATACGTGGCCGTCCATCCCAGAGGAGGTCCCTCTGCAGGCTCTCGATCTCCCTAAAGTATGAATTGGGCACAGGGTCCGCGGCGTTCTGAAGTGCGTATAGAAAGCGTGGGAGGGACATCATTTTGAACAGCGCTGCCTTGCCCAACAAGGAAATAGGGAGCGTTTTCCAATGTACGATGTCGGTTTTGAGGCGTTGCAAGGGTGGGCCCAAATTGCGGGAATATCGGAAAGTTGGATCTAGGGAGATAAATATGCCCAGGTACGTGAAACCGTCTGCGGCCACCGATATCGGGCAGTTCCGAGGCAATTGAGGGGAGGTCCCACTTAAAACATATATGAGAGACTTCTGCCAATTGATCCGGAATCCAGAGTAACGCCCGAAGACGTTTAGGATGTCGAACAGTACAATAAGGGATCTCTTAGGGGAGGCGAGGTAGAGGAGGAGATAGTCAGCGTACAAAGAGATACGGTCCTCCCAGCCCGGCGCCCATTGTAATCCGCGGATGACCACATCGTTGCGTATCCATGCTGCTAGGGGTTCAAGGGCCAGAGCGAATAGGAGCGGGGAGAGGGGGCAGCCCTGTCTGGTGCCGCGACCCAGCACAAAGGGGGCGGATTGTCTGTTATTGACGACCACCTGTGCCATAGGGTGAGCATATAGGAGTTTCACCCAATTGATAAAGACCGGGCCAAAACCAAATTTTGCTAGTACTGCAAACAGGTAGTTCCATTCGATGGTATCAAAGGCCATAGTAGCGTCTAGGGACGCGACAATGGCGTCCTCGCGTATGGTTGGGGCCCTACCCAGTACTCCGTGCACCCTGCGGAGGTTAAGGGCGGTATTGCGCCGAGGCATGAATCCGGATTGGTCTGGATGGACAAGGTCCCCTATGACCTTGATCAGTCTGTTAGAGAGTACTTTAGCTAGGATTTTGGGCTCGGCGTTAAGTAGGGAGATGGGCCTATAGGAGGAGCAGTCGGTTTTGGGTTTCCCTTCTTTGTATATGGTGACGATGGTGGCCAGGCGCTGGTCTAACGGTAGTGTTCCCGTCTCTAGACTGGAGTTATACATGGATTGGAGATAGTGTCCCAGTTTGTCAGGGCGGAGCTTGTAGAGCTCGATAGGGATACCATTGGGGCCGAGAGCTTTACCCGGCCGAAGCGTCCGAATTGCCAGCGCGATTTCGTCCGTAGAGAGGGAGCTATCTAGAAATTGGCGACTCGTATCTGGCAGGGTAGGGAGGGAGATGTCTCTGAGTAGGGCGATAGAATCCTCGAGTGTGTGAGGGGCCACCGAAGTATACACTTTTTGGTAGTGGGCCGCAAATTGGGTAGCTATGGCTTGGGGGTCTGTCACAGGGTTACCGTCGGTCCCTCGGAGTTCAGGCACCAGACGACTAGCACGTTCCCTCTTGTCTAGCCAGGCGAGTAATTTCCCCGCCTTGTCTCCCCAGTCGTATATACGGCCCAGTTTTTCCTGTCCCATTATTTTGGCGCGCTCTGTGACCAGGGCTCTATACTCGTCCTGGCAGAGTCGTAGCTCGTGTAGCACATCAGGTGTGGGGTTTGAGTTGACAGTCTGCTCCAGACGGTGTACCCTATGTTCGACATCGGAGATGTCTTTCAGTCTGTCTTTCCTTGCACCCGCTATTAGGGAAAGGGCCTGCCCTCGGACCACAGTTTTGAACGCTTCCCAGAGTGTTTGGGGGGAGTCAACGGTATGCTCGTTTTCTGTAAAGTAGTCATCTATGGATTTGAGCAGATCTTTTCGTATCTTGGGGTTTTTGAAGTGCCATGGGTTGAGGGGGGCAATGCGTCCGACTTGCGCATGATCCAGGACGATATGCGTCCAGAGGGGGGAGTGATCAGAGATACCCCTGGGCAGATGTCTGATCTCGTGGACATTGGCAATCTGGGAGGCGGGGGCAAGAATGTAATCTAAGCGGGAGAGGCTGCGATGTGCATGAGAATAAAAGGTGTGTTGTATTTTATCTGGGTGGTAGGCTCTCCACACATCTACTAGACCCATTGCGTCCAGGAAGCTAGAGAGCGAGTGTGTCGCTGCGGGCAAGGGGCGCGGCGGGTGCCTGTCCAACTCGCCGGATACGACAGAGTTAAAGTCACCGCCCATGACAAGGTGACCCACTGGCAGTGTGAGTAGTAGAGCACTAAGGTCGGTAAAAGTCGTCAATTGCAGTCCAGGGGGTGCATAAACAGAGAGGAAGGTTGTAGTGTGGCCCTCCCACGTGCCTGTGACACCCACGTAGCGCCCAAGGTCGTCTGTGAATGTGGAGACAATCGACACTGGGAAGGATTTCCTAACCATGATGCCCACACCCCTCAACCCAGACGTGAAGCCCGCATGTGCCGCCATCGAATACCCCCACCTATTCAGTGCCCCACAGTTGTTGCCCAGCAGATGCGTTTCTTGGAGTAAAACTATGTCCGGGGAGAGTCGTTTGACGTGTTGGGTCACTACACTGCGCTTGATCTTGTCCCCCAGCCCGTTTACGTTCCAACTTAAGATTTTGACCTCCTTGTTGCGTTGCGTACCCATTTGTGTGTCGGTGGTGCATATGGTTGCGGTGTAAAGTTAGAGACCATGCCGTCGAACACATTAACATAAATACTAACCAAGAAAAAATACATTCCCTCCCAAATTCCCCCCTCCCTGCTTCCCTGCACTCTGGGCCTCAAACTGCCCATCTGAACAACAAATGCAGAGTGCCTGTCGCCCATCAAACAAAATGAGAAAAAAGGAGAAAAACCAGCTAAAGAAAGAACGTGGGGGGGAGGCTTCAACCGTGCCCCGATCCTCACTCTCAATGGTAATCACATCGGAATCAATGTTCAGGAGGGTCAGACTGAGCAGTTCCCTGCAATGCCCCAGTGAAGCACAAGTCCCAGCATTAGGCGCCACAGGGGAGTCTTCAGGTCAATTCCACACATACCGGAAGACAGCGACATCGAGATCGTGTCAGTGTTGCTACGCCCCCGCCTCCCGCAAATCAGCTACCCGAGGGGCCGCTCCCTCCTCGGTCTCCTCGGCTGTCCAGCCAGTCCGATGCGGCCTCTGGATGGTCGAAAAAGTGTGTTTCCCCCTCCGCTTCTACACGCAATCTCGCTGGAAAGAGCATGGCATATTTGAGGTCAGCGGCCCGGAGACGTTTTTTGACTTCTTGAAACGTGCGGCGACGCATCTGCACCCCGCGGGTAAAGTCAGGGAAAAAGGTAATAGTAGCATTATCAAGGCGGAGCGGGGGGGCAACTCTGGCGGTCTGGAGGATAGTGTCCCTGTCGCGGTAGTTGAGCAGACGGGCCAGTATGGGGCGGGGTGGCGCCCCTGGCCTCGGGCGGCCCCCCGGAATCCTGTGTGCCCTCTCCACAACAAAGAGCTTGGAGAGTCCCTTAGGTTGCAGTTTAGTCGTGATTAAGTTCTCGATGAATAGGTCAACAGCAGGGCCCTCCATTTTTTCCGGCACCCCTAGGACACGGACGTTGTTGCGCCTCATCCTTCCCTCATAGTCATCGAGCTCATCTTCTGCAAATTTACGGAAGGCCTGAAGCTCCGCAACCTCTGTTTGAAGCTGAGAGGTATCGCCCATGAGGCCTGTGGTGGTGGTTTCAAGCTGTTGCACTTTCTCTCGATAATTGGCGAGGTCGGCCCTGATGAGCGTCATCTCTGAGGAGAGAGTGTCTATAGACGTGCGAATGCCCGTAATGGCTGCCATGAGGTCCTTCATAGTGGGCTCAGGGGGCGTTGGATCTGCGCCACTCTTGGGCATGTCTCCCTGCGCCCTCTTGTCGGGCAGGTCCGACTTTGTGCAGGCATAGCGATCCAGCTTGCTTTGCTGAGATGGCCTGGCCCCCTTAGCTCCAGACATCTCGCTGCCCCCAGCCAGTCCAGCGGCGTCGCTAGAGGTGAGCGAGCGCGGTCAAGATCTCAACGTGGGAATGGCGTCTGAAAAGGGGCGTCCGTAAATTATCTCTGCCGCACACCCCCGGCCAGGAGAGGTCCACGTTGTGGCCGCCTACACTTATAGGAGGTCGTAAAGGGTCCCGCCAGTTACAGGGAAGCTCGCCCACCCCCGAGTCACCATGCACTCACCGCGTGAACCTGAGGGCCAGCAGGGGGTCACAGCGCGCCGGGTCGCCAGGGCCCCAGGGAGCAATGTCATTCAAGGTCCGGGAATAGGCCACTCTCAGCGCCGAGTTCAAAGACGCGCCTCAGATAGCTCCCGTATGGGGCACATAGGCACTCCGCAACAGGCAGCCGGGCACACAGGAGGGAGCGCCCCAGTCCGCAATCCCCCCGCAGTCACACTCCCACGCTGTACCTTGGAGCAGGGAACATCGCTCTCCGCACTCGGGGCACACTCAACTCCGGCGACCGCCGGCAGTCCCCAGCGCTCAAAACGGATGGCGAGGGAAGAAGTCACCTCCTCAATGGCGCTGGCGGAGTCTCCTCAGCAAGGCTCATCTCCTTTGATATGCCCCCAGGGGGTGTCTCGGGGGGGGGGGGGGAACAGCGCCAAGGAGCAGTGCAGCGCGCACCCTCGAGAGGAGATCCGATAAGTTGGCGCCAAAGCGCTGCCGTCACTCGATCGCCGCCTCGGCCGCTTCCGGTGAGCCGCGGCCGGACGTACAGTCACGCAATGCCGGCGTCTGGGCCACCTCAGTCCCCGGTCGCGGGAGTGTCACAGGGCCCCAAGCAGCGGAAGCTGTAGCGTCGGGACGGAGGCAGCGCCGGGGCTCCACCAAGCAGCGGCAGGGATCGCCAGTCCTGGAGCGTTGGTTCTCGGTGCAGGATGTCAGGATAGATGACAGGATGGTGTAGTGAGAGGAGGTTTACGGCGGAGCCGAGGCACTAAGCGTCCATCTTGCCTCGCGGTCAGGCCACGCCCCCCTCTCCAGTTTTTCTTAATGATTTGGGCAACTTTGTTGGTCACTGTGTTGAAGGTGGTCACACATGTGAGTGGCGGACTGGTAGGTGCCTTAATATAGTTCTCCAGTAGGCCCTCGCGATTTTGGTTTCTGGCCCTCTTGTTAGCTGTCTTGGTTATCTTATGAGGATAACCTCGTTGGTGCAACTTGTGGCAAAGGTCTGGTGCCTGTACCTTGTAATCCTTGGTGTCACTACAATTTCTGCGGAGGCGAAGAAATTGGCCATATGGAAGGTTCTCACGGAGGGCTCGAGGGTGGAAACTGGTAAAGTGTAGTAGGGAATTGCGAGCCGTAGGTTTGAAGTGAGTCTTGCTCACAAGACCTCCTGATGCTGCTTTTATGTCCAGGTCTAGGAAAGTGGTCCGGTGCCTATCTGAGCTGTGTGTGAACCTCAGATTAGGGTCGCACGTATTGATCCATTCACAAAAGGAGGCCAATGATTCTTCTGATCCCTCCCAGATCAGGAGGATATCATCAATGTATCGTTTGTAGAATTTGATTTGAGGAATGCGTGGTGAGTTGTTGTTGAGGAGGTGTTTGGTCTCAAAATGGAAGACATACAGGCCCGCTATGCTGGGGGCGAAAACGCTGCCCATTGAAGTGCCGTACTTCTGGAGATAGAGCTTGCCTTCATATTCAAAGTAGTTTTCTTTGAGCGCTAGTGTTGCGCATTTGAGTACAAAGGAAGGAGGGGTGCGGTATTGCCAGTCGGTGTTGTTGAGAGCCTCTTCTAATACTTTGAGGGTGTCGTCTTGAGGGAGGCTTGTGTACAGGCTCTCTACATCAAGTGACACCAAGAAGGAGGTGTTGGGGTCGTAGCGTATGTCCGCTAGAAGACCTAGAAGGTCTTTGGTATCTTTGAGATATGTGCTGGTAGATTGAACCAATGGTTGCAAGAAATGATCACAAAAACGTGAAAGGGGTTCTAATAGAGACCCGATGCCGGAGACAATGGGGCGTCCCGGGGGAGGGGTTTTGTTCTTATGGATCTTCGGAACAGTGTAAAAATATGGTATTTTGCCTTGTGTGGTTGTGAGAAATTTGGCCTTGTTCTTGGATATTTGGCCAGAGTCTTCCGCATCATCCACTATGGATTGTATGCGAGTCATCAGGGAGGGGGTGGGGTCATGTGTGAGCAACTCATAATTTTTGGTGTCATTTAGTAGGCGCTCACACTCGTGGTGGTAGTCCTCTTTATTGAGTATTACCGTGCCTCCCCCTTTATCATCTGGTTTGATAACGATCTCTGGGTTATGCTTCAGTGATTGTAGGGCCATGCGTTCCGCCTTGCTGGTGTTTTGGAACATGTGGGGTTCTTTGAGGGCTTCAATTTCTTTGAACACTGCTCGTATACCAAGATCTCGGGTGGTGTGGAGCATGGTGGAGGTATGAATGTCGATTTGGCTCTAAGGGTAGTGTCCCCTTGGTCTCCCGGGTCAGTGAGTGCGGGTGCATTCTCAAATAAAGCCTTGAGTTTAAGTTTGCGAAAGAATTCCGCTAGTTCGCAGTGCAGCTTGAATTTGTCAAGTTTGGTTGTCGGGGCATAGCCAAGTCCTTTTTCTAGGATGGCCACTTCAGTGGGTGTTAAGACATGTTTGGAAAGGTTAGTGACAAGGCTCAGCGTGTGCTCGGGCCTGGTTGTAGGTCTCTGGTTTGGCTCCTTGTCTGAGCACCCTGCTGTGGATTGTCTTGCCAGTGTACCGTGTTCCCTCTGCGTCTCCTTCCGCGACCTCGTCGGCCTCTCCCTAAAAAAGGTGTGGTTGGTTCTGATTCATGTATGGTGGAGGCGGGCAGAATGGTGGGTTCCAACCGTACCCAAATTGTGGATGTACGGGGGGGGTACATAGGTGGGTATAGCATGTTAGGTCCCTGGGGTCCATGAGACCAGGGTGGTTGCCAACCCGCTTGTCCACCTCTGCCTTGTTGGCGTTCCCAACACTGCTTCACAGTGATTGTACCAACACCTTCGGGTTCGTCCACCTTTGATAAAACTGACTTATACCACAGGGGATACGGACGCACCCCACGTCTCCCTAGCTCTCTCATTGATCTTTACATATGATAGAGAACAGTCACAATTTGCCTGTGAGGGGGGAGACACCAACAGGGTTGCTCAGGCCTTACAGAGGAGACAGCGAGAGTTAAACAGATTGAGATTTGAACGCATGCACACCCAATGAGAAGCAGGGCACATTTAACATGATGGGAAGAATGGCATTGAGAAAAGACACAGCACGCCTACTCCCAGTGCGCCCAGGTAGTGACCTGACACCCAATGAAATAGTGGCCCAACACGCACAGAGTTAGTACAATGTTGTCACTTTTACTGACAATGTAGCAGGTTGGACAGAAGGACTAGCACCACAAATGACACCATGGCCAAGAGATGGTTCTTTTGAACCATGAGACATGGCAAATGCGGAGATGTGCATCCTTAACGGTATAGGGATCCTGAGTGGGATTATCCTTATATGAAGGATAGCCTGCGAATATGGCAAAGATATGCCAGACAGTATGACTCACGTCATCCTACTGGACATGGAGACACTGTCCTGTCACAGCTGCCCTTAATATTTAAAGGTTCAGGGATGCCCCAATACATACCATGGCCCCAGATGGATAAAGAAAATCTTAAAAAACAGATGCCACCACTTGCCGAAGGGGCCGGGAAGTGGATAGATGCTTTTGAAAAACACACAGCAAGGATACCCCTTGCAAAAGGCGACATCAAAAGTTTATTAAACTCCCTTATAGGAGATGAAACAGATACACTGTTCATAAAAGCAGGCGTAAAGGACGTGACATTGACTAATTCAAAATGTGATAGGGCACACTTCAACAAAGTAAGGGGAGTTGTTTGGACACAACTAAGACGAATGTACCCAGATAGGCCATACATTGGATCTCTCATGGCACAGACAATACAGCCAGATGAAGAACCAGCACATTTCCTAAGCAGAATGAAAGAGAAA
Source organism: Triturus cristatus (assembly GCF_964204655.1). NCBI lineage: Eukaryota > Metazoa > Chordata > Amphibia > Caudata > Salamandridae > Triturus > Triturus cristatus. Next base: position 138,418,056 of record NC_140591.1, on the reverse strand, counting down.
TGGACACATGAGGTAGGGGAGAGATGGGATGTGACTGGACAAAATTCAATACTGGTCTATAACATAGTGAAGAAGGGATTACCTACCAGCTGAAGTGCAGGACAAACTAGACAACTTAGTAGCCTTAGAAGCCAAAACATGGACTGAGATACAGGCTGACATTATAAATTATTGTAAAAGGAGACAGGACAAGGAAAAGAGCGAGAAGGATAAAATTGAGAAAGCAGCAGCTAAATTAGTACAACGAAACTAGCAAAGAGGACAGACGGAGGAACAGCCACTGCGACTACCCAGATGGCTGCAGTGTCTTTGGGCGTGCCAACTGTAAAAACCACCTCGCAACCCCAACAATATGGCCCAGATTTAATAACAGGAATGGGCAAGGAGGGCGAGGAAGGTTTGGGGGAAATTGGCAACAAACATTCAGGGGCGGGCAAACATGCCACTACTGTAAGATGCCAGGACATTTCATTAGAGAATGTAGGACCAAAAAGAACAACGAACAGGCATTCGTAAGATATGGCCAACAAATAGTACCACCTGGTCGCACTGTGGCACTGTGGCATGAGCCTGTGCCATGAGACCCCAAGTGATATATCTTCCACAGCCCCAAATGCACACTCAACAACAGTTCCAGCCCCAACAGGTGCAACAACACATGCCCCAAATGCAGTATGGGCATCCCACTGTACAACACCAGACCTTACAAGGTGGGGTAACGGTCAAAGGAGGAAACCCCTTTCAGCAAAATTATGTGGGAGGATATGCTCAATGAAGGTGCCCACGGAGTAGTCTCATGTGTCCAGTACTATCGATAACTCACAGGCCAGACGAGGAACCCGCTGTGACGGTAGCCATAAATGACAGGGAATACAGCTTTCTCATTGATACTGGGGCCACTAGGTCCTGTATCCGTGACGAGGACTCCCACTGTCAAATTCATCAATGGACACACAGTGGTTCTCCGGGGAAGTGATGAGGGTTCCATTCACCAAACCTGTGGAGATGGAGATAGGGGGGAGGTACGTTAACAGCAGTCTCTTGTTCTCCCCCACGGACCCAGCAAACTTGTTAGGACATGATCTTAGGGCAAAATTAAACATGTCCATCCACTTTGAGGAGGATGGGACAATGATCTGCTCAACACCAGGAATGTCTTGCACACATATCATGATAGTGGTCACTCACCACCCAGACGGTGACCGAACCAGAGCTAGGCCTATAGACATCCCAGCCTTTATTAGAGCAGTGTATACTATCATAGCAGAAAGACCAGAACTAACAGGAAAGCTAGTTGAATTGCCAAGGAACTTTCTGTTCCACCGCCAGAGCCCCTGGTCAGAAAAGCAGAATTCTGAAGTGTCAGGTAAAGATCTCATACTGGAGGTGGAAGCTGTGGAGATATCTTCCACATGGGGGATGGTGATGGCCAATCATTACACCTGTACGGTGTGGGCCTGTGTCATCTTTCATGACCCCAATATAAAAGTTAAAGATATATCAGATGACCAATTGTTTGCCGATGACCCCACAAGGTCAGTGTTCATTTTTCAAGACAGTATTCCATTGTGTACTACACTGGAAACAAGGTCTGCAATACCAAAGACTGTTTTTGGTCCTAGTAAGGACAATGACCTTTGCGCAGGTACCTTCTGATTTGTGGACAAAAGGCCCCCACGATGTGGGCCTCGTCCGCACAGCAGTCCCATTCAGAATAACCTTGAAGGAAGGAGCAATACTTCCAAGGGTAAGGCAATACCCTCTTTCCAAAGAAGCAGAGGAGGGCATTGCCCCAGTTGTACAGGCATTGGTAGAGCAGGGAGTCATATACCCAGTTGTATCCCCCTGCAACACCCCTATTTACCCGGTCAAGAAGGCCAAGGGTAATTCATGGCGCATGATTCAAGATCTGCGCCCCTTAACGACATAGTGATACCGGAATTTCCTGTGGTACCTGGCCCTTCCGTTATCCTGACTAACATACCCAAAAATGTTAAATACTTCTCAGTCATAGACTTTAAAAATGCATTCTTTAGCATTCCACTACACCCAAATAGTCATTACTTGACGTCATTCTCATTTCGTGGCTCTCAGTACCACCTCATTTACCTCAGGGGTACTGTGAGTCTCCTAGTGTCTTCAACAGAGCAGTCAAGAATGACCTCGCACAATACTGCAGTATGTCGATGACTTACTAATTTGTAGTGCCACAGAAGAACAGTGTGGAAAAGACACTGTGTCTCTGCTTTTTACCCTCGCCCAATGAGGCTGCAAAGTTGACAAATTACAATATTGCTAGGAAGAAGTCCATTATTTGGGACAATTGCTATCGGTCTCAGGCCGCCGAGTTACACCTGAAAGAGCAGCATCAATTAGACAGATGACTGAGCCTGAGACAGTGAAGGGAATACAAATATTTTTGGGCGTATGCAACTATGTCAGACAATGGGTTTTAGACTATAGCACCCTGATAGCCCCTTTGCTCACAGCCATCAAACTGCCAAAGACACAGAAAGATAGAATAACATGGACTGCATAAACACAAGAAACATTTCTCAAACTAAAGACAGAGACAACAAATGCACCAGTGTTAGGAACACTAGACTACACTAAAGAGTTTTTCCTTTGTTGCCACAGCAAAGGCCAGGTGATGACTTCTGTCCTCACTCAAAAGTATCCATTAGGCCACAAACCAGTTGTGTACTTTAGTGGCCTACTTGATCCGGTTATGAAAGACCATTACCCCTGCGAGCAAGCTTTGCCAACAGCAGCCTTTGCGGTTGAGAAAAGCACCCTCATTGTCATGGGTTCACCTCTGACGCTGTATGCAGAACATGCAGTGTTTGCAGTAATTCAGAAGGCTAAGACGACAATAACAACACAGAGAGTATCAGGCTATGAGATACTTTTATCACTACCATCTCTCAAGGTAGTCAAGTGTCATACAGTCAACCCTGCTACTTTCTTTGCACCCCCTATTGAAGGTGCAGATAGTGAACCCTATGTCTGTGCAACATATACTCCAAATAAGTGTAGCCAAGAAAGAGAAGACCCTATTCCAGGTAGCATTGTATCTTTTGTAGATGGATCTTCAACAATACATCAGTACACAGGAATACGACATACAGGGGCAGCAGTGGTCAGAGCCATACAGAATGATTCTTCAGCTACTTTGCAGATAACAGAACAGATAACTTTGCCATTCCTTTTTTCTGTTCAAGCTGCTTAGCTAGTAGCACTGGTGGTGGCCCTTAAACAGGGTGAAGACGAAACAATTACAGTGTGTTTTGATTCAGTCTATGTCACTACAACAGTGCATTCCTGCATTATGCGGTGGAGCAGACGGGGATTCATAAAATCCAATGGAAGCCCTGTCATGCATCACCCTCTTATAAAAGACTTGATTGTAGCTTTAGCACTACTACATGCAGTCGCTGTAGTAAAATGAGCAGCTCATACAAATTCTCAAGACTTTGTGTCCCATGGAAATGCCTTGGCTGATTGGGCACCCAAGGAAGCAGCTAAACTCCCTCTAAATAATGCACCTGCCACAATTCTATTAACCACTGACACAGCAGCTAGCGACACAGATGCATCTTATGATCCCCAGGACCCTTCTAGGCATTATATAGAAACAGCTCACCTGCATCTAAGAGAGATACAGGAAAATGCTCTAGACCATGAAAAGCAGGTGTGGGAATCTAGGAGATGCACACAGACAGGTACAGATTTAATATGCAGACAGATATCCACAGGGAAGCCTGTCATGCCCCAAGCACTACTACTTATAGCCTTGAACCAGCTACATTTTCCATCACACACTGCCAGAGACAACATGTCCCTCCAGATATGCCAGGATTGGTTTGTTCCCAACTTACATGAGATGATCACAATGTACCTATACACATGCACCGTGCGTCAGCAGTATTCCCCAAATCCCACCTTCAAGGTAATAGCTTCTACAATACCTCAACCACAAGGACCCTTCAAGGAGTTGCACATTGATTATGTTGATATGATTGACAGATGCAACCGTTACGATATCTCATAGTTGTAGTCTGTCCATTTTCAAGGTGGATCGAAGCAGGCCCTTGTGTGCACTGTGATGCCAAGTCTGCTGCCACTTTTCTGATCCGTGAGGTTATTCCGAGATGGGGAATTTCCAAAGGGATCAGATCCGACAATGGCACACACTTTGTGAATAACATCTTTTCCCACCTTACCACCTTGCTAGAAAGAACACACAGGCTCTCATCAGCCTATCACCCTCAAAGTAATGGTATTGTGGAGCGCCTTAATGGCCTCCTCAAGAACAAATTGAGTAAACTGTGTGTCACCTTGAAAAATAACTGGTTGTACTGTCTCCCATTAGCATTATTTGCCTCAGAAATACCCCAGGGTCAGATCACCATTTGACCCCACACCAAATAGTAACTGAGAGACTGATGAGTACATTTGTGCCCCCAACTAGACACAAGTTGCAAACTGAAAGTGCACCTGAAGTTCTTCAAACTGAAATGTCTGACTATATTGCACAGCTAACAAAAGCCGCAAAGTTCTTCTCTAAACAGGTCACCCAGGCAGCAGATGAGCGTGCCAACGCACTTCCACCAGATGACCAAAGACCACATTTGCCAGTTCGAACTCTATGTACACAAAGAACTTTATCCGCACGTAGAAGGACAGCAAATTCAATAGACCCTTCCCAGTAACTCACAGCACAGCTACTGCAGTGAAAGTTCAAGGACATAAGCCATGGTACCATCTGAGGAACATTTGCCTGGCGCCGACCTTACCATCTATCCTTTCAGACACTGAGCAGGACAAAGAGGGGGAGACCAAGGAGAAGCAACCGGAGGAAAGCCTCCCTCCAAAGCTTCAACAGTCACTTATTTTAAGATATGTACTTTTCTTTTATTTTTCCTCCTCGGTGCATTAATATTGATGATGATAGCCCTAGTCTATTTCGATTTTTTCTCTACATTAGATATCATGCGCATGCGTAGAAGTGTTGGAAATAATACTGATCATCCCCCTCTTCACAATGCTCTGCTTGAAAATAGTTGGTACCAGCACATGCATAGTATAGGCTAATCTACAACTAATACCAGTTGTTATGTATGCTCCCTTACTCCCCATGCCACTGAGGTTGATAGATTGCATCACCCCAAGGACGTACCCCCGAATGTTATAAACTGTCTTTTGCACTTCTTTTTATGTAGAATAAAAGTACAGCTACAACCAATGCATGTTAGTCCGGCAACATCTCGAGTCAATACAACCTTATTTGACACCACCCCTGGGGTCCTACAAATTCTGACAGAAAATGAAGATATAGTAAAGGAAGTATCAATAATGAAGAAAGCAGGGCAGAAAAGAAGCTATGCAGTTTGGGAAAAATTGATATTACAGTGGGGCTTTTTAGGAAAGTCTAACCATCGTACGAATGTAGTAACTATTCAGTCAAAACTCTGCCCCCTGACTGCGCAGCTAGGCCAGTACTCAATGTTACAGGATCAGAATTAGCCAATGATAAATGGCACACTGGTGCCACTTTCATATATAATTGAGGAAGGGCACGAAAGCAAAAAGCCCTTTAAAATTTGATAAGGTAGTAGGACAATGTCAGCAAATATGGGATGCAAACATACAGCTATTTACAGCTACAGCTAGGTGGGAAGAAACCTCAATTGCAATACCACCGTGGACAACGCCAACATGCAGGGGGCACCGCTGGCCTGATGGACCACTTTTGGCAGTGTTCGGTCTGGCTCCACCTACAGCTACCCCCAAACTGGAGTGGTCTCACTGCAACCCCCTCCCTGGTGATACCAGGAGTGGATATTGAGACATTGCATGACCATCCTATGAGCCGTCCAACGACCCTGCTGCATCACCACGTGAAGAAACGATCTGCTGAGTACTTTGGCACCACAACCTGGAAAGATGTTCCGTAAGAATACAGACTTTTTAATGATGCCCAGTTATTCTTTGGAAGCATCATACCATTGTTTCAGGCGAAAGCAACCGCCCGCTGGCTCCAGATCACAAGATGGGAGATAATGAAGGTCATAAATGCCACAGAAAATGGCTTCAATGCCGTAAAGGAAGAACTACGTGCCCTTAGATTAATGGTGATGCAGCATAGATACATTCTAGATTTAATGACGGCCACGGAGGGAGGTGTGTGCAAGACGATTGGATCCGCCTGCTGCACGTATGTGCCAGCCAATGATGCAGACAATGGGGCATTGACCGAGGCCATTTGGACATTATATGATCTCCACAAGAAGATGGTCGAAGAGGGGGGTTTCCCAGATGACTGGTTCAAGGGCTGGTTCGATTGGGTGCCGTCCTGGATGTCAGGGTTGTTCAAGGCCTTGTTGCCTCTAATTGTTGTATTGCTTTTGATGTGCCTTGTATTTCAGGTGATAATAGCCTGTTGCAAAAAGATGACAGCTAGCGTGGGAGGAGCATTCTTGGTCAGAAAAAGCACCACAGATGTCGTAGAACAGAGTGTTATATATGAGGAGATTCCCTTTGAGGATGGGAGATTAGGAGAAGAAGTAGTTGAAGAATCAACTAGAGGGGAAATGATATAGGAAAAAATAGGATACATTTTGTGCAAATGCACACAGAGTTAAGGCCTGCAACTTCTATGCAGAAGTTTAAAGTTAAAAGCAGCTTTAGGCCTCAGTAGAAATACAGGCCCAGGCCTCTAAACAAGAAATAGGTCAGAAAATAGCATGTTACAAAAGACAATGAGTTTAGCTGAACTTATCAGGTCACACAGTTTGTTGAAAGGTCAGGAAATGGCCTGCAGTCACAAAGATAAGCTACTGCATGAAGCGTATATCATATCTTCTTCCAGACTCAGGAAAGCAGTAGTGTTTTAAATGTTGAAACTACAAAAACCACAAACCACAAGCCCATCTGCTAGAGAGACTGAGCTGGAAGGTGTCAATCATGTCTTTTGTAATCGTGTTACTAATACATGTACACATAGATTAAGCATGCACACAGGATGGACTGGCCCAGGTGCAAGCCTTGCCACTGCTCATAATGACGTGGATGTTGCTTCAGTTGAAAATCACGTCACACTTACATGATACCTGGCATGACGGATGAAACCACAGGTCAGAGGTCAGATAAGAGTGGCCAAAAAGTGTTAGGCAAAAATATAACCACTTGCTTCACAGGAAAACAGATGTGTGTAAAAAGTCTGAGAATAGGAAAACCACCGAGGAGGTTTCTGTCAATATGAGATGCGAGGGCCATGTGGCCCATATCTATATGTGCTTTGTTTTCAGGAAATTGCTGTAACTGCTGATTTTAATCTACTCATTTGTGACGTACATCCTATGCTTGTAACTTTTTTCTCTTGTGTTTTTAGACTATATAAGCCACTGCTTTTGAACTGTTTGTTGGGCATCAGACTCCAGTCTCTGCTGAGCCTGGCTGATCTCCCCAGCTGATTAATGCATTAAACCATATTGTATTGTCAACTTGCTTCTGTGTTATTCTTACAGAGATTTTTCCTTTCAACAAGTCCAACTGATGAATACATACAGGCTGAAACTCCAGATAGACATTTAAATCATACAATATGAAGGCGATATACCACACATAAGTAAAGCAGTCTTTTAACTGCATTTGTCTGAGAAATACGATATACTATTAGCAGATAATGACTGGCCTCCAGTCAGTGTTAGGGAAGACCCCCGGGTAGAGGAGGTAATAAGAGTAACCTTTTCTTCCTTAGAACCTGAAGAAGTCAGGGAAAATCTACACCAGTGAGTGGGCATTCAAACAGGCCCCAGTATTAAAAGAAATCAAGTGGGGTGGGAAAAACACTCTATTCCACACAATCCCTTATTTAGTGAGCCTCAACCAAAATCTCAGTACTGTTTAAAGCCAGAAGTAAAGCGTAGTAAAAAACCAATTCTAGAGCAGCCTCAATATTAAAGCATCATAAGTCCTTTGTTTTCTCCTATGAATACACCTCTTTTTCCCGTCTAGAAACCGGATAGGTCATATAGAATAGTTTTAGATTATAAAAATCTGAATTTACACATAAGAACATATGCTGTGTGCACATCCAATAGTACCGGATTGTTGGCAAACCTAGTCTAGAAACAATATAAAACAACCCTAGATATTTCCAATGGGTTTTTCAGTCAAAATATAATACCTGAAAGCAGGTATCTAAAGGCTTTCAGTTTCAATGAAGAGCAAACATTTGTTAATGGAATTGAAGAATAGTCCTGATTATTTTCAGTATGCATCAAGGAGATCTTACAAACAGATCCCAAGGCGTTATTATACATTGATGACCTCTGTGTTATCATTCATACTTTAGGCAAACACCTGATAAGGGTGGACCGGATTGTGATGATTTTAACGTCACACAGATACAAAATGAATTTTAACAAATCTAAAATAGCCTATCTGACAGTTACCTTTCTTAAATATGAATTATCCTAATACGACAAATGATTGGCACCAAATTTCCTTCAGAAATGTGCTACTTTGCCAACTCCTGATACCCTGAAGAGGTTGTATTTGCTGCTAGTATTTTTTTAACGTCAAACAGACATACTTACCTCACTATGCTGAGCAAGTGAAGTATTGTGTGACTTAATTTCTCCTACATTTTCTGGATAACAGTGGACCCATAAACATACTGATATCTTGCTTGCCCGGCAAGCAGACACGCTAGTGACAAAATATTTACAGACTAGTGATAATAAAACCAACCTAGTGCTGAGATCCATACCAAGCCATTATGGTTACATATATGTAATCTACAATAACGGGCAAACGGTCCCTAAGCCTACAGAAGAACACGGTTTGCTTTCATCGAAAACATTCTTCCAGCCGTACAAACAGCGATTTTAAAAGAGCGCCCATCGGCGCAAGCCAACATCATAACTGTGGTTTCTCGCACACCAGCATCTGAGGCAGCCACCAGAGCAAGCATTCCTATTGCCCGTGCATTACATCTGAAATGGGTGCCACTGGCCTCTTTGTTAAATACAATAGACATAAAATTACAATACGGTCCGACTCTTCACACACAAGCTTTTCTCCAAAATGAACAAAACACCGTCCTCACTCCATAGGTTTTACACACTGAGTCATAGTTCTGCTCAACATGCAGTAGGAACAAAACAAAAGTACTTGGCAGCCTGCACAGCAGTGCAGGGAGTAGTGACGAATGATGAGTTTCACCCACAGCCCCCCACACCAAACTCTGGTATGAAATGTATGCCTTGGCGTTTGCATTACAGAAAGCTGAAGCATCCATTCCCACACACAATGGTAAACTATTTTATGAAGTTTGGATGACTGTTAAGAGGCAAAGATTCACAGTGTTCCCATTGTCTAATTATATATTTCTCTAGGATAACTAGTTCTATGCATACAGTAGTGTGCATAGTGATGAAAACAATATATCTCTTTTTAATTCCCAGCATTCAGGTAACGGTCTTCATTATTCAAAGTGACATATGTCTGAAAATTAGACATCATACGTTTCAGTCTCAGTATCCCAGTCGTTTGAAATAGAACGACAAATAATTACATCATTCATTGAAACATTTAACAGGAGGCAAAGGCTGTGCTTTACTTTCTTCTGTTTATTTAGCTCAGTCGCCCAACAAACAAAATAAAAAATACCATCCAAGCAAAGGACTACAGCCCCTATGAGTTCAAGCATAAAGTCAAAAGTCAACCAATCAAATGGCTCGGCACCATATCTTCTTTTTGTGCCGAAGGCCAAAATGCGCTACTCCAGTCACTGGCAATCTTATTTCTGTACATGAGAAAATTCACCCCACAAAAGTTCTGAGACAACTTTGCATTAGATTAGCAATCACGGTGTTAAACATGGCTATGAAACATAAAACCCAAGCCAAACCTCCAAAATCAAATTAGCAGCAAGTAAATGTTATAGATATTTCAAACGGAGGCGAATGAATCCCAGTATAGGGGAGGGAAGAATGACTTGTCTTTGCCTTTGTGTCCTTGACAGAACTCAACTTTCCATCACAATTGCTACGAATGTTTTCATTACATACCAGGACTGCAGGCTCAGATTTATGCTTGTTTAAAGCTTACTCGCTGCTCGAACGCATTCCCATCACTCTTTTAAAAAGTTGTGAACTTTTCAAAAGTAGAATCTGATGACTAGTTGCCTGCTTTCACATTTTTTCCAGGTGTCCTCCCACCGAGAAGGCATAGAAGCAATAACTCCACCTGGCAGAATGTGAACTATACAAGGGGGTGTTGATGCCTGCCTCCGCCATCACTCAGTGGACTACCAACCTATTGTGTTGGAAGAAATAGGCTTAAAAAGTTCATTTAAAGAGATCAGCAACTATTTAATACCTGCAAGTCTGATATCCACCATTAATGTCTCATATGCTGACTCTTCTAACCACACAAAGCTTCATATGACCCGGAAAGACAGATCATAGACCTTCCTGGTATTGGTATTGACACCAGTCAGTAGTACCTTTTATGGAGTCACAGAAAAGGTACTACTGACTGGTGTCAAAATTCTGGAGGATACATCCAGTGCTCTCAGATCCGAAAATCCTTTTCATAAAACCAAACAGAAAAGCATTCCCAACTTAACTCAAAGTTGCCTCACAGAAACTGATATCCTGCCAAATTTAAAAAAGGCACAAGATCACAGTGACATCTGGCCTCTGGGGGGATAGAAAGTCTAACACCCCTTAGCAGCCTACAGACCAAGGGATGTTCTTCCACTGAGATCCAATTCCAGGGCTTATAGCTTACCGATATTATGGGCGTGACCCTATTAATAATACGGTATGCTATAACCCTGTGAGACAACTCAGACAGGAAACTAAAATGTACATTATGTCTATGTTAACTGGACCCAAATTCCATTACAAACACCAACAGAACCATTGGCACCAATCGGAGCTATATTGTTTGGAGGTGGAATCTGCCCATTTCCTTCTGATGAGATCTGAAGCCTGCTCCGAAAGACCTGGGACATCACAAACTCTCTTGTAATCTTGCAGGCCATGAGCCTGAGCATTCCATTCAGGACCAAATGGTGTAAGTTGCCCCAGGCATATGTAAGCTTGTTTGTACTCTGGAGAAGTAGGAATAGATAATCCATAGAAAGTTCCAGAGGAACTAGAATCCACACTTGAGATCTCCAAACCAGAGTTGACAGGATAAGGACATCTGACATGAGCTGTTAATCTGTTAATAATTGAGAAAGGCAGGAACTTGTAGTCATGGAGCTGACTCCTGTCCTGCATGAATGCATCTGTCACTAATGCAGAGGGTCCTGAGGGTCCAGCCACCAACTGAAGAATTGTGGAAGCTGGTGGTTGAGGCAAGATGCAAACAAATCCACCTGATAGGGACCCCATTTGTCCATGATCATCTGAAAGAGGACTAAATCTAGTTTCCCCTGAAATCTCTCAAGTGGCTAGAGTTCCAGTCCATGATGCGATTGAACTTCACTGGCATGTACTCTGCCGTGACCCAGATCTTCCTGTCGAGCAGAAGAGCCAGAAATCGCTGGCAAGGACTGTTAGAATCTTAGATTCTATCCTGCTAAGACAGTTGATGTACCAGACTGCTGATACAATGCCCATCTGTAAAATAATTGAGCACAACACTAAGGGCCTGATTTAGATCTTGGCGGACGGGTTAGTCCATCACAACGGCTATCTCGTCTGCCGAAATATAAATTCGGTAGGATATAATGGGATTAATATTTCGGCGGACGGGATATCCGTCACCGTTGTGATGGAGTAACCCATGCACCAAGATCTAAACCAGACCCTCTTTCTCTTGTGAGAAAACTCACTGTGAAGGATCCAGTGAGTAATTCTAAGCAGTTGATGTGCAACCCTCTCTTTTGGTCTGACATAGGGCCTCCAGGGTAACCTACCCACGACGAGCCCCTCAGTATTAAAGGGTATCTCTGTCTTGGTCTCATGTGATAATCAGACCGCTGCTGAGTAGGAAAGATCTTCCTTAAGTGCACTGCCTTCAATCTTTGAATTGTTTGATAATGCAGGGTGAAGGAATATTGTGTTAATGGATGACGCTCACAGGCCAAAAATCATGGCCAGGTATCTTAGAGATGCAAACTCCTTCGACAAGGTGCGCCTTAGATCTTACCTTACAAGCGTCAACATTTTGTGAGGGAGCTTCAGAACCTGCTGGACTGAGCATATGACAAAACTAAGGAAGCACATTGATTGAAAGCAAATGAGTTCTGATTTGTCTAGATAAAGAAGCCCAGCACTTGAAATAGGGACTGTCTCATCGCTAATTTCTAGAGCAGAACTGCCAGCTCTTGGTATACTAATAGGATATTGTCAAGGTAGATTATCAGCCAAACACCCCTAGACCACAACAATTCCACCATGGCCACATGACCTTGGTGAAGCACCAAGTAGTAGAAGAGAGCCCAAAAGTGCTATACCCGACAAACTGCAGGAAACTGCAATGTGAGAAGAAAATAGGAATCTTGAAGCAGGCATATTTTAGATCTGCCCATTCAGTCACCCGGCCCCATGATATCTAAAAGGACATGTAGACCCACCTTCTTGAAATGGTAATAAACCAACCGCTGGTTGAACTGTCCTAGGTTTATCCCTGGACAAAGACCTTAGTCCTTCACTTCAACTAAGGGGTGCTCAAGAACTCCCATGGAAATAAGAGCAAAGGAAAAACAACCCATTTTTTCAGAAGAGGTCTTACCTCAGGTAAAATCAGAGGTTGTCTGGGGCTGAGCACCATATCTCCCCTGTTACCTCCCAACATTTGTGATGGGATAACCCCAGGTGTTCCCCCCTTGGTTGAGAAGAAAGGGTATTCTTTACCTGAGGTTCCACCTGGGCTCCCCTGCTGAAGTTTCCTCTCCCGCCATGTCCTCTTTTCTGGTCCTGCTACTCTAACTGGCAGTTACCTTGACATCTTTAGGAGGCTGGGGTATTGGGAGGGTTGTAAGAGCGCCCCCTAACTGCTGGCCAAATCAAAAGCGTGCTTTCTGAACACCTGTTTCATAGATTTCTGGGCTTTCTCCAGCCAAAAACAGCTGGCACAAACTTGCCTTGCTCTGTCACAAATGGGTCTCCAAAGAGGCCCCAATTGGCCACGGAGCCTGCTGCTGATGTAGCCAACTGACCCAGCTTGGAATTGATCTTGATTAGGAGGAAACGTCTTCTCTCAGGAGAAAGAGCACAAATAGCGTTCCTGAGAAAGCATATTGCCCTCGGCACCCAACCTGATAGCATATTCTTATGATGTACCTTCAATCACCAGGAAGAGGTAAGGTAAGTAGATAAGAAGTTCTTTATTTGAAGAATGTAGCCTGCATGGAAAGTGTGGCTCATCTCAAGCCAGCCTGTCACCAACTGTCCAGTCTAGAACCTATATACTCCTAGGTGGAATGTGGAACGCACTAGGCACAGTGCTCCACACTCCACACTAGCAGTGAACAACACAGAGAAGAGATTACAACACATCCTCTTCTCTTATAACAATAAATGAAACCATGAGAAGAAGGAAAATGGTGGGAAGAAAAAGGGGATAGAGAAAAGATGGAAGAGAGGGGAAAGACCAAAGACAGAAATGAATGAAACTTAAAATTGTTAAATAAACATTAACTACCAACAAATATGAAGCAATAAGTGGTGAGATACAGTTAACATTGTTGTGCACAACTAAAGCGTAAAATACATATGAAATCCTTCAGGTAACTCAGAGGATAATGATTGTGCATTACAAAGCATTAAGTACATATGTAATCCTTCAGATAACTCGGAGGACGACGACCTCTATTATATCTCACATCCCTTCCAACAGAAATAGTCTGTTCACCCTCATTGGAAGAAACAGGGGCATCACCACCACCTTGCACTACATTGTGCGCAGAATTCCTGGTATGAGAACTGCTAATGAGATCATGGTCAGAAATGGACAGGAATATGTTGCTAGAACAAAGGTTTTGACAATTAGCTCTAACGTTACTACCAGTATTGCCTTTCTGGTACAGAGCTACACGTCTATAATTCCACTTATCACCATTGTCCAAAATTACACCAAAAGGTAAAGTATGCATAACTCTGTATGGTCCTAAAAACTTAGAGAGACGTGGACCTGGTCTACCACTCCGTATTTTCACCCAGTCACCAGAGCATATGCGTTTCTCAGCTTGCTTTTTGGTACATACTCCTTGGTGAGAAGGAGAGAGGGAAGTATTAGTAGGAGAAGTGTTTTTGATACAATGTCTTTCATCCAAGCAGGAACAAGTTTGGTATTAGGAAGTCTCCCACGCATCATTTCAAAAGGCGTCTTGCCAGTAGCTCCATGCACACTTGAGCTATAGACCCAAAGCATCTCAGACACTAGCAGGTTAACATCATTCCCACAAGACATGGCCATTTGAATAGTACCTTTGATGAGGCGGCTCGCCCTCTCAACCATGCCATTGCCTTGTGGGTTGTGAAGTGAGGTGTTGATGTGCTTGATACTAAGGAACACAAAAAGGCCTGCATCTCAGCAGAAGTCAGTTGAGTGCCATTGTCTGTTATCAAGACTGAGGGCACATCGTCCTCTGCGCAAATTTCTTTTAAAGCATTTATGGTGGTTGATGCAGTAATATCCTTTAGGAACTTAACTATCAACCACTTGGTATGGACATCAACTACTACCAAGCCAAAGCGAAAACAATCCTTGAGATCATTCATGGGCCCAATGAAGTCCAAGCAGATAGTATGCCATGGTTGACTTGGATTAGGTATATGCCCCATAGAGGCTTGAACCCCTACCTTTAAATGCTTGTCACTTTCTTTGCAAATCTCACACTTCAAAACCCAAGAATCAACATCAGAGTCCATACCGGGCCCCCACCAATTCACTCTCAGTATTTTCTTTGTTCTTGTTTGGCCTAAATGCCCTTCATGTGCTAACCTGATGAGATTGTTTCTTAAGGCCACAGGAGGAATGAATAATTCTCCTCTCATGACGACAGAATAACCACATACAGACAATTCATCCAGGATTTTAACATAAGGTCTGATAGAGGGAGAAACTGAGCTTTCCCTTCTATTGCCTAGTAAGATTAACCGTTTAAGTCCTAACATGGAATTACCTGTGGACATTTCTTTGATCCATTCAGTTTCAGTTAAAGCTTGAGCTTCAAACACACTTAGTACATCTTGAACTGATGCAACAGGTCCTTCCATTTGTTTCTTTAAAACAGCATGTTTGTCAACAGACTCCCAGTCAAGTGAGAGTCTCGACAAGCAGACGGCTTGCAAATTTTTCCAACCTTGAATGTACACGACATTATAACAATATTCCTGAAGACGAGAAGCTAATCTAGTCAACCTCGCCGAACATTTAGTGGTGCCACCAGGTAACAATACTTTGATAAGGGGTTTGTTATCTGACTTTAGTGTGAATCTGGAACCCTACAAATATGTACGGAAGTATTCACAAACCCAAGCAGCTGCCGGTATTACACGTTCTATTACAGAATAATTATTTTCAGAATTGGTCAGAGTCCTGGATGAAAATGCCACTGTTCTTTCATGACCATTGTGAATCTGAGATAAAACGGAACCAAGGCCAGTGGCACTAGCTTCCACGGTGAGTACTGATTAAAGTTTGGTATTAAAAGGGGTAAGGATGCCTGCTTCACAAATATTTTTTTTTATGTTATCAAAACATGACTGCTGTGGTGTATCCCACATAAAAGTGACACCTTTCTTTAGGAGTGATCTCAGATTGTCTGTTTTGTAAGAAAAGTCCTTGACAAACTTTGAGTAATATTCAATGAGTCCTAAAAAGGACCTCAATTTATCTTTGTCAGAAGGAACAGGAGCTAAACGGATGGCATCTAAAATATTTTGTTTAGGTCTTACACCAAGATCAGAGATTTTATACCCAAGATAATCAACTTTGTCAACCAAAAATTTACATTTCTCATGTCTGAGAGCTAAGCCAGATTCCCTGATTTTGAATAATGCTTCTCTGAGAGTGTGATTGTTTTGAGCTATAGTGTCACCAAAAATTAAGATGTTGTCTTGAAAGTAGACAATGTTTTTGACATCCTTAAAAAGTACATTCATCATCCTTTGAAAAATACTGGCCGCAGAGCAAAGACCAAAAGGCATTCTGGTGCATTGAAAAATGCCATCCATGGTGATGAAAGCTGTGAGTGGTTTGGATTCTTCATGCAACTTAATCTGGTTATACACATTTTTTAAATCTAGTTTGGAAAAGAACTTACCACCACTCAACGCTAAGATCAACTCATTGATATTCGGTAATGGAAAGGTACCAACAACCACATTTTGAATAAGTGACCTGAGGTCAATGCAAAATCTAAATTTTCCGTCCGATGTTTCAGTAATAACCACCGGAGAAACCCACATTGAACTCTCTACTGGTTCAATTACACCAGAAGAAACCATATCCTTCAACATTTCCTTAACTGCTGCTCTGGCCATGAATTGTATCCTGTGCACCTTATGCTGCATAGGGATGGCATTGGATTTCAATATTATTTTGTGTACATAACCTTTAAAACAGCCTAGTTCATCCCTAAATACATCTTTCGCTTGTTCTAAAATTTTCTCTAACGATGGGCTTTCTACCACCATCACTTGGGTAGGAGCTCTGCGATCAGCTATGATCGAAAGATCATATTGATGCATCCATCCAAGGATGGGTGGTCCATCGGTGGCAACATATACTTTACCTTGCACAGATCTTCCACCAAATTCTATGGTGGAGTTCATGTATCCAAGAATATTTATTGTTTCTCCTTGATAACCTCCAGGATTAATATCTTTGGGTTGTAGAGCAACATCGGACCATGACATATCATATATGATTTTGGGAATAATGGTATACATGGACCCACAGTCCACCATCAATTGTACAGGTTTACCATTAAACATGAAGTCAGCTTTAGGTCGATTCCTCCTACCTACATGATCAGAGGGATCATCAACACTTAACATTTTATCAGCATGTAAGAGAACTTCTGTAGTTGCACAGGATGAATCAACATTTTGAGACATGGCATTTGTATTATCTTCTATCATAGCAACTCTCTGTTTGAAAGATTGCCTGCACATATTAGAAAAGTGACCTCTGCACCCACATTTCTTGCAATTTTTATCAATTGCTGAACATTTGCAATAATCAGCGTTGTGAAACGTGCTGCCACATTTAGCATGATCTAAATTGTTGTCTACCTCTTTGTGTAGATTTACCTGACTTAAATATAGCTGCAACATCTGAATCTTCTCTAGACACAACAGATACCCCATCAGAGTTACCCTCTTGTTTGTTGCCCAACTCACGCATACAATAATGAGATTGTTCAACAACTTTGGCAATATCTATTGCATCTTTTAGAGAAGGATTTTTTGCAGCCCAGAGTTGTTCTTGTGTTTTCTTTCATTTGCATTGTACTATTAATTGGTCTCTGACTAGTTCATCATTCATCACCCCAAATTTGCATTTTAGAGATAGTTCACAAAGTTTTGAAACAAAGGCATCAACTGACTGATTTTCTTCTTGCTTATGTGTATAGAATTGACACCGATTCATGACAATGTTAATTTCTTTAGCAAATCTAATTTCAAGACGTTTCTTTGCTTCCACATAGGCATCTTCAATGGCATTTCCATTCGGTAAAGTGGCTAGAGACAGATATTTAAAGATGCGTTGTCCTTCTTTGCCAAGATTGTTTAATAAAAGTGCCTTCTTCCTTGCAGCACTGAATTTTGAACCATCAAGTGCATCTATATAATTTTCAAACATAGGTAGCCAGTCTTCCAATTCAATAGATATAGGTCCAGAAGAAGCTAAAAAGATGGGTGGTGACATAATAATTGTTCCCTGAGATTCCATACTGCTGTAATATCAAAGTATTAATTCTAAGGACGTTTGTGAAGAAACAGTATTGGAATAATATAGTATTTGTGAAAATTATAGAGGTAATGAGTACAGCGTATCAAAAATGTAAATGTTGGATTAGGTGTGTTTATCACCGATGGTAAGTGAAAGTCAGAATGATACACGACACTGCAAAGAACAACAGAAGCGCTGAATAATTTAAATTGTAAGCGCTGAATAAACAAATAAATAACCAGTACCTTTGTAGAAAGACAAATCCAGGCGATGTGAGTTACTGAAGGTGAAGAGTTGTGGACAGTTAAACATGCGTGAGAATAAAAGAAAAAAAACGATCGATCGGGCACTATTAGTTGCGAGAAAGTCAAAGGTATTCCGCAAAATGGCCGCCGATGTCGTTAGAGCGTGCTATTTGAAGGCAGTAGAGCTTGTTTTACAAGCGTGCCTAGAGTGCTCAACTTCTTGTTTCTTGGTGCGGTTGGGCACACGGTTTGACGGAGATACTGTGACTTGCATGCAGAACCTAATGCGCTGTTGTTGGGATGATGCGCGTGTGTACAGCGGGCTCGTGCGCAGTCACTGCCAACCATCACTGGACCAACGGTAATCCTCACCATTATTAAAATGAGATCCTCACCGTTAATGGCACGAAAACCGCTTGAAGAAGGAGGTGGAAACCTGGTCAGAAGTCGCACTCCATGGAACAAGGCAGGAAGGACCAATCTTTCCGCAAAACTGCACACAACGTGAGTCCTGAGCCACCACCACCGCAGGAACGCTGGCCAACTCGTCACCAATCTTATGATGTACCTTCAATCACCAGGAAGAGGCAAGGTAAATAGATAAGAAGTTCTTTATTTGAAGAATGTAGCCTGCGTGGAAAGTGTGGCTCATCCCAAGCCAGCCTGTCACCCACTGTTCAGTCTAGACATACTCCTAGGTGGAATGTGGAACGCACTAGGCACAGTGCTCCATGCTCCACGCTAGCAGTGAACAACACAGAGAAGAGATTACAACACATATCAAGTGATATTAGACTGCAGTTTCTTTGGACTCCTTGATCATATCTACAATTTTGGTAAGCGACTGCAAGATATCAAAAAGCTTGTCCTGACAAGCCTTGCAGGCCCGGTTGATCCCTTTCTTGGAACTCCTAATAAATGTAACTACAGAGGAGGCCATCTTGCCATCAATTTCTGGCATCAATGTGACTTTCCCATCTTAGAGGTGGTTATGGGCACGTTGTCCTAAGGCATCCTCTGCCTTCTTTGTCCGTAGGCTTACACATTTCATTACCCACATACATCGCCGCTTTTTCCTTGCCGCAAACTACTTTACTGAACTCAGGTGATAGATACCATCCATGTCTAATATACCTTCTGAGAACTCCTGAGGTTTAAGGGGAAGCCGAGGACCCTACTCATCCCCCTGTGGGGGGTTCATGCTGAGGAGTGCAGGTACTAATAAGATATACCTGCTCAAGGGCTCCAAGGCATGGTACATAGTCCACTGGAGATTTGTGTCTTCTGCATCTATGAACTCCTCATCAAGGGGAATGGAAACATTACCTCTGAGACCTCATCAAAACACCCCTCTCTCCTGACTCCTGCCATTTTTCATCAGAGGCAGTATAGTTATTTTAACTGGCAATCAGAAGGGCCGGCATCTGTTAATAGGGCAGTATAATAAATAGGAAAAGGTAGGCCGCCTAGACTCCAGTAACACAGAGCAGGAGCAATTTCAAAATGAATCCAAAATCCCTGGAGATCCCACCCGTAGTGCATAGTTCAGAATTTAAAGGCTAGTCCTAACCCGCTGTGACCGAGAAAGGGCGTCCAGTCAGGACTGTGTGTGTTGCTAGTCGTTGATGTTAAAGCTGGAAGACGAGTGAGACATGAGGCGTGAGCATCCCTAGGCCTAGCACCACCTATTGGCACTGGTGGGTACTCGAAGTGACAGCCATCAATTTGAGGGAAGCCTTCAGCATGCACTGATCACGCTCAAAGAGGGTACAGCAAGAAAAAGACATCTGCGTCCAGACAGAGTCTATGGCCTTCCCCCATCGCACTCAATGATCGCACAACAGAGAGAGGACGCCGCACTCAGACAGATGATATATACATCCTAACTGTATCCAGCTGTTCGAATAGTCTGCCAATCATATGTCAGTCTCTGTAATCCACAGAAACATTGCTAAGGCGACTAAAAATCACATTGCAGTGTAAATAGCTCCATTGTAACATACATATTAAGGCTAATCCCAACACAGTAACAACATTCTCAAGGAAAAGCACATATCTAGCTGCTAAGCAGCAAAGAAATCGGAAGTGTTGTTCCACAGGGATGTTCTTATGTGGTGCCACAGCCATATGATTGGTTGTGATTTCATGCTCGGACTCATGAGACTTGTAGTCCTTCGCTTAGATGTTTTTTTATATTGTTAGTTGAGCTGCTGAGCTAAATAAATAGAATAAAAGTAAGCATAATCTGAGCCTCCGTTCTAGATATAGAATCTTGAATAGCCCTTCGAAATGGAGATTGGCGTGTGTAGTTAATTGGCACAGCTGAGGCACTCTTCCATTTGACACTCATAATTGAAAGCCATGAAAGAATACTAATAATTCCACATCTAAGTGGTTCTTTCTTTGCAAGGGTTTTTGGGCCTCAGGTATATTCCACCTAATGTCCATGCAATTCAAGTCCTAATTCTATGCATTGGCGTAAAGAAAGTTGAGGGCCCCCCCTGAAAAGTACACGGAGGGGGCCCCCTCCCCAGGCCACCACCTACCAATTTTGCAGAGGTGGCTCCCTGGAGCTTGAGGGCCCACCCTGCACCGAGGGGACTGCGCTGGGTTATTTTACGCCACTGTGAAGATGCCAGAAATGCCTCTTATTTTAGTTATGGAGCTATCTCATTAGAAAAACAACAAACCTACAATTTCGGGCCATAAGACATCCACTTTTACACCAGGTAAAAAACAGAACAAATTTATTTTGCACTGACATGCAACAATAATTAGTCCATAGTAGGCTTATTCTATTTTGGCCACAGCACAGCACAAAAATAGAAAAACTTTCTCATGTGCCCCGGCGGGGAGGTCTGGGGGACTGGCTGGTTTCTCTGCCTGTGGAGGTCTCTGGGGCTGGTAGGTTCCTCTGCCTGGGGAGGTCTGTGGGGCTGGCAGGATGCTGTGCTTCGGGAGATCTGTGGGGCTGGCAGGCATCTCTGGCTGGAGAGGTCTGTGGGATTGCAGATTCTGTGCCTGTGGAGGTCTGTGGGACTGGCAGGGTTCTGTGCCCGGGGAGGTCTGTGGGGCTGGCAAGTTTCTGTGCCTGGGGAGGTCTGTGGGAGTGGCTGATTTTTTCTGCCTGAGGAGGTCTGTGGGACTGGCAGGTTTCTGTGTCCGGGGAGGTCTGTGGGGCTGGTAGGTTTCTCTGCCTGGAGAGATCAGTGGAACTGGCAGGATTCTCTGCCCGGAGAGGTCTATGGGACTGGCAGGTTTCTCTGCCTGGGGAGGTCTGTGGGACTGCCAGGTTTCTCTGCCTGGGGAGGACTGTGGGTCTGGCAGGTTTCTCTGCCTGGGGAAGGCTGTAGGGCTGGCAGGATTCTGTGCTTGGGGAGGTCTGTGGGGCTGGCAAATTTCTCTGCCTGGAGAGGTCTGTGGGGGTGGCAGAATCTGTGCCTGTGGAGGTCTGTGGGACTGGCAGGTTTCTGTGCTTCGGGAGGTCTGTGGGGCTGGCAGGTTTCTGTGCCTGGGGAGGTCTGTGGGAATGACAGGTTTCTGTGCCCGGGGAGGTCAATGGAACTGGCAGGTTTCTGTGCTTGGGGAGGTCTGTGTGACTGGCAGGTTTCTGTCTCTGGGGAGGTCTGTGAGGCCGGCAAGATTCTGTGCTTGGGGAGGTCTGTGGGGCTGGCAGGTTTCTGTCCCTGGGGAGGTCTGTGGGGCTGGCTGGTTTCTCTGCCTGAGGAGGTCTGTTGGAATGGCAAGTTTCTGTGCCTGGGGAGGTCTGTGGGGCTGGCAGGTTTCTCTGCCTGGAGAGGTCAGTGGGACTGGCAGGATTCTCTGCATGGAGAGTTTTGTGGGACTTGAAGGCTTCTCTGCCTGGGGAGGTCTGTGGGACAGGCAGGTCTCTCTGCCTGGGGGGGACTGTGGGACTGGCAGGTTTCTCTGCCTGGGGAGGTCTGTGGGGCTGGCAGTATTCTGTGCTTGGGGAGGTCTGTGGGACTGGCTGGTTTCTCTGCCTGAGGACGTCTGTTGGAATGGCAGGTTTCTGTGCCCGGGGAGGTCTGTGGGATTGGCAGGTTTCTCTGCCCGGAGAGCTCTGTGGGACTGGCAGGATTCTCTGCCTGGAGACGTCTGTGGGACTGGCAGGTTTCTCTGCCTGGGGAGGTCAATGGAACTGGCAGGCTTCTGTGCTTGGGGAGGTCTGTGGGACTGGCAGATTTCTCTGCCTGGGGAGGTCTGAGAGACTGGCAGCATTCTCTGCCTGGAGAGTTCTGTGGGACTGGCAGGTTTCTCTGCCTGGGAGGTCTGTGGGACTCGCAGGTTTCTCTGCCTGGGAAGGTCTGTGGAGCTGGCAGGATTCTATGCTTTGGGAGGTCTGTGGTGCTGGCAGGTTTCTCTGCCTGGTGAGGTCTGTGGGGATGGCAGATTCTGTGCCTCTGTGGGACTGGCAGGTTTCTGTGCTTGAGGAGGTCTGTGGGGCTGGCAGGTTTCTGTGCCCAGGGAGGTCTGTCGGGCAGGCAGGTTTCTGTGCCCGGGAAAGTCAATGGAACTGGCAGGTTTCTGTGCTTGGGAAGGTCTGTGGGACTGGCAGGTTTATGTGCCTGGGGAGGTCTGTGGGGCTGGCAGGTTTCTCTGCCTGGGGAGGTCTGTGCGACTGGAAGGTTTCTGTGCTTGGGGAGGTCTGTGCGGCTGGCAGGTTTCTGTGCTTGGGGAGGTCTGTGGGGCTAGCTGGTTTCTGCGCCTGGGGAGGTCTGTGGGTCTGGCAAGTTTCTGTGCCTGGGAAGGTCTGTGGGACTGGCTGGTTTCTCTGCCCGAGGAGGTCTGTGGGACTGCCAGGTTTCTGTGCCCGGGGAGGTCAATGGGGCTGGCAGGTTTCTCTGCCCAGAGAGGTCGGTGGGGACTGGCAGGATTCTCTGCCTGGAGAGGTCTGTGGGATTGGCAGGTTTTTCTGCCTGGGGAGGTCTGTGGGACTGGCAGGTTTCTCTGCCTGGGGAGGTCTGTGGGGCGGGTAGGATTCTGTGCCTGGGGAGGGCTGTGGGGCTGGCATGTTTCTCTGCCTGGGGAGGTCTGTGGGGGTGGCAGATTCTGTGGAGGTCTGTGGGACTGGCAGGTTTCTGTGCTTGGGGAGGTCTGTGGGGCTGTGGAAATGTAGCTCGTAACTGAACATTATCTGCGCCATCTTGTCTCTCCCCAGCGCCACACACAGAAAAACGCACGGCAGCCATTTTAGGCACCCTGGTCTCTCTCCCCGCTCATTGCCGACCGCCAGCACGTCCCTCTGGCACTGCGAAACATCCCCCCCGCGCGCTGACCACCCCCGCTCTCTCATACGTGGGCCATAAACCCTCTCCTTCTGCGCGACCCTGCCTTGGAACCACATCCCGTGCCGGACCAACACCTCCTTTCATCCCTTACATGGTCACACATCCTTTTGATAACCCCTTCCTCTGCGCCCGATTGTCCGAGCCGATCCCAGGCCATCGCCTAGCCCTGCGGATGCAGTTTATTGCCCCTACTGTAAGGGAAACACCTCACTTCAAAGGGATTACAGTTGGTCAAGGCCCCCACCCTCTGAGACCCGACCGGTTGCACACGCCCCCGGGAATCGACGGAATGTCCAGCTGTGTGATAGCCATCTCCTACTGCGGAAGGGGTGGGGACTTCCACTGTAGATATGTGTGGGAACGAGCCTGAAGTGGGGATTCCAAGGATGTCTTTCCATACATCAAAGTCTCAACAAGAATGTGTAACCTGTAATAAAGCAATAAACCTGTGTATAAGAGGCCAGGCCTCAGAGATGTGGTGAGAGCACCTCGTGACGATACCTTGCTGTCTGATCTGATGTGTTCTGCTCCGACGGAATAAAACTTTGTTTCCTGCCTTCCAGTCTCCGGCGCCTGCCTCTTTTGTTGGTTAATTATCGAATGGTATAAGAGGCGATTACCGCCGGGCAATACTTGAAGGTTATCAACTGAAGGTGCCGCTACCATTTAACAATTGGCGTCCCAAACGTGGGGCCCATCAGCGACACATGGATCCAATGAGAGAGGTCCCAACGACAGAGTGAACGACTGCAACGATCGGGAAGAGCTCCTGCCCGATAGACCCTCGTCTGGCAGCCGATCATCCGAACTTCACTGGTTCCGAGCAGACCTCTCTCGAGTGATCTACGGTCCTGACTGGGAACCATCAGGAAGTGCCACGGCAAATACGGAGAGTAGAGGACGATCGGGCGCTGGAGGCGGAAGACGAGAAACTGTCCATGCGGTCCGGGTAAGGTCGTGTAACACGACAAATTGCGAAACGATTGATTGATTGATTGAAAATACTAGTATTGCTTACTGGTTGTTCTTTTTGAGGTATTCGCTGCCTACAAACGGGGAAGAGTAGAAATACTCTCTCTCCCTTTGCAGATAGTGAAGGGTAGGTAACGCGGACTTTTGTCCCCCATTGTAATCTGTCGTGCCTATTTTCCTCCCCACTGATTGATTGTCCGAATATTGATTGTTTTGAAGAATAGTACTTCTTGAGATATTCTCTGTTTGCAAATAACGTAGAATAGAAATATTCTGTCTAGTCTTTGCAGCTAGTGAAGGATAGGTAGCGCGGACTTTTGTCCCCCGTTGTAACCCGTCGTGCCTATCTCTTTCTCACCATTGATTGATTGATTGTCCGAACACTGGTTGTTCGATATTGGTTCTTTGGAGGTATTCTCTGCTTACAAATAACGTGGAATAGAGATATTCTGTCTAGTCTTTGCAAGCAGTGAAAAGATAGGTAGTGCAGACTTTTGTCCCCGTTGTAACCCGTCATGCCTATCTTCTCCCCACTGATTGGTAGTTGGTTCTGCCCGGACCGCTTATTAGAGGTGAACCATCTGGCTCCACTGGAAGGCACCCCTAATAAGGACATGTTCACTAAATATGGACTAGTCGCTGTAGCTTATAGCAAACTATGGCATAAATATACAAAGAAGGACTCCGAAAGTCAGTGGCCACTGATGGGATCCTTTGATGACCATAAAATAGAAACGCTAGAAATAGCTCTACGTAGCAATAAAACGACGCCCACTATGCTCGACAGTTTCGGCATGTGGCGCAAAGAAACAACGCAACGGAAAAAGAGAGAAGAAGTAAAGGCAGAAAAAGAACTACGAAAGGCAGCTCACCTTATCGCTAGAAAGTTAGAGGAAGAAATAAAGGAGAGAAAGGAAGCTAAACAAAAACAAGAATCTGAAACGTCAGGCCAGTGCCCTGTTAGGACCCCCTCTACGCTCTACCCTGAGTTACCTTCCAAGCAATGAGTGAATGACGAATTACTATTAGGTCCTCCGATCGCCTATATGCCCCCTCCATACGCTCCCTCCCAACATATATATGCCACACTCCAACAAAATAGTATGATTAAAAATGCTTTAATAACTTGTAGGTATATGCAACACTTCAACAGGGTAAAACACGTTAAAACACAACTATTTACATGGCAGCCTGCTGCAACATCCACCCCCAAAGCATTCACCGTCCGCGTAACACAGTCCCCGCCCCTCCTTCTTCGAAGTAGCAACATTGCTGTCTCTTAGTCGGCTTTGGGCTATAAAAAGGGCCTACAAAATCCATCCGCCTGTGAGACGGCATTAGTGACGGTCCGTTGTGCGAAGAGGCCGGAGGCAACACGATGCGCTGATACCCGGACGGCATCGAGGTGGTGTCCAGCAAGCTGTAGTGCCGGCCTGGCCGTCCTACAATACAGCACCGAAAGACGGCGTGGGGCGCCCTGGGGGGGGGGAGGCGACGCGAACGGGCCTCCCCCGCCTCCCCAGGTGGAGGCTCACCAGTTGCAGTAGGGCACCCCTTGACGCTTCACTCACCAGCCAGCTGCAGCAGGGCAGCCATTAAACGTTTCACCTGCCAGACGACCACCTGGGCGGAAGTTCCTTTCTGCACCAAGTTTGCCCTCGACGTTCCACCCAAGAAGTGGGCCCCCGCAGTTGGTTGGTCGGGGGACCCACTCTGGTGGCCGTGGTGGAGAACTGCTGCTGCCACAAGAGTCTCAAAAATGGCGGCCGGCTCTTCGGATTCGGGCCTGGTCCACTAAGATGGCTCTGGGCTACCTCGGAACTCGGAAACTTGCCTGCTCGGGCGTGGGCCCCACCCTGGAAGACGTCCTCTCAGCTTTGCAGATTCTACGGGAGTCATTGGCCCTCGACTCCCGCGGACTTCCGGTGGGGGCAACCGCCACTATCGCTCGATCATTCCACATTAACTTGCCTTTGCCCCGGGCGGCAGCCACCTTGTCCCCGTTTGGTGCCGTGAGAGAGACTGATTCAGGATATCGGCAGAGAGACACGCCTGCTGTCCCGCTCTCCGAAAGGACCACGGCGTCGCTGCAAGATGGTGGTGCCCTCATGCTGACGCCAGTTTCTGTTTGAATTACCAGGAGACACTGTAGTCTACCAACCCGAAGCAGTTCTGGTGGAACCCCAGCATGATCCGGTAGGAAACAACTTTGCTTTCCCCACCTTCGAGTCACGATTCATGCTGTCTGTTCTTTCTGTTGGCATTAATGGAAATTTTTGGACTGCCGAAAGGGATTCTGGTCCGACCGTTAGCTAGTGGAAACATCTAGACTGTACACTGGACCCACCCGACCTCGCCCCAAAATGGCGCTGATGTAGGAGGGTCCTACAACTCCTTATGGCGTTCCAGGTTACTTGGCATTGATGTTAAGGGATATGTATATGGCCTTCTTGCACATGGCGGGCGGGGGACAGGGAGGGTACTGAATGGACATGCGGACAACCTTATTGATGCTGGTCTTCTCATTATTGATTATTTTTATTTTCGCATTAAGGTAGTATTGCTCATGATTCTCGACGCCTCTTGCACCGTGGCCGGCTTATACGGTTGTAGGCCCGTATTTGTATACTGACATTTTCACAATAAAGGGTTTTCGAAAGAATTATGGAATCAGCATCATAACAATCGTCTAGGTTGGTAAGGTTTTAAATAACGGCCGTCATTCCCAAACAATAGAAGACAGATAATGCAGACCCTTTGCCTGAATTTTGGATTGATGAAAATTTGTATCGATGTAAGGTATGGTATTTTGTCCAATAATATACGGCTAATTGAGAAACAAATGCACGAAGAGGGAACTCGAATTTAGGGAAAAATAAAAAAATAAAATGAAGAAATTTTGGTATAGTAGAAAAGAAGGATATAGTACACAGAAAGAAAAATGCGAAAAGGAATAGTCAAGATCTGTGGTATTGTACGTTCCTGCAGCTAGTCTGGTACGTGGTAAGTAGAACTTTTTCGTGTTTATTCGCGCTGATGTGCTTTGAATGCTGCCCCCCCCCTTCTTTTCTTCTCTGTAGGTTACATCGGAGTTCCGACTGAAGAATGGAGTGGACATAGACCGCACCGTGCTCCATGTAGGGAAAGACATAGACATGCGCTGTGAGATGGTGCGTGGAATGCAGACCATCACTGGGAACGTGAAAAACTGTATGGTATGACTGTGCGTATGTGCCCTGATTGAACGGTATGAATGTGTATGTATTGCATATGCCTGGGTCGCTGGAGAGAACGTCTTTGTATGACTGAAATACTTGTCTATCGATCAAGGAGATGGGAAAATAAGCCCGAATATGGTAACTCCTCATTTGAAGAAACGACTCTCCCTCTCCCGGAAGCTAGTAAATTGGAGGGTGACTTACACCAGAAACATGCTGTGCTTGATGTATGTACTGTTACACCCTATCCGGTATTTGTGTGTACGTGAACGTTGAATTTATCTTTTCCCCCAGCTTGTGTTTTTGTACGAAAAACTGACCCGTGCTGCTCTATGTTGTGTGTACACCAAGTGGCCTATTATCGTACACGTTTGTCTCTCTCTCTCTCTCTCGTTTTATGTCGTACGTGTACCCAATAGCCTACTTGATGCGCACGTCTCTCTCTCTCTTTCTCTCTCTCTCTCTCTCTCTCTCTCTCTCTCTCTCTCTCTCTCTCTCTCTCTCTCTCTCTCTCTTTTCCTCGCTGAAGGCTCCCTTGCCCTCTTTTGATTAGATGACAACACTGTACCTCCTCGGTATATGTATAATTGGCCTAAACACGACAGTGTTCGAACAAATTGACAGAAGCAAAACGACCGTATTTTGCCACACTACTACCTCTCCTTTCTGTAAATGATGGAACTTAATTGGCTGAGAAAGAAAGGACAGGTAAGATGACTGATGTCTCCCAATCTGGCCCTTATAACGGGAACTATATGTCAGTGGTTTTTGTTGTTTTAGGGCTCTAACGACTCCACCTCCATCACTCAGAATCGCCCCGCCCATTGCACAGAAATAGAGCGCCTAAACACCCCGTCCTTCCAGAATAGTCCTAGTTATATTTTAAGCAATACAGCTGATGACCTTGTTTTTAAAGATACATCGCCTAGAACTGATAAAGGTTAACTATTGTCTCCAGCAAGAAAAATGTTTAGCGCGTGTTCCTCCCCGAAACAGATATTTGTGAGCCCATGACAGTAGCACCTCGCACTTTTTCATAAACTTAGCAGTCCCTGGAGAAAAATATGAATCAGCAGGGCTTGCGTTAGAAAGACGAGTCTCTGCCGGAGAAGCCGGTTCGAATTTTGATAGACCAGGAAGTTGATAGATGTCAGACTTCTTACTACGTTTATAAGGTACAGGAATCAACACCTAGCAGACCTGGTGATGGAAATTTGCAGGAACACTCGCAAACCTGCACCACAGCAATGATTAATGAGTTAGTAGCGTACACCGACATAAGAGCTAATAGACATCCACCATAGAGTGACCGATAAACGTTTCCCCCACTACTTGGGGTTGGGAGAGAGAATGAAGTGTGTAAACGTCTTCCCTACCAGTTCTCTAAGATTTTGTTTCTTGTACTCATTCAAAGATAACATGCGGTCATCGGAGGAGAGGGGTCGGACGTGACGCACAGCCTGGCTGCGGATCATGGAACATCTATGGCCTCGACCAAGGAGGAGCCACGGAGCAAAAAGATGCGGGACGAGGCACCATTCTCAGCATGAAAAGCGATAGAAAGAAGGGCTATCCCGAAGCCCCCTGCTCACTGATCAGCTCGTGCCTGAAGTCCCAGCCCGTCGAGCCCGATTGATGGGCTCAGTGCTAAAAGATTTTGCTCTCCTTGGTCCGCTTTTTGATCTGATCCCACTCCACCCCCTCTTCCCTCGGCCTCCCAAAGCACGCCCCTATTCCCCCCCTCTCTTTCATCTGGGATTTTGAATTTGACTTGTCAAAAGAAGAACGAAATGCGGGTACCCCGTCTCAAGGTACCTATGATAAGATGAGTTAAGGAACAGGACTGTGATCCGAGAGCAACGAATGGTCACACCCTGCTACGTGAAAACTTGGATTTGAGCTGGACCTTAGCTCCACCGCCGGTGCTCAACAGTGCCAACGAAAGAAGAAGAACAATGAGAGCTTACCAGTGATTGCTCGCTATAATAGGTCACTGGAAAGAAGAACTCCCTTCCCTGACTGTAACTCATGTTGAGTTGAATTCCTCTCCCAACCGCTTTCGTATTGACTATCTTCCAATCAAGTTTTCATGATATTACATCGGTCACTTCCAACTGTACACTGACAGTTAAGAAACATTAACTTTGTATAATGACACTTGTATAACACCAGCCGTGCACATGACTATGCTGTCTAGTTTGATCCACACGAAGTCTAGGCCTTAAGTAACGTACGTAATATTCCCTGTTTTGCCAGAACATTTTTTACTTTACGGTATCATGTTTGTGTTCAAGCGAGCTTCCCTCCTCCCATCTCCGGGTCTGACATATGACGCAGCTGATGTAATTTTGTATGCGCTACCTCCTCGCCTATCACATCAACTACATGTAATTATGTACAATTGTGTCAGATTATTCCTGTCCACCCTAAGACTCTGAACTTTGAAGCAGAACATATGAAAGCTCTATACGAGGTAGAAGTTCGTGGTATTATGGGGATAGATCCGAACTAAACAAGCTGGCGAGATATGTTAAAAGGGAGGACTGTAATTTGTAATTTGTAATTTGTGAGGGTATTTGTAGAGCGCAACGGTCGCTCCGGAAGGAGCATCTTGGCGCTGATTTCCAGGTAGAAGATCAAGTAACTTCCTAAAGGTAGAAAGGTTAGATGGCTGCCATGGTGTAGTCGTCGGGAAGATTAAAAATCCAAGTTTTTAGTGCTTTCCTGAAATGTTTTTCTTGGGTTAAGGACCTCAGGAATTTGGGCATGCTGTTCCAAGCTTTAGTGGCAAGATGATTTAAGGTTTTGCCACCTTTGGTTTTCAAAGAGAACCTAGTAGGAAGGATTAGATTGTCCTTAGAGGAACGCAGGGATCTGCTAGGGTTGTAGTGAGGGAAACGCTTGATAAGATATTTTGGGCCGGAGTGATTAAATGCCCGAAATGCTACAATAAGAATCTTGAAAAATATTCTTTTGTGCAGTGGGAGCCAATGTAAAGATTTTAAAGCAGCGGATATTGAAGATTTTCTGGGTAACTTCAGAACTAATCTGGCTGCAGAGTGAAGTACGCTTTGGAGTTTTTTAAGTGTAGCTTTCTTGGTGCCAGCCAGAAGACCGTTGCAGTAGTCCAAGCGAGCAAGAACTAGGGCCACTGCGACGGTTTTTCTAGAGTCTATTGGTAAAAAATCAAAAAACTTTTTTAGAGATTTGATGATTCCGAAACAACGGCCGGCCACAGTCCTCACGTGTTGGTCGAAAGACAGATCAGTATCAAACAGGACTCCAAGGTTCCTTGCAGTTGTTACAGTCTGGGGGGGGGAACAGCTGAGTCTTCAGGCCACCATAGGCTAGGACAAAAATTGACATTTTTTGCCATAGGGAGGATCTCGGTCTTGCTGGAATTACATTTTAGATGGTTTAGATTCATCCAATGAAAAACAGCTTTCAGACAGCATTTGAGGTTCTGCTCCGCCTCAGTCGAGTGTTCCTCTAGGGCACTGTGGAAATGTAGCTCGTAACTGAACATTATCTGCGCCATCTTGTCTCTCCCCAGCGCCACACACAGAAAAACGCACGGCAGCCATTTTAGGCACCCTGGTCTCTCTCCCCGCTCATTGCCGACCGCCAGCGCGTCCCTCTGGTGCTGCGAAACATCCCCCCCCGCGCTTACCACCCCTGCTCTCTCATACGTGGGCCATAAACCCTCTCCTTCTGCGCGACCCTGCCTTGGAACCACATCCCGTGCCGGACCAACACCTCCTTTCATCCCTTACATGGTCACACATCCTTTTGATAACCCCTTTCTCTGCGCCCGATTGTCCGAGCCGATCCTAGGCCATCGCCTAGCCCTGCGGATGCAGTTTATTGCCCCTACTGTAAGGGAAACACCTCACTTCAAAGGGATTACAGTTGGAAAATGTAGCTCGTAACTGAACATTATCTGCGCCATCTTGTCTCTCCCCAGCGCCACACACAGAAAAACGCACGGCAGCCATTTTAGGCACCCTGGTCTCTCTCCCCGCTCATTGCCGACCGCCAGCGCGTCCCTCTGGCGCTGCGAAACATCCCCCCTCGCGCGCTGACCACCCCCGCTCTCTCATACGTGGGCCATAAACCCTCTCCTTCTGCGCGACCCTGCCTTGGAACCACATCCCGTGCCGGACCAACACCTCCTTTCATCCCTTACATGGTCACACATCCTTTTGATAACCCCTTCCTCTGCGCCCGATTGTCCGAGCCGATCCCAGGCCATCGCCTAGCCCTGCGGATGCAGTTTATTGCCCCTACTGTAAGGGAAACACCTCACTTCAAAGGGATTACAGTTGGTCAAGGCCCCCACCCTCTGAGACCCGACCGGTTGCACACGCCCCCGGGAATCGACGGAATGTCCAGCTGTGTGATAGCCATCTCCTACTGCGGAAGGGGTGGGGACTTCCACTGTAGATATGTGTGGGAACGAGCCTGAAGTGGGGATTCCAAGGATGTCTTTCCATACATCAAAGTCTCAACAAGAATGTGAAACCTGTAATAAAGCAATAAACCTGTGTATAAGAGGCCAGGCCTCAGAGATGTGGTTAGAGCACCTCGTGACGATACCTTGCTGTCTGATCTGATGTGTTCTGCTCCGACGGAATAAAACTTTGTTTCCTGCCTTCCAGTCTCCGGCGCCTGCCTCTTTTGTTGGTTAATTATCGAATGGTATAAGAGGCGATTACCGCCGGGCAATACTTGAAGGTTATCAACTGAAGGTGCCGCTACCATTTAACAGGGCTGGCAGGTTTCTGTGCCTGGGGAGGTCTGTGGGACTGGCAGGTTTCTCTGCCTGAGGAGGTCTGTGTGGCTGGCAGGATTCTGTGCTTGGGGAGGTCTGTGGGGCTGGCAGGTTTCTCTGCCTGGAGAGGTCTGTGGGGATGGCAGATTCTGTGCCTGTGGAGGTCTGTGTAGGTTTCTGTGCCTGGAGAGGTCTGTGGGGATGACAGATTCTCTGCCTGGGGAGGTCTGTGTGGCTGGCAGGTTTCTGTGCCTGGAAAGGTCTGTGGGGTTGGCAGGTTTCTGTGCCCGGAGAGGTCTGTGGGGCTGGCAGGTTTCTCTGCCTGGAGATGTCTGTGGGGCTGGCAGGTTTCTGTGGCAGGTTGCTGGGTGATCTTGTCACACCCACAGAGTCAGGGATTGGAGTCATTTATAGACCAGAAACATTGATCCTTTAACTGCTACTGAGCAAAGTACAACAGCTTCATGGCGGAAAAGGGCACGGAGCGCCGCACAGTTCAAAGGTCGCAAGTGAGGTACGTTGTGCTACTGGTAAAAAAAAAAAAGTCCACAAAGAGGAGAGTTACACGCGCTGCCTGGTGCCTGTTTCCGCGCAAGTTACGTGCAACCTCTTGTAGAACATACTTCGTAACGGACAAAGGCTGTAAATGTTATTTTTTTCCTTTCACATCAATGGGGTAGGATTGCTGGCTCTTTGCGACAAACAGTAAACAGAGGTGCAGTACATGGTATGCGGTGCCATGAGAATTATGCGGCAGGTACACAATTATGCAGCAAGAAAAGGCAAATTATGCGGTCTAATGACGCACATTTTGTGATACTTATACTTAATTTTTTGTAATGTTTGCACCTTTTAAGACTGTTCTAGCAAACGTTTCACCGCAGTATCAGTTTAACAACCAAACACAGCAAAGAGTAACTGAAAGGTGGCTTGTCAATTTTAGCGAATGGCATTCAACTGTGCAGCAATGTATGCTGCTGTATTTTTGTAACTTTTATCTGTTTCAGCTAGAAACCATTTTTTCGGCAAGCTGCAATTTAGGTAGCACCACTGCCACCACCGCCCCAATCCTCACCCTCCCTGCCCCAACCCGCCCCCCCACTCACACCATAATGTCCAGTCCAGCTGCACCCACCCCTTTAGAACTGACATCACTCGGCAACTAGAAATCAGCATCATGAAATTGGGTCAGTTTTGGGGGAAAGTCGGTACCACTTTGCCTTGACAAAGTCGGGCGAAATCGGGAAACTTTCTCTAAAGTCACAGACGAA
This sequence comes from Triturus cristatus, assembly GCF_964204655.1. Lineage (NCBI taxonomy): Eukaryota > Metazoa > Chordata > Amphibia > Caudata > Salamandridae > Triturus > Triturus cristatus. The sequence goes on along the minus strand of NC_140591.1, from coordinate 138,384,339 downwards.
GGGTATATATTCATAGGTGAAAGGTACATTTTCTTGCACCCACAAACTTCAATGACGATTTTTGTGTTTTGTCTAAAATCCGCAAATCAACATAAATCGCAGGTGAAACTGATGACACACACTTTTAATCTTTTATGTTTAACATGACCCCCCCGCCCCTCTTTCCAAACAATCTTCATGTACCAAAGGCGCCTTTTACTAAATGCCTTCACTCCAGAGACCTTACGCACACAAGTGGTCGTCTCGATGAATTTTGGGTGGGGGCACTTGTGTAGGGGGGTGCATAGACTAGGTGAACAGACAGACTCACCGCAGAAGACAGGGCAAACAAGGCTAGCCAGAGGCTAGAAATAATGAAATTATGGCCAGCAGTTGCCCTCACACAGTGCCTCTCAATCGTCTCCGCTCTGGCCTCTGGGATGCCTCCTCGCTTCACCAGTCACGCTCACTTTTAATTGCGGGAGCCGCAATGCGCATGACAATTGGTCACCAGCCCCACCCTAAGGGTGAAGAGTAAGACCTGCGCAGACGTGGCGGCGAAGTCATCTGCACGCTGCGCAGTGTGCACCTTTACCATTTTTTTAAATGTTACCATTTAATTTATGAAGATAAGTCTAGAGCGAGCGTAAGTTACATAACCTACCTATATTAATTAATGACCTATCCCAGACTGTCACGGATGTGTAGTGCTTTCTGGCTCCGCTAAGAGTGACCATGATGCATGGGCCCCCCCCCCCCTTCTGCAACGCAGGGGCTTTGGGGGCCTGTGTTATGCCCCTGATTCTATAGTAGTTCACATGCAAGATTTAAATTCACATGCCCTGTAACCATGAAGAAAAAAAATCTGGAGCTCCCACCCAGGCAAGAAAAAAGCTCCTTAAATTCAGCAATTGCATAAATCTTAATTTTGACAGCTGGATGATAACAAACATTTAAAATAATAATTGAATTAAATCCATACATTAGAGATAACCATTTCAGTTCAACTGCTTGCACATATTTGCTTCCAAGATTCAGAGACACATACTGGCAATCTAAATTAGTAGCGATAGAAGTGCTATAAACTTCCTATATGATGGGCCCAACAGAATATGCCTTTTGCATGTATGGTAAATCCCTGCTAGCCTAATAACTTGTTACTTGACCTTCAAAATCTTCTCTAAATGGGTCAACCGTAGGATTCAAGGAAATTACACATTTCCCATTCTAATTCTTCCATGAGATGTAAATATTTGCTATTTTGGATGTCTCCAAATCAAAATTGTTGTGAAAGCTATCTGATGGAACTCGCTCTCCCTACTTTAATGTCTGAACGAGTGAGTTGTCTCCTCTAATTCGATCTCGCAGGGAAACTTAACATGTGACCTTATAACCTCTGTTGGTTTCCTTGCTCAGGCAGAAACTGAACATACTCAATGTCTTCAGATTAAACTGTTCCGATCAGATATAGCTGAAAACAAACTAACAACATTTCCCCAGTTTAAAATGTAATTAGGTCCCTGCAATTAATTTTCAGAGTAAGAATTAGTTTTAAGGACTTACACAAAAAACACAATCATCATTTGCCCCTAAGTTTTTGATAGTCATTCAGTCTGTAGAGGCGGTTGTGAAGAAGGATCACATGCTGTTATTCAGGACCCCCTTCCATATTATTTTCTTTTATTTTAATTTTGATCAAATTACTCAGTCTAGTGTCAGTGGAAGAAGAAAATAAGTTACTTACTTGTAACTGTGGTTATCTAGCATTGGTATCTTTAATAGATTCACATCATTGAATCATTCCCATCATCGAGATGGGAGGCCCATAGTAAAATAATCAAGCAGTATTTAACCAATATTCTAGGCCATGTTTTTGATAGCCTATATATGTCCTTTTTAAAAAAGGACCACATGTTCAATACAACCAATCATCTGTCAGCACCCTCTAGAACAGTCTCAGCAAAGGCAGATGCCCTCAGATTTTCTAAGCATAAGTGAGAAGTAAGTAACCCAGAAAATCAAAGTGAGAAGCCTTTACGGAAAGGAGGGTGGGTTGCATGTGAATCTATGAAAGATACGAATACTAAATAGCCACAATTACAGGTAAGTAACTTATTTTCTTATGCAGTATTGTGGTACCCTTCATAGATTCACATGCTTGAATCATAATACCAGGCAGTACCCTAAGTGCCGGTAGTGGATGGAGAGAGACATGTAAGATATACATTTAGACAGTGTATCAAAACAGAAACATCTGTAAATATGTAAATGCCCTTCCGATCCTATAAGATTTATCACATTTATGTTATGAGAAAAGAACCATTTATACAATGCTATGTACATGAAGAACCAGCGGAATTTTTACAAATATTAAAAGAAAAAATAGGCTGGCACTGCAAACAAGAATCTTGGTTTACAGTATTACTTCCTTTTTCTCTTATCCCCCCTTTGTTTTTTTACATATTAGACTCAAAGTAATACCATGCAATGCTACGCAATTTCAATAAATAAGAATGTAGGACAAGTTCTCTTTAAGAGAGAGAGGTCCACCTTAATTGAAGAGATGACGCAGCACTGCTTGGCCCACAGCTGCATTTTCAAGCTGCGTAGATTGCAGACAGTAGCGCTTCCATGTCAAAGCACAACAATTCTTGTCCAACGTCACTCCGGCAAACAGAGTTAATGATTTACAGAAAAGGGTCTAGGATATAACACCACACTTATTTATATTACGGGAATTTTGTTCGCATATGGTGCGATGATCAAAAGAAAAAGACCCTTTCAGTTTTCTATGGTGTGAAAGAAAAATATATATATTTCCACAACAGACATTTACATCGATAATTTGATCCGCATTCATTAAAGACAAGAAATCAGTTCCACCAAGCGAAGTAGTTCACACAATTCTTTATTCTTTAAATCTTTGTTTTCTTCTCTTCAAAGTAGCCAAAGCGTTTCGTCCTATTTAAGGACTTCTTCAGGGCTCATCAGTTATCCGTTTAATCGTATGAGTATTTCCTCTTCTCAAATTGAGCAGATATTATAATCCTTATTCTGTGTCCCTACGGTGTTGAGACCCTCAGATAAAGAAGCACTTATCTTTTGTACCCCTTTAGGGTTCCGCATGTAAATGCCCGCAAACAGAGTTGTTGATGTAGACACAGCTCTGGTGGAATGTGCTTTAGTCTTTCTTGTTAAGGAATTGTTAACCTTGTCATGGCAGAATTGAATTGCTGCAGAGACCCATCTGACGACAGTGGCTTTAGTAACTGCTGTTCCTTCCCGGCCCTGTCAGTAAGCCACCAGTAGCTGATTAGTCTTTTTTATGTCTTTAGTCTTTTGCAAATAGAATTTTAGACATCTTTTCACTTCTAGTGTATGCAATGCTAGCTCTGCTGGTGTAGATGTGTTTGGGAAGAATGATTGGATTATGGATTGGTCGTAAAGATGGAACTGTGTCAGAACCTTTGGAATAAAGGTTGGCTTTGGTCATAGGGCCACATAATTTTCTGTGAAATGAAGAAAAGATGCTTTGATGGTAAAGGCCTGAATTTTGATAACTCTCCTTGTGGAAGTGAGAGCCAGGAGGAGAGCTACTTCCAAGTCAGAAATGTTAGTTCCGCTCCGTGTATTAGTTCGAAAGGCTGCCTTCATCAATTGTGTGAGGACTAATTTGAGTCTACAATCTGGAGGGGGCGCCCGTATGGGAGGGAAGGCGTGGAAGAGTCCTTTCATGAATTGCTTCACTAGACTTGAGGCACAGAGAGATAGAGTCTGAGGAGACCTTCTATAGAGGGAAATAGAGGCAAAGTGCACCTTAATTGAAGCGAATGTGAGACCTGATTTTGCTAAGGAGAGTAGATATGGCAAAATCTACTCCGGAGATGCTTGAAACGGGTGTAAGTCGTTCCTCTGGCACTAGTACCAGAATCTTTTCCATTTTCGTCGATACGTCTTATTGGTGTTTTCGGCTCTGGATCCTGCATTCCTGTGAGATATTCGAGTCACAGAGCTATAAGAACTCAGGAGCCAGGCATGCAAGTGAAGAGACTCTGGGTCTGGGTGACATACTTGCCCTTTTTCTCTGGTCAGGATAGATGGTGATGGTTGTAGGCGTATGGGTTTCGATTTCGACAGATGAAAACGTTCCGGTAACCAATGCTGCCTGGGCCATCTTGCTGCTATCAGGTTAAGAAAACAACGTTCTGTTTTCATTTTGGTCAGCACCCTAGGGATTCATGGAATAGGGCGAAAAGCGTAAGCATACATCCCTGACCCTCGCACTAAAAGGGCATTCCCCCATGACCCTGGGAGAGGGAACCTACTGGCATAGGACTGGCACTTGGCGTTCTCCCTCGTGGCAAAGAGGTCTAGAGTTGGCTTTCCCAATATTAGCAACACTCTGTCAAGTCCAATACCCATTTGTGGCAACTGGACTGTGCTCTGCTTAACGCATCCGCTAGCATGTTGTGTAGCCCTCGGACAAGTTCAGCTCCGAATGGGATCCTGTGTTGCGCTGTCCAGTCCCACAGCTCCTGCGCTTCCTGTGATAGCATGATGGATTTGGTTCCCCCTTGCTTGTTGACGTGGTACATGCTGGTCGTATTGTCCATTCGAACCAGCAGGGAGTAACCCGCTATCCTCGGCAGGAAAACCTGAAGAGATAGGAAGATGGCTTGAGCTCTAACATGTTCATATGTTGTAGCTTTTGCACACTGGACCATTTGCCCCGGATTTATAGTGCCAGCAGATGCCCCCCCTAACCATCCATAGAGGCGTCTGTCATTATAATGAAATTTGGGATGATTTGCAGGTAGGTAAGGCCCTTTGAGAGATTTGGCTTGTGAAACCACCATTTTCGGGCTTCCCTCATGCGTGCTGCAATCGATTTCATTTCCTCGAGGGATCCCGAGGCTTGCAGCCACTGACTCTGGAGTTCTTCCTGCAGAGGTCTCATCCTTAGCCTGGCTAGTGGTATCATGTCTATTGCTGATGAACACATTCCCAGGAGCGATTTGTATGTTCGTACTGAAACAGACCCTTTTCTTGACATGTTCTTAGCTAGTTTCTGCAATCGTATTTGCCTTTTTCCAAGAGGAAAGCTTTGTACTGAATGGTATCTATCGTAGCTACTAGAAACTATATGACTTGACTGGGAAGGAGTTCAGATTTTTCTGTGTTCACAGTGAGCCCTAGCGTCCGGAACAACTGAAGACAATCGTTGGTATTCTGAGTAGCTTTCAGTGACGTTGGTGCTTTGAGAAGCTAGTCGTCCAGGTATGGGAATACCTGGAGACCTTGCGCATCGTAGGGCTGCGGCTACAGGGGCAAGGCACTTGGTAAAGACTCTTGGTGCCGATTTGTGGACAAACATAAGTACTTTGAATTGGTAGTGGGTACCACCAACCGTAAATCTAAAAAAATTCCGATGCTTTTGATGGATAGGGATTTGAAAGTGTGTGTCTAACATGCCGAGCGAGGTCATGAAGTCTCCTCTGTTGAGACGGCGAAGAATCTCAGAGAGTGCTCCCATTCTGAGTGTTTGTTTCCTGAGGAACTTGTTGAGATTCCTGAGATCCAGTATTGGTCTCCATTCTCCGGATTTCTTCTTTATCAAGAAAAAACGGGAATAGAAACCTCTTCCTCAATGAGACAAAGGGACCGTTTCTATTGCTCCTTTGGGGAGAATGACCTGGGCTTCTTTGCGCAGTAAGTAAAGAGGAGGAGGGGGTCCCCTGGGTTGAGTATTCGCTGGTCCGGAGTAAATTCTAGGGTATGTCCATAGGATACAATGCCCTACACCCATTGATCTGTTGTTTGTAATGCGCCACTGATGCACCTGGTTGGAAATCTTGGCACTCACGGGTTGGGAGGGGAGGGAAGCTGGTACCCAGACTTGATCATTGCTTTCTGTTAGAGTCATGACCTTAGGAAGGCAATTCTCTTGCAGCCTCCTTGGTGAAAGAAACCAGCTGTAGAAGTCTGGCAGTATGCTGGAGGGTTATAGTTTTGACGGTAGTGAGTTTGGCATGTATGATACTGTGGGTTGTCTGGTAACCTCCTTTATATGAGGTAAAATTTAGTCTTCTAGCCCCTTTGAATGGCAATTTTCGGTATTGTAATGTGCCTAAGGATTTCGCCATATCTGTATTGGTCTTAATAGCCAAGTGTGTCTCATCTATGTGCTTTCCAAACAGGGAATCACAGTCGAAAGCCATATCTAAAATCTTTGTCTGTACCTCTGGCCTGCAGGTGTGAGGCTTCAACCATCCCTGTCTTCTCAGTACGGCGGCACCCGCCAATTGTCCAAGACCAGTATAGGCTACATTCATAACGCAGTTGATGGTTTCTGACGCTGCATGTTCTCCCTCCAACAAGATCTTTCTAGCCTCTTGTCTTTTTTATTCTGGTATTTAGGTCCACCAAAGCTCACATGTCCGACCACATCTGGCGGTTACAACGGTCAACAATGGCTAAAACATTTGCTGTCCTGATTGTGACTGCGGCCATAGTAGAGAAGCGCTTACCTAGAATGTCCATCCTGCGCCCCTCCTTATTAGGCAGAGTAGTGATTGGAGTACTAGGGTTTTTGGATCTTCTTTTGAGCCCCTTGACAAATAACCAAATCTGGTCTGGGGTGACCTGTGAGGCAAGATGGAGAATCATCTGGAGCTCTATATTTTTTCTCAATTCGCATGAGTACCGGAGGTACAGTTGCAGGTGTTTTCATACTCTTGATGCCCTCTTGCCATATATAGTCAATAATGGGTATAGAGTGCACAGACTTCCTCGTGTCCTCCTTGAAATCGTACAGGGAGGAGTGAGTATGCTTGACTGTCATTGTCAAGTGGAATCTGTTGGATGCTCTTTCCACTAGATTATGGAATCCTCCAATATCCTCCACAGGAGAATCTGATGGTAAATGTAGCGGAGAGGGTGTCGGTATGATATTATCATCCCAAGCATCTGGCGCCGGGAGAGGATCTGGTAGCTTGCCTTCCTCTCTATCCTCCTCGGAAGCAGACGTATCCTCTGTGATGGGATCTGCTGCTAAGGAGCGACAAGTAATAGTTGGTGTAACTGGTGACAGCAAACCTGGTGGACTGTTTGAGGTTGCGGTCGCTCAGGTTGATCCCCTTGCAGTGGAAACCTTTGCCTGTAGTCCACCAACATTACTTGCAGGTCTTGGATGCGAGAAGGAGGAAGATGGGCTATGTCTCTAAGACACAAATCTGGATGAAAACCATACAGCTGGTAGTGACGAGGTGAGGTCACATAGCTCCATTGATTATACTGGTCTTTGTTATGGTGATTCTCATTCTCTTCATCCTCAACTTCTTAATATTTTACGTGCAGCTCTGATGAGCTATGAGCTGCACCATAAATATCATTGTCGTCAGAGTCCTCTATGTCCAAGAGATGTGATGGGATTAAAGGCAATACCTTGCTGTACACTGACATGGATGGGTGCAAAAATGTTTTGGTTACCTTGGTAATATCAGTAACAATCGTCGACGGTGCAGATACAGCCAGTTAAGCAGATTCCGTCATCATCGACTTGGTGGTCGTCGACAGAGAGGTCGCTGACGAGTCACTCTTGTCTTCGTCAATGGTATCTTGGTCAGCAGAAGTATGTCAACGGTTGTCGATGATGTTGTTGTCGACAGTGACCACAACGTCGGCGGGCTTTTCGAAAGTGAGACTCTCATCAACGGTATAGGACCCAATAATGCTGTCGTCGTCGTCACAGTTGCTGTCGTTGCTGCTGACCATGTAATGCTTGTCAACGACGTTACCACACTCATCAACGATGATTTTTTGCCAGATATATGCCTCAAAGGGTCTGAAGAAGAGGCTCTGGTATGGCGGTTGTCCTTTCTGGAAGGTGTAGTAGGCACAGATAAAGCAGGCTCTAAGGAGTGCTTCCTTCCTTTCTCCCTTTTTAGAGTCCTTGTCCAGGAGAGGGTCTGTGGTTTTGTGACAGGATTTGTCACTATTGTCCTCTGAAGAAAATGCCTGGTGTTTAGTGGCCTGGAGCCACAAAAACAACCTTCCTTCTCTATCCTTGAGAGTCTTTTGAGGAAAAGGTACAGCAGATTTTGCATTCCCTCATGTTTAGGATGCAGGCAATGTATACAATCCTTATGTGGATGATCCACATGAATCCTTTTTCTGCCACAGGTTTTACATGGGCAGAAAAGGCCTCTCTTGTCAGATATGATGTCAAGTTTGTAGAAAAATCCAGTAGTTGTAGGAAAAGAACTGAGGTACACTCCCTTCAACACGACGTGCGGTGAAAATCTGAGGGAATCTACCTCTGCTGGGAGTGTTCTAAAGAGTGCTGTCAGTTGATTGGTAGTATCCAACATTTGGTCCTTTTTTAAAAAGGACATGGTCTAGGGCCATAATAGCCTATAATAATTGTTAAATACTGCTTAATTATTTACCGTAGGACTCCCATCTCGACGACTGGGAATGATTTAAGCATGTGAATCTATGAAAGATACCCCTATACTGGATAAATGGAACTCTATTTTTCACAATAACTCTAATCCCTCCCATACTACCTTAGACTGGTCTTCCATGCGGGCATACCTGACAACAAATAACGCTGCCCCTTCCCTTGAACAAGGCACACTGTGGACGGCCTACATGTCACACTGGAAACCATCCAAGCTTTTTAAACTAGGTCTTAAAGAATCAGACTGCTATTGGAGCTGTGGAAATAACATGGGGGAATCTACAATGTATTTTTACTACACTGTAGATTTTCTAACACTCTTTGAAGTCAGAGAAATGATCTCACTGATCGTATATACTAGATGGTCTCCTGACATTGCCTCTAATATCTAGGGGCTTTCCAATCTGAAACACCCATGCTTTAAGGAAAGAGGAAACCTTCCTCTTAAATATACTAGTCGCAATTGGCCTTAAATCCATTTTAACAGATTGGAAAGACGTATCCACATTATCAGTTCACTCATGGTGGGCGTGGACACAATCCTGTAGGGGTGCAGGCAACTCCTTAAACACTTTCATGAAAGACACTCCAGAGAAAAAACTAAAAAAATGGTAACTATTAGACACATATGTATCTGATCTTATATCCCTACCCCCAAAACTGTCTTCCTCGACCAGTTACCACTTAGCTCTTACTTACCACTTACACCCACCTCCTTTTCCTCCTTGGACCTCAGACTGATTTCCAAGTGATCCCCCTAAATACTAGATGCCCAACCCTTCCCATCTTCACCCCATGCCTTCCACTTTCTCTTCCTCCCTTCCACTCCTGCCCCTCAATCCCTTACCACTTCACTCTTACCTACTCGTTCTCCTCCCCATAGCTCTTCCTTCTACCCTTTACCTCATCTCTTTTGTCATCCTTTGACTTATTTTCGTTCTTTTTTTCTTTCTTCCTTTCTTAAATCTCTTTGATACTTTAGTGACCAAGCTTGGGGTGTATTCCATTGTATATTTAATTACTACAATTCATAATCAATGATTAATCAGTGACTACTGATTTGTACCTCTTTTTTTCAGTTCTAGACCCCACTTCATCGTACATGCTCCTTTTCGGTCAATCATAAAGTTCTAATAACATTGCTTTGAAAATGGCAAAAATAATAAGCTGAAGGCTTTACTAGACTTTGTTAAATCTCGTTTTCTCCATTTATAACACAACAGCTGTGCAATGCTGCCTACTCTTTAGGTTTTAAGCAATACGCCACAAATAAAAATAAATAAACGTCGATCCTTTCATACCTAATCTCTGCGAAGGCAGCAATGTAAATACCATAGGTAACCTCTCTTATCTTTCGAGCCTAGTATAGTGCTCTCTGTATAACCACGTCTCGTTGTCTAGGTGACATTCTAGCTTGTATCCTCCCCACCAAAATATTCTCTGAATACTCATATGTTGTTGTATGTTAATTGTAAAGCACTCCAGTACTAACTGGTACAACTGCACTACAGAGAAATTATAAATAATGAATGAAGTGAATGAATTAAAAAAAATCTTATCCGAATCCAGACAAGTGCAAGGATTATTGCTGTTCCGCCTGAGAGAAACCTTTGTGAAGATGATGTAGTTTGACTCACACTGTGGATCACCTGAGCCTTCTCCTCAGCGTCAGGGTTAGCTCGTGTGCTAGTGCTAACAATGTATCTCAATCCACCATGGAATTGCTGATTGACTCCACTTGCACAGGAATTGAGCACCATAATCTGTACTCATGGAACAGCATGGTGTGCATAGGGGCTGCCACTTGTACGACCTACTGTTGTTCAGTAATCATAGTACCAGCGTGTAGTGACATCTAAGTGCAGAACAAGGAAATGATTTTCCAGTGTATCGTTTAATTACCCTCCTCTCGCTAAATTGTGAGCCAGTCCATCCATAGCTCCATCTTGGGCTCGACGACAATAGTCGTATGTGGAGGTTTCTAGCATGGGGCTATATAACAGGTAATACCTGCAGAAATCTCACTCTCAGACTGGCATCCAGGGACATGAAAAGATACTAATGTAGAGTGACTGTGAGAAGTGTACGGGGCAAAGGCACCCAAACATAGCCTGTGCATTTTCGTATTCCCGTCATAAAGGACTCTCTGTTAGAGGTAGGTGAAACATTCATTAAATGGAAGCAGCCCTTTTACAAAAAGAAATAAGAAACCTTTTCCAAAAATGGACTAGACGGCACCCCTAAAATGTGTTGCATAAGTAATTTACCTCAAGTGGCCTTACGGAGGCATCAGTGAAGGGCAAAAGTAAATATTCATTGTATTCCTTTAATCTACTACATATTCAAGGAATTGTCAAACAAATTTCAGTTAAATGGAAACAATGGCGTAATACAACTGACAATATGGAGTGAAACAATAGGGGCTAGCCAAGCCAAAGATTTACAGGCACATGCATCAAGGTAGGCTTTTGCGAGTCCTTAATTGCGATTATTAAGGAATCCCAATTAAGGACTCGCAAAAGCCTATGCATGTAGGAATTGCTATAAAAATAGCGATTCCTACACATTCCTTATTTGTGAGTCGCAAATTGCGATTAGCAAATAAAAAATGGCTTCCCATTCATTCCTATGGGCTGAATGGGAAATTGCAAGCGCAATTTGCGAGTACCAATTGGTACTCGCAAATTGCTCATGCAATTTCAAGGGTGCAAGGGTGTCAAAAGGACTCCCTGTTGCACCCCAGAAAATTGATCTGTGCACAAATGTTGCGCACACACATGTTCCAAGGACATGTGTGTGTGTAACCGACAACTTTGAAAAATGCACTTTAGTGCATTTTTCAAAGTGTTTGCAAATTACCATGAAGTTCGACTTCATGGTAATTTGCGCCCCCTAGCAGCGAAATCGCTACTTCAAAGTGGCTCTTGCAATGCATTTGAGGAATTGCAAAATGCGATTCCTTAAATGCAATCGCCATTTGAGAACCCACAATTAATTGCAAATTCTCAAATTGCGAGGGCCTTGACCCTTGATGCATCGCAAAAGTTATTTTTGTGATTGCAAACGGCCGATTTTTGCGATTCGCACCGTTTGCGATTGCAAAAAGCTTTGATGCATGTGCCTGTTAGTAATAAGTTCAAATGCGCTATCTTGCAAACACTTTGCGACATGACCCAATCACATAGCACAGCATGCAATCATGTTGGTGTCTGATTTACAAAAAGGACCCTCTCTGTATCCCTCCAACTCAATTTCCTTCATCTAATACTGACTGATTGTCCATGATTCATCCTCACAATCAATTAGTAGCTAATCATAATGTGATGCAGCATAACTAGCCTTACAATCGTTTTCATGAGATTATGGTTTTAGCAGTAGAACCCCTAGCCTGCCAACCGAGCAGGGAGCTCCAAGAAAGGGCAGACTTGTTAAACTCTACAGAATCGTTTCAAAGAGAGAGTGCTAGAGAGCTGGGAACAAAAATCGGGGCTACATATTAATAAACAAAAATCACAAATGTCACCCATTCCTTGCAGTCTCCAACCAAAGTACTTCGAATCATTGCCAGCAACGGATATTTCGTGGGGGAGAAACTCATTCCTATACTTGGGCTTATTGGTAGCAGATGGGAGACAACTGCCACAAACTAAATACAAGCAGACTACTTCAATCCAAAACTGCAGCTCGTAGGCTTTGGACATTGGTGCATTGCTGGGCTGAATTACCTTCGCTTCTGTGACTGCCCTCTTCGTGTTGTGCCCAAGACACGCTCCTACTGGTTGTGCTCCCGCTGCTGAGCCTATTGCAGCACGGGTGCGCGAGACGCTGCCTCTCTGAGGGGACTTGCTGGTTGGGGATCTGCTCACCCGGGACTGCGAGGACCAGGCTGCCTTGCGCCTCACCAATCGCCCGCACCTGGACACTCTTCCCGGGCACGCCTCCCTTGTTATTTTAAGCCACACCCCCTCTACGCGTTAGCGGGACGCGTGCGGGGTGCATACCGGGGCGAAGACCGGGCAAAGAGCGGGCCGTTTGAGGCCGTTCGAGGACAGGCGAGGCTGGGACTGGGCCAGTCCTCCTCCCCCTCCCCCTACCCGGAATTGCACTAGAATTTCGTCGCTAACTACTACAAGAGATGTCGACCAGGGAAACCAGGAGCAAAAGCGCATCGGTTGCTGCCGCTCCCACAAATGGAACACTTGATAATTATTTTGTGAAAGCTGGCTCCCTACTAATTGAGGACATCACGCTTCTAGAGAGGCGAATATCCCAGGAATTAGATAGGGTGAGGAGATCGTCTATGGGCCCTTTGGCTCAGGCTAAGTCTCCTGAGGTTAGCCTAGAACCCATTGCATTGGACAGTGGGGCCGCTGGTTCAAGTGACCCCCCCGGGACTTTGAATGTTTCAATTTGTTCCTCCCGATTAAGTACAAATGATCTTAGTGATTCCGTAGATCTTAGCATGTTCACTCTCCCGCCTGCCCAACCTCACCCTATTTCCACTATTATATCAAATTCTGACCCCATAATTATCAAACCCATAGGCCCCAAAACTTACACGCGGAAGGGGACCAGAGAAGGGGCAATTCAAAAAAAGGGAGAAGGGGCAATTCAGAAGAAGAGAGGAGGGCTAAGGAACCAGGTTGGCCGGAAGTCAAATACCACAAAATCCCCGTCCCACTTTCCAGCAAACACTCCCAGTATAAACATCAGGGGTAACACGCAAACTGCTAGAGCCAAGGCCTTGCTCTCAAATCTATCAGAGGAAAGCAGTCCCTATGCTCATTCGAACTTACCTGAGTCCATCGAGGAGGACGTCTCCCTTGCGAATATAGGCGTACTAATTAGAAATTTACTAAGCCCCCTGGAAGAAAGGTTAATCAAAATTTAAGCCAGGCTAGCCACCATTGAAAAATCAACAGTGCAACTGGCCGACAGTATTAAAGTAACCAGTACTGGGGGGCCCAAGGTCGTCGCCAGCGAGGCAAAAAAGGGACTATCCCAGGCCCCCAATCAGGCTAAAAATACTTCCCATATAGCGCAGTTGACAAATTCTAGTGGGTTTTCAAGCACTAGCACACATCCCGAGCCATTTGTCCTAATACACCCTCCAGATCACTACAACCACTTACCCACTCTTCAATCTAACCCAAAACAACTCAGGCAAAATAACCTTGTTCCCAACAAACATTTAAGTAATGGCGAATTAATCATCGAGGATGCCAATAAGAGAAAGAAGCCTGGACCAGTTCACCTTCCTCCTGAGGCAGCTCCCTACACCGTAGTGTTAGTGGGGATACCAGAACTGAATGTTACCTCAAAAGAATCCACCATTTCACTCAAGAACAAGGTGATAAACTGGCTATCCAGATATAGACCGCTCCCGGAAGGTATTATGAGCCCAGTCCTTATGGTACGAAGGGCGCCTTGGTTGGGTAACTCAACCAAATCTATAAATGGTGACTGTGTCATAGTTAGCTTTAAAGACCAAAGGACAGTGCATTATATATGTAGATGGACTTTGGAGAATGAGGGGACTTCCATTAAATCGCTACCCCTCTCCTTTTTCTATCCCCCTGTGGTGTATGATAGAGAGGACGAGGCATGGGGGAGCTGGCCACTAACCTTGGTTGGATGGGAAGAAAGCCAAAGAAGGCTGGATTCTTATAATCTCAGAAGCAGATATCAAGGCTGCCCCGAAATTAATGCCCAGCAAATCTATCCAGAGAAACTGGGTGGTGAGTTGGATAGAGGACGGAGAGAGTTTCCCAACCCTAGTAGACAGCAGCACATCCACCACACTGAGAACTTGGATGATGCAGGCTGGGAAACCTGCCACAGGAGGGGTGGTAACCGGGCCTTTACTGAGCAAGATTATTACCACAGGAGATTTCCCCACCCATTCTCTCTCCCAACTCAGAACAGATATAGTCAACTTGAAATGGTAGACTGACTATCTTTACCCTTAGGTGGTCAGTGCAATCCTATACCAGAGCAGGGAGCGGAAGGAAATACTCTAGTGTCAGAGCAGGTCGACGCCCTGGTGCACCTTGGAGATTCACCTATTTCCTCTGGTGACTCACGAAGCACTGTGAGGGAAGCAACAAACTACTTCCAAGTACACACTATGACTACGCCCAGTGACATAGGGGATGATCTCACCACCATCACCATCCCAAAAAAAAGTTCCGACCCGCTAAAAATATTGTCATGGAACGTGGCAGGATTGGGAAACAAGCTTGATTGTCAGGCATGGCTAGAATATATTAATGCCAAAGATCTATGCATGTTTCAGGAAACCTGGGAGAGGGAGGAATATTCAAGACAGGATTTCGCAGTATTTTCCATACCCGCGAAATGGGGGGGTCGAGGGCGTCCTTCGGGTGGCCTCCAAATCTGGGTTGCAGTTCATTTGGGCTGCCAGGCTACGCGCCTTCCAGTGGCATCTGAGGACATACTTGTGGTCCTACTGGAATGGTCGAAATGCTGCAGACTAGCAATAGTAAACGTATATTCCAGGCCGGTTACTATCACCCAGGAGTCCCACACCATCGAGGAACTGTCCGAAGTTTTGGGCGAACTCCCCAAGGGGACCCCTTTCCTAGTAGGTGGAGACCTGAACTCACATTTTGAGCCCCTACCTGGTCTTTTGGACGGGGCCGCCCTAGAGGAAGATGAGAGATGGCGAGTTCCACCGACGGTATCCATACCATCTAAAGCTTGGACACCATTAGCACTCCAGATTACTGCCCTAACTCTTAAACATGGCGTGAGGGCTTGCAACGGGCGTGTCAAATCTGACATCCCGAGCAAACCCACGTACAATCGGAAGGGCAGGGAGTCAAGATTAGATTACATCATGGTACAGCTACCACACTGGTCGTATGTCTCTGACTTCAGGGTAACAGATAGAGCTGACAGTGACCATAATGCCCTGGAACTGGACTTTCTTCTCCCCGGCCGGGCTCATGGGGAATTGGAACTGCCTAAAACTAATCCGGATCTAGTCTTAGAAAGCAACAGGAGGAAAATTAAGTGGGAGAAATTAGCGGCAAGCACAGTAAAGCTCCCTCGGCTCTACAAAAACTTTATCCCCATTCTGGAAAAAATGGGCGTCCTAATAGAGGAACCCAGCAACAGGGGAAAAAATACACAAATATGGCTGATGCACGAAGAAGTCGTAAAGACCCTGGCTGCAGATTTAACCTGTAACGGACCCAAGAAGGGGGGTAGAAAGACCCAGCACACTTGGTTCAATGCAGTGTGTCGCAGGGCAAGGAAGGACCTTTTATTGAGTATCAAGTCTCATAAAAGTAGGCCCGAGATTCAAGCCAGGAGACGTGAATATAAGAAGCTGCTCTCCAATGCTAAGAGTGAGTGGGACCAGAATAAGTGGGAAGAACTCACCAGCTCTCTAGCCGTAATGGACTCACGGAAATTCTGGCGTATCGTCAATACAGGCACGGAGGAGCTTGTCTTGGCAATCGAACCCAACATCTCTCCTCGCATATGGCAGGAGCACTTCCAGTCACTCTATGCACTGGATGCAGGGCACAGGGGCTGTACAATTCCACTCGCATTAAATCACTTGGAAGCGGACCTTTTTACTGAAAAGGAGGTCAGGGCTGCTATTGCAGGCCTCTCATCTGGGAAGGCACCTGGATTGGACGGTCTGCCTGGCGACCTTTTTAAACAGGAGCCTGATATATGGGCCCCTTATCTCCTGATATTATTTAACGCAGTCCTAACGGGCATGGAGGTGCCCTCCACTTGGCTGGGCGCAGAGGTGGTCCCGATTTTTAAGAAGGGCTCGCCTCTGCTCCCATCCAACTACAGGCCCATCAGCCTGATAGATGTGTCCCAAAAACTTTTCGGAAGGCTTATCCTGGACCGTCTCCAGAACTGGATCGAGGAGACTGCTGCCCTGAGCCCATACCAGGCTGGGTTTAGGAAGGGGGTATCCACTACGGATCAGATCTTTCGCCTAAACCTCATCTATTGGAGGACGGCGCTCGTCGAGGGGGGCAGCTTGTTCACGGTGTTCGTGGACTTGCGCGCCGCCTTCGACTTTGTGCCGAGATCCAAACTCTGGAGTGTCCTTGACGATATGGGAGTCCCACCGGACATTCTGGAAATCTTAATTAAACTACACCAGAAAAAGTATGCCCGGGTCAGGTGCGGCAGGATGGGGGGTTTAACAGAAAAATTCCCCGTTGACAGGGGGGTGAGGCAGGGTTGTGTGCTCGCACCCACCCTGTTTTGTCTTTTTGTCAATGGGGTAATCGCCCACCTGTCTAGGATAGATGACATCGACGCCCCCAAATTGAACGGCAGCAGAGTGCCCGCTATAATGTTTGCGGACGACACTCTGCTGCTGTCTAAATCCCCTATGGGAATCCAACGAATTGTGGATGGGTTCTTGCAATTTTGCACCGAGAGGGGCCTTGAAATCAATGCCTCTAAGACCAAATTTATGATTTTGAACCCTACTCCCTCAACACGCCCAAACCCTATGCTGGGTACAGTGCGTTTGGAGAGGGTCTCCACATTCGAATATCTGGGGGTAACAATAAATGAGAAACTGACATGGGGGACTCACACGATCAAGGCAAACATGAAGCTAGCACAGAAAGCGGGTGGCATTACCAGAATGGTGGGCAAATCCATATACCGCCCATTGGGCCCCATGTTACAGATCTACAAATCCCAAGCTCGGGGCTCAGTTATTTATGGGGCTGAACTATGGGGCCATACTCCTGTCAACAATTTAACATCTACAGAAAACAAATTTCTGAGGCAGTTGGTGGCTCTCCCTCCCAGCACGCCCCTGCTCCCTCTGAGACTCGACCTTGGTCTCAGGCCAATTGCAGAGGAATTGGGTCTAAAACCACTAACCTTTTGGCAGCGTGTTTGGAGTAGCCAAGATCTTGGCAACTACAGAAGCGAGCTTCAGGAACTTCTTGCCTTACCCAACAATAGTAACATCCCTTGGTTAACTTACGTAAAAAGTTTATGTGAAAGCCTAGGTTTGCAGGAATTATGGACTGATCCCGCAAACTCAAGTCTGAGAATTTCACGGAAGGCACTCTCTCAACTTTATTACCAGTTTAAGCTGACCTCTACTTTACACAGTACACGGGTGGGTTCATTGACAAACTCATTTATATATCAGAAAGACTTTTACAAAATGGAAAGCGTTCTGGACGGCATGGCTCCTGTGCTGGCTAGAAAGCTTTACCCACAGTGGAGGTATGGCTCTCTACCACTGAGGGCCTTTACTAGCTCTTGGTCCAAGCCCCCAACAAGTGAGCAATGCCCAGCCTGTCTGAATCATCAGGAAAGTGATTTACATGTGTTATTCTTCTGCAAAGCTTACCAGAGAGCAAGGAAGCGCTGGCTTCTACCCATTCTAAAAGCATTGGTTTTAGGGAATTCTTGCCTGCCTTTAGAACACTAAAATTCGATCTGTCACCCCCAATTGTTTTTGCAGTGGCAAAGTATTTACTGGCTATGTGGCATGTTCGAACCAGCCTCCTAAAAAAGGTCGGCTCAGCATAACTGGTAATTTATTCTAGAATACATTTCTTATCCTTTTAAATGTATTTATTATTCATTTTATGATAATCAACTGTTTTTATGTTAATATTTGAATACTGATAACTCTGAACTTTTATACAATTGTAATGTACTATATCTTTGATGATCTAAACGATCGAAATAAAGATTCTAAAAGTTAAAAAGTTTAAAAACTGAATCGGAAGACTCTAGAGTCTAGACTATCCCTGTTGTTGTCAGGAGAGGGAAAATAGTGGTCACAAAATTGTTTACACACTGAGATGCCAATATTCCATGTAGTTTGAATGCAATCAAGCGCAAATTACTTAACTCAATGCCATGCTTAAAATGCTAATGTGGAATAAAAAAGAAGCATAGCTATATTACAAGACACATATGAAGAAGGAGGGCTACTAGCTCACGATTTGGAGGCCTACTACCAAGCAGCCCAGTTGCAATTCGCAGCAGGAGGTTTGGGGATGTAGACGGCATAGATAAAGAGCTTTTGGGGAAAGCGCTATGCATTACTGAGCTCTGGTCCAGCCTTTCTAGCACTAAAACAACGCTCACAAATTCCTAACACTTACATAAAACAGAAAGATCTCCGTGGCCAACATTCCGTTCAAGACACGGTACACATGGACCATATGCCCTTCAGGTACCACTGTGGATATTACTGAACTGTCTATGTCTACAGGAAGAAAAATGGGCACAGCAAGCCAGAAATAAAGGGGTTGCAACACAGTAGGAGACAAATGCCCTTGCTTCCCATGATATGGCAATGGCAGCATTTCAATTGACAACAGGCCATTTTCCAAATATTCTGGCATATGTGAAACCACCCGAAATAGCTGGAACGTTATTTTAAATTTCCCTAACCCTCGTCAACAATAGAACTGATCGCAGTAGTAGACCAAGGCAGTGGAGTAATCACCAGATTATACAGCGAGATACGGGGGAAATAAAAAAAAAAGAACTGCTGATAGTAAGACAGAAATGGGAGAAAGACTGTAGATTGGAGTCCACACACAGACAATGGAAAAAAGCACTCCAGCTATTAGGATAAGTATCTAGTAATGTCAGATTGTGACTCACACAGTTCACTAGAATACATTGAACATACATACCTCCGGCAATGCTACACAAGCGTGACCCTATGAGAGACATCAGTTACCCCAGTGCAAACAAACAGACATGACATTTTTTCACCTGGTCTGGCACTGCCCAGTCCTGCACACATACAGGGAAGCAATGAAAAACAAATCATTAGAAAATCTACATATTGAACATACCTACAAGCATTGAAGTCAGCCAAACTGAATGCAACATGTTAAATCATTTGCCTCATCCTTCTATTTACAGGAAGGGGAGCTGCGTTACCCTGGTTGCCCACAGGAACCCCAAAAGTGAGAGGCTGGATTCAGGACACCAATAATGGACATTAGCTGAAGCAATCAATACATATGAAACTAACCAGAAGAGATAAAAAAAATACCATTTGACACAAAAGAACCCTGTAATGTGAAATGCGAAAAGGCTGATTGTATAAATGTAATATTAAGTATTAAAGACCACAAACTGTGTAACAATGGGATGAAAAGATAATAACTTACCCTTTGTTTTGTTCGTGTAAAGAATAGAGAAACTATTGAGTTCACTTGGTGTTTTTCTTTTTATTTGAATTAAGGAAAGTAAAATAAAACATCTTTCAAACCGTACTATTATCGATGCTCCTAAATCAATATTTCTATTTTTTCTATGGTATCATTTAAACTTATATACATATATATAGATAGGTATATATAAATATTCAGTGGGAAAAAAAAGAAAGGTTGAGGGACGTTATAGTTAGGCTCAGATTTCACTTGTACAAAACCAGTGAAATTCAGCAGTTATAGTTACCTTAGTGAACTATAACCTAAGCCCCCCACAATGTAGTGGTTATGACCTCACATACTACATCACTCATGACATGGTCAGTGACATCACTGATGACATCTCAACTGTCATCATTCATGACATCATCAACAGAGCTGCTCACACACTGACTCAGACACCCACACAACCTCTCATACACCCACTCACACACCCATACAACAACTTATGCACCCACTTACTCATCCACAGAGGCACTCACCCACTCAATCACACACAGCTACTTACTTACCCATACATCTATTCAGACAGCCACTCACTCACTCATACAGTTTCTCACACAGCCACTAACTTACCAATACAGCCTCTCACACACCCATTCACTCACCAGTACAGTTACTCACACACCCAGTCACTTACCCATGAAGGCCCTCAACAGAGCTACTCACACAACTACACAACCACTTACATACCCATTCACACATCCATATAAGAGAAGACAACTAGAATACAGAGAGGTGAATCTCCACCAAACAAAGGTAATCCCTCACAACTATATGAAGTAAGTGCTTGTTTGTTTGGTGGAGATGTCCTCGTATTCCTTAACATCAAGAACGTGTTAGGGGGGCGCTAGGTGGCGCTGGACAGTCATGGCCGCACTGTTGTGCGGCTCCCGCCGGCCGGGCGAAATTAAACCTTGCAGCACTATCCTCCAGGCCAGTTCCTAACAATCTAGCGCCGCCGACGGGCATCACAACCTTGCGGGACCACTCGGTGCGAGTTTGCAGACCGTTGGAGACCCGGCGGCGGAGATATTGACTGTTGCTGGCACAGGGCGCAGTACACCGTGTGGTGCGGAGCTGTAGAGCGGCGGCTCTCGACAAATTGAGCCTGGGGATTCGTTGGGCCCTGTGGGCCGCGGACGAGACGTCGGCTGTGGTCGGCGCAGCTTTCACTTCGCCGGACGCTGGTGGAGGGCCTGTGCTTCCCACCCCCCTGGAGGACCTTGCTGGTGCTTACCCGGGGAGGTGATCGTGCTGGGGGCCCAGGTTCCGGCCCTCGCTGTGTCAGAGGTACGGGCGGAGTGCCTGTCGCTGATCTATCTGCCTGGCCCGCGCACCCTGAGGCCGACGCGCTCTGTCCTGGGTCTGATCGCCGCTAGTCAGCCGTGGATGGCAATACCCTGAACTGCATTGGGGTAAGGACTGGTGGTGAGGTCTATCCTCTGTGCCCGCGCTGTGCGGCGACGGCGGACCTGATTTGACGGCGATCTTCTTGGCCATCCGCGTGGCTCCTCGCCTGGCTTTGGACCCTGGTGCCTGCGGTGCGGTGAGATTGCGGCCCTGTCCCACGGGGGTCCAGGAGGTGCTGTGGATCCTGCTGGGGGCTGGTCTGGGTGCCTGGACGCCTCCCCGGGCAGATTACTCCTGGTGGATTGAAGGGGCTGGTCGCCTGGTGGACTCTGTTGGGGTCTGGAGGTGTTGGTGTGGACAGCGGCTGGCCCCTTGAGTTGCCGCTTACTGAACCATCCGGACATAGCAATCACTGTGCGGCCTGGCTGTGGGTGACCTGTGCTCTCGCCTGCGGCCAACATGGGCAAATCAGATGCCAAACAGTCGACGCTCCACTTTAACCCCCCCAAAAAGAAAACGCGCACGCTGCCTGTGGACGGCGGGGAGACTGGCCCCGGCGAGGAGGAGGAGGTGGACTGGAAGACTATCCTTGTAGGCGTGCAGAGGAGCCTAACATCCATCGACGCCAAAATTGATACCATGAACACGCGCCTTGAAGCGGTGGTGCAGTGACTGGACCAGCACGGGGAGCGTCTGAAGGAGGCGGAGGGGTGAATATCGGAGCTTGAGGACGGTGCAGTGACTGGTGCAGCTAAACTGTCACAGATGGACCGGTTGCTCAGGGTCATTGCCGAGAAAAACGAAGATTTGGAGGCGCGTTCCCGACGAAACAACGTTCGCCTGATTGGCCTTGCAGAGTCCAGTGGCGGGGGTCGCATGGAGGAGTTCATAGAGCGGCTGCTGATTGATAAATTTGGTCGGGACTCTTTTTCGCCGCAGTTGGTAGTAGAGCGCGCCCACCTCTCCTTGGGGCCTCGACCGGTTCCTGGGGCTCCGCCGCGCCCTGTCATCATCAAATTCCTCAATTACAGGGACCGCAACACTTTACTGCGCCTGGCTAGGGAGAAGCAACCGATCCTGCACGAAAACACCACTCTCTCTTTTTATCCGGACTTTACCCAGATGGTGCAGGAGGCCCGCCGCAAGTTTGTAGGAGTGAAGAAGAAGCTGCAACAAAGAGACATTCCATATTTCATGCAGTATCCTGCCAAGCTCAAGATCACACATCATGGCAGGGCCCTCTTCTTCGGCAGCCCACAGCAGGTGGAGCACTTCCTCAAAGAACAGCCTTCTGCTGCCTCTCAGCGGCGCAGTCCTGGGACACGCTCGGGATCCCGCTCTCCGACGTCTGCTCCGGACTGATGAGTACTGCTGTCATGGTTTCTCTTCTCTTCTCTTTCTTTTTCCCTGTGTCTGTTTCTCCTTCTTGCTTCCCGCTGTCTATTTTTCCTTGCTCCTGTCTCTCCCCTTTGTCTGGACTTCCCTTTGACGGAGGATATGGACTGGCTGCACTCCTGGGGGGGGGTTACTCTTCCCGCGGTGGGGGCTGCCTTAGACTTCAGATCTCTCCTTCAGATGTCGGGGATGAGAAGGCATTATAATCTGGGGACTTGAATGTGCTGTCGCCCAACGTTTACGATGTACTGGTCTGGACATTGACGCTATGATTCGCCATGGCACTCCCCCCCCTATCCCACGTCGACTCCTCGCCCAATGGGGTGTAGGTGCGGTGGGTACAATGATGGGGTTGGGGAGGGTAGGTCCGGCACACTGGTGTCTCCCGTAGAGGGTATACCCCACTTCAACAGTTATGTTCGCTGACAGGGGTGGGAGGGGGTATGGATCCCGGCAGGATTGGGC
This sequence comes from Triturus cristatus, assembly GCF_964204655.1. Taxonomy (NCBI): domain Eukaryota; kingdom Metazoa; phylum Chordata; class Amphibia; order Caudata; family Salamandridae; genus Triturus; species Triturus cristatus. The sequence continues at coordinate 138,361,476 of NC_140591.1, read as the reverse complement.
TGCTGCGGTGGGAGGGGGTGGGATGGGGGATGGAGGTGTTGGCAGGGGAACGGTGTTTGGGGAGGGTTCCCTCCGGCGAGTTGGGGAAGTCGTTTGGGCTGGGTGGGGGGGGGATTTGTATTTGCGACAACACACTTGAACACTGGCTCACATACTATTCTTTCCTCGGGCTTGAACTCTGGCGATCTCCGTATCGGGGCCTGGGGGTGGGGGCATGGCATCTCCCTGGCGCGGGGTGGGGTGGACAGTGGGGTGTGGGGGCTCGTCTACAGGGCTTACCCGGCCTCATCCATTGGTGTCCCCTCGAGTAATGGCAATGGGGGAGCGAAGTGTACAACATGACCCACACAGTAGGATCAATGTCTTGACGTGGAACATACGGGGGCTGGGAGACCCGCGCAAACGTCGTCAGGTCTTGGGTTATTTAGACCGCCACCAAATACACATAGCACTACTGCAGGAAACCCATACAGACCCCCGCCGGGCACCTACGTTTGCATCAAAGTGGGCGGCATATAGTCTTTTCTCTTCTTACTCCACATACTCCAGGGGAATGGCCATACTAGTCCAAAAAACACACCCCGTTTGTGCCTCTGGGGGAAAAAACTGACACTGAGGGACGATTCTGTGCTGTATGGGGATGGATGGGTAATACTACCGTCACCATCGCATCCTCCTATGGACCACACATTTCATCTCCCTGTGGGCAGTCATATTGGACATAGGGTCTACACACCTGATCTGGGGAGGGGATTTCAACGTCACCTTAGACCCTGCCCTGGATCGCTCTAATGCTGATACTACGCATCACCCTCGCTCACAGGCTTATGTTCGTGACCTCATAGCGCATCACTCGCTGCTTGACGCGTGGCGACACATTCACCCGGGTGTGCGGGAGGGCACGCACTGGTCGACATTGCACTCCACCTGGGCTCGGTTAGATTACCTGCTCCTGTCGAGGACTCTGGGGCCCCCCCGTTCGGAGCGCGACACCTGCCTCGTACCTATTCTGACCATGCGCCTGTGCTGATCACTCTGGCTAGGACTGGACTGGTTGGTGACCCGCTTCCATGGCGCATGCAGCCTAACATTCTAGTGGACGAATTGTTTACGTTTGAGATGGCCCAGGAGATCACGGAGTTTATAGGTCGGAATCGGGGGTCGGTGGCCAGCGTGGCGACGGTGTGGGAGGCCTTTAAAGCCACCATGCGGGGTGTGTGTATTTCTAAGGGCTCGGGAGTCCTGCGCTCACTCCGCACTACGCTGACCACTTTGGAGCGAGCCTTGCAGGCCCTAGAAACTGGCCCTAATTTTTTGAATGACCCTGTGGCACAGTTGGCCTACCGTACCAAACTCAGCGAGTTCAAGACCGCGGCTGAGAGAGAGGTGCGTTTCCGCGGTAAGCATTTCACTGCGCGAGCGTATGGCGAGGGGGAATGACCTGGCAGGTTTTTGGCGGGAGCTGTCCTTCCTCAGCGCGGTGCTAACCACATACTGGAGGTCCGGGCCCCAGATGGTACTATGCAGCGTGACACGCCTTCTATACTATACTGTCCACCTTCGTGTCTCACTATTCCGCCCTGTATAGGTCCCAACGTGAATCGCCCTTGGAGATGTCTGAGTACCTATCGGAGCTTACCCTTGGATGGCTCTCTGATGCTCAGCGGGAACTCCTGGCGGCTCCTATAGGGGTAGCCGAAAGCCATAATGCAGACGGCGTCGGGTAGGTCGCCGGGCCTGGACGGCTTTCCTATTGGGTATTATAAAACCTTCATTGATCCGCTGGCGGCGGTGCTGCGAGAGGTGTTCGAGGAGGCTAATGAGACCGGCTTATTGCCGCCCAGCATGTCGGAGACTCTCATCGTCTCTCTTCTTAAGCCAGGAAAGCCCCCTGACAGTTGCGATTCTTACAGGCCTCTCTCCCTCATCAATAGCGACGTGAAGATCCTGGCTAAGGTGCTAGCGAATAGCGTTAACCTCTTGATTGGAGGGCTGATACTGCCAGATCAGGCGGGGTTTATTCCGGGCCGCTCTACCTCCCACAACTTACGGACGTTCTTCTCGATTTTGAATAACGCGGATCCCTCCCTCGCCCTGGTGGCAGTATTTTTGGATGCCACCAAGGCGTTCGACTCGGTCGAGTGGGACTATCTTCACCTGATCCTCAAAAATATGGGCATGCCAGTGGCATTCTCCAGATGGATTCAGATCCTGTACTGCTGCCCCAAGGCACGAATCCTTATTAACGGCCGCGTCTCTGCTCCTTTCCTCATAACCAGGGGTGCCCACTGTCGCCACTTCTTTTTGCATTGGCGATAGAGCCCCTGGCGTCTCGCCTGCGGCAGAATTATCTTGCGGCATCCCTTAGGTGCCAACGGCGGCAAATTTTACTGTCACTCTATGCGGATGATCTCACACTCTATATCAAGAATCCTCGGGATAACCTGAATCCTATACTTAGAGAATTTGTTCGATTTGCGCTGTACTCGGGGATCCACATCAATTGGGGTAAATCCGCTGTATTCCCTCTTACGAACGGTATTGATAGAGTTCCGCTTGACTTTCCACTGGAGTGGTGCGACGAGGGCATGAAGTACTTGGGAGTATGGGTCTCCAGGGACCAACAGGAGATGATGCGCATGAATTATGGTAGGGCGCTTGACTCAATACGCTTGCATGTGGTCCGGTGGCTGACTTTGCCGCTGTCGATGGCCGGTCGAATTTCCCTTATAAAGATGGTTATACTCCCTAAACTGCTCTACCTATTCCTCAATATCCCGTTTCATCCGGGGGGTTACTTCTTTAGGGAGTTAAGATCAGAGCTTATCCGTCTGGTGTGGGGGGGAAGAGACCGCGGCTTAAATGGTCTGTGCTCGTGCGTCCATATGGGCAGGGGGGATTCGATATACCGGACTTTGAACTCTATTATAACAGTGCCCACGCGCACTATGCGTACTATTGGTATCTGCCCTCCCGCCACAGACTGCGGTGGAGGACTGGCTGGCGGATCCGGTTCCATTGGAGGGGGCGGCCCTCGCTGAGGTGCCTTCGTCTCGCGCGGACCGCAACCCTGTACATGCTACGGCACATGCCTGGAGTGTTATTGATGACCGTCTGGGCTCGCCATTCCTCTATTCTCCGTTGATGCCTCTGGTGTATCATCCGGCTCTCCCACTTTTAGGGGAGGGGATGTTCCAGAGAATAGAATTGAGGATGGGTATTGCGAGCTGGGGTGATCTATTTCATGAAGGCAGATTCCGTGATCTCCCGCTCCTCTATGGGGACGTTGTCCCCACCCCACTGGAAGTCTGTGCCTTCATTCGGCTTCGCAGCGGGCTACAGAAGCTGTTGCCGGCATATCCGGACGAACCCACAGTTCTGGAACCGTTTCATTATCTGCTTGACTCCTCTTCACCTTCGCATATGGTTTCCTCGCTTTATCGGCGGATATATACTTGTGATAGGGGGGTGGTGTTGAGGTCCCGTGCGGGCTGGGAGGCCGAGATAGGTATTGTGATTACGGACGATCAATGGGAGTTCTGCTGCTCGCAGACCGAAATGATCTCCTCTAGTGGTAGGTTCCACGTTATTCATTACAAATTCCTACTTCGCCTCTACTGCACTCCGGCCCAGATGCATAGGTTTCATCTTCGTGATAATGATAGATGTGACAGATGTCGTTCTCCTGGAGCGGACTTCCTGCACCTGGCCTGGACCTGCCCATACATCGATGACTATTGGAGCCAGGTATACGAGGCCTTGGGGGAGATGCTAGGGTCCCCGCTGCCGCCCTCTCCTTTACAGGTCCTACTGGGGTATACTCGAGACATACCTAAGCCTGACCGCCGTTTTGTTATGTGTGTGCTGCTTCTAGCTAAGCGCCGTATAGCGTGTCGATGGGGGCGTGGAAGACGCCCCAGGTTTAAAGAATGGCTGCGGGATTTGATCACCTGCCAGGAAAATGTCCTGATATATTCATATTTGCTTCCGTCCGCGTCCCGGCCCCCCGACATATGGGGGCCCCTGACGCGGTACCTCGCAGCACACGGCGACCAGCGATCGCCTTCCGCTTCTGTTTGAGGAGTGCAGCTCCTGCTGCCAGCCCTGGCCGGGGGGGAGGCACTCAGTACAGGCCTGTTGGGGACTGAGTCATATGCTTTCGTCCTGCCCATGGGACGCGGGGGGGACACTGCCTGCGCAGGGGCGAAATGATGGCCGCCTGCGGTGCTACCCTTGCATAGCATACCACTGCACTGCCACAGCGAGCCACGCGGGAACATTACCTGTCTTTATGGGGCAGGGTGACTGGCTGCTTCTGGGGGCTCAAAGCATGCTGAATGTGATCACAGGGGGGGTCTGTCGGGGGGAGTAGAGCTTATGTCGGAATGTTTGGGGATGGGGAACGGCCTTGGGAGGATGGAGCTGCGTAGGAACATGTACCTGGCTGGTGTGTGGGATTCCTTGTAGTATGTCATTCTGTTACTGAAGCCATGTATGGACAAGTGTGTTGCATTATTGTCTTTTGATGCAAAAATTCTAAATAAAGAGTAAAAAAAAAATAAAAGAACGTGTTACCAAAATAGCCGGGGACACACTCTTTTTGGTAAACTGTCCCATCAACGTGGCAAAAGGCAGGAAGACCTTTGCATACTACTAAGGAGAGTGGGGCCGGCTCAAATGATCAGAGCTTGCAGATGATTTTGGGCATTTGCATACTCAGGGTAACTATAAGGGAGAACCATCAACTCTGCTTTAAAATTTATACAAGGGGAATATGACCCAGGGGACCCCACCCCAGTCCAAAACATAATATGGATGGGGGGACACACAGTCCCCCTTCCCGGACTGATTTAAACCCTGGGAATCCAGTCCCCCAGCATCAGCCAAAACATAATGGGGGAGGAGGGGTTTTATGCTGGGGGCCCTGGAGGCCACCCAGGTCACCCCGTGTGCAGCGTTGGGGATCACGTGGGGGAGCCCCCACTGTACCTATTGGCTCTCTGCCTCTAGAGGAAGCCGGCATTGCTCCCACATGTAGGGAGCAGCCAAAAATGCTGTTCCCTGTAAGTGGGAGCAATCCTTTCACCTGTTTTCCTGCCTGCTTGATAGCAGGCAGGACAACAGATGAAAACTCTGCCCCAAGCAAGCATGAGCCATTTTTCCAGCGAGAGTGGACTTACAGTGTGCTCTCGCTTGGCACGAGCTTTCAAAGCTCCAGCTAAGCGAGAGCAAATTGCTATCTCCCGAAGGCGGTCATTACTGGTGCCAGAAGGGGCACTGCACAGCCCTCCTGTTTTCGATTGCACAGGGCCAGCACTGGGGAGGTAATGGTCCCCAGGGCTGAAAACGGGCCCAGGAGGGGGGCCACGCATACCACTCCCTCTTTGTTATAAGCCATGCCCTGGGGAGGTGGTGGTCCCCAGGGCCAAATATGGCCCATGAGGAGGACTGTGTGGCCCCCCTCCTCCTAGTTCATGTCTTATCCCACAGGGTGGTAGTGGTCCCTGGGGCATTTTTAAATGTAGGAGGGTTGGCCGTGTGGCCCCCGTCTTACATATTTACATGCCCCATGGAGGTGGTGGTCTCTCCGGGGTCTTTGAAGGCCAAGAAGGGGGGACTTCTCATAATGATTTTAAATAAACCCCACCTGGGTCTGGTTCCCAGGGCTTAAAATGCCTTGTGGAGGGGGTGCGCATTCCACCCCCTCCCCATTTCTTCAATTTACATTTACCCCCAGGACCTTGCCCACCCGTGGGCTAATATTTAAACAAGCGTGGGAGACCACACTTGTTTTCTTTTTAAATTTTTGTTGGGATTTGTGAATATTCATGCACCATTCTCTTTTCTTTTTTCATTTTTCTTTGGGACTCGGCTGAGTCCAAGTCCCAAGGTGGCTGCCAACACTTCCTGGGTAAAGTGTTGGCAGCAAATCATATCTCTTCACAAGATCTTTAGGATTTGTGAAGGGTCCGCGTCCCTAGTTATACAACTTTCTTTTTCCTCCAAAATCTCAAGAACCACTGAACAAATTTATACCAAATAACAAAAAACATGCTAATGGACAATAAGCTACCTTTATGCCAAATGTGGGTAATTCCGTCGAACGGTGTGCCTGTAGTTGTGTTCAAAATCCGTATGGGAAATAGCATTTTGGGAACACAAATTTTTCTCAGCCCACACTTGAGAAATCAGCCCAAAACTTTCAACACAGCAGGTGTGATGCCAGGACTTGCAAAAAACCTCCACTGTGTATGTCCAATTTTTGTGCATAGTGTGGCTGCCCACTTGTGAAGTGGTGAGTATACACCCTGGCCACAGGCTAAGCCCTGTGTCAAACCTGTCCTACGTGTGGCTTGAAAATTGTGTGTAGTTGATGCTTGCAGATGGTTGGCCTTGCCTAGGCAAGGAGTCCAAGTCCTGATGAGTACTGGATGCAGGGTCTGACTGAAAACTATGAAAAAAATGCCTCAAGTGATGTCGTTAATGATGTCATTCAACATAGCAAGAGTGAGGTCTTATGTGAGGTCACAAGCAGTGCATGATAAAACTGTAACTAGCATATTTGTTTTTTAGGTTTTTAACGTTTGCCCATGTTTCATTTCAACACCTAACTGTAACGTCACTTTAATATTTTTTTTTTTGTTGAATTCTTATTTCTTTTTTAAACAAGTTAAGGTCTTCACACCTAACCTAACTATAATGTCATTTTAACTTTTGTTTTTGTTTCAGTGACATATATTAGTCTGCTGAAATGTTACTATTTTAGGGAGTTGTTAGGCAAATGAGAAAATGGGTAGGCTCGGTAAACAAAGGTGAGAAGGAGATGCTGTGCATATGCAGACAGCTCTCTCTTGAACTATTTTTAGCCCTTGTAAAAATGCATTATATCTCAATTTTTTTTATAACCAATTTTTATTGTTTTCAAACACAACGAAGTGCTTCGACACAGAAACTACACAAATCTGCCACACATGTAATAGTGTAAAGCAAAGGATTACTGGCGATATCCACTATGCTGTTACTCGTAGACCACAGTGATCCAACCATAACCTCCATACGTGTTCATATTTGCAGGGACATCCTCATGCCACATTCACGGGTTCCTCTCGAGGCGCACACAAATCCATCCCCCGGCCCCACTCAGCCACTGTTGTGCAGTGGGCGATTTTCACGTCGAGCAATGTCTCTTTTTGCCACAACCGTGGTCAACCTAATAAGGTACCTCCCCCCTGGAACTGCTAAGATCGTCTAGAGCTCACAGAAGGGCCTCTTTCGGTGGCAGTGTGAGTGTGTATCCCGGGACCCAGGACAAGGAGTGTGCCATACGCTTCCAACGCTCCGCGATTGGGGGACACAGCCAAGTCATGTGGAAAAAATCCACATTCGAGGTAGGGCAACAAAAGCAGTATTGGAATGCATTTCCCGGGCCTGCTATAGTTTCAAAGGTGTAATGTACGTGCAGTGACTATAGTTCAATTGAATAAGAAGTAGCTGAGAGGACATCGCTATTTTGGGGGGGGGGGGGCATTCAGGCAAACTGCCAGTCTGCATCATCCATAAGACCCATCCAGGGCTCCCACTTTATCCTCAGGGGGTCTAGGGCATCAGAGGCATTGTTATTCATGGGACAATAAATACAGGGCACCACGCCCCTCCCCAGTGCACCCATTAGTGACTGGGCTACCAACTGGAGCACTTTGAATCGTCCATATACACAGCAAGGGAATGTCTGATTTGCAGGTACTGGTGAAATCGGGTATCAGAAAGGGCATATTGTGCCTTAAGGTTCTGGAATGATTTGATATGGTCCCCTTCCCAAATGTCGCCTAGGTACGTAATACCTATGTAGTCCCACACCTGGAAGCTTGGAAGTCTGGTGGAGCTGGAGGCCATGCCACAGTGGAGTTTGCTGAGTGAGTGTGTTGTGCCAACCAATTGCTCGTGATGCTGTTTTTTAAGTCTGGGAAAGTACCCTAGTCATCTCTGGGGGATGTTGCGGGACAGGGTCACCAAAGAGCAATCCCATGACATAATGCAATTTCAATCCGATATGTAGGATCATCCCACCCTATGGTTAACCAACTAGTGATAACCAGGAGCTGTGTGGCCTGATACTACATTTGGAGATCAGCCATTCCCACTCCACCAACGTAAACTGCGCATTTGGCATTTAGTCCAAACAATACGGGTGGGCAATCAGCCCACAGGAAGGCACTGACTATGGCTGTAAAATCCATGAACTGCAGGTCGGGAATTAGCAGAGGTAATCTGGGAAAATGTATAGACAGCGGGTGAGAACCACCATCTTAAAAAGGGCCACACGGCCTAAGAAGTTTAGCTGGAGTCGCACCCAACACTGCAAGTTCACCCTTGCCTGGGTGAGAAGAAGGGGCAAATTCAGGATATACCTCAAAATTACTAAAAATACACACCTTCTGTGAGAAGTCGGCCTGGTATATACTGTCCACTAATTAAAATGGGCACCTTGCACCAGTCAAAACAACCCTCATGTTGATTTAAGAGGTCAAAAATAACCTTAGAAAGCTATCTAAGTGGTAGCTGTGGAGAGCAGCCTTCATGCTTAGTCTTGAAGGAATGTTAAGCAGCTTGTTTTACCAGAATGCAACCTTATTGTATTGGTTAAATGAAAGGAGAATCGCACAGCAGTTATAAAAATATGTATTTATTATTATAACACACTTTAAATACCTCACAGTATCTGCTACATGCAAATTAACGCAAAGCGCACAATACTGTAGCACAGAAACAATCGTAAGTAGCACTAATACACAGTGGGCTCCAGGAGGAGACCAAACCATATACTAAAATAGTGGTATAAGAACCACTACTCAAGTCAAGACAGTGTCTAGAGGATGTAGAATCGCTGGGACCCCAAGGAACCACCCAAGGTGAGTAAGTAGGGATCCCACGGAGGACTGGTGCAGTGTGAGAACACGACCGTGTGCTACGTACAATTCAATGGGAGAGTCGTGGTTGCAGTTTTACAGTTTAAGGAGCATTCACAGTGGATTATGAAGCAACACTTTGGAACTTAGAAGGTTGGAGAGCCACCCCACCCGTGGATACCAAAGTACCAGAGTAACCTATCCCAGGTTAGCCGGGTGCAGATGGTCGAAGTGGCGCCGAAAACCGCTGTTGTTCGCAATGGGAGTCTTCAAAGAAATGCCACTGCTGGAAAGAAGAAAAGAGTCCGATGCAACCCACAGGTTGATTCTTGATGGAAGGAACCTGAAAGAAGAGGGGATAGAGTGTGGGTCACTCAGGAGTGACCAGGTGCTTGGTAGATGAATGCCCACCGATGTCAGGTGATTCAGGTGTGAAGATGGAGACCTTGACTCTACAGCTGCAGGGACCAGGAGATGTCGAGGATGACCAGGAGCTGGAGACAAGCTGTCCCACAAAGGATATCGAGTGCTGAGGGGTCGGTGTCCGGCGTTAGCACCAACAAGCCTTGGCAGCGGCAACCCAAGAAGAAGGTCAAAGAAGGTTACGGTCTCGCCCCGCAAGGACTAGGGGACTCACCATAGCAAGGGGAGTCAGGGCAGGCCTGAAGCAACCAGGGGAGCTCAAAAAAAGCAGTGTTGTCCCTCAAGTGGACCCACAGGCCGAAGGCACAGCACTCGTGAGGGGACCTCTAGCAGTTTCCCAAAGTTACAGCTTGCAGGCACAGAGTGTGAGGAGGAAATGTCTTTTGTATGAAATGAATGTGCGCAGAGGTTGGGCTATTGACAGCCCAATGCACTTAGTTGGGGAACGTCAACAAGCATATGCACTTGCAAAGTGCACGTACACAGGGGTTTGGGTTATGTTGTCCCCACGAAGGATACCAGCCTCAAACTTGGTGAGAGGGCAGCTCAACCACAAGGAACATAGGAACCCACCTCCTGTATTGCTGGAGCCTTCGGAGTCCGCAGGAGCTCAGGATCAGCAGACCGGTCAGTTGTTCTACGGTGCCTGCGAATGCAGGGAAGTAACTCCTTCACCCCGAGGGAGATACTTCAGTTGTACTTGATGCTCCACAGGTCCTGCACGGAGCCTGTATGGTGCACAGGCACAGGCAATGCTCTGGACGGAGAGGAAGATGAAGTCAGGCCTAGTCAAAGTCCAGCAAAGTCTAGAGTGTCCCGACAGTCAAAGGTCAGTGGTTTCTTGTTCAGAATCGTGTCCACATCGAATCTAGGGTCCTACAGCCAGGTAAGCCCTTTTGTACCCTAGGGAGAGGGTTGGACAGATTCAGGGGACCCTCCCAGGGGAGGGTCAGGACAGTTGGGATGTTACTCCCATGTCCTTTTTCCAGTTTCGGGCCAGAGCAGGAGCCAAGGGCTCCCAGGACTGGTTTGAACTGGGCTATGCACAGGGACACAAAATGTGCCCCTCGTGCAGACTTTCAGGCACTTTGAAAGTACACCCACCCAGCCCCCATACACTAAATCCTGCATGGGAGGTGGTCACACCTCCCTGTGACAGGATGCCTATTGTGCTGCCTTCCCCTGCTCGAGTTTGGCTCAGCAGCAGAAGGGTAGAAATGTGTCTTTGGTCGGCAGCAACCATTTTGTGCTGTGCGGGTTGAGAAGGCTGGTACCGGGAAGACCAGGGACCCCACGAAGCTCACTTCAGAAGGGTGGAATCATACCTCCCACACCGGCTACCGGTATGATTCCAAGGTGTTTGATACCAAACACCACATGGTTTGTTGCAGCTGTTTTCGAGATAGCATGTTACTCGAGCAAATAATGCACCTCTACCTATAATTCTGGCTGCGTCAACCCGGGAGACTGGTCGCGGAAGGCTGCAGGGGTGCTCTGCTCGTGCAGGGGCACCCTTTCCGTAAAACCCAGCACCCTGCCTATGGGATTGTCAAGGCCTGATATAGGGATGACTTATAGGTTTTAAGTGTAGTGACCTGTAGATATAGTAAACCTATATCTAAAGTAAGTGGTGCATGCACCATCTTACACAGGCTGCAATGGCAAGCCTGTAGTTCCATTTTGCATGGCCTCTCATGGGTGGCATAATACATGCTTCAGCCCATGGGAGGCCTCTGGGGTACCTATGACCTGGGTACATGTGTACCATATACTAGGTACTAACAAGGGAACCACAGCATGTAATCTGGAGAGTACCTAAATACATGGCATAACATTTTAGGGAGAAAGCAGATAAACTGTGGTCCTGATTAGCAGGGTCCCAGTCAAACTAGTCAAAACAGAGTAACATCAAGCAAAAAGTGAGGGTAACCATAAGAAGCAGATCCCACTTTCCTACACTTTCCCACTAGTTTCATACCTGCATTAACATCTCAATGGTCATTTACATTACTCAGGAAAGGCTATAAATTCAACAGTTCCTATACCAACAAAATGGCAATGAGGAGTGTCTCACTTTCGCCTTCAATACAAAATGTTAGTGCTCTAGTTGTTCATCAGAACTCTGTGGTGAAGCAGCATTTGATTAACTGATATACTGTTGCTGGTGTTTTGAAAGTAATTGGTTCACTCTGCAAGGCAGATTGTTTTACTGAAATGGATGAGGAAGATATTTGAGAACTCAGGAAATGTGCCCTTGTTTTAGCTTTCTAGAGCACTAAACATAATTTCTATGTCAAAAGAAACCCTTTGTGAAAAACTGGGTAGTTAGTTGAGGGAGGTGTGAGCCCTTCTCAAGCAACAGCTACAATCCTTGTCGGAATGAACCACAAATGTCACATATTTAACCTGTGCTTAACCCTCTGGTAGGATGGTACAACAGCAGTCAGAATTAACATAGTTGCAATGTGTAAAGTATTACTCAAATAGAAGTAAAGGGAAAACACAACACAAGAAAAATACCACAGCAATTTAGAAAAATAGAATACAATTTAATAAATCATTTGACACCAAAACTCCAAACAGTAGAACCAGAGTTATGAATTTTCAGAGATTTAGGTAATGTAGCGACAAAAGGCACAAAGTGCCGCTCGTGGTTATCTGGTCATTCTAGACCATGGAAAGGCACAAGTTCAGGCCGACTGTGAAGGCGCTCTGGCTGAATACAAGGACCAGATTAGTCCTGCTGAAAAAGGTAACTTTTACAAAGTAATTTGCGATGAGGCAGTGAGGAGAAAGGAAAGCATCGAGGATGGTCATCGCTGTAGTGCAAAGAGCAAGTCAGGCATTGCGGACGGTCATCAGTGTAGTGCAAAGATTCTGTCGGGAATCGTGGATGGTTGTTAATGGAGCTTATGTTATTGATCACCGCAGACTATTGTCGCTGTAGAGCAAAGTGCAGCTCTCACGTTGACAGTTGTCGGTGGTGCCCCGAAGAGTCATGTTTGCAGGAGCTTCACGTTGGCGGTCATTTCAGGATGCAAGACCTCAGCATGAACTGGTCTGTTTGCAGTTGTGAAGAGCCTAAAGCTTCAGAATTTCTGCTTTGTCTTCAGAGAAGTGCACTCTGATGCCAACGAAGGGCCCAGTACCTGGAGAGGCAGGGCTCAGGCAGGTCCAGTTGCAGGTACAGGCAAGGCCAGTTGCCACAGGGAAGCCTCTGGAGCTTGTTGTGTTCCTGTAGCTCAAACAGGTGATCAGTCAACTGACCCTTGGAGCCACTCATGTATCCTGGGATGAAGAGAGCAGGTCTAGCCTTTCTTCTTTGACAGCAGGGTAGGCCACCTGAAGCAGGGCGGTCCTCTGGCAGCAGGCATGTCCTTCTTCTATAGTATTATAGTATCCAGAGGTCCAGAAGTGTACAGAAGAGTTAGCTTTATGGTCCAATATTTATACCTTATGCCAGCTTTGAAAGGGGAGAAACTACTAGACTTCCCCATCTCATCTGGTACTGTAATTTATTTCCTTTCCCTGCCTTTGCTCCAGAGGTCTATATTGACACCAGACCAATGTGAAGTCCTATTTGAGGTTGCTGAGGTAGCCCCTTTGAAGTGCAGAATGGAAGGTGACAGCTTCGCCTCCTCACATCCTGACAAGATGGCCGATTCTGATGACACCTTTTGTATCACTGTCTGGCAGGATACAGAAAGGCTAACATTAACTACACCTAGTCATGTGACACAGGATACAGGCTGCAGGTACGAAATGGTTAGGACAAATAAACAGTAGCAGCTCGTCCACTAAGGCAGAGGAGCGTTGCCACACTGCTTTGCAGCAGTGAAATGAAGGAAAAATAAAACGATAAACTCAACGTTATTATCATGCAATTTTTTCTTGCTGCAGCAGCTTTGCGGGCGGGGCGGGGCGGGGGGGCTGCTCTGATGACAGAGGAGCAGAGGGAGGAGTGGTGGGACAAAGTTAGTGTGCATGACTGTTTAGCCGACCATCTCAGAACGGCCAGCCATGTGCCCTTTGCATGCTCTTCACCCAGGCTGCATTATAGCCTGGGTGGAGAACATGCGCAGGCTTGCCTGTCTGAGCACCAAACCATGGCGCTCAGACCAATCACAATGCTGCATACCTGGGTGCTTCCTGTTCCGGCCCGAAGTGGTGGACAGCGAACGAGAGACGCAGCGATAAGGTAAGTTTTTTTAATTTCTTTTTGTACAATCTTGTGTTTTTTATCTGATGTCATGGCAATATTTATAGATGCTCCTATAGAAAATAGTTTTTGGGAAAAACGATTCATAGAATTCGGGCATTATATGTAAAACCTTCCGCTGGCATGGTTATAATGGGGAAAAAATAAAAACATTTTAGAATCACAAGGGGCACGAGGCCAATGCCCCTATCCCTCTTGCTACTTGTTATACTTAGAGCTTTACCTACTAGCGTTAAAGAGAAATCTCGATATAGCTCCAGTTGCTCCTAATGATGTCAATCTGAAGGTCTCCACATACACAGATGGCATTGCTATACATTCGAATAATAATCACTGACAATGGGTTCAATTGAACAGGTGATTGGATGTCTGGCGAAGACTCAGATTATAAACTGAATGTTAACAAGACTTAAATTATATCAAATTACATGGCTCACAGGTAGGATATAAGCATGATTGAGGGTGCTATCTATTTTGCCACCATGATTTGCTGTAATGTAAGTCAAATAATTTAAATCATTTTGAGGTGTTACTGGAAAAATGCTGCAGAAATTACAGAAACTGGAATCGTCTACCTATTACATTAATGGAGCGTTGTTACATAGTTAAAATAAACGTGTTACCCAAATTCTTATATTTAATCAGATCAATTCCGTTATTTGTTCCTATTACTTCTTTCGGCAACTTGAATCAGCAATTAATTGTTTTCTATGGCACTAAAAAAGAAAGAAGAGCTATCAAGATTATTAAATTACCGGGTGAGAGAGGTGGTCAATTTTTCCCTAGTATATTAGCAATCAGATTATAAAGGAGTGGTCTAAATTATGGCGTGCCATAGTTGGGCAGCTATTCCATAATGGGATGTTTCTCTCATTTACTGAGCTGCTGAAAAATGTAAATATCTACAAGTACCTGTTTCTTTTTTTAAAAGTTTTCTAGTATTATTTTGGAATTAAATGAATTGTTAGCCTTGCTTTAGTAATTACTGGGTGATCACTTTCTTCAAAGTGGACCACTATGTTTGGTCAGGGCATTGATAGTTTAGAGATCACTAAAGCATTCAAATTGGGGTTTGATACGTGCTGATCACCAACTCTGACTACAACACTGTGAAATACACCATATGACTATACACACCGTATAAATTAAACTGTTTGGAGGATTCTAAATGTCCTCGACATCATACAGATGTAGCAGATAAAGTTTATATGTCTGGACAATGTAGGAGCTTATGTTTTCCTCTAGATAGCAGCCTCTCACTACTAGTCCTTTTCAAGATCCTGAAAGGAACATGGCGACTTCCAGGAGTTGTAGAACGACATCAGCACGTGACCATCCAGTGCAGCACTAATTCTCCTCCTGGGACTCTCCTGGGACTCTGGATCAATGCAGGCAACAGAGCAGCCCTCGCCCACGTGGGGGCTCACATCCAGAATCCAGTGAGGGCCAGACTGCCGTCGTGGTAGCGCTGTACTGTTATGTACCCCCAACAAAGGGGCATATCAGCAAGGCGAGGCGATAGAATTATCGCTGCTTTTGCGGCCGTTTTCGGCCGAAAAGCAGCGATAATTTTATCGCCTAATTAGCAAGCTCATGCTAACGCGTGAAAACTTGCGTTAGCGTAGGAATTCCTAACGCCCAGCTTTGCATCTCTAATGAGATGCAAAGTGGGCGTTCCTGACCTGACATGACAGGAGAAATGTCGCTAAGCGACATTTCTCCTTTCATCAAGCCCCACGCTATGAAGCATAGCGGCCAGAAAAGTAGAGATGACCCCTGTTATCGCTACTTTCCTTACGCCTGCTTCAGGACTGACTTAGCCATGATATTCTATGGAAGGTGGATATCATGGCTAAGTTCGTGGGGCCCTATCAACAAGCTAAAGCCACATTGCGTGAGATTATCGCTGGGTTTCCAGCGATAATCTCACGTTAGGCAGTTAGCGTGAGGATTTCTATTGCTTTTGAGATAAGCGTTGCTAATAGCACGCTATCTCAGTGATAAAAATCCACACTAGCCGGCGATAATTATCCTAGCGCTAAGTGCGCTTAGCGATAATTATCGCCGGTTGTTGCTGATATGCCCCAAAGGGCCATATTAGCAAGGGCAGTATCGCCACTTTAGCGGCACTTTTTGCCGATAAAGCGGCGATACTTTTATTGCCACATTAGCAAGCTGTCGCTAACAACTGTTAGCGACAGCTTAATGGCGATAGCGGACGTTTTTTTACCGCTTTGAATGTCAGCGATATTTATCGCTAATGACATGCAAAGTGGGCGTTCCTCACTAAAAGTAATAGAAAGAAGTCGCTAACACAACTTCTCCCTATTAGCAATGCCCGTGAAGCGATAAAAAAACTCACGCTAACCGCGATTATCGCTGGATTTTAACACCTGCTAAAATCCTGACTTGGCCATTGTTTTCTATGGAAGGTGGATTCTACGGCTGAATCCACACCTGCCTATTAGCGACCTTTTCCTTAGCGATGGAAATTCATCGCTGGAATTCCCGCGTTATTGATGGAGAATCGCCGCTATCGCTGGTTTATTATCGCCTTGGAGATAAACGTTGATAATAACGCGTTATCTCCACGATCTAAACCAGCGATAAAAAATACAGCGCTAAGCCTTGCTAAAATGGCCCAAAGTTCGTGTGTAGAAAGTTAGATTGCTGTGTTTTAGTATAGTGCGGAGCTGTAATGAGTAGATTCAGACTTAGGGTAAAGCAGATCAGAGCAGGAGATTGTAGACTGCTTTGAAAATATATTCATTCTCTGTCTTTCTTGCGGAGCCTAAAGTGCTTCTCATTTATTGAGTGTATTGTTTTGTTGACCAAGCTCAGTTGTGAAATTCGATTCATCCAATAGCACTTTATGCGCCCTGACATTTGCACATAGAAAAGCCATAACAGTACTTGACCGTTACAGCACTAGCACCCATATTTTTTTATGCCAGATCCTACGTACTAAGATAGCCAAACCATGCTTTAAATAAAAAAATAATGCCTCCTTGCGGGCACAAAGGTGGACTAGCAATATTATTCCATATTTTCTGAATTATATAGGAAACACACATCCATCAAATCTAGGCATAGGGTTTTTTACGGAAAGGGTATACCTTCCGTACAAACCCTTTGCTAGAAATCAGATACACCTTTGCACCATGAAGCAACAGATTCTGCATGGCTTGGTTTGGGTTGGTTTGTGCATGGTTTGTGCACTAACACAGAGGAAGAGAGTAGTGGCAGTCCATTTTTAGTAAATGCAGCTCTGCGCTCTTTTCCCCCCTTCCACAAAACAGTGCAGCATCTTTAGTTTCTAAGATTTAGAATTTCATAACTTTCTTCAAAGTTTCCTTCCTAAACTACTCAGTACCACTGGCCCACTTTTTAGATCACCAGACCTCTCTATGTTAGTTCTCAGGCGCCAGTGCTCATTGATCACCTGGGTGTTTTGAAATGGACTCAGGATGGAATGTGCATTTTATAAACAATGACATCAAGGGGGACTCCAAGACTGGTACACTGCCATGAAGGGAGGGGCTCACGCCGACAGAAAACTGAGAAAGGCATACTAACAATGACGCAGGGGCCCTGACATGGGGGCACCAAGACTGTCACTGGCTCACTGCCACAGGAGCACCAACACTGACATGGGGACACTAACACTGTCTCAGCGACAAAAGTAGACTGACACTAGGACACTAACATGGGGACACTAACACAGAGACTATGGCAAATAGGGTACTCATACTAGTACACTAGCATGGGACACTAACACAGAGGCTATGGCAAATAGGGTACTCATACTAGGACACTAACATGGGGACACTAACACAGAGGCTATGGCAAATAGGGTGCTCATACTAGGACACTAACATGGGGACACTAACACAGAGGCTATGGCTGATAGGGTGCTCATACTAGGACACTAACATGGGGACACTAACACAGAGGCTATGGCAAATAGGGTGCTCATACTAGGACACTAACATGAGCACACTAACACAGAGCCTATGGCAAATATGGTGCTCATACTAAAATAGTGATGCTTGGACACAACACCAGGACAGTGAAATGGTACAAGCACACTAACGCAGGGGTACTGACTGGAGGGACAAAACACTGGATTTCTGCAGTTGCTGGCATGGGTCACTGACACAGAATGCTGACATAGGAATACAGACACTGATACTAAAACATGAACACTAACATGGGCACTCCAATACTGCCAAGGGTTATTTCCACAGTGGCACTGCCTAGAAAAACAGATACTGGGACATGAGGACACTGTCAGAAGGGCACTGATATTGGGATGCTGTCATTGGCACATCGGCAATGACACAAAGGAGCTGACATGGATGCACTGTCGTGAAAGCACTGACACTGGTTCGATAGATAAACAGGGTCACTCACTTTGATACTGGTACAATTGTGGAAATTTAGCTTGTAACTGAACATTATCTGCGCCATCTTGCCTCTCCCCAGCGCCACGCACAGCGAATGCACGGCCACCATTTTAGGCACCTCACTCTCTCCCCGCTCATTCTCGATCGCCAGCGCGTTCCCCTGGCGCTGCGAGCATCCCCCGCGCGCCGGCCACCCCCGCTCTCTCATACACGGGCCATAAACCCTCTCATTCTGCGCGACCCTGCCATGGAACCACATCCCATGCCTGACCGACATCCCATACATGGTCATGCCTCTCTTTGATAACCCCCTTCCTCTGCGCCCCATTGTCCGAACCGATCCCAGGCCATCACCTAGCCCTGCTGTGGTAAATAATTTAATTACCGGTACTTAATTTGATGCGGAAAATTTATAATAATAGCTCAGTAAAATAAGAGGCAGAATCCGTGGTATTAGAGGTTCAGAACGGGCTTTATTCCAAAATCAATTCGAATTGTGGACTCCATATTCCATCACCACGAAGGTTCAGGAAGTGAAGGACAATACTTTATTGACAGGTAATCATTTTTATAGAAGAGGCATTACAGTGAAACAGATGCAGGAGGCGTAACAGTTGATAACAGAGATAAAAACATACATGCGTAACTAAAATGGGTGTAACTAGGCGTAACTAAAGAACGTCATTAGGTATGATGTCACAAATGGGTGGTTTCATGAAAGAATTTCGCAATGTCAGCAAAAATACTTGGCAGAGATGCGCGCGCAGCAGCATGACGTGTGATTGACGTGCAACTAGGGGGAGAATGGGACTTGACATTTAGCTCTGCATGTGGAGACAGAAGTCTGGGGTTATGTCAACCTAATCCTAAATCATATCTTACATCCTATGTTTAAAGAACTGTGTTATCCAAAAAGAGAGGTCTCTTAGGATAGAATCTTATTCTATACTGACTATACTGACTGTTAGTGCGTGTACAAGCGTCTAAGTGTCTACACTAGATGCGAGGGCAGAAATCTTCCATAGTAACAGGGCTATGAATTACTTGCATAAGGACAGAGAAGCCGGGCCCTTTTGCACGGTAGCTAGAGGAATGTTTACTTAAACTGCTAGACAGGAATGCATTGGATGAGGAGCGGAGCAGAGCAGATAATCTTGAAGGTGAAATACAGTTTTTGGCAGGCAGACAGGCCGACAGGCCGAGTCAGGCACCGTTAGCCGCGCAGGGAGTAGGACAAAGTTCATGGATACAGATGCGAGCTCAGACTGGAGCTTTTCAGAGGCAGAAGGCAGGAAAAAGGCTTAATGGCAGAATCAGGGCCTACTCGCCTGGACTGTAAAATGGGATAAATGAACCATATAAAGCCGGTGGCCTTTCATACTTAGGAATAGAATATCCGGCCCATTCATGGCGGATCTGAAAGAGGACATGTTAACGGTGGACGCACATGTGTTTGCGTCTTCATAACTGGAACTGGAGGGAACATACATGTACTTGTGATTTATACATGAAACCGTTGGAGTCCAAGATAGGGGACATAACTGATCATAAAAATCCATATTTCCACATTCCCTCCTTGTCCCCTACTTGCCCTTAAGAGATATCAATCTTCATCAATCCGTTGATCTGTTCATATAACATCATTTGTTCTTCTTTCTTCTTCCGGGATCTCGAACGAAAACTTGGATGTGGGATACACGAGGTGGCACACAGACCACAAATCGCTGGCCCACATTGTAGACATAAGCAGCAACTGAATAGTATGAGAAAGCCAATACCTAGGAAGGAGAGCATTCTCCATCCCCAGGCTGACAACACGCCCCAGAACCAACCGGACCAAGTCCAGGTGCCTGGACTCTGGTGTATCTGGCTTACAATCTTATGAAGGCGGGTTATGGCTTTATATACTGACGGCGAATTTTCTGGTATGAAAATGCAACAACTTGATCCGATGACCCTACAAGCTCCGCCCCTATCGGCCAGGATGACGTCAAGGACAAGACGATTTTGAAGCACAACAATCCGCATAGCAGACTGCTCTTCTGTTAAATTGCCTAAGGCGGAAATAGTTTCGTTCACTACTGCTTCAAGGGTTCTGGTTAATCTACGTATCAGCTTACTATTGGTAACTGTACCTATATAGGGAAAGAGACCTTTATTGAAATCTGTGTATTTTTCCCATGCTGTTTCAGTGTAATCGACCATTGGGAGATCTCTCTGCTGTCTATTGTGTACTAAATGAGTATTTCTATGATAATCAGGAGGAGCTAGGAAAACAGGTGGCAAAAGGAATCCGATGTAACAGGTACCATCCCAATCTAGAGGCAAACGTGTATATGCAGTCTGACCACATACAAAGTAGGAATGGCGAGAAGCTCTAAATGTAGACTTGCCTTGATCACTGAATTCTATTACAGTGGTGCACTTACTATGGCCCATATGTATGGAACCATTCTTTCTTACACACAATTCACCTTTAACTGGAAATACTGACATAGCGGGCAAAATTGGTGCAGCTTCGGATTCAACATTCAGGATCATGAGATTAAGCGTGAAATTACCTAATCCGTATACTTCATTTTCTAGATCAGTTCCTGTTCTTTTGGGAAGTCCCTCCTTGTTAGGGTAGCAGACTTTAAGCAAAACTAAGTTCAGGTTTCCCCATACCCAGTTGTCTTGATAAACTGCGGAATTCGAATCTAGGGAATTAATAAAACTAAACCATGCTCCACAGGAGCCATTGTGTGTGAACGGGTATGGAAAAAGAGGCAGAATTCCCTTATAGTTCTGATAGGGAGGGAGTCGGCCACATATCCAACAATTTGTAGCATTGCTAGTCTGATGGGAATGATGTAACATACTAATAAAAGTGTTATTGCGCAGCGCAAATCTATAGGACAACTCATGCGGTGGTAATTCACTAAAAGAATGTTCAGCAGTAACATTGTAAACATGTTTAGAAATAGGATAATATACGTGCAACAATATACTTGCAACTATTATTAAAAGACTTAAGAAAAACAAAATTAATAATGTCACTGTGCAATGACTACGCAGTGATTTACAATACGCATGTTTTTTCAACTGTATCTTTCGGTTTCTTTCTCTATTCAGGTCTAGGGGATACATGTCAGAGACAAATTCGACCGATTCACCTTGGAGAGGACTTAAACAATCAAATTGTCTGACTTATTAGACCGTAGTTTTAGTTTGTATAGTTCCTTATCACTCTGTTCAACCAAAGGAAGCTTTGAGTCAATCGGTGAAGACACGCGAGGTGTATCGTTTACATCAGACGGTAGTCCATGAAATTTCTTGATATGACTTGAATGTATCCAACCTTTGCGACCTTCGATCTTCACGGCTGTCCTCGTGGTGAGTAGTACAAGTTGAGGCGATTTCCACCTAGGATCCAGCTGAGTCTTCCGGTCAAAATTCCGCACTAACACCAGGTCCCCGGGAACTACGTCATGGGGTTTCACCTCGGTGTTGTCGGGAAAGGCTGCAGCTACCTGTGAACGACAAGATTGTAGTGCAGACATCAAGGAAGCCAGGTAATCTGTCAGCATATTACAGTCAACATCAGTTATTTTGCGTGGTATAGGCGTCCCCCACATATTTGGTGGTCTACCGAAGATCACCTCATAAGGGGATAGCCCTGTTCGAGAGTGCGCTACCATTCTCATGTAAAAGAGTGCAACTGGTAAGGCTACTACCCAATCGACACCTTTCTCTCTACATATTTTGGACAATCTAATTTTCAGAGTTTGATTATGTCGTTCCACGAGACCTGCTGCCTCGGGGTGTCGGACACAGTGAAATTTCCACTGATAGCCTAACAAAAGTGAAACGTGTTTCATTAGTTCGGATGAGAACGGCTGGCCGTTATCTGAGTAGACAACACGTGGTAAACCGTACCGTGGGAAGAATTCTCGAACCAACTGTTTGGCAGTAGTCGGGGCAGTGTAATCTGAGACCGGGTATGCTTCTGTCCAACGGGAAAGAGCACAGACAACTACGAGAACATATTTGAATCCTCGACATCGTTCCATCTGGATATAATCCATCTGGAGGACTTCAAAAGGGTGCTCAGGAGGCTGAAATCCACCCTGTTCTACGGGAATGCTTTTACCTGGGTTGAACTGACAACAGATCATACAGGTACGAACTTTTTGTTTAGCTGCTGCTCGTAAATGTTTGTTAAACCAAATGTGTTGAATGCTGTCTAGCATAGCTTTTTCTCCTAGGTGCGCTGGACTATGTATTGTATTAATGATAACTTGAACCATAGAATCAGGAAGGAACCATACAGATTTTTCCTTCGTCATCCATCCTTGATCCGTTTGGATCCCTCCTAATTCAGTCCATTTCTTTATTTCATCTGGTGTAGCATGTGTCTGTATGTCAATTACGTCAAGAGTGGGATCCTTAACCATCATGCAATGTGTTGGTGTCGGAACTATTGTCTTTGTCATGTCGGATGTGTGAGTTTGAGCAGTCTGTTTAGCTGTTCTGTCAGCTAGATCATTGCCTTGGGAAATGATATCAATAACTTTCGTATGAGCTTTACAATTCATAATTGATATTGCAGTGGGTAGATGTATTGCATCTAATAAGGCATGAATGAGGGGTCCGTGCTGAATGTGGGCACCGTGAGAAGTTAAATAACCTCTCTCTCGCCACAGCACGCCGAAGTCATGTACAACTCCGAATGCATAACGTGAATCAGTGTATATGTTGACTTTCTTATTCGTAGCTTGAATACAGGCTTGTGTCAGAGCGATGAGCTCTGCTGCTTGAGCTGACAAGGTATTTATGCAATTTGTTTCAATGATTTCGGTGTCTGTTGTGACTGCATACGCGGCCACTAGCTCTCCTGTACTTGTTCTCATACATGAACCATCTACATACAACGTCAGGTCTGGATCTGACAATGGGACGTCTGTCAAGTCTTGTCTAGGTTTCGTCGTGATAGTAATAACTTCAATACAATCATGTGCTAGTGGGTCTGTTCCGTTTACTGGCAAAAGTGTGGCAGGATTCAATGTATTACAACGTCTGATTTCTATGTGTGGCTGAAACAATGTTAATTCGTAACCGGTGAGTCTTGCTATAGTCAAGTGTTGTGTTTGTGTGCGGTTCAAGAGAACCTCTACTGCATGTGGTACTTGTACTGTCAATGGATGTCCTAACACTATGGCATCGCTTTGTCTGATTGCTAAAGCTGTCGCTGCCACTGATTTCAGGCACGCAGGCAGAGCCTGAGCTACGGGATCTAATGTACTAGAAAAATAAGCACATGGTTTGTGTGATCCTGCTTGTTCCTGAGTGAGTACTGACAAGGCAGTACCTTCGCGTTCTGTAACAAAGAGTGTAAACTGTTTATTGTAACATGGTGTTGCTAAAACAGGTGCTTGACATAAAGCTTTCTTTAGGCTTTCAAAAGCTAGTGTATGTTCCTGAGTCCAAGGGAGGACAGTCGATGTGGCTGCCTCCTGTGTTGTCAACTGAATGAGTGGTTTTGCTAGAAATGCATACTGAGGGATCCACTGCCTACAGTATGAAGTGAGGCCTATGAAAGCCCGCACCTCCTTTTGTGTCTTGGGTATTGACATGTTAGCAATTAACTGGATGCGATCGGGTGTAAGCTGCCTTCCCTCCTTGGACAGCGAGTGCCCAAGGTAAACAACTCGCTGAACACAGAATTGCAGCTTAGAAGGGGACACCTTGTGCCCCTTTTCGGCCAAAAATTGTAAAACCGTCAGTGAGGCTTTTTCACATTCAGTTTCGCTTCTAGCGGTGATCAGCAGATCATCGACATATTGAAGCAGGGCAGTGTTGACTGGCATGTGGATACTGTCAAGTTCTCGTTTCAGTGCTTGGCTATAGATGCTGGGGCTTTCTGTGAATCCTTGAGGTGCGCGTGTGAATTTAAAGCTTCGTCCATTTAAACTAAATCCGAACAAGTATTGGCTTTCCGGATCTATTGGGACGCTGAAAAAGGCATTCTTGAGATCAATTACAGTAAAGAATGTTGCTTCGGAATCAATGGCTGTCAGTAATGAAGAAATGTCTGGGACTACGGGGTATTGTGGTACAATACATTTATTTAATTCGCGCAGATCAATAACCAGTCGATATACTGGCGGGGCTTTTGGATCAGTTCGTTTAAGAATCGGAATTATCGGGGAATTACATACATTGGAGTCGGTTTCCACAACCACTCCTTGGGTAATAAGCTCGTCAATGATTTGCAGTAAAGCCACTACAGCATCTGGGGGTAACTTGTATTGTCGCATTCGTGGTAGTACCACTCCTGTCTTTAGTGTGACTCGATATGGTGTAATGTTCATGCAACCAACATCTGTAGGGCCTTGTGCCCATAAATGTGTGGGTAAAGTCTGCAGTCTGTTATCCATGTCTCGGGACACATAGTGCCCTTTGAAATCACGTAGAAACAATCTTACTCCTTCCGGAGAACAACATATTATAGCTCCTAGAGCTTTCAATGTTTTTATACCTAACAGGTTTTCTGGACATGATTTAGTAAGCAATAAATCTGTAGTTCGTGTCAAGGGACCAATCGTAAGTGGAAGAGGCTGTGATACTTCGTTAATGATAGGTTTTCCCGAAAAACCAAGGGAAATATTCTGTAAGCCTGAGAGGGGTGCCCCTGGAACTTCACTACGTTTTATGGTTGTTCGGCTTGCCCCTGTGTCAAGTAAAAATTTTCTATCTTGGCCTAATAGTTCACTGTGTACATAAGGTCCTTCTTGATCTACAGGGACCTCGATAAGGGGTAAGCCAACTTCCCTCTCTAGGCTGTTTCATGAGTATCGTTGATAATCAGGATAGTCATACTGTGCGGTCTGGTACATCTGTTGTGTCGTTGTTTGTGTGGCAGCAATAGGCTGCGGTGGTGGAGCTGGCATAGATTGTTGCGGAGCCGGCATGGACTGTGCATGCTGCGGGGCTCCTTGTTGGTTCTGATCCTGTCTAAGTGGCCGTGGTCTTTCTTTTGTATTACCTATGGCGATATTATGTTTTAAAACTGGACAATCGTGTACATAATGACCTGGCTGTTTACAATAGTTGCATGTCCCTTTTACAGGACCTGCTGAAACACTGGACTGTGTCATACCCTTTTTATGACCGTCAGCTGGAACTGTCTGGGAAACTAGCATTTTATTTCGCTCGGGTACCTTCTTCAATTAATAGATTTTCTCGGACTTTATTTGAATTCTCCTTACTTTTCTCTTCTTGTCTGAGTGCTTTTTCTATACGTCTATATGATTCTTTACGCCATAATTCAATGGCATCTTTCTGTGATTGTCTAGCTTTCTTTTTCCATAATTCTTCCTCTACTTTCATGATGCAATCTGCATCCCAGGTCCCAGCTGCGGGCCACCTCTGACTTTCTGGTAATTCCTTGGTGTAGTCTACCCATAAATCAAGAAATAATATGGCGTCTAGGCCATGTTTATGATACATGAAGTACCCTGGAGTGTCCCTAGGAGGAATGGGAACAGCTTCTTCGAGTACCCCTTTTCTAGTTTTGATCTGTCTTAATCTCGAAAAGAGCGGCATATTGAGAACTGATCTGATACCTAATTTTGAACACGTTTAATACAACAAAACACAATAATGAACAGTCATTCACCCCACAATATGCAGAACGTATTTAAAACATTTGACATTTAACATTTAATGAACAACAATGATGGCTATTTAGGGAACTAGTCACTAAGCATAATACTCGGCACTAACTAGGTAATTCTGAATTATATACTAGACATACTTGATATACTGCTAAACAGTACAGATACACTGCTGAAACAGTGCAGACCGGATTTGTGTACCCAAACCCGTCTTGACCGGCACAACCTATGTGCACGTCAGAACGCCTCCCCGGCAATGGTACTCACCGGGTAGCTCGGAACGGAAGGCCTCGGAACTGAACTGTACTGGACTCGGACCAGACTGGACTCGACTCGAAACTTCGGAACTTCGGAACCTGGTGGGCCTCTGTATACCTCGGATCTTGCTCTCTCAGCTAGGCTCTGGTCGGGATAGTTCGCACTTCTCACCGCCTCGTCTGGGTGTTGATCGCAGCCTCAGTTACCCCCGCTCGGCAGGAGGGAGATACAGGAAATCCTGTGGGTACGCGTTGTTGTCCGTCCAGCTGTGGCAGGAGACCGGGCCTGCAACGCACCTCCGGCGCGTGAGATGAGAAAGTGTCCCTATTCGGGCGCCATATATGTGGTAAATAATTTAATTACCGGTACTTAATTTGATGCGGAAAATTTATAATAATAGCTCAGTAAAATAAGAGGCAGAATCCGTGGTATTAGAGGTTCGGAACGGGCTTTATTCCAAAATCAATTCGAATTGTGGACTCCATATTCCATCACCACGAAGGTTCAGGAAGTGAAGGACAATACTTTATTGACAGGTAATCATTTTTATAGAAGAGGCATTACAGTGAAACAGATGCAGGAGGCGTAACAGTTGATAACAGAGATAAAAACATACATGCGTAACTAAAATGGGTGTAACTAGGCGTAACTAAAGAACGTCATTAGGTATGATGTCACAAATGGGTGGTTTCATGAAAGAATTTCGCAATGTCAGCAAAAATACTTGGCAGAGATGCGCGCGCAGCAGCATGACGTGTGATTGACGTGCAACTAGGGGGAGAATGGGACTTGACATTTAGCTCTACATGTGGAGACAGAAGTCTGGGGTTATGTCAACCTAATCCTAAATCATATCTTACATCCTATGTTTAAAGAACTGTGTTATCCAAAAAGAGAGGTCTCTTAGGATAGAATCTTATTCTATACTGACTATACTGACTGTTAGTGCGTGTACAAGCGTCTAAGTGTCTACACTAGATGCGAGGGCAGAAATCTTCCATAGTAACAGGGCTATGAATTACTTGCATAAGGACAGAGAAGCCGGGCCCTTTTGCACGGTAGCTAGAGGAATGTTTACTTAAACTGCTAGACAGGAATGCATTGGATGAGGAGCGGAGCAGAGCAGATAATCTTGAAGGTGAAATACAGTTTTTGGCAGGCAGACAGGCCGACAGGCCGAGTCAGGCACCGTTAGCCGCGCAGGGAGTAGGACAAAGTTCATGGATACAGATGCGGGCTCAGACTGGAGCTTTTCAGAGGCAGAAGGCAGGAAAAAGGCTTAATGGCAGAATCAGGGCCTACTCGCCTGGACTGTAAAATGGGATAAATGAACCATATAAAGCCGGTGGCCTTTCATACTTAGGAATAGAATATCCGGCCCATTCATGGCGGATCTGAAAGAGGACATGTTAACGGTGGACGCACATGTGTTTGCGTCTTCATAACTGGAACTGGAGGGAACATACATGTACTTGTGATTTATACATGAAACCGTTGGGGTCCAAGATAGGGGACATAACTGATCATAAAAATCCATATTTCCACACTGCGGATGCAGTTTATTGCCCCTACTGTAAGGGAAACACCCCACATCAAAGGAATTACAGTGGATCAAAGCCCCTATCCCCTGAGACCTGGCCGGTTGCACACACCCCCGGGAATTGGCGGAATGTCCAGCTGCGTGATAGCCATCTCCTACTGTAGATGGGGTGAGGACTTCCACTGTAGATATGTGTGGGAACGAGTTCGAAGTGGGGATTCCGAAGACGTTCTTTTATACATCAAAGTAATCTCAAGAATGTGCCATGTACAATAAAACCTGCAATAAAGTCATAAACCTGTGTATAAGAGGCCAGGCCTCAGGGATGCAGTTAGAGCACCTCGTGACGATACCTTGCTGTCTGATCTGATGTGTTCTGCTCCGACGGAATAAAACTTTGTTTCCTGCCTTCCAGTCTCCGGCGCCTGCCTCTTTTATTGGTAAATTATCGAGTGGTATGAGAGGCGATTACCGCCGGGCAATACTTGAAAGGTTATCGACTGAAACTGCCGCTACCATTTAACAATTGGCGTCCCAAACGTGGGGCCCATCAGAGACACGTGGATCCAGTGGGAGAGGTCCTGACGACAGAGTGAACGACTGCAACGATCGGGAGAGCTCCTGCCCAATAGACCCTCGTCTGGCAGCCGATCATCCGAACTTCACTGGTTCCGAGCAGACCTCTCTCGAGTGATCTACGGTCCTGACTGGGAACCATCAGGAGTGCCGCGGCAAATACGGAGAGTAGAGGACGATCGGGCGCTGGAGGCGGAAGACGAGAAACTGTCCACGCGGTCCGGGTAAGGTCGTGATACACGACAAATTGCGAAATAATTGATTGATTGTTTGAAGTTTTGAAATACTAGTATTGCTCATTGATTGTTCTCTTTGAGATATTCGCTGTCTACAAACGGGGAGGAGTAGAAATACTCTCTCTCTCTCCCTTTGCAGATAGTGAAGGGTAGGTAACGCAGACTTTTGTCCCCGTTGAAACCCGTCGTGCCTATCTTTATCTCCCCACTGATTGATTGTCCGAACATTGATTGTTTTGAAGAATAGTGCTCTCTGATATATTCTCTGTTTGCAAATAACGTAGAATAGAAATATTCTGTCTAGTCTTTGCAAATAGTGAAGGGTAGGTAACGCAGACTTTTGTCCCCGTTGTAACCCGTCGTGCCTATCTTTATCTCCCCATTGATTGATTGATTGATTGTCCGAACACTAGTTGTTCGATATTGGTTCTTTGGAGGTATTCTCTGCTTACAAATAACGAGGAATAGAGATATTCTGTCTAGTCTTTGCAAGCAGTGAAAAGATAGGTAGTGCTGACTTTTGTCCCCGTTGAAACCCGTCATGCCTATCTTCTCCCCACTGATTGGTAGTTGGTTCTGCCCGGACCGCTTATTAGAGGTGGACCATCCGGCTCCTCTGGAGGGCACCCCTAATAAGGACATGTTCACTAAATACGAACTAATCGCTGTAGTTTATAGCAAGCTAAGGCATAAAATATACAAAGGGGGACCCCGAGAGTCAGTGGCCACTGGTAGGATCCTTTTTGACCCTACAAAACTAAAGAAACGCTAGGAAGTAGCCCTTTGTGGGCTATATGGAACTAGGGGAAGGAACCAAGCTCGCGGTCAAGACGGCCACGAGGTAGCCCGGCTCCATCGCTCTCGCTGCCTAAACATGTCTGCCCTACCACCCACCCCGCCCAGTAGACACAACCGGAAGTCTGTTGATACCCACCATCAACGCCACCGAACTTGACTAGGATCACGTGCAATTGGACAATGCCATTTTTCGATTACACTAACTAGATTGCAAATATGTGCAACACTCCAACAAAGTAGTATGGTTAAACATTTTAATAACTTATAGGTATAACAACATTCCAACAAGATGAACAGGTTAAAACACGTTTTAAACAACTATTTACATGACAGTCTGCTGCGACCTGCATCCCAAAGCATTTACGTCCACGTGACACCGTCCTCGCCTCTCCTTCCTCGAAGTTGCAACATTGGCCTGTTTTGGGCGGTCCTTTTAGTCGGTTTTGGGCTATAAAAGCCATGCAAAAATCCATCGACATCAGTGGCGGACAACTGTGCGAATAGTCCGGAAGCCACACACGGCACCAAGACCCCGACAACGCTGAGGTGGGTCTGCCACGACGTGCGGATCTTCCCATTTTCTTCTTCTTTCTTCAATAACGGAGGGTGCCCTGGCGGGGGGAGGCGACGCGGACGGGCCTCCCCCACCTCCCCAGGTGGAGGCTCGCCAGCAGATGAGGGCACCCCAACCGTCTCTTTCACCAGCCAGTCGAGTTGCGCCCTGCCACTTCATTCGCCGTTCGGCTGAGCTGGCGCCCCTGCACTCGACCGATGGGCAACCACCCAAGCACGGGTTCACCAGGGTTGCCGCTAGCGCCCGACGCGAGGAGTGGGCCCCCGCAGCCGAGTAATCGGGGACCCACCCCGGTGGCGGTACCATCCGAACTGCCGTTGTTGCTGCTGTTGGCTCCTCTCCGGTGGCTGTACCGAAGAGCTGCTGCTACTGCTGCCCTTGGACTCCGGCGGTCGACTCCTCCGGATCCAGGCCTAGCCCACCGTGAGACAATTCTGGACTCGAAAGCTTGTCTGCTTGGGCGTGGGCCCCACCCTTGACAAAACGCTCCCCTCAGCTTTGCAGAATCTGCTGGAGTCATTGGCACTCGACTCCCGTGGACTTCCGGTAAGGACAAACCGCCGCCATTGTTCTTTGCCCCGGGCGGCAGCCACCTTGTCTCCGCTTGGTGCAGTGAGAAACACTGATTCAAGGCGTCGGCGGAAGAACCCGCCCGCTGCCCCTCCCCAAGAACGGACAACGGCATTGCTACTAGATCGCGGTGACGCCATGCTTACGCAATCTGACGCTAACGAAAGTTCTCGAACTACCGAAAGGAATTCTGGTCCAACAGTTAATTCATGGAAAGACTTAGACTGTGCACTGGCCGGACCTCGCCCCAAAATGGCGCCGATGTAGGAGAGGCCTGCAACTCCTTGTGGCGTTCCAGTCACGTGACATTTGTGTTAAAAAGAGATATGTATGCGATGTTTCCACACATGATAGTCGGGGGGGGGTGGGGAGGGAACCGATTTTATGCTAAAGTAGTGTTGCTCATGATACTCGACGCCTCCCACGCTGTGGCCGGACTATAGCGATTGTAGGCCCGTATTTGCAAACTGACATTATTTTAAATAAAGGGCTTCTTAAAAGGAATTACGGAATCAGTGTCATGACAAATCATCTAGGTTGGTAAAGGTTTTTCGTTTGAATAAATGATTGTCACTCCCAAGCAAAAGAATACAGATAATGCAGACTCCATTTGCCTGAGTCTTTTTAATTAACGGAATTTGTACCCATCTCACCTGTCCTTTTCCAAGAGTTGTCAAATCAATGGCCAACTATAGCTTAAGGTGTATACCGAACGCAAGGTATGGTATCTTGCACCATAATACACGACCGATTGAGGAATGCTTTTACGACAAGGGAACCCGAATTTAGGAGATGAATGAAATAGAGCATCTTTGTCTCGGACAAAAGGAATAATAGGTCTGTGGTATTACCCACTCCTGCGGCTAGCCTGGTACATGGTAAGTAGAACTTTTTCGTGTCTACACGCGCTAAGGTACTTTTGAAAATTGCGCATCCCCTCCCCTCTTTTTCCCCTCTATAGGTCACGACGAAGTTCCGACTGAAGAGTGGAGTGGACATGGACCGCACCGAGTTCAATATTAAGGAAAACATAGACAAACGTTGTGGGATAGTGCGTAAAAGTGCAGACCACCATTGGGAACATGAAAAACTGTATGGTATGATTGTGCGTGTGTGCTACGATTATACGGTATGAATGTGTATGTATTTCATGCTTGGGTCACTTGAAGAGAGCATCACCGTACGATTGAAGCGCTCGTCCATCAATCAAAGGGAGGAGAGTAAAAGGTCCGACACCCCCCCCCCCAAGATAAACTACAAAATACTGAAAATATGCAGCATGCATAGGAAAGAGAACAGGAAAGGAGAGGTCCCCATACTCAACGTAGCCCTGAGTCTCCGTCTTAAGTCTCTGCGCATGATGCATGTACTGTCACACCCTACCCGGCATTTGTGTGTACGTGATCACCGAATTTATGTCTTTTCCCCGCTTGTGTTTTCTTACATAGAACAGACCCATGCTACTCCATGTTGTGTGTGCACCAAGTGGCCTATTATCATACCCATGTCTCTCTCTCGTTTTGTATCGTACGTATGCCAAATAGCCTACTTGATGCACATCTCTCTCTCTCTCTCTCTCTCTCTCTCTCTCTCTCTCTCTCTCTCTCTCTCCCCTCCCTCACTAAAGGCTTTCTTTCCCTCTTTCTTTTTGAATAAATTAACGACACATACCTCTTCGATAAGTGTATAATTGGCCTGAAACACGGTGGTGTTCGAACAAATTGACAGAAACAAAACGACCATACTTTACCACGTTACTACCTCTCCTTTTTGCAAATGTTGAGCTTAATCGGCTGAGAAAGAAAGGACAGGTAAGACGACTGATGTCTCCCAATCTGGCCCTCAACACGGGGACTATATGTCAGTGGTTTTTGTTTTTAGAAGACACCATCACCACCACCCAGAATTACCCCCGACCAATTACCCCGAAATAGAATGTCTAAAGCACCCTGTTCTCCCAAAGATAAACCCAGCCCTATACTAGCCGTCTCAGAGTATTTTGAACGAAACAGCTGATGACCCTATTTTCTAATAATACATCGCCTAAACTGATAAAGGGTTACCTATTGTCCCCAGCAAAAATAATGCTTAGCTTATGTTCCTCCCCGAAATGGATACTCGTGAACGCATGACAGTAGCACCTCGCACTTACTTTTTCATAAACTTAGTAGTCCTCGGAGGAAAATGTGTATTACCAAAACTTGTGTTGAGATGAACGAGTCTCTACCGGAGAAGCCGGTTTGAATTTTTAATAGACCAGAAGGTTGACAGATGTCAGGCTTCCTGCAACGGTTATAGGGCGCAGGAATCGACACCTAGAAGGCTAGACGACGGACAGGGACACCCACAGAAACCTGCACCACAGCAATAATTAATAGATTAGTAACACGCACACTAACATCAGAGTTAATAGACATCAATCATACAGCAACAGATAAGAGCATTTCCGCAACTACTCGGTGGTTGGGAGAGAGGATGAAGTATGTAAATATCTTACCTGCCAACTCTCTAAGATTTTTGTTTCTTGTACCCATTCAAAGATAATCGGCGACCATCGGAAGAGAAGGGTCGGACGTGACGCACAGCCTGACTGCGGACCATGGAACATCTATGGCATCGACCAAGGGGGAAGCATCGAAGCAAAAAGGGCGTGAGACGAGGCACCCTTATCAGGATGATAAGCGATAAAACGAGGGGCTGTATCAAGGCCCCCTGCTCACTGACCAGCGTGCCTGAAGTCCCAACCCGTCGGGCCCGATTGATGGGCCCAGTGCTGGAAGATTCTGCTCCCCTTGGTCCGCATTTTTGATCCGATCCCACTCCACCCCCTCTTCCCTCGGCA
Source organism: Triturus cristatus (assembly GCF_964204655.1). Taxonomy (NCBI): domain Eukaryota; kingdom Metazoa; phylum Chordata; class Amphibia; order Caudata; family Salamandridae; genus Triturus; species Triturus cristatus. The sequence continues at coordinate 138,328,470 of NC_140591.1, read as the reverse complement.
TCCCGAAGCACGTCACACCCTTCTCTCTCTCTCTCTCTTTTATATGGATTATGAATCTGACTTAACTACAGAAGAACAAAAAGCAGGTACCCTGTCTCAAAGTACCTATGGTGAACTGTGTTAAGGAACAGGACTGTGATCGGAGAACAGTGAATGGTCACACCCTGCCACGTGAGAAATTGGATTTGAGCTGGACCTTAGCTCCACCGCCGGTGCACAATAGTGCCAGCGAAAGAAGAACAACAATAAGAGCTTACCAGTGATGGCTCTTTATAAAAAGGACACTGGAAAGAAGAACCCATGTCAAGTTGAAAATCCTCTCCCAACCACCCCCTTTTTTTTTTTATATATTAACTATCTTCCTATCAAGTTTTCATGATGTTGCATCAATCACTTCCGACTGTACACTGAGAAGTTAAGAAAATGTAACTTTGTATAGTGACATTCATACAACACCAGCCATGCACACGACTATACTGACTATTTTCGATCCACACGAAGTCTGGGCCTTAAGTAATGTACGAAATATCCCTTGTTTTGCCAGAAACATCCTTTTTGCTTTACAGTATCCTATTTGTGCTCAAACAAACTCCCCTCCTCCTATCCCTGGGCCTAACATGCGGCACAGCTGACGTAATTTTGTATGTACTACCTCCTCGCCTACTTTCTCAACTGTATGTAACTATGTACAAATGTGTCAGATTACTCCCGCCTGCCCCAAAAACTCTGTATCTTTAAGGAATGTATGAAACATTAACGATATTATAGCTGAAGGGTTAACGAAGGTGAATGTCGGCCAGGCAAGCTGGCGAGATATGTTAAAAGGGAGGACTGTGGAAATTTAGCTTGTAACTGAACATTATCTGCGCCATCTTGCCTCTCCCCAGCGCCACGCACAGCGAACGCACGGCCACCATTTTAGGCACCTCACTCTCTCCCCGCTCATTCTCGATCGCCAGCGCGTTCCCCTGGCGCTGCGAGCATCCCCCGCGCGCCGGCCACCCCCGCTCTCTCATACACGGGCCATAAACCCTCTCATTCTGCGCGACCCTGCCATGGAACCACATCCCATGCCTGACCGACATCCCATACATGGTCATGCCTCTCTTTGATAACCCCCTTCCTCTGCGCCCCATTGTCCGAACCGATCCCAGGCCATCACCTAGCCCTGCGGATGCAGTTTATTGCCCCTACTGTAAGGGAAACACCCCACATCAAAGGAATTACAGTGGATCAAAGCCCCTATCCCCTGAGACCCGGCCGGTTGCACACACCCCCGGGAATTGGCGGAATGTCCAGCTGCGTGATAGCCATCTCCTACTGTAGATGGGGTGGGGACTTCCACTGTAGATATGTGTGGGAACGAGTTCGAAGTGGGGATTCCGAAGACGTTCTTTTATACATCAAAGTAATCTCAAGAATGTGCCATGTACAATAAAACCTGCAATAAAGTCATAAACCTGTGTATAAGAGGCCAGGCCTCAGAGATGCAGTTAGAGCACCTCGTGACGATACCTTGCTGTCTGATCTGATGTGTTCTGCTCTGACGGAATAAAACTTTGTTTCCTGCCTTCCAGTCTCCGGCGCCTGCCTCTTTCATTGGTGAATTATCGAGTGGTATGAGAGGCGATTACCGCCGGGCAATACTTGAAAGGTTATCGACTGAAACTGCCGCTACCATTTAACACAATGACCGAGTGAGCCAAGGGGACACTGTTACATATGCACTAACACTGACATGGAGACACTGACCATGAACACTGACAAGTTCACATATATTAACGCTCAGACACCGAAAAGGACACTTGCACTGGGACACTGGTGCTCAATGCTACAGTCTAGGAAGTGTCACAGCACCGAACACCAACAAGGAGGCACGGACACTGAGTGGCTTGTGCTAGAGAACCAAAACTGACAAAGGCATATTGACATCGGGGCACTGACACAAAAGAAAGGATAAGGATATATTGACACAGGATTATCAGTATTAACAGTAGACTACTAGCATGCAAAATGAGAAGTCCACTGCTGCCACTGGCGCAGTGCTTTCCCCTTTATGCATGTTTGGTAGGCCGTGCCATATTGGGAGAAGTATTTGACCTCAGCTAGGTAATAGTTTCTGAGGAGCAGGCAAACTGCTCGTCCATAAGACGGACGAGGATGTAACTGTGTCTGTTGGCAGTTGAGGTCTGGGCTCTTGTTTCTCTCATTATCTCGCTGAGAAGCATGATACTGCTTACCCTTGCTACCCTTGGAGTCAAGCTCAGAGAGGTGTATACGTTGCCCAGTTTGCACCACCCTAATAGAATGGAACCCAGGTTCCAGTGTAAATTGCCTCAACCATTATGGTTGGGGCTAAGTAGCGCCTGTCTGCCGTTAGGTCCTCCAAAAGGGTATCTAACAAACTGCATACATTTAAAAGAATGTATGTTTTGCAAGAGTGCTTTCAATTAAGATAGTGAGCATGCCACAGACTCTTCCATTAGAGACAAGATTTCACAGGTGAAGGCAAGGAAAGTATTTACTTGGAATGGTGTGAGGTGGGGAAGAGGTTAAGAGCTTACGAGAGGGAGAGCGAGAGGGAGGGGGATAGTAGAGCAAGCTAGAAACTGATGTCTCTCTCTTTGAGAGATGTAGGGACTCCCACAGAGAGAAGGAGGGCAAGGACAATTCCTGCTTAGGGACGTAACTATCAACAGTGGAAAAGATGGAATGTCTGATGGCACTATTTTTCTTGTTACCAACAAACCAGAAGATAGTTCACTGACACCAAATCGATGTCATAAACATCGATGTAAAAAATATTGATGAAAAAATATAAACTTCAAAAATATCAACTCCTCTACCTAAACAGGTAAGTACAAAAATATCAACAAAAAAATATTGTTGCAAAAAATATAGATGTACAAATATCGATTTATATATATATTTATATATAAGTTCAATACGGGGTTACCAATCGCGCTCTCAGGTTGTCCAAGCAGGACACCAAAGTTAGAATTGGGGGTTTATAGGCATCATAAACCCTCCATGACGTGTTTCGACTTCGTAAAATCTTGATCACACAACGGGACAGTACGTAGCAGTTACTTTCATACACTTCCTCTTTAGTAGTCAACATAGATAACGGACTCATTACAGTTCATGACAGTGACGTGAAAGTCCATGGTTACCATCTATAAGTGGTTGAAAAGCAGTTCTGTAGTATTGTAGTTGTGAGTATACGGAGGGTTTATGATGCCTATAAACCCCCAATTCTAACTTTGGTGTCCTGCTTGGATTTTTGCGACAACCTGAGAATGCGATTGGTAACCCCGTATTGAACCTATATTGAATTCCCGGCATCGCGCCACCCCTCCAAGGGCTCGGGATCTCTGGAAGGAGTGTCTTGATTGGTATACATATATATATGACATTGACGAAAGCCAGGAGGCTGAAACGCGTTTGTCAGCAGATCGTGTACAGATCGTGTTTGCAACGAACTTCAATAAATTATTGAATTGAATTGAACACTGACCAGAGTGCGCAGCAATCTTTGAAACTGTGGCTGGTATGGATTCGCGAGTTTCGTCCTCGCGGCTGGAGCACCCGCTGTGCTGAGAGCGGGATAATTGACGGAGAACGTGGAATATATATATATATATATATATATATATATATATATATATATATATATATTATCTACTGGCGGTCGCCAGTAGATAGTTATAGTTAGGACCGAGTTTCCATAGGAAATCTGAAAATTCTATTTTGAATAACTTTGGCGCCGGTTGACGAATCCTCGCGAAATTTTCAAAACTAATGGGGCGCTTCGTTCAGCTCCTACCCTGAAAGTCTCGGGGTGATTCGTCAAGCGGGGGCTGAGAAAAAAGGTGGGTCCCAAAACACGTTTTCCCCATGCATTTTTCCATAGGACCTTTAGTCGAAGGTACAGCCCGAACCGCTGAACAGAATTACTTGAAATTTGGCAGAGAGGTAGTCCTCAGATCAGGGAAGTGCCTTTTGCAGGTCTGGTGTCAATCTGTTCATTAGTTCCTGAGAAAATAGCATTTAAAAGCATATAAATATCTATAAGCGCGCACCGTGCGTGCACCGTGCGAGCGCCCTAACGTGCGCGAGCGTAATTCTGATTGGTGGTTACATGTTAGTCAACGTTCGAATCGGTCGAAATCAGGAAGTGTCAGCCGCCATTTGGTTTGTTTTCAGTGCGAGAGTGAAAAAGGAAGGTGGCGAACGTGAAAAGGGGGCAGGGTAGAGAGTTCCTGACCCCCTAGCCTTTGTCAGGGGGTCCCTGAAGGACCCCGAAGGCAGAAATGTTTTAAAAAAAATTTTTACAAAAAAAATCGCGGGGGTGCGCGCACCGTGCGCGCACGGTGAAAAAACTAAAAATAAAAATAACATTTTTTAATACGTATTTTATTGTAAAATAAATATATAAAAAAAAATAATAATACATAAATAAATTAGCATTTAAAAAAACGTACAAATTCACTGAAAAAACCATAGGTTTCACACACGTCATAGTTAGGAATTAGCATTTAAAATACCTTGCAAATTCACTTAAAAAACCATAGGTTTCACACATGTTATAGTTAGGTGGATATTTCACTCGTAAAAAACCAATGAAATTTCCCCGTTATAGTTAGTTCAGATAACTATAACTCGCACGACCGCCACTCTATCACAAGGATGATGTCATCAGTGATGTCATGAGTGATGCCACTGACCATGTCATGAGTGATGTAATATGTGACGTCATGAGCAGTGGATTGCGGGCGCGCGAGTTATAGTTATCTGAACTAACTATAACGGGGAAATTTCATTGGTTTTTTACGAGTGAAATATCCACCTAACTATAACATGTGTGAAACCTATGGTTTTTTAAGTGAATTTATATATATATATAATTCACTGAAAAACCATAGCTTTCAGGGGCGTTATAGTTAGCTGGACATTTCCCTCGTACAAAACCCTAGAAATTTCCCCGTTATAGTTAGTTCAGCTAACCATAACTCGCGCCCCCGCAATGCACTGCTGATGACGTCACATATTACATCACTCATGACATGGTCAGTGACATCACTGATGACATCACTGATGACATCTGAAATGACATCACTGATGACGTCATCCAGTGAGTGTGTGTTTCTGTAAATTTTAAATATGTTTAATATATATATAGGGAAAAACCTATGGAAGAATGAGTGGGTGTATAAGTGTGTGAATGGATGATTTAGTAGGTGCGTGACTGACTCTATAAGTGAGTCATTAAACGTATCTTACTGCAGACTAGTGACTAAACTGTGTGAATGTCTGTATCTGTCTGTTTGTTGGTGTATAAGCGGCTGCATGGTTTTGTGAATAGCTATATGAGTGTCTCTATGGGTTATTGATTGGTTGTCTGAGTATCTGTATGGGTGCCTGAGTGTTTGTGTGGGTGGGGTGTGTGTGACTCTGTGCATACATGTGTGAGTGGGTGATTCTATGGGTGCATGGTTTTAAGAGTGCATCTGTGATGGACTGTATGGTTGGGTGAGTGTATAGTAATCATTTGATGTTCACTTTGGAATGTAATGGGGTCATTGATGACATGGGAGGAATCTAGAATGGAGAGAGAGCAACAGCTGTTGAGCTGTTGAGCTGAGGATGCTGTAGAGTTCAATCTGGAAATCAATAAATTGAACTTGGATCTCAAGATATAGCTGTGCTGGAATCTTTACATTGGCGACGAGTTGAAGAGAAAGCAAGAACTGAACTCAAAGTTATAAGAAAAGTCAAGGACTACTGTGCAAGGGACAGTGTCAGCATCCTCACCCTTGGAGAATATACAAGAATTACAAGACTAAGTGATATCATTTGGACTGAACAGGCAAACTTCTGTCTTTTATCACACGGTTAATTTTTTTTCTATCGTAATTGGGTAATTGCATTATCCAAACTGAAACGATTCAACGCGAGCGGGAGGCACGAGTAACTAAACCGCGTGAGGGAGCGCGTGAAGACAGCACGAAGAAGCGTGTGTTGCCAGCGCGTGTAAAGTGCCCCTGCTAGCACACGTGTAAAGCTCGTGAACAAACGCTGCTGTCAGCACGTGTTAGGAGGAAGAAAAGATCGCGTGGACAAGCGCTAGTACTAGCGCGTATACATACGAAACGATCAAAGTCAAATTCTTCGAGCGCGAAAGCTAGCGCGTATGTATATGGACAAGCTCAAAAGACAATTTCTTCAAGCGCGAGTGCTAGCGTTTATGTAGTAACAATCAAAAGAATTTCTTTTAGAGCGCATCAAAAAACACCGGTCGTGCGCGTCTAAAAAGAAATTGAACAAACAAATATTTTCATGAAAGCACTAAACGACGTTTCTAGCACTGTGTATACAATCATAATAAATGCCTCATCACTTGCCTGATTACACGAACTATTTCAAATAGGAGCATCCACGAGAGCAGCAACTGCACCTTCGTTTCTTAAGGAAGTGAATTGAATTAGAGGAAAGCACCTTGGAATTTTATACATAAATAAGCTCTGCAGCAAACAAGAAAAGTTAAAGGAAGAAAATAAAAAGGAAGATAAAGGAAGAAAAAAAAAAAGAAGGGAAAACTAAAAATGTATCTTTTATTTTTTTTGTTTTAGTTTATTGTATTATATTATTTGGAGTAACTATCTTAACTTAATTGGTTGCCTCATCATGGGTGATCAGTCAATGTCGTCACCTCCATCTTTTTTGTCATCTCCTGGTGAACCGCCTGTACCTTGTAAACAGTGGAAAAAACCTTTCGTAACGTATCTTTTAGCAATCAGTGGTGATCGTTACGGACCCCTTAGGAGCCAAGCAATACTACTGCATCATCTCGGGATAGAAGGGAGGCGGATATATGAGGACTTGCCTGAAGTATCTTTGGGCATGGGTGATGGACAACCAAACAATGTATATGATATGTCTATGCAGATGCTTGAAATTCAGTTCACTCCTACAACAAACTTGGTATTAGAACGACATAAATTATTTTCTACAGCGCAGAAACAATACGAGGATATAGCATCTTATGTCGCTACTTTGAGAGGTTTGTCCTTGTCATGTCGATTTGAGCAGTTGACTGATTCTCTGATTAGAGATCAAATAGTCAGGGTGCATATTTTTGTTTTTAAATGCATGATTCTTATTGGTTAACAAAAACTGATTGTAAGGAACAGTATATATGATAAGCTGATATGTTGAGAAGTCAAGCACACTTGCTGTCTTGATTAGCAACATTGTGTGTGCTGAACTTGTGACCTGTGTGCTCAGTACAGTGTTCCATGACCTGTTTCTATGGTAACGGGCAGAAGGCAGATTGGGGGAAGGGTTGAAGTTTATGTCATTTGGAAAGGGTTGAAATGTTTAACCATTAGAAATGTGTGTTTGCTTTTGAATTTATGTGGGAAGGAATGTGATTTGATGTTTACATGTATATGTGTGGAAAATGAGAGGGAAACTTTGCCATTCTTTGGTTCTGCTGACAGGTGCACAGTGCAGAGATTCTGTATAAGAAAATCTGGTGTGTGACTGATATACTTCTTAATCTACAAAACATCTTGAAAGGTGAGTTATTTAATTGTGAGGGGATGTATGTAGACTATTTTTAATTTAATCAGACTAATGTATTTCTTCTGCTAAAGTGTAGGGAGTCCATTTTTTTTTCTCTACAATCTTATTGACAGTGTGTGTGCATGTAGAAACCATTTTGGGATAAAGATTTGTTTTTTTCATGTGTTTGTAGACAGATAACTATGCAGTTTTTATATTTTGGTAGAATTAGAAACCAGTCATTGTTTATGAATTTGTGAAATGAGTTATATTTCTGCACTAAAATGTAGTACTCCTTGTAGATGAAGAAATGTGTTTTGGTGTAGTGCAAGGGATAGTGTTGTTTGTCTAGAATCACACAGCGAGCCTGGGTGCATTTGGGAACCACTGTGAGAGAAGCATTTAGCAACATCTTGTATTTGCTGACAGATAACTCTTTTAAAACCTGTCATGTTGTCAAGTTTTAGAAGCAATAGAAGCCAGTCTTTGCTTATGCGTTGATTAAATGAGTCAGGCTTTGACACAAAAGTGCAGTCTTGAAATATGTACATTGTGTGCAGTTCCCTTACCACTTCCACTGTAGTGAATGAGTTTTGGTAAACTCCTAGGGATAGTGGTGCTTGTCTAGAATTACACTGTGAGTCTGTGTGCATTTGGGAACCACTGTGAGAGAAGTGTTTGGTAACATCGTGTATTTGCTGACAGATAACTGTTTTAAAACATGTCATGTTGTAAAGTTTTAGTAGCATTAGAAGACAGTTATGGCTTATGCTTTCATTAAATGAGTCAGGCATTGACAGTAAAGTGCAGTCGTGAAATATGTAGATTGTGTGCAGTTCCCTTACCAGTTCCACTGTAGTGAATGAGTTTTGGTAAACTCCTAGGGATAGTGGTGCTTGTCTAGAATCACACTGTGTGTGCATTTGGGAACCACTGTGAGAGAAACATTTGGTAACATCATGTATTTTCTGACAGATAACTCTTTTAAAATCTGTCATGTTGTCAAGTTTCAGTAGAATTAGAAGCCAGTCATTGCTTATGCGTTGATTAAATGAGTCAGGCATTGACACTAAAGTGCAGTCGTGAAATATGTAGATTGTGTGCAGTTCCCTTACCACTTCCACTGTAGTGAATGAGTTTTGGTAAACTCCTAGGGATAGTGGTGCTTGTCTAGAATCACACTGTGAGTCTGTGTGCATTTGGGAACCACTCTGAGAGTAGCGTTTGGTAACATCGTGTATTTGCTGACAGATAACTGTTTTAAAACCTGTCATGTTGTCAAGTTTTAGTAGCATTAGAAGCAAGACTTTGCTTATGTGTTGATTAAATGAGTCAGGCATTGACACTAAAGTGCAGTCGTGAAATATTTAGATTGTGTGCAGTTCCCTTACCACTTCCACTGTAGTGAATGAGTTTTGGTAAACTCCTAGGGATAGTGGTGCTTGTCTAGAATCACACTTGAGTCTGTGTGCATTTAGGAACCACTGTGAGAGAAGCGTTTGGTAACATTGTGTATTTGCTGACAGATAACTGTTTTAAAACATGTCTTGTTGTCAAGTTTTAGTAGCATTAGAAGATAGTTATGGTTTATGCTTTCATTAAATGAGTCAGGTATTGACACTAAAGTGTAGTCGTGAAATATTTAGATTGTGTGCAGTTCCCTTACCACTTCCACTGTAGTGAATGAGTTTTGGTAAACTCCTAGGGATAGTGGTGCCTGTCTAGAATCACACTGTGAGTCTGTGTTCATTAGGGAACCACTGTGAGAGAAGCGTTTGGTAACATCGTGTATTTGGTGGCAGATAAGTGTTTTAAAACCTGTCATGTTGTCAAGTTTTAGTAGCATTAGAAGCCAGTGTTTGCTTATGCATTGATAAAATGAGTCATGCTTTGACACTAAAGTGCAGTCCCATGTAGTATTGTCTTCACTGCACCAGAACTGAAAATGTAAAAGTTTTACCCAGGCACTGTCCTAGAAGTAGTCTGATGATTTAGTCGGTTTCTAAGTACTTATGTTGTGAACCATTCATTACCAAATAGACTGCATCAAATGTCTATGTAGTATGCATGTAGTTCTCTAACCACCTACACAGTTGTTTTTCACACCTTCAATTCCCTAGTCAGTATCCATACACCCTGTCACTCCCTTTGCAGTCCTCTAGTGACCCATTCAGCACCATGTACTTATCCATTCACTGTGCCAAAACCCAAACACTTATAAATTCACCAAGACACTCTTTTTCCAGTACTCTAATGATTCAGTCACTGCCTAAGTATTCATGCACTGAGCCAGGCCTTAGCACATGGACTGCTTCAAACCCCTATGCACTATGCATGCAGTCTTCTAACCACCTAGACACTTGTCTTTCACAATTTCAATTCCCTAGTCAGTATCCATATAGTCCAGCAAACATCCTGTCACTCCCTTTGCACTCTTCTTGTGACCCATTCAGTACCAAGTACTAATCCATTCCCTGCGCCAAAAGCCTACCACTTATAAATTCACCCAGGCACTCTCCTTGATGTAGTCTAATCATTCAGTCAGTTCCCAAGTACTCATGCAGTGAGCCAGGCCTTAGCACATGGACTGCTTTAAATGCTTATCCAGTATGCATTCAGTCCTCTAATCAGCTACACAGTTGTCTTTCACACCTTCAATTCCCCAGTTAGTATTCATACACTTCTAGCAAACACCCTGTTACTCACCCAGTGTATCTCCTTTTAGTACTGTAATCATTCAGTCAGTTAGCATGTAGTCTTTTAGTAAGGTAGGCTTTAGGGCATGAACTGCTTCAAAGTAGTATGCACTATGTATGTAGTGTTTTAACCATCGTCACATTTGTGGTTCAGGGCTATAGTTTCTTAGTCAGTTTTTATATAAAATGTGTTTGTACAGTAATGGAATACTGTAAATTTGAAAGTTATTAATATACATTTATTTGTGATTCTTTTTTGCAGATACTGTTTTTCAACGTTAAAATAGAGAAATTATGCCAGAAAAAGAAAAGAACAGAGACAGGAGGATTATTTGAAGAAACATCAACCACAAGTATTGAATGAACAAGATAATGTGGCTAAAAGGAAAAAATCTTCTGGTAAGATCACAAAGCAATTTATTAAAAATGTTTGTAGGAGCAAACAGAATGTAGATAATGCTGCAACTTCGGAGAATTTTTCAAGTAAGAAAAAAATTCAAAATAAGAGGAAAAGTAAAAAAGTAAATGTTCAGTCAAAAGAGATAAAGTATGGTAAAAGAAGACAAAATCAGTATAAGGAATTACGCAAAAAAATATTTTACAAGAGAGTAGTGCATAATTTGCTGAAAGATGTGAAGAAATATAAAAAGAGAGCTTTATTTTATAAAAAGAAGAAGCATACTGAAAGTATTGTGGAAAAGGCTTTTGAAGTAAAAAGTTAAACAGAATTCGATCACTAGATAAACCAATATATGTAATGAAGGCCAAAAGTAGGAGGAAAAGAGTTATTAATAAAAACATAAATTTGTGATGTTTTTTTGGGAGAATGGAAACACAGTTCTAGTTCAGAGCCTTTTTTTAATGAAGAGAGTTATTCACTGAGTGAAAAATTATTGTATGCAGTTGACACCAGTGGTAGAGGTTATGAGGTTAGTGATGGTTGTCCAATGGAGAAAGAGAAAATGGTTGAAAGAAATGCAGAAGAAGTGATAGCTGATGAAGTTTTAGGGAGACGTGCTAAAAACCCTGTGTACACTTGGGATTGCAGTAGTGTTTGTAGTGTACGACAGGAATCTATTGAAAAATTATGTAATTTTTTACGAGCCTATACTAAAAAAAGTGTAAGACAAAAGATTAAGCTATTACAAGGACTAGACCCTTGCAGAGTGAGAAAACATTATGGTTTGCAAGGTCATTCTCTGGCTTGTCTTTCTAGGAAGGTTTGTGAAAGTGTTTTTCACCATTTCAGAATGCTGGCAGTACATCATACTCAAATGCGGAAGTTAGTGAGAAGGTTGTAGTATGCAAAAAGTCCAGCACTAAAGTTAAGTGAGTTGAACAGTGCTCTTTTACGTGGGTCAGTTTCAGATGTGAAGCAGGTCTGTGAGGATATTGAGTTTTGTTACTTTGGGCCTGTTGGAACCAGCCCACTCCCACTCCGCAGGGTGGTGGTGGACCTTCCCGACACAACGGGGTAGCTTGGCTCGAGTGGTCAGGAAACAGGCGCAGTGCTAAGCATACAATATACCCATACAATAACCATGCGTGCATCCGTTCCAAAAACGACTCTACACCGTAAAAATTATGAAAATATGCTTTCTTTATCTTTCTTCTCTTAGTTGCTGATTGGGAAAATAAATAACAATCACAGTATATACATTTTAAATAGAGCAGGTCAAATAAATACTGGCTGTTTGCTGAAATAAATAGGGGTGATCATAAATAACAGGGCATAAATACAAGTGCAATATATACAGTCAATTAAATACTTTGAGGTAATAAATACTGTACTAATAAATACTGTCCCAATAAATACTGTACACCAACAAGTCCTGTGGACCTATAAATTCAGTGCAGCAATAAATAGATAAGAACTTAATAAATACAGTTTCCTCAATAAATAATTAGAAGTATACAGTACACTTTGTGAATCAGATGGCACTTCAACTCTTAAGGGCTGATTTGGCCCAGGTACAGCTTGTAGGGTGTGGAAGGCTTGAGGGGGGCTACTCCCTGGCTGAGGCGAAGGCTGAGGCCTAAACTGAGGTAGATCAAAAGGGGGGAAATTCCAATGCCCTGGCTTCCCTCTCCACACAACCTCTCTAGGTCAGTCCCAGTTCACCCCAGGCACAGTCAGGTGGGTTTCAGCACCTCCCTAGACCCTTAGAGTAGTCTCTCAGGTCTCCACAGGGCCTTAGGCGCCCTCTACTCCACTTACTGCCCTTTTCTGATGCTCCGACGCCGCTGGAGTCGTGTCGACGCCGTGAGGCGGTTCCGGTTCGGTCTCGGCGGCCTCGGCACAGTGTCAGTTCTTTGACGACGCCGGTAGGCGGTTCCGGTCCGATGTCGGTGGCCTCGGTTCGAACTCGACCTCCGATTCGATGGCGTCGGGCAGTCTCTTCACGATGTCGACTTCGGGCGGCTCCGGTCCGATGGCGCACTCGGCTCCGATGACGTCGGCCGGCCTGGCCTCGCTGTCGACTTCCGGCGACTCCGGGGTGCGATCCTCACCCCCGACCTCCGGTGTTCCTCCTTACAGGTTCCGGGCGACTCCGGAGTGCGATCCTCACTCCCGACCTCCGGTTCACCTCTACCTCGGTCTCCGACGACTCCGGAGGGCGGACTTCACCCTTCCGATGACGCCGCTCACTCGACCTCGGTTCACCTCCTTCTCGACCCTTGGTATTCCACTCGACCTCCGCCGGCGCCCTCTTACGACCTCAGGCGGCTCCGGGTACGACGTCTGCTACCTCAGTCAGCGCCGCTTCTTCACCTCGGGCTCCAGGTCTTCGGCTACTCGACGCCAGGCTCCAGGGAAACCAGTTCTCAGGTCAGAATCTTGCTGTTTTCTTGGTTCTAAGGCCTGTTCCTGCTGTCCAGGTCCTTAGGAAGGTTTTCTTCTGACTTCTTCCCACACAGGGCTATAGGCTGGGATCCATCAGTAGGGACAAGTATCAAGGGTGGGTTTATGGACCCCACTCCAGGCACAAGTTTCCACCCCTGCTGCTTCACTCCTTCCTCCTTCTCTGTTGTGCTCCTCTCTCTTCACCAGTCAGGTGCCAACTGCCAGCTCCAACTGCCAACTGCCTCTCTTATCCTCCCAACATTCTAAACGGTTTCCAACTGTCACACAGTTCTGGAATCTCCTGGAAGGTTCTGGAAGGTGCTGGTAGGTTCCAGTGGATGCTGGTGATGTCATGGGAGGCCACCATTTTGTGCTTCAGGCCCTCAGACAGAAGTTTCAGGGGTAGCTAAAATGGCTCCCTGAATCTGTAGCAACACTAAAAAGAAGTCTGGTGGTTCCCAAAAAGGAAAAATTCAAACAGGGTTTGAGGCAAAAGTGGGACAAAATAAATAATGATGAGGAGGGACCACCCAAAGGGCTGACAGGTCTAACACGCGTCCCCCCAGCTGAAAGTGGGGAGAGCTACCCAACCCCTTGGGAGTTCTCATCACTAAGGCGGAAATACCTTGAGAGACCGTCTGCGTTGGCGTGGTCCACTCCAGGCCGATGTTCCACCTGAAAGTCCATCCCCTGTAGGGAAATAGACCACCTCAACAACTTGGGATTCTCCCCCTTCATTTGCATCAGCCAACGAAGGGGTCGGTGGTCGGTCTGAACTAGGAAGTGCGAGCCAAACAGGTATGGCCGCAACTTCTTCAGAGCCCATACCACTGCAAAGGCTTCACGCTCTATTGCACTCCACTTCTGTTCCCTGGGAAGTAGTCTCCTGGATAGGAAGACCACGGGTTGATCCAGACCCTCTTCGTTGAGTTGCGATAACACTGCCCCAATGCCATGTTCTGATGCATCTGTCTGGACAATGAACTCCTTGGAAAAGTCTGGGGCCCTTAAGACCGGGGCCTCGCACATGGCTTTCTTCAATTTCTCAAAGGCTTGCTGACAAGCCTCCGTCCAGACTACCCGTCGAGGTTGTTTCTTGGACGTGAGCTCCGTGAGAGGGGCTACGATGGTACCGTACCCCTTCACGAAGCGGCGATAGTATCCCGTGAGGCCCAAAAATGCTCGGACCTCAGTCTGTGTCTTGGGGGGTTCCCAGGCCATGATGGCCTCGATCTTCGCCTGGAGGGGTTGCACCGTTCCCCTACCCACCAAGTGTCCAAGGTACACTACCGACCCCTGCCCGATCTGGCACTTGCTGGCCTTGATCGTCAATCCAGCTTGTCTCAGGGCCTGGAGAACAGCTTGCAGGTGACGCAAGTGATCCTCCCAGCTGTTACTGAAGACGGCTATGTCATCCAGATAAGCAGCAGAGAAACTCTCCATCCCGGTGAGGATCTGGTTTACCAGGCGCTGAAACGTGGCAGGTGCGTTCTTGAGCCCAAAGGGCATCACACAGAACTGGTAGTGGCCATTGGGCGTGGAGAAGGCTGACCTTTCCCTTGCTCCATCAGTCAAAGAGATCTGCCAGTACCCTGAAGTAAGGTCAAAGGTACTTAGATATTGGGCAGCTCCCAGCCGGTCAATTAATTCATCCGCCCTAGGGATCGGATGTGCATCAGTCTTTGTCACTGAATTCAGTCCCCGGTAGTCCACACAGAACCTCAGTTCTGGTTGGGCCCCCGGTGGTGCAGCTTTCGGTACTAACACCACCGGACTAGACCAGGGGCTGCTAGAAGGTTCAATCACTCCTAGCTCCAGCATCTTAGTGACTTCACCATGAATGCTGGCCTTCACCTTGTCTGACATCCGGTAGATCTTGGACTTCACAGGTGGGCTGTCTCCTGTGTCCACGTCATGGACGCACAGGTGAGTCCTACCCGGGACAAGGGAGAACAACGAGGAGTACTGCCCCAGGACCTGGCGACAGTCCTCCTGCTGTTCAGGAGTTAGAGATGGGGAGAGAATCACTCCCTCCACCGACCCATCCTTTTCTTGAGACGCAAACAGATCAGGGAGAGGCTCGCTTTCCACGTCCTCTCCTCCGTCAGTCACCATCATCAAGATGACTTCGGGCCTCTCGTGGTGGGGTTTGAGGCGGTTGGCATGCAGCACCCGCAGGGGCTGACGAGGGGTCTTCAGGTCCACCAAGTAGGTAGCCTTACCCTTCTTCTCCAACACCTCAAAGGGTCCTGACCAGCGATCCTGGAGGGCACTAAGCTCTCCAGGTTCGATCACCCACACCTTCTGGCCAGGCTCCAACTCCACCGGGTGAGCGTTGTGGTCATACCACGCCTTCATTACTGCTTGGCTGGCTTCCAAGTTGTCAGAAGCTTGCTTCCACAACTTAGCCATTTGGCTCCGGAAGGCCAGCATGTAGCTCACCACATCCTGGGGGAGCTTTCTGGGAGTTCTTTCCCATCCGTCTCTCACCAGGTTAAGAGGTCCGCGTACAGGGTGCCCATACAGAAGCTCGAAGGGGCTGAAGCCCACTCCCTTCTGTGGCACTTCCCTGTAAGAAAAGAGTAAACAGGGTAGGAGGACGTCCCATTTCCTCCGCAGGCTTTCAGGCAGACTTCTGATCATGCCTTTCAAGGTTTTATTAAACCTCTCCACCAGACCATTGGTCTGGGGGTGGTAAGGAGTTGTGAACCGGTAGGTCACTCCACACTCCTTCCACATTGCCCGCATATATGCTGACATGAAGTTGGTCCCCCTGTCGGACACAACTTCCTTGGGAAAACCCACTCGGGTAAAGATTCCCATCAGGGCCCTAGCCACAACAGGTGCTGTTATGGTCCTCAGAGGTATTGCCTCTGGGTACCGTGTGGCATGATCCACCAGAACCAGGATAAACCTGTGACCAGCTGTAGTTGGTGGATCTAATGGACCCACAATGTCGATGCCCACCCTTTCAAAGGGGGTGCTAACGACAGGAAGTGGTTCCAGGGGAGCTTTCAGCTTCACCCCTGTTTTCCCACTGGCTTGGCAAGACACACATGTCCGGCAGTAGGTATCGGACGACACTTTCATCTGAGGCCAATAAAAGTGTGGGACAAGACGGGCGAAGGTCTTGTCTTGCCCCAGGTGTCCTGCCAATGGTATCTCGTGAGCCAACTCTAAAAGGAAGGCTCGATAACGTTGAGGGACTACCAAGGCTCGTGACGATCCATGTAGGGGTGCCTTGGGTTCACTGTAGAGGAGGCCATCCTCCCAGTAAACACTGTAGTTCCCTTCAACGTTCCCTGCTGCCTGGGCTTCGGCCTGTCGCCTCAGCCCCTCAAGGGTAGGGCACTCCCTCTGGCCCTGGCAGAATTCCTCCCTGGACGGGCCTCCCTCCACGTGCCACTCGGCCGGGATGGGTAGGTCCTCCAGGTTGGTAACGTCCCCCTCCGCAGACTCCTGGTCCACCACCTCCGGTGGCCTATCCGTCCTACGGGGTGGAGACGCCGAGGCAGGCTCCTCCTGTCCTCGGTTCTTCCCTTGACTGGCAGCTGGCTGGGCCTTTGTTCCAGGCTCCAGCCGGAATGAGCTCCCTCTTCGGGTAGTCTCGGACCTTGTGCTAACACAGGCCCAGTCAGGTGTACCCAGCATCTCGGTGTGAGTCCGGTATTCCACCTCCTTCCAAGCGTTGTGCTCCATGTCATTCCCCAGCAGACAATCGACTGGCACGGCAGGGCTTACGGCAACTCGAAGTGAACCTGCAACCCCCCCCCATTCAAAGGGAACCTCAGCCACGGGATAGTGGCCGGTTCTGCCGTCAGCCATCGCGGCTGGGTGGAGTACATCGGGAATGACTTGCTCTGGAGACACCAGTTGGCTACGTACCATAGTCATACTGGCTCCTGTGTCTCTCAGAGCCTCCCCTCTTTGGCCATTGATGGTGATCCACTGCCCATACTTTGCGGTATTTGCGGGCACCTGGATCTTAGGAACCATCTCCCGTTCTCCCAGGGACACTAAAGTGACACCCGCCCACTCCCTTCCCTTAGTTAAGGGCATCTCCTCCCCGAGCACTACACTAGCTACTCCGGGGGGCTTTCCTCCAGTGGGAGGGGGTGAGCGTTTCTGACACTTCGGATCTCCTTTATAGTGTCCAACGCCACCGCACTCGTAGCAATGGACAACCCTTGGCTGCTGACTCTGGCCAGGATTAGGGTTTCTGGGAGGGTTAGCCTTAGAGGTGAATCCTGTTCCCTTCCCTTGGAAGTTATTTTGGGGGCCTTTGGAGAACTCCTTTTTCTTTTCCCCTCCTTCTTTCTTCTGGGGGGCGCCCTGTCCGGTCTTTTGAGTATCCCCTCCAGTCCCCCTTGTGGACACCCGGGTACTAGCCCAAATGTCCGCCTCCTCAGCAAGCTTCCGGGGACTGGTCAGCTTGCTATCCACCAGGTGTTGCCGCAGTTCAGGGAAACATTTCTCGAGTAGGTGTTCCTTCAACACTAGGTCAAACAGCTCCTCGTAGTTCCTTACTTCACTGCCCTGAATCCAACCTTCCAGTGCCTTCCAGGAAGTCCACCCAATTCTGCGTGCCCAGCTTGTGACTACCCCTGAACTTCTGTCTGTACTTTTCCGGAGTAAGTCCAAACTTCCTGATGAGCGCCAGTTTCATGGTGGGGTAGTGGGTTTGCTCATCCTCTTCGAGGGCCAATAAAGCATCCCTACCAGCTGGAGGCATGTATTTATACAGTCCCCCTCCCCAATACTTCGCTGGAACCCCATGGGCCCTCAATGAGACCTCATAGGCTGCTAGCCACTTGGCGATGTCGTCACCTGTCCCATAGCTCGCTACAATGTCCTTTGGCAGGTAAGGTTTGGATTCCCTGGTGGACTCTTGGTTTTGGCTGCCACCATTGGGAACAGGTTGTGCCCCGATTCGCAAAATCTGAAGATCTATTTCTTTCAGGCGCAATTCATGGGCCATCCTCTGCTCCTCCTTTTCCTTCTCCAGCTTTGCTAAGTCCCATGTGAGCTGTCTTTTCTCCCTCCGGTCTGCTAACTCCACTTCAGACAAGCCCCCGCTAGAGGCACGGCTGCCCCCCCTAGAAAGTGTCCTGGGCCCTGCGGACAGGTTCCCCACCTCAGGTTGGTACATCTCAGCCCCCTCGGGGTCAGGCTCTCCATCCCTGTCTTCTTCCTCAGCCTTGCTTTCCCTGCGTGCCTCCCCCCAAGCCCTTAAGCTGGTTTGAAGTGCACCCTTCTTTGCTCCTGGGGGACAGTACACCCCCTCTCGCTGGCAAAACTCCCTGAGTTGGGCCACAGTGTACGTGTCTAGATTTTCAAGAACAAACTCCATCTTGCCCACTCAGGTTAGAGGACAGGTTTTGTGCAGTAACAATGCAGGGGGGTACCTTTAATAATACCTCCTCCCACCACCAGAGTAAATTTGGAAAAAACAAAAACCCACAATTAGGAAGGCCGCTGTGAGAAAACTCCCGGTGTAGGCCTATGGACTACCCACAGTTATTGTTGAGTATATGTAGGCACAGCTCTATCCCACCACTGAACACCAATTTATGTTGGAACCAGCCCACTCCCACTCCGCAGGGTGGTGGTGGACCTTCCCGACACAACGGGGTAGCTTGGCTCGAGTGGTCAGGAAACAGGCGCAGTGCTAAGCATACAATATACCCATACAATAACCATGCGTGCATCCGTTCCAAAAACGACTCTACACCGTAAAAATTATGAAAATATGCTTTCTTTATCTTTCTTCTCTTAGTTGCTGATTGGGAAAATAAATAACAATCACAGTATATACATTTTAAATAGAGCAGGTCAAATAAATACTGGCTGTTTGCTGAAATAAATAGGGGTGATCATAAATAACAGGGCATAAATACAAGTGCAATATATACAGTCAATTAAATACTTTGAGGTAATAAATACTGTACTAATAAATACTGTCCCAATAAATACTGTACACCAACAAGTCCTGTGGACCTATAAATTCAGTGCAGCAATAAATAGATAAGAACTTAATAAATACAGTTTCCTCAATAAATAATTAGAAGTATACAGTACACTTTGTGAATCAGATGGCACTTCAACTCTTAAGGGCTGATTTGGCCCAGGTACAGCTTGTAGGGTGTGGAAGGCTTGAGGGGGGCTACTCCCTGGCTGAGGCGAAGGCTGAGGCCTAAACTGAGGTAGATCAAAAGGGGGGAAATTCCAATGCCCTGGCTTCCCTCTCCACACAACCTCTCTAGGTCAGTCCCAGTTCACCCCAGGCACAGTCAGGTGGGTTTCAGCACCTCCCTAGCCCCTTAGAGTAGTCTCTCAGGTCTCCACAGGGCCTTAGGCGCCCTCTACTCCACTTACTGCCCTTTTCTGATGCTCCGACGCCGCTGGAGTCGTGTCGACGCCGTGAGGCGGTTCCGGTTCGGTCTCGGCGGCCTCGGCACAGTGTCAGTTCTTTGACGACGCCGGTAGGCGGTTCCGGTCCGATGTCGGTGGCCTCGGTTCGAACTCGACCTCCGATTCGATGGCGTCGGGCAGTCTCTTCACGATGTCGACTTCGGGCGGCTCCGGTCCGATGGCGCACTCGGCTCCGATGACGTCGGCCGGCCTGGCCTCGCTGTCGACTTCCGGCGACTCCGGGGTGCGATCCTCACCCCCGACCTCCGGTGTTCCTCCTTACAGGTTCCGGGCGACTCCGGAGTGCGATCCTCACTCCCGACCTCCGGTTCACCTCTACCTCGGTCTCCGACGACTCCGGAGGGCGGACTTCACCCTTCCGATGACGCCGCTCACTCGACCTCGGTTCACCTCCTTCTCGACCCTTGGTATTCCACTCGACCTCCGCCGGCGCCCTCTTACGACCTCAGGCGGCTCCGGGTACGACGTCTGCTACCTCAGTCAGCGCCGCTTCTTCACCTCGGGCTCCAGGTCTTCGGCTACTCGACGCCAGGCTCCAGGGAAACCAGTTCTCAGGTCAGAATCTTGCTGTTTTCTTGGTTCTAAGGCCTGTTCCTGCTGTCCAGGTCCTTAGGAAGGTTTTCTTCTGACTTCTTCCCACACAGGGCTATAGGCTGGGATCCATCAGTAGGGACAAGTATCAAGGGTGGGTTTATGGACCCCACTCCAGGCACAAGTTTCCACCCCTGCTGCTTCACTCCTTCCTCCTTCTCTGTTGTGCTCCTCTCTCTTCACCAGTCAGGTGCCAACTGCCAGCTCCAACTGCCAACTGCCTCTCTTATCCTCCCAACATTCTAAACGGTTTCCAACTGTCACACAGTTCTGGAATCTCCTGGAAGGTTCTGGAAGGTGCTGGTAGGTTCCAGTGGATGCTGGTGATGTCATGGGAGGCCACCATTTTGTGCTTCAGGCCCTCAGACAGAAGTTTCAGGGGTAGCTAAAATGGCTCCCTGAATCTGTAGCAACACTAAAAAGAAGTCTGGTGGTTCCCAAAAAGGAAAAATTCAAACAGGGTTTGAGGCAAAAGTGGGACAAAATAAATAATGATGAGGAGGGACCACCCAAAGGGCTGACAGGTCTAACAGGGCCTCAGCAAGAGAGTGGAGAAACTGACACATTAGTAGAACAAAATGTTGAAGACAATGTAGAACCTGTAATTACAGAAAAATTTGAGGATGAAATCACAAAGTTTAAGGTAATTTCAGGTGAAAGACCAAATGTTTCTGGTATTTGTTGTCGGCGAAGTCACTATAAAAATCAGACTAGGGGTGTCAATCTGTATTTAAAAAGTGAAATAGAAGATAATGATAAGTGGATGGAATTTGCAACTTATTTGTTGGTAGAGGATTGTTTTGATTTGGGATGTGAGCAGTGTATTTGCCAATATTGTTATAACAAATTAGATGAGAATAAAATGCCTGTTAGAACTGTTCATAATAATCTAGAGTTGGTTGCTATTCCTCCAGAGCTGATAGATTTAAATACGTATGAGTCTATTCTGATACAATGTGTTCACCCATTTCAGGCTATTGTTCATATGGAGCCCAAAACAAGTAAATTATCTCCATCAGAATTGCAAAGAGGATTGAAAGGAAGAGTTGTGTATTTACCATTAGATTTAAGGAAAAATATTGAAACTATTGGTGTAGATCATGCAGAAAATGAGCCACTAGTCATTCTAGTTAATGGTGTTCCTACTAAGAATAAGAAAATCTGGCAAGAGTTAGTGGATGTTAGAAAAGTGCAAAAGGCATCATTGTATCTGTTAAAAAATAATGAGTACTATAGAAATGTGTTTGTTGGAGAAGATGAAATAGATTTAGCAGAAGATAGTGAAACATTAAGTGGACAAATTGAAAAAGTGGACATGTCCAGATGTGAAGAGATCTATGAACATTACAGTGTACATCCACTTCATTCCAAAGAGGTGATGGGGAATACGATTAAGTTGTTTCAAATGAAAAAAGCAACAGGAAGTCCCATGAGTGTATGGGAAGAGAGCTTGGAAGCTCGTTGTTTCCCGCAGTTGTTTCCAACAGGAAAAGGTGGACGATATGATGAACGTCCTGTGCTGATTCCGGCATCTGAATATCGGACGACAAGCTTATATGCAGAAGATCCAAGATTTCGACAATGTATCCCTTATATGTTTCATCTTCTGTTTGAAAGTGACTTGTCTGGACTTTCATATGCAGTAAATCACATTTTAAAAACTGGAATGCATCTTCAAAATGTAACTGGACAGGATTTTATGGATAAAGTGCATCAGAGAGATGATCATTTAGAATCTCAGTTGATTAATCTTTTGGCATGTCAGCGTGGGACTAATGAATATTGGTACCGTCGACATGGAGAACTGAAATGTATGCTACGGAACTTGGGAACTCCTACATGGTTTGTTACACTAAGCTGTGCTGAGTATGCTTGGGATGATTTACTTGAATTTCTTTGAGAGGCAAATTCCAATCTAAAAAATATTGAATACAAGACACCTGGAGAATTGTGCTCTTTGGATCCTGTCAATGTATGCAGATATTTCAATCATAGATTTGAAGCTATGATGTCTTTCATCTGCAATAAAAAGAATCCTCCTCTTGGAGAAGTTGTGGATTTCTTTTGGAGAAAGGAGTATCAAGCAAGAGGTGCTCCTCACATACATATGTTGTTATGGGTCAAGGAGGCCCCTAAATTTGGAACAGATTCAGATGAAACTGTTTTGTCTTTCATTGAAGAGTATGCTACATGCGCTCTTCCAAATAGCAGAGAAGAGAAAAACTTAAAACAACAAGTCTTACGATTTCAAAGCCACAGGTGTGGAAAATACTGTTGACGAAAGTACAAGTCAAAGGATAAGTTCTATACCAAATGTCGTTTTGGATTTCCACGTCCTGTATTATCCAAAGGAAGAGTGAACAGTTTTATGTCAGCTGTACAACATACCATCACAAGAAAGTCTCCGAAAAACACCTACAACTTAAGAAGAAGCGAAGAATCAAAATACATAAATGACTACAATCCAGTTACTTTATCCATGTGGAACGCTAACATGGATATTCAGTATGTTGTGGACAATTCCATTGCTGTTGCTCGATATGTAACGTCTTACATTACTAAATCAGAAAAGACTGAATTGAAAGAAATGTGGGAAGAGATTTCTCACGAGAAGACTCTAAGTAAGAAATTATACAGTTTCAGTTTGAAGATGTTATCGCATCGTGAAATTGGAGTATATGAATGTTCAGATCGGTTATCATCTGCAAGTCTATATTCCAAAAGAGATTGAATATTTAGCAGAAAATGACCCTGAAAGTACAGATATTTTGAAAACCAATATGTTGGACACATACTATCCAAATAGAAGTCATCATGTTGAGAACATGTGTCTCTATGAAAACTACACTTTTAAACGGAATATTACAGAGAACATCAACAATGGAAAATATGGAGTGATTGGTTCTGAAGGATGTCTGGTGAAACAAAGGAAAGGAAATTTAATTAATCACAGAAAACTGAGTTGCGACACTGGTGACAAAAGGGAATTTTACTATTTAGCCCTTTTGCAAATGTTCAAACCATGGCGTTCTGAACTGGAATTACTTGGACATTTTCCCAGCTATGAAGATTCATTTAATGCTTGTAAAGATAGCATACAATGCAGTGCTTTCGCAAATTATGTCAAAATGTTGAATGATGAAATTGATCAAGAAGCTATAATTGCAGCTGAGATTGCTAGAGACAGTTCTCAAGACAATCAAAGTTCTGCTGCACGATCCACTAGGACAACCAATTGTTGAAAATGAAGCAGCGATTGCAACGAATGAGGTGGAAACAGCAATGTATCAAGCACAAGAAGATGCAATACAGTTAGGAAACTTGGAAGAGCAACTAAATGTTGAACAGAAACAAATATATCAGCAAGTGAAAGAGCAGATTGACCATGGATTACTTCATGAAAAGAGAGTGTGCTCATGTACATCATTTCAACCTATCCGAATGTATGTGAGTGGTCAAGCTGGAAAAGGAAAGTGTTTCTTAATTAAAGTAATTACAAGTTATCTGCAAAAAACAACTGAGTCGCATTTGTCTTGTGTTGTCACTGCTCCAACTGGGTTGGCAGCACATAACATTAAAGGAATTACTTTACATCGTTTACTAATGCTGCCAGTAGAGCATGAGAACAAATTGGAATACCACAAGCTATCTGGAGAAGCTTGTTGTGAAGTTTCAAGAGTCCTGAAGAAAATGAAACTTCTCATTATTGATGAGGTGAGCATGGTTTCAAACTTTTTTTTTTTTTTTTTTTTTTTTTTTGAAACCGTTTATTGCATCCATAAAAAGGTTACAGGTATGGGCCTACAACCGCACGGCCGGCCGCTAAAGCATCACAAATATAGTACATACAGACAGTAAAGGTCTCTCAGCGGTGTACAGTAGAAACACAGGAGTAATCAACGGTGCAGGCCTCACGGCGTCCTGCCACAGAGTACGGTTTCATTTTAAGGACTAACAACATCAACAAAAAAAAACCACAACCGCAAGGCAACCCGAGATTCAAGATGACAACACTTGCTCCATAGTGTGGGATCCAGACTGGCAGGAAAGATCTGAAGAGGGGGATGGGAGGAGATCAAGGACTGGGGGGCCGCGTGCCCGCGGCCGAGCAAGAGGGTCCAGCTAGGGAGACGGAGCAGGCGAGGCAGCCGGCAGCTGTGGTGGCTCACAAATGCCCCCACGGTAGGCGTTCCAGGGGCCCCAGATTTTCACCCACGCCCCAGGCTTACCCCTCGCCACATACACCACCCTTTCACGGAACATACACCAATCCATGTGCTCTTTCCAGGCCGACACCGCAGGGGGCCTCTGGGATCCCCACAATTGAGCAATATCACGTTTCGCTATCATGTATCCCAGAGTCACCCACCGCGTCTGCGGAACCGAGTAGTCATTCGGTTCCCATACATTCAACAAGCACCTCCTCGCTTCGGGCAGCAGCGCTACACGCGTGACCACACGCAGGACCTCATGCACACCACGCCAGAATCGCTCCACCTTCGGGCACTCCCACAGTATATGCATAAAAGTCGCCAACGCACCGCATCCACGCTTACACAGTCCGTCCATGGCAAAACCCATACGTAGAAGCCTCGGCCCCGTCACGTAGACCCGGTGAAGAATCTTGAGCTGGACGAAACGAAGGCGAGCCGGGATGGCCACCTCTTTCGGAGAGGCCACCGCGGACATCCAATCCTCGTCGTCCAGCTCCAGCCCGTCGGCCACCCAAGCCTCGCGTAGACTAGTTAACAGGCACGATCTATCATTAATCAGCTTCTTGTATATGAGGGAGATCGTGCTGTCCGGGACATGGCCATCCAGCACTCTGTCCTCCAGGGGGGAAGACTCCGGGATGGATGCAACATCCGGGAAGACGGAGCCCAGCGCATGGCGGACCTGCAGGTACCGAAAGTACTCACTGCCCTGCAGCTGGAACTCCGCCTGCAGCGTCTCAAAAGTTTTGAATCCCCCCCTCGTCCAAAGATCCCCCACTGTGCTGATTCCGATCGTGTCCCACTTCTCGAAGCCCTTCGATGTCCACAGGGAGCCCAGTCTCTCAGAGGCATACAGTGGAGACGCCCGGGTCAAACGGTCCTTCCACCCCATAGCTGCATTAGCCGCGTGCCAAACCCGCACCATTACACGCGTCGGTCCCGTCAGACGGGAGTCAGGCGCACCAGAGTACAGCGCTCGATTGTAATCGCCACCGGGCAGGAGCATCTTGTCCATCTCGAATGCCGGGTTCAGGGCGGGCCCGTAAAGGCCATGATTAATTGCAGCTAGCTGGGAGGCCCAGTAATACCGTTTAATGTCCGGGAGGGCGACCCCTCCATCGTACCACGGGAGCGTCAGTTTAGCCAGAGCAATACGCGGCCTCCCGTCCCAGAACAGGCGCCGCTGAAGGCCCTCCACCTCACGAAAGTAGCGTGCCGGGACCATATCCATAGTGTTCTGGAGGGCGTAGAGGAAGCGCGGCAAGGACATCATTTTAAACAAGGCCGCTCGACCGAGCGGCGAGAGCGGGAGACGCCGCCAGCGCACCACATCCTCCTTCAAACGCTGGAGAGGGGGCAGCAGATTCCGCTCATAGCGGGCCTCCGGGTCAAGAGTGATATATATACCCAAGTACCGGAAACCCTGGGAGGCAATCTGGATCGGGCAGTCCCGCGGCAGGACCGGAGCCTCCCCGGAAAGCACGTAGACGCAGGATTTCGCCCAGTTAATGACTAGGCCTGAGTTGCGACCGAAGGAGCGCAGAACATCAACTAGGACGATCAGGGACTTGCGCGGGGAGGCGAGATACAAAAGGATATCGTCCGCGTAGAGGGACACGCGGTCCTCGTGCTCGGGGGTCCAGCGGAGACCACGGATGGAAGGGTGCCACCGCAGCCACTCCGCCAGGGGCTCCAGGGCCAGGGCGAACAGAAGAGGCGACAGGGGACAACCCTGTCGCGTGCCCCGCCCCAGCGCGAACGGGGTCGACACACGCCCGTTCACCACCACCTGCGCCATCGGGCCCGAATATAGTAATTTGACCCAGCTGATGAAACCCGGGCCGAACCCAAACTTCGCGAGCATCGCCCAGAGATATGGCCATTCGAGCGTATCAAACGCCATGGTGGCGTCCAAGGACGCCAAGATGGCTGGCTCCCGCACAAATGGGACACGCGCGAGCACGCCGTGCAAGCGCCGTAGATTAAGAGCCGTATTGCGGTGTGGGATAAAGCCCGATTGGTCTTGATGGACCAAATCGCCCACCACGCCAACCAACCGGTTAGCCAACACCTTGGCGAGGATTTTGGGCTCCGCGTTCAAAAGCGAAATCGGCCGATAGGATGTGACCCGTTCACGGGGCTTCCCCTCCTTGTGGATTACCACAATTGTGGCCAGACGCTGGTCCGGCGGGAGGGAGCCCTGCGAGTGGGCCGCGAGGAACATCGCTCGCAGGTGGGGTGCCAGCACATCCGGGCGTAACTTATATAGCTCAATGGGAATGCCATTGGGGCCCATGGCCTTGCCGGATGAAATCGAGCGAATAGCCGAGGCAATTTCGTCCGAGGTGGGAGGGACGTCTAGCGAATCTCTGTCTTCCGCCGTAAGGGAGGGGAGTGCAATATCCCGAAGCAGGGCACGGGAGTCCGCCTCCGAACAGGGAGAAGCAGGGGAGTAGACTCCGCGGAAATAATCCGCGAAACAGGAGACAATGGCTTCCGGCTCCGTGGCACACGCACCATCCACACTCTCAATCAAAGGCACCACTCGGCTCGCTCTCTCTCTCCTATCCAACCACGCAATCAATTTACCGGCCTTATCACCCACATCATACAAGCGCCCCTGCTGCTCTCTACCAAGGCCCCTGGCCGCCTCCGTGACGAGGGCCCGGTAGGCCGCCTGCTTTAACTGCAGAACATGTAACTTGGCGTCTGTTACCCCGTTCCCCAGGTCACCCTCCAATTCCGCAATCTCGGCCTCCAACCGGGTCACCTCCTCCCGCTCACGCCGCCGGGCACTGGCAATAAAGGAGAGGGCCTCCCCTCTAAGAACCACTTTGAAAGCCTCCCATAGGGAGATGGCAGATGGGACCGACCCCACATTCTCCTCAA
This sequence comes from Triturus cristatus, assembly GCF_964204655.1. Taxonomy (NCBI): domain Eukaryota; kingdom Metazoa; phylum Chordata; class Amphibia; order Caudata; family Salamandridae; genus Triturus; species Triturus cristatus. Next base: position 138,301,237 of record NC_140591.1, on the reverse strand, counting down.
AATAGCGCTGCAAGGATGTGACCAAGTCGGCACGAATGGTGGGGTCGCGCAGATACCAGGCGTTAATCGGGGCCACCCTGCCATCCCCCCTCGGGAAGACATCGAAATGCAACAACAATGGGGAGTGGTCTGAAATACCCCGTGCCAGATGGCGCACCTCTCCCACCCTCCCCGCATGGGCCGCTGGGACAAGGATGTAATCAAGCCGCGAAAGACTACCATGGGCCCCCGAGTGGAAGGTGTATTGTTGCAATACGGGATGCTTTAAGCGCCAACAATCCACCAGGCCCAGTGTGTCTAAAAGGCCAGGCAGCCACGCCTGTGCCCGGGGGAGGTCCCTAGGGGGATGGCGATCCATAGATCCAGAAACAACCGCATTAAAGTCCCCTCCAACCACCAATAGGCCACTCGGAAGTTCCAGAAGGAGGCGCCCCAGGTCCGCAAATGTAGTGGCCTGTAGCCCAGGCGGGACGTACACCGACACAAAACTGAACACTCTACCCTCCATACGTCCCGCCAGAGCAGTGTAACGTCCCCTCTCATCGTGGTGCACCTCATCAATCTCCAACGGGAGCGAGTTCCTAACCATAATACCCACCCCCCGCGAGCCTGAGGTGAAGCCAGAGTGGGCCGCCAAACGATATCCCCTCCGATTCATTGCATGAAAGGTGTTACCTATAAGGTGCGTCTCTTGCAGAAAGACAACATCTGGGGAAATACGTTTTAAATACTGCAGGACCACACCACGCTTAATCCTATCCCCCAGGCCGTTAACATTCCATGACAACACAGTCAAGTCCCTACCCCCCATCGTACGTCGAAACAATCGGTCGTCCCCCACCGAGCAGTCTAAAGACAACAAAACAGTCGCAGGATTGCCTTGCGGTACAAACAAACAACACACCCCCCCCACCCCCCGGTCCCAACAAAACTCCCCCCTCCCTGCACCCCTGCATGAGCCCAGACAGCCCCCCCAAAGTGCAGTGTGCCTGTCGCCCCATAGCTAAATACTAATTAGTCCCCCAGAGGAGGAGGGAAGCCCCCAGCAGACCCCACATGACCTCCATGGGAGGGGAACCTACAGAAGCAGTATGTGGTGAAGGAACAATGTCCCGAGTAAGGCAATACAGTCACCCCTCAATTCTGAACCAGCGGGCCCCCCTCGCCAGCTGCGCTCCCCCCACCCCCTCGGCCCCGATCCCCAGGCAAGGTGTCCAACCAGTCCCCAGCCGCCTCGGGCCGGTCGAAGAAGTGCGTGCGACCATCCACCTCCACCCGCAGCTTAGCCGGGAAGAGCATTGAGTACTTAAGATTTAGGTCCCTTAAACGACGTTTGATGCCAATAAAGCTCTGCCGCTGCTTCTGGACTGCCGGGGTAAAGTCTGGGTAGAAGTTTACGTCCATGTTGTCCAACCTGACCGGTCCCTGTTGCCTGGAGGTCTGGAGGATGGCATCTCGGTCCCGAAAATTAAAGATTCGGGCAATAAGGGGCCGCGGCGGGGCACCGGTCTTAGGGCGGCCCCCGGGGACCCGGTGGGCACGTTCCACCGCAAAAAACTTACTCAGCCCCCGGGGCTGGAGATGGGTCAGGATCAAGTCTTCCACGAAGAGATCCGCCGCCTCCGCCTCACGTCCCTCCGGCACACCAATAATGCGGATATTATTCCTCCGGGCGCGACCCTCGGAATCCTCCAGTCGCCGGTCCATCAGGGCGCTCGCCTGGCCAAGCCGGCGCACCTCCTTCTGGAGGGCCACCACGTCAGTCGTGAGGCTCGTTGTGGTGTGGGTCAGGGAATCGACTCGGTCGTTCGTCTTTGACAAGTCCGCCCTCACAAGGCCCACATCCACCAGGACCGAGTCAATTTTTTGCGACAAGGTATCAAAACGCTGGTCCACTGAGGCCTTCAGTTCAGCGATGGCGCCCATGACGTCCCGGAGGGTTAGATCCACTGGGTGGGCAGGTGTCTCCGTCGGTCCCACCGGGGATGACCGCGTTGTCTCCGGAGAACCCCTTTGGAGCGTGTAGCGGTCCATACTATTGGCCTGGTGCGCCGTGCCACGGCGGGTCGTCTTCACCTTCGCCCGGTCGCCATCTTGTTTGGTGGCCATGCTGGCCCTTCCACCGTCGCGCCAAGATCTCCAAACGGGCCGTCACACCAGATCACGGGTGTCAAGGGGGCGACCACAGAGCCGCGGGTCGACCCACCGCCGGCGGGCCAGCTGGGTACCTGGACAAGGCCACACCACCGCACCCCGCTCCGCAGCCCGACCTCGCCAGAGAGCAAGGAGGGCGCAAAAGCGAAAGTGAAAGTGCGGGGTGCGCGAGCTGCCCAGCCCCGCTCGCCGCTGTTATTCACCTTGTCCCCGGATCGCGCCACTACTCCAATCCGGGGGGCCGGCGAGGAGAAGGCCGCAACCTTCAGTCGATGTTCCCACCGGTGTTCGGGGTCCGATTCGAGCCCAAAAAACGGGTAGTGCCTCAGCTCGGGTTCCCCGACACAGTCCCCTTAACAAGGACAGGATATTTCCAGGATTTATTCAGGAGGTCGCGGAGGTCCTCGGGAGCCTCGCACCTACGCGGCCATCTTGGTTGCGCGCTAGGCTCCTCCCATGGTTTCAAACTTGATGCTTGCCTTTGTGCATTTAAGAATGCAGCAAAGTCTTAAAACAGAGTATGAAGTGTTATTTGGAAGAAAACACGTCATAGTTTTTGGAGATCTACTGCAACTGACACCGGTAAAAGGACAACCAGTATTTAAAACACTTGCCCATGAAGATACCAGAAAGTCTCTTGGCAGTGTTGGTAATGTGAACGTTTGGAGTAATTTTGAATACAAAGAACTAACAACAAATATGCGACAGGCAAATGATGCTGAATATGGAAGTATTCTTCAAGATATAAGAATTGGAATTCTTTCAAAAAAAGGGAAAGAAGCTTTGGAGAGTCGATTACTTTGCAATGTCTTTCCAAATGAAAATGCAGTTCCTGCAAAAGTGTACGTGGAAATTGCTAAAAATAATGTCAGTGATTTGCTTAATGCCAACACTGCGTGAGTGTTCAATATTCAACAAAGAATTATTAAAATTGGAAAATGAAGAAATTGTAAAAATGGAAGCCATCGATAAAATACTACATGAAGGAATCACTATTATTTTGATGGTTAAGTCGAGATCAAAACTGGATTGTTTAGAAAAAAAATATCTAAAACTGCTGGTTTGGAAAAGACACTGTATGCGTGTGTAAACTGTCGGGTAATTTTAAGGCATAATTTGGATGTAGAGAAATGTTTAGTTAATGGTGCAATGGGCAAAGTGGTGGATTTTGTGAATTATCAGAAAAAAAAAGGAATTGAATTTTTTAAAATTGAATTTGATCAGATTGATGAAGTTAAAGAAATTGGTCGTTGTTCAGTTCGTTTTTTGCTTGTTAAAGATTTATATGTCCGTAGGAAACAATTTCCATTTTCTCTGGCATATGCAGTGACTATTCATAAATCGCAAGGATTAAGTGTAGACAGTGCATTGGTGAACATTGGATCTACCGTATTTAAAGAGGGTATGGCATATGTTGCTTTGTCGCGAGTCAGAACATTATCTGGTTTGTTTTTGATTGATTTTGATGAGACAAAGGTTACTGCAGATGCAAACTGTGTAAAAGAGTATAATAGGTTAAGAAGGGTGTATGCTCCAAATTTAGGTCAATATCCTGTATTTGAAAAGCGTATGGTTGGTCGAAAAAAAAGGGTTAGAGAATATCTGGTCTGAAGGTATCAAGAAAAGAAAAGAACAAGATAATGTTGTGATTGCAGGTAAAAAGAAATTGGACACTGTTGGAGAGATTGTTGGTTATCAGTTTGAAAATAGTTCTGGTGTCAACTGCTATGCTAATGTAGTGGTCAATGTTGTATTTTATCTTGAAGGTTTGCAAGAACAAATCATGGAGAATCGGCAAAAAAGATTTTGTTCTCTGTTGCATTCTGTTTATGAAAAATTGACAACAGATAGAAGTAAAATACAATCTGTTTCAGATGTTCGTAATCTTTTGGATGTGTGTTCTGGTTCTACACAATTTACACAAAATATCCAACAAGATGCTCAGGAATTTTTAAATGTATATGCTTACCATTTTTGAAAATGAAGGTGTAGAAATAGAAAATATTTTTGGCCTTTCTTACAAATGGGAACATGATTGTGAAAATTGCATGTATACATGTAGCACCAATGTAGACACTGAGAGATTTCTGTATTTAACATTACCAGACTGTAAATCAGTGTCTTTCAATAAATTAGTTAAAGGTGCAAATCAAAACATGGAGTGTAGCCAATGTAAATCAGAAATGTTATCCACATTATTTTTACCAGAATATGGAAAATACATCATTTTAATGGTGCAACGTTGTACAGCTGACGGAAGAAAATTGGATACTTTAATAAAGCAATTTGTAGCAGCACAACTATCAATATCAGGACGGACTTTTGTAGCAATTGCTATAATTTTTCATGATGGTCCTTCCACCACATCTGGACATTACACTGCCTATCTAAAATGTGACAAAGGCTGGACACTTTGTAATGATGCCCAGTTGGTTTTCAAACAACGTTTGCCTAGTGAATTACCAAATTCCTACTTAATATTTTTAAAGCCAAAGTTTTAGGAAGATAATTCACTCTCTGAGGAATTTATTATTATAATTTATTAGGATTACCATTGGATAATTTACATAAAGAAGAAGTACAAAAAAAACATTTGGCCTCAAGGAAAGGTATATTTTTAAATTATGGACTTTTTGGTGGTCATTTATTCGGTGATTATTTTAATGCGGCAACATTTACAGTTTTTATAAATTAAAGTTATAAAATTTTGTAATCTGTAAGCATTTCATATATGTATGATTTGTATTTTCTGGTATTTTACTGACAATAGTATGTTGGGTTCTTTTTAACAATATTTCTGATTGTTTTTTTTTTTGCCCGCTGTTAAGTGATGAGTACGATTGAAATCACTTTTTCTAGTGAAATTCAATATATTCTGAGAACAGCAAAAAAGGCAAACAAATTACTTTGTGGAAATTATGTTGTGTTGTAAAAAATGTATTATTATGTAATAATACATTTTTTACAACACAACATTTTTTTTTTCTTTTCTTTCACAGATCCAAGCAATTTTTAAGAATTTAGATTTGAATGAAAATGTGCAAAAAATGTGTACCATGTTTTATTCCTATTAGTATGAAGGTAAGTTTAACTAAGTCTCAATATGCAGAATGAGAAGGTCTGCAAGAAGCTACAAAGTGGAAACATATTTCTAAAAACACTCTGTTTATACCTATGTAGATTTGAAATCTGACCATAATCAGATATCATGTGACCTGCAAAAAAAGAGATTTGAGGGGTTCATATTATTTCCTATTTTAGCTATTGAAGGACCGCAATTATTTCAATCATTCTTCTTTGAACATCTTTGCAGACAAAACTCTGTGCTTACTTTTATCATTCGCAAGGAATTTTAAAAACGGAAATATGTCACTTTTTGTAACATAGTTATTGTGTAAGATACTGGTTCATATTTACAAAGAGAGGAAAAGGCTCTCTGTGCACTTTTTATACTCCATATAAATACAACCTCATCATGCAGACCACTTAGCGTTGTTAGGGTGTTCTATAAGTGTTGTTGTGCATGATTGCACTGAATACTCATAGAACAAGACACATGTCTAGATTGATCATAAATCATAAATCTCGATATGTGTGTGAATGGTGCACCATTCTAAAATTGGTGTAGGAAAGCACAACAAGGAGAATTGTTTTCATTTCTCCACATTTTTATATTTTCAATGCATGCTGAAATGTTCAGCATACATTGAAGGAGAAAAATGCATTTTCTCATTGTTTTCCTGCAGAAAAACAAACAGCACATGACACAGATATCCTTGCACTACGGTGCAAGGGTGCCTGTGTCACCACATGGCTGCAGTTTAAGCAGTCGTGCAGACAGAAGCAAAGATTTGCAACATATTTATGTACATATGTTGCATCCCTGTGCTTCGGAAGTACTACAGCACACTGCAGTTAAAGAGGTTACTGTGTGATGCTGCAGCACTTCCTCATACTTCTGCACTTATACATTCACCATACACTACTAATGCATTCATTCAGTCAAATACGTACTACACATACATTCATCTAAACTAACACTAACAAAGAAATTTAGCTCTTTTTTTAAACCAGGAAAGTTAGTTCTTACAAGAACTTTTTTTTTCTTCTTTCTCCTTTTATAATTTTTTTGGGGTTTTCTGAACAATTTTTAAATTTTTTGCGTTTTTCTGCAAACACCCCCCCCCCTCACCCCCCAAAAAAACCCAGGAGAAACCAAACAATGAACTTCAGGGAACAATAAAAAAAAAAAAAAAAATAGCAAATGTGACTTTCTCGATCCACTGCTCACCATAGCACAAAATCGCATTGCACTTAGTGCAGAGCACTTTTAAAAATTCAAATTGAGGACGGATGTCCAAGGTTTGGGCTGATGGATGCACTCTTGATGTGCTAGGCTGCGATGAGGTGGATGGCGCAGGAGCAGGATTGTTTCTCATCCGTCGGCACTCTTCTCGTGCAAGATTGTTTGGATGATGGGTCCTCATGTGCTTCATCATACTTGCCGTGCCGTAAGAGTATTTCTTGTTAGGATCCCTTCGCGACAGGACTCTTTTGCAAATGTTGCACGTGACCAAGGTGGCATTGGTCTTATTATGCCCCTCTGGAAAAGTAAAAAATTTCCACACCACTGAAGAAAAACGTTCTTTCGGTGGTGCCTCCGGCAAAAACTAATCCTCAGAAGTATGAGGTGATGCAGGTGATGCCTGCTGCCCTGAAGCCATTTTTGAAAAGTGTAAACTTAGTCTAAAAAATCTTCTCTCCAAAGAGATGGTGCTCCAAAGAAGGTCAAAGAAGAATGATTGAAATGGGTGGGGTCTTTCAATAGTTAGAAGAGGAAGTGTAATGAACCAATCAAATATCTTTTTTTGCAGGTCACATGGGATCCGCGCACCCTGCGCATACGCAGTACGGACCCAGCGCGCATCCGCGAAATTGAATTAAAAACAGATTATAGGGTTAGATGTAAAAATATATTAGTTTTAAGACTAGTTTAGAGTTTGACTTTAATTAATATTCACATGAAATACATACATGTTTTTTTAAATGTTAAATACTTCGCGGGATCCGCGCACCCACCGCGTCATAGACGCAGATGACGCATCGCGGAAGCGCGTAAACGTCGCGTTACATACATCGAACGTGTCACGTATAGGCTGGGAGTCGCGTACCGGTTGCATTGGAATCGCGCAGTAACCACGTACCCGGCGCATAGCATGCGCGGATGCTATCGCGTAGGGATTGAGAACGGTGCGCATAGGGTCCGCTGATCCACAAACATTAATTTTTAAAAGAATTAATTGAAAAAATAAGTTTAAAAAATGGTGATAAAAAAGTATTTAAAAAAAAAAGATAATTAATGAAATTGACACACTGAATTTGAAAAATATAGAAATCCAATCAAAATCATTAAACATGATATCTTCAGAGATAAGTTATAGATAGGAATTAGCAATTAAAAAACCTTTGAAATTCACTGAAAAAACCATAGGTTTCATGCACGTTATAGTTAGGAATTGGCATTTAAAAAACCTTTGAAATTAACTGAAAAAACCAAAGGTTTCAGGGGCGTTATAGTTAGGAATTGGCATTTAAAAAACCTTAGAAATTCACTGAAAAAACCATAGGTTTCAGGGGCGTTATAGTTAGGAATTGGCATTTAAAAAACCTTAGAAATTCACTGAAAAAAACATAGGTTTCAGGGGCGTTATAGTTAGGAATTGGCATTTAAAAAACCTTAGAAATTCACTGAAAAAACAATAGGTTTCAAGGGTGATATAGTTAGCTGGACATTTCCCTCGTACAAAACCCTAGAAATTCCACTGTTATAGTTAGTTCAGCTAACTATAACTCGCGCCCCCGCAATGCACTGCTGATGACATCACATATTACATCACTCATGACATGGTCAGTGACATCACTGATGACATCCCTGATGACATCTCAAATGACATCACTGATGACATCACTGATGACATCATCTATGTGATAAATTAGTGCATCTTCTCACACCCTATTATAACCTTTGATACATCGACTCAAAATTTCAGATGGCCATTTTGAAAACCATAGATACTCCAATACTAATAACTACATACCCACTCATTAACTCTTAGGTCTACATACACCTCCACTCACTCACCTGTACAGTCACTCATACTTACAGTCACTCTGTACAAGACTATCATATGCATTTATACACCTACATAGACACTCACACACCACCAATCATCTATAGAGGTACTCTCACACCTAGTCAGTCATGCAAATAATTAATCACACTCCCATTTACTCACCTATGCAGTTATACACACTCAAGTTCACTTACTCATAAAAATAGTACCACATTCTTACGCTCTTATACAATCATTGATACAAGCACACACTCATCCATACAGCCACTCTCACAATCACACACTCTCACATATACCCACTTATATACTCTTACACACATATATACTGCCTTTCACATATGTAGTTAGTCACACATGTACATTCAATCCCTAACACACCCATACATACACTCACTCAACCATATAGTTCATCACAGATGCACTCTTAAAACCATGCACCCATAGAATCACCCACTCACACATCTATGAATAGAGTCACACACACCCTACCCACACAAACACTCAGCCACCCATACAGATACTCAGACAACCAATCAATAACCCATATAGACACTCATATAGCTATTCACAAAACCATGCAGCCAATTATACACCTACACACAGACACATACAGACATTCACACAGTTTAGTCACTAGTCTGCAGTAAGATACATTTAATGATTCACTTATAGAGTCAGTTACACACCTAGAAAATCATCCATTCACACACTTGTACACCCACTCATTCTTCCACAGGCCTTTCACTATAAATATATAAAACATATTTAAACTTTACAGAAACATACAGTCACTGGATGACTTCATTAGTGATGTCATCAGTGATGTCATTTGAGATGTCATCAGTGATGCCATCAGTGATGTCACTGACCATGTCATGAGTGATGTAATATGTGACGTCATCAGCAGTGCATTGCGGGGGCGCGAGTTATAGTTAGCTGAACTAACTATAACAGGGGAATTTCTAGGGTTTTGTACGAGGGAAATGTCCAGCTAACTATAACAATGAAATTCCCCCTTTATAGTTAGTTCAGATAACTATAACTCGCGCGCCCGCAATCCACTGCTCATGACGTCACATATTACATCACTCATGACATGGTCAGTGGCATCACTCATGACATCACTGATGACATCATCCTTGTGATAGAGTGAAATATCCACCTAACTATAACATGTGTGAAACCTATGGTTGTTTAAGTGAATTTGCAAGGTTTTTTAAATGCTAATTCCTAACTATAACGTGTGTGAAACCTATGGTTTTTTCAGTGAATATGTACGTTTTTTTAAATGCTAATTTATTTATGTATTATTTTTTTTTAATATACTTATTTTACAATAAACTACGTATTAAAAATGTATTTTTGGGTTTTTCACCGTGCGGGCACGGTGCGCGCACCCCCGCGATTTTTTTAAAATTTAAAAAAAAAAAAAAAATTCTGCCTTCGGGGTCCTTCAGGGACCCCCTGACAAAGGCTAGGGGGTCAGGAACTCTCTACCCTGCCCCCTTTTCACGTTCGCCACCTTCCTTTTTCACTCTCGCACTGAAAACAAACAAAATGGCGGCCGACACTTCCTGATTTCGACCGATTCGATCGTTGACTAACATGTAACCACCAATCAGAATTACGCTCGCGCACGTTAGGGTGCTCGCACGGTGCGCGCTTATAGATATTTATATGCTTTTAAATGCTATTTTCTCAGGAACTAATGAACAGATTGACACCAGACCTGCAAAAGGCACTTCCCTGACTACCTCTCTGCCAAATTTCAAGTAATTCTGTTCAGCCGTTCGGGCTGTACCTTCGACTAAAGGTCCTATGGAAAAATGCATGGGGAAAACGCGTTTTGGGACCCCCCTTTTTTCTCGGCCCCCGCTTGACGAATCACCCCGAGGCTTTCAGGGTAGGAGCTGAATGGAGCGCCCCATTAGTTTTGAAAATTTCGCGAGGATTCGTCAACCGGCGCCAAAGTTATTCAAAATAGAATTTTCAGATTTCCTATGGAAACTCGGTCCTAACTATAACTATCTACTGGCGACCGCCAGTAGATAATATTTATATATATGTATATATATAAATATATATATATATATATATATACATATATATATATATATTTCTATCCGTCACAATTGCGATAAAACACACTCTCAGGCTCCAAAGTAAATACCAAGTGGGATGTTTATTTCCATGCCTGGCATGGAAATAAACATCCCACTTGGAGCCACTTGGAGCCTGAGAGTGTGTTTTATCGCAATTGTGACGGATAGAAATTTTGAATACCGGGTGCTCTTCCGGAGCACACACCACCCTCCACGGGTCCGTGGTCTCACAAGGAGCGTTTTTGGTTGGATATATATATATATATATATATATATATATATATATATATATATATATATATATATATATATATATATATATATATATATATATATATATATATATATATATATATATAATAAAATAATATATATTAAATATTAAAATACATTTCATTTAATATACATTAAAAAAAATAACAAATAAACTTAGCAAAATATAAACACACAAACATAATAATTTATATATATATATATTCTTTAAAACAATGTATAAACTATTAGTTTTAATTTATTTTAAAACTTTAAAATTATATGAAAATGAAAAATATATATATCAATAATTTAAAATATAAGAATACAATTCTATAATAGATTAATATATTAAACTGTTAAAAAATATTTAAATTTAAGTTTCCTAATACAGTCAGTGCAAAAGTAGAGATAGTGTTGAACAGCAGGAGAGGTAAAAATTATTATTCCCAGTTTAATACCTACAACAGTAGGGAAAGTGTTGGCTAGCGAAAGGGTAAAAATTACTATTCCAACTCCAATGAGTGCAGCAGTAGGGTAAATATTGGATAGCGGAGGTAATAAATTTACTATTCCAACTCCAGTCAGTTGAACTGTAGGAAAAGTATTGGATAGCGAAGGGGAAACATTTACTATTCCCACTCCAGTGGGTGCAATAGTAGGGAAAGTGTTGGATAGTGGAGGAGTAAAAATTACTATTCCCACTCCAATGAGTACAACAGTAGGGAAAGTGTTGGTTAGTGAAGGGGTATAAATTACTATTCCCACTCCAGTAAGTGAAACAGTAGGATAAGTGTCGGATAGCTGAGGGATTACATTTACTATTCTAAACTCCAGTGAGTGCAACAGTAGGGAAAGTGTTGGATAGCAGAGGGGTAAAAATGACTATTCACACTCCAGTCAGTTAAAAAATAAAAACAAAATAAATATATAAATATCCAAAAATAATATTATAAAAATTAAGAAATAAATACATGTATAAATATGTTACAAATTAAAATACCAATATATTTAATATATAAAAAGAAAACATATTATAATATTAATTACATATAACAAATAACTACAAATATTATATACAACAAAATAAAAAAGCAATTTAACAAAAATAAATATTTTAAACTAGAACATATTTACAAACAAAAACATTACTTATTACATAAATGTATTTATTTTATTTCCTAACCTATATTACCACACAAATCACAACACACTTCTAATAAAATATACTTCCATAATTAACATAAATAATTATCAATTGAAAAAATATAATGAATAAAAAAAATTGAAATAATGAATTAACTACCCACACTTTAACCCTATGATCCCCACAACACACACCTAAATTAAACTGTGAAATAATTAACCCCGGGCGTAGTACTATGCTTCGCCCACGTAGTGTACGTAGCGCTGCCTGCTTCGCAGTTTTCGAAGTAGGCGAAGCAGGCAGCGCTACGCACACGACAGGGTGAAGCGGAGCTGCCTGCCGCCCGCCACCCGCCTCCCGCCCGCCATCCTTTTAAAATAATGTCATGTATGATAAAAAAAATTAAGTATAAAGACTTACCTGCAGCGCGGCGTCGCCGGGGCTCCCTCTTCCTCGTTCACAACTTCTTGTCAAAAATGCGCGGACGACCCGCATATGCGCATTTCTTCAGAGAAATGCGCATGCGCGGGCGTACGCGGTCATGTGCAGAGACCGTGGTGGACCGGAGAGTAGCCTAACAGTTTGTGTGGTGAGTGCAGTCAATGAAGCTGTGAAAGTGCCCCCCAGTCTGCTCACTATCCAGAAACCAGTGCGTGGCAGTGCGTGGCAACACAACATATGTTAAAACACAGCGAATTAAAGGAATTTAAGACAGGTGTAAAATTGTGCTCAACATACAGCATACATTGCGCTAAGCAGATTGAAGAAGCCTGCTGCTCCACTGCATAAGCGCGGTGATTTTATGCCCTGTTGGCCAAAATCACTAGAGAGCTAACTGTCACCAAGATGGCGCCTCTGCCCCACCCTCTGTGTCCGGCTTTCCTCTCTCCACTCAATTGGTCATGTGCAGAGACCGTGGTGGACCGGAGAGTAGCCTAACAAATCGTGTGGTGAGTGCAGTCAATGAAGCTGTGAAAATGAAGCTGTGAAAGTGCCCCCCCCCTGCTCACTGTCCAGGAACCAGTGCGTGGCAACACAACATACGTTAAAATAAGGCAAATTAAAGGAATTTAAGACAGGTTTAAAATTCTGCTCAACATACAGCGTGCATCGCGCTAAGCAGATTGAAGAAGAATGCTGCTAAGGAATTAAACATACATTACTTCCCCCCTTTACTCATATAAACACCACAACCCACACCTAAAATGAATTACACAATTACCATAATTAATTACCAATTAATTCATTAATATTATTTAACAACCAATTATTAATTAATTAATAATACATTAATTTACACAATTAACACTTCAACATCTTAATTAAATATATTTTAATAATTAAAAAATAAACAATAATTGTATGTAATCAAATTACTTCCCACCGCATTCCGCTATAAACCCACAACCCGCTACAGAACTAAAAAACGCAAAATTCAAACAAAACAAAATTAATAACTACGAAAAATGTAACATATATATGAAAAAATATAAACAATTCTTATACAAAAAAATACATCACATACATTTAAAATATATACTACAATACTTAACATTAAGTTAAAAATCGATATTTTTAACAACTATGGGGTTGATTAGGATGGCGGGCGGTAAACCATTCCGACCGCCTTGGTAGCGGAAATTAACTGTCTGCAGGTACTGCTGGAAAACCGGCGGTCAGATTAGGATGACCCGGCAGTAAAATCTGACCGCGGCGGACGGATTCCACGAATGACCGCCGGGAGCGTGCGAAGCAGGTGAAAATCTGTCCGCGGGGGTCGGATTTGCTGCGGAAAGACCCAAAACTGACGCATGGCCAGCAGATTGACTTCACGTCAAATTAGGATACCATTGCGGTGACAGTGGAACGATCAGCTGTTTCCGACTGCCGCGATCGCAACTATAGATGAATGGGAGAGCCAGTGGAAGGGCTGTTGCTCCGGAAGAGTAATGGCGGTCAACAAAAAAACACACACCAAGGCTGCCAAGTGTGGCCATTAATCTGACTCAGCCTCAAAAAACACCTAACACACCCCAATGACACAACACCATGGCAACTGAAAAATAAAAATCCAAGGTCAACCCACACACACCGGACAGGAATACTCCATCTTGACCCACCCACGTAGCTGAGTATAAAACCAGCCCCTTCCTGACCAGAATCCTTTGCACTACTCCACTACTGAAGGAACCAACCCCACAGCACAAAGGAGAGGCAAATCTGCACACATCACACCATCACAACAACACACACTCACCACACACATCACCACCACCACCTTCACACCTGCACCTTTAACCCATTTGCACATCACACACCATGTCACAGAAGAAAATGCCCAAATTCACTAACAATGAGTTGGCAGTGATGGTAGATGAGGTAATCAGAGTACAACCACATTTGTTTGGAAGCCTGGTGCAACAGACACCACAAGCCATTAAAAATCAAATGTAGGCAAGGATAGTCAACAAGGTCAATGCAGTAGGGACCATCCCTCGCTCCCAGATAGAGATCAAGAAGCAGTGGAATGACCTCAAGAGCAAGGTGAAAGAGAGGAACAGCAAGAACCTTAAGCTGGCTCAGATGACTGGCGGTGGCCCTTCCATTCCACTATGAACATTCACCGAATGGGAGGAGAAAGTGCTTGCCACACTGCATCCAGAGAGTCTCACAGGAATAGCCGGGGGAGTGGAGGCTGGTAAGTACCAACAAATGTCCCCCTTTACACTGCTATGTACTGTCTTGTACAACTACAAAGCAATACGTCCTAGGCCCAAATGCATTCATGTGCACCACACTCACCAACACATGTCTCACGGATCCAAGATTTACTCCCTCTGATTCACCCCAAAGGTAGCTAGCAATATTTCCATGGGGGCATGTGTACAGGCAGCCAGCACTACAACTCACACCAGGCACCCCAGTCCCAAAGCTGAGCAGGATGTTCTGATGGCCCACGTTTAAACTCTGTATGAGTCCCCATGGCCTGTACATATACTGCCCAATTTGACGGGGATCCATCAGTGAATGGACAGAGTGAGACATATGTGTTGTCTGCCACCCTATTTCTCAATGAGCTATCCTAGGCCTGAGGATTGCACAAGAAAGACCTGGTGAGAAGGGTGTGAGAATGTAAGATAATGTCCCTAAATGTGACCTCCAGGACACAGTGAGCCATTCACAGGCCAAGGACATTGAGGGGTGTGTAGTGTTGGTCACAGTGAATCTGCCCCGACACATCATTTACAATGTAATGTATGTCTTGCACCGTTACATACTGCATCACAGATGAGGGCCTTCTTAACATTGCTTTCTGTGCTGGCATTCTGCATGTGTATGAGATGGCCAGGTACTATGTCCATCCTCATACCTGCATGCATTTCTATGCGATTATCTGATGCAAATGAACTATGTGTCATGCTGTAAGGCCTCTGCTAAACATTTGTGTATCGCTGTTCTAAGTTTGTGCATGCTCCTGTACTGAGACACAGTGGTACATAACACAGTGTCATTGAAACTTCCTTTTCTTGTCTCCCATACTTGCAGCTTAAAGTCCACCAGCGTAAGGTCTTATGGAGGGCCATTGCACGTAAGGTGCGGGCTCTAGGTGTCTCCAACCGACGGCACACACACACTGTTACAAGTGGTGGGATGACATCTGCCGGCTGAGCAAAAACATGGCAGAGATGACGCTGGGGCTGCTCCCTTGGACTGGAAGGTTGGCGCTCAGGAACATGACAACACTAATGGCCCTCATCTTGGCAGTGACACAGCCAGAGCTGGATGGACGTTTGAGGGCACATCAGTAGCTAGTTGGGGGTGAGTATTCTGCGAAGGGTGACTTTGGGTGTGAGTGACTACATATAACCCAACCCTGAGCCAGTGAGGAGCTCTCTGATGTTTCTAGTGTGATGCAATGGCTTGTAAGTGGCCTCTGTGTTGAGTGCAGCTGTCATGCATTTTCGATACATGTACTTTCTGATGGGTTCAATATAATGGCCTTTGACATTGCAAGATGAGATGTTGCCTTATGACATCTACTGCATTATGGGTGTCATAGACATCACCGGGCAGTAAACAGCAGTGTGCATCATCTTAGTGTGCTTTCGTCGATGTGTGCAGTGCCTGATTTGGAAATTGTGAGAACTACACATCTGACACCAATGTGCAACAGTTGTTGTGCTAAAAAGCACAACATGGTGGACATCAGTAGTTCATGGCCATTGTAAAAGGAAATTTTGGAGTCAGTATCAGTGTTCTCCCCTTAAAGTGGCTCCATATGTGACTGAGACAACATGTTGAGATGTATATCTATCTCACCTACAGGCACGTAGGTATGCTTACAGAGATCAGTATGTCAGGTTACAAGGAGGCACGGGCCAGCTATTTGGCTGCGTGAATGTCACATGGGTCATTAATGCCAACTTTGCATGTTTCCATGCATCTTCTGAGTTTTGAATTAAGGTTCCACATGCAGACTGCACAGGGTGGTGTGCAACATGGGGGTATCGTATTCTAGTTTTGTGCTTTGCTTGCATATGATGTTTGTGAGTATGGCACTATTATGAACCTACATCTCTGTCTATTACAGCATCTACCGATGGCACGGAAGGATAGGAGACGGACACCAGTGGTGAAGCTTCTGGCATGACTGCTACACATGAGCTCACTGATGTGACTAGTGCCTCGGAGGGTACAGGAGTGCCCTGGAAGAATCATGCTCAGAAACACCAACCTCAACATCATCTGACTCCAGCAGTGACTCCTCGATGTTGGTGGGCACAGGGAGTGGGAAATCTGCTTTTTCTTACACCACACATTGTCCAGTGCCCACCCTCCTGGCTACTACCACTAGTTCTGTATGTGCCCGCAGCACCAAGAAGAACCGCTGCCCCTGCCCCTGTCTCCCCTGTCTCCCCTGCTGCCCTCAGTGTGGAGGCCGTGGACCTTTTGCGCCAGCTGTGTGTGGGTCAGCCTACTCTACTGAATGCCTTCCAGGATCATGACA
This sequence comes from Triturus cristatus, assembly GCF_964204655.1. Taxonomy (NCBI): domain Eukaryota; kingdom Metazoa; phylum Chordata; class Amphibia; order Caudata; family Salamandridae; genus Triturus; species Triturus cristatus. The sequence continues at coordinate 138,284,440 of NC_140591.1, read as the reverse complement.
ATAAGTTGGCACAGGTAGTTGCCTTTATGGAGGGCATTCATTCTGACGTGCGTGGGTTACACAGAACTGTTGAGTCTTTGTCCTCCACAGTGATGGCGGCCATTCAGCTGTCACAGGCTCAGAGTCCAGCTCCAGTACCTTCAGCAACCACCCTGCCAGTGGCAACATCTGACGAGAGTGACCACACATCACAGCCCTCAGGGTCCAAGTACTCCACACGCAGCACATAACAGCAGCACTCCAAGCAGCCCAGAGCACAGACACCATCCCCAAAACAAAAAACAGGCACACAGGAGCGCAAAGGCAAAAGCACTTCACATGACACTCAGGGTCATCAGGCCAAGAAGCAGGCCTCAGGCTCACATGCATCCAAATCACCCCCATCCAAGGACACTCCCGTCCCCACACCTGCTCCCAAAGACAAAGAAACAGTTTCCCTGCCTGCTGTGAGCTGGTGCCTGCAAAGAGTCCGCACAAACAGCTCTCTAAGGCAGATTCACCCACAACCTCAGCTCCCGCCCACACCCCTGTGAAGCTGGGACAGGAGAGCAATGTGGGAGGTTCACCTGGTCAACAGGGGATGGAGGGGAAAAGGCAAGGCCAGCCCAAGCGTTTCACCAGATCCAGCAAATCCCCACAGATAGAGCCACCTGCACCCGATACACCTTTGGTGGTGTGTGAGGCTGTTGTGCCCGCCCCATTTCCCACTGCTAACAAGACAATTCTTGCCTATCGAATCCCCAAGAAGTGTAGACTCAGCCCTCCACATTCACCCTTTTACACTGTCTCTCCCGGCAGCATGTCTCCGCCTCCCCTTGCCACCAAGCCACCAGGTCCAAGCAGCCCTCCAGCTCTAACACCCACTGATGCCTCAAACTCAGCTGGTCCTCACTTTCCAGGTCTAGTCCTCCAAAAAGCCCGACAATCAGCCACCTCCAAGTTCAACTGACAGCCAAGTCTGAGGCAAAGTCCCCCTCTCAAACCCATCTCCCCCACAGTGGTGCCTGGACTGCCCATTTGTATCCCCGGAGCTGTGGTGATTCCCATGGCAGTGTTCGTTGTTACCCATTCCCTGTGTAGTTTCTCATGCACACATGTACATACTTTGCACTATGGACTGGCCAATGGCATTGCTGTTTGTCACTCTGGATGCCATTGACTGTGCAGTTTCTCATGCACACAAGTACATACTTTGAACTATGGACTGGCCAATGGCCTTTCTGTTTGTCACTTTGGATGCCCATTCCCTGTGCAGTTTCTCATGCGCACATGTACATACTTTGAACTATGGACTGGCCAATGGCCTTGCTGTTTGTCACTTTGGATGCCCATTACCTGTGCAGTTTCTCAGGCACACATGTACATACTTTGCACTATGGACTGAACAATCGCCTTGCTGTTTGTCACTTTGGATGCCCATTCCCTGTGCAGCTTCTCATGCACACAGGTACATACTTAGAACTATGGACTGGCCAATGGCCTTGCTGTTTGTCACTTTGGATGCCCATTCCCTGTGCAGATTCTCATGCACATATGTACATACTTTGAACTATGGACTGGCCAATGGCCTTGCTGTTTTCTACTTCTGATGCCTATCTGGGTAATATGTAATAAAGACAGTTACTTCTGATGTCTGCTTTGTCTATGTCCTTTCTAAATAAAAGTTTTATGTATGGGTATGGTTTCACGTGACACATGCTCTGTATGTCACTTTAACATTGCCAATTGCTTGTTTTGCTTTTTCAGAGTTTCTCAGAGATGACAGGCACTTTAGTTCTTCTTAACTCTGAGGGGACTGAGAGCCAGAGAGCCGGAGAGGTCGGACGCTGCTGGCGTGTAGAGAGAGGCGAGAGCGAGTGGAGCGAGTCGAGTGAGCAGGCGACGGACGACGGGTGACGGGGGAGAGCCAGTACTACCAAGGCCCCCCGAGTCTCCTGAACGGCACCCGCAGTTCTGCTCTTCTTCATCGTGAGTCGCGAGCCGTCTCAGCATCAGCCGCGCCAGCCACTCCAGCAGCTTTACAACGCTGGAGCCGAGCGGTGGTACGTGAGGGGAGCTGAGAGCAACGAGCAGAGAGGCCAGGGCGGGGGGAGCTGAAGAACTCCGATCACCCGATCTCACCTGTCTCCTGCAGCCCCGCAACTCCCGTAACTCCAGCAGCTCCCGTGAAAGAATAATACTAGCCGGGGGGGGGGGGCGGACAACTAGAGCGAGTGTGCCAGGAGACCAGGAGTCTGGAGAGAGTGAGGAGGACGCAGGGGACAGCGGGAAGTGAGCCCTCCACACCACGGATTGTGATTTGAACCACAAAGCTGTACTGGGAGGCTCTGTGGGAGGCTGCAGGTAGCACTAGCAAGTCCCGGGAAGGCCCATTGATCCCCAGTGAGCCGTGTGGGAGCCGGATCGGCAGAATGGAGTCTAACCGTGAAGAACTGTGCCCACAAGATCCTGGGGCCCAGGCCGGATCTTCCAGAGAGCCCATATGCCGCGGTGCTGTGGTCTTGAAGCTGTTGAGGCGCTTGTGCTTGTACTTCTCTACTTCTCTACTTCACATCGTCGCATCTCCACTCGCCACCCATCACTTGCCATCACTTGCCTACAGCCGGAGCTCGTGCTACCGAAGCTGTTGAGGCTGCCGTGAGGGTGCAAGCGACTCCCCGCTTTACATCACTCTACATCGCTTCCAAACCCCCGCTCCTCCGCTCTTAACTATTACGCCGACAGATCATTGCTCCCAATCATTGTTTCCAACCTGTTGAGCGTGTGGGTGGAGAATTGCAGGGGAACAGCACGAGAGCAGCAAGGGAGTAGCGGTGATCTCAATCCAATTTAGAGCATGTATTGGCTCCGGTGGTGGCCCAGGAGGGCAGACATCGAGCCCGTGTGTGTGGCTGAGTGGGAGCCACAGGTGGGAGCCACAGGCAGCGAGAGCGAGAGTAGCGGGTGTTCCTGACCTTTCATCAGTTTTCTCGGGAAAATGAGGTCTGCCACGCAAGTAGGTGACTGAAGGTGTTTTGTTTTGTTTTCTAATATACGTGTTGCAATGGCAAAGCGATTACGATGCAAGGAGAAAATTGTTGGTGCTACGGGTGATATGGCGGGAACATTAGATGCTTTTCTGACCCGTGCAGAATCAGTTCTTAATCGTGAAATCCTGATGACGGAAAAGAGAATTTCCTTGGACCCTGTCTCTCTGCAAAGGAGGTCTTCTTTGGGACACATTAGCCGGGTGAGATCCCCAGGGCAAGCTCTCCAAACGGTCTTGGTCTCTCATGAAGCCTCCGGTCACTTCTCTGCTACGGACAGCGCTACCGATGACCTGCAACCCGTTAATAATGAGCCTATAGTCTCTATCTCTCCCTCATGATTAGCACAGACCCCTCCTGTAGATGAACAAGTGAACTTGAGGACTGGTCCTTTGGCTGCACAAGTGGACGAACAATCTCTACCCTTGGACTCATCCCCAGTGCTTTCCTTTTCCCCCCCAAAAGTCTTGTGAATTAGTGTTGTTACAAGAAGTTGATGTGTCTCGTAGAGTTATGAGGGCTAGGAATTATAAACATAAGATGTCCCCCGTTAAACAAAGGGGTGGTACAATTTTACGTGCCCCGGCAGTTAAACGGACACGCAAGGTTCCATCTAAGGGATCAAAACAACCCTTAAAGAATAAATCTCTTTTCCAGCGCCTGTCGTAGAAACCCATATAACTGACGGGAACTTGTTAAATCAAGCAGCGACTCCACCCACACATACATCTCAGGACCCCTTACTTATGGGAAGCGTCGACGAGCAATGGTTAAGACTCGAGGCACTTATGTCTGTGCTGCTGGAGCCTTTGACCAGTAGGTTGCAGAAAATTTAGGAGAAGCTTGTAACGATATAACACAGACTAAATGGGATCAAAGAAAAGAGATCTACTAGTGTCATGTTTTACCACTTGGAGGCTATGGCTACTAGTCCACCGTCTACATCTGGTGTGGCTAGGACGGACACTTCCTTGGTGAGGGTAGACGTGGGGGGGGGGTTACGCCTGCAAGTGTCCTTAATAATGTTCTCACTAATCATGCTCTTATTCCCAATAACCTTGAATCAAATAGCCAGACCACTCCGGGGGTTAGTACGTCAAGCCCCACTCACCATCCCACTGTGCCTCTTAATAGCACAGACCTAAACACCGTTTCCCCCCCTATGATTCCACCTGTAGTCTCCCGGACAGGTTATGGGAGACCATTGGTGGGTTTTGCCTGTCAAAATAGCTACATTGCCCAAGGGGTCAGCATTCAATGCCCTAATAAGCAGGGGAAGGATGTGGGGGGCATAAACCATGAGCATGCTGCTACTGCTATAATTGATCTCCCCCCTGCATGTAGCCCATATACCATTGTTTTGGCAGGGGTTCCGGGTGCAGAAGGGGAACACACTTACCAGCTAATGAATAAGGTTCTTCACTGGTTATGTAGATATGCCAGTTTTAACCTCGAAGACCACGCTTCGATACTAATGGCCAGGAGGGTAGCATGGATCGGGAAGAGTACTAAAAGACTTCCGGGAGATTGTGTTATTGTCACCCTAAGGCATCCAGGCATGGTTCAGAGCATTATTCAACAGTGCAATGATTACCTAACTTTTGATACCCAAATAAGACCTTTACCTCTTGCTTACTTCTATAGACCGACGGGCCGCCCCAACTCCATCTCGGGCCTCCCGAGAATGGGTGGAGGTTGGCTGAATGGTCAGGTCTATTATGGTAATCGTTTCGCCCCGCTGGAGAGCTTGGAGTCATTAGAGGGTGTAGACTGACTGAGTTCTTGGGTCCTACATCAGTCTTTAACCTCGGCTGACTCATCAAGCCAGATAGGGGTCAATTGTTCAGTCAGTGAAGCTAGTGAAGTAGGAACAAATGCTGGTATTAGAGTTCGATCCCACGATGCCAGGTCGAAACTTTCTGTTGACAACATGGATATAGTTACACCAAGCTCCACTGAACATCGGGTACTTAGTGAAGGCGAGAACACATATGAACACAGGAGTATTAACTTCATTTCCTGGAATATAGCGGGATTAGCCAGCAAACTTCATGACCCACATTGGCTGAGAATGATTAGGAAGTATGACATAATTTGTCTCCAAGAGACTTGGGAAATTGGACATGACATTTTTTTGGAAGGTTACAAATCTTACCATAGACAAGCAGCAAAATCATCATCTGGGAGGGCCAAGGGAAGTCTGATTGTTTTTGTAAAATTGGGGATGTCAGGCACATGGAGGGATTTGCTGTTGGACTCAGCAGTGACGCAGGGTATCACAATGACCACTCGCGTCATGTGTCTGATTATCCTAAATTTTTAAAACGCACAATCTAACTGTGAAGGAGGCAACTCGTTCTCTGAGCTTAACTCGAGGCTGAGCTCAATACTGGACAAGAATGCAGGTCGAACCGAACTAATCTTGTTGGGAGACTTTAATTGTCATTTGTGCCCAAATTTGATGATCACTAGGGGAGACTGGTCGACATGTCCGGTGCGTAAGGGCCTACATATGGAACACTCGCAGACAGGTCTAGAACTTACTACTGTTACAAGTTCTTTGGGCTTCGTAAACATAATGGAAACGCTCTCCGTCACTGGAGATAGTCTAATCTCCCCAACTTTTAAAGGGAGGGGTTGTAATTCCTTCATTGATTTTGTTTTTGCCACCCCTTTGTTAGCAAGCAGAATCCTAAACTTTCACATTATCTCTAGCCCATTCAGTGATCATAACCCTCTTGTCTTTTTGCTCCCTACTATCGTCTGTGCCACATCGCTGACTAGTCACCTTAAGGCCTCCTCCCTTACAACCACGGGTCAAGGGCGGCGAGTAAGATGGGCACAAGTAGAAACGGAATTATTTACTTCTTCTCTTTTTAAAGATGGACAGGAGCATATAAGGAATTGCTTAGATCCCACTGTGGGGGGTCTAGAAATAATTACTTCCTTTGAGGCCCTTGCAAATTTGATTAGCACCCTTCTTACTATCCCTGCGAGGAAACCTAATCCGCAGCAATATAGATGGTTGGATGCCTCATGCTCACTTGCTCTAAGGAACCTCAAAATGGTTATGAAAGAATCCCCGTGTGTAAAGGCAAAAGTGGCTGAATGTCAGAAACAGTATAATAGGGTGTTAAAGGAGCGCAAGAGCCAAATTCAGCGCGCGGCCTGGGAAGACTTAACAGAGGCTGCAGAATTACACGATACTACACGCTTCTGGCAGGTGTTAAATAGTCCCTGCTTTGCAGATCCAAATAAGCCAGACATTTCAACAGTAATTTTACCGGATGATTGGCAGGTGTATTTTAAAGGGCTTTATAACCACCCCACAGATCAAGTGGCCTTTTTGACCCCAGCAGTCTCTATGGATTCCACACAGTCACTATTTTTCTCTATGGAGGAAGTTAGTGTAGGTATTGCCGCCCTAAGTCGTAACAAGGCCCCAGGTCCCGACGGTATTCCGCCAGATCTTTATCATAGCAATCTTGAAGTGTGGATCCTGCTTCTGACTAGAGTTTTAAATGCTGCTATTACAAGTAAAATGCCAGCCACATGGTCCTCTGCAATAATTGTCCCGATATCTAAGAAGGGGGATAGGGACAGTCCCCATTGTTATCGTCCTACTTCGCTAATAGACGCCACCATGAAGGTTCTGCGTGGGGTGATTTTAAACAGACTAGAGGACTGGGCAGAACTTAAGGGGGTGATTACCGACACCCAGTATGGGTTTTGGAAGTGAAAGTCCACAGTGGATCAATGTCTCAACCTATATTTAATTAGTGCCAAATACACCATTGCCAAAAAGGGATCATTATTTCTGGCCTTTATGGACCTCTCAGCTGTGTTTGATCGTGTGAATCGCAGCAAATTGTGGGCACTGCTTGGCGATATGGGGATTGACCCATCACTTATAGGCATACTGCATACTCTTCACTCTGACACCTCATCCGTAGTTAGATACTCCCCAGCGGGGAATTTAACCAAAAGTTTTGAATGCTCGAGTGGGGTGCGCCAGGGTTGTATTCTAGCACCCTTTCTATCTGTCTTATATATAAATGGGTTGGACTCCACTCTTAGCAGTATTCCGACAGATGTCCCTAGGATAGGCTCACGTAAAGTTCCTGCCCTATTATACGCAGATGATGCTGTTCTCCTGGCCCGCACTCCCTCTGCACTACAAATTTTAATAGGCAGTTTTACAACTTTCATGACAAATCTGGACATGTCTACTAATCTCACTAAATCATATGTGATGACGGTAGGGGAGAAACCACGTAGACAACAGAACTTTACAATGGGCACACATGTACTAGGAAATGTACCCATGTTCACTTACTTAGGCATAACCTTTGATGTAAAGCTGAATTTTAAAAATCTAATAGACGAAAAATGTCTTAACATGTCCAGGATTACAGGGTCCATCAAGGGATATGCCACTCGGCTGGGGTACTGGACGCCCGGTCTTATTTTAAAATTGTATAACTCTATCTGTTGTTCAGCGGTTCTATATGGTAGTGAAGTTTGGGGTTTCATAGAAACATCTAAACTTCAAACTGTGGAAAACAAATATTTGAAAAGCTTGCTGAGAGTTCCGCCTAGCTCACCTACTTTCAGCATACACGAGGAGTTGGGGGTCAGCTATCTCTCTGACTTGGTGGCCGTCAAACCTCTTCTTTGCTGGCTTAAAATTTGGCTCAATGAAGACTCCGGATTAACAAAATCTGTCTTATTGGACTGCTTGAAACTGGATCATAGCAGCAGGATCCCGTGGCTGTGATACGTCAAAACCACATTTATGAAATTGGGACGTGAGGAACTGTACAGTGCACCCGAGATAATTAGGTCCAGCGACAAGGGGAGTATAAAGATCTTGCATTCTAATTTTCTGTTTACAACTCGTGAAAAGGCGGAACTCTCAAAGGGGACTGTGAGAGAACACGCCTTGGTCAAAACAACCACTGGTATAGAACCCTATCTGTCTTTTGTACTTAACCCACATGAAAGATTTTTAATGACCCGTTTTAGATTTGGTCATATTCATTTTTTATTAGCAGTGCCAGAGGGTTTTACCGATAAACTTAGCGATAAAGGGCCCTGCGGCTGCGATTGTAGATCTCCGCAGAAAACCCTTCATTTTATATTTTTATGCTCTTTTTATGCCAGGCCAAGGAGACAGTATCTGAAAGATCTGCTTAAGAAACTTAAGTTTAAACATGTAAGGGTGGCATTATTGTTTTTAAAAATGTCTACTGATCAATTCACTTTATTTTGTGTTTTAAACTTTTTGAAGGCAGGAATGAGACTACGTGAAACTAGAACTGGGGTGGCAGAGTGGGCTAAAGAACAGTGATGGATCAAACCAGGATCTGTTGACTGGGTGTGAGTGTTTGATTGGTTCTGATGCTCCATCCATCACCACCCCCTTTTGTACCGCTTTGTTCGCCATAAGTTGGCAGGGTATGCTCAGACGTGAGTCCCTTGCTCACTTTGCCACTGGATTCAAGCAAGCCTGGCTGAAGACGGCTGAAATGCCAGAAACCGGTCCTAGGAAGCTTGTTTCCGGTCCAGGGAAGGCATGGCTTGGCAGTTCGGGCTGGACTGTTCCCATGAGGCACAGGGTCAGACTGATTTGTATATGGCCATGTCTGAACTGGGGTGGCAGAGTGGGCTAAAGAACGGTGATGGATCAAACCCAGATCTGTTGACTGGGTGTGAGTGTTTGATTGGTTCTGATGCTCCGTCCATCACCACCCCCTTTTGTACCGCTTTGTTCGCCATAAGTTGGCAGGGTATGCTCAGACGTGAGTCCCTTGCTCACTTTGCCATTGGATTCAAGCAAGCCTGGCTGAAGACGGCTGAAATGCCAGAAACCGGTCCTAGGAAGCTTGTTTCCGGTCCAGGGAAGGCATGGCTTGGCAGTTCGGGCTGGACTGTTCCCATGATGCACAGGGTCAGACTGATTTGCATATGGCCATGTCTGAACTGGGGTGGCAAAGTGGGCTAAAGAACGGTGATGGATCAAACCCAGATCTGTTGACTGGGTGTGAGTGTTTGATTGGTTCTGATGCTCCGTCCATCACCACCCCCTTTTGTACCGCTTTGTTCGCCATAAGTTGGCAGGGTATGCTCAGACGTGAGTCCCTTGCTCACTTTGCCACTGGATTCAAGCAAGCCTGGCTGAAGACGGCTGAAATGCCAGAAACCGGTCCTAGGAAGCTTGTTTCCGGTCCAGGGAAGGCATGGCTTGGCAGTTCGTGCTGGACTGTTCCCATGAGGCACAGGGTCAAACTGATTTGTATATGGCCATGTCTGAACTGGGGTGGCAGAGTGGGCTAAAGAACGGTGATGGATCAAACCCAGATCTGTTGACTGGGTGTGAGTGTTTGATTGGTTCTGATGGTCCGTCCGTCACCACCCCTTTTTGTACCGCTTTGTTTGCCATAAGTTGGCAGGGTATGCACAGACGTGAGTCCCTTGCTCACTTTGCCACTGGATTCAAGCAAGCCTGGCTGAAGACGGCTGAAATGCCAGAAACCGGTCCTAGGAACCTTATTTCCGGTCCAGGGAAGGCATGGCTTGGCAGTTCGGGCTGGACTGTTCCCATGAGGCACAGGGTCAGACTGATTTGTATATGGCCATGTCTGAACTGGGGTGGCAGAGTGGGCTAAAGAACGGTGATGGATCAAACCCAGATCTGTTGACTGGGTGTGAGTGTTTGATTGGTTCTGATGCTCCGTCCATCACCACCCCCTTTTGTACCGCTTTGTTCGCCATAAATTGGCAGGGTATGCTCAGACGTGAGTCCCTTGCTCACTTTGCCACTGGATTCAAGCAAGCCTGGCTGAAGACGGCTGAAATGCCAGAAACCGGTCCTAGGAAGCTTGTTTCCGGTCCAGGGAAGGCATGGCTTGGCAGTTCGGGCTGGACTGTTCCCATGAGGCACAGGGTCAGACTGATTTGTATATGGCCATGTCTGAACTGGGGTGGCAGAGTGGGCTAAAGAACGGTGATGGATCAAACCCAGATCTGTTGACTGGGTGTGAGTGTTTGATTGGTTCTGATGCTCCGTCCATCACCACCCCCTTTTGTACCGCTTTGTTCGCCATAAGTTGGCAGGGTATGCTCAGACGTGAGTCCCTTGCTCACTTTGCCACTGGATTCAAGCAAGCCTGGCTGAAGACGGCTGAAATGCCATAAACCGGTCCTAGGAAGCTTGTTTCCGGTCCAGGGAAGGCATGGCTTGGCAGTTCGGGCTGGACTGTTCCCATGAGGCACAGGGTCAGACTGATTTGTATATGGCCATGTCTGAACTGGGGTGGCAGAGTGGGTTAAAGAACGGTGATGGATCAAACCCAGATCTGTTGACTGGGTGTGAGTGTTTGATTGGTTCTGATGCTCCGTCCATCATCACCCCCTTTTGTACCGCTTTGTTCGCCATAAGTTGGCAGGGTATGCTCAGACGTGAGTCCCTTGCTCACTTTGCCACTGGATTCAAGCAAGCCTGGCTGAAGACGGCTGAAATGCCAGAAACCGGTCCTAGGAAGCTTGTTTCCGGTCCAGGGAAGGCATGGCTTGGCAGTTCGGGCTGGACTGTTCCCATGAGGCACAGGGTCAAACTGATTTGTATATGGCCATGTCTGAACTGGGGTGGCAGAGTGGGCTAAAGAACGGTGATGGATCAAACCCAGATCTGTTGACTGGGTGTGAGTGTTTGATTGGTTCTGATGCTCCGTCCATCACCACCCCCTTTTGTACCGCTTTGTTCGCCATAAGTTGGCAGGGTATGCTCAGACGTGAGTCCCTTGCTCACTTTGCCACTGGATTCAAGCAAGCCTGGCTGAAGACGGCTGAAATGCCAGAAACCGGTCCTAGGAAGCTTGTTTCCGGTCCAGGGAAGGCATGGCTTGGCAGTTCGGGCTGGACTGTTCCCATGAGGCACAGGGTCAGACTGATTTGTATATGGCCATGTCTGAACTGGGGTGGCAGAGTGGGCTAAAGAACGGTGATGGATCAAACCCAGATCTGTTGACTGGGTGTGAGTGTTTGATTCGTTCTGATGCTCCGTCCATCACCACCCCCTTTTGTACTGCTTTGTTCGCCATAAGTTGGCAGGGTATGCTCAGACGTGAGTCCCTTGCTCACTTTGCCACTGGATTCAAGCAAGCCTGGCTGAAGACGGCTGAAATGCCAGAAACCGGTCCTAGGAAGCTTGTTTCCGGTCCAGGGAAGGCATGGCTTGGCAGTTCGGGCTGGACTGTTCCCATGAGGCACAGGGTCAGACTGATTTGTATATGGCCATGTCTGAACTGGGGTGGCAGAGTGGGCTAAAGAACGGTGATGGATCAAACCCAGATCTGTTGACTGGGTGTGAGTGTTTGATTGGTTCTGATGCTCCGTCCATCACCACCCCCTTTTGTACCGCTTTGTTCGCCATAAGTTGGCAGGGTATGCTCAGACGTGAGTCCCTTGCTCACTTTGCCACTGGATTCAAGCAAGCCTGGCTGAAGACGGCTGAAATGCCAGAAACCGGTCCTAGGAAGCTTGTTTCCGGTCCAGGGAAGGCATGGCTTGGCAGTTCGGGCTGGACTGTTCCCATGAGGCACAGGGTCAGACTGATTTGTATATGACCATGTCTGAACTGGGGTGGCAGAGTGGGCTAAAGAACGGTGATGGATCAAACCCAGATCTGTTGACTGGGTGTGAGTGTTGAAAAGCCCCTGAGCTTCTGTGCAGGGTGTTCTTCTTCACCCCCACCTTCCCAGTCAATCTCCCTTGTCCTTTGATGTGTGAGATGCGAGGTCTGGCAACACCTGGCAGATTAATTGGCACAGAAGGAGCACACAGCATGTTCCCAAATGGGTGTGGGAAACGTAGTGTGGGAAGGGTGAAGGTGGAGCCCTGTGAATCTTGGCGACTGCTCATGCCTGGCGCATGCCCTGCCTACTACATTGTGCGAAGGTTTTACTGCATCTTCACCGCTGCGGTGATGTGACCGGGACATTGCAGTGATTTTGCGGTTGATGGGTGACTCAGATGCAGAGGGGTGAGTTTCTGACAGGTGGACATGTGTGGGTACACTGGGGGATATGTTCCTGTCCCCACCAGAGTGTCTGATGTGGACAGGAACTGTATGTCAACACAGGAGTTGTGTATTGTGGTTGTGTGCTGAGTTGTGTATTTGCGTACCTGCGGCATTGTCCTTGGTGGTGTATTAGTTGCTGGTAGTGGATGAGGTACAGCAGCGGAAAGGCTTGAAGAGCTGGATCCATAGCGGTCAGGACCGGGTGGAGGGGACTGGGAGTCTGGTTTTGCTCTCCACAGTAGTGCTTCCGCCGTCTCCGGATGAGTGGATTCTCCGCTATGGTGTGATGGGCTGTTTGCAGCATCGTGATTTGTACGGCGGACAGGACGTCATTCCGCACGGCGGTGAGTCTCTATTGGTTCCCTCTGCTGCGGTGGCGGTGCAAATTTCTGGCGGTTTACGTAACTCTGCTGCGGACGGAAAATGGGCTATGTTTGCCCATTGTAATATGGCGGACGCAAGGACCACTGCTGGAGTGCGGAAAAATACATTTTCACCACGGCAAGCACCGCGGATGTGCCTCCGCCCGCCATCCTGATGAGCCCCTATATTCTTGCAAACAATATTAAACACTTCGATATTATTTAAATTGATATTACTTACCTTAAGTCGATATTCTTGACCACAATATTCTTGCTGTCGATATTTCTCACTTACAATATTTGTGACTCGATATTTCTGCCAGTCGATATTTAAAACTTGATATTGTGTCTCAGCACCCCAGAAGACAGGGGCCTTAAGTCCTTGCTCGCATAAGAGGCAATGGCGTCTTTGCTACACCACTGCTCCAGATATGTTGTCGAGAGATGGACAGCCAGGCAGAGAATTTCACCCAATCGAAAGAGTGAGACCCATAAACGACATAGCTACCAATAGTGCAGCAGTACAGTGGAACTGCAAGACTCTTGTCTGAGGGACTCATTGGAACCCAGTAATAAATGTTTTAACTACTAAACAAGGACATAGGAATCCTATATTCCAATTGGGCCTATGGCACCCTCGCTATTAAACCGAGAACAAGGCTAAAACAGAGAAAGGGAAAGGAGAGAACGCAGACAGGGTAGAAGAGAAATTTATATTTCAAGGACAAAGTATTGAGCAGTCCAGCACAGAGACGGAGGCAAGAAGTTCCCTGAAAGGATGCAAAGATGATGACACCTTAGGATTGGGGAGAGAATATTATTGGCACACAGAGGGTAAGAGAGATGCAGAATTTCTTCCAAAAAAATATAACTCACTCAGAGATAAAGACATGGACTCACCCACAGGTGGAGAGAGGGAGATACAAAGAGTCATCAGTAGGTAGGGTGACATGAAGGCTCCCACGTGAGCGATAGAGACAAATATTCTAACAGAAAAAGGAAAGGACTGCACAGAGAGAACGAGACAAAGTTGGTTGCAGGTGAGTAGTGTGTATTTATGTGTAAATTAGTGGCTGGCAGGATTTTGCCCTTTCTGTTATGCTTTTTTGACGAACCTATGGTTATGGGTGGGAATCTTGGCTTTGTGGGGCTATCTTTCCCATAATGGTGCCCTCTCTGGTCAAATTTGTAGTTATGTCATATTGATGGTAAACTATAGCGGTTTGGGGCAGTGGTAATTATTGTCATTTTAGGGCCATTCATTGCGACATGGTGCACATCCTGACCAAAATGCTAGCCATGATAAATACATAGTCATTTATGGACTGAGATGGTAATGCAATGACATGTAAAGTAGAGTTTATCCTTTGTGCTACAGTAGTACAAGTAAGTACTTCATAGAAATGGAAAATCATGCTTAGGCAATGAACATGTGTTTAATACATATGAAAAGGTGCTATTTCAGGACAAAACTATTTTTCCGTGACAATGATAGGATTTTGGTAAAAGGAATCAAGTTTATTGTTCTAAAATGAAGTCAGAATATTTAATAGCAAAATATTTGCATTTTCATAAACCGACAAGCTAATGTTTGTGGATAAAATTATTGCATTTTCAAAATATATATCTAAAGCAGACCCATGGGTGATAGTACTGCAGTCTGAAACCCCAGTCTGTTACATTAGTATCCTAAGAGCAAATGTGCAGCTCTTCTACTGTATGTACTGCCTGCTTCAGATTTTGAGATTTTGTTTTTACATCTTGTCCTTTTTAAGGTGTTTTTTACTCATAACATATAACAAAGGGGCAAGGTGGAAAAACAAAAGGAAACGTAATGTACAATTGTCGATTGATACTATAGTAAATTATATACCATGTAAAATTTAATTTCCAGAATTGATTGTTTCCCTTAAGGCTTTTTATGGCACTAATGTTGCCATCAACCCACAACTCTCCTCCGATCTGGAATGGAGCATCCTACTCGACTCCTCCCAATCCAGATTCCGCAGCAACCACAGCACCGAGACAGCCAACATTGCGGCTACCAACAACATCCTAGCCCTACTTGACAGAGGAGAGACTGCGACTCTGATTCTCCTAGACCTCTCAATAGCCTTCTATATGGTCTCTTACCACACATTCATCACACATCTGCACAATATAGACATCCAAGGAGCCTCTCTCAGATGGATCGTCTGTTTCCTCACTGGAAGACCGCAAAAAGTCTGCATTCCCTCTTCACCACAAAACCCAAGGACATCATCTGTGGAGTACGCCGAGGATCCTCACTCAAACCCACCCTCTTCAACACTTATATGAGACCTCTGGCTAGTTTCACCAAAACCCATGGATTTAACATCATATCCAATGCTCACAACACACAACTCCTTCTCTCTCTCTCTCTCTCTCAGAAGACACCACCAACACCAAGACCAACTTCCACAACTGCATGAGAGATGTCGCCAGCAGGATGAAGGATAACTGCCTGAAGCTCAACATGGAGGAGACAGAGGTACTGGTTTTCAGAAACAAAAGCTCCCCATGGGACACATCCTGGTGGTCCTCAGAACTTTGACCCCCACTGACCACACTAGGAACCTAGGCACCATTCTGGACAACAAGCTGACAATGATGACTCAGGTTAACTCCATCTCCTCCTTCTACTTCTTCATCCTCCGCATGCATTGTACGTTATTAGAATTGCTACCCCAAAACATAAGACACACCAATACCCAGGCCCTCATCATCAGCTCACTGGACTAGGGCAAAGCTCTCTATGCTGGGATCGCAGCTCATGTCCTCTGATGACTACAGACCATACAGAACGCCGAAGCCAGACTCATCCTGGATTTCCCTAGATGAACCCACATCACCCCCCATCTCCCGTAAATCCACTGGCTCCCTGTACAGAAAAAATGTCAGCTCAAGCTCCTGACCCATTCATACAAGGCCCTACACAACTGCGACCCTGCCAGTTTGAAAAACCACCTGAACTTCTATCTTCCCACCATACACCTCTACTCTGCGTTCCTTTCTCTAACCCTCACCCCCTGCATGCAACATAGCAGATGTGGAGGTCGCTCCTTCCCCTCCATAGCAGCAAAGACATGGAACGAGCAACCCTTTCATCTACGGACCTCTAGATCTATTGCAGAGTTCCAAAACTTCCTGAAGACCTGGCTATTTGGCTCATCAACTGGACCCTGCCCGCGTCTGGACATCCTACGGGGTGACACGAAGGGCTATACAAATCTACTGGTTGTTTGATTGAATGCAGTGTTTTGCCACCATATTCTTATAATGACCACAGGGGCAGGAGAATCCGCAATACCGACGCATAGTTCTCGCACCAAGAGAGTACTGGAAAATTCCATAAGTGCCATTAAAGATCATTCCTAGTTTAGCAAATTTATGTCACAAATGTGCTGCAAAATGAACTATTAAGCAAATGCCTCCTGATACTGAACATAGAATTTACGAGCTTGAATTTAGCAGAGAATAGATATGATAACTGATTACCGAATGCTTTTCTGATGGTATCCACTCATTCTCTACCTCTTGGTAGCAAGGCAGCAGTTCAGTGATTGAGCGTTTGTACCAACTTGGCATCTGAACTCTGAAAATATATTGGTTTTACGGCTGTGATAGTGCATGGCGTGTTGCCACTGTACTTTAGCAAACAGAGACGCTTCACGTGGTTATAATGCATACAGCACACTAATTTACGCAAGCCTTAAAACTGTTATATTATTCAAATCGTATTGGTTAGGTTAACTCAGAGATGGTAATTTGCCTCATTATGAACATACAAACTAAAACGAGTTCTGAACATTTTAAAATTATTTTCTAAAAAGACAGTGTTGGAAACGGATGGCTAAAACCTTTGCAATAACTGGACGATATAATCACTTATAAATAATCACTTCCGCACAGATTTTACAAGGAAGTCAGACGTTTTCGGGGGTTAGAAAATTCTACTTAAATGTTTAAACATTACAAATCTAGACTAAACACAACAGCATGATAACTATATACCAGTGTACCAGTGCAGAAGTGAGTGGTTATGTGTGGCCGCTCTGCTGATCCTAACCCTCTCCATCAGATACACGTGAGGTGTGCAAAGTGATGGCCACTACGATAAGAGAAAGCACCCAAGTCAGTGACAGTTGTTTTTGTTACATTCGTGTTTATAGTGCAGTGTGGTTATTTGTGTGGCCTCTTAGCACTCAGACCTGGCACAGTATTTAATGGGTACTTGTGGGGAAGGAGAAGCAAGGCGCTCTTTTTCCACAGGCTTTTCAGATGGTGTTAGGTAAGGTCGATAGGCTAATAACTTTATCTGTAGGTCCTCTTTTAGTAACTGGGCAGCACGTTGTATTCCTGGAGAGAGGTCAAGTTCAGTCAGTGGTAGGTTGAGGTTTAGTAAAGTGCTTTACTAGCTCTATGGCTGTTCGAAGCTATAAAGCAGAGTTGCATACTGAGGGAGCTTGGGAAGGACTTAGTAACCAGAGTTTTGGAGCAGCGGAGGGTGGCACAGAGGGCATGACAAGTGGGCTGGCTTAGGGGGTAGCCACAGCTGTATTAGACTGCTTGCCTCAGCAAAATAAGTTAAAGAAAGCAGAGGAGGCAGGAGGGACTGAGGTAGACAGTGGGTTTGGAGTGCTGGGAGGGGACCAATGGTGTGCTGGTGGTAGGACCTAGAGGTTCACAAGGGCAGAGGAGCCCTGCGAGGCTTCTGTGGTAGTACTGGTGGCCGAGCAGGATGAGGAAAAGGCTGGAACATAACTTACCATCTGTGGTGGTGAGCACTGCGGTGAAGAAGGGTTGTCAGGATCAGAAGCAGCTGTTGCGCTAGGGTTTGTGCCCCTCTGACAGTGAATCATATGCGTTGTTCAGGGAGCCAAGCAGGTGGCTCACAGCGAGCACACGGGATCCTCCCTGGCGTGCCCATTCAAAGCAGCAGCCATGACATCAAGAGCTAGGCGATGGCCTGGACCGGATGCTGGAGTAGGACTTCAGTCATTGCACTTAATGCTTTGGAAGCCTAAGTCCGATGTGAGTTTTGTGACAGGGGAAGGAGGGTTTTCGAAGTAAAGGTGGACAGGTAGGCAAAGTATGCTGGAAAAAGAGTCCATAAATGATTAAGTAAGGGATGAAAAATGGATGTTAGAAAACAAATATGGCCAGGAGATGGGAAGTATAGGGGAAGGAGGGAGCAGGGAGCAAAACACGTGGGGGTTATGAACAGTGGTTGAGCAGAGAGGAAGTGAGTTAAGATCTCATAGAAGATGGGTCGTTAGGCCAACGGACGAAACACCACATCACTGGAGGGCAGTAGGGCCAGAAGAAGGGTGAAGTGCAAAAAAGGGACGCTGTTGTTGGTGGGGACTGAGAGAGATAAAACAACATCTGGGGACAACCTAGATAATATGAGAAAAGGGGTTGGTATCCAGGCAGGCTTGAGGAGTAACGTCAAGTGGGCAAACGCCCACTGGTGAAGAAGAATGGTGATTGTGGAAACCGGTAGAGTTCAGTGTGGCTTCAAAATCTCAATCAGAAGACAGGGTAAGGTCCAGTGGACAAACCCAGAGGTGTTTAGGGATATGGATGAGAATGCTTGATGAAGGTCTAGTGTGACAAATTAAGTGATCAGTTTAGGGATGCGGGTAATGGAGAGATGACATGTACTAGTGTTTTGTGTATGGATGAGAGAATGTATGATGGAGTAAGGGAAACAATGCTGGATTATGAGGATGATGATGATGAAGTGGAAAGGGGAGATTGGAGAGGAGGGCAATGAACTGTGCGTCTCTGGACAAGAAGTGTGGCATTGGAAGGCGAAGGACTTGGTTGGCTGATGCAGACCACGATGCACTAACCCGGAAGAAGAGACTAGTATTTTGCAGAGAGCTGTAGCGGCTGAAGGAACAGTGTCAAAGAGAAGGGCACTTTCAGAAGAAGGACAAAGATTTACAACAGGCCGACAGACCCCAATGCTACAGCCAGGTATTGGTGTGTGAAAAGACAGAGACAAAGAGGGAGGTATAAGTATGCGATCTATTGGTGTTGGCAGGGGCGTTACACAGGCCCCCGCAGCCTCTGCGGTGCAGGGTGGCCCGAGCAGCAGAGGGCCCCCTCAGCACAGTGCTCAGGCCTCAGAGCTCTGGATTAAATCCGGAGCGGGAGCCCCTTTGTGTACCTTGCAGGGGAGCTCCCTCAACTTTCATTATGCCACTGGAAATTGGAGGTGAGTTAGGTCAGAGTGTGACCAATGATAGGATAATAAAAGGATGGCATGAGTCAGACAAGAGTATTGGTACAGAGGAGATGACAGAACTGATGAAGGCACACAAAAAATTGGCAGTTGGTAAGTGAGAACAAGGAAGGGAATGTGAAGGATAAGAAGAAAAATAAAAAACAGAAATAAAACAAAAGTTATCTTACAAGGGAGTGACAAAGCCATTGGATGCGCATCCTAAGACTTCTACTGAAAAAAACATTTGAAAGGAAGAGTACATCAAAGTTTTCAATTTAATACAAATAGAGGTTAGAGAAAAGGAAGATTCTAAAACAGAAAGAGCTTGAGCATTCACTGCAGCCAAAGATGCCGGCGAGAACAGAGAAATGAATGTTAGCTTTTCTGATTTTTGCCATTGTATATACTGTGAGAGACATCCAGAGAGAAATGTGTGGCACTCTTTAAGTATATTGATGTCTAAGAAAAGTTCATACAAGCTTTGAAGGTTTAGACTTGGTCTAATAGTTATAACATAAAGGATGTTAGTGCTAGATTGGCAGAGTATGCTGAAAGCAAGTAGCACGAGATGGATATGAACCTGTGGCTGCAATAGATGGCACACATTAGACCAAGCAATGAATTTTCTAGCCAGTGGGCATCCTGGGTTATAGAGCAGTGGTTCTTAACCTGTGGTCCGACGACCCATGGGGGTCTGCCAAACTTACTCATGGGGTCACTGAGACTGCTTACAAAACTAAACAATATTAACAGATTGGTAGATTAGTAAAGTATAAATAAATAAAGAAGCAAAATGCAAAAGTGAACTTTTTAAAACGTTCTGTAAATGTGAAGTAATTTGAAATTGGAGGCTGAAAATGAATATCCTGTGATCGATTTGTGGGTGCAGATCAAGTGCATCAAATAGAATAGAATATGGAAGATGGGTGGGAATTTAGAAAAGCTCCAACCATCCCATTAAAATAAAAATGTTGATTTTTTAAAAACATTTGTTTCTGAATTAAATAAAATATTGAATCATTTGTGTATTGATTGATGAATGCTTGTGTCGGTATTTTTTGTGCAGTTTTGCGAATAAAATCAGCGAAAATGCTTAGGCAGGGTCCCTGGCTTCCATTAATGGCTGAGTAGAGGTCCCCAGATTCCAATACTGATTCAGTGAGGCTCCCCTGGTGCCAGTAATGATAAACAGGGAGTCCACAGAAACGAAATGGTTACAGACCAGTGATATAGAGTCTGGTTCAAGGGCGGCCCACCTAGGGAGTAGTGGGTGGACAGGTGGGAATACACTGGTCCTATAACAAAGGTTTCTGCAATAGAGAGTATTGCAGGTTCCTCCGGCATGAGTGTTCGTAGTGTGGGACAAAGCACCATCTTACACATTGCTTCAAACAGGTGGGAAGGAATGAGCAAATGGGAAAGGAGAGTCTTCGCCGCCACAGAAACATGTGACAAGTAAGGTTGACTACTAGCTGCAATTGTACCCCAAAACAAAAGATGGCTTATTGTTCAATGGTTTCTGGATTGGTTTTAGACTGGGATATGAGGGGTCTAAGGTTAGGAGATGGACAGAGAACTTGTGTTCAGTAGTGATCTGGTGTTTAAGAAGCAGCTAGTGAAAGAGGTGGTGTAAGGGAGGATGAATGATTAGCCTTTAGAGAGGTAGATGATATGTCCACATATGCAGTGCCCAAAATAGAGAAAGCTGAGTTATGCTTGAGTCAGCCAGATGGTTAATATGTAAACAAGTTAAATGCAGAAGAATTGAGGTTGGTTCATTTTTCATTAATGGGTGATGCCATTGAACTGGTAAGAGCAGCACGTTCAGGAGTCTACAGGGCAAAACCAGCCTTTTGACAACTAACACTACAGCTGGATGATTACAGGTTGAAAGACATACAATTTCGGGGTTACATCATTGTGGAGAAGGCCTTACCAATGGAGTGTTATTTTCTGTTGTTTGAGAAGTTTAGTTCTGAAGTGATTACACACAGACAGGTAAGTGTAAGAGCACTTAATTTATTGACCGTTCGTCTCCACAGCTTCCAGGGAAAGTCACAACTGACCCTGGACTTCAAACAGCAACATTACGAAACCATAGAGGTGACGTCATAACAGGGAAAGATAGATTTTCACATTACTACAACACAGCAACATTCCGAAACCATAGAGGGAACATCATAACAGGGAAAGATAGATTGTCACATTACTACAAGTTCCTTTGTTGTTCACATTTGTCACAGACTCGTCAGCAATAACACATTACTTAGATGATTTCTTTACTGCTGTGTAGCAGATGTCAATGAGATATCATGCAGCTCTGGATAGATTTAGAACAATCACAACAGAAATGGGGGTGACACTAGACCCTGAGAAAAGTGTCGATCCACTCACAGTTCCAAAACCCCTAGTTAAACAAACTGATTCTCTTGTTTTGGAGGCAAGGGTTCGTTTAGACAAGAAGATGTCATTGTTATTGCCATTGCTGGAGGAGATGGGTACAAAGAATGTTGTTTCAAGTACTTTTAGGTCATCTGCATTTTCCAAGTAAGGTGGGAAAAGTGGGCAAAGCATTCTCCAGGACACTTAGATTGAGCTTGGAGGGACAAAGTTTGTTACATCATGCAAGCCAAGTGACTGCAGCAGTGAAGGCAGATTTGTTACCGTGAAAGACGTTTTAACACACTTTATGTTGGGAGTTTGGAAGATAAAGCACAGTGGACAGTGCAGATGTTTTTAGATGCAGCTGGGCTGGTAAGTTTTGGATTGATTTGACAAGGAAAGTGGTCAGACAAATGGCTGCAGGTGTGAAAATGTTAAGAAGCGTTCAATTCTTGAAGTCTTCGCATTGGTAGTGCCATTAGTTATGTGGGGGTAAGCATTTTGAAGAATAAGAGAGTGAATTTCAATGTTGACAACATGACAGTGGTGAGCACAGTGATTTTTCAGTCAGCAAGAGATGTGAAGGTGTTTCAGTTGTGAGTGATTTTACTAGGCTGTTTTTATTACATTATGTTTAGTTTGAGACATAGCGGATACATTGCCTCAATCACAATGGAAGAGGTCCTGTGACCTACTGCCAGAAACAGACTTGGACAGGACAGTGATGCCAAAGGACTTGTTTGTGGAGGTTAGACAGGTGAGAGTGATCCAATTAACAGAAGGGTCATTGGTGCTATTGAAGACAAAAGTGTATGGGCAGGCCTGCACAGACTTTCTAATGTCTAGAGCAAAACATATGTCTTTGGAAGCTGGGGACATTCAAAGGAGAAGGGAGGATGTAGTTATTTATTATGGCATTATGTGAAAAACGTTTGTTCCCCTTTACAAATTGTGGGGAAATTTGTGGGTTTGGTGTTTTACTAAAGATATTTTGGAGTTACGAGTCATCAGTTAGGAAAAGGGCAAGAGAATTTTAGAGGGTTGGTGGAGGGAGTTCACTGGCACCACTAAGGTGAGAAGACCCATAACAGTTTCTTTGTTATGTCGGAAACTGCAGACCTATGGAAGGTTTACTAGGGCCCATGTAACAAAGCAGCTTATTTCTTACATTGTCCTCACAAATAACATTTCCAGCTGTGACCTTTTGTACACATTTGCACTCACAACAGTGTTGGATTAGTTTCTCTGAAACTAAACTTGTTTTTACATCTAGCTTTGCACGACATTATCACCACACCCTGAACATTATGTACTAGGTCCTGTTTCATACTATGTACAAATGTCATCACTTTCTTCATCCATGGGGTGACAGGACTATCTACATATCCATAACATCACTAATCTATACGTACATTGCAAGGCTACTTTTTATTATAAAAGATGAGCATCCCGATAGATTAGTAGAGGAGGTCCACCGAGGGTCCTTGCATGCTGAGAAATCACCACGCAGCGGTCTGACATCTTGTGAGGGGTGTCCAGTTAATGACCAAGACGGGGTCCTTCATTCTCTCCCATCAGGTGATGGGGTTGGGTTGTCCCTTGGGGGAATTCTTGGCTGTACACCTACACACACTCTAGTAGGATCCGCATAGTAGGAGTACGCTAGATTACTACCCTGTTTTTAAGCCTGCATATATACAATTGTTTAGCACGATGGTAGAACTATATCTACAATTTACACTTTTGGTGCTTGTAATCATGTTCATCTGCTTCTGTCTCCTAATTATTGCAGCACATGGATTTTATGCAAGAATAATGTTGGTTCAATAAATGTTATTGAAAAACGTCCCACTGTGTATTCTCTGTATATTTCTCTGAGAATCAATGAGCACGAGTGACTGAGCGAAAGGTTCTGTACTGTTTCCACGATCCCTGAGGGTCAGGGTTGTCATGTTTAGTGGTTGCCAGAAACCATTCGCTCCCTGGTAGGTTAGGAGGGATTACGGTGGCACTGTGAGCTAGTTGGTCGGTAGGCCAATATATCCTGCTGGGCTGTCTGGAATCAGTCTCTACACCAAGCCCTTAGTTCATGCTGTCCGAACAATGCACAGGTCCTACTGATTGGTAGGAACTACACAACTGTTGGCTTTGGTTCATTTCTCGCACTACAGTTGTTAGAGGCAAGTGGTGGACACAGTTTGCATTTGGTAGATGTGATTGATCAGGGTGACATGCTGGAGGTTTGGTGACTTAAGTCAGAATCAGATCAGAAGAGGCTGAGGTAACTGTGCAGGGAAGGAAATATCTAGTGTTTGAGGTTTAGCCTACGGTTTGGGGTTAGCAGTAGGAGTTTTTGAGATCGAGGATATGTCTATTTTACAATTATTTAGGGTCTTACACTGGACTATGAAGTTTTTTAAATTGCCATCTGCTGAGTCTGGGAATTTAGAATAGGTGGATTGGCAGAAGCTGGGGAGAAGAGCTGTTCAGAAGAGGATATATGGAGAATGAGGACATGGAGATCGAATTGTTAGGTTATGTTGATTTGTATAGTGCACATATCACCCTAGAGAGTGTGCAGGCATTTGTGCAAGATGTGAAGGTGTGTGCTCCCAGGGTGCTTATGTGAAGAGCCAGGTCTTCAGCTTCTTATGGCACTTAAGAAGTGAGGAGGAGGCTCTGATCTTTTGAGGGAGATCATTCCAGTGTAGGGTGTGATGTAGGGGAATGGGCAACCTCCCGTTTTGCTATTGCCGATGCGGGGAGTGTGTGAATTAGAGTGAGAGTGAGAGTGAGGCAGAGCCCAGGTGTCTAGTGGGTTGGTGAAAGTGTATGCCGCTGTTTAGCTATTCCGGTCCTTTGTTGTGTAGGGCTTTGTTTTTTTGTTTTTGTTTTTCCACACACATATAACTACAATACCAGCAAGTGTACTTACAGAAAAATCCATTAAGTAGCCAAAATAAATAACATTCAATAAATAGAATAGCAGCACTAATTCATAATACATTCCAAATTGTGAACAGAGACAACGTATATAATAATCTAAACCATAATGCCTAATAAAATTGTCCCAGCCATGTCGTTAAGACCCCCTCAAATCCTCCTCCCCATCCTTTGAGCCCGCTTTCCTTTACGTGCATACAGTGCCTTTTCAAAATGATATACATGCAAAAAGCGGCCTTTCCATTGCTAAAAAGTTGGAGGTAAAGGGGCTAACCATGATGAAGAGATACACAACCTTGAAACTGTCATTGCAATAAAAATAATTTCCACTCTAGGGACCGCAGCTGCCTTGTCCACCCCCAATAACATTAGTTTTGGCCATGGGGAGATAATACATTTTAAAACCTCCCCTAAAAAGCCTACAATTTCCAATTGAAGAGATTCTAAACTGGGGCAGTAACAAAATAATATGTGAACCAGGTCTGCCTCCAGTGCCTGGCATCTACGGCATCGGGTCCCAGCCACGCCATCCCATTTTGCGATCTTTGCTGGGGTTATATACAGATCAAACAGGGTTTTATAATGTTGTGACTATAGATTCGAGGCGCACATGATTGCCTCTCCCATCTCAAGCGATCTCACAAACCCAGAGTCTGCCATATTCAGCCTATACCCCCATTTCCCATTCTGTTTCTCCAAGTAATCCGGAACCCTTTCTAGCAAACAGCCATATAACTGCGAGATGGAAGAGTTAGTGTTCCTCACCAATATTTCCAACAATCGTATTCGGTCAAAGCCGGCTATCCCCACATCTTTCTCATGAAAAAGTCCAGAATTGGTAGATAGTTTTAAAAATCCTGTGGCCCAGCATTAAACCTGCTACAGACCACCTCAAAGGGAGCAAAAAGATTCCCAACGAGTAGATCTCCTATCCTGCTCAGTCCCCCACTTCCCTTGTAAAATGCACTGTCATGAAATTTGATGGGCAGGGAGCGTATATCTGGTTTACTTACCCACCCCCAATTTCTTTCAGCCTATCGCCCAATTTTGAAATGTGGCATACAAAGTCTTTAAGCGAGTCCACTTGAAATAGTTTGGTTAGAAAAACTTCAGTAAGCACCCATGGGCTGCATTACCAATCAAAAGTCCATAAATGGAGGGAACATAACCAGTTGCTCGACCTTCTATTGCCTGACAGTTAAATAATATATTATAACACTGCAAAGCAGCAGCTAAATAATATAACAAATCCAATTGGCCGCACTCTGCTCGTCTTACCAGCAAGTTGCCCCAAGGAACAATGGTCCATGTAGTGGCGACGGCGAGTACGCCTGTGCCACAGTGTTCGAAGAAAGTAAGTGTCGCATTAGCCATCCCTGGACACGTGGTTCGAGGTAGTTGCCTCTCGTCAGCAGGGAGCAGGTGAGTGTATGGGGGTGCCGCGTAGACTGCCAAAAACGTATTAACAGGTAACGTACCACTCATGGCACGCAGGTTCTGGTCCAGGGCTCGTCAGCCCAATGGCTCAAGGTAGCCTTAATACAACAAATCCAATTGGCCGCACTCTGCTCGTCTTACCAGCAAGTTGCCCCAAGGAACTATGGCCCATGTAGTGGCGATGGCGAGTACGCCTGTGCCACAGTGTTCGAAGAAAGTAAGTGTCGCATTAGCCATCCCTGGACACGTGTTTCGAGGTAGTTGCCTCTCGTCAGCAGGGAGCAGGTGAGTGTATGGGGGTGCCGCATAGACTGCCAAAAACGTATTAACAGGTAACGTACCACTCATGGCGCGCAGGTGCTGGTCCAGGGCTCGTCAGCCCAATGGCTCAAGGGAGCCTTAATACAACAAATCCAATTGGCCGCACTCTGCTCGTCTTACTAGCAAGTTGCCCCAAGGAACTATGGTCCATGTAGTGGCGACGGCGAGTACGCCTGTGCCACAGTGTTCGAAGAAAGTAATGGCTAATGCGACACTTACTTTCTTCGAACACTGTGGCACAGGCGTACTCGCCGTCGCCACTACATGGACCATAGTTCCTGGGGGCAACTTGCTGGTAAGACGAGCAGAGTGCGGCCAATTGGATTTGTAGCTAAATAATATAACCTGAAATCGGGAAGCGCCCAACCCCCCCCTCTCTCGGCAAACACATGAAGATGTTGGCTCTCCTAGTTTTACCATACACCCAATTAAAACTTGTCACTAATCTATAATTTTTTTTAAACCATTTGTTATTGAACTCCAGTGGGACAGTGCGAAAAACAAATGACAATTTAGGAAGGAAAATCATTTTGACTAAGTTACATTTCCCCATTATAGAGAGTTTCAAACTATCCCACCACGTAAAATCCTTTTTGGCTTTCTCAAGGATGGGCACTAAGTTTAGATCTATTATACGCTCAACCTTAGCAGTAATACATATTCCTCATTTGTAATCCTACTATCTGTGGCAAGTGTATGGCTATTGATAAGTACTTGGGTTTTAGCCCGGTTGAGCAAAAACTCAGAATTTTCCATAAAGTCTTCTGCTATCTCCTCAACCGCCCGCAGAGCTCTGTCCGCATTGCTGCTAATTATCACAACATCATCGGCATAGACCAGGGTTTTCGTATCCCAGTCCTGTAAGCTGACCGGCATAATTTCCAGTGAAGATTCCCTCCTCCTTAAAAAAGGGTCAATGAATAACGCAAATAACAAAGAGGAGATAGGACAGGCCTGTCTAGTGCCCCTCTCTATTGCGAAAGGGTCAGAGTCGTGTCCCATTATTTGTAAGCAGGCTGTTGGCTAATTATACATTGTGCGAATTGCCACAATGAAATCTAGCCCCAAGCCATTTGCTTCCAGAACTTTCCGCAGAAAGGCCCATGACTCCCTTTTGAAGGCCTTTTCAGCATCCAGTAAGGCCACCCCCATAGGTTTGGCCAGGACTTTATTTGCATCAAATAAAGAAATTACCCTCTGAACATGATCTGTAATCCCTCTGCCGGAAACAAACCTGTCCTGCCGTTCTGACACCAATCGGCGTATAACGCCCGCTAATCGGGTGACAAAAAATTTGAGTATACCTTCACATCACCGTTAAGTAATGTGATTGTTCTATATGAGCCCATGACTGTGGGGTCCTAGCCTTTCTAAAAAATAAATAATTATATTAGCAATGCCCCAAGACCCGTGGGGAGGAATCCCAGTTTTAACATCATTAACAGCTCCTGATATATTTCTGTACAGAATACTGTATAAAATTCAAGGGGGACGTGGTCTGCCCTAACTGCTTTCCCAGATGGTAAGACGAACAAAGCTGCCTGTAATTCCTCAGGTAGTATAGCGCCTCCTGACCACAATCTCTCCTCGTTTGTAATATTACTCGATTGATCTGCTATCCCAATGTCTAATAGCATGGGGCCACAGTTGGGGGTGCCCCTGTAGAGATCAGCATAAAAGCCCCTAAAGGCCTCTCTAATTTCACAAGGATCGGTGACTATATTTCCCTGCATGTTCTTTACTTTACTAATACTGCCGGTCACACTCTGTTGCCGTGCCCTTATTGCAAGTAACAGCCCGATGCGCTCGCTATACTCATAGCGGCCCTGTTCTTTAGGCAGATACTCGGCAAAAATGTTCGTTTAAGTGAGCCTTAGTGCTAGTTATCAAAACGGGGGACGAGTCTTTCCCAGTTTTTACCAGACAGATTAATTCTGCTTCAAAATTACTCAATTTCTTTTAAAGCTCCTTACTACTTCCCAGCTCCTGCTTCTGTTTGATACTGAAGCTCAAGGTTTCACCCCTCACACTGGCTTTAAATGCGTCCCAAATTATCCCTGCAGAGGAACTTCCTTTATTCAGCTCAAAGAACCCCATGATCCAGAGCTTCAAATGTTTGACATAATCGGGATCCAGTAGCAATCCCCTCCCAAATGTCCATTTTCTAGGTACACGACACAGCCCTGTTGTATTAAGATCAAGAATAATTGGGTTATGATCAGACATTGCTCTGGGAGATAGTTCAACTTGAGCCCCTCTAGCCAACACGGGGGATACAAAAAAATTATCCAGCCTGGCAAAACTGCCATGGGGAGCCGAATAATAAGTGTATCCTGGATAAGGCGCCTTCAAGGAAGCCCACACATCAATCAGCCCTAGTTCCTACTGCAAACGGCTCAGGCATTTAAGAGACTGCTGCTTGTGCCCAACATATCTGTCTTCACTTCCGCATCCCCCCCGCCTTGAGCCATTTAAGTCCATAAACAACAAATGGCCCAGGCCAAGACGGGAGTTTGGGTGTCAAAAAATCAAACAAACTGAGATTGTCTAATACTGAGGCATAAATTGCACATAGAGTACATAGAGTAAAGGACCCACTACCCAGCTTGCATTCCATAATTGCCCATCTTCCCATCTTGCCTGCAGCATTATGGCCAGGGGTAATAACATTTCCTTTTACTAAGGTCAGAGTTTCTTGTGTCGTATAACTAGCCACCTTTAACCCAAAAGTGTTGAGGAGAGCCATGTCCTTACTAGCAACGTGGGTTTTTTGGAGACAATACACATCCGCTCTTAAAAAATTAATCCCTCTTGTATCTGCCTTCTTTTAACTTTATCATTAAGCCCACAGATGTTAGTGGAAGCAATTTGTAATCTTGCCATAGCACATAGAAGCTAACAAAGCCACCTGAAGCTTTCTCCTCGGTAAAGCAAATGTCAAACTACTGCCCAATCTAGTATTTTTTACTGGATCTGCTTTATAATCACCAGCTGACCACCGGCTCTCGTAGCTATATCCATATTCATATCCATGTTCATAGTGCATTTTTGGGGAAAAGAAAAATAGATAATCACACTTCCACTTATATCTACTTGCTGTGTATTGATAATCACACTGTTACACCACCAGCCACCGCCCCCACTCTCACCCCCTCCCTGACAAGCCCCAAACCCCCTCATCCCCCCACCTCCTCCCGCCAACCCCTCCCACTAGTGAAAGCAGCCAGATAAAACGGGTCTGTGTGATAGAGACTGAAGGCTGGCACCACGGGGGTCCCTCCTATCCCAACTCAGATGTACCCCCCCACACTCACGCTTCAAACTGCGCCCAGTGAAAAAGATAAACAAAACAAAAAGGGGAAAACAAAACATTAGAAAAAAGGATAGCCATCCCTAATATTACGATGATCAGGCCGACTCATAGAGAGGACCTCAGCATTTATACATTGCTACTGCCCGCCAAAACCTGACACAGATAATCTTTAGCTTTAATTTCCGAAGTAAAGAATTTAGCAGAGTCTCTAACAATTGTTTTCAGTCTGGCGGGAGCCAATAGGTATGCTCCAAAGCCTGCATCTTGAAATGGTGTAATCACCTGCCACAGGCGCCACCGGCGTTTGACTGCTTTATGACAAAAGTCAGGGCGCATGAAAAATGATGATCCCAGGTATGTCTGTCTTGCATCCGGGCGGGCTTTCTCAAAGATAGCTTGGCGAAGCAAAAAATTACTGAAAAAAACTAAGATAGCCCTTGGTTGTCTTGAGTCCCTGCCAGCCCGAACTTATTTATTACGGGTCATCGGGAATCGGTGTACTCTTTGCGCTTCCATAGCCCAGTCTCATCCTGAGAGTTCGGGAAAGGCAGTCTTTAAAAGTTCCAGCCTATAAGAGGGTAAATTGTCCCCCTCAAGACCTACATCAATTCCGAGAAACCAAAGATTATTCCTACGTTGCCGGTTTCCCATGTCCTCCAGCTTCCACTACACATCTGTTAATTGGGACTCATGCATCTTGACTTGCTCTTTCACCTCTGTGACCTCTGCCTACAAGGCTGTGGTCCTGTCCTCAATACAGCTTAGGCGCTCCTCAATCTCAGAAAATGCCTTCCCCGCCTTCGAAAGGCGCCTTCCAATTTTTTTGTAGCAAGTCTTGCCTTTTTATTATCTGCCCATGCCTCAGCCCGACGTTCTTTAATGGACTCCAAAATTAAGCTTAACTCTAAGTTTACAGGCATGGTGGCAGTTGGCTGTGCAGCACATGAAGCTATAACTGTCAGGGCTGGTGCTTCTTCTGGAGTCCCAACCATCTTAGTATGGGAGTAGTTCCATTTCAAGCTGTTGCCGATCAAATTCTTTGCTCTCCTCATCCGAGGGTCTGAGCTGCCTTTACGGGTCTTTTGGTGCTATGGGTACTTGAGTGCCATTCCAGGTGCTTCCAGTGTGCTGGACCCTGAGGTAGAAGAGTTAGTGACACTTGTTTTGCTAAAATATGAGTTAGGGGCCTCTGAGTCTGACCTATTTGTCAGGGAGAAAAATGTGTCAGCCCCGTCCAAGGTGAGATCATTCACTGCTGCTGTTCCGCACTGATCTGTGCTATTCCCCTTGCTGCCGTCCTCCTTGCTGCTCACTACCCCCTCGAGAGGTTGAGGGATGTAGTTGGCTCCAGCACTTTCAGATAGAGAAGCCTGACCTTCCACAATAAAGTTACTCAGTGAGTCACCCAGCCCTTCATTCAAGGTTTTTTCACATGGCTCTGGTGACGTCCCGCTTGAATCAACCTAGTCTGCTTCTGACTCTAAGGCTATCCCTGACCATGCATCAGGGCCTGTGGCAGCACCAAGACCTGCTTCACCCTGCTTCTCAATAGTGCCCGGGTGACTTGACCCACCTCCAGAATTCTTAATAGCAAAAAATTCAGTTATTACAGGCTGCAGCTGTGGTGTGAGCATCCTTAACAAGCCCCACAGCTCATTCCTCCATACCCAAATTTGCCCAGGTGTCTTTGATACCAACTTGATTCCTTCTCTTTCCTGCCCCCATAATTTCTACCCTGTGCGTCCTCACATGAGGGTGAGATGGCTTACCTAGCCCAGCAGTGGTCTGTTCAGGAGGAGAGTCCTGTCTGGCAGCCAGCGCGTGGGCTTCAAGTCTTGGCGAAGAACTTAGCACTTCTCCCCTGTCTTTCTGGGGTTTTGCAGGTTTTGGTGGCATTTCAGCACAAGCAGCCACCCAGACAGTAACGAAGCTGCAGCCAGCCACCAATCGAGCAAATCTTCTGGTAAGTCCCACCCACCCTCCAACAATGCTGAGACACCGTCGTGCACAAAAGAAACAATTGATGGACGGAATGCTGGACAATCCAAACATTCACCACCTGTCACAAGGATCTGGGTTTAATCCATCATTCTTTTGCTCACCACACCACCCCAGTTTGGACCCAGCCATATGCAAATCAGTCTTGACCCTGTTCCTTGTGGGAACAGTCCAGCCTGAACTGCCAAGCCAGGTCCTGCCTGGACCGGAAACAAGCATCCAGGGACCGGTTTCAGGGCATCACCCTTCATAAGCCAGGCTAGCTTGAATCCAGTGGTGTAGTGAGTACGAGACACACGTCTGGGCATACCTTTCCCACTTAGGGCGACATATGCAAAATAAATAATTGATGGACAGAATGCTGAACAATGCAAACATTCACCCACAGTCACAAGGATCTGGGTTTAATCCATCATTCTTTTGCTCACCACACCACCCCAGTTTGGACCCAGTCATATGCAAATCAGTCCTGACCCTGTTCCTTGTGGGAACGGTCCAGCCCGAACTGCCAAGCCAGGTCCTCCCTGGACCGGAAACAAGCATCCTGGGACCGGTTTCAGGGCATCACCCTTCATCAGCCAGGCTAGCTTGAAACCAGTGGTGTAGTGAGCACAGGACCCACGTCTGGGCATACCCTTCCCACTTAGGGCGACATATGCAAAATAAATAATTGATGGACAGAATGCTGAACAATGCAAACATTCACCCACAGTCACAAGGATCTGGGTTTAATCCATCATTCTTTTGCTCACCACACCACCCCAGTTTGGACCCAGCCATATGCAAATCAGTCTGACCCTGTTCCTTGTGGAAACAGTCCAGCCCAAACTGCCAAGCCAGGTCCTCCCTGGACCGGAAACAAGCATCCTGGGACCGGTTTCAGGGCATCACCCTTCATCAGCCAGGCTATCTTGAATCCAGCGGTGTAGTGAGCACAGGTCCCACGTCTGGGCATACCCTTCCCACTTAGGGTGACATTTGCAAAAGAAACACCGTCGTGCAGCAAGCTCCAGGACTGAAGAGCACCAGCCTGAAATTCTGCCATCTCCCGGCGCCAGGAATTCAGCCAGCCTACTGTGTTGGCTGCGTAAGGATAACCACGCAGCACAAGGCCCGTCAGCCCTGAGCCCCCGGCACAGGTAACTCTTAACAGGCAGCATCCGTGGGAGTATGGGGGTGAGAAAGTTCCGCAGGAGAGATTCATGTGATGTAACAATGCACCCGCCATTTTGCTTTCAAAGGGCGTTGTGTGGGGAGCCAGTGAAGCGGTGTGATGTGGGTGCAGCGTGAGATGTCAAGTATTAGTCTTGGAGCTGCCTTCTGGATAGTCTGGAGTCTGTGTAGGAGTTGTTTGGAGATTCCAGCATCGAGAGTGGTGCTGTAGTCCCACCGGTTGTTAATGAGTGTTTGCGTGATGGTCTGTCTGGTGTTCTGAGGCAACCTTTTCAAGAACTTTCGCAGCATACGCAGAATGTGGAAGCAGGGTAGTGCACACTGCGTTGACTTGAACCATCATGTTGAGCTTATCATCTATGATGATCCCTAAATATCTTGCGTGGTCTGTGGGTGTTAATCCTAGCTCTGAAGATATAAGATATATGTGAGGTCAGAATGGTTGCTTTAATAATTGAGTGGTTCTAATTATGTTTTTCTTGGGGTTTTTTAGGTTAAATTTCAGGCCTGGTGAGTAGTGCCATCTTAGTATGGATCTGCAGACACTTGTTTTAAAGAGTTCACTTTGGCAGGCACAGCATAGGTCATTCTGCAAGTAGTTCGAGTATGACAACACCAGGGTACAGATTAAGTATTTGAGGGAAGGTGAGATGTGTTGGATTGAGCAACTGCCAATTCCAGTAAATTTGTTTATAGTTAGGGGCTGTCCAGATGTCCTAGTAGTTCATTGCAGTGAGAATTACTTGGTGCAGTTAAAGGATCTGACGCTTTTGAAAAATATGAAGACAGATTTGAGGGAGCTGAAGTGTCTTTGCCAGAACCATCTGTACTGTAGACAAAGTTAATACTGTAGATAGCACCGTTTTTCAGTGTCAAAGAGGTATGCAGAAATCCGCTTTGAGGAAGTGCAGTCTTTCAGTAATGAAGGTGTATGTTCTTTTATTAGTTCTTTTATTAGTATGGAATTTAACCTAATGAAATTAAGTGATACTTTGATGAAGTTTTGAGATGAAAAATGCTGGTCGGGACTGGTGGGACAGAAAAACTCATCTGAGTAGAATATTTCTGTATGGCAGTTTTAGAGGCTAGCGGAGGGCACAAGGAAGGTTGATTACACAACTGGCCGGGTGGATCAGATCAAGGAAGGGACATGGGCAGGGGTTCGAGGAGTTCAGAGATTGCCTTTGTGTCTTACTGCTTTCTTCAAAGTCCAAGGGGGTGGTTGTTTGAGGTGGGATCATCATATTGTGGTTAGGTATTCTGGATTGGATGGTGAGGAGTTAACCATAGTCTCTAAGGCAATGTGCCAAAGATATGTTTTTTGCGAGAAACAAATGCCTCATTTAAGCAGTTTTTTGCATGTTCAGAAATGGTGTGGTTCCTGGTCTTCACCATCTCACACAGAGTGAGCTTGCGGCCAAACAATTGTAGGAGCATTGACCTCCAGGCTTTTTGGATGGGTGGTGCAGATCAAGCACCACAGCAAGAGAGACTAGTTTAGGTCAGCAAGGTGTAGAGTTAAGTAGGGTTGATAGGCTAGGGACTTTAGGTTAGGGTGCTCTATTGATAAGTGGGCAGCACATCGGCTACCTAGAGAGAGGGTCATGTTCAGGCCACACCAACCCTCCCAAGTTAGGGCACTTGCCTTACTGTGATTGTAAATGAAGAGCTTGTTGTTTCAGGTGCATAAGGCTTAAAGGAGATGTTACAGGGATCGTCAACAATGAGCAGGTGTGAGCTGGTTTGTAGGTTAGTGTAGAGAACAAGGATACTTGATTGTGCTATTGCTTGGCAGATCACATAGTGGAAGCCAGGTACCTCGAGGAAGCAGCACGCAGGAGCTGTGATTGTTCAGAGGTTGTTTTGGTAACGAAAGGAAGGTGTCGGAAAGAGTATTGTCTAGGGTAAAGTTAAGTAGAATCCTTTGGGGAAGTTCTTGGAGAACTGCTTTTGTGTAAATTTAGAGGTGGTGGTTGGGGGGATGTCATTATGTAATTAGGTATTCCAGTTTGTATATAAGGTGCTAATTATAATCTGTAAGGGAATGTGCCATGATTATGTTTTTTGTGATACATACCTGTCTCATTAAAGCAGTCTTTTTCACACTGCCAAACAGGTGTGGTTCCTGTGGTGTGCTGTCTTGTCCAATGTAAGATCATGCATGGAAGTTTGAAAGTGCATGCAGACCCATAGAGTTTTCAAAATTCTGAGGAGTATTCACTAATTTACATTTTGATGATGTTACAGCAAGTTATGCCTCATGGCCTTTGACACTGATTCAGTACCAGAAAGTGAAGTTGATATAACAATGGTAATGCTCAAAATAAATGTAACAATAAAGTTATGGATGGAATGCTTGAATTAATCTCAGCCATTGGTAATCACTCGGGCCCACATCCCAATCTATCATTATTTTGCACACCATGTCACCTCAGTTAGGACCCAGCTATATGTAAATTAGTTTTGACACTGATTTAATCAGAACAGTCCAACCCGAACTGCTGAGCCAGGTCCTCCCTGAACTGGAACACAAGCAGCACAGGACCGGTTTTGCCCTAGACATGAACTCATTAGTTGAGTACAGCTTAGTTCCAGTGACGGGACCCACGTCTGGGAACACCCGTCCCACTTAGAGTGACACACTACAATATACAATAAAGTGATGGACATAATGCTTGAATACATCTCAGCCACTGGTAATCACTTGGGCCACATCTCAATCCATCATTATTTTGCACACCATGTCACCTTTGTTTGGCCCTAGCCATATGCAAATTAACCATGACCCTGCTCCAATCAGAACAGTCCAGCCCAAACTGCCAAGTCAGGTCCTCCCTGAATCGGAACGCAAACAACCCAATACTTGTTTCGCCCTATTTATAGACTAATCAGCCAGGTACAACTTGGTTCCAGTGACACAGTGTGCATCGGACAGTGTATGGGCATACCCGTACCACTTTGGTCAACTCACTAAAGTATACGATAAAATGATGAATGGAATGTTTGAATTAATCTCAGCCACTGGTCAGCCGCATCCCAGCCCACTGGTGTAGTTTGCTTAGGGGTTTGGGTATGTGCGTTATTAAGCGCTAATTTAGTTGCAGGACATGAAACGGGCTGCAGGTTTTTTTATCCGGCTGCGATGCAGTGTGGTATTACGGAGCGTTTACAACTGATACGCATTATTTAAATTATAGCACATTGTTTTAAACAACCTCTTTTTTCATTTTAACGTTTTGGAATAGATTTTTATTTTTATATATCAAGTGCTGTGCAATTCTTTCCTAAAGGACTTTCTACGATTGAATTTAGAGTCTTAACATTGAAAATAAAGCAGGTTGTTGGGTGTATGTCCAACAAGACATATACAGTGTATAAAATATTTTGTGATATTTTTAACATTGCCTAAGTACATTTATATTTATGGCTCAGGTGATTTTGCGTTTTATATTTATCTATATATGTTTACTACTGTAGGGTTATTTATTGCAATTATCATTTCTGAATATACGTAGTGAAAACACACAAGAAAATTGCACTATTTGGTTGTAGGTGCCCCATGAGATTTATACATACATATCCCTGATGGTCTTATCCGTACATTATCACAAATGAGGATTTGACAAGTCAAACGTGTGAGAGAATACATTAGAGACGAATTAAGGACAAATAAAATATATATTTTACCGCTACAAACATTATGATGGATAAAATTACATGGTATGTTTTCCCTATATTTATCTTCACACGATATTGGGTATTTTTTAATATATGCGACTTTAACTCACCCTCCCTTCTTTCTTTTCATCCTGTCTTGGACATTATGTGTAAAAGTTGATCTTTTTAAATATGTTTTTAACATAATATCATGTTTTTGAAAAATAATAGACAAATCATTTGGGCCTGACCTTGCTTTTTTTTTTGTCTTTTGACTTTTGTTAATGACTTTTAAATAAACCTGTCATATTGTTTTGTTATACGTCGATTGTGTAGATAGTATGCTATTCCTTGCTTAATTTCCCTCTTGTTTTCCGTGTCTTTTGTATATTTTGTTTTCTATATTTTGTATTAAGTCAATATATTGCTCATTGTTAGTATTGTGCAAATGTATAATGTATATGTTGTATGATATGTGTGTTGTATGTTTGTAGTTTTGCATTTGTATGTATATGTTTTACAGCCCTAATGTTCACGTGTAGTGAACGAATCGCGTTCGCTGTCTGGTGATAAAATTAAGAAAAATAAAGATTACTTTTTGATTATATATGACTACTTGGATTGATATCTATTGGACATTGATTGGTGGTGTACTCCATGTGTATATGTTGGACTTTGCTAACCTTTTGGTCACATCTCTTGAAACAGCTAGTGCAGTGTTTGTGGACGTGGTACAGAATATGCACTATGGATTGTTTGGAACAAGGAGGGAGGTGGGGTTGGTGCTGTGGCTTGCTGTTTCACTCGTTTTGTATTATTTTCAGCCACTGATAATCACTTGGGCCACATTTCCATCCATCATTATTTTGCACACCATGTCACATTAGTTTGGCCCTAGCCATATGCAAATCAATCTTGACCCTGCTCCAAGCGAAACAGTCCAGCCCGAACTTCCAAGCCAGGTCCTCCCTGAAGCAACCCAATACTAGTTTAGCCCTATTTATGGGCTCATCAGCCAGTTACAGCTTGGTTACAGTGACACAGTGTGCACGGGGCCATGTTTATGCATACCTATCCTACTAAGGTCAACACACTAAAGTATACAATAAAGTGATATACAGAATGCTTGAATTATTCTCAGCCACTGGTAATCACTGAGGCCGCATCCCAGTCCACTGTTATTATGCACTCCATGTCACCTCAGTTTGGAACCAGCCATTTGCAAATCAGGCGTGACCCTGTTCCAATTGGAAAGGTCAAGCATTAACTGCCAAATAAGGTCCTGCCTGAACCGGTAAACAAGCAACCCAGGATCGGTTTCACCCTATTTATGGGCTCTTCAGACAGGTACAACTTGGTTCCAGTGACACAGTGTACACGGGAGCCATGTAGATGCAACAGGCAGATCAGCTCAAGGAAGCAGCAGGTGGAGCTGTGACAGTTCAGGGGTTACTTTGGTAAAAATAGAAGTTGTTGGAAAGAGTGTTGTTCAGGGCAAAGTTAAGCAGAGTGCTTGGGAGAAGCTCTTGTGGAACTGCTTTTATGTAAATTTAGAGGAGGTGCTGGGTGGGTAGTAATGTAGTAAGGTATTCCTGTTTGTATATCAATCAATCAATTGGGTTTTTTGAGTGCGCTACTCACCCTTGAGGGTCTCATGGCGCTGGGGGGCCAGGGTGGTATACGAGCAGCTCCGTTGATCATTCGAAGAGGCAAGTCTTGAGGACCTTTCTGAACTGGTGCAGTGTCAGGCTTCGCCGGATGTGAGGGGGGAGTTTGTTCCAGGTCTTGGCTGTGAGGTAGGAGAAGGATCTGCCCCCTGCTCTGGCCCTGTGGGTGCGAGGGACCATGGCTAGGGCGTGGTCAGCAGAGCGGAAGTTTCTCTTGGGGGCGAGGAAGGAGATTTGTTTGTTGAGATATTGGGGTTCGGTGTTATGGAGGGCTTTCTAGGTGTGTGTGAGCAGTTTGAAAGTTATTCTTCTTTCAACGGGGAGCCAGTGGAGGTCGTGGAGGTGTTGGGTGATGTGGTCCTGTCACGGGTAGTCAAGGATAAGTCTGGCTGCGGCGTTCTGGACGGTCTGGAGTTCAGGCAGGAGTTTTTTGTTGATTTTGGCGTAGAAGGCATTTCCGTTGTCCAGCCTGCTGGTGATGAGTGCGTGGGTGACGGTCTTCCTGGAATCAGGGGAAATCCATTTGAAGGTCTTGCGAACTATGCAGAGCATGTTGAAGCATGTGGAGGAAACAGCGTTGATCTGGCGGTTCATGAAAAGTGAAGAGTCGTGTATGATGCCGAGCGTTGCGTGCATGGTCCATTGGGGTGGGTTTCTGAGGGCGGGGCCACCAGGTCTTATCCCATGCAGAGGGGGTGGAGCCAAGGATGGGGACTTCTGTTTTCTCTGAGTTGAGCTTCAGGCAGCTGTTGCTCATCCAGGTTGTGACATGTTTCATCCCTTCTTGGAAATTGTGCTTGGTGATGTCGGGTTCCTTGATGAGGGAAAGGATGAGCTGGGTGTCATCGGCGTATGAGACTATGTTGAGTCTGTGGTTTCTTACGATGGCTGCGTGGGGCGCCATGTAAAACGGTGAAGAGCATGGGGCTGCGGGAGGATCCTGATCTCTCTCAGGCGGGAGTCTTACTCTTTGTGTTCTGTCTGAGAGGAAAGATTGAATCCAGTCTAAGGCTGTGCCTTAAATGCTGGCGTCGTGGAGCCTGGAGGCTAGTGTGAATGGGAGACGGTGTCAATAGCTGATGAAAGGTCCAGGAGGATGAGGGCTGCTGTGCTGTCTTGGTCCAGGAGAGCGCGGATGTTGTCAGTGGTGGCTATGACGGTGGTCTCAGTGCTGTGGTTCCTGCAGAATCCTGATTAAGAGGAGGGTGTTGACAGCTTTTTCAATGACTTTGGCGGCAATAGGGAGTAGTGAAATGGGCCTGAAGTTCTTGAGATCTGTCGGGTCTGCGGAGGGCATCTTTAGGAGGGAGTTGACTTTGGTGCATTTCCAGTCATCGGGGAATGTGGCGGTCTCGAGGGAGCAGTTGATAGTTTGTGTGCGGTGGCTATGGCGCACCTGTGAAATATGTGCGTCGGGCAGGGGTCAGTAGGGGCTCGGGAGTGGATGCTTTTCATTGTCTTAACAGTGTCTTCTATGGGGAGAGGGGTCCAGGTGAAGAGGGTCTGTTGGATGTCGTCGCTGGGTTTGGGAGTTGTGGCAGTGCAGTGGTCTTGGCCATCAAAGTTGTCGCAGAGCGTCTTTATCTTGAGGTGAAAGAAGGAGCTGAGTTTGTTGCAGAGGTCTTGGTGGGACGTCGGCTGTTTCGCTGTTGGGTCTGGCGAATTGTTGTATGATGGCGAAAAGTTCCTTGGAGTTGTGGGAGTTGGAGCGGATTCTGTCTTGGATGAAGTGTCTCTTTGTTTATTTGATGAGTTGGTGGAGTGCTATGGTGGCTGCCTTGTAGGCAGACCGAGTTTCCGGGGTTTTGTTGTTTCTCCACAGGTTCTGTTGTTTCTATATAAGGTGCTAATCATGGTGTGTAAGGGAATGTGCTAGTGGTATGTTGTTTGTGATACGCGTCTCTTTCATTAAAGCAGACGTTTTCACACTCACAAAGTGGTGTGGTTTCTGTGGTGTGCTGTCTAGCCCAAGGTAATTTA
Organism: Triturus cristatus; assembly: GCF_964204655.1. Taxonomy (NCBI): domain Eukaryota; kingdom Metazoa; phylum Chordata; class Amphibia; order Caudata; family Salamandridae; genus Triturus; species Triturus cristatus. The sequence goes on along the minus strand of NC_140591.1, from coordinate 138,244,843 downwards.
CATCCTTACGATGTTGCAGTAAGTGATGTCACATGGCCTTTGGCATTGATTCAGTTTCAGAAAGTCAATGTAACAAAGTATATCTCTTTAATCGTCAATTATTCCCATGACTACCGCTCAATATCATTATTTTGGTGGTTGTTCTTGTTATGATCATTGTCTTTTTACCTCTGTATCCATTTGCATCTATATTTTGTGCTGATCTCGCCAATATCTTGGAAGCCTTACTTTTTTCCATTTGTCTTTGCTTTCTGAACATGTGTAATGTGCTCTGATACCCGCATGGGTCATGTTCGTGCTATATAAATCTTTTATAATAAATAAAAATAAAATAAGTGCTCAAAATAAATGTAAGACAGTTTTAAAAAAGCTGCACTAAAATAAAAATGGCAACAAAATTATACTCTATATACAATACACTTAGCTGTTTGAATAAACATTGAATTTGGAGCATTTTGTCTCCTGTGTAAATAGGGATCGTTCACTGAGCAATAGGAGCAGGAAATGGTTGCCCTTAGAGTAGAACATCCTTATGTTTATAGTACTCGTGAGAAAAATAGTGTTAACCTCAGTATTGATCAGTGGGCTTGACTACATAAAGATCAAAGTCAAGAACACCGGCATGCTGTGGAGACTCATCTTAAAAATGAGTGGGTCAAGAGAAAATGGTTAAGTACTATCATATAATATGATTAAAAAAATGTCGAAGAATGAGAGGGTCCTTAGCTTTATGACAACACATTACTGAACCGTGAATTTAGCTACATTTATACAACTTTAGGTAGAAGTGGTATAACATTAGTCATGGCATTTCAGAGTTTGGCTTTGAATCAGACTGTTGTGAGTGGCAGGCTGTCACAGGCAAATTGAATACATTTGCAATGTACAAGAAATAAAGGTGAAATTTGCAGCCCAAAAGAACAGCTGTGGAATGGTTGACAGAAGTTGCAACCAGACAAAGAGCCTGATTTAGAGTTGTGAGGGCGAACTATCATTCCTCGGTCATGGAGGGTCAGATCCGTCTGTCAGGCTGATGGATTTCCGTTTCCTGTATGTAGTGTTTGGCCTGAAGGAATGCAATCCATCAACATGGAGGATAGACTGTCAGCTGATTCTCAGGTCTCTGCCGTCGGTCCCACCATCTACTACTGACTGATACAATTCTGTCAATGTTGGTATGGCGAACATGTCATAATTAGGGTTCTGGGCATCAGAGTGGTATGGAGTGATCCTAATAACTGAGGACAGGGTTTCTGATTTTGACAAGTCCGTCAAAATGCACATGCTTAAAATCAACTAATCAACCACACCTGCAGCTCCCACCACAAGACTCTACTCACACCACACAAAACATTTACCACTCACAGCACGCAGCACAGCTCTTTGTTACAAAAACCAAAAGATGTCTGGAAGATGACAACCCAGTTCTCACAAAATGAGTAAACTCTTATGGCTGATGATATAATTAGGGTAGAGCCACAGCTGTTGGGAGGCCTGGTACAGAAAAGAACTATGAGGCAGAGAAGGGAAATGTGGGCCAAAACTGTGGATAAGGTGGTGCAACATCAGACACCTCCAATACCAGATACTCACAGAAGGACATCTGTAGGTGGTGGAATGACGTGCGACGGACAGTCCCTTCCCTTGCTTCGAGGGTACGCCAAGATACCTTGGCAATTGGTGGCGGCTCTCCAAGGTTCATTAACCTCATGCCGTAGGAGGAGAAGGTGTTGTCTATACACTACAATGAAGGGATTGTGGTAAATACAGGCAAGTCAAGACTGGTAAGAACAAATATTTCCTCTATATCACTAACAGTTTTATCCTCTACCAGCTCTGCCACTCCTGTTTCCTAACCAAAATTTTCACACTAATCTCAATGGGGACAATTCACAGAACTAATCTACGACAAAATCCTAAACTTACTACTTTTGGTATTCACAGAAGGCATTTAGTAGTAGGAAAGTTAGTATTTTGTCTTAAATTAGGATTTTTTCTTAAGTAAGTATTTTGTCTTAAGTTAGGATTTTCCCTTAAATTAGTATTTTGTCTTAAATTTTGGTTTTAAAACAAATTCCTAATTTCAGACAAAATCCTAATTTAAGACACATGCATTTCTATATTATATCTATTACAACTCAATATATCCACTACCTAATCTCAATCTACCATTTCCTCACTGTGTTTCACCAAGTTCGTTACACAAACTGAGACAAGAAAAATATCTAAACAGTGCAATTTGTGGCACTAAACACACTTGCCCTTATGTAACATCTGCATTTAACAATTTACTAATGCCAAAGTGCTAACCACTTTAATCTCATTCTCATTCCACAGAATATTTGTATTCATATATTACAATTTTTAAAAAATCATTTCTGGTAGTGTAACATATCAAATGAATCCATCCTCTTAGGCCTATCGTGTAGCAGTTTTGGCTTTGAAAATACTGCATTGCTTCATTTTTGTTTTTTTCATTTTCTTAACTCATATTGTTGAAATATAATTTTTTCCTGTGATAAAGAAAGGGAAGCCAATGTCAAAGTTACATTTGGAAGATATTTACCCATTTGACATAAGTACTATCCCTGTCTTTAGAGATATAAGAATAAATAATTACTTCATGTCTCAAGCTATGGATTATAAATTTTTATTATAATTAATTCAACGCAGAATGACATCATCTACAAAGAGGTTTTTCTACAAATGTGTATTGATAGGTCACCCAAAACCATAAGAAATGTACATGTGTCTGCTGACAAGAGTGTTTTAGCTATCTCACTCAAGACTCACTATATTAGGGATATATATATATATAATAATAAAAAAATAGCTCTCATGTAGCATCTCCATTCTTTCTATCACAATTAAAACTACTTATATTAAATGCTGTTGTAGTACCAGAGAATTATGTAGCACAGATATCGTTCACTCACACCTACATATTTTAAGAGTTTTAAATCTAAATAAGATAATAATGCCATTTCTCATTAACTTTATAGTGACTCATTATAAAAGTTTAGATATTAAATATGAAAGAAATTCAATGATGGATCTAAGCCAATGTATGTCCTCTATAGCAATACTATGTTATGCATTAATTATTAAGTTTGGAATACAACAGAATAAGGGACTTCATTTGACAGTACGATGGTAAGGTATATTTCTCTGTACTGTGCAAAGCTCATAGATGTGAGTCATAATAAACACCACAGTATTGCAGGCACAAATTCTAAAATCGGAATTTACATTGCCTTTTTTATAAATAATGTTATTAGGAAAACAGTATTATGAAGGTTCGAATGTGTAAGGATCATTATTGAAAAGATGTTATGATTTTGAGAAAGAAATTCATCAAACTAACAGTAAATCGGACACCAAGCTCTGTAATTATTATAATAAAACCTAGAATTTACTATACAGTGTTGGACTTGGCTTTTTCTGCAGTTTCACCTCCAAAGGCTTTGCCTTTACCCATCATGTGTTCTGTACCTGTGTTTGTAGGCCTTACGACTCTGCACACTTTACTTACAGCTAACCAGTGCTAAAGTGCTTGTGCTTTCTCATTTAAACATTGTAATATTGACATACACTCAATTGACATATTTAATTTACTTATAAGTCCCTAGTAAAGTACATTTACATGTACCCAGGAACTGTAAATTAATTGCTACTAGTGAGCCTGCAGCACTGATTGTGACACCAACTTAAGTAGCCTTTTGAACTATATCCCAGGACTGCCACTGCAACCTGTGTGTGCAGTTTTGAACTGCCATTTCGACATGGCAAAATACGCCTTTTGCTAGGCCTAAACCTTCCTTTTTAATACAAATAAGTCAGCCCTAGGGTAGGTCCTAAACAGTCTATAGGGCAGTGTGCAGTGAAACTTAATAAGTTGGACATGTACTTTTAAGATTTCCATGCCTTGGTAGTGAAAAACTCTTAAATTCGTTTTTGCTACTGCCCAAAAACCTTTATTGAAAGATTCAGCATAACCAGAATACAAATCTGCATCAAGTCAGAGCATCATGCATGATGAATCAATTACATGGCACAACACCAGAGCAAAGAGACCGATCAAATAAAGGCATAATCCAGTACAATACGAAAAACACATCAATAGGCCAAACAGAACAGGGATAATGTAATGTCAGCACCTAGAGGAGAGAGCAGGACCGACTCCAGAGCATAGGGGAGAGAAGGGGAGATAGCTGCTGACCAGCACCGGCGACCGCCGCGGGCGGAGTGCTGGCGGGGAGCGCGGGGGAGACAGTCTGGCTAGGAGGAGAACGGGTACGAAGGTATGTCACCAGGGGACCCCATATGTCTAGAGGACGAGATCTAGCAGGCATAAGATCCCAGAATTCCGATAGTAGGGTCCGACATCTAGAGGCATCCTCGAGCCACTGGGCGAATTTAGGTGCCGGTGTGCGCCCCCATCACATAGCCACCCTGCGCCGCACAAGAACAAGCAACATTGCAGTCAGTCGGCGAGAGGCATCCGGGCAGAATTTAACGAAGCCCAGCAGGCAAAGCGGTGCGTCAGGCCGAACCAGCGAAGAGGTGATGTCAGAGATAGCAGTGAAAACCTCCTGCCAAAAATCAGACACTCTGGGGCATAGCCAGGCCAGATGAGCAAAATCAGCAGCAGGGGCAGAGCAGCGCAGGCATCTATCGTCGGGGACGAGTCCCAGTTTATGTAGCTGAGCGGGGGTGCGATATACCCTGTGTAAGTGTATAAGACAAAGGCGATAATTGGGAGATAGTTTTTTAGTCTGGTTGCAGCAATAAAGCCAGTCAGCTTGAGAAATGTCTTCACCAAGGTTCTCACCCCACGAGCGCGCGGTCGGTGGAAATGGAGGCGGTCGACAGGGTGATGGCATATAATTTGGTCACCAGCTTCTTGGGGAAGGGGGAGGAATTAATGAAGTCGAGAGTGGGCATCGACGGAGGAGGCTGGGGGAACGTGGGATGTAACTCCCTGCAAATTGCCCGCAACTGATAAAAGAGCAAAGTGTCCAAAGGGCCTGAGGAGGCTGGAAAAGAATAGAAAGAATTTCCAGGGTATAGATCCGCCAGTGTCGCAAGTCCAAGACGGGCTACATGTCTGGACATGCCAGATGGTTGGAGAGGAGGTAAGGCAGGGTGGCGTACAATCGGCATAGCGTTAGCAGATAACATGGGGGAATTGGAGAGGCGACGCAGACCCAGCCAGGCCCAACGCAGTGTCTCAACCGTGTCCACTTCAGCTCGCGGACGAGTGGCCAGGGCAAACAGGGCAGTGTTTAACGGCCAAGGGGCCGCGAGGTCAGTCTCGACCGCGACATGTGGCTGAAAAGGAGAGGGGTGAATCCAAAAGTGAAGAAAGCTGGCCTGGGCGCATAAAGCATAGAGCTTAAAATTGGGAGCGCCCATGCCACCAACAGACATGGGGAGTGTGAGGATGTCGTAGGCAATCCTGGGTTGCTTGTCAGTCCAGACGAGAGATATAATCAGGGAGCGGAGTTTACGGAAAAAATGCGCAGTTAGTGGCAAGGGGATATTCGAAAAGAGGTAAAGAAACTTTGGAAGGACCACCATCTTGGCGATGGCGATACGACCAACCAGAGACTAGGGGAGCCGATTCCAGTGAGGTAGTTTAGACTCGAGCCAATCCACTGCGCATCCGAAGATGGCTCACCAGAGATCATCCAGGTCTCTACTCAGCCAAATACCCAGATAGCGAGTGGGGCCGGAGGCCCACACGAAAGGAAAGTCTGGGGTAAAAGGCTTAGTGGCATCCGTGAGCGGGAACAGAACTGACTTGTTCCAGTTCACATGTATGCCAGGCAGACCACTGAACCGTATAATCTCCCGCATTAGAGGGCTGAGGTTGTCTTGAGGGTGGCGGACATACAGTGTAATATCATCCGCATACATAGAGACCAAGAGGGAGCAGGTCGAGAAGCCAATGCCCCCCTGTGTGTGGTGTTGCCGGAGACGGGCAGCGAGTGGCTCCATCGCAATAGCGAAGAGCATAGGGAAAAGCAGGCACCCCTGCCGAGTACCCTGACCAACCGAGATGGGGTCGGCGATCTGGCCGTTGATACAAAGACAGTCAGAGGGGCTGGTATAGAGGAGTGAAATCTTCTGAATAAAGATGTTAGTGAAGCTGAGGCGAGGTAAAAGAAAGAATAAGAAAGGCCACTCAAGTGTGTCGAAAGCCTCAGTGGCATCGAGCAAAGCCGCGACAGCTGGAAGACCAGGGTTAATCTGATGGAGAACAGAAAAGATTGTTCGGAGATTATGAGACATGGCGCGGCCTGGGATGAAACCGGACTGGCCCGGAAGAACGATGGTAGGCATGAGGAGGAGGAGTCGGGAGGCCAATAACTTTGCAAAGATTTTGTTATCTATGTTAATCAAATCTCAGCAGTCTGAAGCCTTGTACGGCTTAAGTAGAAGAGTTATCATCGCCTCAAAAAGCGATTGCGTGAAAAGGCCATTGTCAAAGGATACATTATACATAGCGGCCAGATGCGGCTCGAGCAGGGATGCAAAGGTCTTGTAGAACGAGGCGGGGAGGCCATCCAAACCTGGGGGCTTTGTCGCCGGGTAAGCTATTTATGGCTGCAAGTATTTCTTCCCTAGAGAAGGGCACATCTAAAAATTCACGGTGGTAATCCTCAAGCCAGACCAAAGCAATAGTGTCACAAGAGGGAGTGGAGCCCACAGAATATAATTGCGAGAAATAGTCCGTAAATCTGGTCATAATTTCCTTAGGAGAGGTGGCTCTGGTGGGGCCGCCATCCCTGAAGGCCCTAATAAATGACGCGGCACGAGGGGGATGGGGGAGGTTGGCCAAGGTCCTGCCAGGCGGATCACCCTCACCGAAACGGCGAGCCCGGACCTCCCTACCAAGGAAAGAAATTTCCCGATCGGCCTCCTCAGTGAATTCCGTATGTTTTTCACTCAGAAGAGCGAGATTATCGGGGCTTGGATGGGTTGCCTGAACAGCGTCCAGAGCCTTAATATCAACTTTGAGCCTGTGTAAAGTGGAGCGGATGGAACGAAGGCCACCAGATTGTTTTGAGATACATTTGTCTCTGATCACAGTCTTGAAACCTTCCCAAAAAGTGGATGCCGAATCTACGGAGCCGACATTCAAGTCGAAATAGTTAGTAATAGCGGATTGGATCTCATCACAAAAAACGGAGTCACGAAGAGCGTTCGGCGGAAGCCTCCAGGTAAAGCAACACTGAGGGGAGTGGGGAAGGCGGAGACGAAGCTGGACCGGTGACATGATCAGAAAGAAGTACGAGCCATATGGTCAGCAGAGGTAAGCCAAGTGAGGACATCAGGGGAGGTAATCCAAAGATCAATACGAGACCAACAGCCGTGGGCGCCGGTGACGCAAGGGCCCTCCCTAGCTTCCGGCCACATGTGACGCCATGCATCACATAACGAGTAGTCGGTGAGGATTGACTGGAGGAGAGAGGTGGAGCGAGGGTGGGATAAGTAGGGGCCAGAACGGTCCAAGTCAGCCAAAAGTGTGACGTTAAAATCTCCCCGCCAGAGAAGGACTGCCTCAGCACAATCAAAAGAAGTTTCACACTAGTCTATTATGACCCCAGACAATTTGAGGCCAGAGGCAGGGAATAAGGAAACTCCAGACACATCTGTGGGGGAACCTCTAGAAGTTTCACCCACTCCAAAGTGGGCACCAGGTATAAATAATGGACCCTCAGACCAACTCTTCAGGTCCCACCTGGGCCTCTGGAAGACTCAGCAGAAGGACTGCTTTGCGGCACCGCTGCTGAGAGGACAACCCTAATGCCCTGCTTCAAGGAGGACTGCTCTGCTGCCGGAGCAAGAAGGACTGGATCTGCAACTTGAACCAAGGACCCCCAGAGTTACTCCAAGGGCTTGTGGCTGACCCCCAGTTCAGAGCTACAGGGTCAACAACACTTTTGAATCTTACACCTGGACTCTGCCTGTAGTGAGCCCTGACCCCCCCTTGCAGCTCCTTTTCAGAAACAACGCAGAATGATGCAACTTGCTCAGGACCTCAGATAGCAGCCCTCAAGGCTCCTTTTTGGAACCCACGCAACTCGACACAGGACCTTGCATCACAGCACTTGCAGGTCCTCATTGCCCAGCTTGAAGGACGTGAGGTACAATTCTCAGTGGGACAAACCTGGTCCATATATCCAGCCCGTGCTCCACCATTGTTGTTGTGACTTTGACCTGGTCCAGAGTAACCAGGTAACCATAGTTGGCACTATCTGCTTTTAGGTGCTATTTTTACCTAAATGTTTAAAATTCAATGTATACTGTTCTACTGATTGAAGTTTTGTCATTGTGGTGTTATTTTATTTATTATATTTTACTCTATTTTTCTAAATTGGTGTGGGATTTTGCTTATGATGTGTTTTCACTTTACTGCTGTTTGAGTGCTGCATAAATACTTCACACATTGCCTCTGAGTTAAGCCTGACTGCTTTTGTGCCAAGCTATCAGAGGACTAAGCACAGGTTATTTAGAGACTTTATGTGGTTTGTCCTGACAGGGATTGTGGCTGTTGCTTGAATAGGGTTTCACCCCCTAAACCAACATCCCAATTTCTCACATACAACAAACTAGAGTAAATTTTTTTTTAAAAGGTCTAACAACCAGATCTGAATCCTCATTATGATCTGCACTGGCTACTCAGCTTGAGAACGGAAAATCTGAAACCTTCAGTGGGAGCAGAACGCCTACCAGTGATGAACATCTAGAACAGCCTGGCCCAACAGATTAGGGTGCCAAAGCACAATGCTTCTCCCTCTCCCTGAGGACACAGCACCAACTAGATTCAGCAGAGCACTATCCCCATTAGCTACATCACTGATACCTCAAGCTCCCTTTGGCCCCACGACACCAACAGCAGTGGCCTGGCTGCTGTGTCAATACCTGCTGTGTAGTCAGGATATATACTACACCAGTGGTCACCCAGGGTAGGTCACAGGGTGGTTTAGAATGGGCTGGGGCAGGACCCACTAGAAGAAGGCTCAGTGTAACTCCCCCTAGGGCCCACATCTCAAACCAACCTAGACCCGCTATCACACATTCTGCACCGGCTATCAGATCACCCCCAAACCCTTAACATCCTGCCCGCATAATCCTCCCGCACTCCAGGCTATTGAAATGCCTACTAGGGCCCTCAGCACTACCTTGGAAACGTCCAATAGGGCCCAGAACTCTGATCTATTTAACCTCACCACTAAGCGGCCAATCCAGTCTGACAGAATCGCTCCCACCCTTTCGGCCCGCTGCCCGCAAGGTCTTCCCTCTCTTAGGGATGGTCGACCCAGCCCCCCAAACTCTGGCCGAACCGCTCACCTGAAAACGGCCCTTGGCCCGCCACGTCTCACCCCCAGGTCACCAGCACACCCTATCAGAATCGCTCCCTTGCAACTGGCACCCTGCCTGCCTGAACCTACCTCTCTTAGAGATATTGATAATCTCCACCGCAGAGCCACTGAATTAACCCTCAGAATCCATATGTCCATCCTGGACCTAAAGCACCTCCTTCACATCACCGAACTTTCCTTCTCGAATCTCCGGTTCTTGCAGAACGAAACTCTCATACCCCCCGCCAAGCCACTCCTTCACCCACTTTCACTATCCCTGAGACACTTGCAACCCTGCAAGCAACCCTGCCACCTCTCGGGGGAGGAAATCATTGCTCTCCTCCATACCTACAAACCCACCCCTGCCACGCTTAACCCGTCACACCTCACGGAAGAAGAAGTGGCTGACCTCCTCATTAGCTACGTGTCTGCCTTGACAACCCCATGCCCCTCAATCCTGAGGGAGGAACACCCTATACGCTCGGTAGCAACCAACCACAACAGATCTGCCACCCTCTGTGTCAGAGGGGTGGTCAATAGCAACCTAGCTGAGTTCCCATCTCTGAGTCTACCCCTGACACTCACTCCTACCCTTCCCTAACCAGCCTCCTAATAAACTGCAGATCAGCAGTAAAGCATGCATCTGATGTCACTGACCTCATCCTGAGACATAAATCGTACTTAGCGGTCCTGACGGAATCTTGGCTCAAGGAATCCTCTTCGCCCTACCTAGTCCTCTTAGTCCCACCCAATTACAACATCGTAGGAATGGACAGGCACTCAAAGGAAAAAGGGGGTGGCATTGCTTGCATCTACTGCTCTAACCTCCTGGTTACGGAACTGCCGGTAGACCCTACAGACTCCTGTGAATACCTTGCACTCTCCGTCTCCTACAACACCTCCCAACTGTGCAAACTTCACATATTTTACCACCCCCAGGCAAGAATGACACCTTTAAGGACCTCCTCATGGAAATTATCACAGCCAAGGTTTCTCCAGACTCTAATGACATTTTCCTTGGTGACTTCAACTTACACTGGAACGATCCCAAGGACCCTCAGGTCAATGCCATCAGAGACTTCTTGGCCGACAAAACCCTTACCCAAGCCTGTTCTCTCCCTACTCACTCGAAAGGTGCCACCCTACACTGGATCATTGCTAAGGAATCAGTGGGCAAAATTATCTCTATTGACCCGTTTGATTGGTCAGACCACCACGCCATCACCTTCCTCCTGCCCAGCACTCACAAGGCATGGACACCTCAACCCATGATTCCCAAACAATGGGTTAGAGACAAAAAAGAACCTTGATCATGGGAAACTGTCAGCGCATTGTGAAACCGACCTCACCCCTCCTCCCCCCCCCACCCCAGTGCACCTCGGTCGACAACCTAGCGGATCACTATTCCTCAACCATATCCGACATTCTCAATGACCTGGCACCACTGAATTTAAAAAGAACCCAGATCAAGGACAGGAATCCCTGGTTCAGCGGATCCCTCAACAAGAAGAGGACATCCCTTCGAGAGACTGAACGAATCTGGAAACAACACCCATCAAATGCTTATAATAAGAAAATACTCAACTCAAAAAAAGAATTCTTCAGAACGGAACTCGAGAATGCCAAAAACCGACCTCGCAGTCGCAAGCTGTTCGACTAAGTCAAACACCAATCCAACCTAGTGAAAACCTCCAAGGAAACACACAAACCCCTAATATCAAGCGAGGAATTTTCTTCCTTCTTCTGCGACAAAATCTCTGCCCTAGGAAATGAACTTAAATCTGCAACTCAAAACCAAAATCAAAATCTGCCAGCTCCACCTCCTCTCCACGTGCTGTCTTCCCAAACCTCACCCAAAAATCTAGCGCACTGGTCCAACTTTAATTACTATGACGAACACTCTATCTCGAAAATTCTCGCCTCCTTACACCCGAACAACCACTTCAATGATCCTCTCCCCTCTAACTGCCTAGCAGCCGCCTCGCAGGCTATCATTCCCTCCTGGCCCCCAATAATCAACACCTCCCTCCAACAGGGCTCAATTCCTGATTCACTCAAGGCCGGCCAAGTTGTCCTAAAAAACCTACCTTGGACCCTGCTTCCGCTGAGAATTACAGACCCATATCCAACATCCCACTCCTTGCCAAAGTTCTAGAAAAATTTGTGCAACAGCAGCTGAGCCTACATATTAATAACTTCCACCTGTTAGATGACTTCCAATCCAGTTTCAGACCTGGACACAGCATGGAAACCACCCTCCTCCACATCATGGATGACGCCCTCCAAGCCCTCGAACAAGGCAAAACCTGTTTTCTAATCCTCCTAGACCTATCTTCTGCCATTGTTACGGTTAGCCACGAAATCCTCCTTGAATGAATCAAACTCAGGATGGGGTTAGATGGCACCGTTCTTGAATGATTTAGATCCTTTCTCCAAAATCGCTCTCAGAGAGTCCTCATCAACGGTAATCTTTCCGCCTCCTCTCCGGTCACGGTTGGAGTCCCCCAAGGATTAACCCTCTCCCCTACCCTCTTCAATCTTTACCTTGAACCACTCACCGAGGTACTACGTGCCGCCAATATCTCCTACCTTATGTACGCAGACGATACACAGATCTATATCAAAATCTCCTACCCTGAGGACATTTACTCCTTGAATGAGGCACTGAAGCTGACAGTCCATTGGCTCACCGCCAACCAGCTTAAACTCAACGCAAATAAAACCGAATTTCTCCTAGTCTCCCCACTCAAAACCAATCCTGACATCCAGGAATGGATCAAAAGCATCACAGCATTAAACTGCCCTCCCACCATTGTTGACTCTGCGAAATCCCTTGGAATAACCCTTGACGGCAGCTTGAACATGTGTGGCCATATAAATTCGATGGCCAAGACGGCCAGATTCCACCTGAGCTACCTAAGAAACCTAAAACCCTTCCTTGAAGCTTCCGACCTCAAAACGGCAATCCAGGCTCTAGTCATTTCCAGACTAGAATATGGATGCTCCACTTTCGCAGGGCTACCCAAGAGCTCCCTGGCCCCACTGAAAGCCTGCCTCAACACCGTCACCAGACTCCTAACTGGCTCAAAGACATTCAACCACATTACTCCCTACCTCTAAACTTTGAACTGGCTTCGCCTGGAGGCCAGAATCCAATTTAAACTGGCCTGCATTACTCACAAAGATCTCTACTCCAATTCCCTTGCTTTTCTCGCCTATAAACTTGTGATATCAGGCGGAACCAGAAACTTCCGATCTGCCAAAGACCTATTGCTGCAACCAGCCCGCTTCTGGAAGAAAAAAACCTACAATCGGGCCTTCTCTGGGGCCGCTCCAAGAATCTGGAACTCCCTCCACCCGCCATCAGAAGACTTCCGTCCTCGGCACACTTTAAAAAGGAGACCAAATCCTTCTTAATGGGCAAATACCTCGTCTTATGATTAAATCTCAATCACTGTAGCAACATGTTTCCACCCTCCACCATGACATCATCCACTCTACGGAGGATACCTATTATTGCACTCCTGGGTCTCCCACCGAAGAGTTGAGACTGCGTGCCTTCTTTTACATTTAAGTACCTATCTTTACATTTTTATCCCTCTTGTAGCTTTTTTTTGCATAGTGTATAACATATCCCTCATCTTACCCAACTGTTCCCTCCCTTCCTAACGCTTTGTATACCTCCCTTAAACCTGTAAAGCGCTCTGATACCCACACGGGTCTGGTTCGCGTTCTATAAAACTTTAAAATAAATAAATAAATAATCCACCAAGGTTTCCACCAGGGGCAAAAACATAATAGGGGCTGCCCCATAGAGCCCAGAAATAACTCCTGAGTGTGCATATTTTACATGCTACAGTGGCACAGGATGACTTCAGAGCGTTGTCTGCAGCAGTGTCGAATTTAACAGCTGGTTTCCATGCAGAAGCTGCATCTGCTGCCAGCGTGGTACCACAGACATCTCCAGCTGGCAGCGCCTTGGAAAGTGGGGCACTCTTGTCCACAGAGTCACCTGTCACCCCCTCACCTGATGCCACTCAGGCTGCTTTAGTGGTCCTAAGGAGGGTCGGTCACCTGGCCCAGTGGAGGACAGCACTCAACAAGCCACAATCAAGAGACACCAAAATGTTATGTAAACGTGTGAGCGTCTGGCCTATTCATGTAATATACCTTCTGTGCACACATTTCCCATCCACTCGGACTTTTGTCTGATACTTTTTTATTTGAATATAATAAAAAATGGAAATATAACTGTTGGAACCTGCACATTCTGGTTGGCTGAAGAGATTCCCCCAGACACGCAGAACCTACCCATCCCATCAATGGAGGGTGATTACACTCACCATATAACCTGTGCTCAGCCTTGGGTAGCTTGGCACTGAACAGTCAGGCTTTCCTCAGAAACAACGTGTAAAGCAAAGGCACTGCAGTCACATGCAATAAATACACTGAGCGTCACAAAAGAGACTTCACACAGGAGGCATGTGAAGAATGTTTATATTCAACACACATTTTCAATCATTATAACATGAACATCATATACTTTTGGGCATAAAACACATAAAGAAATATTAATAGCAGTACTAGTCCCTCTCGTATCGTTATGATATCAATAGTATGCACATTGTAGACATTTTCTAATCTAATCCCCTCACCCCAAATAGAGAGAGAGAGAGCACCCTTATGTGGTGCGACAAGCTATCTACACCAGGCCCACCATAGCAATCCTGATAGTAAAGTCCAATCTCTGCCCTGCCCTTGGAGGCGAAGATTCTGGAGAAAGAACTAAATCGTGCCCTTACAGCACACTTGGTAGCCCATGATTTGCTCGACTCATCTCAGCACGGTTTCCGTGCCCAGCACTCCACGGAGTCAGCATTGTTGATCGCAGCAGAAAATGTACGGGCGATAGCTGACCGCGGAGGTCGAGCAGTATTGGTGATGTTGGACCTCTCGGCGGCCTTCGATACCGTTAATCACAAGGTGCTGCTTCGAAGGCTTCAGGAGTGTGGGGTCCAGGGTAGGGCATTGGCACTGCTAGCCTCTTTCTTGGATGGCAGAGATAACAGTCTGTTATGGGACGGCTTGCGGTCAGACCCGTTCCAGTTACCATGTGGTGTGCCACAAGGCTCCTCTTTGTCCCCAACGCTCTTCAACATTTATGTAGCCCCCCTGGCCAAGCTTATTAAGGCTCAGGGTTTTACTGTGATCTCCTACGCTGATGATTCACAGCTTATAGTCTCGGCTGGTGAAGAATCAAATGACACGGCTAACAAGTTTCATAGCTGTATGTCTGCAATCATGAGATGGATGCGAGAAAACTTCCTTAAGATCAACACAGAGAAAACGGAGATAATGGAATTTGGTCCAGGAAGTCCGGTATGGAATAGCTCCTGGTGGCCGGTGGAGGCAGGTGAATGTCCCTGTCCTGTGCTTAAGGTCAGAAATCTGGGAGTGATATTCGATAACCAACTTAATTTCTCCGCACAGGTCAACAACCTTGCCTCCTCCTGTTTTTATTTAATCAGGATACTGCGGAAGATTTTCCCGTTTATTAATCCAGATCTTCGTAGGAATGTGGTTGTAGCTTTAGTGCTGTCCAAAATGGACTATTGTAACGCAGTACTGCTTGGACTGAATAAGACCTTGCTCAAAAGACTGCAGATCCTGCAGAATGCGGCAGCTAGACTCCTGTTGGATGTACCCAGGGACCAGTCTGTTGCCAAGGGAATTGAAGCGCTTCACTGGCTTCCAGTTCAGCAGCGCATAGAGTTCAAGGCGTTATGCCTAGTTCATAAGGCGGTCTTTGGAGGGGGAGCTCTGGAAGTCCAGAAGCTCTTCAGCCCATATCTCCCGGGGCGGACACTGAGATCATCTACGCAAAGCTTACTGCAACTGAATCGTGTCAGGAAAGCCAGATGGGGTGGTAGAGCTTTTTCCTTTCAGGCGGCTTGCCTGTGGAATGAGCTCCCTGGCTTTGTTAAACTTACGGAGAATCACCAAGCTTTCAGAAAACTGATAAAAACACGGCTGTTTGATACGACTAGGGGTTAGGTGGAGCGATCTCTTTCTATGGACCAGCGCCAAGACGCCTCGGCATTCGTTCGCGCTTTATAAGTGATGATCCTATCCTATCCTAAAGTCCCACACAGGTATAGGGGACACCCGGGGTAACAAAGGTATCAAAGATATGTACATACATGATACAAGAACCTTTTTAGCAGCACCTCAGGCCGGCAGCATGTGGGTAAACCCAAAGTCAAATGTATTGTGCTTTTGGCATGAAATCAACGTATAAATCAGCACCACCGGCCAGTATCTTGAATCACAGGTGGTCTGCTGACTATCACTCCCACACACTCATTACGCACCACCACACAATGCGTCAGGTACTAGTCCAGTCCATATGAAATGCTCTTGGTACCCAGCAAGTCAATGGATCACATCTTGTAGACTCTATGGCCTCAGGGTCCCTCCACTGTCTGGTTCACCCTGATTATCCTATACCTTTAGGTGGAAGATAACCATTGCATGTCGAGATGGGCTGCACCAGGCAACTCTGGTCAGACATCAAAGTGCAAGTTCAGCAGAGCCACATGAGGTAGAATGAGGCACTACTACAGGTACACCCCAACCTGCGAGGGTAGCACCCAGTGAATCAAACACCACACACAATGAGCATGCAGTCGGCATGTTGCATGAGGGAGATGGGGTACGATCGCCAAAATGGGCCTGTCTGTCATGGGGCCATGAAGTGTAGATCTTAATCTTTAGTTGGGCCATGATTTGGCCCCTAGAGGCTAAGTGTCAGAACCTCTCTCTCCAATCTATCCAATCCGGTCCTCAAATAGCAGAGATCTGCCTTTCTTGTGGGATGCCCATGGTTTAAGGTTGTCACTTGGGGAATGCACAGATGTGCTCCCCCGACCCCTGGCGGACACTGGAGCCCGGCACCACGGCAAACAAGACCCTTAGTGAATAGAAATGTCCATATTCTATAAGTGGCATTTCTAAGCGAGTTATGCCAAAACCTCTTTAACATTAGAAAGGGTTTGGCATGGTGAATTCATTGAAAGGAAACATCATGAGGCTGCTCAACTGCTATCCACTATTGCAACCTGAAGTGAAGTCAACCACTTCCCCATGTTAGGCTATGGGAAGACCAAGCCTCATAGGTAGTGAAAACACACACAGGTATTCCTCACTACCTGGGCCCACATTCAGTACGGTACCCCAGGACCTGCTATGACAAGTTAGACACATAGTCCCTAGCACCAGGCTGCAAGTGCGTCCGCCCAAGTCTGCAACAGCAGACTGGACATGGGTTTAACTAATATGTATGTCAGTGCTCATGCAGGAGCCTGCAATTGCAGGTGGCAGAGGCAATAATGGGCACCATAGGTGCGGGTGCGCACATACAGGAACCTGTCCTGGCAGGCAGCTCATTAGTTTAATCACGAAAGCAGCCAAAGTGCATACACTGGTCGACGATGGCCAACCGGCCCATGGTACAGAACATCATGTCAGCGCCACTTCCCAACATGGGTAGGAATAGTGCGCGCACTTTCACAAATGTATTTACAGTAAGAAAATGCCCAGAGTCCATAGGCAACACAGGAGAATTTAAAACCCAGGCAGAAAAAGCAAAACGTTTAGGAAAACGCTACCTGAAGAGTATCATGTACAACAGTAACATTACTGGGTTGTCGTATTATTGAAAGAATAATAAAAAATGCTATTTGTAGTTATTAATATACAAATAAAAATGTATAAAGCACAAGACAAATTTCCTTTTGTATTATCTATACAAAAAAACGTTTATGAATTAAACTTAAATACAATGGCAAAGATCCCTTTTTCAAACTTTTTATTTATTTTTCATAATTGTGTTGAAAAAAATATAAAAGTAATCTACTACGCGGGAAAGATACAGTTACATTGTGTACATACACTTACCAAAATGGAAACCATGCCAAGAGGACATAACAGGAATTACAGAAAAACAATTATGGAAAATAAAATGAAAAATAAACAAAATAGTCAAACTGAAATCATGGGAAAAAACATCCACTTTGAAGATAACAAGTCAGTGTTACATTTACTGAACTACAAACGCAACCAATACATAACTAACAACAAACAGTCTACCTGCACAAATTTGTATATTATAATGTTTTCAACTGAGATTATGCTCGGACGTATTCATAACAAATTAAAAATCTACAGATATGCTACACATTACCTTACTAAGGATACGTTCTACACGTGGAGATGCATAATTGTCAGTTATTTTACATGAATCTCAGTTGCACTGGTATCACTCCATGACTGAGAATAAGTGTATCCATATCCTTTTTTTCAGAAGCAGTGCACCAATATTCAGGCAACTTACACTGCAGATCTCTCCAACAAAAGTCCTTGTGCAAGACAAAACAATGAGATGCTTCTGTCTCAGCAGATGACAGGATGAGATGACCTAGGAAGAAATAAATAGACATTAATGCGATTGTGAGAAATAGATTTTTTAAACATTCAAATATGTTCCCTTCCCCATAGCAAAAAAACATCTAGAACTGTAACGGACATGATTTCACATTGCATGCTGATAATTATTTGTCAGTTGTAGACAATATGTCTGAGTTTGTTTTTCCCAATGAAGCCTCTGTCACAAAGGTAATAGATAAAATGGACTACTATCTCTTACAAGTTACATATATAATAATGCATTTGGAATAAGGCTGATGTGAATTTTTTTTTGTTTGTGATGGAGCAACTAGTTTACAAAGCAGTACATTGCTCACTGTTTAACATTCTAACATAAGAACTACTTTGTTGCAAATAAATAAAAAATACATAATGTTTAAAAAAACACAATCTTGGATTAGTTCCATCCATTTTCAAACAGGAGATGTCTATATAAGCTATTTTACAGTTAATTTCTCATTTATGCCTCTTACCATCTGGCAAAGATGTTTTCAGTAAGTACACGCCTGATGTCACTGCCTTTATCCTCATCACTGTCATCTTGCTGAAGCATCTCACCAACATTACCCTGGGGTTCCCACTGATAGTCGTCATCAGGGATAAAGTTGATGTTTTGACGAAGGGCAATGTTGTAAACCATACAATATAGCATACTATATTGCAGACCTTCCCTGGAGAGTAGACGGGGAATCTTCCGGGCTTGTCCATGCAACATAATCATGTCTTAAGGATCCCAAAGGTCTGTTCCACAGGTCCCCTTGTTCACACAATGGCCTCACTGAAGCAGACTTCCCCTCACGTTGTTGGATTCCGTATTGTTGTAGTTCATGAATATTCGTTACTGGTTTGCAAGAATGCAATGAAGAGAGACCATGACTTCTAATTGTAATAGAAATCACAGCAGCCGACACAGATGGAAGAAGGGGAAGGGGAAGAGAGAGAAAACACTCATGCGAGGCTCATCACACTTCTTTCAAAATTGCTTGCGGAAGTCTGCAATAAAACAATACCCGATTAGAAGAGAAACCTGTAACATTCATAATATATTCAATCCTTTACCTCAAGTAACAAGTTCTACCTCGCTCAGTACTTTCCTCTCTAAAAATTAATATAGTTTTCACACTGGAAATATTACAAAACACTATTTTTACTATTCGTCCTCTTGAAAATCTTTACAGTGTAATTTTTGCATATGACTCTTAAGGACTTACTAGGGAGTTCAATGCACTTAAGTTCAAAATGAGTTCCAGTCTTTTAAATCCAGAAAAAATGTGGATACGTACAATGTCGCCGATGAGAATGGGAGAGAGACAACGTGCAAAATAGAATGTGCTAAAAACCATCAAAAATTGAAATAAAATAATATGTGCACAATAGGTGCAAATATACAGGACTTAGGAAATGGTACATATTGAGAAAACTATCTCAGTATACAAGATATTACAAATGTAGGAAGCCAAGATTCCAATCCGACACCCCAACCACCAGATACTGGCTCCATGACGATCCACCAACGACTGCCAAACCTTAACTATTTTGGGATGCGCTAAAAATCTGAATTTACTCTTTTTATACAGTTACAATCCAGAACAGCCCCATATCTGAAATCCCGCTTTCCACGAGATTCAAGTTGGTTTCGTTTATTTTGTCACTACGTTCGCCACTGCGCACACTAATCTTACACTGTCCCCGAACATCCTTATATCTAGCTCTCCAATTGTGATAAGTATCTAACAAACACAACTTGGACTTGTCATTTCATGTAACTCGACAATGATTAACACCGCAATATTGTGTAATCATGATTCTTAGTAAGGTTAAAAGCCATGTTTGACTGGGATAAGCTGAGCCCGCTGGAAAAATTAGGACAAAAGGAAACATTATTTAAATTATGTCTTGAACTACAAACTACCTAAACATTGACGATGATGGAGTAGAAATGTTTTCAATTGTGGTCCACTTTCTGCCAGGAATGAGGTGACAATGCCTGCTCTATCTATGGCACCAACAGCACATGGCATTCCTCCAAGCCATAGAACTTGGCCTTGATTATGTTGTATGTAGCATTATCTGTCGGAAATTAGATGAATTCATTGATACATCTGAGCATAATATTGAGAACTTGGAGGACAGCTGAGAGAGTTGGCTGTGACTTCCCACTGAAGTTGCTAACAGTGTACTGGAAGGAGCCAGTAGCACAGAAATATAAAACTGCCATTACCTTCACAATAGGTGTAATGGTTATCTGGATGGTAATATCTGGCAAAAATACTAAATTAAATTGTAGGGCTAAGGCTTCTATAGTGTCTCAGTTCAACCTGTACTTCTGACTGATATGCGTTTCCTACATGGGTGTTCGATCAGGACATGCTTTGTACACTCCTTCTGATCATAATGTATCCACCTCCCTCTTCCTTTGGTTGGTGGATAGACATAGGTCTGCGAATAATGAAATAGGTAATTATTTATAGTGCAAATATTTGCAACCCTGTGAATTGACCATTTTTAAACAATATATGTACTGAAAACATGTACATTGAAAAATGATTTTACTTTTTTCATTTTCAAACAAATCTACATACTCTTTTCTAGCTTTTTCATCATTAAGTAATGTCATTCTACTTCCATTAGTAATCCTTTAAGTAATTCACTAACAATGTCAGATAGAAATAGGATAATTTCTCTCTAAAGTAAAATATATTATTATATTATTTCCAAGTCTATTATTAACGTCTTACATTAATGTATGTATTTTTATTAATGTTTTTCTTTGAAATAATTTTTGCAAACTCCACGTACACTGACATAATTTTCTGTTATATGTTGCCATACTCGATTTAGGGCCATTTTGTCACTTGTTTCCTGTCAATTGAAGAAGACCTACACAACCGTTGCTGCTCATATTCTGCTGCTGAAACCCACCATGGTTGAAGGTACAGGTGACAGCGCCTGCAACTTCACTGTTGAAGAACTGGAAATCCTTGTGAAAGGGGCCTTGACCAACTACAGCCAGCTAAGTTATGATCCAGCAAATAGTCAGGCAAGCTCGATACATGCTATGCAACTAAATAGAAATTTTGATTTTTTTATTAAGATTGTGATTGATTTAACAAATGACTAAATGTTAAAATACGGCAATACACCATGGCTGATTTCTAGTATTATAACATATTTTGGGCCTAACATAAATTGTAATCCCATTTCATATACTAATGTTATGTAATGTTGACCTTGTGTGCCTTTAATATACAATTTCTATGATGCTGAAACTGAAATTATGTTAAAAACATAGCGTATTGGAAAACCACCCAACCTTTCCTTGTTAAATCAAATGCATGCGTATTAAATTGTGTAAAAATGAAAACATTATAATTTATATATTTAATTTAAAATATCTTAAAGTTGACATCAATGCCCACCATTTGCAGTAATGATTTCTAAAACGTCTTACATTTAAAAATGTACATATATATATATTCACTTAAAAAACCATAGGTTTCACACATGTTATAGTTAGCTGGACATTTCCCTCGTAAAAAACCAATGAAATTCCGCCGTTATAGTTAGTGCAGGCAACTATAACTCACGCGACCGCAATCCTCTGCTGATGACGTCAGATATTATATCACTCTATTTAGACACCTATTTACCCATGTCTTCTTCCATTAATCTTTAGCTATACATATATTACAAATATTTATTTTTCAGAAAGACACATATGTAATCAGTGATGTAATATCTGACGTCATCAGCAGAGGATTGCGGTCGCATGAGTTATAGTTGCCTGCACTAACTATAACGGGGGAATTTCATTGGTTTTTTACGAGGGAAATGTCCAGCTAACTATAACATGTGTGAAACCTATGGTTTTTTAAGTGAATTTGCAAGGTTTTTTAAATGCTAATTCCTAACTATAACGTGTGTGAAACCTATGGTTTTTTAAGTGAATTTGTACGTTTTTTTAAATGCTAAGTTATGTATTTATTAATATTATTTTTTCAGGTTTTTCACCGTGCGCGCACCGTGCGTGCGCTGTGGGCACTCGGTGCACTTCACGCACCGATCGCCCACGATGCGTTATGCGCGCCGTGTACGCACGGTGTGCGCACCCCGCACTTTTTTGTCAAAAATATAAATGTTTTTTTCGCCCTTGGGGGTCCTTCAGTGACCCCCTGACAAAGGCTAGGGGGTCAGGAACTGTCCACCCTGCCCCCTTTTCACGTTCTCCACTTTTGTTTTTCACTGCCTCAGACTGCGAGAGACAAAATTGTGGCCGACACTTCCTGATTTCGATCGATTCGAATGTTTACTGACATCTAACAACCAATCAGAATTGCGCTCGCACACGGTGCGCGCACGGTGCGCGCTTATAGATATATATGTACTTTTAACTGACATTTTCTCAGGAACTACTGAACAGATTAACTCCAGATATTCAAAAGGCACATCCCTGACCTGAGGACTACCTCTCTGCCAAATTTCAAGTAATTCTGTTCAGCCGTTCGGGCTGTACCTTGGACTAAAGGTCCCTATGGAAAAATGCATGGGGAAAACGTGTTTTGGGACCCCCCTTTTTTCTCGCCCCCAGATTGACTAATCACCCCGGGTAGGAGCGGAGCGCCCCACCTATTTTGAAAAATTCGCGAGGATTCGTCAACCGGCGCCAAAGTTATTCAAAATAGAATTTTCAGAATTCCTATGGAAACACGGTCCTAACTATAACTATCTACTAGCGACCGCCAGGAGATTAAATATATATATATATATATATATATATATATATATATATATATATATATATATAATATATATATATATATATATATATATATATATATATATATATATATATATATATATATTCACTGAAAAAATCATAGTTTTCACACATGTTATAGTTAGGAAATAGCATTTAAAAAACCTTGCAAATTCACTGACAAAAACCATAGGTTTCACACATGTTATAGTTAGCAGGACATTTCACTCATGAAAAACCAATGAAATTCCCCCGTTATAGTTAGTGCAGGCAACTATAACTCACGCGACCGCAATCCTCTGCTGATGACGTCAGATATTACATCACTGTATTTAGACACTTATTTACCCATGTCTTCTTCCATTAATCTTTAGCTATACATATATTACAAATATTTATTTTTCATAAAGACACATATGTCATCAGTGATGTAATATCTGACATCATCAGCAGAGGATTGCGGTCGCGTGAGTTATAGTTGCCTGCACTAACTATAACGGGGGAATTTCATTGGTTTTTCACGAGTGAAATGTCCTGCTAACTATAACATGTGTGAAACCTATGGTTTTTTCAGTGAATTTGCAAGGTTTTTTAAATGCTAATTCCTAACTATAACGTGTGTGAAACCTATGGTTTTTTCAGTGAATTTGTACGGTTTTTTAAATGCAAATTTTTTTGGGAGATTTTTGGTAAAAAATAATATCCAACCTATGTATAAAATAATATATGTACTATATCTTGCATTATGGAATGGTTAATTTTTTTTAAATTAATGTTTACATACAGTTGTACATCACAGTTATTATCTTCTACAACTCTTGAAACTTGTACTTTTTTTTATGCATTTTTTGCCGTGCGCGTACGGTAAGCTGACGCTACGAGCTCCGTACGACATAAGTACGGTGCACTTACGTGATACGTACGTGACGTACGCGTACACGCATGCGCGTTGCGTGGAAACAACGTCGCGGTTACGCGGGTGCGTGTAATGCGCATGCGCGAGTGCGTCCTACGTACGCGCTCCGTAAGCGCTCCGTAAGCGCATATTTACGTCACGTTTGCGCATGCGTACTTGTTTTTACGAGCGCGTACCGTAAGCTTACGGAGCGCGCACGGTAGGTCATGTGATCCACAAAGAATACTTTCATTGGTTGAAACTACTTTCAGTTCCAGAAACTTCCCACACCACACCCATTCCCCTCATTACTGCTTGAGATCCCCTAGGAGAAGGAGCTGCATTGACATTGAGATACAATGGCAGAGCAGCAGTCCTCTTCTGAGAGTGAGCCTAGCAGCACCATCATCAGACAGAGAAGGAGGAAACAAAAGGATTCTTTTGTGTGGGAGTATTTTACTTTTCCAGAGGGGCAGAAAAAGGTCAATGCTCCATTGGTCACTTGCAGACTTTGTGAGCGTGTTTTATCTAGAGGAGATCCAAGGAAGAAGTATTCCTTTGGAAATCACTCTATGATGAGACACCTTAGGGATAAACATCCCAGGACCTTTGCTCGACATACTGAAGAAAACTCTTCAGTAAGTCACCGGAGCCCAACCTCAGAAACTCAGCCGAGTACATCATCGGCAGCTCAGCTGAGCCCTTCCTCTGAGGTGGGAGCATCACCTTCTTCAGCTCCTCTGGACATTAACCCTCGATTTCGGAGGGTTTCAATGAGGTGTACAACGTGTTGTGGTCTTATTGTTTTTGGGGAGACCAGTGTTTCCCTTATTAACAATAAGATAGACCAGCACGTTTGTAGACGTTCATAATATTCCCATTCTTTCTTTCCTCTATCCCTGTATTAACCCAACGGCTCTTTTAAGAGCCAACCTTACCTCACAATTTTTTTTTTTTTTTTTAAGCTTTCCTTTTTGAAAAAATTTTTTGGCCGTGCGCGTATGGTACGCGTAATCGCGGAACAGTTACGCGAAGTTCGCAGAATTTTTCTCGCGGAATTTTACCGTTTACGCCGTGCGCGTACGCTACGCGCATTCCGCGATTTTTCGAAAAAAAAATCACATTAATTTTTGCCCTTGGGGGTCCTTCTGGGACCCCCTGACAAAGGCTAGGGGGTAAGGAACTGTCCACCCTGCCCCCTTTTCACGTTCTCCACCTTTGTTTTTCACCCCCTCAGACTGCGAGAGACAAAATGGCGGCCGACACTTCCTGGTTTCGACCGATTCGAAAGTTTACTAAGATCTAACAACCAATCAGAATCGCGCTCGTGCACGGCGGCGTGCGTGTACGGTAAGCTTACGGTACGCGCTCGGAGCGCGCCTATAGATATATATATTGATTTAAATGCTATTTTCTCAGGAAATACTGAACAGATTTACACGATACCTTCAAAAGGCACATCCCTGACCTGAGGGCTACCTCTCTGCGAAATTTCAAGTAATTCTGTTCAGCCGTTCGGGCTGTAGCTCGGACTAAAGGTCCTATGGAAAAATGCATGGGGAAAACGCGTTTTGGGACCCCCCCTTTTTCTCAGCCCCCGCTTGACGAATCCCCCCGAGACTTTCAGGGAAGGAGCGGAGCGGAGCGCCCCACCTATTTTGAGAATTTCGCGAGGATTCGTCAATCGGCGCCAAAGTTATTCCAAATAGAATGTTGCGGATTTCCTATGGAAACACGGTCCTAACTATAACTATCTACTGGCGACCGCCAGTAGATAATATATATATATATATTCACTGAAAAAACCATAGGTTTCACACACGTTATAGTTAGGAATTAGCATTTAAAAAACCTTGCAAATTCACTGAAAAAACCATAGGTTTCACACATGTTATAGTTAGCGGAAATTTTACTGATAAAAAACCAATGAAATTCCCCCGTTATAGTTAGTGCAGGCAACTATAACTCACGCGACCGCAATCCTCTGCTGATGCTAATACTGTATTTAGACACTTATTTGCCCATGTCTTCTTCCATACATTTTTAGCTATACATATATTACAAATATTTTTTTTTCATAAAGACACATATGTTATCAGCAGAAGATTGCGGTCCCGTGAGTTATAGTTGCCTGCACTAACTATAACGGGGGAATTTCATTGGTTTTTTATCAGTAAAATTTCCGCTAACTATAACATGTGTGAAACCTATGGTTTTTTCAGTGAATTTGCAAGGTTTTTTAAATGCTAATTCCTAACTATAACGTGTGTGAAACCTATGGTTTTTTCAGTGAATTTGTACGGTTTTTTAAATGCTAAGTTACTTTACGCCATTCATGGCGTGCGCGCCCACTTAACGCAGTTCGTTCCGTGCGCGCATGGTGCGCTTCGCGCACCGTGCGCGCACAGTGAGCACGCGGTGCGCTTCGCGCACCGCGCGCCCACTTTACGCAGTTAGTGCCGTGCACGCACGGTGGGCACGCGGTGCGCTACGCGCACCGCGTGCCCACGTTACGCTAGATGGGCCATGTACGCACGATGCGCTTCGCGCACCGTGCGCACATGGAGGACATATGATGCGCTTCGTTGTGAAAGGTAATATTTTAATTTTTCATATCTGTGATATCCCATGCACAAATGGTGCTCTTCGGGCACCATTTGCACATGGGGTGGGGAGAGTATGGATAATTTTTTTAAAAAAAAACTTTTTACCGTACGCGTACGGTAAGCGTAATCGGCGAAATTATCGAAAAAATTAAAATTCCGTTTTTGGCCTTGGGGGATCTTTGGGGACTCCCCCAACATGGCTAGGTGCTTAGGAGCTGTCTAAACAGCCCCTTTACATGTTTTTGTCCTTTGTTTTTTAATCCCCATCAGAGTGCGAGAGAGAAAATGGCGGCCGCCGCTTCCTGGTTTCGACCGATTCGAATGTTTACTAAGATCTAACAGCCAATCAGAATCGCGCTCGCGCACGTCACCGTACGCGTACGGTAAGCGCACCGTAAGCGCACCGTAAGCTTGCTCAGATATATATATTGATTTAAAGGCTATTTTCTCAGAATCTACTGAACAGATTTACACCAAACCTACAAAAGGCACTTCCTTGACCTGTAGACTACCTCTCTGCCAAATTTCAAGGAACTCTGTTCAGCCGTTCGGGCTGTAGCTGTGTCTAAAGGTCCTATGGAAAAATGCATGGGAAAAACGCGTTTTGTGACCCCCCTTTTATCTCAGCCCCCGCTTGACGAATCCCCCCGAGACTTTCAGGGTAGGAGCGGAGCGTAGCGCCCCACCTATTTTGAAAATTTCGCGAGGATTCGTCGACCGGCGCCAAAGTTATTCAAAATAGAATGTTGCGGTTTTCCTATGGAAACAGGGTCCTAACTATAACTACCTACTGGCGGCCGCCAGTAGGTAATATATACCCGGCAAGTTCTCAATTTTATATCTCGGTGGTTGCCCTCTAGTGGACGCCTCGATGGGCTGTGATGTAGAGCATGCTGGTTCTTGAAGTGCGTTGCCAAACCCTACAATTCTTACCCACCAGTGGGCGATGCCTGCTTAAATCCACTTATACAATTTTCCCGCGAACCCCTGGCACACCATTTTCAAATGTGTTGGGGTCCAAAACCAAGAACAGTTCCTGGCGGCTGCCGCTGCCCTTGTAGTTTCCACTGAAGTTACAAATGGGTCCAATTGCGGGCAGTTTTGGCGCGCTTTTGCTGGCGGTGCGATCTTCGCGGTAGGACCAAAACCGCATTGTATATTCCAAATCCTCTCCCGAAGGGAAAGAGTGAGCCGCACACATCATGGTAAAATTTGAATTTTATTTCAGCGGTTATCAAGCTCCGACATTCCTTATGCATTTCAGTCATCTTGGCCTTCTTCAGAGGAGGAGCTGCAGACATCTGGGGGTCGCACGAACACACGTTAGAACCCGTCAAGTTCTCAATTTTATATCTCGGTGGTTGCCCTCTAGTGGACGCCTCGATGGGCTGTGATGTAGAGCATGCTGGTTCTTGAAGTGCGTTGCCAAACCCTACAATTCTTACACACCAGTGGGTGATGCCTGCTTAAATCCACTTATACAATTTTCCCGCGAACCCCTGGCACACCATTTTCAAATGTGTTGGGGTCCAAAACCAAGAACAGTTCCTGGCGGCTGCCGCTGCCCTTGTAGTTTCCACTGAAGTTACAAATGGGTCCAATTGCGGGCAGTTTTGGCGCGCTTTTGCTGACGGTGCGATCTTCGCGGTAGGTCCAAAACCGCATTGTATTTTCCAAATCCTCTCCCGAAGGGAAAGAGTGAGCCGCACACATCGTATAAAACCAAAGATATTTAAAGTTTTAGGACATGCAGGCAATCCCGTTGGCATGGGGAGGCTGTGTGATCAACAGTGCCAAATTACACTCCAGTGAACACAATATTAGCATACCTAGTGTCACTAATCATTTCATTTAAAAGTGGGATGGTATTGCCACAACTTTTAAGGTTTAGGACATGGCAGAATTAGAGGAAAGGGTGCCTTGGTTATTGTGGTTAATGTCAACCATATGTTTTCTAACTCGAAAGAGCCTTTTAAAAATCTTTCCAAAGAGCATTACATGTTTTAATTTCTTGACTGGCTACTTTATGACTTTACTTTATGAGTACATTTTAGGCAGCATGTCAGCTCCATCACAATGTGAAATTAAGCCCATAAGAACCAAAAATATATCAGTTGCTTATCAGTACGTTGTATTGCTCATCTGTCTCATTCTTATGGCATAACTGATTTTAAAATTCAAAAATATATCTGAATAAATAAAAAAATGGTTCACATATTTATATGTTGTCCAATATGAAAAACATTGGTTCTGATTTTGAGTTGGGGGCCAAAAACTTCATCAAAAATGTGACGCTATGGCGGCATGGGTAAGACACAGAACATGGTGGCTGCACCTTAGATCAGCTCTGCGCTGCCACCCTGCATCCTTCAGTATCCTGCAGTATACCAATGAGGTTCCCACATATAAGGGACACAGGGGACCTACGGAAACCTTGCATTCCCTCCGGGAGCATCCAGACGTTCAGTGGCTGGGTGCAGCCGCAGTGGACAGTGTGGCCTATCGCTCCCGCTGGCTGAGGCCTGGAGTGGGCTGGGACCTGCTGCGTGTCACGCAGGGACTCAGCTGAGGTTGGAGAAGAGTGCAATTGGTGTGACCAGGTTTCAGTAAGTCATGAGGGCTGGGAGGCGTGAGCTCACGGCAGCCTGATCTTGAGGCAGACGTGCTGGGCCCATTTGCAGGGTGCGCTCAACATGCCGGCCTATGGGGGTGTGTTTGATGTGGGCCGGTGGCGCCCGGAGAAGTTTACAGACACCCGGGAGTCGCAGCATGCTTACTGCTGACCGGAACAGCTCCACTGAACTCTTCACCCCACAGGTAAGAGCCGCCAGCCATTGCGCAGTGGATCTGGATGGGCATCCATCTGGTGAAGAGCACGGATGGATGACATCACCTGCTGTATGGGGTCACAGAGCATGTAACAGGCTCATACTATTGTGGTGCAGGT
Organism: Triturus cristatus; assembly: GCF_964204655.1. Lineage (NCBI taxonomy): Eukaryota > Metazoa > Chordata > Amphibia > Caudata > Salamandridae > Triturus > Triturus cristatus. The sequence continues at coordinate 138,215,784 of NC_140591.1, read as the reverse complement.
GCTCATCCATCATTTGCACCAGTGGTGCGCGGACTGGTGACATAAAGGCCCCTCTACAATTCTGCTTGTCATTATCCTGCTGCCCAGGCACCACGGGGTCAAGAATACCGGAAGTTACTCCTACACCAAGCAGTTGTAGTGGCTATAGTGGCAGGTGAGGGAAGTGCCCACCAAGGCCTGTGAACATAAATTAACTCAACCCCACTAGGAGTTAACACAGGGTGGTCACATTAATTAATTGCGGAGCCGGCCGCATTAAGATCTGTGTGGCTTGCGATGAAGTGTGTCCCCATCGTTCATAGTAAACTTGGGGTGATTGCCCCTTGGTGTGGTGACTGCAGGGGCCAGTGGCATCGATAGGCCTCAGATCGGACTGCTGGTGCTGTCAAGGGGAGCCACAGTGGGGTTCTGGCGAGTCAGATATAGCTGGAAATGCTGGGTACTGGAGATAGAGCCCAGGATCTCAGCCCATCATCACGAAAGACAGGGGACCACCAGTCGCCAAATACGGTATGCACGAGAAATATACTCAGCCTTGCAGCTCAGTATCACAGATGGCACCAGATGCCCAGGCTGGTGGGGTGCCACATAATGCAGCTCTGCTGGCAGCCATCACTCAGTCTGGGCTCAGATGTGATGCTACTGCGGTAGGACCTTCGCAATGCTGTGGAAAGAATCACAGAGGCTGAGGTCCGGGTCTCTGGGGTGGAGGACTCCATCATGACCCTGAAGGCTACCGTGTCCAAACTCACTGTGGTGAACAGGGAGTCGGCTGTGCGCATTGAAGATGCTGAGGGAAGGGCATGCCACAATAACCTGCGCTTTGCTATATTTCTGGAGGCCTGAGAAGGTGCCTCGATGGAGCATATCCTAGATCAATGGCTGCCTGACCTGCTACCGGAGGGAGCCCTCTCCCTATGTTTTGTGGTTGAACGGGCCCATATTGCATTAGTACACCGGCCGCTCCGAGGGGCAAGGCTTTGCTTAGTAATAGCAAAACTTCTAAATTACGTGGATAGAGACACAATCCTAAAACACACTGAATTCCAAGACAAGATCATGTATGAATCGCCCACAGTTGTGATCATTCTGGACTATACCGGCCAGGTACAGCAACAATGTTAATTCTTTCAAGCTGAGAAACAGAGTCTACGAGAACTAAATATAAGACATATGCTTCAATATCCTGCAAAATTCAAGGTGTTGTACCAATCCCAAATGCTCTTCTTTGACTCCCCGGAAGAACTATTCCAATGGACGGATGAACGGGTCTGGAATAAAGCAAACACAAGAAAATGATGGGTGGAGCGCTGAAACTTTTCAGACACTCACCCCCAGTCACAGATCTGGGTTGAATCCATAATCATTCTTTAGCTCACTTTGCCACCTCAGTTCCCAGGTCTGGAATAAGCCACATACACCTCCATGCAAGGAGTCTGATTCTTCCCTAAGTGACAGGCAGAATAAGTCCAAAAAGGCCTCAGCCACTGGTCGCCATAGATCTAGGTCAACAAGGCGGAGCTCCAGGAGGAGTGACGACACATCGGCGGCTGCCGGGGGCTCCCTGTTTTCTCAGACGCCTGAAGCAGGATCTCCTAAATAATACCGAGGGTACTACTATGGGACAATATTATCCTTAGTTCTCTTGGTTTTTGATGTCATGGGTGGTCATACACCATGGTTACCAGGAACTTGTACCCTCCTACGAATATATTTTTGTTGTGTACAGGGATCCATTGGGATGAGCTGAGACAGACTCCCAGTTGACGCCTCCTGACATCCTTTCCTGAGACAGATACTTTGGGTTTTCGGACAATGGGGTGAAGGGTGGGGGGTGTTCCATATGGGTTGTTCTTGTGGTAAGTATTGCAATGACACAATGTTTATTTGTTCTGTAATACTGCCACCTAGGTTATGTTCTCATGTTTATTTTCATTCTTTCCATTGGTGCCTATCAGATGTCCACTCTCTCACATGCCAAATAGATAGATACAATAACTGGATCCATTCATGGTTTTGAGCCGCAGATGTATTAATGGGATCTAATCTTATTAGTGTCATGGAATAGAAACGGCCTGCTATATAAAGTGAGGGGGCAGTCTTGAAGCAGACCAAGAGGATGGGGCAGATATCCTACTAATACAGGAGACTCACGTCATAGGTGGTAAAGTCTCCTGCTTAGCTGGATGGAGATATGCACAGGTCTACCAATCGGGCTTCACACGGGGTTCCAGAGGCACAGGGATCCTGATCAAACAGACAATTTCCTTCCGACATATCAAGACATGGATTGATCACTATGGGAGATACACTGCAGTTACAGGGTGGCTTTATGATGAACCCATCACACTGCTAAGTGTTTATGCCCCGCCCCCACTGGGCTACTCCTTTATTGAATTACTGACAGGGCTGTGGAGGGAGCTACTAGATGGGCTTGTGGTGATGAAGGGTGGGTTGGAACAGAGTTGTCGCCCTGGCAATATATAGAGGGGGCCCACAGGGGCAGCCTCTGACTACAGGCCAGACACCCCTTTCATGGGCCTTGTAGACATATGGTGGGCCCACAATCCCTACGCAGGTGGATATACATTCTACTGAGCTGCACATACTTCTTACTCCTGCCTGGACTTTTTTATGGTCCCCAGTAGTCACTTACATCGGGTGACGAATATAACAGTGCTACCAGAGATCTCACAGATCACTCCCCAGTGGCGTGGGTCTCCAGATGGGACATCTGTGCCCGATATTCCGCTGGCGCTTGTCGCCATGGCAGCTTAGGAGCCCGAGTGTCGTAAACATATAGAAGACTGCATAGATGGGTATTTTACACATAATATAGGTACAGTGCAGTTCCCTCAGATCTTATGGGAGGCCCTGAAGCCCACACTCCGGGGGCTAGATATCAGTTACTGTACTAAGGAGCGTCAGCATTGTCTGCAGGATATACTGGATTTGAAGACGCAATAACAGAGTTAGACTACTGCGGCAGCCAACCGGATGGCCAACAAGTGGGTAGACAACTAGGCTTGGCACAGCAGCAGTACCATCATGCTCTGATAGGCGAAGCAAGGTTAGCATGGCAGGTTTCTCAGAGCTGTATCTATCAGGGGGGGAACAAATCAAGTAAGTTACTCCATAGATCATGCCAGGGTGTCCCTAGTACGCCCCCTTTTCCTTTAATAACGAGTGAGGCAGGTACCCCACTGATGGATCCGAGGGACATAGCGAACACATTTGCATCCCATTTTGAGAGGGTCTACACCAGGAAGAAAGTCATTTTAGAGAAACAAATAGAGAAGTTTGTGGGGGCGTTGCCGATTAAGTCCCTGTCCCCGGCGGCTTATAAAGTTCTAGATGCAAAGCTCACAGGTGAGGAACTTCTAGCAACTATGGCATATATGAGCCTGGGCAAGGCTCCTGGGTCAAACGGCTTCCTTAGTGAATTTTTCAAAGTACACATGCCTAAACTTCAGACTCATATCTTGGAAGCGATGTTGTCTGCAGCTGCCATGGGGATCATGCCACAAGATTGGCTCCATGTGGTGATCATTGTGTTTTCCATACCAGGGCCCTATGGCAGGTGATCCCACATCATCCTGACCGTTCTTCCTCTTGAACCTAGAAATAAAGATATTAGCCAAGGCTCAGGCAAATAAACTGATTGTGTACATTCAGGATCTGGTCCATTCAGAACAGTCAGGGTTTGTGCCGCAAAGGGCAAAACGCCATAATATACAAAGAACCTATAACGCGCTGGCGATGGCTGTTGGGCGGACGGAACCGTCGATGTTGCCCCTCACAGACATAGATAAGATATTTGACTCGGTGAGTTGGACTTATTTGCTCTTCCTCCTTCGGCGCCTCAACTTCAGCCTGCAGTTCCTCTCTTATCTCCGATGGTTATGTAGCGACTTGATGGCAACGGTGCAGGGGCTAGGTCGGATGTCTTCCGTATACAGCAGGGCACGAGGCAAGGTTGCTCCTTGTCCCCCTTATTGTTTGCTTTTGCCATGGAGCCCCTGGCGGCTTAGGTTTGGATGGATGCTTAGGTTCAGGGTTTCCAATGGGGCAATGGGTAATGGGACAGAATCGCTTTATATGTGGACGATGTATTGTTAATATCACAGAGCCTGACATGACAGGACCCCGGCTGTTGCAGATAATGGGCCTATTTGGGAAAACTTTGGGCATCCACTTAAACTCCTTCAAATCAACATTGTATGCCGTGGGACCTGGCCCAAATAAACTGGACTGGGCGGCGAGTTAAGGGTGGCTGCTGAAGGGTTCAAGTATTTATGCGTATCCCCGGAAGTCACTATTGCATTGAATGTCAACATAGAACCCGTGTTGGCTCAGCTGAATGATGATCTATAGATATGGTCGGGCACCCACTGTCCTTGACCATACAGTCAATGATCTTTAGGATGGTCTCATTACCCAGGTTCCTCAACCAATTGTAAAACTTCCCCTTCAATATCCCAAGATATTGGTTTTGGAAGTTGAATTCCATCCTGCCAGCCTTCCTTTGGGATGGGGGTATTCCCCGCGAAGCCCTCAGCAAATGCTTCCAGTCGATGTATTGCAGAGGCATTACGGTGGCTGATGTTGAGGCATATTACATAGCGGCCCACTGTCAGATCTTAAATGATTGGTGGTTTGATACACAAGGCGACGAGCCTATATACTGGATAAATTGGCAATGGGCATAACTCCGCAGCAACCCTACTTGTAACGGGGGGGACCACTGCTCTTCCCCCAGCGATGAGGGTGGAACCTGAATTAGTGGCTGTCAACCCTCAAACAAAATTTCTCTCCTGGAACGTCAACGGTCTAGGAGGCAGCAGGAAACAACGGAGGGTTTGTAAGTACTTAAGGGGTACGGATGCCCATCTTATTTTGTTACAGGAAACCCACCTAGAGGCAAAACTATGTGAACAGGCTTATCGCACATCAGGGTGGGTTCAGGATATATTATGTTCACATCAGACAGGTTGTACCAGAGGTGTTGCTATAATTCTTAGATCGAATAGAGGGATTAAAGTTCAGAAATGGGAAACAGACAATTCAGGAAGATGGTTAGTGGCGGCCCTATCTATAGCTGGATTGGTTTTCACGTGCGCAGTGTATTACGGCCCGAATGATGATGATTCGGGTTCCATTTTAAAATTGAATGCATGCCTCATACAGTATCCTGCCCCGGTTATTTTAGGGGGAGATTTTAATTTAGTTTTTGATGGGCAGGTTGACCGAACCTCAAGGGCTAAATATTGTGTTCCAACCAAAACTTTGTCATCATTGAAGTATATGATGAAGGATTATACGCTTCTAGACATTTGGAGAGTGAAAAATCCAGTTCAAAGAGAGTATTCCTTTTACAGCAAGAAATATAAGCAATTTTCAAGAATAGATTTTTTTTTGGTGGATCAATCTTTGCTTTCTAATACTGTCTCGACTGCTTATATTCCGGTAGGCCTTTCAGACCACTCTCTGGTAGAACTTGTTCTTAGCTTAAATCTTATAAAAACAGTGACTAGATGGACACTCGATAGATCACTTCTCGCGGATGACAAAGTGATGGTTCTAGTAAGTACGGGAATAACCGAGTTTTTTTATTTTAATCTTGGTTCTACCACCGTACAAATGGTTTGGGAATCCTTTAAAGCTAACTTAAGAGGCTTGTTGAGCTCGCAAATGTCATACAGGAGAAAAATGCGTAAGAGAGAAGAAATAGATGATATTAAAGCCATAAAAGACAAAGATTTGGATTTACAAAGGGCTGCTTTGATGGACAGGGAGAGGATCCCCAAATTTGAGAGAGAACTGTTGGAACTACAAGCAGCGTTCAGCGCAAGGTGCGATAAGATCAATAAAGAAAAATGGGAAGCTAGTAGGCTGAAAAATTTTGAGTATGGTGAAAAGTGTGGAGCCCTTCTTGCCTGGAAATCAAGGGCGGATAGGGTTAGGAATAATATAAAGGCTGTAGTGCAAAGGGATTCTGGCCTATTAACTTCAGAGGATGATTTGATTAGAGATGAGGCGATGGGGTTCATGTCTACTCTATATCAAGAGGATACTAGAGTTGGATTGGGCGAGGTAGATGAATGGCTTAATTTGGTTAATCTGCCTCAACTGACAGAGATAGAGAAAATACACTTAGTTAGCGAAATCAGAGAGGGTGAAATTCTAGAACAATTAAAAAAAATGAGTAGAGGGAAAGCTGCTGGCCCGGATGGGCTCCCGATAGAAATTTATTCTGATAACTCTGAAATAGTTGTTCCCGTTCTGAAGACACTTTTTAATAGTATTCTTTTAAATGGAGAGCCTATCCCCCCATCTTGGTCGGAGGCTACTATAACTTTGTTAGTTAAACCAAACAAAGATCCACAAAAAATGGAGTCGTATAGACCAATTTCATTGTTAAATTCGGATCTAAAAATCTTTTCAGGGATATTGGCCACTAGATTGGCGAGATCCATTAAAACAATTGTACACCCCGACCAAAGAGGGTTTATACCAGGGAGGCAGCTCAACGAACTCACGTTTCAAGTTTTAGGAGCAATTGATTATGCTGAAGTAAAAGGGCTCCCGCTGGCCATTGTAGCAATAGATGCAGCCAAGGCCTTCGATCGGGTGAACTGGGGGTACCTTTGGGCCTCTTTGAGGAAGTTCGGTTTCCCTTTATTGTTCATTGAGGCAGTTAAATCCTTATACTCTGGACCTTGTGCAAAAGTCCTAGTGAATGGGGGGCTATCGGATTGGTTTAAAATTACTAGGGGTACAAGGCAGGGTTGCCCCTTGTCCCCATTATTGTTCGATCTTTATATAGAGCCTTTTGTTTGTACACTTAGAAGTGATAACACAATTATTCCTTTTAAAATCGGCGAACTGGAGTTGAAAACCGCACTGTACGCGGATGATCTCTTATTGTATACGTCTAATCATGTTGAGGCAATTCCACGGCTTTTTGAACTAGCAGAGGAATTTGGAAGAGTCTCGGGGTATAAAATTAACAAGGAAAAAACGGATATAATGGGTTGGAATAATTTAATCCCGATAGAAGGGGCTAAACAAAAAATCAGATACTTAGGAATTTTTTTGACTCAGAAATTAGCTGATATTTCTAAAACTAGTTGGTTGCAAGTTGTTAAGGAAGTAAGTAAGCTAATGGTGAGATGGGGAAGTATTCCGCTTAATATTTACGGGAGAGTAAATCTCGTTAAAATGATCATCCTCCCCAAAATAACGTTTCTTTTTAATACTATCCCTTTATTATTTAATTATAAGGACATTGCCTCTCTGCAGGGAAAGATTAGTTCATTTATTTGGGCCACCAAATCGCCTAGGATAGCGTGGAAGAAATTGAGGAGGGGTTTGAATATAGGGGGATTGGCTCTACCTGACTTGTTAATATACTGCCATGCCTTTCATTTTAAGAATTTTAGAATACTGGTTAATAAATTGGACTCTTCTTCACAAGGGCGTCTTTTTCAGGCTCTACTATATGACCAACCACAAGGTCTTGAGAGTTTTCTTCTTAAATTTGGAGACCAAAAATTTTTTAAAAAGGTCCGCCTCAAGATTCTATTAACAGCACTTAAAAATTGGGGATTTATTCGGAAAACTTTCGGGATCCCCTATTTCAATCAATATGCCCCAATTTGGGATTCCCCAGGCACTCCTGAATGCCTTTTAGATCAACTATCTCAGCCTCTTAAAGTAGCAGGGATCAAAGTATGGGGAGACCTGTGTTGTGAGTTTAGGCTTATGGATTGGGAGTCTCTAGCAAACCTAACGAATGGATCCCTAACCAGGTTTACGTTTTATCAACTGTCTGCGTGGTGGGTTAGACAATCTCAGGGACTGACAGTGGATTTCCCAATCTTTGATTCTATTTGTAGGGTGGGAGGTTGGAAACGGGAAGTCTCGTTTTGGTATCAAACACTGGTCGGTTATGGGGATAGTTTAATATTTGAGATATAGAAACTTTGGGGCAATGGCCTAATAGGGAATACGGAGGAGATACAAGAAATTTGGAGAGACTCGTTCCGCATGTCTCAGAGAATCATTAAACCCGCTAATCTGAGGAGAAACCATCTGTTTACAGCTTATAGGGTCTATTGGACTCCGGCAAAACTGTCCCGGGTTTCATCTAATAATTACTTTTGTCCAAGATGCAAATTTTCGACAGCAGATGACACCCATATGTTTTTGAATTGTCCCAGGATTTCCGGTTACTGGGGGTCTGTATGCCGTTTTTTAGAAGAGCTTTTAGGTGTACCAATCATTAGTTGTCCCAGATTGATATTTTTTGGTAGTATACAAGGATATAATACAAATATTGCTGCACAACTTGTGTTTTATGTGATCGTCATTGCCAGGAGAGAAATTTGTAGACATTGGAAGTCTGAGATTCCTCCTAAATTTGCTGATTGTTTGAGGAATATTATATGGATTAGCCAGTCAGATATTGCATGTGATCAAAGAAATTCGGAGACACTTTGGTCTCCTCTTCTGGCCTGGTTAAAGAAAATCTGATGGGTCCAATGATTAAGCCAGGGGTCTGTGGTCAATCCTTTCCTAGCACCAACGTGATTCCCAGTGGTAAACGGAAATGGATAAGGAGACAGCCCTTCTCTGGGGGAATCCGGCGGCTGCACATAGGCCCCGAGGGCAGGAATCGAAATGGTCGGTGTGGAGGGCCCGGATAGTTCCCATCTAGAGCAATCTGTATCTGGCGTATGTATGAGGACACAAAAAAAAAAACAAAAAACCCTCAAACGGATAAAATGGTGGGGCGAACTGAGAGACACCTCAATGGGGAGGGACTATGCTGGAGGGATTTCGGAAATGGGATCTTATTGGAATCTCTGTGCTAGGTAATGTCATGCAAGTGACGGTCCTAGATTCATATTAGACACTCCAGATTGAATTTCAGCAACACCACAGCCAGTTCCATAGCGTCCTGCAGGTTTGCCACCGCTAACTCTGCACATCACGGCATTGCCGGACCTCCAGAATTCAACTCACTAGAAGGCAAACTTCTCCTGGGAGATTTGGTTGATCACGAAGTTGGCAAGATCTACCAGACCATAATTTCTAATCAACCTGATACATTTGGTGCCTTGCGCGCAGCTTGGGAGGCAGATGTGGGTGAACTAGGAAATGAAAACTGGACAGAGAGTTTGGGCTCCCCTAGAGGAGCGGCTGTGGCGGTACAGCTCTTGCTAATCCCATTTAAGTATATCCACTGAGTGTATATAATGCACCACAAGCTCTGGTATATGGGGGCGATTGCTTCCCCCCAGAGTCTTAGATGTGGTGCGGAGGGTGGCCCCTTCATCCACACAGCGTGGAGCTGCCCAGCATTGGAAAGGTTTTGGCTGGGGTGGTTACATGCCTGGGTGAGGTCCTGTCAGGGCAAATCCCATGTAGTCCGCGGCTGGCCCTTCTTCACCTAACGGAGGATGTGGCAGGGAATAGATATACATTTTGCCTGCTCTGTTTAAGACTTTGCTCTCGCTAAATGTGACATATTCAAAAAGTGGAGGGCATGAGCTCCCCTATCAAAATCGGTGTGGAAAAACCACATGGCTCACTGTATGGGAATGGAGATTGGAGTGTACAAAGCTAGGGGCTGCCCCCATAAACACCAGAAAATATGGAAGCAGTGGGCGGACTACAGAGGAATGAATTAGTGCAAATCTCTCAGATTCACCAAATTATAGATGAAGAAATCAACACACTCCATGGCCAAAATGCACATATCTCACACTGAATCGCCGAACATCTTGGACTATGTAATTGCGATGCTTCTTTTTTTCTCCACATTTTCTTTCAATGTATGTGTGTGGGGGTGAGCAGAGTGCGGCAGGACTGTTATATACTTTTTTTTATTCCTTTCCATATGATGTATGTAATGGTTTATATGACAGGCCATGTCGGAATCTCTACATATGCATCAGTAAATTGTGTTTTTTAAAAAAAATGTGACGCTAACCCCATTCTCCTTATTATAAATGCCATAGGATACAAGACACTTGTTATAAGGCCAGCATTATATGTTTCATGTTTATGACATACTATAAGTACATATCTGACAAACTCTATAAGTATTTTTGAAAACCTATTATTCATGTTATTTTATATTTGAAGGACTAAAAAGATAACAAAAAATCCAAACCAACATTGAAAATACAAAATACAACATTGTATATGATCTACTTAGAATAAAGTGGATTGTATTTCTGTTACTGTAGTAAAGCTCTAACACATCTAACAAAATTTCAGTCACAACAATTGTAAGAAATGAACATAAAGAGACAGACATCTGTTTCTTTACTTGTGTAGTTTCAATCAACATATTTTAATATATTATTTTTTGTGTTTCACCTCTTAATCTCTGTAGGTGAGCCCCATCAGAAGAAGAAACAATGGATAGTGGAAGTTCAGGCAGCCAAAATGAAACTTTTGAAAATTTACTTTTACTTAATATTCTTTTTTTTAATCAGACTTTATCATTAAATTGGATTGTTTTAAAAATATTAAACATAATCTTAGAATTATTTGTGTAGCTGTGTCCTGTCCACAGTTACAAATGAAAGTTCACAATCTGTACTTGAACTTTTCGAGGATAAAGCTGGAGCACTGCCAGTGAAAATAGCTTCTCACTGTGTCCTAGGCACTGAAGGAACATAGCAATTTTAATTTTGAAAATGTTAAACTTGTACATTTCAGGCACCCTACCCTGGGATCTTCTCACGCTTCTCCCATTCTGGCAACTCTGGTCTTAGAGGAGGCCATGGAAGTCCTTTCAAACCTTTCCATGTTGCAGGCAGCATTGTTGATTGCTGTCCAAGGTATCAGTCAGCAAATGGGTAAAGTGTTTGAAAACCTGGATGGCATGGGTTCTGCCCTGTCTGCCTTACAGAGTGCATCTTTGTCTCCTAGTGCCTCAACTGATACCAGTGTTTCTTTCACACCTGTCCCCATTTCAACACCATAACTTACACATTCCATAACCTGACCCCCTTCCAACACCTGACCCCAAACCCCATTTCTCCTCTGACCCTATCCCTCAACTTCCCTCACCCATTCTACCAGTTTCAACCACCCACAAATCCCCTAACCCTACCTATTCCCAGAAACCTTCCCAATATGCAAAACTCCACCTCTCAGTCATTTTCCCTCTACTAACTTCTCCCAAAACCTCTAAAACTATCCTTTCCCAGAATCCATCCCATATCCCAAACTTTCTCTATTCCTGTCACCCTCCTTCCACAGGAGCACCTGGCCAAACCACCCCCAAAATTCTTAAATCTACCCATTTCCAGACACCATCCCTTACCCCAAAGCCCCTCTATTTCCATTACTTTCTCTCCTCAGAATCACTTGGCCATGTCCCTTCTTAAATAATAATAAGAACCCCACTCAACTCTAATACATAGGTGCCTGGACGACCATCAGCTCCTGGAAGGAGGGCTCCCTTAAAAAGATATTGCTGATAATCGTGGGAAGATAAGAACAATGCCTTGATCCATAATTGACCGTGATAGGACACTATTTATGTCTATCCCACCCATGAACTTTGATTTTTGTAATTTTTACTAGAAATACATTACAGTTCCCAGAGAAGGACGATTTTTGTTGTTTCCTTTTTCATAAATAAATCAATTACAGCTTTTGCAGTCTGTTGTTTTCTTGAATCTATATGGTTTTTTAAAAATTGCTTGCCATATGCAACTGCATTTTACAATATGTTGCAAATGTTAACTATTTACTTCCATATCCAGGTATTGCCATTTACCATTTTACACGTGGGTTAAAGGAAGTGGTAGAGTTGCTGTGACCACCAAGGATCAGTGGCAGAGTGGTATTGTGTGTGACTGCATTTAACACAAATATATATTCCTTGCAAATGTTGTAATATGTTATGATGTTGTGGTCCAGAAATAGTCCATGTAATGCATGATGTATGCTGATACCTAGGCTAAAAATATGAGTGTAATGTTTTGCAGGTAAGTGTGTATTTCCAGCACCAGATATGGGTTATAGCTTGAGGCATAACATATTAGTGACTAGGTATTATAAACCTGCACTTGGGTTGCATTGGTGTCTCATTTAATTGTGGAAAATGTGATATGTTTGTAAAATGTGAATGTGGATTATATCTCTTTACATTTTGAACAAATTTAAAACTGCTTAAATACAGAGTGTTGACAATACACGTTTGTATAAACATGTATACTTCTTCAAACAATGTTTTCGTATCTCAATTAGAGTTGTGGGGGTTAAATTAAAAGGAATTAGGTTAATATTTCTTCTAGGTATATATTCTGACACACAGAGTAGGTTAATTGGTGTTAGATATGGTTTGAGAATCATAACATAGTTTACTGGCATTGAACTTAACATTCGCCATTTAAAAAAAAGAACTATTTGCAAGTGTAACTTATTTCCTATTCTGTGGTGAATTGTGATGTTGCTTGTTTAGGACTGCCAGAGTGAGGCCCAGGCCTTGAAACAACAGTGACATGGTGCGGAAGTAAGTTCAGAGATTGCTGTGGTTAGAGTTGGGCTATTTAGGCTAATTTTCCTTCAAATCTGGTGTGGAGGATGAACCACCATGTTTCAGTTGATGGTAATTATACTCTAAATAGCACAGACAGAATGGTGTGCTTCCATCGCTCTATTCATTGTGTTTAGGGTTTAATGCCGTTGACAGAGGTATTAAATGTTGTGGAGAAAGCTGGCGTTTGATTAACTTTTGTCCATCAACCCACCATACTCTAAATTGGTCGGAGGAACCTCTAAGGCGGCAAACAAGTGATCAGATGGTTTTTGACAGTCCACCCACATTAACCAAACTCTAAGTCAGGCCCTAAGTCTGTCATTTGAGGATTGTCAGGGCTGCTTGTGTACTAACAGCTATATAGCAGGAAGGGTTTAGCATGTATCAAGACTTCCAAGAGCATGTCTTTGATTCTGTTTATTGTGCAGTGGTGGGTGTTTGACTATTCTGAGATGTAAATGGTGTTTGGTGATGCAATATTAAGGTGTCAACTGAGGAAAGGTGGGCTTCCAGTTGCTGAATTGATTTGCAGTTTGAAATCCAGTTTATGCTAAGTTGTGGTGACGCCAGAATTAAAGCTAAATATTCTTCTAATTAGAAGGCAGCAGAGAGATTGGCTTCCATTCTTACTGTGTGGCAGCACTAGGTCTAGTCTAGATTTGAAGAAATTGTTATATATGCAATACTGTACGTGCAAACTGACATTAGGTTGCTGGAGCCTAGGGACAACATTCCATTCTTCTGTGAATGCTAATTTAAAACGGACAAGATAATGTGAACTTCTCCGAGAAACCTTGGAACAGAGAAGTGTATATGTCAGACATTATTATGCTTGAAAGAGATAAACATTACCGTGCATGAACTACATATCACTACTGAAATAGCAAGATGAAATATAACATGACTTCAAATACCATAATGTATCTGATCTGCACAACTGCTAGAAATAGTTGATCAGTGCCTAAAAGGTTTGAGACGCAGCCTTATCCAACTTTACAATATTTTCCTCTTCATATGTAAGTAGCGCTGCAGCATCTTCACATATCATAAAAACAGATGTGAATCTCTTTCTCTTCTCTATGTTAATCACACAAGACATGCTTTTTAAGTCACAGACCACTTTTTCTACGTTAACTTGCAAAAAAGGTACAAAATTCATGTCTTTGCTATCCTCTGACTCCCAACTTGAGGATATCCCTCCAAATACCTAAACATCTTCAATGATGACGAAGTCCTTCTCTGGGTCAAAACTGCTCAATAATAGTGCTTGGTATATGACTCTTTCACAGCTTACCAGCTAGTGTGAGGTAGGATATCACTCACTTCTTTGGCAGCATTTTTTAACCAATGCTTCTGAGGTCTGTAACTGTGCTAAATCCAGAGATTAACCCCCTGAAATACTCGGCAATGCCAAAGGAGGCCCCAACTTCTTTTTGGGTTTGAGAGCTTAGGCTACGCAGGCTTCAAAAAGTCTTTACCCCAGCCATGACCTAGGCCAAACTTGCTCTACTGTGCTTTCTAAGACATCTCATTGTATCTTATCCAGGTTAGCACAATTGTAATGTAAAATGTTCAACAACCTCAACACAATATGACCTCACTAAAAAGCATCATGATTCTTCATACTTAACCAAATATGATCAACACCCTGAAGATGTTCAACCACATTACCTCAACAGTAAAGAAACAACATTGGTTTCCACTCCAGGTGCAAAGCATCTTTCAGATACCTAGCACACCTGGCCAAGAAACTAACCAACTATCATGAACTGAGCCACACAAGGAAGCAGACCATAGACTGGAGATGAAGAAATACAAATGATGAAATAATTAAAGTTATTTGTTGCTGTAGATTCTGTTTAAGTGGTGAAGGCACTGCCCAGCTGCAGCGATGAAAAGATGCGAGAAGGATAGGACCAAAAGGCAGATCTTCACTAACTATGCCCCAATATCTACAATAGAATCCCCATTGACATTAAAACTGATGTAATGTTACTGCAGTTCAGAGAGAAACAGAATCCACTTCATATGAAAGAACAATAACACACTACACAAGGAACACAAAGAACACATTTTACCTGCTGTTTTGTAAATCATCTTAAATAGTATCCCTCCCTGTGCTCTTGTCCACTGTTTAGCTATTGTCCTCCATTACTCCCTAAATAGATTGGAGCTATTTAAATTAGTGTAACAAACTTACTTATCTACATGTGCTGTTGATGGACTTTTCAGTCAGAAAATAAGATAGGAATGACACTATTGTAGGCTGCAACAAATGTGTCCAGGTCAGCCAATGCCTAATTAATTAACACTTAAAAGTACCCGTGGCATTTTTCATTCTGAAAGTGCTGAAATAAACCAAGGTGATGGCTGAATTCAGACTGATTAAAAATCTGTAATTAAGCTTCATGTGCCAGTACCCTATTGTGAGACATACAGCAGAGATAAATTGAGAGGATCCTGGCATTCAAGTTAGTATCATCAGGACATAATCTGGTAATCTCTACAGACTTCAAAATCAGGAAACTAGAGCTTGCCTAGTCGCTGCTGACTCCTATCCATCTCCTATCTAGCTACAAACTCCAGCATCCCCTCTACATGTCCTTCAAGAGGCTGGTGAACCTTAGTGAGGGTCAGAATAGCTATGCAGCCCATCAACAGTGCACATGTTGTGGTCCATGGTTTTCACAATGTCAAAGACACTAGTAGAAGGAGGTCACAAATATGATACACTACCACTTATCGGTCTCACTGGCCACGAACCAGCAGTGCAGCCAAGGTAACCCAAAAACATTCTCACATGACAAGAACTAAGTTGAGATCATCAAGTGCTGTTAAAAAATTGATGCACTTAGTTTCTTGACCACATTGATAGGCCAAGTCTAGCCAGCACTCACTTTGTTCTAAATCATAGGCAATGCATCACCTTCCCTGCTGAGCAGATTTAGGTGTATATATAGTCACAATACAGCAATATTACCTTCTGCAGTGCCTCCTTCAGAGGTTCAGTAAACATTGACATGAACTACTGAAGATGCTTCCTGATGTTGAGGATGCAAGGGTCAAAGAATATAGCTTGTTCTTCATCCTTATTGTTGTAGTGTCTCTAATCACCTTGAATGAGCTGTATGGCTCCTACCATTCACTAAGTGGTCTGCTGTGCTAATTGCCTGCAAGTAAACAGGAGCTACATATCCCATGCCCTTTGGCACATGCTGTCAGCTTACATGTGAAGCACCTACTGAAAAGCTAACAATGTATCCCAAATGTTAATTAGTTCTTGGGTGGCGAAGTATCATTGAAACTGCACCTCAAACTACTCCGAAACTAGGCTCTGTTTAGAGGTAACCTTCATTGGTGAAACCAAATGGTATCACTTGTATTGAAGGCTCAGCTTCTGACTTGGTGATAACTCATACATTAGGGTTTTGTGTTACGTAAACTTCACTCCATCACTCACTGTCCAAATGTACTAAATGTGTGCCACTACCACTCGAATGTCAATTCAATTTTTTATTATTTCAGCTTTACAGTGAAAGCTATAGAATAACTGATCAAAAATTTAAAAAATCAAGGGGCACATGCATCAAGGAAATCATTTGCGTTTACCAAATTGCAAAGTTTAAGGATTTGCTATTTGGTAATCGCAAATGTCTATGCATGAAGGATTTGCAAATATTTTGTGAATCCTTAACATTCCCTAATAGCGAATGCCAATTTAGGGAATTCATTCTCATTCATTCCTATGGGCCTATAGACTAATACAAATGAATGGGAATGCATTCGCAATTTGGGATTACCAAATTAATAATCGCAAATTGCGAATGCAATTGCAAGGGTGCCAGGGGGCATAAGGCCCCCCCTGATGTACCCCCAAATAAGGTAAGTGTGCGACACATGGCACTTCGAAAAATGCACTTTTGTGCATTTTTCAAAGCATGCGCAAATTACCATCAACTTGAAGTTGATGGTTATTGGTGAGTCCTAAATATAAAGTTGCATTTTGAAAATGCTACATGCATGGCATTTCGGGAATCGCAAATTTTGATTTCCTACATGCATTCACAAATTAGGTAAGTGCAAAAATTGCGATGACCTATTTTGCAGATGCAATGCCCTTGATGCATCGGAAACGGCATTTTACCGGTCGCATACGGGCCGATTCGCGTGTTTGCAACTGGTAAAATGCTTGATGCATGTGCCCCCAAGAGTACCAAAACAAAGGCAAAAGCACTAAAACAATACAAAGATTCAAACCAAATTTACAAATGTATCTTCTTCTTTGTAAGAGTTTTTCTTATTATTAAATACCTCCGTCCTGAGCATAACAGGTGGGTGGTGAATCTGAAGGAACTAACAGTCAGTCTAATACTTTCCTCAATAGGATAACATAGGGAAAGGCCCATGATATGAGTATGGCTGTCATCATCTTTACTGATGACTGGTAAAGTACAATTTTTATAAACAAGACAACATGATATAACGAATAAAAGCAGAATTATAATTAAATGAATAATGTATCTCCTTCACAACAAATGAGGCCAGATAAATGCAACCTGACTACTAAAATATGGAAAAATAAACATCATGAATTATTGTACCAAGGGTTATAAAAAGATAAAAGCAAATGGATCATTAGTGTCCTTGACTGTGCAAGTAGGGTAATAAAGTGGTACGTATTAGAGCCATATACAATGGGCTCTGGTCTTCATGGTCTGAAAAAAAACAATGAATCTCAATGTTCTTGGCTGTGCAAATAGCTATTAAAGTGCATCATTATATTGTCATCTAAAATCATCTTTGCAGAATTAAACCTCTGCTCAAATATATGGACAGGTAAAAATCAAAAGTAAGCAAACTGTCATTCACTTTAGATGGCCATACATTGATTAAGGTAAAGTGCAAAAATGCTCCTATCACTGTCCTTCGACAACCAGGCGAGCCGATTCGGTATAATACTTTAGTACTAACCAGCGCTTCACATATAGGGCATGGCTGAGAAAGTGGTATAACCATAGAAACAAAAATTATCATATTGTTGCTCTCCGACAATCAGGCGAAACAGTTGAGTATCATATTTTAATACTGGCCTGCAGCTCACATGTAAGCTGCAACCTAGAATATGATATTGATCAAATCAGAGTCCCGGTCGACGGAATCGAGTATCACTCACTGCTGAAATCTAGTGATATATTATTATTAATTCTTTATTGTCTGATTAATTAAAATCGTACAATATTGTACCAATCATTCCTGCCATAAAAAGATCCAGTTCTAAGAATTGTTAAAAAACATGAGTAGACAAATCAATCATGCATATTCTAATATATTTCAAATTACATATTATATGCATCCTATGTTACATTTCACTTTGATTTAACTGATCTAACTCAGTTCCTAATGTCAATCAAAACTTTATAAAAGCTGAGTTCAGCATTATATCGTCTGAATATAGACATCTTATCAGCGCTTGTCTACAAGTCTGTATACCTTGTACATTAAAATGCCGCTTAAGCATAGATTTTCTTTAGAATAAAATTTTCGGTCATACACACAGTAAATTAATAATGTTCTCTTCTCCCAATTTGCATAAGCGACAGAGCGACTGGTCCACTGTTCGAAGCCAAGGCATTACATGGCATTGGCCAGGGAAAATACCAAAACATGCTTTTATAAAAATAAGTTTATACTTCATAGACCATGCAGTCTCCAGATATGATTGGGCTTTCATCTTTGTATAACCATTAATTGATGACCATGCATGCTTTCTTTTTGCAAACGAGTCTTTATCCAGACGTAGTGATAGATGTTTTGTTATTTTATTAGTGGATTTTTTAAATGAATCTATAGTTATTGGCGTATCCCAGATCAAATTCGCTGAGTATTTGTCTAATGCAGCGTGTAAGTACTTCCAAGACTGTGACTTCTGATTTGCATTTATTTCCTGCCATAAAAGTTTGGACATTTGATTAACATTGTCTATTTTTATTCTTTTCCATACATTTATAAATTGGTCTTTTTGTGCAATTAGCTGGTTAGTTAACCCAAATTCCAACCTTATCTGTGCAGGTGATGCGTTATGTGGAAGATTAAAAAGAGATTTAAACATTTTTGTCACAGCATTATTGATGATTACAGAATCTTTTCCACACAGTGCTTCACCATCATACGTTAATGTTGGCAACAGTTTTGCCATTTTTACTTTTAGAAGCGGTAAGTAAGTCATCCCTCCTAATGACTTTTGCAAGATTCTATACGCAGTTAACAGGGTGTTTGCTCTCCGTTGCATATCGACCTTGTGTGGATCAAAAGATCCTTTATCTTCAAATAGTACTCCCAGGTATTTGTATGTTCTTACTTGTTCTAATTGCGTATTATCAAGGAACCATTTGTACTTATATTTTGCCTGGTAACCTTCATATTTATATCTTGGTTTTGTTTATAACCATCCCATTTTCTTGAGAATGCCTTGATATCCTATTTATCAGGCGTTGCAGCCCGACCTTTGTTTGGCTTCATAGGATAACATCATCTGCATATAGCAGATTTGATATCTGAGTGCCAGCTAATTTTGGAGGATAAGCATTCACTTCATCCAACGCTAGTGTTAGATCTGATAAGAACAGGTTGAAAAGCAATGGGGCCAGTACACACCCTTGCTTTAAGCCCGTGGAAGTTGAAATTTCCATTGTTACACACAAACCATCTCCCATATGTACTCTGACCCAGGTGTTAGAGTAGAGGAGTTGGATTGATGTTAAGAGGCATAATGGGATACTTTGATTTTTCAACTTTTTCCACAGTACATTCTAAAGCTGATTTAAAGTCCACGAAACACAAAAACAATGGTTGTTTCTTTGCAATGCATTTGTCCATTAATACTGATAATACTAATATATTTGTTGTGGTGCCTAATCCTTGTATAAACCCTGTTTAATTTGGTAGTATTATCGGTTTCTCCTTTGCCCATAAAGATAGCTTTGATAGTAGAACTCCTGCAAATAATTTGGCATCTGTATCTTGTAGAGTAATTAATCTGTAGTTTTCAGGATGTGCCCAATCCCCTTTTTTATATATTGGTGATATTAATGAGCCCCTCAGTGTTTCAGCAATTATTGATGTCTTGACAATCTCCTTAAATACTTTTGTGAGATATTCCCCCCATATTTCCGACTTTTCATTGTAGAGCACAAATGGAATGCCATTGGTACCAGGGGCACTATCTTTTTGTTTCCGAATTAATTTACATACTTGTTTTTTTGTTATGACAATTTTATGATCTCGATCCTTCCTTAATGTCGCAATCTCATTCACACTGCCTTCTAGTTGGTTGATTTCCCAACTGGTGCTATAGTGATATAATGAGGTGGTGAAATACTGATGACACACTCTGCCCTATACCTTTCATTACATTGGAATTTTTTAATACAGACCTACTGGCCTTTCAGGCTGTGTGTGTATATATCTATATATATATATATATATATCGGCAAACACTCTCCTCTCTCGAATCAAACCAGCTGAGTAGAAGGGAGCACGGACCACGGGATTCTTGTTGAATATCCAAATTTTATTCAATGATTCAGACAAACAAGACGGCCATTACGCGTTTCATCCCTCCTGGGGGACTTGATCACATGACGCAGATCTACCAATGGCATACGGTATTTAAAGAAAACTTTTTTTGTATTTTTTTAAGTGTCATGTCATCTGATTGGGCAGCATTTCATTAATGATTTCATATGCAAATCACATTCTAATATTTAACAAATTATGTCGTATGTTCATCACAGACGTAAAATAAGTCATAATTATTAAAATTTCAGGATAAATCCTTGATTGCTTACTAGCAAAGACTTGCTATGTCTATTAAAGAAACCTACTTCATTCTAAATTAGTGGTCTGTAATATGACAAAAAAAAAATCCCCAATGGAGTGAGGTAGACTTGTTATCACATGTTCAAAATATGGCTCTATAAATATTTAAAATTTCCCACATTGTATGGAGACACAATTATTCAAAAATATTAAACAAATATACTCCAAAAATGGAAACTGTTAATCACACATGAATAAATACCATGAATAAATATAATTAACACGAATGACATTAAGATGGTTAAGAGGTTATTCATATATACATATATATTTTAAAATTATATAAATATATACAATACATATTAAATATTAAATATTCTAAAATATCTAAAACCATCATTTTTTATAACCAAAACTGTTAATATTGGTTCTAACAGTGCCTCCCTGATGTGTGGAATAAAATATTATATTAAGCTTGATGAATTGCAACATGTTCGGTTGAATTAGAGAGGCTAGCAAGTCTTTATGAGCAACGATTTGGAAACGCAAGTATGTTGAACAGTTGTTAATGCCTGCCATCTAGATAACGAGAACAGTGAAGGGCTAAATACCCAGAGTGGTGAAAAAAGGATTTTTATTTTTTTATACATATTAAAAATATATACTTAAAATACAATAAGTACATATAAAAATTATTTTAGTGCAAAAATATACCTATAAAAGCTGTGATGATTAAAACTCATGTGTTTAAGAGAAAGGTCAGGAGGAGACAGAGCGGGGCCCTTTGATTAAATACAATTGAGTATTGTATTTAAATTATCATTGCATAAATACCCACATAAGTGTGGCATGATAATTGACGACTTGTGAATAAATAGACTAGGGGTACAGGAATGTGTTAGGTAGCGCGGCAAAGAATTTCAGTATACAAGAACGGAGATGTCATTGATGATGAAATCAATTATAGACTAGCATGTAACTCCTCAGAACTATTAAGTCCGTTTGGGTGCTTGCTGTCTAAATTTAAAATGTAATGCATCTCCAATAGTCTGAGGGATTTCTCCCTATCACCCCCTCTTTTGTTTCTAGGGACAGAGTCAATAAAAAAATATTTAAGATCTTTGGGGTTACCTTCATGTATTTCATGAAAATGCCGCGCTACCGGGTACGCCTGATCTTTGTTCTTAATAGCTCGTAAATTTTGGAGTACCCTTTTGTGGCCTGGTAGTATCTTACTCCCTATGTACCTTAAATTGCAGGGGCACTCCAAAACATAAACCACATAGTCTGTTTTACAGTTAAGGGCTTTGGTAATTGCTTTGTCTGGGCCGCCAAAAGGAGTAGAGTAATTGGATGCGGATACACCATGTTGACAGGCCTTGCAGGTCTTACATTTAAAAAAACCTAGTCGTTGTGCCAGCCAAGATCCCTTGGCTGGGGTACCGCAAGGATCATTGTCAACAAGTGAGTCCCTCATTGAAGTCCCTTTTCTATACGTTATAGAGGGTTTTTTTGGTACTAATTTGCCTATAATAGGATTTTGCTTTACAAGCTACCAGTTTTTGTTGATGATTTTTCTCACTGACATTTGATGCTGATTGTAGTCTAATATGAAGCTGAAGTCATCAGCAGTATCGTCGGGGACTGTTGGCTGAATTCTCTTTACCAGTGTCTTGTCTCTATCATATAGGTTACTTTTTGTGAGAGCTTTGTCAAGGCATTTTCTGCTATATCCTCTAGCCTTAAATCTTTTGATACAGTCCTGTTGAGCTTGTTTTAAGGCTTCCTGATGGCTACAGATGCGCTTAATACGCAAAAGTTCGCCATAGGGAATGCTCTGTATAAGATGGCTTGGGTGTGCGCTGCTCGCATGCAGGATTGCATTTCCCGCCGTGGGCTTTCTGTGTAGTCTGGTTTCTACTCTTTCTTGTTCCACATACACTTCCACATCCAAAAAAACTATGTTTGTTTTACTAATATTGGAAGTAAGGTGGAGATTAAGGTCATTATTGTTTAGAGATTCAATGAATTCCATTGCTCCCTCCTCTGAACCTTGCCATACACAAAACAAATCATCGATGAATCTCCACCAACATCTGACATTGTTAATGAAAGGCTCAGAGTGTGTTGCCATGAGGACCTGCTCCTCCCACCAGCCCATGTGTAAACACGCGTAGCTGGGGGAGAAGCTGGCCCCCATCGCCACACCCCTCAATTGTTGGTACATAGTATTCTGGAACATAAATATGTTATTCATTAAACACAGTTCGACCATGTTTACAAGCATTCTGTTGTGTTCTTCATACTGTATTCCCCTCTTGGCCAGAAAATACTTCATGGCTCGAAGCCCATCATTGTGCCTGATAGAGGTGTAGAGTGACGTAACGTCCAGGGTAATTAGGTAATAGTCATTTTTCCATTGAAAATTCTTAATCTTTGTGAGAAAATCACCAGTGTCTTTGATGTATGATTTTAAATTCTGTACATGATCTTGAAGAAAATAATCGACATATTTGGAGGTGTTCTCAAATATACTGTTCCGGGCTGATATTATGGGTCGCCATATATATATATATATATATATATATATATATATATATATATAGAGAGAGAGAGAGAGAGAGAGAGAGAGAGAGAGATCTACAAACTGCCTTTCAGGTTCCATGCACTGTTCGTATAAAAAACACTATTTTATTCCTATAGTAGGCCCCAGAGCAAATTGGCAAGTAACTTTTCATATACAGCATGCTGTGCTGTTCGGGATGAAACAGTCCCACACTCAGCCTCACGTTTCCTGTTCACATGTGATGGTGCCTGCCCCCAAGACCCGGCAGCCGTGCAGTAAATAGATCAACAAATTGCCTTTCAGCTTTTGAGGCAGCACACGACAGCATGCCTGCTCTCCGGCACTGTCAATATATACTGACAATCGTGCACAGAGGCATTCAACCTACTCAAGGTGAATAATTATACTCACCTTTACGGACCACATTAACCAGCAATCCTGGTGGATGAAATCATGTTAGCCACACCCAATGAGGGTGGACGAATCCAATAAAATGTTTTTGAATCAAACAAAGGTGAGCCTTGTATCCCTCTGTGTTGAGTCCATGAGGAGGGGGCGTTCTGGACCCGAAACGCGTCGGACCTGTGAATAATTGTGGAGAGAGGCCGTGAAGCTGCATGGGGGCCAAGAAAACCGATGGTTGGAGTGCAGTGGTGAACCCTTTCAAAAGCTTAAGTGTGTGTTGTTGATTAATATATATATATATGTATATATATATATATATATATATATTATCTACTGGCAATAGTTATAGTTAGGACCGAGTTCCCATAGGAAATCTGAAAATTCTATTTTGAATAACTTTGACGCCGGTTGACTTATCTTCGTGAAATTTTCAAAACTAATGGGGCGCTCCGCTCAGCTCCTACCCTGAAAGTCTCGGGGTGATTCGTCAAGCGGGGGCTGAGAAAAAAGGGGGGTCCCAAAACGCGTTTTCCCCATGCATTTTCCCATAGGACCTTTAGTCGAAGGTAGAGCCCGAACGGCTGAACAGAATTACTTGAAATTTGGCAAAGAGGTAGTCCTCAGGTCAGGCATGTGCCTTTTGCATATATGGTGTCAATCTGTTCAGTAGTTCCTGAGAAAATCAAAAGTAAAATCACATATATATATGGGCGGAGCCTAACCACACATCTCACCGTGAGATCTGATTGGCTGTCAGCACTTCATCCAAGAAGTGTTTGCAGCCATCTGGGGACCAATATACATGATAGCACCTCATTAAAAAGCATTGCAGTTAATAGAAGGTTTTAAGACTTTAGATACATTATAAATCATTTGTTGATGGTACCATACTCATTTTAGGAATTGTGGTGTGTTCTATGGTGATTTTACCATGTGAAAAAGCCTTCTGCTGTGATATCATGAATCATGTTTGAAAACTATTTTCTCATGCTTTTCCCACAGAGGTTTGGAAGGTGATCTATAAGCTAAACTGAGAGCATATTTTCTGTAAATTCCCATTATCTTTCTCAGTCATGTGAGAATGAAGTCTGACATTCTCAGTAAAACATGTACATCCAACAAGGGCAGAGACTGTCAGTTGATTCCTTTGTGTTCTACTGCAGCTTCCCAGAGTGTTCTAAAGAACAACTAGAGCGCTAACAGTCCTACTTATGACAAACGTATGGCACACCTGAAGCCATCTTCGTTGGAATAAAGTGGTAACTCTTAAAACATTTAATTTAAAAACGAGGGGGTTCATTTTGGCATAGAAAGTATGATTAGTGCTGCAGAAAGAAAAATTAGGGCACATTTTGAGTGACTTCTCAAATCCTCTTCTATTTCATTAAAAAATTCTGACATGCAGACTGAATCATGCACTTTCAATACCAGCAGCAGACTTCCCTGGTGAGCAGTAGCTTTACTACAGTGATCTAATAAGCAACTAGAATGCTAACATTCTGAATTTATGGCAAACGTGTGACACATCTGAATGCCTTCTTGATGGAATCAAAGTAAAAAACTGAATGTATTTCCTACTGAGGAGACTGTAGTAAATGAGGAAATTAGGAAACATCATAACAAATAAGTCTCCCAAAATGGCCACCAGAGACAAAAGAGCCCAAATGTAGCCCAAATATCACCCAGATGTAGCCCACGTATAGCCCAATGACAGAATGTCCCAGAGTGTTCTAAAGAACAACTAGAGCGCTAACAGTCTTACTTATGACAAAAGTATGGCACACCTGAAGCCATCTTGATTGGAATAAAGTGGTAACACTTAAAACATTTAATTTACAAAGGAACAAAATGAGGGGCTTCATTTTGCCATAGAAATTATGATTGGTGCTGCAGAAAGAAAAATTAGGGCACATTTTGACTTCTCAAACCCTCTTCTATTTCATAAAAAAATTCTGACATGCAGACTGAAACATGCACTTTGAATACCATAATAGACCATTGTGGGCAGAAGGAAGAGGCAGTGGTAGTACAACCATACATGCCAACAGACCCGTTTCAGCCAGGAAACATCCAATGTTTTTAAGCTCAAATGGTCTTTATTTGATCTGTCTCCTGTCTACAATCTCCTCTTTTTCAATGTAACTCAAAGGGGTAAATCAATACCCCAGTTTTTTTTCAAAATCTCCCTCTTACCAAGTTCAAAATGTTCGCAAGTATGGTACATTGGATTATGGTAGGCAGGAGGAATTGGGATAGGGACATGGACTTGGATAACAGAGGACAGGAGGGACATGGAGAGGTGTACCAAACTGACCCTACAGGGCAGGCATCAGGGTTTGCAGCAGCACAATACACCACACAGCGCATGCGGGACGGGAGTGCAGCACAACAATCCATAGAAAGCAATAGGGAGGGGACAGGACCATGCACATGGACAACAGAGAACAGAGGGGAAAGAGGCAATGGTAACTAGCTGACCATAATGGACAGACAGGATAGAACGCTGCAGCATAACAGACCATAAAGGGCAGGAGGGACGGATCAGGGGCATTACAATGGAACAGACAAGCCAGGAGGGAGGGAATAGGGGTCTGCACATGGAAACAGAGGGCTGGGGGAGAGAGGGCAGGGCAGGAGCAGCAAGATGACCATGGAGGTCAGGCAGGTTGGGCACTAGAAACAAGACACACCATGGAGAGCAACAATGAGACTATGATGGCATACACACAGTCCATGGAGGGAAGGTGGGAGGGGGTCAGGGGCAGCTAGCTGACCACACAGGGAAGGTGGGAGGGGCCATGACAGCAGAGAAGACCATGCATGGCAAGCGGGAGGGTTAGTGGCAGCACAGTGGCAAGAAGGAGGGTGCAGGGGCATGCATAAAGGACCATGGAGGATAGAAGGGAGGGTCAGGACCTGGGCACAGACAAGAGAGTTCAGGGGAAGGGGCCTCACAACAGACCGCACGGGGCAGGCAGGAGGAGCAGTTGTAGCACAACAGACCAGGGAGGGCAGAAGGGTGTGGCAGTAAAATGAACCATGGAGGACAGGAGGAAGGGGATAGGGGCATGGCATGTGGACAGGCAGGGTGGAGGTGGCAGGGACAGGTTACAGTCATCTGACAATGCTAGGCAGGTGGGAAGGGAGTGCAGCTCAACAGAACACTCAGAGTAGATAGGAGTGGCAGGTCCATGGAACATGGTTGGCAAAAACGATGGAGCAGGGGCATGCACAAAGAGGGCAGGGGGGAGGAGAATAGGGGCAGCAAGCTAAGCACAGAGGCTAAGCAGGAGGTCAATGATGGACCATAGAATTGGGCAATGGAGGGCAGGAGGAGTGGACTGGTACATCATGCTAAATGGAGGGCAGTGTCAGCACATCAGACAATGCATGGCAGGAGGGAGGAGGCTAGTTCGTGGATTCAGACAACAGAGGATAGGGAGGATGTGGATGGGACAGCAAGCTAACTGTTCAGAGAAGGTGGGTATTAGGAACTTTATTGTTTTTAAAATGTGTGTCTGTGCGAACTACTTAAAATATGAACAAGTATGCAGCATAATCTCACTTTTATTCAGGAAGAAGAGGACGTTTGTGACTGTGACTCCGGGCTCACTTGGCAGAAACACCCCCTGACCCTCCACACCCTATCGCAAAATGTAATGCTCGTGAAAAGGGTAGGTGAACACAGTGTTATATAGAACATAGTCCTGGGAGCACGATTGAAAATGAAAACTTGATATAGTATATGTGTTAGATCTGGGGGTCTCTAGTTGGCAGAGGTATTCACCTTAGACCAAATAGGGACCCTTGCTTCTAGTCAGGGTACAAGGACACACACGGTAGATAACCCCTGCTCACCCTCTAGGTAGCTTGGCTCGAGCAGACAGGCTTATCCCCAAGGCAATGTGTAAGGTATTTGCACGTAGACACCACAATGATCCCCCTTCCGTACACCACAAACTTAGACCACACAGGTGGGTTATATCTAAATTAATATATCTTTATCTAGTTTCCGCAGTTGAAATCAAGCATCACAGGTTTACACAATATTCGCTTTCTTGGTTGGTCGGGATCGTAAGACGATAGTCTCTAGTCTCTTGTGTGATTCGATACTCACTGAGAATGAATCAGTTTGTAGGCTCTTGATGTTTAGGCAGCTACGTTGCTCCGGCGGTGTCGTTGCACTCGTTGTAAAAGCGCTCCTCGGGCTGTTCGGTGCAAGGTTTCCACAACTCCCTCGACGAGCCCCCAGTGACGATGTCGACGTCACCGGAGTCAGCCACTCACAGTGCGGCTTCGTAGAGCAGGGAAGTACGACTCTCGATCTGCTTCAGGCCCCCGGGTCGCGGCAAGGCACGTGCCGATGAGCACGTCGGTCTTCTTGATGTGGCAACCGGTGTCAGGCCCTGGTCAGTGCGGCACTCTCCAGCAAGACAGAGAGCAGCCAGCCCACTTCACAGGCAGATGTTGAGAAGCTTGGTAGAACAGTCCCCGGTCCCTGCAGCACACAGCAGTGCAGGGGGGACACAGCAGAGTCTTGACTTCTTGGCAACCTTTCTATCCCTGGGTTGCAAAACAGGAGGCCAGCTCTTCTCAGTCCCTTGGAGATTCGGTTTAAGACACAGCACACAGCAAAGTCTAGTTTGGTCAAGTTGGTAGGGTTAGCACACAGCAAGACCCCTTCTCCTCCTCAGCTTCAGTTGTACAGCAGAACAGGTCAGCCCTTAGAGCACACAGCAAGGCAATCTTCCTTTAGTTCTTCAGCGGTCCGTCTTTCAGCAGAGGTTCCTCTTGATGGTAGAATCTAAAAATCTGTTGTCAGGGGTCGTGTACTTATACCCCTAAAAGTCTTTGAAGTCTTTGTGCAAGTGGGTCCTGAGCCCGGTCTGATCCAGTTCTGGGTGTTGCTGGAGCACTTTGTTTTCCTGGCCTCTACATTCTTTTCAGAGTGAGGGGCAGAGTCGTCAGCCGCCCAGCAGGAGGTGGAGCCAGCAGTGTGGCAGGCAGGCACAGCCCTATTCAATCGCAGGTGCTATCTCCTCCCTCCACTCTCCTTGCAAATGTCGCCATTCAGCAGAGGGCTGACTCAGCCAACCTCCCGGGGGATCCCCAGCCCCTGTCACTCTCAAGCCAGACAGTCAATCCACAAGCACGCCCAGGCACACAGAAGGGTCAGACAAGAGAACAGCTACTCTCTAAAAAGTACTATTCTCCAACTCAGGATTTAAAAACAACCTCTCCTAAAAGATGTGTTATTAAATGCTGAGCTCAGGGATATCAAACACTCATGTCTTATCTTGTTCCTATGAGAAGATAGGTGGATAGCCATTTGCACCAGCCTCCCCCATTTTTTTTTTTTTTTTTTAAATTATTTTTATTGCAGGAATCAGTAAATCGTTACATAATCGGTCAGCATTATATGTCAAGCCAGATCAATGAGACATACCCCTCCGTCCCCCCACCATGAGTCGCTTACACAGCCATTTAGCCCACAACCCTGGGGTCGGGCGGCGGAATTCAATGGGGGCTCAGAAGGATGTTGAAGCTGGCCTGGATGACCCACTGTCCGTCATCTGCTTTTCCAAACAAGCCTATAAACCCAAAAAGAACACCCCACCCTGAACACCCTACAAACCCAGGAAAACCCACCCACCCCCGCCATCAGCGCACGGCAACAACCGCAACAGGATCTACTAAAGGACCCATGGGGAGAGCCACAAAGCTGAAAAGTGCAATTGTCTATCGGGACTCGGGGCGAGCCGCTTCCTCACGCTCAGAGTCGCTGGGGGCGCAATAGTCCCTAAGGGCCTGCACTAACATCTCCCATTCCAGCGCTGCCTCCTGTGCCTTCTCATTACCCTGCCTCCAAGCTAGCTGGTATCTTAGCGTGCTCTCCCCCGCCGCCCACTTCAAAAGTTCGCTGTGCCACCGGCCTCCCGTCGGACCAGCTCGTGCCTTCCAGTTCCTGGTCACCTCCCGTTTAGCAAGGAGTAACCCCAGATCGATAAACTTGCTAGATATTTTATTCTTTGGGGTATGAGGGAACCAGTGCAGGAGACCCACCGCCGCGTCAAACGATAAGGATCTCCCCGTCGTCTCCTCCAGGGTCTTCCCCACTTCTACCCAATAGGATGTCAATCCCGGGCAGGCCCATAGCATGTGGAGAAGGTCCGCCTCCTGGGCCGGGCACCTTGGGCATTCCGCCGAAGTTGTAGCAAAATATCGCCTGATTTTCACCGGGGTCAAATATGCTCTATGGAGCACGTAGTAGTGGACCAATTGAAAGCGGGCGTGGCGTGTGCCCTTCCAGGCTCGCCGTACCAGCTGGGACCAGGTCGTCTCCGGGATCTCCTTGCCAATGTCCTCTTCCCAACGGTTTCTCAAGGTGGTGAGGGGAGCCAGCCCCTCATTGATCAGCCTGCCGTAAAGGCAAGTGACCGCTTTTACCGTGCCCGCAGACATCATCACGTATTGGCATACCGGGGATAAGGGGGGTTCCTCCTGCCCGCATCTCCAGTGCGCCTGGATCGCTCGAACAAGGGCCGAGTGCAGCAAAAAGTCGCCGCGGGGAATCCCGAAGCGATCAATGAGCTCCTGGAAGGGCAAGAGCGACCCGTCTTCGTATAGATCACCGACTAGCTGTAGACCGGCGTCCTCCCAGGTCGCCATCCGTGACCAATCGCCCCCATGGGGCAAAGCCGTTAGCATCCCCAGAGGTATTTCAGGCGCATACGGTGTCCTCAGGTGGCCCCGGGCATGAGCTCGGTTCCAGCACAGGCGAACGGTCCGCTCCTCCTGTGACAAGTCCTGCAAGGTCAACCGTTGTCTCATCGCTATGAAGGAGAGAACATGCCTGGCCATGCCCGTTCCCCTCCTGTCTTCTGGGCCCCGGAACTCCCGGGCGATCTCCTGGGTGAAGGCCTGGAGCTGCGCCGCTAAATAATACTTTTCGAAGTCCGGCACCGCAAGCCCACCTTCCTCCTTCGGCCTCATCAGGGTCTTGAGGGCCACCCGCCGGCGGCCCGAGCCCCAGAGGAATCCGACTATCATTGATCGTAATAGGCGAAACGTGGCCGGTGGGACCCAGAGCGGTAGTGTCCGGAAATAATATAACAACCGGGGAAGCGCCACCATTTTAAGCAAGGCGATCCGCCCCGCCACCGAGAGCGGTAGCGTGGCCCAAAAGCTCATACTGCCTCGAAGTGCTCGAATGCCCCGGGTAATGTTCCCATCCAGGAGGTCAGAAGGTTCATGGTAGATATACACCCCTAGATACTTAAAGCATTCGGGTTCCCATCTGATCTCCCTACTTAGAGCAGGGGTGGGGGTGCCCCTGCGGACCGGGAAAAGACAGGTCTTAGTCCAATTCACTCGGAGGCCCGAGACCTCCCCAAACTCCGTGAGCGCCGTCGCAGCCCCATGTAGGGCAGCGAGCGGGTCTTCTAGGAAGAGCAACAGGTCGTCTGCATACAATGAAATGTAGTGCGGGCCCGAAGGAGTCCACAGGCCCGTATAATGGGCTCCCGACCGGAGATGCAGCGCAAGAGGTTCCACCGCCAGCGCAAAGAGCAGTGGGGATAACGAACACCCCTGCCTCGTGCCTCGCTCCACCGGATATTGTGAGGAAATCAGCGGCCCCGCCCGAACCCTGGCTGACGCCGAGGCGTACAGAACCCTGGTCCACCTGATGAAGCCCTCCCCGAGGCCGAACCTCCGTAGCACAGTACAAAGGTAGTCCCATTCCAGGCTATCAAAAGCCTTCTCTAAATCCACTGATAGGACAACCGGGCACGGGGCGTCCACCAGTGGGTCCCCTAGCAATCGAAACAACCTGCGAATGTTCATGGTCGTGTTACGCCTGGGGATAAAGCCAGCCTGGTCCTCATGTACCAAGGAGCTCATGTGTCCGAGCAGCCTCGAGGCCAAGATGCTGCTCAGTATTTTATAATCCACCGTCAGCATTGATAAGGGACGGTAAGACCCCGGATCGGATGAATCCCTTCCGGGCTTGAGGAGCGGGACCACCAATGCCTCGCACATCGAGCCCGGGAGACGCCCAAGCCTCTTTGCCTCCCCGTATACTACCAATAACCTAGGGGCTAGGAGATCAGCATAAGCCGCATAGAACTCCACAGGAAGGCCGTCCAGGCCCGGGGTCTTGTTTCTCGCCATCTTTTTAATAGCGCTACGGATCTCTCCCAGTTCTATGTCGGACCCCAAGGCTTTCGCCACGTCCTGCTCCATTGTTCGAATCTCCAGAGGCCGCAAATAATCATCGAGCAGGTCAGGGTCTCGGTCCGAGCGACTGCGGTACAAGCGCTCATAATATTGCCGGTAGCAGCTCAGAATCGCAGGCTGGGTGTACACCTGGGTTCCGTCTGCCCTGCGCATGGACGTCGTCAGCGAAGACTGCCGCGTCGGGTTGGCCAGCCATGCCAACAGCGCGCTCGACCTATCCCCCTCTGCGATGGACTGAACCGTATAGGCCTTATAGTCAAAACAACGGAGCCGTTCGACCTCCGCCGCCACCACCTCCTTCGCCTCTGCCGTGCGTGCCTGTAACTCGGGGCGCCCGGGGCGGCGTAATTCCAGCTTGCGGAGTTTTCGATCCGCTGCCTCTAAGTCGGCAAGGATAGTTCGCCTCACACCGACCTGTTTAGAAATGCAGTACCCCCTCACCACCACCTTAAAAGCGTCCCACTCTAACGCTCTTGAGCTCGCGGTGCCACCATTGGACGTAAAGTACTCTGAGATCGTTTCACCTAGGTCCGCCTTGAAAACACTGTCCTCAAGGGTCTCGGGCCGTAATTTCCAGGTGGGCACTGCAGGCACCCCGGGAAACCAACGAAGGTCCAGCAGGAGGGGGTTATGGTCAGAAATGGTCCTGGTCAAATATTCAGACCGGACCGCTGCTGAAACCAGTTCGGGCGAGCCAAGAAATCCGTCCAGTCGAACGTGCAACTCATGGAGGCTCGAGAAACCAGCCTCCCCCATGTTAGCCTATGGAGCAAGATAACCTTGCAGCAGTGAACACACAAAATGGCCGTTGTTCACTACCAGAACATGTTACCTGCACTAGTACATGCTCTACCTTTTACATACACTGCACCCTGCCCAGGGGGGTACCTTGGGCCTTCCATAGGGATGACTGACGTGTATAAAAAGGGAAGGGTTAGGCCCGGTCAGTGTGGACACTGGCCAGGAGGACATGGCAGTCCGGGGACTGCAGGCAGGCCTGCGGTGGCAGGCCTGAGACACTGTTTTAGAGCTACACAGGTGGGTGGCGCAATCAGCGCTGCAGACCCACTAGTAGCACCTGTCATCACCAGCCCTGGCACACACAGTGCACTTTACTAGGGACTTCATGGTAATACAGATATGCCAATCAGGTATATCCAATCAATATGATATTTTACACAGGGAGCACTTACACTCTGGCACTGATTAGCAGTGGCAGAGTGTCCAAAGCATCTTAACCAGCAAAACGAAATCCAGCACAGCATCAAAAATCCATGTAGCAGAGGCGAAAGATAGGGGAAAAACCCACGCCAAGGATGTCGGGTCTAACACGTGTCCCCTCCAGCTGAAATTGGGGAGAACTACCCACCCTCTTGGGAGTTCTCATCACTAAGGCGGAAAAACCTGGACAGACCATCAGCATTGGCGTGTTCTGTACCGGGACGGTGTTCCACCGTAAAGTCCATTCCCTGTAGGGAGATGGACCACCTCAACAGTTTTGGATTCTCACCCCTCATCTGCATTAACCATCTGAGGGGCCTGTGGTCGGTCTGAACACGGAAGTGAGTCCCAAACAGGTAGGGTCTCAGCTTCTTCAGGGCCCAGACCACAGCAAATGCTTCCCTCTCA
This sequence comes from Triturus cristatus, assembly GCF_964204655.1. NCBI lineage: Eukaryota > Metazoa > Chordata > Amphibia > Caudata > Salamandridae > Triturus > Triturus cristatus. The sequence continues at coordinate 138,182,560 of NC_140591.1, read as the reverse complement.
ATAGCGCTCCACCTATGTTCCCTGGGGAGTAGCCTCCTACTAATGAAAGCTACAGGTTGGTCCCCGCCCTCGTCGTCCATCTGTGAGAGTACTGCTCCCACACCTTGCTCTGAAGCGTCTGTTTGCACTACGAACTCACTCGAAAAGTCAGGCGCCTTAAGCACCGGTGCTGTGCACATTGCAGTTTTCAGGGCATCAAAAGCAGTTTGACAGGCCTCGGACCAATTCACTTTCCTGGGCTGATTTCTAGAGGTTAGTTCTGTCAAGGGGGCAACAATGGTGCCGTATCCCTTGATGAACCGTCTGTAATACCCGGTGAGTCCTAGAAAGGCTCTCACCTCCGTCTGCGTCTTGGGGGGTTCCCAAGCCAGAATGGTATCAATCTTAGCCTGTAGGGGCGCCACCTGGCCGCTCCCCACCTGGTGTCCCAAATACACCACCGATCCCTGCCCTATCTGGCACTTACTGGCCTTGATAGTGAGGCCTGCCTTCTGCAGCGCCCTCAACACTTCACAGAGGTGTTGCAAGTGTTCCTCCCAAGTGGAGCTGAACACAGCAATGTCATCCAGGTACGCGGCGCTGAATTGCTCCAGCCCGGTCAGTACCGGAAGGTGGCAGGGGCATTTTTCAATCCAAAGGGCATGACGCGAAACTGGAAGTGCCCCTCTGGCGTGGAAAATGCCGACCTTTCCTTTGCCCCTTCAGTTAAGGCAATATGCCAGTACTCCGACGTCAAATCGAAGGTGCTGAGGTACCTGGCGGCTCCCAACCGATCCACGAGCTCATCAGCTCTGGGGATGGGGTGCGCGTCAGTCTTGGTGACCGCATTGAGCCCGCGGTAGTCCACGCAAAACCGAAGTCCTGACGGGCCACCGGGTGTAGCAGATTTCTTGGGAACGAGGACCACTGGGCTAGCCCAGGGACTGCTAGAGGGCTCAATTACCCCTAACGCCAACATCTTGGAAACTTCTTCCTTGATGCTGGCCCTGACCTTGTCAGCTACTCTGTAAAACTTCTGTTTCACAGGCAGACTATCTCCAGTGTCCACATCATGGACTCACCAATTGGTGACACCTGGTGTCAGGGAGAACAGGGAGGCAAACTGACCCAACACCTGGCGACAGTCTCTCTGCTGCTCTGGGGTCAGGGTGGGCGAGAGGACCACACCATCCACTGACCCGTCTTGCTCCTTGGTTGCCAGGAGGTCAGGGAGAGGATCACTATCCTCTTCCCCACCGTCATCTGTAGCCATGAGCATCGTCACTTCAGACCTCTCGAAGTGGGGTTTGAGGCGGTTCACATGCAAGACTCTAAGGGGCTGCCTAGGAGTCTTCATGTTGATCAGGTAGGTCACCTCACTCTTGCGCTCTACCACCTCATATGGCCCGGTCCACTTGTCACGGAGTGCACAAGACTCCACCGGCGCCATTACCCACACTTTCTGCCCCGGATGAAATTCTACCAGAGTGGTATTCTGGTCGTACCATCTTTTCATCTCCTCCTGGCTGGCTTCTAGGTTCTCCTGAGCGAGCTTCCTGAAGCGCTGCGTTTGGTTGCGGATGGCCAGCACATAGCTGAACACATCCTGGGGGGTTTTCCCACAGGATTTCTCCCACCCCTCCTTCACCAGTGTGAGAGGTCCTCTAACAGGGTGGCCATACAGCAGTTCAAAGGGGCTGAACCCTAAGGACTTCTGAGGCACCTCCCTGTAGGCAAACAACAGGCATGGTAACAAGACGTCCCACTTCCGTCTCATGGGCTCCGCTAGGCCCATAATCATACCTTTCAGGGTGCGGTTGAACCTTTCAACCAACCCATTTCCTTGAGGGTGGTAAGGAGTGGTGAACTTATAAGTTACCCCACACTCCTCCCACAGAGACTTCATATACCTAGAGATGAAGTTGGTACCCCGGTCGGAGAACACCTCTCGGGGGAACCCCACACGGGAAAAGATCCCCATCAATGCACGGCCCACCACGGGTGCTGTGATTGTCCTGAGAGGGACTGCCTCCGGGTACCGAGTGGCGTGATCCACCAAGACCAGGATAAACCTGTTGCCTAAGGCGGTCTTGGGATCCAGGGGCCCTACGATATCAATGCCCACCCGCTCGAAAGGGGTGCTCACTACAGGAAACGGCTGGAGGGGCGCCACACACTTCCCTCCGCTCTTACCACTGGCTTGACAGGTTTGGCAAGACTTACAAAAGGTACCGACGTGCTTCTTCATCTGGGGCCAGTAGAAGTGGGTGACAAGCCTGTGATAGGTCTTGTCTTGCCCCAGATGTCCTGCGAGAGGCACATCGTGAGCCAGACCCAGTAAGAAGTTCCTGAAGCGCTCGGGTACCACCAACACACGGGCTGCACCGGGCTCAGCGAACTTAGGCTCACTATACAGTAAGTCATCTTCCCAGTAAATCAAATGTTCCTTGGACCCTAGGCCTGCTGCCTGGTCTGCAGCCTGTTGCCGCACACCGACGAGAGAAGGGCACTCCTTCTGAGCCTGGCAGAATTCCTCCCTAGAGGGGCCACCCTCTTGCTGCCAATGGGTCAGCTCAGGCAACTCCCCCAGTTCGGCCACCTGCTCCCCTGTAGGTTCCAGGGCATCCCCCTCAGGTTCTGCTTCCTCCTGGACCGTGGGAACAGTGGGGGCCGGTTTCCCGCGCCCTCTGCCCCTTCCTCTCTTGACAGGTCCCTGGGCCATTGTTCCAGGCTCCGGTTCTACTAATCCACCCTTACTGGCTGTCATGGCACGTGTGGATACACAGATCCACGCTGGCAGTCCTAACATCTCCAAGTGAGTTCGGTGCTCTACGTCCTTCCAGGGAGAACTCTCCAGGTCGTTACCCAACAGACAATCTACTGGCAAGGCATCACTGACACAGACTTCCAAGGTACCAGAGACTCCCCCCCATGTAAAGGGAACACGCGCCATCTTGCAGAGGCGCACTGAAGTGTCAGCTGCCACTACTGGGCGTAGCACATTGGGAATGACTTGCTCTTCAGACACCCACTGACACCTGACAGATGTCACACTAGCCCCGGTGTCTCTCAGAGCCTCTATCTCCCTCCCATTGATGGTCACCTTTTGCCCGTATTTCTTAGTGTTAGCGGGTATCAAGGTATCCTGGACCATCTCTTGGTCTCCTAAAGAGACAAGGGTCATCATAGCTAATCCCTCCTCCCCACTGGAAATCAAATCCCCTCCCAAAGCTACACTAGCTAACCCTGGGACTGGAGCAGCAGCTGGTGCTGGGGGTCTCTTGGGACATTTAGGGGCGATGTGCCCCACTTCCCTACAAGCATAGCAAGTAGGCGGTGGTCTGTTTCCCTTAGGGGGCCAAGACCTCTTAGGCTTGGGGGCTTGGGACTCCTTCTCCTGGGAACTGTTTTGGGGCCCTTTAGAGAACTCCTTACTGTTACCCTTGTCCTCCCCACCTTTCTGCTGGGGACCCTGTCCACCCTTGGCTGGGATACTTACCACCCCTTTGTTGACCCTGGTGCTAGTCCAGCGGTCTGCCTCTTTAGCAAGCTCACTGGGATCAGTTAACTTGCTGTCTAAAAGATGCTGGCGCAGCTCTGGAACACATAGACTACTCAAGTGCTCCCAACTAATCAAGTGACACAACCCCACATAATCAGTAACTTTGCTGCCCTTTATCCAACCTTCCAGTGCACGTGTGTACATACTCACACACTCCACCCAAGTACTTGAATCAAGTTTCTTGAAGTTCCTAAACTTCTGGCGGTACTGTTCTGGTGTAAGCCCATACCTGAGGCATAAGGCCTCCTTCATAGTGGGGTAGGTTAAGGTCCCTGCTGCTTCTAAGGGTGCTAAGACATCCCTCCCAGAGGCCTCAAAATGTTTCCACAAACCTGCTCCCCAACTCTTCTAAGGCACTTCATTCATCTTCAAGGCAAGCTCATAGGATCTAAACCATGCATAGATATCCTCACCCCTCTGATAATTCTGCACCAAATCTTTCGGTATGTATACTTTACCCGCCTGTACTGGTTGTGCGCTGCCACCATTCGGACTGGACTCCACTTGTTTGGCTTTAATGTCCAGCTCCCTCATGCTCAACTCATGAGCCAACTGGAGTTTTTTCTCTTCCAAAGCGAGAGCATTCCTCCTCTCCTCCGCCTCTTTCTCACTGTCAAGGCGCAGTTTCCTTTCTTCCGCTTGAGCTTTGAGCTTAAAAAGTTCAATCTCATGGGCCCTAATCCTCTGATTTTCCTCCAGCTCCTCTGGAGAAAGGCTCCTACTGGAATGGGTGCTGCCAGCCCTAGACGCTGGCCTATTCACTGGCAGATCATCGGATCCAAATCCGTGCTCCGGTGTGCCATCCCCTCCAGTAGTTTCCTCGGTTGCGCCATTCTTGGCCTCCCACCAGGCCCTTAGAGCTTTCTGTAGCTCCGTCTTGTTGGCGCCGCCCTTCACTGGGCATCCAAGCTGCTTGCAGAATTGCTTTAGTTGATCCTTCTTGTACGTGAGCAACTTTTCTACTTCAAATTGCAATTCCACCTCCTCGCCTATTCCATTCAGAGACATGATGCTTCGTCGATCCTCCAAGAATACTCTTCGCAAAAACTTTGTGCAATGCAACTGCTTACTAGATTAGCGATGTACAAAGAATCACTGCAGGTCAAGTGTAAATACTGGTTCTAATCCGCACCGCTGACCACCAATGTTAGATCTGGGGGTCTCTAGTTGGCAGAGGTATTCACCTTAGACCAAATAGGGACCCTTGCTTCTAGTCAGGGTACAGGGACACACACGGTAGATAACCCCTGCTCACCCTCTAGGTAGCTTGGCTCGAGCAGACAGGCTTATCCCCAAGGCAATGTGTAAGGTATTTGCACGTAGACACCACAATGATCCCCCTTCCGTACACCACAAACTTAGACCACACAGGTGGGTTATATCAAAATTAATAGATCTTTATCTAGTTTCCGCAGTTGAAATCAAGCATCACAGGTTTACACAATATTCGCTTTCTTGGTTGGTCGGGATCGTAAGACGATAGTCTCTAGTCTCTTGTGTGATTCGATACTCACTGAGAATGAATCAGTTTGTAGGCTCTTGATGTTTAGGCAGCTACGTTGCTCCGGCGGTGTCGCCGCACTCGTTGTAAAAGCGCTCCTCGGGCTGTTCGGTGCAAGGTTTCCACAACTCCCTCGACGAGCCCCCAGTGACGATGTCGACGTCACCGGAGTCAGCCACTCACAGTGCGGCTTCGTAGAGCAGGGAAGTACGACTCTCGATCTGCTTCAGGCCCCCGGGTCGCGGCAAGGCACGTGCCGATGAGCACGTCGGTCTTCTTGATGCGGCAACCGGTGTCAGGCCCGGGTCAGTGCGGCACTCTCCAGCAAGACAGAGAGCAGCCAGCCCACTTCACAGGCAGATGTTGAGAAGCTTGGTAGAACAGTCCCCGGTCCCTGCAGCACACAGCAGCGCAGGGGGGACACAGCAGAGTCTTGAGTTCTTGGCAACCTTTCTATACCTGGGTTGCAAAACAGGAGGCCAGCTCTTCTCAGGCCCTTGGAGATTCGGTTTAAGACACAGCACACAGCAAAGTCTAGTTTGGTCAAGTTGGTAGGGTCAGCACACAGCAAGACCCCTTCTCCTCCTCAGCTTCAGTTGTACAGCAGAACAGGTCAGCCCTTAGAGCACACAGCAAGGCAATCTTCCTTTAGTTCTTCAGCGGTCCGTCTTTCAGCAGAGGTTCCTCTTGATGGTAGAATCTAAAAATCTGTTGTCAGGGGTCGTGTACTTATACCCCTAAAAGTCTTTGAAGTCTTTGTGCAAGTGGGTCCTGAGCCCGGTCTGATCCAGTTCTGGGTGTTGCTGGAGCACTTTGTTTTCCTGGCCTCTACATTCTTTTCAGAGTGAGGGGCAGAGTCGTCAGCCGCCCAGCAGGAGGTGGAGCCAGCAGTGTGGCAGGCAGGCACAGCCCTATTCAATCGCAGGTGCTATCTCCTCCCTCCACTCTCCTTGCAAATGTCGCCATTCAGCAGAGGGCTGACTCAGCCAACCTCCCGGGGGATCCCCAGCCCCTGTCACTCTCAAGCCAGACAGTCAATCCACAAGCACGCCCAGGCACACAGAAGGGTCAGACAAGAGAACAGCTACTCTCTAAAAAGTACTATTCTCCAACTCAGGATTTAAAAACAACCTCTCCTAAAAGATGTGTTATTAAATGCTGAGCTCAGGGATATCAAACACTCATGTCTTATCTTGTTCCTATGAGAAGATAGGCGGATAGCCATTGGCACCATTCTCCCCCATGTTAGCCTATGGAGCAAGATAACCTTGCAGCAGTGAACACACAAAATGGCCGTTGTTCACTACCAGAACATGTTACCTGCACTAGTACATGCTCTACCTTTTACATACACTGCACCCTGCCCAGGGGGGTACCTTGGGCCTTCCATAGGGATGACTGACGTGTATAAAAAGGGAAGGGTTAGGCCCGGTCAGTGTGGACACTGGCCAGGAGGACATGGCAGTCCGGGGACTGCAGGCAGGCCTGCGGTGGCAGGCCTGAGACACTGTTTTAGAGCTACACAGGTGGGTGGCGCAATCAGCGCTGCAGACCCACTAGTAGCATCTGTCATCACCAGCCCTGGCACACACAGTGCACTTTACTAGGGACTTCATGGTGATACAGATATGCCAATCAGGTATATCCAATCAATATGATATTTTACACAGGGAGCACTTACACTCTGGCACTGATTAGCAGTGGCAGAGTGTCCAAAGCATCTAAACCAGCAAAACGAAATCCAGCACAGCATCAAAAATCCATGTAGCAGAGGCGAAAGATAGGGGAAAAACCCACGCCAAGGATGTCAGGTCTAACAATATGGTATAAACTATGCACCAAAAAGTGTGATATAAGACGAACCGGGGCATGAAATATAATATGCAATACATTGTGCGCAATGACAGATTCATTGGAGAGCGCGAGATAGCACAGGCACTAGCGTGTGCTATGCGATATGCACCTTGGAGTGTAATATGCACAGGGCAGTGTTGTGTAACCTAACTAGTCTCTAAAGATGTAATATAAAATATGTGCTGGGGAGTGTAACGTTGCATATGCACTGTGACAAAGATATGGATCCCAGATTGTAATATGTATGGCATAGCACTGTGCGTTATAACAGAGGCATCGAGAAAGGCACGTTAGATGGTGCAATATAACCCGTGTGAAGGCAAGTGTGGCATGACATATTCACGGGGTGGTGTTACAGTGCACATGGGCTAGAGAGTGTCATAGCATACGCACTAGCTGGTGAAATACAACACAGAGGTGTGAGGCACTCGGCGGGCACTGCTGGGTGTAACACAGCATTGGGCTCAGCCAGGAGCACGCTGTGACTCTCAAGTGAGGTTCGTCTCCTTTCCAGAGAGTAAAATAAAAAGTATTACACATCCGGCGGTGGATGTGTGTTTTATTAACCGTGAGGGGGGTTTCTTGCATAGTTTGGTTGAATTTTTGTCGAATCCCCTTTGAATGGCTTGGTGTGCGTGTATATTAAATGTGCTAGTCAATAGCTACCCATGTTTGTATAAATAAACGCCAAGGGTGTCTACTTGGAGAGTACCCACCGGCGGGGGCACCGGGATTAGGCATGGTAGGGCGTCAGACACGTCAGAGCTTCACTAGCGGTGTAAATACATTCCATGTGGATTCATTCTATGCATAGTCGCCTTTTAATGAATATCACGCAAATCGTCATGGTGATAGGTACATACGGTTTGTCCAGCATGTCCTAGGTGTTTCTATAAATATATATTTTTTAAAAATAATAAAAAACAAAGGCCAGCCCCGGGGGATGGGGTCCCCGGGGCCATAAGTGCCCTGAGGAGGGGGGCAACGCAGCCCCCTCCTAAAGATTTTTTTTTTTAAAAAAGGCCATGACCTGGGGGTTGGGGTCCCCGGGGCCGATTAAGGCCTTGGGAGAGCCAAATGTATTTTTTCAACAAAAAAAGTTAGGGTGCAGGCCCTGGGGGGTGGGGTCTTCAAATGAAAGACCGGCACCGCGCCGGAGGCCACGCCCCCTCCTTGCAGCACTCTGCAAACGCGCCCCCTGGCCCGTTGTAAGTTGGGGAATTATTTCCCCTTCAATACTGAGGGTCCCTGAGGGCCAACTAGCCCAACAGGTATCTCCAGTATGCGCCAGGGAGCTGCATTGCAGACAGGTGTTCTGAGGCCACGCCCCTTTTTTCACCTCTATGCAACGCAGCTCTGTGGCGCTTACTGGAGGTACCTAGTGGGCTAGTTTGACCCTAGGGACCCTTAGGATTCAAGGGGACTTAATCTTTCAACTTAGAACGGCCACAGGGCGCGTTTACACAGTGGTGAAGGGGGGGGACGGGGCCTGAGGTGACGTGTGCAAACACGCCCTGAGGTGCATTTTAAGTTGGGGAAATAATTCCCTTTCAATCCTGAGGGACCCTGGGGGCCAACTAGCCCACCAGGTGCTTCCAGTAAGCGCCACTGCTCTGCGTTGCAGAGAGGTGGTGCAGGCTGTGCCTCTTTTTACACCTCTCTGCAATGGCGCTTACTGGACGTACCTAGTGGGATATTTTGCCCCTAGGGATCCTCAGGATTCAAGGGGACTTAATCTCCCAACTTAAAAAACGGCCACAGGGCGTGTTTACACAGTGGGGAAGGGAGGGGACGGGGCCTGAGGTGACGTGTGCAAACACGCCCTATGGCGCGATTTAAGTTGGGTAAATAATTCCCCTTCAATCCTGAGGGCCCCTGGAGGCTAACTAGCCCACCAGGTGCTTCCAGTAAGCGCCACTGAGCTGCGTTGCAGAGAGGTGGTCCAGGCCGTGCCACTTTTTACACCTCTCTGCAACGCAGCTCTGTGGCGCTTACTGGAGGTACCTAGTGGGCTGGTTGGACCCTAGGGACCCTCAGGATTCAAATGAACTTAATCTCCCAACAAAAAACGGCCACAGGGCGTGTTTACACAGTGGTGAAAGGAGGGGACGGGGCCTGAGTTAACGTGTGCAAACAAGCCCTGTGGTGCGTTTTAAGTTGGGGAAATAATTCCCCTTCAATCCTGCGGGACCTTGGGGGCCAACTAGCCCACCAGGTGCTTCCAGTAAGCGCCACTGCGCTGCGTTGCAGAGAGGTGGTCTAGGCCGTGCCCCTTTTTACATCTCTCTGCAACGCAGCTCTGTGGAGCTTACTGGAGGTACCTAGTGGTCTAGTTGGACCCTAGGGACCCTCAGGATTCAAGGGGACTTAATCTCCCAACTTAAAACGGCCACAGGGCGTGTTTACACAGTGGGGAAGTGAGGGGATGGGGCCTGAGGTGACGTGTGCAAACACGCCCTGTGGCGCGTTTTAAGAGGTAGTTTTAATCCCCTGCCCTATTATATACTAGGGGCTTACAGAGGAGGTCATGCTGATCACAGGGGGACCCCAACGCATTGTGTTCCCTAGTGTATGTAGGTGTTTTCACTGTATTCTGAGTGTCTTTTAACATAGGACTGGTTAGTCAGACTCAGTTACCACCAGTATCCGTCTGAAAAAGTTGAGGGTACAGGATGATTTTGCAACAAGGCTTCTTTCTGCTCTTCTGTTTGCTCTTTCTGCACGTTATCCTTCTTCCTGCACTTTTCTTCATCTTTGAGGACTTCTGTTGCTTCTTTCTGCATTTCTTTTTTTTCTTTCTGTGCGTTTTTTCTTCTTTCTTCACATGTCCTATCTCTGTAGGCATAGTTAGAAATTAGCATTTAAAAAACCTTTGAAATTCACTGAAAAAACCATAGGTTTCAGGCACCGTATAGTTAGGAATTAGCATTTAAAAAACCTTAGAAATTCACTGAAAAAACCATAGGTTTCAGGGGCGTTATAGTTAGCTGGACTTTTCACTCGTACAAACCATTGAAATTCCCCCGTTATAGTTAGTTCAGCTAACTATAACTCGCGCGCCCACAATGCACTGCTGATGACGTCACATATTACATCACTCATGACATGGTCAGTGACATCACTCATGACATCACTGATGACATCTCAAATGACATCACTGATGACATCATCCTTGCTGATAGAGTGGCAGACCTCCTCTCCCCCTAATATAACCTTTGATACACACATTCAAAAATAGAAACTAAAATTTTCAAAGCAATGGACATACCAATATCAGTTACAACAACCTATTCAGTAATTCTAAGATCCACATACACATCTACTCATTCACCAACAGTCCTATACAGTCACTCATACATGTACTCACTCATCATATGTACCCATACACCTATACATCCTGTTACACAACGCCACTTATCCATAGAGTTACTCACACACATAGTCACTCATGCTAATAAAGAATCAAACATCCATTTACTTGCATATACAGTTATACACACACCACCACACTTACTTCTACAGAAACTTACACATACTAAGGGCCATATGTAGGTAGGGACCCATTTACCACTTCATAAATACCGAATTTTACCGATTCGGTATTTATGAAGTGGTAAATGATATGTAGCTAATGAGTCGGTATTATTTACCGATTCGGTAAAAGTCGGTAATTACCGAATCGGTATTTACCGATTCGGTAATGAGGCATACCTTCCCATTGATGGGAAGGTATGCCTCATTACCGAATCGGTAAATACCGATTCGGTAATTAGGGGAACACATGCAAGGGTGGCAGGGTGTCACATTGACACCCTGTTGCACCCCTGAGACGGCCATGTGTGCACATGTGGCACACATACATGCCCTAAGGGCATGTATGTCTGCCACATTGCACACGTCTAAGCGCTTTAAAACGCTTACACACATCCATTCATTATTTACCACCAACTAATAGTTGGTGGTAAATACCGACTCCAAAACACACACTCCCCCTACATCTCATTTTTGTAATCGGAATTTACCGAATCGGTAAAATTACCGATTCGGTAATTTTACCGATTCGGTAAATTACCGATTACAAAAATGATCTCCCTACATACCAAAAGCCAAAATACCGGTCAGTAACGGTATAATTACCGAAAATCGGCCGTTACCGACCGGTATTTGGCTTCCTACATGAGGCCCTTAGTCTTTTAAACAATCACTTATAGAAACACATACTTATTCATACAGGAACTCTTTCAATCTCTCACTCTCACTCTCACATATACTCACTTATATACACCAATAGTCACATATACTAGTTTAAAACATATGTAGTTACTCATAAAGACATTATTGAGACAGTCATTCACTCACTAACACACCCATGCACACACTCATCCGCCCATACAGTCCTGCACACATGCTGTCTTCAACACAAACAGTGAGTCACTCATTCATGCACCTATGCACTACGTAATACCCCCCACCGAACCATACAGACACTCAGACACTCATACTGATACTCAAAAAACCAACTAATAACCTATATAGACACACATGTAGCTACTCACCAACCCATGCAGCCACTTATACACAAAGTGAGAGACTGATACAGATATTTACATATTTAAACATTACTCACTAAGCAATGTATTCACTAAGATACACTTAATCAGTCAGTTATACAATAAATTTTTCAAAAACAAATCATCCATTTAGACACGTATATACCCATTTATTCTTCCATCGACCTTGAGATATACATATATAAAACATATGTAATTTTCAGAAAAACACACATTCACTGGATGATGTCATCAGTGATGTCATTTGAGATGTCATCAGTGATGTCATGAGTGATGTCACTGGCCATGTCATGAGTGATGTAGTATGTGACGTCATCAGCAGTGCATTGTGGGCGCGCGAGTTATAGTTAGCTGAACTAACTATAACGGGGAATTTCAATGGTTTTGTACGAGTGAAAAGTCCAGCTAACTATAACGCCCCTGAAACCTATGCTTTTTTCAGTGAATTTCTAAGGTTTTTTAAATGCTAATTCCTAACTATAACGTGCCTTAAACCTATGGTTTTGTCAGTGAATATATATATATATATTTATATATATATATATATATATATATATATATAAAAATCCGCATTAACAGCGTAAATGCCGTATTCAGCCTTCCCCTTACTCACTTTTGATGGTGGTCCGCGGTGAGGTGGCAATCCTCAATATCTGAACCCAACGCTGTATTAATTCTCTGCTTGAAACAACAGCAACCACGGACAACTTTCTGCTTCCAGACAGTCTTTTATTGGAGCACAAAACTCTACGCGTTTCGGGATGAAAATCCCTTTCTCACGAGTAAGAAAGGGATTTTCATCCCGAAACGGTGTAGAGTTGGTCATTTGTTTTGTGCTCCAATAAAAGACTGTCTGGAAGCAGAAAGTTGTCCGTGGTTGCTGTTGGTTCAAGCAGAGAATTAAAACAGCGTTGGGTTCATATATTTATATATATATATATATATATATATATATATATATATATATATATATATAGATAGATATATATATCTCAAAACCAGTCCAAACTTGCAGATAAAGAAGGCGCTGACCCTGTGGATTAGTTACCAAAGCAAGATAGATTTATTCCAAAATGACCCAGACGCATTTCGGCGGCGGACCGCCTTGCTCACTACATCTGGTTCCTCACATGTCATTGTATATATACATTTCCAGATTGACAGGTATATGCTGGTTGGTTGTCACAGCAACCGTGTGAAGGCGACAAACATAGAAGAGTTTGCTGCATGAGCATGATGGTGCAAAAAACGGTGAGGGTGCTGAAAATTAAATCAAATGCTGTGTGTTTGTGTGCTTAGTCATAATTGTTAGAAACTGCACAATTATTTTGCCACTGTATCTGCGAAAACCTCACGCACTGATTATGTATTTAGTCGAAATTTACAACAAATAAATAATTGAATTTATAAATTATAAACTGTGACAGTGTTTACAAACCCAGAACAGTGAGAGAACCTATACCACTTTGGTTTACTGTCTCGAGTACTGAAGTGAAATTACAAACAGGTATACGATCATAGTTACATTATACTATTACGAGTTACTCTCCTGTCTGAACCCGCTGTCTGTAGGAGTACCAGGTGTGTTACAATGTGCTCAGGGAAGTCCTCAGTTAAAGTTGATACATCATACACATAGTAACCTGTGTTACAGATTTGATAAATGCAGGTGCACTGAAGTAAGGTGTATTAAGGCAGGATGTATGAATTTAAGAGTTTGTCAGTGTCATTCATGGAGAGTAACATAGAGTGCTGCCCAAGTGGGCTGAGGTGTAAAGTATTCTGCCTATGGCTATGCGTTGGGTGTCTGATTTATACTAGGACAGACTCGGTTCTGCTGTGCGGGTTGTGTGTAAAAAAAACAAAAGTTAAAACTGTGTCAACTGAAACTTATAAAAACTATCAAGTAGTGAGGACCTGACGTTGCGGACAGGGTTTAAGGTGCGGGACAAGCGACTAGGATATTAGAGATGCACATTAAGGGCCTCGTCAGCATTCATCCCATTCGGGATTTTGGAATCTAGCAGGATTATGTATCTAGATTATATAAAGATATATACATTCCAAATGCAGTGTGACGAAGGGAGCCACAGCCAGGCGAATTGATCCTTTTAAAGCATTGTGTGGTTTGTATGTTTTACTTAAAACTCACTAAGGCACGAATCAACAATTAACAATGAAGGCACCGGACTTTGCAAATTAGCTGCTAGGCATTATGGACATTGGAGTCCAGTATCAAAAAGAAGTGCAGACTCCAGTAAAGAATCCCAAACATTGGACAGATAGAGCCATTTACACAATATTCCGAAGGGTATGTGTTGAAAAAAACTGTGGTTGGATCTGCGAGGCTGATAGAAAATCGAACTACTGAGCTCTACCGTGCGTTTATACTATACCGGAAGTGGGAAGCGAAATATTACACCTAGCGGTGTGAAGACTCGAGGATCAAACCAAGCTGATTGTTGTAAAGTGATGGGCTGTGGGAGCTGTAGCATACTGGCCGCTGTAGTATAACTGTAAGTAGTGTTAGTATGTGTTTCTACTATACAGGGAGTAGGAAGCGAACTACTCACCCCTACTGGTCTGAAGACTCGGGGATTAAACCGTGAGCTCATTGCTGTAAAGTGATGTGCTCTGTGTAATATTTCAATGTAAGTCATAGTATAATGTTAGTATGTAATGATACTATAATGTAAGTATGTAATGTTAGAATGTAGGGCTGTCATGAGGAGAATCTTGGGGAGTTTGTACACGGTGCTGGAGAAGACGGATGCCTTGGTGTCTGGTCCTGTAGGTGGCTGTTTAAGCTGTCTTCTTTTCCTGCAATAAATATACTTATCTGTTCCACTGCTGTCATCCTGTTCACTACATAAATTTGGCGACGAGCGGGAGAAGATGGAAAGAAGGCAGCACTCACCAAGATTTTGCGCTTGCTTGTGTTGTGCTGAAGACCCGTTTTCTTGGTGAATCGATTTCTACTCATCTCAGGGTCATCGGCTGATCGAACTATGTGATCCTACCTCTGGTAGGATTTATATTTTTTGATTTTGGGCTTCCTCTGCCTCTTCACTACACTCTGGTTGCTGTACCACACGTGTGCAAGTAGTGTTAGTATGCGTTTATACTAATTCTGTAGTTATGCATTAAACAAAGCATCATGGTCCCATGGAGCACCACCTCCCAGGCGCAGGTCATACAATGTCCCTGGATGTGCAAGCGCGGGACATTTATGTTTGATATTACAGGGCGGGAGCATTGCTTGCACCCTGTGATAGTAAATTCTTGTTTGCCTCGTTGAAGCGAGAGGAGGAAAACCTTGTATCGTTTCAATAAAGCGGAACCGGATGGTAAAATTAGAGAAAAAAACATGAAGCGGGGTCTCACCCATTCATTTAAATGAGCCCACTGGTGGATAATGTTCTGGGCCAATCCTATTATTATATTGCGGGGTCACTGCAGCACTGGGGATCTTAATCTCACATGTAAATTAGGCGTGGGAGGGCACAGAGACGTTTCGCAAACTAGGGGATCGACACCTCCCCGGGTATTGTTTACGAATTGTTCAGGGGGCTTCGAGGCCAACGATAGGCCGGGGATCGGCAACCTCCGGAACTTTATTTAAATATGCAGGGTTGGCCTCGCCAGTCCTTGAAGCCTCAGTGGCCCTAGGCAGTGTCTTATTGGTTCTGAAATCACACAGGCAGTACTCATGGTGTTATGGGACAGAGAGCGAGTGGGTGGAAGGGAGAAGGGGAGGGAGAGTGAAAAAAACAGAGGGAGGAGGAGACAGAGCGCCGGCCTACTGCACCCAGCCCTCACGGTTCACCTCCCGTCACCCGTGTGTCTGGGACACTGGGGTCCGCGAGAAAGAGTGCGGTCCATCAAGTCCTTAAAATGAAACAGAGATATGAATGAGGCCAGAGATTACATTATTATCTATGGCAACATCGCTTGCCTGCACCTGTGCACACAGGCTGCTGCACCCCAGCCCCTTTCTCCGCTCTGTGCTCAATTGCAGCTTCTGCGCGCCGAGGCTTGACTGCACACCTGCCACAACCGGTGTGTCCAAGGACATGCCGGTGCGAGCTCCAACTCGGGGGTGCCGCTATCAGGGTGGCCCAGCAAGTCTCCGGTCGGGGACAGTGTCTTGATACCACAGTGGAAGGCATCAGAATGCCCAGGGCAGCATCACGGGGTGAGCACCCACTCCGTCCATTTTGGCTCCACTAACCCAGTGTCTGGAAAGGGAGAAAAAATATAATGTTGGAAACGTCTTGAGGTAAATGAAGGTTTCTTTCAACGTTAATAGAGAACACCAGTTGAGTGCATCCTTCCTTCTTGAAGTACGATCTTCGAACTGTTAGTGGTAATCGTGGTTCAAAGAGGAGTTGGAGTGCACGAGAATACACAAGGTTAAATAATAATATGTTATGCCAACGTTCACATACAAAGGAACAGAGCGCATGGTAGAAGCATAATGTGAGGGTGTAATGCAGTGGCACAAGCCTGTGTGCATGTACACTTAGTAATCAGCTCACTACTAGCAGGTCCTTAAAATGAGACAGAGATGTGACTGAATGAGGTCAGAGATCATATCGGTACGCAGGGTAACATCGGTTGTGTGCACCTTTGCACACAGGCTAATGCACCCCACCCCTCCCGCAGCACTGCGCTCAACACGTGTCTGTAGGGCAGCGCTGCCCTCTGGCTCAGGCCTACAGTACGGTCCAGCAGGTCCTTAATACGAGACACACATGTGACTGAAAGAGGTCAGAGAACACATTATTAAGCAGCGCAATATCGCTTGTTTGTACCTGTGCACCCAGGCTGATACACCCCACCCCTCCCGCAGCATCGCGCTCAATTGCAGCCCCTGTGCACCCAGGCCCCACTGCTCACCTGCTGTCATTGTTGTGTGTCCAAACACGACGGGCAGCAGTGTTCTCAATTCAGGTGCAGTGTTGATTGCGACGATGGTGTACGCCTTATGGATTCCTTTTTTTATTGCGCATTGTGATATGCGAGGTGGATGCAGCCATATCACCTGAGGCAGTGCAGAAGAACTGGGACATGTGGCGTCGTCGTTATCCTATTTATACGTACGCAAAGTGGCCTGGACTTACGTACGCCAGGCGAGCGTAGGGGGGTGAATAATAGTTCCGGGGACCTGGGCGTTGTTCAGTTCCTGCCTGGCCAGGAAGTGTACTTATGTGTGTTTCTGTTGCAGTTTTGACGTCGCAGAATGCGCAATTTACATTAATGAAGCATGTACCGGGAGGGCGGTAACTATCTCTAAAGAGATGCTGTTCGAAAACATTGAATGGCCAACATCACATGTCGTTGTCAAGGTTGTGGATTTGCGCAGACACTCATGTCAATGGTGTGCGATATTATTGAAAGTGTTGCTATCGCGAAGCACACACATGCGAATGTGCTCGGATGGAGGGAGTATCAGCAGTGAGGTTACATCATAAATAGTGATAACGTTCATTATAGTCAAGCAATGCATGCCAAACGCGAATCTGAAAGTTTCACATATGACACACTACTATACTGGTAAAGCCTGACAACAGAGAATACAGCAATACAAATGTACACATTACTGTTTACTGTTTGTCACATGTGATCTAGGATGTGCACTCTGCCCGTGACTGATGATACCCCTTCGGGCCACCAATACCCAGGCCAAAAGGCAGCACAATAATGTACACACACACCAGGGGCATCGTGTAACATACATTTGATTTTTGATGTAACGTTTGAGATGCATGGCCATCACACGTGGAAGGCTAATGTACAGACCATGAATATTGATCAAGATGATTGTTGCATGTTGTGTGTAGTAGAAGATATGTGTACACAGCAAAAAAACATTTCAAAAAAGCTCTCTAAGCAGAAGGGGTGTGTCTCATCAAACGCTGTAGAGAAAATAATAAAATGGGTGGGGTCCTCCAACTGTTACAATGGGAAATGTTATGAACTAATCAAATGCTTTATTTAAGGTCACATGGCAATCACGCATCGAGGGCGCAAGGAGGCCGCACCCGACAAGATTTTGAGAAAATATATTTATCATAATATACGTTTATTACAGTTAGAAATATATAAATGTTTAAAATATTATAGATTATCGCTTGCTCTCATATACAGTTTAAAGTTATTTAGATATAGTTTTGAGATATGAAAAGAAAACGAGGGAATGGCGTACCCGGCATGACACCATACTTCTATGACGTAACACAGGGTCTGGCAGCGTACACTCGTCGCATACGCAACGCGCAGAGGGCGCGACACCATCTGTACATGACGTAACGCGTGGCTTGGTACTACGTACCCGTCGGATATCTATGTAGCAGGTGGCGTGAACTCATACATATATGATGTTACACGGGACGCGGTGCCATGAATCCGTCGAAAATGAAATGTGCATCCTTTACGAGTTTAGTAATATGCGGATTGGATTCACGTGGTGATTGAGCTTGGTACACTACCGGTATGGGAGTGCAGTTTTCTCAAACAAAAAAAAAAGATATACTTTTTGGGGGGAACTTAATTTTTAAAGTTAAAAAAAAGAAGTATTATAGAGTTCCAAAATATTACCAAAAAAATGGAAAATATATAGGTTTTATAAACATTAAAATATGAAATTAACATTTGAAAAACCTTTGAAATTCACTAAAAAAAACAGAGGTTGATGACATCACTGGATGATGTCATCAGTGATGTCATCAGTGATGTCATTTGCGATGTCATCAGTGATGTCACTGACCATGTCATGAGTGATGTAATATGTGACATCCTTAGCAATGGATTGTGGGTGAGCGAGTTATAGTTAGCTCAACTAACTATAAGAGGCAAATTTCTCTGGTTTTATAGGAGTCAAATGTATAACTAACTATAACGTCCCTGAAACCTATAATTTTTTTAGTGAATTTCAAAGGTTTTTTAAATGCTAATTCCTAACTATAACGTCTGTAAAACCTATGTTTTGTCAGTGAAAATATATATATAAAGCCACTGGTAGAAGAATAGAGCTGGCATCAGTGCGAAGATAAAATGCAATTGCAGCCTTTGTGAAGCCTGATATTATAATTCATAAATAGAGGACACAAAATGTGCCTTCCGTCCAGCAAGGAAATAGTGCAAACTAGCACAAAATGCAAAAAGCTTTTCTCTCTTCCCTGTTTGCAAGTACCAGCAGTTGTGCCACTAGTTTCAATTGCTCATCTTGTAAGGTAGGACAATACAGTAAGGGCCTCTAGTCTAAATCTTATATAGAGCGATCTTTTTAATTACTGAAATATCAGCCAAAGGCAGCTGGAACTTCCCAACAGCATACTTTGTAGTGATGGCTGCCTCATTAACGATTCTGAAGGGAGCCCTACTCTTTTGATAGGTGGCACTGCAATTAAAGAAGCTGATGGTATGTAGTGAGTAACTTTTGTTGATATGCACAATGCACATCTGTAGAACAACGATGTATTTTGCTGCAGTCTTTACTCACATGTACAGGTTATGAACAACATTTCTACAAGTGCAAGAGAATCTAGAAAATCTCTGTGCTCTGTACTGGCTAAGTCACTAGGCCCTTGCCTCATTCCCACACTGGTTCAATTTGTCACGCTCAGTCACTAAACGGAAGGATGCCGAACTTAGTAGAGAAACTAAAAAATACAATAGTACTCTACCCTCCCTCTTTAACTTATTTGCAATTTGTGCATCAGTTCCCGCCTCCTGTCTTGTGACTGACCTGGTTATTAGCACTGCAACACCTTTTGCAATGGAGAGATATGGCTCTTTGCCTCCATAGCTATGTAAAGCTTAACAGTAAATCAATAGGTAGGTCCTCCTTCAAGACTGTAATCTTCCAGAGATAAAGGCCAGGGAGGAAACAAGAGATGATGGACACAAGATAAGTGAGAGGAAAGGATAAGCCCCTGCAGTTGGTCATAGTTCCTAAAAGCGCCTCGTTCTTTGTTGGTGTGCATGTTAGCATAAAACTGAACATAATTGTGAAAATGCATGTGCAGCTTTTCTTGATATTGAAGTGCTCCCACCTGACCCCATGGTAGCCATTGTTAGCATAAAATACCCATTCATGACGTGGTGGTGACCAATCCTGGTATGATAGAAGCTAACTCTGGCATATCAATGCCATTCCAGGAATATGTTGGGTATGCCTAGAATCTACTGCCCATCCCATTTAGTAGGGATACTACAGGTTGTTCTTTGACTCTTCATAGAATGTGGAATCCCAAGGTTGCTAAGGAACACTGAGCAACTGTTCAGTTGACAGTTACAGGTCTTCAGTGTTGGATGGGGTCTCTGATGTATTCGACCTAATAAAGACACTTAAACCTCTACTTCTGCCTGCTGAGTTCCTGTGAAGACAGATCTTACATTTAGCAACGACTGGAAATTGAAGAACACCCACGCTTACTCCCAGAGACCCCAACACGCCATTTCAAAGAAGACGCTTCAAGGGGAACAACGTGCACTTCTCATCTCATCTCTTTCGGAGGAGAAGACAGACATCTCGTATCCTGCGCCTTGGATCCTGCTCATCTATTTCCTGATCATTTGTGAATCCAGCAGCTGGTGAGGCGTAGGTGTCTGATATTTGCACGGATGTGAGACCCTGCTGCGCGTGTGTATCTACCTGTCTGATGCTGCTACTTATTGTGTAGTAAGCAGCTCCACTCTGAAGAGTCTGGTGGAGATTCATATTGGGACATTTTACACGAAGGGGAGCGCTACTGTTGCGTGTTTTAAAGCGATTTATGCATGTCATGGAGCTTCAACACAGACACGTCCAGCCACTCACCTTCTTTGTCTGCTGCGCTGACACGCACAGCATACCTGTATTAAAAGAAAGGAGGTACTTGTTTCACTCTACAGGCATAATTACTAATTCTGATTCTGTTTACAGTGCAAGTACAGATTTAGATACTGGGTTTTGCATAACAACTTTTCACACTGTTACTAACATTTTAATATTACATTTATTGTCAACTTTACTTCTATATAGGTAAGAGCTCTTATCTGCATGACATTCTTTTCTTTTAATACAATATCTGTAAGGTGTGTTATTCATATTTATTTTTCAATTATGCAAAATGTACATGGGCCACACTTTTTCTTCTTCCGGTGAGTCTGCCCTTCCATGGCTCAAATGAAAGAAGGTTTTTAGCCATTATGCTAGGGTCTGTGGCACGTCTCTCAGCGCTGAAAGGAAAACTTCTCTATTAATGCATTGTTTGGGTTCTGTGGGACAAGAAGTTTTTGAGCATCTTCCCGAACTCTCGGATGGGGATGCCACGGGTCTAAATGAATTTGAAATTTCTATAAAAAAACTGGATTTACATTATCTTCCGAAGATCAGCACGGTCCTTGAAAGGTACCATTTCGGAAGGAGGATGCAGAGGCAAGAAGAGTCTGTGGAACAATACATTACTAAATTGCGTAAACTTGCTGCCACTTGTAATTTTGCAGCATCTTTGGATGAACGTCTTCGTGATCAATTCATGTTGGGCTGTAGTCTTGACAAAGCCAGGGATAGCTTGTGGCAGAAAGACAATCCGTCTTTACATGAGGTTATTACCATTGCTAAAACCCATGAAAATTCAAAGGCATGTGTTGATACTATTCGTAAAAATTAGCCTGCTAAAAAAAGGTCATGATAATGGTGTTTTGGTCATTGAGAAAGAAATAAAGTACTGGAGCCAAAATACCTGTATCCTGGTGCCGTGAGGGGAACAGACGTTACTCACCATTTTGTTACCGAGCCGTGAGGGGAACGGCCGACTTCCAGCTTCTTTCCATTAAGCCGTGAGGGGAACGGCCAACGAGTAAACTACAACTCCCAGCGGCCCCTGTCCATCGGGCGCTGGGTGACGCTGACACTGCGACGGCGGAGCTTGAAAAGCCGCGCAGGACCTCCGCAACGCGGGACACCCTAACCACTGTATCCTGGTGCCATGAGGGGAACGGACATTACTCACCATTTTGTCACCGAGCCGTGAGGGGAACGGCCGACTTCCAGCTTCTTTCCATTAAGCCGTGAGGGGAACGGCCAATGAGTAAACTACAACTCCCAGCGGCCCCTATCCATCGGGCGCTGGATGACGCTGACACTGCGACGGCAGAGCTTGAAAAGCCGCGCAGGACCTCTGCAGCACAGGACGCCCTAACCACTGTATCCTGGTGCCGTGAGGGGAATGGACATTACTCACCATTTTGTCACCGAGCCATGAGGGGAACGGCCGACTTCCAGCTTCTTTCCATTAAGCCGTGAGGGGAACGGCCAACGAGTAAACTACAACTCCCAGCAGCCCCTGTCCATCGGACGCTGGGTGACGCTGACACTGCGACGGCAGAGCTTGAAAAGCCGCGCAGGACCTCCGCAGCATGGGACGCGAGCGCGCGGCACCCGGGCAAAGCCCGTGCCAAGGGCGGGCCCATCTGTGCCCGTCTGAGACCGATCGAGGCTGGGCTGGGCCACACCTCTTTGAAGTACGATTGAACAGGGCGGGTGAGTGTTTCATCAAATTCACATAATTGTTTTCGTAACTTTCTGCCCGCGAGCTGACTGAGCAAGCTTATTTTAAATATGGGAAAATGCACTTACATTACCGCCAGTACGCCCCATTACATCCAGCATTAACAGTATGTTCGAGAGGGTTGTGAACATCGTCTCAGGCGAAATTGCACTCACAGAAAGACGCCTGTCCCTGGATGCTGAAGGATGGGCGGCTGTCATCCTCCATAGAGGTGCCTCACCAGATAACATACTAGAGCAACCTCTATTACCACCAATTGACCCTGATTCTGGAAATCCATCTGCTATAAACGAGAGTGCTAGCAGTTTGGAGATAACTGAAATAACTGAGGTCCCCCCAACTAATAATTCTAGTCCATCTGTTGGGATCCCCGTGGTAAAGAGGAAGAGAAAGATTGGGAATCCCACCTGCACTAAAAGGAAACAACCGACCCGTATTACCCCTGCTCGGAATAGTCTCACCACTTGGATGCAACCTTCCATTACCAACTCTACTAACACTATTGACAATACCAGGACCCTTAATGAACCCCTTGCATCGTTTATAGTCACCTCGAACTTGACCTGTTCTATTGGCACACAGACCGACTCAACATTTTGCTCTGGGGGCTGTGGGGATGCCATTGCTGCTCTGGTGAATAATCAAGTGGCTGCTCTTTTAGAAGAAAAATTGAATTTACTCAAGGCCACTGTTGACAATCTGGTTGCAATTATTGGAGGGGGGGTTATGTGACCAGAAGTGCACAAATTCCCTCAGAATCAAAGAAAGGAGGGAGGGGTAACACAGAGGCAAACATAACTACCCCAAACATCTTGACCATAACACAACCCTCCCAACCGACTGTCATCATACCTGCAAGCAAGCCTTGTGAGACATCAGACAAAGCGTTGTCCCCCCGTCCCAAATATAAATCTAGTTACCATGGGAACTAGTGTTAAACCCATATGCAATCAACCTAGAACCACACGCAATTATCACCGAAAGGAGAATGCAGGTGGCCCCAGTAGATCTGGGGCAGATGACCAAAATTCTATAATTGGTAACCTAAGGCACAATGTGTCATCACACCCAAGCAGTAACACCCGACAGTAAATCGAGACACGTTAAACTTGCCGCCAGATGCCTGTCCCTATGTTCTGGTCTTAACAGGGGTCCCACCACTAAAACAAGATCAGTGGGAAATGTGGGAACAATTTCTCAACAAATGCGTTGATTGGCTATCAAGACATAGGACACTTCAAGCCCCTGACGGGAGGGACATCATTATGGTGCGCAGAGTTGGGTGAGTTGGCACTGCACAAAAATGTTTTGAAGGTGATTGTATTGTAATTAACTTTTGAAGCCAGGCTCTGGTGAGATATCTATTGAGACCATGTGAGCTTGAAACCCCTATGAATACCAACATCTGCCCTTTACATCTTGGCTACCTTTATAGATCACATAATGGGCCAGGCTTTAATGTACCACCCTTGTTCATTCTGAGATTAGGTTTGAAGCCCTTTCAGGTTTGAATATGCAAGATTGCCTACCATCCCCCGTGGCAGTAACAGCTCAAAGTGAAAATCCCCAGCACGTAATAGAAATGGAAACACCTGTTGATACTGGTTTCCATATTCTCCATACATCATCCCCCTCATCACAGCTAATGCAAGACAATAGAGCACAAGATAGCACGACTGACCTCACAACCAATCTAAGTGGGTTGAGAGTTCTGTCATGGAACATAGCTGAGCTAAGATCAAAAAAAGGTGATACTGCCTGGATGCGCTTTGTGAGTACCCACCATATTATAGCATTACAAGACAGGTGGGAGCCCACTAACCATTTCTTTTTGGATGGCTACACATCATTCTGGAAACCCGGTATAAAGTCAAGCATGGGTAGAGCAAGGAGGGCCTCCTTTTGCTGTTTAGTCTTAAACTCTCCCTTAATATTAAACTGATAGATGTGTGCTCACCTCACGTGTTAGCTGTAGAACTGACAGGAAAGAACCTATCTACACTCCTTGTGGTAAATTTTTATAACTCTTCCTCAAGGGTTAATGAGACGGAGCACCTAATGGTCTTGGAGGGTTTTTTATCTGCCTGTGGGGAATGTTCTGATGAATATAATACACTTATTCTGAGAGATTTTAATACGCGTCCTTGTCCCCTTAACTGTTTGGCATCATTAGAGGAGGAGGCTGGTCTACAGGGGCTAAACCATTTTGAACATTCACCATCTGGCGCCTTATTAGAAGGTATTCTATCAGCACATAATCTGTATTGCCCACAACAGTTAGATAATTCTGCACCTGTAGCCACCTATATTGGACACGGACGTGAAAGCGTAATTGACCATATATTGGTATCCTTGTCGTTAACATCTGTTCTAGAAAATCTAAGAATTAGCCAGAGTCCGTTTAGTGATCACAACCCTCTGATACTGGATCTCCATCTACGTGCTGTTTTTAAGGACATGACCGTCAGTCAACTTACTAATATTAACATAAATTCTAAAGAACAAGCACGCAGATTGAGATGGGACAGGATTACTCCCAAAAGCTTCATGAACAATCTGTACACTACCTGTGCTTCAGAGTTTAAGGTATGCTTAGATCAGGAATCTTATGCAAGCTCTTATTTTGGATGCCTTTGAGTCAATTACTAAATGTGTTGCCTCTAATCTGTCAACTACGACTAGAGTAGCATGCCCGAAGCTGAAAAGATAGTTAGATGATACTTGCATGACTACCCATAAGGAGCTCATGCAGGCTCTCAAGCAAAAATCGAGGGTGGCCTCTTCAGTTAAAAATAGCAGAAAGGCATATAAAACCGCGGTACAGATTACGAAAAAACAACTGAGGGAGATGGCTTGGGAGGAGCTCAGCCAAGCAGTGTGTTGGAAAATAGTGCTAAATTCTGGTCTGTGCCCCCTCTTTGATGACACATCATACACTGGCATGGATTGTTTAGAACATGGGTTCAGAATTTCTGCAAAATTTATAGCGATGATAACCTGGAGAACATGGAAAATTCTGTGGGACACACCATTCCCGGATTAGTAGGCTGCCCGCTTGTTTTTAATACAGATGAGGTCCATAAAGCCATCACAGCGACATCAGGAGGGAAAGCACCCGGTCCCGACGGTGTACCGGCCGACCTCTACAAGGCAGATTCCAAACTTTGGGTTATGATTTTAACGTATGTTTTTATCGTAGCCTGCAAGTTTGGTTTTCCATCGTCATGGGCAAAGGCGGTGATCAACCCCATCTTCAAAAAAGGTACCAGGGATGACCCAGCATGTTACAGGCCAATTTCGCTTCTTGACACTTCGGCAAAAATAATGGGGAAAGTGGTCTTGGAGCGCATAACACCTGGTGATAGGAAAGTATACCATCGCCGGGGGGAAATCTGCGCTTGGCCTTTATGGACCTCTGCTCGGCCTTTGATCTAGTTAACAGGTCCAAGTTATGGCTGGTCCTTCAAGAAGTGGGGCTAGACGCCGATCTGATAAGTTTTCTGGTGACTGCTCATGACAACACCACAGCAGTCTGACTAATTCTTGGACGGTCAAAAGAGGGGTGTGCCAGGGATGCATATTGGCCCCTCTGCTATTTACTCTTTATATTAATAAACTAGGGCACGCCTTGACAAATTGTTGTAAAGATATACCTCGAGCAGGTGCAAAAATGATCCCGGCACTTTCAACGCTGATGACGCGGTTTTAATATCCAGAACTGCAAGAGGGCTGCAATTGTTATTAAATTGTTTTATAGATTTTATGGATTCTCTGGATTTATTTTAAAAAAATGTAAAAATCACATGCAATGACAATAGGTTCTAGGAAGGCAGCTAAAGCAAAATGTTACTGTAAGGGGGCTGAGCTAACCAAGATGTCTACTTTCCCATATCTATGGATGCTCTTTGATGATCAACGCTCATGATATGCACAGTGCACACTTCAAAAGAATGTTTTAGCTAGAGCGGCAGGGGCATCATTAGCCTTTGCAAAAAGAATAGGTTCTAAGTCGCTCCCCTCGATTTTAACAATTTATAACGCTAAGTGTATCCCCATGACTACCTATGGTAGCGACATCTGGGGCTATAAGGACGTGACAGAAATACAAGTGGCAGAAAAAAAATTTATGCATAAACTACTTTCTGTCTCTGCATCCACCCCAATTTTTAACGTACATGAGGAGATGGGAGCGGGTTACATCTCAGACCTGATTGCAGTTGCCCCACTACTCCGCTGGATGAGAATTTGGGCTCACACAACCCGAAACTTAAGTCAATTAATAATTCAGGATTGCTTAGTGCTGGATAGGGCACTAAACATCCCATGGCTTAAATACATTAAAGATCAGACGGAGCAGTTAGGTTGCCCTGAATTGTTTATGTTCCCTGCCCCTTTGACTAAGGCCGCCACTAGAGCAGCTAAACTGAAGTTTCTAGACAGATGTCAATGTTTAAGGGAGGAAAAGGAACTAAGTAAGCCTTTGGTGCGAAAGTATGTCATACTGAGCCTGGGACAGCAGATGCAACCATACTTGACTTATATAAACAAAGTTTATCATCTCTTTGTTTTAACAAGATTTTGTTTAAATATGGTACCCTGGCTACTGGAATTTACGAAAGGTTATTTTAAATCAAATTCCTTAAATAGGTGTACATGTGACAACTTCTCAGAACAAGACACTCTACACATTATGTTCTTTTGCTCCCATTATGATCACCTGCGCAGAAAGTACATTCTTCCGCTGCTAAGGGATCAAAACTTTGTGCAAGTAAGGCCAGCTCTGGTCTACCTGCAAATGTTAAGCTCACCTGTAATTTGCTTGGGGGTAGCCAGTTTTTTAATTAGTGCAATTAGATACAGGAATAGGATGAAGCAGAGTTAATCCTTCTGAACAAGATTGATAGGATGTCTATGCGGATCATCATCTAAAGTTACCTAATAGTCATAATTGTGGTTGGTTTTTATTACCTTTTGTATGATGTTTTAATGGATTTTAAATACACAAAGATATGAATTCCTAATGGATTTAAATGATGCTTATATGATTTTTTATGACTATAGATGTTTTATGTTTTACTTTTATGGCTCTAACCAGCCAAATAAAGTTGATTTGACTGACTGACTGTTAAAGTTGAGAGCAAACCTGTCGTATCCAAGACGTTCTCTGGCAAGTGTTTAAGGTGTGGCAATCCTGGGCACATGGCCAATTTTAAAGGTTGCCTTGGTTTAAAAGCCACATGTAATGTGTGTGGGCGCAAAGGTCATTTTACAAAATGTTGCAGATCAGGTAAAGACCTGAAGAAAATTAAGGAAGTAGATCTTTATGAGAATGATTCTGATTCAGATATTATAAAAAAAATTCAAGTCAAAGGTTCTGGTGGCAGTGAACCGATGGAGGTTGTTCAAATTAATGATGCACCAGTAAAGATGTTGTTTGACTCAGGGGCCAAGGTGACTTTTATTCCTAAGTCATTCTTTGAACAATATTTAGCAAAGAAAGTTAACTTATCCAAACCTGATATCAGACCAAGGGGGTATGGTGGAGAAATAATCTATCTTTTAGGTTGTTTTTGGCAACAATTGATTTTAAGGGTAGAATTATTCCTGGAAAGGTGTACGTTTCAATGAAGGGAGATTCCCTCATAAGCTGGTTCCATCAACGTGATTTACATGTAATCTTGGACCCCAATCAGAATCCCTCTGTATGCTTGAAAGAAATTCCGTCTGTAAGCCAAGTTGTTAACGGATGGAAGCTATGGGTCGAGGAGTTTCCCGAAGTATTTGATAATAAACTTGGGTGTCTCAAGAATTACTCACATTACATAAAAGTTAGGCGTGATGCTGTAGCGAAAGTTGCCACAGTTCGGAGTGTACCGCTCTTAGCAAAAGAAAGCATGAAAGTGGAACTTGACAAGTTGGTAGCCAACGGCATCAAACAAGAAGTTGAAGCCACGGAGTGGTTTTCTCCTATTGTTATGGCCCGCAAGTCTAATGGCGAGGCCAGACTCTGTGTGGACTTGAAGGAGTTAAATAAGGCTGTGGTAGTTGACCATTACCCTCTACCTAACATCTGTGAAATGTTATGCCTAGAACTTCTCCTCCCTTGATTTGATTTCCGCCTACCACCAGGTCAAACTATATCCCTTATCTCAAAATCTCACAGCCTTAGTGACGCTTTTTGGGATTTTCACATTTTTGAGAATGCCTTTTGGCCTAATTTCTGCTGTCTCAGTATTTCAGAGTCATGGAGCGAATCTTGAGGGGTGTGGATGGAGTGAAGATTTACCACGATGACGTGCTTGTGTTTGGCACTGACACCAAAGCGCATGATCGTAGGATGAGGGCTGTCTTAATAAGATTGCGTGATGCCGGTCTCACCTTAAGAGCTGACAAGTGTCGCTTTGATGTGGCAGAAATTGAAAATCAAGGGCATTTATTGACCTCCAATGGTATCAAACCCAAGCCTGCTCTGATTAATACGATAGCCAATCTGAGGGCACCTCAAGATAAAGATGAACTTGTTAAATATTTAGGGATGACTGAATTTTATCGCAAGTTTATTCCTAATTTTGCAGGTGTTACGGAACACTTAAGAAATCTTTTTAAAAAGGGGTGTGAGTTTCTTTGGTGCAAGGCATGTGATAAAGAATTTCAGAATTTGAAAGACTTGTTGAACAAAGCTACAGACCTAAGTAGCTTTGATCCCAAGAAAGCGTCTTACTTATTGACTGATGTTAGTTCAAAGGGTCTTGGAGCTGTGCTGCTTCAGAAATTTGACGGTGAAGACAAGGCCATATTGTTTTTGTCTAGGCCTTTGCGAGCTGCAGAGATCAATTATTCTGTCATTGAGAGGGAGGCACTGGCTATATTTTGGGTCATACGTAAGTTGCGTAAGTTTCTGCGGGGCTGTCAGTTTTTGGTTTTAACTGATCACAAACCTTTGAAGGAAGTTTTTTTTAAGAAAGATATAGATTTAGTGTCTCACCGCATTAGAAAAAGGGTTGTAGCACTACAGGAATTTAACTTTCTGGTTACTTGTCTTCCCGGTGCCAGTAACACTTTAGCTGATTGTTTATCTAGATTAGGTAACATGTGTGATGAAGAGGTTGCTGTTCAAGGTGAAGGCGAATGGTTTGGCGATGAGGAACTTGATGAAGAAGTTGATGTCCGTCTCATCAGTGAGGGTATAATTTCTGAGAAAGAATGGAAAGAGTCGTTAACTAAAGATGAATTGTTGCCGAAAGTTGTTGCGATGGTCTTGAGTCGCTGGTGTGACAAAAAAGACTGCTGTGAAGAACTTAAAGGCTTCTGGCTAGTCAAGGAGAAGTTGTCTGTGGTTGATGGTATTCTCTTGAGAGGTAGTAAATTAGTTCCTCCTCGTGAGCTCTGGGATTGTTTGCTGGAGTGTGCTCAGGCTAGCCACAAGGGAATTGTTAAGACCAAAGAGAGAATAAGAGAAGCTTATTGGTGGCCTGGAATTGATGCACATGTAAAAAGGGTTGTAAGAAATTGTTTTGACTGTGCTGGCAGCGATAAGATCTTAAAATGTAGGACACAGCCTATGGTAAAAAGGGAGCAGTCTGATGGACCTTGGTGTGAAATTTCCACAGACATTTTGGGCCCAGTAAGAAGGAATACTTGTGATCTGTATGTTTTGGTGTGCATGGATATGCATTCACGTTGGCCCGAAATTAAGATTGTAAACTCTGTAGAATCAAATGTTGTAATTGAGTTTCTAGATGAGTTGTTTGAGAGGGGAGGTTTTCCGTCTTCTTGGTTGTCCGACAAATGCGTTCAATTTACTTCAAAGATTTTTGAAGATTTTCTGTCTTCAAGAGGCATTAAGCACAAAAGAGCAGCTCTCTACCATCCTGAAAGTAATGGTTTGGTTGAGAGGTTTGTGAAGGTCTTGAAGGAATCCTTACAGTAAGCAATTGTGTCAGGAGTAAACTGGGAACTAGCCATGAGAAAGAAAGTAAGAGAATATAGGTTTACCCCACTCTTCCACGGGTGTTTCACCTTTCCGACTGCTCAAGGGAAGAGTGCCTAACATTGAAGTTTATCCTTCTTGGGTTTTAGCAAAGAGATCCGTTGTTGATGAGAATGTTGGCTGTGTTGAAGGTTGGAAAGAGAATTAGAGGCAGGTGTTGGAAAAACTTAAGGTTTGGTTTGATGATTGCAAAGCTGTAAAATAAACAGTTGTGTCTGTGGGAGACTGGTAAAAATCAAGTCACCCCGTCTGGGTACAGGTAGTTCCAAATGTAGTAAACCATTTAAAGTTATTAAGGTTTTCAGGAATGCCGTTAAGACCAACAATAACAGAGTGTGGAATCTCAATAGAGTATCAAAATGTCATCCCACGGATGTGTCTAATTCCTCTGTTCCAACCTCATCCATGTTTCATGTGGAAGGGAGATTGAGACCTCACAGGGCAGTCAGACGTCCTACCAGGTTGCAAGATTTTGTGTAAAGCTTTATGTTTCACATACTTGGTTTGCTTATTTTCTTTATTTCTTTGTTATCAGACTCTGTTGTAATCTTATTTCTGTTGGGATGTTTGCTTTTTATCTTGTATATAGGGTACTATATTGTTTATATTAGGGGGGAGGTGATGTAGTGTCTTACTTTAAGAACAGGTTGTTCTTTGACTGTGGAATCCCAAGGTTGCTAAGGAAGGCTGAGCAACTGTTCAGTTGACAGTTACCAGTCTTCAGTGTTGGATGGGGTCTCTGATGTCTTCGACCTAATAAAGACACTTAAACCTCTACTCTAATAAGAGGAAGCCTGCGATCCTGAGAAAAGAAGTAAGTAAGTGTACTTGATGAAAATATCCAGCTGATATATGTGGACTAAAATAGCGCATTCATTGAAATGCAAAGCTGTTTGTTAGTTTGAAGTACAAAAGAAAATAGCACAACACATACCATTTTCAGAAAATGATGTGCTGGAATGCAAGGTGCAAGGTGCAAAACTACTAGTGAAAAGCTAATGTTTATTAGTTTATTTATTTATTGGTAATATTCATCAAGTGCAGACTTAGCCACAAAGCAGCAGCACACATAGAAGTTTAAAAACAGCATTTCAGATTGTTTTTGTCCAGGTGGGGAACCTTCCCCATGGCGCAGGCATTCTTGCACCATGGTGCAAGGGTACCTGCGCCGGCACATGACAGCAGTTTGTGCGCCAGCGCAGGGGGAACCACAGAGATGCGGCATATTGTTGTAAATATGTCACATCCCTGTACTTTGAAAGTGACTCAGTGTGGTGCAGCCAAATTACTTGAGTTTTGCACTGAATCACTCTCTTGTAAATCTGACCCTACGTGCGTTGAGGTCAGGGAAGGAGTTGCGTAGCTTGCAGAAATCCATGAAAAGGTTTGCTTTGGTATTTTTCTTTTTTGGTTAGGAATTTTTGGGAAATTAGTCTTTTATTTCTTCATGTCAGATGGGAGCCCATTGTGCGTTGTTTTGTGAGCTATGCATGCAATTTTTATTTACAGGTGAAAATATATTTTTTTATTGACTCAAATGAGAACAAGCATGAACAAAGGCAATAAGTCTGGCGTTTTGTAGGAGCGGTCAGTCCATTTGGGCTGAGGGGCCACGCCCTCCACCTTTCGCCCCTCATGAACAGTGTCTGTCAGGCCGAACAAAGGTCAGCCTGACAGACACTGTTCATTTTCAGGTCAGGCAGCCAGGAGCCAGACATGCGCATTTAGCGCAGGCTCCCGGCTGCATGAGCTGAACTTTGCTGGGCTGAGGAAGTCACAGCTCCTGTGGGCATGACGTCCTCGGCTCAGCAAAGGTCCCTGAGTCCCTCCCCCCAGTGACGAGGGGTAGCGCCCAGGGTCAAGTGTCAATCAGTGACACTTCATCACAGAGTGGCGTGGGGTCAGCAGTCTTACTGACCCCATCCCACTCTGTGATGATGTTGAGACTGCTGCCTTCCCTCATTGGCTCACCATAGGTCATCCAATGAGGAAAGGCAGCAGTCCCAAGCCTCCTGGAACCTTTGAGTCAGAGCTGGTAAGTGTATGTTTTACTTTTAAACTGTTTGGTGCGTGTATGTATGAATGTTTGGTGATGAGTGTTGTGAATGGATGTGTGAGTGCGTGCATGTCTGTGAATACATTGCCTGAGTGTTATGTGTATGTGTGCGTGAGAGTGTTCCCGTCCGCCCCCCTCCCTTCAAAACTTCCCGGCAGCCTTAAAACCCTTTATCATGGCAGTAAAATGAAATAAATGAATTTCCAACACAGATCAGTGTCTAGCACTGGAACATTGGGATGCAGTGAGGTATTCAAACAACACACGCTGCCTAAACAAAGAAAAAGCCATAGACCAGCAGTAAAAATATATTGTTGCCTCAGCAAAGTAAGTACCTCAAAAACACACACTCTGGGTTTCAGTTGGAAGCTACATGTCGCATCTGCCGTCATTGAAAAGGGCTATTTGATACCTCATCATCAACCCCTAATGGTAAACACAAATGCCTAATGAAACTATCCTCGAAAGGCTATAGCCTTGGTGGACAGATGATCCATGAAATGGCAAACCATGAAAAAACATGTCAGTGGCTGAATGAGGTTGAACCACAGCCCACTCTCACCTTTCTTCTTATTTTACTGTTGAATTGATGACATGAGTAAATCAAATAGATTAAGCTGTTTGTAGAAAGATCTCAAAGTGATTTCATAAAATTCAAGATTATGCTTTGAAAGCTGCACCTGGTGCAGTTTTGAAGGTGTAACTTGGAAACATTTCATGAATTACTGAAATTAGTATATTGACATCTATGCAAGATCATAAACCTCTGGCAGTAGAATCCGTTAAGGCCCTCAGGTACAGATAGAGAATGCTACTATCTTGCGTCCTGGTTGACTGTTTTTAGATACAGAATGCTTGCGTCTGGGTTAACTGTTGTGATCAGTAAATTGACAAAGATCTACTAATAGGGCCTACTACAAGTGTCCAGTGTCAAATAAGTTAATTATCGCATCCACTAAAATCAGAAGATGTTCGGAATTTATTGGATGTGATAATTATCACCTATTGAGACTTTTTGGTGAATTGCATGCAGATTGTTTCGCTAGTATTTTGAGAGTGTACCAAAATCTGCTGGCAAATATCGTCTTCTTCCCCTTTTTAAAATCCATCAGGCTTGACACTGAAATTCAACCAAGGGTGAGATCCTTATAGTGTTTTGCAATTAAAGAGTTGAGTGTTAACAAAGAAAGATAACATTACGACCCAAAATCTGTTTGCAATGGGGAGAGAAAAGAATTACACCAGAGCCATAGGAAAACAGACCATAATAAGCCTGACCTTCTGTCTGTCGGGTATATCAACATTCAAGACCAAGGTGAAGTAAAATCAGTACAAGAGCGGCCCAGTTCCTTAAGCTCCTAGCTGGATGTACAGTAACAATACACTAAATGCATGAGAAACCTCTCATGCAAGATCTATGGTTTGGAGATGTACAGGAGTTGTCTCTGACAGAGGCGAACTGTATGAAACAGGTCTGTGGAAACAATAAGGTAAGAAAAGATCTACCCGGACGGAGGCTGGCCATTCAAGTTTTACTATACCCACCTAATATCCTCCTACCATTTCAAGGAACACGCCTACATACATGGAGCAAGCTATATATAGATTTATCCTTGCAATGAGCACTTCTCTTTCAAATTGAATCACTGATGGAGAATTAACTGAGGCTATAAAGTAGACGCAACACTTAAATTATGTGCAAGAATGTGAGACAGCTTGGATTTGGAAAGTGTCCAACTTAGTGTTTTAAAGATTAAAATAAGAAAAGATAAAGACACTCCTCCTTTTTGCGATTGTGAATGATAACCTTTGTTTATTCAGTTTTTGGTATGTTGAAACATTATTGAAAGTGTAAATGAATTTAAAAAAAGAATGAGGTCAATGATTTATAGCCAATATCTCTGAAAGCTGTGCTCTAAGTGAAATACTTGGTGCTATTATTTGTAATCTCTCGATGCCTCTCTCGAGGAGGGCGGAAAGAAGCCCACTCACTTAACTTGCTTTGTTCATTCAGTGCAATTTGGTACATAGTTTAACACTGAATATAATTAAAGTAGTAATAGTAAGTAATAGTTTATTTGATCAACAGTGATCATGAACATATAAACAGTTCACATCATACATTTATAACGTTTTAAAGAAGCAATAATATTTCCATCATAAAACCTTCATAATTCTAAACATCATTTGGCAGTAAAATGTGTAATATTTGTCTAACTAAAATTCATTAAGACCTTCTAAAACAATTAAGAATGATTATTTAAATCCCTCCAATGGACGCACTAATCAGATCAAGCACCAAGCATACCACTAGTATCTAGATAATGTAAACACAAGCCACCAAGTTGAGTCAGATCTAAACACAGGTAGTGCATCTGCAGATTCGACAAGCAAGAATGATCCACCTTTTTCTGAGGTGTGCATAGTGAGGGCAAGTAAACATAAAATGTTCTATTGTTTCAGGACTTAGCCCACACTCTGGGCACAGTGGAGTTACACTAGCATTTGCCCAACTGCTTTTCAATGCATTCAGGGGAATACTGAATTGTATGTAAAGTGCTCGCGTCTGAGTGTATCCATGTATTGATCAAACTGAAAACATTTTTTAAATTCTAAAAATCTAATAGTTAGAGTGCCTGGTGCCATGGGATTAGTACAAGAGAACTCAATGTAGTCCAGTATCTTTTTTTGAGATGGGGGAGCATTTTTTTAGTCATGGTCTTTGGGTCATCCCACAGAGTCCCCAACCCCAGTTTAAAGAGCCAAAACCTGACCTTTCTAAACTAACCCAAATGCCCGTCTTGTCTTTCAAGAGTTAATAATTCTTCCAGTGCTTCTTTGACCGGGAT
The DNA here is from genome assembly GCF_964204655.1 of Triturus cristatus. Taxonomy (NCBI): domain Eukaryota; kingdom Metazoa; phylum Chordata; class Amphibia; order Caudata; family Salamandridae; genus Triturus; species Triturus cristatus. Next base: position 138,147,639 of record NC_140591.1, on the reverse strand, counting down.
CTGTGAATTGTGAGTCCAGAGTCTCACCCAAAGCACAAGAGCCTTCAGCACAGCACAATGAGTGAAAAGACTTCAGGCCAAGGTCAAGGCGTATCGGTAGTAATGGTGTGTTGGTTGGTAATTTTAGAATTAATCTTAAGAATTTATTTTCGACAACCTCTAATTGATTTAGTTGTTTCAGTTCCCATAATTCAGCACCATAGAGGGCTGCACCCAACCCTCTAGCCCGGTGTATTTCTATTTTTGGGGAGATCAGGCAGTAAGCAGATCGCAAGATTTTCTTTACTATTGCATTATCCACATGCTGGAGTGTGAGGGTGCGCTTCTGGATCTGGGATGACCATGCCAGATTAAGAGCAATTCTGACTCCCAAATAACCAAAAACCATGACCTGTCTAAGTGATTTGCGCCCAGCCTCAATTTCCCCTTGAAGGATTTATGTGTCTTAAAAGCCATAAACTTTGGTTTCGAACAATTAATTTCATGGCCCCGGTCCTCACAGGCTGAAGCAAACCTATTTTAAGCATTCTGAATCCCCATTGGGGTTTTCGAGATAAGTTGCATATCATCTGCAAATAAAAGAGAGGGAATAGATTTCCCAGAAAGATCAGTAGTATCACCACCATAATCATACAGTTCATTAATAAGCCCATTTATGTATAGAGTAAACAGGGTTGGGGCCAAAACGCAGCCCTGTTGCACCCCTTTTGATACAATTATATTGTTAGTTAGGTCTCCACCAGGGTTTCACCTGACTTTGGCATAATTTCCTTTATGCGATCGAACCAAAAGTTGGAGCAAGCCATAGCTTAATACGGTTGATTGAATCGAATGCTGATTTAAAATCAACAAACACAACGTACAGGTGTCCCTCCTTGACCGTGACTTCCTTTCAAATAAGCATAAGGAAGCAGAACACCCGATCCAGAGTGCTTGTGTAAGCCCTAAAGCCAGCCTGCAAATGAGAGAGTATACTGTTTTCTTCTATCCAACATTGAAGATGTACCAAGATCATTTTACTAAAAACTTTCTGAGGAACTTCTATAAGTCTAATAGGCCTGTAGTTAGAGGGATCCCCTTCATCCCCTTTCTTGAATATAGGGATTATTACTGCACCCTTCAAGGTCTCAGGGATATCCCCTCCCCGTGTTACCGAATTGAAGCCTAAGTGTAGTAGCGGGCCCCAAATGTTAGGCTTCGTGCAATATAAATCTCCAAGTATTCTATCCAGCCCCGGTGCTTTCTCAGACTGAAGTGTGTAATAGCATTCACAGTTTCCTCTAAGGTGAAACTGACTATGTCCCCTACAACTGGCTCCAAGAGGCAATCCCTCCCAGCCAGTGCAATCTCAGACGCAGATTCCCAAATTCCGAAAGTGGTCTTCCCAGACATATGCTGTAAGTAGAAATCTGCTTCTTTAACCAAATGTGTTGCCGCTTTGGAGAGTAAGTGCTAGAAAAACTGTCAGTCCTTTAGTCTGGAAGCCTCTACTAGGATGTGCCAGTTCTCTACCTCCCAGTTCCTTTGTTGCCTCCTCCTGCATCTTCTTGTAGATTCTTCTTCTCGCTATTATATCACTACTATTACCCTTCTTTACAGCCGCACTTTTTTTACAATTAAAGTATTTTAGCTGTCAAATGGCTCTTAGCCAATTCACATATTTGTCAGTTCCTGAACCAGGTCTTCAAGTTATTCGCAATGGTAAGCCCAAAAATCTACTACAGATCATGGCTCCAATTTAATCCAAACCAATTTGCCAGCAAGGAAAATTTAATGAGCTAGCTTAAAGATCTTTCTGCTGTATGTGTGATGGATCTACCATCCTCTGCTGATGGTTCAGAGGTCTCACTATCGCAAAGTTCTACTTGTCATTATATTCCATCCTTGGGTGGCTGAGCTTGAGAGTGCTTCGTCTACATCTTCTTGGCTTAAATGCTCAGTTTAGTGAGTGAGGGATCTTCCTCTAGGTCCATCGGAATGCCTCCTTAGTATAGTGTTCCAAGCAATATAGGGGAAATATAGTCAGAAAGTTAGAAAACAAATGGCCTTGTGTTTTCTTCTCTAAGCGAGGAACTTGATTTTATGTGGGTTGAAAGTCCAGAGTCACAGCTGACCTGGACCTTACAGAACTGTTACTTGTTGGAGCAGAGGTATGTTAGAGCCTGAGTGGTATGGGGTGATGTAGTGCCATTGATTATGGCTCCCGGTCGACTTGACTTCAGGTGACTGGAGCTCACCACTCACTTCATATACAACCGAGTTTGATTGAAGACTTTATCAGGCAGTCTGGATAATATTATGCTTTGTGTGGGCAATGTGCCATTTATCAGGGTCACGGTGCACCTACTATTAGGCAAAGCCTGGATCACTTTGCTGTCACAGATGAAATTTCATACCATGGAGAAGTTCCTTACAAATTGCCCCTTTAAAGAAAAAGCTAGCCGGGATCCCATTCATGATTACCTCCTCACTTAATAACAATTCCTGGGCTAATAATTTTAGGATTCATAACCCTCTTGAGTCAGCTTTTAGAACATAGCACAACACACTGTTCAGTCCCCTGACACAAAGCCACACACAACCATCTGACAGATTCACGAATTGCTCTAGATCATGGTTTATATAATCATGTGTGAATTTTAATCTATTCCCTTTTGAATTTCTAAATGTAAGTGTACAATATTTTATTTTTATTTTTAAATGCATCAATCCTACGGACACTACAGTCTGCTCAATTACAACTGAAAAGAATCCCTCCCAACGCCTCCAATCACCGGCTTTTCCCAACCTTCAGACATTCTCGAAAAGTGTGTTCACCCTGTTCACCCTTATCCCTCTTTAGAGTTTCCTATATTAGCTGCACACAGCTGACTGCCATTGTGGGTCTCTTCAATGATACATAGGACATGTAATTGCTTTGAGCATTCCAGCTCTCTTAAGTCTCTAGGCAGGTAATCTCTAGTGGGTACTGGATCTTTAAAAATGCCTTTTCCTTGTCTTGGGTGCTATACACAAGTTTTCCTATACCATTTACTCACCCACCAGGACCCTATAGTTGGCACTCATTTTTCCCCACATTGCTAGTAGTACTTGTTTCACTGCACGCTGTAAACCTGCCTTTTTTATGTAATGGGTAAAATAACTCTGGAGGGCTCCCAGATCAAGTCACCCCTGGGCTGTTGGATATTTGCTTTAATATGACCTCCTTGGTGACTCTAAATACGTTTTCCCAACACTCCCGATTTTTTAGGAAAGATGTATGAAAGACAGTATGTGGGATATGTAAGAGCTATCTTCACATCCTCTCTAACAATTGTCTGGCTGTGATGGCGCCCTTCAAATGTAGTCACGCTGGTGTTAATTGCAATCTATATAAGATTTTGTATTGGGATTGTCTGCCCTTTCTGAGTCTGTCATGATTTATAATCCTGGTGAATATATTTTGATATTGTATCTCGTATGCCTATTTCCAGCCCCTCTGTAGTTTGGAAGGCGACCAGAGAGCCATGGGAAAAGCAGGAATTACTGGTAACGGTAATTAGTGGATTGTTCAGTCAAGTATTTGCTTTTATGAAAAAAGGAGTATTTTAATGTAAGCACACAAAGCATATAAACAACACACTAAATAATTTCCACAGTCTGTTAAAGTTGGCGTGCTAGTGTAATCCTTGGCAGATTACCCGAGTCCCTCTTTCCTGTCTACTGTGGTTGCTTATTCCCCTTTCGATTATGGAGGAAACGCCAACATGTGCCCCAGGCTAGCACGACACCACAAATTTGGCCTTAAGAGTCAATGTTAGCAGTGTTAGGTGGTAAGTGCGCACAAGTCCCCTGCAAGCCTGACAGCCTAGAACAGTTTTACCTGACCTGATGGAAGCCAGCAAGCACAGGCGGACCAGGATGCTTCTTTAAGGGCTCTGGTTTCCTGGTTCTAAGAACCCCCAACCTCTTGCTGTCTTTCTGCAATGACAGGTCAGGTCATCTTACACATCAGGATCGCTGACATCAGCTGGCACACAGGCAATGGCCTTATCTTTACGGAAGCATGCAGGGGATTGCCTTATCTCCACTGTGGCCATTTTCCTATCAGAATGGAGTCGCCGACCTCAGCGTATGCATGGGCAATGGCTCTGGCTTCAAGGAGGACCCTTTTGGTATTAAGTGTGATTTAGTATCCAGCCAGGGAAGTAATCGGGACCTAACTGTCTGCCTATATCGAAATATATCTATTAGAAACTAGGTTTCTGGTTCCTGGTTGGCAGAGGTATGCACCCTGTCCAAGCAGGAACCACAATCCTAGCCAGTGTAAGTCAGAAACACACTATAAATGTAGTGCTTAAAAGTATTACAGGCCGAACCCAGGCTTTCTGGTCATGGTAGACCAGGTCAAATCCAAAAGTTCAGGCTGACTGTGATGGAATGAGGGTCGAAAACAGGGACCAGCCTTGCACAGTACCTTGGATTTATCGACGTTGAAGACGATACAATGAGCAGGAAACGTGATGCATCATCATTGATCCTTCCGATGGAGGCAATGCATTTGGTTCTGAGCTGCGCAGCATCAAAGATTCGTTGAGAGTCGAGATGCGAGGAGCATCAAAGCAATGCATCGTCATTGAACTGCTGGGTTGTAGGCGAGAGATGCAGGCAGCACTAAGTGATGCATTGGCGCCCAGCCAGGCAAAGACAGGAATGCATCAGGGCCTGGAGTCGATGTGCCACACAGTCGGTGATGTGAGGTCCACAGTCTGTGCAGCAGCTGCGATGAGTCGACGACAAGTGAGATGTTCTGGTTCCTATCAGCACAAAGTCGAAGATGCATGGATTTCAGCAGTTGCAGCACTTTATACCTACTTCCGAGGGTCCAGGATTGGATTGGCACCACTTGGGGTAAGACTGTCAGATGGCAGAGTCCAGGTGCTGTAGGTGGATGGATGAAAGTCTTTCATTTCCCTGAGATTTCAAAAATAGAGGCAAGCAGACAAGCCCTTTGAGTCACTTTGGTTCTGGGTTGGAGAGATGCAGGTCAAGCCTATAACACTCCCAGGCAAGAGGGCATCAGGCCGCAGGTCAGCACAGCAGAACAGGAGTCCAGTAGAGGGACAGTCCTTTCAAAAGGGCAGCAGTCCTTGTTCTTGGCAGAGTTTCCACAGGTCAAGAAGCGTACTGCATTGGTGCTGTCAAAGGTACGGTACTTACACCCAGCGGTGCCTTAGATGTGGGGGAGACTTTAAAGAGAGGCCTTTGAAGTGCACAGAGGCCCTGCCCTTCAAGCCCTGGTTCCAGACTCGCCCCATGGGAGTATGTAGTCCTTTTACTGGGGACAGGACACAGTCCATTCAAGTGTAAGTGTCAGCTCCGCCCTCTCATCCAGCCCAGGATAGCTCATCAGGTTATGGATTCCAAGGCCCTTTTTTTCTCCTTCTATTCAATGGCAAGCCTTTTCTCCTCCAAGGCTCTCTCAGCCTTCTCTTTCTCTGATTTTAACTAGATCAGCTCAAAATTGAGCTTTTTTTCTTCCCGCTAGTACTCCAGCTCCTCTGGGGACAGGCCGCTGGAAGACACACTGCTCCCTGCCCTTGGAAGGATATCCAATCCTGGGAGTATGTTACCTCCTCCTCAACAGGTCACAGTCCAAAACCCCCCTGCTGGTCCTCGTCCAACTCCTCCTCATCCTCCAACTCCTCCTCATCATCCAACTCTTCCTCCTCATCTGCTGGGTTCTGGTGGGCCTATGCCCATCCTCTCAAGGCTTTGTGGAGCTCCGCTTTTTTAATGATCCTCTTAGCAGGCAGCCCCTTGTTATGACAAAACCCCTTGAGCTGGGCCATGATGTAGCTGGCCAGGCTGGCCAGCCCAAACTTCACCCTTGCAGGTAGGGGTCACAGACACAACAGCCAGGTGGAGTAAAAATGAATTTGGAAAAAGCAAAAAATGGTCTTAGATGTGGAACAGTAGTGTACACCAAGTCAATGTATGGCACTGCACGAGGACAATTCTTATCCTCACAGCTGATCACCAGTGTTAGAAATTGGGTTTCTACTTGGCAGAGGTATGCACCCTGTCTACGTAGAGACCACAATCCTAGTCAGGGTTAGTCAAACCTTACTTTAAATTAACCTGTGCATATCATCTGGTAGCTAGGCACAGAGCAGTCAGGCTTAACTTAAGAGGCAATGTGTAAAGTATTTGTGCAACACTCCAACCAGTAAAACAGTGACAACACCACAGAAAAAGATACTGAATCTGGTTAGGAACCTAGAGCCTAATGTAATGAACACAACAACACTAAAATGACAAAAATCCAATACGTATAACCAGAGGTATAAATTTTTTAAGAATAGACTGGAATGTAGGGTTTAAAAGCGTAAAGTGCCAACCGGGGCTATCTGGTCATAAAATACCGGGTTAAATTCAAAAGTTCAGGCCGACCACGATGGAACCCGTGGAGATACAGGGACCAGTCTTAGCCCGATAAAACAGTAACTTGGATGCCTCGATGTCAAAGATGATGCGAGGAGCAAGGAAGCAGATGTGTCATCGTTGATTTTGCCATTGAAGGCGATGCGTTGGTTCCGAGCTGCGCCGTGTCGAAGATGCTTCGAATGTTGAGATGCGATGAACCTAGAGCCTAATTTAATGAAAACAACAACACTAAATGACAAAAATCCAATACAATATAACCAGAGTTATCAATTTTTAAAGAATAGACTGGAATGTAGGGCTTAATAGCGTAAATTGCCAACCGGGGCTATCTGGTCATAAAAGACCGGGATGAATTCAAAAGTTCAGGCCGACCACGATGGAACACATAGAGGTACAGGGACCAGTCTTAGCCTGCTAAAACAGTACCTTGGATGCCTCGATGTCAAAGATGATGCGAGGAGCAAGGAAGCAGATGTATCATCATTGATTTTTCCCTCAAAGGCGATGCGTCAGTTCCGAGCTGCGCCGTGTCGAAGATGCATCGAGAGTTGAGATGCGAGGAACACCGAAGTGATGCATCGTCGTTAAACTGATGGGTTGTAGGTGATGCAGACATTGTGAAGGGATGTGTTTGTGCCAAGACCTGGAGTCAATGCGCCATGCAGTCGGAGATGCGATGGTGATGCATCTGCGTCAAGGGAGATGCGCCGGTTGCGATTGGCACAATGTCATCGATGCGTAGATTCCATCAGTTATAGTACTTTAGTCCCACTTCCAAGGGTCCTGGACTACAGTGGCACCACTTGGCGGGATAAGAATATCAGATGGCAGAGATCCAGGTGCTGTAGGTGGATGGTTGGGATCTCCCTGAGACTTACAAACAGGGGGCCACCAGATAGGCCCTTTAAGTCACTTTGGTTCTGGGTTGGAGAGATGCAGGTCCAGTCCTTCTCACTCCCAGGCAAGAGGACCGCAGGCCCACACAGCATAGCAGGAGTTTAGCATAGTGGCAGTCCTTTCAGAAGCACAGCAGTCTTCTTGGTAGAGTATCCACAGGTCCAGAGGTGCACTGAGTTGGTGGTGTCAGAGGTCCCAGTTGTGACTTTAAAGTAGGGGAGACTTCAAAGAGAAGCCTTTGAAGTGAACAGAGTCCATGCATTCACGGCCATGGCTCCAGACCCCCTACAGGGGGTATGCAGTCCTTTGTGTGAGGACAGGACACAGCCTATTCATGTTTAAGTTTCAGCACCCTCCTCCCATCCTGCCCAAGATGGCCCATCAGGATGTGGATGGCCTATCAGTCACACCTAAGCTCACTTTGTGCGAGGATTTCTAGAGAGGATGCACAAAGCCCAGCTGTCACCCACCCCAGGCATGCCTTCAGAGAAAGACAGAAGGCACCCAATGGCTAAACTTAGAAAATACCAACTTTCTAAAAGTTGCATTTCCAGAATTACAATTTAAAATCCAACTTCATCATAAGTTGTGATATTAAATTGTGATTCAAAAGACACCAAACGTGAGCTTCTGTCAGATCCAAATTAGAAATTACACTTTTGAAATGTAATAAGGTAATCCCAATGTTATCCCATGGGAGAGATAGGCCTTGCAGTATGCAAAAGAATGTAAGAGTTTTTCACTATCAGGACATGTAAAACGTAAAAGTACATGTCCTACTTTTTAAGTACCCTGCACCCTGCCCTTGGGTTGTCCAGGACCTACCTTAGGGGTGACTTATATATAATAAAAATGAAGGTTTGGGCCTGGCAAGAGGGTTATCTTGTCAGGTTGACATGGCAGTATAAATCTGCACACACATGCTGTGCAACAGCAGGCCTGAGACATGCTTAAAGAGCTACTGAAGTGGGGGACACAGTCAGTGCTGCAGGCCCACTAGTAGCATTTAGTTTACAGTTCCTGGGCATAAGTAGTGCACTTTACTAGAGACGTATAAGTAAATTAAATATGCGCATTGTGGCTAAGCCAATGTTACTATGTTTAAAGCAGAGAGCACATGCACTTTAGCACTGGTTAGCAGTGGTAAAGTGCCCAGAGTCCTAAAGCCAGCAACAACATGAGTTCTGAAGGCAAAAAGTCATGGGAAACCACACCAAGGATGCTAGGTCTAACAACTCATAGAGGATAAAAGGTCTAAGCCTTCCCCTCTTTCACGACTGCCTGGCCCTACAGTGCCAACCTTATCAGACCCACCATCTCCCTGACAATGAGCCCAGCCTCCTCAGCCCAGTGCTCTTTCTAGGGTCAAAGTGACCATTGAAGTGCGCAGAGGATGCTCTGCTCTCCTTCCTCCAGTTTATGTTTGTTTCCACCGCGGCCCTCAGCAATCCACATTTGCTGTTTGGGGGTTGCAGTCTTCAACATCACTAGCCTTCCAGGCTCTGAGCTTCCAAATGTCTCCCACGGGGCTATACGTTATGTACCATGCACAGGCACACAAATGTCCCTGCGTCCACACAAGTATCTTGCCTGTCTAACACTACAAACAATCACCATGTAGGGCAAAGGTGTGCTAAATACACAGCAGAGCAACTTTACATGAGTGGGACTGTAGAACCTTCTCCAGTGATACGGATAAAAAAGCCTGTTCACACTACTGATCACTACTAAACACAAAACTAGTATGCTGCTGTGACTGCCCTTGCAGTAATTAACTCCTGGTAAGGTAAGTAAACCTCTACCATTACGAGAGTGGCACTTGGTGCACCTCTGCGTAGCATATAAAGACCACATTACCATGAGAAAGACATAGCTCATGCATGGCACAAACACATGATTTGTGTTCACCCATGACCAAAAATCAGTACCACGCACCCCGATATCCATGCATCTGGGCCACTCAGGGTAAGGGGCAAGTCTGTAACCATGCAGGGAACTTTTCCATCCCAACAGTTGCAATCCTTACCAGATGAAAATTATTTTGAAAGGGTTGCCCCATAGACGTCGTACATTGCGGCTGCTGCGAAAGCCTTTTACTAGCAAGAATGACGTGATGGATAGAGCTTTATATGGCTACATTTAACCTCCAATAAAAACAAATGCTTCCAATTCTCAATATTTTGAACATTAAGGGGCCGATTACAATCTCGCTAGGAAAGCCCTCTGTGCGACTCGGATCCGGAGGGCTTTCCTAGCGAAATGCGCTCCGCAAGTCCGAGCAACCAATTCCGATGCAGCCGTATGGTGACGGACTCAGTTCGCTCGGACTCCCATTGAACTCTATAGGAGCCTGTATAACGAATGCATGCACAGGCTCCCATAGCAAAAACGGGTGGGTGGGGAAAAGCGTACACCATGGGGTGCCCGCCACACTGTGCATTCATGGAGATAGGGAACACATGGGTACCCCCACGTGACTGATTTGGAGGGCTCTGGGTGAAGGAGGGCCTGCTACAGCCCCCCGAAGTCCGATTCCCACAGCCGTTTCGTCTCGCTGAGATCGAGTCGATACGGCTATCCGAATCTTGCATCGTACTCTCTTGTTCGGAAGCCGGCTCCATTGCACGGCACGATTCGGCAACAAACTAGTCAGACTGACAGGATTGGTTCGGAAACGATTCGTTCAATGAGGGTGAGATCTTCGCAACGTACTTGGTCGTTCAGAACAGGGGAAGATTCGGTCGGAAACATAGGCTCCGAATCGGATTTGCTAGTTCCGGAACACGTCTGGAAGCCTTCCTAATGGTCCCTAAGTATTATTTATCTTCATAATAATGGAAGCCCGCTAACATATCAGAAAAAAGCAGTATGATCTATTACTGGTGGCCATTCTATGTATCCTATCCAGCCTCTATGTGGGCGATGGAAACATAGTTTTTCAGAACTTTTGGCCTTCTTTCCTCCTCAGAACTTCTCTGATCTTAACACTGCTGGTTCTTAAATAGTTCTTTTAAGTATGATGTTTTATTCTTCTAGTCCAATTATTTGGGAATCTATGGTGTTCCAGTTCCAGGACTGAACCATCCACTCTTTCTTCCAGTGCATTGACTCTCGTACCTAGCTCTGTCACATCTCTCTGGATCGCCTTGAGCCATTTTTACAGTTCCATTTTGATATAGGGCATTTCCTCATTAAGGTTCCCAAATAGTTGTTCCATAAACCTTTGAGTGACCTGGGAGTCCATTTTGTCTATGGGTAGTGCTCCTTTTACACTTTTATGGATATCCATTTTGTCTCTGTTTTGTTGTGCTGCAGCATGGCCTTAATGATTTGGTCTTACTTTCCTTTGTTTGACACCATACCACGAGCCACACTCTGATTTGCACTTCTTTGCAACACCGTTGTAGTCTACAGAATACAGGTGTGTTGTTAGGTTAGTCTTCACTTATGACCTTGGAGAATCTATAATTGCACTTCAAGCCTTGTGTGCTTCATGCATGGGCAGCTTGTTCAAGTCGCTTTTGCTTTGTGTGCAGGTCTTCCCTCAGCATCTTTTCTTTGGGCTCTAGTCACTGCCCTGCAATCATGTGGCCCAACACTGCCGCTGACCCTGGTGTGTAGTTCATGTAGCTCTCAAATATTCTGGACTCCTGCTATGAAACTGCCTTACCCAAAGCTTCCGTCGTTTACCAATGCTTTTGCCAGGTGGCCAACACAAGAGTGCTAGTATTAAGAGGATAGTCACACATGTTTGGAACACTTCACTCTGATGATTCATGGTATCTTACCATTTTGCAGACCCTTTCTTTTGGTCCACCTTGTCTATTGTACTCATTGCACTAAGATACAGTTTTTCCTCCACTTGTGATTCTGCATATTCACTCAGCTCATTGGTGTGGTGCCTCAGGGGTCTGTTCTTTTTCCTTCTTTTGGGAATTCATACTCTTTGTCTGGCAGTGACAACCCACAGTGGTCTTGAACTAGCTTTCTGTGGTATCCAGTGGTAGCGCTCTAGCTGTGCCTAGAACGGATGACACAGTCATTCTTAGAATGTTTACTTTGGAAGGTATATTCCAAAAGGTTGGGGCTTTGAAGACGGCTGGAGTTCTATGACTTGGATTAAGCTACTTGGAAACTTCTTAAATGAGTGGACATCATTAGACTCAGTTGAAACAGCACAATTTGGCGAAGAGGATGGGATCAGGCATATTTCTAATGCTTTAAAGCAATTTCAACTTGAGTTTATTGCCCTCACTAGTGATAAGATGACCCAGCTAACTCATCTCAGTTTGGGGAAATTTACTGTTGCTGGCTTAGAAAGTCAAACCACATTCTTCCAGAATTTTCAATGCTACTTTCACTCTATTAAAACTGATAAAAATGGGGGTATCTAGTTGGCAGAGGTAGGTACTTTCGTTCAAGTGGAGACCCTTGCTTCTAGTCAGGATAAGGGAAATACACCCTTCAGATAACCCCTACTCAACCCCTTGGTAGCTGGGCACGAGCAGACAAGCTTATCCCGAAGGCAATGTGTAAAGTATTTGTACTCACAACACACAGTAACACAGTGATAACACCACAAATGGACACAACACCAGTTTGGTAAATAAAGTATCGTTATCTAAACTCAAGAAGACCAAAACGGCAAAAACCCAACATACATGTATCAAATTACGATTTTAGAACAGTTATTGTAAAAAATATAGCTTGCAGAAAACAAATAGCTCCACCTGGAGCTATTATGATGTCATGACAGCAATAATCCAAAGTACGGCGCCGACCGCGAGGTGCGCAGCTTCATGCACGGAGTCACACAGACCCCCAAACAAACAGCATCTTGGAAAACTAAGTCTATGATGATGCACAGTGTCTTGGAGGTGAGGCATCAGTGCTAAGGTTGAGGCCTGCATTCTGGCTGAGGCGTAGCGTCTGCGAGGAGGTGACGTGTCAAATCCAGGACAGGCGATGTAGTTGGCGTCAGCGGTGAGGAGTCAGTTCTGGGAGGCAGTGCGAAGTCGGCGAGTGTGGCAAGTTCGTGGAATCACCCTTGAAGGTTATCGGTGAGCAATAACTGGATGCAGGCGGTGACGGAGTCGGTGCAAGCGCTGGCATCGAAAAGACCGATAACTGTAGGCATCGAAGGGCGTCAGAGCTGCAGTGCAGGCATGGCAGTGCGTTATGCACTTCTTGAGCGGTGCCCCTGGCCTCGGTGCAGATTGAGGCATCGCTGACCGCGTTGGCAATTGTTTTTCTTGCTTCTCTTAGGTTTCTTCCAGCTCCCAACAGCAAGAACAACATACAGAGGCCTAATACTAGAACAGGCACCAGTTAATCAGGGATACTCCATCATAATGACAATTTATACAAGGCGCACTTGCACGTTGACATTGATCAGCAGTGGCAAAGTGCTTATAGCATCTAAGCCAGCAAAAACAAAATCAAGCACGGAATCAAAAATACAGGAGGTAGCGGCAAAAAGTCAAGGAAAACAACGCCAAGGATGCCAAGTCTAACAAAAATGTTGATTTTGAAAGTTTACAAAAATCAGGATAACATCCCGGAAAAACTGTCCGCCAGAAATTACCAAAGAGACAAGCCTTTACGAACAGAGGCGTGTGATTAAAGTGAAATGGCCTGAATGGTTTAATAAATTAAGTTAAATCCTTAGATTCCTCACACACCGTAGTCTGGTGGTAAATTAATTTTAGGGAATTTCCAAGAATTTTCTAGAAATATGAGACTTAACTATATCTCATCTAGGATTTGTAAGTGGATTTAGTACTCAAATAGTTTTGATTTACTGTTAAATAATTGCCAGGTGTCCTTAACAATGGTATTCTTTCTGAGCGCTAAAACCAGCCACAGGTCTCCTATCAACGAGTTAAATTATACAAAGAGCGTAGGGGTTATACTCTCAAGAACGTGCAATAATCATTGCAATTTTTCATATTGTCGTTTATCGCGGGAAAATAACACCGTCTTAGTGTCGTATTCACAACACGGCGGTAACATGCGATAGTTTCCCGATAACGCGTCAAATGTTCACGATAAAATTACCAGGATGGTGATAAAAATCTAAAGCCGAACGTGAGATGGGCCCATCCGCAATAAAAAAAATCAGCGATAAGCTGCGCCAGGCCTGCAATTCACACACGCCAGGAAGGAAAAATCACTATAGAAGCAGAAAAAAATCACAAACAAAAACAAAACAACTGCGAAGCACAATGGAGGTAGCCGGAGCAAGTACAGAGGACAACCAGAACCCCACAAGCCCCACGGAGGACCAGCCTGATACCTCGGGGTCAGGGAAGGGCAAGGAGAAAAAGAAGAGGAAGACGTGGTTCAGTCCGCAGGAAAACAGGATCCTGAAGATGGAGGCGGTAGAACACCATCAACTACTGTTTGTCACCTCCACTGTGTCATTGGCAACAAAAAATGGAATATGGCAGTCCATCGTGGACAAGGTGAATGCAGTCGGAGTGCTGAGGAGGACAATGGAAGAGGTCAAGAGGCGCTGGAATTATGTGAAGTGCAAAACCAAGCAGAAACTCGGCAGCAATGCAGACTAGAGGTGGCAGTCCAGCGCCACAGGAGGAGCTGGATGAGATGGAGGAAATGGTGTCCACAGTCATCAGTGTGGAGATGGTGGCAGGAGTTAAGGGACCGTACACTGCTCAACATGACCTGACACAACAGCAACAGGGTGAGTAATGACCAGGGACTGGTGGGACGGGAGGAGATGGGCACAATGGCACACATGCACAATGAAGTATAGCACAGTGCACACCCACAATGACTCTGGATCATGTCCCTGATCCGCTTGGCACACTGCAGCACATCTAGAAACAGCAAGTAGGCCCCCGTCGACTATGTGCCCAGAGGGGGCCCTTCCCACACATCACCAATCTCACAACCAACCCATGCACATGTGCCAAACCCAGCAAAGCGGCATGTCTGTGAGCCTCACTGACAATGCAAGTGACACCGCATGACGAATAGCATGGCTGCAGTCAATATATCATGACAAGTTGCATGCCACGACACTGAGGTGGCTGAGTGTGGACCACATCCGTAAAGGAGCAGGTCACACTCTGACACATCCACGTGCACAAACAACCCCTGACGTCAACAACTCATCTGCGGACAAACCATGCCCCAGAGTCCCAACTCCCACCAAGAGTGCAATTTACCCAAGTATGCAACATGTTTGCACTGTATAAGCACAGAAGTCAAAGGCACACCGCCTGAAAGGGATAAGGGGCAGCAAAATCAGAGCTGCAGGGGCGAGTCCCTCCCAAAATGCAGCACACACACATAACATTCAGAACACATGAGTACACAACTGGTGCCGCTTGTGTGTAGAAATTGACCAATCACATTTGGAATAGCAGGTAAATGTGAGATGATAATTTACAAGTACAAACACACATCTGTGATGTTGTCGAAATGTCCACTGTCCCGCATCAAATAGGCAGCTCCTTCCAAACAATCACAATGTACATTGTCATGCAGTCTGTATGTAAACTTGTACAATGCGTCAACATACATGTGAACATAATGTTAAACTGCATCTCCCCTTCACATTGCAGAGGGAAAATCAACACCTCCTGCAGAGTGGACTGAACATCTCTTCACTGATGACGAAGAGGACCTCCACACCTTCGACACCGACGCCCTCCATTAGCTCATTGACACCCTCAGCACCCCACCCCGAGGAGCAGGCAGCCCAGCTGCATCGAGGAGACCTCACCCCCTGCAAAGACCACACAACAGGAAGCACCCACCACCACGGCTATCTCCCAGGACCCCCACAAACAACACATGGCCTTCCAACGCCATGTGTTGGGGTGCCAGGAGATGATGGCTGATCAGGACCGGGTGGGGTACGACCTCATGGCAGCCAAACTAGATGCCATACGTGGGTGTCTGAGTCCCATCAGGGACCACTTACAGCCCCTAACGGACACCCACAGTCTTATCCATGCTCTCCAACGATCCAAGGCTGACATCGCCTGAGTCCTGACTCTGAGACAAGAACAACTGTCTAGTCACAGTGGCTCCAGTGATGTCAGCCGGGAGTTGGGACACATGCAGAGGATCATGGAGAACATGGAGCAGATGCAGGCGGAAAGAATGGCAGCCACGGCTGCACACCAGCGAGATGTAGCTGGGTTCTTCCATGCCCTGCAGACCCTCATCATGGCATTGCTGCCACAAGGCCTGGCACAGATGAATGCTGCTGCTACTACTCCATCCACATTTCCGCCTCCTGAAGTGTCAGTAACACACAGTGCTGCAGACAATCTATCTCCGGCCACCGATGTGTCACTGCCACACGGTGATGCAGAAAAAACAACACCACATGAAACATCAGAGGACGAAGACATGGATGATTCTGCCTTGGTGGTAAGAAGGAAGCAGAAGCATTCATCTATGCCATATGGCCTGTTTCTGCATCATCACCTTCCACTGTCCTCCGATACACTCTGCGACACTCACCTTGGACCTCGACTTGGACTGCCACATTCTGTTTGGTTACCAATGACACAGCAATCAGACTTCGGACTGAACTCTTCCTCTACTGATGAACTTGTCAATCCCTAAAGGACTCAGGCTGGCCCTCTACGGGGCAACAAGTGGGGTTTGCATGGCCCTTTACTGCTCCAGATTCAACACTCCACCGAATGTGAATAAAACATTCTAATTCACACAGATGTGTCATGTCTATGATCAATCAAGTATGAATGTAGGGGCATTGATTCCCCCTGACGTCCATGTTGCTAATGTTGTGGGACTTGAGTCACAGGGTGAAACTCTCGGCATCATGGTGGTACATATTTGACCCCAAAAGACGCCCTGTTGTCTTTTCTTGGTCACAAATGACAGCCTTTATGTCATGAATTTGGACACGTAATACGCTGCTGAGTGTGATTACGTACTATCTTTGACACCCTGAAATGGCATTTTGAATACGTGACACCCTAAACAGCCTCTCTGTACAGAGGTGACACACCCACTATCTAATTGCCATTTGTGAGATTGTTAGCCCTAAATGTTGCACTTACACTTGATAGAGTGATGTGCTTATGCAGAGGAGTGACATGCACACAGGGAATGTGTGTTGGAATGAATTATTTTGCACATGCTGTGCCTGTGGTCATTTTGTCCTGTCCCATAATTGCTAAGGACAATCACAATGTGACGTACCCATGTGAAGAAATTGTTAATGATTATGTTCCTTCGGGCTATTGCTGCTGCAGCTGCACTGGGGTGTGGTACACCTGCCTCATTTTCATCATCATCATCCGGTGCATCTGGCACTTGGATCCATGGGGCATTGGTGTACACATATGTTGTGCAACATACCACATGCAATGATCATCTTGCACACTGTTTCCAGGGTGTATAGGAGTCTTCCACCTGGGATGTCCAGGCACCTGAAACTTGACTTTAACACGCCAAATGAGTGCTCCACAATGCCCCCGGTGCGTTTGTGGGGCGCAATGTATTGCCTCTGGGCCTGGGTGTTCGTGTCTCGGAGGGGTGTCATCATCCACGGGCAGAGTGCATATCCTTCATCACCTATGACAGGGGAGAGAGATATGTGTCAATCGGGGTTCTGCATTCTGTGTTGGCAGGCTTATTAGTTTAGTGGTGTGTGATGTGAGCGACTTTGGGATTCATGTTTGACATGTATTGCTTTTGGCAAATGAGCGGGATCCATGTGTATTACATTGCCTCACAGCTGCTCCTCACTACCCCCGAGCCTATTTATTTGTGTGCTCTGCGTGGTTGCATCACTTGCACTCCTAAGACACACCATTGTCATGACTCTCTGCGCATGTCCACAAGCCTGACAACAACACTGTGATATTGGCCGTTGAAGGTGCTCGTCCACGTGTGTGTAGGCCTATGGTCTGGATATGGCAGACACAGATACACACACAGTATTTACTTTGGTGGCCATCCCGGAAATGAACTATGCCCAGAGCCACGGGCTATTTATTCCCACTCCTACGCTGGACTGGCGTATGCCGGCCCAGCCCACTCTGCTTACGCGTACGGGTGGGGGGGCATAGCTACATATCTAAGGTCTTCCCCACTGCCTGAGGTAACATGGTTGCGTCCACTGTCCACAACACTACAAACACCAGCTGTATATGTCAACATGGACATGTTTGTGCTCTGTATACTGAAGTCTGTCCAGCACATCACCGCCACAGTTAGCATTGTGTACATTTTGATTCATGGGTCACTTGCCTCCTTCGCACAGACTTGGTTCCCACCTCTCCCCACATTCTGCAATTGTGTGGCAGAGGTGCCATGACGTGGATGGTGTGTCTAAATGGCTGGCCACGGTTACCACAGTTACCTGTGCTGTTGTGTCTGGTAGGTGGGCATGTTGTTTCGCATGTTGTATGTGATTTTGTAATGTGTGCATTCCCACAGTTGTGAGTTGCATGATTGTGAAGTTGAGGTGTGTGGTGTGTTCATTTGGTACTTACCAACGAGCAGTGCATTTCCATAGGTGCCATCCTGGAAGCGCTGGTTGATGATGGACTGTCAGAATATGTAGGAATCATGCACACTGCCTAGGTAGTTGGCGAAGCCGTTGGTGAAGAGTCCCCGGTGGTCCACTATTGCCTGCACATTGTTGGAATGTGTGTGCTTTCTGTTGCGGTAATTGTGTGCAGTGTCAGCAGGGGACACAAGTAGGACATGTGTGCAGTCAATTGCCTCCAACACGTGTGGGAAGCCAGCTATGTCGTAGAAGCCTTGCTTGGTCTCCAGCTGTTCCTGCGCAGTGTGGGGGAAGTGCAGGTGCTGGGGTACCAAGCTGATGATGGCATCCAAGACAGGTGTGAGGAACTTTCAAAGGGCTGGCTGTGAGACTCCTCCGACTCTGGCAGTTGTTGGTTGGAAGGTACCAGAGGCCAACAGGTGCAGCACAGCTGCGGAGGGATGTTAGTTCTGCGCTGTGTTGGTACCGTCAGCCTGTAGGCAATGTGGATCAGGATGCGGAGGATGGTTGTCCTTCTGAGCCTGCAGTGGGCAATGACATCCTCTAGCGTTCAGTCTGTGAGGCTTTTGCATTTTCGGAAGGTCTGCTGTCTTGTTCTACTCTGCCTCTGTGGTAGTCCGGGGGGGAAATGGTCTGGGGGGGCCTGGGGGTGGTGGCGGTGGGTGTTTTGGCCCTCTTGGGTCTCCGAGCTGCATGATGAATAGCTCCATGACATGTGTTGGTCTTCAGATGTGGCCCTCGGCTGGGCTCCCTTTTATACTGCAGGTTGTCGTCCTGCTTAACACCAATAGAAGGCAGGTATTAAATCCCTGCTGCTAACCTGCTTTTTCGCCTGTTTTTGGATTGCATCACCGATCTGACTTATCGTTGAGAATATCGTGAAGTAGTGTTTTTGTGTGTTTTTGCACAGGAACGCCTACTCTGCATATCATTAGCAGTAGTTGTGGCTCTCATCCGTGGCGATGTTTTTTGCGGCAGCTAAAGCTGGGAAACTGGCGATATCAGCAGTTTGCACCAGCTTGAGAATAGGGCGATCAATCTATCACCACTTTTGCGGCGCTAAAGTGCCGATAAATCGGCGATGAGTCCTTGAGAATATGCCCCTAAGTTTTTAACAGTTTCCTAAATTTTCATTCAGACTCAATTTGACTCATCTGTAGCAGTAGCACAGTTCCAAAGCTTAGGGGCAATGTGCGCAAAGATATGTTAACGGCTCTGGCCTTCGTAATCCTAGGGACTGTGAGTAATAGCTGGTCAGTGGTGCATAATAGCCTCACTGGATTCTAAGGTGTGAGAAGTTCTTGAATCAGTTTTGGACCTTTTTTGTACTTCACTTTGTGCACAAGGTAGAGTGTCTCAAACTCTATTCTTTTGGGTACTGGCAGCCAATGCAAGGCTGCCAGAGCTACCCTTACTGACTGATGTTTAGGCATTTTTAAAAGAATGCGTGCTGTAGCCTTCTGTGTGACCTGCATTCTTTTTAAAACTGACTTGGGACTCCCAAGATATAAGGAATTACAGTAGTCAAGTGGTGACATTACCAGGCCTTGTACTACCACTCTGCATGTTGAATCTGGTAGCTATCTCAGTTATCTTCTTAGAGTATAAAGCAGGCCAAAAAAGATGGCAACGACTTTTGTGCCCAGAGTTTCCATTGTCAGTTTTTTGTCCGACCAGAGTCCAAAGCTATTAACCTCCATTTTTGGGGTGGGGTGACTGCCCAAACACTTTGGATAGTTAATTTCCATCCACCTAGTGGGATTGTTACCCACTATCATCACCTCAGTCTTATCTCCATTCAGTGTAAGACTGCTAGCTGCCATCCAGTCTACTAAGTGTTTAAGACAGGAGTTAAGAAGAGTGGAGGTATGTTCCATTTGATGGGACAGAGTAATATTTTGTGTGTCCTCTGCATAGGAGAGTGAAGAAAAACCATAATCTCCATCAGTCAAGCGACATACAAATTAAACAGAGTCGGGATAAGAGATGAGCCCTGTGGTACTCCACACTTGGCTGTGGATTGTGTCTAGAGTGGTTGTAGAGTGTTCAGAAAGGGATACTTTTACCGATGAAAGGTGGTCAGATGATACTGTTAAGGTATGCCTTGTCTCGAGGCATGTATCACTGAAGAACGGTTAGATGAGTAAACAAAGAAATTGTTGCTGACAAAAGTTTTTGAATTGATCACTTGTGAGTTCCAAAATGCAAGAAAAGTGAGTGTTGTGAACATCTTGATGTGTTTGAAAAGGTGAAAAATGAACACTGTTCAAGAGTTCTTACTTCTACATGGAACTAAGTCTGTTCCTCCTCCTACTACTTTGAGACCATGTTTGATGGGGTTTACTCGCTCAGGTCAGCAAGGCATTTGCAAGACCAAGGGAAGACTAACATTAAGTTATTGGTGGCCAGAAATGAGCCTAAAAGTAAAGAGAAGGTGAGAGATTGTGTGGATAGCCAACAAAATGATAGGCTAAGGAAAATTAGAATGTCATCTATGATATGTAGAGATTTGCCTACCTTTCTTTGGGAAAAGATTTAATTTAACATTTTAGAACTGATACTAGGAGCCGCTAATGTTTGTTGTCTTCTGCTAAAGGATATGTTCTCTTGTTGGGCAGAGGTAGCTGTTGTGAAGACCATGACCATCTCTTCAGTTATCAAAATTATTGCCAATTGCGTTCAGTTGACATCTTGTGAAATGGAAAGTTTTTTTAAAGCTAGGAGTATAACCCATAAAAAAAAATCTATTCATCACCCACAAACGAATAGCATGCTCGAGAGGTTCAACAGAACATTTAGAGAAAGTATTCAACTTACAAAAAGTGTGGCTAAGTACTGGAAATAAGAAAAATAAGGTAAGCATGTAAACTGTAGGCATATTCCACAACTGCAGTCACACATTTTGAATTGCTCAGGAAAAGGAAGCCAGGTACTGTGTTGTGTCCCCCATAGGTTAAAGAGAAAGTAAAAAATATTGAAAGAAGATCAATTGACTTAACTAGGGAGAGAGAATTGCCAAACAGATTTCCATGATGACCATTTACGATATCAGAAAGACTGTGAACAATTCTAGTGTACAAGGTAGGGATGAGGTGTGTGTGAAACTGCCACAAAGGAGGAGGAATGGAATATCTAAACTTGGGAAGCCTCTCAGAGTCATCAAATTATTTAAGAGTGCTGTTAAACTTGAGGATGCTTGTATTTGGAATTTGATTCATATTTTAGTTATAAAATAAATTGTTTATCTTTTATTATCCTATAAGTACAGCCCTAAGCCTATTTTAGCCGGGTGCCATATAACCTTGATAAAGTGACCTGAGATATATTATCACTTTGGAAGACGAAAACAATCTGACGCCATATTCTAGGCCCCCAAAAGTCCACAAACATCTGTGAAGAATCAAATTGGGGAAATTCTAATAATTCATTTTCAATGACTTTGTGACATTGACTAGCATTTTCTGCAATTTTAAGGCATGTTTCTCAATACCCTGAGTGTGCTAAGATAAGCTGATATGAACAGAATATATCCTGGATGGAGGTAATGCACCTTGGGCTCAGGAAAAGGAGGAGTGCCAAGGTTGGGTGAGCACATTTAAAGAATGAAATATCAATGTCTACCCAAAATCAAAAGCTCAGTTTTATAAAAGTCGAATTGGAGGAGGTGTACCATGCAAGACTCAAAAAACTACATGCCATCTCAAAATTGTTACAACAAACAAATGATGGACGGAATGCTGACAATGCAGACATTCTCCCCCAGTCAAGAGATCTGGGTTAAATCCATCGTTCTTTTGCCCACTACGCCACCCCAGTTCAGACATGGCCATATGCAAATCAGTCTTGACCCTGTGCCTCATGGGAACAGTCCAGCCCGAACTGCCAAGCCATGTCTTCCCTGGACCGGAATCAAGCATCCTAGGACCGGTTTCTGGCTATCAGCCGTCATCAGCCAGGATAGCTCGACTCCAGTGGCGTAGTGAGCACGGGTCCCATGTCTGGGAATACCCATCCCACTTAGGGCGAAAAGCGTTACAACAAACAAATGATGGACAGAATGCTGACAATGCTCACTACGCCACTGGAGTCAAGCTATCCTGGCTGATGACGGCTGATAGCCAGAAACCGGTCCTAGGATGCTTGATTCCGGGCCAGGGAAGACATGGCTTGGCAGTTCGGGCTGGACTGTTCCCATGAGGCACAGGATCAAGACTGATTTGCATATGGCCATGTCTAAACTGGGGTGGTGTAGTGGGCAAAAGAACGATGGATTTAACCCAGATCTCTTGACTGGGGGAGAATGTCTGCATTGTCAGCATTCCGTCCATCATTTGTTTGTTGTAACGCTTTTCGCCCTAAGTGGGATGGGTATTCCCAGACGTGAGACCCGTGCTCACTACGCCACTGGAGTCAAGCTATCCTGGCTGATGACGGCTGATAGCCAGAAACCGGTCCTAGGATGCTTGATTCCGGGCCAGGGAAGACATGGCTTGGCAGTTCGGGCTGGACTGTTCCCATGAGGCACAGGGTCAAGACTGATTTGCATATGGCCATGTCTAAACTGGGGTGGTGTAGTGGGCAAAAGAACGATGGATTTAACCCAGATCTCTTGACTGGGGGAGAATGTCTGCATTGTCAGCATTCCGTCCATCATTTGTTTGTTGTAACGCTTTTCGCCCTAAGTGGGATGGGTATTCCCAGACGTGGGACCCGTGCTCACTACGCCACTGGAGTCAAGCTATCCTGGCTGATGACGGCTGATAGCCAGAAACCGGTCCTAGGATGCTTGATTCCGGGCCAGGGAAGACATGGCTTGGCAGTTCGGGCTGGACTGTTCCCATGAGGCACAGGGTCAAGACTGATTTGCATATGGCCATGTCTAAACTGGGGTGGTGTAGTGGGCAAAAGAACGATGGATTTAACCCAGATCTCTTGACTGGGGGAGAATGTCTGCATTGTCAGCATTCCGTCCATCATTTGTTTGTTGTAACGCTTTTCGCCCTAAGTGGGATGGGTATTCCCAGACGTGGGACCCGTGCTCACTACGCCACTGGAGTCAAGCTATCCTGGCTGATGACGGCTGATAGCCAGAAACCGGTCCTAGGATGCTTGATTCCGGGCCAGGGAAGACATGGCTTGGCAGTTCGGGCTGGACTGTTCCCATGAGGCACAGGGTCAAGACTGATTTGCATATGGCCATGTCTAAACTGGGGTGGTGTAGTGGGCAAAAGAACGATGGATTTAACCCAGATCTCTTGACTGGGGGAGAATGTCTGCATTGTCAGCATTCCGTCCATCATTTGTTTGTTGTAACGCTTTTCGCCCTAAGTGGGATGGGTATTCCCAGACGTGGGACCCGTGCTCACTACGCCACTGGAGTCAAGCTATCCTAGCTGATGACGGCTGATAGCCAGAAACCGGTCCTAGGATGCTTGATTCCGGGCCAGGGAAGACATGGCTTGGCAGTTCGGGCTGGACTGTTCCCATGAGGCACAGGGTCAAGACTGATTTGCATATGGCCATGTCTAAACTGGGGTGGTGTAGTGGGCAAAAGAACGATGGATTTAACCCAGATCTCTTGACTGGGGGAGAATGTCTGCATTGTCAGCATTCCGTCCATCATTTGTTTGTTTTAACGCTTTTCGCCCTAAGTGGGATGGGTATTCCCAGACGTGGGACCCGTGCTCACTACGCCACTGGAGTCAAGCTATCCTGGCTGATGACGGCTGATAGCCAGAAACCGGTCCTAGGATGCTTGATTCCGGGCCAGGGAAGACATGGCTTGGCAGTTCGGGCTGGACTGTTCCCATGAGGCACAGGGTCAAGACTGATTTGCATATGGCCATGTCTAAACTGGGGTGGTGTAGTGGGCAAAAGAACGATCGATTTAACCCAGATCTCTTGACTGGGGGAGAATGTCTGCATTGTCAGCATTCCGTCCATCATTTGTTTGTTGTAACGCATCTCAAAATTGAGCAACAAACTCATTCAGCTCATCAAGCTTACGGCTATATCTCAAAATGACCTAGATACCATCGATGTATGCATAAAAAAACGAAATCCAATACACAAGTTTAATGTATCCAGTGGAGACATATAACTGCATAAAAAAGAACATGAATAATCCTGAAGAAGGGGTGATAGAAAGTGAAAATATGGGGCATTCAATTACATATTATCTATCAGATTGCAAAGCCTGTAATATTTACAAAATAAATTCAAACCCTTCTCATGTTAAACAACACTGAATTATACCTTAAACTTTCAGAAATCGGTAACACAAAAACAGCTGAAAGCTCAAGCTGCCAGCTTCTGCAAACCAAATCATACCAAAAGAATGTATGAACCAGCATTTCCAAAGAGATTTCTTTTTCATTCTGGAATTTTTGTTGTCTTGCAACAACATTTTACATGGAATTCAGTGTATAATAAGCCTGTTCCTTCCATTGTGGGAAAGAAGGATGTCTTGGCAGACATTTAGTTGATAACTGCATAATATCAACATAAGACATATGCATTTAGTGCTTGTAATAGTAGCTTTAGTTGCTGGATGTTCGTAGTCATAAATGAAGCCACTCCACAGCTAGGAATAAAAGCAATAGTTTGAGGATATACTAATAACTGTCTCCTGATTCAATTCCTCTGACTTACCCCTCCTCTCCTCTTTCTATGTGAACATAGCTCTAGTCAGACAGTGACTTCTGACTCTACTGAAAAAGAAAAATGAGAGGGGCTGTAAGACAGTAAAGGGCAGAGATCTAAAAAGAATTGTATAGCAAGAGGCATGAAGTATAGGAAGACAGGGAGGCGCTAGGTGGCGCACAGCGGAATGGCTGCCTGTGGGTGAAGCTCCCGCAGCCCAGCGGCAAAATCCTGTTAAAAATCCTGCCTGAGAGTGGCGAATCGCTGCCAAAACGAGCCCTGGTGGGGTCCCGCACTCCGCTGCCGCTGCCGGGGCTTTGCCTTGCCCTGAGTACCGCGGCGAGACCGGACTGAAGAGCTGCTGCTGACCGCGCCGGCTGGCGTGCGCTATCGCCTGGTGCGGTGACTGGGGGACGGCCGCCATGCGAGGGCGGTGCTGCACACGCGATCGGAGGGCCTCACTGCACTACGGCCGCGGAGGACCTCCTGCTGCCTTTGCCCTGGCCTGACCCCTCTACCGCGGCGGCGGTTGCGCTGGGGGCTGGTGGAAGGCGCATGCCTTGACGGGGAGTGCTGCAAACGACCGCGGCGACCACGGCGATCGTCCCCCCCGGCCGTTCCTGGGCGTTGCGGAAACGCGGCGCTGCACAGCCTGCCTGGGCGCTGTGAGGACCCATCCACCCCCGCTGTGGCCCCTCTGCTCCCCCGCTGGATGAGAGAGTTTGGGGCCCGGTGAGACCGGCTTCGCTGGCGGCGGGAGCCTGGGACCGGCTCGGCGTTCCAAACCGGGAGGCCTACGTCTGGGAGCGCGCCGAGGCGGCAGCGAACCTGCAGCGCTCGCCATTGGCCTGGAGGCGCTGGATCCCGCTTCCCTCATCGACCTGGTTTCCTTTGGAGAGCTAAGGCTGCTACGAGTGAGTACCTGGGGGTCCCGGTTCGGGCCCCTCTGCCCCCCCCTGTCTGGCTCGAGACGATTGGTGGCCCGGAGTGAAGGAGATCCTGCTGCCTACTGTCGGAGGGAGTTGTGGCCCCGGGTGATCGAGCGCAGCACTGGGCACTGGACCCGTCCCTGCTGCGTGGTCTCACCCCCTGTTGGAGAGGGTTGACAGGTGCTCGTGAGGAGATCACGGGGCGCGTGAGCCCGGATAGCTGGGGCGCTTCTGCCTCTGCGGAGCTGCGTTCCCCCCTTGGTTCCCTCGTGACCCGGCCATCCCGACTATATCCTTACCTTTACTGGGGTCTGTCAGTTGGTGTCGCCATGGGGAAACCGGACAGCCGCCAACCTCGCCTCACCTTCGAGTCGAAAAAGACCACCCGGTCCCAACCGGAAGCCGGCGCGGGGGGCTCGGCACCAGTGGACGCCCAGGCGGGCGACGACGTCAAATCCATCCTGCTGGATATGCGGCAGAGCCTGGCGACCATAGTGGACAAAATGGACTCCATGCAGTCCCGTATGGACTCAATAGTGCACAAGGTGGACAGTCATGGAGAGCGAATCTCAGAAACGGAGCGGCGTGTCTCAGATACCGAAGACCGCACGACACAACTATCGGACACCGTAGCGCGCATGGACAAAGTCCTTCTCGTGATAGCGGCCAAGAATGAGGAATTAGAGGCGCGCAGCAGGAGGAACAATGTTCGCCTACTTGGCATACCGGAGTCGACCCACACAGGCAAGATGGAGGACTATGTGGAGGGCCTACTGCGCGCGGTGGTGGGGACTGACTCCCTCTCCCAGCAGTTCATTGTTGAAAGGGCGCACAGATCGCTGGCTCCGAGGCCACCGCCGGGGGCCCCCCCCCGCCCTATCATCGCCCGTTTGTTAAATTTCCGGGACCGGGATGCGGCGCTTCGAGTGGCGCGGGAGAAGAAGTCCCTCTCGTATGACGGCGTTACCTTTACTATATTCCCAGACTTCACTCCAGTGGTCCAGGAGGAGCGGAAAAAATTCATCCAGGTTAAACAAAAATTGCGAGCTGCTCAAATTGACTATGCGTTGCTCTACCCTGCTCGACTACGCATCACCCACCAGGGGAAGCAAATTTTCTGCACTAAACCCCAGCAAGCTGAGGAATTTTTGAAGCGGGTCAAGAGGCGAGATATGGATGGCCCGGCCTCGCCGGCCGCGGAGTGACAACGCAGGATCGTTGACCTGATGCTTCTGTGGCGGATGATTGACAGTTGGTAAGCTGATGCAGATGTATGCTGCCACGGACCATGATATGGGGACTTAAGGACCTGGCTGCGCTGTGGGTGGGGGGATGTCACCGGGGCCCTACCTCCTTTTACCGCGCACCTGACTCTCAGGACATATCACCTCGCTGGGCACTCCCTGTCCCTGGAGTGGGCTCGGTCCCTGGCCGAGCGCAGTCCTGTGGATCGCGGAGACACGGTGTATCCACCTAGACTGACCTCCGAAGGGTATTACCCCATTGTTTTCCTGTTTAAATGTTAATCCCTAATGGTGTTGGCCATAGAAAGGGTTGGTTTTGGGGTGGGGAGGATGGGGACTGTCCAGATGGCATGATTGGGATGCTGCTGTGGGTGGAGGGCGGAGGGGGGGGTGGGAATTTTTCTTTGCGGTTTGTTAGTGTTAATTGGTGTGTTGAAGTGTTTGCATTATTTCTTCTGCATCCTTTTAGGGGCGGTGGTGACATTGGCTTACTGATTCTGAGCACTGTTAATCCTTATGGGTGATCCACAGACACGCGGGGACTTTACTGGGCAGCTTAATTTTCTGACCTGGAATGTGCGGGGGTTGGGGGACCCCAGAAAGCGTAGACAGATCCTGGCGTACCTAGATAGACATCACATTAATGTGGCCTTCCTACAGGAGACGCACCTGGACCCGTCCAGGCCGTCACTGTTTGCATCTAGGTGGGCCATGCACCGTTCCTTCTCCTCTTATTCCACCTACTCTCGGGGAGTCGCAATTCTTATTAAGAAACACACCCCCTTTGTGTGCCTGGGTGAACTGACTGATAGGGAGGGCAGGTATTGTATTATCTGGGGTCGCATTGGTATGGACACGCTCACACTGGCGTGTTATTATGGCCCCAACTCGGATGATCCGCAGTGCCTTCGGGCGCTCTGGGGGGAGATCCTGGACATAGGCTCCACTCACCTGATTTGGGGAGGAGACTTCAATGTTGCTATTGATCCCATGAGGGACAGGGCAAACCCCAGCCCTCAACACTACTCTCGCTCACAGGCATATGTTCATGACCTTCTTACTGAGCGCCATCTGTTGGATGCATGGCGCTCTAGGCACCCGGCGACAATGGAGGGCACGCACTGGTCGGCCGCACACGCCACATGGGCAAGATTGGATTATTTCTTGATCTCCCCAGGCCTTGCTCCCACGGTCTGTAGGGTGGAACACCTGGCACGCACGTATTCCGACCATGCCCCGGTACTGATGGGTATGGAGCTGGTTGATCTTGCTGGCTCTCCGATGTCCTGGAGATTGCAACCTACTGCCCTGCTGGATGAGGTCTTTCGCTCGGAGATTGCACAGGAAACCGAGAGCTTCTTTCAGCGCAATGGTGGGACGGTGGATAGTGTCGCTGTAGTCTGGGAGGCCTTTAAGGCTACCATCAGGGGACTGTGCATTTCGAAGGGGGTGGGAGTCCTCAGGGACCTCCGTAAGAGCCTTAGCAAACTGGAAATCGCTCTCCGGGCCTTGGAGACCGCCCCTGGGTTCCCCACTGATGCGGAGGCGCAAGCCAAGTTCCGTGATCTCCTGTCTGACTATAAAGCCACCGCGGACAGGGAGGTTCGGTTTAGGGGGAAACACTTCCAAGCACGTAGGTACGGTGAGGGAGAACGGCCGGGTAAATTCCTAGCATGGGCGATACGACCGCCCCGTTTCAACAACCACGTACTGGAGATCCATGGATCTTCGGGGGCGCTCCACAGGGACACCCAGTCTATATTGCAAACGTTTGTTGCCCACTACACTGCATTGTACTCCTCTACCCATGCGCACAAGCCGGAACTGGACAGATATTTTGAGGACATCACACTAGGATGGCTTTCTGATAGACAGCGCCGGTTCCTCATGGCTCCTCTGGGGGTTGACGAAATTCGGGAGGCCATAATGCAGATGGCCTCGGGGAAGGCCCCGGGCCTTGATGGCCTCCCGATAGAGTTCTACAAGTCCTACATTGATATCCTTGCCCCGATTTTGAAAGAGGTGTTTGACGAGGCTCACACCCTGGGGAAGCTCCCCCCCTCCATGAGAGAGGCACTGATTACCTCCCTCTTAAAGCCGGGCAAGCCGGCGACGTCCCCAGACTCGTATCGGCCCCTGTCCCTCCTTAACTGCGATGCAAAGATCCTTGCTAAGACCCTGGCTAATCGCTTGTCGCTCCTCATGGCGGGACTGGTGCTCCCGGATCAATCGGGTTTCATACCCGGAAGGGCGACGTCGCATAACTTGCGTACACTGTTTGCGACCTTGCAGAATGTGGATCCCAGCCTACAGATGGTGGCGGTATTCTTAGATGCTACGAAAGCGTTTGATTCCTTGGAATGGGATTATCTGGTGGCTGCACTGACTCACATGGGTTTTCCCCTGGTGTTCCTGGGCTGGATAGCTATTCTCTATGGAGGTCCGTGCGCCAGGGTCCTGGTCAATGGCAGGGTGTCCGCACCCTTCGGAATTGCACGAGGGACCAGACAGGGGTGTCCACTCTCCCCACTCTTATTCGCCCTGGCGCTCGAGCCTCTAGCCTCGCGACTCCGACAGCACCATCAAGACCGCGCGCTGTTCTGTGAGCAGAGACAGATATTGCTGTCGATGTATGCAGACGATATCACTCTGTACGTGCGGGACCCACAAAATAACTTGAACCCTCTCCTCCGGGAATTCTTGAGATATGGGGAAATGTCGGGAGTACAAATCAATTGGTCGAAGTCTCAGATTTTCCATCTTACTGATGGTTCCCAGACCTTCCCGCTCGACTACCCCATAGAATGGAGTGAGTCCGATGTCAAGTACCTAGGCATTAGGATCTCCCGAGACAGGGAGGAGCTTATGCGGATGAACTACGGCACGACGTTGCTGCACATCTCCTCTTGTGTCGACCGCTGGATTGCGCTCCCCCTGTCGATGGCTGGACGAGCAGCCCTGATTAAGATGGTGGTGCTTCCTCGGCTCTTATACTTGTTCATGAATATTCCTTTTCCCCCGAGCAGGCACTTCTTTACTCGTTTGAGATCTGAATTGATACGTTTGGTATGGGGTGGGAAGAGGCCCCGCTTGAGGTGGGCTATGATGACTTCTCCATACTCGTGCGGCGGATTCGATATACCGGACCTGGAACTGTACTATCTCTGCGCTCAAGCGCACTATGCTTACTACTGGTTCCACCCGATCGCTTTTATGCCCCAGCTCGCAGCGGAGGACTGGCTAGCAGCGCCCCTGCCCCTGTCTGGCCTACTGCACAGTGTGCTCCCGTACTCCACTGCCAACTATAATGCTCTGCAGGGCACGGTGAGGGCTTGGCTGGAACTGTCGAAGCGAGTGGGAAGTCCGCTCCTGTACTCCCCTCTTCTCCCGCTTTCTTATCACTCACAGCTTCCTCTTCTCCAAGAGAAACTGTTTCAGGATTTGCTCCGCAAGCTGGGCTTCCATAGATGGGGAGATCTGTTTTCGGACGGGACCTTTCGTGACCAGGGTAGCTTCTTTGACGGTCACACGCCAACCCCCCTGGAGCTTTTCACCTACCTTAGACTGCGGCACGGCATGAAGACCATCTTGCCAGATTTCCCGTCTGAGCCTGACACCGTGGCTCCCTTGCACGGGGTCCTTCAGGCCACTTCGCCCTCTCATTTAGTTTCGATACTATATCATGCAGTCCGCTCTGATGCTACACCTGACGTATCCCGGGCACGTGGGGAATGGGAGCGAGAGTTGGGGCTGGACCTCGGGGATGACAGGTGGACCTACTGCTGTTTGCAGACGGCACAGATCTCGGCGAGCAGTAGACACCGCATTATACATTTTAAATTCCTGAACCGTCTCTACTGCACCCCGGCCACCAAATACAGATTTCAGCTCCAGGACTCGGACAACTGTGAGAGATGCCATGCCCCCCAGGCAGACTTCCTACATCTGTCCTGGATATGCCCCACTATCCAGAACTACTGGACGCAGGTGTGCTCCGCCATTTCACAAATGACAGAGCTGCCCTTCGCACCGGACCCCATACAGGCGCTACTGGGATACACCAAGCCTATCCCACGGGCGAGTCGCAAATTCGTTACGACGGCGTTACTGCTGGCGAAGCGACGCGTAGCTTGTCGGTGGGGACGGGGACGGGCTCCGAAATTTAAGGAATGGCTCAGGGACCTGGTGTACTGCCAGGAGCAAGTACTGACATACTCCGAACTGCTCCCTGACCGGTCCCGCCCCGCCGATATCTGGGGACCATTACAAAATTACTTATTGCAGTATCCGGAGGCTCTGACAACAGACGCCCCTTCCCTGACCGATGCTGGCCCGGACCCTACCCTCACTGATGGAAATCCTACATAGGGGAGGCTGTGTGCTACTGTGGACATGTGGGAGGTGGGTTGCGGCTCTGGCGGCCCCTCAGGGCCTTTCCATCAAGATGCTCCAGGGCGCGAGTACTGTCTGTGAGTGTATGTTATACGAGCCCGTTTGACCGAGGGCGCACTGCGGGGGTTGGGTAGCGCATGGCTTGCCTCTGCTTGAAGGGACCCTTACGCCCCTGCCAGGTGTTTATAATGTGTGCTCTGTATACAGGTTGTCAAAACTTACTCTATGGTACACGATTGCTCAATTGTTCCCTGCGACTACAATGGATCTGACGTTAATGCGATATGAGACTTGCACTGTCACCTGACCCTGCTTATGGATGTCCCTTTGATTTTGTATGTATGTATTGTCATGACATAAAACTTTCAATAAACAAAGTTTAAAAAAAAAAAAGTATAGGAAGACAGAAGGAAGAGATCAAGGGAAAGGTAAGGTTTTATAGTGAGGTGGAAAGACCTAGAAAACGAAAGAAGGAGATGAAGAGAGAGATAGAGGGTGGGGTGCACAAAAGGGTGAGGTACAGAAAGTGGTATGGTAGAAGTTAGATAAAGTTAGAGTTAGAAAGGCGGAGGTAGTGGTAAAGAGGTAGTAAAAGGTGTACAGAGAGATACAAGGCAAAGTGAGACCAGACAGAAAGGAAAGTGGCATAACAGGAAACAGCATAAACATGCAGGTGATGGTAAGAGGGTAGTTAGGCAGAGAGAACTGTAGAGACAAGGGTTGAAGGGTAGAAAGAGAGATGAGGTGAGGCAAAAAGAGGTGAAATAGAGAGAGAGCGACTCTTGGGCAAATTACCTACAACTGTCTCAACTGTGGAACTAGATGTTCTGATAAGAAGAGAGATGAGGTGTAGACAGAAAAAATTGTGATAGTGGCAGTATGGGTTAATGAGTGCGTTTACAGAGTGGTGGAGAAAGGGGACTGGGCCTCCGACCAGCTCTCAGGAATTCTGTGGTGTAGGAGTTACAGGAGGTACCAGAAGGGCTTCTTGGCCCACAAGGTCCCTCTGCAGTAAAGTGGACTTCATCGTCCAACCAGTAGAGTACCAAGAGGCACGTTTACAGAGTGGTGGAGAAATGGGGCATGGCCTCCCAAGACCTCTTAGCATTCCCACTGTGTGGGACTTACTGGAGGTAACACGAGAAGTAGTTGCCCCCCGAGTACGTCCTTGGGGGCAAAGTACCCCTCCTTTTATCTCCAGTAAGTCCCACACAGCAGGATTGCTGAGTTCTGATAGCAGGCCACACCCACTTTGTCCACGCTCTGCAAACATGCTTCCTGGGGGGCTCTTGGTTGGGGGATGAAGTCCCCATTGCTTCTGGGGATGCTTAGAGGCCACCTAGCCTACCTGTTACCTTCAGTAAGCCCCACACAGTGAGATTGTTGAGAGGTGGTCGGAGGCCACGTCCCCTTTCTCCACCTCTCTTCAAACACACCTCCTGGCACGCTCTTGGTTGGGGGATAAAGTCCTCTTGCCTCTTGAGGGTACCTGGGGGTCAACTAGCCCTACTTTTACCTCCAATAATCCCCAAATAGTTGGATTGCTGAGAGGTGGCCAGAGGCCACGCCCCCTTTCTCCACCAATCTGCAAACGCGCCTTCTGGTGCACTGCTGGTTAGGGGATGAAGTCCACTTAAGTCCTAAGGCCCTCAGGATGCAATGGGACCTCATCCCACTACCAGTAGTGCACCAAGATGCATTTTTGCAGAGTGGTGGACAAAGGGGGCATGGCCTCCAAAGACCTCTTAGCAATCCCACTGTGTGGGACTTACTGGAGGTAATATGAGGGGTAGTTGGCCCTCAAAAACATCCTTAGGGGCCAACTACCCCTCCTATTACCTCCAATAGTTGGCCCTCAAAAACGTCCTTGGGGGCCAACTACCCCTCCTATTACCTCCAGTAAGTCCCACACTTAGGATTGCTGTTTTCTGATAGAAGACCACGCCCCCTTTGGCCATCACTCTGCAAACGCGCTTTCTTACGTGCTCTTGGTTGGGGGATTAAGTCCCCATCGCTGCTGGGGAGCCAACTAGCCTACCTGTTACCTCCAGTAAGCCCCACACAGCTGGATTGCTGAGAGGTGGTCGGAGGCCACGCCCCCTTTCTCCACTGATCTGAAAACGCGCCTCCTGGTGCACTGCTGGGCGGAGGATGAAGTCTACTTTAGTCCTGAGGCTCTCAGGATGCAAGGGGACCTCATCCCCCCCCAGCAGTGTGCCAAGATGCATGTTTTGCAGAGTGGTGCAAAAAGGGGTATGGCGTTCGACCACCTCTCAGCAATCCCACTGTGTGGGGCATACTGGAGAAGCCAGGTGTGCTAGTTGGCCCCTAAGGACCCTCAGCAGAGAAGGGGACTTCATCCCCCAACCAAAAGCATGCCAGGCGCGTTTGCAGAGTAGTGGACAAAGGGGGCGGGGCCTCCGGCGAGGTGCCAGCTTACTTTTTTTCACTTTAGGAAAGTGGGCTGAGTGGCCTCCCTTCCCTTGGCGCTTTTGGGCACGGGGACCCCAACTCCAGGGGCCACCCCATTTTTTTTTATATAACGGGGAGGGGCTGCGCGCCCATCCCCCCACCTCCCCAGGCCAATTTTGGCCCTGAGGACCCCAGAGCCTTTTTTTTTTATCTTTTATTTTTCTTTTTAAGAAAGGGGTGCTGCATGGCCCCCTTCCCTGGGCCAGTTTTAGCCCCGGGGACTCTATCCCCAGGGCCTGCCCTCTATTTTGTTTTTGTTCCTTGGAGGAGGGCCGCGTTGCCCCCCTCCTAAGACCGATATAGCCCGAGGACACCAACCCCAGGGGCATGGCCACATCCTTTTTTTTATATAAAATGGGTAGGGGGTCTGCGCGGCCCCCCTAACCCGGCAATTCCCGGCCCCGTAGACCGCAAACGCCGGGGATTGACAGCATCCTTGGAGACCACAGTGGGAGCCCCAAAGCCCCCGTGGTCCCTGCTGGCTGCCTCCTGCGGGAGACGGCATTGCTTTTGGGCAGAGGGAGCTGCAAACATGTAGCTTCCACTGTCCAAAAGCAATTGTGCTGTGCTTCATGTAAGCGAGAGCATTTTCAATGCTTTCACTTCCAGTAAGCAAAGCAGAGTTTGCTAGCTCCTGCCATGCCATAGCAAACTGCAATGTCCAGGGGGTGGGCATCGCTGGAGCCAGCTCTGGGGTGGCAGTCCCTAGGGCCATTTAGGGCTCCAAGAGGGAGGCCACAAGGCCCCCCTACCACCTAGTTTGTAGCCCTGGTGAGGTGATAGTACCCCAGCACCGGGGGTCCGCAACAGACCCCCGTATTTGTTTTGATTTCTGCCCCGAGGAGGTGGCGGTCCCCGGAGCTGCGAGGGGACTGTGTTGGGGATACTGGAGCTCCCCCACGCATTCTGTTTAATAATTAGCCCCCGGGAGATGGTGGTCCCCAGGGCAGGGGGGGCGCATGGCCCCACACATTTTTTTTAAAATTGCCCCGAGGAGGTGGCAGTCCTCGGGGCTTCTTGGGTGGGGCAGGAGCCCCCACCAAGCATTCATTTTATAAACAAAGCTGGAGGTGGCGGTGCCCCCACATCTCATTTTAACATTGCCCCCGGGACCTGGCTCACCAGGGGACTTCAAGGGAATGAATCGCGGGAGCCCATACCTTGTAGTTTTTTGGGGTTTTTCAGCCGGATGTGCCAATCCAATCCTGATTAATTTTTCTAAAATGCTTTTTTGGGCCCCGGGGGCACTGTGAGACCCTTCTGAGCATGGCTAGGGGTCAGAGTGCTTCTACCCTGCCCCCTTTGTAGCTTTTTTTTACCTTTTTTCTTGTGACCCGGTTCAACTGAGTCACAAGATGGCTGCCAACACTGCCTACGTTGAAGTGTTGACAGTCAGATTGGAGGCTCCAGATCGGGAGGGTTTGCAGATCCTCCGCACCCATATTTGGATATCTGAGAAATATTTATATTATATATATTGAGCAGACTTTTAACAAAAAGAGTGCTTTCTGTACCACGAGCTACCTTTCTGGCAAATTCCATTCAGCAGTTCGGGTTGTAGCCGTGTCTAAAGTTGCCTATGTAGATTAACATGGAAAAAATGGGTTTTGAGATCCTTCCCTTTTTCTCGGCTCCCGCTTGACGAATCCCCCTGAAACTTTCAATACAGCAGCTGACCTGACCGCCCCACTAGCTTTGAAAATTTTGCAAAGATTCGTCAAACGACGCCAAAGATATTGGCAAAAGAAAAAATACTTTTTGAATAGAAACAAGGTCCTAACTGCAGCTACCTATTGGCTACCGCCAGTAGGTAATATATAGATGGAGAAATATTTTTCATATGAAAAATGTTCACAAGGAATAAATGTGTGCAATAATGTAAAGAAAGGGGACCCCCTGTAAAGCAGTATGAGTACCTGGGGCAGGGAAAATATTTTAATTGATTGATAAATGTGTGCTTTTACACATTTATTACATTTATTTATGTGTTTATATGCTAATTGATTTGATAAGGGACACCAATATCATAAATTGGTTTCCTGGGGCTGAACAGATACAAGAGAAGCAACAAAAGAGGGGAGTGAACAGCCCATCTATGGAGCAAGCTTAACCAAAGAGACAAATTTTAAGGGCCTTATGGAAGTGGAGGTGACACTCTTATGTTCTGAATATTGCTACTCAGCTGGTTACATAGCTTTGAGGTCAAGTAGCTAAAGGTGTGGAACCCAATATGCTCCTTATACATATGAGGAACTTTCAAAATAGAAAGAGTCGCAAATTGCATGAGTGTGCACATGTCAAAGAGCATAGAATTCTCAGATTTCTCTGAGCCAAAGAAAATATTCTGCGGCCTAAACAAAGATACTAAACTGAACACGCTTTTGAATGGGTAACCAATGAAGACCTCTACGAGTTTCTGAGATGTATTCATACACAAATTGCAGACTATTCTTACTATGTGATTCTGTGGTCTTTAAAGCACTGCCATAAGACAGTCAGGTATTACCAAATATAGGCAGTTTCTATAGTCCTGCCTGGACAGTACACAAATGACCACTACCTACCATGCTTATATTTAGGAAGAAAGGGCAGACGTTTTCTGATCAGCTGGAGCACTGCAAAACAGCTGTAAGCAACTGGTCTCACCTGTTCCGCCAGAGACATTTTCTGAGTTAAGTACTCCAAGGAATTTGAACCTGTCCTTTGGAGCAGGCATGTGGGGGAAGGAGGTCCCATACAAAGAAGACGATGATCTTGCTCAATATTAAAAGCATGGCCTTCTGAGCATTCAGCTTACCTACTCTGGGACAGCAGTAGGACAGTAACTATGCATTATCACTGACAAGAGGGTATTATCTTCCAGTTTATCATTTGGATATCATCCACACAGGAGGATGCCTTGCACCCAAAGAATCTAATCAGGACCAAAAGAGGGCGGACATAGCTGTTAAACAATGTAGGTGACAGTGTAGTATTTTATTGAATCCTGCATGTCATAGCGGAGGGCGCTTATTTGTTTGGAAGCAGGAAGAGCACCTTGTAATAATTATTCACAAGAGAGGATACCCAGCTTTTGACTGTCTCTCCTACTCTTATACTGCTACTGTAAGCCTCTGAAGAAGGCTTGTATGTTCAACTGGATCAAATCCAGTCGAGAGATTTAAAAGTATCACTCCAACCTTGTCATCCTTGTCTTGAGTAGTTCTAACCTCATCAACAGCAAAACCAGAGATGATTCTCTCTGCCATCCGAGATAAAACCTTTTCAACAGGGATCAAGAATACAATTAGCTTCCAAGTACTTGGGCGATTATTTTGCTACCAACTTTTTGACTGTCTTGCCTAAGGCAGAAAGTAAGATTATTGGTCTGTACATCATCATAGCTGTAGGGAATAGACTAGGTGTTTTTTTAACGAGTGTGGAGATAAGGCCGATTTTCCATTTGTTGTGTATCATCTCAAACAAGAGGCTTGCAATGCCGATTTGTGTTACTGCATTGGTGATAGTAGATGCAAGAGTAAGCCTGAATGTCACATGGCAAGATTGTACAGATGACTGTGACTTAATGCTGGACAGCAAAACTCCTCTTTCAGCTTCTTGAATCTGTAGGAAATGGTGCCAGAAAATATCTGCCTCGTTTGCTACATGCAAAAAAGGCACATTTCTGCATTAATTTCCTGCACTGCTTTTTCCTTGAACCCTACAGTCACATGGAAAACCAAACTCTATCAACCACAACAGTTCTGGTATTCTGAACTAACCAGGACATTCCGTGCTTGTTCTGTAATGAAAGGTTGGCCGCTCATAACTCACTAGGTTGATGTGGACGAGCATCAAGGCCTATCTCAAAGAATATGGTGCATGGTAAAGATTAGGTATAGTACAACACAAATGATAGAACAGCTAAAATAGAGCACTTAGATGCCTTGGCTGGGTGGCGTCTTTTTATAAACTTGGCTTTACAATAAAGGAATATTTGTATGATACGAAAACTGGCAATGGCATCCTTTATGACTCCAGGAACATTCCATTGAGAAGCCAAACTCAACTGAACGAGTCAGAAGAATCCACGTGCGATGTTGAAAATATTTGTGTTGGACTAAGAAACTACAATTGTGTTAATCATATGTACTGATATTTACTTAAATCACCTGAATGATCCCTATTACATGCTCTGTCATTTTGTTTGAAACATTGGGGTCCACAGGCGACTGAACCCATAAAAGGGGGAGCACCACAGTATTGAAAACCACTACTGGAGTATGTGCAATGTGATTGTGCATAAAGCTGCCACACTTTGTATGTATTAAAATACAACATCATTTTGACTGATGTTATTAATAGCAGTCCATTCAGAGTTGCCAGTTTTTTTAAATTGCACAATACTCAAGAAATATCTCAAAATATATCAATATATTTATAGGGAAATGACTAATAGTATTAAACACACATCACCAAACACAATCAGACACTAATACAATGAAAATACCGGCGTAAGACCTGGGCCCCTGGGTGTAACAGTAGATACAGTTTGCCATCACTAAAAATTGCCAGCACTCCAACAACCCTCCTGAAATGACGAAACACATAGGTAACGCAGTGCAGCTCTACTATAAAATAGTAGAATGACTTATAAAACTTTCACTAACATCTAGCATTTATAAATGCTAATTGTGTAGAATGCACCAAAATGTGTCACTTTGATATGGTATCACCATTCTGGTGATCAAGAACAATAAAAGAACACAACAACTAAGCCAAAAGATACAAAGTAGCAAGAACACAAGAGTGTTCTGAAAAATGGGTTAAAGTACCCTGAAGCAACAACTACCTGCTGGTTTAGGATTAGTTTGTGTCAGTGCCTTAGAATGTGGATATTTTACAACCTGAGGAACATACGGAATCAGGGTCAATTGCTTCTTACTGATAGGGGACCTATTCGGATGTTGAGATTTTAAGACCACAGCATGACTGAAGGACAGAGAGATGGGACCCAGTCAGTCAGTCAAAACCACTTTATTTGGTTAATAAAAATCTTAAAAGTACAATGCATATATCAAAATACACTACACAGTAAAAATATCTAAAATCCAATTCATCAATAAATATGGAAGACCTAAAAAGGAAGGATATTACAAAGCCAGATTTCCTTACATCACTTAAAAACCCAGTACATATATAGCAACGAAACACATCAATAAAAACAATTCAGAATCAAATATGCCATCATAGGAACGATAATCATGTAAGCGTAAAAGGTGCTCTTAAAGCGTTTGGCATAGGATACTGTTTTTTCCTAAATCTAACCGCTGCGACTAAAAAACTTGCAATGTTAAATATCTCCTGTGGGTCATTCAGCAGCTAAAGATAGAGTAAGGCAGGTTTGACCTGTATGAAACCTTTTCCCCTTAAAATTGGAAATAAAAACCTCCTACAAATAACGCTGTAATGATCACAGAACATTATAAAGTGCATAGTATCCTGAATCGAGAAATTGTCACAAGTGCAGGGGTCTGAATCACACACCCTACTCCAGCCTTGCAGATTTCCCAAAAAGAAATTAATTAGATTGAAACGGAACCTTGTTAAAAGCAGTCGATGGAAGGCGTGACAATTCTCAAGTAGGGTTCAATCTGGGGCGAGGTTTTTAACAAAAAACAGGCTTTTACTGCAGGCTTCATTAACTCGGTTGCCTCTCTCTCAGCCATCAATAGATTCAGAAGATGTATTTTTACCCAAGCCAAATCCTCTTTTCTTATTTTATCCGGGAAATCAAAAAGATCTGGGCGCCCTAGTTTGTTTAAAGTGTGCTTGACGTAATATAGCCACGGAATACAACTAGCTCGCTCCAGGGCAACACAGTCCGTAATAACCTTGTGATTCAGGGTTGATTTCGACTTAAGCCAGATCTTAAGCCAGCAGAGCACTGGGGCCAACCTCAACAAATCTGACACATAGCTAACCCCTAATTTTTGATGTATTACAAAAGTTGAAGTGGATTGGGGGACCGACAAGAGAGTAGGTAAAAACTTGTTTTCGACTGTCTGTACCCCCTCCGATGGCTTTTAACCCCAGATGGCTGATCCATACAGTGCAATAGCTATGCATTTAGACCTGTAGATGTTGAGCATGGCTTCAATAGGCCTGCCCCCAATCGCTGTGCGATACCATGGACAGCAGCCGTTGACCTTGCCATCGCATTTATTTTTGCTTTCTGTTGGGGGGCCCATGAACCCCTCTCATCAAATAGTACCCCCAAATAGGTAAAAGAGGTCAGCCTGGTCAGCTGTATGCTTTCACAGTAAAATGTTTTTGGTCTTTTGGGTTTCTGGCCCATAGTCAATGTATGCGATTTAGCTGCACTATCCGCATATAGGAGCACGGCGATAGCCCTATCCTCTACTCGCGGTATATCTAGGCTAACCGAATCCAAAATCTTTCCTGGGTTATTTATGTATAGAGTAAAAAGCAATGGAGCTAAAATGCAGCCCTGACGAACACCTCTACCAGATTTGAATTGCCTTGTGCATTTACCTTCTTGGTTGACCTTCACCCTGGCGGAGAGATCCCTATGTAGGTCAGCGAGGAAGTAAACCAGACATGGGTCTATGTCCATGTCAAGCAGTATGTGCCAGCGCTTAGATTTATTTACCAGATCAAATGCTGAGGAGAGGTCCATGAATGCCAGCTGTAGTATCCCTGCTTTGGCTACTGTGTATTTTCCTGCTATTAAATGTAAATTTAGGCACTGGTCCAGGGTACTCCTTCCACATCTAAAACCATATTGGAGGTTGGTTAAAACCTCATTCTCTTTCAGCCAGTCCATTAACTTGGTTAAAATCACTCTTCCTAAAACTTTAACTGCGGAATCAATTAAGGATATCGGCCTGTAGCAACGT
Source organism: Triturus cristatus (assembly GCF_964204655.1). Taxonomy (NCBI): domain Eukaryota; kingdom Metazoa; phylum Chordata; class Amphibia; order Caudata; family Salamandridae; genus Triturus; species Triturus cristatus. The sequence goes on along the minus strand of NC_140591.1, from coordinate 138,107,216 downwards.
GGGTCCTCTCTCTGGCCTTTTTTTAAAACTGGGATAATAGTAGACAATGACCATGATGATGGGAAACCCAGATGACTTGACACATTGCAGACATTTGTCAGGATTTTGGCCCTGAAGGTTTGATTTTGTTTATATAAGTCAGCCGGAACACCGTCTGGACCAGGGGCCTTATTACTGGTCATTTGCATTATTGCCAGTTCTACTTCAGCTTCGTTAAAAACAATTTTGGGGGAATCTCGATTATGATTTAAGCTTGTAGGCAAATCCAGGATAGCAGTGGCCTCATATATGGTTTCAAAATGAGAGAGCCATTGGGCTTCAGTGGTGTTGCAGTCTAGGGGGACATTCTCTGTACCAGAGAAGAAAGGTTTATTTACAATAGCCCAAATCTAGGGCAATCTTTTATGACCTCCACCGCTAATAAATCGTTCCATGCATCCTCCTTTATTTCATTTTTATGCGTGGTTATAGCGAGCTTATACAGCTTTCTTTACATGGCTATATGTTCCTTATCTCGTGGGACCTGTTTCAAAGCTACAACCAGTTTTCTATGAGCTTCAGAGCAGTTGCTATCAAACCATCTCTCGCCAGTAAACACCATCTCTCGCCAGTAAATCAAGCCATCCTGTATTCTCTCCACCCCTTACTTAACATCTAGTCAATTGACAGGCTAAGTGAGGAAAAAAAATGTTCATTTTAAATTCAGTTTAATGTATCTGCATAGATGGCTAAAATAGAAAATGCAATTAAACTAAAAACTGTTAAAAAAAAATGTTTACAAAAAAATACAAACAAATGGAAAAGGGTTTAACAATTGACCAGGGAAAAAGTTTTAGGCACACATTTGTAGAACTATTTACAAAAAAAAATCGGAATTGAGATCATTAATGCGAAAAAGAGACCACAGAAGGAAGGACATTTTGGGCCAAAAAATGCAGTCCTTCTGCTACACTGGCACTAACCAAAAAAAAATGTTTCTACAGATTTAGAAACTGAGGACAAGCTCCTGCAAACAAAGGACTGATATAAGGTACAGCTGATCAAGCTACAATGGCTTCCATTTCAAAGCCCCATCCGTTCGCACCAACCCCCTCATTTTGTTTCATGTTTGTCTCGGCCTCCTTCGGCGAACAGCTTGGAAAAGCATTCCGCACTGTGTATACTTCCAATAAAAACAGAAAGAAACTTGAGAAAATGCAAGGTAAGGAGCGCGACTTCCCAGTTCCTCTCCCGGCCTTCGCCGACTCTTTTCAACTAGCTTTACAGTGGGAGCCCAGGCCAGTGGGCTTAGTTTCATCGCCACCGATCTGCGAGAGGCTACAGTAAACAGCGATGTGTGTGCCCTCTGCAATAACATTTTAGGCAGGCTAGATGGCTGAGGTGGCAACCAATTAAAAAAAGTAAGTATTATATAAATAAATATAGACACACATACATACATGTATATACATATATATCATACACAGTATGGAAATAATAGCCCACCTGTGCCCGTTTTAAAGGTTTACGATTTCAAAAGCAATTATTTAAGATACACCTGAAGTCAAGATAGTATCGCTTGGAAAAAAACAACCCTCTGACAAGAATGTAAGCAACATGTTGAAAAAAATTCTGCAGAACTTTTTTCAGCGCGTTCGTGTGTGTGGGTCGAGCAGGTGCTGTTATGTCAACACATGAAAAGCCGGCATACCTTTCGACTGCTGCTAGCCCACTTGGCACAGAAATGGAACTGCCTATTGAGCAGAGCAAGAAGAAATAGTCCCAGGGGCTGGGAGAGGAACCTGTTGGCTGCAAAAATGTTCTTCTTCAGTTGTGGAGAATGACTCGTGACAAATGTATTTTAACAAGAAATTAAACTGAATCTGAATCTTGAATGCCAGCCCGGAGACCTTGGCAGAAGAAGCAGAGACATATTGCTTCACAATTCTAGCTTGCGCGGTCAGAGGCCTACAAGAATATACTGTATATACAAAAGAAACAAGTACAAGACGTCCGGCATTTTCCTATATACAGAATTTGTTAATGCAAAAAATAGAAAGGGTGTTTACATTACTCTTTCCCTACATGCCTCATCTTATCCGCCATCCATTTTATATAAAATGCGTGAGCAGTCTTCCAAACAGTTTATGTAACTCTCTCCTCTCGGCCCTGCTCTGCGCTCGCCTTTCTAAAACAAAGCAGCAGCATTCTTCTGAGATCCCGGGGACGAGAAAAGAAAGCTCATTTTATTAAAGATCTGTTTCATTCTGCCTCAGAACCAGTATCAATGCCACGTCTGATGGTGGCCTGAACAATCTGTGCCGCTGCAAAAACACTCGGGAGATAAAGCAAGAAAATACTCTCTGATACAAACCACAGCAGTAAATACAGGATGCTGTGCAACATCAACACGACAGATTGCCTGTTTATACTGATATACAGTGATATATGGCTACACATATAAAGTTGCCAGACAACATCTACACAATCCAAGCAAATATTTATGCGTTTCTATATGTGTTACAACCAGCAAACACATGGCATCTGAGGTCCTCTCCAGAGAGACTGGGGGGTAACAAAAACACAGTGAAAGCATATTTTCCCTATAATATTTATGTGAGTATCACATTGCCATAACTATTTAACAAGGGCAGAGATAGGAATTTATTTATGTAAATAGGCGCCCCAAAAATTATAATAAAATCGCAGCTCGGTTCAGAAGTATGTACTGGAGGTTGTATAATAGAAATGAACACCTTAAATTGTTACAATCCCAAAAGAAACAACCCCAGGGCAAGGCTTGACAGGGTTATAAAGTTCGACCCACCAAAAAATGGCAAACGCTGAAAAAACAACTTTGTTACTGTAAATAAGAGGCTACATAGCCAGAGATATGGCATATTAAAAATACAACTGACAGCACATGACACAAGTAGAGAAGGTTACTTTTGTCACAAGCCAAATATATTGATGTATCAATAAACTCCTGGAAGAACAAAACACAACTGCTCGCGTCCTTGTTTAAAAAAACAATATTGCAAAACAAGACACAAATCTCTTTTGCATCCTCATCACAAAATTTAGAACTAAAATGTTTTTGGGGGGGGGGGGTGCGGGTAGAGGGACTATTTCTAGATGGCAAACATTTTAGGCTGCCAAACTTGCGATTAACATTTAGGAATGGAGGTGAACAGCTCGGGGGGGAGGGGCTCGTATTTCCTAAAACAAGTTAGCTTGCCTACCTCGTCCCCCAGGGCTGAGTTTCTCTTCCTATAGCCGGAGTCCCCCTGGAAGTGCAGTGTGAGTGGTAATGACCGCCTGCCTCCCTAATGAGTCCATTTTCCTGCTCTAGATGTGTATATACACACACACACTGCAACCTACCTTACAAACCACAGAGACGGGGGGAGAGGCAGAGGGAGCAGCGTGTGTGAGAGGAAGAGAGAGAGAGGGAAAGGCACAACAGACAAAGCCCTCCTACCAGACAGCAGACAGTCCTCCTTCTTCCTCGCTATCTAGCGACCAAAATACTAACTCGAGCTAACGCAGCAGCAACAGGTTGAAAATGCTCCTCGACTAGCGAAAGACGAAAAAAGCTACGCGAGCAGAAGGGCTCCCAAAAGCAGCCGGCCCCACCTTCTTTTATTTCAGAGCTCCACCGAGAGAGGAATGTATTGTTCCAGCCTGCATACATTTAAATCTCATGAATATGCTTATTTATTTATTTACGTTTATGATATCGCGCCATTATATTCACAGTCGCCCTTTACAGAGGGTGTGGGGCTGTTGAAAGGGCAGCAGGAACCGGGGCTGTGACGTTTGTTAATTTGTTGGGACAATGTCGATTTCTACTGGACCGACAGTGGATGGGCGCTTTCTTTCTGTGCTTGTTATCAGTAAAGGCGGACAGGCGTACTGTTAAACAGTATGCCAGGAAGAAATGGCGAGTAAAAATGATATATATACGCTTTTGACGGGCGAGGGCGTGAAACGCGCTTTTATAAACCATGAAGGAACTGTGCAAACTTTGATGTCGTTTTGGCAGTGTTTTGGTTGGCCCGCGTCCCTTTGGAGAACCTGTCAATAAAATGTTTTTGCTTCACGACCAGGCACATTAGAGCTGTAACACCATGTGTGTGGAGTGCAAAGATATCGGAAGGCAGCTTCTGCACAATGACCACTGGTATTTTAAAGTCATGAGCTGTCTGATGAAAAGGCACCTTTCTGTATACAACAAGAGACGAGGGAAGCCGATCTCCCCAGGCCATGAGGTTTTCTTTTCAGCAGCAAATTATAAAGCGGGCCCTCGTCGAAACCACAGGCTGAGAGGGTGTGTCTCTCGCCACCGCTGTACTAATTGCTGTGCGTGTGTCTGAACAGGTGCTATGCATAGAGTACATAGCATTACAGCAGGACAGATATAAATACTACAACCGTAAAGGAGTATTAACTAATGAAAGAGCAGCCAAAGCAAGCAAGGCGTGTCGTTTTAAGACGAATTTCCTTTCATATTCCACACAAAACAGACCCAAACCCCCAAAATGCAAACTCTTAGTAATACTGCATCGATGCACATTTTATCTTGAACACATATAAAAAAAGAATATTGTTTTTGTTTCTCTCACACGATTCTCAATTTAACAGGTCATTTTAAAATGTGGCTTTGATTTTAGATCTAATTTAAAAACAATTTTACTGAATCATTTATTTAACCCGCACAGAACATGCTCACAAGACAATACAGCATCCAGGTACAAGATAGGTGATACCTTATCCTGAGCCCACAGGGACTATGGTACGACCGTTCCCATTGCAACAGAAAGATAACCAGCACGAGACCAGCACGCCGCTGAGATATCCCATAGGGATCTCAAATGTAGCGTATCAGATTAGGCCCTACTATGACCAAATCCCTAATTCAGAGGGTAAGCGGTAATGTAGCAGGTTGTTGTAGGTACCATGATGCCCAACACATATCACGCTATCACAAGTAAATCACAACAAAGAAGCCACGAACAGACTCTTGGGAAATCAGGGGCCCTCCAGTGGGACAGCAGAGGGAAGCTTCAGATCACCTTAGTACAAGTTGTGTAGAAAACAATGTAAATGTCTGAGAGACTGTGACAACTAGCCTGGTGAACAGTATTGCTGTATCCTCATTAATTCTAAGCACTAAGAACTTCCAGGCGAAGGCTTGCAGGGAAATCAAGTTACAAAACACAGGGTACCACACTTTGCATTAAAGTGTCTACTTAGATTTGGCACATAAAGAAAGCATGGAGAGCATCAGACAAGCTTCAGAGGCCACCAAGAGCAAAAACCAATAGTGCCCGACTCCAAAATTCAGAGCAGACAGGTTGAGAAATAGACTCAGCATGGAAAACCCTCATATCCGACTCAAGGGCTCCTCAGAAGAGTCTTGAGGCAAGCCTCTGGAAGCACCTCAGGAAGCTAGCACCACTCGACCTTTATCTATCAATCAATCAGGGTTCTGTAGAGTGCGGCTAGTCACCCGTTAGGGTCTTAAGGCACTGGGAAATCTTTAAGAAAGACCTTTAGGAAAGTCCTGAAGGATGGCAAGTGTTCATTGGATCGCAGATCAGGGGAAAGGGCTTGTCTGACCCTTGGTAATTCCGGGCAAGCACAATTGAAGGATCTGTTAAAGAAGAAGGCCACAGGTCTCACTGAACCTCTAGCATTTGTTCCCCAGACAAATAATTGATGAAATATAATAAAGGAATACAATAAAGTGAATTTAAAGATATACAGGATTATGGACTCTTTAATGGATGGGTCCATAGTGTTAACACCAACCAGGTTTGTACTATTCAAATATTTTACCTTCTGACTTTAGTCTTTTAAGTCCTAATCCACCACAGTACACTTCTAAAGCCTTCCAGTACCTCAGAACAGGCAGGCAAAGACTCACAGGGTTTCAGATAGAAGCCAACAGCAGGGTCCACTCATGATACATTTATCACTGCTCAGCAGGAAAGGCCCCTTGAAGCTTGTTGTATCCATGTAGCTTGAATAAGAGGTCAGCCTTATGACCCTTGGAGTTAATTTATTTGTCCTGGTACAAGAGGGAGCAGATGCAGTACTACAGGACTCCTTTCACATGACAAACAGCAGGTCCAGTCCTCTTCTGTTCTTCTTCACGTCCCGGAATGTTCTAACATGGGTACCTGAAGTTGTCACATTTATGTCCGTCATGAACTAGCGTGTGGGAATGACTCCTGGGCATGCCCTAACCAATAGAGTAAACGTTCCATGGGCCACCTCACCCCACTTTGGCCATTTCAACATGGTGAAGGTATTTGGCTGCATTAAACTTGGGCACTGAGGGCTGGAGGTGGGTGTGGGGAGTGCACTATGGTAACCCTAGTGTCCTCCCATATCTAACATGAAAATCTAGTTTAAGGCAGCTACTGTACCCACAATAAACTCGGAGACAGATGTCTGGTAGAACAAAAGTAGAGATTTCTAGTGACCAGACAGTGTAAACACAAGAATCCTGTTTCTCTTCCTTTCAAGTGTGCCCCCTGTGTGACCTTGGGCTTTCAAGAGCACACCCAAAAAATTGCTGGTACGTGCTTTGGTCTGCTACGTGGCTTAAGGCCCATTCTTCGTTTTTTCGATGCGACCACACACCATCTCATAGTCCAGACCACTATCCTTTCAAGACTTGACTACGCGAACTCCTTGTTGCTGGGCGCCAATAAGGCAGAACTCAATCGTTTGCAGCGCATCCAGAATTCAACGGCACGTGCCATACTTAGACTTTCGAGATCATGCTCTAGAGCAGGGGCTGTTTGCCGCCTCCATTGGCTCCCTATCGCTAAAAGGGTCGAATTCAAGACCCTATGTCTCACCTTCAAAATCCTAAAGCTCTCCACACCTGAGATCCTGTCAGGCCTGATCACCCCCTACACCCCAAGCCGCATGCTGCGTTCCTCTGAATTGATTCTGGCTTCTGTCCCCTGAGTCAAGCGATCGAGAGCTGGCGGCAGATCTTTCCGTCTCCTGGCAGCTAAGCTGTGGAATTCCTTCCCCTTAAAGATCCGTAGCCTAAAGTGTCTGCTATCCTTTCGCAAGGCTATTAAAACCTTTCTTTTCCCCTTGGCTTAACCTCCTCTTGACTGGATACTGCTGTTAGCGCCGGGACGCCCCTTCGTTGGGGCAGCTGTGCGCTCTATAAATGATGTTAACATAACATAACATAACATAACATGTAAAAACACAGGGACAGAAGTCTGGTGGCTTTTACACTTAAGCAAGATTCAATACTGTAATATCAAAAAGGATGCTCATAGCCCTACCCTACTTATTTTGTGAGGTTCATAGGAGTCACCTTTGCCATTCAGGTCAGCCTACTGTTTGCTCATGGGAGGCATTTCAATTTCAAAATCTTTATTCGGACTGGGAACCAAAAGAGATGCACTAAATATAATACAATACAGTAATCATACTACATATTATTTTAAAATATAAAAAATCCCTCATTAAGAGCAACATTATTACATTACTAAAATGCAGGCAGAGGTCACATAAAAATACAGCATCAATAGTCAATTTGATATCCTTTCCTATTGTACAATATATCATGTGGACGTTTAGTCAGTTTGATAGAGTACATTTTCGAGGTGAGTATATGTTTTCCTTCTTTTTATAGCCGAATAAATAAAGATAGACACTGCAAAGCAGAGGTCTACTGTGTTTAAGATACATAGGTAATTAAAAGCATATTTAAAATAAAACAGTTTATGTGTTATAAATAATGGTTTTCAAAAATGGTTCCTAATGTCCCAATAAAATTTACAAAACAGGATATAATGCAGAGTAGATTGTACAGATGTGCCATCACAAGGGAATTTAGGTAGGGTTTCCTTCCATCCACCCATTCGTGGGAATGCCAACAGAAAATGTAAAGTACCCAGTCAAAACCTTGTGGTGTAAAATTTGTCCTGGGTATTATTTACAAGTAATACATAATTTAGGATACCCTTTTGAGTTGTTAAACCCAATTGGTTGGGTCACTAAAATATATCTGAACTGTTGGTTTGACATTCTCACTAGATTCTCTACTAGCCTCTCTGTGCTCTATTAAAAGCATATTCAAATCCTTTTTACTATAATATAAGATATCAGCTGGATCATCCAAGCTGATATTTGGATCAATTTAATTCGACAGCCTTTTCACATGAGCCAGTCGGGGAATTTTTTCTCTGCAATGAAGGGCCAGGAAAGCTTTAATTTTCTCTCCGATAAATTTAGTTCCGGAATTACTCTAGATACTGTGCCAGGTCAGAAGCAAACTGATGTTAATAGTAGTTAATAGTATGTAAATAGTATCTTCTACATAAGAGACAGCTAATTAATTGTGGACAATATGAGTGGAATAAGAACGTGCATGGTACTGCTAATAGTCTGCATAAAACGTTGTTCTCCAACTTTTGTAGTGGCTAACAATTTGCCATACCGAGCAAGTGAGTAAGTAAGTAAGTTGCCTTTATTGTATATGGTTAATTAAAACTGTTACAAAATTCCTTTTTAAAAGCTCAGATTCAATAAAATCAGAAAAGATTATAAATACGGAATACAGAAGAATTTACAATTTAAAAGTGTAAGTTTTGAGAGGCTCATACAGTCATCTTGGTCTGATTACTCTTGGATTGCGTAGTCCTATATTCTCAGCCAGCAGTAAGAGTCATCTGTGTGCAAGCTTCTTCCAGTTTGTTGTCTACCAAGGTTAAAAATTCCACTAGCTTGCAGTTCAACTGAGGGTCGTCAGATTTGAAGCATGCTATCACTGCATGTCGCCGTGTGAGAAATCCACGGGCGTTGAATTCTGATTTAAGTAATCAGTCCCTTTCGTGCTTTAAGAGCATCGAACTAATGTTGAGCGTTTCCTTCCCTAGCGCATTGTCACGCCGCCCTAACTTCCCGAACCATTGTAACATTTGTTGGACCGTCAACTGTTGGACTCCTCCTCAGATTCATTTCACTTTAGGTAATATGGTTCCTCCTTAGCGTTGTTTCACCATCATGCCCACCGTTTACTCAACGCGTAACTTTTCACTTCTAGTGGACCTTCACGCAATCAGATTATCGTTGTTGCTTGACGCACCCGCCGGACCGTGCATTCTCACGAATCTAGCGTGTTAACTTTTCCCTTTCAAGGTGAGAACGCTCTCCCTTTCTTACTCTTATTGCAGCCACGCGTTGCCTGTTCATTCACTTTAACGCCGTCCTACTCCCCTTGCCCCCCTACTCTGATTGATGCCACAGGCTCCGCCTGGTCATTAAGGTCCCCTTGCCATCCCCTTGTCTCCCACTTCTGCTTGTTGCCATGCGCTTTTCCTGCTCATTCAGCACTACTAGGTTACAGCGAGATCGCTCCCTCATTCCAACCTTCATTGCAGCCACGCGGTTTGCCTGTTCATTCAATTCAACGCGGTCATACTCCCCCTTTTCTTCTACTTCTGATTGATGCCCCGGACACCGCCTGTTCATTCAGTCCCCCTGCCATCTACTCCTGCTCATTGCCACGCACTTCTCTTGCTCAATTAGTCCCACTAGTTTACAAATCCCTTTGTCATCTTTTTGCTAGTTTCCTTCTACCTCCGGGACATCGCTCCCTCCGCGGATACGGATTCCTCTCGACCACCTTACCAAGGTGAGCACCGCCTTCACTCGCACCACGCATGTCTCCTTAATACGCGTTAATTCCGCTCCCTGCTATTATCCATTTCGTCAATAGTCAGCCATTTACTTTGAGCGTAATTAACTACTCCCCATTGTTTTGGCAGTACGTACACAACTAGCACGTCTGCGCGCCACCCCTCCTTGACCCTTTCCACCGGGTCTCATGGCTTATGAACTCGACGCATGCCCACACACCAGCATGCTTCCTGGTTACCACATCTGTACTTTATGCACCTTTGTTGTGACAAAATTCAACATGCCATGAGTGGATCACCCTAATCTCCTCTCTCTATTCTTTCTTCAATCACCGCTTACCCCTCCCCTTCTCTATATCACCCCTGTTTGTTTTCCCACAGGCAATTTCTGTTATAATCAGGCATGTACTCATTACTGTCCCGATGATGATCCTACTACCCTCGTAACAGGATTGAAACGTCGTCGACCCCTACTAAACAGCATGCGCATTAATCCATTGTGTAAAAAAGTGCATTCACTGTTTTGCAAAAGCTTAAAACATTGGATAATGTAAAAATTTATGCCTAAAATGTTTTACTTTGCGACATTCTGAACTTCTACGTTCCCCAGATGCCAAGCACAGAATCTTTTTAAAGTTCTTTTGTATAGACATGGTTTTAGTTTTGTCAAGATTTACTTTCAGGATGTTTTCAATGTCATAGCTCTCTGGTGCATTCAGGAGGTGCTGCAGCCCTACTTGCGTGTGGCTAATCAGGACCACGTCGTCCGCATATAGGATACTGAACAAGGGATTGCCACCTATTCATGGAGCGTGTGCATTGCATAAATTTAAGGCTTGCATCAGATCTGCCACGTACAATTTGAATTGGGTTGATGCGAGCACACAGCCCTGTTTAAGCCCGTTACTCGTGGGGGTACACATCGAAAGATGTGTGCTATTGCCCAGTTTTACCTGCACCCAGGTTCCAGTTTGTAGTTGTATTAGCATGTTTAAGAGAGGCTTTGGGATATTCCAGCCGGCCACTTTTTTCCACAGACCTGCCTGATCTATATTGTCGAATGCGGCTTTAAAGTCTATGAAACTGAAATTCAGTGCCTGCTTGGTTGCCCTCGCCCTGTCGATAAGAAGTGGCCTTGTTAATATGCTAGTTGTTGTGCTGGTTTCTTTGCAGAACCCTCTCTAGTTGAATGGAATAATTCCTTTATCCTCGGCCCACTCTTGTAGCTAAGTTGGTAGGGTACGAGCAAAATATTTTGCTTCGATATCGAGCAAGGCGATAAGGTGGTAATTTTTCTGAGAGGCTTTGTCACCTGATTTATAGATTGGTGAAATGACAGAGCCCTTCCCTGAAGCTTTAAGCTGGCCAGTTTGCCTGCTTTTGTAGAAGATTGGATCTAACTTTTCTCCCTAAAAAATTGCATCCTGTTTAAAGAGGGCTGGTGGAATTCCGTTTGGTCCTGGTGCTCTCTCTTTCTTGTCCTTGGAGATATTTTGTTTAATTCTGGCTAAGCGAATTGACTTAACTTCCTCCTGGTATCGTGTGGTAGTGCTGAGGGGGCTTTTATTCTGCTCTTTACAGGTTTTGATGGGACCAAACATTGGGCCATCCATGGGTTCCCTGATTGGAGATTGAAATGAGACAGGTAATGAGCCCACGTCTCCTCTGGGATATTCTATGACACTCCACCATGTAGTGGCCACGTTACTTTGTTCACAAGAGTCCAACAGTGCTTGCTGTTGTTAGTTTTGGAGTCGTGGAGTAGTCTGGCCCAGGGATCTTCTTCTCTGGCTCTCTTAATGTCGCATTTTATTTTTTTCAGCTTAGATCTTTGCTAGCATAGAGAAATATTTAAGGTCGGGTCTGCGGGATTGTACCTCAGTGATCTAAGGGCCTTGTTAATTGCTTTTTTTACTGTTGTTAGCAGGCGCAATTGTGCGCCAGATATCCTTTCTGTTTCATATGCTTCATTGGTCAATCTATGTTTGATTTTTGTAGAATATGCGTTTGATAGCTTGGCATAGAAGGCTTCCCATTTGCTGGGAAAGTTGTTTTTTTGTTTGTCGCAATTATATAGCTGCAGCTTTGCTGCCTGCCGAAATTCCTCAGTATTTGCCAACAACATTTAATTCTTTTGAGGTTAATTGTATAGTTGGAGCTGGATCCCCCTGGTACTGGTTCGAATGGTGGTGCACTGGCCTGCAGAAGTACTTCTTGCAGCCGATGATCGCTATCTGCTTTATCACCGAAGCCAAACGAGATCACACAGTGGAACATGGAAAGAGAGACCAGAGTGTAGTCTAGTGAAGAAGCTGTGGTCTCTGTGTAGAATGGAGCTGCTGGTGGAGAATCTTCTGCGAACCTGCCCTTTAACACCAGAAAGTTGATATGTTCTAGGTTTTTACTGGTCGGGGATGTTCTGAGCCGCTGACTGAGCCAGAATCTCTTCTGAAGACGAAGAGCCCAACAGATGAAGATTGAAGTCCCCTGAGAGAATAAAGTTGGAAGTCTCTTGTTCCCTCATAGTTTACAAGAGGTGATCCAGCAAGTACTTGGTGTCTTTGGTTTTCTGTTTCGGGTTTATGTAGGTGTTGAAAATCATCACTTCCTCATTTTTTCCTTCTATGTTGAGTGAGGTTCTAATTGTCTTGACCAATGAGGAGGCAGAAGGGATTTCCTTGGCGTTGGATGTACTTGTCACAGAAACATAGGTTGCCAGCCCACTTGAAAGACGCCCGCATTTTGTTTTACGAGTTGACGGTGTGTAAAACCCAGTGAAGCCATCTAGATGATATGGTGCTGATGTCCATATTTCCTGAAGCAGCACTATGTCATATGATCTTATATATTATATAAATTCTGGGTCTATTACTTACATACCCAACAAGGAAGCCCCATAGATAACACTGCTAATACTTTTACTTTTATACAATTGCAGTATCTCCTTTGTAGGTTTACCTCAGATTTTGGCGGCAAATCTGAAAATTGCCTCAGAAGTTCTCAGAAATTAGCATTTTCCAATATTCATATGGGAACTCCAAGCACCAGAATTGGAAAAGTGTAAGCCTGGGTAAGTGAAACTTTCTGTTTCAGTGAATGCCTGACCTTGGACAGAGTGTGTTCTCTTTTTTATTTTACCTATCCCACACGCCATAACAAAGGTTTTAGTTAAGTTCAGTCTCATAGCTATATCCTCCATAAATGCACCAAACCTTCAATCAAATGCCATTGGCAGTTCCTAATAGTAATACTGCATCATCGGCATACAGAAGAATAGGAGTTGGACGCATAACAACTTTAGAGGGGTCAGCTGTCAGGTATTCATCCAACCCATTTATGTATAGAGAGACTTAGGGGCATATCAACAACAACCGGCGATAATTATCGCAAAGCGCACTTAGCGCTAGGATAATTATCGCCGGCTAGCATGGATTTTTATCGCTGAGATAGCGTGCTATTAGCAACGCTTATCTCAATAGCGATAAAAATCCTCACGCTAACTGGCTAACGTGAGATTATCGCTGGAAACCCAGCGATAATCTCACGTTAGCTTGTTGATAGGGACTCACAAACTTAGGCATGATATCCTCCTTGAAAACAAGGAGAGGGGACTCTTAAAGCCAAAAGGCTGGAGCACCCAGGAATATATGTATAAAAAAAATTTACCTTTTGGCTATTACTCAACAATTGCTGTTATATCAAACAACACACTGACTCATGTATACACTTACATAACCCACTCTCCTCCAAGTTTGTATGAAGCACCAGTCGTGAACCCAAAAGATAGTGTCAAATATAAAAAAGATTCTTTATTTAGCAATGCTAATTCATAAAAAATATTCTATGTGATAAACAAAAATGCATACACAATTTAAAAATGATAAAATTACACACAATAATTTGTCAATTAAAAAGTTTTTTTGCATATTCTTAAAACAAGGAGAACACACATAGACAAACAATGTGTCATACAAATGTCAATCTGGATTTGAGGAAGACAGTGTTAGGCATGAATCACTAATCCCTGACTTTCCCTAATTCTACCCAATTTGACACACACCAAACACAAGCGTCGACGCGTTTCAATGGCATTTACTTCATCTAGAGCCACCTTCTTCAGGACTTAGAATATTATCTCCTTCTCTGTTTATATTCAAGTCTGGTATCGAATATGCCTATGATAAAACATAATTGTCAACCATGAGATCAAAACATAACAAATTCAGATAATACACATTTTGCAGGTTGACGTGGAGCCCCATAAAAATATCTTAATTTACATTCTAACATTGGGAGTTATACCTAAAACCGGCGACATATCTCACATATATCAACAACACAAATGTTTCATACAATTTGGCGGGGTTTTCTAACTCATTTGCAAGAAAACATCTGATTTTTTGCAGCAACATGTCTCTTTTCTTTCAAAAACCATTCACTCCTCATTCCACGCATTGATTTCCAATCCACATTACATTACTCAGCGGTTTTGTACACTATTGTAATAATGACACTCACCGATACAAAAGTATGCTGTCAAAGGTGTCTTGTCCCTAAGGGAGTACCTCAAGAGTCCTTCGTTGATGGCTGAAGGCTTGCGATAGCTGCTTCCTATTAGTCACTATGCATTTTGGAACAATAGTCTTGAATCCATATATATGGTATTATCCGGCTGTAATCACGGTCCCTATAAAACACATATATTGTATAGGTATCTACAAATTAAGAAAGGAGTGATATTCTAACGTCTCCTGGTGATGTAAGGGGTGATTTCATAACATAAATCACACCTTATTTTGTATGAGGGTGCAGATGTTCCCTAAGGATATACGTCCATATATCGGGTATCCTTGTTTTTTACCAGGGCAGATCTGTGTTTTATCGTCTCCTGGATTGTCTGTTCGAACGATAAAAATCAGTAAGAACGATTTGTTCTATCTATTTTATCATTCAATATTATTGGTGACTACACTCTTTATTTCATATGGTGCTCACCTCTTATCTAAAGGCGCAAATCCTCTCGGTGGTTATAGTGATTTCGTAGATCCTTATTTTGTCTCGGGACGAGTCTCTGTTTTGTCGTCCCGGGTAATTTCTATAAATAATGAGGATCAGTATATTAGCTATTATATCTACCAGTGTTGAGTATCCATTCTCATTTACACAGTTATCTAAGGCTGGAAATAGATGTCAAGGCTTATTTATCGTGCTTTTAATCAATGGACCAGCGTGTTATTATCAGTTTTGATTATCCATTCTCATTTTCGCATTAAGCCCTTGTCTCTTAGTTATCTAAAGCTGGAAATAGATGTCCAGGCTTATTTGCCGCGCATTTAATCAATGGACCAGCGTGTTATTGCTGTTAATATGTCCAAGGAGTCTCATTTCATAAATCGTGGTTTTATCATAGACTATTCTATTTGGCCAATTATAACCCCAGTTCTGTTGGATTATGTTTGCCTGTCAGTTTACTCTCCTTTTCTCTCTTAATGAAGCAAGGACCACTCGAGCCATAACTCTCAAAAAGGCGGTTCTATTTCCTAATGTCTATTCTCTATTGGCTTCTCTAGCGTGCTAAGAATGCAACATTCTACATTTTTTATAGTCATTAGCGCGCATGATAAAGTGTCAACTTCTACACTCCCCAATGTTTCTAGCATTCTCAAGATTATACTCGATTTCCCTCTTCTACAACCAGTGTTCATTCGTTTATATTGGCTTACCGCTTGTCGGGGTTGTGTGTTCATTCCTCCGGGAGCGTCTGTTTCTCCAACTTAAAATTGGCGCCCTATGCTTACGCCCATTTTATCCTACGGAGACGCGTACCGAGTCGTTGTATCACGTCACTTGAGTTTGCCGTTAATTACGTCCCTTCCGTTGCCGCCATTTTGGAGTGGGGAAGGAAAGATGTATCCCGCCACTTGATTTACAGTGGTATAGAGTGTAGCGTCCCCGCCATATTAGAGTGGTATAGAAAACTATACTTCATAGTATTTTTGATAGTGTCTTTAAGTGTGACAGCGCCACCTCCTTATTTAGATGGATAACATTAATTATAAACCTTTATTTTGATGTCAGTAAAGGTGTATACATTTTCTCGGGCACTAATTCGCGCCACCACCCCAAATTTAGGATGATAGTTGTGTTAATAAGTCGATTAAATTTAATCTACAGCCACATTAGGACTAGTAATTATTCCCTTTCAAAAATGAATCCATTATACTTTTAGTTTGGTATTTATTGATATCGTACAGAAACAGAAGTATCCTACTCTTACTAAAGAAAAAAAAACTTTTATAGAAAGAGGACGATTTCAGTATAGATAAATTGGTTAGGAGAAAAAAAAAATATTATATTTTTTATGTCACAAGTTTCATCCAGTCTTCTTTAGAATTTAATCCCTTATGCACAGTATTAAGAGTAAAAATGTACCATTGTTCTCTATTTTTCCTTTTGATTTCAAGGTTCCCACCTCTCCTACTAGTCGTTATCCTCTCTATAATGAACCATTTAAAATCAGTGTGTCTATGGTTCATTAGATTGAAATGCTCTACAAGTGGTGCATAAGGTTTTTTTGTTTTTAAAGCCGATCTGTGTTCTAGCAGTCTTAGTCTCAATTCTCTCCCTGTCTCGCCCACGTATGCTAATTCAAATGGGCAGCGTAGGAGGTATACCACATTTTTGGTTCTACAGCTATTCAGATGTTTGGAGACCATCGTGTGTTCGTTGTGTGTCAACGATTTTGTGACCACACAATTATCACATATCGAGCAATTCCCACATTTATAATTTCCCAAGGCCATATTGCCCTCAATGGTTTTCTGTGTCCTAGATTCTTCCTCCCTATATGTCCTGACCAAATTTTTTCGTATGTTTTCATTACGTTTAAACGCAAATAATGGTTTTGGAAGTTTAATCTCATTTCCTTCATTAATGATACACCAATTGGAGTTGACTATGTTTTTAAGCTTGTTGCTTGTGTTTGAGAACTGGGAGACAAACACAATTCTGTTTTCAGCCTCCCCTTTCTTTTTTGTTTTGTCCTCTACATTGGGGTTTAACATACTTTCTCGGTCATAGAAGCGAGCCCGCTTTAATGACCTTTTAATCAATTTTTTAGGATACCCTCTCTCTAATAGTTTACTTTGAAGTATAGCAGCATGTTTATAGAAATCATCGAGGGTTTAGCAGTTTCTCCTCAATCGTAGAAACTGCCCAAAGGGGATGTTGTCTCTTTGGGTTTGAGGGTGATAACTCGTATAATGGAGCAATGTATTTTTGTCTGTGGGTTTCGAGAATAACTCCACTTGTAGGAGTCCTTCATTGGCCTTAATGGTTATATCTAAAAAATTCACTGCACTGTTGCTGTGGTTTGCTGTGAATTTGAGATTTGGGTCGCCCAAGTTTAGCCACTCCAAGAATTCAAGCAAAGTTGATTCATCACCCGCCCAGATGAAGAAAATATCATCAATGAAGCGGCGCCATAATAGGATGTTTTCAAAGAAAGGCGCCGCTTCATTGAAGATATGTTTTTCCTCGAATCTGCCTGCATAAAGGCATGCCAAACTAGGAGCACAGGTAGCTCCCATGCTGGTACCTTTGCGTTGCAAGAAGAGGTCTTCCTTGAATAAAAACATATTTTTGGTCAGTACCAATTCGATACAATTCATGATAAATCCCTTATTTGCACCTCGGAGTTCCCCCTCTATCAGGATATCATCAATGACTTTGATGGTATCTAATTGGGGGATGTTTGTGTATAATGCTTCTATGTCGAGGGTCACCATGATCTGATTGTTAACATTGAAACAGGTCCCCTCGATCATAGAAATAATGTGTGCAGATAAGGTGAGATTTATGTTATGAAATCACCCCTTACATTACCAGGACACGTTAGAATAGAACTCCTTTCTTAATTTATAGATACCTATACAATATATGTGTTTTATAGGGACCGTGATTACATCCGGATAATACCATATATATGGATTCAAGACTATTGTTCCAAAATGCATAGTGACTAATAGGAAGCAGCTATCGCAAGCCTTCAGCCATCAACGAAGGACTCTTGAGTAGGCCTGGGCGGCAAAATCCGTTCCGCTAGCGGAATTTGCGGAATTTGCGTAATTTCGCGTTCCGCGGAGAACGCGAAATTGCTCAAAAGTCTGCTTTCAGCGATTTCGCGAAATTTTTGCTTGTTCGCGTTCTCAAAATGCATGTTCGCGAGATATTTCTCCTCGAGCACGCAAACAGCAATTGCAAACAGGAAAAAAGCATCGCGAACAAGCAATTACGCGTGTTCGCGGAATTTCTGCGTGTTCGCGGAGATTTTTACCGTTTCGCGGAGATTTGCGTAACGCAATTACGCAAATTCCGCCCACCCCTACTCTTGAGGTACTCCCTTAGGGACAAGACACCTTTGACAGCATACTTTTGTATCGGTGAGTGTCATTATCACAATAGTGTACAAAACCGCTGAGTAATGTAATGCGGATTGGAAATCAATGCGTGGAATGAGGAGTGAATGGTTTCTGAAAGAAAAGAGACATGTTGCTGCAAAAAATCAGATGTTTTCTTGCAAATGAGTTAGAAAACCCCGCCAAATTGTATGAAGCATTTGTGTTGTTGATATATGTGAGATATGTCGCCGGTTTTAGGTATAACTCCCAATGTTAGAATGTAAATTAAGATATTTTTATGGGGCTCCACGTCAACCTGCAAAATGTGTATTATCTGAATTTGTTATGTTTTGATCTCATGGTTGACAATTATGTTTTATCATAGGCATATTCGATACCAGACTTGAATATAAACAGAGAAGGAGATAATATTCTATGTCCTGAAGAAGGTGGCTCTAGATGAAGTAAATGCCATCGAAACGCGTCGACGCTTGTGTTTAGTGTGTGTCAAATTGGGTAGAATTAGGGAAAGTCAGGGATTAGTGATTCATGCCTAACACTGTCTTCCTCAAATCCAGATTGACATTTGTATGACACATTGTTTGTCTATGTGTGTTCTCCTTGTTTTAAGAATATGCAAAAAAACTTTTTAATTGAACAATTATTGTGTGTAATTTTATCATTTTTTAATTGTGTATGCATTTTAGTTTATCACATAGAATATTTTTTATGAATTAGCATTGCTAAATAAAGAATCTTTTTTATATTTGACACTATCTTTTGGGTTCACGACTGGTACTTCATACAAACTTGGAGGAGAGTGGGTTATGTAAGTGTATACATGAGTCAGTGTGTTGTTTGATATAACAGCAATTTTGAGTAATAGCCAAAAGGTACATTTTTTTTATACATATATTCCTGGGTGCTCCAGCCTTTTGGCTTTAAGAGTCCCCTCTACTTGTTTTCAAGGTCTCAAGTACAACCCTCGGGTTGGAGAGTTTTGTCTTAATTCGATCGTTATTGTAACGACGCTCTGAAAGAACAAATAGGATTTGAAAATGGATCCATTTAAAACATTTGGATTCACAGAGGATCAGTTCCAAAAAATAATTGGGAACTCGTCCAAATCAGGAAGTAAAATCACGGTGGTAAAAGGAAATAACGACAAATGGGGGAAAGCTCTAAACCTTAAGAAAAAATTAATTAGAACGGAACTACATGCCGAATTCCTAATAGAATATGTAAAGGCAGGAGTTATCCCAATTGGACTACAAGTCCGTGACGAACCGGGTCTTTTTGTAGAGAATAAAAGATTTCTGGAATTATGGACCCATATTGCCAACAGGTGTAGCCGGGATTGGATCCTGTTAATTATTGAAACAGCCCTTGAAATGGTAGTCTTAGAGAAACAAGAAATTGAGACTTTAGAACAAGCCCTAAAGGATATGTCAGCGTTAGAAGATGCTAAAAAACGCCTTGATGAACTTAACCAGGAAGTGAATGGATATAAGGAATATCTGGTTAATAAAAACACAATAAAATTAAAAAAAGATGTTAATAAATTTAACCTAGAACTGGTGTATCCATACACCAACAAAGACTATTTTACGCAACCTAGGGAACAACGAGGAGATAGGTTTTACGATCAAAAGTTGGTATATTCAAGAGGCGGCAAAAAGAAGGTCACATTCTCAGACACCTCGGGGTCCAGTAGCGAAGAGGAAGGGACACTAAATGAGGAAGAAGGAGGACATGCTTCAAGCAGCCACCGTGGGGGTGGTTTTTTAGAGCACCGCCAAAGGAGAGGTACAAGATACAATCAGAACCCACACCAGAATCAGGGCAGGGGTCAACATCAGTGGAACCAACCTCAGGAATACCTAAAAACAAGAAACCAGAGATATTGGCGATAACCCAAAAATTTCCCATCATTAATCTCTCCTCATATGATCTTAGTAAAACAGAAATAGACATCCTAGAAAGAGGATTTACATTTGCCCCCACAGCCAGAGTCAATCAATTTTCACTAGAAAAGGACTTGAAGGCATTTTTTCGGAAAATAAGATTAAATCGCTTCTTTGAGAACAATGAATACAGTAGACCAGAAAACATCTCTGGACTAAAGGGGAAATCTACCTTCACCCCAGCTATCACCCAAGTATGTAAAAATGTAGAAACCTTTGAACGGGTAGTAGAATCTAAGATCAGACAGGCCTTAAGAGAAGTGCATCCAGATTCGAACAATATGTCTTATGAACACAGGAGAGCCATGAGAACCCTAAAAAACAACTTTAATCTAGTTATAAAACCAGCCGATAAAGGCGGGGGAGTGGTGGTCTTTGATACCGCAGATTATGAGAGGAGAATGTCTATACTTCTTCAGGTTGAGGAACACTACATTAAAGTCCCAGATTCAAGATTGAATGAACTAAAAAGACAAGTACAGGCGCTCACAAAAGAGGCCAATGACAATGAATGGATCTGTGAGGCAGAATATCAATTTCTAAACAATGAGAATGCGATTACTCCAGCAATCTATGGACTGCCAAAAATCCATAAAAATGAGAGGAATCCACCCATGAGACCCATAGTTAGCTGTATTGGCTCACTATTGGAGCCTTTGAGCCAATATGTGGATGTATTCTTAAAACCATTGGTCCATAAACAACAATCATATGTACGTGACTCTGCACACATTATTTCTATGATCGAGGGGACCTGTTTCAATGTTAACAATTAGATCATGGTGACCCTCGACATAGAAGCATTATACACAAACATCCCCCAATTAGATACCATCAAAGTCATTGATGATATCCTGATAGAGGGGGAACTCCGAGGTGCAAATAAGGGATTTATCATGAATTGTATCGAATTGGTACTGACCAAAAATATGTTTTTATTCAAGGAAGACCTCTTCTTGCAACGCAAAGGTGCCAGCATGGGAGCTACCTGTGCTCCTAGTTTGGCATGCCTTTATGTAGGCAGATTCGAGGAAAAACATATCTTCAATGAAGCGGCGCCTTTCTTTGAAAACATCCTATTATGGCGCCGCTTCATTGATGATATTTTCTTCATCTGGGCGGGTGATGAATGAACTTTGCTTGAATTCTTGGAGTGGCTAAACTTGGGCGACCCAAATCTCAAATTCACAGCAAACCACAGCAACAGTGCAGTGAATTTTTTAGATATAACCATTAAGGCCAATGAAGGACTCCTACAAGTGGAGTTATTCTCGAAACCCACAGACAAAAATACATTGCTCCATTATACGAGTTATCACCCTCAAACCCAAAGAGACAACATCCCCTTTGGGCAGTTTCTACGATTGAGGAGAAACTGCTCAACCCTCGATGATTTCTATAAACATGCTGCTATACTTCAAAGTAAACTATTAGAGAGAGGGTATCCTAAAAAATTGATTAAAAGGTCATTAAAGCGGGCTCGCTTCTATGACCGAGAAAGTATGTTAAACCCCAATGTAGAGGACAAAACAAAAAAGAAAGGGGAGGCTGAAAACAGAATTGTGTTTGTCTCCCAGTTCTCAAACATAAGCAACAAGCTTAAAAACATAGTCAACTCCAATTGGTGTATCATTAATGAAGGAAATGAGATTAAACTTCCAAAACCATTATTTGCATTTAAACGTAATGAAAACATACGAAAAAATTTGGTCAGGACATATAGGGAGGAAGAATCTAGGACACAGAAAACCATTGAGGGCAATATGGCCTTGGGAATTATAAATGTGGGAATTGCTCGATATGTGATAATTGTGTGGTCACAAAATCGTTGACAAACAACGAACACACGATGGTCTCCAAACATCTGAATAACTGTAGAACCAAAAATGTGGTATACCTCCTACGCTGCCCATGTGGATTAGCATACGTGGGCGAGACAGGGAGAGAATTGAGACTAAGACTGCTAGAACACAGATCGGCTTTAAAAACAAAAAAACCTAATGCACCACTTGTAGAGCATTTCAATCTAATGAACCATAGACACAATGATTTTGAATGGTTCATTATAGAGAGGATAACGACTAGTAGGAGAGGTGGGAACCTTGACATCAAAAGGAAAAATAGAGAACAATGGTACATTTTTACTCTTAATACTGTGCATAAGGGATGAAATTCTAAAGAAGACTGGATGAAACTTGTGACATAAAAAATATAATACATTTTTTTTTCTCCTAACCAATTTATCTATACTGAAATTGTCCTCTTTATATAAAAAAACAATGTCTTTAGTAAGAGTAGGATACTTCTGTTTCTGTACGATATCAATAAATACCAAACTAAAAGTATAATGGATTCATTTTTGAAAGGGAATAATTACTAGCCCTAATGTGGCTGTAGATTAAATTTAATCGACTTATTAACACAACTATCATCCTAACTTTGGGGTGGTGGCGCGAATTAGTGCCCGAGAAAATGTATACACCTTTACTGACATCAAAATAAAGGTTTATAATTAATGTTATCCATCTAAATAAGGAGGTGGCGCTGTCACACTTAAAGACACTATCAAAAATACTATGAAGTATAGTTTTCTATATCCACTCTAATATGGCGGGGACGCTACACTCTATACCACTGTAAATCAAGTGGCGGGATACATCTTTCCTTCCCAACTCCAAAATGGCGGCAACGGAAGGGACGTAATTAACGGCAAACTCAAGTGACGTGATACAACGACTCGGTACGCGTCTCCGTAGGATATAATGGGCGTAAGCATAGGGCTCCAATTTTAAGTTGGAGAAACAGACGCTCTCGGAGGAATGAACACACAACCCCGACAAGCGGTAAGCCAATATAAACGAATGAACACTGGTTGTAGAAGAGGGAAATCGAGTATAATCTTGAGAATGCTAGAAACATTGGGGAGTGTAGAAGTTGACACTTTATCATGCGCGCTAATGACTATAAAAAATGTAGAATGTTGCATTCTTAGCACGCTAGAGAAGCCAATAGAGAATAGACATTAGGAAATAGAACCGCCTTTTTGAGAGTTATGGCTCGAGTGGTCCTTGCTTCATTAAGAGAGAAAAGGAGAGTAAACTGACAGGCAAACATAATCCAACAGAACTGGGTTTATAATTGGCCAAATACAATAGTCTATGATAAAACCACGATTTATGAAATGAGACTCCTTGGACATATTAACAGCAATAACACGCTGGTCCATTGATTAAATGCACGGCAAATAAGCCTGGACATCTATTTCCAGCTTTAGATAACTAAGAGACAAGGGCTTAATGCGAAAATGAGAATGGATAATCAAAACTGATAATAACACGCTGGTCCATTGATTAAATGCACGGCAAATAAGCCTGGACATCTATTTCCAGCTTTAGATAACTAAGAGACAAGGGCTTAATGCGAAAATGAGAATGGATAATCAAAACTGATAATAACACGCTGGTCCATTGATTAAAAGCACGATAAATAAGCCTTGACATCTATTTCCAGCCTTAGATAACTAAGAGATTAGGGCTTAATGTGTAAATGAGAATGGATACTCAACACTGGTAGATATAATAGCTAATATACTGATCCTCATTATTTATAGAAATTACCCGGGACGACAAAACAGAGACTCGTCCCGAGACAAAATAAGGATCTGCGAAATCACTATAACCACCGAGAGGATTTGCGCCTTTAGATAAGAGAAGGTGAGCACCATATGAAATAAAGAGTGTAGTCACCAATAATATTGAATGATAAAATAGATAGAACAAATCGTTCTTACTGATTTTTATCGTTCGAACAGACAATCCAGGAGACGATAAAACACAGATCTGCCCTGGTAAAAAACAAGGATACCCGATATATGGACGTATATCCTTAGGGAACATCTGCGCCCTCATACAAAAAAAGGTGAGATTTATGTTATGAAATCACCCCTTACATCACCAGGAGACGTTAGAATAGCACTCCTTTCTTAATTTGTAGATACCTATACAATATATGTGTTTTATAGGGACCGTGATTACATCCGGATAATACCATATATATGGATTCAAGACTATTGTTCCAAAATGCATAGTGACTAATAGGAAGCAGCTATCGCAAGCCTTCAGCCATCAACGAAGGACTCTTGAGGTACTCCCTTAGGGACAAGACACCTTTGACAGCATACTTTTGTATCGGTGAGTGTCATTATCACAATAGTGTACAAAACCGCTGAGTAATGTAATGCGGATTGGAAATCAATGCGTGGAATGAGGAGTGAATGGTTTTTGAAAGAAAAGAGACATGTTGCTGCAAAAAATCAGATGTTTTCTTGCAAATGAGTTAGAAAACCCCGCCAAATTGTATGAAGCATTTGTGTTGTTGATATATGTGAGATATGTCGCCGGTTTTAGGTATAACTCCCAATGTTAGAATGTAAATTAAGATATTTTTATGGGGCTTCACGTCAACCTGCAAAATGTGTATTATCTGAATTTGTTGTGTTTTGATCTCATGGTTGACAATTATGTTTTATCATAGGCATATTCGATACCAGACTTGAATATAAACAGAGAAGGAGATAATATTCTATGTCCTGAAGAAGGTGGCTCTAGATGAAGTAAATGCCATCGAAACGCGTTGACGCTTGTGTTTAGTGTGTGTCAAATTGGGTAGAATTCGGGAAAGTCAGGGATTAGTGATTCATGCCTAACACTGTCTTCCTCAAATCCAGATTGACATTTGTATGACACATTGTTTGTCTATGTGTGTTCTCCTTGTTTTAAGAATATGCAAAAAAAACTTTTTAATTGAAAAATTATTGTGTGTAATTTTAGCATTTTTAAATTGTGTATGCATTTTTGTTTATCACATAGAATATTTTTTATGAATTAGCATTGCTAAATAAAGAATCTTTTTTATATTTGACACTATCTTTTGGGTTCACGACTGGTGCTTCATACAAACTTGGAGGAGAGTGGGTTATGTAAGTGTATACATGAGTCAGTGTGTTGTTTGATATAACAGCAATTGTTGAGTAATAGCCAAAAGGTACATTTTTTTTATACATATATTCCTGGGTGCTCCAGCCTTTTGGCTTTAAGAGTCTCCTCTCCTTGTTTTCAAGGTCTCAAGTACAACCCTCGAGTTGGAGAGTTTTGTCTTAATTCGATCGTTATTGTAACGACGCTCTGAAAGAATAAATAGGATTTGAAAATGGATCCATTTAAAACATTTGGATTCACAGAGGATCAGTTCCAAAAAATAATTGGGAACTCGTCCAAATCAGGAAGTAAAATCACGGTTGTAACAGGAAATAACGACAAATGGGGGAAAGCTCTAAACCTTAAGAAAAAATTAATTAGAACGGAACTACATGCCGAATTCCTAATAGAATATGTAAAGGCAGGAGTTATCCCAATTGGACTACAAGTCCGTAACGAACCGGGCCTTTTTGTAGAGAATAAAAGATTTCTGGAATTATGGACCCATATTGCCAACAGGTGTAGCCGGGATTGGATCCTGTTAATTATTGAAACAGCCCTTGAAATGGTAGTCTTAGAGAAACAAGAAATTGAGACTTTAGAACAAGCC
Source organism: Triturus cristatus (assembly GCF_964204655.1). Classification (NCBI taxonomy): domain Eukaryota; kingdom Metazoa; phylum Chordata; class Amphibia; order Caudata; family Salamandridae; genus Triturus; species Triturus cristatus. Next base: position 138,081,608 of record NC_140591.1, on the reverse strand, counting down.
CTAAAGGATATGTCAGCGTTAGAAGATGCTAAAAAACGCCTTGATGAACATAACCAGGAAGTGAATGGATATAAGGAATATCTGGTTAATAAAAAAACAATAAAATTAAAAAAAGATGTTAATAAATTTAACCTAGAACTGGTGTATCCATACACCAACAAAGACTATTTTACGCAACCTAGGGAACAACGAGGAGATAGGTTTTACGATCAAAAGTTGGTATATTCAAGAGGCGGCAAAAAGAAGGTCACATTCTCAGACACCTCGGGGTCCAGTAGCGAAGAGGAAGGGACACTAAATGAGGAAGAAGGAGGACATGCTTCAAGCAGCCACCGTGGCGGTGGTTTTTTAGAGCACCGCCAAAGGAGAGGTACAAGATACAATCAGAACCCACACCAGAATCAGGGCAGGGGTCAACACCAGTGGAACCAACCTCAGGAATACCTAAAAACAAGAAACCAGAGATATTGGCGATAACCCAAAAATTTCCCATCATTAATCTCTCCTCATATGATCTTAGTAAAACAGAAATAGACATCCTAGAAAGAGGATTTACATTTGCCCCCACAGCCAGAGTCAATCAATTTTCACTAGAAAAGGACTTGAAGGCATTTTTTCGGAAAATAAGATTAAATCGCTTCTTTGAGAACAATGAATACAGTAGACCAGAAAACATCTCTGGACTAAAGGGGAAATCTACCTTCACCCAAGCTATCACCCAAGTATGTAAAAATGTAGAAACCTTTGAACGGGTAGTAGAATCTAAGATCAGACAGGCCTTAAGAGAAGTGCATCCAGATTCGAACAATATGTCTTATGAACACAGGAGAGCCATGAGAACCCTAAAAAACAACTTTAATCTAGTTATAAAACCAGCCGATAAAGGCGGGGGAGTGGTGGTCTTTGATACCGCAGATTATGAGAGGAGAATGTCTATACTTCTTCAGGTTGAGGAACACTACATTAAAGTCCCAGATTCGAGATTGAATGAACTAAAAAGACAAGTACAGGCGCTCACAAAAGAGGCCAATGACAATGAATGGATCTGTGAGGCAGAATATAAATTTCTAAACAATGAGAATGCGATTACTCCAGCAATCTATGGACTGCCAAAAATCCATAAAAATGAGAGGAATCCACCCATGAGACCCATAGTTAGCTGTATTGGCTCACTATTGGAGCCTTTGAGCCAATATGTGGATGTATTCTTAAAACCATTGGTCCATAAACAACAATCATATGTACGTGACTCTGCACACATTATTTCTATGATCGAGGGGACCTGTTTCAATGTTAACAATCAGATCATGGTGACCCTCGACATAGAAGCATTATACACAAACATCCCCCAATTAGATACCATCAAAGTCATTGATGATATCCTGATAGAGGGGGAACTCCGAGGTGCAAATAAGGGATTTATCATGAATTGTATCGAATTGGTACTGACCAAAAATATGTTTTTATTCAAGGAAGACCTCTTCTTGCAACGCAAAGGTACCAGCATGGGAGCTACCTGTGCTCCTAGTTTGGCATGCCTTTATGTAGGCAGATTCGAGGAAAAACATATCTTCAATGAAGCGGCGCCTTTCTTTGAAAACATCCTATTATGGCGCCGCTTCATTGATGATATTTTCTTCATCTGGGCGGGTGATGAATCAACTTTGCTTGAATTCTTGGAGTGGCTAAACTTGGGCGACCCAAATCTCAAATTCACAGCAAACCACAGCAACAGTGCAGTGAATTTTTTAGATATAACCATTAAGGCCAATGAAGGACTCCTACAAGTGGAGTTATTCTCGAAACCCACAGACAAAAATACATTACTCCATTATACGAGTTATCACCCTCAAACCCAAAGAGACAACATCCCATTTGGGCAGTTTCTACGATTGAGGAGAAACTGCTCAACCCTCGATGATTTCTATAAACATGCTGCTATACTTCAAAGTAAACTATTAGAGAGAGGGTATCCTAAAAAATTGATTAAAAGGTCATTAAAGCGGGCTCGCTTCTATGACCGAGAAAGTATGTTAAAACCCAATGTAGAGGACAAAACAAAAAAGAAAGGGGAGGCTGAAAACAGAATTGTGTTTGTCTCCCAGTTCTCAAACATAAGCAACAAGCTTAAAAACATAGTCAACTCCAATTGGTGTATCATTAATGAAGGAAATGAGATTAAACTTCCAAAACCATTATTTGCGTTTAAACGTAATGAAAACATACGAAAAAATTTGGTCAGGACATATAGGGAGGAAGAATCTAGGACACAGAAAACCACTGAGGGCAATATGGCCTTGGGAAATTATAAATGTGGGAATTGCTCGATATGTGATAATTGTGTGGTCACAAAATCGTTGACACACAACGAACACACGATGGTCTCCAAACATCTGAATAACTGTAGAACCAAAAATGTGGTATACCTCCTACGCTGCCCATGTGGATTAGCATACGTGGGCGAGACAGGGAGAGAATTGAGACTAAGACTGCTAGAACACAGATCGGCTTTAAAAACAAAAAAACCTAATGCACCACTTGTAGAGCATTTCAATCTAATGAACCATAGACACAATGATTTTGAATGGTTCATTATAGAGAGGATAACGACTAGTAGGAGAGGTGGGAACCTTGACATCAAAAGGAAAAATAGAGAACAATGGTACATTTTTACTCTTAATACTGTGCATAAGGGATTAAATTCTAAAGAAGACTGGATGAAACTTGTGACATAAAAAATATAATAATTTTTTTTTTTCTCCTAACCAATTTATCTATACTGAAATCGTCCTCTTTATATAAAATTTTTTTTTCTTTAGTAAGAGTAGGATACTTCTGTTTCTGTACGATATCAATAAATACCAAACTAAAAGTATAATGGATTCATTTTTGAAAGGGAATAATTACTAGTCCTAATGTGGCTGTAGATTAAATTTAATCGACTTATTAACACAACTATCATCCTAACTTTGGGGTGGTGGCGCAAATTAGTGCCCGAGAAAATGTATACACCTTTACTGACATCAAAATAAAGGTTTATAATTAATGTTATCCATCTAAATAAGGAGGTGGCGCTGTCACACTTAAAGACACTATCAAAAATACGATGAAGTATAGTTTTCTATATCCACTCTAATATGGCGGGGACGCTACACTCTATACCACTGTAAATCAAGTGGCGGGATACATCTTTCCTTCCCCACTCCAAAATGGCAGCAACGGAAGGGACGTAATTAACGGCAAACTCAAGTGACGTGATACAACGACTCGGTACGCGTCTCCGTAGGATATAATGGGCGTAAGCATAGGGCGCCAATTTTAAGTTGGAGAAACAGACACTCTCGGAGGAATGAACACACAACCCCGACAAGCGGTAAGCCAATACAAACGAATGAACACTGGTTGTAGAAGAGGGAAATCGAGTATAATCTTGAGAATGCTAGAAACATTGGGGAGTGTAGAAGTTGACACTTTATCATGCGCGCTAATGACTATAAAAAATGTAGAATGTTGCATTCTTAGCACGCTAGAGAAGCCAATAGAGAATAGACATTAGGAAATAGAACCGCCTTTTTGAGAGTTATGGCTCGAGTGGTCCTTGCTTCATTAAGAGAGAAAAGGAGAGTAAACTGACAGGCAAACATAATCCAACACAACTGGGGTTATAAATGGCCAAATAGAATAGTCTATGATAAAACCACGATTTATGAAATGAGACTCCTTGGACATATTAACAGCAATAACACGCTGGTCCATTGATTAAATGCGCGGCAAATAAGCCTGGACATCTATTTCCAGCTTTAGATAACTAAGAGACAAGGGCTTAATGCGAAAATGAGAATGAATAATCAAAACTGATAATAACACGCTGGTCCATTGATTAAAAGCACGATAAATAAGCCTTGACATCTATTTCCAGCCTTAGATAACTAAGAGATTAGGGCTTAATGTGTAAATGAGAATGGATACTCAACACTGGTAGATATAATAGCTAATATACTGATCCTCATTATTTATAGAAATTACCCGGGAGACGACAAAACAGAGACTCGTCACGAGACAAAATAAGGATCTGCGAAATCACTATAACCACCGAGAGGATTTGCGCCTTTAGATAAGAGAAGGTGAGCACCATATGAAATAAAGAGTGTAGTCACCAATAATATTGAATGATAAAATAGATAGAACAAATCGTTCGTACTGATTTTTATCGTTCGAACAGACAATCCAGGAGACGATAAAACACTGATCTGCCCTGGTAAAAAACAAGGATACCCGATATATGGACGTATATCCTTAGAGAACATCTGCGCCCTCATACAAAATAAGGTGAGATTTATGTTATGAAATCACCCCTTACATCACCAGGAGACGTTAGAATAGCACTCCTTTCTTAATTTGTAGATACCTATACAATATATGTGTTTTATAGGGACCGTGATTACATCCGGATAATACCAAATATATGGATTCAAGACTATTGTTCCAAAATGCATAGTGACTAATAGGAAGCAGCTATCGCAAGCCTTCAGCCATCAACGAAGGACTCTTGAGGTACTCCCTTAGGGACAAGACACCTTTGACAGCATACTTTTGTATCGGTGAGTGTCATTATCACAATAGTGTACAAAACCGCTGAGTAATGTAATGCGGATTGGAAATCAATGCGTGGAATGAGGAGTGAATGGTTTTTGAAAGAAAAGAGACATGTTGCTGCAAAAAATCTGATGTTTTCTTGAAAATGAGTTAGAAAACCCCGCCAAATTGTATGAAGCATTTGTGTTGTTGATATATGTGAGATATGTCGCCGGTTTTAGGTATAACTCCCAATGTTAGAATGTAAATTAAGATATTTTTATGGGGCTCCACGTCAACCTGCAAAATGTGTATCATCTGAATTTGTTATGTTTTGATCTCATGGTTGACAATTATGTTTTATCATAGGCATATTCGATACCAGACTTGAATATAAACAGAGAAGGAGATAATATTCTATGTCCTGAAGAAGGTGGCTCTAGATGAAGTAAATGCCATCGAAACGCGCCGACGCTTGTGTTTAGTGTGTGTCAAATTGGGTAGAATTAGGGAAAGTCAGGGATTAGTGATTCATGCCTAACACTGTCTTCCTCAAATCCAGATTGACATTTGTATGACACATTGTTTGTCTATGTGTGTTCTCCTTGTTTTAGGAATATGCAAAAAAAAACTTTTTAATTGAAAAATTATTGTGTGTAATTTTATCATTTTTAAATTGTGTATGCATTTTTGTTTATCACATAGAATATTTTTTATGAATTAGCATTGCTAAATAAAGAATCTTTTTTATATTTGACACTATCTTTTGGGTTCACGACTGGTGCTTCATACAAACTTGGAGGAGAGTGGGTTATGTAAGTGTATACATGAGTCAGTGTGTTGTTTGATATAACAGCAATTGTTGAGTAATAGCCAAAAGGTAAAAAAATTTTATACATGATATCCTCCTTCCATAGGATATCATGGCTAAGTCAGTCCTGAAGCAGGTGTTAGGAAAGTAGTGATAACAGGTGATATCGCTACTTTTCCTGACGCTATGCTTCATAGCGTGGGGCTTGATGATAGGAGAAATGTCGCTAAGCGACATTTCTCCTATCATGTCAGGTCAGGAACGCCTACTTTGCATCTCATTAGTGATGCAAAGCTGGGCGTTAGAAATCCCCACGCTAAAGCAAGGTTTCACGCGTTAGCGTGACCTTGCTAATATAGCGATAACATTATCGAAAAGCGGCGATAATTTTTTATCGCCTCGTTGTAAATATGCCCCTAAAAAGGATGCAAGGACACATACTTGCCGAATTCCTCGCATAGCTCTAAAGCCTGAAGTGCATTCGCCACTTATACCAAAACGCACCCAAGCAGTCAAGTGGGTATACAGCTGTGACAGGAAGGAGATGGCATCTGTCGGGCTCCCATTTGATCCAGAGTCTGCCACAACTTAGCATGTTTGATCAAATCGAATGCTCTACTTAAGTCCGCAAAACATAAATATATGTGGATAGAAATTGGTCTGCAGCACTGTGCATCCGCACTATTCCCATTTGTGAAAACACGGACTATTGTGCTTTCAGCCCACGTTGTGGGAACATAACCTTTTACCACTGCTGTGCACACTTGTGTTAAAATGGGTCCCCAGAGTGCAGACATCAATGAGGGACCCGCCTGGGCCAGAGGCCTTCCAATTTGCACATTTTTCCAAAGCCAAAGCTATATTAACTTTTTTAAGTGTAAATGGGATTAAATAGGGAGGGCCTACAGAAAGTATTTAGTGAGAGAGGGGATCCACAGCTAGATTGTTGGGATAAACAATTCCACCATAGTGTGTTATCCAATCTGCTGGTAGGACATGTGTCTCTACAGCAGCGCCCGATGATTCCATAAGAAATGGCTGGTTGATTGTCTTCCAGAACTGGGTAGTATCACTTAGCTCAACAGCCGGCTCTAGGTTATCCCAGACCCTTTTGCGGGGTTGAGATTTCCTTATCTCAAGTGCCTACTTGTATAGTAATCGCTTAGTATTCACTTCCTCCCTGTTTCTTGGTGAAGCCTGTAAGGATCATTTTAGGTTTTGATTAGCACACGAGCAATGGTGATCAAACCGTCCTAACTTTTTTGGTTTGTCGACTTTGTTTCAAATTTTTAAACTGGCTGCTATTGTGGCTGTAAGCTTGCAAAAAGCGATAAGTATTTTGCATGAGCAGGTATCCCATTCAGTGCAGGTAAGAAACTTGTCTTTGTTGCTCTCTATAATCTTTTCTAGCATGTCACTTTCATTAATTCCTGTCCATCTAAGAGGTTTCCCATTATTACCTTCAATTTCAATATGGGCGGCTTTATCTTGGGTCTTTATATTAAGGACTAGAACTAGTGGTTAACGATCATTAAAAGAACTTGGCACAACCCTAAGTGAAGTGAGCATTGCCAGACCATGTTTGGATATTATGTTTGGATATTATGATGTGGTCGATAATTGAAAAATTACCCCCTGAACCCAGAAAGCATGGTATTTTCAGTTCCTGGGTTCTGCACCATCAGTTCTAGAGCATACTCATTAATCATTTCATTTAACATCTCCTTGTACGGTGTTGTGTAGTCCCTATAAACCTATATAGGATCTGCGCGCTTAGACAACATAGTCTGTGGGATTGGTGTCCAGAATGAATCTAGACACCGGGTATATTCGCCTGTATACCTAGCTAGCTCACAGTGCCACTGTAAACTCCTCTAACCAAATAGAGAATTGTTCCTGGCAACTATCAAACATGACAACTCTGTCCCATCAGGGATCATGGAAACAGTACAGTACTTTTCGCTCAGTCACTCATGCTCACTTTGGGGGTGATTACGATGGCGTAACGATCGCCACCGCCGCGACCATCACGCCATCGTAACGTGATTTTCCCACCTCCTTATCACGATGGCAGCGGGTATCGTGGTGGACGGAAAGTCCGTCTGCTGCTTTTCCGCCGGTCATAACGATTGCCGGCCTCCGGAGCTGGGGCTCATATATGGTGGCGGTGCCTAGCAGGCACTGCCATCCATATTATGATGGCGCGATTTCAAGGCCTTTCCATGGCAAAGGCTGGAGGGGATTTGCTATGGGGGCCTGTTGCGGGCCCCCAGGGGGGTCGGGGTGCACTCGGGGGGTACCATTAGTACCCCCCTACATGTCCATGCACAAGGTGGCAGGCACCACGCGGTGCCTGCCACGTTGTGCATGGAAATGCACAACATGGCATTTTGTCATTGCGGCGGTTGCTGCAGCCAGCAGCAACCGCCGCAATATTAAAATGCCAGATGTGACCGCCGCGGTGGCCGTCGCATCATGATCAGGGGTGCGGGACAACTGCATGGCAGGCAGGCGGTCCCGTTACCACTAGGATGGTGGGCGGACCCAGTACCGCCCGCCATCCTAATAGGCCCCTAAGTCTCAGAGAGATACGCAGAATAAATGGGGGGAACGTTTTCTATAAGCATTTATTGAACCAGCATCATTCTAGTGTGAAATAGGGATGCTGAAACAACCATAAGACAGAAACAGATATAAATGATATTAAGCACCAACAGAGTAAATGGATGGTAGATCTCTACCAAAGTGCTAAAATAATGAATACAGGTAAGTACATAAATATGACAGTCATAATGTGTACTCCTATGATGCAACCCTAACTAGATGTACCTAAGTGTACCTAACATGTATGTAGGTGTAGAGCCAAGAATCCCCCTAGGCTGAAGCCAACCCCATTACCTGAAGTGAGAGACTGTGGGACCCCGTCTTGGTCTCGAGATGGACACCCCGTGAGGGATGTCAGACCACTGCGAGCTGGAGTGTCTGCGTGCAGGAACCTCAGCGTCTCGCATCAGTGTGTCAGCATGAAAGTCTTTCTCCTCTGCTTGCCTGGCAAAGAGATGGTGGATATATACCCAAAAGGTCCCCTCACGGGATTCTACCTTGCTGTGTCATGTCGGTCGTGGATAATAGAAGGGATGACCCTTATTCATAGTTATTATGTAGAGGATGGTAATCCTTCTGTGATTCTGGGAATCTTTATGCATAATTAATGAGGCTAGTTTTCGAGGAAAACCACACAACATCTTATGCAGTGCTTAACTAGGTAAAAGGTCAATACCAAAACCCATTATGGTGTAGGTGAAAGGTTGGGAGAATACTCGGTTCTGTATTGGGGTACCCTATGAAACATAAGAATGGGTCATGTAAAAGAAGAGGTTGACAATTCCTAGGATCATCCAAATACCCAGAGACCTCATCTGTTACTGCTTGACATTTAATGATCTTAAAATCCCCAACCCAGATATAGACATATGCTGCCTTAGTGCTGCCAGCAAGTGCTTTTAGCTTTTTCCTTAAATCAGAAACTACCATACATTTAGTAGAGTCAAACCTTTTATTATAGTAGTTCATCAGCCCAAAACACTCTTTTTCCTTGGATTGTAAATCTAAAATCTAAAAGTAGGGTGAACTAGTGTAAGATTTCATCAGTGTTAGAGGGGTAAAGTCAATATTAATACCACTAAACCCCCTTTTCCTCTTCCGCTGAGGGATGGTGTGGCTGGCGCAATACTAGGGAACAGCCTTCAATAAGGAACGACCCCTTGTGCCATGTTTCGGGAAGGCAAATCAGTTGTGATGTCTTTATAGCCTCCTGCCATTCAGAATTCAACAGTTTATTTTTGACTCCTGAAATGTTCCATGTCATGATTGTTCTTTTCTTACCCTGGGGGATGATTTGCGGACACTCAGTTCCTGCTATGTACCCTGCAGTCGTCTTTTCCCCTTGTGCAGTTGGTATTGTCTCCACCTGCCAAAGAGCCTAATTGCCAGTCCCAATCCTTGCAACTAATAAGGTGAGCACATCTATTTCTGCTTCTCCAGGTGTTCTCCTTAAGTTGATTAGCGGCAGGATATCTTGGGCAATGATCATGTTGGATGGAATAGCCTGTATAGGGATTATAAAAAAGGCAATTGGTACAGCTTTAATTTTCTCCCCCATAGCCACCCTACTGCGCTGTGTATGCTTTTGGTTACAGAAAAGAAGTGTAACGGACGGCAAAAATAAGCTATACAATCTCCCTGGCCTTGTTTTTTTGTGAGACCCACCCACGCTACCCGTTTCACCATAATTATGTCCTGATTTATAGCATTAGGCGTATATATCCGATATGACAACCAATGTACCACTTTGTTGTGTTAGTCCCTCTGTTACACATAAGTCTAGTTTTGGGACATCCTTCAAGACAATCACATATAGGTGCCGATTCCGATCCGGGTCAGAAAGCACTCCGACAGAGCCGGATCCGGAGTGTATTCCAACCGAACCGGAGTCCTGCAGTCCGACCAAGCGAGTACGATGCGGCCGTATGCTGCCAGACTCAGTTCGGTCGGACTCCCGTAGAAGCCAACGGGAGCCGATCGTACGACGCGTACATGGGCTCCCATTGACTGAATGGGTACGTCTAGCGCAAGGGCGCCCCCTACAGTGGGTACGCGTCGGTGCCATCCGCACCGTACATGCCTGTGTTGGGTGGACCCTTGGGTCTCCCCCTGTGTCCGAGTCGTAGGGCTGCGGGTGACAGGGAGTCCAACGCGGACCCCCATAGGCAACCACCCGGACGTTTTGAGAGCCGGACACTCCGGCTTGCACAGGCTGTCCGACGCGTGCATCATACTGGCTCGGTCGTAAATCGCATCCATTGCACGCCAAGGTTAGCTTCTGATCGAGACGTACGGAGCAGTTCGGACCCGGGAACGACTCGGTCGGTGAATTTCACGTAGCTCGCATCGTACTTGCTCGATCGTACAGTTGTACGAGTCGGGCGGAAAACACGCGTACGGCTCGTAGTTTTTCCATCCGGATCGCGTTCGGTGCCCTTCTGACCCAGATCGGAATCGGCCCCATAGTGTTCCGTCTGGAGATAGATTCAAAATGTCCTTGGCAGAGTCAAATGGCCTTGCTTACTTCTGGCCCTTCTACGAACAGGTTTAGGATTGGCATTTGAGGAGGAGGGGAGGGGCTCTCCTTTGGTCTTATGATAATATTAGAGTGTAAAGTGTTAGAAGGTATCACCTCCTTAACTTGGTCCTTTGTTGTCGACGGTAGCTGGGCCAATGTGGCACACTTTTGGAAGTCAGTTGGTTTTATATGCACAAAGTCGGTCGTTTTGTGAAAACTCAAAAAGTCTTTGACAGTCAGTTTGAGTGTGGCCACTCGATCCTTATTTTGAAAAGTTTTATATTTTTATGTATTTATAATTTTTAATTTATTTAGCATTTTCCTTTAGTTTATTTGTTTTGGTTGTGGAATAGTATTTTCTTTAAAGTTTATTATCTAGCAATTTGTTCTGAGTTTAGTTGGTTTTGGAGTTGGAATAGTAATTTTCTATGGTTTATTATCCAGCACTTTCCCTGAGTTTAGTTAGTTTTGGAGCTGGAATCATAATTATTTTCAGTTTATTATCCAGCACTTTCCCAGAGTTTAGTTGGTTTTGGAGTTGGAATATGAATTATTTATGTTTTATTATCCAGCACATTCCCTGAGTTTAGTTGGCTTTGGAGTTAGGAATAGTATTTTTTTTGGGTGTATTACCCAGCACTTTCCCTGAGTTTAGTTGGTTTTGGAGTTGGAATAGTAATTTGTTATGGTTTATTACCCAGCACTTTACCTGAGTTTAGTTGGTTTTGGAGTTGGAATAACAATTTCTTTTGGCTCAATACCCAGCACTTTCCCTTAGTTTAGTTGGTTTTGGAGTTAGGAATAGTAAATATTTATAGTTTATTATGTAGTCTCTTTTAGAGTTAATATGTTCAAATAAAAAAGGAGATCTATGTTAGTTTTTATTGTAAATGCTTTTATTTGCAAACACAAGTATTTATTTTTGTTGTTCACAATAAATCAAGCAATAAAATAAAAAAAATCATATTTGGTTTTGTTATACAATTTTTTAATATATTGATAAATGATTCAGAAATGTTATTTAGAATTTATTATAAATTATAATATATTTTTAATATACAATTTCATGTACATTTGCAAAATTAAAAATATATTCTTACATACATATTTTTGTAAACAGTTTAAAAAAATTGTACATTTTTCTGAAGTATAGTGATGTAATAGTAAAGTAAATATATTTTCAGTTCTTTTGTTATAAGTGTTTTGATTTTAATTATGTATCCTTTTTTATAAAAAGTAAATATTTTAGTACATTTGTTTTGACTTTTTTTAATACATTTATATAATTTTATTTTTGTTGTAAAGTTATATAATATGTATTTTACAAAGTTGTAGTTTGTACATTTTGTTTTTATTCTTTAGTATATTAAATATTATTATTAAAAAATGTATTTAATATATTAAAATATTAGAGTTTTATTTACAAATATATTTTTGCATCATATATTTTTTTAATTAAACATTGTTATATTGGTTGCACATTTCCAATAGTCTTATTGTAATGTTATATGTTGAAGGTGAGAACATCAAACAAACCTACATTTTAATATATATTAAATATTACTTTTTTAGTTTTTTTGGATAATATAATATTTAATATATATTTTACAATTTTCTAAAAAAAATTGTACATTAAAAAAAAACATTTAATTTTTAGGATTTCAAACTTTTTCCGGGCCATTTTTTTCCATTTCTCACTTTTCTGTCTATCTGTTTCGTTTTTAGGTCATTTTGCAAGACGGAACCTTGTGGTTGGGAGCTGTGTTTCGTCGGTTATGGTAAGTTTAATATAATTTACTTTTAAGGTTGTTTTTAGGGTAGGGGCGTTGTACTAGTAGTTTAGTTAGATTTGTTAGGGCGTTAAATGTTCGTTTTTTGTGTAGTTAGGAGTTGTTTTGGTAGTTTAGTGTTTGATGTGTTTGACGTAGTTATGTAGTGTTAGTTATGTGTTGTCTAATTATGTTATGTTGGTTTTAATGTTGAAATTAATTGTTTGTGGGTTTATATATGTTATTGTGGGAGGGTGTTTGTTTTTTTTACAAGTTTTCAGTTTAGTGAATGGATAATGCTGAAGATGCGTTTCTTTTTTTGTTTTTTAAGGAAAATGTTTGTTTTTTAAGCAAATTGCTCTTTTACATTTCCTTTTATGTTTCGGGCTTTTTGGAACATTTTTTTTTCTAAGCTAATTTTCGGGTTTTTTGAGGGTTTTGTTATTGAGAGGATTGCGTCGTTGGAGCCTTTTTTCTACAGTTGTAGTTTTGCATTTTTTGGGGGCTTTCATTTTGGATGGATTCATCTTTTGATTTATCTATTATGGAGTTGTCCGTTTCCGAGGCCCGCCTACTGCGACATAACGGTAAGTTGTTTTTTATTATTAAGGGTGCAAAATGTTTTTGGTAATATTTGGTTTGCTTGTTTCTTTTTTATTTTAGTAATTATATTATGTCATATATTGATATGTTCGTTTTTCATTTTTGAATGACATACTTATAATTATTAATTTAAAAAAGAGTAGAATTATCTTATTTAAATGTTTTGTATATTTTAAATGCATAAGATGTTTTTGTTTAAAGTATGGGTTTAGCAATTATGTCTAGGTATTCTAGCCCTTTGGTGTTTGGAAATAGTTGATTTTTGTGTTGTAGGTATTCATACATTGCTTTTGTTTGCTTACTGAGTTTAGGGCTTATTTTAGTTAGGGATTGCTCTAGTCTTAGCTCTTGATAGCTCTGTTCTTTTTTGATGGCTTCTATTAGTTTGTGTGAGGTTGGTTGTCCTCTTCCTATTGTGGCTTGCAAGGCATTATGCCATCCTTCCACCGTGTTATTAGTTTTAGCTTTTTGAGCTAGACCTTCCACTAGGCGATTTGGTACTTTGGTTGCCTTCGATGCACCTATGTAGCCTTCCCACCCAGGTGTCTTCAAAGTAGTCTAGGAGGGGAGTTAGTTTTGTTTCATTGGCTTGGAAGAAAGGGATTTCAAGGAGTATATTACAGTGGTTGGCTGCTTCCGTTGCTGGTACATAGGCCAGGGCTATTATTGTTTGATCTGGTAAGCAAAGTTGCTATTTGTGGCGAAATCTATACTTAGAGTACATTTTTCGAAGTGTCTCCAGATATTTTGGTGAAGTGATAATAGCAACATTGTATTGCAGTGTGTGGGTATATTTTTTTAATTACCTGAATCAATGTTTGTCAAAGTCAATGATTATTTTTTGTGGGAAGTAGTTGTTGATGTGTTGTTTTATTATTGTAAGGAGTTCTATGTAGGTGGTATTTTGTTTGTTGGGGAGTAGTGCATATATGAAGTGTATGTTAGTATCCTCATATTCGCCATGGATGGTATAGAGTTGGTAAAAAGGTTTGGGGCAAACTATGAATGTATCATCCATCATCCATGTTTCACAGTTTTTTAACTTTTGAATGTTGTTGTTGGTGACAAAGATAATAATTTGTTTTCTATGTCACGAAGAATTAATTTCTCATCTTTGTGGGTGATAGTGTATTCCTGTACAATTTCTATTTCTGTAAAAGATTGGGGGGTGTGTTGTGTTTGAGCAGTAGCTCTTTTAGTTCTGGCTATTACATATTTAGAGTGGGGATGGATGGTAGTTGTCCTGTGACATGTTCAGAAACCCTAGTTAATCATTTTTTTAAATATTTCGGTACTGGTTTGTTGGGAGCTGGTGCTTGCTTCTCTGATGGTTTCTAAAGGATCTCTGACCTCGATTTCTGTGACAATGGGGGTATAGTTGTGTTCCCTGACATAAATAACATTTGTTTCGACTGGCTCTCCCATAGCAGGAATTGGAGTAGTATTTAATACATTTCCAATGTGTTTTGTTTCCTGTTAAATTTTTCTTGCATGTATATATAGCCCATGTAGCACAGAAGTACTATTCCCTTTTGTGATGTGATGAATTTTGCTCTTCTGCAATTTTTAGTCTCTTTGTGAACATATGTATATATATTTTTATTAATTATAAAGTCTTGAACATGTTTTTATAATTGTTATATTTGAAAAGAAACTCACACTTGTCTTCCTTTAATATTCTGTTGGGGTAAAAGGAAAATGATATTTTTATTGAAGTGTTACATTTAATTAGATTATTTCATTTATTTAGTCTCTATTTTTATTTTGGGGTCGATTCCGATCTGGGTCAGACAGCTCTCCGAGAGCTGTTCATAGCCTTACCTTGTGACCGACTCGTACCCGGAGCCGGTCCGTCCTGGTGATGAAGTACGATGCGCTTAACTGACAAAAATCCGACCGACATGTAGGCTGTGATTCAAGCTTCATTCTCCGTCCGAGCCGTACCTCTGAACGCCGAACCGAGTCGCCCGGTAGCAGTATCCATAGCAGTTTCTGGCCGGACAAGTACGATGCGCAAATCATACGCGCCGGACGGGACACCACGTACGGCACATCACAGCATCCGGAAAAGAAGCATATCAGGTACGATTCGCGCCAGAACTCAATCCACGGCTACGAGACGGACCAGCTTGCAACGGGTACGAGACAGAGCAACAAGCAGCGTGTACGAGACGAACACATCATGAATCCCATTGCGCAGGTCATACCAGTACTGTACATCTATGACCGGATCAGGAACCAAAGCGGACGGCGCAGACGGTAAGTCAGATACCCACCACACAAACAAAGGACACATACCCTCCAAATGTCACACACACCCAGGAGATCCATATCCTGGCCACTAGCAACAGGCCACCACAGGGGTTGCATTGCCAGCACCACTACCACCCCCACTCATAGGGCTTATGTTGCCCATCACTACTGCCACCCCCACTCATAGGGCTTATGTTGCCCATCACTACTGCCACCCCCACTCATAGGGTTTATGTTGCCCATCACTACTGCCACCCCCACTCATAGGGCTTATGTTGCCCATCACTACTGCCACCCCCACCCATATGGCTTATGTTGCCCATCACTACTGCCACCCCCACCCATAGGGTTTATGTTGCCCATCACTCCTGCCACCCTCACTCATCGGGCTTATGTTGCCCATCACTACTGCCATCCCCACCCATAGGGGACCTGTTGCCCAGCACTCCTGCCACCCCCACCCATAGGGGACCTGTTGCCCAGCACTCCTGCCACCCTCACCCATAGGGCTTATGTTGCCCATCACTACTGCCACCCCCACTCATAGGGCTTATGTTGCCCATCACTACTGCCACCCCCACCCATAGGGCTTATGTTGCCCATCACTACTGCCACCCCCACTCATAGGGCTTATGTTGCCCATCACTACTGCCACCCCCACCCATAGGGCTTATGTTGCCCATCACTACTGCCACCCCCACTCATAGGGCTTATGTTGCCCATCACTACTGCCACCCCCACTCATAGGGCTTATGTTGCCCATCACTACTGCCACCCCCACCCATAGGGGACCTGCTGCCCAGCACTCCTGCCACCCCCACCCATAGGAGACCGGTTGCCCAGCACTCCTGCCACCCCCACCCATAGGGCTCATGTTGCCCATCACTACTGTCACCCCCACTCATAGGGTTTATGTTGCCCATCACTCCTGCCACCCCCACTCATCGGGCTTATGTTGCCCATCACTACTGCCATCCCCACCCATAAGGGACCTGTTGCCCAGCACTCCCGCCACCCCCACCCATAGGGGACCTGTTGCCCAGCACTCCTGCCACCCACACCCATAGGGCTTATGTTGCCCATCACTACTGCCACCCCCACTCATAGGGCTTATGTTGCCCATCACTACTGCCACCCCCACCCATAGGGCTTATGTTGCCCATCACTACTGCCACCCCCACCCATAGGGGACCTGTTGCCTATCACTCCTGCCACCCCCACCTATAGGGGACCTGTTGCCCATCACCCCTGCCACCCCCATCCATAGGATGGGTGATGCGCCACACATCCATCATACACCAACATAAGTTATGTCAGCAAAATACATCCCCCCTAACATCATGACAACCGTGTGTAGTCTGTGACAAATGCCCACAACAGTGATTATGACTGCGAACATACAATGTAAATACCATCACATGTGTGACAAAAAACTGAGTGTGGCCTACCCAAGGCAAGCATCACTATAGCACTGTGTCAATGTAAAAATAAGACCCCCTCACTTTGTAGAACAAAAGTTAAGTGTGTGGTTCCAAACTGCAGCAAATGTTGAGCATTGTGGTGATGGGGTCTAAAACCCCCCTCATCGCAGTGACCAAAAGGTAAGTGTCATCATGGTCAAAGCTGCAACTGCCAAACTGCATGTATGATTCCTGCTCCCAACACATGAAACACTTTTGGGGCAAAGTAGTGGTTATGTTCCATACCCACAGAGATGTGGTGAGGCTAACAGTGCTTTTAAAACCTAACATACTCTTGGCCATGTGCAGACAAGCACCACCCATGGAGGCTGACAATGTATACAGTGTACAATGACACAAAAGCAGAAGTGACCATCACAAAGCATACATACATCCCGAAAATAGACACACAAATTAAAACAACCTGTGTAGACTGTAGGTGTCAGGTCACAAACTCCCATTCCATGCCAGCAATGGGACCTAACAACCAGGATAAATGTGCAGAATGATGTGATATGACTCACAGGGACAGCAGGGTAAATCACAAAAACAACATCCAGACAATGGCCCACAACAGCAATATCAATGCACTGGTGCAGATGCACAAACACAAACAGGCAACCTCACACTGCACATCTGACACAACATGTGTGTGTGTGTCTCAGTATCCCCAGGCAACTACACAACACATGAGGGGGGCTGAACCACAGTGAGACAGATGTGGACACAGTGCCATACAAAAGTAAACCATCAATGGTCCCCCCTTAGTGGGCAATCGGGCATTGTGAGATGAGAGGGAGCACAACAGACACATATGACACAAGCTGGAATGAACAGCAACTAACACAGCAAGAGACTGACACACAACAGCACTACCCCCAGGGACCAGACATTTGGGTGACACAAGCATGCATGACACGTCCACTGTGCTGACAAAGGTAGATGTCGTACAAACTGTGAAACCCAGACATGTGTCGTGTGCCACAAACGTACATCACACCTACACAAACACAAATCACTCAGCATGGCCAGTCATCCATACAAACGGGAGCTAGGGGCCCATCAATGCAAACATTTACATCAGTCCACCCTCAACACTACACACCCTGAACTGCACCAATGTGCATCTGTGAAGCCCACATGGACAGGTGACATTGCACATGCACCCATGACAAACACAGTAATGTTGGGAGGAACTAAGGTGCACAGACTCATCACACAAGGACAGTTTACAACCCTGGTAAATGACAGACATACTGAACAGTATGCGGTACATGGCCATGACGTCAAAGCTCACGTAACCTTCCGAATACCTGCCACAGTCCCAGGACAATGCAGCAGCCAAGGCGAACCACAAGGCACACATGCTGACACCTGCAAACATTGCAGCCCTGAACCAGACAAGTGGGAGCAGTCACAGACACATACACATGTCTCAATCACTGAAAGGTACCACCTAGGGACAACTACATGATATTGCGAACAAACAGGTGCCTTGTGGACCCCTGACTGTGTCCCATCTAAGTCTGACCACATCATCACCACTCAGAACTGACAAATCCCAATGATGAAACACCAATAGTGTGTCATGCACCCCCACATCTGGTAGCTCATGGCAAAGTTGTGGGATGAACACAGTACAACTCAGCAAGCATCAACAACAGGAACATATCAAGGCAACACTGCTTGTGTATGAAAAGGGATGTGGACACACACACACATGCTCACACAACACACACCAGGGGCCCAGGCAATGTCACGGAACAACACACTTACTTGAGGGGACTCAACTCCTGTGGAAGCTCAGCTGTGCCAAACATAGTCCCAGCAGGTCTCAGTCATGTCCGCAGAACACTTGGTCAGTCAGCCATCAGTTACCACACAATGAAGGCTCTGGTCACAACAGCCTGTGTACGGGAGTGTCCCTTAAGTCATCTGCACATACTCAATACATATGTCCAGCAAGTTGCACAGAGGACCCAGTTACTCCTACACCAATGATGCCCACACTTACATGTCCAGTGGAGATGCGCCCACAGTCAGGGAAATAGACACATTGAACAATGGGAAGTACATCATATGTTCATGTGTGCAAGCCACAGATGTGACCATGCAAATGAGATGTTTACAGAGATGTCCACAAATTGTTAATCATGACACACCCATTTAGCTGAAAAGGATTATATGGATAACGACCAGAATAGGATACATATCTCATGGACCACATGGAGTACCTCACATCAACACCTCAGTATTCAACATTGGAAATCCAGCATTACAACTGCAAGATCATGCTAAACATCATCAACATAATGTACAGCTAAATCAAATTCACAAGGATAAAGAAAAATGCTTTATTCAGCAATTTTAAAATGCAAAGTCCTTTCAAAATAAAGGCCAATGGCCAGTCCATATCCAAATGTCAAAAAGTTAACTTGATTGACAACTGTCACACGTTGCTTGCCTGCACTGGTAAGGCCAGGGGACATCCCCTCGGAGAGGCATACACGGGGGCACACCAGGCACTGCAGGGACAGGATCAGGGCGCAGCAGAAGGAGGCAGTGAAGGGGTGGTGGATGCAGGAGAGTCACTGGCAACTGCAGTGGAGCTGACTGAAGTAGTGGGTGCAGTCACAACTGTGGGGCACAAGTCAGATGAGGTGGGTGCCAGCACAACTGCAGTGGGCAGGACAGATGGAGTGGACTTGGTCACCACTGCAGTGCTCAAGTCCGACGGGGTGGTCGTGGACTCCACTGCAGTGCCTAACTCAATGGGAGCGGAATGGGGTTCAGGTGAGGTCAGAAGGACAGAGGGGGGGGACACGGTCCCCACATCATTGGCACTAACTGTCTGACCGGGGGTGGAAGAGCAAGTGGTGGGGGAGGTCCTCAGCATTTTGGGGGTGGTGTATCTGTGGGTGGGGGAACCTGGGCAGGGTGTGGCGGGGGAACCTGTGGAGTGGTGGCCTGGGGGATGGAGGACAGAGACTTCGTCGTGGAGCTGCGGGTCGGGGGTGGGGTCTTGCTCTTCCGGCTCTGGGGGACTTGCGGGTAGGGGCCTCAGCCTGACTGTGCCTGGGGAGGGTGTCTGGGTATGAGGGGCACTCCCCTCTGTGTGTGGGGACTTCCTATTCCCCTTGTAAGATGGATCTGCTGGGTCGGTGGGGAAGAGGCCAAGGTCACAGAGGAAGAGCTTCTGTGGAGATGGGGTTGCAGGTGAGGCAAGGGAAGGGGGCTTTGAGGGGGAGGCATTGGAGGACTGCAGTGTGGTTGTGGATGACTGTGTGTGTGTCTGCAAACCATCCCCTGTGAGTGTGGCATCATTCCCCTGCGCTTGCTTGTGTTTGTGTGCTGCCCTGTCTGTGGGTTTGTGAGAATGTGCAGGTGTGTGTGTGCTTGGGACAGGTAGGGTGCTAGGAATCGTGGGTGGGGCTGGGGTAGGAGGGGTGCGGGACTGTTGGAAGAGGGACACTGCTGCCATCAGGGAGGAGGCCACGGACTGATTGGTCCTCTGTAGGACAGACATGCCCGATGAAATGCCCTCCATGAACGACACCAGTTGTGTCAACAGACTGGTGTGTGCATGGAGGACACGCAGCATTGATGTCTGCCCTACATGGATCTGTCGACACAGACTCCTCACTCAGGGCAGCAGGGGACACAGGGGCAGGGGGTGCGGTGCCTGGCACAAAGGAGACATGCTCCCGAACACGGGAGCCTCCACGGACCTCTGGGATGGGAGGGTGGTGATGGTGGTGGTGGGGGTGGTGGCGGGGACAGCCTCACTAGCTGGGGTTTGGTGGCTGGTGACACCCGCCTCCACAAGGGAGTCATCCTCCGAGCTGCTGTGGCCCTCAGCTGGGGTGCATGTTGCTGAGGACTCCTTGGTGTGGCTCCACTCGCCCTCCGTGCCACTGGGTCCCTCCGACTCCTCGTCTTCTGTCCCAGTCAGGCTCTGTGGCTCCTCCTGGTCCGTGGAGCTGTCCCCTCCTGTGGCCTTGGATGTATGTGGATAGAATTAGGATAAAAGAGAACAACATCAGTCACCTGCACTGACTGCACACACCACAGTGAGTACATCACATCACAGTGCAAGCCCTGGCATCATCAGCTGAACACTGCTCAAAGTTCTCACACTGTTTAGAATAACCCAATTGTCAGTCTCACCATCAACCATGGCACTCATATCCCTCCTGGACTTGCACCCATATGTCTGTTGCATGTTGGATGCTAATACCCCAATGTGCCGACATGCACCACCTACACATTTGTTGGACATGCAAGTGAACATGTAGGAGTATGTCACTATACACACATCACATCTCTTGCCACTGACTCAGTACAGGTGTCAGGATGAAGGGATGGGCAGAGTCTCATTTTACATGCTTGTGATGCATGCCAGCAACCCACACTATGATGTTCTCATGTCCTGATAGTCAATGCCACAATGGGGTGAATGGGGCACATTTGAACACAATGCAGGATCACTTATAGCAAATTAAATGCCATGGCACTGGCATGCCTGGAAAGTCACTCAACACTGTCTCCTGCCACAGGGGCAAGGCATCCAGACAACAACAGTATGTACTGTGTCACAATCATAGCTCATGGGTAAAGCAAACTCTGCAGCTGACAAGTGCACTTGCCCATCCCCTGCAAACAACATATCCCGGACCCAGAAGACCCCACATCATACAAAACAGACATATGAGTCTCTGCGAACACAACTCCCTGTACATTAGCACATCACAGTCTGCTGTGCATGTAACACAGCTGCCTGAAGTGCACAGTTGCATACACCATTGTGCACTGCCAAGTGATTACACACCTATATGTCACACAGGTATTGTCTATCATAGTCACATCTCAGATGTCCTGTTGACCCTCAAACTCATGAACACCCCAGTTGTCAGGAAAAGGAAGCCACACCACAATGACACAGAGGCATACACCTGAAGGCACATGTCACTAAGCACAACCTGTAAGTTGATACACAGGAGTGGGATTACAGAGTGTTTCTAAATGCCCTTGAGTAGGCATGACTGCCCAGGTCTAAATGAAACAGTGTTTAGCCCTGGACAGTAGTCAGGTGGCTAAGCAAGTGTGACACACTTGACATACATACTCCTGAGGCACACACATTGGAGTGCCCTGCTGCATGGGTTTGTTTGAAATACCCCAGCCACATGTTGCAAGTCAGACCAGCAATTGTAACACATATCAAGGGCACACACAGATCACATGATCTCAGGCATTGTGTAAACAATTGATCCACCTATGAAACACACAACAGAGTCACAGTAACAGATGCTGTCCGGAAGCTGAAGCATAACTGACTGCTGAGACACAGTGCCCTAGTGACACAAGCAACAGACTGTAGGGTCCACACCTGTGGATCAGATGAGGAGGGTGCATCACATAATTGAGGGACCTGAGTATTGGACTACAAGACCTACGTAATGAGGAAGTGTGACCAGGCCAAAAGACTGCAATTAGCATGTCAGACATAGTACACAGATTAGGCATGGACTTACCCCCTCCTTGCTGCTGTCTGGTCTTCAGCTGCCCATCCAGGTCCGGGAAGACCTACGCTAGGATCCTGAGCATGTGGGGGGCAGGGTCCGGTGTCCGCCCCTCCTGCGAGGAGGCGACAGCTTCAGCTGGACCCTTGCGATCCTCCTGGTCCAGCCCCGAAGGTCCTGCCACCTCTTCTGGCAGTTGCAGATCCGGCGCTTGTAGACCCCCACTGATCGAACTGCCCGGGCGATGGTCAGCCATATCTCCTGCTTCTGGTGGGCATCAACCTGTGAGGATGACAAAGTTAAAAGTCCTTTAAAACACATGGCCCATATTTGTGCTGCACACAGTTGGATATACATGTCGTCATCACAAAGGGAAATGAGTTACACAGGTAGTGCACCCATGGGAAAGGACAAATGCTATGCATGTCTGACATGTTAACAATGCCTGGGAAGTTTAAGCTTGCACAAATGCACTTTAGCTGCAGAAAACCTGTTCATTACATGTACCTACAAACTTTGGGGGATGAAAGTACTCAGTGAGTTTGCTTGCCACTGGTGTACACACTGCTAGTACTGCTAGTCAGACAACATGCACAATTAGGAAGGCAGTGGACTGCACACTCACCTGCTCCCCTGGTTTCCCATACAGCTTGCTGTACTGTGGAAGGAGCCCGTCCAGCAGGGCCTGGTTCTCTTCCTCAGTGAAGGCTGGGCCATCTCCAGAGTACGTGCCATAGCAGTAGCCAGAGGATGCAGAAACAGCAGCAGTGGTAGCAGGGATGTGGTCCAGTAGCATATAGTGCAGGCACGTAAGCTCCCTGGGGGCCAGCCAGCCATATATCTGTGCTGCAGAGGCAGAATCTGTGCCATGTGTCCCAAGTGATAGGTCCAACACAGTTGCATTGTATGAATCTGGCCAATTCATGGAAATGTACGATTCGTACACGTCTTCCGCATCGTTCAAATCTTCACCTTCATAAAACCCTAGGAATTGCAACATTGTTGTACGCATCCAACTGAATTTCCAGCGCATGACTCGTACAAGTTTTGAATCTGCATCCGTCTCCATGACAGTCCAGAGCCAATGGGTGCGCCCAGCTCGGTCAACTGACTGTACAACGCGTAGTTTGAATATACACACGCACCTGTCTCCATATGATTCAATGGCCAAGGCGTATGCCGGTCTCGGACCATGCCTGCCCGACGCGTATGCATGCTAGTCACCCGCATCGGACTTCTTTGTAGTCAATGGCTAAGCGTACACATGGCTCGGTCCTGAACTGTGCAATGCGTACGCATAGTCACCCACGTCGGACCTCATTGCAGTCAATGGCTAAGCATACGCACGGCTCGGTCCTGAACTGTGCAATGCGTACGCATAGTCACCCGCATCGGACCTCATTGCAGTCAATGGCTAAGCGTACGCACGGCTCGGTCCTGAACTGTGCAATGCGTACGCATAGTCACCCGCGTCGGACCTCATTGCGGTCAATGGCTAAGAATACGCACAGCTTGGTCCTGAACTGTGCAATGCGTACGCATAGTCACCCGTGTCGGACCTCATTGTAGTCAATGGCTAAGCGTACGTACGGCTTGGTCCTGAACTGTGCAATGCGTACGCATAGTCACCCGTGTCGGACCTGATTGTAGTCAATGGCTAAGCACACGCACGGCTCGATCCTGAATTGTGCAATGCGTATGCAGAGTCACCCGCGTCGGACCTCATTGGTGTGACTATTTGACGGCTTCAACACACAATTACTTTCCAGGGACTCAGGGCACACTTACCACACTACAGCCTTGGCCACACAGTGTCCCATGGCATGTAAGGCTGCATTCCCTGTGTGTTGGGGGGGCAACATTTGGTTTGTTGTGTGGCACTTTTGTGCAGCCACTCCCAGGCTGTGCACGTGTTCATAGGGACAGAATCCTTTTTGTGTTGTGCACATTACCACTGTGATGTGCAACTGTACAGTTATGGACATGAGTCATGGACACAGTTTCATGTTGGATATGTTTAGGACATGTCACATACACCCCGAGTCCTGGGGGTGATGGTATGTATGTCACAGGGAGACCTATAGCCCCAATTCTGATGTACACCCACAGTCTGTGTGCATGTTGTATCTCAGATGTGGCTGATCAAATGTGCCCAATGGGAGACAGTCCAAATCCATGTGGTTTGTGCATCAACATTGATGTTGTGTGTGTGTGTCTTTGAGACTTACATGTAGGGCCTGGAGAGACAACAGTGGCCACAATCTGTTGTACTCACGGTTGCCTTGTGGTATGTACATGACACACCATGTCATGCCAGTGTCCATGTGGCAATACAGGGAACCTGGGTATCTGCATGGCAAAGATCTGTGATGCCTGGGAGACATCAGGCCTCACTTGTCACTGTGGTGTGTGTTTGTAATGTCACAGCAGTACATAGGTAGGGTGACACAGCCCAATGATTGGCCATTGCACTACATGGAACTTATGTGGACATGTGGACTTGAGATGTGAGGTGATGGGCATGTAGGTGACATATGTGTCCATGCCCAACAGCACACACCTCAGTACATTGTGTATTGTCATGATGTATCATGTGATATTTTGCTTGGTCATAGCCACATGGGTGGATGAATCGACAATCTTCCTTTGTGCATCTCTGTTCTGCAGGGCACCAGCTGTCCATAGACCGCTCCCAGACCTTGAAACCATGCAGGAACGTGACTGCATCCGACGGTACCACTTCACCAGGCCACTGATTGAGGAGTTGGCGGAGCAGTTGGCGCCACATCTGCTACCTGGCCGGACATACCCTACAGCACTGAACCCAGAGGTGAAGGTGATGGCAGCCCTGCATTTCTTTGCTACTGGTACCTTCCAGTACACTGTGGCTACTGCTGGTGGTATGTCGCAAACTATGATTAGTCGTGTGCTACGCGATGTCTTGGAGGGGATGTTGCATTTCCTTGACCTGTACATCAAGTTTCCTAGCCCAGGTCAACTCACTGAAATAAAGGATGCCTTTTATACACTTGGGAGGATGCCAAACGTCATCGGATCTATTGATGGTACACATGTGGCCCTGATACCACAACAGGCACATGAGCAGGCATACCGGAACAGGAAACATTTCCACTCCATCAATGATCTGGTGGTATGTCTTCCAGACATGTGTATCACACATGTGTGTGCACGTTTCCCCGGTTCTGCGCACGATGCCTACATCATGAGTAGTCGCATTGCAACGCTGATGTCACAGATGCCAGACCAGCGTGCCTGGCTTGTCAGTGTGTACTGACTGTTTACCATTGTGTATGTTTGGCAACGTTGTATTCCACCCTCCTTCAAAACTCTGCTAATTGTTCAATTGTTTGTGTGTAGGTGACCCCAGATACTCCAACATGCCGTGGTTGCTGACACCCCTCAGGAACCCTGTGACACCAGCCGAGATGCGCTACAATGAGGCACATGGTCGGAGCAGGAGGGTGATTGAGCGGACATTTGGTCTCCTGAAAAGCCGCTTCCGCTGCCTGGACAAGACCGGAGGGGCCCTCCCATATGAGCCTGCAAAGGTGTGCAAAATTATCCTTGTATGCTGCATGCTACACAACATGGCAGTGCGGAAGAAGTTGCCTCTCATCCAGGATGACAATGACCTACCTTCGCCACCTGTGGAGGATCCAGGCCTGGGCCACGATGCCAGTGATGATGATGATGAGGGTGACGTCCGCACACACCTCATCAGCAACTTCTTCACCTGAATGTGAGTTTACAGGGTTGTTATGTCAATGTATTGAGTTAGCCAGAAATGTGTTGTGGCTGCTCTGTTGCTGTTTGAGTGTGTCTGTGTGCCACTTGACTGGATGCGTGCAGTGATGTGTCCTTTCAGGTGGTCTGTACTCCACAATAGTGTAGAACTGCTAACTTGTTTCTGTGTAGGTTTCTTGTGACATGTTTTGTGCATGTGTATTGCATTTCTCTCCTGTTCTGCTGTGCTTTTGACTGTGTCTTGTGTATGTCCTTCCCAGGGTACTTTGCCTGTGGTTTGGTCAACACTGACCCCCAACACCCAGAATCCACACCAGTGTGGAAGTTGTCAATTCCCATCATGTGATGTGCCACACACCCCTGGACTTCAATTCTCCGACACTTTGTGACCGTGTGTCCACTGTAACGTACAATTACCTTGCAGCTATTGTGGAATAAACATGTTGCTGATGTGTAATGAACATGTACTATGCTTTGTTAGGTGTGTTGTCTGTCTTCCCACATCTGACTGACATTTGCTGACCTCACCTGTGGACTTGTTACCACTGACTGTGGATAGGTGTTGTGTCTGTGCATACCAATGTATTTCAGGTCAACATCATTGTGTGAGATGAGTTACATGGACATGGTGAGTATGTGTTGTGGTGCCATAGTGGTGTGTCTCCCTCACATGTGTCACATCACCATGACTCACATAACGAGGGTCACATTGTTGTAGTATTTGGCATGCACTGTGTTGTTTAGCAGATCAACATCTCCATGACACATGACAAGTTGGAATCACAATAGAGGCAAGTATGGTGTACTGGTGAGTTTATTTACAAACATGTGTGAGGATAGTGCACAGGATGGTGGGTGCTGTACATTGGGTTTTGAATCCAAAGTTCACAATAGAGTTGGAAGTGTTGGTAGCTGAAATGTCCAGAGTAAAGTCCACAGTCATCTGCTACATTGGACCAACATGAACACTCCATGTTATGTAGGCGAGTTGTGTCAGATACGACAAGGTGAACGGGTTGTGCACAAAAGAACATTGTCCAGAACAGGTGTAGAGGCCCTGGGGGATGTGCAGGGACATCTGCGTCTCACTTGTCCTTCTTCGGACGACCTCTCTTCTTCTTGGGGGGGGGGGGGGGGTGGGGTTCCTCAGGTGCAGGCATCTGCGGTGCAGGGGACTCTCCACCAGAGTCATCCTCCCTCCCTGTGGCACTGGCAGATGGTGTGGCAACAGATGTTGTGGCCACACAGAGAGGTGTGGACATGTCTGTGCTGATCTGGCGGAGGCATAGGAGTATGTCCTGATGCACCGCGGTAAGTGCATCCCACTTTGACTCCATGCGGGCATGGTGGGTAGCCTGCTCCTTTTGAATGTCCTTGAGGATCCCCACTACCTGGCCAAATCCTCCGGTGCTATTCTGGTATGCATCTATGATGCGTGCCAGTTGGGGGTCACCATGCAGTCCAGACCCCTCTGCAAGGTGTGCCCTTTGCCTCCCACCCCTCCCAGCACCCCTATCCACACGGGCAGGACCTGCGGCGGCACGCACAGGTGACACTGGGACCCCTTGGGTGTTGTTGCTGGTGGTGTTGTCTGTAGCTTCCTGGGTGTCCTGTGTCCCTGTGCTGTCGGTGTTCTGTGGCCTTAGTCTGTCCGTATTGGTGGGGGTGGCCTGTATGGTTCCAGATGTTGGAGGCATGGGTACAGGGGGTGGAGATGTTGGTACTTCTGGTGCTGCATGCTGACTCACACCTGAGGTGCCAGGTTGTTTGTCGTCATCCGAAGAGGACAGAGACGGATCCACACTAGAGAGCTGAGGGTCCACCAGAGTCTGGGACTGGGACTCCTCTTCATTTGAGGCTGTGTCCCCAGCACCACCTGTGTTTGGAAGAGACACACAATGTAAGTTAGGTTTCAACAGGCATCAATGCTTCACATACATGACATTTTCTACTGTACGTCCGGATGCCTGCCTGTACACTGCTTTGTCCAGGGTTGTCACGGACAGAGATTGATATTGTTGATGCACATTGCCCAGCAAAAATGAAACATTTCAATGTGCATGTCGAAATGTGTGCATGCCCAGCTCATGTATAGATTTGTCTGTACATGACCATTACTACTCAAGGGCCATCACGTTGCTGACACTGGTGTGTCATCCCTGTACACATTCGAGCTTTAACAAGGACATACGTGCTATTCCACTGAGGATATGTTGTAAGATTGGGTGAGTTGAGTGGAGTTTGTGTTGAGGGGTGTGTGTGTCTCCACATGTTGGTAAGTATGGTCAGAGCGGTGAGTCCTTCTCCCCACCCGGCCAGACATCCCACCATGAAACATGCTTCCATTGGACTCAGTGTCAGCCATCTTGTCATGCATTTTCGACTCCCTGTGATGTGGGCATGGTTCAGATGGGCCAATTTTGAGGGGGAGCATTATCTGTGACTACAAACCCCATCATGCTTTTGGAAACACTCACTTCGCCTGCATACCCACTATTCCTTCCTGTCATTTAGCTGCACTGTGAGGTAGTGTTTGTGGTGACAAACTGTCTGACAGTGTTTATTTGGCTTTGTGCCACTGCCTTGCTCTATTTGTTTATAGGTTGGTACATGTCATGACACAGTTCCAAGTCACTATGAGATGGCAGGTATTGTGTTTGTCTGACTAGCATACACATCTTGGCATGATTATCTATTGGTTACTGTGGCTTTGCTAATGGTGCATGCTTTCTCTGTGCCCTTGCCACACAATATTGAGTATGGTGGTTGTGTACTCACCAGGCTCTGGTATGTCTGCTAGACCATGGACGCTCTCTGGTGGTAGTATGTCCCGCACCTTCTCCTCCCAGATCCTGAAGTATACTGGTTTGGCAGGAGGGCCACCGCCAGTGCGCTAACTCAAGGCGTGATCTTTCCTGATGAGTTTCTTGACCCTCCTGCGACCGTCATACCAACTGTTCTGGATATCGTCCTTTGTGCACAACGTTGGTGCTTGTGCATTCACCTTGTCCACAATCCTCGCCCACATCTTTGTTTGCTGTGACATGGGGGTCCTTTGGACCAATGTACCACACAAATGTGGCTCTACTCTGATGATCTCGTCTACCAGAACTTCTAACTCACTATCTGTGAACTTTGGATTCTTCTTTGGGGAAATGGTGATGGGTGGTGGTGGTGAGTGAAGTGTATGTGAGGGTGCAAGTGAGGATGTGTATGTGAGGGTGCAAGTGAGGGTGGGTTAGTGTTGGTTTTGCTAGCTTTATGTGTGGGTGCTTTTGGTGAGGTGCTAATGGTGTGAAAGTTGTGTGATGGGTGAGTTGTGAGTGTGTCTGTGGTTGCTGTGTGATGGTGTTTTCTGCTGGCTGTTGTCTCCTATTTGCAAAGGATCATGGTAGTGATTGATGTCTTTATATAGGTGCAGTTGTGGGTGTGTCTTTGTTCCAGGTTTTTTAAAAATATTTTCTTGACTTTGTCATTGCCTGTTTGGTCCTTTTTTTGTATTTTTTCTTTTGGGTTTTCTAGGCATTAAGGAGACGTTCTTCTGACCGAGACTGACGCTAATGTTGGCTCGTGTGAGCTTCTCCGGCTCGTTCATGCTGACTTTCTTCTGTGTTTCATACGCGTCGGTCGCGGAGATCTCTATTGCTTGAGGTCCCTGTTTTCTGTGCGTGTCGGTCATGCGGCTTGGACTCCGTGCGAGTCGGTCTGGGTTTACAAGCATTGCATTGTAATGTGCGGATCGGACATCGCGGGTATGTGTCGGTCGGGTTCATTCCTGGTAAGTGTCGGTCGGTGCAAATCGCGTCGGTTTACCGGGCGAATCACTGTTTTCCCTACGGCTCGGTCGTACGGCTTGTATTCCATACGTGTCGGTTGTAATTCACACGCATTGCATCGTACTGCACGGGTCATACGGCGCCGGTCCGTGTCGGTTGGTCTCCGTTCCGCGTCGGTCGGTACGTTTTGCGGCCGGAATCGGAATCGGCCCCTTAGTTGTAAAAAATACTAACTATTTTTAGTTGATGAAGTTTATTTTGTTGATGTTGTTTTGTTGAAGTCTATAGAAGCTGTTAAGAGAAAAATATGTGTTAGTTATATTTTGTAATTTCATTCAATTAATTGTTTTTTATTAGTTTACTCTATTTGCTGGTTAAGTTATAGACTTACTTTTTTTATATATTTTTCAATGTTGGTTTTCTTGTTTTGGAAGTAAATCTTTGTTTTGAATTTTCTTGGTGGTGTTTTAGTGAAGTTGAATCTGTGACATATAAAGAAAAACATGTTATAGTGTTGGTATATGGTTGCAGACAACGGCGGACACCTGAAATATCTAACCTCTTCCAATTAAAGACACTGTTTGATTACCCACCATAAGACTTTGCGACTCATTGCCAAAACAACTTTATTTACACCTTGGTGGTGCGCCACTCCAGCAATTTGGATTCATGTTATAGTGTTAGTTCAATTGTTTTTTAAGCTAATTTTCTTTATTTATTTACAAAGTTTTTTTCTTACTTTTAACCCCTTCTGTGCCCCGCCCTTTCCACGCCCTGTGCCGGGCGTTTCATTAGCGGGCGGGGTTCATGACGAGATAGTCTCGTCATGGGCACAGCGCAACCGCGCTCCATGACGAGACTATCTCGTCATGGGCACTGAAGGGGTTAATTAGAGTTGTTTTAATAGTTGATTGTGTATCACAAAGTAAATTTTGTGTTAATGAATTGATTGCTTTAATAGTGTTTATTTAATTAGTTAGAGTTTTCTATTGGTTTGTGTTGGTGCAGTTTAAATTTATTGGTCGAGATAGGTTTTTTGAATGTTTTGGCAGTTACCTTTTAATTTGTTTAGTATTACATATGTTTATTTAATGTTTGTTTTTATTTGTTTATTTTTGTTATTAAAATGTATGTTTATATAAATGTTATATCTTTTTAATATATGATATATATTTATGTTTGTTTATATTTGATAGTTGTTATATTTTTTTAAGTTGTATTGTTTGTTTATTTGTTTTTGTTTCTTTTAGTGGATTTGTTTTTTTAAATGATTTATAAATTTTGTACATTTTGAAAGTTTTTTTTATAATGTTTGGAATATGTTATTTCATTTTATTATTGAAATAGTTCTTTTGTTTTTAAAAGTGATTTTTCGGTATGGTTTATATGTATCTTATCAATGTTTGTGTTGTTGATATTATTTATATCAATGTTTTTTGTGTTATTTTGTATTTTATTGTTATCGATACTTTTGTGTTCTTTATTTTTGTTATTGCTATTTTTGTTATCGAAAAAAATGTAACCATATTTTTTTATCAATTTTTGTGTTATTTTTGTTTTGTGTATGGGGTGTAGATATTTTTGAATACGATATTGTTGACTCAATATTTTTGTAGTTCAATGTTATAGGAATCGATGTATTATCAGTGATCCCTTGTTCAGTTTGGTAGGATTTTTGAATCTGGTGCCATATTTTTCATAGGCTGTCTACATTTTTTGGGGAGGGTGAAAGATTAATTCATTACCAATCTAAAGTTCTGTTATCTTAAGGGATGCAGTTAGCATGCATGGTAATAGCATTGCTAGTTTTTGCGGTCTTTGCACTTTTACTCACAGAAACTTGAGGATGTTCTTGCCTTCCCATGTTGTTGACAGAAGGTTGTCTATATAATCACCACAATTATATGGTCTTACCTAGTGCAACTGAATTCACCAGCCAAGAGGGGGCAGGCCTCGGTCAGCTGCAGACAGATGCAGATGGTCTAACCCTTGGCCTTGCCAGGGCAGCGCCATGCACATCCTCGCTGCAGGCAGGAGAGGCAGCACTTTGAGCATGATGGTAGATGCCTCCCCGTGTCAGCAGCTGCAGCGAATGACAAGTGTATTTGTAAAGCACACGTTCACCCAGGGGTTTCTTGGCGCTGAATAACAGATGTTTATTGTTACCCAACTCAATGATACTCATTTTATCGACCTCAGATGGATGAAAAGCTGAGTGGACCCGCCGGGATTTAAACCTGTCACCAGGAGGTCGAACACAGGCCCCTGCAGTGGACGCATTAGTCCACTGAGCCACCTGACCCGTAATCCACATGTGATCCAAAGCTTGCCCTAGGAAAGCTTGGGATTCTTTGTTGTGCTTTAGGTTTAAGATCCGTTAGCCTAAGCCATAAGCTTCTTCAAGCGCAGACACGATGTAAGTATCCATGAGCTGCCAGATCTGATATATCAGCTGCTAAGCCAATTATTCGGTTTGAGACCAGCATGCTACCATTGAGGACTGCTTGAAAGTGTTAATTGTCATCTTTATGAAGTTTGTCAGTAAACCTTTGAGAGAGTCCTAAAGGGATCCATCATATCTTCCCAATAGAGCATTACCTTCGCTGCTTTCATAGTTCCACACATGTTCCTTCCCAGCAAATCCATCTCCTTACTTTCTCCGTGCAGTTTTATTGAAAAAGAGACAGAACTATTCTGTGTGACTTCTTGCTGCATCTACAATTACTAAATGTGGAGAAGGGTCTGATCTAAGGAACAGATGGTCCTGGTCAAGTGGTTTATGTCACTTCAAGAGCCTAAATAGAGCAGAGTTTATTGCTGCAGGTGTTAGAAATAACTGCACTGCAGGCTCAAGAAGTCCAGGAACTAGAAGAAGGAGAGGTCTTGACGAAGTCATCTGATGCAATGTTTCAAAGATTTCCTAGGTTGATGTAGTAGAAGGCATCACAATGTTTAATTTTGCTGCTATTTTTGCCAACACATCGTTGAATGTGGTAAGGTCATCAACTGTTGACACCCTTGCTGCAGGTGTGTTTGTCAGAGAGTACTCTCTGATAGAAGATCTCAAATTAGTTGTCGAAAATGGAGTTTGTGTTCTTTATCCAGATCATGACTTCCTGCTATCTCTTGTACTGGATCTTTTTCACCTAGAGTGAGAAGGTGGGGTTATTCTTGTAGCGCATGGCTTCCAAAACGCTTTCGAACTATGACCCACGACCCACTTTTTAAAATGTCAAACATTTGCTACCCACCCAGCTTTAATGGATATGATATGGGCAATTTATTGATGCAACTAAAGCATTGTGTGGTAGCGCACTGTCATTTACTGACAGCAGATTTTCCATTGAAATGGGCACTAAATTTGCACAGACATACAGTCTACTGATAAAACTACATTTCACACAAAGATAATGTGTGAAAATCGGGTTTCAGTGATAATCTATCATTTGTGCATCACCAAGTAAAGTGTCTTGATTTGTTTCGATCCTATTAAAATCTTTGTTTCCATCACACTTCAGAATTGCAATAAAATGTGCTTCATGTTTGCTTTCCTAACTCCTGAATGTGTACAGTTCATTTACAGGTATTTACATTTTATTGTGTGTAACTAAAATGACACTCTACAGCCTTTCCTTTCACACTCACTGTACCCCAGCAAGACTGTCACATCATTTATTTCACTTTTTTTCTCTGACTGCAAATTGAGTGGAGTTTGTTAACACCAATTCCCGTATTAAAATGCATAAGCAGCAATCTGTCAGAAGACATAGCCTGACATTTGGTCTCTGTCTTTGAAGTGCAACAAATGTGACAAGATAAATACAGAATTTAAAGGCATCTTTATTTATTACTTGTACTTTAACAACCCACGAAAAAGCATCCCACAGTTTGGGAAACACTGCTCTAGACATTCTCAGAGATCTAAATCTTGATTTGGATCGTGAACGATCTGTGGATCTATGTGTCGAATTAGGAGAACATGGATTTGTATGTTCCTGTGGCCTTGTGGGAACAGAAGGAGATTGTGAAGGGGAGATCCAAGTTGAAAGACATGTTGAGTGGTGTTTTGATGTTGTATCTAATGTAGGTAGAGTGCCCATCTTGAATGGCATCGTCTTCGATGTCATGCTTATCGATGTTGATTTGGAGCGATGTCTCTTCTTCTGACATCTTTTCTCCTTGAATCTAGCCCTGGGGTAGTCCTTGGAGTGAGAAGAAGGTGCTCCTGTAGAAGAATGACTTTCTCTATGGCCTCTCAGTGACTTCAAGCTCTTTTCTTTGATGTAATCCATACACCTTAATATTCTGTCTATCCTACAGAGGTCTTCTGAGAAGTTCTGTCAGTGACTGCAGGAGTCATGAAGGTGATCTTCAGGACGACACAATAAACAGACGTTGTGGGGATCTGTGCATTCTTTTTTCTACAACAAGGACACTTGATAAAATGTGAAGCATTTTTGACAATAAAAAGAAATGTTTTGCTGTCAGAAAAAGGTTTAAATTACTCTAGCGCTCAAAAGAAGTCAAGTAAAACTCTAAATATAAAGCTTTGGAACGATTTTGAATGGATTTTGGCCAATAAATGGCAGAGTTCAGTGCTCCAGGATCCTATTTCCAGGAGCCCGAACAATGAACTGCCCTAACTGTCACCTGTGGAGCATGACGGGATGCAGGGTGTATTGTGAGTTTCTTAAAGGCACACTGCCAGTTTTTGTTTGCTATGCTTTACATTTCAGCCAAATGGTGACACATTTCACAAATTCCCTTTCTTATTCCTTTTAAAATGGTGTGTGAATGACTAATTTGTAGGCAGACCCAGCTCTTGACGGCAAGCAAGTAGGTAATACACCTGCCTCAATGCTGATGTCCACAACGTCTACCGGGACATCGTTTCTCACCTTGCCTTCTCTTTTTGCATCTCCCCCTGTGGCATGCAGAGGGTGAGATAGGGGAACTGGTAAAGAGTGCAACCTCTCGTCACCCCTCCCCAGCCAGAGTATCTTCCCGTTTTCATCTTTCTTCTTGGCCATGCAGACAAATCTTCTCACACTCTCTTAGGGTATGCCTGGAAAGAAAGCTGCAGAGACAACATCTTCTGGGGTGATGGTAATCTGGCGATACAGATTAGAGGATGGTCTATCTTGGTCAGTTTTCTGCCACAATGTGAGCAGTTTACAAAAAGAGATGGCATTTTTTGCAAAAAGAAATTACAGATAAATACTCTCCACCATAAAGGGCTCTGAGAGAAACACTTTAAAAAATGGTATAAAGTGATTTTAGGTGGACAGAACTCTTGAAAAAGGCTGAGCTCAGTGCTCCTAGATTATCAGTGGAGATCCCCTAGTGAAGAACTCCCATTATCAGAAAATCCGGGTTAACAGGTGGAGTTAGAAACAACAATACATTTAATTGCATAGTAGTACAACATGTCAATGTCATATTCAAACAGCACTAAATTACCACTGTTGGCTGTTTTGATAGCACTCAACAGCCACAGAACTCACAACTGCTTCAGCAACTGTTGCCAATAGTATGAACAATGTGAACCAAGAAACACAGTACATTAGTTATCATTGCTAAATGAACTATATAAAAATGCTTGCACATTAACTTACAAAAGCAGTAGGTACATTCCTACACCACCTTCAATTATGATGAAGGTAGCCTTATGTAGTTCTGGTAATTCTTGGTCCTTCCAATGACCAAGAAAACTGGATATCATGGAATGAACTTGTAAGAATGGCACAAAGGTGGGGTGACTCCATCATTGGTCCTGAAAGTATACAGCATCTGGGGAAAACAGGGTTGCAAAAACAATGGGCACCGTTGTTTTTGGCACTGAGGTTGAAAGCAGAATTAACAAAGATCGATGCAAACTTTGGGAGTATCTTTTAAACCCATAATAGCCCGCATCTATGTTGCCAGTGAATACTATCCAGTATTTAACATGATAAAGAAACTACATACCAAAGCAAGGGAAGTGGTTGGTTTTACAGAAGCAAGTGCAGGTGACACTGTGAATAATGATGTGCTCTTTCATAAGTATAAAGTTTGCAAATACACTGTTTTATCCTTCCAGCCATTTCACATATGAAGCAGAATTTGAACGCAGAGGCTTACCTGTGTTTTACATTCACACTTGAGGGTAAACTGAATGTTGATTAATGATTTGCAAATGGCCGATTGTGCACTGTGAAGGTGACAAATAACAATCACTGAAATAACGTTTCTTCATATCAGGGTGAGCTCATTACAATATTGACTTGCAGTGCTTACTTGCTGATGGGTGGCAGCCCCATATTTTTTGGAATTGCAAGTTCCTTCTCCCAACTAAATGTGTTACAAGCTGTTGGCAGTGAGGCAATGGACGGCACAACAGTTATTCCAGATAAAGCTGCAAAAACTTTACAATAAATCATCTACATAGCAACTATACAGGTTTCTCACAGTATCCAGTACAGTAGGATTAAGGTCTTGGACGTGACGTACTAAAAAGTAGTCATAAAAAACGGTCACAATTTGTGACCATTATTTACAGTATTTTTGCGACAAGTAAGAAAATACGTTATTTACCTGTCACTGTAGTTCTCCAATATTGGTATCTTTCATAGATTCACATGCTTGAATCATTCCTCGTCATCAAATTGGGAGTCCCACAGTACCTCCTAAATCAGTACAATAAAGCACACAATGCTTATAATGGCTAAAAGACAGTCTTTTGATTAGCTTATCCACATCATTTATAATGAAGCGCACTTCAGCCAATTAGGCAACAGCACCCTCTCTAGAACACTCTCCACAGAGAAATCTACCCTCAGATTTTCAAGCAGTAGTGGGAACTAAATCCTTAAATAATAAGGGGAGCCTCCATGGGAAGGAGGGCAGGTTGCATGTGAATCTATGAAAGATATCAATACTGGAGAACTACAGTTACAGTAAAGTAACTTCTTCTCCAGTATTGGGCCTTTCATAGATTCACATTCTTATATCAGACTAGATAGCAGTTAGAGTATTTATAAGTGCATCATGAACATAATACAATAGCAAACGATAAGTATAACTATAATCAAAAGGCTCACCTTATTGAAACAAATGGCGTAATACCGCTTGTCCCACAGCGCCATCACTGTGTTGTGCCAATTCCAGGCAATAATGTTGCCTGAACGTATGCCTGTTCTTCCATGATGCTGCGCGACATATAAATCCATCAAGCAATGCTCCCCTTGGAAACTGGACCACCCCTATGATGATTTCTGTATGCTACTAACAGTTGGTCTGTTTTTCTGAACTGTTTGGCGCGATGTAAATAAAATTTCAGGTATCTTTTGACATCCAATGTAAGCAGCGATTTCTCCGCTGCAGTCTGTGGATTCTGAAAGAAAGTTTTTAGTAGAATAGGTTCATTAAGATGGAAATCCGTAATGGCTTTGGGAATGAACCTGGGATTGGTTCTGAGAATCACAGTGTCATCTTTAAACTGTATGAAAGGTTCTTTAATCGTAAATGGTTGTATTTCACTAACCCTTCTGGCTGATGTAAGAGCCAATAGCAATGCTACTTTCCAGTTCAGAAATTTGACCTTTGCCTTGTGTATTGGTTCAAATGGACTCTTCATTATTTGTGTAAGTACTGTATTAAGCTGCTAAGTCGGGGGAGGAGACTTTATTGGAGCGAAAACTGAAAAGACCTTTAAGGAACTAATTAATGAGCCTATTTGACCATAATGATGGTGAACCAGATAACATCTGTACATTAAGATTGCTGCTAGATGCACCTTAGTAGAAGCATGGACTAAACCAGATTTTGCCAATGATAAAAGGTAAGGTAATAGTTACTTTAGTGGCCCCAAAACAGTGTGAATGTTTGTTTTCTGGTACCATATACAGAAATGCTTCCATTTTAATTCATATGTTTAATTGGTGGTGTCAGCTCTGGTTTTTGCAAGAATGTCTCTGCAGTCTTGAGGGAGGGTTATACTTGTGAAATCATGGTATTCAGGAGCAAAGCAGATAAGTGCAGGGAAGTTGGGATCAGATGAAGAACCTGGTTGTGGTTCATTATAAATAGTGTCCTTAGAGGCTTCAGCTGAATGTGATTTGTCTCCAATAGTAGTAACCGTTCTGTGAACCAGTGCTGTCTGGGCTATATTGGAGCAGCAAAATTAATTTGACACAGCTCTCACTTCATTTTCCTGAGAAGTCTGGATATTAGAGGGATCGGGAGAAATGTGTACACAAAGATCCTTTACCATCTGATCGAAAATGTATTTGCCCACTACCCTTTTTGTGGGTGCCAGCTTGCATAAAATTGCCATTTCTGGTTCTCTTGCCCTGCAAACGGATCCATTGTCGGTTTGCCCCATTGGTGGAAGATCTTGTTCAAAGTTGACTGATTGAACTAGTATTCATGGCAGTTCTTGGTTCTGCTCAATGTGTCCGCGGAGATGTTGTTCATAACTGGAAAATGTTCGGCTCGCAATGTTATTAGGTTTGTCAAAATGCATTTCCAAATTTTTTGAGCTTCCTTGGATAGGGCCAGAGATCTCTTATGCCCCCTTGTGTGTTTATATAGTACATACTGGTAGTGTTGTCTGTGCAGATTAACTCTGAGGAGCCTGTTATCTGTGGCAGAAATGATTGGAGACTTGGCTTTGAGTTCTAAAGTTTATGCATTTTCATCTGGCACAGAGACCATTTTCCTCTTATTTGTAGGTCTTGCAAATGGGCACCCTTACCCTTTAAGGAAGCTTCTGTGCCAATTATGTAGTCAGGTATCTGGAGTAAGAATGTTAGCGAATCCGCAGCAGAAATGTAAAACAAAAACAAGCATGGACTCCCAAACTTGTTTTGAATACAGCCCCAGGGTGAGCCAGGTCTCAGGGGCATTTTTAAAACATGGGCCCCCCTTCTGAGCCTCATTGAGCCTTTGGGGACCACCACCTCCACGGAGCTTTATTGGTTAAAAAAGAGAGGGGCGCATGGAGCCACCTCCATGGGCTCTCTAAGCCCTGGGGACCACCACCTCCCCGGGGCTAATGAAACATTGAGGGGAGGACCGCTTGTACCCTTCCCAGCCACGGGGACCACCACCTCCTGGGGCTAAAAAACACCTAATGGGGGTCTCAACTGACCCCACCGCCCCGGGGCCAAATATTTATTTTTAAAAATGGAAGAGGGGCCGCCCGACCACTACATCCCCAGGGCAGGCCCTGGAAAGTAAAGGAGGGGGTCTGCAGACAGGTAGGCAGGGAAAGAGATGAAACAAATTAGTCCTGCATGGAGGGAGCTGCCTTTCCAGCAGCTCCTGCCATGCAGCAGCAATGCCGGCT
The DNA here is from genome assembly GCF_964204655.1 of Triturus cristatus. Lineage (NCBI taxonomy): Eukaryota > Metazoa > Chordata > Amphibia > Caudata > Salamandridae > Triturus > Triturus cristatus. Next base: position 138,042,624 of record NC_140591.1, on the reverse strand, counting down.
CCCGCAATAGGCAGGGAGCCGGCTGGGACCGTGATCCCAGGCTGAAAAGAGAGGGAAGAGGGAAAATAAAGGTCCAAAAGTATAGGGCAGTTATAGTTAGGCTCAGTTTTCACTTGTACAAAACCAGTGAAATTATGCCCCTGCAATGCACGCCTTATGACCTCACATAATAAATGACTCATGACATGGTCAATGACATCACTGATGATATCTAAAATGGCATCACTGATTACATAATCTTTAGAAGCACTCACACACCCATTCACACCCCATAAAACCTCTCATACACCCACTCACATTTACACAGCCGCTAATATACCCATTTACAGACCCATACAAGTACTCACACAGCCACTCACTCATCCATAGAAATACTCATACAACCAGTCACCTACCCATACACCCACTCATGCAGCCACACACCCATACAGCTACTCAGACACCTACTTATTCACCTATACAGTCACTCTCACAACCACTCACTCACCCATACAGCCTCTTAGCAGATCCACTAACTCACCCATACAAGCACTCACACACTCACTCACACATGCACACAACCACTTATGTACCCATTCACACATCTACACAAACACTCACACATCAACTCGCTCACCCCTGCATCCATTCACACAGACATTTTACTCTATAATACAGCCACTCATACACCAACTTACTACACATACAACCCTTACACAGCCAGTCATTCACTCATACAGCAATTCAGACACCCATTCACTCACCCATAGTTACTTATACACCCACTCACCCACCCATACAGCCACTCACACATCTATCCACTCAACCATACAGGCACTGACACACCCACTCACTCACCGCTACACTCACTCCCACAGCCTCTCAATCACTCACCCACACAGCTACTCACACACCTACTTATACACCCATACAGCCACTCGCATACCCATACAGTCACTCAGGCACCCACTCAACCACAGATACACACAGCCACTCACACAATATATGTATGTCACTCATTAGTGGGCAGGACCTTAATTCAAATAAGGCGGACATCAGACCCGAGCAGGGCTCTATTTCACATAATCTGTCACTTCACTGGACCATTCCACCCTAGCTTGCCTAGCATAAGAGGGAATGCAAACTCTGAGCCACAGGACATCGTGAAGACTCACATCATGATTATAAACAGCAATGGTCACAATAGGATGATCACAATAAAACATACTGAACAGGCAAGGAGAATATCAGAAACCTCAGACAGAGGCAGGCACGCAAGTCGAACAAAACCAAGAGCGTAAGATCAAAAGCCAAGGTGGGACATTTCAGTCACAAGATATAAACCCGCCACCGAACCCACTAATGGCACATCACCAATTTAGCTCCTTAAAATCCTCTTGCAATTTGAATATCTGCCTAAGTCAGGAAGGTACGTGCAATAAACTCTTATTAAGACCAACTTACATCCAGCTAGGTCCACAAGTTATCGTCAAAAGAGGAAATATTTTGAGGCTAGTTGCAGAGATCCCTGAATTGAAAGGTATAATTTCATCAGACCTACTATCATTGATAACCCCAAACCATCTGAACCATCTGAACTAACCCTAACAACTTGGGGTACAGAGGAAGCCGCTTAATCAATTCTAACCTTTGCAAAAAAATTTATCAAATGGGGAATAACGCTAATGAGATATAATGTGCCTGGGTACCCACTACCCCTATTGCAGAGTGGGAGAACTCTAGTCTTCACAGAAACCGCTCCTTTTCACTCAGTTTTGCAGAGTGCAAGAAGCAATTTGTTCGTAGAACAGAGGGGTTAATACCAGAGGAGCTGGCTAGCAATTCAATGTGGGCCTAGTGGGATTGGATTCCTTTAGTGTTTAATACTCCAAGTAATACATGAACACATCATTTAAAAGAAACAGGGACGATGGAAACAGCTTTGAACCTTCTATCGTGGAACACTGAAGAGGCTAACATACTGCTCCAAGATGGCACTCCTTCACAAACCTGAAAGGTTTGGTTATTATCACCTTACAAGAGACTTGGCCAATGGCAGACCTCCCAGTAAAAAGCTAAACACATTTTCAAATAATGCCCGCGAAAACACAACATTATGGAAGACCTTAAGGGGGTCTTGCAGCGTATATATATATATATATTTCTGCAGAACAATTACCCTCTGTAGACTCAGGTCTACAAATAATCAAACTCAGTAAGTGGACGGAAGACGATAGACGACCAGACCTTCTGTTCAATGCCTATGCTCACCCTAATTCAGTTAAAAGCAATGGCTTCAAGAAATTATAATTTCCAGGATAATTGATTACAAGCAAATAAAGCAAACATGGGGGACTTTAACTCAAATCTAATATATGCTCCTGATGAAGATGATAATGTTACCTGCAGAGAAATCATACTGGAACGTCCCATCCTAATCAAGTTCTGTAGTTAAATGATGGGACACAAATAGGGAAAAAGTTGCGACAACCCCAGAATTTCTAGGCATGAGGGTGCTGAATGGAAGTTTTCCAGAAGATAATTCCCTGAACTTAACTCATCAGTGACAAAAACGCTTGATTCATCATTGACTACACAATTACTCCGCTGCCACTAATTCCACTGGTTCAGCAATATAAAATCCAATACTCAACGGATAGTGATCACTCATATCAGAGGTTAGTGCTGGGACTAAGCCCCCCAACTCACTCATCAGCACACGCAGATTTGGGCACTATAAACTCGACCAATTTAAATAGCTTGAGATGAAATAATAATCAATTGCAGATCTTGCCATCCTGGCCAGAGATCTTTGACTGATAGCATTAACTCTACACCTAATCAAATTGATGAATGGATCAACTTAAGTGCCGACCTCTTAACGCAAGCTGTCCCTGTGAAAACAGGACCTTCAACACTGCAAAAAGGTTTAACAAGACTCTTGGCCAAAGGCATCACATTTAAAATAGAACTAAAGAAAAACGCCAGTTTGCAAAGAACAACAACTCAGTAGTCTTTTCTCTGGGAACAATTAAAAATGCTGAAGAAAAAGTATAAAAAAACAACTCTGGGAGGACAGTAGATCCAGTAAAGAGGCTAATATTCAAAGCCAGGCAGACTAACTCCAGCAAGTTCTGGAAGACATTAAAGAGCCTCAACAGATCAGCAAATGTGATAAATATTTATAATATATACCTGAGCAAGTAGCCTGCCCTGTTAACATATTTGTAGTTGAGAAAAGTCCCTCTGGAGTTGTGCACGGGGAACATAACCAAAATGGTATTAGGTTAACATATAATGAACTACCAATTTCATATGATATTATGTCCAACTGTCGCTCCGATGTAAGATATGACAAGGAGCTGGACCCGTTCACGGAAGAAGGTGATTTATACTTAGCATCTGAAGTTAAAAAAGTTATGCTCGCCTTATACTGTGATGGAGCACCAAGGTCAAATGGCATTCCACAGGTCATCTTTAAAGAAGATGCTCTAGTATGGCAAGCCACATTATCAGCATTATATAAACTGGTTTATTTAAGTGATGTCATACCAGAGAGCTCGTGTGACTCCCCTATAAATCTGGTTCTCAAAAGAGGTGAAAGGGCCAACCCAGCCAACTATAGGCTCATTGCCCTCCTGGGCTCAGAAGCTAAACATGATGCCTCTCTTATACCGATGGACCTGATTTACTGGTCAAAAGCAGGCAAGAGCTAGGTACTACAACAAATATTCTAGCAACTTCCTTCATAATTGTCCAGTGTAAACGGGCTAAGAAGAAACAACACATTTCCTTTGTAAACTTCAAAGCAACTTTTGGCTCCATTAACTGAGGGATACTCTGGAACAAACTAAGGATATGGGAAATCCCCCAAAACTCGCTACGAGTCATAGAACAGTCATAAAATGAAACTTGGATCCATATCAAAATTTAGTGATCGCACAAGAATATCGAGGAAGATACCAACTATACAAGGGCTCAAACAGGGATGTGGGTTGGCACCTCTCCTTTTCAATCTATTTATGGCAGACCTCTCACCAGCCTTGGATCAGGAAAATTTCCATTCACCATGGGTGGGACCACTCCTTTTTTCCCACCCCTCCTATTCGGACGATATTGTGCTGTTTCGCCTGACAAAAGTGGGCTTTCAAAGGCTAGTAAACATATTTAAATCTTACGCCAAACTGAACAACCTTGAGATAAATACAAAAAAACAAAAACTATGACTAGCAGCAATCGACCGGGGCGGGCAGCCACGATCTTCCTAAATTATATTAACTTGGAGGAAGTAAGCAGCTACAAATACGAGGGATGCACCTCGACACTAGTAGTAATTTCTTCCACCAGAAAAAACACATTGTGAAGAAAGGGAACCCCCTAATCCATGCCTTTAGCACCATAGCAAAAAATTGAATGGTCCTTCTTTACAGCCATTGATATCAGTAATCACCGCTAAACTACTCCATAGCGTATGCAAGCGTTGCCATGAGTGGATGTGTGTATTCACTCACTGTGATTCCATTGTGTTTTTCTTGTGTAATAACCCTGATAAGTCTTTTGTTTGCATATGTCCTGGGTTACTCTATTTAACGTAACCATAATAAGTCTTTATAATATATAAAATTATCCACATCTCATTAATTGGTAGAGGTGTGTTTCACTTTTACTTTAGTTGTTGGGGGAATTATTTTAGTGACTTTTTTCCATTCATTGGAGATCCCACATTGGTGGGCACAAAACAAGAAAGGTTCTCGATAAACTGTGTAGCAGACCCACTGTTCAAAAATCACCCCAGCACAAATGTGACTCGAGTTTGGACTTATAAAACGGGAACTAGGCAGGAGGTCCACTACAATAAATGCTGGTATAAGATATGGTTAGCTCAAGATGCCCCATTAAATAGCACACTATGGCCGGTTCTAGAAGGAGACCTGCAGTTGGTTTACTACAAATACTTGTATGACCCCATTAAACTGATGCATCTAACTGAACTTTGAGAAAAGAGTGTGCCATATGATGTTTTTAAAAGAGCTGTGAACAAGGCTGTAAAGTTTCAATCGTACGTGGATGGTAAAAATAAATGTAGTCCCCAGTCCCATGCCTGGATGGTGATTAAAAATGATGATACCTTGAAACCAGCAGAATACCTATGCATCTGTTTCCCAGCACATATAAAGTGGATATTAATGACCTTGGAGTTTGGCAAATTACCAGCACTGGCCAGTTGACCAATAAGGGACGACTCTGGCTCTACAGAATGCAGACTTTGCAAAGCAAAAATGGAGGATTTTATGCATCTGGTCTGCCTCTGTCCTAACCTGCACAAACTTCATGCAACATTATTAAACAAGTATTTGCAATGCAATAGGTCTCGCATTTTTGAGAGTTTAAGCTGTAAATGACAATTCCTTTTATTTATGTGTTTAAAAAACCAACACATAAATAAAAGGCATTGTAATTTAAAATCCCAATTGCTCAAAATCTCGCAAATGCGAGACCTATTGCATTGCAAATGCTTGTTGTACTTATATTCCAATGATTAAATCAGCAACCAGATGTCACTAGCGTTGCGGACCACCATTCATTCAATAACAAATGGTGCAAGTATCAAATGTGATGCTATTCATGCATATCTAGCACTTAATTTTGCCCAAAAAGTAAAAATATCTATTAATACTCTGGTGGTGCAGAGCAAGGAGAAATTTGATGGAGAGGTTACAGTCCTTTGTAAGTACCATTTGTTCCATCCCAGTTCATGCAATGCTTATTTGGAAAAATTGCAAACCTCCCATAAGGCTAGATATTAATTTCCGTCTATTAAATAGGGGATCGAACCTTGTAAGTGTGCCTTCTATCACAGGTTACTCTCATTATTGAGGGTTATTTTTAGTCAAGTCTGATTTCGGTGTGAATGTTGAAATCTTATGCATTATTGTATCAATAATCTTTGTGGTTGTAAACATTTGTTGTATAGCACTTTGATGCACTTGGTACCTGGTGGCTGCATAAGAAAAACAATATTTTAATATGTTTAAAAATACGTATCTTTCCATCAATAAAGTTCTGACTAGCATCAAGCTAAGGGATTTCCCTTGTTATGTTGCTAGATGTGAGGTCTAACTCTTTCAGTGAAGATGCTGACTTGGAGGAAGTCAATTTAGAAGCAGTGTGCCGCAGGAGCGTCACTTTTTGCAAGTCGCTGTGTTGCCCTTCCTACAAAGAAAAATCATCCTTTCAACGCAGAAACTCTTGCACCATGGAGCGTTGACGCAAGGCAGCCAATTGAGTACCAGCGCAGGGAAAGAGGACAGGAATGTGTTGTATCTGATAGATACAGTGCATTCCTGCCTTATTCTTTTGCCATAGGGCAGTGCAGCAGGAAGGCATGCGGTGCTGATCTCCAGCAAAATATTGTAAATGAGTCCCTCAATATTCAGTGTTGACAACAAAAGCCCATAAGTTTTCAATTCTTAGATGAATAAAATACAAAGTGAGGTCTTGTGTTGGTAGCTGATCACCCAGGAATCAATGTGCAATGTGCCCGCAGACAACGGACTGCACTACACAACAGCGGAAATGTAACAAGCATTGGTAAATGCATTAGGTTTCGCCTATGGGATTAATAAGAGTCGTGGGACCAGTGTATAAGTGCAGGGAGAACAGTGTGAGTGCTGTCTGTGCAGGGTGAGTGGTGCATGAATGAAGGTTGATAAGTGTTAGAGTGCAGGGGTGGAAGTGCCTCAATGCATGATGATTGATGTATGTTCAATGCAAAATGGGAATTGTGTGAGTGTACAAGGTGAGAGATGTTACACTGTACTAGGTAAGAGGTGTACAAGTATAGAGTGAGCTCTATGTCAATAGCATGAGTGCAGGTTGAGCGGTTTTAGCTGAGGTTGAGGTGTGGTTGGAGTGTGAGAGGAATGGAGTGCTGGGTAGAAATCTCACCCAAGCCTTAGGTACCTGCTCTTAGGAGGCAAAGTGCGGAAGTGTAATTAAAAGGATTCTGCTGTTACTAAACGTAACAATTGTGTGGGAAGGGACTCGTACAATGAAACAGATGTGCTTATCGCATGTCGGTCACATGAATCTGTTTAATACATATTAATTGGACGCGTAGGTGTTCAGCATCCAAGCTATTTACAGCAAGCCAAAATAGAAAGCACATTGGCACAGGCAGGATATTACTTTTCTTCCTTTAAAAAAAAAATTCTGGGAGAGTAAAAAGGATTTTGATGGCGTGGAAGAAGGTTTTCTGCCACGTTATGAAAAGACAGCTTCACTTTCTGCAATACACATTGGAAAGAAATGGCGTGTACCAGTGGACCCTTTTGTTGGCTTATGTGGGGCATGCGCAGAGAACTTAGTGGGATTCCCGAATTGAACGAGAATCTCTTATGCAGGAATCATCGATGGTGACCCCTCAGTGGAAGTTGCGGGCAGGGGGTTGAAGGACTGGGTTGCACAGAATCTCGAGTGCATTGTGGTTAAATTCACTTATATTAACAAAAAAGGCAAAGCGAGCCTTGTGCTTTTAAAATTCTCTGCTGTTACAGTAAGTTTTATGTTTACGATACCTTTAAAACACTGTTGCTGCTGTGCAGCTCGGCTTGGCAAGAGTTGTTTTGCCCCGTACAAATACTGCTGCCTTAAGAGTGCCTGTCAGTACCTCCCTGAGGAATGTCCTGGCTACAAAGAACAGATGGATTAGCTTTGACCTCTTATTATTAACTATTCCGCGACCGCACGATGTCGCTTGCCGTATGTACCGGGTTATATTTTTTTGTAATGCAGAGAGATGTTATTTCTGTGTAAATAATTTTCAGGTAAAATTAATCGTTTACCGCACCAGTGAGTATAACAGGCAACATACAGTAAATATCACAGTGAGATAAGGTGATGGTCAGACAATGTATTTTAAATGCAACCCAGAACATTCACCTACCATATCGTAACTCTAAAATACCTAAAAGCAAAGCATGTCTGTGCAGTTGCAATTTAAAGGGTGGAAAAAATGTATCAAACCTTGTTTTAGTAATGGCGAATAACATTGTGCATGAGGTAAACGTCCAAAATCGAGCAAATGTGGGCAGCCGCAAAAAGATTTCATAAGCTGCGTAAGTTATAAATACAGTTTATATGCAGCTGTAAATTAAAATGTCCGATGTTGGGTAGTTTAACAGCAGAGGGTGAAAGGGATGTATGCGGGGCTACGACTGCCAGCATTCCACCAATTTAGACAGCTGGGGGAGTTTATCTAAAATACTTTAAGTGCCTCACTGATCACATGTGAGTAAATGAGCAGCGCGAGTCCAAAATAAAATTATATGCAGATATGAGTTAAAATACACGAGGTACGGAGTAAGACGGTTAACGTTTCACCAATGTAGCCCGCTACCGGGACATTAGCTGAAGGGCTGTAGTCATCCCAAAAACACTTTGCTGGTGCTGTGCTGGTCAGCCTGGCGAGAGGGCTTTTGCCCCGTCGAAAGACTGTCACCTTAAGAGCGCCAGCTAGTGCCTCGCTGATAAATGCATTAGATAAGCACCGAACATTCAAAATACTGTGATATGCAGCTATAAATAAACACAGAGGAGCGGGGGCTAGGGAGCGCGGCAGCGAACGCGCGCTGCTGCGCATGCTGGCCACTGACGGGAATGGGCGGAGCAAAGGCGGGTCATGCGCCCGCCTTTGCCCAATTGCGTGGATTTTTTTTAAAAAAACACGCGAAAGCCAATAGCAGCCGCGGAAAGCAAAATCACACGCACGAGCGTGTGAGCAGCTTTCAGAACCCCATACAAAAGGCCTCTCGCTGCGCGAGCAGTGGTACGCACTGCAACGCAGGCGTAAGCCCTAAAAAAGAGCTTTTACATCAAAGGCATTCAGACGTTCAGAGAAGCAATAATAGTGAGTCTCAACCCAAGGGACCCACAACTGAACTGCATACTGTTGAAATTTTGACAATGGCTCCGATTTAATATATTTCAAATCATTCTCACCACCATTAGACAATAGTGCTGTGCAGTTGAAGGGTCTGAAGCCAGAAGTTTGGTAAACTGCAAGTGTTGGAATTATATAAACCGAACTTATAAGAAAGGGTCTAGTTGGGCTGCTTCATTTACAGTTGCATTATTTGATTTGTTTTTAGAGTTGATACCTTTTAAGTGTCATTTTATTTATTTCATGACATTTTATAACGCAGTTAACTTTACCTTTGTTTCATTTAATAGATGGAAGTCATTATAACTATAATATTGTCATGGTTGTAGTTAAATGAAACAAAAAAAGATTGCTTAATTGACTGATTGTTGCAAACTTAATGCCCTACTTCGGACAGTTTTTATCTGAATGAAAGTCCTCAGTCACCGACCTACATTGAGAAATGAAGTTGATACGAGTAGAACAGTAGGTCCTGTAAACAGGGTTTATTCTATGGAGAGGGTTTAACTATACCACACTGTGTGCAGATAGTGAAACTCTCATGGGAAATAAACCACAGAAAATGAAAAAGTATCTAGTAACAACACTGTACACTCTATGAAATACTTGTAAAAAAAAGACACTTTTGTCATGCACATGGTGCGCTTGACAGAAGGGCCTAGCTAACAGCCAGGCCCTGTGTCCAACTCCTTGCAAGCAGGTGCCCAAAGGCAGTCAACCCCACACCCCTCACAGCCTTTGATTATGCATGGTGTAGGATTCGTTTTTCAGCAAGGCACTGCTTCCAACTCCTCACCGGCAGCCGCCATCATGCTGTGCGGGGGGGGGGGGTTGTCCACAGGGTTGGTCAAACTCCCAGCAGGCTGCCAAACACACACAGCGCACAGCTTTTTCTGTGCACAGTTGCGCAGGTTTGGGTTGACCTTCGGGCCCTGGAAACCATATCCCCTGGGGTCACATCTACTGGGCCAAAAAATATATATTAGGGGGAGGGGGCATGCAACCCCCTCCCCAACCCTTAATTGGCCCCAAGAACACTATCCTGGGGCCAGTTCAAATAAAAAAGTAGAGGGCACATTCACACCCCGCTCCTAGCCTTAAAAGGCCCAGAGGACCCCATACCCGGGGTCAAGTAATTAAGAACGGGAGGGATGGCACCCCCTCCCCCCCATGAGCCTAATTTGACCCCATGGACGCCATCCCTTGGGCTGAAATTTAAATAAAGGGCTACCCAACTAGAGTACTTTCTACTGGCTAATTAGTGACAGCTACCTCGATGGGTGAATATCTATTGCATACTCTACACTACAGCTGCGTAAAGGACCATGCGGTAATGTCCCCAGTGACCTTGTGTACATGTAATTTTGGCATGTGATGTTCCTCGAGCATCTTCAAACAGACATCAGAGACAAAATGAATCCTTGTATAGAGAAGACGATGAGACTACAGACAAAGAGTTGAATGTCCACCAAAAAAGGGTACTTCGACTTAATTATATGGAGTAAGTGCTTCTTTGTTTCGGTGGAGATGTCCTCATATTCTTCTGCAACAAGAACAAGCCATCGAAATTGGCGGAAAACACTCTCAGATCGCTTTGGTAAGTTGAGCTGTCCAAGAGCATAAAAAATGGCAGGAAGACATTACATACTAATAATGTATAAGGGGCAGGGTCAAGCGGACGAAGGATGCAGGTCATTTGGTGCCTTTGCATACTCAGCAGCAATTAAGCTAGAGTCATGGACTCTGCTCTCAGACCAAGAGACGACAAGAAAGAACCCACTTGTCATGGACATTCACTGCAGAAGAGATTGCACTACAGTAAATTAACGATAGATTCACCTTCATCAAGGATTACAGATCGTTTTTTAAGTTGCAATTGTAGAGACAATACACTCGCTTTGTCTTGGGCAAGCACAAGAAGTTAGGATGATTTGTCCTTTAAAGAAGTGGACCTTCAACTGGGACACCTGCTATGTTTATATATGTAAGTGCTTTCTGTAGTGGTTTAATTTCTGTCTTTTTTTTTTTAAGTTCTCATATCACCTAAACTGCTGCAATCTCAAGCTGCTATGAACTGAGTATCCGGGCCAGAATGGAACCTCGTCTGTGTATTTATTCCAAGAAGAGTCCACAGTTTCGCACTAAATGTCTACCCAACTGGAGTACTTTCTACTAGCTAATTAGTAAGTGCTACCTCAATGGATGAATAGCTAGTGAATACTACACACTACAGCTATGTAAAAGACACAGTGGCAGCTGGTGACATTTGAAAGTAGTGGGAAGTAAGAGTGTATGATGAGTGCCCTATGGTGAGCGAGCATAGTGAGTGACCCTGACCGTCATTAGAGAGGGTTGGGGGGTCCACCCCCGGGAAAGTTTAAAAAAAAGTGTGGGCAAATGATGCATTTGCAAACACATTTGACAAAGCAAGAAGGATAATAAAGGAATTGTGAAAGTGTAGTTATGACATTAGTAAAGAGATTTCATTTGATAACAACGTACATAGTTGCTTATTCAGTATAACCAGAGAACTTCACTTCACATCCCCCAAACACACCGACTCATCTGTAAGCAGTGTATTTTATTTACTTTTTGACTTCTCAATATTTTGGCGACTGTGTGCCTCCTTCCCACACAGTTTCACGGTGACTATTGTAACTGGAACAAGTGACCATTGCTCTGTTCAGCAGAGAGGCAAAGGATTGGATGACCAATGGTGTTTTTTCAATGGTTCAAAAACACCATTTTGAACCATTGACAGGCACTGTGAGAAATTCGCACTGCCTTTAGCCTCTGCTCCAGAGCTCGCAATGAGGACCAGTTAGAAACACCCAGAAGCCGAATCAGTTCAAAGTATGCACGGTACAAGAGGAATATGCTACACCACAAAATGCAGAAATACAACATCCTGGACATAGTGAGCACTCTTGAGTAATGCAAGATTAAGTACAACGTGAAATATAAACAGGAACTATATCGCTCACATGGAATACCTTAACGTTGTATACATTGTTCAGAAATCAATCAGTGTTATTTACCAGTTGTGGATGGGTGGATTTGTGGATGCATGTATGCAGGTATGTTGAGATGAATGTCTGGTGATATGGATGGATGAATGGATGGATGGCTGGCTGGATAGATGGATAGGTGGATGGATGGGTGGGTGAGTGAGTGGATCAAAGTGTTTGAGCAGTATGGATGGATGAATGGGCAAATGTGCTGATGGATGAATGAATGGATGTGCGGGTTATGGATGGATGGGTGGATGGATGAGGCTGTGGGGTGAATAGATGGATGTAGGAAGGACTGGGTGGATGGGAGGATTGATAGAAGGATGAATTAGATTGAAGAACAGATGGTGTTGTGGAAAGATAGATAACTTGGTGAATGGAAAAATGACATATCGATTGATGAGTGAATAGATGGTCTAACAAATACTTTTGGTGGCAAGATGGATGGACAGGATGATGGAAGGTGGATTCATGGATGGATCGCTAATGGGTCGATAGATTATTGATGCATGGATATGTATGGTAGGATTGGTGCATAAAGCACTTCATTAGCGCAAAGCACAGTGCCAATAGCAGTGGACAGAGATTGTGAAAACCTTCAACATTTATCTAGCTATAATAGGCAATAAACTTGTTGGATTTAAAAACAATTAAATTTGCATATTGCACGTTGTGATTTTAAGAGCTACTGGTTATTGAGAATCCAGTCACTTCCATTACTTTAAAACAGTTTGGCGAGCAGCTTCTAACATACCTGGCCATCGAAAACATATTTGTAACCTGGACACATTTCCTGCTGCAGCTAAGCACTTTAATGTTTACTGAGCCAAATTGGACAAAAGACACCTGTTTTTGGAGCAGGTCAAATGTTAAACTGGAAGGTTAATTTCAAAGTCAGTGAGTTAGTTGACCACCGACTGCAGAAAACTGTGTAACCTGTCTATTTCATACGCAAATCTAGCAATTTATGCCTGACGGTCAATGTAGCACCAGCATCACAAATTTGCTGAACCACTGACTGCCTCCCTTTCTGACATTCTTCTTTTTAATCTCTCCTTGGCCCAGCAGGGCTCTGCTCTGGGCACTTTGAAAGGTTACCTTTCAGCTCTCTCTGCTTTTCTTTGGTTGCCAGATCAACACTCACTTTTTAAATCACCTCTTGTACAGAGATTCCTGAAGGGGCTTACTCATTTGTTTACCCATTCACCCTTTAATATGCCCCAGTGGGACCTAAACTTGGTTCTCACCTTTTTGATGTGTACACCTTTTGAACCACTGAACAATTGCCCCTTCCGGCTGCTTACTATCGAAACAGCCTTTTTAGTGGCAATTACTTCAGCCAGGAGGGTGAGTGAATTGCAGGCTCTGTCATCTCAGCCTCCTTACCTGACCATCTTCCCATACAATGTAGTGATCTGCACTAGGGCTTTTTTTTTGCCTAAGGTGGTGACATGTTTCCATCTAGGGTAATCTGTTACCTTGCCCATCTTCTATGCTCCCCTGCACCCTTCTAAGGAAGACGAGCGTCTCCACCGTCTGGACCCAAAAAGAGCGTTGTTGTTCTACATTGATCGCAGAAAAGAATTCCGGATGGATGACCAACTCTTTGTAGGGTACGTTGGTGGAGAAGAGGACTATTTCACGTTGGGTCATCCCCTGCATAAAAATGTTACGCTGTGACAAAGAAACAGCCTCCTGAAGGCTTTAGAGCGCATTCAAACAGGGCTAAGGCAGCCACCACTGCTCTTCATCGTGGTGTTTTGGTTCTTGACATTTTCCAGGCGGCCTTGTGAGGTCAGCAGGGAGGGCCTTTTTGGCCGTTCTGTCCTGTAGAACTTTATGGTTTAAAGCTTTTCCGCAGTCCCTCCTCCGGGGATGGTATTGCTTGGGTATCTGTTCACAGGTAAGGAATCTGTGGCTAGATGTCTTTATTTCAGGAGAACAAGTTACTTAACTTCGACCCAACCATCCTCCCCGCATTACGTATTAGTGTTTAGTGTCAGAGCTGTTTCCCTTCAGACTCTAGTTGTTTTTAACACACAATGGTCAGTCACTTCATGGCTCTGCACTTCTGGCGTGGAAAGTCGTGAAAAGTACTGATGTCAGCGTGCCACCTATATAGACGCCGCGGATGTCATCATGACGACGAACCCAAAGATTACGACGTCACTCAGATTCGACCAACACCACTTCTCGGCACGTAGGGATACTGCTATTCAAATCTCTTCCGGATGCAGCCTGACGCCTGGAAGTTCACAGGTAAGGAATCTGCGGCTAGATGTCTCTATCAGACCGTCATCATTTGAGCTGAGGCCTTGGTTTAAATTAACACAAAAATGAAATTACGATTGAGTTACCTACTGCCACCGGTGTAATCACAGAGAAGAACCCTCGTTGTGACTTGCTGCCTCTGGAAGTGCATGGAGTTGTGAGCAGCTTGGCTCGCCACCCACCCCCATGTCTTAAGAGTCAATCTAGACACTGCTCCCTTGCTGTTTGTGCTAGTAAGCAGCATGAGAGCAGAACGAGGATTGGCTCGGTCAGTCGCTGCCAGCACTCCCTTGTAGACTTGGGGGCTGTGGCTGTAAACCCCCGGGCTGAAAGTAGAGCACAATTTGGCAAGGGTTCAAGTGCGCATGTCGGGCTGGACACCGATCCAATCCGACATGCACCCTTCACACTGAGGCCAAGATGAACCACCTGTCAATCATGATCCAAGCCCCACACAAGACCCTCACTCACTCTCAAACTCAAAGGCAAACTCTGAGATGGGGCTTAATGGAATCAAAAGTCGAAAACAAGAGGGTATGCAGTTCCTAATGAGGCAAAGGGAGCGAGGTCCGAGAAGAAGAAAAGGTTGTACCCTTAGGAAAAGAGGGAAAGGGGGATTTCTCCTTTCGGAATTAGGGCCCTCACACACCCAGCCAGCTGGGTGTCATGCTTCATCATAGGGCTTGCTCCTCGTCAGGTCAGCACTGCACCTGATGGGCACCCTATGAGGGTCTCTTTGGCGGAGATCTTGTATTCTTTGCTGTATTGTGCCTTGGGTGTAAGGACCTAAAAGTGTAGATGTGCTAAAGTGAAGGTCAATAGACCTTGAGAGATTAAAACAGGAAATGGAAGTCCAACCAGAATAATTTTAATGAATCTGGCTTCCAACCTGATTAAAAATATGTAGAGTGGCGCCTTCCTGATATAATGTGTCAGAATACTGCGCTCAACTTCATTTGGTCAACATGTTTCTTGCCTATGTGTCAGAATGATCACTCCCGGCCCCGGCAGCGTGTGGGTAGGTCGTCCGCGAGCCTTGCGGTTCATACTACGACACTGGAAAGTCCAGGTGTCTTGACCTGCTGGGAGTTGATGGTGCCAGTCGCCATTAGATTTTGGGTTGGCCATCGCATTTACAGGTACCACATCTTTAGGTGCACTGTGTGGTATATCACGGTTAGTAAACCAGAGCACCACTAATAGTGTAGATGGACAGTCCTTTCTAGGTCCTGAAGAATTGCCGCCAGTTCATTCTGACACATAGGCAAGAAACATGTTGACCAAATGAAGTTGAGCGCAATATCCTGACATGACACCCAGCTGGCTGGGTGTGTGAGGGCCCTAATTCCGAAAGGAGGGATCCCCCTTTCCCTCTTTTCCTAAGGGACAACCTTTTCTTCTTCTTGGACCTCGCTCCCTTTGCCTCATTAGGAACGCTGTGTCTGCCAGGTGTTTAAAGATTTGGGAAAATACCAGAAATATTAACTCCAAAGTACTGAGCTAGTTGACCTAGGAGGTGGACATTCTCATTCCCAGTGCTATGATACAGATTTCACTTTGGTCTATGCAACCAAGATCCATGTAAGTGCTCCAAACAATCTCACATATGTAAAGGAGAACAGTAAAGTGAGCCTGTTGTAAATGCTGGCTAGTTTACATTTGCACTATTTATGAGTGATATCATTGTGAACAAGCTTCCCAGTCCAGAGATGCAGAGGGTGAAATTGGTGTTGTTTGATGGGGACACGGGGCAGACTATTGCTGTTGGTGAATGTCTCAGATCTAGTTTT
The DNA here is from genome assembly GCF_964204655.1 of Triturus cristatus. Taxonomy (NCBI): domain Eukaryota; kingdom Metazoa; phylum Chordata; class Amphibia; order Caudata; family Salamandridae; genus Triturus; species Triturus cristatus. The sequence goes on along the minus strand of NC_140591.1, from coordinate 138,026,632 downwards.
GTGGCTTTTCAGAAGTTCTGTGGTGAAACAGAAGAGGAGCCTATCAGAAAACAAAGTTATGGGTGAGATCTTGGAACACAGGTGAGAAGTAAAAATAAGAGGTAAAAGAAAGTATGAGTCTAGTAAGTAACTGAATACAAGCTTAAGTGTTGTAGAAACTAAATGATAGACACTGTGTGCAGTTATCTTGCACCTGTCACATAGCGTGTTTTGAAGCAAAGTGGAGGGGCACGTTCCTAGCCGTTTATGGCATTGGGCAGACATAAAAAAAAAACACACCCAGTTGAGACATCTAAAAGGGACACGTCGTAGTGGGAATTCCACTGGCTGTAAAATGGAGTACTTAAACTTACAACTGGCAAGAGATGTAGACTGTAATTTTCAAATATTTGATTGTAAAGTGATACGGAATGGTAACTAGTTTTCAGATGGAGAAGGCTACAATCCTTTTTAGAGCTCCAGTTGGTAGCTTCACGTGCTTGACATAGGGCATTGGGCACAATTTGTTCCAATCGTAATTTTATCGAAGACCAAGGTTTGACACTGGGACCCTGGGCACAACTTGCTTCAGCCACAATTTTATTGAAGACCAAGTTTTGGACTTTGTCATTTTGACAGCAAAATCTGACTTCAGGTTGCCGTGGTGGATGCTAGTCCATCACAAATGCATTGACATTCATGCAGTAGAATGAACAGTGAACTTGTAGTAATGTCTTGCAAAGGTGGAGGCACAGGAAATTGAAGATAAAATGAATACGATCCAAAAAGAGGAAAATGTATACTTGTGTCTGAGTCCTGACATTGATACTGCTCTAGAGCTTTGGTGTTTTGCGGTCTGATCCTTGCTTCAGTCTATTCAGGTGTCCCGAAAAAAGTGAAACAAGGACCGTGGGACTCTGCCCTATTTATGATCCAAGGAGCTTGTCCCACACACACTAGTAACTTGTTACAGTACCCACATGACAATCACATAGACAGACCATACGAAGCCTCAGTAAAGCCCAATGGTTACCCGCTAAAAGAGTGAATGAGAACCCTAGGTAAAAATACTGGAAGAATGACATTTGTGTACAGCTAGATTATGAAACAGTATTCTCAGAGGTGATGTCCCCACATAACCGCATGACACAAGTTGGGGGAAATTTGAACCTCGTTCTTGACACTGATAAGAATAGATCCAGCTTTAGGACTGACCATTAGGGGGGTCTTACTAAGGGAGGATGCAAGGATTCAAGTGGTTGCAGGAGACATACATTCTACTCGCAAGACCACAAAACTTATGCCTGACTCGAATATATACCAGAGACCAGGGAGATTCACTACATCACCCAGGGCACAGAGCTAGAGCCAGCGGTGTTAAAGAATCATGATGCAGTGATCCTTACACTGGAATTTCCGTTGCAGAAACACCAACATGAGAACTGGCGCCTAAGGGAGACCCTGCTTCAAAGGCCTGCAGTAGTACAGAAACTTTGGGATGCTACACACAATTATTTCAAACAGAATGACACCCTGAGATCACTATTTTCACACTCTGGGAGGTCATGGAAGCTGTAGTTCGGGGGGAACTCATGGCGATATCTGCAGCTGACATTAAAGCGCATAGAGAGAAACTGGTCCAACTGACATCCCAAGTCAGGGAACTGGAATGCATACATAGCCACACGGGGCTCTCAGGGTTTGGCGCCAACTACGCACGGCACATGCTCAATTGGCAGGGATCGACCTTGACAGGGCGGAGAATGCTGCCCTTCTCCTTAAACACTCCTTCTACATGGGGGGGGGATAAGCCCGGGAGACTATTAGCCAAAAAGCTGAGGGCCCAAAGACAGTGAACAAGTGTTCAGTTCATGAAATCCCAGGCGGGGGGAGATGGCAGGGGATGAACAGATAGCGAATGAGTTCCGAAATTTTTACACAGAGTTATACGAGAGTCAAGAGCTAGCAGCGCAGCACATAGATATTTATTTGAAGGGGACGGACACTCCAAGTTTGGACGATTCCCAAGCAACCTCGTTAGATGCCCCGATCATTGTTGAGGAGGTTATCTCCGCTATTTTCCATCTCAAGCCATTTAAATCCCCTGGCCCAGACAGATTCCCTGCTAGTTTTTATAAATCATTCTGTCAGGTCTTGGCTCCTATTCTTATGAGACTTTTTAATTTGTTTGGGGGCCCTGGCTCGGTACCCTCGAACATGCTAGCCACATTTATTGTAGTAATCCCAAAGCCAGGGAAGGATAAGCAACTCTGTAGCTCTTATCTCCCGATATCGTTGCTAAACGCCAATATCATGCTCTTTACGAGCATTTGAGCAGCTCGCCCTGGCCCTATGATGCCGGGTATCATTGATCCTGACCAGGCTGGTTTCATTCAGGGTAGGCAGAGTAGTGACAACACGAAGCGCATTCTGCACCTCAGAGATAAAGCGGACCACGCAAGCCTGGTATCCCTTCTTCTGACAGTCAATGCTGAAAAACCATTCACCAAGGTACACTAGCAATACATGGAGCAGACCCTGGCCCATTTTGGATTTGGTGACTGCTTCCGCGCTTTGGTGGCGAACTACTACGGCTCCCCCATGGCTGTGGTCAGTGTCAATGGGGCCTCGCCTCCTCCCTTTCCTATAAGGAGAGGTACAGGGCAGGGGTGCCCACTGTCACCCCTGCTATTTGCTCAGTACATGATGATATTTTAGCCTCCGTAAGCAACCCTGCTACCTCTCTTCCTCCCTTTCTCAAGGAACTATCGCCTTTGGTTAGCATCGGGTCTCCAGATAAATGTGGGGAAATCTCAGGTTTAGGGCCTACCAGGGACGAGTGAGCACCTGTCCACGTAGAAAGAGAGCTGCCCAGTGAAATGGGTGAAAGGGTCCCTACCTTATTTGGGGATTCAGCTTGCCCCTTCTGTAACACAGACCATCGAGATAAACTACAACACACTCCTGCAACAAATTAAAGGGAAACTGCACAGTTGGAAGAACCACGCCTCTCCCTCCTGGGACGGGTCACAGCCATCAAAATGTCCATACTACCAAAGATTTTACTATTTTTTTAAGACAATCCCGGTTCCCCTCCACAGGGGTGCTCCCTATGCTACATAGCAAACTTCTTAGGTTCGGGTGACTTGGGACTTGGGACGAGACCCCGCATGAGGAGGAACCTGAGCTTTATGGAGCCAGATGAGGGAGATTGGGTATCCCAGTTCTGAAGAAGTATTTTCAGGCGGCCCAGATGAGGTACCTAGTCTAATGGAATAGGGAGGAGTCTGAAAAACATTGGTTATTTCAGGATAGGCCACATGCAAGGCTCCCCCTCTGGAAGCTTCCATTTCTTAAAAGAGCAGACAGACCTTGGAGCCTCATGGGCTCCCCCATCACAAAGACGGTCATAGAGGTCTGGGACTACGTAGCAGGCCGTGGGGGGCTCACCACGTTCCCATCCCCATGACACCACTATTTGAGAATGGCAGTTCTACTTCGGAGGGCATTTGTGGCCTGGCATCAGACACTGTGCCGTGCTGTAGGCCACATGTTTGAAGAGACGGGAATCCTCGCCTTTATGCAAATGCATCAATAGTATAACCTCCAGGAATCTGAGAGACTCTGATACCTTCAGGTGCACCACTGGCTAATGCATCCCACAAATGTATCCATGGTTAGCAGACGCCTTACCAAATACGAGAAATGGCTGGTCACCAAGTCTACAGATAGACGGCTAATCTCAGATCTATATGTCTATGTCCTACTTTGCCATCACACTCCCACACAGCCTACATCAAGCTAGGTGGGCAAGTGAACTTGGACGGGAACTATGTCCTAAAGATTGGGGGGAAATATACTTCAGAGCCCGACATATGGTGCGGAACACAGCTATGGTGGAGACGGCCACTAAAATTGCGACATACTGTTACCTGATACCAGTACGCCTCAACAAGGGTAATCCGGGACGTAGCCCAGACTGTTGGCGGTGATGCGGACTGCCAGGCACGCTTCTACACGTACTCTGGGAATGTCCACATATTGCAGCATACTGGACACAGATACTGGATGATATTGACACACATTTTGATACTCAGATTTCCAGGTTTCTGGCCTACACTGTTTTGGGCCTACCAAATCTATTGACTTTCCCACTTAAGTCTCACAGAGGTAGGCAGATGGGGTTAGCACTTGGAGCAGCGCTCCAGAATACTCTCTAGCACTGGGGACCTGCTATTATCCCTACACACTTTGGATGGCTCCACAGGCTATGGTACACACTAGGGATGTCCAAGGCCTTGTTCAGTGAAATATGGCACCTCTTTCTCAGTTTCCCTGCCACAGAATTTAGAGAGCTTACCTGTCTCAAATATCCACACATCCTCTGGCTTTCAGAGAAGGAGTGGTACAGGCCTCATGCCAAAGGAGAGAGACTTAGCTACACCTCTCTTCAACAATAAGGTCAAACACCTTTGCATTGAGTACTGGGAGAGTGGGAGGGGGTTGTGCTTTGTTTCCTTTTCTAGTTGTCTTTTGTTAAGTGATAAAACTTGCATGTCAAGCCAAGAGACACTTGAGATAGAGACCTCCATACATTTTTTTAAATCTGAACATGATGGTTTGAACACTGTACTCCATTGTCTTTGATTCATGTGAATAATAATACTAATAAAAAGATTTAAACCATAAAAACAATGGACTAGGCATATCATACTGGTTGCAGGAAATAGTTGCAATTTGTGGCCATTACTTTTGGGACCAGTAATGAACTTTGCAAACTTACCAATCTACTAATAGGTCGGTTCACAAAATTCCAAATTGTAGGCGGTGGCAATCTATTCTACTTTATTAAAGTTCATTATGTAAATCACACATTGTGACTCACTCAAATTGGATACAATCAGAGTGATGGTGGTTTGCAGGGATCAGCAGTCCACTATGTATGTGACTGCATTCAAATAAAGAAACCTTTTTTCTAAATCAGCCTGATTTCAGTAATGGAAATGGTTCCACTTTGAAACAAATTTACAAAGAGGACGGAGACCTCACATTCCCTTTTGTGAATCAGTTACTACCCCAACTAGGGGGTCAGTATCTTTTAAAGTACTATTACTGTCACAAGCAATGTCTACATATGGTTAGGAAGGAACAGTTTCCTACCTGTATCTCCAGTTCTCTCGTAGGGGTAGTTCCATGATAAATCATAAGCACTTGCATTGTCCCACCCACGTGCTGGGACCCCGGAGCACTTCTTTAGATATAGCTTCTTAAGTGGGTATATGTCGCCTTTCTTGAGGAAGGCCTGCAAAGGCACTTAAGAGATAGAGAGACAATAATGCAGCCTAAATACATAGGCTACACTGGCCTCATCTTCATCTTAAAGTGAAAAAAGGTAGCCAGTATACTATATTTTGTGCAATTTTTGTGGTGTTTAAACTCAGAAGAATCCCCTTCACAAATTTCCTTTTTTCATGATAGAGATGAAAGGGGAGGTCAGAATCGCCCCATAGGCTGCCATTATAAGTCTTAAAAATAGAAGCTGTGCCATTTAAGAATCCGGAGACCACCAGTATGCCATCATGCACAGCAAGTGACAGTTACTTCAGTTCTTTTTGAGGGCGATGAGAAGTAAATGCATGTTCTATGTTATGGACACCTCTGTCTATTCCATTGGGGAGGAGGGAGTGTTGCTTATGACTTATCATGGAAATACCCCTACGAGACATCTGGAGTTACAGGTAAGAAACTGTTCCATCTCTCGTAAGGGATTTCCATGTATAGTCATAAGCACATGAATAGACTAGCAAGCCCCTCCCTATAAAACGTGGTGGAAGAGACAGAAAAAATGATATGCAGATTTAAGCAAATAGGTTCTGAAGGGAAGCCTGCCCTACTTGATCATCTACACAAGATGCAATCCCTCTGCTGGGACACAATGGTACAATACTAGTATCACGTAACACCACAATCAATCCTATTCCACTCAAATAGTCATGATATGTTGATCACATTTATTATGCAAAAAAAAATTTTTGTAAAAAATTACATACATGTATTTCATAAAAACAAATCATACATTTACATGAATATTTAAAAACACAGGATTTCACACCATATACTACTTGACAAATATTAGTTCAAATACATATAACAACCTGTTATGAGCCCGCATAACAGAAAACAACGAGAGACAGTATGCTTTGTCATTTGTTACACATCCTATTGGGTAATGAGTCAATATCCGTAGTTTGTGATATATTGCACAATTATATCTACTCCTGAAACCACGGTTCTCCCAAGATTGTGTACTTGATCATCTGCCTTGGCTTCCGAGTCCAGGCAGTAGTGTTTAGTGAGTGTTTGAACTGATTTCCAGCAAAGTCACTGGATTTTGCTAACCCAGCAGGCGGAAGTGATAGCAACAAGGAAAGCTGTCTTCCAAGTCAAATGCTGAAGAGTGCCTTATGTATGGGTTCAAAAGGCTCTTGCATATGCCGAGAGAGGACCACATTAAGCTCCCAAGGAGAAGAAGGACTTTTAATGAGAGGAAAAACATTCTTCAAACCCTCCAGAAAATCTTTGATGACAGGAATTCTGAAAAAGGAGGTTTGTGAAGGGCATTTCCTGTAGGCAGTTAGGTCTGCCAAGTGAACGTTAATGGAAAAAAATCAAAGGCCAGATTGTGCTAGATGAAGCAAATATGGAAGGAGCACAGATTCCTGGCAAGAGGTGGGATCTTCATTCTTCGATGAGCACCAAATACAGGATCTCTTCCATTTATGAGCATAAGGATTTGGCCTAACGGCTAGGGCGGTCGACCTCGAATCTGGGGAACCGGGTCCGTGTCTCGGCAATGACGCTGAACATCCTGTGATCCTGGGCAAATCACTTAATTTCCCTGGTGGCGAATAAAAAAAAAGAATTTGTCCTAATGTAAAGCAACTGGTGCTATGTAAAGCGCTCTGCTACCCGATACCGGGTCAAGTTCGCGCTATATAAAAAAACAATTTAAACGTGTGGATGGACGCTTTGCTTCCTTGAGGATGTCCATGCAGTTCTGATGTAAGTTCAAGTGGCCATACTGTACTAGCTCAGGGGCCATGCTGCCAAAGAGGAGAGATTGCGGTATCATCTGTCCCCTGAATTCTGTTATTAGGTCTGATCTGCATGCAAGCCTGAGATGTGGATGGATAGACCAGTGAAGGAGGTCTGTGAACCACCACTGACGTGCCCACTCCGGGGCTATGAGTATCATCTTGACCCGTGACTGTGACAGCTTGATGAGGACTGCCGGGATTAGGGGAACTGGAGGAAAGGCGTAGAGAAATCTGCCTGACCAGTTGATCCATAGAGCATTCTCCAGGGTTCCCGGTTCGTAAAACCTCGACGCAAAGTTTTAGCATTTGCTGTTTTCTGCAGTGGTGAACAAATCGACCTCTGGAGTACCCCATTTTCTGAAGATATCATGGGCCACGTCGTCGTTTAAGACCCACTCGAGGTTTTACTGAAGGAGCCTGCTGAAAGAGTCGGCCTCAGCATTCTGAACACCTGGAAGGTGAGTTGCTGTTATGGTTAGGATTCTGACCAAAAGCCACTTCCAGATCGTCTGGGCTTCCCGAGATAATGGTCTGGACCTTGAGCCTCCCTGCTTGTTGAGGTAGAACAATGTTGTCGTATTGTCCATGTGGACAAGCAGGAAGCTGGCGCAGAATGATGACTGAAAGTCTTTCAGCACCATATGAACTGCTCGTAGCTCTAGTAGATTGATGTGGTAAGTGGATTCTCTGTGTGACCATTTGCTCTGAATTTGAAGGCGACTTCTATGGGCTCCCCATCCCAGGAGAGAGGCATCTGTGACTATGGTTTTAACAGGTATCTCCTTGTGGAACGGAATCCCTTGTATGAGATTGATAGGAAAACACCACCATTTGATGGACCGGAGGGCATGCTGAGACATATTGAATCCGGTCTTCTCAATCTCCTATTCGCTGGTCCCATTGGTCTTCCAGGCATTCCTGAGGGGTCTCATGTGGAGACGTGCATTCGGTGTGAAGAATATACAGGATGCCATTGAGCCCAGGAGCAAGGAGACCTTCCTCACAGTCGGGTCAGACATTGCCATGCGAGCCTGAGCCTTCCGAAGGATCAATAAACGTCTCTCCTCCGAAGGACACACGTTTGCCGTGCGTGTATCGAAAGATGCTCCCAGATATTGCAGGCACTGCAGAGGAGTCGAGGTTGACTTTGCCTGGTTGACATTAGGACCCAACCAAAGGAGAAGATCGCAGGTCCAATTGAAGTGTTGATGAACCTCCTGATACGTGGATGCCTTGATTAGCCAATCATCTAGATAGGAGTAGATGAACACTCTGTGTTTCCTCAGATGGGTAGCTACCACCGCAATACACTTGGAGAAGGTCCTGGGTGCTGACTTCAGGCCAAATGGAAGTACACAGTATTGGTAGTGGTTGTTCTCCACTGCAAACCTCAAGAACTTGCGATGCTTCATTATGATGGGAATGTAGAAGTATGCGTCTTGAAGGTTGATTGTGCATAACCAATCCCCTCGATGTAGCTGAGGGTAGATTTGGTGCAATGCTAGCATCCGGAATCTCTCTCTCCGAATCCACTTGTTGGCCTTCCTTAGGTAGAGAATGGGTCTGTCTTTCTTTTTGACAAGAAAGAATCTTGAGTATAGCCCTTTGCCTCGTAAAGGAGGAACGGATTCCACTGCCTGTTTTTGTAAGAGAATGTTCGCTTCCGCTTGTAATTAGTGCAGTTGGAATCTGTATTGTTTTGGAGGTACTAACGGTGGAGGGCTGATGAATCTGACAGAATATCCATTGCGAACAATTTTCAGCACCCAATTCTCGTGCGTGATGTTTTGACACTCTGCCAAGTAATGTTGGATGCTTCCCCCTACCGGAGCGGATTGCAGAGGAGGGGGAAGACAGGATTCAGGGTTTTGACCCTGCTGGCACCTTGCCTGCTTGAGAAGATTTCTGTCCTGACCTTCCTCTTCGTTGTCATTTTTGATAAGGCTGGTAGGAACGTTGGTATGGTTGTTGGGTGCCTGACTGTTGGCCATGATACCATCGAGGGGTTTTAACCCTCTGTGTAGAATAGCGGCATGAGAAAGGTCGGAAAGATTTACGTTGTTCTTTAGGTCTTTCTAGGCTGAAAGTTTTCAACGTTTCCATCTTTGCATTTATTCTGGCCATCTCCTCGTCTGCATGAGACCAGAAAAGGGTTGTACCTGAAAATGGGAGATTCAAGATGCGCTGCTGTGATTCAGGCTAAAGCGATGTCAGGCGCAACCATGAGTGCTGCCGAAGTGCCATGCTGTGGCAATATCCATGTGCAGCAAGAAGGGATGTGTCCGCTGCTGCGTTTTTGCTTGATCAGAGACCATAGACCTTCTGTTAAAATCTTGTTAAAGTCCTCTCTTATGTCCTTAGGAAGGTAGTCCACAAACTGTTGGAGCGAGTCCCACAGTGCCCGGTCAGATCTGCCTAATAAGGCTGTGGCACTAGCAGCTTTCATGGAAGTCGCTGCTGTGTTGCACACCTTCCTTCCCACTTAATCTATCTTTCGTATCTCTTTATCTGGTGGAACTGTAGATGTTGGAGCCGTAGTATGTTGCTTTTTCGCTGCCACCACAATAACTGAATCTGGAGCTGGGTCCATCCTTAGGAATGTGGGGTCCTGCTCTGGTAGCCGATATTTCTTTTGCAACCTGGATGGCACCAGAGGAAGCAAGGGACGAGTAGCTTTGCTCTGCTGAGGAGTCTCAAATATTACTGAAGTTGATAGTGTCGAAGTGGACATTGGAATGTTTAATTTAGAAGCCACCCATACCAGAACCTCTTGAAAAGTAGAAATGTCATCAATAGGTGAAATCCTTGGAGGAGGAGAGTCCGATAATGTTGGAGAATATCTTCCTGTACTCAAAGACGAAGTGTCCCTGGTATGTCTGGAACAAGACATTCCACCGTGATATCGTAGAGGCGGAGGAGGTGGAGAAGGAGGAGGAGGTGGAGGAGGAGGAGGCGGTGTTGGAAGTCTTGGTTGCACATCTGGCAGATGATGTGGAGAATGAGTTGGTGAAGGAACGTTCTTAGATGGAGAGTGGGTTCAGGAGTACTCCGAATCCAATGAGTAAATTAGCCTTCTCCTTTTTGCACCTTCTGAAGCCTTGAAGAATCTGGCACTGTTCCTAAAGAAGATCCATCTCTCCCTCTCGACGTTGATCTAATTGTCAACGGCGACCTTCGACATTGTCTCGAAAAAGAGCTTTGTCTCAACGTTGATGGACAACTTCTCGGAGATGACCGCGTTGGTGATCGACGGTGGTGTGTTCTCGCCGACGGTTTCGTTACCGCCGAAGATCTTCTTCTCGATGCGGAACATCAACATCGTTTTGACCCAGAGCCCTGGGTCGATGGCGAACAGGTCCGGCACCGTTTTTCAGCTCTTCTTCTGCTTGGGAGTCCCCAGAGGCTGAAGACAGACCCCTGGTAGAGGACTGACCCTCTCCTCACCCTGAAGTCCCACCTGAAGACTAGGCCTGCTGTTTCCATCCCTCTTCTGCTCCTTGAAGCCGAATCTTCTCCCTGTCATGCAGGGTGCACCTAGAGAAGGTTTTTCAGATGGAACAGGAGTCAGGAACATGAGTAGCAGGCAGGCAAAGAATGCACACTCTGTGAGGAGCAGTTATGGCCTTCTTCCTACCACAGTCTGGAAACTTGGCAAAAAGCATTTCTGAGTGAAAACTCCTGTCAGAAAAGACAGAGAAATGAAGGGAAAGACCAAAGACGTCGAGTGAAGTAATTAGTGGGTCAATTCTAAAGTGAATTTTGAAGAAAAAAACAAAACTTAGTAGAGCTCAATGCTCCAGGGTCCTGAAAGCAGGAGCCGGAAAAAAGAACTGATGTAACTGCCACTGGTTGTGCATGATGGGATACTGGTGGTCTCTGGATTCTTAAAGTCACAGCTTCTATTTTTTAGACAAATAATGGCAGCCGATAGGGCTATTCTGTCCTCCTCTTTCATCTCTATCATGAAAAATTGAGTTTTGTAAAGGGGATTCTTCTGTGTTTAAACACCACACAAATTGCACAAAATATAGTATACTGGGTATCTTTTTTCACTTCAAGATGAAGATGCAGCCAGTGTAACCTATGTATTTAGGCTGCATTATTGTCACCCTATCTCTTAAGTGTCTTTGCAGGCCTTCATGAAGAAAGGCGAAAAATACCCACTTAAGAAACACTACAGAGGTGCTCCGGGGTCCTAGCAAGTGGGCAGGACTATTCAAGTGCTTATGACTATTCATGGAAATACCCTCCGGAAGAATCATAGTTTGGCAGTGATGCTCACAGCATGTCTCTTCCAAATTATGATTGCTAATCATTTTCTAAACCCATTACAACTTTACCGACTCCTAAAATTGGTTCAGTATGTAGCATAAAATGTTTTAGCAGTTGCAAACCCACAAATTTAGCAAAATGTAGGGTTTGCAGTCTCTATAAAGCTCATCTGAGAGAGGATGTGGTCTGGCGGCTAGACTGCCAACTTTGGTGCTGGAAATCAAGGTTCGAGCCTCGGGGTCGCATCCACATCCTGTGATTCTGGACAAATTACTTAATCTCCCTGTGCCTGAATGTGTCCTTGTGTAACGTAACTGGTGCTCATGTAAAGCTCTCCAATACCTTCGGGTCGAGTTTGCACTCTATAAATCTGCATTATAAGTATAACATTTAAAAAAATCTGCCTTAATATACCTATAATTGCAAAGGAGATGCCTGAAGTAGCTCAAACACTTCATGGGCCACCTTTGGAATCTGGACCAGTAATTACATTTACAGGTCCATTTGTAAATCATCAAAGTGACTTCTGTTAATATAAAAGTTTATCCTAACAATTGATGCAGTGATTTTTTTAATTCCTTGGATAAAGAGGCATAATCCGTATTCAATTGGTCTTCCAGAATAACATCCTCATCATCACAGTTTTGTCATGACCACTGTTATGTATCTGGGGTCATATTATCATATTATGTACAGGGCCCAAGGGGCGTAACAGGTATGTGTGCCTGTTTTCTGCACCCCTGTGGCGCAGACGCTTATGTGTCCTCTTTTGTAATACAGATAGTGGTAGCTCACACACAGCACCAGAGCTATCTTGAAAGGGCCTTGCCCTATGAAAATGATAGGAAAACCTAGCCTTTGGGCCGCCACCATATTATGGGGGCAGGAGCAGTGGCAAAGAGTCTGCCAGGAGGGGCACAGCTATGCTCTACAAAAAGGTGGCACACAGTCAGTATGCCCCTTAAGGACAGCACTCTGGAGAGGGGAACAGGGGTCCATTTACCCAGCAGACATGCTCCTTCAGGGGGGTGAAGTTGCTCACTGCACCCTCAATGCAAAGTCATTTCTGCCCCCCCTTTGAAGTGCAGGCCAGTGTCGCCTGCACAGTGAAAGACAAAGTGGCTGGTCAACCAGCTGCTTCCTCTTTCACGAATGAATGTCTACCAGGGTAGCTGCCAGTTTTTTGCCTCTTCTGGGGCACAGCATTATCAGTAATAGGGCACACTGGCCCTGTTTGCACCAAAATTCCAAACTGACGGTCCACCGCAGCACGAACAAGGACTGCACCCGACTTGTTAAACTGTCCCTGGAGGTTACTGGTCACTTAGTGAAGAGACAAACATTTCTACTAAGATTTCCAAATTAACTGTGACTAATCTCTCTTCTGCGCCTCTTTAGTACCACGCATATGCTATAGTTTTTGCTAAATCTGAGGACTGCTCACTTCTCCCACATAAGGGATATGATTGGCCCATACCACTTTCACATGTCCCAACGTGCAGCAAGTCACTAGCGACAAAGCAGAGATTGTCTAAGGTTTGACACATGAAATGGGAACACTTGGCAGTTGTGCTTTTCCAGTTGCTTTTTATTCACCTTAATATTAGAGTACTATTCACACCAAGAATTCCTATTAATAGTAAATATTAAACACTTTAGACCATGAGCTTCGAACAGGGTGAAATGTGTCTGTGATTGGCAAATGTTTTCCCAGAGATGTCTCTAATTGGATGACTGTCAAGTGCACCAATGTCATGTTTGACACCTTCAGCTATTGCTGTATTTTATTTTGGTCAGTTTGGTCTTGTTGCAGTCTGACCGCACTCCTCGTAATCGGGCAGTCCGACTGCTGAGGAGGGGCGGTGGGACTGCCAACGACAGTAGGGTGGTCCCAAACCCGCTATACTCCTAATCAGGCCCACTGTGAGGATGGTCTTGCCCCCAGAGAATCCTTTTAGATGCTAGTATTTTCTTTGTTTTATTGCAAAGGTTTAAAGGCTCCTCCCTCACCTCCTTCATTCATGTGAGTAACAAGTCCAGAAAAGAGGTGTTAAACTATACTGGAGGGGGGAAGGACCCTGGCTTGGACGAGAAGGACCTTAATCAGGGTAATGAAGGTTACTGGTAAGTAATGGATCCATTACCTCCTCATAGGACCTCATACAACCTCCTTGTCCTAATAATTGCATAGTCAGGAAAGTAGAAGCAACCAAATAAAGGAAGTTTTACACCTTCGTTTGAAATTCTTTCTTATTTATTGTGTACAACCATTACTTCATTGCTGCTTTCACAACACCAAACGTAAAATCATCCGAGAATGAACCCATGACATCTAATCGATAATTATTAACAAACGTATGAAGAGGCTTCCACGTGGCTACTCCACATACCTCATGATTTAAACACCAGTCGCCTCTTTCCAAGAGGCAAACACCGATCTAGTTGAGTGACCTTGAACTTGAAAAGGGGGATCCTCACTTAGGGATTTGTAAGCTTGGGAAATAACCTGACAAACCCATATGCTCAAAGTGAAAGTTGTAACTTTCTTGACTTTGCTGACACAACAACAAAAAAATGAAAATTGAATTTTACACATTAAATTTATTAGTGAAATGTACGTACACCACTAATGTCCTCTTTACTTCTAAAGGGGAAGGAACCTGTTGCACTTCTCCTTCTTGAAAAAATGGAGAAATTACCTCCTTTTGTAAGTGAAATTTTGTATATATCCGTGGAATTAAATTGGCATCTGGTCTTACTACTAGCATATTAGGAAAGATCTACAAATAGGTATGACACTCCAGGGGCCTAATTCACCTAATCTTCTACCAACTGTAATTGCAAACAGAAAAGCCCTTTTGACTGACACCCACATCACGTCTGCCTTTTCCATAGGTGCAAATGAGACAACTGCAAGCCCTTCAAGGCCATTGGCAAATCCTAGGTAGGTATGACAACCAAGGGGATTGGTTTTCTCAGATGAATACGTTTCAACAACTTAGAACTTATAGGTCCATCTTATCCATTTCACCACGGCTTTAATTGCTGCCCATTGACCGGCTAATGTGAAGGGCTTAGATTCTTCATAAAACCTCTCTTAAAAATTCATGGATTTGAAAAGGGTCTCCCATTACTGGATATAAGGCTTTAATAGAGTGCCATTCAGAAGAAGAACTCCAATGTTTCTTAAAGGTGGAAAGTGTAAACATCTTTCGAGCAAGCCTTTGCTTTATGGTTGGAGCATCCCACCTTTACCAATGCCAGTTTCTCAAGTTCCAGACCATCAACTTCAGTTGTTGGATTTGTTCCAACAGTAATATTGGGAACTGGACAGAGGGTGGTATTCGACAAATCTGCCCATGTGGAGATTCAGTAACATAGGGAACCATTGGCACATTGACCAGAAGGTAGCTTTCAATATCACTGATACCCTCTTCTCCCGAATTTTCTGAAGCAACTTCGGGAGGAGGGGAATCAGTGGAAAGGCATACAAGAGTCCTTGGGGCCAGGTAATTCGCAGAGCATCTACTGCCTATGCTTGTTCACAATTCACCTCTACGCAAAATATCGGGAGTAATGCATTAAAGGAGAAACAGTTCCAAATAGATGGCAGATCTGAACAAACAGAAGGTTGGGATAGATGGTAAAAGACTGATGAGGGCAGATTGCAACCTTAGCTACCTGCATGAAAATTCAGTTTTCCCTGAATATAGACTGCGTTCATTGACATGAGATGCCTCTCTATCCAAGAACAAATGTTCTGTGCCAACATGTTCAAGTAGGTACTCTTTGTACCTCCATGGTGATTCAGGTTACATCACAATACCTGGTTGTCTGTCTGTACTATAAGATTCTTGCCCTGGAGATGTAAAAAAATGGTATTGTGTTCCATATAGCAGCCAATGCCCTTCAGTTGGAGGACTGAATCCTGTCCACCTCTGACCACTGCCCATTGGCCTCCAGATCTTCTGGGTTTTCTCCCCAACCCCACAAGCTGGCATATCTGGTTAACTGAATAGGAGAAGTCATCTGGGATGGGATTCCTTTTTCCAGATTGAGCTTGTGACGTGACCAACTCAAGCCCTGTACAATTGCCTCTGAAATCGGAAATTTTACTTCATAGTTGGCCAAGTCTGGATTCCGGAGTCATAATAAATATTTTACCAGAGGTTTCAGATGGAGTCAAGCCCATAGGACTACTGATGTCATTGCTGCCAACCCTTGTACCTTCAAATAAAACCGGTTTGCAGACTAGAAAGAGTATTTAATAAATTAATTCTCTCTGTAGGTGCAAAGGGACTGGAACCACTGCCTTTTTGACGAGCAATTTTTTGGCATGTGGGATCATTGCTTCCTTATTGATTTTGTCTTTTGATAACGCAGTAGGTTGGAGTATATTCTTTGGCAGAGGAGGAACAAGGGAAATCTGACAGTCTTGGTGAATGATCGACAGGACCCACTGATCTGAAATCTGTAATATCCATTGAGGTAGGAATAATTGAAGCCTTGCTTCCACCTCCAAAGTAATTTTTTACTTGAATCTTGGTTAATTTGCCTCAATGGTATGGATTTTTTGACCAACGCGGCTCCAGGACCTCAAACCTGGCCTCGAAATGGATGACTATTATCTTGTTTTCCTTGAAGATTATGTTTTTGAAAGAAAGTTTTTTTCCTGTGGAACAATCTGAACGGTTTAAAAATCTTTTCTTCAGCTGACCTGTGGACCATATCAATTAAGTTCTCGCCAAAAAGCTTTCGACCCAATAGGGAATTTTATGGG
Source organism: Triturus cristatus (assembly GCF_964204655.1). NCBI lineage: Eukaryota > Metazoa > Chordata > Amphibia > Caudata > Salamandridae > Triturus > Triturus cristatus. Next base: position 138,010,504 of record NC_140591.1, on the reverse strand, counting down.
TCAGGGTTTCTTGATTATTCTCAAGCCTCCAGGGCTTTGTCCAAAGCCACCTGAACCCAGCCACTGCTGCCCCAGGTGCCGCGTCAAACACTCATAAATTGTCAAATGTCACATCTGGAAGAAACTATGAAAGAATTTCCATCTTTCCTAGAAAGGCAAAGGGATCACCTTTCTGGTGGATACAAACAAACAGTTTTCTAAAGACTTTTAATATAATTTGGGAGGCATACGTGGCGTAGGCGATAGCACATAACCCAAAATTGAAAGCTGCATATATTCTCTTTAAGGCTGACTCCACTTTTTTGTCTGTTGTGTCAGACAAAGTGGACTCTTCAGAGGATAAGGAAGAAACCAATGCCATTGAATACAAAATAAAATTTACTTTTGGTATTTGTGGAAACTTATCCTCAAAGTGTTTGATTAGCTTGATTATTGTTTAGGAATTGTGATGTTTCGTTTATCAATGTCTCTCCATTCTTTGGCAATCACGTCCTTTATGGCAGCATGAAGGGAAAAATCATCTACCTCAGTGGGACTATATTGAGCGTAAGCCTTTCTTCGTCCAGGGTTTTAGGACTAAACCCCAGCTCATGTCCTATATGCTCTAACATATCAAATACAACTTTCCCCTAAACGTATTTTCCTTTAAGGGAATTATCCTGATCATCATCAGGGGCACATTTCTGCTTTTTAGCTTCAAGGAAACCTAAAGTAGCCTTCACCGCCTGGTTAATCATATCCTGCAGGTCTGTTTTGATATCCGCAAAATATCCTCTTCATTTAAGCCTGGCATATTTTTCCTTTTTTGTACAACTTAACCCCCAGCAGTTGAGAAATCGTATTTGGGCCAAACACCACCATACAGAAAGCAGGAAGCAAGCAGTGCTAAGGGCACTACTTCCTATTTCTCCCGGTTTCCCTGCTACCAAATCACATGAGATTTCGTTGCTTTAAGAAACTGGAGTGCTGCCTCCTTGAAGCTCAGCGCACATATTGCACAACGCTGTGAGGGAGAGAGATGCGCATGACTAAGTGTTTAACAGGCCCACCCGCAAACCACACACAAGGCTCCCTGCCCCAGCACTGCACATGAACTAAGGTGCGGCTGCAGCCGGTGCACACCACTCCCGTTAGAACCTTACAATGGTGAGTCCAAAACACATAAAAGCATTTCAATATTAAAATAAGAATAGCTTGTCCCTTACCTCTCTCGGACAGGAACTAAAACAGGAATGAAGGGGGGAGAAGCCTTTAAGCTATTGCTAAAGGAATAGCATGTAGAAGACATGACTGGGGGTGGAACCATCTTTACTATGCAATGACTGTGATGAGGAGGTCCTATAAGACACATCTGTAGATGAATGTGTCCTCTCTAGTCTGTTGGTTGAAAGGAATCCTGTGGTCAGATTGTTCAATTCAGTCCGTTGATGGGAAAAAATACATGCTTTCTTTGCACTGTTTTTAATCTTTAGTAGCTTATCAGAAGCCATGGATAACTTTTCTTATTATCCTCAATGGAGACCCCATCCCCCAGGGCCTTTTTGTTTTCAATTAGAGGGGTGGGGGAAGTGTGGCCCCCCTCACCGAGACTTATTAGGCCCTGTAAACCCCATCCTCCAGGGCCTTTTTTATGAAAGGGGAGAGGAACCGCGTGGCCCCATCCACGAAGCCTAATAAGGACCTGGGGAACCCATCCCCAGACCCATTTTTTTAATTAATGGGAAGGGGTGGGCCACGTGGCCGTCCTCACTGAGTCTTATCAGGCCCTGGGAACCCCATCCCCTAGGGCCATTACTTGAAGTAAAGGGGAGGGAGGCTGAGCAGTCCACTCTTCTCAAGCCTTTTTAGGTCTTGGGGACCCCATCCCCTCCAGGGCTGTTTTTTTAATTAAAGAGCAGGAGGCCGAGTGTCCCCCATCCCCATCCTTGTTAGGCCCTGGGGACCCCATCCCTCAAGCCATTTTTGTTAATTAAGGGCATGGTGGGCTGCGTGGTCCCCCTCCCCAAGGCTTGTTGGGCACTTGGGACCCCATACCCGGGCCACTGCTAAAATTAAAGGGAGGGTGGTTGCATGGTCCCCCTCCCCAGACTATTTTCTGGCCCCGTAGACCCAATGCCCCGGGGCCGACATCATTAAAGGTGGGTGCCCACCCAGGGTACCTACTATACATTTGTTAGGGGCCAGAGGAGGAGTCCCAAGGCCCCCAAGGCACCCACAGACCCAGCCAGCTCCCCACATGCAGCGGGAGCCGGCATTGCTCACGCCTGAAGGGAGCAGTTACCTATGCTTCTCTTCCCTGGCAGCACAGAAACAGATCAATAGTCTGCTCCCAGCCGGCTGAGCATTTTTAAAGCTCCCGCCCACTGGTAGCAGACTTACACCCTTATGCATCAAGCCAAAATCCAGTCGGTAAAATACCGATTCGGTAATAGCTCCCGGTATTGTGTGAAAAATACCCAATCCCAATGCATCAACCCAAAACCCGAGCAAATAACGAATCGCTAAATTAAAACCTCGAACATACCGAATCGCTAATACCCAAAATGCTAAGTTACCGAATCGCTAATACCCACAATGCTAATTTACCGAATCGCTAAATACCGAATTCGCAATTACCGAAATCACTATCTGCTCCCGGAAATTGCCAATAGCAAATAACGATTCGCACCCCAATGCAACAAAACTCGCTAATAACGAAAATCCCAAAAATCGCTATTTTGCCAGAGCTAAATAAGGGGAATCAAAACCTGGAGGTAAAGTCACAAAAAAAAAAAAAATAAAAAAATAAAAAAAATGCCCCACATGTGCAAATGATTGAGGCAATCACTAAACCCTTAAATTTGGCCCAGGAGACCCTGTTGGCTCCCACAAAATGGCTGCCCTCTACGTGCTTGCAAGGAGGATGCGGATCAATGCAGCAGGACAGCGCAGGAGAAGGGTCCAGGAGCGAGTGTTCAGACTGCGCATAACCCTGCTCGGCCAGAATGAGGACGAGGTGTACCAGAAATATCGCCTCAATCGCGCTATGATCATGCGCCTGATTGCAGACCTGGAACCATTACTGCAGCACCAGACCCACCGGACAAATGCAATCCCTGCGCACGTTCAGGTACTATGCAGCCTGCACCTACTGGCCTCAGGGAGTTTCCAGGGGGTAATTGCGGTTGCCGGAGGTGTTTCGCAAAGCGCACTGTCACGCTTCTTCCAAAAATTCCTAGATGCCATGCTGACAATGCTCCACAGACACATCAGCTTCCCCACAACCCCACAGCAGTTGGACCGCACCAAACAGGCATTCTACCAGGTGGCACAATTTCCACATGTGATTGGATGCATCGACTGCACGCATATCCCCATATGCCCTCCGTCAGCAAATGAGTACCTTTTCAGGAACCGCAAGTCATACCACTCGATCAACGTGCAGGTTGTGTGCAATGCCAACAACATCATAACGGACCTAGTGGCACAATTCCCAGGGAGCACACACGACTCATACATCTTCCGCAACAGTGGAATGCACAGGCGACTACTCAATGGCGAATTTGGAGAGGGACTCCTGTTAGGTAAGTAGAACTACGCTTCCCCACACCAACACCACACATGTATGTACATCACCAATGCTAAGTCTATGCTTCTATCTCCTAGGTGACAACGCTTACGCCCTGCGGGAATACATACTAACCCCATACCTAAATCCAGCAACCCCGCAGGAACATCGCTACAACGCTGCACACATCAGCACGAGGAATGTGATAGAGCGGACTTTTGGGATTCTCAAGAGCCGCTTCCGTATCCTCCACAAGACTGGCGGCGCAATGCTATACCAACCAGACACATGCTGTCGAATAATTGCTGTATGTGCAATGCTGCACAACATTGCCACCAGAAGGGGGATACCCATGGAGGTGGACAGGGATGACGACCCCCAGGCTGACCAACCACCCGCCCAACGACGACCGGCACACATCCCAAACACAGCAGAGGGCCATAGGAGGCGGACAGACATAACGCAAAATCATTTTTGACCCTGGGTAAAATGAGACATTACAAGTTGGTGTTGGTTGCAACTGTTTAATGCACAGTAGCACTGAGGATTGTGCAACAGAACTAGCATTGTGAATCATGCTCCGACTGCATAAATGTAAATAAAAGGTTCCTTAAAGTCAGGCCTGTGCAAACAGAATAATTGGATGGCCATGGTTGCTCCACCATGGACCTGCAGCATGTCCAAATTTCTAGTGGCGCTTGCCACGTACACCAAGCCTCCGCTCAGGTGCATCCAAACCCTCACCACGGCCTGTCCCCGTGGAGGCACGCGAACTTCGGCGCCTGGTGCTGGCCTCTGCCAGTGACAAGCTGCTGACACTGGAGGCAGCCTCACTGGTGTCATCCCCTCCCAATGCTGCAGCACTGCATGTGCTGCTCTGAAGTTGTTCCACAGCAGTGGTGATGTGTCCCAGTGACTTGGCAACATCACCGCAGAAGTGCCCAAGGTCCACCTGCAGGGGACTGTGCGGCGTGCCAACACAGCGGTGCAGTTGCTGTGCCGTTGTATGGCCTTGGTAGCGGCGGCAGAACGCAACATTAGCTGCCGGTTACTCCTCCTCTGGGACTCATGGCCCTCCCTGATGGCACGGGTGAGCTCACGTACCTCCTCCCTCAGCTGAGCATTGCCATCAGCAACCGCAGTGGTCTGGTCCCTGACCGCCGTGCCCATGTCCCTGACCGCGGAGCTCATGTCGGTGACTGCTGCAGTCATGGCGCGCATCTCCCTCGCTAGGCGCACGATGTTGCAGCTGATGCTAGCCACATGTCTTCCCTGCAGGTTCTGTGTGCGCAGCATCCTCTCCTCAATTGCAGAGGTTGTTGGGACATCCTGGTCAGCTGAGGAGACGGAACTGCGACGGGCCCTGTGACGCCGTGCGTGTCTTGAGCCTCCATGTGGTGCAGCAGGTGGTGTGGATGTGCGCTGCGTGGGTGCCAATTGCGGGGGGGGGGTTGCCATCTCCTGCAAGGGCGCAACTTGGTGCCTGTGCCTCTGCGGTATTGTGGCTGTACTGGCTGCAGGCTGGCTTGCTGGTGCCGTTGCTTGTTGCGCAGGTGGTGGTGCCTTGGCTTGTGGTGCAGGTGCCTTGGCTTGTGGCACTGGTGCTGGTGCCGATGATTGTGGCGCTGGTGGAGGTGGTGCTGGTGGGGTGGCAGGTGTTGGCGGTGCGTGCGCATCCTGCACAGTCTCCTGGTCTGACTCCACGGGTGTCTCAGATATGATCAGCTGGTCGCTGTCGTCAGAGTCCCCAGGTGATGCATCTGTGTGTGAAACAGTGCATGATTAGTGGGATGATTACACCTACATAGTGTTGTACCCATCAATGTCCCTCTGTGGTCCAACAAATGAACAGTCTACAGCCATGTACAAAATAAGTGTTGTGTGAGGATTTACGCCTGTACCTGCACTCTGGGCTGACTAGACTACAACTCCCAAGATGCAGTAGTGTCATGTGTGGAACTGTCTGTGCCAGAGCTGCAGACACAGTGAGATTGGGCTGGGGGCATGGGTATGGATTTACGCTATGCTGGGTGTGGCACAGGCATGCATCTTACCTTGGGCACTTGTGGCTGCGCCGGACGTATCCATCTGGATCACCCCCACGACGGCTTCCCGCTCTATCGTCCCTTCCACGAGGTCCTCCAGGGCTGTGTTGGATGGTGCAGTGCTTGTTCCGCCTCCAGTCCTTCTTGCCTCCCGGAGCCTCTCAGCAATCCTCTCTTTTGCGCGCTTCCGGAGGTCATACCACCGTTTTTTCAGGTCGTCGATGCTGCGGCTAGTGACGCCAACCGCATTGACCCTCTCACGGATGCGCTGCCAGATGCGCCGCTTCTCGGTCTCAGGCACCTTGAGGGACAGCTTGCCAAAGAGGCGGTCGTGTTTGCTGGACACTCCCTCGATGAGGTACTCCAGCTCCCTGTCAGAAAACTTCTTCTTGCGCTTGCGTGCAGATTCAGCGCTGGATGGCACTTCCTGCGACATGATGGATGTGTGCTGTGACTGGCAGAATCTGTGTGGCCTCACTCTGCACAGCCTGTCCTTCTTTCCAGCTCCTGTCTGCTCCTCTGTCGAGGCTATGTGGGTGGGGCAGCAGTATTTCCTGGTTGGTGATGTCATCAGCCTGTTCCCGGAGCGACGCGGCAATTTGCGATTTCGCTATTACCGATTCGGTAATTGCTAATTCGGTATTACCGAACTCGCTATTAGCCAAATCGGTATTACCGAACTCGCTATTTGCTAGTGGGGCCGTTTGCGTGCCCCGCTATTAAGGAATCGGTAAATTTAGCGATTTTTAAGGAATCGCTAAATTTAACCGAATCTGTTGATGCATGCCAATTACCGATTCCTTAATGGCGATTCCTTATTTTTCGCTATTAAGGAATCGGTATTAGTTTGGTTGATGCATATGCCCCATAGTGCTTGCTCAAACATGGAGGGAGATCGATAAATGCTCCCGCCAAGCTGGAGCAAACACAGGTTTCCCCACCCATGCCGGTGCAGGAAGGGAAAGTGCTATGTCACAGGGTGGTCTCCCTGGGACATAGATACTGAGTCAGCCCCAGGTGTGGGTTCCCCAGGACCATTATTGGCTTAGGGAGGGGGACCACCCAGCCACCCTCCCTTTTAATTAGTTTAGTGAACCCAGGGAATAGGGTCCCCTGGCCTTTGGTATTATGCACGCAAAAAAAGAAAATGTACCTGAACATAACGCAACGTGAAGTCCTCCACTCCGGTTCTCTTCTCAGCACCGGAACTGGACGCAGCAACTTCCTTGACCAATCAGTGCACTGCTCTGATGCAGCATGAGCAGTGCCCTAATTGGAGGGTGCAGCATCACAAGGTGCTCCACAGCGCTCTGGAGGCAATGGCTTGTTCTAATCCAGTTGTCTTCAGACAGCTGAGTTAGAGCTGTCTAAAGTGCGCATGTGTGGCTAGCTGTCTCAAGACGGCTGGCCAAAAACACATGTGCACTTTAAACAGTGCCATACCAGCCCACCCTCTGCCTGCGGAGTGACATGCTGCTGTTACTCAGCAGCAGCCCCACCCCCGTCCTGATGCTCATGTTCGGGAAGGGGAAGAATATTAAAATGGTATTAAATTACCATTTTATTTTTCAGGAGCTTGGGGGATTTTAAGTGGGGCGATGCTCGACCGCCCTAACGGAGAAGCCACCCCTGATCAGAACACTCTATTTAAAATTTGAGGCTCATGGGAGGGTCTCTTGAGCCTCTTGCGAACCCAATTATCCAGATATACAATGATTTTTTATGCATAATTTCTTAAGAAACCTACGAATTCACACCAAATCACAATTTGCAGACCACGCTCCAGCTCCTGCCAAACTTGGTGTAATTCTGTTCAGCAATTTTTGCTGTAGCCCTTTTTAAATTTGAAAGAAGTCTATTGAAAATGCCTGGGGATTTCGCATTTTGTTTTTTCCCCAGGCACAGTGAGATTACGTGATTTGCCCAGAATCACAAGGTGTTGAGCAGCGGTTGAAACGCCACATCCTCTCCACATACCTGAATGGAGAGTGTAGTACTTTATGTTTTAGTTCCGGTATCTACCCACAAAATGAGAAATTTTGGAAACTCTGTTCTGGAAATTGTGGAAACATATTTTCACGTGCTTGATTGTGCATTTCTTAAGTGTGACATTTTGAACCAGGGATTTTCTGAAAATACTATTTTTCCTGCCATTTCCGAATGTTTGCAATTAAACAAAACGATGAACGCTGAGGTGGATTTAAAATTCATAATTTCTTTGAGTCAGACATAAGGTTTCAATAAGTAAAAACAACAGAAGTGTTGCTACTAACAGTTGCTGCTTCTATACCTATGTCTGTCAACTGAAATGACAGTTTAACATTTCATTCAAAAAAGGGAAAACAAATATCATCTGGTAAAGTTGAATGAGTGAATTCCTCATCATGAAGAGAGTAAAGCGAAAGCAAGAGGCTATGTTATCACCCTGAAAGAGGCCAGAAGCCATGATGACGATGAATCACAACTCTGAGAGACTTTAATGTACTTGCTACATATACTTCAGACTAAGGGCCTGCTTACGATCTTGGTGGATGGGGTACTCCATCACAAACGAGACGATTATCCCCTCCGCAGTATTACAATTTCATTATATCTTATGGAACTTGTGATACTGCGGACGGGATATTCATCAGTTTGTGACGGAGTATCCCATCCGGACGGGATGTTCATCGGTTTGTGACGGAGTATCCCATCCGGACGGGATGTTCATCGGTTTGTGACGGAGTATCCCATCCGGACGGGATATTCATCAGTTTGTGACGGAGTATCCCATCCGGACGGGATGTTCATCGGTTTGTGACGGAGTATCCCATCCGGACGGGATATTCATCAGTTTGTGACGGAGTATCCCATCCGGACGGGATATTCATCAGTTTGTGACGGAGTATCCCATCCGGACGGGATGTTCATCGGTTTGTGACGGAGTATCCCATCCGCCAAGACCGTATCTATCCTGGTTCAGCTAAAAGCAACCTGAACAGTGATGTTGTCCCAGTCCTGCAATAGGAACGTCTTTTTCACTCAATACTTCTTCAAGAAACTTTACTAATAAACTTGCCCTTCGGGCAAAGCAAACGCTGCCCTCTGTGCAACTATTAGCAGACAGACTGTGAAAGTTATTCCATTAAACTCACTCTCTTCTGTAAACGTGATTGCAAACAGGATTGTGAGTATCCAGGAAGAGATGGGGCAGTAGTAGACGGTACTACACCAGCCCCTGCAAGCTGTATCACCCAGCCAGCATCACTTCTCCTGGGGTGACATGTGTAAGGTTGGTAGGGGATGTAGCTAGGAAAGCCGCAGATGCTGCTTGAAGGGTGAGATGGGTGGTATGAGCAAGAAGTTGTCAAGTCTTAAGACATGTGACTTTAAATATAACAGCCTGGCAATTGTGGCTTAAGTCGATTAGTTGATTGAAGAGAGATGATCATTATTAATGAACAGATACTCTGAGAGTCAAACGGCTTGCTCTTTTTCAGGCAATATTTAAGAGATATAGAGGTATCTAGATTTTGACAGTATATAGATTAAAACTAAAAATCTTGGTTAATAATTTCTATATTTAAATGAAATTCAGTGAGAGCCTTCAATATGAAAAAGGAACTACCGAAAGAAAACCTTAATCCACATCGAAGAGAAAGCAGGACTCTTCGGACAAAACAAAAACACATGTAGCATTGGACTGACCTTTAGGGCAATCTGGTAGTGCCGGAAGAGCCAGTCTGATAGGTCAGTGCGTGGGTCGGTTTTCTGGCTGTATGTGGTGCCAGGTTTGCAGGGTCGTGGGTAGTGTTGTGGCTCTCTGTGACATTGTGATGTGAACATTTTTTAATCAAAACGATGCAGCAGCAGGCAGAAGTGTGCAGGTGACACTAAGCTGTACTGTGCGCACAGAAGAGCACTGGTTGAGCCTCTCACATAGCATGGAAGGAGGTGCATCATCATATCAAATGTGCAGCAGTAGGGAGTACAGTTATAATCTGAAAATAAATAAATCAACTGCCACATAATTACCCATGTCTGCTGCACATCACCTTCCCTAAATTCTGTCCTGCCCTTAGACGCATGGCCGCTGAATGCGCCTGTGAATGCCCATTGCCTAATCCCATCTGAAGTGCCATCAGCACCTAACTGGCTGGCTCTTGATGTGGGCTAGTGGACAAATGGGTAAGGGCCACTTGCTTTTGCAGACTAGTGTGAACTCTACAGAAGTAGGAGGGGAGATGTCTGACTGCCTCGAAGGTTCTCTCATACAGTGCCGTCTGCAGACGCCCGACAGTGAACGAGTTCTTGAGCCAGGCAGACAGACAAGATGTTATTTGATATTCTCAATTGTTTATATTTTTTTCCTTTGACATCCACAGTGTTTAAATGTGTTGAAAAATATACCCTACTCTCTAGCATGTAGGAGAAGAGAAAGGTTCCCCTGATCTTTATCAACCATTTTGTCACCTTTATTATTGTGAAAGCCTCTCCACTACTCAACAAAACAGTACCCAAACTCCAAATATTCCAGAACCATCCTGCTTGTCTCCTGTTCGGCTTGAAACATGACCACGTCAAGTCTTGACCTAAGGCTTCCAACTGACTCCCTGTAGAAGCAAGAACATTTTTTTAATTCATCTGCCTCCCTTACAAAGTAAGAGACGGCTGAGCTCTCAATTACCCCTCCATGTTCCTGCCGATATGTTCTTTATGTTCCCACCAGATGTCTAGAATGTCTTCCAGTCTTAACTAACTGTCCATCCCGCTGACGTGTTACTTGAAATTCAGATGAATGATCTTTCATATACAATACTCGGGGCTGTAGACCTCTTGACCTATTTATCTGCAAATAGAATATATTTGTTGCAGACTCGGGAAATTGCTAAAACCCTTTTCGACAAATAGACTTTTGACTAGCCCTCACCATACATAGCTCTATTATTCTTTCCTGAATTCTGACGGTCGGGTGCCTAAAACTAGTTTTCACTCATTCAAATTGCAGACACTTCACCAAGAGTTTATTACTTTTCTATCAACCTACATGGTCGATGGGTTTCCTTCAGTTGATAATACAAACGAAAGAGACTTCCAGTTATTATGCAGACTTTAGTCCCTTTTAAATATTCACTATATCTGATCATAAGATCTATAAGGATACTGCAAGGTTTTTGGCAGTGCTTTACAAAAAACAAAATGTTAAGGAAGGGGGTAAACTAAAATGTCTTTATAACACTAACCATATGTTGCAGGCCTTTAAAAAAAAAGCATCACAATAGGTGAATCAAATAATGCAGGTTGATCTGGCAACCACAAATAGGCCTAAAGGGCCAAAGATACCCTTTAACTGTGCCAAGAGAAAAGTCTTACCTGGCAAGGGATAAAGTAAACAAAACATCAGATAACTTTTCCTCTAGGTGTCTATCTGCTCTGTGCCACACCTAGCATGAAACTTGTCCCAAAGACACATGTATAAAGTTTTTGTCAAGGAACACCTGGATGCCAAGATGGCATCAACCACCCCCAGAGGAAGATCGAAGGTGTTCAGCTGCTGCCGTGCAATCTCAAAGCATAAAGATGGAGATTCTAAACCCTGCCCTGATGCTGCAACAGCAGATCCACCCATAGGGGTAGCCTGATTGAAGGATAGATGCTCAAGCTCAGGAATTCTGGATACCATAGTCTCCGTGCCAAATGAAGGGCCACTAGGATGACTTAGGCCTTAGATCTTCTTCAGAACTCGGGCCAAAGAGGTATTGGTGGAAAGGCATACTGGCGCCACAAGCCTCTTCCTAGGTGGAACGCATCTCCTAGCGAGAGATGCCTTGGAAACTCCAGCATGCAGGACTGCTGACATTGAGTGTTCTTGGCAGTGTCAAATACCTTGAGCCAAGATTCGCATTATTCATGAAAGAACCCTTGTACAACCTCTGGGTGCAAATGCCATTCGTTATCTGCTAGGCATCATAGGCTGAGCTCATCCACCCCGGCATTTAAAGATCAATTCCTTGATGGTCAGCCATTTCTAGAAGCACCATGTCTTCTGGCACAGGGTTATGACCTCACCTACTCTGTTTGCTACAGTACCACATGGCAGTGGTGTTATCCATAAGCACCTGCACCAAATTCCCCTTGATGGATGAAAGGAAGGCCATCAACTCCAAGTGAATGATCCTCAGCATCAGAAGACTGATATAGAGTTATGCCTCTGCCAGAGACCATAGGCTGCTGATCTTCACCGATTAACCAGATGTGCAGGAGTGACATATCTGTCACCACTGTCAGCTCTGGTCGGGGTAGAGAGAGGAGCTTCCCTGACCCAGTCGCAGTCCAGTAACCACGGCTGCAGATTTTTTGCAGTCTTCCCTGAAATCTGGACGTGGTTGGAGAAGCCCCACATGATGTTGGGTCCAGTGAGACATTAGATCCCTCTGCAGAGCCTGCATATGCCACCTGGCTAGCTTGACCAGCAGGATGCCAGGGCCAACTTCATTAAAATCCAGGACTGAGGTTGAAAGAGTGGGATCATGGCCTAAATGTCCTGCACTCTATTTTCCAGGGAAAAGGTATGAAACCGGACCATGTAAAAAATGGCCTAGATGAAGGGGATCTTCTATGATGGAGTCAGGTGTGACTTTGGCATGTTGATAGTGAACCCCAAAGATGACAGGAGGTTTGCCATTGTCTGACGGTGATTGATGACTTTTTGGGGCGATTCTGCCTTCAACAACCAGTTGTTGAGGTAAGGGCAGACTGGAACCCCTAATCTCCGAAGGTGAGCAGCTACCACCACCATCAATTTCATGAACACCTGAGGGGCGCAGATGAGACCAAAGAGGAGAACAGCAAACTGAAAATGTTCCTGTCCCATCACAAACTGTGAGTGGTGCCGATGGGTTCGCAGGTTGGGAATATGGATATAGGTGTGCCGTAGATCCAGTGCTATCAGCCAGCCTCCAGGGTCGAAGGCAGATAGGACCTGGGGTAATTATTTTGGGCTTGTCCTTACGGAGGAAGGCATTGAAAGGGCGCAGATGTAGAAGAGGACGAAGGCCACCGTTCCTCTTTAGCACCAGAAAGTAGTGGGAATAACATACCACAACTCACTTCTGGTGCCAGCACCCTCTCACTAGCCCCCTTGGTCAAAAGGGTTTGCACTATCTGTCACAAAACAGATAGATGGCTCTCTCTCAGTCATGGCGGAAGGTGGGGCAGAGGGGCAGTGAAGGTTAAGGTGTATCCCTTCTGGACAGTCTGCAGGACCCACCTGTCTGAGGTTATGACCTGCTAACCCAGCGAGAATCATTGGATCCTGCCTCCAACCCGGTGGGTGAGCTACCCTAAGGGGCACATTACGCTGAATGACTTACTAACCCTGATTGCGGGGCCAGTGGTTGTCACAGCCCTGGCCACAAAATGGCTGGGCACCTCGCAGAGGCAGAAGTGGCTGGAGGTATGGGGTACTTGTGCCGAAACCATGAAATGAACAATAAGACTGCTGCGGCTGGTGAGGTGGGGCAGATAAGCCCAAGGAGCGTGCTGTGGCACCGCTCTTTTTGAACCGCTCTAGAACGGACTCTGCCTTATCCTCAAAAAGGTGAGTCATATCAAGGAGCATGCCCATAAGAAACAACTGAACATCACCTGAGAACTCTGTCGATTGTATCTAAGAGTGGTAACAAATGGAGACAGCGGCTCAATGGTTCTTTTGATGGAATCAGTGGTATCCAAGCCGCAACAAATTTGATGTGTCACAACTGTCCTGTATGGCTAGGCTCAGAAAAGTTTGGAGAAATACCGGAACGCCCTGGAAGACTTGAGCCACTGAATCCCAAACAGCATGGCAGTAGAGGCCCAGCAGGTGACTGGCTGTCAGAACCCCTTTCAGAGGATCACGGGGTACGCAGGGGCTAGTGGGCCAAACCGTGGTGCTTGGGACCTTTTACTGCTCATGTCCCCGGGCCCGATCTGCAATGTGTTGGGGTGTTGGTTGACTGGGTTATGAGCCCTAGGCAATCCCTAAATTAACCTGTGATCACCCTCTGGTAGATTGTCACAGAGCAGTCAGGCTTAACTTTAGAGGCAGTGTGTATAGTATTTAAGCAACACTTCAAACAGTAAATTAGTGATAAAACCGCACAAAAGAATTCCATGCCAAATTTAAAAAAAATAGAGCTTAAATTAATGAATAAAAGTTCTGACAGCAGGGTTTCCCACTAGAACTCGTTTCCTCCAACGGTCTCCTCTTCCTCCCTGGAACATTGAGCTTGGTAAGCAGGCTTGCACTGGTGCTCCAGACTCCTGAGCAGGTGGTCTTGGTTTACCTGGGTCATGTACCCTCACACAGTAGGGAGATTAGCAAGTCTTGGCCCCCAGTCCTAGTTTCAGGCAGAAGTGTTAAAGAGCTTCCCCTTTTTACATGACCCATCTGGCTGCTTAGAAGATGACAGTTTTGGGGGTCTCATCTTCCCCTTCGGATAGTCCATTTCCAGACACCAAATGTGATTTAGAGTCTGGATCTTTAAAGATTAATGTTGGGGTTCTGCTTCTTTTGAAGTGTACACTTTTCCTCTCTCTCTCTTCCTTTTAATAGGCTGTCACAGTAGGAGAGACTTCAAAGCTGATAGTCTCACAATGCAAGCCATGGGAGTGGCTACAGTTCACACCTGGATATTAACCACAATGATATGTGCATCAAAAGGTTAATCCCCGGCTCCCGGACCTACTCTTTATGATTCCTTTATCATCCCCATCTCCCTCCTGAGATCTGTTCAGGCCCCTTCCTTGTGATCTCTCACTGAAAATGAAAGAGCACAATTTGAAAGGTACAGGTGGAGCTCCTCTCTCCCTTCTTTTGTGTGTCCCACCCAGCTCACCACAGGAATGCAGCAATAGACAAATCTCTCTTTGGGGGGGAGGGGGGAGTGTTCCTCTTTTCCTCATGTCTTCACCAGGGAGACTTGGGCTTCTCAAAATGTAACCCACGGTCCTCCATGTAATGTACTATTGCAGGCACACTTACACTCAGTGTATGGAAACAGCACACACACTTATTCAATACTGTTACCTCCATCAATTGTGCCCTCACAGACATTCATACATTTAGCACATAAATTGACTCTGAGCCCACTGGACAGTACTGTAGCCTTTCTGTATTGTACCATGGTGTGCTGCTTGCAAACATACACAGTGCCAGCACACACATTTACCATGCAGCCGCTGCACAACACTTCACCCTATTGTACTTTTTGCAAACACACATTCACCTGGCACATGCTTTCCCTGCGCACGCACAAACAGCACTGCATCTCTCATGAAAAATACCCCTCGCAGGTATACATATACCAGTACACAAACTCACTATGCATCTACTGCACATCACTGCTCTATCCCTATATTGTACCCTTCCGAGGCACACATACATCCAGCGCTTTACATCTAACTGATGTAGGCCAAAGCCAAAGCTGAGTTAGGCACATAGCAGTGGAACCTTTAAAAAGGTGAGTGAGCCTGTAGGTCTAACTCCAGTGACACAAGTTAAAAAGGACCTGTTCACTCCTATTGATCACTACACAGTGTGCTGTCACCACTGCACGTGTGCTGCTTAACGCCTGGTGAAGGCAGTAGCTTTCCATCACTAGGATGGTAACTCTTTGAGTGCCCCTTCTGGACCAGAAATTCGTGAGACAGGTCTATGTCATGGGGCACACGCATAATCTGTGTTTGCCAATGACAACAAATATCAGAATGAGGGATTCAGACACCAGTAAAGTTGGACACTCAGGGCAAGAGTACACGTCCATTACCATGCAGAGGACTTTTTGGTCACAACAGACGCCCTTCCCAGATTAGAACACCCTGATTCAACTTCTAAAATGGAGAGTTTGGGTAGTCGGATCGGTCTGTCAACATTCCTGTTGCTCAGTACAGCTCTGTGCTCCACCACAAAGTCTAACCCATACACAGAAACAGACCTTCTCAACAACTTGAAAGTCTCTCCCTTCATAGCCATCAACCACTTTAATAACTTATGATCGGTTTGCACCACAAATCTAGTGCCAAAAAAATATAGGCAGGACCTACACAAGTTCACATTACGGCAAAACACTCCTTCTCAACAGTCACCCAGCTCTACTTTCTTAGCAGTAATCTCCTACTAATAAAGGCTACTAGACACTGTCTAATCTTTGCCATCCAGTTGAGCTAACACCACTCCAATTCATTTGTCAGAGGCATCCATCTGTACAATGAATTGCTGACTGTAGGCAGGCGGTTTCAGTACTGGTGCAGTGCATAGTGCCTTTTTCAGTTTCTTAAATCCTTTCTTACACTCTGTGATCCATATTACCTTCATGAAGTCCTTTTTAAAGGTTAATGCAGTCAATGCTTCCATAGATAGCACCAACATTTCTGTAATACCTGATGAGTCATAAAAAGGCCCTCACTTCCCACTCCATCAAACAATTAATCTTGGCATCTGAGTGAATCTTTCCATTCCCCATCTCATGCCCAAGTCAAACTACTGAGACCTGCCCCACTTGACATCTAGTTGCCTTGATGGTCAGTTTACCTTCTGCATCCTAGCCAATACATGTCCTATGTGCTTCAGGTGGTCTTTCAAGGAACTGCTGAACACTACAATATCATCCAGTTAACCCACACAGAACTCTTTCAACCCTGTGAGAACATGCTTTACCAGGCATTGAAAAGTAGCATGAACATTCTTCGACCCAAAGGGCATCACTTGAAACTGATACAGCCCCTCTGGAGGAGAAAATGTAGTCTTATCTTAAGCATTAGGTGCCAAAGCGATGTGCAAATATCCACTGGTCAGCTTCAAATTGAGGCCTCGGAAGTCCACGCTGGTCGCTATGCAGCAAGTCAGAAAGAGGCTCACCGCCTTCCTCAACGTCCTTTCACACAGCCATGACATTCACTGGGTAATCCCTCCGGAGGTACGGCTTCAGCCTGTTCACATAGAACATTCTCTTGGGTTCCCTTGTGGCACCTGTGTTCACCAAGTAAGTTACATCAGAGATCTTCTGGACTACTTTGTAGGCTTTAGCACCAACACCTCCTGACCATCCTGATACCCAGTTAGCTTAGCTTTCTGGTCATACAATTCCTTCATCAGCGCTTGGCTAGCTTGAAGGTTTTCTTTGACTTACTCATGTATTGTCACTGAATCACTAGTCTCTTGCTAGGTCCTGGCTCAAGATTTACCGGTTTATTATAAAGTAAACCATCCTTCCAGCCAATAGTGTGTTTTGCGACCACTGCAGAAGTCCCACAAGGTTAGGGCAGTCTTCCTGTGCCTTATAGAAATCTTTCCCTCTATGCCCCCCATCAGCTAATAGACCCCGCAGCTATGGAAGCAAATTCCAGCAACTGGTCTGCTTCAGGAGCCTCATCCGCCCCTCCCTCTTGAGCAAAAGCGATGACCTCCACAGCCATTGCTTTCTTAGATTCTGCCCTTTCTTATCAATTACCTTGTCCTAGTACAAATCAGAGATGATCACAGTCCCACTCCGAGACTGATGTGCAGCTTGTGCTCTGGTAAACAGCTGATGTTTTCCAAGCCATAACAGCTTCTGGCACTGGCACCATGCTATAGGCAATCAAATCATTGCCCAAGAGACATCCAGCTTCTTGCTTTTCCCATACCCCAAAATCAATCATGGCCGTCTTGCCATTGATCTCAACCTCAACTCCAACAAGCGGATACTCTATGCCCTCTCCACTAGTGACCAAACCTGTAGCCTTGGTTCCACGGAGTGCTATCACTCAACCATAGTGCAGGAGGCTCCAGTATCCCTCAGGGAAGGCCCTTTTCTCCCATTGATACTAACCTCATGCTAAAATCCCATGGTATTAGGAGGAATGTACTTCAGAACATCTGGTTCGCTTTCCCAAATGTCCATAACTACTTGGGTAAAGCGCAACTGATCCCTCTCGGGTACCTTCACCCATGTGTAAAATGGTTGCTATCTCAGATGTTACTGGGTAAAAAACAATTCTCTTGACAATCTCTTTTTTAAATGTCCCACCTTGTGGCACTTAAAGCAAGACACCACTTTGGACTTGAAAGGGCTCCCTTGCCATTCTTTTTCCTGATGCTCCTTTCCAGATACACCATTAACATTTTTTATTGGACCCTCTTCAAGTTCCATTAGAATTACCCTAGCTCTTACCCTCCAGTTTGAAACCAGTTTGTGGAGAGTTCAGAGTTCTCCTCCACGTTTGGCTTAGAACCGCGCTGGTCAAGGTTTATTATGAATGTTCCATTACCATTTTTAACAGTTTACCTCGCACGATATTTCTCTCCTGCTTTTTCCATAACAGCAATTTCTGGTTCATCCACACTAATAATGACTGATGATTGAACTAGCTGACGTATGCCAGTCCAAGCTAAGTGTTATTAGTGAGAATTGTTATTAATGATACTATGTTTTAATGCGCTTTTCGAGCTCCGCCTTCTCCTACTATAATACTCATCCTGGATGCTCAAATGCTTGAAATGTATTAAATGTTTGCACACAACTCAGTTATATACAGACAGCTGACCTCATTGAAGAATGATTTGGTGGCATTTCTTCATCCCGTTTACTTTACTAGGCATTGACTGTATTATTCATGTTTGTTACACTTTGATACGGAGTGTGTGTGAGGCAAAGAAACCCAGCCTCCATTTTCTCTCATTTCTACCAATCGCATCTCACCTCAAGGGGATTTTGTGAGCATAAATAGGGCATCTATGGCACCTAGATCTCAGATCACGACTGGACTGGAAGAAGGACCAAAAAAGACCGCCCTGCTGCACAGTGGAACTGGCAAAGAGAAGCTGAACCTGGTGGCTAGCAAAGGAGAATGGAGTGTGTCTGCTGTATGCAGATCGTGGAGAAGTCGTCTTCAGTGCCCAGCTAAAGCAAAAGTTTCCAAGGGTCAGTTGGCTGACTTCCTGTTCACAGCATAGGTCCACAACAGCTGAAGAAGCTTACTGAGGCACGTTAGTAGCCCAGATAATTCAGATACACGCCAAGCTCCACCTAGCGTGTATACAGTCACAAGGACAAGCACTTCTATGCCCACGGGGACCCGGGTCTATACCTTTTACATGCAAACAGCATCCACAGTGGGACTCTTTTTCAGAAAAATAATAAGCCACCCTCTTCCACCCATTTAGAGAAGCCAACATTCAACATCCAAACTCATAAACACCAAGTGGTACCTACACATTTTGGTAGTCTTTCGTACAAAAGCGAGTACAATTTATTGATCACAAATTGCTGACAAAGGTTTCTGTGGTTATTTTTTGTATTGTTTTGCAAAATATATATATATATGCAGATAATAATTTAGTAAATAACATAAGTGCAGGGGACGCAGTGCTCAAGTATGAATGAAAAATATAAATTATACATGAACTTCTTTGGATCAACAAATCGTTTCACATGTTGTGATGTGATATAAACATCTGTCTAGCTCTGAAAATATGTATAACCAGTAAACTTTTGTTTATAGTTTTGTGAAGAAGTACCCCAAAACCCTACCCGCAGTCTCGATCCAATCCCGCTACCTCCACCTTGGGTTCCTACCTTCCTGGTTCCGGGTGACGATGGCTAGAACTGGAAAGGGACACAGACAGTAAGAAAGAACTTTCATTCCTCTGCACAGAATGGAACTACAGCAAAGGAACCAATCGGCGATTGGAGGAGCAGAGCCGAGTCACTAAAGACCCAATTAGAGCCCAGAGGAGAAATCAAGGAGAGGACTATAAAAACAGTAGACACTGCGTCTGGAGGGGTCGTCATTGGAAGAAGAGCTGCGGAAGAGTCGGGAAAGTGTTCCGGTCTCAGAGAGGACATCGCGGAGGCACCAGAGGTGTGATGCGACAACTGGTGGACCCCAGAGGACGCGCAAGAGCCGCCGCAACTCTGGAGAGTTGCGGCATAAAGCGGTATGTGACTTGGGAGAGGGAAAGGCTGGGCAAGGCGTGTGGTGGGTCGCTGTTAAGTTCCCTGAGACCCCTGTGTGGGGAAAACCCAAGTGTAAAACTTTTACTTTTAAAACAAAATTTGTTTACCTCCCCTTCATGGTTCAACTAGCAATTCCTTCACGGTGTTGTGCTGGAAGCAAATGGTGCCAGGCTGAGCGCATTTACTTACTGCTCCTTTTTCTTTTCCCCTTTTTGGTGAGGCAACCCTCCAGACTCCCACCAGGACTCCATATCCCCTAGAAGGCAACTGGACGAAAGAAGAAGTGAAGAAACTTCTACACAGTCTGCCATCCTCCCAAACAAAAACAGGAACAAGCAGAGACAGTTTGAAGAACTTTGCATAAAAGTGACCAGGAGTTACCGATTGTATTAACCGGAGAATAAACCTACTGTAATAAAAATCCCATTATTACATCCATACGGCCTCCTTGCTTCTGTTTCTGCCTGTCCCTCCGACAAGTTTTTATTTGTCATTCACACTTGAGCACTGCATCACCTGCACTTACATTATTTACTATCTTATGCTACTGCCAACTTCCGGAGATCAACAAGCCACAGCAATGTTGAAGGCGGTTCAGATGACTTCCATGCCATTGTAATGCGGTGTTTGTTTAATATAAATGCTAGATTTATCATGTAATTTGCTCTTTTTATTTCTGCTTATCCAACCTAATAAGCAAAAGCCCAGGTTTGAGCCAGTGCCATGCTTACCAGATCTGACAATGTCAGGCAGTCCCATATCATGTGATAAAAGGTAGCCTCAGGAGCATTAAACTGAAGACATACTGATGGTGAGCCTGGGAACATGAGGCGATGCGCTTTTGTGAAAGGTATGATTGATGCAAATAAATAAATTGCAGTTGCTTGAACCTTGAATTCTGTGAGGCCAATTTAGTGTATCTTTTGGCATCAGTCCACTCCTTATACGTACTGTCTGTCTGCAAACACTGGGCCCTCATGTCTCTAACATCATTTGTCACACGATTTCGGCAGCTGCAAAGTGATGTTCCGGCCTGCTACAGCCCGGCGCCCTTCCCCATGTGCTAGTAGGCAGTGTAATGTCGCATTCAGTTGCGGCTCCACTTGTCCCTCAGCACCAGCTATTGCACACACCAATGCTTCATTCATCAGTACAAACCCTGGGTTTATCGTATGGGTGTTTAACAGACACAATGCAAACGTGCTTAGATGGACTCGCGAGTGCAAATCACCCACCCTCAGAATGGCAGCTGTGGCCTAAGTATTGAGTATGCCTGCGATGTTACATGTACCTGGTAGCTCCCATAGCAGAAGCAGTGGAGGGTATGGCATGGGATCCCCTCTGGCATGTATGAATCTAACCCAGCAGGCCTGCACAACCAAATAGATTTTGGGCACTCGAGTCCCAGTAGACCTCACTCTAAAGAGCCACTCCACTAAACCACCTCGCCCCAACTCTCGCTCAAGTGCTGTCTGTGCCAGGCTGATAAGAGCATGGAGCCAGCGAAGTGACCATTGCTGCTGCCATTTATTACTATTCGTAGTTGGGTGATCCAACCCTCGCTCCAGAAGTGGGACTTGTGTCTCCTAGTGGAACACAAACACAAACTGTATATCCGACGGACATCCATTTATTGAATAATACGTTGGCAGTGTAGCAGTGAGTATAAGTTGTCCAGGCAATGGTCTTCAAGTAAGAGCTCCGCCACCTGCCATGTTAACGATGTGCGGGGGACCATCCCCCTCACCACCCTTCTCATCATAATAGATCATCTGCCAGTCGATGAGTCAGCACTGGTCCCTGAAGCACTTCATCCGTCAGCCTGTTCTGATCTTCAGTAGAGCTCCCTGGTTCATGGCTGTCTGAAGTTTGCGAGTTGGTTGGGCTGGAGATCTGACGCCACACATCTTCAATCCCTTGCCTCGGTCACCTCCTTATACATCGGATGTCCCTTTGTGCGCTTTAAACTGTGCTTCCGGTTGCACCTCGCTCCAACCTCCCGTGATCGGGTTCCCGAGCAGATGGTGCATTACCGCAGTCGGGATGCTTAAGTCCTGGTGAAGGCGGTAGCCTTCCACCACTATGAGGGTAGCGCATTGGACACCCATGCCGGTCCAACAAGACTGCAATCTGTGAGACAGACATATGTCATGGCGAACATGCAAGGTCTGTTTTTGCCTATGACCAAAAAAAACATCATTAGAGATACATACAACAGTGCAGTTGAGCACTAAGGGCAGGGGTACACGTCCATTACCATGCATAGGACCTTTTCTTCCCAACACTAGCATTCACGGACCTGAGGGCCAACAGGGTGGAGAAAATACGCTCTTCCAAAAGGTATACTCTCATTTGGACTCCCTACTATGGAGAGTAGTCCACAAGGTATTCAGGTTTTTCTGACTAGTAGCCGCATATACCACCAAGCTTTCAGGGGAAGGGTACAAAAATGTAGGGTGCATCTCACAACTTGGCGACTGATGGGGGGGTCAGAGCAAAGATCCATTTCAGCAGCATGTGAGTAGTAGGAAGGGGCCAAGTCCCGCTTGGATTGCTTATGATGTTCTTCGATTTACCCGAAGACTTAGAGAGTGATGTTGACCAACCTTCTGATTATCTCCTGCAACTTCTGGACTGGGAACGGGACCGCACCGACCCTTCAACCAGGGCAGGTTTCACCACAGAGTCTTTAGATGCTTGGTGACATAGAGTTTTGCCTTGCGGTCTTGTATAGCCTACGGGTTTATTGACATGCAGTCCCTGCATTCCTAAGAGTCACGGCCTGTCCCAGGCACCACAGGCAAACATGATGAGGAACTGTCACAGACATTTGTCTTGCAACAGTCCTTACTGGGCTTAAAACTTGTTATTTTAAAAGGTGACATTTTCATTGTGCACATCACACATCATTTCCTCTGCACATAATTTCAGGAGCAGCAACGCATTAGTGCGGAGCCACACAGCAGCACCTACCAGCACACAGGTGTACTGCTGAAAAAGCTTTAGGATCCAGTCTCATGGTTGGGGAATATACGAAAGGTGATAAATCTGGAGTAAGAAGTCTCTATCAGAAATTACAGTATAGGTTACAGTCTCCTTGCAGGTATGAATGGTTTACTGGCTGAATTATTTGAGGGATGGAAGTATTATATTTTTGCTGTTGTACAAAGGGATTTGTAGCTGCTAGAGTGTACTCTGAAAAGGGTATGATGAGATAGTATTAATTCCAATGTCTTTCCAGTGCTCTGCCTTGGTGTTTCAACTGGTGAAGGTTATCTGTGCCCATTTATTTGACTCCTTGAGATTATACTTGTAGGGGGGTAATGGGGAAGGAATACCTAATGCAAAGAGCATTTTTAAGATGTAGTTGGATTTTCTCAGGTGACCTGGAATGGACTGTAGTTAGCCCAGAAGCAGTTGTGTGAAACTGGAAGGTCCGAGTTCAAGTTTCTCTGGAACACAGTGCTATGGTACAAAGGAAATATTCTTTTTTTTTTTACAGAACTCACTTTCATTGGAGAAGCAAATTAAAGTATGGTCTGACTAGAATAACTGCTATGAGCGGATAGGGAGTTCCAGCAATGTCCTAATGAATGAGTTGGGACATTGACAATTTGAGAGAAGCCAATAGTGTCCATTCCTTCAAAAAAGTTTTCACTGTACAAGCTGGAAGGATCAGCTGCCCAGATATTCAGTACTTGGTCGACTATGCCAGCCAGTGGTTGCAATGGCACACATTACTGGTAGTGAAATGCACAGTGGCACAGCAAGGATTCCATAGTCTCCAATGAAAGTAAGTTATTAATCTCTAATATGTGAGAATTTGGGTTGTTGGTAGACTGAGATGTTGGCCCTGGTCGAGTAACAGCCACAATACCTGTCAGGGTGAACCACAAAAAGTCACTAAATTAACCTGTGTTTTATCCTGGGTGGTTTAGCACAAAAAGCAGTTAGGCTTAACTTAGAAGCACTGTGTAAAGTATTCATGTATCACACAAACAGTAATAAAGTGAAAACACAACATAAGAGGAATTCCACACCAATTGAGAAAATAAAGTACATTTGAATAAATAATTTGACATCAAAACAACAAAAATCTTATCAGGAGAACCAAAGTTATGAATTTCTGACGTTTTTGGTAAAAACTAGTGCCTAAAAGATCAAAATGCCAACCACTGACATGTAGCGAGATCAGGTCAAAGCAAAAAACTAACCGTGATGGAGCGTAGGTCATATACAAGAAGCGGATTGGGCCAGGTTGGCGCTTACCTTTGGACTTAGAAGAATTTTCAAAAAAATGTTTGAGACATTAAGGTTCACCGCAGGTCAAGGCTGCAGGTGGAATCCATAGAGGGAGTGTTGTTATCGGGGAGCCCCTGGATGTTCAGAGTTAGTCACTTTTTTGGAACTTGGAAGACCAAAATCTCCAGCCGGACGAGACTGGAGGCTTTAGTCAATGGGAGTTGGATAACCATATGGCGAATGACTGCTGACCAGGATTTGCTGCAATTGAGAAGAACGCAGTGGAAGCAGCCACAAAGCCAGGCTGGCCGGCAATGCACCTTGGGCAGATAGACAAGAGGGTTGATCCCAGTCTTTCAGTGGTTAACAGAGCAGGCTGTAGCCCAAAAATTAATACATCTCTAATTTGGATTTTGGCTATCTAGGCACCTTTATCAGCACCACCAAGGGTCCAGGACTGGTGGGGCACCACTTTGGGAGTTAGGATTCACTCAGGCACGGGTTCAAGATAGTGGGCGCCTGTATTGTCCTTGTGGCTTTGAGCAGGAGTCCAGCAAAATAGCATTTGGAGTCACTCTGGTAGTCCTGAGTTCAGGTGAAGAAGCAGGTCTCAAGTAGCAGAGTATGCCTCTGAGGGTTCAAGGCAGGCTCCAGTCAGCAAAGCAGTCCTTTCAGGTGAGGTGCAGCAAAGCAGTCTTTTGGAGTACACAGCAGCAGGCAATTCCTCTGAGAGTTCTTCCATAGGTCCAGAAAGTGAACTGAAGAGTGAGTCTGAGTGCCGAATTTTCACACCTAGTGCTTTCTTTGAAAAAGAGGTTTCTAGAGGTTTCTCTTTGAAGCACTTGGAATTTCCTGACTCCCCTGCCCTGGCTCAAAGCTGGCTGCAGGGACAATGCAGTGTGACAAGTCCTTTATTTTAAGTTACAGCACAGCCTATTCAGTTGCACGTGGGACTGTGCCCAGCTCTGCCTCTTCCAACCTGCCAGCATATGGTCCATTCACGCACACCTAATCCCTCTATGGTGTGACTGTTTTGGAGGACTCAACAAAGTCCAACTGCCAACTACACCTAGTCATGTGACCCCGGGGATGCTGCAAGAAACAAATGGCAGCAGGAAAATACAAACTTTCTAAAAGTGGCATGTTAAAAATTGTAATTTAAAATGCAGCTATACCATTAGAGAGTATTTTTAATAACAATTTCATAGATACAAAACATGAAATGCTTATCTTTCCCCAATGAAATGTTAGCACTTATTAAATGTAATAAGTCAACCCAGGTAGGCCTCACAATAGTGAAAAAATGAATTTAGGAGTTTTTCCACTACCAGAACATATAAAACTTGAAAGTACATGGCAAACCTTTTAATTACAATGAACCCTGCCCTACAGGCTAGCTAGAGCTTATTTCAGGGGTGACGAATATGCAATAAAAGGGAAGTTTAAGGCTTGGCAAGAGGGATATATTGCCAAGCCGAATTGGCAAGTTAAAACATGTTTGAAGGGTCTATTTAAGCTGGTGGCACAACTTATATATTTTGTTCTTGTGTTGATAATTAACCACTCATATCCAAAAACTTTGATTGTAACAATAACTCCAGAAGAAAAATGTCTGCGTTGTTCAGTGGATTCCAAACCTTTCCCTGACTGTCAAATGTATGAAGGCTTTCCAGGATTAAAACATTATGTAATGCACCCGCCCATGGAATGTTAGACTACAATAAAGAGTTCTTCCTTTTTTGCATGAAAATGGTAGGAGTGCTTTGTCAGTTTTGACACAAAAACATGGGGGAGATCATGATTAAATATGTCTGCTGTGTTGGGTCCAGAGACTGTATCTCTTCCTGGTTGTCTAAAAGCAGTTGCAGCTGTTTGCATTTCAAGTGAACAAAATGAATGGATTGTAATGCACATATACCAATTGTGTTTGTTTCTCATTAAGGGGCCGATTACGATCTCGCTAGGAAGGCCTCCAGACGGGTTCCAGAACGAGCAAATCCGATTTGAAGCCTATGTTTCTGACCATATCTTCCCCCGTTCCGAATGACTAAGTACGATGCAAAGATCTCGTCCGCGTCGACCAAATAGTTTCCGAACCCGATCCTGTCAGTCCGACTCGTTCTCAGCCGAATCGTGCCGCCCCATGGAGCCGGCTTCCAAATGGGCGAGTATGATGCACGATTCAGACAGCCGTATTGACTCGGTCTCAGCGTTTGGTGTACAGGCTCCTACAGAGTTCAATGGGAGTCCGAGCGAACTGAGTCCGTCACCATACGGGTGCATCGGAATCAGTCGCTCGGACTCACAGAGCGAAATTCGCTAGGAAAGCCCTTTTGATCCGAGTCGTACTGAGGGCTTTCCCAGAGAGATCGTACTCTGCCCCTGAGTTGAGATTTTGCTAACCCATATTAGTGTTGTATAGTTTCTATATACCCTATACAGGATCTGCGCGTTTGGATAACAAACTGTGGGATTGGTGGCAGACTCGTTCCGAGTACCCCCACCGGATATGTTAGCCTATCTGTATCAGCTAGCTCACAGTGCCACTAGAATCTCCTCTTATCAAGGAGAGAATAGTTTTTGGCAACCTCAGAACATGACAACCCTGATCCCTCAGAATCGTGGAAACAATATACTACCTTTCGCTAAGTCACTCGTGCTCACTTAGTTCATCTCAGAGATACACAGAATAAACATACTGGGCATTTGTCAATAAGAATTTATTGAACAGTTGTTATTCTAGTGTAGAATAGATGAGTTGTAACAGCCATTAGACAGTAGCAGAGATATATGATTAGCTGAACTACGAAAGTAAAGGGATGGTACAGTTCTACCATTTTGCAGTTATCATGAATATATACAAGTGCATAAAATACGTGGTAATAAGTGCGTACTCCTACGACGCTTCCCTAACTAGATGTACCTAAATGTACCTAGCAACTGTGTAGGTGTTATGCCAAGAATCCCTCTAGGATCTAGTCAACCTCATTACCTGAGAATGAGAGAATATGGGACCCCGTCCTGGTCTCGAGTTGGACACCCCGCAAGGGATGTTAGACCACTGCGAGCTGGAGTATCCGCATGCAAAAACCTCAGTGTCTCTGATCACTGTGTCAGCCGGGAAGTCACAGTCTCCTCCGTCTTTCTAAGCAAGACATGATGTATATATACCCATAGGTCTCCCCAGCGGTCCTATCTTGCTGTGTTACTGTGTCGGCTCAAAGGATGACGTTGGGCCTGACCTTTATACAGAGATTTTATACAGGAGATGGTAGTCCTGCTGTGCTTCCAAGAAACCTCATGCATAATGTATGAGATTTGAACTAAGGAAAACCTGCGTTCTGAATGCAGTGTCGTATCTAGGTGAAAGGTCAGTGCCTAAGAACTGTTATGTATGTAATGTAGGGAAGAATACAGGTGAAAGGTGCGATGTTACCTGCGCCTATGTAAGGTACCAATATGGAATATAACACTCACTTATTACCGTACTACTGCCTACCTAGATATAGGTATGTTCAAAGTTCATAAAACATTTGTTTCGCTTTAATGTTTAAAAAAATCTAAAAAAAATTCTAAAAAACTTAAAAATGTTAAAAGAAACGGATTTACAAACCATAGCTCTAAAGTGTCCGTAGTTATATTCTGAACCACTATAAGCATTAGAAAGCCATGTATGCCCAAAAACGAAAGGAATGTCAATTTTGTTTTTGAGTTCCAAACTTGAGCTTGCTTAACATGGGCAAATTTCTTCCAGCACACGACGAGCCAAATGAGTCAATTGTTTATGTGTTGCTTGCTTCAGCAGTAGACGGCCCCTGTAGCACCTCGCAGAGTACATCGATTGAGCACAGATGATGTTCCATGCTGTCCGCAGTCTGTGCTGGGGTTGCCTGTGCGCCGTCCAAAGCCTGGGTGTCAGTGGAGGAGTCGGTGCCCATACCAACAGGTGCAGTTACTACCTGTGGTGGCTCAAGGAATGCCGCCATCAACATAGGAACACGCTGGGGACACGGCAGAACATGGGCCGTTATAGGGTCCAGTAGAGCATTCACGTCCGGTTGCGCACATGATGGGAGAGTCAAACAAATGTCTAACATGCATTCTTCTCCACAAAACAGGCATCGGAGAACAGGTAAGACGCAGTCCATCCAGACTGGTCGAAATGACAGAAACCAAGATGCATTTAGTTCTCTTAGGCGAGGCTTGCCTTGATGTTGTACCATGCGGTCACGGTACTTACGCTCCAGGAGTGCTTTTCCATCTCTGTGGTGACTGGGACATCCATTGCGTAGCAGATAGAAGACAATACCTGCTATTAGAAACAGGATTTGCGGAAGTCCTCCAAAGATGCTACCTAATACGGAGTGTATGAAGTTTGGTATAACTCCAAGTACCATCTGAAAGGTGCCTAGAAGTCCAGAACCTATGGTTTTAAATAGGTTGACAATGCCAGTCGTATCAGACATGTCAAAGATACGATTTACCATTTCTAAGAAATGGAAAGGGCAGTTTGTATGGATAAGCTCCTGTATCTCTGCCAAAGACCTTGCGATCTGGAGATCAAAAGTCTCTCGAGCGGAGGTTAAGGTCACAGACTTCTGTACAAGCATGGCTTTCATCCTGCTTAGAGTATCAATCCGTATTAAAGAAACATTCAGTGAAGGCCATAACGGAGCCTCCCTGACTGTAATTGTCGGTGGAAACAATATTTGCATACAACAAGTAACGCCGGAGCTCAGGGTTACCAGATATGCGATGCCCGGAAGCATTCCGCAGCAGCCTTGAACGTTCAGCATCAAGTAACTCCCATTTGAATGTAGCTCGAATGCTGGAGTAATCACTGCAGCTGGGGCACCCCTCAGTTGACAGGAGAAGTTCGCTACAGAACAATTACAAGCCCAATGCAGCATTATATCATGAAATATGAGTGAGCCACTTAAAGCGTTCTCGCAGTTTGTACCGCTAAGAAACACTTCTAGATCCCCACTCCGGCATCGAAATATGTATAGTAATTTCCATGATTCCCTAATGTATTCCATACCCATTTTTTCATATCTGCCTGCCTCTTTTGCTCAAGGCAATACTGAAACTGAAAAGTAGTGACCGGTAGAGTTATGTGGCCATGGATTAGCCATTCCGTGGACGGTGATTCAGCCACAGTAAATGGTAATCTATCCAGTTTTTCGATACGCAGCATTGTATATTTTGCTCCACTTTGTGCCATTATTATCTGTTTATCTGTTAGATTGTATTCAGAAAACAGAGACGTGCTGTTGATAAAACGCCAAGGCACGTAGCCTGCACGCAAAGAATGCAGCGTCCAGCTTAACATGATAGAACGTAATTGAGATTGTTGTAATATGGCCAAATCATGTTCTAGTATGTCTATAGCAGAAGTTACAATGTTGCCTAAAGAATATATCCTAGAGGTCAATGTTGTTAACCCATTGTCTACCACTGCTAGTGATTTTTCTAGGCTAATAAGGTCTATTTCCCGTAGTCTCTCTGCGGCCTCTTGTTGGGATATTTTCCATATTTCATTGTAGGCAGCATAAATGCAAGCAGATATGGAACGTTTCTGACGTGGCTTCCTGGGACCTAGTAAAGAATCCCTAAGATCCACATCCTGTGAAATCTGTAAGTGTTGCGGTTTTTAGCCAATCAAGGCACAACTTCCCAACACTGTAGGATGTCACTAACCCTGGGTGTTCTCTCTGTACATAGCGTGGATCTGGCCTATGGATAGCGAACCCTTCGGTTTTACCCATGAATCTTGCCTGACAACTATTGGTGTCTGTGGGCCAAATCAACCATTTTTCCCAATCGGGGTCTGATCTATTGTATTGTATGACGTCATCTAATGTAACATCTTTTTGTGATGTTTCATTACCCTTCGGTGAGTGATGGTGTTGGCAGCCGAGGTCTGTTCAAGTCTTTGTTCTTGGCTAGTCCAAGGCAAGACGTCTGTTGCAGTGTCTCGTTCAAAAACATGATCTGTTGAGGGATATAGCATGCTCTAAACAAAGCTTCCGTTCCCTGAACTTGCCATTCTCTAGTACCCCCGACTGATTTTAAGTCTATGGTGTCTTTCCAAAAGTCGTAACCTTGTTCAGACAACTGGGTAATAAAGGATGCAGAGTAAATCTGTTTGGTGTTTGTTAACATATTTTTCTGTGCTGATGTTGGTGCAACCTTATAATAATATGAGGCTGGGTCAGACATATTAAACCCTGACAAATATGGAAACTTTTGTGTAAAGGTTTTTGAACTGCCTTTTGGCGGTGTTGGACAATGTTCCCACTGATGGTATGTAAACACATTTCTAGGATTAGCAGATTTATGCAAAAAGTAATGACCATAATGTTGAAAACAATACATAGTTTTGTAATCTGGTGTGCTTTCCAATGTTTCAGAGTCCCAATCATTGGAAAATGTACTTGAGGTAATGATATCACTCAAATTTTAAATAAGTGTGGAATATTTAAAATTTCTGTTGGGCCAAATATATCAAAATCAACATTGTCCCAAACTATACCATCCGGTAAAGGAACTGCTGAACTGTTCGCTGATGACAAGTCTCTTTGTTTTCGATGAGATTACTGATGTGGTTTCAAAATTAAATTCACCTTTTGGGCTGTAGTGTTCTGTTGGAGATATTTGCCATTAACAAGCATGCTAACAATTATCACTAAGCCTACCCAGAAAAGAAAGAAAAGTATCCCTGTTATTACCCATAGTTCTATCCAAGGTGATACCAGGTAAGTTCAGAAAGTCTTTAACTTGCTGCTTGCGTGATTTTTGGGCTGGCATCGTTTCAGGTTCACTTGGATCCAAAGAAAACGTATCAAAGTTTATGAAGTAGCCAGAAGCAGTTCGTCCATTGTTGGTATTGCATCATGATTTGTAGAAATCGTAGCTTGCTCTTGTTGAGGCATGTTGATGTAGACATCTGCATTTGGTCGAAAAGCAATTTGTGTTTCATTTTGATTCTGAATTCGAATTTCAGGTTCAAGGGGAACAAGTTCCATCGCATTAGTGCATAGTCCTTCATTCCATACAGGGGACTCTTCGAATGTGATGAGTCTTTCTGTTTGAACCTCTTGAATTGTAGCGAGAGGAGGGCATCTGTTAGCTTGGAGTCCTAGTGGCCTACTACTCAGAATCGGCCACATAGTGTGGTTTTATTAGGTCGATTAAGACAAATCTTTTCTCCTTTTTTCCGGCAAGAGGCGGTATAAGTACAGTTCTAGTTCCTTTCACTGCTCGGACCGGTACAGGCTTTCTGTAGGATGGCCCAAATTCTTTCTTGTCCACTATTTTCTCTCTGACTAGATCCCTGACCTTTGGGATCCAGACAGGTCTTTCCGTGACTGTTTTGACTTCCCCAGTGGCAGTCTGCTTCAGGTGGACATTGCTTTGTTGTGTCCTGGATTCATTTAGATCCTGTAAAATAGCCACATGATCATGGCTGTCAAATGGTTTTTTTATCCACCACTGTGCCTTCACAATCAAAATCAGATACCCACATTCTTGTCCCAAATAGGACCTCATATGGAGTGACCCCCCAAGAAAACTTCTTGGCATATTGTTCAGAGCCCGCTGCACTCCATACAGATGGTTTACCCAGCTCTCACCCGTGCCTAATACTCTAGCTGTTAAAGACTGCTTTAAGTCTCAGTTTTTCCTCTCCACAACCGAATTTCCCTCGGGAGGTACAGAGAGGAGTACCGCAATCCTACATCCAATCCTCGCATGGCCTCCTTGTAAGCCAGAGAGCTAAATGCAGGGCCCTGGTCAGAATGTTAAGTGCCAATTGCGTATGTCTCTATGAACTCTAGCAAATCTTTTATAACAGTTCGAGCATCAGCCGAGCGCTTGGGTCACACCCATAGGAACCCACTGCAACCATGATATATCTGTAAGCTACATCTCTTTTTAAGGGGTCGCAGTGGTCCAAGTAGACATACGCTAGTGGTTTGTCAGATATTAACAATGGTGTCTGCGCTGGACGTGATACGGTGGAACCTTTCATCTGCTGGCAGACGTCACATTTCAAGACATAGTCTTTAGTCTGCTTTCTTAATCCAGGACACCAATAGCGTTGTTTCAATAAGGAAACAGTCGCCGTAACTATCCCCTCGTGTGCTGCTAGAATTAAACCTAACCTACGATCCATGTTTGGAATTACTCTATCCCCCACTCCAGGAATCTGAGCAAATGGAATGTTATTGGCATTTAACTTGTAGGAGTACTTGAGTGGAAACCTTTTTGATACTGCACTTCTGTTTTTGGTGAAGCAATAACAGCTACCATAATCTTACCGTGTATTTTTCGTTTTAGAACGAGGGATTGCAGCTACGGAAGCCGTACGTACTGCCCCTTTTGTGGCTTTATCAGACAATGAATTCCCTTCAATGTGAACGCCATCACGCTGATGACTCAGGGCCCGATTCACAGAACTAACTTAAGACAAAATCCTAAACCTACTACCATTTTGGTATTCACAGAAGGCACTTACTCATTTTGGTATTCACAGAAGGCACTTACTCATTTCGGTATTCACAGAAGTTATGAGTCCTAACTTTAGGACTCCTAAATGCCTTCTGTGAATACTGAAAGTCTTAAAATTAGGATTTTTCTCAGTTTAGTAGTAGTCTAGTTAGGACTCCTAACTTTTGGACTCCTAAATACCTTCTGTGAATACCGAAAGCCTTAAAATTAGGATTTTTCTCAGTTTAGTAGTAGTATAGTTAGGACTCCTAACTTTAGGACTCCTAAATGCCTTCTGTGGATACCGAAAGTCTTAAAATTAGGATTTTTCTCAATTTAGTAGTAATGAAGTTAGGACTTCTAACTTTAGGACTCCTAAATGCCTTCTGTGAATACCGAAACCCTTAAAATTAGGATTTTTCTCAGTTTAGGAGTAGTAAAGTTAGGACTCCTAACTTTAGGACTCCTAAACTGAGAAAAATCCTAACTTTAAGACTTTCGGTATTCACAGAAGGCATTTAGGAGTCCTAAAGTTAGGACTCCTAACTTCTATGAATACCGAAATGAGTAAGTGCCTTCTGTGAATACCAAAATGAGTAAGTGCCTTCTGTGAATACCAAAATGGTAGTAAGTTTAGGATTTTGTCTTAAGTTAGTTCTGTGAATCGGGCCCAGACTGTATGGATCACGTGTGCCCTCGGTAGTTCGTTTTTCAACTATACTACCTGTTCCCATAGCATTTTGTGCTTAATTGTGCCACCTTTTGTGTCTTTGTACCCGTTTTGAACCCAGTGTTGCAAGTATTCATTTAGTGTTGGGAATTCTCGATCCGTATTTACCAGTGCCAGTATCAAGGCCTTTAACTCTGCCAACTGTGCCGTGCAGTCTCCTAGAGATTGCGTTTTTGTGCAACTTGGATGGATCTTTCCATTCCGCATGCGACCTTTATAGATTGCGCATGCCGCGCTATTCTGTTGCTTACTTCCTATGGCCGGTTGAGCAGATCCGTCAGTGTAAATTATATATTCATACTTGTATTATTTCATTTGGCAGAGGATATTCTTGTTCGTATTGCAGGAATGCTTGTGTCTATAAATTTGGGTTGTACCTGTATTCTACATCTGTTGCAGTGAGAGAATTAGCCCATTGTATTCATCTCGGATGTAAGGCCTTAGCGCTAGGAACTCTTGCCTTAGTCGCAGTGTATAAGGCTGGAACCGGAGTCACTATTATCATTCGTTTCCCCTGTGCCAGTGCTCTTTCTCTTACTACAGAAGTCTGTACCACTGTCAGAATCTTTTCTGTGGATGCGAAACCCATCTCAGCATTTGTGTACAAATGTGATTTGTATGCAATTGGTACTGTTTTACCTTCATTATATGTCAGATAGGTGTACCCAGATTGACCCGCAGTTATTCGGATCACCAGGTTGCATACGTTTACGCGTGTCTGTAAGTGTGTGGAAGCTATCATGTCAGCTTGTAAGGAACGAAGTGTATCTGTGTGTTCCTGTGTCAATTATCTTACTGAAAAATCAGGTTTTAATAAGTTGTAGAAAGGTTTTACTCTTTCTGCGTAATCCAAAATGTATGTTCTATAAAAAATTTAGGAATCCCAGGATTGATTGTAAAAAAAATTATGATTTTGGAGGTTGAAGCAGAGCACATTTTTTTAAAAAAAATTGGCTGCCATGCTTTTCCCTTCACTTGAAAGCTCATATCCTAGAAACAGGACACTGAGGTGGGCAATTTTTGATTTTATAAAGTTAAATTTGTAGCCCTCAGATGCAAATTCCAAAATGATGGTATTCACTCTGTTCAAGTGTTCCTCTAGGTCATCGTCTGTCAGATAAATATCATCTACATCGGACAATGATTCTTCACCCGATTTCTGAAGTAACTCCATTACTCTGGCTGAGAACAACCCCGGGCTGTTCTTATACCCCTGGGGGAGTCGACAAGATCGACGCCGTGACCCTAGCGCTGAGAATGCTGTTAGATACCTGCTTTTAGGTACTATATTTTGGCAGAAAAATCCATTTGAGATATCAAGTGTTGTTTTGTATTTTTTCCGCATAATGTTATTCATTAATGCGGCACTGTGTGCATTTTGGACTGCAAACGTCTTAGTGCAAGAGTTTAAACGTCTGTAATCTAAGATTAGACGATATGAATTGTCAGGTTTCATGACTGGAGACAAAGGATTATTCATTGATGAGGTGCAATTTTCACCCCTTGGTATTCAAGTTGACCTAAGATCTCCCTGACCTGTTGTTTAGCTCCTTGCTTTATTAGACACTGCCTCTGTGCAGTTGGAGTATTTTGTAAAGGAATTATGTGGTGGGTTGAATCCTCATCCCATCCAACATGTTTTTTGTATAATGCTGGAGCCTGGGCTACCGCCCACTCCTATGCATATGTGTGTTGCAAGTGCCTGGGAATATGATCTGAGAATGCTGGTAGAATTACCGTGTTACCTTGACGAATGCTGGCGGGCAATCTCATTCAGCTAACAAAATGTCATAGCCAAACGTAAGGTTCTCCCAACGGAGACCTCTCACTGTTCTACTTTGTCCCTCTCCAGCTGGAGTGTTATTTCATATACTTTATGTGGGACACTTACCCTAGCATCGGGTGTTTCTACAGTGATATTATCATTCAATAGTCCGCTATCACCAGAAATTCCATCAGGTTCTGGCGAGCTATTGTTACTTCTGCCGCAGTGTCTAGCATCGTGTGGGCCCATTCCCCGTTCAGTAGTCGAGTCCTCAGAATTTTTGGCATGTCTGATCTTTAGACCTGCAACCTTCTACTTTTTGAACTGTGGCTTTTGCTTTTGTTTTTCTTCTTTTTTAGAAGTGTAATCTTGAGCGTGCTGCTTGTCTCTGGACTTTGTACGCTCTTCTTGTCTGACTGACCGGCCTTCCCTCTCAGAGTTTTTCGATGAACCCTGAAAGGAACGAAAGCAACGTGTATCAGTATTCTGATACCTGTCAGGTTTCCTAATATGTACCCTATTCCTAAGGTTATATCGCTTTTCAGAGGGCTCCTATGGAGGAGATCTACCTCTGGATTGAGATCTGTTTCCTTTAAAGTTTTGTTGTTTTATATTGTCCCATTTCTTTTTAGTTGAAGCAGGTGTATGCTTGGAAGTGTCCTTGTCAGAACTGCCCATCAGTTGTGGTTTTAAAGCTTTCCCACCCAAACTGTT
This sequence comes from Triturus cristatus, assembly GCF_964204655.1. NCBI lineage: Eukaryota > Metazoa > Chordata > Amphibia > Caudata > Salamandridae > Triturus > Triturus cristatus. The sequence goes on along the minus strand of NC_140591.1, from coordinate 137,975,013 downwards.
GCTGCCTAATTCTGCATACGCAGTTTCAATTGTTTTTGGTAGTTAGTGTTCCTGTTCTAAAGGACTGAACTCCCTTAGGCGTTGGCGGATAGCCACTGAAGCTGCTTACCCTTTAATATTAGCTAATATTATGGCTGATACCTGGGCATAGTTACCTAGTAACTTCATCCCTAAGTTCAGAGCAGGCTCGGCTCCGTCCACGTTCTGTATTTGTCTAAATACATCTGGTATCACTACTAATGATGGAATACCATGAGTCCTGGTATAAATGGCAGCAAAGACTGTACCGTAAGTGGTAAAATCCTCTATTTGTCGTGTTACGCCCATGGGCATGCAGATTGTTTGCATTCTGTGTTTTTCATACGGTTAGTATTCTGGAATACTGCCTCTAACTATAATTTTCTGAGCTACCCAGAATGGCATTTGTTCACGTTTTGTGGGCATTTTGCCCATCACTGCGTGTAATGTTTGAGGTGTGATTTTCATTGCTGTACCCTGAGCTTGAGTTCCATTTGTTGCAACTGTTGCTGGTTGGACTGTAAGTGTCCTCATGATGAATTGTGTCAAGTTCCTGTATATTTTTATCACTTCTTTGTGTTGTATGAGTAAGTCTCCTACAGGCATTGTATCAATGTCAGGATGTGGTGTAGGCCGCTAATAACGACCATGTTGCCCCTTCTCGTCCGAGTGGGACGAGTCTCTCTCTTCTTATTATGTGGGGTAGGACGCCTTTAAACCAGTATAAGTATTACTGGTACGTAAGCAGAACGTCAATGTCCTCAAACGGACAGTATTCCGCTAGTGCATCTCCTTCTGTATAGCAGTGAAATGTCTTTGTTCTTGCATTTGCTGCTGGGAATGTAACCCACAAATAAAATACCTCTGTTCTGTATGATTCGTGTGCCTCAATCACGAAAGCTACTAAGCCACCCCTAGCTCTTAGTCCATGTGCTAGCAATTTCAGGGTGATTGTGTGTCTAAAGTTTGGCGCAATTTGTATTGCATTTGCATCTTCCTCGTCTTTTGAGAGGGGCAGTGCTTGTTGTAAAGGATCTAATTCCTCGTTAGTCATTGTGTATAGAACACAAAATAACCTTTCAGGGAAACTAAGTTAACGTGTTTATGCACGATTTAGGAACAATGTGTCCTTCAAGCTTGATTAACCAAAAGCCAATAAATAGGATTTTTGTGCCTACTCAGCTGTGGCGGAATTTTGTGCCCACCCACTCCAGACGTCTCTCTGGTGTTTTGTGAGTAGGGGTCTCTGAGAATAGTACGACTGAACTACTCAGATTCTACTATTAAATAAGTACCCAACCAACGTTGGCGGGCCATGTCGTGTAGTTCCTAAATACCCTATACCGGATCTGTGTGTTTAGATAACATAAACTGTGGGATTGGTGGCAGACTGGTTCCGGGCACCCCACCGGATATGTTAGCCTCTCTGTATCAGCTAGCTCACAGTGCTTCTAGAATCTCCTCTTTTCGGGGAGTGAATAGTTTTTGGCAACCTCAGAAAATTACAACCCTGATCCCTCAGAATCAATCAATCAATCAATCATTTGTAGAGCGCACTACTTACCCATGAGGATATCAAGGCGCTGGGGGGGTGCTGCTACTGCTCGAACAGACAGGTCTTGAGGAGTCTCCTGAAGGCTAGCAGGTCTTGGCTCCGTCGTAGGTGGATGGGGAGGGTGTTCCAGGTTTTTGCGGCGAGGTGGGAGAACGATCTGCCGCCGGCGGTTGCTCGACGGATGCGGGGGACGGTGGCGAGGTCAGCGGAGCAAAGATGGCAGGTCGGGGTGTAGAAGGTGAGTCGTTCGTTGAGGTACGCTGGTCCGGTGTTGTGGATTGCTTTGTGAGCGTGGGTGAGGAGCTTGAAGGTGATCCTCTTGTTGATAGGGAGCCAGTGCAGGTCTTTCAGGTGGGCTGTGATGTGGCAGTAGCGGGGGATGTTGAGAATGAGGCGTGCAGAGGTGTTTTGTATGCGTTGTAGTCGTTTCTGGAGTCTGGCTGAGGTTCCTGCGTAGAGAACCTTGCCGTAGTCCAGTCTGCTGCTGACGAGGGCCTGGGTGACCATCCTTCTGGTTCCGGTGGGGAACCATCTGTAGTTCTTGCGGAGCATGCGGTGGGTGTTGAATCAGGAGGAGGAGACGGCATTTACTTGCTGGGTCATTTATAACGCGGAGTCCAGGATGACTCCCAGGTTGCGTGCGTGGTTGGTGGGCATTGGTGCAGCTCCCAGTGCGGCCGACCACCATGAGTCGTCCCAGGCAGAGGGGGTGGATCCGATGATGAGGATCTCCGTCTTGTCCGAGTTCAGTATCAGGCGGCTGTTCATCATCCATTCAGCGATGGCCTTCATTCCTTCGTGGAGGTTGGATTTGGCGGTGGTGGGGGCCTTGGTGAGGGAGAGGATCAGTTGGGTGTCATCGGCGTATGAGATGATGTTGAGGTCGTGCGATCAAACGATGTTGGCGAGCGGTGCCATATAGACGTTGAAGAGTGTCGGGCTGAGGGACAATCCAAGGGGTACGCCGCAGATATTCTTGGTGTCTTTAGAGCGGAATGGCAGGAGGCGGACACTCTGGGTTCTGCCGGTGAGTGTCAGTCCAGCGCTTTGTCGCGGATCCCTGCATTGTGGAGGCGTGTGCGGAGGGTGTGGTGGCAGACGGTGTTGAAGGTGGCCAAGAGGTCCAGGAGGATGAGGGCTGCGGTTTCTCCATTGTCCAGCATGGCCCTGATGTCGGTGGCGGCGATGAGGGCTGTTTCGGTGCTGTGGTTGCTGCGAAATCCAGATTGGGACGGGTCCAGGATGTTGTTCTTTTCGAGGAAGGAGTTCAGTTGCCTGTTGACAATCTGCTCAATGACTTTCGCCAGGAACAGGAGGAGGGAGATGGGCTGGAAATTCTTGAGGTCCTTGGGGTCTGCCTTGGCTTTCTTGAGAGGGCAATGATCTCGGCATGCTTCCAGCTCTTCGGGAAGGTGGCAGTCTCGAAGGAGCTGTTGATGATCTTGCGGAGATGTGGTGCGATGGTGGAGCTTGCTTTGTTGAAGATGTGGTGCGGGCAAGGGTCAGATGGTGAGCCAGAGTGGATGGTGTTCAGGATTTTGATGGTGTCTTCGTCATTGGGAGTTACGTTTGACGCTACTCTAAGTCTGGAGACACATGTAAACAAGGTGGTGGGGACATGTTTTGGTTTGATTAGGGCTTTGAAGAAGATCCTCCAGCTACTACCAGAGAAGGCTAGAGCACTGGTCGTTGGTGGTATCATTCTCAGTAGACTAGATTATTGTAATGCTCTACTATTGGGGGCTCCTATGTTCTTGATTGAGCGTCTTCAAAGGGTGCAAACTATGGCGGCCAAAGTAGCTCTGATGAAACCACGACATTCATCAGGTTCGCTGGCCCTTGGAGAGCTCCACTGGCTACCTTTAAGGCAAAGGGTGCAGTTTAAGTCTTTATGCCTGGTTTTTAAGGCATTACATGGCCTTGGTCCCTTACCCCTTCAAGAGATCTTTACTTGGTATACACCTACGAGATGTCTTTGTTCCGCCACTGCCCACTTGGTGAAAGTTCCCAAGATTCGTAGAGCCAGGGCAGGGGTATGGCCTTCAGTTTTGCTGCAGCTAAATTATGTAATAGTCTCCCTCTGGAGCTCAGACAAGCTAATGACCTTTTACAGTTTAGAAAACAGATTAAAACATGGCTGTTTCCTAGAGCCTGTTAGCTCTAGAACTGCTCCATCTGCATTAAGTTTTCGCTTCTTTCTCTACCACCTGATACCGAATCTTGTATCGTAGCGCCGAGGTACCCGTTGGGTGTTTGTTGCGCTTTATAAATGCTGCATACATACATACATACATACATACATACATTGACGTGGGTCCAGGAGAGCAGGGGGTTGATGTGGCTGGGGGGCGGTGCATCTGAGGTGACTGTGTCTGTCGGGGGGGCCTGGTTGCTGAAGCTGTCGTGGATGTCTGCGATCTTGCGGTGGAAGAAGGCGGCTAGGGAGTCGCAGAGGTCTTGTGATGGCTGGACGTCATTGGAGTTGGAGCTGGGGTTGGAGAGTTCCCTCACGATGTTGAAGAGCTCTTTGCTGTTGTGTGCGTTGTTGTCAATGCGCTTTGAACGAGGTCCTTTTGGCGGTTTGGATGAGTTGGTGGTGTCTGCGGATGGCGCTCTTGTAGGCTCTGTTGCTGCCCGGTGTTTGTTTATGGTGCCACTTCTTCTCGAGCCTACGGCAGGCCTGCTTGGATGCCTGGAGGCCGGTGGTGAACCAGATGGCTTTTCTGTCGGTGCGTCTGTTCGAGGGTTTCTTTATCGGGGCGAGAGTGTTGGCGCAGTCATTGATCCAATGTCTGAGGTTGAGGGCGGTGGAGTCGGTGTCGGTAGTGTCCGTTGGTGGGTTTCGGGCGAGGGTGGTGGCTAGCTGGTCTTCGGTGATTTTGCTTCAGCTGCAGTGGGGGGCCCGCTGTGTGCGGTGGTGCATGGTAGGCTTCTCAAAGGTGAAGTGGACACAGGGGTGGTTGGTCCAGTGGAGTTCGGTGGTGTGGCTGAAGGTTACGTGGTTGCTGGCGGAGAAGATGGGGTCGAGCGTGTGCCTGACGGAGTGGGTGGGAGTCGTGACGAGCTGTTTAAGTCCGAGGTTGGCGAGGTTGGCGAGCACGGTGGTGGAGTTGTTGTTGTTGTTTTCGAGGTGGAAGCTCAGGTCTCCGAGGAGGATGTAGTCCGTGGAAGCAAGGGCGTGCAATGGAGTCGCTGAATTGTGGCCAGGGGCAGGGCGTCTGTAGATGTAGAATCATGGAAACAATATACTACCTTTCGCTCAGTCACTCGTGCTCACTTAGTTTGTGATACACAGAATAAACATACTGGGTGTTTGTAAATAAGAATTTATTGAACAGTTGTTATTCTAGTGTAGAATGGATGAGCTGTAACAACCATTAGACTGTAGCAGAGACACATGATTAGCAGTACTACGAAAGTAAATGGATGGTACAGTTATACCATTTTGCAGTAATCATGAATATATACAAGTACATACAATACATGGTAATAAGTGCGTACTCCTACAACGCTTCCCTAACTAGATGTACCTAAATGTACCTAGCATCTGTGTAGGTGTTATGCCAAGAATCCCTCTAGGATCTAGTCAACCCCATTACCTGAGAATGAGAGATTATGGGACCCCGTCCTAGTCTCGAGTTGGACACCCCACAAGGGATGTTAGACCACTGTGAGCTGGAGTGTCTGCATGCACGAACCTCAGCGTCTCTGGTCAGTGTGTCAGCCAGGAAGTCATGGTCTCCTCCGTCTTTCTAAGCAAGACATGATGTATATATACCCATAGGTCTCCCCAGGAGTCCTATCTTTTAAAAAAAAAATATTTGTATTAAACAATATTGACATGTCATGCGATTTTGAAACATAATTGGGAGACAGTATACATATCAAGCATCTGTACTAGTTCACAGAGGTTCAATACACAGTGTAGAATGCATAACACCTAGGGGGGTGTAAGGTTCTCATTGTCATTTAGTGTTGTCGGAGGGTGCAGATGTCTCCCCTGTATGAGTTCCATGGCCCCCAGACCCTATTCCATTTTCTGGGACATCCTCTGGCTATATAAACTGACTTTTTGTGGAACATGCACCAATCTAGATCTTCCCTCCACTTTCCTATCATAGGTGGTTGCTGGGCTCCCCAGGTCTGCGCTATATTCCTTTTTGTGATCATTACTGCTAATGTTGCCCATTGCTTAGTGTGTGAGGTGAGGTCTGTCGGTTCCCAAATGTTTAATAGGCATCTTCGCGCCTCTGGGCGCAGGTCAATCTTCAGGACCTCACTGAGTGTGCGGTGTATGGCAGCCCAGTCAATTTGTATGTAGTCACATTCCCATAGAATATGGATAAAGGTGCCCTCTTTCCCACATCGACGTCTGCACTCCCCACTCTCAGCTCTACCCATGTGTATTAACTTAGGGCCAGTTATATACACCCTGTGGAGAATTTCGAGTTGCACCAATCGTAGTCATGCTTGGGGAGGTGACTGCATCTTGCCAGTCTTCCTCGTCTAACTCAAGGCCGTCCCTTACCCATTTTTCTTTGAGCGATTGAAGAGGGTCCTCCATGTTGTTAATTAGCTTTTTCAGTGAGATGGCCTTTTTGGACAAATGGCCGTCGAGTATCCTGTCTTCCAATGGGGAGGCAGGAGGGAGGACGGATTTCGGAGTGAGGTGGGTTTGGAGGGTATGCCGGACTTGGAGATATCTATAGCGTTCAGTGTCGGCCAAACAGTATTGTTTCTGAAGGGAGGTGAATGGGATGATTCCATCTTTGACCCAGAGATCTTTTGTCTGGGAAATTTCAATTAGGTCCCATTTATCGAAGCCCTTGGTTTGCCACAAATTCCCCAGTTTTGGGAGTTCCACAGGGGGGTTGCCAGGGTAAGTCGTCCGTCCCACCACAGATATTTATTTACTACATGCCAGATGTGGACTGCATGCGCGGTCGGTCCGGTTAAGTGATATTTACCAGGTTTAGAATAGAGTGCTCTGCCATAATCACCCCCAGGGAGGAGCAATCTGTCCATGGCGTATCCCGGATCACCAAGGCTGCCATAGGTCCCTTGGTTAATGGCAACTAGTTGGGCTGACCAATAATACTTTTTAATGTTTGGGAGGCTAATGCCTCCATCATACCAGTTCAGGGTGAGCTTGGTTAAAGCAAACCGGGGTTTCCCATCCCATAGAAGATCCCTCTGAAGACTCTCTATTTCCTTAAAATATGATGCGGGAACTGGGTCCATTGAATTCTGTAGGGCGTAGAGGAGGTGGGGCAGGGCCATCATTTTGAAAAGGGTAGCCTTACCCAACAGCGAGAGGGGCAAAGATTTCCAGTGTCTTATGTCCTTTTTCAACGTTTGTATAGGTGGCAGGAGGTTGTGAGTGAAACCTTCCATAGGACTTAGCGAGAGAAAGATGGGCAAGTATCGAAAGCCGTCAGACGCTATCTGAAGTGGGCAGTTCCTCGGCAGGACAGGAGATTCCCCCTGTTGAACATAAACAACGATTTTGTCCAATTCATGGTGAAGCCGAAATATCTACCATACACTGCTAGGGTATCGAATAAACATATGAAGGAGGCCCTCGGTGAAGTCAAATACAATAGGATATCATCCGCATATAAGGATATCTTATCCTCCCAATCCACTGACCAATGCATACCATGAACCACCGGATCCCTGCGGATCCACGCTGCCAGGGGTTCCAGGGCCAAGGCAAATAGTAGCGGGGACAAATTACACCCCTGTCGCGTGCCTCGGCGCAACTGAAACGTTGTTGAGGCGCGCTTGTTTACCACCACTTGAGCCATTGGTTTTGAGTACAATAGTCGGATCCAACCCACAAAGCTGGGTCCAAAGCCCATTCTACTCAGTACAGCATAAAAGGTATGGCCATTCCACCATGTCAAACGCCATGGTGGCATTTAGTGACACCAGCACCGCGGTTTCCTAGATAGTTGCCGCCCTGCCCAACACTCCATGCACTCTGCGCAGGTTTAAGGCAGTGTTACGGTGCGGCATGAAACCTGATTGGTCTGGATGCAGCAAACTAACTATCACTTTTACCAACCGGATCGCCAGCTGCTTTGCAAGGATCTTGGCCTCTGTATTAAGTAAGGATATTGGTCAATATGAGGCACAACTGGTTTTGGTTTCCCCTCCTTGTGAATGACTACTTTTTGGCTATCCTATGGTCCATGGGGAGAGTTCCTTTTTCCCTACTGTTCTTAAACATCGAACGGAGATATGGGGCTATTTTGTCTGGTCTGAGCTTGTAGAGCTCGATTGGCAGGCCATTGGGGCCTGATGCTTTCCCAGAATGAATCGCACGTATCGCCTGGGCCACTAGCTCTGTCCGTCGCTATGGCTTTGAACTCAACCTGTTTAAGTTGCAAGAGGTGCAACTTCTCGGGGGTTACTGTCACTTCTAACTCACTCTCCAGTCCAAGTACCTCGTCCTCTGCCTGTACCAACTCTTTCTGTTTTTCTTTTTTCTTGCCTGCGAGCAGCGATAGAGCTTGACCGCGAATCACCGATTTGTAGGCTTCCCACAGCGTTTGGATGAAGTGATCTGCATCTTGGATTATTTTCTTACGGGAATCCGGGTCTCGGAGGTACCATGGGTTAATGGGGGAGATCCTTCCCAACCTCCTCTGGCCCAGAACAATATGTGTCCAGATCGGTAAGTGATCAGAAATACATCTACTTAAATGTCGTATTTCTCGAATGTCGAGCACTAGTGTGGCTGGAACTAGTACATAGTCAATACGCGAGAGACTATGATTGGCATTCGATAAGAAGGTATACTGAGTCCTGCCCAGGTTGTGCGCTCTCCAGCCATCTACCAGTCCCATGGCTTCACTGTTGTGCGGGCCTGATGTCCCGTGGGGGGTGACAATCCAATATACCAGATACCACTGCATTAAAGTCTCCTCCAATCAGTAGGAGGCCCTCTGGTAAGGACAATAGGATTGTACCCAGGTCTTTAAATGTATCACTCTGGAAGCCAGGAGGAACATGCACCGATACAAATGTGATAGCTCTACCTTCCCAGCGACCCAAAATACCTATATATCTGCCTCTATTATCTGACCATGTGGATTGCAGTGTGAAGGGAAACAAGTTTTTTAGTACTATGCCCACTCCCCGTGCCCCAGTCGTAATGCCGGCATGTGCCACTAACTTATATCCTCCCCTGTTGATAGCCGTACACATATTCCCAACTAAGTGTGTCTCCTGTAGGAGAATGACGTCTGGGGCTTGTCTCTTGATGTATTGAAGGACGATGCTACGTTTAATTTTATCTCTAAGAACATTGACGTTCCAGCTGAGGATCTTAATCCCTGTATCCCACTATGTATCCATCTGGACTTGTGTGACGACACTGCTCCTGTACCATGTTACATTTTGATGCTGTCGATAGAACAATTACTTCACACAATTGAATATTCTCGGACCTTAACAACCCTTCCCAACCACCCCCCTCCCTGCACCCTTGCCCTCCGGGCTTCAAACTGCCCATGATACAACTTGCAGAGTGCCTGTCACCCACACACGTTAACTAAATGAAGAAAAGTGGGGTGAGTGGTGTCTCCTCTCCATTACTGATATCGCTATAATGAATGCCCTCAGGTGTAAGTCAGCAATTAACATGAATTAAGAAAGATCCTTCTCGTCTTTAAGCGACTTGTGGTGCCCCAACGCGGACCCCAGGTCTCCACTAGTGTCCAATAAACTCACCAGCCAACATCATTGTCAATTGAGTCCGCTGGCCCATGGCCACCCCATCCCCGTACATTACCCCCAGGCAGATGCAACTCGTTGTTCAGCGGCTCTCCAACCAGTCTGCTGCAGGTTCCGGATGTTCGAAGAACCAGGCCCTCCCGTCGGCCTTCACACAAAGTCTGGCTGGGAACAGCATGGCATACTTGTATCCTTTGTCTCTTAACGTTTCTTTATCTCCAGAAAGGAGCGTCTTTGCCTCTGGACCATCTGGGTAAAGTCCGGAAAGAAAGTTATTTCCGCGTTGTCGTATCGGAGTGGTGGTCACGTTCTGGCATGTTGAAGTATTACATCTCGATCTCGAAAATTTAGGGCTCTGGCCAGGATAGGACGCGGAGGGGCTCCCGGTTTCGGATGACCTCCAGGACTCTATGGGCTCTTTCAATTACAAAGAATTTCCCAAGTCCCTTGGGTTGCAGGTGTTTGAGGATGAGGTCTTCCACAAAGAGATCAGTGGCTTGCCCTTCTGCTTTTTCCGCGACCCCTAGAATACGCACATTGTTGCGCCATAGCCACCCTTCGCAGTTGTCTAGTTTGGTTTCCACATACTTCTGAAAGGTTTGCAGTTCTTTGATGTCCGTTTACAGCTGGGAAGTGTCCCCCACCAGACTCGCAGTTGTGAGCTCCACCTGCTTAATTCGCTCACTATTTTTGTTCTGGTCCGGAGTAAGTTAACTTCCACGGTAATTGCATCCATCTTGTGTTCCAGTGAAGTCTTCATCCCCGCGATTGCCTCCAAGACGTCTTTGAGTGTAGGTTCCGGAGCCGTTACAGAATGTGTTCCACCACTTTTGCCCATTGGTGAAGGCTCAGGCAGCGAAGTTTTGGGGAGAGTGTAGCGGTCTAGTCTATTCTGCTGCACTGATTTGCTGCCCGACGATGACATGGTGTCACGATCTCCTGTCTTAGTCGTGACTGTAGGGAGAGGTGAATGCCAGGTCAGCAGCAGGAGTCACTCTAGGTAGTGGGGGCAGCACCCTCACCCCGCTTGATGTCACAAATGTTCTTGTGGGGTTGGACTTACAATCAGGGGAGAGCGAAGTCGATATCTGCAGCAGGGACCCGTTTTAGTGCATAGTTATACGTACTGCACTGTGGGAAGCTGATTCTAGCACTCACTAAGGCCCAGTGTGCAGCAACAGTACAGTATGGTGATCTTCAAGAAGGTCAGTTGCAGCAGCTCTCCCCCAGTGTCGATACCTTACGAGGCAAGACAGGCCGATATTTCTTTCAGATTCGTCATCCACGTATGTTAGTGGCGCTGTGCAGTCGGGGAATATGTGATTACGTGGGCCTCTCACCGACTTTTGTGAACTCAGCGATGGGATCTCCTGTCCCCGGGCCTTCTGCTTGTGTTCCACTGCGGGCGGCGTAGTGCAGCGGGTGGGGTGTATGCCTTCGTCGTGGATCTGCGCTTTTGCTGTCCCCCCGGCTGTCCCTATTCATTGGCTCGAGGCTGGGCAGAGTCGGGTGTTTGTTCCCGCTGCGGGAGTATGTTTTGCTAGTTGTCGGGCAAATTGCGGGCGTTTCACCGCTACCTCCGTGACCACACCCAGCTCCGGTTTCCTCCGCTCCAGTAAGGCGCAAGCTGTGACGATTACTTACTGGGTTCGAGGCACCCCTAAGCTAATACTGTCTCTGGGCCGGGGGGACCTCAGCATCAGGCCGTGACTAGGCCCAGTGACTGTTCTTCCACCGTGGGTCCGATCCAGTCCGATGCAATGTCCCCAGGTCGATCAGAGTTGAGAGTCACCGCCGCGGACCTCGTGTGCTCAGTACGCAGGTAATTCGTAGTCTCTGCCCTCTCACCAGGCCCCGGTCTCCTCCTTCTCAGCGGACCGCTTAATTGAGGTGTTTGTGGTCTAGAGGTGGAGCACCCCCAGCAGATGTAGTCCTGGGGTCAGGGGGGGAGGGGTCTGGTTCAGGCAGCCGATCGTCCATAGGTGTTTCTCAAAGGTCGAGGCGCAGGGGCCGCCGGGCTTGCAGTCCGCTCTCACCACCAAGCAAGTCCCCGGCGTCCTTCTCCATGTAGGCCTCAATCAGCCGTGCCCTCGGTTCTGGCTCAGCAGTTCATCTCCGGGGTCTGCAGCCTCGGGGTCGGATCCCTGAAGTGTTACGACTAATAAAATTCCTTGCGGGCAAATGGATAATTGTAGCGGATAGACTGGGGTGCAGGGAAGTTACGGAGCTTCACTAAGCTGCGGCTATCGCGCCTCGTGTCTCAGCCACGCCCCCAGGGGACTTATCTTCACAGTCTCCTCTGTCTTTCTAAGCAACACATGATGTATATATACCCATAGGTCTCCCCAGCGGTCCTATCCTGCTGTGTTACTGTGTCGGCCTAAAGGATGACGTTGGGCTGAACTTTATACAGAGATATTATACAGGAGATCGTAGTCCTGCTGTGCTTCCAAGAAACCTCATGCATAATGTATGAGATTTGAACTAGGGAAAACCTGCGTTCTGAATGCAGTGTCGTATCTAGGTAAAAGGTCAGTGCCTAAGAACCTTTATGTATGTAATGTAGGGAAGAATATAGGTTAAAGAATGCAATGTTACCTATGTAAGGTACGTATATGGATTATAACACTAGGACTCAGCACATGACAAATATCTGCATTACTAGGAATAAGCAAATCATACTGGCAGCTGAAACATATCTTATCAGAAGATGTTATTGCCCGACCCTTGCAACTCTTCTTTCTGTTTACAGATAGAAGCAAAGATTGAGACCGAAATGATGACATTGATGTTGATGATAATGAACTGAGTGTGACCTTAACGTTTTGGCCCAGGATCCATGTCTGGGCATATCCATCGTACTTGGAGTCAAACATGGAAGAAAACAACAACTGATTTCGGGAAATCTTGAATTAAGCTCACTTACTTGTAATTACTCTAGGACACATGGAAACCCATACTTTTTGCTCACTATGCCATTTCAGGGAAGGACCAACAACGCAAATTAGATGTGGTTCTTGGCCAATATGAACAGTTCAAAGCGAAATTTCCAACATCCTCTCTGAAGGGAAACAAAAGCAACACAAACCCTGTTTCAGCATTTCAGAGATTCAACTTGAGTCCTGTGGAACAGCAAGCAGAAAACCCATATCTGAGCATATCCATCACATTTAGAGTGGCCCACTAAGAAAACAAAAAAATGATCGGTGAAAAGCTTGAATTTATCTCATCCACTAATAAATATGATAGGCCGCAATCCAGTAAATCATATTTTTGCTCATTGTCCGGTTTCAGATATATACTAACCTTATGCAAACAAGCCTTAGTCCTGAACCAGCAGTAGTTGTCCACCCTTTACTGTCAAGCCACATCCTTTCAGTGATTCTTGTGGTGGACGATATAACCACCAAGAAAGTCATCTTTCAACTCAGTAAGCATGGGTGGCTAATCTATAGGAATGTTTTAAGGTTCAGCTAAAGAGGGAGAGTGAATGAGAAGATAAACAGTTTGATCTGCCCATATTCCCCTGGCAGGTTTGATGATGGTATTGCTGCAGAACAATGTGCACACCTATAAAATGTGATTGGGAGAGTGAAACAACTTTTCATATTGGACTTAAATGTACATGCATATAATTTGGTTGTGGGGTGAATAGGAGAGTTGTAGTAAAATCAAGGTGCACAGCAAAACTGCCAGTTTTTTCTGGGGTTCTGGGTGACAACATTTATCACCTTGAGTTTTCACAAGTGGTGACGTTAATCACCAAGTTTTAGCTTCAACTGTCATAAAGATGCTCAAACAGTGAGAGAAGGAGGCAGGGACATGCATCGCCTGTAGCCCCTATCCACACTGCTGCTTGCCTAGCCCCATTTTTATTGATGTTAAGCCTCCAAAGCCCTTAGGAGGCAGAGAGTTTAAGGCTACATCCATCGATATCATGAGCATTGGGATTGTATAGCATCACGTGGCCCACAGGGGCAGGCCCACAGTTCTCACTACATCCATTTCTAGCCCTGGGCTTGCCGATGCCCAGCAAGACTTGTGTGACAAGGAAAGCACCATGAAGCCATGGTTAGTATTGTCTCATGTCGTTAAGTAAATTGTGCGTATCAGGAAATGTGTTTTTTGTGAACAAGGCCAAATGTGTGCTTTTGTGTCTGTTTGTGTGTCTGCAGTTGTGAAACTGTGTATGTCTACCATCTGTGGATGTATATATATGTGGGGGGGGGGTTAGAAGGACATGCCTTTCTACATAAGTGAGGTCACGCCTGCCATAACTGGTACTCAGGCACATTGTACTACCCTCCCCTGGCTTTGTGGTGGCACCCAGTGCATAATGGTGCTCTTGCATTGGTTGTACATATTTCTTTTGCCTACTTTTCTCCCCTTGGAAATATAGTGCCCACTTGGCATAGTGGTAGCAACCAGTTGCATAATGGTGGTACTGATATATTGGTGACATCTTTGAATATTGTAGACCAATGGTACCCACCTTGGCATGGTGGCTCAGCTATACTGTGACCAGTGTTGGCATATTGCAACCAATTAGGCTTTGTGGTGGCCACTCCAGTATTCAGATCTGCAGCATGTACTGATAATTCTTACTGAAACGTTCACAATTATGTTTGATTTGCACCATGCATTGGCATCCTAAGTCTGAGGCTTCCCAAGAACTCTCAAAGATATTTTCTAGCTATACCAGCTCTCTAGCTAGAACACACAGTGAGACATGAGCATGGCTCTTACCAAGCACCTTTGTTTTTACTATCACAAAGCACTGATATCCTGGAATGGAGAGTAGATAATTGTTAATAGCTCAATGAGTCAAACACAAAAGGAAAATAACAGTGCAGCCTTCACGTTACAGCTTTGCAAATCAAATATGTCACACAGGGTCAAATTTCCATCCCTGAGATGTGTGTGTTACCTGCTGGTCAGAGGTTACATTTTGGGCAGCACAGTTTGGAAGATTAATACAACTGAGGGGATGTGAGGCATTATTGTGTCTCTTGATATATTGAGGGCATTATCGTCACCATGCTTAGCATTTTGTTACAATCATAGGCCTTATTGTATTATGTTGCCTATTCCAGTGAAAGGGGTAAACTATCCCTGCCATCATTCTGCTGTTGGCTTAAGGCATGCGTTCTGGTGGGAGTTGTAGCATAAGATGGCCATCACTGACATTTGGTGACTACCACAAGCAAATCATATGCATTACTGGCATATGAGGCTCATTTTACTTATTATTACCAATAGTACAGGAGAGGTATTGATAAAAATAAAAATCTGTTATTTGATATTTGTGGGACTAACAACACATTTTAAAAAATGGCAAATTCCTGTGTGGGGAATTTATGTAATGTAGTAAAAAAGAAATACTATTGTTTATGGGCAAAATACCTCTTTATTTCTGACAATGTTTGACTGATGCTGGGTGGACACATTTTTTCAAATTCTATAACATCCTTAAGGTTAGTATTTAAGTGATACCTCATGCTGAAATGAGGATACCATTGATTGTCTCTGTTGATAAGGAAAACTTGCTTACCAGTAATCCTGGTTCTCTTCAAGGAGAATCCTCATCAAAGTCATAGGCACTGAATAGTCACGCCCATGCGTGGTTATCCTGGAGTACTTCCTAAAAAAAAAAAAAGTCATACATATATGATATATATGTATTGAATAAAAAGAGACCAATTATTTTATATGTCACTATAAAGCACATGTGACCATAGGAATTCTTTCACAAATCTTTTTTTTTTTTTTAAAGCTATGAAGAACAGGATTAACCAATAGGCTGCAAGCAGGAACTCAGCTAATAAAATTCGCACTGTGCATTTAAGAACATCACAGTACATCCAGTATTCCATCATGCCTTACAGGTGACAGTTACGTCAGGTCATTTTTCCTGAATAATGGAGGATTAAACATTTGATGAAAACTGTAGACTTTCCTCTTCAATATTCATAAGCACTGAATGGAATAGCAAGCTCCACCTTAAAGAGTGGTCAATAAATAGGGACAATCTCATCAATTATCCATAAAGATACCTCAAAGATGCATGCTCTACCTGTGTATCCTCCATGTATTCTGAATCTAGACAATAAAGCTCAGTTAACCATGGATATACCTACAGGTCGCAACCTTACAAATCTCTGAAACTGGAACATTTTTAAGAAGGGCTATCATAGTCGCTTTACTTCGAATAGAGTGAGCTTTTGGTCTACCAGAAGAGTGTCTTGCTAACTGATATGCAAAGACTACACAGGAAACTATCCAACGTGAAATGGACTGCTTTTCAGAAGGCAAACCTGATCTCATTAGTCCATAATTTAAAAAAATGTATATCCAATTTTCTTATGGCTTTGATTTTGTCTAAGTAGAACTTCAACACCCTTGAAACATCAAGGGAATGGAGTAACCTGTCAGCAGGAGTTGCTTGATTAGGAAATAAAAGTAGGCAAGGAAATAATTTGATTAATGTGAAAATCTTTATGGATAAAGCCAGAATGGATTCTCATTACTACTCTATTACTGTGAAATACTGTAAAGAGCTCATGTGCGCACTGAAGTAATTGCGACTAAGAAAGCTACTTTCAATTTAGGGTGCCCCAAAGAAGCTGTATTAATAGGTTCAAATGGGGGGGCCCATTAATTTGGACAATACAGTGTTAATTTTCCACAGACAGGAAGAAGACCTAACTGGAGGAAAAACCTACTGTGTCAGTTAATTTTTGTTATGTATAATCAACATAAGACTAGTTCCGGGTTACTTATATTGAAGAAGGCAAAAGGAAAAACACTTGTTTTTTTAAAAGAACCCTCACTCACCAACCTGGTTTGTGACATGCTTCATCATAGGGTTCCCACCCGAGCGGCCAAATGCCTCTCGGGTGTGCTACAACGCCTGATCACAGCAGAGCGGGTTTTTCGGAAGTGCAGAGTGAGTGATCAGTGACACAGTGAATGATAAAATTGCCTTTACTAATCCTTGAAATTTAATACTGGAACAGTAAGGCAAGATTAAAATAAAAGCGGAGGTCTTATCTGGTTAAATTGACAGATTGCATCCACACGTGAAATAAGTGAAAATGGCCATGTTTCAGCCTCACTGTGCAAATTTGCAAGGCTTTCTTCAAGACCAGTGATGCCACGGGGGTATGCACTCGCTAAGGTGCACCCTTCCCTATGGCAGCATTTACTGCAAACTTATGGTTAACCTCTCAGTGTTGTCTGAAAGAAAATGTATATAAATTCTGGAAGAGAAAACAAATGTAAAAACATCTAGGTCAAATTTTCGGTTCAAATCAGAACTCTGTAAAAGCATTGCAACAATCACAACCTTGTGCTGCTATACATGCTGTTCAATGTGTCTGTTTAGGCTATAATTCCTATAGTGCCTAGAGTGAAGTGCATGTATTAAGCACTATTACAAACGGTAATATTGCGTGGAGCTGGATGGTATGAAGGTCTAATGTGAGTCAAAAACTAGTATTTACGGTTTTTATACACCATCTACGTGCATACTAGCACAACCTTTGTAATTAATCAAAGAGCTGTGATTAGCAGACTGAGGTTTTTCGATTTACAAAGGAGATATGCATGAATGACCGAAATCTATGAGCATCACACCACCGTGGCGCTCATATACACACCTGCAAGGAGGAGAAACATGGCGAATGCAGGGCTTACATGGGAAGTAGTAGATTCCTATCCCATGGATCCTATCGGGGGGTGTTGATCTGTAGTCACACACTAGATAGAAATAGAGGCAATTGAGTCAGAACAGGGTTTGACTATGTTTACAAATTACCTTGTGGCTGCTGTCCGTGATTGAAATACTCACTACACCAAGACCAAACGCCCGCTTCTGGCACCTGGTATGCTCCCGGTCTAGGGCCCCCGTGGATAGGTGTGTGCGATTGCCGGGCGTTTTTGAAAGGAGGTTGAATTGCTGTTGCGTGTTCTGGGAATCAGAAACAGAGTTAACTCCTTCAGCGGTTTTTGGCTTCAAGTCAAACTTTATTTCAAAGTGACAAAGCCTCTTACAAGTGAAGGAAATTGAGTCAATGGCTTTGTATCGAACTTTATTGGCTGTGTATAAAAAATTCAAGCTTGCCTAAAGTCAAATAACCATGAATGTCACGGCCAAGCTTACAGTGAATGTATTAAGCTTATGTATTTAGCGTGAATGGGCACCTGTGGTTAGTTTCGAACCATTCAGAGTGAGTTGGACAATATCTATAATGGTGACCTCTAGAGTTAGGATGATTACCGCATAGATGGCAAAGTGAGTGTTTCTGCAAGTATGCAGAGGATGGGACATAACAGTAATGTATATTCGCCTGCGTTTTTACTAAAAAGCACGTACCCAGTGGTAGCGCTAGCTAGATTGTTCCTTGTGCTGCCATTATGAAGTGTGTGCTGTGGTTCTTTCATCAAGATAGTCTCTTATCATACGGTAGATCAAGTGTCCTGGTCAGAGTGAAAGGGCTTAGTACAAGGGGGTTTGAGGGGGACGATGTGTTACTTAGTAACCCCAGAGTTTTGTAACTGGTTCAGTTTATATACATTTAAAGTATTCCACCAGGTTAATGAGTCTCATTTATGATTCAGTGAATATCACGGAATGTTATCATTCAGCCCTTGTTTATGAGTGGAAAGTCTATCTATCCAGCGTTGCTCTTTCTCAAAGAGGAGCTTTTGTGTGTTCACACTGGGTTTGATCTGTTCAATTATTGTCCACTTTAGATCATTGGTGGTGTGATTAGTTTTTAGGAAATGTTCTGTCATTCTGGTGGTACTCTTTTTACACCTGTAATTACTTCGGTGTTCACAGATACGTTGCTTGATTTTTCTACTTATTATCCCCAGATATCTTAACCCACAAGGACACGTGATCAGATACACCACGTTCATTGAATTACAGTTTGTGTGTGATCTAAGAGTCCAGCTTGTGTTTGGTTCAAAATCAAGACTTTTTGCAGGGGATGTTCGATGACAGACACTACAGTTCCCGCAAGGAAAATGCCCAATCACATTTGGGAGTCCCCAGGCATTTAGTACTGAGGGGTTTTGGTCTCTATCCGCCTTCCTTGGGTGAGTAGATACGAGAGACTCCCTCAAACTTCTTGCTCTTTTGAATGAAAAGAGAGGTTTTTCCCATTTCCTGTTATTAGTATGCAAACGTTTCCAATGTTTGTTGATGGATTTGGTTACTGCATTTGAGACTGTACTGTAAGTGGTCACACAAGTGAGAGGGATCTCACTGGTGTGCTTGGGATGATCGTCAAGTAGAGCTTCACAAGACTGATTTCTCGCTAGTTTTTGGCATTTGTTCAGAATTCTGTCAGGGTAGACACAGATCTTCAGTTTTTTTAATAGATCTACTGCTTGCGTACAGTAATCATCCAGCTTACTGCAATTCCTCCTCAAGTGGAGGTATTGTCCGTAAGGCAGATTTTCCCTCAAGGGTGGAAGCTGTCGAATTGTAAAACGTTATTTTTTGCAGTCGGTTTGTGATATGTCCTTGTTTCAAGTTTGACTTGTTCTTTAGTAATGATTATATCCAGGAAAACCATTTCTTTTTTGTCGATGGCATGGGTGAATTCCAAATATTTATCACAACCATTTATCCGTTTGAGGAAATCATCAAGTGTTTCTTCAGGTCCCTGCCATACGACAAGGACATCATCTATGTATTGCCTCCAGAAGGAGATACAAGTGCCATAGGGGTTATTTTCATTCAGGATGTATATTTGTTCAAAATCATGAGCATACAATCCTGCCACACTCGGGGTAAAGATGCTGCCCATCGAAGTGCCGGTAGTTTGGAGAAACAGATCGCCTTCAAATTCAAAATAGTTCTCTTTGAGTGCCAATTTTGCACACTCAATGATAAATTGTCTTGGTGTTTGGAAATTCCAGTTAACCACTGCAGGTGCTTTACTGATCACTTCAATTGTGTCATCTGGTGTGAGGCTCGTATATAAGCTCTCTATATGGAGACTTACTAGAATAGCAGAGTCATCATCCACAGTGATCCCTTGTAGCAGATTGAGAAGACTCTTGGTATCTTTGAGATATGTTGGAGTACTTGGTACAAGAGGTTTTAAAAAGAAATTGCAAAAACGGAACAGTGGTTCCAACAGAGATCCTATCCCCGAAACAATGGGGCGCCAGGGGAGGGGTCCTGTTTTATGTATTTTTGGCAAAGTGTAGACGTAGGGGGTGTTTTCGTCCCCTGTTATCAAAAAATCTGCCTCATGTTTCGAGATATGTCGGTTTATTTCTGCATAATCTAACAGGGTTCCAATTTTGTTTTTCAACTCCTGGGTTGAGCTGGTTCTCAAGGGGGTATAGTTTGTTTGGTCATCTAATAGGCTTCTACATTCCTTTTGGTAGTCTGACTTATCCTGTATGACCACCCCTCCACCCTTGTCTGCTGCTTTGATCACAATGGTGTCCTTTTTCGGTAACTGTTGAAGGGCCTTAGTTTCCTCTTTACTCAGGTTTTTATTACTGCCGTTATCCTCCACTGCTTCTATGTCGTGAACACAGTCTGTTCAAATGTCAGAATTTCAACCGGTGTAGTGTGGGGCGTAGGGCAGAATGTGGATTTTAACCTTAATCCGGTTTCGTACGTGGTCTGGGTGTCTTCTCTGGGCTCCTGTTTTTCAACAAAAGCTTTGTGTCTTAGTTTTCTAAAGAAATCTGACAGTTCACAGTGCAAGTTAAACTTGTCTAGGCGTGCAGTAGGTATGAACCCTAGGCCTCGATTTAGTACCTTTTCTTCCATAGGCGTCAAGGTGACTGAGGACAAGTTGGTAATCAAACTCTGTGGTTGCTCGTCCCTGCCTGTGGTCCCTGTGACTTGCTCCTGGTATTGTTCCCTACTGGGTCGTCTTCCTCCCAGTGCACCTGGCTCATTCCCCTACTCCTTCCTCTTCTCCTTCTGCTTCTCCCTAAAAAAGGTGGCCTGTAGGTGTTTTGTGGGAAAGGAGGGGGTTGTTGTGGATGTATAAAAGCTGGGTTCCATCCAAACATCGGGTATTGTTGAGGTGGGTTAAAGTGGCTAGGGAATCCTCCCCCCCGCCCTGTGTAGGGTAATTGTGCAAAGGATGTTGTGTGTTTTGGAACCTGTTTTTCCCTATCTGTCTAGATTTGTTGCTCCCTCCACTTGACCCACTGTTTGTAGAGGAGTCATCCTCCGAGAGGTCAGAGTATTTATCATGTTTAGAAGGGGGACAAATTCTGGATCAGCATATGGGTATGTGTGGAGATTTAGATTCCGTTTATAGGTTTCCCGATTTATGCCCTTATATAGGTACAATTCACATTGCCCTTATTTGGACATAGAAATCCGGCCCTTATTTAGACATTGTCCATACAAACCAAATACAGGCATGGTCACCTACATCCATCCATCTACGTCACAACGAATTCTTGGAAACCCAGACCCTTAAGCCTTTAGGAATTTCCCTCAGCTTGAATATTGATTTCTCTAAGAACTCATTAAGTATGCATGAACATCTATTCCTTAGGGGTTCATTCATGACGTTCCTCTGCCCGACTTTTACGTCAACACTGGCATTCCTAGACACCTTCAAGGTATAAATATACCAGCACTTGCCCTGGCAAATTGCGGTTCCCGGAGGATTTGATCCAACCCAGACTACGCGATTCGCCACGGCAAGTTCAGAAGGAGATCGAGTTCCAGCCTGATGCACTGACCTGACGCTGCCATCCTCCTCGCAGAGAATCCAGCTCCAGTGCTCTCTGACCTCCCTTGCAGGGGGTTAGACTATCAGGTCCAGAAAAGAGATTCCAACCTCTCTCATTCTAAGGTATAGAGCTGACTAGAACTTAGAGAAACTTTTGGCAACTCTTGGCTAAACTAAAATACAGCTAGCTACATTTTAGAAACGGCACCTACTTCAAACCTCATTCTGCACTTAGGTTAGGTACACTGGGGTAGAACAATTTAGAAGCATGCTATTGCAGTATTATTTTATCTTACTGCTAACCTCGTACATATTGTACATCGCAGTCTGTCTTATGATTGTAGCAATTCATATCTCTTGCATGAGAAATAAGACTGTTCAATAAACCCTTTTATTGAAATGCCCGTCTCTCTATTTCTGTGCAACACTGTGGAAACGAAGCATACACGATTGACTGAGTGAAACTATTATGTATTTTTTCCACAATTCTGAGACTGTTCCGATTCTAAAGGGAAACAAAGTTGTCATTTTTATGCGGTTGTCAGAGACTAATCCCTTCTTGTATATTCGAGAAGTTTCTAGTGACCGCTGAGTTAGCTGGCTCACACAAGTAATTAAGTTTAATATACTCGATAGAGACATACTGACCTTATTCCTATGTCAAATCTATAGGTTATTCAAATGCGCAGAGCATATCAGGGATATAGGAACTACACTACATGGCGCCCAACGGTTTGGTAAGGCACTAATTTAACGCTAGATACTGAAGCAACTCTGTCGTGCTTTTCTCAGAGACCCTCTACTCATAAAACTCCATAAGATGTCTGGAGTGGGAAGGGATAATATCCGCCATAGCTGAGTAGGACAAAAGTCCTATGTATTAGCTGTTTGGTTTTGTTCAACGTTGAAGGATACAGTGTTCAAAAATATTGTGCACCTTATCTTTGTTTCCTTGAAACTTGCTCTGCAACTTTCATTAAACTATGTCGGAGCACAACAACAACGGTCAAGCGGCTGACCTTACAGGTCTTAATGAAGACGAGGAGGGTGTTATACACATCCCACCAAATTTAAGGAGAGCCATCACTCTAAAACTTATAAAACATGGTTTAACACCAGGAGGTGGTAGAGCAGTTTTCGTGATAGAGGCACATGAATCTCACCAGACCAAGGTATTCTATTCATGGATAGTATTCCCAGAATCAAATCCAGTAACACATGTGTTTCACTTCTACAAAGAAGATGAACCACCTGAGGAATATATTCCTTTCGAGGATATTGAAATTCCACTCACATACCAGGAGCATGAGCTCTGGTTTAAAGGCGCCCTAAAACATTACAATCACATTAGCAGGCTCGGTCCACTAGGTAGACCAGGAGCACCATGGCCGATTTTAGCCGGCTATACACCTCATCCTGACATTGAAACTATGTCAGACGTAGATTTACTTGCTCAACTCAAGGAGTTAATCAAGATTTATAGACAATTGGTTCAATATGTCATGCGGACTTTCACAGTCCAACAGCCATTAACAATTCAAAATCCAGCCCCTCACCAGGGGAATACGTTAAAAATTACTCCACAGACTTTACACCTAGTCATAGGTAAATTATCCAGGGATTCAAAAACAGCCCGGGGTTATTCTCAGCAAGGGTAACAGTGTTACTACAAACTTATGATGACGAGGCATTGTCATATGTTGATGATATATATCTGACAGACGATGACCTGGATAGGCACTTGAACAGGGTGAGCACCATAATATTGGGCTTCGCCTTCGAGGGTTACAAATTCAACTTTAAAAAGTCAAAAATTGCCCACCTCAACATCCTTTTCCTAGGAAATGAACTATCAAGTGAAGGCAAAAGCCTGGCAGCCAACTTTTTTTAGAAAAGTGTGCGCTGCCCCAACCGCCAAAAATGCTGAAATATTTACAGTCGATTCTAGGTTTCCTGAATTTTGGAAGAACTTACATTTTAAATTACGCAGAAAGGGTTAAACTTCCTTACGAATTAATCAAACCTGATTTTAAAATCACACATTGGACACAAAAACACACAGAAATTTAGCATTCACTCCAAACAGACATGTTAGCAACGAAATACTTGCAAACACGCGTAAACGTACGCAACTTAGTGATCCGAAAAATTCCGGGTCAATGCGGATTCACCTACTTAACTTTTAACAAAGGTGAAAAAGTACCGATTGCATACAAATCCCACTTGTATACCCAAGCAGAAATGAAATTCACTTCTACAGAAAAAATTCTGACAGCAGTTCAAACCGCTGTAGCAAAAGAAAGAGCCCTAGCACAGGGGAAACGCATTATGGTTGTGACTCCTGTACCAGCCCTAGAGGCAGTTACAAAGGCTATTATTCCAAATGCAAAAGCTTTACATCCGAGATGGATACAATGGGTTAATTCTCTTGCTGCAACTGATGTTGAATACGTTTTTGATCCATATTAAAAAATACAAGCATTCCTGCAATATGAACACGAATGTCCTATGCCTACTGAAATTCTCCCTCTTGACCAGTACGAATTTATAATTTATACTGACGGATCTGCACAGCCCACTACGGGGGGTAAACAAGCTTGCAGTGCAGCGTGTGCTATTGTTAAAGTTCGCATGCGAGATGGCAAATTCAGACCAATGTTCACAAAAACGCAATCTCTAGGAGATTGTACAGCTCAGCACGCTGAACTACAAGCATTTAAGATGGCACTTGAAAATACAGATCGCGAATTCCCCACACTGATAGTGTGCGATTCTTTTTACTGTGTTCAATCTTACAATGAATATTTACAGAATTGGATTCAAAATGATTTCAAAGATGAAAAAGGTGGCACAATCAAGCACAAATTGCTTTGGGAACAAGTAGTTCAGTTGCGAAACGGACTACAGAACACTCACGTGATACACACGCTGAGTCACCAACGTGATGTGCTCATGTTGAAGGGAATTCATTGGCTGATGAAGCCGTGAAAGGGGCTGTGCAAACTGCTTCCGTAGCTGCAATCACTCATTCAAAAACTAAAATAGACAGCGAAATAATGCTGGCTGTCAATGCATCAACCAAAGGCAGCGGTGCGGCATTACCTAAAAGTTTCCACTCAAATACTCATATATAATTGATGCGAATGGCGTTCCGTTTGCTCGAATCCCTGGAGTGGGGGACAGAGTAATTCCAAACAGGGAACGTAGAGCAACTTTGATTTACGAAGCGCATCTGGGAGAGGGTCTGATACATCAGGGGATCTCAAAAACAATTTTAGAGTAAAAGAAATGTACTGGTGGCCAGGGATGAATACTCTCATTCACATCTTCATTAATAACTGTATAGCATGCAATAGAGATCGCAGTACAGAACGCCACCAGACACCTGACTACAATGTAGCCAGCCCAGTTCAGACACCATTGTTAGATAGCATCAGACTAACGATATACATGAGTCCTCATGGACGAATGCAATCCCAGAAACACTAAGTCTAGGTTCCTATGGATGTGGCGCTTGGCTGACTCTCGAACTGTTATAAAAGATTTGCGAGTCTTTATCGGCACATACACAATAGGCACACTACATTCTGACCAGGGTCCTGCGTTTAGCTCTAGGGCTTACAAAGAAGCCATGGCCAGTCTGGGCGTAGCATAGCGTTATTCTTCTCCATTTCATCCTGAGGGAAATTCTGTTGTGGAAAGAAAAAACTGGGACATAAAGCAGTCTATAACAGCTAGAGTATTAGGTTCGGGTGATGGGTGGGTCAAACATTTATAAGGGGTCCAGCGCGTAATGAACCACTTGCCAAGAAGTTCTCAAGGGGGTGTCACTCCATATGAGGTTCTGTGTGGGACTAAAATGTTGGTTCCGGACTTATATATGAAAGGCACAGTGGTTGAAAACAATCAATTTGATATCAAAGATCGTTTGGCTGTTTTACAGGACTTAAATGATCTAAGAACGCAACAAAGCAACGTGGTCCTGAAGCCAACCACCACTGAGAAAAATCCGGCCATCCCAGCAAGGCCTGTCTGGATCCCAACGCTTGGGGATCTAGTCAGAGAAAAGATCGCGGATAAGAAGGAATTTGAGCCTTCATACAGACAACCAGTACCTGCCCTAGCAATCCACGGATCAAGAACAGTACTTTTGCCGCCCCTTGCTGGTAAAAAGGAGAAAAGATTTGTGTCCATCGACCTGATCAAACCACACTATGTGGCCGATACTGAACAGTAGGCCAAGTGGACTCCGCAAATGTAGCAGATGCACTCCTCTATCTACAATCCAAGAGGTTCAAACTGAGAGACTCATCACATTTGAAGATTTGACATTAAGAAATAGAGGACTAAGCAACAATGCTATGATCCTTGTACCTCTTGAGACCCAAATAACAGTTTGTCCAGATACACCTGTCTACAACGAAGTACCAAGTGATCAACTGGTTCCAGCAATTTAATCAAATCCAGATGCAATTCCAACTATTGAGAGAACTGCTCCTGGCTATTTCATGAACTTTGATACGTTTTCTTAGGATCCCAGCGAGCCTGAAACGACGCCAGTACAAAGAACTTTCAAAGAACAAGCAACATACTTTTTTCATCTACTGGAAAAAACGTATCATGCTTCCCATGCTGAAGGCGATAGTTCGCATCTATGTGCTGTTGATCGTCTACACAAGGTATTCCAACTCTCACCCACAACGGTAGATGACTTGTTATCTACAGGATTAGAAAATGTTATGTTTTCTCAATCCCCATACACTGACTTTTGATTCAAGCACACAGTGTTCCGGAGAGACTCTGAATTTGGCCTTCATTCTTTTTCAAACGTGATACTGACTTTGGAACTTTTTCTATGATTATATATTTTTTTTCTCTTCCCGTCCCAAAATTGTGTTTTTCAGTTTTTGGCATAGTAATCTGCTTATAGTAGAACTATTCATAGAGAACAGAATTATTTGATAACACTTCCAGGGACAGTATGCCACCTTGTCATGAATAACAATTTCACTTGTGTAACCTGATATGAAATGGTTTTGGCCCCTTTTCTTCTGTATTTACGAGCCATTTCATCACATGTATATATTTTGGTTCATTCATTTAGCATTCCAATGTGATCCCATGCTTAGAATGGAACATTGCCTTTAATATGTACAACACTTTATGCATAGCAATGGTTTTGTAATGCATTTTTAGGACATATGTTTTAGATATGTTTTTAGCTTATTTTAGCAACCCATTCGATACTCTGTTTTAAGATATGTTTAGAACGTTTAGGATTTAGTAACGTCGTTCATACGAAACTGGATTGGGTGTTGTGTGCTTATTTAGATTCCGTTTATAGGTTTCCAGATTTATGCCATTATATAGGTACAATTCACATTGCCCTTATTTGGACATAGAAATCCGGACCTTATTTAGACATTGTCCGTACAAACCAAATACAGGCATGGCCACCTACATCCGTCCATCCACGTCACAATGAATTCTTGGAAAACCAGACCCTTAAGCCTTTAGGAATTTCCCTCAGCTTGAATATTGATTTCTCCAAGAACTCATTAAGTATGCATGAACATCTATTTCTTAGGGGTTCATTCATGAAGTGCCTCTGCCCGACTTTTACGTCAATACTGGCATTCCTAGACTCCTTCAAGATATAAATATATCAGCACTTGTCCTGGCAAATTGCGGTTCCCGGAGGATTCGTGCCAACCCAGACTACGCGGTTCTCTTCACGGCAAGTTCGGAAGGAGATCGAGTTCCAGCCTGATGCACTGACCTGACGCTGCCATCCTCCTCGCAGAGAATCCAGCTCCAGTGCTCTCTGACTTCCCTTGCGGGGGTTAGACTATCGAGTCCAGAAAAGAGATTCCAACCTCTCTCATTCTAAGGTATGGAGCTGACTAGAACTTAGAGAAACTTTTGGCAACTCTTGGCTAAACTAAAATATAGCTAGCTATACTTTAGAAACGGCACCTACTTCAAACCTCTTACTGCACTTAGGTTAGGTACACTGGGGTAGAACAATTTAGAAGCATCAGATGAGTATCACATTTTAGCTTATGTTATTTATGTATGTATTTTGATTAATATATGTCATAGCTACAAACCATGCTACTGCAGTATTATTTTATCTTACTGCTAACCTCGTACATATTGTACTTCGCAGTCTGTCTTACGCTTGTAGCAATTCATATCTCTTGCATGAGAAATAAGACTGTTCAATAAATCCTTTTATTGAAACGCCCGTCTCTCTATTTCTGTACAACTCTGTAGAAACGAAGCATGCACGATTGACTGAGTGAAACTGTTATCTATTGTTTCCACGATTCTGAGACTGTTCCGATTCTAAAGGGAAACAAAGTTGTCATGGTTATGCGATTGTCAGAGACTAATCCCTTCTTGTATATTCGAGAAGTTTCTAGTGACCTCTGAGTTAGCTGGCACACACAAGTAATTAAGTTTAATATACTCGATAGAGACATACTGACCTTAGTCCTATGTCAAATCTATAGTGTATGTCATTTCAATGCGCAGAGCCTATCAGGGATATAGGAACTACACTACAGTAGGAGAAATGTTTCAGATCTATTTGAAACTTTTGAATCTTTGATTGAGTCAAGTTCTCTTTATATTCATTAATGTCCTTATTTAGATCGTACAGTTTTTTCTTATATGCTGTAATCATGGTCTTAAAGTGATTATCTGTCAGTTGTATCTCTATGAGCATGGCTTCTGACAGTCTCAAGGCTGTTTTAATGACTAGGATTATCCAGTCACGTGTACAATGCCATGCAATCTGGGCCCAATCTTTTCTAAAAGTTGCGTCCTCTAGGAATATCCGAGGTGCATTAGTTACTAGTAAGCATTTTGGAGCTGTGTTGGTACATAAATATTCTGTTATGATGGTGCCATGTAGGATCGTTCTGATCCTATCTCGCTTCTGTTAGGTCAACTAATCCCATTCAGTTGTCTGGGAAATGGTTTGGGCTATGTTAGGATCAGCAAAAAGGGAGGGTCCTGCCAAAATTGCATTTACCTCTGCATCAGTAAAGGTTAAGCCTTGATTCTCCCGCATGTTAGTGCCTGGTTTGGTCAAATGTTCACGTCTCCAAAATGAAAGCTCTTGCAACTGTGCGCTGCCGCAATATACTTAAAGACAGACAGAGAGAGAAAGGGTCTAACGGAACCACTCCTAGTCCCCTTACGGTATATATATAATCAACAAAAGAGTAGCTCCGAGTTACTTATATTGAACAAGGCAAAAAGGAAAACACTTGTTTTTTTTAAAAGAACCCTCACTCACCAACCTGGTTGGTGACATGCTTCATCATAGGCGTCCGAAAGCCTCTCGAGTGTGCTACAACACCTGATTACAGAGGAGCGGGTTTTTCAGGAGTGCAGGGTGACCGATCAGTGACACAGTAAATGATAAAATTGCCTTTACTCATCCTTGAAATTTAATACTGGAACAGTAAGGCAAGATTAAAATAAAAGCGGATGTCTTATCTGGTTAGATTGACCAATTGCGTCTACACGTGATATTAGTGAAAATGGCGGGTCTACATGTTTCAGCCTCACTGCAAATTTGCGACGCTTTCTTCAGGACCAGTGATGCCACGGGGGTATGCACTCGCTAAGGTGCACCCTTCCCTATGGGAGTATTTACCGTAAACTTATGGCTAACCTCTCAGCACAGTCTGAAAGAAAACGTATATAAATTCTGGAAGAGAAAACAAATGTAAAAACATCTAGGTCAAATTTTCGGTTCAAATCAGAACTCCGTAAGGTGTAAGGTGGATTAAAACTGGAAGTCCTAGTTTTTGACTCACATTAGCCCTTCATACTACCCAGCTCCACTCGATAATATTACAGTTCGTAATAGTGCTTAATACATGCACTCTAGGCACTATAGGAATTATAGCCTAAACAGACACATTCAACAGGACGTATGGCAGCACAAGGTTGTGATTGTTGCAATGCTTTTACAGAGTTCAGATTTTTTTTTTTTACTGAGTAAATAATTTATTTTTTCATACTGACTTGAAGACCTAGACTTGAAAAGTGTCGAGACACATTTGAAAATGATTTAGGGCGGATTCTGAATATGGACTCTTTATTAGCCAGTCAACCAGGTAAGGGTGGACAAAAATCTTTTGTTTCCTTAGATGTGCTGAGATAACAGCCATGCATTTCAAAAGAGTCCTCAGAGCAGACTTTAGATTAAACAGTAGGACTTTGAAATGAAGATGTTTGGAGCCTACAATGAATCGCAAATTCTTTTGATGTTTCTTTACAATCAGTTTATGGAAGTAGGTATCGTGAAGATCTATTTCACACAGCCAGTTCCCTTGATGTATCTGAGGATAGATTTGATCTAGTGTAAGCATCCTAAACTTTTCACTTCATATGAATTTTTTCAGTAGTCCTAAATCTAATATGGGTCTGAACTCTTCTTTTGTTCCTTTTTTACGAACCAGAAAATACGAGGAATACATTCCAATCCTTTTTGGTAGCTTGTAACGTCCTCCACAGCATTTTTTTGCATCAATATGTTGACCTAATTTTGTAAAAGAGCAAGCTGTTAAGCCAAAGTTCTGGCAAGTGATATTCAAGGAGGGGGGCTGAAGCACAGAGAATAGCAATTGGATCCATTTGTCTTTGGTGATTTTCAGCCGTGCTTGAGTTATAGTTAGTGTTGTCTGGTTAGAAAGCTGAAAAGAATGTGCAACAAGGTCCTCTACTTATAATAATTTGAAGGTGGTAGATACATTGTAAATGAAAGTTATAACTATAACCTTGGAACTTTTAAAGTTTGTGTAGTTTAAACGTGGTTTGTATAGGGAAAATACGTTTTCCTAATTACAACTAAGCTTTAACCTTTGGGTTTTCATTGAATTTCAATGGTGTTTAATAATCTGAATAAACATGTTTCAAATCATAGAGCCTAGCATCGCAAATGGAGAGTTTTTATGTGGAGTATCATACAGTACTGTGGAAGAGAGTGTTATAAAGTCTATTATCATGGAGTGGGGCATTGTAGATTGGAATAGAGTAGAGTGTAGTAGTTTATCATACAGTGTAGTAAAGTGTTATATAGTGTAGTGGCATGGTGTCTCATATAGCAAGGGCAAGTATCGTAGACTGGAACAGCGAGTTGTATTGGGGAATGGCGTGTCGTACAGTAGGGCAGGGTGTTGTAGACTGGTATACAGTGGAGTAGAGTGTTTTAGAGTGCAGTAGGAAAAGCAGAATGTCCCAGAATGGACTTTCGTCAATTGGAGTGTCATAGAGTACAGTGGGGGACAGTGTTGTGAAGTGATGTGTCACCTAGTGCAGTAGAGTATTGTAGAGAGAAGTTCAGTGGCATGTGGTCGACTGTCATATAGAGTATTATTACAGGGCTATAGACTGCATGATCATAGAGTAGAATAGAGTATCAGAGTGGCATAGAGTGTAGTGGAGTTGCATACAGTGGAGTAAAGTGTAGGACAGTGGAGCAGCGAATAGCAGAGTAGGGAACGGTGACGTAGAGTGGGATAAAGTAGTAGAGTTGAGTATAGGGGAGTGGAGTACAATGCAGTGGGGGACTGTAGAGTGGAGCAAAGTGTTATAGAGAGGAGTGGCCTATAGTGGCATGGAGTGCAGTAGAGTGAAGTGGAGTGGTGTAGCATACAGTCATAAATTGGAGTATTGTGTTGTTCAGTAGAGTGTTGTCTGGTGGCGTTCAGTATTGGAAAGCGATGTAGACTACAGAAGAGTAGAGTGGCTTAACGTCTAGTTGATTTTTGCAGACTAAAATGGTATACAGCACAGTGTTGTAGAGTGTAGTAGAGAGGATTGGCATACAGTGTTATACAGTATAATGGCATAAAGTTGTGTGGACTGGAGCGGTGTACAGTGGATTACTGTGCCCGAATAGAGTATAGTAAAGCCTGGTGCAGGGGCATGTAAAGAGTTGTGTACAGTGTTGTATAGTGAAGTAGAGTATCGTAGTATACAGTGGAACAGAGTGTTGTTCAGTGGCATGCAGTATACAACAGTGTTGTACAGTGGTGTGAAGGGGTATAGACAAGAGTACGGTGTCAGAGAATGGCATACAGTTGAGAATAGTGCTATGGAGCGGAGTTGCATAGAGTACAGTAGTGAGTGAAACAGTGGAGCTGCATAGAGTGGATAGTTGCATAGTTGCGTAGAGTGAGGAAAAATCTTGTACAGTGGAGTAGAGTCGAGTGTAGTGTAACATAGTGTGGAGTAAAGTACAACAGAGTGTATTAGTGTGTCGTACACTAAAGTGATATGGAGTTGAATGGAGTGGCATAGCGTAGGTAGTAAACTGTCTAAATTGGAGTGGTGTGTCGTACAGTAGAGTGGAGTACAGTGTCATATAGAAAAGTGTCATATAGTGGAATAGAGTGTTGTACATTGGAGTGGTAAAGAGTGGAGTAGGATGTCGTAGAGTGCCATGAAGTATGGTAGACTCATATAGAGTGGAGTTATATAGAGTGGAGAAGTGTGTCATACAGTGTAGCGTGGAGTGGTGTACACTGTTGTGGTGTTGAGAGGATTACTGAAAAGTGGACTACTGTACAATGGAGTGTAGAAGAGTGGAGTGGCATACAGTGGAATAGGGTAAAGTGGAGTGGTGTACAGTGGAGTGGCGTACAGTGGATTAGCATAAAGTGGGGTGGTATACACTGAAGTGGTATACCACAGAGTCGAGGAAGCTGTTATAAATGTGAGTGGGGTTTCATATAGCTGCTGTGTCATACAGTATTAGAAAATGTGGTAGGGTGGAGCAGAGTGTTTTACAATAGAGTGTACAGGCACAGAATCAAGTGTAAATTTGAAAAGTGGAGTAGAGTCTAGTAGAGTGGCATAGTGTGTAGCAGAATTTTAGTTGAGTTATATAGAGAGGTTAAGAGTACACTGGAGTGGCATAGAGTGGAGTAGCGTATATTGGAGTGACATAAAGTGGAATAGCTTCGAGTGGAGTAGCATAGACTGGAGTGGCACACAAATGAGTGGTGTAACGTATAATAGCGTATAGTTGGGTAGCGTACAGTGGAGTGCCATAAAGTGTAGTAGCATACAGTGGAGTGCCGTATAATGAAGAGGTGTAGACTGGAATGGTGTATTGTGCGGTGGGGTAGAGTGGAATACCATACAGTAGAGGGGTAAAGATTGAAGTTGCGTACAGTGTAATAGCATAGAGTGGAATAGCATAGAGTGGAATAGTGTAGAGTAGAATAGCGAAGAGTGGAGTGGCGTACAATGGACTGGTGTAGACTGGAGTGGGGTAGAGTGAAATAGCATATAGTGGAGTACAGTGACATCAATAGACTGGAGTAGAATGGAGTGTTGTAGAGTGGAGTGGTGTAAACTGGAGTGGCATAGAGTGGAATATAGTGAAGTGGCATACAGTGGAATAGCGCAGAGTGGAGTGATGTACAGTAGAGTGGCATAGACTGGAATAGCGCTGTTAATATGGAAAAAGTTGAGACTGATAGGAAAACTGATACATTTATTTATGTGAACTAAATTGGGTCTTTATTAACTAATTCACATGCTGTGAAGTCCACATCAACCTCAACTCGCAAATACATAGTTAGGCAAACACTAAGACCAAGGCCCAAGGCCCAAGGTTACTGATTGTTAGGTCACAGGTAGAGGGGTACATAACCGGCAGACAAAAGCACGGACAGGAAAGCTTAGATCAATCCCACAGATAGGCACAGCGACACTACAATGGTCGAGGGAGATTGGCCCCAATAAAGCACATATGGCTGAAGGGGGTATGCGCGCTCCTAAAACATAATAAAGTCACATTCCACATGAGTTAGGAACATATAGCCAATCAGGACTCAGTACACACAATAATCACACGCTCCCTATGCTAGACATCTGGACACGTTACATTCTGGCCACATTGTATCCATGCAAGGTCGAGGCCGACCTGTATTATCCATTAGACAATTCATTTATGACTCCAAAGGCAGCAGCATGCATTCCTCACCATGCAAGGATAGAGGAAATGTTTATTACCTATGATGTACTGTATATAAGAAAGTCGCATGTCGACTGCAAATTGAGACAGTCCACAGACCATGCACTTGTAACTGTTCTCTTGGCCGCTACGTATAATTAAACAAACTGTTCCTGTTTTGGGAAATGCTCTTGTATCTTGATTTTTCTAGGCATTTCATGTTCGAGTAACAGCGTATAATAGAGTAGCGTACAGTGCAGTGGCGTACAGTGAAGTGGTGTAGACTGGAGTGGCATACACATGACTCACAATCAGGTTTTCTGCATTGTTATAGTACTCAGACCGCACTTCTTGAAGTATCGGAGTATATTAAAAGCAATCTTGACCGAAATTCCCCAGTTATGTTAATACTGCTGGATCTCTCTGCAGCATCTGATATGGTCTCTCATGCTATTTTTCTTGTGAGACTGGAAGGCATGGGCATTACTGACCATGCCTTGTCTTGGTTTATGCCCTTTATCTGCAACAGTCCACAGGCGGTCTTTCACCCCCCGTACGTCTGCAGCAAAGCCTTTGAATTTTGCTGTTCAATAGGGTTTGTCTTTCAGCTCTACCCTTTTTAATACATATATGTCACCCTTGTCTAATATTGTGGAGTCTTTTGGAGTTAGAGTAGTTTCGTACGCTGACGATACTCAGCTGTTTTCTGGCATTTCACGAAAACGCTTCTTCATCATTGAGCTTTTAAATCTTGTCTCAGATCTGTCCTTGAACGATGAATACCAGTTTCTTTAAGTTAAACTCAGATAAGACTGAGATTCTATTCTTTGGTTCTAAATCTATACCTGACTCCGGCCTTGGGTGGCCATCTGAGATGGGTAATTCCCCTTGTCCGTACCCTGTGGTCAGAAACCTGGGGGTTAAATGCGATGCAGAGTTCACCTTTGAATCTCAGATAAAATCGCGGTCTAGTTCCTGTTTCTTGACTCCCAGATCTCTGGAACGTATAATGCATTTTATTCCCATTGAACAGCAGAAATTGTACATGCCTTGATTGCTTCTAGATTGGACTATTACAATAGCCTGTATCGCGGGCTCCCTTCCTTTCTTATTCAGCATCTTCAGATTATTCAAAACGCTGCTGTCCGATGAATCCTGAAACTCCCTCCCTGGTGCTTTATCTCAAATCATTTGCGTCAGCTTCACTGGTTGCCGATTGATAGAAGGATCCAGTTTAAGGCCCTCACTTTTGCCTTCAAGCTCTTCAACTCCAGCAGTCTACTCTATCTTAGGCACAAGTTCAAACTATCCTCCCAGGTGTGACCCCTTGTTCTAATAACCTTAAGTTGTTTCAAACCCCCCCATATTGCTAAATCCAGAAGAGGTGGTCGGTCATTTGCCTACTTGACAGCTAGACTATGGAATGCCATTCCCCTTGTCCATCTGAAACAATTGTCAGGAAAAAGCTTAATTCGCTTATTTTGAACTCTGCAATGCCTTCTCCTAAGCCGGTTTCTGCCTTTGAACTAAGTGGATACTCTTATCGCTAGTGCTGGGACACCTCTTTAGGTAGCTGTACGCTTTACAAATGTATTGTATTGTATTGCATTGTGTACACTGGAATGGGATATAGTGTAATAGCATTCAGTGGAGTGGTGTTCAGTGGAGTGGTGCCCAATGGAATAGCATAGAATGGAGTGGGATAGAGTGGAGTAACATACAGTGGAGTGGCATGCATTGGCATGGCGTAGAGTGGAATAGTATATACCGTAGTAGCATATAGCGGAGCGGCATACAGTGGAGTGATGTGCACAGAAGTGGAATGGGTTTACAAACAATGTAATATCATGGACTGGACTGGCGTTGAGTGGGTGTACAGAGTAATAGAGTGGAGTGTAGTAGAGCGGAGTCTTATGTGGTAGAGTGGTGATGGAACAAGGGAAACAAAATATTTTTGTACCCCTTTGAAATTAATGACCTCATAACTTTAATGATACTAATTGTTTGAACGCATGTACTAATCAACAAAATGCACCTTTATTAGACACTACATGTGGGAAAACTAACTAGCTTTGCAAAATCTAATTTATTTACAAGTGTAGATTAAATAATATAGGTCTTGTGATTTACATACTAAATAGAGTAAAATTACATGGATTTTGTTGTGTAGTAAAATTATACTGTGACAAAGAATGCAGATGATAAGTAAAATGGCTTTAAATGTCGCTTTTGCTTGGTAATATCTAACACGGGTTATAAGAATGGCGGGTGGTAAACAGAAAGGCTTATTTTCTATGTCTAATTTTTGTTGTGTTTCTTCTATTAGTTTTGTTCGGGCCTGGTAGGCCATGCCTGAAAATGGCTGCTGGAGAGGGATCGGTTTGTGTGTGCCGAAAACGATGGCCCCGCGCATGAGCAGAGTGAATGCTCCAGTCATGTGTATGCGACCTATGCCCGGAGTGAGAGATGTCAAGGCCAGCCTGAACTGAAACGAGAGTAGTGCCAAGAGTTCAGCATGTATGCATGGGAATGGATGGGAGAACTGAGCTACAGAGGATGACCATCGGAGTTTGTTACAAATTTCTTTAAGTTAAAATTTCCCTTGGACATTGTGGATCACGAGAACTACTGTATGTATTTATTGTTTGCAAACCGGTTCGAATAAGGAGGGCGATGAGGTGACCATCACCACCCCTCCAATAGACCAATTGGAATGAATTCAGCCCCTAAATTTTGAGTGTAGCAAATTAGAGGAAAAGGTATAAATGAGTCTGCGTTTACATTATGAGAGGTTCTGGAGTCCTGATGTCCTGAGGTTTGGTTCGATCAGATTCGATTAGATTCGACATTCCTTCATTTTTCTTTCCTGATGCTATGAAAGACTCTGTCATTTTGGACTTCGAACTTTGATGGGGAGTAGGAACGAGACCGTCGCGGGAGTTGCCCCGCGAGGAGATTGCGTCCGAATAGGTTAGAGGGACAGTCAGTCAGTATTGGGAGATCTATCCCGTGATCTGCGGTTCATTCTTCTTTCTGATGAACCATTCTCTTCATTGTCCTCTGGCCAAGGGTAATGAGTAGTTTCCGTTTCTATTTTAATTTTACTTAAATGCTTACGGATAATGTTAAATGTATTTGTCTAATAATTCTTTACTTATTTACTTTCAATGAATTCAGATAAAATCATATGCTAACTCTACGATTGAGTCTGTGATTCTTAAATTAAACATGATCAATAAATGTTAAAGGTTTTATCGTGATTGAGCTGGACTTAATCGCCATCAACTAAATCTACTAGTTGGTCCATCGACCGAACAGCGGAGTACCTTGATGTTTAGAACCGACAGTTTATAAGATTAATGTATATAATGTGTATAATGTACATTCGGTCATTTTAATAAGGTGCCCCGTTCGTCCTGCAGCTCGTCTACTTGTCATTAATCCAGAAAACTGAGTAGATTTGTGTATTCGGTGTCATGTGCCCCACCGACGTAGGTTTATATGAATAAATAGATGTAGGGGTTTTCTGGGCTGATGTCGTAAGGAAAAGGGTTTTGAATAGCCACGCTGCATCAGATTTCTTGGTAGCAGAGTTATGGTTACTATAGGTCAGTTTGGAGTGTATTGATTATTGATTTTCAATGTCTGACACTTTGGTGCCGATTCCGATCCTGTAAAACCCGGGTACAAATGGTCGTAAGGAGCGTCTGCTCCGTCCGACTCGTACCCGGGAAAAATACCTTACAAACTCGCAAGTACGATTCGCACAGAAATACCATTTCCGTACGAGTCGTACAAAAGACCGACTGGCAAAAAACATACATACAAATCTGAATCTGGACGGCGCATACCCGACGTCCGGACGGAGTCAGGCAGCGTTTTACGGACCAGCAAGTACGATTCGTGCCTACGTCACTCCGCACGTAGCATTTTTTACGGGAGCCAAAAACTGCCGGGAAATTGAGGACGACACGAACAAGGAGCACCGGTACGCGACGGACAGAGATGGACCCCAACCTACGTGTCATCCAGGCCCTCATAGCCTACGACCTCGTGTTCAGAAACCGACGCAGACGCCGCAGAAGGTCAGAACAACCCCCAGGTGCAAAGGGGGGGGGGGAGTGCAAGGGTCAGGAAACATAACCCACACCCCACAAAAAACAAATATATCCTGCACAATAATTAACTCCATGGTCTGGTCACTTCGGGGGGCGTGTCCACCAATCCCACGTCCCGCCACAACGGAAGTGGACGTGGACGCGTACCCATCACCGCCACAATGGTGGTATGGCCCGTACCCACGCCCCCTAGTGGAGAGGTGTGGCTCACTGGTTAGAGGCGGCAGACCCGTAAGCAGAGAATCGGCCAGGGACCAGGGTTCAATTCCCGACGCGGCAGGGTCGTGGACCAGGGTCAAAACGGACTCGATAATTCTTGCCTCAGTACCTACTCTAACCAGGACCACACTCGGCAACTCTCGGCATTAAGCTTGCCTCATCTCTACAACGGCCCCCCACAGATGCCGGGGATGCCTGGTTTCACCTTGGAGATACCCAGAAAGGGATCATCTCACAGGGAAAACCAGGACGGGTTCCCCAGCGGTCTTCAGCGCCAGGATACTCCATGGAGTCACAGTGCGCTTTACAACTACACCCACATTTACATTTACAGAGCGTGGGTATGGTCCGTACCACCATCGTAGTGCTGATGTAGGGGTACGGACCGTACCCACGCCCCCAGAGCATGTGTACGGGCCGTACCACCATTGTAGTGGTGCTGTAGGTGTACGCATGTAAGGACCGTACCCAAGCCCCCAGAGCGTGGGTACGGCCCGTACCACGCGTACCCCTACAGCCCCATTACATGATGGATACAAGGCGTACACACGCCATGGATGTAGGTGTACGGCTTGGTAAATTGGGGGTGGTGTATGCCTAGGACAGCAGTGTACCACAGGAAGGGCGCGGGTGGGTGGGTGGGTGCAGAGGACTCCCAGCAGTGGACAGAGACATGGGGGTGGGTGCAGAGGAATACCAGCAGTGGACAGGGACATGTGAGGGGTGGGTGCCCATCACTCCCAGCAGTGGACATAGACATGGGGGTGGGTGCAGAGGACTGCCAGCAGTGGGCAGGGACATGGGGTGGGTGCAGAGGACTCCCAGCAGGGGACAGAGACATGGGGGTGGGTGCAGAGGAATACCAGCAGTGGACAGGGACATGTGAGGGGTGGGTGCCCATCACTCCCAGCAGTGGACATAGACATGGGGGTGGGTGCAGAGGACTGCCAGCAGTGGGCAGAGACATGGGTGTGGGTGTAGAGGACTCCCAGCAGTGGACAGGGACATGGGGGTGGGTGCAGAGGAATACCAGCAGTGGACAGAGACATGGGGGTGGGTGCAGAGGACTCCCAGCACTGGACAGGGACATGGGGTGGGTGCAGAGGACTCCCAGCAGTGTACAGAGACATGGAGGTGGGTGCAGAGGAATACTAGCAGTGGACAGAGACATGGGGGTGGGTGCAGAGGAATACCAGCAGTGGACAGGGACATGTGAGGGGTGGGTGCCCATCACTCCCAGCACTGGACAGAGACATGGGGGTGGGTGCCCATCACTCCCAGCAGTGGACAGAGACATGGGGGTGGGTGCAGAGGACTCCCAGCAGTGGACAGAGACATGGGGGTGGGTGCAGAGGACTCCCAGCAGTGGACAGGGACATGGGGGTGGGTGCAGAGGAATACCAGCAGTGGACAGGGAGATGGTGGTGGGTGCAGAGGACTCCCAGCAGTGGACAGAGACATGAGGGGGGGTGTTCATCATTATCAGATGACCACAACTCCATGGGTGTATGTACGCATCCCTGACTTTGGACAATGATGATAGTGCCATAACAACACATCACTGACAGCAGAGTCCCACTCCCAGGAGGATGGATTTCCTTCCCCCACTGCATGACACACCACATGTGGGTGTGAGGACAAATAACACATGCATACCCACCCCTGGCAGATGCAGCACAATACACACACTGAGATCATGCCACAAGCCTGTATAGTCATGTCACTGCCTACTAAACTAAGAGAGCCAAAGAGAACACACACTGTCACGCACATCCCAGGACTGATAGGAATGTTCAGGTGCTGGGCCAGCCACCAAGATGTTGTCTGTCATGGAAGGAATAGGGTGGATTTCCCACAGATACAATGCCCACAATTGTGAGTCAGGTGTACAAATACCCATATGTGTGCTAGGCTGGGATTACACACATGCATTGTGCGGAAAAGGGACAATTTCTAACCCTGGGCGTAGTTCGCGAAGTAGCACTTCGCGAAGCTACGCAAAGTGCAGTTCGCACTACGCGAGCTACGCGTAGCACTTCGCGAACTGCGTAGTACCTTGTTCGCACTGTGCCAGATGTCGTTTTCAATGATTGCACAGTGCGGACAAGCAACCGGCACTGTGCAATCATTGAAAATGGCATCTTGCACAGTGCGAGCTGTAGTTTTCTGCTGCTCGAGTAGATTTTTACTCGAGCGGCAGCTTTCTCAACGCGAACTGGTAGTTTCTCATCGCGAGCGGTCGCGAGCATACGCGACCACTCGCAATGAGAAACCTGACCTCCTCACGTTGGGAATCTCGCCGGGAGGTTTATTTTCCATGCACGCGATCGCCAACTTGATGTTGCTGATAGCGAACAAGGAAAAAGTCTCGCCGGGATGTCATTTTGCTTGCTCGCGGTCGCCAACTTGACCTTGAGAACCGCGAGCAAGCAAAAAATGACCGCAGCACTACGCAACACTACGCTACGCGTGTTCGCACTGTGCTACGTGAAGTTCGCGTAGTGCAAAGTTGCACGAACTTCGCAAACTACGCGAGCGTAGCGTAGTGCTTTGCCCAGGCTTAACAATTTCTCCATGAAGGCATGGCAAAATACTCTATACACAAGTACAGTGAGTACCAAGGATGGCACAGACGATGCAGCCGGAGACATTGCTGAGCAGGCATGGCCAGAGTTGAAGGGATCCATCACCAACAAAGGAAATGTAGACCCAGGGCAACACAACAATTGTGCAACTCTCTGCAGGGAAGATGTCATGTGCCACAGAGGAAGGAACACTCCTTGGGACAATGTCTCCAAACACAAAGAGCATACACGACAAAGAATCTTTGCAGAGACCTTGTGATGGCACGCAGATACCAGGTTCCACCCCATGAGCAGCAGACTACAACATTTTCCTGAAACATAACACATGCCCACAACCCCAAATCCTGTAGCATCAGCATCAACATCAATACCTGAAATGCAAGACTTTTCTAACGAAAATAGAAAATGCTTTATTCAGCATGAAAATAATAATGGGTAAACGAGACTATTCACAAAGGCCAATGGCCAGTCCATATCATCAGTCCTTGGGGGGGGGGACACATGGCCATGCGTCTCCCCTAGCTTGTCTGCACAACAGAAGACTCTGTGTCGTCGACTGGGGGGGGGGCATCATGTGGGGAAGGACCAGGCACCACAGGGACAGGAGGGGGAAGGGTAGGTGTGGTGGGTGCAGGGACGGACGACTCCACCACAGGGGGTGGGGCAGCGCCAAAGGTGGAGGTGAGCTCGGCGCTACACACTTCTGCCAGTTCTTCAAGCGTCTCCCCTGCACCCAGAGAAACAACAGGCCCCAAGGAGGGGGGGGTCGAAGGGATGGGTTGCAGTGCTACTGGGGGAGGTGGTGGACAGGCTGGGGGACTTAACTCCTCTACCCGTGGAGTGCCTTGACCGTTTCCGGCCAGGTGAACTAGTGGGGCTGAGGTCCAGCCCAGCAAAGTGAGCCTCCTTCTCTGAATCTGGGGCAGGGGAGCCAAGGGGAGTGACATCGGAAGAACTGGGGAGTGAGTCATGTGGAAGAGGACTGTGGCTGCGTGCCTGCCTGTGTGCCCCAGACCCAGTGGCTGTGCCTGCTTCCCCCTGAGTGTGCGTGTCAGGAGGTGTGCGCTTGCCCTTACGTGGTGGTGTGCTGCTTGTGTCTGGTGGGGTGCGTGTGTGTGGATGTCTTGGTGTGCTTGGGACAGGCATGGGTGTGGGACTTGTGGATGGGGCAGGGGTAGGGGGGGACGCAGCGCTGCAGGTGACTCACTACTGCCGTCAGTGACAAGTCCAGGGACCTCAGCAACATCCGTTGGTCAGACATCGCTGATGACATGCCCTCCATGTACGACAACATATGGGTCAGCAGTCTGGTGTGGCCATGTAGGACAGTCAGGATCGATGTCTGCCCACCTTGCAACTGCCGCTGAATGTCCACAGACTCGGCAGCGAGGGCAGCAGGGGGGACAGGGGCAGGGTGTGCGGTGCCTGCCACGAAGGAGACATGTGGTCGCCTAGCATGGACAGAAGGGACCCGAGCAAGTGGGAGGGCGGTGATGGGTATGGAGGGGGCGGTGACGGATGGAGTGCTGCTGCCAGGGAGTTCAGCCTCGGACCCGTCAGCCTCGTAGTCAGTGTTGGTACTGGGCAGGTCCTCCGCCTCACTCCCCTCGCCCTCCGTGCCACTAGATTCCGCAGACTCCTCAGCAGTGGTGGCACCAGTGCTCGATCCCTCCTCCACGTCCATGCCGGTGTCTCCCTCGGTGTCCTCCGATGATGCTGTGGGCAAGGTGAAGAGACAGGAAAAATCAGTCACCTGTATACATCTGACACATGAGTCCAAACAAAATAGGCAACAATGCATAACAGGAAAGGCATCATGAGTAACATCTAGAATACTCCCCACATATGTAAGCCCTGCACTCCCCAGTTGGTTGACCCACCATGCCACTTGGAAAAAATGAACATTAGGACACAACAGCAAATAACTTGAAATCCCAAGATCCTGAGAAGCTAGTGTCTGGGATCAGTTGAGCACAGCAAGACTATGAAGGCATGCCACCTCTTCTTCACTGTGAACCCAACAGTAATGTCGCACCCAAGGCCAAATACCACATGCCAATGCAGAAGGTGTCCCCACACTCTGAGACCTGTGAGTACTTAGGAAACCCCAAAGGAATACATTGTGATTCCTGGAGAATCACAACCCTTTACACAATGGACATGTCTAGAATGTGTGAATGTGCCACTTTGTGAACAGAACACACATGTGTCTGTATAACAGAAGTCACACAAGGAGGTGCACACCAAACTACATGTACACAGTCCTTGTCTGAGCTGCCAGACTCATTCAAATAAGCCACTGTTAGCCAGAAATGGGGTATCAGTAAGTACATATACATGGCACCACGGTGGTCTGGATGACTTGACACTCGTAAGTTGGTATCGGCAACAACCAAGGACTAACCCAAATGCAACCACACTGTGGGAACATGTATATGTATGAACTCTAAACAAGTTTAGTTCAAACTGTGCCTTACTTTAAAATGTGCCAGCGGCTCCCAGGAAAGTGCAAAGGTGGTGTCTTGTGCACTTCCTTGGGAGACATCTGTCATGCAGGCACATTA
This sequence comes from Triturus cristatus, assembly GCF_964204655.1. Lineage (NCBI taxonomy): Eukaryota > Metazoa > Chordata > Amphibia > Caudata > Salamandridae > Triturus > Triturus cristatus. Next base: position 137,932,502 of record NC_140591.1, on the reverse strand, counting down.
TTGTCCTTCACAACAAAACAACATGGTCAAGCATATGAAACATTGAGAGATGTTGACAGGTGTAGTGATTGCCAAGGGACAATTTCTCTGAGTAACAACTTGAATAATGTCATTTGTCACATGGCTATCCGTCACCTGATTACACAGTTGGCTACACATATGACCTACTGACTGTCATCTGGAGTGGCACACATGTCCACACCCCGGACAATGAATAAGCTAATGGGGCTGCAATTGTTTTTTTTTAAAAGCCTAGCTGTACTGTGGGGACACCCTCATGGCAAGCCAGAATGTACCCACAGATGTCAGCACACAAAGTCACAACTGTGTAGCATCTGAACCACACACAGGTGCAAAAAATGTACAAGCAGGATACATGATTGTCAAAAACTGACCCAGGCTACGAAGCACGAACATTAAGCACTGGCCAACATCACGGGGGCACTGCACGATGACTTTCTGTACTGCGAATCATCACACACAAGTCAGAACTGGTAATGATACATCAGGGTTGAACATGTATGCCCCTCCCGCACACACCCACCTATACCTGAGTCAATGTGACTTGATACCGATCGAGAAGTGACACCTCTTATTCAGGGTTACAATAACTGTGCTTGAAAACTAGCTTCATGAACACGACATCACCTTGTAGGGCTGCCAAAACATATTGGTCACAAACAAACATCAACAGATTGTTGTGAACAGCCACACAGGCACTGCCCAGTGTGAGTATGCACAAGCAAACTGGTGTATCCCTGTCTAGTGGACAAATGTATCACACATGTGAAAAATACTACTTAGGCCAGGGAACAATGCCACAGAGGCAGAGACATGCTGAACCCACAGTGAATGTGCACAGTGTTGGATGACACACATGAGTAGGAGGGCAGGCTGTGTCAGGGGACTGTAGTGGGCACACTGCTCCATGGTCCTGGAATGAGCTGACTGTAACAGGAGCAACCGTCCCGCACTATGCATATATCCCACTCATGCACATCATGTGTGAGGCCACAACATTGGTAATGCATGCTGCGAGTATGTTCATTTGAAACCTCACACTCCTATGTTGAGACTCAGCATCAGTGCCAACAATTATGCACCCCCAAATGACTGAACAGGACAGGGCACAGGCAGACCACCCCCACACATGATGCTGAAAGCAATGTGCACCTTGATTAACTGGCAGACCAGATGACCATGTGCAATAGTGATAACACACAGACCAGGTAACACATGTCAAGGAGGGGAAGGGAGGAAGAACAGCACAGGTTGACTTGGGGGAACAGGATATGCACTACACATATATGCCCTGGCAGTGTATCCAGGTGACTGAGCAGCTACAAAAGCCGGCGACACACAACAAACACACATGTATCTACCCCCTTCCTGCTGCTGTAACTCCTGTATCCGCCTATCCAGGTCAGGGAAGACCACCGCCAGGACACGCTTCATCTGGTGGGTCAGGCGTCGGCGCCCGCCGTGCTTGCGTGGAGGTGAGTCCTTCAGCTGGACCCGGGCGATCCTCCGGGTCCAGCACCGGATGTCCTACCATCTCTTCCTCACTTGTGGCAGGCGCCGACTGCGACCCTCCACCGATTGCACGGCCTTGACGGCATTCTTCCAGATCTTCCCCTTCTGGTAGGCGGTTACCTGTGTGGATGACAAAGTGGGACAACATCACTACACCTGCACCATGTCACAGAGACACATTTGAACATCTTTGATTTGTTGAACAGGGCATTGTATGCTGGCAAGTAATAGCACCTTAGTCATAGGGACTTTTTCCACTGTGGACGCACCAATGCACTACATGGCATAGTAAGTACACAGGTGGCATGAGGGGTGCGAAACAATCTCTGATCATGGCACACACTGTGCATCCCAAGCAACACAAGGCTGATGGACAGCACCGCAAAGCAGTCACATGCGCCAGGCCGCTGACGAAACCTCAGCAGGGTACACAGACACACACAGGCACACATCAATCACTTGCCATTGGCAACAGCGGATGCAAACCTCACTCTGCACATGTGCCACTTGCCAGGGGGAGTCACAGGTGTGGGGCTAGCTCAGCAAGTCAGACACACAGCACGGCTTACTTCACACATCAGATGGATTGAGCAGTTGCCTCCTCTATGCAGCTGTGGTGCAACACTCCACATAGACACCCACATGACAAGAAACATTCACACACATAAATGTCCAGGGGGCGTACACATCATTTGGACACTCTCACCACTCTCACCACAGCTCCACTCAACTCTCACACACATCTGTGGGTGCAGTCACCTGTCACACCGGGGTGACCACTGAATCACCGCAGGACAATAGAAAAAGAATGCCCAAGAGGATTAGGCTGGCTGAATGGGACATGCACTATGCAGTGAATGTCACAGTAAGCACAATGCAAGTGAGGAGTGCATACATGAACTACATCAAGCCCTGCATGAGAGACATAAGCCATCCACCCCCCCTGGGACCCACTCCAACCAACATTGCATGTCTGTCACACCTGGACACAATGCCAGAAGTGACAGACACAATAAAGGTGCACAGGCAAAGGTAGTGGAGTCAGCACTCACCTGCTCCCCTGGTCGACTATACAGCATGGGACCGTGGGAGGATAACATCCAGCAGGGCCTTGTTCTCCTCCTGGGTGAAAGGCTGGGCCCTCTCCACAGTCCTTGACATGGTGCCAGAGGGAGACAATACAGCAGCAGTGGTACCGACTGACATGTTGTGCAGGCAAGTGCCCTCTCATGGGTTCTGCCTGCCTTATATCTGCCTTGCTGGCCTATTTCATTTACAGGAGTACAGAGTGATTGGTCAGACTCATTTGCATCCTACGTTTCCTCCAATCCCTTTAAACATTCACCAGTGACAGCCTTTGCATCTTTCGATTTTGCAGCATCATGTCAAGTCAACAACCACTTTGCAACAATTTATAATGTGGCCAACTGCTTTTTCCAAACCACATGATGTTAAATTTTGAACTTGAAACTCGGTATCCATGACAACCAGCATGCATTTAGGCCCTAATACTTGTCCCTCATGTGTCCCCATTGTAATTCTTAAATCCCCACACATGCACGGCGCGTTTCACACGTACCCCTAGGGCACCATCACTACAGTGATACGGCCCGTACACACGTGAGTACGTGCCTATCACTATAGTTGGGGGTACCGTAGGCCCTAGTGATATGGCCCGTACTCACGCGTGTACGGGCCATACACGCATGAATACGTGCCCATCACTATAGTTGGGGGTACCGTAGGCCCTAGTGATACGGCCCTTACTCACGCGTGTACGGGCCGTACACGCGTGAGTACGTGCCTAGCACTATAGTTGGTGGTACCGTAGGCCCTAGTGATATGGCCCGTACTCACGCGTGTACGGCCCGTACACGCGTGAGTACGTGCCTATCACTATAGTTGGGGGTACCATAGGCCCTAGTGATACGGCCCGTACTCACGCGTGTACGGCCCGTACATGCGTGAGTACGTGCCTATCACTATAGTTGGGGTTCCGTAGGCCATAGTGATACGGCCCGTACACGCGTGAGTACATGCCGTATCACTAGGGCCTACGGTACCCCCAACTATAGTGATAGGCACGTACTCACACGTGTACGGCCCGTACAAGCGTGAGTACGTGCCGTATCACTAGGGCCTACGGTACCCCCAACTATAGTGATAGGCACGTACTCGCGCGTGTACGGCCCGTACACCCGTGAGTACGTGCCGTATCACTAGGGCTTACGGTACCCCCAACTAGAGTGATAGGCACGTACTCACGCGTGTACAGCCCGTACACGCGTGAGTACGTGCCGTATCACTAGGGCCTACGGTACCCCCAACTATAGTGATAGGCACGTACTCATGCGTGTACGGCAGGTACCCACACGTGAGTACGGGCCGTACACACGCCCTCAGACCGTGTGTACTGCGTTTCACAGCTTACACTGGTGATAGGAGGCGCACACGAAAGGAATGGAGGTGTCAGACTCGCACAAAGCTGGACATGAAGTCATTGTCAGTGCAGTCCTTCATGTGCAGGGCCTAGGTGTGTCAGGCAGTGATGTGGCACATGTCTCCTCATGTTGTGGCACTATAGATGTGTGATGAACTGTTTACACATGTCATGTGTGATGGGGCACTACGTGGCACACTTCCCCTTCACACTTTGCACATGTGTGCATGTAGGACACACGTGTCAAGCACTGCACCACTGGTATGGCACAGTCAGCAACACCCGCAACTGTCCCCTGATGCCAGGTACACGGGTAATTACACCTGACATGTGACTACCAGTGTGCCACGATGTGACTATGTCATGTGTGTGTCATGTGTTCCCATGAGCTTGCCGTTGGTGTTCCGTCAACTCCATCTGCTGTTGCAGCATCCAACATGTGTCTGTGTGCATATGTGCATGACACACATATACGCACACCATGCCACATGTGGACTCACACGTTACATGTGTCATGATGGTTCGAAGATGACTTCCTGACATGAGGCAATATCTGCATTCTCTCAATGTTTGTGTCATCAGCTTTGACATGTACCCCTTCATGGAAATGTGTGTTATCTGTCCTTTTTCAGATGACATGTGACCTGTGCGTCTAGACTCCCGCCAGCTGTCTGTATGAGATGACATCCTTCAAATGCTGATATGTGGATGTCTGTCACTCATGTAATGTGTCTGGCTTGTCACTTACACTGGCCCACAGCTATTTTAATGGCATGTCACGTCAACATTGCCATGCAACTATTGTGTCTGGCTCCTCGTAGGAGTATCACCTGGCTGGCCTACGTGTCCTGGATGTATTGCACAGCCCAGACTCTGTATTAAGCAGATGTGTATTAGCTGTTGAACATGTGCTCACCTCAGTGACATTGGTGTGGTAATGTACTCACTCTTCGGTATTCCTTCCAAATCTCTGCAGGGCACCGCCTCTCCCCAGAGGAATGCCAGACCTGGATGCCATGCGTGAACATGACTGCATACGCAGATACCGCTTCTCGCAAGAGTTGATAGAGGACTTGACCCGCCGGCTTGCACCACACCTCCAACCACAACACAGGTATCCTACAGCTCTGACCCCCAAGATGAAGGTGATGGCAGCCCTACATTTTTTTGTCACCGGCACGTTTCAATTGACCATAGCTGATGTCGGTGGCATGTCCCAGACAATGTTCAGCCGTGTCCTGCATGATGTTTTAGAAGCCATGTTGGTGCACCTGGATGACTTCATCCATTTTCCCACTCGTGAGCAGTTGACACGTGTCAAGGGTGAGTTATATGCCCTGGAAGGGATGCCTCATGTAATTGGGGCCATTGATGGGACACATGTGGCTTTGGTACCACCACAGGCACAGGAGGTAGCCCTTGTGGTGTGTCTTGCTAACATGCTGATATCCCATGTCTGTTCCCGTTGTCCACACACGATGCATACATCATGAGGCGTAGCAGGGTGCCAGAAATGATGCTGCAGCTGCACGCGGAACGAGCATGTCTTGTTGGTGGGTATACTCTGTTAGTCCTGTGTTTAGCGCTATCTTTGTATCTTACGGCATCTCCTGACCCACTTCTTCACATGATGTTTCCATGTAGGGGACTCTGGCTATCCCAACATGCCATGGCTGATGACGCCTCTCCGCAACCCCAGAACAGCCGCAGAACATCGGTACAACGACACCCATGGGCAGACGAGGCGCCTGATTGAGAGGACGTTTGGACTCCTGAAGAGCAGATTCCGGTGCCTCCACAAGACCGGCGGCGCCCTCCCATATGCCCCGGTGAAGGTCTGCAAAATCTTCATTGTGTGCTGCATGCTGCACAACATGGCAGTGGAGAAGGCGTGCCACTCATCCTGGATCCCGATGAGCAGGATCATCCACCCGTGGAGGATGAAGGGCTTGGGCACGGGGCAAGTGAGGATGAGGATGAGGACATCCGGAGTCAGCTTATCCGCAACTTCTTCTCATGATGGTGAGTCCCTGTGTCTGAGTGTGCACGCTTTGAGCCTTGTGTGGCATGTGTTGCAATGTGTGTGTCCAGCTGACTGTGTGCTAAGTGACTTGGAGTTGTGTTCTGATGTGTCATTCAAGTGATGATGTTATTCCACACATTTTAGCTGGGACACTAAATTTATTAAGAGCATGGTGACATCATTCCTGTAGAGTACATGTACATGTCTGCGGATTACTAGCTTTTCGCTGACTTGTTGTGTGTCTGTCCTCCCCAGGTTCTTGCGGCTGTCGTCTGCTCATGTCATCATTGCCCTCCTGCTATTCCTCATGAGTAATGCAACGTGTGCTGGATCAGAGTTACATGCACAGACATGGTGATAAGTCATTTGGGGTAAGGAGTGCAGCAAGGCATTTTGTGGGTGGTACGTGTTTGTGATATGTGGGGACTGCTCCTGTGCATGTTGTGTTATCATGCATACATGTCGACTCACCATGTGCCACATGACGTGTTGCATGGCTCCCATGAATTGATAGTCACCCTTCCTGACAGTCATCTGTAATGGTTTGTGGATTCTGATGAAGGCATCAATGTGTGTAAAACGTCCCTCAGGAACATACGGGATGCTAATGGTGGACATAGTGTGGGACATCCCCATATGAGGCTCAATGGGGAATTGCAGACTCTCCGTGTGCAGCAAGGGGTGTTAGGCTCAACCCCTTCACTTGTGTGCCAGCTCAGTAGGATTTATCACATCTGTGTGTTGAAGGGGGTGTCCAGTGTAGGTCACACATGGTCAGCCAAATGACCTGTGAGACTGTTCCAATTGATGCATTTCCCTTAGTGTGAGGCTGAGTAATAAAGGTGTTCGTCACGCTCCAAGGTGCCTCATCTCTGTCAATGCAGGTCTCTTGCCACTTTGCATGCGGCATATCTGGCATAGTTGTGGAAGATTATGCATAGGAGTCCATGAGTAGTTTTGCAACATGCATGCAGTTGCTCATGGATTGGGCTCCCTATTGGGCATGAAGTACATGGTCGTGTATGTTTTTTTGCATGTTGGTCCACACAATGGGCCATCAACAGCTGCTGAGGGTGTGTCTCCTGTGCGCAGGTCAGCCTTCAGTTTCCTGATCCGGTGTCATGCTTCTTTGGTGATTGTGCATGCATTGTCTCTGGGTGTGCCATGTGACACTGGACACTCCTTACTTTACACACGCGCCTGTTGCAGTTGTCCTTCTGACATCCTAGTCTTTGTGTGCAAATTCTGGCATTTTGCAAGGAGATGCCGCCGGCTGCTACGGCCCCTGCAGCAAGGGCCCACAGAGTATCCTGATTTGGCAACACACACGCCTCCAAGATGCTCCTCACTTCCTCCCACTACCCATTCATTTGGCTGTCCTCAGCTTGTCTATGCCACTGTTGCTGCCACGCGGTGCCAAAGGCTGGACCATCAGCACATGCAAGGTGCACATTGCACCACCATCCTGTCCTTGCATAACCCACATCACACTACAGTCTGATGTAGCAGCTATGTCCATCCGCACATCTAACGCCTGCTGCCAGACATACCCTGGGCACACACACGACACCTTTGCATGCTGAGTGTGCAACTCCAACTGCCTACACTGCGATGCCCCGCCTTCCAGGCCCTGTCACACCAACCAGGTCACGTCCCTAATACTCCCCACCGGCTCTGTAGCCCAGCAAGGGCATGGGAGTGGGACTCAAGGCTTCAGCCTGTAGTATGGTGTCATCGTCTGGGACATGGCACAGGTATCATCTCGCAACATGTCAATCTACAGAGTGTCCAGGACCCTCCTCTCCACCATCACATGCGCACAGCACCTCATCATCAGCTCGTATGCCATTGACAGCCAGGTGCTCCTCACCCTCAACAAAGACACAGACATTGGCAGTTCCATCATTGAAGTATGCATGAGATCCATTGATGAATGGCTGAACACGAGGCACCTGAGGCTGGACTTGTACAGGACTGAGGTGATCATCTGAGGATTGTCCCCTTCCAGCTGGGTCAAGTGCTTGTGTCCCACCCGCAAGAGCCCTGCACAAGCACCCAGTGGCCACACACACAAGATGGAGTGCATCATGTTTGGCTCACTCACATTTGCCATGCTAGTCCACAGCATCTGTACCTCATGCTGCAACGCCCTCTGCATTATGCACATGATCCACACATAGATCCACTCCAAGAAAAGACAGACCATCCCCCAGGTCCATGACAACATTCGTGTCAAATACTGCCCCGCCCTCTACGGAGCAAGTACACCCAAACTCCCAGGAAAGTTGTCCACATCCAGGGTGCATCTGCACACCTCAGCTTCAACACCCTGCGCCCCAGCCACCTCACCGTCCACCATAGATAGCTGCAATGAATCACTGTCTGCTGCAGGATGACCTCCACACTCCCCACCCACACTCAGGAGGCAGTCCACAACCCCGATCCCAAACCAACCTTGTACGTCTGTCATCCTAGATCCCGTTGGGCCATCTCCGTGCATCCAACCTTGCCCTGGCCACCGTTCTTCACATCCATCGTACTCCAGCATACAGGACATTGTTCTCCCACCTGGCCACACATACCTGGGACTCCCTCCCCGGGAACCTCCACATGAGCCATGACCTCTACGCCTTGATGATACTCTCCCAAATAGGTCTGTCCGCACAGTTTAGCAAGCCCCCCCTCAGCAGCCAGAGGCCATCACAGGTGAGTGTTGTGCTCCATGCCTACATTGAATGATACCTTGTGACCCATGTGTGTCCTGTACCAGACTCTGATCCCAGGGTATGGATGGCTGGAGTTAGTTCAACACTCAGGCATAGTTTGACATTTCCACACACATATGTGGTTGAATAATGCAAAATGACAGGAACGTCTCATGACCAAAGTAATATATTTATTTGCGGTGGGGTACGTGTATTGGTAGATGAAATTAGGTGCTCTACCGGGGGAATAGAATCCAAAGTTCACAGGGGGAGATGGTATCCTTGGCATTGGAAGTCATCAGAGTCCAGGGCACAGTGTTGGTCATCATTGGTCAGACTGTGACCAGCAAGTCCATGTGGCAGAGAATGTCATTGGATGAGGTGCTGCTGTTGCGCCAGAGGGCCAGGTGCCAGGCCAGGTGACCTGGGAGATGTGGATGGTCCGCTGACTCTCACGGTCTTTTCCGTGGACGACCCACCTTCCACCGGGGACCCTCAGATGCAGGCCTTGACCATGTTTGGGATGCTCCGTCAGACGAATCGTCCTCCTCCTCCTCCCTCCCTGTGTCTGGTGCTGGTCTACGCCTGGTGGCACAGGGAGGGTTGCCCATGCTTTGGGCGATCTGACGGAGTGATTGGCTCATGTCCCTGTGCACCGCCAGGAGCTCAGCCAGTCTTGCCTCCATCCGTCCTTGGTGTTGTTGATGACTGGCATGATGCTCGACCTGCAGGTTCTTTATCTCATCGAGGGTCCCCTGCATCTCTGAGAGTCTGGACATGACCTGGTTGATGCCTCTGGTGTCACGCCGGTATGAGTCCAGGATGTTGCGTATGTGTGACATACCGGTGTCCTGAGCTGGCTGGTCAGGTTCGCGCCTCCGCCTGCCTCCACTCCCACCACCCCTGCCCACTTGAGACTGGCCTGCCCTTGTGGGCACATCGGGTCTACGGGACCCCTGAGGGATGGCATTTGCAGGGTTGCCTGCCTCCTCCTGGGTGCCCGGTGAACCTTGTCCCTCCTGGTCAGACTGGGTCTGTTGTTCAGTGCGAGCAGGGCTCCTGGGTGTGTCCTGGGATGTGGCAGGAATGGGGATGGTGGTTGGCACAGATGTACCAGACGCAGGTGCTGCAGGGGCTTGGGCACCAGAGGGTCCAGGTTGGTCGGGGTCATCCACGGAGTGGTGAGAGTCGTCCCTGCCGGTGGGATCATCGTCACGCGGAGCCTGGGACTGTGATTCTTCCCCCAGTGTTGGGGGGAGATCGACGACGTTGCCCTGTGTGTGAGAGAGAGACAATGTTAATGGTGTTTCATGCGACATCTATGTTTCGTGCATATTCAAGTTGACACAGTTCCTCCAGGTAGTTGGATGTGCCTAGCATTCCTCTCAATGTCCACTTGGGGATGGGTATGTTGCGGGGGACAGATTGGGATGTTCTCATGAGTGTTTGACCTGTAGATTGTTGGCTATGATGCTTATTTGGCTATGGATTGGTCTTGTTGTGTCACATGTCCATTGTGGGAGTGTGTAAATCCGTTGCCTGCCCCGGGGGTGTGTGCTTGTGTTAGGGGGGGGGTTGTGACCGGGCCTGCTGTTGTGTGTAGTGTGAGGTGTCATTGGGTCTCCCAGGTGATGTGTCTGTCCCCTCATGGTGCATGCTGGCATGACAGTGAGTGTGAGTTCCTGTGCTAGATACCTGTGCTTGTGGAGTTGGTGTTTGAGTGTACAGTGGTCCCAGGAGGGCCTTGTGCTGCATACAGCAGGGCCAAGTGTCAGCTACCTTGTCAGTACTTTGCCAGTCCCTGTGCATTGTGCATGGGTATGTACCTATGCTATATTTGCTGAGGGCATTGGTGTCTGTGTCTCATTTTCACAATGTGTTGTGTGGGGCCCACCCTCCCAGCCTCCCGGACATCCAGTCTTGTGGTTGTGGTTGTTGTAGCCTTAGACATGGCTTTGCCTTGATTTGTGAAGGGTGAATGGTGACGTTAGTGGCATGAGCTTGGTTTTTGAGTGTGGTTGTGTGCGGTGAGTGCTTGGGGGAAGTTGGGTGCATTTGGTGTATATGTGGTGTGGACCCCATTGCCCCCATGTTACGTAAATTGTTTGTGTATTCACCAGGCTCTGCGACTCCTTCGACTCCGTGTACTCCCACCGGCGGTAGCAGGGCCATCACCTTCTCCTCCCAGGGATGGTAGTGTACGGGTCTGCGGGGCGGCCCACCTCCAGTGATGTTACTCTGGGCATATTCTTCGTTCATTTTCCTCTTGCCCGCCCTGCGCAGATCGTACCATCTGGCTTGGCATTCATGCCTGGTCCTTCGGATGGGCGCAACAGCATTCATCTTATCGACAATCCTCTGCCGCATGGCAGATTTTTCAGATATGCTGGTCTGTCTGACCAATGTTCCAAACAGCTGTGGCTCGACTCTGATGACTTCGTTGACAAGGAGCTCCAGCTCTGCCGTTGTGAACTTTGGATTCTTGTCTGTGGGCATGGTGTGGGGTGTGGGTGTGGATGGTTGTGGGTGTGTGGGTGTGAATGTAACGGAGTGTGTGTGTGAATGTGAAGAAGGGGATGTTTGTGAAGGAGGATGTGTGAAGGTGTGTGAGTGAAGGTGTAGTGAAGGTTTGAGTAATGTGGAGTTGTTTCTCTGTGGGGTCTGGCAGCAGTGGGTCTGTTGCAAAGGCTCATGGGTTGTGTGTGTGGGCCCTTTTTATTGGTCCATTTTTGGGTGTGGCTGCGTTTGAATTTAGGTGGGTGTGTTATAAGAGGTGGTTGTGATTTAGGGCCTCTGTTTGCCTGTTTGGATGAGCCAGGTCAGTCATTGAGATGTATTTTGTCATGTAGACATGTTTTGTGGTGTTGTGCGAGTCGAATTCACCCTCCTTGTGCTGGTTTACAGGGTCCTGGTTCTGTAAGAGTCTTTTTCACGTAGGTACGATCCGTACATACGCGATGCTGGGTGAGGGTGCTGGGGTACGGTGTTGGAGTGCGGCGCGTACATGCGGTGGGGGTACGGTGCATACACGTGCAGCCCTGGGTTACGGCGCGTACATGCGGAGGTACGGCGCGTACATGGGGGGGTAAGGCGCGTACATGCGGTGGGGGTACGGTGCGTATACGTGCGGCCCTGGGGTACGGCGCGCACATGCAGAGGTACGGCGCATACATGGGGGGTAAGGCGCGTACAGGGGGGGTACGGCGCGTACAGATGCCGGCCTGGGGTACGGCATGTACATGCGGAGGTACGGCGCGTACATGCTGGGGTAAGGCGCGTACATGGGGGGGTAGGCGCGTAATGGGGTGAGGGCGCGTACATGGGGGGGTACGGCACGTACAGGTGCGGGGCTGGGGTACAGTGAGGACAGGGGGGGGTAAGGCGCGTACATGGGGGGTACGGCGCGTACAGTTGCAGGGCTGGGATACAGTGCGGAAAGGGTGGTGTACAGTGCTGACATATTTGGGGGTGGGGGGGCTGTACGGCTCGTACACGGGCATAAGTTTACCCGTGTACGTACATGTTTGCTACTGCGTTGGCTTCGTACGGGCCATTTTACGTGTGATTTTGTATTCGGACGGACGGTGGGGATCATACTTGCGCGCTCGGATTTGCACGTAAAAATGTCCGGCTCACTCTCGTACACTTTTCCCGACGCTATTCGTAGTTATTTCTCACGTACGAATCGTACTTGGCCGTTTGTACGGTACTTGTACGACTCGTACGTAAAAAAATACGGATACGGGTCGTACGCAAATGATTTTTAACGGATCGGAATCGGCACCTTTATGTTGAGTTTGTATTACGTTATATGTAGTCAGAATTTTGAAGTTTCCGGGAAGTAGGAAGTGGACAAGTGTGACATGAGAAGTCACATGATATTGTGCATCGTCTGATTTCAACTTGGTGATATGTTAGGGAATTTCATGTATGAATTGCGTTGGGTGAAATAGCAACAGGTTTTCTTGTGAAACTTTGGCCTTAATTCTCAGGAGCAGTGTAGTCTCCACATGTGTTTTATCCCCAGAGAAACGGGTTTACCTCTTGCTTGAGAGAAGGGTAAGGTAGAGGGAAGTGCTACAATTATCGAATGAAACAGTATTCTAGAAAGTTTTAATAAAGTATCTCTTTTGTCTAGGGAAACAGACAATGGAAATGCGTTTTACATTGTAATTAATCGATTTTGTCAAACCAACGAGTTAAGAATTAGTGCCGATAATTTTTGTAAAGGAGGGATAAGCAGAAGCAGGAGTAGAGCTGATGTCAACAAGGACCGCGCTGGGATTGGCCAGTTGTGGTAGAATGAAGAGCTTTCAGATTGGTGTGCTGGCGTAAAGACGCGCTGGAATAGGTCGGTGTGAGAGTGACGTAGCGCTTTCTGATTGGTGCGTTAGTGCGCGTCGCGCTAGGATAGGACAGAATAGTCAAGCAGATTGAAGGAGAGTAGTGTGGATTAGTTCATAGTGAAAATATGGCTTATTCTGATGAGCGAGAGAGAGAAAAACCGACATGGTTTGCGAAGCTAAAGAATATTTTTAAGAAAGACAAAAAGGTTGTAACGAGGGAAGGAGAAGTGCTTCCTCCACCGAAAACACCAGCATCTTATATGATGATGAAATATGGCTATCATACTTGTATTTGGTTGGAAAATTAGGCTAAATATACTCAAAATGAAGGAGCATTGGCATTTCCAGAAACTGGTTTGTTTAGCACAGCTGTACTTCGAAATTTAAGAGGCAAAATGATGAGACTTGAACCGAGACCTAGACCGACTCAGTTTGAAGCCCTAGGTGAATGGGAAGATGAGATGTATGAACGAGAGAGACACAGAGCTACAAAGGATTATGGTTTTATTCCTGGAAGAGTATGGGGTTTGACTCATGAAGACAGGATGAGACGATGGCGGTATGCTAATATGACGGATGGTATGTTTCCTGCTAGAACAGTTGAGGAGGTAACAGGAAAAAATTGTGCAGAGAAAAAGAAGCATGAAGTATCAAAGAGGTGTGGGTATGGAGTTAACAATACTGATGATGAGTTGCTGGAGGACATTTTAAATAAAAGACCCCCTGCATATCAACAGGCTTCTGCGGTGGTGACACCAAATGCACCGCCAATGGAAACTGTGAAAAATGCAAACCCTGAGCAATTTATTGAACTAGATAGTTCATTTAATAGACAAAAAATACCACGGATTGTGGAACCTGATAATCAAAATGCGACCGAACTAGCCAGAACAACAAGAGAATTGACTGAAAAGATAAGAGAATTGACAAAGAATGTAGAAGCTGTAACTGTGCCGGTAACTATAGGTCCAGTAATACCAGTGTTTGAGAATCAAAAGATAGATGAACATTCCTTAACCATTCCCTTGAATTCTAGCATGCAAAAAGTACGAGAAAAGATAATTCCGGAAGTCAGAGCGGCAAAAGATTTGGTTAGAACAACTCCACCTATAATTTGACAATAAATCAGAGTCCAATAAATAAAATTTCTATTGGAACCGAATCAGAAACTGAAACTCCAGAGAGTAGTGTAAATAGGGTAGAATTAAACACGACCCCCTGTGGAAGATTTAAATGAATGGGTAAGGAGTTTGCAGAAGAAAGACACAGAACAACCACCTTTGGATGTGGTTAGGGTAAAGATAGATATGGAAGAATTGATTCTAGGTAATATTGGTACAGATTGACTAAAAACCTATCAAGATGATGAATTAATGTTTATGTGTAAAAGTATTACTTGGAGAGCTAGGAATTGCATGAAAAATTGGAAGAAACTGCAAATGAATTGGGAGTAGATTTTGTATTAGTCAGGGGATTACAGAAACTGTACAGAGTAGATTTTATTGATAAAGATATAGAAAACCTGAACACTTCAGGACGGTTAACACAGATAGAAGAACTGATTGTGTTACTGAGAAAATGGGGAGACGTAGACAGGGGGAGAAGTAGGTGGATAAGGAGAAAAGAAGGAACTGCTGATAAGGCAACATTAGCTTTCCCCGTAAAGAAAAGGAACCAAGATAGAATAGAATGTCCGATGAGAGAAATTCCAGGAGGAGGTTATGTACACGTCCCATGGTCCAGAAAAGATATATTGTCGTTCACAAATGATTTTCCAAGGTTGAGAGAAAAGCCTGTAGAATGGTATAGACAGGTGGAAAGGTTTGTAAAAGTTTCAAAAGTATTGTGGGACGATTTGGATGGATTATTTGAGATTGTTGTTCCTGCTGATTTATGGACAGAATGTAAAATTACAATTGACTGGCCGAAGGAAGAATATCCTAGGGATGCAAAAACAGGAACCCCAGGTCCAGAAGTAATGAGAAAATATGAGCAGGATATCACATTCCTGAAAAATAAGATTCCACTGAAAGAAACGGACTGGATAAAGATTGATAGAACAACTCAGGAGAATAAGGAGTCTGTGCATGCTTATTATGAAAGGTTGCTTTTAGTCTTTAAACAGTATAGTGGATATGAGAATTTGAGTGAAAAGGACATGAACCATTTTGTATACCGATTTCTGTATAGGTTGAGACCTGAGATAAGTGAAATGATTAAGCAGCATATGTTGTGTTGGCAGTCTAGTACAGTAGATGAGGTACTACGGTATGCAAAATATTGTAGTGATGATATTGAGGCCAGACAACGTAGGCTCAAAGAAAAAGCAATGTGGGCACAAGTACAGGTTGCAGAACAGCAAGAAGCCCAGATAAGTAACCAGATTGGTGATGCAGGGCAGACAAAGTTCAGACCTAACATTGGTAAAGGAAAAGGTCAGATGAGCATAGAAGAAGCCAAAAATAAATGGCCATGTCATAATTGCGGAAAATTAGGACACTGGAAAAACGAGTGTAAATTACCTCCAGTAGTTAATACCAAGAATCAATCATTAAATCCACAAGTGCAGAATGAGGTGAGTTACCAACAGCCGCGACAGCAGCAGGTAGCTACTCAACAGAATCAGGTGCCGCAACCAACTCTCCCAAAGAGTGTAAATCCTCAAAGATACAGTGCAGAGGCAGGATTCTACAGTGGAGAGCAGGTAACAAAATTGCTGCGCGCAGCTGCTGTTTCACAATATTGGCTACAGCTAGATGGAAGTGAATCGGATGAAAGCTTATGACGGTGCCTAGGAGAGGAAGAGGAGTGCGTGCTTGGCGCAACTCTAGAGGTAGATCAGTCAGGTCCATTTGTGGATGGAAAGGTGAATGGTGTAAATGTTACTTTACTTGTGGACACTGGTGCTACCCGTTGTACTGTAAGATCAGTGGAGATTTCAAACCTTCCTCTCTCAGGAGAATTCTTCCAAGTTGTAGGTGTCTCTAACGGACAAATCAAAACTCCTCTTACAAAACCAGTAGAGGTGGATATTGGTCCATTTAGAGATATGCATCACTTTGTAGTGTGCGATTGCAGTCCAGTAAATTTACTAGGACGCAATATACTTTGTAAAATGAATTGTACCATCTACTGTACCCCAGAAGGTATTGCTTTCCAGACACCAGATGATGATGTTCTGTATAAAGTGACTATGACAGAACTAGAACCAGAAATATGTGATACGTTTCCTGTGTTTGATGCAGAGAAAATCCCTACTGAATTGAAAGGAATAGTGAGGACCGATGTGTGAGATTTCACTGGTGAAGATATAGGTCTAATGAAAGAAGTTGACCCTGTAAAGATTACTATAAAAGAAGGAACAAATTTCCCGAATACCCTTCAGTATAAATTGACACCAGAGATTATTGAAGGAATAACCCCTGTGATTGATAAAATGGTTAAACAGGGAATTTTGAGACAGATAATGAGCAGTAACTGTAATTCACCTATAATGGGATTGAAGAAGCCTAATGGGACATATAGGATAGTGCAAGATTTAACAAAAGTGAACAAAATTGTTGTTCCTTGCTGCCCAATTGTGCCAAATCCTGCTGTAATACTGTACCAAATTCCTCATGATGCAGAATGGTACAGTCATTGATTTGTGCCATGCATTCTTTTCTATTTCATTACACCCTGACAGCCAGCCATTATTTGCGTTTCGGTTTGGCAAATTTTGAAGATGCCTTAAAAATCTGTGATGGTCCAGTACATTGATAACCTTCTGGTAGCATCAAGGACAAGAGAAACATGTGTCACCAACACAATTGCATTATTAAATCATTTGGCAGAAGGAGGACACATGGTGTCCCCATAAAAATTGCAGTTTTGTCAACAGGAAGTACAGTATCTAGGTCATAAGATTGAAAAAGGAACGAGAAAAGTGACAACAGAAAGAATCAGGATTATTGAAGGAATGAGAGCCCCAATGACACAGAGAGAGGTGAGAATGTTCCTAGGAATTATTGGTTATTGCCGACAGTGGATAAGTGGATTTTCATTGATTGCAAAACCTTTACAGCGATTAGCAAAAAGTGGTGTAAAAGATCCGATTGACTGAATGAGGAAGAGATGGAAGTTTTTGAGCAACTGAGAACCAGTTTGTGTGAAGCTCCAGCATTGGGAATGCCTGATTATGAGAAAGAATTTGAATTGTACTGTAGTGAAAGAGACGGATGTGCACTTTCAGTACTGGTACAAAGACATGGAAGAATGAGACGACCAATTGCTTACTTTTCAGCTGTTTTGGACCCAGTAGCAAAAGCGTTGCCTGGATGTCCGAAGGCAGTAGCTGCTTCATGTGTGAGTCTGGAACAGAGTGAAGGCATTGTAATGGGATATCCTTTATGGGTATATGTCCCACATTCAGTTGAGATTCTCCTAACCAGAACAAAAACACAGTATATGACACATAGTCGGCTGACTAGGTATGAAAAAGTGATTTTGGGTGCAGATAATGTGCTGATTGTAAGATGCATAAGTGTGAATCCTTCCACCTTAATGCCTGATGCAGTAAGTGCAGGTCAAAGATGATGTTGATCATAATTGTTTGAATGTGCTTGAATTCTGCACAAAGTCCCATCCTGACATTAGAGATGAGCCTCTAGAAGAGTCAGATTATGTGATGGTTGTGGTTGGATCATGCCTGAGAACAAAAGAAGAAATTTTAAGCGCTACGTATGCTGTATGCACGGTGGCAGCCATAATGGAAGCGTCTTGTTTGAGCGGAATACGTTCAGCCCAAATTGCTGAGCTGATCACTTTAATCAGAGCTTGCAAACTGGGAAGACATTTCCGAATCACTGTGATCACAGAGAACCACTATTGCTTCGGAGTGGTCCATGATTTTTGACAGATCTGGTCCCATAGGAGATTCCGGACTTCCTCAGGGTCTCCAATTAGGAATGGTGAGTTTGTAAAGATGTTGCTTGAGGCGATACAGCTGCCTAAACAAATTGCACTGGTGAAATGTGCTGCACACAAAAATGGAAATGACTACATTACAGAGGGAAACATGTTTGCTGATGAGATAGCTCAATATTGTGCCAGAAATATGACCTCAATAAATCAGAGGAGGGAAAAGGAACATGTTTTATGTCCATTGCTGTTTACTAACGTAGTTGAAACGTGGGATGAGGTGAGACAACTGCAAGAAGAAGCAAGTGATACGGAAAAAGATACATGGATAAAAGCAGGCTGTAGACGAAGAGAGGAAGATGAAGTTTGGGTTTACAGAGATGAAAGACCAGTTATGCCTGATAGCATGATCTCTAACATGGCCCGGATGTACCATGGACAGGCACAGATAGGTAGAGATGCCATGATTAGACTTTCAAGCAGACTTGGTACAACCCCAAATTTAGGGCTATAACTGAAAGCCTTTGCCAAAGATGTCTTATATGCCAACAGCTAAACCCTGGAAGGAAGAAAGTAGTGAGTTTGAGAACAATAGGATGGTAAGGAGGTCCTTTTACAAGAATGCAATTAGATTTTATTGAAATGCCCCCGATTAACAGATTGAGGTATGTCTTGGTGGTTGTCTGTTTGTTCTCTCGTTGGGTGGAAGCCTATCCGACAAGAAGGAATGATGCAGTTACTGTAGCTAAGCTCCTACTGAGAGAATTCATTCCTAGATATGGTTTTCCTGTAACGATAGAAACAGATAGAGGAAGCCATTTCCAGAATGAAATTATCCAGCTGAAATGTGAAGCGCTGGATATTCAACAAAAGCTGCACTGTGCCTACGGACCAGAGGCTTCTGGGGTGGTTGAGCAAGTAAATGGCACCATCAAGAATAGGCTGGGAAAAATGTGTCAGGCCACAGGACTCAGAAGGCCAGATGCCTTGCCCCTCGTGCTCATGAGCATAAGGAGCGTACCAGACAGAAAAACAGGTCAGAGTCCTCATGAAATAATAATGGGACGAGTAATGAGACAAGCACACGTACCGGTCAACAAACTGCTGACTAGAACTGATGATCTCATTCTGGTCTATTGCAAAGGACTGGCTGATGTGGTGCATTCTGTGTTTCATCAGGTTGGGCCGGATGCGACCACTCTTGAGAGAAAACCAGCTCATGATCTGAGTCCAGGAGATTGGGTCCGTATAAAAGTCCACGGAAGAAGAAATTGCTTGGTTCCTCGTTGGGATAAGCCACGACAGGTGATTCTGGTGACTACCAGAGCAGTAAAGTATGCAGGTGTGAAAAATTGGATTCATGCCAGCCAAACAATCAGAGTACCAGATCCTGAAGATCGACCTGTAAGTCGACATCTGAAAATATCAGACACCAGTTCGGCATCTGAAGCAGAAACTGAAGCAATCAAAGTTGCAGATTCTGAAGATCGACCTGTATATCGACATCTGGAAGTATCGGATACCAGTTCGACATCTGAAACAGAATTATCTGAATCTAGTGAAAGACAAGGAGAAGAATATGAAAGACAAATAATAGATACCGAAACAGGAGAGACAGAAATAATTCACAGTGATAGTGAACAACCTAGTACAAGTTTTGGGGGAAATCCCTTCAGAAATAATTGAAACAACAGAAGAAAATCTAGATTCCGACCAAGGATCAGAGATGATAAAATTCAAAGTTAAAGAAGGTGAAGTGAGATCTGAAACAGAATCCGAGGAAAGTGAAGAAGAGATAAGGCAAAGACGAGGACCGAGAAAGAGAACTTGGAAAATGGAACGTGGGGAAAAGGAAAACGAACTAAAAAGGCCAAGGAAAGGAGACAATTGGCCAGACAAAAATAAAAGCCTGAGATATAAAATAATAAATTTGAACAAAAATAAAGAAGAACAAGTGAATGAAATAACAAACCAGAAAAAACAAATAAAATTGAACAAAGGACAATTGCAGAGACCAAAAAGAGTGAAAAGACCTAATTTGAAATACAAATCGCCTGAATGGACATACATAGCACTGCCTGACATTGAAGAGGTGGATAGCAATCAGGAAAACCCAAACGAGGACTGTAAACAAGTGGGTGAGAGTGAACTGTGTACTTCTTGAGGAGACCAAAGAAACCAGAAAAGACACATGAACTGATAAAGTCAAAAGAAATTGTTAAAGGACTAAAAAGTACGCTAAAAGCATTTGATTCCGGTCAACAATAAGAAAGGGGAAAGTGGCAAAGGTCATTCTGGGAGTGTGGAAAGATACATTTTTCCTGTACATATTTTAGATTATAGTTCACTATGGTAGACACTAAGAGTAGAGGATCTAGATGTGAGCTCCTCCGTAGATGGTGTAAGATGTGTTTCTATTGTACAGGGTTGCTGATGCTTATTTGGTTTATTTTAGCAATAATTATTCCACTTAGATTAGTTGAAGAAAATACATCCAAAATCAACAATGACACGAATAGTGACAAGACATCTAACATAAAGGACACCACAACACTGATAGATATCACTGAACTTCATAGAGACACGTCAATAACTGATTTGTCCAAGAAAGTTTTCACAAAATCTTTGTATGAATATGTAGAGACAATGGACGTCAGGGATTGTTATGTCTGCATGCAGTTACCCGCGTCTGTGTCAGAAGGTGTAACATATCATCACCTTCCTTTGACGTATGGAATAACTTGTAGTGTTCTAGCAAGCTTATTTTATAAGACAGGCAAATTAGAATATTATTACACTGACATAGATGCTGTTTTTGCTAAAGTTTCCGTGTCCCTGAACTAAATAAGGTGAAACTTGCTAAGATTTTTGGAGAATTTTTCCTAAAAACAAAAGAATTAACATTAGATTACGCATTTAGACACAATCTTACTTGTAGATTGAGGAAAGAAGAAAAGGTCTTTTTAAACATGGTAGAAAACAGAAGGGTTAAGTTTCAAAGAAAAGCAACAGGAAAAAAGATTAAAACGCCACCTTGGGTTTTTGAGGAAGGAAGATACAATAAAGGTGAAACCAATACAGCAATGGTTTTAGATTGGCCACAACAAGGAATATTGTGTATTAGCAGAGATAACACCATGTATGATAACTATTTTGTGGGTTCTAGTGAGTGCCGAGATACATACAAAATTATAGGAGGATGGGGATTCAAAGGAGGAAAAGATCCAGTATTTCCAGGGATCGATTATATTTGCGGGAACAAAGTGGAACATGTTATCTAGGCCTGGTCCAAAGATATTTCATGTGGAAAGGGGAACTAAGGGAATTCATGAGATAGGTAAACCATTAACACGAAGAAGAAGGGAAAGCTTCTCAGAAATAATGGGTGACATTTCCTGATCCGGTGTCATGCTTCATTGGTGATTGTGCATGCATTGTCTCTGGGTGTGCCATGTGACACTGGACACTCCTTACTTTACACACGCGCCTGTTGCAGTTGTCCTTCTGACATCCTAGTCTTTGTGTGCAAATTCTGGCATTTTGCAAGGAGATGCCACCGGCTGCTACGGCCCCTGCAGCAAGGGCCCACAGAGTATCCTGATTTGGCAACACACACGCCTCCAAGATGCTCCTCACTTCCTCCCTCCACCCATTCATTTGGCTGTCCTCAGCTTGTCTATGCCACTGTTGCTGCCACGCGGTGCCAAAGGCTGGACCATCAGCACATGCAAGGTGCACATTGCACCACCATCCTGTCCTTGCATAACCCACATCACACTACAGTCTGATGTAGCAGCTATGTCCATCCGCACATCTAACGCCTGCTGCCAGACATACCCTGGGCACACACACGACACCTTTGCATGCTGAGTGTGCAACTCCAACTGCCTACACTGTGATGCCCCGCCTTCCAGGCCCTGTCACACCAACCAGGTCACGTCCCTAATACTCCCCACCGGCTCTGTAGCCCAGCAAAGGCATGGGAGTGGGACTCAAGGCTTCAGCCTGTAGTATGGTGTCATCGTCTGGGACATGGCACAGGTATCATCTCGCAACATGTCAATCTACAGAGTGTCCAGGACCCTCCTCTCCACCATCACATGCGCACAGCACCTCATCATCAGCTCGTATGCCATTGACAGCCAGGTGCTCCTCACCCTCAACAAAGACACAGACATTGGCAGTTCCATCATTGAAGTATGCATGAGATCCATTGATGAATGGCTGAACACGAGGCACCTGAGGCTGGACTTGTACAGGACTGAGGTGATCATCTGAGGATTGTCCCCTTCCAGCTGGGTCAAGTGCTTGTGTCCCACCCGCAAGAGCCCTGCACAAGCACCCAGTGGCCACACACACAAGATGGAGTGCATCATGTTTGGCTCGCTCACATTTGCCATGCTAGTCCACAGCATCTGTACCTCATGCTGCAACGCCCTCTGCATTATGCACATGATCCACACATAGATCCACTCCAAGAAAAGACAGACCATCCCCCAGGTCCATGACAACATTCGTGTCAAATACTGCCCTGCCCTCTACGGAGCAAGTACATCCAAACTCCCAGGAAAGTTGTCCACATCCAGGGTGCATCTGCACACCTCAGCTTCAACACCCTGCGCCCCAGCCACCTCACCGTCCACCATAGATAGCTGCAATGAATCACTGTCTGCTGCAGGATGACCTCCACACTCCCCACCCACACTCAGGAGGCAGTCCACAACCCCGATCCCAAACCAACCTTGTACGTCTGTCATCCTAGATCCCGTTGGGCCATCTCCGTGCATCCAACCTTGCCCTGGCCACCGTTCTTCACATCCATCGTACTCCAGCATACAGGACATTGTTCTCCCACCTGGCCACACATACCTGGGACTCCCTCCCCGGGAACCTCCACATGAGCCATGACCTCTACGCCTTGATGATACTCTCCCAAATAGGTCTGTCCGCACAGTTTAGCAAGCCCCCCCTCAGCAGCCAGAGGCCATCACAGGTGAGTGTTGTGCTCCATGCCTACATTGAATGATACCTTGTGACCCATGAGTGTCCTGTACCAGACTCTGATCCCAGGGTATGGATGGCTGGAGTTAGTTCAACACTCAGGCATAGTTTGACATTTCCACACACATATGTGGTTGAATAATGCAAAATGACAGGAACGTCTCATGACCAAAGTAATATATTTATTTGCGGTGGGGTACGTGTATTGGTAGATGAAATTAGGTGCTCTACCGGGGGAATAGAATCCAAAGTTCACAGGGGGAGATGGTATCCTTGGCATTGGAAGTCATCAGAGTCCAGGGCACAGTGTTGGTCATCATTGGTCAGACTGTGACCAGCAAGTCCATGTGGCAGAGAATGTCATTGGATGAGGTGCTGCTGTTGCGCCAGAGGGCCAGGTGCCAGGCCAGGTGACCTGGGAGATGTGGATGGTCCGCTGACTCTCACGGTCTTTTCCGTGGACGACCCACCTTCCACCGGGGACCCTCAGATGCAGGCCTTGACCATGTTTGGGATGCTCCGTCAGACGAATCGTCCTCCTCCTCCTCCCTCCCTGTGTCTGGTGCTGGTCTACGCCTGGTGGCACAGGGAGGGTTGCCCATGCTTTGGGCGATCTGACGGAGTGATTGGCTCATGTCCCTGTGCACCGCCAGGAGCTCAGCCAGTCTTGCCTCCATCCGTCCTTGGTGTTGTTGATGACTGGCATGATGCTCGACCTGCAGGTTCTTTATCTCATCGAGGGTCCCCTGCATCTCTGAGAGTCTGGACATGACCTGGTTGATGCCTCTGGTGTCACGCCGGTATGAGTCCAGGATGTTGCATATGTGTGACATACTGGTGTCCTGAGCTGGCTGGTCAGGTTCGCGCCTCCGCCTGCCTCCACTCCCACCACCCCTGCCCACTTGAGACTGGCCTGCCCTTGTGGGCACATCGGGTCTACGGGACCCCTGAGGGATGGCATTTGCAGGGTTGCCTGCCTCCTCCTGGGTGCCCGGAGAACCTTGTCCCTCCTGGTCAGACTGGGTCTGTTGTTCAGTGCGAGCAGGGCTCCTGGGTGTGTCCTGGGATGTGGCAGGAATGGGGGTGGTGGTTGGCACAGATGTACCAGACGCAGGTGCTGCAGGGGCTTGGGCACCAGAGGGTCCAGGTTGGTCGGGGTCATCCACGGAGTGGTGAGAGTCGTCCCTGCCGGTGGGATCATCGTCACGCGGAGCCTGGGACTGTGATTCTTCCCCCAGTGTTGGGGGGAGATCGACGACGTTGCCCTGTGTGTGAGAGAGAGACAATGTTAATGGTGTTTCATGCGACATCTATGTTTCGTGCATATTCAAGTTGACACAGTTCCTCCATGTAGTTGGATGTGCCTAGCATTCCTCTCAATGTCCACTTGGGGATGGGTATGTTGCGGGGGACAGATTGGGATGTTCTCATGAGTGTTTGACCTGTAGATTGTTGGCTATGATGCTTATTTGGCTATGGATTGGTCTTGTTGTGTCACATGTCCATTGTGGGAGTGTGTAAATCCGTTGCCTGCCCCGGGGGTGTGTGCTTGTGTTAGGGGGGGGTTGTGACCGGGCCTGCTGTTGTGTGTAGTGTGAGGTGTCATTGGGTCTCCCAGGTGATGTGTCTGTCCCCTCATGGTGCATGCTGGCATGACAGTGAGTGTGAGTTCCTGTGCTAGATACCTGTGCTTGTGGAGTTGGTGTTTGAGTGTACAGTGGTCCCAGGAGGGCCTTGTGCTGCATACAGCAGGGCCAAGTGTCAGCTACCTTGTCAGTACTTTGCCAGTCCCTGTGCATTGTGCATGGGTATGTACCTATGCTATATGGGCTGAGGGCATTGGTGTCTGTGTCTCATTTTCACAATGTGTTGTGTGGGGCCCACCCTCCCAGCCTCCCGGACATCCAGTCTTGTGGTTGTGGTTGTTGTAGCCTTGGACATGGCTTTGCCTTGATTTGTGAAGGGTGAATGGTGACGTTAGTGGCATGAGCTTGGTTTTTGAGTGTGGTTGTGTGCGGTGAGTGCTTGGGGGAAGTTGGGTGCATTTGGTGTATATGTGGTGTGGACCCCATTGCCCCCATGTTACGTAAATTGTTTGTGTATTCACCAGGCTCTGCGACTCCTTCGACTCCGTGTACTCCCACCGGCGGTAGCAGGGCCATCACCTTCTCCTCCCAGGGATGGTAGTGTACGGGTCTGCGGGGCGGCCCACCTCCAGTGATGTTACTCTGGGCATATTCTTCGTTCATTTTCCTCTTGCCCGCCCTGCGCAGATCGTACCATCTGGCTTGGCATTCATGCCTGGTCCTTCGGATGGGCGCAACAGCATTCATCTTATCGACAATCCTCTGCCGCATGGCAGATTTTTCAGATATGCTGGTCTGTCTGACCAATGTTCCAAACAGCTGTGGCTCGACTCTGATGACTTCGTTGACAAGGAGCTCCAGCTCTGCCGTTGTGAACTTTGGATTCTTGTCTGTGGGCATGGTGTGGGGTGTGGGTGTGGATGGTTGTGGGTGTGTGGGTGTGAATGTGACGGTGTGTGTGTGAATGTGAAGAAGGGGATGTTTGTGAAGGAGGATGTGTGAAGGTGTGTGAGTGAAGGTGTAGTGAAGGTTTGAGTAATGTGGAGTTGTTTCTCTGTGGGGTCTGGCAGCAGTGGGTCTGTTGCAAAGGCTCATGGTTTGTGTGTGTGGGCCCTTTTTATTGGTCCATTTTTGGGTGTGGCTGCGTTTGAATTTTGGTGGGTGTGTTATAAGAGGTGGTTGTGATTTAGGGCCTCTGTTTGCCTGTTTGGATGAGCCAGGTCAGTCATTGAGATGTATTTTGTCATGTAGACATGTTTTGTGGTGTTGTGCGAGTCGAATTTACCCTCCTTGTGCTGGTTTACAGTGTCCTGGTTCTGTAAGAGTCTTTTTCGCGTAGGTACGATCCGTACATACGCGATGCTGGGTGAGGGTGCTGGGGTACGGTGTTGGAGTGCAGCGCGTACATGCGGTGGCGGTACGGTGCATACACGTGCGGCCCTGGGTTATGGCGCGTACATGCGGAGGTACGGCGCGTACATGGGGGGGTAAGGCGCGTACATGCGGTGGGGGTACGGTGCGTACACGTGCGGCCCTGGGGTACGGCGCGCACATGCAGAGGTACGGCGCATACATGGGGGGTAAGGCGCGTACAGGGGGGGTACGGCGCGCACAGGTGCGGGCCTGGGGTACGGCATGTCCATGCGGAGGTACGGCGCGTACATGCTGGGGTAAGGTGCGTACATGGGGGGGTAGGCGCGTAATGGGGTGAGGGCGCGTACATGGGGGGGTACGGCACGTACAGGTGCGGGGCTGGGGTACAGTGCGGACAGGGGGGGTAAGGCGCGTACATGGGGGGGTACGGCGCGTACAGTTGCGGGGCTGGGTTACAGTGCGGAAAGGGTGGTGTACGGTGCTGACATATTTGGGGGTGGGGGGGCTGTATGGCTCGTACACAGGCATAAGTTTACCCGTGTACGTACATGTTTGCTACTGCGTTGGCTTCGTACGGGCCATTTTACGTGTGATTTTGTATTCGGACGGACGGTGGGGATCATACTTGCGCGCTCGGATTTGCACGTAAAAATGTCCGGCTCACTCTCGTACACTTTTCCCGACGCTATTCGTAGTTATTTCTCACGTACGAATCGTACTTGGCCGTTTGTACGGTACTTGTACGACTCGTACGTAAAAAAATACGGATACGGGTCGTACGCAAATTATTTTTAACGGATCGGAATCGGCACCTTTATGTTGAGTTTGTATTACGTTATATGTAGTCAGAATTTTGAAGTTTCCGGGAAGTAGGAAGTGGACAAGTGTGACATGAGAAGTCACATGATATTGTGCATTGTCTGATTTCAACTTGGTGATATGTTAGGGAATTTCATGTATGAATTGCGTTGGGTGAAATAGCAACAGGTTTTCTTGTGAAACTTTGGCCTTAATTCTCAGGAGCAGTGTAGTCTCCACATGTGTTTTATCCCCAGAGAAACGGGTTTACCTCTTGCTTGAGAGAAGGGTAAGGTAGAGGGAAGTGCTACAATTATCGAATGAAACAGTATTCTAGAAAGTTTTAATAAAGTATCTCTTTTGTCTAGGGAAACAGACAATGGAAATGCGTTTTACATTGTAATTAATCGATTTTGTCAAACCAACGAGTTAAGAATTAGTGCCGATAATTTTTGTAAAGGAGGGATAAGCAGAAGCAGGAGTAGAGCTGATGTCAACAAGGACCGCGCTGGGATTGGCCAGTCGTGGTAGAACGAAGAGCTTTCAGATTGGTGTGCTGGCGTAAAGACGCGCTGGAATAGGTCGGTGTGAGAGTGACGTAGGGCTTTCTGATTGGTGCGTTAGTGCGCGTCGCGCTAGGATAGGACAGAATAGTCAAGCAGATTGAAGGAGAGTAGTGTGGATTAGTTCATAGTGAAAATATGGCTTATTCTGATGAGCGAGAGAGAGAAAAACCGTCATGGTTTGCGAAGCTAAAGAATATTTTTAAGAAAGACAAAAAGGTTGTAACGAGGGAAGGAGAAGTGCTTCCTCCACCGAAAACACCAGCATCTTATATGATGATGAAATATGGCTATCATACTTGTATTTGGTTGGAAAATTAGGCGAAATATACTCAAAATGAAGGAGCATTGGCATTTCCAGAAACTGGTTTGTTTAGCACAGCTGTACTTCGAAATTTAAGAGGCAAAATGATGAGACTTGAACCGAGACCTAGACCGACTCAGTTTGAAGCCCTAGGTGAATGGGAAGATGAGATGTATGAACGAGAGAGACACAGAGGTACAAAGGATTATGGTTTTATTCCTGGAAGAGTATGGGGTTTGAGTCATGAAGACAGGATGAGACGATGGCGGTATGCTAATATGACAGATGGTATGTTTCCTGCTAGAACAGTTGAGGAGGTAACAGGAAAAAATTGTGCAGAGAAAAAGAAGCATGCAGTATCAAAGAGGTGTGGGTATGGAGTTAACAATACTGATGATGAGTTGCTGGAGGACATTTTAAATAAAAGACCCCTGCATATCAACAGGCTTCTGCGGTGGTGACACCAAATGCACCGCCAATGGAAACTGTGAAAAATGCAAACCCTGAGCAATTTATTGAACTAGATAGTTCATTTAATAAACAAAAAATACCACGGATTGTGGAACCTGATAATCAAAATGCGACCAAACTAGCCAGAACAACAAGAGAATTGACTGAAAAGATAAGAGAATTGACAAAGAATGTAGAAGCTGTAACTGTGCCGGTAACTATAGGTCCAGTAATACCAGTGTTTGAGAATCAAAAGATAGATGAACATTCCTTAACTATTCCCTTGAATTCTAGCATGCAAAAAGTACGAGAAAAGATCATTCCGGAAGTCAGAGCGGCAAAAGATTTGGTTAGATCAACTCCACCTATAATTTGACAATAAATCAGAGTCCAATAAATAAAATTTCTATTGGAACCGAGTCAGAAACTGAAACTCCATAGAGTAGTGTAAATAGGGTAGAATTAAACACGACCCCCTGTGGAAGATTTAAATGAATGGGTAAGGAGTTTGCAGAAGAAAGACACAGAACAACCACCTTTGGATGTGGTTAGGTTAAAGATAGATATGGAAGAATTGATTCTAGGTAATATTGGTACAGATTGACTAAAAACCTATCAAGATGATGAATTAATGTTTATGTGTAAAAGTATTACTTGGAGAGCTAGGAATTGCATGAAAAATTGGAAGAAACTGCAAATGAATTGGGAGTAGATTTTGTATTAGTCAGGGGATTACAGAAACTGTACAGAGTAGATTTTATTGATAAAGATATAGAAAACCTGAACACTTCAGGACGGTTAACACAGATAGAAGAACTGATTGTGTTACTGAGAAAATGGGGAGACGTAGACAGGTGGAGAAGTAGGTGGATAAGGAGAAAAGAAGGAACTGCTGATAAGGCAACATTAGCTTTCCCCGTAAAGAAAAGGAACCAAGATAGAATAGAATGTCCGATGAGAGAAATTCCAGGAGGAGGTTATGTACACGTCCCATGGTCCAGAAAAGACCTATTGTCGTTCACAAATGATTTTCCAAGGTTGAGAGAAAAGCCTGTAGAATGGTATAGACAGGTGGAAAGGTTTGTAAAAGTTTCAAAAGTATTGTGGGACGATTTGGATGGATTATTTGAGATTGTTGTTCCTGCTGATTTATGGACAGAATGTAAAATTACAATTGACTGGCCGAAGGAAGAATATCCTAGGGATGCAAAAACAGGAGCCCCAGGTCCAGAAGTAATGAGAAAATATGAGCAGGATATCACATTCCTGAAAAATAAGATTCCACTGAAAGAAACGGACTGGATAAAGATTGATAGAACAACTCAGGAGAATAAGGAGTCTGTGCATGCTTATTATGAAAGGTTGCTTTTAGTCTTTAAACAGTATAGTGGATATGAGAATTTGAGTGAAAAGGACATGAACCATTTTGTATACCGATTTCTGTATGGGTTGAGACCTGAGATAAGTGAAATGATTAAGCAGCATATGTTGTGTTGGCAGTCTAGTACAGTAGATGAGGTACTACGGTATGCAAAATATTGTAGTGATGATATTGAGGCCAGACAACGTAAGCTCAAAGAAAAAGCAATGTGGGCACAAGTACAGGTTGCAGAACAGCAAGAAGCCCAGATAAGTAACCAGATTGGTGATGCAGGGCAGACAAAGTTCAGACCTAACATTGGTAAAGGAAAAGGTCAGATGAGCATAGAAGAAGCCAAAAAAAAAATGGCCATGTCATAATTGCGGAAAATTAGGACACTGGAAAAACGAGTGTAAATTACCTCCAGTAGTTAATACCAAGAACCAATCATTAAATCCTCAAGTGCAGAATGAGGTGAGTTACCAACAGCCGCGACAGCAGCAGGTAGCTACTCAACAGAATCAGGTGCCGCAACCAACTCTCCCAAAGAGTGTAAATCCTCAAAGATACAGTGCAGAGGCAGGATTCTACAGTGGAGAGCAGGTAACAAAATTGCTGCGCGCAGCTGCTGTTTCACAATATTGGCTACAGCTAGATGGAAGCGAATCGGATGAAAGCTTATGACGGTGCCTAGGAGAGGAAGAGGAGTGCGTGCTTGGCGCAACTCTAGAGGTAGATCAGTCAGGTCCATTTGTGGATGGAAAGGTGAATGGTGTAAATGTTACTTTACTTGTGGACACTGGTGCTACCCGTTGTACTGTAAGATCAGTGGAGATTTCAAACCTTCCTCTCTCAGGAGAATTCTTCCAAGTTGTAGGTGTCTCTAACGGACAAATCAAAACTCCTCTTACAAAACCAGTAGAGGTGGATATTGGTCCATTTAGAGATATGCATCACTTTGTAGTGTGCGATTGCAGTCCAGTAAATTTACTAGGACGCAATATACTTTGTAAAATGAATTGTACCATCTACTGTACCCCAGATGGTATTGCTTTCCAGACACCAGATGATGATGTTCTGTATAAAGTGACTATGACAGAACTAGAACCAGAAATATGTGATACGTTTCCTGTGTTTGATGCAGAGAAAATCCCTACTGAATTGAAAGGAATAGTGAGGACCGATGTGTGAGATTTTACTGGTGAAGATATAGGTCTAATGAAAGAAGTTGACCCTGTAAAGATTACTATAAAAGAAGGAACAAATTTCCCGAATACCCTTCAGTATAAATTGACACCAGAGATTATTGAAGGAATAACCCCTGTGATTGATAAAATGGTTAAACAGGGAATTTTGAGACAGATAATGAGCAGTAACTGTAATTCACCTATAATGGGATTGAAGAAGCCTAATGGGACATATAGGATAGTGCAAGATTTAAGAAAAGTGAACAAAATTGTTGTTCCTTGCTGCCCAATTGTGCCAAATCCTGCTGTAATACTGTACCAAATTCCTCATGATGCAGAATGGTACAGTCATTGATTTGTGCCATGCATTCTTTTCTATTTCATTACACCCTGACAGCCAGCCATTATTTGCGTTTCGGTTTGGCAAATTTTGAAGATGCCTTAAAAATCTGTGATGGTCCAGTACATTGATAACCTTCTGGTAGCATCAAGGACAAGAGAAACATGTGTCACCAACACAATTGCATTATTAAATCATTTGGCAGAAGGAGGACACATGGTGTCCCCATAAAAATTGCAGTTTTGTCAACAGGAAGTACAGTATCTAGGTCATAAGATTGAAAAAGGAACGAGAAAAGTGACAACAGAAAGAATCAGGATTATTGAAGGAATGAGAGCCCCAATGACACAGAGAGAGGTGAGAATGTTCCTAGGAATTATTGGTTATTGCCGACAGTGGATAAGTGGATTTTCATTGATTGCAAAACCTTTACAGCGATTAGCAAAAAGTGGTGTAAAAGATCCGATTGACTGAATGAGGAAGAGATGGAAGTTTTTGAGCAACTGAGAACCAGTTTGTGTGAAGCTCCATCATTGGGAATGCCTGATTATGAGAAAGAATTTGAATTGTACTGTAGTGAAAGAGACGGATGTGCACTTTCAGTACTGGTACAAAGACATGGAAGAATGAGACGACCAATTGCTTACTTTTCAGCTGTTTTGGACCCAGTAGCAAAAGCGTTGCCTGGATGTCCGAAGGCAGTAGCTGCTTCATGTGTGAGTCTGGAACAGAGTGAAGGCATTGTAATGGGATATCCTTTATGGGTATATGTCCCACATTCAGTTGAGATTCTCCTGACCAGAACAAAAACACAGTATATGACACATAGTCGGCTGACTAGGTATGAAAAAGTGATTTTGGGTGCAGATAATGTGCCGATTGTAAGATGCATAAGTGTGAATCCTTCCACCTTACTGCCTGATGCAGTAAGTGCAGGTCAAAGATGATGTTGATCATAATTGTTTGAATGTGCTTGAATTCTGCACAAAGTCCCATCCTGACATTAGAGATGAGCCTCTAGAAGAGTCAGATTATGTGATGGTTGTGGTTGGATCATGCCTGAGAACAAAAGAAGGAATTTTAAGCGCTACGTAAGCTGTATGCACGGTGGCAGCCATAATGGAAGCGTCTTGTTTGAGCGGAATACGTTCAGCCCAAGTTGCTGAGCTGATCACTTTAATCAGAGCTTGCAAACTGGGAAGACATTTCCGAATCACTGTGATCACAGAGAACCAGTATTGCTTCGGAGTGGTCCATGATTTTTGACAGATCTGGTCCCATAGGAGATTCCTGACTTCCTCAGGGTCTCCAATTAGGAATGGTGAGTTTGTAAAGATGTTGCTTGAGGCGATACAGCTGCCTAAACAAATTGCACTGGTGAAATGTGCTGCACACAAAAATGGAAATGACTACATTACAGAGGGAAACATGTTTGCTGATGAGATAGCTCAATATTGTGCCAGAAATATGACCTCAATAAATCAGAGGAGGGAAAAGGAACATGTTTTATGTCCATTGCTGTTTACTAACGTAGTTGAAACGTGGGATGAGGTGAGACAACTGCAAGAAGAAGCAAGTGATACGGAAAAAGATACATGGATAAAAGCAGGCTGTAGACGAAGAGAGGAAGATGAAGTTTGGGTTTACAGAGATGAAAGACCAGTTATGCCTGATAGCATGATCTCTAACATGGCCCGGATGTACCATGGACAGGCACACATAGGTAGAGACGCCATGATTAGGCTTTCAAGCAGACTTGGTACAACCCCAAATTTAGGGCTATAACTG
This sequence comes from Triturus cristatus, assembly GCF_964204655.1. Lineage (NCBI taxonomy): Eukaryota > Metazoa > Chordata > Amphibia > Caudata > Salamandridae > Triturus > Triturus cristatus. The sequence goes on along the minus strand of NC_140591.1, from coordinate 137,899,805 downwards.
AAAGCCTTTGCCAAAGATGTCTTATATGCCAACAGCTAAACCCTGGAAGGAAGAAAGTAGTGAGTTTGAGAACAATAGGATGGTAAGGAGGTCCTTTTACAAGAATGCAATTAGATTTTATTGAAATGCCCCCGAGTAACAGATTGAGGTATGTCTTGGTGGTTGTCTGTTTGTTCTCTCGTTGGGTGGAAGCCTATCCGACAAGAAGGAATGATGCAGTTACTGTAGCTAAGCTCCTACTGAGAGAATTCATTCCTAGATATGGTTTTCCTGTAACGATAGAAACAGATAGAGGAAGCCATTTCCAGAATGAAATTATCCAGCTGAAATGTGAAGCGCTGGATATTCAACAAAAGCTGCACTGTGCCTACGGACCAGAGGCTTCTGGGGTGGTTGAGCAAGTAAATGGCACCATCAAGAATAGGCTGGGAAAAATGTGTCAGGCCACAGGACTCAGAAGGCCAGATGCCTTGCCCCTCGTGCTCATGAGCATAAGGAGCGTACCAGACAGAAAAACAGGTCAGAGTCCTCATGAAATAATAATGGGACGAGTAATGAGACAAGCACACGTACCGGTCAACAAACTGCTGACTAGAACTGATGATCTCATTCTGGACTATTGCAAAGGACTGGCTGATGTGGTGCATTCTGTGTTTCATCAGGTTGGGCCGGATGCGACCACTCTTGAGAGAAAACCAGCTCATGATCTGAGTCCAGGAGATTGGGTCCGTATAAAAGTCCACAGAAGAAGAAATTGCTTGGTTCCTCGTTGGGATAAGCCACGACAGGTGATTCTGGTGACTACCAGAGCAGTAAAGTATGCAGGTGTGAAAAATTGGATTCATGCCAGCCAAACAATCAGAGTACCAGATCCTGAAGATCGACCTGCAAGTCGACATCTGAAAATATCAGACACCAGTTCGGCATCTGAAGCAGAAACTGAAGCAATCAGAGTTCCAGATTCTGAAGATCGACCTGTAAATCGACATCTGGAAGTATCGGATACCAGTTCGACATCTGAAACAGAATTATCTGAATCTAGTGAAAGACAAGGAGAAGAATATGAAAGACAAATAATAGATACCGAAACAGGAGAGACAGAAATAATTCACAGTGATAGTGAACAACCTAGTACAAGTTTTGGGGGAAATCCCTTCAGAAATAATTGAAACAACAGAAGAAAATCTAGATTCCGACCAAGGATCAGAGATGATAAAATTCAAAGTTAAAGAAGGTGAAGTGAGATCTGAAACAGAATCCGAGGAAAGTGAAGAAGAGATAAGGCAAAGACGAGGACCGAGAAAGAGAACTTGGAAAATGGAACGTGGGGAAAAGGAAAACGAACTAAAAAGGCCAAGGAAAGGAGACAATTGGCCAGACAAAAATAAAAGCCTGAGATATAAAATAATAAATTTGAACAAAAATAAAGAAGAACAAGTGAATGAAATAACAAACCAGAAAAAACAAATAAAATTGAACAAAGGACAATTGCAGAGACCAAAAAGAGTGAAAAGACCTAATTTGAAATACAAATCGCCTGAATGGACATACATAGCACTGCCTGACATTGAAGAGGTGGATAGCAATCAGGAAAGCCCAAACGAGGACTGTAAACAAGTGGGTGAGAGTGAACTGTGTACTTCTTGAGGAGACCAAAGAAACCAGAAAAGACACATGAACTGATAAAGTCAAAAGAAATTGTTAAAGGACTAAAAAGTACGCTAAAAGCATTTGATTCCGGTCAACAATAAGAAAGGGGAAAGTGGCAAAGGTCATTCTGGGAGTGTGGAAAGATACATTTTTCCTGTACATATTTTAGATTATAGTTCACTATGGTAGACACTAAGAGTAGAGGATCTAGATGTGAGCTCCTCCGTAGATGGTGTAAGATGGGTTTCTATTGTACAGGGTTGCTGATGCTTATTTGGTTTATTTTAGCAATAATTATTCCACTTAGATTAGTTGAAGAAAATACATCCAAAATCAACAATGACACGAATAGTGACAAGACATCTAACATAAAGGACACCACAACACTGATAGATATCACTGAACTTCATAGAGACACGTCAATAACTGATTTGTCCAAGAAAGTTTTCACAAAATCTTTGTATGAATATGTAGAGACAATGGACGTCAGGGATTGTTATGTCTGCATGCAGTTACCCGCGTCTGTGTCAGAAGGTGTAACATATCATCACCTTCCTTTGACGTATGGAATAACTTGTAGTGTTCTAGCAAGCTTATTTTATAAGACAGGCAAATTAGAATATTATTACACTGACATAGATGCTGTTTTTGCTAAAGTTTCCGTGTCCCTGAACTAAATAAGGTGAAACTTGCTAAGATTTTTGGAGAATTTTTCCTAGAAACAAAAGAATTAACATTAGATTACGCATTTAGACACAATCTTACTTGTAGATTGAGGAAAGAAGAAAAGGTCTTTTTAAACATGGTAGAAAACAGAAGGGTTAAGTTTCAAAGAAAAGCAACAGGAGAAAAGATTAAAACGCCACCTTGGGTTTTTGAGGAAGGAAGATACAATAAAGGTGAAACCAATGCAGCAATGGTTTTAGATTGGCCACAACAAGGAAAATTGTGTATTAGCAGAGATAACACCATGTATGATGACTATTTTGTGGGTTCTAGTGAGTGCCGAGATACATACAAAATTATAGGAGGATGGGGATTCAAAGGAGGAAAAGATCCAGTATTTCCAGGGATCGATTATATTTGCGGGAACAAAGTGGAACATGTTATCTAGGCCTGGTCCAAAGATATTTCATGTGGAAAGGGGAACTAAGGGAATTCATGAGATAGGTAAACCATTAACACGAAGAAGAAGGGAAAGCTTCTCAGAAATAATGGGTGACATTTTTGGAGCATTGATACCAGCAGTGGGTGTATCTCTGAATGCATACAAAATTCCGAAATTATCAACAGTAGTAGATCGTTTGTCAACGAATACTGCTGGAGGGTTCTTGATGGTAAATACCGAGATGGTTGCCATGAGAGCAATGGTGATGCAAAATCGACTTGCCCTTGATATTCTTTTGGCAAAAGAGGGTGGAGTCTGTGGAATGCTGAAGGTACAACATTGTTGCACTTACATTCCAGATAAAAGTCAGAATATACAAAAATATATAAAGAACATTACTGAATTGCATAAAGAAATTGCCCCACTGGAGGTTGAAGGTGCTTGGGAGAAGCTTGGTAAGAGTTTTTTCCTCAATAAAGAAATGGTTCACCGAAGTAGGTAGTTCCCTAATTGGGAAAATACTAATTCCATTGACATTATTATTATTGATGACATTAATGTTGAGATTAGCATATGTATGTGTTAAAAGGAGAAAAAGACTAAACAAAGTAAAAAGAGAAAATGAGAAAAATAAGGAAAGAGAGCGAGAAATGGGAGAGATTGAATTAGAAGAATTTAAAGAGAACTTGTATAACAAGTCTAAGAAACAAAATGAAAAGAACAAAATTGTCTGAAATAACAAATGCAAACGGACAAGAAACATGATTCCTGATAAATTTGATAAAGATAGGTTTTTATGTCCATTGCTGTTTACTAACGTAGTTGAAACGTGGGATGAGGTGAGACAACTGCAAGAAGAAGCAAGTGATACGGAAAAAGATACATGGATAAAAGCAGGCTGTAGACGAAGAGAGGAAGATGAAGTTTGGGTTTACAGAGATGAAAGACCAGTTATGCCTGATAGCATGATCTCTAACATGGCCCGGATGTACCATGGACAGGCACACATAGGTAGAGACGCCATGATTAGGCTTTCAAGCAGACTTGGTACAACCCCAAATTTAGGGCTATAACTGAAAGCCTTTGCCAAAGATGTCTTATATGCCAACAGCTAAACCCTGGAAGGAAGAAAGTAGTGAGTTTGAGAACAATAGGATGGTAAGGAGGTCCTTTTACAAGAATGCAATTAGATTTTATTGAAATGCCCCCGAGTAACAGATTGAGGTATGTCTTGGTGGTTGTCTGTTTGTTCTCTCGTTGGGTGGAAGCCTATCCGACAAGAAGGAATGATGCAGTTACTGTAGCTAAGCTCCTACTGAGAGAATTCATTCCTAGATATGGTTTTCCTGTAACGATAGAAACAGATAGAGGAAGCCATTTCCAGAATGAAATTATCCAGCTGAAATGTGAAGCGCTGGATATTCAACAAAAGCTGCACTGTGCCTACGGACCAGAGGCTTCTGGGGTGGTTGAGCAAGTAAATGGCACCATCAAGAATAGGCTGGGAAAAATGTGTCAGGCCACAGGACTCAGAAGGCCAGATGCCTTGCCCCTCGTGCTCATGAGCATAAGGAGCGTACCAGACAGAAAAACAGGTCAGAGTCCTCACGAAATAATAATGGGACGAGTAATGAGACAAGCACACGTACCGGTCAACAAACTGCTGACTAGAACTGATGATCTCATTCTGGACTATTGCAAAGGACTGGCTGATGTGGTGCATTCTGTGTTTCATCAGGTTGGGCCGGATGCGACCACTCTTGAGAGAAAACCAGCTCATGATCTGAGTCCAGGAGATTGGGTCCGTATAAAAGTCCACAGAAGAAGAAATTGCTTGGTTCCTCGTTGGGATAAGCCACGACAGGTGATTCTGGTGACTACCAGAGCAGTAAAGTATGCAGGTGTGAAAAATTGGATTCATGCCAGCCAAACAATCAGAGTACCAGATCCTGAAGATCGACCTGCAAGTCGACATCTGAAAATATCAGACACCAGTTCGGCATCTGAAGCAGAAACTGAAGCAATCAGAGTTCCAGATTCTGAAGATCGACCTGTAAATCGACATCTGGAAGTATCGGATACCAGTTCGACATCTGAAACAGAATTATCTGAATCTAGTGAAAGACAAGGAGAAGAATATGAAAGACAAATAATAGATACCGAAACAGGAGAGACAGAAATAATTCACAGTGATAGTGAACAACCTAGTACAAGTTTTGGGGGAAATCCCTTCAGAAATAATTGAAACAACAGAAGAAAATCTAGATTCCGACCAAGGATCAGAGATGATAAAATTCAAAGTTAAAGAAGGTGAAGTGAGATCTGAAACAGAATCCGAGGAAAGTGAAGAAGAGATAAGGCAAAGACGAGGACCGAGAAAGAGAACTTGGAAAATGGAACGTGGGGAAAAGGAAAACGAACTAAAAAGGCCAAGGAAAGGAGACAATTGGCCAGACAAAAATAAAAGCCTGAGATATAAAATAATAAATTTGAACAAAAATAAAGAAGAACAAGTGAATGAAATAACAAACCAGAAAAAACAAATAAAATTGAACAAAGGACAATTGCAGAGACCAAAAAGAGTGAAAAGACCTAATTTGAAATACAAATCGCCTGAATGGACATACATAGCACTGCCTGACATTGAAGAGGTGGATAGCAATCAGGAAAGCCCAAACGAGGACTGTAAACAAGTGGGTGAGAGTGAACTGTGTACTTCTTGAGGAGACCAAAGAAACCAGAAAAGACACATGAACTGATAAAGTCAAAAGAAATTGTTAAAGGACTAAAAAGTACGCTAAAAGCATTTGATTCCGGTCAACAATAAGAAAGGGGAAAGTGGCAAAGGTCATTCTGGGAGTGTGGAAAGATACATTTTTCCTGTACATATTTTAGATTATAGTTCACTATGGTAGACACTAAGAGTAGAGGATCTAGATGTGAGCTCCTCCGTAGATGGTGTAAGATGGGTTTCTATTGTACAGGGTTGCTGATGCTTATTTGGTTTATTTTAGCAATAATTATTCCACTTAGATTAGTTGAAGAAAATACATCCAAAATCAACAATGACACGAATAGTGACAAGACATCTAACATAAAGGACACCACAACACTGATAGATATCACTGAACTTCATAGAGACACGTCAATAACTGATTTGTCCAAGAAAGTTTTCACAAAATCTTTGTATGAATATGTAGAGACAATGGACGTCAGGGATTGTTATGTCTGCATGCAGTTACCCGCGTCTGTGTCAGAAGGTGTAACATATCATCACCTTCCTTTGACGTATGGAATAACTTGTAGTGTTCTAGCAAGCTTATTTTATAAGACAGGCAAATTAGAATATTATTACACTGACATAGATGCTGTTTTTGCTAAAGTTTCCGTGTCCCTGAACTAAATAAGGTGAAACTTGCTAAGATTTTTGGAGAATTTTTCCTAGAAACAAAAGAATTAACATTAGATTACGCATTTAGACACAATCTTACTTGTAGATTGAGGAAAGAAGAAAAGGTCTTTTTAAACATGGTAGAAAACAGAAGGGTTAAGTTTCAAAGAAAAGCAACAGGAGAAAAGATTAAAACGCCACCTTGGGTTTTTGAGGAAGGAAGATACAATAAAGGTGAAACCAATGCAGCAATGGTTTTAGATTGGCCACAACAAGGAAAATTGTGTATTAGCAGAGATAACACCATGTATGATGACTATTTTGTGGGTTCTAGTGAGTGCCGAGATACATACAAAATTATAGGAGGATGGGGATTCAAAGGAGGAAAAGATCCAGTATTTCCAGGGATCGATTATATTTGCGGGAACAAAGTGGAACATGTTATCTAGGCCTGGTCCAGAGATATTTCATGTGGAAAGGGGAACTAAGGGAATTCATGAGATAGGTAAACCATTAACACGAAGAAGAAGGGAAAGCTTCTCAGAAATAATGGGTGACATTTTTGGAGCATTGATACCAGCAGTGGGTGTATCTCTGAATGCATACAAAATTCCGAAATTATCAACAGTAGTAGATCGTTTGTCAACGAATACTGCTGGAGGGTTCTTGATGGTAAATACCGAGATGGTTGCCATGAGAGCAATGGTGATGCAAAATCGACTTGCCCTTGATATTCTTTTGGCAAAAGAGGGTGGAGTCTGTGGAATGCTGAAGGTACAACATTGTTGCACTTACATTCCAGATAAAAGTCAGAATATACAAAAATATATAAAGAACATTACTGAATTGCATAAAGAAATTGCCCCACTGGAGGTTGAAGGTGCTTGGGAGAAGCTTGGTAAGAGTTTTTTCCTCAATAAAGAAATGGTTCACCGAAGTAGGTAGTTCCCTAATTGGGAAAATACTAATTCCATTGACATTATTATTATTGATGACATTAATGTTGAGATTAGCATATGTATGTGTTAAAAGGAGAAAAAGACTAAACAAAGTAAAAAGAGAAAATGAGAAAAATAAGGAAAGAGAGCGAGAAATGGGAGAGATTGAATTAGAAGAATTTAAAGAGAACTTGTATAACAAGTCTAAGAAACAAAATGAAAAGAACAAAATTGTCTGAAATAACAAATGCAAACGGACAAGAAACATGATTCCTGATAAATTTGATAAAGATAGGTTTTAGCTGTGATATTAAAAATCACCAAAAGGGGGAATTGATGGAGCAGGGGAAACAAAATATTTTTGTACCCCATTGAAATTAATGACCTCCTAGCTTTAATGATACAAATTGTTTGAACACATGTACTAATCAACAAAATGCACCTTTATTAGATACTACATGTGGGAAAACCAACTGGCTTTGCAAAATCTAATTTATTTACAAGTGTGGATTAAATAACATAGGTCTTGTGATTTACGTAATAAATAGAGTAAAATTACATGGATTTTGTTGTGTAGTAAAATTATACTGTGGCAAAGAATGCAGATGGTAAGTAAAATGGCTTTAAATGTCGCTTTTGCTTGGTAATATCTAACACAGGTTATTAGAATGGCGGGTGGTAAACAGAATGGCTTATTTTCTATGTCTAATTTCTGTTGTGTTTCTTCTGATATTAGTTTAGTTCAGCCCTGGTAGGCCATGCCTGAAAATGGCTGCCGGAGAGGGATGGGATTGCGTGCGCCGAAAAAGATGGCCCTGCGCATGAGCAGAGTGAATGCTCCAGTCACGTGTATGCGGCCTATGCCCGGAGTGAGAGATGTCAAGGCCAGCCTGACCTGAAACGAGAGTAGCGCCAAGAGTTCAGCATGTATGCATGGGAACGGATGGGACAACTGAGCTACAGAGGATGACCATCGGAGTTTGTTACTAATTTCTTTAACAAGTTAAAATTTCCCTTGGACATTGTGGATCACGAGAACTACTGTATGCATTGTTTGCAAACCGGTTCGAACAAGGAGGGCGAGGAGGTGACCATCACCACCCCTCCAATGGACCAATTAGAATGAATTCAACCCCTAAAGATTTTCATTTTGAGTGTAGCAAATTAGAGGAAAAGGTATAAATGAGTCTGCAGGAACGAGACCATTGCAAGAGTTGCCCCGGGAGGAGATTGCGTCCGAGTAGGTTAGCAGGACAGTCACTCAGTATTGGGAGATCTATCCTGTGATCTGCGGTTCATTCTTCTTTCTGGTGAACCATTCTCTTCATCGCCCTATGGCCAAAGGTAATGAGTATTTTCAGTTTCTATTTTAATTTTACTTAAAGGCTTACGGATAATATTAAATGTATCTGTCTAATAAAACTTTACTTATTTACTTTCATTCAATGAATTTAGATAAAATCATATGCTAATTCTACAATTGAGTCTGTGATTCTTAAATTAAACATGATCAATAAATGTTAAAGGTTTTAATCGTGATTGAGCTGGACTTAATCGCCATCAACTGATTCTACTAGTTGGTCCATCGACCGAATAGCGGAGTACCTTCATGTTTAGAACCGACAGTTTATAAGATTAATGTATATAATGTGTATAATGTACATTCGGTCATTTTAATAAGGTACCCCGTTCTTCCTGCAGCTCGTGTCATTAATCCAGAGTAGATTTGTGTATTCGGTGTCATGGGCCCCACAGATGTAGGTTTATATGAATAAATAGGTGTAGGGGTTTTCTGGGTTGATGTCATAAGGAAAAGGGTTTTTAATCGCCGTGCTGCATCAGTGGCATAGAGTGTAATAGTGTATAGTTGAGTAGCACACAGTGGAGTGGTGTAAAATGAAGTGGTGCACACTGGAGTGGTGTACAGTGACATGGGGTTGAGTGTAATAGCATACAGTGGAGTGGGGTACATTGGAGTGGCGTCCAATCGAATAACATAGAATGAGGTGACGTAAGGTGGAGTGCCATACACTGGAGTGGTGTTGAGTGGAGTAACAAACAGGGGAGTGGCATACAGTTAAGTAGCGTACAGTGGAGTGTTGTAGAGAGGAGGGGCATACAGAGTTATAGCGTACAGTGGAGTGGCATAGAGTGGAGTCTCGTAAAGTAGAGGGACGTAGATTGAAGTGTCATAGATTGGAAAAGCATATAGTGGAGTATGATAAATTTAGCAGCAATGTACATTATGGTGAGCAGAGTAACGTAAAACAGCGAATTGTACAGTCTGATGTGTCTCTAGATTTACCAATCAATGCAGGGCTACGCATGGTGGCCTTGTGTTGCTTTGTAAATCTGACTTAAGTTTTGCGTTGCCCATGTAACACTATGTTTGACGCAAAGGTACCGCAATCCGATAATACAGCTAGGCCGTAGTTATATTTTGGGCCATGGTAACTTTGCAGTATATTGTGGTACATGGCGATGCCAAGCCTGTAAAATATCGGGTAATATCTGTTTTTAGAGAATGAAAACGCAGCCATATTGTTTTTACTACACTTTGGCTGTGTTCAGTGTTGGGACCTTAGACATAGGTAAGAAGTAGGTCCCTACCTATTAACACTTTATTTAAGCAGAAAGAGGTAGGGAAGTTTATTTCTATCTTTTTATATATTTATAAATACGTTTACAGCCATGTACTGAGGTACTTGTACAAAATGTTGTGAAACTCCACAAAAGTACAGCGGTGTCAGATATCACTGAGTTTAAGTGCCTTATACATACATACCCTACTTAACTGATGTACTGAAAAAGCATCATCCAAATTTCATGTAAAACCATTCACCTGTTTTCACGCTACGTCAAATACAATAGTCTATGGAAAATGTATTGGTGGCAAAACACGTTTTTGGGACCCCTGGTTATCTTTGCACCCCGTTAATTATTCACCACAAAACAATTACATCATCTCAAAATGTAGAAAATGCTATAGGTCTGGAAAGTGTTGTGGTCATTCGTTAAATGGGTGGAAAGTTATTAGGGAGCTGATATGCGAGGAATTCCTATCTTTGGGAATACTAACTATAACTACAGAGTGGAAATCAGATATAATATGGTTTCTTTCTTTTCATCTATTGAATTTATTATGTTTGTGTTTATTTGTTTATTTTACAGATTTTTATATAGCGCGAACTTGACCCGAATCGGGTATCAGAGAGCTTTACATAGCACCAGTTGCATTACATGAGGACACATTAATTTTTATTAGGCATGGGGAGATTGAGTGATTTGCCCAGAATCACAGGATGTTCAGCGTCATTGCCGATACTCGAACCCAGTTCCCCAGATTCGAGGTCGACCACCCTAACCGAGAGGTCAACTCCTCCCCCTATTGGCTTACATAATCATGTGACCATAAATGTGTCTTTTAGTTGTTCATGTAGTCTAGTTTATTGTTTGGGCTTCCTTGCTACTTTTAGTAGGATTGTGAAAGTGAATTAAATCCAATCACTGTTGTTAGCAAAATTAAGATTATTTTTTAACTAATGGCCAATTAACATGCTCTCCATATAGTAGCTTATGCAGCTCACTGAAGGGTGCCTTTTTCATTTTGCTCCACAGAAGTACATAAGGAAGATGATTTTTGATTGGCTTGTTTAGTGCAGTTTTATATTGTGACCCAGAGAGCACGCAAAGAAAATGTATGTAGATTAAGGTGTTTTCTTGTAGTTATGAATTTTTTTATAGGTTCCCATTAGCATGTGACCATAAATGGGTCTTTCAGTTGTTCATGTAGCAAATATGAAACTTCACATATGCAGTTTAGTATATTCCTTGGGCATCCTTGCTACTTTTAGTAGGAGTGTGCTACATATGAAGGCTAAAGTGAAAGAACGGCAATCATTGTTATTGCTATGCAAATTGAGATTATTTTGTTTTTCCTAGTGGTCAATTATCATGTCTTTCAAACAGTAGTTTGTGTGGCTTACTCCTAGGTAAATATTTCATTTTGGTACACAGGCGGTGCATAAGAAAGAGGGTTTTTGTTTGTCCAGTTTTAGTTTGCGAGCCAGAAAGCATGCAAAGAAAACTTATGTAGATTAAGATGTATTCTATTCATTATGTAGTTGTGTTAGGTTTCCATTAGCATGTGACCATAAATGGGTCTTTCAGTTGTTCATGTAGTAAATCTGAAACTTTACATATGCAGTCTAGTTTTTTTCTGGTTTCCTTGCTACGTTTAGTAGGATTGTGCTACATATAAAGACCAAAGTGAATGAAAGGCAATCATGGTTATTGTTATAAAAATTCAAATCAGCAATTTTTGCAAAGAAACCTTATGTAGATTAAGATGTATTCTGTTTGTCATGTATTTGTTTCTAGGTTTTCAGTTAGCATGTGACCATAAAACAATCAAGATTTATAAAGCGCTGCTAATCACCCGATTATCCAGGCGCTTGCTGGTCCAGGACGGCTCATTTAAACAGCCAGCTCTTGATGGCCCTTCGGAATTCCGGAAGTGAGGTGATAGTACAGAGCTGCATGGGGAGGCTGTTCCAGGTCTTTGCTGTGATGTAGGAGACGGAGCGTCCTCCACTTCAGCGGACGCGGAGAGTGTCAACCCCCTCCTGAAGAAACCCTCGGCAGACCCCACCGACCTCAAACACTACAGACCCATCTCCCTGCTCCCGTTCCCAGCGAAGGTCATTGAGAAAGCCATCAACAGCCAACTCTCCACATTCATCGAAGAGCACAACATCGTCGACTCCTCCCAATCCGGCTTCAGAAAAAACAACAGTACGGAAACCGCCCTCCTCGCTGCAACAGACAACATCCGCACCCTACTGGACAAAGGAGAAACAGCAGCTCTCATCCTCCTCGACCTCTCAACGGCGTTTGACACAGTCTCTCACCGCACTCTAATAAGCAGACTCCACGACGCAGGGATCCAAGACAAGGCCCTCAACTGGATACAGTCCGGCAGAACGCAGCGGGTCAGACTCCCCCCTTTCCTCTCCGACCCTACACCTACCACCTGTGGTGTCCCCAGGGGTCCACCCTCAGCCCTACACTCTTCAACGTCTACATGGCTCCGCTCGCCCCCATCGTCAGAACCTACGGACTCAACATTGTGTCATACGCAGATGACATCCAACTCATCCTCTCCCTATCCAATGAACCCAATGCCGCCAGACACAATTTTCAAGAAGGCATGGAAGCCGTCACTAAATGGATGAAAAACAGCTGCCTACAACTGAACACCAACAAAACAGAAGTACTCATCATGGTCCCAAACCCCGAGGCATGGAACGACACCTGGTGGCCCCCCGCCCTCGGAAGCCCGCCCGACCCCACGGATCACGCACACAACCTGGGAATCATCCTGGACTCAAAGCTCAAAATGGACCGCCAGATCAACTCTGTCTCGTCCTCCTGCTTTCACACCCTTCGCCTCCTACGTAAGACCTTCAAATGGATCCCCCTTGAATACAGAAAGACCGTCACTCACGCCCTGATCACCAACAGACTCGACTACGGCAACGCACTCTAAGCCGGAATAAACAAAACCCTCACTCAAGCTACAGAACATCCAGAACGCCGCCGTAAGACTGGTCCTCAACCTGCCAAGTCATTGCCACATCTCCCAGCACTTGCGCACACTCCACTGGCTCCCCATCGAAGCTAGAGTCACCTTCAAGATGCTCACCCACGAACACAAGGCCCTCCATGACACCGGACCGACATACCTGAACAGCCGACTCAAATTCCACACACCCCAGAGGACCCTACGATCAGCCCAGCTCTCCTACGCTGTGGTCCTCCACACCAGAAAGACCAGATCGGGAGGTCACTCCTCCTTCCTCGCGGCCCGAGCCTGGAACGCCCTTCCGCTCCACCTCAGACAGATAACATCGCTCCCCATCTTCGCAAGAAACCTCAAAACCTGGCTCTTCGACTGACGCCCCATTGATGGACTGGAGCCTGCAAACCCCCCAACCCCTCCCCAGCACCTTGAGACCCTTATCGGTGAGTAGTCGCGCTTAACAAATGCCTGATTGATTGAGTAAAGGCCAGGGATAGGGAAGCGAAGCATAGTCTTTTCAAGAGTAGGTGGAAGTTAAGGCGGTGGTTGAATTAGGCATGTCCTTTGTTCTGCAAAGCCTTGTGCATGGGTCAACATCTTGAATTGTCATCTCTTCTGTACAGGGGGCTAGTGGATTTTCTTGAGTTAGGGTGTGATGTGTGTTAGTTGGAGGAGGTGGAGGACGAATCTAGCTGCAGTATTCTGTATGGTTTTAAGTAGGAGGTGTTCGGCGATTCCTAAGTTGAGAGCATTGCCATAGTCCAGTTGGCTGGTTATGAGGGCTTGTGTCATGATGCATCTTGTGTGCAAGGGAAGCCATTTGAAGATCTTCTATAGCATGCATAGAGTGAGGAAGCAGGCAGAGGAGATGGCATTAATCTGTGATTTCATGGTGAGCTCGCTATCAATGAAGAATCTGAGGTTTCCGGCGTGGTCTGCGGGTAAGAGTGGGGTTCCCAGGTCTGTGTGCCACCAGGTTGTTGTTCTTGCAGAAGATCAGTACTTCAATATTGTCCATGCTTAACTTCAGGCAGTTATTCTTAATCCAGTCTGAGATGCTTATTATGCATCTGTGGACGTTGGTCCTGGGGGTGGTAGAATCATAGTTGAGCAAAAGGATGACTTGGATATTGTCTGTGTAGGATATAATGTTGAGACAGTGGGATCTGATAATGATGGCCAGTAGGGTCATGTATGAGTTGAAGAGTGTAGGGCTGAGGGATGACCCCTGGGGGACACCACAGACGATCTCATTGGGTTCAGAGGTGAAAGGTGGTAGGTGGACCCTCTGTGTTCTTTTGGTGAGGAAGGAGATACCCTATCTGAGTGTGTTCCATTGGATGCTGATGTGGTGGAGGTCGAGGAGGATCAGGGCCACTGATTCTCTTTGGTCAAGGAGGGTTTGTATGTCATTGGTTGCTGTGATCAGGGTAGTCTTGGTGCCGTGATTGCTGCAGAGGTCGGATTGGGAGGAGTTGCGTAGTGGATTAAGCTTAGGTCTGTAGTGAGTTGCCTGTTGATAGTCTTTTCTAGCATCTTGTCAGGAAACGGGAGCAGGGAAACTAGCCTGTAGTTCTTGAGTTCGCTGGGGTTGGCGGAGGGTTTTTTGAGTAGTGGCCCGACTTTTGCGTGTTTCAAGGCGGTGGGAAAGGCTGCAGTGGTGTTGCGCTGGAGTTGTCTGGGCTTGCTGGCCTGCTGGTTTCTCATACATAGACCTCACTAGCGGTCTATCGGTGTGGGGCCCACCGGCTCCTACTATTGGTGGATTGGAATATACTAATGCAGGGGGAGCTAGCGTGAGCCCCTCCTTTCCAGCATATAGTAGGGGAGGCACTGACGACTTGCTTGCTATCGGTAGTGTATGTTTATCGATCTGGTCCTCTTCGAAGATGGCCCATAGCTCTAGTAATGCTGCTCTCCGGTCTCTCTTTTGACCTGTGCATTTAGTTTGTATGTGTGTTCTATTATGTTCAATTGCATTAGTGTAAAAAAATCCCTCCTTAGGCCAAGGACACTTGTGTGCCTTTGTGTGTGCGTGCCATACTTGGTAAAACTTATTACGTTTGCCTGTGTGGAGAACCTGATTTCAATGTCTTTTAATGGGGAATCTTGGTAGTTTTGTGGGGAAAAAAATCCGACTTAACTTTTTGTTTTGATCTAATCGTGGGGACAAACGTACATGGTGAACTCTTACAGTTTTACAAACTATAAGTTTTGGCGCTATCTGCAGATGCATCAAACAATTCAATATGAATATTTCAATAAACACAGACGACACTGCATATGAAGGGTTGCGATCTAGGTGGAAAGGTTGCAACAAAAACAGTATCTGCACAATGTCAACATTTAGCAAAATACAGTTTCAAATGAATAACAGCATCCTCATATGAAATATAAAAACACAGTCGACAAAACATGAAATATTAGGACAGTATATGCATGATATAAATGATTGTACTATATACAGTCTGCAATAAATAATACCACCCTAACATCATATGTACATTACAGTATCTTAACAAAAAACCTGACAGAAATAAAATTATTGCTTTGTCAAACATCTCTTAGCCCGCTCCTTGCGCATGCTATCCGGTGACCAGGGGAGGCTGTGCACGGTACTCAGTACTTAGTGAGCCTAATCGTCTGCCAATATTGGCTGCGGGACAAAGGTAATCATAATAGATAGGGAAAAAGGAATAACTCGAGAACCACAGGCTCCTCTTGGCCACACACAAGTAACATTTAATTTCCCAGGTCCAAATCGTTTTTCCTAAATGTCTAAATTGCACCCTGCATCACACCCAGGTGCCAAACGTCCCATCTGTGTCATGCCCAGTGGTCCATGCGACCAGCACCTCTCACTCCCAACGGTGTTAAGAAGCCAGTGGCACTGAAAAACCCTTTTAGACTAAAGAATATAAGCTTAAGGTGCCAACTCCATCCAACCAGGATAGCTCTTTTCACAAAAAAAGGATCCTGGGAGCCACAAAGGGCTATACAATAAATATTCACCTTTCCAAGCGTACTGACGATCAAAAAAAGGTGAAATTTACAGGATCACCTACGAGGCCACCTTGCGACTACTCAGCTAGGACATATAAAATAGGTACTATGCCAGATTCTGTCAGTGGCAGGGTGCTCAGGTTATCTTTTTACACTTGTCCCTAGTTTATCAAAAGCCAGATGCTTTAAAATGTGGTTCTGATGTAGTCTCTTACCCTTTGTGACAGCTGCTTCAGGACGGACCTTTGCCCCACAGCAGAACTTTCAATCAAAGCGGTGGCTGCTCACCTTCCTTGATGCACAAATTGGGCGGGGTCCCCTTCTTTTGGCTGCAAGCGAGTTCAAGGTACTATTCAGCTTTGACAGTGGCTCGCCTAAATGTTGCTTGAGCATGAAATACATTAGAAAACAAGAGACAAAAGCCGTTGTGTAAAAGAGGAACTGTTTGTTTAATTAAACAGTGCAGCCGGGACAACAGTTACAGACACAGGATCTGAGGACTGTCTCAATTTACAATCAGTCTACGGTCTCGTTTTATACAGTTCATTGTAGACAATAACGCATTTCTGGAGGTCCATGTATGGTAAGGAATATAAGCTGCTGCTTTTGGAGTCATACATTAATTGTCCAATTGAAAGTACAGGTGGGTCTCAACCTTGCGTGGACACAATGTGGCAAATGGGTAATGTGTCCAGATGTCCCACATGGGGAGT
Source organism: Triturus cristatus (assembly GCF_964204655.1). Taxonomy (NCBI): domain Eukaryota; kingdom Metazoa; phylum Chordata; class Amphibia; order Caudata; family Salamandridae; genus Triturus; species Triturus cristatus. The sequence goes on along the minus strand of NC_140591.1, from coordinate 137,883,421 downwards.
GCATGATCCCTGTGTGTGCTGTGACTTGATTGGCTATATGTTCTTAACTCATATGGCATCTGACTTTATGGTGTTCCTAACTCATGTGGCATCTGACATTATGGTGTTTCGGGAGCGCGCATACCCCTCCGGCCCTGTGTGCTTTACTGGGGCCAATCACCTTAGAACATTGTAGTGTCACTGCGCCTATCTGTGGGATTGATCTAGGGTTTCCTGTTCATGCCTTCATCTGCCGGCTGCGTGTCATCCTGCCTGTGACCTATCGGTCAGACCTTGGGCTAGGTCTCAGAGCTTGCCTGACTACGTATTTGTGAGTTGGAGTTGATGTGGAGTTCACAAAGGGCAAATTTGTTAATAAAGATTCAATTCACTGGTCATACATGAATGTATTGTTTTTCACATTAGCATCGATTGTTTCCATATTAACAGTGGTGATTGAAGTGTTAAGCAGGGTGGTGAGTTCCTGGCCTATTCTTTGGATTTCGACGGTTGAAAATGTAGTGCAGGCATAGGTCTGTCGGAACTCCCAAGTGGATGTATTTCTTGTTGGAGTATGTGTCCAGGGTGGAGAGGTGGTTCCAGGTGGTCAGGCTGTGGTTCATGTCAGTTGCTGTGAGGGTGTAACAGTTGGTAAATTGGTCTTTCAGTTGTTCATGTAGTAAATCTGAAACTTTTCATATTCGTCAAACAGGTGCAAAGTTATTAAGGGACAAAAATCCAAGAAATCCCTGTCTCTGGTAACACTAACTATAAGTACAGAGTGGCTTTCGCCACTCTGTAATATACACACACAGACACACACAAAGTAGTTTGTGTTGTCTGGTTACCGAAAACAGTGTGTAACAAGGTCCGCTGCTTGTAATAATTTCAAGGTGGTGGATACAATGAAAATGAAAGTTATAACTATTATTTCAGAATTTTTAAAGTTTGTATAGATTAAACTTTTGTATAAGAAAAATAAGTTTATATATATATATATATATATCACTGAAAAAACCATAGGTTTCACACATGTTATAGTTAGCTGGACATTTCACTCATAAAAAAACCAATGAAATTCCCCCGTTATAGTTAGTGCAGGCAACTATAACTCACGCGACCGCAATCCTCTGCTGATGACGTCAGATATTACATCACTGTATTTAGACACTTATTTACCCATGTCTTCTTCCATTCATGTTTAGCTATACATATATTACATTTTTTTTTTTTCAGAAAGACACATATGTCATCAGTGATGTAATATCTGACGTCATCAGCAGAGGATTGCGGTCGCGTGAGTTATAGTTGCCTGCACTAACTATAACGGGGGAATTTCATTGGTTTTTTTATGAGTGAAATGTCCAGCTAACTATAACATGTGTGAAACCTATGGTTTTTTCAGTGATTTTGCAAGGTTTTTTAAATGCTAATTCCTAACTATAACGTGTGTGAAACCTATGGTTTTTTCAGTGAATTTGTACGGTTTTTTAAATGCAAATTTTTTTGGGAGATTTTTTGTAAACCTATGTATAAAATAATATATGTACTATATCCTGCATTATGGAATGGTTAATTTTTTTTTTATGCATTTTTTTCCGTGCGCGTACGGTAAGCTGACGCTACGCGCTCCGTACATCATAAGTACGGTGCGCTTACGTGATACGATGCGCATACGGTAAGCTGACGCTACGCGCTCCGCACGTCATGAGTACAGCGCGCTTACGTGATACGTACGTGACGTATGCGTACACGCAGAAGCAATGTCTCGGTTACGCAGGGGCGTGTAATGCGCATGCGCGAGTGCGTCTTACGTACGCGCTCCGTAAGCGCTCCGTAAGCGTCACGTTTGCGCATGCGTACTTGTTTACGAGCGCGTACCGTAAGTTTACGGAGCGCGCACGGTAGGTCATGTGATCCACAAAAAACACTTTTCATTGGTTGAAACTACTTTCAGTTCCAGAAACTTCCCACACCACACCCATTCCCCTCATTACTGCTTGAGATCCCCTAGGAGAAGGAGCTGAATTGACATTGAGATACAATGGCAGAACAGCAGACCTCTTCTGAGAGTGAGGCTAGCAGCACCACCATCATCCAGAGAAGGAGGAAACAAAAGAATTATTTTGTATGGGAGTATTTTACTTTTCCAGAGGGGGAGAAAAAGGTCAATGCTCCATTGGTCACTTGCACACTTTGTGACCGTGTTTTATCTAGAGGAAATCCAAGGAAGAAGTATTCCTTTGGAAATCACTCTATGATGAAACACCTTAGGGATAGACATCCCAGGACCTTTGCTCGACATACTGGAGAAAACTCTTCAGTAAGTCACCAGAGCCCAACCTCAGAAGCTCAGCCGAGTACATCATCGGCAGCTCAGCTGAGCCCTTCCTCTGAGGTGGGAGCCTCACCTTCTTCTGCTCCTCTGGACGTTAACCCTCGATTTGGGAGGGTTGTAATGAGGTGAATAAGGTGTTGTGGTCTTATTGTTTTTGGGGAGACCAGTGTTTCCCTTATTAACAATAAGATAGACCAGCACGTTTGTAGACGCTCATAATATTCACATTCTTTCTTTCCTCCATCCCTGTATTAACCCAACGGCTCTTTTAAGAGCCAACCTTACCTCACAATTTTTTTTATTTTTTTTTAAGCTTTCCTTTTTGAAAAAATGTTTTTGCCGTGCGCGTACGGTACGCGTAATTACGCGAAGTTCGCGGAATTTTTCCTAGCGGAATTTCTCCGTTTACGGCGTGCGCGTACGCTGCGCGCATTCGGGGATTTTTTGAAAAAAAAATTAAAATTAATTTTTTGCCCTTGGGGGTCCTTCTGGGACCCCCTGACAAAGGCTAGGGGGTCAGGAACTGTCCAGCCTGCCCCCTTTTCACGTTATCCACCTTTGTTTTTCACCCCCTCAGACTGCGAGAGACAAAATGGCGGCCGACACTTCCTGGTTTCGACCGATTCGAATGTTTACTTTGATCTAACAACCAATCAGAATCGCGCTCGCGCACGGCACCGTACGCGTACGGTAAGCTTACCGTAAGCGCACGGAGCGCGCCCATAGATATATATATTGATTTAAATGCTATTTTCTCAGGAAATACTGAACAGATTTACACGAGACCTTCAAAAGGCACATCCCTGACCTGAGGGCTACCTCTCTGCCAAATTTCACATAATTCTGTTCAGCCGTTCGGGCTGTAGCTCGGACTAAAGGTCCTATGGAAAAATGCATGGGGAAAACGCGTTTTGGGACCCCCCCTTTTCCTCAGCCTCCGCTTGACGAATCCCCCCGAGACTTTCAGGGTAGGAGCGGAGCGGAGCGCCCCACCTATTTTGAGAATTTCGCAAGGATTCGTCAATCGGCGCCAAAGGTATTCCAAATAGAATGTTGCGGATTTCCTATTGAAACACGGTCCTAACTATAACTATCTACTGGCAACCGCCAGTAGATTATATATATATATATATATCAACATAAAATTATCACGTTTGGCAATAATTATCCAGCACTCCAAGAGGTAGAGGTCATTCGACTTCTTTATTTCCAGTGATGATTACATTAGCGCGTTTCAACAGCTTTATGCCGCCTTGTTCACGGCATGTATGTGCATATATGTATTTGATTCCAAAACACTCCCATAATCCATTTTCGTAATAACAATATATATATTTATCGCCTTGAATTTCAGCAGTGCTGGTCCACTCCAGATATCTAGCAGTTCCAGTGTGGGCGCCTCAACGCTTAACGCCCATCCAATTCACCAAAACTTCTCACCTTCCAAAAGAAGTATGGGCACTCCCATGCGTGTAAAAATCAGTTTTATTTATGCAACAGCATCGGTAATTATGGTGCGTTTTTATGATGCGTTTCGGCAGGAACCCTGTCTTTGTCACAATAAATACTCAGCGCCATTTTGCACAAACTTTAAGTAGTCACATGTGATTGAAATCATCATAAACATAGAATACATCATCTGGAGTTAATGCTCTAAATTAAAATCAAAAACGGAAATACAATGTTCTTCTAGTAAATCACGAATGTGTTTCTAGTGCATCAAAGTTAGTAAAATTATAACAAATACAAGATCTGCAACACATTACAAAATTACTAAAATACGTGGTACACTTAACTTCGCAAGCTGTCAAGCTATGCGTCAAGGCTCCAAATACAGACACAACGGTGTTGATAGCATACATTGTAAGCAATGTCAACCCCCAGTGAGCAAAAATTTAAACAAATAGAATACAATAATTAATACAAAATAAAATTAAAATAAATACCCAATGTGCATGCCAGCCCCACTCTGAGAAACGTAGAAAGGTTAAATACAGCGTAGCTCTCATTGATATACAAAGTGTAAATAGCAACAATGGCACCATTTAGGGCTCGCCCTGCCCATGGAGACCTAAATCGCAGATGCATTGTAAGATTAACAGGCATTTCGGTGTACATACAGAATAGTGTGTGTGCCTGACATCGTGCCCAAGTGTTCTACTGCTGTATGCCTATACAATTTAGTCATTGTCACTGTGGCAGAAACAAAGGGATCTAATGAAAATCATACAACATAATCAACTCAATTACCCGGGGTTGTTCTAATTGTAATTATATCTTGCCCACAACGAACATGGAATCGAACAAAAGGGTGCAATTTAGGTCCCCATAGGTAGACCCATCACATAAGTGCTGTAATATGTGACTTCATAAGCAGTGCATTGCAGGAGTGTAAGTTATAGTTAGCTTAAGTAACTCTAACTGCTGAATTTCAATGGAGTTGTGTTTGTAAAATGTGTGACTGACTATATTGCCCCTGAACCTTTGGTTTTTCTGTGAATTTCTAAGGTTTTTTAAATTCTGTTTCCTAGTTATAACTTTCCAGTAACATTTGGTTTTGTCAGCAAATTTCTCTTTTTTTATTGCTATTTCCTTACTATACTGTAACTGATTTTTTTTTTTTTTACTTAGCGACTTTCACTGTTTTTTAAATATAAATTGTACTGCAATTTCACCTATAAGTTCAATTTAGTTATATACATTTTTACAACTTTATGCATACATTTTGTTCACACATCTATTCTTATTATACATTTCAAAAGTAACAATTAATAAATCAAGGTCAGTTAAAATAGGTCGTCTTTCTATACACGCAATACACCAAGTGTTGCTCTTTTTAAAATTAATTTTATGGATCCGTTGAGCCACAGCAAATTTGAGAAGGGAACCAATTCGAGTACTCTATGGTTACTAGTTCCTGTGACTAAACTGCAGTGGCTCCATGGGCTTGATAAAATGTAAAAAAAGAAATCTAGAAGTATCATAGATTGGCCCCACAAATTTTAACATTTACATCACTGAGACCATATCCATACAATATTATTTTGAAGCCTATCTGTGTTTCACAACATATTTATTTTACGAGGTTGGTGACTCAGTGGATCCCCCTCGATGCCACCATTGATCCCCTGCGATTCCAGGAACACACTCAAATCTCAACTTCTCACTGGACATAGTAAGGGACTTATTAGGAGTACAGCGGTCCTTGGGACCGCCGTACTTGTGGTGCTGGTCTGACCACCGCCACACTGTGGGTCTGCCCGCATGATTCTGAGTGTGGCGGTTGGACCGCCACAAGAACACCGGCTGCATCGGGATACAAGGATCCCGCTGGGCCGGCGGTCTGAAACCATCCTGAATATGCTGGCAGTACCGCTGCCGGCATCACTGAACGTATTACGATTGCCTTTTCACTGGCATTTTCATGGCAGTGAGCCACACAGTGCAGAAGCTGCCATAGAGGTGGGCTGCGTGTTAGGCTCTCCTATGAGCCTAACAGTCCACTGCCCTGTGATCGCCGCAGCACTGCCCGAAGACCATGGATTACACTCATAATCCAGCAGGCAGGAACACTATGGGCTTGGTGGTCCTTCTGTCGGCGCAGTGGTGGCAGGCCGACAGGAGGACCACCAACCTCATAATAGGTTGGTGGTCTTCCTATCGGCCTATAATGTTGCATTGTATACAATAAGTATTTGAGAAAAGACACCTAATTCTCCATGTAGGTAGGTAGAAACCTAAAAAGTACTACTGCTCTTTTAGGACTTGCAAGCTGATATATTTGGGCAAAGCAGTCCTGCAGTCCCTCTTTTTTTATTATACATCGGCTCCCAATTGACACCATCTGTACTGCTTTGGATTCTATGAGCTGGAACACATTTTACGCTTTTAGTGAAGGTGTATGAACAAGTAACTTATACTTTGGGAAATATGAATGAAGGTAACCACTCTATGCTCTTGTCTTTTGCTTAAGGGCTTTACAGCTTATGTTGTCTGTTATCCAATGGATATCGAGGAAAGAAACCGAGTTATAATGGTTAAGGTAGGCTACTGGAGAAGAGTGTGTATGTGGGTGAGGTAAGGAGTAGTAGGGAGGTGGCTTATAGACAAACGTTTGCAACAAGAGTTCACAAAAGAACAAATGCATACTGATGGGCTCCAACCTCATTGAAGCAAGAACTAAAAATAAGCACTGGCCTAGTCCATAGCTCTGGCCTTGGAAAGTTGATGTTTTTTTTTTGGCTTTTTTGTATTCTTTATTTCAAATATATGCCACAGAAATACTACTGAAAATGAAAGCATACCACCTAAAAATGGTGTACATATGCTTGCAAATAAACATTTAAATTAAAAAAAATAACCATTGCATATCATTTTTATAGAATAGCATAAGTGCTCAGTAAAGTATTTACCCACCAGCCCTGTCATTTATATACACATTTTTTGAGATGTTGGACACGTGAGCAGGAAAAATGCTGTCACAGTGCAAAATAGCCTGTATTGGGTAGAAGCATATTATGTTTGACAGGCGAACAGCTGAATAGACCAGTGGATGAAGAGGGATGATCCAAGCCCCTCCTAATATATATGTATGCATTTGTTTTATTTATGAATTCTCAAACACATGATGATGGAGAAACAACTAGTGAAGTCTCTAGGGCAGACGTAAAAAAACTGAAGCAAAAGAACTTAGTATATTAAAGACACAAATATTCCACAGTATACCATGTCCCTAAAAGAGGACACCCAAATTCGAAGAAATATTCGAAAGGATGTACATGAAAAACACAGTGTCACTGAAAGACCTCATGGCATCAGCTTTAAGAAGATAGAAAATAAATCATAACTTAAGGAAGCAGGTTTAGTGCCTTAGAACCATTCAGGAGATGCCAGTCAGTAGTACGTTTGTTTCAGGCATCAAAGCATAATACTAGATAATAGCAAGAGAATTAAAATGTTATAAGTTAGCACAGTCATTCATTTTGATGATACAATCAAAAATATATACAACCTTATTTTTGCTATTTATTAATGGCCTTGTGGCATATTTGGCTGACTGTGAAAATGATGCACCTTGCTGATGTTAGGATTCCAGCCCTACTGTTTGCAGACAATACCCTTCTGATTTCTAGATCTCCAATGGGGCTCCAAAAGCTATTAGGGCCAGATGTACGACCATTGGCAAATGTGACTAGCAAATAGCACCAAATTGCAAGTCGCAATTTGTGAGTAGCAATTGCCAATGTACAACACTGTGTCTGAGACACTGTTTGTGATTCCCAATGGGGTCGCAAACAGTGACTGATTTGCATATAGCTATGTCTGAACTGGGATGGCAAAGTGAGCTAAAGAATGATGATGGATTCAACCCAGATCTGTGACTGGGGGTGAGTGTTTGAAAAGTTTCAGCACTCCGTCCATCATCTCATTGTGTTTGCTTTGTTTGCCCTAAGTTGGCAGGGTATGCCCAGACGTGGGTCCCTTCTCACTTTGCCACTGGATTTAAGCTAGCCTGGCTGATGAGGGCTGTTAGCCCGAAACCGGTCCAAGGATGCTTGTTTCCGGACCAGGGAAGACATTGCTTGGCAGTTCCGGCAGGACTGTTCCCACGAGGCACAGGGTCAAGACTGATTTGCATATAGCTATGTCTGAACTGGGGTGGCAAAGTGAGCTAAAGAATGATGATAGATTCAACCCAGATCTGTGACTGGGTGTGAGTGTTTGAAAAGTTTCAGCACTCCGTCCATCATTTCCTTGTGTTTGCTATGTTGTTCAAGGCCCTCTGAACCCCATATAAATGATTTACCCAACTACCACCCGTGCCTAATACTCTAGCTGTTAATGATTGCTTTAAGTCTCGGTTCTTCTTCTCCATAACCGAATTTCCCTCGGGATGGTACGGAGAGGAGTACCGCAATGCTACACCCAAACCTCCTATGGCTTCCTTAGAAGCCCGAGAGCTAAACGCGGGGCCATGTTCAGAATGTAATGTGCCAACTGCGTATGTCCCTATAAAAGGCTCGCAAATCTTTAACAGTTTGAGCCTCAGCCGAGCACTGAGGCCATACCCACAGGAATCTGGAGCAGAAATCCACTGCATCCATGATATATTTGTAAGCCCCATCAGATTGTAAGGGGCCGCAGTGGTCCAAATAGACACACATGAGTGGAATATCTGATATTAGCAATGGTGTCTGTGCTGGACGTGTTATGGTACAGCCCTTCATCTGCTGACAGAAGTCACACTTTAAGACATAATCTTTTGTCTGTTTTGTTAATCCTGACCACCAATAGCGTTGTTTCAATAAAGAAACAGTCACCGTAACTCCTGCATGTGTAGAACCCAAACCCTTGTGCAACTAATATTAAGCCTATTCTGCGATCTATGTTTGGTATTACTCTATCCCCCACTCCAGGAAGCTGAGCAAATGGAACGTTGTTTGCATCATACTTGTAGGAGTACTTGAGTGAAAAACCTTTTGGCAATGCCTTATTAACCTGGCGCGAAGCAATAACAGCTACCATTATCTGTCCGTCTATTCTCGTTTTTGAGCGAGTGATTGCAGCTACGGATGCAGTTCGTACTGCCCCCTTTGTGGCTTCATCAGCCAATGAATTCCCTTCAACATGAACCCCATCACGTTGATGACTCAGAATGTGTATCACGTGAGCTTTTGGTAGTTTGTTTTTCAACTCAGCAACCTGTTTGCATAGCATTTTACGCTTAATTGTGCCACCTTTTGAGTCCTTAAACCCATTCTGACCCCAGTATTGAAGATATTCATAGTATGACTGTACACAGTAAAAGGAATCACACAATTAATGTGGAGAATTCTTGATCCGTATTTATCAGCGCCAGTAATAGAGCATTTAATTCTGCCAGCTGAGCCATGCAGTCTCCTAGAGACTGAGTTTTTGTACAGCTTGGATGGAACTTTCCCTCCTGCATACAACCTTATACAATCGCACATGCACTGAGCAGATCCGTCAGTGTAAATTATGTCTTCATACTGATCTAGAGGCATTATTTCATTCGGGAGAGGATATTCTTGTTCATATTGTAGAAATGCTTGTGTTTTTAGATTTGGGTCGTATCTGCATTGTATGTCTTATGCAGTGAGAGAATTAGGCAATAGTATCCATCTCGGATGTAAGGCTTTAGCATTTGGAACGCTTGCCTTTGTAGCAGCCTCTAAGGCCGGTACCGGAGTCACAACAATTATTTGATTCCCCTGAGCCAGTGCTCTTTCTTTCACCACAGCAGTCTGTACTGCTGTCAGAATTATTTCTGTAGATGCAAAATGCATCTCAGCGTTTGTGTACAAGTGTGATTTATATGCTATGGTATTGTTTCACCTTCATTGTATGTTAGGTAGGTGTACCCAGATTGACCCAATACTATACGGATTCCTAGATTGCAAACATTTACGCGTGTCTGTAAGTGTTTTGAAGCTATCATGGCAGCTTGTAGGGAACAAAGGGTGTCTGAGTGTCCCTGTGTCCATTGCCTAACAGACAAATTAGGTCTTAAGAGGTCGTAGAAAGGTTTAACCCTTTCTGCGTAATCCAAAATGTATGTTCTGCCAAAGTTCAGGAATCCCAGTATGGATTGTATATTTTTCAATGATTTTGGAAGTTTGAGCAGCACACATTTTTCTAAGAAGTTGGCTGCCAAACTTTTTCCTTCATTTGAAAGCTCATATCCCAAAAATAAGACATTGAGGTGAGCTATTTTTGATTTTTTTAAGTTGAATTTGTAGCCCTCAGAGACGAATCCCAAAATTGTGGTGTTCTCCCTGGTCAAGTATTCTTCTAGGTTGGCGGTTGGTTCTGCCAGATCAGGCAGACTTCGTCTCTGGCCACCTCACGCAATTTATGCACCACCTTTGCACTCCTTCATGATATTGATCCCGATAGCTCCGCTGCTACGATATTCCTAGATGCCACGATGGCATTTGATTCCCTGGAGTTCCAGAATTGAATACAGCTGCTCTACCCTATCTGGCCCACCAAAGACATTCACGGCCCCTCTAAAAGCTTGCCTCAACGCAGCAGCTAGACTCTTATCTGCTCAAAATAATTTGACCACATTTCACCACATCTGAAGGTCTTGCACTGGCTTCCTCTTGAAGCCAGAATCCAACTCAAGCTGGCTTGCATCACACACAAAGCCTTGTACACGAACTCCCCAGCATATCTCACCCAGAAAATAATGGTATCTGGGGGATTCAGAAACTCCCGGTCCGCCAGAGATCGTGTGCTCCAGCCACCCCGCTTCCGCAAAGAAAAAACATATAACCGAGCGTTCTGTGGAATTCGCTACCATCCTCCATCAGAAGAATACCTTCTCTGTCAATCTTCAAAAAGGAAGCTAAAACCTTTCTAATGAGCAAATTCCTCCAATAACTCTCCTTTGTCGCGCATACCGCCTTCTGTCATGGCTTTTGTTTCTATGCATAATTTCCTATACTGCTTGACCCTTCCCGTGTACCAATTCTCATTCCTTCAATGTTCTGCTAGTTCTCTCTGCCTTTTGCTATCATATCTCCCCTCTTATACAATTACTGTTTTTCCCTTTTTATCGCTGACATGTCGCTCTGCTGATTATGGTACTGTACTGATTTTTGTATATAACTCTGGCTTTTGACCTAATGTAGTCAATTCCTAATCCCCATCCTTGTGTTTTGCCTGTGCCTAACTTGTACGTAACATATTATCCCTGTAAAGCGCTCCGATACCCTAACGGGTCACGTTCGTGCTCTATAAAACTTCAAATAAATAAATAAAATTTGATTCCCTGGAGTGGGATTATTTGCTTGCCATCCTGGGCCAAATAGGTCTCCCACGTCTGTTCTTAGCCTGGATCCATTTGCTCTATTCTAAACCGGAGGGGGTGGTTTAGATTAATGGTTTAGATTCTGATCCAATCCCTATTAAGCGAGGCGCCTGTCAAGGATGCCTGCTATCCCCGCTACTTTTTGCCTTGGCTATTGAGTCTTTGGCAGCCAAAATCAGGCCACATCATAAAGAGTATGCCATAATATACCCCTCCCGCCAAAATATTAATATCGATGTATGCGGATGATATTACTTTATACCTCTGTAATCCCAGTACAAGTCTTGATCCCACCCTGAGGGAATTCATTAGGTTTGGCCATTTGTCTGGGATACAGCTGAATTGGAGCAAATCGCAGATCTTTCCGCTCACCCCTAGGTTTGACCCTGAGTATCCGCTGAGCTGGTGAGACAACGAAATAAAGTATCTGGGTATAACCATCACCGGGAACCCTGAGGAGACACTTAGATCTAATTATGGGGCCGCGATTGAAACCATCAGCACTTGGATAGGTCGCTGGATTACACTTCCGCTCTCGCTGGCTGGCAGGGTGGCCCTGATGAAGATCAATATCCTACACAAGCTTCTCTACTTATTTATTAATATACCTTACCACCCAGGGCACACCTTTTTTAACACTCTTCGGTCCTTGCTCATCAAGCTGGTCTGGGGCGGGAGGAAACCCCGACTAGGGTGAAAACTTATGACACAGCCATTCTCTAGGGGGGGCTTTGAGGACCCAGGCATGGAATTATACTACCTTAGTGCTCAGGCCCACTACACAATCTACTGGCTTCACTCGCCACCCTTCATGCCACACCTGGCTATTGAGCAAGGCTATATGTCACCCACACCCCTACACTCCCAAGGGGCGCAAGTCCCTGGTGAAAGGGTATCACATCAAGTCTCCTGCACCAATAATGCCTATTCCCCTCTTGTACCATTACCGTACCTTTCATACGCCCCCGTTGCACAAGAAGCAGTATGTCAGGACATGCTGCGCAAAAGGAACCTGCACACATGGGGTGACCTGCATCATGAGGGTCGGTTCAAAGATCAGAAGGAGCTATTGACTGAGGATGGTGTTACTGCATTGGAGATGTTCCTTTATATAAGGCTAAACATGAAATGCAAGCTAACACACCGAATTTTCCGCAGGAACCTACACCATTGGAGGTTTTGCACACTATGCTAAAAAAGGCTGCCCCTATACACACGCTGTGAGTCACATTTACCGGGCGGCGCTGTCAGAAATGCTGCATGCGCCACCAAGTGCCAGAACTGCATGGGATCAGGACCTAGACTCTCCCTTGATAGACAAGCAGTGAATTTCTGCTGCGTGCAGACTGCAAAAATCACAGATAGCAGCAGACTGCGTATAATACACTTTAAGTTTTTACACAGAACCTACTATACACCCACACTGCTGCGCAAATACAAACTGCAGGAAGGTGACAGGTGCAAGAGATGCTGCCAGGACGGGGCTGATTTCTTACATCTGGCATGGAATTGCAACAAGGTTCAGGGTTACTGGCGGGAGGTATTGGATGCCCTAGCTGAGATGATCGTAACCCCTCTCTTATGCTCCCCCTGCTTGCGTTACTTGGGTATTCAGCAGACATCCCTAAAGCACACAGGAAGTTCACCGCCATGGGCTTGCTTCTGGCCAAACAAAGGTAGACTGCAGATGGGGTAGGGGGAGAGCCCCCAAATTCAAAGACTGGCTCAGTGAATTTGTCTATGGTGAGGATCAGCTCACAACCTACGCAGAACTGTTGCTGGCTACTTCCAGCCCCAGAGACGTTTGGGAACTGCTTATATCTTATCTCCGGAAGCATAGTGAGTGAGATTATGTGCCCCTTCTGCCAGTTGCCCAGGGGGAATCTCTGAAGCATAGCATAGTAAATGGTTGTAAGTGACTTATCATTGCAAGCATTATATATAACTGGATTATATTTGGATTGTGCAGATCACTGGACATTTATGTCAGTGAGATATTTGAGGGCTTCAGTCGGACTGAGAGACATGGAGGGCGTGCGTGTTCACTAATCAAGCCACATAGACGACAATGTGCCAGGCTGACTCGAATGTGGGATCTCCATGCATGTAACTTGTTCTTGATTTGTTTATGTACTGTGCACAGTCTTATTACTGTTGATGTTATGGTTTATTCTGATGCTTGCAAAACATGAAAAAAATGTTTTTACAAAAAAGTATTCTTCTAGGTCATCCGCCAGATAAATATCATCCACATCGGACAATGCCCCTTCATCCAGATTCTGAAGTAGCTTAGTTGCCCTGGCGGAAAACAACCCCGGGCTGTTCTCATACCCTTAGGGGAGTCAAGAAAATTGATGCTAGGAACCCAGTGCTGAGAATTCTGTCAAATACCTCCTCTCAGGCGCTATATTTTGGCAGAAGAATCCATTTGAGACAGCTAGGGTTGTTTTGGATTTTTTACGCATGATACTGTTCATTAATGCGGCACTGTGTGCGCTTTGTACTGCAAAAGTTTTTGTGCAGGACTTCGGATGTCTATAATCGAAATCTAGATGATATGAGTTATCTGGCTTCATAACGGGAAACAAAGGATTATTCATTGAATAGGTGCAAGTTTTAATCTCACCCTGATATTCAAGTTGATCTAAGATCTCCCCGACCTGTTTTATAGCTTCCTGTTTTATTGGATATTGTCTCTGTGGAGTCAGAGTAGATTTTAATGGGATCAAGTGGCGAATTGAATCCTCATCCCATCCAACATGGCTGCGATATAATGCAGGAGCAAGGGCTACCGCCCACTCCCGCGCATATGTGTGTTTTAAGTATTGGGAAACGAGGTTGGAAAAAGCCGGTATAATTACCATTTCTCCCTTTGGGCAATCCATAACAATACTAGGCGGCCAATCTCTTTCAGCTAAAAGGATGTCGTAGCCAAAAGTCAGATTCTCCCAAAAGAGACCTTTAATTTTTCTAGGCTTGTTCCCCTCCATTTGAAGTGTTATTTCATGTAACCTATGTGGGATGCTTAGCCTAGTATTAGGCGTTTCCACCGTGATATGTACACTCAACTCCGTTGTTACCAGAAATTCCATCAGGTTCTGGCGAGCGATTGTTACTTCTGCTGCGCTTTCTAGCATCGTCAGAGCCCACTCCCTGTTCAGTAGTTGAGTCCTCAGAATTCTGGACGAGTCTAACTTTGAGACCTGCTACTTTCTTCTTTTTGAATTGAGGTTTTGCTTTAGGTTTCTCTTCTTTTTTGGAAGGGTAGTCTGAAGGGCATTGTGTGTCTCTGGACTTTGTACGTTCTTCTTGTCTGTGTTTTGACCGTCCTTCCCTCTCCGAGTTTTTCGATTAACCATGAAAGGAACGAGAGGCACGTGTATCAGTGTCCTGATACCTGTCAGGTTTCCTAATGTTGTCCCTATTCCTAAGGTTATACCTCCTTTTGGAGGGCTCCTGTTGAGGAGACCTACCTCTTGATTGAGATATATTGGGCCCGATTCACAGAACTAACTTAAGACAAAATCCTAAACTTACTACCATTTTCGAATTCACAGAAGGCACTTACTCATTTTGGTATTCACAGAAGACACTTACTCACTTCGGTATTCACAGAAGTTAGGAGTCCTAACTTTAGGACTCCTAAATGCCTTCTGTGAATACCGAAAGTCTTAAAATTAGGATTTTTCTCAGTTTAGAGTCCTAAAGTTAGGACTCCTAACTTTACTACTACTAAAATGAGAAAAATCCTAATTTTAAGGAATTCGGTATTCACAGAAGGCATTTAGGAGTCCTAAAGTTAGGAGTCCTAACTTTACTACTACTACTAAACTGAGAAAAATCCTAATTTTAAGGCTTTCGGTATTCACAGAAGGCATTTAGAAGTCCTAAAGTTAGGAGTCCTAACTTTACTACTACTAAATTGAGAAAAATCCTAATTTTAAGACTTCCGGTGTTCACAGAACGCATTTAGGAGTCCTAAAGTTAGGAGTCCTAACTATACTACTACAAAACTGAGAAAAATCCTAATTTTAAGACTTTCGGTATTCACAGAAGGTATTTAGGAGTCCTAAAATTAGGACTCCTAACTTCTGTGAATACCGAAATGAGTTAGTGCCTTCTGTGAATACCAAAATGAGTAAGTGCCTTCTGTGAATACCAAAATGGTAGTAAGTTTAGGATTTTGTCTTAAGTTAGTTCTGTGAATCGGGCCCATTGTCTTTATTCTTTTGTTGTTTGTCATTATCCCATTTCTTCTTTGAAGAAGAAGGTGCTTGCTTAAAGGAATCCTTCACAGGACTACCCATTAGTTGAGATTTTATTGATCTACCCCCCAAACTGTCTTTGCCTAATTCTGCATAAGCAGTTCCAATTATCTTGGGTAATTCATGCTCCTGTTGTAGAAGAAAGAACACCCTTAGGCATTGGCGTATTGCCACCAATGCTGCTTCCCCTTTAATATTTGCTAATATTATAGCTGATACCTGGGCAAAATTACCAAGTAACTTCATCCCCAAGTTCAGAGAAGGTTCTGCTCCATACTCGTTCTGCATTTGCATCTGTCCACGTTTACTGGGCATTTTACCCATCACTGTGTGTAATGTTTGTGGTGTTGATGTTTGAGTCGTATTTGTTGGTGTAGCCATTGCTGGCTGAACTGTGAGTGTCTGCATCACGAACTGTGTCACATTTCGGTAAACTTTTATTAGTTCTTTATGTTCTGTAAGTAAGTCTCCTGCTGGCATTCTTTCAATGTCAGGATGTGGTGCATAGGCTGCTAATACTGGCCATATTGCTTCGTCTCTTCCAAGCGGATCAATTCTTACTTTATTTCTTGTATGGGGTAGGGTGCTTTTATACCAGTATAAATGCTCCTGGTAAGTGGGGGAACTTCAATCTTCTCATATGAACAATATTCGTCCGTTATTTCATCTTCTGTGTAGTAATGAAATGTCTTTGTTAGTGCATTTACCTGTGGCAATGTAACCCATAAATAGAATACCTCTGTTCTAAATGATTTGTGTGCCTTAATCACGAAAGTCACTAGCCCACCCCAAGCTGTTAAACCATATGAAGCTAGTTTAAGGGTTATGGCTTTCCTAAAATTTTCTGTAATTAGTATTGCATCTGCATCTTCTTCTTCCTGGACTTTTTTTATTCAGTTCGCGCACAGCGTCTCCCTGTTCAGTCAATTTTTTTCGAAAGCAGAGTTCTCCAAGGGAACGGAGATAAGGTGTTTAGGCACAAATACGAACAATGTGTCCTTCAAGCTTGATTAACCAACAGCCAATACATAGGATTTTTCCTACCCAGCTGCAGCGGATTTTTGTACCTTCCCACTCCAGACGTCTCTGGGGAAATGTGAGTAGGGATTTCTGAGAAAAGCATGACTGAACTACTGAGATTTGACTGTTAAGTAAGTACCCAACCAACGTTAAAACACCATGTCGTGTAGTTCCTATAAACCCTATATAGGATCTGTGCGTTTAGACAACATACACTGTAGGATTGTTGATAAACTGATTCTAGACACCCCCACCGTGTGGTATGATAGCCTGTATACCAGCTAGCTCACAGTGCCACTAGAAACTCCTCTTACCAGGGAGAGAATAGTTCTTGGCAACTATCGAACATGACAACTCTGATCCATCAGGACTGTGGAAACAGTGTACTACTTTTCGCTCAGTCACTCGTACTCACTTAGTCTCAGAGAGATACACAGAATAAACGGTATGGATGTTTTTCAATAAGCATTTATTGAACAGTGGATATTCTAGTGTATAATAGGTGTGCTGAAACAACCTTACACAGTAAAAGATATAAATGACTAAGAAAGTAAAAGGAAGCTAGATTTCTACCATTTTGCTATAACCATCAATACAGGCAGGTATATAACATACATGACAATAAAATGTGTACTCCTACGATGCTATCCTAACTAGATGTACCTAAGTGTACCTAGCATATATGTAGGTGTTAAGCCAAGACTCCCTCTAGGATAAAGTCAACCCCATTACCTGAAGTGAGAGACTGTGGGACTCCATCTTGGCCCGAGTTGGACACCCCGGAAGGGATGTTAGACCGCTGCGAGCTGGAGTATCTGCGTGCAGGAACCTCAGCGTCTCGCGTCAGTGTGTCGGCAAGAAAATCCTGATCTCCTCTCTCTGTCTCAGCAAGATGCAATGTTTATATATCCAAGGGTCTCCCCGGGGATTCTACCTTGCTGTGCCAGTTGTCGGACTCAGGATGACGTCGGAAATGAACTTTATACATAGTTATTATACAGGAGATGGTAGTCCTGCTGAGTTACCAAGAATCCTCATGCATTATGTATGAGTCTTTTACCAGGAAAAATCCCACGTTGTGTCGTATCTAGGTAAAAGGTCAGTCCCTAATAACTGTTATGTGTGTAATGTAGTGAAAGGTTATGATGTTACCCGACCCTATATCGGGGGACCTACATGAAATATAACACCTTGATTTTAACAAAAATATTATACTTTTTTTCTGTACTTTTATGGCTTTGTGCCGAATAAAGATTTTTTAGAAGGTTAAAGTATACAATGACGCCTTATCACCTATACTGCCAAAAAAGGTACACACCACCTTTCTAGATGCATCCATTTTGCACATTTGCAAACCCTTCTTCAACTAGCATGTGTCCCAGGAGAGAGCATGCAATGGGCATAGAAACCAAATATGTGTTTCATCATCTACTTGAACAATGGAGTTAACGGGTAAAGCACTCAATCTAAATTTAACAATCAGAACCCTTGCTAAAAAAACACTAAGTGATCAAAAAAGGCTTCAAGTTTGGGGCTGTTCTTATGTGTTTAGAATGTAACTGTCAAAGAGCTTTCAGTAGTATTTGCAACCAGTCTACTCAGTAGTCATGCTTTGATTTTACATTATTATTCAAAGTGCTCTTTAATGGAGCTCCATCTTTTTTGCACTAAATAATTGCTGACATTTTCATATATTTAAATCCTATATTTCCTCATGCTTGGCGTGCATTGACGAACGAGTGTATCTGATGTCTGAAACCCGTATTCGATCTTGCAAGCACTCACCTCATTTTGTGTCCCCTTCCGTGTTACACAATGCGACTTGTAGCATCAGTACTCCTGAAGTTTGTTGTGAATTGCAAAACGAGTTCAATGATTTACTGCTCATTTGCTACTGAAAACTCCTTCTTTAGTCTTCAATGTGTTTCATAGTTACAAAAATCATACTCTAATGTGTCACATTTGTTTCTTCATGTTTGTCCATATGTGGAGATGCAAATTAGGCATTTCGTTCATGCAAAAAGCGTTGCCCCACCTGGCCACATGGCCCCAACTTCCCCATTCATGTTACAGTACCACCAGCAGTGTAAGTCGCACGGACGCAGCAATCGACTCGCAAAAAATAAACAAAGAAACTACTCTCACGAGTCGCACGAGTCAGGGCTCCACTCGTCACGGGCAGGCTGAATCATCAGCGCTGAAGCCAGGGGAGAGGGGCGGGGCTGGCTGCGGCAGCAACTGCAAGGAAGAAGACTGACAGCAGCGCTTATACTAAAGCGCAGCTGCTGCTTAGTGCGCATGCTCGATTTTGGGCTGGTCATTTTTATGACCAGCCCGAACATGTGCACTACAGCCAGCCACCTCACATCCAGGAGAGCAGAGAGCGAGGGGGGAGTCGGGACCAGAGAGGCCAGGGGTTGCTTCATGTCTCCGTGCCCTAGCCAATCCTGACGCTGCTAATGCAGCGTCTGGATTGGCAGAGTGACCGTGGAGCCTGAGCCTGTGAGGGCAGGCAATTAACATTGGGTGCTGCGCGTGGGTGGGTGGCACTGCCGCAGCAGCCGCGCTGTGGTTGGCCAGAATGAATCAGGGCCGTCACGCGTCACCACGCCAGTGCCACCCACATGATGAGTGGACACCACCAGAGATGGAGACCTCGTGTTAGTGGTGCCGCAGTCCGTACACGTAGAGAGTCAGTGTGTGAGTGAGTCGAGACTCGAGACAGTGTGACGAATCCGGTTGAGATCCATCCTGATCATCCACGAGTCACCAAAAAGTAAGAAACTTCATTTTAATAACTTAGACACATTTTATTTTCCCAATCCCATCCCTCGTTCTGGTAAAATAGCCCAGGGGGCTATCACGCCACAGTCGGACATAGGACCATTATACTATCTTGCGACATTCATGAATCACATGAACACAATGTGTGGTGAGGGGTCTGCACTCTGCAGGTGAGGACCCGTGGTGTTCGCGCGCGGCAATAGGGGGTCGGTGGTCTCGCGTGGCAGCCATCTTAAACGACCGGACCGGTGGACCCACTTCATCTACCAGCACCTGTGGCGGGGCCCGAGGGCCTTGGGTCCCGCAGCATTCTTGTGGTGTTTGCTCTGTGGGCCTGGCACCAAAACTCAAATAAAGGTGACTGCGTTGCGTGATTGATATTTATACCTAAACATGGAGGCTGCCAGCGCCTGGGGACGACTTTATTTGACAGTGAAGAAAGAAGCGTAAATAGACGGAGGGCCTGCCCGTCTCGCCCTCAGACACAATGGGGCAGGACGCTTTGGGGCAATTAATACCCATTACACTAAATGAAATATCATACCTCATGGTTCTATATTTAACAGGTGAAATAATTTTCACATATTAAGTCTATCCGAATGGAGCATAATATGCCGATTTTGGTGTTTTCAGCACCAAAATCAGCATGTTGCTGAATTTGAGGCATTTTCCCAGTAAATATTTGCTGGTTTGCCTTATCAATATGTACAGGCTGGGGGAAATCGCGAGTGTGCCAACTTTATCGTGCCCGGTAATTTCAGGGTGCTGTTAACCCTAAAAGATTGCATACTAGCAATGGGCAATCAACACTTTTCAGCTATGATTAAAACTAAAGTGAATTAAATGTATGAACGTTTAATAAAATATTCTGGTATCATAGTTGCATTCCTGAAGTGAGCCAGATCTTGTCCTCAGGCAACAATTACAGTAACTATTTTACGGCATTAAAACTCGTACAAACAATTTAATTTTATGTGCTAAATACAGTTCTGCAAAAAACCTATTCAAAATGAAATATTTAAATTAAAATGAAACCCATAAATGTATTAAAGGAAACCAGTTTAGTTGTTTGTGAAATAAAAAACATCTGTGAGTGAGGTACTCAGAAATGCACTGTATCTCGAAACCTGTTATGAAGCTCTGTGGATATACTGAATAAGCAGCTACCTATGTTATATGACATCTCTTTATTAATGTAATAATTGCACTTTCTCAATTGCTTTATTAACCTTCCTGCTTTCTCAAATTTGCTTGAAAATGCACAATTTTTCCTCTCTTTTTTCAAAATGATCTCAGGGGGAGAACCCCCCCGAACCCCCCTTAGGTTGTTTGGGCTGGCTCGCTATGTTCGCTCGCAAGAGTGCAGTATGCCAATCATTTTACACCCTAACACTTTCAAATGTCACCAGCCGCCCCTGATCTGTATCTAGTAACTTATAAGGCAATATATCCCTCTCTAGCTTTGTCCTTTTGGGAGCCTCATAGGAACAAGCGATGTTTCTCTGATGAATAATGGGAGAGTGGTCTTCTACTCTAATTGCTATATTTTAATATGATTTCCCACAATCTTAAAGCTCAGTGCCTATGTATGAGACTTGAAATTCTCTGAGTATTTTTGAGAATGCAATAAGTGACTCCTCTATTAAATATGTACATGGGGTGGTCTGGCCTCCTACCGAGTGGTCTCACCTCTAATACGGAGCTCCTACCTCTCCCTTAACAGTAGATTTGAGCTCAAACATCAACCCAGATATACAAAGTATCATCGGTGGTTGCTTGAAAAGGGTTTTCATCCTCTCAGAAACCCAATTACTTACAAAACTGTTC
Organism: Triturus cristatus; assembly: GCF_964204655.1. NCBI lineage: Eukaryota > Metazoa > Chordata > Amphibia > Caudata > Salamandridae > Triturus > Triturus cristatus. The sequence goes on along the minus strand of NC_140591.1, from coordinate 137,862,372 downwards.
TATGCATGAAGGATATGCTCTGCAGTCTACCTGCAGAAGAACACTTATAAAATCCTGGTACTATGGTGCAACACGGAAATATTTCCATTTGGCTCATATCTGCGCTGCGAACAACCATACAAAACCTTTCCAAACAGACATGTGATTTATCAGAGTGACAAGTATGGCACCTTTAGAATATAAGCTGTTGTTTTCATATATAAAGCACAAGTAGCTGGGCTCCTCTAGGGATCACCAACTACTGCAGGTGTTAAAAAAACACAGATGTCTATTGTGTCAAAAGATTGTGGCGTATGGCAAAAATTTAGATTTCTTCACTGCAGTTTTAGGCTCAGAAAATCAGATGAGTCAAGTTATGTTTCTTTTGAAAGTCAAGGAGATGACAGATTTCAAAGGGGAGGGAGAAGTTTCCTGTAGAAGTGACCAATCCACAATCTTGTGGTGCTTTAGAAAAGAGACCATAAATGTAACCTTTTCGAATATGTCTGCAAGACAAAGGGATTCATTAATCATGGCTTGTTGTTCAGGCCGGACACATGATTATTTGAGACATTTTGGGCTGAAGAAAAGGGAATATCATCCTAGAAAGAATTACTTTATGTATGTGTGCGCTTTGTTTGCTTGTAAAGACCACAAAACAGAAAACAACAATTACTTCTAGCTTCTGAAAGACACAATTTATTTGTGCCAGGAGATAGTGTTTTTTGAAACTTCTGTGTTCAAAAGTACAAAACAATTTTGGACTGCTGTGTGCTAGTTACAGGTGGTTGTGGATACAATGCACATACTTTACTCTAAACATGCACATCTTGGAAGGTCTAGCATGTTATAATGATCACTTCACACTCATTTCCAGACTACATAACAAATCTTTCATACTATGCTATGTTATGCAAGATTTGCAGAGTGCACTATCACCCAGATGGGTATCCTAGCGCTGAGCAGATGTGACTAAATAGGTCTAGCCAAACCAAAGGCCTAGTAGATGTATTTGAAAAGCCAGATCTTCAGCTTCTTGGGGATTCAAAAAGTGAGGAGGAGGCTGTTATGTGTACCAGAAGGTCATTCCACGCTTTAGGAGCGATGTAGGAAAGGGCTTGACCACTGGATCCAGTTTTCTGTATGCCTGATAAGTGTGAAAGTAGGAAAGCGGATCAGCAGAGGATCCTGGACATTTTGTGAAAGCAGCTGCAATTGTTGAGGTATACTACGCAACTGTTATGTAGTGCCTTGAAAGTGTTGGTCAAGAGCTTGAATTGTGCTCATTTGTGTATGGGGAGCAGTCGGAGCTCCTTCAGGTGTGCTATGATATGAGTGCAGTGTGGGAGGGTGATAGTGATTCTGGCCACTGAGATCTGCAGAATTCTGGTGAGTTTTTTGACTATCCCAGCATAGAGGGTGTTACCATAGTCACCTTGCTTTTGACGGGGGAATGTGTACATTTTATGAGTGCTGATCCACAGCCATTTTAAAATTCTTCCTCGCCATCTTGAGAGTATAGACTGGTTGGTATGGTATAGTTGATCTTTATTCAGTGGGCGATTTCAGGACATGAAGGCATTGATCTTGATCTGGGTATCGGGCATCTTGTCCGTGAGGGAGAGCATGAGTTGCTTGTCATAAGCATTGGATAGGACATTGATGTTGTGAGACCGGATGATGCTAGCTAGAGGGATCATGTATGCTCTGAAGAGGGTTGGGTGCTCGACGATCCCTGCAGAACTCATACGATGGGGTAGCTGGAGTCTGAGGTGTACGCTGCTAGGATGACTGGCTGGGTCCTTGCATTCAGGAACAGAGCAGATCCATCGGAATGTGTGTCCTCGGACTTCAAAGCCATGTATGTGTTGGATGGGTTGGGAGACAGTGTCAAATGCTGTGCAGAGATCCAAGAGGATGCAGGACCCTATGTCTCCTCTGACCAGAGTCATGCAGATGTCATCCGTGGTGGCAATGAGGGCGGTGTCTGTGGTGTAGTTGGACCTGAAACCAGACTGAGTGTTGATGAGGAGTTGGTGGTCTTTGAGGTATTTGTTGAGGCGTTTGTTGATGATTTTCTCTAGGCCTTAGCTGGAACGGGAATAGCAGTGCGGAGCTTGGTTTGTAGTTGGTGAGCATTGAAGGGTTCACAGAGGGTTACTTCAGCAATGGAAGGGCAGTTGCTTGGTCCAAGCATCTGGGAAGATCGCAGATGAGGTGGAGGCATTCAGAATGGGTGTGACCATGGTGCTGATGGGTTGCAGATCTCTGGAGCAGGCATGGTGGGGGCAGGTTTCGATGGCAACCCTCGGTGGGCCTATAAGACCCCACTCATAGGTTTGTGGGTGTTCGTGGAATCACAGTAGTTTTGACAATCACAATCAGCCAAAAACATTGATGCAAGTACTTGATTAGATTGAGCTACTTACAATTTGAGACTTTGCAGTTAGAATATACATTCGGTTGCGCAGATACAAATCCAGTTACTGAACTTTCATTTGTGCATCACGCAGGGACACAATCAGTCTCTTCCACACTACTTTTTTTTAGGAACCTTGTTAGGGCTTATTTTGTTACTGGTATGACTTAGGATACACTTATCCACATATTATGCTACGAGATAAAAGCTGGTATTGCACAGTCCCTTTCAATCGGGTGAATTGTAAGCGCGCTACTCACCCATGAGGTTCTCAAGGCGCTAAGGGGGAGGGTGGAGGAGGGAATGCAGCTCCGTTTAGTCGAAAAGCCAGGTCTTGAGTGTCTTACTGAGGATGTCAAGGGAGAGGGCTCGTCTCATGTCGATCGGGAGCTCATTCCAGGTCTTGGCCACGATGAAGGAGAAGGCCCTTCCACCTGTTCTGGCTTTGCAGATTCGTGGGGTTTTGGGGAGGGCGAGGTTGGCGGATTGGAGGTGACCGGTTTCTGGGTAATACCCTTCATCAGCCAGGCTACCTTCGTCCTACAGCAACACATATATATCTGTCTTTGCTCCTGGTAGGGGTAACAATAGGTTTTTATGTCTGAATATGGGAAGAGAGAGGACAAATAAACGTGAATGTTATCCAGGAGGTGAAAAGCCTCCCATGTATGCATTTGTGTATTAATCAAGAAGAGGATCCTGGCCAGACCTCTGTTGAAAGGTTAGCAAAATAGGTGCCATCTAAAGTGAGGATGACTGAGCGTCAGTACTTCTACTGTGTTTTCACTGCTGAGAACGCAAACTATCATGCACACAATTGCTGCAAAAGTATTGCAAGAATGATCCTGTACAAGTTAATTAATAGCTGGTTTTAGGGAGCAATTTGTAGCTCTATACACATAGATCTGTTTCCCTACAACTTTATTCTATACACTTGAATAGCTGAGGGGAGGCAATTAAAGCAGAGGAAGAACAACAGCTTTCCCTACTCTGATCTTTATCACTGTGGCATGATAATTTAGCATATTATGAAATAAACAGTTAAATGTGGGTTAATTTTGACAGGCTCTTAATCCTTTATTTGGATTTTCTAATTAATCCCATAACTGCCAAGGCTGTGCCACCCTCAGTGCTGAGCCCTTTTTTTGGCTATTCGGGGTACCTTTTTTCCACTTACAGTATCCACATCAAATTTGCATCCTTTCTTCCCAACATTCTGGGGATTCCAAAGGTACCCATGGTTTGTAGAATCATCTGGAGGGAAGGAATCAAGAAAATAGCCAAAATATAGCTACATTTTGCTTTAAAAAAAATTGGGGCAAGTGCTGTGAATGGAAGTGTATATTTTCTTCTAAAAATGGCATCAATAAAGGGTTTGCTATTCTGATATAACCACCTTCCCGCCCTTAAGGAGCAAGCAGAGTTGTATAAAAAAAGCACAATTTCTTGCCATAGTTTTGGAATTTTTCTAGGAGGTAATTCCTTTTTCCTAATTTTGTCGTTCCACCCTGCTTGTGGTTTATGGTGGAAACTGGTGTGAAACCCATGAGTAATCCCAGAAAACGATACCTTTTGGATTCAAAATTCTGAATTCAGCAGGGGTCATTTGTGTATATCCCTTAAGGTTTTCCCAAAAAACAAATTGTTGAAAACAAATTATGAAAATCAGTAAGACAAAACAGTTGTTTGTGACAACATTTTCATCTGTAACTTCTTGTCATTACCGATTTACAAAACCAATAAACTGTTATGTCCAACAGACCCTTTTGGTCACAGGGAAATAGAGGAATTTTAAGTTCTCCAAAAAGATGTACTACCCAGTGCCCACAACTGAGTTGCACCTTAATATGATTTTTCATTGTGTACTGAGTATACACCAATTCTACGGCAGGACCCGGAGGCAAGGATTAGGCTTTTCCTTCTTCGCTTATATTAACCAACAGACTTTGAAAAGCATCATTTCTTAACCAAAAAACTACATTTCCCATGAGACATTGGGAAAAACAAAAAACAGTCCATCCAATCACAGTGTTGCCACACATATACTGGTCCCCTGAGACTCTCTATCGCCCTCTTTCTAAGCTGTTACAGCAACATGCAGGTCAGTGTTTGGTCTCTTGACCTGTTTCCATGTTATATTACATGCCTCATTGTATTTTCAGTCACAACTAAGTAGCAGATGTTTGCCGTCCTTTCTGTTGTTTATGGTGATTAGCAGCGCATTCCTGCCGCGCTCATTGTGGAGTGCTTAATGTGATGCGTCCAGCTGCTAACATGGGGAGGATTTCTCTTTTAAAGTTTTATGGACAATGTCAATTTCCTAGGCGATTATCGCCAATGCAAGCCACCACCTGGATCCGCGAAACCCAGTGTGGGTAAGTCAAGCCTTCTCTGAGGTATCCAGTGGGACGGCCCTAGGTGGTAAAACCTCCCTGTTAAAAAGGGGTGCACGCTCCATTTATTATACTCCCCTGTGAGGGTTTATTGTGAATCAACAAATTCCCCTGTGTAAGGGTTCATTGTGCATCAGGGATCAATCCCGACCATATTGCCCAATCCCTTATTGTAACCTTCAATTTTGAGGAAGAATACATGGAGGAGGAGGAAGTTATCTAACTTGATGACCACTTGATGACCACTTTTGTCAGGTGATGGACTCTTCTATCTTCAAAGCGGTGATGCAGGTGTTAGCCGATAAAGGCAAGTGCGCGGACGACCCAGGGGGTTGATCTCAACGCCTTTGCGCACCTTATGAAGCTGTTTATGGATGCCCAACCCTTACAAGATCCCTAGACCCCGGGTACCTCGGTGGAGCCCCCTACCATCCTCTCAGCCCCTGACCGACTCTACCCCCGCCAGCGATGCTGCACAGGCCATGGAGGTGGACTTATTGGACCCTGATGACTTGCTGCATTCCCGTTCGGCGGAGTGGTTCCCAGCGCCCAAAGTGGCCACCTACATGCCAGGAAAACTACAAAAGCCTCTTGACAAGGATGTGAGAAACTGTCTCAAGGCAGAGTGCCCTTGGCCATCTTTAAAGGGGAAAGTGGCTCTCACCCCAGAGATAGATGCTAAGATGGCAACCTTTCTCGCTAAATTTATCCAAGACCCCAAGAAGGGTATAGACAGGTCATGGTGATCATGCCAGGATAATCACATGGATGTGACAGGGTCCCTAGCGAAGGATATCGATATGGCAGAGGATGAGAAGGCCTCCAGTTCACTGATCTCTCCTGACGCCCTGTCTGGATGGGCTCAATGAGCGATTATTTTCCTAGGGAACACGAATTACGCAATTTTTACCGAACAACGCAGGTCGTTGTTGAATAAGATCGACTCCACACTAGGGGAACTTTCTACCTCAGAGGCTTGTACAGTTGTCCAGGGCAACCTTTTGGGGGATCCAGTCATTAGAGAACTGAGGAAGTTAGTTAATACTTTTAACTCTTTAGACTAGGCTCAGACTTCAATTAAGAGAATATTCACTCCCATGTTTTTGCCAACGCCAGTCGAGGTAGGGGGCGCTCAACAGGCCGCTCCTTTCAGCACGCCTCCAGAGGTTGATTCCCATCGAGGCCAATGGCAAGACGTCAACAAGTTCTGGAAGTTCTATCCAACCAGTCCCTATCCCCGCCGCATAGGAGCCAGGGGGCAACAGCAACTACGGCAATGCATAAGGTCAGAACACAGAACCCGGTGGGGCTCCACCATGGGGGTCGTCTGGCAGCCTTCTTAACACACTGGAAGGCTCTTTCTGCAGATTCATGGGTCCTCCAGACAGTAAAAGGGTTTTGCATAGAGGTTTATGGGCCTTCCACCCAGCCCAGCAGCCCCAGACCTCTTTTCTTCTCCCAGGAACAGTAGGCCCTGGTGGACCAGGAGATAGCAGGGTTGCACAATAAAGCACAAATTTGCCTTTGGGAACAGGGGACAGAGCGGAAAAAATGCTTGCCACAGGCTCATGTAATTCATACATTGAGTCATCATGGTGTTGGCATACACGCTGAAGGGAATTCATTGGCTGATGAAGCCACCAAGGAGACAGTGCAAACTGCTGCTGTTGCTGCAATCACTCGTTCTAGCACGACGATAGACGAACAGATGATAGTTGTGAACGCTACGCGCAACAGCTCAGCCTTGCCAAAAGGTTTTACACTCAAGTACTCCTACAAGCTAGATGCACAAAACATTCCATATGCTCAAATTCCAGGAGTGGTGGATAGAGTAATAACAAACATGGATCGCAGATTAGGATTAATTCTAGCTGCACATGAGGGTCTGGGTTAAGCACACGCAAGTATAGCTGCAACTGTTTCACTACTAAAGCGGAGTTATTGGTGGCCAGGTCTCACTAAATAGACCAAGGGTTATGTTTTTAAGTGTGACATCTGTCAGCAGATGAAAGGTTCCACTGTAGCACGTCCACCACAAACACCATTACAGACCTCTTGCATGTTTCTATTTGGACCATTGCAGCCTCTTACAATCTGATGGGGCTTACAAGTACATCTTGGTGGTAATGGATTCATGTCCCAGAATCCTGTGGGTTTGGGCTCAGCGCTCAGACAACGCCCGAACTGTTATAAAGGATTTACAAGTCTTCATAGTGACATACGCAATTGGCACATTACATTCTGACAATGTCCCTGCGTTTAGCTTACTCGCTTACAAAGAATCCATGGGAGGTTTGGGTGTAGCATTGCAGTACTCCTCTCCATATCATCACAAGGGAAATTCGACTAGGGAGAGGAGGAACCGGGACTTAAAGCAATCCTTAACAACTAGGGTATTAGGCTCAGCTGGCAGTAGGGTCAATCACCTATATGGAGGGCACTAAACAACATGTCCAGACATTCCTTGGGGTTCCGTACTCCATATAAAGTCCTATTCAGGATTAGACTGTGAGTAACTGACCTTGATTGTGGCAGCACAGTAACAAACCATTTGACATCAATGATCGTTTGACTATTTTACAGTAACACAATGAATTCCAGGCATTACAAACCAACATCCAAGTAAAACGCACCACCACTGGAGAAGTGAAAACTCTTCCGGCAAGACCTGCTGAAGATTGGGGATCTGGCCAGAGAAAAGATAGTGGACAAAAAATAATTTGGGCTATCTTACAGAACGCCTGTACCTGTCCTGGCTGTTGAAGGAACAAGAACAGTATTTCTTCCACCCATTGCCGGCTGCAAAGATAGTAGGCCACGTGGACTTCTGGGGAGCACCAGATCTCCTCTTGCTACCATAGAGGAAGTTCAGATGAAAAGATTAATTATGTTTGCTAGTAACTCTTTCACTTCGTGGAGTAGAATTAACAATGGAATGCAACATGTACCTGTTGAAACTGAACAACAATATACAAATTAACACAGATCTCAATTAGGCCTAGCACCGACGTCTATGTGAATATGTCTCAGAGGCATTTGCCAGTTCCACAAAACCTGCTGAGCTACCAAAGATAGATCGAACTTCATCTTGCTACTTCATTGATTTTGACAATTTCTCATTAGATCCGAGTTACCGCCACCCCCTGTTCCCCACAAGAAAAGAATTTGTGATTTCTACCTTTGGCTGAAAAAGACTTACTTTGTTTCTCCCTGGAAACATCTCTGGATTGAAATTGGTCTACTGTTCCTAGTCCTTCGGATTGGTATAGTGACTGTCTTTTTCTTGCTCCTGAATGGACATTCTCTCCCAGAATGCTCTGCAACACAACATGTGAACTTGGTCCTGAAACCACCTTCATCATCACACTGTGAACAGAGGGATCTGTCCTTGGTAGACATTACAGCAGTTCCAGTTCCTAACAGAACAGTTTGGGACAGAGTTTCCTATAATGTATATGGTCCTACTGAACTTTTAAGAATACCACATTTGTTTATATCTCTTCACCTCTAGTACTCTCTCTGATGATTCAATCAATCAATCAGGGGTTTGTAAGCGGGCTACTCATCTGTGAGTATCTCAAGGCGCTGGGGGCGGGGGTCAGCAGTGCGGTTTAGCCGAAAAGCCAGGTCTTGAGGGTCATCCTGAAGGTGTTCAGGGAGGGTGCACGTCTGATGTCTGTCGGGAGCTCATTCCAGGTCTTGGCCGCGATGTAAGAGAAGGATCTTCCACCTGCTTTGGCTCTGTGGGTGCGCGGGGTTTTGGCGAGGACGAGTTTGGCAGATCGGAGGTTTCTTTGGGGTACGTGGAAGGTAACTCTGTAGTTGAGGTATTTAGGTACGGTGTTGTGTCGGCATTTGTAGGCATGGGTAAGGATCTTGAAGGTGACTCTTCTCCATGGGGAGCCAGTGGAGCTTCCGTAGGTGTTGGCTGATGTGCTCGTGTCGAGGGATGCCAAGGAAGAGTCTGGCGGCGGTGTTCTGTATCGTCTGGAGTTTGCGGAGTAGGGACTTGTTTATGCCGGCGTAGAGTGCGTTTCCATAGTCCAGCCTGCTGGTGATGAGTGCATCGGGGGGATTCATTTGAATGTCTTACGGAGGACGCGGAGGGTGTTGAAGCAGCTGGAGGCTACGACATTTGACATGTGGGTTCATGGAGAGGGATGAGTCGAGTACGATGCAGAGTTTTCTGGCGTGGTCTGTGGGGGTCAGTGAGCTGCCGAGGGCAGTGGGTCACCAGGTGTCGTCCCATCCTGAAGGGGTGGTTCCGAGGACGAGGACTTCTGTTTTCTCAGAGATGAGCTTTAGGCAGCAGTTGGTCATCCAGGTCGCGAAGTCCTGCATTCCTTTTTGGAATTTGAGTCTGCCTGTGGTGGGGTCCTGGGTGAGGGAGAGGATGAGCTGGGTGTCGTCGGAGTAGGATTCAATGCTGAGGCCGTGTTGTCGGACGATGGCGGCGAGGTGGACCATGTAGACGTTGAAGATGATGGGGCTGAGTGCTGACTCCTGTGGGACCCCGCAGGTGATTTCCGTGGGGTCGGAGAGGAAGGGCAAAAATCCGATCCTTTGGCTTCTGCCGGTGAGAAATGATCGGATCCAGTCGAGGGCGGTTCCTTGTATGCCAGCATCGTGTAGTCTGGTCACGAGTGTGCGTTGGGAGACGGTGTTGAAATCCGCTGATAGGTCGAGTAGGATCAGGGCTGCGGTGTGGCATTGGTCGAGGAGGGCGCGGATGTCGTCTGTGGCCGCGAATAGGGCGGTCTTGGTGCTGTGGTTGCTCAGGAATCTGGATTGAGACGGGTCGAGGACGGTGTTTTAGTTGAATCTCATCAGTTCCGCGTTGACTGTTTTCTCCGCTACGTTATCAGCAAAGGGAAGAAGCGAGATGGGTCGGTAGTTCTTGAGGTCCGTGGGGTCTCTCTGATGGGTTCTTGAGCAGGGGCCTGACTTCTGCGAGTTTCCAGCCATCTGGGAAGGTGCCGGTTTCAAAGGTGGTGTTAATGGTGCGTTGCAGTTCGGGCGCGATAGCGGTGGCGGCTCTGTGGTAGATCTGCGGTGGGCAGGGGTCGTGGGGTCCCCGGAGTGAATGCCCTTCATGGTCGAGGTGGTCTCTTCTGCCATAATCGGTGTCCAGGTGGAGATGGTAGGCTGGCTGTTGTGGCTGGAAGGAGAGTCGGCTGCGGAGTCGGGTGTATGATTGACAAAGTTGCTGTAGAGGTTTTTGATCTTCAGGTGGAAGTAGAATCCAAGCTTGTCGCAAAAGTCCTGGAGGGAGTGATGTCTGTGGCTTCGAGCAGGGATTGGTGAATTCCTGGATGACAGAGAAGAGTTCCTTGGAGTTGCTAGAGTTGGCGAGGATTTTGTTGTGATGATTGGGACATTGAAACTGTGCATACTATGCTATCTGATTTAGAACAATCAGCTGCATTTTCAAATGACGAATTGTATGATGGTACATCAAATTTTTACACCATGTTTTGTTACCAACACTATGGTCACCATTTTTTGCATAAAGCAATAATCTCACGTAATGTTTTCACTTACCATCAATGGGGACATTGCCCAATACCACTGAAAGGTAGTTCAACAACATTTGCACATTAGTTTGCTAATTTTTCTGGATTTAACAATTCAGACCCGACCTCTTATTACTACAAGCTTGCACCTACACCTGCAAAGAAAATTATGCTCACTAACACTAAGCAGATATACTCTACTTCCTTTATTGTCCAACTGTCTGTACATAGTTTTGACTTTCTGGTAGGACACTATAGACACAAAATCTGTCTGGGGGGCTAGAAAATGTCAAGTTCAGGGAACTGAGGCCTTATTTAGAGCATGCCTCATACCACATCAAAATGATTTTCCACAACGACACAGTGCAACAGAATACCTGTCTTGGGCTAGCCAAGATCAAGGACTTGAACACCCCTCAGATTCCCTTACTTACACACTTTGAGAGATGGCAAAACTGTACACTACACAGTGAGGATGCATAAGATGCCATACTATAAAATGGTTTGTACAATTCATCACACCCTAATTGACAGGGATGGTTGATTTTGCCCATCGATACAAATAGGGGTCAGTCAAGATTCAGGGGTAACACCGAAGGGTTTAGTACCCATAGGTCTGACTAGAACTATGAACACACAGAACACACAGGGGTTGACATCTTACAGTGTTGGGAAGTTATGCCTACAGTGGCTGAACATCTCGACACTGTCCCAGGTGAAACAAAACTTAACTATTTTCTCATAAGGCATGGCTCATAGGGATTTTTTGTTAGGTCCCCAGAAGCCACGTCGCATGCGCTTTTTGTATGCTATTTACAACAAGCTATGGAAAATCTCTCAACAGGAGGACTGAGAGACTATGCGAGATTGATAGGGTTAACCTAGAAAAGGCTTAGGCAGTGGTTGACAATGGTATGACCACACTATCATCCAGGATTTATTCACTGGGCAACATTGTGCCCTTTGCTATAGATATAATGGAACAGGATATGCCTATTCTTCAACATTCAAAAACAACAGGAGAGGAAGGGATCAACACGGCTAGTCCCCTCGGTTAAATATCAATAAACAACGAAGCCAGTGTATAATAAGGGGGCACTCAAATCAATGTGGTACATCAATCAATCGAGCCACAAACCTCAGATTCCCTGTGAACCGTTATGTTCATTTGGAATATGCTTGGCAACAACAGAATAATACCCAGTGGGTATGAAAAGCCCTCACTCACCAACCTGGTCGGTGACATGCTTCATCATCGGGCTTCCACTGGGACGACCGAATGTCATCCCAGTGTGCTGCGACGCCAGGTTACTGCGGAGCTGGGTTGGTTGTGTGGGGAAAGTGAATTTAAAATAACCAATTAAGTCAAAAAAGAAACTTTATTAATTTTGCTTAAAAGGCAAGAAATAAAAAGGAGTGAGGGTCAAAAAAATCGAAGACCTGGTTCACTCCGTGGCGGTCAACATGTTTCTGCCTCAGAGATTGTTAATCGGGCATTCGTCAGGACCAGGGGGGGATGTGCGTAGACCCGGTGGTGTGCACGCTCTAAGGTACACCCAACCGTGGGCTAATGTGTGAAAAATCAAAAAAAGCACACTAAATAGTGTGACCTCCGCCAGATAAGTTAATGTGGGGAGAGGAACGAGTTTACTCTGATGGTTACAATTGACAAACAAACACAAAGACAAAACATAAAAGAATCATTAATGTCTGTCACACAAAACGGGCTCAATTGATCAGCACAATAAAACTGATGTGCTCAAAGGACAAGTGAGTGCCTTTAGGTCTACCACAGGTGCAGTAAATTGTGAGAAATTGTGCACCTAGGTATAGTAAAATATAGGTGTAAGGACAATGGTTCGTCGTCCTCTCAGTAGTGACTAGAAGTCAATGATCGGAACGCAGGTGAAATGTAGTGGTGACACTCAATGCGTAAAATCGCGCTAGGGATAGAGTTGACTGCACGCGATGCTTATATGCAGAAGAAAAGGGGACGGGTCTTACAACGAGGCCTGTCCGTTGGAAGCCTCATGGGTCCCGGTAGGGGGGTAGGAGCAATATGGCACACCCTGCATCAAAGAGGAGAAGGAAGAAGGACAGAGTTCGTGTCAGTATCACGAACAAGTGAGAAAGCGAAAAATCGCTTACCTTGTTGGTTGAGGAGCGGTTTAGTATTACTTACGCCCTTGCTGCTCTCAACCCGCGTTATGCCTAAACAGCCTCTTGCTGCCGGGCCCGGAGAGTAATGCACCTTGAGCGGGCGTGTTCTTAAAAGGGACCTCGAGGTGAATCCCCGGCGAAGTGGAGAGATGAGAGCTTGACCCTGATAGGGTGAGTAGCTCAGGCTCGCTAGCTGATTGGCCCATAGGGAGCCAATCAGAGCGGCGAAAACGAGAAAGGCAAGAGAGTTCGTTGCGCTTAGTAGCGATGGCAACGAAGGGATCGGAGTGTGAAGTACCGTCAAACTTTATTGACACCAGCGCTATGGGGGTCTGAACAGACCGAAAGCAAAACCCCGTGCGTGTGCAGCTTAGCTTAAGTAAAGAAACGGATACCTTAGACCGTTATTGGCACATGAACTGGGGAGTCTAAACGGACCAGAAACAAAGCCCCGTGTGTGTGCAACTCAGCTTAAGTACAGAAACGAAGGTGAAATTGACTGGAGTGATGTTATGGGCACGCGCTGGAATTCAGAGATATCTGATAATGCGTGCATGGACGACCAGTGGTGAATCATATTTAGCAATGGAACAAAAAGATTACCAATTCGTAATCAATTTAGAAGTAATCAATTAAGACGACATATACCCCTAGGCCAAATGGTGTTGGCAGATGGTGGAGAATGTTGGTAAAAATAGGGGGTATTATTTATAGTGAGTGGTGATAAACAAGAAAGTGGGGGACATTAAAGGATATTACCCCAAGGGACATTGTCATTGAGTCCGTGGAGGCTAGTCCCCAAACGGTACACCCACCTCTGTTCCCTTTCGAACAGCACTTTGGGGATGTTATAACCGCTTGATATCTCTTCTATCACTGTCCATCTCAGATCGTTGGTAGTGTGGTTTGCAGAGAGAAAATGTTCGCTCATTCTGGTTGTGGTGCGTTTGCACCTAATGTTACTGCGGTGTTCACATATCCGGAGTCGCACCTTTCGTGTCGTCATCCCTACATATCGTAGGTCGCAGGGGCAGGTAATGAGGTAGACCACATTCATAGTGTTGCAATTTGTGTGGCCCCTTTGGGTCCAGGTCTTGTTAGGTTCTAGCTCAAGGGTTTTGCTATGTGTGGTCAGGTGGCATACACTGCAGTCAGAGCAGGGGAAATGCCCAGTGACCTTAGGGAGGCCCCAAGCTTCCGTTATAGATCTCATTGGGGTTTCACGTGGCAACAGTGGTCGTGTGTGTACTAGATTGTTGCGGAGGCTTTGTGCGCGTTTAAATGAGAAGAGGGGTTTGTCCCAGTTGCGGTTTGCGCTGTTAATTATACCCCAATGTTTGTTGATGGTCTTTTTGAGTTGATTAGAAAGGGAACAGTATGTGGTGACACACGTAAGTGGGATAGAGGCAGTATCCTTTGTGTAGTCTGTTAGGAGTACATCCCTCTGTTGGTTTCTTGCACGTTTGTAGCTTCTGGATAGGAGGGGTGAGGGATACCCTCTCATACTCAGTTTAGTAGTTAGATCCTGAGATTGGCTCTTGAAATCACTCAGGGTGGTGCAATTCCGACGTAAGCGGAGATATTGTCCGTAGGGTAGATTTTCCCTTAGTGGACGCGGGTGAAAACTGGTGAATTCGAGGAGATTGTTTCTTGAGGTGGGTTTGTAATAGGTCCTGGTTTGAAAGGACCCTCGTACTTTTGTTATCACCACGTCCAGAAATACAACCTCAGTGTCGTCATATGTATGGGTGAACCTCAGATGTGGGTTCAGGGTATTGATCCATTGTAGGAAGGATTGGAGGGTATTGTCACTACCTTGCCAGATCAGGAGCACATCATCAATGTAGCGCTTCCATAGGGCTATGGAAGAGCGATAGGGGTTTGAATTAGGGAGGATGAACTTCTGTTCAAAAGCATAGACGTACAGTCCCGCTACACTTGGAGCAAAGGTACTCCCCATGGAAGTACCCGTGGTTTGGAGGAAGAGTTGACCCTTGAACTCAAAGAAGTTTCTCTTCAAGGCTAGAGTGGCACACTGTAACACGAACTCTTTAGTTGTGTGGTATTCCCAGGGAATCGAGTCTAGAGATTCTTCCAGGACCCTGATGGTTTCGTCCTGGGGAATGCTTGTGTATAAGCTCTCTATGTCCAACGTTGCCAGTATAGTGTGTTCTGAACATGTCGTGTTATTGAGTAATTTCAGAAGGTCCTTTGTATCCTTTAGATAGGTGGTCGATTTCTGGACCAAAGGTTTTAAAAAATGGTCACAGAACTGGGAAAGAGGTTCAAGCAGAGAGTCGATCCCCGAGACAATGGGACGTCCGGGTGGAGGGACTCTCTCTTTATGAATTTTAGGGAGTGTATAAAAGTAGGGGGTCTTCCCCGGGCCTTCTGTAAGGAATCGTGCTTCGGCTCTGGTAATGACACCCTGTGTTTGTGCCTCTTCGACCACATTAAAGATCTCTCTTTTTAGCCCCTCAGATGGATCATTGGGCAGTGGTGTATAGTTGAGGCGGTCGTTCAGTAGGCGGAGGCATTCCTGATCGTAATCGGTAGAGTTGAGGAGCACCACCGCGCCTCCCTTGTCTGCTGGTTTTATAGTCAGGGTTTTGTCCGCACGGAGAGAGGTGATCGCTCTATACTCTTCCGCTCTCAAATTTTTAAAGGTAGTTGGGCTGATAGTATTCTCAATTTCAGAAAAGACTGCTCTTTCGAAGGTAGTGATCTCCACAGGGATAGTGTGTGGAGGGGGATTGAAAGTCGACGGTGGTCGGAAGGGGGTATCCCCTACGTCCAGGTCGTTATCATTGTTCACTCGACTTTCGAAAAAAGCTTTGAGTTTGAGCTTCCTAAAAAATGCTGCCAATTCGCAGTGAAGGCGAAATTTGTCAGGGCGGGCTGAAGGAACAAAACCCAATCCCTTTTCCAAAACCGACCTCTCAGGGTCTGTCAAGGTCTTATTTGACAAATTGACGATCAGGCTGTTGAAGTGCTCGGTCCCGAGGCCAGCAGTTCCTGGGCTTGTTTGCTCCGTGTGTGGTTTCCCACTGGATCGTCTTGTACCCAGTGTACTCTTTGGTTGTTCCCTCTCCGCCGGCCTTTTCCCCTTTGGCCCCTCTCTAAAAAATGGGGCTTACTAGTCACCAACGCCCCACGCATCTTTCTGGAGGATCCCACATTCAGAAAAGACTGGGCTATGATAGCATGGCACTGTACTAGAGACTGGTTAGTCTTAATCATTAAAACAGCCGTCCGACTTTCTGAGGCGATTATGATTGAGATTACTCAAACTGAAACACAATTCAAAGCCACACTCACTGGTTTCAAAAAAAGACTTGATGAACTTAACAAGGACATCAACGAGTACAAAGACAACCTCACACAAAGTAAGATTAACCAATTTCAGAAAGACCTCAAAAAATTTGAATTTAACAAAGTATACCCGTATGCTGACCCGGCCTTTGTGTCCACACGTAGGACCGAAATGAACTCCTACGGGACAGACGATGATTCCTCAAACAGCAGTGGCTCAAGCAGCGGCAGCACCAGACCATCAAGAAGGGGTAGACAAAGAGGAAGGTCACGTCCCTTCCTTAATCAAGCGCCCTGGGTAAGCTTCCCCCAACAACAAGGTGCTATGGGCCCACAACCCATACCTTTCAATTACCCATTTGGTCCGCAGATGGGTTGGAATCCAGGGTTTACTTCCCCAATGTACCCCCCCAACCCCTTTCCACAGCCCCATTTTTTAGAGAGGGGCCAAAGGGGAAAAGGCCGGCGGAGAGGGAACAACCAAAGAGTACACTGGGTACAAGACGATCCAGTGGGAAACCACACACGGAGCAAACAAGCCCAGGAACTGCTGGCCTCGGGACCGAGCACTTCAACAGCCTGATCGTCAATTTGTCAAATAAGACCTTGACAGACCCTGAGAGGTCGGTTTTGGAAAAGGGATTGGGTTTTGTTCCTTCAGCCCGCCCTGACAAATTTCGCCTTCACTGCGAATTGGCAGCATTTTTTAGGAAGCTCAAACTCAAAGCTTTTTTCGAAAGTCGAGTGAACAATGATAACGACCTGGACGTAGGGGATACCCCCTTCCGACCACCGTCGACTTTCAATCCCCCTCCACACACTATCCCTGTGGAGATCACTACCTTCGAAAGAGCAGTCTTTTCTGAAATTGAGAATACTATCAGCCCAACTACCTTTAAAAATTTGAGAGCGGAAGAGTATAGAGCGATCACCTCTCTCCGTGCGGACAAAACCCTGACTATAAAACCAGCAGACAAGGGAGGCGCGGTGGTGCTCCTCAACTCTACCGATTACGATCAGGAATGCCTCCGCCTACTGAACGACCGCCTCAACTATACACCACTGCCCAATGATCCATCTGAGGGGCTAAAAAGAGAGATCTTTAATGTGGTCGAAGAGGCACAAACACAGGGTGTCATTACCAGAGCCGAAGCACGATTCCTTACAGAAGGCCCGGGGAAGACCCCCTACTTTTATACACTCCCTAAAATTCATAAAGAGAGAGTCCCTCCACCCGGACGTCCCATTGTCTCGGGGATCGACTCTCTGCTTGAACCTCTTTCCCAGTTCTGTGACCATTTTTTAAAACCTTTGGTCCAGAAATCGACCACCTATCTAAAGGATACAAAGGACCTTCTGAAATTACTCAATAACACGACATGTTCAGAACACACTATACTGGCAACGTTGGACATAGAGAGCTTATACACAAGCATTCCCCAGGACGAAACCATCAGGGTCCTGGAAGAATCTCTAGACTCGATTCCCTGGGAATACCACACAACTAAAGAGTTCGTGTTACAGTGTGCCACTCTAGCCTTGAAGAGAAACTTCTTTGAGTTCAAGGGTCAACTCTTCCTCCAAACCACGGGTACTTCCATGGGGAGTACCTTTGCTCCAAGTGTAGCGGGACTGTACGTCTATGCTTTTGAACAGAAGTTCATCCTCCCTAATTCAAACCCCTATCGCTCTTCCATAGCCCTATGGAAGCGCTACATTGATGATGTGCTCCTGATCTGGCAAGGTAGTGACAATACCCTCCAATCCTTCCTACAATGGATCAATACCCTGAACCCACATCTGAGGTTCACCCATACATATGACGACACTGAGGTTGTATTTCTGGACGTGGTGATAACAAAAGTACGAGGGTCCTTTCAAACCAGGACCTATTACAAACCCACCTCAAGAAACAATCTCCTCGAATTCACCAGTTTTCACCCGCGTCCACTAAGGGAAAATCTACCCTACGGACAATATCTCCGCTTACGTCGGAATTGCACCACCCTGAGTGATTTCAAGAGCCAATCTCAGGATCTAACTACTAAACTGAGTATGAGAGGGTATCCCTCACCCCTCCTATCCAGAAGCTACAAACGTGCAAGAAACCAACAGAGGGATGTACTCCTAACAGACTACACAAAGGATACTGCCTCTATCCCACTTACGTGTGTCACCACATACTGTTCCCTTTCTAATCAACTCAAAAAGACCATCAACAAACATTGGGGTATAATTAACAGCGCAAACCGCAACTGGGACAAACCCCTCTTCTCATTTAAACGCGCACAAAGCCTCCGCAACAATCTAGTACACACACGACCACTGTTGCCACGTGAAACCCCAATGAGATCTATAACGGAAGCTTGGGGCCTCCCTAAGGTCACTGGGCATTTCCCCTGCTCTGACTGCAGTGTATGCCACCTGACCACACATAGCAAAACCCTTGAGCTAGAACCTAACAAGACCTGGACCCAAAGGGGCCACACAAATTGCAACACTATGAATGTGGTCTACCTCATTACCTGCCCCTGCGACCTACGATATGTAGGGATGACGACACGAAAGGTGCGACTCCGGATATGTGAACACCGCAGTAACATTAGGTGCAAACGCACCACAACCAGAATGAGCGAACATTTTCTCTCTGCAAACCACACTACCAACGATCTGAGATGGACAGTGATAGAAGAGATATCAAGCGGTTATAACATCCCCAAAGTGCTGTTCGAAAGGGAACAGAGGTGGGTGTACCGTTTGGGGACTAGCCTCCACGGACTCAATGACAATGTCCCTTGGGGTAATATCCTTTAATGTCCCCCACTTTCTTGTTTATCACCACTCACTATAAATAATACCCCCTATTTTTACCAACATTCTCCACCATCTGCCAACACCATTTGGCCTAGGGGTATATGTCGTCTTAATTGATTACTTCTAAATTGATTACGAATTGGTAATCTTTTTGTTCCATTGCTAAATATGATTCACCACTGGTCGTCCATGCACGCATTATCAGATATCTCTGAATTCCAGCGCGTGCCCATAACATCACTCCAGTCAATTTCACCTTCGTTTCTGTACTTAAGCTGAGTTGCACACACACGGGGCTTTGTTTCTGGTCCGTTTAGACTCCCCAGTTCATGTGCCAATAACGGTCTAAGGTATCCGTTTCTTTACTTAAGCTAAGCTGCACACGCACGGGGTTTTGCTTTCGGTCTGTTCAGACCCCCATAGCGCTGGTGTCAATAAAGTTTGACGGTACTTCACACTCCGATCCCTTCGTTGCCATCGCTACTAAGCGCAACGAACTCTCTTGCCTTTCTCGTTTTCGCCGCTCTGATTGGCTCCCTATGGGCCAATCAGCTAGCGAGCCTGAGCTACTCACCCTATCAGGGTCAAGCTCTCATCTCTCCACTTCGCCGGGGATTCACCTCGAGGTCCCTTTTAAGAACACGCCCGCTCAAGGTGCATTACTCTCCGGGCCCGGCAGCAAGAGGCTGTTTAGGCATAACGCGGGTTGAGAGCAGCAAGGGCGTAAGTAATACTAAACCGCTCCTCAACCAACAAGGTAAGCGATTTTTCGCTTTCTCACTTGTTCGTGATACTGACACGAACTCTGTCCTTCTTCCTTCTCCTCTTTGATGCAGGGTGTGCCATATTGCTCCTACCCCCCTACCGGGACCCATGAGGCTTCCAACGGACAGGCCTCGTTGTAAGACCCGTCCCCTTTTCTTCTGCATATAAGCATCGCGTGCAGTCAACTCTATCCCTAGCGCGATTTTACGCATTGAGTGTCACCACTACATTTCACCTGCGTTCCGATCATTGACTTCTAGTCACTACTGAGAGGACGACGAACCATTGTCCTTACACCTATATTTTACTATACCTAGGTGCACAATTTCTCACAATTTTCTGCACCTGTGGTAGACCTAAAGGCACTCACTTGTCCTTTGAGCACATCAGTTTTATTGTGCTGATCAATTGAGCCCGTTTTGTGTGACAGACATTAATGATTCTTTTATGTTTTGTCTTTGTGTTTGTTTGTCAATTGTAACCATCAGAGTAAACTCGTTCCTCTCCCCACATTAACTTATCTGGCGGAGGTCACACTATTTAGTGTGCTTTTTTTGATTTTTCACACATTAGCCCACGGTTGGGTGTACCTTAGAGCGTGCACACCACCGGGTCTACGCACATCCCCCCCTGGTCCTGACGAATGCCCGATTAACAATCTCTGAGGCAGAAACATGTTGACCGCCACGGAGTGAACCAGGTCTTCGATTTTTTTGACCCTCACTCCTTTTTATTTCTTGCCTTTTAAGCAAAATTAATAAAGTTTCTTTTTTGACTTAATTGGTTATTTTAAATTCACTTTCCCCACACAACCAACCCAGCTCCGCAGTAACCTGGCGTCGCAGCACACTGGGATGACATTCGGTCGTCCCAGTGGAAGCCCGATGATGAAGCATGTCACCGACCAGGTTGGTGAGTGAGGGCTTTTCATACCCACTGGGTATTATTCTGTTGTTGCCAAGCATATTCCAAATGAACATAACGGTTCACAGGGAATCTGAGGTTTGTGGCTCGATTGATTGATGTACCACATTGATTTGAGTGCCCCCTTATTATACACTGGCTTCGTTGTTTATTGATATTCTTCAACATTGACAATTGCGATCCATTCTATTATTAAGCTGGACGCTACAATCATTGTAATCTAGCCACTTGCCCTGGCGTTACATCAACAGTACAAGACTATTCTCGGTATACAATCTAAAGGAGAGACAGGTGGTAATGGCACAAAGAGATGCAAAATATATCATGTTGTAAATTGAGAAATTGGACCAATTACCTTTCACTGTGGCTGAGTCACCTTCCACAGAATGGTTAATCCATGGCTATATTACACTGCTAGTCACGACATTCCAATTTCAATACTGTCTACAGTGTCACCAGGTAGGTAAATATGAAGCGATGGGAGACGGATACATACATGAGTACTGGGAATTACCGTACAGATTTAGATGCAGGAATATGTTCAAACTGTGAAAATGCCTTAAGTGGTTCCCTAGATTGAAAAGACATTTCGCTTCAAAGAGCCTGTAATGCTTCAGTTGCTAACTTGTCATGTCACTTGAAGGGTTCCTCAGCTGCTGTGATTCATCCGGTGATTGAGTTGCTTTTGAATGGGGGGGAATTTGACGCTGAATGATCAAGGCTGTTGTGGGATGGTACCAGGCTTCCCAGATCAATTTAAAGTAAGTTCCAGTGTTACTTGTTTTATGCAAGTATTGTTTCCACCAACCCACTCAGTTAGGGAGGCAACACTATGGCCTTCATTGAATGTTTCCTTTATACGGTTTGTTTCTATGAGCAGACTGAAAGCCATGCTTTTGCAGAAAGATGTGGCCTGAACTTCAGACCGAGAGACTTTTGCTCTCCAGGTTGCAAGGTCTTTATCGGAGATACAATCACTAGTCCGTACGAACTTCCCACTCCATTTTGGGGAAATGGTTCATTGTATCTTTAACATGTCTGATACGAGGGGGATCGTGCACCTGTTTAAAATCATAGGTTCTGGACTATTGAGCACCTTTCAGACAATCTTCGAGTTATTCCAGCATTTATACACTCCGTATCAGGAAGCGTTTAGGGGGGCTTCTGCCGATCCTACTACTTGTAGTGGGTATCCTGGTTTTAATTTTCATGCTACGCCCAGTTCCTCGAGAGATGGGAAAAGCACTAATGATGCAGTATTGCCGTGAACGCATGGTACTCCATCTGGGCACACCTCGACTTATGCAGCTAAGCGAGCATTGGTTCCCATCGTTCAGACCAGTCTGGATTGACTGCATTTTCCCTGTGTTCCGCTGCATATTCTGCAGATACGAATGCGTGATGGACATATGTCTGACCCTTCTAACGGTTGGGCCACCGGACATAGATGTACTACTGGACTCCTTAAAGGCCCACGTGTATCAGTGTCCAGAGCGTATTCCCATGTTAATGACGGCATTCTTGGAGCCTCAACAGGATGCTTCAGCTCCTGTTGAACGGACAACGGCTCTACAACAGGCTCACAGGTATAAAGTGCTTCCTCAATGGCTGCTGTGGGAACTGAAGAAAATCACCTTAGCTCCATTGACCTGATACAAGAGGTCTTACAGGGACCGTCGTCTGCAAATGTGAACGACAGTGATGTTGCGTCTTCCAAACAGGACACAAACATTTGGTTCTCCGTGTGAAGGGAAAAAATTCAGCCCTTTCTCTAAAACAAGCCAAATTGGAATGAGAAAACATCGCTTTTGATTTATTTTTCTGCTCTCACAGGGCACCCTGGCTTTCAATGTGCTTGGTTGGTCTGATCATATATTGACTATTTAGTGGACTTCTAGAACTTTAAAATAGCATTTTTTTTCCATATATCATGTTTTAGATGTTTTTAGAAACTGGTTTTTATGACAATGTTTTTATGCTTTTTAGCAAGCATGCTTTTAACATTAGTTGACCTTATCGACCTTCGGATGAGGAGTGGGTGCTATGTACCCCGAAGCAGGCCTAAGCAGCTAAATGATCTTTCACCTACCTTTGTCCTACCTTGTTTTGCATTTATAACACAGAGAGAGGGCCCCAAGACCAAAGGAGAGGGGTACCAGTAACGACCTTAGTCACAAAAGCCAACCTCCTTTGGATATATGTACTTCATCAACCAATGATCCACACAATCCTCACATTCACAGGATGAGAATGGACATCAAAAATGTAATCAAAAGGACCGAGTAAAAAAAAAAATGTTAACACAAATTTATTCAAAATTCACATATAGTCACATATATCACAAAATATATAACACATAATATAAAAAATATTTTTTTTACAATATTAAAAAAGTTTTTTTTTTTAAACTTAATGACAGATAAAATCAACAATAATCATATAACACAGTACATATGCAAATTGGGAAAGAAAAGAAGGACAAATAAATCCTATTAAAACGAGGATATCACCAAATCAAAGATCCATCAGTTGTCACCACAATGAAGAATAATCCAAATATATAAGTCACAAAACCATTGTCATCACAGATTTTGTATGATTTCCTCTCATTAAAGCATCAACGCGTTTCGGTGGGCACTAATACACAGCCAACACCTTCTTCAGGAATTTTATCATAAGATCCCAATCCAAGTATATATACATATAAAAAATAGTTATTGTATGGAAAACAATCTCCTTTATATGTTGTGCCAGGATTTCTCTTACATGAACCCAAGCCGCTGCTTCACAGACAGTCACTAGAAAGCCTTTTATACGTTTCTTATCGGCTTGAGTCAACCGCCCCCCTAGGGTCAATCAACTATTCAGATGCGATCCTTATGGGTATATACCTCATAGGAGTATAAGACATCTAATATTTGTATTGTAGGTCTTCAACACGAATAATGGATGTAAGAACGTCCCAAAACTGGGATCAGTTAAATCACAGTATTTCGCCTGATCTGGTCCGTGGATAGAATTCTTCCGATCTGATACCTTGCTTTGCATAATGGTTTAGCACTGACCTTTTACCCATTTATGTGCTAAATAAAGGTAGATCGGAACTAGCCTCATTGACTATGCAGGAGGATTCGCAGAAAAGTTCCATGCACATGACGTACATAACAGGATTAACATACTCTGTATCAAAGTCATGGTCATCTTCAACCTAGGGCAAAATAACTACTTTGCATAATTGCAGGTATTGATTTAGGCTCAGTTACATAATCCTACTCACAACATATCGATTGTGGTAGGAACCCCAACACTATCTTTATGGTATAAAAGATCCATACTTTTATTAGAAAGACAGAGCAGACGCTTCCACGCTGATACGGAGAGCTCCAGCACTCAGTGGTCTGACATCCCTTGCAGGGTGTCCAACTCGTGACCAAGATGGGGTCCTTCGTAATGCGGTTGGCTCTTTCCTAGGGGATTCTTGGCTTTACACCTACATACATGCTAGGTACACTTAGGTAGGGTTAGCATCTTAGGATTACTGTCATGTTTATATGCCTGCATATATTCACTGTTTTAGCACCATGGTAGAATTCTACCTTTTATTTACTCTGTGGGTGCTTGTAATCTTTTACTTTTGCTTCGGTCTAATGATTAGCGCGGCACACCTGTTTTATTCTAGAATGACTCTGGTTCAATAAATATTTATTGAAAACATCCCCAACGTTTATTCTGTGTTTCTCTCTGAGACTAAGTGAGTGTGATTGATTGAGCAAAAAATACTGTACTGTTTCCACGATCTCTGAAGGATCAAGGGTTGTCATGTTCGATAGTTGCCAGAAACTATTCGCTACTTGGTAACGTTAGGGGCCTTATGGTGGCACTGTGAGCTAGCTGTTCTAAAGGCTAACATATCCTTTGGGGGGGTCCGGAATCAGTCTATACACCAATCCCATAGTTTATTTTATCTAAACGCGCAGATCCTATGGATGCTTAGGACCTACACGATACAAAGAGCCCGCAAAAAAAACACAAAATTAGTTTCTGGTTTGCTAGCAAGACATACAAGTTGGCATTGGTCTATGCTCAAACAACACCTCCCGATAAGCATAGGATTATTTTAGTAAATGTGTTTTATTAACGTTTGAAGAAATTCAATAGCAGTGGTACAACAGCACTGTCATCATAGTATAGTAACATTATCAAAACTACCACCTCCCCATTGACACAGTGAGCCTAAGCACTTTGTTCTGCCAGAGATGTCACAATAAAATTTCATCAAACATTTGTTGTGTCTTTATTAATCCCTTCCACCTCATCTATTCCCTTCTGTGATTTTGCACATTAAAATAATATTTTTTATTAGACAAAACAGACAGATTGCCTGTCGCCTACCAGGACATGTCCACTCTCTTCATCCCCCTTCCATATACAAAAGTACTGGTTGCCAGACCCGTATGAGGCTATGTATTTATACACGTGGCTTCTTAACGTTTCCGAGGCCATGGTGGTCCATGTGTGCCAGTACCAGATGTGCCATTATGTCTCTACATTTGTCTCCAATGTTTAGCAATAGTCATTCTTGCTATAAGCAGAAGTTGATAAGCCTGTCAGCAATTACTGGGCATTCTTCCCTCTCATCCTGCAGGGCGCATACCCAGGATGCTGACTTCTTGGTCAGCTGGTATTTGGATACCAATTATTTTCATTATGACTGCCAATACTTTATTCCAAAATCATTGTCTCTTGGGACAGACTCACCACACGTGTAAGGGTGTGCCCACCTGGCCACCTCCCCTCCAGCATTCATATATGGCCATTTAAGGAATCATCTAAGTTATCGGCTGTTAGATTCCATTCAGCCATCACTTTAGTGTGGATTCTCGCGATGCACAGATAAATTATATTTATTTATGTTCCTCCTTAGTAGTTCCCATCTTATAAGAAGTATGTCGCGCTATAAGGCATTGAAACATTTCTGCGTATATGTCAAGGAGGATGCTGTATGAGGTGAGCTTAAATATTTATAGATGGCTAATATCCACCCTTTGGTGCCATATGTGATAAGTAATTTTTCCCCTTGTGTGCGCAGCTGTATGGCAGTTCCTTTTTCATTTGTGGCTGAAGAACCCTATGACCAATCTGCTGGTACTAAAATCTTTTCTTTTCAGGGAGGTTTACAGTCTACAAATGATCTAATGTCCAATATCATTTGATAGCCCCCCGCTATCCATTGCAGATGGGAAGTCTGTCCTAATGCTGGTTAACCAGAACAGACGTTAGGGAAGAGGTAACAGTTGTGATATTGTGTGTGAGTGTCACTTTGTCCCAGTCCTCGAGTATTGTACTAGTGATCTGGCTACAATATGCATTTTTTGGTCTGTATTTATACAGAATCCAAATTATGCCCCAAAGGGACCTTCTACTAGAGCCCTATCCATATTGAACGAATAGTCATTTGATTTCCCTTTAGACAACTCTCCAATTGTTCTAAGCTGTTGTGCTTCGTTATAGTTCATGATGTGTGGGAAGCCAAGGCCTCTTTTTTCTTTTGGTGTAAGCAGCACTTTTGAAGCCACTCTCGAAGTCAGATCTTTCTAGCATATCTAGTGTGGACATCTCAATATGAAGGGGCAGTTCCTGCAAAATATACAACTGCAGAATTAAATTCATTTTCACTGCTGCAAGAGATGTATTATTGACCCTACTCATCTAAGTCAGACTTGATCTCATTCCATAGTGGATGGATGTTAGCTTGGAACCATCCTGAGAGTAAGTAGGTGATATTCACTCCTAAGTATCTAATTGCCATAGTAGTAATTTAGGAGGGTATATGTGTCCAAAGATGTTGAATGTCTCAGTTTGGGATACCCAGGGACAAGGATTCAGATTTTGTTTCATTGACATTATACCATGAAACTTTTCCATATTCGCTAAGAAGACAAGGGAAAGGTGGTATGGAATCTCTGGGCTCCAGCATAGAGAGGAGTATATCATCTGCGAATAGCGATATTTTATGATCCACCTGGTTAAATTAAAAGCCTTTTTCTGGTGGCGTTATAGCGTACTTTAATAGCTAATGCCATAGCATAAAGTAAGGTGGATAGGAGGCATCTCTGTCTTCTACCCATTTGTAAGTACAATATGTCAGAGACGGAGCCATATGTCAGCAATCAGGCTGTCGGGGCCTGCTATGCCGCCGTATCCATCTGTTTAAATATATCCCAAAATCTTGAATCGGCATAACACTGCTCTGATAAATAGCCAGTCCACCCAGCTAAAGTTTTTTTTTGCACCTAGTGCTTAAAGAGCCCCTTTCAGTGCGTTGTGCTTGGCCCTTCGGTAACGGTGAGCAATACAGTGGTTGCTATGAAAGGGTTGCCTTCCTTTTATGAAAGTGGATTGATCCTCGTCGATTAACTGAGGAGGAATTTATGTCAGCCACATTCCTCACACATTCTTGTATATCTTTATGGTTCTGTTCAATAGTATGATCAACCTGTAGGCTAAGCACTCCTTGGCTGGGTTAGGAAGTATCACTTTACTAGCATCCTGCATCAATGGGGTGACTCTATTGGTCTTAAGGAATGAGTTGAAAATCTCCTTCAGTATTTGTGCATGTTTAGTTTGTAGAGTATACAAAATTCGCCATCAGAGCCTGGGGATTTGTTGGACTTGAGGGTTTTGATGACAGCGTTAATCTCAGATTCTTTAATGATGGATTTCTGATCCTTGAGTTGTTCGCCTGTAAATATAATTATTTAAAAGAGTTTGTTTGGAATCTGCAAGAGAAGTTTGTAGATTGATTTGTATACATGTGAGAACTTGCATAACTTTGGAATATGGGCCCTGAGGTTGAGCATTCTGTGTCCAGGCAGCCACAGCTTCCTCGTTTATTCAAGATAAACCTCATGCCAGGCCCAAACTTTCCTTTTTAATACATATAAGCCACCCCTAAGGTAGGCCCTACACAGCCCAGAGGGCAGGGCACAATGTATTTAAAAAGTTGGACATGTACTTTTAAGTTTTACATGTCATGGTAGTGAAAAACTCCTACTTGTCTTTCACAACTGCAAGGCCTACCTCTCCCATAGGATAACACTAGGTTACCGTATCACATTTTATAAGTGATAACTTTCAATTGGGAGAAGACAGAGGTCGAAATTGAGGTCTAAAGAATTGTAATTAAAAGCCCTCTTTAATGGTAAAGATGGATTTGTACTCACAATTCTGAAAATGCCACTTTTAGAAATGTGGCATTTGTCGTGTCCCCACCATTTGGTGTTTGTAACCTGTATCCTAGATCCGATTACTAGGCATAGTTTGCAGTTGTTCTTTGTGTATTGCTTCCAGACAGTGAGACAAAGTGAGGCATGGTGTTGGCAGGATGGGTCACTCTGACTTAATGATGGGGTGAAGGTGTAAACTATCACACTTGCACTCATACAAATGATTTGAAACTGGTCTTTTGTGACACCCAGACAAGCTGAGGCCAGGGCAGGGGGGCAGGAAACTCCAAGCACCTTTGGAGGATGGAAGCCCCAAAGCACTTCTCCTATTTCTTAGTGGGCACAAGGTATAAATGATGGACCTCAGACCCCAACTCTTTAGTACAATCTGGACCTGTGGAAGACTCCGAAGGGCTGCTGTGCCGTTTTGCTGCAAAAACCGACACTCTGCTGCCCTCCTGCCTGCGTAAGAAGCACTGGACCTGCATCCAGAACCCAGGAGTACCAGAGTGACTCCAACAGCTAGTTGGCTGGCATACTGATCAAAAGCCTCATGTACAGAACAGGCTTCCTCCATCAGCACCTGGACTCTGCCAGCTGTGAGTCTTGCCCTCCAAAGTGGTGCCACCTCAGTCCTGAACCCCTTGAAGTAGGCATGCTCTGCTAGCCAAGCAGTGGTCTCCATCGGAACCGACGGAAATTGACATGAAGCCCTGCAAAGTCTAGCGCATAACTGTCACCCTTATCAGATTCGACACAGAGCGACCCAAAACCCAGCAAAACTTCGCTGCACAGCCGACAGCTTAATCTAAACCGACGCAAAGACTCACCAGCTATGCGTCACAGCACACCGGAACCAAGCAATGCAGCGCAGAACACGCACAGGGATTTAAGATACTTTGCTCAGCGGGCTTAACTGGGTTTGTGTAGCTAGCCCACGCTCCATCGTGGGTAGCTTGAACTTTTGACTTTGCCCAGATATCCACAGTTGCTGCTTTGTACAGCTATTTTCACGTAAAGTTTTAAAATGGCATAACTCCAGTTCTACTGATTGGATTTTTGTTGTTTTTGATCTTATTAACTTATTACATTTTACTCTATTGTTCTAAATTGGTGTGGGATTTTTCTTGTGTTGTGCTTCACTTTATTACTGTTGGAAGTGCTGCATAAATACTTTACCCATTGCCTCTAAGTTAAGCCTGGCTGCTTTTGTGCCCAGCTAACAAAGGGTTAAGTACAGGTTGATTTGGGTTTGCTTGTGACTTGACCCTGACAAGAATTGTGGTTGCTGCTGGAGTAGTATTTTACCCCCCGGTGCTCTGGCCCCCTCCCAGGGCCTGTAACTGATCCTTGCTTCTAGTAGTTAAGGACGTACTGTAGGAGCAGCTAGGTTTGTATGGGCGTATTTTATTAATGTTATAGACAAGGTCCGAACAGAGGCTACTGAAAACCTCTAGTCAAAAGTAAATTAACAAAGAAACGAAACTAAAGTCCTCCAGGAAGGTAAGTGAGCGAAGCCCCAGGTCTGGTGGTCATTTCTTCGGGTCCCTCTCCTCCCGTCCGCTTTACGTCAGCTTCTTAGGGGTTCTCTTGTAAAGGTGGCGTCCCCGGGAGACAAAGGAAACAAAAGAACAACCTACCGTCAGTAATAGTCTTTCATAAGATGTGATAAACCCTCCACCTGCTTGTGCTATCACCACGATTTGTGAGGGCGGGGAGTCGTGAGGGACAGGTCGGTCCTGGCTAGTGCCCCGTTTCCGGTGTCCTCCCTGCTTTCCCCCTCCCCGTCAAGCGCTTCAAGTAACTCAGGAAAGGCACTGACCTGAAGCTACAGTCCTCCAGGACTGTAGCATGGGGTGTCTCGGCGTCCTGATTCTCCCTGGGACGACTGGACACTAGAGCGGTGCCTGCTGGAACCCCACGGCGCTTCTGCTCTTCCTCTCCGGTGCTCCCTCGCTGCGGCCTGCTAGCCTGGATTCTCCCTGGGTCTGCTCCGCGTCCTCCTGCTTCCCTTGATGTCTCTCCCACTTCGTCCGTCGGCGTCTCTCTTGTCCCGGCGCGTGACGTCAGCTCCACGCCGGCCGGGAGGACTAGAGCGCTTCCCTCCTGAGGGTGGGACTCCGCCGCCGCCATCTTGAAGGGCACGGGAGACGAGTCTTCCGCATCGCCCGTATCACACCCCCTCAACCAACAACCCAATTTCTTACAGGGTTGGCATACGCATGGTGCTGCCTAATAAGGCCCCAGCTCCAATCCACCTCTGGAAGTGTGCTATAAATGAAGATCATTACCCATGGGGTAGAAAATAAACCACTAACGCGATTTCCTTGCAGAGCTGCTTACATCCCCTGTACCAATACTCCCTGAGGCTTTGCATGGGTTGTTTCCCATGCGTCGGTCGAAGTGACACTGTATGGAGGGTTTAATCTGCCTCGACTCTCTGACGTCCGCGGAGTGTTTCTCTATTTTCCGCTTCAGAACAGTTCTCCATGGTTTTGGGTGATCTTTCTCCTACGCTGGGCCTGCCATTCTCAAGAGCTTCTGGGCACCGCCATCTTGCTTTCACACTGTAAGTTCCTTGTGTGATCACCGAAGCCGCCCAATAAAGTACATAGGTTATGTAGCTTTGTAGGTGGCAGCGTTACTGGTGGTCAATTGTGCTGCATATCGCATAAAAAAATCAATTCTGGGGCGTGGCTAAGATGGCAGACGGGTGAGACATCTTTCCCCGTTTCTCCAGTTCCTCCGCTGGCATAGGAAGTATAATGGCTCGCAATCGTCCTGGCATAGTTATTGACCGATGCTGAAGGGTTGGGGGCAAGAGTGTGCTCCTATCTGCTGGCCTGAACCGAACCCGGACGGCTCCTTTGGTGGCTTTTGGGAGCGATCACCAGAGGCAGCGGGGCCAAGAAGAGGCACCAGCAGAGAGGTGCTCCAGGCTGGGCGGGCATGCAAATCGAGGCCACTGAGAAGTGGGAGAGGCACCAGTGGAAATCCTGCCCGGGCTGAATCGTGCTCCCACTTACAGGGGTGGCATCAGATGAGCCACTGGAACAGCGACACACCATCTCCGCACTTTGTGCTTCCGGGTTCCAGCGGGCAGCTCGTGCTGCCTCCCGGAGCTGAGCGTTATGCCAGGCCCGGGCCTTTGAATACGCCAGTACCTTCTGGCGACGACCTGAAACTGGGAGAGAGGAAGGCCCTTGAGATCTTTGGGGTAATGTCTGCCAGGGACCAGGTCACGGCAGCAGGTCCGCACCGGGGCCTATATATCCCGCAACGCCTGGGGACCTGGGTCCTCTGCCCTAACAAGCCCCTTGGGTTCGATCCTGCCACATCAGAATATCCTGCCCCAGGTCCCCACCCCCCAGGTGTGGTGGTGAACACTTGACTGGAGAGTTCCTCTGCCTGAATCAGCCTCCCTTTCACTTACCCAACCACTGGGGTATACTAAGCGCTGCACCAGGGACTCTTACTAATACCTTGGCTCCCTTATATCTGAATACAGCCTATAACAAGCTATGCACCCTACTATCTTCATCTGCCTGAATCTCCAACTTTTCTGCAGCCACCTGGAGTGGAAGCTGGCCTGCCCGGCAGATCACCTGTGATAGTTGATCTTCCTATCCACACTGTACATGTGCTTGGTCACCCGGGGCAGCGGGAACAGAACTGCATAGAGACGCGGCATGCCCTGCTCCCTAGAGCTATTGAATTTGGATACTGTCAGGGTGTTTTGATCACTTCCACCACATCGTACGGTGGAACTGCATGTGCAGATGTTGATTTGGTGAGTGCCCACTGGTGCCAGGTGCAATGGCAGAAGCCCGTTCAAAAAAGGACTGCAACCTTAAAAATATGCTCTCCAGGCCAACTGACGGTCCCTCTGGAGACCGCACCCCAACATCTAACCCAACTGAGCTGCAGGATGACGATGCTGCGGAGGAACTAGTGACTCGCTCCTTTGAGAAGAAGACCTGCAGGCGGTTAAAAAGGACCTTTCAATGATATAAAGGAGATGCGGAGAGATCTTGACAGCCTCAGGGATCATGTAGCCACATTGGAGGAGAAGAAAAACGGCCAGTAGGAAGATGTGGAGGTCCTACAGCAGGAATTCATCCGCCTCTACAATCAACAAATTGATCTTCAGGCCCATGCGGAGGACCTCGAAAACAGATCTTGTTGGAACGGCATTCAAATTAGAGGAATACCATCAGAAGCAGAGGGTGAGACTCATCAGCTACGTCACGGATCTCTTTCGTGCCATACAGAAGATCCCCCCGGACCTGGAGATTAAAATTGACCGAGCATACAGAGCTACCCTACCACGATTGGAGTCGGCCCCTCCCGCTGACATTTTGGTCTGCATCCACGATTTCCAGGTAAAGGAAATATTTTGCGCAGGGCTCGGGAGAGGCATCACCCATCACCTTCAGAGACAAAATACCAACACTCTATCAGGATCTGGCAGCAATTACCTTTCTTTTTTTTTATCGTTTTATAAAGCGCAGACTAGACCCGAAGATATCAGGTATCAGAGCGCTTTACATGAGCACAAGTTTCGTTAAACAAGGAAACATTCATTTTTTATTTATTGTTGTTAGGCACGGGGAGATTAAGTGATATGCCCAGAATCACAGGATGTTGAGCGTCACTGCCGAAACTGGAACCTGGTTCCCCAGCTTCGAAGTGAACCGTTCTAGCTGTAAGGCTACATCCTTGCCCCATAAAGGCGAGATTTACGACCAGCTACCTCCCACCTGCGGAACATAGGGGTGTCCTACTCATGGGGGTATCCGTTCTACCTCATCTTTTGCTTGGATGGAAAACTTTTTCAACTGCGTTCCCTGAAGGAAACATGTTGAGTTTTGGTCATAAACCTGGCTGCTGATGGATCACCATTGAAGACCTCCCCATCCCATTCAACGAACTGCCTACCTCGTTGACACAGATGCGGGGCGGGGGTGCTCGCCCGGACCATGCAACAATTGCCCAGGGACAGCAGGCAGTGATGGAGTCTTCAAGACATGGCTGGGCAAATAACTACCGCCATTCACACTGAGGGCTGGCTGGGTGGTGGGATGGGGGAACGGGAAACTGTGGACACTGTCTGAACCCTCTACACTGGACAATTTGGAACTGTAAGTCCATCCTCTTGATTGTGTGCCCATTTTCCCATTTGCATCTTTATTTGTTTTCTTGTTGAGGTTTTTTAGTCTATGGTAACACTCATTTCTACAGTGGTTACAACAGGGTACCTATATGGCATCAGCAAGGCCCAGGGGATGCAATAGTGGCTTTTTTACTAGACACAGAATTAAGTTCAATATTGCTCTCAGGCCTATTATGAAACATAATGATTGTCACCACCTTTAGGGTCCACACCCTTAATGTGAAAGGCCACAAAAACCCAGTCTAAAGCAAGGCAGGTCTGTCTTACCTGGAGAACTCAGGGGCTGACATATGCCTGCTCCTGGAGACACACATCCTTTCAAAGGACTATCATCGACCTTCCCACTGTGTGTCATTCCTACAAATCTATATAGGATCTGCATGTTTTAGACAAGGTAAACTAAGGGATTGGTGTCCGGACTGATTCCAGACACCCCCAAAGGATATGTTAGTCTGTACACCAGCTAGCTCACAGTGCCACTAGAAGCTCCCCAAACTTTACCATGGAGCGAATAGTTTCTGGCAACTATCGAACAGGACAACCCTGACCCCTCAGGGATCGTGGAAACAGTACAGTATTTTTCGCCAATTCACTTGTGCTCACTTTGTCTCAGAGAGATACACAGAATAAACAGTGGGGACGTTTTCAATAAGTATTTATTGAACCGGCATCATTCTAATGTAAAATACATGTGCTGCAACAACCATAAGACAGAAACAGATATAGACGATTACAAGCACAGATAGAGTAAATAAAAGGAAGAATTCTACCATGGTGTTAAAACAATGAATATATGCAGGTACATAAATACATGACCGTAATAATGCGCACTCCGACGATGCAAACCCTCACTAGGGGCCTCATGTAGGTAAATAAATTTTACCGGTTCTTAAATACCGAGCCGTACCGAATCGGTAAATAAGAATCGGTAAGTTACATGTAGGTAAAAATTCGGTAACAGTTACCGATTCGGTAACATTCGGTAAATACGAATCGGAATTCACCGAATCGGTAAATACCGAGGTGGTATTCACCGATTCGGTTAATACCGAGGCGGTATTTACCGATTCGGAAAATACCGAGGTGGTATTTAGCGATTCGGAAAATACCGAGGATACTACCACCTTCCCTCAACTAAGTAGCCAACATCAGAATCATGTCATCATAGAAGGCCTCTCAGGCTTGAATAGGGGACCCCATACCTCACAAATCAGCTCAGTGAAATCACATCACAGGAGCATCAGGAGCCGTCTCGCAGGAAGGCTCGTCTTCGGTCTGACCAATAAACATGATGTCTGTGATATGAAAAGCACCAACTCACAGGTATGTGCAGCTGCGCGTGTGTCATGGCTAAATAGTGGGTCGAACAACCTAGAGTGGAAAACATGCATTGTGTAAAATTCCAGACTGTGTGTCACAGCATGTACAGACCAAGGTCGCTGCGCAGAGCTTTGGATGGGAACAACAGAATGCACTCGTCTGAAGGAAGTCTCGAGTCAGCAGTTTATTCAAGAAAGAACATGTAAACGCAGTGTCGTGTGCAAAGACAAAAATATGGCTACAGAACATTCAACGTGGTCATGCTAACTGAACAATGTATGTACGTATTCAGGGAGAACTCACTACACGCCCCCTTGAGCAAAGCAACATGTAATAGGCAAGAAAAGAGAGAACGCAGAGTTCAGTTACGTCAGAGCAGAACAAGGCGTAACCAATGCAGCGCCAAAGTCTGAAAGTCCAATTAATCGCAGCATGAAATCCCAAAAAACACAATGCAAGTATAGTTAAAAACTCAAGGCGACCATCAGGAAGAGTAAAACGATGAATAACAGAAATGAATGTTGCGCCAGGGTGCTGTCCAGTAGCACAGGCGCAATGGACGACAATCCAGTTAATCCATGAATGTATAGGCAGCAAATGTGGCCACGGCTTCCAACAACAAATCGTTTTCAGGGCCACTAAAAGTCTCAGCCATCCAATTAAGTAAAGAAAAGGAACATACGTGTTCTCCAACCAACGGAGCCTCTAGTACAATCAGAGGGCACCCGGAATGTTCCTCAAAATAGCTCATGGACAAGAAGTCGTAGGCTGCCGCTGAGATGTCCCAATTACCCAGGATACCATGCGCCGCACCACACGCCATGATCCGGACACCAGAACAGGCCAACTCGTGAGACACCAAGGGCCTCATCAGTCGATCGAAATCCGGCACCGGAGACACCATGTTGGTCAAGCACAAATCCAGAGGCCATTCAAAGGGACAATCCAGGCAGTGCAATACAGGTTGTACGCAGGTGAAGTAGGAATACCTGAAGGATAATCCATAAGCCAGGCTCAAAGTCGCCAATGGCAAAGTACCATAGAAGTCAAGCATCCTATCACGAAGAAGATGCAGACGGGACAGGTGCTCGTGTGGCACAGCAGGAGCAGCCATTCCGGAGTATGAAAAGGAAAAGCAGCACACCTGCCACTAGCGCCAGAAGCAGCGGGACACCTCCAAAGATGCACGGGAAAAGTTAATGTACAAATGCCGGAATTACACCTAAAATAGTTTGGAAAGAGGTCACGATATCCGAGCCCACATGTTTAAAAAAATGAGCCAGGCCGGTGGCGGACGAGGCATTGATAATAGTTCGGATCAAAGAGCCGAAATGCAGGGGGAGGTCAGTATTCAGAGGCGCCTGTACATCACTGCGCGTATTAGCAACGTGAAGGACAACTTTTTCACGAGAGGAAGTCAAAGGCACCTCTTTGTGGGACAATGGCGCTCTATTCAGCTCCACTTGTTGAACTCTGCTTTCAAGGTTGGAATCGAAGGCCAGATGGGAACATCCCGCCGCACATGCGGGGGTGGAATAAGAACAGTATTGCAGCAGCCAACTTCATGCGAGACAGTAATGTACGGGATTCTCAATCACATCCCGCAGCACGCTTCATCAATCATAATGTAATAAATACCGTTTGCAAGCAGAGTGTAAGAAGGTGTCATCACAGGCACTGGGATACCTCGTAGGACGCACGCCACAATCGGGGCTTGTACATTGCATGCGCCGTGTACTTGCATGTGCCTATTGTCTCATGTATGAATCCTAGAAGTGAGAGTGCTGGAGCTATTATTTATGACGGCTGAAGCCTTCTCCATGTTTGCTTGGTCAGTAGCTCTCAAACTGGAAGCCGCCTCACTGTGCGACAACTTGCAGACTTCGTTGTGAATAGCATACGCCCACCTTTTGGTTCTGCCACCCACAGGACCATTCCCAAATTCATTCAATTCGGTATTCACATTGATGGAGTGGGTGGAGTTCCTGATCCTGTAGATGTGCTCTGTGTCAGCTGGTGGACAGATTGGGATGTGTGTACCATCAATGCAGCCAATGGAATGGGGGAACTGTGCCATGTGAGAAATGTCTGTTTTTGTTTTCTGCAGTGCAGCCTGTGTGTTGTGTAAGCTGATGTAGTGGTGCATTCTCTGCATCATGGCATCCAGGGACTTCCTGAAGGAAGGGGACGGCCAACTCTGGGATACCCCACCCACCGCAGCTGTCACCACCTGATTACTGCCGGATGCCAACAGATGTGGGCTGCAGAGCACCTGCACATGTGGGGGTATGGCGTGCGCCCTTCTGATTGGCTGGTCCAGGAGTGGGTGCAGGTCCCTGATTAAGTCCATGATGGTTTCGGGGTGTAGCCTGTACCTGTCATGTGTCTCTGCATCAGTCAGCTGGAATTGTGTGATGCGCTGTCTGTAGATGCGTTCCTCCCGTCGCCATACCCTCAGTCCTGCTGCCTGTAGATGTAGGCGCCTTGCAATGACGTACATAGCGGGCATGTTGTCCACGCTGTTGCATTTTGGGATTGCTCATCTGCACTGTTGATGGTTACCACCTGCTTTCAATCCGTGTTATTTACCGACTCTTATATACCGATTTTACTGGATTTCTTAATTACCGAGTGCTCCTACATGTCATTTTACAATTTTACCACTTCATATTTACCACTTCATGTTTACCGATTCGTTAATTATGTATTCGGTAAATATGAATCGGTATTTTAGAAATCGGAAGATATGAATCGGTATTTACCGCCTCATATTTACCGAAAATTGGTTTTTGGACTCCTACATCTCACTTGTCTGAATACCGGTCGGTAACGGCATATTTACCGAAAATCGGCCGTTACCGACCGGTATTTGGCTACCTACATGAGGCCCTAGATGTACCCAAGTGTACCTAGTTTGTATGTAGGTGCATAGCCAAGTATCCCCCTAGGAAAGAGCCACCCCATTACCTGATGCAAGAGAGAGTGAAGGACCCCATCTTGGTCTCGAGTTGGATACCCCATGAGGGTAGTCAGACCACTGCGTGCTAGTGTCTGCGTGCAGGGACTTCAGCGTCTCATATCAACGTGTCAGCATAGAAGTCTTTTTTCTCCTCTTGTTTGCCCAGCAAAGATGTGGTATTTATATACCCGAAAGGTACCCTAAGGAGTTCTACCTGTGTCATGGTACTGTGGGCTTGTCAGCCAAGGATGACGATAGTGGTGATCCTTATACAGAGTTATTATGAAGAAGATGGTAATCCTGCTGTGATACTGACAATTCTCATGCATAATAAATGAGGCTAGTTTTCGGAGAAAACCACACGACATTTATGCGCCACCTAACTAGGTAAAAGTTCAGCGTTAGAAAAGTTATGTAGAACAATGGTAGGATAAATGTAGGTAAATGGTCGTGCAGCTACCTAGGCCAATATTGGGGTACATTGGGGTTCATAATACCATAACAATTTTTTGCCTCTGCGCCCACTAAGACAGCAGGTGTGGCCATCCTGGTGGTGCGCTCCTTTAAAGGGAACGTTGGTTCCAAGATGGCAGAAGTAAAGGGCCGGCTCCTTACCCATCATCTAACTTTCAATGACCGGTCTTTTGTGGTGGGTACTATCCGCACCCCAAATAAGGGACAAGAGGCTTTTATACGTACTGCACTGATTGAAGTGATGTATACACAGGAGAGGAGGGTCCTTGTTGGGGGGGGGGTATCCTAATTTAGTCTTGGATAATGATCTAGACAGGACGACACATAGACATGGCCAGGCACGGGCACTGTCGAGAGATGGGGATAGGTGGGGCTTCAGGATCTATGGAGAGGTTCACCCACATACACACAAATATTCTTTCTTCTTTCACACACATAAAACTTACGCTAGGTTAGATTATTTCTTAGGGACAAAAGAAATATACACACTAGCCTATGAAACAGAGATACTTCCGGATGCGTTGTCATTTAATGCAACGGTATCAATTACAATGACACTTCCCCCGATGAGACTGCCCTGTACCGACTTGGTGACTGAGGGACACACTGATGCAGCGCCCCGAGGTGGTGAAAATGGTCCACCAAGCCATTAGTGATTATCTCGCACTGAACGGCACCCCTGAGTACTCCAGTGCCACAATATGGGAGGCCCTTTAAATGGTTATAAGAGGGAAATTAATTGCTATACTTGCTGCTGATAATAAACTAAAAACAAGCATTGGCATAGCTAATAGGTCTCGCCTTTAGGACCTTATAAGTGTTTAGCCATGCAACAGTTGCATAACTAAATACTTATAAGGTCCCAAAAGCGAGTCCTATTGGCTAGGCAAAGCGGCTGTGGGGACGCGAAAGTGAAAGTGATCGGGATCGCGATCACGATCAAACATCAAAGCGGCCGCGGCCGCAAAAGTGAAAGTAATCGTGTTAAAGCGCGACGCGCGTGCCCGTGCACATGCACTGTAGCTCTAGGCTGGCCTAGTAGCACTTTTTGGAGCCCTCTCAATAAGTCTCGCCAGACCAGCGCATGTGCTGGGTCAGGCGAGACCTAACCAAAGGAAATGATGGGCGGAGTGTTGAACATTGCAAGCACTCACCCCCAATCCACTGATCTGGGTTTAATCCATCACCGTTCTTTAGCCCACTCTGCCACCCCAGTGGTGACAGTGATAATAAACTAAGAGAAGAAGACCATCTCTCCCAACAAGTGAAATAACTAGAACGTATTCACCAATGCACTACCGTGCCAAGAGTTTGGCATCAACTGACGGCTCTCCGTGCACAATTGGCAAGCATAGATCTTGATAGGGCTGAATACGCAGTTTTTCGTCACTCCTTTTATGTTGGGGGGTCAAGTGTGGCTGCCTCTTGGCTAACAGACTGCAAGCCCAGCAACAGGCTTCCGGAGTGCACTCACTCCGTACCTCAGCTGGGGCTCAGATTATGGATGATAAATCCATAGCATCTTTCAACATACTTTATTTAGACAATGTAGTCTATCCAAGTGCGTAAGTGGCAAGAAGAATTAAAATAATAGACAGTGCCACAATTCTTCAAAAGTGTAGATGATTCGACAGATAACCCATAGATCATCAGCAGGTTTCCTCAATGGTGGTACTGTTAAAAATGTTAAATGCAATTCCATAAGTAACTAATAACCTGGTAAAATAATCTTTAGTTAAAAATGTGCCATGTAAAGCTTGCTATTACTGTCCGGTCTGCTTAGATAAAAAACAATACTTTAAGAAGCAATACTATGTATCTATTTGAAGGTAGTCTTTGAGGCTACTGGGATTCAAGGCTCCTCCCCTTCTTTGTTTTGGGCTTTTGGGTTGTTTCTTAGTTGCTTATCAATACTTTCCAAGACTTTTACCAGTTTTGTAATTACTTGCGGCTGTCCGTTGTTCAGTAGGAAGCTAACAGCAGATGGTAATGTCCGTGTCCCCTCCTTAGTCCACAGATGCCGGAGCAATCATCTGCGGTCTCCCATGAATATAGGACATATGCAGAGCAAGTGGGTTATTGACTCCTGGAATAGACCGCACGGTCGACTCTGGTTTAACCACCCATGGTGGAGACAGATTTCCACCGTGGAACTCGTAAGAGCCCATCCGAAGCTGCAGGTATTTCATTTTATAATAGGGGGAGAATGGTTCCATTATATATTTTTTGGGGCCTTCTCCATCATAACTGCTAAGGACCAAATGGGCATGTTCTCTTTTGGCAAATGCTCTTTGGTCAGATTCAAGAGATGTAATTTTTACTTTTCTATTCAGAGCGGTTTTAAATTGACAGCGTGGTAATTTTAAATTCCACAGCTCCGTTGAGCGTGTTTGCACCAATGCTTCGGCGAGGGCGTGTGATCTGACATTTGAGCAGTTTGCACTGTAGGGAGACACAAGATAAGGTTTTTAAATGATCCTTGCTCAGTACACCTTGTGGATTTATTATGCTGGCCTTCGGTACGAACAGCTGGTCCTTTAATGCAAATTTCATCCTGATCTGGGCTGGCGAGGTATTACATGGTAATTGAAATAAAGACCTAAACACTGCGCTCTGTGCCTTGTTTAAGAAGGCCCCCAGTTTACCTGGGTAAGCCTCTGACCCGTATGACAATGTTGGAGCTAATTTGGCAGAGACCATTTTCAGCAGTGCCTTAAAAGAGAACTTGTTGGTGCTCTTGAAAATTGTTCGAAAGGCACACTGAAACAAACCTAGTTTTGGTTTTAATGAGTTGAGATGCAGTAAGTGTCCTCCTTTGTCTTCTAACCAGCACCCAAAATATTTGTATTTATTCGCGATGGTCAGGCGATGGCTGTCAAGATGCCAATGATGTTTTTTTTTCTTTTTCCAACCCAAGATAACAATATTGTTTTTTCTTAGTTAATTTTCATCTCGTTTGCAAAGCAGTATGTATCTAAGGCATCTAGCAGTCTTTGAAGCCCTATCGGCGTTTGGCTAAGCAGGACGACGTCATCTGCATAAAGCAGAAATGAGATGTGTTGGTTGGCTAGTTTAGGAGCATGAGTGTTTACTTGGTTCAATGCAGGAACCAAATCGCTCATGTACAGGTTGAAAAGGGTGGGTGCCAATACACACCCCTGTTTGATCTTTTGTTCCATGCTAATTTTTTTTACAAAACCGCAGTGTGTCGTCCTAATTTTACTTTGGCCCAGGGATGTGGAATTCCTATAGCCCGACGCCCAGGAAATATTGTTTGGGGTCAAGGGCAACAATTTTTCATATGCATTTTGTCCTTGGGACAATTAGGCCAAACCCCCTACAGCACAAACTCTGACTGCGAGTTTACAGTACTACATTATGGATCAGGGAAGGGCACGGTCTGCAGTTATGGCAATAGTTGTGTACAAGTGTTAATGCTGTTCATACTTGTATTTATGGTTTATTAATGCAAAGCCTTTATTATTAGGGTGAGCGCTCAAAGTAAATGTTCTAAGTTCGGACTGTTTAGCAATATGAGGCTATGTTTAATGCTCCCAGACTGCTCTCTGATTAGATGCAAATATTTGCACAAGCTTGAAAGTAAGATTGATGATTCTTTGCTTTCAAAATAAAATGATCACAAAAAATGCAAATTGGGAAAAAACACTTCACCTAACTACTGTACAATTGTAGGTACCATTTCTTTGCAGCACCGTTAAGTAAAATGTGTTGATGTATGCTAGCATGTCCCACAAATATTCAAAATAGAAAATCAGTGTAACCAGTTTCAATAAGATTATGGGAAACATACAAATAAACAAGCATTGGCAAAGGCAGTAGGTCTGAAATTGGTGGCCAGCCTTTTGGTTTTGTTAATGTGTGTCTTGTTTTGGTATGCTTTTTGCAAAACCTTATTGGTGTGGGAGCTGCCGGGCTCTCACCATTATAACAAACACTGGTAAAAGCAAAACTTGTTTTTGGTCTCAAAAAGCACACATTGCCACAGTAGTTCCTCGCAAAAGGAGCATATTGGCGCTTTGTGTGCCGATATGCTCCTTGTGAAAGAGCAGAATACTGCCACTCAAAGTGAAGCCAGCCAATAGACAGCGAGAGAGGGAGCGAGCGAGACAGAATTTTAATAAACACAAAAGGTCATGGTTAACGCCAGAGCTAATTCGGGGTCCTATTATTAATGAATGATTCAAAAGTGCACCCAAGGCATAGGTCCTTGAATTAACTTCAGATTTACGGCTTTCACAAATTCACAAGAATTTACAGAAGTAGGCAAAGAAATAGTACTCCTAGAAAATATTTGTCAACTACATTTAAACATGAGCAAATATGCTTGTGTAGATTTGCTCATGCAAAAATCTGTTAAGTGTTTCCAAGTTCACTTTCCTTCCAACCACTTGTTTCCCAGCCCTAGAAGAAGCTTTATGTATGCCATTGTCAGGAATTTGTTTTTCAATGTTTCTCAGTATGGGAAAAGATTAGAGAAGAGTTGGTGAAAACCCTTAAAACATACAAGTTAGTCGCATAGACTCAAAAGGGCATTCCAACCTTGGAACTATTGCTTACCTCTACCTTCAGCCCCAGTACATAGAACTGTGGAAACGCTGCAAAATAAGAGAATTGTTAGTATTCAAACCCTACTATGGTATGAGCCCTGACATAAACATAAAGGCTATATGAGAGCTCTTATTTAATGAGATTGCTGCCATAATTTGTCGTTGCATTACATGGCACAAAAGGGACAAGTGGATTTTGTCACAGGACAAGTAGATTTATGAAGCAACTTGCCCCATGGACAAGTAGATATTTTATCAAATTCCACACCCCTGTATGGCCCATGTGTTGGAGTAGCGCAACATGATGCCCTGTAATAATGGCTCTTGGATTTTCCAGGCTGTAGGTTTGGTCCACTGTAAGCGAGGTTTGACTCGGTCAAAGGCTTTACTGTAGTCTATGAAACAGCAACACAGCTATTCTTTATTTCTGTATTTGTCTGGTTACAAGCATTCTTATGACCACCAGGTTGTCTATGGTGTTCTAAACCCAGTTTGGTTGAGGGAAAACAGGTTGTTTGTCGTTGCCTAATCTTGTAAGTCCTTGATTGAGTAGTAACAAGGCAAAATATTTTGCCTCAATGTCCAGTAGTGAGATAGGTCTGTAACTGTCTGGGAGCTAGATGGGGATGAAGAATCCATCCTTGCCAGGATGGTGGCACTTTGTGCTAAACTATGCAACTCTTGAATACATTTTCAAGTATGTCCGACCAAAAGTCAATATCATGTTTGTAGACTGATGCTAGCATGCCGTTGGGGCCTGGTGCACTATCTCCTCTATGTTTTCAAATTAATGTTGCTATTCTGCTGGCGTCAAAGGTTACTGCATATTGATGGTTTGTGGCCACAGTAGGTATTGACGAGAGCTGTGCAAGGTTTTGTCTGCTTAAAACTGGCACTTCCTTGGGCGTTGTAGGTGGAGCTTTTTATAACGTGGTAATGTGCTTTTTCCACGTTCTTCCCATTTGTCGCAATGAAAGTTGAGCCACTGTTCAGCCTATTTAGGATAATTCATAAACGTCTTGCATTTTGTACCTAAATGCCATAAACAGTTTGGATGGAGAAGTTCCTCACGTTCTCGTTTGGCTTGCCAGATTGTTTTTTGTACTAGCTGCGCAGGGATTCTAGGTCAGTGAGCAATTTGGGATTCGCTTGTGTTTTAAGAAAATGACCCTTCTTATTCAGTGTTCTTTTTAACATCCTCAGTTTTTTTGCTTATCAGGGTTTAGTGTCCGTGAGATTTAAGGGAGCAGAGCTGTGTTGGTTGCTGGCCAAAGAGGAGAGTAACGTTTGTGCTAGCCTTTCCCAGTCACTGATGGTATTGATTAACGGCCTCCGCTGGTCAGCTAATGGTGTTTTCCAATTATCGTACTTTATACCAGCTTCCATGCTCCATTTAATCCGCCTCCAGTTATGTTATGATTCTTTTGCCCATATCACTATTAATGATGAGTTAGTATTAATTGAGGTATGTAATCCTCCAACCTTTGGCATGTGATCACTTTTACAGCGCAACTGGATGGAATACGTTTGGATGCTGTTGAAGAGGGGAATGGAGATAAAGGTGTAATACAGCACAGCCGACTACGCTGGGCAGTAATGCGTAGGGCAGATGGATTGGTGTTCCTTAAAGCGGCCGTTCAGTGCTCGCATTGACAACGCCTCTAAGGCTGCAAGTAGGGTACGACCCAAAGAGTCTATTCTTAAGACTTGTGTAGGGATCTGCCACTGGATGCCCACAATATTTTCTGCCATGCTTCGCTAAGGGTTCTGTAGCAAATTTAAATTAA
The DNA here is from genome assembly GCF_964204655.1 of Triturus cristatus. Lineage (NCBI taxonomy): Eukaryota > Metazoa > Chordata > Amphibia > Caudata > Salamandridae > Triturus > Triturus cristatus. The sequence goes on along the minus strand of NC_140591.1, from coordinate 137,818,586 downwards.
AGTCTCCAGTTTAAGGATTGGGCCTTCAGCAGGAAATGGCCAGATTCGTTTAAGGATTTTTATGCAGAGTTATACCCCAGCCAACACCTCGATCCCGCAGACTGTGCTGCGTATCTCCATGACACTCATACATCTCAGTTTTCCCCTGATCAGGCGGATGCATTGGACCATGGGTCTCCAACCAGTAGCTCGGGAGCTACTGGTAGCTCACCAGTACCTTCAAAGTACCTCTCAAAGGAGAAGTCAAGGTCAGTATCTAATTCAGAGAGTAGGTGCCTACTAAAGAAGGCAGCACTGCTCATCTCAAGACCCTCAGAGTGACAGCCAGCTAAACCTATGGCAGTAACTCATACTAACACTCAAGCACACAGGAGACTGATCATGTTGTAGTCCCTGCTTTATCAGTCACAACATGTGCATGAACAGTGGACCATAAAAGAAGTATGGCAGCAGTAGCCTGAGCAGTAATCAGTGCTTACCCACCAAGGTGTGGGACTGCAGGAGTCAGAGTGAAAATGTGTCAGTTGGGTGCAGGATCAGCCCAAGACCTGAGGAGAACAGGGCATGACCCAGACCGGAGAAAATTAAGAGACTCCTCAGTATTTATGTGCGTCCATAATAAACACTATTGCTTCTTGAAAGCTACGCCTGGTGTCAAGGACCAGCAAATGTGTATGGTAGCCCCCATCATAAGGGTGTTATCTCTGGCATAGTTTTTGCCATTCCTGGCAGAATTGTGCCAACAGCATAATAATGGTCATCCTTATGTATTTGGGTATTCTTGGTCTAGTTGTGGTTCACTTGCAGCCATCATTGACATACTAAGAGCATGGCTCCCTTTACCTATTCCTGGCATAAGAATGGTCATGACTGGTACATGGTGTCTGCCCGGACCCTTATGGTTTCCAGCCTTGGCACAACTGTGGCCCTAGTATAATGGTGGGCATTACTGCCATAATGCAGGCCCAGTGGTGCTATGGTTAGCATCCCTGGCATATGACTGCAATACCTGGGTATTCAAAGCAGTCTGTCCATTAGAGGCACTTGTATATGGGACTACTTGATGAAAATGACAAGCTGATGTTTTGGGATTGTGCACTTTCTAAAAATGAAAACAGATATTTCAAAGCCAGTTTTTTTTTCCAAAAGTGGGTTTTCATTTGAGTTCATTTGCCCACAGTAGAAAGTTATACTTGATAAAAAAAATGTGCATTTTCAGAAACTGATGAATGATCATTCAAGCTGAGGTGGGGAGACCTCCTGCTGTGATTATGTCTGTTGTACCACAGGGAATGTCAAGATTTAAATGTTACTTCATATGTCAGCTGGAGGCATTTTATATTGATGGAGTTTTCCCAGGAATGTCCGCTAGTAACCGCGTCTGGAATACTTGGGTGGTCACTACTGATAATCCTGTTTAGGGTGGTTATAGTGTAGTCACTATTTTACAGTTATAAAATTTGCTAGTAGCTCGGAAAGACTTTCCTTGAGCAGAAGTATTTAGTTATTTATTTTGATAGTTTTATATAGCGCGAACAAGACCCTTGCAGGTATCAGAGCGCTTTACAGTGCAGATATATCAACATAAAAACGTATAAGTAACGTGAACTAGGTGAATACAGTAATGGTAAACATACAAGAACAGCACATATTTACAGGGGAATATCAATGAGTCAGGTGAATTTGGCCAGAAGAATCGATTTAACTTCTTTTTTGAAAAAGGCTGCAGCTGGATTAAGTCTCGTTTCTTGGGGCAAGGCATTCCAAATCCTGGGAGCCATTCCTGAGAAGGAGCGGTAGTACGTTTTCTTCTTGGAGAAACGTTGTGGTTTAAGTAGAAGATTGTTGGAGCTCCTAGTAGATCTGTTACCTCCCGATAGTACCAATTTCTCCGCTAGGTATCTCGGTGTTTGTGATGCAAGGCCTTGTGTGTCATACAGGCGATTTTCAAATGGATTGTGGCCTCAAAAGGAAGCCAGTTGAGGGCACGAAGGTCAGGGGAAATGTGGCAATTTCTTTTGGAGCCTGTGATGAGTCTAGCGGCTGTATTTATTGAGGCTCTTAGAGGAGCGGTCGTTGATCTAGGTAGGCCGCAAAGAGTAATACTTCCATAATCCACTTTGGGAATTACTAGAGCTTGAACTGCCTGTTTAAAGTCACTTGCCGGTATGAAGGGTTTCAGTTTTCTCAAGGTGTTAATCTGGAAATTAGCTCCTCTGGTTGTAGCGCTGATGTGCTTCTGCATATTTAGCATTTTGTCCAAGGTTATTCCTAGTGATTTAGCGCAATCAATGACGATAGGTTAACCATCGAGCGCTGTAATGTGCTTCATCCATTCGCGGATGGTGGTTGTTTGGTTGGGAGAAGTGATTAAGAGAAATTCTGTTTTTAGGGTGTTTAGTTTTAGATGGTTCTCTGCCAGCCAGATCTGTGTTTTATGGAGTGTTGTATTAAGGACCATGATGTCTTCAAGTGAGTGGACCTTAATGTAGAGTTGTGTGTCGTCGTCATACATGTGGTATTGGATATTTGATGAATTGAGAAGCTCAGTGAGAGGCTCCATAAACAGATTGAAGAGTGTTAGGGAGAGGGAGGAACCCTGGGGTACTCCCAGAGTGACCGGGGAGGGGTTGGATAACGATTGGTTAATCTTGAATCTTTGTGTTCTGTTTTGGAGGAAGGAAGTGAACCAGTTTAACACAGTACCAGATAGTCCCATCCTGTGTTTCAGGAGGTCTAGAAGTTTGTCATGTTTGACTGTGTCAAAGGCTGAGGTGAAGTCAAGCAGGATTAGCAGGCAGCCCTTGTTTTGATCCAATATTTGTAGTGCGTCATCAATTATGTGGGTCATGGCTGATTCTGTGCTGTGCCCTGATCGAATGCCTGATTGGGAACTCTCACTACAGAAAAGGTTGGAGACCCCTGCATTGGACAATAACATATGCATACAGGAAGTCATTTCAGCTGTCTCTTGACAAAAAAACTTCTAAATCCCCGGGGGCAGACAGGTGGCCATCTACCTTTTATAAAACATTTTGGCCATGGTCTTGCCCCTATCCTCACAAGACTGTTTAATTCTTTTGTCACATCTGGCACCATTCCCGCTTCGATGAGGATTTCTTCTGTGGTAGTCATTCCTAAACCTGGCTAGGATAGGCAACAGTGCAGTTCGTACTGTCCAATTTCTCTTCAAAATGTGGATCTCAAGTTATTCACTAAACACATACTGCACATCATACAGAAGGTTTCCCGAACGAGAGGGGAGCATATGCTCTTAGCGACTGACGCCGAAAAGGCCTTCAACAGAGTTCATTGGCCTTTTCTGGAGCAGATCCTAGCCCACCTTGGAATTGGAGATTTAGGACTTGGGTGTTGAATTGTTATCACCACCCCATGGCAACATTTAGAGTGAACACCCATGTATCCCCTCCCTTCCCTATCAGCAGAGGCACACAACAGAGGTCCCACTGTTGTTATTTGCTCATTATATGGAGCCTCTAGCTCAAAGAGTTTGTGATAACCCCAAGACTACCGGAGCTACTTTCGGGGGGGGAACAGCATACTATTAGTCTATATGCCGATGATGTGCTGGTGACCCTGGATAAGCCTGCCACAGTGCTCCCGGCCTTTTTACCCAAATTGGTAGCCTTTGGCCTGGCCTCAGAGTTCCAAGTTAACGTGGCTAAGATCAGGTGCTTAACCTGTCATTGCCCTATGCTCTGGAGGCAGAGCTTGCGGCACAATAACCTATTCAATTAGCGAAGGTGGCTGTCCTATACCTAGGGATCTGACTGGCTACTTCCATGCATATGACTTCCACAATTAACTACCATACTCTATATAGATAAATCAAAACTGCTTTAGCTCACTGGAAGCACCATCAGCTTTTATGGAGTGGGAGAATAGCAGCCCTTAAAATGACTATTTTACCTAAGATTCTCTATCTTTCTCAAACACTTTCATTGACACCCCCGAGAGGGATGATACCCAAATTACAAACAGAACTGCTTCAGTTTGTCTGGTTAGGGAAGAGACCTTATATGAGGAAAGAGCTTAGCTACCTTCCACCTCATGCTGGAGGCTTGGGTATTCCGAACTTCCAATTTTATGACCAAGGAGCTCAATTACGCTATCTGGTAGAATGGAACAGGGATGATACAGAAAGACATTGATTATTCCAGAACAGAGGGGTGGCTGGCACTTCTCTATAGAAAATTCTCTTTCTGAAAAATTCACACAGACCCCAAAATCTTTATCTGTCCCCTGTCACAAGGGTGAGCATGGAAGTCTGGGATCAAAGCAGTGTTAGGTGCGGCCTCACATACTTTCCCTCTCCTCTAATGCGGTTGCTTGACAACCCAGATTTTTCTCAGGGGCTGAGCCCCAGAACATTTACTAAATGGTGTCAGGCCAGCTGTCGTTCAGCGGGTCATATGATAGACAAGGAGGGAGTGATAACCTTTACACAATTACGCTTCGATTTTGCAGTTCCAGAGGCAGAACGCTTACACTACCTGCAGCTCCGTCATTGGCTCCTGCACCCAGTCAACAGAACCGATAATCAGAGACACCTCACTCCCTATGAGAGATGACTGATTACCAAGACTTCCAACAAAAGGCGCATTTGTGAATTATACGCCCTCTTGAATCAGTCCACCATGCACATGTATATGGCTAGTCAAAATCGATGGGAAACTCGGTAGGCAGCTGACAGCCAAGAAATGGAGAGATATATATTATAGACCTAGACACACTGCTCGTAATACAGCTCTTACTGAAACATTCACTAAGGTGGTTACATATTGATACTTCACTCCAGTGCGCCATTACAGGGCTAATCCGGAACCCAGCACGGATTGTTGGAGGGGGTGTGGAGCTGAAGGGAAACTAGTACATCTTGTATGGGACTGCCGTGGATTCTAACATACTGGACTCAAGTAATTGGCCATACCGACCTGCACAATAATAATACCCAACTCCCTACATTTCCCTCTTACACATTATTGGGCCTACCTAACGTATCCACTGAAGTCTAGGCAAGAGAGACAAATAGGATTGGATTTGGGCACAGCTGTCTAGAACATTCTCTCACACTGGGGGTCGACACATGCGCCTACACATCTGGGATGGCTCAACGGTCTGTGGTATAGTCTTGGTATGGAATAGATTATACTATCCCTCACCAATCAAGGCGCATCCTCTGAAGAACTATGGCGTCCTTACTTGTCTTGTGTCCCACAAGACGTCCTGGAATTAACGTGTCCTAAATATCTTCACACACTGTGCCTGTATGAGCTTGTCCCTACTACCCAATTACAGAATGATTCTCAGTGATATGTATTGTGCTGTTAACTACTTACCTTTACAGGAGCAAAATGTGAATTTGGGGAGGGAGGTGGGAGGAGTATTGGGGAGGGAGCTGGGAGGGTTATTAGGAGGGAGGAGAGAGGTGATTGGGATGGGACTGGTTTTGTTTGTTATGATCTAATGCCAATAACTGCATAATTTTCAATTGCGTTATGTAATGTGACACACCGGTACTTCATCATTTGATGTACTTGAATAAAAAGATGTGAACCATAAAAATCAATTCTCCAATTGGGTAGTGCAGGAGCTAAGCAGCTTCCGTCTGCCTGATGGGTCGCCAGACTCAACCCCTTTGGCAGAGCATTTTGACTATGCATCTTCCCTTTGAAAAACTGAGGAGGACTGTTAACACTTGAGGAATTATATCTCTGAGTATTTGTATCACTAAATATTCGGTCTGCTGAATATTCCTTTAAGGTGGTCTTCAGAATTGTGAAAACGATGACTCACCATCAGGCACTGAGTCAAAAGCAAGAACACTGACAGGACAGGTATGATGTGTTAGCGGCTTTTAAAAAAAAAAATTGAGACTATCAAAAATTTGTTTTCCACTCCTACAGAACTAAACAGGTGCTGCTCGCGGGATAAGCAGGGGCTTTCTGTCAGAGAATTTACACCCATCTCAGAAATGGATCTAGATGTTATTTTCAAAAAACTTAACTTCGGCTCACCTAGTGATCTTTCTCACTATCTTTATTGAAATTAGCAGCTCCAATAACTGTTCTCATTCTAAAGTATTTACTTACTTCTTCCATTACATCAGCATACCTGCCAAGAACTTCGAAAGTAGCAATGGTTTCTCCCATCTTGAAAAAGCCAAATGAAGACCCAAACATTCCCTTAAACTTTAGGCTGCTCTCTCGGTTTCCTGTGCTCACTAGGATGTTGGAATCTCACATCAACCATGAACGCTCTGTTTTTCTGGGAGACAATAACATTCTATATCCCACGCAGTTTGGTTTCTATACTGCCCACTGCACGGAATCCATACTGCTGACGGCCTTTTAAAGAAATCAAGCATTTCCTGGATGCAGGTGTTATGGCCGCCCTTACGCTTCTAGATTTATGTACTGCCTTTGACACCATATCCCATGCTATGGGGATAGGTGTTGAAGGCTTTGCACTTGATTGGAAAGGCAAGTTCTTAACTAATAGACAGCAAGCAATTAGAATTTCACCTTTTATGTCAAGTCGAGTTTCCTTAGGGATCTTCCCTGTGCCCCACACTCTCCAACAGTTATGTCTCCTTTAGTAGAGTTAATCCAGAGTCAGGGCTTTGAGGTGTTGACCTATGCCTACGACACCCAATTGATAGTGCCCCTTCCTAAGATTAGCCCCTATAGACAACAGAAATTCAGAGGTGGTTTGATTTTCATCACTTTTGGGATGGATAAAAAACACTTTTAAATGAATTTGAGTACGACCAAAGCATTGAGTCTAGGCAAGAACCTTCAAGCCTGGAACAGCCAGAGATGGCCAGCAGAACTGGGACTTCCTTTGTCCCCAGTAGAAGTGGTCCATGTTTTTTATCTCAAATTTGAATCTGATCTTTCTTTTAAACAACAGGCCCATGCGGTTACATGAACATGTTTCGGACTACTTAAAACACTGCACAAATTTTTTCCTTGCTTACCTAAAAAAGCTATAAAAAAAAAAAAACAGTGATACATGCTTTCATTCTTTCCAGGTTGGATTATTCCACCAAGCTGTACCTTGGGCTTCCACCTATACGTATCAGGAAGCTCTAGCTTGTACAAAACTCGGCTGTCAGGCTCCATCTGGATCTTCTACAACATAGCTCTGTTGCCAGCAGCGGCTCCACCGCCAAGGCGGAGGATCGTTGCACTGCCTAGCTCAGACCCAGCAAATGAAAAAAAAAAAAAATTAAATCACTTTATTTTTCCATTTGCAGGCTATGAGCCAGCTTGAGCAGGGAGGGGCGGGCATGGGAGCAGGAGTGCTATGTGCACTCCCTAAGAGCACATATGTGTTTGTCAGGCCGTCTCAGGCCGACCATAACACAAATGTGGGCTGGTTAAACCCCACATACTCCCTAACCTGAGCGAAGCGTCTTTCCAGCCCGCTCACGCCAATCCCCACACTGCTCTCCTATGAGAGCAGTGCGTGGATTGCAGGGAGTTCGTGACGCTGCCCCACTGCTTGCTGGGACCAGGAAGGATGAGGTCGAGCGCGACGAGGAAGCTCCAGGCGTGTCGTTTATGAAAATATTATTGAACCCCCACATGCGTGCTCCCCCTCCCATGCCCCCTTAACTTGCCTAACTACCTCTGTATTGTGGCGCCCACCACTGTCTTGTTGCCTCCTTCTTGCCCGATCTGCACTGTCTCCCCAATGCTAAAAGTATTCAATATAAAACCTTGATTTACAACAACAGAGCTTTATATTTCTGTGGTCCCACCAAGACCCTTAATTTTGCCGTTGTAGACTTCTTTCGTGTATTATCTATTCTGGGGACCTTGAGTCTGAGGTGCAGAAAGACTTCTTGAATTCAAGCGGACTCTCCTCTTCCAGATGTAAAGGTGAAATATTTCTCCAAGGAAAGTTTGGAAGAAATTCTCCCCCATGTCAGGGTTAACATGGGGTTTCCTCCACTGGAGCTATTATCCTCTTCTAAGGATCCTTTGCTTCCACAATTTCATAAACCTTCTTGTGCAGCTCTTTCTATTCACCAGTTTGTTTGGGCGGGTTAAAAAATAAATGGAAAGATCCTAAAAAAATAGCTCTCCCTAGGTTTACGTCAAAATGATATCCTCTAAAGGAGATGGATTCTAAGCTACCAGACGTGATTTGTGTGGTCTTTATGGCTGCCAGTCTGGTAGAAGGTCATCTATGGCTGAGAAGAATATATATTGAAGAATTCAGCAGATACGTTTGACACTTCCCTGAAGGTTTTTTCGGGATCCCATGTGGCACTGAAAGCAGGGGTCCACAGTGTCTACATGACACAATCTCTTATAACGGATCTTAAGACTCTTTTCCAGAAGGTACAGGGGAAGGGAGCCTGTCTCCCTTTACCGGAATCTACTGAATGCCAGGTCGAGTTCTTGTCGGATACATCTTTCAATGTGGTCAGATCAGTAGCTTTGGCAGATAGTGCTTCGACTGACAGGCACAACCTGTATGTGGAAGATTTGAATACAGATACAGCGCCAAGTTTTACTGCTCTCCAATTCAGCTCCATCCAGGCTAGGACCTTCGAAGGGCTTCCTTTTTTTCACAGAATGACAGAATATCACAAAGGATGTTAGTTCTCAATATTGTCAAATCAGGGTATCGCATAGTTATGCTATCTTCCAGTCCTGTCAGGAATGATCTTGACCCATGTTCCTGTAGGAAAGTAGGATATGCTTTCATCATTACCCCCACTTTTTGCTGGTGTTGTACTGTTGTCTGACTAGTGTGATTCACTCTCTGCTCTCTCTGTAAATCTGATTATGGTAAGTACTTTGATACCTTCCTAATTGGCTACTGGTGTACCCTTTTAAGTCCCTAATGTATGGTACTAAGGTACGCAGGGCATGGGTACACCAGGGGTCTCCCAGGGGCTAACACATGTATTATGCCATCCATGAGAGACCACTCAAAGTGTGACTACAGGCCTGTGTAAGCTGATGTCAGCACCACTTATGTCAGATATATGTTTCCTTATATCTGAAGTCACTACACTTAAAACCTATAGGTTACCCCTAAGACAGGCCTTTCAATCCTGAAGGCAGGTTGCTTGGTTATAAGTGTGAGGGTGACCTACATGAGCAGGATACCCCTTACAAACCCCAGAGTCGATTCTCCAGGCTTTGTTAGTGCGATCAGCCATTTAATACATTTAGTGGACAGCAAGTTAATTACAAGATGTCTAACTATATATTGGCTGCACCGAAACCAGTCATGTTTGGTTACAAACATGTTGGAATCCTACCCAAACACTGATTCCAGTGTTGGATGTAGGATCCCATGTACTTGGGGGCGCCCCTAGTGAGCCCCCTGTATATCAGGTAGCAGCCTTTCAGGGTCTAACAGCAAGCTAGTGCTGCTGCAGACCACAGACACCATTCTGCCCTCGTGCTGCTAAGCCAGGCTCGAGCAGGGGAAGGTAGAACAATAGGTTACCTGTCACAAGGAGGTGTGACCGCCTCCCAGACAGGGCTTAGTGTATTGGGCTGGGGTGGAGGCGCTTGCCAGCACCACCAGACTGCTTTGAAGGGCACCTCCTTGCATATTCCAGTTGTAACCAGGTTGTCGTACTTTAATATTCGGGACCGCGTAGGGGACAGGGCCCTACCCCTGTCTATCTTGGTATTAGCGAACCGCAAATGGTAAATGCGGCATGTACGAGTGCTTTACATATCGTTCTAGCTATGAATGCACTGTGTACACGTTATTCTGCTCCACTACGCGGGTTCCATTTTGGAAGCAGTGGCCATCTTGTCATTGCCCTCACATAGGCTATGATGGAGTTAATACGGGCCTCACAGTATATGGGCTTTCCCTCTGACTTCTCTGTGACCTGGGCAGCTGGCTCTGCTGCCCTGGGTCAAACCGGTCTCACGAGCTCCCCTTCCTCCGTCCACCTGTGATTAGCATCAGGGCTTGACCTGTCATAAAACCCTTACATTCTACACAATCCCCCGGCTAATCTCTTCCACACCTGCTTGTTCCTGCTTTATGACTTGTTTCCCAAAACAGGAGATGCTCATGTTTATTGGGGGGTCTCTTTACATCAAACGTGGGATCTGAATCTTACTGTGTAAATCATTGTGGGCTGGCCGAACTGGAATGTGGGATGGTCATCATGACTCTGCCTTTTCTTTGTAATGTACACTTGTATATTGCCGTATCATAAAACCTAGGAATGTATGCTTGAGGCAAGGAAAAGCGTATTTAAGATGAAGTCCGTTCCTATGATTTTCAGCAGTCTCCTGAGAACATACACGCTGTTGTACTTCTAGGATACCTGTCATTGGTCTGCAGCCAATAAACGATTCTTTGACTTCACCCAGAAGACTCTGTGTTTCTGTAGGTCCGGAACAGGGTGAAACCCAGAAGTCATAGGGTGTGTGCCCCTGCACCGCTGGGTCTAAAATACCCAGTACTTCAGTTTGGCGCCCAACGTGGGGCTCGATTTCAGCGGTACCAGTCCAAGCCAGAGGTTCGTGAGGAGCTTCGTGTGGAAATTCCGGAGGAAGGCCGCCACTTCATCGACCCCTGCATGTCGACGTGGTCCGAAAGTCTTTTCTGCGAGGTTCTCCGCGTCCCGACGGCTACGAAGGACTGCTGCCCTGATTAATCGACCTGTTTTGGACCCTTGACGAGTTTGAGAGAGCGAAACAATCGAGAGAGTCTTCTGGTGACGCCATCGATCAGCAATATTCAGTTAAGTATAAGTGGAGCGTCTCCCATTTGTTTTGGTATCCTTCGGGATCATTTGAATTGGTACTTTGGAGTTTGCAAACGCCAAAACCAGAGGACTCGTGTATTCACGAGGCTATCGTATTCGATAATCCTTTGACGTTTGGATCTAGACTAGTGAGCGAAGATGCCTGGTTCTGGACTATTTGGTAGATTATTCTGTTTGGGTTGTGGAAAAGATTTCCAGCTAGAGGAATCATGTCCGGTTCCTCCGGTTGGAACTCCAACTTATGAGCTCTATGTGAAACATGGCGTAGGCCCCATTGCATATAACGAAGTGTGGATCCACTACACCAGGAAAGATGGTGTTTTAAAATGGCCCCAAAATGGTAGTTTTGATACCGATATTTTAGATAATCTGGAAATTAAATTGTTTAAGAAGAAAGCCCGGCCGGCGATGTTTGACTCTTTCCGCTTATGGCGAAAGGAAGCCAAACAGAAGGAAATTAAGTTAGCGAAAAAGAATAAGAGAGAGAAAGGTATGACAGTAATGCAAGCAGCTGTACAATTTAAAGACAATGAAGAGGAGCAAATGAATGAGCAATTGCACAGGCAGCGTAAGTTAGGGATTGACAAATGTTACCCAGCTTTGCCACATTCTAAGCAGGATGAGTCAGAAGAAAAGGAGAAAGATCCCTTGATGTCACATTTGTTGAGTTCGCCACCCCCGTATGCTCAAACTGCCACGGCGCCTCCCCAGCTTGTAAATATGCCGCCTCCAGTGCATATACTGCAAGCCTTGCCGCAACCGCCAGTTGCTTTGCAGCCAGTTCCTATTCCTGTAGCGCAGCCCTCTCAAGCGCCGCCAGTTGTGCTTCCAACTGCCCCCGCACTTCCTGCGACTTTGCCTAATCCAGTAACTGCCTCCCCTAACACTCTTCCTTCCATCACTCCAGTACCTGTCTCTACATCCTCTTTTCTTCCCTCTGTTTTTCCCCCTGTTCTCGCCTCAGCTTCTCCTTCAGCGCGACAGCGCTTAGCTAATGTGGTTACTACATTAATGTCTCCTCTCTTTGGGTCATCTGGTGCAACTCCTGGTGTACAGCGTAAGCAGTTGCGCAGCCAATTGCCTAACCCCGATGAGAAAAAGGTAATAGATCACATGGCGCGTAGATGGATCGTTTTTTCTTCACTTTATGATGTGGAATCAGTTGTCAATACTTTCCATCAATGGGATGCCCCTAAACAGAGATATGTGTTCGAGAAAATGTGCGAAATTCTCTGTGAAGAATTGGAGGATAGTGGTAAAAATCCGAACCCGCAGGAATTGTGTAGAGTGAGGTTCGATTTTGGAACTGGTATAATTGTGGACCGCGAAGTAGATAAAGCAGTTGCGGTTGTATTGTCACTTAGGAATGACGATTGCCAACAGTCATTGTTTGAACAAGAGGTCCTTGTGGGGAAAAAGGCAAAAGCGCGACAATACCCCATGAGAGAAGTTCCCCCGGTATGGAAGGAAGCGGTTGCAGCTGTCGGTGGTAACCCCGCTGTGGCAGCGCATTTCCAGCGTGTTTGGGTGCATGTTCCATGGAAGCGCTCTGAAGTATTAGCGCTTAAGCAGTCCTTACCTGATCCCCGTAAGAACCCAGCAGGTTATTATAAAGAGTTGTCACAGACGGCAGGGTCATGCATTATGAATCTGGCCGATATAGACATGTTGTTTGGCAATGTTGTTCCACAGCCTCTATGGGGATCAATTCGTAATGTAGATCACAATGCAGAACTAGGGGATACATGGGCCAACATTGTTGCTGCTGATGCTAGACAAACTGGTGGTGCGAAACCAGAACCTTTAGTAGCTGAACTGCCTGGTAGAATCATCACGTATATGAAGACAATAATGCCTGCGATGCGCGTAAATTGGGACAAGTTATCTGCATGCAAGCAGAAGAAAGATGAGACAGTGTCAGACTTCTTTACTAGGTTTGAAGAAACGTTTATTGACCACAGTGGGCAGGATATGAGTACTGAGGGTGGCCAACGGTTATTTGTGGATAAGTTTGTGCAGAATCTACTTCCTGACCTGTGTAAAAAGTTAAAAGATTCAGAGAGTTCCTGGGCTGTTTCTTCTTCAGCGCAAATACTGGCTACTGCACAGTATTATGAAAATAGAGATAAGGACGAGAAAGATAGAACAGAAAAGAAAACGAAGGAATTAAAGACAAAGGTCCTTTTACAGCAGGCCTATCCGCCACGTGGAGGTCAGAATAATTATAGACAACCACAAGGTGTCTATCACCAACCCCAACAGTTTCAGAACAACCAGCAAATGAATGGGTATTTTCAACCACGTGTCCCTGTAGGTCCCAACCAATGTTCATACTGCAAAGAGGAAGGTCATTTTAAATATAGTTGCCCTAAATTAATGCAGCGGAACGGTAATATGTATGGCGCAAGAGGTAGGGGTGGTCAGCAAGCTCCTAGAGGCAGAGGGCGTGGAAATGCTCCCCAGAACGCGCGTCCTCTGCCGCCTCAAAGTGCCATCAATAGCTTTGATCAGCAAGTTAACGCGATTAGTAATACGGCCCAGTATTATAATAATGATTATTATGCAGAGGACGGTGATGCAGAAAGTAATGATTACTAGGACAGCCATAGACAGAGAGAGGGAGTTGTTTCAGTGCCAGTGGATCAGAGTGGACCGTATGTTGAGGTGACTACAGCCAATGTAACGGAGCCTTTTCTGCTAGACACTGGTGCTGCAAAGAGTTCAATCATGCATTCAAAACTCCCTGGCGCACCTTTGTCTGGCGATATAAATGTTTCAGTAGGTTTTTCTGGCGCCCCAGTAAGGAACCCGATTTCTAGTCCCATGTCACTTTCTGTTGGACCTTGTGAGCTGAAAGCACCCCTGATCCTAACAACAGGTTGTGGTGAGAATTTACTGGGATTAGATTTGTTGAAAAGATTGCACGCTACACTGTATTGTTCTCCTTCAGGAGTACAACTTACATTAGGCAAGAAAGTGATTTCCCCAATGTATTTGTCTAAAAACACGATGCCACCTGAATTGTCATCCCTTCCGGATGCCCTTTGGGCTATTGGTCCCAATGACGTGGGCCTCTTAGAGATACCGCCATATGTGGTGACTTTAAAGGCTAATGTCAGACTGCCACGTATTCCCCAGTACAAGATCTCTAATGAAGGGCAGAAAGCATTGTTAGACATTGTCAGCGACTTGATTCATAAGGGTGTGATAGAAGAGACAAGAGGCAACGTTTGCAATAGTCCGATCTTACCTGTCTTAAAACGAACGGATCCTTCACAGCCACCTGTTTACAGGTTTGTGATTGATCTTAGAGAGGTTAATAAGATTGTTGTGCCACAGTTTCCGGTTGTCCCCGATATAACTGCCTTGTTAACGATGATTCCAGCCTCTGCTGCACGGTTTTCGGTGATCGATTTAAAGAATGCTTTCTTTAGTATCCCAATTGCCGAAGAGAGTAGAGATATTTTTGGGTTTAGTCTGGGAGGCCGAAGCTTCCGCTTCAAACGCGCTCCCCAGGGCTACTGTGAAAGTCCATCCATATACAGTCAGGCTTTGAAAGCGCAGCTTGATGCACTTGTTTTACCTAGTGGCGCTATCCTGATTCAGTACGTGGACGATTTACTGATCGCCGCGGATACTGAGAAAATCTGTAAAGAAGCCACATTGTCACTGTTGCGCCATTTATCCGCTTTCCATCACAAAGTGTCTCTCTCTAAGCTGCAATATTGTCGACAAGAAGTGACCTACTTAGGTCATCTCTTATCGAAGGAGGGAAGGAAACTGACCCCAGAAAGAATTCAAGCTATTGCACAGTTGAGTGTGCCAAAAACACAGAGAGAAGTGCGTGCTTTCTTGGGCATCACTTCATACTGTAGGCATTGGATCCCTAGTTTTTCTTTATTGGCAAAACCTTTGTTAGCCTTAACATGCAAAGACACACCGAATCCTATCCCATGGTCTGAAGAGTGCCAGAAAAGTTTTGTGGAATTGCGTAATGCATTATGTTCAGCACCTGTGTTGGGTACCCCCGACTACAGTAAGCCTTTTACATTGTATGTTCACGAGAAAGATGGATGTGCGTTGTCAGTGTTAACACAGCCTTTTGGTGACAGACCGCGCCCATGCGCATATTTTTCATCTACCTTGGACCCTGTAGCGAGGGCATTGCCAAGCTGTCTGAGAGCGACAGCTGCTGCAGCGATGTCTATCCGACAATCTGCTGGTTTGGTAATGGACAATACATTGATTGTTATGGTTCCACATGCTGTAGACACATTATTAAATAGGACCAAGACACAACATTTGACTAGTGCGCGGCTATCGGGTTATGAACTTACACTGTTAGCTAATCACATACACATAAAAAGATGCAATACGCTGAATCCAGCTACATTGTTGCCAATTCCAGCAGACTCAGATGAGATTGAGCAGCATGACTGTCTGTTCAGAACAGAAGAAGAGACGAAAGGGAGAGTAGATCTGAAAGATACTCCCCTGACTGAGTGTGATGGCACTTTATGGGTAGATGGGTCCTGTTTCAAGCTCCCTAATGGTGACACGACTGCTGCATATGCTATCACGACTCTACACACGGTTGTGGAAACTGCACGAGTGCCACATAATTCGGCCCAAGCAGCAGAATTAATCGCCCTCACGAGAGCATGTGTGTTGTCTGAAGGAATGAGAGTGAACATATACACAGATAGCCAGTACGCCTTTGGCGTGGCTCATAATTTTGGGCGTTTGTGGAAAGAGCGTGGGTTCCTGACGTCGCATGGAGCTAAAATTCAGAATGGCAAGTTGGTAAATGATCTCCTTGAGTCACTGACCCTACCGTTGCAAGTTGCGATCATGAAATGCAGTGCGCATAGGAAAATTACAGATGATGTTGGACGTGGGAATGCGTTTGCTGATGAGACCGCGAGAGAAACAGCACAGAATGTGAAGACTAGAATGTATGTTGCAGGTCCCGCAAGATGGGTTAATGATGTTGAAATGTGTGAGAACACAATAGAGAGTGTGAAGTCGCTTCAAGCTGAAGCCACAGAGGAAGAGTTAAGCAAGTGGAGAGAAAGTATGGGTAAGTTGGATGAGAATGGTTGTTGGATTGATCTGACAGAACATAGGCGATGGTTGTTGCCTGATGCATATGTGCTTCCAGTGGTTACTATGGCACATGGAATGGCACATATCAGTACGAAAGGTATATGCAAGTTGTTGGCTCCAGTATGGCAGAATGCTGGGATTCCCAAGTGTGCAGAGAATGTGGTCAAGAATTGCATAGTATGCTTGAAGTACAACCCTGGTAGGGGAACCCCAACTCCGGCTGGTCACTTTGCACCCCCATCATGTCCATTTGAAGTTTTGCAGCTGGACTTTATTCACATGGAAAGATGCAACAACCTGAAATATGTACTGGTGGTTGTTTGTGCTTTCTCAAAATGGATTGAGGCTTATCCTCTGAAAGATAACACTGCCCTATCCACAGCCAAAGCCCTTGTGAAAGAGTTTTTCCCTAGGTTTGGGATGCCAAGAATGGTGTGGTGTGATAACGGAAGTGAGTTTGTGGGTAAAGTGATGAAGAATGTATGTGAAGGGCTAGGGATAAAGCAGAAGTTCCACGCTGCAAATCACCCCCAATCAGCTGGATTAGTAGAACGCTACAATGGAGCCTTAAAACTCAAGCTGGCCAAAATCCAGGCGAGCACCGGTCTTAAATGGCCTGACGCTCTACCTCTAGCACTCCTGTCTACTAGAATGACCATACACTCACGAGTGGGACTTAGTCCTTACGAGGTCGTTTTTGGCCGTCCCGCCAACGTATGGGGTGTACCGAGACCTACGAAGTTCAGTGAGATTGAGCATCCAGTACTGCTCGATTACCTGTATGATTTGACTGTTAAACTGCGTGTTTTGCACCAACAGGTACATGATACTCTTCCCCAAGCCTCTGAACCTCCTGGACACCCTATCAACCCTGGCTCGTGGGTCCTGGTCCGAAATTTCCAGCGCAAGAGCAACGACGAGCCTCGCTGGATCGGCCCTCATCTTGTTCTTCTTTCGACAAGATCAGCAGTGCGAGTGAAAGGGAAGAAGCACTGGATTCATGGTACCCACTGCAAAGTAGTCCCCTTGCCTCTGCCATATGACCAGTGGGTCAAGGAGGGTATCGCCGACTCAGAGACAAACATTGTACCTCGCTTTGTACCA
Organism: Triturus cristatus; assembly: GCF_964204655.1. NCBI lineage: Eukaryota > Metazoa > Chordata > Amphibia > Caudata > Salamandridae > Triturus > Triturus cristatus. Next base: position 137,801,593 of record NC_140591.1, on the reverse strand, counting down.
TTCAGTGACGCACGCCTAAAAGACACAGTTTCAGACCAAGAGAGTGACAATATTCTGCAGGAAGCTGTGCCACCATCAAGTCGACTGGACACCACTGAGCCCGAACTTTTGTTTCAAGACCAAACAGCACCTGGCCGTCTCCACTATAATTTGAGACCTAGGCCCATGGACAAATAAAGATTTCCTCATTATTTCCCTTTTGACATTTTTGCTCTCCCATCTGAAGGACTTTCTTGATTTTTGTTTTTCGAACCACCATCCGGGTTCTGCCGCAGGGTCGCGGTGCCAAGACTTTGGGGTACAGGCCGAAGACACTAGGTCGACGGTTCTGGTTGGTCTAGGGCGTTTCCCTGGACTGACAGGCGTACTCTTTAGCAGAAGAAACTCATCTGCCGCGAGCGGCCCGAGTAGAGGATGGAGTTTTTTAAGATGGAGAGACCGATTGAGGAAATGAACTTTAACGCAAGGATGTGTAGAATTGTAAAAAGTAAATGTTTTGTCTTTTTGTGCTTTTTTACACTGTGTAGTATCATAATGTTTATTGTAGGATTTGTGTTTTTCTCCGCTCAAAAGCCCATTGCACCCACTCAACAGCCTATATCTCTTTCTACTGCCTCCTCTCACTCTTTTCACCCTTTGCCTGAGCACGAACAGACCAGACGATCAGAGTTTGTAAATAACTCGTTTATCCAGCTCTTGCACCAGCACCAACTGGTAATGAATACGACTAATTGCTGGGTGTGTGGGTTAATGCCCCATACCATTAACAAGGGTATTCCCTACCTGGTGCTACCGTACAGTTACAATGGATCGTCATGGGCATTCCAAACCATGTTTCTCTATGCTCTAGATACATACTCCCCTCGCCAACCGCGTTCCATCAGACCCCATCACCACTAATAAGGCTTTGATGAAAGGAGTTGCCGATATGAGTAGGGATATTAATGCATACTCCTCTATTCCCAAAGAAGAGTTGAGACCTTATGTAGGATGGAACGCGACGGGGTATAGTATTAGTCTGGGTGAAAGACAGCGAAAAATCTCATCTCCAATCTGGGTCGTACCCCACATGGGTCGGTTCTGCTTACAGGGTAATGGTCAGAATCCTAGAGCTCAACTGGGAAGAAGTGACTGTACTGAAACGTACACTTTCCCGTCACAGTTTTCCCCTGCGTTTTTGGCTGCTAAGGGCACATATTTCATCTGTCATGACCGAGCATATACATGGTTGCCCCCTGATTTCTCGGGCACATGTTATATTGCGAACTTGCTACCGCCGACATTTACTGCCGCCTCTGACTATCACAAGACCAGAGTTGTGAGAGGTGTGATTAGTAAGGAGGACACTGCCGGTCAGGAAGCAGGAGACTTCTTCTTGGGTTTCCTGCCGTTTTGGGGACCTATGGTCAATAGTAGGAACCTGAGACAGCTGACTCGTGTGGTTGAATCCACTGTCAATGTAACGGCTGGTGCCCTTAGTAATCTGACAGCTGAGCTCCAAGCGGATCGCCTTATGACTCTGCAGAACCGCATGGTTCTAGACGTTATTCTTGCAGACCGCGGTGGGGTATGCAAGGTCATCCAATCCAGTTGCTGCATTTTCATACCAGATAATGCTCCAACAGTGTATCAAGCCATCTCCAAACTCCATAAAATATCTGAAGCCATACACGTGGACAAGGGAGATTGGTCACTGGTGGGATGGTTCTGGGAATTGATATCTGCCTGGGGTTGGAAAGTTCTGATGGTCATTGGAATGATCTTAGCCATTCTTTTCCTGTTCTGTCTGTGCATACAGTGTGCTCCTGCGATATGTGGCCTCTGTGCTACCTTATGTGTAAGGAAACCTGTATCGAGGGACGAGCTAAGTAATAGGATGATGCTACAGCAACATCTCCATGACTTTGCGGACATTGACCTAGACTCGGATTAAGATGAATATAGTAATTGCCTATGTAAGGGCAAAAGGAGGGTCTGTCGTACTTTAATATTCGGGACCGCGTAGGGGACAGGGCCCTACCCCTGTCTATCTTGGTATTAGCGAACCGCAAATGGTAAATGCGGCATGTACGAGTGCTTTACATATCGTTCTAGCTATGAATGCACTGTGTACACGTTATTCTGCTCCACTACGCGGGTTCCATTTTGGAAGCAGTGGCCATCTTGTCATTGCCCTCACATAGGCTATGATGGAGTTAATACGGGCCTCACAGTATATGGGCTTTCCCTCTGACTTCTCTGTGACCTGGGCAGCTGGCTCTGCTGCCCTGGGTCAAACCGGTCTCACGAGCTCCCCTTCCTCCGTCCACCTGTGATTAGCATCAGGGCTTGACCTGTCATAAAACCCTTTCATTCTACACAATCCCCCGGCTAATCTCTTCCACACCTGCTTGTTCCTGCTTTATGACTTGTTTCCCAAAACAGGAGATGCTCATGTTTATTGGGGGGTCTCTTTACATCAAACGTGGGATCTGAATCTTACTGTGTAAATCATTGTGGGCTGGCCGAACTGGAATGTGGGATGGTCATCATGACTCTGCCTTTTCTTTGTAATGTACACTTGTATATTGCCGTATCATAAAACCTAGGAATGTATGCTTGAGGCAAGGAAAAGCGTATTTAAGATGAAGTCCGTTCCTATGATTTTCAGCAGTCTCCTGAGAACATACACGCTGTTGTACTTCTAGGATACCTGTCATTGGTCTGCAGCCAATAAACGATTCTTTGACTTCACCCAGAAGACTCTGTGTTTCTGTAGGTCCGGAACAGGGTGAAACCCAGAAGTCATAGGGTGTGTGCCCCTGCACCGCTGGGTCTAAAATACCCAGTACTTCAAGGTCAGGGAGCCCTCTGGCACGAAACAACTCAAAAGACATGGGAGTAGCCTCCCCTCTGTCCAGCCTCTCCTCTGGGAGAGATCCCTGAATCGTCCCAACCCTTTCCCTAGGGTACTTGACCTGTGGGTGGCTCTTTAGATTCATCGTGGGACAAGATTCAGATCCGAAACCACTTCTATTTCTACTGTCTGGGAACTTTGGACTTCGCTTTGAGAACTGAGAATGCATCTAGGAAGACTCCTGCTGTTCCTGGTCTTGTCGTCCTGCCAGTCTTCTGCGTCATCTGTGCCTGTGCTTCATCCAGGTTCTTCACCAGGCCTGTGGGCATCTAATAGAGCCCCGAAGGAATCTCCCTTGGAGTCAAGGAGTCACTCCCCTGAATCTGCAGGCACTGCAACTAAGCTGACCGGTCTGCTGCTCCTGACGTCTCCCGGACTTCGAAAGGCCCAGCAACACAGGTGGTGGATCCGCAACTCCCTCGAGGCCTGCACTGTCCCCTCAGCAATTTTGAGGCCAGTATACCTAGCCAGACCCGCTGGAACAGCATGCTTGTGCACCGCATTGACTTGCCAGTGTCAAGGCTTGTTTCTCAAGAATGCTTTATTCGACAACTTAAAAGTGAACATATCATACAGCTGTACATTTCATTAACACATTTTTTTTTTAAACCAAAGTTTAAAAAAACATTCCTGATATCCTCCATGCGACCGAGACCTAAAATACATACAGTACAGAAACGTTGTATAAAGTACAGGGTGCAAATGAGCAAACTCAATCAAATACGATAGTCCCCGTTTATGACATGCCTGATATCAACCAGAAGACCAAGACCTAAAGTGCATACAATACAGAAACGTTGTATAAAGTGCAAGGTGCAAAAGAGCAATTGTACCAGTTTATGACACAAAGTGGGCCTAAGAATAAAAACATGTAAAAACATAATGACAGTTAAAAAAAAAAAAAATGTCTGCACCTATAATGGCTCCTGTTAAAAATACTTGCAACCCCAAAACAGACCGTGGGGGAAGATAACATTTTGAAGGTACAATAGGGCAGGCCTGACTTGAGAAAAATGACAACCTCTCAGTAATGGTAATATAAATTTCTTACGTAATGAAACATAATAGTCGCAAAATAAAATAAAGGGTATCCGGTTCAGAGAAATCGTCACAAGGACAAGGTTTTAAAGTGCCAGGGTTTGAAAAGCCTTGGGGTACCGACAAAAGCCAGGGAACCATTAGCAGACGGAATCTCGTCAATACAAAACGATGGAAGGGGTTGCCAACGATTAATAGGTAAGGTTGGGCTTGGTTATGCATAGATAATGTAACATAACCTTTCACCGTTGCTTTTAGCAGCTCCTTTTCTTCCCTTGGTCCCTGGCACTTAATCATGAACTGCTGTTTAATATTTCTAATTTCAAATGTGTCCAGTGGTTTGAGGCTTAGGAATAAGTCAGGGCAACCTAACCATATTGTCAGTTCTCCTAAGTACTTTAGCCAGGGAATATGTTCAGCTCTGTCTAACGCTAGACTGTCAGTAATTAATTATTATTTGGTTTAAATTTATGATAGAGCTTGCCCAAACTCTCAACTAGCGCATTAAAGAGAGCTGCTGCTTCTGGTCTAATATGTATCCCCCTCCTAATTCTTCATGTAGTATGTATGCAGGGGTGAAATGCGGGACTGCCAAAATCTTACGTAAGAACTTCCTTATATCCCCAAATGTCACTGCCGTAGGTTACCATGGGGATACATTTTTCCTTATATATCTTCATCAGGGCCAGAATGGGTTTAGACCCTAATCTCTTCGCAAAATTTTGTGTTGCCTCCGTTGCTTTAACAAGAGTTTTCTTTTTTTGCATAATTTGTGGGCACCATGATGCGCGCTCATCAAAAAGTACCCCCCAAATAGGGGAAAGTTGGAACCTTTGTTAACTCAGCCCCTTTACAATAAAATTTAGTCTTTTTTGGGACTTTCCAGGACCAATTTACATAGTGTGCAATTTCTTAAAATTTGTTTAAAGATCTAAGAAATCCATAAAAACTATAAAAGCATCTAAAAGTGATTGAAGGCCCACTGCAGTTCTAGCTAATATGACTGTGTCATCCGCGTATAAAAGTGCGGGGATCATCTTTTCGCCAAACCTGGGGATGTCTTTACAGCTGGCTGTTAAAAAATCCCCCGAATTATTTATATGTAGTGTGAATAAGAGGGGGGCCAGGACACAACCTTGACGTACCCCTCTCTTGACGTCCCAGGTGGTTGTCAGAACTCCATTACTGTTGTATCTGACAGCAGCTGTATTATTCTCATGAATAGTGTGTAAAAAAGCCACAAGCTCTGGTTTAAGATCCATATCACTTAGGATTGACCACAAGTTTGAACTGTTAACACAGTCGAATGCTTGTGTCAGGTCCATAAACGCCAAATGTATTATACCCTTTTTGGCAATGGTATACTTCCCTACCACGAAGTGTAAATTTAAACATTGATCCAAGGTCCCTTTACCTGACCTAAAGCCATATTGCAGGTTGGAAATAACATTTCAGTGGTCCAGCCATGTCGTTAGACGGTTAAGTACGACTTTGCCCATTATTCTAGCTGCTGAATCTAAAAGTGAAATCGATCTATAGAATATAGGCTCTTCCCTTGCGACCTTTTCAAAAATGGGAACAATTACTGTCTTCCCCCAGGATACTGGGTATCCATGTAGGAATGCGGCATTAAACACATTTGCCAAAATGCTAGCCCAAACATTTGGATCAGCTTTATATAAATCAGCCGGGACCCCGTCTGGGCCCGGAGCCTTTCCACCAGAAGTGGATGCAATTACTTTATGGACCTCCTCTACACTAAAATGGAGTGGCGTACTAGTTTGCCCACCTTCTCTATACTCCTTAGATTCACCCAAATTTACATCACTGAAAGTATTTCCAAAATGAGATACCCATTTATCCGCTGGGATTAAACAATCAGTGTTAGAATTAGGAGTTTCGGAAAGGAAAGGACTATTAACTAGTAACCAAAAATTAGAACTATCTTTCAGTACACTAGCCTGTTGTATGGCATTCCATGCCTGCTCCCTTAGCTCTTTCTTCCTATTCTGAACTAGCTTATAGGCTTTTCTTTTGTCCCTAATTTCTACTTTGTCTCTAGGGATGGATTTTAGGGCCTGTACAAGCTCCGTATGGGTCGCTGAACATGCTCTATTAAACCACCTAACAACCTTCGGGCGTCTGATCCCACCCATAACCGTGAGGTCAAATTGTATTTGTTTTGTTAGTTTCCCGAAACCTGTTAAGATAGAACTGCCCTGTATATCGGGGTCTCAACAAGACTCAATTTCAGGGGCATAGACTGTACACAAATTATTCTCAATGTTATCAGGGACTATAGTTTCCCACTTTAGCCTGTGGGCATGATCTTTGGTGCTAATATCTTTATTTGTCAGACAAATGGTAGATTCTTCAGTTTCAATAACAGAAAGTGATATGGCAACAGTAAGGGGTTATGGTCGCTAAAACCTGACCAGGTAACTATTAGATCCTCAGTAAATAAAACTAGTGGGGCAGACAATAGAATATAATCAATGGTGCTTGGCCTTCCATTCCCTACATAAGTGGGTACTGACGCCAAACAGACTATTTGCTGAAGGCAACATAAATTTTGATTTGAAAGAATGCCTTCAAGCAAAATACCTGAAGGTGTATGCTCAAAATGACTAAATGAGGTGAAAACTCCCCCTGGTCCTGGTTTATAAAACAATTTAAGTAACATTGATGGATATTAAAATCCCCTAGGATTATTACCACATAATAAAATTGTTTGGTCTCCTCATAACATTCCAAAAACTCTTTTAGATCTTGTAGATGTTCCAGCTCATGCCCTCTAGAAAAGGAATTATAAAAATTGAGCACTACTAGCATGGTGGCACGATACTTAAGGCAGTTCTACTGCCAAAACATTTTGAGATTTACAGTCGACCAGACATGTCCTACAAGAGAGCTTCAGTGAAAATATTAGGAGTAAACCCCCTCTAGCTCCACCCATAATCGATGGAATAGAATATTTATTTAATGAAATGAAACCATCTAAATAAAAACAATCATTTGCTTCTGAAGTTTCCTGGAGGGGAATAATATGATACATAGAGACAAAGTTTTCCCAGAGTGAATTTCCTTTTTTAGACCTTATTCCCACTATATTCCATGATAGGACCTTTTCATGAGTGGCCATAGTTGGAGTTAAAATAGGGCAAATTCCTGGGGTTGTAGTGGTTATTTCAACATGATCCCGGACTGCTAATATATGTGTGTTTTGGGTCATGTTAACTGGAGATATGCTCCGATATGTTTTGTCTTCTAGCTCTAGTCAGTCATTTTCATCCAGATTCTGGAGACTAGCTAGGGATTGGAACTAGTTACTCATTGGTAAGTTATTATCTATATTAGTTTTATTGACAGGACTACCTGATTTTCGGGGTATCTGCCATTGCCATTCCGTGGGGCATCTGCGCTGGGTTGGGGGGTAAAAATGTTGTAGCGAGACTACTCTAATAAAGGAGTTTGAACTACTCTGGTATGCGCAGCCAATTAGCATCTTGGTTTTCTCCGCGCCCTGAAAGTTGACAACTAGGCAGTCTCCTAAACCAATCTTTTTTGTTTGATGACCTATCCACCCCACTCTTCTGGCGATAATAATGTCAGATGAAATACTCACGCAATTTATAACATTTTAGTACACCAATGAGTCACTTTATGTATTAGGTCCTGGGTGGTTTCCCTAGTATCTTGAGAGAGAGAGAAGAGAACTCCAGTAAGACGGCTACTAAAGGAGCAGATGCAGGGGGCAAATCAAGTATACTTTGGTTCATGACTTTAGGTATAACATGATTAGATTGGATACGTGTAGGTAGCAGGTCTCTCTCAGAGTTCAAAGGTCTACTTGCCTGAGCTTCTTCGGAATTCTGGGCTACAGAACCTATTGCCTCGGTGATATTTGACTGACTAAATCCACTACGTATTCCCTCAGTCCCTAGAACATTTAAACATGGGCTGGATGGGCAAGTTTGAATTGGATTCATATTCCGAGAAGGAATTGCCGCCCCTACCCCTGTTGGTTTTGGCACAAGCGTCGTAGCACATTTATTACAATTGGTAATCAAGTCATGGACTAGTTTCTCAACATTTTCCACTTTTAGCATTAATGGCGCTAAGAGAGCCTTTGTCATTGACACCAGCTTTGTAAACAAAGTGTCCAATAGCTGCTCTAGGTTCAAACCAGGTTGTAAGGATGATTGTGTCCGTGTTTGAGTCTGTGGGGATTTCCTAGAAGGCTTATTACTAGCAGTTTGTTTTCTCTTGGATGGTGGTAAGTCTGAGGTCACGTCGTTCCCTTCTGTTATTTTATCCACTAAAGTGTTAGATGACATGTCTGGTTCATCAGGGGAGAGTATTTCACAAGAAGGCGCAGAGGCAATTGATGAGCCTTCTAAAGAACCAACAATAGCTGCTGATTTTCCTTGTGCCCCCTCCTCATTAGCAGCGTGGTTCTGAAGACATTTTCCAGCCTCTAATGATAACCTTCGCTCAGTCTGGGCTATCTCCTGTGTGAACGCGTGTGCAGCTTCGGTAAAAAAAGAATCAATTTTGCAAGCTATACAAACCCCCGAGGTCCCCCCATGTGAAGCGGGTGTTTTCCTTTTGCCCATTTGCGGACACTGAACCCAAAGCCCTAGTGTCCCTGTATAAGGCCACAATAAAATACTGGGATAGTCAGGGCAAATGGGGTAATTAAAAAGTACCTTAATTTGTTGACTAGTTTCCGTCCAAATTCCAATTGTCCAATATACAATTAAAGGGATCCGGAATAAAACAGCCAAGGTGTCTGGCCCAGCCCGGCCTCCTCCGGTCGCTGACGGGCCCGCCCTTGGCCCGGGCACGCCCGCCCGCTGCGGGAGCCCTGCAGAGTTTTTTTTGCCCCTCCCGGCGCCTAATGCGGGCGTCTGCGGCAGCCGCAAGGGAGCCTGGGACCTGAAGTCCTGTCTCGCACCCCTCAGGACCACAGTGGCAGCAAGCAGCAGAGTTTTCCGGGCTTCCCACACTGCAGGAGTCCTGCAGAGTTTTTAAAGCACCTCCGGGCGCGTAATGCGGGCGTCAGTGGCAGCCAAAAGGGAACCTGGGACCTGGAGTCCTGTCCCGCTCCCCCTCTGGACCACAGTGGCAGCAAGAAGCAGAGTTTTCCGGGCTTGTTAACCTCTTCTCCAGAGATCTTTGGGCTCCAAGAAGCTCCAGCCTCCAGCATCTCTTCCTGCAAAGATCTTCATCCTTACCACATCCTCTGCATCGTGGGCCTGCATCTTTTGTGAGCTGCTCAAGGTTTTCTTGCGACCCTTGTGCTTTCGGCCTGTGGGTCATCTTGAGGGTCTTCTTGGGCTTCAGTGGGCTCCCCTGCTAGCTAGGGGCCTGGTCTTACTCTCCAGCACTTGGACCTTGCTGGTCCCAACGTTGAACCTTTTCTGTCTTCCATGCCTGTTGCTGCTGCCAAGGCTTGTTGGTGCTCCTGCCGACACCGACACACTGGTTCTCGACTTCTGAGGGGGGAGAGCTTGTGAAAGGCTCTTCCACAGCTTCGCCTGGTCCTGACAGCTGCAGCGATAAGGTCACCGCCCACTCTACTGCATCTTCCGTCATCCATGCCTCCTGGTCCCTCCAAGTGGCATAGACTCTGTCCCCTCTGCTTGCAGGTTCTCCTCTTCAAGAATCCATCCTTGGATTTCACCGGACTCTTTCACTTTCTTCACCAGCGGCATCTTTACTGAAGCCCCCTATTGTGGTCTACGGCGGTATCCGTCTCTTCTCACGTATGCACCCGGCTTCCCTGGTGTAGGTATCCTGGTTCATGGGGTATCTACTGGTGGGGTGACTCTCCAACCTTCCATCTTCCATAGGGTTTCTTCAGGGTTCTCTGGGAAGGGTGCTTCTTCTTGAAAACTGTGACTTCCCCATTGACATGCATTGAGTACGCAGCTGTGTTTCCACTCTGCACACAGCCTCTGTGGGTTTCCGGGGTACTTGCCTTGGGTGGTTCCTTGTGTCCCCAGCTCTTCTGGTTCAAGTCTCGACTTCGGTCGCAGTTTGCATTAAACTTATTTAGTATATGGTTTGGTCCCACTGTGTATTTGTGGAACTTACCTGCTCTACTTTTGAAATATTGTGTGCATTGTGTTTATATCTCCGGGTAAGAATTGTACCAATGTGTTAGTGGGTGTGTAAAATAAATAACTATTTTTATATCTACACTGTGTGGTTCTCTTTCTAATCTAGACTATATGATTGGTTCTAGTAAAACAAGCTGCTTAACACTCCTTCTGGACTAAGCCTGAAGGCGGCGCTCCACAGCTACCACTTTGAGAGCTTTCTATGGTTGTCTAAGACGACTAAAATCACTATACAGAGTTGTCTGGATTAGTGCAAGGGGCTTCACTAAAATAATTGTGCACGATATACTTAGCCAGCCTCCTACAGCTCCCAAAAATCCAACCAAGATTCAAGCATTGATGGCAGGAATTGATGGAAAAGCGATTTCTCCAGTCCCAGACAAGAAGAGAGGTCTAGGAGTCTATTCTATATAGTGTTCATGAAAGAAGGCCTCCAGGGGTTATAGATTTGAGCAAGCTGAACCAGCTCAACCCGGAAGGGAGGTTCAAAATGGAGACATTCCAAAGGATCGCCCCTTTTATCCCACTACACAATTTCATGATTATGCTTGATCTAACGGATGCTTATCTCCACATTCCCATAGCAAGAGCTGACCGTAGTTTCTCCAATTTGCAGTAGGAGCTCAGCACTTGCAGTTTATGGTTCTACCATTTGGGATAAAGTCAGCCCTTAGAGTGTTCACAAAGATAATGGCTCCGGTGGTGGCTTTTCTTCATCTCCAACAAATCCCAGATTACCCATATCTTGATGACTGGCTTCTTCATGCTCCTTCTTTCGCAGAATTCTGGAGGTCACAAGGTTGGATAACAGCTAGTTGGGATTGCTGCTCAATGCATTGAAATGTCATACAGATCAGATTCTTCTGAGCTATTGCCAGAACAGACCTGGGGAAGATTTTCCTGCAACTCACACTATGTGTAGGACAGCGTAACTAAATGTGGAGAAAAAAGAAACAAGTAGGTGAGTATAACCATTATATGGACGTAAACCCTCACTCACCCGAGGGTGACATTCTTCATCATAGGGTTCCTCTAACACAAAGGGACCGCAAGTTACCCAATGTGGCCTACTACTTCCCAGCCGGGAAGGAGCGGGAGTGTTCTAAAAAAAGCACGTAATTGTGTTAACCTCAAGAAGTGATAGTGAGGGGAAGAGTGCAAATCTAGAAAAATTGTGTGTGAATTAAAACTTCCTCAGTAGAGATAACCAATCTTTAATCTTCACATTCTACTGAAAAGATTAAAAACAGCAACGTGAGACAGGGTGATAGATATATACCCTGTTTTAGGTCAACATGTTTCTGCCCTAGATGACAAGTAAATGTTCGGGGCATTCGTCAGGACCAATTCTCTAGTCACTCTAAATAAACGTGTACAACAAAAATAGGAAATATTTAGAAAATATTTTAGACCAACCATACGCAATGGTTGTAATTCAATTCGGAAGGTCAAAAATTGCTAATAATTCTGTTTGTGTGCCGACTCTACCTAAATCCAGAGTCTCATCACATGCAGATCCTCTGCATGTTGGCGTCTAGTGGCTTACTTGGACTGTGGACGGGAGTGGTGATTTTCCTGCCTCAGGAGAGAATGGTTCATCTTCAGTCTTTGATCGAGTCTGCTTTCCAGCCCAATGGAGTCAGCATGGCGTTGCCCGCAAGTTCATGGACATTTGGAGGCATGCGTTTTCAATACTCCTTGGGCTCGGTTTCATCTCTACCCCTTCCTCCGGCATCTCCTCCTTTGTTATGCTCGACATATTCATTCCTTGGACCATCTACTTTGTCTCCTTAGAGCAGGTCAAGCACGAAATAAGCTGGTGGCTGATGGAACAGAACCTGCAGAAAGGGATGCGCATACATTCAGGTCACCTAGTAGTCATCCCAACAGATGCCAGCAGGATATGGTTGGAAGCAACGCTGTTGCAGAATTCTTGTCAACAGAAGTGGTCAACGCTGCAGAGGAGGTTGTTGAATTGGAGGGAGCTGACAGTGGCTTACAGACATCTTTTGAAGTTCAGGATGTTCATCTAGTAGGAGGTCTTGATTCGAATGGCAACATGGGGTCCATGGCTTATAACAGCAATCAGAGAAGCACAAGGTCGAAGACTTTGAATCACACAGCTGGACAGAGACCAACCTATTTAGTCTTTATGTAATCCACATCAGGGGAGTGAACAACTCACAGGCATATCTACTCAGAAGGGCATTTCCTTTGTCAATACATCTCTCCTTATCAAGGAGAGTCTTCGCATAGATCTGCAAAATGTTTAGGACCCTATATCTGGATCAGTTTGCTTCTCGGAGCAACGGAGCGGTTTGCAGGTTCTGCTACAGGTTTCAGGAGAGGGAGCTTGGGGGATGGATGCTTTGCTGATACAGTGGTCTCCATGGCTTCTTTATGCTTTCATTTCCTTTCATGATTCCAAAGACATTGGCGAAAATTAATTTGGTGAGAGAGGCAGTGACTGTGGTTTTTCCTTCTAGCCAAGACACTCTTTATTCTTAACCCTCAAGAGAATGTCTTGCTGCCCTCCATTGGTCCTCCCGTCAGTTCCTTCACCTCTCAGGAGCCCTCACCCTCCTTTCTGTCTCTCTTGGTATGGAGGTTGAACAGTCAACCTTATTACGTAAAGGTTTTTCTCCTTCTCTGGTGGACACCATTCAGAATTCTAGAGGACCTTCAACCTTAAAGGTTTATTCTAGACACTGGGATGCTTTTCATAGTTGGTGTGTGGTGCAAGTTCCTTCTGTTTCTTCTTCTCCTTTCTCAGCTGCCTTGCAATTCCTGGTGGACAGACTTCATCTTAATCTTCAAAGTTCCACTCTTTGATTTGCAAATAAGGCCTTCAGGGGCTTTCGTAACCTCATGGGGGGGTCACGAGTCAATGGTCACTAAAGTCTTTTTAAGAGCTTTTCTATCTCTAGACCTATGTGAAGATCTCCTTTTCCTGCTTGGGATCTTCCTACAGCACTTGAAGCCTTGCAATCTCCTCCTTTTGAACCTCTGGTGGAAGTGAACTTGAAATTCCTCTCTTTCAAAGTCCTCTTCCTTGTTACTATTACTTCTGCTCTGCGTATTGGGGAACTTTCTGTTCTTGTCGTCCCCCTTTCCTTCGATATTTTGATGACGGGGTGATACTGAGGCCAGAACTCTCCTTTCTTTCTAAAATTAATTCCTCCTTTCACTGTTCCAAAGATACTATTCTTCCTTCTTTTTTCCTTGTTCTTCCTTGAGGGAAGGGCACACTCTTAGATGTTAAAGGGGCTCTTTTAATGTATCTCAACAGGTCACAGACATGTTGCAAGACAGATCATGTTTGTGACATTTGGACAAGCAGGGAGAGATAAAAAAAAAAAAAGTGGACAGGTCTCCTCTTAGCAGGTGGTTAAATCCACGAGTCTTCTGTTGCATCAGGAATCCTCTGACGGTGGTGTGATTAAGGGGAAATCTACGAGGCACATGGCAGACGCTTAGGCAGAGTTTCATGGAGTGTCTATTTCTGAAATATGCCACATGGATATCTATTATGACTCTACTTTCATTAGGCAGTACTGACTGAATTATGCTCTTTAAGGGAAAACAAACTTTGGAGTGGGGGTCTTAAAATCAGCACTCGGTTAATCCGACTTGTGGTGTTGTATTTTATCTCAGTATGTATGAAAGGGTTTGGTGCACATACTTAAGTTTGATCTCTTTTTTTTCCATTGTCAGAGGCATGTGATTTGGTATAACTACCACATGATGCAATGACTTGGACGAGGGACGTAGAGGTAATGTTCCGATTAGTTACCAGTTATCTTCATTATTATTAGTCCGAAGACCTCATCACAGTCAATACGGTCCTCCCTCCCTGAGGATACTGGCCTCAGATGGCTTGGTATGACACGAAGTTGAAGGGGAATGGCCACGTCTTATACCACCCTACTTGGGTGGGATGAGTGCAAGCCAACTCCTACTTCCTGGTTTTAGTCCTGTTAACGAGGTGGGTTCACCTCACTGTGACGAGGACTAAGAACAAGCATTTACAATGCAATGGTCTCGGCATTGTTAAAGTTAGAGCTATTGGCATTGCTCATGACATTATTTTTGTTTATGTTTTTGTTTTTAAAACATTTAAAGAAACTGCATTGTTATTTACAATGCCAATAGCTTAATCACTCTCAAATGGGAGACCTTTTGCATTTGCACCCACACACAGAGCCACACACACAAAGCCACCCACACACACAGAGCCACCCACACAGAGCAGCCCACACACAAATAGAGCCACCCACAGAGCCACCTACACACACAGTTACCCACACACAGAGCCACCACGCATAGAGCCACCTACAAAAAAAGCCACACACACACACAGAGCCGCCCACACACACACAGAGCCTCCCACATACACAGAGTTGCCAGATTACTCAGTGTCAGAATGACAATGTTTCCGGCCCTGATTTTAAATCATGAAATCAACGGATTCTACAAACCAAGTCATACACTGTTTTTAAATGCATAGCCCAATACTGTAGTGCTTGTGTACAGTCAACATGGAGCGACTGGACTACCAGTTTAATTCGCGCTGACGTAGGGCCTTTTGGTACTTGTAGTAAGGCAAGTGAGGCATGTCCACCGCTCAAATTAATTTCATATTTCCCCACTAATCGTGCTTGGATTCTGGAGTAGCGTGCTACCCGGCGAAAAGCACTTCAACACCTCATAAGGGGTAGCAAGCGCTATAAAAATGCAAACCCTTCCCTTTTATTTATATCCCTCCTTTTTCAATCCAAATTACAGACTAACATATCAACTGCTCAAATTAATTTCAGATTTCACTATACTAATTCACCTCTAATCCGTTATGGGTTCTTGAGTAGCGTGCTAGTCGCCGAAAAAGCGATTAGACAACTTGTCAGGGGTAGTAAGCGTTATATAAATGCAATTACAATACAATAATGGGAAAATCCAAACAAGAGAGTATAAAATGGAAGAAGAAGCATGGCCAGACCAGTTATTCACGCATGGCGAGACCACTCGAGATCTATGAAGTACTTCTTATGCCAGCATGAGACAAAGATCTCTGCCTCCTCACATCTGGCACAATACAACTTAAGGTCGCCTGCAATGGACAATCCGAAATTTACAAACTCCTCACTCTGGACACAGTAATCTTGTAAACCTCACTGTGGCCAAGAATCAATCAACGAACTGTGAAGTACTCACATCAGGCACTGGACAGCAGGGACTATCGGAGGTACTCACATCTGTCACCAACAATCTGGAATTTCTGAACACACGTCACCTTGAGATCTCTGGTGATCTCAGACCAAGCACAGGACGATCGCAAGTGTCTTAAATACACATATCTCACACATGAAACGTGAGACTCTTTAACCATTCACACCCAAAGTGAGACAAATTGAGATCCCTGAACTGCTCACGCCTAACCTGGGACATCATAAGACCTCTCAGATACTCACACCAGAAATGAGAAAATGAGAAAACGTGATATATCAGAGGTACTCGCAATCCAACATCTCTGAAACAATAACAAGTGTCACTGAAACATGGACACCAATATACAAATGACAAAACGACCAACTTACCGACCAGGTGAAGGGATTTTCGGCGGCTGTGCCAGCGGCACCCGGGGGAGCTATCCGCCTCGTAGCCCACCAGAGGGGTGCAGATGCCATCGGCCACCTGGCCCAGGAGCAGCAGGACCCCCGCGTAGGTGGTGTTGAAGACCAGCACCGAGTGGTAGTAGAGCAGAAAGTAGATGAACCACATGGAAGCGCACAGGTCGGTCGTTCAGGAAGTGGCCGGTGGAGTAACTCAGCCGCTGCCGCAGCGGCATGGAGTCCTGGTCCACCATGGTCCGGTGTGCCACCTGGGGGCCATCACACCAGCTGGAAGGTGGTCATGTGAGGGGCGCTGACAGCAAGGGACTTGGCTTTTAGCTATTTTCCCTTCCTTTTTAATTTATTATAAAGTGGCCCTCATGCCAACTCTTTATAGGCTGGTAACATGCCACACTAAAGCACAGATAGTCCCTACGAAGTACCAGAACGAACGAACGAGCAAATTGTCGGTCAGGAGAAGACGGGTAATTTTTCTGAATTTTAGCAGGTGTCAAACGGCTGGAGTAGACGGGCAGGATTACTTACGAGTACCAACAAGACGTCCTTCGTAGGCGCGGATTTTTCCCCGTTATAACACACAACGGCGCATTCACATTCTCGGGATTCAAATATGTGTCACCTTTTGCTACACGGGGTGCACAGTTCCTGTTTGCACAAATATTAGCAGTTTTTTTTTCTTTAGCAAAATCGTCGATCTCCACAAAGCAGGGAACAGCTTTTGGGAAGCAGCACCTCACAGGGAGCCCCGATAATGTAGCATTTATCTTTTTAGGATTAAAAATCAAGAACATTCAAGGGATTTTTTTAAACAAATTATCTTACCTCAATGAGCCCTACCCTCTGGTTTGCTTTTGGATTGTTTTGCGGATTTTTACAGCCGCATACATGCACTTATGGGCTTTCTCTCCCCTTCTAGGTTTGCACTTTGCAGTTGATTGGTCGGGATGTTTTTCCCTCCTTCACTTACAGATTAACGCGGACACTTCCACTACTTTGGGAGAAAGCCCCGGACCGCTGAAAGGCTGGTGTATGTTGGAAAAAACAAATAGGGCTTTGAAAAACAAACGCCTCTCTGCGTGGCTTCCCGCCGGTGAGGGCGCGTTTCGCCAGGGACCCCGATTGTCATGCGGGAATGTGCGAGGGACTAATGTACTCGAGGAGGCCAGCCGATGGGGGGGAAAATGCCTGCATCGCACCACGCGAGTCTACAGCGTTTCTTGCTCATGCTGCCTGCACTCGCCAGTAGGCTCTCTGATTGGTTGACAAGGTCCACCAATCACAGTGCTTATTTGGTTGTTGCCAACCAATCAGAGAGCCGACTGGCGCGTGTAGGCAGCGTGAGCAAGACATGCCGTAGACTCGCTGTCTTATGGGCGTGTTAAAAAAAGAGAAAGAATCGAAAAAACACGCCCACGAATCTGAAAGAGACGGGGCTTGTTTGGAGAGACAAAGCTCTTCTCCAATGGCTGACCAGCATTTAAGAGGCCAGCCAACGGAGGAGAGAAGAGGGGCGGGTTGAAGCCCCACTTCTCACAGTCATTAAATCTCGCGTGCGAGACTGCGCAAGCGCAGCCTTCGCTAGCCGAGACCTAAAAATGAAGATTACCGTTAACAAACCGGAGCATTTCTACGCCTTAACTTCCAGTATCTATGCCTGCATTAGCTAAAGCACTATTACACCACACAAACAATATGTACGAATTTTTTTTTTTTTAAGTTCAGCTACAACCACAAACTTTATGTTAGAATGTTTTAGCCCGAGTCATACTCTTTAATCTGAGGTTGAAAAAGTCGATTATCCAAAAGCGCAATATATTGTGACAAGTTTGGGGAGAACGTGGCATTTCGGTGAAAGCGTTTTACCGTACAGGAAAACAGGGAGTTATCGTACGTTTGGATTCAAGAACAGGCCTGTTAATTGGCCGGTTAATGTGTTTCCCCAACTCTAACAATGAAACAAAAAAAGTAATACTATGAAGAAAGTGGGGCAAAAGACCAAAATGACTTCTTTCGCGCTACGGAGACAAAAAGTTTGAGACACAACTTTTTTTTTTCACTTCGTTGTCTCTCAGAAACATTAGAAAACAAAACTTCAAAATCTGGTCCACAGTAAGAACTTTAAGCAAAAACAAACAGGCCGGGCATACGATCACACATTAATACATTATTGCATGTCTTACATGTCAGTGACACAGAAGCCGTGGCTCCAACAGTACATATAAAATTATCATTGTCTCACTCCACCACTGACAGCAACTTCTCAAAACAAGATGCCTCACCCTGCACAGCTGACAGCTTTAGCAATTGGTGCGCGATATCGCCAAAACCCGTTACTTCTTTACTCTATTGGACAAGGTGAGCTGTCAGTCAAACGCGATAAGACCCGTGAGGTTGGGCTCGGTTGTGAGCAATTATTCCTAAATAAGAAGCGCGTCAAAAGAAATGACGTCTTGTAATTGGATAGTTCTGCCGCTAATTCTTAAAGGAAGATAATCAATTGGCTAGATGAAACGTCTTTCAAATACTTAGATCCCACCCCTGTGAGCTGGCTGAGCCGGGGTCATCCTAGTCCTCCGCCTAAATTCTCTGTATGAAAGACGTCATCAGGAAGGCGTGGGATAGGGATGGACCCAAGAAACAGAGCCTATCATGAGACTGTGTCGTCATGTATTTAATAAGAGCCCCACCCTGCGTTTCCTATTCGCGCTAGCAAGCTAGGCTTTGCTCGTCTGTTCTTACTTTCTACGCGTTTCTATTTTCTGATTTATTTATTTATTTCCGTTAACTCGGCTGACCCTAGCGTCAGGAGAGGCACTGATAGATTTGCAGCACCGCCAATACCAGAGGAGCTTTGAGTAACGACGCGTTAAACTAACGGCCAATAGCTGCGGCGGTGGGGTAAATCTGATGGGCAACTCACCCAGTAGGAATGGGTTGGATGACGATGTCCAGCGAACTCCATGAGGTGTGACAGGAAAAGGAGGGGTGCAAGAAGAGAAGAAAGCGTCGGCGGGGGGGGGGGGCTCCAGCGTCGCCATGTCCATCCTTCAGCCCGAAGGGAAACGGTGACGCAGCATTATATTCTGTACGAGTTCTGGTTACTCAACTGAACTTAAGCATACATATAGATAGCATGATGCTATTTTAAGATTTGACTTCTGGTTTTCGCATTTTTTTAGTTGAATTAGGCGGCAAGAAAAAAGGCATACATGGGTGCATTTTTATTTTATTCGAATTAAAAATATTACATCTGTATAAAAGCAATTTTTAATTAAGCTAAGAAAGAACTCGCCGAAATTTAATATTCAGGTTTTCGTGCATTTTAGCTCGACCCTCATTTCTCTCACAGGTGTTGGCAGGAGTGTTTACACTTTGTCTTAATGCTGGAACTGGAATTTTTTTTTAACTCTGGTAGCCCATACATTGGAGGTCAAGCTGGGCAACAAAAAGGAGATAGTCATGAAAACCAGTCTGACAGTCAGTTTGTGCATTTTTTTTTTTTTAAACCTGGTCACAAAGAAATTGGCCCCAAGGAGAAAAGTAACCGATTATCTGGTCTGGCTTTATTGATTGCAAAGTCTGCATTTCAAAATATTTTATGGGCTTAAAGCTCCAGCTTTAGAGCACTTTGTGTGCCCAGTAAATCTCAGAATAATAATAGTAAGATATGTTGTTCTAGAATCTGCGTGGATCCACAAAATTCCCCTGACCCAGCGTTTTCCAAAGTCCTCCAAGAAAAATGCTACCTCACTTGTGTGGGTAGGCCTAGTTCCCGCGATAGGAAATGGCACAAAACGCAACGTCTACACACCACATTTTCACAGTGAAAACGGACCCTTTTTTTTGCAAAGTGCCTAGCTGTAGATTTTGAACCCTAGCTCTGCCGGCACCTAGCAAACCTATACATTTTTGAAAACTAGACACCCAGGGGAATCCAGGATGGGGTGACTTGATTGGCTCTCACCAGGTTTTGTTAACCAAATCCCTTGTAATCCTAATTATTTGTCCAAAAAAACCCACATTTTCCTCACATTTCTGTGTTGGAAAGGTCTGGATTCTGCGTGGATCCACATAATTCCCCCCACTCCGCGTTCCCCAAAGTCTTCCGATAAAAATGGTACCTCACTTCTGTGGGTAGGGCTAGGACCCGTGATAGGAAACTGCCCAAAACGCAACGTGGACAACCACATTTTCACAAGGAAAACTGACCCTTTATTTGCAAAGAGCCTAGCTGTAGGTTTTGAACGCTAACTCTGCCGGAACCTAGGGAAACCTAGAAAACCTATACATGTTTGAAAACCAGACCCCTGGGGGATTCTAGGGAGGTATGGCTTGCGTGGATCCCCCAATGTTTTCTTACCCAGAATCCCCTTCAAACCTCAAATGTAGCTGAAAAAAAACACTTTTTCCACACAATTTCGTGTGGGAAAGATGCAGCATCACCAGGCTGACACAAATTTTCTACTACCCAGCGTTCCCCCAGGTCTCCCAATAAAAATGGTGCCTCACTTGTTGTGGAAAACGTGTAATATTTATTTGGCATAAGCAACAGCCATTTTGGCTGAGCTGTCCATTTTGTTCCTTCGTAATTCTCCCGTCCTCTGCTGCTTGTCTTTTTTCCTGCCTGTGCTATCTATTTTATTTGACTTCCTGACTCAGCTAAAAGCAATGTATGTGCTGAGAGTTTGTAGCTGCCAGTACACCTGTTAAATAGCAATCATTTGCTTCTGCCATAAGCACCCCTGCTCCCCCTCCCACTTTGCTGACCATGTGGTTTTTCATCTGTCCTTGTTTGCTGAAAACTATTTCTAAAACGTGTCTTCCTATTTCTGTTCACATGCTTACAGTGCACAAAGTCTGTATATAAGCTCTGTGTTCTGTGACTTCAGTGTACTACCTCAGGTAGCACTAGAGAGTGCTTTGTGGACGTGGTCCCACTCATGAGTGATTAATAAATGTGTTATTTATTCCCAACTCCATTGCTGATCTCCACTTTGTTTGTTTTTGAACCTGTGGACAAAAGGGTGACCCTGCCCCAGTGTACCCCTAAAGAGGTATATTTCCACAGTTGGCACCCATCATGGGACCCCATTGGAGACGCGGCCGTCCGAAGGAGTGGTCTTGACGGAGGATTGGTATTTCACTGAGGATGCGCACTGCACGAGGAGACCTTTGTCTTTGCAGGCCGGCGTGACTTTTCTGGTTTTCCCAATTTGACCCTCCAGGTGGTGCCGGTCTCAACTGGGGTTTTCTTTGGCGCACTTTTGTAGCGACCATTAGGTCGACCAGAGATCAGCAGGTGGGAGTTGGAGTCTTCTGTTTGGTAAGGTCGCTAAAGCGACACTCTTGATTTGTTAAGCTTGGGCTTTTTGCTAGAATTTGTTATTCAGTTTTTGCAAAAATTGAAGGCAGGTAATGTGGAGATTTGTCTCCTTTTGAAATATTTGTTTGACATAGTAATATTTTACTAATATTTGTAGAGCATGCCTGTTCTCAGCACACTCCGATGGTGGTGCCAAAGTAAACTTGGAAAAAAAAGTCAGCCGGCTCTCCCAGAGGGGACACTTAATAAAGACGTATATGTAAAATATGGTATTCCTTCCATAATGTACAGTGCACGGTGGAACAAATACACAAAGAAATATTCTGATCTACAATGGCTGGTGAATGGGTCATTTGATTTTAAAAAGGTTCAATATGTAGAGTAGTGTTTATTTGAAAGAAAAAATAGACAGGATATGTTTGTGTGCTTATTTGGGAGAAAGAAGTTCGAGAGAGTGAAAAGAGCAGAAGCTATAGCAGAAAAAGAACAACAAAAAACGATATATAAAAAAAGCTCTAAAATAAAAAAAAAATTAATAAAGGAAACAATAGAAAAAGAAGATAGGGAACATCGATTAGAGGTAAATGGCCAGTACCCTATTAGGCGCCCTATTTATCCCATACTTAATAAACATCAGAATGACTGCATACTCTTAGATCAACCCCCACCCCGTATAAATTCCCAACTTAGTGCCCCTGAGGATGAGGTTCTTGATAAGGAGCATTTGTCTTCAGAAGATAAAGATAAGCAAGATGGGCGACAGACTCCCTCTGCTGTGACTAGAGCAGAAAAAGATACATTAAAAGCCGCTGCTAGGGAGGAGGTTTGCCGGCCTCACGCGGCATCGCTCATTGTAACTATGGTTCAATAGCTGAACAGTGCAGAGCAATTTTATTTTGTAGAAAAATTTGTTTGGGAGGTAATATTTGATGACACATTTCTCAGGAATTAGAGCCAAAGGGATATTTTATATATTGGGTATATACTCCTTGGAGTAGAGCTGATGTGATGGCTCTTCAAGCTGCTTTGCCTGACCCCCGGAAAAATCCTGTCGCCTTCTATGAGGAGGCGGAAGGAGCCATTAGCTCCTGCACTATGACCTTGCCAGATATTGATATATTCTTTGGACTTATTTTGCCCCCTGATATGTGGAGAACAATACGTAAAATAGATGATAATGTAGCATATGGTGATACCTGGAATCATTTAGAACAAATAGATGCGGAAAAGGAGCCTGCGCAGAAACCTCAGAAGGAGATATTAGTTGTTCCTAAAGCTACTGTGGCCAAGTTAAAACTCTCATACCCCCTAAGAAAATAGATTTGACTACGTTAGCATCCTGTAAACAGAAAAAGAATGAGTTAGTTTCTGCCTTCTTTTCAAGGTTTGAGGAAACATTCCATGATGTTAGTGGTCAGTTATTGGCCGATGATACGGGTCAGCATTTGTTTGTTGATAAATTTGTCGCTAATATGTTACCGGAAATAGCTAGTCGTTTAAAGGCCAGTGAGAGTTCTTGTACTACGTCTTCCCCAGTTTCTCTTTTGACTATGGCCCAATATTATGAGCAACAGGAAGCGAAAGGCAGGGAGGATAAGAAGGATAAAGCTTTAAAGACAAAAGTTATTTTGGCTCAAATATATGGTCCACCATTTAGGGGAGGTGGAAAGGCGGACGTGCAATGTATACACCTGGAGTACCCCTCTCCCTTGAGCAAATTTGTCTCCTGATCAGTGTACTTATTGTAAAGAGACTGGGCATTGGAGTTCCGAGTGCCCTCTTTTGCGAGGTCAGCAGTATAAGCGGAGAAGGGGAAGTATGAGAGGACACCCGGGGAATTCAGGAAACAGGGGAGGTACAGGAGCTCGTCCCAGGTTTGAGGCAGTTGAACAAGGACCAAATTACTCTAATTCCTTTGATAAACAAAATCAATGTCAAATGTCTGATTATTCTGCTGATGCCCTTGCAGATTCCGATTATGCATGGGGATGCCTAGGATGAGGTTAGGAACCGGTTGAGGTGCCAGTAGATCAAATGGGTCCTTATGTTGACGCAAATGTCTTGGAATCTACTGATCGGTTTCAGGTTGATACAGGGGCTACCTGTAGCTCTCTGTTTAAAAAAATTGGTTCCTAGGGCTCCCCTGTCCGGCACAATGATAACATTGATAGGATTCAATGGGACACCTACACCTAGGCCACTTTCACAGTTACTTGAATTCAGACTTGACAAATTCACTGCAGCATGTCCATTTTTTGCTTTCCCCTACCACACCTGACAATATTGTGGGTATCGATATGATTAAATATTTTCGTGCCACAATACGTTGTTTTCTGGAAGGTGTGCGTGTTATTTTAACTAACAATTATCCAATGGTTGAGCGATCCTGTCTTATCAATACGGATGCCGCTCTGCCGTCGTTACCTAGTGTGAACACTGTCATTGTTACTATTTCTTGCCTCCCATCATCCCAAAGTCTCTAGAAAGAAATTACAATTTTGTAGACAGCAGGTTACCTATTTAGGTCACCTCCTGTCTAAGGCTGGGACATGCACTCACACCAAACCGCATTCAGACCATTCTAGACACTCCTGTTCCCCGCGCTCAGAAGGATGTTCGTGCACTGATTGGCCTCACCTTTTCTTTTTGTGGCAGTTTTTCACACATTATTGAACCTTTGTTGGCCCTTTTTGACTAAAGACACTCCGATGACTTTTCCATGGACTACTGAATGTCAGAATGCCTTCTAACAGTCATGCCAAGCTCTTTGTTCTGCACCAGTATTAGGAACTCCAGACTACACTCACTAACAAGAGTATGTGAGCTTTGTACAGACTTACTTGTCTATATTTTTACCGACAGCCAGTACGTATTCGGGGTGGCATATAATTTTGGTCGCTTATGAAAAGAAAGGGGTTTCCTCACCCCACATGGGACACAGATCGTGCATGGAGAATTAGTGCATAATCTTCTTATTGCCTTAACCTATCCTAGGAAAGTACCAATTGTTAAATATAGTGCACACAAGAAAGTGACTGATAAAATAGGAGCAGGTAAATGCATTTGTGGATCACAAAGCCCGTGAGACCACAATGCAGAGAAGTACCACCTCCATGTATTTGGTGAAGTCACAAGCTGAACATTGGCATGATGCCAGGCAGGAAGTGCTGGACATGCAACAATCTGCCTCGGCTGATGAACTAGATCAATGGTCTAAGGAGGGAACACTGGATGATGTGGGCTGTTGGAGGAATAAAGATATGACCAAATGGAAGTTACCCACAGCCTACTTATATCCCTGGATTCACATGGCACATGGGCTGGCACCTATTGATGCATCCTATAGCAAAACAACTTATGCAAGTTTGGGATCATCCTCATATTGTCGGCACTGCTAAAAAGATAGTCCAGTCTTGTCTGGTCTGTTTCCAGTACAATCCTGGAAAGTGAACGCAAACTCCAACTGGAGGGTTTGCAACACCAACTGCACTTTTTGAGGTCCTGCAAATGGACAACGGAACTAATTCCATTGGGCAAGTTGTCGAATATGTCATGAAGGGGTTAGGGATTCAACAGAAATGTCATGCCGCTTTTCACCCACTATCAGCAGACTTGGTGGAGCGTTACAATTCCACCCTGAAATTGAAATTGGCTAAAATACAGGCGTCCACATCTTTGAAATGGCCTGATGCTCTGCCCCTAGCACTAATTTCTATCAGATCAATACCACATACACAATCTGGCCTTACGTCATACAAGGTTGTGTTTAGCAGGCCCATGAATATTTGAGGAATCCCTAAGCCTCGCCCTATACATGATGTACCTCATGTGTTGATGAGTGCCTATTTGTCCCAGTTAAGTGACAGCTTGTCTTTTATCCATTAGCAGGCACGGGAAGCCCTTTCAGACAGGTCGCAGGGTGAAGGCCACGGTCTGCGGCCTGGCAATTCCATGCTACATACCGTCGTGAGCCCAGCTGTGTTGACAGATCACCGCAACATCCTGGTCACCGAGAAAGGACAAGCTGTGTCACCTGAAAGTACTGAGGAAGTCTTCCCAGACCACACGATCCCTGGTACATCTAGATATCTGCTTTGATCCAGGAAGAAAGACACTTTTATCGCAGAAAGAGACTGTTTGAGACACTGTCCTGGGTGGTTAAAGACTGACTACAAAGGGGGGAAGCCTATTAGTGACTACTTGTCTCAAAATTAGTGAAGAAACCAACGCCTGCCTAGGACCTTAGGGCATCATCTATTTTGTTGATTGCCGATGAAAATGAGCTCGCCTAAGAAGGAGATCGCTGCGACAACGTGCAACAGCTGTATAATATGTATTCTTGGTATGACTTTGACTGCTGCCATCATCGCTACTGTAATGTGGGTAGTGGAGGAAGTAATGCCTGGAGCCTCCTTACCTAACATTACTGTTACATCACTTGCTGCAAAAGAGCACTATCATGATTTGCCGCAACATAAACAGGATACCGGCAAAATCTGAGAAACAATTCATTTCTTCAAATGTTGCATCAGACACACCAGCTAAGTAATGCTACTACCTGTTGGGTTTGTGGCAAGATTCCTCCTCATCAGAACATAAAAGGAATGCCGTTGTCACTGCTGCCATTCTCTCACAATGGCTCATGCCCAGCTTGGTTCAAACTTCTATATGCCTCTAATGAACAGAGTCTGTTACCCCAACGAAGATGGGGATCCATAAGCAAAAGGGACTGCTTTAGAAATAGAAGAATATAGTAAAGGAAGTGAAGCAACAAACTATGTGTATCCAAATTCTAGGTCGACTAAAGGAAATGGACCCCTTGTTATCTCTGTTGTCATAACCACTGGCCCCTTTGTGTACAAAGTACAGGCGATGTGCAAGTGGACCACAGTAACTGTACTACAGTGTTGCAGATGTCTATGAGAGGCTGAAGCAGCTTCCTTGCATCACGTCACACTTATTTTGTTTGTGGAACTAAGGCATACTACTTCCTACATCCAGGCTGGTCTGGTACCTGTTACATAGCCTTCCTTCTACCACCTGTGTTTTTAGCTCCCCCCAACCTACCATCAAGATTTACAATTGTTCGATCATCATGCTGGTAGTAGGGGTACTTGGGCCTCCCACACAAGTGAGGCAGCATTTTTATCGGGAGACCTGGGGGAACGCTGAGTGGTAGGAAATTTGTGTCAACCCGGTGATGTCACAACTTTCCCACACAAAAATGTGTGAAAAAAGGGATTTTTTTTTCCAACTAGATTTGAGGTTTGCAGGGAATTCTGGGTAAGAAAAAGTTGTGGGATCCATGCAAGCCATACCTCCCTATAATCCCCTGGGTGTCTAGTTTTCAGAAATGGTAGGTTTGGTAGGTTTCCCTAGCGGCCCGCCAAGCACGGGGCCAAAAACCCAAGTGACCCCCCCCTTGCAAAACCAGGTCGTTTTGTGATAAGCAATTTTGTTGTCGCCTCAATATGTTTTGGGCCCTTGCCTGTGACGGGTACTTGGGCCTCCCACACAAGTGAGGCACCATTGTTATCGGGAGACCAGGGGGAATGCTGGGTGGTAGGAAATTTGTGTCAGCCCGGTGATGCCACAACTTCCCCACACAACAAAGTATGGAAAAAGTGACTTTTTCAGCTAACTTGGAGGTTTGCAGGGGATTCTGGGTAAGAAAACGTTGGGGGATCC
The DNA here is from genome assembly GCF_964204655.1 of Triturus cristatus. Lineage (NCBI taxonomy): Eukaryota > Metazoa > Chordata > Amphibia > Caudata > Salamandridae > Triturus > Triturus cristatus. The sequence continues at coordinate 137,774,893 of NC_140591.1, read as the reverse complement.
ATGCAGACCATTCCTCCCTGGAATCCCCCGGGTGTCTAGTTTTCAGAAATGTGTGGGTTTGGTAGGTTTCCTTGGGTACTAGCTGCACTAGGACCCAAAATCCAGAGTAAGCACATTCTGCAAAAAAGTCTGTGTCTAGTGGGCTTTCTGCCGCCCTGGGGAGGGGGGAAATTGGGGGCTATTGCCCAATATGCCACCACGAAGGGCAGAAAGACTGGCTATTTTGTTTGGGTGTGTGGGGACATTGGGATGCCCATTCTGGGCAGCCCCCACCCCTACATATAAAAAAAGCCATCTTAATCGGTGCCGACTCGTGGGCTTTCTGTCCCCCGGGGGAGCAGACTAGAGGCTACTGCCCCTCTGCCTCCTGAGGGGGGGGCAGAAAGTCAGTGGCGTTTTTGGTGGGGGTTGGGGTATTGGCATGCCCATTCTGGGCAGCCCCTGCCCGAACTTTGGAAAAATAAAATTCCTGGTGTCTAATTAGCTTTCTGCCCCCCCCGGGGGGCCATATAAGGGGCTATTGCCCCATCTGCCTTCCAGGAGGGGCAGAAAAACTAGCATGTTTTCTTTTGGGTGGGGGTATTTGAATGCCCATTCTGGGCAGCCCCCACCCCTACGTATATATATATTAAAAGAAAAAAACCCTGGGGTCTAGTGGGTTTTCTGCCCCCCCGGGGGCAGATCAGTGACTATTGCCCCCATCTGCCTCCTGGGGAGGGCAGAAAGTCCTATTCTTGCTTTGGGGGCGTAGGATGGGGGTTTTGGCATGCATGCCTGAAACTTAGTTTCAGTTTTGTTTTCAGTCTAATGACGTCAGCGCGCCATGCCATGCGCGCAATCGTCATTAGACTGAAAACTTGAGGCCCCCCCCAAAAAATGGAAATCCCTCTGCTGTTTGTAGCAGAGGGATTTCGTGCCCCTGTCCTTATGACGTAATGGTTCGGGCATGAGCACAGGAGCACCGGTGCTCATGACGGCACCATTCCATCATGAGCACTGAAGGGGTTAAGTTAGTTGGGGTTGGCAGAGAGTTTCTTTAAGAGGAGTCTGGCCTGTGTGTGTTTCAATTGGTCAGGGAAGGTGGTCATGGTGATGGATGCGTTGAGAATGGAGGTGAGATTGCAGCTGATTTCCATGCTCCTGAGGTTGAAGTAGTGGTTGGGGCGGGCGTCCGTGGGTGCCACAAAGCCTTACCCATGAGGTGAGCCGATGGTTGGGGGAGGTGTCTGTTGGCATAATGAGACTGTAAAGGTCCCTGGGTTGGGTTTCAAAGTTCCTGTAGATGGTGAATATCTTATTGTGGAAGTAGTCAGCCAGGGTGTTGCAGAGTTCTTGGGAAGGTGAGAGTGTGTTTTTAGTTGATGGGCAGGAGAGATCTCTGACCATTTTGAAGAGTTCCTTGTTGTAGTTGCAGCTGGCTTTGATGCAGTCTGCCAGGACGCATCTTTTTGTGTCTTTTAGGTGTTGGTTATATATGTTGAGGGCTGACTTGAAGGTAGCTCTGTCTGTGGGATTTATGCTGGTGCACCGTCTCTAGGCGTTTCCAGTTGCATTTCATTGTCCTGAGTTCTGGTGTATACCAGCAGGCTTGTTTGGTGGGGCTGTCAGTCTTGTTGGACTTAAAGTGAACGAGTCTCTTTGCGCTGTTGGTGATCCAGGTGGAGAAGTTCATGCCTGTTTCTTCGAGGTTAGTTGCATAGTAGGAATGGTTAGTGTTGAGGGCGTCTGTCCGTTCGATCTCTGTCACTTTGTTCCAGTTGCGGTGGGAGGAGCTGGGAGGCTTGGTGGTGGGATATGTTGGACCAGCGATTGTAAAGTGGACCATGGCATGGTCGATCCATGTGAGTTCGGTGACATGACTGTACTTGAGTCTACCTCTGGCAGTGAAGATTGGGTCATCTATGTGCACTACACCGTGTTTGGGGTTAGTGACCAGTTGAGTGAGGCTGATGTTCCTCATGCTTTCCAGGAGGTCGACTGTTTGTGTTTTTGGGGTCGTCAAGGTGGAAGTTGAGGTCACAGAGGAAGATATAGTGCTTGGAGTCAGTGGCGAGTGGGGTGATAAATTCAGGAATGGTGTGTTCCTGGCTGTCTTGAGGCGAGGGTGCCTCTGATGGTCGTTCTACTGTCGGTTTGGAGCTGAAAATTGAGGTGTTTCATGATCGATGTAGCATCGTGTGTTGCAGTGGATGTTTTTTTTTAATGGATTATGGTGATGCCCCCACCGTGTTTGTTGGGGCAGTCCCAGTGTATCATCTTGTAGACATTGGGTGTTTCAGTGGTGATGTAGGGTGTCGTGGGAGGGTCGAGGCAGGTCTCTGTGATGAAGATAACATTGGGGTGAGGGTGGTGATGGTGTCCCAAATTTCGGTGGCGTGTTCACAGTGATAGGGCGTTGAGAAGAAGGCAGTGGAGTTGTTCTGGGGTGGCCGTAGTTGCTAAGGTAGGTGTGGTGATGGTTTCCTTGGAGGCTGGAGGTCCTGAGGTGCAGGTGAAGAGTGGTGGGAGGTGAAAGATGCTATCATTGATCGGGCATGCAAGGCTGCAGTTGTTGTGACTTCTGGGGTCCAGGACTCAGAATTCTGCTGCAGCACATCTGTGGGTGGCAGGAGGACCACGGTTCCTGGTGAAAGGCGCATCATGCCCGCTACAGCATCCACTAAGAATATACCAGGAGAGGGGCTTGGTTGGGGTAAGTGGAAGAGGAGAATGGACAGGAAATGAGCAAGCCGGCTCCTTAACGATGGGCCCGCACAACAGAGACAGCACAACTGTAAATGAAAGAACTTGGCTGATTTAAAGTAACAGGAGCAGAAGCTAACGTAAAGTCAAAACAGTTGAATTTCAAGCAGCACAACTACCCATTCGTGGGCAACAAGTACTTGCAGGCAAAGTCGGAGAGACCTGCTGTGAGGGAGTGTATCAAGGATATACCTAATCAGATAGAGCTGCTGCCTCCATTAAGTAGGTCCTGGGAGGGGGACAAGGCGATGGGTGACAGGTAGCAGGAGAGTAGTACGTGCATGAAAGGAGTGAGCAGCGGGGCGAGCAGGCTCCTTAACAGTGGCATGGCATAAAAGAAACAGCACAACAGTAAGTTAGAATACTTGGCTGATTTAAACTAACAGGAACAGAAGCTAAGTTAAAGGTGTGTGTCACTCCTACACATTGAAACCCTCTGTCTTATGTAACATTCTGTACATTGATTTACACCTGTGTGATGTATTATTAATGTATCATGTATCATGTGATGTAAAGCGATCTGACAACCTAAAGTGGGATTAGTAGCGCAATTTAAGTATTAAAAATAGCAAGTGCTAATTAAACTATTTGTGTAAATACTTGTATGTACTGATACATCTGTCATTCTTACAGTGCATACATATATCTTACGTATGGGGGTGCACAAAGTAAAAAATCTGCCTCTAAATCGTGGTTTCTCTAAGTAGTTGTGAAGTGATAAATTGAGTTTCTTTGTTTCCCACAGCATTGGCATCAGATAGCTTTGAGCCAGGATTATACTTGAACAAAAGGAGGGCTGAGGGCCCTTTAAATTCACCCTGTAATTTTGGGCCCAAGTTGGAAGAGAATATAAAAAAGTCTCCTCGCCGCCTGCATATTGCTGCTGCAATCAGAAAGCAGACCACATGCAGGTGCTGCTAAATTGTGTCCAGGTGTTGGTACATTTCACCGGGACCAATTCAGCATATTTCACTGGAGCCAGACGGATCCCTAATCTGGTTGAATAATAGCTGCTGAAATGGGGATCCGGTTGTTTACCCCTTCATTCCAGCATTGTTGTGTGTGACTTAAAAAAAGTTCAGTTAGAAACTTAAGGGTCAAGCTCAGCTTTAATAAGATGGTAAGATGGTATGTGATGGCGCCCATAGCCTTTGAATCTGTTTCAGTCTATAAATGAAGCTACCGATTGCACATACCTTGGATAGTTTCTGTTCAATCAACTTGAGTGAGGTAACCTGTGACGAAGGAATGCTTAACTTCATTCTTCTTGGAAAACTCAGTAGGAAGAGGGTTGCGTATTTCTAAGCCACCATATTGTAGACCTGCCAACATGTGAGGAGGGGGTGTTAAATTCAGGGTATAATTTATACCTGAGCTCAACCCCTGTAGCATAGCACAGAGCAGTCAGGCTTAACTTGGAGAAAATGTGTAAAACCTTTAGAAGTACCAAAACAGTTAAATTCAAAATCACAACACAATACAAATCCCACCTTAATTTCTAAAAATAAAGAAACATAATACAATTACACCAAAACAACAAAAATCCAGTAAAGGGAAGCAGAGATCATATTAAAAAAAAATAAGAAGTAAGACAAAAAGCGCCCCAAAAAAATGAAAGCGACAATTAGTAATTACTGCTCACAGTTGAGTAGAACATAGGTGTGATTTCAGGCAGATCGCGATCAAGTACGAGTCAGATACGCAACACAAGTTTGTCACAGTCAAAGATTATACCTACTTACTCAATTTGAAATGGAAGTCAAACTCCGCCAGTGGGGCAAGGCAGCATCTGACTTGGCCCTTTCAAGGTCGGATAGGTTTTGAATGAGATTCTGCTGAAGTTGTAGGTTTTGGAGGGAAACTCTCAGAGCAGGAAAAGTCAGGTTTTGCACCCAGGGAAGGTCCCTTGTTGACAGTATGCTTTTGGTGCCTTCGCCTGGTCAGGGTTTCTACCTTTAGTACTTAGTCTCTTTTATGGAGCTCAGATTCAACCAGTGAGGCAAGGCAGCATGCTGTATCCGGGAAGGTCACATAAGCTTTTTTCGAGGGGTTGCTGAACTAGATTTTCAGGCTGCAAAAATCTGAGTCGGATGAACCTGATTTTCTTTCCAAGCAAGGTTGCGCCCTGGATGGTTGGTCCTAGTCTGCTGGAGTTCTTTACAGCCTAACATTAAATACTATTCCAAATGTTCCTACCTTTTGTAAACAAAAAACTTATTGTCTGTTTAGTAAAGAACATAGATTGTCAACCTTCACCAGCAGTTGGTCAATCAGCTAAACCAGGACAAGTTCTAAAAAAGTTTATTTCAGCCCCTGCAAAAAACAAAGCAGACCTTAGATCTAATTTACAACAATAAAAGGTTAAAAAATAATTAGCACAAAGCTGTGATGTCATCATTTAAGTCAATTGATTTATGATGTCTTTAATGGTGTCGTGTATAATGTAATATGCAGCACAATGAGGTAACTGAGTTATGGTTCAAGCAGTGATGTCAGTGGGCATTTTGTAAGTGATGTAATCAGTGTTGTTACGCCGGATGTCATTAATGAGGTTGTGTGATTTCATTCGCAATACAAGTGGAGGTGCAAGTTATTGGTTCGCGCTGCAAACTATAACTGATGAATTTCAGCTTGTTTGAGCCAGAGCTATAACTCAGTTCTAACTATAGTTTTCAGTAATGTAGAACTGAGTTATGGTCTTGGTCAAGCAAGGAAAACCATTGAACTCACACCAAAAACCACCTTACTCACCATTCTTTGCTTTTGGAACTCAGTCTTTTTTCCTGTGCCATTTGGAAATTGGTGTTTTGTTTTGTGTTTTCTGCATGGGCAACATGATTTATGGCATGGGTTTTGTGTGTGTTGCATACCATAATTAGCGAGTGTCGGTGGTATTGTATTTTGCATGTTTGAGCTAGAAATCTTAATTGTTCTAAAGATATATAAATATGCACACATATATTACTTACTGCGGTCGCCAGTAGGTAGTTACATTTAGGACCTAATTTCCATAGGAAAAGCATTTTTTGACTTTCTTGTGTCGTTGGTGTAGTTTGTTGAATCTTTATGAACTTTTCCACAAAAAGTGTGCAGTTATTCTAGTTGGGTATGGAAGGTTGATCCATTCAGCGGGGGCCAAGAAAAGGGGGGTCAAAAATGTGTTTCTAATGTTAATGCCCATAGAGATTTAGACACAAATACACACCAAACTTGTGGAGGGAATTACACCAAATTTGGCAGAAAGGTAGCTCTTGGCTCAGAAAGTGACTATTTGGTGTATTGGTGTAAATCAGTTTGGTAGTTTTTGAGCGATAAAGGAAATCCAAATTTGTATATCAAAGGACGTGAAGGCTCCGCAAATTCTCCTGTTCTTGTGGTCTTATCTGATTGGCTGTCAACACTTCAACCAGGAAGTGCTGGTGGCCAACTTGGGACTCCGCTTCAGCCAAGTTCCAGAAAAAAGGTTAAAAAAAAGAAAAGGGGGCACGCTAGTTACACGCTGACCCCCTAACTCTGGTCCTGCTGTGACCCTGCCAGGCCAAAAAAGCACATAAAAAAAAAACTAGCTGCAAAGTCACGACAAAGTCACAAATCTGTGGCAACATAATAATTTAAAAAGCACGCATTGTTTTTAATGAAGCCCCTGAATTGGCCAGGTCCTGGGGTCATGCACACTTTAATCAAGTGAGGGGGGGGCGCACAGAGACCCCTCAAAGGGCTTATTTTTGCCCCGGGGACCACCACCTTCCTGGGGCAATTGTTACAATTTAGTGAGGAGGGGCGCAGACCCCATAGGCACCACAATTTCCCCAAGGCTATTGTACATTTTTTATTTTGTTTATTAATTTTACAAATTATACAGTGGTTACAATGGTCAGCATCGTCAGGTAACATTGTGGTTACACTATACTGTTGCCATACAGTACAAAAATCACTGATAGACATCGTGTTAGCGAAAAAAGGAACAGAGAAGAAAGTGCAATCAACAATAAGAGAAGCAAGAAAAAAAGGCTACCACTGGGTAGATCCTATATCAATATTCAGTGTTGCGATTTTTTTCCAGTGCACACACCCAACAAATATATCATTGCGGCCTTATGGCAAAAATCTGTCCTACATCATGATTTATTATTATTATTATATAAGTTTTTGCTATGAGTCAAGTTCCATTGTAGATACATCATTTGTTTTTGCACGGACAAGTAAATAATCCACTAATGGGGACCAAATGTCTTTAGGCCAAGAGTGTGGGAGCATGAGTTCCCAGAAAGCAGTAACCCAAAAAGTGGTAAGTTGCTCTTGACCGTAGCTGGCATCCTCAAGCCAATCTGCCACACGTGATAGTGCACACCACCCCCACCTCATCGCCACCTTATGCTTGGCAACCAAAAGGAGGAGCGCTGCTAGTTTACTCCTCCTCTGGCGACACTTCTTAAACATGCCCAGTCAGCAACGTGAGGGGAGCACACAAGAGGGTAACCCACAATTTTGACAATTATAGTAGAAGCGTCAGCCCAGTAAGCGGAGATGCCTGTGCAGTCCCAGGTGAGATGCTAAAAAAAAACAGCTGTCGGTGAATGACTGTGATCACATTGAGCCTCTGTGACCAGGCCTATTTTAAACAATCTCTCAGGGGTATGGTACAGTCGGTATATGAATTTAAAGTGCATAAGACGGAGGCGGTAATTAGAGGACAATGCATGTGCCTGGGTGCAGCAATAGTGCCACTGTGCATCTGTCATTGGGGGGTTAATGTCAGCATTCCTTGCCTGTCTACTCAGAAGAATGTGTTTAATCAAAAGGGGGACGTCAGAGCTGGTTATTTTTAGAGGTCCTGTTCCTGTGCTCCTAGGCGTATTTGTATACATCAAAAAGGAACAGTTCTTCTCTTGGGGCCAAGGTAGAGAGTATCAATGGCTTCCTACACTTAATGGTATCTGGGGAGATCTGAATTTCAGATCATAATGCCCTCACACACCTGTTAGGGTGTTATGCTTCATCATTGGGCGCTCCTCGTCGGACCGGCGCTGCAATGTCCAACGGGCCTAGTGGCATCTTTATCGGAGATCTTCTGATCTGAGAACACCGTTTTGTGAGTGAGGTTTGTGGGGCTATTGGAAAACAATGTCTTCTGATATGTAAGAAAAGTGATTTAAAATAGGCCCTGGCGATTCTCTTTAATAAGTGTTCAGGGCTGGGACTAGATAAAAACCAGTGAGGCTACTCTGTGTCAAGGTATTGAGGCAGCCTTTAGTTGACTTCGGTCAACATGTTTCGTGTCTTTTGTGCTCCAAGATAGAGCAACACTTCTTCAGGACCGAGGGGTATACATCTATATGTAATGACCTCTGATGGTCAGACAAGGGATGTGATCTACCCTTCTTGATTACAAGGCCCTAATTTAGGGTTCTTGAAATGACGCTCCACCTAGAGAGATAGTCAGGGAACAAAAAGGGGGGGAATAGGGATACCATCAGCGACTGGAAACGGTGAGACTATCCAGCATAATCAAAACCAGTATATCACCATAGTAAGAACCAGAAAATAACCGGTCTTCTCTAGTAAGAATTAGTTAGGGATAAATAGGGGTTAAAAATAGATATATGAACTAACGCTAGGAGGGAAACGGAATTAGGAACATTAAAAACTTTCTTCTATGATATATGTGATAAATCCAACAACATGCCAAAAAAAGAGGATATACACAATTCTTACCTCCCAGGAGTGGGGTGGAAGGCCTCATAGATAAGGAAAGACGACCCGACCACTCGAATGGTAAGCTGGTATTAAGGGAAACACGAGAGTATAACAACAACAGGAAAAACAGGAAAAGCTCACATGCCTCAAGTAGTGAAGGTGTAGGGAAGGCATAGTGTATAACAAGCATTGTAGTGCAAGTACAGATGGGGAGCGAGAGCGTAATCCCAACTACCCGTGGGAATTATCCCGTGATGATGATGGTAGTGGGGCTAAGGGATAAATGTGCAGTTGTTTTTTGGACACCTCTATAATGTATGGTGCCTGGTGAAGAAAACACACAAGGAACCAGATAGTCCATGGAGGAACGGTGCACGTGTACACCGTGTGAACCATGCATATAGCTACGGTGACGTACATAAATCGTCTCGGGAGCAGTATGGGCCAGTCAATGAGCAAACTAAGCCTGTGCACTGAAATAGTATAAATCCATATCTGAGGCACCCAGCCTGCCCTGTTCAACGGGGAGTGTTATTTGGCAAGCTATGTGCAGCTACTTACCTGCCCAGGCCAAGGAAACAAGGTGGGATCTAATCTGCTGATGAAAGTGAAGGGGCAAGGTAATAGAGGAATTTAGGGAGAATTGCCATTTTTGCGCTGGCTAGTCTGCCAGTCAGGGATAAAGGAACTCTTTGCCAGCTCTCAAGTCTGACATCCAGCCAGGCTATCACTCGGTGGTAGTTGCAACTCCACAGTTCATCCATATTTCGACTTAGCCTCACCCAAAGATAATTATATGTGCCAGCTTCCCAAACCATGGGAAACTCTTGAGTCAACCAAAGGAGTCGTATTTGTCAAAGGAAAAGTAACAGACTTTTCCCAGTTTATTCCGATACCCAACAACCCACCAAATCTGGTGAATTCCCTAAGAAGAGAGTCCAAATTAACGTGTGGTTCTCTAACATATAAAGTGACATCATCCACGTATAATGACACTTAATATTCTACGAGTGGTGACTGCCAATCTGTGATACACATGGTGTTGGGAGACAGGGCTCCCATTGAAAACGCAAAAAGTATGGGTGAAATGGGGCACCCATGCCAGGTGCCCCGTGTGATTGCAAATGGGTCAGAAATATTGCCATTAATTCTCAAACGAGTCACAGGTGTAGAATAAAGATGGACACACAAAAATGAAAAGGGGTAGGAGGAATTCCAGTCCTACTTCGACCTCCTATGATACTATGACACACAACAAAGAAGTAGGACTATTGAAGCTAAAATGCTGTATTTCATCAAGGTCCCAGGGGAAACACCCAAGTGTGTAAAAAACTGCCCTCACACATAGCAAGCTGTGTCATGCTTCATCATAGGGCTGCTAACACACCTCCGCGCTAGCCAACGCTGGAGGTGGAGCAATAAGGAGGGGGAAGACAATACAACATATTATGAACAAGGGCTCAAACTATGTGAATAAATGTGCAGAAAAAAGTGATATAAGGTGATATAAAACTGGTGCCACGGGATGTCCTCAGTCCAACTTTAATCATGGACTCCCTCACCCAGAGTTAAAAGAAAGGGCCACGTGTATGGCCAGTGGATGAAGGTACGGTGAATTATTATGTAACACCTACCCCTCCACTCTGCAAGCAAATGTCGACATGTTTCAGCCGAATAAAAAAAAACAATTAATCATTACCCAGGCTTTCTTCTGAACTTCACATTAACGAAAAAGATCCCAAGAAAAAAGTCCCAGGCTCCTCAGTTCCGGAGCAGGGCAATGATATCCCTTCCTTCAGAAATACTCTCAAATCATGTATAGGGATGATTCTTGTGGGGAACCTGTAATAGAACCCATATAAAAGCACAAATATTAAGTGACATAGTGTTAGTCGATGTGTATATAGTGACAACACAAGACACAGCATGGACGATACACCCTGAGCCTTTAAAAACATACAGCGAGTCAATAGTAGGCATTATCACACCGCTATTGGGACTCATAGAATAAAGCTGACCATTATATATGATGGAATTAGTGCTAAAGCCTAGTCTGGTCTACAGGGTGAAAAAATACGGCCATTTTAGAGAGTCAAATGCTTTAGTGGCGTCTAAAAAGGCTACTGCCGCATGCAAAGCAAGGTCAATGCTGTGTAGAAGAATGAAAAAAGTTCTAAGGTTATGCGAAGTGGATCCACCTGGCACAGAACCTGCTTGGTCAGGTCTTACCCTAGTTTGGAGCAAAGGGAGTAGATGTGCGTCAAAGAGCTTGGCAAGGATCTTATCAATATTAAGGGGTGTGGAATGTAATAATATATCTACTTGTCTATGGGGCATGATGCTTCATAAATCTGCTTGTCCCGTAACAAAATCCACTTGTCTCTTTTGTGCCATGTAATGCGACGATAAATTATGGCAGCAATCTCATTATATAAGAGCTCTGATATATCCTCTCTGATTATGCCGGGGCTTATACCATAGTAGGGTTTGAATGCTATCAATTTCCTTATATTGCCATGTTTCCGCAGATCTACATACTAGGGCTGAAGGTAGTGGTAAGCAATAGTTCCAGGGTTGAAATGCCTTTTTGAGTCTCTGCAAACTGACCAACATGCACGTTTTAAGGGTTTTCACCAACTCTTCTCTAATCTTTTCCCATACTGAGAAAAGTTGAAAATTTACTCCTGACAATGGCAGATGTACATTTTCTTCTTCGACTGAAAAAAAAATTGGTTGGAGGGAAAGTGAATTTGCAAACACTCAACAGATTTTTGCATGATATATTTGCTCATGCTTAAATGCAGTTGACAAATATTTTCTAGAAGCACTATTTTTTCGACTACTTGTGTAAATTCTTGCGAATTCACCAAAGCCGTGAACCTGCACTTAATGCAAGGACATATACGATGGGTGCACTTTTGAGACTTCCATTAATAATTCAGCACCTAATTGGGTCCAGTTGTAACCATGACCTTTTGTGTTTATTAAAATTCTGTCAAAGTAGTTTTGATCAGTGCCAGGAACTACTGTGACAATGTGTGTGTTATGAGATCAAAAACAAGTTTTGCTTTTGCCAATGTTTGTTATAATGGTGAGAGCCTGGCAGCTCCCACACCAATAAGGTTTTACCAAAACCATGCCAAAACTAGACACACATTGACAAAACAAAAAGGCTGACCACCAATTTCAGACCTACTGGCTTTGCCAGTGCTTGTTTATTTTTACATTTCTCATGATCTTACTAAAACTGGTTACACTGATTTTCCATTATGAATATTTTTGGGAAATGCTAGCATACATCAGCACATTTTACTAACTGATGCTGCAAAGAAATGGTACCTAAAATTTTACAGTAGTTTACAAAAATGTTTTTTTCCTATTTGCATTTTCTGTGAACATCTTATTTTGAAAGCAAAGAATCGTCAATCTCGCTTTCAAGCTTCTGCAAATATTTGCATCTAATCAGAAAGCATTCCTGGAAGCATTATACAGAGCCTCATATAGCTAAACTTTGAAAACGTGTGTACACATTTTTATACTAGAACCACTGTCCGTAGTGCAGTCGGAGCTTACAACATGTTCTTAGAGCGCTCACCCTAATAATAAAGACTTTCAATGAATGAACCATAAATACAAGTTAGAACAGCTGTAAGCCCTGGACGCACATATTACCTTAACTGCAGACTGCCATTTCCTGATCCATAATGTGGTACTGTAAACTGGCATCCAAAGGGGTTTGTGCTGTAGGGGGTTGGGCCTACTTGTCCCAAGGACACAATACACATGAGAACTTGTTGCCCTTGACCCCAAAACATGTCCTGGGCGTCGGGATATAGGAATTCCAGATCCTTGACTGTATTGATTAAAGAGAGCAGACGATATGAGTCACAGTTGCTGGGGTCCTTCCCGGGCTTTAATATAGATGAAAGCCTCTCGTAGCGTGGAAGGCAGGGCTCCTGAAGAGAGAGATTCCTTGTACGGTGCTAATAGGTGTGGGCCAGCAGAGATTCATATTCCTTATAGATGGCAGCATTGAAACCATCCAGCCTGGGAACCTTGTCTGCAGCCAGAGCGTGCATCACCCTAATAACTTCCTTGATTGTGAATCATCTGTGTCCCTCTTCGAGCCACAGAAGTTGGATCAAGTCTAAGTAATCTGATAGACCCAAAGGAGGGGAAGTCTGTCTGATGTTGTATAGAGAGTAGAATAATTTCAGCATAACACCATGAATCGCATCTGTACATGTTAGGTATCATCAAATAGTTATATAATCACTTGCCAAGGGATTACAAAGCAACTTGGCAAGAGATTTGCCCATTCTATCCCCTTCTCCAAATCGTCTAGCACATGCTTCCTTTCCTAAGTAGTGTGACTCTCTTTAAGCCGCCTCTTCATATTCAGAGTGTTTACTACGTAAACTCACAAGGCTGGCGACATCTCTCTCAATGCTGAATTGTAGTTCTAAATCTCTAATTTTGCGCTAATGTGTTTCAGGTCATCGTGTAAGATGCAAAGGACCCCTGCCTGCCTGGCGATGCATGCTCCTCCTAATAACTGCCTTGAAGGCTTCCCAAAGAGAAGCCCACAATATACCCTCCTTATCATTATGCTCAAAGTAATCCGCAATTGCTGTTCTAATGTCTTCCCTGAATACCTTGTCTCTCAAGGCACCTGGCTGAAATTTCCACATAAAAGGACGAGGAGCACCATCCGGAAGTATCACCCCCAGAAGAACAGGAGAGTGGTCCGAGAGCGTTCGTGGTAGGTGGGATGCCTGGGCCATCCACACCGAAACATCTTTCAGTACCAGCCAGTAGTCTATCCTAGACCAAGAGATGTGAGTATTATTTATGCAGGTGCCCTCCCTTTGGTCTGTGTGGTGGAGGCGCCAGGGGTCGGTGAGGGCAGAGTCATCCATAATTAAGCGTACCTGGGCGGCAGCGCGAGGATGGGGCTGGCAGAGTTGCCTGATCTATCCAGAGAAGGATTAAGAATGACATTAAAGTTCCTGCCTCATATAGTTGCCACGGGTCCCAATATCTCAGCCAGCTGCCATACTTCCATCCATGAAAAACTGAGGACCATCTATGTTAGGACCATAAACCCCAATGAGGTTAATTGGGTAGTCATGAATGATACCAGCAAGCATTAGGTATCTGCCCTGTGTGTCATGCTGAACAGTACACATTCGCCAAGCCAGTCCTTTCTGTATCGCCACACCACAGCCATAAATAGAGTAATTAGCAACATAGTTTTCACCCAGCCAACCAGATTGCAATCGAGTAATGGTTTTCTCTGTGAGGTGCAGCTCCTGCAATAAGCAAATATCTATTGCATTCCATCGAAGATAAGCTGATACCTGACGCGTCTTGTGGTGATCATTAAAGTTGCAGACGTTCCTTGTTAACAAGTTAAATGTGTGCTTACTACAAGGCTATAAAAAATGTGATTGCCAATCTACAGATCGTGCACCATAGACTTTGAGAAGTTGCAATGAGTTGAAGACTATAAGAAGAGGGGAAATAGATCTGCCACCCACACCAACACCAAAACTTGGTTGTGTACAGTCCCCCCATACAACCACAACTTAAAACACTGTAGTAGGAATCATCCCCAAGGGTGGAGGTCATCCGGGCTAACCACCACCACCAGCTATGGCAGGGTAGCAGAGCCAGCGATATCAATGTGCTACATTACATGATGGCCCGAGGTCCACCGCCACCTCCCTGGCGCTTAAATAAACATTGAAGAGGGGGTCTGTGTGGACCCCTGGCCCTGGGGATCACCACCTCACTGGAGCCAATTACTTTTTAAAAAAGAAAGAGGGGCCTGGCCCACCCTCTTCCTGGGCCATATGCAGCTCCGAGGACCACCTCCTCCCGGGGCTGGCCCATGCACACAGCCCCTATCATGGAGTCACTAATGGCCCTTGGCCCTGCCCCCCCCCAGGGCTGGCTCCAGCTATTTCCTGAAGTGCCCACGCTTGGGAGATAGCTGATTGCTTTTGCTTGGCGGAAGCTGACCGTTCTGCCAACCAAAAGCAAGCACTCCGCTCCCAGCACGTAGATCTCAAAATGCTCCTGCTTCCTGAAATCAGTGTTTTCGTCTATTTCCCTGCTCACAGACACACGGGCAGGGAAAGAGATGAAACTATTGCACTTGCACGTAGGGAGCAGCATATCCTGCAGCTCCCTGCGTGCGAGAAAAACACCAACCTTCACAGAAGGCAGGGAGCCGGCTGGGACTGTGGGGTCCTTGAGGCTCCACCTGCGGTCCCATATCACACTGGGTGCCTTGGGTGGGACCACGGTACCCAGGGAGACATGGCCAGCCCTGAGAGATGGGGTCCCTGAGCCAAAATTGTCATGGGGAAAAGGTGTTGCAGGCTCCCCTCCCCCATTGAGTTGAGGCCGGGCCCCGGGGGATAAAGATACACAATTGCATTGCCAAATGCACACAAGGTTGCTGGAGACATTTACTCGTGGTGCATTACACTGCTGAATAGACACTGGAAATTTACCCAACGAGTTTGCACTTACTAAATAACCAGTAGAAAGTACTGCAATTGGGTAGACAATTTGTGCAAAACTCTGGAATCTTGTGGAATAAACGGGCAGATGAATTTCCGTTCTGGCCATAATGCTCATTTCACAGAAATTAAACCTCAACAGGAGGATCGCAGTCTGGATGTGGCAAGTAGGTTCTTTCTTGACCTCTCCTGGTGAGAGCATAGTCTATGGTCCTCCCTTTAAAATTACTATGAGTATGCACAGGTCTTTCCCATCTTTTGCCAGGAAGATGGACAGCTTACCAGAAGACCCACCCATGACGTTTCTTGCTGATTTTGGAGCTGCATTATTGATGCCAAGGAATATAAGGACATCTCGCCAAAGACAGAAGCACGCACTTCATATAGTTAAGAAGAAAGGCCCTTGTTTGATGGAGATTTACATCTTTGCACTTTCGTCATCTTCTCTATAGGAAGATTCATGTTATCACAAAGTTCTGGATAAAGGCGCACGAGGTACACTCACATTGTCAAAACACACACAAGGTCACTGGTAGCATTTCGTCGAGCTTCATTATGCAGCTGTAGTGTAGAATACTTACTGGACATTCACACAAGGAGGACGCGCGTTGTAATTAACCAGTAGAAAGTACTTGGTCAGATACTTTGTGCAAAACTGTAGACTCTTATTGGATAATGGGGCAGGTGTGGTTCCGTTCTGGTCCAGTAACTGATACAACTGCTGACACACCCACACAGATACTTAGACACCCACTCAGGCACTCACACACCCACTGATAGACCCACTCAGACACTGATCCACCACTCACAGACCTACTCGGACACTCGCAAACCTACTCAGACACTATCACATACACTCAGACCCCCTCACTCATGTACCCACTCATAGATGCACTCACTCTCACACCCACTCACAAAATCACTCAGGCACTCATGCACCCACTCCCAGAACCACACATACACTCTCACACCCACTAGCAGACCTAATCAGGCACTCATGCACCCACTCACAGACCCACTCAGACTCGCACACCCATTCACAGTCCGACTAATACACTCATTCACAGACTGACTCACACACTCATGGAGGCACTCACAAACCCACTCAGACACTATCACACCCACTCCCAGACCCACTAAGACACTCACTCACTTGCAGACCTACTCAGACACTCACGCACCCACTCACACTCCCAGTGAGACACCTATATAGCCACTCCCAGACCTACACAGACACTCACAAACCCATTGAGACACGCACTCACTGACACACCCACTGAGATACTCAAGTACTCATTTACACACTCACTTAAAGGTAACAGTTGGGATATCAAATAAAAAAAAACATAGAAATGTACTTTAAAAACCCAAAGGTTACAGAGACGATATAGTTAGCAAACAGCATTAAAAATGCCTTCGAAATTCACTGAGACAGCCAAAGGTTACAGGTTTGTTATAATTAGGCTCAGATTTCACTCATACAAAACCAGTAAAATTCACCAGTTATAGGTACATGTGCTAACAATAAATTACACCCGATGCACTGTTAATGACCTCATATCACCACACTCATGGCATGGCCAATGACATCTCAAATGGCATCATCCACAGAACCACTTGCACACCCATATACAACCTTTCATACAACCACATAGCCACTCACAGACCTATTCACAGACCCATACAAGTACTCACAACCACTCACTCATTCATAAAGCCACTCATACACCCACTCACTCATGCAGCAGCTCGCACAACCAGTCACTCACCCATACAGCTACTCATACAACCAGTCACTCACCCATATTGCTACACACACACAGCCACACACTCAGCCATACAGCTACTCACACACCAACCTATTCACCTGTACAGCCATTCACATACTCACTCACTCATCAATGCAGCTTCTCAACATAGCCACTCACTTATCCATACAAGCACTCACACATCCACACAACCACTTACATACCCATGCAAGCATCCATACATACACCCCTACATCTGCTCACTCACCCATACAGACATTCACACATACACTCACTCTCTGATACAATCACACACACACACCAACTCGCACAACCAAGCACCCACTCAAACAGCCACTCACTGAGCCATTCAACCACTTACACACCCAGTCACTCATACAGCCATTCAGACACCCACTCACTCACACATACAGTCACTCACACAGTCAGTCACTCACCTACACTATAGCCATCCACACAGCCACTCACTCACCCATACAACCACTAATACACTCACCCATCCAATACACCCACTCACTCACCCACACATCCACTCACACATAGATGCACACAGTCGCACAGCCCCTCACATGTTATATGTTAAAAGTAGTATCACTTAGTAATACGCCTAGTCTACTAATTTACCTTTTGTAGTAGCTCAGTATATATGTTTAACAATCAAACTCTTACAAATACTTACACTCACTGGATGAGATCATCAGTGATGTAATTGGAGATGTCATGAGTGAGGTCACTGACCATGTCATGAGTGATGTAATATGTACGTTCATAAGCAGTGCATTGCGGGGGCGTATGATATAGTTGGCTCTGGTAACTATAATTGGTGAATTTCAATCTGAGCCTAACTATAACTTCCTTGTAACTTTGGTTAAAGGTTAAAGTAACATTATAGTTAGGTGAATATGTCAGTGACGTTAACATTTTGAACTTTAAAAAACTGAAATTCACCAATTCTAGTTCACAGAGCTAACCCTGACTTGCAACCTCCTCCATGCACTGCTTAGGACCTCACATATTGCATCACTCATGACATCATTTATGACATCACACATGACATCTCAAATGACATTACTGATTACATCATCTAGTGTACAGAATTAAGGCAACAAAAACATTTTAATAATTTAAGTTATTGATAATAAACCAACATGAATAAAAGGAGAACCAGTTGTATCTGAATATGTTTACAAAATTGACTTAATTTTTATTTAATGATAATATTAGAAAATTCATGTAGTTAAAAAAGAAAAAGGTCCCATACAGACTCAATCATTCATCTTCATTCATACAGCAAAAGGCTAGTGTACATAACATTTTTTAACCATTTTACATTTCAGATAGATACAATGATAACAATTTCAATTGTATTAATGAAGGAAAAACAACGTGGCACACAAGTATCAATCTCTTGCGTTCGACGCGCGTTTCGGCACTGAGCTGTGCCTTCGCCAGGAAAATGGGCCACAGTAGGTCAGGATTGATTTTTGTAAAAAGAGCATTGTATATAAGATACATGGTTCTCTCATTCAATGATAAACTCTATGTCATCATAAAGGCGTACATTATTTAATGTTTGCACTAATTAAATAAGATAGAAGGCTGTGAATCAGATCAGAGCAACTGGATGATTTGTGAATTAATGATAGTAAAAAAGATTACACCAGTAGAAATATAGTGTGAGGAGCGATTAGATAGAGAACAATGAATGAGCTGAAAAATAGAGGCCGTCACCTAAGTTAATTGATTTAATTCACAAAGGTGTCGCCCAGTGAACTTTTCACCATATGTGCTCATAACTATATCAAAAATTGACCTGTTGTCTATTGAATTGATGATTAATACGACCTTCTTCGATGTGCTGATGGCTATATAGGCTCTTCGTTCTACCTAATTTTGTACAACTTGTGTCCAGCTAATTGAAGTGTTTACAAAACGCTTGTGCTCCTAATGCATCATAGGTGTGTAGAGGTAGTGAACAAGTAATAAATCTTTGCATTGAAGAGTAACTTGGTGTGCAGGTGACAGCTGACAACTTGTGTTTATTATGTTCCACAAAAGGTTATGTACTACATACTAAGTATTGTAAGCAGGTTTGTGTTATTAGACAGAATCGTCACAGCATGTTAATTTCTGTATAACACAGAATACTGTGTGCACCAGGTACTAACCTATGTACATGTGCTTCTTTTGCTTCCGAAGATGAGCTGCCTATAAAGGTTTCAACACAGTATGGAAGTTGTAGGTAGTATAGCCTTTAGCACCTCGAGTCCTTGTTTATTTTAAGTAAATGGTGTATTTTTTACAATTGTTGCATAATGTGTACACTGTTCTTAGTAGATACTTTTTAATATGTGTATTTCTCATGACAATTTAACTGTCTGCAAACAGTGCGGTACAGAATAAACTCTCTACATATAATAAACAGTGTTTTTAGTACCCACTTTTCTACTCATATCAACCTAATTTCTCAGTGTAGGTTCGGTGACTGTGAGGAGTTTGATACAGATACAAGCTGTCCGTATTAGGGAATTAATTTTGGAACAGACATTGAGTATCTTGAGTAAGGCTTTCTCTGAACAGTTGTATACATATTGAACACTGTGTGCAATGTGGGTTTCCAATATATCTCTGATTGATTGTTAATGTGAACTCGGCTACTCATGAAGTGTATGGTATAGGGTCAGTGTTGCACATAACACAAGCTTGCTTCACCTAAGGGATTTGATTGTTTGATGCCATTTCTGATGCTTCATTCTATTCTGAGCTATTTTGTACTTAGTTTCGGACCTCTAATGCCATACTAGTTTATAGAGTAATGTGCACAAAAGAAGCTTGGATGATGTTATCAGTAATGTCATTTGAGAGGTTATCAGTGATCAGTGACCATAGAACATGTCATGAGTGATGTAATATGTGAGGTCATAAGCAGTGCATGGCAGAGGTGCAAGTTATAGTTAGCTCTGCTGACTCTAACTGGTGAATATCTGTTTGTTTTAGTTAAAAACTTTAATGTTGTCACTGACTAACCTTTGGTTTTTCAGTGAATTTTTAAGGGGGGGGGTTGTCCGCAGGCTGTACGTTAACCCCCCCACACACGCAGTCAACCCTAAACTGCACTCTGCCTTTGTCCGTGTTGGCCCTGTGGCCAACCCACCTGGAGCAGTACCATTGCTTACTATAAACGTGGAAGAGGCGGGGTCAAACGGATGGAGCATGTAAACTTGTATACTTGACAGCAATTAAAAGGGAGAACCGTGAACTCTACTCTCAGACCAAGAAACGACAAGAAAGAACCCACTTGTCTTAGACAGTCACTGCAGAAGAGATTGCACTCGCCCAAAAATCAACCCTACCATTTGGAGGGGGCCGCGCCACCCCTTCCCCTAACCTCCTTAGGGCCTGGGTCCCCTATCCCCAGGGCCTATTTTTTTCAAAGGGGTGGGGTGCAGCGGGCAGGAGCAATATTTTGATCGGTTTCCCTGCCTGTATCAATGGAAAACAGATCTGACGTCTACTCCTAGCTGGTGGGATCATTTTTAAACCTCCTGCCAGTTGAGAGAAGACTTTGTGTTTCCCTCCCGGTCTAGTGTGGGCAGGGAAACTGCTGCGACCCGGGGTGATATTTTTGGGATGCAGCGAGTGAGCTGACAGTGGGGGATAGGGTCCCAGGGGTCTTTTGAAGGCTTGCGGAAACGATCTACATGTTCTCCTTGCCAAATTTAATGAATTGGGCTCCGGGTTCAAATGCAGCCCGGGAAGGGGGGATGCGCCTCCTCCCTGTATGAATGTATTGGGCCCAGGGGATGGCGTCTCCAGGGCCGAATACGGCTCTGGTAGGGGGGCAGTGCACCCCTCTCACCTTAATTAAACCATGCAACTCGGTGCTACCATTTTCTTCTTTTTTCAATCTCAAGAGAGTCCAGAAAGATTACTATAAAAGTTGCAGTTTCTTTTTTTTTTTTTTTTTTTGGTCTTGGGGTCCCTCTGAGTCCCCCCATTGGGCCTAGTGGGCAGAGTATCCCTAAACAGCTCCCTTATGTTTTTTAGGTCAAGCCTAGGCAGTACATACACGCTCCCTCTCTCGACATGCTGTATTCACTCTGTGGGCTAACAGCTCGCCTATTGCCTTTTTATTTATCCTTTCGACACTCTTTCTAAAATGTTTGCTTGCTAATGGTTAATTCATCCTCTTTGTCCCATCTTTTTGTCTTTTGTTTGCTCCCATGGAGCACTGCCCTATTACTGCTATCCTTATGCCTCTGTGTTTTTGTGTTGTTTTGGGGGACTATTTTTTTTTGCTAAGGGCTGAGCAGAGCAGAGGAAAGGGGTGTTTCCTGTCCCCCACAATGCAGTAGGCAATTGCCTCTGGTTACACTTTTAGCTGAGTGGAATGTAACCTTTGTCGCTGTTGTCAGCACGTTACCACTTTCTTGTTCTCTCAGAAGCTTCATGATCCACGTGTATGAGGTAATTATTTATTTAGCTGGCTGCAGGCAGGACAGAACATGCATGAGGCATTAATTTATTAAACAGCATGGCGTTAAAGGCACAGCCTTGGAGTAACACTAATGGGTACTAAAATAATAGCAATGGGCTATGCCCCTTTAGCTGCGGATTACTAACCTGTCCTTCAGCAGCACAGACTATGGCTTTTATTCGCTAAGTAACACTACAGTTCCCGACATGCTGTGCTGCCACCAGGAAGCTCTCCGCACTTTGCTGACGAACCAGGACTAGAACCCGGTAGCCACAGTTATTTTGTACTATGATCCTCTGCTTGATTTGTGATTCCCTAGCACTTATGGCAGACCTGCCTGTGAGCAAAGCAGGATAACATCACACTCCCCTTAAGTGTTCTATCCTGATTCTGTTTACTGAGGGTTTAGTGAGTAGTCGGCGTACCTTATGCCGTATTGTAACTCAGCTGTCGGAGACGGGAGGACATGGCTTGTAAATGATCTCTGCAGCACTTATCTATAGGCCTCAATGTGTGACAGAGTCTTCATTTGTACTAGGGCCTTCAGTGATGCGCCTCGTAATCTGAGCGTAGTGTGCCCTCGGTTTGAGGTGGACTGCACCCGTGTGCGCTCTTTTATAATCCATGCATATTATCCTCTTCTTACTA
The DNA here is from genome assembly GCF_964204655.1 of Triturus cristatus. Taxonomy (NCBI): domain Eukaryota; kingdom Metazoa; phylum Chordata; class Amphibia; order Caudata; family Salamandridae; genus Triturus; species Triturus cristatus. The sequence goes on along the minus strand of NC_140591.1, from coordinate 137,753,030 downwards.
TAGACTGTACCTCTCCTACACCCTTCCTAATGATGAAGGCCCATGCAGAAAACATCCATTCGCGAGATTGTGCCCAAGACCGCTTCAGTTTTTCCCCATCCCATATGTTTGCAGTTCCTTGATCGCACTTGCAAGTGCAAGATGAGCTGTTTACATTGGGCGGAAGCTGTCCTTCCTGTCCTTTCCATTCTCTCTAAACACTGGGCAGTTCTATTAATAGACCCATGAATCGGTGCTGAGTCAGCAACATCGCGCAAACATCTGCGGGTCACCGCTGTATGTATATTTGTTAAGTATGGGCGCGCCTATGATAATTTGCAAGTTGGCACTGTGTGCAGATGCCTTCTATTGTAGTTATGAAGTTTACGAACTACTGTTATGTGATTTAGCACTTCTTCCAGGTGCGCTATAATCATTTGAAAGTTAGCAATGTCAGGCATGTGCGCACACCATAGTAGTCCATATGTCTGCGGTGGTGAGGTGCTATAACGATGAATTGGTCATCTGTGATCTTTCTGTTGGGATGCTTTCAGTAATGTTTGCAACATTTACATTAGAGTGGCTTTTAGGATAGAGCCCTAGCATGGCTTCAGAGCTTCTCTCACTAGTAGATGAGAATTCCATAGGTCTCCATATTGTACCTACTTATGGCCAATCTATGAATTTGACCTGGGTGAAGGGCTCCTGTGTCCTACAAATGCAGACTCCTGAATACTGCAGTATCCGTTTTGTAAGGTAGTCTGCTGGAATATTGCCTTTAACTATGATATTATCCGCTAACTACCAGCGTTTCGTAACCCTGCATCCATTTGTCACGTCAGAATAAAAAACCAAAAACATTGCAGTGCCAGAATGTGGATACATCGAGCGTGTATTTAGATGAAGCATCTGTTGCACATTGAAGATGACCATCCTAATCAAATGCCAGTTACACGAGCATGTTGCAGTATCTCTCCTGCGTCTTCAGTAGTTATATGTGGTGCAGGATAAGGGTCCATTCCTGATGTTGTGCGTAGTGTTCATATTGTGGGGGAGCAGTTCTCAGAACTGCCTGCAGTCTCTGTATTCATTCGCGAGCATTCAGCATGCACATCTAACGGGGACACGATTTAATTGAGTGCAATTCATTTACAGGAATTGTAAAAGTATTTTGTATCACTTATTCATTCTGCATGTGCTGTATAATATTCCTGAGGCACACACATTAATATTGCATTACTGTTAACTGATGTGATGCACACATACATAATTCTACGTTGAGAAACGTTCCGTCAAAGGCTAGTAGACTGCTGTTTTTAATCCGGTATGCTTCTAATGATGTAACAATCAAGTTATCATTCTTTACCCTTACTTTATTCAGTCTTAACCTCTTCCGCTTGATTTATGCACACCTCTGACAGGAGGGACTCCTATTGTGTCCCCAAAAATCTGATACCCCAGTCTCTGAGAAATGTCTCGCCACGAAAGATCGAGAAATTTTAAAATATATACTGGATCATTCTTGATTCCATCTATTCTTTACTGCTCTTTCAGCCTTGCCACTTAATATTTTCAGTAGGAAAACCTTGTTGGATAGGTGCTGTCCATCTAATCACTAGTAGTAAAACCCTTGAAAACTATTTTCTTTCCAATGTAAGGATTTATCATTGTTTTTCCATTCTAAATAAACATATAGTTTTTGGAGTGTATAAAGGGGAATGTGCCATTTTTGTTTTCAAAGATCACTCATTCAAATTCCCTGTTACATTTTCTTCCCCCTTTTTCCAAGGACGACTCTGATGGGATATCCAAGGAAAGACCTTGACAGGAAAACACAGATATCCAGGTTGAAGCAGGTCTTTTCACCTTTCTGCAGACTGTGTCTTCAAAACAAAAAGTACTGCATATGGCTGATTCAGTCTGTTCGGGAGCATTCTTGCCTTAGTAACAAAGTTTCACATGGAGTAACCCTGTCTTTGGCTGCTTCTCCCAGTACTCAAGGGTGTCAGGAGTCTCCAGCTCTGGTGCTTAATGTCTGCTTTGCCTGTGGTTCTGATAGCTCCTATTTTACCACACCCTGTGCTGGTCTTTATTCGCAGCAGAGATTTCAACCCCTCAGTGGCTCCAACTGTACCAACAGCAACTGCAACACCATAAGCAACCCTACCAACCTCAGAAGTCTGCAAAATGAAGAATCAACTATCGAGTTTCAGTGCTGCAGGAAACCCCTTCAAGCAGCAATTCCTATGTCCCCATTTCCGTTCATCACTCCTAGGTGAAAACATCAGCAATTATCTGGAAGAGTTGGACAATATAACAAAAGACAAATGGGTGCTGAATATTGGTCAGTGTGGCTATTCCATGAGGTGTTAACCATCTCCTCCATTCATTGTGCCAAAAAAACTTCTTAATACAATTTTTTATATTTCAGCTTGAGGTCAACACTCTTCTATGCAAAGAGCTTTAAATGTATTCCTTGTTTGAAAGAAGGGTCCAAAATAGGGTTACTGACCCATTTTCACTTTTACCATAGTGAGCAAATGTGTAATGAAGTTTTGAATTCTGACTAGTCATTAGATCTACCCCCAACTCTGACGGGGTTTGAATGTGTGCCGTAGACTTCAGGATGCTTATTTCCACATCCCCTTTGTGTAGAAACGTCACAAGTTCCTGAGTGGAAAATATGCACTGTCAATTTAAAATCCTTCCTTCCAGTCTTTAATTGGCTCCTTGAAAATGTTCAAAATGCATGGGCATAGTGACTGCACATCTTGAGAATAATGAAGTTCTTCGTTTTTTTAATATCCCTACTTGGGTCACCAGCTTGTAAAAGCAGCCCCCTACCAGGAGGCTTGGCAACACTTCAGTGTAGTTATTTCTATTCTCCAGCTCTTGGGTTTCCGTGAACCAATACAATCAACTTCCAGTCCTGTCCATTTGGTTCTTGAGGTCAGTTCTGCACACTAAGCAGCAAAAGTGTATCGTTGAGAGGAGAGGCTGCTTCCTGTCTAATATGTCATACACGTCTAAATATGAAGTATCTATGACACATCATACGCCATCCTTTATGGGGTCAGGCTTATAGCCCTCCCATTGCCTTTTTATTCGTCCCTTCGATTGTCCTTCAAAAATGGTTGCTTGCTAGTGGTTAATCCTTCCTCTTTGTTCTGCCTTTTTGTGTTTTTTTTTTAATTTCCTCCCACCAAACTCCGCCCAATTACTGGTATCTTTACGTTTCTGTGTTCGCTTTTGGGGACACTTTTTTCTTTCTTCCCTGCTCTTGTTTGCCATTGCTTGTTTAACTTGTTGCTCGTGTTTCTTGTTTTTCTGTCTCCACATCGCTCCGTGCCGTCTGTGCTTGCACATACACCCACCATTCCCTCATCTTTTTAATGTTGCTTACCCAGTCATTAGTCCTCCACCCCACATTGTTGGTACAACCATTACGTCACAATCATTAGAAGTGGCAAAAAGGGTTTTATGACAGGTATTTTGCTACTGCTGCTAGCTGCCATATTGTAATTATGTGGATGTGTTTCAACAATTTTACGTTTGCTATTTGAAAACAAATGGAACACTTGCACATCCACAAAGGTCACACGTGCATTGAACCCATATCTAACGATAATATGGTGCTATTGTATTAATAATATCATAGTCATGTTGTGCAATTTTGGTGCTTAGGTATATTTTCATAAAACGTGTTTTTAATTATCAGGGTAAGTAACAAATAATGATAGCTCATATGCTTCATATAAGAATAAATACTGATGAGTTTTGTCCACAAAAGTGCCACTATGTGACCAACAGTTTTTATTAAATGAATGCCATGAATGAACTTCTTTTTATTGACACTACCTCCATTCCAAGATGGCCGCCTTACGACATCCCTCTGAGCTTCTTTTACACAACGCTGAGCACATAGGTCAAATGCTCCATGCTAGACAACGTATCAGTTTCATATGTGGGCACTCTTCATAATGGTCACACATAGTATGTGTTACAACATTATTTCAGTTGTCTGGCACTTTAAAATTTGTTTAAAAATCAAGTTAGTTGTAACTTGCATATTTGTACATTTGTGGGCACTTGGATGAAATAAGGTGTAGTGAAAGGTGCACCGCAGTGACGGCTGAAGTGAGGCTGACACTCTCTTTTCTGTTAAGGCTCTCACCTTTTTAGGAAAAAAGTGTTTGAGTCATGTTTTGCAGCAGAATGGGGCACCATTCAGCCTCCCCTCCTTTAGCTCCCCGGCCCTTTCAGTTGCAGTGTTCAAGTATTTCAGTATGGGGAACTAAGCGTTTGAAAGCACATTTTGGTGTGTTGTGGTAATCTTTGTTTAATATTGATGGGAATATTCCATTTGCTCTCTACATCTGAACTCACTTCTGCCATTCAAAGAGGAAACAACATTCCTCACAAAATCTTTCTAACATAGGGGCAGGTGTAAACTCATTGATGTTTGTTTGTTAAATGCACATTAGTCATGCATCAAGCTTTATTGATTGGCAAAACAAATTTAAACATGCATTTAAGCTTACTGAATGATGGGGTAAATATGAACATGTATAATGGTGAAATTATTGACATGTTATGGACACTATCAACATAATGGTGCCTATTGATTGCATTGACGTAATGGTTGAAAACGTAGACATATTATGTACACAATCCTGGCATAACGTTTGCATTGCAATAATGTTATCAATTGTTGGCCTTTTCTAACTTTATCACTACTGCTGTTTCGGTCTCAACCTGTAAGACTGGTGGTATATGTCAGCTCTCACTTAAACACTCATCAGTGTACTCACCGTTAGCCATACGTTCACTCGCTCTCTTATTAATTAACCATGCATTCAGTCACTCACTCATTCGTCCATCCATGCACTCACATCATTACTTTATTCTCACATTAACCCATTAACAACTTCACACGCACAAATTTGCCAGGCAATAAAGAATCACTGTAAATAGTGTATTGTGAGCTCTGTAAACAATGCTGCAATACCAGTCTCAAAGAGAAGATAACTATATCATGTTGCTTCATCTTTTCAATAAATATTTTGGGATCTTTCTCCAAAAAGTGTGTGTTGTGTGTAATTTAGATGGCGTAATGTCTCTGGTTAGCTTTGCTCATCTCACCTTCACTCTCCCACCAACCCCGTCACCTTTCGCTCATAATCTCACTACCACCTATCTTCTCTTCCTCGCATTCCCACTAACCCAGTCATCTCTCACTCGCAACCCCACTCCTCCCTCATCTCTCCCTTGCACTTCTACTAACCCTGTAATCTCTCCCCCACTGCCCCTCTCAACTCTCCCTCACTCTCCCACTGCCCCTCTTATCTCTCACTCGCACTGCCCCCTCTCATCTCCCGCACACTCACTGTCTCTTCTCTCTACTGTCTGCTCACACATGCTGCCTTCCTGTACCTCCTCGCACTGTGCACTCATCCACCTCTCAGCCCCACACTCTCTGGGTGCCCCTCCCACCTGTCTTGGTGCTGGTCTCGCCTATATTCAGAAACTGGAAGGTGTGCATGGCCCGTCTCTGCTTGCCCTCTCTGTCTGCTCACACGCCTTTCTCTGTGCCCCAGCGTCAGTTGGTGGGTAGTCATTGCTTCTCTGAACACCTGCCTTACTTTGAGGTTAATAAGGTTTCTTTGGGAAGAGCACTGAGTATCCCCCTCTCTCTCTCTCCCTCTTTCTCTCTCTCTCTCTTTCTCTCTCGTACTCTCTCACCCCTCTCTCTTGCCCTCACAGACACTTCCCACCTCATGTGGTTAACTTCAGGTCTTCGAGCACAGTTTCTTTCCTGTATCTTTTCAAAGTTTCTGTCCCTTTATCCCACGTCCTCCTCCTCTTCTTGGGGTGTCTTCTGTGTACACAGCGGTACAAAAGGGGATGGTGATGGACGGAGCATCAGAACCAATCAAACACTCACACCCAGTCAACAGATCTGGGTTTGATCCATCACCGTTCTTTAGCCCACTCTGCCACCCCAGTTCAGACATGGCCATATGCAAATCAGTCTGACCCTGTGCCTCATGGGAACAGTCCAGCCCGAACTGCCAAGCCATGTCTTCCCTGGACCGGTTTCTGGCATTTCAGCCGTCTTCAGCCAGGCTTGCTTGAATCCAGTGGCAAAGTGAGCAAGGGACTCATGTCTGAGCATACCCTGCCAACTTATGGCGAACTAAGCGGTACAAAAGGGGGTGGTGATGGACGGAGCATCAGAACCAATCAAACACTCACCCCCAGTCAACTGATCTGGGTTTAATCCATCACCGTTCTTTAGCCCACTCTGCCACCCCAGTTCAGACATGGACATGGCCATATGCAAATCAGTCTGATCCTGTGCCTCATGGGAACAGTCCAGCCCGAACTGCCAAGCCATGTCTTCCCTGGACCGGAAACAAGCTTCCTAGGACCGGTTTCTGGCATTTCAGCCGTCTTCAGCCAGGCGTGCTTGAATCCAGTGGCAAGGTGAGCAAGGGACTCACGTCTGATGGATTAAACCCAGATCAGTTGACTGGGGGTGAGTGCTTGCAATGTTCAACACTCCGTCCATCATTTCCTTTGGTTTTTGCTTTGTTCGCCATAAGTTGGCAGGGTATGCTCAGACGGGCCCCAATGCAATTTCCCTTAGGGATTTTGAACACATCTACAGCCCGATCCGCTGAATGGAATTACACCAAATTCCACAGAAAGCTAGATTTTGGTCTTGAATTGTGCTTTGGGTTATTTAGTGTAAATCAGTTCAGTAGTTTTAGTGATATAAAAAGAAAACCAAATGTGTATATCTAGTGATGCGGACCCTCCACGGATCCATCCACGGTGGCCCTGCTAATCCACAAGCGAAAGTAAGGTCAAAAGTTGCCATCCCCATTTTATATATCGGGAAACGGTCCCCAGAGTTGAAACGGTTTCTTGCTTGCCATGCATGAAAAATATGCAAAAGATCCACAGATTTTGCTGCAAATCCCAAAAAATACACACACACACACACACACGCACGCATGCACGCACGCACACGCGCACACACACACACACGCACTCACACTCTCTCTCTCTCTTTCTCTCTCTCATGTCCATATAGATGCTCCTACACCCACTGTGACACCCATACAAATTCTCAAACAAAGTAACAGACACTCTCACACCCAGTTACACAAACACTCTTACACCCATTCTGACGCTCATACAGGCATTCTCACACACACACACACTCTCACTCCCACTCTGATGCCCATACAAACTCTCACACCCAGTGACACACCCAGACAGACACTCCCACATCCACTCTGATGCCCAAACAAACACTCTCACCCCAGTTACACACATAGACACACTCACCCCCAGTCTGATGCGCATTCACACTCACACCCACTGTGACACCTATACACTCACAGACACTCTAATACCCATTCATACCCAGAGACACTCTTACACCCATTCTGACACCCATACAGACTCAAACCCACTCACACACAGACACTCACTCCCACTCTGATGCCCATACAAATGCTCACACCCAGTGAAACACCCAGACAGACACTCTCACACCCACTCTGATGCCATACAGACACTATCACATCCACTGCGATACCCAAGCAGACACTCTCACACCCACAGATGCTCTTATACCCACTGTGACACCAAGACAGACACCCTCAAACCCACTGATATACCTACATACTAACACCCACTGACACCCTCACACTCTCACATGTACTCTTTAACCCATGCAAACACTCTCTCACCCAGTGACACACTCCAACACTCACACCCACTCTGACTCTCAAACACTCTCACTCTCACACACACACTGACTCACACATACAGACACCCTGTCATAGACTGACAGACAGTCAGACTTGCACTCACAGACCCACTCAGATTCTCACACACCCACTCACAGACCCAGACACACCTACTTACACACCACACATATTCACTTGCACACCTAGTATTAGAGTGATGCACCACTCACATATCCAATAAGACATTCTGTAGTGTTACTGGTGTATATTGGATGAGCACTTTTGGTTTGTGAATCCGCAGATCTGTATAGGATAATACAGGATGCTGTTCTCTGAAGTTCTTGAGGAACACTTTCTTCCCTTTCTCTGTCAAGTGAACACCATCATATAATATATATATATCCTCTGCATGTCAAAGTGTACTAAGGGTACTGGCTCTGTGTAGGAGGGAAAGGAATAGAGAAATGAATGGGCAAATGTTCCTGATGAGAGGGGTATTCCCCAGAGAGCGAGAGTTCCCTTGTGGATTTGATGCAGCAAGTAGTGTCTCCTCGCAAACTCAGTCCCCTGAGGAGCTCAAGGACAGATATGCTTAGAGGAACCTGCGGCTGCCACTGGCCAATGTGGCTGCAGCGGAGAGATAAGCTGAGGCTGAGATGACGATGTTTGGTTCTCTTTTTATGAAAAAGAATCTGTCATTTCTCCAACAAGTGGATTTTCTTTGTTGCAGATGAAGGACAGTATAATCATAAAATCTCTGATTAAAGTACTTGCAAAAATGTGATAGATTCTACAACGTAGTTCTCCTGTTGTCTTTAATGTTACCGTTCGTTTGTGTAAAAAGTTATGTAAATGATCCCATATATATTCTGCACAGCTCAGAGTTAGAAACCAAGTTTTAGGTTTTTTGTACAATCTTTATGATTGTTTTTTCCCTACTGTTCTTTCAACAGTATATCACTTTTGGTGTATGAGTATAGAACCAGAGAACAGTAGGTAAAATTCACCCACAGAAGATAATTGTATTGTGACAAGCATATGGCATTTCGCACAGTGAGTAAGCATCTCACCTAACTTTTTGAAGAGAGGTGCTAATATAATGACTGCAGTTGATGGTGACTCTCCCAAAGGTGCTGTACAAGTGGCTGTCCTGCTGCACCTACTTTGTCCCGCATGATTAAGTTGTGGCCCCTTTCTGAAATTTCTTTAAGTGCTTCCATATAGATGTCACATGTAAATAATTTTTTGTAGTGCCTCTGGAGGTATGCTTGCTGCAAGTATTGCAGTAGAAATATTTATCTGTAACCTTCTTTTTCCTTGAAGGTGTGGTAAGATGCTTCAAAACATCACTTTGTTTTGTGCTTCCTGAAGTACTTGTACACAAAAGTGTATTTATAAATAGTTAAATAAGTTATGTTATGAATATTTGTTAATTGTTTGGTTTAAATTGTTTTGTAATGTGGTAATAAACTGTAATTGTAAAGTTATACAAATATTTATTAGCAATTTTAGTTATGGGTCACAAACACACTCATATGTTTATGTTTATGGATTTATAATGCGCATAGCTGCCCGAGGGCTCCCAATCGCTGTGGAGAGGCGATGATGTGCGAGGGTAATAAGGAACATCAAGGGAAGAGCCCCGTTTTTATTTTTTTGTCTGAAAATTCGTTCATCTCTTAACAGTCGCATTTCTTTGGGCAAGGAGTTCCACAGCCTGGGGCCCAGATGCGGAAAAGATCTTCCTCCCCTACTGTCCTTGTCGTCTTCATGAGCAGACTTCAAAGACCTTCCGGTGGACATTTGGGGTGATGAGTGTTCTCAGTAGAGATGGTCCCTTGCAGATAATGGCTTTGTGGTCTAGACATCAAGATTTGAATTTGATCCTGGCTTGGATCAGCAGCCAGTGATGCAATTTCAAAGAAGCTTTCGCTGATTCTTGTCTGGCTATGCCTCGGAGCATTGTGGCTGCCGCGTTTTGAACCACCTGTAGTCTGTTCACTACATATTTAGGGGAGCCCAGATAGAGGGAATTCCTGTAGTCCAGCCGTGAGACTTCCTAGGTCAGTACAACGGTTCTGTTTTATCTCCGTACAACTTTAGGCTACACTTGGTCATCCATTCCTACTTTTTCCATGCAGGGGGCCAATTGGTTGTAATTGGACTAAGGGCCCTCCGTCACAGATACTGGCAGTTGACTATCATCTGCATATGATACGATGGATAATCCAAATTTCGGAACTATATTAGCCAGTGTTTGCATACAAAGGTTGAATAAAGTGGGACTAAGGGTGGATCCCTGTGGGACTCCACATGAGATCTGTAACACATCTGAGAAGTGCACACCTACCGTTATCTGGAAGGATGTATCTTTAAAAAATGAACTCAGCCATCCTAGGGCACTGTCCCGACCACCTGTTTCCTGCAGCCTGTGGATCATGGTATTGTGATCCACAGTGTTAAAAGCTGCACTAAGATCAAGTAGCAGAATTGTGGCTACACCCCACTGATCGAGAATTCCCTGGGGTTCCTCAGTGACCACCAGCATGGCAGACTGTGCTGTGCTGCAGTCTGAAACCCATTTGGGTCTGATGTAACACCTGATTTTCTTCCAGAAACTGGGACAGGGTATGGTTAACATGCTTTTCCACTATTTTTCCCAACAGGGGTAAACGTGATATGGGGGCGAAAGTTCCACGGGTACGTAGGGTCCAAGTGGGGTTTCTTTAGTAAGGGTCAAACTATGGCGTGTTTCCATTTTTTTTAATTATCCCTTGTGTGAGAGATAGTGATAGAAGTTCTGATGTAGTGGCCAGTGTGGTATTTCCGCTCTGCAGTAGAATGTGTGGGGGCACTGGATTTTGGGGGAGCCTGATTTACTGTTCCGCAGGATCATGCTCATGGTTTCTTTACTTAGCACCAGGAAATCTAATTCTGGTCCTGTGACCTGTCCCAAAGGGTCTTTGGTTCCTGGAGGGACATCTGTGCTGTCTATGAGTGCTCCCTTGCATTGAGTTATAGAAGTTTACCACCTTGTTTTTGAAAAAGGTCGCACGCTTGTTACATCTCTACTTTGAGGATTGTTGAAGGGAAGTCTCCTGTGGTAGTTAGAGATCTATTGACCTTAAAAAGTTCTCTAGAAGAGTTGAGGCCTGAGTTAATTTTTTCCTCAAATTGCTTGGCTTGGGCTTGTTTAATTTCATTGTGGTAATGTCTTATGGCCTTCTTATACTGCCACTTGATAATAGGATCATATGTTTTCCTCCAATTTATTTCAATTCTTTTACATGTTTTTTTCAGAGAGTCTAGATGGGTGTTGAACCATGCCGATTTTCTGCAGGCGTGATAAGCCCTTTGCCTATCTTTCTGGATACACCGTTCTGCCACTTGGTTGAACCAGATAGACCAGATCATATCTGCCTCTTCTAGATTTCCTGTCAGGGATCTGGGCTTCTAGGGAGCTAACCATACCATCCAGTATAATTCTAGGCCATTTCCTGCTTGCCTTCATAGTGCTATGAACTGCTGTTTGAGTGTGTGTTTTGACCTCGGTGAGAGAAATAAAAAAGTGGTCTGACCACTGAACTGGTATAGGTGTATTCACCTCTATTTTGGGGTCATTGGAGCATATTGCATCTAATATGTGCCCTTTTTCACGTGTGCCAGATCTCACATGCTGTCTAAGTTGCATAGCTTCCATATGTTGTATGAATCTATTGGTGGATGCATTACCAAATTCATCTAGGTACAGGTTAGTCACCTTGTACGGTCACGGATCCTTTACTGGTGGTGGTACTTGCTATAAGTTATGGGAAACTCTCTAGGAAAGTGTTACAGGGGCAAGGTGGCCTGAAGATGAGTGTGCCTGAGAAGGTATAGGTGGGGGATAATCTGGTACTAAATTGTGTTATATCACAGTTGATTATGGTCAGAGGTGAGATAATACATCTGTATTCTTCTTTATAAATGATAGCCACTCCCCTCCGATCTTTCCCACCCGATCTTGTCTTCTGATAGCATATCCCGGGGTAAGGGCCATGGCTAGGTCTGGTGAGGAGCAGTATTTCAACCAGGTCTCTGTTATGAATAGTATAGATAGGCATTTATTCTCTATTAGAAGCCTAATGTCTATTTTGTGTCCTGGGAGAGATCTGCTGTTTATTAACCCCATTTTCCACTGTGCTTTCTCTTTTGCCCATGGTGACTGTGTGTGTTTTGTCATCAGTACCTCACTTACAATGACCCTGCAGTGGCAGCACAAAGTCTTCTTGCCTATCAGGTTTTCAGTTATGAAGATGTGTGCACAGTGAGGGGTGACTGTCGGCCTCAGCAACGCCAACTCGTTCGCACTGTAGTTTATATGTCTAAGAGGCCATGGGGTAGAATGGGCAGGGTTCCTGGCCCCGGCCGGACGCGCGCAGATGTCTGCTTCACCTCTGCGTTGCCGCGGCCATAAGTAGGCGTTCTAATGAGAAACTAGAGTGCTGACTTGCCACCTCTATGGTTGCTCGAGGAATGGGTCCTCTCTATCTTCTAGCTTGCCCCGCCCTGGACAGCCATCCAGATCTCCGGTGACGAGTCAAGCCAGACTACACCCCCGTTCTTCAAGGAGACACAAGTACAGTGAGTACCGTACAATGACTATAATTAAATTCAATACATTTAGAGCAATTCAGTGCAATTCGATAAAATTGAGCAATTAAAATAGAAAATTAAAACTACATGGCTGTAACGCTAAGAGCTTCTGACCCTCTGTCAGCTTTCTCCTCAGCGCATCCGCGCCGCTGGCGCCATAAGTAGGCGTTTAGAGTGCTAATTTGCTCCCTCTATGGTTGCTCGAGGACCGGGTCCTCTCTATGGTATCTTCTAGCCTGCCCCGTCCTGGACAGCCATCCAGATCTCTGGCGTGCAGTCAAGCCAGACTACATCCCCGGTCTTCAGTGAGGCACGAGTACAGTGAGTACCGTGCTATGTCATAATTAAATTTAATACATTTAGAGCGATTCAGTGCAATTCAATTAAATTGAGCAATTAAAATAGAGAAATAAAACTGTGGCTGTAACGCTAAGCGCTTCTGCCCCTCTGCCATCCTTCTCCAATACAGGTACTCATACATGTGCTCTCACATCTATAGAGTCATTAACACAGGTACTGACACACCCAAACATACACTCATACAGCCACTCAAAATCCCATACAGTGAGTCACTCACCCATTTACACTTGCAAAAACTGCTACTTAGATAGACTCATGCACCCATACAGCCATTCACACCAAGCCACACACCGATATAGCGACACATACACCCAGTTATACACTGATACACCCAAGCAAACACCCAAACACATACCAGTACAGCTACTCCCATACCCAGTCATATACTGATAAAACCATACACCGACTGACATCCATACACAGATCAATGAAGCCACTGAGACATCAAGACACTCACCGATGCAGCCACTGAGAGACTCAGGGTCACACTGATACAACCTCTGACACACTGATACAGCCACTGACATAACCCACACACACACTAATATAACTACTGATACACCCAGCCACAATCTGATTCAGAAACTGACACACCTAGACACTTAACTATTCAGCCAATGACTCACCCACTCACATATCGATACAGCTACTTAGACATTGAGCCAAACACTGATACAGCTTCCCAAACAACCATACACATACTGTTACAGCCAGTGACACCCAAACACACCCTAATACAGACACTAACACACCCATCCAAACATTAATGCATCCAATAGGACACCCATGTATACACTGACACACACACTGGCACACCCAAGCATACTCCAATGTATAGACTGACACCCAGACATACTGCAATGCAGACAGTGATACACCCAGCCAAACATCAATGCATCCAATAACACACTTAGGAACACACTGACGTATACACTGACACACCCAGGCATACAGCAAAGCAGGCACTGACACACCCAGCCAAACACTAATGCATCAAACAACACACCCAGGCATACATTGATGCATACACTGAATAACACACCCAGGCAGACATTCATGCATACACTGATACAGCCAGGTACACACTCATCTCTACACTATCACACCCAGTCACACACTAATGCATTTACTCACACACCGAGGCATACACTGACGCAGCTAGGCATACATTGATGCATACACAGACACAGCTAGGCATACAGCAATGCAGACACTGGCACACCCGGCCAAACACTAATGCATCCAATAACACACTTAGGGACACAGTTACATACCCAGGCATACACCAGTGCAGACACTGACACACCCAGGCATACAGCAATGTAGACACTGACACACCCAGTCAAACATTAATCCATGCAATAATACACTCATGCATACACTGATGCACACACTGACACACCCACTCTGACACCGATACAGTCACTGACACTTTAAAAACACAGAGTTAGCTCTTTGTTTGGCCAGATGATGGTTCCCCAAAAACATTTTTTTCTAGAAGGTTTTTAACTTTTTTTAATTTTCTACTTTTTTTATTTTTTGAACAAAAAGTGAACAGGGTAGTAAAAAGGGTAAGGATGGGAAATGCAAGGAATCAACTAGCTTCAGTCTTCAAAACAAATTTTTGGTCACTGAAAGCAATAAAAAAACAACTAGCAGTGATGCTTCTTCACAAGAATGCACCGACAGAAGACATTTTTACAGCGTCAGCATGTGGCATTTCGCACAGTGAATAACCATGTCACTCATTTCTTCGCAGGCAGCTAGATTGTAATGACTGCAGCTGATGATGGTTTTCCCAGGGCTGCTCTAGAGGCCGACTGTCCTGCACATGCTTTCTCCCGCATCATCCGGTTGTACACCCTTTCATGAATTGTTTTTAGGTGCTTCCACGTAGAACTTGTTCCATATGAATACTTGTTTGCAGTGCCTCTGCATAACTGCTTGCCACAAATATTGCACTGCACATATTTTGCTGTTCCCTCCTTTTTCCAGGAAGCTATACTAAAGTGCTTCTAGAAATCCCCTTATTTTCTTCGAGGTGGTGTATCTTCCTCCTCATCCTCAACAGGTTGTGGATGCTTATCCGTGATGAAAGATGTAGCTTCAGCCATTGTGTACAAGCAGAGCACCAATGGTTCTCAATCATCCTAGAGACTTCACTGGAGAAGTAACTGGTTTTGGGTGTGGTTTTGCATGTGCATGGGTGGGGTCATCATATATCCAATCAGGAGACAAGGACTGCGTGTGGTTTCAAGCGAATCCGGCACTTAGCATCTCGGATTAATGAAAGTCATAAAATGGGTATCTGTTGAAAAACAGATATAAGGTAGTTTATATATATATGTTCACACTGATGTCATTAATGACAATGGAGTGATGTACATATTTAAAATAATGTAGTACATTTTCGGCGAATCTGTGTTTTTGGACTCACAGATTCATTCCAATTATGTGATCGGGATTAAAAACCATAGAGTATTAGTCCCCTGTATGCTTTTGGACCTGCAGAGGTACTGCAGGGCTCAATTTATTTTTTAGAAATAACGTGTTTAATATCGTTAATAGAAACTTGATATGTTTTACATTAACTTCATTTGTGAATTTAGAATCCTTAATTGAAAATCAAAATACAGGGACATAAAACTTTAGTAATGCATTATGTAAGACATTGATAGCTACAGGGGAGTTATAGTTAGGAAATAGAATTTAAAAACAGCCTTAGAAATTAATTGGAAAAAAACCAAAGGTAACATGGATGGTATAGTTAGGCTCCGATTTCACCCATAGAAAACCATTGAAATTCAGCAGTTAAAGTTACCCGAGCTAAAGATAAGTTACATTCCTTAGCAGTGCACTGCTTATGACCTCACATTTTACATCACTCCAGTTAACTCCACTCTGTGCACTAGTAGCCAGTCAATGCCGCTACAATCTACAACACTCTACTACCAATGTCGTAGAGTGACGAAGCGCACAGTGGAGTGGCATGCAGTAGATTAGCATAGAGTGGAGGGGGCATGCAGTGGAATGTCGTAGAGTGGAATAGCATATACTGGAGTAGCATATAGCGTAGTGGCATACAGTGGAGTGGTGTACACTGGAGAGGCATAGATTGGAGTTGCATACAGTGTAATGGTGTAGAGTGGACTGGTGTAAAGTAGAGTTGTGTACAGTGTAATAGTGTAGAGTGGAGTGGCGTAGAGAGGACTATTGTGCAGTTGTGTGGCATAGAGTGTAATAGTGTATTGTGTAGTTGCTTGTAGTAGAATGGCGTATAATGGAGTGGTATATACTGGAATGCCGTACAGTGGCATGGGGTAGAGTGTAATAGCATACGCTGGAGTGGCATACACTGAAGTGGGGTCCAATCGAACAGCATATAATTAAGTGGTTTAGAGTAGAGTACCATACACTGGAGTGGAGTAGCGTACTGTGGAGTGGCATAGAGTGGAATAGCATAGAGTGAATTGGCATGCACTGGAGTAGTGTATAGCGGAGTGGTATACAGTGGAGAGGCATACACTGGAATAGTGTACAGTGGAATAGCATACAGTGGAGTAGAGGAGTGGAGTGAGAAAATAGCACAAAAAAGCAACATTTTCCATTTTCATGGAAAAATGGGGAAAGAAACTGTGCAAGAAAGCAAGTTATTTTGTTAAGATCATAATCTTCCCGGCTTTCATGTACAAGCAGGGTTGTAAAAGAAAACCATTTTGTTTTTACCACAGTTTTTGCATTTTCTAACAAAGTCCATTTGACATTTTTTTGCAGTTTCAACTTATTTACAGTTTCTGGTGGAAACAAGTGTGAAACCAGTGGCTGAACCTGCAAAGGTATGCATTTGCGAAAGCTAGATAACATTCTGTATTTAGCAAGGGGTAATTTGTGTAAATTGCTCATGTGTTTTTAAAAGAAATAAAACATTAAAATTAGTAGGAAAAATAGTGCAATTGGTGAGAGAGTTTTCACCTGTATTTGTATCTTGAATTAGCAAGATTATTGTAAATTAGACCCAAAAGAACTGTTAACTCAACAAGTTTTGTAATCTGTGAAACATTTGGTGAGAGTAATGTATGAGATTGTGGCAAGCATGGGGAAGTGAGCGAGTGAATGCGTGTGTTTTAATGGTTTCTAAATACGTTTTTCCTGCACTAGAAAAACGTTTGTACAAAAAAAGTGAAACACAAGATATATGATGTAAAGAAATGGATTGTTGTACAGTAAACAAGAAGTCAATGTGCCAAAATAAGTAAAGAAATTAACTCTATTGATAGGAATTAATTCTGTACTGAGCCTTCATCACATTCATGTCGAATTGAAGAACAATGTGTATTGACAAATTTAGGTTGGACGGAGGTCTTGTGTGCATTGATTGAGATTTTAGGCTATGTCTACTGACAAACTGCTGCATATTCTTTTAACATTGGGATTGGTATTTACTTTTCTTTCTCTGACTGTAAAGTGAGAGGTGTTATTTTGGTGAATTTTGTGACATTTTTGCTATAGCACAGGGAGTATGAAAGGAACGGCTGTAGGAGGTTGTTTATTGCCACACAGAATAAATGGTAAATACCTGTAAATAAAATGTTCACATTCAGCAAATAGAAAAACAAAAATTAAGCACATTGTTTGTAATTCTGAAGAGTTCTGGAAACAGATTTTAATATGATCAAAACAAATCGACACTTTACTTGGTGATGCACAAATGATAAATAATCACAGAAACCCGATTTCCACACATTATCATTTGTGTGTTATATAGTTTTAAAAGTAAAACTGTATGGCTTTAAAGAGTTAGTGGCAATTTCAATGGAAAAAATTTGCTATCTGTAAATGATAGTGTGCTACCACACAATGATTTAGTTACATTCAAATTCGCCTGCCTCATGTCCATTAGAGCTTTGTGGGTCGTGAAAGTTTGTCGTTCTAAAAATTGAGTAGTCATTCTAAAAAGTTTGGGAAACATGTATTTAGAGGGCATTTTGCAAAATGAGTCCTTTATTCCACAGTGATGTGTGTTTGGAAGCTGAAAATTGAAAGAAATGCAATTGATAATAACACATTTTCTACTACTGTTTATTCTGACACACTTGATGAAAAACGGTGCTCCACTTATGTTGCCGGGCATAGCACCCCAACAGGAAAGGCCTCAATATGTGACACGAAAACATCACATTTCTGACATGAAAAATGACTCTAATGTGGGTGACTGTAGAATTTGGGTCCAGTATCAACCGCCACCCAGAGAAACCTACCAAACCAGACATGTGTGAAGACTAGGCACGCAGGGCAGTCTACGGTGGTATGGCTTGCATGGACCCCACTACGTTTCCTTACCAAGAGTTTCCTGCAAATCCCAAACATTGGGAAAAATCATGCAATTTCATAACATTTCTGTGAGGAAAACTTCCAGAATCTGCAGGGTCCACAAAATTCCTTCCACCCAGTGTTCCCACCCTTTTCCAAATACAAATGGTGCCCTACTTATTTGGCTGGGCCTAGTTCCTGCACTGGGAACGCATCGAAAGAGGAACCATGCAAAATCAATATGGTCTTTTCATGGTCCCTGCTTTGATCCATTCTAGGCCCAGCCACAAAATTGGGGTACTGTAGGAAATGTGTGGCCCCTGTCAGATTCCAGACGTTTTGCATGCAGAAATGTAAGGAAAATGTGTAATTTTAGCCTAAGTGTGAGGTTTGCAGGGCATTCAGGGAAAGAAAAAGTATTGGGATTCATGGAAATTACATCACCCGAACTTTCCTGGGTGTCTAGTTCTCTGAAATGTCTGTATGTAGTAGGGTTCCCTGGTTGCTTACTGACCCCGTGCGTGAACAGTGCAGCCATCCAGCATAAGAGGAAATCTGGATTTACACCTCCCACCCCCACCCCACTCTGCCAGCCCATATATGAAAATAACGCACACAAGAATCCACATGTCCTCTCACTTGCCTTGCTCTGGGCCCCAGCAAGCAGAAAAACTATGACGGGACGAGGCCACAGTCCGATACCTGGCCATGGACCTCTTCTTTTCTTTTCTCTGTCCATTTTTTTACTGGTGTCTTGTCAGCTTTCTGTCTTCCTTAGCCACCCCGAGGGACCGATTGAGGACGGACTCTCCAATTCTGCTTCCGCGGGTGACAGGGGGCAAGAGAAGTGGGTGAAAAGCTGCTGGACCTGTTCTGGGATGAAAGCACAGTGAGATACCTGGGTGGGCTGGACTTTTTACAGCCTTTCCCCCTGGTATCTTGAATGTTCTGCATTTGGAGGGGTATATTGGGGTTAACACCCCTCTTGTCCCACTGTGGGCAGAAAGACTGTTATACCCAGGGCTAGATGATCAAAGTGGAGGTCCCACGTCCCCAAAAAAACATTAAATATGATTCCATGATGTTCTAGTGGAAGTTCTGCCCTGCCCCAGGTGGAGAACTGGGGTAAAAAAAAACTATCAGTCCACAGGTGGCAGAAACTGTTGTGCCCAAGGCTGCGGGTGGAGCACAGTCCCATGTTTAGGGGGTGGGGGGCACTCCCATCTAAAAAGCAGTAAATATAATTACCTGGTAGTGTGGTGGGCTTTCTGCTCCCCCTGGGAGCAATGTGGGGGTAAATACCATCTAACTTATCTCAAAGAGAGCAAAAAGACTGCTGTGCTCGGGGGTGGAGCACAGGTCCATTCCAGGTGGTCCGCTCTTCCCCATTTTAATATTGATATATATGTGTAAAGCGCAACTAATGCCCAAGTGCGTCTAACAGTATCCCTGGTGTCTATTTGAGTGTGTTCCTGCTTGGGGATCGCATGCCCTTTGTGATCCCAAGCAAGAATCCATTAGGGAGAAATGGTGCTGGAAAGTGAACATTGCCCCCTTTTCAATGCTTCCTCTCCATTGTTGATTGGTGTTCAGAGTGGCAGAGTTATGCCCTGAGGCACTAATAAAAATTACAGCCGACTGCACCATTAGCACGGTCTGCTTTCACTTCTGTTTTGCTGTGACTGTTTTCTGTGCACACTACTTGTCAGGGCAAAGCAATCAAATTCTGGACACGGAGGAAGCTCTTTACTTGCACAAATCTTTTTTTTTTTTTTTTGCACCATTCTGGCTTGGAATTAAGAATTTGATTTCGGGTACCTGCACCAGAAACATTTTTAATTTCAAGTACTTTGGGTGTCCTTTCCTTTGACATCCGCCACACTGTGATAGTGGTGTGGTGGACGTCAGCGGATCGTCCACCCCACTAAAGTTTTGAAAAGTGCTCATTCTGAAACGAATTCTCCTTTAAAACGTTGTTGTAATGTGGTTACTTATACTATGCTAGCTTGTATTTCCTCTTGTTTTGATTTGTAATGTATCTACATTTCTTTTGTTAAGCGCTCTGATTCCATTGGGTCCAGTTTGTGCTGTATACAACCCTTAATACCGCCTACATTTGCTCCTCTTAACATTATCAGTACAACACCGGACAGATCCATCTCCTAACTCAGTGACTCATGGTACTTTTGCTGCCCATGTGCCCACTGCTGCCACGAAGCATCTCTCCTAAAGCTCAGCCTTTGACCCTCTCTTTTTCTGCCAATACGTCACCTTACTCGGCAACATCCTTTCCTCCTTTTTCCTCTCTTATGATCGAAGCCAAGGACATTTACATTTTCTCACCCTTCACTTCAGAACCAAAAATATAGGCTCTTCTCTGTCACTCACTTCCCAATGCTTAGCTCATCCAGTAAGAAAGTTATTTACTTCCCTGTTCTCTGCTACTGTAATGTCCACCCCCGCATTCAATGGGGGGGGTGTCAATGTACTTGCTTCTCCAGCCAGGACACAGCAGCTCTCTTAGAATTTAACCAAATCACTCATTATGAGCAAGTTTGATTACTACAATATTATCCTTTTATGCCTATTTTAGTATTCTGTGTTTATCGTGGATACAATCCATAATCCCACCACTTATATACTTTTCAAATCCCCAAGTATGCGTCTAACTTTTCCTATACCTATGAAGCTAATCACAGGTTACTGTTTAAACCTGAGCCTTCATGTCAGTAGAATTCTCCCTACCCCTTATAATGTAAGGCCATTTTATTATAACCCACAGCCAAGGGGAAGCATTCACAAGTTTGAGTGTCTCCTCCCCAAATCATTCCCTGATTAACACTGAGAAATTGACAAAACCCACCAAACCTCAGACCCAACTATCCCTTTATGCATTCAAGCCGTCAATCCACTTTAGCTCTTAGTTTTAAGAGCTACGATAGATTAGTATTTCAAGGAATAGTGCACCACCCCATCCAGCCATGATTTCTGGGTCCTGGACCTCAGCAAGCTCTCGAGTAAAAACTATGTAGTATCTTCACTGTCATTATTTTTTGGGTAGAGTATCGATAGCAAAAATGTTGATTCTCCCCAGACTTGTCTATTTCTTTGCGGCTCTACCAGTTATTCTGAAGAGACCCTTCTTTGCGGACGTGCAGCGACTGCTCGCCTCTCTTTTATGAGGGAACAGGAGACAGGGTGATGATTCCCACTTTATATACCGCACCAGTGGATTGGGGCCTAGGGATACCTAAATATGAGCTCTACTATGTGGCCACACAGCTTCAGTGGCCACAACATTGTTTGGGGGACACCCTAAGTCCTGAACTAGACATGCTTTGGTTTGATTTCAGAGGCAGGTCACTGTTGGAGTTGTTTCTGAGCCCTCCTTCTGTAGGTGGCCTTCTGAATGTGTTACTGAGGGTGGCAGTCTGGTGATGGGAGGAAATATATAGATGGTGGCAAGAAGGGGTGCCCTATGCACCAGGTCTCCCGCTTTGGGACACGCCAGTTTGCAGATGATTGGCAGAGATATATCGGACCAGGAGTTGGTCAGCGGCTGGACTTACGAGGTGAAGAGATGTAGTGTCAGATGGGAAATTGCACCTGTTCTAGGGTTTGGTTTCTATGAGTAACTTAGATCATCACAGGCAATACGTTTTATACTAGGATGTGTGTTTCTGACCGTGAATTCCCCCCTGCGGTGAGTCAACTAGAAATGATGTTAGCCACGACTGGAACCAGGCAGGTAGCCTCAGGTCTATATGGGACGCTGCTAAAAGGGTCCTTTAACAAGAGTATCCAGGCACTTAGGGGTTGTGGGAGGACCGGCTATTGATAGAACTTCGGGAGCCAAAATGGGAGCGAATACTGGGATCCATTAAGACGGTCTCACAAAATTCTTGCTTCCGCTTTTCCCAATTCAGGTACGTACACCATACATACCTGTCGGCAGACATAATAGTGGAGATGTATATGGGAGCCGGGGCAGCCTGCCCTAGATGTCAGTTGGAGAATGCGGATTTCCTACATATGGTTGGGGCATGTCAGGTGGTCGCCAGCTTTTGGCGGGATGTGATCCAGTGTATATCAGAAGTGACGCCTCTATTTTACTGCAGGACCCATTATGCTGCTTACTTAACACATGAGTGGTAACTAAGAGTAGGAAGCAGGAAGCTGGCTTTCAGAATTTGGCTTTGGTACTCATTAAATGCCAGATAGTTTTGTATCGGAAGGCAGCTGCAGCCCCCTTTGTACATATGTGTCAGAAAGATGTAGTCCAATGGGATTCAGCGGAGTTACTAGTATGTGCTGATACCAGGGACAGGAGATCCCACCTCATCCTCATGGATCAATGGTAAAGTTTTTTCCAGAGAGTTTGAATATATTACTAAATCCATGCTCACGGTGGATGGCTGCTATGCAGCAAGTTGATGCATAGCAGAGGAGGGGGGATGGGCAGCTCCTAACTGGGGTTTGATCAAGGGGAGGTATGAGTGCTTGCATTATAGGTGGGAAGCTGATTGTGAATGTATGGTGGCAGGTGCTGGGGGATGCAGGTGGACGGAACACACACATAGATATTTGTCAAACATGGGTGGGGAGGGCAGCTTGGGTTTAGATGAGATCGCCTGACTTCCCCTTCTGAGGGCGGAGGGATGCACGGGCATGGTGCAGCGCTCCTGCACGTTTTCTTTTCGTTATTATGTGACTTGCCATGTTGTGTGCCTAGAACGCCTTTGCTAATTGCCAGTGCTATTTTATTATGTGTACGAGGTAAATGTTATGTCAAACTAATAAAGTTTTTTTTAAGGTATGAGGTGTTTTTACATTGCCCATCCTCAATACTAGCATTTAAAAGTGTGCTCCTATAGAATAATAGAGAAAAAGGAGGTTCTGAGAAATAAAATATCTTCCTAGGATCACCCGATCGGAACTGTAATGTCCTGCGAGACACGTTCTAGAGTCCCGCAGGAAGCTGTACTTCCAGCCACTCCCCCTGAGGGCTGGACACACATGCACCCCCTCACCCATCCATCACGGGTGTCACGAGTGACGTGACCCCGCTAATAAAAGGGCCCGGGTGCACGTGCACGTGCTCGTGGCCAGTTTACTGTACCATATCACCTAGTGTCAGTGTCTGTTATTGCTGCTATGTGGACCTGAGGCCCAACACCACAGGAACATGCAGGAAAGCCGGTAATGATTACAGGTGTTCTGGATTCACCATTTTGAAATTTAACCTCCAGACGGGTATCTCTCTCTCTCGCTCCCGTTTACATTAAAGGTCACTGTTTTGTCTTTTATTCTTGGCTCATGAGGACAAACAAAAACGAAACAGAGATAGCTGACTTGACTTGGGTCCCCCAGACCTAACTACAAAGTAAAGAATGCATTTATTTGGGAGCTGTCACACCCCCTGAAGCTACGCTCATGCTAACAGCCTTAGTGGAGGGCAAAAGCTGACATCACTACTCAACTCTCCTTTTAATTCTGTGTGTTTCCTCCTCTTGTTATACGTTTTTGGGGTCCCTCTCAAAAATTGGTAGGCATATGCCAACCACCTCCACTGTTTAGTTCACTCGGTTCATAAACTTTATTCGGTTGGAAATAAAAACAATCATAAAAGTACATTGATTTAAAACTCATACCAATATTAACAATACAAGCAATAAAAACCCCTGTCACATCATCCAAAAATTCAAGATTATTTGGTACGGAAAAACACAATATAATAAACAATCAGTTGTCTACTACAATTCATATATACAAATGGTACATTGTATTTAGACAACAGTCAAAAATTATAAGTCTTGTAAAAAAAATCAGTTCTTTAACCATTACAGTAAGCGTTACTAATTTTCTAGCATTCAGTATAAAAGTTTCAATATTGTTATGTTATGTTATTCGTGATTTGTACAGCGCACGGCTACTCCAAAGAGTGTCCCGGCGCTACAGGAGACCACAGACAACCAACCGAAACGAAAAGACGCCCCAAGTCGCTGACCTAGAGACAAAGAGGAGGAGAACTAGAGCTGAAAAACCACGTCTTCAGGTTTCGTCTGAAGGTCAAAAGATTAGAATTTTGACGTAGTGAGATGGGGAGGCCATTCCAGGGACGAGAAGCCATGACCTGAAATGATCTTCCTCCAACCCGCGTAAGCCTGAATTTTGGGATTAAAGTCAGGGACTGGAAGGAGGATCTTAAAAAACGTTGAGGCGTGTAAGGCTAAAGTCTTTCCCGTAAGTACGGGGCCCCTATCCCATGGAGGGCCTTAAAAACCAGGACCAAAGCCTTAAAATAAATTATTTTTTTCACTGGGAGCCAGTGGAGTGAAGACAACAGATGAGAGGTATGCGTTCTGGGCTTAGTTAAAAAAATAGCCCTGGCGGCCACATTCTGGTTGATTTGTAGCCGACTCAATAAATACTCGGGAAGACCCAAGTACAAAGAGTTAACATAATCAAGTCTAGACAACACCAGGGCCTGAACCCCTGTTTTACGATGTGATACTGGGAGAAGTGGAAGATTTTTTTTTATTGTAACACAAAAAGGGACCACCCAGTGTCACCAAGACATTCATTGCTGCTTTATAGGATCTAATATTCTGAACAACAGACATAGGTTTCAGATACAGTAACCTAGGATTCCGGTACAAATTGCAGAATAATAAAAAGTTCATAGTGCTCTGTTTGCTCTGTCCGTCACATGGACAAAAATGTAAATTAGAGGGTCAGGACCTCATATAGGGGAAGGCGACAAGGTGATTCGTGATTCCACATCTCAGCCTTGTTAGCACAAATCAGAGCTGCATATTGGTTACACATACCTGGTAATTGTTATCCCCCTCCTCCTTGTCCAAGGACTTATAAAATATAGCTGACGAGTTGATCTCATCGTCTGACTCGCGTTTATCCAGCCTGGTTTGAAAAAAATCTTAATTTAGTTCTAATCTTAGATAATGATGTAAACCGAGTAGGGTCAGACCAGATTGACAAATTGAACAATTTACCAAGGCAAGAGTTAACATATGATAACCAGGGTATATTTTGAAACTTATTCAGGGCTAGGCAGTCGGTGATTATGTTTCTAGTAAAACTGGCCTTTTCCCTTTCCCAAAGAAATATCCATAATAACAAGGGTCTCACAAAAAGGTGGTCCTCAAGAAACTGCAGGCCTACCTCATTATGAGCTATCGTATTGGATGAACCTAAAAGTTGTTTAAAATGTTATTTTCCTCTGTTTGTAATTAGAGGCTATTAGCATGGCCCCAAAGGCCAGCGCTGAACATTGCAGGAGACACGCCGTTGGCTTTATAGATAGCTACCATTTCCCTAATGGGTCTGCTACCCAATTTAGTGGCAAACTTAAAAATACTCTGAGAGACCCTACTCATTTTGACTCTGGTATTTAGTACATGCTGTGTCCATGAGCCATTGCCTGCAAATGAAATACCAAGGTAGCAGAAAGAATTAACTGAAGCTATTTGGATATTATCAATAAAGTTCTGCATGGTTTCCGCCTTTGATCACAGACCATGCTAGATGTTTTAGTTTTATGTTTTAGTTTTTATTTATAACCATTTCTTTTAAAACCATCTATTCGCCAAAATCATTCATACATTTCTGCAAGCCCACTGGTGTTCTGGCTAGGAGTACTGCGTCGTCTGCATAGAGCAGTACTGGTATTGAGTGCACTGCATCCTTGGGGGCTTCGGCCTGCACTGACTGTAGGTGGCTAGCCACCCCGTTAATAAATAGTAAAAACAGCAGTGGTGCCCGAATGCAACCCTGACGGATGCCACGCCCCAATTTTGGTGTACATTCCCCATGTGGGCTGAACCAAACTTGGCTGGATAGTTTCTCATAGAGAGGTGAGAGAAACCCCACAATTGCTCTTGGTGCACCTATAGAAATCAGCGTTGCACATAATAAATTATGATCTACTAGATCAAAGGCGCTACTCAAATCTGTGAAGCATAAATATAAAATTCCTGATTTGGCCCTGGCGTATTTCCCTTTGTAAAGCTCAAGATTAATATGTTGTTCTACAGTCCCCAGCTGTTTCCTAAAACCATACTGGACCGGGGTAAAAATCGTTTGTTCCAATGCAAAGTCCTTTATCCTTAGTGATATGACTACACATTACCTTCATTGTGGAGTCTAGGACTGAAATTGGGCGATATTTTTGGGGGTCAGCTCTGTCCATCTTTTTATATATTGAAGTAGTAATAGATGTTTCCCAGGAAGATGGGATACTGTCCATTGACGCAATATTATTAACCCTAGTCAGAATAGGTCCCTAAAGATCAGGGGCAGATATATATGCATCAACTGGCACTCAGTTTGGCCCTAGAGCCCTTACCCGTGCGCTGGGTTGTCAGCCCAGCATGACTTCTTTAAGCGAGATTTCAAGCTTTGCTGCCCCCTGTGAGAAGTTGGCCTGGTATATGCTGTCCACTAGTTATAGTGGGCGCCTTGTACCATTCCAAACAACCATTATTGATGAATAGGTATAAAGACGACCTTTATTGAAAGCCATCCTATAGAGAGCAGTCTTCGGGCTAAATCTTGAAGGAGTGTAAAGCAGCTTGGTTTACCAGATTATAACCTCTTGAATTACTAAATGAAAGGAGAACCACACCAGGTATATATAAAATATATGTATTTATTTCTAAACACTCACTACTAATATCTTTATGAGATTAGAGTCCAAGATACACAATAATACAGTTCTAAAACGACAGTAAATAGCACAATATACAATGGGCCCCAGGGGGGCACCAAACCATATATTAAAGTGGTATAAGAACCACGACTTGACTAGACACAGTGCCTAGAGCACGTAGAATCACTGAGACCCCAAGGAACCAACCAAGGTAGTGACACAAGAGACCCAAGGGGGATGCGTGCGGTGTGAGAACACAGGCGCGAGCCCTGTACTATTCTATGGGAAAGTCGCGGTTGGAATTTTAGAAGTTAAGGACACTTAGGAGAGGACTTTGAGCAAACCACTTTAGACTAATGGGGTTCTTGTGCCAACACCCACAGTAGCACCGGAGTACTCGAGTTACCTCACCCAGGGAAGCCGGGTGCATAGGTGTCAAATGGTGTCGGGAATGGTCGTTGATTTCAATGGCGATCTGCTGCAAAGTGCTGCTGCCGGGAGGAAGAAAAGTGTCCGGTGTGATCCAAGCCTGGATTGAAAATCAGAAGAACCTGAAGGTAGAGGGGACAGAGTCTGGGTCACTTGACCAGGGGCACGATAGACGAATGCCCACGGATGTCAGGTGTTTCAGGTGTGAAGAGGTGAAGCTTGACTCTGAAGCCACGAGGACCAGAAAGCATCGATGACAACCAGGAGCTGGATTCGAGCTGTCCCATGAAGGATGTCGAGTGCTGCGGTGTCAGTGTTCGGATTGAACCCAACAAGCCCTGGCAACAGCAACCCACGCAGTTAGAGAAAAGATGCTTCAGTGCGGACCAGCAAGGTCCTGGGGACTCCCCAAGCAATGGAGAGCCAGGGCACATCTGGAGCAACCAGGTAAGCCCAATTAAAGTTAGAGTTGCCTTCACAGGGACCCACCAGTCGACAGACCAAGGATCGCGAAGGGACCTCGAGAGGAATCACACAATACCAGCCCACAGGACACTCGGTGAGTGTAGGCCAGTAATCTTCGGTGGATACACTGCTCGCGGTGTGGACTACAAGTAGCCCAAAGCACAGCCTCAAGGATCGATGAGAAGCATATGCACTTGCAAATGTGCACGGTGTCCAGGGGTTCTGGTTCCACGTTCCCCACGAGGGCTACGGGTCTCAGCTTTGCTGGGAGCTCGGGTCGGCCTCTGAAGTCTGGGAGCCCACCTCCTGTGTTGCAAATTCTTCAGAGTCTGGCGGGAGCTTTGGAGATGCAAACCGGTCAGATGCGGCTTAGGTGCCTGCCGTGCAGGGAAGTAACTCCTTTACTCCAAGGGAGATTCTTCAGTCATCTAGCGCCTGGTAGATCGTTGAAGTTCCAGGATTATGTATCAGAGTTTCGTCCAGGTAAATCTAAAGTCCTGTAGCCAGGGCTTCCTATCTTATATATATTCACAAAAAATACTCTAATGGACCTAAAAAAGGATCCAATAAACTGAGGGAAAGAGGAAAGTGGAAGATTCTGAAATAAGGTTGTACCTAACCCAACCATGATCGTGGGGGAAAAAAGTATTTCTTTAAGTTACCCTCACACACCCTAGTGGTGTCATGCTTCATCATCGGGTCACCCAGACCCCTAAAAGTCCGGGTGGGCTCGACCACAGTGTTGGGAGTGCTTTTAATATGTTAAAGACAGAGGGGGTTAACTAGATAAAATACCTCAGGCAGATCCCCAGTTTCCCTTTATTTTTGGGTCTGTCTGGGTAATTAAAATAAATAAAATTGGGTCTTTGTAGGAGTGTTATGGTCCTAGGACCCTAGTGCCGACATGTTTCAGTCCATAAAAGGGCCAAAAAATGGCCCAGGACTTTCTTCAGGGTAAGGATGTAACTCCCCTATGTGAGTGAAATTACTGGGATGGGATGTCCCTATCCTGTCAGTATGGTGGGGGCAGAGTAGCTGCTCCACGTGATATTTCGTAAAAGTGGGTGTGTGGCAACTGCCAGGCTCCATCTGAAAAGGAAGATAGAGACAAACACCACATAAAAATATCAGCGGTATGATTTCCGCCGTGTTCATTTCCCCTTTCGCGGTGTAGTGAAATCCGCAGGTGGACATGCGTGGATTCGTGCGCATGCTTCTATTAAGAGGAGTGTCCTCTTTATGTGCCACTCAAGACCAATTCACTGTAACATATCATTGTATATGTGACAGGCATTCTGTGATAGTGGCGATTTTATTCGCATCCTAGCGATATCAGCGTGATGTCTGATCTTGAAAATAGCGTGCACCATGTGTCTCCAGTCTCTATTGCACTTTATAACGTAAACATATTGATCTTATGATTCCAGAAACCTATCTACGAGTTTAAAACATTGATGATAAATATACAAACAGGCATACAACACATTCACTCATGCACAGTTTCTAGTTATACATTACCCAATTCGGGGAAGTTGACTGTATCTCACAGGACCAAAAAAGTCAGAACGGGCGGTCCTGGGAGTAACCGTGAAGAGAATGTGGGTCAAAGAGCAGAATCGGTAGGTCTGCCATTATGTGTGAAGGGGGTCCGAATAGGTAGGATCGGTTATGGCGAGAATGGTTCCCGCACATGTAATAAAGATAGAGTCAAATGATTATCCATAATAGTGCTGTCAAGGAGTACTTACTTAATTAAGATCGGTCACCCTGCCTGTCTCACGTCATTTCCTTCAACCGGAGGGCGGTGTCTCAATTAGTCCGATACTTCACCGCGCTTCTACGATACTTAAGTGCCACACCAACGCCACGAACATGCGAAAGCCGAGGACCAGAACCAAATAGGTAGGCTCTTTGACCCACATTCTCTTCACGGTTACTCCCAGGACCGCCCGTTCTGACTTTTTTGGTCCTGTGAGATACAGTCAACCTCCCCGAATTGGGTAATGTATAACTAGAAACTGTGCATGAGTGAATGTGTTGTATGCCTGTTTTTATATTTATCATCAATGTTTTAAACTCGTAGATATGTTTCTGGAATCATAAGATCAATATGTTTACATTATAAAGTGCAATAGAGACTGGAGACACATGGTGCGCGCTATTTTCAAGATCAGACATCACGCTGATATCGCTAGGATGCGAATAAAATCGCCACTATCACAGAATGCCTGTCACATATACAATGATATGTTACAGTGAATTGGTCTTGAGTGGCACATAAAGAGGACACTCCTCTTAATAGAAGCATGCGCACGAATCCACGCATGTCCACCTGCGGATTTCACTACACCGCGAAAGGGGAAATGAACACGGCGGAAATCATACAGCTGATATTTTTATGTGGTGTTTGTCTCTATCTTCCTTTTCAGATGGAGTATGGCAGTTGACACACACCCACTTTTACGAAATATCACGTGGAGCAGCTACTCTGCCCCCACCATGTTGACAGGATAGGGACATCCCATCCCAGTAATTTCACTCACGTAGGGGAGTTACATCCTTGCCCTGAAGAAAGTCCTGGACCATTTTTTGGCCCTTTTATGGACTGAAACATGTCGGCACTAGGGTCCTAGGACCATAACACTCCTACAAAGACCCAATTTTATTTATTTTAATTACCCAGACAGACCCAAAAATAAAGGGAAACTGGGGATCTGCCTGAGGTATTTTATCTAGTTAACCCCCTCTGTCTTTAACATATTAAAAGCACTCCCAACACTGTGGTCGAGCCCACCCGGACTTTTAGGGGTCTGGGTGACCCGATGATGAAGCATGACACCACTAGGGTGTGTGAGGGTAACTTAAAGAAATACTTTTCTCCCCCACGATCATGGTTGGGTTAGGTACAACCTTATTTCAGAATCTTCCACTTTCCTCTTTCCCTCAGTTTATTGGATCCTTTTTTAGGTCCATTAGAGTATTTTTTGTGAATATAGTTACTTGTAGGGAGGATATACTCTACACATTATCACCTCTCATACCCTTTAGGTCACTGGAACTTCCCAGCGCCTTGTTGTGTTATAGACTTCCTATCTTATACCCAAGGAAGGGGTGGGACAAACTCTAGGGACCAACCTATGGGAGTGTCAGGAAAGAGGGGTGGCTACACCTATTTCCTTCGTCCAGTTTCACGCCAGAGCAGGGGCTGGTAGCCCCTGCAACCGGTTTGAGCTAAACTATGCACAGGGACACCAAATGTGCCCCCAGTGCAGACTTCAAAGCACTCTTGGAGTGCACCCACCTAGCCCCAATACACTAAAGCCTGTCTGGGAGGTGGTTACACCTCCCTGTGTCAGGAAACCTATTGTCCAGGCCTCCCCTGCCGGAGTTTCGTCCAGCAGCAAGAGGGCAGACTCGTGTCTGTGGCTGGCAGCATACATTTTGTGATGCCAGGGTCTGTTAAGCTGGTACCGGGTGTACCGGTGCTGTCATGTTTCTCCCACTAGAAGGGTGGGATCATACTCCCACACCAGTTACTGGTGTGGGGGTATGCTTCCATGGTGTTTGACACCAAACACAACATGTTTCCATGCTGCTATTCCAAAGTTAGCATTTACCGCAAGGTTATAATGCATTTAAGAGTGTATGGTTTGGCTGCATCACAAACAACCTGGAATAAAGGTTCCAAAAGCTGCAGAGGGGCTCTGCTCATGCATGGGCACCCTCTCACATGAAACCCAGCACCCTGCCTTCAGGATTGTTAAGGCCTGCCATAGAGGTGACTGATAGGTTTACATGTGCAGTGATATGGAGAGATATAGGTAACCTATATCTCAGTAAGGGGTGCATACACCACCTTACCTAGGCTGCAGTAGCAGACCTGGGGTGTCATTTTGTAAGGCTTCCCAGGGGTGGCACAATACATGCTGCAGCCCCTGATAGGCCTCTGGGGTACCTATGCCCTGGGTACATAGTATACCATATACTAGGGACTTATAAGGGTATCTCAGAATACAATCTGGAGTGTACCTAAAGTACATGGGATCAATTTTAGAGAGAAAGCAGATAGGCTGGGGTCCGGAATAACAGGATCCCAGCCAGACTAAGTCGAAAACCAGCAAAACAACAGGAAAAAAGTGGGGGCAACCATGCAGTCAGATTCCACCTTCCTACAACCCCTAGTCACCTTCCATCCTAATTTTCTCCTCAGTATTCCGTCTAAAAATATTGGAAAAGTGGACTACCCAACTGTCACAAGGGACATTACAGCTGAACTCCGGGATGTCATCATCTTTTAGAAATGGCTCATTCACAGTATCCCAGAACAGCTTAGTGTTCTTAGCCCCTGCCGCAAGGACAAGGTTATCCCATGCTTTGTTCTATAGTGTTGTTTTCCTTGCGACCAAGGCCTGGTTATATTGGAGACGTTGTGTGTTATTGACAGAGGTATCCAGCGGGGAATTATTCAGGGCATGCTTGAGAGCTTGAACTGCTTTAGTGCAGGCAGAATCAAACCATCCCATTTTAATGCTCCCTGCTCTGGTAGGATGGCAAGTCAAAAGCGATTTGATAGAACTGGAGATATCAATAAATTCTCTTATTAGAAGAATGGGAAAAATAATCTGCTGAAGACAATAATCAATTCCCCTATGGTTCGTCCGAACAACTTTTTGTACCATGGTGGTAGGATTGATTCCTTCCCATTTGAGTGTTACTCTGTTAGGCCTACTTGCAGTGATGTTAATTACTATAGTAAATAAATCACGCTGCTTGCCCCAAAAATGCAATGATAATGAGATCAGGTTATGGTCACTTGGGTCTACCGTCTTTATAAAGGGTGTGCCACACAAAGCATTGGCTGCCGCTGATATCAGTACATGATCAATGGTAGTGGCTGAATTTCTCCCAATCAAGGTTGGGATTCATTCTCCATTAGTATCAAAACCACACCTTAAGAGCCGTAGGTCATATTTAACAGCAATGAAGTTCAAGGCTTCACAATCGTCATTATGGCAAAAGTGGTCCCTCCGCATTCCACCCTGGTCAATACGGCCACATGCCTGGGTATCAGATAATGCACAGGCCTGTATATTGAAATCTTCTGCCCATAGTAAAATAAAATTAGCATTTATAAAACCTAAAAATGATTCCAAACAGTGGTCAAGTGCTGTTGCCACCATACTACGTGTATGATCAAAAAAGTTGTTATAGAAATGTATTAAAACCAAATAATTTTCACTCTACTTTTTTCAACCACAGTAGTTGGAAAAGTGGATCGGGGTTAGATATTGTTTTAACCGTTACTGAGATTTTGTTAGACATAAGGGTCCGGGCCCCCTTTTGCCGTCCAACTACTTCTGGAAAGTATGAAGCATACCCTTCAATGTATTCCAGTTTAGTACACCAAGTTTCCTGCATACATAGAATATCAGATAAAATATTAGTCCAATCAGTGTTCCTATTTTTTTGGTAGGCCCATGGTCAATGTAGCAAAACTAAATTTTCCTCCCACATCACCATCAGGGAGGCACATAGTTGTAAGTATACCTGGTGCTGAACTAGGAATGGGACACATATCTAGATAGGTGATAATATAATCTGACTTGGGTGTATCCCTCCATCATTCGATAGCTGATACAGGACTGCATTTACTGCCATTGAAGGACATATTACACTCTGGTACCAGTTCACTCTTTTTACCATAGGCACATCATCTGTTGGTGTCATTTAG
The DNA here is from genome assembly GCF_964204655.1 of Triturus cristatus. Lineage (NCBI taxonomy): Eukaryota > Metazoa > Chordata > Amphibia > Caudata > Salamandridae > Triturus > Triturus cristatus. The sequence continues at coordinate 137,719,690 of NC_140591.1, read as the reverse complement.
CATCTAGTCCTTTGTTTTTTACTTAGAATTTGCAAACATGCACACCTATGACGCTCACGAGTATGAACATAAGTGAAAGTCCTACTCTGTCTCCTGACGTTAGGTCAGCTGAAACCCTTTTTCCATCCCTATTTTAGTGCTATATTTGCTTATTACCAAGGTTTAAAATGTGGAATACATGGTGCTTCCAGTCTGCCTTCTAAATCGTTTGAAAGGACCATGTAGTACAAAAAACACAGGACTCTTTACCTAGTCCTGCATTTCTAACAGTCACCAACAGAAGGCATTCTGGAATATTGCTTTGTTTGATTGATGTCTGCTTGAGTTTTAAAATGTATTGTGACATCAGGCAAGATGTATAAAGCAAATTTTCGGTCGCAAGTGGCCCGATTTGCAGAATCGGGCTGTTTGTGAACGAAAAAATACTTTTTTTACGTGTACCAAGCCCTATTTGCGATTTGGTAACCTATTACCGAATCGCAAATAGGATTTGCGATTTGGTATTAGGAAGGGGCGTGTTTACGGCGTCCCTTCCTAATACCGCCTCACAGTGGTATATGTGATTGTTTTGTGACCAAAATGCGGTTGCAAAACATTTGCATTTTACCGCCAACTCCGAGTTGATGGTAACCCATTTGCAAATGGGAAGGGGTCCCTAAGAGACCCCTTCGCCTTTGTGAATGTTGGTGATAGCATTTTTAAGAGCAGGCAGTGGTCCCCAAAATGAAACCCAAAATTTTCATTTTTATGTTCGAAATTCTTCCTGTTTTCTTTTAAGGAAAATAGGCTGCATTTCAATAAGAAATGCTTTTTTTTTTTACTTCAACAAGCTTTAAAAGCATACAGTTAAAAAGACATTTCACAAAAAGCTTACTTAAGGTTAAATTTACAAAGCAATTACACAATAAAAAAAGGATGCGTTTAGATGTAGTCACAGTGATTTCAGATTTCATTTCAATTAAGGTGGATAAAGTGCAATATTCAAATGAAAATTATTTTACTACATTTCACTATACATTATAACAAAGACGTGGCTGATTTATACTCTGTTTGTCATGTCCTAGCGTAAAAAACTGCCCATAAAAAAGACGACATTCTGCAGCACATCTCCAATGTTTATAATGATTTTATATACAGGTATGCAGGGTGACATTGAGTAAAAGACGTGTTTAATAAGCAGTAGGACGTACTTCTTTCTATATCTTGTATAAAATTAAAAAATAGCTCCACATGCATTGTATTCTGGGGCATGTTATCGTTACAAGGGCAGTTAGTCAAATTTGGAGACCAATCATTCATAGTGGGGAAAGTAATTAATCTATGGAATATATCTAGTCTTAAGCATGTCAGAACAAAACATTTAAAACAAATTTGAGATATGGCTGGATGGTAAAAGTAGTTAAAATTAATTGTTTTTTTAGGACGCTGGGTTTAGAGAGTTCAATAGTCAAATTGAGTATTTCCAAGTGTGCCATAGCTTCCTTTTTTAGCGATTTTCTACTAATAGTACCCAGTGTTTCCGGTTTCTCAAAATACTCAGGATGAGCCAAGTCACTAAAACACCCTTTCAACATATGCCAGCCATGGGATACATTAATACAATTATGATTTTAAACAGTCGCCAATTATTGCTTTGTTGAGTTCTGTATGATCAGAAGTCCAGATTTCATGCCATGACGTGCTTTTTGGGATCGCTAGGAGGTATCTAATAAAATAGTTTTCTATAACTTGTACATCTTCACATTTCTTATATCCCCATATGCCACCACATAAAATGCTATGCAGAGGCACTTTGCTTTATATATCTTCAGCATAGTCTCAGGGTGATTTGAGCCCAATTGTATCGCGAAGCGTCTGAGAGCTCAACATGCCTTACTGAATAGATTCTGTCTATTTTTGATTGCATTATTCCATGTACTGGCTTTGTACGAGAAAGTGTCAGTGAACCCAATCTTTTTTCCTGTTATTACTATATCCCTACATTTTGTGGTTTTCTTCCCACACTTCATGATGTAGGTTTTTTATTGTTTCACGTGGAGCCCCAGATCCTTCATATAATCAACAAAGCCAGTCAACAGTGACTGTAAGGCCAATGGGGTGCGGGCCATTAGGGCTGCGTCATCAGCGTAGAGGAGGGCTGGGACAGGGCATGTACCTATCTGTGGAAGATCTTTTACAACCACCACTAACGCTTCCCCCACACTGTTGATGTATAATGAAAACAGGAAGGGGGGCTTGGACACAACCCTGCCTGATACCTCTCTCTATGCTGAAGGGTTCTGTGCCTTCTCGTTTGGTGCCAATCCTAACCTTATATAAGTCCCTATATAAGTCTCTCAAGAAGCTAATAGTCAGGATATTTACCCCCATATCTTTCAATTTTGACCAAAGTTTTTCATGTATCACACAATCAAAAGCTGATAACAGGTCTACAAAAGCTAAGTGAAGCATCCCCTTTCTCATCTTAACGTACTGTCGGAAAAAAATCATTTAAGCATTGCAAATCATTTAATCACCACATCTGCAACAAAAGGGAGTACAAAAAGGTTTATTGTACATGCCAGGCTAATTCAGCTGGGAGAGTTATGGGCTATGAGCGAAGCACAAGTCAGTCTCAACTAACATACACTTCAAGTCTACTTCTTATAATACTAATTTTGGCCAAGATCCATATTTAATACAATGTTCTCAATAGAAAAAGCTTCCTGCTTTTCCATTATGTCCCACCCAGATTACATACATTTATTTAAAGAACAGCCCTTTCCTATTGTTTGTGACTTCTCATGCCAAACTAACAGACTACAATGGAAAACATTCTTGCTGCTCTGAATTTCCTGGTAAAATTCCTAGGCAGGACGTTCTCAGCTCGAATACAATGAAGAGGAAAAAACACTTAAACCAAACCGCATTGAGACCTTTTTTGAATGCAGGCTATAGGTTCTTTCTAGAAACAATTGTGCAACTTTAACATGTACGTTTAAACAGCATTATACCGTTTTTCTGTCTTTACCTAATATGTCCTAAATCAGGGTTTTGATTCCTTTCAGTACTTCCCGATAAGCATGTTTAGATTAAGACTCTGTTCGATTGTGCCAATCCCACTACGGAAGCCATATTGGAGATCTGATAATTTCTGATGTTCTTCTGCCCAATTCTGTAGCCTCTCTAAAATTATGCGTCCTGCTATTTTGGCTAAAGAATCGATCAGAGAGATTGGCCTCTAACATGCCGGGTTTCAGCAGTCTCCCTTTTTATAGATGGGAACAATGATTGTATCTCTCCATGATGGCAGGAGGCCTACAGTGCATGTGGCCCTCAACACTATAGTCACTAAGGGTCACCAAAGGGTGATGTTGCTTTTGTACAGATCTACGGGGATGGCGTCAGGACCTGGTGCCTCGCTGCTTTTACTTGATTGTATCGTGTTGATGACTTCGTCCAAAGAAAACGGGGAGATAGGGGCAGTTTGGTAAGAGTTTAGAATATCATTATTAAGATGTCCTTGGGACTGTGAGTTTATCAGGGAGGGTAGAGAATAGATGTTTGAAAAGTGCTTAATCCATTCTTCTTCTAGAATTGCAAGTTCAATTTTGGGGACCTCGTCTGTGCTCCACTGGGATGAGTTAATTATCTTCCAGAAGGTTCTTTCATCATTACAGATGCTTGCCTGCTGTAATGTTTCCCAGACAACCTCTCTTAACTGCATTTTCCTTTTCTTCAATGCTTGTTTATATAGTAATCTACAGTGCTGAGCCTCATCTGTACTTCTCGGTGTTCTGTGCAATGCCTCCCTCAGATGTTTATGAGCTTTTGTATATGGTGCATCAAACCACCCCTTCTCCCTTTTTTCTCTGGTTCTACCGTTATTAACAAAAAGACTCTCCCTTACGCCCTGGGTTATATTCATGAAGGCAGAAATACCTTTGGTGGGAGGAGTGGTGTCCTTTAGACATAAAAGCCTCTTTGTTATTACCTATCAGTTGTTTGAGAAGTTCTTCCGGAATGAGCTGAGTCCAAAGTAGGGCATAACCATTACGTTGAGCTAGTTCTATTCTTTCTGTCTGATAAGAGGTCCAATCGCACCCCTTTTTTTTAAGGAACAGGTCAGGTGATAACTGCTCAGTGGGAAATGGTCACTGAGTGAGATTGAATGAGTAGAAAAATGATAGACAAGACCTACCGATCGTTTTGTCACTAGAATATGATCTATAATGCTATTACTTGAGCTCCCATTAAATGTTTTCTTCCTAATGGCGTGAGGGATTGCGATCTCATTGGCGAATGTCAAATCAAATTTAAGCAACAATTCATTAATCTTATTGCCATATATACTCTGCATGAAGTGAGACTGGTCCTCATCCTGAAACTCCGACATACCACACAGTTTATTTGAGTGTGCCATACACTGGCGCTTATTAAAATCACCTCCACGCAAGATTGTCGGGTATTTTTTGCTGGCACTGATTATACCCTCCAAATCATTATTTAGTTCCTGTATGACATTTATGATTTATTTTGTGGTGGTTTTCTTATAAAAATTAATTATTACTATACTAGCATCACCTTTTGACTCACAGACTATTATTTGATAGAAACAATTCTTTACAGTGGGCCTAATATTTGTGAATTGCAGTGTGTTAGCTATGTAAGTACGCAGACCCCCCTTTGCCCTGCCATATCTTGATGGAGTAGCTGAGGTAGAACAGGTTCTATACCCATTGATATGGATAGGTTCTTTGAGCCATGTCTCTTGTACACATATGATCGGATAATCCACTATAAAGTCTAGCCACTCTGTAGTCTATTTTATTCCGGAGACCGGCCACGTTCCAGAATAAACAACCCAGAAGCAGTATTGTTGTACAGTTTACCTTAATATTTAAAATGTCTGTTGGATCCAGTGGGGGGCTATCCACTATAAGTTCAGGGGCTGTGACATGCATCCACTGCAATTCCTGTGGTGTAACCCCTAGGTTGTTGTCTATATAATTGGCTAGGTCCCTACCTTCAGCCGAATGGTAGTCTGCGCCCTGTAATGGCCCTATGTCCTGGGATGTTAACGTGAAGGCATTTCTATCAATAGTTATACCCGAGTTTCCATGTCTACGTTTCTCACCAGCTGGTTGAGCTTCCCTTTTGAGTCAGTCTAAACCGTCCAGCGTAGACAGACAATTAAATCTATTTGTAGTTTGAATACTGTAATTTGGACACCTTGGTCCCTGATCTGCACTAATGGAGGGGGTCTTAATTTATTCCGAGGATATAGTGAACAATCAAAATAGCCCAGTGGTGGAACGGTGATCCCATTACATCTTTATTAATGTGCCCTGTTCTGTGGAGAACCGCGGGTGAGCCAAAGGACAATACCACACAATCACCAGTCTGTTCTTTCTTGCCTTTCCCTACCCATTTCACTCTCCCTGCCATCTTAAAATTACAAAATAGATGGTCAGTTAGATCTGATCTCATGCCCAGCCAGTTAAGAGATTCATTTCTTAAGGAGGTCCAACTTTCCTTGCTATTTGGAGTTAAGGGAGGAACGTTTGTCAGGACTACTACATAAGGGGCCGCTGGTGGTGGAAGATCCAGGCGATCTGATATGTGTTCTACATGTTCTCTAGGTTCAACAAACCGTTCTTGGGTATCTAATGCTGGGCCAATAACACCCGATCCTTTATGTTTATCGCCGATGAGTGCCCCATTCACTTTCATTCCCGTGACCTTTTTACTTGCAGTACGGCTGTGGGGACATAAGCTAGAACCTAATAGTACGGTACCATCTGTAGTTCTTTTACTTGATGATTCTGTGGCAGATTCTAAGGGGGTATTGAAGACTGTATCATGTGCTGTGTTTGTCTTTTGCCCAGTGGAAAAGATTGTCAAAAGTTCCAGACACAAGCTAGTTTTTGTCTCTACCTTCGATAGCCTGGATTGTATTGTCCCAAGAATTTTATTCACGTGTTGGTCAAGAATTTTAAGTGCTTCTACCACAGAGTCCAGTTTATTGATGATTGTGTTATGGTTAGGTTCTGGGATGATTTGATCAGGGGCGATTTCGTTTTGGAACAGGCCCTGCAAATAAGTGATTCCCTTCTTGTTCCTTGTTATCTTATTACCTAGTTGGGAGCCTGTACCCTGTGATCTAGGTTTTTTGACGTGTTTGGGGGGCAGCGAGTTAGACCTAGTGGGGGACAGAGAATCAGAGATAAATTGTGCCCAACTGTTTCCCTTGTTTACTCCCTCCTCTTTAGTTGCCCTGCTAGAAACTTTTCCCTCCTGTCGTATCTCCAGGGATTACTTAATTGTTAACCAGTACCTGAGCTGTCGTGGCCTTGGTGGTCTCGCCTAATGATTCTTCTACTGTTAGTATCTGCTTTTCTTTGGCCCCCATTGCTCTAGTGATATATTTTAATATTGACATTTGGAATTTATCAGCGGAATGAGTTTTTCCTAACGTAGCTGTATGCTTTCTTTTACCCATGTTCGGATTCCCTATTCTTTTGGGGAATTTAGACTTTTAGGTTTGACAGACGAGTTTGCTCAGTTGTTTAGCTGCAGTTGGGGCAGGGCACGATAAAGGGACAATTAGTTATAGAGGTGTTGAACCAACCTACGTGCATAATTGAATGTATATCAACCTTTTCACTCTTTCCCTCTCCGAAGGTTGGCTAATATAGTTTCCGACACAATGAAAAAAAAATACCTTTAAGTCCTCAGGCTACTGTTTGCAAAATCTGGAAGGCTCTGTTAAATTGTGTGAAATGCCCCCGCTATCCCGCTATCAGGACGGAATCCCTGCCCCACCTCCTCCTGTTGCCGACGGGCGCAGGACGGGCCCACGCCACGGGGGGAGAAGTGGCGCTTTATGCGTGGTTGGTGACGCCTCCCTCTCGTTAGCGGTAGCAGGAAGGTGGTGAGGTGCACCCTGGGACTTGCAGTCCTCCCCAGGGTGTTATTGCTGACAAAATGAAGGGGTGTGAGGGCGGGCAACAGCAGTGGTTTCTTCTACTCTGGAACAATGATCCCACTAGAGTATTTCTGCAGCAAACAGGAGTCCCCAACACACAGCAGACAAAGGCAATCAATCACAGGCATGGTGGTCTGCTGACCTCAGCTCGCCACCATCCTGTGAGTTTAGCGAATCCCAATGTGTCACAAACGGAGACATAGCTGAAGAATATTAATGAGGTAGGTCTATTTACAACCCACTGGGAATCACAAATTTTGTCAAAAACACATTAGTACGTAGTTGTTTGCGGTTCCCAAATAGCGAATCGCATAACAATCGCTATTTGGTAATCGCAGAGTCAGACCTATGTACATCAGGCCCATCGTTCCTAGGATGACCGCTCTGAACCTTGTAAATATATCATGATAGACAAGAACATCACAAATGGCTTTGAGGGAGGGTTTCGCATCTCCAGAAATTTCTGTTCACCTTATTCACTATTGCAACACAGCAAACTTAATACAGATGGGAGTTAAAGATTTCTATTTAAGTAATTCTCATAACAGAAAATTGAGTTATTTGAACACCCATCCCTGGAAATACAAATGAATGAATACATTTAATTTGTTATATGGTTAATTCAAATCATACAAACCTGTACACAAAAACATAAATAAATAAAACAATTCCAAGAGATGTCTCACCCTGAGACATTTTGTGCTCAAACTAGTCTCAAGTCACTATCCTGCAGGGCACAATTACAAATAAAGAGTGACATCAGATACTGGTAAACCAGATTTTGACCTGAAGTTGCATTTTCATAAAAATGTGATGGAATTTTACAAAATTTCAATAAAAAGTACGCCATTTTGCACTCTTCTACGGTATACCATTTTCATTTGACTGACATCACTAGCATAGCGCCTCGAAATTTTTCATATGAAGATAGATATTATGGAATGCTGTGCAGTCTGCTGCAATAAACCAACTGAACTCTTTTTAGGTCGAGCATGGCAGCACACATGTGTGTAGTATCCTGGTTTATTATGGTTCATGATGTGCCAGTGGAATGCTTCCTGAATGATGCAAGATGGAATGTTGGGAGTGGGAACTCACAGTTGGAGATGGGCTGAGCGCCTGGCTGGCTGCTCCTGGTGGGGCTTATTTACAACTAACCTACATCTTGTAACAAACTTCAACAAATCTACTTGAAACTACTTCTTGGATATGGGCTTGATTACTACAATTTATTGGCGACGGGTTGAACTAAAGAACCTGCGTCTGCTACCTCTGAAACCTTCATCTTCAAGTCTGGAGTACCTACTCTCAAGCTACTGCAACTCTTGTAACTACAGCTGCGGTTACTCAACTACTGGCAAACATCAGCCCCACCAGTGACCTCTACAACGGTCGCCCTTTACGCTACAGTGCCAGCTCCGGTCTCAACTGCAGCTCAAGTCTCTGTTTGCTGTACCTACAGCATCTGTTCAGTTGCAGCCCAAGCCTGACACTCTACAACGCCTGTGTCAGGTGCTGTGCCCTCAAGAGAGGGTAAGCCTGTGCTGTGCCCTCAGGAGAGGGTAAGCCTCACACTCTACAACGCCATTTTCCTGTGCTGTGCCTTCAGAGGAGCAAAGTGCGCTGTTATATAAGACTGTCAACATGGAGTTCTTCATTTTTTTTAAATGTGTGACATTTAATTAGCGCTGCATCTGCGTTATCTCCACATGAACCAGCGTCGTGTTTTCAGATTTGGCAACAGTGAATGGCAGGCAACACTGAATCGCATTATGTGAAAACCGGCACAAGTGCTGAATTGTTTGTTCGACATTTTTTTTAACTGTTGGCGGCTGGTTTTGAGGATTAGTTTAAAGTTTTCCTGCCTACTGCGGAAGAGGAGAATGACATCGTAGGTTTGGTAAAGTTTTATTTTGTTCAAAGGTATATTTGTTTTTTTTCCTCTCTGAGGCCTCTTAAAAATTGGCAGTTGCGCTGTATCTCGAATTTAAATTTGTGAGTGCGCACCTTACCTGGCCTTTGTTCTCGTGCGGAACAGCTCAGGAGCCTCTTGTGACGTTTTTTTGGGAGCTCCGTGTTTGCCCATCAGCATTTGGAGGCACTGGCGTGCCGTGAACCACCCTGCACGACGTGGGATAGCGTGGCGCCATCTTGGGGTTGGAATCATCTACGTGATCTGCTGTTACACGGAATGTCATTCTGCCAACCACGTTTTTTTTTCCAAACTTACTCTGGGTTGCCATTCACGTTTTAAATAAAGTTAATTCAAGTTTACTCGGTCAGCGGAGCCGTCGTGGGAGCAAGAATTACACACTCTCTCGTTATCGTTTGCCTGCTCGTGGATTTTCGTGAACATTTCGGTGACTCAGTGTATTTGGTTTTTTTTGTTCCACGTTAGCGTTTTAAGCATATGCAACTTGCTGGTATTTCTTTCTCCTAATGGGCAATATATACGTGAAAGGTTTATCGGAGCACAAGTGTCTTTTAAATAACAACAGTGTCTTGTTTTATTGGGGGTGGCATTCTTTTCTCGAGTGGAGTGTCATTTTGTAAAAATTGTGAAAACTTGTTTCCGTACATTTTTACTGCTCTGTGCCATCTAGTGACATTTTCTCTTTTCGAGTTTCAAGTGCTATGGTCAATATGTTACCTTTGTATTTAATTTTGAGGGTTTGAATGTATTCCAGTTAAAATATTTCGTTCCATTTACTTATTATTTTGTCTAACCCTATTTCTTCTATGCACAATGTCTTTGACGTATCCGTGAGGTGTGTCTCACCTCTTTGTGAGGTGTTTATGTTGGGTCTCTTTCTTTTTGTATGTGCATACACATCGACCTCCAGGTGCAACTTCTTAGGTTTTCATTTCCATAGGGTGTCGTAACGTTGTCGGTCACAGCGTGGAGTACACACGGTCACAGTGTGGGGTAATCAATGTTATTACCTCCTTACGAGGTGCCTGTAGTCTTTGTTTTACTTACCTCACTACTGTACTACGTTTCTTTCCTCACAAAGGTGTGTATTTGGTTTGTTTACACTATTATTACAGTGTACAGTATCACAAGGTATGATTTTGCGTGGACTACTGTCCTACTCGCACATGCTCATCTAATGACCTCTCCGCGAGGTGTGTTTTGGGTTGTGTCCCACTTTCATGTGCACATCAGTTGACCTCCAGTCGAGGTGTCTCGCGGGGATGCTTGTCCCGCGCTTTCTATGCACAATCTCTTGACCTCTCTGGAGGTGTGTTGTAGGGTCTTTCCCCATTATCCTGTGCAAAGCATTTTTACCTCCAGTCGAGGTGCGTCCGTAGGTGGACATCACATTATATGTTTTATGCCTTCACTGCAGTGCACATTTTACCTTTCCTAAGGTGTCTAGTGTTGGTCATGTTTAGTTTTCAACAGTGCACATATCTATACCTCCACTCGAGGTTGCCCATGCAGAAGCAAATGTTTTTACCTTTGGCGGGTGTTTGGTTTTTGTCGCCATAGTGCATGGGTTACGTTTTGTTGGGCGTTTCAATTGTTCTAGTTTTGTAGCCCAGTTGTATTTTTCTATTTGTAATTTCTTTCTTCATGCTTTTGACAGGGAAGAATGAGTATTTGCATTCCTTACTCCTCTGTCGTCTTGTTTCCTCCTGATGTGAGCTGCTTTCTTGTATCTCTACCTGGCCAGTGGGTATGCAGAGGACAGTCATTAATGTTTTCTTTTTCTATTCTTCATTTGTCTCTTTTTCTGTTTCATTCTTCTCTTTGTGTTGGAAAGGAGGAGGGGTAATGGTCTGCAATAAACCAACTGAACTCTTTTTAGGTCGAGCATGGCAGCACACATGTGCTGTCTGCAAGAAATGTTGTATTTACTAAAAGATCCGTAATCCCGCCTTCTGTTTACCCTAGGTTGACTCCAGGGTCCTTTGTTGCCTCCTAATTGGTTCGCGCACCTGATACATCACTTCCGTTTGTAGTTGAGAAGCACCGCTCATCTACAGATTAATTCCCCTTGATTAGTGGCCCTCCGCTTTGATGCTGTTACTATTTCTTCTACCGCCCCATTCCCACTGCTCTACATTTTTCATTATTTTCAGGTGCTGCAAGCTGGCTTTAAGAGTATCTGTTTTTGTTATTGTTGTGCACAAACCTTGTTAAGGAGACACTTTTTCTCCAGCAAAGTTACTTGAGTTTTGTTTACATGTTGCAACTTTCAGGATCTTTATTGTTATTATTTTTAACTGTGCATTCATGCGCTTATGTTACTTTATTTTGTTTATTGCCAATGCGGCTGACTACTCGAACCGGGTCCCTCAGTTCCAAAGTCAGCAGCTCTAGTCGTTACACCACACCCTCTGCCAGGTTTCTGTTGAGCGCATGAGGCTTTCTAGTTCCTTAGATGGAAAAAAGACTACATAATACAAATTCCCTTAGCCATATGTAACCAATTGTTGCTCGCTGCCATATTAAACGGGGAAATTTACCACTGAAAGCAAGAGAACTGGCAGGGGAAATAATGTATGGTGCTATAAAAATGTTGCTTTAAATTTATTTATGTTTCTTGAATGTGTGGTCGGAGTTTTACGGTGATGTACAACTTCAGCAGCTTATTTTACAATACATGGTTGTACATTCATTGGCTTTTTGAAACGATAATGTAGAATATTTGCTATAATGTTCTGATTTCAATTGTTATAGTTTATTAGGCACACAAGGGTTGAATTGTGCATCAACAGGAAGGTGACTGTCTCTCCAAGGCGGCAACTAAATTTACTAGCGCTAGGCAAACCCAGAGAACTGGCTCACGCGCGATCTGCACTAACATTTCTGGCGGGGTAGAAGGGCCCTGAGTGCAGTGTGCACACGCCACCATCTGCCCAAGTGGCTTTTAGGACAGACTTAGGTGTGCTTTGCAGCCTCTGTATTCGTATTTACCAAGTTGAAGGTCTCTTCTATGAAGTCTGTGTTTTTACATGCTTGTAATATTTTGAAACCCAGTAAAAGAGCTCGCTGGGCAAGCTCCTACTAGTAAAGGGTAATCCTAGTAGAATTAATTGTATTTTATTTTGTGTAGTGCTGCAGCCAGCTCATGAGAGTGGATTTGTGTGTTCATTTGTCTCTCTCCTGTGCTTCACTCTCCTTCCTCCCCACCGCTCCTTCTGTCTTCTACTTCATCCAGAGTCGCAACCCCCACCCCCCTGTTGTGTCACTCTCCACCCGATTTGTAATCCCTCATCTATGCCCCTATCCCCCACCCTTGTTGCTCTTTATGCATGGAGCTTTTTCACTCCCCATCTGCCTTGTTGCTCTCTCTCGTTATCTGCTTCTACACAATGCCCAATGTTAGTCGCCATCCTCTACTCCCCCCACACCCTGCACTCCCCCGTTGCCACGCAAACTCGGACCTATTTAAAACAAACATTGGTATAGCCAATAGGTTTTTCTTTTGGGACCTTATAAGTATTTAGTTATGCATCACAATATACTTGGTGCAACAACATCGACTGTTGCATGGCTAAACACTTATAAATAAGGTCCCAAAGGCGAGGCCTATTGGCTATGGCAATGCTTGTTATCTTACCTATTGTTAGACTTATTTTTAAGTTGATGACTTAATGGTTATCATATACACTATAATAAAATATTGGCCTATGCTCTGTTCTTGCAAACAAAATAAATGAGACAAGAAAAAATAATAGATTTTAGAGAAATACATGTATTGTTTATGGTATTTTGTAGAAAGGCAGCATTTACTCAACCAAGTAAATGATTTGTGCCATTGTGTAATGTTTTCCTTTCTGTTCATAGGGCATAATTTGCAGCAGTAATGTGTGATGTCCCATAAAATAAATTATCGCCAAAAGTTTGGTGGCCTGGGAGCAAAAAGGAAAGTTGCTCCACAGCAGTATTGGGGACCAGTGCAGTGCTTATCAATGAGAACCTGATTGTTATTTTAAGGGATAACAATGTATGGATTTCCACAATTTAGTAAACTGTACCTAATTGGATAAAATACCGTTTACCTTTCTTAGTGCACACTGCAGAACGATTGGTGATGCCTTCTAATCTAGTCCTCACAGTGCACACTTAAAACCCATCATCTCATCACCTTCTTTTGGATGTAAACAATCCTTCCCGTGCAGCCATGCATACTCAATATATAATAAACACTTCAAATAACTCGCTTTAAGTAGCGCTTCGAACAAGATTTGGCTGTTACGGCGAGCAGTGAAAAACGTATTATTGTCAAGAAATTAATTTGCTCCCCTTTTATCAAGCAAGAAAAAGAGGAGACGGTGGGAGCAAGAATGTCGTATCCCATAGGTATTATCAAAGGTAAAGGTTTGAATTTTCATAATGCGTCACAACACCCAAGGGCAAAGTTAACGCCATGCAGAATAAATGCTGAGTCACTCACAACATCTGGAATTCTAAATACTGACCTATAGTTTACAAATAGATCTCGGCAGGTGGCGCATGCACCCGTAGGCTGCTGAGTGGACGAAAATGTACAAATGGTCTTGATAGAAAGATGCTCGCTGTTTTATATGAAGCTCCGAGATCTAACCAGGTGGGCCTTGAGCGCTACAGAGAACCACACCAAAAAACTGTCTTCAATGGCGCCCGTCACTTGCACCTGTCTACTTACCAAGCTAACCTTAGTACTGCCATGGGCAACTAAAACATATATTAACGTGATAAAAAACAGTGCACACAAACCACTTAAGAACCCTTTGCACAGAGGCGTACATGTGTGTGCAGACATGAAGCCTTTACATGTAAGGCTATCCATGCCGAGCATCCCATCTTCCCCAAAATAGATTGAAAACAGTTGGGTACTTAATCTTCTGCACAATCATCAGGCAATATACTGGCAGAAGAAGGGTAGCAGTCTGTTGCTGTCATAGAAGTACTGCGGGTCCCCGGGTTCATATTGGAGCGCCAGGTGGCTCGCGGATATGTATAGGATCTGACTGGGGCTGTTAAGCCCCTGAAAAAATACATGAAGCGTAGCATCCGTGATAAATGCAGTCAGCTGAGCACATTTTGCCAGCGTGCCAAGTACACACACAACCTCCTCGCAAGTAATAAAAACCAGCGACGGAAGTGAAATGCTGCGTTTGTAGGGGTAGAGGGTGCAGCAGCAGGCTTGGCGATGAGGTCTTTGTATTGCAGCGGCTTAGAGTAGTCCCCAGCCAGGAGCCCGACTTCTTGGTGGCCTTGGTGGAGCGGGGAAATCCGCGGGAGCAGAGGGAGGTGGTTGGGCAGATCAGCGAATGCTGCTGGAGGAGGAGGGAAGAAGTGATGCCGCCTAATTAATGGAAACGCTGCATTTGTGCTCAGAGGGTGGGGGGAGGGCTCATAATGCTAAGCGAGAGGGGGAAGCAAAAATAAACAAGCAGGGATGAGCAGGTTGTGGTGTGGGGACAGCACCAGGGAGATTAACTGATTAATGGAACTGCGAGAAGCGACAGGCAATAGACAAGCAGGAATCCATCAGAGCGACTGACTTTGAAGCTTGGAGACCGGCTCCTCTGTCGGGCTAAAACAAGCGCACGCGCCTCGCGCTAAAAGTAAAGAAAATAAGCACGCGAGTGGTGCGTGCGTGCGTGCACATGACGAGAGAGGAAAGCCAGATGGCGCCTCTGCTCATGCCTGTGCGTGTAACCGCACGCTCTATGCCACCCAAAAAGCTGTGGTCGGCTTTTTAAAGCCCACTCACTAAATGTCTCACCAGACCAGAGCATGCGCTGGCTCAGGCGCGACCTAAAAAAAAAAAGTGTTATGTAACCCTGGGCATAGTTCGCGAAGTAGCACTTCGTGAAGCTACGCAAAGTGCAGTTCGCACTACACGAGCTACGCGTAGCACTTCGCGAACTGCGTAGTACCTTGTTCGCACTGTGCCAGATGTCGTTTTCAATGATTGCACAGTGCGGACAAGCAACCGGCACTGTGCAATCATTGAAAATGGCATCTTGCACAGTGCGAACTGTAGTTTTCTGCTGCTCGAGTAGATTTTTACTCGAGCGGCAGCTTTCTCAACGCGAACGTGTAGTTTCTCATCGCGAGCGGTCGCGAGCATTCGCGACCACTCGCAATGAGAAACCTGACCTCCTCGCGTTGGGAATCTCGCCGGGAGGTTTATTTTCCATGCTCGCGATCGTCAACTTGATGTTGCTGATCGCGAACAAGGAAAAAGTCTCGCCGGGATGTCATTTTGCTTGCTCGCGGTCGCCAACTTGACGTTGAGGACCGCGAGCAAGCAAAAAATGACCGCAGCACTACGCAACACTACGCTACGCGTGTTCGCACTGTGCTACGTGCAATTCGCGTAGTGCAAAGTAGCGCGAACTTCGCAAACTACGCGAGCGTAGCGTAGTGCTTTGCCCAGGCTTAGTGTTATGGCTTAAAAAAGCATGTTTCCTCTACTACTTCCTTCTTTATCTACCGTTCCGAAATGGATTGGTAAATAAAAATAAATAAAAAGAGAGACAAGATAAGCACACAGCTCCTGCACTTCAAACGGCCACACTTCTTTGACCTAACTACGTCTTATGGAGTATTCACAAAATATGGTTGCAGAGTTTTCAGATCCGTGGAGTTCACTTCTGCTTTGAACTACCATGAACTAGTTGTCCCCGCCCTCCTAACTAACTGTTGTACTACTTTCCATTTGTCTACCGAACGTGCTTTCCTGTCTTGTCTCTAAGATTACATTTTGACGAGTGTTAGAACTGGGGGTCTCTAGTTGGCAGAGGTAGGTACCATTGACCAAATAGGGACCCTTGCTTCTAAGTCAGGGAAAGGGGATTACACTACTGGATAACCCCTGCTCACCCCCTTGGTAGCTTGGCACGAGCACACAGGCTTATCTCGGAGGCAGTGTGTTAAGCATTTGTGAACACATACAGTAATACAGTGAAAACACTACAGATGGACACCACACAGGTTTTATAAAAATAAGTATTCTTTATATAGACTTAACACAAGACCACAAATTACAAAAATCCACAATACTGTACTTAAAATTGACTTAAAGATGGTAGAATTAGCTTAGTTCAAGTTGTTGGTAAATGCGACACAGTTCTCACAAAAGTACCTGGATGCTGTTCTGCTCGATTTTCCCGGCCTTCTTGTGAGGAAAGGTGATTGAATGTGACTTCAGTCTCTTACCATTCAAGTCTAAGGGTTAGAGTAGTGAATGGAGCCTATTTACTAAGCACTTCGACATGATCCTGTGCTCTTCCCCATAGATCAGGGCTTGCACACATAGCCTAGGGGATAGATTCGTTAGTATTAGGGATAACCTGTCCTGTAGTGAGGGTATTTCATGGAGCCGTGCTGAATTCAGGCCTGGTAGGCCTCAAACGGGAGAGACTCCATCTTTCTTTCTGCTCCGGCAGCTTGGGATGCTTCTAGGTCAAATGTAATGTTTTAGTTATGAGGTGTTATTCGCTTGGAGAGAACCGGTTCAGGCCGGCCCTTATCGAAGGATTGTATTTTTCTTCATGCCGAAGACACTACATCAGGCCGGCCGGCTGGGAACGTGTCCTTGGTACGGGGAGGTACAAGAATTTGGTGGGCGGCAGGTTACGGGCCGGAATTTTCCATGAGGAAACGCACCTCTATATTAGTGAAAGTCTGAGGCAGTTACATGTTCAGTCCGTAGGCGGCATCTAGCCGTTAGCAGTGAAGCTACTACTTATTCCAGGGAAGACAGACGCCATCTTGGAGGCGGAGAAAAACCGAGAGACAGATACTCTCCTAGCAGAATAGCCAGAGAGGAGAGAGTAGCCGATAAGGAAGAGGTCCCAGTGACTCGGAGAAGGGTGAAGGGAACAGCGCATAGTGGTGCAGACGTGTATCCGTGACTGCGGAGGTGTGACTTCCAGGCGAGCCGAGGCACAGACGAGAAGGGAACCTAGATGACCACTGAGTGCAGGCTACACACTACTAAGGTGATGTCGACCCTTTCTTATTAGAGTGCACAACTTAATCTTTCACTTTTCTTTGCAGGTTATGTGTTATATTGTAATGTTATGTGATTGCGTATGTAATGAGTAATAAAGTACCCAGTTTGTAGTGAACCAACATGTGCTGCGTGTTCTTGTATGAGAGGGTAGCCTATTCTTCTAGTCAGCTGCGGCTACATGAACAGATGTTAACCCTGATCAGGTAAGTGGTAACTGAATAAGGGAGAGAGGAGCCCCTCGAACCGGAGAACAGGCTATGCTCGAACTGGCAGTCCTTGTGTGATCTGATGAATAGTGAGACTGATTCCCTTTTTGTATGTTATGGTGATCATAGGATGAACTGTTGTATGAACTGCCGTCTGGGTAGAGAGGTCTGGATTCGTATGGGATCGCGAGGCCGCCACTTGTGCTGAGACTGCCGTCTAGGTAGAGAGGTCTGGATTCGTATGGGATCGCGAGGCCGCCACTTGTGCTGAGACTGCCGTCTGGGTAGAGAGGTCTGGATTCGTATGGGATCGCGAGGCCGCCACTTGTGCTGAGACTGCCGTCTGGGTAGAGAGGTCTGGATTCGTATGGGATCGCGAGGCTGCCACTTGTGCTGAGACTGCCGTCTGGGTAGAGAGGTCTGGATTCATATGGGATCGCGAGGCCGCCACTTGTGCTGAGACTGCCGTCTGGGTAGAGAGGTCTGGATTCGTATGGGATCGCGAGGCCGCCACTTGTGATACTGTCGTATGGGCAGAGAGGTCTGGATCCGTATGGGATCGTGAGGCCGCCGATTATAAGAGGTCTTGGTATGTATAGTAGGAATTCCCTGTCCTTAGGTGGTAGATATATGTGGTTACCTATTGTAAATAGGCCCTAGGGAGGGGGAGGGGGTAACGTTCTGGCTGGGTTAGTGAGGCTCTGATGAGCGGGTTCTATCTGATCCGAAAACCCAAGCAGAACATTTGGCGTCACGAACCGTTTACGAAACCTGTGTGCGTTGTGGTTGTATCGTGTTTGCTTTCGGCGCGTGCGTGGTTTCGTTTGTATATTATTTGTATATAATTGTGTGTATAGTTTTTTTTTCTTTCTTTTCCGAGATGTTTTCTAGAAAGTCGAAATCTACTTTTAAGTTGCCCGTTGATATTCCCGGCTGGGATTCAACGCCTTATGAAGCCTTAGCCCGTGAGTGGGCTGATTCTACTGGTTTGAGTGAGAATTGGAATTCTTTTTTGGAGCTGGCGGAGCCGGCTAATGTGATTACTTGTTTACAGAAGGCGCCGGTATCTAAGGGTGATGAGCTTCCCGTTTTGGGGCGCAGAGGTTGGATTGTTCTGTCTGCGTACAGGATTCTGCATGAGAGGTTGTTGAAGTTACAGAAATTGCATAAGGATGTGGAAGCGAACTTTGTTGAGATTCAGAATGCTCATACTTTGTTGCGGTGTCAAAATAAGTTGCTTGCTGACAAACTTGAGACGTACCAAACTATTGCCGAGAGGGCGGCTGTGCGAATTGCTCGTTATAAATACAAGAATCGGCGTGGTCGGGTTTCGACGCGAAAGGTGCGTCTGGTCGTGGCGAAAGCCGGACTGGATTGGAATCCTGATGAATGGGATGGTAATATCTGGAACTCGAGTGATTCTCGCTCCTCGGGTGAGGAGTCTGCCAAGCGCGAGTCCTCTCGCTCCGGCCGTGATTGTAAGTCTGCTTCTTGCGCCTCTGATGGTGCACCCCGTGATTGCGCTCGTCCTTCGAGTGGGGTCGATGCTTCTTACACTGCTTGTTCCTCTACGTGTACTGATCGAGCTCCTTGTGATGCTCGGCCCGCGGTCTCGGTGCATCCAGTTTTTCGGCGGAAGTTGCAGCAGGCTCCCGGTGCTCCGAATGGTATTGCTTTAGACTCTTTGGAGGATTTTACTCAACAAGAAATTAGTGATATTTTGCAGCGATTTCGGCAGCGAGCTGGTGAGACCTTACTGACATGGATGGTGCGCCTTTATGAACTGGGCGCTGCTGGCATTATGTTGGATGCTGGCGATTGTTTGAAGTTTTGTTCCTTGAGTTCGGATTCTACTGTACAGGATCATTTTCGTAACTTTAATGGTGGTGGTCAAATTACTTTGCTTCAATTGGCGACTGAGGGTTGTAATCAAAAATATCCTACTGAGTCTGACTGGCCTGTGAATGACAAACCGTGGTATACTTTGCGCGATGCTGCACAACGTCTCAAAGAGGAGGTGATGAAAACGGCAATTTTTCTGAATACTGCTGACAGGTTGCTTGATGGTTTGTTGACATCTTCTGTGCGGAATCGTATTATTCGTTCTTCCCCTGTTGCTTATAAGCAGGTCATGATGACTTTATTGATTAATCAGACTGGTAACATGTTATCTATGGTGCTGGAATCGGTACGCCAACTCGGTGAGTTGGGTGACTGGTTTAAACCTGAACGGCAGTCCCGGCCTGACACTCGTACTCCTGGTGACAATAAACTTACTAGACGTGATATGTTTTTTGGTCTTATGGCCGATGGTGTGTGGAAGGAGGACATTGATGGTGAGACTACTTCTCGTTTGTGGGAAATGTTTCGCAAACGTGGCTTGGATCGAAAGGAGGGTGCCCGGCGTGTTCGGACGACTGAGTGTGATCGTGGTTTTTCTGACGGTAGCGGTGATGACGACCGCCGTGGGTGCTCTGATCGTCGTGATGATCGACGTTATGTACGTGATTTGTCCCCCCGTCGTGAGAGAGACAGGGAGAGAGAGGGGGAAAGAGAAAGGGGGAGAGATGATTATGTTAACAGCAGACGTAGAGATGATAGGGATCAATCCCCTGAGTTGAGAAGGAGAGAGGATCGACACAGATTGGCCGATCGAAACCCGCAGTACAATGCAGAGGACAGGAATCCATTTCGTAATAGAGATGGATATGAACAGGAGGTATCGATACCTGGGAAACGTGAGAGTCTTTATCCTGATATATCCTGGTACACAGAACGCAGTAAAAATGACTAGGAAATAGGTCAAGCTCCAGTACACAGATGGGCTCACAGAGATAATAGACCCTATGTAGATATTGATATTTATTGGAGACATCGTAATGTCCAAAGGGCCCGAGCATTGGTAGATACAGGAGCGGAGGCCACTCTTATTCATGGGAAATCAAAGAAGTTTAAAGGTCAGCCTTTTACAATTACCAGATTAGGTGGAAAGGAAACTCTCGCAGTTCAAACTTTACTTGAAATGAGAATAGGTAGAATTCCTAGAAAAGAATACTCTGTATTAGTGGTGCCACTCTTAGAATTCATAATTGGAATTGATATTTTGAAAGGAATGACTTTGCACTTAGATGATGGATGTTACCAATTTGGAACTAAACATTATATATCGTCCAGGCCTGTACGGGTTGGTCGTTTAAGAATGCCCCCCATAAAAGTTCCCCAGGCGACAAAAGGGGTTTGTCAGAAGCAGTATCGTATTCCAGGTGGTCATGAAGAGATTAGTACCACTATTCAGGAGTTGGTGGATGCAGGAGTTATAACCCCAGTTACTTCTGCTTGGAATAATCCTGTTTGGCCTGTACGTAAGAGTGATAATTCTTGGCGCATGACTGTTGATTATCGAGAATTGAATAGACACACACCCTCTTTGACTGTTGCAGTACCGGATGTTATTACCCTAATTGATAGAATCCAAAAACATCCAGGTACATGGTATGCGTCCATTGATATTGCTAATGCTTTCTTTTCGATTCCGATTGCCCCTGAGTGTCAGGAACAATTCAGTTTTACGTGGAACGGGCGTCAGATGACGTTTAGAAGTCTTCCCCAGGGCTATGTGCATAGTCCTACGATATGTCACCGGCTGGTGGCTGAGCATTTGGCTGAGGTACCGGTTCATCCGCAAATTCAGATATGTCACTATATTGATGATATTTTGATCCAAGGCGAAACACAAGAGGAAGTTCAGACCCAATTGGACAGAGTCATTGAGTGCCTGCGTGAGAAAGGTTGGGAAATCAACCCGGATAAATTACAAGGTCCGTCCCAGGCTGTGAAATTTTTGGGTATTAATTGGCATGAGGGGCACCGAGAAGTGATCCCTCAGGTTAAACAGAAAATTCTTGATTTTGCAGTTCCGAGGAATAGGAAAGAAGCCCAAAGCTTCATTGGTTTGTTTGGTTTTTGGCGCCAGCATATTCCTCATTTGAGTCAAATATTGGCCCCTTTGTACCATGTCACTCGTAAAAAGAATGCATTTGAATGGGATAAACCACAGCAAGATGCGTTCAGTCTGGCAAAAGAAGCAATTCAGCATGCTCTGGATTTATGGCCTGTATGTGATGGTGATGTGGATTTGAATGTGTCTGTACAAGGCCTTTATGCAAATTGGAGTTTGTGGCAGAAACAAGGCAAGAGTAGAGTACCGTTAGGTTTCTGGACCAAAAAGTTACCTGATGCTGGTGAGCGTTATACACCTTTTGAGAAACAGTTACTTGCATGTTATTGGGCTCTGGTGGATACCGAGCAATTGACTTTGGGACATGATATAGTTTTGCGACCTGAAATTCCTATCATGCAGTGGGTTATGAGTTCGCCGAAAACTCACCGAATTGGACACGCTCAAGAGGCGAGTGTGATTAAATGGAAATGGTATATACAAGACAGGGTACGTGTGGGACAAAAAGGAGTTGCATCTTTGCATGAGCAGGTGGCGCGGGCGCCATCGACTGAGACTGAGAGTGAATGTTCCGTACCTTTAGTACAGGAGTCTCCTGTTAAGTGGGGTAGACCTTTTGATGATTTGTCCGCGGAGGACAGAAACCATGTCTGGTTTACGGATGGTTCAGCAAGGTTCATAGGGACGAAACGGCATTGGAAGGCGGTGTCCTATAATCCGATCACCCAAAAATTGCTGAGTACAACTGGTGAGGGTAAGAGCAGTCAATTTGCTGAACTCTATGCTGTTTATCAAGTTCTGAAACAAGAGTTACCTGGCACATGTCATATTTTCACCGATTCTTGGTCTACTGCCAATGGACTGGCAGTTTGGTTACCGACTTGGCATTCCCATAGTTGGAAATTGCATTCAAAAGAACTGTGGGGAAAAGAATTATGGCAGGAGATTTGGGAAATGCTCCCACAGAGTACTGTTACAATCTTCCATGTGGATGCTCATACCCCGATAGACTCTCTTGACAAATTCTTTCATAACATTGCAGATGAGAAATCTAAAATTGCTGAGGCAGTGGTGGACAGGCAAGATTCTGATATTGCGGGATTGGCGAAATGGGCCCACCAGAAAGCAGGACACTTTGGAGAGAAAGCCACTAGCAGGTGGGCTGCTGATCGAGGAATTTATATTCCCCTAGATTTAATCAAAAATGTTATTCTACATTGTCCCATTTGTCAGCATATCAGGCAGCGCAAAGTGCCCCAAATTGTTAAAGGTCATTTACATCGCGGGAAATTGCCCGCTCAAATTTGGCAGATTGATTACATCGGTCCACTTCCTATGAGTAGGAATTGTCAATATGTTTGCACTATTGTTGATACATACAGTGGCCTGCTGGTGGCCCTTCCCTGTAAGCAAGCTACCCAATTGAATACTATTAAAACATTGGAATTGATTATGATGTATTATGGTGTGCCATTCCAAATTCAATCTGATAATGCATCCCATTTTCGTGGAAGATTGGTACAGGAATTCTGTGTGGAAAACAATATTGAATGGGTGTTTCATATACCATATTATCCACAGGCCTCGGGTCTTGTGGAGAGGTTGAATGGCCTGCTGAAAGATCAGTTACGTAAATTAACAGATGACAAGTATAAGAATTGGCGAGACTTTTTGCCTCAAGCGCTATTGATTTTGAATAACCGTCCTTTTCTAAATGCTGAATCCCCACTTATGCGTTTGTTTCCTCCGAATGTTGATGCTAAGCCCAATGAAATCAGAGAGACTGTGATGTACTGGGAAATTACTCCCGGAGCTTTGGCTCCATGTAGAGCGACCCCAGGGTCGGCAGGTTTAGACTTGCATGCCATGGATGACACCGTTATAAAAAGTAAGAATCAAGTCATCATTGAAACTGGTGTTGGTGTTCATATACCAACTGGGAATTTCGGATTAATCGCCCCTAGATCGGGGCTGGCTGTAAAAGGCGTTCAGGTGCTTGGAGGAATCATTGACAGTGATTATCAGGGAGAGATTAAGGTGCTCCTGCTGGATAGCAGTGAGGTTGACTTACTGATACATCAAACTGACCGAGTGGCTCAATTGCTAATAATGCCTGTTTTCAGTGGTGAGATCACAAAAGGCACTGCCCCAACGTTGCTAACTGTACGAGGCCAGAAAGGTTTTGGCTCCACAGATAATCCTGGGGCCAGGGTTTGGGTGCAGTCGCCTAAGAATCCCCCTGAACAAGCAGAGGTCATTGCAACCGGTCAAGACAACACCATTTTAGTTATGAGACCAGGGAAAGATAGCTGGGAAGCAGTCTCGGCTGACAAATGTTACTTACGAGAATGAATAATGCCTGTATTTGATTCTCTTTCAGATCATTCTTTGGACTGTTGCTGCAGGATGTGTCGGCGTTGGACTCCTTTTGGGCTGGTACGACGAGAGAGGAGGGATCCCATCAACCCGGGCTGAGTTGAGAACCCGAGTGTCGCGTTCCTTCGCTGCGTGGGATTCGTCGTCGAACTTTTGGACTACGTTAGCCAAACGAGTGACTAAAGCCCCTCATTTCTGCTTGACACCGATGAGATCGGTGACTGACATTCTAGCGACTTGTTTAGTTGCTGTCCCTGCTTCATTGGAGACTTTGACTCATATTTTCAATATATCGAATGCTCGCCCCAATGTTCTTCTGGGCGATTTTGCTACCCATGAGTATTGCCCCTTGTGTACTGTACTGTCAGACCCGATACCCCCCATCCAGTCCCAAATAGTTACCTATAATATCACACAGGGTGATTTGTGTTTTTTCCTTACTTGTGATCCTAGTGCGATTTCTGAATGTATGCGTTTAAGATTGAAAGGTGCCACTTCATTCACCGCTCATGAACGAACTTTGTGCCTTCAAAGGACACCGAAAACATGTACTTCTGTTCAGAATAACATGACTTGCAAGAGTTTGGTAGTTACCCCCAGTCATTATCGCACGATGTTACTACCTGCCGGATGGCTTTTCTTATGTGGTAATACTTCCTGGCCATATATCCCCGCAAATATTTCTGGAGGCCCTTGTGCCATTACTAGACTGAGCTTGTTAATGTTTTCATCACATCCGAATGCCAACTCTCGTGTGATTCGAGATACAGTGAGGTTACAGGAGGATTGTGACTCATCTTTGCATTTATATTCCAAGTCTGAATACCTTAGCCTGGCTATTTCAATTGTTGGTGTTCCTGCTTTGGCAGTTTATAATGCCAAATCTATTGGGAAAATGGCCTGCTGGATGGTAAAATCCATTAATCATACTTCTACAGTCCTGTCTGACATGCTATTAGACGCCCAGGGTGAACGTAGAGCTATCTTGCAAAATCGAGCGGCCATTGATTATCTTTTGCTTAAACATGGACACGATTGTTCTGATTTTGAGGGTCTTTGTTGTTTTAACTTGTCTGATCATACAAAATCCATTCAAGCTCACATTGATAAACTACATGACTTGACAGAAGAAGTTAGAAAACACATTGACCAGGGCTGGTTTGACTGGCTCTTTAATTGGTTACCTGATTTGCATATGTTACGTCAGATATTAGGAGGTATTCTGGTTACTATCGGCATTTTGATTTCTATCTGTTGCTTTATTCAGTGTATTCCTTCACTACTTCAATTCTGCACACTTGGTACTAGACATAGATCAGTTAGTTTTGTTTCATATTATTCTTCCACAGATATTAGTTCTGTTTAATGGATGTATAATAGACTGAAGTCAAGGGTGAAATGTTCTGCTCGATTTTCCCGGCCTTCTTGTGAGGAAAGGTGATTGAATGTGACTTCAGTCTCTTACCATTCAAGTCTAAGGGTTAGAGTAGTGAATGGGGCCTATTTACTAAGCACTTCGACATGATCCTGTGCTCTTCCCCATAGATCAGGGCTTGCACACATAGCCTAGGGGATAGATTCGTTAGTATTAGGGATAACCTGTCCTGTAGTGAGGGTATTTCATGGAGCCGTGCTGAATTCAGGCCTGGTAGGCCTCAAACGGGAGAGACTCCATCTTTCTTTCTGCTCCGGCAGCTTGGGATGCTTCTAGGTCAAATGTAATGTTTTAGTTATGAGGTGTTATTCGCTTGGAGAGAACCGGTTCAGGCCGGCCCTTATCGAAGGATTGTATTTTTCTTCATGCCGAAGACACTACATCAGGCCGGCCGGCTGGGAACGTGTCCTTGGTACGGGGAGGTACAAGAATTTGGTGGGCGGCAGGTTACGGGCCGGAATTTTCCATGAGGAAACGCACCTCTATATTAGTGAAAGTCTGAGGCAGTTACATGTTCAGTCCGTAGGCGGCATCTAGCCGTTAGCAGTGAAGCTACTACTTATTCCAGGGAAGACAGACGCCAGAGACAGATACTCTCCTAGCAGAATAGCCAGAGAGGAGAGAGGAGCCGATAAGGAAGAGGTCCCAGTGACTCGGAGAAGGGTGAAGGGAACAGCGCATAGTGGTGCAGACGTGTATCCGTGACTGCGGAGGTGTGACTTCCAGGCGAGCCGAGGCACAGACGAGAAGGGAACCTAGATGACCACTGAGTGCAGGCTACACACTACTAAGGTGATGTCGACCCTTTCTTATTAGAGTGCACAACTTAATCTTTCACTTTTCTTTGCAGGTTATGTGTTATATTGTAATGTTATGTGATTGCGTATGTAATGAGTAATAAAGTACTCAGTTTGTAGTGAACCAACATGTGCTGCGTGTTCTTGTATGAGAGGGTAGCCTATTCTTCTAGTCAGCTGCGGCTACATGAACAGATGTTAACCCTGATCAGGTAAGTGGTAACTGAATAAGGGAGAGAGGAGCCCCTCGAACCGGAGAACAGGCTATGCTCGAACTGGCAGTCCTTGTGTGATCTGATGAATAGTGAGACTGATTCCCTTTTTGTATGTTATGGTGATCATAGGATGAACTGTCGTATGAACTGCCGTCTGGGTAGAGAGGTCTGGATTCGTATGGGATCGCGAGGCCGCCACTTGTGCTGAGACTGCCGTCTGGGTAGAGAGGTCTGGATTCGTATGGGATCGCGAGGCCGCCACTTGTACTGAGACTGCCGTCTGGGTAGAGAGGTCTGGATTCGTATGGGATCGCGAGGCCGCCACTTGTGCTGAGACTGCCGTCTGGGTAGAGAGGTCTGGATTCGTATGGGATCGCGAGGCCGCCACTTGTGCTGAGACTGCCGTCTGGGTAGAGAGGTCTGGATTCGTATGGGATCGCGAGGCCGCCACTTGTGCTGAGACTGCCGTCTGGGTAGAGAGGTCTGGATTCGTATGGGATCGCGAGGCCGCCACTTGTGATACTGTCTTATGGGCAGAGAGGTCTGGATCCGTATGGGATCGCGAGGCCGCCGATTATAAGAGGTCTTGGTATGTATAGTAGGAATTCCCTGTCCTTAGGTGGTAGATATATGTGGTTACCTATTGTAAATAGGCCCTAGGGAGGGGGAGGGGGTAACGTTCTGGCTGGGTTAGTGAGGCTCTGATGAGCGGGTTCTATCTGATCCGAAAACCCAAGCAGAACAGATGCGTAACGCAAAATAAACAAAAGGCTCGCAGCGTTGGAGATGAGTCAGTTCCTTGCTTCGGGGGAGATGATGCGTCGCGCCTCAATGCTTGCGCAGAGGAGGGGATGCGTCTTGATCCTTACCGGAGAGGAGGTGATGCGTAGATTCTCGTGCTGCAGCCCAGTTGTGATGCGGAAATGGTGCCCGGATGCGATGCGACAATCCGGTGCGATGCGATGGTGCCCTTGATGCGACGACGCTGAGACGATGCGGCGCGCCCTTGCAGCCTTGCGGCGACTGTACTTTGGAGCCTCGACAGGCCCTGCGACACGCTTCTCCGATGATGTGACGGCAACCCTCACGGTTGCGATGTGCTTCTCCGGTGATGCGACGACAGACAGCTGCAATGAAGGCATGCTTTTGGGAGATGCGGTGGCGGCATGCTTCTCCGGCGATGTGATGACTACAGCTGCGGCGGCGACACGCTTCTTCTTGTTGCGTCGCGCTTCCAGCTCCCAGCGACACACAGGCTTCTGCAGATAGAATTCCCAGCAAGGAAATTCAGGGGGGAGCTGGTGGTGATGTCTGTTATCCCTGAGACTTCAGCAGGAGGCAAGCACAAGTTCAAGCCCTTGGAGAAATATTCTGCAAGATGATGAAGTACACACAAAAGTTCCTTCTCCTCTCCTTGGGACTGAAGACACCACTGTAGGTCAACCCAGCAACACAGCACACTGGCAGGGGGACAGTCCACTCCTACAGCTTCCTTGGTTCTTCTCCTTGGCAGAAGTGTCTTCTTGTTGTTCCAGAAGTGATCTAAAGTCTTGGGGTTTGGGTCCCCATATTTATACACTTTTCTCTTTGTTCTCTGAAGGCAGAGAAGCCTTTGCCTAGTCCAAACCAGTTCTAATCAGTCCTGGAGCACTTTGTTTCCTTCTCTCCTTTTAGAGTGCAGGGCAGAGACATCAGACACATCACAGGAGGTGGAGCCAGCATTGTGGAGGGAAGGCACATCTCTATTCAGGTCCCAGGTGCAACTCCTCCCACCGATCTGCATGCAGATCTTCCTATTCAGCCCTGTGCTGACTCACCCTCTCCCCTGGAATCCCCAGCCCCTGTCACTCGCAGAACAATACGCAACCTAGCAGAGGCAGGCTTGGACAGTTAAGCAAGTAAATACCTACTTTCTAAAAGTGGTATTTCCAAACACAGAATGTTAAAACCAGCTTTACTAAAAGATGTATTTTATCATTCTGAGTTCAGGCATACTAAATTCGAATTTCTACCATGTTCCCTGAGTCAGTTAGGATTATAAGATGTAATAATCAAACTGCCCATTCAGGCCTATGAGGAACAGATGGCCTTGCAATAGTGAAAAACGAAAATTGCTGTAATTCACTATTAGGGCATGCCACACACACCAGGGCATGTCCTACCTTATACTTACAATGCACCCTGCCCTTGGGCCTACCATAGGGGTGTCTGATATGAAGATAAGGGAAGGTTTAGGGACTGGCAAGTGGGTGCACTTGGCCAGTCAGCATGGCAGTACCAGACTGCACATAGGCTCTACAATGGCAGACCTGAGACACACTTTACAAGCTGCTTCTGTGGGTGGCACAACCAGTGCTGCAAGCCCACCAGCAGCATTTGATTTACAAGCCCTGGGCACACATGGTGCACCGTACTAGGGTTTGACAAGTAAATCAAATAACCCAATCATGGAGTCACTATGTCAATTTAACATAGGGAGCACTTGCACTGTGGCACTGAATGGCAGAGGCACAGTGCCCAAAGCATCTAAACCAGAAAAACATATCAAAAACAGAGGAGGCAATCAGAAAAAATAGAAGGGAGACTCACGCCAATGGTACCAGGTCTAACAACCAGTAACCAGGCATGTTTTCTAGATCGCCAGCCATCGGTCTATAGATGAGATTTCTCTCATAACCGTACGAGCTAGTCAGCCTCTACATTTCACCCCGATCTCTGCGGTAGGACATAAACCTACTTAGCTATATCGCTGGGAGTGTAACATGAGAGCCAAACTTCACACTTAGGTTTCTGATAAAAATACCTTTGACCTATAAGTTATGTAGAAATTTTCACAACATGTGCTGAACCCATTGAATTTTCTGATCAGCTTGTTTTTGCCTCACACACACACAAGCCCTTGTAGGTTTGGAGCTTATTTTTTTGGCCCAGGCTTATAAAAGTTTCCTGCATTGTCCATTGTAGTTTTTCCCATTTTAGCCTAATTGCACACGTTGTAGGCTGCCTTTTCTTTGTACAGTTTACTATGTAAACACATCTGCTTTTGTGTCACACTGTACGTTCACACTGACACTTCATATGTTTTCACATATTGTTCTTTTTCTGGGATTCAGTCTGAATACCACAAACAAAGTCAAACAACCATGCCACTTGTTATTCTCTCTGGTCAGGCACTAGCACCTAGATATAACACGAGAATGCAGCTTCTGTTTATCAGCACACGTCCTGTGCACAAGAGTTTAAACACACTCTGAGTAAGGGTGCTGCGACAAGAGTGATACATCAGCTGAGATGTAGAATGCCCACCTGTGTATGCTAAGGTACAGGGTCCGCCACTAATCCCAGAGAGCTTTGATGTATAATCATTTAGGTTCAGTAGAAGAGAGGGGGGTTTAGGATAGTCTGTCTTATAACATGACAGGACTTTATATTATATATGGTTTATTGACCATGCTAACAATATTTTTAGCATTCATTTGTTTTCTAATTATGGTACAAATACTGCATTTTAGGACACAATAGTTTGAATAAATATTCTAAACTTCCTTTGTGTCTCTTGTTTATTTTTATTGTGGATGAGTTCAAGTGAAAGACGAAAGGGTGTTTCCTGTTACCGCGATCCCTCACAGTATCGTGAGTGTTGTGTTCTGGAGTGCCAACTCACTTGTTTCTCTGGCACGCTTAGGAGAGCAAGTGAGGCACTATAGCTAGTCGTACTCTGGCTCACAGATACTGCGGTGGTATGGTGACTCAGTCCCTACAAGCCGATGGTCTCTGATCCCAAGCATAGTTCTGTTCCTGATCAGAATCCATGCAACATGGCGCTGCCAACCTTCTGGTCTGGTACTTACTTGCAGGAAGCCTGATTAGTGCTTGTGCTAGTCCGCAATATCCTCACACCTTTTATCGAAGACGTTTGTGGTGTTATTAGTGAGCACCTAGTTCTGTTGTTTTTTCAGTCTTGAATATTAAAAGGTTGACACGCTGTTTTTGCTACGCTTTGAATCCATTACACATTAGTTATGGCGCAACCC
The DNA here is from genome assembly GCF_964204655.1 of Triturus cristatus. NCBI lineage: Eukaryota > Metazoa > Chordata > Amphibia > Caudata > Salamandridae > Triturus > Triturus cristatus. The sequence continues at coordinate 137,689,740 of NC_140591.1, read as the reverse complement.
TTTGCTATTGCTGTTAACTGCCGACCGGCAGTAGCTCAACATTTGACACAACATGGAGTCCCCTCGGCGGGAGTTCCTGTGATTTTCGCTGCTGAAGTGAACACAGCATTCCACTGTGAAGTTTTATTTTTCCCCTGGGTCACATTTCTGGCTGTGGATGCTAATGATAATAATTTCCATGAATATACCCCAGGCACCCGGTCCATATCGCTCATATGCACTTGTTGAAATTCCCCTTACCGTCTGGGAGCACCAGACATGGTTTAATGGCACCCTCCCACACATGCCTGGGGCTGTCCGAACTGGCCCCCTTAGTAACTAAGGGGCCACACGGCCGGCAAAAACAGGTTATACCCCGTATCTAGATTTAGGTAATTTGGTACAAACTAGTGCTTTGTATAATGTTCTTGTATAATGTTCTTGTTCTTGTCTCAATATATTTCACGTACTTTGCTAGCTGGTTGAGCTAGAAATGGCCTGCAAGGGCATCCTCAGTTGCCTGTAGCCCCTGTCATTACCCGTGTAATTATTCATTAGTTACGGGCAAAAGGCCCACTATTCGAGTGGAAATCCCGTTTTGGATTGCCCAAAAAAATCCATGAACTTGAAGCTGTGTTTCCCCTTACTGGACCACAAGACAAGCACATACTTATTACCGTGTGCTTACCCACTGGACTGGTTCCCATTCTGGCTAACTGCGACATGGGAGACTATTTTTGCCACAGTTTATACCTTTTGTCACGGCACTCCCTCGATGGCCGTTCTACCGTTCGTCCTCACACAAATGCAAAATGAACATGGAGCGGGCTCTGACCTAGATTTGGGGATGAAACTTGTAGGTAATAATCCTGTTAACTCAGAAATTATTCTTAATAATTTTTAAAAGTGAAGCAGCGTCTTCGGCTATACACCAGTCACTTGCCTGTCATCATTGCTAATGTATATACGTCTTTTGGGCATAATAGTTTGGGGACCAGAACTTCTGTACCACCACTTGGCAAGCCTAGCTCTGACAAGGATGCCAGACCAGCCTGTGAGTTTGCTAAGAAACCACGGGCTAAATCTAAACAGCCACAGAAGGTTCTTCACCCTCGGAGTCCTCCGAAAGACGGTCTGATTTTCGTGATTGGTCTAAAATAAAGGCTCCAGACAGGTATCAGTCATCTGATACATGTTCTACTTATTCCTTTCAGGATTCGTCTGATCAGCAGTAGGACAGAGGAAGGCGATCTGACAACAGACAAGAAGAGTATGTACAACCAAAAAGGGAGAGACAACGCTCATGTAATGTGATGATAAATTAGGAGGACCGACCTCCTCCATATAAACCCCATTTAAAAAAAAAAGAAGTTGCAGCGTAAACTGCGAAATATGCCTTATATGTTGTGGACCCTCCTCCTGAACAGGAGTTGGGCGGTGACTCTCCATGGCAGCATGGCAGAAGTCACCATAGTATTCCGGAATCTCCGCCAATTTCTGGTGGCGAAGCAACTGAAACATTTATAAAGGTTGAAACCTCAGACACCCGCGTTGCTACTCCGGACCGACTATGGGGCATATGCATCAACATTAGCATTTGCGATTCCTTATTAGCGAAAAATAAGGAATCGCTAATAAGGAATAGCAAAAGGCTATGCATGTAGGAATCGCTATTCAAATAGCGATTCCTTAACATTCCTTATTACCGAATCGGTAATACCGAATCGGTAATAAGGAATACCTACCCATTCATTCCTATGGCCTTGGAGGCCCATAGGAATGAATGTAAAGCCATTCTGTATTAGCGATTCGGTATTACCGAATCGCTAATAGCTGGAGCACTTTCAAGGGTGCCAGGGTGTCAAAAGGACACCCTGTTGCACCCCTGAAAATGATATGTGCACATATGTTGCACACACACATGCTCTAAGGGCATGTGTGTGCGCAACATGACACTTTGAAAAATGCACAAAAGTGCATTTTTCAAAGTTTTTGCAAATTACCATGCAGTTCATCTTCATGGTAATTTGCTCCCCTTATTAGCGAAATCGCTAATTTTTTAACTTTGATGCATTGCATTTAAGGAATCTCACTTTGGGATTCCTTAAATGCAATCGCTATTTAAGGAATCGGTATTTAAGGAATCCCTATTTAAAGAATCGCTATTTAAGGATTCCTTAAATACCGATTTCTGCTTTTGGGTTGATGCATTGGGATTGGGTATTTTTTACTTAATACCGGGAGCTAATAAGGAATCGGTATTTTACCGACTGGATTTTGGCTTGATGCATAAGGGTGTAAATTATTTACATAATCAAATTAAAGGTGAAGTTAGATGCACCATATATTTTAGGACAATATTCTGGGACAACTTGACTACATCTTAAGACGTTCTCTTGGCGCAAATTGGCTGGCCCCACCTTTTGTTCTTGCATGCATCCAAGTTGAGGATGTCATTCTCCCTTCTTTCTCACACCTCATCCCCAACAAAGTCAAGCAAGCCTATGCATCTAAATGGGCCCTTCCTTTGCCCCCGGCTCTTTATTGTAACCATGCTGATTTGGATAAGCGATAAACGATCCACACCTCCCGTGCAACCACAGTATCCTATTAAACAGGATGCTAAGGTGCCTGTGAAATGAAATTCTTTCCAAACTGGAGTATCCGCGTGTAATTAAACCCTGTATCTCTCCAATGAATAAACCTCTTTTTCAGTTCTGAAACCACATCATTCCTATTGCATAGTCTTAGACTATAGACATTTGAATAGTTATATGTGCACATTTGCAGTACAAAATACACATAGTACGGCTCCTATTAATAACATAGTCCATAAAAATTACAAAACCACATTGGATATTTCTAATTGTTTTTTCAGTCACAAGTTGGCTCCTAAGAGCTGTGTTTGGTCTGCCTTTAGTGCCTTAGGCTTTCAAATGCACTATGATTGGCTCCCTATGGGCTATAAGAATAGCCCAGGAGTTTTTGCAGCACAGATTGTCTCAATTCTTCATGAAATTGACCCTGATGCTCTGTCCTACGTAGATGATATCTACCTGATGATGATGATGAATTAAACACCCATTTGGTGGGAGTGGATCGCATTATATTGTGATTTCCTGAACTTGGCTACAAGTTTAACTTGAATAAATCACACATAGCTCTTTTAAGTGTCTTTTTCTTAGCATATGAACTTTCCAATGAGGGAAAGAATCTTGCAACTCGCTTTCTAGAGAAATGTGCACTATTGCAGCCTCCGAGTACACTTAAAACGATAGCGTCCCCGCTGGGATTTCTAAATTTTGGAAGAACATATATACCGGATTATGCACTACATTTTAAACCACTTTATGCGTTAATACTCCCTGATTTTCTGCTTCCTGCTGGACATCGCATCACACTGAAATACTCAGATCTTTACAATCTGACTTACTAGAAACAAGCAGCTTACATCCACGTATCAATTCCGCAATTTTTTCCTTTGCGTTTTGCTGAGTGCAATTGGATTTACATATGACCCCTTTAACGAGGGTGAAACAGTACTAATAGCATATAAATCACATTTATATTCCACTGCAAAACTGCATCTACTGAAAAAAAACTGACTGCTTTGCAGATGGCCATCCTTAAAGAACGACCACTTGCTCATGGAAAACAGATTATTGTCATTTTCTCAGTGTACGCATTAGAGGCGATAACCAAAGCTAACGTTCCTAACGCAAAAGCCCTCCATCCTCGTTGGATACAATGATCTATGACCTTACCAGCTGTGGATGTAGACTTTGTTGTTACAAACACAAGAATCTTTGATATATAAACATGTTTATTCTTTGCCTTCTTCAGTTCTGCCTCTTGATCAATATAAAACCGCCATTTATAATGATGGTTCATCACAACCTGCTATAGGTTCTAAGCAGCAGTATTCTACCGCATGCGCCATCGTGATTGTCATTGTTAGATAGCATTTGTCACCTCCAAACAACTCATACACAGTCTCTAGGTGACTGCACAGCACAATTGGCTGAACTGAAGGCTTTACTTCTTGCACTTAAAAATACGATCCTAAATTCCCCACACTTATTGTGTGTGATTCGTATTATTGTGTACAATCTTTTAATGATAGGTTACATTTTGGGTGACAAAACAAGTTCTGAGATTCCATGGGTAGCACAATGAAGCACAAACTGCTTTGGGTTAAAGTGGTAGATCTTAAGGATAGGTTGCCACAAACTCATGGTATACATATATCGAGTGATCAATGTGTGGGTGCATGCGCTGTATGGAATTCTCTGGCTGCCAAATCTGCAGTAGCCACAGCTAAAATTGCAGCGGTACCCCGCTCTAAAACTCATATCGACAATGATATCTAGGCTGCCGTGAATGCTATTGAGAATGGCACCCCTTTACCGAAGGGCTTTCCTTCTAAATATTCTTATCATTTAAATGAACAGAATGTTGCTTTTGTCACTATTCCAGGTATTGGTGATCGTGCAATACCAAACGTACACCACAGACATGATGTGATTATAGCGGAACATGAAAATGTACCTTCCGTTCACGCAGGAGTGGCTGCCGCTGTTTCGCTTTTACATCAAAGTTAATGGTGGCAAGGTTTATACCAGCAAACTAGAAAATAGGTTCTCTGTTTTGACATCCATCAACAGATTAAATGTTCTACTGTGTCTCGTCCGCCGCAAACGCATATTTTTATTCAAATAAACCTTTTGGCTGCATGTACCTGGATCATTGTGGTTCATTGATTCAGATACTGCATAAAATTATACCCTAGTTACAGTTGATTCTTGCTCTAGGTTCCTCTGAGTTTGGCCACAACTCTCGACTGTCGCTCGCTCCATTATTAAAGACTTGCAAGTCTTCATCTGGGCTTATTCCTGCTTTGCATTCCATTAGGACCAAGGTCCGGCTTTTACTTCTAAAGCGTACCATGATTCCATGAATTCCATGGGTGTACAAGTGCATTATTCTTCACCATATAGGCCAGAGGACAATTCTGTTATGGAAAGAATGAACCGTGACTTAAAGCAGTCCTTAACAACAAGGGTATTAGGTACAGGGCATGGTTGGTTTACTATTTCTATGGGATTCAATGAGCATTTAATAACCTCCCCAAAAGATTTCTGGTTGGGCAGACCCCGTACAAATTGCCTTTTGGCATCAAGATGTATGTTCCAGACCTTGATGGGCCAGACATGGTGGCGGCAGCCGCATCCTTTGATGTAGATAACAATTGTGCTGTCTTACAGGACCTATAAAAGTTCTGTGGCACTCCATCTTGCAAATACTTACCTGCGTCTCTCTCTTCGAGTGCTGATGATCAATTTCCTGCACTGAATGGCTTCCAAAAGTTAAGAGTCTTGTTCAAGAAAAAATGACAATCAAAAAGGAATTAAACTCTACTTACTGTGCTCCTGTTCCAGTCCTTGGCGTGCAAGGTACACAAACTGTGAGTTTGACAATACTTCCAGGATACAAAGACATGCGCTTTGTCTCCATTGAAATGTCCAACTGCACCATGTGGCCGATTCTCCATAGTATGCCACAAAGTGGGCATACCCTTCCACAGAACTTTGCACAACAGACCGTGAGCACCACGGATGCAGATTCTCCCTAGCTGGGGAGGGGAGAGGCTGAGACCTCCGTCGACAATGTAACCAATACAATTCCTGTTTCTACTGTTAAGTCTTCTACAACAGATGTCATTTATACGAATCCACCATTGTCGAATCCTTTCGAATTTGATTTTTCAACCCCTACTGCCGAGTCATTATCTCCTGTTTTCCAGCTGAATACCTCCGGGTACTATATTGATCAAGATGATTTTTCTTCAGACAGTCCTGTGTTGCATCCATCTCCAGCATGGATTTGTGTTTTTATTGCATGGTTAAAATGCGCTAATCTAGTCCCGCCTTGGATTTATGTCTGGCTCATACTGTGGAAATGTGCTTTTTTAGAGGCACACCGGTGCAGGGGTCACCCTTATCTTTGTCCACGGGTCCTTAAACCAACAAAATAGAGATTGACACTGAAGCTGAAATTCAAAGTAACAAGTTTATTCACTCATGAGTGAGACCGCGTCCATACAACACCCTCATGTGTTCCAGGAGGTAGTGGCTTAAATACACAGACCATGGTGCTTTTATACAGAGTTTTCTGCACTGGTAAGCATGTAGTTACAAATAGAAGACACAGGCCTACACAGGAATGACTACCAACAAACATGGGCAAATGGGAAATCCCTTAGTCAGCAAAGTGGGAGGGGGAGCAGGAGTGCTTATGGCAGCACTAAGAGATTGACTGTTGAGTCTGAGACCAGGTGTTCTGGCAGCTACAAACTCTTTAGCATGCATATTGCTTTTAGCTGAGTCAGGAAGTTAACTAAAATAGACAGCACAGGCAGGGAAAAAGACGAGCAGCAGAGCACAGGAGAATTTCATAGCTGACAAAATGGATGCCACAAACAAGATGGTTTCAGCTCATGCTAACAGAGATTATTTTTGATTTCCACAGACGGCCCTTTGAGCATATGCTGAAGACATCTTCCTATACTTTTGAGGGAGTATGGAAAAACATTGTGCACATCTATCTGCATTAATTCAGTCATTTCTTGGTCGATTGCCAAGCTAGCATTAACATTTGTGACATTTCGTTTAGTCGGTATACATGAGGTACAAGTAGAAATACAAAGGGAACAGAGCATTGGGCCACATTGTATACAGAGGCAGAAAATGAAGAGAATAGCAAGAAATATACATAGGGCTGACAATAGTTTCCAGCCCCATACAGTAAACATAGTCCATAGCTATCCAGTCAAAGTCCATGTTCCTGAATCCTGATGGATTTCAGTGGCTATTTTGTACAGCTTGCAAATTGCTTCAAAAACTGAAGGGGTGTGTTCAGGGATATAGACACAGCAGCTGCTCCCAATGATGCGACATGCTCCACCACGATCGGCCAGGATGATGTCAACGATGATCCTATTTTGGAGCGCCACGATTCTTGCAATTTGTAGTTCTTCTGTGATATTTTCAAGTGCCATGGCTATCTGATTGGTTACCTCTACAACACATGTCAAAAGCCTTTTCTTTCTGCTGTTTAAGGCCGCACCAACAAATTAAAGTCAACGTACTGCTGCAGTGCAGTATCGGTTTTATCCACCTCATCATGATTTATTGTCCTCTTAGATCGACTATTGGAATTATCATTATACAGTTTATAGTCTTTGTGGAAGGATGCAGGTGCCAAGAACACAGGTGGTAGCAAAAAAGGACACATAGCAGCTTCCGGACCACCCAATAGGTAGGTGGTAATAACCCTTACTTCCACAAATAAAATAGGTGTTATGTGAGGACAAAAAACTACTATTGTTTATTCCAGTAATGTTCAATGTTATAGTTCAGTCACTTTTTCCCACAGGAATACTGCCAATACTGCTCACACAAAGGTCTGCTCGAGCTCTAGTAAACGCTATAACAGGAGGTCCATTACCTAGTGACTGATGGAATTGTCTGGGATGAGGTTCCATTCAACAGATCCTGCAGGTAACATATGTGTTCAATGTTGCTGTGGGTGATGTAATTGTACCGGGGTAACATTCGGATGACAGAGATGTTGACACTGTAAATTCTATGCTTTCTGAACTAGAGTATTATACTGTTTTTGGATCAGAAAGTCTATATCTCAATTCTGCTTATTATGCCGATATGTTATGTTATGTTCTCATTATGGGCATCATTTTCTGCACAGAACCAGTGGACAGCATCCCCATTTTAATTATGCACAATGGGAACATTGTCCAGCTCCCCCACAAGGGAGGTCCAAAAAGCAAAAGGACAAGTACACTAATTTTATGGTTTATGACACTTCAGACCCCATTGGTTGAAATTAGTTCCAATCCCACCAAAAAATACATGTGCTTACTCTACTAAGACTAAGCTAATCTGTATAGCTTTGTTTGTCAGTCAGCTAGCCCTTAAAGGCTGTGATTACTGAAAGGACACTATTGATTTGAAATTGATTTGGAGTGCGAAGTCTTGGCAGGTTCAGGGCATGGAAACCTAATTTCAAGCATGTTTGATGCAAAAAATGATTTTCGTAAAGGAAACGATCCAAATGACTGCCTATCTGGGTTTGGCACAAATCTAAGAAATGAACACCCCGACCATTCCCTCTATCGCCCGCTTCAATAATTGGAAGAATTTGACAAATTACACTGAGAACCAATTAAATGGCATGGTGCAGAATGATACATTTAATTCTTTATTTTCAAGTCCTGGTGTGTGGTTGCTGTGACCTATAGACACAAATGGTTGTCATGCTTGTTTCCTTAATTCCACACCTGGATTTAAATCAAGTAGACCTGATCCCCCGATCCTCACAGTCAACACATTCTTGTATTATCACCACCTATTCAGTGGGAAAGTTTTGTCAACAATGATTGGAACATTCCACTCTGTCTGCAGTGAAACAACATCTTTTGCTCCTATTTGAAGACATGAATTTGTCAGATTTTCTTTTAGGTCCAAAATCCCCACGTTCAGGGCCGGACTTGGAACAGAAACCGGCCCTGGCAAACTGCTCAGCCTCCCCCCTGGGGTGAGGGGGTGTGCAGCCGAGCAGTTTGCGAGGGCCGGTTTTGGCCGATATTGTTACAGGGGACATGTATTGCTGACCCCCTGTAACAAAAACGGCCCCCCGGGGCCCAAAACCGACCCCCACCCTAGCTGCCTACCGGGGAAACGCCCGGTGCCCACTATGGCCAGTATGGCCCTGCCCACGTTTTAAAACTCTTATATATGTTACTTATAATGAAATTATACCAGATGGCAGCTGCAGCACATTTAAGACCAATTGACCAGGATAATTTGGATAAAGTGCTTGCTGTTGTTTATGATAGTATTAGTATGTTGCCATCTTGTAATTACAATTTAAGCAACATTGTATCATCTGTTTTTGATATTGTGCAAAGTGACATGTCAGCATTGTATCATGGGCAAAGCCAGCTTAGATCTATTATGCAGTTTAGCTGGACACTTCAAACACTCTTAAATGGGTGCGTTCCATGGCATTATTTGAATCACAATGAGTTATTTCTGCCTTTTTATTTAGCACGTAAACAACTAATAGTCATGAAAGACACAACCTACACAATGCTGCATTTAGAAAAATTAGAACAACTTCCATTCACCATTGCTAAAACGCCTTTGGTGGTGTGGTTAATACACAGTATTATTTCACTGCATATCTCAACATTTCAGTTTACAGCTTGCATGAAACATTTCCCTGTTGGTAGATATGAACCCATTCAAAGCAGCTTCATTAATGAGTTATGCCCACTTCCCTTTATATATCGTTGTGAACGTACCAATAATTAAGTTTTTATTACTAGAGACGAATGTGACTCAACTGTCGGACAGTCACTTGTTTTGTAAACAAGTTAAAATTCATGGCGCATATAATACTTCAGTGCCTAATTTCGCTTGTTATTTGAAAGGGATTCTCCCTTTCCTTACAGTACTCTCTAACAGGAGTTATCTAATGCTTACTGATGAAAACTGTTGTGAAACGCGAGCTGGAGTCCCATTTATTTGTACAGTTTCCCAGTTAGTCACTTATTGCAACAATGTCTTGTCTCCCCTTCCGCATGGGATTGTAGATAGCTCATTGTGGCCTTCCATTCCAACTGTGAAGGCCGATTTCAACAGCTAAGCAGACTCAAATCATTATTATTCCAACAAGAAGTAGCTCTCACATCTGTTCATGAGACCTTCAAATTGCAGGTGGCTAGAACTTCTAGTGAGATACAGTCATTATTAAATACAAGTCTTCCCCTGCACTTCTGAGAATTAATGCATCAAATCGTTAATGCTTCTAGACCGGCTGGCCTTGCTAACTTTCTTAAGGTTGTAGGCTTCAGCCTTGTTAGTTCTTTTCAAACCTTTTTTGGAGTAATGCCAGCTTTTACCCACTCCATTTTTTCTAGTGTATTTGAAGGATTCCCTTTGTTGTTATTCCTCATTTGCGTCCTTCTGATCCTGATCCTGTTCCTGCTTCTCCACAATGGAAGCTCCTTCTGCAGGTGCTCTGGAGCTGCCACTGCTCCACAGTACCGCAAGTGTATGTTTCAGATCTTTGGAATGTTTCTACTGCAGGAACTGGATTTTGATTAGTCCCTAACATTTCGACCTGCCTGGTTTACTTGCATGCAACCTGTGTTTTCCTGTATGTGGTGCCTCTTCGAATGAGCAGTAGACATTTGCCTGGCTTCGCAGGCACCCGCCACCTTGGACATTGGACTGCTAATGAGTCACTTAGGGACCCATTTTCATGACTTTAGGTTTACGACTTCTTCACAATGCAAAGTTTGAGTCACTAGCCTACGAGGATACATGTGCATCGGCATATGGATCACAGGATACAGGCTTTGCTAACACGGATGCAGGTTGCCCGATAACTGTCTCAGCATTGGCTGTGACCGGAGATCATGTCTGTTGTTTGGACCTCTGGACTTGGGCAGTTGACCAATCATCATGTGCGGAATCAGGACTCCTTTTGAAGTCTTTAGCCTTTGAGATGGCGAGTGATGCAATGGATTCCCATGAGACAACATCATCTGATTATTTTTCAAAATGACATTTTCTTCAATTCGTTTACTGTGTCTTCCAATTCTACACTTTACTTTTAGTGTGTTTACCTTCTGATTAGTATTCGCTTTAGTGCTATTATCCTGATCCAAGGAAAGGTGTCATGTGTTTACTGCATGGTCCATTGTAGTTTTCCCTATGTTAGCCTAATTGTGCACATTGTAGGCCTCCTTTTCTTTGCACGTTACTTTGTAAACACGCCTGCTTTTGTGCCACACTGTACTTTCTCACAGAACCTGCATATGCTTTCACATTCTGTTCTTTTCCTGGGATTTAGTCTGAACACCACAGACAAGGTCAAGCAACAATTCCCCTTGTTATTCTCTCTGGTCAGGCACTAGCACCTAGACATAACACTAGAGCAGCTGTTGTTTATGAGCACACATCTTGTCATATAAGTGAGCACAAGAGTTTAAACACACACTGAGCGAGTGTGCTGAGACGAGATTGCTAATTTAATTGAGATGTAGAACGTCCATCTGTATATGCTAATGTACAGGGTCCACCACTAATCCTAGAGATCTTTGATATGTAATAATTTAGCTTCATTAGAAGGAATGGGAGTTTAGGATATTCTATCTTACACGACAGGGCTTTTCATATTATATGGTTTATCGACCATGCTAACAATATTTTTAGTATGCATTTGTTTTCTAATTGATGCACAAATACTGCATTTTAGGACACAATAGTGTGAATAAATATTCTAAACTTCCTTCATGTCTCTTGTTTATTTTATTTTGGATATGTACGAGTGAGAGAGCGAAAGAGTGTTCCCTGAGAATATAGAGACTGTTGTGTTCTGGGGTGCCAACACACTTGTTTCTCTGGTAAGGTTTGTAAAGCAAGTGAGACACTATAGTTAGTCAGACTCTGGCTCACAGATTGCAGTGGTATGGTCCCTTGTCTATGATCTCAAGCATAGTTCTGTTCCTGAGCAGAATCCCTGCAACAGGAGTACGTGTCAAAGTGGCGCTGCTTGGCAGCGAAATGTTATTTCCTTATGTATTTGTTGCTATTTAATCAAGGGCCTGAGTTGACCTTCTAGAATTTTGTGTATGTAACCCTGCTGGTTACTGATGTTACCATAGAAGGTGCATTGACCTGAGAGTTCTCAATAGAAAAAGGGCATGATCTGTGAAGATAGTGCATTTAGAAAAGTGTGCGATGCCATGCTGTGTGTATGATTATTGACCTGTAGGTCGCAGGCTCTACTCCTCGGAAGGTCTTCTCTATCTTTCGTCCCTTGGAGGTGAGTAAAATGAGTGCCAATCGGCACTAGTATTCTATATTTAAAAATAGGTATTTCTAACATACTTTGGATATACCTAATTAATAATCCAAATCCCCATTTGACCTTCTCCTTTCAAACCTATTTATGCAAGTGCTGATTTTCTACGTCTTGATGTGCCAACGTTACTAGTCAGGACATAGACGCATTGTGAGAGCTCTGTGAGTGTCTTGGACCTGAGACACGAGCACACACTGCAAGTGTAGGATGGGGAGCGCCGTGGTGCTCTGTGAATGAGCCTGTGCTCAGACAATTGTGTATGTAGACTGCGTTGTGAGAGATTTATTTGCGTTTGTACAACACAAAAAAACATTCCACATAATTACACTCCATGACACACAATCCCACCGCACTTAATTCAAGTTCACGCCATACCACATAATTCCACTGCACATCATACAACATAATTCCATTACACAAATCTACTCCACACCACATAATTCCACCACACACAATTCCACAACTATAAATTCGAATCCAACCCACATAATTCCACTCCACATTACATACATCCACTCCACTCCACTCCAAACGAAAACACATGGGTAAAAGACACTGTCATTTACAACGCCAGTAACTTTACCTCACGCAAATGTGAGATCTGTTGGGCTGCAAATTCTTGTTGTTACTTGTAACCAGCAACCAGTCCCCCCACTGTAAGTGTTAAAAAACTGTTATTCGAATATACTCATGTTGAGTAAAATCTGATTTACACTGTACCCAGTGCACTGGCCTGACCTTTGCCAAGCAGTTCCCATGTGTATCCATTTGGACCTTGGACCTCGTGTAATACACATCCTTCACATTTGGCCTGATGTCACCCCATAACCTATGAATGTAAGTAATCGCACCTATTGGACATAAAACTCGACCAAACGTTGAATTAGGTTGAGGGCAACAAAGTGTAGCTATACAGTTTGGGTCTTTGCAAAATTACATTTCGGAAAAAGTAACAAAATGACGCAAAGCTGGGTTTTGTGGTAGTTTGTGTGATTATTGAATGCAACAATACACCTCACATTTGAAAGTCAATCGACATGCCCCGTTTTCTGCTCAAGTAAGGGCTTTTTCTGCTCAGACCAGTGTCCCCAAAAGTGAAGAAATTCACAGCTGCAAATTTTATAACATTTTCGAGCTCAATTAATAAGTTGTACAGGCCAAAATAGGCGAGAATCAGTCAATAGTGTAACTTCCCCCTCGGCCATTCCCCATCGCTCATTTGTTTGACTTATTTGGGGAATTCCTTGGTTGTCTGAAATAACGTATTTACTCTTTAAAACTCTGCGCTGAAATTGTACTTTTTCACTGATGAGGACAACACTATTTTTTAATGAAAATATTCTATTTTGTGTCTTGTTTTGCCTTCTGCACCCACGATTTCCTAGAGATTGTTTAGAGTTAGGCCTGCAGATATAGCTCATCTTGAGAGGTTGTAGGATTATATTCCACTTGCACATGAATTTACTTCATGACTGAATGGACGATTCCTTTGTTATGAATAGAAAGGGCCTCAGAATGTGATACCGGGGAATCACTCATTCACTGCCTTTTACGAAGGGAAGAGGCCAGAGGTGCTCTGTCGTTCTTTCTGAGGACAGAGAGGTCATTTGAGAAGTGCATTTATCTTGTATTCAGAGACATACAAAGAGGTCGTTGTGGGGACTATGTAATGTTCTTATCAGTTGTGGATTTTAGAGAAAAGGCAGACTAATCCCCTAATTGCTTCTTACTCAGCATCTCAAATATGCTTTAGAATAAACTTGAGGTTTCCACACTTGAACGACAACTCATTCTTAAAGAGAGAGGGTCCAATCTAAAGTCTCTATGTTTATTTTGTGTACATTTCTGACGACTGTTCTTATTTTAGACGTGCAGAAACCCTTTTAATTTGAACTACATTAACGTGTCATGATGTTACCTCACCGCTCCCACCGTTTAAGCGGACTTATTCTTGATCTTAACAGAAGTAAATATAGAACAGTGTCCAATTGCTAAACTACCTGCAAATGTTCCCCAATCCCCCCCTTTTTAAGTCGTGCCTACTAGGCAGCGCATGTGCTGTGTGTTGGAAGACGTATTGTAAGCTTACAGTAGGTTTAAAGTCCACCCATTGCTTACCATTGGATGGCTATATTGTCATTCTCATGTGCTCCTCACCTGGATGATGGATGCCTTACTTGTGTCCTTCCTCTGTTCAGTTTGCAGTCTCTATGTGTTTCTATTTGTTTAAGCACTTCAGAAGAGTGCATGGGTATTACAACTATCTCCCTAGTATGCTTCTCTTCTACGTTCTGTGTTTTGGACTCTATTTCCTGTGAGCTTTTCCCCTGCATGCTCCTGTTACCAGGGCTTTAAATGAGATTTTAAAAAAAAACTAGGAGTGCTCTTTAAGGGGCGTAGCAAACCTCTTAAAGAGGTGTGGCCAATCCAATTAGGGGAATGGCCTAAATCATGAGAACTACATTGTGTGTCGGTTCAATATAATGGTGCAATTGTTGACGCACATTTTGGCTACCCGTTGAGGTTACGGGTTTCCTTCATCAAGACTGTATTGTTTACCACATGGTAACATAAGGACTTTATTTAATCTCTGCATCGACTACAACCAACTAAAATAGCAACAAATCAAGTAAGCTAAAATATGTGACTGTCATTAATAAACAACACACACAGTAGGGATGTGGAGTTTAACAGTAATTACGCATGCCACTATTCCCCACTGCACCAACTAGGATTCTGTTTTGTGATTTTCTGTCAGAACCACTGAAATGATGCGATTCTGCGGTGCTTTCCACATAATTATGGATTTGCCGCATTTGCTATTTATCTGTGGATTTTAACAAATAAAATATTCCTTAGTTCAAAAGGATTAAAAGGTATTAAAGATGTAGTCACGTGTTGGCGTGCAGTGGACAGTCCTTCATAAAAGGTGATTGTCGCCTTTCAATTCCTTGTTAGTGTATTTCGGTGGTAAGCAGGATCGAGTGAAATCTTTGGTCAGTCAGTAATCACATATGTAAAAATGGAAACATAATTAAATACTATCATAAAATGTGCCAAATTGAGCCGTTTTATCTGCCTTTTCTTGCAACAGAATTTATCCAACCCCGCCGCATAACTTTGGTCTTTTCCTGCTGCATAATTATAGTGGTTCTCCTCAGTTATGCGGCCTTGCTTGCATTAGGTAACTTGGTTTCATAGTAAAATTGATTAGTTTAACGTGCATTTAGGAATGCAGCTACGGACCTCCGGCGGGGCACCCCACAGTTTGAAGACCTGTAAAGAGTGGATATGAGGACTTCTCTCTACCTCAATGGCTGACACCACAACGCTGTTGCTGCTCCTGTGGTGCAAAAAGAGAAGGGAAACCCAGAGAGAAAATTACTCTCTTTAAAGGATTTCCCTTTCCCTACAACGTAACTTCTCCACTAGTGAGAAGTGAGCAAAATGCGCGTGCACATCGATGTGCGTGCTCTCACTGCAGTGCGGTAAACAATGGACTGCATGTGTCTGGGAACAAAATGGAGCCTGATAGGGACCCGTTTCGCGACCCTCTTTTAAGGACTCGATCCACTTAAAGCCCTGCCTGGAGCTCTCTTATTTACTCCCCCCCCCACTTTCATTATTGCTCTCTCCGATAGCTTGCTTCCTTCCCAATGTCCTACGTGTTATTTTCACCGCCTGTGCTTCTTTGTTGCTTCTGCTCTTCTGACTGTTGCTTCTCCCGCCGTCCTGTTGCTTTCAGCCCCCACGTCCTCCATGCTTCCACCCCCATGCGGCTCCATATTGATTCTTTCCTATATGCGCTTCACTTCCAGAAAATACACTCAGTCATCCATGTTATGTTTTTATCTTGTGCATGCTTTATGTAGAGAAAGCAATCCTTTTTATGGTCTGGCGTGATGGCACAGCTGTCACCAAACAATAATGTGACTGTCACTAGTGAGTGGCTTTGGCTCGGCCCACATGTTGGGAGCCAGGAGTACATGCTTTGATTGGGCAGAAGTTATGTGCTTCCACAAAAAAGTGATTGCCCTCCACTAGCTGTGATCATTTTCTTTATTCAGCTTCCAAAGTTTGAAGTTTCATAGGTCCACACATGACATAGGAATGCTATTAAAGTGTCTTAGATAACTAGATAATTTATGTTCTTTTTCTCTGGCAGCAGCACAGATAGGAGAAGGGCATTCATTAACCTGTGTGGAGTTTTAGGTCTGGCTTGACAGTGCACTTTTATTTCCAAAGTCCATCCAGATAAATAAAGGTTTCGTAATATTATCCATACAAATTCCTATATTGGATTTAAAACACGTTATTATGATATACTAGGCCCTCTCTGCAGGGTCCCCACAAACTTTTTGTATTCATCGATCCTGTTTTCTGAAAAATTAAATTGATGGTGTTAGAACTCTGTGCACCTTACCACTGCTAGCCAGTGCTGAAGTGCTTGTGTGCTCTCCCTAAAACATTGTGGAGTTGGCAGAAACATGACAGGCCCATTTAATTTTCTTTTAAGTCCCTAAAATAGTGGTGCTCCATGTCCCCAGGGTCTGTAAATGAAATGCTACTAGTGGAATTGCAACATATATTGCGCCGCCCACTAAAGTAGTAGTTTAAAACATGTCACAGGCCTGCCATTGCAGACTGTGTGCAGTTTTGAACTCCCAATTCGACCTTGCCTAATCCTTCCTTTTTAATGCATATAATTAATCACCCCCCGTTAGGCCCATAGGGGAGGGTGCAGTGTATTAAAAAAGTAGGACTTGTGACTTAAAGTTTTACATGCGCTGGTAGTGAAAAACTCTCATTTCGTTTTTCACTATTGCAAGGCCTATGCCACCCATCTGATAACATTGGGTTACCTTATTGAATTTATTAAGTGCTACCTTTGGTCGGGAGCAAATATGGATGTAGACTTTGGACTCGTATATATTGTAATTTAAAATCCTATTTAATGATAAAGTCAGGTTTTTACATAAACCTTTTAACATACATGAATAACTGAATGGATTTACAGAGACTGAGGCAAATTCAATCATGCAGTAACCGGATTCACAATTTGTTCAGTCCCAATTGGACTCACAAAATTAGGTTTCAATTTAGTGGATTTTTTCAAATCCAGTTCTTTTGTGAGTCACTACACCTTTCAACCTACAACATACTGAAGTGCAGAACTTCTTTTCCGAAAGCATAAAATTTATAAGCTTCTGCAGCTATGTCCAATGCATCCTCTGTTGATTTCTGAATATCAATTACCAAAACTGAGTGTTCTTGTTTAGAAAGGACTGATGTAGACAAGGTCTGAACCAAAGGGAATATACAGGGATGATGGCTAAACATACAAAAGAAAGGTGACATCACATTAGATGAGTGTTACATGTTAATGTATGTTAACTCTGCCAACCACAATTTCTTGCTCCAATCCTTCTCTTGTGCCAAGGCTTAATATCTTAAATGCCGTTCCATACATTGATTCAATCTTCCATCCTGTTCATCTGTTCGAGGATTGTAGCTAGAGGACAGACATCCATATCTAACATAAGCCAAGCGCACGTTCACCCAAGGTTATCTTGGTGCTGAATAACAGATGTTTGTTACCCCCCCAATGGTACTCATTTTATTGACCTCAGAAGGATGAAAGGCTAAGTGGACCCCTCTGGATTTGAACCTGTGACCGTGAAGTTGTACTCAGGCCCCTCCAGTGGGTGCATTAGTCCACTAAGCCACCAGACCCGACATAGCTAGTTTATTTTACATAGACAAGACAAGAATTTTGAAATAAACTGGCATCCTCTATCAGTGATCAGAGCATGTGGAACACATTGCAATTGGATAACATGTTCCTAACTCTTTAGATGTGAACAAACCAGGCAGAGACACTAAAGGCTCTTTCTTAGTCAAATGGTCCATAAACACCACATTTATGGACAACCTTTGGCTGCTGACTAATTACCCAATAAAATCCATTGACACTGTGTAAGTTGAATACGCAAAGGTCCCAAAAACTCATTGGTTTACTTTGGGAACTCTTAATGAGGAGTCCCCTTGTGACCTCAGGTTTGTTTGTACTCAGATTTTTTATTCCGATTAAGCATGTATTATGTTGCTTTTAACATCAATAAATAAACTTGGGCGCTAAAAATAACTTCTTATTATTGAGAGAGCCTTAGCCATTTTAGGAAGTCCAACCAAATTTGAATCATGAAGCCAATTGCTTGTTGACTCACCCAAATGTGAATATACAGCCTTTTCATGATATAGCAGTCCATCTGTTTCTTTTCTGGTGAATAGTATCAGTAGATTCCTCACCTTGGGAATACGGTAAGGGGAGGACAGTGGCAGTGTCTCCCGACCCCGCTTGGTGCCAGGTAACGATTTTCAGAGCGGAGCACTCTGAACAGCTTGCGGACGAATCTGTGTCACTGCGAAATTGATCTAATAATTTTAAAGTCACTTGCGCCGCTTTTAATTTGCCCACATACTTTAAACATCTTCACGCTGTGTTGTATTGGAATTGATTGCTAATTTTAATATAATCACTGACAGTGCACTTACGATCTCCCCCGAACTGTAAGGGGCTTTAAGGGCCCAGTCCTTGTCTTTGCTTGGTGTTCCAGCCTACCCGCCCTGGTCCGACTCGGTATCCAATACCGTTTAGCGGAGGGCGGGGTAGACAAGAGCAAGACACGCCCAGCAACCCCGAGACAGCCGAGCAGTTAGCGCTCTAGCAGCACTCCTCATAGGGCTATTTAGGCGGCGAGGAGGCTTGGCCATTTGCGGTAAGGGGAGGACAGTGGCAGTGTCTCCCCACCCCGCTTGGTGCCAGGTAACGATTTTCAGAGCGGAGCACTCTGAACAGCTAGCGGACGAATCTGTGTCACTGCGAAATTGATCTAATAATTTTAAAGTCACTTGCGCCGCTTTTAATTTGCCCACATACTTTAAACATCTTCACGCTGTGTTGTATTGGAATTGATTGCTAATTTTAATATAATCACTGCCAGTGCACTTACGATCTCCCCCGAACTGTAAGGGGCTTTAGGGGCCCAGTCCTTGTCTTTGCTTGGTGTTCCAGCCTACCCGCCCTGGTCCGACTCGGTATCCAATACCGTTGAGCGGAGGGCGGGGTAGACAAGAGCAAGACACGCCCAGCAACCCCGAGACAGCCGAGCAGTTAGCGCTCTAGCAGCACTCCTCATAGGGCTATTTAGGCGGCGAGGAGGCTTGGCCATTTGCGGTAAGGGGAGGACAGTGGCAGTGTCTCCCGACCCCGCTTGGTGCCAGGTAACGATTTTCAGAGCGGAGCACTCTGAACAGCTAGCGGACGAATCTGTGTCACTGCGAAATTGATCTAATAATTTTAAAGTCACTTGCGCTGCTTTTAATTTGCCCACATACTTTAAACATCTTCACGCTGTGTTGTCTTGGAATTGATTGCTAATTTTAATATAATCACTGACAGTGCACTTACGATCTCCCCCGAACTGTAAGGGGCTTTAGGGGCCCAGTCCTTGTCTTTGCTTGGTGTTCCAGCCTACCCGCCCTGGTCCGACTCGGTATCCAATACCGTTGAGCGGAGGGCGGGGTAGACAAGAGCAAGACACGCCCAGCAACCCCGAGACAGCCGAGCAGTTAGCGCTCTAGCAGCACTCCTCATAGGGCTATTTAGGCGGCGAGGAGGCTTGGCCATTTGCGGTAAGGGGAGGACAGTGGCAGTGTCTCCCGACCCCGCTTGGTGCCAGGTAACGATTTTCAGAGCGGAGCACTCTGAACAGCTAGCGGACGTATCTGTGTCACTGCGAAATTGATCTAATAATTTTAAAGTCACTTGCGCTGCTTTTAATTTGCCCACATACTTTAAACATCTTCACGCTGTGTTGTATTGGAATTGATTGCTAATTTTAATATAATCACTGACAGTGCACTTACGATCTCCCCCGAACTGTAAGGGGCTTTAGGTGCCCAGTCCTTGTCTTTGCTTGGTGTTCCAGCCTACCCGCCCTGGTCCGACTCGGTATCCAATACCGTTGAGCGGAGGGCGGGGTAGACAAGAGCAAGACACGCCCAGCAACCCCGAGACAGCCGAGCGGTTAGCGCTCTAGCAGCACTCCTCACAGGGCTATTTAGCCATTCGTCGGCCTAAGCGCGCAGGGGTTGCGCGCAGAGGGGCGCCATTGACGGCGCCGAAGACAAGCCAAAGACCTGCCCGTCGGCGCCCGTCCGCGACAGGACGGGGCCAGGGGCCATGGGGACTGTTACACCTGATTCACAAAGACTCCCTCCTAGGTGGATTTCCTATACTCCTCAGGTACTGCGGGGACTTAACTCAGAACCATTACAGGGCTGCAGATGTGGGGAATACCCTGAGGTAGAAGGGTCATTTTCTTGCCTTCATTGCCACACTCAGTTTACCATACACACGCGGGACACTAACAGCACTGAATGTCCCAAACCAAACAATCTTGACATCAATATTGTTGCTGGAAGCAATCATACTCCCTCGGGGAGGAAAAACATCCTTTGTAATATTAGGTCACTCTCCAAACACACTGCGGAGCTTTGGGACCTAGTTTCTTCTAAGCAACCCGATTTGTGTTACCTTACGGAAACGTGGCTAAAACCACACTCTACCCCTGCCATAACCCTGGGAGTCCCAAATAACTATAAAATAGTCAGATTGGACCGCCCCTGTAAAATAGGTGGCGGGATTGCTATTGTGCATAAACAAGAAATCAATATTTCGGTTTTAGAAGAATTAAGCACTCCAGAAGTTGAACTATTAATCTTTAAAATAATATTGTCCCCCAAAGAAAGTCAAAAGGGTGCCCTAGTATACCGTCCTCCTGGACCATGCACTAATTTTTCCAGCATGCTGATGGAGCTACTTGCCCCACATGTCAACAATGATAGCGACTTCATATTAGTAGGGGACTTCAATGCACATAGCGATAGGTTGGATTGCAGCGAGGCGCAATCTCTATTAACCGACCTGTCCTCACTAGGACTAATAAAACGTAACTGTGGGCCCACACATCAGGCAGGTCATACCCTGGACCTGATCCTATCCAACTTCTCGTCAGTCTCTTGTCTACCTGCAATACAGGTTAATTGGACTGATCATTTTATTGTTGAATTTTTTACTCCTCACCCCAAGCCCACCCCCTCACGCCCGATCTTACTACCGAGTGTACGTAGACAGTGGCACAAAGTTACCGATACCACCTTCAAGGACAAGTTTAACTCCCCCTTCTTTTCCCCCCAAGAAAATATTGGAACCGCTATTAAAAAATTTGAAAGAGCAACTAAGGAAGCTATAGATAAGATTGCCCCTTTGAAACAGTTCAAACCCAGACCGGCTAACAAACAAGAAATCTGGTTTTCTGACCACTTAAGGACACTAAAATTAACTGCTAGGAAACTAGAAAAGAGGTGGAGAACCTCCCACCTGGTAGAGGATAAGAATAAATATTGGGATTCATTATCTATCTACCATAAAGCTATTCGCATTGCTCGCAAAACTTATATTGCATCACAAATCACAGCTGCAGGGAACTCTCCAAGGGTCCTGTACCAAATTTTACAAACTTTTGTCAAGCCAGTAGCATGTAAATCCTCTGAGTTAGCTTCTCAACAGCTATGTGATGAAATTTCCTGCTTCACCAATAAAATAGATATAATTTATGATAAAATAGTTTGCGCCAATAGAGCAACTACTATAGATACGGCGCCCCCTGAGATGGATACCGAACTGAAGCATGACAAATATACGTTAGATACCTTCCCTCTCATCTCTTTACAAGAAACTTCCTGACTAGTATCACAGATCAAAAGTGGTAGTCCAGATGATATTATCCCAGCTAGGATAATGCCTGCTCTGACTGAACAGTTCTGCCCCGTGATTGAAAAACTGGTGAATCTTTCACTTAGCTCAGGCAACGTCCCCAGAGAATGGAAGCGAGCCCTTGTTAGACCTATCAGGAAAAATACTGCCATCCCATGGACCGAACTAGCTAATCTCAGGCCCATATCCTTATTACCATTTCTAGGGAAACTGATTGAAAAGCATGTAAACCACCATCTGTCCAGCTACATCGAACTTGCTGGCGGCCTGGACTACTCTCAGTCAGGGTTCAGGCTGAAACACAGCACGGAGTCCACCCTTCTGTCTGTCGCTGATGATCTACATATGTACCAGGACAAGGGCTTCTCAGTGATCCTGGTTCTTTTAGATCTGTCGACAGCGTTCGACACCGTGTCACACACCATCCTGACCGATCGGTTGTCGAACGCTGGCATCAAGGATAAAGCCCTTGACTGGTTAAAGAGCTTCCTATCCGATCGCTCCCAGAGAGTCACCATGGATGCGTATCGTTCAGCGGAGGTAGCGATTTCAAAAGGGGTGCCACAGGGCTCCTGTTTAAGCCCAACCCTTTTTAACATCTATGTGGCACCCCTGGCAAGAGTGATGCGCATGTATGGTTTCATCCCAGTATCATATGCTGATGATACGCAGCTCCTCTTCCCCTTTAAGACTCTCTCTGCTGATGTAAGAAGCTCTTGCTCTTCAGGCATGAAGGCAGTGGCACATTGGATGTCCTCCAATTATCTTCAGTGCAACGTCAGCAAAACTGAGGTAATGCTGTTTGGAGAAGCTAAAATACTATGGACCCCTGATTGATGGCCACACGACCTGGGAACAGTTCCCAAACCCAAACAGGTCGTGAAGAATTTAGGGATCCGATTGGATCAAGATTTGTCACTCAAACAGCATGTTAACTATATCTCAGGAATATGCTTCCATACCATTAGCCTGTTAAGTAAAGTTCTCCCTCTACTACCTGACTCCTTTAGGAGAACTCTTGTTCAGGCTTTGGTTTTAAGTCGGATTGACTATTGTAATGGCCTGTTGCTTTCTGCCAATGAAGGCGTATTGGCCAAGCTTCAGGTCATTCAGAACACGGCAGCTCGCCTTGTCCTCAACGTCCCCCAGAGAACTGCTTCTAAGCCCCTCCTTGAGCAACTGCACTGGCTCTCAATCCGGCAGAGAACTAAATTTAAAATATGTTGTCTGATTCATAAATGTCTAAATGGACAAGGGCCCGCCTACCTTCAAAACAAATTTGTTCCCTATATTCCAACTCGATCGCTCAGGTCCAGCAACAATCTTCTCTTAGTGATCCCCCGTGCAAAAAAAGCCAGACATGGGAGCAAAGCACTATCAATCACAGGACCCACATTATGGAACAAACTCCCTCTGTCTTTGAGACAGTGTAAAGAACACCTCACTTTCAGGAGACACCTGAAAACTGTACTGTTCAGAAATGAGATCTAGCCCCACTCTTTCACACCTTTGTTTCGACCGGCTCCAAAAGCGCAGAGATACTCCACCAGGAGTCGATTCCAGCGCTATACAAACCAGCAAATAAATAAATAAATAAATAAATAAATACCCTCAGGTGCCAAACTAGATCTGGACATTTTTCTCAGCAATTCCTTCGCACACCAGAAGGAGGTGTCATACGGCTCTGCAATGGGTTCACATATAACCACCACCTCTTTGTCAACACAAGTTCCTTTCTTTCCATGCATTGGGATGCAGAACCAGAGTTTGCTCTCATAGATTCTGTCACTTGACCAAACACTTTTTCCCAGAATCTTTCCGTGTGCAAGGGACATATCATCTCTCAAAACAACAGGTTTTAAAATCTTTAAGGATTGCCACAAACAGATATTTATTTATTTATTTATGGTATTTGTAAAGCGCAACACTCATCCCGAGGGATATCACGGCGCTAAGACCAGATGAGAACAGCGAGCGGTTAGAAAGGGTTTTAATTAGTGATGGAAAGGAAACAGGTAAGTCTTAAGTTTTTTTCGAAACAACAGATAGTTGGTTGTATGTCTGAGATCGTTGGGCAGCTCGTTCCATCTCTTGGCCGCTAGATAAGAGAAAGAGCGGCCGCCCGCTCTTACTTTATATATGCGTTTAGTCCTTGCCAATGCTGAATTAGTGGAACGTAGGTTCCTGGTAGGAACATAGAATTCCATTCTATCCTGGAGTATGATTGGACCCGTCCTATACAGGGCTCTATGGGCGTGACAGAGCAGCTTGAAGGCAGCCCTTTGGCGCATAGGGAGCCAGTGAAGGGTTCTCATGCATTTGATGCCGAGTCTAGTTTGCCCTTATCACAAATCAATTTGGCGGCTGCATTTTGCAGTACTTGTAGGCGGGAGAAAAGGTGTTCGTTCATCCCCACAAATAATGCATTCCCGTAGTCAAGGCGGCTGACCAATAGGGCTTGGGTAACTGAGCGTCTACAGTTCAGTGGTATCCATGGGAATAGTCTCGCTAGGAGCTTCAAGATGGCGAAGCCTTTGCCACAAAGAGATTGTACATGGTCTTTCATGGATAACTCATCATCCATAGTAATTCCCAGATTTCTGGCATGTTGTTTAGGGGTGGGAGCCTGACCCAGAGCTGAAGGCCACCATGAGGCATCCCAGATTTGTTTGGCTCCCCCAAATAGCAGGATCTCCGATTTTCCAGCATTCAGCTTCAGGCAGTGGGCATGCATCCATTGAGCCATTTCAGCCAAACAGCCTTGTAGTTTGGTTTTGGTGATTGCTGGTTTTTCATTTAAGGCCACTACTAGCTGCGTGTCATCAGCATACGAGCACATGCCGATGCCCCATTTCCTTCCAATGTCAGCCAGAGAGGACATATAAACATTGAAAAGTGTGGGGCTCAGCGATGCGCCCTGGGGGACCCCGCAGTCAATGGAGGTGGTGTTAGACTGAAATTGACCCATGTGTACAGTCTGGGAGCGGGCACTCAGGAAGGAGTGTAACCAGTTTAAGGCATTGGACTGTATTCCTTTCTGTTGAAGTATATTCAACAGGCATTGATGGGAGACCGTATCAAATGCCGCTGACAGGTCGAGCAGTATTAGTGCCACCGATCCTCCTTGGTCGGTGTGAGACCTAATACTGTCCGAGACTGCCAGCAGTGTGGCCTCAGTGCTATTATTGGCTCTGAAGCCTGTCTGGGTGGGGTCCAAAAGGGAGTTGGTTTCCAGATATTTGGTCAGTTGGACATTGACCAGTTTTTCCAGGACTTTGGAGAGGTATGGGAGTTGAGAAATAGGTCTATAATTCTCAGGATTAGCGATATCGGAGCCTGCCTTCTTTAGAAGAGGAATGACAGCTGCGTGTTTCCAGGCATTAGGGAATGTGGCAGTTTTAAGCGATTTGTTGAAGATTTGAGTGACTAAAGAGCAGAGTGTAGGTGCAATCTTGGAGAACACGAAATGGGGGCAAGGGTCCAAGGGGGAGCCTGATTTAACTGATTGCATTGTTGTTAGAACATCGGCTACTAATAGGGGTTCAAAATCCATTAGACAAGGGACATCTGAAGAAAGTGAGTCGGATCCATTGGATTTTGTAGCGTTTGTATCATCAGTTTGGGGAGAGAAATCAGAATAGATTTTCTTAATTTTTTCTGAAAAAAAGGTGCTGATGCGGTTACAAGCCTCAGTCGAGGGTTTAAGTGTTTGGGAAATGGTAGCAGGTTTACAGGGATATCAGTGATGGACCCCCACAAAGTCTGTCTCTGGTGTCTGAGCTCATTATATGACTCAAAATTGAGTGATGACTGTGCTTGGAGGAATCTGAAGACCATCAGGGACAGCGAGGCCAAGCTTTATGTCACTGAGCAATACATGAAAGCTTGCAACCATGTCCATAGTTGAAGTAGTGGACGTAGATGTGTTCTCGCTCCAGAGGCCTTTCCCTAGAGAGGTTGTCGCGCCACTCCAAATCTTGACTTAAGTCAAAATCAAGGAAAGCATAAGAAGTCAAAATGTGGCTTCTCTTCTTTCCGCCTCGCTCGTCAAGAGAAGTTGTGAGGATGTCAGGGTTCCCTAAGTCTCAATTTCTGACCACAGAACTAATTTCAGAGCTAGCCCTGATTCATTCTTTTTTCCTGGGGCCACTGGCAATGGCGTAAGAGATCAAGGCCTTCAGAGCACTCATGTTGTGCATTTTTGATACTCTACCGGATCCCTCTGGCAAATCATGTTCCCCAGCGGATGCATCCCTGGCGACAATAGGCTTTGGCTAGGGCGATATCAAAATCAGTGCTTCGCTGCTGTAAGTAATCGAGGGAGGAATTTTAGCTTGTGCTACCCAGTGCAGAGGGGAAATAATAGGCCCAGTAACTTTTGTTTTAAGTTGCCTTAGTTTTGTCGCTGTCACCATCCCTTTCCTCTTGATAGCCTCAAGTTGGTTGTTGAATTGGCCACCCTTGTTGATGATTACCCCTAGGTATTTCTACGCGGAGGTGTTCACAATTGGGTTGTGTTCCAAATACCAGGAGTGGGACCGTCGTTTGCCATTGATTGTCAGGGTTTTTGTTTTTATTGATGTTTACTTCTAGGTGGTTTTCAACTGCATATTCGTGCATCTTATTGAGTAACCGTTGTAGACCAACTTGAGTATGGCTTGCCAGGACAACATCATCCGCATATGAAATACTAGAGATGGCTTTGCCGCCAAGTCGTGGGGCGTGTGCGTTGCAGGTGCTGAGGGCTGATGTCATGTCTGCTGTATAGAGGCTAGACAGAGTTGGGGCAAGCACGCATCCCTTTTTGAGTTCTTTGGTTGTTGGTATACGCCTCGAGAGATGGGAGCCATTGCCTAGTTTGACCTGTATCCATGTGTTGTTGTGAAGATGCGTCAAGAGGTTCAAAAGAGATGGAGGGAATCCCCAGAGTGCCAGTTTCCTCCACAGTATTGCTCGATTGACGTTATCGAAGGCTGCCTTGAAATCGATAAAGCAAAAGTGAAGTGTTTGTTTGGATAGTTTCGCCTTATCGATAAGTAGTGACATAGTTAGTATATTAGTTGTTGTGCCAGTGTCTTTGCAGAACCCTGTTTGGTAGGAGGGATTTTTTCTTTCTCTTTTTCCCAGTCCTGTAGCTCTGTGAGTAGGATGCCTGCGAAGTATTTTGCCTCTACATCTAATAGTGCATTCAGATGGTAGTTTTTTGGTGAGGTTTTGTCGCCAGCCTTATGAATCGGTGAGATAATGGAGCCCTTCCATGATGCGGGTAGGAACCTGGATTGCCTTACAGTACAGAAAAGGGGGGCCAGTGTTTCTGACCAATATTGCCGGTCTTGTTTGAAAATTGCTGGTGGAATCCAGTTTGGCCCAGGTGCTCCTTCTTTCCTCCCTTATGAAATTTGCTTCCTAATCGAAACAGCATCGGTTCCATTGTCCTCTTCCTCTGTGTTCTTTGCGGTTTGAGAGGAATGAGCTAATGGTTGTCCAAAATTGCTTGTGATCCAGGTGTTTGTTGATTAAAGTGGGATTCTAGAAAGGTTGTCCATGAGTTCTCTGTGATTTGTGATGTTAAGCCTCCATGTGCCGGTTGTAGAATTTTGTTGATGGTAGACCAGAAACACGCGCTATTGATTCCTTTCGAGTCATAGTAGAATTTAGCCCAGAATTCGTTTTCGTTGGACCTATTGATGTCCCACTTGAGTTTTTTAGTTTGGGCGTTTCTTTTACGAAGTTTATGGTTTAGATTCTCGTCTCCAGGGCAGAGCTTCACTGATCTTAAAAGTTTGTTTAGAGATTTTTTAAGAAGTTTCAAGTTGATCCTCTGTGTGCGCGTGGCCCTCCCTGCGACCATTGGATCATTGGGAGGGGAATATTTGGCTATTGAATTGGATTTCCTCAGCGCTGGGGTGTGGAAACAGATGACCCCCTGTAGTTGGAATGGGTCCACTAACCATGTTTCCTGCAGGAGGACAATATTGAAGGTTTTTAGATAAGCAAGAAATTCGACATCAGCTACCTTACAATTCTGCCCATTGATGTTCCATGAGCATAGCCTCAGGGTTGTTTTATCGTAGTTTTCCCAGTTATTATATGGGTTGGTTTGTCATTGTTATGGTCTAGCTGGGGATATGCAGGAATAATGGGAGGATGGTAGTTGATGCTCAGCGCCGCTCCCTATGGGGTGACCGACCTCGAGCTCCCCTGAGCACCGAAAATGTTTTTTCTCTGTTGCTGTTGGTTCCTTGCCGTTTAGTGGCGACTAGTGGGAGCGGATATCCTATATTATAATGCGAGGAAATGCGTATGCCCCATCCTTTAAAAAGTTTCCCATTCTTACAAGACTTCATTTACAATTTGGATTGAGCCCCAGGTGGCTTTGGAGGATTTCCTGCCCAGAGCCTTATCTGACTTTATAAATTCTATCGATAGAAGACCAGTTGTATTGATGCCTCTTAATGTTGGTATTGCACCTAATAGTTGGAGAATGTTCCCTCTGTTCATGGTTTCGCAAAGCCCTTTCGAGTCATACTCTGGAGTGAGAAGTGTGATGGTAGCGTTTGTAGATTGTTGGGCTGGAGGTGCTCTGAGTGTTTCCCTGGGTGATTTTCCGCAAAGATACAAAGGTGCTGCTGGGTTAGCCCGCTGCAGTTGTCGGATTTTGGGGTTTCTCGACGCCTGGGGCCTAGAGAGGCTTCTGTGCCACGGTCTTTGCTTTTATTTTGATATTGCAATAAAGAAAGGCCCGGGTGCCCAGTTGTCGTATTTATTGACCGGTGCAGTACTCCCTGCACCTCCATTTGGGCATTATTGTCTTCAGCGTTTTCACAATTCGCTACCGTTGGCACTGGAATTGGAACATGGGCAGTAGTGTGCTTTGTAAGCTCGTTTGCCGTGGTGATTGTGTTATGATGGTGGATCTGTGGTAGTGATGGAGGTGAGTTTGGAGTTACATTCTCCCATGGGTTGCCCCTGTGTACGGGCAGTGTTTCTGTCGGTGCCCGCGCCTGATTGGATCCCTGCGTGGGAGGGGCCCCCCTTTCTTCTGTTAAAAGTAAGAGTTGACTGTTGTTACTGTCTTCCTTAATTCTGTGTGACTGCGGTTTTTCTGGTACCTGGAGTGCCAGTTAGACAGCCTAGTAACGCCAAGTCAGCCGAGTGGAGCTGTTGCCACTTTTACCACATTCTTGGCTGCCGCGGTCAAAGTTTCCTTTGACTGACTTATTGTTTCATGGACTGTTGGATCTTGTGCTGTAATATCATGTTTAGTTATCTTCTGTGGCTGTGTTTTTGTGACAGAGGGGATGTACTGCTGTGTGACTCGGGAATGTTGTTTTATTGCGGCCTTTTCTCCGAAGTTGACGACATGCTTAGCGTTTTGAGCTGTAGTTTGTTCCTTTTGTAGCTTATGTGTCCCAGAGGCCGGGCTGCCCCCTTGGCAGCTCACTTGGTTTGAGACGGTTATGTTTTTGACTGCAAGATTCTTTTCAAATAGTCCCTTGGGCGCTGCTTTGTCTTGATTTTCCGTGTCTTTCTCATGATTTTGAACCTTTGGCAAGCCCTCTAGAAGTGTAGATATGATTGAGGGAAGTGACGACAGTTTGTCAATGATGGGGCCGTAGCTGCAGTTCAATTTGGCTTCCTGCTGGCCTCTGCTGATTAGTAAGTTTAATTGCCCCAGTTTTTTGTCTATCCCCCCTGCAAAGAGAGCCAGGGTGTCAAGTAATGTCAATTGCAGGTCCATTGTGTTGAACTGATAATGTAGCGTGTCAACAGTTCTTTGCATGGTGTTTAGTAGAGTATCCCATGTGTTGTGTGTTTGGCTTTCGACTTGGCTTGTTGAGTCCAAGGTAAGGCCTGAGGGGCTATGGCATAGAGGCGGTGTGTTTATTGCAGCTTTGTGATCCCTGCCTTGTTCAACGCTGGTACTGGCCATAAGCAATGGTGGTTTTCCTGGAGTGTCCAAGGTGCATGAGGCAACTAGATCGGCTCACTTTTGATATCCTAGGTAAGAGAGGGCGTCGTACCCACCACCCCTAAATCCCGGGGTCGCTTCTGGGGTCACTTTTGAGGTCTCTGCCGTTCCCCCCATTGCTGTTTCCGAGAGGGTCTTCGCAGCCTTGATGGCTTTTAACTGTGAGGGCTGATCTTGAGAGGGCTTATGGCCTCACTTGTCCCCTTACTGTCATATCCCGCTGCTGCTTGCACTGGTTGTGCTTCTTGGGTTTCATTGTACTTATCTGAGCCATTTGCTGTGGTTCCCAAGGTGATGGAAACTTGGGGTGCTGCCGGGGGGGGGGGGGGGGTGGGGGCTAGCCCGCGGGTCTTCTGGTGGGGATTGGAGCGTTGACTAGCTCCTCCACATCCACTTCTTCCACTCTCATTTGTGAATCGGTATGGCTGCATTTATTACGTTTCAAGATTTTTTTCTGGTGGTTGTGGGGCGACCACCGGTTGGTCCGCTGGAGTTTTCGCACTAGCTTGTGCCACAGAAGGTTTGTTAATTGATTGTAGAGGGAGAAGCAGATCTTGAAGGCCTTGAATTTTGCCGCTGGAAGAGAATATAGAGGAGGTTGAGTCTTTGAGGAAGTAGAATTTTGAATAGATTTTTGGTTGGAAGAGGTATGATGAAGAACCACCCCCTCCACCCCCCCAGGTGGTCTCCTGTCTACGGGCGGTCTGGGTAGCTGTTGGACTGAGTCAGAGGGACCCACCGGGTCCTCAGATGGAGTTGTCGGGTTTATTATGATTGGCCTGGTGTTCCCGCTGTGTTTAATTTTGCGTTGTGGCACCAGGGGTGGGCTCCTATTCCTTCCGGGCCTCATGGTGCCGAATGTTCTGGACCCCCCAGCTTGAAGATTAGGGTCTCTGTGTGCCGCGCCAAATTTTGCCCTCCTTGTTTTGAGCTTACTAGCAGCCCTGAACAGTGTGCAATCCGGGAGCCCTGTGCACGGACTTAAAAGACAGATGGCCAAGGTGCAGCATATGGGTGCACTGTAAGGATAACAGGGAGTCACTTCCATGGGCTCCTCTCTCCGCTGCAGGTATGGTCTCTGCTAAGCCGCCCCCCCCCCCACTGACTCTACTCCCTCTGTTGACCTTTTTACCGGATAAAAGTTGTAGCTCTGACTCTCGCTACGGGGTTGCAGACTGGCAGGCGAGAGGTTTGAGGAGGGTCTGGGAGCAGGCAAAGGGTGGGCGCAAAAGATGGCTTCAATTTTGTGATTCCGCCTGTACCCTTCCTGTACTGATTAGCTTCTATTGGCACCTATTTAGCCTACTCAACCGATCAGCAGCTCGGTGTCTTCCTGCAGGGGCGAGCGAAGCCTCCGAGCTGGTTGGATTGGGTTGGCAGAGTATGGGGCAGGATGGAGGCAGGCAAGCATGGAGCATAGAGCAGGACACACTGGTGAGCCGCAAGCCGCACCCAACCTAGTTGGGCCGCTACCACGTCTCCCGGGCTCGCACTTAGCGGCTGCTGCTAACGGCAGCTGCGCTCTCTGGGCCCTCTCTGCGCTCTTTGGGCTCTCTGCGCACTCACTTGCCCACCACTGCCACTTTTGTTTCTGCTTCCCGCCGCAGTTTTCCGGCTGCTAGCTTGTTGCTCGATGGTTATCCAAGCCCAAGGAGAGAGTGAGAAAGTGAGTAGGAATACAAGCAGGGACCATACGGCGCTACTGCAGGCCACACGCGAGCCTAGTCTGGCCGCCTCCGCAGGGCGCCACGTCACGCACTTTGGTGGCCACCCACTAACGGCGGCGGCGCTTGTTTTCCTTCAGCACAGGAGAAGCATGGCAGCCCCTGGTCGCCGCGGATCTGGCTGCAGTTTTTGGCGGATTTGGCGGTCTTGGTGGTTTTGATGGCAGGAACAAACGAACCGGCAAGTCGGGAGCTCCCCGAACACTGAACGCCGCTCGCTGCTGCTCCTCAGGCACCGCCTCCTTGCATCTGCATCTTACAGTGGATGAAGTTTCTCCTTCCCCTTCACCTCAGGTGACTCCGGCACACTCTCCGGCCTCGAGAGTCTCACCGGCACCCAGAGAAGCAACGCGTTCGCCTCCGGCCACTCCACCCCCGGCTCCAATGTCTCTAGCACTGCAACCGGAGCCAATCAGACTGCTTACTCAAGTGGTCTCTGAACCCGTGGTACCGGATCCATACCCACCCTTTCCAGCTCTAGGTATGGATCCTTCGCATTTTTTTAATGCAATGTTTGGCATGTTTGCCAGAGCAGCTAACCCTGCTGAAGCGCAGGTTGGACCATGGGACCGCTTTCATACTCCCTTGGAGGTTTGCCACCTCACTTCGCACAGGTACCATTCATGCCTTTCACTCCAATGACCCCGGGAGTTGGTCTCTCCTACACCAAGGTACTCGACGCCGGTACAATCTCTGGAGGGAAGACTGCTGTTGGATGGGTCTTCCCAAGCACTGTCTGGCTCCGGTCTGGTGCCGATTCGGCCTCGCCCGGCGCCTTCGACTATTCCTGTGGAGCCTCCATCGACGCCGGTCCCGAAGTCACAGACGCCGCGTCTGGCACCGCCGACGCCAGTCCCTAGGATGAGATCCAGAAGGGAGGCACAGAGGCTGCTGGAGGAGGAAGAATATCAGGAGCAGCAGGAAGAGGCTGAAGAGGGTGAAATTGTTGACCCTATGCAGGAATTTGAGGTACTGCAGGAGGCTAGTGGAATCGACATATCTCCTAAATGGGAGCTCTCTTCACCGAAAGGCCTACCATCATAGGAGGTTTCCTCTTGCCATTCTATAATCTGATCTACTGGATTTGCCGTTACCTACAGCAGAGCGTAAGTCCAATATTTTACAGAAGTGCTTCATTCTCCTTCTTCTGTTTCAGAACCTCTGCTTCCATTTAATGAGGCTTTGACTAAGCCCATTTTAGAGGTGTGGCAGAAGCCAGTGACTGCCCCTGCAGTGTCCAGATCGGTTGCTAGGAGATATAAGGAGGTTCCTGGAGATCCTGCTTTCCTTTCTACTCGCTCATCAACTAAGAGCTTAGTAGTCCAAGCATCGTGCTCTAC
Organism: Triturus cristatus; assembly: GCF_964204655.1. Classification (NCBI taxonomy): domain Eukaryota; kingdom Metazoa; phylum Chordata; class Amphibia; order Caudata; family Salamandridae; genus Triturus; species Triturus cristatus. The sequence continues at coordinate 137,656,932 of NC_140591.1, read as the reverse complement.
TAGAAATTCTGCAGGCTCTTTCCCATCTACGCTGGCAGATAGGGAATCTAAGAGGATGGAGCAGTTAGCAAAGAAAGTGTTTTCTTCGGCCAATATGGCATTGAAATCGACAAATGTGACATGCCTGCTGGGTCAGTATATCCAAGCTCTGATTGATTCGGCAAAGGAGGTGCTCCCCTGGCTTCCGGAGGACGGTCACGGCTATTTCACAGAAATTCTATTGGACACTCAAACTGCGGCCCATCAGGTCATTCAGTTAGGACTTTATGCTGTGGACTCTGTCGCCAGGGTTATGGGTTCCGCAGTGGCAACCAGGAGGCACACCTGGCTAAGGGGGTTTGGGTTTTCATCTGATGTACAGGACACCCTATTGGACTTGCCCTTTGATGGCTCTAATCTTTCTGTTGCTAAAGCGGACTCGGCGCTACAGCGCTTTAAAGATAGTAGAGCCACAGCGAGATCATTGGGTCTTCAGTCCCAGCCCAGAGATTATGCAAACCCGTAGATTTCACGGGTTTCCCAGGACTCCTTCCTTTCGAGCCAAACAACAGCAGCAGTCACAACAGCGGCAACAGACGAATCCTCTGTATAAGTCCTACAGAGGAAAAGGTAGAGGTCGTCTGCGAGGCACGGCTCGGCAATAAGTCTCCTACACCTCCTCTCCCATCTCCTCAACTGGTACTGCAGGGAAGCAGCTCTAGATCCTCCATCCTAGGGCATGTTGATCCCGTGGGAGGATGGGTGTCCCATTTTCCAAGAAATTTAATATCTGTTACTTCAGATCTCTGGGTTTTGGATCTTGTAGAAAATGTGTATGCCCTTCCCTTCCGGGAGATTCCCCCTCCTTTCCCTCCTTGCCAGGGTTGGTGCTCAGAGGAGCACCTGTTACTTCTACAACAGGAGGTTCTATCTTTGCTTCAAAAAGGTGTGATAGAGGTGGTTCTGGAGCAGGAAAGGGATCAGGGATACTACTCCCGGTACTTCCTGATTACCCAAAAGGAAGGTCAATTGAGGCTGATCCTAGACCTCAGGGTCTTGAATTTTTACGTCAGGCAGGAGAAATTGAAGATGTTGACCCTGGCTCAGGTTCTTCTGGCATTGCAGCAGGAAGACTGGATGGTGTTGATTGATTTGCAGGATGCGTATTTTCATATACCCATCCTGAAATCGCATCAGAAGTATCTCTGTTTTACGGTGGGATCTCAACACTTCCAGTTTGCGGTCCTTCCGTTTGGTCCTACATCCGCACCACGGGTCTTCACAAAGGTGATGGCGGTGGTAGCAGCACATCTCAGAAGATTGGGGATTCCTGTTTTTCCCAATCTGGATGACTAGCTGCTCAAAGCAAAGTTGTCGGAGATGGTGCTGCATCATTCGCAAGTAACAATGCGTCTGTTGTTCGACTTAGGTTTTTCGATAAACGTACCCAAATCTTACCTGTTGCCCTCTCAGTGCAACCTGTTCATAGGGACAGTACTGAACACTACTGTGAGTCATGCCTTCCTGCCTCTACAGAGGATTCAAGACATTCAGGCTATGACTCCACTTTTTCAGAATGGAACGGCTGTTCCATGCCTAAGTTCTTGCGCCAGCTCGGTCTGTTCACTTTCTGCATACTGTTGATCAACCATGCACACTGGCACATGAGGGCATTCATGGTGCCCACGTAGGCAGTGGTTTCGACATAAGAGAGATCTCAAGGAGGTTATCAGTAAGGGTGGGCGTAGTTCGCGAAGTAGCACTTCGCGAAGCTACGCAAAGTGAAGTTCGCACTACGCGAGCTACGCGTAGCACTTCGCGAACTGCGAAGTAACATGTTCGCACTGTGCAAGATGTTGTTTTCAATGATTGCACAGTGCGGACAAGCAACCGGCACTGTGCAATCATTGAAAATGGCATCTTGCACAGTGCGAGCTGTAGTTTTCTGCTGCTCGAGTAGATTTTTACTCGAGCTGCAGCTTTCTCAACGCGAACTGGTAGTTTCTCATCGCGAGCGGTCGCGAGCATACGCGACCCCTCGCAATGAGAAACCTGACCTTCTCGCGTTGGGAATCTCGCCGGGAAGTTTATTTTCCATGCTCGCGATCGCGAACAAGGAAAAAGTCTCGCCAGGATGTCATTTTGCTTGCTCGCGGTCGCCAACTTGACGTTGAGGACCGCGAGCAAGCAAAAAATGACCGCAGCACTACGCAACACTACGCTACGCGTGTTCGCACTGTGCTACGTGCAGTTCGCGTAGTGCGAAGTAGCGCGAACTTCGCAAACTACGCGAGCGTAGCGTAGTGCTTCGCCCGGGCCTAGTTATCAGACTCTCCAGAGACACTGTAGCAGAGCTGTTAAGATGAAGTGTTTCGGAAACCTCTCTCAAGGGAAGCCATTTCAACCTCCTTCTCTGGTGGCCACAGTGATAACGGATGCCTCCATTCTAGGGTGGGAAGCTCATCTGTGGGATCTGGAGGTCAAAGGCCTTTGGTTTCCAGAGGAAAGATTGTTTCACATCAATCTTATGGAATTGCGGGCAATATGTTTGGCTCTTAAGGCATTCCTTCCTTCCCTTCATGGTCATTTGGTTCAGGTCCTTACGGACAACACTACAGCAATGTGGTACATTGACAAACAGAGAGGAGTAGGGCCGTATCATATCTGCAGAGAGGCTCATGACCATCAGATTTGTGTGATTGAGAATCATCTGGCCGGCATGCTGAATGTGCGTGCAAAAAGTCTCAGTCGGCAGTACTCGGCTGATCACGAGTGGCGTCTCCATCCAGAGGTGGTCCATCGCATTTTCAGGATGTGGTGATTTACTCAGTTGGACCTTTTTTCCACTCACGGGAATGCGCACTGCCCGTCAATTTGCAGTCTCCAGTGTCTGATGAGGGGAGCATTGGGGGACACGTTTGTTAGACTGGGGCTCACAGCTTCTTTACGCATTTCCCCCCATATACTTGATTCCTCGAGTTCTGAGGAAGATTCATCAAGACCAGGCCCAAGTTATATTGATCGCCCCAGGTTTGGCCAAGAAAGGTGTGGGACACCTACCTCCTTTACCTCTCATCACACCCTCTGCTCCGTCTCCCTCTCAGGGCAGACCTCCTCTCACAGTCACAGGGGCAAGTTCTACACCCCCACCTCCATATCCTGCACCTGCATGCCTTGAGATTGAACAGGGCACCCTGAGGAGCTCTTTCTCTCTCCAGCCAGGTGTGGTGGATGTTATTTTATTGACCAGAAGACACTGCACGAAATCTGTCTATTCTGGTAGGTGGGCCAAGTTTGTTAAGGGGTGTGGAGAGAGATCAATTGATCCTTTACAGGCGCATTTGTCAGATATTCTGTCTTTCTCTCTTTCCCTGGCTCAACAGGGTTGTGCAGTAGCTACTGTTAAAGGATACTTGTCTGCCTTGTTGGCTTTTCTCTGTTTACCAAATCAATCCTCTTTATTTAAATCTCCCATAGTTTTGAGATTTATAAGGGTCTCGCAAATAGGTTTCCTCCCACTACCTTTATCAAACCTCAGTGGGATTAGAATTTGCTTCTTATTTTCTTGATGGGGGTCTCCCCTTGAACCATTACATAGTTTTCTCTTAAGGTTCGTAGCATTTAAGACAATATTTCTAATTGCAATCACTTTCGTTAGGAGGATGAGTGAGCTGCAAGTTCTTAGCTCCAAGCCTCCATTGACCTCATTTCATGGGGATAAGATGGTTCTTAGGAACAGAGCTGCTTTCATGCCTAAGGTGGTCACTCTCTTTCACCTAGGACAATCTATCACTTTGCCCTCTTTCTATCCTCCCCCTCACCCTTCTAAAGAGGATGAGAGACTTTACCGCCTGGACCCTAGTAGGGCAGTCAGCTTCTACCTAGACAGAACTAAAGACTTCAGATTGGACGACCAACTCTTCATTGGATATTCAAGGCTTTCCACAAGAGAACGGTGTCCAGGTGGACCATCCTCTGCATCAAGATCTGCTACGCCTCTGCCAAGAAGGAGCCTCTTGAAGGTATTCAAGCTCATTCAACCAGAGGTAAGTCTTATTCTTCAGCTTTAGGAGAGGTGTCAAAAACTTGGGCCTTCCTCAACACTTTACCGAAGCATTATTGCTTAGACTTGGAGGTAAGGAGGGACGGCCACTTTGCACGTTCTGTGCAGCAAGATATTTTGGTATAGGTAGGCAAGCACCGCCTCCGAAAGCGGGACTGCTTGGAGATTCCATTCATAAGGTGAGGAATCCACAGGCAGATGTATCCATCAGAAGATGTTGTTACTTACCTTGGGTAACACTTTTTCTGGTGGATACAGTATCTGCCTGTGGATTCCTCACTGATCCACCCGCCTCCCCCTTGCCTGCCTGTTTATGCCGAAAAACAGCTAACATGTCATTCATGTATTTAATTATGGTTTACTTGAAATAATGTGATATTTGTCATGAGGAAATGTCTATATTTTAGAATTTCCAGTTTCTTTCTTGGTTTTTGTATACTGCGTATACTTGTGGAAATGTTGTCGGTTCACCCGTTTGCCTTGAAGGCACGGACAAAATGGGTGGAACTGACGTCGCATGCCGACTAGGTCTTCTTATGGCTCGGATGACGTACCATTGTGACGTCCTTGTCGACATAGGGAGCTAGGGAGAAAAGTTTTTGTGGAATGCTGTCCATGGGGTAATTCATCGGGTGATGAATCCACAGACAGATACTGTATCCACCAGAAAAAGTGTTACCAAAGGTAAGTATCTTGTTCATTAATGACAATATTGTATCCCCAATGAGAAGGGAGTGGTCACCTTAAATTGCATTCCTTACCATGGGAAGGTATATCAGTTTTCTAAACCTTAAAGTAAAAATAATCCTGCTTCCCAAAAATGGTTTGGTAAAATCTCTAGTGAATAAACAGTATGGGGCTACATCAGAAAGTTATTTTCAGCTGTACACACATTAACTGCAAAAAATACATTAATTTACTCCTGTAAGGAATTCACACAAGCATTGCTTACAGGCATAGATGGTTTTACTGCTCCTCCACAGGTGCGGAGGAAACCACAGTAGTAAATCAGCATAGAAAGGGTAGAACAAAGCATGGAGTGCCCTGGGGGACCCCCTGAATTTGTGCATTAATGGGCATCCCATAGTTTGATCTGACCCTTTCCCAGCTGGGAAACGGTTGTAAATTATTTGGCCAAAGGCTGAAGAAATTGCAGGATCGGTAAGGAAACATCTCCATATTTGCTGGGTGTCTAGGGAGTATGTGGCTGCCATGGCGCACGCAGTGGGCCCTGTAAGATGGTGGCCCATTTAGTGGCACATTAGGCACATCCCCGCGGACTAGCTGCCAAGAGTCCCGCCTATGTCTGGTGCCTCTGCTGCTCCATTTCCGGTGCGCAGTGGGCTAGGGGCAGGTATTTATACCTGCCCCCACCCATTGCCCATCCTCTTTGTTCCCCGCTGGACACGCTGTCTGGCACGTCGTGCCCCCTGGTCTGATGACTCCGCTTGTATCGGTTTGGTTGTGGTGAGTGTGGGGGCATTGTCAGCACCCCCTACTCTCCCTCCCTTTTGCCCTTGACTCCGACCTCCTGGTTGGGGAGCCTGGTTGCTCGAATGGAGCTGGGGTTGGGTGCCCGGCCTCCAGTCTGGCATTTGTGGCTAGTAGTTGAGCTGGGAGTCTGTGGGTCACTGCCCCATCGGGCGTGTGTGCTCTCACTGGTGTTTTTGACCCGTGCAGAGGATGGGAGCTGCATTGCGTGGAAACTGGGCATGGCCGCGGGGTGGTTCTGTGGGCAGTTGCAGGAGGATGTTCTGGGTTTCACTGCAGTGGGTTCACAGTGGGCGTGGCATATAGCTGCGATCGGTTCAGACTGTGTCCCTGTGTGGGACAGGACGGACTTGCCTTTCTTTGTTTTGGAGGGGTGTCTCTGGTTTGGAGTTTCTTTCTTGAGGAGTGGATTGTAGGCGTGGGATGAATTTGGAGAGGTGCATTGCGTGAGTTGAGCGGTGGTCCTGCTGCGCTGTTTTCATCGCTCCCGCCACTGTGCAACGGTGGGCGGCCCCTCTTTTCATGGCTGTGACCCATAGACGAGCGCATGAGCCATTTGGTGACATTCTCTTCTTAATACAAATGGCTTCTGAATTGTGTATAATGCTGACGCAGTGCCTGAAAACACTTTGGAGTGCAAGGTGGCTCGGCTTGAGTCACGGCGCGAGCAGTGCTGCGCAGCTCCCTGACTGACACCCGACCCCTCTGGCAGCCTGCCTTGCTACATTTTTCTAGGAACCCTGAACACATTTCATTCTTGCTAAGGCACTTGGCAACCCCATTAAGCACAGCAGCGTGTTTGTTTTGTATTACAAGACCAAGCGAATGGCGAAACAGGCATGGTTTTCATGGATATCTTGCAGAGGTGCTTTTCCCAGAATCCTGGTGCTGAGAACCCATGGAAAGAAAAGTAGATATTGGTGAAACAATCACCAGTCATGGGCCTGGCCTGGTCCTGGATTGCTGTAGGTGTAATGTTACATGTTGTATTCTATATCTGGATACAATGACAGAAGAGGGAGAACTATGCGGCACACTATGCTAGCATAGATTTCCAGCTTAAATGTTTTAATCCACGCCCTTCATTACATCAACCACCCCCCATTTGAGAGACCCCCAGTTTTTTTCTCCCACTTAAACCCTTGGCTAAAAGTGTGGATGCAGTCAAAATTGAGGAAGGAGTGCTTCGGTTTTGTTCAGGGGGTGTTTTCTGACCACAATGCCTGCCACCTGGTACAGGGACATGAGCCCCCAGCGCACCCACACACCCCCTAACACATTGGGGGCCCGCAATGGGCCCCCAAAGACATTCCCTGCATGCCTTTCCATGGCGGTTCCACCACCACGGAAAGGCTGGCTACCGCCGGCATCATAATCATGCCGGCGGTACTTGGCCCTGATCCGCAACAATTGTAGCGGTCCAGCTCCGCCCGCCAGGCAAGCGGGCGGACTGCGGCCGGTGGAAAAGTGGTGGGCGGAAAATCACGCCGCGGCGGTCACGACCACGATGCTAATCAGACCGGCGGTTTTCCGGGTTTCGATGGCGGGTGGATGGCCTTCGCCGGTCCGGCGTTTGCACCGCCGGACCGGCGGCGGCCATCCGCCCGCCATCCTAATAGACCCCTAAGTGTTCACCATCGTATCATTATATCTGACTGTGCAAAGGTCTGGTCACTCAGAAAATGTTCAAACGCATAGTGTCAACATGAGCAACCCCCCCCTCCTCCCCCCCGCTGCTTAGCAGTAATTGGTCGCACTGCACAAAATAATCCGTCCACACATATTTTGTTGGAAAACCGTTTGCTGTAGGTTTATTTCAAACAAGAAGTAAGTATGCCAACGTGGTGGGTTAATTTATGGAATCCAAGGGCAGGCAGCGGTGACTAACCTAATCTGCCCTGCCCGTCTGATGAGCCAAACTGCACTGTGGCCAACCCAATTGGTGCTACAGTTTATGTGAGGATTATCCCCCTTAAATACCACGGACCACCAGTCCATAACTTTACTCACGCTTTTTTAGGGTGGAGTGTTACAAGGCCAGCCCTCGGTTGCTCGGGCTTACAACCACCCGAAGGACTAGCGGGGAGCCGACGTTTTCATCCAGGGTCCTGCTGTAAAGACTCCTGGGGTTTGGCATAAGGCACCACTCTGTGCTCCTGAAAGGGAACCCCTTTGTACCAATCAGCCTCCGGATCGTCCTGTAACTCCGCCAATGCCCAGGTTGTGGCCGCCGTCATATCTGGGGCATCCCCACCATGGCGTGCTCCATAACCACCTGCAACCTGCCGTTAGTCCTTCTAGGTACACCATTTCCTTATCTACCTCTGACAGGTGTGCCACGTCCCTATCGCGGTACCATGTGGTGTTACACAAAAAGGCCACGCCTAATTTACCCAGCCCTTCTTATTTAATATTAAATTTGAGTTGAACCATGCCATCCTGCTCGGCGGACTTGTACCTGACTTTATTTTCCTTTTTGTAGGAATGCGATGGCCTCCCCGGAAGGGAGATCTTCTGTTCTCTTCTTAAGCCACAGCTTTATTTACCCTTCAAGTTATTGCAGGCTCCATAACCTCCTGCAACCTGCAGTTACCAGTCCTTCTAGCTGGACCATTTCCCTATCTACCTATGAAAGGTGTGCCGCGTCCCTGTTGGGGTTACTGTGTGTTGTTAGCACAAAGGAGGCCACGCCTAATTTACAAAGCTCTTCTTATTTGATTTGAATTTGAGTTGAACCAACCCCTCTGGCTTGATGGGCTTGTACATGGCTTTATTTACCCTTCTGTATGACTTTTCAAGGACCTCCCCGGAAGTTGGGGACTGCTGTTCTCTTCTTTAACCACAGCTTTATTTACCCTTCAGGTTTTTGCTTGGGGCCAACCAATAGCCTTATCTCTACCCACTGACCTCCCATTGTATGGGAGTGCATTATTTTCAAAACTTTGGACGCCGCCCCGCACTATTTTTGTCACGCTTCCTCTTCTAATTGGCACTAGCTTCTTGTATACTTTTAGCACCGAGCACAAGAATCACGGGATGGATTACTCCCAGTGATTCTGCAAATTCTCGCACCCTCTATTCACATTTTGCAGTCACGCGTTTTTCTATGCATTCCGTTGCGCTTGGACTTAAGCTCACTTTCCTGTTTCTCATTTTGTTTAGGAAAATCCCCCTGACGAAGGGCTAGTCCCGAAACGCATGTTTACCAGGTGCACATCTTCTATAGGACTGGCCCCCACTCTGTTTACACAGATTCCTGCAATGTACCCTTCTGCTCCTGTATGGGTGAATATGACGCCTGTAGCATTGTGAATCCCACCACTCTAACATCTTAGTGCGATCTGGTGGGAAGGGGTCTGCACCCTTAGATTCTGCTTCATTACATGGCCTTATTGCCTGCAAGCCCCTCCCCATCTGAAAGATGGATGTAAAGCTTTTGAGATGGTGGACATGAGGAGAACAATATGTACAGATACCTGCCATTTCTTGGCTAATGGGAATGACCAATGTGTTTTAATTGTTGTGACCCTTTGTGCTCCACTCCAGTGTTTCCCAGCTTTGGAACCAAGGCACACATGTAAAGTTACAAACTTACACAACCCACCTGGCTGCAAGGGCAATAAGGCGAGCGTAATTTAGCTTAACTGAAAATACCCATAACACACACTGGCTTACAAAGTGCGCATTTTCTGCTGAAATTACAAGGCATATGCACAAACAGATTTATAGATAAAGCTATAGTGAACAACTTAATAGTGTTGATTCTGGTTCCAATGAATGTTTGTCTGATGTGCATCTGCCAGTATATAAGGAGTGCACATTTTCTGAGTGACCAGACCTTTGCACAGTCAGATATAATGATACGATGGTGAACACTTAGGGGTCTATTAGGATGGCGGGCGGATGGCCGCCGCCGGTCCGGCGGTGCAAACGCCGGACCGGCAAAGGCCATCCACCCGCCATCGAAACCCGGAAAACCGCCGGTCTGATTAGCATCGCGGTCGTGACCGCCGCGGTGTGATTTTCCGCCCACCACTTTTCCACCGGTCGCAGTCCGCCCGCTTGCCTGGCGGGCGGAGCTGGACCGCTACAATTGTTGCGGATCAGGGCCAAGAACCGCCGGCATGATTATGATGCCGGCGGTAGCCAGCCTTTCCGTGGTGGTGGAACCGCCATGGAAAGGCATGCAGGGAATGTCTCTGGGGGCCCATTGCGGGCCCCCAATGTGTTAGGGGGTGTGTGGGTGCGCTGGGGGCTCATGTCCCTGTACCAGGTGGCAGGCATTGTGGTCAGAAAACACCCCCTGAACAAAACCGAAGCACTCCTTCCTCAATTTTGACTGCGTCCACACTTTTAGCCAAGGGTTTAAGTGGGAGAAAAAAACTGGGGGTCTCTCAAATGGGGGGTGGTTGATGTAATGAAGGGCGTGGATTAAAACATTTAAGCTGGAAATCTATGCTAGCATAGTGTGCCGCATAGTTCTCCCTCTTCTGTCATTGTATCCAGATATAGAATACAACATGTAACATTACACCTACAGCAAGCCAGGACCAGGCCAGGCCCATGACTGGTGATTGTTTCACCAATATCTACTTTTCTTTCCATGGGTTCTCAGCACCAGGATTCTGGGAAAAGCACCTCTGCAAGATATCCATGAAAACCATGCCTGTTTCGCCATTCGCTTGGCTTGTAATACAAAACAAACACGCTGCTGTGCTTAATGGGGTTGCCAAGTGCCTTAGCAAGAATGAAATGTGTTCAGGGTTCCTAGAAAAATGTAGCAAGGCAGGCTGCCAGAGGGGTCGGGTGTCAGTCAGGGAGCTGCGCAGCACTGCTCGCGCCGTGACTGAAGCCGAGCCACCTTGCACTCCAAAGTGTTTTCAGGCACTGCGTCAGCATTATACACAATTCAGAAGCCATTTGTATTAAGAAGAGAATGTCACCAAATGGCTCATGCGCTCGTCTATGGGTCACAGCCATGAAAAGAGGGGCCGCCCACCGTTGCACAGTGGCGGGAGCGATGAAAACAGCGCAGCAGGACCACCGCTCAACTCACGCAATGCACCTCTCCAAATTCATCCCACGCCTACAATCCACTCCTCAAGAAAGAAACTCCAAACCAGAGACACCCCTCCAAAACAAAGAAAGGCAAGTCCGTCCTGTCCCACACAGGGACACAGTCTGAACCGATCGCAGCTATATGCCACGCCCGCTGTGAACTCACTGCAGTGAAACTCAGAACATCCTCCTGCAACTGCCCACAGAACCACCCCGCGGCCATGCCCAGTTTCCACGCAATGCAGCTCCCATCCTCTGCACGGGTCAAAAACACCAGTGAGAGCACACACGCCCGATGGGGTAGTGACCCACAGACTCCCAGCTCAACTACTAGCCACAAATGCCAGACTGGAGGCCGGGCACCCAACCCCAGCTCCATTCGAGCAACCAGGCTCCCCAACCAGGAGGTCGGAGTCAAGGGCAAAAGGGAGGGAGAGTAGGGGGTGCTGACAATGCCCCCACACTCACCACAACCAAACCGATACAAGCGGAGTCACCAGACCAGGGGGCACGACGTGCCAGACAGCGTGTCCAGCGGGGAACAAAGAGGATGGGCAATGGGTGGGGGCAGGTATAAATACCTGCCCCTAGCCCACTGCGCACCGGAAATGGAGCAGCAGAGGCACCAGACATAGGCGGGACTCTTGGCAGCTAGTCCGCGGGGATGTGCCTAATGTGCCACTAAATGGGCCACCATCTTACAGGGCCCACTGCGTGCGCCATGGCAGCCACATACTCCCTAGACACCCAGCAAATATGGAGATGTTTCCTTACCGATCCTGCAATTTCTTCAGCCTTTGGCCAAATAATTTACAACCATTTCCCAGCTGGGAAAGGGTCAGATCAAACTATGGGATGCCCACTAATGCACAAATTCAGGGGGTCCCCCAGGGCACTCCATGCTTTGTTCTACCCTTTCTATGCTGATTTACTACTGTGGTTTCCTCCGCACCTGTGGAGGAGCAGTAAAACCATCTATGCCTGTAAGCAATGCTTGTGTGAATTCCTTACAGGAGTAAATTAATGTATTTTTTGCAGTTAATGTGTGTACAGCTGAAAATAACTTTCTGATGTAGCCCCATACTGTTTATTCACTAGAGATTTTACCAAACCATTTTTGGGAAGCAGGATTATTTTTACTTTAAGGTTTAGAAAACTGATATACCTTCCCATGGTAAGGAATTAAATTTAAGGTGACCACTCACCTCTCATTGGGGATACAATATTGTCATTAATGAACAAGATACTTACCTTTGGTAACACTTTTTCTGGTGGATACAGTATCTGTCTGTGGATTCATCACCCGATGAATTACCCCATGGACAGCATTCCACAAAAACTTTCCTCCCTAGCTCCCTATGTCGACAAGGACGTCACAATGGTACGTCATTCGAGCCATAAGAAGACCTAGTCGGCATGCGACGTCAGTTCCACCCATTTTGTCCGTGCCTTCAAGGCAAACGGGTGAACCGACAACATTTCCACAAGTATACGCAGTATACAAAAACCAAGAAAGAAACTGGAAATTCTAAAATATAGACATTTCCTCATGACAAATATCACATTATTTCAAGTAAACCATAATTAAATAAATGAATGACATGTTAGCTGTTTTTCGGCATAAACAGGCAGGCAAGGGGGAGGCGGGTGGATCAGTGAGGAATCCACAGGCAGATACTGTATCCACCAGAAAAAGTGTTACCCAAGGTAAGTAACAACATCTTCTGATGGATACATCTGCCTGTGGATTCCTCACCTTATGAATGGAATCTCCAAGCAGTCCCGCTTTCGGAGGCGGTGCTTGCCTCTACCTATACCAAAATATCTTGCTGCACAGAACGTGCAAAGTGGCCGTCCCTCCTTACCTCCAAGTCTAAGCAATAATGCTTCGGTAAAGTGTTGAGGAAGGCCCAAGTTTTTGACACCTCTCCTAAAGCTGAAGAATAAGACTTACCTCTGGTTGAATGAGCTTGAATACCTTCAAGAGGCTCCTTCCTGGCAGAGGCGTAGCAGATCTTGATGCAGAGGATGATCCACCTGGACACCGTTCTCTTGTGGAAAGCCTTGAATATCCAATGAAGAGTTGGTCGTCCAATCTGAAGTCTTTAGTTCTGTCTAGGTAGAAGCTGACTGCCCTACTAGGGTCCAGGCGGTAAAGTCTCTCATCCTCTTTAGAAGGGTGAGGGGGAGGATAGAAAGAGGGCAAAGTGATAGATTGTCCTAGGTGAAAGAGAGTGACCACCTTAGGCATGAAAGCAGCTCTGTTCCTAAGAACCATCTTATCCCCATGAAATGAGGTCAATGGAGGCTTGGAGCTAAGAACTTGCAGCTCACTCATACTCCTAACGAAAGTGATTGCAATTAGAAATATTGTCTTAAATGCTACGAACCTTAAGAGAAAACTATGTAATGGTTCAAGGGGAGACCCCCATCAAGAAAATAAGAAGCAAATTCTAATCCCACTGAGGTTTGATAAAGGTAGTGGGAGGAAACCTATTTGCGAGACCCTTATAAATCTCAAAACTATGGGAGATTTAAATAAAGAGGATTGATTTGGTAAACAGAGAAAAGCCAACAAGGCAGACAAGTATCCTTTAACAGTAGCTACTGCACAACCCTGTTGAGCCAGGGAAAGAGAGAAGGACAGAATATCTGACAAATGCGCCTGTAAAGGATCAATTGATCTCTCTCCACACCCCTTAACAAACTTGGCCCTCCTACCAGAATAGACAGATTTCGTGCAGTGTCTTCTGGTCAATAAAATAACATCCACCACACCTGGCTGGAGAGAGAAAGAGCTCCTCAGGGTGCCCTGTTCAATCTCAAGGCATGCAGGTGCAGGATATGGAGGTGGGGGTGTAGAACTTGCCCCTGTGACTGTGAGAGGAGGTCTGCCCTGAGAGGGAGACGGAGCAGAGGGTGTGATGAGAGGTAAAGGAGGTAGGTGTCCCACACCCTTCTTGGCCAAACCTGGGGCGATCAATATAACTTGGGCCTGGTCTTGATGAATCTTCCTCAGAACTCGAGGAATCAAGTATATGGGGGGAAATGCGTAAAGAAGCTGTGAGCCCCAGTCTAACAAACGTGTCCCCCAATGCTCCCCTCATCAGACACTGGAGACTGCAAATTGACGGGCAGTACGCATTCCCGTGAGTGGAAAAAAGGTCCAACTGAGTAAATCACCACATCCTGAAAATGCGATGGACCACCTCTGGATGGAGACGCCACTCGTGATCAGCCGAGTACTGCCGACTGAGACTTTTCGCACGCACATTCAGCATGCCGGCCAGATGATTCGCAATCACACAAATCTGATGGTCATGAGCCTCTCTTCAGATATGATACGGCCCTACTCCTCTCTGTTTGTCAATGTACCACATTGCTGTAGTGTTGTCCGTAAGGACCTGAACCAAATGACCACGAAGGGAAGGAAGGAATGCCTTAAGAGCCAAACGTATTGGCCGCAATTCCATAAGATTGATGTGAAACAATCTTTCCTCTGGAAACCAAAGGCCTTTGACCTCCAGATCCCACAGATGAGCTTCCCACCCTAGAATGGAGGCATCCGTTATCACTGTGGCCACCAGAGAAGGAGGTTGAAATGGCTTCCCTTGAGAGAGGTTTCCGAAACACTTCATCTTAACAGCTCTGCTACAGTGTCTCTGGAGAGTCTGATAACCTCCTTGAGATCTCTCTTATGTCGAAACCACTGCCTACGTGGGCACCATGAATGCCCTCATGTGCCAGTGTGCATGGTTGATCAACAGTATGCAGAAAGTGAACAGACCGAGCTGGCGCAAGAACTTAGGCATGGAACAGCCGTTCCATTCTGAAAAAGTGGAGTCATAGCCTGAATGTCTTGAATCCTCTGTAGAGGCAGGAAGGCATGACTCACAGTAGTGTTCAGTACTGTCCCGATGAACAGGTTGCACTGAGAGGGCAACAGGTAAGATTTGGGTACGTTTATCGAAAAACCCAAGTCGAACAACACTATTAAGTTGTTCACTATAGCTTTATCTATAAATCTGTTTGTGCATATGCCTAGTAATTTCAGCAGAAAATGCGCACTTTGTAAGCCAGTGTGTGTTATGGGTATTTTCAGTTAAGCTAAATTACGCTCGCCTTATCGCCCTTGCAGCCAGGTGGGTTGTGTAAGTTTGTAACTTTACATGTGTGTCGTGGTTCCAAAGCTGGGAAACACTGGAGTGGAGCACAAAGGGTCACAACAATTAAAACACATTGGTCATTCCCATTAGCCAAGAAATGGCAGGTATCTGTACATATTGTTCTCCTCATGTCCACCATCTCAAAAGCTTTACATCCATCTTTCAGATGGGGAGGGGCTTGCAGGCAATAAGGCCATGTAATGAAGCAGAATCTAAGGGTACAGACCCCTTCCCACCAGATCGCACTAAGATGTTAGAGTGGTGGGATTCACAATGCTACAGGCGTCATATTCACCCATACAGGAGCAGAAGGGTACATTGCAGGAATCTGTGTAAACAGAGTGGGGGCCAGTCCTATAGAAGATGTGCATCTGGTAAACATGCGTTTCGGGACTAGCCCTTCGTCAGGGGGATTTTCCTAAACAAAATGAGAAACAGGAAAGTGAGCTTAAGTCCAAGCGCAACGGAATGCATAGAAAAACGCGTGACTGCAAAATGTGAATAGAGGGTGCGAGAATTTGCAGAATCACTGGGAGTAATCCATCTCGTGATTCTTGTGCTCGGTGCTAAAAGAATACAAGAAGCTAGTGCCAATTAGAAGAGGAAGCGTGACAAAAATAGTGCGGGGCGGCGTCCAAAGTTTTGAAAATAATGCACTCCCATACAATGGGAGGTCAGTGGGTAGAGATAAGGCTATTGGTTGGCCCCAAGCAAAAACCTGAAGGGTAAATAAAGCTGTGGTTAAAGAAGAGAACAGCAGTCCCCAACTTCCGGGGAGGTCCTTGAAAAGTCATACAGAAGGGTAAATAAAGCCATGTACAAGCCCATCAAGCCGGAGGGGTTGGTTCAACTCAAATTCAAATCAAATAAGAAGAGCTTTGTAAATTAGGCGTGGCCTCCTTTGTGCTAACAACACACAGTAACCACGACAGGGACGCGGCACACCTTTCATAGGTAGATAGGTAAATGGTCCAGCTAGAAGGACTGGTAACTGCAGGTTGCAGGAGGTTATGGAGCCTGCAATAACTTGAAGGGTAAATAAAGCTGTGGCTTAAGAAGAGAACAGAAGATCTCCCTTCCGGGGAGGCCATCGCATTCCTACAAAAAGGAAAATAAAGTCAGGTACAAGTCCGCCGAGCAGGATGGCATGGTTCAACTCAAATTTAATATTAAATAAGAAGGGCTGGGTAAATTAGGCGTGGCCTTTTTGTGTAACACCACATGGTACCGCGATAGGGACGTGGCACACCTGTCAGAGGTAGATAAGGAAATGGTGTACCTAGAAGGACTAACGGCAGGTTGCAGGTGGTTATGGAGCACGCCATGGTGGGGATGCCCCAGATATGACGGCGGCCACAACCTGGGCATTGGCGGAGTTACAGGACGATCCGGAGGCTGATTGGTACAAAGGGGTTCCCTTTCAGGAGCACAGAGTGGTGCCTTATGCCAAACCCCAGGAGTCTTTACAGCAGGACCCTGGATGAAAACGTCGGCTCCCCGCTAGTCCTTTGGGTGGTTGTAAGCCCGAGCAACCGAGGGCTGGCCTTGTAACACTCCACCCTAAAAAAGCGTGAGTAAAGTTATGGACTGGTGGTCCGTGGTATTTAAGGGGGATAATCCTCACATAAACTGTAGCACCAATTGGGTTGGCCACAGTGCAGTTTGGCTCATCAGACGGGCAGGGCAGATTAGGTTAGTCACCGCTGCCTGCCCTTGGATTCCATAAATTAACCCACCACGTTGGCATACTTACTTCTTGTTTGAAATAAACCTACAGCAAACGGTTTTCCAACAAAATATGTGTGGACGGATTATTTTGTGCTGTGCGACCAATTACTGCTAAACAGCGGGGGGGAGGAGGGGGGGGTGTTGCTCATGTTGACACTATGCGTTTGAACATTGGGATCTGTCCCCCCTGTGCGCCATTCTATACTATGGAGAATTACGCACAGTGCCAGTAGGTGCCTGGTGGAGATGTCACATGACGTTCTCACTCAGAACCGGCCCTTGCTCCAATAGCGCCCTGGTCGGAAAGAAATGTTCTTCCCTTGCAGCTCCTGGAGAATAAATTGAGGCAGCATCCACTTTTCACTGGTCAGTCTCTAGCTAGCTACATCAAAGCAGTGACTTGCCCAGGGACACACATCTCCACACCTCCCCTCACTCAGCTCAACCGAATCACCTTAGCTTTGTCTGTCTGGTTCCAAGTATTTCGGAAGGAATCCGGTGTTGATCTGTGTCAGCTGGGAGTTGGAGGTAGATGGGAGGGAAGGTAGGGGGCTGATAGGGGGCTGAAAACACGTTAAAAACGATTGTTAGCACTTAACGAAATCACAGGCGCCAAGGAAGACGGGCGTTGCTGTTTGCGGGATCTTTGTGCTGGCAGTTCTTTCGCCCCTTTGAAAATTGGCGCCAGGGTATGTGCCCAGCTCGCCCATGCCTGCTTTTATGGCTCGGTTTGAATTCTCTTCATTCCACTGCTTCAACGCCCCCTGAGACCAAGGGTGCAAGGGCAGCGCCAGTGGTGTCAAAGGGCTAGGCAGGTTTAGCAGTTGATGCAGCTGGCTTCCCCTATTCCACCCTCTGATTCTCTCTCCCTGGGCAGTGTGCTAACATTGACGGGTTTTAACACTGACACGTTGACATCTAGTGGCCACAGTGCAGATGGCAGCTCGTTTGTAAATTCTTTAGCCTTCAATACTCTCTGCATGATCAAGTCTGATTATTTCGCTTCTTAGCTGCGTACTTTTTTCAAATTTTATTTGGGTGCACTTAGTTTGTAGCAATGGACAGTAAACCATACAGGATGTAAACATATTTAAAAAATCAACGCTTCTTTACTGTTCAGGGGTATTCCTATTCACGTTGGACCATCTGCGTGTTTCTAGATTATTTTCTTGTTTACGGAGCAGATTTGAACAGATTTTGCTAAATATGTGTAGTTGATGCAGTGGTTATCTCAGACCCATGTGTGTAAGCACCCGCAAGCGCCCAAAACTGAGAAGAAAATAAAAGTGCAACATGCGTGCAGCCTGTTTCCAAGACCGGCCTCTGAGGCTGGAATTACTGAAACGTTACTGCACAGACAGCTTCGTTAACCAATTAGGAGCCATGGTCCTTGCCGATAACTCTGACGGAGGTGGATTTAAGGTGTTTTACAAATTGGATCCATGTGGGCTACCAGCTGTCTGTCTTCAAGTGGAATTTTACAATTCGGCCCTTTTTCCCTCTCCGAGCTCAGATAACAAAGTAATCCTATAAAACCTTAGCAAGGGATGACATTGTGCACTTTGTCGCATTATGATGACGGCCAAAAGATTTGGCAGAGCCGTTAGGGGTGGGATATGTCCAGCTCTTTCTCCCCAACCAAAGGTAACAAGTGGCGATTGTGCCGTTGGAATCAGCCAACCATCCCTAGGGTGTCATTCTGGAATCCACCGTTGTCCACCATTTCATTCCTGTGTGCGCCCACTGACAAATTTAATTGAACAAAATTCGGATGTACGCTATTGACGTCTCAGATCTAGCCTAAAAGCTCTTCATTTTCCTGAAAACATGTGGGTGTGTGTGTGTACCCCTGTAGTGCCCAGAAGAGACCCATAGGCCACGAGTCCTCCTACCCTCAGATGGATCACTGACAGAGTATAGAGAAGAATATCGAGCTGCCAGAATATCGAGGTAAAAATATTGAGTGACAGAATATCAACTTCCTATCTACAAACAGGTAAGTACCAAAATATCGAATCCTAAATAGCGTTGTCAATAATATAGTTTTCTAAAATATTGACTTTTTTAAATGTCTTAAAAGTAATATAAAATTAATTAAATAATAAATATAAGTAAAACATGCTTAAAAATAATTTTAAAAAGTTCAAATTAATAAATATTAAATGTAATGTTAAAAAAACATGCATTTTTATTTTTATTACATATTAACTTAATAATATTAAAACATAATTAATATTTGTAATTATAAAAGACATAATTTAAAATATTATTACATATATATATATATATAAACCTATCATATAATTATAAAAATAAATTATATATAATAATTTAAAACATTTTAAATAATTGTTTTTTTAAAATAATATTTGACACTACATTAAATATAACAATACTGAAAACGTTGCATAGCGTAGTGGATAAAATAACTATTTATACTCCAACGAGTGGTACAGTAGGGAAAGTGTTGGATAGCGAGTGGATAAAAATTACTATTCCCACTTAAGCGAATGGAACAGTAGAGAAAGTGTTGGATACCGGGTGGGTAAAAATTACTATTCCCACTCCAGTAAGTGCAACAGTAGGGAAAGTGTTGGATAGCGGGTAGGTAAAAATTACTATTCCAACTCCAGTGTGTGCAACTGTAGGGAAAGTGTTGAATAGCGGGTGGGAATAATGTACTATCCCCACTCCACCAAGTGTAACAGTAAGGAAAGTGTTGGATAGCGGGAAGGTAAAAATTACTATTCCCACTCCAGCGAATGCAACAGTAGGGAAAGTGTTGGTAGCGGGTGGGAATAATTTAATATTCCCACTCCACCAAGTGTAACAGTAGGGAAAGTGTTGGATAGCGTAGGGGAATAATTTAGTATACCCACTCCTGCAATATAATTAACATTGATTAACAAGTAATTTTTTTTTTTTAAATTAATTTACCTCCCACCATTTTCCCCTGTAAACGTCACCGACAATATTGTAAAATATTAATACATTAACATAATTAATTAACTAATTACAATTAACAATAAAATTAATAACCATCACATCTAAATTAATTCACAAAATTAACACTATAAAATAACTTTAATAAATATAATATAAAAATAATAAAAATTACATTAAAACTAATGTACTTCCTACCCTGCTCCCCTATCACCCACTCCTAAAGAAAAGTACACAATTAACATATTTACAAATTAGTTATTAACAATTAATATCTAATGAATTATTAATTAATAAAAAATAACACAAACATAATTATCACTTCATTATTAATTGTTATTAATCAATTTTTAAATAATTAATAAAAAATTAATTAACTTACTTAATATAAATTATTAAATACTAAATTATTAATCAACAAAATAATTAATTAATTAATTTCAATTAAATTACTTCCCACCCTATCCCCCTATAAACCCACAACCCGCTACAGAATTAAATTACGCAAAAATGAATTAGCATATAATTAATTAATTCTAAATAATTCTTAAAAAAAATATATTATAATTAAATTACTTCCCACCCTATTCCCCTATAAACCCACAACCCGCTATGGAATTAAATTATGCAAAAATTAATTAACATAAAATTCATTACTTTTAAAAATTCAAACATACTTTACAAAAATAATACATACTTTTAACACATATACTAACACTTAAAACACTAAAAAAAATCGATATTTAACAACTATATTATGACTGTCGATATTACTAACCTCGATATTATTAAAGCCGATATTTCTTTCCTGCATTTCGATATTCTGCACCACTATATTTTTGTAAGACGATATTTTGGCAACTCCATATTTAAAATTCGATATTTTGGCAACTCCATATTTAAAATTCGATATTTAGGGCCTCATGTAGGTAGCCATATACCGGTCGGTAACGGCCGATTTTCGGTAATTATACCGTTACCGACCGGTATATTGGCTATTGGTATGTAGGGGGTCAATTTCTGAAATCGGAATTTACCGAATCGGTAAAACTACCGAATCGGTAAAATTACCGAATCGGTAACGTTACCGATGTGGTAATTTTACCGATTCGGTAATTTTACCGAATCGGTAAATTCCGATTTCAGAAATGATATGTAGGGGGAGTGTGTGTGTGTGTTTATGAGTCGGTATTTACCACCAACTTTTAGTTGGTGGTAAATAATTAATGTATGTTTGTATGCATTTGGAAGCGCGTAGCAGTGTGCAATGTGGCATACATACATGCCCTTAGGGCATGTATGTGTGCCACATGTGCACACATGGCCGAATCAGGGGTGCAACAGGGTGTCAATGTGACACCCTGCCACCCTTGCATTTTCTCCACCATTACCGAATCGGTATTTACCGATTCGGTAATGAGGCATACCTTCCCCTCAATGGGAAGGTATGCCTCATTACCGAATCGGAAAATACCGATTCGGTAATTACCGAATTGTAACGAATCGGTAAAAAATACCGACTCATTACCTACATACGAGTTACCACTTCTAAAATACCGATTCGGTATCGTTCGGTATTTTAGAAGTGGTAACTCGTATGCTACCTACATGAGGCCCTTAGACTGTTCACCCCTCAGATATCGGTCTGACCCTCCAACGTAAAAGTCTACTTTGTGGACAGTCTTAGCTCAAGCACCTCGTGGCCTTGGACTAATACACTGGCCAGCACAAGCGGGCGGGTCAGGCCCTGTGCCTGTGTTCCATCTTGGGGGCAGCCAAGGATTGGCTCACTCCTCTTTGGGACTGCTTCGCATTAATGACCTTTAGGCAGGTTCACCTACTGAAACTTTGTTATGACTTTTACTTCTCTAGTCAAGTTTAACCATCACCTCTGCAGTCTGCCAAATCCATTGCCAACCCCAGTGAGCTGATCTACAGAACTCTCACTAAACCATTCAGTCAGCATTAGTGACTGATGGTGTGTATAAAGGGCAGAGACACGTAATCAATGGGAGGTTATAACCTGCACTTACTGGACATTTTTTAGTTCATTAGAAATCATTTGAAATACCCAATATCGATCACAGATGGGATTCAGTGGATACCTGTACTTTTCAGTAAACATTAGAGACAATGTTGAGTTAAATGTGTTGGAAAATGGCCCTCTCTGAAGGGTAACCCTACATTTTTTGCCTTCCTCCTCCTCTTTTTGCTGAATTGTTTTTTTTGGACTTTAGGACTCTGAGCACTTTACCACTTCTGACCAGTGCATGTGCTTTGTCCTCTAAACATGGTATCATTGGTATAATTGGTTTACACCTGTTTGGCTTATGTAATATACTTGTAAGTCCCTTGTAAGGTGATATTCCAAAACCCACAGCCTACAACCCAGGGCCTATAAATTAAATGCTACTAGTGGGCCTGCAGCACTGACTGCGCTAACCATACAGTTAGAGCTGTAGACATGTCCCAGGTCTGCCACTGCGGAGCCTTGTTTGCAGCTTTACTCTCATTTTGACTTGACATTTAAAACTCTTTGCTAAGCCTTAAACTTCCCTTTTATACACATAGGTCACCTCTTAGGTAGGCCCTAGGTAGCCCATGAGGCAGGGTGCTGTATAAGTAAAAGGTAGACATGCCCAGGTAGTCAAAAACACCAACATTTGTTTTTCACTTATGTGAGTCCTACTCCTCTTATAGGTTAACACTGGGAAATCCTTAATACACTTTTAAGCTGTGATTCCTGTTTAGAAAGTAGAGTAGCTGTATCATTTTTATATCTTTATAACGGTAATGATAAATACTATCTACTGGTTACGTTGGGTTTAAAACGTTTTGAAAACAGGCAGCAATTTACAAAATACAGTGAGGATACATTAGATACCATGCTACATAATGGCACATACAATTCATCAGACCCCAATTGGAAGGAATGGTTAGTTAGGCCACTAGACACACACTAATGTCAGGCACGATTCCGAGATGACTTTAAGGGATTTAAAACAAGCAGGCCTGACATGCGGTACGTGCAATCTGAACACTCGGGTGGTGACAACTAACAGTGTTAGGAAGTTGTGCCTTGACTGGCTAAAGACCTCAACACTGTCTCAGGTGAAACAACACTTGTCCCTTCTATCTGATGACCTGGAACTCAGAGACCTTTCGTTCGGTTCTCATAAATGACATCAAAGACGCTTCTTGTATGTAATTTACAATGAAATATGGAAAATATCTTACATGGAAGCTGCTGAAAGACTGTGCGAAATTGACAGGGCTAATTTAGAAAAAGCTGTAGCAGTTGTTGACAACAGTATGGCCTCCTTGTCCTCTAGAATATACTCTTTGGGAAACATAATGCAATCGGCAATAGACATTTTTCAACAAGACATGTCCGCATTACTACATGGGCAGTCACAGCTTCGATCTATTCCACTATTGAGCTGGACATTGCAAACACAACTTTCTGCCCGCATGGCAGCATATCAATGCCACACGTCTGTTTTCCCGGTACCACCTTACAAAACTGCAGATATTCATGGCACGCAAAGATGCAACATACACTATGTCACACATTGAAAAACAAGAGGCGTTACCTTTCACTGTTCCTGAAACCTCATCCATGGATTGGATAATCCATGGGTATATCACCCTGCCGATTTTCACATGTCATTTTCAGTACTGTCTGCAGTAACTCTGCGTGTGCAGATACAAAGCATGGAGTAAGGGCTTGTACATAACTATTGGGAGTTACCTTTCAAATTCCGGTTTGGAAATAGGGAAACTGAAATGTTTCTCAGCAGTTGTGACTGGAAGAACACTTTAAGCGGATCCTTAGAGTGCAAGGATGTTTCTCTTCACGGGGCCTGTAAATGCTTCCATGGAAAACTTATCTTGCTACATGAAAAGGGTCCCCAGTGGCTGTAATATGTCCTGCTTTCAGATTGCTCACTGATGGGAATTACCTGATGCTGAACAGTCAAGGTTGCTGTAGGATGAAACCAGAGTAGCCTATCTGGTCACAGTTTCTTCTATTGTTACTTCTTGTCCCAAAGTATGTTTCCACCTACCGGTACAGTTAGGGAGAAGACGGTTTGGCCTTCAAAGTCTTTCTAATGTGCAATTTGATGCCCTGAGCAAACTGAAAGCCTTTCTATTTCAGAAAGATGTGGCCTTAACATCTACTAAGGAGACGTTTGATATTCAAATTGCAAGGTCCTCTTTGGAGATACAGTCACTATTCGGTACTAACTTCCCACGACATTTTGGAGAGCTGGTGCACCACATTTTTACCGTGTCTAATGCAGCGAGAATAGCACACTTTAAAAAAAGCATAGCTGTGTGTTGGTTAGCACCTGAATTTTCAGAGCCATTCCATTCTTCGTACATTTTTGGAGGTCTTCTGCTGGTCCTGTTCCTCATTGTAGGCACTGTGATTTTAATATTTCTGCTCTGCAATGGATGTCTCATTGCAAGAGCACATGGAGCTGGCACTACTTCAAGTGCTACTGTGCTGTGAATGCATGGTACATTGCTTTGGTGCACATTTGCTTCGAGAACTGCTTCAGCATTGATTCTTATAATTTCAGCCTGTCTGGCTTCACTAGGTGCAGCCCATGTTCCGCTGTCTGCTGTGCACTTTTGAGTGTGTCCTGGACTTGTGTCTAGTAATGCAATTGATTGAGCCTTCGGACACAAATGTGCTAGTGGACATCTTAAAGGCCCATTTGTATTGCTGTCCACTGCGTATTCCATCACTCCTGGCTGCAATTTACAAGTGTTCCTGGAATACTCCTGCTCCTGGTGAGTTCGATTTTGGCTCTAGTTTGACAACCTCCATTGGCTATGGCCACTCCCTTAGTGGCTGCTGTGAGGGCTGGATGAGAACACATTTTCTCTGTAAACCTGCTCCGAGATGTGCCTTTGGGATCACCATCTGGGGTTGCTGGGAATAAAAATGTTTCAACTACCTCTCGGAACACATAAACATTTGGCTATTCTGTTTGGTTGGATCTTTTAATTTGGCCTGTATTTAACATCTTAAATTGTTTTTAAATTTGTTTTGTTTGGCTTTTATGATTGTTAATGAATGTTGTGCGTTTTGGCTTTTAAATGGTATGAATGCCTTTTAAATACATTTTTTAGATAGCTTTTAAAATCTTTTTTTATATACATATGCTGTAGCAATAATTGAAATAACTTTCTTCCTATTAGATAGCTAGTTAGTTGACTTATGTTTGAGGACTGGGTGTCACGTGGCTCAGTTAGGCCCGGGGAGAAATGCTGCCATATCCTAAGTTGCCTTCTCTTTTGCACAATGGCTTTTGACACATATTTGCATGCATGACAGTGCAGGACTATTTTCCATGAAACTATATTTGCTTACAAATTCCACTTTGTAAGTACACCATCACAACACCTTGAACATCTTGTGCAAGGTCTGAACAGTCATTGTGCAGATGTGATTGTTATTCGTCCATGAGACAATGCAGCTATCAATAGATCATAAATGATGGCAGCCTGACTAAGGTCTCAGCTCAGGAGAAAGGATGCTTTTTGTTATAAATAAACAAGCATTTCTGGGTTTAGGCTGAGGAGCACTTGCTGTCATTGCTAGGTTACGACTCGCTACATGCTGAAACCTCAGCCCAGCTACTTGCTGATCCCGTTGTGAGAAGACATTTCCAACCTGTGACCAAGATGGGATGATACATACTTTGCCTTCAGGTAACATGGGTTGGATCATCCAAAAGGGGATTCTTGATAGAACATACACACACTCCTTAGACACCTAGGTTAGGGAATGCATAATAGGAGTACGCTAACTAGATATTGTTTTATATGCTTGCATTTTTACATTTTTTTTTATCAAGATGGTGGAACTGTTCATTCTGTTCACTGGCCTTATACGGCTATTTACTTTTATCTGCTTCTGTCTATTGATCATTGCAGCATATATATTCTATACAAGAATTACAATGGTTCAATACATATTGAAGATGCCACTCTGTTAATTTTTTGGATATTCCTCAGAGAGAGAGCACAAGTGACTGAGCGAAAGGGTTCTAGATCTGTTACCATGATTCCTGGGGAAGTCAAGTTTGTCATGTTGTGTGGTTGCCCAAGCCATTTGCTACCTGTCTGGGCTTAGGGGTGCTTCTGGTGGCACTGTGAGCTAGCTAACATATCCTAAGGGGGTGCTCATAATCAGTAGGGCACCATCCCAAAGTGTTGCCCAACAAACATGCAGTGTCTACTGGAAGGTAGTAACTACACAACAGGAGAACTGGGAGAGGAGGATGCCACAGGTACCCTGATAGTTCAATTTTCTGGGGGTACCACTCACCAAACAGAGGGTATAGAACCCCAGATGGAGATGAAGGGGGAGGAAGAACTCACCTCTGACTCTTGTTCAGCCCAAGGGTACACACCCTGAGTTGAAGGACCAATTTCAGGATACACCCCGTCAGAACTGGTAGATGGTGTAGTAGAAATAGGATGCAAGACTCCTAGGGCTTTTGCCCCCCATTCTGAGAAACCACAGAGACCTCTGGACGGCCTAGTGCCTGGCTGTTGACACTGACAGCTGTCAGTGGCTTCTTTTAGTTGCTGAACTTATGGAGAGAGTTTTCCTTGGGTTGGAAACAGAAATCAGACACAAGAGGTAGGATGGGTCACATTACACTGTTGGGATGGTGGTACTGTCTACCTACTGGGATGCGTCTGTGAGCAAATTAAGTTTAGGTGCTGCATAGATGAGGTCCACAGTTAAAGAGAAAGATTCCCCATGACTTAGCTCATTGGCCGCTGAGAGAATAAACTGAGTGATCCAACTGAGTTCAGAGCGGCGTAGAACTGCCAAGAATCCATGCACTAGTCGGCCATTGTCCATGTTCTATCACCCTAAGCAGGGAAGTCCATCAATGCATTGATTAGTTTACCCTGGCTTTAGGCTTGAGGGGGATCATGTTGGAAAATAGCCCTCTTTGAAGGGCCACCCCAAACAGTTCGCCTTTCTCCTCCTCGTTTTGCTGAATTTTTTTGGGGGGGTTTTAGGACTGTGAGCACTTTACCACTTCTGACCAGTGCTAAAGTGCATGTGCTCACGCCTCCCAACATGGTAATAATGGTTTACACCTGTTTGGCGTATTTAATTTACTTGTAAGTTTTTTTTAAAGTGGTATACTATATACCCAGGGCCTTTAAATTAAATGCTACTAGTGGGCCGGCAACACTGATTGTGCCACTCACACAAGTAACCCTGCACGCATGTGTCAGGCCTGCTACTGCAGAGTTTGTGTATACAGTTTTACTGCCATTTTGCCTTGGAATGTAAAACCCTTTGCCTAGCCTTGAACTACTCCCCATTTATTATGCATAAGTCACCCTAAGGTAGGCCCTAGGTAGCCCATAAGGCAGGGTGATGTATATGTAAAAGGCAAGACGTGTACTTTTAAGTTTTGAATGTCCTGGTAGTGAAAAACACCTAAATTAGTTTTTCACTACTGTGAGACCTTTTCCTCTCATAGGTTAACAATGGGAATTCCTTAGTGTACTTTTAACCTGTAATTCCTAATTACTAAGGAATGTCTGTGTCATGTTGTTTATCTTTGGAATGGTAATAATAAATCCTCTTTCCTGGTAAAGTTGGATTTAAGATTACTATTTTAGGAATGCCACTTTTAGAAAGTGGACATTTCTCTGCTCTTACAGCTCTGTGTTCCTGCAGCCTGTCGCCAATACATGTCTGGTGTGGGCGACAGCTGCACTTTGTGCATTCGCTCTAGACAGCCACACGCACAGGAAAGTTAGATGTGTCTGAGCACTCATCTGCATTCTGCTGACTCTTCCTGGGCAGGAAAACAGGTAGGAGCTGACACTCCTGTATAGGCAGTGTACTATGACCACACAAAAGGCTTATTACCCCCTACAGCTAGTGTGGAGTCAGGGCTGGGAAGAAACTGCTTATGTGTATTTCAAAGACCCATCTTTGAAGTCAACCCCCACTTCAAAGGGTTAACTGGACATAAGTACTGGGGCTCAGACCCCACTAAAGCAGACACTTCTGGACTTGTAACTGAATTCTGTAAGAACTGCTGTCCTGCATCAAGAACTGGTTACATCATACAGGGGCGGAAAATGATACTCATTCTCCTAATTGGGGCACTTCAATTCTCATTTAGTTTTCAAACCGAGCCATCTGATTCAATCATGTTTTAGGCTCTAAAATGAGGGAACCATGATTGAACGAATTACAATTGAAAACTGAACGGGGACTAAAATTAATAAACAGATACATGAGAAATCACGCAAGCAGCAAGGCAAGGTCTTTTACCTTTGTGCTGCAAAGTATCTCTGCGGCATCCGCAGCTACGCTAGCATTAGAATGGGGAGATTAAGTAGTTTAACGTGGGATCAGCATGCATGCAGAACGTCTCGAGTCAGAGAAGCTGGCTCTAAAGTATTTTAGGTTTGTCACATGGGCCTCTCACTGCCTTCGTGGTCTAAGAGCGTTGTGCTGAAACTTAAAAGTTAATTGTGTATTATGTAACATGGCTGGTGAAAAATATGAACCAGAGATTGTGTTCAAGCATAAAAATCTATAAGATGAGCCCACCGTCATATTAGCTCAATTTTCGTTCATAATTAATTAAGGAACCGCTTACTAAAGGACATCTGTATTATTCCTAACTTCATGATAATTGGATTTGCAAGGTCTTAAAATAATCACAAGGAGTACGCCATGTTTAAGGATGGAAAATATCCATTATTGGATAACAACGGTTACATAATTGGACATAGATCTACATGAATTTTCAATGCAATTTTTAAGAGACACTCAGTCTTCCCTTATTTTCGCCCTTCCATTGCTGGCAATCACCCATAAAATAGCAGTAGCGTCATCCTGTATACACAAATCTCAGTGTTAACAGTATAACAAACACTTAGCAATAGCGAAATAAATGCAAAGTTGACATAAACACATCATATATATTTACAAAAACATTTCATAATCCCCTCATGATACTACACCATTTAACACATTAGCTGACCATCTACCCTACCAATAGTGACATATTAATGCTCACTAACTCATGGGCTTAATGTGTGCCGTGACTGAGGTGATTAGCAATGTAACAATACCAGCTCTGTTTACAATAGTATCAACCATTCCTTAAAAGGGCCACCTGTCGGGAGATCTCCTCCTATTCATTGAGCCCATGAACCACAGTTTCCAAAATATGGATCCACTTGCATTCACGCAAGTTTAGAATACTGGCCAAACTACCTACCCTCGGGTTCAAACTGATCTTCTTGACTACTAACCGTCTCAGGCTTTCCGCTGGGTGTTTAAAGGTATTTAAATGTTCAACAATATTGAAATGTTCAACAAGGGGTCACCCCTTGCATCTAATTCTGATGATATTTTGTAGTATTCGCACTTTCACCTTTTGATGAGTCTGACCAACGTATAAAAACCCTCAAGGGCCCCGCTATTGCAATTCATGTGCCCCATTAATATAAAGTTATGTTCATTGTGGCTAAAAGTCTTGGTCTCTAATGTCAGATAGATAGATATGTTTATTTGCACAATTAATTAAAATCATTGCAATTCATACAAAAAGAACAGAAAAGCACTTTACACTCTCAATTGAGCACTATATATATATATATATTATCTACTGGCGGTCGCCAGTAGATAGTTATAGTTAGGACCTATTTTCCATAGGAAATCCGCAACATTCTATTCCCAATAAGTCTGGCGCCGGTTGCCGAACTTTTGGCCGGCTCCGCTCTGCTCCTACCCTGAAAGTTTCGTGGTGATTCGTCAAGCGGGGGCCGAGAAAAAAGAAGGGTCCCAAAACGCGTTTTCCCCATGCAATTTTCCATAGGATCTGTTGTCGCAGCTACAGCCCGAACCGCCGAACAGAATGACACCAAATTTGGCAAAGAGGTAGTCCTCAGTTCAGACTCGTGCCTTTTGCATAAATGGTGTGAATCTGTTCAGTAGTTCCTGAGAAAAATAGGGTAAAAAAGTTAGTGATATCTATGGCCGAGGAGGATCCGCGCACCCTACCCGCACCGTAAGCGCATCCTCCCCGAACCGAGCGCGCACCCTCCAGATCGCGCGCTGAATGCTAATTGGCTGTCGAGTGTCTGTCTACATTCGAAAACAGGAACTGTTGGTGGCCATTTTCTGCCTCGGTAGAAGCGAGGCTGAAGAAGCAAGGGGAATAAGTGTGTAAAACATATAAAGGGGGCAGAGTGGAAATACTCTGACCCTCTAGAGGTGCTTAAGGGGTCGGGCCCCCTTTTAAAAAAACACAATAAAACGGAAAAATGCGCGCAGGGTGTGCGCATCCTAACGCGTTGGGTGCGCGGATTCTCTCGCGTTGGGTGCGCGGATCCAAGGAAAAAAAGATTTACATTTTTGGGAGATAAAGATCAAGCCTAAGTGTTTTGTTCTTGAGTGGCTCTAAAAAGAGCCGTTGTGTTCATTGAGAGTTTTTGGTACTTATAAGTAAGTACCTATGCAGAGTCTAAAGTTGTTGAGGAAGACTCTGTTTCCTTCATCAGTAAAGTGTACTCCATCTCTCCTATACATCCCTTGCATATGAAAGCGCAGATTGTTATTGTAAATGGACCCCATTCTATAGTCTCGGAGAAAAGCAGAAACAGATTTATTCACATGTTTCCTAGCTTTCTCAATTTGTGGACAAAAATGATCGGACTAGTTCCATTTCTTTCTTTGGCATATGTTAGAGTACACAAAGGCAGTTTTGGGGAAAAGTGAAATCAGTTCTGCAAAGTTGTCCTTCATAAGGATTTCCAGACCTACCCCAGTCAAAGTGCCTAGGTCATTGCCACCACAGTGTACTATTATGAGGTCAGGGTGTTGGATATGCATGAAGGATTTCACCAATGGCATCAATTGGCGCCACTTTAACCCTCTCTGTCCAATCCATTTAATTTCTACATTTGGCAAACCTAGGTCTTTGTGAATGCCTTTGTTTTCTGCATACCTTTGGCTCCAGAAAATATAGCTGTGTCCCACAATCCACACTCTAAGCATCTTGAAAGGAGGTCTGGATGCACTCAGATGGTCTCTGTAAATGAAATGGCAGTTTGGAAAGTAAGATGTTTCTAAAATGGTGGCTAAGACGCAGTTTTGAAAAAAGACAAGAAACCATTGGTTGTTTGACAACCTTCTACACTGAAAGGTGGGGTGTATATTTCTTTTTTTTAAACGTATGATTCTTATTGGTTAACAAAAACTGATTGTAAGGAACATTATATATGATAAGCTGATATGTTGAAAAGTCAAGCACACTTGCTGTCTTGATTAGCAACATTGTGTGCTGAACTTGTGACCTGTGTGCTCAGCACAGTGTTCCATGATCTGTTTCAATGGTAACGGGCAGAAGGCAGATTGGGGGAAGGTTTTAAATTTATGTCATTTGGAAAGGGTTGAAATGTTTAACCAATAGAAATGTGTGTTTGCTTTTGAATTTATGTGGGAAGGAATGTGATTTGATGTTTACATGTATATGTGTGGGAAATGAGAGGGAAACTTTGCCATTCTTTTGTTCTGCTGAGACGTGCACAGTGCAGAGATTCTGTATAAGAAAATCTGGTGTGTGACTGACATACTTCTTAATCTACAAAACAACTTGAAAGGTGAGTTTTTTAATTGTGAGGGGATGTATGTGGTCTATTTTGATTTTAATCAGACTAATGTGTTTCTCCTGCTAAAGTTCAGGGTGTACTTTTTTTGGTCTAGAATCTTATTGTCAGTGTGTGTGCATTTAGAAACCATTCTGTGATAAGCATTTGTGTTTTTCATGTGTTTGCAGACAGATAACTGTGCTGTTTTCATGTTTTGGTAGAATTAGAAACCAGTCATTTTTTATGTATTTGCAAAATGAGTCACGTTTCTACACTAAAATGCAGTACTCCTAGATTATGAAATGTGTTTTGGTACAGTGCAAGGGATAGTGATGTTTGTCTAGAGTCACACAGTGAGTCTGTGTGCATTTAGGAATCATTTTGAGAAAAACATTTTGGTACTAATGTGTAGTCGAAAATGTTCTGCAATGTGTGCAATCACCTTATATCTTGTAGACTAGTAAATGTATATTCTACAAGGGATATTTGTTTGTCTGCAATCACACTGTGAGTCTGTGTGCATTTGGTCAACTATTGTGAGAAAAGCATTTGGTAATATCATGTATTTGCTGGCAGATAACTGCTTTAAAACCTGTTTTGTTATCAAGTTTTAGTAGCATTAGAGGCCAATCATTGCTTATGCAATTGCAAAATGAGTCAGACTTTCACAGTAGTGTGCAGTACTGAGATATGTAGAATGTGTGCATTCACCTTACCCCTTCTAGACTAGTGATTGTGTCTTGGTAAAGTACAAGGAAGAGTGTTGCTTGTCTAGAATCACACTGTGAGTCTGTGTGCATTTGGGAACCACTGTGAGAGAAGCATTTGGGAACTTCATATCTTTGCATACACATAACTGCTTAAAAACCTTTCCTGTTCTCAAGTTTTGGTAGAATTAGAAGCCAGTTATTGCTTATGTATTCGGAAAATGAGTCAAGCTTTGACACTAAAGTGCAGTAGTGAAATATGTAGAATGTGTGCAGTTACTTTACCTCTTCCAGAGTAGTGAATGTGTTTTGGTAAAGTACAGGGGATAGTGGTTGTTGTCTAGAATCACACTGTGAGTCTGTCTGCGATTGGGTAAGCATTGTGAGACAAGAATTTGGAAACATTGTGTATTTGCTCACAGATAACTGTTTTAAAACCTGTCATGTTAAGTTTTAGTAGCATTAGAAGCCAGTCATTGCTTATGCATTCAAAAAATGAGTCAGGCTTTGACACTAAAGTGTAGTACTGAAATATGTAGATTGTGTGCAGTCCCCTTACGCCTTCCAGAGTAGTGAATGAGTTTTGGTAAAGTCCAAGGGATAGTGTTGCTTGTCTAGAATCACACTGTGAGTCTGTGTGCATTTAGGCACCACTGTGAGTGAAGCATTTGGTAACATTGTGTATTTGCTGACATATAACTGTTTTAAAACCTGTCATGTTGTCAAGTTTTAGTAGCATTAGAAGCCAGTCTTTGCTTATGCATTGATAAAATGAGTCATGCTTTGACACTAATGTGCTGTACTTTAATATGTAGATTGTGTGTAGTCTCCTTACCCCTTGCACAGTAGTGAATGAGTTTTGGTAAGCTGCTAGGGATAGTGTTGCTAGTCTAGAATCACACTGTGAGTCTGTGTCCATTTGGGAACCACTGTGAGAGAAGCATTTGGTAACATCGTGTATTTGCTGACAGATAACTATTTTAAAACCTGTCTTTTTGTCAAGTTTTAGTAGCATTAGAAGGCAGTTTTTGCTTATGCTTTGATTAAATGAGTCAGGCTTTGACACAAAAGTGCAGTCCTGAAATATGTAGATTGTGTGCAGTTCCCTTACCACTTCCACAGAAGTGAATGAGTTTTGGTAAACTCCTAGGGATAGTGGTTGTTGTCTAGAATCACACTGTGAGTCTGTGTGCATTTGGGAACCACTGTGAGAGAAGCATTTGGTAACATCGTGTATTTGCTGACAGATAACTGTTTTAAAACCTGTCATGTTGTCAAGTTTTAGTAGAATTAGAAGCCAGTCTTTGCTTATGCATTGTTAAAATGAGTCATGCTTTGACACTAATGTGCTGTACTTCAATATGTAGATTGTGTGTAGTCTCCTTACCCCTTGCACAGTAGTGAATGAGTTTTGGTAAGCTGCTAGGGATAGTGTTGCTTGTCTAGAATCACACTGTGAGTCTGTGTGCATTTGGGAACCACTGTGAGAGAAGCATTTGATAACATCGTGTATTTGCTGAGAGATAACTTTTTAAAACCTGTCATGTTGTCAGGTTTTAGTAGCGTTAGAAGCCAGTCTTTGCTTATGCGTTGATTAAATGAGTTAGGCTTTGACACAAAAGTGCAGTCCTGAAATATGTAGATTGTGTGCAGTTCACTTACCACTTCCACAGTAGTGGATGAGTTTTGGTAAACTCCTAGGGATAGTGGTTGTTGTCTAGAATCACACTGTGAGTCTGTGTGCATTTGGGAACCACTGTGAGAGAAGCATTTGGTAACATCGTGTATTTGCTGACAGATAACTTTTAAAACCTGTCATGTTGTCAAGTTTTAGTAGCATTAGAAGCCAGTCTTTGCTTATGCATTGATAAAATGAGTCAGGCTTTGACACTAAAGTGCAGTACTTAAATATGTAGATTGTGTGCAGTATCCTTACCTCTTCTAGACTAGTGAATGAGTTTTGGTAAACTCCTAGTATAGTGTTGCTTGTCTAAAATCACACTGTGAGTCTGTGTGCATTTGGGTAAGGATTGTGAGAAAAGCATTTGGTAACATCGTGTATTTGCTGACAGATAACTGTTTTCAAACCGGTCATGTTGTCAAGTTTTAGTAGCATTAGAAGCTAGTCTTTGCTTATGCATTGATAAAATGAGTCAGGGTTTGACACTAAAGTGCAGTACCATGTACTATTCTCTTCACTGCGCCAGAACGGAAAATTTAAAAGTTTTACCCAGGCACTGTCCTAGCAGTAGTCTGATGATTTAGTCAGTTTCCAAGTACTCATGTTGTGAACCATACATTACCACATAGACTGCTTCAAATGTCTATGCAGTTTGCATGCAGTCTTCTAACATACTATACACTTGTCTTTCACACCTTCAATTCCCTAGTCAGTATCCATACAGTCCAGAAAACATCCGGTCACTCCCTTTGCGCTCCTCTAGTGACCCATTCAGTACCAAGTACTAATCCATTCACTGTGCCAAAAGCCAACCACTTATAAATTCACCCAGTCACTCTCCTTGCTCTACTCTAATCATTCAGTCAGTACCCAAGTACTCATGCAGTGAGCCAGGCCTTAGCACATGGACTGCTTCATACGCCTTTCCACTATGTATGCAGTCCTCTTAACCACCTACACAGTTGTCTTTCACACCTTCAATTCCCCAGTCAGTATTCATACACTTCTAGCAAACATCCTGTTACTTACCCAGTGTGTCTTCTTATAGTACTGTAATCATTCAGTCAGTTAGCATGTAGTTTTTTAGTGAGGTAGGCTTCAGGGCATGAACTGCTTCAAAGTAGTATGCACTAGCATGTAGTGTTTTAACCATCGTCACACTTGTGGTTCAGGGCTATAGATTCTTAGTCAGTTTTTATATAAAATGTTTTTGTACAGTAATGGAATAGTATAAATTTGAAAGTTATTAATATACATTTATTTGTGATTCTTTTTTACAGATACTGTTTTTCAACCTTAAAATAGAGAAATCATTGCAGAAAAAAAAGAAAAGAAACTCAGAAAGGAGCAGGAGTGTCTCTCATCCGTCAGCATTCTTCTCGTGCAAGATTGTTCGGATGAAGGGTCCTTAGGTGCTTCATCATACTTGCCGTGCCGTACGAGTATTTCTTGTTAGGATCCCCTCGCGACAGCACTCTTTTGCAAATCTTGCACGTGACCAAGGTGGCATTGGTCTTTGTTTGCCCCTCGGGAAAAGTAAAAAAATTCCACACCACTGAAGAAAAACGTTGTGGGTGTGGTGCCTCCTCCAAAAATTCATCATTAGATTCGGTGAATATTTTTAAGCGACAACATTTACACTTTTTGTAAGTTAAACTTATAAAATGTTGTTAGCCATAAGCATTTTATATATGTGTGATTTGTATCTTGTGGTATTTTACTGAGAATAGCATGTTGGTTTTTTTTTAACAATCTTTCTGATTGTTTTTTTTTTGCCCGCTGTTAAGTGATGAGTACGATTGAAATCACTATTTGTAGTGAAATTCAATATATTCTGAGAACAGCAAAAAAGGCAAACAAATTACTTTGTGGAAATTATGCTGTGTTGTAACAAATTTATTTTTACATGTTATAATTTTTTTTTCTTTACTTTCACAGATCCAAATTTTAAAATAAGCAATTTATATGAATTTAGATTGCAATGAAAATCTGAAAAAAATCTATACCATTTTTTATTCCTATTATTATGAAGGTAAGTTTAACTAAGTCTCAGTTGAAACACGTTTCTAAAAACACTTTGTTTATACCTATGTAGTTTGAAATCTGACCATAATCAGATATCATGTGACCTACACAAAAAGAGATTTGAGGGGTTCATAATATTTCCCATTGAACCTATTGAAGGACCGCAATCATTTCAATCATTCTTCTTTGAACATCTTTGCAGACAAAACTCTGTGCTTACCTTCTATCATTCGCAAGGAATTTTAGAACTGGAAATATGTCACTTTTTGTAACATAGTTATTGCGCAAGACACTCTTTCATATTTACAAAGAGAGGAAAAGGCACTCTGTGCACTTTTTATACTCCATGTAAATACAACCTCATTATGCACACCACTTTGCGTTGAAAGGGTGTTCTATAAGTGTTGTTGTGCATGATTGCACTGAATACTCATAGAACAAGACACATGTCTAGATTTATCATAAATCATAAATCACGATATGTGTGTGAATGCTGCACCATTCTAAAATTGGTGTAGGAAAGCACAACAAGGAGAATTGTTTTCATTTCTCCACATTTTTATATCTTCAATGCATGCTGAAATGTTCAGCATAGATTGAAGGAGAAAAATGCATTTTCTCATTGTTTTTGTGCAGGAAGGTGTGTCTTCCTGCAGAAAAACAAACAGCACATGACACAGATATCCTTGCACTATGGTGCAATGGTGCCTGTGTCACCACATAGCTGCAGTTTAAGCAGCCGTGCAGAGAGAAGCATAGTTCTGCACTTATACATTCACCATACGCTACTAATGCATTCATTCAGTCAATTACGTACTACACATACATTCATCTAAACTTTCACACACTAACAAAGAAATTTAGCTCTTTTTTTAAACCAGGAAAGTTAGTTCTTAGGAGAACTTTTTTTTTCTTCTTCTTTTATATTTTTTTGGGGGGTTTTCTAACAATTTTGGTGCCGATTCAGATTCTGTAAAACCCGGGTACAAATGGTCATACGAAGCGTTTTCTCCGTACGACTCGTACCCGGGAATTCCAATGTACAAACCAGCAAGTATGATTCGTACAGAAATACCATTTCCGTACAAATCGTAAAAAACACTGTACGGCTAAAAAATACATACAATTCCGATCCTGGACAGCACGTACGCGACGTCCGCACGGAGTCAGGCAGCGTTTTATGGACCAGCAAGTACGATTCGTAGCCACAGCACTCTGCACGGCTATATTTTTACGGGAGCCAAAAAGTTCCAGAGAAGCTAAGTACGCCACGATGCACGAGGAAAAGGGGGCCCGGTACGCGCCATACATGCCATCACCCACATCGTACGTGTCATCATGTACGGTGCGTACCCCAACATTGCATATGTACGGACCGTACCACCAGCCCCCCGTATGTACGCGCCGTACCCCCAGCCCCCACGTACGTGCGCGCCATACCACCAGCCCCCCGTATGTATGCGCCGTACCCCAGCACCCCGTATGTATGCGCCGTACCCCCAACCCCCCGTATGTATGCGCCATACCCCCAGCCCCCCGTATGTACGCGCCGTACCCTCAGCCCCCCTGTATGTATGTGCCGTACCCCCAGCCCCCCGTATGTATGCACTGTACCCCCAGCCCCCCGTATGTACGCGCCATACCCCCAGCCCCCCCATATGTACGCGCCATACCCCCAGCCCCCCGTATGTACGCGCCGTACCCACAGCCCCGTATGTACGCGCTGGGGGTACGGTGCGTACATACGGGGCTGGGGGTACGGCGCATACATACGGGGCTGGGGGTACGGCGCGTACATACGGGGCTGGGGGTACGGCGCGTACATACGGGGGGCTGGGGATATGGCGCGTACATATGGGGCTAGGGGTACAGCGCGTACATAGGGGGTTGGGGGGCTGTACGACTCGTACCCCGGGCACAAGTGTACCCGAGGTAGGGGTCGTACACAGTTCGCTCCGTACAGGACGTTTTCCATACGCTTGTGCATTCGGAACGCCGGTACGGATCGGACTTGTGCACTCGGACTTCAGTTTTACGACGCGTACGTAAAACTATCCGGGGACGTCTCGTAGACTTTTCCCGAGGCGATTCGTATGTATTTTTCCCGTAGGAATCGTACTTCACCGTTTGTACGGTACTTGTACGATTCGTACGTAAAAAAGTACGGATACGAGTCGTACGGGGAAAAAAAATACAGGATCGGAATCGGCCCCTTTGTGATTTTTTTGGTTTTTCTGGAAAAAAAAAACAAAAAAACCAGGAGGAACCAAACAGTGAACTTCAGGGAACAAAAAAAACCAAAAAAACTAGCAATTGTGATTTTCTTGCCGGCGGCAGATCAGATCGATCGACTGCTCACCGTAGCACAAAGTCGCATTGCACTTAGTGCAGAGCACTTTTAAAAATTGAAATTGAGGACGGATGTCCAAATTTTGGGCTGATGGATGCACTCTTGAAGTGCTCGGCTGCGATGAGGTGGAAGGCGCAGGAGCAGGAGTGTCTCTCGTCCGTCGGCATTCTTCTTGTGCAAGATTGTTCGGATGAAGGGTCCTTAGGTGCTTCATCATACTTGCCGTGCCGCACGAGTATTTCTTGTTAGGATCCCCTCGCGACAGCACTCTTTTACAAATCTTGCACGTGACCAAGGTAGCATTGGTCTTCGTTTGCCCCTCGAGAAAAGTAAAACATTTCCACACCACAGATGAAAAACGTGGTGTGCGTGGTGTCTCCTCCAAAAATTCATCCTCAGATGCATGAGGAGATGCAGGTGATGCCTGCTGCCCTGAAGCCATTTTTGGTTGAAAAAAGTTAGAGCTAAGTGAAATCTTAGTCCCAAAAATCTTCTTCTCTGCAAAGAGATGCTCCTCCAAAGAAGGTGAAAGAAGAATGATTGAATTGGGTGGGGTCTTTCAATAGTTAGAACAGGAAGTGTAATGAACCAATGAAATCTCTTTTTTTGCAGGTCTCATGGGATCCGCGCACCCTGCGCTTACGCATCACGCACCCAGCGCGCATCCACGAAATTGAATTAAAAAAAAATATAGGATTAGATGTAAAAATATATTACTTTTAAGACTAGTTTGGAGTTTGTCTTCAATTAATATTCACATGAAATACATATATATGTCTTTTTAAATGTTAAATATTTCGCGGGATCTGCGCACCTTCCGCGTCATAGACGCAGATGACGCATCGCGGAAGCGTGTAAGCGTTGCGTTACATACATCGAATGTGTCGCGTATAGGCTGGGAGTCGCGCACCGGTCGCATTGCGATCGTGCACTAAACACGTACCCAACGCATTCCATGCGCGGATGCTATCGCGTAGGGATCGAGAACGGTGCGCATAGGGTGCGCGGATCCAAAGACATGGAAAAAAAATATAAAATAAAGTTTTGAACATATAGTTAAAAAATATTTTAAAAAATATCAAAAAATATGTTTGAAAAACCCAATAAAAACAAATAATATTTTTTAATTTTTAAAAGAATTAATT
This sequence comes from Triturus cristatus, assembly GCF_964204655.1. Lineage (NCBI taxonomy): Eukaryota > Metazoa > Chordata > Amphibia > Caudata > Salamandridae > Triturus > Triturus cristatus. The sequence goes on along the minus strand of NC_140591.1, from coordinate 137,617,932 downwards.
GAAAAAATAAGTTTAAAAAATGGTGATAAAAAACATAATTAATGAAATTGACACACTGAATTTGAAAAATGTAGAAATCCAATGAAAATCATTAAACATGATATCTTTAGAGATAAGTTATAGATAGGAATTAGCATTTAAAAAACCTTTGAAATTCACTGAAAAAGCCATAGGTTTCATGCACGTTATAGTTAGGAATTGGCATTTAAAAAACCTTTGAAATTCACTGAAAAAACCAAAGGTTTCAGGGGCGTTATAGTTAGGAATTAGCATTTAAAAAACCTTAGAAATTCACTGAAAAAAGCATAGGTTTCAGGGGCGTTATAGTTAGCTGGACATTTCCCTCGTACAAAACCCTAGAAATTCCCCTGTTATAGTTAGTTTAGCTAACTATAACTCGCGCCCCCACAATGCACTGCTGATGACGTCACATATTACATCGCTCATGACATGGTCAGTGATATCACTGATGACATCACAGATGACATCTCAAATGACAACACTGATGACGTCATCCATGTGATAAATTAGTGCATCTTCTCACACCCTAATATAACCTTTGATACACCGGCTCAAAATTTCAGACGGCCATTTAGAAAACCATCGATACTCCAATACCAATAACTACATGCCCACTCATTGACTCTTAGGTCTACATACATCTCACTCACCTGTACAGTCACTCATACTTACAGTCACTCCGTACAAGACTATCATATGCATTTATACAGATATATAGACACTCACACACTGCCAATCATCCATTGAGGTACTGACACACCTAGTCAGTTGTGCAAATAATTAAACACAGTCCAATTGACTCACCTATACAGTTAAACACACTCAAGTTCACTTACTCATAAAAATACTAAAAAATGTTGACACTCTTATTCAATTACTAGTACAAGCACACACTCATCCATACAGCCAGTCCCGCAATCACACACTCTCACATATAGATAGTTATTTACTCTTATACACATATACACTGTGTTTCACATATGTAGTTACTGTCACATGTACAACTGAGATATACATTCAATCACTAACACACCCTAACATACACTCACCCAACCATACAGTCCATCACAGCTGCACTCTTAAAACCATGCACCCATAGAATCACCCACTCACACATCTATGCACAGAGTCACACACACCCTACCCACACAAACACTCAGGCACCCATACAGATACTCAGACAACCAATCAATAACCCATATAGACACTCATATAGCTATTCACAAAACCATGCAGCCACTTATACACCAACACACAGACACATACAGACATTCACACAGTTTAGTCACTAGTCTGCAGTAAGATACATTTAATGACTCACTTATAGAGTCAGTTACGCACCTAGAAAATCATCCATTCACACACTTGTACACCCACTCATTCTTCAAGAGGCCTTTCCCTTTATATATTAAACATATTAAAACTGTACAGAAACACATACTCACTGGATGATGTAATCAGTGATGTCATCAGTGATGTAATTTGAGATGTCATCAGTGATGTCATCAGTGATGTCACTGACCATGTCATGAGTGATGTAATATGTGACGTCATCAGCAGTTCATTGTGGGCGCGCGAGTTATAGTTAGCTGAACTAACTATAAAAGGGGAATTTCTAGGGTTTTGTACGAGGGAAAGGTCCAGCTAACTGTAACGCCCCTGAAACCTATGGTTTTTTTCAGTGAATTTCTAAGGTTTTTTAAATGCTAATTCCTAACTATAACGCCCCTGAAACCTTTGGCTTTTTCAGTGAATATATATATACATTTTTTTTTAAAGAAAGTAAAAAAAGAAGAAGTTCATAGCTAACGCAGCAGGGGTTCATTGGGGACGTCTACTGGTAAAATTGTGTTTATCTTGATCATGAATTTTACAAATCAGGCAGCCATCTGAGCTGAGTCCCCCTTCATACACTCCTCTAGGGCTTCTTGGCATGTCTGCACATTAAGAGTTCTCCAGATGGGGCGCAACCAAAAAGAACGAAAGGGGAGTAAGATTCTACAGATGCACAAAACGTGTATTAAGTTTTCTTCCCCATTGCTGCAATAACGACACTGCGAGGGCGTTTCTGCCTTATACCTCCGGCCATAACTTACACGCCATCAGGGGAATTAGGCCAAAACGTAGTCTCATTAGCTGGTGTTTCACCAATGGCTTCATAGAGGATGACAGATAATGCGGTAAGGTATTAAGATCATAAAGTTTTGACGCCCAAGTGCCATGGGATACGTTTTTCAAGGCTAATGCATCGTGTTCCACTGAGAGGATCTTTGCTTGTTTAGTCAGAACTTTGGCAACCACCCCTGTGGGCAGCGAGCTTGTCCATAATTCATGCGCTTCTAGAGCATCCAAGCGGAATATTAAAAATGTTTTCCAGGAAGTACTGGGGTTGTTTACCAATGACCATATGCAGCTCTTTAGTGTGAAATCATGAGCCATTTTAGTTTTTGCACAAAAGGCAATGAATCTTGCTTTCATGATCCAATACTGGGATGACTGGCAGAACTCCATACAGATTTGGGCATGAGAGGTCGAGTTGGGTAGGTGAAACAATCTGCGAAAACAAGCTGATTGCGCTCTATCCAGCCAGGTGAACATTTTATCTCTAAAAGTAATTGCCACAAAAAGCTATAGTGGGTAATAATTTGGCACCTATCATTCTAATTAGTGGGTTGAAGTCTGGAGAATGAAGAGCTTTCTTGGTTCTTAGGAAGGTCCCGTCCAGGCTGCGAGCCACACCTTGTATTACTACGATTTGGGGACCCGGGCTCCCTCTGTTGTCTATCCAGACTCCAAGATATTTATATGTGGCGACTACCTCTATGGGTTTTCCAACTCTGTCTTGCTCGGCGCCTCGAAACTATCATCACCTTAGTTTTAGAAATATTAATCTCCAGAGCATTTGTTTCACAATACGATGCCAGGGAATCAGAGAGGCGTTGGAGGCCCACCTGAGTTTGATCAAGGAGAATCGTGTCATCTGCGTATTGCATTGACTGGATTTCAACAAGTGCGATGCTTGGTGGAAAAGCTCGAGAACAGGCCAGCCACTCAGGCAAGTCTGCAAGGTACAAATTAAAGAGTAAAGGAGCCAAGATGCTCCTTTACTCTTGTAATCTTGTAGATGTAGAATCTTACTCACCTTCCGAATTTTAGGGTTGCGCACCGTCTAGAGAACTCTTAATGTGCGGACATGCCAAGAAGCCCTAGAGGAGTGTATGAAGGGGGACTCAGCTCAGATGGCTGCCTGATTTGTAGAATTTATGATCAAGATAAACTCATTTTTACCAGTAGACATCCCCAATGAACCCCTGCTGCGTTAGCTATGAACTTCTTCTTCTGCTCAGCACTTCATCCAAGAAGTGTTGCCAGCCATCTTGGGACCAATATACATGATAGCACCTCATTAAAAAGCATTGCAGTTAATAGAAGATTTTAAGACTTTAGTTACATTATAAATCATTTGTTGATGGTACCATACTCATTTTAGGAATTGTGGTATGTTCTAAGGTGATATTACCATGTGAAAAAGCCTTCTGCTGGGATATCATGAATCATGTTTGAGAGAAAACTATTTTCTCATGCTTTTCCCGCAGAGGTTTGGAAGGTGATCTATAAGCTAAACAGAGAGCATATTTTCTGTAAATTCACATTATCTTTCTCAGTCATGTGAACATTCTCAGTAAAACATGTACATCCAACAAGGGCAGAGACTGTCAGTTGCTTCCTTTTTGTTCTACTGCAGCTTCCCAGAGTGTTCCAAAGAACAACTAGAGCGCTAACAGTCCTACTTATGACAAACGTATGGCACACCTGAAGCCATCTAGATTGGAATGATGTGGTCACTCTTAAAACATTTAATTTAAAAAGGAACACAATGAGGGGGTTCATTTTGCCATAGAAACTATGATTAGTGCAGAAAAAAGAAAAATTATGGCACATTTTGAGTGACTTCTCAAATCCTCTTCTATTTCATTAAAAAATTCTGACATGCAGACTGAAACATGCACTTTCAATACCAGTAGCAGACTTCCCTGGTGAGCAGTAGCTTTACTACAGTGATCTAATAAGCAACTAGAGTGCTAACATTCCGAATTTATGGCAAATGCGTGACACATCTGAATGCCTTCTTGATGGAATGAAAGTAAAAAACCTGAAAGTATTCCCTACTGAGGAGACTGTAGTAAATGAGGAAATTAGGAAACTTCAAAACAAATAAGTCTGCCAAGATGGCCACCAGAGACAAAAGAGCCCAAATGTAGCACAAATATCACCGAGATGTAGCCCAAGTATAGCCCAATGACAGAATGTCCCAGAGTGTTTTAAAGAACAACTAGAGCGCTAACAGTCTTACTGATGACAAAAGTATGCCACACCTGAAGCCATCTTGATTGGAATAAAGTAGTAACATTTAAAACATTTAATTTGCAAAGGAACAAAATGAGGGGGTTCATTTTGCCATAGTAATTATGATTAGTGCTGCAGAAAGAAAAATTAGGGCACATTTTGAGAGACTTCTCAAATCTTCTATTTCATTAAAAAATTCTGACATGCAGACTGAAACATGCACTTTGAATACCAGCAGCAGACTTCCCTGGTGAGCAGTAGCTTTACTACAGTGATCTAATGAGCACCTAGAGTGCTACCATTCAGAATTTATGGCAAACGTGTGACACATCTGAATGTCTTCTTGATGGAACCAAAGTAAACAAGCATTGAAAATGCAATAGGTCTCGCCCTCGTTTAAGTTAAAGCAATTCTGTTTGTAATTAGGTGGCATTTTAGCTTTGCTTGTATTAGTGTTTTTCAAACTTTCATGTACATAACATGCATATGTATGCATATATGTATATGTATATGTATGCATGCGTTTATATTTATATAGATATGCAGATTATATATATATATGTTTATATATGTATGTATATATATATACACATACATATATATAAATGCATATGCATATATATGCATATATATATGTGCATATGTGTGCGTGTACAGAGAGGCAGAGAGGTAGAGGTGTAGAGGTAGAGGTGTAGAGGTAGAGAGGTAGAAGTAGAGAGGTAGAGAGTAGTAGAGAGAGAGGTAGAGAGAGGTAGAGAGTAGAGAGCGAGTAATAGAGAGTAGAGAGTGAGTAGTAGAGAGTAGTAGAGAGAGTAGCAGAGAGTTAGTAGTAGAGAGTAGTAGAGTGAGTAGTAGAGACTGAGTATTAGAGAGTGAGTAGTAGAGAGTGAGTAGTAGAGAGTAGTAGAGAATAGTAGAGAGTGAGTAGCAGAGAGTGAGTAGTAGAGAGTAGTAGAGAGTGAATAGTAGAGAGTAGTAGAGAGTGAGTAGTAGAGTGAGTAGTAGAGTAGTAGAGAGTGAGTAGTAGAGAGTAGTAGAGTAGTAGAGAGAGTAGTAGAGAGAGTGAGTAGTAGAGAGTGAGTAGTAGAGAGTGAGTAGTAGAGAGAGAGTAGTAGAGAGTAGTAGAGTAGTAGAGAGTGAGTAGTAGAGAGTGACTAGTAGAGAGTAGTGGAGTACTAGAGAGTAGTAGAGAGCGAGTAGTAGAGAGCAAGTAGTAGAGAGTGTGTAGTAGAGAGTGAGTAGTAGAGTAGTAGAGAGTGAGTAGTAGAGAGTAGTAGAGAGTGAGTAGTAGAGAGAGTAGTAGAGAGTGAGAAGTAGAGAGAGTAGTAGAGTAGTAGAGAGTGAGTGGTACATTGAGTAGTAGAGAGTAGTTGAGCACGTGTAGTAGAGAGTGAGTACTGGAGAGTGAGCAGTAGAGAGTAGTAGAGAGTGAGTAGTACAGAGAGAGTAGTAGAGAGTGAGTAGTAGAGAGTAGTAGAGAGTGAGTAGTAGAGAGTGTGTAGTAGAGAGAGAGTAGTAGAATTTGAGTAGTAGAGAGTGAGTGGTAGAGAGTAGGAGAGAGTAGTAGAGTGAGTAGTAGAGAATAGTAGAGAGTGAGTAGTAGAGAGAGTAGTAGAGAGTAGAGTAGTAGAGAGTGAGTAGTAGAGAGAGTAGTAGAGAGTAGTAGAGAGTGAGTAGTAGAGAGTGAGTAGTAGAGAGTAGTAGAGAGCGAGTAGTAGAGAGTGAGTAGTGGAGAGTGAGTAGTAGAGAGCGAGTAGTAGAGAGTGAGTATTAGAGAGTGAATAGTAGAGAGTGAGTAGTAGAGAGAGTGTAGTAGAGAGTGAGTAGCAGCGAGTAGTAGAGTGAGTAGTAGAGAGTGAGTAGTAGAGAGAGAGTAGTAGAGAGAGAGTAGTAGAGAGTGAGTAGTAGAGTAGTAGAGAGTGAGTGGTAGAGAGTAGTAGAGTGAGAAGTAGAGTGAGAATAGTAGAGAGTAGTAGTAGACAGTGAGTAGTAGAGTGAGTAGTAGAGAGTAGTAGCGAGTGAGTAGTAGAGAGTGAGTAGTAGAGAGAGAGTAGTAGAGTAGTAGACAGTGAGTGGTAGAGAGTAGTAGAAAGTAGTAGAGTGAGTAATAGAGAGTAGTAGAGAGTGAGTAGTAGAGAGTGAATAGTAGAGAGTGAGTAGTAGAGAGAGAGTAGTAGAGAGTGAGTAGTAGACAGTAGTAGAGTGAGTAGTAGAGAGTGAGTAGTAGAGAGTGAGTAGTAGAGTAGTAGAGAGTGAGTGGTAGAGAGTAGTAGAGTGAGTAGTAGAGTGAGTAGTAGAGAGTAGTAGAGAGTGAATAGTAGAGAGTAGTAGTAGAGAGTGAGTAGTAGAGAGTGAGTGGTAGAGAGTATTAGAAAGTAGTAGAGTGAGTAGTAGAGAGTGAGTAGTAGAGAGTGAGTAGTAGAGAGTGAGTAGTAGAGAGTAGTAGAGTAGTAGAGAGTGAGTAGTAGAGAGTAGTATAGAGTGAGTATTAGAGTTGTAGTTAGTAGTCACAGTCAGTCAGTGTCAGTCAATCAGTGTCAGTCAATCAGTGTCAGTCAGTGTCAGTCAGTCAGTCAGTTTCAGTCAATCAGTGTCAGTCAGTGTCAGTCAATCAGTGTCAATCAGTCAGTGTCAGTCTGTCAGTGTCAGTCAGTCAGTGTCAGCTAGAGCCGCTCTGCTGACCTGGTTCTCTGGCTCTAAAGCAGCTCTGCTGACCTGGTTCTCTCTCTCTAAAGCAGCTGTGCTGACCTGGTTTTTCTGGCTCTACAGCAGGTCTGCTGACCTGGTTCTCTGGCTCTAGAGCAGCTCTGCTGACCTAGTTCTTAGGCTACAGAGCAGCTCTGCTGATCTGGTTCTCTGGCTCTACAACAGCTCTGCTGACCTGGTTCTCTGGCTCTAAAGCAGCTCTGCTGACCCGGTTCTATGGCTCTAAAGCAGTTCTGCTGACATGGTTCTCTGGCTCTAGAGCAGCTCTGCTGACCTGGTTCTCTCCCTCTAAAGCAGCTCTACTGACCTGGTTTCTCTGGCTCTACAGCAGCTCTGCTCGCCTGGTTCTCTGGCTCTAGAGCAGCTCTGCTGACCTGGTTCTTAGGCTCTAGAGCAGCTCCGCTGACCTGGTTCTCTGGCTCTACAGCAGCTCTGCTGACCTGGTTTTCTGCACTCACGATGCACGCACCCGACTTCGTGAAAATATATTTGAAAATAATATAAGTTTATTATAAGTACAAATATATTATTTTTATGAATATCTTACATAATCTCTTGCCCTAATATGTATATTAAAGACACATACATATCATTTTGGAACATAATTTTTTTTGCAGGATTCGTGCACCCAGCACGCCCCAGCACGTATATGATGTCACGCGGGACCCGCAACCACGTAAACATCTTGTACAGTAATGCGCATGTGTCGTGAATGCGCGGGAGCAGGAGTCACGGACTGGTCGCATACCAATCGCGCACATCACGTGATATTAAATGTATATGATGTAACTGAAAAACACGCAGCCGTTGCACACCATTTGCGGATCCTTTATAACTTTTCTAAAATAGTGGCTAGAATGCGCGCACCCACCGTGATGTGTACACTTTGAGTGCGCGACTCCGAAAAAAATTGGAATTTTTCTTTAAAAAGAAAATAATATAAATATATTAAAATACAAAAAATGAAAACAAGAAAATTAATCAATATTTCAGTTTTATTTTTTTTATTTTTTGTTGTTGCAATTTTCAGAAAAATATATAGTGTTATTTAATGAATAAAATATTTATAAATAAACAGTTAAAAAACTGTAGAAACTAAGTACAAAAAAATAGGTATAACTACTATCACACTTAAAAATTAGCATTTAAAAAACCTTTGAAATTCACTGAAAAAATACATAGGTTTTAGAGACGTTTTAGTTAGAAATTAGCATTTAAAAAAGCTTTGAAATTCACAGAAAAAACCATAGGCTTGAAGACGTTATAGTTAGAAATTAGCATTTAAAAAACCTTAGAAATTCACAGAAAAAACCATAGGTTTCAGGGGTGTTATAGTTAGCTGGCTATTTCACTCGTACAAAACCATAGCAATTCCTCCGTTATAGTTAGTTCTGCTAACTATAACTCGCACGCCCACAATGCACTGCTGATGATGTCACATATTGCATCATTCATGACATGGTCAGTGACATCACTGCTGACATCACTGATGACATCTCAAATACACCTCATCATACACTAGTATAACCTTTCATCACTCACTGTAAAATACAGAGTACCATATTTGAAAGCATTGACACACCAATACCAGTTACTACATACCCACTCACTGATTCCTAAGTCTACACACACAGCTGCCCATTCAGCAACAGAATCATTTATACATGCAGTCACTAATTAATAGAACACTATCAAATGCACTTATACACATATATAGACATTGACACATCAGCAGTCATCTTAGTCGGTTATGCAGTCATCCTAGACACTCATGAAAAAAATTAATCGCACTTACATTTACTCACTTAAACAATTATCCAACAGCACCTCATTTATTCAAACACATAGTAACTCATAGTTAATATGTTAAAAAAGCACCATTACAATTATACATTCATTCATATAGTTACTCTCACAATCACTGACTCTTACATATACTTATTTATATACACCAACTCTCACATACAATGCCTTTTATTTTTTTACTTTGTTGAAGATGTACAACTAAAACATATATTCGCTCACCAACACACAAATAAATACACTCAGTCACCCAAACAACTGTTTCCACATGCACTCTTAAACCTATACACCTAGTCAATCAACCATTCACACACACCATCCAACCACACACGAACTCAGTGTCACATACAAATACTCACCCAACTAATCAATAACTAATATACACACTCATGTAGTTAGTGACCAACTGATGCAGCATGTTATACAACAACAGAAACAGTGCTGCACACATTCACATAGTTTAGTTACTAATCCATGTATTAAGTGAGACACTTTTAATAACTCACTTAAAAAGACAGTCAGACAGCTACTAAATCCTCCATCCAGACAGTTATTCAGATTGGTATATATATAATACATATTTAAATTTCAAACTAAACCACATTCACTGGATGATGTCATCAGTGATGTCATTTGAGATGTCATTATTGATGTCATCAATGATGTCACTGACCATGTCATGAATGATGCAATATGTGACATCATCAGCAGTGCATTGCGGGCGCACGAGTTATAGTTAGCAGAACTAACTATAATGGAGGAATTTCTATAGTTTTGTACGAGTGAAATGGCCAGCTATCTATAACACCCCTGAAACCTATGGTTTTTTCTGTGAATATATATATATATAACATATATATTATCTACTGGCGGTTGCCAGTAGATAGTTATAGTTAGGACCGTGTTTCCATAGGAAATCTGAAAATTCTATTTTGAATAACTTTGGCACCGGTTGACGGATCCTCGCGAAATTTTCAAAACTAATGGGGTGCTCCGCTCAGCTCCTACCCTGGAAGTCTCGGGGTGATTCGTCAAGCGGGGGCTGAGAAAAAAGGGGGGTCCCAAAACGCGTTTTCCCCATGCATTTTCCTATAGGACCTTTAGTCGAAGGTACAGCCCGAACGGCTGAACAGAATTACTTGAAATTTGGCAAAGAGGTAGTCCTCAGGTCAGGGATGTGCCTTTTGCATATATGGTGTCAATCTGTTCAGTAGTTCCTGAGAAAATTGCAGTTAAAAGTACATAAATATCTATATGCACGCACCGTGCGCGCACCGTGCGCGCACCTTAACGTGCGCGAGCGTAATTGTGATTGGTGGTTACATGTCAGTCAACATTCGAATCGGTCGAAATCAGGAAGTGTTGTCCGCCATTTTGTGTGTGACAGTGAAAAAGAAAGGTGGAGAACGTGAAAAGGGGGCAGGGTACAGAGTTCCTGACCCCCTAGCTTTTGTCAGGGGGTCCTTGAAGGACTCTGAAGGGTGAAAAGAACATTTTATTTTTTGTTAAAAAATCGCGGGGTGCGCGCTCCGTGCGCGCACGGCAGAAAAAAATCATTAAAAAAATGGAATTAAAAATCAAATTTAAGTGTTTAGATGTTAATTGAGGAACAGAGGAACAAAAAAATGAAAAAAATTATAGGGTGCCGCATGTGTGCTGCTGTATCTTGCTCTCTATTAGGGGAATGCTGGTGTCCCCATAAGAGAGAAGAGCATTGCACGCATTGCACCGTATACGCACCCTCTTGGACAGAGGGTGTATATCCAGAGGAACAGAAGCAGGTGAAGCTGCTGCCGCAGATGAAGTGCTCGGCTGAGCTGCCGATGATGTGCTCGGCTCAGCTGCTGCGGATGTGCTCGTCTGAGCTACTGGAGGGTTGTCTCTAGCAGCTCGAGCAAAAGCCACAGGATGTACTCCTTTAACGTGCCTGATCATAGTGAAAATACTAAAAGAGTATTTCTTTTTAGGATCTCCTCTTGATAAGACAACACCACAAATAGTGCAGGTGACTTTTGGAGCATTCACCTTCTTCTGCCCCTCTGGAAATCTAAAAAATTGCCAGATAAAAGAGTCTTTCTGTTTCCTCTGTCTCACAAGGGTCTCCTGCTCACTCCCAGAAGATGACTGCTGCTCTGCCATTCTCAAGTACTGGAGTACTGGAAAAGCTGCTCAGCTCCTTCTCCCAGGGAATCAGAAGAAATAATGAGGGGAGTGGGTGTGGTGTTGGAAGTTTCTGGAACTGAAACTACTATAAACCAATGAAAAGTGTTGTTTCTTAATCACATGACCTGAAACTACTATAAACCAATGAAAAGTGTTGTTTCTAAATCACATGACTTGCCGTGCGCGCACCGTGCGTGCACGGAGCACGCACGCCTGCGCGTACGGAGCACGCGCGCATGCGCGTACGGAGCATGCACGTACGGAGCACGCACGACGTACCCATGCGCACGTGGAACACGTACGCATGCGCACACGGAGCACGTACGCATGCGCGCACGGTCAAAAACCCTTAAAAAAAAACAAATGTTTTAAAGTGTTTATAAGTTTATAGAAGATATTAACTATGCTGTTCAACTTTATCTAAATTTAAAAAAAAAAAAAGAGCTGAGCCATTCCATATTACAGGATAAAGTCAATCTATAACTATATATATAGGTAGCTTATTGTAAAATAAATATTTAAAAAATATAATAATACATTCATGAATTAGCATTTAAAAAACCTTTGAAATTCACTTAAAAAACCATAGGTTTCCCACACGTTATAGTTAGGAATTAGCATTTAAAAAACCTTCAAATTCACTGATTTGAGATGTCATGAGTGATGTCACTGACCATGTCATGAGTGATGTAATATGTGACGTCATCAGCAGTGGATTGCGGGCGCGCGAGTTATAGTTAGCTGAACTAACTATAACGGGGGGATTTCAATGGTTTTGTACGAGTGAAATGTCCAGCTAACTATAACGTGTGAAACCTATGGTTTCACACACGTTATAGTTAGGAATTAGCATTTAAAAAACCTTGCAAATTCACTGAAGAAACCATAGGTTTCACACACGTTATAGTTAGGAATTAGCATTTAAAAAACCTTGCAAATTCACTGAAAAAACCATAGGTTTCACACATGTTATAGTTAGCTGGACATTTCACTCGTACAAAACCATTGAAATTCCCCTGTTATAGTTAGTTCAGCTAACTATAACTCGCGCGCCCGCAATCCACTGCTGATGACGCCACATATTACATCACTCATGACATGGTCAGTGACATCACTCATTACATCACTGATGACATCTCAAATGACATCACTGATGTTATCGGGATTAGTTCGCTGACCTTTTTTGTAGATTGGGACGAGGAGAGAACCTCGCCAGGAATCAAGAATAGGCCCACCCATTCTGCATGCCTCAAATAGGGGGGCCAATAGCGCTGCCCACTTATGAGTAGCAACTTTATATATCTTTGTTGGTAAACCATTTGGGCCCGGGCCCCTCCTGTGCGCATTTGCTTTATAATAAGTGCAACTTGTTTAGGGGCGATCTTAATAGTGGATTGTGTTCCAGTCTGGGGATTGAGAAGAGTAGAGCTGTGATAACTAGGCCTGTTGTTTCTAGCGGGCTCAAAGTAAAGTCCTTCAGTATGAGCCTCCCAAACGGTGGGAGAGATATTTGTTATGGTAGATGGTTGATCCGGTCTAACAGCTTTATTTACCCCGCTCCAAAATCTCTTTTGGTCCTTAGATTTAATGACTTCATGGGCAATTGTCCAGTGCTGCTCTTCTTTTGTCCTCTGGTGGGTGAACATTGCCTTCCTATACTCTTTGCGAGTTGTCGACACCTTCTCTCATAATGATTTATAGTCTATGTTGGTGTATGTGCATTTACGCAATAAGTTATTTAATTTGTGTTCAATACTCAACATGGTTTGCTTGTGTTCACTAAAGTGGGGTATAGTTGATGAGGAATTATTTGAACTTTTAAGTATCTTTATAGATAGATTTTTTTTTAGATCCTCCACTACCTGTTCCCACGATAGTGCCATCAACTGGTCACCAAACTCATGGTTCTGGTTTTCTAAAAAGTCATCCACCTTCTCATTAATTGTTTCTTGTTGGTCCAGGGTCCACCATAGTTTTCTGCTAGGTTCCAATGTAGATTCTTTCCCAATCAACTAATTTTTTGGGCAGGAGCTCTGCCACGATAGAACTTTGCACGTTAGAACGGCATGATCACTTTCCAATGACGGGGTTACCACAAACTTCTGAGCAAGATGAAAGTGGGCGACTGAGATCCATATGTAGTCCAAGGTAGCCATTCTGAAGGGGGATACATGGGTATAAGCAGCGGGGGAGTCTGAATCAAGTCTTCCGTTTAAAATGCGGAGCCCTAGTTGGTTTAAGCACACTGCCACCTTTGTCCCTTGATTATCCTTCCGTTAGTATTGGTACCTTATATCCGGGATGGCCCACATTTGGTTGTCCATTGAGGATAGGAGAGAAGAATCCAGACCTTTAGGTTAGCATTAAAGTCTCCCATTAATAGCCACATATCGTTTGGGAAGTGTGCAAGAAGATCTCTCATGATAGGGAGAATTTTATTCAAGGTTGACTCTCGCTTGAGTTTAGAGGAATGTAAGTAGATACAGCCATGGATAATAGTTTGTTGTTTCAAATTATTTTCTCCCAGAGGTTGTGACTGAATGTTGATAAAAGTATAATCTCCTTGCCCTTTGCAGAGTGGGGTGACCTTTATGGCCAGGTTGTTCTTCAGAGCGTTTAATACTCGTCCTGACGCATGGCCGCCTACTTGAGATGCTATTGCACAAGATTCATAGACAGTATAGTCCTCCCAGGCAGTAGTTTGCAAGTCATATCGCAAGTCTTGCAATTCCCACACTTAAAAAGATAAAAATACCAGTAGGTTCCACTGCGTGAGTATAGAGGCTTTGGGAGGATCCCGTAAGTATTAACTTACTACATGGTCTTTTATGCTTTTACCCCCCCTGAATGCATGCATGGATGGTTCTGTGGTGTCAATCTCATCCGCCACCAAGGCCCAGTGTTTGTATAAGACCTGTCGTATTTCATTACTACAGGTGCAGAACATAGTTACATCCTGTCCTGTATGTTAACAACCTGCTTTTTGGGCTCCAACAAGACTTCTCTTGGGCAAGACTAGGTCCTCTTACAAGCTCTTTTCAGTAGACTCTTAGGGTAGCCCCTTTCGGCTAGTCGCATCAGTAAATTCTTTGACTCCCTAAAATAGTCTGTTTTATATGAGTAATTCCCCTGTAACCCAAAGATATTGCCTATAGGCCAGAGCCTGAACTTGGCTTCAGGAAGGTACAGGAGCATCCCTGAACTCTTTTGAGGCCCGGGCAGAGCTTTTCGCCATGGTTAAACAGGGTAGCCTTCCTGGGCTTGTGGCCGTCTGTCCTGGGTGCTTTGAGCTTCCACAGTCTGGAACTGTGCCAATGAAATAAAGGAAATGACCTTAACAACATGGTCTTTACCACGTTTTACCTTTATCACACAGATTTTATCACACAATTAACTTAACCTTAAACGTCTATATCACTCATGGCTTTACCACACATGAGTAAGTATTGGTTAGTTGGTTTTGGGTTCAGGAGGGGTTGGAGGTTAAAGCAGGGTTGGGGAGGCTTTTCCGACCAGCCTCCCCAAATGAAAAAAAGTAGTAAATATCTGTTTATCCCTGTGCCACTATAATATTACTCCCTTCCCTAGTATGAAATTCAGTTATACATTCTGAGTTAGTCCATAACTGTAATTCCTAAGAGGAATTGTTAGGTATTCCATTCACATTAAATAGCTCCTGGGTTTTTGCATCATACCCTCGTGCCTCAAAATGGCTTTCATGACCTCTGTTTCTCACAAATTCCTGGTTTTGGCTACACCTTCTCCACTTACCATCTCCCCTCATGGCATAGCCCGGATTTGGATCTTGGTGTGAAAGCTCCTTCCTCCCGAGTTACAAGTTTCTTTTTGGAACATTCTACTGTGCAGTTTATTATCTTCCACACATATCTCCACATCAAAGAACTTAATGTGATGTTTATCATAACTCATTGTGAAGCTCGTCGTGTTGTATTCGTTCTTGATATGTGCTCAATCAATCAGTGGTTTCTAGAGTGTGGCTACTCACCTGTGAGGGTCTCAAGACGCTGAGGCGGTCTGGGAGCTGCTGATCCGTCTGGGTGTGGAGGTTCAGTCGAAGAGCCAGGTCTTGAGGTCCTTCCTGAACTATCTCAATGACGCACATTGCCTGAGGTTGAGGGGAAGGGTGTTCTCGGTCTTGGCATCGAGGTAGGAGAAGGATCTTCCTCCGATTCTGGTCTTGTGGATCCGTGGGACGGAGGCCAGGGCGAGTTGGGCATAACGGAGTTTTCTGGCTGGTGTGTGAAAGGCGAGGTGGTGGTTTAGATATTCTGGCCCTGCGTTGTGGATAGCTTTTTAGGCATATGTGAGGAGCTTGAAGGTGATTCTCTTGTAGTGTCATGTGGTTGCGGCGGGGGATGTTGGGACGTTGAGGACCAGTCTGGCTGCGGTATTTTGGATGTTCTGTAGTTTCCTGAGCTGTTTCTGGGTGACGCCGGTGTAAAGTGCGTTGCCGTAGTCCAGTCTACTGGTGATTAGTATATGGGTGACCATTTTTCAGGATTCTGTGGGGAGCCATCTGAAATTCTTTCGAAGTAGGCGGAGCGTGTGGAAACATGGTTGTGTTGATTTGGTGGTTCATTGAGAGCGAGGAGTCTAGCATGGTGCCACGGTTGCATGCGTGGTCCATAGGGATGGGTAGTTGGTTCCAGTGGTTGTGGGTTCGTTGGTGAGGGAGATTATCAGCTAGGTGTCGTCGTCATTTGAGACGATGTTGAGTCTGTGGCTTCTGATGATGGCTGCGAGGGGGGCCATGTACATATTGAAGAGGGTGGGCCTTAGGGAGGAGCCTTGGGTCACTCCGCAGCTGATCTCTGAGGAACTGGGGTAGTCTAACTCACTGAGTTTGGCGGTCAGGAAACAGTGGATCAAGTCCATTGCCTTGTCGCGGATGCTGGCGTCGTGGAGTCACGTAATTAGGGTACTGTGGGAGACTGTGTTGAATGCGGCCGAAAGGTCCAGTAGGATGAGGGCTGCGGTTTCTCCCCAGTCGAGGAGGGAGCGGATGTCGGCGGTGGCAGCGAGGAGGGCAGTCTCTGTGCTGTGGTTGCTTTGGAAGCCCAATTGGCTGTGGGCAGGTTGTGGTTCTCTTCGATGAACTTGGAGAGTTGGGCATTGATGGCCTTCTCGATGGCCTTGGCTGGGAAGGGAGGAGGGAGATGGGTTTGAAATTCTTGAGGTCTGTCGGGTCGGTGGGTGGTTTCTTCAGCAGGGGGTTGATCTCGGCATGCGTCCAGTCATCGATCTGAGAAGACATTCAATTAAGGGATACTGCCTGTCCATATTAGGAAGAAGTAAATGATTTTGTTTAGCAATTCCAAGCCAAGAAGTCCACAGGACCACTCCCCCCTGAAACCAGACTATAAAGAGGCACACATACAAAGGAACGAACCTGGAACACATTGTAGTCCTGCATATCTGTTGGCACCATTCTCCATTAAAGAGTGAGGTATTGTTACATAGGGTGATATCTGTAATTTCTAATAGCATAATGATATGCTCTGGAAAATTTGCAGGTTTCTTATTCAGGGTGTCTCTGTGTGTGCATCCCCTATTTGGGTACTGTGTTTGTATTTAGGGAAAAATCATCAAGTGTGACAAGCGTCATGTCAGGTTGCCATGATAAATAATGAATGAAATTCAATATACGTTGTATATCTTGTATATAGGGTGGAAGATTCAACATATATGGCCTAAGGAAAATGTGTACAAATTTTGATAGTATCTGAAGGAGAATTAATCCCAGAAATAATCAGCCTCCTTAGTGGGAATTGGGCTTCTCTATGAATTTGCGTCAATGCATAGATAAATGGAATCCTATGGTTATCTACCTTGAGATATGTCTATTTTTCCTCATTATGTAGGCCTTGATCATGCCAAATGTTGAATTTATTAGTTACTATTTATTGATAGTTTCTAAAACTTTCTCGTTACTACCTTGGTTCAATATTTCAGTGTCATAATCTACTTTATTTATCACAACAGTATTGCCACCCTTTGTCCACTTCCCTAATAATAAAGTTGTTGTCATCTTAAAGTTGTTAAGTGTATGTCTTTCTGCTCTGGTCAGATTCTCTGAACTAATGTTGTTACCATGTTCTTCCCACTTATCTATATCCATAATTACCACTTTGTAGAAAACATCCAAGTTGTTACCACTAGCTAATTGGGCTGTAAATCTCGAGATAGGGACAAGGCCACTTTCTACACTCATATACTTTCAAATTTCTTAATCTGTTAATATTCTATTAGCACCGTGTGGATTATTGTCATGTTCCAAGATTTACTGTATCATACATGTCCTTGAATCGTTAGCTCACTAGTAGTGGTCAATTAACCAAGAATTTCCTTAATTTTTCTATGTACGAATTTGAATAAGTCAATTTTTATTTGATTAATATCACATGGTACAGATAATCAGAAACGCTTGCTTTTTTTCAAAACATAATTTTCTTAGTGAGACTCAAATTAGAAAGACTGAATATTGAGACATTTTGTACTCCCAGTTTCCTAGTATTAATACCAGGCTGCTTTCTATCTAAAGGACAGGTAGCCCCTAGTTCTTCATGGTCTATGACCTTGTCTGCTTTCCTCTTCTTTCTGTTTGATTGACATCCCGTCCCTCTTCTTGTAGTTTATTGTTTTTGGACTTGCTGTTGGATCTTAATATTTGAACCTCTGTTGCTTATCCTGACCTCTTTTAAAAAACAGAAGACGATCCATGTGTTGTTTAAGCAGGAATACTCTCCCCTGAATCAGAAAGGCCATCCCCTTCACACCCAGAGCACATACTAGATGCGGTATCACTTTTACTACTATCTGTTCTTGTGGTGTGTGTCCCTACATCTGTGGGTTTTACTAGACGGTCAAACGTTTTTGTGAAGGTTAAAAAAATGCGCCCTCCTCGATATTTTCTCTCATTTTATTTTCATTTTCTTACTTTCCTATGCTTAATTTTCTCTTGATATATGTTAATAATATCATTTCAAAATCTCATTTTTTGTGTAGGTTCGTGTAGGTTTAAAGACTCAGTTGTCTTTTTCTTGATCTTTTATTTCAATGTTTAATTTGCTCACTTTACATTTCACATTTTTTATCAATATCTGCATGAGATCAACAGAGGAAGTCGTAAATTCAGTCTCCTACCTCCGCATCAGTTCCTCATCCAGATAATCGTATAATCGCGTTGGGGTGCTTTTGTTTTTAATATCTTGTTTCATAGTTACACATCCCACCATTTTAAGAATTCTGCTTTGATAAGCCTCTCCAGTCCTACAAATGTTCCCCTCAAGCCTTTTTTTTAATTCAATCTATTCCCAGAAACTCTGTCTAAAGGAAATTCCGCATTTAAGTTGTTAAATAATAACATTTTCTCATGTTCACTCTTGTCAGAAACCATCTTAAGCAGGGATAATTGACGCACCTTACTTCTGGTATAAAAAGAACCAATTGCTGGCAGAGTCCTTGACGGCGACACAGACTCCTTTTGCTCCATGTTTATTTTGTTCAGTTGATAAATGTCAATTACAGTGCTCAGCAACATTCGGGGGACAGCCACTCCAGTGGCCCCCAATTAGGGAAGAACATTTCCAAAATCTATTTCAATGGTTGCGAGCAGTTGCATACAAATATTTTACCATCCACAGTTTTGTGTATGTCAATCTTCTTTATTAGGAGAATTCCTCCAAACTCTTTAAACAGCTGATTCTAGCCAAAATATGCTTTGTCTGGTCAAGTAAGATTACGACTTCCTCAGGGCAATCAGAGATCAACATAGTTTGCTAACGGATTCAACTATATTGGTTCAAAATTGATTTTATTATGCACCAGAAGATTCATTGTGAAGTGCTCCTATATCACCAGATGAGAGTCACACTGTGTAGAACCTCAAGACCTGTAACCGTAGGAACATCAAGACCTGGTCCATAAAACTAGCCCAACTGTGGGGAGAACAGCAACTAGTAAAAAACAGGACACCCCCACCAATTGTGCTAACTATTAGTGCTAACTATTAGTCCATCTTGTCCGTTAATCATCCCATGCAGATAAAGCATAGAATAGAGGCACTGTGGTATTATATATTTTACTTTGTAGTGCAAATCTGTGTAAATGGATGGGGTGGTTTTAACATTCCATCTATTGCCAGATTTCACTATTCTCTAGACTTACAGTGTTAAAATAGGTTAGAAATATTTGTAAGAAGGTTGAGAAGCAATATCAATGTCACTATGGGTATTAAGTTGTTTGGGCTGTACATTAATCACTTGTCCTTTTCTACTAATCATTCTTTTCAAATTTAAAATAGTGGGCATCTCTCCGGCAACGTGCATTGGGATATTCCTTACTACCTTCCTTGGAACTGAATCACTGGACTCATTGGACATGGCTCCTAAAACCTCTATTTGTTGTACGTTCTCTTTTTCCTTAACTCTGTTGTAGGGTATTTTTTCTCACTTGTTATTCTACAAAATATCTTAAAGTTACATCTCTGCCTTTGCAACAAGTTGAAAAGTAATCCACACGTTTTCAATGAGCCCTTTGTTCAGTTGCGCTGTCCTTACAGTGAATGCAAGTGAATTTATCTATGTTTCAGTAACTGATTCCCCCTTTTAGATAAAGCGTGGTTTGCTTTCGCCATATTTACCTGTATAAAATATAAAAATAAGTGTATTACTCTTTTATTTCATTGCTTTATCTGTGATCCTTATTGATATACTGTGTTTTTGTATGTTTATTACCCATCTTTTGTTACTCAGTTGTATTTTCTAATTCTTCTTTCAGTCAGAATGTTTAGGGTTTCTGTGAAATAAATAGAATAAGCTTCACATTAAATTAGTTTTTAAAAATTGTAATCTGTTAATGTATTCCAAATTCTGGATTCAGGAAAAATAATAGTAGGATCTTTTGGAGAGACTTTTTATTTAATTTACACCTTCTTTTGGTTGGGAAACATTGTTACTGTTGGTATTAACATCTGTGTAATTTCTGTTTATTTTTTTACATTTATTTCCAAAATGGTCTATTTTTTTAACCAATTCAAAGCTTTTCTCTATTTTTTCTTTACGTTCTCTCACAGTTTCAGCGTAATTCCTTTATTGTTGGCTTAAGATTTGATAAATCTGTCAGGAAACATTTGAGCTATATTTCATATCTAGTTGTTCTATTTATGTTTGATTTTGTATCTTGTATGGCAACTATTTAAAAGTTTCACTAACCAACTTTGGTTCCTAGATGGCACTCTATTTTCCCCAATGCAAATCGCTTTCAGGGTCATGGTGCGATCTCAGAGGCTGGCATCGATTGATTTCAAAATGGTGGATGGTATTATTTATAACATTTTCTCTGCTTTTGTATGAAAATCATTAATTGTAATGAATTGGTTCTAGAAGGTATGTTTAATGAAAATTAATTTCATGACTGAAACCTAAACTGTATTGATAAAATATGAAAAGTTAATTTTAATCTTCGTTGGGGACATAAATGTGGTATTTGTAAAACATGATAAAATAATTTTCTCTATATATTTGTTTAATTTGTTGGACTTCATTCATAATAGTGAATACTAGAATTTTTATACCGCGTGATAAATGAAAAACCTGTAAAAACATGTGTTCTAAAGGTAAAACACATGAAATTACATTATTATGTGTGGTAAACATATGCGTTGTAATGCCCGCGTTGTAAAGTAACACTATGTATACACATGCATAGTATCAGCTGACATTCATGAAGAAAGAAAAGAAGGTAACACACATCCCTGCCCTTTTCCTCTAGTTGACCTAAATGGTCTGGTACATTCACCCTTGCATTTGGATTCAACTCCAATCATTATAAGTATCTGACAAATTTGGACCTGTAAATAAAATCAAAGCAGTCGAGAAGTCCATGAATGCTAACTGGATTCCTCCTTAATTGATGTTCACGTATTTACTGATTAAAAGGCAGAGATATAAACATTATTCTCTGGTTCCGGGTCTTTCATGGAAGTCCAGCTGAACCTGCAAAAGGTTTCCTTTAATGCTTGCCCACTTTTGCAGTCTATTCAACATCATCCTTCTCAAACATTGACAGAGGAATTCAAGAGGGATATCGGTCAACAAATTGGATTAACCCAATCCCCTTTCATGAGTATAGGTATAATAATCAAATGGGGCCAGGGTCAGGAGTGTGACCAGAATTACAAATTGTGTAATAAACTTTGGTTAATAGGGGAGCAGAAAGAGAAGTGTTATGTTTATACAGATCAACAAGCATCCCATTGGAACCTTGGCTCTTTCTAGTAGGGATCGCATTTCTTTTTTTTTTTTTTTTTTTTTTTGAAAAACCTTTATTGACGTTTCAATCATTTACACGTATGGGCCTACAACCCCCCGGGGCCGGCCGCTAAGCAATCAGAACAATAAAAGCACGTGTAAACACAGGCGGCACCTCGGAGAGCAAAGTCTACAATACAGTATAGTCCGGCCAATGAGCCGCTCAGGTAGGACACCAGGAGAGAAAAGGTTTTTCATTTTATAATAAAACAAAACAGTAGGATCAGGTGCCAAACAGTTTCCCAACAGCGATAAGGGCTAGGATAAGAGACGCAAGCAGCAATACATTGAATCAATGGCGCAGACACGGGAAAGTACGGATAGGGAGAAATATCAAAGATAGTTGCGCCTACAGGTCCCCGTACCTAAAGCCCAGCGAACCCCCCGGAAACTGTGGCACACATTAAGAGCAAGCGATTCACGATAAGAGAGGTGTACCGCGCTGATCCCAGAAAAACAGGCAAAAAGAAACAGAGAAGAAAAAGGAGGCCATGGAAAAAGAGATAAAGACTAAAGAGTCCCCTCCCCCATCCCCCCACCCTGCACCTCTGCGAATGAGTATGGCCTCACCCCCCAGCAGTGTGCCTGTCGCCCTGGAACTAGACCCGAAATATAGAAGAGACAGGGAAAAAAGGAGTAAGAAAGAGCCCCCCCAGACGGGGGGGCGGAAGAAATGTAATAAAACTGGAGGAGGGCCTTCAAAACATACCCCCGGCTTCCCCCTCCCGCACGGTGAAGTCTCCCCACGGCAAACAATTAGCAGCACCAAGTTGATCATATCAAAAAAGGAGGGGGGGAGTGGGGAGCATTATGCACCAACTATGCGAATAACCATGAGAGCACGCAACCATGAGTCCGCCTGTCTACTAGGTGACCACTCCCGAAGGATCAGCCTCAGCCTTGACCGCTCTTTGCAATTCTGCCCATGCCTGCCCCTCGACCCAGCACCATGTCCGATGTCCCAAGGTACAGGAGTGTCCAAAAACAGTCGGGAAGCGACGCACACAGGTGGGGTGGAAGTCTCTGAGCATCAGCACGGACCGCTTCATGGGGGGGCGTCTTTTCCAGTGCTGCCCCAGGATTTACACTGCACACAAGGTCCAGACAGGCTGAAGCAGTCGAATGAGACACACGCTGCCGGAATCGTCCCTGGGCCGCCAGAGACCGCGCACGGGACAAGGCCTCCATCTTCCGCTCAGGTCCAATACCTCCGGAGCAGATCAAGCCCACAGTTAGCCGACCACACGGTAGCATACTGTCCGGAGTGTCCGGCTGTACACCAATCGCGGGGGGGGCCGCAACATCTTCCTCCTGTGTGCAGTGTGGAAAGCCACTGTGTACTGGTGGACCAGCATGCCGCCACTGTCCCAACGCTGATACCACACCATCTAGCTTCCTCCCCAGGACCCCGGCGCCATGAGCCAAGGAGTAATGAAGGGCACCAAGGGCATCCAGGAGGTCGCCGTACCCCAGGGCAGCTCTCTCCGATCGCTCTGCCACACTCCCGACCGTCACACACCCCCAGTCCCGCTGCGTCCCAGCGGACAGGATGGTAGGCTGCATAGTGACAAAATGGCCGCTGGGAAGGCCCGACTCGTATTGGGGCCAGGACCCCGGGACCAACGCCTCAAGGTCCACGTCGCTAAAGACAAGGATCCTGGGGGAGGAACAGATGCAACCGTTGCGCGGTCACGGGCAATAGTCGTCTCCGCCACGGACCAGCTCCCGCAAAAAGCCGGGAGCAGCCCGCAAGGATCAGGGCGAACCAGGGACGGCGCCCGGGCAGCTCACAGTCAAAGGCAGGGGCAAACACCACAGAATCCGAGAATCGCACACCCGGGCATGTCCTCGGTCCGCAGCGCTCAGCAGGGGGGGGAGCGACCACAGCAAAATGCAGGCCGAGGGGAGCAACATTCCGGCGGACCGACTCCACCCAGTCACCACAGGCCGCTGTTGTTAAACTGCCGCCCGGCCAAGGCGTCCACTCGAGGTCCCGGCTTCGGGACCGCACGGGCCGCAAAGTTCAATCGCTGATTTCTCCGGCGGTACTGCAGTCAGAAACCTCAGGATCACACGATCGGTTGCCACTTTCGTTTACAAACACGATCGCGTAGCGCAGAATAAGGATCTCATGCAGGATATCCGTGCGGGATGCGGAGGTTCACGGAGCCGGGAATCTACGCTGCCGTCCCGGTCGCCATCTTGGCTCCTCCCTCGGGATCGCATTTCTTGAATATAAGTATAATAATCAAATGGGCCCAAGAATCAGGAATTCTGTATACTTTGGGTAATAGAGGAGCAGAAAGAGGAGTGTTATGTTTATACAGATCAACAAGCAACCCATTGGAACCTTGGCTTTTACTAATAGTGCATCTGTTGACTTCAAGACCTCTCTTAGATGGAGCTAGACATCTAAAGAATGTTTGTGGAGGACATGATAACAAAACTCATCTGACTCTAGTATCCAATATAGCTCAGTAAAGTGGGTATACAAATCAAATGTTGATATTATGATTGCAAAAAACGTGTTCTACACTGCCCCCTGCCATTAGCCTCCAGAATAGTCTCTCTCGCTGTTGCTGCATGGGTGCAATAACTTTTCCCATACTTTCATTATGAAGTGGTATTTGGCTGCTTGAATGCCAACACCTAATCAAAGACACTGAGAATAGTGTTTTAGTCAAGGGAATGGCTTGACGCTAAGCTTGGTGTCAAGCTGATATATTTGGTCTGGGCAAGCCAAGTTTAGAAGTGAAATTGCCCTTAACCAAAACTACAATATTGGATGAATTTCCTCAAGAATCTCAGATCGCACAAAGAGGCGTGGAGACTAGCAGACCCAAAATGATTACTATTACAATTGACAGATAAAAGGATAAAAAAAGGATCAAATCTCAGGGTCTGAGGTCTGATAAAAAGATCAACACCAGTTACTTAGCTCTGTAAAGATTATTATTATTAGACTTTCTTACTAGATGACCATGGTCTTCATAGTCGCTTGTTCCCAAGCAACTTGCTGCACCACATGTATGTCCTTCATATCAATGTTCTTAGCACAAGTATTATAACACAGGCAGCATAGTGTCTTAACTAAATAAAGCATGCCTGCATTTCTAGTTAGCAGCTAGGCAAGTCACATTTATAAGGGTAACTATGGTGTTACTTGGGGTGGAATTGAATGAACTATGCCCTTGTAATCTAGATAGGCTCCTACCCTTGCTAGAATGCAGTTGTGTATCCTGGATTGTTTATGTCTGTGGGTTAAATTGTAAAGTCAATAAGTGGTCCCTTGGTATAGAGAGGTTATTGTGTTGGTCACTAGAGGGAGCAGCATTGCTGCTGACTGGCGCTTCTTTATTTGTTGAGATATTGTCAAGTCTTACTATAGACAAAGTTGTATGCACAGTAGATCTTCTCTCCAATGTGTCAAACATGCCAAGGATTTTATTCAAAAGTGACTTTAGCCTCTATTCATTAATTTTGTAGTATCTTGGCATGCACTTCGTAATCCTCCCTGTTTGTACAGTCTTGACGAAGTTGAAGAAATTGGCCAAAAGGGATTTTATCCTTCTGACTATGTGGGTGGTTGCAGGTGTAGTGTAACATAGTGTTACGATCCCTGGGTTTAGTAAATAAATCTACAACTAATTTACCCTCTGCATTTATTTTAATGTCTAAAAAATCACATTCTAGTTTATTGATTGCTGAGGTAAATTTTAGGTTGAGGTTCCTACAATTCAGTCACTCAAAGTAGTCAGCTCCTCTTTTTCACCACGCTAAATAAAAAATACTTCATTGATTAATCTTGATCAATGAGATTTATTCTCATAAAATAGAGCCATGTAACCTCAAAAGCTCCTATGTTATGCCATGCTGAACTGGGAGCATTGGTGGCTCCATGATGGTATCTTTAGTTTGACAGAAGAACTCCTCATTGAAGAGGGAAATGTTATTTTTCCGAATTATTTCAACACATTCAGTGATAAACTCAACATATGCTCTCCCTCCCCTCGTAGTATTTCTTTGATAATTTCTACAGTGTTATGTTATGTTATAGTGACTTGTAAAGCGCATGGCTACCTTGACAAGGTTTCCCAGCGCTCGCTTCCTCACCAAAAAAAGGGTGCTCACTCGATTACATTACATCATACAGATGGAAACAGCAATGCCTTCAATTTCTTCCGAAACACTGAGCGATTTGCAGGCTCTCATTGTGTGGCAAATCATTCCACAGTTTATGGCCAAGATCCTTAAATGACCAGCCACCCTAATGGGATTTCCTGCCTCCAGGAATCATTCGCAGGTCTAGATGGCTTGAAAGCAATGCCCGGTTTTGAACATATTCAGACACCAAATGTCTTAGATACAGTGGCCCTGTACTAGCAGGTCACTTGTGCATGTAGCATGAGGTCTTAAATTGGACCAGCTGCTCAATAGGCAAGCAAACTGGCTGTAGAGGTAAGCCTGGGTGACTGGAGAAGCATACAGGCTGCCACATTTTGAGCAAATTGAAGCCTCTTGAGCATGTCAGATGGGGCTTTTATATATGATGCATGTTTTAAAACAAGTTGTCTTAAGAAACGATACACGTATTTACTTATGGGTTCTGTCAGTGAGTTAAGCAAGACACTTTCGATCTCTCATGTAAGCCTGGGCAGAGTTCACTAGTTCCGCTACGCGGAAGTTCGCAAAGTGCAAAAATAACTTCTGCCGTGCTACGCGGAGTGCGTTAGATAAATGCAGTTTGCAGTGATTTTCAGTGCCAGGTACATGTCCGCACTGTGCAATCGTCACAAACAGTACCTTGGACAGCGCAAGCGGGCACTGCTTCCTTTCTGCCGCTCAAGTAGATTTTTACTCACGCGCCAGCTTTCTCAAGGTGAACGGATGGTTTCTCAACACGATCGGTCACGAGCATACACGACCACTCGCAATGAGAAATCTGACTGCCCCCATTGAGAAATCTTGCTGGGAGGTTGATTTTCCACGCCGGCGCTCGCCAACTTGATGTTGACGATCGCGAATGAGGAGAAATCTCGCTGGGAGGGGGATTTTCCTTACTCGCGCTCACCAACTTGATGTTGACGAATGCGAGCGAGGAAAAAAACTGCACTCCGCTACTCGAAGTAGAGTTTTTCAGAACTCAGCGAACTCCGCGTAACGTGGAGTGTGGAAAACTCCGCAAACTCCGCAAGTTGAGCGGGGTTCACCTCCCAGATTTACTCTTATGTCCTTGTGCATTTCGGGAGACCATAAATGGCTGGTATCATTGGATGTTCATTTGTCAGGAATTTATACTATTCCAGTCATAGAAGTTCATCTTCGTTAGCTAATTTTATGACACCCGCCTAACCGACGACCAACCCTCAGACAAAACAACACCAATACACTTGAGACGCACCCTCCACAACCCCCCAACACATCGCCCATTGGGAGACGCATGTCTCTCTACTTCCTCTAATCCTACCCTCCCTCGACCTGCCTGTCCCAACCCACACCCTCAGCCAAATTTGCCCTCCAACCCCTCCCCTCCCCCTAATACTACCTCCCCTCGACCCCCCTGCCCCAACCTACATCCTCAGCTGAACCTCTCCCCAACACCTCCCCTCCTCCAAGCCCTACCAACTCCCAACCCTCCTGTCCCAACCTACACCCTCAGTCTGATCTCCCCCCAACCCCTCCCCTCCCACTACCCCAAACCTAGAGTCTATGGCAGAACTAACTGAACACTTTACATGTATTGAAACACAACTCAACACCCTCTTACCAATGACCCCCAAGCACCTCATTTTTTTTTCTTTCTTTTTTAATCTGTTTGTTTTTATTAACTTTTGAAGTTACAGATACATGAAAGGCAATATACTTTTAGCAGTATCTATGCATGGTGGCTCTTGATAGCAATGGAAACATATTCTTGCTACACGAAGACTGAGCATTGTAGACATACAAAATATGCCGATCGCACCGGAATACATATAATGACAACATTTGGCTCACTCCATACATAAGATGAAGTCCAGTCCGGCGTCTGCATGGTTTCGGCAGTCCAATGAGTAGTGCCTTTCTGCTGGTGCAGCGTGGACTTCAGAACAGACATAATATGATCAAAACAGGTAACCCCCCAACAGCCCCAACACAGACCGGCATTAGTCCCAATATCACCATCCCCCCACCTCCCCTTGTTTCCTCAACAACGTATCTCAGCATTACAGACTGACTGTTACTCCCCTGCATTGACGTCTATTGCGTTCACCTTCGTGTCAGCGCTAATTAACACACACATGGAACAGTACAGCCGCACACCTCCATAGGTCCTGACATCTACTCCGGGTCCCCGCCCCTCCCCTCGAACTGCCCTCTTCAGCATTCTTCCTCAATCTGCTGAAGTGTCTGGAGTAGCCCCTCCCACTGCGCTGCTATGGGCTCCTTCCTCAATCCCAACATTTCTTCCCGTCTGATGGCAGTACCCTCTGCCCTGGCCCATGCGGAGAGTGAATGTCTCCATGCACGCGTGTGAGGTGGGTCCTGTGCCTTCCATCTCTTGGTGAGCAATCGCTTAGCGACCACAAACCCCAGATCCAGGAATCGGGACGTAACTTTCGTAGCTGGGGTTCTACGGAACTGGTGCAACAGATAAACAGTCCAGTCAAAAGGTAGGCTACGACCTGTGCTGATGCGTAGCAGCTCACTGATTGTGTGCCAGTACGCATGTAGCTTGTCGCAACTCCATAGCATGTGAATCAGGCCCACCCCAGGTTCGGTACATCTAGGGCACACTGCAGCCGTATGATGGAAATGCCTATTGATCGTCTCGGGTGTGAGATATGTCCTATATATGATGAATAACTGAATCTGTTGAAACCTCATATTCCTGGGTATGCGCACTGGGCTCTTCAATACCCGTTCCCATTCCCTATCTTCCAGCGGTCTCCCCAGGTCAACTTTTTGCGTCGGAGAGGGTCTAAGTTGATCGCCGCATGGGTTCGTAATGATGCCGCAAACCAGCAGACCAGGTGCCTGCCTCGACCCATAACGTGGAGGCATTGTATGGTAAGGTGCTGGCTGGGTTCTGTAGACATGTCTCCCCATTTAGTGGTCAGGGTTGCAATCAGTGAGAGGTACACTAGGAACTGTCCTGGTGATAATCCCTCATCCTCAGCTAGGGAGTCATATGGGACAAGTGTGCCATCACGATACAAATCTCCCAATGTCTGTATGCCAGCATCTCTCCAGTGCGTCAGTGTAAGGGAGGTGAGTGTTTGCATCCCGCTAGGGGAACCTTCTAGTGGTAACGCCGGCGCGTATGGGACCAGCGCTCTGGTGAGAAATAGGCTTCTACTGTAGCATTTGTATGCCACCGCCAGGAGTGGCGTCGGCGTCACGGCCCTGGTGGCTGGGTGGAAGATTGCAAGGAGCCTCTCCAGGGAGCATGGGGGCAGTGTAGATGCTGTATCCTCCCGATCCCTATCTGCAAACCAGCGGGCTATCCATTGCAGTTGTGCAGCTAAGTAGTAGTGTTCTAAGCAAGGTGCTGCTAGCACCCCCTGATCTGTGGGAAGGTATCGTTTTGCTAGCGACAGCCTGTGTCTACTGCTCCCCCAGATGACGTCCCTGATTAACTTAAGGAATGTGGCAAAAAGTGCCGCAGGTATATATAAAGGTAGGTTAGCAAAGTAATACAGTAACCAGGGGAGAATCAACATCCTGGTTAGCGCCTCTCTGCCTGTGACCGTTAGCGGCAATGTGCCCCAGAACCTCATTTGTGATTTAATGGCTGTGGAGGCCCTACCCAGGTTGCCGTCAAAAAGGTCCCTCGGCTTACGGTATATCTGTATTCCCAGGCATCGGAAGGTATCCCCCTTCCATTGTACTCTCGTACCATTGAGGGTGTATCCTGTGTCTTGTCTCCCCTCCCCGACCACATAAAGACTGGACTTACTGACGTTTACCCGAAGACCTGAGATAGCAGCAAAATCCCGCAGGACGCAGGCCAACTGGTCCGGGATATTCTCTATGTCTCTCACGTACACCAGCAGGTCATCTGCATACAACGACACTTGGTGTACTGTGTCTCCCAGCGGTATGCCGTCCCTTAATGTTACACGGAGGGCCGCCGCCAGAGGTTCGATCGCTAGCGCAAACAGGAGTGGGGATAGTGGGCACCCCTGCCTGGTGCCTCTGCATATGGGCACAGCATCAGATTTGTACGGACCCTGCTTTACCCGGACTGTAGGGTTCTTATACAAGAGGCCCACCATTTGTAAAAATTCCAGCCCCAAAGAATACCGCTGAAGCAACGCTGACAAGTACCTCCACTCCAGGCGATCAAAGGCTTTTTCCAGGTCCAACATTCAACAACCCACATTTGGCCATTCCTGTACACTATCCGTAGCCACTCCAAAGAACCTCCGCAGGTTCTGTGACGTGCTCCGCTTGGGCACAAATCCGTTTTGGTCACTATGGACCAGGGTCGAAACCACCGGCGCCAAGCGCTCCGCAAGTGCCTTGGCCAGTATGTTATAATCCGCATTCAGAAGTGCCAGCGGTCTATAAGATCCCAAGGTTGTGGGATCTCTATCTGGCTTTAGCAGGGACACCAAGTATGCTGCGCGCATCGAAGGGGGCAGCTCGTCTTCCGCCAATTCTGTTGTGTAAAGTGTGTGCAAATGCGGCACCAGGGACTCCCGGTAAGCCTTATAAAATTAGTCTGGCAGGCCTTCCGGACCCGGCGTTTTCCCGGATGCCATGGATGCAATCGCCTCCCCTATCTCCTCCAGAGTGAGGGGGCACTTGAGTGCCTCCTGATGCATGTCCGAGGCAGTGGGTAGCTGGATCTGTTCGAGCAATCTCTCTAACTCGTGGTCCGAACAGTGGACTCTTGACCGATACAACTGTGTATAATGCTCTACCATGACTCTATGTATCTCCCTCTGCGTGTACACCAATTCTCCTTCCCGCATACGTATAGCCGCAATCAGAGCGTGAGTGCTGTCTTGTTTGAGCATCCAGGCGAGCAAGCGGCCCACCCTGTCTGCCGTGGCGTGTGCGCGGGCTGTGTGGGCTGCATAGTTATGACACCGCAAGTGCTCCAGAAGCTCCACGAGCTGCGTCCGAAGGGCCTCTAGTTGATGTGAGTACCTGTCCCCTCCCTCCCCTTTGCGCTCATATTGCAACAGTTGGGATTCGAGACGGGTGATGGACTTCTCCATCTGTCTCCGTATATTCCATGTGGCACCTAAACAGTGACCCCTGAGTGTAGTTTTGAGGGCATCCCACTCCACCAGTGCCCTACTTGCTGTACCCTATTTAAGCTCACAATATGTCAGGATAGCAGTCCCTAGGGAGGAGCGGAATTTAGAGTCTTCCAGCGCAGCGGTCTGGAGGCGCCAAGTGGGTACAGGGGGACGATCAGCCTCCCAACAGAGTTGAATCCTCAGGGGATTGTGATCAGAGTGCGTCCATCCTAAATACTCCGAGGTTTCGATTAACGGTAGTAAAGACTGGGACCCCACTACCCTATCTAGTCTGACATGTAGGTCCTGTGTCGCTGAGTAGTAGGACTAAATACGGTCAACTGGGTGGAGGACCCGCCACATGTCTAACAATGTCCAGTGCGAGAGCCAATCCTTAAGCACCCGCGCATTTGACACCACCGACGTTGTGCGGAGAGGAGGGAAGGATCTATCAATGTGTACATCCAGCACTGAGTTAAAATCGCCTCCCAGTAACCAGGGGAGACCAGCATAAGGAGTAAGCACCAGCGACAGTTGCATAAGGAATGACGCTTGATCGACATTCGGGGCATAGATCGAGGCCAACAATATGTGCTGACCGTTGAGCGTTCCACACACCAGAGTGTACCTGCCTTCAGAGTCTATTACTGTGTCTGTGCAAACAAATGGGACTCCCGCTCTCACCCATATAAGTGTGCCCCTAGCATGGGCGAAGTACCCCGTACCATACACCTGCCCTCGCCAGCGCCTGCGCAGTCTTTCCAGTTCCAGCTGTGTCATGTGCGTTTCCTGTAGTAAGGCGATTCCGACTGAATGCCTCTGGAGATAGGCAAATATGGAGTATCGTCGTGTGGGAGTGTGCATGCCGCGTATGTTCCACGTGAGTATGTCAACCCGTGTCATTGTTGGGATATGCAGTCTGCTGGGAGGCTAGGGGTGGGATATGCCTTAGTAAGCATGGAGTCTGTCCGAGCATGTATGAGCTGGTCTGTTTTAACCAAAACAACTTGTGAACTGCAAGCAACAAATAACATTCGGGGCGAACTTCGCGTGGTTGTCCATCAAAACTCTATAGCCATGCATATGGAGGAACTAGGTCAATCTGTGGCCTGGTGGGGTGTGCGCGTAGGTAACGTTCTACTGTGTCTGTCCCCCTCTTACCCCATGTGTGTAGTGTGCTTCACAAAGGACCCGTTAGTAAAGCCCACGTAGCCAGTAGCACTCCGTTACAAGTGCGAGTTATCAACGCACCCGTGTGGACCGCGTGTACAGAGACTCACAAGGTGTTTGAGACATAAGCGCAGGGATCCCCAAAGAACAACTAACTTGCATCTGCAGGCAGTGTCCACAGTTATCCACCCCCGCTCCCTGCATGTTATAAACAAACCATTGTGACCGACAACATGCTACTTGCATGATCAATCGTCCACAGAGTTCATCAGTGTAGCGCTCTCATCCCAGGATACCATCCGCGGTCTGTGGCGTGACCACCGGTATGCATAGTTCTTCCGAGACTTCAGTCAACGGCATCGATGAACCACTCGACACCACCGTGCATTGCACAAAAGATTCCAGGCGGTGCTGAGTATTTGGAGTGCCGAGTGTCGTCACCGCTTCCAGTACATTTTGGCGCTCTATTCTCATTCTCTCCGGGCTTGGGGCCACCGTTCTCTGCGCTGCTCCGTGTGTCATCCTTCGTCTTGGTCGGCGCCTGCTTCTCTTGCCTACTGCGATGCCGTCCTCTGGGTCTGCCAGCCTCGTTCCCGTCCAGAGCCCCGATTCTTCTAGCCAGTCCCACGTCTCCGCCGGCGAGTCAAAAAAGTGAGTTTTACCCTTCGTGACCACTCGCAGCCTGGCAGGGAACAACAGGGAGTATGGCAGCTCCAGCTGTCTGAGTTGTCGCTTCACTGCCATGTAGTTGTTTCTTCGGTGTTGCACCAGTGCGGTGTAGTCGGGGAAGAGCATGACACGGCAGCCACTGACTGTCAGGTTATCCAATTTCCGGGATTCACGTAGCACCGCGTCCCTGTCTCTGTAGTTGAAGAGCTTGAACAGAAACGGGCGCGGTCTGGCTTCCGGTTGAGGCCTCTACGCAGGCACTCGGTGGGCTCTTTCCACCGCAAAGTGCTTTGACAGTATTCCCTGCGGCATAAGGTCACGCAGCCAGTTCTCGGTATACTGTTCAGGGTGTCTTCCTTCTTCTCCTTCTGGCAATCCCACGACGCGAATGTTGTTGCGCCGTGAACGCCCTTCAGCGTCCTCTGCTCTGTCCTCAAGGGCATGTATTCGTTCCATCATGTCTTGCAGCGCAGCCGCATGGTTGTGAGTGACTGGTTGGAGTTCTGCGAGCACTTGACCCTGGGCAGCGACCTTATCCGTCAGCTTGCAGTGGTCTGCATGTAGAAGTGTGAAGTCAGAGGTAACCTTATCGATCCGGGTCTCCAAGGATGCCCTGGTATGGTCTAGAGTAGTATCTATTTTCTCCACGCCTGCAAGGACAGAGTCCAGTTTGGCCGCCAGTGCCGAGGATGTCGGCTTCATGTAGCTTTCACCTCTCCGGTATGAGGGATCCAGGCTGCCAGCTTGCGGCTGCCCTTGTGCATCTTGGCTCGCATGTGGCCCATCATGAGCTGCTGTGCCTTGGGCATTCACAGATAGCGCCTGGCAAGGTCCCTGTGCAAGCGACTCGACTGCGTCAGGAGCGCAGGTCCGGGAAACTTCCGCACCCCCAAGCCCCTCATAACCATAACCGAAAACCTACCCCTTCTCCATAGCCAAGTCAACACAATCTTGCAGGGCATAAACACAATCCTTCTCAACATCAAAGCCCCCCCTCCACGCCCAGCACCCAATACTCCCCTCCCTCAAAAACATCAACAAGCCACCTCAACTGCCCAATCACCAGATGACCAGCTGGAGCTCCACCCCCAGAAACACCCAATCTCTCAGACCAAGAAGAGCGAATCCTGAGATGTCTCTGAAAGAGGCAGCAACCCTGGCTAATACCTACGACCCCACAACTACCCAAACCCCTCCCTCCAGCATACAGGTAATCACCGGAATAGGTAGAGCCAACAAACAACCTAGATCTACAAGACTTCCTTCCCAACGCACAACCATTCCCCAAGCTCCCCCCTCCTACCAAAACCTTTCCAACAGTGGCAAGATAAACTGCTGCTTATAAACTGCAGATCTGCAGTAAAGCATGCAATAGAGCTGACTGATGCCATACTGAATCATGACATTGACATCACGTTCTTCACCGAAACCTGGCTCAATGAAACATCCTATCCGCTCCTTGACCTTCTAGTCCCCCCTGGTTTCTCCATCATTAAAAAAGACAATTGACCAGCGAGGTGATGGCATTGCCATCATCCATAAGAACAACATCAATCTAGTTAAAATCAAAACCCACTCCTTCCCTACCTTCGAATTCCTCGAAACACACATCATAACACAACAAAACAACAAAGTAACAAAATGCCATCTCATCTACCACCCGCAGGAAACTCTCCTGCATTCGGAAAACAAATATCAGACCTACACACACACTGCTCCCTAGCCAACCCCGACAACATCATCCTGGGTGACTTTAACCTCCCCTGGAATAACGAAAAGGACACTGTCATTCAGTCACTAAATGAACTCCTTCTCACAATTGAGCTCACCCAACACTGCAAGGGTCAACCCTTGATGCAATCATAGCCAAAAATGAAACAATAACCATCAATACCATCCTCACAATCGACTGGTCAGACCATCACATCATTATATTCAACATCAATCAAATTACAACTCTTCCAGCCAAAGCTCAAATTACACATCAAAGGAGCAGACACCTCAATGCCATCTCCCTTCCTGTCCTCGATGAAACCATAACTTCACTTCTCCCTCCCTCCACAGATAACCTCAACACGGTTGAGCTCACTACACTGTACAACAGGACAATGACAACTGCTCTTGACCAACTAGCCCCTCTGAAACTGAAAAGGGTCAGAGACACCCCCTCTAGAGCCTGGTTCAACAAAGACCTCAACTCCAAAAGAAGAATAATGAGAGCCGTTGAGAGACTCTGGAGAGGGAACCCATCCACAACCAACCTCTTCCAGCTCAGAAAAGAATGCTGCAATTACAAAAAACACATAATCAATGAAAAAGCCTCCTTCTTCCGGGGTGCACTAGACAAACCCCAAAACCTCCCCTTTCAACATCATCCAGAAACAGGAAACTGGCCAAATTCTTCAATGACAAAATCACCATTATCGAGCTCTCCCTAGACCGGCGCCCTCAATCCCAACACAGCAAATCCTCACCCACAACCAAACCTAACTCAACCCCAGTTTACGACATACTCCCAGAAGACGAGACGCCTCTTCTATCAACCACCAAAATAAACCTTCACCCTAAACCCCCATCTTCCCCTAAGTGTTGGAAAGACTTCAAACCTCTCTCCGAAGAGGACATCTCCAATGTGATTGCCAACTCCAAACCCTCCAACCACTATGCTGACCCTCTAACTGCCTCCCTGGCTAAGAACCTCAACATCACCCAAACCCCACTGTGGCCAAAGATCACCACAGCTCCCTAAACTACGGGCTGATACACAACTGCCTCAAACAAGGCCAAGTCACCCCCTTCTGAAAAAAACAGATGTGGACCCAAATGACCTCAAAAACTTCAGGCCCATCACCAACCTTCCTTTCCTAGCCAAAATCCTGGAGAAATGTGTTCTAGCCCAACTGAACCAACACCTGGAATCCAACAACCTACTTGACACCAATCCGGATTCAGAAAGAAATGCAGCACAGAAACCGCTATACTGAGCATTACCGATGACATTCATAACTCTCTTAACTCAAACAGATGTTGCCTACTTGTCCTCCTCGACCTACCAGCTGCCTTTGACACGGTAGTCAACAAGCTACTCTTAGACGCCCTACAAAAAAGCATCGAAGCAGATGGCAATGTCCAAAAAGGTTTTTCATCATTTCTACATAACCTCTCCCAATTCATAAAAATCTAAAATTCGATGTCCGACTCCTCCCCCTCAACTCGAGGTGTCCCCCAAGGCTCAGTCCTCTCCCCCATACTCTTCAACATTTACATGGACCCGCTCACTACCTTTCTAAAACAAGCAACCATCGACTACTACCTCTATGCTGACGACACCCAGCTATACCTCGAGATATCCTCCCTCAATGACATCCTCTGACTCAACTCCACACTATCAAAAGTAGAAAATTGGCTGACACTCAACCACCTCAAACTCAACCAAGAAAAAAACGAAATCCTTGTTTTCTCCAATCACGAACAACCCCCTCAAATCCAAGAATGGATAAACAACCTTGGCTCTCTAAACTGCAAACTTACTCCAGCAATCTCAGCCAAATCCCTAGGGATCTCTCTAGACTCAAGTCTCAACAGGAGCTCCCACATAAACTCCACAGAAAATGGCACCCTCTACAACCTAAAACTCTTCAACAAAATCAAACCTTTCATACCCCCAATGACCTAAAAATCGCAACCCAATCTCTAGTTCTCTCCAGACTGGACTATGGAAATGCCATACTAACTGGGACAGCTAAAACACACATGGCCCCCATGAGAACAACCCTAAATGCAGCAGCAAGAATGGGACCAAGAAATTCGACCACATCACCCCTGCATTACAGGACCTAAAATGGCTTCCCATCGAAGCTCGCTGCGCTTTCAAAACTGCCTGCCTCACCCATAAAGCCCTACACACAGGCAAACCGGACTATCTCGCCGCCAAACTCACAAAAGCAGGACAATCAAAAAACCTAAGAAGCTCCAACTCGCACCTCTTAATCCCCCCTAAAAGACATAAACATAAAGCCCTCTCCCGCCCTTTCTCTGGAAATGCCCCAAAAATCTGGAACTCTCTCCCTACCCACATCAGGACTAATTCCTCCTTCACAATCTTCAAGAGACAACTAAAATAATTTCTCCTCAACCGTCATCTGTTTGCATCTGGCCAATGGCCTCGATCTATGTGACCTCCAGTACTCTAGATACTAGTCACTGTACTCTAATGTTTATGTTTTTATTCATGTATGCTGCTGAAAAGCGCTCTGATACCCTTCGGGTCATGTAAGTGCTATATAAAACTCCCCAAAAAATAAATACATAATTTTAAGATACTTCCTACTTTTTGGGCCCAGCCTCTCCATTCATCTCTGCTTGATTTTTTATAGTATGCCTCTACACTCAGGAGGGCTTGCATTCTTTTATTATACTCTAATGTGTCAATGATTACTATACTTACCCCTTTATCTCCTGGTATTATGGTGATATTGTCACTGGTTTCAAGATTCTTTAATGCTTCTCGATGCCTTACAGATTTTTTTATGGTTTAAATCCTCTATTCTCTTTTATATACATTTCTCAAACACTTCCTCTTCTTTGCCTACCATCTCTAGATTGTGTCCATTTTGACGGAGGATTTAAACTGGATCTGTGTTCCTGGGGCCCCATCTTCTTGCTCGCAAATAATGTTTTTAACCTTATTTTCCTGAATAGATCCCTCATATCTTTTTTCTAACTCAAACTTGTTGAAAGGCGCTGTTGGGGAAAATCCCAGACTTTTCTTTAAAACTTCTTCTTATCTTTTGCTACATTTTCAGAAGACAGATTTAATATTGGGGCCTTTTTATATCCTGTTCCCACTCTGGCTTCTTGTGCTCATGTAGTCTCTCCTTGGATCTGTATTTTGATAATGGACCATCCCTCTCCCTCATTACTATATTTGTTTTCCCTGGTGGGGTTCTAAAACAACCTGGTTGTCTTAACTTGTTCCTGTCACATCACCTCTAACATCTCCGTTGTTTCTATGGTTTTGTCTCATTTCTTGCCCTGAGTCTCAGCTTGTGTAAGATGTATCAGAGATTGTGATGTGTTTCTTGAAACCTCTTCCTCTATTTTGATACCATCCTATATTTCCTCCATCCTAGGTTTCTCAAATAGGCTTTTTAAAGGTATGGGTATACTATTTCTACACTATAAATGTTGATGTCCTTTGTTAACTTAATCGTCTTTTTGACTCCATGTAGCCTGCGATATCTTCCTATATTTCCTCTAATTTCCGTTTTGCCTCTTCCAGGGCTCCATTTCTCTAAGCGGTGTCTCAATGCTCTCTATGTCACGTTTTCCTAAGACTATTATTTTCTGTATTGTCTCAATTATTATTATCCAGTCATGGCTGCATCTGGTTGCTATCAGTGTCCAGTTTTCTTTGAAGTTTTCATTATCTACAAAGAGACCTGGCTTATTTTTCACATGAATTCCCATAGAGAATGAAGTTTGAATGTAATTCTGTACGTATCACCTTTTTTTTAAGGTTCAATAGATTATTCAGTTTTTTATGTCGAGCATAGGCAGCGCATGAGCTGTCTCTTTCGAGACATGCTGTATCTGCTCTATGGTCTTCGAGCACGCCCACCATTGTCATTCGATCTTTTATGTGCCAGTCGGAAATCCTTTCTTTTCTGTAGTGAATTAAACGACTTTGCATGCCACACTATATCACCACATTTTATACATTCAGCCCAAAAGGCCTTTTAAAAATATTGTTTACACAGAGAAGTTGGCAGGGGTTGGGGCATTGGGGTAGGCCTGGAAAGTGCTACATTGTACATGCCTGGTTCTCTTATTCTGTTTGGGCTCTGTCCTGTGCTCTTAAGTGCTTTCAGCTTTGATCAGTTTCCCTTTGTGTTCCCACCTTAGAGTTTATGTCATCCTTAATTGGCTTATTGTCTGAGTGGACCACCCCTCAACCACAGCCCCCAACCATTGCCACTGTCAACCGTTTGTGAGCAGTGATCAACATGTGTTGTTTGAGGT
The DNA here is from genome assembly GCF_964204655.1 of Triturus cristatus. Lineage (NCBI taxonomy): Eukaryota > Metazoa > Chordata > Amphibia > Caudata > Salamandridae > Triturus > Triturus cristatus. The sequence continues at coordinate 137,579,468 of NC_140591.1, read as the reverse complement.
AGTATTTAAACCACACTCAGTCCCTACTTGGTAATTACCAAGCCAGCAGGGCATTGCCATATACTGCTGGCAGAACCAGTGGAATTATGCAAATCTGTGCCCCAGTAGATTTCCACATAAATATTGGTTTGTCACACAATCCTTCATCATCTTTTATGATAACAAAATTGTTTCTAGAGTAAATGGGTCAAAAGTTTCTACAAATGCTACCTATTGTGTTGCCACGCAGTGCGCAGTCTGTTGTACCGCTGAAGCAGGTGACCTTTCAGTTGATTTAAAATGTTAAATTGATATTAATGAGGTGAAATCTTTGTCCATTGTTAAGATGTGTAAGAATAGAAAATTAGTGAACAAAAACTGCTTCAAAATTTGCTGCGTTTCTAAGCATAATTTGCCTATTCTTTCTACATTATTTAGTCACCCTGCCAGTCCTTCCCTTCAGCATAATTCCAATGGTCCAGGCTGCTGGTCAGATTGTGGGCTTCAAATGCTGTGCATGTGCGTCGATACTTTTGCAAATATCATTTTATAGAGCATCTCAACTTAACTTAGGCATTAGGTAAAATCTGGCACGTGTTCTTGTCCAAACCTCCACATTGCCCTCTATTTAAACTAGGATATTACAAATATTTTAGAATATAACACATGTAAGCACGTTTACTGTTTTATACCAGTCGATAACGGGTGTTACTATCATCAACTAAGTGGTCCTCGTTTTTTCGATCTCAGAGGGCTGAATTTGCCCTTTCAGGATATAAACATGCAATCTTAGTAGCAAGCTCTTAACTTGCTATGCTTTGATTCCAGCACAGTTGCCTTGTGTGGTGTGCGCTGTGTTACAGTATACACAGCAGTGGAACAGCAGTGCTGTTTTGAGTAACCTGTCTTTTGTGCACCGTAAATCCCGCAGCAAAGACAGTGTTTATGGGAGTGCGGAAGAGGGGGTCATCACGCCTCCCTCAGAGGTTTATTTTTGCTTTGCTCCTGCTTTTTGAATTTCAGTTTACTTCAGCCTACCCTAATTTATCAGCAGTTTCCCTTTGTTATTATAATGCATATAGAGAAAGGGTGTCTCACGTTGGATCCTGAGGCGGATCTCTGCCTCAGTTAAGTCTGCAGGCACTGAAGGCTCATGGGATGTATTCACTCTACAACAGCCGCAGTTAAAAGCACACTCCATCACAAAACAATAACATCACCTCCATCTTTTTTTTTATTGTAGCCCAAAAATAAAGGCCAAATTCTTAATTTTCATTGTGTTAAAATCAAATTAATTTTATTATGCGGTAATTCATAGGTCCAGAATGGTCGGATCTATTCCAAACATTTAGAATAACCAACAAACTTGTAAATTGATACATCAGTGCACTCGGGGTTACTAGAGAATGTGGCATTTCCCAAAGACCTGCGTTCACAGGTGCTCCCTCTAAATGTGTCTGTCACCTGCTCTCCTCTTCTTTCTCACTCAATCTTTCTGCTCCTGTCTAGAGTTGATTCAGCACTTCATTCACAAACTACGTATCCCTCTCTGTTTTCCTGTCTATCCAAATGTGTGCAGCTCTCACCCCTAGCTATCCACCATGCCACATAATTCCACTACACAAATAATTCCAATTCAGGTGGTGTGGTCTCGCCGAGCAGCAAGATGGCTGCTCAGTGAGAGGGTGCTGCTGGCCGAGACAAGAAACCAACATAATCCGTGGAGTCTAGGGGTGCAACACAACACTGGTGCGGTATAGGGCAGCCTGCTGGCTTTTGTGGCTCTTCGAGGCCAGCTGTTTATGCTGCGTATGCACAGAACTGAGTGCCAGGCTTGAGGCCTAGCCCCACGTCGCAGGGGCAAGACCGTGGCCGCTTGATTGTAAGCTGAGCCGGGAGGAGCTTGTCGGGTCACGGATTGGCAGCTGAGGAGGACAGCGCCTGGTCGTGGAGGTGGCCATGCTGTGGTGCTGAGAGGATCCTCCAGATCAGAACCGGTAAGAAGGAGGGAGCAGCGGCCTTGGGGAGCCTGCTGAGGCCTGCTGCAAGGGCGGCATGGAACAAGTGAAGGGCAGTGGAGGAGTTGGCGGCATGGAACAAGTGAAGGGCAGTGGAGGAGTTGGCTGCGCTTGCGTCTGGGAGCTTCGCCTCCCTCCTGGCCCCCCACCGGTCCTGCATGCGGGACCGGCTGGTTCTGCAGCACGCTGCCTTGGGCCCTGATCGTGGGCGCTGGTGAACCTTAGCGAGGGGTCAGAACAGGCGTTCCCTAAAAGTTCTGTGTTCCGCAGGACCTACACCGAACCAGGTTAGTCCATGCATTGAGCCTTGGGGTGGGGGCCTACAGCTCCACTAGTTGGTTTAGAGATCGATACCCATTATTATTATGTTTCTTATATAGCGCCTGAATCGACCCCCGAAGGGGTATCTCCGCGCTTGCCTTGGGAACCCGTCCTGGCTTTTCCCTGTGAGATAGCCCCTACAGGGCATCCCCAAGGTGAAAGCCAGGCATCCCGCCGTGGGGGCCGTTGTGGAGATTAAGCAAGCTTAATGCCCAGAGTTGCAGAGTGTGAACCCATGATTAGGTCAGGCACCGAAGCGAGAATTATCGAGTCCATGGACATTTGAGCTCAAGACCCTGCCGCGTCGGGAATTGAACCCTGGTCCCGGGTCTGACCTCTGCTTCAGGGTCTGCCTGCTCTAACCAGTGAGCCACACTTCTCCACTTCTTACCATTAGAATGCTCTCTGACGTGGTCCCCCCATCCATGAATAACACGTACTCCTGCTGCAAACACAGAAAGAGAACACAGATGGTGAACACCGGTGATGCCACGCGGATGGCGGTAACCTACATACTGCTCTCCGGCTGTGCAGAGCTAACCCAGTGCCCGACTGTGGAGTCCTCACCCGACCTCATACCATATATGTGGCGGCTCAGTGCACAGCATCCGATCAGTCTACATCCGGCCTCAGTCTATGGATACTACTTTTCTCAGGCCTGTTTCTCCATCAGTCCCCTGATGTCGGAGTTGTATGTACCTACCCAGAGCTGAGGCCTGCTCGCGCCCCTCCTGCTAGTCTGGTCCCGGGAGGTGTGGCAGGGCCCTGGACCCTACGAGATAGCATTGCTGGAACATCCGGACAACATCCTAGGGAAAGGGGATACATTGCTCCTATGCATATCGGCAAACAGCCACAATAACTACACCAGCTTAGCAAGTTCCCACCGACCTTCTAGCCGTAAACTGTCCCGAAATGGGTAAACACGATGTCAAGCAATCAAAATTGTCCTTTGAGAAAAGGTGCTCTACTCACCAAGTCGATAACGCCTCAGATCAGGATGTTGATTCAGCACAGATTGAGGAGACCAATGTGCAGGATGCAGAGCTCCGGGAGATACTGATGAATGTGGAAGCAAGCCTAAAAACAATTGACTCTAAGCTAGACCTGCCCACCTCGCGTCTTGATCAAGTTAAAAAGCAGGTTGATGCGAAAGATACAAGACTTGACCATTTAGAAAGCTGAGTATCGAATGCGGATGATCTTCATTCAGAATTGAAAGAACACCTCCTGCAAACGGACAGAGTGTTAGAGCTAATCAAGGCCAAAAGTTAAGATCTTTAGGCCCGCTCAAGGCACAACAATCTCCGCATAGTGGGAATCCTTGCAACCACACATATGTCCAAAATGGAGGATTTTGTCAAAACTTTTAGCGGGACATCTTTGGAGTGGATCTATCACCCATCTTTAGCGTGGAGAGAGCTCACAGGGCACTGGGTCCCAAGCCACCGGTGTGGTCCTCCCCACAACTTGTTGTGACCAGCCTGTTGAACTAGCGGTATCGAGACTAAAACCTCAGTCTGGCCAGCGAGAGAGGACAGATCCAGCATCAAGGTAATAACATTTCATTTTATCCCGACTTCACCTTGGCAGTGCAGGCGGCCCACCGGGATTTTCTTCTGACAAATAAAGTACTGCAACAGGCGGGCATGCAATATGTCCTCCTATACCCCGCAAAGCTCAGGATCCCCCATGAGTGCAAGGTGCATTACTTTACGAACTCTAAGCAGGCTTTGAAGTCCGCGATACAGATAGCCAAGATCCGCTGATCCACGGCTGCTTCACCGCATTCCTCAGCTGGGGCGCACTTCAGTGACAATGATTTATGCTTATTTTGAATGTTCTATACAGTCGTCTCAGTGTTGGGTGGTAAGAGGGTCAGAATTGCCCCATTGATAATCCAAATATCATTAACAGTATTGATTGTATGGATGTCAATGATGCTGCTGTTACTCTTCGCTCTGCTAAAAGAACAATTGATGGATAGAATGCAGAACAATGTCATACATTCACCCCAGTACAGACATCTGGCCTAAATTCATTGTTTTGCTCACCATGCCATTCCAGTTTGGACCCAGCCATTTGCAAATCAGTCTTCACCCTGTGCCCAATAGGAACAGTCCAGCCCGAACTGCCAGTCCAGGTCCTCCCTGGACTGGAAACAAGCATCCTAGGACCGGTTTCGGGCTTTCAGCCCTCATCAGCCAGGATAGCTTGACTCCAGTGGCATGGAGAGCACGGGACGCACGTCTGGGCATAACCGTCCCACTTAGGGTGACAAATGCAAAAAGAACAATTGATGGACAGAATGCAGAACAATGTCATACATTCACCCCAGTACAGAGATCTGGCCTAAATTCATTGTTGTTTTGCTCACCATGCCATTCCAGTTTTGACCCAGCCATTTGCAAATCAGTCTTCACCCTGTGCCCAATAGGAACAGTCCAGCCCGAACTGCCAGGCCAGGTCCTCCCTGGGCTGGAAACAAGCATCCTAGGACCGGTTTCCGAGCTTTCAGCCCTCATCAGCCAGGATAGCTTGACTCCAGTGGCATGGAGAGCACAGGACCCACTTCTGGGTATACCTGTCCCACTCGGGGTGACAAATGCAGAAAGAACAATTGACGGACAGAATGCAGAACAATGTCATACATTCACCCCAGTACAGAGATCTGGGCCTAAATCCATCGTTTTTTGCATCTTTAAATCTCCTGCCGGCTGGGAGCAGACTTACATGTTTTCTTCCATTTGGCAGGAAATTTAAAAATGCTTACGCCAGATGTGAGCAAACACATGTTCCCTTGCCCGTGCAAGAGCGGGCAGGGAAACTAATGTGTCCCGGGGTGGGCTCCCCGGGGCACAGTCACTGAGCTGGCCCCAGGAGATGGGGTCCCTGGCCTTTAAATTCTCAGGAATGGGGTCCACATGGGACACCTCCTTTTCTATTTGAATCGCAGCCCCTCCTCCTTTTTCCGCAATCAGCCCTGGGGGGGAACAACCTTTACAACGCAACTTTTACAACGCACTACCTTTACAACGCATTTTTTACAACGCATAATCCATTACAACGCATGACATTACAACGCATGACACTACAACGCATTTTTAAAAACTACCTTTACAACGCATTCCATTACAACGCATACTACCATTACAACGCATACCATTACAACGCATAATATTACACTACACTATCCAACACTTACCCTACTGTTGCACCCTCTGGAGTTAGAATAGTAATTTTTACCCCTATACTATCCAACACTTACCCTACTGATGCACCCCCTGGAGTTAGAATAGTAATTTTTACCCCTATACTATCCAACACTTACCCTACTGATGCACCCCCTGGAGTTAGAATAGTAATTTTTACCCCTATACTATCCAACACTTGCCCTACTGTTGCACCCCCTGGAGTTAGAATAGTAATTTTTACCCCTATACTATCCAACACTTACCCTACTGATGCACCCCCTGGAGTTAGAATAGTAATTTTTACCCCTATACTATCCAACACTTGCCCTACTGTTGCACCCCCTGGAGTTAGAATAGTAATTTTTACCCCTATACTATCCAACACTTACCCTACTGTTGCACCCCCTGGAGTTAGAATAGTAATTTTTACCCCTATACTATCCAACACTTACCCTACTGTTGCACCCCCTGGAGTTAGAATAGTAATTTTTACCCCTATACTATCCAACACTTACCCTACTGTTGCACCCCCTGGAGTTAGAATAGTAATTTTTACCCCTATACTATCCAACACTTACCCTACTGATGCACCCCCTGGAGTTAGAATAGTAATTTTTACCCCTATACTATCCAACACTTACCCTACTGTTGCACCCCCTGGAGTTAGAATAGTAATTTTTACCCCTATACTATCCAACACTTACCCTACTGATGCACCCCCTGGAGTTAGAATAGTAATTTTTACCCCTATACTATCCAACACTTACCCTACTGTTGCACCCCCTGGAGTTAGAATAGTAATTTTTACCCCTATACTATCTAATACTTACCTTAAATGTAATTTAATATTATGCGTTGTAATGGTATGCGTTGTAAAGGTAGTATGCGTTGTAATGGAAATGCGTTGTAAAGGTATTTTTTAAAAATGCGTTGTAGTGTCATGCGTTGTAATGTCATGCGTTGTAATGGATTATGCGTTGTAAAAAATGCGTTGTAAGTGCATGCGTTGTAAAAGTGTGCGTTGTAACGTCATACATCCGCCCTGGGGGATGGGGTTCCCGGGGTCCAAAATGGGCAGGGGTAGGGGACCCTACTCACCTCACCTCCCAAAAGGTATTAAAAAAATAATGGGCACATTTTTTTTTGTTTTTGAGTCTTGCCGGATCGTGGAAAAAATCTCAGATTCTTTTTTAAATTTTGGTTTGAGGGGGGTCCCTCTAGGTCCCTCCAAAGGGTTTAGGGGGCAGGAGCCGCTCATTTTGTATTCACTGCTCCTTGCAAGGAGCGTCCCATGATGCCCTGTGATGGCTTTTTAATTGTATTTTGTGAAGCCTGGTGGCGCACCTAGAGGGGAAGGGGCACCACCAATCATTTTTTTAATGTTATGGGGGACTGCAGAGAGTGAATCGGGCCCCCCAGCAACATAAAAAAACACAGTAAGTCTCCTTGGTCATCAATTCCATGACCCCAGGAGACCTTACCATATTTTTTTAAAGCACTCCAAGCTAGAGCTGTATGCTGTTCAGCTGGAGTTCAGGGTACCTTTGTGATGGGTTTTTTTTGGCTTCACTTTATGGCCTGAAAAAAGTTAAAAGAAAGATTCAAAGACATGTTGAAGTCTTTTTTTAAATAAGGCCTTATTAAAACAAATTATATCAGTTACTTTTATTAGACAGTGCAATTTTTGAATTTATATAATGCACATTTGATTACACTTATTGATGACTTTTTGACATAGATAATAGGCCTACTTTATGTACAGCAATATACTGACCCCTTCATAAAGCCAATAGGCCCACTTTTTATATTTTGGTATTCTGACCTTTTGACGAAATCAGTACCTCTTCCTTACTGAAAATGACACCCTTTATATCGTAATATCACATAGTTAGTCATCTGTACCTGTCGGGGTTTGGGTGCCATGTTCTGCGCCCATCTCCCTGCTGTGCCGAAGGCCTGTGTAGCGGCGGTTAGGCACCATGGAGGGTTGGACCTTCGACCATGTGTGCTGGGTGATTGGAGCCCGTGGGGGGGGGAGGTTGGGCACAGTGCAGCGGGCCTGGCACTACATATGGTAATAAAATATTCATTTATGAAAAAAGCTATAGAAATTCACAGAGAAATGTAAAGGTTAAAGTGAAGTTATAGTTAGGCATGTTAATAATATCTTACTTTGCATGGAGAAAAACATAGGAATTCATAAAAACAAAGGTTAAAGGTACGTTATAGATAGGTGAAAATGTCAGTTAAAACATGCCATTTTAAACTAACAAAACCAGTGAAATTCACCAGTTATAGCTATCTCAAGTACTATGGCCTTGAAAAATCTACTCACAATGGTGAGTCAGAGTTAGATTTTATAATGGTCGAGCTATTTTTAGCGCCTACTAGTCTATTCTGGTGAGTGAACTTAAGCTGGAAAGGAACAGGTGTTCTGTTCATTTAGAAAGTGAATGAGCTATAAAGATACCATTAAATCTTGTTTTTATCTAGACACATTTGCTGTCTGTGCAAAGAACGAGGTCCAATATCAGTTTGTCTTGTTACTAATTGCTGCTTGGAAAATTAAGTTTATTTTTTCTTTCTCTTACTAGCCTTAGGGGGTTTTGTCAAGTGAGCTGTCAGGTTTTTTTTTTAACATATAACATTTAAATAGTTTGTAAATGAATATTACAAATATTTCAAAATATATCAGGAATTTCGAAAGCACATTTATTTTGAAATTAAAAAGTGTACTACAAGCAAATATTTGAATAGGAGCAAAACAAATCAAAAATATTTACTTGGTGATGTGCAAATGACACATATTTGCAGAAACTTGATTTCCAAACATCATTGTTTGAACACTAGTTTTAGCAGTAAAACGGTATGTCAGTGGGAAATTTTGTGGCCTTTTCAATGTAAAATCTGCTGGCGCAGAGAAGATCCTCACCATCTCTCTGGTGTAGACGGAAGGAAAAAGAGTCTGAACACAACCACAACTACAGAGTCCAGAGAAAATGATGGAAGTCATCACCAACATGACCTTGATGCAGTGGTTGAAGTGCATTAAAAAATAAGGGACCTTGTTATTACCCGTAGATCACGTCTAAGATATTACTGCATTCTCTTAAGCATTTGGTCAAAATAATTTAGAAGTTAATGTCCCATTCACATGCATGTCCTCAATAATAGCCAGTAGTGGTGGCCAGCACAGATCTGGGGTGGGGTACCAGGGGGGGGAAAGGAGATAAGAAGGTATAATTAAAAAAAAACAGAAAAATTCACTTACCACCTTGCCGCTCTGTTCCACGTCGTCTCTCCTCCAGAGAACAAGAAACAGCTAGGCTCCCCAGAGCCAATCACAAGCTGAAATGCAGTGTTGTGATTGGTCTGAGCGCTGTGGTTTGGCGCTCAGACAGGGACTGGGGAGCTGGGCATGTTCTCTACGCAGGCTGTAATGCAGCCTGCATGGCGATCATGCTAAAGTGGAAATGAATGTTTGGCCGTCCCGAGAGGGTTGGTCAAAGCATCATGCGCACTTTACTGTGCCCACTACTTCTCCTTTGCTCTGTCAGGATAGCAGCCCGGCCCTCATGCTGCCGCAGCAGGGAAGAATAACATGATAATAACATTTTGTTATTATCACTTTATTTTTCCTTTCTTTTACTGCTGCACAGCAGCAGTGGGGCGATGCTCCTCTGTCTTAGTGAAGGAGCCGCCACTGATAACCAGTGAATAGGCAAAGCAACCAGGAGCACTTTTCATAGACGTAGACCGGAGACTTCTGCAGCCAACAAAGGTGGAGTAGCACATCGCCTCAACTATCAAAACAAGGTCCAAGGGTCTGAGCTTTTGGGTGTCTGTCCCTTGCTGACATACTTTTGTACAACTTCATTGATGATTTGCAGGAAGACCTCACTAGAGTGCTGAATGTTAGCAATATACTCATATTCATACCGGTGAACTCTAAAGAGCCTGTAAGCAGTACATAAGAGAAGGAAAGACAACAGTTTGAGGCTGCATCAAAGAAAATACAAATTCCTCAGATGGAACCTAGAATTCCTCATCTTCTTGTACATGTCTGGGAGTTTATGACAATGCTAAGAATATGATGGATATTAAAAAAAGTCTCAGCCCTCCAGTGGAGTCAACATGACACTCTAAGACATCTGTCTTAGTAGTTACATGCATATCTCGGTAGAAGGTGCATTAACCTGTGGGGCTAACTTCTGGGCTAACAGCAGTAAACATATCTGACCCTGATAGTGCAGTGGCTGCAGCATATCAAAAATGCCTAATATAGCAATATCTTAAAACAGGCCGAAAGAACTCTTCAATGTCATCAGACAACAAACTTCAAAGCCCCCCGCATCCACTGTACAGGCCTCCAAAGTCCTATGCAAGAACTTTGCCAATTTCTTCGATGATAAAATCACAAAGATTAAGCTCTCCCTAAATGTCCACCTCTGCCACCCTGACAGTAGCTCACTCACTGAGACAGAAGCTACCACACCCAAGCACCTCCCAAACAAATGGAAATCTTTCAACCCCATCTCTGAAGCTGAGATAGCAATAATGATTGCTAGTTCGACTCCCTCAACTCACGTCTCTGACCTTATTCCGTCCCAACTGGCCAAAAAGATCAATCTCACCCTAGCACCGATCTGGACCAAGATTATAAATCGCTCCCTGAGAACTGGAGTCATGCCTGAATGTCTCAAAATCAGACAAGTCACACCTCTACTAAAGAAACTGGGCTCGGACACAAACGATCTGAACAACTTCAGACCCGTCTCCAACCTTCCTCTACTAGCTAAAATCCTGGAAAGGTGTGCTCTCCTCCAACTCACCCAACGCATGGACTGCATTAAACTCCTAGACCCTCACCAATCGGGTTTCAGAAAAGGATACAGCACAGAGACAGCTATCCTGAACGTCATAGATGACATCCACAACTCTCTAGACAATGACCAATGCTGTCTACTCATACTCTTAGACCTATCTGCAGCCTTCGACACGGTTGACCACAAATTACTCATTAAGGTACTACAAGAGAGGGTGGGAGCGGACGAAGGGGTCTTACAGTGGTTCACCTCCTTTCTACAGAAGCGCACCCAAAAGATAAAAATCAACAACTTCCTGCTGTCCTACGCCCTGTCAACAGGGGTGTACCCAAAGAATTGGTTCTCTCCCCACAACTCTTCAACATCTACATGGGGCCCCTCACCGCCATACTAAAAAAATCCAACATCTCCTTCCATCTCTATGCGGACGACACCCAGATCTATCTCGAAACCTCTTCCATGGACGACATCCAAAGACTAAACAACACTTTTAGAGAATTCCAACACTGGCTATCACTCAATCACTTGAAACTCAACCAAGACAAAACAGAAATCCTTTTAATTTCCAACAAGGAGCAGAACCCCCAAATCACAAAATGGCTGAAAGCCATTGATGCTCTCAACTGCAATATCACCCTTGCCGACTCAGTGAAATCACTGGGAATCACACTGGACCCAAAATTAGACATGGCCAAACACATCAAAAACTCTGCCAAGAACGCCTTCCTCAACCTCAAACTGCTCAACAAAATAAAGCCCTTCATCCGTCCGAATGACCTTAAACAAGCTACTCAAGCCCTAGTGCTGTCCAGCCTGGACTATGGGAATGCAACCCTCACAGGAGCAGCAAAATCCCACCTGGCTCCCCTCAGAGCAACTCTGAATGCAGCAGCCAGAATGGTCACCAGAGTTAATAAATTTGCACATATCTCGCCTGTACTCAGAGAACTAAAATGGCTCCCGATTGAAATGCTTGCGAACTTCAGAACTGCTTGTCTCACGAACAAAGCTCTACACACCGGAAAACCCGCCTACCTGGCCGCGAAACTCAAGAAAGCAGGCCAGACAAGGAGCCTCAGGAGTAGCAAAACTCTACTCCTCATCCCCCCGAGAACTCCCTATCAAAAAACCGCATCTCGATCCTTCTTGTGAAATGCGCCCAAAATCTGGAACTCCATCCCAGTCCATATCAGGACCACCCCCTCCTTTGTAAACTTCAAAAGACAACTCAAAGACCTCTTTCTCAACCGATCCCTTACAAATGGATAGCTGCTGCCCAACCGCAAACTCCTGCACACTGCAGCACTCAGCCACCTGAGCATTAGGACTTCTACATTCTTCCACCATTCGAACGGTACAAGGGCCTCCCCTCCCAAAAAAGGTCCTCACTCAAATCAATTTGTATACCACTCCTATATAATGCGTTTTCGTCCCAATAATGTGATACTGTATTCTCAGACGTTTAATTCGCCATGACTCAATATATATTATATTGTTTGTGTGTTAATATCTCAATATGTATAACATTCTTTGACTGATTTCACCATTACTTATGCTGTGAAGCGCTCCGATACCTTCGGGTCTGGCTAGCGCTATATAAAACTCCTAAATAAATAAATAATAAGTAAGCACTGCTTTATGTTTATGTTTAAGGGATTTATAAAGCGCATAGCTGCCTGGGGGCTTCCCAGCACTGGTGGTCAGATCCGATGCAGAAGCTAAAAGGAAGTTTATTGGCATTGATTGAAGAGCCAGGTTTTAAGCTTTTTTTGGGAAAATTGATTCTGCTTCCAGAAATCTGAACTCACGTGACAGAGAAGTCCATAGCTTGGGTGCCATATGTGTAAAGGATCTGCCTCCCCATCTGGCTCTTTTGATTCTGGTTGTTTTTAGTAACCGTTCGGTGCCGGAATCAAGGCTTCTGTTAGGGACATATAAGCTTACCAGATCTCCGAATTTGCTGGGGCCCTTGTTATGTATGGCTTTATGTGTCAGGCAGAGTGCCTTGAATTTGACTCTAGCCTCAATCGGAAGCTAAAGTAGCGCTTTTAGGTGCTTTGCCATGGCTTCCTGTATAGGGGCTTTACACAGCAGTCTACCTGCGGCGTTCTGAACAACCTGAAGTTTTCTGATGACATATTTTAGTGCCCCCAAATAGAGGGAATTTCCATAGTCCAGGCGTGATGTAACCAAAGCATGAATCACTGTCTTTCTGAGCTGCGAAGGGATACGCTCAGGAATTTTACAGAGCATTCTAAGTAGCCCAAAACAAGTATCTGAGAGTTTTTTCGCTTGGGTTTCCATCGTTAGTTCCCTGTCGATTCAAATTCTGATATTTCTTTCTACAGTTTTGCATCCTTGAAGTGCATGCTATCTCAAAAGTCTACTCTACACCTGAAAACCTGCATGAAAATATTGACCTTGACTTAAAACCTCTGATTATCTACTTTACTTTTTTTGTTTGATTGACCTTTTCCTTGCTTTACATCCTCTGCATGCATCCTCTCTGAGTTCAGTCAACAATTACAATTATTTTCTTTATTCGAGAACAAAAATATCCATAAAAGTACATTTAAAAATCACATTATTTTTAAAACATTTTAAATAGATATTTCATAAAAAATCGATCTAAAATCAAAAAATGTCATTAAACTATGGGACTATTCAAGCAATATTGTCTTCGTTGCTAACGCCCGATACAGTACTTGTATTTAGACAAGGTGTGTTATTCTGCGGGGACCCTCTTCGCTCAGTTAGTTCTGTCTCAGAAACAATCCCAATGACTCTATCTACCATGGAGTCAATAGAAATAAATGGGTGTGGGATGGCACTACCTCCTTCATTCTTACACTTTCCCATAATAATTATTCAGTTGTCTCCTACCTTGCTGCGTTGGGCATTAGTTTTAAATAAGCACCTTTAAATCCCAAAGCCACGAGGGTGAACCCCAGCCCAGCCTCTTCCAGCCGTGGACGAGCGCAGACGTGCCCGATGTTGGCCTGGTCTTTGCCGGGGCAAGTGCCCGGTCGCATCCCACACAACGGGAGACCGCGCTCAAAATTCCTGGAATTGCGTTGGCGGCCCTCCTACCCACGAGTGTCACTGGGGATTGTGGTCCTTACTTGCCTCCTGGTCTCAGAACAGCGTGGCCCATGTAGCTGAAGACCGCGCTCAGTTTTTAGCACTCCTGGAAGTGCAGTCTACTTTAAGTCATGTCCTGCAACCTAGCAATATCTAATCTGCTCTAGCTCATCTACAAATCCCACCAACCTTCTGCATGAGCATAACCCCCATAATGATTGCACCTAAGTAATACTAATTTTAACCCATCTCACAGCCACTCGGCTAAATCCATGGAATAGTCTCCTTTAGAAAACAAGACTAAACTCACTGCCAACAATAACCAGTAACCACCAAGTTAACCACTTACTTTGGGTTCCGGAGCAGTGTGCTGCCTGACGGAAAGTGCTTCAACACCTTGTTAGCGGTAGTAAGTGCTACATAAATACCATTGCAATACAATACGTTCTAAGTGATCTGTTAACTTTCTGTAGTGTCTGCTCCTGGTCCTACCTTACCCTATCGACACATCGGTAGGGGGCTATTGAGGGGGTAAGTGTCAGATATTTAGTCAAACCTGTGGTGTCAAATGGGATTAAAGGTTGAGTGATCTCACTTCTGGTAAATACAATTGATTCTGGTTGCGAGTAGTTTCATGTTTGACGCACATGGCCTTAGCTGCAGTGCACAGAGACCATTCACTGCTGCACATAAGTAAAAGAAATTAGAGGGAAAGTTGATACTAAGGTAGTGTTTCTCATAAAAGTTGTCACACCTTTCCGCACCTTGCTTGAGTTCTTTGTCCCACTTCATCCATCCGAGGAGGAAGAAAGACTTCATTGCTTAGCCCTCAAGACAGCTATGAGTTCTACATTGATCACACAGGACCATTGGGTGGATGATCAACTCTTCATTGGCTTCTCTGGGATGAAGAAGGGTAAGGCAGAGCAGAAATGGACCATCTCCAGATGGAGTGTCCTCTATATAAAGATCTGCTATGACCTGTGCAAGAAAAAGCCCCTGAAAGGCCAGTGGGCTCAGTCCACCAGAGTCAAAGCTGCTGCCACTGTGCTGGCGTTTACCCATTTGTAGGACCAGTCTATAATTTATCATAAAATAATAGAGAAAACAAAATCATGTGGATTGGTTATGGGCAATGGCTCAGGCGGATTTAAAAACTGCAAATTTCTATGGCTGTATGCACCTTTAAAGTGTATTACTGATCAGGATGGCAGGACGTTTTTATAAACAAAGCTGCGGGGCGTGGCCTAGATGGTGAGCGGGTAAGACGTTTCTCCCTCCGTCTCCCTGGGCACTTAAATTTGCCCAAGTCTGCGTATTAACCCCTCCAGAGACATGCATCATGACGGGGAACAAGCATTGTGTCCCGCGGCACCGGAGGAGACGTGAACGTAGCTGCAGGAGGCTCGCCCGGAGTGCAAAGCGAGACCCGGCGTGCCGTGAGGTCTGCAGAGAAAAATGGTGGCCGGATTCGGCCAGGCTCACTGAGGCCGTTCAGAGGGTGGAAGCTGCCCGATGCCCAACAACGACCGGCAACAGCCCGGAGGAGATAGCAGGGAATTCTCAGAAGTTAACAACATCAGGAGCTGACGGTGAGCGGCTCGCATAGCAAGGGGGCTGCAGGGTGGGAAGGAGAGCCCGAACTTGTGCCCAGGGACAGGCCCGTCACCACACAAGCAGGCTCAAGCATCAGGGCGCGAGCGGCCCAGTGAGGCCTGAGGGACCGCAAATGCAAGTGACGAGCCTGCAAGCGGGGCTGCAAAGCTGGACAGCTGCGGCGCTGCCTCCCTACCTTGTGGGGTATCGGCCAGTGATATCGGCTGGCGTGCAGGGGTCGGGCGGCGGCCGAGGCAGATGCGAGCGCCTGCTGTGATCGGAGGGGGCCCCCGCGAGAACCTCGCAGCAGACAGCGCAGGCGAGTCCCAGGCTGCCGTCGCTAACACCTGTGACCGTGGAGCCGGAGGCGTAGAGAGCAGAAGTGAGGCCTGGGGCAGCCAGAGAGAGGCATACGCTGTGATATGGAGATGAGCCCCGTGGGCCGGCGGTGGACTCAGAGGTGCAGTAAGCGTGACGCGACAACCCAGCTTGAGAGAGGAGGGTCAGGCCTAAGGAGGCCCATGGAAGTGACTAGCGCACTCAGGACAGAGCATACGGAGGGACCCATAGTGTCCAGACACCGCGGCTATCAAGGGACAACCACGGCCTAGCCAGGTTTACCCTGGCTACAGAGGCCCATGGGATGAGCCTGATGGTGAGGGAGCGGGCTTGAGGTTGGTGGAGAGGGGTCCCGAGCGGAAGCGAAGTCAGCGCTCGGCAGGAGCGGCCAGAATTGCTGGAGCCCGTTGGGGAGGCCCCCCGGAGCTGTTTCCGCAAAAGCCAGGTGGAGGGACTACAGGCCCTTCTACAGATCTAGGACGGTCACCAGAGCTCCCGGTCATAAGAGGGTGCCATCCATACTGGTATTATGGGGATAGAACGTGGAGGGCACATCAAGCGACTTCAGGGTGAAACCCAATTTGGAGCGGGGGGTACCTGGTGGCGTTGGAGCAGGAGGAAGAACTGGAGAGACGAGCAGCGCTTGCCAGGAGTTAACACCTACGCCAGCGGATAGCACGGGGGTAAGAGTGACGGGGCGCCAGAGCTGCAGCCAACACAGCCAGCATGTCCACGCTACGAGGGAAGAAGGATCGCACACTGAAGGAAATGCTTTCCAAGATACCGCAGACCAGCGTGGGAGAAGGGAGGGTGTCCCCACCTGCACATCTGAACCGGGAGTCGGGGGGAGCAGAAGCCCTGGTCACCCGCTCCTTCCTAGAGACACTGTTCAACACACTGAGAGATGACTTTCAGGAATTAAAAGGTGAATTCGTGAGGGAGGTGAAAGAGCTACGGCGCGATGTGGACGTGGTAGGAGAGAGAGTTGTGAGCATGGAGGACCAGGGAGGAAGAGGTGGAACAGCTGCAGCAGGAGGTGATTCGACTGTGGGCACAGCAGATCGATCTCCTAGGACATACCGAGGACCTGGAGAACCGCTCCAGGTAGAACAACATCCGTGTGAAGGGAGTCCCATCGGACACGGAGGGTTCGGACATGGTTCAGTATCTACAGGGGCTGTTCCGGATCATACTAGGGGTCCCTCTGGACTTTTACACTCGGATTGATCGCGCACATAGGGAGGGGTTGAGAAGAAGGGCTCCTGCTCCTCTGCTGGACATCCTGGCCTTCCTGCCAGACTTCCCCCTCAAGGAACACATCCTACAAGATGCCAGGGCGAACCACCCGCTAACGTACCAAGGCCACCCGGTCGCCCTATACCAGGACTTGGCTTCAATAACTTTACAAAAAAGGAGAGAGTACCGTGCGATGACCACGCATCTGCCGGAGCAAGTGGTGATGTACTCCTGGTGCCACACATTCCGGCTGATTTTCAAGTAGAACAGCAAACTCCATCAACTCAAATCACTGCAAGACGCAAGCAAGCTACTGGGCCTGAAACAGCCAAGCCAAGACGACATGGCCAGTCAAGAATGCAGACCCCCACTAGAGCGTTGGCAAAGAGTCGGTAGAAGGCGCCTTCCTGAGCACGCAGTGAGGCTGGATCCCACAACCATGGCGCAAGAGCGGCAAGCAGCCCTCAAGACGGTCCTCAAGTACATAGCTTCCCAAGATGGCTTGTGATTTCCGCGGGGCTTCCTTCAAGCAAATGAAATAAGCAGTGCTGGGGGGGGTCGTGGGAGGTGGAGGGACGGGAGATTTGGGCCACAGTATGCTTCTAACACTTCTTTTTCCAAGGGCACAGCACACAAGCACGAACTGCGGGCTCTGGACAATATGAGGGGTTTGGGGTTTTTCGGTTGGGGTTATGGAAGGGGATGGATGGAACTGGTGTGTGGGGAGCTGGTACTGCAGGTAGCGTAATTGAAACAGGGTAGATAGGAGGAAGGAGAGCGGGGGTCTCACAGGGAGGAGAGAGCGCTCAGGGTCCCACGGGCACAGAGGTTAAGACCAGACCCACCACCATGGCACACCCTACACTGAAAAATGTCACCCTTAATGTGAAGGGCCTCAACAATCCTACAAAGAGGTGGTCTATCCTGTCATATCTGGAGAACCTTTGGGCTGATGTGTGCCTCATTCAGGAGACCCAACTTCTCTCCAGGGATTTGCACCAGCTGCGGTCCAGTGCATTTCCCCAACAATTCTTCACTTCCACTTCGGATAAAAAAGCGGGGGTGGCCATTTTAGTCGCTAAGAGATTTGCAGGGAGTGTGGGAGATAAAGTAGCTGAAGATAAAGGCCGTCTCTTGGCCTACACGTTCAAGTTGGGTGGGCATACACTAGTGGTGGGGTCACTATATGCGCCCAACTCGGGCAGGAGAAATTCTTGGAGGCCGCTCTCTCCGAGGTCCAAAGCACACAGGAGTGATGGTCACTTGTGGGAGGGGACCTGAATTTAGTAATGGACGCAACCAAGGACTGGTCAAGTCATTGATTAAGCCAGACAGGGGAGCTGTCTAGCGAGGGGAAAGATTGGCTTCAATCTAGAGGTCTGGTAGACATATGGCGAGTGGCTCACCCGCAGACTTCCCAATTTTCCTTCTACTCGCATGCATACAGCACTTATGCCCGCCTGAATCATTTGCTGGGTACGATAGAATTGAATGCATTGGTGGGGGAGGTGGACATTATACCGACCGCACTATCTGATCATGACGCAGTGATGGCATCCCTCCGGTTGCCCCAGAACTGAAGACAGGGTGGAGGTTGGTGGCTCAGAGAAAACATTCTCCAGAGAGCGGCAGTAGTAACACAGATTCATAAGTGCATCAAAGATCATTTAGAGTCAAATTACTCCTTGTATGTCTCCATGCGCCAAGTTATGGGGGGCCCTAAAAGCAGTGGTGCAATGGAAACTGATCGCAATCTCTGCTGCAGAGAATAGAGAATGTTAGGAAAAAAGGGAGGACCTCACAGTGCAAGTGCTAGAACTGGAGAGGGTACACAGCAGGACCGAGTGTCTGGCGCCAGCTGAATGCGGCACGGGCTCAACTAGTGGGGCTAGACATAGATCGATCCAGATATGTGGCACTTTGTCTCAAGCACTCCTACTATATCGGGGGAGACAAGACTGGGCGCATGCTGGCGAACAAACTTCAGGCTCGCACCCACCAGATGAAGGTACACTCCATCAAAAATGACCAATGGGAGGTGGTCGAGGGGGATGAGAAGATCGCACAGGTGTTTAGAGACTTTTATGCTGACTTATACAAAAGAGGCCCCCCCCCCAGGACCACAAGCGACGGCATATCTGCAGAGCGCGAACACGTCGGTGCTAGATAAGGGACAAGCGGACTTGATTGATGCCCGATCCGTATAGACTTGGTAATAGGGGCGATAGCACGCCTCAGACTCATGAAATTGCCAGGACCTGTCGGATTCACAGCAGGCTTCTATAAATCATTTTGCCAAGTCTTAGCTCTGCTTCTGACAAGACTGTTCAACTCTTTTGTAGGGCCAGGTTCGTTCCCTTCTGATATGCTAACGGCCGCAATAGTAGTCCTCCCCAAGCCAGGGAAAGATAAAACTCTCTGTGGTTCCTATCGTCCGGTGTCCCATCTTAATGTAGATCTAAAGTTATTTACCAGTATTTTAGCTGCACAGCTGGGCCCCTTGATGCCGGGTATTATCGAGCCAGACCAGTCAGGTTTTATCCAAACTCGGCAGAGCAGTGATAACACCAAACGAATCCTCTACTTGGTCGATAAAGCTCACCGCACGAATAGGGATGCCCTCCTGCCATCGGTGAACGCCGAGAAGGCGTTTGACTGCGTGGACTGGGACTTTTTGGATAGGACCCCGATTCGTTTTGGCCTGGGAGACCGGTTCAGGGGCTGGGTGACCACTTGCTACAGCGCGCCCACAGCGACTATTAGGGTAAATCGGCTCTCGTCTAGACCTTTTGCTATCCAAAGAGGAACGAGGCAGGGGTGTCCGTTGTCACCCCTCCTCTTTGCCTTATACATCGAGCCGCTGGCCCAGAAGATAAGGGATAACCCCGATATCAAGGGCATCCCCTTTGGGGGGGAGCGACACGCAATAAGCCTGTACACGGATGATATCATTGTATCCCTAGACTCTCCAGATCACTCGGTCCCGGCATTTTTGTGGTAGTTGGATTCCTTCTGCCAGGTCTCTGGATTCCAAGTGAATGTAGGGAAGTCCATGATCCTCCAATTAGACCAGCGAGGAGTATCCTCAGGGATAGGAAGGGACACTTACTTAGGGGTCAAGATAATGGAGCCCATCCCATATTTGGGGATTGAATTGGCCCCTTCCATCCAGCAGACGAGCACACTGAATTACTTCAAACTAGTCAGATAGGTCACAAGGGAGCTCCAGAATTGGAAGCAACACCAGCTGTCATTTCTGGGACACGTTGCAGCAATTAAAATGTCGGTCCTCCCCAAGGCACTGTATCTGTTCCGAACGTTACTAGTTTGGTCCCCAAAGGGGACAATACACAAGCTGCAACTGGCGATTTTCCAGTTTGTCTAGGCAGGAGCATGCGGAGGGAGCTAGGATATCTGAGACCAGATGAGGGAGGCTTGGTAATCCCAAATGTGCTCGAGTACCTTAGGGCGACACAACTAAGATACCTGGTGGAGTGGAGTACACCGGAATCACAAAAACGGTGGCTATTTCAGGACAGGGCACTAGCGAAACTCTCATTGTGGAAAGTGCCTTTCCTGAAAAGAGCGGATCGACCACAAAACCTCACCTTTAACGAACACAATTTTGCGGGTCTGGGATGGGGTGGCCACTAGACGAGGACTGACATTGTTTCCTTCGCCCATGACTCCTTTATTCGACAATAGGGGGTTCGCACCAGGGCTAGATGAGAAGGCATTCTCGGTGTGGCGGGAGACGGACTGCAAAGCTGCGTTGCACCTATTTGATGTGGAGGGGATAATTTTGTTTCCCCACCTACGACAAGACTACGCCCTCCCAGAGACAGAACGGTTCCACTACCTCCAGTTCCATCACTGGCTCCTACACTCAGAGGTACAAGGGAAAGTAGATAGGAAATTGACAAAATATGAGAAGTGGTTAGTGACGAAGAGCACCGACAAGACCATGATTTCTGAGCTGTATGATATGCTTCGCCCAACAGCCCCTATACAACCCACTGCTAGTCAGCAAAGCTGGGCAAAGGAGTTGGGAAGGGGTCTCACTGGGAAGGAATGGAGAGACATATATTACCGGGCCAACCATATGGCGCTCAACACCACCAGCAGGGAAGCTGCCGTCAAGATTGCCACGTACTGGTATCCGACGCTGGCGCGACTTAACAAGGGGAACCCGGACCGTAGCCCTACTTGCTGAAGGGGATGTGTTGCGAGGAGGGCACGCTGGTGCATTTGCTATGGGACTGTCAGGAACTCATGGCGTACTGGCACAGGATACTGGATTAGGTGGACAGCCAGTTTGAGACACAGATCCCAAGATTCCCGGCCTATGTAGTGCTAGGGCTGCCCAATCCCTTAACATACCCCCTAAAGTCCCGCAAAGGAAAGCAGATGGGCCTAGTGCTAGGGGCAGCACTCAAAAACATCTTATCGCATTGGGGGACACAGACAATCCCGACGCACACAGGGTGGCTCCATAGATTATGGCACATCCTAGGGATGGAGCGGATACAGGCCTCCCTTACCAATTCCGCTGGGAGCTTTAGGGAGGTTTGGAGACCAATAGTGTCCCTATTGGCCACCGAATTGATCAAAATCCCATGTCCGAAGTGTTGTATTCCGCTTTAGGTGTCCGTATATAGGTTTCCCTGTAACATGTCCTTATATAGGCACAATTCGGATTGCCTTTATATAGGCATAAGATCCCAGTCCTTATTTAGGCATTAGCCATGCTATCCAAATACAGGCATGGTCACCTACATCCGTCCACCCCACGTCACAACGAGTTCTTAGAAACCAGAGTCTTAAACTCTTGGGAGTTCCCCTAGCACAGGATTATTGATTTCTCCAAGAACTCCTTTATTATGCATGAACCGCTATTCCTTAAGGGTTCATTCCTGACGTCTTCCTCTGCCCGACTTTACATCAATGCTAACATTCCAAGGCACCTACCAGGTATAAATATACCTTCCCGTGCCCAAGCAAGTAGGAGGAGACCTCGACTTTAGAGGTGCCCGTGTCCCGGCCTGATGCACTGACAAGAGACGCTGTCATTCCTGCTCGCAGAGAATCCAGCTTCCAGTGTTCTGACTCCCTTCTCTCTCATTCTCAAGGTATGGAGCTGCCTAGAACCTAGAGGGGCTCTTGCCATGCTATGCTATGCTGAACTATAGAATAACATCCTATAGAATACAGCACCTACTTCTTACATAGTACTACACTTAGGTTAGGTACACTGGGGTAGAACTAGTTAGAGAAGCATCTTATGAGTACTCGCATTTTTAGCCTAATTTATTTATTTATATGAATATATGTATCATAGCTAATGCTAGCGCAGTATTATTTCTTTCTTCTGCTTACGCTGTACATAATATATCTTGCATGCTGTCTTGTGATTATAACAGCTCATATCTCTTACACGAGAAACAAGACTGTTCAATAAATCCTTTTATTGAAACGCCCGTCTATTCTTTCTGTGTAACTCTGAAGAAACTAAGCATGCGCGATTAGCTGAGTGAAACTGTTATCTGTTGTTTCCACGATTCTGAGAGTGTTCGATTCTAAAGGGAAACAAAGTTGTCATGTTTATGCGGTTGCCAGAAACTACTCCCTTCTTGTTTACAAGGAGTTTCTAGTGGCCTCTGAGTTAGCTGGCACAAAGTAATTAAGTTTAATATTCTCGATAGGGGCATACTGACCTCAGTCCTGTGCCAAATCTATAGGGTATATTATTCCAATACGCAGAGCCTATTAGGGAAATAGGAACTACGCTACAGAAGTACCTCCGCCTCCTTCGCCTCACAGCACCTGATGGGTCGACCACGCACCCTCAAATTAGATTACGGAACTTGTTTTGACCACCGTTTCACAGCTTCGATGGGCAATGAGCACACCAGTTGGTGGGAGGTTAGGGTGGGGGTGGGGAGGGTTTGCATATCTTTTTGACATTGTTGAGTTACTTGGCTTATATAACGGTTTATGGGTATGCCTCACAACGTTCAGAGGGTATATGCGGGACTGCACCTGCACAAAGACTACCATTTGCAGAGATGTATGTGGGGGGTGGTGCGTCATAACGCGAGTTTTATGAAGAATGTCAATAAAAACAAAGTTAAACCTAAAAACAAAGCTCTGGCTTGGCACTACAGCAGGCTAGACATACTATGTGCAGTGCTCCGTTGGGCAGAGGACTTAGGTCCCAGGGCCTATGTTCACAGGCCCATTCAGTTGCTCGATTCTTGGGTGCCTTCACCATAACTTCTGTTCGAAACCAGGTCCTAAGAGGGAGACCGATTTCAGCCCTCCCACACACACACACACACATATATACAGAGTGGGATCACATTGCTTTAGAAAAGCAAACCGTGTCTGCGTACAGTGTGCACACACACAGGCCGTATTTGTAATAAAAAGGAACCCTCCAGCTTACGGTAAGCATACACAATATGCAAATATTAAATGAATTGCCATTTAATTTTCCGTGAGTTAATAACTGCAAACATCCCTGCTCCTAGTGCTCCATGTCTCATTAGAGTCCTTTGTCAGTGGGGTGTTTGTCAGTCAGTCATAATCTTTATTTCGGTTGTGAAACCATAAAAAATACACACATATTCTTCCGTAGCAATGGAGCCCATGATGCAGTTAACACAAGTAAAAGTAGATATTTAGTACACCAGTATCAAATGGTCAAGTATCGCGTAATGAGAATTGTAAACACCGGGGAAATTGCTAAAATGCAACATTTCTATGTGTACTCAATTAAAAATCGAGTAAAAAGAATAAAACAGGCATAAAGTGCGAGTGCACTTATAACAATATTCCCAATTTAAGAAGATGTTGATAAAAACTTTGAGAAGGAAGTTAAAAACAGGATCCTGGGGATTAAAGCACCCTCGAGTCGTGATATTTTTACTACAGCTGGTCCCTGGCACAAGGAAAAGTGGACAGGAGCCTTCACCTAATGGCCCAGAACCGACCCAAGAAATTTTGCAGTGGCACATACAAAAAATGTGTTTGTCATCTTCAACTGTGCCCATATTTGTGTCCAAACTGTAGTCCACCTTCAACATCTGTGGACTGTCCCTCTTGTATTTGAAAATCTGCCCCCACTGTGTTGCGGGAATAACAGGATTAAAGCTGCAACAGCTGTTTGTAGAGAATTTCCGTGTTTGTGTTGTACATATATCGCTTGATATGTTTCCTTTCTGTGTGGATGCAGAGGGCTTGCATGTCTTGAAGCTGTTATCACAGGTGTGACAGGTCGCCCGTCAAAAGTGACCCTCGGATTCGATTATGGAGACATACCTTTCTAACTTTCTTTTCTTTTCTGTTTCAGCTTGAATACCCTTTTAAAAGCTTGGGGAGGCACTTAGTATGTTTTTTCAGGTGGAAATGAGAATCGTTTCCAGAAATAGTTATACAATTCCCGAGTGCAAACAGACCTAAGGCTGCAATGAGACTTTTATCAGGAATACACTCAAGTTGTGGAATGTCATCTACCAACCCAGTCCAATGTAGGAAGTGGGGGTCTTGTTCATCCACTATGACTAAATTCTTGATTTCATAATTTTTTTTTAAATGGAAAAAAAATTAGGACAATATTTTATCCCCAATGAGAAGTAAGTGGCAACCTTACATTTCTTTCCTTGCCGTGGGAAAGTTCCCCCGTGTGTGCTAAACCTTAAAGCAAAAATAATCATGCTTCCCAAAAATGGTTTGGTAAAATCTCTAGTGAATAAACAGTATGGAGCAACATCAGTAAGTTATTTTCAGCTGTTCACAGAAGTATGTTTACTGCAAAGAATACCATAAGTTTGATGTAACCCTTTCCCAGCCTGGAAGTGGTTGTAAATTACTTGGCCGAAGAAATAGCTCTTCCAGAACGGGAGCGGGAAGGAAGCATCTCCGTGTCCTGGGGAGTATGCCTTTGCACTTTGGGATTGGACCCCCTGTGCGTCATTCTGTACTATGGTGAATGACGCACAGTGCCAGTAGGTGCCTGGTAGAGGTGTCACGTGACGTTCTCAGCAGCCTTACAGGCAAACTACTGCAAAAATATGTAAAGAGCAGGAAATAGTAAATCTGCAGGCATAGTGAGGGTGTTCTTTCACAGATGAAGATTTACTAGATTCTTTGTAAATTGGCCACTCACATTTTGAAATAAAGCTACTTTTGGATGAAAAGTGTCTGTGTGCGGTGGGTAAATATGACAAGCGCAGGGTAGTCACAAGACTAGTATTTTATTGGCTTGGCCCGCATTTTTATGTTAAAAGCAGCAAAAAAATACTGGAAATTGTGAGAATACTGTGTCTCCCCCCCTTGAAGCGAATGCTTAAAACCGCAACCAGAGGAAGAAATAGAGAAATTATTTTAAAAGTGTGTCAACTTTTTCTTAATAATTAATATTGGACCAATGAGAGGCAGAATTACTATATTAAGAAAGAATAAAAATAATTTGACAGAAACTCAGAAGGAGGCTCCTGGCTTTTCCAGAATCCCCCAAAATAAGCAAATAGCCATTACTTTTCTATGAGAAAGATAGAAAATGAAAAAAGGCAACAGCTGTGACCTCCTCCACAACCAAATCGGACATTTCGAAATGAAACAATGTGAACTTTTCATAATGTGACCTCTGAAGACCCAGTGTTAGGACTGCAGTGCTCTTGTTTGGCGAGGCCCGCGGGGACCGGAAGCACAGAGCTGCAGACTGGAATAAAAGGTGCATTACTAGAGGGGACGTTTAGCAGCAAGCTCGTGAGATCTGGCCGCCTCGATGCAGTCTGCAGAGCTATGCTGCTGTATACAGTGAACAGAGACGCCAGGGACATCTGGCAGCCGCAACAGCACGACAGGAAAAGCAGATGGCGGCCTAAGGCCCTCTTGGAAAAGCCTGAAGTTGAGGGAGGCGGTGGGCGGGTAATGGGAGTTAAAAGAGGAGGAAACAAAGGGATTAGGCATTGGGACTCGGTGTACTGTAAATAAGCCATTTATAGTATGTAAACGATGGAAATAATTAACAGAGATAAGCAAAAGGGGAAACAGTGACGTGTCTGAGATATGCATCGCCATATCCTCGAATGAACTTCGGCGCGGCTCTGAGAAAGCCACCAAGTTATAGAATGTATTGTTAGATGCTGGAAAAGTTTTACAAGAAAATGTATGACAAACCTATCTGTGTTTGTTTAGGCAACCGTTCGAGCTCGCTTTTCCTCTCCCACCCTTTCCTGAAATGTCACAAAAACCCGGCAAGACATAGCTGGCAATGGCAAATGTTTTTGGCTCGGCTGTTGTACCCCCATTCCACTTCACACACATGAAAGGTACTGGCTTAATTACAGCGACCCCGCAATGTTATGCCAGTCTAGAAAAAGACACACTGGCTGCCTGTTCCATATTTCCATACCCGTCAATTGAGCACACAGCCTTTAGCTAATGAGAGCTTTATAAGCAACAGCACTTTGGATTCTGGGAGTTGTAGTTTCACTTTTCATATTATATGTATGGGCCAAGAAGAACCAGCATGCAGCATAATTGTATTCATTTGCTACTTTTAAAAGCACTTCTAACCCCTCAGTGGTGGCCTCAAGTGTAGTGTACACTAGGAGGGAATGGTGGGATGCAATGTGATTACAAGGACTAGGTGATGGCGGTCCAATGGATCAACAAAAAAGCTGCAGACTGTCAGAAGATACGCACCACCAATATGTCCCAATCATGATGACAAGACTGAAAGAAGGTCAAAAATTCTGAGAGGTTGGGTCAGAAAACAAAGCCACAAGACTTAGGAGTCCGACCGGGCAGAATTAATAACCCATCTGTAGAAGATTGTCTAAGTGCTGGAATACTTTGACTTCTAAAATGTTTTAGTTGAACTTCTAAGGCTCTGACTCGTAATAGGGCCTAGCCTGAATGTTGTCTATCGTAAATGGGGAATAACCACTACCAATCAAGAGGGAAGTAAGACTATAAGCTCTGCACAGACAACGCTAGAGTGCTGGCCTTAGGAGGGCTGTGTAAATTGTTTGTGTATGCCATACCTCACTTTGTGTTCATATATAAATACACTTTTATCATAAAAGCAAGTATTGGCGTGGATATTTATTTATTGGGGTTGCAGGATGAATTCTGAGTCTTTAGCCTGTGCTTACCTTGCATCTACCCCCCCCCGCACCCTCCTGCCCTTCCCCAAAGACGGTTTGGACTGTCGACCCTCACTACCACTGTGAGTGAGGTGATGAAGGGGTGGGAGGTAGGGCCCTGGGACATCAGGAGTAAAAGGCCCCAAACACCACAGTTGGGCCCTGTAGCCCTGCATGGCACGTGGACCGCTGGAAGGGGTTCTGACACCAACACAGAAATACTTCTGAAGAACACTGCAGCAGAGTTAACAACTCTTGAAAATTCCTACTGTCCAGGCAGAACCAAGCTTGAACTGACCATTTAACTTTAGTCGTCTAATGCCTGGCCCACCTTAGGGCCAGCACCCACCTGGTTTAGAGTGGGTTCATTATACGGCCATGGGTACTTGCTAAATGTTCCCGGGGACCAAAAGGTGTGATCTTTGGTGTGACCAAGGGCCGCACTAATGGCCAGAGGGGGAAATAGGGGGCGTAAAGTGGGTGCAGGGGAAGCGAAGCATGTACCACTACTGGCTGAACTGAATTGCGCAATGTGGAACCAGAAGACCTGGGATGAATCCGGTCTTCCTCACTTGACCAAATTGTTTTATTTTGATTTCCCTCCTTTTTCTTCATTAGTACATATAGGGGGACCTCAAAATATGTGACTTCAGGATGAATGCTGTACAAAACCTTCTCCTGTGTTTTGATTTAATCGCTTATGGTTGTCAGGGTGAAGGGGTGGATGAAAGCATGAACATTTCTAAATTCATGTTTGAAAACTATTACTTGAAAATAAATACTTCTGTATGCACTGCTAATATTTTTACTAAGGTGAAACGGTTCTGTAGGTTAATGAAATACACTTTTTGAATTTTTAAGAGACTATCATATTTTTACACGTTTCCTGTCTTTAAAAATGAAAGTGTTGCTAAAGTTAAGGGGTACAGTACACCCTAGTTACTCCCTGTCTTTAACTACAACCAACCTTTAGATAAATGCTCGCTGTTTATTAAACATTTCTAGAATGTTTGTGCTGAGTCGAGTAAACAACAGCTCAGTGCTCTTGTTGCCCAGAGGCCGCATGAAAAGCTCTGGTCGCAAGCGGCCCTCAGGCCATACTTTAAGTATCACTGCAGTGCACTCGGTCACATTCCGCCTCATAAACATCTCTGAAAGTAAATGTGTTACCAGGTGATATGAATAATGCATTAAAGCAGGATCTGGCTGGGATCAAAACTAGACCAGGCAGCAAACAAGTGTCCAACATTGTGATTCATTATTTCGTGAGGAATATTACTGGAGTTATACGAAGTGATGTGGGGATATCGCATTGAGGGTCCAGAATAACAGCTAAAGAGACAAACAATGTGACCCAAAGGGCAGACCAGTGGCGGCTCCACCACTAATGTGGAGAAGCGTTGCCCCACTGCCTCGAAGCAGCAAAATAAAGAAAAAAATCAAATGATAATAACTAATGTTATTATCATTTTATTTCGTCCTCCTGCTGCAGCAGTTTGCGTGAAGTGGTGGGGCGGAGCTGTGGGGGAGGAGAGATACAACCCTCATAAGTGCGCAGTGACTGTTTGGTCGGCCCTCTCGGGCTGCATAAAACAGTCATGCACACTTTCCTTCTTCTCCATGCAGGCTGCATTACAGCCTGCATGGAGAACATGCCCACCCCTACATCCCCTACATTACAGCGTTGTAATTGGCTGCAGAGAGCGTGGGAGCCCTGGTCTTCCTGTTTTTCACAAGATACCAAGAAGAGGACGCAGGAGAGTCGGCGGCGGCCGGCCGGCCAGCAAGCCGGCTGGGAGGTAAGTGTCTTTTTTTTAAAGTGATTACCCCCCCCCTCTCCCACCGCCCACCCCTCACCCCAACTGCTGCTTCCAGACAGCAGCCACGACTGGAGAACACACAACACTGTGGTGTGTAGAGCATGGCTGAGGGGGTGCTACACATTCATGACGACCATACTTGGACCAGTGCTGTGTGTGAAAAGTCTTAATTTAAGTTTACCGTATGCAAAAATATCTCAAATAAGTAAATTAGTAATTGTAAATGGGGGTGATCTCCTCTTATGAAAGTGCTGGTCTACACTAACCTTCCATTGTATTGCTTTACATTGAAATGATAATTTGGATGATTACAGTAGGTGAATTAACATTTGAATGTTAAAAATTAGTGTAAACTGTGGACTGAAAGCACAGCACACGTGACAGAGTGGCACTCCCATTTATAGCACCCTTTTGCCCTCACTATGCATGCATCCAGATCGGTACATACATCTACACATTTTTTCTGCACATTTCATGGCTGTTTTTACGATAGTGTGGCAATGCTGCAAACAATACGTTTTTTATCCTGCTCATTGCTACCTTTATCTAACTTAGAAGGGGGGATATGAGGTGGCCACAACAACATTTGAATCTGTGACCTTCAAGTTGTCCACATAGCTCCAAACGTAGTAACATTGACCCAGCGAGCTACCTTAATTGCAATAGCTGATTGCTAAGTATTTAAGCTAGCAAGTTAGCTCAGTGGGTTAAGTCAACATGTACAGAGGTTTCTGTGCATCCAGCCGGTCTCAGCTTCCTATACTGGTAAAATAGCTTACTTGGCTAGTATGCCTCCAGTAGAGTAATACGTGGCCATCTGTAGTTGGTAGAGAGCTTTGCAGCTAATGGATTTTCTGCACACGTAGATATAAGCTACAGGCCGAAAGTTCCAATCCTGTTAATATAGCTCTGTGGGTTATGCACCTACCGCCATGATGTGTGTTACCCACGCTTGATGTAGGAGACAGAATGGCGCTGTGTGCTGCATGTTCTGCGATGACAGATAACTAGAGCTGCTGTCGCTCATTGCTCTTTGCATATTTTGTTAAATTTTATTTGGAAAATGTGTCTTTACAGCGGCGGTGTGGAAATTTAGCTTGTAACTGAACATTATCTGCGCCATCTTGCCTCTCCCCAGCGCCACGCGCAGCGAACGCACGGCCGCCATTTTAGGCGCCCCACTCTCTCTCCCTGCCACTCATTGCCGATCACCAGCGCGCCCCTCAGGCGCTGCGAACATCCCCCGCGCGCTGGCCACCCCCGCTCTCTCATGCATGGGCCGTAAAACCTCTCCTTCTGCACGACCCTGCCATGGAATTGCACCCCGTGCCTGACCAACACCTCCTTTCATCCCATACATGGTCATACATCCTTTCTGATAACCCCCCTTCCTCCGCGCCCGATTGTCCGAACCGATTCCAGGCCATCACCTAGCCCTGCGGATGCAGTTTATTGCCCCTACTGTAAGGGAAACACCCCACATCAAAGGGATTACAGCAGATCAAGGCCCCCACCCCCTGAGACCCGACCAGTCGCACACACCCCCGGGAATTGGCGGAATGTCCAGCTGTGTGATAGCCATCTCCTACTGTGTGAGGGGTGGGGACTTCCACTGTAGATATGTGTGGGAACGAGCTTAAAGTGGGGATTCTGAGGATGTTCTTTCATGCATCAAAGTGATCTCAAGAATGTGCCCTGTATGATAAACCTGCAATAAAGTCATAAACGTGTGTATAAGAGACCAGGTCTCTGAGATGCAGTTAGAGCACCTCGTGACGATACCTTGCTGTCTGACCTGATCGGGCGCTGGAGGCGGAAGACGAGAAACTGTCCATGCGGTCCGGGTAAGGTCGTGAAACACGACAAATTGCGACACGATTGATTGATTGAAAATACTAGTATTACTTATTGATTGTTCTCCTTGAGATATTCGCTGTCTACAAACGGGGAAGAGTAGAAATACTCTCTCTTCCTTTGCAGATAGTGAAGGGTAGGTAACGCAGACTTTTGTCCCCATTGTAACCCGTCGTGCCTATTTTTATCTCCCCACTGATTGATTGTCCGAACATTGATTGTTTTGAAGGATAGTGCTCTTTGAGATATTCTCTGTTTGCAAGTAACGTAGAATAGGAATATTCTGTCTAGTCTTTGCAAATAGTGAAGGGTAGGTAACGCAGACATTTGTCCCCATTGTAACCCGTCGTGCCTATCTCTTTCTCACCATTGATTGATTGATTGTCCGAACACTAGTTGTTCGATATTGGTTCTTTGGAGGTATTCTCTGCTTGCAAATAACGTGGAATAGAGATATTCTGTCTAGTCTTTGCAAGCAGTGAAAAGATAGGTAGTGCAGACTTTTGTCCCCGTTGTAACCCGTCATGCCTATCTTCTCCCCACTGAGTGGTAGTTGGTTCTGCCCAGACCGCTTATTAGAGGTGAACCATCCGGCTCCACTGGAGGGCACCCCTAATAAGGACATGTTCACTAAATATGGACTAGTTGCCGTAGCTTATAGCAAGCTATGGCATAAATATACAAAGAAGGACCCCGAGAGTCAGTGGCCACTGATGGGATCCTTCGATGACCATAAAATAGAAACGCTAGACATAGCTCTACGTGGTAATAAAACGACGCCTACTATGCTTGACAGTATCGGCATGTGGCGCAAAGAAGCAACGCAACGGAAAAAGAGGGAAGAAGTAAAAGCAGAAAAGGAATTACGAAAGGCAGCTCACCTTGCCGCTAGAAAGTTAGAGGAAGAAATAAAGGAGAGAAGGGAAGTTAAACTAAAACAAGAACCTGAAACATCAGGCCAGTACCCTGTTAGGACCCCCTCTATGCTCTACCCTGAGTTGCCTCCCAAGCAACGAACGAATGACGAATTGCTATTAGGTCCCCCGATCATCTACATGCCCCCTCCATACGCACCCTCCCAACCGGTAGTGCAACACCCACAACCCCCAAACACAAGCGAAAGCAGTACCAGGGCCTCGGTCCTCACGGCCTCCACGCCGGCCGAGCCTCTTGTACTGAACACAACGTTGGCGATAACGTTAGACGACCCTGAGATGAGAAAGAAAGATTCCACCAGAATGAATCGACTAACAAAGGATGAACGAGCCGGAATCGATAAGATAGTAAGGACACTGGTAGAGCGAAAGGAAAGTGAGGAGTATATAACAGACGTGTATAACTCGTATGCTGACAACCGCAGACGACACTTTGTCGTACGACTTTGTTATCACGCCCTGAATACATATGAGGATAGGTACCACGATAAAGGTCCCAAAGGCTTAGCGGCCCTATATAGGAAGGTAGACATTGGGGAAGAAGGAGAGGGCGATGTGACGGACCTCTTCACTCGTACACTCGAGGTCCTCCGGCACCTTAAAGAGCACAGACAGACAACCAAAGCAGAGACCCCCATAGCGACTGAACCCCAGACAGGAAGGGCTGATACCATGATGCCCATCAAAGAAGCCGCCCCCTACTGGGTCCCCCCACGAGGTCAGGGAACGCATGACGACATCAACCACCAAGATGCGAAGGGAAGGGTTGTATATAACTGGGTCTACCAGCCATGGGACCGACAAGACATTTTGACCTTTAGAAAAACCCTACCCGACTTAAGAAAGAACCCGACTGCCTTCTACACCGAACTAGGTACAGCCTTAGGTTCGACAATAATGACCTTAGCAGATATCGACTTGTTCTTCGGGTTATGTCTGCCGGCTGATGTGTGGAAGCAAATCCGGAAAGTCGACCACGCTGAGCCGTTCGGATATACCTGGGTACAACTCGATACCATAGACAAACAGCGAGAACCGGGACAGAAACCCCCGAAAGCCATATTGTAGCTCCCAGACAAGATTGTACAGAAATTGAAGACTCTAATCCCAGAAAGAAAGGTAGACTGGTCGAAAGTGACGGCTTGTCGCCAGAAACCCCAGGAGGATGTGTCTGAATACTTCTCTCGATTCGAGACCGTGTTTTCCGATTATAGTGGCCAGGACATGACCACTGCAACCGGACATCACCTCTTTGTCCAGAATTATGTGAAGGGTCTGTCACAAGAAGTCTCCCAGAAGCTACAGACCAGCGAGAGTAGTTGGGCAGCCTCCAAACCCGCAGCAATCCTCCAGATGGCCCAATACTACGAACACCAAAAGAATGAGAACGATAGGGCGTCCGAGAGAAAGAAAAAGGAACTGAAGGAGAGGGTAATGATAGCACAGATGCAAGGGGTGACCATAGGAAGGGAGCCCCCTAAAGGGAATTACCAACCAACCGCCTCTAGAAAGCTACCCCCTAGAGACCATACACCTGCACCCTACACCGGACGAAGAGATTTAGATGGGAACCAATGTGCGTTCTGTAGAGGGTTCGGACACTGGAAATCCCAGTGCCCGGTCCTTCTGGAAATGAACAAAAATAGGGACACCAGAGACATGGCATATGACCCCAGAAGTAGAGGACAGGGACGAGGGTACACGAACGACGCCATCAACGACAGGCCAGGCAGACCAAACACCTTTGATCGCCCCCGACAAAACCAGTGTCAGCAGTCCGACTACGAAAGCACCCATGACTTTGCATAGGACCGCCAGGGGCAAGGGAGGGATCCAGTCGAACTCCGTGTTGACCAGCAAGGTCCTTACGTCACTGCTAAGGTCTTGGGCACAAAGTCTCCATTTCTGGTAGATACTGGGGCGACACGTAGTGCGTTATCTAAACGACTGATTCCTAGGGCACCCTTGTCTGGCTCACACGTAACCTCAATAGGCTTCGATGGAACGCCCTCCACTAACCCCTTGTCAGCACCAATCTCCTTTGACTTAGAAGATAACACCACTGACACGACCTTTCTGCTCTCCTCCAACACCCCCGATGCTATTATGGGACTCAATTTGCTAAAACATTACCGAGCTACCATCAGATGTTCCCCAGACGGAGTTCGAGTCATCCTGCACGATAACCCAGATCTGTTCAGACCTTGTCGCACACGACGTATGCTCTCTATAACCGATGCTGACCTGTCCCTACTCGACACGTTACCCTCACATCTATGGGCTAAAACCGACTCAGATGTAGGGCGCATGGTGATCGACCCAGTACACATAACCGTCCGACCGGACGCAGTGCTCCCAAAGCTTCCACAGTATCGAATATCGCCCGAAGGCGAGATGGCATTGGTGGAAATCATCCAGTCCCTAGTCGATGCAGGAGTAGTAGAAGAAGTAGTCAGTAATGTTTGCAACAGCCCTATCCTACCCATTGTAAAGAAGCAAGGCGAGGGAGATGAGAAAGCATACCGCTTCATTGTTGACTTACGAGAAGTTAACAAAGTAGTCATACCTCAGTACCCCGTGGTCTCAGACATCACCACCATCCTCACCCTGATTCCGTCCACTGCCACCACCTTTACTGTTATTGATCTCAAGAACGCATTCTTTTCCATCCCCATCCACCCAGACAGCCGCTACCTGTTCGGCTTCACTTTAAAAGCCCGTTCGTACAGATTCTGTAGGGCACCCCAAGGCTACACTGAGAGTCCCAGCATTTATAGCCAAGCCCTCAAGAGACAACTAGATGCAGTCCAATTACCCGATGGAGTGGTGTTAATACAGTACGTCGATGACATTCTTTTGGCGGCCGACACCACTCCACTTGCTGTCACAGCCACCATTCACCTCCTCCACTTCCTTGCGGAGAACGGTCACAAGGTCTCCAGGAAGAAGTTACAGTTCTGCCAACCCCAAGTGACATACCTAGGCCACCTCCTATCCAAGGACGGGAGGAAACTTACACCTGACCGAATTCAGACCATCCTAGAAACCCCTGTTCCCAAAACTCAGAAGCAAGTGCGGTCTCTAGTAGGCCTCACCTCCTTCTGTCGACAGTGGTTGCCAAACTTCAGTCTTATTGTAAAACCTCTGCTTTCCCTGTTGGCTAAAGATGCCCCCTTCCCTCTCCCCTGGACACCCGAATGCCAATCCTCCTTCAAAGAATTACGAGATGCCCTTTGCTCAGCACCAGTCCTAGGAACCCCAGACTACACTATTCTTTCTCCCTCTACACCCACGAAAGGGAGGGATGCGCGTTGTCTGTCCTAACCCAGTCCATAGGTCCTAAACAACGCCCTTGTGCCTACTTCTCTGCCACTCTTGACCCTGTAGCCAGAGCTTTGCCCGCCTGCCTTCGAGCAGTAGCCGCTGCTGCTGTCTCTATCCGGCAAAGTGAGGGGATCGTGCTCTCGAACCCCCTCACTGTATTGGTACCCCATGCGGTTGACACCCTCCTGAACCAGACCAAGACTCAACACCTGACTAGCGCACGACTGACTGGTTACGAACTGACTCTGCTTGCACCCCACATCACATTAAAACGATGCACCACTCTGAATCCAGCTACTCTACTACCTCTCCCTGACACTGACCCCAATGCGTCCCCTATACATGACTGCGTGACCCTCACCGACGAACAGACCAAGAGTAGGGTTGACCTTCGAGATACTGCCTTCCCGGACCCTGACGGAGAACTGTGGGTAGATGGCTCATGCATCAAGCTCCCCGATGGCACCACCTCAGCTGCCTATGCAGTCACCACAGCCCGAACAGTTGTTGAGACAGCCCGCATCACACAGCGATCCGCACAGGCGGCTGAACTGATTGCTCTCACACGAGCATGCATCCTGGCAGCAGGGACAACCGCAAACATTTACACAGACAGTCAATACGCCTTCGGGGTAGTTCACCACTTTGGGCTCCTTTGGAAGGAGAGGGGATTCTTGACTTCCCATGGCACACCCATCCTACATGGAGATCTAGTCTCTGCCCTGACCGAAGCAGTCCTCCTCCCCACACGGCTGGCTGTGATCAAATGCCAGGCACACAAGAAGGTGACAGACATTATAGGACAGGGAAATGCACTAGCTGACATTACTGCCCGAACCACAGCCGAGAATAGGTCCACGACCCGTATGTACGTGACCAGGTCACAAACTGAGAAATGGAAGGATGCTAGGGAAACGATTAGGGACATCCAATTAGCCAGCTCACCACACGAATTAACTGAATGGGCACGGGTGGGATTGAAGGACAATGACGGTTGCTGGCGAACTAAAGACTCGAACAAATGGTTGCTACCTGACTCATACTTGATCCCCATGCTGACCATGGCACACTCCCCCGCACACATAGGGTCTGCCCCCATGATCGAACTCATCTCCAAAGTCTGGCACAACGACAAAGTCCCAGACTCAGCCAAACATCTGGTCCAACAATGCCTGGTATGCCTCCAACACAACCCTGGGAAAGGAACTGCTGTACCCCGGGGAGGGTTTGGAGTTCCCAATCACCCCTTTGAAGTCCTACAAATGGACTACATCCAGTTAGAAAGGTGCCAAGGTTTGAAGTACGTACTTGTCGTTGTGTGTGCCTTCAGCAAGTGGGTGGAAGCCTACCCAACCCGCGACAACACCGCTATGACTACCGCAAAAGTACTACTGAAAGAATTCTTCCCCCGGTACGGCCTTTGTCGAATTTTGTGGAGCGACAACGGCCCCCACTTTGTAGCCAAGGTTATCCAACTCATCTTAAAGGGGCTGGGTGTAAAACAGAAGTTCCATGCGGTCTTCCATCCCCAATCTGCAGGCTTGGTCGAGCGACATAATGCCACATTGAAGCTTAAGATAGCCAAAATAGTTGCCACCACAGGACTAAAATGGCCAGACGCTCTCCCGCTAGCATTGCTATCAATGCGTTCCACCCCCACCAAACACCACTTAACCCCCTACGAGGTCGTCTTCGGGCGGCCTATGAACCTTTGGACTGCACCAAAACCAACATCCATCCACGACGTCCCGGACGTCCTCATGTCCGACTATTTGTACAACCTAACTAAAACGTTGTCTGTTATCCATCAGCAGGTGCTGCAAGCCATTCCCGATGTTTCCAGGGGCCCCGGGCACGACATCCAACCCGGTGACTTTGTCTTAGTGCGTAACTTCCAGCGCACCAAGAGTCTGGAGCCCCGGTGGACGGGCCCCCTGCAAGTCCTGATCACCACCCGAACAGCTCTTCGAGTGGAGGGGAAGCGCAATTGGCTGCATGCACACCACTGCAAGAAGGTATCATCGACCCTGACGACCACGGACAACATCACCACCCAAGAGGAACTTCTGGACAAAGACCGACCATCCCTGAGCCGCTGCCCGGATACAGAGACACTTGAATTAATGAAATATCCCGATCCCACTGTGCCATCCAAAGAAGGGTATAACCTACGACGAAAGGAGGGAACTTCGGCTAAGCAGACCACAAACTAAGTTGAAATCTCAGAGTGGTTGCCTAGCCACCTCAAAGGCCACCAGGAGAGAAACTAAACAAAGTCTGTGGCTCTGCCCGCTACCAAGTCCCTTGAAGGTGATGGAAGCACCCGACATGAAGATGATGGAAGCAACCGGACGTCCGAAGATCCACTACAAAAATCCAAAGACTGACAAAATGCACAGCTCAAAGACTATTGCACTTTTCATTACCCTTCTCTTTTGCCTTCTCCTCGTGGTCACCTTCTGGATCGTAGAGGAGAGCGCACCTGCTCATGGGACATTACTGACCACCGTTCAACCTACCACCATGAAAGAACACCATCTGATCTCACTTTCACCCCAACTCCGAGAAAGGCGTAAGGAGTTCTGGAATAACTCTTTTGTGCAGTTGCTCCACCAACACAATCTTGCCGCCAATGCCACAAATTGCTGGATCTGTGGATTGCTACCACATGCCACCGGACACTCTATCCCTTTCATCCCTTCACCTTTTTCTGTCCATGGCTCCTGCCTCGCTTGGCTAATCCTCCTGCAAGAAAGCTACAAGGATAATGCCACTTCCGGCAAAACTGTGTCACACTTCTACCATGGGTTCTGGCTGAACAAAACTGGAAAAACTTCTGCTCCCTTCTGTCCTCTGAGATCAAACACTTCCTTTCACATGGACATCCCTGCCAAAGAACGAGTTGAAATGCAGGTGTTCAACAACCCAGCCAGACCCACCTTCTCTTACCTCCGGAAACGGACGGCCGCCACCCTAACAGTGGCCCTATCCGTCATCAACATCACTGGACTCGTGTGCCTCGAAGTCCTGGGGGCGCAGCTGGTGGGCCACAGCTCCTGCCTCAGCACCCGAACATTGGACTCAGTTGATCCGCCCTCCTTTGTTACCTCCCCAAATATGTACTTCGTCTGTGGTACTAAGGCCTACACCTGGCTTCCGAAAGGTTGGGGAGGCACCTGCTACATCGCTTTTGTCCTTCCTCCGACATATGTGGCTCCAGCAAACCATCACCGACAGAAACGTGCCAAAGACATTGTACAAGCCGACTCCACCGTAGCACAGTTCCTGGATGCAGTAAAGGGACTTGTTCCACTCTGGGGTCCAATGGCAAACAGCCGTGCCATCCGCCACTTAACCCAGGCAGTCGAAACGGCGATGAACATTACGGCTGGCATCCTCGCCAACAACACCGCCGAGCTTCAAGCCGTCCGCCTGGTGGCTCTTCAGAACCGCCTCGTTCTAGATGTGGTTCTGGCTGATCGTGGAGGAGCATGCCGCATCATTGGGTCCAGCTGTTGTACCTACGTATCGGATAACTCACCCTCAGTCTACAAAGCAATTGAACACCTCCACAGACTTTCCGCAGAGGTTCATCAGGAGCAAGGAGGATGGTCACTTGGAAGTTGGTTTTGGGACACTATTAAAAGTTGGGGATGGAGGCTGTTTTCATTTATCCTAATACCGATTGTGATACTATGTGGATGTTGCTTGGGGATTCAGTGTCTGCCACCTTTATGTTCGCTTTTTATGAACTGCATCTGCCCTAAGACTTTGAACTTTGAAGCGGACGAATGAAAGCTTTGTATGAGGTGGAAGTTCGTAGTATTATGGGGATAGATCCGAACTAGACAAGCTGGCGAGATATGTTAAAAGAGAGGACTGTGGAAATTTAGCTTGTAACTGAACATTATCTGCGCCATCTTGCCTCTCCCCAGCGCCACGCGCAGCGAACGCACGGCCGCCATTTTAGGTGCCCCACTCTCTCTCTCCCCGCTCATTGCCGATCACCAGCACGCCCCTCAGGCGCTGCGAACATCCCCCGCGCGCTGGCCACCCCCGCTCTCTCATACATGGGCCGTAAAACCTCACCTTCTGCGCGACCCTGCCATGGAATTGCACCCCGTGCCTGACCAACACCTCCTTTCATCCCATACATGGTCATACATCCTTTCTGATAACCCCCCTTCCTCCGCGCCCGATTGTCCGAACCGATCCCAGGCCATCACCTAGCCCTGCGGATGCAGTTCATTGCCCCTACTGTAAGGGAAACACCCCACATCAAAGGGATTACAGCAGATCAAGGCCCCCACCCCCTGAGACCCGACCAGTCGCACACACCCCCGGGAATTGGCGGAATGTCCAGCTGTGTGATAGCCATCTCCTACTGTGTGAGGGGTGGGGACTTCCACTGTAGATATGTGTGGGAAGGAGCTTAAAGTGGGGATTCTGAGGATATTCTTTCATGCATCAAAGTGATCTTAAGAATGTGCCATGTATGATAAACCTGCAATAAAGTCATAAACGTGTGTATAAGAGACCAGGTCTCTGAGATGCAGTTAGAGCACCTCGTGACGATACCTTGCTGTCTGACCTGATGTGTTCTCCTCCG
The DNA here is from genome assembly GCF_964204655.1 of Triturus cristatus. Classification (NCBI taxonomy): domain Eukaryota; kingdom Metazoa; phylum Chordata; class Amphibia; order Caudata; family Salamandridae; genus Triturus; species Triturus cristatus. The sequence goes on along the minus strand of NC_140591.1, from coordinate 137,540,182 downwards.
GAGAGAATACAACTTTGTTTCCTGCCTTCCAGTCTCCGGCGCCTTTCTCTCTGTTGATTTATCATCGAATGGTATAAGAGGCGATTACCGCCGGGCAATACTTGAAAGGTTACCAACTACGACTGCCGCTACCATTTAACAGCAGGGACATGTACACTATTTTGAAATCTCTCGGTTAATCTAATTATTTTAATGAACTTGAAAGCGACATCAATGACTCCAGAGAGAGACCTCAGGCCATCTCGATGTGCCTTCACTGTTTACGCCTCCTGAAATCTTGGAAGCCTTAAATGGAAAAGGACTACAGCAACAAGCATTGGCATAGCCAGTTGACCCTGCTTTAGGGGCAAGGAGGAGCCTGGACACAGTGGAGAAAAGAGGGATGAGCGGAAGGGGGCAGGAGGAAGGAGGAAGGAGAGCAAGGCACAGCCGGGAGCAACGAGGAGCCTGGAGGTAACAGTGATTCTAATAACATCCCACTCCACCACATCAACAAGGATCACAAGGTTCACACTAAACATACTTTGTGGCCAGTACCACACTTCTGCTCAGGGGGGTTCAGCAGGAACTCTTTGATGTTCCGGCACCACCATGAACCTATGGCCAAAGAGCTGTTGGACAAGCAAGTCTACCAATCCTCAACAAGGGGCAGACCCAAGGTTCACTCTAAGTATATGTTAATGTACTGGTTACAATTCTGTCTGACAACGTAGCAAGACTGCAAAATGTTTGCATGAGTCATCCCCGTCAGCTCCTCAGCCTAATTCTAAATTCATCATATGTACAACTAGCGTTACTTCCTGGGACAGTTGGTCGTCGCCTGCAATATCAAATGAGGTGATCCATTTCACTTACGGGCAACCGGCTGGTACTTCAAACCTTCATATTAGCCCCCGTTTCCTGTAGCCTCTCCCTCTTATCTTTTAGTGGACCCATAAGGGCACTTTCAGCTCCATCATCTTTTTGTTTTTTGTGCTAATCCCTTGGAGACAAACTCCAGTCTGTGAATCTGATGGCATTTAGTTGACATTTGGCCGCTTGCTGCATGGAACAAGCTGATCTAGTGCGCAGCCTTCCTAGAATTAGCAGTTGTGCCCAACGCCGTATTCGGAATAAATAGTTGAACAACATAACTACTTCCACCTCATCAGCTCGGAGAATCAGGCAAAAGTAGTGAAGGTATAGTGTAGGTAAGACATTTACTGCTGAGGGACATCTCCTGCACTCTTTCACAAGGCCTGTTGAGATGACTGGGGCTATTGGCACTATGATTAACCTATCTAGAGCCTTGATTGACATCTCCCCTACTGGTGGCAACTGGTGTTTGTTCATCCACGGGCAGGAACGGCCCGTACGAGTAAGATCGGTGGGCTGGGTTGGGGAGGGATTTGACAGACCACCACAAGGGAAAATTAAATAAATAATACAATTTCCCTCGTTGTCTGTAGAAATCAACTCCCCTCCCCCCCCAGGCACCACCCCTCTTACCTGCCTGGGCCGCTGCTGTCCCGGGGCCTGTATTTTGTGGTTTATCTCAGGAATTTCGGAATGACTGATGTGACTGATACTGCATGTGAACAGTCCACTGCCATTGCTGACACTCTTTGCATTCCATTGCGCCTTATAATATCTTTTCTTCCTCAACTGGAAAGGATTATGACCAAAGACTTCAAGGTCAGGAAATAGTGCCTGCTCAGGAGAAAAACAACCAAGTCAGACTTTCAGCCGTCTCTGGCCTGTGCATGTCCAGCAGATGCTCAGAAACTTTCATGGCTAGCCTAGGGGAAGTGTCAGCCCAGAAGGACCCTTAAACAAGATTAACCCCAGCTCTACACCACCCAAATCTATCTGTCTTTGAGTATACTGGCTGGAACATTAGTACTGAATATCAACACATAGCAGCATACTGTTTCAGTCACTGAGTTCCAGGGTTGTTTGAGCACTGACACAGGACTGATTTATTTCTTTTCTAAACCTCCAGATATTAATGATGTCAAATCCCTTCCAAGAAGAGGCAATGGGAACCAAGACCCAGAACCTAACTGACAAGAATGCAGTTAATTTACCTTAACTTCTAAATGCAAAAATCACTCCAATGAATCAGATCACAGATTTAACGAAGAACAGCCTTGTTATACCCGCTTTGCTTGTAAAATGGAGGTCCTGCAGAAGATCCCCACATTGGTGTTTCCAGATGAGCACCTTGCTTTCTTGGATCTACAAGATACTAACCTGCACATTCTAATATGTGATCTGAGCTGCTTAACCTATAGTCTGTGATTGTTCCATCGATAGTTCTCGCTGCCATTCATTGCCTTAGCCTCAAGGCATCTCAGCATATCCTCATAGAACCTTCTCTTTTGGTGGTGCTTCTCTACAACACAGGAAGGGTGGAACATCTCTATTTAGATGCCTGAGTTGTCCATGCTTGTACCAGAGATCAAAGAGGAAGTGACATCACTGGCATTTGCACCTTACTATAAGGTTCATGTTGAGGAATGTCTTCTGTCCTGATGCAGGATCTTCATTTCTTAGTTGCACGGGATGAGGGAAGTTAAGTACTTTATCCATTAAGTTAGGACATTTTTCCCTTGGTGAAGGCAAATTAAATTTCCTGACTTTGCTGTGGCAAAGTTTAATGCATAGACTCCAACCAATATTGACGGTGTTCTGCTTCACAATGTCTCCCAATGGCTAGACATTGTGCAGCAGTAAATCGCAGAAACTACAATGCGCCCCGTGATCACAGGGTAGAAAGTGCCTGGGAGAGGAATGGGTATGGTGCGTGTTGGCAGTGATGGAGAAGGTGGTACAGATCCAATAAGGACCTAGTGCAGGGGATGAGGTTTAGACGGTCAGAGAATAGAGCAGGGACTAGGTAGATCTTCAGGGCGATGTACCTTGCACGCAGCACCATCTTAAGCATTTTAGGGGCTATGGACACATCATGTTTTGTCACGCCTTGTTCCGATTAACTTTGAATTTATTCATTTATTACCAATTTTCAGCTAATTCAGTCTGAAAGTTTAAGTTGCCTGCATCTGCCTGGCACCCTCACCAATACAGTTCCAAAAGATAGCTCGAACAAGCATTGATAAAGTAATTCCTTTCTTGCAGTTGGATCTAATTTTTTTCCGTCTTGCCATAATATTTTGTTTGGAACTCATCGTCTAACCAACCAATTTGTCCCATTGAAGGAAAGACACAATAGCAGTGACTTAGTGGATGTTCAGAGGAGTGTGCCATAATATTGAAGGAAGACACATGCACATAGCACTTGAAATTGTAGCTTTAATTGGCAAATATTTCTAAGTACAATTAGAACATTGGAATGCCGAGAGGTCCATTGAAGACAGGGAAGTGGCTCAGGGCTAATGATGGTGTGGAAATTTAGCTTGTAACTGAACATTATCTGCGCCATCTTGCCTCTCCCCAGCGCCACGCACAGCGAACGCACGGCCGCCATTTTAGGCACCCCACTCTCTCCCCCGCTCATTGTCGATCGCCAGCGCGTTCCCCTGGCGCTGCAAGCATCCCCCGCGCGCCGACCACCCCCGCTCTCTCATACACGGGCCATAAACCCTCTCCTTCTGCGTGACCCTGCCATGGAATCACACCCCGCGCCTGACCGACATCCCGTACATGGTCATGCATCTCTTTGATAACCCCCTTCCTCTGCGCCCCATTGTCCGAACCGATCCCAGGCCATCACCTAGCCCTGCGGATGCAGTTTATTGACCCTACTGTAAGGGAAACACCCCACATCAAAGGGATTACAGTAGATCAAAGCCCCTACCCCCTGAGACCCGGCCGGTCGCACACACCCCCGGGAATTGGCGGAATGTCCAGCTGTGTGATAGCCATCTCCTACTGTGGATGGGGTGGGGACTTCCACTGTAGATATGTGTGGGAACGAGCTCGAAGTGGGGATTCCGAGGATGTTCTTTCATGTTCCAAGACAATCTCAAGAATGTGCCATGTACGATAACCCTGCAATAAAGTCATAAACCTGTGTATAAGAGGCCAGGCCTCAGAGATGCAGTTAGAGCACCTCGTGACGATACCTTGCTGTCTGATCTGATGTGTTCTGCTCCGACGGAATAAAACTTTTGTTTCCTGCCTTCCAGTCTCCGGCGCCTGCCTCTTTATTGGTTTAACATCGAATGGTATAAGAGGCGATTACCGCCGGGCAATACTTGAAGGGTTATCGACTGAAATTGCCGCTACCGTTTAACAATTGGCGTCCCAAGCGTGGGGCCCATCAGCGACACGTGGATCCAGTGGGAGAGGTCCTGACGACAGAGTGAACGACTGCAACGATCGGGAGAGCTCCTGCCCGATAGACCCTCGTCTGGCAGCCGATCATCCGAACTTCACTGGTTCCGAGCAGACCTCTCTCGAGTGATCTACGGTCCTGACTGGGAACCATCAGGAGTGCCGCGGCAAATACGGAGAGTAGAGAACGATCGGGCGCTGGAGGCGGAAGACGAGAAACTGTCCACGCGGTCCGGGTAAGGTCGTGAAACACGACAAATTGCGAAATAATTGATTGATTGTTTGAAATACTAGTATTGCTCATTGATTGTTCTCTTTGAGATATTCGCCGTCTACAAACGGGGAGGAGTAGAAATACTCTCTCTCTCTCTCCCTTTGCAGATAGTGAAGGGTAGGTAACGCAGACTTTTGTCCCCGTTGTAACCCGTCGTGCCTATCTTTATCTCCCCACTGATTGATTGTCCGAACATTGATTGTTTTGAAGAATAGTGCTCTTTGAGATATTCTCTGTTTGCAAATAACGTAGAATAGAAATATTCTGTCTAGTCTTTGCAAATAGTGAAGGGTAGGTAACGCAGACTTTTGTCCCCGTTGTAACCCGTCGTGCCTATCTTTATCTCCCCATTGATTGATTGATTGATTGTCCGAACACTAGTTGTTCGATATTGGTTCTTTGGAGGTATTCTCTGCTTACAAATAACGAGGAATAGAGATATTCTGTCTAGTCTTTGCAAGCAGTGAAAAGATAGGTAGTGCTGACTTTTGTCCCCGTTGAAACCCGTCATGCCTATCTTCTCCTCACTGATTGGTAGTTGGTTCTGCCCGGACCGCTTATTAGAGGTGAACCATCCGGCTCCTCTGGAAGGCACCCCTAATAAGGACATGTTCACTAAAATACGAACTAATCGCCGTAGTTTATAGCAAGCTATGGCATAAAATATACAAAGGGGGACCCCGAGAGTCAGTGGCCACTGGTAGGATCCTTTTTGACCCTACAAAACTAAAGAAACGCTAGGAAATAGCCCTTTGTGGGATATATGGAACTAGGGGAAGGAACCAAGCTCACGGTCAAGACGGCCACGAGGTAGCCCGGCTCCATCGCTCTCGCTGCCTAAACATGTCTGCCCTACCACCCACCCCGCCCAGTAGACACAACCGGAAGTCTGTTGATACCCACCATCAACGTAACCGAACTTGACTAGGATCACGCGCAATTGGACAATGCCATTTTCCGATTACACTAACTAGATTGCAAATATGTACAACACTCCAACAAAGTAGTATGGTTAAACATTTTAATAACTTATAGGTATAACAACATTCCGACAAGATGAACAGGTTAAAACACGTTTTAAACAACTATTTACATGACAGTCTGCTGCGACCTGCATCCCAAAGCATTTACGTCCACGTGACACCGTCCTCGCCTCTCCTTCCTCGAAGTTGCAACATTGGCCTGTTTTGGGCGGTCCTTTTAGTCGGCTTTGGGCTATAAAAGCCATGCAAAAATCCATTGACATCAGTGGCGGACGACTGTGCGAATAGGCCGGAGGCTACACGAAGCGCCGAAGCTCTGGCAGCGCCAAGGCGGAGTCTGCCACGCTGTGCAGATCTTCCCATTCTCTTCTTACTTCAATAACGGAGGGTGCCCTGGCGGGGGGAAGCGACGTGGACGGGCCTCCCCCACCTCCCCAGGTGGAGGCTCGCCAGCAGATGAGGGCACCCCAACCGTCTCTTTCACCGGCCAGCCGAGTTGCACCCTGCCATTTTACTCGCCGGCCAGCCGAGTTGCGCCCTGCCACTTCATTCGCCGTTCAGCTGAGTTGGCGCCCCTGCACTCGACCGCCGGACGACCACCCAAGCACGGGTTCACCAGGATTGCCACTAGCGCCCGACGCGAGGAGTGGGCCCCCGCAGCCGAGTAATCGGGGACCCACCCCGGTGGCGATACCATCCGAACTGCTGCTGTCGCTGCTACTGGACCCACCCCGGTGGCTGTACCGAAGAGCTGCTGCTGCTGCTGCCTTTGGACTCCGGCGGTCGGTTCTTCGGATCCAGGCCTAGCCCACCGTGAGACGATTCTGGACTCGAAAGCTTGTCTGCTTGGGCGTGGGCCCCACCCTTGACAAAACGCCCCCTCAGCTTTGCAGAGTCTGCGGGAGTCATTGGCACTCGACTCCCGCGGACTTCCGGTAAGGACAAACCGCCGCCATTGTTCTTTGCCCCGGGCGGCAGCCACCTTGCCTCCGCTTGGTGCAGTGAGAAAGACTGATTCAAGGCGTCGGCGGAAGAACCCGCCTGCTGCCCCGCCCCAAGAACGGACCACGGCATTGCTACAAGATCGCGGTGACGCCATGCTGACGCAAGCTGACGCTAACGAAAGTTCTCGAACTACCGAAAGGAATTCTGGTCCAACAGCTAATTCATGGAAAGACTTAGACTGTACACTGGCCCGACCTCGCCCCAAAATGGCGCCGATGTAGGAGAGGCCTACAACTCCTTGTGGCGTTCCAGTCACGTGGCATTTGTGTTAAAAAGAGATATGTATGCGATGTTTCCACACATGATGGTCGGGGGGGGCGGGGAGGGAACCGATTTTATGCTAAAGTAGTGTTGCTCATGATACTCGACGCCTCTCACGCCGTGGCCGGCCTATAGCGGTTGTAGGCCCGTATTTGTATACTGACATTGTTTTAAATAAAGGGCTTCTTAAAAGGAATTACGGAATCAGTGTCATGACAAATCATCTAGGTTGGTAAAGGTTTTTTCTTTTGAATAAATGATTGTTACTCCCAAGCAATAGAAAACAGATAATGCAGACCCCATTTGCCTGAATCTTTTTGATTAACGGAATTTGTACCCATCACACCTGTCTTTTTCCAAGAGTTGTCAAACAATGGTCAACTATAGTTTAAGGTATATGCCGAACGCAAGGTATGGTATCTTGCACCATAATACACGACCGATTGAGAAATGCATGTACGACCAGGGAACCCGAATTTAGGAGATGAATGAAATAGAGCATCTTTGTCTCGTACAAAAAGAATAATAGGTCTGTGGTATTACCCACTCCTGCGGCTAGCCTGGTACGTGGTAAGTAGAACCTTTTCGTGTCTACGCGCGCTAAGGTACTTTGAATACTGCACATCCCCTCCCCTCTTTTTCCCCTCTATAGGTCACGACGAAGTTCCGACTGAAGAATGGAGTGGACATGGACCGCACCGTGTTCAATATCAGGAAAAACATAGACAAACGTTGTGGGATAGTGCGTAAAGTGCAGACCACCATTGGGAACATGAAAAACTGTATGGTATGATTGTGCGTGTGTGCTACGATTATACGGTATGAATGTGTATGTATTTCATGCTTGGGTCACTTGAAGAGAGCGTCACCGTATGATTGAAGTGCTCGTCCATCGATCAAAGGGAGGAGAGTAAAAGGTCCGACACCCCCCCAAGATAAACTACAAAATACTGAAAATACGCAGCATGCATAGGAAAGAGGACAGGAAAGGAGAGGTCCCCATACTCAATGTAGCCCTGAGTCTCCGGCTTAAGTTTCTGCGCTTGATGCATGTACTGTCACACCCTATCCGGTATTTGTGTGTACGTGATCACCGAATTTATGTCTTTCCCCCGCTTGTGTTTTCTTACATAGAACAGACCCATGCTACTCCATGTTGTGTGTGCACCAAGTGGCCTATTATCGTACACATGTCTCTCTCTCTCGTTTTGTGTCGTACATATGCCAAATAGCCTACTTGATGCACACGTCTCTCTCTCTCTCTCTCTCACTCTCACTCTCACTCTCACTCTCACTCTCACTCTCACTCTCACTCTCTCTCTCTCTCTCTCTCTCTCTCTCACTCTCTCTCTCTCACTCTCTCTCACTCTCTCTCTCTCACTCTCTCTCCCTCCCTCACTAAAGGCTTTCTTGCCCTCTTTCTTTTTGAATAAATTAACGACACATACCTCCTCGGTAAGTGTATAATTGGCCTGAAACACGGTGGTGTTCGAACAAATTGACAGAAACAAAACGACCGTACTTTACCACGTTACTACCTCTCCTTTATACAAATGTTGAGCTTAATTGGCTGAGAAAGAAAGGACAGGTAAGACGACTGATGTCTCCCAATTTGGCCCTCATCACGGGGACTATATGTCAGTGGTTTTCGTTTTTAGAGCTTTAACAACACCATCTCCACCGCCCAGAATTGCCCCCGCCCAATTACCCCGAAATAGAATGTCTAAAGTACCCCGTTCTCCCAAAATAACCCCAGCCCTGTACTAGCCGTCTCAGAGTATTTCGAACGAAACAGCTGATGACCTTATTCTCTAAAAAATACATCGCCTAAACTGATAAGGGTTACCTATTGTCTCCAGCAAGAATAATGTTTAGCTTATGTTCCTCCCCGAAATGGATACTTGTGAACCCATGACAGTAGCACCTCGCACTTTTTCATAAACTTAGCAGTCCTCGGAGGAAAATGTGTATTAACAAAACTTGTGTTGAGATGAACGAGTCTCTACCGGAGAAGCCGGTTCAAATTTTTTAATAGACCAGAAGGTTGACAGATGTCAGGCTTCCTGCAACGATTATAGGGCGCAGGAATCGACACCTAGAAGGCCAGACGATGGACAGGGACACCCACAGAAACCTGTACCACAGAATTGATTAATAGATTAGTAACACGCACACTAACATCAGAGTTAATAGACATCAATCATACAGCAACCGATAAAAGCATTTCCGCAACTACTCGGTGGTTGGGAGAGAGGATGAAGTGTGTAAATGTCTTCCGTGCCAACTCTCTAAGATTTTGTTTCTTGTACTCATTTAAAGATAACGTGCTGCCATCGGAAGAGAGGGGTCGGACGTGACGCACAGCCTGGCTGCGGACCATGGAACATCTATGGCATCGACCAAGGGGGAAGCGACGAAGCAAAAAGGGCGTAGGACAAGGCACCATTATCAGGATGATAAGCAATAGAACGAAGGGCTATATCGAGGCCCCCTGCTCACTGACCAGCGTGCCTGAAGTCCCAACCCGTCGGGCCCGATTGATGGGCCCAGTGCTGGAAGATTCTGCTCTCCTTGGTCCGCATTTTGATCCGATCCCACTCCACCCCCTCTTCCCCCGGCATCCCGAAGCACGCCACACCCCCTCTCTCTCTCTCTCTCTCTCTTTTATATGGATTTTGAATTTGACTTAACTACCGAAGAACAAAAAAACAAAAAAAAGGCGGGTACCCTGTCTCAAAGTACCTATGATGAACTGTGCTAAGGGAACAGGACTGTGATCGGAGAACAGCGAATGGTCACACCCTGCCACGTGAGAAATTGGATTTGAGCTGGACCTTAGCTCCACCGCCGGTGCTCAACAGCGCCAACAAAAGAAGAACAACAATAAGAGCTTACCAGTGATGGCTCTTTATAATAGGACACTGGAAAGAAGAACCCATGTTAAGTTGAAATCCTCTCCCAACCACCTTTTTATATTAACTATCTTCCTATCGAGTTTTCATGATGTTGCATCAGTCACTTCCGACTGTACACTGAGAAGTTAAGAAAATCTAACTTTGTATAATGACATTCATACAACACCAGCCATGCACACGGCTATACTGACTATTTTTGATCCACACGAAGTCTGGGCCTTAAGTAATGTACGAAATATCCCTTGTTTTGCCAGAAACATTTTTGCTTTACAGTATCCTATTTGTGCTCAAACAAGCTCCCCTCCTCCTATCCCTGGGCCTGACATGCGGAGCAGCTGATGTAATTTTGTATGTACTACCTCCTCGCCTACTTTATCAACTGTATGTAACTATGTACAAATGTGTCAGATTACTCCTGCCTGCCCTAAAAACTCTGTATCTTTAAGGAATGTATGAAAAACATTAACGATATTATAGCTGAAGGGTTAACGAAGGTGAATGTCGGCCAGGCAAGCTGGCGAGATATGTTAAAAAGGAGGACTGTGGAAATTTAGCTTGTAACTGAACATTATCTGCGCCATCTTGCCTCTCCCCAGCGCCACGCACAGCGAACGCACGGCCGCCATTTTAGGCACCCCACTCTCTCCCCCGCTCATTGTCGATCGCCAGCGCGTTCCCCTGGCGCTGCAAGCATCCCCCGCGCGCCGACCACCCCCGCTCTCTCATACACGGGCCATAAACCCTCTCCTTCTGCGCGACCCTGCCATGGAATCACACCCCGCGCCTGACCGACATCCCGTACATGGTCATGCATCTCTTTGATAACCCCCTTCCTCTGCGCCCCATTGTCCGAACCGATCCCAGGCCATCACCTAGCCCTGCGGATGCAGTTTATTGACCCTACTGTAAGGGAAACACCCCACATCAAAGGGATTACAGTAGATCAAAGCCCCTACCCCCTGAGACCCGGCCGGTCGCACACACCCCCGGGAATTGGCGGAATGTCCAGCTGTGTGATAGCCATCTCCTACTGTGGATGGGGTGGGGACTTCCACTGTAGATATGTGTGGGAACGAGCTCGAAGTGGGGATTCCGAGGATGTTCTTTCATGTTCCAAGACAATCTCAAGAATGTGCCATGTACGATAACCCTGCAATAAAGTCATAAACCTGTGTATAAGAGGCCAGGCCTCAGAGATGCAGTTAGAGCACCTCGTGACGATACCTTGCTGTCTGATCTGATGTGTTCTGCTCCGACTGAATAAAACTTTTGTTTCCTGCCTTCCAGTCTCCGGCGCCTGCCTCTTTATTGGTTTAACATCGAATGGTATAAGAGGCGATTACCGCCGGGCAATACTTGAAGGGTTATCGACTGAAATTGCCGCTACCGTTTAACAATGGCTGCTATAAGCCTTCTGCTCCAACATTCCAATGCTTGTTTTTCTGTTTCTGCTGTTTTAATTTAGAACATTCTACCCTCAGTGGTTTGAATGTTCTAGTTGGCCCTATATCCCTCGTGCTGCAAGCTATACCAGTCGTTAAAGGCCCTCAATATAAGTCCTCACCTGCGGCTCAGGCTCATAACTTTGTTACGGGCCTTAAACAACCAGCATATCCCTTCGGCAAATGGCTATTCACTTCATTAAGTCCACCTTCACAACTGGCATCCTTGCTGTTACGGTGGAAATCAAACACTGCTTGAAGGATTTTCATATTTTCATCTGTTACTTGGTTAAAATCGTTCTGAATATGTGTTGCTGCTAAACGTGATGTGCACGGTTTGGAAGACTTATAGGAATTTTAATCGGGCATTTGCATTTTGGGCGAGATAATGAGCTGGGCGAGAGTGCTTTTAATCTAAATTACTATTGTGTGCATCACCCTGTTCTATTCGCTACCTCCTCACTTTCTGGTGGCCATTTTGGTTGGGACACCAGCCTTAGAATGCAGCCTTCTAGTTGTTTCACATGCTGCCTAACCTCCCAGCAATTCAAGCATTTAAAGAAGGAAGATGCATGGATGTGCAGCAGGCATGCCACTGGCGCACACACGGCGTGCTAAAGGCAAGCCCGTCTGCACCAATCCGTGCCTGGACGGTGCCAGGGGCGAGGAACGCTGCCCCATTGATGAGACATTCACTCTCTTACTCTTCCTCTGCACTGAACAAATTGAAGCAAGTCTTACACACTGATTGGCTGCATGCCTGGTGCCCGGAGGAAAGTACCCTCAAGTGTGAACAGTGTGGTTTTGCACCTGCCACTGCCCACGCCCCCGGCCTTCCGTCTTCATTCATGTGCGGTGCCCAGGACAGTTATTGCTCACTGCTGAAAATGTGTGCCATTAACTACCGCTCATTACCTGAAGTAATATTTCTTACTGAATCCTGGCTTAATCCTATTACGACCGCCAACCCCCTCTTAGCTCTTACCCCAGGCTATAGCATCAAAAGATGATGACTCAGTGGCAGATGGGCGGCATAGGTATCATCTCCAAATCCACGATAGTCTTTAATCTGGATCCCTGCCCCATTCAAGATTCAAAAAGCGCCCTTTTCCAGATATCAGTGAACAAACACTTTTCTCTATCAGGCCTCTTAAATTAGAATATATGTCGTTACTACGCATTCCGTTGCAACGCATGCCTTTACCACGCATGCGTTACAACGAAATGTTTTTTCTTCGCATTGCCCTTACCTCGATCTTGCCTTTGCCCCGCTTTTTCTTTTTTGGGGGGGAGACGTCCCTAAACCCCCTTTCTTCTTTTTTTTCCTTTTTCTTAGGTCTTCGCCGACACTAACGAAGGACTGACGCTTTTTTTTCCGACCAGGAAGACGTTTTTCCGTGATGACGTTGCTTGCGTGCTAAAGACGTCGTTGAAGCATTACGCGTTGTGAAGACGTTTACGAGGTAAGTGTACCGTTGTAAACGTAACGCGTAGAAAATGCTTCGTGGTAAAGGCTGTTTCCCCTTAAATTACAGACCACCCGGGCTGTCAAAGCCTTAAGTACAGCCTTGGTTAGCCAGGCGACTTCTTTAGCTCTTAAATTATCCAACTTTAGCATTTTAGGACATTTTAACCTTCACTTTGACCAGCCCAATGATATAGGGGCCACAAATTGCTGGATTAGTTTGCATCGCTGCGCTGGTTCAATTAGTAAGAGGGCCTACACGCACAGCTGGTCATCTTCTAGATCCAGTTTTTTCTAACCTTCCTAATCTAGAGGGTGCGTCTTATTTGTCTATGACCTGATTAAACCACTGTCTGATTCCCATGTCCTTACCAGTGTATACAAATATTAATAACACCACCATCAACACCACTATGATAAGGCTCCGGTACAAATTAAAAATGGTAGAATTCAGCTGTTATAAATCTGCCAATACCCCTCAGTTAGATGCCAATATGGCTTTCGCAGGAATCCAAGATAAAGGCCTAGCTCACCTCAGCCCTTGACAAGTCCATGCCTCCCTGTCAGTATCTGACCAGAAGTAAGCCCCTCGCCCCCTGGTTCAACAGGGAGTTGGTTGCAGAGAAAAAACACTGCAAGGTGCTCGAGCGAGCCTGTAGAAAGTCCTATGACACAGTGACAAAAACAACTTATACAAGCTCAATTAAAGCATACCAAAAATCACTCAGGAAAACGCGAGCGAGATTCCTCTCTAATAAGCTCCTAAACAGTAAAAATCATGTGAAAGAAATTTTCTCCATTGTAAACAGTTTCACAAAACCAGTTGAGGTAATTGAAAAGATCTACACCATATATACCCACTTTCCACCTAAGGTCCTCGCCAACACTGAGGCCTGTCCAGGCCGGTCAGATGAGTTACAACCTGGGCCAGAATTAAATGAACTAGGCCTCCTTGATTTGCCCTCTTTCTCCATTCTTTGCTCTCTAGTGATATCCGGCTCTCTGGATGAGCCCCTTAAACCAGACTTTATTACTAATCATCCTTCCCACTTCTCTTGAGGTTGCCATTCTTTTTGTCCTCGTGCACCGTTCCGCAGGCTTCGAAGCCTACAAAGGTGATACCACTACTGAAGAAAGTGCCTCATGACCCTACTAAACCTCAAAACGACCGCCCTATTTTCCTGCTCCTTTTCCTAAGTAAAGTCATGGAAAAACATGTCAACAAACGTCTAACCTAGTTTTAGACAGCAATCAAATTTGAATAGGTGTCAAAACAGCTTCAGGTCCAACCACATTTCTCCATCGACTCTGCTGCCAGAGTCCCTTCGAAGAGCAGCAGATGAAGGCTTCTCCTCAGCCCTTATACTTTTGGACATGAGCGCTGCTTTCGACACAGTATCGCATAAGGTGCTCCTCCAACGCCTCTGCAATATAGGTGTCAACAGCAAGGCTCTATCCTGGTTCACCTCTTCCTTAGCAACTGCTCCTTTCAGGTCATTTCTCCTCCTTTCTCATCTTCGCTTACACCATAAGAGCATGTAGTCCTGCAGGGCTCCTCGATAAGCCCTATTCTTTTCAACATATAGGTCAGGCCATTTGCGGAGATTGTGAAGTCCTTTGGGGTTTCCATAGTATCATTTGCAGATGATAATTGTTTTAAACTTAACTCTAATAAAACTGAGATATTGCTGTTCGGTAAACTCACCCGGACTTGGGGTGGTCATTGGTAGCTGGAGGGTTTGGAGCCTCCTCCCTCCGTCAGCCAAATCATCTATAAAAATCGAAGCTTTTTTGGCTTGATGATTCCCTCTCCTTTGAGACCCTGTCGTGCCACGACTATTGTAACATCCAGTATCTGGGTTGCAAGAAATCAATGTTAAAGAGGATGCCATCAGTCCAAAATGCTGCTGCCAGATAACTGTTCTCCTTTCTTCCTAAGTTCTGCTCCTCCTCTGGGCTCCTTCTGAAGCTTCACTGACTGCCCATCGAGAAGTGCACTCAGTATAAACTTCTTAGCATTGCTCACAAGTTTATACATACTTCAGGAGCCCCCAATCTCTCAGAATGAATGCTGCCCCATCTTCCTCCCGGAGCACTCTGCTCTGCAAAACTTATTCTGACAGTGAACCCTTGATTCAAGAGAAAGAACTGTTACCTCGGCCTCTTGGTGGCCGCCACCTCTTTTGTTGCGTCATGCCGGCCTACTGTGGTTAGCGCTGGGAAGCCACGTTGCTGGGGTAGCGATGCACTTTACAAATCATATTAAAATGACAAAATATAACATAACGGTTGAAATCAGAAATTTTCTCTTTAATGTTGTTTCGCTCCATTAGTCCCCCCTACTATTTCTATGTGTACACTTCTTTAGCTAGACAGTAGCCTCTGATTGCCGAGTAAGAGAAATGGCAGAGGGGGGACATGAGAAGAGAAGAGAGGGGAAGTGAAAAGAGGTGAAGTAGAGAAAGAAGGGAGATATTTAGAGAGCCGAGGGAGCGAGATATGGGAGTTAGGGAGTGACATAAAATAAAGAAAAAAGTGAGGTAGCCACTGAGAAAAATATAGAGAGGCAGAAGAGGTGGGGAGAGAAAGAAAACTGGAGATTAAGATTTTAGAGGGTGGTAGAGAGGAAGAGAGAACTAGCGAGAATTAGAAGAAAATGTAGAGAAAGGGTTTGGGGTGGCGTGCACCGAGGGGTGAGGAAAAGTGAGAAGTAAGAAAGTGAATTAAAGAGAAGTAGAAGCAGAAAAAGGTAGAGGTAGTGAGAGTACTACAGAGAGATATAGCTCCGACAGAGAGCAGTGATGTAGAGGGGTAAAATAGGAAGAGGGAGCATGTATTACAGCCGGTTTATGGCTGTAATGCATGCTCCCATAAGGAAATGCTGGAATGCGACCGAACAGTGTTCGGGCGCATCATATTGAGGCGGGCGGGACCACCGACTGGAGGTCGGTCAGTCCCGTTCACGTGACGTGTGCCCGCCCGACATCGTAGTCGCTCTCAGAGTGTCAGGAAAGCAAGCTCACTCGCTATCAGGCGCGCAACACCCATTGGACTCAAAGGACTTCAGCCCTCCCCCCCCCCCCCCCCCCCCCCCCCGTCGTGTGTGGCGGCCCGGGATGAGAGCTTCTGGGGCACACACACAGCCGCACCCGAGTACTTCACAGGTCTTTAAAAGACCTTTTGCTTGTTAATGAGGCTTTGATGGTTTTCACCCCTGCTTAGAGACCCTGCTGCTCCACTCTGCGTTTTGCTTGAAGAATCAGCCCCCTCCGAAATTTTTTCTTAGCAGCCCCCCCTCACCCCCCCCCGAAATTTGACTCTAGTTGCGCCTCTGCTCGCTATCAAATTGAAAAATATATTTTTGTGCACTGCTGTTATGGGCGGACTGATGAATGATCTTTTCACTTTACCAGGGGTCCCTGTAACTTACCCACTTTGCCTGTACCTTAAAACGTTTCTGCGTGAACTGTAAAGCAAGAGAATCGATGCTAGCTCGACACTGCCCAGGGGTGGAGTACTGATCAGGCAATAGCTACCAAACAGCATCAGCCCAGCCCCTGAGCTGAAGTGGAAATGATTTCCAGCTCCTGAAAAGAATCTCTGTCGGCCTTCTTTGGTTGAAATTACCCAAAACATATGTTTGAAAAATGAAAGTGACAAGCCTGCTATTTTGCTATTTGCACACCACTAATCAGTGCCTAGTTTCAGACCACTCTAGGTGAATTGTTTTTTCCCACACGTGTCAAGATGCACTAAGCTTGCAATTCAGAAACAGCAGGAGCGATGTGTGCTTCCATACTTCTCAGAACTTATCAAGATGTTTATCAATGAGTTCAAACATTCGTTCATGGTATTTAATTCAATAATCAAGGGAGGCAATATCTCTTCTTCTTTACAGAAATGTATTCCGATTACCTTTAAAAAGAAAGAAGAAGAGCCAGGGGTCCTAGATGCGTATCACCCCGTAGCCCTTTTAAATTCTGACATTAATATTTTTCTGGCCTTCAAACTGTTACTCCATGATCAAAATATGTTCAATCTCTCCCGACAGCTGTATTCTAATACCCATTTTTTAGTGGAAGTCGCAGATTATTGTTCTTTTAACAAAAGTCCAGCTCCAATCATTGTCCTCTACTCTACAGGTGATGGGATTCCTCTTCCAAAAATCAGTCATTTGCTTGGCACTAAATGGCATTTGTATAGACTACTATAGACGTAAAAGATGTATTCACACATGGGACGGTTCGGGAAATTGAAACTGCTGATTAGGAATGTGAGTAAAATCGGATGGAGAAATCACATAACCAATGGCAGACCGGCATTCAAAAGGATATGGATGACAGATGTGTATGAGATGAACCTTGTGGCATTCTAATATATAATGAATTGAAAAATACAGGTGAAGTATTAAGAAATATGTGACAGGTTCATGTAACATTTTATTTCTTGTGTTTTTTCAGTGATGTAAAAGGAAATATGTTAATCTGAACAATATGATTTGGAAACAAATAATATGAATTATTGTATGAACTGGAGTGTTTTTCACTAAAATTGTGATTACAGCCAAGCCAAGTTTCTCAGGTCCACAATTCAAAGGAAAAAAGTCTGGATTGTATCAGCACCTCAGGCTTGTACCTGGAAAAGTTGGCAGCTATGTGTGTACGGTAGATTTTTTGTCAAGCTGAATGATATGTTACGGCTAGGTGGAGTCAACAATCATTGCCTGGTAAATTAACAAGAAAGAGTCAGGAATAAGAATGCCAAATAACCAGGGGTTATCCCTTTACAAATACTTTCCATTTGATAGCTACTCAGTAATCAATAAGGGTTGGTTACTAGGATCTGTGACTGGACCCTGGATCTCAATTCCTTAAGGACTGTGGAGAGATTCTGAATGTTAAAGATAATGAGAGCCTTTAAAATTGGTTAATGACATGCACACATATTTGGGCATTGCTCTCAAGTTGTTCTTCCATCCCAGGTTCACTTAGTTCACCTTTGCGTTGCGGTACTTGCAGTTTATGTTTCACATTCCCCATTAAACACATGTCTACAGATATTACAATGCAAAGGAAAATCCAGGACTTGATCAGTCTTCTCACATAATATGGGTTTGATTTAGATTTTTGTGTAATATAGCTGGAAAATGAGGAATGATATTATAACATTTGGGATTGGAGTGTGCTCTGCAAAGTGAATTAGTGTGGTCCCCTGCCCTGAGTGTCCGACTGCATGTGGAACTGGTACTCTGTTTTCTTTTGGCCCTGGTGTGACAGTAATTAGCATTGGTGTAGACCGTGTGCCTGGCAAAGTGAGATCCCAGACCTTTCTGATGACCTGAAGGGACACACCAAGCATGTCCTTATAGTAGACAGTGAACTGATGTTCCTAACCTAATGTGTAGTACATAAAGTGATGATAGCAGTTTATTTAGTTTTGTAAATCGGTTTTGGATGCCTCTGGTTGTATCATGGCACAATAGAAGCCTACCTGCTGAGAGAAGGAAGGGATGGTCGTGGCCCTGCAGGAGGAGTCACTGTACAGGAGGAGAACCTTATGTGTTTGCCGCAAGGACATATCAAGAGGAAGCCAAAGAGAGTGCTGTAGTAGAAACTCATGTTATGCAAGGCCCCTTTGGCTTCTCTGTGCTGTTGATATAATGAACTGTACCAAGTTTTCTGAAATGTGTCACCCGGCAATGGACCGTGGGTGTTATCAAGTGCTGCTGAGCTAGATCAGGGGCAAAAGACTGCAGCAGACTAGAAGCAAGGAGATCGCACTGTGAAGGAGGAGGGTGCGATCACATCTACTGCCCACCTAAGACTGCTGAAAGCAATATGCAGGTATACCACTGGGCTTAGCCTCTCATAGAGCCAAGAGACACAAAGGTGTGGGCTAGGCTGGCCACTGAGACTTTTGAATTATGACTAAGGAACAATAAACTATTGAATTGTTATTAATATGTAGCCCAATTCAAAAGAGTTCTCACTGATATCCAGTATTGGGGTATCTGTTAAAGATTCACATGCCTGAATCATTCCCCGTCGTCGAGATGGGAGTCCCACTGTAAAATATTCAAGCAGTGGTTTAAAAGCTTCATAGGCTATAATGGCCCAAAGCCATCTAAACACTAGCCTATCTGTGTCCTTTTAAAAAAAGGACTACTGTTGAAATCCAGCCAATCGGCTGTTAACACCCTCTAGAACACTCCCAACAGAAGCAAGTTCTCTTCAGATTTACACCGCATGTCATGTGGAAGGGAGTCTCCCTGAGTGCTACTCAGTGTTTCTCTTCAGCTTTCTCACATTTTGACACCATGTCAGACAGAAAAGGCCGTTTCCTCCCATGTAAAACCTGTGGCAAGAAAAGAGTCCATGTGGATCCACATCAGGAGTGTATTTATTGCCTTTACCCACGGAATGAGGTGAGAGAGTGTAAGATCTGCCGCACCTTCTCAAATAAAACCCTCAAAGACAGAGAGGGAAAGTTGGTATTGTAGCTTCAGACCACTAAACACCAGTCTCATTCTTCGGATGAGGAAGATGACAGAGCCTCTACATCCCATAAGAGGGCCAAATCAAAGGACAGTTCCTCAGGTGAAGGAAGAAAACATCCTAAGCCTTGCCAAGACTCCAAGACTTCAAAAAAACACTAATCTGAGCCGGCATTACCTGTGCCTTCTACGCCTGTCAGGAAGAAAGGAGCTCGTCCTAGAGCCTCTTCTTCAGATCCTGTGGGTAAGCAACCCTTAAAAATCACCGTCGACAACGCTTCCTCACTCGCCAATGACATTCTGTGTTACATCTACGACGTCGTCAACGACAGCAGCTGTGACGACGGCAGCGATCCAGGCTCCTATACTATCTGCAGGAGTCTCTGCATCAACAATGAGGACCCCATCGTCGTCAAGGACCATGTACACTCCCTCGTCGACTAAGATGCCATCGGTGAAGATCCCGACGACGACCGACTCGTCGATTATGGAAGTTTCTTTTCCAGTGGATTCTGCACCGTCAACGCCACCATCGACAAGGAGTATTCAAGTCACCAGAGTAACCATCTGCCTCGCACACCTGTGAACATTCTGAACCACGGAGCAGCTGACCCTGGAGCATAAGAAATTTCCTCTTCGGAAGAGGATAGAGAGGAGGGTGAGTTGCTGAATCCGAGCTTCTGCTCCTGACCCTTGTGATGACTACGGATGGAGGAGGAGCCAGCTCCATCATGACCGCTCTGAGCTGTTGCTCTGTGGTGAACCCTCTTTCCAACCTCCTGAGCAGCGTTCCGCTGCACTGTTTTTCCACCAAGGGCAGCGATTCCGCCACCGGAGTGTGGGCGGATCACCTGCAGTTGGATTTCGCCCTGCTCCGATCGAGCATCGCGGGGATCTTGGCTGTGGCGCCCCTGCCGATTGTGTT
Source organism: Triturus cristatus (assembly GCF_964204655.1). Taxonomy (NCBI): domain Eukaryota; kingdom Metazoa; phylum Chordata; class Amphibia; order Caudata; family Salamandridae; genus Triturus; species Triturus cristatus. Next base: position 137,520,144 of record NC_140591.1, on the reverse strand, counting down.
ACTGGGAGGGCACCCGGGGAGCTGTGAGAATGTGCCTGGTACAAAAGGAGGTGCACCGCGATGCCGCCGACCCCCGCTCTGTCCTGCGGTCAGCGCCCCTGACTCCATGGAGGGCAGGTGTGGCTGCAGTGAGCCCCGGTCTGTTCCTGACACCTCGGATAGCCGATTGGGACAAAATCGGACATCCGTCTCTGGGAAACTCCGGCTCGGCATGACGGGACTCGAGAGAGCGGCAGAGTTTCCTCAAGATGGCGCTGCGTGCTCTCGAGGTCACCAGATAAGAGCTGTAATCTGCGGCATGCCTCCAGTGTAACCCAGGGGGAAACCCATGTTATTGAAGGAAAACAAGAATAACGCAACAATCGTTCCACCAAAATATTTCTCTTGAAGCATTCTGAGTAAGAAACATATATCCTTCATTATCTTAAAAAAACACGAATTTGTTTGGTGTGAACTCAGAGCCCTTCGACGCGGACCTCCGCCGGAACTCCAGGTCTTGAGCTGAGGCTCCCCTACGCACAGCCATCTCCCTCTTCCTCCCCTCTCATTGGGCACAGCTCCCCACTCATCTCCGCTGCCAGGACTTCCTCCTCCCTGCCTTTTCACTGAATTTCCCTGGCGACCAGTGCTCAGCGGATCTCGTCGCAACGCTGCCGATGCCTCTGTATTTTCTCCGGATGGCTGCAGGGGAGCCGAGCTGAGGCTCTCTCCCCCTGAGCCTCCCCCACCTCCGCACTTGACTGCCGCTGCTTTTCCCTACTGCTAGCCCACTTGCCTCACCTCTCGTAAGACGTCTGGGACTATTTGTTTATTTATTTTATTTTAGTTGAGTGGAGGTAAGAACTACTCTTTTTGAACTTTTAGACTAGGACTCATATGCATCCCACCATTTTGGGACCATCTCCAAAAGAGACTCTTGTCCTATCCGCCATCTTAGCGACCTTGGTCCGTACCTCCGGTCCCGACGGTCTCTAGCTGGGCGACCTTGCGATCGTCTTTCTTCTCCACGGACCTACTCATCGTTTGTGAATAATACTGATGCCCCTAATCTCATCACTCATCACCCCTCCCCTACCTCTTCCCTCCCCACTCTCTTTCTACCTCCCCTATTCCTTTTCTCTCTCCCCTGAATTTCTCTCCCCTTGCCTGCTTTGTCCCTATGCCTGAGCCATGCTTCTGTAGCTCATAAATATATATATATATGTAAATATGTAATACATAATTTGTTCAAGCCTAATCGCTGTTAAATTTTAATCCTGAGTGAATTTACTATTTGTATATATAGAACTCTAACGACTAGTATATGTAGTAGACCTTTGTACTTACTACCATTCCTATGTGATTTTAGAGTTTTTCCGTTTCTATCTCTTCTTTGAGTGACTTTACAACTTGTACATTTGCTATTTTTTTCTGTTGATATCTCTTCCTTGAGTAACTTTACAACTTGTACATTTGAATTTTTTTTCTGTTTGTATCTCTTATGTAACTCATGTAATCCAAAGTCCTTATGTAACACAGCTGGTTCTTTTGTAAAGTGCTCTGACACCTTCAGGTAATGTTTGCGCTATATAAAATCGCATTAAATAAATAAATACGTTATTCCAACTCCCTCCCCTCCTCCGCACCTTCCGTCAGCCTCTCCTCCGGAAGATATCGGATTTCACAATCTAATGCAGAGGGCAACCAACAGGTTTCATTTACCTACAGCAGTAACACAGACTGAATGCTTCTTATATGACTTTAAGGAAGACACAAGGACATTGGTAAGCTCTATACCTATTATAGATCATATATGGCAGGAGGGCATCAAGATAATGAAAACACCAGCATCCATACCAAGGTGCTGCCTTGTGTTGAGAAGAAGTACAGGGCTCCAGAGGACTCTCCACCTTGCCTCATTGGGCATCCCAAGCCGGATTCTGTCATTTCTCAGGCTGCACAAAGACGCTCTAAAGACCCTGCTACTCCAATTACTACTCCTTCGGATAAGGAAGGGCATAGGATGGGCATTTTAGGAAAACTTTTTTCTTCTATGGCAGCTGTAACAATTAGGGCAGCAAATGCTCTAGCCATTATCAGCCGCTATGACCGCCAAATGTAGTCTGACATGGCAGTGTTAATAGTCCTTATCCCTGAAGGTAAGAGACAAGAGGCACGTAAAATACTAGTAGAAGGTGAACGTACAGCTTCAGAAACCATTGACTGACGTGAAGGATGGCTGAAAGCAACCACCTTTAGACCTGAGGTGCAGACGAAAGTTTTGCATATGGCTTTCGACAGTTAATCCCTCTATGGAAAGCTCATAGATGAGGCCCTGTTGGCAATTAAAAATGACACGGACACCGCAAAATCGGTCAGCACACTACAATACAGAAGGGTACCTTTCAGAGGTGCTAGAGGGCGAGGATTCGCCACTTACAAGGGAGGTTACCAGAGGGCTCAACAGTATCAGCCATACCAGTCACAGTATCAACAATCTCATAATCCTCCATCTTACCGTCACTCGTCTACAGCTGGTTTCTCTTGCCAGGGAGGCCGCAAGCGAACTCCTCAACAAGGTTGTGATTCAGGCAGAAAACAATGATCACACCAGGGTACCAGACCCCATCTCCTCCCTGCCTGTGGTTGTGAAGATTTCCAGCTATGTCCACCAGTGGCGCGAAGTAACAACAGATCTCTGGGTGTTGGACCTTGTCACCAATGATCACACTCTAAAATTCCTTCAGCGCCCTCCAACTACTCCATCCAAGGGTTTCCCCCTCGTCTTCACTTACTACAAAAAGAAGCTTTGGTCATGCTTGTCAAAGAAGCGATAGAGGTCACAAAGGGAAAAGGTTTTCATTCTCATTTTTTGCTGATAAAAAAGAAAACAGGAGAATAAAGACTGATTCGGGACCTAAGGAATATCAACAAGTTTCTCAAGAGACAGTCGCTTGGAATGGTAAAGCTTTCGGAAATGCTGGGTTGCTTAAACAAAGGAGATTTCATGACCTCGCTAGACATGGAAGACTCATATTTTCATATCCCAATCCATCCAAAGCATCGGAAATTCTTACGATTTACGGTGGCTGGTACCCACTTTCCATTAAAAGTTCTTCTGTTTGGCCTCAAATCGTCACCATGGATTTACACCAAGTGCCTTGCACCCTAGCAGCAACCCTGCGATCTCAGGGACTGCAAGTATTCCCGTATCTCAAAGACTGGCTGCTCAAAGCACCAACAGCACAGGAGGCTAGTCGAGCTACAAGCAACTGCCTTCACATGTTCAGGACATTGGGACTCACTATAAACAAAGACAAATCTTCGTTCCATCCAACTCAAGTCATATCCTTTCTGGGAGCGTCCATAGACACCAGTCAATGCAAAGCGTTCATATCTCACAAAAGACAGATACGTCTGCAAATGCTCGCAAAGACCGTATCACAAAAAGGGTCAATTTCTGTGCGAATAAACAAGTCTCTCCTAGGTATGTGTTCTTCAGCAATAAATCTGGTGCCACTAGCCAGACTGAAGATGTTGCCTCTTCAAGAGGAACTACAAAAGCAATGGCAGCAAGCTTAGGGATCCTTCGAGGACATAATTCTGATCACAAAACGAATGGTGTACGCACTGCAATGGTTGTTTCATTCACCAAATCTTGTACAGGGCCTTACTTTTCTCCAGACTATCCCAGACTTCATACTGACAGCGGACGCCTCCATGGAGGGCTGGGGAGGTCACTGGCAAGATTTACAAAATCAGGGCAAATGGTCCTCAGTGCAGAAGCATCAGAACATCAACAGTCTGGAACTCAAAGCCATATTCCTATCACTTCAGGCTTTCCTGCCAAGAATAGCGGGCTCCTCCGTGCTAGTTCGTACGGACAATACTACCAGCATGTATTACGTCAACAAACAGGGAGTGTTATGTTTCATATAGGTACCCAAATATAGGCCCGGGTAATATCATACACCTTCACCTACATTTCCTCCCTTATACTACACAGTAACAAGCATTTAGGATTGAACCTTTACCTAGTTCTAGTCCTGGGTGCAGAAGGAGGGTTTCTCCTGAACAATAGCATCCTATAACTTTAACAATGGACTCTTACAGTATGAATGAATATTCATGAGGGTTCTTGGAAACCAGGCAGGGGCTACACCACCTACCCCACCATATCTATGTACAAGGTTCATCCCATACATCATCCTCACATCCAACAACGGCTAATAGATGAGACAAGGGACAAAGAGGCCCTAGATACTTTTTGTATAAATACAGCACATCTTGCTAGGGTTGGCTGAGGGAACTGAGACTTCCAGGCTGACACACTGACCAGAGACGCTGAGGCTCCTGTATGCAGACGCTCCAACGGACAGTGGTCTAACACATGCCTTGCAGGAGACCAGGACGGTGTCTTACACTCTCTCACTTCAGGTAATGGGGTTAGGCTAAATCCTATAGGGATTCTTGGCTTCAGACCTACTCACATGCTAGGTACACTTAGGTACCTCTAGATAGGCATCGTAGGAGTACACGCACTTTTATCCTGCATTTTATATTCATGTATTTATTCATGCTTATTGCAAGATGGTAGAACTGCTAATTATATATCTCTGCTACTGTCCAATGGTTGTTGCAGCTCATATATTCTACACGAGAATAACAACTGTTCAATAAATCCTTATTGAAACGCCCAGATTGTTTATTCTGTGTATCTCTGAGACAAACTAAGTGAGCACGAGTGACTGAGCGAAAAGTAGTACATTGTTTCCCTGATCCTCAGGGATCAGGGTTCTCATGTTCTAAGGTTGCCAGAAACTATTCTCTCCCCGATAAGAGGAGACACTGATGGCACTGTGAGCAAGCTAATGCAAACAGGCTAACATTCTCAATGGTCTTGCACGGAACCAGTCTGCCACCAGTCCCACAGTTTATGTTATCCAAACGCACAGGTCCTGCATGGGTACTATAGGAACTACACAAATTTCAATTAATATAACATAACAACAGGAGGAACAAGATACATTATGGGATTGGACGACACAGCATGGGATCTCTTTGAAGGCTGAGCATGTCAGAGGTTTACACAATACTCTGGCGGACACGTTAAGCAGAACTTAGACCAGTTGTCACAAAGGTGGAGAAAACCAGCATTGGACCTCTTCGCGATGAAGGAGAACACCAAATGCCAGTATTATGCCAGCAAATTCCCTCTACCAGGGTCAAGGCGGAATGCCCTTTTAATTGCGAAGGTCAGGGATATATGCTTACGATTTTCCCCCATCCCATTAATTCCCATGGTATTAACCAAGATTAAATCGGAAGCCTGTCGCCTGATACTGATAATGCCACGGTGGCCCAGACAGTACTGGTTCCCAAAGCTACTCCTGCTGTTGGAGTCGAAGCCCATTCGCCTCCAGCCATCTCCATCTCTGTTATCGAGGGACAAAGGCCAAGTGCATCATCCAGACCCGCAGTCTCTTCATTGGCACGTATGGCTCCTGAGTTCTTAGAATTCAGGGATCTGGATATCCCGCAGGAGTGCAGGGAAGTTATTGTTAAATCCCGAGTGGATAGCACTATCCAGACATACCGCCTAAAATGGAAGCGATTCTGTTTCACGTGCGAACAAAACAACTTTCACCCGCTTTAAGCGCCTCCAGAGCAAATTCTACCATATCGTCTCTCTTTGGCAAAATCAGGTCTCACTTTCTCTTCAGTGAAGGTTCACCTGGCTGCAATTTCCTGTTAAAGGAAGTCTCCTCAAGTTCCTTCTCTCTCTGTCTTATAAAACAATTCATGAGGGGTCTCTTCCGTGCATTCCTACCGGTGCGTTCCCCCCTTCCGGAATGGAAGCTTAATTTAGTCCTGGCACAGTTGATGAGACAGCCGTTTGAACCAATTCACAAAGCAAAGCTCAAGTTTCTCACCTGGAACGTAGCCCTCTGACTGGCTCTCACATCTGCGAGGAGGGTTAGCAAAATACAAGCTTTTACAATCAAGGAACCTTTTTTATATTTTCACTTTCAACTATGAGGCTCTGAGAATGAACCCGACTTTTTTTCCAAAATTCCCGGCACAGTTTCACCTCAACGAATCAGTGATATTGCAATCTTTTTTTCCACACCCGTCTAGCCCGGCAGAACTGGCTTTACATAAATTGGATTTTAAGAAATGCTTACAATTGTACCTGCACAAAACAAAAGACATAAGTAAAACAGATCAGTTACTGGTCGTTTGCAGACAAGGAAAACAAGGAACAGCAGTAACTAAGGGCACGGTGCCAGGTGGGTCTCTTCTGCGATCCAATTCTGTCATGGCAAGACTGACAAGCCTCTAACAGAAAGAACGAAAGCGCACTCCAGCAGGACAGTTTCTAAGTCAGCAGTTCTGTTTGCTGAAGTGGCATTGGAGAAGATATGCCGTGCTGCGACATGGAATTATGTCCAATTACAAGACACTACTGTCTACAATCTACGCAGTGTGAGGATGCAGCTGTGGGCCAAGCAGTACTGCGCCATCTCTTCTCTTTTATCTTACTCAAAGTATATGCATATATAGATAACCGTACTTTATTTCTGTTACCAATGTAAAAATTGTGTGTAATTTTGAAGGTTAGGCACAGCCTTAATTACTCTATTATTTTATTCTGCTAGAACGTTTCAGTGCATACTTCTTTAACAGTATAGTATGTTATGAATACACACTGTTATATTTCAATAGCTTTGGGGGTTATGAGTTACATGTCTCCCTCCTTCTCTAACAACAATGCAACTTATGGTACTGCTTGCTATTCTAATTCAGGCATGTGAATCTATGAAGGATACCTCAATACTGGATAAGAAAATAAGTTACTTACCTGTAACTACGGTTATCCAATATTGGTATCTTTCATAGATTCACATGCAACCCACCCTCCTCCCCATGGAGGTAATTCTCTTTAGTATTTGGGATCCTTACTTCCCACTTGTGCTTAGAAAATCGGAAGAGAACTTGTTTCTGTTGGGAGTGTTCTAGAGGATGCTAACAGCTGATTGGCTGGATTCCAACATTTAGTCCTGTTTTAAAAAGGACATAGATAGGCTACTGTTTAGATGGTCTTGGGCCATTGTAGTCCATGAAGCATTTGAAGCACTGCTTGAATATTTTACCCAGGGACTCCCATCTCGACGACGTGGAATGATTGAGGCATGCAAATCTATGAAAGATACCAATACTGGATAATCGTAGTTACAGGTAAGTAACTTATTTTCTTACGCTTGAGAGAACTGCACTTGAGCCTATCCTGCCTTATTCTGTAGATGGATGTGGACTGTGATAACAGCTGGAATCTGGAAGCTTAAGAACTATAAACAGTCTGCATTGAGATACCACACGCTGTTTTCTGATTTCACTCATAAGTTCCTTTCCATGACTACTTGAATGCAAACATCTAAGCTATACTATTGTACCAACTAAATGCTTGATGATTTACTATATAGTGTTGTGAGTGGCCTTGGCAAGACATCATGTTTGTGCTTTACAACTTAGCAAAATGCATTTAATGGTAATAGTTCTGTGTAAACGTTCTACAAATCACCAAGAGATTTTGATTAATAGACACTACATAAGAATGAATTATTACTAAATACATGCACATACTCACAATTTCTCTTTTATTTACAGCATGCAGCATGATTAAACCCTGTCTGATCAATTAGTGTAGTGGATGCCATCACAAGCAGATGGGCGAGTCAAGGAAACTTATATAGAACTAACTTGAAACATTCCTCTCAGCAATATTTTTTTAATGTGTTTATAACTTATTTGTTTCACTTATGCAAAACAAGACAGCAGTAATAAGATTGATAGTAATAAAAACACAACAATCTTCACTGTCATACCTTCCCACTTTAGGTGTAGGCCCCATCCCACTCTCTCCCACTTACAGCTTTGATTACAGAGATATATTCATGCACACATTCCTTAGAAATATTAGTGCTCTCCTCCAAACACCCGCCTCCCTACCATGCTAGCCACATTGTCCCTCCTGTGCAACCACCCCCTGCGTTTCCACTACCATCCCTCCCCCATCCATGTGCGTGTCATTTGCGTTCTCCGCCAACTCCTGCCTCCTCACGTTTGGCTGTCTTCCTCAACTTTCAGAAAGTCTTCAAACAATACTGTCCAAGTCTCCAGCACCTCTCTCACCTTCTTGTCCATCCTGCTCAATTGAATGTGTGTCTCCTCTGCCAGGGCCCACTCTACCATGTCTCTACTCCACAGGGATATAAGGGGGGCTTGCTGCCCCAGCCAACCCATTGCCATATGACGCTTGACAAGGACCAGCGCCAGTTACAAGAATTTCCAGCGCATTATCTTCTCCGGTTCTTCTTAACCATACCCAGGAGCACTGTCAAGGGGCCTTCTCTTTCCCCATGCCAGTCACTCTGCTGAGCCTTGCTGCCGCCTTCGCCCAGTACTCATGTACTGTGGGATACAACCAAGCCATATTGAAAAAGGAGACACCCACCACTCTGCATCCCAGGCAATCTGCGGATCTACATACAAGCATTCTACTCAACTTAATTGGCATCAGGTAGCTGCGGTACAAATAGTTTAAGTGGACCAATTTACACCTATCATTGCAGGAAAAAAGCCTAGTAAGCTCTCTTGTCTCTGCGCATTCCTTTTCTGTGATGCATTCCTCCAGGTCCTCCACCCAAGCCTGTCTATCTGGGGAGCTCCCCTAGCCCTATCCCTCCTGAGCACCCCATAGAGTACAGACACCAACCTCCGCGCATCGCCCACTGACAATAGCTACTGTGTTTCTGATTGTCAAGGGGCTCCCGGAAACCCCGTCCAGATGTCCCAAGCCCTACTGGCAATTTAGCATATTGCAGGAATTGTCCCGTCCACACTGAGAACTCGGCACAAGTGTCTTCAAATGTGACACGTTTAAAAGGCACCAATGACCATATACTCACAAACGGGTGTCTTTCCTGGACCCTGCTAAGCACTCTTTCCCAGATCACTGCCATCTGCTGCACCAAATAAAGGATGTGCCGCTGCACTCTGTCACACATCATCAACAACTACAACAGTGGTGTGGTCCCACACGTACCCGATAACAATCTTTTCAACCAATTATTCTCTTCCACCACCCACTCTGCAGTGTGCTGTAGCTGGGATGTGTATTATTGCAACTTAATATCAGGCAGGTCAATGCCCCCCTCTTCCCGATCCAAGTTCCGTGTTGACAGTGCCACCATGCTCCTCTGCCCCACCCACACCACTGAGATCAGCATGCTGTCAAATGCCCTGAGTTGCTACAGGCAATCAAATGAAGTGAGTTCTGCCCAATATAAAGGCACTGGGGGAGGAAGACCATTTTTGCAACTGAAATCACACCTTCCATCGAGAGCGGCAATGTGTTCCAGAAAGCGACCGATTTCGCAAGACCCTCCATTACCTTGTCGTTTTTGGGCCTCCACATTATGCACCACTATAAATCCCAGATTATGGAAGGCCTCTGGTCCCATGTCAACTCCAGCAGGGGCAATTCGGGCGCCCCAAGCGGATACAAGATCGCCTTACGCCTACTGATCTTGAGTCCAGCCACAGTACTGAAATCCTCCAAAATATTCAGCAACAGTGGCACCTACTCCCTCGGTCTCCTCAAATGAAATGATACATCATCTGTGTGGAGCGATATCAAGTGCACACTGTCACCAATCTGTACCACAAAATCACGCAGGTCCCTACAGACCTCTTCCCCAACGGTTCGATGGCCAGTGCATACATGCGGGGAGACGGGACACCTCTGTTGTGTACTCCGCTCCACTGCCCAATCCTCAGAGACCAGCCCTCCACAGCAGACTTAGGCCCATGGTGCAGTTTAAATGAGCTTCACTCAACCACAAAAGCCAGGACCAACGCCCATAATCCCCAACACCTGTAGCAGATATATTCCCAGTCTAGCGTGTTAAACGCTTTCGCAGTATGTACCGGCAGCAGCACAATATCATCCCCACTATCCTCAACATTATGCAGTACATGGGCCAACCTGCAAAGTTTCATGGCCGTCCTCTGGCCCAGAATGAAGCCACACTGATAGTCCTGCAAAAGCATCCCACCACCTCCCACAAACATTCCGCAACTAACTCACTCTCCGCATGACTACCTCCCCGCCCCCCCACTCACTGGTCGAACCCATCCATGAGTCATTGGGTTCTCTACGACTACCACAGCGGGGCGTAATATGTCCCTGTACATTCTACCGCGATAACTGTCATATGTTCCCTGTACATTCTAATGCGATATCTTACTTTACGAGTGACTTCTTTTTTTCACTCCATGTCAATATTATGCGCTGTGTCTTGGGACATTGTATACACTAAATCGCTTAATGTATCCTACAAGTGATTCTTGTTTTAAATCGCTCCGATGCCTTCGGGTCTGGTTAGCGCTATATAAAACTCATAATAAATAAATAATAAATAAATAAATATAGCACCTTTGTGTATGCATTCAGTATAGTCAAGGGCCTTTAAACCCACTGGATCCGTAGAGTCCCCACCCAGTTTCGGTACCATAAAACCCATTCCCTCTTGGAGTGTAGGGTGTAGTTCCCCTACCCGCCTCCCTGAAAATCTCCAACAATTCTCCTGTCAGATTCGCCGCAAAGATCCGTTAGAACTCTAATGAAAAGCCGTCTCCACCAGGCATCTTCCCCCCAACATCTTCCCCAGGGCCTCCTTCAACTCCTCCAAGGTGGGCTCCACGTCTAGCCCTTCTTGTTGGGCCAGTGGGACCTCGATAAGTTCCACCTAAGCCAAGTAGACAGTCACTGCCTCCACCCCCATGTGTCTTTCCTCTTTATATAGCCAGATGTGTCCGTAATGCTTCATTGATCTCCATCTGAATTGATGCTGTTGCCCCATCCGCCCTTCTCAAAGTCATAATGGGTTGTCTATTCTCTGTCTATTCTCTTCCTGCTTCAACAGTCAGGCTAACAACTTGCCGGGCTTATCACCCCTCTCTGTGCAACCTCTGATGGTATATCTTACTTGTGAAGCTATTTAGTTGGTTCCAAGTCTCCCCAATCGCACACTTAGTTTTTGTAAGCTCCGAGCCCAGCACTGAGTCCAGTGCTTTGCGTCCCTGTAAGTCTGTCAGCTTGGCTTTTATTACCCCTGCAGCTGTCATCTTAAACCGTAAATTCAGCTCATGCATTCCCCCCACTTCACCACTTTCATTGCTTCCCACTCGGTAGCGCTACTGGTCATTGTACCCCATTTCCCAGTGTCAGCTTCTCCCCCAGTGACACTCTACATGTCTGATCCTGAAGTGCATCCGGTGGCAGCCTCAATTGGATGGGGCTACTCTTCCTTCCCCTCCCCTCCAACTCGAGCAACAGTGGCGAGTGATCAGAAATTTTTTGTCCCATATATGTAGCCAAGAGCACAGTGGAAGTGATGTAGTCCATCCCCAGCACCCTGTTCAATCTACTGTAGTGAGTGGCATGAGAACTTCATTGCTGTTGGGTACATTTCCCTCCAGAGGTCCACACAGCCTACATTTTGCATCACCCGTCACAGCGACTCTGCCATAGCCGACTACTTCGAGGTTTTCAGTTGTCTTCGGACTATATCCCTGTACAGCACACATTTCAATCAATCAAGATTCTAATAAAGCGTGGCTAATCATCTGTTAGGGTCTCAAGGTGCTGGAGGTGGGGGTTCTGCAGTTCAGTTGAAGAGAAAGGTCTTGAGGTCCTCCCTGAATTGAGGCAGTGAGGGTGATTGCCCGAGTTGAACATGAAGAGAGTTCCTGGTCTTTGGGGTGAGGCAGGAGAAAGATCTTCCTCCGGCTGTGGTCTTGCAGATCTGTGGGATAGTGGCCAAGGACAGGTTGGCAGAGTGGAGGTGTCTGGTGGGAGTGTAGAAGGAGAGGCAATGGTTGAGGTATGCAGGTCCGATGTTGTGGAGGGTCTTGTAGGCATACGTGAGGAGCTTGAAGGTCCTCCTCCTTGAGAGTTCGAGGCTGCTGCCCGCTCCTGGGCCTGCTGCCCGCTCCAACTGCGACCAGACTGCCTGCAACCACCGTAACCTTTCTTAGCCATTGTTTTTCTTAGTTTTTCCCTGTTGTGCCACTGTTATTGTGCCCATCTGTGTCTTACTCTGATTCCACCACTGTTTTTATTTTCTAGTGCCTGCCTGTTCCTTGTGCCTTTCGCCGCTGCTGCCCCTGTAGCCCCTTCCCCCCGGAATTCCCCCGCTCCTGCCTCCCTGCCTATCCTCCCTCCCACCTCCTCTACTTAAAGCGTGGGAGCGCGAGTAAGACCTCCGACCCTCGGTCTAGGTCCACTCTCTCCCCGCAGCTCCGCTGTGCTGTCTCTTGCCTCCAGACCCCGACCTCCTCCTTGGGAGATTCGAGGCTGCTGCCCGCTCCTGCGCCTGCTGCCCGCTCCATCTGGGAGAGACTGCCTGCAACCACCGTAACCTTTCTCAGCCGTTTTATTTCTTAATTTTTTCCTGTTGTGCCACTGTTATTGTGCCCATCTGTGTCTTGCTCTAATTCCACCGCTGTTTTTATTTTCTCGTGCCTGCCTGTTCCTTTCGCCTTTCGCTGCTGCTGCCCCTGTGTCCCCTCCCCCCCGGAATTCCCTCCTGGAACTCCCCCGCTCCCGCCTCCCAGCCTCTCCTCCCTCCCACCCCCCTACTTTTTTTTTATATATCTTTATTGGTTTTTCATTTTTTGTTCCATATTTGTCCATTTTCATATAACACATGGCAAGACAGATATGTCAACAACATTGTACCAGTAGTACATTACAATATCTCAACAGTACTATCATAAATTATTGATAATATAGCAGAACGCTTTTCAATGTGTGTTAGCACACCAGTGTGCTACTAATAGGTCGCTTCTTACAACATTTGTGTGATTACCCGTCCTCCGCACCGTCCCACAGCGTCTAATCGAAGTTGAAGAAAGGATTTGACAAAAGAGGGAAGGGGGAGTCGCCAATATCTTTTGACAGCATTGTTGGTACCCTTGAAGTCATTATGGAAGAACTACCTAAACCCTAGCAAATGGTAAAGATAGGCTCATGTGGCCAACGCACTGGGCCAATGAGTGAATGTGTCCCAAAGTAAAAGGAATACAGAGATACTTACACACACCAATAAAGTATACAGTATTATAATAACAATATCAAAAAACAAATTGAAAGAGCTGCCATAAAAAAAAAAAAACATTTCAATCGGAATAGCTTTTACAGTACTGGATGTGGGTCTGTGTATTGCATTAGTCACAAAATGCTAATATACTAGGGTGAAGCTCGGACTCGTGTGGGTGTTAGGGGCCGGTTTCAAGGGTTGCCAGGACAGAAGGGGGCAGGGGTTCATTGCAGCAGACCTACTGTACAAGGTGAGATTCAATGGGGTGTGTCCGTCCGCTGCCATCCTCTAGCTCCCCGCCTCCCGAGGCCTGCAGCAGGTGTACTATGTGACTGCTGGTTGGGTGCCTACGCCTCCCCCAGTGGTTCCATTGCTGAATGCTGTAAGTATGGTGTCCCACTCTCACCCTCCTACTTAATGGCAGCCGCTGTGTGGTCGCGCAGCAGATGCGTCCAGCAGGCGTGCCGCCGGCGTGCCAAAAGCAAGCCCGTCAGTGCCCGTCCGTGACCCGACCACGGCCAGCGCTAGGAACCCTGGACCTCCCACTCCCCATCGCTACGACATCACCACCATCCTCGCACTCAACTCTGGAAGGCTTAGAGAATGCCAACAGGCCTCGCTGAACACGACCCACGGCCAGTTCTCCTGCCTCCACTGCTGACAGACCCTCACCGCCACCCTGGCCTCCAACACCGCCGACGCCAGCACCTGCAACACCCTAAAATATATCCTCCTCCACGTACGCTCCATACACAAACACGCCATGGAAATCTGAAACCTATTCGACTCTCTCTCGCCTGACATTGCCTTCTTCACAGAGATCTGGACCAACGCATCTTCCGCCCCTGACATCAGAACCGCAATCCCAGAGATACAAGGTCCAGAGGAAAGACCGGCCCAACCACCAAGGAGGGGGCCTTGCCATCATGCACAAGAGCACCCTCTGCCTCACCACCTCTAGCAAAACCTTCCCCTCCGCCAAACACCTGCACTTCCAGATCCAGACCACCCCCAAAGCCACACTCCGAGGAACCCTCGTCTACAGACCCCCCGGCCCCCGAACACCCTTCACCACAACCATCACTGACTTCATCGCACCCCACGCCATCGCCTCAACAAACTACATACTCATTGGAGACCTGAACTTCCACCTCGACAACCCCAGCGACCCCAACTCCACTGTCCTTCGTGACAACCTCACCAGCATCGGAATTAAACAACTCATCAACATACCGACCCGCAGAGCAGGACACACCTTCGACCTCATCTTCGTGGCAGGAAACAGTGTCCAATTCAGCCACACAACGCAGTCGCCATGGACCGACCACCACTGCCTACACTTCGCCATCAACAAACCCAAGGCACCCAAACCAGCCCCACACCCACCACGAAGGAACTGGAGCAAGGTTACTGACGAGCAACTTAACTCTACCCTCACCGAGACAACCACACCTGGGCACCCGATGCAAACGACGCAGCCAGAGAACTCAACACCTGGATCTCCGACTGCGCAGACGAGCTTGCCCCACTATGCAACCCCAACAGACAACGCCCCAGGGAACCCATCTGGTTAACCACCACTCTCCAAGAAGCCAGACGGACCTGCAGACGCCTGGAGATAAACTGGAGAAACACCAAGACAACCGAAAACCACACCACCTACAAGGACGCCATGACGGACTACCACAACCAGATCAGAGCCACCGAGAGGAACTTCATCCACAACAAAATCCTGGCCAACTCCACCAACTCCAAGGAACTTTTCAGTGTCATTCAAGAATTCACCAACCCATGCAGCGAAGCCACAGACATCACCCTATCCCAAGACCTCTGCGACAAGCTTGGAACCTATTTCCACCTCAAGGTCAAAAACCTCCACGACAACTTCATCGACCATCCACCAGGCACCACAGACAGCCCCCTGCCCCCCAGAAACACCAGCCAGCCCACGTGGCCCAACTGGATACCGATCACAGCCGAAGACACCACCTCAACCATGAAAAGCATCCACTCGGGGACCTCCACCGACCCCTGCCCCCCTAACATCTACCACAGAGCCGCGGCCAACATTGCACCCAAACTACAACACACCATCAACACCACCTTCAATACAGGCACCTTCCCAGACGACTGGAAGCACACAGAAGTCAGACCCCTGCTAAAGAAGCCCACAGCTGACCCCACTGACCTGAAAAACTATCGGTCCATCTATCTCCTCCCCTTCGCAGCCAAAGTTGCAGAGAAAATAGTCAACAGGAAATTTACATGATTCATTGAAGAGAACGCCATCCTCACCCCATCCCAGACCGGATTCTGAAGCAACTACAGCATAGAGACTGCCCTACTCACCACCACAGACGACATCCGTACCTTCCTGGACCAAGGCCACTCCACAGCCCTCATCCTACTCGACCTATCAGTGGTCTTCGACACCGTCTCCCACCGCACACTAGTCGCCAGACTACACGACGCAGGCATACAAGGAACAGCCCTGGACTGGATCCGATCATTCCTCACTGGAAGAAGCCAAAGGATCAGACTCCCACCCTTTTTCTCCGACCCCACAGAAATCACCTGCGGAGTCCCACAGGGTTCATCCTTGAGCCCCACCCTCTTCAACATCTACATAGCCCCCCTCGCAGCCATCGTCCGACAACATGGCCTCAACATCGTATCCTACGCCGATGACACCCTGCTCATCCTCTCCCTCATCAAAGACCCCACCACTGCCAAACTCAACTTCCAGAAAGGAATGCAAGACGTCGCAGTCTGGATGACCAACAGCTGCCTGAAGCTCAAGGCCGAGAAGACAGAAGTCCTCATCCTTGGTACCACCCCTTCTGCATGGGACAGCACCTGGCCCTCGGAAGCCCACCTACCCTCTTAGACCATGCCAAGTACCTTGGCATCGTACTCGACTCATCACTCACCATGAACCGACTGGTCAACGCCGTCAACTCTAGCTGCTTCAACACCCTCCACATCCTCCACAAGACCTTCAAGTGGATCCCCCTGAGTCAAGGAAGACAGTCACTAACGCACTCATCACCAGCAGACTGGACTATAGAAATGCACTCTTCGCCGGCATCAACAAGTCCCTACTCCACAAACTCCAGACAATACAGAACACCGCCGCCAGACACATCCTCGGCATCCCCCGACATGAACACATTAGCCAACACCTATGAAGTCTCCACTGGCTCCCCGTGGAGAAAAGAGTCAATTTCAAAATCCTCACTCACGCCTACAAATGCCTACACAACAACGGACCCAAATACCTCAACGACAGAATCAACTTCCACGTACCCAAAAGAAACCTCTGATCTTCCAACCTCGCACAGGCCGAAACCCCGCGCAGCAACAGAACCAGAGCAGGCGAAAGATCCTTCTCTCACATTGCAGCCAAGACCTGGAACAAGCTACCGGCAGACATCGTGACGCGCCCCCTACCTGAACACCTTCAGGAAGACACTCAAGACCTGACTCTTCGGCTAAACAGATCCCCCCCACCCTCAGTGCCTTGAGACCCTCACAGGTGAGTAGCGAGCTTACAATTCCCTGATTGATTGATTGATTGATTGATTGAAGGTGATTCTATTATTGATTGAGAGCCAGTGGAGGTTTCTCAGTGACCGGCGATGCAGCTGCGGCAGGGGATTCCAGGATAAGTCTATGGCGGAATTCTGGATTCTTTGCAATTTCTTTTGGATCTTCTGGATGGTGCCGGCGTAGAGCACGCTGCCACCAAAGGAGCTAATCACCAGATGAGTATCCTAAGGAAACTTAATCCATTTCTACCACAAGATGACTTAAAGATAGCTGTCCAAGCTCTAGTGTTGCCCAGATGGGACTACGGAAGCCCCACTCTATTCAGTCTTCCTAAATACAATCTGTCCTCGCTGAGGGCCTCTCAACGCTGCAGCCAGACTGGTCTCTGGAACACAAAGAAATAATCACATATCCCCAGCCCTAAAAGCCTGAACTGGCTCCCTTATTTTTTTTTTTTGTTGTTGAAACTTTAAAAACTTTATTCCGTAATTTGAATTTGATATGGGTATGCTATTATTTACATTCCAATTTTCTAAATACAATAAAATAACATTGTTTAGTTATTCACATTTTACTATTTTAATAGAATTTTCAATTTAATTGAATATTAAATATTTCCTTTCATTTTTTATATATTTGTATTTCCTTAAAAATGTCTACCCTTAAAATTGTTTTTCAATGATTTTTTTGTTTAAATCTGTTTTTATTGACTTTTAGGTTACATATACATGAACGGCAATATACCCGCAGCATCGTCTATGGGACAACAATGTAAACATACTGTTATTACATGAAAGTGATCATTGCAAGCATACATAGCGTGCCTGATGCACCAGGGTGTACTTGAGTGCAGTATTCTGCTCATTTCATACATGAGATAGATCACAGTTCGGTGACAGCATGGTTTCATTAGTCTGACGAGTAAAGTCTTTCAGCTGGTTCAGTGTGGACTTCAGAACAGGCGTAGTACAATCAAAACAGTTAAAAACCCAACAACCATAACACAGACCGGTACTAGTACCAGCATCCCCACCCCCCACCCCTCCCCTCCCCTGTTCTCCCAGAAACATGCCACTGCACTTCAGCCTAGTTGTTACTCTCCTATACCGGCATCCATTGCATTCTCCCTTGGCATCAACTCTAATGTTCATATACATGGAACAGTGCAGGCGCACCCAGACATGGCCTATGGCACCTGCTCTGGATCCTCATCTCTCCCCACTGCTTGTCCTCCTGAGCCTCCTTCCTCAGTTTGCTGAAGTGCCTGGAGTAGTCCCTCCCACTGAACAGCTATGGGCTCCTTCCTCAATCCAAGTGTTTCTTCCCGCCGGATAGCAGTTCCCTCTGCCCTGGCCCATGTGGTGAGTGAACGTCTCCATGCTCGCGTCTGAGGTGGGTCCTGCGCCTTCCACCTCTTGGTGAGAAGTCGCTTAGCGACTACTAACCCCAGATCAAGGAACTGGGCTGTTAATTTTGTGGCTGGGGTTCTATGGAACTGGTGCAGCAAGTAAACCGTCCAGTCAAAGGGTAGGTCTCGGCCTGTGCTGGCGCGCAGTAACTCGCTGATTGTGCGCCAATATGTGTGCAGTCTGTGGCAGCTCCACAGCATGTGGACTAGACCCACCGGGTTCGTCACATCTAGGGCACGCTGCATCCGCGCGGTGAAAATACCTATTGATCGCCTCAGGAGTAAGGTGTGCTCTATGCACAATGAACAGCTGTATTTGTTGGAACCTCATATTTCTGGGTATGCGCACTGGACTTTTCAATACTCCTTCCCATTCCCTGTCTTCTAGCTGTCTCCCCAGGTCAAGTTCCCATTTGTGTCGAAGAGGTTCTAGGGTGATTGCCACGTGTGTACGCAGTGACGCCGCGAACCAATGGATCAGATGTGTGCCTTGCCCCATAACATGGAGATATTGTATGGTAAGGTGTTGGCTGGGTTCTGTGGACATGTCTCCCCATTTCGCGGTCAGGGTTGCGATCAGTGAACGGTGTAACAGGAATTTCCCCGGTGACAATCCCTCATCTTCGACCAGGGAGTCATACGGGATAAGTGTGCCATCTTAATATAAATCTCCCAGGGTCTGAATGTCAGCATCTCGCCAGCGCGTGAGTGTGAGTGAGGTGAGCGTCCTCATCCAACTAGGGGAGCCTTCCAGCGGTATTGCCGGCGCGTATGGGACCAAAGCTCTGGTGAGGAATAGGCTCCTGCTGTAGCATTTATACGCTACTGCCAAAAGGAGTGGTGACGGTGTCGTAGACTTGGTGGCTGGGTGGAAGAGCTTGAGTATCTGCTCTAGGGAGCATGCGGGCAGTGTAGATGTTGTGTCTTCCCGACCCTTATCTGCGACCCAATGGGCTATCCATTGCAGCTGTGCAGCTAAATAGTAGTGCTCAAAGCAGGGCGCTGCTCCCTTGATCCGTGGGGAGGTATAGCTTTGCTAGTGTAATCCTATGCCGGCTGTTCCCCCAGATGAAGTCCCTGAGCAGTTTAGAGAGCGTGGCAAAGAAAGGTGCAGGGATATATAAAGGCAGGTTAGTGAAGTAATACAGTAGCCTGGGGAGAATCACCATTTTGGATATTGCCACCTTGCCCGTGACCGTTAGCGGTAATGTGCCCCAGAACCGCATTTGTGACTTGATGACCAAGAAAGCCCTTCCCAGGTTACCATCAAAGAGGTTTGTCGGCTGACGGTATATCTGTATCCCCAGGTATCGGAAGGTGTCCCCTCTCCACTGTACCCTCGTTCCGTTAAGTGTGTATCCCGGATCTCTTCTCCCCTCTCCGAACGCGTAAAGACAGGACTTACTGGCATTTACCTGGAGTCCCGAAATAGCGGCAAAGTCTCGTAGGATGTGGGCCAACTGGGCCAGAATATCCTCTATATGTCTCACGTACACCAGCAGGTCGTCTGCGTACAACGACACTTGGTGTACTGCATCTCCCAGTGGTATACCGTCCCCTAATGTTGCACGTAAGGCCGCCGCTAGGGGTTCGATCGCCAACGCAAACAGGAGTGGCGATAGTGAGCACCCCTGTCTGGTCCCCCTGCATATTGGTATGGTGTCAGATATGTACGGACCCAGCCTTACCCGGACTGTGAGGTTCTTATATAAGAGGCCCACCATTTGCAAGAATCCCAGTCCCAGATCATATCGTTGCAGCAATACTGACAAGTACCTCCACTCCAAGCAATCAAATGCTTTTTCCAGGTCTAACATTAGGCAACCCGCCCTAGGCCACTCCCATACACTATCTGTTGCCAATGGGCTATCCATTGCAGCTGTGCAGCTAAATTGTAGTGCTCAAAGCAGGGCGCTGCCAGTCCCCCTTGATCCGTGGAGAGGTATAGCTTCGCTAGTGTTCCCCCAGATGAAGTCCCTGAGCAGTTTAGAGAGCGTGGCAAAGAAAGGTGCAGGGATATATAAAGGCAGGTTAGTGAAGTAATACAGTAGCCTGGGGAGAATCACCATTTTGAATATTGCCACCTTGCCCGTGACCGTTAGCGGTAATGTGCCCCAGAACCGCATTTGTGACTTGATGACCGAGAAAGCCCTTCCCAGGTTACCATCAAAGAGGACTGTCGGCTGACGGTATATCTGTATCCCCAGGTATCGGAAGGTGTCCCCTCTCCACTGTACCCTCATTCCGTTAAGTGTGTATCCCGGATCTCTTCTCCCCTCACCGAACGCGTAAAGACAGGAATTACTGGCATTTACCTGGAGTCCCGAAATAGCGGCAAAGTCTCGTAGGATGTGGGCCAACTGGGCCGGAATATCCTCTATGTCTCTCACGTACGGCAGCAGGTCGTCTGCGTACAACAACACTTGGTGTACTGCATGTCCCAGTGGTATACCGTCCCCTAATGTTGCACGTAAGGCCGTCGCTAGGGGTCCGATCGCCAACGCAAACAGGAGTGGCGATAGTGAGCACCCCTGTCTGGTCCCCCTGCATATTGGTATGGCGTCAGATATGTACGGACCCAGCCTTACCCGGACTGTGAGGTTCTTATATAAGAGGCCCACCATTTGCAAGAATCCCAGTCCCATATCATATCGTTGCAGCAATACTGACAAGTACCTCCACTCCAAGCAATCAAATGCTTTTTCCAGGTCTAACATTAGGCAACCCACCCTAGGCCACTCCCGTACACTATCTGTTGCCACTCTGAAAAACCTCCGCAGGTTCAGTGACGTGCTCCGTTTAGGCACAAATACATTTTGGTCACTGTGAACCAGGTCAGGGACTACTGGCGCCAAGCGTTCCACTAGTCCTTTGGCAAGGATCTTATAGTCTACGTTGAGGAGCACTAGTGGTCTATAAGATCCCAAGGCCGTGGGATCCCACTCTGGCTTTAGCAGAGACCTCAGGTACTCCTCGCACATCGAGGGAGGGAGCATGTCTTCCTCCAATGCTGCTGTATAGAGTGTGTGCAAGTGCGGCACCAGAGAGTCCCTGTAAGACTTGTAGAATTCAGCAGGCAGGCCTTCTGGGCCTGGTGTTTTCCCAGAAGCCATTAATGAGATCGCGTCCACTATCTCCTCCAGGGTGAGGGGGCTATTAAGTGCCTCCGGATGCGTTACTGATGCTTTGGATAACTGGATTTGCTCGAGGAGCCGCTGCAGATCGTGGCCTGAACAGCGGATTCTGGATTGATACAGCTGTGCATAGGGATCTGCCATAACCTTGTGGATGTCCCTTTGCATGTACACTAGATCTCCCTCCGGTGTACGCATGGCTGCGATCGGTGTGCGAGTGCTGTCTTGTTTTAACAGCCAGGCGAGCAAGCGGCCCGCCCTGTCTGCCGTGGCGTGTGTACGGGCTGTGTGAGCTGCATAATTATGACACCGGAGGCGCTCCAAAAGTTCCACAAGTTGCGTCCGAAGGGTTTCTAGGTATCTTGAATGTCTGCCCTCTCCTACCCCCTCACGCTCATATTGCAGTAATTGTGATTCGAGGTGAGTGATTGACTTCGCTAACTGCTTCCGTATGTTCCATGTGGCTCCTAAACAGTGACCCCTGAGTGTTGTTTTGAGGACATCCCATTCCACCAGCGCATTACTCGCTGTGCCTTCATTAAGCTCAAAATATGCAAGGATAGCCGTCCCTAGTGAGGAGCGAAATTCGGAGTCTTCCAGCGCGGTGGGCTGGAGACGCCATGCGGGGATAGGGGGCCGATCAGCCTCCCAGCAGAGTTGAAACCGCAGGGGGTTATGTGTGAACGTCCGAGATACTCCAAATTCTCAATTAATGGTAATAAGGACTGGGACCCCACCACCCTAACTAGTCGGACATGCCGGTCGTGTGCCGCCGAATAATAGGACTATATACGTTCAGTGGGGTGGAGGATCCGCCACATGTCTAGCAATGTCCAGTGTGAGAGCCAATCTGTGAGCACTTGCGCATTTGACACCCCTAACGTTTTACGGAGAGGGGGGGAAGGATCTATCTAGGTGCACATCAAACACTGAATTGAAATCGCCGCCCAGCAACCAGGGGAGACCGGCAAACGGGGTCAGCACCAGCGACAGCTGTGCCAGGAATGGTGCTTGATCGACGTTCGGAGCATAGATCGAGGCCAGCAATATGTGTTGACCGTTGAGTGTTCCAAGCACTAGAGTGTACCTGCCCTCGGGGTCTATTACTGTGTCTGTGCTAAAGAACGGGACGCCTGCTCTCACCCAGATGAGTGTGCCCCAAGCATGGGCCGAATACCCTGTACCGTACACCTGTCCTCTCCATCGCCTGCGCAGCCTTTCTAGTTCCGGCTGTGTCATGTGTGTTTCTTGTAATAGGGCGATTCCAACCGAGTGTCTCTGAAGGTAAGCAAAGATAGAGTATCGCCGTTTGGGAGTGTGCATGCCGCGTATGTTCCATGTGAGTATATTAACTCGTGCCATTTCTAAAATATGTAATCTTCCGGGAAGTCAGGGGTGAGGCATGTCTTGGCAAGCGCGGAATTTGGCCCAGCATGCTTATACCGGTCTGTTGCAACAATAATAACGCCTGAACTGTGAACAACATAACGTTCAGGGAGAACCTTGCGTACTTGTCCGTCCAAACTGTGTGATCTAGCATAGGTGTGAACTAGGTCAATGTGTGGCCTGATGGGGTGCGCGCGCAGTCGGCATTCTGCTGTGGCTGTCCCCTCCTTACCCCACGTGTGTGGTGTGCTGTTTATAAATTTCGTCAGCGTAATCTGCGGGGCAAGTAAGTTTCCGGACTAAGAGTTAAGTATGTCTGCGCATATATTAACTGCCTGTGTAGATACTCACGAGGTGTTTCAGCCCTAAGTGTAGTGGTTCCTGATTAACGACTAACAGTCATGTACAGATAATATCGCTGTTTAACCCCCCCCGCCCTCCATACATTATGAACACAACCATTTTAACTAACAGTGGGTTACTTGCGTGGGTGGTCTTCCCCTGATTTCAGTACAATAATGTTCTCATCCTAGGATACCATCAGCGGTCTGCGGAGTGACCACCGGCATGCAGAGGTCTTCAGAAAGTACGGTCGATGGTGATGACGATCCGCTCAACACCACCGTGCATTACACAAAGGGTCTAGGCGATCTTTAGCACTCGGGGTGCCAAGTGTCATGACCGCTTCCAGCACATTTTGGCACTCCATCCGCATTTTCTCCGGGCTTGGGGCTACCGCTTTGGACGCTGCTCCGCGTGCTGTCTTTCGCCGTGTGCAACGTCTGTTCCCCTTGCCTGCTGCAACATCTTCATCTGGATCCATAGGTCTTGTTCCCGTCCATAGTCCCGGCTCTTCTAGCCAGTCCCATGTCTCTGGAGAATCGAAAAAGTGGGCTTTACCCTTCACAACCACTCATAGCCTGGCAGAGAACAACAATGAGTATGGCAGCTCTAGCTCCCTGAGCTGGTGCTTCACCGCCATATATTTATTTCTGCGACGTTGCACAAGGGTGGTGTAATCGGGGAAAAGCATGACACGACTGCCACTGACTGTGAGGCTGTCCAGTTTCCGGGTCTCTCATAGCACCGCATCCCTATCTCTGTAGTTGAGGAGTTTGAACAGGAATGGACGCGGCCTGGCTCCTGGTTGAGGCCTCTGGGTAGGCACCCGATGGGCTCTCTCCACTACAAACTGTTTCAACAGCGCTCCCTGTGGCAGAAGATCTCTCAGCCAGATCTCAATATACTGTTCTGGGTTCCTACCTTCCTCTCCTGGCAATCCCACAGCGCGAATATTATTGCGACGAGAACGGCCTTCTGCGTCCTCTGCTTAGTCCTCAATGGCTTTAATTTGATCCATCATATCTTGCAGTGCAGCAGCATGGCTGTGAGTGACTGGTTGGAGTTCCTTAAGCGTTTGACCTTGAGCGATGAGTTTGTCTGTTAATTTGCGGTGGTTTGCGAAAGGCTCTGAACTGGCTCCCTTATGAGTCAAGAATACAGCTAAAGATCACCTGCATAACTCATAAAGCCCTTCATTTCAAGACCCCCAGTTATATGGCGCAAAAGTTAGAGATGTCGGGGGATTGCACATCTAGAAAAACATAGTACCTCTGTCACCATAAATAAACTTATTTTCTTTATGAGCAGCAGATTTTTATTTTCTACTACTTATATTCACTGTACATGTATTACAAATCCTGTTCTTACATCAAGACCTGTTGATTCTGTGCACCTATAACACAAATATTTCAAAAGACTTACAAAGATCAAATGACAAATAAACACAATGTTATATACTTGAGCAGTCTTTACATATAAGACCACAACGTCATATATACTTGAACAATCTTCACATAACAGACGACAACAAGTATATAACACAAAAAAAAAATTCTCCTACTATTCTTGAACAACTATGTGTAGAATGTTGTATATATAGGAGAGGTACTACTTTGTTTGTAGCTAGTTCCAGGGACTCATATTTTTCTAGTCCTCTTGGAATGTTACTTTGCTAAGGTGCCAATTCGAGGTAGCCTGAAGTGTGTTTTGGAAACCAAGTTAGAAACACTTTTTTTGAGTTTGTTTCCAATGTTGGCGAAGACTTGATGTCTTTCGGTTTCCTTAATTCTTTAGAGCTTGCTTCATCAAAAAACCAACGCGTTTCGACCTTCAGTGTGGCACTTATTGTTGAAGGTCTTCATCAGGGTGGACAGTTGTTGAACAGAGGACTGGAGGTATCTAATTGTGTAAAGGAGACCCAATTACTTGATCAGAAAGATAAAAAAATTGAAAAAATATTTGCACGTATAGTGACTCATTAAAAGCAAGGATATTCCTACGTACCACAGGCGTATTTGCAGATGTAAGATTCCTGGTTCTTATATCTCCGGGTGGAAATCTTTTTGACTAGAGCAAAAATAAGCATCTAGTCAATATTGGTGTAGCCTCACCAACACCTAAAATACTGAATTAAATTTGGAAAGTTTCAACAGATAAATGAAAAAAATCGAAGAAAACTAAATTAGAGGACGGATATCTCTATCTCTGACTCCTCAAGGGTGTGGTGTACTAAACTGTGAGAGTGGATCACTGGTCCTGAAAGAACCAAAGTTAGCAACAGTAGTTCAGAGACTGTTAAGAAACCCTCAATCACGTTTATTGTAGGTGGTATTTCAGCGGTATGTTCGATTATCCGCTTATGCTTGACAACGGGACAGCATCATCATTGGGTCACTGTGTGCTTCCTCCACCCGGAGGTTTTTGCCTCTGGTTTTTTTCAGTAGTGATCGTAAAGGTGAAAAAATAGCCGTGTGTGGTGAGGTGATCTACGTGAGTGTAAGATAAAAAGCTCGTCAAACCAGTCAATAATTTTTAATAAAACTGGGTGCGAGTTTATTAAAAACGTTTTTCGTGCAGTAATAGACGCTTTAGGGTCTAGTGCACTATGTGGAAAAGTCCAAAAAAGAGGTCGACATGTTTCAGCCCTATGTCGTGCCCCTAAAGGTCAGGTGGGCTTTCATCAGGACCTAGTGTAAGTGTGGGGACCCTAATATCCAAGGGACTCCCAAGTAGGGTGGAGTGATTGATCCAACCGGTATTCAAAAGTTCAAACTGAACCTATTTGGAAATACGAGAAAAAAGGGGGAGAAAAGAGAGTGAAACAGACCCATATGTAGTCAAAATGAGAGCTGTTGTTGTGTTCAAAACTTGGAGCATCAGCCGTTGTTGCAACTACAAAATGGCAATACTTCAGTAGTGACAATGACAATAGACAAACATGCTCATATTGGCATTGAGTAACGGCAAAAGAAGCCCTCTTTTTATATTTAAAAGCAAATTGCAAGAAGAAACTGGCACAAACCAAATTCTATAAGTAAGCACAAAACACAAAATGTCTTTATAACGATATTAAGACCATTCGTATACAGCGTATAAAACACGCTCGTTTTTAGATGTACCCAGTTTCAGGAAAAAACGGGGTGTGACACAGTATGTTGTATTGGCGGTGTTGCTATGTGTAAGCGCTCATTTAGGGGACGTCTTTTATACACGTTTTAATTAACAGCGAAGTATTTATCAGAGTATTATAGGATAATAGTCATAAAAGTTAAGCTCAAAACCATAAGCTAGCAGTTATCAGAGTTTGAACTTTGGCTGCGCAAAAAAACATGTTCAAGCATTACAACATACAATTCTAAGGACATAATGGGGGACGATACCTTGTTTACTCAATTTGAGGAAACCCATCGGGTACAGGAGGCTAAATCCCGCTCTTAAAAGAAACAGAAGGACATATAAAGTATTAAAAAGAGGTATACATTACATCCCTTCATCCCTCCGTCAGCGTCCTTGTGTCTGTTCCGGCCGTTACCTTGTGCAGGGAGGTTTCGAGACTTGTACTGCCGCTGCCTCTCTCTACCCGGAATGCGCTTCAGTAACGCCGGGTCATTTTTTAAGGAGTCAGAAGCCATCACATGCATCGACAGAGAAAACAGACTAAGTTGCTTGTGAAACACACTATGTTAATATAGAAATCGTGTTATATATGAATCTTTCGCTGGAAATTCGAGTTTCTTCTTGGTATGTATATTTTCCAAAGTGATTGAACTTAGGTGACAAGGACACATCATGTTTACAATGGGAAATACCAAAAGTCTCAATGTTCATCTGGCCCCGTGGGTTATCTCAATAAAGTTTGAGAGTACATTCTAAACGAGTTCATGTAAATCTAATGGGGCCGTACAGATTTTAAGATTTTCACGTTTCTCTGCCTCTGATGTTGTTGAGATCGTTAGGAAACGGATACCTTGTGTGTAAAAAATAGCGGATCTTGTATTAAGGTTCATATTCACAGGCGACAGTCTCAGTAAAGAAATGAAATGGAGTAGAGGGATGTTCCGATTACTATTTTTTAGAGTCTTGTAATGTCGGAATTAACATCACCTTGACTTATGTTGTAGCCAGAATCTTTTGAGGGGGCGCTTTTATGTCAGTGATGCTTATGTCAACGGAGGTTGTAGGTGGATAGTGAGGGAAATTAAGAAGTTATTGAGACCCACACAAGTGTATCCATCATCTATGATGTTGATCTTGGTCCAAAATTGTTTGTTCATGAAATGGTTATCATTTGTTAATACTTAACCATGGGATATTGTCGTTTAGTCCATGTACGTGGGTACATAAGCGGTGGACCCATCTTTGTTCTTTTTCGAACAGGGTTCTTTCTGCATTTTGGTTTTTGACAGTAAGGGTTTCCAAAATGACCCACTGGAGGTGATTGATTGTGTGTCCTTTTTCCAGATAATGACTACTCATTTTAGTGGTGCTCTTTTTACACTTAATATTGCTCCTATGTTCACAGAGTCGTTGTTTGACTCTGCGACATGTCATCCCAATATAGCGTAATTTGCAGGGGCATGTAATCATATAGATTACGTGGGTGGTGTTACAGTTGGTATGAGCTCGGATTGTCCATAGTAAATCTGGCAGTAGTTGTAGGGTTTTAGTTGCTGTAGTAAGATGACACACGGAGCACGTGCCACAAGGGTAGTGACCAGTTACTGGTGTTCTACTCCAGAGACTCATGGTCGTATCCAGACTTGGTTTTGGGGGGGGTCTTGTGTGTACCAGTATGTCTCTTAGATTACGGGTCCTCTTGTTTGAGCCATTTTAAAGCCCCTGACGTGAGGATCCTCCAGTTCTTGTTGATTATTTCCTTGATGTCATTGGATACCAGACTGTAAGTGCTGACACATATGACCAGATCCTTTGTGGGTTCTTTCACAGTCGTTTCCATTAGGGCTTCTCTCTGTTGGTTTCTAGCCCTCTTTTGACATTTTTTGATGGTACGTAGAGGGTAGTCTCTGTTCTTCAGTTTCTCGCTTAGATCTTTCGCTTGTTCTTTGTAGTCCTGGATATTGCTACAATTGCGTCTGAGACGGAGAAACTGGCCGTACGGAAGATTCTCCCTCATTGGGCGTGGATGGAAGCTTTTAAAGGAGAGTAAACTGTTCTTGGCAGTGGGTTTGAAAAATGTTTTCGTTTGAATGGTGTTGTTGTCAATAAAGATGGTGACGTCCAAGAAGTCAAGTTTATTTGGGCTTGCTGAGTAGGTAAACTTTAGCCACTCATCTCTGGTGTTTAGCCACTGATGAAACTCGACAAGAGTTCCCATATCACCCTCCCAAATCAACAGGACATCATCGATGTACCGTTTCCAAAAGATAATCCGTTTGAGGAAAGGGTTGGTCGGGCTCTGTACGAATTGTGCTTCGTAATCGCTCACGTATAACCCTGCCACGCTCGGCGCGAAGGTACTTCCCATGGAAGTACCATGGCACTGTCGATACATGGTGTGGTTATACTCAAAATGGTTCTCAGTGAGCGCCAGTCTGCAGCACTCTAGAATAAAATGTCGGGGTGTCTTATGGTACCATTGTTGACTGAACAGTAACTCTTCAAGGGTGTCCAATGTTTTCTTCTGTGGGAGACTGGTGTACAGACTTTCGACATCTAAGCCAACTAGTAACATTCTACCTTCTGCGAATTGTTGGTCTCTTAGGAGGTTAAGGAGATCTTTGGTATCTTTGAGGTAGGTAGGCATCTGTTGTACAAGTGGTTTTAGATAGTGGTCCGCAAATTGTGACAGAGGTTCAAGGACAGATTCGATCCCAGAGACAATCGGTCTTCCCGGTGGTGGTCTTCGTTCCTTGTGGATCTTGGGAAGGGAATAAAAATACGGCATTCTAGGTGTTCGAGCTACCAGGAACTCTGCTTCGCTCTTAGAGATCCAGTTGTTAATTTCCGCTTCCTCTACCATCAGTGTGATTGTTCTTTGTAGACGTTCCGTTGGGTCTGTCGTGATAATCTCGTAGAATTTCGTATCAGATAAAAGGTCTGTACATTGTTTATCGTACCCTTCTCTACTAAGCAGCACAATACCACTGCCTTTGTCGGCAGGTTTTATCACGAGGTCACCGTTTTTCCGTAATGAATCCAAGGCCAATTGTTCGGCTCTAGATACATTAACAAATGGTCTTTTTGTATGGTCTTTGAGACTCTCTACTTCTCTCATGATGGCTTGTTCGAATGTCACAATCTCCACTGGGACCTGATGATTGAGTGGGCAGAACCTAGACTTACGGCGTAAGGTCGTATCGCCGTCTCTCATTGGTTCTTCTTGTTCCTTGAAAAAGGCTTTAAGCTTGATTATCCTGCAAAACTCCGCCATTTCGCATTGCAGTTTGAAGATATCTACAGGAGGAGTGGGGACATAGGTCAAGCCTTTATTGAGAATGCTTTCTTGTTCTGCTGTAAGGGTAATGTCAGTTAGGTTGAAGACGAGGTTGTCGTGCTGGTTCCTGGTTTCGCATTGGTCATGCTCTTGGTGTGTACTTGGCGTTGTTGGTCTTCCCAGGTTACTCCTTTTCTTCTTCCTCTGTTGTTGGTCTGGCCTCTCCCTAAAAAAGGCGGTCTATGTGTGTAATTCTGACTCATGTTTGGTGGTGGTGGAATTCCCATCTGTGGGGGGGCCAGGGTAGAAGGGAGTGCCCCAGCTTTGAAAGTTCGGGTTGAATGTCTGGAAAGGAGCTGGATGCGGTGGGCCACTGAAATATGGATTATACCAATTATTGGGTCTTCTTCTGCTCTGGCGCCTGTATTGGCCCCTGTTTCTCCTGGGTGTGTAGGTCTCATCACCACTCCAGTCTGAGCCGTTGGACGAGGAACCTATACTCGAGTTACTTGAGGTATTATCATAGTTGTCTTCTGGGACTTTGTAGTCATCAGCACTGTAAGGGTGCATCCTTTCCATGGAAAATATCTTGAGGTCTTTTCCAAGTTTTTGGATTTTGTTTTGTGTAATATAGTCTCTGGTCTCGTTCATCTCTTTGTTAATCTCTTCAAGTCTTTTTTTATATATTGTTAGATGTACCATGTTCTTGAGTTTGGTTTTGCTCACCTGGATCTTAATGGTGAGTTCGTCAGTCAATCTGGTAGCTGTTTTTATAATTAGGACGAGATAGTCTCTCGTACACTTCCAAGAAATTGATGACCAGTCTCTACGGAAAGTCAAGTCGTGGAGGAAGATGCGAGGGGCATTGTTCACCCAGAGTCCTCTTGGGGCTGCGTTAGCACGAAGGTATTCAGTCATTATAATTCCATGAATGGCAGTGCGTACTTGTTCTTTTTTCAACTCAGACAGTTCTTCCCAATCTGTAGTTTGGGCTAAGGTTTGTGTTAAGTCTTTGTCTTGCAAAAGCGAGGGAAGCGAGGGAAGAGACAAAATTGCATTGATTTCGTCGATGGAATATGATAGACCTAAATTCTCGGCCATGATAATTCCAAAATAACCTTTTTGATATGGACTTTTCTGTCCAAGGGGAAAAAGGGTTGTGTAGGGTTGTAAGTTAATACTTACAAGAATCTCCCACAGCTGCACGCTGCTGAGAATATGTATAAATCAAGGAGAGGGAGAAAGAAGGAGTTGCGACCCACTCAGCTTCTTATACCAATGCTTAAAAATCTTTTAGGAAGGTATCAAAAATACTTCGCAGGTCTTTCAAGTATGGAATTCACTCCCGAGATGATTGGTCTTCCGGGGGGTTCTCGATGTCCTTATACACTTTTGGAAGAACGTATAAAAGTGGTGTTCTAGGGCTATTGTTGATCATGTATTGTGCTTCTTTCTTTGAGAGCCAACCCTCGTTTTCTCCAAGGTTTACTAGAGAGATGAGTTTTTGTTTTATTAGATTTACGAAGTCCTCATTGGAACGCTTGTAATGTTCCTCTTGAGTCAGCTGTCTTTCAACTTCCTTTTCATATTTTTCTCTTTGGAGAATAACGATAACCCCGCCCTTATCCACAGGCTTAATGATGATCTCTTCATTCTCCATAAGTTTGTCCAGAGCTGTTTTTTCATTCTTGGACAAATTCCATTTTGTATAGATCTTTTTTTGATCTAATATGTTCAGATCCCTCATAACATTCGTTTCAAATGTTAGTTGCTCAACTGGCATTAACTCAGCAGCAGGAAAAAATATTGAAGGGTTCTTTAGCCCAGAGTAATTGGTCATAATCTCTTCTTCTTTATTGAGGAAGAAGATTTTCAAACGCATTTTCCTGAAAAGTTGTAATAATTCCAACTTCATTTGGCTGATGTCAGGTTTTACCGCAGGTATAAATGAGAGGCCTTTCTGAAGTAGTGTTATTTCATCTTGTGATAAAGTATAAGTAGATAGATTAAAGACGGGAATTCTTGTCTTCTACCACCTGTAGACTCTCCTCCGGGTTGTGATCTCTCCCTGATATTGTTGGGGCGGTGGAGCTCGATTGTACCATTGTGTCGATCTTGTTCGTCCTGTTGGACGTCTCTGGCCTCTTCCTAAAAAAGGTCTCGATTGGAAGTATTGACGTGATTCGTTGTCACTGTTATTAGTTGTGGGTTCAGAATCACTTGAAGTGCCAGAGTAGGATGTGGCATCGGAAAAGGTTATATACTGCCTCCTGCTTCTACCGCCATAAGTACGAAGCATGCCCACATTCGCCTGTTGTTTATAGTATTCTTTGTCCAAATATGGATAAGTCTTTTTTTCAGAGAAGTTACTAATGTCTTTCTGCAATTTAGATCTTTTGAAATCCTCTGTATTCTTTTTGAAGGTCTCGTTTTCTTTTTCGAGTTTCGTCAAGAGTGCTTGGGCGTTCTGTACTGCAGTGTTGTTATTGAACTCTTTTTCCAACTCTTTAATCAGTTCAAGTTCCAATAGAGAAAGTCGTTCTGCTGTCTTAATCGAGTGGAACATCCAGTCTCTGGAACATTTGGTGCCTATATGGCTGAAGACTTCGAGATATTCTGGTTGGTCAACAAAGATAACCGGAACATTTTTGACCTGCAGGCCTATAGGTATAGTCCCTGCTCGTAGATGTTCCAGTAATACTTCACCGTGAAGGGCCGTTCGTACTTGTTTCTTCTTAAGGCGAGTAATCTTTTCCAAATCTGACTGTTGGCCTACTGTAGCTTGATTATTACTCAAGTTAAATTTCGAAGGTCTCTTCAAAAGTTCCTCAATTTCATCCTCTCCAATTGTCAAGTGCAAAGATTGGAAGATTTTTGAGTGGTTCTAAGGATTTTACAGTTGACCAATTTCGTCGGACTATTTTCTTCATCTCGCTGGTGCATCCAGAAAACGTGGTGACACGCACCAAGGGTACGTCCTCTCCGCGTTCTTTGGGTACCAGTAGTGATTCTCAAAAATCTTCCAATGTTTGCACTTAAGAAAAATCGAAGCATAAAGGACAAATTAGTGCATGCGAATACAGCAAGGAAAAGTACTAGCCAATCAATCCGAACTATGTTATCTCTGCCACCAATTAAGGGTCATCGGAGGTGTGGCAATTGCTCATCCTGTCAGAGCACCATTGAGGGTGAAATTTTCTGATATGGAAATAAATTTGTAAAACACGAAACCTTCACGAATTGTAACACGCATAACGTGATCTATTGCGCTTTGTGTCCATGCTCCTTGGCGTATGTTGGAAAAACAACTCAAGCCATCAAGACAAGGATGACCCAACACCGTTCAAGAATTAAATGCAAGATCGTAAACGCACCAATGGTAACGCATTGCCTTGAACATCAACATAGCCCTAAAGACATAAAATGGACCATCCTTAAACATGTGCATGGAGCTAATGTTGATGACCTCCTCTCTAAATTTGAAGCCAAAACCATTATGTACCTGAATACAATCGACAATGGACTGAACGAACTCAGCGAACTGAATCATTGGCTCTAAAATGGTCACTTTATAGCTCTTCTTTCATTCCCCCCTTGATGCCAACTTGCACTAATCGTCCATTTGAGCATTAGATAAGGAATGATGATACTAATGAAAGATCAACTCTTTGTAGCCCCCATAACATGAACACCCACTTAAAAGATATATTTGAGTACAACAGAACATGTCACTTATTGTTAGTAAAAATGTACACTTGCACTTGGAAAGTCGTTGGAGGGAATATATATATATATATTTTTTTTCTCAAAACCAACATACAATATTGTGGAATGATGTCATTTATGTTTTAACTTTATTTTGGTTCCTTTTATGTAATCTGTACTATGTTAAACAGTTTGATTAACGATCTTCAAAAATACAGGGCATCTGCACAGCTTCAGGACGACGAATTGAAATAAAAGCATTGTAATTAACATATTGAATATAAGCCAGAGTAGACAACTACACGTATGGTTGAAATGTGTCCTTTAATTATGAACCTATACATCTATAGATCTAAAGTGCCTGATCACAAGATGCAAAAGAATAATATCTTTCTAGCTAATTTAGAGCATAGCCGGTAAATACTTCATTTTTATATGCACAAAATCAAAACCATACTGATGACAACATGCCATCGGGTACGCGTTGGCTCGAGATTAGACTCAAGATCCTAGGCACAGATAACAAGTCCCAAACAAGTCATTTTTGTCGGTAACTTAATAAACTGTTCATTCCAGAGTGCCCCACAGTTGTATCAATAAAGTTTTGACTACACTCGAGTTGAGATATGCTCGTCCTGTATGCGTCTCCAAGCCGACGAGACACACGCAGGTTTAGAGTCCCCAAGTATGCAAAAGAATAATACTGCTCCAGCTAGTTTTGAGCGCAGCCGGTAAACACCTCATTTTTGTATGTACGATATCAAAGCCCACTGTGCACCTTGATGACACCATGCCATCGGGTCTGCGCCGGCCCGAGATCAAACTTAAGATCTCAGGCACAGATAATAAGTCCCACTAAAGCAATCTCACAGTCAAATTAAGCAACTGGTTACTTCTTAGTGCCCCTCAGTTGTCCCAATAAAGTTTTGAAAGTCTTTATTACACCTGAGTTGAGATATGTTCACTCCGAACGCGTCTGCATGCCGACGAGACACGCCCCTTTCACGCCCCTAGGCACGTCACTATCTGTAAAACCCGGAAACAGGCAGCGGGTTTTCCTCGTGTACATATGAGTACGCTGCACCTACTAACGAGTGTCTTTGCCGAGCTGGGGTAGCAGATTGCTCGTTCTACCGCTTAGGCTCACCCTCCGGAGTCTTCACGCAATTACCTTGCGTCTTTCTCGAGGCGAGCGATTTGAAAAGGAGCTCATACGCCTGCCACAACCGTTACTGAGGTAAGATTTCAAACACCCTCGAGATGCACTCGCATGCACCCGGGTGTTTTGGTTGACTCGGACACCTCCATCCGTAATTCCTTTCACACATGGGTGCTTACACAAGCTCCTAACAACCGAGGCAACCTAGGAATTTCAAAATAATGGGGTTGGCACCACCCTTTGATATCCTCACGCCCACCTAGCCTCCAGACACGTGGCTTGTTTGACCGCTACTGCTCCCAGACTACTAGTGTGATTTTTGCTATTCACCCACGAAGAGAGGTCCGGTCGGAGCACTTGTAGTTACAGACTAACCTCACTCCGTCCGTGTGTCACAGTTTAGTACACCACACCCTTGAGGAGTCAGAGATAGAGATATCCGTCCTCTAATTTAGTTTTCTTCGATTTTTTTCATTTATCTGTTGAAACTTTCCAAATTTAATTCAGTATTTTAGGTGTTGGTGAGGCTACACCAATATTGACTAGATGCTTCTTTTTGCTCTAGTCAAAAAGATTTCCACCCGGAGATATAAGAACCAGGAATCTTACATCTGCAAATACGCCTGTGGTACGTAGGAATATCCTTGCTTTTAATGAGTCACTATACGTGCAAATATTTTTTAATTTTTTTTTATCTTTCTGATCAAGTAATTGGGTCTCCTTTACACAATTAGATACCTCCAGTCCTCTGTTCAACAACTGTCCACCCTGATGAAGACCTTCAACAAGAAGTGCCACACTGAAGGTCGAAACGCGTTGGTTTTTTGATGAGGCAAGCCCTAAAGAATTAAGGAAACAGAAAGACGTCAAGTCTTCGACAACATTGGAAACGAACTCAAAAAAAGTGTTTCTAACTTGGTTTCCAAAACACACTTCAGGCTACCTCGAATTGGCACCTTAGCAAAGTAACATTCCGAGAGGACTAGAAAAATATGAGTCCCTGGAACTTGATACAAACAACGTAGGACCTCTCCTATATATACAACATTCTACACATAGTTGTTCAAGAATAGTAGGAGAAATGTTTTTTTGTGTTATAGACTTGTTGTCGGCTGTTATGTGAAGATTGTTCAAGTATATATGACGTTGTGGTCTTATATGTAAAGAATGCTCAAGTATATAACATTGTGTTTATTTGTCATTTGATCTTTGTAAGTCTTTTGAAATATTTGTGTTATAGGTGCACAGAATCAACAGGTCTTGATGTAAGAACAGGATTTGTAATACATGTACAGTGAATATAAGTAGTAGAAAATAAAAATCTGCTGCTCATAAAGAAAAGAAGTTTATTTATGGTGACAGAGGTACTATGTTTTTCTAGCAGTTTCCTTGATTCCAACCTCTGTTCTCCTTAAGAGAATCAATCCCCTGTTGTTTATAGAAAGGGGGATTGCACATCATCATGAAGTGCGGGGTCACTACTATTGAAACCACAGATCTTCCACGCAGAGCCTTCTCTGGTATCGCACCGAAGATATGGAACTCTTTGCCTCCAGATGTCCGCAGAATTTCATCCTCCGCCTCCTTCAAAAAAGAAGTGAAAACTCTTCTAATGAACAAGTTTACACTCTAAAATGTATAACCCATGCTCTATTGATAACACACTATGTACTTTTATCTACTTACCTGCCTACCATTCTGATCAACTGTATGATTGACACACTGATGATCCGCTATAGATATCAATTTGCTATGTTCCGTTCACATATGTGACGGGTTTCCTTCAACTATATCCTGTATTCATCTAATGTAAAGCACTCTGATACCCTCTCCTTTTACCCCTGACGAGGAGCTGAAACGCTCCTTCGGCAGGTAACACCCTACTCTGGAAACCCTATGGTTATTTGGTATTCAGTTGTTAGTTCCTAAGGTATTTCGTGCCTCACTGCAGGACTCTTTTGCATTGCAGTACTGCCAACTCACATGGTGTGTGTGAGACACAAGATTTCGGCACATTTCACACAATCACTTGGTGAGTAGCTGATATCACATGGTGTCAGGGAAAACAAGCTGAAAACAACTGTAAACAGTCTCAGGGGATTTCCAGCCCGTTTTCGGAGTCTTTGAAGTTCTGACATCCATTAGGGGTGTAAAACCGCCACATTTAGCTTTTTTTTATTGTTTGGAGGATGAGGTTTGGGAGCCTCACACCTTGCCCATACAGTGACATTTTTGTTTTAGTTGGCAGGTCTGGAATTGAACCTTAATCTTGGAGGTAATGTTAGAAATTGTTAATTGGTTTAGTGTTCTCAAGGTGACACCATGTGATGCGTGGCACCTAGGTTATTTGTGTTTGAAATGAATTAATTATGGATTTGATTAAGGATTATAGGGTAAGTTAAGAGTTTATAAATGTAGGCGTTTAAGAATTTTGGCATTGCAAGGCGGGACCTTGAAAAATGGAGTGGGTAAATATAAAAAGAGACAAGGAGAGAGAGATGAGAAGAGAGGGGAATCAATGTGATGCCACAGGTGGGGAGCACCAGAGCAGCAGAGAAAAGTCTCAATTTGTATTACTGTGATCCTACGATTTTCAATGACAGTTCTTAGTGGAACCACAGACCATGCTACTGAAGCCAGCCTATCTAAATGGACCGGATGTTTGACAGTACCAAAAGCAAACAACTGGTCTGGGGGCCAGATGTACAAACATTAGGAATACTGATTTCCTATTTGCAGTTATCTCCAAATAGCAATTACGAAATCGGTATTCCTAAAGTATGAATTTGTTTCACAAATAGCGATTCCTAGTTGGTCGCAAATCGACCTGCTTCATGAATATTAATGATTGGGATAGTTCACAATTTGTGACTCATTAGGAATCAGCCATCACAGGTATGGTGGTCTGCTGAGGTCAGCACACCCCTGTAGCTGTGATGGCTTTTTAATAAGGATGTTTTTTTTAAATGCATCCCATTTTCCTTAATTAATTAAAAGAAGAAAATGAAACTTTTAAGTTTCATTTTTTAAGAGTAGGTTGTAGAACCTGGGACCATTGCCTGCTCTTAAAAACAATGTTTTCAGCAATCTCAAAGGGGAAGGGGTCCCATTGACAAATGGATTACCACCACTTTTAAAATGATAGTAAAGTATTACTGTTTTTCAACCACATTCTGGTCGCAAAGCAGTAATACATACCATACTGATTCGTTATTTAGAATGGATGCACAAAATCCACCCCTTCTAAATACCGAATCACAAATGCAAATTGAGATTCAGTAACAAGTTCCTGAATAGCATTTTGCATTTTATACATTTAAAAGCATTTTTCTGGTCGCAAACTGCCCGATTCTTCAAATCGACCCATTTGCAACCGGAAAAATGTGTTGTACATCTGGAACTATAAGAATAAAAAAAGCCAAATGCCCTGTTGGCACAGAGCTCCCTAGATCCACATGCACAAATCACCAATGTCTACTGTTAACAAATGTAAATGATTTGCACAGGTGTCCTGCACTTTGGTAATACATATCGTGTTCTTGGATGCGCTTTAATGCCTGCACAGGCATTTATGCTTCACGAATAGCTGCATTTAACTATTTTGCCATCTGTTCATTAATTCAAGCTTGATTGAAAAAATACCTTACTTTTGCTTTCAGTGTTCAGGTTTTGCTTACACCTTGCAGCTATGCAAGCTCAATATTGGTGTCCCTAATTTCCGATTTTAGCCTTTTTTAGAGCATCTTTTTCAATTCACTTTCTTCACTTTGGCCCACATGCATCAAAGGAAAAACCATTCCCAAATGGGCAGACTCTCAGAATCTGCCCCTTTGCGACCGGTATTTTTGCATTTGGGATGCATCATCCCAAATGCAAAAATCGCAATATGAGAAATCGCAAAATTGAGATTACTTAAATTGCGATTGCATTTAAGGAATCGCGATTTGTTGTTAGAAGGTGGTTCTGACACTATGGGCCGCCCGGATTTTTCGCTTTTTGAGCACCTAATTGTTGAGCTTTTACTGTGGGGGAGCCTCATAAGTTGGGATTCACCCACAGTGAACTCAGGATGTAAGAGACTGCATGGGGATTTTACTGGTGTTCCCCTGGCTTGACCAGGCCACTGCGCAGAAGCTGGAGTAAGGGACACCGGGCTGGTTACATGCAGACACATGTGTACACGCGTGTGCGCACATGTACGGGCTGCGCAGGGGAGATTCCTAGCGTGCGCAGTCCAGGAGCAGATACAAAGTGAATGGTGTGGCAGGACTTATGCAGTATTGGGTGGTGACGTGGAATAGGCTTTATATCCTGGAAAGAAACATGCCAGGGAAAGTCAGTGTGTCTTACTGTTTTTTCACTTCATTATTCCCCTATAGAAATGTGGAGCCAGGGGCTAGATTAACTTCCATTAGCTTGAAAACAAGGAGAGGGGCTCATTAGAGTCCAAAGGGATAGAGCACCGAAATCAACTATATAGTTAGAAAAATTCCCTTTGTACTGAAAACACACTTTGTTTAAATCGCTACTTAGATACCATACACTCAGATATATCAATCAATCAAATACATCAAATACTGTGAACAATTTAATATGACATGTGAGAAACCTAACATAAAATAAAAAAAATATATAATATCACATTAATGATCCAATTCCCAGCAATAAGTAATCAAAGAAGGACATATAATAACCAAGTATATATCTTTATGAAAAAGCATGTATATATTTATACAGAAAAATACCAAATTAAAACAATTTCATAAAAAACAGTGAGTAAACATCACATGGAAGGAGAAAATATGAAAAAGAGCACCAAGATCGTGCCTTGACAATGTTGATTTGTAATCCCTATGGACCAGAACTAGCCGGGAGCAATTCACCCTGGTTTTAGTAGTTCTAGTCCCAAGACAAATGCAACCAAACACTTTGCGTCAACGTGTTTCGGTGGAACAAAAGATAAGACCACCTTCTTCAGGACTGGTATATATAATCCTTCCTTCAGTATATGTCAATGAGCATTCCTAACAACAAAATATAACACACAATAAATAAAATTTAGAAATAAATTACAAACTTAAAAAGCATACATATTGATCAAGAACATTAAAAATCTTCCAATAATTAGTTAAGAAAAATCTCTCAATATTCCACAATTTAGACATTCATCATTAAGAATAATTGCTGTTACAGGATCAATGTGAGAAGGCACAAGATAAAACAATGTCAATAGATCTAAGATTGAGGACGTTTTGCACAATATTTGCAATATGTAGATTTCTACACATCCCACTAAAAGTGTTCCATATTCTACCACCTATATCTAACACATCTATAATTCACACAGTCTGGCATTCATATATTAACCAGAGACGACTGATACTTCACAGGTCAAATAGCCAATCATAATGATAATTTCAATTATATATAGAGACCAATGTTAAAATGTATCTCAATATTTTCTAACTATATAGTTAACTTCCATTAGGCCTACAGATTCCAGACACGCACTTAAGTCCAATGTAGCAAATGTGAAAAGAAGTATTCTGCAGAGTCCAAAGTCATATTTGTACTGCTTTTGGGTCATCCAGAACTGTCATATTTCTCTGAGCCAGCCATGACCAGACCCAGGCTGAGGGCTGACCTCAGATGGATGGATTGATAACCTTTCTTCCACAAGCTAGGGCCTCCTCTCCACGAAGAGAAGATGGGAGGGGCTACAGGCCAATCCATCAACTGCTGTCACTGGGTGCCAGGCACCAGGCTGCACCAAGGAGGGAAGGCATCGTGGGGGATGAGGCTTCAGACATGTGGCCAGAAACCCTACTTTTTTAGCGATTCCTACATGCATAGGTTTTTGCGATTCCTTTTTAGCGAATCCTTATTTTTCGCAAATAAGGAATCACAAATGACATGTTTAATGCATGTGCCAGTTTATTTTCAGTCTCATTCACACTCCTCGCTATTCTTATTTTGTAATGCATCTACTAAATAAGTTATTTGCTTAACATACCTTTTTAGCTTTGGTGAAGCAAAATTTTAATTTCTGGTAATAATATATTCTTTAACATGATAAAATAAGGGCTATCTGGTTATGTCTGGTGCATACTATGTGCCTTTTCATCTTTTATCTTGTTCGGCTTGGTATATATGAATCGAGGGATTTGTTGCGCATGCGTCTACTCAATAGAGTGTCCAAGCCCTATGTGGAAAGTAAGACAGGAATAGAGTGCAGAGAAACTAAAGTGTAAAAAGCCAGGTCTTAAGTTTCCTTATACAGGGCCCCTCACCTTCAAGTTGACGCAGTTCTACTGGAAGCATATTTCGGGCTTGTGGACAAAGAAGGTAGAAGAATCTGCCTCCTGCTTTAGCGAGGTGGAACCTAGAAACTTTGGCCAGATGGACACACGAAGAGTGCAAGTTTCTCTTGGGTTTATAATGGCGCATCATGGATTACAGGTATGCTCTGTGCATAAAAATAAGAGTTTTGATAAGATCCAATTATTAACAGGGAGACAATGTAGGTTCCTCAAATGCGGTGGGATGTGAACCCGACTAGGTAAATTTAACACAAGAAGAGC
Source organism: Triturus cristatus (assembly GCF_964204655.1). NCBI lineage: Eukaryota > Metazoa > Chordata > Amphibia > Caudata > Salamandridae > Triturus > Triturus cristatus. Next base: position 137,479,341 of record NC_140591.1, on the reverse strand, counting down.
CGCCGCATTTTGGACCATTTGCAGTTTCCTCACCAAATATTGCGGTAGACCAGCATACAGGACATTGTCGTATTCCAGCCTGGACATAATGAAGGCCAGGATCACTGTTTGCTCATGGGTACTGATAGGCAATGCAGAAACATTTTGCTGTCTGCAAAAGGACAAAAAACCTGTGCCAACTACTGTGTTAATTTGGTTGTGCAAGGTCATTTGTTTGGCAAACTTGATTCCTGTATTTACTGCATCAACTTGTAGGACAGAGAGCACCGTCTGGCCAATGTGCTTGCAGGTTTAGGTTGAAATTATAACCCAAACTGAGGACATCTGTCTTATTAGGGTTTGAATATATATGTCTCAAGCGGAGGATATGGGAGCTCAGTTGGAGGGGCAGGGTAGGGGAGGACTCAAACCTCTCCCCTGTTCCGCTCAGGGTACAGACCCTCGACTATAAAACTGGTCTTAGGATACCACCCCTGGACTGGCTGGATGTAGAGTTGAAGTAGGGCAGGGGTCTCCAACCGGTCGATCGCAAGCTACCGGTAGCTCGCCGAGGTCCCGTGAGTAGCTCGCTCCAGCAGTGTAGTTTTGTAGCCCTTTTTGGTCTTTTTACGTTTTTGGGCTTTTTTTTAATAGTCGATGTCCGCCCTCACCAAAATCTGCTGCTCTGATAGGCTTAATTGAACTTAGCTGGGGCGGGCTTAACAGTACCACGTAGTTTGTCATCTGCGTGACCTTTGCGCCACCTGCCTTTTGCAGTCTGGCATCGCGCTTTTCAACCTGTGCAACGTGTGCAACGTGTGCTTGAAGGGGCCGGAAAGCTTGGTAGCGTGTAAGTGGCCTAAAAGTCCGGCACCACGTCTCTAATTTGCGTGAGGAGCAGCAGATTAATCGGTAAGTCCTGACCTGAAATAGTTGCAGTTTCTTTATTTTACTAGTTGCGAGTAGTGGAGGCTGGAGGGGCAGCGAGGGGAAAAACAACAAGAGCAGTCTGCCTGGCCTCAAAGGGTAATTGTCCCTGCTTGATGTCCCCAATCCCGTGATTTTTACACTCATAATAAAAGACTGTTAAAAAACCACACCAGTTATTGACAGCAATCGAGCAACAGAAATGTACATTTACATATTTGAGGAGACAATTATTCATGGATTCCAGGCAGCTTCTTGTGGTGTGAATTCTGGTGCCTGGAGACAGTTGGAGCGCTGCTGGGTTTACGTTACCGAATACCTCGGTTGACAAAAAACCGGCTGGATTTCTCCATCAGCGTGAATGGAAAAGGATTGGAAGAGCAAATTAAACTCAGCCTTTAGCGGTGATCTAAGGTGCAGGTTCAGTGCAACATTAAGGGCACTGCAGACAGCTGTCTTACAGCTCTGCTAAAGTATTCCTCAAGAGGACCCCAGGTTGTATGCTGCACCGAGGGTACAACTGGTGGGAACAGAAGCGAACTTTCCCCTCTCGCATTACTGCAGAACAGTGTCCATGTGGCACCTAAAGGTACCACGAGGAATGTATTTGGTTCAATACCTACCATGCCCCGGCTGTCAGAGGTCATCAGAGATGCCAGTTCCAATGCAAATATTATATAGAACGGCGGGAGTGAGGTGTGCCAGGGTCGGACCCACACCCTGGAACACAAAGGTTTAGAGAGGTACGGGGAACTAATTCCAGTGGGCAGCGCAGCACTTTATGAAGAACATTTATATTGGAGCAGGACGTGCTGTAGATAGATTATGGTGCGTGGAGTCCATTTGAGAACAGGTTACATATATCAAGTTGTGATGGGCCCTGGGAGCGAGAACATGTACTAAGGAGCACACTATATATTCTATTATGTGTTTATATTACTTCTAATCCTAGTTTGATAACAGATTTTCCCAGAATCACACAATTGATTAGTCAAGCGCTGGGATTAGTGTCCAGCTCTGTCATTAGCAAGGTCTCCCATAGAGCTTTACTATCTACATCCAAGTGGAAATGTGTAGGATGCGGGTTAGTGCCTGCAACTCATGTGATTAACTATGATGCAGGGATCCTTTGAGGTGTGGGAATTTTTTATGCACAATCACGAGAGTGTAAGGGGAAAGGCACCACTTCTCACCACTGTGTGCACTGGACGCTTTGTGCAGCTGTACCCAGATACTATCCACCAGGATATTTCGTAATGTTTTTGAAGAAGTTTCCTGAGGCTTGTGAGAACCATTATTTGGTGCTCTTTCTCTCTTACGCATACATACTAACATGCAGGTTCTTATGGCTCACTGAACCAAATGTTAATACCTCAAAACATGAAATGCCCTTACAAATACATCAGTTGCAGAACAAAGCTCATCTGCTCCGTCAATTCAGCCTTTTTATAGCGACTTCCACAAATAGTTTGGCACCTACGCACTTTCTCATTCTAAATGCCGTTTTTATGGCTTTCGGGGACATCCCCCAACCAGATGTGCTTTGGTTGTGTATTCTTGGCAGAAGGCTTGTTAAGCGCCCAATCTAGTAACTGTGTCTGGTGGTCAATGTGAAAGTAAAATTAGCTTGATTATTTTAAACATGTGCGTCAGGTGCACAGCATTGCCCTTTTGTGGTCAAGGAGTGGTCAGTTGTCCATAGTGCTGCCTTTCCTGGTTGTTTGATACCACCTTCCTAGCCAGGCTGAGAGCTCTTGTGTGAGAGGTTTCATATTCCGGTGTCATATTTCGGTAACTTTATTTGAAAGGTTCTAATCCAGGATGTGTCATAGTGAGGAGAGAAAAGTACTTTTCAGCATGTCAGCAGGCAGTACTGTGACGACCATGGCTTCAGTGCTTGGTTGCAATGCGAGTGAGTCAAGGGGGGGGTCTCTTGTAAAATGCGCTAGTTGCTTGGCCTTTAGTAGCTCACAATGATTTTAGCTGATCAGAAGTAGCTCTCACTACAGAAAAGGTTGGAGACCCCTGAAGTAGGGTAACTAATACCTGGGCCTGTTGCCCCCCCACTCTGAGAAACCTCAGAGGTCCGAGAACCCTCAGAAGCCCATTGGGAACTCCATACCTGCTCCAAGGCTAGAAGAGAGGCTTACCCAGTGTCCCCACTTGGAGCTTCCACCTAACCATGGATAGTGTGGGTCTGGCTCTTGCTACTTGCAGTTGTCAGTGGCCTCTGCTGCTTGATGTCCTTATGTGAAGAATTTTCCTTGGGTTGGGGACAGACGTCTGATCCAAGGGGTGAAATGGGCCACGTCCCATTGTTGGCCAAGGTCCTACTCTCTGCCTACTGGGATGCATCTGTGAGCAAGTTAAGGTTAGATGCTTCACAGATGGAGCCTACTAGTGAGGAGAAGGGTGCCCCTGTGGGTCAGTTCAGTGGTTCAGGAGAGTGTAAACTGATGGATCCATCTGAGTTCAGAGAGGCGAAGAACTGATAAGTGCCCCTGCATAACAGGACCTTCAGCCATGTTCTATTGCCTAAGCAGGGAAGCCCATCAAGGTTTTGATTAGTCTACTCTAGCTTTTAAATGGGGGGGAGTAATGTTGAATGTGACACTTTCTGCAGGGTCATCTCCAAACATTTTACCTTCACCCTTCCCTTTTTCTGAGCCTGTGTTGGCTTTTAGGATTTTGCGCACATTGCCACTGCTAACTAGTGCTAAAGTGCCTGTGTTCTCCTTTACTCAAAACTGCATTATCCCGAACAGTGGACAATGTCACCTAGATGTACTCTGTGAAGAAGTTCCAATAATTGTAGACCACGATTCTTTGGTTTTTCCTGACAATTTTGTTTATTAACCTCAGAATTCTTGTTTCAAAAATAATTGCTCAATTCATAATATTTTTCAATTGTATGCCCAATGCATTTCAGGCTTCCTGCCCTTCTTCAGGGGCCTTAGTATCTGCAAAAAATACACAGCGTTTTTATGTTTGTGAAAACTCATAGGTCACATCTAGATTTAAAAGAGACATCTTCAAACATATACATCTTGTATCTCAAAATGATAATCCAATTTGTACTGGTGTTTAATATCTATTCAATGGATGTAATATGAAATCAATGCATACATAACATTTTAGTTTCACTTGGTAAAGTGTGTATCGCTGATGCGTACAAGCAAGGATTATGATGTGTGTTAAAAAACGGAATTCAACCCGGTGGAAATCAAAAAATATCACAAATTTCAGGTTAGAAGTATCATAACAAACACTTACGATGATTGATAAACCGTTAATCTCATCATGGAACCGAGTATTCTAGTTTTGTGGAACCTGTATGACAATACAAACAACACTGCTCTTGTATACCGTACTTTGACAGTGAAACTATAAATCAGTCATTTAACTGTTGAAATAATAATAAACTCACGGAGATTAAACTCGTAGGCATATTCTATCCACTGCCTTCCACATACTTGGAATTAGACTGCCAAAAAATAAAAAGATACCGTATAGGAGACTGGCTCGTTCTCTCTATGCAGAAAATCTTGGATATAAAATCCACGCTTACCGAAAATCCTCATATCGCGAACCTCCTCGGGTCCCACGCTCCTATACCACGCTAAACGCCGGTGCTTCCAGATATCGTCATCACGCAGCGTTATGCTAGCGTGTTCATGAAAAATGAAAAAAATACTACTTTGGCCAAATTTAAACGATGTTGAACGCGTTTTACTTCATGTGAAAACAACCTGAATTACGACTGTGGCGTTGAACAAGTATAATAACCTATGATGCACCAAGAATAAAAATTGATGACTGAATATGTGTATTAACCGAATGAAATGAATAATATTGCGCATGTTTGTGTAGAATGTAGTGGTGATTAAAACCAAGTAAGCAGTGCGGTAACAGCTTAATAACAGCTACTATAGTATAAGTCAAAAAAGGATTTACACAATTAAAATGTAGTACATATCAGAATTCGTATGGCATAATGTGATATACTCGTTACAAAAAACAATGTAAATCCACACGTTCATTGAGTTCTTTTGGCTGTACAGTATTGAGAAAATTGATCCAATGGATTTCTCTGTGTAACAAATATTGCGTGTTGTCTCTGCCCGGGAGTATTTGCGATTGTTCCAATACCAAGAAACGTAGTTGGCTGGGATTGTGATTGTGGTCATTGCAATGTGTAGCCAATGGGGATTTCGAGTTTTTTGTACGAATGTTACTCTTGTGTTCAATCAAACGCGTTTTTATTTTACGTTCTGTCTTCCCCACATATGCCAGTCCACAGGGACATTTTATCAGATAAATCACGTTACTACTGTCACAGGTTGCCGTGACTCGTAATTTGATCGGTATTCCCTTGTTTGGATTAAGAAACTGGTTCCCTTTAATGATGGCATTACAATTACCGCAATTGTGGCATGGTAGAGTACCTTTGTAGATTGTGGTTTTGTCATCTGTTTGATTTAATAATTCTTTAATATTTCTTGTGCGCAGATTTGCGAATCTGGGTGGGTTTGAGAAAATTCTATTGAAGTCTTCTTCCAATGTTAGCAATGACCAATGTTTTAGTATAATCTTTTTTATTTTGTTACTTTCAGTCGAAAATTTGGAAACATATACCATTCTATTTTCCTCTGATGCTTTATTTTTGGGTTTTAGTAATTGTTTCCTGCCTATTTTCATTAATTTCATTATTGCTTCATCCAAAATATTTGCGGGGTAGCCTCTCTCTTTGAAATTATTAATGGTGATGCGCATGCTGTTTTGAAATGACTTGTGTGTAGAAGAAATTTGTTTTAATCATAACAGTTGCGAATAGGGTAAATGTTTCTTTAGAGATGGTTGATGGAAGCTGTTGAAATGTAAGAGGTTGTTTCTATCGGTAGATTTGGTATGTACCGTTGTATTTAAGATCACATTTGAATTTTGACTATTGACATCCAAAAATGTTATCTGCTCTTTATCTATGGTGTGTGTAAAAACGATTCTATCATTGACTCGATTTAGTTTATCAATGGCTTGAATTAAAGATGTTTCTGTTCCATTCCATAAGATGAAAATGTCATCTGTATATATTTTGTATAGTAGCAGATTCTCTATCCATTCTGGCTGACTTAAAATATGATCTTGTTCAAAACAATACATGAAGATATTGGCATTAGCTGGTGCTGCACAATTGCCCATAGAAGTGCCAGAAGCTTGTATAAAATATTCATTCTGCCGCTTGAAGTAGCTATGATATAACGTTAAATGAAGAAGATCCATCAAAAATACTTTTAGATCTTGATTTTTATCTGACTGCATCCAAAAAGATTCAACTGCTTCCAATCCCAGATTGTGTGGGATCGATGTGTAAAGGGATTTCACATCTATGGTGCATAAAATCATGTTGTTCGTGAATTTAGATTTATGTTCTTTCAGGATGTTGAGAAAATCCATGGTATCCTTGATATATGTTGTCATTGTTTGTACGATAGGCTGTAAATGATTATCCAATTACTTTCCTATCGGTTCATGTATAGAATTAATTGTAGACACAATGGGTCTACACGGAGGTTTGGTAGGGTGCTTGTGTACTTTAGGAATCATGTATATATACGGCACTGCTGGATTGGCTTTGATTAGAAATTCTTTCTCTGTTTCCGAATGTGCCTTTATTTACTGCTTGATCTACGATGATGCGCAAAATCTTGACAAATTCCTTGGTGGGATCTCTATCAATTTTGGTGTGAATGTTGGTATCCTGAACATGGTCATTTACGTTCTTTTGATAAAATTCTGTGTCCATGATGACCATGGATCCACCCTTATCCGCTTGTCGAATGGTAATAAGTGTGTTGTTAGCTAATTGTTTTAAAGCCGCTTGTTCCTTCTTGGTGAGATTAGTGATTTTGGATCTAGGTTATTTGAAAATCATTTCCATGTCTTTTAAAATAACTTTTTCAAAAGCAGCCAATACCTTATGACTGATAGGTGGCAAGAATTTACTTTTATTTCTTAATCCCAGTAGTGTATCCTTGAGTTGTTCCTCAGTTTTTTTGACGATGTTAGTAAAGTAATGTCGTAATCTTAATGATTTTAGGAATTTATACGTGTTTATTTGTTTTCCAGGAAGTTTGAATTGTAGGTGGATACATATGATGTACCTTTTTGCAAAACCTTCAATTGGAAATTAGTGCTGTTTTGTTTCGAAATATTGATAACTAGAGTTTTTGACTCCTCGTATTTTTTGCCACCGCATCCAATTGTTGTATTTTTGTTCTTTCCACGTCCCCTCCTGGTTCTTCTGATGTGTTTGGGTCTATTCCTAAAAAAGGAACTTTAGTTGTTGTTTCATGTTGCAAACTGCTTGATGTAGATGGTCTTTCACTATCTTTTCTTGGTCCCTGTCTTTCAAACTGGGGTTTTCTTCTAAATTGAGAGTCATCAGAAGATGAAGTATCATCCGTTGATCCACCTGTATTAGATTTGGCCTGTCGGCGTCTTGTATAAATATCTGCCCAACCTTTCCTAGTTTGTAATCCAAAGTGTCTCTTTTGAATTTTCAGATTTTTCTTTCGTTGATTTCCTTTGTGTATATTTCCAATTGTTTGTTGATGTCATCTTATACCTCATTTAGTTCCTCTTTCGTTAGAATTTGATCCAATTCCTGTTTGAGTTGAATATATTCGCTGTGTATCCTCCTTTGAATAGCGGAATGTGTCCACCCTTTGCTCTGTTAAATTAGATATATCCTCATATAACATGTTCGTTTATTTGGTGCGTTGTTCTGTTTACTCAGAAACTGTCACTGATCCAATCGTTATGTTGTAGAACAATCGCACTCGCTTAGGGTGAAATTTGTAAACCCGGTAAGTAGGTGCAACTTGGTTGACCCTCCTGAGTAAGAGGGTATAAAATATGCTCAAAACTGCATTATCCCAAACAGTGGACAATGTCACCTAGATGCACTCTGTGAAGAAGTTCCAATAATTGTAGACCACAATTCTTTGGTTTTTCCTGACAATTTTGTTTATTATTCTCAGAATTCTTGTTTCTCTTTTAAACATGCTGAAATTTGCTTACAGCCTATTGGCACATTTACTTTACTTATAAGTCCCTAGTAAAGTTGTTCTACCTGCTACTAGTGGGCAGTGGTGCTTGAACAATATTCAGAGTGGGGGTGCTGCCATCTATTTTACATTACCCAACTCATAGGGATTGTGAAACATCTAAACATCTCACAAAGAACAAATGCAGCAAATGTGTCATACCCATTCAGCAAGAGAGTGGCAAAGATGTAGTATGTAGCTGGTGGTGCACTTTAGAGGGTACTGTAGCAGATATGTTATTCAAGCATGGTGTGGTAGTGCAAGGTAATTTATAAACAGCACCTTTTTCATCGAAATGGGCACTAAATTGATGACAATTTACTGAGAAGTCTATATAGTGCGCAAATGACAATGTGTGGAAATTGGGTTTCAGTAAATACTTATCATTTGTACATCACTAAGTAAAGCGTCTTGATTTGTTTTTATCCTATTAACCCCTTTGCTGCTAGGCCATTCCCCCCGTGCTAAGCCTTTTTTTTGGCTATTTGGGGTAGTTCGCGCTTAGGCCCCTGTAACATTTTGAGCATATAAGGTATCCACGCCAACTTTGTGTCCTTTTCTTCCAGCATCATGGGGATTTTAAAGGTACCCAGAGATTTTTGATTCTCTTGGAGGGGACCCAGAAATTAGCTAAAATACAGCTAATTTGGAAAAATGGGAAAAAAGTGTTGCAGATGAAAGCGTCTGTTTTTTTGTTTTTTCCCTACAAATGGTATCAACAAAGGGTTTGTGGTGCTGGAATCACAATCTTCCCAACTTTTAGGGACTGACAGACTTTTGTCAGAAAACCTAAATTTTGTACACAGTTTTGGCATTTTACTGGGACATAGCCTATTTTTGCTATTTTTTGTGCTTTCAACCTCAGTCCAGTTAATGGTAGAAATGGGTATGAAAGCAATAATGGATCCTGGAATGCTGTACATTTCAGAAAATTAGACAAAAGTCTGAATACAGCAAGGGGTCAATTGTGTAGATCCTTCAAGTTTTTTTTTATAGACACTAACAGTTGAAAATAGAAAAAATAAAAAATGAGTTGAAAAACAGCCATTTGTGCCAACATTTTCCCCTGTAACTTCTTCTAAGTATATCAGAATTTTTAAAGCAATATATGTATTTGTATTTATTTGTATTTGTATTTATTGAGTTTTATATAGCGCTGGCTGGAACCGAAGGTATCAGAGCGCTTTACATTGTGAACAATGGCAAGTTACAACAATCATCATTTATACATTTTACAGGCACATTTCAAAGTGAATGCCAAATCATAGGTGGCAGAGAGGGAGAAGGGGGGTCAGAGTAAGACTAGACGGAGAGGTGGGGGTTGGGGGAGAGATCCAGATGGGGGAGGGGGCAAAGGCAGAGCGGGCAGAAAGAGAAAGACGTTCACCTCAAGCGCAAAGAAAACATAGCAAAGAAAAAGCATGAGTTCAGGGAACAGTAATTGAGAGACAGACTTGCGTGGAATTAACAAGGATGGGGGACGAAAATTAAAAAGGGGGGAGAAGGAAGAAAGGGACAAAAGGGATGTTATGAAAGCGGGTGGGGGGATAGGAGGGAGCCAGAGGGGGAGGATGGAGTAAGGCAGACCAGAAGGAGGGGGAAATACTTTGAGGATCGTCGGAGTGAGAGTGGAGGAGAGGGGGAGGGACATGAGTACAACAAGATGGTGGGTCAAGGTCCGAGAGATCTTCGATAGACAACAACAAAATAGCTGGCGGGTAAAAACTCAGAGGGACAAAAGTCCACGATGCGGACCAGGGAGTAAGAATGAAACGCAAAGCAGGGAGAAGTTAAAGGAGGGTGTGCAGATCCATAGTCAAAGGCAGGAGGCAGGGAAAAGAAGTATGCAGAGGCTCCGGATCACAAGGGCTTCGGTGATGATAGTCCTCCTGGCGTAGCTCCCGCGCCCGCTTACCTGTAAAGGGCTCTCAGGTCATAGAAGATGGGATCAAGGCGGAGAACCTCTGAGTAGACAGCCAGCATGGGGGTACAGCGAGGCAGCAGCATGAGCTGGGAAAGTGAGAATTCTCCGGGTTGGCAGACTGCAGGCGGGAAAGCAGGTACAACGGGGCAAACAGCGCCCCGGCACTCACCATCGATAAAGCAGTAACTTGCAACCTGGTGGGTAGAGGGACGGTACGGAAGAGTAGAATCTCATCCCTGTTCAGACTGCCGCCTTCTGGAGCCATTATGATGATAAAAGAGCTGTGTCCAGGTTGGTAAGAAGATCCGGCATCCGTGTGAATTGGTTACGAGGGAGGCAACAGAGGGAATAAAACAGAGGCAGCGGGATGGGGCCTGTCATGTCCCGATGTCCAGTAGGGTAGGTGGCGGCCGCAGGAGCACCCGTGCCAGTCTCCTCAATAGCCGAACCAGGCGGCTCCAGTGGGCATCAGCCATGTCATCACTGTGTCCCAGAAGTATGAAGATCTCATCTATACCATTACATACAATAAAAATGGTACCTCACTTGTGTGGGTAGGCCTAGTGCCCGTGACATGAAATGGCCCACAACGTGGACAAACCACATTTTTACAGTGAAAACTGACCCTTTTTTTCAAAATGCCTGGCTGTGGATTTTGAACTCTAGTTTTGCAGGCACCTAGTGAAACCTAGCAAGCCTATACATTTTTGAAAACTAGATACCCAGGGGAATAACGGATGGGGTGAATTATCTGACTCTCACCAGGTTCTGTTACCCAGAATCTACTAGGTAACTATACCCAGGTATCAGCCATAATACTTAGCTGATAAAGGGGAAGCAGCTTCAGTGGCTGTCTGCCAATGCCTAAGGGAGTTCAGTCCTTTAGAACAGGAACACGAACTTCCCAAAATAATTGCATATGCAGAATTAGGCAGAGACAGTTTGGGTGGGAAAGCATTGAAACTGCAACTGATGGGCAGTTCTGGAAAGGACACTTCAAAGCAGACACCTGCTTCAACTAAAAAGAAGTGGGATATTAAAAAACAAGAAGACTTTAAAGGAAACAGATCTCAATCCCGAGGTAGATCTCCTCCACAGGAGCCCTCCGAAAAGAGGTACAACCTTTGGAATAGGGATAACATTAGGAAACCTGACAGGTATCAGGATACTGATAAACGTTCCTCTCGTTCCTTTCAGGGTTTATCGAAAAACTCTGAGAGGGAAGGATGGTCAGAAAGACAAGAAGAGCGTACAAAGTCCAGAGACAAGCAGCACGCTCAGGATTATTCTTCCAAAAAAGAAGAAAAGCCAAAGCAAAAGCCACAGTTCAAAAAGAAGAAGGTTGCAGGTCTAAAGAGCAGGCATGCCCAGAATTCTGAGGACTCGACTACTGAACAGGGAACGGGCTCTGACGATGCTAGACAGTGCAGCAGAAGTAACAATAGCTCACCAGAACATAATGGAATTTCTGGTGACAGCAGACTTGAATGATTATATCACAGTAGAAACACCCGATACTAGGGTAAGTGTCCCACATAAATTATATGAAATAACACTCCAGATGGAGGGAGACAAATGTAGAACAGTGAGAGGTCTCTTTGGGAGAACCTTACGTTTGGCTATGACATTTTGTTAGCTGAACAAGATTGGCCGCCAGCATTCATCATAGATTGCCCTAAAGGAGAAACGTTATTTCTACCGGCATTCTCTGATCATATTACCAAGCACTTGCAACACACATATGCGCAGGAGTGAGCGGTAGCCCAGGCTCCAGCACTATACAAAAACCATGTTGGATGGGATGAAGATTCAACTCACTACATCATTCCTTTAAAAAATCTTCCAATTGCACAGAGGCAGTATCCAATAAAGCAAGAAGCTAAAAAACAGGTCAGGGAGATCTTACATCAACTTGAATACCAAGGGGTGATTGAAACTTGCACCTCTCAAATGAACAATCCTTTGTTTCCTGTCATGAAACTTGACAATACATATCGTCTAGTTTTAGATTACAGACATTTAAACACTTGCACTAAGACATTTGCAGTCCGAAATGCACACAGTGCTGCATTAATGAATAACGTGCGGAGAAAATACAAAACAACACTTGATATCTCAAATGGATCTTTTTTGTCAAATTATAGCACCTGAAAGCAGGTATTTAACAGCATTCTAAGTGCTAGGGTTGCATAAGCAATTTTGTCGACTCCCCCAAGGGTATAGGAACAGCTCGGCGTTGTTTTCGGCCAGAGTAACTGAGTTACTACACAATTTGGATGAAGAGGAAGTTGTCCTATGTGGATGATATTTATCTGACGGACGATGACCTAGAGGAACACTTGAACAGTGTAGATACCATAATTGTGGGGTTTGCAACTGAGGGCTACAAATTCAATTTAAAAAAATCTAAAATTGCCCACCTCAGTGTCCTGTTTTTAGAATATGAGCTTTCAAGTGAAGGGAAGCCAATTTTTTAGAAAAATGTGCGCTGCTCCAACCTCCAAAATCATTAAGGAATTTACAATCAATCCTGCAATTCCTACATTTTGGTAGAACATACATTTTAGATTACGCAGAAAGAGTAAAACCATTCTACGATTTAATAAAACCTGATTTTTCGGTAAGACACTGGACACAGGAACACACAGATAAACTTCGTTCCTAACAAGCTGACATGATAGCTTCCAAACACTTACAGACATGCGTAAACGTACGTAACCTAGTGATCCGTATAGTTGCGGGTCAATCTGGGTACACCTATCTAACATATGATGAAGGTGAAACAGTACCAATTGCATACAAATCACATTTATACACAAATGCTGAGATGCGCTTTGCATCTACAGAAAAGATTCTAACAGCGGTACATATTTCTGTAGTGAAAGAAAGAGCACTAGCTCAGGGGAAATGATTAATAGTAGTGATTCCAGTCCCAGTCTTAGAGGCTGCGACAAAGGCAAGCGTCCCTAACGCTAAAGCCTTACATCCGAGATGGATACAATGGGCTAATTCTCTCACTGCAACAGATGTAGAATACAGGTACGACCCAAATTTAAAGACACAAGCATTTCTGCAATATGAACAAGAATATCCTCTACCAAATTAAATATTGCCTCTAGATCAGTATGAATATATAATTTACACTGATGGATCTGCTCATCTGGCCATAGGGAGTAAGCAACAATATAGTGCAGCATGTGCAATCGCTAAAGGTCGCATGCGGGATGGGAAGTTCCTCCAAGTTGCACAAAAACGCAGTCTCTAGGAGACTGCACGGCACAGTTGGCAGAGTTAAAATCCTTGATACTGGCACTGGTAAATACGGATCGAGAATTCCCCACACTAATTTTGTGTGATTCCTTTTACTGTGTACCGTCTTATAATGAATACTTGCAATACTGGGTTCAAAACGGGTTCAAAGACGCAAAAGGTTGCACAATTAAGCATAAAATGCTATGGGACCAGGTAGTGGAGTTGAAATCAGGACTACCGAGGGCTCATGTGATACATACACTAAGTCATCAGCGTGATGATGTTCACGTTGAAAGGAGTTCATTGGCTGATGAAGCCACAAAGGGGGCTGTACGCACAGCTTCCGTAGCTGCAATTACTCATTCTAAAACGAGAATAGAAGGTGAGATTATGGTGGCTGTCATTGCTTCACGCAAAAACAGCAAAGCATTACCAAAACAGTTTCCACTCAAGTACTCCTACAAGTTAGATGCCAATAACAGTCCATTTGCTCAGATTCCTGGAGTGGGGGATAGAGTCATTCCAAATATGGATCGTAGGCAGGGTTTAATTTTAGCAGCAAACAAAGGGATAGGTTCTGCACATGCAGAAGTTACGGCAACAGTTTCTTTACTGAAACAACACTATTGGTGGCCTGGATTACCAAAGCAGACTAAGGACTATGTTTTGAAATACGACATCTGCCAGCAGATGAAAGGTTCCACTGTAGCACGTCCAGCGCAGACACCATTGTTAATATCTGACAAACCACTAGTGTGTGTTTACTTGGACCACTGCGGCCCCTTAAAAAGAGGTGGGGCTTACAGATGTATCATGGTTGCAGTGGATTCCTGCTCGAGATTCCTATGGGTGTGGACCCAGCGCCCAGCTGACGCTTGAACTGTTATAAAAGATTTGCAAGTCTTTTTAGGGACATACGCAATTGGCACATTACATTCTGACCAGGGCCCTGCGTTTAGCTCTCGGGCTTGCAAGAAGGCCATGTGAGGATTGGGTGTAGCATTGCGGTACTCCTCTCTGTACCATCTCAAGGGAAATTCGGTCATGGAGAGGAAAAACCGAGACTTTCAGCAGTCTTTAACAGCTAGAGTATTAGACATGGGTGAGAGCTGGGTAAAACATCTTTATTGAGTGCAGCAGGCTCATAACAATATGCCAAGAAGTTCTCTAGGGGGTCACTCCATTTGAGGTCCTATTTGGGACAAGAATGTGGGTACCTGATCTTGATTGTGAAGGCGCAGTGGTGGATGAAAAACCATTTGACATCCATGATCGTTTGGCTGTTTTACAGGATCTAAATGAATCCAGGACACAACAAAGTAATGTCCACCTGAAGCGGACCGCATCTGGGGAAGTCAAATCAGTCACAGCAAGACCTGTCTGAATCCCAAAAGTCGGGGATCTGGTCAGAGAGAAAATAGCGGACAAAAAAGAATTTGGGCCATCTTACAGAAAGCCTGTACTGGTCCTAGTAATTGAAGGAATAAGAACTGTACTTCTACCACTTCTTGCCGGAAAAAAGGAGAAAAGATTTGTCTAAATCGACCTAATCAAACCACACTATGTGGCCGATACTAAGTAGTAGAGCACGTGGACTCCAAAGTAGCAGATACCCTCCTCTCGCTACAATTTAAGAAGTTCAAAAGGAAAGACTCATCACGTTCGTAGAGACTACTGTACGGAACGATGGACTATGCAACAATGCTCTGGAACTTGTTCCCCTTGAACCTGATGCTCAACTTCAAAATCAAACTCAAGAAGAACTACAAATTGCTATTAGACCAAATACAGATGTCTACATCAACATGCCTCTACAAGAGCAAAGTACGATTTCAACAAATCCTGATGCAATTCCAACAATTGATCGAACTGCTTCTGGCTACTTCATAAACTTTGATACGTTTTCTTTGGATCCAAGTGAACCAGAAACTACGCCAGCCGAAAAATCATACAAGCAGCAAGTTAATGACTTTCTGAACTTTCATAAAATAATTTACCTGGTATCACCGTGGATAGAACTATGGATAATTACCGGGGTACTTTTCTTTCTGTTCTGTTTAGGCTTAGTGATAGTTTTTAACATGCTTATTAATGGGCAATACATTCGGCAAAGCTTTGCAGCCCAAAATGTGAATTTACTTTTAAAACCACATCCATCATCTCATCGAGAACAAAGAGACTTGTCATCAGTTAACATTACAGCAGTTCTTATACCTGATGGTGTAGTTTGGGACAAGATTGATTTCGACATATTCGGCCCGACCGAACTTTTAAAAATTCCACGTTTATTTAAAATATCACTGAGTGATAGCATTACCTCAAGTACATTTTCCTATGATTTGGATTTTGAAACTGTTACTAACATGTTGTCTGATTTGGAAAAATCTGCTGCCTTTTGTAATAGTGAAACATTGGAAAGCACATCAGATTTCGAAACCATGTATTTTTATCAACATTATGCTCATCACTTTTTGAATAAGTCATCTAATCCTAGAAATGTGTTCACATACCACCAGTGGGAACATTGTCCAACACCGCCAAAGGGCAGTTCAAAAACATTTGCACAGGGCTCAATATGTCTGACCCAGCTTTATATTATTATAGGTTTGCACCAACATCAGTACGCAACAATATGTTAACAAATGTCAAACAGATTTAGTCTGCTTCCTTTATTGCCCAGTTGTCTGAACAAGGTTTCAACTTATGGAAAGACACTATAGACTTAACGTTAGTCTGGGGTACTGGAGAATGGCAAGTTCAGGGAATAGAAGCGTTATTTAGAGCATGCCTCATCCCTCTACAAATTATGTTTTTGAACGAGACAGTGCAACAGACGTCTTGCCTTGAACTACCCAAGAACAAAGACTTGAACACACCTCAGCTGCCAACTCCATCACACACCGAGGGTAACGAAACATCACAGAAAGTGATTACAATAGATGACATCATACAATATAACAGATCAGACCCCGATTGGAGAAATGGTTGATTTGGCCCACAGACACCAATGGTTGTCAGGAAAAATTCCTGGGTAAAACCGGAGGGTTGGTAATCAATAGGCCAGATCTGTGCTATGTACAGAGACAACATTCAGGGGTAATGACATCATACAGTGTTGGGAAGTTGTGCCTCGATTGGCTAAAAACCACACAGGTGAAACAACACTTAACCTTACTCACATGGCATTTATGCTGCCTGCAATGAAATATGGAAAATATCCCAACGAGAGGCCGCAGAGAGACTATGGGAAATAGACTGTATAAACCTAGATAAATCTCTAGCAGTGGTAGGCAATAGGTTAACAACATTGACATCCAGGTTATATTCCTTAGGCAACATTGTATCTTCTGCGATAGACATTCTAGAACAAGATTTAGCATATTGCAGCACGGGCAATCTCAATTGCGTTCAATCATGTTGTTAAGCTGGACGCTGTAAATCTTTGCATGCAGGCTACGTGCCATGGCGTTTTATCAATAGCATGTCTCTGCTTTCTGAATATAATCTAACAGATAAACAGATAGAAATGGCACAAAGGGGAGCAAAATATACAATGCTGCGTATCGAAAAACTGGATAGATTACCATTTACAGTGGCAAAATCACCGTCCACGGAATGGCTAATCCATGGCCACATAACTCTACCAGTCACTACATTTCAGTTTCAGTATTGCCTTGAACAAAAGTAGGCAGGCAAATATGAAAAAATGGGTAAGGAATAAATTAAGGAATCAATTGAATTACCATACAGATTTTGATGCCGGAGTGTGGATTGAGAAGTGTTTCTAAGTGGTACAAACTGAGAGAACGCTTAAAGTGTATCACTCATATGTCAGGATATAATGCTGCACGGGGCTTGCAATAGTTCTGTAGCGATCTTGTCCTGTCATCTGAGGGGTTCCCCAGCTGCAGTGATTACTCCAGCATTTGGGCTACTTTCAAATGGGAATTACATGATGCTGAATGATCAAGGCTGCTGCGGAATGCTTCCGGGCATCACACATCTACTAACCATGAGCTCCAGGGTTACTTGTTGTATGCAAGTATTGTTTCCACTGACACATACAGTCAGGGAGTCGCTGCTATGGCCTTCACTGAATGTTTCTTTAATACGGTTTGATACTCTAAGCAGAATGAAAGCCATGCATGTACAGAAGTCTGTGCCCTTAACCTCTGCTCGGGAGACTTTTTATCTACAGATCGCAAGGTCTTTGGCAGAGATACAGCACCTATTTAAGACCATAGGTTCTGGACTAGGCACCTTTCAGACGGTACTTGGAGTTATACCAAACTTCATATTCTCTATATTCGGAAGCTTCTTTGGAGGACTTCTGCTAATCCTGTTTCTAATAGCAGGTATCCTGATTTTCTTCTATCTGCTACGCAATGGATGTTCCAGTCACCAAGGAGATGAAAAAAGTACTCCTGGAGCGTAAATACTGTGACCGCATGGTACAACATCTAAGCACGCCTCGCCTAAGAGAACTCATTTCGACCAGTCTGGATGGTCTGCATCTTACCTGCTCTCCGATGCCTGCTTTGCGGACAAGAATGCGTGTTAGACCTTTTTTTGACACTCCCATCATGTGCGCAACCGGACGTGAATGCGTTACTGGACCCGATAACGGCACATGTTCTGCAGTGTCCTCAGCGTATTCCTATATTGATAGCGGCTTTCCTGAGCCATGGCAGGTAGTAACTGCACCTGTTGGTATGGACACCAGCTCCTCCACTGACACCCAGGCTTTGGACGGCGCACAGGCTGCCCCAGCACCAGCTGCGACAGCGTGGAACATCATCTGTGCTCAATTGACGTACTCTGCGAGGTGCTACAAGGGCCATCTACTGCGGAAGCAAGCAACGAGAATGTTGCATCTACCAGCCAGGACACAGAAACAATTGACTAATTTTGGCTCGTCATGTGTTGGAAGAAATTCACCCTTTTTTAAACAAGCTCAAAATTTGGAACGCGAAAACAAAAGTGACATTCCTTTTCATTTATTGGGCATAAATGGCTTTTAGTGGTTTGGACTATAACTACGTACAATTTTTAGAGCTATACTTTGCAAACATTTTCTTTTAACCTTTTTTAGGTTTTTAGAATTTTTCTTTTAGATGTTTTTAAACATGTTAGCAAAACATATGTTTTATTAACTTTGAGCATACCTATGTCTATTTAGGCTAGTAGTACGGTAATAAGTTATATATTTCGTCCAGTCGGAAGAAGAATGGGTGTTATATTCCATATAGGTACCCTATATAGGTGCAGGTAACATCACAACCTTTCACCTATATTCTTCCCTACATTACATAAATAATGGTTCTTAGGCACTGACCTTTTACCTAGATACAACACTGCATTCAGAACGCGGGTTTTCCCTAGTTCGAATCTCATAAATTATGCATGAGATTTGTTGGAAGCACAGCAGGACTACCATCTCCTGTATAATATCTCTGTATAAAGTTCAGGCCCGACGTCGTTCTCTAGGCCGACACAGTAACACAGCAAGGTAGGACCTCTATGGAGACTTGTGGGTATATATACATCATGTCTTGCTTTAGAAAGACAGAGGAGACCGTGACTTCCCGGCTGACACACAGACCAGAGATGCTGAGGTTCCTACATACAGATGCTCCAGCTAGCAGTGGTCTAACATCCCTCGCGGGGTGTCCAACTCGAGACCAGGGCTGGGTCCCATACTCTCTCATTCTCAGGTAATGGGGTTGACTAGATCCTAGAGGGATTCTTGGCATAAGAACTACACAGATGCTAGTTACATTTAGGTACATCTAGTTAGGGAGACATCTTAGGAGTTCGCACTTATTATAATGTATTTTATGTACTTGTATATATTCATGATTACTGCAAAATGGTAGAACTGTACCATCCCTTTACTTTCGTAGTACTGCTAATCATATATCTCTGCTACTGTTTATTGGTTGTTGAAGCTCATCTATTCTACACTAGAATAACAACTGTTCAATAAATTCCTATTGACAAACGCCCAGTATGTTTATTCTGTGTATCTCTGAGACAAACTAAGTGAGCACGAGTGACTGAGCTAAAAGTAGTATATTGTTTCCACGATTCTGAGGGATCAGGGTTGTCTTTCTGCAGTTCTCTTGCTTGTTTCTGCACTTCTCTCTTTTTATTTGTTATAAGGAGAATAGCAATGTTATTGTAAGTAATTGCTTAGTGGTTATAATGAATATTGATATGTAATTAATTTGAAATTGTTAATTGATGTAACTACATTTGAAGATGGCAAGAAAAGATGAAAAGAGAAGAGAACAAAGAAAACAGTACTACTTAAAGAAAATTAAAAAGTGTACATTAGGAAAATAGCAAAGTGCTACTCAGGATATAATCTCTTCTGGTAAGAGCACTAAACGGTTTCTTAAAACTGCTGTGGAGAGGTTAAAAAAAGTCAATAATAATGAAAGGAAAATGAAAGGTTTTACATCAAACCAAAAGGAAAAGAAGAATTGTAATGGCAGAAATACATTAGTTTATGGAAAAACAAAATATATTATAAGAAGGAAAAAAACATATAAGGAGATACGTATAAGAATGTTTAGAAGTAGAGTAATTCAAAATGAATTGAAAGATTGTAGAAAATAGAAAAGAAGATCAGGAGCGTATAATAAAAAGCAACACATTGAAAGTGTAGTTGATAGTGCTTTTGAACTGAAATGAAAATTATTTAGATTAATATTGAAAAAAAATGCGAACATTGGATAAAACAATGGTTTTTATGAAAGAGAAAAGCAAAAGAAAAAGACTTGTTAATAGAAGTAACTTTTGTAAAACTTTTACTGGTGAATTGAAGCACACTTTCAGTACTGAGCCTTTCTTTAATGAAGTAAGCTATTTTTAAGAGAACACATCAGTACATGTAGTTGATATTAGTGGTCGATGCTATGAGATGAAAGATGGTTCTCCCAATCCAAAATAAAAAATGCTTGTTAGGAATGTTGAAGAAGTAATAGCTGAAGAAGTTCAAGAGAGTCATACACAAGCTTCTGTATATAAGTGGGATTGTAGCAGTATTCAACAGGAATCTATTGACATATTACGATTTCTTTTAATGACACTATGCAAAACAAAGTGTTAAACAGAAGATTAAGATATTACAAGGACTAGATCCATATAAACTAAGAAAATATACTAAGTTGAAAGGTCATTATCTGGCTTGTCTTTCAAGAAAGATGGGCCAGAGTACTTTTCATTATTTAAGAATGTTAGTTGTACACCACTTTGAAATGCAGAAGTTAGTAAGGAGACTCTACTATGTAAAAACTCTGGCATTATTTTTAAGTGAAATGAACATCTCTTTGCATGGTTCAGTAAAAAGTTTGTGATATACAGGTTTTTTTTTGTCAGTCAGAATAGGAGTGTACACAAAGTGAGAGTTTGATAAGAGTAGGTGTTGAATAACACGGGAAATAGATTAGTATTGATGAGTTTGCAGAAGACATTACGAAGTTTAAGACAGTTTTGTCTGAAAAACCAAACTGTGTTTGTATTTGGTGTCGACATACTCACTATAGAAGTCAAACTAGGAATGTTGATTTATATTTAAAAAGTGAAAAGGAAAACAATGATAAGTGGCAGCAATTTGGCATTAATCTGTTGGTAGAAGGTCAGTTTGAGTTGGCTACTGATCAAGTTATTTGTAAATACTGTTACAACAAATTAGAAGAAAACAAAATGCCAGCCAGAGCAGTACATAACAACTTAGAGTTGGCACCTATTCCTCAGGAACTGGCATATTTAAATGCATATGAGTCTATTCTTATTCAATCTGTACAGCCATTTCAGGCCATAGTTCATATGGAGCCTAAAACAGGTAAGCTGCCACCAACTGATTTACAAAGAGGTCTGATAGGAAGAGTTGTGTACTTACCTTTTAGATTTTAAGAAAAAGATTGAAGCTGTTGGTGTAGACAGGGAGAAAAATGAGCCAGTAGTTATTCTAGTAAATGGTGTACCAACAAACAGTCGAAAAATCTGGCAAGAGTTTGTAGATGCTACTAAACTTCAGAAGGCTACATTGTACCTGGTACAGAATAATATTTTTTATAAGAATGTTAATGTCAATGAAGAAGTAATATGCTTAGAAGATGAATCATCACTAATGGCAAGTGGCCAAATACAAAAAGAGGACAAGTCCAGGAGTTACGAGATTTATGAACCTTACACTATATATTGTCTACATTTGAAATAAATCATAGGAAACAGTACTGAATTATTTCAAATGAAGGAAGCAAATGGAATTCCCATGAGTGTATGGGAAAAAAGTTTAGAAGTTCGTTGTTTTCCACAGCTATTCCCCACTGGAGAAGGTGGACGATTTGATGAGCGGGCTGTATGGATTCCGGCTTCAGAATACCGCTCAACAAGATCGTACTCTGAAGATCCAAGATTTTGACAGTGTTTTCCATGTATATTTCAACTTCTGTTTGAAAGCTATTTGTCTGCACTTTCATATGCTGTGAACCACATATTAAAAACAGGAGTTCATCTTCAACATGTTTCTGCCAAAGAGTTCATGTTCAAAGTTCAACAAAGAGATGAACATTTATAATCTCAGTTAATTAAATTGTTGGCATGCCAACATAGTACCAATTAATATTGGTATCATCATCATGGTGAACTTAAATGTATGTTAAGAAACTTAGGTACACCTACATTGTTTGTAACACAGCTATGCTGAATGTGCTTGGGAAGATTTACTTGAATTTCTATGAGAAGCAAATTCAAATGTTAAAAACATTGAATTGAAGATACCAGGAGAACTCTGTTCTTGGATCCTGTAAATGAGTGCAGGTATTTTAACCATAGGTTTCAAAGTAGGATGTAATTTATCTGCAATAAAAACATTTCACCTCTTGGAGAAGTAACTAATTTCTTTTGGCAAAAAGAGTACCAAGCCAGAGGTGATCCTCATATACACATGCTATTATGGATAAAGAATGCACCAAAATTTGGAACTGATGCTGATACTGATGAAACTGTTTTGTCTAATCGAATAGTATATTACATGTGCCATTCCAAGAGATGGATGAGAAAAGAGTTTAAGACAACCAGTTTTACAGTTTCAAAGTCATCAATGTGGGAAATACTTCAGACGAAAATACAAGTGTAAAGAGAAATTTGATACAAAATGTCGTTTTGGATTCCTACGTCCTATAATTTCTAAAGGAAGAGTAAATAGTTTTTTGTCAGCAGTAAGACATACAACAACTCTGAAATCTCCCAAGAATACATACAACTTAAAAGAACAGAAGTTTCAAAGTACATTAATGACTCCAATCCAGTTATTTTCAATTGCTGTTGCTCGCTATGTTACATCATATATTACAAAATCTGATGTTAGAAATGTGGGAAGAAAGTTCAGCAGAGAAGAGTCTTGGCAAGAAATTGTACAGCTTGAAAATGCACTTCTGCAACTGTTCAAGTCTTAGCACAGTGAAACAGAATTACTTGGAGATTTTGACTGCTATGAAGATTTTTTTAATGCAACAAAAGAGATCATGCAGTGCACAATCTTTGCAACATATCTACAAATTAATTTAAAATGATGAGATTGAACAAGAACGTACTATTGTAGCTGAAATAGCTAGAGAAAGTTCACAAGGCAGTCAACGTTCTGGTCCACTGTGTCAAGATCCACTAGAACAACCAATTATTGAAAGTGAATCAGCGATAGCCATGAATGAGGTAGAAACTGCAATGCAACAAGCACAACAGGATATTATTCAGTTGGGAAAGTTAGAGGAACATACTAATAAATTGGAATATCAGAAGCTATCTGGAGAAGCTTGTTATAAAGTCTCAAGAGTACTGAAGAAAATGAAACTTTTGATCGTTGATGAGGTGAGCATGGTCTTAAACTTAATGCTTGCCTTTGTACACTGGAGAATGCAACATATTTTAAAAACAGATTACGATGTTCTGTTTGAAGGAAAACATTTAATTGTATTTGGCGACTTACTAAAACTTACTGCTTTAAAAGGAGAACCTGTTTTTAAAACTATTCTTCATGATGACACAAGTAAATCTTTGGGAAGTATTGGGAATGTTAATATGTGGCTATACTTTGAATATAAAGAATTTGTTAAGAATATGTGACAAGCAGGTGATGAAGATTAGGGCAACATTCTTAAAGACATAAGAATTGGTGTTTTGATGGTACATGGAAAACAAGCTTTAGAAAGTCACTCGACTAAGGAACTTGTTTACAACTAGAGAACCAGCAGCTGAAGTAATGTAGAATATGCTTGTAGAAAACAAATCTATAGTTTGTCTAATGCCTACACTGCAAGAGTGTTCTACATTTAATCAATACCTTCTCAAACTGGGAAAACAAGAAATTGTGGTAATTAAAGCTATTGACAAAATGGAGCATCAGAGAGTGTAAATTTTTCTTACTGAGAAATTACAGGCTAAATTATAATCTTTGGAAAAGTCTGTATCTAAAACTGCAGTATTAGAAAAGACTTTACATGTCTGTAAAAACTGTAGAGTAATTTTGAAGCATAATTTGAATGGAGAAGAAGGATTAGTAAATAGAACAATGGGAAAAGTTGTTGATTTTGTAAATTTTCAAAATAGACATGGAATAGAATTTTTGATTATAAAATGTGTTCAGATCATGAGGTAAGACAGATTGGGAGTTGTGTTGTATGTTTTTTGTTTGTAAAAGACTTGTATGTTCGTAGACAACAGTTTCCTCTGTCTCTATCATATGAAGTAACTATTCATAAATCTCAAGGTTTAAGTATAGACAGAGCTTTTGTAAATATTGGAAGTATGGTGTTCAAAGAGGGAATGGCATACGTTGCATTGTCTCAAGTAAGAATATTGTCTGGTTTGTATTTGATAGATTTTGATGAGAAAAAGGTTAGTGCTGATGCAAATTGTGTAAGAGAGTACAATCGGTTATGAAGACTTTATGCTCCTGATTTAAGTGAATATTCCATAGATGAGAACCATGTAGTCTGTCCAAAATGGAAATATGTCAAACATTCAACTAAGGTTCAAATAAACAAAACAATTGAAGAGAAACTTAAAGGTGTAAAGATGAAAAAATTGAAAGTGTTGATGACATTGTAGGATACCAGTTGGAAAATAGTTCAGGTATCAACTGTTATGCTAAAGTGATTCTAAATATTGTCTTTCATCTACAACATCTTCATCATGAAATCATGGTAAATCGTGAAAAAAGATTCTTTTCTGTACTAGATCATGTATTTCAACAGTTGGTAAGTCAGAGAAGTAAAATGCATACTGCTTCTGGCATTCGGCATCTTTTAGACATATGTACTAGTTCATTGACATGTACTCTCAACTTACATCAAGAGTCACAAGAATGTCTAATGTTTATACTTGGAATATGAGAACATGAAGGAATACACATTCAAAAACTTATTTGGACTAAGTTACAGATGGGAGCATAAAAGCGTGAAGAGTGTTCATTTACTTCTACCACTCAAATACAAACAGAACGATTCCTATACTTATCAATACCAGACTGCATATCAGTCATTTTAACAAACTGATAAACACAGCTAACCAGTATATGAGATGTTCTCATTGTAGATCAGAGATGTTGTCTACATTACATCTAGAAAGTTTTGGAAAAGATCTAATTTTAATGCTACAAAGTTGTAGAACACATGGAACAAAATTGGGAACAAAAATGACACATTTTAAAAGAAGTCAAATATCTTTTTCAGGAAGAACTTTTACAGCAGTGGCTATTATTTTCCATGATGGACCTGCTATAACATCTGGACACATACTGTTTATTTAAAGTGTAATAAAGGATGGACGCTTTGAAATGATTCCCACTTGGAATTCAAAGCTAGATTGCCTAATGAATTATCAAATTCGTATATGTTATTTCTACAGACAAATTTTTGAGTGCATCATTCGGCCTATTGGGGATGATGTGAAGAGAAAGTAGACAGCACTGCAAACTATTATTTTTTATAGTTAGCGTTTGGATTATTATTTGCCCTAATTGATATTACATTTGGAAAATTAGGTTTAAAAGCAAATAGTTTATATATTTGTTGTCTATTTTGTAGCAGATGTAAATGAGATGATACACTTTGTGAAATGTATTTATGTTAAATAACAGACTTAATGTGGCTGAAAGAACTGATTAACAAAGTATAGAAAGGAAAACGCATAGCTACACATATTGATAATGATGTTCTATGCTGATATAGGTTTTTTAGACAATCAACTTGATTGTTTTCTCCCCGCTGTTTAATGATGATCATACATTGAAATCACTGTGTATGGTGAAGTTATTTGCAATCTGCTAACAGCCAAAAAGGGAAATTGAGAATCTTATGTAATTCTAAATTAATTTTGTGTTCTCAAAAATATAATATTATAACTACTCTAATATAACATTTCTTCTTTGTCTTCTTTATAGTAGCTACTGTTGAAGTTTGAAAACAGTTTTTATACCTTCTAGAAAATTAGAACTCTGAAATAGATTTACTGAATGATGTATCTAAATTACATGTAACGTAAGAATACATAATACAATATGCATGATAACCTTTAAAAAAAAAAGAATTAATTATATGTTATTTGTTTCTAAGATAAATATTGTTCATCCTTTAGACTATTTGAAAAGTATCATTATATTTCTGAGGAGCAGTATCATACTTTTTACAAAACTGCATAAACCAATAAAAGTGCTTTTATTGCAAGTTCTTTACTTCTCATTCCACGGGGCAGGTATGTATGGAAATCTCCATCGAAGGACCTTTGAGACGCATACTTGCATAACAGATGTCTGCTTTGTGACTCAATATTTTAGTACAACTGAAAAGATTTGGGCACCTGTATGATAAATTACATAGTTTTGAAGTTAGAGTCAACAGATGCACAACACGTGCCAGAATACATGTAGAAGCCTACACATACTAGAGCACGTCTGTTTCACACCACATGTTCTCTAAATTTGCGGTTTATTATATGTAAAAATGTGATCATTTTGAAGTATGATATATCTTCACATTTGAGGAAGTATTTTAAAATCTATTATAAAGCTAATAGGACTAATGGATAGGAATCTACTGTATACCGCACAACCAATGCATTTATCCAATCATTCAAACTCTATCTTTGCAGTAAATCATTTATTCATGCACTATACATAGAGCCATCCAATAATGCAGATACTACTAATGCACTCATTCAATCACCCATAAACTACTCTTGCACTGTTCCTAACACCCAGACAGTACCCATACACTCAACCATTTACCCAGTCACTACCCGTGCATTGCTCTATTCACCTAGGCACTACCTATGCACTCATGGAATTGCCCAGGGACTACCCATGCACTTATGCAACCAAACAGACACTATACATACTCTGATGCAATCGCCCACGGACTACCCATACACTCATACATTTACTCACGCACTGCGCATCAAGACTGTAGCCATGTATTCATCCAGTCACACAGGCACTACCCATGTACTCACTGTATGAGCCACGCACTACCCTTGCATGAATCCATTCACTTACACACTACCCATGGAGTCATCCAATCACTCAGGAACTATGGGCCCGATTCACAGAACTAACTTAAGACAAATTCCTAAACTTACTACCATTTTGGTATTCACAGAAGGCACTTACTCATTTTGGTATTCACAGAAGGCACTTACTCATTTCGGTATTCACAGAAGTTAGGAGTCCTAACTTTTGGACTCCTAAATGCCTTCTGTGAATACCGAAAGTCTTAAAGTCTCAGTTTAGGAGTAGTAAAGTTAGGACTCCTAACTTTAGGACTCCTAAATGCCTTTTGTGAATACAGAAAGTCTTAAAGTTAGGATTTTTCTCAGTTTAGGAGTAGTAAAGTTAGGACTTCTACCCATGCACTCACTCAGACAATACTCATGCACTCATCCAATCACCCAGGCACTACCCATGCACCCCTCCAATCACCCAGGCACTACTCATACTCCCATTCATTCATCCAGGTACTATCCATACACTCGTACAATCAGCCAGGCACTGCTATTGCACTCACTCATTCATTGAGCCACTATGCATGCACTCATCCATTCACTCAGGTACAATTGTTCAACTGAACCATTCACTCATGCAGTACCCCTGCATTCATACCTTCACTTAGGCAGTACTTTTTCACTCCTCCAATCTCCCAGGCACTACCCATGCACTCATCCAATCACCCAGGCACTACTCATACTCTCATTCATTCATCCAGGTGCTATCCATGCACTCATGCAATAACCCTGGTAGTGCTCTAGCATTCATCCAATCTTCCAGGCACTACCCATACGCTCATTGATTTACCCAGGTACTATCCATGCACTGATGCAATCAACAAGGCACTGCAATTGCACTCACCCATTCATCCACCAACAACCCATGCACTCATACATCCACTCAAGCACTGTCCATGCACTCATCCATTCACTCAGGCACTACCCATGCATTCATTCAATCACATAGACAAGTATGCATGCACTCACCCAATGAGCCAGACAGTACCCTTCCACTTATCCATTTACTCTGGCACTACCTGTGCACCCATCCTGTCACCCAGGCTCTACCTATGCACTCATTGAATCACTCAGACACTATCTTTCAATGCAACCATTCACTTATGCAGTACCCAGACACTCGTGCATTCACTCAGACAGCACTCATGCACTCATCCTATCACCCAGGCACTATTCATACTTTCATTCATTCATCCAGGAACTATCCATGCACTCATGCAGTAATCCAGGTACTGCTCTAGCACTCATCCAATCTCCCAGGCACTATGCATACACTCATCGAATCACCCAGGCACTACCCATACACTCATTGAATCATCCAGGTACTATCCATTCACTGATGCAATCACCCAGGCACTGCTAGTGCACTCACCCATTTTTCTTTTTTTGTTTTTTGTATAGCGCTGCTAATACCCTATCAACAAGGCACTGCTATTGCGCCTTGCTCTAGGTGCTTGTCGTCCAATCATCCTGCCAGCAATGAGATAAAAGAGAGGCTAACGTCTAAGTATAATCAAATTTATGCAGTAGACAGCCAAGTCTTCAAACCTTTCCTAAAATAAAGCAGATCAGATGAATTTTTGAGGTTGTAAGGCACATAGTTCCATAATATGACTGTGATATTTATAAAACTTTTTCCACCCCAGTTTGAAAGTCGTGATTTGGGGACTTCCACCAACATGTGTGAAGAGGACCGCAGTTTTCTGGTCGGGGTTTACCAGGGGATACGGTCAATCAGATATGCAGGGCCCTGATTATGCAGTGCTTTAAAGGAAATGGAGAGGTTCTTAAAATTCATCCGTTTTTCCACTAGCAGCCAATGTAGAGCATTGATGGCCAGCTTGGTGCAAGAATATTTTGGGATTCCAAAGAGCAAACGGGCGGCAGAGTTCTGTATAACTTGTAGTTTAACAAGGAGAGCTTTGTTTATGCCAATCAGGAGGCCATTGCAGTAGTCCAGCCTTGAAAAGACTAGTGCAGAAACCACTGTTTTCTGAAGGTCTAGCGGTATGAAAGGAAAGAATTTCATCCATTCATCCAGCAACTACCCATGGACACATGCATCCACTCAGATACTGTCCATGCTGTTATGCAATCATTGAGGCAGTACCCATGAATTCACCCAGTCTCACAGACAGTACCCATGCACTCACCCAATGAGCCAGGCATTACCTTTCCACTTATCCAATCACCTAGGCACTACATGTGCAGTCATTGAATCACTCAGACACTATCCTTGAGCTCAACCATTCACTTATGCACTACCCATGCACTCATGCATTCAATAAGATAGTACTCATACACTCATCCAATCACTGAGGCACTACCCATGCACTCATCCAATCTCCCAGGCATTACCTATGCACTCATTCAGTCATCTAGCCACTTTTCTTACATTCATCACACACACATTTATGCAAGCAATAAGTTTCACTACATACAGTTTTTCTATTTTTAACCAGTATAGGTGATTCTGTAAGAACCTTTTTTTTAAAAACAATTTTGAGGTTTTTTTTCTGAACAATGTTTTCTTTTTTGGGGTGATTTTGACTTTTTTAAAGTGAACAAAAACTTACGAAGTCCAACTATAGTGTTTGTAACAAAACAAAGAAACACAAGGTTCAAAACAACCCCCCAAAAATTAACACTTATGTATTTTTAACAAATTGATTATGGCATCAAAAGAAAGTTCGCCAACGCAGGGCGTTGTCAAACACTTCCTGCAGTGTATTCCTGCATCTGCGAGTTCAGAGAAGATCCGGGGTTGAGGAGTTGTAAGAACAGCTCCAGCTGATGTCAAAGGTTGATTTCCATCATCTGCTGCAGCTTGCTCCCTCTTCTCCCAAGCCACCACTTCATGCACAAGACAAGTTGGGTGTATTGTCTCAAGATGTTTGTGCATTGATGATGTGCCGCAAGAATATTTCTTTTCAGAACCTCTGGAGAGGACTTAGTGGCAGATGGTACAGGTGACTTTTCTTGCATTCACCTTTTTTCACCCTTGTACATGGTAAAAAAGGCCAAAACAATACTCTCCTTTTGTTTCTTCCCCGGCTCTTCAATCTCGTCAATTTCCTCCTGCTGGTCCTCTCCAGGATGTGATGTCGCCATTTTTGGTTGTTAGGTAGTCAAAACACCCAAAAATATAAAGAATTTGGTAGAGCCTTCAAAAAAGCAGTCTACACATGCAGACACACCCAAAATAAGAAGAATAGAACAGGTGTTGGATCCTCCCTCTAAGAGAATGAAAAGCTTTTTAACCAATATAAGATTTCTTTCTATGTCACATGGAGTGGCGTAGGAGTTGTGCACCCATTGCGTATACATTGTGCACCCGTAAAATGTGCTAAATTTAATTTAAAAGTATAAATTGCTATTAGCAAATTGTGTATGAAACTATTTTAGGCGAAAGTCTTTAAGCAAAACATTGATATTTCATACTTTTTAAAATTACGCCGGAGTCGCGACCCCTACACGAGCCTGGAAATATGTTCCGGCAGGGTTCGCGACTCCGACGCCACTGGTGCGCAATGGTGCAGAATACATAACAATGTGTTTTAAATGTCTTAAAAATATTTTACAAATACATTAATACTAATTTTTTATATTCACTAGTAAACCTCTTTGTTAAAAAAATATAATATTTCAGTGTAAATAAGTTTTTTACATTTACGTTCGTATAACGGATTCGCATACCGAAGGCATAGATGCGCGATACCTCTGCGTCCATAAAAATCTGTTTAAAACTTCTGTCATACTATTTTTTACACTCAGTAATAAACCTCTTTTTGATAAAAATATATTAGTTCTAAATATGTATTTTAGAATGACAATCGTATAACGGATTCGCGCACCCACCGTGTAGGTTCACGATCGGTGCGTAACCCTTTTTTGTAAACTGAAAAATATATATTTATAAAGAAGATATATATCATAATGAGACAACAAAACATCTTTATATATGTATATATATATATATATATATATATATATATATATATATATATATATATATATATATATATATATATATATATATATATAAGGCAACAAGAAAGAGGCCCGATGCTGGAAACAACTGCATTTATTCATGGCTTGGCAGCACAGAAACAGCCTCCGTTTCCTTACGCGTTTCGGCGGTCAATGCCGCCTTGTTCACAGGTGGAGGCAATATCACAGGCAAGGTGCAAATGTGCATGCTTTGAAGTAATAAGTCACATGACCAGTCAGTTAAACTTCATATCCCATAATGCAGGTAAGTTCGTTTTTCAAAATAGATAGGCAAATCCTGGTCTTATTTTACTCGCATTATGTTGGAGTGGAAAATATTCAAAATACAACTGTTCACGTTTATTTATAGTTTTTGCAAAGTGCTCACTTGTTCATGTAAGCCTCGAAAAATTGCCTGTCTCCAGCACGATCAGAAAAGAGAGTTCTCCCTTCCGAATCCCTTCCAAACGCTCTCTGTGTATGCTTTAGTGGCACAATCCTTCGTAGGTTCAGAGAGGGCAAGTGGGTCATGCTCCTCATTCAACATCCAGCAAACTCCTCCGATTACCGGAGCCCCCGACCCTTCAGGGCGGCCTCTAAAAGCGATGGGCACGGAGCAGCCCACCCAATTCATCCAAGGCAACAAGAAAGAGGCCCGATGCTGGAAACAACTGCATTTAGTCATGGCTTGGCAGCACAGAAACGGCCTCCGTTTCCTTACGCGTTTCGGCGGTCAATGCCGCCTTGTTCACAGGTGGAGGCAATATCACAGGCAAGGTACAAATGTGCATGCTTTGAAGTAATAAGTCACATGACCAGTCAGTTAAACTTCATATCCCATAATGCAGGTAAGTTCGTTTTTCAAAATAGATAGGCAAATCCTGGTCTTATTTTACTCGCATTATGTTGGAGTGGAAAATATTCAAAATACAACTGTTCTGTGACTCCGGGCTCACTTGGCAGAAACACCCCCTGACCCTCCACCCCCATCGCAAATTGTAATGCCCGTGAAAAGGGTAGGCGGACGCAGTGTTATATAGAACATAGTCCTGAGAGCACGATTGAAAATGAAAACTAGATATAGTATATGGTATAAACTATGCACCAAAAAGTGTGATATAAGATGAACCGGGGCGTGAAATATAATATGCAATACATTGTGCGCAATGACAGATTCATTGGAAGGCGCGAGATAGCACAGGCACTAGCGCATGCTATGCGATATGCGCCTTGGAGTGTAATAGGCACAGGGCAGAGTTGTGTAAACTAACTAGTCTCTAAAGTTGTAATATAAAATGTGTGCTGGGGAGTGTAACGTTGCATATGCACTGTGACAAAGATATGGATCCCAGATTGTAATATGTATGGCATAGCGCTGTGCGTTATAACATAGGCATCGAGGAAGGCATGTTAGATTGGGCAATATAACCTGTGCGAAGGCAAGTGTGGCATGACATATTCACGGGGTGGTGTTACAGTGCACATGGGCTAGAGAGTGTCATAGCATACGCACTAGCTGGTGGAATACAACACAGAGGTGTGAGGCACTCTGCGGGCACTGGTGGGTGTAACACAGCATTGGGCTCAGCCAGGAGCACGCTGTGACTCCTCAAGTGAGGTTTGTCTCCTTTCCAGAGAGTAAAATAAAAAGTATTACACATCTGGCGGTGGATGTGTGTTTTATTAACCGTGAGGGGGGTTTCTTGCATAGTTTGGTCGAATTTTTGTCGAATCCCCTTTGAATGGCTTGATGTGCGTGTATATTAAATGTGCCCGTCAATAGCTACCCATGTTTGTATAAATAAACGACAAGGGTGTCTACTTGTAGAGTACCCACGGGCGGGGGCGCCGGGATTAGGCACGGTAGGGCGTCAGACACGTCAGAGCTTCACTAGCGGTGTAAATACATTCCATGTGGATTCATTCTATGCATAGTTGCCTTTTAATGAATATTACGCAAATCGTCATGGTGATAGGTACATACGGTTTGTCCAGCATGTCCTAGGTGTTTCTATAAATATATATTTTTTTAAAATAATAAAAAACAAAGGCCGGCCCCGGGGGATGGGGTCCCCGGGGCCATAAGTGGCCTGAGGAGGGGGGCAACTCAGCCCCCTCCTAAAGAATTTTTTTTAAAAAAAGCCCATGACCCGGGGGTTGGGGTCTCCGGGGCCGATTAAGGCCTTGGGAGGGCCACATTTTTTTTTTCATCAAAAATAATTCGGGTGCAGGCCCTGGGGGATGGGGTCGCCAGGGCCAGTAAATTAGAAAAAGAAGGGGGGCCACACAGCCCTCATTCTTAAAAAAATAAAATAAATAAAAGACCGGCATCGCGCTGGAGGCCACGCCCCCTCCTTACAGCAAACGCACCCCCTGGCCAGTTGTAAGTTGGGGAATTAATTCCCCTTCAATACTGAGGGTCCCTGAGTGCCAACTAGCCCAACAGGTATCTCCAGTATGCGCCAGGGAGCTGTGTTGGAGACAGGTGTTCTGAGCCCACCAGGTGCTTCCAGTAAGCGCCACTGCTCTGCGTTGCAGAGAGGTGGTGCAGGCCGTGCCCCTTTTTACACCTCTCTTCAATGGCGCTTACTGGACGTACCTAGTGGGCTATTTTGCCCTTAGGGATCCTCGGGATTCAAGGGGACTTAATCTCCCAACTTAAAAAATGGCCACAGGGCGTGTTTACACAGTGGGGAAGGGAGGGGACGGGGCCTGAGGTGACGTGTGCAAACACGCCCTATGGCGCGTTTTAAGTTGGGGAAACAATTCCCCTTCAATCCTGAGGGCCCCTGGGGGCTAACTAGCCCACCAGGTGCTTCCAGTAAGCGCCACTGAGCTGCGTTGCAGAGAGGTGGTCCAGGCCGTGCCACTTTTTACACTTCTCTGCAACGCAACTCTGTGGCGCTTACTGGAGGGACCTAGTGGTCTAGTTGGACCCTAGGGACACTCAGGATTCAAGGGGACTTAATCTCCCAACTTAAAAAATGGCCACAGGGCGTGTTTACACAGTGGGGAAGTGAGGGGACGGGGCCTGAGGTGACGTGTGCAAACACGCCCTGTGGCGCGTTTTAAGAGGTAGTTTTAATCCCTTGCCCTATTATATACTAGGGGCTTACAGAGGAGGTCATGCTGATCACAGGGGGACCCCAACGCATAGTGTTCCCTAGTGTATGTTGGTGTTTCCACTGTATTCTGAGTGTCTTTTAACAAAGCACTGGCTTTAGGACTGGTTAGTCAGACTCAGTTACCACCAGTATCCGTCTGAAAAAGTTGAGGGTACAGGATGATTTTGCAACAAGGCTTCTTTCTGCTCTTCTGTTTGTTCTTTCTGCACGTTATCCTTCTTCCTGCACTTTTCTTCGTCTTTGAGGACTTCTGTTGCTTTTTTCTGCATTTCTTTTTTTTCTTTCTGTGCGTTTTATCTTCTTTCCTCACATGTCCTATCTCTGTAGGCATAGTTAGAAATTAGCATTTAAAAAACCTTTGAAATTGACTGAAAAAACCATAGGTTTCAGGCATGTTATAGTTAGGATAAAAACGCAAAGAGACGATCAGGGCACTAAGAAGCCTGCACCAGTCAAACTAGTATTGTGATATGAAATAGCAAAAAAATGTGGTGCAAAGAGCCAGGGACGTGACCTTCATGCGTCCCTAATATTTGGTGTAACCCAAAAGATACAAAGAAAAAGAGTAGCTCAGCACACAACTCAAGTACATATATTGTAGACAAAAAGTATATGTCAAGATCAGTGAACATACAAGTATGTAATATATCCCAAAAGATTCATGATAAGCTTCAGTATCTTGATGATGAATTTTTCTTTATTTTGTTGGTCTCTAATCTTTCTGACACGCCGAGCGCGGATTTTGTGACGACTGACCTGTTCACACGGCCGAGGCTATCGTACCTTGATTCTTCTACCCCTATATTACACTAATATAGAGGTTGCTTCTTTGTAAATATGGAGAATTCTGAACTCTGAATATTCAATCATAGAAAAGAGAGGAAAAGAAAAAAAAGAGAGAGAAAAAATCTATTTTTACATTGGATTGTACACGCACTATTTGTGAGCCTTGAAGAAGTCCCGTTGGGACGAAACGCGTCGCGTTGGCTATGAATTGTATGCTGTACTTTTAAATCAGAAACACTTGAACAACAAAATAAAGAAAAATTCATCATCAAGATACTGAAGTTTATCGTGAATCTTTTGGGTATATTACATACTTGTATGTTCACTGATCTTGACATATACTTTTTGTCTACAATATATGTACTTGAGTTGTGTGCTGAGCTACTCTTTTTCTATGTTATAGTTAGGAATTAGCATCTAAAAAAACCTTAGAAATTCACTGAAAAAACCATAGGTTTCAGGGGCATTATAGTTAGCTGGACTTTCACTCGTACAAAACCATTGAAATTCCCCCGTTATAGTTAGTTCAGCTAACTATAACTCGCGCGCCCGCAATGCACTGCTGATGACGTCACATATTACATCACTCATGACATGGTCAGTGACATCACTCATGACATCACTGATGACATCTCAAATGACATCACTGATGACATCATCCTTGTGATAGAGTGGCAGATCTCCTCTCCCCCTAATATAACCTTTGATACACACATTCAAAATAGAAACTAAAATTTTCAAAACAATGGACATACCAATATCAGTTACAACAACCTATTCAGTAATTCTAAGATCCACATACACATCCACTCATTCACCAACAGTCCTATACAGTCACTCATACATATACTCACTCATCATATGTACTCATACACCTATACATCCTGTTACACAACGCCACTCATCCATAGTTACTCACACACATAGTCACTCATGCTAATAAAGAATCAAACATCCATTTACTTGCATATACAGTTATACACACACCACCACACTTACTTCTACAGAAACTTACACATACTTAGTCTTTTAAACAATCACTTATAGAAACACATACTTAGTCATACAGGAACTCTTTCAATCTCTCACTCTCACATATATTCACTTATATACACCAATAGTCACATATACTAGTTTAAAACATATGTAGTTACTCATAAAGACACTATTGAGACAGTCATTCACTCACTAACACACCTATGCACACACTCATCCACCCATACAGTCCTGCACACATGCTGTCTTCAACACATACAAACAGTGAGTCACTCATTCATGCACCTATGCACTACGTAATACCCCCCACCGAACCATACAGACACTCAGACACTCATACTGATAGTCAAAAAACCAACTAATAACCTATATAGACACTCATGTAGCTACTCACCAACCCATGCAGCCACTTATACACAAAGTGAGAGACTGATACAGATATTTACATATTTAAACATTACTCACTAAGCCATGTATTCACTAAGATACACTTAATCAGTCAGTTATACAATCAATTTTTCAAAAACAAGTCATCCATTTAGACACTTATATACCCATTTATTCTTCCATCGACCTTGAGATATACATATATAAAACATATGTAATTTTCAGAAAAACACACATTCATCTTGATGTAATCAAAACTGTAATACCTAGAGTATTTCCTTTAGAAATTACATATTTGAGAGGGTCTTATTTGCATCAAAATTATAGTTAGTGCTCTAAAAAACTTAAATGAGGACATATTTTCTGAGTTTTCAAATAGCAACAAAGAACTTTTAAATTATTTGTAATCTTTATGTTTTTTTATACAGTTGACCACTTGATTAAATGTTGCACCTAGGAGAGAGGATGTGATGTTACTTCCAGGGCTGCAGACTTTGCAACTGGGGAACCAGGTTGAAGTTTCTGCTTCAGCTCAACATTCTGTGATTCTGGTCAAATCACTTAATCTCCCCATGTCTACAACCAAAATGAATTTGATCTTGTGTGATGTAACCAATGCTCATGTAAAGCACTCCAATACCTGACAAGTCTGCACTATATAAAACTGCAAATACACAAAAAATAAGTGTTTTGCATACTTCTGTCATTGGGCTACATGTGGGCTACATCTGGGTGATATTTGGGCAACATTTGGGCTCTTTTGTCTCTGGTGGCCATCTTGGGAGATTTATTTGTTATGTTTCCTAATTTCCTCGTTTACTGCAGTCTCCTCAGTGGGAATACTTTCAGTTTTTTATTTTGGTTCCATCAAGAAGGCATTCAGATGTGTCACACATTTGCCATACATTCTGAATGTTAGCACTCTAGTTGCTCATTAGATCACTGTAGTAAAACTACTGCTCGCCAGAGAAGTCTGCTGCTGGTATTCAAAGTGCATGTTTCAGTCTGCATGTCAGAATTTGTTTATGAAATAGAAGAGGATTTGAGAAGTCAAAATGTGCCCTAATTTTTCTTTCTGCAGAACTAATCATAATTTCTATGGCAAAATGAACCCCCTCATTTTGTTACTTTGTAAATTAAATGTTTTAAGTGTTGCCACTTTATTCCAATCAAGATGGCTTCAGGTGTGCCATACTTTTGTCATAAGTAAGACTGTTAGCACTCTAGTTGTTCGTTAGAACACTCTGGGACATTCTGTCATTGGGCTATACTTGGGCTACATCTGTGTTGATATTTGGGCTACATTTGGGCTCTTTTGTCTCTGGTGGCCATTTTGGGAGATTTATTTGTTATGAAGTTTCCTAATTTCCTCATTTACTGCAGTCTCCTCAGTAGGAAATACTTTCAGTTTTTTACTTTGGTTCCATCAAGAAGGCATTCAGATGTGTCACACATTTGCCATAAATTCTGAATGTTAGCACTCTAGTTGCTCATTAGATCACTGTAGTAAAGCTACTGCTCACCAGGGAAGTCTGCTGCTGGTATTCAAAGTGCATGTTTCAGTCTTCATGTCAGAATTTTTTTATGAAATAGAAGAGGATTTGAGAAGTCAAAATGTGCCCTAATTTTTCTTTCTGCAGCACTAATCATAATTTCTATGGCAAAATGAACCCCCTCATTTTGTTCCTTTGTAAATTGAATGTTTTAAGTGTTACCACTTTATTCCATTCGAGATGGCTTCAGGTGTGCCATACATTTGTCATAAGTAAGACTGTTAGCGCTCTAGTTGTTCGTTAGAACACTCTGGGACATTCTGTCATTGGGCTATACTTGGGCTACATCTGGGTGATATTTGGGCTACATTTGGGCTCTTTTGTCTCTGATGGCCATTTTGGGAGACTTATTTGTTATGATGTTTACTAATTTCCTCATTTACTACAGTCTCCTCAGTAGGAAATACTTTCAGTTTTTTACTTTGATTCCATCAAGAAGGCATTCAGATGTGTCACAAATTTGCCATAAATTCAGAAAGTTAGCACTCTAGTTGCTTATTAGATCACTGCAGTAAAGCTACTGCTCACCAGGGAAGTCTGCTGCTGGTATTGAAAGTGCATGTTTCAGTCTGCATGTCAGAATTATTTAATGAAATTGAAGAGGATTTGAGAAGTCACTCAAAATGTGCCCTAATTTTTCTTTCTGCAGCACTAATCATACTTTCTATGGCAAAATGAACCCCCTCATTTTGTTCCTTTTTAAATTAAATGTTTTAAGAGTTACCACTTTATTCCAACCAAGATGGCTTCAGGTGTGCCATACGTTTGTCATAAGTAGGACTGTTAGCGCTCTAGTTGTTCTTTAGAACACTCTGGGAAGCTGCAGT
Organism: Triturus cristatus; assembly: GCF_964204655.1. Classification (NCBI taxonomy): domain Eukaryota; kingdom Metazoa; phylum Chordata; class Amphibia; order Caudata; family Salamandridae; genus Triturus; species Triturus cristatus. The sequence continues at coordinate 137,440,923 of NC_140591.1, read as the reverse complement.
AGAACACAAAGGAATCAACTGACAGTCTCTGCCCTTGTTGGATGTACATGTTTTACTGAGAATGTCAGACTTCATTCTCACATGGCTCTCAGTTTAGCTTATAGATCACCTTCCAAACCTCTGTGGGAAAAGCACGAGAAAATAGTTTTCTCTCAAACATGATTCATGATATCACAGCAGAAGGCTTTTTCACATGGTAAAATCACCATAGAACACACCACAATTCCTAAAATGAGTATGGGACCATCAGCAAATGATTTATAATGTAACTAAAGTCTTAAAACCTTCTATTAACTGCAATGCTTTTTAATGAGGTGCTATCATGTATATTGGTCCCAAGATGGCTGCCAACACTTCTTGGATGAAGTGCTGACAGCCAATCAGATCTCACGATGAGATGTGTGGTTAGGCTCCGCCCAGATATATATGTGATTTTACTTTTGATCCTCTCAGGAATTACTGAACGGATTTGCACAATTTAAGCAAAAGGCACGAGTCTGAACTGAGGACTACCTCTTTGCCAAATTTGGTGTAATTCCGTTCAGCACTTCGGGCTGTAGCTGCGTCAACATGTCCTATGGGAAAATGCATGGAGAAAACGCATTTTGGGACCCCCCTTTTTTTCTCAGCCCCCGTTTGACGAATCACCGTGAAATTTTCAGGATAGGAGCGGACCGGAGCTGGCCAAAAGTTTGGAAAATTTCGCGAAGATTCATCAATCGACGCCAACGTTATTCTAAATAGAATGTTGCGGATTTCCTATGGAAAATAGGTCCTAACTATAACTACCTACTGGCGACTGCCAGTAGGTAATATATATATATATATTTTGAGATGACAGCGTGAGTTATTATCAAGAACTCTGGTGTTATTGAGACTACGGATCCCAGAATACAAATTTTGATCATGTGCGCCCCCAGCTGTGGGCAATAAAAGGAACTGGTGATGTCATCACGAATCTCTGCCATCTATTTGTTGCCTCTCAGCCTGTGATCAAGGACGGAATGAATGTCTGAAACGTTAGGGGGAAAGTAATTGGACTTGTGCATTGAGTGACTGTGTTGCAGCCTGATGGAACTGATGTTCGCAGATGGAGAGTGCTTCCTAAAGCTTTGAGCACTTGTGGAACGGTATAAAATACTCTGCAGCTCTGCCGGGGGGGGTGCACCACCGCATGGAGTAAAAGTGGCCCGGTGGGCTCTTTATGTAAGGAGCCTCATATCGGTCCATCTGTGGGGCGTTTATTATTGTGCAACAGAGTCTGCAGTAGACACGAGGAGCCCACTAATGGCTGTATTGAATTTTACTAATTTTGAGATGGCAGCGTGAGTTATTATCAAGAACTCTGGTGTTATTGAGACTACGGATCCCAGAATGCAAATTTTGATCATGTTAGCCCCCAGCTGTGGGCAATAAAAGGAACTGGTGATGTCATCACGAATCTCTGCCATCTATTTGTTGCCTCAGCCTGTGATCAAGGACGGAATGAAAAGTAATTGGACTTGTGCATTGAGTGACTGTGTTGCAGCCTGAAGGAACTGATGTTCGCAGATAGAGAGTGCTTCCTAAAGCTTTGAGCACTTGTGGAACGGTATAAAATACTCGGCAGCTCTGCCGGGGGGGTGCACCACCGCATGGAGTAAAAGCGGCCCGGTGGGCTCTTTATGTAAGGAGCCTCATATCGGTCCATCTGTGGGGCGTTTATTATTGTGTAACAGAGTCTGCAGTAGACACGAGAAGCCCACTAATGGCTGTATTGAATTTTACTAATTTTGAGATGGCAGTGTGAGTTATTATCAATAACTCTGGTGTTATTGAGACTACGCATCCCAGAATGCAAATTATGATCATGTGAGCCCCCAGCTGTGGGCAATAAAAGGAACTGGTGATGTCATCACGAATCTCTGCCATCTATTTGTTGCCTCTCAGCCTGTGATCAAGGACGGAATGAATGTCTGAAACGTGTAAGGCAAAGTAATTGGACTTGTGCATTGAGTGACTGTGTTGGAGCCTGATGGAACTGATGTTCGCAGATGGAGAGTGCTTCCTAAAGCTTTGAGCACTTGTGGAACGGTATATATATATATATATATATATATATATATATATATATATATATATATATATATATATATATATATATGTATATGTATGTGTGGCGCTTCACTTTAGAGCAACCTGTTTTTTGGATATATATATATATATATATATATATATATATATATATATATATATATATATATAATTTCCACAGTCCAAGAAATATGCGGGGATTGCATAGACCAGGAACAGACCACTCCGTGACAAAAAAATAAGTGCTTTTATTCCTCAAAGAGACAGCAGCATGACGCGTTTCGACCGGGGAACCCGGTCTTGATCACATGACATGAGCAAAGACCATAGAGTTTAAATACAGTGCGGTTGGCCACCAAAACACCTCCCACTCGGTAGTGGAAATGGAGAAAATACTAGCGCAAATAGCTAAAGCCTACAATGCAAGTCCTAATATCACAAAGAAGGCAATCTGATATTTCGAAACAGAATTGAAAGTGGTTAAAATGTAACTACATAAAAAATGTCAGCGTATAAATATATAAATATATAAATATATGGAACTAATTATCACGCTAATTCTGAAACATTTTAAGGGAAGTAAAAAAATATAATATGATGAAGGGCACGTGCCCATAGACTGCCGATGGTGAATAGTAAAGGAGATTGCAATGTAGACCTAAAAATAAATGCAGGTCAAATATATTCAGCCAGCAAGACAAAACACTGTAAATAAATAAAGTACATAAATGCAATAAGAAATCGAATATTAATTCATAATTGATTAAAAATGGACACCTATAAACAAACAAGTGCAAAACTATCAAGTGCAGGACAATGTGCAAACAATCCTATGGAATGAATTCCAGAGCATTGGCAAAGAATTTCATATGTAAAGAAAGCAAAAAACATAATCTTGTCACTAATAACAGAAACCAATTACTTTCAATACAATCCATTTAGACAAGACACAATAACTAAAGAGAGCAACAGGATTAACAGGATTAACAATAAATCCTGTCAAACAGATTAATTCAGCAATCTGATACCATATATTAAATCTGTTCTCTATGGAATAAACATTAACCAAATCCCCACACCCCATCTCTACCGAGAATAAAACTGTTAAAACCAGTAAGTAAAACCAGCTAAAAGAACTATAAAGAAAAAGGCATAAAAGGACCAGGATAAAAGTTCACACCAGTAGAAAAAAGAGATCTAAAATCCAGTAAATATAAGTATAAAAGGATAGTAGCAGCGATCAAAAAGCAGTTAATTCATAAAAGGGCTCTCCAATAAGAAAACATAAGCTGAGAAAAGAACAATACAGTAGAGCCTATAAAAAATTATAAAGGTCTTCCCTAGTATTCAGTCCATTTGGAATCTTCGTGTCCAGAAGTAGAATATAATGACTTTCCAACGGTCTAAGTCTTCTCTCTGTCTCCTCCTCTTTTAGAGGATGGGACTGCATCAATAACAAAATAGCTAAGATCTTTAAAGTTATTTTGATGGACCAATTTAAAATGACGCGCCACAGGATAACTAGAGTCGGAGTTAACAATAGCTCTTAGGTGTTGCAAGATTCGATTAAAACTTAAAGCTTGGTACTCCCAATATATATATATTTGTGTATATCTGCATGCGTCAAACTAATCACGATTTCCCATTGTAGGTGACCCCCACAGTTTGATCCGCATCTATGTCACCCCCTAAAAATGCTGTCTAGAGATGCCACTGACAGGTTGAAATGGGTAAGCAGAAGATGGTTTGCATGTTGAAAATTTGGAAAAATGTTTTTGTATATTGTAGGGGTTCAAAACTTAACACTAAATGCTAAGCTTTCTGCTAGAGCTCTGTGTTTATCCTGATCTGAGTCATGGACTGCATGCCAGTTCTGAGTCACCCACGTAATGCTTACAAGGCACCTCTATGTTGACATTCACTATGAAATAATATTTAAGTAATTAACCCCTATTAAACTCACATTAAGTACCTCTATCTTGATCTGCTGCATGCACTGGGCCCTATTAGTGAGACGTCCACAGAGCGCTCACAATGCTACCCTCATTTTGATTGCGCCATGATATGTCAGTATTAAGACATTTACTCAGCCCCCATGATACACACCTATTCTGAACTACAACATGAACAGATAACCCGCTGTACCTCACATACTCCAGTACCAGTCACACAGTTCAGAATGTCTATGCAGCCTTTGCAGAGATTTGTGTGTGACCAACAGATCAGAAGTTCCAGTTCGAATACAAAAGCTCAAGATTTAATGTACCTCCTACAGGAATCTGAAGGTAACCTATGAGTCATAGTTTCACGCCTGACTAACATAGTTCAAGGGGTTAAAGGCTGTGCCTCAGAGATATGATTTTCTTTGCAGGTCACATATTCCAATGACAGTTGTACAGTTGAGGGGGCTTATGTGGCTGTGGCAGAGATCTATGTAAGACCTAAAGAGCACTTGTATCTGGATGTCATTTAGGGATTGCAGCTGCGACCCCTGGCTTGCACTTTGCGACCCCTCCAAAAAGTCTTATCAGGGATGTGGCCCACTGGCTTAGTTTGCTCACTAAATATTAGGACAAGTATGATGCCCACCACTTTCAATTATTTTGTGGGCAATTTAACATAGTCGTAATCTAAAATACACATTTGTGTTGATATTTTTATCATGTAATTATTATGGAAATTCAGCAGTGTCAATTACTGTGATGTCATCAAGGCACTTCCTGTGATGATTCAGGGTCAAAAACATGATATTTTATGCAAAAGAACAAACTACGGCTGACCATAAGTTAAGCACTTTAAATCCCAAATTTTTAGTTAGAAATTCAGTTCCTGTGCACAAATCTTCCAGGAGCACGCCGTAGATCGACTCCACTGGAGACCAGTTGAGCTTCCTGCACTTTGCTGTTACTTGTTCCGAGGACGGGTTGGGGACAGTGGATTCCTAGAGTATTGGAATTCTTTGAAACTTGTGTGCTCGTATCACGGAGCCGCGTCACTCTGGTCACTCTGGTCACCTGTATTTTACAGCTACCCATGCTGTCGTGGTGATCCTTCCTGTTTCTAACTCGAATATTAGACGAAGCCGCATTATTTTCTTACCATTGCCTTGAAGAAGTTCCAGTGTGGAACGAAACGCGTTGGCTGCGAGTCTTTTTACAAGAAAATTAAAAGAATACTTCAAAAATATTGTTTGGACCTGGACTTTTTACTGGTGCACCTTCCTCTTCTGCTCTATCAAAAACATGATATTGTTTCCTGTGATGCCATTAAGGTCAAAACGTACGTGCGGTCACTTCCACTACAGCTGCCATCAACATCCATGAACATATAGTTTCAGTCCAAGAAAGGTGGATAAGCTTCTAGATGCTCCTGCTACAGAAATCTGTATATAAGCCAGGTTTGACTTGAAACTGGCTCATCTCGCCACTCCTCCGTCCCAGGTTAAAACATGTGAACAAGGAGAAGGGTTGATCATACTGGGCCGGCATAGACAAGCATGTTAGCCCTTTAGTTAAAAACAAATAAATATTATTGCTTACCTAAGTAGCCTTTTATCAGCTTTCTTTAATTTGTTGGCAGGATCATTAATGCATTTAATCTAAATCCTGTTCTGTACCCCATAGCTGCTCAGCTTGTACTTGACTGTTAGCCAACAGAACTGTGCTTTTTGGAATTTGTAGTCTTGCTTTTCATTGTAAGCATGTGCTCAAAACTTACGGTAAGCTGTTGGATACAATATTTACTGACAGGGTGAGCACTGATCAGCACTGGTGAAGAGTGGTAGCATGCTCCTCCTATCACCAGCAGTCTGCCCTTGCATGGAGGTTGAACTATACAACCAGTGGACCTCCCCAGTTCTCACCACCACAACAATACAATAGCACCTCAGGTGCCTTCCGTTCTTGCCAGGTAGGATGAAGAGAGCACCCTTACAGCCTCATTCACTTCTTAACTCTATAGGTGACTGTCGGGTATGAGGCAAATCCTCAGCTCCAGGTGCAACCTGTGGGCCAGGGATGGACAGTAGAAAACTCAAGGGACCCCTACAATGAATATAAAAGTCTTCCCTCTTCCAAAGACCTTTTGCCTTCCAGGAAAGTCTTGATGATGTCAATGGATCGCCAGGAGCTGATGTGGGACAGACAGTCAATCCTTCTCTCCATGCTTATGTATAGTTCTTTCCTGGTGCCCATCAGTCAACAGGGCCTTCACAGAGCAAGCCTGTGTCAGTAATATTACAGACATTCACTCAAGGAATGCCCTTGCAAAGAGATGGCTCCAGGCTTGATGTGCCAGAACATATCTTACTCTAACATTTACCAGGGGCAGATTCCAGACTACTCACAACCCTGTCTATAGCTAAGAATTCCAGAAATCTAATTGCAAGACCGTCCAGTTAGTACAGAAGCCCCAGTGTCACTTCCCTCTTCAGATATCGTGCAACGCAAATAACAAGAAAGGCTAAGGGTGCTGTTAAGACAATCCCATACAGGCCCATCATTACTCTTTGCCTTCAATCTTGCATATAAATAGGCGTACGTGGGGCTTGGCCTCATCCTTTTGTTCAATTCTGTTAAACAGTCCTAGCCGAAAGAGACAAGAAAGACACCTCTGTTTTTTTCTCCCTTTCCCCCCAAAAATCAATCATTGGCAATGCCAAAAGGTCAAGTTTTGAAATGCTAATACAAATAAACACAAGCAAGAACAAATGTGCACTTCTGCTTACTTATGTTTACACGTGTTAGCACTTTAACAGACGACCTATTGGCATTGTAAAAGTTCGCTTTATTAGGTTCACAAAATGCCACAAAAGGAAACTTGCTGATTAAGTGTTGTAAATACAGGGGCTTGGTAACTTCATGGGTTCAGTGAGGGCTGAGATGTTGCAAGTGCAGGGGTTCAACCATCATGCATGTAACATATGATGTTTTTAATTGCTGGCTCCCCAGAGTGCTACCTGTCCCAATGTGGTCCTCCATGGGGGGATTCTGTGCTCATGCACCTACCTGTACTGTTTGACCATGGAAGAAAGTGGCACAGCTCAGCCTAGCTGTAGAGGCAGGTTGCGGGTAGTATCTGGCTTGTGGTGGCTCACACACAAGTGGTCTCCATTGCATCCAGGTTGCAATATTCAGGGTAGAGATTGTGGAGAGGGCAAGTAGCTTTTGATTTCATGTTGTGGGTGGTAGACCATATGTAACAGATTTGGCCTGCTGAGAGGGCACACTGTATTACTTTTAAAGATGGCCACCACATTCAGTACTGGTCTTGATGGCAGTGGCCATCTCAAAATGATATATTCCGTAGGGTTGGGCAAAGGATAGAAACAGAAGAGGATCAAAGACAGCGCAACAATGTCACTGCCAACATACAATATGTTAGATTCGGCAATGAGGAGAGGTGAGAAGACCAAATAACATTTGGAGAGGGACCACTTTGTGTCCCAGTCATCAACTAAATTTCCGATATTTTAAATATCCACAAAAGGCAGAGGGGTAATCCCAAAATGTGATGGACAGTCCAATAAGCTCTGTCTCTGGCCACAGACAGTTTTTAGTTGCACGAGTAAACTTTCAACAAAAACAAAGAGAATCTAAAAACAACACTTTAGCTAATGTGGCCAATGCCTTTAACAGCTGCACTAAAAGCATCAAAGCTCCTCACACACTTCCTGCTTTTTCTGTCTGTTGTTTGGGTGTATGTTACCTACGCCTGTTGGGTGTAGATAACTGTTTATTAGTTTCTTTTGTGTGTGTTTAATTATCACACAGTTATCCTCATGCTTGCTTCAGCAGTCCATTTAGTTCACTTGAAATGTTACTGCGAGAGCAGCTGTGCCCAAGCCCGCGCCCAACGCAGGTTTTGCGTTTTTATTATCTTGCTGCTGCAGGGTCCTGCTTTAGCACTGGTGTTTTTTCCTATAGTATTTCTACCTTAATTGGCAGGTCCTGGTCTTTACTTTGCCGAGTGAGAAGGGCGGAGTTCGGGTTGCCCAGTTCACTTAGTCCGCATTTGCTTCTTGTGGTCTGGCCTATCAATTATGGCAGAATTGCGTGATCCTGTTACTAAACATACAAGCAAAGAACAGGAAGCAATTGTGATATCCAGGAAGATTCTCATTTTTGATATTTTTCTGGATCCTGGTTGTGAAGAAATGCAGCGATGAGCACACACATCCTCCTCATGCAGATTGCCCATTTATTGAATCAGAGGAGAATGCTGCTAATGTCCATGCATATCTCCATTCAATGGCTGCTTTAGAAATTATGATAAGCACTGGGGTAGCTTCAGCACTACAAACTAAAGGTTGACCCCTCCTTATACAATCAGCCTAGATGGCAGTCAGAGCCAGACATGGACAATGTGGAAAAGGAACAAGGAATTGGCAGGACCCACATTCAAGGGGCAGATCTGGAAGCAGCCTTCCAGCCTGTGAGACAACTTAGCGTTTTCAAACATTTAGCCAGGAAAGGAAGAAGATGATTTTTCCCAGCACTATCAGCAGAAGGAACCAGAGAAACTTCCTGTTCACAACACTGTGCATACATTTTTGTCCAGAGAATGGAAGGAAGTGTAAAAGCCCAACTTTTCCATATGTCTTTCCAGAATGTATCCTTTGGAAAGGTTTAATGAGGAGTTCCCTTCTGGTGTGAAGGTGGACTCCATCATGGCTGGTTTATGTTTGCAAGTGATGGAACGTAAAAGTTGGAAAGCGGTTGCCTCTTTCAATTCTCACTTTCAAAGAAGATTTACGACAATTGTTTTTGATATAACACATGTAAACTAGTTAAGTAAAAAAACATGAGATTTCGTACTGCATCGTAAAAGAATGCAGAAGAGTTTTGGAACATGTATTTGTGAAAATGTAACGGAGGGAGAAACAATGGAAATTTACTTATGCCTGATCACGTATTTGAGAAACTAAATAATAACTAACATTGAAAATGTACTGAGGCTATTTTCAAAATGTGTTAAATTAAAGTAATACCTACCTAATGAAACACCTGAAATGATAAAATATTGAACTCCCGCGCTCCCCGCCTCCCCGCAGACCCTCCCTCCCGGCTCCCCTCTTAAGGGGACCCTCTCCTCTGCCCCAGGTGTGACCACTGTGCCCTCGGCCTGGTCGCCCCCACTCCTCCCGCCTGCTCCTCACCTGCTGGGCCTCCTGCTGCCGCCTGCCGCCTGAGCCACCACAGGGCCGCCGAGCGCTGCCCCAGCCACCACAGGGCCGCCGAGCGCCGCCCCAGCCGCCACCGAGCCCCCAGGTTCCCGCCGCTTCCCACGTGAGCCCGCCCCCCCGCCCGCCGATTGGATCCCGCGCTCCCCGCCTCCCCGCAGACCCTCCCTCCCGGCTCCCCTCTTAAGGGGACCCTCTCCTCTGCCCCAGGTGTGACCACTGTGCCCTCGGCCTGGTCGCCCCCACTCCTCCCGCCTGCTCCTCACCTGCTGGGCCTCCTGCTGCCGCCTGCCGCCTGAGCCACCACAGGGCCGCCGAGCGCCGCCCCAGCTGCCACAGGGCCGCCGAGCGCCGCCCCAGCCGCCACCGAGCCCCCAGGTTCCCGCCGCTTCCCACGAGACCCTGCCCCCCCGCCCGCCGATTGGATCCCGCGCTCCCCGCCTCCCCGCAGACCCTCCCTCCCGGCTCCCCTCTTAAGGGGACCCTCTCCTCTGCCCCAGGTGTGACCACTGTGCCCTCGGCCTGGTCGCCCCCACTCCTCCCGCCTGCTCCTCACCTGCTGGGCCTCCTGCTGCCGCCTGCCGCCTGAGCCACCACAGGGCCGCCGAGCGCCGCCCCAGCCGCCACAGGGCCGCCGAGCGCCGCCCCAGCCGCCACCGAGCCCCCAGGTTCCCGCCGCTTCCCACGAGACCCCGCCCCCCCGCCCGCCGATGGGATCCCACGCTCCCCGCCTCCATGCAGACCCTCCCTCCCGGCTCCCCTCTTAAGGGGACCCTCTCCTCTGCCCCAGGTGTGACCACTGTGCCCTCGGCCTGGTCGCCCCCACTCCTCCCGCCTGCTCCTCACCTGCTGGGCCTCCTGCTGCCGCCTGCCGCCTGAGCCACCACAGGGCCGCCGAGCGCCGCCCCAGCCGCCACAGGGCCGCCGAGCGCCGCCCCAGCCACCACCGAGCCCCCAGGTTCCCGCCGCTTCCCACGAGACCCCGCCCCCCCGCCCGCCGATTGGATCCCGCGCTCCCCGCCTCCCCGCAGACCCTCCCTCCCGGCTCCCCTCTTATGACGCCCCCAGAGCGACCGCGCAGCGGTCGCGCGCAGCGGGAGCACCGAATGAGCGCCGAAGGTGCACCAAAGGTAAGCCCGTCTGCGCCCGTCCGCGCCTGGACCGCACCCAGCACAAGAACCCCTGGCCCCCGCAGAGGCCACCCCACCCGCCGGACTTACGATGCCGCAACCCTCAACGCACTCAACACCGGCCGAACCCCCGGGTGCTACCGAGCCACTCCGAGACGCACCCACGGACCCTTCAGCTGCCGCACCTGCAAGTTCACCTGCATCCGGACCCGCCCCACACCAGCACCCGCCAAGCCGAACACCAGCAGCAACCACCTCAAGTGCATCCTGCTCAACACCCGCTCCGTCCACAGACACGCCGTTCAACTCTGGAGCCTCCTCGACACCACAGCTCCCGACGTTGCCTTCCTCACGGAAACCTGGATGAACGACTCCTCAGCGCCTGACATCGCCATCGCCATCCCAGAGGGCTACAAGATCATCCGGAGAGACCGCGACAACCAGACTGGAGGAGGCATCGCCATCATCCACAGGGACACCATCCGTATCTCGACCAACGCCGACAACACCCTGACAACCGCCGAACACCTGCACTTCCAGATCCACAACGACCCCAAGACCACCCTCAGAGGCACCCTGATCTACCGACCCCCGGGACCACGCACTCAATTCAGCGAAGACATCGCCGACTACATCAGCCCGCACGCCCTCCCCTCTGCCGACTACATCCTCCTCGGGGACATCAACTTCCAGCTGGAGAACAACAACGACCGCAACACCACCACCCTGCTTGACAACCTCGCCACCCTCGGACTCAAGCAGCTGGTGACCACCCCCACCCACCTCGCCGGACACACACTTGACGCCGTCTTCTCGTCCAGCAAAGACATCTCCTTCAGCCACGCCACAGGACTCCACTGGACGGACCACAGCTGCATCCACTTCACCTTCAAAAGAACCACGGTCCACCACCACCAGCAACAGGCTGCACGAAGAAGATGGAACAAGATCACAGCCGAACAACTCACCGCATCCCTGAGCCAGCACCCTCCCGCCAGCTCACCGAACCCCAGCCAAGCCGCCGACAACCTCACGAAATGGATCTCCACCTGCGCGGACGAGCTCGCCCCTCTGAGGACCCCACCCAGCAGACCCGGAAGCAAGAAGGCCCCGTGGTTCACCGACAAACTCAAGAGCTCCAAGAAGAACTGCCGAGCCCTCGAGAAAGCCTGGAGAAGAGACCCAACGCCGGACAACATGACTACCCTCAAGCTCGCCACCCGAATGCACCATCAACTGATCCACGCCACCAAGAAAACAGCATTCAAGGACCGGCTGGACAACAACGCACACAACAGCAAGGAACTCTTCAACATCGTCAGAGAGCTCTCCAACCCCAACGCCGGAACCAACGACATCACCCCATCGCAAGACCTCTGCAACTCCCTCGCCTCCTACTTCCACAACAAGATCGCTGACATACACAACAGCTTCAGAACACAACCAACGCTCCCCACGACCAAACCAACGCCCCCCACCACCACCCTCAACGCCTGGACACCGATCAACCTCGAAGACACCATCAGCACGATGAACTCCATCCACTCCGAATCCCCAACCGACCCCTGACCTCACCACATCTTCAACAAGGCCGACGCTGTCATCGCACCCCACCTGCAGGACATCATCAACACCTCCCTCGACACCGCCACCTTCCCTGAGAGCTGGAAGCACGCCGAACTCAGCGCTCTACTAAAGAAACCAACGGCGGACCCCACCGAACTCAAGAACTACCGCCCCATCTCGCTCCTCCCGTTTCCAGCCAAAGTCATCGAGAAGACCATCAACAAGCAACTGGCAGCCTTCCTCGAGACGACTGGTTCCCTCGACCCTTCCCAGTCAGGCTTCCGGGCCAACCACAGCACCGAGACCGCCCTCATCACCGCCACCGACGACATCCGAACCCTGCTGGACAACGGAGAAACAGCGGCCCTCATCCTCCTGGACCTCTCCGCGGCCTTCGACACTGTCTGCCACCGCACCCTAGTGCAGCGCCTCAGCAACGTCGGGATCGAGGAGAAGGCACTGGAATGGATCATCTCCTTCCTCACCGGAAGGACACAGAGAGTCCGCCTGCCCCCGTTCAGATCAGAAGCCACGGAAGTCATCTGCGGCGTCCCTCAGGGCTCCTCGCTCAGCCCCACCCTCTTCAATGTCTACATGAGCCCCCTTGCGGCCATCGCACGCCAACACAACCTGAATATCATCTCCTACGCCGATGACACCCAGCTGATCCTCTCCCTGACCAACGACCCCGCCACCGCCAGAGCCAACCTGCACGAAGGGATGAAAAACGTGGCCGAGTGGATGACGACCAGCCGCCTGAAACTGAACACAGACAAGACGGAAGTCCTCATCCTGGGCTCCTCACCCTCCGCCTGGGACGACTCCTGGTGGCCCCCCGCCCTGGGCAACGCACCCAAACCGACAGACCACGCACGCAACCTGGGCTTCATCCTGGACTCCTCCCTCTCCATGACCAGACAAGTCAACGCCGTCTCCTCGTCCTGTTTCAACATCCTGCGCATGCTACGTAAGATCTTCCGGTGGATCCCCACCGAGACCAGGAAAACGGTCACCCAGGCCCTCGTCACCAGTCGACTGGACTACGGCAACGCCCTCTACGCCGGTACCACCGCCAAGCTCCAGAAGAGACTCCAGCGGATCCAGAACGCCTCGGCGAGACTCATCCTCGACGTCCCCAGACGAACTCACATCTCCAGACACCTGAGAGACCTGCACTGGCTCCCGATCAACAAAAGAATCACCTTCCGGCTCCTCACCCACGCACACAAAGCCCTACACAACCAAGGCCCGACCTACCTCAACAGCCGCCTCAACTTCTACGCTCCCAAACGCCACCTCCGCTCGACCAGTCACGCCCTCGCAGCCGTCCCCCGCATCCACAGAGCGACAACAGGAGGAAGATCCTTCTCCCACCTGGCCGCCAAGACTTGGAACGCCCTCCCCACCGACCTACGCTTGACCCAAGACCACCTCTCCTTCCGGAAGAAGCTCAAGACCTGGCTGTTCGAGCAGTAGCGGACCCCCCCCCCCTAGCGCCTTGAGACCCTCCGGGTGAGTAGTGCGCTTTATAAATGCCTATGATTGATTGATTGATTGAACTCAAAGATGATTGAATATTATGAAGATTTGCAGTTTCCTTTAGTATTGTGTGATAAAAACGTATATTTTAGAATGACATGTTAATATATGTTGAAAAAATGATAAATACGCAGATGATTATTTTGGTAGTGCTTAATACTGATATATAATCTATAAAGAAGAATGATGATTGAACTTAATTAAGGAGACGAAATGAAATTAATAATGTGTGTTTTATAATAATCATAATGTGGTAATGATTCAGCAAAAATTAATGTTGGCCTTAGATGCTTTTCTGTTTTCTTCCTGCTCAAAAGGTAAAATCTACTTGAAGTAGTCATTTTAGATACTGTGAGAACTTTTCGTGAACTTTCTTTCCGGTGCTCTAGGACAAAGGACTCACTTTTGATTCAGCAACACTTTTGACAGAAATGTATCGATAAAATTACAAACCCAGAGAGAGCGTCTGGGAATGGACAGACTGTGAACAAAGTGAAATTTCTTACTTCCAAGGAAAGGATGGAAATATAAAATAATTGAATTTGATAATTTTGCAAAAAGGATTACTTAATGCTTCCAGATTTTTTAGTGAGGTATTGATCACACCATGAGCAGCGCACTGTGGCCAACCAATGGAAACCATATGAGATGACAAAAAGGATATTAGTGCGCGTAAACTGTAAACTTTTGGAAGTATAATTACACTCTTGGAGGAGGAGTTGGGCTGGCTGTCATTTTTCTATTTGCCTGCCTTGCATGCTGTCGGACTGAACTCTGATTTCCCTGTAATTCCAAACCATTGAACTGAACTTTCCTGAACTGACTTGAACCTGCACTTTGCCAGCTGGCAAAGTGTGCAGGAAATAACCTTTCAACTAAAGAGTTTACTGACTCCTTTCTGTGGCACATTGTGCTTCAGTTCTGCAAAAATATCCAAGTCCCTGTTACTTTGGAGTACCTAAGATTGAAATAAGTTATGTTATGGGCTCAGTGAGTGTGAATGATGTAATTGAAGAAATTGTAGTGGGATAAAAATGCTGCCCAGTTTCCGCTGCATCACAGGGATCAACAATTTTAGAGGCTGCCTCTCCATCTGATTATGTAGACAAGAAGGCTGTTGGAGAGATCAAAAGATCATATTCTGTATCTAATTTTTCCATTCACACCAACACTTACACCACTTATGTCGTTCATATTCTTTTTAGCGATTTGATTGAACACCAGTACTGTCGATCATGGAACAACAAGTAGTATTCTGTTTTGGACATTACTTTTGATTCACATTGTGCAGCAGGTGCTGCACCTGGACCAGCGGTGGCAGCTTCCCTCAAATATGGGTGCACGAAAACAACTCACAAAAATTCCTCTTTATGCACTTGCCATTCACAGCGGTAAAAAATATAGGGCCATCAGCTGGAATAGATGGTGAATGAATCAGCAGAAGACCAGAATTTGATGACACCTAAGGGGTCATTTTTCAAATGTGGCATAGGCTCCAGGTGGCTTTTGATTCCAGGGCTTAGAATCAGCCCTTTCGGTGGAGGTATTATGGCTGAGGGCCCCTCTTTCTGACAAGACCCAGGTCCAGTCTCTTTCACTCCCTTCTGTCGGTGGAGCATACAGAACTTTTTGGCTTTTGGGACACTTCAGGATCAGATGCTTGGGTTCTTGGAACAGTTTGCCAAGGTTGCAAGATACAGCTCCTCTCGACATTTACTACTCAATGCGCTCTACACAGGCAAGCCCTTCTTCAAGGGATTGAAGATGTTTTGGCTAAAACAGCAATCTAGCAGGTTTCACATAGGAAGCAGAGGCTAGACTGCTGTTATATCCTGTTTCTAATTCAGAAAACAATAGTGGAATTCTGCCCATTACTGGTCCTGAGGGAGATTGGTGCCCACATTCCCCATGTACATTTAAAAGCTGTAAATAGAAAGCCACCTTACTGGTTGTACAAATGGTTGTTCAATTGCATCTCCATAGCTGCAAAGTGTTGTACACCATCGCTTTGCTTTTCACTTACTCAGGCGTTGCAGTCTAGTACTTGTAATTCCACTTTTAACATTGTTAAGTATCTGCTAAAAAGCCTCAGAATGTAAACTGTTATTCATGAAAAAGCCAGGTCAACCTTTTAAAAAGCCATACCTGTTGGCATGGGGCACCACATATGCTATGGACCCTCTTGGCACCTATTCCACCTTCTTTCTGTTCTTCTCTGTTCGATTTCATGTAGTGGAATTTTTCGTGATAAAGCCGTTAGAACAGCAGTTTTCAGCAAATCACAGAGGGAGATGCAGATACCCTGTTGCAGGTAAATAAATGCAAATATGTTATGTTATGTTATATTAATGTAACTTATTGAGTGCACAAATACCCGAAGGTGTCTTGGCGTTAAAAACTAAAGAAAGCCCTAAAGATCAGGAGCTTAGTTCTGGATTAGCCATGTTTTAAGACCCTTTATAAATGAGGCTAGTGAACTCGCAGATCTGGTATGCATTGGAAGCGTATTCCATAGTTTGGCCGAGTCGTAACCAGCGCTTCGGCCCTCCAGCTAGAGGTGCGAATCCTGGGAATCATCATAAGCCTGGCACCAGTAGAGCATAACTGTCTGCCAGGATGATGCCAGGAGAAGATATTTTTTAGGAACACAGGTCCCGTATTGTTCAAGGCCTTATAGGCTAAGCATAGTGTCTTAAACTTGACGCGATTTGCTACAGGAAACCAGTGAAGGCTCCGGATTTCCTCAGAAACTGACCCCTACTTAGGGAGATTTAATAGGTGTCTTGCGGCTGCATTTTGTACCAACTGCAGTTTTATTAATGTTGTTTCTGCATATTCTGATACAGTCCGTGGCAATAATCTAACTTTGATAGCACCAGTGCAGTTACAACCATCCTCCTAGAATTGATAGGGATATACAGAAGAACCTTCTTCAGTTTCTTAATCAAATAAAAAGTGGCAGAAACAGTATCATTAGTTTGCTGAGAGTAAGCTAGTTTGTTATCATTCAGTACCCTGAGATTTTCTGCTTTTTCTACTGGTTTTGGCAATTCTCCCATCTCGACAGGCCACTAAAGGTCATCCCATCTAGGTTGGAGATTACCAAAGATCACTATTTTGGTTTTCTCAGAATTAAGTCTAAGACAATGCTTACCCATCCAACTGTTAATTTCTAGCATCTCACTGTCAATAAATCTGTGTTTTGTACAGGGAAGTAACCAATAAAACCGAGTAGGGTGTCAAATATTCACACCAAACACCTAGTACTAAAAAAGAATTCAGTTTACCGTGAACACATCATTCCTAATTGCAAAAAAAAAGTTTTTATTTGGTAATAGAAAAATGCAAAAAAGATTTTGGATACAAATTATTAACTTACCCTGGGAGATCAAACTTCACTATTTATCCTGTCCCTCCAGTCACTGTTCCTCATGTCAGTTATCAGAGACAGCCCACATGCTAGGGATGGAAGGCACATAGCGCTATGGAAGCCCGCTTGTACCTCTCTACACCATGTAAGGGAAATCGGCTAAACACACTGCTATTAGCTGCCCTGAAGTGTTCAAAGCCTTCCACCCCTTAACAGGCATTAGCAAAGCCAATTGGTCTTGCCTATGTCAGAGCTATTAGCTTTACAAATGTCTTTTATCCATGATGTACAGCATCATATTTGCTGTCCAGCATGGCTAAAAGTTAGTGGTGTGGCATAGAGTAAAGTGACATAGAGGAGAGTTGAGTGGTGTAGAGTAGAATGGAATTGAGTGGCATAGAGTTGAGTGGCGTAGAGTGGAGTGGTGTAGGGTAGTGTGGTGGAGAGTAGAGTAGAGTGGAGTAGCATAGAGTGGGGTAAAGTGGAGTGGCATATAGGAAAGTGGTATAGAGTAGAGTAGGGTAGAGTGGAATGTAGACTGGAGTGGTGTGGAGTGGCATGGAGTCAAGTGGTACAGAGTGGCGTACAGTAGAGTGCATAGAGTAAATTGGTGTAGAGGGGAGCGGTGTAGAGTTCAGTGGGATAGTGTAGTCTAGTATACAGTGAGGTGGGTATGGAGTAGAGTGATATGGAGTAGAGTGGTGTAGAATAGGGTGGCATGGAGTTGAGTGGCCCAAAGTGGAGTGGCGTAGAGTAGAGATGACGTAGAGTAGAGAGGCGTAGAGTGGAGGGGTATAGAGTGGCACAGAGTAGAGTGGCGCAGCAAAGAGTATAGTAGAGGGGCATAGAGTGGGGTGGAATGTAGTAGAGTGCTGTGGAATGTCAAAGAGTAGAGCAGAGTGGTGTGGAGTGGTGTGGTGTATATTAGAGTGGAGTGGCATAGAGTAGAGTAGAGCATAGACTGGAGTGAAGGGGTATGGAGTGAAGTGGCATAGAGCTGAGTACTGCAGAGTGTTGTGGAATAGATTGGTATGGAGTGAAGTTGCATAGAGTGGTGTGGTGTAAATTGGTATAGAGTGGGGTGGGGTACAGTGGTGTGGAATAGAGTGGAGTGGCATAGATTAGAAAGGGCAGTACAGTGGGGTATAGTACAGTGAAGTGGCATAGCACAGAGTGGTATAGAGTAGAGTGGGGCAGAATAAAGTGGCTTAGAGTGGAGTGGCGTTGAGTGCATTATAGTGGCATTATGTGAAGTGGAGTGGAGTAGCATAGAGTGGAGTTGTGACAGTGGTGTAGACAGGAGTGGAGTGGCTTAGAGTAGAGTGGTGTAAAGTAGAGTGGCATGGAGTAGAGTAAAGTAGAGTGACAGAGTAGAGTGTCATTGAGTAGAGAAGCGTGGAAAGGGGGTAGTGGTATAGAGTGGAGTGGCATAGAGTGGAGTGGCATAAAGGGGAGTGGCACAGAGTGTAGTGGTGTAGAGTGAAGAGGCATAAAGTGGCGTAGCGTAGAGTGCAGTGGCATAGAGTAGAGTGGCATAGAGTGAAATGGCTCAGAGTGCCGCACTATGCCATTGTGTGAAGTGGAGTAACATAGAGTGGGGTGGAGTAGAGAAGCATAGAGTAGATTGGCATAGATTAGAGTGGTGTGGATTGGATATAGTGAAGTGGTGTAGAGTGGCATAGAGTGGAGTGCAGTAGACTGGCATGGAACAGATTGCTATAGAGTGGAGTGGTGTAGAGTAGATTGGCATAGAGTGGGGTGGAGTACAGTGGTGTATAGTAGAATGTGGCATACAGTGGGGTATAGTAGAGTGAAGTGGTGTAGAGTAGAGTAGCATAAAGCGGAGTGGAATTGAGAGCATTAGAGTGACATTGTGTGGAGTGGAGTGGCATAGAGTGGAGTAGCGCAGAGTAGTGTAGCCTGGGGTAGAGTAGAGTGGATTGGAGTAGAGTGATGTAAAGTAGAGCGGCATGGAGTAAAGGGGTATAGAGTACAGTGGCATTGAGTGGAGTAGCGTGGAGAGGCATGAAGTGGCATAGAGTGGAGTGGAGTAGAATAGAGTGGCATGAAGTGGAGTGGCACACAGGACCAGACTGACCGTAGCGGGTACCTGGCGTATCCCTTAGGAATTGCCAGGGTGGGGGCCGGGTTTGGCATAGAGTACATTGGCATAACGTAGAACAGAGTGGCATAGAGTGCAATGGTGTAGAGTGTCTGTAGAATGTCTGTTGGACTTGGCCCTTTTTGGCTAAAGTTCCCTTCTGACATGGTGTTGCCAACTTGGATGCTTTGGGCACTTTGCCACTGCTGACCAGTGTCAAAGTGCAAGTGCTCCCTGTGTAAATGTAATGGTGATTGTTTGTCCATGATTGGTATGTTTGCCTTACTAGTAAAGTCCCGAGTGAAGTGCACTATGTGTGCCAGGGCTGGTAATGCAAATGCTACTAGTGAGCCTGCAGCACTAATTTGTGTCACCCACACAAGTAGCCTTAAAGAGAGAACTCAGGCCTGCCACTGCAGTGCCTGCGCGCAGTTTGTTAAACTGACATGTTGTCCTGACAAGTGCAACCACTTGCCAGGCCTTACCCTTCCCTTTCTATACACATCAGACACCCCTATGGTAGGTCCAAGGTAGCCCCTGGGCAGGGTGCAGTGCATGTGAAAGGTAGGACATGTACTAAGGTGTGTACCATGTCCTGACAGTGAAATAATCTCCATTTCTTTTTTCACTGTTGAAAGGTCATCTTGCCCATAGGATAGAATGGGGAGGCTGTGCAATATGTTTTCCTGCCTATCTTCCCAAAGGCTTAAGATGGAGAGGTGAAGTTTAGTGTGCCTGAACTCACAAGGTAATAATACATCTTTTTACGAGGGTGAATTTTGCATTGTGTGTTTAGAAACCACTCTTTTCGAAGTGGCTGGGTTTTTGTGCTCTAACATTTCTGTGTGTCTCTGCCTGGTTGTGTATTGACTGTCTGGATTTGAAAGTGATAGGATCGGGGGAATGTCTTGACCCAGGGGAGGAGGTGAGACAGTAACAGGCTGACCTGCATCTGGAGTGTAGGGGGGAGGAGTGGACCCTAGAAGTTAAGAGGCCTGGGTTGCCGCCATAAAACAATGGTCCCATTTCCTTCTGAGTGATTGAGAATCCGGACCCCCACTAACCAAAGGAAGAAGGTGTCACTGGCAGGGAGGTACCCAGAACTGGTTTGGAACACAAATACTTCAAATACTTTTAGGGGTATAACTATGAGAGCTGAAGCCCCTGAACTTTGGAGAAGTGGATTGATCAAGACTGAAAAGGATTGAACCTACTTCCTGGTCAAGAGGAACATCCGCCAAGGAGGAAACAGCTGAAGAGACTGAAGGAAAGGACTGACCCTTGTTGTGTGTTCCTGGACTGGCCTGCAGTTTGCTGCTTTAACCAAGGAAGAGGCTAAAGGGACTTTGCTGTGTGATGTGTCTCCCTGCTTTAAAGGACTCTGCTGTGCTTTGTCCTGAAGTAACTTAACCCCAAGGGCCTGAGGAGGACTGGCTCCCTGTTGTGGAAACTCAGGATCACAAACATTTCCATAACTGTCTCAGCGGCGCTGTGTGCATGTGCTTTGTGCAGCTTGAGACCCTCGTAAGAATTGCCCCGTGACGTGGGCACCTGGAGTCCAAGCGACGCTGTGTGCATGTGCTTTTTGCAGCCTGAGCCCTTCGTTAGGATTGTCCTGTGATCATGTGCACCGGAGTCCAAGTGAGTCTCAGCGACGCTGTGTGCATGTGCTTTGTGCAGCCTGAGACATTTGTGAGGAGTGCCCTGTGATTGTGCACAACCGAAGTCCAAGTGAGTCTCAGCGAGGCTGTGTGCGTGTGCCCTGTTGCAGCCTGAGATCTTCGTAGCACCAGCGGCCCGGACTGGCAGCCCCTGAGGAGCTGAGCCGCCGGCCCGTCCCTCCGTTCCCAGAGCATTACCTCGAACCAACCCCGTCGAGGGAGGGCCCAAGTTTCACTGCCCGGAATCCACGAAGATTGCATTAGAGGCCCAAGTCGCGGGAAGAGGAGAGGAGAGCGAGGTTGCACCCCCCAGGTATAGTGTGTCACCTCCTGGGACGGGGTGCGGGCTCAGAGAGAGACACTCTCGGCCTCTCCCATTCCTGCAGTGTGAACCTCTGCTTCGGCTCGTATCGGGGCTCTTACTTGCCAAGGAGTGGCAGTACTGGGGTGCAGAGCTGCACTTTGGTTTACACCATACCCTTGTGAGGGCATCTGTTGACAGAAGCTGACCACGAGTCAGTATGAGTGGCGGAAAGACTGCCTAAGGCACCGTGATCGGTGCTGGAGTGTATTACGCATTGCATTATTTCTGCATTACAAACTACCTGATTGTCGAATTATGCATTGCATCATTTCTGCATTACGAACTACCTGATTAGTGTATTACGCATTGCATAATTTCTGCATTACGAACTACCTGATTGTTGCATTACGCATTGCATTATTTATGCATTACTAACTGCCTGATTGTTGCATTACGCATTGCACTATTTTTGCATTACGAACTACCTAATTGTTGCATTACACATTGCGTTAGTTTGTATAACGAACTACCTGATTGTTGCATTACGCATTGCATTATTTTGCATTACGAACTGCTTGATTGTTGCATAACGAACTGCATTATTTTTACATTGCAAGGTGCCTGATTCTAGCATTATGAACTGCAAGCATTGCATTGGATCCTTTAGAATTGCTCATTATTATCGCCAGAACTTACAAGGGCTGGCTGGCCTAACAACCGGCCAGGAGGAATATTACAAATATGCATATGTTGGATTTAGATTGTGTGGTCTCATCGTATATCTTTTTATATAAATGTATACTGTTTTTTTTGTGAAACTCGTATGGAGCCCATTTGTGGTGTCATCATTGGGTTACTGAGAGCGTGGTTGCAAATACTTTACACACTTGCCGTGAAGATAAGCCTGGCTGCTCGTGCCAAGCTACGGAGGGGGTGAGCGGGGGCTATCTGAGAAGGTGTCCTTCCTTTCCCTGACGTGGAAGCAAGGGTCCCTATTTGGCCTAAGGTACCTACCTCAGCCAACTAGCGACCTCCAGGTCTAACAGTGTGTACAATGGCATTGTGTGAAGCAGAGTAGTGTAGAGTGGAGTAGAGTGGAGTAGAGTGGCGTAGAGTAGAGTGGCATGGAGTGGAGTGGCATAGAGTGGAGTGGTGTAGATTGGAGTGGCGTAGAGAGGAGTGGCATAGGGTGAAGTCGTGTAGAGTGGAGTGGTGTATAGTAGCATAAAGTGAAATCACATAGAGTAGAGTGACATAGAGTAGAGTGGGGTTGAGTGGTGTTATGTGGGGTGGGGTGGGGTGGAGTGGAGTAGAGTGCCGTAGAGTGGAGTGGCTTAGAGTAGAGTGGAGTGGCGTATACTAGAGTGGAGTTGCATGGAGTGGAGTGGCGTAGAGTAGAGCGACATAGAGTGGAGCGACATAGAGTGGAGCGGCATGAAGTGCCTTAGAATGGCATTGTGTTGAGTGGATTGGCAGAGAGTAGAGTGGTGTGGAGTGTAGTGGCACAGAATTGAGTAGAGTGGGGTAGAATTAAGTATTATAGAGTGGAGTGGAGTAGAGTCGAGTGGCACAGACTAGAGTTGAATGGTGTAGAGTAGAGGGGCGTAGAGAAGTGTAGTGACTGGTGTGAAGTGGCATATATTAGAATGGACTGGCATAGAGTGGCGTGAAGTGGAGTGGCTTAGAGTGGTGTAGAGTGATTGGTATAGAGTGGAATGGTGTAGAGTGCCCTAGAGTTGCATTGTATGGATTGGAGTGAGGCAGAGTAGATTCGAGTGGTGTACAATGGCATAGAGTGGAGAGGTGTAGTGTAGCATGACGTAGAGTAAAGTGGTGTATGGTAGAGTGGCATGGAGTGTGGTGGCGTGGAGTGGTGGAGAGTAGCATAGAGTGGCATATTGTGAAGTGCCTGGAGTAAAGTGGCATAGAATGGAATAGAATGGAGTGGTGTGAATTGGATTGGCGTAGAGCAGAGTGGAGTGGCGTAGAGTGAAGTGGTGTGGAGTAGAGTGGCATAGAGTACAGAGACATGGAGTAGAGTGGCGGGAAGTGGAGTGGCTTAGAGTGCCATAGACTGGCATTGTGTGAAGTGGAGTGTCATAGAGTAAAGTGGCATAGAGTACGGTGGAGTGGTGTTGAGTAGGGTACAGTGGCAAGGGATAGAGTAGAGTGGTGTGGAGTGGCATAGAATAGGGTAGTGTAGAGTGGAATGGAGTGGGAAATAGTAGAGTGGAGTGGTGTAGGGTGAAGTGGAGTGGCATAGAGTAGAAGTGTGTAGAGTAGGGTGGTGTTGAGTGGTGTAGAATGGGGTAGAGTGGAGTAGAGTGGCATGGTATGGAGTACAGAGACAGTGTGGAGTAGCGTTGAATAGAGTGGAATTGCATAGAGTAGAGTGGCGTTGAGTGGGGTAGAGTGGAGTGATGTGGTGTAGAGTAGAGTGGTATAGAGTACAATTGCATAGAGTGCAGTGGCGTAGAAAGAGGACATAAGATGAAGAAAGAGAAAAGAAAGAAAGATCAGGGCAACTGGAGACCCATTAACTGTAAAACATATTGTGCTACTCGGCTTTTTCAACAAATCAATCCGACTGAACATCCTCAATGAAGTGTATTGAGGTTAACAAGCCTGTTCAGCTGTAGCTCACGCCAACAAAATCCATGATTATATCATCAAAATGACCATATCATCAACTCCACAGTATATGACCTCAGCAATGACTGACGGAGATGATCGATTGAAGGCACATCATTCCAGTGCATCAGCTTCTGCCACTAAGAAGCATAGGCAAAACCAATAGATCTAGCTTACATTTTGAGTCATGATGTAATCATTAAAGAACAACCTTCGACAAGTGAAAAAATCAATACAAAAGCTGATTGCATGCTGTATAAAGTGCACCCATGAGATAAAAAATTTAATGTGTGATGCTTCCGTGTATTTTTGAGATGTTACCTAGTCCCTCATGCGTTGCAATACAAGCACTCTATACATTGGTGAAAGGATACCCCATGTAGTCAATTGCATGAGGACAGAAAATAATACTCCTCCAAGTAGAGCCACAGCTGGCACTATGTACATATCTTAAAGTATGTACATAGTGCTTTCAAGCCAGACCTAAAACGACACCTTTGAAGTTTCGCCTGGAGCACCGGTACTTCGTCGGCGCAGGGACGGGGTTCCTGCAAATGAGTCTGCACTTGCGGAGGTTCCTCCTCAGCCCCCAAAGGTTCTGGCCAGTGGACCCAGACAGGTGAGTGCTTTATGCAGGACACTCTTGCGTGTTGGAGGAAACGTGTCAAGCGATTGTATTAGGAGGGTAGACACCGGTCTTCATTGAATAAAATATATATCTTTTAAACCTGTTGAAAGCATCTACCTCAACACACAAGTGGGAGACAAAAGTTATGTCATTGGTCATTTCATCCAGCCCGAAACTCAGTTTTCAAACTGCTGTGGCCTACAGCGAGCGCACCATGATGTTACAATGGCTTATCTATGCGTGTTCGGTCAGAGTTCTTTCCTAATCTAAGTGACGAAAGAATAGCGTGCTCCTAAGGGGCCCCATTAATTTACACTCCGAGGACGCCACCTGAATGAAAGCGCAAGAGATGATAAGTCTGCGCGCCACTCCCGGACCCATCTTAAGTTGTCGCGTTTCCTGTTTATTTTAAGGAAAGAACAGTGCCCTCAGTTAGCCGAACTGTTGGGCGTTCAATCTGGACGGATAAATCAGAGACATTATTCTGAGACTTCCTGTCTCACTCATGAACCGGCAGTTTAGCCGGACTTAGGGCCTCATGTAGGTAACTAAATTTTACCGGTTCTTAAATACCGAGCCGTACCGAATCGGTAAATTAGAATCGGTAAGTTATATGTAGGTAAAAATTCGGTAACAGTTACCGATTCGGTAACATTCGGTAATCACGAATCGGAATTCACCGAATCGGTAAATACCGAGGTGGTATTTACCGAATCGGAAAATACCGAGGTGGTATTTACCGAATCGGAAAATACCGAGGTGGTATTTACCGAATCGGAAAATACCGAATCGGTATGTACGGATTCGGTAAATAAAATCACATGACTTGACGAAACAGCTAATCCTGTGCAACGACAGCCCACCCAACCAGGAAGTGCCCACACCCAGGCAGGTGTACATAATTAGCCGAAGTGGCCACACCCAGGCAGGTGTACATAATTAGCCGACCCTGGAGAGGCTTGGAGTGCAGAGGAGAGGCAGGGAGCCGTTGCATGTGCGAGCGGGTAAACGAACAGCATGTCCAGCCAGAGAACACAGAAAGACGGAGGGGAAAGGAGGAGGAAGCTGAAATTTAGCCCCAAGGAACTCCAGGTGCTGGTGGAGGAGGTGGTGAAGCAGCACCAGAAGCTGTTTGGAAGGCAATCCCTGCAAGTGCCTGAGGCGGAAAAGCGCAACATATGGCTGGCCATCCAGGCGCAGGTCAATGCTGTGGGAGTGACCCACAGGGACATTGAGGTCCTCAAAAAGCGCTGGTATGACCTGAGGATAGTGACCAAGAGGAAGATGGGCGACATCCAGAAGGAGGCCAGCCAGACCGGAGGTGGAACCAACAGGGCACCTGCCCTCACCGAACTGGAGGAGCTGGTGGCGGCCACAATCCAGCAGGAGAGCGTCGTGGGTCTTGGGGACGCCGACAGCTCTGCCAGAGCCGCAACACACCAAGGTAAGACGAAAGCACAGCAATGTAGCCCCCCTACCCCTATCCCACATCCCCCATTGTGAAACGAGAATCACACTGCAGTCCACACGTGTCAGTGCAGACAGGCAATGCATTCCGGGAGATGTAGTCAGGGCAACACTAACCATGACGTAAATGTTACAGGGCAACAAGGCATGTCACGCACTCGAGGCACAAGGAGACAGAGGACATATTGGAATGTGAAATGTTTTATTGTGACGCTTGCAATGCAGCCCTTCGGGGACACTGAGCCAATGTTGTATTTCTGTCCACAGATGTGACATCATGCAGGACAGGGCATGCTGCAGGAGAGACGGCACACCGGCCACAAGTATCACCTCTAGCCAGCACAAGTACAGACCAGGGAGCAGGCCCACTGGCAGCCGCACCACCAACACAGCCAGCCTCGCCGCACCCAGAGCCAGCATCACCTCACCGAGAGCCAGCATCACCACAACCAGAGCCAGCATCACCACAACCAGAGCCAGCATCGCCACTCATGTTCGAATCACCGGCCACATCTCCGCTTGCAGGTGTGAGAATGAGGAGGCGTCCAGCAGCCAGGCTACGAGCCTTAGACACCTCGTCAGACGACAGCATGGGCCCAGAAGACCGCACCGGGCCCCAGGAAGGGAGCCATGCCACTGTGCCCCACACCTCACAGGCAGCACAGACGGGAGCAAGAGGGCGCCGCAGGTCGCGTGTCCAGAGTCCACCAGCACCCACTGACGGCCATGGTGTCTTCTTGGGTCTCGAGGGCCAAATGTTGAAGCAACAGCACCTGCAATCAAAGGCAGTCATGTCAGTCCAGAGGCACAT
This sequence comes from Triturus cristatus, assembly GCF_964204655.1. Taxonomy (NCBI): domain Eukaryota; kingdom Metazoa; phylum Chordata; class Amphibia; order Caudata; family Salamandridae; genus Triturus; species Triturus cristatus. The sequence continues at coordinate 137,414,462 of NC_140591.1, read as the reverse complement.
GCGGGTGATGAGGACAACTTTAGTCAACATGGACAGTAACATTGGCGGCATGGCTGCGGGCATTCGGGACATGTCCCAGTCAATCCAGCAGTTGTGCAGCAAATTAGATGCTGACATCGAAGCACGGCGCCGGGAACGCCAGAGAAGGGACACTACCAGCAGGGCACTCAACCGTCTGGCAACTGCGACTTCTCTACTGTGCCGGCGCTCTGTGACGATGCAGGAGGGCCTAACACAGTGCTGCAGCGACCTGTCTCGGGGGATGGTGCAGGTGACAAGTGCACTAGGGGTGCTATTGACTAGTCAGGCGTCGACAACTGCTGCAGGGGATGCTGCGGAGAGCATCGACACCAGCAGCAGCATCACACCCCCCGTCCCAGAAGCACGCAGGAGCAGCAGGCGGCTTGGGGTTGGCTCTAGTGAGGATGCACAGGCCGTGCAATCCACCGCTGCAGCGCGTATGCGCAAACATTGATGTAGCCCTGCTTAGCCACTTCCCATTGGGTGACGTAACCCTGGACATACTCCTTGTATAGATGGTATATTGCCAGATTGGCCTGTTCATGTGTTCATGGCGTGGTGCCACATTAAAACTACGTCAGTACTTCTCACAACTCGCTGTGTCCCCTCACTTACTCAGAAATAGTTGCATGTGATCTCTGCCCGTCTCTCTCTCCCATCGATTGCAGTTGGCACTCTAGCTGCGTTGCCCTCTGGCTGGCCTGACTCATCCTCGTTGTCCTCAAAATATGTTAGTTCCACATCTGTACCTTTTTTCGTGGCAAGGTTGTGCAGCATTGCACAAGTGGCAATAATCTTGCAGCAGGTGATGGGTTTGTACTGGCGTGCGCCTCCGCTCTTGTGCAGGCAGCGGAACCTGCTCTTCAGTAGTCCAAACGTGCGCTCCACCACATTGCGTGTTGTTTTATGTGCCACGTTGTATCGTCTCTCACTCTGGGTTGCTGGGTGTAGGTAGGGAGTGAGGATGAATGACCGGCATGCATATGCACTGTCGCCTGGATGAGTAAAAGGGAACCATCAGTAACATGCCTCTATACACTATGATTTGCAGGTTTCAAGGGGCGTCACTGTTACTTACCTAGCAGGTATCCCTCTCCGAATTCTCCGGCACTCAGTCGTGTGTAGATCCCACTATTCTGGAAGATGTAAGAGTCGTGGGTGCTCCCAGGAAACTTTGCAACAATATCTGTGATGATGTTCCCTGCATCACAGATCACCTGCACATTGATGGAGTGGGTGGACTTCCTGTTCCTGTAGATGTGCTCTGTATCAGCTGGTGGACAGATTGGGATGTGTGTACCATCAATACAGCCGATGACATGGGGGAACTGTGCCATGTGATAAAAGTCTGTTTTTGTTTTCTGCAGTGCAGCCTGTGTGTTGGGGAAGCTGATGTAGTGGTGCATTCTCTGCATCATGGCATCCAGGAACTTCCGGAAGAAACGTGACAGGCAACTCTGGGATACCCCACCCACCGCAGCTATCACCACCTGATAACTGCCGGATGCCAACAGATGTAGGCTGCAGAGCACCTGCACATGTGGGGGTATGGCGTGCGCCCTTCTTATTGGCTGGTCCAGGAGTGGGTGAAGGTCCCTGATTAAGTCCATGATGGTTTCGGGGTGTAGCCTGTACCTCTCATGTATCTCGGCATCAGTCAGCTGGAATAGTGTGATGCGCTGTCTGTAGATTTGTTCCTCCCGTCGCCACACCCTCAGTCCTGCTGCCTGTAGACGTAGGCGCCTTGCAATGACGTACATGGCGGCCATGTTGTCCACGCTGTTGCATTTTGGGTTTGCATATATGCATTGTTGATGGTTACCACCTGCTTTCAATCCGTGTTAATTACCGACTCTTATTTACCGATTTTCCTGGATTTCTTAATTACCGAGTGCTCCTACATGTCATTTTAAATTTTACCACTTCATATTTACCACTTCATGTTTACCGAATCGTTAATTATGTATTCGGTAAATCTGATTCGGTATTTTGGAATTCGGTAAATATGAATCGGTATTTACCGCCTCATATTTACCGAAAAGTGGTTTTTGGACTCCTACATCTCACTTGTCTGAATACCGGTCGGTAACGGCATATTTACCGAAAATCGGCCGTTACCGACCGGTATTTGGCTACCTACATGAGGCCCTTAATGTGTTGCAAACAGAAGAAACAGGAAGTGGGTTACTTTGGAAAGCGTCACCCATCATTGGAACAAGGCACAACAATTTGTGCGAACCGGCCAGTCAGTATTCAGGCGAGTCAAAGAGTTAGCACATGATCTGTGTAAACCCTCCAGGAGACATCGGCTCTAACAGTTGAGACATGTATTCTATAGGACCCCACGCTTCGCAGAAGAGCCAAACACGCCAGAGCAGAGAGCTAGCAAAGTAGGTGCGACATAAAATAAATGTTTACGCCACCACTTAAAACACCATTGCGCTTGTAAAAAGGTCAAGCCTGCTGAATACTGTCATGATCCATTCTAAGGCTGAATGTTATCCCTTCCCTCAGATTTATGAGCATCCTTCCTTCGAAAAGTGTGGAACCCGGGCCCAGGAAAGCGAAGCCGGACCCGATGGGGGCCCAGGATAAACGTAGGGTGACCAACTGGCGTTGGTGCTAATTCAGGACGGTTAGTGTAAAAATTCAGGACAAAGGGTCAAAATTCAGGACAAAAATTCAGGCCAGGAGGTCAAAATTCAGGACAAAACTTCGGGACAAAAGGTACGTTTTAAAGACACATCAGAGGAGGTCGCGCAATAGTATATAATTTACCTCATCAATATCCAAACATATTCAACCATTTGCAAACCTATGCATCATGTATCCTTCCATCCCTCATTTCACTCATCCATCCCTCCATCCACCCTTTCACTCATCCATCCATTATCCATCCATCCCCCCTTTCACCCTATCCATCTGTACACTCATCCATCCACTCTTTCACCCATTCATCCATTCATTCACTCATCCATCCAGCCATTTACCCTTTCACCCATCCAGCCATCCTTTCACTTACTCATACATCCACCCAGTCACTCATCCTTTAACCCATTCACCCTTTCAGTCATCCATCCATCCTCCCTTTCTCTCTACATCGACCCTTTCACTTAGCCATCCTTCCTTCCATCCATCCACCCACCCATCCATCTACTCATCCACTCATAAATCCATCCATTGACCCTATCACTAATCTATCCTTTCTCTCATCCATCTACCCTTTCACTCCTTCACTCATCTATTCATCCTTTTGTCCATCTACCCTCCCTTTCACTCACTCATCCATCCTTACATCCACCCTTTATCATCCGTCCATCCATTCACCCTTTCACTTATCAATTCATCATTTCACTCATCCATCCACCCACTCAGTCACCCATCATCCAGCCTTTCACTTATCCATCCATCCTTTCAGGCATCCATCCACCCTTTTACCCATCCATCAACCCTTCCACCCATACATCCATCTTTTTCCATCCATCCTTCCACTCACTCATCCATACATCTATCCTCTCTCAATATCCATCCATTCAACCTTTCATTCATCCATTCACCCTTTCATTAATCCATCCATCCATCCCTTTACTTACTCACTCGTCCACCTTTTCATACTAATTATGAACTGAGCCTTTGTCTGCAGAGTTGCAGAAAGAAGAGGCCCATCCAGAACTTCACCCTTGCTGTAGTTCCTAAAGCAAGGGGTGGGGGTAGGGTTCACTATGGCACATAGGCAATCTGAAAAAAGTGGAAGTCATGAGTCATGCATGATGCACGGTGCCAGGACGTGAGGTGACTGTAACATAGTGTTGTTTCCAGGGGTTTAAGTGGGATGAAAAAACTGAGGGGGTCTCTCCAAAGGGGGTGTTCTATGTAATTAAGGGCATGGCTTAAAACACCTAAGCTAAAAATCTGTGCTTAGTATAGTTTATTACTCTACTGGCATTTTGCCACTTCTATTATTGTGCCAGATATATAACGCAACAAGTAATGTTACACCTGCAACAAGACAGAACTATTGGCTTTGTCAATGGTTGTTATTTGCATAAAATAAAGACAAACATGTCTTCGTTGAATATAATATTGAAAATGCATCAGTTCTAAAATGAGACTGTGAAAGAACTCCAGTCTGTTCTTTTTAACTTCTTTCTTCAGCTTCTTTTCTTACTGGATTCTCACCTAGCAGCATTGGAGTTTTTGTACATTTCTTCGATCTGACAGAATACCCTTCCCTAGACGGAGGCAGGAGGAGGCCATCACATGCTTTAACAGCCCAGACTGGCCCATTGTCATTCTGTATGTGGCAATCATCAGCTGCAACACACAATGACAATGGGCGGGTGGGGCTGCTCTTGTGCTACCGTATAGATGTAGTAAGCACCACAGAGTGGATGATATTAGGTTTTGTGAAACAAAACACCCTTAGCCATTTTGCCAGCCTCTTGTAATAAATTTTTTTTAAATAAATATACATACATATAAACATACACAGAGAGGCTTTCTGCCAGCCCTTTTATCCAGTTTTTGGTCACCATGTGCTTCACCCACCACAGTTTTCACCCTGAGGCAATGGCTCAACCCACGTCATCCATAAAAAGCTGTGTGCTTCAGTGCTCGGGCTGATGAGCCGAGGTTGGTGGGTCAGGGCCAGATGTACAAAGCTTTTCTTTGTTCGCAAATAGTCCAATTCGCAGGATTGGGCCTCTTGCGATCGAAAAAATAAAATTTTCAATGTACAGAGGCCTTATTTGCGATTCGATAACCTATTCCCGAATTGCAAATTAGGTTTATGATTCGGTATTAGGAAGTGGCGTGTTTGGGACGTCCATTCCTAATACCGAATCGCAGTGGTATGTGTGAATGTTTTGCAACCGAAATGTGGTCGGAAAACATTCACATTTTACCAGCTACTTCAAGTAGGTGGTCACCCTTTCATAGATGGGAAGGGGTCACCAAGAGACTCCTTCCCCCAGTGAATGTTTGTAAGAAGTTTTTTTTAAGAGCAGGCAGTGGTCTCACGCAATATAGTACCTCATTAAAATTCATGAGGTCGGTCTCGGTTTGCAATCCATTGGAATCGCAAAAATCACAGGGATGGTGGCCTGGTGGGGTCAGCAGATCACCATGCCTGTGGTTGCTTTTCAATAAAACAATGTTTTTTTTGTTGTTTTTTTTAAATGTAGCCGGTTTTCCATAGAGGAAAACGGGATGCATTTCAAAAAAGGAAGAGGAAAGGTTTTCTTTTCATTTTTCTTTTGTTGTAGGAAAGTAGGATCGGCTTTAATGATTACCAGCACTTTTTGCTTGATACATTGATGTTTCTGACTAGTGTGACTGGGATCCTGCTAATCAGGACCTCAATCTCTGTGCCTTCTCCCCTAAATTGGTTTGGTACGTACTTAGGTACATCCAAGATTGGACACTGGTGCACACTTATCAGTCCCTAGTATATGGTAATGAGGTACCCAGGGCATAGGCACACAGGGGTCCCCCATGGGCTGAACATGCATTATGCTATCCATGGGAGACCACTCAATTTGCAATTACAGGCCTGCCATTGCAGCCTCTGTAGGCTGCTGCTAGCACCACTTACGAAAAATATAGGTTTACCTATATGTAGGGTCACTACACTTAAAAATCTATAAGTCACCCCTAATACAGGCCATACAATCCTGAAGGCAGTGTGCTTCGTTCTAAGTAGGAGGGTGCCCCTGCATGAGCAGGACACCCCTACTGACCATGTAGTCTATTCTACTGGGTTGTAAGTGAGACAGCCATTTCACATATACAGGGGCACCGCTTCATTACGTGATGACCGTCTCAAAACTGGCTGTAACAAACCCTATCATGGTTGGTATCAAACATGTTGGAATCATACCCCCACGCCTTAAACGGTGTGGGAGGTATGATTCCATGCACTGTAAAGCTGCTTTGAGAGGCCCACAGTGTTCCCTGTACCAGTCTTCCAGACCCAGACAGCAGACTAGGGCTGCCGCCGGCCAGAGAAACGCTTAAGCCCTCCTGCTGCTGAGCCAAGCTCAGGCAGAGGAAGGCAGAACAATAGATATCATCCTGTCACAGGGAGGTGTGAGCACCTCCCAGACAGGATTTAGTGTATTGAGGCAGGGTGGGAGAGCGTGCCAGCACCACATAGTCTGCGTACAGGGCACACTTGGTGCCCTCCATGCATAGTCTAGTCATAGTTTAAACCAGTTCAGGAAACCTTTGGCCCCTGCTCTGGTGCGAACCTGGACAAAGGACAGGGAAGTATCCTCCTCCTTGTCCAGCTCCTCTTTAGGGACCCCTGCATCGTCCCAATGCTTTCCTTAGGGTACTTAAGAGCTTACCTGAGGGTGGGTCCCAAGATTTATCGTGGAACAAGATACATTTCCGGCACCACTTCTTGTTCAACCATCTTGGCACTCTGGACTTCACTGAACTTCGTTCTGGGCATCAAGGCTGCAACCGGGTAGGCTCCTGCTGTTCCTGATCTCGTCTCCCTGCTCGTCTGCTGCAACGTCCATGCCTGTGCACCATACAGAAACCTTCCAAGGCCTGTGGGCATCCAAGACTTCTGAAGGAATCTCCCTTGAAGTGAAGGAGTCACTTCCCTGCATGTGCAGGCACTGCAACTGAACTGACCGTTCTGCTGATCCTTAACTCCCATGGACTCCGAAAGGCTCAGAAATACAGGCGGTGGTTACTCACATCCCTTGAGGCCTGCTCTGTCCTCTCACCAAGTTTGAGACCAGTATCCCTTGCCGGAGCCACAGGAACGGAACCCCTTTGCACCTTGGTGACTTGCAGTTGCAAAGGCTTGTTGGTTACCTTCCACCCAGATCTTCGGGCTCCAAGTAGCCTCAACCTCAAGCATCTCCAGTGACCAAGATCTTCATCCTCACCACATCTCCTTGCATTGTGGGCTATCATCTTTGGTGAGCTGCTCAAGGTCCTCTCGCGACTCCAGGACCTCTGACCTGTGGGTCCTCTTGAGGGTCATCTTTGTATTCTTTGGGCTCCCCTGATTGCTCAGGGTTTGCCCTGACTCCCCTGCTTCTGCTGAGTCTCCTGGGCCTTGCTGGTCCCGACATTGCACCTTCTTCAACGTCCACGCTGGTTGGAATTGCCAAGGCTTGTTGGTGCTCCTGCCGAACACCGACCCCTCATCTCTTGACATCCGACGTGGGACAGCTCGTGTATGGCTTCTGGTCATCCTCAGCATGGCCTGGTCCGTTCAGCTGCAGTTTGAAGGTCACTGTCAGCTTCCCTGCAACACCTGACATCGGTGGTCATTCGCCCTCCGTGCCTCCTGGTCACTCCTGAGTGGCGTAGACTCAGTCCCCTCTGCTTGCAGGTCCTTCACATCTTGAATACACCTTTCGGTTCCACCTGACACTTTCACCTTCTCCAGCAGCGGCATCTTTCTGAAGTCCTCCATTCGGTTTGACTGCGGTTTCCGGCGCCACTTCACACCCATGCACCCAGCTTCCCTGGGGCAGGTATTCTGGTTCCTAAGGTATCCACGGGTGGGGTGGCTCTCCAGCCTTCTGTCTTCCACTGCGTTTCTTCAGGTTCCGCTGGGAAGAGTCCTTCTTCTTTAAAATGGCAACCGCTACTTACCAATTGACTTGTATTGATTACCCGGTCGTGTTCCCACTTAGCACATGACCTCTGTGGGGCTCCTAGTTACTTACCTCGGGTGGTTCCTTGGGTTCCCAACACTTCTATGTCTTCTGGATACATTCTTGACTCGAATCATGTTTCACATTCCACTTATTTAGCATATGGTTTAGTCCCCCCAGGTGACCACTGTGTATTAAGTGCTACTTACCTGTTTCTGTCGTAAAGTATTGTGTGCATTGTGTATATCTCCGCGTAGGAGATATCTGTATATGTTAGTGAGTGTCTTATAATATAGACATACTTTATAAATATTCACTTATTCAATACTAATAAGATTATGTTTGGGTAACACAAGCTGCTTTACACTCCTTCTGTACTAAGCCTGAAGGCTGCTCTCCACAGCTACCACTTAGAGAGCTTTCTAAGGTTGTCTAAGACCACTAAAATCACCATAAGGGTTGTCTGGATTTGGTCAAGGTGCCCACTTACATAAGTGTACACCATGTACCAAGCTGGCTTTTCACAACAGTGTTTATGCTTTTTTGTAAATTTAAAAAAGCTAAATCTAAAATGTAACATTTTAAAGTGCTGTGTAAATATGAAGGATTTTGAAAGTGGATGCTAAAAATGAAGTTGGTATGCTTAACTTGATTCATCGGTACAGAGCAAATACAGCAAACAGAATCTTATATGGACGATTAGTGGTTTCAGTTGAAGCATTGGTATGTACTGACAAAAAGTGAGGATTTATTAGGAGCAAAGAAGGACACAATGATATGCTAGAGTCTAAGATATGGCTTTGTCTTTTAGAACTAAAAACTAATTTTGAAAAGCACCAATATTCCCATTATAGATAAGATTTCTATTTTTGTGTTTTTTTGTTTGTAAATTACATGAAATATTTCATCATTTGTTTATATATCATATATATTTTTTTTCTGCATTTTTTTGTATTGTTTTGAGGTTCATATCATAATTGCTTAGCCCAGGTTCCCTGGTTTCCGGTAGTGGTTCCAGTAGCGTTTCAGTGGGGATCCACAGAAGGCAAAAGATTAAGAAGCACTGTTTTAAGGAAAATGTAGTACTTTAAATACTCAGTAGTACTTCACACTACTCAAACAATTTCTTATTATTATACAGACAAAAGGACAAGTCTGATCTATTGCTACATTATCCTACACAGCCGGCAGTCTTGTGTTACACTTCCAACCAGACCATGTTTTTCAGCCAAAAACAAGTAAAATGCTAGCATTAAGCCAGTCTTTACAACAGGCGTGACCGGTTCAGGTAAGAGCAGTGGGTCGGGTGGGGGGGGAAAGGAAGCAGACAGACGACGGAATGTGGAAAATAAAATAAATAAATAAATATAACCACTTACCTTGCACACACCACATTGCCGACTCGATGATGTGCTGAGTGCAAGGTAAGTGGTTTTATTTATTTATTTGTTTTATATTCCACATTCCGTCGTCTGTCGACTTCCACCCCCCCACCTTCCTTACCTGAACCAGTCATGCCTGCTTTAGAATGTGAAATGGGAAACTACAAGTCTTACATACAATGCTGGAGTGGATAGAGTATCTTAAATAGTCAAAAAATGGGGCCACTTGGCAGCTCTTAACATATCTAGCAATTCTAGCAGTTATCAGTTATCTTATACCTTTTATAGGTGCAGTTAAATAAACGACAGATATTCATAGTGTGATCATTTATCAGAAATTAGGGGTGAGATTTTGAAGGTTATTATGAGGCTCGTCTTTGACCCCTACTCCTAGACAGGACATGATCAAAAAAAGGATACTAGTCCCTCTTACAGCATAGCAAGGGCATAGTGAAGCGCTCACTATACCGCTGAAGCAGGGTTGTCAAATGGAAATATGGACTTGGATTTTATGCCTCTTCTTAACTTTGATTGTGACTCCAAGGTTAAAGGACAGAGGCAAAAGCGAATAATTAACAGAAAGAAGTTAAATATGATAAAGTTGTGAAGTTGGGCCAAGAGGCCAGGGGAACATAATATAGTTATAGAGAAAAGAAAAATGATGAAAAGTAGAAAGAAAATGTAAGTAATGGGCAAATTGAGTGAGTGTACAAAAGATTGGAGGAAAAAGAGTGCAAAAGAGGAATGAAAATGGTAGCAAAAAAAGAAACCAAAATGGTAGGAGGGAAAGGAAAACGTAAAGAATGAAAGTGATATGTTTTCTGGATTTTTCCAGAACACTGTCCAAAAATAGGCATTCTAACTTCCCTGGCACTAAGGAAAGAAGGAAAGGACATAATAAACTTTCCTTCAGAGAGCAATTCCTGGGAAACTTCCTTCAAATGATCAGGATCACATGGTTACATAACACACCATGTGTATTTGTAGATCGCACATTCACCCAAGGGTATCTTGGCGCTAAATAACAGATGTTTATTGTTACCCAACTGAATGGTACTCATTTTACCGGCCTCAGAAGGACGAAAGGCTGAGTGGACCTGCCGGGATTTGAAACTGTGACCATGAGGTCGCACACAGGCACCTACAGAGGAGGCATTAGTACACTAAGGGCCATATGTAGGTAGCATCACATTTACCGATTCATAAATACCGAATTTTACTGATTCGGTATTTATGAATCGATAAATGTGATGTAGGTAATAATTCGGTAAATTTTACCGAATCGGAAAAATTCGGTAATTATGAATCGGTATTTACCGATTCGGTAATGAGGCATACCTTCCCATTGATTCCTATGGGCCTGGAGAAAATGATGAATCTAGAACCAAGACCTAGACCAACACAGTTTGAAGCACTGACAGAAAGGGAAGATGAGATGCATGACAGAGAGAGACAGAGGAGTGGCGGAAGGTATAAGTACATGTTTGGTAGATATGGGCATGACACTCATGATGAGAGAATGAGAAGGTGGCGGAATGCAAGTATGACTGAAGGTCTGTTTCCTGTGAGAACTGCTGAAGAAGTTGGAGGTAGAAAATGTACGAAAAAGAGACATAATGTAGAATCAGTAGGGTATGGAGTGCATGAATCGGAAGATGATGTTCTTGATGACATGTTTTATAAAAATCCACCTCCGTATCAACCAGAATCTGAAATGTTGACACCAAGTGCCCCAATGAGAGAAACATTACGAATCATTAAGACTGAACCAGTGTCCCAAGAAATAGGGAAAAATAATTCCATTAGAGAAGTAGAGAGAAAATCGGATAATAAAATAAATGGCAAAAATTCGGCAGAATTAGCCAAAACAACTTTAGAATTACTGAAAAGATAAGAGAATTGACCAATAATTTAGAAGCTGTAACTGTTCCAGTGACTATAGGCCCTGTGATGCCTATTTTTGATAAACAGAAAGATAGTGGACATTGTTTAACAGTTCCTTATAACAGTAATAAACAGACTGAAAAGCCAAAGCAGAGCCAAAATAAAAATCCATGAAGACAGACAATGAGTATAATTGAACCAAATGTTTCGAATAACCCATTTATAGGTCCAAATACAACAGAAAGACATACAATGACAATGGAATCAGTATTAGAGACTCAAAGGGATTCAGAATGAAGTAATGTAGAGAAACCAGTAGGTCCAACTTCAGAAGAATTGAGCGAATGGTTGAGAAGTTTGCAGAGAAAAGACAAAGAATCCCAATCAATAGATGTGGCCAAATTATGAATGGTACTAGAAGAGTTAATAGTAGGAACTATTCCCACAGAGAAGTTAAAAACTAATCAGGAGGAGGAATTACTGTTTATGTGCAAAAGTGTAACATGGAGAGCAAAAAATATGCATGAAAGACTAGAAGAAGTAGCAAATGAAATGGGTATAGATATTGGAAAGGTGAAGGCTTTACAAAAACCATATCGAATAGATTTAACTGAAAAAGATATCAAAAATTTGAATACCACAGGACGAATCAGTCAGATTAAGGAGATAATCATTTTGTTGAGGAAATGGGGAGATGTAGATAAATGGAGAAGCAGGTGGTACCAAAAACGAGATGATGCCCTAAATAAAACATTTGCAGCGTTCCCTGTGAGAGAAAAGGAAAAGGTAGTAACAGAATGCTCCATGAGAGAGATTCCAGGAGGAGGATATGTACATGTTCCATGGACTAGACAAGATATTTTGTTTTTTACAAATGATTTCCCTTGACTACGCGAAAAGCCATTCGAGTGGTATAAGCAGGTGGACAGATTTGTGAAATTATCTAAAGTATTATGGATTGATCTAAACAGTCTATTTGACATAATAGTACCAGCAGATTTATGGACAGAGTGCAAACTTATGATAAATTGGCCAACACAAGAATACCCTAGGGATCCAAAGACAGGAGCACCTGACCCAGAAGTCATGAAGAAATATGGACAGGTTATTGCCTTTCTGAAAAATAAAGTACCTCCCAAAGAGACAGATTGGGTGAAAATTGACAGAACTCATCAGGAAAGTAAGGAGTCGGTACATGCATATTACGAAAGGTTGATATTGGCCTTTAAACAGTTCAGTGATGATGAGAATTTGAGTGAAAAGGATTTGAGTCATTTTGTATACAGATTTGTATATGGTCTACGTCCAGAAATTAGTGAAATGGTCAAACAACATACTGTAGATTGGCAAAACAAGAAAATAGATGAAGTATTGAGACATGCAAAATATTGCAGTGATGAGATTGAAGCCAAACAGCTTAAATTAAAAGAGAAAGCTATGTGGGCACAAGTAAAAGTGGCAGAAAGACAGAAAGCTCAGTTAGCGGAACAAGCGAATAATACAGGACCCAGATCAAAGTTCACTCCTGAAGAAGGTAAGGGAAATTTTAATATAGAAGAAGCTAAAAAGAAATTCCCATGTCATAATTGCGGTAGAGTAGGGCATTGGAAATCCGAGTGTAAGTTTCCCCCAATTACTAACAATGAAAATGCATCATTGAATCCACAGGTGCAGAATGAGGTGAGTGGTCAACCGCAGCGACAGCAGCAGGTTGTTACCCAACAGAATCAGGTGCCAAAACCGCCTTTTCCACAAAGCAAAAACTCACAGAAATACAGTAATGAGACAGGATTCTACAACGAAGAACAGGTAACCAAGCTGCCACACACTAGCGCTGTTTCGCAGTATTGGCTACAACGTGATGAGAGCGATTCAGAAGAAGATTATTGACGGTGCCGAAGGGAGGAAGAGGAGTGCGTACTTGGCGCAACTCTAGAAGTAGACCAGACAGGCCTATTTGTAGATGGAAAAATAAATAATGAAAGTATTACTTTCTTAGTCGATACTGGTGCTACTCGATCAACTGTTAGGTCAGCTGATGTTAAGGATCTTCCTCTCTCGGATGAAACAATCCAAGTAGTTGGTGTATCCAACAGACAGATTAAAACTTATCTTACAGAACCAGTGAAAGTTAGCATAGGGAAATTCTCTGAAATACACCGCTTTGTAGTGTGCAATACAAGTCCTTTGAACTTGTTAGTTAGGGATTTGCTGTGCAAAATGAATTGCACCATTTTCTGTACCCCGATGGTATAGCATTTGAGACCCCTGATGAAGATGTGCTGTATAAAATGACTATAGCAAACAGGGAAACTGAGGTTACTGAAGCCTATTCTGTGTTTAACCCTGATGAATTACCTAAAGAATTGAAACAGGCTGTAAAGGCAGAAGTTTGGGATTTCACAGGAGAAGATGTGGGACTAATGAGAAATGTAGACCCAGTAAAAATAACAGTAAAGGAAGGAATAAGCTATCCAAATGTCCCTCAATATAAATTGACACCTGAGATAATTGAAGGAGTTACTCCTGTGATTGAAAAGATGATAAAACAAGGCATTTTGAGAGAAATAATGAGTAGTCCATGTAATTCCCCGATTATGGGACTGAAAAAGCCTAATGGAAAGTTCAGGATAGTGCAAGATTTGAGAAAGATAAACAAAATCGTTGTATCGTGTTGTCCCATTGTACCAAATCCATCTGTGATTTTGTATCAGATTCCCCATGATGCAGAATGGTATACTGTGATTGATCTATGCCATGCTTTCTTTTCCATTCCATTGAACCATGACAGCCAGCAAATATTTGCGTTTCATTTTGGCAAGTGTATTTTGGCTTGGTGCCGAATTCCATAGGGGTATACAGAAAGCCCCTCAATATTTAATCAGATATTGAAGAAATCCTTGGAAAGTCTAGAGATGCCCGAGAATTCAGTGTTAGCCCAGTATATCGACGACCTTCTTGTGGCATCGAAAACTCGTGAAGCTTATGAAATAGACACTATAGCCTTGCTGAATCATCTGGCTGATGGAGGACTTAAAGTGCCACCATTAAAATTACAATTTTGCAAAAAAGAAGTACACTATTTAGGCTATAACATCGAAAAGGGACTGATAAAAATCAAAATAGACAGAATCAGGATCATAAAAGGAATGAGAGCCCCAATGACGCAAAGAGAGGTGAGAATGTTTCTTGGAATGGTTGGATACTGTCGCCAATGGATAAGTGGTTTCTCCTTGATTGCAAAGCCCTTGGTACGCTTGACAAGAAGTGATGTGAGAGACCCCATTGATTTGAACAAAGAGAAATTGGCAGCTTTTTAACGACTAAGAGATGGGTTGTGTCAAGCACCTGCATTAGGTATGCCTGATTATGATATGGAGTTCGGGTTGCATTGTAGTGAGAGGAATGGATGTGAACTTTCTGTATTAATACAGAAGCATGGAAAACTGAGGAGACCAATTGCATACTTCTCAACAATGCTAGACCTAGTAGCTATAGCCTTACCTGGGTGCTTGAAAGCAGTGGCTGCTACCTGTCGGAGTTTGGAACAGAGTGAAGGAATTGTCATGGGATATCCTGTGAAAGTGTTTGTACCTCATGATGTGACAATCCTTCTAACAAGGAGTCACTCAGTACATGACACATAGTCGGCTTACTAAGTATGAGAAAGTCATATTAGGTGCAACGAATGTGAGTCTTGTGAGATGCTTGAATGTGAATCCTTCAACATTATTGCCTGATGCTGAGAATGTGGAATTCAGAGATGAAACGGATCATGATTGTCTGGATGTACTTGATTTCTGTACCAAACCACGTCCTGACATAAAAGATGTACCATTGCGAGAAAGTGATTTCATGATGTTTGTAGATGGTTCTTGCTTGAGAACAGATGATGGAATGTTGAGTGCAGCATTTGCAGTATGCACGGTTGCAGCAGTAATGGAAGCATCCTATCTGAAAGGAGTAAGATCAGCCCAAGTAGCTGAAATTGTTGCTTTAACTAGAGCATGTAAGATTGGGAAGAGCGTGAGGGTGACTGTGATAACTGACAGTCAGTACGGATTTGGTGTGGTGCATGATTTTGCCAAATATGGCTACAGAGAGGATTTTTGACATCAAGTGGAACTCCCATTAAGAATGCTGAAGTGGTTGGAAAATTGCTTGAGGCGATACAGCTGCCTAGGCAACTGGCTGTTGTGAAGTGTGCTGCACACAGTCAGTGTGGCGATTACATCGCCATCTGCAACAAATATGCCAATGATATGGCCCAATACTGTGCACAAAACCAGAATTCAATTAATAGGGCGAAGGAGAAGGAAGTGACTTCTTGCACCTTAATGTTTACTAACATTGTGGGTACCTGGGAGGAAGTGAGGTAGTTGCAGGAGATGAGGAAATGAAGCAGTGGGTAAAAGCAGGATGTGCACCAAGGGAAAAGGATCATGTGTGGGTCTATCGGAATGGAAGACCAGTTATGCCTGATAGCATGATGTCTGCCATGGCACGGATGTATCATGGTCAGGGACACATAGGGAGAGATGCTATGATCAGGTCATTTAAGCAGACCTGGTACAATGCAAAATTTAGACTTGTAGCAGAGAGTCTTTGTCAGAGATGCCTTATATGTCAGCAATACAACCCTGGAAGAAAGACAGTGGTGAGCCTAGGAACAATAGGTCGAGAATGAGGGCCTTTTACCAGAATGCAAGTAGATTTCATTGAAATGCCTCCCTGTAACAGGTTGAGATATGTTCTAGTTATGGTCTGTTTGTTTTCCAGATGGGTAGAGGCATACCCAACAAGAAGAAATGATGGAATCACAGTGGCAAAATTGCTTTTGAGGGAATTCATTCCCAGATTCGGGTTCCCAGTAACAATTGAATCAGATCGAGGTAGACATTTTCATAATGAGATCATAAAATTGATTTGTGAAGCATTGAATGTACGACAAAAACTACATTGTGCCTATCGCCCAGATGCTTCTGGTGTGGTGGAGCAAATGAATGGTAATATCAAAAACAGGATAGGAAAAATGTGTTTAGCCACAGGTATGAAATGGCCTGATGTCTTGCCTCTGGTACTCATGACTATTAGATCAATTCCCGACAGAACTACAGGGTTGAGCCCCCATGAAATTCTCATGGGTAGAGCAATGTGTCATGTGTTCATACCAGTCAACAAGCTGTTGCCTATAACTGATGAGATGGTGTTGGATTACTGTAAAAGCCTGGCTGATGCAGTTCATTCTGTGTTTCATCAGGTTGAAGCGGATGAAAAGAAGCAAGCTCATGATCTGAACCCAGGGGACTGGGTAAGAATCAAAGTACACAGAAGAAGAAACTGTTTGGGTCCAAGGTGGGAAAAACCACGACAAGTGACTTTGACCACGACAACAGCTGTGAAGTGTGCTGGACTGAAGAACTGGATACATGCAAGTCACACAATGAGAATTCCAAATCCAGTGGATAGCACAGAAAAAGAATATTTTGATGAATCAGAATCTAGTACTGAATCAGATGATGAGGAGACAAGAACAAAAGAAAACCCTGAAAGGGGGGAATCAGAGTTGAATCTAACTTCTGTCCCCAGAAGTATTTCCTTGAGGAGAAGGTTACAGATTTCTGATACCAGCTCAGATTCAGAGACTGAACAAGGAACTCTACGTTCGAGAAAAGGAAAAGGCAGTGAAAAGACAATCAAAGAAATTGCTGAGAGAGAAGTTCCAGATGAAAAATTGAGAGAAATTCCACCTGAAATTACCAATTTAGATGAACTGGTGCCAGATACAGAGAGAGAGGGAAAGATTTCTGCGGAAGGCCCCCGAGGAGGTGTAGGGAACTCCAACATCCAGTTAGAGGAAGGGACAAGTAGTCAGCAGGAAGACTGCGTGCCGGAGATTCGAGGAGGGACAGAAGTAGGGAAATCAAAAGAAGTGGTGGAAAGAAAAGTTGCTGAAAGTAAAAAGCAAGTTGTAACAGAGTCAGAAGAAAGCAAAGACGAAGTACCAGAAGGTTGAGTTCTAAGAAAGAGAGCTTGGAGAACAGAAAAGAATGATAAAGGAAGTAACCTGAAAAGAGCAGCAAAAGACGAAGTTTGGCCGAATAAAATAAAGAGGCTGAGATATCGACTGACACGAGTAAATTCACCATGAGCTGAACAGGTGAATGAAGTAACAAGTCAAGAGAAATCAAAAGATGAAGAAATACTTGGAGAAAGCAAAAGAATGAGGAAACCTAACCAGAAGTATAAGTCGCCAGAATGGACGTATGTGGCCCTGCCTGAAATAAAAGAAGAGGCGGATAGCCAAGGAAACCCAGAGGTGACTGTACCGGAAGTGGTTGAGGAAGACGAGGAAACGGAAATGCTGAGAGTTATCTTGTCCGATATTGGAGAAGAAGCGGATGGTCAGGAAGTTCTGTATTCAGATCATGAAGGAGAGGTGAAAGATGATGAGATGCCAAACTGAATGAGACAAGAAAGCTGCTAATGGAAAGACAATAAAATACGAGAAAAAGACAAAAACTGGTAGAACCAAGTAGGTGCTTAGAACCTTGGGTTAGACAAACTAGTTGTGTAGTGGAAGAGGCTAAGTCAAAAGACACTGTTCATTTTTACAAAAATAGTAAACACAGATAGTAGAAAAGGTAGATGTATATTTTTGAAGAGATGGTGTAAAATGTGTTGTTGTACAGGATTACTAATGCTTCTGTGGAGTATACTAGCTCTAATGATCTCATTTAAGGTTACTATAAATACAATAGAAGGATATAGTGAAAATAAAACTAATATAGAAAAGATTCAGAAAGTAGTTCCAACTAGAATAGATAGAAATTATTTGCATAAAGATAGGTTTATAACTTATTTTTCTAACAATGTATTTTCGAAATTATTTTATGAATATGTAAAGACAATTGACGTAAGGGACTGCTACGTTTGTATGCAGTTACCTGCATCTGTATCGGAGGTAGTGACCTATCACCACCTTCCAGTAACTTATGGAATAACATGTAGTGTAATAGCTAGTTTATTTTACCAAACAGGGAAGTTAGAGTATTATTTTTCAGATGTAGATAACATATTTTCACAAGTACCATCAATTGACAAGCTAAATAAGGTAAAACCTGCTAAAGTATTAGGTGAATTTTTCTTAGAAACTAAAGAACTAACATTAGAATATATTTTTGGAAATAATTTGACTTGCAGTTTAAAGAAAGAAGAAAATACATTTTTGGATATGGTTGAAGAAAGGAGATTGAAAATGCAAAGGAAGGCATATGAAGGAAAGGTGGAAAAGACAGTCTGGGATGTAGAAATGGAAAAACACTTGAAAGGAGAAGCTAGTCCAACTATGGCTTTAGATTGGCCTCAGAAGGGAAAATTGGGTATTAGAAGGAATCAAACTGCATATGATAATTACTTTGTAGGGAATAGTGAGTGCCATGATACATACCGAATCATGGGTGGATGGGGATTCAAAGGAGGAAATGATCCAGTTTTTCCTGGGTTATATTTTATTTGCGGAAGCAGGGCGTATTATCGTTTGCCAGACCATTGGTATGGCACATGTAATGTAGGCCTGGTTTTCCCAAAGATTTTTCATATGGGGACAGGAGAAGATGGTGTACATAAGTTAGGTAGTTATTTAGCACGTAGAAAGAGAGAATCTTGGTCAGAAATTGTAGGTGACATCTTTGGAGCATTGATACCAGCAGTGGGAATATCTCTGAACGCAAACAAGATTAGAAGACTATCAACAGTAGTGGATCGCTTGTCAACAAGCACCGCTGGAAGATTCTTATTGGTAAATACTGAAATGGTTGCCACGCGTGCCATGGTAATGCAAAATCGACTTGCCGTTGATATTTTATTGGCAAAAGAGGGTGGAGTCTGTGGAATGCTGAAAGTTCAACATTGTTGTACTTACATTCCAGACGAAAGTAAAGATTTGAAAACTTAAAAATATAACTGATCTGCATGATGAAATTGCACCACTGGAGGTTGAAGGTGTTTGGGAAAAGATTGGAAAGAAAATATCTTCTATTAAGAATTTCTTAGTAAACTTAGATAGTACCTTCTTAGGTAAAATCTTATTTCCATTAACATGTGTGATTTTCCTAGTATTAATATTAAGATTAGGATGCCTTTGTCATAAAAAGTTAAAAAGAGAAAAATTTAAGAAGAAAAGATAAGAAACAAGAGAGGTAATTTGAAGAAATAGATTTAGAAGAAGTTAAGGAAAATATGTATAAGACAGCAAAAAGAGAAGAGATTGGGGAAACTGAAATGTAAATAAAAGCAAGAACTCATTTTGACTCCATGAAAAGTGATACAAAATGTTAATGGTGTGGTGATAAAATCACCAAAGGGGGGATTGATGGAGCGGGTAGTACAACATTTTGTATACCCCTCCTATTCTGCATGTTTATACTAATTAGAATAAACTATTAATTGTAATAATATTAATGTGTTTGTGTGACATTTAATTAACATTACTAATATACGAAATATACGTGGGACTTGCTATTTGCATGGCTACATAATTTGTAATTAACCTAAGTGCGCCTACTAATACTAGGAAATTAGTAAATCGCATGATATATGTTGCTTTTGTGACGTTATCGTAATGTTGCACCAGATGACATCAATGGGTGAATATAAACGCTTTAAATGTTGCTATACGCTAGATAGTTACAAGCACATAGAGGGATTAGTGAATGGTTAACATTTTATTCATTATTTCTATGTATTAATTGCTCTTTTGTGTTTGTTTCGCTTAAGTTGTCCTTTGGGCCTAAAACCAAGATGGCCGCTGACTTGCCTCGACGTGATGGCCACCATTCCACGTGGTTTCGGGCGAAGTGCGCCTGCGCCACAACATGTACCAGTGGCCTCGACATGACCCTAGACTTGTTGTGCCCAAGCAAGGTCACGATGGGACTCTCGCCAAGTTCTCTAACAAAGGACTAATGCAAGGAACCGGATGGATCATGTATAATGACATAACCTCCTGAACTGTGTGAAACCTCACCGGACGATCCCAACCAACCAATGGTATGAGCCCAAATTTTGAAACATGTATCTTCTTTTCCTTACTTTCATTATAAAAGTGACGTTAGAGTAGAAAGATCAGCTCTACTGCTCTCGTACTTTACTTTTGCTAACAGAGACGGCGGTGACGCTACATGACGGATGCGTACCTGAATCTTTGACAGACTGAATTGCTGCCCAATTTCATGATGAACTAAGGGCTTCCTAAAATGTATGGGCACTGATCGATGCTTGCACGTCTCTGGTCCTTGACCCAATCTTTTGGACTGTAGCGTGCTACATGAAGAACTTTCGAATTCTGACTGAATGACGACTAAATTTGATGACTTAGAGGACGACCGATAGCCAGATTAGGTAAATATGATGTTCTGTGATTTGCGTAATGACTAATAAAATTATTAGATGGATCTAAATTCTTGCATTAATTAGATAAACAAATTATTGATTAACAAGCAAATGTGTTCTGGTCGTTTATTGAGAGAGGATCGATCAGGATCTTTGAGTATGTTTTAGCGGGACTAAATCATCATTCCAATGCAACTAAATGATCCATTGATCACGTGGGAGGAGTATCTTAATGTTTAAGTTTAAGAGATAAGGATATTAGTGTATAGATATGTAAATCATTTTCTCTTTATAGGTTATAAGGTATTCCTTCCATGTCAGCGCTTGGAACATTCATCTCTCCTATAAGTGCAGACCAGTGAAAAGTGAAGCGTGGGTGTTGGTGTTATAGACCCCACCAATGAATGTATGAGTGAATGTGTTAATGTGGTATTTGGTCTGTGATGAAGGGAGGATTTTGGTACGGGGTTTTGTTCTGATTCCCGTCACCTAGGTTTCCGCGCTGCAACACCACCACATGTCTGGCAGTCGCAAGACCGCCAGACTCGTAATCAGCCCCTTAGTTTCTTTGGGGTGGAACATGTCCATCTCGATCCCAGGGGAGGTGATAGGGTAACCACCCTCAGAAAAAGAGATTCCAAATGTATCATAGATCACTAAAACCCCTTTTGACCTGAAGTCCGATGAGGAGCTTTATGTGCATTTATGAAAGCTTGTATATAATGTTTTTTTGCTTTGGCGCATGTATGGTTTCTGTTGTGTGATATCCTTTTTCTATTTTTTTTACAGGGAGATTAGGAAGGGACTCTAGCCTGGCATGCTAGGTTTGAAGAGGAGACCCAGGCTGGGGCACTCTACCCTACTCTTCCAGAACGCTCAGACACATCTGTTTGGTTTTAGAACTGATAGAACATCATTGATACTGACTGGTATTCCTAGCTAATTTTCATTTAGAGCTTTGGATATCATTTTCCTGTCTTGTTAGTTTGTTTGGCCATATTCCGTCCACTGGGCTCAATCCTGACCTGACTCCTTATAGTTACTTTAGCGTACTCTACACTTGGATCTTTATAACCACTCATGGTTCACTTTTATGAATTTACAGTAGTATTTTCAGAGCTCAGATTCCCTTTGTCTGTGTCAAGATGCCACATAGATTATGGTTATTTCTATGTGTACAGCGCCATTGCTCTGTTTTATTTGTTGTCTCATGACTTTGACTTATTTAGCATTTGGTATTATACCTTATATAATCACATGATTAAGTATTAATATGCCGTGGACATTACATGTAATGGCAACATATTATGATTAGATACATTTATGTGCAAACTGCGCTGGCATAGCTGTAATGGTGGCTCATGTATAGAATGCAACTCTGCTTTACAGTGTACACTCTAAGACGGCCATGATGCTTCCATATACAGCGGTATGGAATGAATATCTGCACAGCCCATTTACTGATTACTTGCAAGTTCATTTAGTCAGTTGTCAATTGACTTATTAAAATGCTGCACATATTATTGAAATTGTTACATGCACACTGTGATAATTGTACTTTATTTTTAGTTGTTTTCATTCCTTACAATTTTATTACTGTTATATTCTTGTCTTCTCCTTCTCCCTGCTGCTCAGCCTGTGTGTGTGATGTCATCGGAATGTTCGTGAATGCATGGTTTGAAGTGTGGTCAGTTTGAGTGAGATGGGCTGAGCAGCTGGATGCTGCTCCCGGTGGGGCCTTCTTTACCATCTATCTTATTACTAATAAACCTTCTAAATTATACGTACGGCTACTGGATTACTTACCTGCCAGAGTACTTTCAGTAATGTAACAATTACCGTTTGATAATACACTATGCAAGTATTGTTTATTTATATACATGTCTAAGTGTTAACATGTCGCAGGTACTATATGCTTTGTAATACCAAGAGATGATGATTGGTTACAACTTTCTGGAAACTTTGCTAGCTATAAGGAAGGCCCTTATGTATTGAATTACATTTTGCTTGACTGTGCACACTTTAAAATAGCTGCCATGTTTTTGTATTCTGTGTAGCTGTAAAAATATCCAGTCTGTCATTTATGTTTACACTGTGGACACATAAGGTTTCTTTTGGTGTTTAAATGTATGCATAACAATGAGCCCCATGTGTGATCAAGGTCATTGGCAGAAACGCATTGCAGGGGCTAGAGCACTATGAATAAATCCTTTTATTCATTTGTGCCTGAATATTTTCGAGTATTTTCATCATATTATATATCCATATAGATACATAGAGGCCCTTTAGTTTAGCTGTTTTCTGCCTGTGTCCTATCTGAATGTCATTTACATTTTGTTTCTAGCCATGACAGCATACTGCATGGGATAATGGTTCGGTCCACATCAGTCATTGACTCTCTTGATCTGTGAATGATGGCATTATCTGATCACCTGTGTACATTCTCCTGAAAATGAGTGTGCTTCAGTATCAGATCTGGCTGGCCAGTCCTTTAGTTCTAAATTTCTTCTTGTATCATTTTCCTTTAATTTCTCTGCTTCTCTTATTCTTCTTTTAATGTTTCTTAAGAGTAGACTACAGATCTCTAGAGAGAACTAACAGGTTGCTTGCTTGTCGATCATTTCATCTTCAGTGTGACACATTCCACATGATCACCTAAACCACGAGATCATTTTGGAATTCTGTTATCCACAGTGTATCATTGCTTCACCATTCCAAGATGGCCAACAAGTTGGTTCTAGATGTGTCAGCTATGCTTGAACTTTAAAACAATGAGAGACTATTTACAATATCTTTGCAAGAGGGACTCCTACTGCTGTGGTTAGTTTTGTTGCTGCAAACATATGCCTGCCGCGTTCAGAAGGCGGTACAAAAGGGGGTGGTGATGGACGGAGCATCAGAACCAATCAAACACTCACACCCAGTCAACAGATCTGGGTTTGATCCATCACCGTTCTTTAGCCCACTCTGCCACCCCAGTTCAGACATGGCCATATGCAAATCAGTCTGACCCTGTGCCTCATGGGAACAGTCCAGCCCGAACTGCCAAGCCATGCCTTCCCTGGACCGGAAACAAGCTTCCTAGGACCGGTTCAGAAGGCAGCATGATTTATTTTTTCCGCTTGTATTCTTTTAATTTATCTTGGATATTTTGTTGTGTTTTGTGACTGTGTTGGAGTGTGAATGGAAAGATGAGTCTGTGGACTGATGAATGGATGAATAAGTGCAAAGATGAGTGACAGAGTGTGTGTATGATGACTTATTGAGTGTCTACACCCATCAGTGATACAAAAAACACTTTCATCGATAGGCCTAACCGATGATGGCACCCAGAGGCATACTAAACAACCCTGTTCGCCAGAGCTTCCTGCCTTCCCGTGAAATCAGTTCACTAACGCCCCTCTGGTGGAGGATTTCTGAATTAGGGGCCGGACTACAACTGATTTCCAGAGCACAGACCATTTGACCCTTTGACTGGAATCCATTTAAAAGTCGCTCAACAGCATTTGCGCCTTCCGTTTGTTTTAGAGAGGGCGGGGGAGGATGGGTCTACTGTGTAATCTCTTTTGGCCTACTTTTAAGAAAGGAGAGGTTTAAGGTGGAGTTGTTTGCACTTGTGTGAGGCAGGGCGAGGCGAACCTGTCCATCGTTCTATAGCTTACTGGCGTTTGGGGTTTTGAAAAAAAGACGTGCAGATCAGAAAACACATCCATGGGAAGAGGCGTGTGTTGTTGCTACACAAGAAAGGGGCGGCAGGGAGGTTTGCTCATACTATTGTATGCGTTTTAAAGCTCCCACCATGAACATCAGTCTATCTGTTTTTCTAAAACCCGCCGTTTTATAGCACACGTAGCTGAAATGCTTTTGGAACAGCGACAAAAACTGAGCACTGTGGAGTAAGCAGTAGATCTTGACATGGAACTGCAGCAATTTCCTTTTTTACCAAACAGAACCTCGTTTAACCTTTCTCATTGCTGAATTACCCAGCGGCGCCGAAACCGTCCAAAGACTGCCACCTGCTGGTGACATGAATGCAGATCACATGAACGCCATGATGGACGTGCTGCTGAGCGCGACTGCCTTGAAGCTGTCTCTTTGACACACGCAGTAGAAATCGGCTTGTGGAATACGACATGAAAGAAACCGCTGAAAGACCTGACTGTGCTGCTGCTTGCACCGAGACTTCAACGCTCCTCTCCGCTCGACGGGGCGCCTTTCACAATATTTAAAAAGGAAGGCGGAATTCAACGGAGAATCTTCAATCCAAGGCACATTCCCTTTAAAATACTCTACCCGGCTCCTCAGAAGAACACGGCGCCTTTATAAAGGGGCAGAGAGCAGATGTAGTACAGAATGCAGAGGTTCAGAAGGGCCAGGCCTCCTAGGGCCTGGTCTTCTGCTTTTCACGCTCAGTGGGGTCTCACGTAGTTGTCGTTTTTGCTGGTCAGCATGGGGAAGGAAGTGCACTTTGTAGTGAATTGTTCTTATTGAGAGTATTGGTTATTTTTACTCCAAAACTGATCGTTTTATGTATCATATTTGTGTGCTTTCAAAATACGGTAATTTTATTGTGTACTATGGGGCACATGCATCAACAATGCCATTTGCGATTCCTTATTAGCGAAAAATATGGAATCGCTAATAAGGAATAGCAAAAGGCTATGCATGTAGGAATCGCTATTCAAATAGCGATTCCTTAACTTTCCTTAATTGCTACTAGCAAATTGCGAGTAGCAATTAAGGAATGCCATCCCAATCATTCCTATGGGCCTCCAGGCCCATAGGAATGAATTGGAGATTGCATGAGCAAATAGCGAGTACCAGTAGGTTCTCGCAAATTGCTCATGCAATTTCAAGGGTGCAAGGGTGTCAAAATGACACCCTATTGCACCCTTGAAATTGATATGTGCACATATGTTGCACACACACATGCTCTAAGGGCATGTGTGTGCGCAACATGAAACTTTGAAAAATGCACAAAAGTGCATTTTTCAAACGTTTAGCAAATTACCATGCAGTTCATCTTCATGGTAATTTGCTCCCCCTATTAGCAAATTCGCTAATTTTTTAACTTTCATGCATTGCATTTAAGGAATCCCAAATTGAGATTCCTTAAATTAAGGAATCTCAATTTGGGATTCCCTAAATGCTATTGCTATTTAAGGAATCGCTATTTAAGGATTCCTTAAATAGCGATTTTTGCTTTTGGGTTGATGCATTGGGATTGGGTATTTTTAACTCAATACCGGGAGATATTAGCGAATCGGTATTTTACCGACTGGATTTTGGCTTGATGCATGAGGCTGTATGTATTTTATTGCTATTTCCACACATGCCTTGTATGCTTTTATGGATGTTCGAAGCTGAATAAAGAGAATTCTGATTCTGCAGTGAACTGTAGCTGGTATGTTGTACACGAAATCGAGAGACCGGAGGAAGAACAATGCTTGAATTACTCACCCACAGTCTTCAGTCCTTGTCACAGCACCAATTTGTTGCTGGAGAATTTCTACCCTTGGAGAGACTAACATGTTGACCTCCAGCTAAAATAGAAACTGGAAATGTTTCTCTTATATACCTATTAAAAGGTTCTCTAACGACCAAGTACCCTACAGAACAGTCCACGACGAATCACCTCAGTGCATTCTGGAAGGTTCTGTGCACTTTTTCAGGTTTGGCGCCTCATTAGCCAAATACCTTCTGTTCATGTCTGGCATTAGCCAATGCCTTTTGATTTTATTTAAGTTAAATGTATAATATCCTTTCTTATAGGGGCTTTCCGTTCATCCGTTGATCTTTATTGTTATTCAATCAGTCACATTTTCCTTCCGCTCATTACAACGTAAAGCATGGGGCAGTGGGCCCGCCACTTCAGAGATTGGTTAATCTCATTGTGTTTTATAGCATCCTTCCCTTTTAGAGGGAGAACATCTGTATAAAAAGCATTTCTCTTACATATCAAGGACCACTAGGGCAATGTGTGCTTTTTGAGATCAAAATGCATTTTTGCTTTTAGACAATTTATTTTAAGATTGATTAAGGGCCCGGGAGCTTTTCAAACAATAACGTTTTGTAAAAACAAGCATTGACGAAGCGAAAAGGTTGTCGGTCAATGCTTTTTATTCCCCAGTAGCTACTATACTCAAGCTTACCAATGGGAATGGGGGTTTGCTCCCAAGCTGAGAAGCAGACTCTGCAAGACTGGTATTAGACAAAATGTAAACCCCCCCATTAGACGAGGAAGGTAGCTCCTGTCATCAAGTTTAGGAATAGTTACAGTAGATGAGAGTGAGATTCTAATCGGAGGCAAAGACCTTTTCCTTGTTGTCTGTGGGAAAGGAGCCTACTTGTTCTTTCTTGTAAAATTGTTCAGTCCCCAAAAACTTAGTTTCTTCACTTCTCCTGGATAAGTGTATATGTATGTGGTATTGGAATGGTGTCTTTTGCAAGGATGCAGAGACTGACACACAGTTTTGATGCCCTATTGCCGCTTCCATATACCAGACTCCAAACACTGCACTAAAAACTTAACTTCTCTGGGTTGAAGCAAGAATCTATGGGCCTAATTTCGAGTCTGGCAGTCCTGCGGCCACCAGACTCGTGATGGCGGTGTTCTGTCTCCCGCATTACGACTTGAAAAGCCGTTGCAGCGGAGGACCACCGGCTGCACTTGGGAACAGTCGTTCCCCGGCGATGGCGCGCCACAATGTAACATGCTCAGTGGGACTGGCGCAGTCCCGCTGAGCATAATACGAGTTCCTGAACCGCCAGCTATTTCATGGCAGGAGAACCACCATGAAAACGCTGGCGGTGCAGAAACAAAGGGGGCCCTGCAGCGCCCAAATGCCCCTCCCACCATGGGGATACATTCAGGGGGACACAACATGTGGCCCCCTGTCTGTATTTCCCCAAAATTCTAGCATGGCATGGACATCACCATCCATGTCGTGCCAGAAAGTTTTAGCAGTTTCCATTGCAGTGCCTCTTTTCCAGGCACCGCCACAGAGAAGGCCAAGGACCGTCCGCCGTACATGAGTTCAACTCGTGATACCGCGGACGGTTCTTGCCCGGGTTTGGCGCAGCTGTGCCATTGGAGAGCCGGCACAATTGCGCCACACTCATAATCAGGCTGAATGCTCCTGCAGTCAGCAACTTTCTTTGTGAGATTCACTAGAAAGGCCCCCACTTGTTTTGAAGATGTTTGTGTTGACAACTGTCGCTTTGTCCTGTCCCACCCCACTTTTAAGAGTAATAGAGCCTGGAAAGAAGTCAACACATTGCTGCACTAGTTCGTTAGGAAAGCACCCTTTGCCAACGGATGTTCATAGATCCTTAAGTGGAGCCACACTCTAAAATCTTGAATACAACGGGTCTGATTCACAAAGATAGCCTACACTTTTGAGTAACTTTAATACTGTTCGCTATTTGCAAAAAACTAATTTACCTTATTTTTGGGTAAAGTATAAGGAAAATATTTTTTTTTATTTAACTCGAAATAAATATGAAAAATATTTGTATGTTAAATATTAATGTAAATTTACTTTACATATTTATTTTAAATGCAGAAAAAAAAGCTACAGCACTGTTAATTTGGAATGAAAACTTAGCTTTAAAAACTAAGGGGGTGATTACGATGGCGGGCGGACCAAGTCCGCCAGCCACCATAGTGGGGATTGGGACCGCCGCCTGACTCGCGGCGGTCCCACCACTGCGATTAGGATGCGCCCGCCATACTGGCGGGCGCATCCTGAGCCTTTAACATTGGGGGCGGTGCTGCTGGCTGCAGCACCGTCCGCAATGTTAAAGGTGCTTCCACTGCATTTCCCTGCACCACGTGGCAGGCACCATGTGGTGCCTGCCACTTGGTGCATGGAAATGCAGGGGGGTACCATGGGTACCCCCCAGTGCAGCGACACCCCCCCAAACAAGTGGGGCCCGCAACGGGCCCCTAAACCCAATCCCTTCTAGCTTATCCATGGAAAGGCCTCTTCCAGGACACATCCTAATATGGCAGACGGTACTAGGCACCGCCACCATATTAGTGGCCCTTTTCAGTCTGCCAGGCAATCGGTGCAATTGCTTCTGGCAGAAAAGCGGCGGACGGACTTTGCCATCCTAATTTGGCGGTGGGTAATGAGCTTGGTGATGGCGGAAGGACTGCCACCGCCACCGCCAGCCCGGCGGTGGAGGTCCTTCCGCCATCATAATGACCCCCTAAATTTCCACCGAATAAATTAAATGCATCAATTAAAAGGGACATACAGAATCATTTCTAATTGATTTAATTTCCTTTAAATAAAAAATATCGTTTTCATATTTTTGATTTTAAAATTAATGTATTCAAAAATTATATAATTAAATAATAAATAAATACTATGTCACAAAACCAACAAGGGAACAGTCTAACGCTACACTCACAAATAATTGTGTGTGGCGCACCTCTTTCAAGGCACCATGCCTGCCCTGCCTCAGTAGAACTGATATGCGAGCTACTAGCTCTCACAGTGTGCACTTCCACTACCCCCGCTCTTCCCAAGGGGCGATCCCAATTATCTATATAGACTTCTGCCCACTGTGGATTGCACCACTCAATGCAAATCTCAAGAAACAATAAATTGATAAATGTCCATCCAATAGTTGTCTGATTCCAAATTTTCTTTATTCTTCTTTAGTTATGCAAAAACATCGGGCAGTCAACGCGTTTCGGTCTTATAAAAAAAAACTTCATTAGGGCGATTCTTCTGGAGATGATTGTATGCTAATGGTGGAACTCGTGTCCAAATATGACTCAATTGCGAGTTTCTCCTGGTACTTCTTGTATTTCAAAACACCTCTAGCATCCTTACCGGTAATTATGCCTATAACTTCAAGATTATTTCAAGTGTTCCAATGGTCTTGTGACTTCTTCCTAGTAAATGGCTACTGTGCCCATATCGTGGCTTATCGAGACAGCAACAATGTAACTTCTTCGGTGCTCAAAGGACCTATACTATTTGTCTATATGTTTTAACCATAAATTATATTTTAATGATATTTTTAATTATTTTAAATAATTTAATTTAATGTAGCATTAGTTCCTATAGGGTTTTATTTTAAGTCCCTACCTCTATTATTTTCAATTGGAAGCTGTTGCAGTACCAGTAGTTGGCCATGTGGTACTTGAATTACAACTGTTGTATTTGTCGTAATTCACACTCACATTGTTTTGAAGAAGCAAAATTTAGTAAAAGCACAAAAAAATGTAAGTTATTTTTGTGAATTAGGCCCTTTAGGATTAGCCAAATGTAATAAAGTTACTCAAAAGTGTGTTACCTTTGTGAACCGGGCGCAACAGGTTGAAACTCAGGGCATTATTCAGGGCTTGGTCAAACAGGAGCACTGCTTGACATTACTGCTGCCTTCCCCCAGTCTATTTACAGGCCAAACTTCCACTGGCTTTGTCAGTGTAAGCCTCTGCCCTATCAGCCTATTTGCCATGGGGCAGCCAGGTCTATTGAGGGGGGGAGGGCAGGCAGCCTTTGAATATATTCCCTATTTGTGTCTGCCATGTGAAGCATGCAGAGCATGGGATGGAAAAATAAAAGGCTGGTCCCATTTGCATGGAGAAAACACCCTGCGATTCAGGGCACTTTTTTTTTTTTATTGTGAAAACCAACTCCTGCTTTTTATTTTCTCAATGCAAAAATAATTTTCCTGGTGGACACTTTAAACTTGATGCTTTCTCAACAAACATTCAGTGCTGTGAAGGACACTTTGTCACAGTCAATCCCTTCACTATACAGCTCCGCCGACCTGGCAGTCAGGGATCTCAAAATAGGGTGATTCTCTGCCAGAGTGGAAGAAGCCATGGCTCCTTCCCACCTAGCGGACCCATGGGCCCTCCGCTAGACTCTAAATGACCCCCTTCCTTACAGGCCACTGTAGTTCTTTAACACCCTGGTGTCTTCTGTGAGGATCTTATCCTTGTTCCATCGATCTTGCTCCGGTGGCTTAAACTGGAATCCTTGGTCGGTGTACTGCCTAGCTGGTCCATTGAACATTGATAAGAGCTCATGATCTGGTACTAGGAATTAGAAGGTTTCTGTATAAAAGGAACCTGTTTTCCTAGATCTTAACTTCACACCTATCTGCCATACAGAAAGACACAGAAGGTCTCAGGTGCAAGACATCAATGTGCTGCATTTTGTCTTCTTATGAGGATTTTGCATATGTTTGCGAACATAAGCTAGCACGCCAGTAGTGTCTATATATCATGCAAGAAGTTATGCTTGTGAATTTCATAAAGACTGGTCTCAATTCAGTCCTGTTCCAAAGTGGTAGTACCCTCCACTGGAATGAAGAAGTTCCTCTTCATGCAGGTTCTATTTGTTCAGCAGGTTCCCTGAGAGTCCAGACTTAAGAAGGCCACTCAGGCTCTTCAGGCATCCAGATCCCTCGTTAGGCAGCCTCTGTCTCCTGCACAGATAGGTTCAGTTGTTCGCGGGAGCCAATTCAAGACCATGTTTCACTACACAGCTTGGATATTCAGTCATGGAACAGAGCATGTGAGCAAACTGTACAAGTCCTTTCAGGTTAGCTCCTGACCTCAGGAACAACAGAACATTACTACCTCACCCATTAGGTATCCATCTTCCAAATCACTGATTGACTGAATGAATTAATTAATTTATCAGTGCACATTAACTTAAGGGCATTTTGGTGATAGGACTAGTAAAATAGACTCAAGAAAATAATACAACAGCCTGTTGAAAAAAATGCATCTTTAATACTTTGTTAGGGGAAGAGTGATTTGTGGTGCTATACAGTGATACCGGTAAATAGCTGCATTTCTTGGGGGCCAAGACAGAAAAGGATCTATCTACCTCCCTTGCAAGTAGTCCTACATTGAGGAGCCGCTGTCGTGAGGTGGAATGCTGAACATAGTGAACACGAGAGGGTTTATCAGAGTACATGTGTTTTAATGGTAGGACCACCCGTTCCGTGTAAGGCCTAAAGGACTAAGCACAGGGTTTTAAATTCCATTCTCTATTCTACTGGAAGATGCTTCAATTTGTGATGCAAATAATTAAGGTTGAGGAAAGTTCTCGAGGGCTAGCAGTTGTAGGAGTCTACGGTTGACCTCATCATGTTTAATTTGAGACCAGGTACCGAAGTGTGCTGCGGTAATTCTAAGAGCAAGGAGAAATAGTTTTCATATCAAACTGAATGAGGGCATGATCTGGTCAGGGCACGGGTAAGACTGAATTTGTTAGGAATCAGTCCCAGGTCCGATACTCCTCAGGATTCGGGCGACGCTATATGGGGTCCATCTCTCGACATCACCAACTTCCTGCACTAAAGGCACGGAAGACTGGAGCAATCAAGCGAGGGAAGGGAAGGATGGGAACAGCGGGGAGTAGAACCTGTAAAGAAAGTTAACATACAACAAATATAACAATACAATGCAATAACAAGTAACTACTCTCAGTAGGTCTCACTAATAGCATTTACTTCTCTGGAAACCAGAGTACTAGATTCGCTTACACACGCACACCATAACCCATTTTGTAAACGTACTCCACAATGACCACTCTCAGACTATCAATAGATACCTAATGGTTGCATGGTACTTTAACCTTGTTAGTGGAGGAGAGGCTCTGTTGGTCTGCTGAAAGATATGTATGGCGTTGTAATAGGCACTCTTATAGCGTACACCCTTTACTCTCAGGATGCACACGTAACCAAAATAATAAAGCAAAACGTCGCCATTCAAAAATGGCGTTCGGAAATTTCTTCCGCGTAGATGAAATAGCGATAGTCTAAATGCCAACCCGCCTCATTGACAAGCTAGTCCTATGACCGTGAGTGGTCCAATGTAACTTTCCCGATATCGTCGGGCTTCTGTCTCTAGACCTCACCGAGGTCCAAGGTTTCTGTTAGCCTAGAACCCGCTTTGATATGCTAGTCGTTTAGCGGGTATTTGGATCAGTACACACACCCCCCCAGGGATCAGCGCCCGCTTCTGGGAAACTTGCGGTTTCATTCACGCCGCCCTCGCTAGTAGTCCGGACACCGTCCGTGGCTCCTTTGTGGTGTCAAAAGAATACGGGAATGCCGCAGTAACTGTCGACTTTGCCAGCACCGAATCCCCGCCTGGCTCTGATGCCGAAGTCCTCGGCCGAAATACAAACTCCACAAACTCAATTCTCCGCGGCTTGCAATCCACCCATGGGAAAAACAGGGGAGCGAGCAGCCGCTCGTCAGTTTCAAATCCTATCGTCAATTATGCACAACGTAGTGCGTGTCATGGGCGTTTTAAGCCCTCTGGCTCCTCCCCCTTAGTCGCAGGGTTTTCTGGGAGGGGTAGTTTTTGTAGGCGCAGTGGGCCTAAATCATGACAGAATTAATTTTTATTACATTAAGAGAGGAAAAAACAAGATCAGTATTATACCCTCATGACTGAGTGGACTGACCTTCCTGGTTAGCCCAGAGGTTGTGAAGAAATTGAACATGTTTGTTCAGGGTTAGCGGAGGGGTCATCGTACCAGAGATGAAAGTCACCAAGTACCATTGCCCTAGTAAAGGTGATTCCTGGTTTTCCAGGAATGAGGAGGGGTTGGAGAGAGGCGGATAAATCTATAAAATTAGGATACACCATGACATCATCTATCCCTTGGACAGTATTGAGTCAACAACTGTATTAAGACTGGAAAATAATGCAGCCTCAGCTCCATTTCCCATCACTCCCTTTCATCCTAATGGATTACCTTACATCTGTGTGAGAATGGCACTGTGAAACCTGTTCCTGAAGCTGTATGAGGCCAGTTTTCCAGCCAGGAGTGCAATATAAAATATTCATATATAGATACATAACATAGTTTGACCTAGAGATTTAAAAATTCTTACTAGGCAGTAACTTTAGTCTAATCCTAGCATTGCTCATTCTGTGCCTTCTGGTAGCATCCTCTGTCTCCAGAATACTTTGTGAAGACATTTCTGGAAATATGTATGATTTTTCACATCAAAAATGAATTCCCTCTTCTCACCTCTTTTTTAACCATATCCTCCCAGGCTAGCTTTACTTTTGGATTTCATTCTCCTGGGTGCCACCCAGAAGAGGCGCTAGCTTGAGGAGTTTTCTGGGTTCAAATATGAGCCATCCACTTCCCCAGGAATGGTAGGTGATGCAACCATGGGAGAAGGAAAGGAAAAAACAAGGAGGAAGTTTTCCAAAAGGCAGAAAAAAGAATCCAAAGATGGCAACTATGTACAGGAACATCCAGGGTGCCGCCTGGCATACCACAAAATGGTGTCCGACAACCGCAGCGAAACAATTCCGGACTGAACCACTAGATAGCGGAATAATGGCCCTCATGGACATTCAGAAAACTCTTAATGCTGCAAAACTACTCCTACTGGTCAGTAAGCATTTCTTTTTTTCCTAAAGCCAGAGACCATGGCAGAAAGAGCACTTCATACACTTGACATTAAAAGGGCACGAATGTCCTACATTGATAGAACTAAGCCCTTTAGGAAAACACAATTGCTTGTTACTTTCTTAAATCCTAGAAAGGGAAATGTAATTTCCAAGGCAGAAATTGCAAGATTGATAGTCAAATGTATTTATTTAATTTAATTTTTTAAATTTTATTTCAGAGTTTTATATAGCGCTTACAAGACCCAGGGGTATCAGAGCGCTTTACAACATAAATGAATAGAAAAACATAAACAAAAAACAGTACAGCGAGTATCATTTGTGATTTGGTGGCCAAAAAGATCGAGGTCATTGGCCAGATGCATAGAGATGGCGGTTGAGGAGAAGTTCTTTTAGTTGTCTCTTGAAGATCGTGAAGGAGGGATTAGTCCTGATGTGGGTAGGGAGAGAGTTCCAGATTTTTGGGGCATTCCCAGAGAAAGAGCGGGAGAGGGCTTTTTGTTTGTGTCTCTTTGGGGGGATTAGGAGGAGCGAGTTGGAGCTTCTTAGGTTTCTTGATTGTCTAGTTTTCGTGAGTTTGGCAGCTAGGTAGTCCGGTTTGCCTGTGTGCAGGGCTTTATGGGTGAGATAGGCAGTTTTGAAGGTGCAGCGTGGTTCGATGGGTAGCCATTTTAGGGTCTGTAATGCAGGGGTGATGTAGTCGTGTTTCTTGGTACCTGAGACCATTCTTGCTGCTGCGTTTAGGGTGGCTCTCAGGGGGGCTGTATGTGTTTACTAGGGATTGGGTTGCGGTTTTTAGGTCATTGGGGGGTATGAAAGGTTTGATTTTGTTGAGGAGTTTTAGGTTGTATAGGGCGCCTTTTGCTGTGAATTTGATGTGCGAGCTCATGTTGAGGCTTGAGTCTAGAGAGATCCCTAGTGATTTGACTGTGTTTGCTGGAGTGAGTTTGCAGTTTAGGGAGTCAAGGTTGTTTATCCATTCTTGGATCGGAGGGGGTTGTTCGTGATTGGAGAAGACAAGGATTTCGTTTTTTTCTTTGTTGAGTTTGAGGTGATTAATAGTTAGCCAATTTTCTACTTTTGAAAGGGTGGAGTTGAGGCGGAGGATGTAATTGAGGGAGGAGATCTCGAGGTAGAGTTGGGTGTCATCAGCATAGAGGTGGTAGGCGATGCTAGCTTGTTTTAGAATGGCAGTGAGCGGTTCCATGTAAATGTTGAAGAGTGTGGGGGAGAGGACTGAGCCTTGAGGGACACCTCGAGTTGAGGGGGAGGCATCGGACATTGAGTTTTTGATTTTTAGGAGTTGGGAGCCGTTATGTAGAAATGAGGAGAACCATTTTAGGACAATGCCATCTTCTCCGACACGTTTTTGTAGGGCGTCTAAGAGAAGTTTGTGATCAACCGTGTCAAAAGCAGCTGAAAGGTCAAGGAGGACAAGTAGGCAGCATCTGTTGGAGTCAAGGGAGTTGTGATTGTCGTCCGTAATACTCAGTATAGCGGTTTCTGTGCTGCATCCCTTCCTAAACCCGGATTGGTGTGAGTCAAGTAGGTTGTTAGATTCCAGGTGTTGGTTTAGTTGGGAGAGAACACATTTCTCCAGGATTTTGGCTAGGAAAGGAAGGTTGGTGATGGGCCTAAAGTTTTTGAGGTCATTTGGGTCAGCATCCGTTTTTTTTAGAAGGGGGGTGATTTGGCCTTGTTTGAGGCAGTCGGGCATCAGTCCGTTGTTTAGTGAGCTGTTGATAATCTTAGTCCAGAGAGGGGTTAGGGTGAGGTTGAGGTTCTTAGCTAAGGAGGCGGGCAGAGGGTCTGCGTAATGGTTGGAGGGTTTGGAGTTGGCAATCACATTAGAGATGTCCTCTTCGGAGAGAGGATTGAAGTCTTTCCACCGCTTGGGAGGGGATGGGGGACTAGGGTGAGGGGTGATTTTGGGGGTCGGCATAGGAGCGGTCTCGGCTTCAGGGAGCATGTTGAGGGCTGGAGAAGGGTGAGGTTCTATTAGGGGGAGGATTTGCTGTGTTGGGATTGAGGATGGTGGTCTAGGGACAGCTCAATATTGGAGATTTTGTCATCGAAGAATTTGGCAAGGTTGTCACACTGGAGATTGGAGGCAGGGGGGTTAGCTTTGGTGGGCTTGGAGGTCTGTTTCTGGATGATGTTGAAAAGTTCTTTGGGGTGGTTTTTGGCTTTGTCTAGTGCGTTCCGGAAGAAGGAGGCTTTCTCCTCGATTATGTGTTTTTTGTAGTCACTGCGTTCTTTCCTGAGTTGGGAGAGGTTGATTGTGGATGGGTTCCCTCTCCAGAGTCTCTCAGCGGCTCTTGCTTTTCTTCGTTCGGAGTTGAGGTACTGCAGATCGGCGCATATAAAATCTCCCTGCTTCCATGAACAGAGTAAATCTACAGTCACACGCACATACACACATCATAAGCTAGGGCCCATCACAGTAAAATACACACCATTACTCTATCCACACTGAATAAAGGAGAGGAAACCTAAACCAATCTGCATCTAAACGAGGTCAATGCGACCATAAAGTTATTGTCCTGAGTCATGATTTTAAACATAGGAAATACATTTGAAAACTCAATAAATGACAAAGAAAAAACCACCCGACACTGGAATTCAAACAAATGCTTGTTTATCTAAATTAGTTCAGAATGAAAGTCAATCAATAGTAAAATCATTATTCTCATAGTTACCTATTCTAGCTAAAATGGGTCTGGACAGGTCTCTCGGTAAAGTCTCTCGAGCTGCCGTCCTCATCATAGGTTCAGGAAGAAGTCCAAACGCAAATGATCGCAATGAACACGATGGACGCAATGGAAACCCAAAGAATGAACGAACGAACACAGACCCTCTCTAGTCTAACATATTTATAGGAAAAATAACAAATAAAAGTAACAAACAAATGTTGATTATCCGTTGAACCGCTGAGCAGAGCGAGCAGGAAAGGAAGTCACTCGGTTACATTTAGGAAACCTCCGCTCAGGAAAAATCACAAAAATAAAAAGACGGAAGAAGGAAACTCGAGTTTGCAAATGTATCTTTCGTAAATGTTCTTTCCTTGATATCTTAGCAGAGCCACCGCAGGCTGGTTATTGTCCATTGTGACTTTATCCTAGTCCAAGGGCAGCTGGAATCGTTCCCAGAGCTACTGTCCTCACGGAAAGTTTTCTAACCAGGCAAAGGCTGCGATCAGGTGACTCTCGACCATATTCAGCAAGGCCTTCCATCAAAATTCAATCACTCGAGTGCAGGCTGTAAAAGGCAGCCATCTTGTTTTAGGCCAAACGGACCATCTTAATTAAAAGAAACACAAAACAACGTTACCACAGCATAATGATTAAACAGTGTCAATCCCCACTAATACCCATATGTGTATATAATTATCTAGCCTTCTGCAACGCAATAAAGCATTAGTACACGTTATTTTAAAAAGCGTTTGTGCTTTAAACAAATAGCACTTTGCAACATTCATTTAATTAGAACCGCACATTATTATTAAGCAACATATATGCATTCCCACGTGTAGTTTCTCTCTTTAGTAATGTTGGTTAGTCTGACCATAACAAGGCAAATTATTAACTAGTAATTATAAACTAGTATTTTTAATCAAAACATATAAACAAAACTGGAGCTTAAAACCCGATAAATTTTCAACAGAAAACTCTGCTCCAGCAGAGGTCATTATTGAACCAAGCTCGGGAGGGGATGTCTCTTATTCTTTTTGCTTTTAGGGGGGCTAGTTGGTCAAGGGCAGTTGTCATTGTTGTACAGTGTAGTGAGCTCAACCGTGTTGAGGTTGTCTGTACAGGTTGGGAGCAGTGATGTTATGGTATCTTGAAGGGCAGGGAGGGGGATGTCATTGAAGTTTCTGGTCCATTGGTGGGTGATTTGGGTTTTGATTGGTGGAGCTACTGTTTGATTGATGTTGAATAAAATGATGTGGTAGTCTGACCAGTCGATCGGGAGAATGTTGTTTATGGTAATGGTTTCGCTTTTGGCTATGATAGCATCTAAGGTAGAGCCCTTGTTGTGTGTTTGACCCTTGCAGTGTTGGGTGAGATCGTTTGTGAGAAGTAGTTCATTTAGGGATTGTATAACAGTGTCATTTAAATTGTTCCATGGGAGGTTGAAGTCACCCAGGATGATGTTGTGGGAGTTTGATAGGGAGCACTGGGTTAGTAGGCCCGAGATTTGATTACTGAAAGCAGGAGAATTACCTGGGGGGTGGTAGATGAGATGGCATTTTGTTACTTTGTTGTTTGTGTGTGGTATGTTTGTGTTGAGGTATTCGAAAGTTGGGAAGGATTGAGTTTTGAGTTCAGCTATATTGATGTTGTTCTTATGGATGACGGCAATGCCGCCACCGCGTTGGTCTATTCTGTCTTTTTTGATGATGGAGAAGCCAGGGGGGACTAGGAGGTCAAGGAGCGGGTATGATGTTTCATTGAGCCAGGTTTTGGTGAGGAACGCGATGTCAGTGTTGTTACTCAGTATGGCATCAGCCAGCTGTATTGCGTGCTTAGCTGCGGATCTGCAGTTTACGAGCATGCAGTTTAACATGTCGCTGTTGTAGTGGGTTTGAGAGGGGGGTGGAGCTTGGGGTATGCTTGTGCGTTGGGAGGGACGTTTTGTGGGCCGAGGTTGGTTGGTGTCTCTACCTATTCCGGTGATTACTTGGATGTTGGAGGGGGGGTTTGGGTTTCTCGGGGGTCATAGGTTTTAGCGAGTGTTATTGCCTCTCTCAGAGACATATCAGGGATCGTTCTTTTTGGTCTGAGGGATTGGGTGTTGCGAGGGGAGGAGCGCCAGCTGGGCGTCTGGAGATTAGGCTGTTGAGGTGGCTCACAGGTGTTTAAGAGGGAGGGGGGTATAAGGTGTTTGGTCGGGGAGGAGGGCGCAGTGGTGTTGAGGAGGATTTTCTTGATGCCTGGGTGATAGTTTTGAGTTGGCTGTGTAGTATGGGCAGGTTATCAGTGATGGTTGAGAGGTGGGTCGGGGTCATAGTTAGGAGGGAGTTGAGTTGTGTTTCTATGCGTGATAGGCGCTCAGTTATTACCTCCATTATCGCAGGGAGTGAGGAGGAGTGGGTTTGGGTGGCATATCCGATTGAGGTCGGGTGTAGGTTAGGCGGGTGCTCGAGTTAGTGATAGTAGGGGGATTAGGGAGGATTATTTGAGAGAGCTCATGGGGGGAGGGGCAGGGGGCTGGTTCTTGGGGTGGGAGGTGTGGTAGGGGGGTGGGAGTAGGGGGTAGGGAGCAGTCTGGGCTGGGGGATGGGGGCAGGTCTGCAGAGTTAGGTAGTTGAGGGCTTGGGGTAGGATTTGAGTCCGGTCTTTCTTGGGTTGAGGTCTGGGGGTCGAGGTTGGGATGGATAGGGCAGTTAGGTGGGGTCAGGATGGAGTTTCGCAGCTTGGGGAAGGTGGGTTCAAATTGGTGTAGGTTGAAGTCGGTTGGACCATGACTTTGCCATTTCTGTATAGTGTTATGGTGGCGTTAATTGTGAGTGGGGAAGACTTGGAGATAGTTAGTCTTTGGCCGTGGGGGATGTTGGTGGTTTTGGTAACTCGCAGGTGGTTAGGTAGGTTATTTCTCCATTTGGCTTGGTGGGTGGTGTAGAAGATAAGGTCTGTTTTAGTCTTGCCATTGGAGGAGTTGTGGTAGAGGTCGGCTATGAGTGTTTCAGGGTGTTGCTTGAGTAGATTATGTTTGAAGATTTTAGTGGCGTTAGCTGAGAGGTTGGGTGGGTAGATGATGTAGAAGGAGTGGGGGCCGTGGGGTTTCATGTTGGAGGGAGGTCGTGGGGTGG
Source organism: Triturus cristatus (assembly GCF_964204655.1). Lineage (NCBI taxonomy): Eukaryota > Metazoa > Chordata > Amphibia > Caudata > Salamandridae > Triturus > Triturus cristatus. The sequence continues at coordinate 137,374,934 of NC_140591.1, read as the reverse complement.
GGGTTGATGGGGTGGTCTGGAGGGGATTTTGGTTGTTTGGCATCTTTCTGATAAAGTATCCAAATATTACCTCTTCCTGCAATCAAATCGAACCAAACACTCATAACTCTTGTCCATCCCCTCTCACACACCACACATACTCTTTTTGAAAACACATCACCACCCCCTTTACCATTCTACTTCCATTCACCAACACTAATTTACATACTAAGGGGCCGATTACGATGTCATTAGGAAAGGCTCCAAATGGGATTCGGAATTGTAGAATCTGATTCGGAACCCTTCTTTCCTACCGAATCGTACAAATTCCCCAACGACCGATTACAATGCCTGAAAACCATTCGAGCAGACCGAACCGGTTCTGAAAGGCATCCGGACAGCCCGAGTCTTTCAGAGCCGATTCGTACTTCGGTTTCTGTATGAGTGATTTCGATGACAGATTCGGACAACCGTTCCAATTTCGTTTGCTGGAGATGAAACGGCTCTCAGAATATGTCTTTGGGGGCCTGTTGCGGCCCCCCTTCATACTGAGACCTATGAATGTAGCCCGTGGGGTGCCCAAGGGACCCCCCTGCGCAAACATGCCCAATGTGGCAGGCACCATGGGGTGCCCACCACAGGGTGCAAGGATTTCCCCAATGACCCCTTTTTTCAATGGGAGCTTGTGTTCTCGTTCGGAACGCAGGCTCCCATTTAAGTCAATGTGAGTCCACCCGAACGATGTTGGGAAGCTTTGTAATCGGTCATCCGAACTCACAAGACCCGATTCATTTGGAAACTGTTTCGGAACCGATTTGTTCGAGACAGTTTCCTAATGACTTAGGAATTGGGCCCAAAGTCTTCAAAGAAAACCACTACATCAATATCTCCTTTCACTTCTCCACAAAAACAAAACATAATACACACACCAGCACATACAAATTTACCATACACACAATGTCATTATACATTCCATCACAAATTTAAACCATGCACCCACTCGCACCCTCACGACTGCACAAATATTACCCACCCTTATTCATGTTTACACCCAAATTTTCTAACTTCATCAATGCCTACCACTAATACGCCAACACAACAACTCTCATTCACTCGCCTCTCATCCATTGCACAATTTAGAGCGTAAAAACATGACCCACATGCTCTACTACCACCCCTAACCCATACACCATACACCTTAAACAGACGCAAACAAAATAAACATCTTGCTACTCTTCACAACTTCACATCACCATGTCTATTACACAAGACTATTCTACAAAATCAACAAATCTCACCAACTCACTCTGAACCACCATCTCCACCACCTACACATACAGACCCAACAAAATGCCTTCTAAGGCTGTTGTACAAGGAATATAACATAGATAAACAACACTATTGCTACCCTCATACAGTTAGTACCAGCACTAAAGACACACCTGCTAAAAGTTAAAAAAATAATGCTCACTCTTCTAAAAAACAAAGTCACATCACAACCAATAAACAATCTCTAAACTGCCTACTAGTAAATGCTCAATCACTCTCTAAAACAAGTACCACATCTGCGACCTACTTACTGACACATAATGTGACTTACTCTTCATAGCTAAATCATGATTAGAAGATGACATGGCTCCAGTGTTGCATTAAGTTGTTCCTTCAGGCTATCAATCTTTCACACAAAATCGTATGAGCAAAAAAGGAGGTGGACTAGCTGTTATATTCAAGCCAATGATAAATCTCACCAAAACTGATGACATTTCCATACAAGGTTCGTGAGGACCTTATCAACAGATGCAACCCTACATCAACTTCCTCCTCCTTTACAGACCACCACCTACCATTGCAACATTTCCAGACACATTTCTAGACACAGTTTCAAACCTATCCATTCTTGCCGACCTAAACATGTGGTTTGACTAACCCAATATGCCCCATCCAAAAACCATCATCACTGGCCTATTCACACTGAACCTACATCCAATCGTACACAAACCCACACACATCACTGGACACATTCTAGATAATATTATTGCATATCCAGAACCAGTTATCTTTCAAAGGATTACTTCAATCACAAACCAGCACTCCAAAGTCTACCTTACATGCATCCACCTATCGACCATGGAACAAACTCAAATTGAATACTTAGAAACACAACTAACATCCAACACAGATGTTGACCCAGTAAATACTCTTCATAAAGTTTGAGTGGCTACAGGAAGCTTGTGATATCCTAATAGCACTAACAACAACAAAACAGGACAAAAGAAATCAAGCACCTTGGATAAATGAAGAATTAAAAAATGTTAAAAAAAACAAATTACAAAGCTACAATGCACCTGGCTCAAAACAGCAATCAAAACAAACTTCACCTATGAAAACATAACAGAGTATACAAATCAATAATCAAAAAAGCTACAAAACAAAAGGTCTATTCAGACAAAATTCCAAATGCTAAATGTGCCAATAATGTTTTTATAAAATTCTCACCAAATTTTGCAAACCTAAATGCACAGAACTCATCCCATTACTCAGGAATTCACCGGCAAACTGGCAAATCATTACACAACCAAAGCAGACACATTGAACACATGTCCAATGTGGAGTGATTAATTTCCTCAACTGGCACATACATTGCGCATCTCCTGCTATTGTGTCTGTGGTTAATATACCAGCAGGGGCAGTACCAACGATTCCCCTGAAAAAAGACGTGAGAAATAATTAACTTCTTTGTCAGAAAATTGTTAACTACCTCTTTTGTTTGCTTGTTTCAGCGAAGAGGGGTACCTGAGACTTCTTGTGTTCAAGGAGCCACAGGTGGACTCACTAGTTATGTGCACAAAGATGTGGAATGTCTTTATTGTTTTTAAGCAAAATATTTTGGTTCTGGAAGCAAGTTTTCCTTTGATGATAGCACTTTTTCTATTTTAGGAAAAATTCCACCAAATCACCTTTATATACAAATCTTCCCTGAGGCGTGGGCAAGATTAAAACAACTATCTAAAGGCTTGCTTTATGTACCCTTTCTGAAAATGAAGTGCCAAGAGTGGAAATTATTTCCCTCCTTGTGTTAAGAAATGCCTGACCTGCCGTGATATATTTCATGGAGTTTACTAAGCAGCCATAACTTTGCACTGCCAAAAATATACCCTACCCTTGTTATACCTGCCTCGGTGCAAGCCCTGCAATTGTTTGATACCGCAACCGTTTGGAATGCAGGCAGAGACCACGATGATACCGCAAGTGAATATTGCAGTGACCCACCTATCAGCTCATCCTGACCACCCTCAACATCAAGAGTCGAAGATGGGAGCGTATTCCTTCCCAAAAACCAATACCAAACATCCGCCACTGGCAGTTTTGTTCGTATATCCTACTTTTCTGAGGCAACCACACCTTTACACATCCATTTCATTACCCATTACAACGAACCAGCCAGATAATATGCCTCATAATTGGGTGCACCATGCCCCCTTCCTTTAAAAGTCTCTGTGCAACAACAATCGTCTCCTGCCGGCACATCTCCTGATCAATTCCCATATCATACCAGATAACACACCCTAAAGCTCCCTAAAAAATCGTACTTTGAGGAGCACCAGCATCTTGGCTACTGCCTCCCTGGCCATTAGAAAAAGCAGAACTCTAGTCCAAAAGGGAATCAATTGCTTAGCTGCAGCCAGTGGCTGTCCTACATTACCATCCACATGATCTATGTTTGTTAAGCACTAAACTTACATGCACTTTCTCAGTGTTTCGCCTGGAAACTCAGGTCAAAGTACTAAGAGTGAGCACACGTTAGACTTGTTGAAATCTACTTACCTCATTGAACTTTATGGTGAGTCCTGTCCAACATGCTTGGCCTGTTTCTCAAAAAAAGACAAGGGGTGAATAGGCTTTCTACTGAGTAAACTCCACCTCAAAGCACTGTATCCCCATTAAGAAGAACTTGTTTGATACTTAAATTAATTTATTTCTCTGTGTTTATCCGGTCATCATAGAGGTGTTGTAAATGGGCGGGGGATTGGGAGATGGTTCAGGTGGGGCCAGTGCCCCATCTGTAATTGTTTGGCCAACAGCTGCCAACACCCCCTGACCCTCGTGTGCCCCACCTCCGGCAACAGCCAGGAGAAAGAAACACTATCTTCTCACCTGGCAACTGCAATGTTGTACCTGTTTATATTTTATGTTGTAATTACTCTTGCATTGCCTAAAATCATTTATTTTTCCCATGATGTTATGTTTCTGTAGTTATTGTGCATGCAACATAATGTAATGTAAGGGATTATTTATAGAGCACACTTTGACCAAAAATAGTATCCTGGCGCTAAAACCACTATGTAAGGTGCAACACATGAAGAAGCTGAGAAACGGCCGCTAGTTGGGAAATACCAGGTCCTCAGTACCTTCTTGAATTTTTGTAAGTCAGATTGAGATCGTAAGGTAGCTAGAAGTTTATTCCATAGCCGGGCCGCATTGACCGTCACGGTGCGTCCTCCTTGTCTGACATTTTTGTATCTGATCTCCTGGACATAGTTACCAGTAGTAGAACAAAGGTTTCGGCTGGGGGTGTTTTTTTTTAGTTTGTTTTGGAGAGGTTTTGACCCTTGTTTTGTAGTGACTTGTGAACAATACAGAGAGATTTAAAGACTATTATCTGCTTGATAGGTAGCCAATGAAGCTCCTTCGAAGCATCTGTGGCAGATGAATGTCGAGGTCTGTTCAATGTCAGTTTAGCAGTGATGGTCTGAATACGTTTTAACTTTTTTAGCAGGTAATTTGGGGCTCCTAGCAACAGGGTGTTGCAGTAGTCCAGCCTACTTAATATTACCCCTCTGGCGATCAGTGATCTCGCTGGTAAATCAAGCCAAGGGTATAGCTTCCTAAGAGCCTGGATCAAATCGAAACAGGTCCCGGTAAGTTTGTTCACTTGATTTTTGGTCGATGATCACACCCAAGTTTCACACCGCCACAGGATTGCCCAAAGGCTTTTCCATGGGTAACGGGCAGAAGTTCGGTGATAAGAACACTACGATTTTGTTGGAGGAGCAGCAAATGAGTTCGGTTTTATTTCCATTCATTTTCAATGAATTAGAATTCATCCAGTCAAGCATGTCAAGAATGCATGCCTGGAAGTTTCCAATAGTATTCTCCTGGTTATTGTTCAGTTAAAGAATCAATTGGGTGTCATCTGCATAGTTGATTAGTTTACTATTGTAAGTTTTTATAAGTGAGATCAGGGGTTTAATGTAAATATTAAATAGGATGGGTCTAAAGGAAGAGCCCTGGGGGACACCATGTGTTGTCTTTCTGAATTTGGAAAGAAACAGGGGAAGAGATACGGCCTGATAATGGTTGGACTGGTATGATTTTAACCAATTTAACATTGGTCCCCCCACACCCGCTGCCATAAGCCCGGACATGAGAGTGTGATGATTCACTGTGTCAAACGCAGCCGATAAATCTTGGAGGACAAGGTCAACTGATTGTCCATTATCAATAGTCCTCTGTAGTTCATCGGTGTCACGAGGTCACTCCAGAGGGAGAACGGGCTGGCGATGTTATTGACTGTTCCTTTCCGCCCCGGCCACAGGACTCACATGGCCCCTTTAACGCGAACTGGGAATTCCTGGGGGAGGACTCCGCAGGAACCACGTCAGCAACAATGAGCCAATCAGGAGAGACGCTCCCACGTAAGGGGGACCCGTAACAGGAGGACAGCGCGAAAGCCGGAGAGAGAGTCGAGAGTGGAGAGAAGGAGGCACAGCAAGGAAGTGGAGGAGACAGAGAGAGAGCGATCGAAGGGACCGAAGGAAGCCAAGTTGGGCAGTCGACGGAGCCAGGAGGCCAACAGATACGCCACTCGCCCCGCCACGTTCCTGGAGGAGCGTGGCTGGGAAAAGTATGGGATCGCATCCTGAGCTTTTCACTTTCACGGGGAGGGACAGAGTAATTTGTGTGAGGGAGGTCACGGAGCTGCGGGAGCCCGAGGGTTGGGTGTTGTCTTTTGGTTTTCTTCACCCCACAAACACGCCTCTGGACCTAGGGTCCTCTCGCTTTTGATTGACGCACGACTGAGACGGTGGCAGCCCCGGTGACCCCTCACTCCCATTCCCCCTCACGTAGCGTACGCCCCCTTCAATCCTACTCACCTTTGTGTCCCTGTGTTTCTTCCTTGTTCTCTTTTGCACCACCGAGGAAGAGACGTCCCCGGAGAAGGAACCCTTGACCAAGACTCCCCCAAGCAGGAAGACGTCAGAGTATACGGGACAATTTGTGAGACTGTGAACGCAACACAATAAAGCAGAGTGTTCAACACAGTAGCGGGTCGTGGTTTTCTTACAACCCCCCCATCCGCCTTATTACAATCGGCAGCGCAGATAATGGCGGTCTCGGTTTCATGACCAGGATGGAATCCAAATTACTCTTCCTCAAACCACACAGAGTCCTCTAGATGTTGTGACAATAGTGAACTTATATAACGTTCCAGGATTTTTATAGGGAAAGGTAGAAGGGAGATAGGTCTAAAGTTAGCCAGATCATCGGGGTCAGAAAGTTCTTTTTTTAGCAGTGGCTTGACTATGGCTTTCTTCCAACAATCGGGTACCTTCTCGGTTTCGAGAGAGTGATTGCAAAGTTGCCGAAGGGGGCCTGTCAGCTCTTCTTCCCATATTAGCCACTGCTTTGGGGGCATAGGGTCCAACTGTCGAAATATTCAGACAGGTTATCACATAGTATCTGTGATGGTTTGATCTCTTGCTTAAAACGCGATGGGTCAGTGAATTCTTTAAGGATTTCAAAGGTTTTTCTCGCTTTGTTAGGAGCCGCAGTGATCTGCTCATAAAAATAGTTTGCTCTAGCCTTCTTTAATTTGTTTTTTTACTCACTCAGCACGTTTTTTAGAATTAGCTTATCTCCCTCAAGGTAGTGACACCTCCTTTCCAATTGCCTACATTTAAGTTTGGCATTTTTCAGCGTGAGGTCTTACCAAGGGGCTAAGAACTTTTTTTTGATTCTTTAGGGGGGCCAGGGGTATGGTTTCATCTAAACTTTTTATAATTTCCCTTTCAAATCTATTATAGTTCACCTCCGCTGAGTCTTTTGGTGAAAAAACATAAGTTCTTGATAATGTGTTTAGTTTTGATTTCGTGGAGCTTATTCCATGCTCTACTGAGTTTGCTACTGGCTCGGCCAGGGAACAGCTTTTAGCCAGTTGCAGATGAAAAGTAATCAGTGAGTGGTCAGTCCAGTAGAGAGGAGTAATTTCCTCTACCGAGGTAAGGTTTTCAGGGGAGAATATGAGGTCCAGGGTGTGGCCCACTAGGTGTATGGGGCCAAGGACCTGCTGTTTAAGGCCAATTGTTTCGCAAGTACTGCGCAGTTCCTTATATGCAGCCGACAGGCTTTCTTCTGCCCAGAAGTTAAAATCTCCCAACAGAAAAAAATTATTATGTGTAATCCACAGGTTGGAGATATTGTCTAGGAAACAGGGACGGGCAGAAGTTACAGCCATGGGTGACCTGTAACAGAGAACTCCTGTGGCCATGTTTTCTTTTCGAGCCTTTAGCTGAAATCCAAGCAATTCTATTCCCTCTACTTCATCTATGGGGAAGATGTTGAAATCCAAGTTATCTCTGTGGAGAATGCCTGGAGAATGCCTAAGCCCCCGCCCTTTTTGCCAACTCGAGGCTTGTAGAACCCTTTAAATCCGTCTGGGCAAGCTTTATCTAGGTCAGAAAGCGAGTCCCTGTGGACCAAGTTTCAGTGATGAACAGTGCGTCAAACTTCCCAGTGTCAAGCAGGTTGTTAACTTCTATTGCATGTTTGGTGAGAGATCTGGCATTCAGCAGGCTGCAGGTTAATCTAGCCTTAGAACATTGTTTACTATTATGGTTCTCAGTAATGCTTTCCAGCTTTGGGATGATTTGCTTACTGATGAGCATTAATTCCTCATGTGTGTAGCGAAGTCTTTCCTGTTGGATAATGCTAAAACTGGCAGCATGGCTGGCACTGAGCGCGGTCAGAGCGCGGACGGGCGCAGACGGCCTTGCCTTTGGTGCATCCGCTGCGCGCATACGCTGCGCGCATCCGCTGCGCGCACGCTCCAGATATTACTCATGCATAGCAAGTACTGTGAAAAGAGTCGCCTCTATGTTTCTGTGTGAGTTCAGGTTGTGACTATAGGGGCTATTAGGATGGCAGTCGGAAAACCACCCCGACCGCCATGGTAGCGGAAATCAACCGCCCACCGGTACCGCGGCAAATCCGGCGGTACGATTAGGATCAACTGCCAAACAAATCTGACCGTGGCAGAACGAGGCCACGAAAGACCGCCCGTAGAGGGCGGAGCTGGTGAAAATCCGTCCGCGGCTGTCGGATTTGCTGCGGAAACACACTAAACTGCCGCCAGATGTGACAGCGGGACATTCCACTGTTTCCGACTGCCGCGGTCACAAACAGTGATGAATGGGAGAGCTGGTGGAAGGGCTGTAGCATAGCCATTGCTGCGGACGCTCTGTGACAAATATGGCAATTGACAAAAAAACTCACAACAAGGCCACCAAGTGCACACAGCAAACTAGCCCTGCCCCCAAAAACACCTAACACACCCCAATGACACACCCCCATGGCAACTTCAAAAATACAAATCCCAGGACAACCCACACAACACACACACAACACACCTGACAGCAGTACTCCATTTTGACACACCCACATAGCTGAGTATAAAACCAACCACTTCCCTGACCAGAATCATTTGCACTACTCCAACACTGAAGGAACCAAACCCTACCACACATCTCATCAGCACAACAACACACACATACCACTTACACCACCCCCACCACCCTCACAACTGCACCTCAAAACATTAGCACCTCACACCATGGCACCACAAAAAATACCCAAATTCACAGAGATTGAGTTGTCAGTCATGGCAGATGAGATAATCAGAGTAGAAACACAAGTGTTTGGTACTCTGGTCCAACAGACACCATTAGCCACAAGAGCACAAATGTGGACAAGAATAGTCGACAAGGTCAATGCAGTAGGGAACACTCCGCACTCCAGAAATAAAATCATGAAGCGGTGGCATGACCTGAAGAGGGTTGTGAAAGAAAAGAGGAACAAAAACCGTGAGCTGGCTCAGAGGACTGGCGGTGGCCCTCCCATCCCTCCAAAAACATTCACTGCATGGGAGGAGAAGGTGCTTGCCATACTGCATCCAGAGAGTTTCACAGGAATAGCCGGGGAAGTGCAGGCTGGTAAGGACAAACACATGTCAACCATTACACTGCCATGTACTGTCTTGCACTACAAAGCTACACCTCCTAATCCCAAGTCCATTCATATGCACCACAATACCCAACACAGGTCTCACAGATATAACATCCACTCCATCTATATCACCCCAAAGGTAGCCTGCAACATTCCCAGGGTTACATGTGTACAGGCAGCGAGCATTACTACTCCCAACAGGCCCCCTTGTCCCACCCCTGAGCAGGATGGAGCACTCCCCCCTAGAAGCATGTGTCAGCCATTGCATTGTTCACCTTCACCTAACAGGTAGGTAGCCATTTTCACAAGGAAGGCTGTTTGGGGGTGGGAGGTCTGCACTACAACTCCCAACAGGTAACCCTGTCCCACCCCTGAGCAGGATGGAGCACCCCCGAAGCATGTCAGCCATTGCATTGTTCACCTTCACCTAACAGTTAGGTAGCCATTTTCACAAGGAGGGCTGTTTAGGGGTGGGAGGCCTGCAGTACAACTCCCACCAGGCACCCCTGTCCCACCCCTGAGCAGGATGGAACATCCCACCACACCCAGAAGCATGTGTCAACCATTGCATTGTTCACCTTCATCTAACAGGTAGGTAGCCATCTTCCCAGGGAGGGCTGTTTGGGGGAGAAGCCTGCACTACAACTCCCAAAAGGCCCTCTTGTCCCACCCCTGAGCAGGATGGAGCATCCCCCACCACCCTGAAGCATGTGTCAGCCATTGCATTGTTTACCTTCATCTAACAGGTAGGTAGTCATTTTCACAAGCAGGGCTGTTTGGGGGTGGGAGGTCTGTACTAGAACTCCCATCAGGCCCCCTTGTCCCACCCCTGAGCAAGATGGAGCACCCCCCCCAGAAGCATGTGCCAGCCATTGCATTGTTCACCTTTACCTAACAGGTAGGTAGCCATTTTCACAAGGGGGGCTGTTTGGGGGTGTGAGGCCTTCACTACAACTCCCACCAGGTATCCCTGTCCCACCACTAAGCAGGATGGAGCACTACCCCCCCACCACCCTGAAGCATGTGTCAGCCATTGCATTGTTTATCTTCATCTAACAGGTGGGTAGCCATCTTCACAGGGAGCGGTGTTTGGGGGTAGGAGGCCTGCACCACAACTCCCACCAGGGTCCCCTGTCCCACCCATGAGCAGAATGTAGCACACAAACACACCCCCAGAAGCATGTGTCAGCCATTGCATTGTTCACCTTCACCTAACAGGTAGGTAGCCATTTTCACAAGGAGGGGTGTTTGGGGGGGGTGACAAAGCAGTACTGCAACTCCCACCAGGCCCCCTTGCCACACCCCTGAGCACGATGGAGCACTCTCCCCCACCCGGAAGCATGTGTCAGCCAATGTATTGTTCAGCCTCACCTAACAGGTAGGTAGCCGTATTCCCAGGGAGGGCTGTTTGGGGGTGGGAGGCCTGCACTCCAACTCCCACCAGGCAGCCCTGTCCCACCCCTTAGCAGGATGGAGCACTCTCTCCCCCCCAGAAGAATGTGGCAGCCATTGCATTGTTCACCTTCATCTAACAGGTAGGTAGCCATTTTCACAAGGAGGGGTGTTAGTGGGTGGTAAGGCAGCACTATAACTACCAACAGACCCCCTTGTCCCACCCCTGAGCACGATGGAGCACTCAAACACACACCCAGAAGCATGTGCCTGAAAGTCCACCCCAGTGTGACAACAGAACAGGTAAGTTAACAGTGCATGCACCACACCATTCCTCTCAAAAAGCATGGAGCCATATGGCAACACAAGCCCTCACATCCCACAAACATTTACACAGATACAATATCAATTTACAGTGTGCTGACAGCTAAGCGTATGTAACTGTCACAGAAACAGAAGTGTGACTCACCAATTCCCATGTTGAAGCAAATCAGGGCACAAACATGCATAGCACTGAATGCTATATGTAACTTCTATGGAGGCTGAGCTTGAAGGACCATATGAATACAAAACAAGCATGGTCTGTCGAACAAATATATCGAAGCACAGGACATGACAAAGGTATGCATGAGATCACAATGGTTAGCTCATGCACAGATGTAACGCCTGCCAGGCAGAGTAATCAGCAAAGATGCTTCACATCAAGTTGTATTGCCACCAGTTGTCAGATGACAATCTTTCATTGTAATCACAAAATCTTCACGTGGGGCATGGTATCCATTGACATTTCACCCCATGGACAAGTAATGTATGTACCTCCATATCATGTCATGATTCACATTACTGTGCAGACATATAATGTGCGAAATAGTTAACTGTGTGTTGCATAACCTGCAAATAAGATACATCGAACACCAAGCTTGAGGGGTGCACGTCAATGACCATTTCCACTCTGTCCCACAGGTGACCAACAACTGACTGCAGAGGATGACAACATCAACCTGCAGAGCCAGTTTCCACCCCCAGAACATGGACTCTCTGATGAGGACTCCCTGGATTTCGAGGATGCGGAGCTTGAAGCCGGCCCATCTGGTATGCCAGGGCGCAACAGGTCCCAAGACCCCACTGTCCACCCACCACCACATCAGCAAAAACAACAACTACGCTGACCCCTGCTGGAACGACCTGTGCGGCCTCCACCACCACCACCCCCAGTGCTGCCTGCAACACTCTCCCTGCCCCAGAGGATGACTACTCCACCCCACCAACTGAGGAGGGCAGAGAGAGTAGGCGGGTGCCTACAGTGGTGAGGCCACAGGTCCGTGACAGCAGGGCAGGTGGGAGGGCAAGGGGGAGTCTAATCCAACAGGACACTGGGACCAAAGCCCTGGACAACATCACCAGAGTCCTTGGGGCCTATGAATGGGTCCAGGGACAAACGGGCCAGGCTCAGGAAGATGCCCGTGAGCTCCGCCTGCTGCTGAGGTCCCGCATGGACCAAATCGTGGACCTCTTGGGCCAGCTAGTGGCAGTTCTGAGAGACAGGCCTGCGGCACATCCAACACCTCCACCTCCCTCCGATGGCCCGCAGGATAACAGTTCCACATCCTCTTCTGCTGCCACGGAGAAGGGGGACTCCTCAGATCCCACTGACCCTGCAGCAGAGGCTCCCCCTGCCAAATGACCAAGGGGCCGTCTGAAGAAATCCAAAGGAGGAACCCGTGGCAAAGCACCTGCCAAACGCCAGTCAAGGAGCTAGCCATGATGTCAACCCTCTTCACTATTGCATTGACTTTGTTGACTGTCCTTCCCCACACTGCCTTGTTAATGGCATCCGTCTGTTGGACTGGGTCACCACATCAATGTGGTGACTACTCGATTGTCTCATCTACCCTCACTGACAACTCTTTGCTTCACAATTCACCCTTTTGTAAACATTCACTCCCCTCTCACATGTACACATTGTAAATAAACACTCCTTACACACCTGTCGTTGTGTCTGCTCCATGTTTATCACAGGATGTGCAGTGTTCACCATGATTACAATGTAGCAGGAGCACGGATTGTTTGCATGCAAGGAGAGGCTGAAGGGACCTAGGAAAACACAACAGAACAATATTCACTAGCCAGGCGGTGGCATCACAGCCATCACACAACACATGGCACCAATGTATGGCAGCCATACCGCGGTAGCGACTGCCTGGCCCCTGCGGTGGGTCACCGCCAATGCCCTGCCCTTACAGCCAATGGGACCTGCAATCGCTGTAGCCTAATGCAATTTTGAAAATCGTGGTAGGTGTGCTCCGCCACCACGGGCCGGTCATTGGATGCAATTGAAAGATGCACGGCCGCGGTAGCGACCGCCTGCCCCCTGTGTTGTGTCACTGCCAATGCCCATGCCCATGCCCTTACAGCCCATGGGAACCGCAATCGTGGTAGCCTAATGCAATTTTGAAAATCGCTGTAGGCGTGCTCCGCCACCGCGGAGCTGGTCATTGGATGCAGTTGAAAAAAGCTGACCTGGAAGACCAATTGCAGCTGCTCAGAACCACTGAAACTACCCCAGAAGGCTATATATGTGTGGGAGAGAGCCTCAAATTTCCACTGCTTCCAGAGCCTGCTGCCTGACATCCCTCACCACCAACTGCTGCTGCTCCTGTCTCCAGAGCCTGCTGCCTGACACCCCTCACCACCAACTGCTGCTGCTCCTGTCTCCTGGACCCAGTGATGGCGAGGACTGAGAAGATCCGGGCCCGTCCCTTCACCACGAGGAGCTGGAGGTCCTGGTAGACGAGGTGCTTACTAGGCCTGGGCGGCAAATTCCATTCCGCTCGCGGAATTTGCGGAATTTGCGTAATTTCGCGTTCCGCGGAGAACGCGAAATTGCTCAAAAGTCTGCTTTCCGCGATTTCGCGAAATTTTTGCTTGTTCGCGTTCTCAAAATGCATGTTCGCAAGATATTTCTCCTCGAGCACGCAAACAGCAATTGCGAACAGGAAAAAAGCATCGCGAACAAGCAATTCCGTGTGTTCGCGGAATTTCTGCGTGTTCGCGGAGATTTTTTACCGTTTCGCGGAGATTTGCGTAACGCAATTACGCAAATTCCGCCCACCCCTAGTGCTTACACAGTATGGGAGGCTATATGGTGCTCCAGATGTCATGGTAAGTGTTTCAGAGAGTGCAGGGAGTGCACACATAAAGTTGATCTGATGCAGCATGTGCCTGAGAGTGTGGGTTTGTGTCATACACTGTCTAGCATGCTGTCTCCAGGGGAAAGGGGTGTGTTGCCTATTTTACACGTTTCCCCCGCTGCACATCAAAATGGGAGGGACATGTATTGTTTTGTCAGCCATACAGTGACGCAGCAAGTTGGTTAAGCAGGAGTCAGGACACAATTGCCTGTGTGAATAGATGTGTGGGTCCCTGATGTTCTTCACAGGCTCATCTGTGGCCTTACCAAGGGTTTACGTCTATAGGGTACTGATGGAAGTGTGTCTGACTCAAAATTGACATCATGTATAGGTCAGCACTATGCTCAGGACTTAAATGCCAGAGGTTGACACTCTTAGTGGTAATTCACCTATGACACAGCAGATTGTTGTACTTTTGTACAGAGCCCCTTCCATTTCCACCAGCATGTGTACTGACTCGCATGTGTAGGCACTGTTTTTGCTTTCAATTTGTCCCTTCATGTGTCATTTCTGATGCCCCACGTTGGACCTCAGTGTGAGCCCACCTGGCCTGCACAGTCACTGCCCAATCTGACAAGGACACATCACTGAATGTACAGAGTGAAACATACGGTTTGTCTGATAGACTATCCATCAAAGAGCCACCTCAGACCTTTAGATTGCACACAACAGACCTTGTGAGAAGGGTGTGAGATTGTAAGATCATGTCCCTATATGTGACCTCCATGACACAGTGAGCCATTCACAGGGCAAGGACATTGAGGGGTGTTCAGTGTTGGACACAGTGAGTCTGCCCCGCCACAACATTTCCAATGTAATGTATGTCTTGCTCACTCACAAACTGGATAGCATATGTGGGCCTCCTTCACATTGCTTTCTGTGCTTGCATTCTGCATGTGTTTGAGATGGGCAGGTACTGTGTCCATCCTCATACCTGCATGCATTTTCGTATGATTCTCCCATGGTAATGTACTATTTGACATGCTGTATTGTCTCTGCTAGACATATCTGTGAAGTAGTGCTGAGTTAGTATCATGCTCCTCTACTGAGAGATAGTGGTACATAACCCTGTGTCACTGATTTTTCCCCCTCTTGTCTCCCATGCCTGCAGCTCAAAGTCCACCAGCGTAAGGCCGTATGGAGGGCCATTGCACGCAAGGTACGGGCTCTGGGTGTCTCCAACCGATGGCGCACACACTGTCACAACAGGTGGGATGACATTTGCCGGCTGAGCAAAAACATGGCAGAGATGACGCTGGGGCTGCTCCCTCAGACTGGCAGGTTGGCGTGCAGGAGTATGACACCACTAATGGCCCGCATCTTAGCTGTGACAAAGCCTGAGCTGGATGCACGTTTGAAGGACCATCAGCAGCAAGCTGAGTTGAGTATTCTGGGAAGGGTGACTTTGGTTGTGAGTGGCTGCATGTGTTCCAAGCCTGGGCCAGTGCTGGGCTCTGTGATGTTGCTAGTGTGATGCAATGGCTTGTAAGTGGCCTCTGTGTTGGGTGTAGCTGTCATGCATTTTTCCCTACCTGTACTTTCCCATGGCATTGGAGTGCTGGCCCTTGACATTGCATTCTGAGTTGTGACCATCTGGCATTATCTAAATTGGGGTAGTCATGGACATCCCATGGAAGGGAACGGAAGTGTGCATTATCTGAGTGTGCTTTCATCAATGTGTGCATTGCCTGACATCAGAATTGTGAGGAGTACACATCTGACTCCAATGTGCAACTGTAGTTGTGCCCCAAAGTACGACATGGTTGATGGCATGAACTCATGGCCATTGTGGACTGATATTTTGGAGTCTGTATCTGTGCTGTCTCCTTCTGCTGCCTCCAGATGTGACTGGCAACATGTTGGGAGGTGCATGTTTTCCCCCCTCAGGGCCCTAGGTGTGCTCAGAGGGATCTGTGTGTCTGGTTACATGGAGCCACCGGCAGTCTATTTGTCTGTGTGGGCATCACATGGGTCACGTATGCCACGTTTGCATGTAGACACGCACAAATGGAGTTTTGAATTGAGGTAGCACGGTGTTACTGCACAGGGTGGTGTGCAACATGGGGATATCATCATCTTGTTTCGTGCTTTGCTTGCATATGATGGTTGTGTTAATGCCACAGAACTGACCCCACATCTCTGTCTCTTGCAGCATCTACCATGGCCACAGAAGGACAGGGGACTGACACCATTGTTGAGGCATCAAGCATGACTGCTACGCACAAGCACACTGACACTGATGTGACCAGCGGCTCGGAGGGGGACAGGAGTCTGCTTGAGGAATCACAGCCAGAGACACCAACCTCAACGTCATCTGACGCCAGCAGTGACACATCTATGTTGGCAGGCACAGGGAGCAGGAACTCTGCCTCCTCTTTCACCACACAGTGTCCAGTGCCCACCCTCCCAGCTACTTCCACTAGTGCTGCCCATGTTCGCACCAGTAAGAAGGAAATAGTGTCCATCACCCCAGGCACCGCTGCCCCTGCTCCTCTCTCCCCTGCTGCCATCAGTGTTGAGTCAGTGGACCTTTTGCGCCAGCTGTGTGTGGGCCAGACAACTCTCATCAACGCCTTCCTAGACCACGACAAAAAGTTGGCACAGGTAGTTGCTTAGATGGAGGGCATTCATTCAGACGTGGGTGGCTACACCAGATTGTCCAGTCTTTGTCCTCCGCCGTGACAGCAGCCATTCAGCTGGCGCAGTCTCAGAGTCCAGCTCCAGTCCCTATGGCCACCCCCTGCCAGCGGCTACATCTGACGATAGTGACCACACACCACAGACCTCAGGCTCAAGATACAGCACACGCAGCACACAACAGCAGCAACCAAAGCGGGCCAATGCGCGGACACCATCCTCCCAAAAAACCGAAGCCACCCCAGAGGGCAAAGGCAAAAACCCTTCAGGCAACACTCAGGGGCATAAAGCCAAAAAGCAGGCCTCAGGCTCACATGCCTCGGAGGCATCCCCAGCCAAGGACTCTCCTGTTCCAGAAGTGTCTTGCAAAGAAAAGCAGTCAGTTCGCGTTCCTGCTGTGAAGCTGGTGCCAGCTAAGGGTCCACAGAAAAAGCCCGCTAAGGCAGATTCACCCACAACCTCAACTCCCATCCAGAGCCCTGTGAAGCAGGGGAAGGTGGTCAGTGTAGGGGGTTCACCAGTTCAACAGGTGATGGGAGAGAAAAGGCAAGACAAGGCCAAGCGTTCCTCCGGATCCAGCAGGTCCCCAGAGGGAGGGCCACAGGCTGCACCTGGTGTAGCTTTGGTGGAGAGTGTGCCTGTTGTGGCTGCAACATCTACCACTCCTCCCAAGAATGAACCTCCATTTAGACTCCCCAACAAGTGGAAAGGCACCCCTCCACATTCTCCCTCCCACACTGTGTCTCACGGCAGCATGACTCCACCTCCAAGTGCCACCACACCACCTGGTCCAAGCAGCCCTCCTGCTTCCAAAGCCACTGATGCCTCTACCTCAGCTGGGCCTCTCTCTACCCGGTCCGGTCCTCCAACTGGCCGACACTCAGGCACCTCCCAGTCTGACTGACAGCCATGTCTGAGTCAAAGTCCCCCTCACACACCTGTCTCTCCCACAGTGGTGCCTGGACTGCCATTGCTATCCCCCTAACTGTGTTGCTGACCATGGCAGTGTACGGTCTCACACATTCCTTGTGCAGGATCTAATGCACACATGTGCCTTCTCTGCACTTTGGACTGGCCACTCGTCTTGCTGTGTTTGCCCATTCCCTGTACAGCTTCTCATGTACCTACTCTGCACTTTGGACTGGCCACTGGCCTTGCTGTGTTTTCCCATTCCCTGTGCAGCTTCTCATGTACCTACTCTACACTTTGGACTGACCACTGGCCTTGCTGTGTTTGCTCATTCCCTGTGCAGCTTCTCAGGTACCTACTCTGCACTTTGGACTGACCACTGGCCTTGCTGTGTTTGCCCATTCCCTGTGCAGCTTCTCATGTACCTACTCTGCACTTTGGACTGGCCACTGACCTTGCTGTGTTTGCCAATTCCCTGTGCAGCTTCTCATGTACGTACTCTGCACTTTGGACTGACCATTTGCCTTGATGGTCATTGCTGTGTTTGCCCATTCCCTGTGCAGCTTCTCATGTACCTACTCTGCACTTTAGACTACCACTGGCGTTGCTGTGTTTGCCCATTCCCTGTGCAGCTTCTCATGTGCCTACTTTGCACTTTGCACTGGCCACTGGTCTTGCTCTTGTCTACTTTTGATGCCTATCTATGTAATATGTGAATAAAGACAGTTACTCCCGTTGTCTGCTTTGTCAGTGTCCTTGTTAAATAAAGGGTTTTATGTTTGGGTATTCTTTAATGTGACACATGCTCTGTATGCCACTTTAACATTGCCAATGGTTCTTTTGACTTTTTCAGGGTTTTGCAGAGGTGACAGGCACTTCCGTTCTTATTGACTCTGAGGCTTGGGGGTGCAATGATGGTTGTTTGTGATGAACTACTGTTATCCTAATCAATCTATGGTGATGTTAGATAAATTGTACACATGGCATGTTTGTATGCACTGCCAGCACAGAGTGGGATTCTATCCACAGTATTGCAGGCAGGCCGGCCAGGGTCCACCATGTCTGTGTGATCTTTCTTGATGTGTGACCAGCAGTGTTGGTGCATGGTCATCTTGTGATGGCCAGTCATCACAGTCACATGGGTAGATTTCAATGTGTGCACTTGTGTGGTCATGAAGTGTGCAGTGTGAAGGGGCTGACTGTCAGTAGTGTTGATGTGTGTGTGCCCCTGCGATGGAAACTGCACACGTGTCAACCTGGAATGGAGTGCCTGTTAGTTGGATTGGTCAGCCCTGTGCTTGTGATTGTGTGCACTTTGGACTGGCCACTGGCCTTGCTGTGTTTGCCCATTCCCTGTGCAGCTTCTCATGTACCTACTCTACACTTTGGACTGACCACTGGCCTCGCTGTGTTTGCCCATTCCCTGTGCAGCTTCTCATGTACCTACTCTGCACTTTGGACTGGCCACTGGCCTTGCTGTGTTTGCCCATTCCCTGTGCAGCTTCTCATGTACCTACTCTGCACTTTGGACTGACCACTGACCTTGCTGTGTTTGCCCATTCCCTGTGCAGCTTCTCATGTACCTACTCTGCACTTTGGACTGGCCACTGGCCTTGATGTTCATTGCTGTGTTTGCCAATTCCCTGTGCAGCTTCTCGTGTATCTACTCTGCACTTTGGACTGGCCATTGGCCTTGATGTTCATTGTTGTGTTTGCCCTTTCCCTGTGCAGCTTCTCATGTACCTACTCTGCACTTTAGACTGCCACTGGCCTTGCTGTGTTTGCCCATTCCCTGTGCAGCTTCTCATGTGCCTACTTTGCACTTTGCATTTTGCACTGGCCACTGGTCTTGCTCTTGTCTACTTTTGATGCCTATCTATGTAATATGTGAATAAAGACAGTTACTCCTGTTGTCTGCTTTGTCAGTGTCCTTGCTAAATAAAGGGTTTTATGTGTGGGTATTCTTTAATGTGACACATGCTCTGTATGCCACTTTAACATTGCCAATGGTTCTTTTGACTTTTTCAGGGTTTTGCAGAGGTGACAGGCACTTCAGTTCTTATTGACTCTGAGGCTTGGGTGTACAATGATGGTTGTTTGTGATGAGCTACTGTTATCCTAATCAATCTATGGTTATGTTAGATTAATTGTACACATGGCATGTTTGTATGCACTGCCAGCACCGAGTGGGATTCTATCCACAGTATTGCAGGCAGGCCGGCCGGCCAGGGCCCATCATGGCTGTGTGATCTTTCTTGATGTGTGACCAGGAGTGTTGGTGCATGGTCATCTTGTGATGGCCAGTCATCACAGTCACATGGGTAGATTTCAATGTGTGCTCTTGTGTGGTCATGAAGTGTGCAGTGTGAAGGGGCTGACTGTCAGTAGTGTTGATGTGTGTGTGCCCCTGCGATGGAAACTGCACACATGTGTCAACCTGGAATGGAGTGCCTGTTAGTTGGATTGGTCAGCCCTGTGCTTGTGATTGTGTGCACATGTGGGAGTTGTAGGTTGTGCACTGTGCGGTGTGTTGGTGTGTCCTTGCACTTCTGGAGGACACCTACTTGTTGTTGGTGCCAATTGTGAGTGTGCAGAGTGTGTGACTGGCAAGTCAGTGTTGTGTTTTGTTGATAAGCCATGTTTCTTGTTACTGTTTGTGCTCGCTGTGCAGACCTGGGTGGGTGTGTTTTCTCATGCATTGCTGTCACTTGAGGTATTTTTGGCTCCAGTATGGCATGTGGGATGTGGAGTTATAACATCCCCTATCTGTGCTTCTGATGCCTACCCATTGTGAGTGAGCACTCCATCTATTTGTGTATGGTGCACTCCAGACATGTCCACTACTGATGTACACAACACTTCACTCTCATGTCAGCTGAGCTGTCCCCTTGTGTTGCCAGTGTGTGTGCCTCCCCACCACTTTATTTGTTACACTATGCTTTGTGGTGGTGATCTGTGCTCAGGACCAATGTGCCACTCAGGACAGTTTCCCGATTGGTTATATGTGATTTTCTTGCACTGTTTTGCAGGCATGGTTGCTCATATGCAGTTCAACTGTTTGTGCAGCACAGTCCTCTGGTCATGTTGTTTTCACCTGGGTGTCCCAGACTTGTGCATCTGTGGGTGATGGATGAGCTGTATGTGTGTTTGCTGAGGTACCTCTTCCCTTCTTGAGTGTGATGTTGCCTGTGTGCTATGGTGATTTGTGTTGTGGGGGTTCATGGAGTGTCACTCATGTCTGTATGGAACTGGTATGTTTGGTGTGCACACACTGCTTGTCGTGCATGCAGTGCTGTGAGTGTATGTTGCCTTGTACTTGCCTGGTGTGCATCTCCTGATGTCCTGCTGTGTTTGCAATGTGATGGATTGGCATGTGCATCTGTTGTGTGTTTGATGTGGATGTGTGCAGTGTTTGGCCTGTGTTGTCTCTTGCAGCTGACAGATGCTCTGTGTGTGATGTTCTATTTGCATGTCATTGTGTGTGATTTGTTTGTGCATTGTGATACATTCAGATGTGTGTTGCAAGTGTAGTGTGCATTACTTGTCTGTCTGTCACATGCATGTAGGGCTATTCTTGTTCCTGGGCTTGTTTTGGGTGCATCCTTGGGGTTTTCTCCTCTTATATTTGACCTGTCACTTGTCAGGATTGTGCATGTGCAAGCATGTGGTACACTATGACACCATGTTGACTTGATGGGTGGAGTGGTATGTCAGTCTGTGTTTTCTTATTGGCCCATTGCTCCCAGTTGGTGTCCAGGATTCTTTTGAGATGATGCACTTCTTGTCTGTGTTGGAGTATGTTGTCTGTGCATTGCTCCTGAGGTATGATGTTGTGTACTCCTGTTCTGTCTGGTCTCCCATTGCCTTTCCACTGTTTTACTGCACAGGTCTGGGCTTGTTGTACTTCTGTGTATGTTGTTAGTGAGTTTTGTGTTTGGCTGTTGTTTTTTTCTCAAGCATTGGTTCAGGCATCCCTGGGTGTGTGTGTGTGTGTGATGTTTGTGGATGCCCACCAGGGAGTGTGATTGTTTGTCAGTGTATTCACTGGACATTATTGGCACCATTCTGTGTTTTTGACACTGGAGTTGAGTGTTGCAGGTGTGAGGTGGGTGGGGTAGGGGTATGTGTGAAGGATCCTACTTGTGTTTGACAGTCATGGATTGTGACAATGGGCCCTTTGTGTTGTGCTGATGAGATACACCTCAAAAAACAAGAGAGCTGCCAGTGCTGCCCGTTATTTGAAACCAAATTTCATTCAAAGTGTAATCATTGAAACATTAACACTGATGACTTCTTTTTCTGTCTGATTTAATCATGAATGACTCAGGTTACATGAAAAACATAACACTACATTGTACCACAAACCTAAAAACACATCTCAAGGTGATGTACATAATTTTTCGTATACATATTTTACTTTTTTTGTGGAAGACACAACAAAATATTTTCAACAATTACCCTATACAGAACAAACACTAAATGAATCACTCATACCCATTCATACAAGTCTTATCTGGACAAACAACAATGATTCGTATTGAATTGTGGAGACCATCACCAAAAAATATATATAATTCAAAATGGACTCTTTTTAATTTGGCTGGAAGATTGGCCTTGAACATAAGGTCTACGCGTTTCAGATCCCTTTCCTTGGAGAGATCCTCATCAGGACCAGTGTTAGACTGAAACAACAAACAAAAAACAAAAACTCAGTTTACTAAATGACCCAACTATTTGTCTGCCTAAGCGTTCTAGCAGTTGTGTGTATCTCTTACCTGCACTTTAATGCAGTAGGACTCAGGGATGCAAGAACTTCTCAACTAGACCTGAAAAGCACAACATCAAATCTTAATGCTACCACACTTGTTCCTAGGTCTCTGTCTACCTTAACACAAGTGAATTACTGTCAGCATGAGTCATAACGTCTTACTTGTAATGTCCATGCAGTTTCTGGACCCAACTCGGGGCGGAAACTGGAAAACTCTGTCAGATGGAAAAATGAGCGTGTTACTATGGATGTGATCATATTGGCACCTTTCTTATCCAGAATGCAGAGCAAACAACGTAACTAAAAAATACCTTTCAAAGTAGCATTTTGTCAATGAAGCAAATGGTGGCCGGTATTTTCAATTTCTTTTAACTCGATTCTTTCTGTGTACAACAGAAAGGGACGGATTAGAATGTCTTCATCTCGCGAGTAGGTACGAACGAAAATGAATTCTGAGTTCAAATATATGTCTCCTCCTTTTTGCCCATGGAGGTCTTACCTTCGGTTTAATGGTGTCCAACGTCTCACATTATTCCCTGCCTTTGGAAGATCGGCGTCTTTTCTGGTATTTTGCTACCTGCGTGGCGTATATATCGCGCGCGACCTTCTACTGCTTCTGGGAGTTGTAGTTCGGTATGCAGCTAGTCCGCGTGTGCTTAAAAAACTTTATTGAATTGTCAATGCCTCGTGGACAAGGTTCCATCGTTCATGCAACCAGCCTTATTTGTTCAATATGAAATGTGAGGGGAATTCCATATATTACATGAACCTTAATGCGATCGGAGCTCGCCCGCTGCTGGGCTCGTAGTGTATTATAATGCATTTTTTTGTCTGGAAGCTTGGCTCATTTACTATAAAGGGGGCCACATATATGTTGACAATCTTTCCGGGGTTGAACCCTGAACATCATTAATTCGAGTTGCTTATATACATGAGCTGCCTCTGCAGACGTATGTTTAAACTGGTTGAATCTGTATTTACATATTTACTAACATTGCTAAAAAGACAATCTTATGGACTTGGCCAATTTGGTAGCAGGCTTCTAATGGCAGGGGGGGAGAGTGCAGGTGATGAACCTGCTTGACATAATTTGAACTATGTAGCGGCATCCAACTTTCATCATGCTCGTTGTTAGGAGATGTTTACAGGTTGTAAATTTCTGATAATTCATTCAGCCCATCAGTTGATGTATTGAATTTAACAATGAGCATTGCTTCACGTCTTAGTAGTTTAGAATCCCAGTCACCTCCCCTCGTGTCTTGTTCGACTTTTGAAATAATGGTCCATCTGATGTCTTTTTCAGTATGGTTGTTAGCCAACCAATGGTTAACCAATGGTGCATTTTGGACATTTTTGCGTGCTCTGGATTTGTGCTGTTGGATTCTTAATCTGATTTCTTGATTGGTCTTGCCAATATATAGCTTGTCGCATGGGCACAATATTCCATAAACTACATATTTGGATTTGCAATTTGTAAATGTGTCGTGTTTCCAGTGGATTCCTTTATATGTGAAAAGGAACCCTTCGATGGTTGATTCACAGCAAACGCATGTGCCACATTTATGATGACCTTGTATGGGTGGCAGATTCAGGAAACTTCTGATTGTCATGTTTTTAGATTTCGGAAGAGCCGCTCGTACAATCTGATTAGCAATGCTTTTGTCTTTTTTAAAGGCGAAAAGGGGGACCTCTTTGAGTGTTGGATCTAGATTCTTTACCAAGTGCCAATTTTGATTTATTGTCATTTTAAGCCAGTTGGATGAAGGGCAAAAGGTTGACACACAGACGATTCTGTCTGTTTTGATTTTATCTTTTCTTTCAAGTAATGAATCACGTGGGGTCCACCATGCTCTCTTGATTGCTTTTTTGAGAAGTTTTTTGGGGTATCCTCGAGCTAGGAGATTGTTCTTAAGCCCCTCTGCGTGGGCAAAATATTCATCCTTAAATGTGCAATTTCGTCTTATTCGCAAGAATTGCCCATAGGGCAAATTCTCTTTGAGACTTCTTGGATGGTTACTTGAAAAATGTAAGGCTTTGTTCCTATCTGTTTTCTTCTTAAAGAGTGTTGTAGCCAGCATACCATCTGTGACATCAACGTCTAGAAATGGCATTTTAGATCTTGAATGATTCGAACTGAATTTGATGTCAGCTGTTCTGTTATTAAGCCAGACAACAAAGGACTGTAGTTGGTCTTCTTCACCGGTCCAAATCATAAAAACATCATCGATGTAACGGACCCAGTTGCCGATCCTGTCTGCAAAGGGGTTGTTGTTGAAGACAAAGGTCTCTTCATAAAGAGAACTGCCAATTCAGGGGCAAAGGGACAACCCATTGCCACGCCCTTTATTTGGAGAAAGAATTCATTGTTGATGCTGAAATAGTTATTTTTCAATGCAAAGGTAGCTAACTCCATGATGAATTGTGTGGGCACCTTTTCTGGTTTAGGTCTCTTATTGAGAAGGCTTTCCAAAACTGCTAGGCCCTCATCCTGTGGTATCTCTGTATATAATGACACTACATCTAGTGTGACTAAAAGATTGTTCCCTTCGTCAAAATTCATTTTCTCCAATTTGTTAAGGAAATCTGTTGTATCTTGTAAGAATGATTTCACCTCTTGAATGAATGGTTTCAGAAAGAAGTCTATGAACTTGGAAATTGGTTCTAACAGAGAATCACAGCCCAAGACTATTGGTCTTCCCGGGGGGCACGATTGATCTTTATGTACTTTTGGAAGTACATAAAAAATTGGGGTACGGGGATGTTTGTTTCTTAGATAGTCGTATTCTTTTTTACCCAAAAAGCCTTGATCAAAACCTTCTGATGAGATACACCTGTCAAATTGTTGGATACAGCTGTGTGGCTGATCACTGTTTGACTTCAGAGACTTCCTATCGCCCCTGTGCCTATGCATGGGTTGTCTTGATGTCTCCTTGAGTTGTTGCACAGAGGTGAGTCTGGTTTAATTTCACTCACTGTGCCAGCCATTTGTGATTTGATGGGCTAAGGGTGTTGTTATATGTTCCCTCTCTTGCATGTGATGTATACATGCTTTGTGGCTAGCTCCTTGGCTTTCCATTTGTGTCCACCTCACTTTAGCTTTGCCCATTTCTTGTCCTTCATTGCTGCTGACAGCTGGTCTGTGTATGTGGCTGTGTGTCAGTGTGGGGTGTGTCTAGTTGAGTGATTGTTCATATTCATTGTGATTGTTCATTTTGTGATTGGACTCAGTTTGCTTGACATGAGTGTAGTGTGGGTGTGGTGTGAGGGTTGCCCTGGCCCTGAGCTTATGTGCTGTGTGTTCCTCTGCAGCCCCACCCTATGATATTGGTCGACTGCTCATGACTGGCGCTGGCCCTGCCTTCTACATTGTGCGCATCTTTTGCCGCGTCTTCACCGCTGCGGTGACGTGACCGGGACATTGCATTGATATCGTGGTTGATGGGTGACCTGGATGAGGAGGGGTGATTTAGTGACAGGTAGGACATGTGTGGGTACACTTGTAGATGTGTTCCTGTCCCCACCAGGGTGTCTAGTGTGGACAGGAACCCAATATCAGCCCAGGAGTTGTGTGTTGTGGTTGTGTGTGGAGTTGTGTGATTGCGTACCTGCGGCGGCGTCCGTGACGGTGATTAACTTGCTGGTAGCATATCAAGTACAGCACCGGGAAGACGTGTAGAGCTGGATCCATTGCAGTAGGGACCGGGTGGAGGGGACCGGGAATCTGGTTTTGCGCTCCGCAGTCGTGCTTCCGCCGTCTCTGGTTGGGCGGTTTCTCCGCTGCGGTGTGACTGGCTGATTGGGGCATCCTGATTTGTACGGCGGTCGGGTCGTCATTCGGTGGGTCTCTATTGGCTCCCACTGCCGCGGTGGCGGGTGCATTTTTATGGCAGTTCACATCGCACCGCGGCAGATGGGAAAGGGCTATGTTAGTCCATACTAATATGGTGGGCATGAGGACCGCTGCTGGCGTGCGGAAAATGGCATTTTCCGCCAGCACCGTGGTGGTGCCTCCGCCCGCCATCATAATGGGCCCCGTGGTGTTTATAGTAGGACACAATTGAGAGCTGTAGAACTCAGGCTGAAGGCAGTGTGAATTTCTCACAGTTCTGCTTCAGTGAGAGATAAAGGTGTTCAGAATACTTGCTCATCCAATCCTTGATCACTCTGCAGAGCACACAGAACAATTGTCAAGTGTATCAGTTGTAACTGTGATATTTTGTCAAAGTATGTGAAGGAGGTACACAGCTGTCAAAATACTGACCAGACGAATTTCCTGGTCTCTTTCACTTCTTTACACCTCAGTGTTCATTGGATCTAATATAAGTCTCCGCAGAAATGTGCCCTGTCGACCTCTTCCCAGTACACACAAGAGTACATGCTGCTCTCCTATCCTGCATATTTCTGCCCTCTGCAGAGGTGAGTGAGTGCATTGTGTGTCTGGGGGTGTGAAGTGAAGGAGATTCAAGGAAGTATGTGCAGGGGAGAGTGAATAGAGGTTGCTGAAGAGGAAAGACATAAGGTGAAATGTGCAAATTAAATCTTTCAGAAAGATATAAGACACTCCGAAGCCACTACCCCTTTCATAGACCATAGTAATGTTTAATTCACAGTCTGCTTAAAAGGTTTAAATTACTTTGTGTGTGTATGACTCAAACAGATGGATTCACCAAAGAAAAAATATATATTTCCTCAGGTAGTATAAGATTGCTTGCACAGTGGCTGCACAGCTGACACTGCTGAATTTTCAAAAAGCATCCTGAGTGACGATTCCATTGGAATCAATGCAGATCAGAGATCTCTTGAGATATGAAGTAATCAAGTGATATTGTCAGTGATGTTTAGTCTGTCTGGATGCAGTGATTTTAAATAGTACATACAGAAGTTTTCTCTGATGTCCAGTAGTTCATCCTTTAAGACATGTTCCAACGAGAAAATCTTCAAATCTGACAGCAAATGGCCACAAGGCTAAACTGATTGGCTACAGGCCTGTCAAGTTTCTTATTAATTATTGCTGAATTGTGGTTCCTGAATCGTTTACAGAGGTCATTCACTGTTTGGCCTACACATTGTTTTGTACAGCTTTGGCACCGAATCAAATAAATAATGCATGTTGTGCGGCATGTGAGATGCTGTCTTATTACATACGTCCTTCTCGTGACAGAGCTATTTACTGATGATGTTTGTAAAATGTATTCACATGTGATGTACCTTCTAGAATCACAGCAATGAACCCTTGCATTTGTTACAGCTTACTTGAGTTCAACTCTCACAATGAGACAATTGTAAATTAGGAGCTCTGCAGTAAGCAGTGACTGGATGTTTTGAAAATGCCTTTTGCAGTTTTTCAAAAGTTGTTTTCTTGTGATCCTTCATCTAACCAAAGGTTAAAGGGATGGTACAGTTAGGTTCAGATTTCAGTTGGACAGTCAGTTACATCATTCATGACATCTCAAATTACATCACTGATGACATCATCCAGTGATTGTGAGTGTTTTTAACGTTTATGAGTGTTAAAAATCTACACCATGGTACCACAAAAGTTAAATTAGAATACTTGGGCTCATATTCTCAAGGAGCTATCGCTGAGTTAACGGCACTTTATCGCAGACAAAGTTGCGATAAATTTATTTACAATTTATTTTTTATTTATTTATGTCATTTATAGAGAGCATGAATCACCCCGGTTGGGGTATCTCCGTGCTGAAGACGTATAGAGTTAGTGACAAAGGAGCTAGAAGAGTGATGTTTTGAGTTTTTTCCTAAAGGTCAGGTAGTTAGTGCATTGGCGAATGTCCAAAGGTAGTTGGTTCCAGATTTGAGGGGCTAGATAGGAGAACGCTTTGACTCCTAGTCTGGTTTGTTTTATACGCTGAACGGTGAGAAGACCCTTATCTTTTGATCGAAGGGTACACGAGGGTGTGTATCTGGCCAATTTGTCCGCTAGATATCTCCGTCTCATTTTATTTAGGCCTTTGAACACCAAACAGCAAATTTTGAATTAAATTCTTTTGCGTATGGGCAACCAGTGTAGTTTATGGAGCAGGGGGAGTGAGGGTGTTCGGTGGGGTGCACTGGTTACTAGGCGGGCCGCCGTGTTCTGGACCACTTGTAGATTGCACAGGGAGGTTTCCTTGGCAGAGTTCAGCAGGGCATTGCTGTAATCTAGTCGATTAAGAACCAAAGCATGTACCAGGGTTTTACGTGTGGAAGAAGGGAGGAAGTAAAAGACTTTGCGGAGCAGGCTGAGTGCATGGAAGCATGCCCGTTTAGTTGCGACTATATGCTCATCCAGGTTGAGTTTGCTATCTATCAGGACCCCCAGGTTCTTAACCACTGACTTTGGGGATGGTGCAGGACTCAGTTCCTCTGGCCACCAGCTAGGTGACCAACTGGTCACTGCATCTTTGAACAGCATTATTTCTGTTTTATCTGCGTTTAACTACAGGAAGTTGTTGCTCATCCACGTTGTTATAGTTTTCATGCCCTCTGCGAATCTGGTGCTAACAGCCCATAGCACTATTTTACCTGCGATAGCAGCCGCTAAAAACATTGCCACAGATGACCCCGGCAACTATCGCTAATGAGATGCAGAGTAGGCGTTCCCGTGCAAAAAGCCGCGACAACACCACTCCACAACATTCTCAACGACCAGCCACATCAACCACAAAACAGGCGATAAGGTGTGCTAGCTGCAGGAAATTAACACCTGCTCTGACCTGGTACAAAATCGGACCACAGCCTGCACCACAAAATGGAGCCTAGCCCAGAGCCACACCTGAAGGGCAACAGATGCCCTGGAGCCACTGATCATGCAGCACGGAGCCCCAACAGGGACACAGCACCCACCGCCACCACCATCAGGACCCCCCCTTCCCAGGCACCCCCCCCGGCCTAAGACATGCCAAATCAACTACACAGAATCATGTACCAAATAATCCACCTGATGTCGCACAATCACATTTGGTGACATGCATGTGTCATCACAAAAATGAGCATCACGCATTCACCAGCGATGTAACAAATGAAAATGTATTCAAAGAAACACAGAACAGAAATGAAGACACATGGCGGTTCCCCTCGGGACAAAAATCATGATGAGAAGGTGTGTCTTGCACACATGAAAGGGCAGAGAGAGAGCGAAGGAGAGGGAGAGAGAGAAAGACGGAGAGAGAGGGGGAGAGAGAGAAAGATGGACAGCGAGGGGAAGCGAGAGAAAGACAGACAGAGAGGGGGAGCGAGAGAAAGACGGACAGAGAGGGGGAGCGAGAGAAAGAGGACAGAGAGGTGGAGCGAGAGAAAGACGGACAGAGAGGGAGAGAGAGAGAAAGATGGACAGAGAGGGGGAGAGAGAGAAAGACGGACAGAGAGGGGAAGCGAGACAAAGACAACAGAAGAGATGGACAGGGAGAGAGAGGGCCGACAATGCGCACCCAGGCCTCACTGCTCACCTTCCGCCCTTGGCGTTTAGCAATGAGGGCCCACCACGTGCCGCTACAAGCCACATGCCCAGGGCCTGCGGACATGGCACCCTCCACATCATGCAGCCCCGCTCTGCAGGCCACCAGGTCTCACATTTGATTCTGGGTGTTGATTTTGCCATGGCAGAGGACATACTAGTCCAACCGGCATCATCGAAGTCTGCACACCCGCTCAGCCCTTGAGGTACCACTAACTGTGATCCGGGATGTGACGCCAGGTGGTGGTAGGCACGCGCTGCCCACCGGCTCTGGCCTACATTGTGGTCCAGTAGGGCACACAAATTCTGAGCAGTCCGGACCGCTGGGACGGGTCATCATCACAGGCTGCGCACCCGCTCAGCACTTAAGGTGCCCCTACCTCAGTGCACCCAAAGTCACCGTCCCGTGGCAGTGTGCCTGTGCCAGCCGCAATGTATTTGGTGCCACCAAGTCAGTGCCCCAAAGTCATGGACCCTGTATGATTGGGCATCACGTTGCAGACGCCATCATATCACTTCTAGTCCTGGGGAATGTGATGTTGCAGGGCCCGAGGCCCTCCAGCCTACAGTAACACCACACAGATGCACCCAGATAGAGATTGGCCCTTTTTATTGCCAGGGTCACATGTCCTCTGACGCGTGTGCTGGATGGGTGTGGTGTGGGTGTAAACCAGCCGTGAGGGAGTGGCTGTGGCATGCTGACAACTGGACCTGTGAGCAGCAAATCACTACAGGAAAGACCTGGGACATGTAGCGTTGCAGTCCATCCCTGTGATCGTAAGCGGAGTGGGCTGGCCTGGCATATGCCAGTCCAGCATAAGGGTTTGCAAATGACCCCAGGGCCCTGGCCGTGGTTCTGTACTGGGCTGGACAAGGAAGTAACTCATGCGTGTGTCCCTGTTGTTGTGCCAGCGCCACCCGGACCGCATTCAGCAATTTGCCACCATGTGACCCCCTGTTCTACGACATGAGCCACATGGACGTAAGAGGAGTCCAGTGAGCCTACATTCATCCATACTTCCACACTTGAAAGACCATAGACATGACACATCTGTGTGAATATGAATGTTTAATGCACATTCAGTGGAGGGTTGCATCTGGCGCAGTACAGGGCCATGCAAACCCCACATGACGATGTTGGCCTGTGGAGGGCCAGCCAGAGTCCTTCAGGGAATGACAAGTCCAGAGGAAGAGTTCAGTCCGCAGTCTGATTGCTATGTCATTGGCGATCAAACAACATATGGCAATCCATGTCGAGGTCCAAGGTGAGTGTCGCAGAGTGCATCGGGGGACAGTGGAAGGTGATGATGCAGAGGGCAGAATCAAGCTGAAGCCAGCCCTATGGCGGAGATGCATGCTACTGCGTCCTTCTTACCACGAGGACAGAATCACCCTTATCGTCATCCTCTGCTGTTTCATGTGCCTCACGTGTGGGAGCTGGAGTTCTGTCTCCAGCACTGTGTGGCACTTACACTTCAGGGGGCGGAGATGTGGATGGAGTGGTAGCAGCAGCATGCATCAGCGCCAGACCTTGTGGCAGCAATGCCATGAGGATGGTCCTGAGGTCATTGAGGAACCCAGCTACCTCTCGCTGGTGTGCAGCCATGGCAGCCTCACTTTTCCGCATTTGCCCACTCCATGGTCTCCATTAACCTCTGCATGTTTCCCAACTCCTGTGTGACATTGCTAGAGCCACTCTGACTGGACAGTTATTCTATTCTCTGAGTCAGGGCTCCAGCGATGTCAGCCATGGTCCGTTGGAGAGCATGTGGGTGTCAGTTAGGGCCCATGAGTGGCCCCTGATGGGACTTAGACACCCAGGTATGGCATCTAGTTTGTCTGCCATGTGGTCGAAGCCCACCCGCACCTGTTCTGCCAGATTCTCCTGGCACCCCAACACATGGCGTTGGAAGGCCATGTGTTCATCGTGGGGGTTCTGGGAGGCAGCCCGGAGGTGGGTGTTGCCTGCTGTGTGGTCTGTGCAGGGGGTGGGTTCTCCTCGTAGCAGCTGGGCTGCCCAGCTCATGCAAGTGGGCTGCGTAGGCTGTCCACGAGCAGTTGGAGGGCGTCAGAGTCGAAGCTGTGGTGGTCCTCTTCATCATCAGAGAAGAGAGGGTCGGGCTGTTCTGCAGAAGGTGTTGATTCTCCCTTTTTAATGTGACAGGGAGATATAGTTTAACAATGTGTCCACATGTATGTTGTCGCATTGTACATATTTACATACAGACAGCATGACAGGGTACATTGTGGCTCTTTGGGAGGAGCTGCCTATTTGATGGGGGACAGTGGACATTTCGACGACAGACGTGTGTGTGTTTGTACTTGTACATTATCAACTCACATTTCCCTGCAATGCCAAATGTGATTGGCCAGTGTCTGCACCCAAGCGGCACCAGTTGTGTCCTGTGTTCTGTTGTAGGTGTTTTGCGGATTGTGCCACATCTTCAAAAAATGTTGATGTGCTCTGCATGTGATGTGTGTGTGCTGCATTTTGGGGGAGTCGCCTCTGCAGGTCTGATTTTGCGGCCCCTTATCC
The DNA here is from genome assembly GCF_964204655.1 of Triturus cristatus. Lineage (NCBI taxonomy): Eukaryota > Metazoa > Chordata > Amphibia > Caudata > Salamandridae > Triturus > Triturus cristatus. The sequence goes on along the minus strand of NC_140591.1, from coordinate 137,342,784 downwards.
CTTTCATGCAGTGTGCCTTTGACTTCTGTGCTTGTACAGTGCTGACATGTTGCATACTTGGGGACATTGGTCTCTTGGTGGGAGTTGGTTGTCTGGAGAATGGTTTTCCGCCGATGTGCTCTACTTACTTGTGCATGTGTGCCATTGTGCCCTTCTCCCCCGTCCCCCCAGTCCCTGGTCATTACTCACCCTGTTGCTGTTGCGTCCAGTCCTGTAGAGCAGTGTGCGGGCCCCCAACTCCTGCCACCGTCTCCCCACTGATGACTGTGGACACCATTTCCTCCATGTCGTCCAGCTCCTCCTGTGGCGCTGGGCTTCCACCTCCAGTCTGCATTGCTGCCTTCAGGTTGTTGGCGAGTTTCAGCTTGGTTTTGCGCTTGACATCATTCCAGCGCCTCTTGACCTCTTCCATTGTCCTCTTCAGCTCTCCGACTCCATTCACCTTGTCCACGATGGACTGCCAAAGTCCATTTTTTGTTGCCGATGACACAGTGGAGGTGACAAACAGTTGTTGATGGTGTTCTACCACCTCCGTTATCAGTATTCTGTTTTGCTGCAGACTGAACCTTTTACTCTTCTTGTCCTTGCCCTTCCCTGACCCCAAGGTCCCAGGCTGGTCCTCCCGGGGGGCTTGTGGGGTTCTCGTTCTGCTCCAGCAACATCCATTGTGCTTCTCTGTTGTTTGGCATTTGTTTGTCTGTTTTTTTCTACTTTTATGGTGATTGTTCCCGCCTTACGTGTGTGAATTGCAGGCCTGTTGCTGGTTTTCGCTGATTTTTGTATCACGCTTGGCCTCATCGCAGCTTTTTTTTGTGTTTGTGTTTCACATTTTTGCGGCGTGGCGTTGATTTTAACGCGGTCAGTTGACTCGCTATTTGGAGACTATCGCATGGTACCGCCGTGTTGTGAATACTTGGTTAACACGGAGTAAATTTCCCGCGATAGACTGCGATGTTGAGGTTTGCCTTCAGTAACTTTTGCGATGGTTATCACAGGTTCTTGAGAATATAGCCCTTGGTGTACTAGTGATGAGTGATACTATTTATAACATATTATGTGAGTGGCTGTGTGAGTGGCTGTATCAGTATGTGAGTGGGTGTGTGAATGCCTATATTGGTGAATAGGGGTGTGTGTGTGTAGTTCTATGGTTGAATAAATGGGTATGTGAGTAGCTGTATGGGGTGAGGGAGTGGCTGTGAGAGTGGTTGTATTCATGAGTGAGTGGGTGTGTGAGAGGCTGTATGGGTGGGTAGGTATGTGAGTGGGTGTTTGGTTAAGTGATTTGCTGTGTAATTGGCTGTACTGGAGAGTGATGTTTGTCTGAATGCCTGCATGGGTGAGTGTATGGCCGTGTCCAGAGGCTGTATGCGGTAAGCAGTCAAAATATTGAATTTTAAATATTGAGATGGCAAAATATCAAGCTTTAAATATCGAGAGGACATAAAATCGACTTTGAAAAATATAGTGGTAAAGAATATCGAAATGCTGGTAAGAAATATTGTTTTTTATAATATCGAAGTTAGTAATATTGACAGTCATAATATCGTTGTTAAAAATATAGATTTTTTTTAGTGTTTTAAGTGTTAGAATATGTGTTAAAAGTATATAATATTTTTGTAACGTATGTTGTAATTTTTTTAAAGTAATGAATTTTGTGTTAACCTATTTTTGCGTATTTTAGTTCCGTAGCGGGTTGTGGGTTTATAGGGGAATAGGGTGGGAAGTAATTTAATTATAATATATTAATTAAGCATTTTTTTAATTAATTAATTATATGTTAATTCATTTTTGCGTATTTTTATTTTGTAGTGGGTTGTGGGTTTATATGGGAATAGGGTGGGAAGTAATTTATTTAAATTAATTAATTAATTAATATTTTTGTATTTAAGAATTTATATTGTTAATTAATTATTACTTAATTATACGTTGACTAATAATTTATCAGTAATTATGTTAATTGTGTTAGAAACGTTATTAATTAGTTATTATTTTATATTAATTATTACTAATTAATTTGTTAATATGTTAATTGTGTACTTATTTTAGGGGTGGATTGAGTGTTGATAGGGAAGTAGGGTGGGAAGTAATTTAATTTTTATTAAATGCTTAATATTTTTCATATAATATATATTGAAAGTTATTATATAGTGTTAATTGTGTGAATTAATTTATATTTGATGGTTATACATTTTATTGTTAATTGTTATTAGTTACTAATTGATAATTACGTTAATTTATTAATATTTTACAATATTGGTGGTGACGTTTATAGGGGAATAAGTTGGGAGGTAAAAAAATCTTTTTAATTAATTGTTAATTATTGTTAATTATATTACAGGAGTGGGAATACTAAATTAATCCCCTACGCTATCCAACACTTTCCCTACTGTTATACTTGGTGGAGTGGGAATAGTAAATTATTTCCACCTGCTATCCAACACTTTCCCTATTGTTGCACATGCTGGAGTGGGAATAGCCAACCCGCTATCCTACACTTTCCCTACTGTTGCACTCGGTGGAGTTGGAATAGTAATTTTTACCCTCCCGCTATCCAACTGTCAGATCGTTCAGTCCTCAGGATAGTTTTGTTGCTCAAAATGGTCCACCTCTTGATATACTCAAGCCTTAGAAGCCGTTATGGCACAGGTAAGTGGGAGGATCAAGTGAGGGAAGGAAAGGAAGGAAACTGCAGGGAGGGAGACCTGAAATGACAACAACAATAATAACTACCTGTTGTTCCTCTACATAGAGAACATACATGAAAAAGTACTGAGTATAAGTGCCCCCTCTATACCTGTAACAAAAAGAAGGACACCTGTAGCTGAGTCTGTTCTAGATAGAAGGTGACTTCAGTATAACTATTCCTGTATAACCTGGTCTAGACTTCATTACACTTCACAGGGATAGAGCGTAGTCCCATACCACTCAAGTTACCCCTGTTAAATAGAGTCAAAACACAGTAGTAATGAATTCTTGCTCCATAGAAGATCACAGAGAAATCTATTGCACAGTATCCTTAGGACCAATCCAATTCATTTGGTTACTTCACCAAACTTATTTAGTATAATGTCACTGTACACAAACAATATTGAATGAAGGGAGACAGGTAGGGGTCAAAGTGCCCTCCACGAGTCCTACAAAGCGCAGTTCTCTTAACGAGTAAACCCAGGGCAAGCGGATAAAGTCTACAGCAGTAAAGTCATGGCAGAGGAATCCTACCTTGGATAACACAGTGTTCGTAGAAAGCACCCGAACCCCCCTCTACATGAGCGTTATGCTCCCCAACGGAGGAGAGGTGAGAGGCACCACAAGAACAATGGCCGGAGAAAGGAGGAGGATGGTGCAAGAGCACCCTTACCGGCACACTGCAGAAACGGGAGACGAATATAATCGCGGCAACCAGGAAGAATTTCCAACGCTGTTGTGAGCCCTTCCGTGTCCTTTATGTGCGGTTCTTTGTGGCGTCACGCGTTGCATCGCATGGATACCTGGGAAAGGTAGTTCCATGCGAGATCGGCATGGCAACGGTAGTCTGAAAATCTTCTATCGTGCTAAGCTAGCCTGCTCGATAGCCCGGTGCCCGTAACACCAACACTTTCCCTACTGTTACACTTGGTGGAGTGGGAATAGTAAATTATTCCCACCCGCTATCCAACACTTTCCCTACTGTTGCACTCGCTGGAGTGGGAATAGTAATTTTTACCTACCCGCTATCCAACACTTTCCTTACTGTTTCACTCGCTGGAGTGGGAATAGTCATTTTTACCCACTCACTATCTAACACTTCCCCTACTGTTGCACTCTGTGGTGTGGGAATTGTAATTTTCACCCTCCCGCTATCCAACACTTTCCCTACTGTTACACTTGGTGGAGTGGGAATAGTAATTTTTACCCACTCACTATCCAACAGTTTCCCTACTGCTGCACTCGGTGGTGTGGGAATAGTAATTTTTACCCTCCCGCTAGCCAACACTTTCCCTACTGTTACACTTGGTGGAGTGGGAATAGCAATTTTTACCCGCCCGCTATCCAACACTTTCCCTACTGTTACACTTGATGGAGTGGGAATATTACATTATTCCCACCCGCTACCCAACACTTACCCTACTGTTTCACTCGCTGGAGTGGGAATAGTCATTTTTACCCACTCACTATCTAACACTTTCCCTACTGTTGCACTCTGTGGTGTGGGAATTGTAATTTTCACCCTCACGCTATCTAACACTTTCCCTACTGTTACACTTGATGGAGTGGGAATATTACATTATTCCCCCCCGCTATCCAACACTTTCCCTACTGCTTCACTCGCTGGAGTGGGAATAGTCATTTTTACCCACTCACTATCGAACACTTTCCCTACTGTTGCACTCTGTGGTGTGGGAATTGTAATTTTCACCCTCCCGCTATCCAACACTTTCCCTACTGATACACTTGGTGGAGTGGAAATAGTAAAATATTCCCACTGGCTAGCCAACACCTTCCCTACTGTTACATTTGTTGGAGTGGGAGTAGTCATTTTATCCCCTACGCTATGCAATGTTTTCCCTACTGTAATAATGAATATAGTGTGAAATATTATTTTTAAAATAATAATTGTAATTATTGATTTTTTTATATATAAAATTAATTTTTAGATTTATATTACAAGTTTATTTAGATATATATGTAATTATAATTTTAATTATGTTTTTAACATTTTGGGGCCGATTCCGATCCTGTATTTTTTTTCCCGTACGACTCGTATCCGTATTTTTTTACGTACGAATCGTACAAGTACCGTACAAATGGTGAAGTACGAATCGTACGGGAAAAATACATACGAATCGCCTCGGGAAAAGTCTATGAGACGTCCCTGTACGAGTCGTAAAACTGCAGTCCGAGCGCACAAGTCCGATCCGTACCGGCGTTCCGAATGCACAACCGTATGGAAAACGTCCTGTACGGAGCGAACTGTGTACGACCCCTACCCCGGGTACACTTGTGCCCAGGGTACGAGTTGTACGGCCCCCCCACCCCAGCACCGTATGTACGTGCCGTACCCCCACCCCAGCCCCGTATGTATGCGCCGTACCCCCACCCCAGCCCCGTATGTATGCGCCGTACCCCCACCCCAGCCCCGTATGTACGCGCCGTACCCCCAGCCCCGTATGTACCCGCCGTACCCCCAGCCCCGTATATACGTGCCGTACCCCCACCCCAACCCCATATGTATGCGCCGTACCCCCACCCCAGCCCCGTATGTACGCGCCGTACCCCCAGCCCCGTATGTACCCGCCGTACCCCCAGCCCCGTATATACGTGCCGTACCCCCACCCCAACCCCATATGTACGGGCCGTACCCCCAGCCCCGTATGTACGCGCCGTACCCCCACCCCAGCCCCGTATGTACGTGCCATACCCCCAGCCCCGTATGTACGTGCCATACCCCCAGCCCCGTATGTACGCGCCATATCCCCAGCCCCGTATGTATGCGCTATACCCCCAGCCCCGTATGTACGCGCCATACCCCCACCCCAGCCCCGTATGTACGCACCGTACCTCCAGCCCCGTATGTACGCGCCGTACCTCCAGCCCTGTATGTACACACTGTACCCCCACCCCAGCACCGTATGTACGCGCCGTACCCCCAGCGCTACTGGGTACGGCACATACATACGGGGCTGGGGTGGGGGTACGGCTCGTACATACGGGGCTGGGGGTACGGCACGTACATACAGGGCTGGGGTGGCTGTACGGCGCGTACATACGGGGGGCTGGGGGTACGGCACGTAAATACGGGGCTGGGGGTACGGCGCGTACATACAGGGCTGGGGGTATGGCGCGTACATACGGGGCTGGGGTGGGGGTACGGCGCTTACATACGGAGGGGCTGGGGGTACAGCGCGTACATACGGGGCTGGGGGTACGGCGCGTACATACGGGGCTGGGGGTACGGCGCGTACATGCGGGGCTGGGGGTACGGCTCGTACATACGGGGCTGGGGGTATGGCGAGTACATACGGGGCTGGGGTGGGGGTACGGCGCGTACATACGGGGGCTGGGGGTACGGCGCGTACATACGAGGCTGGGGGTACGCACGTACATACGGGGCTGGGGGTACGGCATGTACATACGGGGCTGGGGGTACGGCGCGTACATACGGGGCTGGGGGTATGGCGTGTACACAGGGGCTGCGGTGGGGGTACGGCGCATACATACGGGGGGCTGGGGGTACGGCGCGTACATACGGGGCAGGGGGTACGCACCGTACATGATGACACGTACAATGTGGGTGATGGCGTGTACATCGCGTAGTGGGCCCCCTTTTCCTCATGCATCGCGGCGTACTTAGCTTTCCCGGCACTTTTTGGCTCCTGTAAAAATATAGCCGTGCGGAGTGCTGTGGGTACGAATTGTACTTGCTGGTCCGTAAAACGCTGCCTGACTCCATGCGGACGTCGCGTACGCGCTGTCCAGGATCGGAATTGTATGTATTTATTAGCCGTACGGTGTTTTTTACGATTTGTACGGAAATGGTATTTCTGTACGAATCGTACTTGCTGGTTTGTACGGTGGAATTCCCAGGTATGAGTCGTAAGGAGAAAACGCTTCATACGACCATTTGTACCCGGGTTTTACAGGATCGGAATCGGCACCTTTATAATTACATTTAATAATTATTTATTATTATTATTATTAGGTTAACATATATTCACAGATAAAACCATAGGTTTCAGGCACGTTATAGTTAGGAATTAGCATTTAAAAAACCTCAGAAATTCACTGAAAAAACCATAGGTGTCAGGGGTGTTATAGTTAGCTGGACTTTTCACTTGTACAAAACCATTGAAATTCCCCCGTTATAGTTAGTTCAGCTAACTATAACTCGCGCGCCCGCAATGCACTGCTGATGACGTCACATATTACATCACTCATGACATGGTCAGTGACATCACTCATGACATCACTGATGACATCTCAAATGACATCACTGATGATATCATCCAGTGAATGTGTGTTTTTCTGAAAATTAAATATGTTTTATATATGTATATCTCAAGGTCGATGGAAGAATAAATGGGTATATAAGTGTCTAAATGGATGATTTGTTTTTGAAAAATTGATTGTGTAACTGACTGATTAAGTGTATCATAGTGAATACATGGCTTAGTGAGTAATGTTTAAATATGTAAATATCTGTATCAGTCTCTCACTTTGTGTATAAGTGGCTGCACGGGTTGGTGAGTAGCTACATGGGTGTCTATATAGGTTATTAGTTGGTTTTTTGAGTATCAGTCTGAGTGTCTGCATGGTTCGGTGGGGGGTATTACGTAGTGCATAGGTGCATGAATGAGTTACTCACTGTTTGTATGTGTTGAAGACAGCATGTGTGCAGGACTGTATGGGTGGATGAGTGTGTGTATGGGTGTGTTAGTGAGTGAATGACTGTCTCAATAGTGTCTTTATGAGTAACTACATATGTTTTAAAATAGTATATGTGACTATTGGTGTATATAAGTGAGTATATGTGAGAGTGAGAGATTGAAAGAGTTCCTGTATGAATAAGTATGTGTTTATATAAGTGATTGTTTAAAAGACTAAGTATGTGTAAGTTTCTGTAGAAGTAGGTGTGGTGGTGTGTGTATAACTGTATATGCAAGTAAATGTGTGTTTGATTCTTTATTAGCATGAATGACTATGTGTGTGAGTAACTCTATGGATCAGTGGCATTGTGTAACAGGATGTATAGGTGTATGAGTACATATGATGAGTGAGTACATGTATGAGTGACTGTATAGGACTGTTGGTGAATGAGTGGATGTGTATGTGGATCTTAGAATTACTGAAGAGGTTGTTGTAACTGGTATTGGTATGTCCATTGTTTTGAAAATTTTAGTCTCTATTTTTGAATGTGTGTATCAAAGGTTATATTAGGGTGAGAGGAGGTCTGCCACTCTATCACAAGGATGATGTCATCAGTGATGTCATTTGAGATGTCATCAGTGATGTCATGAGGGATGTCACTGACCATGTCATGAGTGATGTAATATGTGACGTCATCAGCAGTGCATTGCGGGCGCGCGAGTTATAGTTAGCTGAACTAACTATAACGGGGGAATTTCAATGGTTTTGTACAAGTGAAAAGTCCAGCTAACTAAAACACCCCTGAAACCTATGGTTTTTTCAGTGAATTTCTGAGGTTTTTTAAATGCTAATTCCTAACTATAACGTGCCTGAAACCTATGGTTTTTTCTGTGACTTTCAAAGGTTTTTTAAATGCTAATTTCTAACTATGCCTACAGAGATAGGATATGTGAAGAAAGAAGAAAAAATGCACAGAAAGAAAGAAAAGTGCAGAAAGAAGCAACAGAAGTCCTCAAAGACGAAGAAAAGTGCAGGAAGAAGGATAACGTGCAGAAAGAACAAAAAGAAGAGCAGAAAGAAGCTTTGTTGCAAAATCATCCTGTACCCTCAACTTTTTCAGACGGATACTGGTGGTAACTGAGTCTGACTAACCAGTCCTAGAGCCAGTGCTATGTTAAAAGACACTTAGAATACATTGAAAACACCTACATACACTAGGGAACATTATGCGTTGGGGTCCCCCTGTGATTAGCATGACCTCCTCTGTAAGCCCCTAGTATATAATAGGGCAGGGGGATTAAAACTACCTCTTAAAACACGCCACAGGGCGTGTTTGCACACGTCTCCTCAGGCCCCGTCCCCTCCCTTCCCCACTGTGTAAACATGCCCTGTGTCCGTTTTTAGTTGGGAAATTAAGTTCATTTGAATCCTGAGGGTCCCTAGGGTCCAACTAGCCCACTAGGTACCTCCAGTAAGTGCCACAGAGCTGCGTTGCAGAGAGGTGTAAAAAGTGGCACGGCCTGAACCACCTCTCTGCAATGCAGCTCAGTGGCGCTTACTGGAAGCACTTGGTGGGCTAGTTAGCCCCCAGGGGCCCTCAGTATTGAAGGGAAATTATATCCCCAATTTAAAACGTGCCATAGTGCGTGTTTGCACACGTCACCTCAGGCCCCGTCCCCTCCCTTCACCACTGTGTAAACGCGCCCTGTGGCTGTTCTAAGTTGAGAGATTAAGTCCCCTTGAATCCTAAGGGTCCCTAGGGTCAAACTAGACCACTAAGTACCTCCAGTAAGCGCCACAGAGCTGCGTTGCATAGAGGTGTAAAAAGGGGCTTGGCCTCAGAACACCTGTCTGCAGCTTCCTGGCGCATACTGGAGATGCCTGTTGGGCTAGTTGGCCAGTATTGAAGAGGAATTAATTCCCCAACTTACAACTCGCCAGGGGGCGCGTTTGCAGAGTGCTGCAAGGAGGGGGCGTGGCCTCCGGCACGATGCCAGTCTTTTATTTACTTTAATTTTTTAAGAAGGGGGGCTGTGTGGTTCCCCTTCTTATTCTAATTTATTGGCCCTGATGACCCCATCCCCCAGGGCCTGTCTCCTAATTATATTTTTTTGACCCCAATCCCCAGGGCCGGCCACTGTTTTTTATTATTTTAAAAAAATATATATTTATCGACACACCTAGGACATGCTGGACAAACCGTACGTACCTATCACCATGACGATTTGCGTGATATTCATTAAAAGGCGACTATGCATACAATGAATCCACGTGGAATGTATTTACACCGCTAGTGAAGCTCTGACGTGTCTGACGCCCTACCGTGCCTAATCCCGGTAGACACCCTTGTCGTTTATTTATACAAACATGGGTAGCTATTGACGGGCACATTTAATACACATGCACACCAAGCCATTCAAAGGGGATTCGATAAAAATTCGACAAACTATGCAAGAAACCCCCCTCACGGTTAATAAAACACACATCCACTGCCGGATGTGTAATACTTTTTATTTTACTCTCTGGAAAGGGGACGAACATCACTTGAGAGTCACAGCGCGTTCCTGGCAGAGCCCAATGATGTGTTACACCCACCATTGCCTGCTGAGTGCCACACACCTCTGTGTTGTATTCCACTAGCTAGTGCATATGCTATGACACTCTCTAGCCCATGTGCACTGTAACACCACCCCGTGAATATGTCATGCCACACTTGTCTTCGCACGGGTTATATTGCCCCATCTAACGTGCCTTCCTCGATGCCTATGTTATAACGCACAGTGCTATGCCATACATATTACAATCTGGGATCCATTTCTTTGTCACAGTGCATATGCAATGTTACACTCCCCAGCACATATTTTATATTACAACTTTAGAGACTAGTTAGGTTACACAACACTGCCCTGTGCATTTTACACTCCAAGGCGCATATCGCATAGCACGCGCTAGTGCCTGTGCTATCTCGCGCTCTCCAATGAATCTGTCATTGCGCACAATGTATTGCATATTATATTTCACGCCCGGTTCATCTTATATCACACTTTTTGGTGCATAGTTTATACCATACACTATATCTAGTTTTCATTTTCAATCGTGCTCTCAGGATTATGTTCTATATAACACTGTGTTCACCTACCCTTTTCACGGGCATTACATTTTGCGATAGGGGGTGGAGGGTCAGGGGGTGTTTCTGCCAAGTGAGCTCGGAGTTACAGTCACAAACGTCCTCTTCTTCCTGAATAAAAGTGAGATTATGCTGCATACTTGTTCATATTTTAAGTAGTTCGCACAGACACACGTTTTAAAAACAATAAAGTTCCTAATACCCGCCTTCTCTGAACAGTTAGCTTGCTGCCCCATCCCCCTCCTCCCTATCCTCTGTTGTGTGAATCCATGGACTAGCCTCCTCCCTCCTGCCATGCATGGTATGATGTGCTGCCACTGCCCTCAATTTAGTATGATGTACCAGTCCACTCCTCCTGCCCTCCATTGCCCAATTCTATGCCCCATCATTGACCTCCTGCTTAAACTCTGTGCTTAGCTTGCTGCCCCTATTCTCCTTCCCCCTGCCCTCCGATGTCTTTGTGCATGCCCCTGCTCCATCCTTTTTGCCCACCATGTTCCATGGACCTGCCACTCCTATCTACTCTGAGTGTTCTGTTGAGCTGCCCCTCCCCTCCCACCTGCCTAGCATTGTCAGATGACTGTAACCTGTCCCTGCCACCTCCACCCTGCCTGTCCACATGCCATGCCCCTATCCTCTTCCTCCTGTCCTACATGGTCCATTGTACTGCCACACCCTTCTGCCCTCCCTGGTCTGTTGTGCTGCAACTGCTCCTCCTGCCTGCCCCGTGCGGTCTGTTGTGAGGCCCCTTCCCTGAACTTTCTTGTCTGTGCACAGGTCCTGACCCTCCCTTCTATCCTCCATCGTCCTTTGTGCATGCCCCTGCACCCTCCTTCTTGCCCATCATAGCCATTGTGCTGCCACTAACCCTCCCACTTGCCATGCATGGTCTTCTGTGCTGCCATGGCCCCTCCCACCTTCCCTGTGTGGTCAGTTAGCTGCCCCTGACCCCCTCCCACCTTCCCTCCATGGTCTGTGTGTATGCCATCACAGTCTCACTGTTGCTCTTCAAGGTGTGTCTTGCTTCTAGTGCCCATCCTGCCTGACCTCCATGGCTATCTTGCTGCTCCTGCCCTGCCCCCTTGCCCCCAGCCCTCTGTTTACATGGGCAGACCCCTACTCCCTCCCTCCTGGCTTGTCTGTTCCATTGTAATGCCCCTGATCCGTCCCTCCTGCCCTTTATGGTCTGTTATGCTGCAGCTTTCTCTCCTGTCTGTCCATTATGGTCAGCTAGCTACCATTGCCTCTTGCCCATCTGCTCTCTGTTGTCCATGTGCATGGTCCTGTCCCCTCCCTTTTGCTTTCTATGGATTGTTGTGCTGCACTCCCGTCCCGCATGCCCTGTGTGGTGTATTGTGCTGCTGCAAACCCTGATGCCTGCCTGCATGGTCAGTGTGGTGCACCTCTCCATGTCCCTCCTGTCCTCTGTTATCCAAGTCCATGTCCCTACCCCATTTCCTTCCATGATCCAATGTACCATACTTGCGAACATTTTGAACTTGGTAAGAGGGAGATTTAGAAAAAAAACTGGGGTATTGATTTTCCCCTTTGAGTTACATTGAAAAAGAGGAGATTGTAGACAGGAGACAGATCAAATAAAGCCCATTTGAGCTTAAAAACATTGGACGTTTGCTGGCTGAATCGGGTCTGTTGGCATGTATGGTTGTACTACCATTGCCTCTTCCTTCTGCCCACAATGGTCTATTACATTGCCACAGCCTCTCTTGCAAGTCCTGTATTGTTGGTTTGTTGCCCCTGCCCCCCTTTCCACTGCCCTCCATAGTCTGTTGTGCTGCCACGGCCCTTCCTGCCTGCTCAGTGTGGTTAAATTGTTGCCTTTGCACCCTCCTACCTGCCTTCAATTTTCAGAGTCCTTGCCCCTGGCCTCTGCCTCTCAACAGTATCCTAATGAACAGCTAGATTGCTAACATTCTATATTTATTACAAAAGTGTGGAACGCCTGACGTCATCTTGATGTAATCAAAACTGTAATACCTAGAGCATTTCCTTTAGAAATTACATATATGAGAGGGTCTTATTGGCATCAAAATTATGGTTAGTGCTCTAAAAGACTAAAATAAGGACATATTTTCTGAGTTTTCAAATAGCGACAAAGCACTTTTAAATTATTTGTTATCTTTATGTTTTTTTATCCAGTTGACCACTTGATTAAATGTTGCACTTAGGGGAGAGGATGTGGTGTTACTTCCAGAACTGCAGACTTTGCAACTGGGGAACCAGGTTGGAGTTTCTGCCTCAGCTCGACATTCTGTGATTCTGGTCAAATCACTTAGTCTCCCCATGTCTACAACCAAAATGAATTTGTTCTTGTGTGATGTAACCAATGCTCATGTAAAGCACTCCAATACCTGACAAGTCTGCACTATATAACACTGCAAAAACACAAAATAATAAGTGTTTTACACACTTCTGTCATTGGGCTATATTTGGGCTACATCTGGGTGATTTTGGGCTACATTTGGGCTCTTTTGTCTCAGGTGGCCATCTTGGGAGATTTATTTGTTATGAAGTTTCCTAATTTCCTCATGTACTGCAGTCTCCTCAGTAGGAAATGCTTTCAGTTTTTTACTTTGATTCCATCATGAAGGTATTCAGATATGTCACACATTTGCCATAAATTCTGAATGTTAGCACTCTAGTTGCTCATTAGATCACTGTAGTAAAACTACTGTTCACTATGGAAGTCTGCTCCTGGTATTAAAAGTGCATGTTTCACTCTGCATGTCAGAATTTTTTAATGAAATAGAAGAGGATTTGAGAAGTCACTCAAAATGTGCCCTCATTTTCTTTCTTCAGCATTAATCATAATTTCTAAGGCAAAATGAACCCCCTCATTGTGTTCCTTTTTAAATTAAATGTTTTAAGTGTTACCAGTTTATTCTAATCAAGATGGCTTAAGGTGTGCCATACTTTTGTCATAATGAAGACAGTAAGCGCTCTAGTTGTTTTTAAGAACACTCTGGGACATTCTGCCATTGGGCTATACTTGGGCTACATCTGGGTGATATTTGGGCTACATTTGGGCTCTTTTGTCTCTGGTGCCATCTTGGGAGACTTATTTGTTATGAAGTTTCCTAATTTCCTCATTTACTGCAGTCTCCTCAGTAGGAAATACTTTCAGTTTTTTACTTTGATTCCATCAAGAAGGCATTCAGATGTGTCACACATTTGCCATAAATTCAGAATGTTAGCACTCTTTTTGCTCATTAGATCACTGTAGTAAAGTTACTGCTCACCAGGGAAAACTGCTGCTGGTATTGAAAGTGCATGTTTCAGTCTGCATGTCAGAATTTTTTTATGAAATAGAAGAGGATTTGAGAAGTCACTCAAAATGTGCCCTAATTTTTCTTTCTGCAGCACTAATCATACTTTTTATGGAAAATGAACCCCCTCATTTTGTTCCTTTTTAAATTAAATGTTTTAAGAGTTACCACTTTAATCCAAGCAAGATGGCTTCAGGTGTGCCATACGTTTATCATAAGTAGGACTGTTAGCGCTCTAGTTGTTCTTTGGAACACTCTGGGAAGCTGCAGTAGAACACAAAGGAATCAACTGACAGTCTCTGCCCTTGTTGGATGTACATGTTTTACTGAGAATGTCAGACTTCATTCTCACATGACTGAGAAAGATAATGTGAATTTACAGAAAATAAGCTCTCAGTTTAGCTTATAGATCACCTTCCAAACCTCTGTGGGAAAAGCATGAGAAAATATTTTTCTCTCAATCATGATATCCCAGCAGAAGGCTTTTTCACATGGTGAAATTACCTTAGAACATACCACAATTCCTAAAATGAGTATGGTACCATCAACAAATGATTTATAATGTAACTAAAGTCTTAAAACCTTCTATTAACTGCAATGCTTTTTAATGAGGTGCTATCATGTATATTGGTCCCAAGATGGCTGCCAACACTTCTTGGATGAAGTGCTGACAGACAATCAGATCTCAGGATGAGAGTGGTTAGGCTCCGCCCACATATATATATGATTTGACTTTTGATTTTCTCAGGAACTACTGAACAGATTGACTCCAGATATGCAAAAGGCACATCCCTGACCTGAGGACTACCTCTTTGCCAAATTTAAAGTAATTCTGTTCAGCCGTTTGGGCTGTACCTTGGACTAAAGTTCCCTATGGAAAATTGCATGGGAAAAACGAGTTTTGGGACCCCCCTTTTTTCTCAGCCCCCGCTTAACGAATCCCCCCGAGACCTTCAGGGTAGGAGCGTGGCGGAGCGCCCCACCTATTTAAAAAATTTCGCGAGGATTCATCAATCGGCGCCAAAGTTATTCCAAATAGAATGTTGCGGATTTCCTATGGAAACACGGTCCTAACTATAACTATCTACTGGCGACGGCCAGTAGATAATATATATATAAATAAAAATATTTATGCATGTTTAATAATTTTTATATTAAATATATTAATTTTAACATTTTTTTAAATAATTCTAACTATGTTTTCTTTAATTATATTAATCATTTAATTCATTTTATATTAATTTTGAGACATTGAAAAAAACCAATAGTTTTTATACAACTATATTTTTAACAACGCTATTTTGGTATCGATATTTTGGTACTTACCTGTATGGAGATAGGAAGTTGATATTTTGTCCATTGAGATTTTAACCACGATATTCTGGTACCTCGATATTCTGACTGACGATATTATGTCAGTGATCTGTTGTATGCATGAGTGAATAGCTGTGTTAAGTGGTTATACGGTTAAATAGGTGGGTGTGTGAGTACCTATATAGTGAATATGTGACTTTTTGAGCTGTTATATGGGTGAGTGCATGGTTGGGTAAGTGAGTGAGTGAGTGAGTGAGTGGATGTCTGAGTGCTTGCATATGTGACTGAGTGGGTGTGTGAGTGGCTTTATGGTAGAGGGAGTGTGTGTGTGAGTGGTTGTATGGGTATGTCTGTGAATGGGTATGTGAGTGATTTTGTCAGGTGTGAGTGGGTGTGTGAGTGGTTCTGTGGATGATTTCATCAATTATATCATCAGTATTGGCTTTTGAGATGTCATCAATGATATAATGAGTAATGTCACTGACCATGTCATGAGTGATGTAATATGTGAGGTCCTAATTAGTGCATCGCGGTGGTGTAAGGTATAGGTAACTATAACTGCAGAATTTCACTGGAGTTGTATGAGTGAATTCTGAGCCTAACTGTAACATCGCTGTAACCTTTGTTTTTTCAGTGAATGTCTAAGATTATTTAAAAAAAATTCTATTTCCTCATTATAGCATCCCTGTAGCCTTTGCTTTTTTCAGTGAATTTCTAAGTTTTCTTTTTGTTATTTGCTAACTTTAGCGTCACTGTAACTGAGGGATTAAGAGGTATATTTCCCGTATATATGAAGTATCGGACCTATATTATGTTAGCATGATGCATCTACACGTACACTTCTCTGCTTGACATATGTATATCTGCTTGGAGGAAACGTATTAGTTCCCTCTTCATATATAATTGTTATTAGGAGAGTAGGCTGAGAACTAGATAGACGCCATCTTTTTAATTCATGCTCGAGCGCGGGCTATGATCACGTGTTGATCACGTGCGGTTGTCAGGCCCCTGCTCATCTAAGGCTCAAGGTCACATCTGGCTTTGGGGGTGATAAGCGCATTCCTGGAGGCGCCGTGTCTACACTCCCAGGCACTAAGACGAAAGGGAGTCACCCCTCCTGACCTCATCTGTAATAGATAGCCAAGCCTTTGTACTGATTTGGTGTATGCCATATATGGTCCTTTCCTGGAGCTCCAGGGCCAACTGGTGTTTTTCCATTTACTGTATTATATGTGTTGAACTGAAAAGTATATAACCTCATGTTTGAATATGAGCCAGCAGTCTTATCGGCGCACCTGATGGGTGAGGTTCGGGGAGGCTCCTCTATAGAGTATTTTGCTTAATAAATGATTGAACCTTCTTCACCGCCAGCTGACTGATTATTGGGTAATGGTATTGGGAATATTGGTAAGTATAGACCTTTAGTTTACATTTTGGTACTTCAGTTGGCTACTCCGCCTGGACTCTGTGCTAGGGTCGTCCTCCCCGTAAGCGGGTGGTAAGGACAAGGGGAAATTCTGGTCGAGCGGGTGGACGGAAAAAGGATCCTTTGAAATTTAGCCATTTTTGGTATGAACTTACTCCACTCTCACGATCAGAGTATTCCCCAGCTGCTAGTGACCCTTCACCGGAGTCCTACGGGCATAACCCAGAAATTAACCGTGATGGTCCCAGGAAGCTGGCGGCGAAGAGCGTGCATTCGTACCTGTGTGCACCAGGTGAGTGGATTGTTTTGGTGTCTTTGGAACGCACTGTTAAGCAGTGTTTTTGGAAACAGTTAACTGTATAGTATTTGGTGGTCAGTGTACCACGGAGAATCTTGGGGGTCTGACGGGGCAGCATTGTGGCTGCACGTGTAGATGCTCTACGGACTTGTTTGGTGAACAATAGAGACGCTGATTGGACGCCTTGGCGTGGCATGTGTGATGCGCGCCCGGCCGGACTGGTCTCGGAAAGGCCTGTGGCTGTACCTGGGTAGCCTCGGGGACACATCTGAAGCGGTGCTAAGGTAGCGGGCTTAGTCAGAATAGTCCCAAGGGTGAACCAGGAAGGCTGCAGGATGGTCTGTAGGACGGTCTGTGGTTATACCTGTCCAACTGTCTCTTGGTAGTCTTTGGACTGCCTGATTTTGGTATCTGTGTGGTCTTGAATCTGAATTGGATTGATTCTCCATGAACAGGAGTCGACGGGCTCTGTTCCTTGTTTGGAAAGAAAAGACGTCACTTTGAATATTTTTGTATAAATATATATGTTATCGACTTGTGTATGTTTGTATAAGTGTGAGGTGGTATGTGGTGTGAATGTGTGAACATGGCCATGTTTGGAAGTTTATTTGAATGATTGAATGAGGAACACGTGACGACAATCATTATGCCGAGTTTTAGCAAATTGAATTGTTTTAAATGTTGTTGTCGCCCTAATGATACACGTCTGGCTGAAAGCCAACCTGCCCCGTCAGAGGGCAGCCCGAGTTATTATATGTATATAAAGCATGGTATTACACCCCTTTTGTTTAATACTTTATGGCATAAATATACCAAGGACAATGTGGAATTGCAATGGCCCTTAACCGGGTCTTTTGATGAGAAAAAGATTAATTTCCTGCAGGATCGATTATTCTCTAGACGTAGTCGACAGTCAATGTTTGACTCCCTGAACCTGTGGCAGAAGGAGGCAAAGCGTAGACGTATGAGGGAGGAGAAAGTGTATAGGACGAAAGGGAATCAGACGATTACGCAAACGGGTATAGCTTATGATAAAGCGCAAACGGAACAGGGGATTGACTGTGCAGACAGACAGTTTAGATTGCAAGTAGATAAGACCTATGTGGCTAGGACAGATGCGGAGGATGAGATAGAGGATCTGTTGGATACTCGTCCACCTCCACCTTATGCTCCGCAGCGTGTATATCCTGTTGTTCCCCCGACTTCAGTACAGGCCCCTTCAGTTTCCGCCCCTGTTGACTCTTCTTTGCTTGCCCCTCTCGCCCCTGTTGTGTCTCCCTCAGTGCCTGCAGCAGCTACCCTGTTGCCTGTTATTCTGCCGTCTTCCGTTATGTCCCCAGTTGTTTTGTCTCCTCCCACAGCCTATTTGCTATATAACTGGTATATGGAGCACGCTCCGAGACTATGAGCCTGTTATGCAGCAGCATGCTTTGAAGCGTATGGCTGCACGTCTCATTATTCTCTGGGAACAGTGTTTCCCAGAAGGGTTGGCCCCCCAAGTGATGTATGACATCCGGGACAGGGCTCATAAGTCTGAACTTAGTCCAGAAGAAGTGTATAAAAATGTGCAGGTTTTATTAAACTATCGAGGACGGATGTATCAGAGGTGTCCCTCATGGGATGCTCAGCATCCTATGCGAGAGGTCCATCCTATCCTTTATCCCGAGATACCGGAATTAAAAGATGATCATGGCGTAGTGACTAGACCTCGTGTGGAGGCTCGAGTGCAGGAACAATGGGTTTATACCCCTTGGAAGAGGAGTGAGGTCCTCTCGCTAAAACTACAGTTACCCGACCCTCGGAAAAATCCTACAGCTTATTATAAAGACCTTATGGAGGCGGCCTCTTCGGCCGTCATGACCTTAGCGGACATAGAACTGTTCTTTGCTTTATTAGTCCCTGTTGACATATGGCGCCAGGTGCACGATCAGGATCATGCTCCAGAGTTAGGTGGAACGTGGGACCAAATTAAAGATTGGGATAAGGATCGTAAGTAGGGCTCCCGGTTTTATGGTATTTATTTTTTTCACATTTCCGTCTGTATTTATCCATATTTATTTTTTGGTCATTTTATCTGTATTTATCCACATTTATTTTTGACGCAAGAAAAAAAACGCTAAAGCTAGTATTTTTCCACATTTATTTAAGTTGGCATGCACACTTGCACTAGGTTGTTATAGCTGTTTTTTTAAAATGGAGCCTATGCTAAGTGCACTTTACATATTGGGAGAACATTTCTTCCCTGTCCTCTAAGAAAAGCTGCGTGAATTAGTGATTGTGAGTAGGTCTCATTTGCGCAGCTGTCTTCCAAAATGTCAACGCATTACTACCTCTTTTACTCACATTTAATCAGCCATCACAAAGAGTGTCTGCTCAAAGAATATCAGATCATTCTTAGTGTGCATTAGAAGACGACCTACCCCTCGAGGCATAGCAAATCGCCCAAATATCTAAAGAATCCTGCATCTTCATCTGTACAGAATAGTGCTTTGATATGGACACTATGGAGAAAATGTAGAGGTGGTGCAACAGTCATTTCTGTTCTTGTTTTTTTTTATTTAAGTAGCACTTAAATAAACATTAAATGGAAAAATGAAGTCATGCTAACTGACTTTCTCACCACTCACTCAGCCTCATTGCCCAACAGCGTGCATAGTCACTGAGAGATGCAGCTAATAGTTGTTGGAGGCATTTCTGCCCCTGTGCCCTGCCACATCAACCTCCTTCACCCTCCCATACAACAACAAGCATTTACAATGCAATAGGTCTCGCAATGACATTATTTTGAGCTATTGGCATTGTAAATGTAAATGTCATTGGACCCCCTCAAACCTATCACTGCTGTGTTAGCGCTCGCTCTCGTGTCATATTCACCTTGTAAAACTCTCTCCAACTATTTAGCACAACAGTGCATATTTCCCAAGACATATTTTGCAAATTGCTCCCAGTGCACATCGCAGTTCCTAAGAATCTCTTTCCTACGGCATATGTAAACCCCTGTGGATTTTTCTCCCATGGCACATCACCCCTTGCAGCTCTAGCTCCCAATCTCTGCGTCAAACGGCGATGACCTAACTTTGCTCTTCCCTGCCTCTAGTTCCTATGTGCCCAGGGCCGGCTTTAGTGCTGGTGGCGCCCTGTGCGACAATGTTTTGTTGGCGCCTCCCCCCCCCCCCCCCCCAATGACCACCTCCACCACGGATTCTCTCACTAGCACCCTTTAACAGTGACCAAGTCACCATAACCACACTCTCTCAGATGCATTGAATTAGTTATATAGCACCACTCATACCAGTGTAGGGTGTCCGAGCACTTTGCATCACACACACATTACACAGAGACAATCAATCATACGAGTGTAAATCAGTGTATAGGAAATGTTACTTAAGCCAAAGGACTAAAAGTGTAGGAGTCACATGTCACCCATACTGGTAGGCAGTATAGTTTAAGAGTGCTTGGTGTGGAGAAGCACAAACGCAGAGTCGAAAAAGAAACAGCATACAGCCTCATGCATCAACCCAAAATCCAGTCGGTAAAATACCGATTCGGTAATAGCTCCCGGTATTAAGTAAAAAATACCCAATCCCAATGCATCAACCCAAAAGCAGAAATCGCTATTTAAGGAATCCTTAAATAGCGATTCTTTAAATAGGGATTCCTTAAATACCGATTCCTTAAATAGCGATTGCATTTAAGGAATCCCAAAGTGAGATTCCTTAAATGCAATGCATCAAAGTTAAAAAATTTAGCGATTTCGCTAATAGGGGGAGCAAATTACCATGAAGATGAACTGCATGGTAATTTGCAAAAACTTTGAAAAATGCACTTTTGTGCATTTTTCAAAGTTTCATGTTGCGCACACACATGCCCTTAGAGCATGTGTGTGTGCAACATATGTGCACATATCATTTTCAGGGGTGCAACAGGGTGTCCTTTTGACACCCTGGAACCCTTGAAAGTGCTCCCGCTATTAGCGATTCGGTAATACCGAATCGCTAATACTGAATGGCTTTACATTCATTCCTATGGGCCTCCAAGCCCATAGGAATGAATGGGTAGGTATTCCTTATTACCGATTCGGTATTACCGATTCGGTAATAAGGAATATTAAGGAATCGCTATTTGAATAGCGATTCCTACATGCATAGCCTTTTGCTATTCCTTATTAGCGATTCCTTATTTTTCGCTAATAAGGAATCGCAAATGGCATTGTTGATGCATAGGCCCCATAGTTGGGAGTTTTCTTTAATAATAAGAATAGATTTCTAGCCAAATTAACCCTTTTTGCAACAGTAATCAATGTTCTAATAATGTATACTTTGCAGTGTGTATGCAGTTCTGGGATGAAAGTTAATAGCTCACTGTTGTATATTAGGACTTTAAGTTATAAATTGCAAGTAACAAAAGGATGTCTCTTTTGAAAGCAGTAACCTGCTGATCTGTTTACATCCTATGTAATCTACTTGATACAAGTTCTTTGCAGCAGGCATATTAACCCTCTGCACTAACTTCACCCAAGTCAAAACCTCAACTATACAAAACACTGATCTCTCTCCAGGAAGATAATTAACCACACGAGTTTTCTTGACATTTATGTGAGGCCTGGTAATTGCCGGGGAAAGAAACGCTGCAGCAGGTGCTTCAAAAGCTTAAACTTTCAAACACGGCGCCCCCAGGAAGCCAGCACCTGGTGCGGTGGCACCGGTCGCACCGCCCTAAAGCCGGCCCTGTCCCCAGGCCTCCGTTTACACGTGATCCTCCTTTCTTATGTTTAAATGCAGTGCCCCTCCCAAGCTTCAGTTTAGATCAGATCGACTACACCCACGGCCACCTCTTTCAAAAAACGTCCTGCCTTTCATTAAGCAACCCACCCGATTTGTGGCAAAACAAAAGGTTGCTGGAGCTGCAGCCGATGTCCTGGGGTGTTTTCACACCTCTTAATGGACATCTGCTGCTGCCACTGCTCCAACAATTATCTTGCGTGAACTACCGCTTTGAGGGGGTGCTGGAGTGTCTCTGCAGACACGGAGCTCCCAGTCCCCCCACCCCATCTCTGGAGCAGTTTCAGGGCAGCAGTTTCCCCTTTCTTTTGGACGCCCCTGTGCACCTCTGACTCGGATTTTACAGAGGAGCACAGAGGCAGGAGGAGCATTGGTTTTGTCAGTATTTTCCCGTTTTTATATATAAATACAGACAAAAGCTAAAAAGCTTTCCGTCTGTATTTATATGTAAAAATCCGTTTAAACGGAAAACCGGGAGCCTTAATCGTAAGCCTGGTGATATGCTACGACCTGAAATATTGGCATTACCTGGCCGTATCATCACCTATATGCATTCCCTCATTCCACCTCGTAATGTGGATTGTGACAAATTGACCGCATGTAAACAGAAGAAAGATTAAAGTGTTTCTGATTTTTTCACAAGGTTTGAGGGCGTATTTATTGATTTTAGTGGACAGGATTTATCGGTGGAAGGCGGTATACGATTATTCGTTAATCGTTTCGTGACTAATTTGTTACCAGAAGTTTCTGCATGGCTACAAGCCTCTGAAAGTACCTGGACCACTTCCATGCCCTCGGTCATATTGAGTATGGCCCAATATTATGAGCATAGAGAAAATGAGAGTAAAGATAAGACCGAAAAGAAAACGAAGGACCTTAAAACGCGGGAGTTGTTGCAGCAAGTCGCTCAAGGATGAGGTAGAGGAAGAGGCGGTAGAGGTTTTGTCTTGAGAGGGGTGGGGGCTGGACGAGGCAGAGGGACGGCTGTTGTTTTAGGAATAAACCAATGTGCTTATTGCAAGGAGGATGGACACTGGCAATCCGAGTGTCCATCGTTGCTAGTCCAGAACGGGGCTATAAGAAGCAGAGGAAGGGGTCGGGGAAGTGTAGATCGCAGTGACATGCGACGAGTGGTATGTTCATACATAGGACAGCCATGGACAGAGTGAGGGCCAGGTGTCGGTACCCGTTGATCAGCAAGGACCTTATGTACGAGCACATTTGATGGGGACATCTGAGAAGTTTTTAGTTGATACTGGAGCAACGAACAGTTCTATCTCTCGTTCCCTGGTCCCAGGGGCTGCTCTGTCCGGGCACAATAACGTTTCGGTAGGATTCTCGGGAATTCCGGTGGTGAGCCCCGTTTCTAAACCTAGTCCCTTCACGATTGGTCCCGTTACAATAGACTCCCCGTTTCTTTTGACTTCTAACTGTGGTGAAAATTTGCTGGGTTTGGACCTGTTGAAGAAATTGCATGCTAAAATTCATTGGCGTTTATCTGACCATTAATTCTTTAGGGAAACATCCTTCGCAGTGTTTCACTAAAAATGAACCCCTCCCTCCTGAACTTGCAGCTATTCCAGCAACGTTGTGGGCCTCTGGCGATACAGATGTAGGATTATTGAAGATTCCACCCGTTTCTATTACTCTAAAACATAATGCTCTGCTCCCACGTGTACCCCAGTACAAGATTTCCCCAGCTGGCGAAAGGGCTCTGCTCACTATCATACAAGATTTGGTGAGAAAGGGTGTAGTGGAGGAGACGGCTGCTAATGTATGCCCTATTTTGCCGATTCTCAAAAGAGCTCCTGTTGGAAGCGATCCAGATTATGTTGATACCTATCATTTTGTGATTGATTTGCGCGAAATTAATAAAATAGTGGTGCCCCAATACTCTGTGGTCTCAGACATCACTACTATTCTTACTATGATTCCCCTCACTGCTAAGTATTTCTCTGTCATTGATCTAAAGAATGCCTTCTTTAGCATTCCGATTCACCCTGATACCCGCCATATTTTTGGCTTCTCCTTATCTGGTCGCAGCTTCCAGTTCTGCCGCACTCCCCAGGGGTATACAGAGAGTCCTAGTATTTATAGTCAAGCTTTGAAAACATTGTTGGATGATTTGGTTTTGTCCCCTGGTATTGTACTTCTGCAATATGTGGATGATTTGTTGGTGGCCTCTGATACAGAAGACGGTTATAAGGAGGCTACCGTACGACTATTGTCTCATTTGGCTGCTAATGGGAATAAAGTATGTTATGTTATGTTATGTTATAGAACTTGTAAAGCGCAACTGTTACCCGCAGGTGTCCTGGCGCTATGGCGGAAGTCCTCCTTCAGTTGAGTCGGATTATCAATGATACCAATTAAGACGCGAATAGCCAGGTTTTCAATGCCTTTCTGAAGCTAAGGTGGTTTGAAGTGTCTCTGAGGTGTCGTGGTAAAGCGTTCCAGGCCTTAGTTGCTCCCACCAAAAAGCTTTGTCCACCCCAGTTCGTTTTTTTAACTAGAGGGGTTGTGGCCAATTAGGCCCAGCGGAGCGTAATGCTCTTCTGGGTGTATACCACCGAATGTGCTTAGTCAGGTATTAAGGCCCCTTACCCTGAAGTGACCTGTGCACTATACACATGGCTTTAAACAGTATACATTTTTTCACTGGCAGCCAGTGTAGTTTTTTGATTTCAGATGAGATGGCAGCATATTTTGGAATCCCTGAAATCAGTCGAGCGGCTGCATTTTGTATTAGTTGGAGTTTATTCAATAGCCCTTCCCGAATATTTAAATAAAGGCTATTACAATAGTCCAGTTTTGAGAGGGCAAGGGCTGAAACCACTATTCTTAGACTATCTTTAGGAAGCAGGGGCAAGATTTTTTTGCAGGACCTCAAAGTAAATGAGGTGGCCGAAACCACCGCATTAACTTGATCTTTATGGGACAGCTGGTTATCTACCATTATCCCTAGGTTTTTAACTTTTCTACTACGTGAGGGGAGTGGTCCCAGTGAATCTGGCCACCATTCTGGGGTCCAGAAGTTTAGATCGTTACCGAAAAGAACCACCTCGGTTTTGCTGGAATTCAACTTGAGGCAATTTTGAGCCATCCAATTACCAACCTCTGTCATACAATCTTTAAACCCAGAGATAATATTCTGCTGTCCCCCCGGGAGCAGAGACACCACAATCTGGGTATCATCTGCATAAGAAGTAAGATAGAACCCGAAGGATTCTACCAAAGGGGCCAGCTGCTTTACGTAAATATTAAAACGTGTTGGACTGATGGAAGAACCCTGTGGAACCCCACAGGGAAGGGAGAAGGGTTTAGCGGAGAAGTCTCCTAAAGTAACCGTTTGTACTCTATCTTCCAGGAAGTATCTAATCAGGTTCCAGGCCTTGCCTCAAACTCCAATTTCCTCTAGGCAGTCCATCAGCAGCCCATGATGGACTGTATCGAAGGCTGCTGATAGATCCAACATAATCAGAGCCGCTTTTCCTTGGTCCAGTGTGGCTCTGATCTCTTCCGTAGATTTAAGAAGTGCCGATTCCGTGCTATGTCCTGCTCGGAAGCCATATTGAGTGGGATCCAGCACCCGACCTTCCTCCAAAAAACTACTGAGTTGGATGTTCATAATTTTTTCCGCAATCTTAGCGGGCAGCGGAAGCCTAGATATTGGCCTAAAGTTATTAGGATCATTGGTGTCCAATTGAGGTTTTTTTAGAAGTGGAAGAATGGATGCTGATTTCCAATCTAAAGGGAAGTGGCCTTTTTCAAACATAGCATTGATGATGGATGCTAAAAGTACTGTAACTGGTTCAAATGCAAGTTTCAACACTGATGAGGGACAGGGGTCAAAAGGAGATCCTGAACTAATTTTAGCCAACAATTTTCCAACTTCTGGAACTGTGATAGGGGTAAAATTAAGTAACTGATCCGAAGAGGATTTCAAATTATTCTGAACTGGAAGCTAGGTAGGGAAATTTTAGATGAATGTGAAAAGGTAGAAAATATCACATTGACTTTGTCAAAGAGGTGATTGGCTATCCTATCGCAAAGCTCTTGGGAGAATTTTAAAGGGGGGGCAACTGGGTGAGACAGCATCATTACTGTTTTAAATAATTCTTTGGACGAGTTTTTTGCCTCTATGATTTTAAGACCAAAGAATTCTTGTTTCATTTTGAACACCAGTTTCTTATATTCATTGAGACATTCTTTGTATAATATTTTCCCTGTTTCATCGTAGTTCCTTCTCCAGTTTCTTTCAAGCAATTTGCAACAGAGTTTTTTTTCTCTTAGTTCCGGCGAGTACCAAGGGGACGTTGGTCGTCTCCTAGTGTTACTGTATTTTTTTGGGGGGGCCAATTTGTTGCTGGCGGCTTCAACCCAGTTAAAGTAGCATGTAGCAGCCTCATCTAAATTAGTAGGGAGGATAGGAAGGGTATCAGCTAGAAAACTATTTAAGTCCTGTTCCCTTACCTTACTCCAGGGGCGGTTTAGCCGATGTTTGGTCTTACCTTGTATTGGGTTAGGTGAGGGAGAGGTAACCGAAAATATCACTGCGTTATGGTCTGACCAAATGACAGGATATGTATCGATAAAGTTGACTTGTTCATTGTTGGAAAAAATTCCATCCAGGGTATGACCCGCGATGTGTGTGGGCCCCAAGACCAACTGTTTCAGATCAATTGTGTTCATAAGATCAATTAATGTACTAGTGTCTAGATCTCCCACTCTTTCTAAATGAAAATTGAAATCCCCTAAAATCGTGTAAGATCTTGAGCCTAGTTCATTCTCAACCCAGTTACTGGCTTGGGTGAAGAACTGAGATTTAGGACCAGGAGGCCGATAAACCAATGTACCTTTGAACGTATGGTGATGAGAGAGATAGAAACAAAAGTCCAATGTCTCACATTCTGACCTTAGCGAACCCTTAAACATAGCGTTTAAAGATTCATGAAAAATTATTGCCAGCCCCCCTCCTTTCTTGTTCACCCTGTTAAGAGAATGACAACTAAACCCCGGCGGTTTGGCATTAACCAAATCTGGACCTGATGCCTCATTCATCCAAGTCTCAGTAATGAAGGCAATCTTGACCTTTTCATTTTCCAAGAGCTGCGCGCATTCCAAGCTGTGTTTGACTAGTGATCTGCTGTTTAGCAGGAGGCATTTAAACGTCTTATTTTCATAATCTCCCCTAATTATTTTGGGCTGGGACTGTGTATTCACTGAAACGTGGTGGTGATATAATGATATTATGGAACTGCAGTTAGGACAAATTAACTGGTCTATAGCAGGAAGTGTATTCGGGAATAGACCGATACAGCCAGAGTTATGTAACTTACTATTTAATTCATGCAGCCGAGGGCTTGAGTATCCCTTTCTAAATTTCAATATTGTCGACAGGAGGTCGTTCTGTTTGTCTCTATATGAAGTCAATTTTGGGCGCCCCGCTAATGTGTGGGGCGTTCCGAGACCCAGGACGTTTCGTGATATAGAATATCCTATGCTGACAGATTATTTGTATGCTTTGACTAAAGATCTCCGTTCTATCCATCGACAGGTTTCAGCAAATTTGCAGCCCCTGCCGGAGGGTCCTGGACATCGCCTGGAACCAGGCCAATGGGTTCTGGTTCGTAACTATCAACAGAAATATAGCCTGGATCCTCGTTGGTCTGAGCCATTTCAAGTCTTGCTGGCGACCCGGACGTCGGTGAAAGTGAATGGCAAACGACATTGGATCCACGTGTCGCATTTGAAGAAATTACCCCTTCCACTTCCTTATGATCAGCGAATCCACGACGGGGTCTTGACACAGGAGGGTGAGCGAATTCCTCAATACATCCCTTTTTCTGACGCTCAGGGAATCGGAGAAGGGCAGGGAAAAGGTACACCAGGTTCGGAAGGGGCTTTGTCATCAGCACCCTTGATCGCCCTAGATTCTGTTGTTCCTACAGCTAGCCCAGAGGTTCTCAGTACTCCTGTGTCACCGGATTTGTCGACCTCTGTTTTGTTCTCTGACCAAGAAGCACCTGGCCATACTCGATACAACCTGCGGCCCAGAAAGCAGCACAGTACACCAGGTGAAAACGGTAGGAGATAGGGAGAGACTTGAGTGATAGGGTACAGACTTATGCTACGATTGTCTGTTAGATACGCCTCTGGTGTACTGAGCGAGACACTGGACTAAACGCGTTGAGAGCGTTGAACATTTGTGCGCTCTGTTCAGAAAGAAGGACTGAATTGCACATTCAAAGGGGGGCCCAGGTTGTGTTTTTTCCGCGGGTTGTGTGAGAACTTACCTCCCACGTGAGAAGTCTGTTTTGGTACTATTTGAAGATGAACGATAGGAGCCTACCTGTGAGGCTCTAAACGGACACAGGAAAGAAGCACCCTCTGGCAGGTTGGACTGCATTGCCCTAGTTTATTGTCGGACTTTTAGTTAGCATGTATCCCTTTGCTCGTTTTGTTCCTGAAGAGGAACGTCCTTTTGCACCACGTTATTTTCCTGCATATATGCCTGTTTTCTCTAGTTGGACTAATAGGGCTAAGGTCACTTTTGTAGCTACTATTGCAACAGTATTCCTCATCTTAATGGGAGCATGTATATATTTAGAGTTCCGCCACCCAATGCATACTGTCCTAGGAACCACTACCCCACCTCCGGAACATGTGTTCCATACTATGGCCCCTCACAAGGAAAGACATCATCAGACCTATGTAAAAAATGTTTTTATTGAAATGCTTCATCAGGCACACAGTACCACTAATGCTACAAATTGTTGGGTTTGTGGTCTTCTTCCATCTGTCATGCATAAGCACGATTTGTTCGTATCTATGCCACTGTCTTATCTGGGAAGTTGTGAAGCTTGGTTCAAATTGCTTTCTATGATGTATATGCATTATACTGTAGATGCTCAAAGGTTTTCGGAAAAGGATTATGAAATGATTTTAGCATACATTGAGGTTCATCGAGGATTCAATCCTGATGGGAATAATGGGGAGGGGACCTTAGATCCGAATGCTTGTATGAATGTATATGTTACACATGAAAATGCCACCTAGGTGCAGAATGAGATTTTGGACTTTGTCGAGTTTAATTTCACTCAATATTATCAACGCTTCCAGGACCGTAATGTTACTGAAGAAAGGGCCATTCCGGTGCCTGTATTAAATAGTACTGCCATGTTTTGTGTTCAAGGAGCAGGGCACATGTTAGTGGGAGAAAGCCAATGTAATTACACTTATCGATTGCGCAATTTTAACAGCCCTCCGCTGCTAACCCCTCCCAATGTATATTTTGTCTGTGGAGGAAGTGCCTATACTTGGCTTCCTCGAGGCTGGGCTGGGCGTTGCTATCTGTCTTCTCTGTACCCTCCGGTCTATATTGCCCCTTCTAATTATCATAAGAATCACCAACTGGATAAACGTAGTGTGTTTATTAGAAGGCATAAAAGAGTGATAGATACCGCAGATGTAGATCAGACCGACACTCCATTGCAGTATTTTACTGATATTACCCTTTTGGGGGCCTGTGATCACTAGCCTGGAAATATGTCGTCTGTCTAGGGTGGTTGAAGGAGTGATTAACACCACTGCAGGAATACTGACCAATGTAACGGTAGAGCTACAGGCGACCAGACCTGTTTCGCTTCAAAACCGTATGGTTTTAGACGTTATCTTGGCAGATCGAGGAGGAGCATGCCGTGTGATCGGCAGCTCTTGCTGTGTCTATATTCCTGACTCCGCCCCCTCCGTTCATTTGGCTATACAGAAGTTACATTGTTTAGCTTCCGAGATACACGTACAAACTGGTACGTGGTCTCTCTCTGGTTGGTTCTGGGGTCTGCTATCTACTTGGGGATGGAAAATCTTGATGGTGCTGGCATGTATAGCCGGTATCATATTCACGTGTTGTGTCTGTGTACAATGTGGGCCCGCATGTTGCTCTTATTGTGCAACAAAACTCACTTCCTCTGTGTTCATTCCCTCCCCAGCAGTGGTAAACGCTCAGTTAGTTCAGCAAGAACTTAGGGACCTAATGCAGATTGATGAAAGAATATTTGAAGATTGAATTGTTTTAGTTAGCTACATCATGCTAAAAGGGCCGTTCTGAGGGATTAAGAGGTAGATTTCCCGTATATACGAAGTATCGGACCTATATTATGTTAGCATATGCATCTACACGTACACTTC
Organism: Triturus cristatus; assembly: GCF_964204655.1. Classification (NCBI taxonomy): domain Eukaryota; kingdom Metazoa; phylum Chordata; class Amphibia; order Caudata; family Salamandridae; genus Triturus; species Triturus cristatus. Next base: position 137,313,020 of record NC_140591.1, on the reverse strand, counting down.
TCTGCTTGACATATGTATATCTGCTTGGAGGAAACGTATTAGTTCCCTCTTCATATATAATTGTTATTAGGAGAGTAGGCCGAGAACTAGATAGACGCCATTTTTTTAATTCATGCTCGAGCACGTGCTATGATCACGTGTTGATCACGTACGGTTGTCAGGTCCCTGCTCATCTGAGTTACTGGTAGCAGCGGAAGGTAGGCTGTTCACTCCTCTGGTCTAAGGCTCAAGGTCACATCTGGCTTTGGGGGTGACAAGCGCATTCCTGGAGGCGCCGTGTCTACACTCCCAGGCACCAAGACGAAAGGGAGTCACCCCTCCTGACCTCATCGGTAATAGATAGCCAAGCCTTTGTACTGATTTGGTGTATGCCATATATGGTCCTTTCCTGGAGCTCCAGGGCCAACTGGTGTTTTTCCATTTACTGTGTTAAATGTGTTGAACTGAAAAGTATATAACCTCATGTTTGAATATGAGCCAGCAGTCTTCTCGGCGCAACTGATGGGTGAGGTTTCGGGGAGGCTCCTCTATAGAGTATTTTGATTAATAAAGGATTGAACCTTCTTCACCGCCAGCTGACTGATTATTGGGTAATGGTAGGACTATTGGTAAGTATAGTCCTTTAGTTTACATTTTGGTACTTCAGTAACCTTTGCTTTTTTTTGTGCATTTCTACATTTTTTTAATGTTATTCCCTAGCTATAACGTCCAGGTAACCTTTGTTTTTTATTTGTGAATTGCTAAGGTTTTTAAAAAAATGTATTTCCTAACTGTAACCTATAACCTTTGAGAGTGAGTTTGTGAGTGAGTACAAGAGTGTCTCAGTGGGTTGTGAGTGAGTGTGTGAGTGAGTGTCTCAATGGGTGTGTGAGTGTCTTAGTGGGTCTGGGAGTGGCTAAATAAATGTCTCACTGGATGTGGGAGTGGGTGCATGAATTTTTTGAGTGGGTCTGTGTATGGATGCATGAATGCCTGAGTGAGTTTGTAAGTGGGTGTGAGAGTGTCTGAGTGCATCTGCCAGTGGGTGTATGAGTGTCTCAGTGGGTCTATGAGTGTGTGTGAGAGTGAGAGTGTCTGAGAGTGTGAGTGGGTGTCCAAGAGGTCCATTAGGATGGCGGGCGGAAAAGCACCCCGACCGCCATGGAAGCGGAAAACAACCGCCCGCCGGCACCATGGGAAAACTGGCAGCCAAATTAGGATCAACCGCCCAAAAAAATCCGGTCGGAATCACGGCGGAAAAACACCAACCCGCCGCAAGTATTTCGGAGACACCGCACCGGAAATTAGGATAACCCTGACAGTCCCGCGGTACGTACCGCTGTCTCTGACCACCGCAGTCGCACAATGGGATGAATGGAAGAACCAGCGGAAGAGCTGAAGCACAGCCAACGCAGCGGACGATCGGTAAAAAATATGGCGGCGAAGCCAAAACCCCACAAGAATGCCAAAAAGTGCATACAGAAAACTAGCCATGTCCCCCAAATACACAAAACACACCCCAATGACACAACCACATGGCAAAACGAAAAATACAAATCCCAGGACAACACACCTGTCAGCAACACCCCAATTGGACACATCCACATAGCTGAGTATGCAACCAGCCCCTTCCCTGACCACAATTCCTTGCAATACTCCAGGAGAGAAGGGACACATACCCCAGCTGACAGAAAAGGCAAAGGACACAACATCACTAGCCACACCACACACAGCACCACCACCACCTCCACACCAGCACAACTAACACCCCTGCACAACACACACCATACAAAGCACAACCACAACCACCACTCACACTCCTGCACCCACAACCACTTTGCACACCACACACCATGGCCACACAGAAAATGCCCAAATTCACTGAGAGTGAGTTGAAGGTCATGGTAGATGAGATAGTCAGAGTGGAACCACAGCTTTTTGGTAGCCTGGTCCAACAGACACCATTAGCCACAAGGACACAAATGTGGGCAAGGATAGTCCAAAGGGTCAATGAAGTAGGGACTACCCCAAGATCAAAAAAGGAGATCATGAAGCATTGGCATGATCTGAAGAGGCTGGTCAAGGAGAGGAGGAGCAAGAACCGTGAGCTGGCTCAGAGGACTAGTGGTGGCCCTCCCATTCCACAAAAACCATTCACACAATGGGAGGCTGGTAAGTACAAACAAATGACTACCGCCACTCTGCTATGTTCTTGCTTGCACAACTACAAAGCTACACCACCTAGGACACATACCATCCATCTGCACCACACACTCACAAAAACATGGCTCACAGATCCAACATTCACCCACTCCCATTCACCCCAAATGTAGCTACCAACATAACCATGGGGGCATGTGTAGAGGCAGACAGTACTACAACTCCCACCAGGCCCCCTGTCCCACAGCATCAGCAAGATGGATCCCTCCCCCCACCCCACCCAGAAGCATGTGTCAGCCATTACACAACCCACATAAAACTCACAAGTAGGTAGCCATCTTCCCTAGGAGGGTGTCTGGGGGTGGGGTACCTGCACCACTACTCCCACAATGCCCCCGTCCCACAGCCTAGCAAGATGGATCCCTCCCCTACCCCACCCAGAAGCATGTGTCAGCCATTATACAACCCCCATCAAACTCACAGGTAGGTAGCCATCTTCCCTGGGAGGGTGTCTGGGGGTGGGGGGGCCTGCACCACTACTCCCACCATGCCCCCTGTCCCACACATGAGCAGGATGGAGCACTCCCCCACCCAGGTGTACTGCAATGGCTTCCAACTGCTCATTGGAAGCCATTGCAGTACACCAAACAAACGTACAGGTAAGTAGCCAGTACGTGCACCCACCTATTTTTCACAAATTAAATGGTGCCATATGACAACACCAGCCCTCTCATTGCACAAAGAGGCATACCTACCCCATTGCCAAGCACAGTGTGCACACAGCGAAGCTAAGGAAACTGTCACAGCTACCAAATTGTGACACACCAATGCACAAGTAGAAGAAAGTCAGGGCACAATCATGCACAGCACCTAGTTACATGTGTATCGCCATGGGGCAAGTGCAACAAGAACCATCAGAAAAATATGAAAGCATGTGTGGTGGCACAAATCAAGATATGCACATGACAGGACAAAGGGATGCAGGAGATGACAATGGCCAGTCCATGGCCAGATGTGACGTCTGCCAGGTCAGACAAATAAACAATGAGTTCTCAATTATACACATGTTGTGCCAGGCCCTAGATGGCAACAAGTCCCTGGGAACCTTAATTGTGCACCGGTCGCATGGTATGCCTTGACACCTCACACCATGGACAAGTAATGCCTGTACCACTGCATCATGTCAGGAAGCACAGTAGTGCACATAGTCAACAATGTGATGATATGTCAATTTTGCAGTGTACAAAAAGTGAATGACACACAGCTAACACAAAGCTCGCCGGGTTCACTGCAATGACCATTTCACATCTGACCCACAGGTGACCAAGAACTCACTGCAGAGGACAACACCAGCAACCGTCAGAGCCAGTCTCCACCCCCAGTACATGGACTCTCGGATATTGACTCCCAGGATTCCATTGATGATGAGCTCGAGGCCGGCCCATCTGGTGTGCCAGGAAGCAACAGGTCCCAGGACCCCATCGTCCCCCCCACCATATCTGCGCCAACATCAACCTCACAGCAGACCCCTGCTGTCACGGCCTGTGCGGCCCCCGCCACCACCGCCAGTGCTACCTGCAACACCCTCCCTGTCCCAGAGGATGACCAGCACACACCACCGATGGAGGAGGGCAGGGAGAGGATGTGGGGTCCAACAGTGGTGAGGCAACAGGTCCATGGCAGCAGGGCAGGTGGAAGGGGCAGGGTCACCTAGGGACACCAGGAGACTGGGACCCACTCCCAGGAACACATCACCAGAGTCCTGGGCGCATACGAACAGGCCCAGGGACGAACGGGCTGGTCGGACGAACTGTTGCACGAGCTCATCCTGCTGAGGGACAGGCATGTGCCACAGACAACACCTCCACCTCCCTCTGGTGGGCCGCACGATGACAGTTCACCATCCTCCCCTGCACCCACAGAGAGGGGTGAGTCCTCAAACCCCACAGGCCCTGCAGCAGGGCGCCCCTTGCCAAACGACAAAGGGGCCATCCCAAGAAGACCCTGGGATTATCTGGAGGCCAAGCACCTGCCAGATGTCAGTCACGGAGCCAGCCATGATGACAACCCTCTCCACCACTGCATTGACCTTTTGGACTGTCCTTCCCCACACTGCCTTGTGAATGGCATCTGTCTGTTGGACTGGGTCACCACAGCAATGTGGTGACTACTCGATTATCTCATCTACCACAACTGTTAACTCACTGCTCCACCCCACCCCCAATGGAAATGTACACCCCCCTCACATCTCACCATTGTAAATAAAATATCCTCACGCACATGTTGTCGTGTCTGCTCCGTCTTTATTGCAGGATGAACAGTCTCCAACATGATCACAATGTACCAGGAGCATGGGCTGTATGTAGGCAAGGAGAAGTCGAAGGCACCTAGGGAAACACAACAGAACAACTGTCACTGGTCTGGGTGTGGCATCACAGACATCACACAACCCCTACCATCAGGATAACCCAACATGCACATGTCACAATGGCCAACAAGTGTCAACATACACGTCCTGTTGATGTTCCCAAATGACATGTCCCAGAAACATTTCCAACCACCACTGAGTCTAAAACTGTCTGATGCTACAATTCTCACATGCCCCTTCACAAGAACAGCAATATCATCAGACAATAGGTATGTTGCACATTGACACCCACCGTCAAGTGAAGTAGTGGGTGATGAGCTGTTCACACAAGTCAACACCTTCCTCCTCTCCACTGTCCTCATCACTGGACACGGCTTGGTTTGCAGGCTGGGACCTTGGGTCCTTACCATCATCCAGGAGCAGGGGAATCTCCTTGCGAATGGCTAGGTTGTGGAGCATGCAGCATGCCACTACAATCTGACACACCTTCCTGGGCGAGTATGCCAGTGCACCTCCGGTCTTGTACAGGCAGCGGAAACGTGACTTGAGCAGGCCAAAAGTACGCTCCACCACACGACGTGTCCCCCCATGGGCCTCATTGTAGCAGACTTCAGCCGGGGACCTGGAATTCCGCAGTGGGCTCAGCAACCAGGGACGGTTGGGATATGCAGAGTCACCTAGGTATGACAAACACAAATAGACATTGCAACGTCGCAGAGGCTCAGGGCAGCAGGTAACACAAACAGCCCACCACACGACTAGGCATACTCACCCACAATCCATGCACGCTCGGGAAGAAGATTAGCCATCAGCTAGGGCACTATGCTGTTCCGCAGGATGTAGGAGTCATGGGCCGAGCCTTGGAATTTGGCACACACGTGCGAGATGGTCATATATGCCAGGCACACCACCTGCACATTGATGGAGTGGTAATGCTTGTGATTGCGGTAAATGTGCTCATTTGACTGTGGTGGCACAAGACCGACATGGGTGCAATCAATGGCCCCAATAACATTGGGGATCTGTCTAAGGGGATAGAAGTCTCCCTTCACAGCTGTCAAATCAGCACCCCTGGGGAAATGAATGTATTTGTCCTTGTATAGCATCATGGCGGACAGTACATCACGCAGCACCATGCTGAACATCGGTTGTGACATCCCACCAGCGCTGGCCACTGTCTCTTGGAACGACCCAGTGGCAAAAAAATGCAGGGCTGCCATCACCTTATAAGTAGGGGTGAAAGCTGTTGGATATGTCCTGCGGGGCTGCAGGTGGGGCTCCAACAGATCACAAAGGGTTTTCAGGGTGGCTCTGTCCAGGCGGCATTTCTGTATGATCGCAACATCCTCCATGTCCTCCAGCACCGTCAAGTGACGAGTCAAATTTGGCCTCCTCCTATTTGAGATGATAGCGGACACATGTCAATGTAATACATCATAAGATGTGCACAGCATATCACGTCCTGGATGACACAATGACAACAATGACTGACATCAATATTGACTAACAGACCAGCTTACATGTAGGGACACCTTCAGCTACACAAAGGGCACACCTGTCAACTTACACAAGACAAGTACCTCAAACACCAACTTGGTCAATGTGAATGCACATAGGGATATGGCCACATTTCACATGGGCACGCCTGGGAGTATAGCATCCAGCATATGTGTAACTAATCAAAACCACTGTCTCATACCTAGCTGCTGTACCTGTCACACCTTAATGCGTCATTACAACCTGGCACACATCCACCACACAATAACCACAGTCGGCGCTGGAATGACGAATGCGTTCATGAGCAGACATGAGAGGCAATGCAAAATAGATCATCATTCATTGAGACGAGCATCGCTGTGATTGTCACTGGACCTCAACACATTGACATGTGTACACATTGTACAGTCCTGAACAACACTGTCCTGCCTACACCAACATCAAATCCATAAGTGACATGTGAGTGGGTACAGGCCAATCTACGATACACACACAAACATGGCATGTGTAGCCTTCAGTGGAGTAAATGGAACATTGGCATCGTGTGCACAATGATGTGCCATTGAACATGTTGGCAGTGTGCACTATTGATGTTTGACAGATGGCCATTGCGATTGTATGGCACCCAAATCGTGGTAGCTACCGCCTGGCCCCGGCGGTGTGTCACCAGCACCCCCATTCACACAAGTTCAGTAATGATAGGCATGGATACATGTGGAAATGGCAGTTGGCATTCTCCGCTGCATGAATGGCGGAGGCTCGTGTCAATGTATGGCACCCATATCGCGGTAGCTACCGCCTGGCCCCGGCGGTGTGTCACCAGCACCCCCATTTACACAAGTGCGGTAGTGATAGGCATGGAGACATGTGGAAATGGCGGTTGGCATGCTCTGCCGCATGGATGGCGGAGCCTCATGTCAATGTATGGCACCCATATCGCGGAAGCTGCCGCCTGGCCCCGGCGGTGTGTCATCAGCACCCCCTTTCACACAAGTGCGGTAGTGATAGGCATGGAGACATGTGGAAATGGCGATTGGCATGCACCGCCACTAAAATCGCGGTAGCGCACACCGGGCCCCTGTGGTGTGTCACCGCCATGGAGCTTGCCCTAGAGCCAATGCAAAGCTCGATAGTGGTGGCATGATGAAATTTTGAAGATCACGGTAGGCATGCTCCGCCACCGCGGAGGAGGTCATTGGCTGCATTAGAAAGATGCACCATCGCGGTAGCGCACCCCGGGCCCCTGCATTGTGTCACCGCCTTGAAGCATGCCCTTACAGCCAATGGGAGCCATGATTGCGGTGGCATGATGCAATTTTGAAGATCGCGGTAGGCGTACTCCGCCACCATGGAGGCGGTCATGGCTGCATTTGAAAGATGCACCATCGCGGTAGCGCACCCCGGGCCCCCGCGTTGTGTCACCGCCATGGAGCATGCCCTTACAGCCAATGGGAGCCATGATTGCGGTGGCATGATGCAATTTTGAAGATCGCGGTAGGCGTACTCTGCCACCATGGAGGCGGTCATGGCTGCATTTGAAAGATGCACCATCGCGGTAGCGCACCCCGGGCCCCCGCGTTGTGTCACCGCCATGGAGCATGCCCTTACAGCCAATGGGAGCCATGATTGCTGTGGCATGATGCAATTTTGAAGATCGCGGTAGGCGTGCTCCGCCACCGCGGAGGCGGTCATTGGTTGCATTTGAAAGAGGCAGACCTGGACCACCAAATGCTGCAGCTTGGCACCTTTGAAATGACCCCAGGGGGCTATATATGTGTGGGAGTGAGCCTCACATTTCCACTGCTCCAAGAGTCTGCTGCCTGAGACCCCCTCACCTGCTGCTGCCTCCAGGGACTGCTGCCTGAGACTGCTGCTGTCTCCAGGGAGTGCTGCCTGAGACCCCTCACCTGCTGCTGCCTCCAGGGACTGCTGCCTGAGACCCCTCACCACCCAATTCCGCCGCTGTTGTCTTATGTCCACAGTGATGGAAAGGACAGAGAAGATCCGTGCCAGTTCCTTCACGAGCGAGGAGCTGGAGGTCCTGGTCGACGAGGTGCTCACACTGTACCCAAGGCTATATGGTGCCCCAAATGTCATGGTGAGTCTTCAACAGTGGTGGGGTAGGGCAGGGGGGCCACACATGTAGTTGGACTGATGCAGTATGTGCCTGGGAGTGTGGGCTAGTGTAATGCACTGCCTGACATGCTGTCTCCAGTGGGACGGTGTGTTTACGCAATGCCACAGCTTTCCCTCCCTGCACATGTATGTATGAGTGACCTGTGTTGTGTTGTCAGCCATACAGTGACACAGAAGGTTGTTCATGCTGTAGTCAGGACAGTGATTGCTTGGCTGGATGGCTGTGTGTGCCCCTGTAGTCCATCTCAGTGTGAGCCCAGCTGGCCTGCACAGTCCCCGCCTACAAAGACAAGGACACCTCACTTAACTTACAGAGTATGACATCAGTCTTTTCACATTGCACTCCAGCTATGGGCCATCTCAGCACTGTATTTTGCACACAACTGCCCTTGTGAATGGCATTTTGTATTTGTGTGATCATGTCCCTCAATGTGACCACCATGACACATTCATCTAGTCACAGGACAGGGACATTGATGGGTGCGCAGTCTTGGAAACAGTGAGTCCACCCCCAAACGCAGGTTGACATGTGATGTATGTGTTGCTCAAGCCAACAATGGACTGGAGATGTGGGCAGGCTACGTGGGTGTTTCAGTGCTGGCATCCTGCATGTGCGTGAGATGTGCAGGGACTGTGTTCCTCCACACACCTGCATGCTTTAACATCAGCTTTTCCCATGCAGGTGTCCCATGTGAGCTGTACTATAGTCTCTGATTGCCAATTTTGTTGGATATGTGATGATTTTGTATCTTGCTGCTATACTGATAGATGTTGGTACATGATACTGTGTCACTGATCATTTCCTCCTCTTGTCTCCCATGCCTGCAGCAAAAGGTACACCAGCATAAGGCCGTGTGGAGGGCCATTGCAGCGAAGGTGCGAGCTCTGGGGTACCAAACCGACAGCATACCCACTAACACAAGAGATGGGACGACATCAGCTGGCTGGCAAAGAATGTGCCAGAGATGACCTTGGGGATGCTTCCTCGCACTGGGCGTCTGTCGCAGCGCAGCATGACACCACTAATGGGGCGCATCTTGGCGGTGACACAGCCTGAGCTGGATGCACGTTTGAAGGAGCATCAGCAGCAAGCCAGGGGTGAGCATTTGAAGAGTCTGAGTTTGGCTGGGAGTGGCTGCATGTGTACAGAGCCTGTGCCAGCGCTGGCCTATGTGTTGTTGGTAGAATGATGCTGTGGCATGTAAGTACAAAAGGGGGTGGTAATGGATGGAGCATCAGAACCAATCAAACACTCACACCCAGTCAACAGATCTGGGTTTGATCCATCACCGTTCTTTAGCTCACTCTGCCACCCCAGTTCAGACATGGCCATATGCAAATCAGTCTGACCCTGTGCCTCATGGGAACAGTCCAGCCCGAACTGCCAAGCCATGCCTTCCCTGGACCGGAAACAAGCTTCCTAGGAACGGTTTCTGGCATTTCAGCCGTCTTCAGCCAGGCTTGCTTGAGTCCAGTGGCAAAGTGAGCAAGGGACTCACGTCTGAGCATACCCTGCCAACTTATGGCGACCAAAGCGGTACAAAAGGGGGTGGTGATGGATGGAGCATCAGAACCAATCAAACACTCACACCCAGTCAACAGATCTGGGTTTGATCCATCACCGTTATTTAGCCCACTCTGCCACCCCAGTTCAGACATGGCCATATGCAAATCAGTCTGACCCTGTGCCTCATGGGAACAGTCCAGCCCGAACTGCAAGCCATGCCTTCCCTGGACCGGAAACAAGCTTCCTAGGACCGGTTTCTGCCATTTCAGCCGTCTTCAGCCAGGCTTGCTTGAGTCCAGTGGCAAAGTGAGCAAGGGACTCACGTCTGAGCATACCCTGCCAACTTATGGCGACCAAAGCGGTACAAAAGGGGGTGGGGATGGATGGAGCATCAGAACCAATCAAACACTCACACCCAGTCAACAGATCTGGGTTTGATCCATCACCGTTCTTTAGCCCACTCTGCCACCCCAGTTCAGACATGGCCATATGCAAATCAGTCTGACCCTGTGCCTCATGGGAACAGTCCAGCCCGAACTGCCAAGCCATGCCTTCCCTGGACCGGAAACAAGCTTCCTTGATGGTGTGAGGGTGTTATGCTCTGTTCCTTGTGTTGATGTGATATACACATGCTTGTTGTGTGTCTCCATGGCCTTCCATTTGTGTGCAGGCCACCTTGGTTTCCATATTTGTTGTGCTCCATTGCTGTTGGCATGTGGGGTGTGTATGTGTGTGTAATGTAATGTAATGTAATGTAAATAGGCATTTATTAGGCGCGAACTGTCACTCCGCAAGGAGCATCCTGGCGCTAAGGAATAGAGGATAGGGGAGGGTACAATGGGAATTCCGCCTGTGATCTGTTTAGATTAACGCAAAGCAGTAGACATCGGGGATATTATATATCCATGTTTTCAGTGCCTTCCTAAAAAGGGATTCTGATTCCTGTAGCCTTAAGTTGATTGGAAGAGCGTTCCAGGCTTTGGACCCCAGGACGGCAACAGTTTTACCTCCCTTTGTGGTTCATCTAAAAATAGGCGGTCTCAGGAGGTTGGCTGCGGATGACCTAAGAATCCTGGTGGTTGTATATGGGGAGAATCGTGCTGAGAGGTACTTAGGTCCTGCTTTACGCATGGCTCTATGAGTAATTAAAAGAATCTTAAAGAGGATTCTTTTATGGATTGGAAGCCAATGCAAAGTTTTAAGTACCGCAGATGCAGATGCTCTGCGTGGAAGTCTCAGAACAAGGCACGCTGCAGCGTTTTGGACCACTTGTAGTCTTTTTATTGTGGTTTTATCTGCAAAGAGGCTATTGTAGTTATCTAAGCGCGAAAGGATTAGGGCCACTGCTACTGATTTCTTTGCTGGAAATGGGATCAAATCAAAAAATGTCTTTAATGATCTTATTAGGCTAAAGCAGGTCCCAGCTGTGGCTAACGCATGAGGTAGAAAGGACAGCGTGGAATCAAACTGTACCCCTAGGTTTTTAGCTACTTTGACCATATCTGGAGGGGGGGTAATTCCTTCTGGCCACCACCTATAACATTTCTCCCAATAGGCAGAATGTGTGTCAGTCTGTGGTATGTATGTGTGACTGTGCAGGCTGTGTGTCCATTTGGATGTTAATTCCTTGTATGTGTTCATTTGTTGCTTGTCCTCATTTATATTTCCCTGAGTGTGGTGTTGTGTGTGTTTCCCTGGCCCTGTGCTACTGTGCTGTGTGTTGTGTGTTCCTGTGCAGCCACTCCTGCAGTGTGTGTCTCCATGATTGTTTGTTGTGTGGTGCAGGGTGTGTATTGCCCTGGCTTGTTGTTGTGCATGGGGTGCACAGGAGGGGCACATGGCATGTGCCTTCATGGGGTGTGCTAGTGTGTGGTGGGAGGGGGTGTGGCCCTGTGGTCTTTGTGCCCTACCCATGCCTGGCACTGGCCCTGCCTTCTGCATTGTGCCCATGTATTTGCTTGTGTTCGTCGCTGCGGTGACGTGACCGGGACATTGCTGCATGGTGTCGGTAACTGTGTGTCCAGGATCCAGCGGGTTGACTTTGTGGCAGGTGGGTGATGTGTGGGTGCCCTTGTGGATGTGTCCCAGTCCTCCCTAGGGTGTCTGATGTGGATTTGGACCCTGTGTCAGGCTGTTGTGTGTTGTGTTGTTGCGTACCTGCGGCGGCATCCGCGGCGGTCCATGAGTTCCTGGTGATGTAGCAGGTACAGCACCGGAAAGACATGTAGAGCTGGGTCCATGGTGTTGGTGACCGGGACTCTGCTTTCGGTCTCCGCTGTCGAGCTTCCGCCGTCTCTGGTTGGGAGGTGTCTCTGCTGCGGTGCATCTGCTTGCTTGAGTCATCCTAATTTGTGGAGTGGGGCGAACGTCATTCCGCACGGCGGTGAGTCTCCATTGGCTCCCACCGCCACGGTGGCGGGCGCACTTTGATGGCGGTGCGCGTTGCACCGCGGCGGTCGGGAATTGGCCTATGTTTATCAATACTAATATGGCGGCGTGATGTCCGCTACTGGCGGGGGGGAAAAGGCATTTTACCGCACTGCCAGCGCCGCGGTGGTGCCACCGCCCTCCATCCTAATGGACCCCCAAGTGTCTGTGTGGGTGTGCCAGTGAGTGGGTATGGGAGTGGGTTTATGAGTGGGTGTATCAGTGTCTCAGTGTGTCTGTTAGTGGGTGTGTGAGTGCCTGAGAGTGTGAGTGGGTGTCTAAGTGTCTGTGTGGGTGTGTTAGTAGCTGTGTCAGTACCTGGGCCATAACGGCACTGCACTTGCTCCTTTATCCAAAAGGAGCCCACTGTTTTGCACAAAATATCTACCCAAATGGAGTACTTTCTACTGGTTAATTACTAAGTTCTACCTCCTTGGGTAAATTTACGGTAAGTATTATATAGTATACTACAGTTGCATAATGGAGCATTAGGTAATGTCACTTGTGACCTTGTGTGCATTTTGCAATGTGATTGTTCTCTGCACGTCTTTATCCAGAATTTTGTGATAGCATGAATCTTCCTATAGAGAAGAATACGAGACTACAAAGGGGATAAACTCCTCCAAACAAACGTCCGTCTTCTGAACTATAAGAAGTAAGTGCGTCTTTCTTTGGTGGGGATACCCTCATATTCCTCAGCATAAAGAACGCATCACTAAAGTTGGTGAGAAACGTGCTGGGGGCCTCTTCTTAAGCTACCAATCATCCTGGCAAAAAGCAGAAAGACATTTGCATAGTACTAAGGTGTGCAGGGCCAAATGGGCGAAGCTTCAGTGATATGCACATTTGAATACTGGTAGTAATTTAAAGGGAGAACCACAGACTGTGCTCTTACCAGGTAAGGACAAGAAAGAAGCCACTCGTCACAGTCACTACAGATTGTGCTCCAATAGATCAATGATGCATTCACCTCCACAAAGCATTTCAGATCGTCTTTCAATGTGGAATTGTAGTTAAAACTCACTTGCTTTGTCTTCGTAAAGCCCAGGAGGTCAGGACCATTTGTCCTTAACAGAAGTGGAGCTTCAACTGGGGCACCTGCTATGTTTATATTTGTAAGTTCTTCCCATTGAATTTTAATTTCTGTGATATGAGCATCAGGACCAGAACGGCTTGCCAAAAGTTAATGGGTGAGGGGTCCACGTGGACCACCACCCTAGACCGATTTCAGCCCAGAGATCCAATCCCCTGAGGCCTTTGCCACAAACAAATAGGGTAGTGGGGCCACTACTCTGCCCGGGATGATTTTGACCCCAGAAACCCCATCCCCTGTGGCCCAGCCATGTGTCTCTGGGTGCCCTGGTCCCACCCAGGGCACCCAGGGCACCCAGTATACTGGGAGACCTCAGGGGGATCCTCAAGGCCCACGTGGTCCCAGCCTGCTCCCTGCCTCCTGCGGGAGCCGGCATTGCTGTCGCAAGCAGGGAGCTGCTAGAAATGCAGCTCCCTGTGTGCAAGAGCAATATGTTCATCTCTTTCCCAGCCTGCATGTCTGTGGGCAGGAAAAGGGATGAAAACTCCACTTCCAGTGAGTGGGAGCGGTTTGACAGCTTCCGCTTGCTGGAAGCAGAGAGGTAGATTTAGCTTGCTCCTGCCAAACAAAAGCAAACAGCTATGTTCCAGGGGTGGGCACCTTTGGACACAGCAGGAGCCAACCATGGGGGGTGGCGATCCCCAGAACCATATATGGCTCCAGGAGCCGGGCCGAGTGGCCCCCTCCTTTAATCTGCACAGGTCGGCCCTGTGGAGCTGGTGGTTCGTGGGGCCATATATGGCCCTAGTGGGAAGCAGTGTTCCCCTCCCTCTTTAAAAAAAATGTAATTAGTCCCGGGGAGGTGATGGTCCACAGGTTCCGGGAGGGTTCCACGTAGCCCCCCCTATTTGTTTTTCAAATGTAGCCCGGGGAGGTGGTGGTTCCCAGGGCCGGGGGGGGTCCTTGCACTTCCCTCCTTTTTTGTACAGCTCTACATGCCTCGGGGACCTGGCCCACCCGGGGCCTTCTTTGAAAACAAGCGTTGGACACCACGCTTGTTTTTTTCTCAATTTTTTTATGGAAATTCACAAATGTTTGCATTTCCGCAGCAAAAATTTTAAAAAATAAGGCTGTGTTGCCCTAGCTGAAGCCAATTCACAAGATGGTTGCTAACACTTCCAGGTTGAAGTGTTGGCAGCCAATCAGATGTTTCCTTTAAGTTCTCAAAAACTACTGAATGGATTTACATCACATAACTGAAAGCGTGATCTGTGAATCAAAAGCTACCTTCCTGCCAAATTCGGTGTAATTCCGTTGAGCGGTTCAAGCTGTAGTCGTGTTCAAAACCCCAATGGGAATTAACATTGGAAGCACACCTTTCTAACCTCCTTTTTTCTCAATTCCTACTTGACAGATCACCCCGAAGCTTTCCATGCACAACTAAAATCACCACCACTCTTTTTAAAAAACATTTCGTGAAGATTCGTCATCCGGCCCCAAAGATATAGGCAAGTCAAAAACGCTTTTCCTATGGAAACTAAGAGGCCCATTATGATATCGGGCCGATCGCCACTGCCGGGCCGGCGGTGGCCACCGCCAGCCCGGTGGTGACGATTTGCCTGCCAAATGTCCCTGGTTATCCCCCCGCCATATTAGTATGGCGAGGGGCACCGCGGCGGACGGAAAGACTGTCCGCCGCTTTCTCGCTGGTCGGATTGCCGGCTAGGCAGAAAAGGGACACAATATGGTTCACCGCCATCCATGTTAGTATGCCTGCGGTTGGATGCCTTTCCATGGCGGAGACACCACCATGGAAAGGCATGCGGTGAAAAAGTTGGGGGCCCGTTGCAGGCCCCCGGGGGTTTGGGGGGGTGGGTGGCTGCACTTGGGGGTACCTATGTTATCCCCAACATTGGCATGCACAAGGTGGCAGGCACCGGGCGGTGCCTATTACGTAGTGCATGTCAATGCACAACATGCATGTTTAACAATGTGGCGGGTGCTGCTCAAAGCACCGCCCGCCACAATGTTAAATATGCAGGATGCGACCGCCAGGGTGGCGGTGCATCCTAATGGGCACTTTGTCCGCCAGCCATCGTAATGGATCCCATAGCACTAACTACAACTACCTACTGGTGACTTTCTTCATCCCTGCAACGACTTCTGTGATACTTTGACGGGTCATTCTCACAGGCAGTCTGGCTTATATTGTGTGTAATACAATTTTAAAGTAAGGACTTACATGTTCACAGTGCTTTCTAGTACAGGCTGGAACCTCGTAACACTATAAATACGCATATCACTATTCTGCACTACGAGAACAAGGATTACATTCTGTGTCTCTCTGGTCTCATAATCAGACATCTGCAATGTTTGCATTAACCAACTGATGTTATATAATGTAAAGAGTGCATTTCCCACCAATTAGTTTAATTTACATCTATTTTTCATTTAGGGTGTGCGCATTATTTAATATGCATTTGTTGTGAAGGTGACAAAAATAACAAAATACTTATAGAATATTTTCTTGTTTGTAGCCATATATTTGTGTCTGCCACCACAGAGCTCAGGATCACAGTTGCAATACTTCTGTCAACCACTTAATGTAAATGAAAGCGGCCTAGAACCGCAAAAACATAAACAAAGTCGCACTTCCAGGCCATCTTCATTTACATTAATTTATATTCTGAAGCATTTAAGCCCCCCTGTGAATGCCACCATGGACCCTGAGTTGGTGAGCCTCCTAGTTTGAAGACCTCTGGTCTAGAGTGGGCTAAGTCAGTCCCGC
Source organism: Triturus cristatus (assembly GCF_964204655.1). Taxonomy (NCBI): domain Eukaryota; kingdom Metazoa; phylum Chordata; class Amphibia; order Caudata; family Salamandridae; genus Triturus; species Triturus cristatus. Next base: position 137,297,125 of record NC_140591.1, on the reverse strand, counting down.
CAAGTATCATGCTTTTCAGACGCCAACCGATCATAGAATTGGGAGTGCATAAAGCACCTGGGGGTTTGGTGAAGTGGGGTCAAAGTGCTGGGGATGGTACTTGAGAGTGTGGGGAATGGTGAGTCACCAGTTCTGGCAGTGCAGCTGCAGGGAGGTGGTGAACATTCATACAATATTAGTCTAAAATGCATGGCAATAACACCATTATGTCCTAATTTCATAGAAGTTGAGAAGAGCAAACCTAGAAACATCCAGTCTGCAGTCTAGCATCTGATCAGCATCATAGGATGGAAAGTGGATGAAGAGTGGTTTCCATCCAACCGCAAGATCAAATCAACAGTAATCACCCCTTGCTCAACTAACAACTGGGATGATGATCTTTACATAATAGACAATTGCACCTCACCCCTCAAATCAGGCTTGATCATTCAGCAGCCACCAACATTGTCAGTCTTTAAGCTCTAATCCGCATCCATTTAGACACACATGGCACTTCAATCATTCTCCTCAGTCCTCTCCCACTAGTTCCAGCTTGTCCAGATGTCTTGCTCTGCTGTATGTGATGTCATATCATGTTATGCTGGAATTCATGTTCCACTTAATTCAAAAACAAATGACATAATTTTGGATATTCTGGAGTCTACTGACCATCATCTTTGTGAGTCGAAAATACAGGATGATGTAGCATCAAGACTGGTGAAATGCAGGCCCTTCAATAGCTGTTATTTTGTTTTTATCGTGACTTTTTGGAGTACACTAATATGAAACATGCAGCTTGAAGGCCTTGGCAGATTTGCAATTATATGGTAATTATCTGTTCAGAGACTGTGTTTAAAGTTTTCATATTCTCTTGAAGGATATCTATATATATACACACACACATATGCCCGGTTGAAGGCGGAAGCGAAACTCGTAGGCGTCCTGTGTTGGGTGTTGCAGCACATGAATTAATTAAATGCCAATAAAAACAAAAATGCAAGACTAAAGAAAGCTGACTCACTGGAGTTTCTTGTAGGGGTGGGCGGAATTTGCGAAATTCACTTTCGCAAATTATCGCGAAAATGTTAAAAATCTCCGCAAACACACGGAAATATCGCGAAGATGCGGACGTTTTTTTCCCGCCCGTTCGCGGTATTTTCTGCGTGGTCGCGGCTCACCAACTTACCCATGTGGTTGCTCGCGGGTGCGGCCATCTTGTTTTCACTTGTCTCGCGGTGCATGATCGCGAGAAGAAAGACGTGATCGCACGACGCATGACGTTACTGCGGGCGCGAACTTTCGCGAGACAGCGCAAATGGCTACCAACAATCCAACATCTCGTGGAGAACACGACCGGATCGGGAAAACTTGTCGGCGAACGCGGGGATTCAGGTAAGGCGATCGCGTGCACGCGAGAATGTATTATTTTACAGCGCGAGCAAGAAACAAATTATCACTAAGCTGCGGAATGCGGAAATTTGGACATTTTCGCGCTTTCCGCAGAACGCGAAAATGCCAAATTATCGCAATTTCCGCGAACGGAACGGAATTTTGGCCCAGACCTAGTTTCTTGGCTGTTCCGCGGAGTCAGTGCGGCTGGACTGCTTCAGACAAGCGGTCACTGTGGTGGAATACATATGTATATATATATATGTATACAACCAATCCTGCTGTAGAGATTCAAAACAGGCGTAGACTCCGTGAGAATAAAGCATGAAGGAATTTATTTTCGTCGAGAGACCATAAGACGCGTTTCGACGGCAAGCCGCCTTTGTCAATATCCGAAAAATAGCCGAAAAATAGCCGAAAAAAATAAATATATATATATTTATTTTTTTCGGCAAAAAGATTTCCACACAGTTCTAGACTCGGCCCCCAAGAGTAGCGCGTGCCCGGGTGTGGATCCCGGTAACAACAGCAGCGACAATTTCCAGTGTGCTTGTCCAAGGAAAAAGCATGGGCACTCCCAGCAGGTAATTTGTAATTTGTAGTTTATTGAGCAACACGCTCAAGCGAAAGTGGAAATTGCCGTTGCTTATATATATACTACTGGCGGTTGCCAAAGATATAGGCAAATGAAAAACAGCATTTTTATTCTTCATCATCTCCATCCCATTGATACGACGAGGACACAAGGTACTGGAGACTCCGGTATGTATTCACTTTTTTTAAAATACGATTTTAAAACACCATCAGTGCAAAAAACAGATGTACAGTCAACACGTTTCGGCACTCAGCCTTCTACTAGACCATAGAGTCCTGTTGTTTAGAACGTCATTTAAAGTGCTCTTTTGCTATAACCCCTCATTGCTGTTTATTATACAAAACTAACTAGACTGTGGGTCTTCATTTTGTTTATTGGCAATTCATCAGCACCATTTTTCATTCCTTTAAAGTACAAGACATCCCTTTATAAGCAAAATTACATTCTGCCAATATGTTTCACAGTAAAAAACGTTTTTGCATACAAAAATATATAAATATATTTTGTCAATATATTCAATTTACAAAAATGGCAGAACATCAATTAAGAATTAAAGTGTGAGTGCTTCAAAGAATATACAAAAAGTATATATATTCCATATATAATATAATATATACATTCACACGTGACGCCAGATCTATCTTATTTCATATGATGAAGATATTAGTCTCTTTTTAAAGAATACCAAAAGTCGAAGGTGTATGATGTAATAGTGGGGTTAAGAGGGCCGAGCAAAAGGGAAAGGAGAAGAAGGGAGCTAGCCTGTACAGTTAAAGAAAGTATTTCTAACATCCTATAAATATTTTCAATTTCTTGATTTAAGAATCATTTATTCCAAGTGCATAAGTTAAAATCTCATCACGTCTCTTTGTAGTTTAAAGTGCAATTTGGCACACCTTTTCATGTAAAGTACATTATGCATTATTTTTCTTTCTTATCCCCTCATATTCATAATGAGATTATAAATAAACATATGTTTTTATTCCTATTCCCTTTATACAGTTTAGCCTTCTATTGTGATCTGTCAACATGAAAAGTTATGTTGTCGATCAGAGTATACCCAAAATCTGCACATTCAATCAATCCCATTATTATTTCGACATACATTTATAGAAAGTGCAATGTGCATCAATCCATCCACCATGAGATATCTCCTCAGATTTTTATCTTTTTAAATTATATCTGACATTTCTAAAGTGCTTATTACTAAATGTGACTTTCTGAAAAGTGCCCTTCTATAAATAATGTTTTATTTTTGATCTATAAAATGTCTAGAATATATACAGTTTCATATCAAGTCCACCCTGTCAACATCTGTTTGTTTAAACCTAGGGTTCCTCCTTCCCTGCTACTCTAAAGATTGAATGTTTTCTTTCTATTCTCCTCACTAGATGTCCTAAAATGAGCTGTAGTGAGGAAAAGAGGAAACATGACGGAAAATAAGAATGAGAGATCTTAATTGCTAAAATATAACAAGTTGCTGCTCAATTATAGAAAAGTCCTTATAAATTATATCAAGTACTGATCTTATTGTCCCAAATGTATGTGTCCAGGCAGGATTTCAGTTCCTAGTGCTATAATTAGGGCTCCCGGTTTTCCGAATTTACGGATTTATACATATAAATACAGACGGAAAGCGATATTTCCTTTGTCTGTATTTATATTTATAAACGGTAAAATATGAGTAAATGTTGCAGCGCTAGTCTCCCGCCTTCCGATTCCAGCAAGCAAAAACCCGATGCCTCTGGGTTTCAGCTGACAGGGCAGCGCATCTCGAGAGCCTGCTGTGTTCACTGCAGTCTCCTCACACCGTGGGTGGGCGGTGTCTGCTGCCGCTGCTCTGTCCCAGGGTGCCACATCTTTGTTCTGTGCCTCGGGGTGTCTTCATCGCCTGACTTTGTTTCGGGGGAGCGTTCATGTTTGCACTTTACCAGCGCCTTGAGTACATTTGCAATGCAATCTGAAAGGCCACCTCCCGCCCCCCGTTGATAACCTTCAAACTACTCACAGAGCAGGCCTCTCGTGCTTTCGTAGTGCGCCCACTGCTGCCGAGGAGCACAGTGTGCGGCAGAGGGCGGCCAGTGAAGGCTTAAACCAGGAACACTTTTTGAGAAACACAAATATCAGCTGACAGGGCTTGATATTGTGTAACGTGCTAATTCTTCCAGCAATAGTCGGAGTGGCGATGCAGGGGCTCTAGAAGGGGTGAACAACCAACAAAGCCCCATTAACAAGCGAATGGTCTTTTAAAGACCTGTGAAGTGCTCGGGGGCGGCTGTGTGTAAGCTGTTTCAGTGGCTCCTAATGACTGCATATGGACCTTCACCTCCTCTCACTAGGATTGAATTTGTTTTTTTTTAATGTCAGCTGTATTCAGATTCTAGGTTTGATAATGAGTGACATAGAAGGCATCAGGTGTGCTCCTGTCCTGTCATTGACTGCTTGTCAAATATTTGATTTCGAAGCTTGGGGCATACTTCTAAAGCATTGGAAACATATTGGGGCTGCATTATGTTTTGGTCTGCATCATTGTAAGAAAGGTATGCAAATAAGCCTGGCCCCACACAAGCCTGAACTGCTAGGCCATATCACCCTCTTTCATGAGACAATATGCACAACGATGGCGTGTTTCTGTTTCATTAGGTCTCATCAAAATTCTTTTGTATTTTTGAGTTATCATAGGTGGAGCTTAGAGGTGTGTAAGCCCACAAATTAGCAAGGGAGCCAAGCCCAGGGTCTGGATTGGCTTCAAGAGCCTGTGCACGAGCCAAACCTTGAAAATATTCGGCAGACAAATCAAGTCACAGGTATCATATACAATGTATGGTAACTCCTTTCCAAAATGAAAAAGAAGGGTACACGCGTCTCATTTTAGCACATCAGATTATATCACTGCATAGAGAAGAATTTTTAAAAGCGGTAGTTTTTAATACATAAACTTGGAAGGATTAATGCTTCTCCATGTCGACAGTGCCACTAGTGTAGTTAGAGGCAAGTCAGTTATCATGTGTATCCTATATGTGGCATGGAATTTTATTATGCATGAAACAAAATTATAGTCTATTAAATCAAACACAAGAGGTGTTTGTACAGTGTGTGGCTTAACTGATGCTGATGTATTTGCAGATGTTCTCATGTGTGATAATGTATAAAAAAGGAGGCTTGCTGAAATAAAATATTTGACAAGGTTTACACAGTTTGTTCAGTTGGGGATGCCGGGATTGAGCTCAGGTTTTCTGGTCTCACATTGTGCAATTCACTCACTAGATGGTTATTTCTTGCCCTTTATTACATCAAAGCTTCCGGCTTTGCTTTTTGTGAGTGACTTTACAGCGTGAGTGGCAGATGCCACATGAAAGTTCAACTCATTTTTAGCTCGAAGGTCCAAAAAACAAGCATTTGCAATGCAATAGGTCTCGCATTTACTTGAGTTTGAGCTATTGGCATTGTAAATGACAATGCCTTTTATTTATGTTTTGGTTTTTAAAACAGATAAATAAAAGGCATTGTCATTTACAATGCCAATAACTTAAACTAGCGTAATTGCGAGACCTATTGCATTGCAAATGCTTGTTCTCTTCTGCACACACAAAACATCAATCCTCATAGTGATGGCCAGGGACAGCTTTTAGCGCTAGTGGGGCACAATTTGGGTTGCAGTTGAAGTCAGTGTGAGTTTCTCTCTGTGGGGCAGTATGATGTTCAGTGGGGGAAAGGATGTGTCACTCTGCCGATGACAGGAACTGCAAGGCTCTGAGACAAATGGCTTGTGATAGCACTTTTAAGCATATTTGGGACATTTTGCAAATGGCAAAGTTTTCAGGTGAATGTATAGTGTTGACCAACAACAACTGAGCGCATGTGTGCATTGTCAATTTAAATAAATGTGGAAAAATACTAGCTGTAGCATCGTCTTTTGCTTGTGGCAAAAATAAATGTGGATAAATACAGAAAAAATGCCCGAAAAATAAATATGGATAAATACAGACGGAAATGGCAAAAAAATAAATACCATAAAACCGGGAGCCCTAGCTATAATTAGACGTGATTCCATTCGACTTAAAGATAAAGGGGCATATTATCAAGAGCTAGCGATATTTTTATTGCCGCGTTTGCGTCCGTTTTCAGACGAAATGCGACGATAAAAATATCGCTTTATTTACAAGAGCACGCTGACGCGTGTTTGATGGGATTAGCGCTGGCTTCAACATCGCATCGCCTTGCATCGCTAATGAGATGCAAGGGAGGCGTGTCCGGTGAAACAACGTGGGATATTATCACTAACCCAGCTTCTCTCTATTTACAAGTGTATCGCTAACACGCATAGCAATATTAAAATCAGCGCCAACCAGGTATTTCGCCGGTTTATAATGCCTTCCATTTTTCTTACTAAGCCATATCTATAATGGGAGGTGGATTGTTATGCTGAGTCCACGTCTCCCTATTTACAAGGTTTTCCCTAACGCGTTTTTCTATCGCTGGAATTCCTGCAATTTTTACTCTTTCCGATGCTTTTGCCTGGATTTCTATTGCCTCCGTGATGCGCGTTGGTAATTGTGTGCTAACCGAGCTATAGATTTTGGCGATAGTCGGTGTTAAAATTTTACACGCTAATTGCTGCCAGCGATAAATATCGCTGCCACTTGATGATATGCCCCAAAGTTCTGTCACCACCTCGTTCCATTACTTCAATGTATTTTATTCCAAGGTATCTGGGCTGTTGGTTATTGCTCTCATGATGTTCCGAGAAGGGTTTCGCATTTGGGTAGGAAAAGTCACAGGGGCATATCATCAAGCGGCAGCGATATTTAGGACTTGATTTCTATTACAAATACGTTTTATCAGTTGCCTATATCCTTGGCGCCATGTGACGAATCTTCACAAAAGTTTCCCCCAAATTTGACACTTACCTCAGCTTGTGACTGGAAAGTTTTAGGGTGGCCTGTCATGCGGAGACTGAGTAAAAGGAAGGAGTCCCAAAACGTGGTCTTCCCATGTTAATTCCCATGGGAGTTGTGAACATGACTACAACCTAAACTACTGGATGGAATTACATGAAATTTGGAAGAAAGGTAGATTTTGTTCCGCATATCATGCTTTTTGTGATTTTGTGTAGATCCATTCAGTAGTGTTACAGAAATTAACCAAAATCCAAATTTGTATATATAGGGACATGGATCCTCCAAGGATCCACCCGCAGTGATCCGCAGAGTCATGCACAACAACAAAGTACTGATTGGCTGGCCGCAACCTGAAAGAAAAGTAGCAGCCGCAATTTTCTTTTCTCAAGAAACAGTCCTCGGGACTGGAATATTGGCTGTAATGTTTATGAAGGGGTCAGGGTAGAGATTCTCTGACCCCATGGGGGATATAAGTGGGGTAAACGTGCTAATTCTTATTTTAAAATGTGCGTTGATATTTGTTTTCATGTTTCCTGAGATCCGCGAAGTAGGGCTCAGTGCGGCCCCCTGTGGAACCTTGAATCTTGGCTGTGGAACCGCGAATCCTACACCACTCTGCAAACGCACTTCCTGGCTCACTAATCTTTGGGGGTGAAGTCTCCTTGGATGCTGTGGGTTGTTGGGGGCTAAGAACCCCTCCTGTTACCACCAAATAGTCCCACAGAGTAGGATTGCTGAGAGCTCTTCAGAGGCCCTGCCCCAGAACCGCAAATTCTGCCTGTGGAACCGCAAATCCTGCACCACTTTGCAAATGACCCTCCTGGCACACTTAATGTTGGGGATGAAGTCCCCTTGGATGCTGAGGGTTGTTGGGTGTGAAGAACCTCTCATGTTACCACCAGTAAGTCCCGAATAGTGGGATTGCTGAGAGCTGATTGGAGGCCCGCCCCCTTTCTCCACCACTCTGCAAATGCACTTTCTGGCACACTATAGTGATTAAGGGATGAAATTCCCTTGCATGCTAGGGCCGTTCGGGGCCAAAAAACATTCCTGTTGCCATCAGTAAGTACCACACAGTGGTATTCCTGAGAGCTTGTTGGAGGCCCTGCCCCCTTTCTTCACCTACTGTATAGACCCATACAGCTGCTCACCGACCCATACAGCCACTCACAAACCCACTCACAAACTCACACAGGTACTCACACACCCACTCACAGACCCATACAGCCACTCACACACCCACTCACACACCCAGGTAATCACTTACACACTAACCTTTACAGCCACTTACACAGCCACTCTGAAAGGTTACAGTAAGGAAATAAAATGTAAAAACTCTTCAAATTTCACTGAAAAAACTAAAGTTACAAAGACATTATAGTTAACAATTAGCATTTAAAAACCTTAGTAATTCACTGAAAAAAACAAAGGTTGCAGGGAAGTTATAGTTAGGTTCTGAATTTACACGCACAAACCATACAAATTCAGCAGTTGTAGTTAGAGTTATTTCAAGGAAAAATAATTTGTGCCCTATGGTAACTATAACTCACTCATTCACCATGCATAGCTAATTACCTCACATGTTTCATCATTGATGACATCTTCTATAGCATGATTGATATTATCAGTACAACATTTTTAATAAAAATATTGATGAAAAAACTGTGCATGGCGGGGGCGTGAGTTATAGTTAGCTTAGGGCGTTATAGTTATCTTAGGTTTCAGGAACAATCACGGGCCTTGGTACATCTCTCAGGCCTATTCATTTCTTTATCTGAACCTCTTGGGCCCGATTCACAGAACTAACTTAAGACAAAATCCTAAACTTACTACCATTTTGGTATTCACAGAAGGCACTTACTCATTTTGGTATTCACAGAAGGCACTTACTCATTTCGGTATTCACAGAAGTTAGGAGTCCTAAATTTAGGACTCCTAAATGCCTTCTGTGAATACCGAAAGTCTTAAAATTAGGATTTTTCTCAGTTTAGTAGTGGTATAGTTAGGACTCCTAACTTTAGGACTCCTAAATGCCTTCTGTGAATACCGAAAGTCTTAAAATTAGGATTTTTCTCAATTTAGCAGTCCTAAGTTTAGGACTCCTAACTTTAGGACTCCTAAATGCCTTTTGTGAATACCGAAAGCCTTAAAATTAGGATTTTTCTCAGTTTAGTAGTAGTATAGTTAGGACTCCTAACTTTAGGACTGCTAAATGCCTTCTGTGAATACCGAAAGTCTTAAAATTAGGATTTTTGTCAATTTAGTAGTCTGTCATGAATCCTGCCTTCCTTAACGTTTCAACTTTCATTCACATTTTGCTTCCTTCAGACCACAACATAGAGCATGGGCTAGAGGGTCAGCTTTCTTCAGCCATTGGCTTTCTTTCACTGTGAGTTTATAGTTTTATATAGCATCATCAGGACTCAAATGGGTGTCAGAGAGCTTTACTTAAGATCTGTGTCATACTACCACAACAGTTTACCAAAGGACGGTTACATACGAAGCACATTAAGGGTAACAAATGGACTGTGAACAATGTAGTCAAGTCATATTCAAGATAGCAATTTTAGAGTTAAAATTGCACAAAACCACAGAGATTAAATAGACGAATTGCATTTCAAATGGATTTAACAGAGGTTCCATAATGGCTGAGCTAATTAAAGAAGATCTGTGTTGAGCACTGCATCATTGCTGCATTAAGTTCCTGGATACTCTATCGGGTGATAAATGCGCAATACAAATCAACATCACATAACATAACATAAAATAATTTAACATAACATAACGTAGCATAACTGCAATCAGTAAAATGTAGCAACGCAATGGCTGATCAAATGCTGACTCTGCATGGACCATTACGACTCGACCTGTGGTCATCCACGTCCGCCAACAGGAAGAATCAGGGCCACCTCCACAACTTGGTGAGTGCCCTGGAGAGTGTCGTGGTCGCCAGAGAGTACATAGCACCAAGCGGCAAATGACTGAAGAGAGAGTGAGTGAATTAATAGACATCACTTTTTTTGAGCAAAGTGAAGTGGAAATAAAGATACTTTGTGTCAGGAAGAGGCAAGGAGGAGGAGCATCACTGTGTCCAGGGCAGACTCATGCCTTGTATTAGACCTGGGGATGGAGTGCCCTCTGCTGCCCTGTTAGGAACCTGGAAGAAGCAAAGAGTTTGCATAGATGAAGAGTGCAGATCATGCACTGAAAGGATTTGTTTCTGTAGAACTGAAAATGTGTACGTTTTCACCTGCAAAGACCTAGTTGCAGGTCTGCAACTGCCTGTTGTGGGATTAGGAGAAAAGAATCCAGTAGCGTAGCTGCATTGCAGCCTCTTAATATGTTAGTTTACATAAGATGCTAAAGTTGTTCAAAGCAATATCCAAGCCAGGCATGGAGGGTGGGGAATGTGATCTACTGAAACAACTGTAGAAATATCTCTCCTGTTTTTTAAGAGATGGCCTTAATGAAGTGGGTGCACTGTGGAGGAAAATGACATGCTCACGTTTGTCATTATGGGCAAAGCAAAAAGACTGCTTGAAGAGTCTTGGTATCATGAAGTATCTTTAGCAAGTTTGGGCATTACCAGTGAGTACTTGATGAGCCAGGACAGTTTAAACACTCCTGGGCAGGTCTTGGCATTATCAGGAGGGCTTGGTCAGTCAGGGCATTATCAGGAGCATTTGCCGAAATCCACGCTTTATCAATATCACTTGGTGAGCGTCGGCATCCTCAAGGCTCTTTAGCAAGTCTGGGCATTGCCATGAGCCCTTGATGAACAGGTCATTAGCAAAAGCCCTTGGTGAGTCGGGGTATTATTTAGAGCAGTTGAGGAATCTTGGCCAAGACTCATCTACTGTTCTCAATAATACCTGAGTCACAAAGAGCCCCTGGTTAGTCTGGGCCTTTTGCATTACTCTAAGCCCGACTAGGGCATTTTCTTTTTTTTACATTCTTTTTTATTAACAGTAGGGATCAACATAGCAAGGCAAATCACAGTACAATCCCATTTCTTGTCATGATAGAGTTTGTTCAGATAAGAGTTCACATTTTAAAACAATCAGTAACATGTATCAAGTTTGAATTGAGTCATCGTGAGCTGGTAGTAATGGCGGAGTACACATGTTCCCTCTATATTCATTCCAGTCAGACTAGATGTGGGACCATTTTTTTGGGCATCCCCTGGCCACATATACATACTTTTCACGGTGCATGCACCAATCCATATCTTTCTTCCATGCGCACACTGCAGGTGCCTGCGCTGCCCCCCATTTCTGTGCAATATTACGTTTTGCGATCATTAACCCCAATGTGGCCCAGGTGATACGTGCATGATTTAGGTCCGTGGGTTCCTACACATTCAGGAGACATCTCTTGGCCTCCAGGGGGAGTGCATGCATTAAAACCTCGCCCATCACCTCGTGGATCTTTTCCAATAACTCTGTATATAAGTGCATTCCCACCAAATATGGAGAAATGTGCCTTCATTTCCACACCCCCTTCTACAGTTTCCATCTGTTGCTCTTCCCATTAGTACCATACAGGTCCCCGTAGTGTAGATTTGGTGTAGGATTTTAAGTTGTACTAGTCTCAACCTAGCTGCGATGGCTACCTCCTGTGGTGAGGCTAGTGCTATTACCCAGTCTTCATCGTCAAGAGTTATACCATCTCTTTCCCACTTTTCCCACAGTTTGCGGAGGGGATCTCCTGTGTGATTGACTAGCTTTTTGTAGGTGAGTGATATGGCCTTTGTTGGTAAGTATCCATCCAGGAGTCTGTCCTCAAGGGGTGAGGAGTCCAGGGGAACGTCTCCCTTTTGGAGACAGGATTGTATCGCGTGCAAGTATCTGAAATATTCTGTGGGGGCAAGATCGTATTCTTGTTGCAGAATTGAGAATGGTTTGACTGCACCCTTTACCCATAGATAACCTATTTTTTAAATCCCTATAAGGTCCCATTTGTCGAAACCTTTGGAGGACCATAGATTCCCCAGCTGGTCCGAGTCCCATATGGGAGTGGCCAGAGTCACCCTACGGTCCCAACCCAAACTTTTATTGGCTGCCTGCCAAACTTGCACCGAGTGGTTAGTTGGTCCGGTGAGGTGGTCCCTTCCAGCACCTGAGTAGAGCGCACATTGGTAGTTCCCTTCCGGCAGTACCCAGCGGTCCATAGCATAGCCCGGATCATCCGCCTGCCTGTAGGTGCCATGGTTGATGGCTGCTAGGTGGGCTGCCCAGTAGTATTTTTTTAGATCGGGGAGGGCAATGCCCCCATCGTACCAGGTGAGGTTTAGTTTAGGGAGCGCTATCCGCGGCTTCCCATTCCAGAGTAGGCAGCGTTGTAAACTTTCAATTTCTTTAAAACTAGGGCATTTACAAGATCACATGGATAGTCTGGATATCATATTTTTCAAGGGCTATGTCACTTTTGCACCACGATGCATGGTGCAAAAGCATTGCAAGCCTTGAAATGTGATTTCTCAAGCCACAGAAGGCCACCTTGCACAGCCCTGTGTAGCTTGATAAATCCAGAGTAACGCAGTGCAAATCACTTCATTGCATTACTCTGCCCCAGGAAGGTGTTCCACGGGTGGTCTCATGCAGAACCCATGAAACACTGGTGCATTCTCAGATTTACCAATATTGGTAGACCTTCCTAAGGGAGGTGTAAGGAGGAGAAAAATCTTAATTTATCCTCATTTTTCCTCCTTCTATGTGTGCTGCATGAGTAATGAGGAAAATGCCTCAGGGGAGTGTTTTTCTGCAGGAAGGTGCAGGTGCCGCTTCCTGCAGAAAACAATCCTGCATACAAAGGTGCAAGAATTCCTGCGTTGGCTCTAGTCAGCACATTGTGCGCCAGTGTGGGGAAAAGGCAGGAATATGACGTATTATACTAAAGATGGCATATTCCTTACCAGTCCCTGTAATGCAACACAGCGTAGCATGGTGACTTGCTTTGCTGCGTTACTCTTTGATAAATATGGCTGAGTGGCGTCACTAGGGGAGTGCGGGGGGTGCGGACCGCACCGGGTGACACCATCGCATGGGGTGACACCGTGGTCCATGTCGACAATAATCTTGGCCGGCGGCCGGGTAAGGTTCGACAGACAGTAATATTATTTTGCATTTTGGTGTCACGGAGTCTGTGACACCAAAATGCTAAATAATATTACTCTCTGTGGCACCTTACCCGGCCGCCGACGTCGGCGTCCAGACGACGTTCGAAACGTCACTCACGTGACGTGGCTCCCGGCCCCCAATTTTCATCACTGCCCATGGGGTTTTGCAGCGCCAGGTGCACGCTTGTCTTCCTCTGCAGCCTGCAGCTGGTAAGTGGCACCCAGTGGCGTAGCTAGGGTGGGGTGGTGGGGTGGGGGTGGTCCTCCCCAGTCGGCACTTTTTTGGGGGAGGAGAAAGGCATTCAGATAAGGCTCGGCTTGCTTCCGTGGACGTTCGGGGACGGGCAGAGAAGGAATAGGATTCGGGCAATGTCCTCTTCTTTTTTGTGCTGGCAGCTGTCCCCCCCATCTTCCTATTATTCCCTCTCTTTCTGTCTTGCTCCTCAATTACTGAAAACCGTGACTTGAAGAAACGGTTCACAACCTCTCTTTCCTTCTTTCCTTTAGTTGCTTCCCTGTAAAAATGGATCCAAAAAAGAAAAACACTCTTGTTATGTTATGTTATGTTATGTTAAAATGGCTTTTATAGAGCGCACGGCTACTCAAAAAGAGTGTCCCGGTGCTTTTATTTAAGGTAGGCTGCAGTATACTAACATAACACATTAAAAGAGAAAATGTCACAGACCGAAAGAAAACAATAAGCAAAACAAGACCTACTGGATGAACAACCAGGTTTTAAGGTCCTTTCTAAAAGCTAGTAGGCTGGTGGCTCCCCGAAGTGTAAGAGGTAGAGAGTTCCACAGCTGTGGCGCCAGTAGTCCAAAGGAGCGACCTCCCAGGCGCGCTCTCTTCACTCGCGGGACGATCGCCAAAAACAGGGATTCTGATCTCAGAGAGCGAGCCGGTCGGTAGAAGGCAAGTCTCCTTTGGAGGTACTTTGCTCCCGTCGCATGGAGGGCCTTGTATGTCACGGTCAGAGCCTTAAAAGCGATCCACTTGCGGATTGGGAGCCAGTGCAGGGTCTGGAGCAGACCCGCAGTACTAGCGCCTCTATTCAGTCCAAAAATCGCTCTCGCTGCAGCATTCTGCACAATTTGGAGCCACTGTAGCAGGTACTCTGGCAGGCCCAGGTACAGAGCATTTGAATAATCAAGCCTAGAGCCTATCAGGGCCTGCACAGTCAGCTTCCTGTGCTCCTCCGATAAGAGGGGAAGAAACCTCCGTAGCATCCTAAGGAGGCCGAAACAGGTGCCCGACACTCCCAGGATCTGGGACTTCATAGTCAACCCCTTGTCCATCTTGACCCCCAAATTCTTAGCCATTTGGGATGAACAAGTTGGGGGGAACATATTGGTAGGCCACCAAGCCTGCCAATCTGGCTCCGTTTCACACCCAAAGAAAAGTACCTCGGACTTATCGGAATTGCACTTGAGGCTGTTCAGTTGAAACCATTGAAACACAGCCTCAAGGCAATCCCGGATACTCTCCCCATCAAAGTCTCCTCCTCTCTTGCACGAGAAGAGGAGCTGGGTGTCGTCTGCATAGGATACAATCCGGGCCCCAAACGACTCCGCCAATGCCGCCAGAGGGGTCATGAAGATATTAAAGAGGGTCGGGCTCAAAATAGAGCCCTGAGGGACCCCGACTCCCAAAGGCGGCATCACGGCAGAATCTGGCGAGGCCCAGACGGTTTGCCGGCGGCCCGCTAGAAAGGAGGAAAACCAGCTAAACACCGTCCCCCGTAGTCCAATCTCATAGAGTCTTGTGAGAAGACCGTCGTGGGGGACGGTGTCAAAAGCCGCCGACAAGTCCAGCATCACCAGCATGGCTTTGCCCCCAGTATCCAAAACCCCTTTAATGGTTTCTGAGACCTCGAGGAGCGCAGTCTCCGTGCTGAGATTTGGGCGAAAACCCGACTGGGTGGCATGCAGAATCTCATTCGACTCTAGAAAATTGGACAGCACCGTCTGCACGTGCTTTTCAACAACTTTCGAAAGAGCCGGCAGCAGAGAGATAGGCCGGTAGTTAACTGGTGCCTTTGGATCCAGACCAGGCTTTTTGAGCAGCGGGATGACCATTGCCTGCTTCCAAGCCTGCGGAACCACTCCCTGACTCAGCGAGAGGTTCAATAGCGGGTTGGCCAATGGATTAATCACCTCGGCCAATTTCGCTAGAATTTTAGCAGGGCATGGGTCCAGGGGCGAGCCCGATTTCAAGTTGCCCAGAAGTGCTAGAGAGGCGGGCGCAGATATAGGTGGAAATGCGCCCAGCGTCAAGCCTGGCGCAGCCGGAAGCGATCGGTTGGCCTCAGAATTAATTCGCTCCACGGGTACAGCCGATGGAAAAGAATCCTGTATAAGTTGGATCTTGCTAGTAAAAAAACTAGCAAGATCAGAGGCCCAGGAATCAGATGGTCTCTCCTCCAAGATGTTAGTCCGTGGAGAAATAAATTCTCTAACTATAGAGAAAATCTCCTTACAGGAGTTGGAGGCAGCTTCTATCCTCCCTGCCAGGTAGGCTTTCTTACCCAGGCGAATGTCCCGGTGATACTCCTTAACCGCGCTCTTATAGGTCAACTTAGCGTCCGAGTCATATTTTACCCGCCAGGCTCTTTCAGCAGCCTTGCACTGCTGCCGCCTAACCGACAGTGCTGCGGTGAACCAAGGGGCGGAAACTCGTTTGGGAGTAAGACGGGGGGCCAGTTCCGGGGCAAGATCGTTGAGCCTGTCAGAAAGCCATGCCTGCAAGGACTCCAAATCCTTCGTCAGGTCGCCAGAGAGGGGGCAGGGGTGATCTAGGGCAACCTGAGCCAGCATCTCAGGGGTCACTCGATGGAACGCCCTATGGGTACGACCATGCTGCTGTGGGGCGGCAACAGCCGATTTAACTGTGCCTTTGATCGAAAATTTAGCCAGCGAATGGTCTGACCATAGTACCGGGATAATCTCTAGGACCTCCAAAGGGGAAGTCGAGAAAACCTGGTCCAGAGTGTGCCCCTTGTCATGCGTCGGCCCCTGCAGATAAGGGAACAATCCCAGCGGTGCCATAGCCTCTGAGATTTTAATAGCGGCCGCGTCGGATGCATCATCCATCCGGAAGTTGAAATCTCCGGCCACAATACAGTGTTCTGCTTTCAGGGCCAGTCCCAGTAAAACGGAGTCAAGATCTTCAAAGAACGTTCCAGGTGGGCCCGGCGGTCTATAAACCAATAATCCCTTGACTGATTGATGCGGAGCCAAAGTGATAGAAAAAGCGAGGGACTCCGAGCCACGAATATCCTCCACTGGTAAGATAGTACAAGCCGTGCCTTTCTTCACCACCAGTGCCACTCCACCACCCCTTCCCTTCACTCTGTCCTTCCTGAAGACGTTATAGTCAGGCGGAATTGCCATGGCGACGTCTGGATTCGAAAGTTCTCCCCACCATGTCTCGGTGAGCATAAGACACAGTGGCTTAGCCGTGTCAAGAAGCTCAAAGACGTCTTGTGTATGTCTGCACGCCGATCTGGTGTTTAGTAGCATGCAGAGATATCCCACACTGGCGATGTTATTTCCAGGGGAACAAGGCAAAGCACGGGAGGGACGCCATCCGCAACCGGGACAGATGGACTTACCGCGGTGACGCCCAGGAAAGACAGTACAGCAGCCACTGGAAGCAGTGAGGAGAGCGCGGAGCTCCTCAGCAGTATAACGCAACGTGAGTGGGCCTGTATGGCACATGCTAGGTGACCGAGCCTGTCCCGCCGCCCCGAGCGCCTCCGGGACGCTGACGGGCGCAGACGGGCAGGACTCTGGCTTGACTCCGGCGTAGCGAGGGCGCGGCCGCTGCGCGTCACCGCTGCGCGCAAATGCGAGCTTTAAATAGGCAGCGTGGCGGTGCAGCAGCGCTGGAGCGCTAACCCCCGACCCCAGGAAGGGTGAATAGACCTATCCAAGATGGCGGCGGCGCGTCACGTGACCCCGTGAGCCCGGACCCGCAAAGTGCGGTGCAGGTAAGATTTTATAGTGCGTGAGAGGGCCAAGGGGGGGGCGCGGCTATCATAAAAACAGGGATACAAAACTAAAGCAAATCAAATACAAAATCGGGAGGTTTAAAAATTGCAAGTGCAAGCAACGACAAAGCGCTGTACGTGTGAGCCTAGCGCAGCGTGGTGGTCACCTTAAACAGGCTGACCCACGTTCAAGCTCACCTTAAATAGGCAGCGTGGCGGTGCAGCAGCGCTGGAGCGCTAACCCCTGACCCCAGGAAGGGTGAATAGACCTATCCAAGATGGCGGCGGCGCGTCACGTGACCCCGTGAGCCCGGACCCGCAAAGTGCGGTGCAGGTAAGATTTTATAGTGCGTGAGAGGGCCAAGGGGGGGGGCGCGGCTATCATAAAAACAGGGATACAAAACTAAAGCAAATCAAATACAAAATCGGGAGGTTTAAAAATTGCAAGTGCAAGCAACGACAAAGCGCTGTACATGTGAGCCTAGCGCAGCGTGGTGGTCACCTTAAACAGGCTGACCCACGTTCAAGCTCACCTTAAATAGGCAGCGTGGCGGTGCAGCAGCGCTGGAGCGCTAACCCCCGACCCCAGGAAGGGTGAATAGACCTATCCAAGATGGCGGCGGCGCGTCACGTGACCCCGTGAGCCCGGACCTGCAAAGTGCGGTGCAGGTAAGATTTTATAGTGCGTGAGAGGGCCAAGAGGGGGGCGCGGCTATCATAAAAACAGGGATACAAAACTAAAGCAAATCAAATACAAAATCGGGAGGTTTAAAAATTGCAAGTGCAAGCAACGACAAAGCGCTGTACGTGTGAGCCTAGCGCAGCGTGGTGGTCACCTTAAACAGGCTGACCCACGTTCAAGCTCACCTTAAATAGGCAGCGTGGCGGTGCAGCAGCGCTGGAGCGCTAACCCCCGACCCCAGGAAGGGTGAATAGACCTATCCATGATGGCGGTGGCGCGTCACGTGACCCCGTGAGCCCGGACCCGCAAAGTGCGGTGCAGGTAAGATTTTATAGTGCGTGAGAGGGCCAAGGGGGGGGGCGCGGCTATCATAAAAACAGGGATACAAAACTAAAGCAAATCAAATACAAAATCGGGAGGTTTAAAAATTGCAAGTGCAAGCAACGACAAAGCGCTGTACGTGTGAGCCTAGCGCAGCGTGGTGGTCACCTTAAACAGGCTGACCCACGTTCAAGCTCACCTTAAATAGGCAGCGTGGCGGTGCAGCAGCGCTGGAGCGCTAACCCCCGACCCCAGGAAGGGTGAATAGACCTATCCAAGATGGCGGCGGCGCGTCACGTGACCCCGTGAGCCCGGACCCGCAAAGTGCGGTGCAGGTATGATTTTATAGTGCGTGAGAGGGCCAAGGGGGGGGCGCGGCTATCATAAAAACAGGGATACAAAACTAAAGCAAATCAAATACAAAATCGGGAGGTTTAAAAATTGCAAGTGCAAGCAACGACAAAGCGCTGTACGTGTGAGCCTAGCGCAGCGTGGTGGTCACCTTAAACAGCTTGTGAGAAATGCCCTTTTTCTGACATTTTTCTATTCCAAAGTGCAGCGGGATGAAGAGAAATAGGTTTTAAATATGAAAAATAAATACATAACTAAATAAAGCAAGACAGAGTGGTTGCAAAGTGGCCAGATTGGTTTTATTTACATCCAAATACATCAGCATCACTTTACAGAGTTTGCCAGTGAAGCGCTACTTTTGTTTTCTCGTCTTTCTTTGAACAGCATTGTTGTTCCCAGGTGGGAAAGTGTACCATTCCTGGAGGTACTGCAATACCTGGTTGATGGGTGGATTGGAAAACAATATGTGTACCATGGTTCTGTTTATGGATGTGGTCTTTTTAAACCATACTGCTTACGTTTTGTAAGGATATAAGCAATGGACATTGAAACGGTTCCCTTCAGGGCCCTCTAGTCATGTCCTTAACTTTTCAGGTAAAACCACTCGCTGATTTCTGAATAGTGAGTGAGAGATCGTTAAGGTAACCATGTTGTTTCTGCTTACATTTCACATGCTTTACTTAATCTTGCATTCCCTATGAGTGGTTGCTTTTACTGTTTTTTTTAGGCAGGATATTACTCTTATCAAATGCATAATTTGAATTGAGCCACATCCAAGTGTTTATAGCGGGCACAATTAGGTTATAGCGGAAGGCAGTGCGAGTTTCTCTCAGTGGGGAAGTATGGTGTTCAGTGGGGGAGGGGCACATTCCCATGCTAGACCTTAGAAGGCCCCACTAGACCTTAGAAGGCTTGATGTCTTAGCACAAGCAGCTGTACCCTGGTGGTGTCAATTGTGGGTTAACCTTGAAGGCCTGTCCACCACAATCCATACTGAAGTTCATCTCCAGTCTTGCGGGCAGGCCTACAAATTGGCACACCCTAGAGCAACAGTGATCCAGTCGCTGTGACTCTGTCACTGAGGTCACATGAACCTTGAGCAGGTAAGGGTGATGCGAACGGTGTGACTGCACTGGGTACCTATTTCAGGTGGGTGCGTAGTGTTTGCAAGTATATTATGGTTTAAAAAAACTTGCTGCCTCCTTCCTGGCCTCCAGCAATTTTCAGAAACAATAAAAATGTCATGATAACTTTGGTGATTAATGTTCTTCCTAGAGAGAGATCGGAGTTTTGTCTAGTGGAAGAGTTGACTCCTGGAAAGGTGGCACAGAGGGTTAATGTGCCTGCTGCAAAGAACATGTACCATGCAGATCACAAAGTGCACTGCTTTAATGGGTGGACCATGATGAATGGTCATTTAATGTCAGCTGCAGATGATGGATCCCTGAACAGTGTCATGTATGTGCATGTTTGCATTGTGCTGAGGGGACTACCAGGTAATTATTCACGCAGCTCTCTGATGGATGTCACATGCGGTTTTTCTGAGTCCCCAGATAGATCATGCAGTCTGTGTGTTCTCTTTTGTACTGCCAGTCACTGGTGTATTCAACTGTGTAGCTTTGGACCGTGTCATGTATGTGCATGTAACTTGCATGATCGAGGTAACTATTAGCGGCGATACTACATGTCTCTCGGATCTCTTTCAAGTGTTCGCCGTTCTTTTTCCCCAGCAACCCCCCCCTCCCCAGGGGCGGCAATCTGAGGGATAGCCCCGGGCGCCACAAGCTCTAGCTACGCCTCTGGTGGCAACCCCATTCTTCCCTTTGATGTGTTTGAAAGTATGTCCTTTGTTTATTGAAAGTTCTTGGGCCGTGCTTTCCGTCTGGGTATCAATCAATCTGACACTTTCCTGTCCACTGTGTGGCAACTCACCATGTATTACTACTAGCCCAGAGGTCTTTCTTTTTGAATCGTTTAGATCTTCCTGCATAGCCTGGCAGGCAGAATCTATTCCCCCCTCCTCTTACTTGCCCTGGGCCCAGACTATCTGCTTCTTGAGATGGCATAGAATCCTTTTGTGCTGATATTTGGCTTGGGGCTGGACCCTCCCCCTCTACGGCCGTGGATTCAGGATCTCTTGTGACCCTCAGGGTGCCTTTCTTGTGTCAAATATCGGAAAGAGTTTTATACTGAATGATTCTTCTCTCTTTGCTTTTTTTTTGCTTATGTTGCTTGTGATATTTTTAATGCTAATTATATATTTGTAATGCTAATAATTTTGCCTTTTGAATTCAGGCCAGCCAACATTAAATTGTTGTTACTGCTGCTGGCTCTGTTTGGCAAGGATGTCTGCACCTTTGAGTCATTTTGGTGATGGGTATCTGATGTTTGGGCTTCCGTCAGGGACCCCTCCTCTCTCTGGCTCCCTGGCCTTATTTGGATTTCGAGCTCCATATCATTTGCAATATTGCCTCTGTTTCTATACTTGTTTCTATGCTTGTTTTGGCACAGCTGGTTAAAGGAGATTTTTCAGGTCCTTAATCATAGATGTAAAAACTTAAGGCAACATTGCTAGTTTCTCCACTATGATTCTGCAGTGGCAGTCTTTTGCAGTAGCTCTTTTTTCAAAGTGTTCTAGCGATGGCCAGTGCTATAGTTTGCATAATGTCCATTTGGACCTCCAGCTTATGTGACTGCCAAGTGAGGGCATTAGTGGCTTCTAAAAGTGTGGCAATAATTGATGACAGTAGGATATCTTGGTTTTTGTGCAAGTCTTGGCTTTTTTCATGCCTGGTCTCCTGGAAATTGTCATGGGACGTCAGATGTGTGTGTGTTATACTGAGCAGACTAGCCCCTTGCTATTGCACCTCCAACCACGGCATAGGTCTGTTTCCACTCAGCTCAATACAGCTGTCTCTTGATGTCAAGGGGCTGGTTGGGATAGTTTCAATTGGGTCCATTAGAACACTCACTGCATCCTTGGTGTGTATTTCTACAGTGATTTCACTGTGTCAAGCCTGTTGTGGGGACCTGGAGCCTGACATCCTTGTAGACGACTAAATGGGTTTGTCGCCCCCTTGACAGGGCACTACTAATGAACCTGAGGAAAGTTCTATCACGCCTGTATGTGAGTGGCGTAGGTATCACAACTTCTGACACTATTCTTAGTGACTGTTTGAAACGTTGGAGCCTTTTCATTACTTCGGGGGCATTCAAGTCCATTTCATTACTGATGCTAAGCCCCTCTTTATCGGGGAGGGCTCTCGACCACCTCTCTTTGACGTCCTGTCACTGTCATCATCCGCTATCATAATAGCACTGGAGTCAAATGTTGAGCCCCCTGAGATTCCAGCTGGAACTCTCCTATAATAATCGTCCAGGGGTTTTGGCCCCTTTGCACCCTTCTTTGTGCTCCTCTTCGCACAAGCTCTAATCTGCTGCTTTCTACTTCCCCCTTTTACCATGGCTGCTGCTCTTCTCTGCAAGAAGACTCTATGAGCTACTTTCCAGCCTGAGGCGAACACGTTGCTTTAACTTGCTGACGGTCACCATCCGGTGTCCTTCTTGATGTCCCTAGTGCTTTTCGGAACAGTATCAAGGCGGTTGTCAATAGGACTCATTAGGCACCAGCTGGTTTAATATTTTCTTCCTATTTTCTTCCTGCGCGCCTCATGGCGTGAAGTGACTCAGGTGCAGCATATAAAATGTTTGTCAGCGCTAAAAGCCTAATAGGTGCCTAGTCTACAAAAGTAGCCATTCGCAGTGGCCTCACATACACCTGCACCCCTGTGTCAAAAAGAGTGGCACTGCTGCTCAGTGCGTGAGAAATAATGCACTGAAAAGGAAGTCGGAACGGTGAACACTGGCTCTGCACTTCTGAATATAAATAAAAAAGTAGCATTCTTTTTTATCATGTAACTTTCTTTGGTGATGGAAACCAATTGGTTAATAGAGTTACAGGCTCTCAAACAATTTACTTGTGGCCTGTATTATTTGTTTGGCAACATTTTTGCCCTCTCGTTTTCCGTCTTAAAGAAAGTTGTTGAGTGATGTCTTGAGCAGAATGTATAGCAATGACACTGTGCCTGGTAAGACAATTGGCATTGTTGTAACCGTTGACGGGTGCAGAGCTACTGTTATTTAAGTAAACTCCAGTCAGGTCCGGTGAGCATGATGCGAAGCGCCACACATTGGAATGGGGCAGGCGTCTCCGCCTCGAAGGAATGCGTCAAAGCCACACTCTACATTTCCCGCGCGTGGTTAAGACTTTTCTATGTTGGCCAGGAGCAAGGGGAGGAGTTATGAAAGGATGGGTAACACCTCTGCAGTGCTTTAGACTCCGGTGTAGAGGAGTGGGCTAGGAAAGGCCCCAGAAGAAGAAGGACCCCCTCCGTGGGTGCCGCGCAGATGAATACATCTCCTCGAGGAGGTCCATCATGGATTCATGGGATAAGTCGTGAGGGGGTGACACCATGAGTTACCCGCACCGGGTGACACCAACCCTAGTGACGCCACTGATATGGCCCTAAGTCTAGATGCGTTTATACATTGCTCTCTTGTTTAATTAGTATTTCCAGTGGTATAATCTCAAAGCTCCTGTGTGCTATCTGATGCAGAAGCCATATAATATAATGTCTTTTATTCAGATTCTGCAGTCATACAATGTGAGATTTGCCAAGTTCAAGGGTAACGTGTTGTCCGTTTCATTGATGCATTAATCAATCACACTCATTTGTCTAACCTGAACCTTTTAAGCCTGAAAAATTATTTGCTTCTTTTATTATTTCTTTTACTTGGGAGGTTTCCGAGAAAGCTTCCGGCATCAGCCTTCCCTGTTATAAAGTGTCCAACATGAAAAGCTCTTTGATTTTAAAGCAAGTTACAATTCTCTATACCTGAGATACACTTCTAGAGCCTTCTAATGCTTGCATTTTATACCTTGATATTTTCATCTTAGGTTCTCCGCGGTATAGGCCCTCTCATTCCTCTGTAACAAGTCTATGCAAAACGCCCCCCAGCCTCAGGGGATTGCCGGTAAAGGAGGGGGAGGAAGAAAGCTCGAGGCTGGCTGGCATGAATAAAAGCCCGTCTCTTCACAAGTTCTGACAGAATCAGAAAGCAAAAATCTCCAAGTGAGCAAGGACCAAAAGTCACCTGCTCACTGGAAGGATAACTAGTTCTGTATTGCAAATCAAAGGGGAGACTTTAGCTCTCCTCCAGATGTCGCAGAAGCGCCCACAGGCAGGGGCAGCTCGCCGTGGCGCTCTCCGTACAGTTCTGTGGGGGCTGCTGCAGTACAGAGAACTGACGCACATTAAAGAGGGAGTGAAAGAGAGCTCAGACTTCCAGCAGACAGCGCAGACTTCTTAAAAGCAGGACGTTTCACTGCCAGATGCTATGTCTCCGGGTAACAGTATTACAGAAGGCGTGGAATCGCATTGACCTCTGATTCATCTGCCTTTTTGAGACTTCAGGAGGACTAATGATAACATCTGTATGTACTATGACTTATGTCCAGTGCTTAAT
The DNA here is from genome assembly GCF_964204655.1 of Triturus cristatus. Classification (NCBI taxonomy): domain Eukaryota; kingdom Metazoa; phylum Chordata; class Amphibia; order Caudata; family Salamandridae; genus Triturus; species Triturus cristatus. The sequence goes on along the minus strand of NC_140591.1, from coordinate 137,273,272 downwards.
TTGTATAAGATTAAGTGTCAGGGTCCTCTTCTGGAGGCTACCACAGCTTGCACTACCCATTGCCCCCGCCAGCACTGCCAACGACAGTACCAACACAACTGCTAACCATCACAATCCTACAAGTGTGACATTTCAGTCTATTCCAGGACCCCAAAGATATAGGAATGGCTTGTGAAGAGGTTATTAATCATTTTTATTGTATTTTGAATTAATACTCAACTGTTGATGTGCTGCTCTCTAACTCAGACAAACAATGCCACCCTGTGGCAGACTGCCATAAGTCCGGTGTTGACAATTAATTGCCAATACCGAGCACAGGAAACCTCCAGCACAAATTAAGCACTGCTTGTGTCTGCTGGTTTTAATACTAGGTCCCTCATTCTGAGTGGGACAGTACCAGGAAGAACAGTCAATTTCCATACTAATTTACCTTTACTGTACGGTAAATCAGCCCAGTACTGTTCAAATATGAATGGGGAATTACCACATGGGACCTATTTCTCAGGTCGTAAATCCACATGTAATTCCCAATTTTGTCGATGTTTAATGCATACATTTACCTCCTACTCTGAACAAGTAGTAAATGTATGGAAGTAGAGGGAGTGCAAGGCGGAGAACGGGGAAAGGAAGGGAAAGGTAAGTTTGGTGGGGACAGGAGCATTGTTTGCTCACCTAATAGAAAAAGAGAACCATGAAATGACGCTTGATTGCTGCAACAGCAAAACTTAATGTGATTTTTCCTTGCAAAATTACTGTCTGGAAAAATCATGAGTTCGGCGTTCCCACGCCTGAGAGAACTGGATGCGAGAATACCGGAACACTCGTGATAGGCAGAGGAGGATTTTACAGAGTAATGGCGCTCCATCTGACTTGCAATGGGAGTGAGCCTAAGTGAACCATTATTAATTGGTGGGAAAGAGACCTTGCTGGAGTTAACTATTCCTGCTGCAACTGATGTCAACACCAAGTGGACCATTATGACTTGGCTGGTAAGTGGAGGCAAACATAAGCAGGGAGATACCAATGACTTTTGTAACTAACTGTTTTTAACACAGCAACTGGAGGGGGCGATACTAGATCAGTGTTACTAGTTCCTGCTGTAACTGGTTTCAACACTTAGGGGTCGATTCCGATCTCACTCGGACAGCCCTCCGAGAGCTGTTTGTAGCCTAACTTTGCATCTGGCTCGTTCCGGGAGCCGGTCTGTCCAGACGATGAAGTACGATGTGCAAATGTGTAAAAATCCCGACCCGCGCGTAGGCTCCGATTCCAGCAACATATCCCGTACGAGCCTGATCCGTAAACACGGATTCGAGTCGCCCGGAAGCAGTCACACAGCAGTTTCAGACCGGACAAGTACGATGTGTACTTCATACGCTCCGAACGGGTCGCCACTTCCAGCACATCACAGCATTCGGGAGAGCTGCATTGCTGGTCTGATTCACGCCACAACACGATCCACGGCTACGAGACGGACCAACTCTCAACGTGTACGAGACGGAGCAACAATCAGCAAGTACGAGATGAACCAATGATGAATCCCATCACGCAGGTCATCCCAGTACTGTATATCTATGACCGGTTCAGGAACAGACACGTACATCGTAGACGGTAAGTCAGACACCCACCACACAAACAAACGTCACAAACCCGCAAAATGCTACACACACATAGGGGGTGAATAGCCCTTCCACCAGCAACAGCCAAATCATAGGGGTTGTATGGTCATCACTACCAGCAGTCCCCACACATAGGGGGGGGCGCCCATCACTACCAGCAGTCCCTACTCATAGGGGGCTGGATGCCGAGCATTACTACCATCCCCACTCATAGGGGGCTGGATGGCCATCACTACTACCATCCCCACTCATAGGGGGCTGGATGCCCAGCACTACTACCATCCCCACTCATGGGGGCTGGACGCCCAGCACCACCAGTACCCCCTACTCATAGGGGGCTGATACCCAGCACTACTACCATCCCCACTCATAAGGAGCTGGATGCCCAGCACTACTACCATCCCCATTCATAGGAGGTTGGATGCCCAGCACTACTACCATCCCCACTCATAGGGGGCTGGATGCCCATCACTACCAGTACCCCCTACTCAAAGGGGGCTGGATGCCCAGCACTACTACCATCCCCACTCATAGGGGGCTGGATGCCCATCATTACCAGTATCCCCTACACATATGGGGCTTGATACCTAGCACTACCGGCATTCACTCACATAGGGTGACTAAGCCGCCCCCCCACCATCTTGGCAAGATTGTATGTTTATGTGTGTAAAATGCTCACAACACAGATCCTGACAGTGAACATACAATGTGACTCCCATCACATGTGTGCCCAAAAGGTGATTGTGGGGTTAAAAAATCCAGCCTTTTAGGATCATTGTGGTAATCGCTACAGTGACCAAAAGGTGATTGTGGGGATCAAAAATCCAGCTTTTGAGGATCATTGTGGTAATGGGGTCTAAACCCCCCATCACTACAGTGACCAAAAGGCGATTGTGGGGTTAAAAAATCCAGCTTTTGAGGATCATTGTGGTAACGGAGTCTAAACCCCCCATCACTACAGTGACCAAAAGGCGATTGTGGGGTTAAAAAATCCAGCGTTTGAGGATCATTGTGGTAATGGGGTGTAAACCCCCCATCACTACTGTGACCAAAAAGTGATTGTGGGGTTCAAAACACCAGCATACCAGGAACATTGTGGTAATGGGGTCTAATACCCACATCAGTACAGTGACCAAAAGGTGAGTGTGGACATAGCAGCAACTTCAAACCAGCATGTATGATTCCTGGTCACAACACCACAAGCAATGTTGTGGCAATGTAGTGGTTGTGTCACATACAAACATAGATTTGGTGAGGCAAAGATTGCTGAGATCACAAGAACACCCTCTGCCATGTGCACACAAGCATTGGCCATGATCCCTGACAATGCCTCCAGTGTCCAAGTAGACTATGTGAAAAGTGAGCATCATGATGCATACACACATATCTTCACAAACAGACACACAAACTAAGGAATCATGTGGCGACCGTAGATGTTAGCTGACCAAGTCCCATACCATGGCAGCAATGGGACATACCAAACATGATGAATGTGCAGGCTGATGAGCTAGGAGATGCAGGGACACTAGTGAAAAACCCCCACACAACATCCAGCCAATGGACCGTAAAAACCACACCAATTCAGTGGTGCAGATGCACAAACACAGACAGGCAGCCCCACACTGCATATCATACATAACATGTGTGGGTGTCTCAGTGGCCCCAGGCTAGTACTCAACACATGATGGTGGGTTGAACTCCAATGACACTGATATGTACACAGTGCCACACAAAAGTAACTCATGACCTGTGCACCCCTTTGTGGGCATGCAGGCATTGCCAGATGAGTTGGATCCCAATGGTTCATGTGAAAGCAACCAACACAGCAAGAGACAGACCCACTACAGCACTACCCTCAGACACCCTACATTGGTGTGACAGTATCCTGTATGACAATCCCACTGTGATGACAAAGGTATCTGTTGCCCATGCTGTGGATCACAGTCACCTGTGCACATTGGGTCATGTGTCCGACCAACAAACTTCCATCACACCTACACAAACACAAATCACTGGCCATGGTCTGTAAACAATGGGTAAAATGTAGGTAGGGGCCTAGCCATGAGACAACTCACATTTGGCCACTCTCAACACCACACACCTTGATCTGCACCAATGTGCATCAGCTAAGCACACATGGACTGGTGACATTGCTCAGGCACCCATGACAATCCCAGGGGTGGTGGGGGGATCCAAGGTAGCCAAAAATCCTCACACATGGCCAGTCAACAACCTTTGTGAATGTCTGCCACACTGCACAGTATGCGGTACATGGGCATGACGTGAAATCTACCTGAACCACTGGGATCCCTGCAAAACTCCCACACCAATGAGGAATCAAAGGAGAGCCACAAAGAACACATGTCGACACCTTCCAACATTGCAGCTCTGACCCTGATGAGTGGAAGTAGTCACACACACACATACAAGTGACCCACTCACCGACAGAAACCACATAGGGAAAACAACATGATGTTGGTAACACAGAAGTGCCAATGGGAATCCTGAATGTGTCCCACGTGCGTTTGACAACATCCCCCGACCTTACAACTAAAACACCTAGGGATGACATTCTAATGACCAGTAGTTTGCCATGCACCTACATCCAAGAAAACCCAGGGCAAATATGTTGGATGAACACAAGACAGCTCAGCAAGCGCACCAAACAGGAACATCTGCAGGAAACACGGGCTGTGTAGAAAAAGGGAAGAGAACACACACAGACATGCTCACACAACACACACCATGGGCTTTGGCAATGTCACAGAATGACACACTGCCATGAGGGTACTCCACTCCTGGGGAAGGTCAGCTGTGCAAAACGCTGTCTGTGCAGGGCTCTGTCATGTCAGCATAACACTTGCTCAGTGAGCCAACAAATACAACACAATGAAAGCTCTGGTCACATTAGCCTGTGTACGGGAGTGTCCCATAAGTCATCTGCACATATGCAATACACATGAATAGCTAGTTGCACTGATGACACAGATGACTTGTGTACCATTGATGCACAAACCTGCCTGTCCAGTGGAGATGGGCCCAGTCAGGCAATCTTACAACGTGCACAAATGTAAGCCCAACATATGTGCAACAGTGTGTGCCAAAGATGTGAAGTATCAAACAAAAGGAGAAAATCCTGGTCCCAAATTTTACACCCTGAAATTGCAGCAAAGGATGTAATGGATACATTCCGGAATAGTACACATATCACATGGACCACATGGAGTCCATCACATTAACAAATCAGTTTCTTATACCTTTAAAAAACCATTACAACAGCAAGTTCATGATAGTCATCATCAACATCATGTACATTAGATGCAACACCACTGGATAACAACAATTGGCTTCATTCAGCACATAAATCCATGTAACTGTGAAGTCCACAATGTCAAAAGGCCGATGGCCAGTCCATTTCAAGAGTCCTACCAGGGTGACATGTGACAAGTTGTCACCCATTGCTTGCCTCCACTGCTACGGCCTGGGGACATCTCCCCTTGGAGGGGCATACATAGGGGCAGGACAGGCACCACAGGGACAGGATCAGGGGACAGCACAATGGGGCAGGGGAGGGGTGGTGGGTGCAGGAATGTCACTGGCAACTGCAGTGGAGGTGTCTGACATAGTGGCCACCGTCACCACTGCAGGGCTCAAGTCAGATGGGGTGGTTCCGGCACCACTGCAGTGGGCAGGTCAGATGGTGTGGATGGGGTCTCCACTGCAGTGCCCAAGTCAGACAGTGGATGTGCTCTCTACTGCAGTGCCAATCTCCAAATGAGTGGAATGGGGTTCAGATGAGGTGGGTAGGACAGAGGGTGGGACACGGTCTCCACACCAGTGGCAGGAACAGGCTGAGCATGTGAGGTGGGGGTGGTAGTGCATGTGGTAGGGGGAGGGCCTAAGCATTTTGGGGATGCGGTATCTGTGTGTGGGGGATCCTGGGGCAGGGTGTGGTGAGGGGACCTGTGGAGTGGTGGCCTGGGGGCTGCAGGACAGAGACTGTGAGGTGGAAGTGCAGGATTGTGGCAGGGTCTTGCCCTTCCTGGTCCAGGGGGATTTGCAGATATGGGCCTCAGTGTCTGTGCGCCTGGGGGAGGGTATCCGTGTGGCAGGGGAACTCCCCTCAGTGCGTGGTGACTTCCTCTCTCTTTGTAAGTTGGAGCAGATGGATCGGTGGGGAAGAGGCCAAGGTCACAGAGGAAGAGCTGCAGGGTTGCAGGTGAGGCAAGTGAAGGGGTTTTGGAGGGAGAGGCATCTGAGGACTGCAGAGTGCTCATGGATGCCTGTTTGTGTGTCTGTGACCCATCTCCTGTGTGTGCCATCAGTCCCCGGAGTGTGCGTGCTTGTGGATCTGGATTTTGGCTTGTGTGGCTGTGTGCTGCTTGTGTCTGTTGTGCGTGCCTGTACCGTGTGTGTGTGTGTGTTGGACAGTTAGGGTAGTGGGGATTTGTGAATGTGGCAGAGGTAGGAGGAGTGAGGGACTGTTGGAGGAGGGACACTGCTGCTGTCTGTGTGGAGGCCATGGCCTGAATGGTCCGCTGTAGGGCAGACATGTTTGATTAGATGCCCTCCATGAAGGACACCAGTTGTGTCAACAGACTGGTGTGAGAATGGAGGACACTCAGCATCGTTGTCTGCCCTACATGAATCTGCTTAAGTAAGTCCACAGACTCTACACTCAGGGCAGCAGGGGGGACAGGGGCAGGGGGTGCGGTGCCTGGCACGAAGGAGACATGCTCCCTTACACTGGAGCCTACAAGGACATCTGGGATGGGAGCAGATGGGAGGGTAGAGATGGTGGTGGTGGCGTGGACAGACTCGCTGGGTGTTGTCTGGGGGCTGCTGACACCCGCCTCCACAAGGTAGTCATCACTCGAGCAGCTGTTGTGTTCCTCAGCCGAGTTGGTTGTAGCTGAGGTCTCCTCAGTGTGGCTCCCCTCATCCTCTGTGCCACTGGGTCCCTCCGACTCCTCTGCAGCTGACCCAATCTGGCTCTGCGGATCCTCTTGGTCCGTGGAGCTGTCTCCTCCAGTAGCCGTAGATGTATCCGCAAACAATCAGGATAAACAGATCCACATCAGTCTCCTGTATTAACCTGACACATCACAGTCAGGACAGCACATTACAGAGCACACCTTTGCATAATTTGCTAAATATTGCAAAAAGTGCTGACACATATTTGAACAGACACTTGTCAGTCTGCCAGTCAACCATGCCCCTCATATCCTCCCCGTCCATGGACCCATCTGTCTGGGGAATGTAGTATGCCACTACTCATATGTGCACACATGCACCACATAAACAGTTGTCTGAACTGCAGGATTTGTAATTGAAATGTGGCAGTACACACATATCCCATCTCCTGCCACTGACTCTGTACATGTGTCAGTGTTAGACCTGGCACCATTGGCGTGGGTCACCCTTCCATTTTTGTCTGTGCCTCAATGTATTTTTGTGCTGGTGTTAGCTGCTCAGGACCCTGTGACACTGCCATCCAGTGCCACAGGGCAAGTGCTCCCTATGGGAAAATGTATTATGTGAATTAACTTCCATGTTTGGCTTATTTGGTTTACTATCAGTCCCTAGTACCAGGGGTGCCAAGGGCTTGTATATCCAAATGCTGCTAGTGGGCTTGCAGCACTGGTTGTGCCACCCACAGAAGCAGCCTGGTAAAATGTGTCTAAGGTCTGCCATTGCAGAACCTGCATGCAGTCTGGTACTGTCATGCTGACTGGGCAAGTGTCCCCACTTGCCAGTCCCTAAACCTTCCCTTACCTTCATGTTAGTCACCCCTAAGGTAGGCCCTAGGTCAGGGTGCATTGTAAGGATAAGGTAGGACATGCCTTGAGGTGTGTGGCATGTCCATATAGTGAATTACAGCCATTTTCGTTTTTCACTATTGTAAGGCTACCTGCTCTCCATAGGCCAGAATGGGCTGCTAGATTATAACACTCTATAATCCTAGCAGGCTCAGGAAGCATGGTAGAAATTCATGTTTAGTATGCCTGAACTCAGAATAATAAAATACATCTTTTAGCAAAGGTTATTTTAATATCCTTGTTTTGCAAATGCTACTTTTAGAAAGTTAGCCTTTGCGTGCCTAACCATTACAGTCCGCCTCTGGAGGGGAGGGCTATCTTCTTTGTGTGTAGCTTGAGTGACAGGGCTGGGAAGTTCCAGGAGACAGGCTGGGGCTACCAGGTGGTGAATAGAGAGATTACACCAGGATGGGTGGGAGGAGTGCACCTTGACTCTGAATAGGGCAGTGCTCTGCCACCACAATGCCGGCTCCGCCCCCTGGGGAGCGTCTGATGTCTCTGCCCTGCCTGCTGAAAGAAGAAGCCAGAGTCCCAACAACAAAGTGCTCCACACTGAAAAGAACTGGACTGGGATTATGCAAAGGCCCCCCTGGCCTGTAAAGACAAAAGAAACTTGGTATAAATGTAGGAGCCCTGCTCCTAAGAAATCAGATCCTGATTGAACCACGAAGAAACTCTGCCTGACCAGAAGGACCTGGAAGAAGCTGAAGGAGGAGTAACTTTCCCTGACCTGGGGGATTGGCCTGCAGTTGGTGCCTTGCTGAGAAAGGAGAGGAAAAGACTAAGAGAGACTTTGCACTTTGTTTTTCAACAATCTGCAAGGGCTTGGAAGAAGAGCTTGCCCCCTGAACTGAGTCCCAGGACCATTGGACTCATCTGCCTTCTAAAACTGAGTTGCCTGGACAATTCTTGCTTGTTTCCCGCTGGATTTGGCCCCAGTACGACTCGTACCCCATCCGCCGCGAAGCCGTGTCTTTGCCGCCCGGCACCGTGTGTCTACGCTGATCCAAAAGCGTTAGTACGCACCGTATCCCTCCCGGCCGCATCGCACCTAACCTTCCCCGCCGATTCGAGACGTACAACCCTGGCTGCCTAATCCTGTACGCCAGACCCAAGCTTTGCTGTCCCGCAGGTACGGTCCGTATGCTGCTAACGTACTGCACCGTGCCGTACTCAGAGCTGAGAAGCCGCATCACGCTGATCCTCCCCGTACGCTGTACGGCGCCGAGAAGTGTCGCCACCTATCCGCACCGAAGGTACGGCTCGAACGCCGAACGCCACGGACTCTGCAAGCTGATCCGGGCCATCCGCACGTATCCATGAAGGTCCCGTACCAACGCCGCGTCCCGACGCCGCGACCCGACCAGCATCTGAATACGCTGCCGAGCTACGACCCGGACCCATCAACTTGTTCCGCACTGTCCATCGCGGACCCCACAAACTTAAGGTACTTTGTTCTGTTCTCACCGCAGCGTGCGCGTCACGGACCCCGGAGTCCGCACCGATTGTTTGACTCGTACTTTCCTTGTTTTTAATGCCGACGAGTCGCACATCCAGGTACGAACCATACAAAGCCTGAAAAGAAGCAGAATTGACTAAAAGAAGCCTATTTTTGTATTTTAATCCTTTTTACAAGAACATTGAACTTTAAAATAATACTGTGGTCATTTTATTCGTTATTCTGGTCTTGTGCTAAGCCTTATATAAAGAAAACTATTTTTGATACAACCTTGACTGGTGTCCATTTGTGGTGTGTCATTGTATTACTGTATGTGTTCACAAATGCTTAACCTATGACGCCCTGAGAATAGTCTTGACTGCTTGCACCACACTACCTAAAGGGTGAGCAGGGGTTATTTGAAAGGGTGATCCCCTTACTCTGACTTAGAATTGAGAGTCCCTGCTTGTCGCAAGTGCATACCTGTGCCAACTAGAGATTCCCAATTCTAACAGTCAGGATAAGGGATGTCCAAAGTCATTGTCAGTAATATGGATATGCTTCCTTCAGCAGACACCATGTGCTCATGTATTGATGGTCAATGCCACAATTGGGTGCATGCAGGACAACTGACATTACTGCAGGATACACATTTGGAAGTGGTATACCATGCTACAGGCCAGTCTGGCTAATCAGTCAATACTAGCTTCAATCACAGAGGCAGTGCATCCAAAAACAAACAGTCTGCACTGTGGCACAATCATGTTTTTGTGGCCAATGTAAGCCCTGCAGCTGTCAAGTGCGCATGTTTCCCAAATGCTACCCACATCTTAAGGCATCATATGATCCCACGTTATACAAATGCTACAATTGAGTGACTGCAAGCACAAATCCGTAAACATGAGCACATCACAGTCTGATGAGAACGATTTCAAGCTGCCTGCACTTCAATGTAGAATAGACCATTAGGCACAGTCAAGTGATCACACACCTATGTGTTACCTCATTGTGCTGATCCAACAGCCACATCTCTGCTGGCTGCCCACCCCAAACTGTTTAACACCCCAGGAATCTAAAAAGCTAGGCCACTCCAAAATGACACAGGGGCAGACACCTGATTGCACATTTCACAATGCACTAAATGTAGGCTGACACAAAGGAGTAAGAGAACAGAGTGCACTTCATGTCCGGAGTAGGCATACCTGTCCTGGTCCATGTGCAACATGGGATTACCCTGAACACTAGGCATGTGTCCATGCATGTGTGACACACATGATGTACATTCTTCTGAGGCCCCAACATTGTCGCACCTGCTGCATGGGTGTGTGGTAAATACCCCAGACACATATGGTAAGCCAGAGCAGCAATTAGAACACATATTAATGGTCCACACAGAGTACATGTCCGATTACTGGCAATATGTAGACATATGTCAATCAATTGCCTCACTCATGAAGCCCAAAACAATGCTCCGGTAGCAGATGCTGTTTCCAACCTTAACCTTGGACAACAGCAGGGACACACAACCCAAGTGACACAAGTCACAGACTGAAAGGGCCACACCTGTGTATCAGATGAGGATGGGCCATAATCTAATTTAGGCACATGGCTCTTGTTCAAGCAGACAGACGAACTCTGGGAGTGTAACCAGGCTGAAGGAGTGCAAAGAGCATGTGAGACATAGTTTACAGAATAGGCATGCACTTACCCCCTCCTTGCTGCTGTCTGGCCTTTAACTGCCCATCCAGATCAGGGAAAACCACCGTCAGAATCCAGAACATGTGGGGGGTCAGGGTCCGTCATCAGCCCCTTCTGCGAGGAGGCAACAGCATCAGCTGGACTTTTGCGATCCTCCGGGTCCAGCCACGAAGGACCTGCCACCTTTTCTGGCAGTTGCGATGCGACGCCTGTGGACCCCCACAGATCGAACTGCCCGGGCAATGGTCAGCCAGATCTCCTGTTTCTGATGGGCATCAACCTGTGAGTATGACAAAGTTAAAAGACCTTTAATGCACATGCAACATGTTTGTGCATCACACAGTTGGATATACATGTCGTTATCACAAGGGCATATGATGTACACTGGTAGTGCAACTATGGTGAGAGAAAGTTGTCCTGCATTAACAACATAGAAACATTGCCCTGGTATTGTAACCGTTTAAAAATCCACTTTTCCAGCACAGTCCCTGTTCACTACAGGTACCTACACACTTTGGGGGTTACAACTACTCAGTGAGCATGCTAGCCAATGGTGTACACAATGCCATCAGTTCTAGTCAGACAACATGCAGAATGAGAAAGTATGTGGACTGCACACTCACCTGCTCCCATGGTTTCCCATACAGCTTGCTGTACTGTGGAAGGAAGGTGTCCAGCAGGACCTAGTTCTCTTCCCCTGTGAAGGCTGGGGCCCTCTCCACAGTCCGTGCCATTCTTGGAGCCAGAGGATGCAGAGACAGCAGCAGTGGTAGCAGAGATGTCAATCTGGAGCATGTAATGCAGGCAAGTGAGCTCTCAGGGGACCAGACAGCCTTATATCTGTGCTGCAGAGGCAGATTCTGTCCCATGCATCCAAAGCGATAGGTCCAACACGTTTGCATCCTATGAATCCAGCCAATCCATTGCATTGCACGCCTCGTACATGCCTTCTGCATCGTTCAAAAATTTCAAGTTCATGACAGTTTGATAGATTGTTTTAGGGAGCCAATGGATTTTTCAGCACACGAATCGTACAAGCATCAAATTCACGTCCGTCTCCATGATAGTCAATAGCCAATGGGTGCGCACGGATCGTTCCCTAGGTGTACGACGCGTCTTTTGAAAACTCTCACGCACCCGTCTCCATGATAGTCAATAGCCAATGCATGCGCACGGATCGGTCCATAGGTATACGACGAGACTTTTGAAAAAGTCACCAGCGTCTGACACCATTGCAGTCAATGGGCAAGGCGTGCACGCAGATCGGTCCCTAGGCATACAACGCGACATTTGCGAATGTCACCCACGTCTGACACCATTGCAGTCAATGGCCAAGGCGTACGTGCGGATCGGTCCCTAGGTATACGACGCAACATTTGAAAATGTCACCCGCGTCTGACACCATTGCAGTCAATGGGCAAGGCGTGCGCGCGGATCGGTCCCTAGGTATCCGATGCGACATTTGAAAATGTCACCCGCGTCTGACACCATTGCAGTCAATGGGCAAGGTGGGTGCGCGGATCGGTCCCTAGGTATACAACGTGACTTCTGTAAAAGTCACCCGCGTCTGACACCATTGCTTTCAATGGGCAAGCCATGCGCGCGGATTGGTCCCTAGGCATACGGCGTGACATTTGAGAATGTCACCCACGTCTGACTCCATTGCAGTCAATGGGCAAGGCGTGCACGTGGATTGGTCCCTAGGCATACGATGCGACATTTGAGAAGGTCACCCACGTCTGACACCATTGCAGTCAATGGGCAAGGCGTGCGCGCGGATCGGTCCCTAGGCATACAACACGACATTTGAAAAAATCACCCGCGGCTGTCAACTTTGCAGTCAATGTGCAAAAAGGATGCCACCCACCATAGCTTGCCAGGGAGCCATGTGCACACCAACAACAATACAGCTTGTGGCCCAGTACATCAAAATTATCAAAAAAGGGAGGGGTTTGGCCCAAAGGATTAGAGGGTAGGTAGGGCCAGTTATACTACGTAAGAAAAAAATTACCTATACCTCTAGTGACTTCAACACTTATTCATATGAAGTAAGATAAACGAAAAATAATGCGTTTACCTAAACAGTAATTTCTGCCTTTTATTTATTTTTTAAATTAATATCTTTGATCACAAAAAGAACGCAACAATGGAGACAGATCCCCACTTGAAACCTTGAGCCTGAAGCTTTATTAGCTACGAACTATTTTTAAAGAGAGTGAAGGACCGTCATTTGATACAACACTTCCTCTGCGGGGCCACGTCTTTGGGCCCCTCTCCCTGAAAGTAAAGACCTGCAATTGTTGTCTATTGTTTATAAATCGTCTTGGCCACGCAATATTGAAAGCCAGACTGGCAACCACTGCTTGTCACATATTGCTGATGGTTACATCTAACCGGCATAATGCAGTCTGTTCGAGAGAAAGACTAATCCAGCCCTGATGAGAGTGCTGCAATTGATTTAACCGGCACTCGAAACGCGTCGGCGGACAGGCGGACAAAGGAACTCAACTCCTTGGTTAAATATTGCAAATACACCCCCCTGTGTCCCTGATATTTCAGAGGATTTGATTTATCCAAAATATAAGGGTGTTAGTTGTCTAAACCATCAATTTGTATGACAATTTTGTATTTTGTATTGTGCATATAATGATTGTTCTTTGTGACATTTCATTTGGTTGCTTTGATGTTTGATTATTATGAGTTCATTTGTAATTGTATGTTAAAACACAATTTTCACGTTGTCATTTTCACTGTGCAAGTACTAATGTGGTATTCCAGTACATCAAAAGGCATGTCAGGCTGCATTACATGTGTGTGTATGTGGGTTAACATGTCATTTAGTATGTGGCACTTAGTGGCACCCACTCCCAGGCTGTGCAAGGTGTCATGGGGACAGATACATTGGTGTGTTGTGCACATAACCACTGTGATTGCCAACTGTACAGTTCAGAGCACGAGGCATGAACACAGTTCCAGGGGTACATTGTGTATGACATGTGACTTACACCCTGACTCTTAGGTGGAATGGTATGTGTGTCACAGGGTGTCCCAGTGCCACAAATGTGACGTTCATCCACAGTATGTGTGCATTTTGCTACGCATATGACTCTGATTCAATGTGCTAAAAGTGAAACGGTCACCACATCCATGTGTTTTGTCAATGTGAGTTGAAGTTGCGTCTGTGTGTCACAGACATTCATGTATGACCTGCAAAACAGTTGGGTGTCATGTGTGCAATGTGGCGTGTACATGAGGCCCTACATCATGATAGTGGCCTTGTGGCAATAGAGGGTCCCTGTGTGTGTCTTTGTCAAAAACCTGTGATGTGGGGAAGACATCTGTCCTCACTAGTCACTGTGGTGTGTGTTTGGTATGTGACACTCGTACTGATGCACTGTGACAGAGCCCATTGATTTGTCACAGCACAACATGGACCTTGTTGTGTAGACATGTAGAGGTGAGATGTCAGATGATGGGCATGTATCTTACATATGTACCCATACCCAACAGCACACGCATCAGGTACTTGTGTCCTGTTATGATGTTTCATGTGCTATATAGCGTGGACACTGGCACATAGATAGGGTAACTGACAAGCTTTTTGCATCAACAACACGAAGGACATACATCTTGGGCTACCGTGCCGTTCTGGATACTGTGTACCGCATAGAGTTTCTGAATTTCTGAAGAAGTCTAGAACACATGAAACAATTATATATTTGACGAGATCACGCAATATTTCACTGCCAAGCCCTGAAGAAGTCTCGATGTGAGACGAAACGCGCTGGCTATGATCTCTGGCTTCTTGAAAATAAAGAAAACATTTTAAAGAAAAATAAAGAAGAAATTTATTTTATCAAGAAATGAAGACTCTTGAATATTTTATTCTTTGATTGGAAACATGAACCTGGAATAACAAATGTACATTATATAGCGCTGAACCCTTTGTGTATCTTTAACTGACAACCTTTGTTTGCTCATCTATGTACTGCAGGAGACCAGCTGTCCACAGACTGTTCCCTGACCTTGCAACCATGGTTGAACGTTACTGCATCCGATAGTACCGCTTCACTAGGGCACTGATTGATGATTTGGCGGAGCAGTTGGCCCCACACTTGCAACCTGGCCGGCCATACCCTACAGCGCTGACGCCCAAGGTGAAGGTGATGGCAACCCTACACTTCTTCGCCACCGGTACGTTACAATACACTGTGGCTTCTGCTGGTGGAATGTCACAGACCATGTTCAGCCGTGTGCTTTGAAAATGTGTTGGAGGGGATGTTGCATTTCCTCAACCAGTACATTCATTTCCCAACACCACAACAACTCACTGACATCAAGAGTGACTTCTATGCACTGGGGAGGATGTCACATGTCATTGGCTCCATTGATGGGACATATGTGGCTTTGGTACCACCACAGGCACATGAGAAGACATACCGAAACAGGAAACATTTCCACTCAATAAATGCTCTGGTGGTATGTCTGGTGGACATGACCATTTCACATGTGTGTGCACTTTTCTCAGGTTCAGCGCACAACGCTTACATCATGAGGAGTAGTCACATCCCGGCAATGATGTCACAGATGCAGTACCAGCGTGCCTGGCTTGTCGGTGTGTACTGACTGTTTACCATTGTGTGTGTTTTGTAAAGTTGTTTTCCACCCTCTTTTCAGACTCATCTAATGTGCAATTGTCTGTATGTAGGTGACTCCGGATACCACAACATGCCGTGGTTGCTGACACCCCTCAGGAACCCTGTGACACCGGTGGAGATGTGCTGCAGTGAGGCACATGGTCAGACCAGGAGAGTGATCGAGTGGACATTTGGTCTCCTGAAAAGCAGATTCCGCTGCCTGGACAAGACAGGAGGGGCCCTCCCATATGCACCTGCTAAGGTGTGCAAACTCTTCATAGTGTGCTGCATGCTTCACAACCTAGCAGTGAGGGAGAAGTTGCCACTCATCCAAGATGATGATGACCAACATCCGCCAGCCGTGGAGGATCCTGCCCTGGGGCATGATGCCAGTAATGGTGAGGGTGATGTCCGGACCCAGCTGATCCACAACATCAGTATACAGTGATGTGTTGTCAAAGTATTGTGTTTGCCTGATATATGTTGATGGTGCACTGGTGGTGCTTGAGTGTGGCTGTGTGCTACTTTCCCGGATGGTTGCAGTGATGTGTCCTCTCAGGTAGTCTGTACTCCCAAACAGTGTTTATCTGATTACTAAGTTGTGTTTACGTAGCTTGTGATTTGTTTTGGGCATGTATATTGTAGTTGTATGCTGTAATTCTGTGTTTTCTGCCTGTCCTTCACAGGGTACTTTGGCTGTTGTATGGTGAGGTCTGAACCCCGCCGGCCAGATTCCTGTTCCAGAGTGCAAGTTGTCATTGTCCCAACCAATGATGTGCCACACACCCTTGGACTTTCATTGTTTACCAGTTGGTTACTTTTTGATCACTGTCACGTGAGGTTACCTTGCATCAGTTGTGGAATTCTCAGGTTGTGAATCTTTAATAAACCTGTGCTTCACTTTGATATGTGCTTCGCCTGTATCCAGACATCCAACAGTCCTTTACATTCTGTACCTGTGGGCTGATTGCCACTGACTCAGGATGGGTGTGGTGTATGTGCATTCCACTGTATTTCCTGTCAACATCTGTGTAGGCGATGAGTTAGATGGCCATGGTGAGAATGTGTTGTGTTGCCCTAGTGGTGTGTCTCCCTCATATGTGTCACATTACCATGACTCACATATCAGTGTTCACATTGCTGCAGTAGTTTGCATGCACAGTGTTCATTAGCAGATCATCATCTCCATGACACAAACCAAGTTTAAATCACAACAGAGGCAAGTATAGTGTGATTGTGATTTTATTTACAAACATATGTGAGGATAGTGAACATAATTGGAAGTGATGTACAGTGTGATGGTAATCCAAAGTTCCAAGGTGAGTTGGTAGTATTGGAAGATGAAATGTCCAGAGTAAAGTCCACAGTAATTCGATGCATTGTCACAACTTAGACACTCCATGTGGAGTGGGTGAGTAGGGTGTCAGTCCACAAGGTTAAATGGTTTGCACACAAAGGACGATCTCAGGAACAGGTGTTGAGTTCCTGGGGGATGTGCATGGCCATCAGCGTCTCACTTGCCCTTCTTCGGACGATCCCTCTTCTTTCTCGGGGGACCCTCAAGTTCAGGCTGCTGCGGTGACGAGGACTCTCCGCCAGAGCCCTCCTCCCTCCCTGTGACAGTTGCGGATGTTGTGGCAACAGATGTCGTGGGCGCACAGGGAGGTGTGGTCATGTTGGCGCTGATCTGGTGGTGGCATGACAGTATGTCCCTATGCACCGCTGTTCGATCATCCAATTTGTCCCACTTGGACTCCATACAGGACATGTGTGTTTCCACCCGGGACATGTGAAAGTCCAAGTGGACATAATGGGCAGCCTGCTGTTGTTTGAGGTCCTTGAGGATCCCCACTACCTGGCCAAAACCTCCTGTGCTTTCCTGGTACGCATCTATGATGCGTCCCAGGTGTGGCTCATCATGCAGTCCAGCCCCCTCTGCAGGTCGTGTCCTCTGCCTGCTCTCCCTCCCACCGCCCCTACACACACGGGCAGAACCTGCCGTGGCAGTCACAGGCGACACTGGACCCCTTGGGGGTTGGCGCTGGTGCTGCTGTCCGTCGCTTCCAGGGTGCCCTGTGTACCTGTGCCTTCAGTGGTCTGTGGCCTTGGTCTGTCCGTTTGGGCAGGTGTACTCCGTCTGTTGTCAGATGTGACAGGAGTGGTTGCAGGGGGTGCTGATGTTCCTACTGCTGGTGCTGCATGATGACTCACACCGGAGGTGCCAGGTCGTTTGTGGTCATCGTCCGAAGAGGACAGAGACTGATCCACACCGGGGAGCTCAGGGTCTGCCAGAGTCTGGGACTGGGACTCTTCTTCAGATCATGCTGTGTCCCCAGCATCCTCTGTGGTTGGAAGAGACACACAATGTATGTTATGGTTCTACCGACATCCACACATGACAGTTGCCACTGGACATCATTATGAGAGTCGGTACATTGCATTGTCCTAAGTTGTGACAGACAGAGGTTGATATTGTTGAAGCACTTTGTCATGGTAACCTGAAGCATTTCAATGTGCCCGTCAAGCTATGTCCATGACCAGCTCATGTATTTATCAATTGTCTTTACATGGCCATTGCTACTCAAGCGCCATCACATACCTGACACAACTGTATCATTCCAGTCCACATTTGTGCTTTAACAATGACATAGGTACTATTGCACATAGGGTGTGTTGCAAGCTTGGGGCATGTGTGGTGGCAGTTATTGCTTGTCTTTGTGCGTCACATTGGTGTGTCTGGACAACATGGTCACAGTCCGGTATGCCTGAGATCTAATGGGAGATACTATTTGGTTGTCTGTGTTCCTAGTTCACATGTCATACAAGTCATGGTGTTACCATAGCTAATGATGTTGGTGCAGAGTTTTGTCCGTGCTAACATCATTTATCTTGTCAATTTCCTCCCTGGTGAGAGGGATTGAGCACAGCAGCTCACTTGCTTTTCCATGCTCATGACCGTGATGGCCAGAGGTGTGTGTGTTGCAGTTCTGCTGCTGTGAGTTGCACGGCTCCTCCAATGCAGTCCAGGTTAGTCATTGTGTTTGGAGTGTCTATGACAGTGAGTGATGTGTTGTGTGAATGATGCATACAACGCAGAACGATGTGGGATTGAAATGCAGCTCACAACTGCACCTTTTGGGAATGACACCATGCTACAGTGTCAACTATATGGGTGTGTCCATTCTAGTCTTTGTCAGGTGTCCCCTGTCAATAATGTATAGGTGACATTGTGTGTGCTTGGTGCTATGTACTATGTCTGCATCTCCCCAATTGTCATCTACAAGACACACCTTCACAGCCAGGTCAGGGGACACCCCAGGGACACTGCATCCCCAGACAGTGAGAGTATAACTACAGTTCCAATGGCTATGAGTGTAAATGTGTTTGAGTTGGCCATTGCGTAGGTGAGACTTACATCCAATTCATTCATTAGGACCATGTGTCAGCCATCTTGCCAAGGCATTTACTTTCGGAGTGACTGGTCCCAAGGGTGCTATTTGTACTGGCTGAGAAGGTGTGTTTTGAGCCGGCCATGATAGCATTTGGAGTCATTGCAGGACCTCCTTCACCCACAGAAGGCAGGTAATCCCCCATGTGGCATGATTGCATTGTCACTGTTTACGTTCAGGATGTCAGGCAGTAGTGTCCTGTTGTTTGTTTCTGCCCAAGTCCCAACAGGGCCTTCTGCTCCCCACAGCAGGGCCTGGTGTCAGCCATCTTGACAGTGCTTTAACACTCGCTGTGAGGTGAGCATGGTTCAGTGTGGGCTTGATGGACCATGTGGGTGGGGGACTATTAGCTGTGACTGCAACTCCCATCATCATTTTGGCTACACCACCCTTCCCAGCATACCCAACCTACCTTCCCTTTGACTCTGCTTCCCTGTGAGTGAGTGAGACAGCAATGGCAAGATGACTGACAGTGGTGTCCTCTTGTTTGTCTGGCACAATTGCCAGCAGGGCCCTATGCTCCCCACAGCAGAGCCCATTGTCAGAGATCTTGGAAGTGGCTTTTCACTCACTCTCTTGTGGAGCATGATCCCAGGTGTGTATTTTGGTGTTAGTGGGAGGGGTTTGTGTGACAGGGGCTGCTGGTAGATGTAGTCAGAGCTGGCGGTCCTCCTCCCCCAGGCCAGATATCCCACCATGCAGCATGCTTCCATTGCAGGGAGTGGAAGTTAACACTCAGGATGTGAGGCTGTGGTGTCCTGTTGTTTGTTTGAGCACAAGTCTCACCAGGGCCTTGTGCCCAAGCATAGCAGGGCCTAGTGTCAGCCATCTTGTCAGTACTTTAGCACTCCCTGTGAGGTGCGCATGGTTCAGTGTGGACTTGATGGACCATGTGGGTGGGGGACTGTTGGCTGTGACTGCAACTCCCATCATGCTTTTGGCTACACCTACCTTCCCACAATACCTAACCTGGACGCTCCTGGATAAACTTACCGGCTCTGACTGGGCCCATTGTTGCGCAGCCTCCGCTGCCGCCGTGAGAGAAACGGCAGGATCTCCGACTTCCCGGCCGTGAGGGGAACGGCCCAACGAGACTACATCCCCCAGAGGGCCTTGCAATCCTGCAACCACGTCACCGCTCCGTGGGGTGCGATAAAAGCACAGCAGCCCTCCCACAGCGAGTGACGCTCCTGGATAAACTCACCTGCTCTGACCGGGCCCATTGTTGCGCAGCCTCCGCTGCCGCCGTGAGGGAAATGGCAGGATCTCCGACTTCCCGGCCGTGAGGGGAACGGCCCAACAAGACTACATCCCCCAGAGGGCCTTGCAATCCTGCAACCGCATCACCGCGCCGGGGGGCGTGATAAAAGCACAGCGGCCCTCCCGAGACCGGTTGAGGCTGGGCTGGGCCATATCCCTTTGAAGTACGATTGAACAAGGCGGGTGAGTGCTCCTTCAAATAGATACAATTGTTTTAAACACTTTCTGTACGTGACCAAATAACTTATTTTAATTATGGGAAAACGTACCAAATTACCTCCAGCACGCCCCATCACAACCAGCATTAATAGCATGCTTGAGATGGTTGTTAACATTGTCTCAGGTGAAATTGCACTCACAGAAAGACGCCTGTCCCTGGATGCTGAAGGATGGGCGGCTGTAATTCATCACAGAGGTGCTCCATCAGATAACATATTAGAGCAACCTCTATCACCATCTAACGGCCCTGAGGCTGGAAACCCATCCGTTATAAATGAGAGTGCTAGTAGCTTGGAGATAACTGAGATAACTGAGATAACTGAGGTCCCCCCAACTAACATTTCTATTCCATCTGATGGAATCCCTGCGGTCAAGCAGAAGAGAAAGATCGGGAAACCCACCTGTACTAAAAGGAAGCAACCTACTCGTATTACCCCTGCTCGAAATGGTCTCACCACCTGGATGCAACCTCTCACTACTAACTTTACTAACTCTACTGACAACACCAGGACTCTTGATGATCCTCTTGTATCATCTATAATCACCACGAACCTGAGTTGCTCAGTTGGTACACAGACTGAGCCATTACTCTGTCTTGGGGGCTGTGGGGATGCCATTGCTGCCTTAGTAAATAATCAAGTGACTGTTCTCTTAGAAGAAAAATTTGAACTACTTAAGGCTACTATTGACAATCTGGCTGCAATTGTTGGATGGCGGGCTACGTAGCAAGGAGTGCACAAATGCCTACCAACTTAAAGAAAGGAGGGAGGGGTAACACGGAGGTAACTATAACTACACCAAACATATCGAGCACAACACAACCCTCCCACCTATGTGCCACCTTAATTGCAAGTAAGCCTTGCGAGACACTAGACCAAACGCTGTCCGCCCCCATCGCAAATTCAAATCCAGCTACTAAGGGAAATTGTGTCAAACCTATTAGTAATCCACCTACCACTATAAGCACTCACCATCAACAGGAGAATGCCGGTGGCCCCAGCAGCTCCGAGGCAGATGCCCAAAATTCTACAACTGGTAACTCAAAGTGCAACACATCATTTCACTCAAGCAGTAATGCCCCGACAGTTAACCGAGACACGTTGAGCCTGCCGCCAGATTCTTGCCCTTATATTCTGGTTCTAACAGGTGTCCCGCCATTAAAACAAGATCAGCGGGAAACGTGGGAACAATTGCGCAATAAATGCGTCGATTGGCTATCAAGAGATAGGAGGCTTCAAGCTCGTGACTGGAGGGACATCATTATGGCACGTAGAGTCGGGTGGGTTGGTCCCTCCCAAAAAAACTTTGAAGGTGATTGTATTGTAATTAACTTTCGAAGACCAACTCTGGTGAGATATCTATTGAGACCCTGTGAGCTTGAAACCCCTATAAATACCAACACTTGCCCCTTACCTCTTGGCTACTTTTATAGATCACATAATGGGCCAGGTTTTAATGTGTCCCTCCGTGTTTATTCAGGGAATAGGTTTGAAGCCCTTTCAGGTCTGACATGCAAGATTGACTACCATCTCCCATGGCAGGAACAGCCCAAATTGAAAATCTCCAGCATTCAACAGAAGTAGAAATATCTGCTGATACTGGTCCCCATATTTCCCACACATCACGCCCCCCATTACAGCCAATGCGGGCTATTAAAGTAAAATATAGCCCAACTGACTCTATAACCCACCTAGGTGGGTTGAAAGTTCTCTCTCGGACATAGCTGGGCTAAGATAAAAAAAAAAGGTGATGTTGCCTGGCTGCATGTTGTGACTACCCACAATATTATAGCACTACAGGAAACATGGGAGCCTATTGACCATTTCTTCTTGGATGGCTATATATCATTTTGGAAACCCGCCATAAAGTCAAGCATGGGCAGAGCAAGGGGGGGTCTCCTTTTGTTGTTTAGTCTCAAACTCTCCTATAATGTCAAATTGATTGATGTGTGCTCACCCCACGTGTTAGTTGTAGAACTGACAGGAAAGAATGTATCTACACGCCTTGTGGTAAATTTGTACAACTCTTTCACAAGGACTAATGAGACTGAGCACTTAATGGCCATGGAGGGTTTTCTAACTGCCTATGGGAAAAGCACTGATGATTATTATAACACACTAATTCTGGGAGATTTTAATGCTTGTACCTGTCCCCTCAACTGTTTGGCACTACTAGAGGAGGAGGTTGATTTGCAGGGGCTAAACCATTTTGAACATTCGCCATCTGGCATTTAATAGAAGGTATTTTATCAGCCCATAATCTGTACTGCCTACAACAGTTAGATCATCTTGTACCTGTAACCACTTATATTGGCCATTGATGTCAAAGCATTATTGACCACATACTGGTATCCTCCTCGTTAATATCTGCTGTAGGAAACTTAAGAGTTAGTCAGAATTTGTTTAGTGATCATAATCCTTTGACACTGGATCTCTATCTACACGCTGTTTTCAAGGATATGACTGTTAGTCAACTTACTAATATAAATATAAAATCTAAAGATCAAGCACGCAGACTGAGATGGGACAGGATCACCACCGTAAGCTTTATGAATAATTTGTATACTACTTGTGCCTCATAGCTTAAGGTGTGCTTAGACCAGGAATCACATGCTAGTTCTATTTTGGATTCCTCTGAGTCAATTACTAAATGTGTTGCCTCTAATTTGTCTACTACGATTAGAGTAGCACGCCCGAAGCTGAAAAGATGGTTCGATGATACCTGTATGACTACCCATAAAGAGCTTATGCAGGCTCTCAAGCAAAAACCGAGGGTGGCCTCTTAAATCAAAAATAGCAGAAAGGCATACAAAACTGCAGATTTTGGTCTGTTATTAATAGCCCCCTCTTTGATGATTCATCTAACACCTGTACAGAGTGTTTAGTACCTGTGGAGATATGGGTTCAGCATTTTGGTAATATCTACAGTGATGATAACCTGGAGAACCCCGTGGGACATACCGTTCCCGGACTAGTAGGTTGTCTGCTTGTTTTTAATACAGATGAGGTTCATAAAGCTATCATTTCGACATCAGGAGGAAAAGCATCCGGTCCCGATGGTGTACAGGCCGACCTTTATAAGGCAGATTCTAAAGTTTGGGCTATGATTTTAACTCATGTTTTCAATGCAGCCTGCAGGTTTGGTTTTCCGCAGTCATGGGCAAAGGTGGTGATCATCCCTATCTTCAAAAAAGGTGCCAGGGATGACCCAGCATGTTATAGGCCAATTTCGCTTCTTCATTCGTCGGCCAAAATCTTGGGGAAAGTGGTCCTGGAGCGCATAACAGCTTGGCTTGACAGCGCTAACATTGTATCGGATTTGCAGTATGGGTTTAGGCCGAGGAGGGGCACTTTGGACCAGTGCCTTAACCTCCACCTGGTGATAGGTAAGTATACTGTCGCGGGGGGGGATTTGCACTTGGCCTTTATGGACCTCTCCTCTTGATCTAGTTAATAGGTCCAAGCTATGGCTGATCCTTCAAGAAATGGGGCTAGACGCCGATCTGATCAGTTTCCTGTTTACTGCCCCTGACAACACTATGGCCGCAGTCCGTTTTAACGAAGATGGCAGTTTGACCGATTCCTGGGCGGTTAAAAGAGGGGTGCATCAGGGATGCATATTGGCCCCTCTGTTGTTCACCCTTTATATTAATAAGCTGGGGCACTCCTTGACAAATTGCTGTAAAGATATTCCAAGAGCGGGCACTAAAATGATCCCGGCACTTTTATATGCTGATGACGCGGTCTTAGTATCTAGAACCCCTAGGGGGCTGCAATTGTTATTAAACTGTTTTATAGATTTTATGGATTCTTTGGATTTAATTACAAATTTTAAAAAATCACATGCAATGACAATAGGTTCTAGGAGGGCAGCAAAAGCAACATTTTAATGTAATGGGACTGGGCTAACTAAGGTGTCCACTTTCCCATATCTTGGGGTGCTCTTTGATGATCAACGCTCATGGTGTGCATAACGCACACTTAAAAAGAATGTTTTAGCCAGAGCAGCAGGGGCAACACTAGATTTCGCAAAAAGAATAGGCTCTAAGCCGTTCCCTGCGATTTTAAAGATTTATAATGCTAAGTGCATCCCTATGACTACCTATGGTAGCGATTTTTGGGGTTATAAGGATGCGAAAGAAATACAAGGGGCAGAAAATAATTTTATGCGTAAACTACTTTCTGTCCCAGCATCAACCCCAACTTTTAACGTACATGAGGAGATGGGAGTGGGTTATATTTCAGATCCTCCCGCTGCTAAGGGATTAAAATTGTGTGCAAGTAAGGCTAGCCCTGGTTTACTTGCAAATGTTAAGCTCTCCTGTCATCTGTTTGGGGGTAGCTAGTTTTTTAATTGGCACAATTAGACATAAGAATAGGATGTTGCAGAGTTAATCTTTCTGAATAAGTTGGTAGTATGTCTATGCGGATTATCATCTAATGCTACCCAATAGTCACAATTGTGTTTTTTATTATCTTTTTGCATAATGTTTTTTTTTTTTTTATTATATTTTTATTGTAAACGTAGGGCATCATAAAATCACATGGTGTACACATTGTTTAGCATCCAGTTGCACAATTACCTTTAACATCACTTATGTAAATAATTATCCGTGACAGCAGGGACAACCCTAGCGTCAGTACAATACAACAACTTTGTCCCCCCCTTCCCCCTTTAATCGGACATTTGATCAGTCTCCATTCTTGGTGGTTCACAGATATACCCCCTGAATTTATTCCAATCTCGCTAGACTCTTCCCCATTTTTGAGGACACCCCTGATGCACATACATAGCCCTCTCCGCCACCATAGCTTCATCCATGTCTTGACACCACTCTTGCAATGTAGGTGATTCTCCTGAACCCCATCTCCTGGCAATATTCCGTTTAGCAAACATAAGTCCCAGTGTTATCCAATCCTGCGCTGGGTGGCTCAGGTCATTTGGTTCCCACATATTTAGCAAGCATCGTTTTGGTTCTGGAATCAGTGACACCTCCACTGTTTGTGATACAGTCCTCATTATCTTGACCCAGTATGCCATAATCTTTGGGCACTCCCATATAGTATGATAGAAAGTACCCTCTTCCCCACAGTCTCGCAGACAGAATTGATGTGAAGCCGTCCCTATTTTGCAGAGGGTCACCCTAGTGTAGTATGTACGGTGAAGTACCTTGAGTTGTACCAGCCTCAGCCACGCAGGTATTGCAACCTCTCGAGGAGACGATAGTGCCTCCTGCCACTCCGAGTCATCAAATTCCCCCAAATCCGTGGACCATTTCTGTCTAAGTGCCAACATGGGGTCTGGCAAGTTGTTGACCAACTTACGATAGGTGAGGGAGTTGGCCCTTTTTTGCATATATTCGGTCAACAATCTATCTTCTAGAGGAGTAGCTTCTGGCAAGATGGTGCCTTAAGTTTAAACCGCCTGTAGTGCGTGTTTGATCTGTGTGTATCTGAAAACCTCTGAAGAGGCAAGTTCATATTGGACCTTCAGGCATTCAAACGCGACCACTTCACCCTTCCTCCAGAGATCATCCACCGTTGATATGCCTATTGCATCCTATTTGTCAAATCCTTTACTATTGCTGAGTTGCCCAAGCCGTTGAGAAGTCCAGAGTGGTGTCATTTATGTGATGACGCCCCGCCATCCAAGTCTGGCATGTTCCTCATACCATATGTGAACTGTGTGTGCTGTTGGCCCAATCAGTAGTCTGGATTTGCTTCTGTTATATAGTGCTGACATGACCCCTTCCTCTCCCAGCCCTTGCCTATCTGCCTGAAACGCTGGGTCTGTCTGGAGAGTATGTATCCAGCAGTTAATTACTTTTAACTGAGCCGCCCAGTAGCACAATTGCATATTTGGGAGGGCTATACCGCCATCATACCAGTTCCTGACCAACTTATCTTGCGCAATGCGTGCTGGTTTATTCCCCCAGAGCAGACCGGAAACTTCCGTTGTTATTGTTTTGAAGTAGCTCAGTGGTACGCGAAACGGGATATTCTCCAAAACATACAAAAAGCGTGGAAGCTCCATCATTTTAAAAAGCGCTGCCTTTCCCAGCATCGTCAACGGCAAGTTGCGCCAGACCGTCGTGTCCCGTCGAAACCGTTCCATGGGGGGACCCAAGATTTCTCTGAAAAAATTAGTCAGGCTTGGGCATAACATGAATGCCTAGATATTTGAAGGTTGCCTCAGTGATCTGCAACAGGCAGTCCCTTGGAAGCATCGGTGGTGGGCCATGTAATATAAATAGAACCGACTTGGACCAGTTAATGGTGTAACCGGACACCCGACCAAAAAAGTCACAAATATTTAAGAGCACCAAGATGGACCGCCTAGGGGATGTTAGATATAGCAGCACATCATCCGCATATAGGGAGATGCGGTCTTCCCAGTTCGGTGTCCATTTGAGCCCACAAATCAGTGGCTTGCACCTGATTCATGCCGCTAGCGGTTCCAACACAAGTGCGAAGAGTAATGGGGATAATGAATACCCTTGACGCGTTCCACGTGTCAGCGGGAAATCTCTAGATATATGACCATTGGCCACTACATGTGCCAGAGGTTTAGTGTATAGTAGCTGTATCCATGCACAGAATTGTGGGCCAAAGCCTAAGTGTCTAAGGACTGCAAAAAGATACGGCCACTCCAGCATGTCGAACGCCATTCGCGCATCAAGGGAAAGGATGACCGCTGGCTCCTGAATATAGGGCATGCGAGCCAACACTCCATGCAGCCGCCGCAAGTTGAGAGCCGTGCTCCTATTTGGCATAAACCCAGACTGATCCAGGTGAATTAGGGTCGTAAAGATGTGGGGTCAATCGTGTCGCCAAAAGTTTGGCTAATATTTTAGCTTCAGCATTAAGCAATGATATCGGGCGTTAGGAAGTGCATTCCTCGGGGGTTTTACCGGGCATTGGGATCGTCACTATGGTGGCCATTCGTTGATCTCGTGGGAGCTCCCCTGCCTCCAGACTCTCAAGATACATATTTAAAAGATAAGTGGCAGTCGTAGCGGCAGTCTTGCAGGGAGCCTATAGCCACCTGCAATTCTTCAATCGTTAGATCGGCTTCCAGGGTGAGGGCCTCTTCTGGGGACAACTTAGGCATATTAATATCCTTAATGTACGTTTGAGCCTCGATCGTCTCTATAGTCGTCTGTGACACGTGCACCCGTTCGAAATACCCGGCCAATGTATTCACTTTTTCTTCCGGTGCAGCCACCAAGGAGCCATGCGAAGTGCGTAACTGTGCTATTGTTCTTTGCGCTCGCTCCTTTTTATCAAGCCAGGCTAGGATTTTTCTAGCCTTATCACCTATTTCATATATTGTGTGTCGCGTAGCCTGCACCCAAGCCTTAGCCGCTTCTCGCTGGTATTCCCTAAATTTCACATTGTTTAGCATGCAAGGTTATGGATGTCTCCTGCGATGGGTTCTGTGCATGTTGATCAGTAGCATTACTCAGTTCAGATTCTATAGTGTCTAGCTGAACTTGTTTTTCCCTCTTATGACCTACAATAGAGGAGATGGCCTGACCACGGACTACCGTTTTATACACTTCCCAATGAATACTAGGGGATTGGACCGAAGAAGCATTTTCCTGGAAGTAATGACGTGTTGCTGTAACAATGTCTTTGAAATCTTAGGAACATGCAGATACCCAGGATACATGGGGTAGACACGCTTTCTTGTTTTATGATGGTTTGTGTATGTTAATATTAGCAGTGAGTGATCCGAAATACCTCTGGGACGGATCTCAGCGTTCACCACATTCGTGAGGTTATCTGCAGCTGTAAAAAAATAATCGATGTGGGAGAGGATATTGTGTACCCCTGACTGAAAAGTGTGTTGCCGTGCTTCTGGATGTCTGTATCTCCACACATCTGTAAGCCCAAGGGCATCCAAAAATCCCTCCATACGAGTAGTGCCTGTCATAGTCATTTTGGGGGATATCGATCTCGGGTTCCATCAATGATATGCATAATGTTTTTAATGGATTTTAAGTACATGAAGATATGAATTACTAATGGACTTATATGATGTTTAAAAGTTGATTTTGACTTGACTTGACTCGACCTAATCTTCCTTTGATTCAATTTCCCTGTGTGGTGGTGTTCCTATGTTGACAAGATGGCAGACAGTGGTTTCCTGGTGTTTGTTTGAACACAAGTCCCAACAAGCCCATGTGCTTCACAGAGCAGAACCCAGTGTGGTAAATCTTTGTGAGATATTTCAATGGAGTCTGAGGGAATGCATAATCCCAGGTGAGTTGTGTGGAGTTTGTGTTAAGTGGTGTGTGTGCGCAAGAACATGCTGGTAGATGTAGTCAGCGATGGTAGTACTCCTTCCCACTAGGCCAGATATCCCACCATGAGGCATGCTTCCATTGCAGGGAGTGCAAGTTACCTTTCAGGCTGTCAGGAATTGGTGTCCTGTTGTTTGTTTGAGCACAGATCCCAGCAGGGCCTTGTGCTCCCCACAGCAGGGCCTAGTGTCAGCCATCTTGTCAGTACTTTGGCACTCCCTGTGAGGTGAGCATGGTTTAGTGTGGGTTTGATGGACCATGAGGGTGGGGGACTGTTGGCTGTGACTGCAACTCCCATCATGCTTTTGGCTACACCCCCCTTACCAGCATACCCAACCTAACTTCCTTTTGACTCTGCTTCCCTGTGAGTGAGTGAGACAGCAATGGCAAGATGACTGACAGTGTTGTCCTCTTGTTTGTCTGGGCACAATTACCAGCGGGGCCTTATTCTCCCCACAGCAGAGCCCATTGTCAGAGATCTTGGAAGTGGCTCTCTTGTGGAGCATGATCCTAGGTGTGTATTTTGGTATTGATGGGAGAGGTGTGTGTGACAGTGGCTGCTGGTAGATGTAGTCAGAGCTGGCGGTCCTCCTCCCCCCAGGCCAGATATCCCACCATGCAGCATGCTTCCATTGCAGGGAGTGGAAGTTAACACTTAGGATGTGAGGCTGTGGTGTCCTGTTGTTTGAGCACAAGTCTCACCAGGGCCTTGTGCTCTCCACAGCAGAGCCCATTCTCAACCATCTTGACAGTTTTTTTCAACTCCCTGTGAGATGTGCATGGTTTGGGGTGGAGTTTGTGGGACCATTTGTGAGGAGGGGCTGTTGGCTGTGACTGCAACTGCCATTGTGCTTTCTGCTACAAACACATTCCCAGCAGACCCAAGCCTTCTTCCTTTTGACTCAGCTTTCCTGTGAGGTAGTGTGACAGTGGTGGCAAAATGGATGACAGTGTTTGTTGGTGATTTATGCCAATTCCTTGCAGTATTTGTTGTTAGGTTTGTACATGTTATGACATAGTTCCATATTAGTATGAGATGGCAGGTATTGTGTTTGTGTAACTGGCATACACGTCACAGGATACTTGCCTTTCTGTTACTATGGCTTTGCTAACAGTACTTGGTTTCACTGTCCCCTTGACAGTGATATATGTGTATTGCCGCACAGTATTGATTATATTGGTTGTGTACTCCCCAGGCTTTGGTATTCCTGTTAATCCATGGATGCTCTCCGGTGGTAGGATGGCACGCACCTTCTCCTCCCAGGACCTGAAGTGTGTTTGTTTGGCAGGAGGGCCACTGCCAGTCTGCTTGCTCAAGGCGTGCTCCCTGTCGATGAGCTTCTTGACCCTCCTGCGCACATCATAGTACCTGTTCTGAATATCATCCTTTGTGTGCAAACAAGGTGCTTGTGCGTTGACCTTGTCGACAATCCTCTCCCACATCTTTGTTTTCTGTGACATGGGGGTCTGTTGGACCAATGTGCCAAACAACTGGGGATCCACTCTGAGGATTTCATCAATCAGACTTCCAACTCACTATCAGTGAACTTTGGATTCTTCTTGGGGGCATGGTGCTGGGTGGTTGTGGGGATTGATGTGTGTGTGAGGGTGTAATTGAGTGTGGTGGGTGTGAGTTTATCTGTGAATGTGTGATTGATTTTTTGAGAGGTGCAGCTGGTGTAGATGTTGTGTGGTGTGAGAGTTGTTGTGTGTCTCTGCAGTGTGGTGGTGTTGTCTGCTGTCCTATGGCTGTAGTTTGCAAAGGATCATGGGCGGGATTTCTGGCCTTTATGTAAGTGGAGTTGTGGGTGTGTCTTTGTTCCATTTTTTTATTTTTTTATTTATTGGCTTTGTCATTGCTTGTTTGGTCCTTTTTTTGTGTTTTTTCCTTTGGTTTTGTTGCGCATGATGAAGACGTTCATTTGACTGGGACAGACGCTGCCAGTGGCTCTTGCGGGGTAATCCGAGCCTGTCACACTGACATTCTGCTGTATTTCTACGTTGGCGTACGCATCGGTCGCAAAGGAGTCTATTGTTTGCCAGTCACAGTTTTCTGTACGTCTCGGTCTTCTGGATTGTGCTCCGTGCGAGTCGGTCTCGTTTCACATGCATTGCATCGTACTACACGGGTCGCACAGCGCACGTATGTGTTGGTCAGGTCCATTCCTGATGAGTGTTGGTTGGTACAGTTCCCGGTCCGTTTAAGGGCGAATCACTGATTACCGTACGGTTCGGTCGTGCGGTTTGTGTTCCGTACGAGTGAGTTGTAAATCACATGCTTTGCAGCGTACTGCGCGGGTCGTAAGGTGCCGGTACGTGTCGGTCGGTCTCCATTCCCGGTCCGTGTAGGTCGATACGTTTTACAACCGGAATCGGCCCCTCAGGGACATATAGAGTTTGACGGTGTGGCGCGGGACCGTCCCGCCGCAGCACCGCCAAATCTGCCTGAGAACCACCTGCTGTATTATTACTTTTTTAGTAATTGGCGGGCGATTCTTTGGCGTTCCCATGGCGATGCCTATGAAATAGGCACTGCCATGGGAACGCCAAAGGGAGGTGAATGCACAACATGTACCCCCTTGTGTGCATCCATATGGAGTTAGGCACAAGGGGGCTCTGTATGGCCCTCTTTCTTTCCTCCCCGTAACTGTTTTCATGGAGGAAAGACGTCCATGAAATCAGTGGCAGTGAGGAATGCCGTAATATGCTTGGCGGGACCGCTGCGGTCCTCCCAAGAATATTACTGCCTCAAGACCACTACGCCACGGCCAGGGAACAGTGGGTCCTTGGCAGCAGCAGTGGTCCCAGAGTGGCACAACTGCCAGGGTCATAATGTGACGGTCGGAAGACTGCTACCACTGCCCAACCACGAGTCCGGCGGCCCGAGGATTGCCAGACTCGTAATTAGGTCCTAAGGGCCTAGTTGCGAGTCTGGTGGTCCAAGGACCGCCAGACTCGTGGTGACTCGGCGGTCGCGGTCCAGCCACAAAAATAAAATGTTCTTATATATATGTACAGCTAATTACAAAAATAGAAACAGATATATAGGTGTAGATTCCGATCCGGGAAAAACCGGGTACGAACCGTCGGTTGGAGCGTTTTCCCCGTCCGACTCGTACCCGGTTAAAAAACATTACAAACATGCAAGTACGATTCGCACGGAAACACCATTTCCGTACGATTCGTACAAATCACCGACCGACGAAAATAAACATGCAAATGTGATCCGGGAAAGTGCCGACGTGACGTCGGGACGCTTGCAGGCTGCGTTTCACGAACCAGGAAGTACGATCCGCACCGTCACCCCGCACGGATTAAATTCTCCGCCTGCCAAAAACTGCCGGGAAATCAGGACGACGCGCACAAGGAGCACCTGTACGCGACGGACAGCCATGGACCCGAACCTACGTGTCATCCCAGCCCTCATAGCAGTCCACCTGCTCTACAGGAACCGACGCAGACGCCGCAGAAGGTCAGAACAACACCCATGGGCAAAGGGGGGGGGAAGGGGCAGGACACAAAACCCCCACCCAAGTCACAAATCATACATGCCCTGGACATACCTGACCTTCAGGGCCTGGTCACTTCGAGGGGGTGGGGGCGTGTCCAGCAACGGAAGTGGATGTAGACGCGAACCGGCAACACAACAAGTCCGGTACGTACCGTACCCACGCCTTAAGAGCGTGGGTACGAGTCGTACCACGCCCACCCTATGTCACCCCAATAATGGCAGTACGGCCCGTACCCACGTTCCAAAGACCTGGGTACGGGCCGTACCCCCACCCGTGTATGTACGGACCGTACCCCCACCCCACCCGTGGATGTACGGACCGTACCCACGCCCGCGTACGTATGGAGCGTACCCCCATCCCAACAGTGTATGTATGGAGCGTACCCCCACCCCACCAGTTCGTGTACGGACCGTACCGCCACCCGTGTATGAATGGAGCGTACCCCCACCCCACCAGTGTATGTACGGACCGTACCCACACCCGCGTACATATGGAGCGTACCCCCACCCCAACAGTGTATGTATGGAGCGTACCCCCACCCCAACAGTGTATGTACGGACCGTACCCCCACACCACCAGTTCATGTACGGACCGTACAGCCACCCGTGTATGAATGGAGCGTACCCCCACCCCACCAGTGTATGTACGGACCGTACCCACACCCGCGCACATATGGAGCGTACCCCCACCCCAACAGTGTATGTATGGAGCGTACCCCCACCCCAACAGTGTATGTATGGAGCGTACCCCCACCCCACCAGTTCATGTACGGACCGTACCGCCACCCGTGTATGAATGGAGCGTACCCCCACCCCACCAGTGTATGTACGGACCGTACCCACACCCGCGTACGTATGGAGCGTACCCCCACCCCAACAGTGTATGTATGGAGCGTACCCCCACCCCAACAGTGTATGTATGGAGCGTACCCCCACCCCAACAGTGTATGTATGGAGCGTACCCCCACCCCACCAGTGTATATACGGACCGTACCCACACCCGTGTTCGTATGGAGCGCATCCCCACCCCAACAGTGCATGTATGGAGCGTACCCCCACCCCAACAGTGTATGTACGGACCGTACCCCCACCCCACCAGTTCATGTACGGACCGTACCGCCACCCGTGTATGAATGGAGCGTACCCCCACCCCACCAGTGTATGTACAGACTGTACCCACACCCGCGTACGTATGGAGCATACCCCCACCCCAACAGTGTATGTATGGAGCGTACCCCCACCCCAACAGTGTATGTATGGAGCGTACCCCCACCCCAACAGTGTATGTATGGAGCATACCCCCACCCCACCAGTGTATGTACGGACCGTACCCACACCCGCGTACGTATGGAGCGTACCCCCACCCCAACAGTGCATGTATGGAGCGTACCCCCACCCCAACAGTGTATGTACGGACCGTACCCCCACCCCACCAGTTCATGTACGGACCGTACCGCCACCCATGTATGAATGGAGCATACCCCCACCCCACCAGTGTATGTACGGAGTATACATGGCCAGACACAGGAGGGGTGGTTGCAGAGTCCTCCCAGCAGTGCCCAGACACAGGAGGGATGGTTGCAGAGTCCTCCCAGCAGTGCCCAGACATAGGAGGGGTGTGTGCAGCGGCCCCCAGCAGTGCCCATGGAAAGAAAAAGGTTGGAGTACCCACAGATCCAATGGCCACAATTGTCAGTCAGGTGCACAAAGACCCTGCAGTACATGTAACACATGTGTGCGAGGCTGGGAGTACACACATGCATACTGCCTAAAAGGGAACATGTCCACATGAAGTCATGTCAACAGTCCACATACACAAGTACAGTGATCACCAAGGATGCCACGAATGATGCAGGTGGAGACATCGCTCTGCATGAATGGCCAAAGTTGAAGGGGTCCGTCACACACCCAGCTAATGTACACACAGCTCAGCACAACATATTGGAAACATCCTGCAGGGAAGATGTCAGGGTACACAGAGGAAGGAACACACCTTGGGACAATTTCACCATGCAGTAACTGCTTACATGGACAAAGAAACTTAGCTAACACCTTGTGATGGCACACAGATACCAGGGTCCCCCCTATGACCAGCACACTACTACATTTCCCACACACCCAACACATGATCACCACCCAAAATCATGTAGCAGCCCCACCAACAGCAATATCATAAAAGCAGTAGTGTTCAAAGGAAACAAAAATGGCTTTAATCAGCATGATCTAAAACTGTTTGTTCATAGAAAGTTCATTATTTACAAAGCCCATAGGGCAGTCCATGAGTCACAGCTGGATGGGGGACAAAGTGGGACGCGTGTCCCCTAGCTTGCCTGCACAGTTCAGACCACCCTGTCTTCCACAGGGGGGGGGCATCATGTGGGGGGGAAGGACCAGGCACCGCAGGGACAGGAGGGGCAAGGGCAGGCGTGGTGGGTGCAGGGACGGAGAACTCCACCACAGGGGGTGGGGCAGCGCCAAAGGAGGTGGTGAGGATGGCGCTGCAGACGTCAGCAAGGTCCCCTAGCATCTCCCCTGCACCCGAAGGAACCACAAGCCCCAAGGAGGGGGGGGTCATAGGGATGGGTCGCAGCGCTACTGGGGGAGGGTGTGGACAGGGGGGGGCTCAACTCCCCTGGTGGTGTCCTGCCTCCACTGCTTGCGGGGTGGTGCCACACTGGGCTGATGGACATACTGGGCAGGACTGACCCTGTGTCCGACTCTTGGCCAGGAGAGCTGAGGGGAGTGGATTTGGAGGGAGTGGATTTTGCGGAATGCGGACTCCCACTCTGGCTGCGTGACTTACGTTTGCCCCCTGACCCAGTGATTGTGCCTACCTCACCCTGTGTGTGCGTGCCAGGAGGTGTGCGCTTGCCCTGCCCTGCTGGTGTGGTGCCTGTGTCTGGTGGGGTGCGTGCATGCTGACGTCTGGGTGTACGTGGGACAGGCATGGGAGTGGGAAGTGTGGATGGGGCAGGGGTAGGGGTGGGACGTAGTGCTGCAGGAGACCCACTGCTGCAGTCAGTGTCGAGTCTATGGACCTCAGCAAGTTGCGTTGGTCAGACTGTGCGGCTGAAATGCCCTCCAAGTATGCCTCCATCTGGTTCAGCACTTGGCTGTGGCCATGGAGGACATTAAGCGTTGCAGTCTGACCAACCCGCAACTGCCGCAGGATGTCCACAGACTCGGCATTGGTGGCAGCAGTGGAGACAGGGGCAGGGGGTGCGGTGCCTGGCAAGAAGGAGACACGTGGTGACCGAGCACGGCGGGAAGGGACACGAGCAAGTGGGAGGCCGGTGATCGGAATGGAGGGGGCAGGTAGTGATGGAGTGCTGGTGTCAGCTGTGGGACCAGCCACCGCCCCCTCGGATTGCTCAGCCTCGGACCCGTCTGCGTCATAGTCGCTGGTGGTGTGACTGGACAGGTCCTCCGCTGCACTCCCGTCGGCCTCCGTGCCACTCGATGTGCCAGACAGCTCTGCACTGCTGGCACTGGTGCTCGCTCCCTCCACACGGTCCGTGCCAGTGTCTCCCTCGGTGTCCCCCGACGATGCTGTGGGCAAGATGAAGAGACAGAAAATAATCAGACACCTGTATACATATGTCGCATGAGTAGAATCCACATAGGTCACAGTGCAATTCCTGAAAAGCAACATGAGTAACATCTACAATACAAGGTACATATGTAGGCCCTGCAACACACAGTTGGTTGACCCACCATGCCACTGACCAACTATGGAGAGCACGACACAAAAGCAAATAACATGATATGGATTAGGACAGAGGAGCCAGGCACTGGGGACAATCCAGCACAGCATCTGCGGCACACAGCGTTGGCGTAAAAAGGGATGAGCTGGAACCATGTCTATTAACTGTAGGCACATGCTGCAAAGGTAATACTTAAAAACATGCCCAACATTAATGGGTCACTGCACCTTGAGTGTATGTCCAGACAAACATCACACACTGGCCAGACCTAGCAAGGAGACTCCAGGTTTAGATATGTAGGCCTTGCCCGCTCTAACCACCCCCTACATGAGACAATTTTTTGAGACACAGGAAGCACTTACATCTCTTAGTGTGGTAAATATTTAAATTACCTGTACTATTTTTTATGCGGTAAAGTCTAGTAAGAATAACTCAGTCAAAATAAGAGGCAGAATCCGTGGTATTAGAGGTTCTGAAAAGGGCTTTATTCCTTACAAAGGAATTATAGTTCGAACCAGGCAATCTTATTCCATCACCACGAAGGTTCAGGAAGGGATAGGCAATACATTATTGACAAGTAACAATATATATATGAAAAGCATTGCATTAAGACAGATGCAGGAGGCGTAACAGCTGATAATACAGATAAGAATACACATACGTAATGAAAATGGGCGTAATAACAGGCGTATACTAGAAACGTCGTTTAAAATGATGTCACAAGTGGGTGGATCCATAAGAGAATCCTGCAGTGTCAGCAGAAATGTTTGGCAGAGATGCGCGCGCAGCTGCATGACGTGTGATTGACGTGCAACTAGAGGGTGAAGGGGAATTGACATTTAGCTCTACATGTGGAGACAGAAGTCTGGGGGGTCAGGTCAACCTAATCCCAAATCGTATCTAATATCTTTGTTTAAGGAACTGTTTTATCCAAAAGGAAAGGTCTCTCGGACGGAATCTATTCTATACTGACTGTTAGTGCATGTACAAGCGTCTATGTGTCTACATGGGATGCGAGGGGGCAGGAATCTTCCATGGTAACAGGGGCTATGAATTACTTGCATAAAGACAGCGAGGCCGAGCTTTTTGCTCGGTAGCTGGAAGGATGTTTATCTAAAACTACTAGACAGGAATGCATTGGATGAGGAGCGGAGCAGATAACTTGAAGGCTGAATACAGTTTTTGGCAGGCAACAGGCCGCGTCAGGCACCGTTGGCCGCGCAGGGAGTAGGACAAAGTTCATGGATACGGATGCAGGTCCAAGCTGGAGCATTTCAGAGGCAGAAGCAGGGAAAGGCTTGATGGCAGAATTCAGGGCCTGCTCGCCTGAACTGTAAAACGTGAAAAGTGAACCATATAAAGTCGGTGGCCAATCATACTTAGGAATGGAATATTCGACCCATTCATGGCGGATCTGAAAGAGGACATGTTGATGTTGGACGCACATGTATTTGCGTCTTCATAGCTGGAACTGGAGGGAACATACATGTACTTGTAGCATGTACATGGAGCCGTTGGGGTCTAAGATAGGGGACACAATTGACCATAAAAATTCATATTTCCTCATTCCCTCCTTGTCCCCTACGGACCCTTATGAAATATCCATCTTCATCAATCCATCAATCTGTTCATATAGCATCATTTGTTCTTCTTTCTTCTTCCGGGATCTTGAATGAAAATTCGAAGGCGGGATACACGATGTGGCACACAGACCACAAATCGCTGGCCCACATTGTAGACACAAGCAGCAACTGAATAGAATGAGAAAGCCAATACCTAGGAAGGATAGGATCCTCCATCCCCAGGCTGACAACACGCTCCAGAACCAACCGGACCAAGTCCAGGTGCCTGGATTCTGGTGTATCTGGCTTACGATCTTATGAAGTCGAGTTATGGCTTTATATACTGACGGCGCGTTTTCTGGTATGAAAACACAGCAACTTGATCCGATGACCCTACAAGCTCTGCCCCTATCGGCCAGGATGACGTCAAGGACAAGACGATTTTGAAGAACAACAATCCGCATCGCAGACTGCTCCTCTGTTAAGTTGCCTAAGGCGGAAGTAGTTTCATTCACTACTGCTTCAAGGGTTCTAGTTAATCTACGTATCAACTTACTATTAGTGACTGTACCTATGTAGGGAAAGAAACCTTTATTGAAATCTGTATATTGCTCCCATGCTGTTTCAGTGTAGTCGACAATCGGGAGATCTCTCTGCTGTCTATTGTGTACTAAATGGGTATTCCTATGGTAATCAGGCGGGGCTAGGAAAACAGGTGGCAGAAGGAATGCAATGTAACAGGTACCATCCCAATCTAGGGGTAGGCGCATGTATGCGGTGTGACCACAGATGAAGTAGGAGTGACGAGAAGCTCTAAATGTAGACTTGCCTTTATCACTGAATTCTATTACAGTGGTACATTTACTATGGCCCATGTGTATTGAACCATTCTTTCTTACACATAATTCGCCTCTAACTGGAAATACCGACATAGCGGGCAAGATTGGTGTAGCTTCGGATTCAACATTCAGGATCATGAGATTAAGTGTAAAGTTACCTAATCCATATACTTCATTTTCTAGATCAGTTCCTGTTCTTTTGGGAAGTCCCTCCTTGTTAGGGTAGCAGACTTTAAGTAAAACTAGGTTCAGGTTTCCCCAAACCCAGTTGTCTTGGTAAACTACTGAATTTGAATCTAGGGAATTAATCAAACTAAACCATGCTCCACAGGAGCCATTGTGTGTGAATGGATACGGAAAGAGAGGCAGAACTCCCTTGTATTTCTGATAGGGAGGGAGTCGGCCACATATCCAACAATTTGTAGCATTGCTGGTCTGATGAGAATGATGTAACATACTAATGAATGTGTTGTTGCGCAGCGCAAATCTATAGGACAACTCATGCGGGGGTAATTCGCTAAAAGAATGTTCGGCAGTAGCATTGAAAGCACGTTTGGAAATAGGGTAATACATGTGTAATAATATACTGGCAATGATAATCAGAAGACTTAGAAAAAACATAATTAACAATGTCACTATGCAGTGACTACGAAGTGATTTACAGTACGCATGTTTCTTGAGCTCTTTCTGTCTATTTCTCTCTCTATTTCGGTCTAGAGGATACATGTCAGAGACAAATTCAACCGATTCACCTTGGAGAGGACTTAAACAATCAAATTGTCTGACTTGCTAGACCTTAGTTTCAGTTTATAGTTTTCTTTTTCTGTCTTGTCAACCAGGGGGAGTTTTGAGTCAGTCTGTGAGGGAATGCAGGGCTGATAATTCAAGTCGGATGATAGTCCATGAAATTTTTTGATATGGCTCGAGTGCAACCACCCTCTACGTCCCTCAATCTTCACAGCTGTCCTTGTGGTCAATAAGACGAGTTTAGGCGACTGCCAGCGAGGCTCCAGCGGGTTCCTTCTGTCGAAGTTCCTTATAAGTACAAGATCTCCCGGAACCACGTCATGGGGCTTCACCTCAGTGTTATCGGGAAAAGCTGCAGCTACCTGTGAACGACAAGATTGTAGTGCAGACATCAAGGAAGCCAGGTAATCTGTCAGCATATTACAATCAACATCAGTTATTTTACGGGGTATAGGCGTCCCCCACATATTTGGTGGGCTACCGAAGATCACCTCATACGGGGATAGCCCTGTTCGAGAGTGTTCTACCATTCTCATGTAAAAGAGCGCAACTGGTAAAGCTACTATCCAGTCGACACCTTTTTCTCTACATACTTTGGACAGTCTAATTTTCAAAGTTTGATTATGCCGCTCCACGAGACCTGCTGCCTCGGGATGTCGGACACAGTGGAATTTCCATTGATAGCCTAACAGAAGTGAAACATGTTTCATTAGCTCGGATGAGAACGGTTGGCCATTATCTGAGTACACGACACGGGGCAAACCATACCGTGGGAAGAATTCTCGAACTAACTGTTTGGCAGTAGTCGGGGCAGTGTAATCTGAGACGGGATACGCCTCTGTCCACCGGGAAAGAGCGCATACAACTACGAGGACATATTTGAATCCTCGACATCGTTCCATCTGGATATAATCCATCTGGAGGACTTCAAAAGGGTGATCGGGAGGTTGAAATCCACCTTGTTCTACAGGTACGCCTTTTCCTGGATTGAACTGACAACAAATCATGCAGGTACGTACTTTCTGTTTAGCTGCTGCTCGCAAGTGTTTATTGAACCAAATGTGTTGAATACTGTCTAGCATAGCTTTCTCTCCTAGGTGCGCTGGACTATGTATTGTGTTAATGATGACTTGAACCATTGAGTCGGGGAGAAACCATATAGATTTTCCCTTCGTCATCCATCCTTGATCCGTTTGGATCCCTCCTAATTCAGTCCATCTCTTTATTTCTTCTGGTGTAGCATGTGTCTGTATGTCAATTACATCAAGGGCGGGATCCTTAACTGTCATGCAGTGTGTTGGTGTCGGAACTATTGTCTTTGTTGTGTCAGTTGGATGAGTCTGATTCTGAGCAGTCTGTTTAGCTGTTCTGTCAGCTAGGTCGTTACCCTTTTTATGACCGTCAGCTGGAACTGACTGGGCAACAAGCATTTTCATTTTCGTGTCTTTCATACGTCTTTGTTCATGTTCTTGTTCTTCTCTAATTCTATTGTGATGATATTGTAACATTTGTAACATCTGTGACGGTGTGTTACCTTGCCAAGTACTCTCGAATTTTAATACTCTATTCTTAACTTGGGGCAGGGAATTTTCAACTAATTTTGTCACAAACAGATGTGGATACGACTCACTACTTGCTTTTATGCCACTATTAATACCAAAACATTTTTCAAATCGGGAATAGAAATCACTAGTGTCTTCATCTTGTTTTTGTTTACAGGCTGAAATTGCACCCCAGTCTTCCTTTTTCGTAGTTAATAAACGTGGTAGTACCTGCACTAATAATCCTGGTAATGCTGTAGTCCTTTCCCCAAGCCCTGAACCTGCAGCTCGGGCCTTTTCTTCGTTTTCTAATGCTGTCCAATCTATCTTTTGGTCTCCCACCTCCCATTCCTTTTCTTTGAGTTTCTCGTAAATACCGGCAGGCAATAAAACTTTCAATATTTTCATGATGTCAGGATAAGTATACTCTCCCATGAGTAACATGTCTTTTATCTCACGGTGGAAACCTGCTGGGTCTTTGTCATGGCTAGGTACTACTTTCTTCATTTCTAATAATTCAATTTTAGTTATGGGCGTGTACACAAACACGCGTTTAAAAGTATTGTCTTCACCTCTGATTGGGTGTACTTCGCGTAAGGGATTCTGTCTGTCTATGTGATACGTTTTTCTTTCCAACTTGGGGGGAACTGAAACATGTTCTGGGCATACGAAGACAATGTACTGGTGTCGATATTCTAGAATTTCTTTAATTAAATCAGTACCTGAACCTCTCCATTTATTCGTGAGTAATTCTATCAGTATATCAGGTAGGGGACCAGGATCGGAGTGTTGGCTTCTATATAATGTAACGAGGTGTTGTATCATGTATATACCAGCTAAACGCTGTTCGTCTGGGGTAAGGTTCAAAAACGTGTGTGCTAACGCATCATCACTGTATTTTTCAGAACTGTCAGCCCATTGTACTGCTGACCTGGCTAATTCTTGTTCATCCATAGAATCGAGCATATGATACCCCCTTCGGTCTCGGAGTAGTTTATCAGCAGCCTGGAATAAGTGTTCAGGGGACTTGGTATTTAGCATAGAGGCTTGAAAATGTCTGTTCCATTCTGGACGTATCGGACGTATCGGATCATTAAAGTATCTGGTATTGTTACAAGGTCTTCCCCTGCCTACATAAGCTATCGTTTCTAATTGTCCTGTGGGCATTTCTGATTCTTCCTCCTCCTCTCCCTCTGATTCAGTTTTGTCTGCCTCCAATCTGGCTTTATGTATTCGTTCTACTTCTTTGCGGATCTTTCGGCACATAGCTACTATACATGTCTGTTTATCATGTTTTCCCTCTGATATATTCTGACCCCATCTGGTAAGTACTTGCATTTCATCCTGATCTACCTCGGACCTATCTCTGTCTCTGATCAAGCAGTTTATGAAGAAGCGTAACAGTAATCTCTGTATATCCACTTTCTGGTATTCCATGGCTTCGTCAATACTTTCAGGGCCTTGCCCTGTTTGGACAAAGCGATATATATTGTCTAAATGTTTAATCATTCCTGGTAGTGTCGTTAAATACATTGAAGCTCGTCGTATACGTAGTGATGATAGCAGCATTCTATCATTTTTACCGGGCACTGGATCATATCTACAATCTACCAGATGTTCCTTAAACATGTCGGACGTTGCTATTTGGGGTGTACGTTGGTTTGCTAAATCTCTAAGAGACGACTTACTTCGTGATGGTGGCGTGGCGAAAATTGCTGCCGCACCTCCTGTCGCACCTTCTGAGGTGCTAAGCATAAAAGGATTTGTGGGATGTAAGGTAGAAACTGTGGATGCAGGAAAAGCGGTGGAAACAGATGGACCTATTGGAATATGCGGAGGAGTTTGTGGTTGCGGAGTTGGGGGCGGATGATCTCGGGGTTGAGCACCATCGACAGGTGGCGTGTGTGGTGGAACATTAACATATTCGGGAGCTACATCGTCTAAATAGGAGGAAAGGAAAATATCTTTTGCGGTCTTGGGATGTGCTTTAATCGGGAGTAATGGGGGTGGCAAATCTTTCGGTATTTCCGGGGTGGCCTTAGGTAAACCTTCGGCCAAAAGAGGATACATACCATTCATAAGAGTGTTTCGTTGTCTGTCTAGTTGCTCTGTTTTTACTCGGATACCTTCCTCAACTAATACGTTTTCTCGGGCTCTATTTGAGTTCTCCCTACTTTTCTCTTCCAGTCTGAGCGCTTTCTCTGTGCGCCTATGCGATTCTTTACGCCATAACTCAATAGCATCTTTCTGTGACTGTCTGGCTTTCTTTTTCCATAATTCTTCTTCTACTCTCATGATGCAATCTGCATCCCATGTCCCAGCTGCGGGCCACCTCTGACTTTCTGCTAGATCCTTGGTGTAGTCCACCCATAAGTCAAGATATAATACGGCATCTAGGCCATGTTTATGATACATAAAATACCCTGGAGTGTCCCTAGGTGGAATGGGAACAGCTTCTTCGAGTACTCCTTTTCTAGTTTTGATCTGTCTTAATTTTGAAAAGAACGGCATCTTTAAACCTTGCTACTTGATTCTTACTTGAACCGGACTTGAACACAATTAATACAATAAATACAATAATGAACACTCATTCATACCACAATTTTTGAACACAGTAAAACATTTAACATTTAACATTTAACATTTAACGAACAATGATAATTAGAAGAAAACTAGTCACTGACATAATACTAATACTAGATAATACTGAATTATATACATGAAC
This sequence comes from Triturus cristatus, assembly GCF_964204655.1. NCBI lineage: Eukaryota > Metazoa > Chordata > Amphibia > Caudata > Salamandridae > Triturus > Triturus cristatus. Next base: position 137,230,199 of record NC_140591.1, on the reverse strand, counting down.
ATACTGGATATACTGCTAAACAGTACAGATACACTGCTAAAACAGTGCAGACCGGATCTGTGTACCCAAACCCGTCAGGACCGGCACAAATTAATGTGCACATCTAACTGCCTCCCCAGCAACGGTACTCACCGGGTAGCACGGAACGGAAGGCCTCGGAACTGAACTGAACTGGACCGGACTGGACTGGACTCGACTCGGAACTTCGGAACCTGGTGGGCCTCTGTATACCTCGGATCTTGCTCTCTCAGCTAGGCTCTGGTCGGGATACTTCGCACTTCTCACCGCCTCGTATGGGTGTTGATCGCAGCCTCAGTCACCCCCGCTTGGCCGGAGGGAGATACAGGAAATCCTGCGGGTACGCGTTGTTGTCCGTCCGGCTGTGGCAGGAGACCGGGCCTGCAACGCACCTCCGGCGCGTGAGATGAGAAAGTGTCCCTGTTCGGGCGCCAATTTATGTGGTAAATATTTAAATTACCTGTACTATTTTTTATGCGGTAAAGTCTAGTAAGAATAACTCAGTCAAAATAAGAGGCAGAATCCGTGGTATTAGAGGTTCTGAAAAGGGCTTTATTCCTTACAAAGGAATTATAGTTCGAACCAGGCAATCTTATTCCATCACCACGAAGGTTCAGGAAGGGATAGGCAATACATTATTGACAAGTAACAATATATATATGAAAAGCATTGCATTAAGACAGATGCAGGAGGCGTAACAGCTGATAATACAGATAAGAATACACATACGTAATGAAAATGGGCGTAATAACAGGCGTATACTAGAAACGTCGTTTAAAATGATGTCACAAGTGGGTGGATCCATAAGAGAATCCTGCAGTGTCAGCAGAAATGTTTGGCAGAGATGCGCGCGCAGCTGCATGACGTGTGATTGACGTGCAACTAGAGGGTGAAGGGGAATTGACATTTAGCTCTACATGTGGAGACAGAAGTCTGGGGGGTCAGGTCAACCTAATCCCAAATCGTATCTAATATCTTTGTTTAAGGAACTGTTTTATCCAAAAGGAAAGGTCTCTCGGACGGAATCTATTCTATACTGACTGTTAGTGCATGTACAAGCGTCTATGTGTCTACATGGGATGCGAGGGGGCAGGAATCTTCCATGGTAACAGGGGCTATGAATTACTTGCATAAAGACAGCGAGGCCGAGCTTTTTGCTCGGTAGCTGGAAGGATGTTTACCTAAAACTACTAGACAGGAATGCATTGGATGAGGAGCGGAGCAGATAACTTGAAGGCTGAATACAGTTTTTGGCAGGCAACAGGCCGCGTCAGGCACCGTTGGCCGCGCAGGGAGTAGGACAAAGTTCATGGATACGGATGCAGGTCCAAGCTGGAGCATTTCAGAGGCAGAAGCAGGGAAAGGCTTGATGGCAGAATTCAGGGCCTGCTCGCCTGAACTGTAAAACGTGAAAAGTGAACCATATAAAGTCGGTGGCCAATCATACTTAGGAATGGAATATTCGACCCATTCATGGCGGATCTGAAAGAGGACATGTTGACGTTGGACGCACATGTATTTGCGTCTTCATAGCTGGAACTGGAGGGAACATACATGTACTTGTAGCATGTACATGGAGCCGTTGGGGTCTAAGATAGGGGACACAATTGACCATAAAAATTCATATTTCCTCACTTAGTCTGGAATAAAAACACATGGCCTGCCCGAAATCCTGATTGGACACAAAAAAACCCTGGTGCGCCGGTACAAATACATCATCTACAAATGGCCATCATCAGACCATTTTACCAAGACACACAGGCACTGGCCCCCGTGAGTATGAACAAGGGACATTTGGTCAGCCTGTACAGTGGACACATGTAGCAGAGTTCACGTAAATACAAATGGTGGCAGGGTACAATGGCACAGAGCACAACCTATGCTGTAGACACGGAGATTGTCGAGATTTTTGGATTACACATATGATACCTAGGAAAAGATGCCCCAGGGGACAGTAGTGGCCACACTACTCCATGGTCCTGAATGGTACTGACTGCAACACAAGCCACCATCCCTGCACTCAGCATATCTCACACTCATGCACATCATGTCACAGGCCACAAAATAGGACATGCATGCTGTAATGCAATACACTTTGAGACACACTCCTATGTCTGGACTCAGCATCAGTGCCAACTGACATGGACCCCACAAGTACTGAACTGGACAGGGCACAGGCAAGGTCCCAAAACCTGTTACACACCACCCCCACACATGAAGCTGCAAGCATTGGGCACATCGATAAACTGGCAGCCTAGATAACCTTGTGCAAGTGTGACTACACACAGACCAGGGTACACATGGCAAGGAGGGGAAGGGAGGAAGGACAGCACCGCTACACTTTGGGGACCAGGAACTGCACTGCACATGTAAACCCTGGCAGTGTATCCATGCAACTGTGCACTTACAAATGCTGGTGACACACAACAAACACACATGTACCTACCCCCTTCCTGCTGCTGCTTTTCCTGTAAGCACCTGTCCATGTCAGGGAAGACGACCGCCAGCACACGCTTGTGGATGTGGGTCAGACGGCGGCGCCCATGGTTCTTTTGGCTCACAGGTGAGTCCCCCAGCAGGACCCGTGCGATCCTCCGCGTCCAGCACCGGATATCCTGCCAGCGTTTCCTCACCTGGGCTAGGCGCCGCTTCCGATCATCGGTCTGCCTCACGGCACTGACGGCGTCCTTCCAGATCTGCTCCTTGGCACAGGCGCTTACCTGTGAGGAAGAAAAAGTGAGACAACATCAATACACCTGTGACATGTCACAGAGACACACATTAGGACAATTTGGCTGGTTTTAACAGGGCATAGAATGCATGAAACTCATTACACCTGTGTCATAGGGACATTTTCCTCTGTGGAAGGCAAAATGCACTAGGTGGCATTGTAGAGTACACAGGTGGCATGAGGGGTACGACACAATCAATCATCCAGGCTCACACTGTGCATCACAAGCGACACCAGGATTATGTGCAGCATCTCAAAGCAGTCACATGCCACAGGCCACTGAGGCGCCCTCAGCAGAGTACACAGACACACACAGCCACAGGACAATCACCTGCCATTGCCGACTGCAGCTACACACCTCACTCTGCACATGTGCCACTAGACTGGGGGGTGTCACAGGTGTGGGGCTGGCCCATCACCGCAGACACACAGCACTGCTCCCTGCTCACATCAGATGGGCAGGGTATATCCATCCCTCATGCAGCTGGGGTGCTACACTCCACATATGCACTCACCCACATGACAGGGGACTTACACACACCCACCAATGTCCAGGGGACAAACACAGCATTTGTACACTCTCAGCACAGGTACACTGAACAAACACACATCTGTGGGTACTGCCACCTGTCACACTGAGGGGAGCACAGATTCACATTAGGACTGTAGTAACAACATACCCAGGAGGATTAGACAGGCAGAATGTGTAATGCCACATGCAGTGATTGTCACAGTACACACAATGCAAGTGAGGAGAGCAGACATGCACCACAGCCTGCTCTGGCTGGGAGACATTAGGCATTTCCCCACCTGGGACCCACCCTACAGTACATTGCATGTGTGTTACACCTGGACACAATGGCAGAAGTCACAGTCACAAAAAAGGGGCACAGTCTTTGCTAGTGGACTCAGCACTCACCTGAACCCCTGGTCGACCATACAGCATGGGGTACTGTGGGAGGATCACATCCGGCAGGGCTTGGTTCTCCTCGTGGGTGAAAGGCTGGGCCCTCTCCACAGACCTGGACATGGTGCCAGAGGAATCACGAACAGCAGCAGCAGTGGTGTGGAATCAAAGGTTGTGCAGGCAAGTGCTCTCTCATGGGACCTGGCTGCCTTATATCTGCCTAGCTGCCCTGTTTCATTCACAGGAGTACAGAGTGATTGGTCACTCACATTTGCATCCTATGTTTCCTCCAATCACTTTAAACCTACCACAGTCATTGCCTTAGCATTTTTTTTTAATTGAGCATGATGTCAACTCTACAACCACTTTGCAACAATGTAGATTCTTTCAAACCGACTTTAGCTGGGCAACTGATGAAAAAATTCAAACTTGAAACTCGGTCTCCATGACAACCAGCATGCATGTAGGGCTTTATACTTGTCCCTCATGTGTCCCCTATGTAATTTGGACATTCACACACAGGTACGGTGAGTTCCAGGGCCCTAGGGAACCCAAAAGCATTGAAACGGCCCGTACACGCGTGTGTACGGGGCGTATCACTATGGGTACGCATACGCGAGCAAAGCCATAGTGAAACGGCCCGTACACGCGTGTGTACGGGGCGTATCACTATGGGTACGCATACGCGAGCAAAGCCATAGTGAAACGGCTCGTACACGCGTGTGTACGGGGCGTATCACTCTGGGTACGCATACGCGAGCAAAGCCATAGTGAAACGGCCCGTACACGCGTGTGTACGGGGCGTATCACTATGGGTACGCATACGCGAGCACACCCATAGTGAAACGGCCCGTACACGCGTGTGTACGAGCCGTTTCACTCTGGCTTTGCTCGCGTATGCGTACCCATCCTGATACACCCCGTACACGCGCGTGTACGAGCCGTTTCACTATGGCTTTGCCCGCGTATGCGTACCCATAGTGATACGCCCCGTACACACGCGTGTACGGGCCGTTTCACTATGGGTAGGCCTACGGCAGCACTCCCATAGTGATGGGGAACGTACACACGCCCTCAGAGCGCATGTACGGTGCATTTCACACCTGACAGTGGTGACAGGCAGCACACAGAAAGGAATAGAGCTGACATACTTGTCCAAGGCTGGACATCAAGGCATTGTCTGTGCAGTACTACATGTGTGGGGCACAGGTGTGTCAGGCTGTAATGTGGCACATTACTCCTGAGTTGTGAAGGCAATAGATGTATGATGAGATGTATACAGATGTCATGTGTGATGGTGGACTGTGTGCCAGACATCCCCTTCACTCCTTTGACATGTGTGCATGTAGTACAGAACACTTGTGAAAAGCGGCACAGCCATGGCACAGTCAACAACACACGCAACTGTCCCCTGATGCCAGCTACAGGGGTTTTCACTCCTGACATGTGACTACCCGCGTTGCACGATGTGACTATGTCATGTATGTGTCGTGTGTTGCCATTAGCTTGCTGTAGGTGTTTGGTCAAATGCATCTGCAGTTGCTGCAACCAACATGTGTCTGTGTGTAGATGGCCATGGCACAGTGTTACGCATACCAGGCCACATGTGGAATCCGACGTAAGGTGTGTGTGTATGCGTCGACACGGAGTTTCAAAACAAGGACATATCTGCATCCTCTCAATGTATGTGGGATATTTCTTGAAATGTAATCCTTCATGGCAAGGTGTGTGGTCTGTCCTTTTTCTATGACATGTGACCTGTGCCTCTAGTGTTCCGCAACTGGTCTGTACAATAAACATCCTTCCTCTGCACATATTTGGTTGTCTGTAACTCCTGCAATGCGTCTGCCTGCTCACTTACACTGGCCCACAGCTAGTTTCATGGCATGGCATTATGAGGTTGAGAATAAACGTTTGGAGCTGTCTCTTGGTAGGAGTGTCACATGGCTGGCAAACGTGTCCAGGGCATATTGCACAGACCTGACTCTGTCTGTAGCATATGTGTATTGCCTGTTGACCATGTGCTCAGTACATTGACATTGGTGGTGTACTGGACTCACTCTTCGTTGTCCCTTCCAATTCACTGCAGGGCTCCGCCTCTCCCTCAAGCAATTCCGGACTTGGCAGATATGAGGGAAAATGACTGTATACGCCGCTACCGCTTCCCCCAACGTTTGATTGACGACTTGACGACACGGCTGGCAGCACACCTCCAACCGCTACACAGGTATCCTGGTGCACTGACAACCAAGGTGAAGGTGATGGCAGCCCTACATTTCTTGGCCACGGGTACCTTTCAACATACCATTGCCCATGTGGGTGGGATGTCCCAAACCATGTTAAGCCGTGTTCTGCATGATTTTTTAGAGGCCATGTTGGAGCACCTTGATGAGTTCATAAAATTCCCAACTCCTGAGCAGTTGACAGCTGTCAAGCGTGAGTTCTATGCCCTGGGTGGGATGCCCCATGTCATTGGGTCCATAGATGGAACACATATGGCTTTGGTACCACCACAGGCACAGGAGGTAGCCTTCCGTAACCGCAAGCATTACCACTCCATTAATGCCCTTGCGGTGTGTCTTGCCAACATGGTGATTTCACATGTCTCGTTTTCCAGGATCAGCACACGATGCGTACATCATGAGGCGTAGCAGGGTGCCTGAAATGATTCTGCAGCTGCCGAAACGAACGAGCATGTATTGTTGGTGGGTATACTCTGGCAGTCCTGTATTTAACGTCATCTTCCTGTCTTACTGCTTCTCCTGACCCACTGTTGTCCATGATGTTTCCATGTAGGGGACGCTGGCTATCCCAACATGCCATGGCTGATCACGCCTCTCCGCAACCCCCGCACGGCTGCCGATCACCGCTACAACAACGCCCATGGGCGGACCAGGCGAGTGATAGAGAGGACGTTTGGCCTCCTGAAGAGCCGATTCCGTTTCCTCCACATGACCGGTGGCGCACTCCCATATGCACCGGTGAAGGTCTGCAAGATATTCCTCGTGTGCTGCATGCTGCACAACATGGCAGTGGAGAAAGCTGTGCCACTCATCTTGGATCCAGATGAGCAGGACCATCCACCCGTGGAGGATGAAGGGCTTGGGCACGAGGCAAGTGATGTGGAGGAGGAGGATGCGGCAGAGGACATGCGGAGTCGGCTCATACGCGACTTCTTTGCTTAGTGGTGAGTTCCAGTGTCTGAGTGTGCACGCATTGGGCTGTGTCTGGCATGTTTTGCAATGTGTGTGTCCATCTGCATGTCTTCAAAGTGAGTCTGAGGTGTGTTTGGATGTGTCATTCTAGTGATGGTGCAATAGAAGAATGTTTTTCCAGAGTCATCATTGTCACCTAGCATGTTGACAACCTAATACGTGTCGAGTACATGCACATGCATGCGGATGTACTTCATTTGGCTGACTTCTGGTGTGTCTCCCATCCACAGGTACTTGCGCATGCTGTCTGCTGGTGGCATCGTTGTGCTCCTGCTATTCCTCATGAACACAGCAACATGTGCTGAATCAGCGTTACATGCACGGACAAGTTTGAAAATCTCCTTCGGGTAAGGGATGCAGCACGTCTTTTTGGGAGTGGTATTTGTTTTGAATGTGTGTGCACTGCTCCTGTTCATGTTTGGTTACTTAGCATACACGTAGAATCACCATGGGGCACATGACCTGGAGCAGAATTCACCTGAATTGATGGTCAGACTTGGTGACAGTCATCTGTAATGGGATTGTGATGGAGCCATCAATGTGTGTAACACTGGCCTCGGAAACATACGGGTTGCACCGGGTTGACATGGTGTGTGAATTCCCCATTAGGGGCTCAATGGTGTATAGCAGGCTCTCCGTGAGCAGCAGGGGGTGTTTAGCTGTAACCCGTCACTTGAGTGCCAGTGCCATGGATTTCCAGCATCGGTGGTGCTAAGGGGGGTGCCAGTGTTGGTCCCACGTGTTCATCCACATGACCTGTGTATGTGTTGACAGAGTTGCATTAGCATTCCGACACACATGAGTAATAAAGGTGTCCCTCTGCCTCCAAGGTGCCTCATCTCTGTCAATGGTGGTCTGTTGCCACTGTGCATGCGGCATGTCTGGCATTGTTCTCAGAGATGGTGCATATGAGTCTATGTGTAGCGTAGCAAGATGCAAGCTGTTTGTCAGGGATTAGATTCTGTATTGTGCATGATGTCCATGGCTGTGTAGGTTTTGTGGCATTTCAGTCTCCACGACGGCCACTGTGCTGCATGTGAATCCATTGTGTGTGTGTGTGCCATGTTGAACCAGACATTCCTTCCTTGACATACACCTTTTGCATGGTTCCTTCCTGGGATCCTTGTCGTTGTGTGCTACTTGTGGCATTGTTTCCTTGACATGGCGCATGCTGCTGCAGGCCCTGCTGCAAGGGCACCCAGTGTCCACGCAAACGAGCTGGTGTCCATCATGGATTGCTTGCTGACTATGCTGATCAGCAGCATCTGTGCCTCATGCGGCAGCACACTCTGCATTGTGCACAAGATCCCCAGTTCCATCCACCTCAAGGCAAGAGGGAGACCATCCCCCAGGTCAACTATGGCATCCGTGTCTACTCCTACCCTGCACTCTACGGACATGTGCGTTCGTAATCCCATGTTACTTGTCCACATCCAGGGTGCATCTGCACAGCTCAGCTACTACATCCGGCGACCAGGCCACATCAACGTCCAACAGAGATGGGGGGAGTGGATCACTGCCAGCTGCAGGATGACCTTCTCAATCCATGCACACACTCAGGATGCAGCCCACACCCACAACACAACCTTGTGGCACTGTGATCCAACACCCAATTGTGCCACCTCCATGCATCCAACCTTGGCTGGCCCACCATTCTCCACATCCACCTGACTCAAGCATGCAGGACATGGTTCTGCCATGTGTCTACACATACCTGGGACTCCAACCCCAGGACACTCCACATGATCCCTGACCTCTGCGAATGACTGTTGCTCTTCTAAATAGGTCTGTGGGCACAGTTGTGCGGGCACCCCCTCATCTGGTTGGGCCCATCACGGGTCAGTATGGTGCTCCATGTCTGTCTTGGATGGTACGTTGTGACCCATGTGTGTCCTGTGCCAGACTCAGACCCCAGGGTATGGTGGTTCGGAGTTAATTCAGAAATCAGGCATGGTTTGACTTTACAACACACACATGTAGTGGAATAATACAAAATGACGGCATCACCTTGTGATTGTGATGAATTTTATTAGTGCTGGGGTACGTGTTTGGGGGGGTGACAAGAGGTGTTTGGCGGGAGTGTAGAATCCAAAGTTCACAGGGGGAGTTGGTGTCCTTGCCATTGACAGTCATCAGAGTCTGTGCCACAGTCTTTGTCAACATTGGTCAGACAGTGACCAGCAAGGCCATGTGGCAGAGAATGTCCTTTGCTGCTGTGCTGCTGTTGGGCCATAGGGCCAGGTGCCAGGCCAGGTGACCTGGGAGATGGTGATGTTCCGCTGACTCTCACGGTCTTTTGCGTGGACGACCCACCTTCCTGCGGGGACCCTCAGACGCCTGGCTTGACGGTGCAAGGGACGCTCCGTCAGATGAATCCTCCTCCTCCTCCCTCACTGTGTGTGGTGCTGCTCTACGCCTGGTGGCACAGGGAGGGTTTGCCAGGCTTTGGGCGATCTGACGGAGGGATTGGCTCAGGTCCCTCTGCACCGCCAAGTGCTCTGCATGTCTTGCCTCCATCCTGGCATGATGCTCAACCTGCAGGGCCTTCATCTCATTAAGGGTCTCCACTACCTGGGCGATGCCTCTGGAGTCACGCCGGTATGCGTCCAGGATGGTTCTGACGTGTGCCATAGCCGGGTCCTGGGCTGGCTGGTCAGGCTCGCGCCTCCGCCGTCCTCCACTCCCACCACCCCTGCCCACTTGCGCCTGGCCTGCCGTTGTGGGCACATTGGGTCTCCGGGACCCCTGAGGGATGGCATTTGCGGTGTCACCTGCCTCCTCCTGGGTGCCCGGAGAACCTTGTCCCTCCTGGACAGACTGGCTGCGTGGTTGTGTGCGGGCAGGGCTCCTGGGTGTCTCCTGGGATGTGGCAGGAATGGAGGGGGGGGTTGGCACAGTTGTACCTGACGCAGGTGCTGCAGGTGGATGGACACCAGAGGGGCCAGGTTGGTCTGGGTCATCCACGGAGTGGTGAGAGTCGTCGCTGCCGGTGGGGTCCTCTTCATGCAGAGCCTGGTCCTGTGAGTCTTCCCCCCCAGTGTTGGGGGGAGATGGATGACGTTGACCTGTGTGTGAGAGAGACAGTGTTAATTGTGTCACATGCGACATCCATGTTTCATTCTTTTATGAATTGGCACAGTTCCTCTGGGTGGTTGGATTTGGCTAGCATTCCTCACACAGTGCACTTGTGCATGGGTATGTCCCTTGGCCACAGCTGTCGACACTTTACCTATGTGTGACACAATCTTAGTTGATGCATCTTTTGTCAGCAGTGTAGTGAGCGGGCGTAGCAAGCCATGCAGAGCCGCCTTACGTGTTGCACTGTACGTGGCCAAATGGTGTATTTTCCATGCTATTTGAGAATGCAGGTAGGTAACTTAACAGTTTGTGACAGGGTTCTGACGAACACAGTGGGTAGGTATACTGGGTGTAAGGTTCTGTTTGTGCCTGCAGCACGGATGTACTCGTGCACAGATTGACACATGGCCTAGTGTTTATCAAAGGTTGAAGGGGGTTAAGGCACTGCGACACCTTGTCTACATGCACACAGTCCACCTGCTGACGAGCGGACATGGCCACACCACCCAAGGGTGATTTCGTCTCGCTCTGTCTCCCTTTCTCCCTCCCTCTGTCAGCCTCCTCCCTCTGTCCGTCTCCCTCTGTCTCCCTTGCTCCCTCCCTCTATCAGCCTCCTCCCTCTGTCCGTCTCCCTTTCTCCCTCCCTCTGTCAGCCTCCTCCCTCTGTCCGTCTCCCTTTCTCCCTCCCTCTGTCAGCCTCCTCCCACTGTCCGTCTCCCTCTGTCTCCCTTTCTCCCTCCCTCTGTCAGCCTCCTCCCTCTGTCCATCTCCCTTTCTCCCTCCCTCTGTCAGCCTCCTCCCACTGTCCGTCTCCCTCTGTCTCCCCTTCTCCCTCCCTCTGTGAGCCTCCTCCCTCCCTCTGTCTGTCTCCCTGTGTCCACCTCTGTCTCTGTCCCTCTCTCTGCCCCTCTCCCTCCCTCTGTGTGTCACCCTCTGTCACCTCAGCCCAGCTTCTTGGGCACACACAGTTTGCAGGTCTTGCAAAGGCTATTGGCTTGTTCATGTGGGTTTGTTTCTTCTCTGCGGGCACCCATTGGGCGGAGTGTCTGAGTCTGCGCTGCTGCTGTGGCGGTGTGTGCTGACACTCTTTCACTGTGCTGCGTCTTGATTGGCTGCTGTTATGTGCTAATTGTGCCTTCATACCATGTCGTCCTGCAACGCGGCCACCATTAGTAGGCAAAACTGTACTGTGTGGGGACACACTGTTTGTATGGCTGTGCCCTTAGCCATATGGGCTGAGGGCATTGTTGTGTGCTTCAGAGTTGCACTATGTTAGTTTTGAGGCCCACCCTCCCGGCATCAGGGACATCCTGTCTTGTGTAGGTGTTTTGTGTGGCCTGTGACTTGGCATGGCCTTGCTTGGGGCATGGGGCATGGAGGTGCTAGTGGCATGTGTGTTTTTGGAGTGTGGTTGTGTCCGGTGCTGGCTTTGGGGGGGTTGCGTGAATGATTGGTATTTGGGTTGTATATGGCGTTCCCCCCATGTGAGGTGAGTTGTTTGTGTACTCACCAGGCTCTCGGACTCCCCCTAGTCCGTCTACTATCAACGGCGGCAGCGTGGCCATCACCTTCTCCTCCCAGGGATGGTAGTGTATCGGTCTGCGGGGCGGCCCTCCTCCAGTGATGTTGGCCTGGTTGTGCTCGTCCGGCATTTTGCGGCGGACCGCCCTCCGCAGATTGTACCACCTGGCTTGGCACTCATGCCTGGTCCTTCTGGTGGACCCAACAGCATTCACGGAATTGACTATCCTCTCCCACATGGCAGTTTTTTCTGATATGCTGGTCCGTCTGATCAATGTTCCGAAGAGCTGTGGCTCGACTCTGATGATTTCGTCGACAAGGGACTCCAGCTCGTCCTTTGTGAACTTTGGATTCTTGTTGGTGGGCATGGTGTGGGGTGTGGGTGTGGATGGTTGTGGGGGTGTGGGTGTGGATGGTTGTGGGTGTGTGAGTGTGGTTGTGAAGGTGTGTGTGTGAATGTGATGAGGGGGTGTTTGTGATGGTGGTTGTGTGAAGGAGTGCAAGTGTAAGGTGTGTTGATGGCTGAAGTATGGTGCAGTGCGTTGTCTCTGGGGTCTGGCAGCAGTGGATCTGTTGCAAAGGATCATTGTTTGTGTGTGTTGGGCCTTTTTATTGGTCCATTTGTGGGTGTGGCTGTGTTTGAAATTTGGGTGGGTGTGTTATAAGGAGTGGTAGTGGTTTGGACCTCTGTTTAGCTGTTTGTCAGTTGCAGGTCAGTGTATAGGATGTATTTGGCCTTGTTGGATATGTTTTGTGGTGTTGTGTGCCTCAGATTGACTGTCCTTCTGTTTTTTTGGTTGGTTCTGGTTCAGTAGGAGTGTTTTTTGCATCTGTACGGTGCGTACATGGGCCATGTTGTTGTACAGTGCTGTCCTTTGCTATGGCTTAGTACGACTCGTACATGCCCGATGTTGGGTGAGGGTGCTGGTGTGTGGGCCTGGGGTAGGGTGCGTACGAACACGGGCAGGGTGTTGGTCCGCACCGTCCATCGGTGGTGGTGTTTCGCACGGTACATACAAGGGGGGCTGGGTGTAGGGTCCGTAAATACACTGGTGGGGGTACGGCCCGTACATACACTGGTGGGGTGGGAGTACGGTCCGTACATACACTGGTGGGGTGTGGGTACGGTCCGTACATACACTGTTGGGGTGGGGGTACGCTCCATACGTACGCGGGTGTGGGTACGGTCCGTACATACACTGGTGGGGTGTGGGTACGGTCCGTACATACACTGTTGGGGTGGGGGTATGCTCCATACGTACGCGGGTGTGGGTACGGTCCGTACATACACTGGTGGGGTGGGGGTACGCTCCATTCATGCACGGGTGGCGGTACGGTCCGTACATACACTGGTGGGCTGTGGGTACGGTCCGTACATACACTGTTGGGGTGGGGGTACGCTCAATACATGCACTGTTGGGGTGGGGGTACGCTCCATATGTACGCGGGTGTGGGTACGGTCTGTACATCCACTGTTGGGGTGGGGGTACGCTCCATATGTACGCGGGTGTGGGTACGGTCCGTACATACATGGGTGGGGTGCGGGTACGGTCCGTACGTACACTGTTGGGGTGGGGGTACGCTCCATACGTGTGCGGGTGTCAGTTCGGTCCGTACATACACTGGTGGGGTGGGGTACGCTCCATTCATGCACGGGTGGCGGTACGTTCCGTACATGAACTGGTGGGGTGGGGGTACGGTCCGTACATACATGGGTGGGGTGGGGGTACGCTCCATATGTACGCGGGTGTGGGTACGGTCCGTACATACATGGGTGGGGGTACGGTCTGTACATACACTGGTGGGGTGGGGGTACGCTCCATACGTACGCGGGTGTGGGTACGGTCCGTACATACACTGGTGGGGTGGGGGTACGGTCCGTACATACACGGGTGGGGGTACGGTCCGTACATACACTGGTGGGGTGGGGGTATGCTCCATTCATGCACGGGTGGCGGTACGGTCCGTACATGAACTGGTGAGGTGTGGGTGCGGTCCGTACATGAACTGGTGGGGTGGGGGTACGGTCCGTACATACACGGGTGGGGGTTGGACGCGTACATCCGCGGCCGGGGGGCATTTTGCACGTACATGCGGGGTCTGTGGTGGGGTGTTGTGGTACGCGTATGCGGGCACGTGTCTCCAAGCTTGCTATGGGTGTTCGGTCCGCACAGTGTTTTTTGCATACAGTTGTGAATTCGGAAGGACGGGAGTGATCGTACTTGTGCGGTCGGACTTCATTTATCCGATTCGTACGGTAAATCGTCCGGGGATGTGTCGGACACAATTTCCGACCCGAGGACGTGTGGGGGACTTTTCCGGATGTGATTCGTATGGAGTTTTTCCCATGCGAATCGTACTTGCCAGTTTGTACGGTACTTGGGCGACTCGGACGGAAAAAAATACGGATGCGAGTCGTACGGGAATTTTTTTTTCTGAATCGGAATCGGCACCATTATGTTTTAACATATATATATATAAATAAATAAATAAATATATATATATATATATATATATATATATATAGTTAAAAATAGTACATCTTAAATATTTTAACATATAATATTAATCTAATGTAAATAAAATTTGTTAAAGTAATATTTAAATATATGTATATGTGTATGTTTATTTGCACATATATCATGTAAAACTATTTTACACAATATTATTTGTAATGTATATTATATTTTTTTACATTTACAAATATAACATATATATTTACATACACATGAAAATAAATTAGAAATAAACTACAAAAACATTTAAGATATTGCCAATTCAATTATACATAAAAGGCTACCAGTAAATAAAAATATGTTTTACTAAAACTATCTTCAAAATTACATACATTTTCATATATTAAAAATATAAAATTAAATATGTAAGCACATAATACTATATATTTAAACAATTTTAACACAGCTAGTAAGCTCTAGAAAAAATAAATAAACTAATTCCACTCCAATCCATACACTAGTAGGGAAAGTATTGGACTCAGGAGGGGTAAAATCTACTATTCCGATTCCAGTCCGCGCAACAGTAGGGAAAGCGTTGGCAATCGGTGGGCTAAAGTTTACTATTCCCACTCCAATAGGTGCAACAGTAAAGAAAGAGTTGGACTCAGGCGGGGTAAAATTTACTATTACCACTCCAATAGGTGCAACAGAAAGGAAAGCAATGGACAACGTAGGGGTACGTCTTACTATTCCCATTCCAGTAGATGCAACAGTAGGGTAAGAATTGGACTCTGGAGAGGTAAAATATACTATTTCCACTCCAGTCTGTTCAACAATAACAAAAGAGTTGGACTTCAGAGGGGTACAATAATATTCCCACTCTAGTCTGTACAACCGTATGGAAAGCGTTGGACTCCGGAAGGGAACATTTTCCTATTCCCTCTCCAGTCTGTGCAACAGTAGAGAGAGTAGTTCACCTCAAACGAATAACATATTTTTACAACTCTATAAAATAACTAGAAATATAACATTCTAGATATAAAAACGACATGTCTAAATCTTAACAAAGTACATAATTATTGCATTTTCTAATTATTATTAATTAAAACAAATATTATTAATTTGATTGAAATACCACACTATATGCTGAGAAACATCACAGCCAACAATTAAAATGCAATTGAAGTAAAACAAGTTTACCACAATTAACATATTAAGTAATAAGTAAAACAAATACTAATAAATGATTAAATATTTTTAATTCAGTATTACTTAAATAACTTGCCACTCTATTCTCCTACAAAAACAACAAAACACACCTAATATATAACATATAAAAATAAATCAATTACTTTTACAAAAGTATAAATGCATTTAATTTTTCTATTACAATTAATAATTAATCAGCAATTACTTATTAGTTGATTAACTTCCAACCTTATTCCTCTATGAACTAATGAACACACACGTAAAATATAACATATTTAATATGATGATTTCACAATTTACACAGTTATGAATTAAGTTGTAAACATTAACAATAATTATACAAGCAATTTATAACATATACAATTAAATAATATGCTAAAATACATAGAGATAAATTAAAAGACAATATCTTTTACATCAATATTTTTGTAAACGATCTTAGCAAAATAGATATTTTTGACATCAATATTACTTACCTTAGAAAATGTATATTCTCGTCAATGATATTCCTGCATCACGGTATTTGTGGATCACGATATTAAAAGGTCGATATATCTGCGTCTTTATATTTTTAATTCAATATTTTGTCTGAAATAGGCCTGGGCTAAAATTCCGTTCTGCTCGCGGAAATTGCGATAATTTGACATTTTCGCGTTCCGCGGAGAGCGCGAAAATGTCAAAATTTCCGCAATCCTCATTTTCCCGAAAATGTTTTGCTTGCTCGCGCTGTAAAATAATACATTCTCGCGTGTGCGCGATCGCCTTACCTGAATCCCTGCGTTCGCCGACAAGTTTTCCCGATCCGGTCACATTCTCCACGAGATGTTGGACAGTTCGCGCCCGCAGTAACGTCACTCGTCGCGCGATCACGTCTTTCTTCTCGCGATCATGCACCGCAAGACAAGTGAAAACAAGATGGCCGCGCCCGCGAGCAACCGCATGGGTACGTTGGCGAGCCGCGACCACGCAGAAAATACCGCGAACGGGCGGGAAAAAAACTTCCGCACCTTCACGATATTTCCGCGTGTTTGCGGAGATTTTTAACATTTTCGCGATAATTTGCGAAAGTGGAATTTCGCAAATTCCGCCCACCCCTAGTCTGAATACCTCTCCTCTATCACAACCATCTTTACTTTTCAACAAATCTTCTTCCTACCCCTAATGACTCCATGCACTGAAGACACATCTTTGTGGGTGATTCTTGGGCTATACTAAAATAAATTAACATGCACTGACATTACTTGCATACACCGTGTTAAGTCCTGCTCACAAAGTACAATGCAAACCAGGTTTATTCAGTATACAGCTAGCGCAAACAAGATGCAGGCACAGCAGAGGCTGGTTCCAACTGACCCTGAATATTCTCTGCCTTCAACTACATAGTGACCTCATTAAATTATAAATATGAGCACGTAAGTGCTTAGCACAGAAAAAGTATAGGCACAACACATCTCCTTCCCCACTATACAAAAAAAAAGTAAATCCAGGGAGGAACCTATAGGCTACGGAACACAGGAAAATCAGGGTCAACATTACACAGAAGAAATTAAAAAGCTGAATAAACAAGGCAGCAATACAACAACACCCTCAGGAAACATGCACTAAGATGCACCACATGCATCAGAATGACATCAGTCTAAGAAATATGGGCCTATTACGATGAGTGTCGGAGGCTTTCCAACACTCATCATAGGTTTCAATTCTGACCGGCTGATTATGTTTCAGCCGGTCAGAATTGAAACTGGCCAGCGATTCCGGCTGGCTTCGGACGGGCTCAAGGAGCCCATCGGCCAGTCAGAACTGGCCCGTAATCCACATGGATTTTGGTTTACGCCATCTAGATTACAATGCATGGTTTCCAGCAGGGTTTTCATGCCGGCCTTTCTGACATGGAAACACTGTCGTAAAGTGTGTTTGGGGTCCCCTAACAGGGCTCCCTTTCGTTTGATGCCTCTGGTTGTAGTTAATCCCTGCACCTTGTGGCAGGCACCTTGAGATTCCTGACACGGGTTGCAGGGATTAACACAACCTTTAATTCCCCTATGGGAGCATGTACTACTGCTGGTTTACGGTTGTAACACATGCTCCCATAGGGAAATGTGGGAATGCTACCAAATAGTGTTCAGTCGCATCCGAATCAGGTAGTCGGGACCACCGACCAGAGGTTGGTCAGACCTGTTTCCACGTCTGCCCGACATCATAATAGGCCCCATAATCTTTAGGATGAACAGGTCTCCTTCTGAATCAGACCCACTCTCCCAATCTTATTTTATGGACACAGGCCCACTATTTGGATGCTCCACATGATCTGGATCCAAGTTGGCTTTTGAAATTCTTAAGCAAACACAAGGAGATGATGGACGGAGTGCTGAAACTTTTCTAACACTCACCCCCAGTCACAGATCTGGGTTGAATCCATCATCATTCTTTGGCTCACTTTGCCACCCCAGTTCAGACACAGCTATATGCAAATCAGTCTTGACTCTGTGCACCATGGTAACAGTCCAGCCCAAACTGCCAAGCCATGTCTTCCTTGGACCGGAAACAAGCATCCTGGGACCGGTTTCGGGCTAACAGCCCTCTTCAGCCAGGCTAGCTTGAATCCAGAGGCAGAGTGAGCAAGGGACCCACGTCTGGGCATACCCTGCCAACTTTGGGCGAACAAAGCAAATACAAGGAGATGATGGGCGCAGGGTCAAGACTGATTTGCATATGGCTGGGTCCAACCTGGAATAGCGTGGTGAGCAAAAAAAAATTATGGAATAAGGCCCAGATCTCTGTACTGGGGTGAATGTATGACATTGTTCTGCATTCTGTCCATCAATTGTTGTTTTTGCATTTGTCACCCCAAGTTGGACGGGTATGCCCAGACGTGGGTCCCGTGCTCTCCATGCCACTGGAGTCAAGCTATCCTGGCTGATGAGGGCTGAAAGCCTGAAACTTGTCCTAGGATGCTTGTTTCCAGCCCAGGGAGGTCCTGGCCTGGCAGTTCGGGCTGGACTGTTCCCATTGGGCGCAGGGTCAAGACTGATTTGCATATGGCTGGGTCCAAACTGGAATAGCATGATGACCAAAAAAACAATGGATTAAGGCCCAGATCTCTGTACTGGGGTGAATGTATGACATTGTTCTGCATTCTGTCAATCAATTGTTGTTTTTGCATTTGTCACCCTGAGTGGGACGGGTATGCCCAGACGTGGGTCCCATGCTCTTCATGCCACTGGAGTCAAGCTATCCTGGCTGACGAGGGCTGAAAGCCCAAAACTGGTCCTAGGATGCTTGTTTCCAGTTCAGGGAGGACCTGGCCTGGCAGTTCGGGCTGGAGTGTTCCCATTAGGTGCAGGGTCAAGACTGATTTGCATATGGATGGGTCCAAACTGGAATGGTGTGGTGAGCAATAAAAAATGATGGAATAAGGCCCAGATCTCTGTACTGGGGTGAGTGTATGACATTGTTCTGCATTCTGTCCATCAATTGTTGTTTTTACATTTGTCACCCCGAGTGGGACGGGTATGCCCAGACGTGGGTCCTGTGCTCTCCATGCCACTGGAGTCAAGTTATCCTGGCTGATGAGGGCTGAAAGCCCGTAACCGGTCCTAGGATACTTGTTTCCAGTCCAGGGAGGACCTGGCCTGGGAGTTCGGGCTGGACTATACCCATTGGGCACAGGGTCAAGACTGATTTGCATATGGCTGGGTCCAAACTGGAATGGCATGGTGAGCAAAAAAACTATGGATTAAGGCCCAGATCTCTGTAGTGGGGTGAATGTACGACATTGTTCTGCATTCTGTCCAACAATTGTTGTTTTTGATTTTGAAATTCTTAGTCAACATGAACATACCCCAAACTTCCCCTGATCCAAGGACTACCACATTCTTATTCACTTTCTTGATGCTGACGGTTTCAATATACGTAGACCTTCATTTCTTTACTAAATCCTGATTTCCAGAAAAACACCTCCCCTCTACTCTCCACTTCCTCTCTTTCGCACTGTGTTTGTCATTGCAATACCTTTTGTACCCCTTTTGATGTATTCTCCATCTTGCTGAGGCTTTCTTCATGGTTATTAGTTGTTACATCTGAATACATTACTTTGTGGTGTTTTCCTTTCTGGTTTTTACCACAATAGTCTTTACATCACATAGTAATGAATCTAGAGGTGAACAGACAGCACAATGTAGTCAATACATCAAATTAAAGTTTGACTTTGTGTGTTACTAAAGAATGTATTGAACATTTTAGTACTGCATCTTTATTTGAATTTTAATCCACTATCCAACCCTATCATCCACACTTCCCTTAACCGTAAACCTCCTCGCCACTCCCAAACACCACCGATTACTGAACCGTAAAAATCTCTCTTGACCCCATAACACCACCTATCCCTGAACCCTGAATACCCCCCTCCACCACTAAGCACCATCCATTCCTGAAGCCTTTTCAACCCCTAAACACCACACATCCCTGAAGCTGTAAAACCCCTCACCACAGCAAAGCTCTACACATCCCTGAACCCTAAAACCCCTCTGCATCCCTGAAAAAATATCCCTGAACACTAAATACCAATTTTCAATCATAAATACCATCCATCACAGCACACTAAAAACTAATCACCACCCCTAAACACCACCAATCCCTAAATCCTAAAAATCCCTTTCCACCACAATCCTCCACTCATCCTTGAAGCCTAATAACACCTCGTCACCCCCAAAGCATCATCCATTCCTGAATGCTAAAAACCTTTCTACAGCTCTGAACACATCCCATTCCGGAACCCTGAATACCCCTCACTGCCCCCAAGCTTTGCCTATAACTAACCTAAACCGTAAAATCTCATTTTCACCCATCTTTACCTGTATGCAAAGTAATGACTCCTGTTATAAAAACATGCGATGCAAGGAGTCCCCATATAACAGTTGCGTTGATGTCAAAACATTGAGGTAACTGTAGTGTGAAGCAAAAACACTGATTTTGAGGTAACGTTCCCAACCCCATTACCAATTACCTAATCCTTTCCTTTGCCTCTCAACATTGATGAATTTAGTTTGGAGACAGCCATCCATCCCTTCAGACGTGTGATGGGTGATATATTTGTGAAACATTTGTACTCCTATGTTCACATAATGTCTCACGCAGCATGTCCTTCAGACTGACTCTGGTCAAGTACTGTCTGGACACACGACTTCACCATTCTGTTCATGTGCTCAACAAATCAACTTTCTTGTGGTTCAAATAATGGTGTCCTGTGGCGGGCAATTGATAGGCCCTATTGGAACGCTCTCTCCTCTTGTGAGGCAAGGTGTACACCATTTTCAGTAACAACGGTCTTTGGATTGTCCTCACAAGCAAATACATCCTTCAAAAGCTCTAACACAACCCTTGTGGTGATCAAACACATACAATGTGCTACGGCCCAAAATGTCCAGGCCTAACTTGGACTACAGTTCAGCTGGAATTTCAACAGGTGACAGAGGAACTGCTCTGACCCTTTAGGATTTGTCATTCCCTGGGTTCAAAACATAATTCCTAACTGCCCCCTCCACTTGTCTGTCCAATCTGGGCTACCAGTACTTTTTCCTCACACTTGCTTTGATGAGATTCCTGCCAAAACACTCCTCCTTGACCCGGTTAACTATCTTTTCTCTGAGGCCCGCTGATGGTATCAGCTTGTGTCCCTGAAAAATTAATCACAACACAATTCTTAGTTCTCTTGACATTCAAGGACTCTGTAAATCCAGCAAAGCCCGAGCAACCTTCCACCAAATACTTCCTGACCTCCTGGCTATGACATCTGACACTCTCTCTTTGCCACTGACCCACTGTATGGATGACTCCAAATCATGCACCAATGAAATCTCCAAAGGCAACCAAGATGAACAGTCAGCAGCATCATTAATAGCTAGAGAAAGATACTACACCTGGAAATTAAAATGATGTCAAGGACCTGGACTTGAACACCGCTGAGATAGCTATCATTTTGAACAAATGAATTCACCCTAACATTGATGGTGCTTTTGATATGTTGGCACATATTTGGTCAACCCAAGTATTTTAGCTGAGATCACAGAGATCTACACATATTCTAATCTTGGTACCAACATCCCTGGCCTGGAGCACCAGAGGCACAAGCCACTCAGAGGCCTTAATTTATTTTATCAAACCCAGAAGTAAAAACCTGTATAGTACCTCTCTCAACTGTGCCATCATGAGTATAGGCATCCTTCTAACCTTGTGCACAGCAGGTCAGGCATTGTCCATCAACACAACCTCTTGTTCAAAACTTTTAAGCAGCCCCAGTTCATATTTGAAGTCTTGACAAAATTCCTTGACAATGTCATCCACATTCCATAGGTAGAAAGGGCTACAAGAGGGGTAAAGACAATGGAACAGGAGAGAGTGTTGAACAAACATTCAGCATAATGTTGTCAGTGTATTTTCGCCAGTATCCCACGTGCCACAATCAAGAATTGATTTACTCTTGTAGTTTCTGATCCCATACCCAAATGCACTGATGACAATACTTATTCCTCTGTGTCTGCAAACACCCATCTCAATGATATTACCAATAGGCCCTGTAGTGCAGGATAGCCATGCAGCCAAGATACATCGACAATCTACGTAGTAATATGGTAAATGCTGCTATACTATTCTGAAATTTCTTTTTATCACACAACAGCCAACAAAAAAGTCAGAATCTTACTTAGGACGCAAATACTTGATGCTGCTTCAGTCAACATTTGCAGCACTGCAATTCAATAAGCTATGGGGTCCATAGTAGGTTGCTGTCTGCCCTCTAATTACCTCTACAACAAAAATATAGGTACCAGGCACTGCAGATTGTTATCCAAGTGCCAGGAAGGCACCCACATCTCCATACTGCTGTGTGGCTAACAGCAAACTAGGCGCAAACACTAAGGCCCTGGTTCACAAAGGTAAACATACACTTTTGTGTAAGCTTACGATTCTTTGCAATTCACAAAGCAAGTTTAACAAGTAGTCTCTTTATGGCTGCCTACGAATGCGGAGGTTCTTCAGTCACAATGATACTACTTGTAAAATGGCTTAGTGAATTGCAAAAAATTGTAAACTTACACAAAAGTGTAATTTTACCTTCATGAATCAGGCCCTGAAGGTGTGAGAGGAGCTCAGGTGCATTGATGCTACGATCATGCAAAACAACACAGGAAACAGACCACGCCCCACATCCAGACCTTCACTGACATCAGAGAAGAACACTTCACACTGAAAGGTGCTCCAAAAAATGAATGGCAATGCAGGTGGACAGGGGGCGAATAAAGGTCCAGCATACACGCCCCCAATAGGGCTATGAAGGTAGAAGGAGTATGCAGTTCCTGTGAACTGCATACTCCTTCTACCTACAATGCAGGTGGGCCTACACACACACAGACTCTGGTAGCACACCCCCATCATTGGCACACCACATGCTCGTTTCACTTGCTGAGAAAATACACTGGTGAGACACCTATGTCCAAATAAATATTGTTCATGACACAGTATGAATGCAAATATTGGGGCAGATTGAATAGGTTTTGGCTCAATGCAGAACAGCAACCAAAGTTGCTGTGCTGCTTTGCATCATGGGGTGAAATAAAACCCTTATCTACTAAAATATGATGCTTTTTTTCTCTCCCACGGTGCTGGCGCACTTTAGGCTGCCATGCACTAAAGCACACACACTTGCATCTTAGTGGAAGGGCGTGTGCTTTTTGTCAAGCCAAGGTTTTGTATGTGAAGGGGAATCTTTCACTACAAAAACTACACTTTAATACTTTTCCACCTTTGTATATCTGCTGTATAGATTAGCACACATGCAAAGTCGGAAAAATATGAAGACTTTTTAAAATTGCTCCACTGTTACGCCTGCCTCAAGGAGGCATATTTTTGGGGTCAAATCCATGTCTCCACATTTTAGTAGAAACGATTTGCATCAAAACCCATGGGCGGTTGAATGGAAACGTCCATGTACTACCCATGGTTAGCTCCCTTGGTGCAAAGTAATGCATAGGGCTTCTTCGCACTACTTTAGGCTAGTTTCCAGTGCAAATTATTATTTACATTGGATAGTAAGTTGCACAAAAACGTTGTGCTGGTTTTGCATCACTTTTGTGCTCAAACCCAGTGCAAAGTGTTAGTAAATCCCGGCTGTTTGCTGCAAGGTGAGGGGAATGATGATTGATAGCTCACAGTCAGTCCTAGGAGGCTGACCCCCCTCCTCTGTTTTGACTGCTGACCCTTCCAGTTATCCATCACCCGTCTGCAGTATTAAAGGCACTCTTCGGACACCCAGAGAAACACAGTAAAGTTGGATAAACTATTTATTTTCCGAGATGATATGTATATGCAGACAGGAGATCACCCAGGCAGCAGCTGCCTAATCAAAAGTAAATCTTCCTCAGTAATGCAGATTGTCTAACCCACGTACATGTTCAATAATAATATTATTACTAGAATATATTTCCACAGATAGTTGGTCTTGGCACACATAGAAATGTATCTCACCAACCTTATACGAGCAATCTCTGTGGAGGAGCAGTATTAAAAGAATGAACACATCATACTAAAGAACCCATCAGAAAATCTAAATGGGTTTTTATAAATACATGGAGCTGAACAGCAGCTCAAGCATTTTTCTTTTCCTTTTTATCTGTTTTTAAAGAGAGAAAAAATGACACTGTTAAAATATACCTCTCATCTTTTTATGAATGGAAAACTGTACTGACACATGAATGCAGCCAAGAGCTGCTGCAATCCCAGCATGCATCAGTTGATCTGACGGTTCTTTTTAGGTCTGGCCTAAAGACAGCTTTAGCTGGCTTGCCAACATCGTGTTTCCCAAATAATTCATAACAAAAATTCATACATAGAGAAGGGTTTTTAGGCAATCCTCGGATGTCACTCAAATTAAGTACAGGCAATTCAATCATTGGATTCCTTCATTTTAAGTGGCTGCATTTTTTCACCTCGGATTTGTGTTATCGGCAGATATGAAAAATTGTCACCTTTCTCAAAAAAAGACTCGTAAGTCATAGGTTACAAACCTGACAACATATGCACAGGCTAGCCCATTGCCAT
This sequence comes from Triturus cristatus, assembly GCF_964204655.1. Classification (NCBI taxonomy): domain Eukaryota; kingdom Metazoa; phylum Chordata; class Amphibia; order Caudata; family Salamandridae; genus Triturus; species Triturus cristatus. Next base: position 137,205,971 of record NC_140591.1, on the reverse strand, counting down.
TTTGCCTGTGAATGGAAAAGGTCACGTTTGCCAAAATATATTTACTCATTCAACATTCTCCTTTTCCCAGTCACATTTTGATTTCTGAAGTAACAGAGAAGAAACATTGTTAGAAGTCCCTCTGGGACCGGGGACCACTTCCTATGCTCATGTATTCTAATTGCTGTTTTTGTCTAATCCATCATTAATGCGCAGTCCTGCAGGAGGCTTTGGATCATCTTGCAGGAGGCAGCGTTGATGTCTTCTTCCTACTGCCAGTCGTTGTTTGTAAAATAGAACACCATAGTTAAACAGCACACAAGCCTTCAGCTCTCAGTGGTTGCATCCCACGAAAGAAACCATACATTACAAAGTCTATAGCGTTGCTTGTCATGAGTATCAATGCCCAGAACTCCATGCTTAGGGCCACCAGAAGATCCTGGGCATAGGAGTATCCCCAGAAAAGGTGGTAGGCTGGCTCATCTACATTGCATCCCCAAGGCAGGACTTATAGTGATCGAGCCCTTTTGTGTGCAAGACTGTCGCTGGGAAGCCACCTCAAATTGCCATCCAGGTAACATAATTATATTTGGTAGTCAAGGTTTTGAATGGAGCTGACATTCTCCCACATGTGATCCACTGTGGGTCAAGCAAGGGAACCAATCTGTTTATTGGCATCTTTTGCTCTGATCTTCAGAGTCCACAGGTCCGGGACTGCTGCTTCTTGTCCAGACTCATTTAAATACTTCTCTACTTTCGCGTAGTACCAAGGCGTGGTCCAGTTTAGAGAATGGTGGTCACCCACTCTGCCTATCCAAGGCACCTCCACGTTAGTAGCTGGAAGAAGCATGCCATCAATAAGCTGGAATGCTTTTTATATTTGCTTCACAGGGTGCTTCTCTTGCAGTGGCACATGAATATTACCCTCAGAATGATAGCAAAGTCTGACATCCTTTTGACTCCCTTCTCATCAGTCTTGTACATCACCTTCCTTTTCACTCTGTCCATCTTTTTGTTCCAGATGAAGTAGAAGATCATCTTTGTGATGGCCTTGGCTGTTCTTGGCTGTACCAGATAGATTTGGGTGAAGGACTGGAGCACCGTCAGAGTCTCAGATCAGAGCTCCAGTGTCTTTCTCTCGATCATCAACTGAGTCTCCAGAAATCCCAGCTACAGCTTTGGTTTGCCAGTATACCAATGTATTCTCTGCCACACTTTCTACTCTGAACCAGACTCCTGAAATCTTCATGAAGTCCTGCTTAATGAGGAATGGGAGTGAGTCTTGGGTGGAGGTCCAAGGGCCGAAGATGCATGTCTTCTCTAATTACTTCACTGAGTGCCTTTCTGCACAGATATCTGAAGCATTGTCCATTTAGAGGATGCACTTCAGTTTGTGATGTTTGTTTCTGTCTGGTACAGTCACTTCCTTGATGTCCTCGTTCTGTTTGATCAAGAGCTCTATGACATAAAGAAACAGAAGGGGTGAAAGCGGGCACCTTTGCTGACCACTGACATAACTGCGAATGGGTCTGTTTTCAAACTATTAACCAATGCAGTGCTAGAGATAGCTCTACACATTGTGCTCACAATGTCACAGAAGAATTCTCTCCATCACAGTGTCTTGAGTGTCTGGCCCATGAACTTTTGGGAAATGCGATCAAGCACCTAGTCCTCATCAAGATTGACTAAGGCTCCATTGACCTTTTGTTCCCTGACATACTCAATTCTGTTTCAGACAAGGGCAAAACAATCTGCGATTTGCCAACCTGCTACTCCACAGGACTGGTGAGGATGGACTATCTTTGCGATTACCCTCTTTAGACAGTTGGGCATTACCTTTGCTAAGATTTTGTAGTCTACATCAAGAAGTGAGATTGGCCTCCAATTCTTGACTCTATCTGTCTTGTCTTGCTCAAATAACTTTGCGAGTAAAGTTGACCATAAAAATCCATAAAGACTCTCATGACTGCCTTTTTTTCAATTTTAGAGCTTTCCGAAACTCTGCCAGCGGGTTGTAAGCCAAATTAATTTCTCGAGTTTGTACAATTGCTGTAGTTTGCTTTGCTTTGCTTTGCTAGTATGATGGATGGAATGCTTTAATTAATCTCAGCCACTGGCATTAGCTCAGAACAGCATCTCAATCCATCAGTTTTCGCCCACAATGCTGACTCAGTTTAGGCTCAGCCATGTGCAAATCAGCCTTGACCCTGCTCCAGTTGGAATAATCCAGTCTGAAATGCCAGGCCAGATCCTCCCTGAACCGTAAAACAAGCAACCTAGGACCGGTTTCCCCCTTATTATGGGCTCATCAGCCAGGTATAGCTTGATTCCAGTGCACAGTTATGTTATGTTAAGTTAAAAGCTCTTATATAACATGATGACTCACCGTGGAAGTAGTATCTCGGTGCTTGCTACTGGCAAGTTGCACAGAAAAAAACAACCATGTTTTTAGGCGTTTTTTTAAATGTGGAGTGGTCAGGTCAGGTGCAGATATGAAAGGAAAGCTTGTTACAGTAGACTGGAGTGAGGTAAGAAAAAGATCGACCCCCCAAATCTAGCCATGTGGATACGCAGTATCTTTAGGAATGCCTTGTTAGCAGCCCTGAGAGACCTGGAGGGTTTGTAATGGAAGAGTCTGGAATGAAGCTAGATAAACAAAAGAGCTTGAAAATGACAGGTTTCCTGATGGCCAACCAATGTAGAGCTTTTAAAATAGATGCAGAGGAAGACTGAGAGAGAGGTTACAAATCAGGCTTGTGGCGGTATTCTGCACTACCTGCAATTTGGACAATAGGGTGTCGTTAGCTGCCATTAGTAAAGCATTGCCGTAATCAAGATGAGTCGTGATTAGTGCCTGGACCAATGCCTTTCTAGAAGTCGAAGAAAGCCGAGGGAATACTTTTTTTATAAGACAAGTAGTGGCGAAGCTGATGCCACAGGTAACGCTAACCTTATCTTTCATGGAAAGGGTGTGGTCAAGCTTAATGCCCAGGTTTTTACTGATTTGGAATGGGGCAGGGACAGTGTTTAAGTGACAAAGCGCCGAAAAAAGATGAGCCCTGAACTTGATGCCTGGCAATTCATGCATCTACCCCCTGGACATAGGCTGGGGCCACCACATTGCACAGAAACAGGTCACTGTTCAACCTGATCTTATTTTTGGACCTTACTTCCTTAACATCACTTGGAAGGGCTGGTTGGAGAGTGAGTACCGACTGAATAGTTCAGAGGCTTTTCCATGGTTGGTCTTTTTCCTGCCTGCCTCTTCCCTACTGGGCTTGACTGCTCTGATTCAAAGTAAGAGAACTTACTTTCCTGTGTAAATGTATACATCGACCTAAAAATAAAATAGTCTCCCAAAGGTATGCCTATGCATAGTAGGGTGTCGGTCTCTAACAGTCAAGAAATGTATTGAAAGCTGTTGTTTTGATTGGATTGGAATAGCACAGCAAAGAGACCCAAAGAGCCTTCTCCTACCTCAGTCCTTGCTACTTCATACATAAATACCCATCAGTGGTTCCTGAGAGGCTTTACCAGTGTTCACGTTCCTGGCTGCCTTAATGTTCAAGTTTTCTCCATATTGCAGGCATTTGGTTATTGAAAGTGCCTTGATGTTGAGGGTGCTTCGACATTGACAACTTTCTGATTAACAACTTTTTCAGGCAATAAAAGTGATGGGTGGATTACTTGAATCCTCAGCCACTAGTAGTTACTCTAAGCCAGTCCATTGTGATTTTTTTGCCCACCACAGTAGCTCAGACATATGCAAGTCAGCCTGAGTCCTGCTTTAATAGGAACAGTTCAGCCCGAAGTGCCAGGTCCCCTCCTAGCCGGAAGACAAGCAACCTGAGACTGGTTTCAACCTAGTTGGGCCTCTTCAGTAGGGTATAGCATGGTGCCCATGTCTGGGCATACACGTTGCACTTAGGGTGTCACACTGATGAAAACAGAAAAGTAATGGTTAGATTGCTTGAATTAATCTCACCCACTGGTAATTACACTCGACCACAATCAAGTCCATTTTTTTGCCCACCGTGTACCTTAGAGAGGAACACAGCCAACAACTTTCATAACATTGATCATTTTCAACGTTGATTATCTTTGCAAAATTGCCAATATTTCAACATAGATTAGATTATTAATTGTGCCTTGGATGATTTAAGAATAATTGTAGATAGGAAGAACTCAGAAGCAGTGATACTCCTGGACTTGTCCATGGCATTTGACACCGTTGACCACAATCTCGAATTACTGTGACTAAAGCGTCAAAGATTCAGTATTTCAATAGATAAATCATTCTTATCCAATAGGACACAATTCCTACTTGGAAATTTCTCCTCCTTACTCACACCACTATTCTGGGGTGGATCCCAAAGGTCAGTCCTGTTCCCTTTACTTTTTAATATCTACATTCAACCATTAACCAGTTTACAATTTAATGTAACCAGCTATCTGGACACAGGTGACATATAACTCATAAACAATCTAAAGGATGACCCAGAAATCCAAGCTCAGGTCTCTCTATTACCTTGGAAACAATATGTGCTTAGATAAACAAAAACATTCTTAAAGTAAATCCATCCAAGACGAAGATTTTGCAGATCTTGAACAAAGGTGATATCTGGGAGTTACATCTGTGGCCACCACCAATGGCCAATTAGCCTCTCCCAGTATCTTTGGTAAGATACCTCAGTCTAACCCTAGATCCTGAGGAGAACCTGGAAAACCGAGCTTCTAATGTTATCAAGAAATGCTCTCAGATTCATGTCCTCATGCATATATTCCCTTTTCTAATTTTCAGCCATAGGAAAGGTAGGGCCAAATCCTACTTGCAATCTCACATAGATGATAGTATCTCCACACACGTTTGATCTGTCACGGACAGCTATCCATTGATTGTAAAAAGTTCAAAATGTACAAGCAAGATCCGTCTTCGTTTTAAACCATCTCTGTCAGCTTCACTGATTTCCAGTATAGCTGTATATCATCTTTAACGAGGTATACATGATGTAAAAAATCGATTTTGAAAACAGCTATGCAATATTCCCTCTCACTAGAGGGTTAGGCAAGCAACAACAGGCAAGGTACAAAGGGGATGGGAAGGGGCAGGTAAAGCTGCATAGTGAGTGGGTAGTGGAAGGGGTGCAGGAGAAACAGGGGCCAGCAACAAATTGGAAGGAGGATCGGCAGGATAGGGGCAATCAACAAAGCGGGAGTGGGCAGGTGGTAAGGAGCAAGCGACCAAATGGGAGGTTGGCAGGAGGAACAGGGACATGCATCAAGTAGGACAAGGCAAGCAACAAAAGCAGAGCACGGCGGGTGGGACAGGGCAAGCAAAAACACAGGTGGGGCGGTTGCAAGTAAAAGTAAAATAGTACCTCTGAAAGTTCAGCTAGTGGGACATACATTGGGCAAAGAAGCATTACTTTAACCATGCTCCAGGGGCGGTACGCACACATGAAGAGGAAGTGACACTGGCACACATTGACCAAAAAGAAGCATGGAAATGAGAGTAACGATGAAACCAACCAATGGTATGCAATGGATGAGGTCTAAGTCCCCTGAAAGAAACCACAAGCATTGGCAAAGTAAATAGGTCTTGCCTAGTGAGAGCTACTGGATTTGTCAGTGTTTGTTTACCCACGGTGTACAGTAGCGCAGCTGAAAATATATAAAAAAAGTGATATGACACTGTGAGTGCTGGCCAGATCATAGTGATTTTTATTTTTTTATTTTTTTACTTTTAGCCAAGCTGCATAGTAGCCACGCTGCTGTATAACATGGCTTAAAAACATTGAGAAAGGCAATAGCTCTTACTTGGATGAAACCTATTGTCCAATACTTTTTTTTAAAATTGTTGCTGAAGGGAGGGCATGGTAGGAGGCAACACAGAGGGAGGGGTGGAAGGCAACATGGAGGAAGTGTATGCATCTTAGCACTTGTTTTATGGCAGGTCCTTGGGGCAATATGACTGGGTGGGGGCAAAGCAATAAGGACAGCAGGTAAGGAGAGTGGGGGCAAAGCAACACAGATGGCTGGCAGGGAGGGTGAGGTCAAGCGACACAGATGGCAGGCAGGGAGATTGGGGGTAAAGCAACACGGACAACGGGTGGGGGGTGAGATCAATGCAACAAGGATGGCGAGAAGGGAGGTTGAAGGCAGTGGGAAGGGAGGGTAAGGGTAAAGCAACATGAGTGGAAGGAGGGATGGTGAAGAACAAAGCAAAAACCAGCGAGAAGGGTAGAAAGGGAAGCAACAATGTAGGGAAGCAACAATGCAGAGTGACGGGGCAAGGAGCTAAGCGGGAAGAGCTATAAGGGAGACGGCCTGTGAACACAAGCACTCTCAGGAAATGCTGCAACTAAAGTAAAAAAGTAGCTCTGAAAGCTCAAGCTGTCGAAGAACACTGGGCAAGGAAGCAGTACATGGACCATGCTCCAGGGGGTGGACAAATACATAGAAAGGAAGTGAAGCTGGCATGCGCTAACCAAAGAGAAGCAAAGAAATGAGAGTGACGATGAAGCCAACCAATAGTATCAAGGGCCAGGCTCTAAGCCCACTGTAAGTAAACAAAATATCTTGCAAGTGACAGTGTATGCACAGTCTCAGGCAAAACCTACAAAGTAAGATAGAAGGCTGTGATGGAGGGCACATGGTTATATTTTAATTGGAGCAAACAGTTATTGTCGATCTATTTGTTTAATAGTCGTGACGCACATTTTAGCTGTACCTATTTTAAAGCAATATATGACTATATTTACTTTGAAGAAATACAATACGGTTATTGTATTGAGATGATATTTTCTTCTCTGTAATTTCATTAATTAGTTGATTTTCATATGGTTGTACTTACATTGAAATTATATATGAGGAATTTATATAATAGTGTTAGAGGATTGTATTATGAATATGTTGAGGTGATCGCAATCTTTTTTCTATAATCTCTTCATTTAATGATTAATTTATTGTATATAAGAAATGATTTATGTGACTGGCTCAGGCGAGACCTAAAAAACTGAAAGGAGGGACATTTTGGACCCATGAATAGAAGCGGCGGGCAGCTCGTTTGGGTGGCAACAACACGAGCGAGGAGGCAATGTGGTGATCCTCGGTACTCTTGAAATCAACGCCCCCTGCTGACACAGCTGCCCACTCAGAGCTGCATCTAACTGTCTGAAAAAACTCACTGAATTAAATTAGAGAGTGCCCCGGGGACGCGACTTTGGCAGCAGCAGGGGGCCACCTTACCACGCCGTGAGGGCAACGGCCAGCGGAACTTCAGCCCCCAGACGCCCTAGCCGGTCACCTGCAGTGACGCGGCCAAGCACGCCCGGAGGCGCTTAAAAAACACTCGTAGCCTCCCGCAGCGCGGGACGCGACTTTGGCAGCAGCAGGGGGACACCTTACCATGCCGTGAGGGCAACGGCCAGCGGAACTTCAGCCCCCAGACGCCCCAGTCGGTCACCTGCAGTGACGCGGCCAAGCGCGCCCAGAGGCGCTTAAAAAACACTCGCAGCCTCCCGCAGCGCGGGATGTGACTTTGGCAGCAGCAGGGGGACACCTTACCACGCCGTGAGGGCAACGGCCAGCGGAACTCCAGCCCCCAGACGCCCTAACCGGTCACCTGCAGTAACGCGGCCAAGCGCGCCCGGAGGCGCTTAAAAAACACTCGCAGCCTCCCGCAGCGCGGGATGCGCGCGGGCAGTGCCCGGGCAAAGCCCGGGCCAAGGGCGGGCCCGTCCTTGCCCATCGACAGGAAGAGGCAGGGCTGGGCCACACCCTAACGTCGACTCTTTGCTTGTATTTACAAAGGCGATTGGACTCCGTCTGTACCCACTTAAAGTAAGCACCAGTCCCATATTTATTTTGTGTTTTGTAACAGCCTCTCACTGCAAGTGTATAAGGATTTTAGGAAACTGTCGATTACCTGGCGTCATATTACTGCATTATGAGCCTGTTGCAAGGGAAAAGGCGGGTCGAAGGCGGCTGGGCCGTGTTATCTCACTAGGCCCGCCAGTAGAGGCTTGGGTTCCAGGTGAACTGTAAAACGCGGTTGGAGTGGCCTGAAGGCAAAGACATTGGGTTACCCACAAGCAGGTGGTGATTAAAGGGGGTGTTGAAGGCCCACACGGGCGTTACAGGAATCCCTGCAGGGTTCTCGTTGAGTGGGTGGTGGAAACACAAGCTGTAGAATATTGCCTGAAGACCTGAGGTTATATCACAGATAGAATGGCAGGCACAGTTACAACACGTTCGACTAAATCTAAGCTTAGGCTGCCCACCCAGTTAAAGTCGCTTTCACAAGAAGATGGTATACTTCCCCCACAGATTGCTCAACCCACAGCAATTGATCGTATGCTACAAAAAGCAATTGGGGCAGTCTCTAGCGAAATTGAACGAACAGAGAGACGCTTATCTCTCACTCCATTGATTGAGCCATCAAATGCAATCCAGGTGCTAGATTGAGAGTTTGTGGATATTGCCCCTTCTCCCTCGCAAGAGCTTAGTGCCCTGGACTTACCTTGCGCCCAGCAGAACCCTGAGGGGGAAACGGGGGACTACATCATGGGTACACTAACAGAGGCATGTAGAAAACGCAAAGCCGGCCCAACGAAAGCCAGAGTAAAGAGACCTAGAACTGGCAGTGCCGCGTCTACCACGAAAATCAAACCAGGGGTAGGGAGGGAGGTCGAGCCAAAACAACACGTAATCCCGCCTATCTGGATGTCGCAAATAGTGGCTGACCTACAAACACACTTGGAAACGTTCATTGTAGGTCAGATCAAACCACTTGTAAGTAAATTGGATAAATTAATCAACGAGGTGAAAAATAGGGATAGGGCACATAGGCCAGTGGTAGATACTACTACCATTACTAATGTCATCGGCCCCAACCGAGCCCATGTTGTAGAGGGGCAAATTAACAGTTTAGAGGAAGGACAAGTTCTAGCCATACAGATACCAACACGAGAGGCCCATACAATGCAGCAGATAGAGACTATTAGTGTAAAGGAGAAGGAACAGCATAAAGGAGGGAAAGGACAGAGTACACTCATAACACCAAGGGATCAACCAAGCTCCCTGAATACTATTCAGACAAATCAAGCGACCCATCAGTCAGCGAATATGCCTAGGATAGTACCCATTGTTCCCCTTCCAACGATCAACTTACCTCCAGAGGAATGCCCACTAGTGGTGATCCTCGCGGGGGTCCCAGAATTAAAGGGTGAACAGAAGGAGTCTAACCAGGAATTAAAAAATAAGATCACGCACTGGTTGAGTTATTACAAACCGCTGCCTAAGGGGAAAGATGGGGATATCCTCCTGGTTAGAAGGGTGAACTGGCTTGGAAACAGGCATAAAGACATTACAGGTAATTGTATCATCATTAATTTCAGGGACAGTAGTGTAGTAAAATGTATTCTCAGAGAAGACTCAGCAAACTACACTAGGAACATAAAACCTCTGCCCCTGGATTATTTTTATCCTCGCCAGTTAGCCCAAAATGAGGAAATATGCTATCAGGAAGGACGAAGGGAGAGAACCTATACAAGTCCTCATTTAAACCAGAGACATTATGGAGAAAGGCCAGGGATGTGGGAAGGAGGCTTGGCTATCTGGAGAAACAGGTTTACCCCCTTGTTGTCCTTAGAGGATAATGATTGACTAACTTACTCTCCCGCCCCATTGTCACAGCAAAGAAATGAGGGAAAGCTCAAAAACGCGGTGGCCATGAGGGAGGGTCGGACGAGCCCATTACAGGATCCCTTCCCTTTAGTTAATTGGTACACGGACAATACAGACCCATTAGTAATATTGAGGGAAGCAAGAAAGGAAGAGTCCGCTGATCAGCTAATTGTACCTAATGGAGACATACTGCAGCCTAACAGGGCGGAAAGGGAGATGGAGAGAGGCGGAACCCCCCATGGTTATGAGGGAACGAGAAGGGTGTTAAGGGCCTCAGAAGGGTTAAATGGGGCTCAAGAAAACATTCAAAGCGCGGGTCAGGCTAATAAGTTAGTGGGAGGTTTAAATATTATTTCCTGGAATACGGCTGGCTTAGCAAGTAAGTTTAATAACCAGGAATGGAGGGAAAAGATCGAACAATTCGAGGTAATTAGCCTTCAGGAAACCTGGGTGACTGATAATAGCTCCTTCCACATACAGGGCTATAAATGTTTTTTTATCCCAGCTTTAAAATCTAGCTCAGGTAGAGCCATGGGAGGTCTGTCCTTGTATGTGGACTTAAGGGTGCACGGCAAATGGTCCAATATAGTAAGCTCATCCCGCAATGTACAGGCTGTAAGGTTTGAGGGGAAGGGACTCGGACTGATCCTATATAATGTTTACAACTCGGGAGATGGCAGGGAGGAAAATTATACCCTGGGGGTATTAGACTCCAGACTGAGCAAGGAATACCCAAACACAAATGGGGCAACGTACCCATTTAATATAATCATGGGCGATTTAAATACTCACTTATGGCCATTTTTGCTCCCAATTAATTCAGACTGGTCACGCTGCCCTACTAAAAAAGGCCCTCATTTTGCCCATACACTAGAAGGAAGGGACCTGAGCAAGATCTTGATTAACCACGATATGGAACATACAATAGATATGATGGCCTTGGAGAGTTATGGCACCCTCCCTCCGACCTTTAAAGGGAGAGGGTGCTCGTCAATCATTGATTACATCTTGGTCTCTAGGCCCCTTAAGCATAGGATTGTAGCAATTGGGATCGAGTGGAGCCCATTTAGTGATCATAATCCTCTAATAATGGACCTCCAGTATCTGGTCTCACCTAGGACATGTGTAGTGGGGAGCATTGCCGAGAGGGCGACAGATCAAGGAAGGCGACTTAAGTGGGCTAAAATTGAGAGTGCCGTACTTTATAGAGCCCTGATGGAGCAAGGGAAGCAGCCCATCGAAGAATGTCTAGACCTTGGAACTGATGGGCCACAACTATTAGATGCATTCGGGAGGATCACTAGTTTGGTTGAGGGGTTTTTGACTATACGCACCCCAAAAAAAACCTCAACCAACCAAGATGGTTTGATAAGGATTGTTCATGGGCCCTTAGGGAGCTAAAACGTTGCCTTAAACAGAAGCCCAGGGACCCAAATAGGGTAACTCAGTGCAGAGCAAAATATAAGGCCGAGGTTAAAAGGAGAAAATCAGCACTACAGGGGAAGTGTGGGCAGATTTAAGGGAGGCAGCAGAAAGAAAGCATCTCACCAAATTCTGGAGTATAATTAATAAACCCTGTTTTCATGATAGCCGCACCCCGGAGGTTGGTGCAAACATCCTACCGGAGCAGTGGGTCTCCCATTTTAAGAGCCTGTATAATCATGGAAATGAGCCCACTGCTCCGGAGGAAGGTGCTGTCTCACAGGAGCAGTTGGTTGAGTTCACCCTAGCAGAAATAACTGAGGGCATTGAAGGATTATCTAAAAACAAGGCACCCGGCCCAGACGGGTCACCACCTGACCTGTTTATTAGTAATGTGGAGTTATGGGCTCCGATCATGACTAGGGTGATAAACGCTGCCATTACGTTTGGTTTGCCACGATCTTGGTCAACTGCCATCATTGTTACCATCTTTAAGTAGGGCAACAGGGACAAACCCCAGTGTTATCGGCCCATTTCGCTGATCGACGTCTCTGTTAAGATCTTGGGAAGGGTAATCCTTAATAGACTAACTGAATGGACCGAGGAAAAAAACATCATATCGGACATTCAATATGGTTTCAGATCAGGGAGGTCAACTAGTGATCAATGTTTGAATCTTTACATGTTAGCCGCCAAGTACACTAAAACAACTAATGAAACCATTCATTTAGGGTTCATGGACTTGGCGGCTGCCTTTGACCACGTAAACAGGGACAAGCTATGGTTAATGATGAGTCAGCTTGGTATTGACCAGGGCCTGATCACCATACTTAGGGAATTGCACAGGGACACCACAGCCAGGGTACGTTATAACACTGAAGGGGGACTTACTGATCCCTTCGTGTGCACTAGTGGGGTGAGACAGGGGTGCATCCTTGCGCCCTTCCTCTTCTCACTATAAATCAATAATCTAGAGCAGACCCTGATTAATCTAAATACTGATTGCCCAAAAGTTGGTACGCGTCATATTCCAGTCCTGCTCTATGCAGATGATGCGGTTTTGTTAGCCCGCACCCCGAAAAGTTTACAGATCCTAATTAATGGTTTTGTGAAGTTTATGGGAACTTTAGATCTTTCCGTCAATCTTGGCAAATCATTCGTTATGATGGTAGGTAATAAACCCCGAACCAAGTTTACACATAGAATTGGGACTCATATATTGGAAAAGGTGCAGATCTTTTCCTATTTGGGCATACTGTTTGATGAGACGTTAAAATTTACCCCCCTTGGTAGAAGAGAGATGTGGGAAATTAACATCATCAAATGGTGCAATAACTAGTCATGGGCGGAGGTTAGGGCGATGGTCTCCAGAACAAGCAATGATCCTGTACAGCTCCATTTGTTGCTCTAAAGCTCTGTACGGTGCCGAAGTCTGGGGCTTTGTTGATATGGAACAACTGCAGCGGGAGGAAAATAAAATTGTGCGATCAGTGCTAAAAATTCCCCAGAGTACTCCAGCTGTTATTGCCCACAGGCAGTTAGGGAGGCCATATATCACAGACACGGCCAAGTATAGACCTATTTTATCGTGGCTCAATATATGGACAAACCCAGAAGCTGCGATAAGTAGGCAAATAGTGACAGATTGTTTAGGGAGAGAAAGATGCATGAACATACCCTGGCTTAAGTATGTTGAGACCAATCTGGAGAACCTGGGCCACATAGATTTTTTTGTTAACCCATCAGCAATTAGAGTTCAGGATAAACCCAAGATAAAAAGATTGTTACTGGCCCAAAGAAACACAAGTAGAATGACAGTAGAAGGGATTAAGGGATCAGTGAATGCGCATAGTGCCGTCAAGACCACCGAGGGAATGAAACCTATCTTTACCTCATGCACAATGCTCAGGACAGATTTTTAATATCTCATTTTAGGCTCAATCTTTTACCACACTTATTAGCTGAGCCATTAGGCTATACTGTCTCGATTGAGCCGAAGGGTGCCTGCGGCTGCGACAATATGTCTCCGCAGGACACCCTTCATTTTGTATTTTTTTGTTCCTTTTATTCAATGCCGAGGCGGAGATTCCTAATTGACATCTTGAAAAGGGCAAATCTGACTCAACTTAAACCTGCGCTACTTTTCTTACAACGGGCGGCCGATCCACTGACTTTGTGTTGCATATTGAATTTTATTAAAGTCGCACTGAGATTAAGAGCAACTAGAGGACAGGTGTAAATTGTGATTGCCATGAATTTATGTACCTCTTTTGCGAATATGTATTTCTCTTTTTAACAGAGTTCTTATGATGCTGATTTAATTGTTTTTTAAATAATGAATTGTGTATATATCCTTTTATGGTGTTTTTAACCACCGAATAAAGAACTACTGAACTGAACTGACTGAAATAAATTGTTGAAATTTAGACTCAAAAGCAATTGTTTTCTGCATCTATTTGTTTTTGGGTGCCCCATACATTATTATTTTATGCTTTTGAATTGCTGATGGTAGTGGGCAACTACCACTTGGGGTGTACTCTGTGCTGGACAGTATAGCCCTTTCTTTTGCCCTACCCCTATTATTGAACATCTGTCAGTTTACAGTGTTACACAGCATCAACATAAAAAAGCAGCCAGGGCGGCTTCCACTATTTTTATAAGATACCACAGTTTGGTACAAAACAGGGAAGGGGAATATGATTACACAGGAAACTGGATAAATCATTGCTATCGGTGTTACATTTCCAGCCAGTTTTCCTTATTAAGAACTAGTCTGCACAAAGAATACATATCCTGTAAAACAAGCACAATGCCAGACATTTTGAAATATAAAAATAATAAATCATCAATTTAAGTGTTTTCTGATGGTGCAATGTCATGGGGGAGATTTTCTAAGATTTCACGCCCTTGTTTGCATCACAAAAGTGATGCACATTGGCACAAAATCTTTGTTTTCAGATTTATTTTCAAGCATTTTTAACATGAAAGTAACGCAAAGCAGCACACAGATCTGCTTTGCATTACTGAGTACCATGGATGGAGCATGGGTGTTCTCATGCAACCACCTAAGATTTCTGACGCTAAACCTAATTTACTAAATAAAGTAGACAAGGTTTAGCATCAGATAACTGCTCCCTTCTGAAGAATGCGCAAGGAAGGAGAAATGCAGAGAGGCAACAAGAATAATTAATCATAAGTAAGAAAGAGGTTCTTGAGTCTTTAATAATGTATCTGTATTCTTCTTTAATAATCTCAAACCAGAAGAGGAGGCAAGCCGTACACGGCCCATATTAGTTTGAACATCTCTCGGACTTGAGGGAGTTCATGATGCCCGAATACATGATTAATTGGCCTTTATCGCTGGACTATATTCTTGGACACACGACTCCTGTTAATGTATAGTCAAGGTCCATACGGAGAACGTGATTCATTCAATTGTTTAAGGAAGATAACAAACTCAGGCATTTGCCTTTTTCTGGATGACGCTGTACACCAGTCTAAAACTAATCGTGAGATACTAGTCTTGCTCTGATGAAGCCCTGTTTAGGGTGAAACACATTGGCTGCACATGTATTGGCTTAAGACTATTAAAGAAGAATACTACATTATTGAAGACTCAATAACCTCATACTTATTTATGATTAATTATTCTTGTTGCCTCTCTGTTTTTGTCATTGCATGTTATATTGTGTGGTCTATAAGCAGTGGACCATGGAGGTGGGCAACATCATCATAAACATTTTTTTCTTTTGTATATTTGAGTGACTAGTTGGGCTGTGGCCACCGGGATTTTGCCAGTAAAGAAACTTGATATGGTAGAGTCAAACGTGGTATCATGCATGAATTGAACTTGCCTGCGAATCCTGGTTGGATCTTGAGGGCTTCCGCAAGATAAGCTAGATAATCACCTTTCTCTTTCTATCTACTCTCTCTTTCTCTTTCCTCGCTTTCATTCTTTCTTTTGTTTTTTGTTTTATTTTTGTCTCCACTTTACGGTTGTGCAGTTTTGACACGACTCTCTCTTCACCCATATACCAACAAATATATCTAATAGAAACCTTTTCATCTGTCAATATTGTATTCAGCCTGTATTGTATGTCAACTGTTGGCTTTGCTTCTAAAATTGAAATAAAATCCTTTGAAATAAAAAAAAAACTTGCTGTTCCATTGTTCCAGTGCACTAAGAAACTTGTGCAGGTACATTTATTCAGCATCGCTCGGTCTATGGTTTTTGGAGGCCTTATGGGAATAAAGAGAGAAACAGAGACACTGGATATCATCACACTGTCTAGTTGCTCAGCTGGGATCAATCTGCACTGCAAAAGTGTTGCTATCTAACAAAAAAAAAGATCTTTAGCATAATTGTAGTTTGGGCATTGGAGTTTGAACTTCAGATATTGTCTATGATATACCTGCTGACATTCTCTGTATTTCCACTCTCTATGTATTACATTGTATTCTATCTTTCTAAATCAGAATCAAGAACAAGAATTTCCACTCTCAATCATATTTTAGTTATTCATGCTTTATTTATGTTCAATGTGATAAATGAGTAACTTTAACAAGAAATGTATATTGCAGATTTAGTTAATACCCCTGGGCATCATATAGTTATCAGTACTGATAATACTCAACAATAAACTATGCTGTGATAAATTCTGTCGTTGGTTGAGGGAGGTGTAATCCCTTTTCAAGCAACAGTCCCAATCCTTGTCAGGATGAACAACAACATTTCGTGAAGTTAAACTGTGCTTAATCCTCTAGTAGCTTGGAACAAAAGCAGTGACTCATAACTTAGAGGCAATGTGTAAAGTATTTATGCAGCACTCAAACAACAATAAAGTGAAAACCCAACACAAGAAAAATATAACACTGATTTATAAAAAATGAATAACATGTAATACATAATTTGACACCAAAAGAACAAAATTCCAATCAGTAAAATGGGAGTTTATGAATGTTTAAAGTTTAAAGTGAAAAATAGCATCTGATAGAATAAATCGTCAAAAGCGAGACCAGGGCAAAGACAAAAGTTGTGGTTGACCATCA
Organism: Triturus cristatus; assembly: GCF_964204655.1. Classification (NCBI taxonomy): domain Eukaryota; kingdom Metazoa; phylum Chordata; class Amphibia; order Caudata; family Salamandridae; genus Triturus; species Triturus cristatus. The sequence continues at coordinate 137,189,834 of NC_140591.1, read as the reverse complement.
TGGAGCATGGTTCTGATTCACAAATTGGATTGAGCCTGGTCTCCACTTACCTTTGGACTTAGAAGAAATTTCGTGAAAAAATGTCTGAGAAGGTTAAGTTCAACGGGGCAAGAAAGCCAGCGGTGTCCAAAGGAGGAGGCGTTCTATTCATGAAGCCGATGGACGAAATCGCAGTGAAATTTTCTACATTCACACTTAGAGCCTGATTACGAGTTTGGCGGTGTGGGGACAGGCCGATACGCCAGAGAGCAGCTCCTACACAGACAAACTCGTCTGCTGACTGCGCACCAGATTAGGAGTTTTCTGCTGGTCTGGCGGGCGGTGGTTTGGAGGTCCCAGTTGTACAAAGGCACCGCAATGGGAACGCAAAAGCAAGTTCCTGCACGACATGGACTGTGAAGTCCATGCCGTGCAGGAACTGGGGGTGCATGCATACAGGGGGGCACAACAGGTGCTCACCTGCATGCATCTCCATGGCCCTAAGGTGCCAGGGCCCCCTGTAGGGCCACCTTAGTTTCCTCATGTCACACTTTTTATGATGGGCTCACTGCCATGAAAATTGTGGCAGTGAGAAAACTCATGCTTAGCGGTGCATGGATCCCCGTCGGTTGTGGAGGTCCAGTGGCGGTCCAACTGCCAAACTCATAATATGGTGGTTGCACCGCCACTGCATACCGCCAGCACTGTGCCACTCCAGGTTTTGTGGTTCACGGGCCGCCAAACTCGGAATCAGCCCCTTAATCTCTTTTATGGAAGTTAAAAATCTCCAGCATGACGAAGTTGCAGACTGTAGCCGGTGAGAGCTCCACGCGGTATGATGCCCTTCTAGACAAGAGTGCTGAAAAGAATTTGCTGCTGTGGAGAAGAACCTAGTGGCGGCTACCACGAAATCAGGCTGACAAATGATACACCTTGGGTGATTGGTGAGCAGGTGGGTCCCAGTCTTCTCCTTGGTTCTCAGGGCACTTTTTGGCAGAAAGATTTTTAAGTCCTAAGTTTTGGATTTGAGCTATCTGGGCACTTTTAACACCAGCCCAGGACTAGAGGGCAGGGATAGTTCCTCTATAGGGCCATAGGGTCATTGTCCCCCTGCACCCACCTTTCGCCACTACATGCCTAGCTTTTAAATAAAAAAACTGATTAGAATACTTTCCCCCATACTAGTATCATTCATTATTTCCTAATAGGGGTGGGGCCTCCATGGAACTGTCTCCTGAGACCAATAGGCTTGGGTGGTTGGGACAAAATGCTGAGGCTGTCTAATTGAACTGCCATGTCAGATTGACTGGTATTTTTCTGTGGCCAGCCTGACAGGTGCAGTTCAGGCTTCTACAGTCAACACTGACAGACAGCTGGGGAAGCAGGGAAACAGTCCCAGCACTCTCGGATGGAGCACTGTGTTCTCATGCCCCAGCCAATCCTTGCACTTCTTCTATGCTATTTACTATTATAGACAGCATTGAGCAGGGCTTGAATTGGCTGGGAGGGGGGCGTGGAGCTTTGTTTCCATGGGCCTTGCATGAGCTTCATTACAGCAAGACAGAGAGTAACAGGTCTACTTTTTAAAGAGGACGTCATTGGTAAGATTACGTTTATTTCTCAGTACTCAATCCATGAAAACATCTCTCTCTCCCACACCTGTACCCCTATAAGTGGGTATATTTCAATTGACACTGACACGTCTGTATAAAATGAAAACACAGCAGTGCTGTCGAGACACACACAAGAAGAGGCACAACATGGCACACTTTATGAAATAGTTTGTGGCACCTCTGTGAATGAATGTGACTGAATACTGAAGCTGCGTGTTTCCAAATAACATAAACACTTCCCCACAAATTTTTGCAGTGGGCTCTGCTCTAAACACAGTTTACTGTGCACCTTTTAGGCAGAGACTAACACATGCACCTGCTGGTACAAGTCTGGGGCTTGCAAGGTTCTACTACTATTTAGCAGTCAGTTTACGCCTAACAATCATGCAGAGCTTTTGTTCTTCACTCCAAACTACAGAGAGCTTTAATGCAATGCAAAAAAATTAATAAAACAAAAATGTGACTTTATGGATGGAAAAGTGTTCTAAGCAGATATATGCAGGTGGGACAGCCCCTGCTTTGTTAATTTCATGAACAGGAAGCACAGCTAGGCTCCCGTGACCAATCACAGCACTTCAATGCAGCGTTGTGGTTGGAAAGCACCGAGGCTCCTCTGACCATTCGCAACGCTGTAATGTAGCGTTGCGATTGGTCTGAGCGTCGTGGTTCAATGCTCAGACAGGAAATGGGGACCTGGGCATGTTCTCCGCGTAGGCTGTAATGCAGCCTGATGGAGAACAGAGAAAGTGCGCATGACTGTTTGGCCAGACCCAGAGGGCCTAGTCATATGCATTAGGGAGTGGGCAAACCACTCCTCCCCTTCCCTGCTACAGGAGCAGAGCATCCCTGCCCCGTCACCCACGAAGCAACACGGAAACATAAAATTATAATAACTCAAAGTTATTATCATTTTATGTTTCCTTTATTGGCATTGCTTATAAGCAGTGGGGGAGCCACCATTGTGCACCCATGCTTACAGCAACAGCTGCATAGGCTGGCCGCGTTTTTCCTTTTACTTTGTGGGTTTGTTGTTATACAGACGCACCGCAGGCCCGCAGATAATTAGGTCTCACCGAACAGGTGTTGGTGTTTTATCACTCTATCAAAATGCACAGATTATTTTTGTCCAACTGTTTTCTTTTAAGCACAAGAGGTGGCTAACTCCCAGAATGCACTGATAGTGAAATGAAAGCAATAGACTGAAATTATTAGCATGGCGCAGGCTTTTCCAATGGTTGATTGATAGAATCACTCAGTATGAACTAAAATTGCAGTTCCCTTATCTTTAGTTCTTGGATCCTGAGAGTATGAAATGACATATGCGGATGTATTATTGTTTAATTTTTTGCTATTGATCACTCATTTTGTTTCTAGCAGGTTCTTTAAATAATTTCATAATGAATTCTTAATTGTTTTATTTGACCAAGCTGTAGAGGGGACTACTACACTGCATTTAATGATAACAGTTTCCATGAGATGATTACATTTATGGTGCATTGTTTAATATAACAGTCTGGAGTATTTATTTGATGTAACAGTACATTTGTGCATAAAATATGTTGAAATGGAATTTAGATCCGCACATCTACAGCCAAAGTGCACAATTTAATTTACTTCCATCCATGTCGCAGTGTGTCTTTTTGTCATATCCATGACAGTTGATATGATGCTTGGTGTTTGAATTTGGACATGAATGTTGATGTGCATCAAACTGACTCAATGAAATCAGAAATATTCTACGGCAGCATGTATGTTGAGAGCTGAGCATTATCATTTGATTAAGAGAGCCTCTTCCTGATTGAGGCTATAGGCACACTGAAAATATTTACTGACACTGGAGCACTCTTTCAAGTTGTTTTATATTTCCGAAGGACACTTTAAAAACTGCCTTATAAACCTCACTTTGTCTAAAACAAATTCTTTACTATTTTGTTCTTTAAATGTCCCACTTGTCCATCTATTTTCCTAAATTTCTCAGTTGAGAACACCTATGACCGGACCTGATGACAATTTAACTTGCTTCTTTATCACACTTCATATGTCAAACTCATCACCAACCTTGTCACTTCACCACTATCAAAAGTCACCGGGCGCCACTGCTAGAGGGGCACTACTTGGAAGTCCAGGTGTGGGTTCAAGATGGTTGGTGCCTTTTCTGTCCCTGGGGCACTGATCAGGAGGTCATCCAACTAGCCTTTGGAGTCAATATAAAATTCTTGGGTTCAAGCAGAGAAGCAGGTCTCAATCCGCAGAGCAATCCTCGGAGCGCACAAATCAGGCTGCAGGCAGCAGGGCAGTCATCTTGGTGCAGCAGGGCAGTCCTCTAAAGAACACAGCAGGCGACAGTTAGCAGAGCAGTCCTCTGAGAGTCCTCCGCAGGTACAGAAGTGAACTGAAGAGTGGGTTTTACAGGGGGTCCCTTAGGTACCCCCTCAGCCATCAACCGTAGGCAGCAGGGGCAAAGGGGCCCTGCCAGGGGCCCCCCAAGTAACTTTCCAACAGCCTTTCCGTGTTCGCCAGGCAGACGCGGAAAGGCTGTTGGAAATCGGCATCGTAATCCGGATGGCGGAATTGCTGTCCATAGGGATGTACAATGAGGTTCTGAGCAACAGGAATATCCCGCGAGTCGTTCGGAACTGAGTTGAAATGACCGAACGGTTTACGTTCCTAGCGCAAACATAATAATCGGGCAGTCGGAATGTAAACCGACCGAGTAGGGCTCCGAAGTGGTTGAGAAGATTCCGACTGTCGGGAAGAGGATTTCTGCATGACATCATAATGAGCCCCTTAGTCATGTGACCTAGGAACAGTAATGACAAGAAAATACCAACTTTCTAAAAGTGGCATTTTCAAAATTGTGATTTTAAATCCGACCTTACCATTAAAGAGTATTCTAAACTACAATTTCTTAGTCACCAAACATAACATCTCCGCCTGCTCCCAAACAAAAGCTAGCACTTATTGAATGCAATAAGGTAACCCAATGTTATCCTACGGGAGGAGTAGGCCTCAATGTAGTTAAAACCAAATGTGTGACTATCTCACTACCAGGACATGTATATGCCCAACTTTTTAACTACAATGCACCCTGCCCTACCAGCTGTTTAGAGCCTACTTTAGTGGTGACCTATATTTAATAAAAAGAGAGTTTTAGGCCTGGCAAGTCGAATGAGCAGTTTAAAACTGTACACAGGCTGCAGTGGCAGGCCTGAGACATGTGTTTATGGGCTGCTTAAGTGGGTGGATCATGTAAGTATTGCAGGCCTACTAGCAGCATTAATGTACTAGCCCTGGGTATATGATACACAACTTTACTAGGGACTTATAAGTAAATCAACTATGAGAATTACATCTAAACCAATGTTATCATATTTTAGGAAGTGACAACAAGCACTTTAGACCTGGTTAGCAGGGGTGAAGTGAACAGAGTCCAAAAGCCAGCACATGTAAATTCAACAAAACAGGAGGGGAAAAGGCTAAGGGCCTCAATACGAATCTGCCGGTCCACAGACTGCAGTGGCGGTCTTCCAACCACTCTATTACGGCCAGGGCGGGCAGTCCGCCCTGCTTCCACCTCAACTGCCAGGGATCAGAGATCCTGGCGCCGCAATATGCTTGGTGGGCCAGTTGTAGTCTCACCAAGAATATTACGAGTTTCCTCACACCACACTTTTCATGGCTGTGCACCCTTCCATTTTCTTCTGCCCCTGAAGACATGCACTTTCAGGAGCCTCTTAATAATGTGTTGCATGTGACTGGTGTGTAAAGGGTATTCAAGTCCTGTACTGCATCCTGACAAGGATTCTAGCCTCCAGTTTGCTATAGCCTCCTGTAATGCTGTCCTCCTTGTGGTCAATTGAATATGTTGGGTTTATGCCCTCTGCCATCATGTATGCACAGTGCATAGTTTGTAAAATAAACAGATAAATAAATAGTAAGTGCTGGGACTCAATGTTTTTCTTAGTAGACCACCGCTGGTGCTGCCAAATTCAAAGGTTTCTAAAAAACAAGGCTGCTATGTATGATTCCACCTCAAGCTTATTCCTTCCGCCACTTTACACCTCCTGTCACCTGTTCTATACATCCTCTCTCTTTATTTAACTCTTGCAGACTCTTTTCATCCCTACTTTTGTCACTGTTCGCCTATCATTCTCTTACTCCTTCTTTCACACTTTACTCAAAGAATTTATCTTTCTCTTGGTCAATGTCTTACATTGAAAATACATTAAGGTCTTCAAAGTATGAGTGCAGGCACCTTTCACCTGTAAACATCCGCGCAAATTCAGGGTTGAGGACAAACTAATGGCCAAAATTAGTAATATTCTTTCTCTAGACCAATTTTGAATACATACCACTCAACTGGTTTTATATTCTAAATAAAAATGTTGACATCAGCTTTTCAGGAATAATTTTTTTTCACAGATCAGCACAAGCAAATAAGATGTTTAATTTTGAGCATACGGATCAAAGAGCTGATCCTTTTTTTCAGGTCTCTAGACATGAAGGCTCAGATTTACATAGAAATCATGCAACACAGTACAGCAACTTAAGTAGCTGCACTGTAATAAGTTAACAGGAGAGAGCAGAACAGCGCCATATCTACTAAGAAGTGGTGCAGTTTTGTTCTCTTCCTGTGCTGGCACGCTTTAAGCTGCCATGCTCCAATGTAGACACCCTTGCGTCAAGGTTGTCTGGGGTTTGGACAAGCATAGTTTTTGTGCAGAAAGAGATACTTTCCTGTGCAAAAACTATAAGGCATTTCCCCTTGTGAATGTGTGCTGTAGAATGCGGCACATATGCAGATAGGGAATAAAGAAGAGAAATTTGCCTCAGGGAGATGCAGGATTTTGGCACAAATTTCTATCCACAGGAAAGTGAGGTGTTTGAACAGAATATCGAATAAAAAATATTGTGATAAAAAAATATTGTGTCAAATGTCAAAATTATCATTCACAGGAAAGTCGAAGGTGAAAATATTGTTCTTTAATATTGTTGTAAAAAATATCGATTTAGAAAATATCGATGTATGTAATATCGTTTGTGTTATTGTTTTATGTAATTTATTAATTATAAAATTGGTGGCATTTCTCTTTTTAGTTCTGTTAATGTATAAAAAATAATACATTTAAATTGTTTTTTACCAGTGGGATATTGGGTTTTTTAGGGGATAGGGATGGGGAGATTTTTTAAAAGGGGATATTTTATGTAAATGTAATATTACTTAATTTAATTATATGCAAATTAATATTGTGAAATAGTTTAATTAGTTGTATTACATCAATAGTTCTATAAATAAAAATGTCTAATTAATTTAAATACATATCATTTATAATAGATAAAAAAATGTATGTCGTAAATATTAAAATACATATTTAAATTACAATTGAAAAAATACAAATATATAACATTTTAATTTATTATAGTACATTCATTATAAAAATTGCTAAATAGTAAGAATTACATTCATAATTTTTGTGACAGATTATTATTTTATTTTTTTTGATAAACAAATTTGTATTCATTTTACAAAAGGAATGCACCAGGCGTATCACATTATAAGTCAACAATCGAGAATTACAGTCACAGAATCCCCACCCCCAGCATACAGATAATAATGAGACAAAGAAACGATGGAACCAACCAGGCCCCTCCTGATTAGACCACCCCTCCAACCACTTCCCCCAAATTCTACGGTATCTCTTGGGGCAGCCACGTGCTGCGTACATAACTTTCTCCTGTATGGCACACCAGTCCAGCCCACTCCGCCAACGTCCCACGGTGGGGGGAATCAGGACACATCCACAAGGCAGCAATGTCTCTCTTAGCAACCACCATGGCCGTATTAAAGTTTGTCATTCCGTGACCCGTCCGACCCGTCCGACCCATCCAACCCGTCCGTAATGCCCAGGATCGTGTGCTTAGGGTCATGTGGGACCCCCACCCCAGAACCTCTGAAAGCTCGACTTCGATGCCCTCCCAAAATCCCGCTAGGAAGGGACAGGCCCACACCATGTGCAGGAAGTCTGCGGGATCATGGCCACACCTGGTACAGGCTGAGGACGGACTAAGCCCCGCGCAGTGAAGACGTACAGGGTTGAGATACGCGGCGTGTAGATAGTAGAGTTGCACCAAGCGCAGCCGAGCAGAGGCAGTGACCATTCTAGGGGCCATAAGGGCATCTCGCCAGTTCTCTTCCTCTAAGGGGCCTACCCAGACCTCCCATTGCGCCCGCAGTCTGTCCAAGAAAGTTGGGGTGTTATTAATCATTGTACGATAAATACGGGAAATGCCACCCTTCCCCAGGTCCCCAACATAATCTGTGCTTCAGGTGGGCTATGGTCAGGCAATCGTGTGCCCGTGGTTAGGTGTGAGTGGAGGGCATGTCGCAGCTGGAGGTAGCGAAAGAATTGTGAGGGATGCAGCGAGTATCGGGCTTGGAGATCTTCAAAGGAGCGCATGTGTCCCCCCCCCAAACATCCCCCAGCTGGGAAATGCCTATGCGGTCCCAGGCCTCGAAGCCCCGAAGCCCGGACACCTCCCTGAGCCAGGTCCCGTGCCACAAGGGCGTACAGCGGGTCATTGTATGTGTCCAGCCGGTGTGCCGCAGTGCGGCTCGCCAGGCCAGTAGCACAGAATGTGTCACCTCCGGAAGACGGGATCCCATAGGGAAAGGAGTGTAGTCTGTCAAGGCCTAGATCCCCCTGCTCAAGCCTGTAGGTCGGGTCGGACCTCCCCCATCAAACCAGTCCTGTTTGGAAAGGAGTCGGGTGGCCAAATAGTAGAGGTAGATGTGAGTCATCTCCAAACCCTCGTCAAATGAAGGAATCCTGCAGGTACTGAGCGCCAATCTGGACCTACTTTTCACCCATAGGAACTTGGTGATGAAGCCATCCAACGGTCGGAACCAGGCCCTGGGAAAACACACAGGGGTATTCTGAAGTATGTAAAGGAAGCGGGGTAGCACCATCATTTTGAAGAGAGCCACCCTCCCCATGGGGTTGAGTGGCAATGACTGCCACCGCTGGAGATCCACCTTGGCTCGCTTTACCAGATGATTGACATTGAGGGCCCAGCTGAGTTCGGGCAGTAGGGTCTACCAAATCCCCAGGTATTTAAATGATTGACGGCGCAGAGGTATGTTGGACTGCCAGTCAAAGCATTCCAGAGAGAGGTGCAAGGGGACCAGGACCGACTTGTTGGGGTTCAAACGAAGGCCAGAGGCCTGTTCGAAGGATCGCAAGATACGAAGACAATGGGGACCCGACGGGGCAGGATCTGCCAAGTAGATGAGAACGTCGTCCGCATAAAGGGCGATTTTGTCTGGCTCGACGCTGGGCCATTCCCATCTCCGCATCCAGTCACAGGACCGCATCAAATACGCCAGAGGCTCCATCACTAAAGCAAAAAGCAGGGGGGAAAGGCGGCAACCCTGCCTCGTTCCCCTAGAGACCGGGAAGGGCTCTGACAGGACCCCGTTGACTAGGACACAAGCCCGCGGGAGGGCGTACAGGACCTTGACCATGGCCCGAAAGCGGGATCCAAGTCCCATCGCCTCAAAAACATCTTGAAGGAAGCCCCAATCCACAGAGTCGAAGGCCTTCTCGAAGTCCACCAGGAGTAGCGCGAGGTAAGGAGTGAGGAGGTGGCGGTGAGCCAAGGCGGAATGCAGCCTACGGAGACAATGTCGGGTGCTACGGGAAGGCATAAACCCACATTGATCGGGGTGGACCAACATAGACAGATGGGGCCTGAGTCGCTGGGCAAGGAGGGTGGCGAACAGTTTGACCTCAGTATTGATGAGGGAGATTGGGCGGTAACAGCGCATTGCGCGAAGGGGGCTGGGACTTCGGAATGACCACAATGGTGGCGATGTCCGTCTCTTGGGAAAAGGAGCCCTTCTCCACGGCCTCATGAAACAACGCTTCTAAATGGGGGATGAGAACGTCCCGGTAGTGGGCGTAATACTCCTGGGGGAGGTCGTCAGGGCCCGGAGTTTTGCCAGAGGAGACGAGAGCGATAGCGTCTCCAATTTCCTCACGGGAAATGGGACGATACAGGTCGGTTTGGATGGTGGCATCTAGCCATGGGAGGCGGCCGCCCTCACCGTCTATCAGATCCATAAGGGAGAGGGACGGGCCCGGGCCTCATAGAGCCTGCGGTAGTGTTCCAGCGTGGAATGTCAAACTCCCCCCTTCATCACAGACCAAATATCGCAATAACACATTCACTCAAATACATTCATTGGTGGGGCCCATAACAGCAACACTCACACTTCATTGATCTGTTTCTCTAGAGGGATAAGTTTCCAAACGCTGACATGAAAGGAATATCTTTTTACCTAAACCCTAATGCACATTGAATACTTTTATTAACTTTTAACCTCGTGATATTCCCCGCATTTGGTGATGAATCAGTTAGTTGTTTTATGGTTTAGTGAATCAATTCATTTATTTATACTCTTCTCTTGATCTAATTTCTTCAAATAATCGACACAACACGTTTGTCAATTAATCAAAACATAGTTTATCTAATTAAATTGTAAATTTTTTGAAATCATCGTCCAAACCGCAGAACATCATATTTACCTAATCTGGCTATTAGTCGTCTTCTAAGTCAGTCAAGTCGTGGAAAATCTTTAAATTCATCAAAGTCAGGCCGCAATTCAGTCTCTCAAAGATTCAGGATAACAGCTGTCCAGCAGTGTCACCGTCCTCTCCGTCAGCATAACGCAGGAAATTCACAGCAAGACAAATCGAACGACAAGCTTTTTTCCCTCACTATTTACCGTCTTTTATAATGATTTTAATGTCAAAATGTATCAAGAATGAGTTTTAGACAGTCCTCATTGGTGGATTTGGGGTCACTCAGTGAAGTTTTCACATAGTCTGTAAGATTAAGTCATCGCACTTGCTGGTTCCGGTTTTAAAGACAGTTCATTGTTGAGGTCCTGGCAACTCTCCCAGAATGACCTTGGTGGGTACATCTCTCCTGGGGTCAGGACGAGGCCATTGTTGCTGGCGGTGGCGCATGCGCACTTCACCCAAAACCTCGTGGGACAGTAGCAGTCATGTCGTGCGTCTCAGTCAGCCATCTTTACGAAGGCCCAAATGGTCAACTTAAGCAAAACAAACACAAAAACATAATTAAAACATTGAAATGGCTAATAAAATGTTAAACCCTCACTAATTCCCCTATGTGTAAGTTATTATCTAGCATAATTGCAACATTCAAAGCATTTATATTCACCCAGTGATGTCATCTGGTGCAACTTACAATTACATCACAAAAGCAACAAATATCATGCAATATTCTAATTTTCTACCAATAGTATGCGTACATATATTAGTATACAATTAGTTTAGCCATGCAAAATGCAAATCCCACGTGTAATTCTTTTGTTAATATAAATGGTGAGTTTTCACTTCAAACAAATTAATAATGTTACCATTAGTTGATTATTCGAATTAATATAAACATGCAGAATGGGGGGGGTATACAAAGGTGCCGATTCCGATCCGGTAAAACCCGTATTCTCCGTACGACTCGTACCCGGGAAATGCACCTTACAAACCAGCAAGTACGATTCGTACAGAAACACCCATTTCCGTACGATTCCTGAAAAACTACGTGCGACGAAAAAATACCCACAATTCCGATCCGGGACATCGTGTACGTGACGTCCGGACGGAGTCAGGCAGTGTTTTACGGACCAGCAAGTACGATTCGTGCCTACGTCACTCCGCACAGATAATTTTTTACAGCAGCCAAAAACTCCCGGGAAAGTGAGGACGAAGCGAAGAAGGAGCTGCGGGACGCGATGGACAGCCATGGACCCCATCCTACGTGTCATCCCGGCCCTCCTAGCCTACGACCTGGTGCACAGAAACCGGCGCAGATGCCGCAGAAGGTCAGCACAACACCCAGGGGCAAAGGGGGGGCGAGGGGCAGGAAACATAACCTCCACCAAATTTGTAAAATACCATATACTGTCCTAACATTACCTTCAGGGTCTGATCACTTCGGGCGGCGTGTCCACCAATCCCCGCGTACGCGTACCCGTCACCACTACAATGGTGGTACGGGCCGTAACCACGCCCTCAGAGCGTGGGTACGGCCCGTACCACCATTGGAGTGGTGATGTAGGGGTACGCGTTGTACGTGCCGTACCCACGCCCTCAGAGCGTGGGTACGGCCCGTACCACCATTGGAGTGGCGATGTAGGGGTACGCGTGGTACGGGCCGTACCCACGCTCTGAGGGCGTGGGTACGGCCCGTACCACCATTGGAGTGGTGATGTAGGGGTACGTGTGGTACGCGCTGTACCCATGCCCTCAGAGCGTGGGTACGGCCCGTACCACCATGGAGTGGCGATGTAGGGTACGCGTGGTACGGGCCGTACCCACGCTCTGAGAGCGTGGGTACGGCTCGTACCCCCATTGGAGTGGTGAAGTAGGTATACGCGTGGTACGGGCCGTACCCACGCTCTGAGGTCGTGGGTACGGCGCGTACCCCTACATCACCACTCCAATGGAGGTACAGGCCGTACCCACGCTCTGAGGGCATGGGTACGGCCCGTACCACCATTGGAGTGGTGATGTAGGGGTACGCGTGGTACGCGCCATACCCACACCCTCAGAGCGTGGGTACGGCCTGTACCACCATTGGAGTGGTGATGTAGGGGTACGCGCCGTACCCACACCCTCAGAGCGTGGGTACGGCCCGTACCACGCGTATACCTACTTCACCACTCCAATGGTGGTACGGGCCGTGCCCACGCTCTGGGTGCGTGGGTACAGTGCATACCATGCGTACCCCTACATCACCACTACAATGGTGGTACGGGCCGTACCCACGCTCTGGGGGCGTGGGTACGGCGCGTACCCCTACATCACCACTACAATGGTGGTACGGGCCATACCCACGTACTCAGAGCGTGGGTACAGCCCGTACCATGCGTACCCCTACATCACCACTCCAATGGTTGTACGGGCCGTACCCACGCCCTCAGAGCGGGGGTACGGACCGCATCACCCGTACCTCTAGGGCACCAGTACATTAGTGATACAAGGCGTACACACGCCACGAATGTTGGCTTAGGGCCTGGTGCACCATATAACCAGTATATTGGGGGGTGTACATGGCCAGGACAGCAGTGTACAGCACCAAGGGTGCGGGTGGGTGGGTGGGTGTCTGCCAAGGAGTCCCAGCAGTGGGCATAGACATGTGAGGGGTGGGTGCAGAGGACTCCCAGCAGTGGACAGACACATGTGAGGGGTGGGTGCAGAGGACTCCCAGCAGTGCCCAGACATATGAGGGGTGGGTGCATATCACTCCCAGCAGTGGCCAGAGACATGTGAGGGGTGGGTGCAGAGGACTCCCAGCAGTGGACAGACACGTGAGGGGTGGGTACAGAGGACTCCCAGCAGTGGCCAGAGACATGTGAGGGGTGGGTGCAGAGGACTCTCATCAGTCGCCAGAGACATGTGAGGGGTGGGTGCAGAGGAATACCCGCAGTGCCCAGAGACATGTGAGGGGTGGGTGCAAATCACTCCCAGCAGTGGCCAGAGACATCTGAGGGGTGGGTGCAGAGGACTCCCAGCAGTGGACAGACACATGTGAGGGGTGGGTGCAGAGGACTCCCAGCAGTGGACAGAGACATGTGAGGGGTGGGTGCAGAGGACTCCCAGCAGTGCCCAGACATATGAGGGGTGGGTGCATATCACTCCCAGCAGTGGCCAGAGACATGTGAGGGGTGGGTGCAGAGGACTCCTAGCAGTGGACAGACACATGTGAGGGCTGGGTGCAGAGGAATACCAGCAGTGCCCAGAGACATGTGAGGGGTGGGTGCAGATCACTCCCAGCAGTGCCCAGACATATGAGGGGTGGGTGCATATCACTCCCAGCAGTGGCCAGAGACATCTGCGGGGTGGGTGCAGAGGACTCCCAGCAGTGGACAGACACATGTGAGGGGTGGGTGCAGAGGAATACCAGTAGTGGACAGAAACATGTGAGGGGTGGGTGCAGAGGACTCCCAGCAGTGCCCAGACATATGAGGGGTGGGTGCATATCACTCCCAGCAGTGGACAGAGACATGTGAGGGGTGGGTGCAGAGGACTCCCAGCAGTGGCCAGACATATGAGGGGTGGGTGCATATCACTCCCAGCAGTGGCCAGAGACATGTGAGGGGTGGGTGCAGAGGACTCCCAGCAGTGGACAGATACATGTGAGGGGTGGGTGCAGAGGACTCCCAGCAGTGGACAGAGACATGTGAGGGGTGGGTGCAGATCACTCCCAGCAGTGGACAGACATATGAGGGGTGGGTGCATATCACTCCCAGCAGTAGCCAGAGACATGTGAGGGGTGGGTGCAGAGGACTCCCAGCAGTGGACAGACACATGTGAGGGGTGGGTGCAGAGGAATACCAGCAGTGGCCAGAGACATGTGAGGGGTGGGTGCAGAGGACTCCCAGCAGTGGACAGACACATGTGAGGGGTGGGTGCAGAGGAATACCAGCAGTGTACAGAGACATGTGAGGGGTGGGTGCAGAGGACTCCCAGCAGTGCCCAGACATATGAGGGGTGGGTGCATATCACTCCCAGCAGTGGACAGAGACATGTGAGGGGTGGGTGCAGAGGACTCCTAGCAGTGCCCAGACATATGAGGGGTGGGTGCATATCACTCCCAGCAGTGGACAGAGACATGTGAGGGGTGGGTGCAGAGGACTCCCAGCAGTGGACAGACATATGAGGGGTGGGTGCATATCACTCCCAGCAGTGGACAGAGACATGTGAGGGGTCGGAGCAGAGGACTCCCAGCAGTGGACAGAGTCATGGGTGCGTGTACATCATGATCAGATGAGCACAACTCCATGGGTGTATGTACGCATTCCTAATGTTCGAGTATGTTGATAGTTTCATAACAACACATCACTGACAGCAGTGTCCCACTCCCATGAGGATGGATGTCCTTCCCCCACTGCATGACACAAAACATGTGGGTGTGAGGACAAATGACACATGCATACCCACCCCTGGCGGATGCAGCACAATACACACACAGAGATCATGCCACAAGACTGTATACTCATGTCAATGGCCACTACACTAAGAGAGCCAAAGGGAACACACACTGTCATGCACATCCCAGGACTGATAGGAATGTACAGGTGCCAGGACAGCCACCAAGATGTTGCCCCTCATGGAAGGGATAGGGTGGACTTCCCACAGATCCAATGCCCACAATTGTCAGTCAGGTGCTCAAATACGCTGCAGAACAAGTACCAAATGTGTGCTAGGCTGGGATAACACACATGCATAGTGTGGAAAATGCTGATTGTCGCCATTAAGGCATGACAACATACTCAATACACAAGTACAGTGACTAGCAAGGATGGCACAGAGGATGCAGCCGGAGACATTGCTGAGCAGGCATGGCCATAGTTGAAGGGATCCGTCACCAACAAAGGAAATTTAGACACCGGTCAGCACTACAAAAGTGCAACTCCCTGCAGGGTAGATGTCAGGTGCCACAGAGGAAGGAACAGTCCTTGGGACAATGTCTCCAAACACAAATAGCACACACGATCAAATATACCTTGCAGAGACATTGTGATGGCAGGCAGATACCATGGTCCACCCCATTAGCATCAGACGACAACTTTCTCCTGATACATAACACATTACCACCACCCCAACTCCGGGACCATCAGCACCCACATCAATACCTGAAATGCAAATGTGTTCAAACGGAAAACAAAATGCTTTATTCAGCATTAAATGAAAAAGTAGTTAACGACACTATTAACAAAGGCACATGGCCAGTCCAGATCTGAAGTCCTTGGGGGGGACACATGGCCACGCGTCTCCACTAGCTTGCCTGCACATTAGAACCTGCAGGTTCCTGGACTGGGGGGGGGGCATCATGTGGGGCAGGACCAGGCACCGCAGGGACAGCAGGTGGAAGGGTAGGTGTGGTGGGTGCAGGGACGGATGCCTCCACCACAGGGGGTGGGGCAGCACCAAAGGTGGAGGTCAGCTCAGCGCTGCACACTGCTGCCAGGTCCTCAAGCGTCTCCCCTTCACCCGAAGACAACACAGCCTCAAAGGAGGGGGGGGGGTCGGAGTGATGGGGTGCAGCACTACTGGGCGAGGGGGGGCAGGAGAGGGGCTCAACTCCCCTACCCGTGGCGTGCCGTTCCCGTTTGCGGGCTGGAGAGACAGAGGGGCTGAGGCCCAGCACAGCCAAGTAGGCCTCTTTCTCTGGAGGTGTGGTAGGGGAGGCGAGGGGAGTACCTTTGGAGGGACTGGTTAGTGCGCCATGCGGCCTCGGACTGTGGCTGCGTGTATGCCTGTGTGCCCCAGACCCAGTGGGTGTGCCCTCATCCCCCTGAGTGTGCGTGCCAGGAGGAGTGCGCTGGCCCTTACGTGGTGGTGTGCTGGCTGCGTCTGGTGGGGTGCGTGCTTGTGAATGTCTGTGTGTGCTTGGGACAGGTATGGGAGTGGGAAGTGTGGATGGTGCAGGGGTAGGGGGGACGAAGCGCTGCAGGAGACTCACTGCTGCCGTCAGTGAAGAGTCCATGGACCTCAGCAACATCCGTTGGTCAGACATCGCTGATGACATGCCTTCCATGTACCACACCATCTGCGTCATCATTCGGGTCTGGCCATGGAGTACATTCAGCAGCGATGTCTGTCCAACCTGCAACTGATGCAGAATGTCCACAGACTCTGCAGTGAGGGCAGCAGGGGGGACAGGGGCAGAGGGTGCGGTGCCCAGCACGAAGGAGACACGGTGTTGCCTAGCACGGACAGAAGGGACCGGAGCAACTGGGAGGGCGGTGATGGGAATGGAGGGGGCGGTGACAGATGTAGTGCTGCTGCCAGGTGTCGTAGCAGCCTCCGCCCCCTGGAGGAGTTCAACATCGGACCCGTCTGCGTCGTAGTCAGTGTTATCACTAGACAGGTCCTCCGCCTGACTCCCCTCGCCCTCCGTGCCACTTGCTCCCACAGACTCCGCAGCAGTGGTGGCAGCGGTGCTGGATCCCTCCTCCACGTCCGTGCAGGTGTCTCCCTCGATGTCCTCCGATGATGCTGTGGGCAAGGTGAAGAGACAGAAAATAATCAGTCACCTGTATACAACGGACACATGAGTCACAATTAAAATGTCACAGTGCATATCAGGAAATGCATCATGAGTAACATCTAGAATAGTCCGCACATATGTAACCCTGCTCTCCCCAGTTGGTTGACCCACCATGACACTTGGAAACAATGGAGATCATGACACAACAGCAAATAACTTGATATCGAATTATACTCAATCACTCAATCAATAAGCTATATTATCGGTTAAAAACCATAAAAGCAATACAAACAAGAGAATACAAAGTTTCCTGAGCACACCAGACAAAAATTCATAAATAAATAAAACACACGTAATATAATAAAAAATGGTTAAAAACCAAATCTCCCAATGGGCTAAAAAACATGGGCTACACGGGAAGATCTATCCAGAAAGGATAGGCCTATGGAGTCACAGATACAACAGGTAAGTGCAGATTAATTTTAGCACGTCGAGCATTCCACATAGCCCATAGAAATCTCGAGATCGCAAAGACAATTAGGGGGGTGGTGTCATATTTAAATAGTCTAAAAGCCTCCCTATAGTCTCTGAGACCCAACACTTTCCAAAGAGGGATAATCCACTTAGCTCTGCTCCTAGAATAATACGGGCAAAAAAGCAATACATGTAGATCCGTTTCGTCACACCTTTCACAACCAACACAAAGACTAGAGACCACAGGGATGACAGACCAATTGGTAATCACTGCCCGAAAGGGGAGTGTCCCGTGTCTCAGTTGGACATACAGCTTCTTAGCCAATGCAGGTTGGATGTCGTCCAGACATTTCTCAAAATGATAAAGATCCTTGGCCTCCAAGAACCTTTCAGAGAGCGTGCCCAACGATGGATTACTAAGAGCAAGTTCCAAACGGTGATTATTAAGTAGGGTGGCCAACTCTCTCTTAGAGAGGGAGTGGCATGTCAACTCAGGGGCATCCCATAAGTCAACCCTGCCCAAGGTTTTACATGTATTTTTGACAAACTGTAGACAAGGAATTTTCCCAACCCCCCTGAGAGACAAAAGGTCCCTTAGGTCATTTCTATAGCTTAGCAGCTCAGGTGTAGACCAGAGCCGCCTCCAATATAACACTGGCCGATTCGAGATGACCGCCTGTATGGGGGGTAAACCCAGATCAAGGCGAAGGGGAAGCAATGGTGTACTCTGAGGTAAGCCCAACAAACGTCTGATAAAGGTATTCTCAGTAATTGTCAGGGGAGTAGCAGGCGAATGTCCCCATAACTCCGCCCCGTAGAGCGCCCCTCCTCTCGCCTGGGTCTTATAAATTTCTAAGGGCGGACCCACTGATTTAAAAGGGGACCCAGTATGAGCTTTAAGAATGCCACCAGAAGATTGGGCCAGCCTCAAATTTGCTTTGGCTACCTGGGGCCCCCACCCCATCCTGTCACTCAAGGTAACACCTAGGTAATCAAAATTCGAAACCCTTTCTAGAGCCATACCGTCCAGGTGTGGATGTGAACAACTGGAGATTTTGGCGTTAAATCCCATAAATTTGGTTTTAGCCAAATTAATCTCCAGGTTCCTTGACTTGCAAAAAAGACAAAAAGCCTCCAGTGTTCGCTGCAAGCCCATAGAGGTTTTTGATAATAATAGGGTGTCATCAGCGAACATCAGGGCTGGGATCTTCCGTGCAGCCAGGCTGGGGGAATCCAGATCCCTGGCCCCCGAAATATGGTCAATTAATCCGTTGAGGAACAGGGAGAAGAGAGTGGGAGCCAACACACACCCCTGTCTCACTCCCCGTTCGACCGGAAAGGGGGCCGAGAGCTCCCCAGAGCGCCCATACCTTACCCTCGCATAGGTACCTTGGTGAAGCCGTTTAAATAGGTTACATAAATATGTGGGAGCCCCCATCTCCCTCAAAATGGCCCAAAGCTTATCCCTCTGCACCAAGTCAAAAGCAGATCTAAGGTCAACAAAGATCAGATACAGGCTACCGGCCCCCAGTGTAACCATTTTCCAAAAGATCAACTGGAGTCTAAACAGTTGATCAATGGTGGAGACCTTGCAGCGAAACCCCGCTTGAAGGGAGGTCAGAATTTGGTGATCATCGATCCAACTCTGTAGCCTTGTTAGGAGAAT
Source organism: Triturus cristatus (assembly GCF_964204655.1). Lineage (NCBI taxonomy): Eukaryota > Metazoa > Chordata > Amphibia > Caudata > Salamandridae > Triturus > Triturus cristatus. The sequence goes on along the minus strand of NC_140591.1, from coordinate 137,171,021 downwards.
CCGAGAAAACAATTTCTGCAACACATCAATCAGGCTAATAGGTCGATAATTGGCCGGATTGAGGGGGGAGGCCTTTTTGTGAATGGGAATAATCTCGGCCCCCAGCAAAGTTCCAGGAATTTCTATGCCATTCAAAATTGCATTAAAGAATAGCCAGATATAGGGGACCCAAACTTCCTGCTCACCCAAAAATAAATCACCAGGTATTCTATCCAGCCCTGGAGCTTTCCCTGGAGCCAAATTTTTAAGGGCCGCTTTAATTTCTTGAATAGATAGAGGTGGACACTCATCCGCAGCCGAGGATGTTAGAGGTGGCGGGCTCCCAAGTAGAGAGGCTGAGTGCACCACCAGGTCGGCTTTCGTAAGAGAATATAAAGGCTCAAAATGAGCTAGCCAAACCTCTTCACTCAAGTTTGGTGAGAAAGCGGGTGGACCCTCTAGTGAACCTGATCTGACCAAGTTCCAAAACTCAGAATAATCATGCCTATCTAGAGCATCTTTTATATTTGCCCATTTGAGCTCTTCCCACACAGTCTTAGCTGACACTATCAAAGCTTTGTAGGCAGTTCTAGCCACTCTTACACTCGAAACAGAGCCGGTTTTAACCACTCTGACGAGCTCTCTTTTGGCCAGTCTACAAGCTTTATTAAACCAATGGCCCTCTTTATTTGTTTGTGGCCTGTTGGTTACAGAGGTGTAGAAATATTCTGACAGAATACTGGTTATGCTAGAGTGGATATGTTCCAAATCCTGGAAGAAGGATATGTCATAATTCCCAGTGAAGAGATCAAAGGCCTCCCCCAATTTGGGGACTACGCAAGAGTAAAGCTAAGCCACCTTACCAGGATTTGCCACAAACCTCGCCCATCTAATACGTCTGCCACCCGCCACAGAGACCAGATTCGTAGCAGCAGGGGTGTCAAGCTTCTCCCTGCCGAAGGAATGGCCGAGTTTGTGTTTTAGTTCAAGAGAGAGGAGGTTGTGGTCGCTATCAACCCTCTGTATGACCCGGAAAGCCCTTATTTGGGACCAGAGTTCGACATTGACTAATATATAGTCAATAATAGAGCTCTTCCCAATTCGGTTAAATGTAAAGTGCCCAGGGACGTCAGGGGGAATTCTACCATTGCAGGCCCTAAGAGAATGGGCTGCCAAAAGCTTATTTAGCTGCAATGTTAATGGGGTCAAGCTCCTGACTGGATACGCCTGACACTCCTGAATCTGCCAGGTGGAGTCTTCGTCCAGGGAGGCTGAGGGAATTCCTGCCAAAGGTTCAAAATGGCAATTAAAATCGCCCTCTACGATTCTGTGAGAAGTTAGAGGAGTGGCTGCTAGGAGTTCATCAAGGGTTTCTAGCATGGATAACCCCAGCTCGATAGGGGGACGGCGTAAATATAGATTAGCGATCAGCATCGAAGAGCCGTCCATAAATTTAAGGCTAACAGAAAGGAGATCTAGAGAATGAGAATCGACGACTTTCGCCAAATACCCCAGAGACGAGGATACCCACGTGGGCCCTGAACTGCTGGTAAAGGAAAGGTTGCAAAACCAACCCTATTGGGGGGGTGGATCATCCAGGTTTCTTGAAACAGACATAGATCATATTGGTCCACCAGTTCCCCCCAATCAGGATCAGCTAGTTTTTGTAACAGGCCTACGACATTCCAGGAGCCCACTAAGGGGCCTAAAGAAGCCGCGACTTGAGGACTAGGGGGAAGGGAAAGGGGCATAGGGATTAGCGAGAGCTCACTAAAAAGGGCAGGAGAGAGTCCCTCCAGGGTTGAGCTAGAAGATGAAAATGCGTTGGTAGTAGGGGAGGATACAAGTCCCATACCTAGTTCAGGGTCCACCAAGGCCTCCTCGGTGCCCCCCAAGGCTGGAAAGACAGGTGAGTTACGCCTAGGGGATTGCGGAAGTCAATCTACACAGCTTAGACAGGTAAAACGATTGGCCAGAGGAACATGAAAATCGCCCACCCAGGTATCCTTATGTTGATGGTTTGATCTAGAGCCCCCAGATGTAATATCCCTGATATAAAAATAGCCCAGGGGTTATGGCATAATCACACCCTTGTCGCCTAAGTCACCCCAATCAAGGATATGCTTAAATACTCCAGGATCCCTGAAGTTGAAGATCACGCATTCCCCTCCAATATCTTTCGCTCTAGTTCCCACCCAGGTGACTCTTCTAACTGTAAGAATTTCACCTTGGCATATTCTCCTTAATGGTCTATGGCGGTTTAACCAGTGAATTGTTTTATTTTTTAGCTCAGTGTGAGATTCACTGCGGTCTCCCATCAATGGGGGGACGCCAGTTAATACCACCACATAGGGGGAAGCCTCAGGGGGCAACTGTGGGTATAATGTTGGTCGAGATACACCATCATCTAAAGGAATGGTGTGCGTTCTTAAGGGTACCCGGCCCCCTCCCCTCAGCAGATTGCTGTCGGGGTTGCATGATGGGAGGGGGACCAAAATTTAAAGTGTTAGGTGGGCAGCCCGGGTAAGACGTTGGCATCAAACTCAAAGTATGATTAATAATGCTTAGACCTTGGTCATAACTAGGATTAAAAGCCTGATGATCAGGGTTACCAGCTACCAGTGGTTGATGAGCCATTTTACCTGGTGGTAGCATACTATCACCCCCCTTACACTTGGTATTAATCAAAGAGATAACTTTGTCGAGTCTGCTAAATAGCGTTTTAAACTGTGAGTTGACAAGATGTTCAATGTGAGTTTGTAGATCAATAAAAAGATGAGAAACCCAGATTGGGGGAGCTAGTGGAGAGAAGGGGGTATCTGAATTTATCTGGGAGGTGCCCAAAAGTGGAAGAGAGGCCTTAGTGGGATTTCTTTTAACTTTTGATTTCCTATTTCTAAGGCAGGGCTTAGGGCCCTTAGTAGGCACTTTACTCACTTTAGGACCAATTTCACTGGTCAGGGTGGTGCAGTCTGGCGTAGTTTGTGCAGAAGCTTGGCCAATCTGAGCACATGGTAACACTACAAAGGAGGGGGCTACCAACGAATCAGATGAATTACATTTAACTAGAGAGTCATTTCCAGAAAGCAGTTCTGATGGAATAACTTGGGTGATGGAAAGACGTCTTTCGGTGTTCTCAATGGCTATTGCCACTACCCCAATAGTCTTTTGCAGCATTTTATCTATGGCTGTGAGACTTGGTAGTTGAGTAGGCAGGGCTGGATTTTGTCTAGTGCATGGTCGTGAGGTTGAAGGATATGATTTACCCATGACGTATCAACTTACAGCTTACAATGAAAAAAAAAAAAAAAAAGTTAAACATTTACAAAAATAGATTAAAATAAGATAGACAAAGTCTGGATAGCCCAGAGATCACAATGAGCAAGAAAACTGACCCAGACTTAGAACTCAGTAACAGGGAAATACTAGTGGAGTTCTCCAAACCCTGCTCTAGAAAAACATTGCATATAATAGCAGTGCAGTGAAATAGTTAGGATGCAACCATCAAGGGGGAGTGCCCGACCCGGCCTCCTTCGGCCTACGACGGCCTAAGACGGTCCCGCCCTTGTCCCAGGCTTCGCCCGGTGCGTCCCGCACGCGTACCGCGGGACGAGGGTCCACTCGAGGCTTTAGCGCCTCCTGGCGCGCGAAAGCAGCGTCAGCGGCGACCTCCGGGAGAGCGGGGCTGCTGGGGATTGTAGGCGATGTCACACGCCGCAGCGGAGGGAAGCCCGGCTGGGGGGAAAGCCACAGAAGGGACGGCGTAGCCAAGCCCGGCCAGGATCCAAGGATTGCATAGGTAAGAGTTCCACAGAGAGCCTCGGCCCCACTCGAGGCTTTAGCGCCTCCTGGCGCGCGAAAGCAGCATCAGCGGCGACCTCCGGGAGAGCGGGGCTGCTGGGGATTGTAGGCGATGTCACACGCCACAGCGGAGGGAAGCCCGGCTGGGGGGAAAGCCACAGAAGGGACGGCGTAGCCAAGCCCGGCCAGGATCCAAGGATTGCACAGGTAAGAGTTCCATAGAGAACCTCGGCCCCACTCGAGGCTTTAGCGCCTCCTGGCGCGCAAAAGCAGCGTCAGCGGCGACCTCCGGGAGAGCGGGGCTGCTGGGGATTGTAGGCGATGTCACACGCCGCAGCGGAGGGAAGCCCGGCTGGGGGGAAAGCCACAGAAGGGACGGCGTAGCCAAGCCCGGCCAGGATCCAAGAATTGCACAGGTAAGAGTTCCATATATACTGAGAAGCTAGTGTCTGGGGACATGTTGAGCACAGCAAGAATATGAATCCATGCCACCTCTTGTTCACTGTGAACGAAACAGTATTGGTGCACCCAAGGCCAAATAACACACCTCAATACTGAAGGTGTCCCCACACTCCGAGACCTGCGAGTACTTAGGAAACCATAGCCAAAAACATTGCAAACCCTTGGGACTCACAACACTTTACACAATGTACATGTTTAGAATGTGTGAATGTGCCACTTTGTGAACAGAAGACACATCTGCCTGCATGACAGAAGTCACACAATGATGTGCACACAAAAATACTTTTACACAGTCATTGTATGAGCTGGCAGCCGAATTCTAAAAAGCCACTGTAAATAATAAATGGTGTATAAGTAAGTACATATACATGGCACCACGGTGGTCTGGATGACATGACACTCGTAAGTTCGTATCAGCAACAACCAAGGACTTACACACATGCAAACACACTGTGTGAACATAGATATGTATATTCAGAAGACAAGTGGTAATCAAACTGTGCCTTCCTGTGAAATGTGCCTGCGTGTCCACTGAAAGTGTAAAAGTACTTTCTTTTGCACTTCCCTGGGAGACATCTGTCATGCAGGCACATTATTGTCCTTCACAACCAACTAGCAAAAAGAAGCATAGGAAAAATGCAGACATGTTGACAAGTGTAGTGAGTGCCAAGGTACAATACTTATTGACTGAAAACTTGAATCATGCCACCTGTCACATGGCCATCCGTACCATGATGACACAGTTGGCAACACATCTGACCCACTGCCTGTCATGTGGGGTGGCACACATGTCCAAACACAGGACAATGCATTAGCTAATGGGCCTGCAATGTGTCTGGATAAGGAGCACCTGCACTGAGGAGACACCCTCATGGCAAGCAAGAATGTCCACACAGATGTCAGCACACACAGACCAAACTACGTAGCATTTCGACTACACACTGGTGGCAAAAATGGATGAGCATGAGCCATGTATTTCCATTTTTGACACATGCTGCAAATCACAAACATTAAACCGAGCAAAACCTGACTGGGTCACTGCATGTTGAGTGTCTGTCCAGACAATTATCACACACAGGTCAGACACGGCAAGGATACATAAGGTTTGGACATGTAGGCCTTGCCCGCACAAACCCCCCATTCCTGAGACAATGTGATTGAGACAGATCAAGAAGTGACACCTCTTAATCTGGGTTTACTCCAATGTGCATCACAAATTCCTAAATGTACTCCACATCACCTCGTGAGGCTGCCAACACATATTTGTGACTAACAACCATCAACAGATAGTTGTACATAGACACACATGCACTGCCCAGTGTGAGGATGCACAAGCTAAATGGGGTCAGCATGTACAATGGGCACATGTAGCACACTTCAGAGAAATACAAATGAGGGCAGGGAACTATGCCACAGAGGCAAAACTATGCTGAATACACAGAGAATGGGCACAGTGTTGGATGACACACATGATTCAGAGGCAAGGTTGTCTTAGGGGACTGTAGTGGGAACACAGCTCCATTGTCTTGGAATTATCTGACTGTAACCTGAGCTACCGTCCCTGCACTATGCATATTTCCCACTCATGCACATCATGTCTGAGGCCACAACATTGTTAATGCATGCTGCAAGTCTGTTCATTTGAAAACTCACACTCCTATGTTGACACTCAGCATCAGTACCAACTAACATGGACACCCAAATGACTGTACAGGACAGGGCACAGGCAAGGTAACAACACATGTCTCAGACCCCCCCCACCTGATGCAGAAAGCAATGTGCACTTGGATTAACTGGCAGCCTAGATGACCATGTTCAATAGTGATTACACACAGACCAGGGAACACATGTCATTTAGGGGAAGGGAGGAGGAACAGCCCCGTTTGACTTTGGAGAACATGATATGCACTGCACAAATTAACCCTCGCTGTGTATCCAGGCAACTGAACACTTACAAAAGCTGGTGACACACAACAAACACACATGTACCTACCCCCTTCCTGCTGCTGCAACTCCTGTAACCGCCTATCCAACTCAGGGAAGACCACCGCCAGGACACGCTTCATCTGTTGGTTCAGTCGTCGGCCCCCGCCGTGCTTGTGTGGAGGTGAGTCCTTGAGCTGCCACCGGGCGATCCCTAGGATGTCCTGCCAGCGTTTCCTCACCTGGGCGAGGCGCCGACTGCGACCCTCCACAGATCTCACGGCCCTGACGGCCTGCTTCCATATCTTCCCCTTGGCGTAGGCGGTTACCTGTGAGGATGACAAAGTGAGACAACATCACTACACCTGCTCCATGTCACAGAGACACACATTTGAACATCTTTGATATTTAGAACAGGGCATATTATGCTGGCAACCAATTGCACCTTTCTCATAGGGCCATTAGCCTATGTGGAAGCCCCAAAGCAGTACATGGCATTGAAAGTACACAGGTGGCATGAGGGGTGCAACACACTCCATGATCATGGCACACGCTGTGCATCACATGCAACACCAGGCTGATGGACAGCACCTCCAAGCAGTCACATGCCGCTGGCCACTGACGCAACCTCAGCAGAGTACACAGACACACACAGGCACAGATCAATCACCTGCCATTGGCAACAGCGGATACAAACCTCACTCTGCACATGTGCCACTTGCCTGTGGGGTGTCACAGGTGTGGTGCTAGCTCAGCAAGTTAGACACTCTGCATGGCTTACTTAAACCCCTCAGATGGGTGGAGCTGTTGCCTCCTCCATGCAGCTGGGGTGCAACACTCCACATAGACACTCACCTACATGACAGGGAACATTCACACACATCAATGTCCAGGGGGCGTACACATCATTTGGACACTCTCAGCACAGCTCCACGCAACTCACACACATCTGTGGGTACAGTCACCTGTCACACCCGGGGGGGCAGGGAATCACCTCTGGACAATAGGACAAAATTCGGCATATGGATTGGGTAGGCTGAATGTGCTATGCACTATGCAGTGAATGTCACAGTAAGCACACTGCAAGTGAGGAGTGCACACAGGAACTACATCATGCTCTGCATGGGAGACATAAGCCATTCCCCCCCTGGGACCCACGCTAAACAACATTGCATGTCGGTCACACCTGGACACAATGCCAGAAGTGACAGTCACAAAAAAGGGGCACAGTCAAAGCTAGTGGAGTCAGCACTCACCTGCTCCCCTGGTCTCCCATACAGGCTGGGGTACTGTGGGAGGATGACATCAAGCAATGCCTCCTTCTCCTCATGGCTGAAAGGCTGGGCCCTCTCCACAGTCCCTGACATGGTCCTAGAGGAATCACAAGCAGCAGCAGTGGTGTCGAGTGTAAGGTAGTGCAGGCAAGTGCCCTCTCATGGGTTCTGGCTGACTTATATCTGCCTTGCTGGGCTGTTTCATTTACAGGAGTACAGAGTGATTGGTCAGTCTCATTTGCATCCTACGTTTCCTCCAATCCCTTTAAACATACCTCAGTGAGGGCCTTTGCATGGTTCAAAATTTGAGCATGATGTGAAGTCAACAACCACTTTGCAACATTGTATTTAGTTGCCAACTGCCTATTCCAGGCCACATGATAGGAAATTTGAACTTGAAAATCGGTATCCATGACAACCAGCATGCATTTAGGCCCCAATACTTGTCCCTCATGTGTCCCTATGTAATTTAGCTATCCACACACAGGTACGGTGCGTTTCACACGTACTCCTGCTGCACCAGTTGCACATTGCGTTAGCCACGTATGTGTACAACCAGTGTGTACACATACGTGGACTACCAGGGCGTACACGTATGTGTACGACCAGTGTTTACACATACGTGGACTACCAGTGTGAACACGTATGTGTACGACCAGTGTGTACACGTATGTGTACGACCAGTGTGTACAAGTACGTGGACTACCAGTGTGAACATGCACGTGGACTACCAGGGCGTACACGTACGTGTATGACCAGTGTGTACACGTACGTGGACTGCCAGTGTGAACATGTACGTGGACTACCAGTGTGTACACGTACGTGGACGCCCTGGTAGTCCACGAACGTGTTCACACTGGTAGTCCACGCACGTGTCACACGTATGTGTACGCCCTGGTAGTCCACATACGTGTTCACACTGGTAGTCCACGTATGTGTACACACTGGTTGTACACGTACGTGTACGCCCTGGTAGTCCACGTACGTGTACGCCCTGGTAGTCCACGTACGTGTACACACTGGTAGTCCACGTACGTGGACTACCAGTGTGTACAAGTACGTGGACTACCAGAGTGTACACGTACGTGGACTACCAGGGTGTATACGTACGTGTACGACCAGTGTGTACACGTACGTGGACTACCAGGGCGTAACGTACGTGGACTACCAGGGCGTACACGTACGTGTACAACCAGTGTGTACACGTAGGTGTACGACCAGTGTGTACACATAGGTGTACACACTGGTCGTACACGTACGTGTACACACTGGTCGTACACGTACGTGTGTACAGTCCGTACACACACCCGTACTCCGGCGGGAACAACAGTGTGATGATACGGACCGTTCACTCGCCCTCAGAGCGTGTGTACGGTGCGCTTCACAGCTTACACAGGTGATAGGAGGCGCACACGAATGGAATGGAGGTGTCAGACTCATGCACGGCTGTACATCAAGTCATAGTCATTCCAGTCCTACATGTGCAGGGCCTAGGTGTGTCAGGCAGTGATGTGGCACATGTCTCCTCATGTTTTAGCACAATAGATGTGTGATGACCTGTGTACACATGTCATGTGTGATGGGGCAGTATGTGGCACACTTCCCCTTCCCACAATGCACATGTGTGCATGTAGTACAAACGTGTCAAGCACTGCATCACTGGTATGGCACAGTCACCAACACCCGCAAATGTCCCCTGATGCCAGGGACAGGGACACTAACACCTGACATCTAAGTAACAGCGTGCCCCGATGTGAACATGTCCTGTGTGTGTCATGTGTTCCCATGAGCTTGTGGTGTTGTTCCGTCAACTGCATCTGCTGTTGCTGCATCCAACATGTGTTTGTGTGTAGATGGGCATGGCACACATATACGCACACCATGCCACATGTGGATTCACACGTTACGTGTGTCTGGATGCTTCAAAGATGATTTTATGACATTAGGACATATCTGCGCCGTATCCATGTCTGTGTTTTCGTGTTTTACGTGTACCCCTTCATCGCTATGTGTATGATCTGTACATTTCCAATGACATGTGACCTGTGCGTCTAGCTTGCCGCCAGCAGTCTGTATGAGATGACATCCTTCCAATGCAGATTTGTGGATGTATGTCACTCCTGTGATGTCTCTGGCTGTTCACTTACACTGGCCCACAGCTAGTTCCGGGCCATGTCATGTAGAACGTGACTATCAACGGGTGTAGCTGGCTTGTCGTAGGAGTATCACCTGGCTGCCATACGTGTCCTGGATGTGTAGCACAGACCTGACTCTGTATTTCGCTGATGTGTAGTAGCAGTTGAGCATGTGCTCAGTTCATTGACATTGATGTTGTTAGGTACTCACTCTTCGTTCTTCCTTCCAATTATCTGCAGGGCACCGCCTCTCCCCCGACCAATGCCAGACTTGGCTGCCATAAGGGAACGTGACTGCCTAAGACGTTACCTCTTCTCGCAACAGTTGATTGGGGACTTGACCGCAAAGCTTGAACAATACCTCCAACCGCGACACAGGTATCCTACTGCGCAGACCCCCAAGATGAAGGGGATGGCAGCTCTACATTTTTTTGCCACCCGTACGTTTCAATTCACCATAGCTGATGTTGGTGGCATGTCACAGACCATGTTCAGCCGTGTCCTGCATGATTTTTTAGAAGCCATGTTGGAGCACCTGGATGAATTCATCCATTTTCCAACTCGTGAGCAGTTGACAGGTGTCAAGGGTGAGTTCTATGCCCTGGGAGGGATGCCCCATGTCATAGGGTCTATTGATGGGACACATGTGGCTTTGGTACCACCACAGGCACAGGAGGTGGCCTATCGCAACCGTAAACATTACCACTCTATGAATGCCCTTGTGGTGTGTCTTGCTAACATGCTGATTTCCCATGTCTGTGCACGTTTTCCAGGGTCAGCACTACATCATGAGGCGTAGCAGGGTGCCAGAAATGATGCTGGGGCTGCACAATGAACGAGCATGTCTTGTTGGTGGGTATACTCTGTTTGTCCTCTGTTTAGCGCTATTTCATTATCTTACGGCATCTCCTGACCCACTTCTTTACATGATGTTTCCATGTAGGGGACTCTGGCTATCCCAACATGCCATGGCTGATGACACCCTGCCGCAACCCCAGAACAGCTGCAGATCACCGTTACAACAACGCACATGGGCATACCAGGCGAGTGATTGAGAGGATGTTTGGCCTCCTGAAGAGCAGATTCCGGTGCCTTCATAAGAGAGGCGGGTCCCTCCCATATGCACCGGTGAAGGCCTGCAAGATCTTCCTCGTGTGCTGCATGCTTCACAACATGGCAGTGGAGAAGGCTGTGCCACTCATCCTGGATCCGGATGAGCAGGAACATCCACCCGTGGAGGATGAAGGGCTTGGTCATGAGGCAAGTGATGATGAGGAGGAGGAGGAGGACGACATCCGGAGTCAGCTCATACGCAACTTCTTCTCATAATGGTGAGTCCATGGGTCTAAGTGTACACGGCTGGAGCCTTGTGTGGCATGTGTTACAATGTGTGTGTCCAGCTGACTGTATGCTAAGTGACTTAGATGTGTGTTCAGATGTGTCCTTCCACACATTTTAGCTTAGACACTCAATTGTCATATAGCATGGTGACAGACTTATTCCTGTAGAGTAAATTACCATGCATGCAGACGACAATCTCTTCCCTGACTTCTTGTGTCTCTGTCATCCCCAGGTTGTTTGGCATGCTGTCTGCTCGTGTCATCGTTGGGCTCCCGCTATTCCTCATGAGTATTGCAACGTGTGCTGAATCAGCGTCCCATGCACGGACATGGTGAAAAGTCTATTTGGTTAAGGATTGCTGCACGGCATTTTGGTGTTGGTAGGTGTTTGTAATGTGTGGGCACTGCTCCTGTGCATGTTGTGTTACTATACATACATGTCGACTCACCATAGGGCACATGGCATGTTGCATGACTCCCATGTATTGATAGTCACCCTTCGTAGCAGTCATCTGTGATGGGACAGTGATTCTGATGAAGGCATCAATGTGTGTACAACTTCCCTCTGAGACATACGGGATGCTACGGGTGGACATAGTGTGGGACATCCCCATGAGAGGATAAATGGGTAATTGAAGCCCCTCCGTGTGCAGCAGGGGGTGTTTGGCTCACACACTTCACTTGTGTGCCAGTTCAATGGATTTACAGCATCTGTGTTGTGAAGTGGTGTCCAGTTTAGGTCCCACATGTTATGCCAAATGACCTGTGAGTCTGTTCCTATTGATGCATTTCCCTGGGGGTGAACCTGAGTAATAAAGGTGTACCTCACCCTCCAAGCTGCCTCATCTCGGTCAATGCTGGTCTCTTGCCACTTTGCATGCTGCATCTCTGGCATAGTTGTCAAAGATTGGGCATATGAGTCTATGTGTAGTTTAGCAACATGCATGCAGTTCTTCAGGGATTAGAATATCCATTGTGCATGATGTCCATGGTTGTGTATGTATTTGAGCATGTTGGTTGCCACAACAGACGTCAACACCTGCTGAGGGTATGTATCCTGTGCACAGTTCGTCCTTCAGTTTAATGATCCAGTGTCAGTCATCTTTGGGGATTGTGCATCCATTGTCTCTGGGTGTGCCATGGGGAACGGACTCTCCTCCTTTATATACGCCTGTTGCAGTAGTCCTTTCTGACATCCTTGTCTTTGTGTGCAACTAGTGGCATAGTTTCCATGTCATGCTGCCTGCTGATGCAGCGCCTGCAGCGAGGGCACTTAGAGTTTACAGATTCGGCAACACACACACCTCAAAGATGCTCCTCCCTTCCTCCCTCCATCCATGCATTTGTCTGGCATCAGCTTGTCTGTGCCACTGTTGCGCACACGCGGTGCCAAAGGCTGGACCTTAAGCACATGCAACGTGCACAGTGCACGAACCTCATGTCCTCACATGACCCACATCACACTACAGTCTGATGTTGCAGCCACCCTCCAAGCATTGTCCATCCAAGGAGCTACCGCCTGCTCTCAGCCATACCCTAGACGCACACACAACACCTTTGCATGATGATTGTGCAACTCCAAATGCCTACACAGCCTTCCAGGCCCTGTCACAGTAACCAGGTAATGTCCCTCCCGATCCCCACCGGCTCTGTACACCAGCAAGCCCATGGGAGTGGGACTCATGCCTTCAGCATGTAGTATAGTGGCATAATCTGGCACATGGCCCAGGTATCATCTCTCAGCATGTCAATCCTCAATGTGTCCAGGTCCCCCTCACCGGCATCACATGCACACAGCACCTCTTCATCAGCTTGTATGCCATTGACAGCCAGGTGCTCCTCACCCTCACCAAAGACGCACCCATTGACAGTTCCAACATTCAAGAAGGCATGAGATCCATTGATGGATGGCTGAACATCAGCCACCTGAGGCTGAACTTGTACAGGACTTAGGTAATCATCTGAGGATTGTCCCCTTACAGGTGGCTCAACTGCTTGTGTCCCACCCGCAAGAGCCCTGCACATGCACCCAGTGGCCACGCACACAAGATGGTGTGCATCATGGAATTGTCACCATGCTAATCACCAGCATCTGTACCTCAGGGTGCAACACCCTCTGCATGATGCACATGATCCACAGATAGATCCACTCCATGGAAAGACAGACCATGCCCCAGGAGCACAACACCAGCCGTGTCAACTACTGCCCCGCTCTCTACGGAGCAAGTACATGCTAACACCCGGGAAACCAGTCCACATCCAGCCTGCATGTGCACACCTCAGCTTCAACATCATGCGTCCCAGCCACCTCACCGTCTACCAGAGATATCTGCAATGCATCACTGTGTGCTGCAGGATGACCTTCAGACTCCTCACCCACACTCAGGAGGTAGGACACAACCCCAGAGCCCACACCAACCTTGGTCGTCTGTCATCCGAGACCCCGTTGTGCCAACTCTGTGCATCCAACCTTGCCCTGGCCACAATTCTTCACATCCACTGTACTCCAGCATGCTGGACATAGTTCTCCCACCTGGCAAGACATACCTGCTACTCCCTCCTAGCAACATCCACATGAGCCATGACCTCTACGCCTTCAGGATACTCTTCCCAATTGGTCTGTCCGCACAGTAATGCATGCCCCCCCTCAGCATCTTGAGGCCATCACGGGTGAGTATTGTGCTCCATGTCTGTATAGTATGATACATTGTGACCCATGTGTGTCCTGTCCCAGACACCGATTCCAGGGTATGGATGGCTGGAGTTAGTTCAACACTCATGCCTAGTTTGACATTTCCCCACACGTAGGTTGTGTACTCATGCAAAATGAATGCAACATGTAATTGTAGGAAAAGAGATTTATTCTCGGTGGGAGGCCTGTTTAGTGTGGACAAATAGGTGCTATACAGTGTGCATGGAATCCAAAGTTCACAGGGGGAGATGGCATCCTTGCAAGTTGGAGTCATCAGAGTCCAGACCACAGTGTTAGTCATCATTGGTCAGACTGTGACCAGCAAGTCCATGTGGCAGAGAATGTCATTGGATGAGGTGCTGCTGTTGCGCCAGAGGGCCAGGTGCCAGGCCAGATGACCTGGGAGATGTGGATGGTCCGCTGCCTCTCATGGTCTTTTCCGTGGACGACCCACCTTCCTCGGGGGACCCTCCGATGCAGGCCTTGACGATGCTTGGAACGCTCCGTCGGATGAATCCTCCTCCTCCTCCCTCCCTGTGGCTGGTGCTGGTCTTCACCTGGTGGCACAGGGAGGGTTGCCCATGTTGTCGGCGATCCGACAGAGTGAATGGCTTATGTCCGTTTGCACCGCCAGGAGCTCAGCCAGTCTTGCCTCCATCCGTCCCTGGTATTGTTGTTGACCGGCATGTTGCTCGGCCTGCAGGTTCTTCATCTCGTCGAGGGTCCCCTTCATCTCTGTGAGGCTCCCCACTACCTGGCTGATGCCCCTGGTGTCACGCCGGTATGTCTCCAAGATGTGGCGTATGTGTGACATGCCGGTTCCCTCAGCTGGCTGGTCAGGTTCGCGCCTCCGCCTGCCTCCACTCCCACCACCCCTGCCCACACGAGCCTGGCCTGCCGTTGTGGGCACATCAGGTCTACCGGACCCCTGAGGGATGGCATTTGCAGGGTTATCTGCCTCCTCCTGGGTGGCCGGAGAACCTTGTCCCTCCAGGTCAGACTGGCTCAGTTATTCTGTGCGAGCAGGGCTCCTGGGTGTCTCCTGGGATGTGGCAAGAATGGGGGTGGTGGTTGGCACAGATGTACCTGACGCAGGTGCTGCAGGGGCTGGGGCACCAGAGGGTCCAGGTTGGTTGGGGTCATCCACAGAGTGCTGAGAGTCGTCGCTGCGGGTGGGATCATCTTCCTGCCGAGCCTGGGCCTGTGATTGTTCCCCCCCAGTGTTGGGGGGAGATCCATGACGTTGCCCTGTGTGTGAGAGGGAGACAATGTTAATGCATTTTCATGCGACATCCATGTTTCATACATGTTCAGGTTGCCACAGTTCCTCCAGGTAGTTGTATGTGCCTAGCATTCACATCAATTTTCACTTGTGGATGGGGATGTTGCAGGGGACAGATTGAAAGGTTATCCATGGTCTTTGACATGTTGCATTTGGCCTTGGATGCTTTTTTGGCTGAGGCTTGATCTTGTTGTGTCACATGTCAATTGTGAGAGTGTGTGACTCCCTTGGCTGCCCCGGGTGTGTGTGCTTGTGTGAGGGGTGAGTGGTCATCACTCAGCCCGACGCTGTTCAACATCCACATGGCCCCCCTCACACAAGTGGTCCGCCACCACAACCTCTAAGACATCTCCTACGCTGATGACACCCAGCGCATACTCTCCCTCGCCAAGCACCCTCACACCGCCAAGACACACATCCATGAAAGTCTGAGGGCCATAGACGACTGGATGTGGAGTGGCCATCTGACACTGAACTCGGACAAGACGGAGGTCCTCATCCTGGGAACCACACACTCAGCCTGGGGCGACGCCTGGTGGCCAATTGCTCTGGGGACATCACCGACACCCACCAAACACGCACGCAACCTAGGATTGATCCTCGCATCCTCCCTCTCCATGTCCAAGCAGGTAAACGGCGTCTCCTCCTCCTGCTATGACACCCTACGCATGCTCCGCCGGATCTACTAGTGGATCCCGAATTAAACAAGTAGAACAGTGACACAGGCCCTCGTCAGCAGGTGACTGGACTAAGCCACTGCACTCTATGCAGGACTCCCATCCACACACCAACGGCGGATACTATGGTTCTGCAACGCCTCGGCACAAGTGATCGTCAACGCCCCCCGCCACAGCCACATCACCCCCCTCCTGAGAGACCTGCACTGGGTCCACATCGACAAGAGGATCACCTGAACGCTCTTCAGCCACGCACACAAGGCACTCCACACCCATGGACATGCCTACCTGCACATCAGACTCAGCTTCTACACCCCCACCCGCAAGCTCCGCTCCGGCATCCTCGCCCTCGCAGCTGTCCCCCGCATCCAACGTACGCCCGCCTGCAGTAGATCCTTCTCTGACCTTGCCGCAAGGAGCTTGAACACACTCCCAACCCACCTATGACTGACCCAAGACCTACTTGCCTTCTGATGTCTCCTCAAGACCTGTCTCTTCGAGCAGTATTGTAACCCCCCCTCAGTGCCTTGAGACCCTCACAGGTAGGTTGCGCACCTTACAAGTACCCAGATCAATTGTTGATTGATTGACGGTGCCTGCTGGTGGGTGTAGTGTGATTTTGCGGTTGGTCTCCCAGTTGATGTATCTGTCCCCCCATGGCGCATGCTGCCATGTCAGTGAGTGTGAGTCCCTGTCCTAATTATCTGAGCTGGTTGTGTTTGTGTTAGATTTTTCTGTTGTCACAGGAGGGCCTTGTGCTGCCTACAGCAGGGCCAAGTGTCAGCTACCTTGTCAGTACTTTGGCAGTCCCTGTGCATTGCGCATGGTGCATGGGTATGTACCTGGGCCATATGGGCTGAGGGCATTGGTGTCTGTTTCTGAGTTTTACTATATGTGTAATGATCCCCACCCTCCCAGCATCCCGGACATCCTGTCTTGGGTTTGTGGTTTGTGTAGGCTGGGACATGGCATGGCCTTGCTTTGTAAATGGGGCATACTCATGTTAGTGGCCTGAGCGTTGTTTAGAGTGTGGTTGTGTCAGGTGAAGGCTTGGGGGTAGGTGAGTGCATTTGTTGTAGTTGGGGTGTGGATGCCATTCCCCCCATGTTACGTGAGTTGTTTGTGTACTCACCAGGCTCTTGGACTCCTTCGACTCCGTGTACTCCCACCGGCGGAAGCAGGGCCATCACCTTCTCCTCCCAGGGATGGTAATGTACCGGTCTGTGGGGCAGCCCACCTCCTGTGATGTTACTCTGGGCGTATTCCTCGTTCATTTTGCGCTTGACTGCCCTGCGCAGATCGTACCACCTGGCTTGACATTCATTCCTGGACCTTCTGATGGGCGCAACAGCATTTACCCGATCGACGATCCTCTGCCACAGGCTAGTTTTTTGGGATATGCTGGTCTGTCTGACCAATGTTCCAAAGAGCTGTGGCTCGACTCTGATGATTTCGTTGACAAGGATGTCCAGCTCCTCCGTTGTGAACTTTGGATTCTTGTCTGTGGGCATGGTGTGGGGTGTGGGTGTGGATGGTTGTGGGTGTGTGGGTGTGAATGTGTAGGTTTGTGTGTATGTGTAGAGGGGGTCTGTGTGAAGGAGGTTGTTTGAAGGTGTGTGAGTTAAGGTGTATGGGTGCAGTTGTTTGTGTGTGATGTCTGTTAGCAGTGAGTCTGTTGCAAAGGCTCATGGTTTGTGTTTGTGGGCCCTTTTTATTGGTCCATTTGTGGGTGTGGCTGTGTTTGAACTTTAGGTGGTTGTGTTATAAGTGGTGGTTGTGATTTTGGGCCTCTGTTTGACTGTTTGGAAGTGCCAGGTCAGTTTTTAGTATTTTTTTGTCCTGTAGACGTCTTTTGTGGTGTTGTGCGAGTCGAATTGATGGTCCTTGTGCTGTTTTACAGTGTCCTGGTTCAGTACGAGTCTTTTTCGCATAGGTAAGGTGCGTCCATGGCTATGTTGTTGTTCAGTGTTCACATGTGCAATGGTGTTGTACGACTCGTACATACGCGATGCTGGCGTACGGTGTTGGGGTACGGTGCATCCAAGTATGGGGCTGGGGTGGGGTGTACGGGGCGTACATACGCGGGTGCTGTGGTGGGGGGTACGGCTCTTACATACGCGTGTGCTGGGGTATGGCGCGTACATGGGGGGATGCTGGGTTACGGTGTTGGGGTACGGTGCGTCCGAGTACGGGGCTGGGCTGGGGGGTACAGCACTTACATACGCGTGTACTGGGGTACGACGCGTACATGGGGGGATGCTGGGGTACGGTGTTGGGGTACGGTGCGTCCGAGTTTGGGGCTGGGGTGGGGGGTACAGCGCTTACATACGCGTGAGCTGGGTTGGGGGGGTACGGCGCAACCATACGCAGGTGCTGGTGTACAGCGCGTACATGCGCGGGTGCTGGGGTAGGGGGTACGGCGCGTACATGTGCGGGTGCTGGGGTGGGAGGTACGGCGCATACATGTGTGGGTGCTGGGGTGGGGGGGTACGGCGCGTACATACGTGGGTGCTGGGGTGGGGGGTACAGCACGTACATGCGCGGGTGCTGGGGTGGGGGGTACGGCGCGTACATACACGGGTGCTGGGGTACGGCGCGTACATGCACGGAGGGATGGGGGGCCCGTACGACTCGTACCCCGTGCCCAAGTGTACCGGGGTAGTGGTCATACAAAGTTCGCTCCGTACGGGACGTAAATCTGTCCGGGGACGTCTCGTAGACTTTTCCCGAGGCAATTTGTATGTAATTTGACAGTACGAATCGTACTTGCCTGTTTGTACGGGACTTGTACGACTCGTACGTAAAAAAATATGGATACGAGTCGTACGGGAAATATTTTTACCGGATCGGAATCGGCACCATAATGTTGTACTACCCGCTCCAGCAATCCCCCCTTTGGTGATTATATCACCACACCAACAACATTTTGTATCCCATTTTACGGAATATCAAAGTGATTTCTTGTTTTTATTCATATTTCAGTTTCCCCTGTTTCTTCTCTTTTTGCTGATTTATACATGCTCTCCTTTATTTCCGCCAATTCTATTTCTTCAAATTCTCTTTCTTTTTTCTTATCTCTTCTCCTTAAATTTTCTCTTCTTAATTTTTTCTGATTTTTATCCTTTTTACGACAAATACATCCTAATCTAATTATTAATACTATGAAAATCACACATGTTAATGGAAATAATATCTTACCTAAAAATGTACTACCTAGTTTTACTACGAAATCTTTAAAAGCTGATAATTTCTTTCCAATCTTTTCCCAAATACCTTCAACCTCCAGTGGTGCAATTTCGTCATGCAATTCTGTAATATTTTTAATATAAATTTTCAAATCTTTACTTTCGTCAGGAATGTAAGTACAACAATGTTGAACTTTCAGCATTCTACAGACTCCACCCTCTTTTGCCAATAATATATCAAGGGCAAGTCGATTTTGTATTACCATAGCACGCATGGCAACCATTTCAATATTTACCAATCAGAAACCTCCAGCGGTGCTTGTTGACAAGTGATCCACTACTGTTGAAAGTCTTCTAACTTTGTTTGCTTTCAGAGATATTCCCACTGCTGGTATCAATGCTCCAAAAATGTCACCCACAATTTCTGTCCAAGATTCTCTCTTACTACGTGCTAAATAACTACCTAAGCTATCTACACCATCTTCTCCTCTATCCATATGAAAAATCTTTGGGAAAACCAGGCCTACATAACATGTGCCATACCAATGGTCTGGCAAACGATAATATGCCCTGTTCCCACAAATGAAATATAGTTCAGGAACAACTGGATCTTTTCCACCTTTAAATCCCCATCCACCCATGATTTGGTATGTATCATGGCACTCGCTATTCCCTACAAAATAATGATCATATGCTGTTTGATTCCTTCTAATACACAATTTCCCTTTCTGAGGCCAATCTAAAGCCATAGTTGGACTTGTTTCCCCTTTCAAGTGTTTTTCCATCTCTACATCCCAGACTGTCTTCTCCACCTTTCCTTCTGAAGCCTCTCTTTGCATTTTCAATCTCCTTTCTTCAACCATATCTAAAAATGTCTTTTCCTCTTTCTTTAAACTGCAAGTCAAATTATTTCTAAATATGTATTCTAATGTTAGTTCTTTAGTCTCTAAGAAAAATTCACCTAATACCTTTGCAGGTTTTACCTTGTTTAGTTTGTTAATTGACGGTACTTGTGAAAATATAGTATCTGCATCTGAAAAATAATACTCTAATTTACCTGTTTGATAAAATAAACTAGCTATTACACTACATGTTATTCCATAAGTTACTGGAAGGTGGTGATAAGTCACTCCCTCCGATACAGAGGCAGGTAACTGCATATGCACGTAGCAGTCCCTTATATCCATTGTCTTTACATATTCATACAACAATTTTGAAAACACATTAGTAGAAAAATCTGTAACAGACCTGTCTTTATGTAAATAATTTTTATCTATTCTAGTCGGACCTACCTTTTGAATCTTCCCTATATTAGTTATGTTTTCACTATGTCCTTTTAACGTATCTATAGTAACCTTAAATTAGATCAGTAGAGCAAGTATACTCCATAGAAGCATTAATAATCCTGTACAACAACAACACATTTTACACCATTTCCTCAAAAATGTACATCTACCTTTGTTACTATCTATGTTTGCCATCTTTGCTAAAATGGACCGTGTCTTTTGACTTAGCCTCTTCTACTTCACAACTAGTTTTTCTAACCCCAGGCTCTAAGCACCTACTTGGTTCTACCAGTTTTTGTCTTTTTCAATATTTTAATTGTCTTTCTCTCAGTGGGGTTCTTGTCTCATTCAGTTTGGCATTTCATCATTTTTCACTTTTCCTTCGTTTTTGGTATACAGAATGTCCTGAACATCCGCTTCTTCTCCAATATCGAACAAGATAACTCTCAGGATTTCCGATTCTTCATCTTCCTCAACCACTTCCGGTACAACCACCTCTGGATTTCCTTGGCTATCCACCTCTTCTTTTACTTCAGACAGGGCCACATACGTCTATTCCGGTGATTTATACTTCTGGTTAGGTTTCCTTGTTCTTCTGCTTTCTTTAACTACAATTGTTTCTTCTTCTTTTGATTTCTCCTGACTCGTCACTTCATTCACCTGTTCAGCCCTTGGTGAATTTACTCGTGTCAGTCGATATCTCAATCTTTTTATTTTATTCGGCCAAACGTCGTCTTTTGCAGTTCTTTTCAATTTACTTGGTTTATCGTTCTTTTCAGTTCTCCAAGCTCTCTTTCTTAGAACTCGACCTTCAGGTATCTCATCTTCGCTTTCCTCTGACTCTGTTTCAACTTGCTTTTTACTCTCAACAGTCTCTTTTTCCACCACTTCTTTTGTTTTCCCTACTTCGGTCCCTCCTCAAATCTCCAACACGCAATCTTCCTGCTGACTACTTGTCCCTCCTTCTAACTGAATGTTGTAGATCTGAACTGGTATCAGAAATCTGTAACCTTCTCCTCAAGGAATTACTTCTGGGGACAAAAGTTAAACTTGGTTCTGTTTCCACCCTTTCAGGGTTTTCTTTGTCTTTTGGCTCTCCGTCATCTGACTCAGTACTGGATTCTGATTCGTTAAAATACTCCTTTTCTGTGCTGTCTACTGGATTTGGAATTCTCAAAGTATAACTTGCATGGATCCAGTTCTTCAATACAGCACACTTCACAGCTGTTGTTGTGGTCAAGATGACTTGTCTTGGTTTTCCCCACCTGGGAACCAAACAGTTTCTTCTTCTGTGGACTATTATCCTTACCCAGTCCCCTGGGCTTGTATCATGGGCTGGCTTCTTTTCAAGGGTGGTGGCATCCGCTCCAACCTGATGAAACACAGAATGAACTGCGTCAGCCAGGCCTTTACAGTATTCCAACACCATGTCATCAGTTATAGTCATCAGCTTGTTGACTGGTATACACACGTGGCGCATGGCTCATTCCATGATGATTTCATGAGGACTTAACCCTGTAGTTTTGTCTGCAATTGATTTAATAGTCATGAGTTCTAGAGGCAAGACATCAGGCCATTTCATACCTGTGGCTAAACACATTTTCCCTATTCTGTTTTTGATAGTACCATTCATCTGTTCCACCACGCCAGAAGCCTCTGGTCGGTAGGCACAATGTAGTTTTTGTTATGTTATGTTATGTTATGTTATCTCATCTTCTATAGCGCACAGCTGCCCCAGCAAAGGGGCGTCCCGGCGCTTTGACTGGCAGAAGGAATATACATACAAAACAGAGGAAAAACCAAGAAAAAGTAGCAACGGGGCAGTGTATTAAGGTCCATGCAGTATATTAAGGTCCAGGGGGGAAAAGATAGGTTTTAATAGCCCTCCTGAACGTAAGCAAATCATCTAGGGCGCGAATGTGAGCTGGTAATGAGTTCCAAAGCCTAGCCGCTAGATAGCGGAAGGAACGCCCTCCCGCTCTGCAGTGTTTGAACCGTGGAACTGTAGCCAGATTTTGACCCAATGACCTCAAAGAATGAGAGGGGACATAGGGGGTGAGAAGATGCTCTAGGATCAGGGGAGAGGACAGTTTAAGAATCTTGTAGGAAAGACATAGAGTCTTAAACTCAATCCTTTGAGCCATGGGCAGCCAATGGAGTTTCCGGATGATTTCCTTCGCAGAGCAGAACCTAGGTAGGCCCACCAGGGCTCTGGCCGCCGCATTCTGTACGTGCTGCATCCGGATAACTTCTGCCTGATTGGCCCCCAACAGGAGCGAGCTCGCATAATCAAGCCGCGAGAGTATGGTGGCCTGAATTATCAACTGTCTAGTGGGGGCGTCAAAAAATTTCAGGATTGGCCTGAGCCCACGCAAAATACCAAAACAAGTAGCAGCCACTTTTTTAGTGTGTCCGCAGAAACTGAGGGCGGGGTCTAACCAGACACCCACGTTTTTAACCTCGGGTACCGGGATGGGAGGCCACCACTGAGCACCCCAGAGGTTGCTATGCTTACCAACAATAAGGACCTCCGTTTTCTTGGCATTGAGCTGTAAGCAGTTAGCAGTCATCCAGCCAGCCACTGCTGTCAAACCCTCCCTGAACCTAGGGGCCTCAGAGTCGGAGTCCCCACTGAGTGCAACCGCCAGCTGCGTATCGTCAGCATAAGAAACCATAGTCAGGCCCCACTGCTTGGCGACCGCAGCCAGCGGCTGCACATACAGATTGAACAACGTGGGGCTAACTGCCGACCCCTGAGGCACTCCCTGCTCGATGAAAAAGGGTTTAGACTCAAATGGAGGTGTAGCGACCCGAAATGAGCGACCTGCTAGAAATGACCAAAACCATTCAAGTGCTAAATCAGAGACACCTGCTTCTCCCAGACGCTGCAGCAGTATCGCGTGTGAGACCGTGTCAAACACGGCACTGAGGTCGAGTAACACCAGCGCCGCAGTTTGACCGGAGTCGAGCACGGAGCGCAGATGTTCCGTCATAGCAAGGAGGGCAGTCTCTGTGATATAACCTGCCCGAAATCCATTCTGGGAGGAATCCAGGATATTGGCAGTCTGAAGGTGTTTAGTCAGGATACCATTGGCATGAGCCTCTGCAACCTTCGCGGCCCATGGGAGAAGAGAAATCGGACGATAATTCTCCAGTTTGAGAGGGTCCAAGGCGGGTTTCTTCAAGATAGGAGTGACATAGGCTTGTTTCCAGTTAGTTGGTACTGTCCCTGAAGAGAACGAAAGATTGATGAGTTGGCGCACGGGGGGAAGACATAGAGTAGCCGACTCTTTGAGCTGCGCGAGTCGGCAGGAGACCCGGATTTTACTTTGGCCGCCAGCCTATCGAACTCTACCTCTGAAATTCCAGGAAATGTGGATAGAACCACATTAGTAGTAGAATTAGGCCTCTGGTCCTCACTCTGAGGGATGATACTAGGAAAGGAGCGATAGATAGTATGCACCTTTTCCAGAAAAAAGGTAGCGAGCTCTTCACAGTGGGACACTGAGCATATCTCAGCTGCTGGGGCTCTTTTAGCAGTCAGGTCTTTGAGAACTTTAAAGATCAGCTTCGTAGGATTAGGACTGCGTTTGAACTCCTGGGAATAGTAGGCCGCACGAGCCCTACATATGGCTCTATGGTAAATTTTGGTTTTAGCTAGGTACTGCGTTTTTTTCTCGGCATCATAGGTTTTACGCCAGTTTCTTTCCGCTTGTTTGCATGATTTTTTCAGGAGCAATAAGGCGCTATCATACCATGGACTGGGTTCTAAAGAACGACATTTACTCCACGTAGCAGGGATCAGAGAGTCAAGTGCCCGGGAGACCCATTCACAAAAGAGATCATAGCCAGACTCAACGTCGTTAAAAGGGCCAAGCGGGTGTTCGCTGAGCACCCGATGAAAATCCTCAAGCTTTTGTCGTGCATTCAATGCTTCACAAATCAGTTTTATGATCTCATTATGAAAATGTCCTCTTCGGTCTGATTCAATTGTCACTGGGAACCCAAATCTAGGGATACATTTCCTCAAAAGTAATGTTGCCACTGTCATCCCATCATTTCTTCTTGTTGGAAATGCCTCTACCTATCTGGAAAATAGACAGACCATAACCAAGACATACCTCAACCTGTTACAGGGAGGCATTTCAATGAAATCTACTTGCATTCTGGTAAAAGGCCCTCCTTCTCGACCTATTGTTCCTAGACTCACTACTGTCTTTCTTCCTGGATTGTATTGTTGACATATTAGGCATCTCTGACAAAGACTTTCTGCTACAAGTCTGAACTTTGCATTATACCAGGTTTGCTTAAAGGACCTGATCATAGCGTCTCTCCCTATGTGTCCCTGTCCATGAAACATCCGTGCCATGGCAGACATCATGCTATCAGGCATGACTGGTCTTCCATCTCGATAGACCCACACATGATCTTTCTCTCTTGGTGCACATCCTGCTTTTACCCACTTTTCCTCCTCTCCTGCTTCTTCCTGCAATTGTCTTACTTCTTCCCATGTTCCCACAGTGTTAGTAAACATCAAAGAGCAAGAAATCACCTCTTTTTCCTTATCCCGATTGATTGAATTCTGATTTCGTGCACAGTATTGCACCATGTCATTTGCAAATTGATTTCCAGTAGCGATATAATCACCACTGCGACTATGGGCAGCACACTTTACAACAGCCAATTGCCTAGGCAGCTGTATCGCCTCAAGCAACTTTCCAACCACTTCACCATTCTTAATGGGAGTTCCACTTGAGGTTAAGAATCCTCTCTGCAGCCATATCTGGCTGAAGTCGTGGACAACTCCATAGCCATACTGGCTATCAGTTATCACAGTCACTCTCACACTTTTCTCAATCTTGCATGCTCTCGTCAAAGCAACAAGTTCAGCTACTTGGGCCGCTTTTACTCCTTTCAAATAGGATGCTTCTATTACTGCTGTGACTGTGCATACTGCATATGCTTCACTTAACACTCCGTCATCTGTCCTCAAACAAGACCCATCAACAAACATAACAAAATCACTTTCTGGTAAGGGTTCATCTTTTATGTCAGGTCGTGGTTTTGTACAGAAATCATGTACATCCAGATAGTCATGATCTGCTTCATCTCTTACTTCCACATTCTCTGCATCAGGCAACAATGTTGAAGGATTCACATTCACGCATCTTACAAGACTTACATTTGTTGCACCTAATATGACCTTTTCATACTTAGTCAGCTGACTATGTGTCATATACTGAGTACGACTCCTTGTTAAAAGGATTGCCACAACATGAGGTACAAACACTTTCACAGGATATCCCATCACAATTCCCTCACTCTGTTCCAAACTCCGACATGTAGCAGCTACTGCTTTCAAACACAAAGGTAGGGCTACAGCTACTGGGTCCAACATTGATGAAAAATATGCAATTGGTCTACTCAGTTTTCCATGCTTCTGTACTAGAACAGAGAGTGCACATCCATTTCTTTCACTGCAATACAACTCAAATTATTTTTTATAGTCAGGCATACCCAATGCAGGTGCTTCACACAACCCATCTCTCAATCTTTTGAATGCTGCCAATTCCTCTTTGTTCAAATCAATGGGATCTTTCACATCACTTCTTGTCAGTCGTACCAAAGGTTTTGCGATCAACAAAAAATTGCTAATCCATTGACGACAATATCCAACCATTCCCAGAAACATTCTCACTTCTCTTTGGGTCATAGGTGGACTCATTCTCTTTATGATCCTGATCCTGTCTATTGTTATTCTTCTCAGTCCTTTTTCAATGTTATGTCCTAAATATTGTACTTCTTTCTTACAAAATTGTAATTTCGATGGTGACACTTTTAGTCCTCCATCTGCCAGATGATTCAGCAAGGCTATCGTGTCTACCTCATAAGCTTCACGGGTTTTCGATGCCACAAGTAGGTCATCGGTGTATTGAACTAACACTGAATTTTCTGGCATTTCTAGATTTTCCATGGACTTCTTCAATAGCTGATTAAATATTGAGGGGCTTTCTGTATACCCCTGTGGAATTCGGCACCAAGCCAAAATACACTCACCGAAACGAAATGCAAAAATTTGCTGACTGTCATGGTGCAATGGGATGGAAAAGAAAGCATGGCATAGATCAATCACTGTATACCATTCTGCGTCATGGGGAATCTGATATAAAATCACAGATGGATTCGGTACAATGGGACAGCACGACACAACAATTTTGTTTATCTTTCTCAAATCTTGCACTATCCTGAACTTTCCATTAGGCATTTCAGAAAATTTCCCTATTCTCACTTTCACTGGATCTGTAAGGTAAGTTTTAATCTGTCTGTTGAATACACCAACTACTTGGATCGTTTCATCCGAGAGAGGAAGATTCTTGACATCAGCTGATCTAACAGTTGATCGAGTAGCACCAGTATCAACTAGGAAAGTAATATTTTCATTATTAACTTTTCCATCTACAAATGGGCCTGTCTGGTCTACTTCTAGAGTTGCGCCAAGTACGCACTCTTCTTCCTCCCTTCGACACCGTCAATATCCCTCTTCTGAATCACTTTCATCGCGTTGCAGCCAATACTGCGAAGCAGCGCTAGCGCGCGGCGGTTTATTTACCTGTTCTTCGTTGTAGAATCCCGTTTCCTTACTATACTTCTGGGAATTTTTGTTCTGTGGAAAAGGTGGTTTTGGCACCTGATTCTGTTGTGTTACAACCTGCTGCTGTCGCTGCGGTTGACCATTCACCTCATTCTGCACCTGTGGATTCAATGATGCATTTTCATCATTAGTACTCGGGGGAAATTTACACTCGGATTTCCAATGCTCTATCCTACCGCAGTTATGACACGGAAATTTCTTCTTAGCTTCCTCGATATTTCCTTTACTTTTCCCAGGATTACATTTTTGTCTTGATCCTGCTTGTTCTGCTAATTGAGCTTCCTGTCTCTCCGCTACCTTTACTTGTGCCCACATAGCCTTTTCTTTCAATTTTCGCTGTTTTGCTTCAATCTCATCACTGAAATATTTAGCATGTCTCAGTACTTAGTCTATTTTCTTATTTTGCCAGTCTACGGTATGCTGTTTTATCATCTCACTAATTTCTGGACGAAGAGCATATACACACCTGTGTACAAAATGACTTAGATCCTTTTCACTCAGATTTTCGTCCCCACAAAAATGTTTAAAGGCCAAAATTAACCTCTCATAATATGCGTGTACTGACTCTTTGCTTTCCTGATGAGTTCTGTCAATTTTTACCCAGTCTGTCTCTCTAGGAGGTACTTTGGTTTTCAAAAACGCAATAACCTGTTCGTATTTCTTCATTACCTCGGAGTCTGGAGCCCCTGTTTTTGGATCCCTTGGGTGTTCGTGTGTTGGCCAATCTATCATGATTTTGCACTCTGTCCATAGATCTGCTGGTACTATTATGTCAAACAAGCTGTTTAGATCAATCCACAATACTTTGGACAACTTTACAAATCTGTCCACCTGTCTATACCACTCAACGGGTTTTTCACGTAGTCGAGGGAAGTGATTTGTAAATGACAAAATATCTTGCCTAGTCCATGGAACATGTACATATCCTCCTCCTGGAATTTTTCTCATAGGGCATTCTGTCACGACCTTCTCTTTTTCTCTAACAGGGAAAGCTAAAAAGGTTTTATCTGAAACATCATCTCGTTTCCGATACCATCTACTTTTCCATTTGTCCACATCTCCCCATTTTCTCAACTAAATAATTATTTCATTAATCTGACTCATTCGTCCTGTGGTATTCATGTTTTCAATGTCTTTTTCAGTGAAATCTACCCAATATGGTTTCTGTAGGGCTTTTACCTTTTCAATATCTATACCCATTTCATTTGCCACTTCTTCTAATCTTTCATGGAAACTTTTTGCTCTCCACGTTATGCTTTTACACAGAAATAACAACTCCTCATCTTGGTAGGTTTTTAACTTCTCCGTAGGGATAGTTCCTACTATTATCTCTTCCAATACCATTCGTAGTTTAGCCACATCTATTGACTGTGATTCTTTGTCTTTCTTCTGCAAGCTTCTCAACCATTCACTTAATTCCTCTGTAGATGGCCCTACTGACTTCTCTACATTTCCTTGTCCAAAATCCTTTTGTGTTTCTAATATTGACTCCACTGTTGTCATACGCTTTTCTGCTCAGTTCTGGCCTACAAATGGGTTATTTGAAACATTTGGTTCAATCATACTTATTGTCTGTCTCCATGGATCATCATTTTGACTCATTTTTGGTTGTTCAACCTGTTTATTACTTTTATAAGGGACCGTCAAACAATGTTCGCTATCTTTCTGTTTATCAAAAATAGGCATTACTGGACCTATCGTTACTGGAACTGTTACAGCTTCCAGATTTTTGGTCAATTCTCTTATTTTCTCTGTTAATTCTAGGGTTGTCTTTGCTAGTTCTGCTGAATTTTCATCGTTTATTTTACCTCCGGACTTCTTTTCTACCTCTCTAATGGAATTGTTTTTTCCCAAATCTTGGAACTCTGGTTCTGATTTTATGATTCGTACTGTTTCTTTCATTGGGGCACTTGGGGCTAATATTTCTGGTTCTGGCCGATATGGGGGTGGATTTTTATAGAACATGTCATCAAGAACATCATCCTCTGATTCATTCACTCCATACCCTCTCGATTCCACATTATGTCTCTTTTCTGCGCATTTTCTTCCTTCATTCTCTCCTGCAGCTCTTACGGGAAACAAACCCTCAGTCATACTCGCATTCCGCCACCTTCTCATTCGATCAACATGATTCTCATGTCCATACGATCTACCAAACATGTACCTATACCTTCCGCCACTTCTCTGTCTTTCTCGGTCATGCATCTCATCTTCCCATTCTGTCAATGCTTCAAATTGTGTCGGTCTAGGTCTTGGTTCTAAGTTCATCATTTTCTCTCTTAAATTTCTCAAAACTGCCAAATTAAATTAACCATGTTCTGGAAAAGCCAACACTCCGTCTTTTTCAGTGTACTTGACCCAATTGTCTAACCAAACACAGGTGTGATATCCATATTTCGCAACCATAAAGGATGCGGGGGTTTTCGGTGGAGGAAGTAACTGTCCTTCCCTAGTTACAATCAGTTTGTCCTTTTTAAACCACTTTTTAATTCTACCAAACCAGGACTTTTTCTCCTTTTCTTGTGGATCGTAATACATTTTCCTGTCTTCCGTGTATCGCTAGTCTCTCCTTACTACTGTACCGCTATTCTGTCCAATCGTAGCGCGATTCACAGTAACACACCAATCCGGAGCGTTTACGTCACTTTTGCAATTCTCCAATCCCAGCGCGACTCACACTAACGCACCAATACGGAGCGTATACGTCACCCTGTGCTTCTCCACTCCTAGCGCGGCGTCCACTAACGCACCAATCCGGAGCGTTCCACGTTTCCGACTGACTGGCCAATCCCAGCGGTCGTTCTGACGTCAACAGCTGCTGCTGCAGCTCCTGCTCCTGTCTACCCCTCCTTTACAAAATCCACTCGGTAAGTTTTGTTTCGAATTTACAATTCTGTTAGTAACAACACAAAAACACCACCATTGTCCGCTTTGCTAACCAAGGAATAGTATTAGACCCTTCTCACGAGAATTCCGTCTTTCCCGAGAGCAGCGCTTACCTCTGCCCTACTACAGAATCGTTACTTCCTTTGATAAAGTAGCACATCCCTCTACCTTACCCTTCTAACAAGCATTAGCTAACCGTTTCTCCAGAATTAAGACAATAAGTTGGAGACCCAAGGCTCCTGAGAAATAAAACTAGAGTTCCACAATTAACCCGAATGCCTTCACATTCACGCACTTTCATACGAGAAAATGTAGTACATTCACACAGAATCCTGTCTTTCCCAAGAACAGCGAACAGTCTGTCCTACTACAAAATTATGACATACGTTAACAAAGTAGCACTTCCCTCTACTTTATCCTTCTAGGAAGCTCAGAGAACACCTGTTACCTTTCAAGTGATAAGCGTTATCGGAATGCCATTTGGACTCCTGGTACCTCAGACCAAAATTTCACAGATGACCTTTGCTATCATACACACTTCTCTCACACAGAAAATGTCTCTAATGGCAACACACGATGATGTCACAGAATCGAACCCAGACAATGCGTTGTGCAACTTCAATCGTTACACGTTTCTCCCTGTGTACCTACAGGGCAACAGCAATTCCGTCTTTCCCGAGAGCAGCGCTTACCTCTGCTCTACTACGGAACCGTTACAAACTTCTGACTTCCTACCTCCCAGAAGCCGTGCAAACAACATAGAACTCGACGCGACTCAACATAGAGTGTTAATACATAAACCAATATCAATCAATAACCAATAATCAATAAGCAATATACAAGCTATATTCACCAAACCAAAATTATAACAACCATCATTTTGCTATCAGAAAAACTGTTGCAGCGTGGAATGTCAAATTCCCCCCTTCGTCACAGACCAAATATCGCAATAACACATTCACTCAAATACATTCATTGGTGGGGCCCATAACACCAACACTCACACTTCATTGATCTGTTTCTCTAGAGGGATAAGTTTCCAAACGCTGACATGAAAGGAATATCTTTTTACCTAAACCCTAATGCACATTGAATACTTTTATTAACTTTTAACCTCGTGATATTCCCCTCATTTGGTGATGAATCAGTTAGTTGTTTTATGGTTTAGTGATTCAATTCATTTATTTATACTCTTCTCTTAATCTAATTTCTTCAAATAATCGACACAACACGTTTGTCAATTAATCAAAACATAGTTTATCTAATTAAATTGTAAATTTTTAGAAATCATCGTCCAAACCGCAGAACATCATATTTACCTAATCTGGCTATTAGTCGTCCTCTAAGTCAGTCAAGTCGTGGAAAATCTTTAAATTCATCAAAGTCAGGGCGCAATTCAGTCTCTCAAAGATTCAGGATAACAGCTGTCCAGCAGTGTCACCGTCCTCTCCGTCAGCATAACATCAGGAAAGTCGCAGCAAGACAAATCGAACGACAAGCTTTTTTCCCCCACCATTCTACCGTCTTTTATAATGATTTTAATGTCAAAATGTATCAAGAATGAGTTTTCATTGGTGGATTTGGGGTCACTCTGTGAAGTTCTCACATA
Source organism: Triturus cristatus (assembly GCF_964204655.1). Classification (NCBI taxonomy): domain Eukaryota; kingdom Metazoa; phylum Chordata; class Amphibia; order Caudata; family Salamandridae; genus Triturus; species Triturus cristatus. Next base: position 137,139,838 of record NC_140591.1, on the reverse strand, counting down.
GTCCGTAAGATTAAGTCATCGCACTTGCTGGTTCCGGTTTTAAAGACAGTTCATTGTTGAGGTCCTGGCAACTCTCCCAGTATGACCTTGGTGGGTACATCTCTGCTGGGGTCAGGACGAGGCCATTGTTTCTGGCGGTGGCGCATGCGCCTTTCACCCAAAACCTCGTGGGACAGTAGCAGTCATGTCGTGCGTCTCAGTCAGCCATCTTTACGAAGGCCCAAATGGTCAACTTAAGCAAAACAAACACAAAAACGTAATTAAAACATTGAAATGGCTAATAAAATGTTAAATCCTCACTAATTCCCTTATGTGTAAGTAATTATCTAGCATAATTGCAACATTCAAAGCGTTTATATTCACCCAGTGATGTCATCTGGTGCAACTTACAATTACATTACAAAAGCAACATATATCATGCAATATTCTAATTTTCTACCATTAGTATGCGTACATATATTAGCATACAATTAGTTTAGCCATGCAAAATGCAAATCCCACGTGTAATTCTTTTGTTTATATAATTGGTGAGTTTTCACTTCAAACGAATTAATAATGTTACCATTAGTTGATTATTCGAATTAATATAAACATGCAGAATGGGGGGTATACAAAATGTTGTACTACCCGCTCCAGCAGTAGTAGGTAGCAAAGGCCTGCGCCATCTCCAGTGGGGCACGGCACGGTGACCCCTCTGCCGTCACTATCTCAGGGATTATGCGATTAGCTCTTGGATACGTTGCCAGACGGTGAAGGAGTACGCCATTCGTGTCGCCCCATCCATATATTCTGGCCACGGAGGAGCGCCAAAGGAGTTTAGCCGCATCCAGCGACAGCTGTTTAATCTCCGTCCGAAGCCAGGCCCTAAGTCTCACGTCGGAACCATCCGGGGATCGGGTCGCAGCTCGGTCGAGGCTCAAGGCCTGTGCCTCCCGTGAGGTAATCTGCTCCAGCTGGGCTTGGCGCTGGAGCTTGAAGCGGCCCTTAGCGACCCCCCTAATCGTGGTCTTACCTGCCTCCCACAGGGTACCCGGAGAGGACACAGAGCCCTTGTTGGAGAGAAAGTACTGCTTGAACTCCACCCCCACCGCCTTCCGAAAGTCTTTGTCATGAAGAAACCAGGCATTCAACTTCCATGTTTGTCGGGCAGAGGTGGGAGGGGGCCCCACACGAATCAGCACCGGCGCGAGGTCGGAGATACCTCATGGAAGAAGCAAGACATCCTGAATCAGAAGACAGTCCGTCGACGGAACGAAGATGACATCAATGCGTACCTCTGTATGGTGTGCCGCCGAGGTGTGTGTAAATTGTCTAGCATGGGGATGCCACAGTCGCCAGGCATCGCACAGACTGAGAGAGGCGGACCATGGCCGCAGCTGCTTGGCCTGCACGATTCTACTTGGGGATGGGGGGCCTGTCGTATCGAGGTCCGGTGACGAGACCGCATTGAAGTCACCCCCAAGGAATATCGGGCCAGGGGACAGTGATGCCAAGAGCTCAACAGATTTAGTGAGAATCGTTGTCAGCATCGAGGGCGGGGAATAAAGGGACACTAGGTTCAGCGGGTTGCCATTGATTGTGCCACTAACGGCCACGAGAGTGCCCTGAGCGTCAAGGGTCGTGTGAACGGTCACCAAAGGAAGGGAGAGTCTTACTAGGATTGCCACCCCCCGGGTACCTCTAGCAAACCCCGAGTGCCACACTCTGTCATATCCGTAACGCGCCAGAAAGGGACAGTGATTACCCAACAAGTGGGTTTCTTGTAGGAATAATATGTCCACCCCTATGCGCTGCGCATACTTAAGGACGGCCATGCGTTTAAGGCGATCCAGGAGCCCATTAACATTCCAAGACATGATGCGCAGGGGGGCATTTACTAATGGCGTGTCGAACATGGTACGTGAATTGCCAAAGGAGCTACAGGCCAGAATGGGGGGATCCAGTCTATCTGTTGCGTCAGGTGGAGGGCCAGGTGCTGCATGGATGCTAATGAATACAAACTAAGAAACATACTGAAACACAAAACTGAGAAGAAAACTCGGGACAACGATCCTGCCCCCCTACCCCCACCCTCCTCCCTACACTTCAAGAACATAAGCATCTGTCGCCCAAACAACAAACCTAAGAGTGAACACCCAAACTAAAACGCTTGGTAAGCGGGAAGCTTGGAGGACCTCATCTCATTTCAGGATGTGCTTGAACGAACCATCAGAAGGAAAAGAAGATAAGATTAAACTAAGTATGTCCTCTGGCTGCGGAGTCAGGCCCGGCAGGCAGAGACAAGTTCAAACAGGGTCTTTCAGAAGCATGGGACTGCAGGAGAGGTCTGTGTCCGATGGGACCTGCAAGGATGGACAGGGCGAAGTGGCTCCGGGAGCCAATTGGTCAGATGACCCAGAGCGTATCCCAGATGGTGGAGCGTCGGAGATCAACGTCGGTGGAAGGGGGCTGTTGGGTGAAGATTTTGAACGCGTCCGTCTCCGTCCACGGCGCTTGTGGGAGTGGCTCCGCTGGGGCTGAAGAGTGGGAGGCAGGGGGCGAGCCGAGTCACCCCCAGCTCCCTCCTGTCGCGGGGCTCGGTCATCGGAGCGCCGTGGGCGTTCCGCCGTCGCCCAGGTCCATGCTTCCGCCGGACTGTCGAAAAACCAGGTCTTATTCTCGAATACCACCCGCAGGCATGCCGGGAAGAGAAGACGATATTGGATATTGAGTGCCCTCTGCTTTTGTTTCACATTATCAAAAGAGCGACGCTGACCCTGATCATCGCGGGTATAATCCGGGAAGATCATGATGGTGCGGTTTTCGTACAGGACTTTTTGCTGTTTGCGGGCTTCCGAGAGGATGACGTCCCGGTCCTTGAAGTTCAGGACCCACATTATGATAGGCCGGGGGGCCCCACCCAGGGGAGGCCTCCTGGCCAGGGACCAATGGTTCCGCTCAATCACAAACCAGGGAGAGAGCGAACCCTCAGGGACCCATGATCTGAGCCATTTCTCGATTTCTCGAGGAAGTCCACCATGCGGCCCTGCTCCGCCCCCTCTGGGAACCCCACCAGGCGAAGGTTGTTACGCCGGGACCTGTTCCCTGCATCTTCCGCCCGGCGGTGCAGCTCCTGAGCCTGGTCCATGGGCCGAGATCAGCTAGCCAAGGGGTTGAGGTTCCTCCCCCTCTCCTAAGCCATGCATAAAAAACCTGGGGATGTGGCTAGACCAGAATCTCTCCATGGAAACACAAGCCAAAATACTATCTGCATCCTGTTTCCGTATACTACGGATGATTCGTAAGATCATGAACCTAATCCCAGAACATGTTCGGAAGACAGTGATCCAGGCTCTAGTGGTCTCGTGACTGGACTACGGCAATTCTCTGTATCTGGGTTCTCCCAAGTATGTGACCAACAGGCTACAGGTTGTCCAAAACGCAGCAGCCGGGAGGCTACTGAAAATCCTCAGACAGGAATCAGTGAGAACCTCCCTGAAAAAACTGCATTGGCTAACTATTCAATATAGGGTTAGGTTTAAAGCCCTCTGCCTAGCCCATAAAGCCATGCAGGGTAGAGGTCCTTCCCTGATAAAATCCCTCGTCTCCCCATATGTCCCAAAAAGGACTTCCTTATGAACATACCTAAGATTAAGAGAGCAAGATGGGGTGGGAGATCCTTTTCCTACCAGGTCTCAAAGCTCTGGAACTCAATGACCACGGAACTAAGACTGGTAAAAAATGAATGTTGTTTCAGGAAAAAATGTAAAACTTGGCTGTTTCCATAAATTACACACCTCTACCTAATGCGCCTCTCGGTTAGCGCTGGGAAGCCCTTGGGTATCCATGCACTTTATAAATCCCATAAACATAAACATGTCAATGATTTATAAATTATTTTATTATCTCAGCCTTATATAACATTGCAATTTTGTTTAATGTTTAGGGTGGTGTAATACAATATTATGCATATTATTTACATCAAAAGTGATTTGTCATGTTGGTTAAGATTGTGTGACAGTTTTTGAAACTTTTGTAGGTTATTATTTATTTGATATGTTTTTGGGTAGTATTTCTAAGCAATCTACTCCTTTGTTGTTTATGAAGAGTTTGACTTTAAATTGTAGCATGTCGTACATTCATTTGGCTTGTCTGCCATGTTTAGGTGTAATTTGACTAACAGATTACTCCAGTCGCTTTGCTCTTTTTGTAATGCTTCTATGAATTTATAGCGTGTAGGTTGGGTTCCTCTACTGTGGATTTGAAGGCAATGTAACATTCTTCCACTGCATTGTTTATTTTGGCTTCTTGTGCCAAAGTGCTGTCCTAGCCATTCCACCATAGTATCTGGAATTTGGTTTGGCGTCTGTGTCCGAAGCGATGCAGTCTGCTATCCCCCAAGTGGCTTCTAAATAATCCATGAGGGGTCTTAGTTTGTCTTTGTTTCATTGGTAGAAAGGGCTATGTATTAGTAAATTGTAGTGGTTAGCTACCTCTGTGACAGGGACATAGGCTGGCTCTATCATTGTTTTATTTCAAAGGCAAATTGGATGTTTGTAGCATATTCTATATGTAGTGCAGATTGCTGGAGGTGTCTCCATATGCTGTGATTGAAATGTTAGTAACAGTAACTTGTATGGCTTTGTAGGGTACATTTTTTAAATGGTTTGAATCATGGCTTGTTCAAAGTCTATGATTATATTTGTGGGTAGTAGTTTCTTTTAAGTCTAATGTGGTTTTAGAGTTCATAGAAAGAGCTGCTTTGTTGTTTTGGTAGTAGGGCATATAGAAAAGGAATAGAGAGAAAGTGGTGGTTGGTAAATTCGGCACATACACACTCAAGGCCTGATTACGATGGCGGTCAAACTGCCACCGACAGGCCATTGGACATTTCCGGCGGTCGAACCCACTGCTGTTGGATGGCAGACTGCTTCCTGCTCCAGACCATAGATTCCGACAAGACAGTGGTCGGAGTCGTATCCCTGAATTACGAAATCCATTTCTGACAGCCTTTTCATAGGGGGAAGACAGCCATGGAAAGGCTGTCGGAAAGGGATATGGGTGCTCCCAAACAGGGCCCAGTCTGTTGTGAGCCACTGCAAAGTGGCCCTGGGGGCAAATGTAGTGCTCCCACTCACCTCCATGCATCATGTGCCATGCACGACATGGTGCATGGCATATGGTCTACAGACGTGCAGGAAGTTCTCCGGACCATGGCGGCTTGTACTGCAACCCTTTTTCTTGGCGGCAGGACAAGCCACTGTGATATGGAGCATTTTTGGACCAACAGCACGGCAGTCATATTGAAATGTAGTGGTCGGACCACTGCCTGCTTGTCTGGCGGTCTCCTGACCACCGTGATAGTGGGCAGGAATCCGACCGACCGCAATAGTAATCAGGCCCTCCGTGTCAAACATAACAATTATCGATAGTACAAATAGTACAAAGTAAAACAATTGGATGCTCAAAGAGGAAGAAAAGCTACCAATTTTTTTTTCAAGGAGGATAATGTCCATACACAAAGAAGTCAATCCCGAGCACTCCAACACAAATCAATAATTCACTCCACTATGAACAGTTTTCTTATGTTCTTTTTTTGTGAACCAAAATAATCATATTTCCATCGCAGACTAGCCAACATGTGTTTCGTCTGTGGACAATTGCATTCCTGTTGACTTCCTCAGGTCTAATTACGAATAAGTGTCCCTGTAGATAGCTGGCTTTACATATACTGGTCCCAAAGTAAGATGTAGTGTGCACAGAGTCCAGTAGGTCCCCAGAGGTATAGCAGAGGCTAAATTAGATAATCACTAACAACTCTATTTGTGGTAGTGTGGTCGAGCATCTAGGCTTATCATGAGGGTGTGTTAAGCATTTATTGTATTCACTCAATCAAGGCTGATGTCGCACACTAATAGACAGAATCCAGACCAATTAGATAAGTATAAAAAAAGTTATACTTGTGGTTCATTTACAGAACCAAGCAAGACTTGGTACAGGTAGGTAATAAATACTGGCAAATGAGCAACTGCTCAAGGAAATGTAGTTGTTCTTGTAATTGTAACAGTTAGAGGTTGATATCGCTTTTCAGAATACTTGAAATTACACAATAAATACTCTTTTCATTACTTTCATATTAGTTTACAATAGTGCTCACTATTCCCCATAAATCAGCTTTTACACATAGAACACTTTCTAGACCCAAAATATCCTACTTTGGGTCTCTGTGGGAGGAAATATGGTTATCGAACTCGGAAGTAAGTATTTGACCTAAGAGGTTGAGGTTTCGAGGTTAGGATCAAGGTTCCCCAAGGTCCAAGTGGACACTCTAGTTGCACCACCTGCAGCACTGGGGTGGCCGGGTGCAGAGTGCAGTGGTCCAATGGTAGCCAAAGGGCTAAGGGGTCCTTTTGTGGGGGTCTGCAGGCAAGCAGGCCACTTGGGTGTGAGAGCCAAGCTCCTATGGTTGTGGTTGGCACTGCAGGGGCCAACGACCGACACAAGAACTGCACCGCCAGCGGCACCGAGGTGTCCGGGTGCAGGAGGTAAAGCGGACATCGCGTTCCCTGGGTTTTTCAGTGGAGTGTGTTGGTTTCAGAAAGCTGCAGGCTCGGTTGGGGAGACTACTTGGAGGTGACCCATGACTGGAGAGGTGACTGGGGATCTGGGCGGATGCTAGGACACTGTTGATTGGGACACCCAGGGCCGGGAAGGCATCGACGGCTGGTGTGTCTTAAGAGTCGGTTTCCATAGGCTGTAATCAGTCGCAGTCAGCATTCGTCGGACAGACCTGGTTGGACTTCTTGAACCACTTCGGTCAAGGGAACGGTTGTCTTACTGCCTTCGGTCATGGTCAGGGGGACTCTTCAAGTAAAGGCAGCAGGTTTAGTTTCGAAGCCTGTGGGAGGTAAGGGGTCGCCACATGCCAACTTAGGATCTCCTGGAGTGATCTCTTTGGAGTATGGGGCCACTCGGTCTTGGCCCATCACGGCCGGGTGAAGAGTGGTGCAGTATTGCGGAGTCCGGATACTGAAGGTTAGTCTTTGGTTTGAGAAAATCTGTTGCTCAAGGGAGACAGAGTCTGTTAGTTGAGTGAAGGGCAGGTCCTCTGGGCTCTGGCGGTCTGCTGCTGCTGGACATGCTGGTTTCTTTGCTGTAGGCAGGTAGTGGTTGGGACAGGCCAGTAGGGCTGGGGCCAAGTCAGTTGGTGTCCTCGGTTTCTTCCTGGGTTAACACAGTTCTTTTGTCCTTCTTCTTTCTGCCTCTAATCTGAGGAAGCAAGGTTCAGAGTCGCCCCTAAATACTAAATTTAGGGGCGTTAAAGGGGTATGTAGGTTGGGACCAATGGGCCCCTTCTTTGGGCTGAGTAGACCCCCTATTATGCTACCCTCCAGTGGGAGGGGGAATGAGCCTCTTCCTAATTGGCTGAGTCCCCTCATCTCATCCAGGAGTTCATCGACGGCCTGGACACCTTCCAACTTAAACAAAAAGTGGGCCCCACCCACATCCATGGGCATTTGCTCGATCCCGTTTTCTCAAATCTACAACATCTTAGAGTAACGGACCTCATTCCAATTCCTTAGTCCGATCATTTTGTACTCTCAATGACATTGACATTGGCTGTTCCACTGTTGCCACGTTTAAATATTAAGAAATGTAGTCGCGTTTGGTCTCAATTACCCTTAGGAAAGTTCATCACTGAGCTTAATAAAGAAGTCCCGCTACCTCAGGCCAACGCTATTTTTGCTTATAACAACTATAATAGCTGGATTGAATCTACCCTTGATTCAGTGCTTCCTAGGAAAGTATTCTTTCATCGTATGGGAATCAACAAAAAGCCCTGGTATTCCCAGACTTTGAGGCTACTGAAACAATCATGTAAAAAATTGGAAAGAAGCTGGAGAAGAGATTACTCTGTGAGTAAAAAAGTTAAATATGGAGAAGCAATTAAATTGTATAAAAATGAAATAAAGGAAGCTCAATCGAGCTTTTATTGTGACAGGATCATCCTGGCTGCTAATTCTCCTCGTGAAATTTTTAAAATTACAAAGTCCCTTCTCACTCCCCCCAGTCCTCTCCCGGCGCCTGATAATGCCCAGGAGAGGTGTGACGAAATTGCAGAATACTTTTCCTCTAAAGTTCAAAGGATTTATAACACATTCTCAAATGTTAATTTTTCGGGAGACAGTGTTATTGTGGATAAGCAAACTCTGCTGAAAGAGTTTCCTCTTCTCTCCTTATCCTCCACGCAGGAACTTCTCAAACAGTTGAAATCAGGCTCCCCTTCCGATCCAGCCCCTCCGTCTATTCTGAATCTAATATCTGACATAGTCTCTCCAGTCATACGGGATGTGATAAATTCCTCTCTGTGTAGTGGAGTGGTGCCTCCTCTCTAGAAACAGGCCAGGGTCAAGGCATTACTAAAAAAGACTAATCTTGACCCAGAGGACTGGGCGAACTATCGGCCTATTTCCTTGTTGCCAGGAATTAGCAAATTGGCTGAAAAACATGTCAACTCTGCCCTGTCCTCATTTCTTGAAAACAATAAGTGCCTGCATCCCTCCCAGACAGGTTTTAGATGCCATCAGGGTACTGAGACCGCACTCCTTGTTGTGATTGAGGAGACTAGGAAGATCCTGGATGTCGGAAGCTGTGCAGCTCTAGTATTGTTGGATCTTAGCGTAGCCTTCGACACCGTCAATCATCAACTTATGATTCAGAGACTTAGGGCCTCATGTAGGAAGCCAAATACCGGTCGGTAACGGCCGAAATTCGGTAAATATCCCGTTACCGACCGGTATTTAGGCATTTGCAATGTAGGTGGCTGATTTTCTGGATTCGGTATTTACCGAATCGGAATTTAAGAAATCGGTAAAATACCGATTCGGTAAATACCGAATCCAGAAATGCTATGTAGGGGGCACTCAAGTGAGTGCATCATTGGTGTCAGGATTCGTTATTTACCACCAACTACAAGTTGATGGTAAATGACGAATACCTTTCAAAAAGCATTTTTGTGCCATTTGGAAAGTGCATTGTGGCAGACATACATGCACTTAGGGCATGTATGTGCGCCACATGTGCACACATGCACGAATCAGGGGTGCAACAGGGTGTCAATGTGACACCCTGCCACCCATGATAATGCCTCTCCTATTACCGATTCGGTATTTACCGAATCGGTAATGGTAACTGGCTTCCCATTCATTCCTATGGGCCTCCAGGCCCATAGGAATGAATGGGAAGGGATGCATTATTACCGATTCGGTAAATACCGATTCTTAAATACCGATATTTTCGGTAAAATTCGGTATTTAAGAATCGGTAAATATAATTTACCTACATATGGCCCTTAAGGAGGTGGGCGTAGAGGGAGTGGTGCTTCACTGGCTTCAGTCCTTTCTGGAGAGTCGCTCTTTCTGTGTCTTTGAGGGTGAAGCTGCATCAGAGTACATTCCTTTGGAGTCCCCCAGGGATCATCTCTTAGCCCTACCATGTTTAATATCTACATGAGTTCTTTCTTTAGCTGAATTGGTGTATCCTTGGGGCATCCAAATTGTCACCTATGCGGATGATACACAGCTTGTGGTGTCTCTAAGCCAGAAACGGAAACGAGAACCGGGTCTGGTATCTTGTCTGGGAAAGATCTTGGATTGGATGGATAAGTCTTTCTTGAAGCTTAATTGTGCAAAAACGGAACTTATGCTGCTTGGGCATAATGTTCCCAGTAGCATTGAAGCTTCTTGTCCTAGCTGTCTAGGTACGCCACCTGTACCAAAGACTAAGATTAAGAGCTTAGGAGTTTGGCTGGACTGCAAGCTTGATTTAAAAGAACAGGCATGTAAGGTGGCAGCTAGCTGATATGGACAGATCAGGATGATAAGGAAGATTATTCCTCTTCTTCCTTTTGATGCTAGACGGGTGTTAGTCCAGGCGCTTATACTTTCGCGACTATGCAAATGCAGTGTACCTTGGTGCCCCTTTGGGCACTTTTAACAGGTTACAAATTGTTCAGAACTGTGCGGCCCGCCTACTTATGAACATTCCTAAATATAGTTCAGCTAAACCAGCATTGGCTGCCCTGCACTGGCTCCCTGTTCAGGCCAGGATAGGCTTTAAGGTCCTTTGCATTGCCCACAAGGCCATCGCCGGGAAGGGATCATCTATGATTCAGTCGCTGGTTCAACTCTATGTTCCCAATAGGATGTTGCGATCCAAGCATACATTTTTGCTCAGAGTGCCTATGATCAAGCAAGCTCACTCTGGAGGTCGTCTATTCTCGTACAATGTTGCTATGCTATGGAATCGCCTGCCTGAGCATATTCGCTCGGATTCCAATTACCTTAGTTTTAGGAAACAGTTGAAGACCTTCCTTTTCTGATGAGTTGTGTCTGTTGAATGAGGTGCCATGAGTAAACGCTGGGATGACGTTGGTAGCCATGCGCTATATAAATGTGTATTCATTCAAGATGGAGGGTACTGAGATGTGTGCTTTACCTCGCTTTCATCACCTGAGGGGTGGCATTGGCAACGGTGGGCACACCTCTCTTCCTAGCTTTGATTTCCTGCCGTTTCTATCACCCAGGTGGGGGTCAGTACCGGTGGGAACCAGTTGCTGGGGGCAGCAAAAGGCAGAGACAGCATCCAAAGGTGGCAGGCCTTTGAAGCTTCCCCTTTTGTGGGCGCAGCCAATCCTGGGGGAGGAGGCATGAGAACTCTGCCCAGGATGGGCTTTCATCCTGGACCTATAGAGCAGAGGCTCTCTACCCAGGGGTCCAGAAACCCGTCTGGTGGTGGCAATGGCGGGCAGCTATTCAGGAACCGCACCAGGGCCGACGAGTTTCAGGGGGCATCTCTAAGATGCCCTCTGAGTGCGTTTTACATTAAATTCCACACTGGCATCTGTATTGGTTTAATGTGCTGAGTCGTTTGCTACCAAACTTCCCAGTTTTTAGTAAAGCTGTTATTGAGCTGTGGAGTTTGTACTGACCAACTCCCATACCATATATTCTTTATGGCATTCCTACACTTACAATGTCTATGAATGAACTTAGACACTGTAGGGGTACAGGGCTCATGCCCCTGTACCCTCACCTTAGGACTAGTGCACCCTGCTAGAGGGGTCACTTACCTAGGCTTTAGGCATTGGATTGCAGGCATGGCATGCAGGAGTGTGTGCCATGTTGACTCTTCACTTTTCTTTGCACCAAAACACCAGCCTGCTGTGGCAGGGTGTGTGGGTTAAGGTGTAGGGTCTCTAAGGGTAGCACACTAGGTGCTGCAGCTCTCTGAGGCCGTGCTTGGTCATAGTGCCCTTGGTACCCATGGGACCTTTTACAAGGGGCTTGCCTGTGGCCAGGGATGTGCCAATTGTGGATACAAAGGTACAATTTTGGAAAAGAATACAGGTTCTGGGAACCTGATAAGATGTCAGGCAAAAATGGGGGGTAACCATGCAAAGAAAAGGTGCTTTCCTACACTCACAAACTGCAGTGGCATTCTCCATGCTTTGCCACGTCAAATATCATGCACACACCTAGAATACAATTGTCCAGAAACGAAAAACGCGTTGGTTAGTTTGCGGTAGAAATCTCACCAAAGATATGCTGATTTTGGTTCACAACTAAAGAACACAAGAAGACTGTTCACAGAGGAGTGAATTTTTTATTTGTGTCACAGTGCCTGAGATTGACGTTTTGGTGTGTGTATATAAAAGGGATATTTGTGTTTTTATATTCCCCAGTACAGTGTATATCTGACTGAATGGGTTGGGACATATTTTGAATGTCCTATCCATCATCCAGGTTTGACACTGGCTAGGTTTTAGTATGTTATTTGCTGTAGATAATATTAGGATTTGTTTATCATTGTTTATATAAAAGCAAAGGTTCCTCATTATGTTATGTCTTATTGCTAAATGTTCAGGTATTTGTGTTGGTATCTTCTAGGGGCAGCAGGAGTATTGCTAGTGGCTTCTCTAGGTTGGGCAATTAAATGTTTTAAAGTGGGTATAGGTGGTGGTTGACCTGTAATGTGTTCCGTGACTTTAGGCAGTATATCATTTAGCATTTTGCCTGTGGGTTCCTAGGAGCTAGTACTTGCCTCTCCTATATCCTGCAATACCTCACTTATTTCTATTTCTGTCACATTTGGGGGGTAGTTGTGTTCTCTTACATAAATTACAACATCATCTTGTGTGGTGGCCCTTCAATAGCATGCTTTAGAATAATTATTGGTACATTTCCAATACACTTTTTCTATCAATGCACTTTCTTGTTTGTAGGTGTAACCCATGTGACTTAGTAATTGGTTTCCTTTCTGGGATAGTATATATTTGCCTCTCTCTGTCATTGTATATGAAAGTAGTGTAATAGTATAAATAAATACAAGTTTTTAGAGTTTATATGTTTGTTATTTACATATAAAATCTTTTTAAATGTTTCACACTGTTTTGCAGCTTTTGTGTGTTTGCCAGTGCTTTCTTTTCCATTGGAAGAAAAAAAGAGTCAGTTTAACTTTAAATGTTTATTTGTTGGTAGTTTGTAGAGGTTGGGGTCGTTAGGTTTATTTTTACTCGCTATGGGGTGTATTTATATTTTTAAATAATGTATATGTACTTATTTCATTATATCTTTTTTTCTGGTTTGTGATAGGTGTTTTTTTCTGGAAGCTTATCTTTTTTCGAAGTCATAGTGCTTTCTTTTAGGATGTTTATGCAAAAAAATAGAAGTTGGAGAGTGTTTTGTTAATTATTTACTATATTAAATGTTTAAGTTTATTTACAAGTAGGTTTCAGTATAAATATAAGGTTTAATTACTTGGTTAGGTAGTTGTCAGGGTGAATATATTTCTTCTTTAAGGGTCTGCACAGCGAATTGAGCAGAGTTTCCTTGTCTTGCAGCACTTGTCATTTTTGAAGCATTTAGTTGATAAAATTAGTGTGCCTTTTATATTGTTGAGTTAATTGTTTGTCTGAGTCTCACTGGATCATAAAACACCTAACAGCAGGCTCAGTAATATTCCTTCAAGTCTTGTGAGCCTCTTGCGAGATGGCATGCAAACTTTACTCCCTGAAGCTTTTTACCTACTCTCTCAAGATTCTTGCTGGATCTCAACAAAATTGTAGGGAAATAGTACTATGTAGGAAAGAGTATCCTCTCCACTGTGACCTATCTCATATATTACAGATGTGTGTAGTAGGTTGTGGGGAGAGGCTGGCCTCTCCACACAGGCCTCTGTCTCAGATGACAGGTATACGTAATAGTGTGTGTGAAAGGACTGGCCTCTCCACTGAGACCCCTCTCTTGGATGACAGGTGTCCGTTGAAGGATGTTATGAACTCTTTCTTCGATTACAAGTGTACATACTAAAGTTTGGGGAGAGACTCGCCCTCCACTGACACCTCTCTCTTGGATTATAAGTATACATAGTAGGGTAAGGGCAGAGACTGGCCTCTTCACTTAGACCTCTCTCTTTGAGGGCCAAGACTCTACAGTCTTGCATGATGGGTGTGCTACTAGAGTATGTGGAAGGTGTGAACTCTCCACAGAGGCCTCTCTCTTGGATGAAGTGTGTGTAGTAGAGTATAGAGAGTAACTGCTGTCTCCGATGAGACCCCTCTCTTGGATGATGGGTGTAGTAAAGTGTGAGGAGAGAATGGCCTCTTCACTCAGATGTCTCCCTTACATGTGTCCATAGTAGGGTGCTGCATGGACATCCCTCTCTTACCACACCTCTGTGTACATGGAGTGCCCTCTGCCCTCTGCTTCCAGACCTCTCTCTCAGATGACAGGTTTGCATAGCCGGGTGTATGGAGAGAGACTGGCCTCTCCACTAAGGGCCTGATTGCGAGTGTGCTGGTCCTCAGACTGTCAGACTCATGGGGGCATGCTGGTGGTGGTCCCGTCAGTCACATTACAAGCTTCTTCTCCGTCGGTGCTGTCGTGGAGGTCCTTCCCTCTCTAATGACACCTCTCTTTTTGGATTACATTTATGCATAGTATGCTTTGTCCAGGCACTGTCCTCCCTTCTAACACCCCTCTCTCTGATAATGGGTGTGCATGGTAGGGTGTGGGAAGAGACTATACTCTACTCACAACTTTTACAAAGCCAATGGGAATAATAGTAGACTCTGATAAGCACCATTACCAGTAAGATGCCTTCCAACAGTAATAAGTGTGCATACTAGAGTATATTGAAAGATCACCTTCTCCCTCCTAGGTTTTACAATCCCGTGAGAGTCTCGTGGGATCGTAACTTAAAAAAAATAAAATAATAATTAACCTCATCATTTGAGATGTCATCAGGGATGTCACTGACCATGTCATGAGTGATGTAATATGTGAGAACATAAGCAGTACATTGCAGGCGGAAGTTATAGCTAGCTGAGTTAACTATAACTGCTGAATTTCACTGGTTTTGTATGAGTGAAATATGAGACTAATTATAACGTCTATGTAACCTTTTTTTTTCCATTCAATTTCAAAGTTTTTTTAAATGTTCATCCCTAACTCTAACGTCCCGGTAACCTTTGATTTTTTCAGTGAAGTTTTAGGTTTTTCTAAATCTATTTCCTAATTAGTGGAGGAAGGGGGGGCACCAGCCAAGGGATCTTCAGCCCCCAGCCAGTAGTTTGCCAGGAGGCTTGTTTGCAGAGTGATGGGGAAAGGGGGCGGAGCCTCCTACTAGCTGTCAGCGATCCCTCTGTGTGGGACTTACTGGAGGTAACAGAAGGGGTTCTTGGCCCCCTAGAACCCTCAGCATACTAGGGAACTTCATCCCCCAACCAGTTGTGCGCCAGGAGGCACATTTGCTGAGGCCGGGGCCTCAAATGAACTCTCAGCAGTCTTGTTGTGTGGGACTTACTGGAGGTAACAGGAGGGATTGTCAGCCCCCAAAGACCCTAACCAGCCAAGGAGACTTCATCCCTCAAAAAGTTGTGCACCAGGATACCCCTTACAGTGTGGTTGAGAAAGGGGGCAGAGCCTCCGGGGACTTCTCCTTGGGCCAGCCTTTAAAAAAAAAAACATTTTATTAGAGGAGGGGAGCTGTGCGGCTCCTCCCCAGGCCGTGTTCAGCCCTGGGGACCCCATCCAGGCCATTTACAAATGTGGGATGGGGCTGCACAGCCCCCCTCCCCAGGATGATTTCGGCCGTCGGGACTCCATCCTCCAGGGCCTGACCATGGTTACCTGGGTGACCCCAGGGCACCCAGTCTGCACTGGGACCACGGAGGGACCCTCAAGACCTTCGCGGTCCCTGCCAGGCCCCCGCTTCCTGTGTTAGCCAAAAAAGACACAGGGAGATGCTAAGCATGCAGCTCCCTGTGTCTGAAAGCAATTCATAGGTTTCCCTGCTCACTTGACAGCAGGCAGGGAAGCAGACAACTGCTGAACCTCCAGCAAGCGAAATAACTTCTTCACTCTTGCTTGCTGAAAGCCTAGTGTTTGATGTGGCTTGGCGGAAGTGGTTAATGCTTCCATCAAGCCACAGTAAAACAGCTGTGTCCCATGGGTGGGCAGGCCAGAACATAGCAGGAGCCGTTTCTGGGGGGTGGTGTTCACAAGGGCCATTTATGGCTGCAGGATGAGGCGGCGCAGCCCCCTCCAATGCAGTTCACAGCCCCAGGCAGGTGGTGGTCCCCGGGGCTACGGGTGGCCTGCCCAGTCCTCCTTAATTGGAAAGAATTGCCTTGGGGAGGTGGTGGTCACTGGGGCTGCGTTTGTGCCCCACAGGCCCCCCACATTCATTTCATGTTTAGCCCCGGGGAGCTGGCGGTCCCCGGGCCATGGGCAGGCATAGAGGGGCCCACCCTTTTACATTATAAGCTGTGCCCCTGGGAGGTGGTGGTCCCTGTGGCGGGGAAGGCAAGGTGGGACCGCCTGCATACATTATAAGCACTGCTCTGGGGAGGTGGGAGTCCCCTGGGCTTTGATGAGACCTAGGAGGGGGGCCCCATGTTCTCCCCTCTTATTTTTAAGATATGCTCCTGAGACCTGGCCCACCCAGGGGTTAATTAAAAACAACCACGTGATTGCTTCTTTTAAAAAAAGTCCTGTCAAATTGTGAATATTTTTTTAAAGAAATGCTTTTTTAGCCTTGCGGGGTCCCTCTGGGACCCCAGAACCAACTTTAGGGGGTCATGGTATTCATATCCTGCCCCCTTTTCTTATTGTTTTTACTTTTTTTTGTGGGACTTGGTGGAAGCTGAGTCCCAAGATGGCTGCCAATACTTCCTGGTTGAAGTGTTGGCAGCCAATCAGCACTCTGCATTTCTCTGCATGAGCTTGTATTTTTTAGCGAAAACTTCGTGGCCACAGATATTACTCACTATGGGGCCGGTTACAATGACGGTGAGACCGCCACCGACAGCCTGTCGGGTGGCTGTCTCACAGCCATCGTTTGTATGTTTTCCGCCCACCATATTATAATAGTGGGCGGAAAGATGGTGGTTGGAAAGCTTGACCGCCACGCATCGGACAGTCTCCTTGAGCCCACCAATGCAGTGGAGGGCCTCATATTCCCTACAATGGTGGCAGTGTAGGAATTACGATGTCCCTATCCGCCCGCCTGTTCATGGCAGCCACGAAAGGGACTTTGGGCACCCGTAGCAGGCCCGCCTTCTTTCCTGGCCCTAAGCTGTTTTTACTGGGGGCACCCATGGTGCCCACACACATATCCCTGCATCATGTGGCAGGCACTCCATGCTGCCTGCGAAGTAGTGATTGGATATGTAAAGTGACCCTTTTATGCATTGCAGGAGGTGCTGCAGACTTTGGAATCATTTGATGAATCTTTGCAAAATTGTCAAAACTTATTTGCCACTCATTTCAATTTTGTGGTGATCCGTCACGGCGGGTCTTTTTCTCCATGTTAATTTGTATAGGTAACTTTAGACAGGTCTACAGCCCCAACTGCTGAATGGAATTACACCAAATTTGGCAGAAAGGTAGCTCTTGGTCAAGAAACAGAACTTTTTGTTAAATGGTGTAATTCTGTAGTTGCAGAGTGATTCAAAGTTTTTTAAGATATACAACTGAGGCAGTGGAGGATCCGTTACCCCTCCCGATCTCGTGCCTGAGACCTGATTGGCTGCCAACACTTCAAACCAGGAAGTGGTGGCCGCCATCTTGTGACTCGGTTGAACCAAGTCACACAAAAAAAACATTAAAAAAATACAAGGGGCAGGGTAGAAACACCCTGACCCCCTAGGCCTCTTGGGGGAGTCCCACAGGGCCCCCAATGGGCCAAAAAAGGCAAAAAGCATATTATTTTAGGAATTTCAGCAGGAGTCACGCTTGAAACATGATTCCAGACAAAATAGTTTTTAAAAAGCCCGTGCTTCATTTAATATAGGCTCCCAGGTGATCCAGGTCCCAGGGGCATGTCTAAATAAGTAGGAGGGGGTCACACGGGCCCCCGCTCCTAGAATCCCTTTTCATTATTTATGCGGGGGTTGCCTTCACTTCAACCACGCACCTTGGGGTCCGCCACCTCCCCAGGGCTGATGTTTTCATGATGTGGGGGGGACAGCCCCACGGACCGCCACCTCCCTAGGGCTATAAATGGCAGAAATACAGGAGGTGCTCAAACCCCCGCTGCCCTGGGTACCGCTACCTCCCAGAGCTAAATATCATATTAATGCGGGGGGGCTCTGCAACTTCTTAGCCCAGAGGACTGCCACCTCCCTGGCACACATTTTTTTAAGAAAAGCAGGGAGGCCCTACAACCTCCTCAGCTGCCTCATAATGAAGGGGAACACCTCCTCCCTGAGGCTCAAGTTAATATTATAGGGGGGCCACGTGGCCCCCCTCCTGGAGCCCTAGATGGCTCTGGGGACCACTACCCCCCCAGGGCCGACTCCAGCAATGTCCCAGGGTGCCCAGCCCGGGACATTACTGTTTGCTATGGCAGGAGCAGAAAATGCTCTTGCTTGTTGAAAGCAGAGCATGTCTGTTTCCCTGCCCGCTGACAAGCGAGCAGGAAGACAGACATTGCTTTGAGATCCAGGGAGCATGGCCACGTCCTTCCAAGGCCCCCGCAGTCCCTTCCGGCTCCCCACCTCCTGCAGGAGCCGGCATTGCTTTTGGGCAGAGGCAGCTCCCTCTGCCCAATAGCAATTCTGCTTTGCTTCATGGAAGCATGAGCATTTTTCATGCTCTCGCTTCCATGAAGCAAAGCAGAGATTGCCATGGCATGGTGGAAGCAGTTCTCCCGCCATGCCATAGCAAACTGCAATGTTTCGGGGGTGGGCACCCCGGGACATTGCTGGACCGGCCCAAGGTCGTGGCAGTCCCCAGAGTCAATTTGGCTCGAACAATTCTAAAGCCCTGGGTAGGGGTTGGTCTCTGGGGCTGCGTAGGGGGGGCCTTCGCCTTTATTTAAAAAATAAAGGCACAGGGACGTGACAGCCCCCGGGGCTGAGGGGGGCCCGCGTTTCAACCAAGTCACAAGATGGCTGCCAACACTTCCTGGTTTGAAGATCTCAGGCTAAGGATTGGGAGGGTTTGCGGGTCTTCCGTGGCCATATTTGTGTATCTGAGAAATCTTTACATTTCTCAGGAACTACTGAATGGATTTACACCATTTAACAAAAAGAGTGCACCCTGGACCAAAAGCTACCTTTCTGCCAAATTTGGTGTAATTCCGTTCAGCAGTTTGGGCTGTAGCTGCGTCAACCGTTTACTATGGAAATTACCATGGAGAAAAAGTGTTTTGGGACCCCCCTTTTTCTCGGCCCCTGCTTGACAGATCACCCCAAAACTTTCATTGCCGCAGCTAAAGTGAGTGGGTCATTAGTTTTGAAAAATTCGGGAAGATTCGTCAAACGGCGCCAAAGATATTGGCAAAAGAAAAAATGCTTTTTTAATGGAAACAAGATCCTAATTATGACTACCTACTGGCGACCCCCAGTAGGTAATATATGTGTATATTTCTTTATCTATATATATATATGTGTATATATACAAAAAAGAAGCAGACACCTCTGGGTAGTCCCCAAGTTTAGGTGGGATACAGCTTCTATATACAGTACCCTGCAACACCAGCTGCACTCTGAATGCATGGTTTTTAAGCATAGGATTAGCACAGTGCCATCCATGCCTAGCTAGAAAGTGACAAAGACCTTCCATCTAACCATCAATACAGCTCTTCAAGGAAGTCTACTTTTGTCCAGACAGAAGGGAGCATTGAATATTAAAACAATGCCCTTTTTGTCTTAGAGTGCCGCATAAATTGTGCAAAAAAGAAGCAGAGAACTCTGTAGTTCCCATGTTTAGGTGGAGAGCAGCTTCTATATAGAGCACCCTACAAGACAAAAGACACTCATTCATACTGAGCTGTAAAATGACAAACGCCTTCACCACTTCAGGCACAGTATTACAGCTTTGGACTGGTAAACTACTGTTGGACCCGGCCTCGTAACATGGCTCTACTGGTCCCCACACCACCTAACCTGGTGCCGGCGGCCCCAATCCCCCGGCCTCACCAAGCCTTTCTACCAGAACACACGCACTCAACCCGGACACCCTCGCCCATGGCCTCTCTCCTCTCGGCCACCCCGGGCCCGCGTGCCCACCTCATGCACCAAGATGGCCGCCCGGCCCCAGCACGACCCCTAGAGGCGCCACTCCGGCTGGAGGACATCACGCTTCCAGGGGCTGAGAGAGGGAGGAGCAGTTTCTATCGCACCTCTGAACTCCCCTGGGACGATGGGTTTCGATCGGCCCTCCGGACTCCCCGAAGGCTGGCTCCACGCCTGCTGGGTGTCTGGGACTCCTCCCGACCCGGCCCTGAAAGGATCAAAAGACAATGGCAGGAAACCCCCGACAAGCGACCCCCAGGTGACAAGACCCCTGCCTGCACAGACTCCGGACATCAAAAGAGGGGTCGACCTATAACAAGGGGTGCTCTGGGACTGTCTGGCAGATTCGACGCTGGAACAACGAGAGCCTGCTGACGCGGTCGCGGCTCCTGGAACTTGGAACTACCTGAGCCCTGCTGAGTGACTCGCGGCTCCCCGAAGATCGTAACACCTCCGAACTTGTACCTGAGCCCTGCTGAGTGACTCGCGGCTCCCTGAAGATCGTAAGACCTCCGAACCTGTACCTGAGCCCTGCTGAGTGACTCGCAGCTCCCCGAAGATCGTAAGACCTCCGAACTTGTACCTGAGCCCGCTGAGTGACTCGCGGCTTCCACAGACTCCACTGGACCCCACGACAACCAGCCTACCCCCCAGCTCGAGGATTGAGAGCTGTGCGCCGGGTACCTCCTTACCTTGAACTTTTGTGCCAAAGACTGTCCCGCTACCCCCTATCCCGTCCGAGACTCATTGAGCCCGCGCTCTCCTTGTACATATTTGCAGTGCTAACCTACTTGATAAAGATTGGTTCCTAAGAACGCACGGTGTGTTGTTTCTGTGTCGTGTGGTGCCCGAAGTACGATCCTCGATACGAGACTTCTCCTCCTGAGGAGTCTCCCGCCAGTGCCCGGCTACGATACTTGAGGGTGGGTCTCAGGGTAGTCAGGACTCCCTTCCCGGGCTCCTCTGAGGTCCCCGTCTAACATTGGTGGCAAGCGACGGGATTCGGGCCCATCACCGAGAGATCGTACTGTGAACGACGGACGCACTACCAACAAAGATGGCAGAAGGAAACACCGTGATCCCCGCAGAAATCAACGCCAACAGGGTGTTCCAGGTGGAACAACTAGAAGAATACACACACAAAGAACTAAAGCAATTCTGAAAAGAACTTAGAATCGCTACCACCGGTCTCAACACCAAGGAAGATTTGCAGAAAGCACTGAAAGCCTGGGTGGATACCGGGGCCTCCCACCCGGAAAACACGGGGGAGCGCCCCGACGAGGCCGAACCTCCCCAAGGCGAAAGCAGCAACAATCAGGTGCGAAACATCGTACCAGACGGGGGCCTATCCCCGGAGGAACTCGCGGACAGAGAGAGAAGCCGCAATCACGAACTCGAGTTAGCTAAGCTCAAAATCGAAGGCGAATTAAAGTTAGCAGAGAAAAAGCTAGCAGTAGAGCAAATGCGTGTGCAAGGCGAGCTAGAAGAGAAGAAGCTCCAACGGGAACACGAAGGAAGGAAGCTCCAACTGGAGCACGAGCGCAGCTTGAAGGAAATCGAACTCAAGGCCAGAAGTGAGGAAGGGAGGCCCCCGGGAAACCGAGAGGCGACCTCCCCAGCGGAGCAGAAGGTCCACATCCCCAAAGATGTGGTCAAGGAATATTATAAAAACGATGACATTCAGCAATGGTTTAGGGCCTACGAGGTCGCCATGACCTCCCATCGGGTCCCGCAGAAGGACTGGGGGGCAGGGTTGTGGGGACGATTTCTGAGCGAAGGAAGAGACACCCTGCTCGACCTACCCCTCTCTCTGCAGACCTCCTACAGCCACATGAAAGAGGCTCTACTCACAAGGTACGGTCTCACCCCCGAGATGTACCGTCAACGATTCCGGGACTGCAGGAAAATCCCGGGCACCACCTGGGTAGAATATGTAAACTTTTTTAGTCGAGCCTTCGATGGGTGGGTCAAGGGCAGCAAAGTCACCACTCTTGAGGAGCTCACCGACCTCCTATTGTGGGAACACCTGGCTGCGAACTGCTTTGTGGAACTACGCCAGCATCTGCTCGACAGCAAACTCACCGATCCCAGGAAACTGGCGGTGGAAGCAGACCGCTGGACCAACACCCGGGTCACCCGGGGCATGGTAGGAGAATACCCCCGAGCCAGTCAGGGACCGCCCCGCCAGAGAGGGGGGGGGAACCAGGGAGGCCAGAGAGAGTCCCAGCCTAGTCCTCCGAAGACCCAATCTCCACCTTTCCCAGCGCCCCCCCCACCAGTAACCGGACCCCCCGGGAGACGGGGACACAGGGTAACCGTCACTTGTTTCCGTTGCCAGAAGCCCGGGCACTATGCCAATGACCCAGAGTGCCCCATGGCCACCCAAAACACCCCTGCAAGACAGATAGCCAACATAGCTCTGGGGGAGGAGGTTGAGGAAGCCGGGGAATGGGAACCCGCAGCCATGGCCCTAGTATCCCTGGGAGATAGGGAGATGGTCCCTGGTAGCCTCCTGCCCTCCAACACGAAGAAATACGGGCAGCTCGTTAAGATCAATGGCCACCAAATAGAGGCCCTGCGGGACACCGGGGCCAGCATCACCGGTGTCCTCAGGCACTTAGTCCCCGAGGAGCAGATCCTCCCCAACGTCTTTTGCCCAGTCATTTCCGCAGATAATAGAGAGAGTATGTGTCAGGTAGCTCTGGTGCCGTTTGAGTGGGGTGGAGTAGTAGGTAAACTGAGGGTGGCCGTAAGAACCTCCCAGCCGGTCGACTGCCTCCTAGGGAACGACCTGGAGAGTTCGCCCTGGAAGCACGTCGAACGCAAGGCCCACCTAGGGATGATGGGGCTCCCCGAGTGGGTGTGTGCCACCACCCGATCGATGTCAGCCCGACTCACCCCCCTGGGAGAAGTCGAAGACGCCCCGACCGAAGAAGTCAGAGCAGTAACCCCCGAGGGTCCTCCCGTCCCCCCATCGGAGGGGCCCGTCGCCAGCGACGAGCCCTCCCTGTCCGATACCGCCACGGTCCCTGAGTTAGGAGATCTACCCGAGTGGGCCCAATGGCGCCACGAGGGTGGACCCACCCGGGAGGAGTTTTGCCGGGAGTAAGCCACCTGTCCTTCCCTGGTCGGACTGCGGCGCCAGGCCGAGGGCCAAGCCGCAGGCGACCAAACTGGCACGCACCGGATTTATTGGGAAAATAGCATTTTGTATAGTGAGCAGAAGTCGGTGGAGCTGGGATCCGGACGGGTGCTGGTGGTACCCCTCCGCTTCCGAGACTTCCTCCTGGGCTTAGCCCACGACGTCCCCCTTGCCGGCCACCTGGGTCAAGACAAGACCTACAGCCGTCTCGTGACCCATTTTTACTGGCCTAAGATGAGAGCAGCCGTAGAAGCCCACTGCAAGTCCTGTCCCACGTGCCAAGCTAGCGGGAAGAGTGGGGGGAAGCACAAGGCTCCCCTCCAACCCTTCCCGGTCGTCAGTACCCCCTTTGAACGAGTCGGGATCGACATCGTGGGGCCCCTGGACCCCCCCACCTCCCAAGGTCACCGTTTCATCCTGGTCCTGGTGGATCACGCCACCCGATACCCTGAGGCGATCCCCCTACGCACCGTCACGGCCCCCGTAGTGGGCCGGGCCCTGATGGGGATCTTTTCCCGGGTAGGGTTCCCCCGCGAGGTCGTGAGCGATCGCGGCACTAATTTTATCTCGAGGTACATGACGTCCCTGTGGCAACAATGTGGAGTGTCCTACAAATTCACTACCCCTACCATCCCCAGGGGAACGGCCTAGTAGAGAGGTTTAACAGGACTCTGAAAGGAATGATCACCGGCCTAGAAGAGCCCCTCCGGCGTAAGTGGGACGTCCTGCTCCCCTGCCTCTTGTTCGCTTACCGAGAGGTCCCCCAGAAGTCCCTAGGGTTCAGCCCGTTTGAGTTGCTCTATGGACACCCCGTCCGAGGTCCCCTCAGCTTGGTTAAGGAAGGGTGGGAGGCGGCACCCCAGACCACCCCACGAGATGTGTTCCACTATGTTCTGACCCTCCGGAACCAGACCAGGAAGTTCCGAGCACTGGCCGAGGCCAACTTAGAGACAAGCCAAGAAGAGATGAAGCGCTGGTACGACCAGAATGCCACTCTGGTCGAGTTCCAGCCGGGCCAACAAGTATGGGTCATGGCCCCCGTGAAGCCAGGCGCCCTCCAGGACAGGTGGACCGGGCCCTACAAAGTGATTGAGCGGAAGAGCCCAGTCACATACTTGGTGGACGTCCAGTCGCCTCGGGATCCCCTCTGGGTCCTTCACGTGAACCGCCTCAAGCCTCACTTCGTGCGGACAGAACTAAGCCTCCTGCTGGCCACCGATGACGGGGCCGAAGATGAGTCCGAGCCCCTCCCGGACCTCCTGTGTGTCAAGGAGCAGGATGGCTCCGGGGAGGGAGTGAATCTCTCCTCAGCTCTCACTGCCCAGCAGCAAGAGGACTGCCGCCAGCTACTAGGACAATTTGCCGACCTCTTCTCCCTGATCCCCCGAGTCACCGACTGGTGTGTCCATGACGTGGACACCGGGGACAGCCCGCCGGTGAGACACCGAGCCTACCGGGTCCCCGACCGGGTCCGGTCCTGCATTCAAGCTGAAGTCTCAAAGATGTTGACCATGGGAGTAATCGAGCCATCTGACAGTCCCTGGGCCAGCCCCGTGGTCCTGGTCCCGAAGGCAGCGGCCCCCGGTGTCGCCCCCGAGCTCCGGTTCTGTGTGGACTACCGGGGGCTCAATGACATCACCCGAGCCGATGCCCACCCCATTCCACGAGCCGACGAGCTCATTGACCGACTCGGGGCAGCACGGTTCCTCAGCACCTTCGACCTCACCTGCGGATACTGGCAGATTGCGCTCACCGAGGGGGCCAAGGAGCGGTCTGCCTTCTCCACCCCAGATGGGCATTACCGCTTCCGCATAATGCCCTTCGGAATGAAAAATGCCCCGGCCACCTTCCAGCGACTGGTAAATAGAGTCCTGGCCGGGCTAGAACAGTTCAGCGCGGCCTATCTGGACGACATCGCCGTTTTCAGTTCCGGATGGAGTGAGCACCTCCAGCACCTCTGGAGAGTGCTAACCGCCCTGCGCCAGGCAGGCCTGACAGTAAAAGCCAGCAAGTGCCAAATTGGACAAGGATCAGTAGTCTACCTGGGGCACCAAGTCGGGAGTGGCCAGGTCGCCCCTCTACAACCAAAAATCGACGCCATCGTGGCCTGGGAACCCCCCACCACCCAAACGGAGGTCCGAGCCTTTCTGGGCCTCACTGGCTACTACCGCAGATTCATCAAGGGGTATGGAAGCCTTGTCGGCCCCCTCACAGAACTCACATCCAAAAAACAGCCAAAAAAGGTTCAGTGGACATTCGCCTGCCAGGAGGCGTTCGATGCCCTAAAGAAGGCCATGTGCACGGCCCCCGTCCTCCAGGCTCCCGACTACTCCAAGGAGTTTGTAGTCCAGACCGATGCCTCCGAGCATGGCATTGGGGCCGTCCTGTCCCAGATGAATGACCAAGGCCTGGACCAGCCCGTCGCCTTCCTCAGTCGGCGGCTGTTACCCAGAGAACAGCGATGGAGTACCATTGAGCGCGAAGCCTTTGCCGTGGTCTGGGCACTCAAGAAACTACGCCCTTACCTGTTCGGCACCCATTTCAAAGTCCAAACCGATCATCGGCCCTTGCGATGGCTTATGCAGATGCGGGGAGAAAACCCCAAGCTACTGCGGTGGTCAATCTCCCTCCAGGGGATGGATTTCACCGTGGAACACCGTCCTGGGACGGACCACGCCAACGCCGATGGCCTCTCCCGGTTCTTCCGCCTCAGCGAAGAGAACCCCCCAAGATGATGGGCAGTTCTCTCCGGCTTTCAGCTGGGGGGGACGCGTGTTGGGCCCGGCCTCGTAACATGGCTCTACTGGTCCCCACAACACCTAACCTGGTGCCAGCGGCCCCAATCCCCCGGCCTCACCAAGCCTTTCTACCAGAACACACGCACTCAACCCGGACACCCTCGCCCATGGCCTCTCTCCTCTCGGCCACCTCGGGCCCGCGTGCCCACCTCATGCACCAAGATGGCCGCCCGGCCCCAGCGCGACCCGGGCCTAGAGGCGCCACTCCGGCTGGAGGACATCACGCTTCCAGGGGCTGAGAGAGGGAGGAGCAGTTTCTATCGCACCTCTGAACTCCCCTGGGACGATGGGTTTCGATCGGCCCTCCGGCCTCCCCGAAGGCTGGCTCCACGCCTGCTGGGTGTCTGGGACTCCTCCCGACCCGGCCCTGAAAGGATCAAAAGACAATGGCAGGAAACCCCCGACAAGCGACCCCCAGGTGACAAGACCCCTGCCTGCACAGACTCCGGACATCAAAAGAGGGGTCGACCTATAACAAGGGGTGCTCTGGGACTGTCTGGCAGATTCGACGCTGGAACAACGAGAGCCTGCTGACGCGGTCGCGGCTCCTGGAACTTGGAACTACCTGAGCCCTGCTGAGTGACTCGCGGCTCCCCGAAGATCGTAACACCTCCGAACTTGTACCTGAGCCCTGCTGAGTGACTCGCGGCTCCCTGAAGATCGTAAGACCTCCGAACCTGTACCTGAGCCCTGCTGAGTGACTCGCAGCTCCCCGAAGATCGTAAGACCTCCGAACTTGTACCTGAGCCCTGCTGAGTGACTCGCGGCTCCCTGAAGATCGTAAGACCTCCGAACTTGTACCTGAGCCCGCTGAGTGACTCGCGGCTTCCACAGACTCCACTGGTCCCGCCGGACCCCACGACAACCAGCCTACCCCCCAGCTCGAGGATTGAGAGCTGTGCGCCGGGTACCTCCTTACCTTGAACTTTTGTGCCAAAGACTGTCCCGCTACCCCCTATCCCGTCCGAGACTCATTGAGCCCGCGCTCTCCTTGTACATATTTGCAGTGCTAACCTACTTGATAAAGATTGGTTCCTAAGAACGCACGGTGTGTTGTTTCTGTGTCGTGTGGTGCCCGAAGTACGATCCTCGATACGAGACTTCTCCTCCTGAGGAGTCTCCCGCCAGTGCCCGGCTACGATACTTGAGGGTGGGTCTCAGGGTAGTCAGGACTCCCTTCCCGGGCTCCTCTGAGGTCGCCGTCTAACAACTACCATCCAAGCCAACCTGGAATTATTAAAAGCAGCCCCTGACATGTGTCTCAGCATCATTACAGCTATTAAGAGAGGAAGTCAAAATAATACCCTTAAAGGGTTGGAGTGCCACATAAAGTATGCAAAAAAGAAACTGAGAACTCTGCGTATCTCCCAAGTTCAGGTGAAGAGCAGCTTCTATATATTGGCATATCAACTGCAAATCATTGCAATAATAATAAATAAATACACAATTGAGAGACAGCTATTATCTCAAAATTACCATAGTTAAGAAACATGGAAAGAATACTACAAAACAATGTCATTCTATACATTTTAAAATCTGCATTGTTTTTCGGACACATCAGTTGTAATTGATCTGACTAAAATATTGCAGTCACATGATTCAATAGTATAATGATTACTCAAGCAGTTGTAATACAATTAGGACATCCATAATTCATTTCACATGGTCTCACATGACTGTTCCAAGATGGCGCATTATTTGTAACTGATACGTGTTACAATTTTCAGAAAATTCAGGTTTTCAGAGCAACCCGGTATAGTTGTTAAAAAGTGACAAAAATATTCAATTAAATAAATCTTGCCACTTAGGGGAGTTTCACAATCAGAATATCAAATTATTGAATATTTAATATCAACTATTATTAACAAAGAAAAAATGATCACTGTTCACACTGAAAGTATGGATTCATCATCTGTCAGCTATGCCCAAAAGCCTGTCACAAAAATACATTATTATTGATCCAGGAATAAATATTTATAAATAAATTATAAACTGTGAACCTGCAGAAATATCTAACAATATAGAGGCATGAAGAAAGTGCCAGGCCAGTGCCCAAAATAATAATTACATTTCTATTTATAAGTAAATAAGAGTGAATAATTGATGTGATACCATTCTATTGTGATCCTAATGTGAAAGTGAGAACCGCATATCATGAATGCATAAATATTCAAATATTAAAAAATTATCATGAATCACTGAGAGCATCGAGAACAAAAGAGGCTGCTATATATCTTACCAAAAGGTTTATTGCAACCATAAGAGAAAAAGTATATACAAAAAATTTGAAAACATATGAAAAGATATATGTAAACAAAAAACACTCCAGAAAATGTATCAACAATACAGAGTGCTAACAGTCATCAAGAAAATAGTTGTACACACAGTTTAAGAAATCCATAAGAATACTACAACCCAATATGAATAGCCAACTCCTCATCACTATTCAAGCCATATCAATGTTTTGTATTGAGTTGACTAATGTACCGTGATTCCAAAACTCTAAACTGTTTTTCTCGGCCACTCATTCTGATGTTTTCTGGTCACTCTGCCAATGCCATAGTATCGTAATAAATCACTGTTTCTCATGTGTTTGAGGTAGAAATGTCGAGCCACTGGGTAGTAAGGATTGTTGTTTTTGATTGCACGTAAGTGCTCTAGAATTCTCTCTTTGACTGGCAATTTGGTGATGCCTAGATATTTTAAATCACAAGGACATTCTGAAACATATACAACATAGTCTGATGTACATGTGATAAATTTAGAGATAGTTATGAAATTCCCTGTGCGCAGTCTATATTGATCCCAATTAGTGCTAGGCTTGCACGAACCACATTTGCGGAAACCACATACAGAATCCAACCAAGTGTGTGTCCTATTCTTTACATTCAAAGGACTATGTACCACCATGTCAACAATGGGTCTGAGCTTTCTATAAGTAATGGCTGGGGAATCTCGAACATTGGTTCCAATTATAGGATCAGCCGTTAGTATGTTCCAATGCTGTTTCATGAGGTTGTTTGCCCTATATGATCTTTTATTAAACGTAGTAATTAAGCTATATGTTTGTGATGTGCTGACTTTGGAATGTCTGTTAATGTTTTTTTCCCCAAAGAGGACTTCCTCCTGTATGATATATTTTATCTTATGTTGTGCTTGTGTCAAGACTTTTTAAGGATATCTTCCCTGCTTGAATCTACATACAATATTCTCCTGTTCTTGCTTGAAATACCAATCATCACTACAGTTGTGACAAGCCCTGAGGAGTTTCCCATAGGGGATACTCCACTTTAGGGGATTTGGATGACGACTTTCGGCATGTAATATACTATTAACGGCTGCTTCTTTCCTGTGTAGGGATGTGACAAGTTTGTTGTCTTTTACCCAGATAGCAATGTTTAGATATGTACTATAGTTGTTACTTATTTTATGTGCAAAGGTCAGATTTGGATCATTTTGTCCCAATAGGTAGATAAATTCAGAAGCCAGGGCAATATCACAATCCCAAATCAGGAACAAGTCATCTATATACCAACTACATATTGGTATGTGTTGGGTGTACCTCTTGTTGATATCAGTCCAGACTACCTGCTCCTCCCACCAGCCAAGAACAAAATTTGTGAAGCTGGGGGCAAAGCAGGTGCTCATTGCTGTTTCAGAGCATTGACGATATATTGTCTCCTCAAATAGAAATATATTTTTTCTAGACAATATAGCATAATTTGTTTAAGCATTATAGTTTTCTCAAAGTGAGCAATGGGGTGACTGCGGAAATAATGCATGTGCGCCTCTACTCCCTTCTTTTATTTAATGCATGTATAAAGGGGACAGACATCTAATGTAATCATTGTGTATGTGTCCTCCCATGTGATAATTATATAGCCTTCTAAAAAATCAGTACTATCCCGACAATATGACCTCAAACCTGTAACATTGGGTGATAGGAAATGGTCTAGGAGCATGGTCATGTTTACAAAAAGTCCCCTTTTGGAGGAAGCAATCGGCCTTCCGGGGGAGTGACCGGGTTTTTATGGATTTTTGAAAGTAAATACAGGCAAGATATTCTAGGATGTTCTACTTGCCGAAATGCATTTTCATAAAAATCCAATAAATCTTTCTGGTGTCATTCCCCTGACATCCTATGATAGACATGTATTGATAGCTTATATGTCTCCCATATTGTAAGTTCATAGCAATTTCTGTCATTCAGTTGGCATTGGGCTTCAGCTCTATCGCATAGTAGATCCATCACCATTATATTTCCGCTTTTATCAGATAGTTTTATTATAATAATTGATGAATCATTGGTCAAATTATGTAAGGCCTGTCTTTCTGTTTTTGTTAGATTATCTTAGGTATATGTATCCCTCTCATTTTTAAGTTTCATTAGTTCATATGTCATGACACTGTGAAAAGCCTCTATGTTGTTACGTGGTGTATTGTGTTTAAATTTAGGTTTTAAACCACTACATTGTGTAGTATCTGTCATAAAACCTAAGTTGTGTAAAATTTCACCTGTGTCATTAAATGATTGACTGTCATCATTACATTCCAAATTATGCTATAAAAGAATAAAATCAACATCTTGTAACTCAAAATTAGACATAGTGGGATACTGAACACATCGTATTATCTTAGATTTTACATTATTATTCATTTTAAACAGTTTCTGCAACTTCAGTTTCCCTACAAATAGGAACAAATCATTTCTTGGACTAGTACAGTCGAAGTTCATACTAGGACAAAAATATATACTTAATCTCAGTACTTGATTATTCACCGGGAGTGAGTAGTCTATTACATAAGTTAATTTCTACTTTGTCCTCACTTGGGGCCCTAATATGATAGTGGGCGATCAGACCGCCGCCTGCTATCACGGCGATCAGGAGACTGCCCGACAAGCCGGCAGCGGTCCATCGCCCAATTACGATGTGACTGCCGGGCTGGAGGTCACAAAGTGATCATTTTCATGGCGGCTTGTGCTGAGGCCCAGGAAAAGGGCCGCAGCACAAGCTGCCATGTAAAAGAGCACATTGTGCCTCCAGGGCTGCTTTGCAGAGGTCTGTGTGTGGGACAGAGGCACTTTTTGGGGCCTCCTAAGTCCCTTTCCAACAGCCTTTTCATGGTGGTAGGAAAGGCTGTCGGAAAGGGACATCGTAATCCTTACAGCGATGCCTGCCTTGTCACCTCTTCCATTCGGGATCACAATTCTGACTGCCGCCCCATCAGGATTATTGATCCTGGTGGAGGCGGTGGCCCATCCACCAACAAACTAGGGCTATTTGTCAGTGGGACCTCCACCGACGGCCTGTCCGTGGAGGTCCCACAACATCATAATGAGGACCTTAGTGATGCCTTGTCGGTACCTAAATAGGTTAGCCTAATCGTCCTAATCTGCTTATTCCTGCCAACCCTCCTGGTTGGCTTTGCCCCTCCCTCTTCCTCTGTTTGTTTCATGGAGGGATTTCTTGTTTTTATTACAACAAAATTAACAGAGCAATGAACCTAAATGAGCTGCACATCCCCGTTTCCCCAGAGTAAGTAATTCTAAAAGCACAGTATTTTCAGTGTGCACTCACTATATGCATCCGCTGCTCTAGGGTTCGACCATATGGCCACGATGTAATGAAAACCAAACCAACAGTAAATGTTCATTCAAAAAATTTAAAACAGAGTTTGGTGTATTCCGAATGTTCATTGTGTGCATTACCAGGGCGTATGTTACAGTTAGCTCAGGTAACTCTAACTGCTGAATTCACTGGTTTTGGACAGGTGAAATCTAACTATAACATCTCTGTAACCTTTGTTTTTTTCAGTGAATTTCTATGGTATTTTTTAAATTTCATTTCAAGACCTCTCTGAGTGGGTCTGTGAGTGGTTGTATTTGAATATGAGTGGGTCTGTGAGTGGTTGCATGAGTGTCTGGGTGGGTCTACAAGTGGGGAATGAGGGTCTGTGAGTGGGCTTGAGCCTCTGAGTGGGCTTGTGAGTGGGTGCCTTAGTCACAAAGTGGGTCTGTGACTGGGTGCATGAATCTCCAAGTGGGTCTCTGAGTGGGTAGCATCAGTCTCTGAGTGGGTCTGTGAGAGGGTGTAAATATGAGTGAGTCTGTCAATGGCTGCATGAATGTCTAAGTGGGTCTGTAATTGGGGCATGAGGGTCTGTTAGTGGGGCATGAGTCTCTAAGTGAACTTGTGAGTAGGTGCGTAAGTCCATGTGGGTCTGTGAGGGGGTACATAAGTCTCTGAGTAGGTCTGTGACTGGGTGCATGAGTCTCTGAGTGGGTCTCTGAGTGAGTGTCTGGCATGCTCCATCTCTTGCCTATTCTGTGGTGGGTGAGGAGTGATGCAGGCATAAGCCGGTCTTCGCATTCTAATTGACACATGCGTCTCTTCCACTTGTCCTCGTCATGCTGGTGTTCGTCTGCTCCTTCTGACTCCTGATTTTCAGTCTTGTTCTCCACTTTGAAATCGCTTGATTATCCTACTCTTGTAAAATTCTGTAAAGACAAAGAGAGAAAACAAGACAACAATTAAAGTATTGATACCAGCTATAGAGTGGTAACAGGCTAGGCTAACCTGTTTTAGGTTTAAACCTATAATAACTGAAAAACCCCCACCAAAAGGGAAATAGATCTCACTAGTGTAAATGTATAAGCACTGTAAAAACACCTGCACAATAACAAACTAAATGTCATTCAAAGAAAGGAAAAGGAGAGTGAAAGAATATTTTTTATTTCTTTCTGAAGGGGCCAATACAATGTAACTTTATTATACAAGTAGCACCAAGAAAGACTAGGCTAACATTATTCTGCTTGAGTTTTGTTGTTTTGGGACGTTCCTAAAATATTGTTTCATCTTCCTTTTGATTTCTTCAGTTTTGTGGTCTTTGGTCTAAAGATGCAGGATTTAGAAGCATGTTTTAGGTCTTATTTAACTTTTTTATAAACTATAGAGAATCAGGAAATATCAAAAATATATTTGATATTTTGGCTCTGTTTGATTCTTTCACCGATAGGTAAAATAGCTGGTTTCATAAGAATCTTTCCCTATATGTATCATCACATTTACCCACAGACAGAGAATGGGTGAGCCCCCTTTTCTAACAAGTCAGTATTGATAGTAGGTGAATTACCAAACACACCAAGCTTTAAACATTAATTGCAAGGTGAAATGAAAGGTATATGTGAAAAGAGTGCTGTCACCAAGCAAAGAAATGGCCAAGCCTTGGCATTCTGCAAATGCTCCTCTTGTTCACTGCTGGTGGGGAGATGAGAATCCCTTGTGTCCTGAGGGCCTCATGACTAAAGTGGACTTCATCCCCCAAGCGGCAGCGCACCATGAGGCATGTTTACCAAGTGGTGGGTAAACTGGGCCGTGCCCTCAGACCACATCTCAGCGGACCAGCTGTGTTGGGCTCACTGGAGGTAACAGGAAGGCTAGTTGGCCCTCAAGGTCCCTCAAGAGGCAAGGGGACTTCATCCCCCAACCATGAGCTTGCCAAGAGGCGTGTTTGCAGAGTGGTGGAGAACGGGGGCATGGCCTGCAACCACCTCCCAGCAATCCCACTGTGTGGGGCTTACTGGAGGTAACAGGTAGCCTAGTTGGCCCCTAAGGACCCCTAGCAGCAAAAGGGACATCATCCCCCAACCAAGAGATTGCCAGAAAGTGCATTTGCAGAGTGGTGGACAAAGGGGGCATGGCCTGCTATCAGAACTCAACAATCCTGCTATGTGGGACTTACTGGAGGTATTGGGAGGGGTAGTTGACCCCCAAAGACATCCTTGGGGGCCAAACACCCCTCCTGTTACGTCCAGTAAGTCCCACAGAGTGGGATTGCTAAGAGGTCTTTGGTGGCCACGCCCCCTTTCCCCACCACTCTGCTAATGCGGCTCCTGGCGCACTGCTGGTTTGGGGATAAAGTCCACTCCTGAGGGGCCTTGGGGGCCAAGAAGCCCTCCTGGTAGCTCCTGTAAGTCCTATGCAGCGGAATTCCTGAGCGCTGGTTGGAGGCCCAGCCCCTTTCTCCACCACTCTGGAAACTTTACTTTTAGTTAAAAAACCTTCAAAACGAACCGGAAAAAACACAGGTTTCAGGGACGTTATAGTTATAAATTAGCATTTAATAAACCTTGGAAATTCACTAAAAAACCGGTTTCAGGCACGTTCTAGTTATAAATCAGCATTTTAAAAAACTTAGATATTCCCTGAAAAAGCCAAAGGTTAGAGGGACATTATATTTAGTCTGACATTTCACTCGTAGAAAACCAGAGAAATTCAGCCGTTATAGTTAGCTGAGGTAACTATAACTCACGCCCCTGCAATGCACTGCTTATGACCTCATATATTACATCACTCATGACATGGTCAGTGATATCACTGATGACATCTCAAATGACATCATCCACAGCATCTCTAACACACTCACTCACACCACTGTAGAATCTTTTATACAACCACTGCTACTCCCACACAACCATTCACAAACCTGTTCACAGAGCCATACCAGTACTTACACACCCACTCACTGATTCAATGATCTATGTACACATCCACTCACTCACCCATACTACCACTCATAGACCCACTCACTCACTAATACAGCCATTGACATATCCACTCATAAAGGCATACAGGCGCTGACACACTGAGTGAGTCACCCATAGAACTACTCACACACCTAGATACTTACCCATACATTCAATCATACAGTCACTTACCCAGCAAACAGTAACACACACACACTTACTTACTCATACAAATAGGAACACATACTCCCTCAGCTATACAGTCACTGACAGAAGCATGCACTCATCTTATATAGCCCCTCTCACATTCACTCACTCATGCATACAGTCACTCATATACCGTCACTCACGTATACTGCCTTTCACATACTCAGTTACTCACCCATACTGACACATGCACTCAATCACTGACACAGCCATACAGACACTCACTCATTCATACAACTTTTCACACACACAACAGTACCCCATACAGCCACTGACTCACCCACTTACTGATCAATACAGGCAGTCACACACCTCTTCACCCACAAACACAGACACCCAGAGAACCATAGAAGTAGTCAGACAACCACTCAATCACTCATATCACCATTCACTTACCCACTAAAACACAAATACATCCACTTAGACATTAACTGACAGACAGATACACACATTCACACAACCAGTCACTCACCCATACTACAGTCATTGAGACACCTAATCACTCACTTATACAGTCAGTCATGCACCCACTGAGTCATCCATACAGTCACTCATAAACCCACTGATTCACCATTACACCTTAGTATATATATTTAACACTCATAAACTTTTAAAAAACACTCTCAGTTACTGGATGATGTCATCAGTGATGTTATCAGTGATGTCACTGACCATTTCATGAGTGATGTAATATATGAGGTCATAAGCAGTGCATTGCGGTGGCGTGAGTTATAGTTACCTCAGCTAACTATAACGGCAAAATTTCTCTGGTTTTGTACAAGTGAAATATCAGACTAACTATAACGTCCCACTAACCTTTGGTTTCTTTCGTGAATATCTAAGGTTTTTTAAATGCTAATTTATAACTATAAGTCCTGGAAACCTTTGTTTTTTTTCAGTGAATATATATATATATATGAGACGCATTGTGACGCCATTGGCAGACAAATCGCCACATATCTAATATTTGTATGAAAAGTGCTGTATTTATGATACGACAGGCTGCCACAGATCCCAATGAATTTCGGCTCCAGTACACGAGTCTAGGTCATGGATGGGCGTTACCATTCAAACCACACATCTAAAGTGAACATGTGCTAATGAAAATAGACAACATAAAGCCCAAACTAGTGTGTCCCACATCGTCTTTCTTCAATTTATGCATTTCATTGTTAATATTTTCAAAACAATGTAGTTCTATTTGCAGGGAACTAATCATAGCAAGAACTTTTCAGGCTACATACTTGAAAATGGAGTGTATTCTCGTAAATCATGATGGGATAGTTTAGGTACTTAAATTCTGCACTACAAAATCTGTATTAGAAGTAATGTAGTGTCATAAGAGAGAACCCTTCTCACCTTCAATAAAAAGTTGTCTCAAAATGGTTTACTTTCTTTCATAGTCCCTCCAAATGTGGAGTAATGTTGCTACCACCTCTCTACACATCCAGCAAATATCAGAATAGTTTTAGGGCCTTATTACGAATTTGGTGGTCTGACCGCCATAGGACCGTCTGCCCCCGCCAGTAGCCCATGGTGCTGGCATTCCAAAGACCGCCATATTACGAGTTGACCACAGGGCCGGCAGTGTAGAGGTGAGGATCTTGCAGAGGTGGTGAGTACTATTACCAAATATACCTGTGTGGGCATTTCGACTGCATATGTGTTGGATGCACACATATGCATGATATATGTGGGACAATACCATATACCCATTACCAGGGTTCGGCCCATATGTGGGCAGTCCTGGCAATGGGTATATGGTACAAAAGGATGCACCTGTAGATCGCCACACACGGGGTCATAATCCCCAAGGTGAAGATCCTGCTGTGAAGGGAGGACCAGAAGAAA
The DNA here is from genome assembly GCF_964204655.1 of Triturus cristatus. Taxonomy (NCBI): domain Eukaryota; kingdom Metazoa; phylum Chordata; class Amphibia; order Caudata; family Salamandridae; genus Triturus; species Triturus cristatus. The sequence continues at coordinate 137,103,752 of NC_140591.1, read as the reverse complement.
GGGATCCACGTTGGAAGAAGAAAGGGGTGAGTACGCACCCCAATACCTTCATCATCGCCACCTTGAAGCTGTTGGTTGGACCGCCTGTAGTCCGCTCGAGGAACAGGCAGCTAGTATATACACAGCAATGCAGCTCCCCTGTGGAGCCTGCCTTCCCCTGATCGCGAACATGGCAGGTGGTGGTCTGCTGACAGTCTCGGCAGTCCAGTGTTGGTCTTTGCAAAATCCAAATTGCCCAACTTGTAATACAGCAGTCAGTCCTCCAAGCTCACAGTGCTCGGACCACCACCACCAATACGGTGGTCCACGGGTCCACCAAACTCATAATAAGGCCCTAGGTGTAGTCCACGAGTTGTTAGATACTATAAATACTTTGCTTTATGATCTGAGTCTCTGTGAAGGACATTTTTATAGCATTTCCAAAATGTCATCCCATATAACTTTCCTCTCATCCATCCCTAAAGACCTGCCAAAAATCCAACTCCTAATTATCTTACACCACCATGGGGGCTACCAGAACAAAGCATAACCCAGAAATCAGCTCTGTTGTAAATGAATGTATCCATTAGCATTTCCAAAGTAGTTTTTTTCTTCTTACCCGCTTATTTAGTAGCAGTGTGAAGCACAAGGTACTGAAGCTGGAAATATTCCACCCTATAAGTCTGATGTGAATTTTTTTCTTACACTTATTAAAGCACATCTCCCTCAACATGAGACATTGGGGCATATGCATCAACCAAAGTAATACCGATTCCTTAATAGCGAAAAATAAGGAATCGCCATTAAGGAATCGGTAATTGGCATGCATCAACAGATTCGGTAAAATTTAGCGATTCCTTAAAAATCGCTAAATTTACCGATTCCTTAATAGCGGGGCACGCAAACGGCCCCACTAGCAAATAGCGAGTTCGGTAATACCGATTTGGCTAATAGCGAGTTCGGTAATACCGAATTAGCAATTACCGAATCGGTAATAGCGAAATCGCAAATTGCCGCGTCGCACCGGGAACAGGCTGATGACATCACCAACCAGGAAATACTGCTGCCCCACCCACATAGCCTCGACAGAGGAGCAGACAGGAGCTGGAAAGAAGGACAGGCTGTGCAGAGTGAGGCCACACAGATCCTGCCAGTCACAGCACACATCCATCATGTCGCAGGAAGTGCCATCCAGCGCTGAATCTGCACGCAAGCGCAAGAAGAAGTTTTCAGACAGGGAGCTGGAGTACCTCATCGAGGGAGTGGCCAGCAAACACGACCGCCTCTTTGGCAAGCTGTCCCTCAAGGTGCCTGAGACCGAGAAGCGGCGCATCTGGCAGCGCATCCGTGAGAGGGTCAATGCGGTTGGCGTCACTAGCCGCAGCATCGACGATCTCAAAAAACGGTGGTATGACCTCCGGAAGCGCGCAAAAGAGAGGATTGCTGAGAGGCTCCGGGAGGCAAGAAGGACTGGAGGCGGAACAAGCACTGCACCATCCAACACAGCCCTGGAGGACCTTGTGGAAGGGACGATAGAGCGGGAAGCCGTCGTGGGGGTGATCCAGATGGACACGTCCGGCGCAGCCACAAGTGCCCAAGGTAAGATGCATGCCTGTGCCACACCCAGCATAGCGTAAATCCATACCCATGCCCCCAGCCCAATCTCACTGTGTCTGCAGCTCTGGCACAGACAGTTCCACACATGACACTACTGCATCTTGGGAGTTGTAGTCTAGTCAGCCCAGAGTGCAGGCACAGGCGTAAATCCTCACACAACACATATTTTGTACATGGCTGTAGACTGTTCATTTGTTGGACCACAGAGGGACATTGATGGGTACAACACTATGTAGGTGTAATCATCCCACTAATCATGCACTGTTTCACACACAGATGCATCACCTGGGGACTCTGACGACAGCGACCAGCTGATCATATCTGAGACACCCGTGGAGTCAGACCAGGAGACTGTGCAGGATGCGCACGCACCGCCAACACCTGCCACCCCACCAGCACAACCTCCACCAGCGCCACAATCATCGGCACCAGCACCAGTGCCACAAGCCAAGGCACCACCACCTGCGCCACAAGCAACGGCACCAGCAAGCCAGCCTGCAGCCAGTGCAGCCACAATACCGCAGAGGCACAGGCACCAAGTTGCGCCCTTGCAGGAGATGGCAACCCCCCCCCCGCAATTGGCACCCACGCAGCGCACATCCACACCACCTGCTGCACCACATGGAGGCTCAAGACACGCACGGCGTCACAGGGCCCGTCGCAGTTCCGTCTCCTCAGCTGACCAGGATGTCCCAACAACCTCTGCAATTGAGGAGAGGATGCTGCGCACACAGAACCTGCAGGGAAGACATGTGGCTAGCATCAGCTGCAACATCGTGCGCCTAGCGAGGGAGATGCGCGCCATGACTGCAGCAGTCACCGACATGGGCTCCGCGGTCAGGGACATGGGCACGGCGGTCAGGGACCAGACCACTGCGGTTGCTGATGGCAATGCTCAGCTCAGGGAGGAGGTACGTGAGCTCACCCGTGCCATCAGGGAGGGCCATGAGTCCCAGAGGAGGAGTAACCGGCAGCTAATGTTGCGTTCTGCCGCCGCTACCAAGGCCATACAACGGCACAGCAACTGCACCGCTGTGTTGGCACGCCGCACAGTCTCCCTGCAGGTGGACCTTGGGCACTTCTGCGGTGATGTTGCCAAGTCACTGGGACACATCACCACTGCTGTGGAACAACTGCAGAGCAGCACATGCAGTGCTGCAGCATTGGGAGTGGATGACACCAGTGAGGCTGCCTCCAGTGTCAGCAGCGTGTCACTGGCAGAGGCCAGCACCAGGCGCCGAAGTTCGCGTGCCTCCACGGGGACAGGCCGTGGTGAGGGTTTGGATGCACCTGAGCGGAGGCTTGGTGTACGTGGCAAGCGGCACTAGAAATTTGGACATGCTGCAGGTCCATGGTGGAGCAACCATGGCCATCCAATTATTCTGTTTGCACAGGCCTGACTTTAAGGAACCTTTTATTTACATTTATGCAATCGGAGCATGATTCACAATGCTAGTTCTGTTGCACAATCCTCTGTGCTACTGTGCATTAAACAGTTGCACCCAACACCAACTTGTAATGTCTCATTTTACCCAGGGTCAAAAATGATTTTGCGTTATGTCTGTCCGCCTCCTATGGCCCTCTGCTGTGTTAGGGATGTGTGCCGGTCGTCGTTGGGCGGGTGGTTGGTCAGCCTGGGGGTCGTCATCCCTGTCCACCTCCATGGGTATCCCCCTTCTGGTGGCAATGTTGTGCAGCATTGCACATACAGCAATTATTCGACAGCATGTGTCTGGTTGGTATAGCATTGCGCCGCCAGTCTTGTGGAGGATACGGAAGCGGCTCTTGAGAATCCCAAAAGTCCGCTCTATCACATTCCTCGTGCTGATGTGTGCAGCGTTGTAGCGATGTTCCTGCGGGGTTGCTGGATTTAGGTATGGGGTTAGTATGTATTCCCGCAGGGCGTAAGCACTGTCACCTAGAAGATAGAAGCATAGACTTAGCATTGGTGATGTACATACATGTGTGGTGTTGGTGTGGGGAAGCGTAGTTCTACTTACCTAACAGGAGTCCCTCTCCAAATTCGCCATTGAGTAGTCGCCTGTGCATTCCACTGTTGCGGAAGATGTATGAGTCGTGTGTGCTCCCTGGGAATTGTGCCACTAGGTCCGTTATGATGTTGTTGGCATCGCACACAACCTGCACGTTGATCGAGTGGTATGACTTGCGGTTCCTGAAAAGGTACTCATTTGCTGACGGAGGGCATATGGGGATATGCGTGCAGTCGATGCATCCAATCACATGTGGAAATTGTGCCACCTGGTAGAATGCCTGTTTGGTGCGGTCCAACTGCTGTGGGGTTGTGGGGAAGCTGATGTGTCTGTGGAGCATTGTCAGCATGGCATCTAGGAATTTTTGGAAGAAGCGTGACAGTGCGCTTTGCGAGACACCTCCGGCAACCGCAATTACCCCCTGGAAACTCCCTGAGGCCAGTAGGTGCAGGCTGCATAGTACCTGAACGTGCGCAGGGATTGCATTTGTCCGGTGGGTCTGGTGCTGCAGTATTGGTTCCAGGTCTGCAATCAGGCGCATGATCATAGCGCGATTGAGGCGATATTTCTGGTACACCTCGTCCTCATTCTGGCCGAGCAGGGTTATGCGCAGTCTGAACACTCGCTCCTGGACCCTTCTCCTGCGCTGTCCTGCTGCATTGATCCGCATCCTCCTTGCAAGCACGTAGAGGGCAGCCATTTTGTGGGAGCCAACAGGGTCTCCTGGGCCAAATTTAAGGGTTTAGTGATTGCCTCAATCATTTGCACATGTAGGAATATTTATTTTTTTTTTTTTTTTTTTTTTTGTGACTTTACCTCCAGGTTTTGATTCCCCTTATTTAGCTCTGGCAAAATAGCGATTTTTGGGATTTTCGTTATTAGCGAGTTTTGTTGCATTGGGGTGCGATTCGTTATTTGCTATTGGCAATTTCCGGGAGCTAATAGTGATTTCGGTAATTGCGAATTCGGTATTTAGCGATTCGGTAAATTAGCATTTTGGGTATTAGCGATTCGGTATGTCCGAGGTTATTTATTTAGCGATTCGTTATTTGCTCGGGTTTTGGGTTGATGCATTGGGATTGGGTATTTTTAACACAATACCGGGAGCTATTACCGAATCGGTATTTTACCGACTGGATTTTGGCTTGATGCATAAGGGTGATTATCCCTTTTAACATACCTGAAAAGCTTTGCCCTCGATGACTGCGATGGGTGCATGACCACACTAAGGGCTTGATTATGATGGTGGGTGAACCATCACTGACAGGCCGTTGGTAGAGGTGCAACAGCACCAGCACCTCTGTTCGACCGCTGGATTACAATACCAGTGGTCTGGTCCACAGTGGTCAGGGGTAGACCACCCCCTCCGCCAGGATCAGTGATCCTGACGGAGCGGAGGTCGGATTCGTAGTCCCGATTCGTAGTCCCGAATGGCAGTGGTGCTGAAGCAGGCACTGCTGTCAGGATTGCGATATCCCTTTCTGACAGCTTTTGCTTGGTAGGAAGACAGCCATGAAAGGCTGTCGAAAACAGAATTTGGGGGCCCCAAACAGGAACTCCGCCCCTTATGGGCCACTGTAAAGAGTGGCCCTGGGGGCACATGGAGTGTCCTTATGCACCTCCATGCATTGTGCGCCATGCAGCAGATGGTGTATGGCACATGGTCCATGGACATGCAGGAAGTGCTCCATTTCACAGCGGGTTGTGCTGTAGTCCTTTTCCTGGGCCACAGCACAAGCCACCATGAAAAGGAGCACTTTACAACCTCCAGCCCAGAGGTCGCATTGTATTGCAGCAGTCGGACTGCCGCCTCCTTGTCAGGCTCTCTCCTGACTGTGGCGGCCCTTAGTCCTACTGGTGGAGAGATTCTTCCAGAAAAACCCCATCTCATTCTTTCAAATGCTTTCACTGCCATTAGGTGAGCTGGCATCACCTTCATTTTCATCTTCTCCACCGAGTGGGCTCCTTTTCGAATTATATATCGCACCTGCCTACCCTTAATAAACCCCACCTGGTCTAGTTCAACCAAATAGGGCATCACATGGTTCAGCATGTTTGTAAGTTTTAAAGTGAAAATTGTAGGGCCTGATTCACAAACCACTCTTTGTATTATGGTTTGTAGTACTGAAAAACGTACTACAAAATTCTATTTATAGACTACAGTCAGATCTAGTTATAAGCGGGAATCTCCGCCCGACTTTGGAATCTCCACACATGTACGTATATGTTTTAATTGCAAATGTAAGAGGGACTGGAGGAAGTTGGTGGAAAAAGGGCCAGACTTACTGCTGAAGGAGGGAGGAATAGGAAGGGTGTACAAAGGAGCAGGTAGGGGTTTAGAGATTAATGTCACCCTCCCTCAAACCAGTAAGACCATTGGGATTCACAAACTGTACTTCTAGAATTACTACAGCCAAAACTACAAAACAGTAGTAAGTCAATGTCAGGGAATGTCCGGGACTATGTCAGGAACACAGTCTGGGACTTGGGCAAGGACTGGGAACGGGGTAGAAAACATACACAGAGAGGAGTACAGCGCTGCCCAGGATCACACAGAAAGTCAGAGGAAGAAAAGGGATCCAAAGGGGAAGCCTGTACAAGTGAACAAGATGGCTAAGACTCAGAAAGGAAGGCCACTCACAAGGCAGTTTAGCATTCAGACTAACTACACCCAGGACGGACATGCAAGACATATATATAATACAGCATTAACAATAAAGGGGAGTGTGGGGTAAAGCACTCAGGAGCTCCACATGGTAAGAATGAAGCTCAATAAGTTTCTCACCCACAATTGCTGTTACAGATACTGACTGCAAATACCCACATATAGGATATGCATGCATAGGCAGTGTCTGTGGAGCTTATACCTATGGTGATGTTATAAATGCAACTCAAAGGCAATACTTACGGTGAACAAGAAACACCTGGGTGGTCAGCTGTGCTCACGGATCCTGGCGATCAAACAGGAACACGCAAGGCAGTAACAGCAAGGGGGTAGAACTAAACACAAGCACAATGGACAAGGAGCTAGCAAGGAGGAGTGCTTAACAGGATAGGAATGAAATCACAGGGCACACTTGGCAGAAAGCCAGTAACAAACATACAAGGTAATAGAAGCAAGACAGCAGAATAGAAAGACTGCAAACTAGGAACTGGAACCAATGAAATGGGAAGAAAGGCAGGGACTGGAAAAGGATATACAGAAGGGGAGGCTACAAGGGTATACTGGAATAGTGCAGGTTCAGGAAACAAGAAAACAAAGTAGCATAGAAGGCAGTGCTGGGTCAGGAACAAGAATTGAGCTAAGTCTCAGGAGTCAAGGTAGCACTGCAGGCAGTGCTGGTTCAGGAACAGGGAATTACTAACCCTTCAGGAGTCAAGGTAGCACTGCAGGCAGTGCTAGTTCAGGAACAGAGAAATACTAAAGCTTCAGGAGTCAAGGCAACACTGCAGGCAGTACTGGTTAAAGGAAACAGGAAATAGCTACAGTTCAGGAAACAAGGAGTCAAGAGAGAACTGCGAGCAGTGCAAATCAGAAACAAGAAATAGCTGAAGCCCAGGGACAGGAATAAAGAATAATTATAGCTCAAGAACTCAGGAAACAAGGTAGCAGTGCTAATTCAGGCACAAGGAATAGCTATAGCTCAGGAATCAAGGAACAAGGATTAACTATAACTCAGGAATCAAGGAATATCAAAAGCTCTGGCAACAAGGATCGGTCTCACCGGAAAACAGCTACAATGACCAAAACTGGGCTGAAGGGAGCTGGGGCTTAAAAGAGCTCACAGTAATTACATGCATCAGGTGTGAGCAGGCTAGCAGCAGCCAGCCACAGGTGAGCTGAATTCCTCCACCCATCCTTGGCCTGCAGGGGTGGAGACAAAGCAGTGAGCAAGGGATTATAGGTAATGAAGTTTCCAGCATGAGGAGACTGGCTTCCACAAAACCCGGCATGGATTGGGAATGGATGTCAATTCCTAAATGGTGTCCAAATGCCTGAAAGTCAGGATATGCATGCAGGGGAGTGTCTGGAAGCATATTAAAACACTGGAAAGCCCCACTATTCGGCCCCCTGGGTGTGGACACGAGAGCACAGGGAGTGAATCAAGACAGTCAAACTCTATACATTCAACCAAACCCTGCTACTGCAACACAGTCCCATAGAAAATAATGGAGGCAGGGATTTAAAAAAAAAAAACACATGGCAAATAATGGTAAAATAAATGCCTGTTAAAATTCAATGGTAATTATACTGACTTGTAAATAAATTAATGAATTAAAATATTTTAATAAAACCTTTTTTATAATCTAATGCAATAAAGTGAAATTAAAATGCATTCATATTCATGAACTAATTAAATTAATATTGATTCCTTGAATTTATATTTTAGAGCTCAAAATTATTAATTATTAATTTAAATAAACACTAATGTTAAAAAATATAATGTTTTTACAGATAGAGGTTCACTGTTGGACCTTGCCATTTTTGCAGGGTCTCCCCAGGATTATTGTCTTCTGTTGCTGAACGCGTTTTGTTGCCATTAGGGCTCTGTGCACTTTTTCCCTGCTAACCAGGGATAAAATGCCTGTGTTCTCTTACTCTAGATGGTACAATTGGCATATACCTGATTGGTACATTTAATTTACTTGTGAGTGTTTAGTAAATGGTACTACATGTACCTAGGATCTGTAATTTAAAGGCTACTAGTGGGCCTGCAAAACTCATTGCGCTACCAACTAAAGTAACCTTTTAGAACATCTCGGCATGCCACTGCAGCCCGTAGTGCTGTTTTAAACTGCCATTTTGACCAGACAAAATAAACCTTTTGCCAAGCTTTTGCCTCCAACACCTACAAAGGAACCAGCCACTACTCTTTTGTCACCCCAGACTTCTTGAAGTCTTGACAGGGAAAGGAAAGATTTTTTTAGAACCATATATGGGGGTAGTATATGTATTCCCCCCACTTCAAAGGCTGGCACCTGCTATAATTATTGGACCTCCAGAGCCACTCTTCACTTCACTCCTGGACCTGTGGACATTACAGAAGAAAGACTGTCTTGCTCCCCAGAGGACTGTCCTACTGCTTGAGGCATGCCTTGTTCCCTAGAGGAAGTCCCTGCTTCTTGAACACAGCCTTGACCCTGAGAGGGCTGCCCTGCTGCTTGAAGAATGCGGTGCACTCTAAGAAGGAAGACTGGACCTGCTCCCTTCATCCCAGGCTAACTTTAGAGATTCCAGTTGGCTGACTTCCTGTCTGAGCTACAGGGATGAAACATTCCTCAGAGACATCCCTGCAACTGCCCAGCTGACCTGCTGCACTGGACCTGCCTGGACCTACAACTGCCTGAGCCCTGCTGACCTCTGCTGGAGTGAGTTCCTGAAGCCCAAGAGGTGCCTCCCCCAGTCCTTGACCCTCTTCCCTGCCTAACTGTGCGTTGCGTCAGAACCAAGGCAGCACTGTGCAAATCAACACAGGACTTCACAGTGCAACCCTCACAGCTATTCATCGTAACTGTCGTCATAGAGAGCGCAATGACTCATGACGGGTTGAGACCAGGGAGGGGGGAAAGAGGAGGTAGTCATGAGGAAAGTGAGGTAGATGTCTTGATATCAAAGGTGTGTTTGTGCTACAGTGGGCAGGCTTCGGCGGTTAGGCTAAGGCTATCCATTCGGGAGAGATCGGTTGAGGAGGAGGTCTTTGAGCTGTCTTTTCAATTCTAGGTAAGAGGGGTTGGTTCCGATATCGACTGCTATGGAGTTCCATATTTTGGGTGCATTTCCTGTGAAGGATCGAGATACGTTTTTTTGTTTGCAAGTTTTCGGAGGGATGAGGAGTAGAGTGTTGGTACTCCTTAGGATTCTAGTCAACTGGCCTTCTGGAGTTTTGAGGCCAGGTAGGCGGGTTTCCCTGTGTGTAGCGCTTTGTGCGTGAGGCAGGCAGTTCTGAAGTTAGCACGCATTTCGATTGGGATCCATTTTAGCTCTCTGAGTGCAGTTGAAATGTGTTCATATTTCTTTACTCCAGTGACCATTCAGGCTGCTGGATTCAGAGTTGATCTGAGGAGAGCTAGGTGCGATTTTACTGCTCCAGTGAGGCTTGCATTTCCGTAGTCCAGTCTGGACAACACCAGGTATTGAGTGGCTTGTTTGAGGTCATTCGGAGGGATGAAGGGTTTTATTTTGTTAACTGCTTCCATGCTTATGACGAGCCCAGCTCCTCATGAGGCACAGTGGAGCTGTGCTCATGACGAGCTGGGCTCGTCATAACAGTCACAGCACTCCCACGCGCAATTCATTCCCTGCCAGCTCCTACCGGGTGTGGTGTCTTAAAGTTGAAGCCAGGGAGGTTATTCAATCTTTAAGTCTCAACTGCAAGCAGTTACTTAGGACGGAAAGAGGATTATACACGGCGCTGAGACGCATACTGCTAAGATATGGCGAGATTTATATCCGCATCCGCTAGATAGAGGAGAACTCACGCCAACTTGGGACTTAAAGATTGAATAACCTTCCTGACTTCGACTTTAAGAAACCACACCCGGTAGGAGCTGGACGTATTCACATCCACCGCCATGCCGTCTGACTATTAACAAAAGACTCCGCAGTAATAACGAACAGCATACAGGACAGCTTATGCCCATGACACCCCACTCATTGCAGATTCGCCCATTAGAAGGCTTAGAGAATAGAAGGCTCTGCTATGATAGATTAAGATATTCTGGTCCTGAAGAGAACCCTTGTAATGATTGGATCGAAACGCGTCGACCTAGTGTTTTTTGTGCCAAACAAACGTGTTATATTAATTTTGGCTTTTTGTGCACCGTAAATATTCCTTTTCACTGTGTGATTTCATAATTTAGATTATCTGATTGTGCACCAAAAAGACTGTGGTAGAACTGCTATCGTTGTTTGGCTGTGTGGCTCCCATCCTGGTTTGCCTTACATAGCAAAGTAAGATGGTGTAATCAGTTGGGGCCTGGTGTGTATGTTTGTAGTATAGTATGGGTTATAAATGAGTTTGAATGGAATGGTTGTGGTGGCAAAAGTAATTGAAGTGTGAGTATGGTGTCATTTTAGTTGTGTTTTGAATGCACAGGTTTTTTGTGTCGTATTGTGTATTTTGTTTGAAATAGATAAAGTTTTTCACTCATTGAAAGAAAATTGAAGAAAAAAAGATGTTCAAAATAAAAAAATGAGAATTTAAAAATATGATTGTCGGGTATCATAGATTTGTTGCGATGACCTGTTAAGTAATTTTGGAAGTGTTTATCAGTATTGGCATTGTTGCTTGGTCTGCTGCATATGGGCTCAGCCTTACTGATTAGAGCCAAGGCCCTTTGTTGTTTTTTGATCTGCAGTTAATGAACATGCAGTTGGTATTGGATCCCTAGTTTTTGAGTTTCTTCTTTAAGGGGACCCTGGGGATATAGGTGAGGAAGGCTGGGGGTCATGAGGGTCTCTTCCAAAACCAGTGACAAACTGGATCTTGGAGCTAGAGGTGACAGTGGTGGGTGTGTTGTACGAGGTGGCAAGTTCCATTGCTTCCCTCACGGACATTTCGGCTCTTGTTCTTTTGGGTTTTTGTGTCTGGTTCAGGAGGGAGGTTGTGGTCCAGCTGAGCCGTTGGGTTTTGGGTGGTCCTGTGTGATTGGTTTTGGTGAATGTGGGTGTCAGATGTGGGTGCTGGTTGGGCTTTCGGGGTGTGTTTAGGTAAGATTTCAGTGAGGCCTCGTATTATCGTTTCTAGCTGGCTTTCTAATAGGGCAAGTTGGTGGGTCATCACTGCGAAGCAGGGGGTGGGGGCATTCTGATAGGACATAGTGGCTGTTGTTTTTATGGATCTCTGTGTCTGGTTCCAGCGGGAGGTTGTGGTCGAGCTAAGGTGTTGAGTTTTGGGAGGTCTTGCGTGATTGGTAGCGGTTGCTCTGGGTGTCATGTATGGGTGTTGGCTAGGCTCTTGGTTTTGGCTTTTGGTATTGCTCATGTTAGCCTTATGGGTTGTCATGAATGTGGAAGACCATGGCGTGGTTCAAGCTGCCATCTCTTGTGTGTCGGTGGAGGGGGAGATTTTGGAGTCATGAGCTGCGGACTGGGTTTGCTGGTTGTTTGTTGGGGTGGTGGTTTAATGGTGGGGGCATGTGTTGTTCAGTGGGGGGTGCAGAGCCTCCTATGTGTCGGGCTCTAATTGATCTTGGAGGGGGGGATTGAGTTGAGCGCTTTCGGGAGGGGTAGGGGTAGGGGAGGATGGTGTCCGGAGGGGGGAGGTTGACTCTCATGTCGTAGGTCTTGTGGTTGCTTTATGCGAGCTCCTGTAGGGGCGATCTGCCAGGGGATAAGGCACTAAATGGACAGGAGCTATGATGGGGCGTCGCAGAGCAAAGGAAAGAGAGAGTGGAAGGCTTCTAGGCTGTCATTATTAGCTTTATGATGCACGGGGAAGAGAAAGTCGAAAGCTTCTAGGTTGTCATCATTGGCTTGGATCATGACTGTGCCATTGGTGTAGATGGTCACAGAAGTGTTACCGCTACATATAGGGCGATTTGGGAGTGTGGTCATTAGTTTGCAACTGAAGGGAGTGTTAGTAATTTTGGATATGTGTAGATGAGTTTTGAGGATGGTGTTCCAGTTAGCAGGTCTAAGGGTATGGAGAATGAGATCCATTTTTAACTGGCCTTTGGAGGAGTAGTGGTCTATGTCCGCGAATAGAGTTTCTGGGTGTTGTCTAATCAGCCTGTGTTTGAGGTTTCTTTTAGGTTTTGGTGTGAGGTTGGGTGGGAGAGTGATGGAGAAGGAGTTTGGTCCGTGTGGTTTCAGTTTGTTGGGTGTGAGTAGGCGGCAGGGGGGTGGTGTGGGAGGTGACATACTGTCTAGGTTGGGAGGGGGGATGGTTATCCTGAGCGGTGTTCTGTCTATTGGTTAAAGCGGGTGGGGCTAGAAAGGGGTTAGTGGTTGGTAAACCTCTCTGTGTTTAGGTAATATTAGGTTAATTCCTCTTTCTGATCGTATAAGCTCCGCCTTTGAGCTCGCAACATGAGATTGGCTGTGACTGGAGGTGTGGGAGCTACCTCTCTGCTTACCTTTTACACCCTTAGGTGGGGTTGGTTAGCTGGGGTAGATGGGGAGGGAACAGCCTCTTCGACCCTCAGGTGCAAACAACTAGGTGGGAGTATTGCTATGTGAGTAGCGGGGAAAGGGACGTGGTGGCGTGGTTAGTTTGCCTTTATTCAGGATATAGGTGTAGCTGAATGTGGTGATTGACTAGTGGCTGACTGTTCTTTGCGTCTGGAGACCTTCAAGGGGGTTTCCCTCATTCAGGATATAGGTGTAGCTGAATGTGGTGATTGACTAGTGGCTGACTGTTCTTTGCGGCCGGAAACCTTCCAGGGGGTACCAAGGATGGTTATGTGCTGACATCTACCAGCTTAGGGACAGGCATCTAGATGGGTGAGGTGAGGGGGTGTGACTCCAGTTGTTGTGGCCGGTGCGTTTCTAGTTCGATAGATTTAGGGCTCCGGGTGGTGCTCCTTGTGTTGAGTTGGGGCTGTACTGGGGAGAGGGTCATGGTATGTCGGAGTTATTTGTGGATAGCCGTCATCTTGGGGTCAGGCAACTGGTTTCAGTTGTGAGCAGTCGTGGGCTGTGTTTCTCTCATTTATTTTGAGAGTCTGTCCGTTTAAGTTTCGAAAGTCTGCGCATTTGAGTTGATCCATGTGAGGTTAGGGGGAGAGGATGTGAACATTAAGGGGACCGGTGGGTTGGGCGATGTGTCAGAGATATGGGCGGACGGTCGCCATCTTGGGGAAAGGCATCGCGTTGTAGTGGGGTGATCACGTAGCGGTCGGGTTATGTCGTGCGCTGTTTCCTCCGTTTCTGATGTTAGCACTTCTGAAATTGATTATTTCCTAGTTTCCAGGGCGAGGGTAGGTGTGGTGGAGGGTCCGGCCAGAATACCGATTATTCGGGCGGGCAGCCGTCATCTTGGGGACAGGACTCTGTTAGTGTGATGGGGTGTGCTGCACGGCCAGCACGTCCAGGCTAAGTTGATTATCCGGTTTGGAGATGAGTACGAGTCTGGCAAAGGTACAAAAAAGAGAGTCTAGCAATGTGAAAAGAGTTTAGGGGGATTCTGTAGGTGGGAGATGGATTAAAGATGTCACCATTTTAGGGTCAGGCAGGCAGTAGGGAGCCTCATGTCTCCCGTTGCTGGGATTACGTGTCCATCAAGGTATTTCCCCAAGTCTCAGGTTCCTCTGAGTGGACCTTTTATTTCCTAGTTTCCATGCGATTACCGATGCTTAGGGCGGGCAGCCGCCATCTTGGGGACAGGCCCCAGGTAGTGGTGGTGTGATGGGGTGCGCTGTGTGGCCAGAGCATCTAGGCTAAGTCGATTATCCGGTTCGGAGATGAGTGCGAGTCTGGTAGGGTGAAAAGAGTCTGGCAAAGTTGAGAAGAGTTTAGTGAGATTTTGTAGGTGGGAGATAGATTAGATCAATGCTGCCATCTTAGGGTCAGGCAGGCGGTAACGAGCCTCACCTTTCCCGTCTCCCATTACTAGGATTGCGTGTTCGTCAAGATATTTTATATTTTACCCAGACTCAGGTTCCGGTGAGTGGACTCTTTTGTACTCGATGCTCGTGTACTCACCGCTGTTGGGCTCTGAGGGGGTTAAGCAGGGGCTCTTCACCCCGCCGAGTTTTGGGTTTGGTGTCTTCCACTGTTTTCCTGTATATGATGGATCCCTTGGATCGTTCGGTGTCCTGAGATTCTGGGGGCCTTTCGGACTCTATGCGGGTCCAGGTGAGGCTGTCTCGGACCAACTGCTATGGAGTCTGCCATCTCCCGATGCACATCGAGGCGGGGGAAGCCTGTCCAGGGTCTTGCAGAGGATCCACAGCGCAATTCCGGGTCGCATGCCTGGGAGGTTATTCTCCGGTGAGTCGCCTTTGTCTTGGGGGGACGCCTGGGGGAGGGAGGTGCAGGGATTTGGGCGTTTCCTGATCCCTGGACCCCAGAGGTCGATTTCAGACCTCTGCCCCTGCGGCCATCTTGTTATTAAGTGCTGAAAACATACCTGCTGATTTGTTGTCACTGTTCAAAATTTCTGGGTTTTCTACCACATGTATGCTGCCTTTGTCCCCCAGGCAGAATCTCTGTGCAGAATCTCTGCTCCGTGAGCGGAGAGTAAACTTTACATTCGGGGCAGAGATCTCCGCCTTCCGTGATTAACCCTTTCGATGCTAGACATCCCCCCCCCACCCCCCCCTCGTGCTAAGCCTTTTTTTGGCTATTTTGGGTAGTTCGCCCTTAGGCCCCTTGTGACTTTCTGTCCACCTAAGGTATCCATGCCAAATTTGCGCCCTTTTCTTCCAACATCGTAGGAATTTTAAAGGTACACAGGGTTTGTGGATTCCCCTGGAGGGGAACCAGAAATTAGCCAAAATACAGCTATATTTAGTTTTTTTTAAATGGGGAAAAAGGGCTGCAGATGAAAGCGTCTGTTTTTTCCCCTGCAAATGGTATCAAAAAAGGGGTTGTGTTGCTGAAATCATCATCTTTCCAACTTTCAGGGAGAAGCAGATATTTGTCAGAAAACCAACATTTGTTACACAGTTTTGGTATTTTACTGGGACATAGCCTATTTTCGCTACTTTTTGTGCTTTCAACCTCCTTCCAGTTAGTGGTAGAAGTGGGTGTGAAAGCAATAATGGATCCCGGAAAGCTATACATTTCTGAAACGTAGACAAAATTCAGAATTCAGCATGGGGTCATTTGTGTAGACCCTTCAAAGTTTTTTTTATAGAAACTAACAGTTGAAAATCAGAAAAATTGAAAAGGAGTTGAAAAAAAACAGCCATTTGTGTTATGTTATGTTATGTTATGTTATGTTACTGTTTTTTGTACCGCGCACAGCTACCCCAGCAAAGGGGCGTCCTGGCGCCAGAAAAGGTAAACACAACAACACAGAATGCAACGGGTTACTAAATTTTATTAAAAAGAAACGTTTTAATGACACCTCTGAACCTAGTTAAATCTTCCTCAGCACGGATGTCGTAGGGAAGAGCGTTCCAGAGCTTGGCAGCTACTACTCCAAAGGAGCGGCCACCCGTCCTGTTCAACAGAAAACGGGGAACAACAGCTAAGTTCTGGCCCAAGGATCTCAAAGAGCGATAAGGAATGTACAGAGTTAGAAGGTTCGTGAGGATGGGAGGAGCCAAGCCTTTCAAAATTTTAAAGGCCAGGCAAAGCACCTTAAACTCAATGCGCCGCGCCACAGGCAGCCAGTGGAGAG
The DNA here is from genome assembly GCF_964204655.1 of Triturus cristatus. NCBI lineage: Eukaryota > Metazoa > Chordata > Amphibia > Caudata > Salamandridae > Triturus > Triturus cristatus. Next base: position 137,087,875 of record NC_140591.1, on the reverse strand, counting down.
TATGCAGTACTCCGGACACTGAGCAACGTTTGGGCAACCCAAATATTGCTCTTGCGGCGGCATTCTGCACTCGTTGTAGCCGCAGAAGTTCAGCCTTGTTCGTGCCTGCAAGCAGAGCACTGGCATAGTCTATCCTGGATAATACCGAGGCCTGGACCACCAGCTGTCTCGTGCTGGCATCAAAGAATTTGAGCACCGGCCTAATGCTCCTGATAATGCCGAAGCAAGAGGCAGCCACCTTCTTCGTATGGCAGGTGAAACTAAGGGAAGGGTCCAGCCAGACCCCAAGGTTCTTTAACTCCATTACAGGAGAAGGGATCATACCTAGCTCGGGGGGCCACCAACTATCATTCCAACATCCAGGAAGCTTACCAAACACCATCACCTCTGTCTTCTTAGTGTTCAATTGGAGACAGTTCTGATTCATCCAATTGGCCACCGAGCGCAACCCCTCACAAAAGTTGAGGGCATCCATAGCTGAGTCCCCACTTAGTGTGACCGCCAGCTGCGTGTCATCCGCATAGGAAACCATTGTCAGGCCCCAGCTTTTGACTACCGCAGCCAGCGACCTCACATAAAGATTAAAAAGAGTGGGGCTCAGAGATGAACCCTGAGGAACCCCCGACGTGAGCGGGTGAGAGGTGGACTTACCGGGTGGTATCGCAACCTGGAAGGATCTGTTGGAAAGAAAGGAGCGGAACCAGCCTAGCGCCGACCCCCCAACCCCAGCTTCCTCTAGCCGCCGCATCAAGATGTCATGGGACACCGTATCAAAGGCGGCACTCAGGTCTAACAAAAGGAGTGCCGCTGTTTGACCGGTGTCCAGCACGGAGCGCAGATGTTCAGCCATGTATAGCAGGGCAGTCTCCGTGCTGTGGGCTTTACGGAAACCATTTTGTGTGGGGTCCAAGATGTTTGCTTTATCAAGATGGTCCGCCAGGATCCCATTCACGTGGGTTTCGATGACTTTGGCAGCCCACGGCAGCAAGGAGATGGGGCGGTAGTTCTCAGGTTTAGTGGGGTCGAGGGTAGGCTTTTTCAGAATGGGAGTGACTACCGCTTGCTTCCACTTGGTAGGTACGGTCCCTGAACCCAGAGACATATTGATGAGGGAAAGTAAGGGAGCACGGCATGTATCCCGCATGTTTTTAAATAAGGCCGGTTTGAGGGGGTCTGCCGGGGAGCCAGATTTAATTTTTTGGCTCAGGAGATCAAAACCCTCCTCCGATAGGGGGGCTAGACAGTCCAGGATCCTATCCTTGAACTCAGGACAATCAACAGGATTCAAACAGTGCACGGCAGTAGGGAAGGAGTGGTAAATAGCTTGCACCTTCTGAACAAAAAACAAGGCCAAGCGCTCGCAATGGGAGTCTGTGCATATTTCAGCTGCAGGGGTCCTCTTAGTTATGAGGTCCTTTAGGACCTTGAAGATTAATTTGGAGGGGTTCGGGCTGTTCCGAAACTCCTGCGCATAAAAAGCGGCACGTGTACGACACACCGCTCTGTGATATGCCTTGGATATAGTGAGGTAGCGGATCTTAAGCGCGGGATCGTAGGCTTTCCTCCATCGCCTTTCCGCTTGCCTACACTCTCTCTTGAGAGACACCAGAGTCTCATCATACCACGGGCTATGAGCCTTGGTCCGGCACTTGGAACGTACACAGGGGATAAGAGAGTCTAAGGCTGTGTCAATCCAAGTGCAGAATGCATCATACCCACCTTCCACGTCAGAGAGGAGGGGTAGGGGTGTTTTACCTAATAAAAGGTAAAAATCATCGAGCTTTAATTTACACCACTGGCGGGACAGAGAAGTTTTATTCAGTGCCACGAAAAGAGAATCTGCCACGGGGAGAACTGCTTTCACCAGCATATGATCTGTCCAAGCTAGCTGGACAGGGTGGTATAAAGTAATCTCCTCTAAGGTGGTAAAGAACGGATCCAATATGTGACCACCAGAATGGGAGGGGGACATCACTCTCTGGGTAAGCTGCAAAGCTTCCAGATCTGCTAAACAGCTCCTAATAGAAGATTGAGAAGGACAGTCAAAATGCAAATTAAGGTCACCGACCACATTAAAATTAGCACAGCCGAGCGCTTCTATGCTAATGACGTCCGGGAGAGCAGCCCTAAATGCTGCATCGCAGCCCGGAGGCCGATATATTAAAAGACCTGAGAAGCTAAAACAATGAGACAGAGAGATTCTGAAACGAGCACATTCACAGCCTGGAAGTTTTAATTCTTTCCATTCACAAGGAAAGCGCCGTTTCACCGCCATTGCAATCCCACCACCTCTCGAACCGCGATTGAGAGTTACCACGGTATAATCAGGGGGGAAGGCAAGGTTTTAAATCGCTGTGTCATCATCTTGTAGCCATGTCTCAGTCATAAAAAGCACATCAGGGGAGTCATTAGTGACCATGTCAAAGATCTCCGCCTGATGTTTGACCAGAGATCTGACATTTAGGCTATATATGCTGGCAACATTCCCCTCCAACGCGCTGCTCTGCCGAGATGAGCTGTGGCTGGAGCGAATGCGAGATGGGGGCGGCAGGTGCCAACAGCAACAGGTACACCGATAAGGGCCCCTTAGTGGTGCTACAGGCGGGAGTGGACAGACGGAGCAATGGTCACGTACGGCCAATAAATCATCTCTACCATACCTGAGAGACAGCGCAGCCATAGGAGAGATGTAAGAGTCCGCCGCACCCCACACCTCCTTAGCGCGGACGGGCGCAGACGGGCAGACTCTGGCTTGACTCAGGCGCGATGAAGGCGCACCGCTGCGCGTCACCGCTGCGCGACCGAGAGAAGGCTCAAGTAGGCTCCAAAGTGCGAGATCTCGCGAGATTACGCGAGAGTGCACCAGCCCAAAGCAAGATGGCGCTCAAAGTCGTGGCCCCCGCTTCCCCGTGATCCCGGACCCGCCAAAGGCGGTGTAGATGGTCCCCAGGGGGGTTCTATGGTGCGAGAATGAGGCCAGGGAGGTCAGTGTCAATAAAAACAAGGAGCAAAATACGCAAATCAAATGAAATACAAAACGGGGTTTTTTAAAAACAAAGAAAGCATCCAGAAAGCGCTGCTAGCGCTAGCGAGGTCTGTGTAGCCGGTCACCTTCTCCAGGCTGACCCCTCACCACTCGCTGCCTCAAGTAGGCTCCAAAGTGCGAGATCTCGCGAGATTACGCGAGAGTGCACCAGCCCAAAGCAAGATGGCGCTCAAAGTCGTGGCCCCCGCTTCCCCGTGATCCCGGACCCGCCAAAGGCGGTGTAGATGGTCCCCAGGGGGGTTCTATGGTGCGAGAATGAGGCCAGGGAGGTCAGTGTCAATAAAAACAAGGAGCAAAATACGCAAATCAAATGAAATACAAAACGGGGTCTTTTAAAAACAAAGAAAGCATCCAGAAAGCGCTGCTAGCGCTAGCGAGGTCTGTGTAGCCGGTCACCTTCTCCAGGCTGACCCCTCACCACTCGCTGCCTCAAGTAGGCTCCAAAGTGCGAGATCTCGCGAGATTACGCGAGAGTGCATCAGCCCAAAGCAAGATGGTCCTCAAAGTCGTGGCCCCCGCTTCCCCGTGATCCCGGACCCACCAAAGGCGGTGTAGATGGTCCCCAGGGGGGTTCTATGGTGCGAGAATGAGGCCAGGGAAGTCAGTGTCAATAAAAACAAGGAGCAAAATACGCAAATCAAATGAAATACAAACGGGGTTTTTTAAAAACAAAGAAAGCATCCAGAAAGCGCTGCTAGCGCTAGCGAGGTCTGTGTAGCCGGTCACCTTCTCCAGCCACCGTTTTAACCTGAAAGTTCTTCTAAGTATGACAGATGTTTGAAAGCAATATACCATTCCATCCACTGGACCCTTCTGGTTGTGGGGATATATAGGACTTGTAGGTTCACTAAGAACTTGAGGAACCCAGAGCCAATCACTGCACAGCGTCTTGAAGTGGTGTTTCATTCTGTACCGGGTATATAGCAATTAATTTGGTAAAATATAAAGAGTAAAACATAGGTATCAAAGACACCTATGTATTTACAAAATGGGAACAAAATATAGAGTTTAGAAACCGTACCTATTTTCACATCTCTGAATTACTACCCATACTAGCCTGTGAATTGTAGGACATTTTTCAAAGTGACTTCTTTTTTACACATTGTCTTACATGAGGAAGGCAGAAATGCATAGAATGTCTATAGGTAATAGTTGCTCTACGATTCTGACTTGCCCAAAGTCTCCAGATAAAAATGGTACCTCACTTGTTCTAGAATCTGCGTGGATCCAAAAAATTCCACCCACTCCACGTTCCACAAAGTCTTCCAATAAAAAGGTACCTCACATGTGTGGGTAGGCCTAGTGCCTGCGACAGGAAACGTCCCAAAATGCAACGTAGACACACCACATTTTTACAGTGAAAACGGACACTTTTTTTGCAAAGTGCCTAGCTGTAGATTTCGAACACTAGCTCTGCCAACACCTAGGGAAACCTAGCAAACCTATACATTTTTTAAACTAGACACCCAGAGGAACCCAGGAGGGGGTGACTTTTGTTGCTCTCATCAGGTTCTGTTACCCAGAATCCCTTGCAAACCTCAAACGTTGTCAAATAAAAACATATTTTCCTCACATTTCTGTGATGGAAAGTTCTTGAATCTGAATAGAGCCACAAAATTCCACCCACCCCGCATTCACCAAAGTCTTCCAATAAAAATGGTACCTTACTTGTGTGGGTAGGCCTAGTGCCCACAGCAGGAAATGGCCCAAAACGCAACGTGGACACACCACATTTTTACAGTGACAACTGACCCTTTTTTGGCAGAGTGCCTACCTGTAGATTTTTAACCCTAGCTCTGCCAGCACATAAGGAAACCTAGAAAACCTATACATTTTTGAAAACTAGACACCCGTAGAAATCCAGGAGGGCATGGCTTTTGTGGCTCTCACCAGGTTCTGTTACCCAGAATCCCCTGCAAACCTCGAACTTTGTTAAACAAAACACATTTTCCTCACATTTCTGTGAGGGAAAGTTCTGGAATCTCCGTGGATCCACAAAATTCCACTCTCCCCGCATTTCCTAAAGTCTTCTGATCAAAATGGTACCTCAATTGTGCGGATGGGCTAAGTACCCGCGACAGGCAAGGGCCCAAAACGTATTAAGGAGACTTTCAAATTACCTATCACAAAACAAGAGGGTTTTGCAAGGGGGGTTACCAGGGTTTTTGTCCTTGGGCTCTGCGCCCATCTTGGAAAACTACTAAACCCATACATTACTGAAAACTAGACACCTGGGGGAGTCCAACGAGGTATGGCTTGAGTGGACCTCCCAATGTTTTCCTACCCAGGATCACCTGCAAACCTCAAATTTAGCGGATAAAATCAAATTTTTCTGAACTTCCGGTGTGGGAAAGTTGTGGGATCACCGGGCTGACACAAATTTCCCTACCACTAAGCGTTCCCCCAGGATTTCCGATAAAAATGGTACCTCACTTGCATGGGTGAGTCAAGTACCCACGACAGACAAGGGACCAATACGTATTGAGGAGTCACACATGAGCACTTATGCGCCGGACGGCTCCCGCGCGTCCGACGCATGAAAGGGGAAATTACATATAGGAAGAGGAAGCCAGCCATTTTATTTTCCTTATAATCCATCCTGTCCTCAGTGAAACATCCTACTTCACCCTGCTGCTCCTTTGGCAAACTTTGCCTTCAACATAGCTGAGGATCTTTTTTTATTTTTATTTTATTGTAAGTACAAAAGTCAAAATACAAAAGTAGAAAATCCATTTCGAACACGTACCTCACCCCTGCCCTCCCCCCATCCCCCACCCGCGACACTTTAAACGTTAGGATAGGAGCTTGGTGAGTGATCTAGTGCAGGAGTTCAATGTCTAAAGGTTCGAAAATCAGTAAACCAATGAATATAGGGATTTATACAGTTGACTCTTGTTATGGCGTAAACAATATAGATACTGAGTGTCTCATCTGAGATAGGGCCAAGCCAGGGACTATTGTAAGTACCTGGAAAATCCCCTCAGCTAAGACTTTCCTGGATTTAGGGGTTACCTGTCTAAGATGGAAAACATAAATTATTACTTATTTATGTATCTAGAGCCCCAATTAAATCCTTCTCTAACTTAACCTAACAGATAGGGGTTTCCAGATGGCTGACCTTTCTTTTTTCCTCGGTAGCCCATTCTGGAAAATATAGCCTTTTCCATATGATAGGTAGATAACAATCTAGCTAGCCAATAGGAGAATGATGGAGGATTGGGGTCTTTCCAAGAGGAAGCTATGCAGAGATGTAGTATAGTCATAGCCACAAAAATAAGTGCATCTCCATTGTTTCTACTAATCTTGTCTTGCGTGCCTAATAAGACAATCGTGGGGTTCAGCTGGAATTCCCGGGAAAGAACTTTAATAAGGAAGACTTGTTTCTGACCCAATAGGGGTGCGAGTTGGGGACAGGTAGCAAACATGTGTATCGAGTCTACACTGAACTCTGCACATCTGGGACAGAGCATTCCAGCCCCCGTTCCCCATTTAGTGACTCGGCCAGGTGTAATGTATAGAAGAAAAGCGATTTAAAAAAATTGTGCCTGTAGTGCTCTCCTGGCGGATTGGACGGCCTGGTTGAATATGTTGAAGGGGATGTTCACTTTCACTTGCCATTTATTTGCGGTAGCATGCATATCGTCAGGGATTAAACTAACTAATATATTATATATATATATCCAATCCTAGGTGGGGTGATGTTTTTTAATTTTTCAATGAGGTCTACCCTAGAGAAGCCAGCAGTCCCCCCGGTCTTGCGGGTCAAGAAGTCTCTTATAGCCATGTATTTGAAAGACTCCAATTCCCCCAGATGAAATTCAGTTTTAAGTGCACAAAAGGGTTTGATGCCATTGGCGGTTATCAGGTCTCCCATTTTTAGTATGCCAGCTCAATGCCATTCATGTAGGTAAGAAGACCGAAAAATCACAGGTAGATTAGAGTTGTTATTAAGGGGAGAATAGTAGTTCAGGCTACCCAGCCCTAACGTTTTATGGATGTTGGAGAAAACTTTAAAGGCATTCGTTAAGGTCTTAAGTCTTACCCGTTTGTAATAGCCAAAGGAGAGCTGTCTCCAAAGACAGCCGCGTGTCTCTTCCCCCAAAAGCAGTTGGTAAGGAGATGGTAGGCCTGTATTTGGGGTATGTGAGTATTCCTGAAGCAGCTCTGCGCTATATTGCATAACGAGGCCCAATAATAAAATCTTAAATTGGGCAGCGCCCAACCGCCCCTCTCACGGGGAATAAAAGCTCGCCTTGGTCGAGAGTATGGCCAGATGAATTGAGAAAAGATCTGATAGAATCTCTGCAACATTATTTTACCCATCTCCAGAGGAATAGCCCTAAAAAAGTACAGCAGTTTAGGAAAGTAGGTCATTTTAATGACATTACATCTCCGCACTATGGTAAGATGTAAATTATTTAACTGTTTAAGTGCTCTTTTAGTTTCAGTAGCTAACGGGGTCAAATTCCTTTCTGCTATCAGGTCGATATTGGCTGTTAAAGTGACCCCCAGATATTTTGCTGACTGTACCACCGGGCTATCTACCCAGTCAATCTGATTATTAATGATGACCTGGGTTTTGCCTTGATTAAGGGCGTAGCCTGATATTTTCCCAAATTGTTTGGCCTCTTGTTCTAAAGCATTATAGGCACTCACGGGGTCAGGGGTCACTACTGCTAGGTCATCGGCGTAAGCCATGATTTTTGTATCTAGCCCAAATCTGCTCACAGCTCAAATAGATTGGTTGTTTTCTATAGCCTTGATAAAAGGATCTATATAAAGAGCGAAGAGCAGAGGTGAGCACGGACAACCTTGGCGGGTCCCTCGTGAGATTTTGATCTGCTCAGTCAGGGTCCCATTAATTGATATATTAACTATGGGATTATAGTAGAGAGCTTGTATGGCTTGTATTGCCTTAGGTCCAAAGCCCATTTTCCTCATGGTGACCCAGAGGAATGACCAGGAGACCCGAACAAACGCTTTCTCAGCATCGAGTAGAATTAGTGAGATCGGGTCTCCTGCTACTTGAGCCGCATCCAGCAGGGTGATAGCTCTACGAATATGCTCCGTTGTGCTCTTTTTAGGGATAAACCCATGCTGCCACTGTGATACCAGAGACTCTATTTTCAAAGATAGTCTTGTCCCGAATATTTTGGCATAACTCTTAGAATCACAGTTAATTAGGGTTATTGGACGTTACGATCCCATTTCTAGGGGAGATTTATCCTTTTTGGGGAAAATTACTATCTTAGCGTTGGACGAAGAGTCCAGAGGAGGTTCACCATTAAAGATGGAAACTACCAATAGAGTAAGAAGGGCATTTATCTGAGGGGAAAATATTTTATAAAACTCAACCAGTATGTGATCAACGCCGGCCGCTTTCCCATCCGGGAGACCTGCCAAGGCTTTAGCTATCTCATCCCATCCGGGCGATTCCTCAAATTGGTTGTAATCTTCAGGACTGAGTGCCGCTATGGTGAACTGTTCTAGATATTCCAAGCTTTCCTCCTCTCTCAGTTTTAATGACCCTGTGTTGTCTTCAGAGTAAAGATTCTGATAGAACTCACGGAATGCATTACGGATCTTAGTTGCATCCTTTGTGATCTCGCCAGAGCTGAGTTGAATTGACAAAATTTTGCTTGCAGACACTTGTCTAATTCTAAGAGCAAGTTGGTGGCTGATGTTATCACCACATTCATATATATTCTCTCTGGCAGAGGCCCATTTCATAGCAGTTTTTTCTGCAAATATGGCCCCTATTTCTGCCTTGCTGGCTATCACTTCTAGCTGGGCATTTTCAATTTTGACACCTGAATTAACCGCTACGATTAGTTTTTCCTCTGCTTGCTTCATTTTATCTTGTGCCTTTACTAGCTCGACTTTAGTTTTTTTATTCTTCCTTATAGAATACCGCAAGGTCTCCCCTCGGATGCCCGCCTTCATTGCATCCCATACGATTCGCACGGCTGCTGAGCCTATATTATTTTCGAAGAACTCTTTAATCCACCCCTGCATGTGTGATCGATTACCCTCATCATACAGTAGGGCTTTTTCGAAGCTCCAGCTCGAAATTTCCGCCCTGGGCCCTAGCCCACTGATGTTTAGGATAAGAGGATTATGGTCCAACATAAAACGTGGGGCGACCCCAATTGAGCAGTTTTGGAGAAGAGATGAGGAGACAAGGAAGTAATCTAACCTAGCAAGGGAGAGGTGTGGAGCTGAGAAATAAGTGTATCCCGTATGGGTTGGTTTTAAAGTGGCCCAGACATCGCTGAGCCCATGTGTCTGAATTAAATTAAGTAGGGCCTGATAGACTTTAGGCTTCCTACCTGTATAAGACCAGTAATCATTTGCTTTCCAATTACTGGAAAGATTGATATTTAAGTCCCCAGAGATTACCAGTGGTAGAGGCCAATGGGCTAGTTCTCCCGAGATCCAATTAATGACCTCGGGATCATCAATGTTGCTCCCATATATAGAGCACAATGTAAAGACCGGGCTGGGAGGGATATGGAATTCTGCGATAACCCACCTGCCAAGAGAATCAGATTTCACCCTATTGGAAATTAATGGGTGTCTGTTTTGAACCAAAACTCCTACCCCTCTTGTCTTTGTCACCTGAGAGGTTCCTCCTATAACCCAATACCCCAGTAAATTTAATAGATGTTTCTAGGATCCCTCTACGTGTGTTTCTTGCAGGGTGACTACTTCAACTCCCATAAAACGTAGGCCCTGAGTTACTTTCTGCCTTTTCAGGGCATCATTTGGATCACAGATGTTAGCAGACACAATTTTTAAGGAACATTGGTTATTCATGTTGTTTAGCATTTTTGTTTTTCTCCTAGGTTTATGCCTTGAGTCGCCATGAATTTAGTGCATTTCACCATATACTGAGACTTATTTAGATGGTGTCAGCGTGAGTCCGTGTCGTGCAGCCACACATGCCGCACATCTCGACCATCGACCGTCAGCTATGCGGTCTGATTGATCTACGATGCAGAGGCTGCAAGTGCGTGGGATGCGAGGACAGCAACTCCGCTTTCAAGCCCGGGAAGGAATTCCGGGCCATTGGGATCGCGTCACACTAGGAGGAGCGCTATACTCCAGCCGCTACTTACAGACACTGTGCTGCATTGTGCCCCCCGCGCCCGCATCTACCTCCGGACCCCCGGTGTTCACATCGAGAAAAACAAGACGCGAGCGCTGCCACTCTGCCGTCGAGTCCGGTAGAGCTTGGTAGCTCACTCTGCTGCCGTGGTGTGCATCGCGCTGGCGGTAGCGCCGTGTTTCTTCTGCCTCCAGACTGTGCACCTCCTTTCTTCTGTGGGACTTGTGTTCTCTCTGCTGGCGGCACTGATTCCAAGAGGGAGCAGGTCGCATGGGTAGCATATCTGTGCTCAAGCTTTGGGAGGAAAAAAAATCATCTTTGCCGGTGGAAAGTGTGCTGCACTGGGAGGAGCGCTGCATCTCCCCTTTTGGTTTCTGACACTGTGCCACTTTGCCTCTCTGGTGCTTGCGCTCACTTTGGGAATCTCTCCATTTGCGTGGGGACGACGAGCATGTTTGAGGATGTCGACCAGTGGCTCAAAGGCTGGGAAATCCAATAAGCCCAGTCTATGTCAAGCAGCACCGCTCCTGGAGAAGCAGTAACACAGGACAGCTCACTCAAAGGTAAACGAGAGGCTAATTGCTTCAGACGGACCATGGATAAAACTGGGGGTGGCGGAGGCGCTGGGGGAGCTAAAGAAGGCCTTCAACCCACGATTGTAGAAATGCTCACTGGTCCCAAGGCACAGCCTTGCAACCTCGATATTGCTCTAGATGCTGCTCCAAGTCCTACCCCTACCCCTCCAACCACACCTGAAATAATACATCCGCCTGGAGAGGTTCAGGAGAACCTGAACCTTGAACTAAAGACAGGTAGACCTCAAAAAAGTGACATATTTAATCAGAAGGAGAAATCTCAATCACCTAGTGAGCAGCCCGCAGTCCAAAGTGGCACAGAAGGACTAGTAGCTTCAGTAAGCATATCTAGTAACTTATGTAATCCATGCAATATTACTCCTTTACCAGAAGAGGCTACCAGACCCACTCTAGATTTAGGATCTATATCCCTTCAGGACTCTTCAACTGTTCTACACTTAAGCTCCTCCAAGACGGCTGTAATTGTAAATGCGACTGGGCAAAAACACCAAGCAACAGGCATTATGGATTATATCCTTAGAGTAGAGCCCAATCCGGGCCCCAGTGCACCCTGGACCCTAGAGATTAGTGGGGAGCACTTCTACTCTGTTTCAGATGGCTCTTTGACATCCTCTAATGGAGATCAAATCAGCTCTAGTGAGGATATCAGCATTGACTCCTCTAAAGATACAGGGACGGTACAGCGCCAGAAGAAGAAAAGCAGAAACCCTCCTAAAAGACGCAGTCAACTTAAATGGGACTACTCAGACTCACAATTATCTTTTCCCCCAGTTGACGAAGCAGAGCAGATGTCTATATGGGAAAATGCTAAACCAGCAACAGCAACAGAACCCATGATAGAACCCTCCTTATCCTCTATCTTGGCCTTGATCAAAGAATTCCATGAAGAGGCTCGCTCTGACAATCAAGCCGCTAAGGGGGCAGCCAAAAGGCTACAAGGGGGCCTGCGGAAACTAAATAAGATATGCACTGATATGGTCGACCGTGTCAGTATGGTTGAAGGTCGTACAGAGAGCCTAGAAACAGAGGTAACCACCTTAAAGAGCCAGGGCTCTTCTCATGAGGCATGCCTAGCAGATGTTAGGATGAAACTGGAGGAGCGAGAAAATCAACAGTGCAGGAACAACCTCCCACTGCTAGGCATCCCGGAAGGAGTCGAAGGAGATGACCCAAGACGCTATATTATACAACTGCTCCGTGAAACCTTCCCGAACCAAATGAACTGGAACTGGGAATATGAAATCCAGCAAGCGCACCGCTTCCCCTGCAATCTAAAACCGAGATGAAGTGGCAGCAATTTTTCTGATAAAAAGCCTAGGGCTTTTTTAGTATTCTTTGGGAACTTCCTTCTCAGCCAGTTTGTGTACGATCACGCCTACCTGAACTCTTTGAAGGGAGCTAATGGTGTAATGTTTTTTGCTAAACCCGATTTCTGCCACACAACAGTAAAGCGCAGATGGCATCTGCTCCAACTAATTACTCCATTTCAACAGCTAGGCGCCCAAATGTTCTTAATGAATCCTGCCAGGCTAAAAGTCATTTTGAATGGATCCACACGTATCTTCATGTCCGAGGTCAAAGCAAGAGAATACCTGGGAGAGATTAAGGCAAAAAAAGGGGGGTAGCAAGTAAGGGCTAGAGGGAAAATCTACCCGCAGAAGGGTAATCTGACCAGTGAGGAAAGTAATCCCAGTTCAATGGAACATCTCTCACTTGCCTACTGGATTGACAGGATATTTTCCCATAAGATATATACAGGGTGGTATTTTGGACTCTCTTTTTTTTTCTTTTCGGGTGGTCTGTTTCTTTTAGGCTTTAAAGCGGAAGGAGAGAAAAACAACTCCACAATATCATAGTCTAAGGCCGATTATGTTACCGGTTAAATTTAAACGGCAAGGTATTCTAACTGAAAACCATCATTCAGGGTTTCCATGTTTGCCCTATTTTTGGGGGTGGGAAGGAAGGGAGGGAAAGGGGGGGTCAGGACTTGGTGGTTAGTGAACTCACGATATTGACAAGATCGATTCTGGTTGATGAAATAAGAACACAGAAAAAGAAGGTTAACAAACAAATCAAAAGAATAGAATATAGAAAAGGGAAAAATGTACGAATAAATGGCTGAGGATCTTGAAGGGAAGGTTCGTCCTTTTACAGAAACTTGTAGTAAATCTAATCAGTGAAGGGAATGTACACCAGTATCTTCAGCTTTATGGGAGCCGAGATACTCACCTGAGCAATGCAGCAGTGTTCCAAATCTGTAGGGACATCTCCACACGTAGTGTAGTGTGTGTCCACAACCAGTGGCGGAAGCTGTGCAGTAAGTACTGTAATGACCTGGGGTGCTATGCTCATATTAAGGCCGAGGACATTATGGGCTTACCCTCCTAGCCACATACAACACCACTCCCTCATGAAACCACTGTACAGTAGGGTCCTGAAATCTGCCTGGCTCACCCTCATGCTCATCTGGAAGAGTCTGAGCAGCAGATAGACTGTAAGCCCATGTACATTTGTACTAAACACATAGGTAGACGTACGTTTTGAGAGTGAATTACTGTCATGTGTTCTCCGTAAGCTTTCTCCTAACATTACTTATTCTCTTCAGCATGTTTTATGGTTGTTTGAACGTTTGTCAGGTTCATATTTAATACAATGCATGTTGATGTTTTGTTTTCTTTCTCTTCATTGGTAATCTTGTATTGTCTTTAGGGAAAGGCTGACAATGTGGACCTTTACTTCTTAACAACATATGTATGCAATGTTTAACTTGATAGGTTCCACATTTTAATGAATCATGTGCTGAACTTTGTTGGTCCGCCAATATATACTAGTTCTAAGTCATTTACAATGCTTTGTAGGCTGGTGCTAAAAAAGGTTGTTTCATGTGAGACAAATTGTCTGTGTAACCTGTTGTGAACCTACATCTCCAATAGGTGTAATGTTTTGCAAACAAAAGAAATAACAACACTTTTTATAGTATATATACCTTATAAGGACCTGATTCACAGAGGAAACTTACACTTTTGAGTGAGTTTACACTTTTGAATAAGTGTACTGCTTTTTGGTATTCACCAACTCAAAGCATATGGAAAAAAACAGTTGTAATTCCAGCACTACACATGGCTAACCACTGGCACTCTCTCACATGGAAATAATGGAGTTCGGGACTTAAAATAAAACCCCATCGGAAATAATGTTAAATTAATGTCAATTATTTTAAATAGTTAAAAATATAAATACATGTAAAATAATGTTAAAACAATATATAAAAGTAGTACAAATTTATCTAATTATAAAATATTTTTATAAGATATTTTAATTTAAAAAACTATTGTAATAATACATTTTGTTAATAAAATGATTTTAATTTTAATTAATTCTATGCAACACTTTTAATAACTATTAATACACATTAAAAAGATTATTTGTTTCTCTCAATGGGAATTTATTTTTTACTGCAAACTTCAGAAAAATTATTTTAGTTAAATCTAATATAGTTTATTAATTAATTTAAGAGTGCTATGGCATTTTATCAGTTTTATTAGTTATTTTTGAGTTAAATATTTGTTTGTAGTTTTTCCTGTACTTTGACATAGGGAGACTCCATAGTCGGGGGAGAGCCACATGTAGCGACTCATAGGGTGTCAGACAGAGGCCACCAGCAAAGTCCAGTCAAGGTCCAGATGCCATCGGTCAGCTGGGTACTTCCGGTAAAAGCCCCCTTGTAGCTTCCTGAGCCTCTGTAGCCACACAGGACCAGCCAACTGACCCCTGAAGTACACTTCTGTGTCCTGGGCACAAGTGAAAGCAGGTCTGCTCCTCTTCTGATCTTTTGCAGGTCCTGAAAGTGTTATTAGGATGCGCCCTGTGGGTAACAGATTTGAGCCTGTCACCAGCTAGTGTGTGGAGGCGCTCCTGGGCGGTTCCTAACCAAGGGGCTAAATGTGGATTGGGCTACCCACTTTTCAGCAGTGCCTGTTTGCCCTACTGTAAACAATCCCATTTGTGCTGAGACTCTGCACTAAAAAGACAGGCAGTAGTAAAAAACAAAAAACTACTTGTAAAATTGCTTTGTGAACTACAAAATAATTGTAAACTTACTAAAAAGTGTAGGTTTACCTTTGTGAATCAGACCTATTGTGTTAAAAAAATTGAAATCCTTTTTTGACGAGCTAACATTTCTGTAAATCTCGGGCATTTGGGATCCACAGATCCTATGTTATGCCAGAAATTAATTAAATAAAGGAATCCCATTGGAGAAGGGATTCTTTTTTTACCTGTTGCCCCTTTCAGATCTGCAATTACTCACCTGTAAGCCAATTTAGGAAGCAGGTTAAGGCCCATGCATTGTAGAGAAAAAACAGAAAAGCCATATAAAGGGTCGGGGTGGGCACACCCTGAACCCGGTCATGTAAGTTCCCCTTTTTTGACAAATTTTTAAAATGAATAGAGTTTTAGGAACACAGTTCCAGTTACTGTAACTATGGTTCCCTGACACATAAAATGAGTGGGTGTTGTCTGCTCGGGCCAACTAGGCACACAGCCTAGCTGGAGGCCAAGGCTTGTGGGAAGTGTCCTCTGCACTTAGCCAAAGGCCATCTGCAGTAGGAGTTTGTCTCTATTGCAGCACGTTGGTTCAAGGACCTGGCTGCAGACAAACCCACATTGTGTAAGGCCTTTGGCTATGAGCAGTGGGGATTTGTTGGGCGGGGGACAGGGCCTGGCCCCCAACCCTGGCTGCTCGCAGCCGAAGACTGTACACCAACTGCGCCCTGCCACAGACCTAGGGGCAGATGTACAAGAAAGTGTCGCAGCGCAGCACTGCAATCCCTTTGGCTGTGCCACGCTGCAGCACTTTCAGAGCACAGGAATGCGACATAGTTACAATAATATGTCGCATTCCTGTGTTCTCCCGCGCGCTGGCGCACAAACTGCTGCCATGCGCCAGTGCAGACAACCTGGTGCAAGGATACCTGCCTCATGGGGAGATCGTTTTTGTGCAGGAAGTTGCACCTTCCTGCACAAAAACAATAATTACAGGTATTTTCCTCTTTCAATGCATGCTGTAGAATGCAGCACGCATTGAAAGAGGAAAAAACGAGCAGAAATGAAAACATTTCTCCTCGTTGCGCCTCGCTACGCCACCCCTAGGGTGGCGTAGCATTCAGACGCATTTCCAGATTTACGATTCCTCGTCAATCTGGAAATGTGTCTTGTTCCATGGGTGTTGCGTGGGAACACCCACAGCAACACCCATGGAACGCCCCTTTCACGCAAAGTGCTGCGTGTAAAGGGTCCATATTTACAAGGACAGGAAAAGGCACGCAGGGTGGCTTTTCCTGTCCCTTTAAATATGGAGCAGTAACATGCGCCACCAGTACATGATGTACTGGTGGCGCAGGGGTCTTGTAAATCTGCCTCCTAGTGTACTGAGGGTTGCCTCCCTGCTGAAGGTTGAGTTTATGGCAACACCCATTGCACGTGTTTGAAGGTCCTGGCTTCAGTGCTTGCCTCCAGTCCTACATTTGTGTTTCAAGGTTGAACTTATGGTGTGAAGAATGTTTCCTTTCTCGTTAGCCTCATCAGCTGTACCAGGCTGAATATCAGGTCTCTATTTATGCACAGCATGGAACAATGCCATTGCTTGATGAAAGGTACATCTGCCCATGTTTTCTGATAAACAGGGAGATATGCAGTAGCCAACCTTGGCTTAGGTTGTTGTCCTTTCAGCTGCAGTACATGCTTCGCTCTTAAAGACTACCATAAGAGTGTTTATTTGTGTTAATAGCTTGGCGGAGAAGCGTGGCCACGCCCTCGACACTTCTCATAACGTTGGAGCATGCGTGGCAGCTACGTCGAGGTAATCCCAGTAGACTCCAAAGGAGGGATAGTTCCCTAAAATTCCGACCTCTGCTCAAGGGCACGACTTGGCTGCACAGGTAAGTGGCCATAGTAATTCTTTGAGAGCAACGGGGAGTGGAGGTTAACCTAGTAAGAAAATAGATTATAGTCAGGTTGCCTCTGAGAGGTAAAATGCTTGCCAAGGTTTCCTTTGCCTATCACCCTGGGTTTGGTAAAGATGGCAGACTAAGAGGAGGGAGGGGTTTCCCCTCCAGGTGTATGTGTGAGTTTTAAAGAAGGGTCTGATTCCTCTGCATGCATGAGTCTGCCGAAGACACAGGACATTCAGGTGTGAGAGTTAGATAGAGGTAATGGGCAGGTGTTATTGAGAGGTACTTTCTCATACTCAGGTTGACTCACAGGCAAGGAAAAAGATCAACTGCGCCAGGTTTCTCCTTTGAGACTAGTAGAGCAAAAGAGAAAGAGGTTGAGCCATTAAGGACAGGTGAGTGATTTCCCGAGTGCATTGTGGAGGCGAATGAATGTTAGCCCCCTCCCCCAAAAAGTCATCAATAATCCTAACAGTAAAGGTAAGTTAGATGAGGCACTACAATCCCACTTTTCAGGAACGCTGGTTTAGCAACTGTTAAGTAAAGTAGAAATGCTTAAGTGTCTGCAAATGAACGATTGCCACAGGCTAGCCCAAGTTAACAGGTCTGTAACATGATACTTTTGAATTTAGCAAACTTCATTATTTGTGGATGTGTGTAATGAAAGAATGGTCAAATGCGTTTAGTTGAAGTGAAGCAACGTAAAAAAAGAAAAGTTAAAAAAAGAAAAAAGTGCATGCTGTTAATCTGCTCTTTGGAATTATGTCAGGTAATTTGCAGAGCCTGAGAGGTAATCTGTGTTTGCGCATGCTCAAATGCGTGACTGCACACTTGTTTCCTGTCTAGGACAAAAAATCCTTTCATTCTTTCTCACAGCAAAACATTGATGAATATGTTTTTGTTATGAGACTGTAAATGTGCAGGATGGGTTGGAAGGTGTCAGTTACCTCTGATTCGTTTTTTCTGATTTCTGCCTGTTCTTTGCAATTTTTTCTTTTTAAGAATAAGAGATTAATAATGCTGGTTATATATGTAAAATAGTGATTAAACGTTATAAATCCATTGAGCCAAGGAGAATATATATGTTAAAGTAAATAAAAGTATTTGTTTCATTGACGGATTTTGGTCCTTGTTTTTTGTTAAACACTGCTCGTATTCTGGTCTTGCACATTAAGAAAACACTCAGGGCCTCATTAGGATGTTATTCGGAAAGGCTCTGAACGGCATTCAGATTTTTCGAACCTTTGTTAGAATCCATGTTTCCGACTGACTTGGAAACATTTCCAACCTACCAATTATGATAGAAGGTAACCGTTCAGTCTTTACGACTCATTTCCGATCGGCATTCGGAGACTCCAAGTCGGTCGGTATATATATAGCCTACTGGCGGTCACCAGTAGGTAGTTATAGTTAGAACCTATTATCCACAGGAAATTCATAACATTCTTTTCCCAATAACCTTGGTGCCGGATGACGAATCTTCGCAAAATTTTTAAAACTGGTGGGGCCCTCCGGTCAGCTCCTATCCTGAAAGTGTGGGGAGAGCTTCTGAAACTGAAGCTGTACATTTTGTAGAATCTTTAAATGAAAATGACTTAAATCTGAAGTTCACAAGTACAATCAATGATAAGAAGATTGAATTTTTAGATGTAGAACTAAGAGTCAATGACAACAAATTGGAGAGTAGACTGTTTAGAAAGAAAACCTCTGGTAACAGTCTACTGCATGCAGATAGTTGCCATCCAAGAAACCTGATCAATAGTATTCCGTACGGGGAACTATTCAGAGCCAGAAGAAATTGTAGTTTAGATACTGATTTTAAGGAAGAAAAAGAAAACATGATATCTCGTTTTAGAGAAAAAGGATACTCAAATAAGGTAATAAATCAAGCATGCAATAAAATCCAGTTGATAAACAGAACGGATTTATTGAAAGACAAAAGCAAAGATGATGACAAGGATTTACCTATACGGTTTATAACTACATATAATAATCAACATTGGGAAGTTAGAAGATGTCTTAAGAAGTTTTGGAGTGTCTTGGGCACAGATAAAACTTTGAAAAAACATGTGGGAGACAACCCTAAAATTACATTTAGGAAATGCACAGCGTTGAGTGATATGCTATGCAGCAGTTCCATACAAATAATGACTACAAGCCAACAGATAAAGGGATCTTTTACCTGCAGATCATGCAAAGCATGTAAACACAGTACTAATGTCAAACAAATTGAGTTATCAAAAAATCAAAAAACGTTTACCATTAATAAAATCGGATTACTGTGTATATGCCCTCATATGTCTCTGCCCATTAATTTACATTGGGAGCACCATTCACCAAGTTAAAAACGTATCCTTGAGCATAGGAGGGATATTATTAATGAGGACAAGCAGTACCCAGTAGCACGACATTTTAAAGAAATACATAATAAAAATGTCAATCTATTAAAACACTGTGCATTAGAGAGAATTCCCATCTCAGAAAGAGGTGGAAATAGACTTAAAGAACTCAGACGGTTAGAATCAAAAATGATCATTAGATACGAAACAATGCATCCGCTAGGATTGAACAAGGATGAGGAGTTTTCTGTCCACCTAGGATAAAAAAACAAAAAAATTGAAAAACTTAAAAACTGTAAAGCGATGTGCAGATACTGTTAAAATGAACCGTGCAACCCTGATTAAGTTTGTATTTTAATGTGTGTATAGGTGATCATTGATCATGTATCTGTTTTTTATATTGTAGGAGACGGAGACACCATCATCACAAGATGAGGAGGAAAGCAAAAAATCCAAAGATATCTGTGATAAATTGTATATAGGCCCACATGGGCAGATTTGTCGATGGTTTATCTCTCATGTGGAGTAAAGGAAATATATAACTAGCATGTTGAAAAGATGAATGCGCTGGGACACTGAATGTCAGCCCACTTGGTCGTAAATTTTTTGAAAATGTTAAACCAACAATGCTGAAAATAATGCCAAATTATGTGAAGTTTATTGTCCAAACGAAATGTTTTGGTATATTATGGGAGATATTCAAAAGCAAAACATTGAGATTTGAGATGTCATCAGTGATGTCACTGACCATGTCATGAGTGATGTAATATGTGATGTCATCAGCAGTGCATTGCGGGGGCGCGAATTATAGTTAGCTGAACTAACTATAACGAGGGAATTTCACTGGTTTTGTACGAGTGAAATGTCCTGCTAACTATAAAACAATTTAATACGTAGTTTATTGTAAAATAAATATATAAAAAATATAATAATGAATACATAACTTAGCATTTTAAAAAACGTACAAATTCACTGAAAAAAACCACAGGTTTCACACACGTTATATTTAGGAATTAGCATTTAAAAAACCTTGCAAATTCACTTCAAAACCCATAGGTTTCACACATGTTATAGTTAGGTGGACATTTCACTCGTAAAAAACCAATGAAATTCCCCCGTTATAGTTAGTTGAGATAACTATAACTCGCGCGACCGCCACTCTATCACAAGGATGATGTCATCAGTGATGTCATGAGTGATGCCACTGACCATGTAATGAGTGATGTAATATGTGATGTCATGAGCAGAGGATTGCGGGCGCGCGAGTTATAGTTATCTCAACCAACTATAACGGGGGAATTTCATTGGTTAAATGTCCACCTAACTATAACATGTGTGAAACCTATGGTTTTTTAAGTGAATATATATATATATATATATATATATATATATATATATATATATATATTTCCAACCACAAATAAATCAAAATGCTGTACTCCCAGGGGCTTCCAAATCACAGATTTTAATTGCATCAGCAAGTTATTGAAACACCAACACGTTTCGACCCTTGCGGTCTTATTCACTGCAGCTGAGTTTCTTTGCAAATTACGGCCTGTACTCACATGCCTCAAATGCTCCATAGGCATTTGGTACTTGCAATTGAACAAGGATGAGGAGTTTTCTGTCCACCTAGGATAAAAAAACTAAAAAACTTGAAAAACTTAAAAACTGTAAAGCGATGTGCAGATACTGTTAAAATGAACCGTGCAACCCTGATTAAGTTTGTATTTTAATGTGTGTATAGGTGATCATTGATCATGTATCTGTTTTTTATATTGTAGGAGACGGAGACACCATCATCACAAGATGAGGAGGAAAGCAAAAAATCCAAAGATATCTGTGATAAATTGTATATAGGCCCACATGGGCAGATTTGTCGATGGTTTATCTCTCATGTGGAGTAAAGGAAATATATAACTAGTATGTTGAAAAGATAAATGCGCTGGGACACTGAATGTCAGCCCACTTGGTCGTAAATTTTTTGAAAATGTTAAACCAACAATGCTGAAAATAATGCCAAATTATGTGAAGTTTATTGTCCAAACGAAATGTTTTGGTATATTATGGGAGATATTCAAAAGCAAAACATTGAGATTTGAGATGTCATCAGTGATGTCACTGACCATGTCATGAGTGATGTAATATGTGATGTCATCAGCAGTGCATTGCGGGGGCGCGACTTATAGTTAGCTGAACTAACTATAACGAGGGAATTTCACTGGTTTTGTACGAGTGAAATGTCCTGCTAACTATAACTTCTCTCAAAAACCTATGTTTTGTTCAGTGAATATATATATATATATATATATGTTCACGCTCCAACTTGCCCTCAGGCACGGCAGCACTCTCCAACAACACCCTCGGATAAAAGCTCAATTCACACTCTGTATTCTTTCTGTTCTCATGTCGACAATTACTGCCTGACGCGTTTCTGGGCATCCGCCCTCATCAGAGGCTTCGACAAACGAGATTGTGCATGTAGACATGCCCACCTTTATTCATAATTAACCGCCCATGGATGGGCTCACTCAGGTGAGTGAAACGCTTTGACTTGTGGGTCTTGTAGTGTCTATAAATTAGTTCCTTGATGGTTGCACAGATATTGTCCAAAATAAGGTCCTGGATGGGCCCCCAAAGTCTGAGTGAGCCATAGATTCCTGTTGTTGGTCCATAGCCGAGGCCCAGAAGATTCCAAGCCCCGGGGCCTCGGCTATGGACCAACAACAGGAATCTATGGCTCACTCAGACTTTGGGGGCCCATCCAGGACCTTATTTTGGACAATATCTGTGCAACCATCAAGGAACTAATTTATAGACACTACAAGACCCACAAGTCAAAGCGTTTCACTCACCTGAGTGAGCCCATCCATGGGCGGTTAATTATGAATAAAGGTGGGCGTGTCTACATGCACAATCTCGTTTGTCGAAGCCTCTGATGAGGGCGGATGCCCAGAAACGCGTCAGGCAGTAATTGTCGACATGAGAACAGAAAGAATACAGAGTGTGAATTGAGCTTTTATCCGAGGGTGTTGTTGGAGAGTGCTGCCGTGCCTGAGGGCAAGTTGGAGCGTGAATATATATATATGTATATATATATATATATACATATATATATATATATACGTATGCACACACACACATAGATATGTATATATATATATATTATCTACTGGCGGTCGCCAGTAGATAGTTATAGTTAGAACCGTGTTTCCACAGGAAATCTCAAAATTCTATTTTGAATAACTTTGGCGCCGGTTGACGAATCCTCGCGAAATTTTCAAAACTAATGGGGCGCTCCGCTCAGCTCCTACCCTGAAAGTCTCAGGGGGATTCGTCAAGCGGGGGCCGAGAATTTTCCCATAGGACCTTTAGTCGAAGGTACAGCCCGAACGGCTGAACAGAATTACTTGACATTTGGCAAAGAGGTAGTCCTCAGGTCAGGGATGTGCCTTTTGCATATATGGAGTCAATCTGCTCAGTAGTTCCTGAGAAAATTGCAGTTAAAGTACATAAATATCTAAAGCCTAACGTGCGCAAGCGTAATTCTGATTGGTGGTTACATGTCAGTCAACGTTCGAATCGGTCGAAATCAGGAAGTGTCGGCCGCCATTTTGTTTGTTTTGAGTGCAAGAGTGAAAAAGGAAGGTGGCGAACGTGAAAAGGGGGCAGGGTAGAGAGTTCCTGACCCCCTAGCCTTCATCAGGGGGTCCCTGAAGGACCCCGAAGGCTGAAAAAAACATTGTTAATTTATTTATATTTTTTAATCGCGGGGTGCGCGCACCCTGCGCGCACCGTGCGCGCACGGTGATAAACCATTAAAAAACAAAACAATTTAATACGTAGTTTATTGTAAAATAAATATATAAAAAATATAATAATAAATACATAACTTAGCATTTAAAAAACCGTACAAATTCACTGAAAAAAAACACAGGTTTCACACACGTTATATTTAGGAATTAGCATTTAAAAAACCTTGCAAATTCACTTAAAAAACCATAGGTTTCACAAATGTTATAGTTAGGTGGACATTTCACTCGTAAAAAAACCAATGAAATTCCCCAGTTATAGTTAGTTGAGATAACTATAACTCGCGCGACCGCCACTCTATCACAAGGATGATGTCATCAGTGATGTCATGAGTGATGCCACTGACCATGTCATGAGTGATGTAATATGTGATGTCATGAGCAGAGGATTGCGGGCGCGCGAGTTATAGGTGCAATTCGCGCTGGGGTTGCGGGTTCTCACGTTTTATTTTAATGATGCCCCTGGGTGGGCTAGGTCCCGGGGGTACTTCTTAAAAAAATAAAAGCGGGGGATCACTAGGGCAAATAACAATGCGTCGTATTGCGGCCTTTATTTAATAAAATGCGGAATAATGTTTACTTATTATGCAGTGTTGACTGTTATCACGGATAGAGTCACTTTGTTACAGGAAATGTATTAATATGGGGTAGGGAGTGCTCTCTATCCCGGGGGCATTTCTTAAAGAATAATAGCGGGGGCCCGCTGGGGCCCCCGCAGCCCAGGGTCTTCTCTTATGCTGGGAGGAGGGTGCAGTAGGCTGTGGAAATTATATCGGAAAAACAACAATACGCCGTATTGCGGCCTTCCTTTAATATAATGCGGAAGAATTTTTACTTATTATGTAGTGTTCATTTTTATCATGGATAGAGTCACTTTGTTACAGGAAATGTATTAATATGTGGGAGGGCGTGTTTTGTATCTGTGCGCGAACAAAATTAATGTTTAATTGGCTATGGTGTTCTAACAACAAGCTTAATGTTCATTGGCTGCGAACCATCGAAAGTAGAAATGTTTCCTGCCATTCACTTTCCCTCCGCAGAGTAGCAAGGACATCTAATTGCCTCACATGTTGTAAGGAGGACCTTCCAGAGCTTAATGTTGATTGGTTGCGAACTATTGAAAGTAGAAGTGTTGCTAGGTATTCCCTTCTCCTCCGCGGAGTAGGAGGGACATCTAATTGGCTGACGTGTTCTAAGTAGGAGCTTCCAGAGCTTCATGTTGATTGGTTGCGAACTATTGATTGCAGAAGTGTTGGCAGCCATTCACTTCCCCTCCGCAGAGTAGGAGGGACATCTGATTGGCTGATGTGTTCCAAGGAGGACTTTCCCAAGCTTAATGTTGATTGGCTGTAAACCATTGAAAGTAGAAGTGTTGTCAGTGATTCCTTCCCCCTCCGCAGAGTATTAGGGACATCTCATTGGTTAACGTGTTCCAAGCGGGACCTTCCCAAGCTTAATGTTCATTGGCTGTGAAGCATTAAAAGTAGAAGTGTTGACAGCCATTCCCTCCTCTGCGAAACAACATGGACATTTTATTGGCTAAAGTGTTCCGAGTACAAGTTTGCTCCTTATTGGGTGGGAACGGTTCACTGTTGTCAGCCATTTTGTGACGCACTTCCAAAGGAGTACGGGAAAGCAAAGTAGTAGAGGGGAGGGGAGGGTAGGACCACTATTAACTCTGTAAAGTGGTCACAAGGTGGTGGAGAGGGATTGTGAAGGTACATTTTTTTTAATATATTTTAAGGACCATTTATATAATTGCCGTGGGGCGTGCAAATCATGGCAGAAAAATAACAGAGTGTGTTGCGGTCTTCTTTTTATTAAGTTTGTGGGTGGGATACTTCCCAGGAGCACTATTTCAGTTTAGGTTTGAAACAGTTTTTATTTAGCAATTACAAATGAACTTTCTTCGTTTACTGACGCTGTATATATTAAAGGGGTGACAAATAAAAATAGAATTTCATAAAATATCACTTAAGCGTGGCCACACCTTCCTTTTTTCTGCTATAGTTTGTAAAAGTGTTGCTCCATATTCTTGATAATATAAGAGGGCATCAGTGACTTCTAGATAAAGTAGAAAATAAGTGCTACAACAAACACTCCCGCACTACATCATCTGAGGTCAGAAGAATAAGTAAAAAATAGTTTATCACAAATTACTTCATATTACATAGAAATGTATGCATTATCATTTTTCAAGTTTGTATTTTGTAGAATTCGGGAACGTTCTGTCGTAGTGCTTAGAGGTCGCACACTTTTCCGCTAACAAATCACGTACTCATTTAAGAATATATAGGACAGTACTATTATAATATACAGTACTGGTCTTATATATTCTATAGGGAGAAGGTGAATAGGAACCGCAACATAGAAATTAGAAAATAACATTCAGAAATGTAGGGTTTATCAAATGTTTAATGTAAGAAAGTATGTATGAAAGCTATATTTTTTTAGACTGCAATTTCGTAAAATATGCTCACTGAAAAAACATCTGATCAAGTATATTATAAAGCTTAGTAAGCTGTATTTCAGATGGCGCCGACAAATCTCCAATTCCTCTTCAGTAACAATAGGACAGTCTATTACAATATAACGAGTGACACCACTGTTACAGTAAAAAGAAAAGGAAAATAAAGTTATGAATACAACAGAAGATCAATAACGAAATACTTTAGAGCGGTGAATATTCTCCTAGCTTCTTTTCTCCGGGACTTGGAAATGTTTGATCTTCGTGGCGACGGGTCATAAACTCCGCTGAGCTCATTATGACTGTGAAAATTATAATATACATATTCACAGTATATGATCAAAAGGGGGAACAGACTAAAACCGGAAGCTGGTGACGTTGCTTATATATCTTTACTCTTTGCGCCGACGGGTCATGAACTCCTCTGAGATCACCATGACTGTTCATATTATAATATACATATTGACAGTATATGATCCCCAGGGGAAAACAAACTAACAACTGGAAACTGGTGATGTTAATTATAAATCTTTAGGGTTTGTGCCGACGGATCACCAACACCTCTGAAGTGAAGTACAATGTCAATATTATAATATAGAAAGTCACAATATAGAAGCTAAAAGGAGCCAGAAAAGGAGAAATGTTTGCTGTAATCTGTCTGTTACTGAAAACAAGCTGCTAACATTACAGAACAAAAGTCAAAAATATGCAATAACACTTTTTTTTAGATATAAATTTGTAAATATTGACAAGTAGCTACATATTATAAATATCTACTATGCCATAATCAAACAACTTACAACTCCAGAATATGTTTTGTTGCCGCAAAACAAGAATCCAATGCTAGAAAAGGGAACCTGCATCACAGAATGGACACGGATAAATAACTTGCGAAAACGAAACTAATCGAACAACGGGTGTGGTTTATATACTTTTTGGTTATTGAGTAGTCTATGGAAGGAAGATGCGGCTCCGACTATTTAGATGTCACGTGTTATAGTTTACACGTGCTCACGTTTTAACTGTATAACTTGTGCACGTGTTGGGAAAAGTTACATAATGTGAAGCTGTAAAGGTTTTGACTTCCATCGTAACACGTGTAAGGTCCTTAATATGTACATACGTTGGAGAGTTTAAAAACTGTTACCCGGCAAACTGTGTCATTTGCATTCTCAAGATTAAAAACATCTAAATAGAAGACATTAAAAAAATATCGTTCACAATAGAAGAAAAGAAAATACGTTCTAATATTTGTCATCACTATGCTGTTAAATTTAAAAAATGCCAGCATTTATAAAGCGTACAGCTACCCCCGGAAAGGTGTGCCGGCGCTCGGGGACGTTGGGAAGATTAAGCAAGATGTTGCCCACAGTGGGATAGTGGTGGGCTAACATGCTGCTCGAGCCGGGAATCGAACTGTGAACACTGTTGTTCGAAGTTAGTATTATAGGTGCTGCGTCACACTTTTACTACACTTATATGTTAATTACTGCTAATTAAGTTGCAAACTTTGGTAAATTATAAGAAGGGTTTCCTATTTTTACTGATTGTTACAGATAAATACAGACCGAAAACTATGTAATTATTTTGGTATGTGGATATAAATGGAAATTGGGTTATTTTTTGAGCGATTCTAAATACTGTCAATCATGACTACCAGGCCAATAGATCTGTCGTTCTAAAAGTAGAAGGGTTAAAACAATAAAAGAATTTTAGTAAAGAGCCTTAAACAGCAATATATATGCTTGTAAAAGAAAACATGCACATTTTAATATCAAGGTTGTGCATATTTTATCATCTGAGAGTGTTTATATAACTGAAAACGGTCAGTCCTTCAGGCATGAGGGCATATTTATCAGACAAATAAATGTGGAAATATACTCATTTCAGATTCATTTTTACACAAAACCCAATATATATGGGTAAATACAGATACAATTATAAAAAAAAAATATGGATGAATACAGACGGAATTGACAAAAAAATAAATACCATAAAACCAGGAGCCATAATTATAATTTATAAAAGACTACTGTTAAGTTAGTTTTCACTATAAAAAGTATACACGTCTTTTTAAAATTTACTTAAAAACATTATAGGTTATAGGGACATTGTAGTTAGAAAATAACATTTAAAAAACCTTTGAAATTCACTGAAAAAACCATAGGTTTTACAGAAGTTATAGTTAGAAATTTGCATTTAAAAAACCTTAGAAATTTCAGAGGTTTCAGGGGCGTTATAGTTAGCTGGACATTTCACTCGTACAAAACCATAGAAATTCCACCGTTATAGTTAGTTCAGCTAACTATAACTTGCACCCCCGCAATGCACTGCTCATGACGTCACATATTACATCATTCATGGCATGGTCAGTGACATCACTGATGACATCACTGATGACATCTCTAATGACATCACTGATGACATCATCCACGTGATAATCCGATGCACCTCCTCACACCCTAATATAATCTTTGATACACCCATTCTAAAATACAGACTACCATTTTTTAAACCATAGAGGCACCAATACCAGTTACTACATACCCACTCACTGATTCTTAGGTCTACACACACATCCGTTCATTCACCAATACCATCACTTATACATGCAGTCACTCCTCAATACAACACTATCATATGTAGTCATGCACCTATTCAAACAGTCACATACCGCCACTCATCCATGACGTTCCTCACAGACCTAGATAGTCATGTAAAGAATCAATCACACTCCCATTTACTCACCTATACAGTTATACACACACCTCCTCACTAATTCATACAGATAGTAGTGCATACTTACTCTCTTATAAAATGAGTGATACAAGTACACACTCATCCATACAGCCACTTTTGTAATTACTCACTGTCACATATAGTTATTTATATACACCATCGCTCACATAAACTGCCTTTTACATATGTAGCTACTTACATGTACCACTGAGATCTCCATTCACTGACGAACACACCCATACACACACTCATAGAGCTGTTTCCACACGCAGTCTTGAGCCCATACACCCAGTGAATCAACTAGTCACACATCTATGCACAGAGTCACATCCCTCCAACCCACCCACACACACACTCAGGCACCGCTACAAATACTCAGGCAAACAGTCAATAACCCATATAAACTGTCATGTAGCTACTGACTAACCCATGTACTAGTTTACACAACAACAGACACACTGATACAGACATTCACACAGTTTAGTCACTAATGCATGCATCCAGTCTGACACGTTTAATCAGTCACTTATACAATCAGTCACACACCTCGTAAATCCTTCATCCAGACACTTATTCTTCAATACATCTTGGCATATATATCTAAAACATATTTAAACTTTATAGAAACACACAGTCACTGGATGATGTCATCAGTGATGTCATTTGAGATGTCATCAGTGATGTCATCAGTGATGTCACTGACCATGTCATGAATGATGTGATATGTGACGTCATCAGCTGTGCATTGCGGGTGCGCGAGTTATAGTTAGCTGAACTAACTATAACAGGGCAATTTCTATGGTTTTATACGAGAGAAATGTCCAGCTAACTATAAAGCCCCTGAAACCTGTTTTTTTTCAGTGAATTTCTAAGGTTTTTTAATTGCTAATTCCTAACTATAACGTGCCTGAAACCTATGGTTTTTTCAGTGAATTTCAAAGGTTTTTTAAATGCTAATTTCTAACTATGCCTACAGAGATAGGACATGTGAAGGAAGAAGAAAAAATGCACAGAAAGAAAAAAAAGAAATGCAGAAAGAAGCAACAGAAGTCCTCAAAGACGAAGAAAAGTGCAGGAAGAACAAACAGAAGAGCAGAAAGAAGCCTTGTTGCAAAATCATCCTGTACCCTCAACTTTTTCAGACGTTTACTGGTGGTAACTGAGTCGGACTAACCAGTTTTAGAGCCAGTGCTATGTTAAAAGACACTTAAAATACAGTAAAAACACCTACATACACTAGGGAACGCTATGCGTTGGGGTCCCCCCATGATTAGCATGACCTCCTCTGTAAGCCCCTAGTATATAATAGGGCAGGGGGATTAAAACTACCTCTTACAATGCGCCACAGGGCGTGTTTGCACACGTCACCTCAGGCCCCGTCCCCTCCATTCCCCACTGTGTAAACACGCCCTGTGTCCGTTTTAAGTTGGGAGATTAAGTCCCCTTCAATCCTGAGGGTCCCTAGGATCCAACTAGCCCACTAGGTACCTCCAGTAAGCGCCACAGAGCTGCGTGGCAGAGAGATGTAAAAAGGGGCACAGCCTAGACCACCTCTCTGCAAAGCAGCGCAGTGGCGCTTACTGGAAGCACCTGGTGGGATAGTTGGCTCCCAGGGTCCCTCAGGATTGGAGGTTAATTATTTCCCCAACTTAAAATGTGCCACAGGGTGTGTTAACACAGGTCACCTCAGGCCCCGTCCCCTCCCTTCACCACTGTGTAAACACGCCCTGTGGGCGTTTTTATTTGGGAGATTAAGTTCATTTGAATCCTGAGAGTCCCTAGGGTGCAACTAGGTACCTCCAGTAAGCGCCACAGAGCTGCATTGCAGCGAGGTGTAAAAAGTGGCACGGCCTGGACCACCTCTCTGCAACGCAGCGCAGTGGCGCTTACTGGAAACACCTGGTGGGCTAGTTAACCCCCAGGGGCCCTCAGGATTGAAAGGAAATTATTTCCCCAACTTAAAACGCGCCATAGGGTGTGTTTGCACACGTCACTTCAGGCCCTGTCCCCTCCCTTCACCACTGTGTAAACACGCCCTGTGGGCGTTTTTATTTGGGAGATTAAGTTCATTTGAATCCTGAGGGTCCCTAGAGTCCAACTAGCCCACTAGGTACCTCCAGTAAGCGCCACAGAGCTGCATTGCAGCGTGGTGTAAAAAGTGGCACGGCCTGGACCACCTCTCTGCAATGCAGCACAGTGGCGCTTACTGGAAGCACCTGGTGGGCTAGTTAGCCCCCAGGGGCCCTCAGTATTGAAAGGGAATTATTTCTCCAACTTAAAACGCGCCATAGGGCGTGTTTGCACACGTCACTTCAGGCCCTGTCCCCTCCCTTCCCCACTGTGTAAACACACCCTGTGGCCGTTTTAAGTTGGGAGATTAAGTCCCCTTGAATCCTGAGGGTCCCTAGGGGCAAAATAGCCCACTAGGTACGTTCAGTAAGCGCCATTGCAGAGAGGTGTAAAAAGGGGCACGGCCTGCACCACCTCTCTGCAACGCAGCGCAGTGGCACTTACTGGAAGCACCTGGTGGGCTAATTGGCCCCCAGGGTCCCTTAGGATTGAAAGGGAATTATTTCCCCAACTTAAAACGCGCCGCAGGGCATGTTTGCACACGTCACCTCAGGCCCCGTCCCCTCCCTTCACCACTGTGTAAACGTGCCCTTTGGCCGTTCCATGTTGAGAGATTAAGTCCCCTTGAATCCTAAGGGTCCCTAGGGTCAAACTAGCCCACTAGGTACCTCCAGTAAGTGCCATAGAGCTGCGTTGCAGAGGTGTAAAAAGGGGCGTGGCCTCCGAACACCTGTCTGCAACGGAGATCCCTGGCGCATACTGGAGATACCTGTTGGGCTAGTTGGCCCTCAGGGACCCTCAGTATTGAAGGGGAATTAATTCCCCAACTTACAACTCTCCAGGGGGCACGTTTGCAGAGTGCTGCAAGGAGGGGGAGTGGCCTCCGGCGTGAGGCCGGTCTTTTATTTATTTTATTTTTTTAAGAAGGAGGGCTGTGTGGCCCCCCTTCTTTTTCTAATTTATTGGCCCTGGGGACCCCATCCCCCAGGGCCTGCCCCCTAAAATTTTTTTGGGGGAAAAAAAAAATTTGGAAGGGGACCGTGTGGCCCCCCTCCCGAGGCCTTAATTGGCCCCAACTCCCGGGGCTTGGCCGTTTTATCTTTTTTTTTTTTTAGGAGGGGGGCTGCGTTACCACCCTCCTCAGGCCACTTATGGCCCCGGGGACCCCATCCCCCTGGGCCGCCCTTTGTTTTTTATTATTATTTTTTTTTACATATTTATAGAAACACCTAGGACATGCTGTACAAACCGTACGTACCTATCACCATGACGATTTGCGTGATATTCATTAAAAGGCGACTATGAATACAATGAATCCACGTGAAATGTATTTAGACCGCTAGTGAAGCTCTGACGTGTCTGACGCCCTACCATGCCTAATCCCGGCACCCCCGCCAGTGGGTACTCTCCAAGTAGACACCCTTGTTGTTTATTTATACAAACATGGGTAGTTATTGATGGGCACATTTAATACACATGCCATTCAAAGGGGATACAACAAAAATTCTACCAAAACTATGCAAGAAACCCCCCTCACGGTTAATTAAACACACATCCACCGCCAGATGTGTAAT
Source organism: Triturus cristatus (assembly GCF_964204655.1). Lineage (NCBI taxonomy): Eukaryota > Metazoa > Chordata > Amphibia > Caudata > Salamandridae > Triturus > Triturus cristatus. The sequence goes on along the minus strand of NC_140591.1, from coordinate 137,056,173 downwards.
ACTTTTTATTTTACTCTCTGGAACGGAGACAAACCTCACTTGAGAGTCACAGAGCGCTCCTGGCTGAGCCCAATGCTGTGTTACACCCACCAGTGCCCGCCGAGTGCCACACACCTCTGTGTTGTATTCCACCAGCTAGTGCATACGCTATGACACTCTCTAGCCCATGTGCACTGTAACACCACCCCGTGAATATGTCATGCCACACTTGCCTTCACACGGATTATATTGCCCGATCTAACGTGCCTTCCTCGATGCCTATGTTATAACGCACAGCGCCATGCCATACTTATTACAATCTGGGATCCATATCTTTGTCACAGTGCATATGAAACGTTACACTCCCCAGCACATATTTTATATTACGACTTTAGAGACTAGTTGGGTTACACAACACTGCCCTGTGCATATTACACTCCAAGGTGCATATCGCATAGCACGTGCTAGTGCCTGTGCTATCTCGCGCTCTCCAATGAATCTGTCATTGCGCACAATGTATTGCATATTATATTTCACGCCCCGGTTCATCGTTTTATATCACACTTTTTGGTGCATAGTTTATACCATACACTATATCTAGTTTTCATTTTCAATCGTGCTCTCAGGACTATATTCTCTATTACACTGCGTTCACCTACCCTTTTCACGAACATTACATTTTGTGATGGGGGTGGAGGGTCAGGGGGTGTTTCTGCCAAGTGCGCCCGGAGTCACAGTCACAAATGTCCTCTTCTTCCTGAATAAAAGTGAGATTATGCTGCATAAGTAGTTCCCACAGACACACATTTTAAAAACAATAAAGTTCCTAATACCCACCTTCTCTGAACAGTTAGCTTGCTGCCCCATCCACCTCCTCCCTATCCTCTGTTGTCTGAATCCATGGACTAGCCTCCTCCCTCCTACCATGCATAGTCTGATGTGCTGCCACTGCCCTCCATTTAGCATGATGTACCAGTACACTCCTCCTGCCCTCAATTGCCCAATTCTATGCCCCATCATTGACCTCCTGCTTAGCCTCTGTGCTTAGCTTGCTGCCCCTATTCTCCTTCCCCCTGCCCTCCGATGCCTTTGTGCATACCCCTGCTCCATCCTTTTTGCCCACCATGTTCAATGGACCTGCCACTCCTATCTACTCTGAGTGTTCTGTTGAGCTGCCACTCCCCTCCCACCTGCCTAGCATTGTCAGATGACTGTAACCTGTCCCTGCCACCTCCACCCTGCCCGTCCACCTTCCATGCCCGTATCACCTTCGTCATGTCCTCCATGGTCAATTTTACTGCCACACCCTTCTGCCCTCCCTGGTCTGTTGTGCTGCAACTGCTCCTCCTGCCTGCCCCGCGTGGTCTGTTGTGAGGCCCCTTCCCCTGAACTCTCTTGTCTGTGCCCAGGTCCTGGCCTTCCCTTCTATCCTCCATGGTCCTTTGTTCATGCCCTTGCACCCTCCTTCTTGCCCATCATAGCCATTGTGTTGCCACTAACCCTCCAGCTTGCCATGCATGGTCTTCTGTGCTGCCACGGCCCCTCCCACCTTCCCTGTGTGGTCAGCTAGCTGCCCCTGACCCCTTCCCACCTTCCATCCATGGTCTGTGTGTATGCCATTATGGTCTCACAGTTGCTCTCCATTGTGTGTCTTGCTTCTAGTGCCCATCCTGCCTGACCGCCATGGTCATCTTGCTGCTCCTGCCCTGCCACCTTGCCCCCAGCCCTCTGTTTCCATGTGCAGACCCCTATTCCCTCCCTCCTAGCTTGTCTGTTCAATTGTAATGCCCCTGATCCGTCCCTCCTGCCCTTTATGGTCTGTTATGCTGCAGCTTTCTCTCCTGTCTGTCCATTATGGTCAGCTAGCTACCATTGCCTCTTTTCCCCCTGTTCTCTGTTGTCCATGTGCATGGTCCTGTCCTCTCCCTATTGCTTTCTATGGATTGTTGTGCTGCACTCCCGTCCCGCATGCCCTGTGCGGTGTATTGTGCTGCTGCAAACCCTGATGCCTGCCCTGTAGGGTCAGTTTGGTGCGCCTCTCCATATCCCTCCTGTCCTCTGTTATCCGAGTCCATGTCCCTACCCCAATTCCTCCTGCCTTCCATGATTCAATGTACCATACTTGCGAACATTTTGAACTTGGTAAGAGGGAGATTTTGAAAAAAAAACTGGGGTATTGATTTTCCCCTTTGAGTTACATTGAAAAAGAGGAGATTGTAGACAGGAGACAGATCATATAAAGCTTATTTGAGCTTAAAAACATTGGACGTTTCCTGGCTGAATCGGGTCTGTTGGCATGTATGGTTTTACTACCACTGTCTCTTCCTTCTGCCCACAATGTTCTATTATATTGCCACAGCCTCTCTTGCCAGTCCTGTATTGTTGGTTTGTTGCCCCTGCCCCCCTTTCCACTGCCCTCCATAGTCTGTTGTGCTGCCACTGCCCTTCCTGCCTGCCCAGTGTGGTCAAATTGTTGCCTCTGCACCCTCCTACCTGCCTTCAATTTTCAGAGTCCGTGACCCTGGCCTCTGCCTCTCAACAGTATCCTAATGAACAACTAGACTGCTAACATTCATATTTATTACAAAAGTGAGGAACGCCTAACGTCATCTTGATGTAATCAAAACTGTAATACCTAGAGCATTTCCTTTAGAAATTACATATATGAGAGGGTCTTATTTGCATCAAAATTATGGTTTGTGCCCTAAAAAACTAAAATGAGGAGTATATTTTCTGAGTTTTCAAATAGCGACAAAGTACTTTTAAATTATTTGTTATCTTTATGTTTTTTTTTATCCAGTTGACGACTTGATTAAATGTTGCACTTTGGGGAGAGGAGCTGCAGACTTTGCAACTGGGGAACTAGGTTGGAGTTTCTGCTTCAGCTCGACATTCTGTGATTCTGGTCAAATCACTTAATCTCCCCATGTCTACAACCAAAATGAATTTGTTCTTTTGTGATGTAACCAATGTTCATGTAAAGTACTCCAATACCTGACAAGTCTGCACTGTATAAAACTGCAAAAACACAAAAATAAAAAGTGTTTTGCACACTTCTGTCATTGGGCTACATGTGGGCTACATCTGGGTGATATTTGTGCTGCGTTTGAGCTCTTTTGTCTCTGGTGGCCATCTTGGGAGATTTATTTGTTATGAAGTTTTCTAATTTCCTCATTTACTGCAGTCTCCTCAGTAGGAAATGCTTTCAGTTTTTTACTTTGATTCCATCATGAAGGTATTCAGATATGTCACACATTTGCCATAAATTCTGAATGTTAGCACTCTAGTTGCTCATTAGATCACTGTAGTAAAGCTACTGCTCACCACGGAAGTCTGCTGCTGGTATTAAAGGTGCATGTTTCAGTCTGCAGTCAGAATTTTTTAATGAAATAGAAGAGGATTTGAGAAGTCACTCAAAATGTGCCCTAAATTTCCCTTCTTCAGCACTAATCATAATTTCTATGTCAAAATGAACCCCCTCATTGTGTTCCTTTTTAAATTAAATGTTCTAAGTGTTACCAGTTTATTCCAATCAAGATGGCTTCAGGTGTGCCATACGTTTGTCATAAGTAAGACAGTAAGCACTCTAGTTGTTCTTAAGAACACTCTGGGACCTTCTGTCATTGGGCTATACTTGGGCTACATCTGGGTGATATTTGTGCTACATTTGGGCTCTTTTGTCTCTGGTGGCCATCTTGGCAGACTTATTTGTTATGAAGTTTCCTAATTTCATCATTTTCTGCAGTCTCCTCAGTAGGAAATACTTTCAGTTTTTTACTTTGGTTCCATCAAGAAGGCATTCAGATGTGTCACACATTTGCCATAAATTCTGAATGTTAGCGCTCTAGTTGGTCATTAGATCACTGTAGTAAAGCTACTGCTCACCAGGGAAGTCTGCTGCTGGTATTCAAAGTGCATATTTCAGTCTGCATGTCAGAATTTTTTAATGAAATAGAAGAGGATTTGGGAAGTCACTCAAAATGTGCCTTAATTTTTCTTTCTGCAGCACTAATCATACTTTCTACGGCAAAATGAACCCCCTCATTTTGTTCCTTTTTATATTAAATGTTTTAAGAGTTACCACTTTATTCCAATCAAGATGGCTTCAGGTGTGCAATACATTTGTCATAAGTAGGACTGTTAGCGCTCTAGTTGTTCTTTAGAACATTCTGGGAAGCTGCAGTTGAACACAAAGGAATCAACTGACAGTCTCTGCCCTTGTTGGATGTACATGTTTTACTGAGAATGTCAGACTTCATTCTCACATGACTGAGAAAGATAATGTGAATTTACAGAAAATATGCTCTCAGTTTAGCTTATAAAGCACCTTCCAAACCTCTGTGGGAAAAGCATGAGAAAATAGTTTTTTCTCAAACATGATTCATGATATCCCAGCAGAAGGCTTATTCACATGGTAAAATCACCTTAGAACACACCACAATTCCTAAAATGAGTATGGTACCATCAACAAGTGATTTATAATGTAACTAAAGTCTTAAAACCTTCTATTAAGTGCAATGCTTTTTAATGAGGTGCTATCATGTATATTGGTCCCAAGATGGCTGCCAACACTTCTTGGATGAAGTGCTGACAGCCAATCAGATCTCACGATGAGATGTGTGGTTAGGCTCAGCCCAAATATATATGTGATTTTACTTTTGATTTTCTCAGGAACTACTGAACGGATTTACACTATTTAACGAAACGGCATGACTCTGAACCAATGGCTACCTTTTTGCCAAATTTGGTGTAATTCTGTTCAGCAGTTCGGGCTGTAGCTGCGATTAAAGGTTCCTATGGAAAATTGCATGGGGAAAACACATTTTGGGACCCCCCTTTTTTCTCGGCCCAGCTTGACGAATCACCCCGAGACTTTCAGGATAGCAGCGGAACAGAGCACCCCACCAGTTTTGAAAAATTTCGCGAAGATTCGTCAACCAGCGCCAAAGTTATTCCAAATAGAATGTTGCGGATTTCCTATGGATAATAGGTCCTAACTATAACTACCTACTGGCGACCGCCAGTAGGTAGTATATATATATATATATATATATATATATATATATATATATATATATATATATATACATAGATACACACACAACAGTGCCAGGACACTCCTTGGAGTAGCAGTGCACTTTATAAATATCCCAACATAGACAAAGACAATATATATATATATATATATATATATATATATATATATATATGGGTAACAGGGACATTGGCCGGCACTGCTCTCAGTGCACTAGTAACCTGCCAGTGTAGTAATATTAATACATAAAAAACAGTACTGAGATGATAACAATATCAGACAACATCTTTTATTATCATTCTTGCACAATCTAAACTCTTATTTGTGTACTCAAGGTTTTGGTGCACCGAAAAACTGATTGAAGAAAAAATGTCAAGAACAGGAGCGTGAATCCCGTATTAAGAGGAACGTATGTGCATGCAAATTGTAAAACATTGGGACACTCTAATTGAAAAGAACCTAAAAACAAGACAATCTGATTACATTTGAAAAAGGACCACAATGACTTTGAACACACACGGAAGAGTTTAGATTTCACAAGAGTGATAGTAAAAGACTTCTCACATAAAGAAGTGTGGAAGGAGCAAACACTCTAATACGAAAGACTCACAATTAAATTATATATATAAATTAAGGGGACGGTGCATGAGAAGAATAAGTGTTCACTCAAGCCCTGAAGAAGCACAGTGCGTACGAAACACATGTTGTCTATATTAAGAAAACTAACCAAGTGAATGTTTAAGGAAAAATCATCACAGGCACTGATGTCTGATATTGTTATCATCTCAGTACTGTGTATATATAGATTTTAAACATTAAACGGTGCCGCAAGAAATATGAATAAATCAGTAAGAAATTTGTTTCACGACCTCTGCCAGCAGGGTACACTAATCACTCTATGTATACTTTATATGCTCACACGGATGAGATTTAAAAAAGCGTATTTTTTGCTGTCATCACTCATTCATTCTTAGTCTAGCAGTTTTCATTAATAGCCGGTAGAGGGCAGCGTTTACTTTTTACTCAGAAATCTATGCGTCCAAATACCCAGTCTTTCTAGGAAAGGAGCCATTTATCAGACGGCGTTTTCGTGGCAAGAAACATTTAAAAGCCCTTTATACGTGTCTGTTTATGGAGATAACAATTGATTTATACCCCCACAGCCACTGGCCTCAATTTATAACACACCTATGAAACGCAAGCCACTTCCTCCTCCGCCGGCGGACGCCATATTGCCTGCTTGGTCTGCTCTTTGTCCAGAGTGCAGGGCGTGGCGCCTGCTGTTCTGCTGAGAGTCTGCGGTATCTGAGCGGTGCTAAAGACTGGGAAGTCATATACTTGACATGCTCTCTTCCTTTGGTTTTTGTTTTGTAGAGATTTACTGCGACAGTGCTGGTAGAAATTTAGAATATATAGAAAGCCTGTAGGTGCTCAGCATATACAATGCTGTTTAGAAATTTCCCAAAATGATACAACATTATATTTGTCAGTTTTCTTTCTAGAAATGTTCACAGGTGAAGGAAAACTCTCTGATTCTATTAACTTCGTGCGCCCCGTATCTGGTGAATTTTCATGAGAAAAAGCAGTTACATAGCTGCCAGGTTTCAAGATTGCTTTTGTGTAACATTTCCGTGATTTACATACACCTATGAGGGTCATTGTAGATGACAAGAGTGACACTTTGTCTCGAGTAAAATCAAGCAATGAAGTACATAGAAAGACTAAATGTCACAAATGACACCCTTTTGACAAATGAGAAGCTCAGGCACGGCCGGGACAGGTAAGAACGGTGAGGTGGTGGGCTGGGACGTAAGTCGACAGATTAAATTAAATAAATAAATAAAACCACTTACCTGGCGCTCACCGCATCGAGCGCAAAGTTAGTAGTTTTAGTTTTTTAAATGTTTTATTTAACTACCCCGTCGTTTGTCGACCCACCCCCACCCCACCCCACTGCCCCACTGCTCTTACATGTCAGCCACGCCAGGAGACGCTCTAAAATTATGTTGAAAGTGCTGCAAAACCCCTGAAATAGAAGATTAACACTTTCTTTATCCCACAAATTCTCATATTGCATATTTTCCCGCAGTCTATCTTAACCTCTATGTAATACAATTTTCATAATTTACTATCTCCCACGGTGCCAACCAGGGCAAAATTCTGTTGATCTCTCTATTTACACACAACATATATGCAGTTATTGCAGTAACCAATTGCGGTTTCATAATGTTAATGTAAAAGAAGGCATTTCCAATCAATCAATTTCTTTACCTTGTGTGATTTATTATCCTTCATTTAGGTGTGTGGTTATTACTGAAAATGAAAGATGAACAAAATAGTTATAGAATATTGTTTCCCTGTTTCTGTTTTGTTGTGAGACCTAGGCTGCATTTGGTGCTGGAGCAGTCAGAGTTAAAGCCCATTTACGCCTTAAAAAACCTCTCAACTTTCACATTTCAGAAGATATTTAAACCTGGCTTCAGAGCAAGGCATCTGAGCAGTATATTCCATGCAATGCTGACAGTTTGGCATTTAAAGCTGCATGGAACTGGGAATTTCCACATATCTTTCAGAGCAATTGATATATTAAAACCATTAATTCTCTGTGTAAAATACAAAATAATACCCCTTTCCTTCATTCTCCCTCGCATTTCTGTGCTCCAGGCCTGAAAATAAAGGAAAACATGCCTCTGATTGCTGTAAACTACCAGGAATTGCAGCCTAGTATGTTTAAGTAGTACATGGTGCAGAGATTAGATGTACCCAGTGCAGTAATTAGACTGAGAGTACGTGACTCACACGCTTGCTATCAGTTCACACGTGTCTGGAAGTGTGTCTTCCAGGCCTCAGGTTCACGGGGGCTCACAGAAGGTTTCTTGGTGGCTAGCCTCCCACGCCACCAGGAATGTCTTGTTGGTCTCAAGACGTTTCAGACATTTGGATCCACTCTGGTGGTGCGATTCTCCTTAGAAATTCCTGGTGATGCTCCGGGGTAATGAGTACGATTACTTTCTTACACTTGGGCGACAGGTGGCGGGATGGAGGAGGACTGAAGGGACTTCGTGGCCACTTGCAGTTATGTATTGGTAGGTGCACTTTCCAGTTATGATGCCATCGATGCTAAGCAGCCGGTAACAGGTGACTGTTTGGTCACACTGTGAATCGTGGGGCCTGGACGCAGATCGCGCTTGCTAGCAGCGACTTACGGTTGGTCCTCCTGGGAAGCTGTCTCCAGTGACGTCCCTGCACCCCGGTGTCTGGCTTGTGTTGATGAACACCTTCTCCGGTGCTGGCACGAGTTCCATGTCTTATCGCTGTTCTTCCTTTTCTCTTGCACACCTGTGGTTATTGTTCGTCTCTCCTGTCAGTGGGACATGCTTCTAATCCTAGTGGACATCTCGCAGGCCCCATTACCTCACCAAGGATTTTCACGGTGCTCCTCTTCCATCTTTTTCGCTCAAGGCATACTGTTTGCGGCTCAAGCCTATGCCATCATGGCGTTTTCACCTGCCTCTCTTCAGGCATGCTTGGCAAGGTCGGTCGCCTTGTGTGTCATGCGCCTTCTTGCCTGCAGTGCGATGTGGCGGCCAACCACGTTTTGCGTGTTTTCAGTGCAGATGCTGCGGTGGCAGCTTGCCCCTTGGAGTGTGCAAGCCTTCTCTTGCCTGTCCGGGGCCATTGGCAACTCCGTCTTGAAGCAATGCAAGGGAGGACACTCTATGCTGTCTTCGGCCCACTGCCGGGCTTCGCTGATGCAGTGAAGATGTAGAGGCTCTCGCTCCTGCATTCAGGCCATGCTAGGCCTTTACTCCCCTATTCTCTTTATGGAAAAATGGCAGTGGTTATAAATTGGACTTAGAGTCGTCAACATCAAGACTCTTAAAGAACTCTACATTTGTCTATTTGTATTGTGATTGACATCTGGTGTATTTGTATTGTTTGTATTTGGACTGCTTTTGACATATTTTGGTCTATTAAAACTACACTGACTACTTTGTCAGCTTAAAAGATACATCAGTGGTTGTGCTCTGTAATTTATATTCATTTACTCCCCTATTCTCTATGGGAGAGCTGTGGTGGCGCTTGACATTGCACATAGTTTCTTTTCACGGGTGCCTGGCAGGCCACCAGGCTCTTTGTTTTCTTGCATCTTCTGTCTGGCAGTGGTAGCCCTTACCACTATTAGCACGCGGTGTTATTTCTTTTGCTTTAGCTGGACTTTTTGCAGTGTACTTGGGTGCTTTGTGCAAAGCACTGGATGTGCTGGGGCAGCTGTCAGCATCTTGTGGCTTCTTGGGTAGGTATTGGTTTCTCCCCCCTCATAGCAGCAACTGATGGGTAGCACACATGGGGCCTGTGTTGCTCCTTGGCTAGCTTCTCTTCCCTTGTTTAGGCGCCATTGGGGTACTGTCCAGGTGCCTGCTGGATGGCTCGCATGTGCCTTTCCTCTGATTCTGCTGTTGCTGGCAGTGTGTTTCGCGCAATGGGGTCCCACGTACTGGCTCTCTCCCCTCCAAATGACAGTCTGGCCACAGGGTGTGTGTGGTCAGTTTTCACCCAGTGATTCTATGCTGGGGGATGTTCAGTGTCAGTGTGTATGTCTGTGTTGGTGCGGTGAACACAAATGGCCACCAGGTGGCACTACAGTGTGATTCTTAGGCCCTGGCAGTTTTTCCTAATGCTGCTGGCCCGCTGGCCTCTCTCGGGTGCAGTCAGGCTGCAGGTGCCGGTGTGACTTTGTCCAGATGCGGTGCAATAATGTGCAGCCAGGTGGCACTGCAGTGGTCGCGGCAGCCTTCCTTGCGTGCTGCCTGGACGCTGGGGATGCCAGTGCTAGTTGGGGCATGCAAATGCTGGTGTGGTTACCTTTCTGTTAGAATTCCCAGGATCCCTGGTTGGCTGAGGTAGGCACCGCAGGTCAAACCGGGACCCGTGAGCCCCAACGTTAGGGAAAAGACAGGTTGCCTCTAGAGATAGCCCCTGCTCCACCCCCTTGGTAGCTTGGCACTACCAGCCAGGCTTATCTTCAAGGCCAATGCGTAAAGTATTTGCAATTACGCTCACAGCAATCCAATAATGACACCACAAATAGACTCCACATGAGTTTCATAGAAAAACAAGTATATGTTTATAAGAACATTTACAATGCGACCACACAATAATAAACCAACATATGCATGGGGTAATACTTCCCCTGGCCTAATATTATTGAGCTAAACTAAACAATCCTACGTAATCCTAATGTCATAATATGCAGTTCGTTATGCAAGGATCAGGTACTTCACAACATAAGAATAATGCAGATCGTAATACGGCTATCTGGCGATTTGTACTGTCACTGTAATGCAATGCGTAAAGCAACAACGTGGTAAACTGCTATGCCCCCATAATGCAATGCGTACGGTCGCCTTTCAGGTACTCTGTTAAGAAAAAGCAATGCAACGTGTAATACAGTTATCAGGCAGTTTGTTATGTGAAACTAATGCAATGCGGAACACATATATCCGGCAGTTCGGTATGCAACACTAATGCAATGTGTAACACGACAATCCGGCAGATCGTGATGCAGGACTAAGACAAGGCGTAACACATCTATCAGGCAGTTCGTTATGCAAACCTAGTGCAATGCGTAACACACCTATCAGGCAGTTAGTTAGGCAAATGAATGCAATGGGCAATACGACAAAACAGGCAGTCCGTTGTGCAGGAATAAAGCAATGCGTTATACAATCATCAGATACCCCGATATGCAGAAGTAATGCAATACGTAAGTTACTCCGGCCCCGTTCACGGTGCCTCCGTCAGTCTCTCCACCACTCGTGCTGGCTTGCGGTTAGTCTCCGGCCACAGTTGCCTCCCCACACAGGTAAGATAGAACACAGTAAATGCAGCTTCGCACTCAGGCCCTGGTGAGGCCACTCCCTTGGCACACGGGCCTCAATCCGAGCTGAAGCAGAGGCTCGCGCTACAGGACAGTGAGAGAGGCCAAGAGTATCTCCTTCTGAGCCCGCGCCCCGCCCCAGGAGTCAACACATATTACCTGGGGGGTACAAACCCCCTCTCCTGTCCTCGTCCAGCCTCCAATGCAATTTCTCTGAATTTCCGGGCAATGGGAAGATCCCAGGCTGCACACTACACCCTCACTCAGAGTCAGAGAGAATCACAGGAACTCCAGGTGCACGATAACCTAACAACTCCTCACGAGGGTCTCAGGCTGAGCACGACACACACACGCAGCGTCGCTGAGACACACTTGATCTTCTGGTGCCCACGATCACAGGGCACCACTTGCGCAGATCTCAGCCAGTAGAAGGTACACTGTTAGACCTGGCACCTTGGCGTGGGTCTCCCTTCCATTTTTTGATGTTGCCTCATGTGTTTTTGCTGGTTATAGATGCTTTGGGCACTGTGCCACTGCTGTCCAGTACCACAGTGCAAGTGCTCCCTATGGTAAATTGATGTATGGATTAATGACTCCATGATTGGCTGATTTGGTTTACTTGTAAGACCCTAGTACAGTGCACTGAGTGTGCCCAGGGCTTGTAAATCCAAATGCTGCTAGTGGGCTTGCAGCACTGGTTGTGCCACCCACAGAAGCAGTCTGTAAAGTGTGTCTCAGGTCTGCCATTGCAGAGCCTGTGTGCAGTCTGGTACTGCCATGTTGACTGGGCAAGTGCACCCACTTGCCAGTCCCTAAACCTTCCCTTTTCTGCATAGTAGTCACCCCTATGGTAGGTAAAAGGGCAGGGTGCATTGTAGGTATAAGGTAGGACATGCCCTGGTGTGTGTGGCATGTCCTAGTAGTGAATTACAGCCATTTTCATCGTTCACTATTGCAAGGCTATCTGTTCCCCATAGGCCAGAATGGGCAGTTTGATTATAACATCTTATAATCCCAACTGACTCAGGTAAACTAGGTAGAAATTCGGGTTTAGTATGCCTGAACTCAGAATAATAAAATACATCTTTTAGTGAAGTTGGTTTTAACATTCTGTGTTTCAAAATACCACTTTTAGAAAGTAGGTATTTTCTTGCCTAACTATCCAAGCCTGCCTCTGCTAGGTTGAGTATTCCTTGTCTGGAGTTTGAGTGACAGGGGCTGAAGGATTCCAGGAGGCAGGGTGAGTCAGCACAGGACTGAATAGAGAGATCTGCATGTAGATGGGTGGGAGGAGTTGCACCTGGGACCTGAATAGGGCTGTGCCTTCCCTCCACAATGCTGGCTCCACCTCCTGTGGTGCGTCTGATGTCCCTGGCCTACACTGTGAAAGGAAAGAAAGAGTCTTGTCAACAAAGTGCTCCAGGACTGACCAGAACTGGTTTGGACTAGGCAAAGGCCTCTCTGCCTTCAGAGAACAAAGAGAAACTGTGTATAAAAAGGGGGACACAGACCCCAGAACTTTATATCACTTTTGGGAAACAAGAAGAAACCTTTGTTGAGGAGAGGAACCAGAGAGACTGAGGAGAGACTATCCCTAAGCGTGAGGGATTGGCCTGCAGTGGTTGCCTGACTGCCAAAGAGAGGAAAAAGGACTTTTGTGCTACTTTCATTCAACTTGTGAAGGATCTCCAAGGGCTTGAGATAGATCTTGCCTCCTGCTGAAGTCTCAGGGACAACAGACTTCACCAACCAGCTCCCCAAGACTTCTTTGGAAGTGCCTGCTCTTGTGTTGGGCTTTCTGAGGGACTGCGTGTCGCAAGGAGCTGGAAGCGCGACTCATGAAGAAGAAGTGTGTCGCCGCCGCAGTCGCTATCATCGCATCGCCTGGGAAGAGGATCGACGACGCATCAGATGCCGCCGCATCACTGGGAAGCGTGTCGCAGTGCCTGTTGCGGCTTAGAAGAATCGTTGAGTCACCGCACAGCCGTCGGGCATGCACGCATCGTGTCGCATCAAGAAGAAGAAGCCATCTTTGTTTCATCGCACTGGATCTTCATTGCATCACGGCATTGCGGGTCGCATCGCCACGAAAGCGCAGTAAGAAACCGACGCATCACCTCCCCTCGCAGAGAAGAACCGACGCATCCCCTACGCATCGGTAGGGACCCGATGCATCACCGTTCTTGCATGTAAGGAACCAAAGCATCACCTCCCCTGCAACACTTTGGTTGTATAGCTTTATGCATCCTAAGGTACATTGAACTCAAAGTGTCGCATTTTACATCTTAAGAGAACTGAGCTATTTCTACCATTTTTAAAGTACAGTATTGTGGATTTTTGTCGTTTATGGTCTTGTGCTAAGTCTATAGAAAAATACTTATTTTTATACTGCAACTTGTGTGGTGCCCATCTGTAGTGTAGTCACTGGGTTACTGTATATGTTCACAAATGCTTTACACACTGCCTTTGAGATAAGCCTGTCTGCTCAAGCCAAGCTACCAAGGGGGTAAACACGGGTTATTTTAGGAGTGTACCCCGTTACCCTGACTAGACGCAGGGGACCCTATTTGGTCAAAGGTACCTACCTCTGCCAACTAGAGACCCCCAAATCTAACGTACACTCACACAGCGTCGCTAAAACACTTTATTTTCCGGTGCCCCCGATCACAGGGCACCTCTTGCGCAGGTGTCAGGCAGTAGAAGGTACACGCACACAGCATCGCTGAGACACACTTTAACTTCCGGTGCTCCCACAGGGCACCTCCAGTGAGGGTCTCAGGCTGCAAACAGCACACGCACACAGCGTCACTGAGACTTACTTGGCTCCCCGGTACACAAGTTCACAGGATGATCCTCTCGAAGGACTCAGGTTAGACAGAGCACATGCACACCGCGTCTCTGAGTCTCGTTTGGAACTCCAGGTGCCCAAGATCACAGGGCACAACTTGCGAATGTCTCAGGCTAGACAGAGCACATGCACACACAGTGTATCTGAGAGTCTTCTCTGGAAAATGTTGTGTTCCTGTGTTTCCAAACAGGGAGCCAGCTCACCTCTGGCCCTTGGGGATAGTTACTTCAGGACACAGCCCACAGCACAGTCCTTTAGGCAAGGGGACACAGCACACAGCAAAGTCCCTACAGCCTTTCCTTGGTTGAAACAGAAAACTGCAGGCCAGCCCCCGATCACACAGCAAGAGCCGTCCTATCCTGCAGTCTCTTCAGTTGCTTCTTCCTTGGCAAAGGTTCTTCTTGATCCACAAAGTAGCTCCAGTCTTGTTCACACTTGATCAAGCCATTCTCCAAAGTTCAGGGGCTTCCGCTCGCATAGTTATACCCCTCAATCGCTTTGAAGTCTTTGTGTTACAGGGGCACTGACCCCTCCTCAAACCAGTTGGTTTATAGCACCAGCCCAGGCCTCTTCACCTCTAGGCCTACTCGTCCGCCAACACACTTCAGATGCAGGTCAGCATGTGCTGTCTCACCTCCTCCCTTGGGTCAAGACATTCCTCAGATCCTATCGCTTTCAAATCCAGCCAGTCAATCTTCAACCAGACAGAGACACACAGAAATGTTTAAAGGACAAAAACCCAGCCACTTCTGAAAGAGTGGCTTACAAACACATAATGCAAAAACCATCTTTATAAAAAGATGAGTTATTGCATGGTGAGTTCAAGCATACTAAACTCCACCTTTCCATCCTAAGCCTTTGGGAAGACAGGCTGGCAAACACATTACACAGCCTTTCCATTCTATTCTAATGGGCAAGATGGCCTTTCAGCAGTGAAAACGAAATGGAGATTATTTCACTGCCAGGACATGGTACACACCTTGGCACATGTCCCACCTTTCACATACACTGCACGCTGTCAAGGGGGTACCGTAGACCTACCATAGGGGTGCTGTGTATGGAAGGGGAAGGGAAGGGTCTGGTAAGTGCGTGCACTTACCAGAGCTACATGGCAGATTAGGAAACTGCATGCAGGCCCTGCAATGGTAGGCCTGAGTTCCCTTCTCAAGGCTACTCGAGTGGGTGGCACAATAAGTGCTGCAGGCCCACCAGTAACATTTGCATTACTAGCCCTGGCACACATAGTGTACTTTACTAGGGACTTTACAAGTAAAGCAAACATACCAATAATGGACAGCCAATCTCCATTAAACTCTACACAGGGAGCACTTGCACTCTGACAGTGTTTAGCAGTGACAAAGTGTCCAACGCATCTAAGTTGGCAACACATGTCAGAAAAAAGGTCTAGGGGAAAAGCAAAAAGTTTAGGGAACTTTAGCTAAAAATGGCCAAGTCCCACACTTTCCATGTTGACCCCGGTCAGGGCCTCCGCTGTGAGTCAAAGCCATAATAAGTGGTTAGTGCGGCTGCTTGCTCTCTGTCTGCACAGTGTGAGGGTTGCAAGGTCACTCAGTATTCGCTGCACTGGCCATTTCGTACCAGTTACTGCGATCAGGATGCAGTGTTCAGATCAGGCACTATGTAGCAGTGCAGACCTCCGGGCGGCCATGGCAGGCTTCCCTTATGCTGTGGCCCGTGATGATTCCGCCTTTAGCCCTGTTCAGTGTTGGTGCAGTCTTGATTGCCTGAGCTGCTGGCGGGGTGCTGCAAACCTTTACTGGCTGGAAAGCTGCATCACTGCTCACCTGGCCACTCTCTAATCTCCCTGCACCGTGAGGTACACAGCAGGCCGATGTGTGGGAGCTGTAGGGTTTGTTTGTGGCAGCGGCTGCAAGAAGGCTTGTATATGGGCCATGCTTGGAATGTCAGTGCCTGTCTCTTGCTTTCTCAGAAGTGTACTGCTATCACCTCTTGCGGCAAACGACACCCATCTCAGGCAGGTTGGGCGCCTCACCCGACATTGCTTGTGGTGGGACTCGTCAGACCTGGAGGAGTCACAGTACGTCCATCGCCATTTTGCCGATGGCGCTGCCTCACACTGTCTGCTTCGCAGTCTCTGCGGGGGATGTCAGCAGTTGAGAGAGGTGCCGGATGGTCTCAGTTTCCTTGCAGTGTGAGTTCTTGGTCAGGAATGCTGAATGTGGCCACGACTGGGAGCAATGTCTGGAGCTATGGCCAGGTGGCTCTTCAGCCACTGCTCTTCTCCGCCCTGGCAAGTCTCTTCTACCTAGACTGCAGTAGCCTTTCTCATGCTACAGGCCGTGCCGTCCCATGGGCATTGTGGAGACAGGTGTGGAGGCATTTCGTGCAGGGTGAGCTGTAGGAGGGGAGGTATGTGCTCCACTTTTTCTTGGTGCCACTGCTTGAGCGTGGTCGCGGGGGCTCTGCCGGCTGCTCTTGATGCTGGCAGCAGGGTCGCTGACTCTTTTGCCGCTTTGTGTGAGGGTGGTGTTGTTTCTCCTTCTTTGCGGCAGTGACCACTCCAGGCTTGAGCAGCAGCAAGGCTCGTGCAGGTGCCTTGGCACCCTGAGCAGAGGTGCGGCTGGCAGGTGCTTGCAGATAATTCCGAGAGCCTCTTGTTCCTGTCCCACGTCTTTTCCTGACAAAGATCTCACTTTTAGGTGGGCAGCGCTGCATGCCTCACCTTGAGGGTTTGGATGCTTCTGTCCTTGGCGTCGTGCCTATAGCACTACATGGGCCTACTTCCACAGGTAGGCAGTGTGTACGAGGGTTCCGCCTACTCCAGCTCCACTTCTCTCAATGAGAAACGTTGGGAGTCTCTTTCAGCAAGCATGCGGGGTCAGACCCGCCTTGTCGCTATTATTGAGATGTGGGCCCGGGCCCACATGCTACTCAAATAAGTCAAACAGACACAGTGATGTGGATAGTTAACTGGCCCAGGCCACATGTGCCCGGCCCCTTTTATTAGCAGGGTCACCTGACCGGTGATACCTATGATGGGTGGATGTAAAGTGTGGGTATAGCACAAGGCTGAACACTAGAACGTGTCCAGCAGGACACTATACAAATCATATATACATTATATCACATGAGAAGATACGGCTAGGTTGTTATTACCAAGATGGGCTGTTGTAAAACTGTTAGTTTAAGTTAATGAATGTGTTGTTTAGGCTTGTGAAGTAACGAACCAGAGATGATACTGTGTTGCTGCAAGCATTGCCCTGTCACATTACAGCGGTATTTCCCAAATGTCATGCTTGTCTGTGGTTTGTTGCACCATCACAAACAAAGTCAATTCAGTGGTAACTTTTACATAGGGTTAAATTATGATGATAGTCTGTACTGACAAAAATAAATAG
This sequence comes from Triturus cristatus, assembly GCF_964204655.1. Lineage (NCBI taxonomy): Eukaryota > Metazoa > Chordata > Amphibia > Caudata > Salamandridae > Triturus > Triturus cristatus. The sequence continues at coordinate 137,039,050 of NC_140591.1, read as the reverse complement.
TTTTCTGGTTTGGGGAACATTTGCAAGAGAGAAGTACAGTGGACTGTACCATGTGAATTGTAAGTGGTGGAAGCACATTTCTTATAACATTGAAAGAATCATCAGTATAGTCTTGCCATGGCTTCTGCTGTTGTACAGTAATGCTGGTCCACAATATGCAGCAGAATTTTCTGTATTACATGGCAAGAAGTTCCAAGTTATGCCACGTATTATCCAATAAAAGGTAAAGTATGCAGCAGCATTTTTTTCTAGCTAATTTTACATTTTAGAGCACCTGCGTATTTTGACATTATGCTTCCTAATGCTTTTGAAGATATGGTTTCTTAATAAGGATAACTTAGCTCAGTCAACAGATATATTTGAAATGGTCCTCACCAATGGGTAAGAATTTGATTTGCACGGGAGCACAAGAACACTTTTTTATTATTATAGTCCTCTCTATCTGGAGGAACAAAAATGGGTTTTGTAAAACATGTACCCTTAGCAGAACATAAACCTGCATTTAACATTCCTTTAAACAAAAGGTGTGTCTGTTTTATTCTCTGTATGTTAGCAAGCTTTTATAATTTTCTCATGCAATTCTGTGTAGGGTTATGTTGTGCTCACACTGGGAGGGTTCTGGAGGCAGCCCTGCAGAACAGTATTATACATTACTGATGGGACCTCATGGGAAGAACCTAAAGGGCCAGGTTGCCACCCTTCACATCAGTGACCAAGAAATTAATAAGTGGAGTCCCACGGGGATCGTCCCTCAGCCCCAACCTTTTCAGCATGTACATGACACTGCTTGCCAACATCATCCAATCACAAAACATCACCGTCATCTCCTACACCGATGACACCCAACTCATCCTCTCCCTGATGGACAAAACAACCACAGCCAGAACCAACTTCACCAACTGCATGACCATGGTAGCATACTGGATGCAAACCAACTGCCTGCAGGTCGTCTCTGACAAGACAGAAGTACAGGTCTTCAGCAACAAGACCTCCCCATGGAACTCCAAACTGTGGCCGTCAGCGCTAGGATCAACACCCATACCCACAGGCCACACAAGAAATCTAGGGATTATCTTAGATGACAAGCTCAACATGACGACTCTTGTCAACTTGGTCTACATCTCCTGCTTCCACATCCTACGCACGCTGCGATAAATCTTTAATGGTTGCCGCAGAGCATCAGACAAACCAACTTACATGCACTCATCATCAGCAGGCTGGAATACAGAAACACTCTATAGCAGAATCTCCAAACAACTCATACACTGACTCCAGACCATCCAGAATACTGGAATACTTGAATACTCATGCTTAACCTCCCATGCTGCACCCACATCACACTGCACCTCAGGAAGCTTCACTGGCTCAGAAATCACAAGTGCAGCCAATTCAAACTTCTCACACATATATACAAAGCCCTACACAAGACAACTAGAATAACTGAACAACTGCATACACTTTCACCAACCCACCAGACACCTACCCTCGGCTCACTCACACACATTCCCTGCATCTGCAAAAGCAAAACAGGAGGTTGCTCATTCTCCAACATCACACCTAGAGCATGAAATGACCTCCCTCAACACATCAGAGCCTCCTCCTCACTTCTTGAATTCCACAAGAGGCTCAAGACCTGGCTCTTCATATAGGCACCTTGGTGTTCATGAATGTACACAGGCGCCTGGATACCCTCTCAGGTGATTAGTGCGCTATACAAATCAATATAACATAACCTATATCATTAGGAGTTGCTTTAAGTTTCTGGACATCAAAACTTAAAAAGAGAAGGAACATTTTGGAACACTTCTAAATTCAGAATGCCATTTTATCAGAACTGGTAATCTGTAAACATGACTTTGCATCAACTGTGAACCAAAACATCACAGGACAAAGAAAACATTGAAATATGGAGATCTTTTTTTGCACATCCCATAATCCTTCCATTAGTACATAAATATAATAATTAACAGACCAACAAGTAAAATGTGACAAGGTAAAAGACAATGTGTCAATGGCGCATTACATTCCAGACTCATATGGAGCATTCATAGAGATTTATTCCATTTGAGCCAGACATTTTTTTGTTGTATTCTACTGATTGTGCGGAAGATGGTCAATTATGTGCCAAATGTATCACTTTCATAATTATGCACAACAAATAGCAGACTGCAAAATTCCAGTGGTCCTGGATATTCTAAGCAATAGAAATTAGATGGGCCCCTCACACCAAAGGGACAGGGCACTGTCAAACATATAGAAGGGACTGGTCCTTCCAGTAGCTGGACTACCATGCCTGATAATGAATTGTAGAAGAGTAACCTAGGACTGGATGCACAGCTGTGAGTTTGCCATGGTTCTGATTCTTTGGGGAAGCAGGAGGCTATCAGTTTATTCTACACCGGTGTATCTTGGCTTAAAGAAGACCCTGCTCTGTTCCAGTAGGGCCGCCTTTCCTCAGAATGTGAGTGGAGTGCTGTCATACTCCCCCGGCCCCTCCCATTCCCGCAGCGCAAAACTGCATGATCTGCAGCAATGAAACCAACCACAGAATAAACTGGAAAAACATTAAAAAATAACGCCCCTTGGAAAAATGTGTCTTTTAAAATCATTACATAATAACTGCAATTGAAGGGATTTTTCAATGAGCTATTTATGGAAGGGTTCGTGCCGCGTTTTTAAACATTTCGCTTTTCCGCTCCCCAGTGCTTTAAATGGGAAAAAATAAGTGCAGGTACTCATTAAAATAAGCTAGAGGTGTGTTGAGGGGGCGGGGCTAGGGGCGTGGCTAAGAGCAAGACGTGATGATACATATGAGCTATAACAGTAAATAAAAGCATAAATCATTGAATCACTTCATAAGTGCACAAGTATTTCCGTATATATATTTATTTACACACTATAATTAAAGTTAACAATAAACACAACAGATTTTGAACTCTGCACTAATTTGTGTTAAAATGTAATTTTTAAGCCCAGATTTCACAACTGAACAAATCTCTGGTACTTTTAACTGGGGAAAAAAGTGCCAATCCTACCTTCAGCTGTCACCTCACCTTTTTACATCCCTCCCGCCCCTTCCTTCTTTGTTCATCTCGTTTCCCCCAGCCAGATCCATTGGCAGTTGTCAGGGGAGCTCTTTTCTGGAGCGCTGCAGCGTTCCCTGCTATACATTGCTCTTTGGGCAGGGCTACCTTCACACCCTTGGATCCCTCGCTGTTATGTAAATGCAGCCATTAGTGTTGATGGGGCACACAAAGGGAAGCAGCTCCTGCGCTGGAAAAACATGAAGCATTTCCTGCTGAATGGGTGTTACCCGCCTAATCCACAGTGCAAGGTCTGGCTAGACCCTGCGCTGTTAATCACAGCGTGACGTGACGCAAGCCCTCTCAAACCCCTGCAGTGTGAGGAAATACAGAGGGGCGCCTCAGGACTTTACCAGCAGCTCTGCAAAAGTCGACTTCATGGCAGTGTTTTTGCGAGATCCGGAGTCAGAGGGACCCTGAGCCTGACGTGACATCAATCAGGGTACCGGTACTCTCCCTGACTAAAGAAAAGTGCCGGCTCTGAGGGCTAGAAAATTTGGAAGTGCCGGTACTCAGTACCGGTGAGTACCGGCCCATTTAAAGCACTGAGCAGGAGCACTGTGCTAAGGCACGTCTGAAACAAAAGGCCCGCTGTTCCAAGAAGGTTGTGTTCGTTTAACACATTTTCCGCTGCAGTATTTTCTTTGCCACAGTTTTTTCGAACTCAGCTATTAACAGACAAGTTGTAATAAGAAGGGATGGGGTTCAGGGAGAGGCCGAACTGACGTCAGCAGTCCACTCATAGTATGAGTTCAGGGCTGGGCCTGGGAGCTGTGATTCAGATACATTTGCCCCATGTTATGCAATGTGGGTAGGGGGCAGAAGCAACACAGGGGATGAGGGGCAGAAGCAACATAGGGGCACGGGTGGGAGTAGGTTTTTAAAACAGGTGATGTGAAGTAACACAGGTGCGCTGTTGGGGGACGGAAGCAACACGGGGAAGAGGGGCAGATGCAACACAGGGCGCAGGTGGGGGATCAAACAGGATAAAGACAGCAATGTGGAGGAGACGGTGAGAAAGCACATGGGTGGGACGGCAGCACGGGGGATTAGGGGGTAAGCTCCTGGGCGAGAGGGAGTAACCAAGAGTGTGGTGAGGGAGAGAAGCATACGAAGGAGCCTCGCGTGGTGTACATATACACAGGGTGCAGGTGGGGGATCAAACAGGATAAAGACAGCAATGTGGAGGAGGCGGTGAGAAAGCACATGGGTGGGACGGCAGCACGGGGGGTTAGGGGGTAAGCTCCTAGGCGAGAGGGAGTAACCAAGAGTGTGGTGAGGGAGAGAAGCATACGAAGGAGCCTCGCGTGGAGTGCATATAAACAAAAAGAAACAAGCGTGCCTTCTCCACAATCTGTCTGCACTTTGAAATGACTTTTAGGAGCCTGTGGAGCGTGTTTTTTGCATTTATGGTGTTGACCAACAACAAAAGTAATGGTAACCGTTGTTTTCTACTGACAGTTATTCAATGTGACACTTTGCTGGCCCTCTGGTTGGGTATTTGCTTGCTAAAAAGCAGCCTGGCCCCTAATACTCTGGCCTAGGGTGGCACACAGACAAGCAGCCTGGCCCCTAATACTCTGGCCTAGGGTGGCACACAGACAACAGCACCCACAAGAGCCCCCAACTCACCATACAGGCATAAGAGCCACCACTTATGCCCAAGGAGGCTCACTCACCTGCTGCTCACACTGCAGGCTGTGAATGTTGTCGCTGCGATGCCACACTCACGGCAGATTGTGCGCTCGACAGAAGCGAATTGAACAAGCCTAGGAGTTATGTGTGCGCGCAAAAATGAAATTAAAAAACACGCGAGTTGTGAGCGAGTTGTGTGGGTGCGCACAAAAAGTAATTTTTTAAAAAGCACATGAGCGGTGCGCGCGCAGCAGCGTCAAAAGTGAAAGTGATCACGACCCAAATGGCGCCTGATCGGACGCTGAAAGCTGGCGGCTGCGCGCGTGCACGCGCGCGTAACCGCAAGCGCTAGACCAGCAAAAGCTGTGGTAGCACTTTTAAAAGCCTGTTACTAAATGTCTCGCAGAGCAGCACATGCGCTGGCTCAAGCGAGACCTAAAAATACGTTAGTGCATACATATAGGGAGGACAGTAGCGAGACACAGAGTACCCTGATGAGGAGTAGAGCTGAAGGGAAGCAAAAGTGTGGAAATGGCAGCATTTGTGACCAGTGTTTGGTCTTCCCAAAGGTGAAGTATCAGGGGATTGAACATGTGGTGACAGCTCTTAACAACTGCTGGAGTAAGAATGTTATCTATTTTCTCCTATATCCCTGTGGACTAGTTTATGTAGAGGAGACAGGCAGAGAACTACAACAAAGAATATATGAGCACAGATCCGCCATAAGGACGCCCAAGAGTAATGTCCCATTGGCAGACCACTTTAACGAAAAAGGTAATGGAAACAATGACTTTATATGGTTTATCTTGCAGAAAATTCAAGGCAGGAGAAGAGAGGACAATATTGAGCTGAGAAGGAAGATGAGAGAACAATGGTATATGTTGCAATTTAACACCGTTAGACAAGATGTCAATAGTAGAGAGGATTCGGACCGCAATGTTACAAGTATGTAATACAGTCCCGTTCACTCCTGAGACATGAATTTTTTTCACATTTTGGAGTGTTTTGACCCTTCACTAAGTTTCCCCAAGAAGAGACCTATGCGGGATTCATGAGGTAGGTAAATTTTTGTCCCATGCTGTGAGAATTGGAGTAGGATTATGGGCCGTATATTATTATTAGGGCATAATGTGAATGTAGGATAGTCTAGAGGAATAGAATAAAGAACTCCCATATGCCAGCTATGAGGTATAAGAAAAAAACTATTGTTCCCTAGTGAGGTCAGATAGCATACTGGAGGTTGCCCACTGATATAGGTTGGGCCACATGGGTTTGAAGCACACAAGTTGTGTTTGTGAGCAATCTAATTGATATCGTCCCAGACCCAGCGATGGACCTGCAATTCTGACAGTGGCTTTATTTAGATGTAAAGGAGGCCACTGCCTGTTTAATTAATTTCAGGCAAATTCTTTATTCTTTACAGAATGTGCATGAATCCTGGACTGGGAGCGATAATAAAAGTATTTATAATACAGGAACCATAACGAATTCCAAAATGGTGCTAGGGTTTTTTGCACCGTTGTACCTATATGCCTATAGCCCCTCCCAATTTAGTTGGGAGCCAATTGAGGAGGGGATAGGTAAAAGGGTGGAGTTACTTCACCAGGTAGTTTTATCACAATCACCCTGTGGTTATGGGGTGATGCGTCTGGGGCAAGGTAAGAGCGCGAGCAGGGGACACCCTTGAGTAAACTATGGGTAGGGGGTGCAATATGAAGGCAGCTGATGGTAGAACTTATTTATTATGTTGATCGGGATAAAAGCACCCGATCCGATACCCAATTGGAGAGGTCTAGAACGGCAGTCATGAGTGGAGCTGCCGGCATATAACAGTGATAGGAGTTTGTATAAGATACGGGGCTATTTTGGGACCGAGAAGCAACACAGCCTGAGGGCAGGGCTCCAGTCGGGGTACCAAGCGGGTGGACGGCGTCCCCCCACTTATTTTACCGGGAGCTCGATAACTGGAGCAAATGGAGCCACACATTCACTCTTTGGCCTCTCTGGGGCGAGATCGGAGCTCATTCAGAACGCTGCTCACGCGCTGGCTTCTCTGATGCAATCGCATCTAAGGGGTGAGCGAGGGGAGGCAATGTGTCTGATGGTGCAAGCCACCTTTCGTGACGTCACTTTCTGTCGTGACGTCAGCGTTCCCCCACTTCTTTTTTTAGGACTTGTGCCCTGCCTGAGGGGGAGTGTGAGGTCACACAGGGTAGCATAGTTTTGAGATGCTTGCTTACCTCAACAGTGGTGCGAGTTATTAACCAGCAGGAAGAGTCGGCGGAATCATGAGTCTGAACACCAATATTTAATAGGTCGTAGAGAGAAGGCTCTAATATCGTCCCTTTCTTGCCCTGTTTTCAGACGGAAATACTAATCATTACCTACGAGAAGTATCTGCTATATCTAGTGTTCAAACACTCTGAGACTCTCTATGTGACTGTATGGCCATAGAGGTAAGCAATCCAGATATGGGAAGGGGCTGGAAGGGAGGAGGAGTCACCTCAAGGCTCACTTTCATCGTAACCAGTGTATATTACATTCTCATGGGGAATGTTGTTCACAGGTGGTGCACTTGTGAACACCAACTGGGGAAAGTCTGCGGAATAGGAGATAACACATCCCTGTGTCAAGTCAGAACTCGTAATTTGTGAAAGACGCATGACCAAGAACGAACAGGAGTTCTGAGTGATAAGGAACCTGCATTGAACATTTATGTACCCGGAAGTGGGGTGCATGGACATAGCCATAGCCAGTAGGAGGAATGAACGGGGGTTTGAAATGACGCCTTGGGGTTGGTTCCCAGAGGTACTTGGGCAGACCAACCTTTAGGAATACATTGAACCAACGCTATTCCCAAGGTGAAGGTGCGATAGTAAATTAGTTTTGAGAATTGGCCCCCAGGTGGATGTGCTCTTTAGAACAAAAACGTGTTTCATTACTTTTTGGGTACCAATGAAAATTAAAATGTATGAAGCTTTGTTTTGATTCTGTCGAAACTGTGGCATTTGATTTTATGGTGTTTTAAGTCTTTGTTATATGTATGTTTTTTGTAGACATTGAATGAAATATCCTAATATTGGGGTAAAAGTATACCTAATCCTATTGTCCTGAAGATGGTGGTTGCAATCTTGCCTAACTCACCGAAATGTGCTGCTGATTTTCTTTTTACACAGAATGCATTCACAGCAAGGGCCTAGAGGGGAAGAATATCTGCCTCATGGGACTTGATACATGAGCACTGTTCGGCAGGGTCCTGTCAATTGTCTATGTGACACACAATTGGTTTTAATATAATAGAATGTGAAAATAATTTTTATATGTCTTATGTTGATATGCTGTATCTGTAGACACACACATATGAGATATTAAAGCTCTTTGTAACCTTTTAGTCTTGGTTGGACCTGTTTCGGGAGTGGAAGTCTTACAGTGCACGAAGAAAGGACCTGGATATTATAAAGCAAGATATCTACTGATTGTGCCACAGGAGACATTTGAATTACAGTTTTTCAGTTTGGCTGACAATCCTTTATAGAGGTTGCAGTGAGAGACATTATGACAACCAATAAAAGTGAACATTAATTTATTTTAATATATATATTGCAAGAAAATACACTTGTAACAACCATTCTTCGTGCTTTAGAAGCTTGGAAACTACTTTAAAATGTACATCAAATTAATCTAGCTCAAATGTTAAAGACATGTGGGAATGAGGTCATGAAACATGACATTTTGAAGTGACTCAGCAAAATGTAAACATGTGGGCACAGACCTGATATTTTTCTAGCTAAAGTAGTAACCCTACAGCCAGTAATTGCATAGTCTGTAGGTTATCCCCAATTAGAAATGTCCAGACATCATTAAGTCATGGAAGGTGAGAAAACTAATTCCAGGTACTAATTTCATTGTGAATCACCTTTTAAATCACATAGATATTCAAATTTCAAATTTTAGCTTATGTGAATTCAAATGTTTAAATGTTTTGTGCATGATTAGCAGCTTTGTGTTGATTTAACGTGTCGTGTGAAGTAGGTGAAAACGAGTATTGTCTCATTTTGTTTCCAAAAGAGACCAGTGAACAAAGTAAGACCTGTAATACGCAGCTATTGATGCTTGACTGACAATGCCACTAACCCCTAGATCACCAGTGTCCTCAAATATGAGTTTGACTATATAAATCCAAGAGATTAACATTTTATCAACCTGTTCATTCATGACATATTTTTGTTGTGTTCAACCACGTTCGTATGAATTAAACAGAAACCACCCATACAGTCAACTACTGTGAGAACGAGAATTGTATCAGAGGAAAATATCTCTAAACAGTGTGAGGATGAAATGTTTCAGAAAGTTAGACAATGTGGATATGCCTCACTAGTTCCTCAAGAATGCTAATTAAGAATGCCAACATACTACAAAGCTTTGAAACCAGGAGAGAACTAGCTGATGACTGTATTAAATATACGTATTCTTCCTTACACAGTTCAAACTATGCGGATGAAGAAACGTATAGAAAGTACTGGAGAAATTAGCACTATTGCAAAAATAAATGTTTGTAATGAAACAAAAATAAAACATACAAAAGCATTTAATAAAAGCAGACAAGATGCCCTCCAATTCAATTAACTACTGCCAGATCAGGGACGTGAAGCAGTCTAACTTGTGTTAATTTTAGTGCCTTCATTAAAGGCTCATATGTACAATATCCAATCACAGAAGAGCAAATTGCTATAAGCACATGTGCAACTTGTGATACAGAGGTGATAATTTACGTACATTGGCCAATTACAAGAAAATTGAAATTGAGAAAATGCATAAACCATTGTGTGAGGGTAATAATAAGAGTACACGTTTCCAAAGGGAAATCTATTCGAGGAAACGTTTAAATTCTGTAGAAACATGTTGCCTAAATGAAACAGATAAACGTTATTTTTTAATTAAGTTTAAGGAATTCTCAGGATCACGTCTTTGGGAGAGTATTAATCACATACAAAATTTCACATCTACTGTTTTAATTTTAATAATCTGAAGCTACATTGTTCTATAATATACTTTAAAAGTACAGAATGGCTTCACAAAACAAGTTCCACCCATGCTCTGCCTCACTACAACAATAGATATTTTTAGGAGTATAACAAATGAATTATCACACTGCTTCTGTTTGGTCCAACGAGGATAGGAATACCAAAAAAATGATGAGTATGCGACTTTACTTAAAAATTACAATACAATACTACAAACTTGAAAAAGATTTGATAAGTTTACATGTTAAATGAAAAAAAGAATCCTCACCACATAAGGCATAACAATAGACTAATATCTGAACACCAAGCGTAGAAACATCAAAATAATTGAGGACATAGGGTATATTAACAAGAACGTGTGCTAAACATCACCAAAAAATGTTAACGCAACTTTACACATCGCAGCCTATCGTGGGAAAATAACCCTGTGTCAACATGGAATTCACAACAAGGCGGTACCATACGATAGTCTGTAGAAACCGTGGACAATAGCCGCGATACAACCACCTCAATGGAGATAAAAACACACACCACAACACAAAAAAACCTGCGATGGGCCAAAGCACGATGAGGAAATCAGCGATAAGCAGCGCCAGGCCTGCCACACACACTTGGCATGCGGTAAAAATCACCATAAAAGTAGAACAAACAGGCAAACAAAAACTGACCAACACCCAAGCACCATGGAGGCAGCCGGAGAAGGCGCAGAGGACGAGCGCAACCCCACAAGCACCCCAGACGACTAGCCCGGGACCTCAGGGACAGGGAAGGGCAAGGACAAGAAGAAGAGGAAGACGAAACTCAGTCCACAGGCGAACAGGATCATAGTCACAGAGGTGATGGAACACCATCAACAACTGTTCGTCACCTCCAACGTGTCATTGGGCTCCAAAACTGGAATATGGCGGGACATCGTGGATAAGGTGAATGCTGTCGGAGAGCACAAGAGGACAACGGACGAGGTCAAGAGGCGATGGAATGACATCAAGTGAAAGACCAAGGACAAACTCACAGCCAACCAGCAGGCAGCAATGCCGACTGGAGGTGGTGGCCCAGCACCACAGCTCGTGCTGGGTGACATGGAGGAGCTGGTGTCGACAGTCATCAGTGTGGATACTGTGGCCGGAGGCGGCGGGCCGGACACTGCTCGACAGGACACAACACAACCACAACAGGGTGAGTGACCACCAGGAACTGGGGGGACCGGTGGAGATGGCCATGATGGCACACATGCACCATCAAGCAGACCACAGTGCACACCCTCAATGACTCTGGGTCATCGCCCAGATCTATAGACTGTCACAATGTACAATGCCATGCTGTCGGAATGTCAACATGTACCAAACGGCTACATTCATGTGGACACATTGCAATACACCATCTCCCCTTCACATTGCAGGGCCACTGTCACCATCCCCTGCAGAGCAGTCCCAGCCACTCTTCACTGATGATGAGGAGGACAGCCCCAGCATCGACGCACAAGCCCTCCTAGACATCATTGACATCATCCGCAACTCACCTCCAGGATCAGGGCTGCCCAGCTGCATCGAGGAGACCCAACCTACCACTCAAACCACCCAGCAGGAGGCACTCACGGTACTGGCAGTCTCCCAAGACCCCCAGGAACAGCACACAGCCTTCCAACGCCGTGAGCTGGAGGGCCAGAGTGAGGTTCTGTAGCGATCCGAACCCGTGTATTCGGTATCATAGTACTGACACGATTTTGGTACCTATGAACCGTAAATGATCCATTATATGCATGACAGTGTTTTCGCTGCGCAACTAGCAAATATTCACTGAGAAATAGGGCATTCTGTTGTTAAGTCATGGCATCCATTTTAGTTACGGCATCCATTTTGTTTCTTGCCCTCACATAGTCAATGGACGGGCGATGACCCCGGCAGAATCACCTTGTTAAGGACACGTAAGCTCGAGCCCCGAGAAAGGCTGACGCTGCATGACTAGGCAGAATCAAGCTGCCTCCCTTGCCTGAGGCCAGTCCTGCTATACTGGTTCTCGTGTCCATTGTCCTGACTGAGAGGCCGAAGACGGTAGCCATGCCCGTTTATGATCCATAAACACCTCTTATCCTACTTTTCAATCCTTTGCACCTGGCTCTGCTCCTCTCCTTCTGGGCTTTTACAATGGGGAGGTTACGATTTTTATGATGGGGAGGATCGGGCAAAGAATGGAAAACTGACAAGGGGACCTGATCGAATACCGAAAACCTACGACTAATTATTGTTTGATGTCTATTTATTGTTTGTTTGGGATACCGGGTTGGGCATGAGAAATATTCGTGTAATGTTGCCTAAAGACATATTTCGTGTATTTAAGGAACAACCCACTTAATGCAATTTGAACAGTCTCGTAGATTCTGCCTCTGTGTGGTTCCTATGACTTCTGTGTCCCTGCAGTGAATAAATCTTGGTCTCTGACGCCACCATCGAGAAACCCGCGTCTCTGTTTATTTGTGCACCGAGACAGGAAGGAACTCAGGGGTCTTCGGGTGTTGTTTCCCTGACACCTCTGGACTCTTAAAAGTCCAGAACCTCAAATTGGCGCCCAATGTGGGGCGACGTCATCCGGTACCGGTCCAAAGCCTGAAAAGTTCGAGGCGTTTCGTGTGAAGATTCCGGAGGGAGGTACCCCGCTTCATCGATCCCTGCATGTCGTAAAAGTGGCCCGACGATCTCTTCCACGAGGGTTCCCGTTCCCAGGCGGCTACAGAGGACCGCTGCCCTGACTGTCGCCCTGTCTTGGACCCAAGGTGCAGACCTTAGTACGGCGAGACGTAGACGGGTTCTCCTTGGTGACGTCTTCCACATTTCAGTTAAGTATTAAGTGGGTTACGCTCAGTTTGGTTGTTCTTTGTTGCTCTGGTTTAATTCGTAGATTATCATTGGTTGCTCTTGTTTAGATAATCTTTGTTTTGGTATTGGTTCATTTTGATAGGCCTAAGTTCTCTGCGCATTTTGGTTGGAATTTGTATTTGGTTTGTCATGACTAACAGTAGTAATTGTTTCCTGTCCTGGTTACGTTGCAACGGGGATTCCCGGTTGGAGGATTCGTGTTCGGTTCCTCCGATTGGAACTAATACATATGAGCTCTATTGTAAACATGGTGTAGGTCCTATTGCTTATAATGAAGTATGGGTCCGCTATACCAGAAAAGATGGTGTCCTTAGTTGGCCACCGCATGGTAGCTTCGAAAGCGAAATTCTAGACAATCTAGAAATGAAGTTGTTTAAAAGAGAAGCCCGGCCGGCAATGTTTGATTCTTTTCGCGTATGGCGTAAAGAAGCCAAACAGAGAGAAATTAGGAAGACGAAGAAAGAACAGAAAGAGAAAGGGTTGACTTTAATGGAGTCTGCTAGACAGCTGCATGTCAACGAGACTGAGAAAGCAATTGAGATGGCGAATAGAAAACATAATTTGGCGATTGATAAATGTTACCCTGTATTGCCATCTTGTCCAACTAAGCCGATAGAGGACCATGAAAAGGATCCCCTGTTGTCTTACCTGTTGAGATCACCTCCACCGTATGCACAGGGTATTACAGCACCACAGTTACTACCTGTTGTACAGCCAGCTGCTGGTCAGCCTGGAATAGTTGTTCCACTTCCTTTGATTCCAGCTCCTGTCCTTCCCGTGGTTAATGTTCCCTCGGCACCCCCTCTTCCTGGGTCGCCTGTTCCGCCTTTGCCTGTCGTTTCGCAAACCGCTTTACCTGCTACTCCCACCCTTACTATTTCATCTGCTCCAGCTGCCCTGTTCCCGAACCCTGTGAACATTCTGACTCCGCTTTCCGTTCGTCGGAAAATAACCGACTCTGTAACTAATATCTTAACTCCTCTCTACAGGTCTTTAATTGGGACCCCCGTTTCTGACTCTATACAGAGACGTTGCCAGCTTCCTGGTCCCCAGGAACGAGAAATGTTAGATTCGACAGCTCTTAGGTGGATGTCGAAAGCTGCGAAGTATGATGCACGAAGAGTGTTAGATACCTTTATGCAATGGAATGAACCAACTCAACGTTATGTTTTTGACGTGATGTGTTCTCTTGTGCGTGAGGAATGGGATGATGATGACTTAGATTCCGTCCCCTCTGATCTGAAAAATGTTCAGCAGAAATTTGCCGCAGGAATGGTGATAGGTTCAGAAGTAAGGGAAGCGATAGAACTGATTTTAGCTTATAGGGATGATTCCCCTCTTCGAGCACCAAGGGACCCTGATGGTTCACCGATTACTAGGAAAAGACGAGGTCAATATCCGATGAGGGAAGTTCCACCGATATGGCGTGATGCAGTTCAAGCTGATGCGGCTAATGGTATTGCAGCTGCTCCGGCACAGTTCCATAGAGTGTGGATACACATCCCTTGGAAGCGGGCCGAAGTATTAGCAGTAAAACAAGCGCTGCCGGACCCACGTAAAAACCCTGCTGGTTATTATAAAGAGTTAACGCAGACAGTTCAAGCGTGTGTCATGAATTTGGCAGACATTGAAATGCTATTTGGCAATGTAGTACCACAGCCTATATGGGCCAAGATTCGGCAAGAGAACCACCCAGTCGCCCTAGGAGGTGACTGGCCAGCTATTGTAGCGGCAGATGCGCAACAAGTTGGCGGTGCTAAACCTGAGCCTCTGATTGCTTCCTTACCTGGCAGAATAATTAATCTAATGAAAACGCTGATGCCAGCGTTACGAGTTAATTGGGATAAACTATCAGCATGCAAGCAAAAGAAGGACGAAAGCGTCTCTGACTTTTTCACTAGATTTGAAGAGACCTTCGTAGACCACAGTGGGCAAGATATGAGTACTGAGGGAGGTCAGAGGTTGTTTGTCGACAAGTTCGTGTTTAATTTACTACCTGAGCTTAGTAACAAGTTAAAGGATTCCGAAAGTGCATGGGCAGTGTCGACGACAGCACAGATACTTGCCAACTGCTCAGTATTACGAGAATAGAGAGAAAGAAGAGAAGGAAAAGTCAGAAAAGAAGACAAAAGATTTGAAGACTAAAGTTCTTTTGCAACAGGCGTATCCGCCTCGCTCGAATCAGTCAGATTCACAGCAGCGACCCCAGTTTCAGCAACAGCCACAATTCCAGCAAGGGACGTCCCAAAGGTTTAATTATGGTTTTTCCCGACAACAGTTAGCATGGAATCAGTGTGCCTATTGTAAAAAGGAGGATCGGGCAAAGAATGGAAAACTGACAAGGGGACCTGATCGAATACCGAAAACCTACGACTAATTATTGTTTGATGTCTATTTATTGTTTGTTTGGGATACCGGGTTGGGCATGAGAAATATTCGTGTAATGTTGCCTAAAGACATATTTCGTGTATTTAAGGAACAACCCACTTAATGCAATTTGAACAGTCTCGTAGATTCTGCCTCTGTGTGGTTCCTATGACTTCTGTGTCCCTGCAGTGAATAAATCTTGGTCTCTGACGCCACCATCGAGAAACCCGCGTCTCTGTTTATTTGTGCACCGTGACAGGAAGGAACTCAGGGGTCTTCGGGTGTTGTTTCCCTGACACCTCTGGACTCTTAAAAGTCCAGAACCTCAAGAGAGAGACGACTGAGCAGGCGCGAGTGGGGTTCGACCTCATGGCTACCAAGCTAGACGCTATCCATGGGTGTCTAGACCGCATCCATGGTGTCCAACGAGCCCAGACTGACATCGCTGGAGTCATGACGCAGAGAGAAGAACACCTGTCCGCTCAGAGGGGCTCCAACGATACCAGCCATGAGCTGGCACACATGCAGAGTCTCATGGAGGACATGGTGCGGATGGAGGCGGAAAGGATGGCAGCCACCAATGCACACCAGCAAAATGTAGCTGAGATTTACCATGCCCTGCAGATCATCATTATGGCATTGCTGCCACAAGGCATGGTGATGATGAATTCTGCTGCCCCCACACCATCCATATCTCCGCCCCTGGTGTGCCATTGCCTCACAGTGCGGCAGACGTATCCACTCCGGCACCTGATGTGTCAGTGGCACACTATGCCTCAGCCGGTACTGCAACACCCACAGGTGGGGCACAGCACACATCCGGGGATAAGGACGTGGATGGGTTAGTGATCAGGGGGCACTAGTATTCATTTCCGCCACCTGGCCTGTTTCTGTTTGGTGCCGCACATGGCCCCATGACCTTCCACTGACCCCGATACACTCCGATGTACTCTCCTTTGACAGCGACATGGACTGCCATATCCTGTTTGATGACCAATGACACGGCGGCCAGACTGCGGACTGTACCCTTCCTTTTCCGCAGTACTTGTCATCCCCAGATGGACTCTGGCTGGCCCTCCACGGGCCCATATTGTGTAGTGTGCTTGGCATTGCCCTGTACCGCTCCAGCTGTAAAACTGCACTGGATGTGCAATAAACATCCAGTAATGCCCTGCTGTGTTATGTCTTTCACCATTCATGTATGAATGTGTGAATGAATGTAGGGACAATGATTTCCTTTGCGTCGATGATGCTCATCCAGTGGGATGCCAGTCAGAGGGTGCTACATTGCATATTGTGTTCTGGGTGCCGTGGACACTACAACAGGGACACATGCATCAGTCACTTCCATGTCCAGACATGGACTGAACCACGCCCAGAGCCCATGAGTCATTGTTGCAAGCCCTGCGCTGGTGCGCCGTACGGCAGGCCAGACCGCTCCGCTGTACGGTAGGCCAGACCGCTCAGCTTACGCTCCGCTTACGCTCCGAGGGGGGACCCTCATTGCTACCCATCACAGGCGTATTCGCTGATGGTGTGCAGGTCACTGGTCTAGTTGTCAGCATGTTACAGCCACTCCCTGAGGGCAGGTTTGCTCACACACCACACCCATCCAGCACAGGCGTCACAGTCCATGTGACTCTGCCAACATAAGGGGCCGACGACATCACATTCCCCTCTGCCGGTGGTGACTGGATGGCAGATGCTTCATGGTTCTCAATCATAAAGTGCCCATGAGTTGTTGCGCACATGGTTAGTGGCACCCGAGGCCTTGCGGCCTTCACGGACCTACCACCACGTGGCACTGACTGGGTTTGCACAGGGTTAGTGGCACCCGTTGCTTTGCAGCCAAGACAGGCACCCCGCCACGGAACGGTGACTTTGGGTGCACTGAGGTAGGGGCACCTTAAGTGCTGAGTGGGTGTGCAGCCTGCGATGATGCCCCGCCCTGGCGGTCAGGACAGCTCAGGTTTTGTGTGCCCTGCTGGACCACAGTGTAGGCCAGAACCAGCGGACAGCGCGTGCCTACCGCCACGTGGCGTCGCTTCCGGGATCCCAGAGTTAGTGGCACCTATTGGGCTGAGCGGGTGTGTAGCCTGCGATGAGGCCGGGTGCACTGGTATGTCCTCAGCCATGGACTAATCAAGACCCAGCACCAAACGTGAGACCTGGTGGCCTGCGGCGCGGGGCTGCATGGTGTGGAGGGTGCCATGTCCACGGGCCCAGGGCTTGTGGCTTGCAGAGGAACATGGTGGGACCGCCGGTGGCAGAAGGTGAGCAGTGAGGCCTGGGTGTGCATGGGCGGGCATGCTCCGATGGGCGGAGGGAGGGGCTGGGGTGCCTCTGCCTGGGTGTGCATGGGTGGGTATGCTCCGATGGGCGGCAGGAGGGGCTGGGGTGCCTCTGCCTGGGTGTGCATGGTCGGGCAGGCGATGCTGTCTTGTGCAATATTGTGTACTGTGCCAATGATGTATCTGGACTCTGTTTCAGATGACGGGTCTGTCTTAGATGTGTGACCTGGTGAATTGCAATACATACCGGCAAGTGGTTGGAGACACACCGTTGGCAGCAGGTGAGCAGTGTGGCCTGGGTGCGCAAGGGCAGCACTCTTTCTCTCTCTCTTCCTCTCTTCTTATCTCTCCCTCCCCCTCTCTTCTTATCTCTCTCTCTCCCTCTCTTCTTATCTCTCTCTCTCCCTCTCTCTCCCTCTCTTCTTATCTCTCTCTCCCCCTCTCCTCTTCTCTCTCTCTCTCCCCCTCTCTTCTTCTCTCTCTCTCCCCCTCTCTTCTTCGCTCTCTCTCTCTCTCTCCCCCCCTCTCTTCTTATCTCTCTCCCTCTCTTCCTCTCTCTCTCATTTGCTCTCTCTCTGTCCTTTGATGTGCGCAGGACACACCTTCTCATCATGATTTTTGTTTTGCAGGCTGTGACCTACGGATTGTCCCGAGGGGAGCCGCCATGTGTCTTCATTTCATTTCAGTGTTCATGTTAATAAAGTTTCATTTGTTGCTTCGAAAGTGAATGTGTGATGCTCATTTATGACAGATGCATGTCACCAGTTGTGATTGTGCGACATCATGCGGATTCTTTGTACATGTTTAGGTGTAGCTGATGTGGCATGTCTTTGGTTGGGGGGATGCTGGGGAGGGGCAGTCCTGGGGGTGGTGGCGGCGGGTGTTGTTGCCATTTCGGCCCTCCGTGCTGCATGTTCAGTTGCCCGGGTGCATCTGTTGTTCTTCAGGTGTGGCTGTGGGCTGGGCTCCCTTTTGTGGTGCAGGCTGTGGTCCGACTTTGCACCAGGTCAGAGCAGGTGTTATTTTCCTGGTGCTAACGCGCCTTATGCCTGTTTTGTGTTATTATCGCAGTCTGGCTGGTTGTTGTGAATGTTGAGGTGTGGTGTTGTCGCGGGTTTTGTCACGGGAACTCCTACTCTGCATCTTATTAGTGATAGTTGCGGGGATCATCTGGGGCGATGTTTTTTGCGGCTGCTATCGCGGGTAAACTGGTGCTGTGGGATGTTAACACCAGCTTGTGATTGGGGCGATAAGTTTATCGCAACTTTGGCTGTGATAAAGTGCCATTAACTCGCCGATAGATCCTTGTAAATATCCCCCATGGTGTGTAAAAGACCATTTTCCAAAACAAGCGTGAAAGGAGAATTATATCTAATGATATGCTGAGTAATAGTGTTCAAACATATATGAGAACAAACTTTAAGGATTGCAAATATTAGCAATTGAAACAAAGGTACATAAGGTTGTAGATTTACTCACATTTCTTTGACGTGAGAGGTGAACTAGTACTGTTGTGCATAGCATCAAATAATTTGCAGAATACATGGAAAAACACTGACAGCAAATGATTAGGATTGTGAATGTTGATATTTGAAACAATGTCACACAAGTTGTAGATTTGCTATTTTGTTTGTGTTTTATCAGCTTAGGAAACTATTGAATGAAAATGATATTGCCCCGAAAAGAGATTTCCCCAGAACACGCTGGAAAATTTATTTTTGTTTGAACAGACTGTTGGAAGGTGGGTTATATGGACTGGTAGGTAGGCACATAACACCAGGACCAAGACCAGCAACACGGTACTGGGTCCTAAATAGGGTCTCTATAAATTAGTCACTTGCTCAACCCTTGGTCGCTGATACCAAGAAATAAGGCTTAATTTAAGTATGTAAAGCATTTAAAGCATGTAAAACATTTAAAAATACCAATACAATAAATAAGTAAGACACAACACACAATAAAAAGCCTACACAATTTATAGTAATAGGAAATATTTGTATGTTTAAAATGACACCAAAACCATGAAAATCCAAAAGTAGGGAACCGGAGATGTGAATTTTTAAAGAATAAACACTTTCAAGTGCTTAGAAACCAATAGCGCTACTTTTGGAGATCTGGCCATGCTTGACCAGGACAAAGTCAAAGTCTGAGGCTGACCGCAAATGTGCCTTGCTCGGATACCCCACACAGTAGGCCTAAGTCAAAATGTAACCTTCAGACTTAGAAACTTCTCTGTAGGTTTTTCCGCCAAGGGCCCTTGCTGCTTTACACCAATCAGGATTCGGGAGGGTGCTCCGGCTTGACTTTCAGGGAGCTCCCGGCCAAACTCTGGAAGTCGGACCTCCAGAGCTCTTCAGCGGGACGAATTTGGAATCTGGGCCGGGTGGCGGTTGAAGGTGCCGGTTTGGCTCTCGCGGTCGGGTCGGTCACCTCTTCCCAAACTTCTGAAGGTCCTTCTAGAAGATCTCCTGGTGGACTCCAAGTGTCCAAAACACAAATCCAAGGGTCTGTAATCTCCTAGATGGTCCTTCACATCCCACAATGCACTCGTCAAACCCTTAAAACTCCACTGGATGCTCTCCTAGAGGGGGACTCATGCTGGAGAAGGGTTAGTTAAGGTCTATTAACCTGTAGCTGCAGGGAGTCCACTCCTTATTCCTTCTTGAAGCAAGGCAAACTCTTCAGAGCTGTAGTCCTAGATAGCACAGCAGGTGCAGTCTTCACCGGGCAGGCCCTTGGGTGCAGATCAAGATTCCGGCAGGACAATCCTCCTTCTTCTTGTTTCAGGCAGCAGAACTGAGAAGCTCTGCCCCTTTGACATATTTATTCAGTGTTCTCCGGATGACAAGCAGGGCTAACACTCCAAAGCATGACAACTTCCTCCAAAGCGTGGCATAGTCTTGTCCCAGAAAGCACTATTCTCTCAAAATCCCTCATGGCTGAAATTTCAGCAGAGCAGCAAGCCCTCACTAAACCAAACTCAGAGTATGGCTTATTTCCATAAACTCCCCCACTCACATCTGTGAATTCCTTGCTTAAGCCTTCCATCTGGCAGGAGGAGGGGGTGGCCCTGGCTGACAAGTTTGCTTGACCTGTTCTTCCATTAAAGCTGATGCTTTATGGCCCAACCACCTGCTCTGGCATTTCTTTTCCCACAGAGCTCTCCCCATCAGATAGTCCCTGCCCTACCAGACCCCCTAATCAAGGCAGCTTGGCTAATCCGCTCAGGGCTGATCAATCAGGTAAGAGTACTAAAGGCTGGATTTTTTCTGTACAGGACGTAATCAATTCAACAGTGCCAAGTTGCTGGTTTATCACTATCATTCTGTTCAGTCCTTGAATGGTCCTTTTCATCAATTCCTAGCAATAGTTATCATCCATAAAATATTGCCAAGTTAGCCTATGAGACCAGTTATCTACAATGGGGAAAATATAAGGTGCAATTTCTTCCTCACCAGAGTTTATAAAACGTCTTTTATAAAGAAACTGCTCACAATTACAGGACTCTCCACCCCTGGGACACCTGGAGCCTAATATGATGTAAAAAGTATGTTGATTAATACTTTACAGTGCCCAGAGCACCAAAGTCGACTTTGCAGGGAATTTCCTACACTGTGAAAACATATATTGGGCAGCTTTCACTCACCAGGGTTTATAAAACATCTTGTATAGGGAATCTGCTTATAGACACATGGAACACCTAAGGGAGACCTTGAAGGTACCAGTTACATGACCCCCACCACTGGAACACCTAGGGGAGACCTTGGGGGTACCTAATATCGAAAAATAAGGTACATTATCACTTTCAAAGTGCCCATGCCATTAAAGCTGAGTTTGCAGTGAATGTACTTTTAAAAGCAGTGCTGCAATACAGGGCTGCTATTAAAATGACCTCAGGCTCTCAGCAGTGTACACATGCAAGTGCAACAAAGGCTGCTGGCCTCTAAACTGCCAGGCCCTATTATATGCTAATATATGCTAGGGACTTATAGGTAGTTTTCATCCCTTGCCCTATTATCTACTCGGGACTTACAGGGTAGGTCAGGCCAATGTTAAGTGTACCCTAATACATACCTCCAGTTTTGATTTTGCTGATGTGAGGAATATGTGTGAATGAGAGTGAAGCAGCGTAGGTGTCTGGTGGGTTAGTGAAAGTCTATTCGCCTATTCAAGTATTCTCATCCTGTATCGTGTAGGGATTTGTAGGATTGTTGACATGTGGATGACAAAGGATGTAAGGGCTGATAGGAACATCTGCTGAGATGCCAGTATTGATGTGACTAAAGAGCGTGGGGCTTCAATTGCAATATTTGTGTACTCAGGTAGTCAAGGTGGGCTAACAGGGCCGTTGTCAATGCAACTAATCTCGATGGCCCGGCATGACGGCCTTAAGAAAGGGCAAAGGCATGGCTGCATGTCGGTCTTGGGATGAAGGGTAAGAGAAGGTCTGGACCACCTCGCAGTGGAGTTAAAAAGATAACGAAAGAACATTGGCCGTAGGGGAGTGGGAGTGAGCAGATGAGAGTAGGGTTCTGTCGGTATCAAAGAAGCAACTGACTGGCTCGGCAGTAGAGACTACTTTTTAGGCATATGGTGCCTTGTCTCCTGCACCTTCATCGACAGGTGTCGTGTCTCCTGCGTTCCAGCCCGAAAGGGCAACACGTGAAGGCTGGTGAGTGTATCTAAGGTTCTTTATTCTTCTTGGCAGCGCAGGCGCCTGATTTCTCCTCGTGGGTATAGGTATGTATTGACCCATGTCCCCGTTCCCAGACCGGACGTGGTGTCTGGTGTCCAGTCCCCTCCCCATCTGCCCTATGAAGGGTCCTAGTGCCCCCTGCACATGTTGTTCCGTCATCTGACATGAACAGGTGACTAGCTTATGAGGTCAGAACTAATTGGTAAACATAGTGCATGTTACTGCCATGGCTTCCTGAGCATAAAGCTGGTTGTTTATGATAAAGGTAGTGGCCTCAAGTTAAAATATTGATGCTTATTTGTAGGACTCCCTTCCATCTCAGTGAACAGGGTACTCAAATTTTCCAGAGCACATTTGGTAGTAGCTCATCCAGTCCAGATTTTTTCTTCGGTTTGTGGGATTTGCAGTTCTGATTTTATGATTGGATAAACAGGACTACGCATCCCAGAATGCAAAGTAAAGCTCTGGATGAACTTGAGAGCTCTGTGGAAGTTGATTAAAGGGGAAGCCTATAACTATGTTTAGCCATAAAGCTATTGCTTGATACAGTATTTGCATGTTTGACCTCCACTTTCAGGAGGCACGAAATCAAACAGTGCCACAACATGTTGGAATACTGAGAGTGCCCACTTAGTAATCAATCAATCAATCAGGGTTTTGTACCGTGCACTACTCACCCATTAGGGTCTCAAGGCGCTGGGGGTGAGTGTGAGCAGCTCCGCTGGGGTAATTCGAAGAGCCAGGTCTTCCGGTCCTTCCTGAATTGGTGCAGTGTCGGGCTCCATCAGAGGTGACGGGGGAGTTCAGTCCAGGTCTTGGCTGTGAGCTAGAAAAAGGATCTTCCACCTGCTCCGGTCCTGTAGAAGCATTGGACGGTAGCTAGGGAGGGGTCAGCTGAGCGGAGGTTTCTCTTCGGGGCGTGGAAGGAGATTTGGTCGTTGAGGTATTAAGGTCTGGTGTTTTAGAGGGCATTGTAGGCGTGTGTGAGCAGCTTGAAAGTTATTTTTCGTTTGGTGGGGAGCCAGTGGAGGTCGCAGAGATGTTGGGTAATGTGGTTGTGCCATGGGATATCGAGGATAAGTCTGGCTGTGGCATTCTGGACGGTCTGAAGTTTGCGGAGGAGTTTTTTTGTTGATTCCGGCATAGAGAGCGTTGCTGTAGTCCAGTCTGCTGGTGATGAGTGCGAGAGTGACGGTTTTCCTGGAGTTGGGGAGTATCCACTTGAACGTCTGGCGCAGTATGCGGAGGGTGTTGAAGCATGCAGAGGATACAGCATTGATCTGGTGATTCATGGTGAGTGATGAGTCGAGTATGATGCCGAGGTTGCGTGCATGTTCTGTTGGGATGGGTGGGTCTCCGAGGGGGGTGGGGCAATAGGTGTTGTCTCATGCATAGGGAGTGGAGCCGTGGATGAGGATGAGATGGTTTCTCTGAGTTGAGTTTCAGGCAGCTGTTCCTCATTCAGATTTTGACGGCTTTCATCCCTTCTTCGAAGTTGTGCCTGGTGATGTCAGGTTCCTATGTGAGGGAGAGGATGAGCTGGGTGTCATCAGTGTAGGAGACGATGTTGAGCCCATGGTTTCTGACAATGGTTAGCATTGAAATAATTCCTCCATTTCTGCTTTACAGATATGTTTCATTTCATCCTTCACCTACAGTAGACAGGAATTTAATGTATTCATCCACTATGTGTAGATCACATTTAAAACATATATTTCCCTGCCACTTAATCATTACATTTTATTCCTTGCCGCTGCAGAGTATTTGATTGCTTTCGAAGCAGCCACTTGATCTTACATTTATTTCTAAATTGTGGAATTTTAATTTATCGCTTGTACTCACAGCTTTAAATCGCTTGTTTTGTAATTAGTGTTTTAAAAATATGTTATTAAGTGCTATGATGCCTATTTATGTGAAAGGAGGGTATTCTTAAAAAATGACAGTCGTGATGATTAGAGTGGCAGAACACAATGAAGTGTATTCCAGACACCACTGAAACACTGCCACTCAAATAGACATTTCAAATATTGTTTTTATCAAAGGGGTGCAACCAACAGAATATTTTCTCAAAACATTCTCTAACAACAATAAAAGTCATTCAAAAGAGGAGGCAGATCTCTTCAGTATATGTGCAACCAAATCATGAATTATTCATGCAAATTAGATATTGTGAAATTTGTCAAAACGGTGCTGCATATGGAAATAATGACGCAAAATACCTCGATGAAGTATTGTTGTGGTGCTTCACAGCTGCCAAGTAGACCCATTTTAGGTATAACATGTTCAAGCACTCCTGGCTGCATTCTGGGATTTGTAGTTTTGATTTGACCAGTGCATGCTGGTGTTCAAACATTCCATCCTGTAACATTACCATATAGTCACATATCAGAAGAAGGGAAGGGTGCCCTATCGATGAGCGAAGTAGAGATCACAGCTAATTTCAAGCAAGTGAAAAATCCTCTTTTAAGTTCCTCAGAGAGTCTCCCTTAATATTGATGCAAACATTAATATGTGAATCCACGCTTCCAGCTTTGAGTAACTGATACTTGAATTGGTCCTCTGACTACTTAGGATTTGTCAAAGACAGAGAAGCCCATGATAATGCTGGGCGGGAAGTCCGCTTTGACGAGAAAGTCAAAAAAAGAAGGCACCTTCAATATTTGATCCTGGAAGATGCCAGAGAAGGTCTTTGACTGGGTGGGATGGTCATTGTTATGATTGGGCTTGGAGAAAATGGGCCTAAGGCCTAAACTTGTTATGGTGGTAATGACTAACTATAACAATAGCATAGTTAGAATACCCTTTAATAAATAAATAAAATAGATGTAGGTATGTTGATTAAAAAAATACAAACTATGCAAAAACTGGTCAAGGGAGGAAGGGTGGGTAAAACTCATGTTTTCATCCTTTTTTATTTGTCATCATTTTTCGGTCACATTCTTCACTTTATGTTACTTTTGCTACCACTAAAAGTGTGGGCGAATATCACCTTATGTCACACGAGTGTGTGCTCTGTTTAAAAATCACATTAAAACCCGGGTTTCACTGCACTATGCAAAAAATCTTATGGACAGCCTGGTTGTTGCTATGGGGAACTTCTGCATACTAAACCCTCCACCACTCTTTGCGGCAACATTTTGGCAAACCCAAAATGTTTTTGTGGGATTCAGAGGGAGATGGGAATCATAGACTGTAACCCATTAGGAATCTGAAATAGTGGACAACACCTGAGATTGTAACTTGGCTTTCTTTGACCCAACTAAGCAAAACCGCAATTGTCAATAATGTTGCGAGAGTGGGTACAATTACCTTATCATTTATGTGATGCAAATATGGGGTAAACAGAAGAACAAATTGAGTCTAGCACCACCTGCCTGCATACTGGCATGGCTGAAGTTTTTGCTGGGTGTGGGTCAAGAGACTGACATGAAGCCCTTCATAGGACAAGCACCTGTATCTACATTTAAAAAAAAAAGTCCTACAGGGAAACAAAGACATGCAGATCCAGCAAATTGTGCCATCATGTGAATAAGGCAGTTTTGCTTTAAAATCTATAAATATATATTGCAGCATGAATGTGAGGCCCTGTCCTTCCCGTGGTTAATGTTCCCTCGGCACCCCATCTTCCTGGGTCGCCTGTTCCGCCTTTGCCTGTCGTTTCGCAAACCGCTTTACCTGCTACTCCCACCCTTACTATTTCATCTGCTCCAGCTGCCCTGTTCCCGAACCCTGTGAACATTCTGACTCCGCTTTCCGTTCGTCGGAAAATAACCGACTCTGTAACTAATATCTTAACTCCTCTCTACAGGTCTTTAATTGGGACCCCCGTTTCTGACTCTATACAGAGACGTAGCCAGCTTCCTGGTCCCCAGGAACGAGAAATGTTAGATTCAACAGCTCTTAGGTGGATGTCGAAAGCTGCGAAGTATGATGCACGAAGAGTGTTAGATACCTTTATGCAATGGAATGAACCAACTCAACGTTATGTTTTTGACGTGATGTGTTCTCTTGTGCGTGAGGAATGGGATGATGATGACTTAGATTCCGTCCCCTCTGATCTGAAAAATGTTCAGCAGAAATTTGCCGCAGGAATGGTGATAGGTTCAGAAGTAAGGGAAGCGATAGAACTGATTTTAGCTTATAGGGATGATTCCCCTCTTCGAGCACCAAGGGACCCTGATGGTTCACCGATTACTAGGAAAAGACGAGGTCAATATCCGATGAGGGAAGTTCCACCGATATGGCGTGATGCAGTTCAAGCTGATGCGGCTAATGGTATTGCAGCTGCTCCGGCACAGTTCCATAGAGTGTGGATACACATCCCTTGGAAGCGGGCCGAAGTATTAGCAGTAAAACAAGCGCTGCCGGACCCGCGTAAAAACCCTGCTGGTTATTATAAAGAGTTAACGCAGACAGTTCAAGCGTGTGTCATGAATTTGGCAGACATTGAAATGCTATTTGGCAATGTAGTACCACAGCCTATATGGGCCAAGATTCGGCAAGAGAACCACCCAGTCGCCCTAGGAGGTGACTGGCCAGCTATTGTAGCGGCAGATGCGCAACAAGTTGGCGGTGCTAAACCTGAGCCTCTGATTGCTTCCTTACCTGGCAGAATAATTAATCTAATGAAAACGCTGATGCCAGCGTTACGAGTTAATTGGGATAAACTATCAGCATGCAAGCAAAAGAAGGACGAAAACGTCTCTGACTTTTTCACTAGATTTGAAGAGACCTTCGTAGACCACAGTGGGCAAGATATGAGTACTGAGGGAGGTCAGAGGTTGTTTGTCGACAAGTTCGTGTTTAATTTACTACCTGAGCT
Organism: Triturus cristatus; assembly: GCF_964204655.1. Lineage (NCBI taxonomy): Eukaryota > Metazoa > Chordata > Amphibia > Caudata > Salamandridae > Triturus > Triturus cristatus. The sequence continues at coordinate 137,012,259 of NC_140591.1, read as the reverse complement.
TAGTAACAAGTTAAAGGATTCCGAAAGTGCATGGGCAGTGTCGACGACAGCACAGATACTTGCAACTGCTCAGTATTACGAGAATAGAGAGAAAGAAGAGAAGGAAAAGTCAGAAAAGAAGACAAAAGATTTGAAGACTAAAGTTCTTTTGCAACAGGCGTATCCGCCTCGCTCGAATCAGTCAGATTCACAGCAGCGACCCCAGTTTCAGCAAAAGCCACAATTCCAGCAAGGGACGTCCCAAAGGTTTAATTATGGTTTTTCCCGACAACAGTTAGCATGGAATCAGTGTGCCTATTGTAAAAAGGAGGATCGGGCAAAGAATGGAAAACTGACAAGGGGACCTGATCGAATACCGAAAACCTACGACTAATTATTGTTTGATGTCTATTTATTGTTTGTTTGGGATACCGGGTTGGGCATGAGAAATATTCGTGTAATGTTGCCTAAAGACATATTTCGTGTATTTAAGGAACAACCCACTTAATGCAATTTGAACAGTCTCGTAGATTCTGCCTCTGTGTGGTTCCTATGACTTCTGTGTCCCTGCAGTGAATAAATCTTGGTCTCTGACGCCACCATCGAGAAACCCGCGTCTCTGTTTATTTGTGCACCGAGACAGGAAGGAACTCAGGGGTCTTCGGGTGTTGTTTCCCTGACACCTCTGGACTCTTAAAAGTCCAGAACCTCAAGAGGGAGACGACTGAGCAGGCGCGAGTGGGGTTCGACCTCATGGCTACCAAGCTAGACGCTATCCATGGGTGTCTAGACCCGCTCCATGGTGTCCAACGAGCCCAGACTGACATCGCTGGAGTCATGACGCAGAGAGAAGAACACCTGTCCGCTCAGAGGGGCTCCAACGATACCAGCCATGAGCTGGCACACATGCAGAGTCTCATGGAGGACATGGTGCGGATGGAGGCGGAAAGGATGGCAGCCACCAATGCACACCAGCAAAATGTAGCTGAGATTTACCATGCCCTGCAGATCATCATTATGGCATTGCTGCCACAAGGCATGGTGATGATGAATTCTGCTGCCCCCACACCATCCATATCTCCGCCCCCTGGTGTGCCATTGCCTCACAGTGCGGCAGACGTATCCACTCCGGCACCTGATGTGTCAGTGGCACACTATGCCTCAGCCGGTACTGCAACACCCACAGGTGGGGCACAGCACACATCCGGGGATAAGGACGTGGATGGGTTAGTGATCAGGGGGCACTAGTATTCATTTCCGCCACCTGGCCTGTTTCTGTTTGGTGCCGCACATGGCCCCATGACCTTCCACTGACCCCGATACACTCCGATGTACTCTCCTTTGACAGCGACATGGACTGCCATATCCTGTTTGATGACCAATGACACGGCGGCCAGACTGCGGACTGTACCCTTCCTTTTCCGCAGTACTTGTCATCCCCAGATGGACTCTGGCTGGCCCTCCACGGGCCCATATTGTGTAGTGTGCTTGGCATTGCCCTGTACCGCTCCAGCTGTAAAACTGCACTGGATGTGCAATAAACATCCAGTAATGCCCTGCTGTGTTATGTCTTTCACCATTCATGTATGAATGTGTGAATGAATGTAGGGACAATGATTTCCTTTGCGTCGATGATGCTCATCCAGTGGGATGCCAGTCAGAGGGTGCTACATTGCATATTGTGTTCTGGGTGCCGTGGACACTACAACAGGGACACATGCATCAGTCACTTCCATGTCCAGACATGGACTGAACCACGCCCAGAGCCCATGAGTCATTGTTGCAAGCCCTGCGCTGGTGCGCCGTACGGCAGGCCAGACCGCTCCGCTGTACGGTAGGCCAGACCGCTCAGCTTACGCTCCGCTTACGCTCCGAGGGGGGACCCTCATTGCTACCCATCACAGGCGTATTCGCTGATGGTGTGCAGGTCACTGGTCTAGTTGTCAGCATGTTACAGCCACTCCCTGAGGGCAGGTTTGCTCACACACCACACCCATCCAGCACAGGCGTCACAGTCCATGTGACTCTGCCAACATAAGGGGCCGACGACATCACATTCCCCTCTGCCGGTGGTGACTGGATGGCAGATGCTTCATGGTTCTCAATCATAAAGTGCCCATGAGTTGTTGCGCACATGGTTAGTGGCACCCGAGGCCTTGCGGCCTTCACGGACCTACCACCACGTGGCACTGACTGGGTTTGCACAGGGTTAGTGGCACCCGTTGCTTTGCAGCCAAGACAGGCACCCCGCCAAGGAACGGTGACTTTGGGTGCACTGAGGTAGGGGCACCTTAAGTGCTGAGTGGGTGTGCAGCCTGCGATGATGCCCCGCCCTGGCGGTCAGGACAGCTCAGGTTTTGTGTGCCCTGCTGGACCACAGTGTAGGCCAGAACCAGCGGACAGCGCGGGCCTACCGCCACGTGGCGTCGCTTCCGGGATCCCAGAGTTAGTGGCACCTATTGGGCTGAGCGGGTGTGTAGCCTGCGATGAGGCCGGGTGCACTGGTATGTCCTCTGCCATGGACTAATCAAGACCCAGCACCAAACGTGAGACCTGGTGGCCTGCGGCGCGGGGCTGCATGGTGTGGAGGGTGCCATGTCCACGGGCCCAGGGCTTGTGGCTTGCAGAGGAACATGGTGGGACCGCCGGTGGCAGAAGGTGAGCAGTGAGGCCTGGGTGTGCATGGGCGGGCATGCTCCGATGGGCGGAGGGAGGGGCTGGGGTGCCTCTGCCTGGGTGTGCATGAGTGGGTATGCTCCGATGGGCGGCAGGAGGGGCTGGGGTGTCTCTGCCTGGGTGTGCATGGTCGGGCAGGCGATGCTGTCTTGTGCAATATTGTGTACTGTGCCAATGATGTATCTGGACTCTGTTTCAGATGACGGGTCTGTCTTAGATGTGTGACCTGGTGAATTGCAATACATACCGGCAAGTGGTTGGAGACACACCGTTGGCAGCAGGTGAGCAGTGTGGCCTGGGTGCGCAAGGGCAGCACTCTTTCTCTCTCTCTTCCTCTCTTCTTATCTCTCCCTCCCCCTCTCTTCTTATCTCTCTCTCTCCCTCTCTTCTTATCTCTCTCTCTCCCTCTCTCTCCCTCTCTTCTTATCTCTCTCTCCCCCTCTCCTCTTCTCTCTCTCTCTCCCCCTCTCTTCTTCTCTCTCTCTCCCCCTCTCTTCTTCGCTCTCTCTCTCTCCCCCCCTCTCTTCTTATCTCTCTCCCTCTCTTCCTCTCTCTCTCATTTGCTCTCACTCTGTCCTTTGATGTGCGCAGGACACACCTTCTCATCATGATTTTTGTTTTGCAGGCTGTGACCTACGGATTGTCCCGAGGGGAGCCGCCATGTGTCTTCATTTCATTTCAGTGTTCATGTTAATAAAGTTTCATTTGTTGCTTCGAAAGTGAATGTGTGATGCTCATTTATGACAGATGCATGTCACCAGTTGTGATTGTGCGACATCATGCGGATTCTTTGTACATGTTTAGGTGTAGCTGATGTGGCATGTCTTTGGTTGGGGGGATGCTGGGGAGGGGCAGTCCTGGGGGTGGTGGCGGCGGGTGTTGTTGCCATTTCGGCCCTCCGTGCTGCATGTTCAGTTGCCCGGATGCATCTGTTGTTCTTCAGGTGTGGCTGTGGGCTGGGCTCCCTTTTGTGGTGCAGGCTGTGGTCCGACTTTGCACCAGGTCAGAGCAGGTGTTATTTTCCTGGTGCTAACGCGCCTTATGCCTGTTTTGTGTTATTATCGCAGTCTGGCTGGTTGTTGTGAATGTTGAGGTGTGGTGTTGTCGCGGGTTTTGTCACGGGAACTCCTACTCTGCATCTTATTAGTGATAGTTGCGGGGATCATCTGGGGCGATGTTTTTTGCGGCTGCTATCGCGGGTAAACTGGTGCTGTGGGATGTTAACACCAGCTTGTGATTGGGGCGATAAGTTTATCGCAACGTTGGCTGTGATAAAGTGCCATTAACTCGCCGATAGATCCTTGTAAATATCCCCCATGGTGTGTAAAAGACCATTTTCCAAAACAAGCGTGAAAGGAGAATTATATCTAATGATATGCTGAGTAATAGTGTTCAAACATATATGAGAACAAACTTTAAGGATTGCAAATATTAGCAATTGAAACAAAGGTACATAAGGTTGTAGATTTACTCACATTTCTTTGACGTGAGAGGTGAACTAGTACTGTTGTGCATAGCATCAAATAATTTGCAGAATACATGGAAAAACACTGACAGCAAATGATTAGGATTGTGAATGTTGATATTTGAAACAATGTCACACAAGTTGTAGATTTGCTATTTTGTTTGTGTTTTATCAGCTTAGGAAACTATTGAATGAAAATGATATTGCCCCGAAAAGAGATTTCCCCAGAACACGCTGGAAAATTTATTTTTGTTTGAACAGACTGTTGGAAGGTGGGTTATATGGACTGGTAGGTAGGCACATAACACCAGGACCAAGACCAGCAACAGGGTACTGGGTCCTAAATAGGGTCTCTATAAATTAGTCACTTGCTCAACCCTTGGTCGCTGATACCAAGAAATAAGGCTTAATTTAAGTATGTAAAGCATTTAAAGCATGTAAAACATTTAAAAATACCAATACAATAAATAAGTAAGACACAACACACAATAAAAAGCCTACACAATTTATAGTAATAGGAAATATTTGTATGTTTAAAATGACACCAAAACCATGAAAATCCAAAAGTAGGGAACCGGAGATGTGAATTTTTAAAGAATAAACACTTTCAAGTGCTTAGAAACCAATAGCGCTACTTTTGGAGATCTGGCCATGCTTGACCAGGACAAAGTCAAAGTCTGAGGCTGACCGCAAATGTGCCTTGCTCGGATACCCCACACAGTAGGCCTAAGTCAAAATGTAACCTTCAGACTTAGAAACTTCTCTGTAGGTTTTTCCGCCAAGGGCCCTTGCTGCTTTACACCAATCAGGATTCGGGAGGGTGCTCCGGCTTGACTTTCAGGGAGCTCCCGGCCAAACTCTGGAAGTCGGACCTCCAGAGCTCTTCAGCGGGACGAATTTGGAATCTGGGCCGGGTCGCGGTTGAAGGTGCCGGTTTGGCTCTCGCGGTCGGGTCGGTCACCTCTTCCCAAACTTCTGAAGGTCCTTCTAGAAGATCTCCTGGTGGACTCCAAGTGTCCAAAACACAAATCCAAGGGTCTGTAATCTCCTAGATGGTCCTTCACATCCCACAATGCACTCGTCAAACCCTTAAAACTCCACTGGATGCTCTCCTAGAGGGGGACTCATGCTGGAGAAGGGTTAGTTAAGGTCTATTAACCTGTAGCTGCAGGGAGTCCACTCCTTATTCCTTCTTGAAGCAAGGCAAACTCTTCAGAGCTGTAGTCCTAGATAGTGCAGCAGGTGCAGTCTTCACCGGGCAGGCCCTTGGGTGCAGATCAAGATTCCGGCAGGACAATCCTCCTTCTTCTTGTTTCAGGCAGCAGAACTGAGAAGCTCTGCCCCTTTGACATATTTATTCAGTGTTCTCCGGATGACAAGCAGGGCTAACACTCCAAAGCATGACAACTTCCTCCAAAGCGTGGCATAGTCTTGTCCCAGAAAGCACTATTCTCTCAAAATCCCTCATGGCTGAAATTTCAGCAGAGCAGCAAGCCCTCACTAAACCAAACTCAGAGTATGGCTTATTTCCATAAACTCCCCCACTCACATCTGTGAATTCCTTGCTTAAGCCTTCCATCTGGCAGGAGGAGGGGGTGGCCCTGGCTGACAAGTTTGCTTGACCTGTTCTTCCATTAAAGCTGATGCTTTATGGCCCAACCACCTGCTCTGGCATTTCTTTTCCCACAGAGCTCTCCCCATCAGATAGTCCCTGCCCTACCAGACCCCCTAATCAAGGCAGCTTGGCTAATCCGCTCAGGGCTGATCAATCAGGTAAGAGTACTAAAGGCTGGATTTTTTCTGTACAGGACGTAATCAATTCAACAGTGCCAAGTTGCTGGTTTATCACTATCATTCTGTTCAGTCCTTGAATGGTCCTTTTCATCAATTCCTAGCAATAGTTATCATCCATAAAATATTGCCAAGTTAGCCTATGAGACCAGTTATCTACAATGGGGAAAATATAAGGTGCAATTTCTTCCTCACCAGAGTTTATAAAACGTCTTTTATAAAGAAACTGCTCACAATTACAGGACTCTCCACCCCTGGGACACCTGGAGCCTAATATGATGTAAAAAGTATGTTGATTAATACTTTACAGTGCCCAGAGCACCAAAGTCGACTTTGCAGGGAATTTCCTACACTGTGAAAACATATATTGGGCAGCTTTCACTCACCAGGGTTTATAAAACATCTTGTATAGGGAATCTGCTTATAGACACATGGAACACCTAAGGGAGACCTTGAAGGTACCAGTTACATGACCCCCACCACTGGAACACCTAGGGGAGACCTTGGGGGTACCTAATATCTAAAAATAAGGTACATTATCACTTTCAAAGTGCCCATGCCATTAAAGCTGAGTTTGCAGTGAATGTACTTTTAAAAGCAGTGCTGCAATACAGGGCTGCTATTAAAATGACCTCAGGCTCTCAGCAGTGTACACATGCAAGTGCAACAAAGGCTGCTGGCCTCTAAACTGCCAGGCCCTATTATATGCTATTATATGCTAGGGACTTATAGGTAGTTTTCATCCCTTGCCCTATTATCTACTCGGGACTTACAGGGTAGGTCAGGCCAATGTTAAGTGTACCCTAATACATACCTCCAGTTTTGATTTTGCTGATGTGAGGAATATGTGTGAATGAGAGTGAAGCAGCGTAGGTGTCTGGTGGGTTAGTGAAAGTCTATTCGCCTATTCAAGTATTCTCATCCTGTATCGTGTAGGGATTTGTAGGATTGTTGACATGTGGATGACAAAGGATGTAAGGGCTGATAGGAACATCTGCTGAGATGCCAGTATTGATGTGACTAAAGAGCGTGGGGCTTCAATTGCAATATTTGTGTACTCAGGTAGTCAAGGTGGGCTAACAGGGCCGTTGTCAATGCAACTAATCTCGATGGCCCGGCATGACGGCCTTAAGAAAGGGCAAAGGCATGGCTGCATGTCGGTCTTGGGATGAAGGGTAAGAGAAGGTCTGGACCACCTCGCAGTGGAGTTAAAAAGATAACGAAAGAACATTGGCCGTAGGGGAGTGGGAGTGAGCAGATGAGAGTAGGGTTCTGTCGGTATCAAAGAAGCAACTGACTGGCTCGGCAGTAGAGACTACTTTTTAGGCATATGGTGCCTTGTCTCCTGCACCTTCATCGACAGGTGTCGTGTCTCCTGCGTTCCAGCCCGAAAGGGCAACACGTGAAGGCTGGTGAGTGTATCTAAGGTTCTTTATTCTTCTTGGCAGCGCAGGCGCCTGATTTCTCCTCGTGGGTATAAGTATGTATTGACCCATGTCCCCGTTCCCAGACCGGACGTGGTGTCTGGTGTCCAGTCCCCTCCCCATCTGCCCTATGAAGGGTCCTAGTGCCCCCTGCACATGTTGTTCCGTCATCTGACATGAACAGGTGACTAGCTTATGAGGTCAGAACTAATTGGTAAACATAGTGCATGTTACTGCCATGGCTTCCTGAGCATAAAGCTGGTTGTTTATGATAAAGGTAGTGGCCTCAAGTTAAAATATTGATGCTTATTTGTAGGACTCCCTTCCATCTCAGTGAACAGGGTACTCAAATTTTCCAGAGCACATTTGGTAGTAGCTCATCCAGTCCAGATTTTTTCTTCGGTTTGTGGGATTTGCAGTTCTGATTTTATGATTGGATAAACAGGACTACGCATCCCAGAATGCAAAGTAAAGCTCTGGATGAACTTGAGAGCTCTGTGGAAGTTGATTAAAGGGGAAGCCTATAACTATGTTTAGCCATAAAGCTATTGCTTGATACAGTATTTGCATGTTTGACCTCCACTTTCAGGAGGCACGAAATCAAACAGTGCCACAACATGTTGGAATACTGAGAGTGCCCACTTAGTAATCAATCAATCAATCAGGGTTTTGTAACGTGCACTACTCACCCATTAGGGTCTCAAGGCGCTGGGGGTGAGTGTGAGCAGCTCCGCTGGGGTAATTCGAAGAGCCAGGTCTTCCGGTCCTTCCTGAATTGGTGCAGTGTCGGGCTCCATCAGAGGTGACGGGGGAGTTCAGTCCAGGTCTTGGCTGTGAGCTAGGAAAAGGATCTTCCACCTGCTCCGGTCCTGTAGAAGCATTGGACGGTAGCTAGGGAGGGGTCAGCTGAGCGGAGGTTTCTCTTCGGGGCGTGGAAGGAGATTCGGTCGTTGAGGTATTAAGGTCTGGTGTTTTAGAGGGCATTGTAGGCGTGTGTGAGCAGCTTGAAAGTTATTTTTCGTTTGGTGGGGAGCCAGTGGAGGTCGCAGAGATGTTGGGTAATGTGGTTGTGCCATGGGATATCGAGGATAAGTCTGGCTGTGGCATTCTGGACGGTCTGAAGTTTGCGGAGGAGTTTTTTTGTTGATTCCGGCATAGAGAGCGTTGCTGTAGTCCAGTCTGCTGGTGATGAGTGCGAGAGTGACGGTTTTCCTGGAGTTGGGGAGTATCCACTTGAACGTCTGGCGCAGTATGCGGAGGGTGTTGAAGCATGCAGAGGATACAGCATTGATCTGGTGATTCATGGTGAGTGATGAGTCGAGTATGATGCCGAGGTTGCGTGCATGTTCTGTTGGGATGGGTGGGTCTCCGAGGGGGGTGGGGCAATAGGTGTTGTCTCATGCATAGGGAGTGGAGCCGTGGATGAGGATGAGATGGTTTCTCTGAGTTGAGTTTCAGGCAGCTGTTCCTCATTCAGATTTTGACGGCTTTCATCCCTTCTTCGAAGTTGTGCCTGGTGATGTCAGGTTCCTATGTGAGGGAGAGGATGAGCTGGGTGTCATCAGTGTAGGAGACGATGTTGAGCCCATGGTTTCTGACAATGGTTAGCATTGAAATAATTCCTCCATTTCTGCTTTACAGATATGTTTCATTTCATCCTTCACCTACAGTAGACAGGAATTTAATTTATTCATCCACTATGTGTAGATCACATTTAAAACATATATTTCCCTGCCACTTAATCATTACATTTTATTCCTTGCCGCTGCAGAGTATTTGATTGCTTTCGAAGCAGCCACTTGATCTTACATTTATTTCTAAATTGTGGAATTTTAATTTATCGCTTGTACTCACAGCTTTAAATCGCTTGTTTTGTAATTAGTGTTTTAAAAATATGTTATTAAGTGCTATGATGCCTATTTATGTGAAAGGAGGGTATTCTTAAAAAATGACAGTCGTGATGATTAGAGTGGCAGAACACAATGAAGTGTATTCCAGACACCACTGAAACACTGCCACTCAAAAAGATATTTCAAATATTGTTTTTATCAAAGGGGTGCAACCAACAGAATATTTTCTCAAAACATTCTCTAACAACAATAAAAGTCATTCAAAAGAGGAGGCAGATCTCTTCAGTATATGTGCAACCAAATCATGAATTATTCATGCAAATTAGATATTGTGAAATTTGTCAAAACGGTGCTGCATATGGAAATAATGACGCAAAATACCTCGATGCAGTATTGTTGTGGTGCTTCACAGCTGCCAAGTAGCCCCATTTTAGGTATAACATGTTGAAGCACTCCTGGCTGCATTCTGGGATTTGTAGTTTTGATTTGACCAGTGCATGCTGGTGTTCAAACATTCCATCCTGTAACATTACCATATAGTCACATATCAGAAGAAGGGAAGGGTGCCCTATCGATGAGCGAAGTAGAGATCACAGCTAATTTCAAGCAAGTGAAAAATCCTCTTTTAAGTTCCTCAGAGAGTCTCCCTTAATATTGATGCAAACATTAATATGTGAATCCACGCTTCCAGCTTTGAGTAACTGATACTTGAATTGGTCCTCTGACTACTTAGGATTTGTCAAAGACAGAGAAGCCCATGATAATGCTGGGCGGGAAGTCCGCTTTGACGAGAAAGTCAAAAAAAGAAGGCACCTTCAATATTTGATCCTGGAAGATGCCAGAGAAGGTCTTTGACTGGGTGGGATGGTCATTGTTATGATTGGGCTTGGAGAAAATGGGCCTAAGGCCTAAACTTGTTATGGTGGTAATGACTAACTATAACAATAGCATAGTTAGAATACCCTTTAATAAATAAATAAAATAGATGTAGGTATGTGATTAAAAAAATACAAACTATGCAAAAACTGGTCAAGGGAGGAAGGGTGGGTAAAACTCATGTTTTCATCCTTTTTTATTTGTCATCATTTTTCGGTCACATTCTTCACTTTATGTTACTTTTGCTACCACTAAAAGTGTGGGCGAATATCACCTTATGTCACACGAGTGTGTGCTCTGTTTAAAAATCACATTAAAACCCGGGTTTCACTGCACTATGCAAAAAATCTTATGGACAGCCTGGTTGTTGCTATGGGGAACTTCTGCATACTAAACCCTCCACCACTCTTTGCGGCAACATTTTGGCAAACCCAAAATGTTTTTGTGGGATTCAGAGGGAGATGGGAATCATAGACTGTAACCCATTAGGAATCTGAAATAGTGGACAAGACCTGAGATTGTAACTTGGCTTTCTTTGACCCAACTAAGCAAAACCGCAATTGTCAATAATGTTGCGAGAGTGGGTACAATTACCTGATCATTTATGTGATGCAAATATGGGGTAAACAGAAGAACAAATTGAGTCTAGCACCACCTGCCTGCATACTGGCATGGCTGAAGTTTTTGCTGGGTGTGGGTCAAGAGACTGACATGAAGCCCTTCATAGGACAAGCACCTGTATCTACATTTAAAAAAAAAAGTCCTACAGGGAAACAAAGACATGCAGATCCAGCAAATTGTGCCATCATGTGAATAAGGCAGTTTTGCTTTAAAATCTATAAATATATATTGCAGCATGAATGTGAGGCCCTGAAAAAGTGCAGGGCCTGGGCAATAGTGATTTGTCTGCCCCCCTGCTCCTTTGGACGAGCCTGACCACCCTTCTCCCTCTCTTGCCTTCCTCCAATGACGGTCATTCTTCTCACATCTCCTGTTTCAATTCATTTCCTCAGTATTGTCCTTAAATTTACTCATGGTATTGCTCCTCCTATTAGTACTGGCCCCTAGATATACCTCCATAAATAAGATGTTGTCCAGAGATTTTCATTTTGCTAATCGAGACAATTTTTCTGGTTGAAATTTAAAAAAATGGCAGATGTGTTTCAGTGATGACGTAATATTCCAGGAACCATGAGACCTATGGGGCATATCTGCAACAACCGGCGATAATTATCGCTAAGCGCACTTAGCGCTAGGATAATTATCGCTAACGTGGATTTTTATCGCTGAGATAGCGTGCTATTAGCAACGCTTATCTCAAAAGCGATAAAAATCCTAGCGCTAACTGCCAAACGTGAGATTATCGCTGGAAACCCAGCGATAATCTCACGAAGTTTGGCGTTAGCTTGATGATAGGGCCTCACATACTTAGCCATGATATCCACCTTCCATAGGATATCATGGCTAAGTCAGTCCTGAAGCAGGCGTAAGGAAAGTAGCGATAACAGGGGTTATTGCTACTTTTCTTGCCACTATGCTTCATAGCGTGGGGCTTGATGATAGGAGAAATGTCGCTTAGCGACATTTCTCCAGTCATGGCAGGTCAGGAACGCCCACTTTGCATCTCATTAGAGATGCAAAGCTGAGCGTTAAGAATCTGGGCGCTAATGCAAGGTTTCACGCGATAGCGTGACCTTGCTAATTAGGCGATTTCGCCCAAAAACAGATGCAAAAGCGGCGATAATTTTATATCGCCTCGTTGCTGATATGCCCCTATATACTTCATTTTGGTGTCATAACATATGTTTTGGGAGACAAGTAGTTAATAAGAGACAGAAAATAACTCCTCAGAGCAACCCTTCCTCCATTTTCCAAAATGGTGTCTCTATAATGTGTTTTAGCCATCATATTGGTAATTTATTTTTACATTAATTTAGTTTCAGGTTTTCTGTTGATTCAAATTCATAAACATGAGCAAAAAAGGTGGTCGCAGAGGATCCTCAACTCCTGACAGAGTGTTGCTAACTACAAAGTCTGAGAACTCTTTCAACTATATAAAACATGTCATATGCCAAACTAATCCGAAAAAAAAGCTAACATCAACTGTGGCTGGACAGAAGAGAGTTTGAGATGCTGCAGAAATACAGCAAGATGAAGTTCACAAAAGATTGAAACTGATGGGGAAGAGGATCAAATATTTTACCATTGTAACAAAAATTGCTACAAGTCCTATACAATGGAAAAAAAACTGGGGAAAACGTGTCAAAGAATAGCAGAAACCAGTCAATCACAAAAAGAATCTTCTGAGAAAGCGACGACAACCAAACCTATTGACCATTCACAAGGAAGATCGATGGCTACTCCTCGTCCACCTCCAACAACTGATCGGAAAGCAGAGGATCTTCAATGTGGTTTAGCCAGAACAAAGGCCAAAGGGATTGACAAACAAACAAAGTACAGAGTATGTAAGCCCCAAAGGGCAAACATACTTTCATCTGCAGCTAGTTTTTTCTAGGATGAAGTTTACAGCTGAGTAGTTAATCTAAACAGTGAGGTGAATGCATTTGAAGCGGATTTGTATGCCCACCCGAACTGCATGCGTGCATACATTCGAAAATATGAATGTACAATTAGCTCCCCGAAGCAACGTAACCTCCAGCATTCAGTTAAGTTTGCACTCTTTGAAAAAGCAAATTAAGTTTTAAAGACACTCTTTAGTGCGGGTTACGTGCTCACACTCAGTGAGATCAGAGAAATAATAGTCAACATTGATGCAATTGTATTGATCCATAATAATGAAATTAAGATTTTTCTGGTGAGAATGTACAATGCCAGAATTCTTTTTTGTCAGTCTAACAAAAAGAACAAGCCACTTATGGTGTTCTCAGCTGATTTGACTCCTGAAGTTCTTGCTGCAAAAATACGATCTCAGGATGCAGTAAAATCAGCAGGAACCATTTTAAGAAACTTCCTGAAAGATTTAGATGTTGAACTTAATGACCAGTTTTGTGATGGGCCAGAGCTCCGCAAATGATGGAAATCAACAAGAATACCTGTTGTTGTCTTAACATTTTTTACATCATGTTTTAATATCAGCAAAGCAAAACTGTTACAAACTATGGGGCATATCTACAAGCCCCTATCGCCAACACAAAATCACTTTTCATGACTTTGTGGTGGCGATTGGGGCTTCACCTTATTTACAAGGCGGCGTTAAGCCATTAACATCGCTCTACACTGCCTTGTAAATAAGGCACCCTTTCACGCTATACCTAACATGAAAGGGGAGGGCAATGGGAGTTGCGGTGGAACATTGCTGGGGTGTCCCTTCCTGCACATAATAATTAAAAAAAATAACTTTTTGCAACTTATATGTGTGCTGCATTAAGGGATACCTTTCTGCCCATAAACAATCTTCTCCTGCAACGCAGACACCCTTTGTAGGAGGCTGGCTTAGTATATGGTGCTCACTTATGTAAGTGTTTTATAAAGAACAGGGGATTGATTCTGTTAAGGAGTACAGAGGTTGGAATCCTACAACTGTGAACAAAATGTTTTTACCTCTGACACCATGAATAGTACACACTTTAACTTAACAAGTGGATTTTTATTTTCCACTGGTTTGTAATTGAATGCACATCTATTTTCTATAGTACATCAAGACATGTTGGTCCTATGCAGCGTTTACTTAAACAAAAGAATTGGTGCTCAGTGCAATTTGAAAAAACATACATACTAAATAGACAGACTTACATGATAACACAATAACATATAAATAAATGATATGATCAACACATAACCCTTCTTGTACAATTTACAAACATCAATTTCTAGAGGTTATATGTGTCAAAAGGGAAGTCCTACGATCTTTGAACGGGAGTACGGGGACTCCTTTGAATAAGGCCCTCACGGTACAAAAGTCTTTTTTACCTCCGAGTTTAGAACCAGGGCTACAAAAACATATTATGTAGATTTCAAGTAGTGAGAGTAGGTTGACGTCAATTTTTCCTGGATTCTCTTAGGCTTGCCTCATCACGAAAAAACCAACGCGTTTCGACCTTCTGTATGGCAGTTTTTGTCTCAGAGGGCTTCATCAGGGTGGAAGTATTTGTACGAAGGACTGGAGGTATCTATTTATATAAGGGATACCATTACTATTCAGGACTGTACAAAATGTGAACAATATTTACAGGTGAGAAATTTCATTTAAAATTAGAGTATTACGTACCACTTCTGTGATTATAGGATATCAGTATTCTTAACTCTCTTGTTCGAGGAAGAATCTTTAGGCTATGGTAGAAAGACAAACGAAAAAATAGTTCGCTTATCAAAAAGTCTTTCTGCTGATCTCTTTAGAGTTTTTTTAAAAAAAGAGAGAGAGAGCAGAAGAGGAAAAAGGGGGGGGTTGTGGAAGAATTAAAGAGATGTGGCCAGAGTGACTCCGCTCGATTCTACACCCACATGTGTGTAGGGTGAAACAAATAACTAAGGGAAAGTGACAAGTGAAGAGAAACCGGAATCAAAAAAGGTAGGTTATCTGGGCTCACCAGGAAAACAGACGTTATCTGTGCCTAACAGCAATTCCATGTTATTCTTTCCTTATATCAACAAGTCCGGGTGAGTGAGACATCTAATAGGGGTGCGTACGGCACAGAACCGTATCTTCCATATATACCCAAAGGTGGTGGCCATAGTTAGCATGTATAAACCTTACCTAGAAAGCCCGCGAAACAACTTCTGCTGTGACTTTTGACGAAAGCCCCACGGCCCAGCTGCACGTGCGCCGTAGTTTTTTGGGGGGTCGTCAATGACTTCTTACAGCGAGTGAGAAATATGTCTCCTTCCGATGCTGCCTTGTTTTAATTTTTCTCTAAGCTCGGGCATTCTCGCGTTCAGACCGGAACAAGTAACCCGTGTTTCCGGGTTTTGAGACTGGGGGCGGGACGGGAGGTGGTTCTATTATGACGTGGTGCTCGTGCGTTACCATGGTGCAGGAAGCTGCACCCGTCAAAACTTTATTTGCTCAAGCTAGGGCGGGCAGGCTGAAACTGCCGTGTCTACATATAGTGTATACGAAAAAACTGAAGTTTATAAGCATACAGTGTTTAAAGAAAATGGTTTTTTTGCCAGATTTGAAAGAAACTTTGTAGAATACATTCAAAAGAACTACTCATGTTGTCACTATTCTCATAGCGGTTGCCACATACATTTAAACACTAAAGGTGGAATGCCACCAAATTTACATTTCCTTGTGGAGACATTGAATTTCACAAGTGAAAATTAAGGGTTGAGACAGAGAGGAAGTGGGGAGAAACTGAAGCGAGACTTATTCAAACCCAGTGGTTAAGCTCACTAAGTTCATTCAATCCATTATCAATAGTATTAAGGTACATAATGGTTTTAGCTTCAAATCTGGAGAGGAGAGTATCAACATTCCCTCCCTGCACATGTTTGAGCACAGTCCTTTTTATGGCATTAGGGTTATGCTGATGTTCGAGACAGTGTGTAACCATTGGTGCACTGATAGTCTTGCATCTAATTCTGGAGCGGTGTTGGGTCATTCTGGTCTTAATGGCTTGAGTAGTCTTTCCAATATATGCCTGGGGACATGGGCAGAAAGCACAGTATATCATATTGTGCGTGTTGCAATT
This sequence comes from Triturus cristatus, assembly GCF_964204655.1. Classification (NCBI taxonomy): domain Eukaryota; kingdom Metazoa; phylum Chordata; class Amphibia; order Caudata; family Salamandridae; genus Triturus; species Triturus cristatus. The sequence goes on along the minus strand of NC_140591.1, from coordinate 136,996,547 downwards.
CGTGAAGGACTCATGTTTTACAATTTTATTTCCATACATGAACATGGAACCTTCTATTGTACTTGCGCAAGAGGAGCAGTTACCACACCTTCGATGACCTTTAATGGGTGGCAGGGTAAGCATCATTCGGATCGGTTGGGTGATCTTTTTCTTAGCTGTATCGGCATGTACTAGTTTGTCTTTCAAGCTTTTGTTTTTCTTAAGTGCAAAGATTGGAAGATTTTGCAGGGGTTCCAGTGCTTTCACGGTGGACCAATTTTTTCGTACGATTTTCTTCATGTCACTGGTGCATCCTGAAAAAGTTGTGACGCACACCAGGGGTAGGTCCTCCTCTCGTTCTTTGGGTACCAATAATGTTTCCCTAGGGATATACCACGCTCTTTTCATGGCCCTCCTCAAAGGTTTTTTGGGATACTGCCTCTCAGCCAGTTTCACCATGAGGGCATTTGCATTGTCAAAATAATCCTCCTTCTTCATGCAATTGCGTTTAATTCGCAAAAACTGACTGAAGGGCAAATTCTCTCGAACATTGCGTTGGTGAAAACTGGAGAAGTGAAGTAGAGTATTTCTGTCAGTTTTTTTCTTATACAGAGTCGTGTATAGATGTCCGCCTTCATGTTTTATCAATAGATCCAAGAAGTTAATCTCGATCTTGTCATAATTGACAGTAAATTGAATGTCTCTGTTCCTGTTGTTAATCCAATTGAGAAATTCCACCAGTTGTTCTTTCGTACCGCGCCATAGCATGAACACATCATCAATATAACAGTACCACATTTTGATGTGGCCGTCATATGGATTGTTGGTGTAAATCCATCTGTCTTCAAATAATGCCATAAACATTATGGCCATTTCCGGCGCGAATGGACATCCCATTGCGGCTCCTTTAATTTGAACAAATTGGGATCCATTGAAGGTAAAGAAGTTATATTTTAAGCATATTTCCGCCATTTGTCGGATAAAAGCCGTGGGGACGTTATGAGGACGTTCACGTTTGTCCAGGAAGAATTCGATAGCCTCCAAGCCTTGTTCCTACGGGATATTCGTGTAGAGGCTGACGATGTCAAGCGTGACTAAAAATTCTTCTTGTTCTTTTTAAAATGGTTGTCCTTCCAGCAGAGTGATCGCTTGCATGGTGTCTTTGATGTAACTGACAGTATCTCTCATCTTTGTCAGCATCGCACTTCCAAGTCACTTTAACAGGAAAGGATTTACAATTGTTGCTCTTGATAATTTTGATTTTGAAGACAGATCTTCTTTGGAATATCCAGCACACATGATACTGCCAAAGGTTTTACGCAAGATAGCTCTAGTGAAAAACTTGGCACATTCTGATCAGAAAGGTGATTGGGAGCTGCACGTGAAGACTGTGGAGTCACTGATTACTGTGTTATTCTGATTTGATTGCATGAACTACCTGAGATATGGGTCCTGGTATTTGGAAAGAGTGAAGAATCTAGAGGTGGAAACACCATACCTCTACAGAAAATTAATCCAAAGACATTTTGTGGTGAAAGACAAAGATGCTTTGGCTCCAGATATGCAACTGGAACAGACAATCCAGAGATCACAGAAAAGCTCCAAGGGAATTGTTGGTCATACTTTTGAAAGTGAATATGTTGCACAATAGCAGCTAGTTTACCATGAAGTCCTTTCTATTTGCAATGTGTTCAGAGAGATGACAAATTCAAAATTAGTGGATCATCGTGAAACTCTTCCTCACCGTGAACTTGTGAGAAAGAGAGGGGAACGTTTTAATAAACATGTTGACAGCCTTCTTCATTTCATGCAGCAGCAAGGAAACCCCTTTGAAATGACTCAGCCTGAGCGACTACACAACGTTATGACCAAACAATATGTGGATAATGATATATAGGCATGTCTACTTGATGTCCTAGAACATTGATCGAAACTATACGCAGAAATGACGCAGGTGAGATTTGTATTGAAAGAGAAAAAGCTGTTTGAAATAATCACTAAAGCTAAACTTCCACACTTTGATTGCCATAGTAAGAGTTCCGTCCAACCAGCCACTACAAAACCGGTTGCAAAAAAACAACTTTCGCAAGCATCTAGAGAGATGGATCTAGCAAAACAAAGCGGTGAATTTATCAAGGACATTCTGTTGCATGATCTTCTTCCAACAAACGCATTATTTGATTGAGATGCTGCAACCAAACCAGTGAAGCACAAACTTGTACAAGTGCTTGGAAAAAAACTTTCACCTGAAGAATTCCATTTCGAAAAGGTGTCCTCAATGAAAACTGCTGTTGTTGTTGACTGTAGGTCACATTTGCAAATGGTCAAGATTTCATCCATGCAAAACTTCAGAGAGGTCGTTTAAACTGTTCTACAGATATCAAAGTTAGTGTGCACCTTGCAAGAACTGCACTTTGTCTTTGACAGTTATCTTGAATCATCTGTTAAAGAAAGCGAGAGAATCAACCAAATGTCGACACCTATACCTGTGCAATTTGATAAATTCTGGTCATCAACATCGAACAAGATGAACTTATAGGGCCCGATTCACAGAACTAATCTGAGACAATATGCTAAACTTACTACTTTTGGTATTCACAGAAGGCACTTACTACTTTTGGTATTCATAGAATGCACTTACTACTTTTGGTTAAACTTGCTACTTTTGGTTAAACTTACTACTTTTGGTATTCACAGAAGGCATTTAGTAGTAGTAAAGTTAGGAGTCCTAACTTTACTACTACTAAATGCCTTCTGACGACACTGTGAGCAAAATTGTAACAAAGCTTGGAGCTTTAACCTCTTCTGTGCCCATGACGAGATAGTCTCGTCATGGAGCACGGTTGCGCTGTGCTCATGACGAGACTATCTCGTCATGAACCCCAACCAATAATACAACGCCCGGCACAGGAGGGGGAAAGGGCGTGGCACTGAAGGGGTTAACTGCTGAACCTGTGAAGTTTCTAAAGGATTTGCAGAGGCAGAAGAAGAATGTGATTTGAAAGATGTTGAAAAATACCTTGTGCGTGTGTGGAAAACAAGTTCTGACTGTCACACATTTGACGATCTTCGGTACAGTGAGTTCAAAAGATCAGTACTGCTAAGTGATATTCACCCAGCGTTATATTCTGTGAGTGGGCACATTGAAAGAGCGTTCTACTTGATCAGAAAAAGTGTAAATGTTTTGGATCATTCATATGTAGAGAAAGATCTGTGTGAATTTGGTTGGTAAGATATCGATGGGGTGCTAAAACCTACAAATTTCCAAAGCCTCTATCTACAGCACTTACACGTACATGTACTTGCAAAACCCGTGCTAGAAAAAGATGTCCCTGTCGATAGGCTCTTTTCAAATGTTCAACATTCTGCAAATGTACCATGAGTGATTGCCCAAACAATTAAAAAAAACTGAACTATGAAAATGTGTCTAAAACAGGAGTGATAACCATTTTCATTTTTTATATAGCATTCATAAACATTGTTTGGTGTGTACATAAAAGGATTAAAAACCATTATTATTTGTTTCAATTCTATATATGTCTCTTCTTCCCCTATTATAGCCGCCATTTTGGCAAATGGCAAATGGGTTGCTCCGATCAGTTATTTTCTGTTTCTATAAGAAAAATGTTTTTACAAACATTCACAAAGGGGACGGGGTCCCTTCGAGGCCGCTTTTTATTTGTGAATGGATTACCACCTACTTAAAGTAGGTGGTAAAATGCGAATGTTTTGTGACCGCATTTCGGTCGCAAAACATTCATACGTACCGATGTGATTCGGTATTAGGAAGGGACGCCCTAAACACGCCCCTACCTAATATGTATGATAAATACGGCGCATCCCTGCCCTTTCCCTTTCGCACAGCGTAGCAAGGTGCCTTGCTGAGCTGCATGAAAGTTTGATAAATCTGCCCCTAAATGTCAGAAGCATGAGTTCCTCATTCTGATGGAGACTGACAATAGCCATGGAACAAAAGAGTGTTTATTCCCGACTCTACAGATAAGCCTGAAATGTTCTGGAGCACAAACAGCTTGCTACTCACCTATGCACGTGTCCAATGTTATGGTCACCCAGAAAGCAGCCTTTCATGAAAATAGCTTTAAGCTGCTTAAAGAAAACAGCCAGTAGGGGTGTGCATCCTCCAGGTCAGGGTCTGCATCTGGCCCCCGGAGGTACATAGAATGCCTATCTGGAGGAAATATATTAGTTGATTGCATCAAATGTTTCTTTACAACCCTGACCTGACTTAATACGGTAGGAGACATCTGCAAACCCCTCTGCCCCACCTCTTTCAGTTGGTCCTTGGAGCAGCTCCAGGTATAATTATGTTTTTGCCACATTTTCCACACAATCTATTATTTTTCTGCATAATTTGCTACTTTTAACAAAAAGATTTTTTTTTTACTCAAATAGATCAAAAGTGACTAAAAATGAAGCAACATGTGTTGCAGTGCAGTGGAAGGTCTTTTGCGAAGGGTAACTGGGCATCTTTCAGTAGGTTATTGCTGTATTGGAATGATATAGTGGTGCTAATGAGGGGAATCCTTTCCTAAGTCAGTGTTAACGTGGGTAAAATGATGAAATAATGAGCTAATACTATCGCAAAATATGTCGAATGATTTGCCTTTTATTTCCGCATAATTTAGTAATCTCTGCCACGTATTTTGGGCTTCTCCTGCTGCATAATTCCAGTTGCTCTGTTTTAAAGGAACCATCTTAAAGAAGAAAACATAATTCTTATTACTAGACCTTGCAACCCTAACAGTCGCCAACAATAAGCATTCTAGAATGTTACTTTATATGATGACGTCTACTTGGGCTTTGTAACGTGATGACATCATTAAACGAATACACCCTTCTATAGCAACTGCTTATGTGAGAGTTTTAAGAAGTCTAATATCCTGTGAGCTCTGATTCAGTTTTAATATCAAATTCTGATTATGTACAACATTTCTGTTTTCCTTTTTAAGTAGCTTTGGTTCGGTAGATGAGGAAAATGAAAAGCCTTTGTGATTCGACAACATGGCCTAAGATGCACTTCGATTTCTTTCACTTCATGTGAGCATATGATCCAGCGGCTAGCACAGCTGAGGGGGCGCCGACACCCCCTGGCTGTACACTTTGTCTTCTGTAACCTTTAACCAAATTTGGAAGGATGATCGAGGAGACTGGCCTGGCCGGATAATTAGATTTTAGAAAGGGCAGGACAGGAGGTCATCTGATTGTCTCCTAATGTGATTCCTCTAAGGAGAAAGCGTTGGATGCTCGTTTCAGTACCCGACACCAGCTGCGTGCTAGTAGTCTCTCACTTCCGCTTGTTCCACCCCCCCTACAGCCCTCCACCATGACTACCGTCTGCTGCTGAATATTGCATCACATGGCCAGTAGCTTAGCCACTGTGTCACGGGCCAAAGAAGTGCAAGGAAGGAAATGGGCCCCTGGCTGCTGTTTGAATGATAAAATACAGCACTAATCAGAGCTCAGTGGGTCCCTCAGGTCTCGGCCCCTGTGCAACTGCACCCGCTGCACCAGTGAAAACTAGGCCCCTACACATGGCTGGCCAGAGATCACAAGACTTTCCTTGTTGGCAACGAGATTCCTTCTCATCTTTGCCCAGGGGACCCGGAGAGGCCAGATGGGCTGGTTGCCTAACGGGGATCCTGGCCCATCGGTGCACATGTAGCAGTTGTCTCTGTTAGTAGATACCACATCATTCTGATCGGCCAGAATGCCCTTGTCGGGTACGTTTGTGTAAATAGCAAGACGCCCCACAACGTTTTCATACGCTCGTAATGATCACATGCAAGAGCAACACAGAACAGCAAACACTACACTGAGCCCCACACAATGGTTCCTAGAAAATGTGACTACTTAGCAATAGAAAAAGGAACACATTCAGCCTCCAGTTTAATAATTCAAAGACAGTACTGATGTGCTGATGAACACTATCCTAACACTGGGAACAAACTCACCGGAATCCAGCGAGCTGAAGGGATGAGTGGAGTGAGACGTGCAAGCGTGTTGCCACACACACAAACACCAACATACAGGATAGTGAGCGAGAGTGTGATTGTATGTCTACGTGGAATTGTGGATGTGGACTTTTAGGTGGGGACAGGACTTAGGGGCATATTGTCAAGGTCCGGCGCTAAATATTGCAAAGCGCGCTTAGCGCTTGCATATTTACCACCGGCTATCTCTGGAATTTATCACCCGGTTAGCGCGTTATCAACAACACGCATCTCCGCGGCGATAAAAATTCCAGAGATAGTGGGGATATCGCCGTTTTTCATGGTGGAAAACAGCGATATCGTAGATGATAGGGCCTGTGATCTTAGCCACACAATCCACCTCCCATGTTAGGAATGCCTTAGTCAGAAATTTAACAGACATTGAATTCCTGCGTTAAGGCATACTTAACGTGATTTTAAATATCGCTAACCCTCCTTGTCAATATGACGAAGCTGGGTTAGCGAAATTTTCCCAAGGGAGTAATGTCAGGAATGCCTCCTTTGCATCTCATTAGCGATACGATGGGAGGCGTTCTGACAAGGGCGCTATTGCCAGTAAACTGTCGCTAACAACTGTTAGCGACTGCTTGCTGATAGGGCGATAAAAATATTGCTGCTTTAGCAGCAAAAAGTGCCGCTAAAGCTGCGATATTGCCCTTGATGATATGCCCCTTAATTTGTGCCAGTGTTTGACGATGGGCGCCGCTGGCACTTATTTCATGGGGCAGAGTCTGTTTTTCCCCCTCCCACTCAAGCCTGACCTGGCCTGCATGTGCCATTATTTACAGAGCAGGAGAGACAGGAGATTCAAAATTATTTTTTAAAGAGTTATAAGCTAAAAAAAATCCAGTGTAAAGTAAAAAAAGAAATAATAATATTATGTAATAATTATCAGAAGCGAAGTGTACAACTAATTGAAAGTAATTTCGTTATCTTTTCGTTGAAATTACATTTAGATTCTATTTAAATAAAAATGTTAATATCAAATAAAACATTGTTTAATTTTTCAGATATTGTTGAACATTAAATTGTATTTGTTTATATTTGTAACTATATGCAACGATTTAATGTAACATTATTTCCTATAGGGTTTTATTTTAAGTCCCGCCCACCATTATTTTCTATGGAAGGGTGTTGCAGTATCAGTGGTTGCCTATGAGCAGCTGCAGCCCTTGCAGGTAAGAGCGGTGGGCCGGGTTTGGAGGGGGAATTTCAACAGACGATGACTAGGGAAATTAAATAAATAACTCATTTTCCCTCTTTGCCGTCTGTCAAAATCCCCCGACCCCACTGTCCACCGTTCTTACCTGCATGGGCCGTGGCTGCCCATGTCTCTCACTGGACTTACTACTGCTCCTTTTTGATGTAGTAAATGATGAATAGTGCAAACCAATAAATTTGCTCAAAAGCGTCAAATAAAACTTACGCATGTAGAACTAATCATGTGTATGTTTCGAGTCGGCCCCTCAATTGCTACATGGCTCTGGCTGAGGGAAGTCGTAAATATGTCAGACACGTTTAGCTTTGTTGGCAATGAGGAGTCTCTGTTCTACCCCCAGTTGCCTCTTACAGTGCTAGGCTCCATTGTGAATCTTGGCTTCCAGCAGTCACAAAAGTCTCCTACTTGGGGAGGAGATGTATCAAGTGCACCCTAAAGTGCCTCAGACTCTATCATAGAAGTAGCAACATTATATTCCATTAAATCAACCACAAGAGAGGTTTTTTTTTCAGCGGATACCCCGAACTCAGATATTTGACGCCGCTCTAATATGTGATAATGAAGAAAAAAGAGGCTCAGTGAAAAAAAATATTTACTTAGGACCACACAATTTAGTGAAACTGGGTTTCCATGTTTGATCCCAAAGTTTCTGGCTTCACATTGTGCAAATCAGCCACTAAATGGTATCTCTTTCTATCTCCTGTTTTACATCAAAGGTTAATGTTTTGTCTTTACTTTTGGGTGCATGAGGTTACAGTGATAGAGATCAGGGTGTGTACAATATTCCCACTACCACGGATAGAGTAATCTCACAGTTACATGCACATGCATACATCATACGCTAGGGCCCATTTTATTAACATACGCTCAACTACTCTACCAGCAATAAACCTGTGGAAGGAAAACACTCCTAAACACCCTGCATCTATATCGAGGTCGATAAGACCTGGTTTTTGTGACTGTCCCTAAGCATAGTCTATACAATATATACAACAATAATCAATAATGCAAACTAAATAATTGACAAGAAAGAATATCCAACACCATGTTTAAAATTATATTGCTTTATCTAAAATTAGTCAAGAAAATCAATCAGAGTAAATCATTTCTCATAGTTACCTATTCTAGCTAAATGTCAGAACGGGTCAGGACAAGTCTCTCGGTAAATGTCTCTCAAGACGAAGTCCCTTCAGCATCAATCCTCAGCAACGCAGGTTCGATACGCGGCAAAGGCAAAATGGCAAGTGGCAAAAGACCCTCTCTAGGCTAACATCTTATAATACTCTAAACAATAGAAAGATACATTGGGAACATAGAAAAAAAACCATAATGTCCGCCGGACTTGCTGAGCAGAGCGAGAAGGAAAGGATGTAACATTGCTACATTTGAGAATCTCCGCTCAGGAAAAATACACATAGCGAAAACTACGGAACAGGAACCAAGAAAATAAAACATGTATCACAATTATCCTGCTTCTCCTCGGCCATCGAGCCACAGTTCAGAGCTTCTTTCTAAGGCTCCTTTGTTTCCCAAGGCTGCCAAGGACACTTTCACTTCTCTTGGAGAACTCCCAAAAACTGCTGCTGTCCTCATGGAAAGTTTTTCGACAAGGACCATGGTCAGTTAGCTTCAGGACCACTTCCAGCAGGGGTCTCCCTCGTCTCAATTTTCAAATTATAATCACAGCCAGGCTCACTATTCAGCCTTCTTTCTCAGGTCAACATAGGCCTTAATAGACCATCTTAATTAAAAGAGACAGTAACAACGTTACTACAGCATAGTGATTAAACAGTGTTAACCCCACTAATACCCTTATGTGTATGCATTTATCTAGCACTTGCAACATAGAAAAGCATTAATTCAAAAGCGTTTTGTGCTAAAAAATAAACAGCACATAGCAACGTTTAAACATGAAAACACATTTAACTCGCGTGTTATTATCAGTCAGCACATTTAAGCACACTCACGTGTAACTCTCTCTTGTTAAAACAAACGGATTGATTAATATAAACGCACTTGCACAAGACAAATAATTAATTATTAATTATTAATAAATTAATACAACGAATAGACATGCCAGAGCTTCAAAAGCCCCAGAATTTTCAAACTGAAAACTCTGCTCCAGCAATCCCCCCTTTGGGGATTTTATCACCAAATAAACCCAAAAAAAAAAAATTAGTGAAAATTTAGTCCCATTTTAGGAGAAATCGGAAATGTCTTTTCCCCTTTACACAACATTAAACACCAGTCACTCTTTCATCATCCCTTTTTGTCTCTAAGTAAACACTCTCCCTCAATTCTTCTAGTTCAATTTCTTGAGGTTCTCTCTTCAACCTCTTGTTTTTCTTTTCTTTATTCAATTTCTTCCTCCCTCCCCTGTTTTTACAACACACACACACCAATCTTATTATCAATAAAGCCACAATTATACAAGACAAGGGAAACAATATTCTACCTATAATAGTACTACCTATCTTTGCAATAAAATCCTTAACAACTATCATTTTATTAGCTATTTTAGTCCATAAACTCTCAGCTTCAAGTGGTACTAATTCTTCATGCAAATCAGTAATATTTTTGATATAGACCTTTAGGTCTCTACTTTCGTCTGGAATGTAAGTGCAACAATGTTGAACTTTCAGCATTCCACATACTCCACCCTCCTTGGCCAATAGAATATCAAGGGCAAGTCGATTTTGCATAGACATGGCACGCACGGCACTTAATTCCGTATTCACCAAAAGAAACCCTCCAGCGGTATTTGTCGATAAGCGATCAACCACTGTAGACAGCTTCCGAATTCCATAAGCATTCAAAGAAATTCCCACTGCGGGAATCAAAACCCCAAAAATATCACCCACTATTTCAGACCAAGTTTCTCTCTTAAAACGCATTAGTAAGTTAACATCTTCTACATCTGTTACTTTATCTATATGAAAAATCTTTGGAAAAACTAGGCCCACATAACACGTGCCATACCAATGGTCAGGCAACTTGTAATAAGCCTTATTCCCACAAACATAATATACTCCTGGAAAAATCGTATCTTCTCCACCTCTGAAACCCCAACCTGTTGCAATGAAGTATGCATCATGGCACTCACTAGTCCCGACAAAATATGTATCATATTGGGATTTCCTTCTTGTAATACAAAGTTTACCCTTCTGTGGTGCATCTAGAGCTAAAGTTGGACTAGCCCCTTTCTTCAACTCTTTTCCCATCTCAATGTCCCAAATTGTCTCACTCACTTTATATTTTCCTGCTTTCTCATGCATGTTCAATCTCCTTTCTTCTACCATATCCAGGAAAGCTTTCTCCTCGCCTTTCAAACTGCAAGTTAAATTATTCTTAAAAATGTAATCTAATGTTAATCCTTTTTCTTCAATAAAAATCTCACCAAAAGTGTTAGCTTCTTTAGCTGGATTCAGCTCTTTGTTCATTGGCAAGTGCCCAAAAATACTATCTCTGTTAGACATCTTATAATCTACTTTCCCTAACAAATAAAAAACACTACTTAAAATACTACAGGAAATACCATATGTAGCTGGTAAATGATGATAAGTAACACCCTCTGAGACGGATGCAGGTAATTGCATACAGACGTAGCAATCCCTTACTTCCATTGTCTTTACATATTCATATAACAGTTTCGAAAAAACATTACTAGAAAAGTTATTAATTGACCTATCTTTGTGTATGTAAGCATTACTAATTCTAATTGGAACTACTTTTTGTGAATTCTTCTCTACATTTGTCACATTCTCTGTATGCATCTCAAACTCTACTTTAAAAGTAACTAATAAAACTAAAACACCCCATAGAAGCATTAATAATCCAGTACAGCAGCAGCACATCCTACACCACCTCTTAAAGAAGGCACATCTATTTCCATTATCCTCTATGTTAGCCATTTTAGTTTAGCCTCTACTACTCCACTACTGTTTGAACTTTTCAATTTCAATTCTCCAGCAATTCTTCAGCTTTCAGTTTATCCAAATGATCTCTTTGTTCACTTAATCCAAGTGAATCCTTCTTTTACTCAGTTTGGATACTTGTCATTCTTCACTTCAATTTCTTCAACATCAAATTGTATCAGATCTCCAACATCAAAATCTTCAGTACTCGACTCTTCTCCAATGTCAGTCAAGAGTACTTTCAGAATTTCACCAGTATCTTCCTCAACCACTTCTCTCAAGATCTCTTCCGGATTATCTCGAGTCACTGCTTCTTCTTTTCCTCCTTCAGACAGTGCCACATAAGACCATTCCGGTGATCTGTACTTTTGGTTGGGTCTTCTTACTCTTTTTATTTCCACTGGTTCGTTTGACTCCTTTGATTCTTCTCCTTCAGCTTTTGAACTTTGACTCGAAACTTCATTCACTTGTTCAGCTTTCGATGTATTTGCTCTTATTATTTTGTATCTCAGCCTCTTAACTCTGTTGTTAGGCCAACGATCTCCTCTTAACACCTTTTTCGGCTTTATTTCTTTATTACTTCTTTCTCCGATCCAAGTTCTCTTTCTCAGAACTCGACCCTCTGTTTGTTCATCCTCATCATCTGTTTCAAGTGCCTCTTGTTTCCGTTTTCCAGCAGCTCTCTTCTTCTCCACAGATTTTTTCACCACTGTTTGAGACTTCCCTACTCCTGTCCCTCCTCGGGTCTCCGACACGCAATCTTCTTGCTGTCTACTTGTCCCTTCACCTGGCTCATCAAGAATGTTCCCTACACCTCCTCGGGGGTCTTCCGCAATCTGTCCCTCTCTATCTTTTTCTGACCCTACTTCTTCAAGTATAATCTCAAGTGGTTCTTCAATCTCCTCCTCTTCTGATTCAGGAGTAGTCTCTGTGTGATTTCTCTTTTCTTTTCTTTTTCCTTCACTGCTGTTTGAAACTTCAGGCTCTCTTACAGAATTTGATCTCTTTTCTGATACTCGCAGTGGTTCATTCGAAGCTCTTCCTACTTCTTTCCCCACTGATTCTGTATCTTCATCATCGCTGGAATCTGACTCTTCAAAATACTCTTTACCAGTCCCTTCTTTTGGGTTTGGAACTCTCAGAGTATGACTTGCATGTACCCAGTGCTTCACTCCAGCACACTTTACTGCAGTCGTCGTAGTCAGAATAACTTGTCTTGGCCTTCCCCACCTTGGAATCAAGCAATTTCTTCTTCTGTGAACTTTTATCCTCACCCAGTCTCCTGGACTCAGATCATGGGCTTGCTTCTTCTCAAGTGTGGTAGCTTCTTCTCCAACCTGGTGAAACACAGAATGAACTGCGTCAGCCAGGCCTTTACAGTAATCCAAAATCATGTCATCAGTTATTGTCACCAACTTATTGACAGGCACGAATGCATGGCGCATAGCACGTCCCATGATTATCTCGTGCGGACTCAAACCAGTAGTTCTATCTGGAGTAGATCTCATTGTCATCAGAACTAGAGGCAAAACATCTGGCCATTTCATGCCAGTGGCTAAGCACATTTTTCCAATCCTATTCTTGATTGTGCCATTAATCTGTTCAACCACACCAGAAGCCTCTGGTCGGTATGCACAATGTAGCTTCTGCTGTATTTTCAATGCTTCACAAATCAAATCCATCAGCTCATTTTGAAAATGTCCACCTCTATCAGACTCAACTGTTACTGGAAACCCGTACCTAGGAATCAACTCCCTTAACAGTAACTTTGCCACTGTTAATCCATCATTTCTTCTAGTCGGGTAAGCTTCCACCCACCTTGAAAACAAACAGACTACCACTAGAACATACCTCAGTCTGTTTACTTGGGGCATTTCAATGAAATCAATCTGCATTCTTGTAAAAGGACCTCCTTCTCTGCCTATTGTTCCCAGACTCACCACTGTCTTTTTCCCAGTGTTAAATTGCTGACAAACTAAACACCTCTGACAGATGCTTTCTGCAATTGTCCTGAACTTTGCATTGTACCAGGTCTGCTTGAATGACCTAACCATCGCGTCCCTCCCCAAATGTCCCTGGCCATGATACATCCTTGCCATTGACGACAAGATGGAATTGGGCATCACTGGTCTGCCATCTCTGTAGACCCAAACATGGTCTGTTTCTCTTGGAGCACATCCTGCCTTAATCCAATCTTTTTTCTCTTCCTCTCCTGCCTCATCTTGCAACTGTTTCACTTCATCCCAGGTCTCTAGGACATTAGTAAACATCACAGAGAGAAAAGACATTTCCCCCTCTCTGTCCCTGTTGATGGACTGATTCGTCTTGGCACAGTATTGCGCAACATCGTTGGCATATCTGTTTCCAACCGTTATAAAATCCTCCCCTGGACCATGGGCAGCACATTTTACAACTGCTAACTCCTTAGGCAGCTGTATCGCCTCAAGCAATTTACCAATCATTTCAGCATTCTTTATTGGAGTTCCACTCGATGTCAAGAAACCTCTTTGTAGCCAAAGTTGGCCAAAATCATGCACCACTCCAAATCCATACTGACTATCAGTCAACACAGTCGTCCTCAAATCTTTCCCAATTTCGCAAGCTTTTGTCAATGCTATCAATTCAGCAACTTGCGCAGACTTCACTCCTTTCAATGGTGATGCTTCCATGACCTCTGAAACTTTGCATACCGCATATGCTGCACATAGCACACCATCATCATTTCTCAGACATGATCCATCCACAAACAACACATGATCACTCTCATTCAAGGGTAGATCTCTTATGTCTGGTCTTGGTTTTGTACAGTACTCAAGCACATCCAAACAATCATGATCATCTTCCATTTTCACACCCACATTTTCAATGTCTGGCAAAAGCGTCGCTGGATTCACATTCACACATCTCTCGAGAGTCACATTTGATGCTCCCAGTATCACTTTTTCATATTTGGTCAATCGACTATGTGACATGTACTGAGTTCTGCTTCTTGTCAAAAGAATTGCCACATTGTGAGGTACGAATACCCTTACAGGATATCCCATTATGATTCCTTCACTTTGTTCCAGACTCCTGCATGTTGCAGCCACAGATTTCAGACAACCTGGTAAACCCACAGCTACAGGGTCAAGTGTCGATGAGAAGTACGCAATAGGCCTTCTCAGTAATCCATGTTTCTGAATTAACACTGAAAGTGCACATCCATTTCTCTCACTGCAGTACAGCTCAAATTCTTTCTCATAGTCAGGCATACCCAAAGCTGGAGCCTCACACATTTTACTTTTGAGCTCTTCAAATGCTGCCATTTGTTCTGCATCTAGATCCAATGGATCCGTAATTTCACTTTTTGTCAGTTTAATCAGTGGCTTTGCTATCAGGGAAAAATTAATTATCCACTGACGACAATAACCCACCATACCCAGGAACATTCTCACTTCTCTCTGGGTCTTTGGAGCTTTCATTTCTCTGATTATTCTGATCCTGTCAGTAGTCACTTTTCTCAGACCTTTTTCAATATTGTGTCCAAGATAATGAACCTCTTTCTTGCAAAACTGTAATTTGGCTGGAGATACCTTTAACCCTCCATCCGCCAGATGATTCAGTAAAGCTATGGTATCTACTTCACAAGCTTCACGTGTCTTTGATGCCACCAGTAGGTCATCAATGTACTGCACTAGCACTGAACTCTCGGGCATGATCAAACTTTCCAACGATTTCTTCAATAACTGATTGAATATCGAAGGACTCTCCGTATACCCCTGTGGGATTCGACACCATGCTAAGATACGCTGGCCAAACCTAAATGCAAGAATCAGCTGGCTATCATGATGCAATGGAATTGAAAAGAACGCATGACACAAATCAATCACTGTATACCACTCAGCATCATGTGGAATTTGATACAGAATCACTGATGGATTTGGCACCACAATTTGATTAACTTTTCTCAAATCCTGTACGATCCTAAATTTCCCATTGGGCTTTTTTAGTCCCATTATCGGTGAATTACACGGACTACTCAGTAGTTCTCTCAGGACTCCTTGCTGAATCATTTTCTCAATTATAGGAGTTATCCCTTCAATTATTTCTGGTGTCATTTTGTATTGAGGAATGTTAGGATATGTGATTCCCTCCTTTACTGCAATTTTCACTGGATCTACATTATTCATCAATCCCACATCCTCTCCAGTAAAATCCCAAACTGTCCTTTTCACTGTGTCTCTCAGCTCTTGAGGCAAATCCTCCGGATTAAACACAGCAAATGCACCAATTAACTCACTCTCTCTATTTTCTAGAGTCACTCGGTACAAAGCATCTTCATCTGGTGTCTCAAAGGCTATTCCATCCGGTGTACAAAAAATTGTGCAGTTCATCTTGCACAACAAGTCCCTACCCAGTAGGTTCACTGGACTCGTGTCACAGACAATGAATCTATGCATGTCTGAAAATTTCCCTATTTGTACTCTTACCGGTTCAGTAAGACGTGTTTTGATTTGTGTATTGGCTACACCAACTACTTGGATTGCTTCATCCGAGAGAGGAAGATTTCTAACATCTGTTGACCTGACAGTTGATCTTGTCGCACCTGTGTCTACCAAAAAAGTAACACTCTCCTCATTTATTTTCCCATCCACAAATGGTCCTGCCTGGTCTATTTCTAGAGTTGCACCAAGTATGCACTCTTCTTCCTCTCCTCGGCACCGTCAATAATCACCCTCAGACTCACTCCCTTCACTCTTTAACAAGTACTGCTGTACTTTGTTAGAACGTCTTGGTTTGTTTACCTGCTCATCATTGTAGAATCCTGAATCCTGATTATGCTTTTGTAACCCTCTATTCTGAGGCAAGGGCGGTTTTGGCTCTTGACTCTGCTGTCTCACAACTTTCTGTTGTTGCTGCTGTTGATTATTTCCTTCGTTCTGGTTCTGCACCTGTTGATTTAAAGGTTTACTCTCATTACTCACTAATGGTGGATTAGGACACTCCGATCTCCAATGCCCCAATTGGCCAGAGTTGTGACAAGGGAACTTTTTCTTCGCTTCCTCAAGACTTCCTTTTCCTTTTCCTGCATATCTTGGTCTATTTCCTACATTATTTCCTGGATTATTCGCCTGTTCCACTAACTGTGCTTCCTGTCTCTCTGCAACTTTCACTTGTGCCCACATTGCTTTCTCTTTCAGCTTTCTTTGTTTTGCTTCAATTTCATCACTGAAGTATTTTGCATGTCTCAGGATCTCATCTACTTTCTTACTCTGCCAATCCACTGTGTGCTCACGAATTCTCTCACCAATTTCAGGTCTAAGGCCATATACAAATCTGTATACAAAGTGACTCAAATCTTTGTCACCCAAGTGTTCATCTCCACTGAATTGTTTAAATGCCAGTATCAGCCTCTCGTAAAAAGCATGAACTGATTCTTTCGCTTCCTGTTGTGTTCGATCTATCTTTACCCAGTCTGTCTCTTTTGCAGGTACTTTACTCTTCAGGTATACCATCACCTGATCATACTTTCTCATTACCTCTGGATCTGGTGCCCCTGTTCTTGGGTCTCTTGGATATTCCTCAGTAGGCCAACTCACAACTATTTTACACTCAGTCCACAAGTCTGCTGGAACAATTATATCAAACAGACTATTCAGGTCAACCCACAGCACTTTTGACAATTTCACAAACCTATCTACCTGCCTATACCACTCGACGGGCTTTTCTCTCAATCGAGGGAAATCATTCGTAAATGATAAAATATCCTGTCTAGTCCATGGAACATGTACATTTCCTCCTCCAGGTATTTCTCTCATAGGATAATTATCCACTGGTTTCTCCTTTTCTCTCACTGGAAATGCTGAATAAGTTGTTCTATCTTCAGTCTCATCTCTTTTCTTATACCACCTATCCTTCCACTTTTCAACATCACCCCATCTTCGTAATAATGCTACCATTTCCTTAATCTGTCCTGTTCTACCAGTAGCATTCAAATTTTCAATATCCTTCTCTGTAAAATCCATCCTGTAAGTTCTTTGTAAAGCTTTCACTTTATCAATGTCAACTCCCTGTTCATTTGCTATTGCTCTTAGCCTGTCATGTGTATTCCTTGCTCTCCAGGTAACACTCTTGCACATAAACATTAGTTCACCATCATGATGACTCTTCAGAATCTCTGTTGGAACTGTTCCTGTAACAAGCTCTTCTAGTTCTACACGTAACTTAGCTACATCAATTACTTGTGAATCTTTATCCTTTTTCTGTAGAACCTTCATCCAATCATTCAAATCATCAACTGTTATTTCAGCAGTTTTTCTCACTGGAACCACTCTCTTTTGCGGTTCTAAAATTGGCATCCCTGAACAACTAGCTTCACTAGCATCCAATATTTCACTACATGTGTCATGTCTTGATTGTCTCAGGTCATTTCTTTCTGCTCTTTTGCCTGAATCTCCTGAAGGACCAACTAAATTTGTCAGATTATTCCCAACATATGGAATCACTAGTCCATTCTCACCTGCTCTCTGTTTGTCAAACACAGGCATAACTGGACCTATTGTTACAGGCACCGTAACAGCTTCTAGATTTTTCGTTAACTCCCTAATCTTCTCTGTCAACTCTGTTGTAGTTCTGGCTAATTGTCTGGCATTCTCATCAAGGTAATGATCACTTCTTACCTCAGGTGTCTCATTTTCCGTCTCACTAACACAAACTGTATCTCTTATCGGAGAAACAACTGGTGTACTTTTGTCCGGTTCTGGTCTATATGGAGGTGGTCTTTTGTAAATCATGTCATTTAAGACCTCATCCTCATACTCATTAATTCCATATTTTCTTATTTCTGACTCAGGAACCCTTTCTGCTCCTCCTTCAACTGTTCTCATCGGATATAATCCCTCTGACATACTAGCATCTCGCCACCTTTTCATTCGATCATGATGAGTCTCACGATCATGTCTCCTCCCAAACATGTACCTATAGTACCCTCCAGATCTTTGTTTTTCTCTCTCATGTACTTCCTCTTCCCATTCCACTAAAGCCTCGAACTGTGTAGGTCTCGGTTTCGGGTCAAGACATAGCATCTTTTCCGTAAATTTCTCAACACGGCCAAATTAAATGAACCATGTTCTGGAAATGCTAGAACACCATCTTCTTTAGTATACCTAACCCAATTCTCCAACCATATACAGGTATGAAACCCATGTCTTGCAGCCATGAAGGATGCAGGTGTTTTCGGTGGAGGTAACAACTCGCCTTCTCTTGTTTTAACATCTTTATCCTTGCTAAACCACTTTTTAACTTTACCAAAAAATGTTTTCTTCTTCTTCTCTTCTTGATAATACATTTTAGCGTTTACAAAGAACTCTCTACTCTTTCCGTATTATTAATATACAATACGAATTTTCAACCAATTGCAGCGCGACTCACACTATCGCACCAATCCTGGAACGTCTACGTCACTAGATAGCTCTTCCAATCCTTGCGCGGCTCACACTAACGCACCAATCCTAGCGCGAGCACTATTCTGATCTGCCACCCAATCAGAGCGCGGTCTTTCTGACGTCAACAGTCGCTGCAGTTTGTCTCTTGTCTTCTGTCACTCGTCTACCCCTCCTTTACAAAATCTTTTCAGTAGACTTCGTGTCAAAATTTCTACAAAATCTATTAGTTACAACATAAAAACATCTCCATTGTCTGCTTCGCTAACCACAGAATAGTAAAAGAGAGTCTATTTCATAAGAAACCTTTCATTGACACAGTAGCACTTCTTCTACTCTGCCCTACTAACATACATTCATTAACTGTTTCCTCTAGGACTTGTCCAAAGAGTCTTACAATCAACTAAATGTACAAACATTCACGCACATTCATACAAAGGAAATATAGTACATACACACAGAATCCTGCTTCCCGAGAACAGACAATCTGCTCCACTACAGAATTATAACACACATTAACTAAGCAAGCTTTCTTTGCCCAGTTCTTCAAATAAGCTCAGAGAATACCTATTACTCCTCCCGCGATAAGCTTTAACGGAAATCCTTACGGATCCCTGGGACTTAAGACCAGAGTTTCACAGATAACCTTCACTATCATTCACACTCCTTATATACCAGAAATATCTAATAGTAACATACAACGATGTCACTGATTCCGAACCCAGACAATGTGACGCGCAACTTCAATTGTCACACGTTATTCCTTACAATTCCGTCTTTCCCGAGAGCAGCATTTACTTCCCTCTGCCCTACTACAGAACTGCTACAGCTTCCAAGTTCCAGAAGCACTACATATAACTCAACATTACGACTCCAACATATAGTATTAGTACATATACCAACATGAACCAATAATCAATAATCAATAAAAACGATCTTATCTAATCAAGACAATCATCACAAAACCATCAATCTCTGCTACCAGGAAATTGATAGAGATCAGGGTGTGTACAATATTCCCACTACCACGGATAGAGTAATCTCACAGTTACACGCACATGCATACATCATACGCTAGGGCCCATTTCATTAACATACGCTCAACTACTCTACCAGCAATAAACCTGTGGAAGGAAAACACTCCTAAACACCCTGCATCTATATCGAGGTCGATAAGACCTGGTTTTTGTGACTGTCCCTAAGCATAGTCTATACAATATATACAACAATAATCAATAATGCAAACTCAATAATTGACAAGAAAGAATATCCAACACCATGTTTAAAATTATATTGCTTTATCTAAAATTAGTCAAGAAAATCAATCAGAGTAAATCATTTCTCATAGTTACCTATTCTAGCTAAATGTCAGAACGGGTCAGGACAAGTCTCTCGGTAAATGTCTCTCAAGACGAAGTCCCTTCAGCATCAATCCTCAGCAACGCAGGTTCGATACGCGGCAAAGGCAAAATGGCAAGTGGCAAAAGACCCTCTCTAGGCTAACATCTTATAATACTCTAAACAATAGAAAGATACATTGGGAACATAGAAAAAAAACCATAATGTCCGCCGGACTTGCTGAGCAGAGCGAGAAGGAAAGGATGTAACATTGCTACATTTGAGAATCTCCGCTCAGGAAAAATACACATAGCGAAAACTACGGAACAGGAACCAAGAAAATAAAACATGTATCACAATTATCCTGCTTCTCCTCGGCCATCGAGCCACAGTTCAGAGCTTCTTTCTAAGGCTCCTTTGTTTCCCAAGGCTGCCAAGGACACTTTCACTTCTCTTGGAGAACTCCCAAAAACTGCTGCTGTCCTCATGGAAAGTTTTTCGACAAGGACCATGGTCAGTTAGCTTCAGGACCACTTCCAGCAGGGGTCTCCCTCGTCTCAATTTTCAAATTATAATCACAGCCAGGCTCACTACTCAGCCTTCTTTCTCAGGTCAACATAGGCCTTAATAGACCATCCTAATTAAAAGAGACAAAAACAACGTTACTACAGCATAGTGATTAAACAGTGTTAACCCCACTAATACCCTTATGTGTATGCATTTATCTAGCACTTGCAACATAGAAAAGCATTAATTCAAAAGCCTTTTGTGCTCAAAAATAAACAGCACATAGCAACGTTTAAACATGAAAACACATTTAACTCGCGTGTTATTATCAGTCAGCACATTTAAGCACACTCACGTGTAACTCTCTCTTGTTAAAACAAACGGATTGATTAATATAAACGCACTTGCACAAGACAAATAATTAATTATTAATTATTAATAAATTAATACAACGAATAGACATGCCAGAGCTTCAAAAGCCCCAGAATTCTCAAACTGAAAACTCTGCTCCAGCAACAGCATGTGTTCGTTTTTGGGTTCAGGGCCCAAGAGGACATTAAGCTGAGTCAGAGCCATGCATCTGGCATTAACTTGGCTCGAGCATTCAGTGACTTGCCCACCTCTATGCATAAATAAGCAGCTTTATGCACATAAGTGAGCGGTATGTCAGTCACTTTTAGTGTGCGTAGAATATTCATTTAGATTAAAAAAGTCTTAATATGAGTAGGACTAGACAGAAGGTTTTTGGGTGAGGGAGTGATGGGGCAGTGAAAGATATTGCAATGAATTAGCTGCCAACAGTGTCATTCGGGGACCTCCTCTGAGTCGAGGCTTCAGGACAGAGGTGGGTTCCAGGAGGGTGCATTTCTGTGAACACTGCCCAAAAACAAGTCGAGCAAACTAACAGAAACAAGATGAGTTAGGTTAGCCCTCAAGGTACAGTGACTATCATCACTGTGAGAGGCTGCTGGGTTTGTTCACTCTCTGCCCCCTCAATGAAGGCATCATGATGCACTGTGATGGTAGTGTCAAAGGCTGGGCCCTGTGCCTCACTTTCTGCAGCTGCCCCCTCTGCGAGGGCCTGTGGGTGCTGTGAATGTCCTTATTGTGCGAAATTGTGGGTGCCCCTTTCATTAACGACTCAGTAAAGACCTCATGGTGCAGTCACGATCCTCAGTCAGTGACAGACTTGTTTATTTAATACCATGGTGCCATCCCAATATGGTTTCAGAGAGGGACATAGCATTGAGAACGCCCTGGGTTATGGTCACTAAAGAGCTAAGATCCATCCTGGATACAGGAGGAAAGGTTGCCCTGATCCTATTGGACCTGTCTGCGGCCTTCGAAACTGTAAACCATGATATTTTGTCAACTGGCTATCTCAATTGGTGATAAAGGGCACGGCTCTCAAGCTGCTTAAATCATTCTTATCCGAAGAGTACAATTTGTGGAAATGGGAGCACACTCATCTGAGCAATTCAGACTACCATGTGGGGTACCGCAGGGCTCCTCGCTGAGCCCCACCCTTTTTAATCTCTATCTTACTCCCCTGGCTAGAATCATCAGAGACTTCAGCTTCTCAGTTGTCTCCTATGCTGACGATACTCAGCTGGTTGTTTCAGTATCCAGCAACCTTAAAGAAACAGCAGAACGCTTCAATAAGTGTATAATCCAGCTAAACCTATGGATGAGGTCCAATTGCCTAAAGCTTGATTGTGGAATAACAGAGGTTTTCCGCCTGGGTACGGACACCTCCGTCTAGTCACCCATTTGGTGGCGGACAGCTTTGGGCAACCTTCCACCTCCCATGAAATAAGAGAAAAATTTAGGCTTCATCTTTGATGATAGACTGACCTTCAAAGACCAGATCAGCACCCTCGCCTCTGCAGTCTTTCTCATCTTAAAGATGATTAGGAATATTCGCCCCTTTATACCACTTAACTTACAAAAGACACATGTGACGGCATTATCCTTGTCTAAATTGGACTATGGGAATGCCCTTTATGTAAACATCCCAAAACAATATCTGCAAAATGCATCAGTTCACCTTCTGTTGGTGGCCCGCAGCTTGACCTATTTGCACTGACTTTCAGTCGACAAAAGGATCAAATTTAAATGTATGTGTCTAGCTTTCAAGGCACTGCACGGCATCGGCTAAGAATATTTGAAGGACCGTCGGATCTGGTACGCACCGACTAGAAACCTATGGTCCTCCACCAGTATACTCTTACTCATCCCCAGAGCCAAGAGAGTGCACTTGGGCGGAATAAGCTTTATTTCAGGAACAGTCAAACTCTGGAACATATTCCCTCTAAATATAAAAAACAGCCCCAATCTATGGTCTGTTAGACAATCCCTGAAAACTTTTTATCAACTAAGTAACAACTACTCCTATCATCAGTAGCAATCTGGCATTTGTCTGGAAAGCAGCGCCAAAATTCCCATGGGCATTCAAGTGCTTTTCCAAACTTCAAATCAAATCATAAATGTTGACAGCACTCACTGTTAGAAATGGGAATTAAGTTATTGAAACCCCCCTTTCAGGAGTGTTGCAGCATTTCCAATACTTTTTCTAGAGCTTGACATTCACCTGGCCTACCCCTGACACCATATATCCCAAAAGGAACCCCTTGCGCTGAGACCAACACTCTAGAGGTCCTTCAGGCCTGCCAGTGGATTCTGAGAAGAGGCCCTTAGCAATAATCTTGCTACTCCAACAAACATTATCCCTCCCCTCACATGGGACCCTTGGCTTTGGCATTGCACTTCCATTTAAGCAGATTCTTAATTCTCTGTCACTGTGCCAGGCATTCAGGCTAGAGAACACCTGTACCTCAAAGAGTTTGGCTCAAAAAGTCTGACCCTTCTGTAGCTTCCTTAAGTAAAGTAGAGGATTAGTTCACAGGGACTTCAACAACAAAACCCACGATAGCTCTTTGTTAAAATTTTTATGGAGTTTTATATAGCGCGAAGTAGACCCGAAGGTATCAGAGCGCTTTAAATGGGCACCAGTTACGTTCCGGACAGACACATTGTTATGTCCTGATTTGGATTTTCCTTAAAGGAGCCTCATTCAGTTTCGTGTTAGCTACACGGTATTTGGTGTTCACGGTGATGCGCGCACCTTATTACAAGCGCATCAAAATTCAGATTTTCCTTTAAGAAGTCTCGTTTAGCTTCGTGTTGCTACACTGTATCTTTTGTTCACGGTGATGCGCGCACCTTAGTAAAAGCGCATCAAAGACTCCTTTTGCCCGTACAGTGCACAGTCTATGTTACGGTGATGTGCACACCAATTTTTAAAAATATTTCTACATTTAACTATTCCTTTATATCTTTCTAAGCAGCACATTTTCCCAGTTACCCAAACAACTCGGTGATGTGCACACCTTTACCGTCCTGGTGCTTTTAAATATTTTTTTTTGGAGCAACTGTTTGAGCAAATCATCTAGCTCCTGGCCATTGTTTTTATATACTTATTGTTAACAAATTTTATTATTCCTTGATTTTGGATATTGCCTTCAGCCATTCTTTAACATGACGAGCCAAAGTTATTCTATTCAGCCTCCTCAAGCATTTTGGCCCGCCGGTTCTGAACCATGCATGAAGTGGTCACAATGGAAGGCATATTTTCTCAACTTTATTGACACCATTGATGAACATGGGAAAATGACACCACAGAGGAAGAAGAAACTTTTGTTGCATTCCGTTGGGCCAGGGGGGTTAAAAGCCTATGAGGAAATGACTAAAGCTTTAGGGGGCGGTGATGCAAATGTATTTGATGCAATTGTTAATGACTTTGATACATATTTTGCACCTAAAGTCTGTATTGGAATTCTAAGATTTAAATTCTTTCAAAGGAAACGGGAGGCCACGGAAACAATAGATGAGTATGTTTCAGCTCTGAGGAAACTTGCAGATGACTGTAAGTTTGATCATTTAGTGGATCAATTCATCAGAGATCAGGTAGTAATGCATAACAAAGATCCTGCTGTCCAAGACAGATTATGGATTAACGGTGATGCTGAGTTAAAAGACATCCTAAGCATAGTGAGAAAAGCTGAAATGTCTAGTCGTAGTGCTAAGTTACTCAAACGTGATGCTGCTATTGCGGAGAGTTCTGCAGAAGTTGTTAGCAAAATTAAAACGAATTCGCTCCATTCTAAATCTAATAACTCTGCCAAAATTAAGAATGATACTTCTGTTAAAAAGGAGGAGTACAACCGGGGTAGTAATTTTAGATGTTACCGATGTGATAGTCCTTCACATTTAGCTTCAAGTAGAACATGTCCTGCTTTAAAGCAACGATGCTCGAATTGTGGTATTGTGGGCCATTTTACTAAAGTTTGCAATAGGAAAAAGAAAGAGAAGGTTAAATGTCTTGATGAGGTTGATTATGACTCTAGTGAATGTGAGGACAATATTAAAAAAATTACTATTAGTGACTCTAGGTGTTCACAAAATATGGATTCTAAGGAGCTATTCATTTGGAACATTTATGATAACAACGATAAAGTTCTTAAAAAACCATTATGTAACATGCTCATAGGTGGTATTTCCGTACAAATGTATGCGGATTCAGGCTCACCGTATACGATAGTAGATGAAGAGACTTGGAAATCTCTTTTTGCAAAACGTTTAGGCAATAAACTCCTAGAACCTGACATTCAACCAGTTGGGTTTTCAGGTGAAAAAATTGACATGGTTGGGTACAGGTCATTACTGTTTGTCTTTAAGAATCGACAGACTACTAGCAAATTGTACGTTGCTAAGAAGGGACCGTCTGTGTTAGGTTGGAAAGATCAAGCGAAACTGGATATTATGCTCAACCCTAACAGTCCAGACCCGGTTATGGTACTTAATGATGATAATTTGTTTTGTAAAGGGTTGCTTGAGAAATTTCCAAAGGTCTTTAATGGCAGTATAGGGAACCTGATTGATTTCGAACATCGCATCATATTAAGAAAAGATGCTTGTCCGAAAATCCATAAAGTGAGGCAGATTCCCGTCCTTCTCAGAGATGATGTGGAGAAAGAATTAGAGAAGTTAGTCAAGGCGGACATTATTGAGCGTATTGAATCTGCCGAATGGATTTCTCCGATTGTGGTGGCAAGACGTAGCAATGGTAAATTAAGATTGTGTGTAGACCTGAGACACCTTAATAACAATATCATTGTAGATAAATTTCCTCTTCCCAAGATTTCGGAAATGTTGTCCTTGGTAAAAAAAGCAGAATGGTTTTCCACCATAGATCTTTCTGCCGCTTACCATCAGATTTCCCTCGCTTTAGAGAGTAAAGCATTGACAGCTTTTATCACCCCTTTTGGGTGTTTTCAGTACAAAAGGCTTCCTTTTGGGTTAGCCTCTGCTGCGCTATTTTTCAAAGGCTGATGTATCACTTGTTTGGTCAAATCAAAAATGTAAGATGCTTTCAGGACGACATTCTTGTGTTTGGAGCCAATAGGGAAGAACATGATAGAATTCTTGATGAGGTCTTTACTATTTTGGAGTCCAAGGGAATGACAGTCGAGCATTCCAAGTGTAAATTTGCAGTGAAATCTATCACTTACTTAGGTCACACCATTAGTAAAGAGGGTATTTCTCCTAAACGTTCCCTAATAGAGGCCATTCGGGATGCACCAAACCCCACAAACAAAGATGAAATTCGGTCTTTTCTAGGTTTAGCTGAATTTTATTCAAGGTTTGTAAGGAATTTTTCTGCAAGAATGTTCTCTATTAGACAACTTCTCAAGAAAAATGTACGGTTTGTATGGAGTAAAGAATGCCAGTCTGAATTTGATTGTATCAAACGAGCCATTATAGAGGCCCCAGCTCTGAAGGGGTTTGACCCTGATTTAGACAATATTGTTACAGTAGACGCTAGTAGTAAGGGTTTGGGTGGCGTTTTGTCTCAAATGGGACCAGAAGGGAATGAGAACATTGTTGGTTATGCTTCTCGTGCTTTGTCTCCTTCTGAAGAGAAATTTTCTGTTATTGAGAAAGAGACCCTTGCATGTGTTTGGGCAATGGATCATTTTCGATCTTTCATTTGGGGAAGGTCCTGTTTGATACGTACTGACCATAAGCCCCTGGTCAAACTTTTGACAACGGAAGGGATGTTGAATGCCTCGTCTAGAATTGCTAGATTGTCATTGAGGTTACAGGATTACATTTATCAGATCGTTTATGTTCCTGGGAAAAAGAACGTCGTTGCGGACTTCTTGTCGAGACTACCCATTGAAATGCATGAGTGTGATTCTTATGACTCGGATGATGAACAAGTTGCCTTGATTCACAATCAAGGGTTGTCCAATTTTGATGAGATTGAATGGTCTAATAATTATAGATTGGATGACACTTTGCAGAAGTTAATCATTTTCATTAATAAGGGTTGGCCTTGTAAAGATAAGCTTCCTGATGCATTTAAACCTTTTTGGGAAGTAAGGCATGAGCTTTCTGTCACCAAGGGGTACATTTTTAGAGGTGACAAAGTTATTCCTCCTCTTTCAATGAGAATGAAAGTAGTTAAGCTTTGCCATGAGGAGCACAGTGGCATTATCAAAACCAAACAGAGGGTCAAGCAATGGTTTTGGTGGCCTGGTATTGATGTTGTTGTTGAGAGGATTGTGCGTGAGTGTGTACCTTGCTGTATGTCGGACAAATCTTTAGTCACCTTAAGGCCAAAATTAGGTGAGTCCTTCATTCCTGAAAAACCATGGCATACCATTGCAATTGACATCATGGGTCCAGTTGGAAGCGAGAAAAAATACATTATAGCACTCATTGACATTTTTTCCAGGTGGCCTGTAATCAAAGTGGTTGATAAAGCTGACTCTCATGAGGTTTTGAAATTTATGGATAGAACCTTCATTGAAGAGGGTTTACCTGTTCAGGTTATTTCCGATAATGGAGTTCAATTCATGTCCAACTTAACTCAAGAATATTTTAAGAGAGCTGGCATTAGACATAGGACGACTTCGCTTTACAACCCTTCTGGTAACGGCATGATTGAAAGGTTCAATAGAGTTCTTAAAAACTCTATTCAAATGGCTGTTCAGAACAGTTGTGACTGGGAGGTGCAAATGTTTAAGACCTTGTGGATGTATAGAACTACACCCCATGAATCTTTGGAGGTTACACCGTTTGAAATTATGAGGGGTCGAAGTCCTAGAACTAAATACAATCCTGAATGGTTACTAGAAAGTTCTTCGACTGCTTTACCTTTTGATGTTGTTAGATCCAGAATTGTTAATAAATGTAACATGCATCATGAAGTGTACAACAAGAAACACAATACTAGGGAGGTCTGTATAAAAGTTGGTTCTTGGGTCAGGGTCAAGAAGCCTTGGAAAACTAGCAAAGGGGAAAGTCAGTATTTTAAACCTTTGCAGGTTAAGAAGGTTTTAAGGAATGCGGTCCAATTGTCAGATGGGAAGGTTTGGAACTTTAAAAGAATTGCTGTTTTTCGTCCTCCTCCTAATTTTCATAACCAAACTTCCCCATTGGTAATCAACCGATCACATGATTCCCATTCTGAGTGGGATATTACTTCAGAGGGGGATGGGAAGGTGATTGATTCTACTTCTACCTGTGTTAACGTTGATCAAGATTGTATTAATAATGACATGGGTATTCCGAGTGGAAGTGGAAATGAAGAATCATCTCCTTGTGTTCAGCAAAGCGATGTAGAATCGTCTTCTGGTGGGGTTCATGAGGAAAATCAGCCTGAGGAACCAAGTTGTAGTACCAAACGTACTCGTTCTAAACCAAAATGGATGTCTGATTATTTTTGTGATATTGCATTTTAGTTCTTTTTGTTTTGTTGTTGTCATATTGCTAATTGTTTATTATTGTATAAGGGGAAGATGTGTTATGTCCTGAGGTATTATTTATTTATTAGTTGTCTCGTGCTGTATCTCGTGGGATTGTCCACGAGAGGGGGTAGATTCTAGAGTGTGGGGGAGTTAGTTCGTTTGCCAAGGAGAGAGCGGAGGCGTTACTCTGCTGATGCTGTATTACGATAATAAATACTTGTAAAGGATTCCTGTCTCCGACCCTGACTTTACACACATTCATTTTTGTTTTTAGACTCTTAAGGTAAAGTTTGCTTTGGGGAAGGAAGGGCTGGCTGCTGCTGGAACATCGGTGCCACTTGGTGGAAAGCTTCGAGACTCTGACGGACACTCTATGCGCTGGAATCAAAATGTAAGCTAGATAACTCTGACAATGTTGGAAATGGTAGTGGTCATTTTGAAGTTCAAGTATAAGTTTCTTTATGGCTCAGAGTGTCGATGCTTTGCAATTGAGATACATTGTTGGTGCAGCCAGCAGTAGGATCTTGCTACTATAACATGTGAAACCTTGGTGATTGTTAGTTCCCGTATGAAAGAATGTTTGGAAGCTGATGCTGAATACAGAGAAGTATTTTAAGGATAAAGGGCCTGATTTATATCTTGGCAGATTGGATAATCTGTCACAAACATGACTGACATCCCGTCTGCCATATTACATCCTATGGCACTTGTAAAATGGCGGATTGATTATCCATCTCGCTTGTGATGGAGTATCACATCTGCCAAGATCCAAATCAGGCCCAAAGTTTGGGTTTGTGAAAATAATATAATTGAAAACAGTTTGAAGTACTGATTCTGAGTTCACTTTAATCAATTTAGAACTATATTTTTGTTGCACATATTTGGGTTGTCTATTATGTGAGTGAACGGAATTGATCCTCTTCAGCTTTATAAGAATTTTGAAATATTCACAATGTTTATATTGTGTTTAAGGTAGTGGTATGTGATTAAGGAAGTGCACGAGGGACAGTCAGAAACAGAAGCGAGGAGGCCGTATGGGATCTAGACTGCGCTATTTATTGAGGATAAGTGCCACAGTAAAGTCGGGATGAAGGATAAACAAAAGCAGGTCTGTTGGTTCAGCACAGACAAAAGGAAAAAATAAAGGAAAGGAGTAAAGCACAGTCCTGACAGGTTCTAACAGGGCAAAATCAGGGTGGAGGGTAAACGAAAGCAGTTCTGTTGGTTCCTCAGACAAAGGGAGTAAAGTGCAGTCTTGACTGGTTGCAACAGGGGTTCGTAGTTCTGCCCGTCAAAAGGCGTCCTCAGCGCTTCAAAAGGGGTCTGGGCGGTCCCGAAGTTCCAACTTCAAAACAAACAAAATAAGAACAGAAAAGTAGCGGTCAGTTCTCAAGCTCCATTCGACCACGACCACTTTCACCATACCACGTGAGGGACTGGCAACAAGGAGTGAGGGGACAAAAAGGAACAAAGTGGAAAAGGGAAACCACCAGGAGAAAAGAAGATCAGTTGTCCGGTATCCCTCTCAGCAGGTGACCGGAAATAGTGCAGTCTATCAAAATATCCTAGTGCGATCTTGATAGCCGGGGTATGAGCATGCACTTTGTGAGGCCAGGAAGTTCAGGGAATCGTTGTGGAAGAAACCCCTTGCTATCCCGCTCCCACCTCACCCCCTGCCCAGGGTGCCTACCGCTTTCTGCCGCAACTCTCCTGAGTAGTGGTGGATCGCACGTCTTCTCCAGGGTCCACCAGTCTTCGGACCACTCTTCAGGATTCTCCTGGTCCCCGTCTTTGATGTCTTCCGGTCGGGTCTCGACGATGGTCTCTGCACTCGTCTCCGCGTCCTTCTCCGTATCGCCGGCACTCACTTTGCTCTCCCGCTCTCTCCATCTCCCGGTAGCTGGTGACTATGTTACGCCTTCTTCCTCTCTTTTCTGCTGAAGCTGCCTCCCTTCCGGCATCCCTGATTGGACGTCCCGATGTTCTGCTCCACCTCCCCAAGGGCCAATTGCTTCCGGGTCACCTACTCCGGGCTGTGAAACCAAAGAAAAGTCCTTCATTACTGTTGGTGTCCCTGCCCGGTTTTCGCTGTGTTTCTCCTCCTGTCTCTCACGGTAAGGTACCCATAAGGGTATTACCGAGGGGGTTTTACGGGTGGTGGCAATGTTCCCAGGTGTTTCCAAACAGGAAGTGATTAGTCAAACTTTAGAGTATATCAGAACCAAATAGAATGTACTCACAAAACAGGAGGTAGCTACGATTGATTACAGAGATTTTCATTTATTTTCCAGTTTCAGGAATGTTAACTTCCCACTAAAAACACTTAGGGGCATATACATCAACATTAGCATTTGCGATTCCTTATTAGCGAAAAATAAGGATTCGCTAATAAGGAATAGCAAAAGGCTATGCATGTAGGAATCGCTATTCAAATAGCGATTCCTTAACTTTCCTTAATTGCTACTAGCAAATAGCGAGTAGCAATTAAGGAATGCCGTCCCAATCATTCCTATGGGCCTCCAGGCCCATAGGAATGATTCGGAGATTG
This sequence comes from Triturus cristatus, assembly GCF_964204655.1. Lineage (NCBI taxonomy): Eukaryota > Metazoa > Chordata > Amphibia > Caudata > Salamandridae > Triturus > Triturus cristatus. The sequence continues at coordinate 136,965,796 of NC_140591.1, read as the reverse complement.
CATGAGCAAATAGCGAGTACCAGTAGGTTCTCGCTAATTGCTCATGCAATTTCAAGGGTGCAAGGGTGTCAAAATGACACCCTATAGCACCCCTGAAAATGATATGTGCACATATGTTGCACACACACATGCTCTAAGGGCATGTGTGTGCGCAACATGAAACTTTGAAAAATGCACAAAAGTGCATTTTTCAAAGTTTTTGCAAATTACCATGCAGTTCATCTTCATGGTAATTTGCTCCCCCTATTAGCGAAATCGCTAATTTTTTAACTTTGATGCATTGCATTTAAGGAATCTCACTTTGGGATTCCTTAAATGCAATCGCTATTTAAGGAATCGGTATTTAAGGAATCCCTATTTAAGGAATCGGTATTTAAGGAATCCCTATTTAAAGAATCGCTATTTAAGGATTCCTTAAATAGCGATTTCTGCTTTTGGGTTGATGCATTGGGATTGGGTATTTTTAACTTAATACCGGGAGCTATTAGCGAATCGGTATTTTACCGACTGGATTTTGGGTTGATGCATGAGGCTGTTAGGGCCTTATTCATAAAGGTAAACTTACACTTTTGTGTAAGTTTATGTTTTTTTTGGTATTCACAAACAACGAGTTAAACGTGCGCTTACCACTGTGGAGAATCCGCAATTGGGGTGAAGAACTACACGCATAAAATATAGGGCAGGTCTGTCTTTTTGTTTGAGGAGTTATCTGTAATGTAATGTAAATGTAATAATGTAACTGGGTGTTTTCCTATGGAACACCCAGCCTTGCCATTGTGGAAATAGCTTTTGGGGTATTTTCACTGTAAGGACATGTTTAACATTAAACCTTTACAGGCCCTATTTTTAAATGCCATCTGCATTGCCTTATGGGCAATAATGCCTACTTAGGGGTGACCTATAAATATTAAAAAAGGAACAGTTTGACCTGTTTAAATGGGTTATTTTGACAGGTCACATTTGCAGTTTGATCCTGCAACAGCCAGGCTACAAATGGTATGCCTGCAGTCATGTTTGCACTGTCACTGTAGTGGGTGGTACAGTGGTAGGCCTGCAGTCATGTTTGCACTGTCACTGTAGTGGGTGGTACAGTGGGTGCTGCAGTCAGTCCACTTGTGACACTTTGTTCCATACACTAGGGACTTATAGGTATATTAAATATGTTATTTAATGATATGCAAATATCATGATGTTGAAAGGGGAAGCACGGGTACCTTATGACTGGTTAGCAAGGGTAACATGCACAGAGTTCTAATGCCCGCAAAACAGTCAAGGCAAAATTCAGGGGGTACACCATGCAAATGATGGAAATTTCCAACATTTACAATCTAAAATCAATGATATCGAGGGCTGCTCTGGCCTGTGTGTGTCCTCTCTGGACTTGGCTCCAACCTGGCAATTTTTGGCCACTGGCAAAATAAGACAGAAGCAATAGCAGTGAGTTGTAGTTCTCATAGGTAATAGCCTGCATTTATTTTCGGGGGCATGCAGGGCCAAAGTTCTGAGTACTAAGATTTTGTGCATCAGCAAACCAGGAGCCAAAGAAGAATAGGCAGTGCTCAAGACCTTAGTACTCAGGACTTTGGCCATGTAGGTTCAACAAAATATAATCAGACTCTTAGCTATGAAAACTAGAACTCACGGCTTTTCTCTTATTTTGCCAAACTAAGCCAGAGCAGGAATACAATTTAATATGTCAGTGGGGCCCCAGTTCAAAAGGAGCAGGATAGTCTTAACTGGTGGGATGCTTCCCTGCTAGGGAAGAGGTAACAAGGGATCCATAACCTTTGATCTCTAGTCTCCTTAGATCACGTCAATAACAGGAAGGTATAGTATAATCATAGGCGTGATAGATTCTAAATGTCCTAGTGTACTGCAAGTTTATGGGCAGGTAAGTCTGAGGAACAGATCCATAAAAGCACTGAAATAATACAACAGATAATTTCTCCCCCCAAGAGACTGTATATCATGTCATGTTGTGTGATCATGTACAGTAGGATCCTTATGGTCCTAGGCGGACTCCGTAAAAAGTTACATAACCATTGGGAGGTATTTGGGTATGTATGGGTGTGGGCAATAAAGTCTATGACACAGTACATGCAGGTAGCGGTTGCTTCTCGAAGAATAAAGACGTGTATTACAGAGCTCCATGTGTGGCATAGTAATTTTGCATGCTCCAGAGCTCGGGTGGTTGCTAAAGCATCTTTGGCATAATGTTGTGTCTTTTCACAAGAGACAGAATGTTTTTTTAAAATATATGACGTTACAACGCAAACAATTACAACGCATGCTTTTACAACACGGTTTTTACATCGCAACTACCATGGCATCACATGATTTTACAACGCATGCCATTACAATGCATTTTTAAAAACTACCATTACAACGCATTCCATTAAAACGCATACCATTACAACATATACCATTACAACGCATAATACTTTTAGGGCAACAGTAGTGTAAGTGTTGGATAGTGTAGGGATAAAAATTACTATTACCACTCCAGTGAGTGCAACAGTAGGGTAAGTGTTGGATAGTGTAGGGATAAAAATTACTATTACCACTCCAGTGAGTGCAACAGTATGGTAAGTGTTGGAGAGTGTAGGGTTAACAATTACTATTCCCACTCCAGTAAGTGCAACAGTAGGGAAAGGGTTGGATAGTGTAGGGGTAAAAAGTACTATTCCCATCCACCCCAAAACCAATACCCACCCTAAAAGTAAAAAATCTCTATTGCTTACCTTATAATGCGTTGTAATGGCATGCATTGTAATGGTATGAGTTGTAATGGCAGGCGTTGGAGTGTCATGCGTTGTAATGGCATGCGTTGCAATGACATGTGTTGTAATGGCATGCGATGTAAGGCAGTTGCGTTGTAACAGCTGCGTTGTAAAAGCAGTGCAATGTAATGACTGCGTTGTAATGGATGTTTCCCTTTTGTTTTAGGTAGAAAGAGAGATCCAGCTCCTAAGTTATGAACTAATAGGTAGTAATATAGGAATAAAATGTTTAATTGTGATCAAACATTTTAAGGTATTTATGTGATTTTTTGCGCGGAAGCAGCAGGCATAATGTATATATTTATTTTCGGGAACCAAATGGCATCAATTCCAGAAGTATCCTTACTACTGGGACAGATATGTTAGGATTACAGTGCTTGTACTTTTACAGTTTTGTACCAACCTTTAGAGCGCCCAAGTGATGCAAAATGATGTTTTTACCCTGGTCATGTAACACAAGTGTATGTTTTTTTTTACTTTTCCGATGGTGAAAACGTTGGTGCGTAAGTGCAATGTATGTAATAAGTCCCTTATGTTCACCAGCCTATAGAATGTCTTTAGTGATGACGGCGATGGAACGAGTAGCATGAACCAAATAAAAGAAAGAAAGGAGAACTGCACTGGAATAATATGCCATCATTTTATTTCTGCAACTTGGAAGTATTGCATTCACACCAAACTCCCATTTGTATGTATTATCATTTATTGCACCTACTTAACATGTGCAGGTCAATGTGAATGATTCATGAGTATACTTTAGCGCGCAATCATCATCGTGCTCGAAAATAAGGCTTCACTTTACCAAAGGTGTTTCTTGAGCCAACGAACGCTACTTCACTGTTTACACATCGGCCATAATAGATACTGATTCAAATGAAGGAGTTCCTCTAAGAGTGCTCAGCACATGTAAGCCTCCGTGCCTTCTGCGGTGGCGCGGACCTGGTTTAGATTTCCTCCCACCCCCCAGCCCCCGAGGGATGTCATCCTTCAATCCATCCTGAGTCCTGGGAATGTTATCACTTATCATCCCAGGGACTGATGGACCTGGGCCGAAATTGAAAACAGGTTTATGGAGGCTGTGAGTAGAAGTGTTAATCGGATCAGCTACCAATCCAACATAGGGTATCTCTGGAAAAGGTGCTGTTATTGGGGAGGCCAGTGTAGCAATCTCTGAGCAGAGGCTGTCTGGAGCAGATATCCTTGTTGAGTGAACAAATGCAATAAGTCTGAAATCTATAGCTGTGACCAAAGAAGCTGAGATGACTTTTCTGTCACACTCAAGAGCAGGATTCTTACTGATGGTCAGCATTTCAGCATAGACACTGGATCCAGTTCCTAAACCCGCTTCGGATCCCCATGTTTTAATGTAATATCAGCCACTGTGTTGCTCAGATGTAGTATCTACTAATCTGGGAACATTACTGAGCATATCTCGCAGCTCAATCGTGACCTGAAAGCAGTGATATGCAGGTTGTTCTGTGGACATACTGAGCACTAGCTTGTGTGATTCTGGACACATTTTAGAGAGCCCTCATGGCCCTCATGAAAGTGCCTAGTCTTCACTATTAAAGGGACATGGGGGCATATTTAGAAGCTGGCGATAAAAAATTATCGCCGCTTTTGAGGCCGTTTTCGGCCGAAAAGCGGCGATAATTTTATTGCCTAATTAGCAAGGCCACGCTAACGCGTGAAACCTTGCTTTAGCATGGGGATTCCTAACGCCCAGCTTTGCATCTCTAATGAGATGCAAAGTGGGCGTTCCTGACCTGACATGACAGGAGAAATGTCGCTAAGCGACATTTCTCCGATCATCAAGCCCCACGCTATGAAGCATAGCATCAGGAAAAGTAGCGATAATCCCTGTTATCGCTACTTTCCTTACGCCTGCTTCAGCACTGACTGATCCATGATATCCTATGGAAGGTGGATATCATGGCTAAGTTTGTGAGTCCCTATCATCAAGCTAACAACACACTATATGAGATTATCGCTGGGTTTCCAGCGATAATCTCACGTTAGGCAGTTAGCGTGAGGATTTTTATCGCTGAGGAGATAAGCGTTGTTAATAGCACGCTATCTCAGCGATAAAAATCCACGTTACCCGGCGATAATTATCCTCAAGCTAAGAGCGCTGAGCGATAATTATCGCCGGTTGTTGCTGATATGCCCCATAGTTTCCTTCCAGACCTCATAAACATTTGTTCCGGGATCTTCAGGACTGTCAATGGTACCCATAAAGGACTGTTCCAGGCAAATCCCGGGGGACCCATATTGGCAATTGTCGATGCTGGCAACTGTAATTTCTGGTCTTTTGACTTATTAGGCATTCATTATTTATTTTATTTTTACAGATTGCGATACTGTTTATTGAACAAGTCAGTGGTACGCATGTTTTACACAAAGGTTCATTCGACAGATGTAAACAATCAGGACTAACACAACCAAAAGAAGGTTTTAGGAAGAATTTTCCTGAAATGTGTACCATTAGTACTTGGAATCTGCGTAGAAATTTGCACAAAATACAAAGGCTTTATATTGTGTTAGAGGAGAGGCGGACATTGTCAAATGTTCTCTAATACAGCTCACTTCATATAAAAGTACTTCTGTTTATGGACATGAATGCATCTGGGCATCACTTTGTCAGGCTAAAGTTCTGTGTTCCTCTTCTCACCATCTTATGTCTGCTGTCTCTAAAACTTTTTGCTAGCTTCAGATGTCATATTCTGATTTGTTTCTTTGCTACCAGGAATAACTTAAGACATAAGCTTTCTTACTTTAAACGAAAGTTTAAAAGGAAGACATTTTGGATTTCCCAATCCTTTTATCAGTAACACAGCTATATCTGAATCTGATGAAAGGAATGCTTGGAAGGGGACTCAAGGCCACATTTATGAGGTTTGTGCTCCAGGGCAGCACAGCAAGTCACCTTGCTGTGCTGCGTCACAGAGAAGGGGCAGGAATGTGACGTATTTATCCAAATATGGTGCATTCCTGCCCTTTTTCCCTGCGCTGGCACCGTTTTGGCAGCCTAGCACCAACGCAGGCACCATTGCACCACGGTGCAAGGGTGTCTGTGTTGTAGGCAGAATTGTTTTTGGGACATATTCCTGCACTAAAACAATCCTGAGAGACTTTTCCCTCAATATTTCTTTTTTTTTTTAGTTTTATATAGCGCGAACTAGACCCGAAGATATCGGGTATCAGAGCGCTTTACATGAGCACCAGTTTCATGACACAAGGACACATTCATTTTTATTAGGCACAAGGAGATTAAATGATTTGCAGGATGTTGAGCATCATTGCCGAAATTCAAACCCGGTTCCCCTGCTTTGAGGTCGACCGCTCTAGCGGTAAGGCTACATCTTCTCCCCTATATATGTGTGCTGCTTAATGCAGCACACATACAAAAGGAAAATACGAGGAGAAATAAACATATTTCTCCTCGTAATGCCTCTCCTGAGAGGCGTTATTTTTTTGGCACATTCCCAGGTTTATAAATCTGGAAATGTGTCAAAACCCATGGAACACCTCCCTTGGACAGAGTAATGCAACACAGTGATTTGTGCTTTGTTGCATTAATCCAGATTTTTTAAGCCATTCAAAGCCTTGTAAAGTGGCTTTGCGTGGCTTCAAAAATATGACATAGGTTTGCATCACACTTGCACCACGTTGTGTGGTACAAGAGCGTCACAAACCAGGTCATAAATATGGCCCTCATTTCTAAAACACATCAAAGAATACATCAGTAAGGGTTGGCCGACAAGGTGCGGCAACCTAGATGAAGATTTAACAGTATTGCCGGAGGTCAGGCATGAACTAAACATAAACAAGGACATGGTGTTCTGTGGTACAAAAATCATACTACCCACAGATTTAAAGAGCAATATAGTAGCCTTAGCCCATGAAGGCTATCTAGGCAGAAGTATCACAAGAGTGAGACAAGGATTACTTATTGGCTCCCAAAAATGGGCACTTACATTAAACAAATAGTAAGGGATTGTCAAATTTGCTCCTTGAGTGATAAGCCAAAAATTGTGCGTAAACCACCTTTATCCCCAGTTGTGGTGCCTGACAAACCACATTTGTCCATTTGTTCATTATTGGTTCCATTAACTGACCAGCAGTAACCAAGAATGGTGAATCAAAATACCACCAAGGAGCTCATAGAATTCTTGTCGAATAATTTCTGCATTGAAGGCATACCATCCATATTAGTTGCTGATAATGGGATCCAATTAGTTTTTTTTATTTTTATTAATTTTATTGAATTGCATTGTACATACAACTTAGAAGACAGGTATATCACGACCAGTCATAACAGTACACATAGCTTTTTAAAATCTGGTACATAACAAGGCGAGCATCTAAGGAACACAACATGTACAGTAACACCACCTGGAACAAATCGTGCACCCGCATGCTATCTCCCAATCAGTTCTGCTGACTTTAGACATATCTGAGGTCAACTTCTTTCAGAGCAGCACAACTTGTGGGGCACCTGTGACCCCCCTACTCCATGCCCCCCTACACCTGTGACTCCTGGGACACAGCCATGTTAGTGCTCTCAGCTGGATCTAATTCTGTACTTGCAGTCTTACTGAGGAGATATGTTTGATATGGACCCCAACAACTCTTGGGTCGACTCGTGGGAGGGAACAGCTCATTAGTTACTTCAGCGTGTGTGTTGCAGTAAAGCATGTCTGCTTGCCATTCTTTTAATGTTGGTAGCAGGCCCCCTGCCCATCGAATTGCCACTCGCGAGAAGAAGCCCAATGGCCAGTAAGGGGCGCACCGTTTTCTCCACATTCAAATCCCACGCCAGCAGCACCATCTTAGGTTCCGGATCCAAATCTGCACTGATAATGGTCCCTAGTTCCTGGAACACTGTACTCCAGAATAGCTGAATCCCGGAACACTGCCAAGCTAGGTAACAAATGCCTGCCTCCTCCATTCCACATCTTTGGCAATGGGAGTTCTCCAATAGCCCATATCGAAACTGCCGCTCTTGGGGTACAGTAAGCTAAATGTAGAAATTTGAAGTGGATGAGCCTATGTCTCCCATTAAGAGAGACGGACCGAGTGCGGGAGCAGCAATATTGCCATTCTTTGTCGCTTAGTGGAGCACCCAAGTCACGTTGCTATTCTAGTCTGACTTTCAGTACTTCCTCCCGATGGGTTTCCTGCATGCTGGTGTAGAATCTAGTGATCAATTTAGAGGGTTCATTAACTTTGATGAGAGTGGTGAGAGCCCCTAAAGGGCGTGCCAGTTGTGCCTAGCCCTGAAAAAGTGAAACAGCGCTGTGCCTCACGCTGCACTTCCGGAATTTGTAGAGTTTGTAGAGCCTCCCAGCTACCCAATGTCCTATCCTTAAAGAAATCTCCCATTTTGTGAATGCCCACAGTCCGCAATGCTTGCCTTGCCCCCGCATCTTGCCCCAATGGGAACCACAAGCACCAGTTTAATGAAATCTCTGGTGAGTATAGGAAAGCCCCTGCTTGCATGTGTAGTAACGACTGCCATGCCTGTACTGTGTTGGCTAATGAATCGAAGATTTGGAGTTGCCCAGAGGCTAGTTGGAATAGCGTCTGGGGCAGTGAAAGCGGTTCCGCGGCGTTCCTCTCCAAATACAAAAATGGTGTGTCATGTGGGCAGTGTACCCAAAAATGGGCAAACGTACTGTTTGCCACTCTGTAATATTTCATTACATCTGGGGCACCAAGCCTACCCAACTCATAGGGCAGAGTGAGAGAGTCCCACCGTATATGGGGTTGTTTCCCTGCCCAAGCTAGTCGGATTAGCTGTGTATGCAATTGCTTGAATAGGGTGCATGGTACGGGAATTGGTATGTTTTGAAATAAAAAGAGAAAACGCAGTAGAATCACCATTTTCATGATAGCAATTCTCCCCATTAATGATAGCGGGAGCCTGATCCATCTATCCACATCCTCCATGAGTTTTTAAACAGCCTTCCTGTACTTTTCCCGGATTACAACCGCCGATCAGTGTGAATTCTTATACCTAAATACCACACTGCCTCAGTAGTCCATTGCAATGGGAACTCCATGGCCGGTTCTGTTGTGGCCGGAGTGAGAGGAAATATGATTGACTTGTCCCAGTTGATTCGTAGCCCTGGATGCCCGCCAAACTAGACTACCTCGCATAGCATGGGGGACAGATTTTTTTCTGGATTGTGGATGTATAACAGGGTGTCGTACGCATATGCAGATATGTTCAGTGTGTACTTAGGGAACCCCAGCCTTCTTAGAACAGGCCAATGGCTCAGCCACTATTGCGTACAACAGCAGGGACAGCGGGCACCCTTGCCTCATGCCCCGCGTGATGATGAATGAATGGGAGACTATATCTCCAATACTTACTCTTGCGGTGGGCGATGTGCATAGCACCGACACTAAGCATAGGAATATGTCCCCGACGCCAATCTTGCGTAGTACTGTGAACATGGGCCCCACTCCATGGAGTAAAAAGCTTTCTCAGCATCAAGAAATACCGCTGCAGCCTTGACCTCCGTGTACAGTCTCTGCACCACTCCAAATAATGTCCTCAAATACTGTGTTAAATTGTGACTAGGGACGATACCAGCTTGCCTGCCCGTAATAGTGTGACAATCACTGCCTCACGTAAAGAGGGAGCATGATTCCTGATTCTGCCATCTCCTCATAAAGCATTTTAAGATAGGGGATCAGTAGATCTTGGAACTCTTTATAAAAGGCCACCGACAGCGCATCGCCACTGGAGGCTTCCCCACAGCCATACTCCACATCGTGTCCCTGATCTCGTCTGATTCCAGGGGTGCCATCAGATGCTCTCTCTATGTTCCGTCACTAGCCACAGCATTTTAATATAAGACCAATATTCCTCGAGGGCAACGCTATCAGTCGAGATTTGTGATGTGAAGAGTGTCTGGTAATAGGAGCGAAAATAGGCCGCGATTTCCTCAGTGGTATGCAGAGGATGTCCATCATTGTCCATCATGCCTACCATTTTATCCAAGTCCCTCTTAGGTCTCAATATCCCAGCTAACGTGGCTCCAGGTCTTTCTCTCTCCCCGTAACAGCGTGCTGTGGCACACTTGCCTATATGTTTGAGTTTGTTGTTTGCTGTATCTTGGAACACTGCCAATTTCTGCTCAAGATTGGGGCAGTCTGGGTTTCTTTGGTCCCAGCGAGTGCCCTTTCTATGTGTCCAATTTCCTTTTCCAAGGTCGCTAACCTACCACGGATGGAGCGCAGCACTCCCGCATGTGTAGAAATCACCACCCCCCTAATATACACCTTAAAAGCTTCCCAGACTGTAACAAATGTTGGGACCGAGCCTAAATTATTTGCGAAGAAGTCTTCTATTGCTGTTATCAAACCTGCCTTAAAGACAGTGTCTAATAAAGAGTAGAGAGGGAAACGTCAGGAGAATGCCGGGATTCTAGGCTACCTATATTGTTATTGTTATTGTTATTGTTATTGTTAATAGGGTATTTGTAAAGCGCAACTTTCGCTCCGGAAGGAGCATCTTGGCGCTGAGCATGCGTATAAAGAATATGTGGTGAAAAAATCTAGATAGCTGCCAATACATAGGTATCAGATTGCTGATAGACCCAGGTCTTCAGTTGTTTCCTAAAAAGACACTCAGACCCAATCAGTCTAAGATTTACGGGTAGGTTATTCCAAGCCCTTGCTGCTAGAACTGTGAACGTTTTTCCGCCCCTAGTTTTATATTTATGCCTCGGGATCATAACAAGATTGGCCCCTGAGGATCGCAGACATCGTACAGGATCGTAATGAATGAAACGATTAACAAGGTATTTAGGGCCTGTATTTTTCAAAGATTTGAAAACTGTGAGTAAGAGTTTAAAAAGGATTCTCTTATGCAGTGGCAGCCAGTGTAGAGAATTCAATGCAGTTGAGGCTGAAGATTTCCTGGGAAGTTTTAACACTAACCGTGCCGCCGCGTGCTGTACACTTTGTAACTTCTTCAAAGTGGACTTTTTCACTCCTGCCATCAACCCATTGCAATAATCGAGTCTGGAGAGTATCAGTGCGACCACAACCGATTTCCTAGAGGCAATGGGGAGGATGTCGAAAAATTTCTTTAGGGATTTAATAAGACCGAAACAGCTGCCAGCCGTGATCCTAACATGATCATCAAAAGATAAGGTAGCATCAAATTGTACGCCCAGATTGCGCGCAGAAGACACAGCACTGGGGGGAGCCTCAGAGTCTTTGGGCCACCAATCTCTCGGGCGGAAAAGTAGATCCTGGCCTAATGGTATGATTTCAGTTTTCTCACTGTTGCACTTCAAGTGGTTTTTGTTTAACCACTGAAATACCTCAGTGAGACATTTCTGAAAACGCAATTCTGTATCCGTGCGGTTTTTGTCAATGGAGACGACCAATTGAGTGTCGTCAGCATATGACGTAACGAGGATCCCGTGTGACTCTATCACAGCGAGGAGGGGTGCCATATAGATGTTGAAAAGAAGTGGGCTTAATATGGATCCCTGCGGTACACCAGATGTAATGGTTTTGTCGCTGGATAGGTAGTGACCCAAAGATACAGTTTGAGACCTATTGGACAAGAAGGATGTGACCCATGCTAAAGCCGTATCTGTCACGCCGATCTCTCGTAGCCTGTCATTCAAGATGACATGGGAGATAGTGTCAAAAGCTGCTGTCGCAGGATGAGGACAGCCTGCTTTCCCTCATCCTGTATTCCCCTCATTGTATTGTAAGCTGAACCAGGGAGTGGTCAGAGTATGTCCTGGGGAGGTGAGTGTAGGCCGTAACCCTGGTGCTTAAGTCCCCCGATACTAACCAATCATCAATGCGGGTATGCGTGTCGTAGGCTGAGGAATAGTGCGTGTAGCCCCTCCCTGAGGGTGATCTGTGTTTCAGAATGTTGATTAGGCCCCCTGTGTGCATGGTGGCCATTATAGCTACCGCCGTAGGGCGCCTGGGCGGGCCTTGGGATCTATCAACATCTGGGTTAAGAATACAATTAAAATCCCCACCCCATACATGAGGGATACCTTCCCATTGCACCAACTTTGCAGCTAGCGAATTATAAAAATGGGGATCATCGTGAATCATACACACCAACCAGAAGAAATTTAGGATCTCCTTTGATAGAGCTGCCACGAACCTGCCTTGCGGCCCTTTAAAAGTCCGGTCATTTCCACCCCATTCTCTTGTCTACCCACAGCAGGATCCCCCTGGCGTGTGAGGTATAGTCTGTGGAGTAGCACTGACCCTGTAATTTACGGTGTACTTCCCTGCTATGTTCCACAGTGAAGTGCGTCTCCTGCAAGATCGCGATGGCCACAGAATGTCTCTTTAGGTAAACCGCCACCCTCCGAACTTTCCTGTTATCAGACCACGAACGTTCCAGGTCATAAGATGCAAGGATTGTGACTTCCCACCCTTAGGTGTCATTAAGCAGGTGTGTTAACTATGAAAAACTGACCCATGTTCGTGTGATATGCCTGGTACAGAAATGTTGCATCTCGTCTCTTGAACTACACTCAACCACGCACACAGAATTAAACTTCCCACCTAGGCCACGGGAACCCACAACTTCTGTGGCTGCTATGATTCCCTCCTCCCTCCCCTTTTCCCTTTAACATAAATGAACCCTCAACAAAACAAGCAATATAGTGTGATAGACTTGGAGGCAGATGTTGCCATCTCTTCTATATCCCCACGCCACCATTTCTTCCCTCCCACTTGCTGCCAAATAAAATGATTACTGCTGTGAGGGGTGCTGCAATATGGCCATTCTGCTCTACTGGTGTAGTTCACTAGGCCAGCTATTTAGCTGTCTACTCCGAGAAAACTATTTTTACTTTATCCATCGGATACATAATAGCCTTACACAGCTCCCAGCGATGCACTACGATGGAAATAAAAAAAATAAACTACAAATCCGAGCTACAATAATGTTTATCAGATTCTACTGCACCAGAGTCTCATGGTGTGCATGTTGCACTCATAATCCCATCGTCTTTATTATCCCCCCCCCATGAATGCCAGTCCCAATTTCTTTCACTCTTCTTGTTCATCATCAGTCATCCATGTTTGGCTGAGAACTACTAGGTGACCCCCGGCATTTCAAGTGCTGCTCCTTTTCCTTAAGAAAGCGCACAACAGTTTTGGGGTCTGTGAAAAAGTGAACCTTGCCATCCGCTCTGACCCTTAACTTGGTGGGATATAGCATGCTGTATTCCAAGGTCATCTCTCTGAGTCTCTTTTTGGTAGGAGTGAAGAGCCGTCTTGCTTCCTGAACTTGTAACGTGAAGTCCGGAAATAGGGATATGTCTGCACCCTCATGGAGAGGAGTTCCCAGTTAACGCCCTTTTTTCAAGGCCGCATCGTAATCCCTGTAATTTTACAACCTTGCATTTATGGGTCGAGGGGCTGCCCCAGGAATCGGATGGGGTGCCAGGGTGTGGTGGGTCCGCTCCACTATCAATATTTCTGAAAAGGCATCCCGACCCAGAAGTATGATGAGAAACTTCTCTACATGTTGTTCCATATTTCGAATGTTGGACGACTCCGCCACTCCCAAAATGCAGAAATTATTCCGCCTCGATCTCGCTTCAAGATCCTCTGCCTTGGATTGCAGTGCTCGCAGAATTTTATCTCTTTCTTTATCTGTCTCTGAATCCGCTCTCACAACGTCTTCCATATCTGATATTCTTTGCTCCGCAGCATTAAGCCTGTCACTGTGTTTGTCGAGTTGTTCTGACATCCTGCCCATGCGAAACGACAATGCGTTGATATTGCAGTCTATTTTAGAGAGGCTTTGTTGCATGGTGCGCAATATTTGCTGCAAGTCAGTGTCTGATGCCGCTTTTTGATCATCTGATGTGACATTGTGCTCAGTAGGTGTTAGTTCCCACAATCTAAGGGTTTTGCAGAGCTCAAACTGCAATTTGGATTTGAGTTTGTCTGTTTTACCCATTGTGTCGTGGGTGGATGCACAGAGAGTTCACTCTGTAGGCCTCTGCATCAGCACAGTGCAACGTTTTCAAGGGGCAGATGTTGCCAAATAGACAGAATTTGAGCGTGACCCAGGGTTGCCCACGCAACCAGTCTCCCAACTTGTGGTGCCCATCTTCTGTGTGTTTCACTATGAGCATCAAAATAGTGTGTCCTCACACCAGGAAAGCACTAGCCCGCAGGGATATAATGGTGCAGGAGAGGCCCGACACTTCTCAGGGGCCTACCGTTGACTTGTGCGGCGCAGGCGTCACCACTGTTTTACCGCAGCGCTTGGCCTCAGTCCCTAGGTGCTACCAGGATTCCATGGTTCAGTGTATTTGATGTGTTCACCCGCATCCAGCCCCAGCAATCAGGCACATGAGGGCACAGTTCCACAGTTCGAGGCAGGCTGACTGGGCAAAAGCAGTCACGTTCCTTTCTCGCACTGCGCACTTTGTCAGGCGGACAATTTGTGTCCGCCCGCTATCTCGGGTCCTCGCGCTGGTGCAATTCTGCCGGCGCAGCCACCCCTGGGCCACCTCTACGACTGGAGGCAATGTTTCTGGAGAGCGGGGGGCACCCACGGGTCGGCAAAGTGCCTCCACTTACTGATCGGGCATAGATCCACTTGGAGGGCTCCACGCCACTGGCTGTATTCGACTCCGCCAGTCGCTGGGTTAGGGTACTTCACATCTCCTGTGTCCCAGTGCACCCCTTCTGATTCTGGTACACCGACACGTCTCGGTACCCCGTGCCGCAGCGTTGAGGCATGCACTAACGGCTCTCTCGCTCGGTGTTGGGGTGTGATTCTTTGCTGCGCAGTAGGAAGGCCTCACACTCCTGCATGCTGCCGCGGCCATCACTAGTGGAAACGCTTGCTAGACGGCTTTAATTTCAAGACCACTGGGCTCTCCAGGTAGCCTCCGTCAGCAGCGAGAGAGAGACCCCTCAGGAGATGATCACAGGTGGGATTTATGCCAGGATTATGTCAGATCTTTGGTGGCGATCAGGAGAGCTACCTGAACTCGCTGCCATCTTGGAGTCAGAGATGCTCCGCCCCCAATGGGATCCAATTAGTTCATATGAACTAAAGGGCTTCTTGAACACTTTATCCATCAAACACGAAAGGACTAATTTGTACTGCCTTAGAGCTGATAGGCTGGTGGAAAGAGCGAACTGCATGATAAAAGAGGGCTTACAATTAGCCTTTGCAAATGGTCGTCCTGTGGAGTGATCCATACAAGAATTATTGTGAGCATATTATACATCACACAATTCAGTAACAGAAATATTTGCTTCCCTCAAAGGTAGGAACCCATGAGCCAAAATTAACCCCTATTGGATGGAAGTTGGTGAAAGGGTAATTGTAGACACCTGAGAATGTCAAAAGATAAGCGAAAATCATCAACTCAAATACAAAACCAATTACAATTCCAAACACGGCGCAAAGCTAAACAAGTGGCCAGTGGGTGATTTGGTGATAATCAAAAGACCAGACTGGTGTCAGAGAGATGGCAATAAATATCCCAGTCTTTTGAGTACAATTGAAGTTAAACATAATGTGGTAGAAGTAGAAAACTGACAAATCTGGAACATGGAAAGAATTGCTAAATTCCACAATGTAATGACTTATTGTCGTAATAATTGTCATGACAACGGTAGCGATAACACAAAACACCATTGAAAGTCTTCCCATTACAGAACCAGACTAGTTCCAGGATGGCATAATGATTTAGAATAGGATGACATGTATATTTAGTTTGTTCTGATGGGGGTGGGGGTTTATAATCGTTCTGCCAATTATATTTGCCTGAATAACACAAAATGTACCATCATTTCCATTCCCTTGCTTCATACATCACCCTCTTTCACCCACGCTTGGTCTCACCCATAGGCTACCAGCTTAGGAAATTTACATTTTTCCACCAGTTGAGGAGAGGTTGGATATGGTAATAAAGCATACTATTCTTACTACATGTGTTCAAGTTTCTTCATGTCTGTGCTTTAGATTCTGTGACTTCCCCCAAGGACCGCATTGTTTTGCCATTAAAGTTCCACAGAAAAGCTGCCCCACTTCTATATTTGCGTCGACTGCAATATTAAATTGATCCAAGCTGTGGCAGCAGCTTCAGGCATTCAAAATCTATTCAGCTATAACACTGTATCACTGCTTGTACCTCACTACATGCAACTTGTAAATGTCTCATCATACTTTTAACTTTCCCCAATTCCAATTTTTCAAAAAGTTGACCTAATTGAATCTTGCCATCTCCCTTACTTCCTTGCAACCACTCATGCTTCTCATGTTATCATCACATTTATATAATTAATAGTGCTATTTTCTTCAGCAATTATTGACTGTCCATCTGGCCATGGCATTTGTTGGATTATCTGTAACTCTCACTTAGCTTTCTAAAGTAGCGAACCACACCAAGAGTATTACATATAGGCACTCCAGTGGTCAGAATCCAATGGTCCTGCCTCTCTTCCCTGCTCTAGGATTCATCCTCACAACGTCTAGCATGATTGGTCAGAACCTCAAATTTTCTACTTAGTGGTGCTTCTTCAAGCCCTCACACCCAAGTCTAACCTCAACTCTAGAAACTTGCCACAACACCACTGCGGCCTCCCTATCTTGGTAAAATTCCAACCAGTATTACAAGACGTCTACCTTGACTGGCTTACGACCCTGTAAATCCTGGATTACTTTCCTTCACCTTGCTGCTAAGGTACCCACTACTTCCTGCTCATAAATGTACTTTATATCTGGGTGCTTTGCACTGCATTTTGAGCATGCATGTCTGAATTTTCAAAATGCTATGCTACAGAAGCCTTTGTTGTATGTTTAGCTTACACCTCCTCATATTTCATGCTCTTGCTATGCATCCACCTTAAATTCAGTCGTGAGGCCCAGAAGGGGGTAAATATAACACTGAAAGCTCACTCGCCGTGAGTGTTGTCCTTCTTTGGCGCCAAACATTGCAATGCAAAATCCATGTCCAATTCTTCCTCTTTCAGTACGTGGTCCATATCCACCATGGCTCTAAACTCTTTGTCATATCATGTACATGCTACTGATCCAAAGTTCAGTTGTGCATTTCTAATCATATCAATGTATATAAATAATGCAGTACAGGATTCTAGATAATATTAGCATTAGACACTGGCATACATCAAGCAGGCTGTTCAATTTACTATTGTCACCTGTACCCAGGTTGGTATGATGAATGTGGCTTTTGGTAAATCCCATCACATCTGAAAACTGTTGACTTTACCAACTACGGCATTGTTGTTGCATGTACCTATAGTGACTTGTTTTCTTCGGCACACCATAGCACTACACGACCCAGAATACATCATAGCTTTCTTTTTTTTTTTTTAATAACAGCTTGTATACTTGTTGCCTATGGTTTCATATCCTTCATTGTGTGATAAGTGCTTATGTGGCCTTCCAAGTGACCTCGCTGTCAGACTGTAGTTCCATGTATGAATGTGTATGCACACTTACCAAGCAGATGATTTTTCATTCAAATGGACCCACTTTCAAAACATTCCTAAACTTGATGTCTTGTACATGTGTTACTTATCCTGCATCTGAAACCCAGATGTGCTCCTAACTGCATCACACAAATCTGCTTAAAGTGGCATATGCACTAGCAGGTGGCTAAGTGGGCATCACCTAACTAGAAAAAACTGACCTCTACAAGTACCCCCTAGAAATTGCCTTTTTAGGTCTCGCCTACGCAGCGCGCATGCACCGCTTAGAAAAGAGACCTTTAGTCAGTCAAATTTCTTTATTCGATAACTTAATATCATAAAAGACATTTGTACAATCATGAGCAAAAACAGTTAATTACATAGTTAAAAATCTTGATATATAAAAAGTTCATACTATACTTATTGTGAACTATTTGACCCATTATAACACATACATAAATATAATCTAAAATCCTTTTTAAAAAGAGACTACCATAAAATTATGCTCTCCCAGTGCAGGAACATTTTAAAGTGCAAAAGATATGCTATTCAGGGCCACTTAGGGCCAGCAGTGAGGTATTTGTCTTTTTCCTGATACGGATAGCAGCAACCAGGAAACTAGCAACATGAAACATTATTCGTGGTGACTTAAGTTGCTGTAGATACACAAGTGCTGGCCTGACCTGCGTGAATCCCGCCTCCCTCAAAATTGGGAACAAAAACTTCCTTCTACAATCATTATAACGGTCACAAAACATAAAGAAGTGAAGGGTATCCTGTGTTGAAAAGTTGTCACATTTACAGGGGTCAGCACGTTCCGGAGTACACCATGTTCGGAAAAAACCCAAAGAAAAATGTATCAGGTTAAGTCGAAATCTATTTAGAAGGTACCGATGATATGGGATATTCACTATAGTCAGATATGGCTCAGGGCCTGGGCAGCTAACCAGGGCATAGTTAGCTCTTGCTACTGGTTTCATCAGTTCAGTCTCCTCTCGCTCTAATGATAACATGACCACTAGGGCATTTCTTGTCAGTGCAATGTCCTTTTTTGTTATAGTTTCTGGTGAGGAGAAAAGGACCACGCACCCTATTTTTTGGAAACCAGATTTTATATAAGCCAGCCATGGAATTATGTTAGCATTATCCAATGTTAAGCAATTTTTCAATATAGTATGGTCTAGGGAGATTTCTTCATTCAACCAGATCTTTAGCCAATATATCAAAGGTGCAATTTTGATTTGATCAGTAACAAATCCAACCCCTACTTCGGTATGAGTGGAAAAGGTGGGGGTGGACTGTGGAACAGAGAGGACTCCTCTCAGAAATTTGTCCTCTATTAACTGAATTTTGTCATGATTGGTGTAACCCCATATTTGACAACCATACATTGCAACGGCCAGGCATTTGGCTTTGTATACCTTTAGAAGAGCTTCTACTGGTGTAGCCCCCAACTTTTTAGTGAACCCCTGAGACGGTCCTTGAAAACGCCACACTACAACTGTTGTTTTGTGGGCGCCAAGTTCCCTTTTCGTCGAAGACGACCCCCAGATAAGGGAATGTGGGTACCCTGCAGACCACTTCCCCACTACAGAGAAAGGTTTTAACTTTGGTTTTCCGCTTTACCCTCCCTGCGATCAGAACCTGGGATTTTTTTGCATTTATTTTTAGGTCCAGGTTCTCCATGAAATTTCCAAAGGCATCCAACAGCTTTTGTAGGCCTACCCCAGTACGTGCCAGGAGGACGGCATCGTCCGCGTAGAGGAGGACCGGTATAACCAGTTCCCCTATACGTGGAGTGTCCAAGGAAACCTCCCCCAGTTGTGACTCAAGGGCATTTATATATAATGTGAACAGCAGGGGCGCCAGAATAAACCCCTGTCTGACCCCCCTTTCTGATCTAAAGTGTCTAGTGCTTTGCCCCTCAGTATTGACTCTAATTTTAGCCGAAAGGTCCGAGTGCAAGTCTGCTAAAAAGTGTACGAGAGGTGCATCAATTCCCATATCTAAAAGTATATTCCAAAGCTTTGACCTATTTACGAGGTCGAAAGCAGAGGAGAGGTCCATACACCCCATGTATAATGACCCCTCCTTGGCCACCGTATACTTACTAATTAAAAGATGCAGTTTTAGACACTGGTCAATGGTACTCCGTTTTGATCTAAAACCATATTGGGCGTTAGACAATACCCCTCTCTCATCCAACCACTCACTCAGTCTATGCAGGACCACTCTACCTAGTATTTTTACTGAAGAATCAATTAAAGAAATAGGTCTATAACAAGAAGGGTCCTGCCTAGCACCTTTTTTGAACACCGGGATAATGATTGATGTGGCCCATGATGCTGGAAGACTATTTGGCCCGATCGTGTTGAAAACATTGGTTAAGATTTTTGACCAGATATTTGGGGCAGCTCTGAACAGATCCGCGGGGACCCCATCGGGTCCGGGAGCCTTGTTTTTTTACATTTCCCCTATGGCCCTTTCAACTTCAGAGACCTCAAAAGTCAAAGGGGACAGGACGTTTTCGGGCAAATTGGGTAAAGCACATTGGCCCTTTGCAGGGAGGCTGTATATCTTTTCAAAGTGGGCTATCCAGACCTCATCCACGATGTTACAGTCCAAAGGGGAATTATCATCGTTTGTAAAAAGTGGCTGATTTACAGTTGCCCAGAATTTCCCACTGTCTTTCAGTACTTCAGTTGACAAGAGTTTTATCCAAGCATCATCCCGCAGCTCCCGTTTTCTTTCAGTTAGTGCTTGTTTGTAGGCTCGTCTACGAGTGGCTATAAGCCCCCTTTCCCTGGGAATGACCTTCAAGGCCTTCAGAAGGGCAGCATGGGACTGTGAACATCTTTTGTTAAACCATCTTTTACCGGTCTGGGATTTATGTTTCCCTTTAATAAGTAGACTTTGGTTTACTTGTACACAGATACTATTAAAAGCATTAATAATGTCAGGGCCTTGAGCCTCAGCATCTAAACAGGTATTAATCTCTACCCCTACTGTGGATAAGATCTCCGATAAAAAGGTCTCTGGGACCACTTTTGCCCATTTCAGTTTTCTCCCCTGATCCGTTAGGGAGACCTCTCTCACCACCTTTTGTGATGTGGGCCTAAAGGATAATGGGTCCCCCGGAATCAGTTCAAGTATCACCGGGTTGTGGTCGCTAAAAGTAGAAAGCTCTGTTAAATATCTTAAAACTTGAGATAGCATAAATGAAGTTAAAAATACATAATCAATGATTGTACCTTTGTCTTTCCCCTTAAATGTCGGGATCCTATTTTCAGCCTCCCCACAACCCGACTCATAGAGGTTCCAGTTTGCCAAAAAAAGTTCCAGTTCCTCCCCCTGTTTCGTGTGTTCAAAATGAGATGGTGCAGAGAACGGTGGGCCCTCATAGGCCTTACCCCCACACAGATTGTCACTGGGATGAATATTTAGGTCCCCCATCAGAAGAATGTCAAAAGAATTTGACCTCAGACTATAAGTTAAAAGAAACTGTTCTAGCAAATCTAGATTGTTGTCTGATTCCATAGAGTTGTAAAAATTAATAAATAATACTTTACTTGTGTCGGACACTGAAAGTTCCACTACTAGACAGTTATGACATCCTACTTCGAGCTGCATGAGAGAGCCCTTTATCTCTAAGGAGAACAAACTAATCAGCCCTCCCTTCGCTCTCCCTGCAGCGCTTTGTCTAGCTGGAATATAGAAATGACAATAACCATCCAGAGAAAAGCAGTTTTGAGCATCCCATGTCTCTTGAAGGGATATTATGTCAAATGTTTTTAAAAACCCCTTCCATATTACATCACCCATTTTGGCCCTTATACCGGCTACGTTCCAGCTCATAATTCTGCAGGATGAGGCTGGGGTCCCTTCTACAGGTGCCTGCTCCTGAGGGTTACTTAGTCAATCATTCCCGTCCATTCCTGAGAGTGCAGAGAAGCGATTGGCCAGTGTACACCCCAGGACATTAGAGATCTCCATGTTTGTGCTTACATCCCTGAGTGAGTTCCCGCCCTCTATCGTGGGCTGAGAGCCTCTATGTGCATGTGTTAGGGATACTGGTGCTCTGTCCGGTGGTCGTACCACTAGGACAGAGGGGTACCATACCCTATTTTGAGGGGGTGGATAAAAGTAGCCCAGGGGAAGGGGCCTAATGCCCGAGTTTAACAAATCAGAACCGTCCCAAAAGAGACGTTCTGCCATGTGACAAGATTTAAAATTAATCACCACACAATCCCCCTCACACGTTTTTCTTCTGGAGCGAACCCATCCTACTCTTATGACCAAATTTATGTTGGTGACTATGTCCATGTCCCTGCTACAGTAGTTTTTGCACCAAGTTTTGGTTCTCTCCATTAAGTCTTGGGTACTTTCACTCCCATTATTTTTCAGCAGGGGGGCCCCTGTTAACACAGACACTAAGGGAGCAGCTTGGGGCGGAAGGTGTACATTAAAGTGGACCTTTAGTAATCGGCACAGCTTTCCCGGCAAAAACGTGCAGGCGTTGCATTGCTTCCAATGGCAACGCATGCACGTCTGGTGATTCACTTGCGGGAGCAAGCAGCTGGCGCCATATGTTATCAAATATCGCGCCTTGCTGCTCGCTCTTGCAAGGGAATCGCGCAGGCCCCATCCCCCTGCTGCCACCCGAGGCACGCGCGCTTGTGCTTGTTATCGCGTTGGATTCGGTTGAGGCCATGACTTGAGGTGTTTTTCCATTTCTTAACCCCTTCACTAAACCTACTTCTCCTAAAAAATAATGAAGTGCTCAAAACCTACCTTCCCCATGAACCTAAAATAAAGTGCCTTGTTTGTATTGGACTGCTATCACTGGTAAGTCTAGAATAACATTTGTTGCTCGCGTTTCAAAACTAAATTATTCCCTTCAATTAGCACCTCACCATCGCTAGAAAGATATTAATAGTTTGTGTTCCCAGTCTTTCATTTTTAACAGCGTTGTTCAGCACACTTTGGCGGTCTTTCTTTCATCCACTGTTCCCATTTGATGGTAATGTTCTATAATATTATTCCTCAGTACTGGTCCCAGTCAAGTTAGAAACCAAGTCTTGAGCTAATCACGCTCTCGATGTGACAAGAACGTTTGCTATGGTAATTGGGAGCGGAGACTATTGGGAGGAGCAGTCGGGTGGGACGCCACAAACACCCCCTCCACCCACCCCCCGAAGCAACGTACCTGAGGTGCCTGAGGAGGACGCCCTGTAAGCCCTGTCGCACTGCTCAAAGGCAATGGGTTCATTCTGAAAAGTCACTTTTTATTAACCCTTCATGTCTGACGCCACAGGTGAGTGCTGGCCATTTAGTCCTTCCTAAAGGAGCCATGATGTTTTTAGGTCGTAGTTAACTGCTGTATTCGGTTACCATTGGAGACGCTCCCGTATTGGAACATTTAATTAGTTTCCCTTTCAGATCTGCCTCTAAATCATATGCATTTGTAGCCAATATATTTGGAAAAATGTACTAGAAAATGCACCACCGTTCCCATTTTATCATTTAACTTTGGGGCTTGCAATCCCTGTTCCCCCAACATCCCATAAGAGTTGACCCTCTTCACTCACACAATGCATTGTGGTGCTGGTATCAATGATCCCCCCCCACCCCCAAAGCCCTCTTAAAATGATGCTTTCAGATCCTCTCTCATCCACTGATGTAGAAAGTAGTCCTGGTGATTGGGTTGAGTGGAGTTCTGGTTATGATCTTTTGGAAACAGATTCTGGTTTCAGGCTATCATCTGTAACTGCTTGTTAAATAGGCTG
This sequence comes from Triturus cristatus, assembly GCF_964204655.1. Classification (NCBI taxonomy): domain Eukaryota; kingdom Metazoa; phylum Chordata; class Amphibia; order Caudata; family Salamandridae; genus Triturus; species Triturus cristatus. Next base: position 136,942,761 of record NC_140591.1, on the reverse strand, counting down.
TCGCTAGTCTGCTTTTGTTTGGTAAATTGTGGCATAAAATACACCACCCCCTACTTGAAGGGTCTGGTTAATCGTAAGGAAGTCAGTAATCAGCAAAGTGAAAAATAGGAGCAAAAATATAATAAACCCTTTTTTTCAAATGAGCCTTGTGGACTACGGGGAAGAAGGGCTTCTTGGTTAATGCAAGGCCTTATCTAATTTGAATATCCTTCTGTTTAGAGGGTCTTGTTTTGCAGCCAGGCTTCTGCTTCCGGCGTGACTCACCGTGCCCCTGCGGAGGCCATAGCGAGGCGGTTCTCTCCTACCACGCGCCGGCCGCGCGCACTGCCTCGAATCTCAGTAGACCTCGCGTACTTCAGCTCTTCATCTCCTCAGAGAAGGGGCGAAGAGGTGAGGCGTGTGGGTGACAGCCAGGCGAGTGATTCTTATATTAATATGAACATTTTGCTGAGGGCCTTTGTATCTTTGTGGAACGGAGAGTTAAACAATTTAAACTGACTTCATGGATCAGAATACTGTCTCAGCAGAGAGACAATGCCCTGCGATAACAAAATATATCACTTTCTTTCTAAAGCAGGTTTATGAAATTAACAACATTGGAAAATAATCGGGAAAATGCACAATCCAGAAATTACTGGGCAATTGCTGATGGTGTCACCCATGATGATGTCATGCTTAGGCGACGGCATGGTCTATTTCCTGATCTTGGGACTGAAATGGCTTCTGCAGTTGACCAGCACAATAATTTTACAATGTCATTTTTAAATTATAGATGCTGTCATCTTATTTTTTTCATTACTTACGCATGATGCACTGGTGATATATAGCCAGCTTTAACTTAGGTGTGCTATATGATTAATTTATAGGGCGCCACAGGAGGTACAGTGAGGAGATTATGAACCTATTACTTTCGGGTAATCTTCATTACCCTCGGCTAAACCCTTCTTGTCACAATACTAACTGTTGAGGCCACCCTGCAGCCAAGCAGAGCGCAATACTAAATATTTTGTTTATTTCTGTAAAGAGCCCTTGATTCAGCCCTTAAAAGCACCTCATCCCTGTGACAATTCCTGCTTGTATTCAAGCTGATAAAATTGAGTCATGTGTTCTACAAATTTGGGAGGGAGTAAGGCAATGATAGTGAGATGAGGAGTACTTACCGTAAGGGTAATAAAGAATACTGGTAAGTAAATGTGAGGATTGTGCTGTATTATATGGCATGGTTGTGCGACCTTACTGTGTAATACACTCACAAACTCTCTTGGGTCCAGTTAGGCTCGTTTGCAAAAACCTTTTGTTCAACCCTGGGCAACTGTGGCTTTGAGCAGCAAGGCTTACACAAACAACTAGTGTGAAACATTTAGAAGCGCCAAATGACGAAATAAGAAAGTCAAACAGCACGAAAGAAATCCGACAGCAATTTATAAAAATAATTTTTATTCTTCTGGATTTTAGACACCAAGATGAGCAAAATCCACTGGAGGGTTCTAGCGATAAAGATTTTAAACCAAAACGTTAATCTCAGCTTTTTAGTCCAAAGCACAAACAAGCACTGGTAACCAAAAAGTTTAGAAACTTTTGAAAAGTTTGAAAGAGTTGTGTTTGACTACTCCGGCCCGAGTGGGGGATGAAGTATGCCATTATTTACAAATTTAAAATCAAGCAAATAAATAATTAGTAATTAGATGTTAATTAATTGTTACTTGATTAACTTCCCAGTGTGAACCCCTATAAATCTAGCGGCCCACAACTAAAATATAATTAAAATAAATAATCCATCATCTAAATATTTAAAATTCAATTAAATAAGTAATTTGCAAATAATAATTGATAATAAATTATTATGAATAAATTACTTTCCACCCTAAACCCCTACAAACATAGCATCCCACAACTAAAATATTAGTGAAATAAATCAGTATTCTATATTTTTCATAATTAAAAATCAATAAAATTATTAATTAACTATTATTGTTAAAATATGAATAATTCTTAACTGCCCACCCTAGTCCCCTACAACCTTAGCAATTAACATATAAGTAAAATAATTAAATATTCCATAATCTAAATATTTAAACTTCAATTAAATAATGTATAAATATTAATTAATAAGAAATGATTTATTAATTAAATAATAGCCACTTTATGCCCCTAAAAGCCTAGCAACCCACAACGAAAATATTTGTAAAATAAATCAGTATTCCATATTTTACACAATTAGAAATAAGTTAAACAATAAACTGTTATTTTTTAAATATTAGTAATTATTAACTTCCCATCCTAGACTCCTACAAACCTAGCAGCCCACAACTAAAATATAAGTAAAATAAGTAAGTATTCTGTAAATTCCATAACTTCTTTCATTTTTGTGTCTTTTCTTTCCTTATTCACTTTTTTCTTTCATGTTTACTCTTTTGAAGAATGCACTTGGAGAAGCACAGTTGTGAAGTATAAAGCTTTATTGTAACAACTGTCCCCAGCAACGGAAAAGATGCTATCCAGATGTTAAGAAGCATCCAGCTGACAAAAGGTAAGTAAATGAAAGCAACTCTAGAATGTACTCTCGCGGAAGACACGAGGCAATGCAGCCAAGCGTAACTGAGTAAACCAACAATGCAGCATATTTCCTTCCCTTTTACAACCATAACAATGAAAAAGAAAAAGAACACATAAATAGACTAATTCATTCATTATAAAGTTAGCAAATTTTTAAGCAGCCTCCTTTCTCTTTGAGGATGTACTTCACATTTGTAAAGACATTCCTCATTTTTGGCATCAATTACATTGTCATAATCAATCAAAATAGATGTGTCCTTTGTTAATGCATGACCCAAGTTGGCTTCCAGTACCAAGGGGCATATTTATGAAAGAGTTGGGTTGCCCTTGCGCCACACACTATACATGGCCTTGATAAATCTAGAGTACCGCAATGCATTGCCAATTGCTGTGTTCCCAGGGAGGAATTCCATGTGTGGAGCTTGGGTGTTCCCACGCCTTGAATTTTGGCCTAGTCCCAAATTTACCATTAGTGGTAAACCTGAGAATGCGTCAAATTGCTACGCCTCCCAGGTGAGGTGTAACGAGGTGCATTATGCAACACACATAGAATGAGGAGAATGCATCGGGGGATTGTTTTGTGCAAGGAGGTGTCCCTTCTCGCACAAAAACAATCCTGCTTATAATGCAGGCACCCTTGCACCATGGTGCGCTGAGAAATGACAGGAATGCGTCATATATTGTTAAGTACTTCACATTTTTGCTCTTTCCCTATCATGGAGCGCAGTGCAGTGCACCGCAGCAAGGTGACTTGCTGCACTGCTTGATTATTTGTTAAATATGCCCCTAAGAGATCCCTTCTTCTAGGCCTTGTCCCTTGTGTTAGCAGGCTTACAGAACAAACATTGCAGGAGCCCTATTTGGGCCACCAGTCGCTGTTTTCTCCTTGATTTTGGATCCCTGGGAGTTGAGAGACTTATTATTGGAAAATCTGGGTTCACTGTGTCTGTCAATGCTTCCCTTTGGGTGACTTTCACAGCCCTGCTCCTTTTGATTCACCCTATTAGATGCCAAAGCCGATTGGCCGTACTAGGCATTGGACGTTTCCCAGAGTGATTGAAAGGGTGGTGGTCCGGTTTTGTTACTTGGGGGCCAGTTTTGCATCAGTGCTGGATTTTCAGCCCCCAGTAACAAAAGTCAGCTGGCCAGCATACTCCACTGAGCACTCACTTTAATTTCTAGCCTTCCTATGTTTTGAAATATGTGAAGGGTTTAAAAGCACCCGCTGCAGAGTTCCTTGTATATGCAGCAGTTTTCAGGCAACAATAAAAGTGTGAAGCTATCTCTTGTGATTCTTTTTCTTGCTGTAGAGACCTCATAGTTTTGTCTAGTGGAAGTTTTGACTCACTTAAGGTAGTGCAGAGGGTTAATATTGCCTGTTGCAAAGAACGTGTACACAGAACAGTATTTTGTGTGGCTAGCAAACGGCATGGTTAAAAAGTTATGTTTTTCTCAGTCTTTTATTATCCTAATGTTGCCAAAAGGATTTGTTTGGTTAGAAATAGATTTTTACTAGTAAAGCCAACCCTAAATGACTGAATGAAACATGCTTTGTACAGCGTTCAGCTGCTCCTAGGAGTGTCCTTGCTCTCACCTGTAGTAAAACTGTGAAACGTGACAAGACCTCTTACTCATGAACAAGCAGCTATGTCTTCAGTCTTTTTTTTTAATGCGATGATGGATTCCACAGAGCGGAGTTCTAGAGGGAGCTTATTCCATGCTGATGGCCCACCTGCTCTGGCACTGCGTATTTTAGGAACCTTTTCCCGTAAGCTGTTAGTGGAGTGCAGGTTCCTGGTGTGGATGTACAAGCTGATTCTGGTGCTGTGTGATGAAATGGTTTCTGAACAAAAACCAGCGCTTTGATCAGGATCCTCTTCCTCACTGGGAGCCAGTGAAGGGGGAGGGGACGAGGGGACACATGCGTTCTCAACGGCAAGTTGAGGAGGATGCAAGCTGTGGTGCTTTGGACCACCTAGAGTCTATTGATTAGTTTGTCTGTCAGTCCAGAGTATAAAGTGTGCGTATAGTCCAACCTTGATGTGATAAGTGCCTGGATCACTGATTTTCTGGCAGAGAATGAGAGAAAATGCAGACCAAAGCAAGAGCCCACCACAAAATTAATTTGTGGTTGAATAGAAAGACAGCTGTCACATTTGACACTGAGATTTTTGACTACTGCCCCACTGCGTGCCCGGTGGAGGTGCACCATCCGGCTTGGTTGCATGGGAATTTTGACCAAATATCAGAATTTCGGTTTTATCTGAATTACACTTCAGTTGATTGATGGTCATCCAGTAAAATACAGCCTTTAAACAAGATTTATTTGTTTCCCCTGCAATTTCTTCTCCCTTCATACAGGAAAATAGAAGCTGTGTGTCTTCGGCATAGGACATAATTTTTGCCCCCAAGGCTTCTGCCAGCTGAGCCAGTGGCGTAAGATAAATGTTGAACAGCATGGGGCTCAAGGCAGAGCCTTGAGGCACCCCCACTGTTAATGCCAGGGACATTGAAGAAAAAAGAGGGACCCATACCTCCTGTCCCCCCAAAAAAGATTAAATCCAATGCAGGACCTGACATTATACTCCAATTGCTAGGAGTCACACCAATAGCCTAGGGATGGAGACCGTGTCAAAGGCCACTGGCATATCTAACATTATCAACACTACCTCCCCCCTGCATCCAGGCTGCCTTTGATGTACTCAGTAACCTCTATTAATGTGGTAAAAGTGCTAAAATCAGGTCTGAAACCAGACAAACTTGGGTGTTACAAGTTGTCCTCCAAATAGGGGGAGAATTGCTGTTTTTCCAACACTTCGGACATAGTTGGGAACAAAGATATAGGTCTGTAATTTTAGTGTTCTTTAGTATCCGCAGCAGATTCTTTTAACAGAGGAAGAATTTTTGCCGGTTTCCAGGCATGCAGTTGTGTTGCCATAGACAGAGAGTCATTAAATAACTTATTGACTAACGGGGTGGTGGCAGTTTACCCGAGAACTCGCATATTGGGAGGACAAGGATCCGTAGATGACTCTGATTTAAGGTTGTGAATAGCTGTGAGTGTTTCCGTCAAAAGGTATGGTCAAAAGGTGGTAGAGAAGACTCCACCTCAGTGACTGTACTCATGTTGACTATGCCCACCAGACCCTCATCGAATGGTAAACCAGTGGTCAGACTTACTTATTGAAGATTTTATAGTGAAAATAGGAGGGCTGCTGTTCACACCATACAGCTGACTGTTGTTGAACTCTGGCACATGCCTCCAGTGACATAAAATGTTCACCACCTTAAATATTTCTCTCGGTTTATTATCTGCTGCCCCTATCTTTCCTTCCAAATAGAGCTTCCTAGCTCTTTTGACTGCAGCATTATACTTCCTTAATGCTGTTTTATATATGATTTTGATGTCATCCTTGTAGTCTTTGCACTAATGCCTTTCCAAATTCTTGCAGCCTTTCTTCTCTATCCTACGACTGTTTGTAAACCAGGGGTCTGACGGCTTACTTCCAGAGGGTTTCGTGAAACCAGCACCAGCTTCTCAGTCATAAAATGAACCCAGCTGTCGACCAAACTGACATCCACCTCAACTGAGCCTGAAAGAGTGAGAGTGCTCTCTTCCAAAGAGCGGAGCATCTCAGTTTGTTGGACCTTATGGAACCCTCTTAACTTGTAAGGAGACATGGAAGACATGTCTTTAATTTTTAATAGGACAGGCCAACCAAACTTAATTTGAAAATGATCAGCCCAGATTTGCGGGATTGGCTCATATAAGTCTTTAGTTTAACATTAGAAAAGACTTGTCCAGCACATGCCCTGCCTGATATGTGTGTTTAAACAAACGTTGAGTTAACACAAGCGATGCTATAGTGTCTAATAGTGTGATCATCTCTTTATCTTCTGTGCAATCCATGAGTAAATTAAGGTCTCCCAACACCATAAAATGTGCATATCTTAAAGCCAAATGAGCTAGTGCATTGCCCAAGGAATTAAGAAAGGGTCCACTCCTCTCAATCCCGTATAGATTACTTATTTATTTCTAAAGCCCTACACAACATATCTTACATTCCGACATAGTCTCTATTTTAATCTCAGACCATGCCCCCATTACTCTAGTTTTAGATTTACTTCCCCCTATAGAAGGACCTAAACGATGGAGATTTAATAATTCCCTTCTATTAGACCCTAAATTTACCCCGGCTTTTCAGAATTTTTCAGATACATTTTTTCTAGAAAATGAATCCCCCTTGTCTCACCACAACTACTTTGGGACACTTTCAAAGCTGCTTCTAGATACTTCAATATTTCATTTGTATCCCAGAAACGGAAAACCTCTTCTAAAGCTTTGCCATCCCTTACTTCACATATTAAACACATAGGGGCATATTCACAAGGATCTATCGCCGACTTAACATCACTTTATCGCAGCCAAAGTTGCGATAAACCTCACCCCAATCACAAGCTGGTGTTAACAGCCCACAGCACCAGTTTACCCGCAATAGCAGCCGCAAAAAACATCGCCACAGATGACCCCCGCAACTATCGCTAATGAGATGCAGAGTAGGCGTTCCTGTGCCAAAAGCCGTGACAACACCACTCCACAACATACACAACGACCAGCCAGAACTGTGATAAGAACACAAAACAGGCAATAAGGCACGTTAGCAGCAGGAAAATAACACCTGCTTTGACGTGGTGCAAAGTCGGACCACAGCCTGTACCACAAAAGGGAGCACAGCTCAGAGCCACACCTGAAGAACAACAGATGCACCCGGGCAACCTTACATGCAGCCCAGAGGGCCGAAAGGGCAACAACACCCTCCACCACCACCCCTAGGACCCCCCCTCCCCAGCACCCCCCGACCAAAGACAACCCACATCAGCTACACCTAAACATGTACAAAATAATCTGCATGATGTCGCACAATCACAACTGGTGACATGCATGTGTCGTCACAAAAATGAGCATCACACATTCACTTTCGAAGCAACAAATGAAAACTTTATTAAAATGAACACTGAAATGAAATGAAGACACATGGCGGCTTCCCTCGGGACAACCCGTAGGTCAAAGCCTACAAGACAAAAATCATAATGAGAAGGTGTGTCCTGCGCACATCAAAGGACAGAGAGAGAGAGTGAAGGACAGAGAGAGGAAGAGAGGGAGAGAGAGAGAAGAAGAGGGGGAGAGAGAGAGAAGAAGAGAGGGGGAGAGAGAGAGAAGAAGAGAGGGGGAGAGAGAGAGAGAGTGCCCCCCTGCGCACCCAGGCCACACTGCTCACCTGCTGCCACCGGTATGTCTCAAACCACTTGCCGGTATGTATAGCAGTTCACCAGGTCACACAATTGAGACAGGCCCGTCATCTGAAACAGAGTCTGGATACATCATTGGCACAGTACTCACAATTGCACAAGACAACATCGCCTGCACACCCAGGCAGAGGCACCCCAGCCCTTCTCACCGCCCATCAGAGCATGCCCACCCATGCACACCCAGGAAGAGGCACCCCAGCCCCTCCCGCCACTCATCGGAGCATGCCCGCCCATGCACACCCAGGCCTCACTGCTCACCTTCCGCCACTGGCGTGCAGACAGGAGGTCCCACCACGTGCCGCTACAAGCCACAAGCCCGGGCCCGGGGACATGGCACCCTCCACATCTTGCAGCCCCGCTCCGCGGGCCACCAGGTCTCACGTTTGGTGCTGGGTCTTGATTACTCCATGGCAGACGACATACCAGTGCACCCGGCCTCATCGCAGGCTGCACACCCGCTTAGCCCAATAGGTGCCACTAACTCTGGGATCCCGGAAGCAACGCCATGTGGCGGTAGGCTCGCGCTGCCTGCTGGCTCTGACCTACACTGCGGTCCAGCAGGGCACACAAAACCTGAGCTGTCCGGACCGCCGCATCATCGCAGGCTGCACACCCACTCAACAGCTTAAGGTGCCCCTACCTCAGTGCACCCAAAGTCACTGTCCCATGGCAGGGTGCCTGTGCCGGCCGCAATGCTCGGGGTGCCACTAACCCTGTGCAACCCCAGTCAGCACCACGTGGTGGTAGGCCCGTGACAGCCACAAGGTCTCGGGTGCCACTAACCCTGTGCGCAACAACTCATGGGCCCTTTATGATTGAGAACCGTGGAGTGTCTATCATCAGTCCCCACCGGAAGAGGGGAATGTGACGTCGTCGGCCCCTTATGTTGGCGGAGTCACATGGCCTGTGACGCCTGTGCCGGATGGGTGTGGTGTGCGTGCAAACCTGCCCTCAGGGAGTGGCTGTGACATACTGACAACTAGAATAGTAACCGGCACAACACCAGGGAGTACGCCTGCGACGGGTAGCAATGAGGGCCCCCCCTCAGAGCGTAAGCGTAGTGGGCTGGCCTGCCGTACGCCGGACCAGCGCAGGGCTTGCAACAATGACTCATGGGCTCTGGGTGTGGTTCAGTTCATGTCCGGACATGGAAGTGACAGATGCGTGTGTCACTGTTGTAGTGTCCACGGCACCCGGTACACAATATGCAATGTAGCACCCTCTGACTGGCATCCCTCAGGATGAGCATCATTGACGCAAGGGAAATCACTGTCCCTACACACTACACACTACACAATATGGGCCAGCCAGATTCCATCCGGGGATGACAAATGCGGCGGAAGAGGAAGGGGACATTCCGCAGTCTGGTCGCCGTGTCGTTGGTCATCAAACCGGATATGGTAGTCCATGTCGCTGTCCAAGGGGAGTGCATAGGAGTGTATTGGGGGTCAGTGGAAGGTCATGGGGCCATGTGAGTCACCAAGCAGAAACAGGCCAGGTGGCGGAAAGGACTGCTAGTGCCTCTTGATCACAAACCCATCCACGTCCTCATCCCCGGATGTGTGCTCCGCCCCACCTGTGGGTGTTGCAGTACCGGCTGAGGCACTATGTGCCACTGACACATCAGGTGCCATAGTGGATACCTCAGACGCACTGTGAGTCAATGGCACACCAGGGGGCGGAGATGTGGATGGTGTGGGGCCTGCAGCATTCATCATCACCACGCCTTGTGGCAGCATTGCCATGATGCGGATCTGCAGGGCATGGTAGATCCCAAGTACATTTCGCTGGTGTGCAGTGGCGGCTGCCATCCTTTCCTCCTCCATCCGCACCATGTACTCCATGAGCCTCCGCATGTGTGCCAGCTCACGGCTGGTATCGCTGTAGACCATCTGAGCAGACAGGTGTTCTTCTCTCCGCGTCATAACTCCAGCGATGTCAGTCAGGGCTCGTTGGAGACCATGGAGCGGGCCTAGACACCCATGGATGGCATCCAGTTTGGTAGCCATGAGGTCGAACCCCACCCGCACCTGCTCAGCCGTCGCCCTCTGGCCCTCCAGCACACGACGTTGGAAGGCAGTGTGTTGTTCCTGGGGGTCTTAGGAGACTGCTGGGGCCGTGGGTGCCTCCTGCTGGGTGGTTTGGGTGGTGGGTGGGGTCTCCTCGATGCAGCTGGGCAGCCCTGATCCTGGAGGTGAGTCACGGATGATGTCAATGATGTCTAGGAGGGCTTGTGCGTCGATGCTGGGGTTGTCCTCCTCGTCATCAGAGGAGAGTGGCTGGGACTGCTTTGCAGGGGGTGTTGACGGTGGCCCTGAAATGTGAAGGGGAGATGGTGTATTGCAATGTGTCCACATGTATGTAGCTGCATGGTACATGTTGACATTCAGACAGAATGGCATTGTACATTGTGACAGTCTATAGATCTGTGCGATGGGACAGAGTCATTTGAGGGTGTGCACTGTGCTCTGCTTGATTGTACATGTGTGCCATCGTGGCCATCGCCACCTGTCCCCCCAGTTCCTGGTGGTTACTCACCCTGTTGCGGTTGTGTTGTGTCCTGTCGAGCAGTGTCCGGTCCCCCGACTCCGGCCACAGAATCCACACAGATGACTGTCGACACCAGCTCCTCCATGTCATCCAGCACGAGCTGTGGCGCTGGGCCCCCACCTCCAGTCTGCATTGCTGCCTTCTGGTTGGGTGCGAGTTTCTCCTTGGTCTTTTGCTTGATGTCATTCCATGGCCTCTTGACCACGTTCATTGTCCTCTTGTGCACTCCGACGGCATTCACCTTGTCCACGATGTCCCGCCATATTCCAGTTTTAGTGCCCAATGACACGTTGGAGGTGACGAACAGTTGTTGATGGTGTTCCATCACCTCCGTGACTATGATCCTGTTCGCCTGCGGACTGAACTTCGTCTTCCTCTTCTTCTTCTCCTTGCCCTTCCCTGTCCCCGAGGTCCCGGGCTGGTCGTCCGGGGTGCTTGTGGGGTTGTGCTCGTCCTCTGCGCCTGCTCTGGCTTCCTCCATGGTGCTTGTATGTCGGTCAGTTTGTGTTTGGGTGTTTTTTCTACTTTTATGGTGATTTTTCCCGCCTGCCAGGTGTGTGTTGCAGGCCTGGCGCTGCTTATCGCTGATTTCCTCATTGTGCTTTGGCCCATCGCAGGTTTTTTCGCGTTGGGGTTTGTGTTTTTATCTCCGTCAAGGTAGTTGTATCGGGGGCATTGGCTGCGGTTTCAGCAAACTATCGCATGTGGCCGCCTTGTTGTGAATTCCACGTTAACACGGGGTTATTTTCCCGCCATTGGCTGCGATGTGTAAAGTTGCGTTAACATTTTTTGGTGATGTTTAGCACACGTTCTTGTGAATATACCCCTTAGAACATTCCTTTTACTCCTCTAAGTCCAAATCTGACCTAGATGCTTTTCCCAAAGCTAAATTTACTTGTAATACACTTTCCACTGAATCTGTTAATTTAATTCTGTTTAAGGCTAGTTCTAAATACTATTTAGCTCAAAATAAAGCTGGGAAACCTCTTGCCAACTATCTTAAGATTAAAAAGGAACAAACTAAAATTGATTCCATTGTATCTTCAAGTAATACCAGGGTTCATAAAAATGAAGACATTCTTTTAGAATTTACACATTTCTATCAAACCCTTTATACTCCTGACCTTCCCTCTAACCAAGAAGATATTCTTCATTATCCAGCTTCTATTACTCCTGCTTCTTCTCGTAATGTAGATTTTTCTTCCCTAGAAGTTGATATTCAAACAAATGATATTCTGACCGTCATTCAGTCCATTAAAAAAGGTAAACCTCCGGGACCTGATGGTTTTACTATCGAATCTTACAATAATTTCTCCAAGATTCTTCTTCCTAGATTACATCAATTATTTCAATATTTTATTTCTACCCAGAAATCGGGGGGATCTTTTCAGGATACTCTAATATGCCTTCTCCCTAAAGATAATATAGACCCATCTCGTTGATAATCTAGAATATAAGATATTTGCGAAAATACTTGCCCTCCGTTTGGACTCTTTACTATCATACTTGATTGGAAAGGAACAATGTAGTTTCATCAAGGGACGACATTGGCAGCTATTTCATTAGATGCCAAAAAAGTGTTTTATAGAATCAGTTCGCCTTTTATTTTTTTAACACTTACTTGGCTTGGTTTTGGTCCAAAATTTACAAATTATGTTTCGATATTATACTTCTCTGTTGGAAAACGAGGCAGTATCTGTGAGGCCTGCACAAATAACATGACTACATTTGTCCTCTTCACTGGGAACGAAACACCCATTTGTAGCGCCTGACTCTTCGAGGGTAGTGTTGCAGAGCAGTCTGAGGTTTACTCAAGGGATGTGGTGTGGATTAGTAATCCCCATTACAGGTGTGCAGCAATAACACTCAATAATTGATTGTCAAGTCTGTACTTAGCTTTATAAAAGTAAGAGTACATTTATTTACAAATATACATAAGCTGTTGGAATTACTTTGTGACACTGCATAACATCTCCGCTCCTCCAGCAGGGGTGTGGGATCTAGTACCACCACTTCCATGTATGCAGATCATCTTGCCCCCAAATGCAGGTAGTTGAACATAACCTGGAGCGTGGGCCCTGCGCACTGGCACCATCCCAGTTGCGACCCACCCCATTACCTCAACAAGCATTTAAAATAGGCAACCCTGCCCTGGTGACACATAATCCTGAATGAGCATTTCACACTGACCATACAGGATACACCTCTACATCTTAGGGGCTAACCGTCTGGATTGTTCTTCACCTTAGCGCAGCAGCGAGAATACATGTTTTAACATCACTTTAGAATGACAGTACTCATCACATTTGTTGGTTATTAGAATGTGTTGCAATTACAGACCCTAAAGGCATCACAGATGAACGCACAGGATTAAGCATATACAGCCCTGACACTCTAGCAGGAATGTCGAGCAACATAACCCCATTTGGCTTATGCCATCACCTTACACAGGTACTCCACATTACACATGTTCTTCACATTACACATGTGATTTTGAGTCCCTCTGAAAGAAATAACATTAGTAAATGCACTACAGGTGCACTTACACCTCTTCACCTCCAGGGGATGCCCTTCTCCAGACATCCCCAACTCAGCATTTCACTCCTTGAGGCAGTCCCTAAAACTAAAGAACAAAAGTTCCAGCCATGGGGATGCAAATGACTCCTTGCGGAGCCCTTGAGGGGTTATTCTTCTTAGTCCCCATGAGACTTAGGGAGGGACTTCGCTTCGTGCTGGGGGAGACTGCGCTTCTGCAGCAGCTCCCCCTGCACATGTGTGGTTGTGACCCCGTCCTCCTGGGGCCACCGCAAGTAGAGGAAACGCTGTTTGCCCTTGCAGGCCGGTCCTGGTCTGCAAGGCATAATGGAAACTCTTGAATATCCTAGCAGCGGCTCTCCCGCTGCTTCGGGGAGAGCCGCGATATGGGCCTTCAGCCGCGTCCATGCTGGGTTGGAGGGTCCGGTCCCACCCGGACCCCCAGGTGAGTGTTACAGCTCGGGGAGCCCACCCCCGGCTGTTCTGCAAATTCAAGACCGGTGGCGGAGCCCCACGCGGTTCGTCGTCTGTCTTCTTGGAGGTCAAAGGTCGCCTAACTTCTGGGGGTATATCTCAGCCCCCAGGGTTCAGATCTGTGCCATTTTCACCTCTCTTGCTCCTGGCGGCGCTCCCCAGCCACTGGGAGCGCTTTCCTTTGCCCTCCTGGTCTCAAGGAGGGTGCCTCCAGCAGGGAGATATCTTCACTGGCTCCCTGCGCCAGCCTTCCGCCTGGCTCTCCTCCTGGGCCTCTCTTCTCCCTGAGCAGAGGCCCCTGCTTCTGCGCACTGGTCCTGGTCTCCACTCCCGGCGCTGTTCAGGATCCTGGGACAGTGATGGGGTTCCTCCTTCCAACTGCCCATTGCGCCAGGCTCCAGCACCCTCTGCCTCAGCAGACCACACCCCAGAGAGAGCTTCTTTTCCCGTGCAAACACTTTTAAAAAATTGGGGAGGGGGCTGGCAGGAAGTCTCTGTTTCCTATCACACAGCAACACATACATTCTCTGCCCCTGCTCCCTCCTTCCTGCCCAGGCCTCTGGGTTGGTTCAAGATGGCGTCTTGGTCTTTGAAAAAGCCTATTCCCCCAGTGCTGGCTTCTCCCTTGTGTAGCCTGGTGCCTGGCACCCAGTGACAGCTGCTGATGGATGAACCTGTAGCTCCACCCATCTTCTCTTCCTTGGAGAGGAGGCCTTAGCTCTTGGAAGAAAGGTCATCAATCCAGCCTGCTGAGGTCAGCCCCCAGCCAGGCCCTGGTTATGGCTGACTCAGAAATATGACAGTTCTGGATGACCCAAAGCAGTACAAATATGACTTTGGACTCTGCAGAATACTTCTTCTCACACTCGTTACAGTGGACTTTAGTGCGTGTCTGGAATTTGTAGGCCTTAGGAAAGTGACACTAGCCCATGGGCTCCACTTCCCCATAGGGGAATAATGAAGTGAAAAACACAGTAAAACACACTGGGGTATATTCACAAGAACGTGTGCTAAACATCACCAAATAATGTTAACGCAACTTTACACATCGCAGCCTATCGCGGGAAAATAACCCTGTGTCAATGTGGAATTCACAACAAGGCGGTACCTTGCAATAGTCTGCCGAAACTGCTGACAATGGCCGCGATACAACCACCTCGATGGAGATAAAACTCAACACCAAAAAACCTGCGATGGGCCAAAGTGCAATGAGGAAATCAGCGATAAGCAGCACCAGGCCTGCAACACACACCTGGCCGGTGGGAAAAATACCATAAAAGTAGAAAAAAACACCTAAACACAAACTGACCAACACCCAAGCACCATGGAAGCAGTCGGAGCAGGCGCAGAGGACACAAGCACCCCGGAAGACCAGCCTGTGACCTCGGAAAAGGGAAGGGCAAGGACAAGAGGAAGAGGGAGACGAAGTTCAGTCCGCAGGCGAACAGGATCATAGTCACAGAGGTGATGGAACACCATCAACAACTGTTCATCACCTCCAACGTGTCATTGGGCACCAAAACTGGAATGTGGCGGGACATCGTGGACAAGGTGAATGCCGTCAGAGAGCACAAGAGGACAATGGACAAGGTCAAGAGGCGATGGAATGACATCAAGTGGAAGACCAATGAGAAACTCGCAGCCAACCAATAGGCAGCAATGCAGACTGGAGGTGGGGGCTCAGTGCCACAGCTCGAGCTGGATGACATGGAGGAGCTGGTGTCGACAGTCATCAGTGTGGATACTGTGGCCGGAGTGCGGGACCGGACACTGCTCGACAGGACACAACACAACCGCAACAGGGTGAGTGACCACCAGGTACTGGGCGGACGGGTGGAGATGACCACAATGGCACACATGCACAATCAAGCACAGCACAGTGCACACCCTCAATGACTCTGAGTCATCGCCCAGATCCATAGACTGTCACAATGTACAATGCCATGCTGTCTGAGTGTCAACAAATCCCATGCGGCTACTTACATGCGGACATATTGCAATACACCATCTACCCTTCACATTGCAGGGCCAGCTTCAACACCCCCTGCAGAGCAGTCCCAGCCACTCTTCACTGATGACGAGGAGGACAAGCCCAGCATCGACACCCAGCCCTCTAGACATCATTGACATCATCCGCGACTCACCTCCAGGATCAGGGCTGACCAGCTGCATCGAGGAGACCCCACCCACCACCCAAACCACCCATCAGGAGGCACCCACGGCCCGCCAGTCTCCCAAGACCCCCAGGACCAACACATGGCCTTCCAATGCCATGTGCTGGAGGCTCAGAGGGAGACAGCAGAGCAGGTGCGGGTGGGGTTCCAGACCATGGCTACCAAACTGGACGCCATCCATGGGTTTCTAGACCAGCTCCATGGCCTCCAACGAGCCCTGACTGGCATCGCTGGAGTCCTGACGCGGAGAGAAGAACACCTGTCCGCTCAGAGTGGCTCCAGCGATACCAACCGTGACCTGGCACACATGCAGAGGCTCATGGAGGACATGGTGCATATGGAGGCGGAAAGGATGGCAGCCACTGCTGCACATCAGCAAAATTTAGCTGGGATCTACCATACCCTGCAGATCATCACCATGGCATAGCTGCCACAAGGCGTGGCACAGATGAATGCTGCTGACCCCACACCATCCACATCTATACCCCCTGGTGTGTCAGTGCCCCACAGTGAGGCAGGCGTTGCCACTCCGGCACCTGATGTGCACTGCCACACAGTGTGGCTGACAATCCTCCTCCGGCCCCTGAGGTGTCGGTGTCACACAGTACCTCAGCTGGTACTGCAACACCCACAGGTGGGGTAGATCACACATCCAGGGACAAGGACGTGGATGGGTTTGTGACCAGGAGGCATTAGCATTCATTTCTGCCACCTGGCCTGGTCCTGCTTAGTGCTGCACATGGCCCCATGAAACTTCCACTGATCCCTGATACACTCCGATGCACTCACCTTGGACAGCGACATGGACTGCCATATCCTGTTTGATGACCAATGACACAGCAACCTGACTGCGGACTATACCCTTCCTCTTCCGCAGTACTTGTCAGCCCCCCGGATGGGCTCCGGCTGGCCCTCCACGGGCCCATATTGTGTAGTGTGCTCGCCATTGCCCTGTACTGCTCCAGCTGCAGAACTGCACTGGATGTGCAATAAACATCCAGTGACGCACTGCTATGTTATGTCTTTCATCATTCATGTATGAATGTGTGGTCGAATGTAGGGACAATGATGTCCCTTGCAACAATGATGCTCATCCTGTGGGATGCCAGTCAGAGGGTGCTACATTGCATATTGTGTCCCTGGTCCTGTGAACACTACAACAGGGAGACATACATTAGTCACTTCCATGTCTGGACATGGACTGGTCCGGCGTACAGCAGGCCAGACCACTCCGCTTACGCTCCGAGGGGGGGTCCTCATTGCTACCCGTCGCAGGCGTACTCGCTGGTGGTTTGCAGGTCTCTGGTCTAGTTGTCAGCATGTCACAGCTACTCCCTGAGGGCAGGTTTGCACGCACACCACACCCATCCAGCACAGGATTCACAGGCCATGTGACTCCGCCAACATAAGGGGCCGACAACGTCACATTTAACTCTGCCGGTGGTGACTGGAAGATGGACGCTCCACGGTTCTCAATCATAAAGGGCCCATGAGTTATTGCGCACAGGGTTAGTGGCACCCGAGGCCTTGCGGCCGTCACAGGACTACCACCATGTGGCGCTGACTGGGATTGCACAGGGTTAATGACACCTGGAGCATTGCGGCCGGCACAGGCACCCCACCACGGGACGGTGACTTTGGGTGCACTGAGTTAGGGGCACCTTGAGCTGCTGATACCCCGTCCCGGTGGTCCGGACAGCTCAGGTTTTGTGTGCCCTGCTGGACCGCAGTGTAGGTCAGAGCCAGCGGGCAGCGCGGGCCTACCGCCATGTGGCGTGGCCTCGCGGGTCACAGAGTTAGTGGCACCTATTTGGCTGAGCGGGTGTGCAGCCTGCGATGATGCCCTGTGCACTGGTATGTCTTCTGCCATGGAGTAATCAAGATCCAGCACCAAACGTGGGAGCTGGTGGCCTGCGGAGTGGGGCAGCATGGTGTGGAGTGTGCCATGTCCGCGGGCCCCGGGCTTGTGGCTAGCAGCGGCACGTGGTGGGTCCTCCTGTCTGCACGCCAGTGGCAGAAGGTGAGCAGTGGGGCCTGGGTGTGCATGGGTGGGCATGCTCCGATGGGTGGCGGGAGGGGCTGGGGTGCCTCTGTCTGGGTGTGCATGGGCGGGCAGGCGATGTCTTGTGCAATTGTGTGTACTGTCCCAATCATGTATTTGGAGTCTGTTTCAGATGACGGGTCTGTCTCAGATGTGTGACCTAATGAACTGCACTACATACCGGCAAGTGGTTGGAGACATACCGGTGGCAGCAGGTGAGCAGTGTGGCCTGGGTGCGCAGCGGCGTCTCTCTCTCTCTCCCCCTCTCTTCTTCTCTCTCTCTCTTTACCCCTCTCTTCTTCCACCTCTCTCACTCTCCCCCTCTCTTCTTATCTCTCTCTCCCCTCTCTTCTTCCACCTTGTTAGACCTGGCACCATTGGCGTGGGTCTCCCTTACATTTTTCGCTGTTGTCTCCTCTGTTTTTGCTGGTGTTAGATGCTCTGGGCGCTGTGCCACTGCCATTCAGTGCCACAGTGTGAATGCTCCCAGTGTAAATATAACATGTGAATTGGTATATCCATGATTGGCTTATTTGGTTTACCTGTTAGTCCCTAGTAGCGTGGCCTGTGTGTTCCCAGGGCTGGTAAACCAAATGCTGCTAGTGGGCCTGCAGCGCTGGTTTGCGCCACCCACAGAAGCAGCTTGTAAAGTGTGTCTCAGACCTGCCACTGCAGAGTCTGTGTGCAGTCCAGAACTGCCATCTTGGCTGTGAAGTGCACCCACTACCCAGCCCCTGAACTTTCCATTGGCATCATGTGAGTCACCCCTATGGTATGGTGCATTGTATGTGTAAGGTAGGACATGCCCTGATGTGTGTAGCATGTCCTGGTAGTGAATTACACCCAATTTCGTTTTTCACTACTGTAAGGCTACCTGTTCTCCGTAGGCCAGAATAGGAGGTTTGACTATTACATTCTATAGTCCTAAATGACCCAAAGAACATGGTAGAAAAACGAATTTAGTATGCCTGAACTCAGAATATTAAAATACATCTTTTAGTGCAGTTTATTTTTATATTCTGTGTTTGAAAATGGCACTTTTAGAAAGTAGGTATTTTCTTGCCTAAGCCTTCCAGTGTGCTCTGCTGTTATGTGTATTAGCTGTCTGGTATTGGAGGGACAGGGCAGGCTGAGTCAGACCTGGGTTGAATAGAGAGATCTGCATTGGAGTATGGGGAGGGGTAGCTCCTGGACCTGAATAGGGCTGTGCCTGGCAAGGTGAATGATGGCTCCACCTCCTACTGTGTGTCTGATGGCAGACCCCCTCTTTCTGAAAGGAAGGATGCAGCCTGGTAAACAAAGTGCTCCAGGACTGACAAGAACTGGTTCTGGCTGGGTTCAGTGACTTGTAGCTTTTGAGAACAAAGACTTTTGGGGTATAAATATCTGTGCTGAAACCCCTACAATTTGTATTGCTCCTGGACAACAAGAGGAACCTCTGTCCATGTAACTGAAGGAATCTGCAGGGGGTGACTGTCCTTGTGCTGTTTCTTGGATTGGCCTGCAGTAGTTACCATTGGACTTGGAAGAAGAGGGAAAAGGACTTTGAAGGAAATTTTATTTTGATCTTGCTAAAGCAATCACCCAAGGGCTAGAAGAGAGCTAGCCTCCTGTTGAAGTCTCAGGCACATCAGACTTCACCACCAGCCTCCTGTTTCCTCCCAGCGAGGATTTCTATCTGCAGGTGAGGCTCCTCTAGTTCTACTACAGAGAAGAGAGTGCTGAAATCGTCGCTAACGCCCGTTTGCGAGCCGCCGCAGCTGAAAGCGCTCGGAAAATCATCGCGCTGCTGCCGCTGAGTGCTCGCTACCAAAGCTCATTGCACGGTTGCGGGCTGCCAAGTGCTCGCTAAACCCAAAGATCATCGCATCGCACGTTTGCCGGCTGCCAAGTGCTCGCTAACCAAAGATCATCGCATCGAGATCATCGCATCACAACAAAGCAGCGCGGACGCTGGGCTTCCGCCATTTTCATCGTATCACATCAGGATCGTCGCTCCCTCGCGGAGCGCCATTTCTTCGCATTGCAACACATCACACACACAACAGGATCGTCGCCTCGTCTCCTCCCTTGCGGCAAGGAGTCATCGCATCAACGGCCTAGCGTGCAGAAGTTTGTCGCATCGTCTCCGCACGCATCAGCAGATCGGCGCTCATCCTCCCTAGCGGCACGGATTCAACGCATCGCCGGCCTCGCGTGCAGAAAATCATCGCTATAGCTCTTTTGCAACATTTTGGTTGTTTTGCTACGAAATCCAGGTACTTTGTAAGTAAAAGGGTTGCAGAGACCACTGCTTTGAACTGAACTCCTCTTTGCACACTTTGAACTATTTTTGCAGCATTTCAAGAGTAATCATATTTTACAGTATTGTGTTTTTTTTACCGTTATTGGTCTTGTATTTAGTCTATATATAAAGATACTTATTTTTTTATAATTACTTGTGTGGTGTCCCTTTGAGGTGTTCTTCACTGTGTTACTGTGTATGGTCATAAATGCTTCACACACTGCCTCTGAGATAGCTGCTCGTGCTATGTTACCACAGGGTTGAGCATGGGTTATCAAAGGGTGTAGCCCTCTTACTCTGACTTAGGAAGGAGGGCCCCTACTTGGATAGTGGCCAGCCATTGCCAACTAGAGACCCCCATTTCTAAAACACCTCTCTCTCTCTCTCCCTCTCTTCTTCCACCTCTCTCTCTCTCCCCCTCTCTTCTTCCACCTCTCTCTCTCTCCCCCTCTCTTCTTCTCTCTCTCTCTCCCTCTCTTCCTCTCTCTCTCCCCTTCAGTCTCTCTCTGTCCTTTGATGTGCGCAGGACACACCTTCTCATCACGATTTTTGTCTTGCCGGCTGTGACCTACGGATTGTCCCGAGGGGAGCCGCCATGTGTCTGCATTTCATTTCACTGTTCATTTTAATAAAGTTTGATTTGTTGCTTCGGAAATGAATGTGTGATGCTCATTTTTTTTTTACGACACATGCATGTCACCAGTTGTGATTCTGCAACATCAGGCGGATTATTTTGTACATGTTTGGGTGTAGCTGATGTGGCACGTCTTGGGGAGGGGGGTTCCTGGAGGTGGTTGCAGCGGCTGTTGTTTCCCTTTCGGCCCTCCGGGCTGCATGTTCAGTTGCCCTGGTGCATCTGTTGTTCTTCAGGTGTGGCTCTGGGCAGGTCTCCCTTTTGTGGTGCACGCTGTGGTCTGACTTAGACTGACAATCAAACAGTTGGTAGTAGCGTTTCCTAAAGGGAAAGAACCGCACATCAAAAAAACAGTGTGACAAATGACAAGTACAACCGTGCATAGTAATAAGATATAAGTATATCGGGTGCTAGTGTAGCTAAGGGCACCTACTACCAAACGGTGCTATCAGCACGTTACCAGTAACATGCACATGACAATTTAAAAAGAAGCTGTTACAGCACACCCTTATTGAATGTAATGAATCCAAAATGAGCGTATTGGATATTTGTATATCATAACATAAAATGTACAAGCCCTATAGTCCGCAATTTTGGGGACTGCTTTGCAGTTGGCGACAATTAACGGGGCACGGGTTGGATACGGATATTTTGAGACATTTTGTAGTTCTACACTTGCCATCACTCTTTGTCAATATCGGTCTTAATACAGGATCGTTTTGAGTGTATATTGAGTGTATATTAGATCATCCGTTGTGCCTTGGACCTTCTGCCTACAACATTTTCTTCATTGTGCCTTGAGAAAGTCTGAATACAGATGTGTACAGACGAAACACGTGTTGGCTTCGGTATTTGCTGGGAATTTCTTTAACAATAATAAAAATAATTTTTCAACGGATGGTGTTTATGGATTACCTCTGAAGCCCTGTACAGGATTGGAATACATTACACAATCGCCTTATGACTATAGGGCTTGTACATTTTATGTTATGATATACAAATATCCAATACGCTAATTTTGGATTCATTACATTCAATAAGGGTGTGCTGTAACAGCGTCTTTTTAAATGTGGTCCGACTTAGCACCAGGTCGGAACAGGTGTTATTTTCCTGGTGTTAACGCGCCTTATCGCCGTTTTGTGTTCTTATCGCAGTTCTGGCTGTTCGTTGTAAATGTTGTGGAGTGGTGTTGTCGTGCCCTTTGGCACAGGAACGCCTACTCTGTATTTCATTAGCGATAGTGGCGGGGGTCATCTGTTGTGATGTTTTTTGCGGCTGCTATCGCGGGTAAACTGGTGCTGTGGGATGTTAACACCAGCTTGTGATTGGGAGGATAAGTTTATCGCAACTTTGGCTGCGATAAAGTGCCGTTAAGTCGGCGATAGATCCTTGTGAATATGGGCCACTGGCTTTCCCTGGCATGTGTCTTTCCAGTGTATAAAGCCTATTCCACGTCACCACGCAATTCTGCATAAGTCCTGCCACACCAGTCTATATGCACTAACTCCTTGGCTGCGCATGCCAGGAATCTCCCATGCGCATTCCCTACACGTGTGCACAAGCAAGTACACATGTGTCTGCATGTAACCAGCCCGATGCCCCTTACTCCAGCTGCTGCACAGCGTTCTGGTCAAGCTAGGGAGACACCAGTGAAATCCACATGCAGACTCTTTCATCATGAGTTCACTGGGGGTGAGTCCCAATTTATGAGGCTCTCTCCCAGTAAAAGCTCAATAAATAGGTGCTCAAAAAGCGAAAAATCCAGGCGGCCCAGAGTGTCAGAACCACCTTCTAACATACTCTCCCAGGTCTTTTAGCTAACGGTCTTGTATCCTCTTCTTTTCCGTTACATAGAGGGGTTCGGCAAGGCTGTCCACTTTCCCCATTATTATTTATTCTTGCACTGGAGCCTTTTTTAATCAAAATTAGATTGAACAAAACTATTACAGGGTTCCCATATGGCGATAAACATTTAAAACTCTCCGTGTATGCAGATGACATTCTATTATTTATTTCAAATCCTCAATCTTCCTTACCTGCTTTTATGTCAGAAGTAGCTAATTTTGCCCTTGTATCTGGCTATAAATTGAATGCTGATAAGTGTGAAATTCTTCCTTTGAATAATTTCTGTTTTCGTGCTGATTTTTCCTCCTCATCCTTTCATTGGAATCCAACCAAAATCAAATATCTTGGGTTATGGTTTACTGCTTCTTTTAAAGATACTGTCGCCCTAATTCTGAAAGAGTTATTATCTACTATCTCTCTATCTACTTCGCGTTGGCATCCTTTATATTTATCTTGGTGGGGGCGATTAGACACCATTAAAATGATGTTAGTCTCTGTCATATTGTTTTATTTATACAATATATTGATAAACATCCCTAAATATTTGTTATAAAAAGTTATATACTATCTTATCACAGTTTTTTATGGCATAAAAAAAGCAAGAATGTCTCTTTGTAAACTTCAAAAACCTAAATTTATGGGAGGGGTTAATTTCCCTGATTTTCATTCATATCATTCTGATTTCTTTCTTAACCAATCTACGTTTCTATCTGACTCTCAATTTGAAAATATTCTTTACCCCTTGTGGGTGGAAGTTGAAAAATCTCTTTTTCATCCGTTCTTCTTTGAGGAATTTATCTCCGTTTCTCGTATCCCTTCCTCATTATCTTTTCCCACTCTTAAAAACATGCGAAAAAGTTTCCAACCAATTCTCTCCTCTTCGCAGGATGACCGTACAAAAGTTTTAAATTCATCACTGTAGTATAATAAACATATCAAACTTAATAATAAATGTATCTTTTGGAAGGAATGGCTTGCTCATGGCCTTCAATGGACCCATCAGCTCTTTCAAGATGGAGTGTGTCTTCCCTTTTCCACAATTCAATCTCGTTTTTCCCTTCCTTCGTCAGTCCAAATATATATCCTTGACTACAGTAGCTCAAGCTTCCAATATTACTTTATCCTCTAACCGTACTTTTGACCCGTCATCCTCTAACATATTATCACTTCTTTATAATACCCCTTCTGCCTCTCAGATATATAAGCATCTAACTAACATTCCTCTTGCTCGCGACAAATTGTATACTGAATGTAGTTGGGAATCTGATCTAGGTGAATCTTTCTCTGTCTCAATCTGGAATAAAATTTGGGCTAAATTACGGAAGTCCTCTAGAGCAGCTAACACAACTCAAACTTTATTTTTTGTTTATAATAGACTCCTTATCACTCCAGTCAAACTTCACAAAATTAATCCAGATTTTCCTTCTGCTTGTTGGTCTTGTACCACCTCCTCTGCAGACCTTAAACATATGTTATTTTAATGTTCACTTGTTTCTACTTTTTGGTCCCGAGTCTGGCAATACATCAATAACATTTTCCATACCCTTATCCCCTTTTCTTTCTCTCATATTTTTCTGGGCAGCATTTCTGAGGTTTGGTCTTCTCAAGCCACCGAAGTACGTATTATTGATTTACTTCTGGCTGTTGCCTTTCAGCAAATTACGAAATCCTGGAAAGATACTTCCACAATCTCTTTTCAGGCAAGGTGGTACAGAATCTCCTATAATCATAGAGTAGATAGAGCATATGTATATCCTATTTCGCTTCCAATTAAAAGAGATTTACTTTGGTTACCTATCACAAAATTTTTAAATGTATCTGCTAAAAAACTACCTTCACATATTCCCTCCACTGAAGAAGTACCCAAGCCACCTTGAACCAGTGTTGCTTTATTTCTCTATATTTATTGTTACATGCTAATATAATGCATTAGAAACGTTTATGTAATTGCCGTTTTGCTTCAATTGTTATTAACTTTTCCTCCTTTCCCTCTCCTTCCTCTCTTTCTTCCTCCTCTCTCCCCTCATATAAGATGTTTTATTATCGTTCTATAATTCTATAATATTGTCCCCGTATGATTTTGCATTATGTTATATCATATTCTGTCTTTTTATCAATAAAAAATGTTTTTTAAACTTAAAAAGAAAGGGTCCTGTGTGGCCTGTAGGTCTATAGATTAAAACCCCCTCTAAGGATTGGTGAGGGGACACAGTGATGCAGAAACCAAGCGTGTCTGCACCATCTAAATCCTCAATGGGGATCATTGAACAGCTGTAGTCTTTCCTATAGACTTTAGCTATCCCTCCGCCCACCCACACTAGTTTTCTCAAGATTACATTTTTTGAAGCCCTTGGGGATGGCTGTTGCAATTGAGGGGTTTGAGACCTCAGTAATCCAGGTTTCTGTCATGAACAGCAAATCTGACCATTCATGGCAGAGAAAGTCAAAGATATCAGTGGCATGTTTTTTTAGAGAGCGGACATTGATCGAAGTGGCGCTATTTCGACTGACCTGTGAAGTGAGAGTAGTGTCCTTACAATAAGGGCTAAAAATGTCTTGGAAGCCCTACTCGGAAAAGGAGTTGCCATCATTAAGTGTAGACAGATGAACTTGTAGGGTACACTTCTGTGTAAAGGATAGTCTGTACTGTTAAACCCTTGAATAACAAATACACGGGGGACCTCCTAATGTGCCACAGGCAGAGTGATTGTCATTGGCCGCTGATGGGCGCAGGTGGGTGTGCCTTTGGCGTGTCAGTGGAGCACCCACTGTGCATATGCTCAGCGGCCTCAGCTTTATACGTGGGCCTCCTTGCCAACTAGAGTGCGTAATGCCGGAAAATGGCACCTCTAGCTGTCTCAATAGAGGTAAAAATGGCCATCTTCCCCTTTTACTTAAGTTATTAGCTGCTCCCACTGCCCTCGACTTCCCGTTTCAACACAGCGCCCAACTGTGAAACATAGTGCAAGAAAATAAAAACACAGGCCTAGGAACCAGGTTAAAACACAGTTTTTAAAAGAGATTAAGAAATGTGCAAATAAGCAGTATTGCCAAAAGCTATGCATCTAAGCAGCGGCCCCAGCTTTATACGTGGGCCTCCCTGACAACTAGAACACACACTGTCAGAAAATGCCACCGTGAGCTGTCTCAATAGGGGTAAAAATGGCCATCTTCCTCTTTTGCTTAAGTTATTAGCTGCTCCCACTGCCCTTGACTTCCTGTTTCTACACATCGCCCAACTGTGTAAAATTGTGCAAAATTGTGCAAGAAAGTAAAAACACAGGCCTAAACACTTGGGTTATGTTTTGAATCTTGAGTCTGTGCTACTCTAGGCCAAGCACTCTCAACAAAATGCCTCCCAGTATGGATGACATCTGAATCCTACATCTCTTAGTCCTCTTTGTCTTATGTACCATTTTCTATACACTAATTTACATAAGTATTATTCATTTTCTCCATGTGTGTGTAATGTAAAGTGCTCCGGCACTCTACCCTGATATGAGAGGCGCTATAACACAAATGAAATACATGTGAGAGAGGGGCTCTGGAGAGATGAGAGGCACGGTTGGAAGTTGATATTGAGGGAATAATTGAAGGGCCCCAACAAAGATTGGCGTATCCTGTTGAACTGTAAGGACATAATTTACCATCCATTAAAAGCTAATACAATTGACTATATAATGAAAAATGCGTTGTAGAATGCACCAGTTTTGCCACTGTTTCCCAGATTTTCTTGTGGAGAGAATTCCTCCAAACCCCCATTGTAGTGGTTGGACTCGCTTGCTGCAATTGCTCGCTACTCAACATACAGGGGCTAGTTTGCTAGGGCTGTTCTGGGTTCGCAGTCCGGCTGTGTTGGATCCCCGCCGGTCTACTACCTAAGCATCCTGCTTTGGGTCTGCAACCTGCCTGCCAGCAAAAGGTTGATGTATGTCTACTAGACAAATGTGCACAGTGGTTCAATTAAAAGGAGGCTCAACTAAAATCTTACTTTTTCTTTTCACTTAATTATTCATATTTTAAGAAGCACCATGCAGCCACTTCTCCAGATTTTCATTGTGGCTTTATATAGAACGGCCTTAAATATGAACCTACACAGATTTCCTTACCATCTTTTATGCCTGAATTCTTCTGTCACTCACTCACATCATATTCTGTTACTGCCTCAGCACCTGGGGAGCTAATCATTAAGTAATCCTGCTACCCTCTTTTTCTGACTAATCTTGTGAATGGTATAATCCAGCAGTGCTTAATTTGAGGTGGTGCTTTCTGCTGCTCGATACTGGCACTTAATTGTCAGCACTGGCACTTATGATAGTCGTGTACACATGGTGGCACTGTTTGTCTAAATTAGAGATGAACACAACAACAGTTGTTTATTACTTCCATATACATTGAAATTGACTACTACTTGCTGCCCAAGCCATTCTTATAGCTTTGGGCCTCGAATAGTCTAAATTGTTACGCTTGTAGGGTGTGGTGTTTAGTAGTTGGATTGGTTCTATCAATGGCGGCGCTGGAGGGGTAATGGGTGAAGTGGCCTCCTGGCGAGGGCCCTGGCACTTAATTTTTTACAAATGTACCCTTTCCAGTCTAAGGGTGGAAAGGTTCAGTCCTCAGCCACGGTGCTCGTGTGCTGAGGACAGAACCATTCCGTCCTCTGCACATGACCACCAAATCACACTACTGTTTATAGCAGAGGGATTTCATATTTTGTTTTTGAGCCTCAGGAGCTGGGGAAGAGCTTCCCCAGCCTCCCGGGGCATTTATATTTTCAGTATAATGACGATCAGCGTGCATAGCGCACTGATGTCATTACATTGAAAGTGGAAGTGAAATGAGCCAATTGGCTCATTTCACTTTCACTACCTACTGCTCATGGGGCTTGCTCAGCTCCCTGAGCACCCACGCAGACAGGAGAGGTATCACTGGAAAGGGAAGAATCTCCTCTTTCCAATGGCACTCTTCCCTAGTGGATGCCTGCTTGTGTATTGCCGAAGGAGGGCAATCACCAAGCAGTGACGAAGGATGGCGATTCCCAAGCAGGGATCGACCCACTAGACACCAGGGAGGGGGGAGCGGCTCCTGGGGCCAAGGACTTTTGCTCCCCCTATTTGTTTGGCCATATTCAGTCATTCTGCCCTCCTCTTCGGGTTAGGGGGCACAAAGCCCACTAGGAACCAGGGATTTTTTTAAATGTAAATTTATGGGTAAGGGCTGCCCTTAATGGGCATTGTCATGCCTCCACCCCAACCAGAAATAGGCACAGTCTTTCTGCCCCAACCCCCCGGGGGCAGATGGGGGCAATAGCCTATATATGTTGCTCTCTTTCTCACTCTCTCTCTTTACTGTGTCTCTTGTTTTCTCTCTCGTCCTTTCTGAATCTTACTCTTCATATCTCCATCTATGTCTCTCTCTTCCCACCTCTCTGTCGCTCTGTCTTCAGCCTCTATCTATCAGGATTAGGTCCCCATTCTGTTTCATCTATCTATCTATTTTAGATTTTTATCTTTTATTTCTCGTGTCTCTTGTGTCTAGGGAATGTGTCTGTATCGGACCACAGATTTTTCTTTCAGACTTTTGAACAGCACACTACCTATTTGGATGATTGTTTGTATATTAACAGCATAAGTTACCTTGTATGTGTAACTGTATATCTGTGAACCTATTGTTTCTACCTATTTGCCTATAGCTGCATTGATTGGTTTGTGCCAAGCAATAATCAGTTGTATAGATTTCGCTTGACAGCACAGCTGTCTGCAAGACTTATTGTTACCAATTGTTTAAAATGGACATAGAGTGGCCTGTTGTTCTGCCCAGATAAGTATTTTTCCATCACCCCAGGCTATTGACTGTTTGGTTTACTATTACGCCTTCTAGGATCCTCATTCAGTTCTTTATCACTAATCCGCATTCTATACAGAACACAATGCAGTTGTTACTTAATTCCTAGTGTTGATGACATTAACAGGCCTTACTGTGCTGAACACCATTTGAGTATGCAACACATGGAAACAGCATTTGGGCATGCCTGGATTTTCACGTGTTGGAATATATTAAAAGCAAGGCATGCGGGGAACCGAAGAGGTAAAAATGTGAGGATGATGTCCCTTGACCAACGTGTGACTACAGGGATCGCCCACCCCCACTGCCTTATGAAGCCTAACTAAAATTTAGGACATAGATCATAAAGAAGAAAAGGTCCATTATGGTCTGTATGTTGTGTGTATGCTTCATGTTTGTCAGAGTGAACTAGCCTAGAGTTGGAAATACCAACCAAGAATCGTAGGGATTCAATATAGTTCTTGGTCTTGAAGAAAGCCTACTGACCCCTGGTGGCTTACTGTAGGCTGAAATGTGTCAACCTATTGATGTTTTGGATCATCATGCCCACAAATCATCTTACTGTTTTTAGCTCTGCCAAAGGACCTTTATATTAAAAGGAGCTAGGATCTCAAAAGCAATTGTAATTCACTGATAATCCCTCAATCTTAGAATAATAGCTCTGTTTAAAAACTGTATTGAGCCCATCCACTCACACTAGGTGTAGTCGGCGACGATCCGATGATGAAGCATGCCACAGGTGGTACCTGTGGGTGAGGATCCTACAAAAATATCCAAAAGATGCCAGGATCGCACTAATTCACTTGAGTGCGGATCCTTCACTTTCTTGACCTATACTAGGACCCCGCAACCGATCTCTTGGTCTGAAAAGATCACAATAAGATAAGTTAACCCTCTTTTGTGTAGTTACTTGAAATAGTCTGTGAGGTTGAGAGTTGCACTTTACATAGCTTCTCACTCCCCCTTCTGGTAATATATATATTAAAACAGACTGTTGGCTTTGCCAATACTTGTTTAAATTAGCTGTACATGTGTAATTGCTTAAAATAGAGAAGGTAACAGGTGAATGGTCTCACAGTGGTCTTCTGGCTAGATATTCAATGCTGTAGCATTGGTGATTTAACATCTTCCTGTGGGTAAACGTACTCCTACAGCACACACAATAAATGATCAATCAGGATGTATGAAGTGCGGCTAATGCCCCGATAGGGTATCCAGGCCCTTGCAGGTCCCGGAGGCTTATTTGAACAGCCAGGTCTTGAGGGCTATTCAGAATTCTGAAAGTGAGGTGATAGTCCAGAGGTACTTCGGAAAGCTTTTCCAGGTCTTTGCTGCAAAGTGGGAGAAGAAGCGTCCTCCTCTTCTGCTTTGGTATATGCGGGGGTATGGGCAAGTGAAAGGTAGGTGGAAGCGTAGTCTTCTCAATGGTTGGCGGAAGTTCAGGCAGTGCTTAATGTAGGCATATCCTTGGTTGTGTAGAACCATATGTGCGTGGGTCAGCAGCTTGAATTGGCATCTCTTCTGTACAGGGATCTAATAGAGTTTCCTGAGGTTTGATCTGAATTAGTTGGGGAAGGCTGAGGATGAGTCTGGCTGCGGTGTTCTGTATGGTCTGAAGTCTCGGTAGGAGGTGACTGGTGATTCCTAAGTAGAGGGCATTGTTTTATTCCAGTCGGCTGGTGATGAGGGCTTGTGTCATGGTGTGTCTTGTGTGTAGGGGTAGCCACTTGAAGATCTTACGTAGCATGCACAGAATGAGGAAGCAGATGGAGGAGATGGTGTTGATCCTTGATTTCATGGTAATCTTGGTGTCAGTGATGATTCTGAGGTTTCTGGTATGGTTGGAGAGAGTGGGTGCAGGGCCTCGGTCTAATGGCCACCAGGAGTCATTCCATGTGTTGCTGCTGTTGCTAAAGATCAGTATTTCCATATTTTCTGTGTTCAGCTGCAGCCCATTGTTCTTCATCCAGTCGGCGACGTTTGTCATGCATCTGTGGAAGTTGGTTCTGGTGGTGGTGGGGTCGTCAGTGAGTGGGAGATGAGTTAGGTGTCGTCTGTTTAGAAAATTATTTTGAGACTGTTGTAAATGATAATGTTGGCCAGTGGGGTCATATATACGTTGAAGAGCTTGGGGCTGAGGGATGAGCCCTGGGGAACACCGCAGGTGATCTCCTTGGGTTCAGGGGTGAAAGATGGGAGGTGGATCTTCTGTGTTCTTCCGGTGAGGAAGGAGGTGATCCAGCTGAGCGCGTCCCCTTGGATGCCGATATGGTGGAGTCTTTCGATCAGTGTGTGGTTGGATATGGTGTTGAAGGCAGCTGAGAAGTCGAAGAATATCAAAGCTACTGTTTGTCCTCGGTTGAGGAGGGTTCGTATCGTATGTCGCCGGTGGCTGCGACCAGGATAGTTTCGGTGCTGTTATTGCTGCGGAAGGTGGATTGGGAGGCGTTGAGTAGCTGGCTCCGTTCCAGGTGTGTCATGAGTAGATTGTTGATGATCTTTTGTACCTTCACTGGGAATGGGAGCAGGGAGATCTGGCGGTAGTTTTTGAGTTTGCTGGGGTTGGCAGATAGTTTTTTGAGTACTGGTCTGACTTTGCTGTGTAAATGTTGGGGTTGTGATAGATGTGTTGAGTAGGGTAGTGAGTTCCTGGCCGACAATTTGGTTTCTGAGGTTGAAGATGTGGTGCGGGCATGGGTCTGTGGGAACTCCCGAGTGGATGGATTTCACTGTGAAGGTGGTGTCCTGGGTGGAGAGGATATTCCAGGTGGTCAGTGTGTGGTTCGTGTCAGTTACGGTGGTGGCGTATCTGTCAAGGAAGTCCGTAGGTGTGGGTTGGTGTTTGAAGTTTCTGTATTTGGTTGTGATCTTGTCGTGGAAGAAGTGAGTGAGGTTGTTGCACAGCTCCTTTGAGGGTGTGATGTTGTTTTCACTGGTAGCTGGGTTGGAGAATTCCTTAACAATGTTAAAAAGTTCCTTGGTGTTGTTGGCGCTGGTTTGGATGCAAGGGATGTCTTCTTTGTTGCCATCAGCAGCCAGTGGTAGGGTTGAGGGAGGTCTTGAAGGCTGCCCTGTCGGAGGTGTCCTAGCTAGTGCGCCATCTCCTCTCTGACTGTTTGCTGTCTCGTTTTGCTGTTCTGAGTTCTTGGGTGTACCAGCTGGCTTTTTTGAAGGAATTTCTCTGGATGTTGCTCTTGATGGCTCTTGATGGGAATGATGCTGTCTGCGCAATTGGTGATTCACACATTGAAGTTTTGCACTCTCTGTTTGAGATTGGTGGCAGTAGCAGGGTTGGAGGTGTTGAGGGTTTATGTCCAGCTAGTCTCTGAGATTTTGTTCCACCTCCGCTGGGGAGAGTTGGTCCTCTTGGGGTGGCGGTGTGGGGGCTGGAAATGCTGAAGTGGATGATGGAGTGATTGGTCCACATTTGCTGGAGGTGTAAATTGCGTTCATTGTTTGTCCTGCGGTGTGTATGGGGTCAATCTTAGGCTGCTCATACTGCCGAGGAGGTGTGCATGTTTTTGTCTTTGGGATTATTGATGTAGAGTTTTAGGTCGCAGAGGAAGATGTAGTCCTTGGAGTCTAAGTCTAGGGGTGAAATGAAGTCTGCGATGGTGTTACAGAAGCTGGAGCACAGGCCTGGGGGTTGGTATGTGAGGGTGCCTCTAATGGTTGTCTTGTCATCCATGTGGAGCTTGAAGTTGGGATTTTCCATGGGGGTGGAGGTGTTGTCGGTGGTGGTGTTACACTGTGTGGTCTCTCTGTGGATGAGGGCTGTTCCTCCTCCCGACTTGGTGCTGTCCTGGCAAGTGATTTTATATCTGTCGGAGATCGCTGTGGTAATGTCTGGGGTGGATATTGGGTTGAGTCAGGTCTCAGTGAGGAAGACAAAATTTCGGTTGCAAGGGTGGCAATGAGGTTCCGTAATTCATTAGAATGCTTGCTTAGTTATCGTGTGTTCAGAAGGGTGCATTCGAGTTGGTATTTTTGTTCAGGTGGTGTCTTTGGTGTGTTCGGGGTGGGACTGGTCAATGGTCTGGTTTGTGTGCAGTGGGAGGTGGGAGGTGATGAGGCAGTGGGTGCAGGTGAAAGGTTCTACCATGGAGCGTGGACCAGCGTGTTGGCAGTGTTTGTTGCGGCGTCTGGGTTTGATAGTGTAGAGCTCGGTGATGGTGTAACACAACACACCTAGGACCAATTTCTGGTATGTATGGAACCTCAATCTGTCTCATTACTCAGCAGCCTGAGTGTTAAAAGCCTTGGCTTGTCTCCTGAGCGGTTATTGTTCTTGGGGATTTTAATGTAAGGACAGAGGAGAAAACGAACTCTCTAATGTCCCAGCCTGTAGATGCTATGCAGGGTTTGCAGCCAGTATAGCAAGAGCAGAAGGCAAGACATGAAAAAGAACACGTTATTTGTAAATTTCTCAGTAGAAAATGATATTAAGTAAAAAGAGGCCAATTGATTTCCTAGGGCATTTCATTTTAGGATTTTCTTCGAAATGAAAGCACCAGAAATGATTTTAAAAAGGATACAAAAAGCTAGTGAAAACCACTACAACTAACTCTTTTTCAGAATGTTCTGGGAGTTTCTAATCCTGCCAAAGAACTATTTTCATTGGAGCTTTCAGGGCTGAATCTCCCTGATTTACTCCCTCAACAGACTTCTGTAAGTCTATATCTCTGTACTTTTGTGCTGCACTTTAACCCCTTCAGTGCCCATGACGAGCTGGACTCGTCATGGGCTGCGGTGGCGCTGTGCCCATGACGAGTCCAGCTCGTCATGAACTCCGCCCGCTAATGGAAGGCGCGGCACTGGGCGGGGAAAGGGGCGGGCATGCAAGGGGTTAAGATATCAGGATTCATCTAGCAGAGCGACAAACATGACTATTGATTCTGAGTAGCCAATATTGCCATGTACAGTGTACCCACTTTCCTCTCTTTCTTGCGTCTTTATCCAAATAGTTGCCTCTCTGGATTCCCTCTAGATCCTTGACTGAAAGTTGGTCAAGTCTGCTGGGTCTGTGAACAAAACTCCAAAGGGTAGTAAATTGTGCATTGAGATGTCATGTGGTTCCTGATACCTCGAGGGAGCTCTCTTTTTTTTCTTCTTTAAACCCTCTTAGATCCAGATAACCTGGCCAGTTATAGACCCATCTTCTCACATTTGTATTATTTTAAAATTATGACAAAAGTGTCTGTGAAACGGCTTTAGGAATCTGTTGACGCAAATAGTTGGCTTCTCTGACAATAATAGGCAGGCTCTTGATCGCAACCACAGATGTGGAAAGAGAGAGCCATTTTGTCAATTCCTGATGTTCTGGGATTGCAAGATCAAGCTAGAAAAGCCTGAGAGGCTGCATACTTTGCCCTAATGGACCTTCCTGCAGCCTTTTACATGGTGTACCATGAACTGCTCCTGGAGAACTCACTGGAGATTGGAATAAGAGAGCCACTACTTGAGCACTTCAGTCCATCTGGAGTCAGTGTGCTCTTATCTTGCTTTTCACATTGTCATCTTGGTGTCTGACCTGTAGTGTGCCTGAGGGTTCTGCCCTATTTCTACATGTACCCAGGTGCTTCACAGATATAGCCGAATGTGGGGAAGGAGAGTGATCGGTCTGTAAAAACCTTATGAAAATGGCAAATGTCTGCTACAATCAACTACACATTGTGAGGAAACAGACCTAATTCTTCACTACGGTTTCAGTGGTTCATGCCATCTCTTCCAGATTAGATCTCTTGATGGATTGGTACCTCAAGATGTGGAAGACAACACAGATTACTAAAACTCAGCAGCAGAGCAGGGCAATTAGGATCATTGTGATTTTCAAAGCCTCCTCCTCTGGCATCTCCTTAGTGTCCAGACTCAAGAAAAAGTCTAGTTCACTCAGCTTCAACTGTTCAGATCTCTTCAGGCTCTCTTATACACACCACACACATGTTAAAAATATATCCAGAGCTTAATTTATGCCAGTGGTTGCAGGTCGCGGGCACTGGCACTCATTTTTAGAGACCGGAACTTACTTTTCATTAGCAGGGATGTAACAGAGCTTGCAAGAGTGAGACAAAGAGGCAGGAAGGGCAAGGTGGTGGAAGAATGACGCATGAGGCGGAATCTAGATTATTGCATCTTTGATACTCGGAAGCCCTGGCATTTGGCAGCGCTAGAAGTAGGCTCCTAAGAAAAACCTTACCCCCAGCCAATATTTTTATTTACAAATTAAGAAATGACTGTAATCAATCATAACATTCTGCTCCAATTGGCCTGCATATGCTCCATGTACACAACCAGCTCCGCTACAGACCTCAACTGACTACAACTTCTTACCAACAGCACTATATTGCGGATAAATATAGAATTTCCAGTAATTGATATCACTATTATAGTGACCATTACTGCATACGATAGACATTCATTTGTACTTGCTATGCATGACGTGCAGGCTAAACTTGCGCATGATGTCGAGAGACAGAGAAGGGAGGAACGTGCATGTGCTATGTACAACATACCAATATATAGAGGGGAGTATTAAAAATGGGACACCCTAATGGTTTGCGCTGGATGCGTTACTTTTGGACTGCGAATCCGGCGTAAAGTGTTATGCTGGCATTTATTGTCCAATACCAAGCAGGGTTTGTGTTAGATGGTTTCCCAAAGTAACGCAAAGCTGCCTATGCACTGCTTTGCGTTACTTAGCACCCAGGGGGTGCGCCATTGGTGTCACATGGGCATCACTGGGCTGCAACCCATGGGTTTTGACACAAACATTCGTCGACAGTGGTTTGCGCCAAAATATGACACTTCCTCGAGGCAAGCGTAATGAGGAGAATATTTTTTTATTTCTCCTCGTTTTTACTACTTTGCATGGTTACTACATTACACAGCATACATGCAAAGCAGGTAAAGTGTTAAAGGATAGATTGTGACCTGGAAGAGTCCTTACAGAATGCACACACCTTTGCACTATGGCTCAAGGTATGTGTGCTTGCGCATGGCAGCCCAAAGTGCACGTGCGCAGCCACAGAGGTAAATCGCATCAGCTGTGTGCGAAACCTCTAATTGTGTTCAATAAACTTAAATGATCACAACATGCAAACGTGTTAAAAGCCACCGCTCACCCGAAGCTGCCTGTCAGCAGCACCGGCCGGGCACGCGCGGTTTCTACCTCCACGGGGCTGGTGCCTTCGGGTTCTTGGAAAAAAATTGATCAGCATAAGTGCAGATCAATACAGGCTTTTGCATTCGCCTCTAAACGTTAATCAATTGCATTTTATTAAATATTTAGGAGCAGCGTTAGCAGAGGGAGGGAAAGGGAAAAGCGTTTGTTGCTGTGGTTATGACATAAAATAACAGGTTTAAAAGGCTTCTTGGATGGCGGAAGATGAAATCGCATTAACATGTAATGGTGTTTGCCTGATCTCTGCTGCTCAGGCGGGCCGTCGCCATCCAGGATGAATCTCCTGGCTCCGAAGCACCATGACAACTCAAAAAGTGGAAGAGCCTGACTGACGTGGAACTTGCATAAACTGTGTGAATGTGTCTGTCAGATTCAGAGAATGAGAGAAAGAAAGTGTGACAGAGGGAGAGGATCTGAGAGAGCGAGAGAGAAAGTGTGACGGAGATAGAGACCTAGAGAAAGTGCGAGGGAAAGGGGATGAAGGGTAAGCGAGAGGGGAAGACAGGGAGAGAGAAAGAAAGAGGGAGAAAGTGCGTGGGAGAGAGGATGAAAGAGAAACAGAGACAGGAAGAGTGAGAGAAAAGTGCATGAAAGCGAGGGGATAAGAGAGCGCGTGACAAAGCAGGTGTAGGCTTGTGCTCGACAGGTTACCCCTCAAATCACATGTATTTTAAGTAGTACTTTGCTAAGGTAGACCTATTACAGGGTTTCTTTGGCATCCCTATTTTGGGCTATAGTGAGGGACAAAGAGAAGGTGTCAAGGCACTCTGGGCCTCATAATATTCTGGCGTGAGGCAGCGCCTCAAGCCTTCCTGCTGCGCTGCGCTACGTCAAAAGAAAAGGGCAAGAATGCACTGTATCTAGAAGATACGGTGCATTCATATCCTTTCTCACTGCGCTGGTGCTCAAAGCGCTGCCTTGCGCCAATTCTCTCTGTGTTGTAGGGATGATTGATTTTGTGCAGAAAGGGACACCTTTCTGCACAAAAACAACCAGTGGAGGCGATTTGGAGAAAATGTGGAGAAATGTTATTTCTTCTCGTTGCGCCTTCCTTATGCCTCCCCTGGGTAGGTGTAGCTTTTTACGCATTCCCAGGTTTACAGCTTGTTTTAAATCTGGGAATGTGTCAAATGCCAAGGATGTTACTTGGGAACACCCACCGTAATGCCAATGGCACGCCTGCCCATCGTGGTGTGAGGCAACGCAGCGACCTGCACTGCGTTGCCTCACTCCATATCTGCAAAGCCATGAAAAGCCACACAAGGTGGCTTTATGTGGCCTTGTAGATATGGATAAGCTTTGTGTGCCACCGGACCGGCACAAAAAGTGGTGTTCCGGCGGTGCACAGGGCTTGTAAATGAGCCTGTGTCTTTGCCACTGGGCTTCTTTTTTCTTTTTTAAGCCCTCATTCACAAATAAGTATTTTTTTCTTTAAGAGGTATGGGCTTGGAGACAGTTGCAATAGGAGAAGGGCTCAACTACTGGAGGTTTTCTAGCCATCTCCGAGGTCCCACTGGGCTTCTTGGACATGTTTGAGACTTCTATGCGCAGCTGCAGCAGAGCAGGACAGCAGAACCTCAACAGAGGTCATCATGCTTGTTCTGAGCCAGAAGAAGATGGGCAGCCCTCAGCACTATGCTTTAGAAGCTCCAACAGCAGAAGGACTTATGGGCGTTCAGATCCGGAGGTGTTTACTAAGTTGGGAGGGAACATTTGGTATAGACTTATAGCAAAATATAATCTGTGCAGAGGCACAGTTTTTCTATTCATAGAGGAGTCTGGGGAAAAAAGAGCCCAAGAATGCATTGCAGAAGCGACTCTCCCCCTATGTGTGGAAGACAAGGCACACCTTCCCAGGAGCTACTCTGACTGGAAACTGTGTGTATTCCCTCCCGGCAGCCATTGAAGCAAAGAACAGTAGCATCAATCCTCCATCTTGCAAATGTCATTCTTACAAAGTAAATGCCCAACAGCTGCTCAGGACAACTCTAAAAACAGGTGCACCTACCAAGAGCATTTACGGTGTGTATGTGATATAATGATCTTTACGAATACTGCAACAAGCTGTGCTCATATTGATCGCAAACCTACAAAACCGAATAAATGCCATGGTGCTCTTCTCTCCCCCAAGCCTCTAGAGTTAGTGAACAAAGGGGGGATAGTAGGCAGGTCCTCCGGCTGCAGCTACTGTACCTTAAGATCTTTAACTATGCGGTCAGCGGACAGGGCTTACACAGATAGCATTAGGGAATTTACATTCTTGAGCTCAAGGGTGGAGAAACCAATAGAGGGTTTCCCCTCCACAGGGTACACCAAAAGGGTGTTCCGGAGAAGTACAAGTATGCAGTTTGAGGGACCCATTAGGGTCAGAGACCTAAAATGAACTTGAAAATGAGACAGGCACTATACCTGGACTGACCAAGGCTGTCATGTGTTTGGCTGGGAAATGATGTGGCAGGAGAGCATAAAATGCTCTTGGATTACTCACTGTCAAAACTAGGAGGTCTTCCTAATCATAGTCAATATGAAATAAAAGTCAATAATCATCTGAATACAGCATAAACAAATATAATCCAGGCAAATCAAATCGCAAATGTAAGGACTAAGAGTGAACATATGCAACATTCCCGTTCCCATGAAGAGAAACTCTCTAATGCTAATGTAAGTTCGTATGCGAGCTGGGGAATTTGGAAGCAGGAAATGTCAGCAAATATAGCATCGCAAGTAGAACCAAATGAAGGTTCAAATCAAGAAAGGGAGAGATGCACTTGCTCCAGAAAGTAAATCTATAAGCAGAAATTTTAGGAGCATGTGGGTCTCAAGAGAGGAAAGGAATGTCCAACTGCAAAGGTGGGCAGGACAGGTCTAACTAACTAGAGTCTGAGCCAACAATTAGAACATGAAATTACCAGTAAGAGGTACATTGCTCAAGTTCTCACAGATTAGAAACTCATCTCGGTGTCGCCTCTTTCAAATAGTTACGGTAACAAGCAGCTCCAGTCCCACGGCCTTAGAAGTATCAGACAAAGGGAAGACTTCTACTCTGAATCCTCACCTTGCCAGGTGCAGAACGCTTAAATTCAAACAATTAGTTGAGAGAAATAGTCCTCACACAAAAGTTTCAATAACATTTCAGACTAATTAATCATTTATTTGACACTCACTCATTATTGTCCTTATATGTGTAAAATATCACGTGCACACAATGACAGTGTTAAATAACACGTTTTATATAATATTATGCCATTAAATGCAACAGAAAAATAGTGACACTTCGTCACGTAAAGGACTACAGACCAGTGGCGGACGGTGACATTTGAAAATGGTGAGGCTTAAAATGTTTGGCGCACTTCAGCATAGCGAGCGAGCGTAGCGAGCGAGCCTGAACAACCTAAGGGGGGTTCTGGGGGGTTTTCCCCCCGAGAAAAATTTGAAAAAAGAGTGGAAAAATGGTGCATTTGCAAGCAAATTTGAGAAAGCAGAAAGGTTAATAAAGCAATGAAGAAAGTGCAGTTATTACAGTAATAAAGAGATCATGTCATATAACATAGGTAGCTGCTTATTCAGTATAACCACAGAGCTTCATAACAGACTTTGAGATATAATGCATTTCTGAGTACCTCACAGGTGCTTTTTATTTAACAAACAACTAAACAGGTGGTCGGAAACTAGCAGCATTGAACATACATATGTTTACTTTTTGTATCTAAACTCAGCACGTCTGTCTTTAAGAGCAGCAAACTTTTCAATTACTTGAACGTTAAAATCAGAGATATTTTGAACTAACTTGCTCTCTATAGAGAGCATTGCCAAAGCATTCAGTCTTTCCTGAAGCATGGTGTTTCTTAGGAATGTCTTAATCCTCTTTAAGGCGGAAAAAGATCGTTCTGCCTCTGCTGTTGTCATAGGAGTGGTTATGACAATTTTAGGTAAAGTCACTGTCTCTGTAAATGTCTTTTCCATATTAAGTTTATGAATTAAAGTCAGCAAAGCCCTGGCATCTCTGGCATTTCGGTACACAGGCATTGAGTACAGTACAGTCAGCTCACTTTTGAGGTCCTCTTGGTTGAGCATGGGATAAGCTTCCACAGCCTCATGCAGAGCATGCTGAGGGAAGGATTCACCATATTTTGCAAAGTTTTGACTTTCCAATAATGCGGCACTCACCAAATGTTTTGTGAAAGCAAAACGTTCTTGTGCATGCACAATTACAATGTCACATATCTCCTTTGCATTTCGGACCAGAGTGGTGATGTTTTTCCTGTGGTTTCCAAAAATTGAAGCCTCTGGCAGTTTGCTGTCTAAATTGTCAACCTCATTTCTCACTATGCTTATGCGCTCGACAAACATAGCGGTATTTCTTTTCACAGAGACAGTATCGATCTCTCGTGCTTGTAACTGATTGTATAAATTTTCGACAGCTGACATTATGTCTTGAAATAAAAACAGAAAGAACTGAAACTCTCTATCTTCTAGTGTTCTAGCAAAGCCACGGGCTTCACTTTGAGTTTTGAAATCAAAGGTTTCATTGACTTCTATATTATGAAAACATTTCACAAGGTCCTCCCTATATTGATATATTAGTTAGACTGTACGTATGTTAAAGTTCCAACGAGTTGAGGATCCCCTTGGAACCCTTTTGTCCACAATCTCCTGAAG
Organism: Triturus cristatus; assembly: GCF_964204655.1. Taxonomy (NCBI): domain Eukaryota; kingdom Metazoa; phylum Chordata; class Amphibia; order Caudata; family Salamandridae; genus Triturus; species Triturus cristatus. Next base: position 136,902,675 of record NC_140591.1, on the reverse strand, counting down.
TGCTTCCGTTCTTTTTAGGGAACGTGAGAAGAATGCTGCCATGCCTCCTACATCCAGAAAGAAAATTCGTGTCTCAGAGATCTTTGATACTGCCTGCTGCATAATAAGATTAAGTTGGTGGGCGTAACAGTGCACGTAATGAGCATAAGGGTACACATCTCTAATTCTTTTCTGTACTCCACCAAGGCTTCCACTCATTACGGACGCACCATCATAGCTTTGTGCAATAAGTTTTTTTTTTTGGTGCACCTCTGGAAAAATGAAGTTCAGTTGACGCAGTATAGCTGCAGTAATGGTTTCTGCAGTTGAGTCTCTTAAATGAGTGAAACCATAGAACCTCTCCACAACATTATTGTCATTGTCCAGGTACCGAAAGACTAATACGGACTGTGTTTGTGTGGCCACATCAGTGGTGTCATCAGCCTGAATAGCCACAAAGTCTGTGTTTTGCAACTCCTGGACAATATGGCTTCTCAGAATTTCGAGCATACACTCAAGGAGTTCATTTTGTATAGTTTTAGAGGTGCCCTTAAAGACTGTAGCAGTTGCTAAATGTACTTCCATTTCTTTGTCTATGCTTGCTATTAAATCCACAAGGCCTTTGAATATTCCTGGATTTGTGGAATCTTCTGATTCATCATGGCCTCGCAATGCCAGTTCGAAAGCACCACAGAAACGAATGCAATCAATTATTTTTGATAGTATGTGCCTATTCCTATCAACTGTTTCATTGTGTTTCTGTATTGTTTGGCGGTATGCACTGTTTATGTGCTGCTCAATCGGTGTGTCTCCCAACATTCCCAGTCTTGTCACGTTTTCCATATGCTTTCTTGCGTGTGCATGCTTCTTGATTTTTTCAGACAGATGCTTCAAGTCTATCACTCCTTCTCTTGTCCAAGGAAAATCACCATTAAACAGCAAGCAGGGGAAGCAGAACAGTTTGTTTCTTGACGGACACCCTGTAAGCCATTCAGCTTTTGTGTACCAGGTGTTTGAGAATGTACGTGTGTAAGATTTTCCTCTGTCCTGGGTAACTTGTTGTAGTTGTAGGTCTGGCCGATCAGGACCTAATCTCTTTATCTGTAGTTTCTCTTCTAGTTGCCGTGCATGGAATGACCGTGTAATTAATTGTTCTACCGTATTCATCATGTCGATGTTGTCCTTACCAATATGAAAGAAGCCTGTCAATAGTCAAAGTACAACGTATAAGATTTGGTGCAATAATATCAAATTTCAGTATAAATACATCTATCTTGTGCATTTTCTCAATATATCTCCGACTCCAACAGCTCCCCTTTGCGCAACAGGACTGCTAAAAATACAGCCTTACCGCTGCTCGCTGCCTCTGTGTGCCATAGTGGTTGCTGAAGGCACTGAAACAGACACTGTTTGAGGGCCTTGAAGAAGGCAAGGAATAGATAGTGCCTTTCACAACCGTTATTGCCCAAACCACAGGGCTAAGGCTCAGTATTAGTAAATTCCATCCACTGAGGGAGGGTACAATGTACAGAATGTGCACCCACCCCAACCACCATGTAGAGTGACCACAAACATAGCCCTAACTCCAATCTAAATAAAAATATCATCAGTTTCCTTACCTTTAACACTGGTGTTTGCTGGGTCGTAGCTGGGATGAAAGAGCAGCAAAGGAGGTTGGGGCCTCTTGTTCTTTGTTCAAAAATTGCCCAAAAATTAGGTAAAGGTTCCAGTTGCAACTTGTCAGGCTTTACCAGGTGCTGAAAATAAAAATATAACAATTTATTTTTGAAAGATTAGGGTAATCAAACAAAGACTGGGGGAAAAAAACATAAAGCTACAATTTTTACCTTGCAGTTTGCATGCAGCTCTTAGATGACAGTTCATAGCTCACTGTTGTATGTTAGGATCTTTACTTACAAACTGCAATTAACAAAATGATCTCTCTGACAAATGCAGTGACTCACTGACCTCATGTGCATTTTGTGACCTGCATCAGGTACATGAACTCTCCTGAAGCCTAATGCTAACACTGGGGGTTTCCAGCTCAGAGGGTGATTAAAGCATTGGTTCGTTCTGTCCACAGGGGCAAAATGAAGTTTCCTGACCCCATTTAGGTGGTCAAACACAGTCGTAATTTCAATGACTATTTGATACAGGCTTATAGACCATCTACAGCTAATCAGACCCTCAATGCCCAATGGGGATTAGGACAGCACACATGTGGTAAAACAAGATGCACAATTACCAGTGGTAATTGTGCATCTTGTGACATTTAACAGCAAATTCATAAGTCATGGTTCTCAGTCATGAACGAATTAATTAATACATTGGCAAACATTTATGAATAACTTAATGGAAAACGCTACGTGAATGGTTTAATGAACGAATGAGTTATTAAATAAACAGATGAACGAATGAAGTGGCACACATGCATTGAACCCCTCTACAAGGCAGGGCACCCTAATTCTGCTGTGTTGTTCACCACCCCTGGCATGTCAGAGCTAGACACTGGTCAGCATGTTATTTATTTATTTTGCGGTTTTATAGATGGCGCGCTCGAGCCGGTGGGCGAAGCAAACAAGCAACCACCATTATCGTCACGTCAATCAATCAATCACAATAGGAAAAGCTCACGTACTATTGTCGTTCTAGCTAGGGCCCGAGTGAGTCAGGTCACAATGCAATATTGTAAATCTATGCACCGCCACCCAGATCTTGCCAGATGCTAGCTTACGCCGTCGCCTAGTCCGCCTATATCTGACCTGCTGCCGGCTCTGCCCCTCTGCCACAGTAAGAACGAGTAGGTGATGTTGGAGGAGGATTCACGCCCCGATATATATATCGGACAAAAGCTGCATTCCCGTGGTCCTCGTCGCAGAGGTGAGGTAATGCACAGTCTGGTGATTTCCTGCATTTGACAAAGAAAGGACTTCTGCCAACAGAAGCCACACCAAAAAGCAACTCTGGGCACGTAATACATGGAGTCCATCCCTGGGACCCGCAGGTTCAGAGTCAGACAAAATGACATCGAGGTGTTACAAAACATCTGTATAATCAGATTAGCGTCATTACCTGCTTCTGAAACACCCAGACAAGAGGGTAACACGCGTCTCCTTCACAGTGGAAGGCCAGGGTGGTCTGTGCCACACTGGGGGTCCTGCCCCTGTGGAGTAACACAATATGATGGGCCCTCCTGCAGAATTTGAAGAGGGGCCCCTTTGTCTCCCATATCTCAAAATTATTCATGGGCCTTGAATGGTTGGGGGGGACTAAAAGTGTGTGTGGGGGGGCTTGGTGCCGCAGGGCTGGTGTTATTCTCTGCTGTACCGGGGTAGCGCGTTATATAAACGATTTGTCAAGACCTCGGAAAGATGCCGTAGAGACCACCGACTTATCTGACCCCCCCGGCGGTCGGCTGGGAAAAGTAAGTGTTCAAACATGGAAGTACTTAAATGAAGCTCTATGAATTTGGGGGGCATTCGCCCGGTTGCTGCTGTGGCTCCAGATATGTCCCCCTCCCCCCACACACACGCACACACATACATACACACAATCATCAGAGCACGGAACGTCTACCTCTGAGGCATTAGAGGGGTGTTTAAGTGATTTGCACAGGACCACGGAATCGTCAGCCGAGGCTATATTCACCCCCGTCCCTCCGTTGCAAGCTCGACAGGTCTGGCCGCTATGCGACATCCACTTTGTTTTCAACGACGTAAAATGAGGCAATATTTTCTATTTTCTCCCCACCCCAATTATTTTGGTTTCACATTGAAATGCGCGAAGACCAGCCTCGGCAGACATATTATTCGAAGTTCACCTAGTTCCCTTTACAGCCTATCATGTCTCCACTGGGGTTCGCGCCTCACGTGCACGCGTTCGGAAGGCCTAAAGTGCCTGCAGCGATGGGAGATGCGTGCATCATCATTTTCACTTTTTGTCACGGTGTTGCTGCTCTCACTGGCCAGAGCCAGCGGCTCATTCCGGGAGTGCAAAACTTTGCCCAGGGGAGCATTTCGATCCGCCATCCTGTCAGGTCTGCCTCTGACAGGCGACGTTTACCAATTCAGGGAAAGCCTTTCTGCTAAGGTGCGCTTAACACGCGAAAGGTTGGTAACTACAAATAGTCGAAACTCAAACCACTGCACTTGCTCCGTGTTGCAGTCTAACCAAGCTGCACCCTACTGACTAGGCCCAAATAGGCCGCAATAATCCTATGTCCTGTTTGGGATGCAACAGGCCCTCCCCCTCTATTTAGACTTATTGAATGTTACCAGGTGTGAATGATTCGCACAAACCCCTGATGAAGGGCATTCCCCCAAAACGTATAGGGGAAAATAAACACGCATCAAACAATACGAGTATTGAGGAAATAAAATTACTTAAGTCACAAATGTAAAAAAAAAAAATGGTGATCGCGGTCATTTGCAGGGAAGGGAAGGTGAAGCTGTTGAAAGGGGAGTAAGGCCGAGGCGAACTATCACCAGGCCGCGCTTTGAGGCCAAACCAGAGGGCTCAGTCGCGAGGAAACGGGCACTCACTGGAGAAACGCCTGATGCACCTTGAACGAAAACAGCTGCCACTGTGCAGACCTCGAAACTACCACCCCGCTGCCGAAAAGTCCCGGGTTCTGCAAGATGCCCCACTCACCTCCCCTCCTCATTGCAAAAAGTGAGCTCTGATAACCAGCAATCACACTGCAGCAGCCCAATTACTTCTAGCTGCAGCCCCTGAATTGTTACCAGATGCTGCCCCTCCCGCAACCTCCCTCTGTATATCTGCGCACCTCTGAGATGAATGATGAAAGCACATCACTCTGCTGCTGAGATAACTATGGAGCGCATAGAGGCTTGTACACGCTATACTTCCCCACTACCATTCTGATTCCAGCTCACACTTACTCCGCCTCATCTTTCTTCAGATTATCTGTCCGACCAGCACCTCTCGGAGATCTGTGGAGACGCCCCTCACCCCCAGAGCACCAGCAGGAAGGGACTCGAGCTACACAGTGACAGAAACAACGGGACTCTGCTCACAGGAACCTACAAAGACAGTGCGAACTGACGTGTATCCGACGCGGTAGCGAGCGCCAGCATGTTAACATATACGTATAATGGTGCAAGTGCATGCGTCACTCGAGGCATGTCGTATGACGTAGTAATATAAAAATACCTGCAGATGTCGGCTATCTTCTACACAAATATAGACTGACGACGACGACTCGTGACTGACTCCGTGAGTGACTCGAGTCATGTGGCAGCACTGGCGCGGGGACCGGGACGAGCGACACGTGCCGAGTCAGCGAGCGTATCAGCGTAGAGGTCGGGAAATCATGGCCAATCACTACTGCATGGCTTGGCTTCACATAAGCCAGCCACACTGTGATTGGCCATACACTGGGCAGTTGCCACCACCCACGCGCGGCGCCGGCACCATGCAGGCTGCGGTGTCTTAGCCAATCCTGCCGCTGCATTAGCAGCGCACTGCAACAGGACTGGCTAAAGAGCAGGGTTACTCCCTGCCCATAATGAGACCCGGGGGCTGCGGCGGTATGAAGGGTCCCTCGCCTCGCCACACTGTCTGAGTCGCTAGGAGGGAAGGTCAAGGTATTGTGTGCGTGTGCGCATGTTCGGGCCAGTCATGACTAGCCCAAAAATTGACATGCACACACTGCTGCTGCTGGCCTGCTGCGCTCCCTGTGTCACTCACTGCAGCAGCCCCGCCCCCACACCGTCCAGATTGAGTCGGGATTGTCCCGGGAGCTAGAGTGTGCCAGTCAGTGCGAATGCGATCGATTTTCTAAATATTTTTTTCCATAATGTATTAATGTTAGCTGCTCAGACTGTGACGGTCGTCCCATGTGCTTAGTGGGGCAACGCCCCAACGCCCCAACGCCCCCAATGGACGCACCGCCACTGCTACAGACTACATAGGTAGGCGGTCAAATGCCTTAGCAGTAGTGGAGGAAACTGAACTCCTATCCATCAAAGTAAAAACTCTTGCCTTCTCCCTGGACCCCAGCAGCTCACCACTAGGAAGCGGAGTGTGTATTTGTTTCATTTACAAAGTATATTTTACACAGTACCTTGGCTAAAACCAAACGCTTAATTGCTAAAGATGGCAGTGGGGGAATTATCCACCTAGATAATACATTCAGAATGACGCTTTGTGAGAATTTCCATGCATAGATTGCAAAGAGTTTGCTGAAAGGTATTGAAAACAAAGCTGAGCTTCCCAGCATTAAATGCACCACCAAAAGTCATTCCATCCTTGACCATGACACATCCTGGGGCAGTCAATCCTTTCCAGCACGAAGGCTAAACATTTAGAAGCCACATCCTGCTTTGAAATATGTCCTAATGCCGGGATTGTCTTCATGGTAATCACACTGCACCCCTACCTCCACCTACTTCAATACATCATCTGCTTGCCCTTCAGCCTTCCCTATATGGCATGGAGGACCGCTAAGTTGAAGTGAGAATCACAAATGACTTGCAATTTGACTACGTCTACTCACTCTGCCGGCCCAAACCAGCTGTCTCTCAATTCTAGGCGATCCATAACTGTCTCTCAATTCTAGGTGATCCATAACTGTCTCTCAATTCTAGGTGATCCGTAATAAGACCATTCGTATGGATGTTGAACATTAAACACAATACGCTAGTACGATGTGTCTGTATGAGTCGTTCACTTACTGAAAATGTAATGCCATCCTTATTCTCTGTAATATTTTTAGAACATCAGTTATGAAGAGAACCTAGTATCCCAGTTTTCAGTCTAATTATGGCCACACTTGTACCGGCATACAATTTGATACATTCAATATGGACGCCATAATAGTTAACAGTTCATACCTTCCCTTCTTGCAGCGTGAGCCTATGTTCTTTAAGTAATTTTTAATTTTCATTTTCATTCTTAATAGTAATGTATAGGGTCATAACAGTTTGCTAGGTTTGTTGGGGTATAAGGTGGGAAGTAAATTAAGTAACAATTAACAATTAATTTGTAATTTATTAATATTTTTGTTGATTAATAATTATGTAAATTGTGTAATAATTATATATTTTAGGTATGGGCGGTAGGGTTTGTAAGGCTATAGAGTGGGACGTTAAGTAATAATTAATTACCAATTAATTATTAATTGATTATTAATTATTTCATTAATAATTAAATGCATTATGTAATACTGATTTTTTTGAGTTATATTTTAGTTGTGGGTTGCTAGGTTTGTAAGGGTCTTGGGTGGGACGTTTAATAAGTAATAATTAACAACTAATTATGAATTATTATTTAGTTAGTTAATTGATTATCAGTTATTTAAATTGTGTTATACTTATTTATTTTAGTTTTATTTAAAGTGTGGGCTGTTGGGTTTGTCGGGGTATAGTGTGAGAAGTTAATTAAGTAGTAAACAAAATCAATTACATTGATAATTATTAAATTGTTTAATAACCATGTAAATTGTTTACTTGCTTTTATTATGTATATATATATACATATATATAATTTGGTTTATTATTAATGTTCATATTAAAAGTTTTATATTTGTTCTAAATTAATTGTTCTAAATTAATATGGTTCTTCAAATAATGTGTTTGAAGTGAAGTACTTTCAATACTGTTGCTTAGACTGGAGTGGGAAGAGTAAATTTAACCCCTCCGAAGTACATCTCTTTTTCTACTGTTGCACAGCCTTGGGTCAAAATAGTAAATCTTACCCTCCAAAGTCCAATGCTTTCCCTATTGTTGCACAAATTGGAGTGGGAATAGTAAATCTTAACCCTCCAAAGTCCAACGCTTAACCTATTGTTGCACAGACTGGAGGTGAAGTCCGGAGATGGAGGGAAGGGTCTTCCATGACTTTGTGGTGAGGTAGGAGAAGGAGATTCCTCCACTGTTGCTTTGGCGGATGTGAGGGTGTGATCGATGGAGCGGCGGAAAGGATGGGGCATTGCAGGAGTCTGGAGAGTAGATGGAAGCTCAGGGAGTCATTGATGTATGCTGGCTCTTGGTTGTGCAGGGCTTTGTAGGCATGAGTCAGAATCTAGCATTGGAATCTCTTGTGGATAGAGAGCTAGTGGAGTTTCGTCAGGTGAGGGGTGATGTGTGTCTCTCCGGGGTGGTCAAGAATGAGTCTGGCCACTGAGTTCTGAATGGCCTGCAGTCTCTTCAGGAGGTGTTGTAGTAAAGACAGGGTTCTGCTTGCACACATTGCTATGTTAGCATAAGCGTTATAGAAGTTAAACGCCATCTTGCCACTTTGCCGTTTTTGCACACGACACTACAGGTAACTGTTATTGTAAGTAAAACTGCTTGCTTGCTTTTCTTCACATGAGAACGGTCTGTTTTTCACATCCCTAGACTTATACTGCAATCTCCGTCTGTACACTGTGTGCAGAAGTCTTCAAGATCAAATAACAATGTATGCTGTTGATTCAGGTTGATCGGCCCACGCTCTAGACACAACACGCTCACAGCTGCAAATATCTGAAACTCGGGTGCCTTTAATATTGCATTGCATGAATGATGCTGGCGCTTGGATAAAACCTTTCCATCTACAGAGAGCGTTGCTGATTCTGTGATGTGATTCACCTAAGCTTATCTTGGAGGTATGGGGTTCCCCATTCAAACCTAGAGACCTTCTATTATTATAAAACTAGCTTCTAGCCAGGGGAGGGTGGTACACAAGGCGCTATAAGACTTGTTTCCACTATCATTATAACATGATTTCTCCCTTTGTGTTTTATGGAATTGTAACAATGCTGATTGTTTTATTTCGAATCATTTGCTTGCTTATGTTAGCCAAAATACTGCATCTTAGGGCACGTAGTCAAAAGTAAACATTTTAAACTTTTCCGTGTCTCTGATTACTCACGTTGTGGACTGACATGAGAATAGAAACGAAAGAGTGTTCTTGATTCCCACCATTCCTAAGAGTACCCTAAGTCGCTTATTCTGGGTTGTCTAACCATTGGTAGCTTTGTTGTAGTACGGAGAACGAATGAGACACTGATGCTAGTCAAATAGGGGTTCTGGGTTGTGGTAAATATTTCATTACCGGTACTATTTTTTATGCGGTAAAGTCTAGTAAGAATAACTCAGTAAATATAAGAGGCAGAATCCGTGGTATTAGAGGGTTTAAAAGGCTTTATTCCTATACAAAGGAATACAATTTGAATTGTAGGCTTCTATTCCATCACCACGAAAGTTCAGGAAGGAAGGGCATACATTATTGACAGATAAGCAGTTTTATAGAAAATGCATTACAGTGAAACAGATGCAAGAGGCGTAACAGCTGATAATACAGATAAACTGTGCATACGTAACTAATAGAGGCGGTCATATGGGCGTAATTTAATAAACGTCATCATACATGATGTCACAAGTGGGTGGATCCATAAGAGAATCCTGCGATGTCAGCAGAAATATTTGGCAGAGATGCGCGCGCAGCCGCATGACGTGTGATTGACGTGCAACTAGAGGGTGAAGGGGACTTGACATTTAGCTCTACATGTGGAGACAGAAGTCTGGGGGTCATGTCAACCTAATCCCAAATCATATCTAATATCCTATGTTTAAAGAACTGTGTTATCCAAAAGGAAAGGTCTCTAGGATAGAATCTATTCTATACTGACTGTTAGTGCGTGTACAAGCGTCTAAGTGTCTACATGAGATGCGAGGGGGTAGGAATATTCCATGGTAACGGGGCTATGAATTACTTGCATGTGGACAGTGAGGCCTGGCCCTTTGCACGGTAGCTGGAGGAATGTTTACCTAAACTACTAGACAGGAATGCATCGGATGAGGAGCGGAGTAGATAATCTTGAAGGTGAAATACAGTTTTTGGCAGGCAACAGGCTGGATCAGGCACCGTTAGCCGCGCAGGGAGTAGGACAAAGTTCATGGATACGGATGCAGGCTCAGACTGGAGCTTTCAGAGGCAGAAGGCAGGAAAAGGCTTGATGACAGAATTCAGGGCCTACTCGCCTGAATCTGTAAAATGTGGAAAGTGAACCACATAAAGTCGGTGGCCTTTCATACTTAGGAATGAAATATCTGACCCATTCATGGCGGATCTGAAAGAGGACATGTTGACGGTGGACGCACATGTATTTGCGTCTTCAAAACTGGAACTGGAGGGAACATACATGTACTTATAGCATGCACATGGAGCCGTTGGGGTCTACGATAGGGGACATAACTGATCACAAAATTCATATTTCCTCATTCCCTCCTTGTCCCCTACGGACCCTCAGGAGATATCGATCTTCATCAATCCATCGATCTGTTCATATAGTATCATTTGTTCTTCTTTCTTCTTCCGGGATCTTGAACGAAAACTTGGATGTGGGATACACGATGTGGCACACAGACCACAAATCGCTGGCCCACATTGTAGACATAAGCAGCAACTGAATAGTATAAGAAAGCCAATACCTAGGAAGGATAAGATTCTCCATCCCCAGGCTGACAACACGCCCCAGAACCAACCGGACCAAGTCCAGGTGCCTGGACTCTGGTGTATCTGGCTTATAATCTTATGAAGGCGGGTTATGGCTTTATATACTGACGGCGAATTTTCTGGTATGAAAATGCAGCAACTTGATCCGATGACCCTACAAGCTCCGCCCCTATCGGCCAGGATGACGTCAAGGACAAGACGATTTTGAAGCACAACAATCCGCATAGCAGACTGCTCTTCTGTTAAATTGCCTAAGGCGGAAATAGTCTCGTTCACTACTGCTTCAAGGGTTCTGGTTAATCTACGTATCAGCTTACTATTAGTGACTGTACCTATATAGGGAAAGAAACCTTTATTGAAATCTGTGTATTTTTCCCATGCTGTTTCAGTGTAATCGACAATTGGGAGATCTCTCTGTTGTCTATTGTGTACTAAATGGGTATTTCTATGATAATCAGGAGGAGCTAGGAAAACAGGTGGCAGAAGGAATGCTATGTAACAGGTACCATCCCAATCTAAAGGTAGACATATATATGCAGTCTGGCCACATATGAAGTAGGAATGATGGGAAGCTCTAAATGTAGACTTGCCTTGATCACTGAATTTTATTACAGTGGTGCATTTACTATGGCCCATGTGTATGGAACCATTCTTTCTTACACATAATTCCCCTTTTACTGGGAATACTGACATGGCGGGCAAGATTGGTGTAGCTTCAGATTCAACATTCAGGATCATGAGGTTAAGTGTAAAATTACCTAATCCATATACTTCATTTTCTAGATCAGTTCCTGTTCTTTTGGGAAGTCCCTCCTTGTTAGGGTAGCAGACTTTAAGCAAAACTAGGTTCAGGTTTCCCCACACCCAGTTGTCTTGGTAAACTGCGGAATTTGAATCTAGGGAATTAATCAAACTAAACCATGCTCCACAGGAGCCATTGTGTGTGAACGGATAGGGAAAGAGGGGCAAAACTCCCTTATAGTTCTGATAGGGAGGGAGTCGGCCACATATCCAACAATTTGTGGCATTGCTGGTCTGGTGGGAATGATGTAACATACTAATGAATGTGTTGTTGCGCAGCGCAAATCTATAGGACAACTCATGCGGAGGTAATTCGCTAAAAGAATGTTCTGTAGTTACATTGTAAGCACGTTTAAGAATAGGGTAATACATATGCAATAGTATGCTGAAAATAATGATCAGAAGACTTAGAAAAAACAAAATTAATAGTGTTACTGTGCAGTGACTACGAAGTGATTTACAATACGCATGTTTTTTAAGCTGCATCTGTTGATTTCTTTCTCTATTCCGGGCTAGAGGATACATGTCAGAGACAAATTCAACCGATTCACCTTGGAGAGGACTTAAACAATCAAATTGTCTGACTTGCTAGACCTCAATTTTAGTTTGTACAGTTCTGGTTTTGACTGCTCAACCAAGGGGAGCTTTGAGTCTGTCTGTGAGGGAATACAAGGTTGAGTATTCACACTGGATGGTAGTCCATAAAATTTCTTGATATGACTCGAGTGCAACCACCCTTTGCGTCCCTCGATCTTCACGGCTGTCCTTGTAGTTAGTAGAACCAACTTCGGCGACTTCCACCTAGGCTCCAGTTGGGTCTTCCGGTCGAAATTCCTGACCAAAACCAGGTCACCAGGAACCACGTCATGGGGCTTCACCTCAGTATTATCGGGAAAAGCTGCGGCTACCTGTGAACGACAAGATTGTAGTGCAGACATCAAGGAAGCCAGGTAATCTGTCAGCATATTACAGTCAACATCAGTGATTTTGCGAGGTATAGGCGTCCCCCACATATTTGGTGGTCTACCGAAGATCACCTCGTACGGGGATAGCCCTGTTCGAGAATGTGCTACCATTCTCATGTAAAAGAGCGCAACTGGTAAGGCTACTATCCAATCGACACCTTTTTCTCTACATATTTTGGACAATCTAATTTTCAGAGTTTGATTATGACGTTCCACGAGACCTGCTGCCTCGGGATGTCGGACACAGTGGAATTTCCATTGGTAGCCTAACAAAAGGGAAACGTGTTTCATTAGTTCGGATGAGAACGGCTGTCCGTTATCTGAGTAGACAACACGTGGTAAACCGTACCGTGGGAAGAATTCTCGAACTAACTGTTTGGCAGTAGTCGGGGCAGTGTAATCTGAAACCGGGTAGGCTTCTGTCCAACGGGAAAGAGCACAGACAACTACGAGAACATATTTGAATCCTCAACATCGTTCCATCTGGATATAATCCATCTGGAGGACTTCAAAAGCATGATCGGGAGGTTGAAATCCACCCTGCTCTACGGGGATGCTTTTACCTGGATTAAACTGACAACATATCATACAGGTACGAACTTTTTGTTTAGCTGCTGCTCGCAAGTGTTTGTTGAACCAAATGTGTTGAATGCTGTCTAGCATAGCTTTTTCTCCTAGGTGCGCTGGACTATGTATTGTGTTAATGATGACTTGAACCATAGAGTCGGGAAGAAACCATATAGATTTTTCCTTCGTCATCCATCCTTGATCCGTTTGGATCCCTCCTAATTCAGTCCATTTCTTTATTTCTTCTGGTGTAGCATGTGTCTGTATGTCAATTACATCAAGGGCGGGATCCTTAACTGTCATGCAATGTGTTAGTGTCTGAACTATTGTCTTTGTCATGTCAGTTGTGAGAGTCTGATTCTGAGCAGTCTGTTTAGCTGTTCTGTCAGCTAGGTCATTACCCTGAGAAATGATATCGGTAACTTTTGTATGGGCTTTGCATTTCATAATCGATATTGCAGTAGGTAGATGAATCGCGTCCAATAGGGTTTGAACGAGGGGTCCGTGCTGGATGTGGGCACCGTGAGAAGTTAAATAACCTCTCTCTCGCCACAGTACGCCGAAGTCATGGACGACTCCGAATGCATAACGTGAATCTGTGTATATGTTGACTTTCTTATTTTTGGCTTGAATACAGGCTTGTGTCAGAGCGATGAGCTCTGCTGCTTGAGCTGACAAAGTGTTAATACAATTTGTTTCAATGACTTCAGTGTCTGTTGTGACTGCGTAGGCGGCCACTAACTCTCCTGTACTTGTTCTCATACATGACCCATCTACATACAATGTCAAGTCTGGATCTGACAAAGGGATATCTGTCAAGTCTTGTCTGGGTTTCGTCGTGATAGTAATGACTTCGACACAATCATGTGCCAATGGATCTGTTCCGCCCACTGGTAACAGTGTGGCAGGATTTAACGTATTACAACGTCTGATTTCTATGTGTGGCTGAAATAATGTCAATTCGTAACCGGTGAGTCTCGCTATAGTCAAGTGTTGTGTTTGTGTGCGGTTCAAGAGAACCTCTACTGCGTGTGGTACTTGTACTGTCAGTTGGTGTCCTAACACTATGGCATCGCTTTGTCTGATTGCTAAAGCTGTTGCTGCCACCGATTTCAGGCACGCAGGAAGAGCCTGAGCTACTGGATCTAATGTACTAGAGAAATAAGCACATGGTTTGTGTGATCCTGCTTGTTCCTGAGTGAGTACTGACAAGGCAGTACCTTCGCGTTCTGTAACAAAGAGTGTAAACCGTTTACTGTAACATGGTGTTGCTAAAACAGGTGCTTGGCATAAAGCTTTCTTTAAGCTTTCAAAGGCGTGTGTATGTTCTTGAGTCCAAGGGAGGACAGTCGATGTGGCTGCCTCCTGTGTTGTCAACTGGATGAGTGGTTTTGCTAGGAATGCATATTGAGGGATCCACTGCCTACAGTATGAAGTGAGGCCTATAAAAGCCCGCACCTCCTTTTGTGTCTTGGGTGGTGGCATGTTAGCGAATAACTGGATGCGGTCGGGTGTAAGCTGCCTTCCCTCCTTGGACAGCGAGTGCCCAAGGTAAACAACTCGCTGGACACAGAATTGCAGCTTAGAAGGGGACACCTTGTGCCCCTTGTCGGCCAGAAATTTTAAAACCGTCAGTGACGCTTTTTCACATTCAGGTTCGCTTCGGGCGGTGATCAGCAGATCATCGACATATTGAAGCAAGGCAGTGTTAACTGGCATGTGGATACTGTCAAGTTCTCGTTTCAGTGCTTGGCTATAGATGCTAGGGCTTTCTGTAAATCCTTGAGGTGCGCGTGTGAATTTAAAACTTCGTCCATTTAAACTGAATCCGAACAGATATTGACTTTCCGGATCTATTGGGACGCTAAAGAAAGCATTCTTGAGATCAATTACAGTGAAGAACGTTGCTTCTGAGTCAATAGCGGTGAGTAATGAAGAGATATCTGGGACCACAGGGTATTGTGGTACAATACATTTATTTAATTCGCGCAGATCAATAACCAATCGATATACTGGTGGTGCTTTTGGATCCGTTCTTTTAAGAATCGGAATTATCGGGGAATTACATACATTGGAGTCGGTTTCGACAACCACTCCTTGTGCAATGAGCTCGTCAATGATTTGCAGCAAAGCCACAACAGCATCGGGTGGTAACTTGTATTGTCGCATTCGTGGTAGTATTACTCCTGTTTTTAGTGTGACACGATATGGTGTAATGTTCATGCAACCAACATCAGTGGGGCCTTGTGCCCATAAATGTGTAGGTAAATTCTGCAGTCGGTGATCCATGTCTCTGGACACGTAGTGACCTTTGAAGTCACGTAGAAATAGTCGTACTCCTTCCGGAGAACAACATATTATAGCTCCTAGAGCTTTCAATGTTTTTATACCTAACAAGTTTTCTAGACATGATTTAGTAAGCAATAAATCTGTAGTACGTGTCAATGGACCAATCGTGAGTGGAAGAGGTTGTGTTACGTCATTAATTATGGGTTTTCCTGAGAATCCAAGGGAAATATTTTGTAAGCCTGAGAGGGGTGCCCCTGGAACTTCACTGCGTCTTATAGTTGTTCTGCTTGCCCCTGTATCAAGTAAAAACTTTCTGTCTTCCCCTAATAGTTCACTATGTACATAAGGTCCCTCTTGGTCTACAGGAACCTCAATAAGGGGTAAGCCAACTTCCCTCTCTAGGCTATTTCATGTATATCGTTGATAATCGGGATAATCTGCTTGTGCATACTGATACATCTGTTGTGTCGTTGCTTGTGTTGCAGCAATAGGCTGCGCTTGTGGTGGTGCTACGGTCTGTTGTGGAGCTCCCTGTTGCGGAACTAGTTGTTGCGGAGCTAACCTAGGTTGTGCATGCTGAGGGATTTGTTGTTGATTCTGATCCTGTCTAGGTGGACGTGGTCTCTCCTGGGTTCTACCTGTAGCAATATTATGTTTCAGGACTGGACAATCGTGTATATAATGACCTGGTTGTTTACAATAGTTGCATGTCCCTTTCGTAGGACCTGCGGAATCACCCTTTTGATGACCATTAGCTGGAACTGACTGTGCAACAAGCATTTTCATTTTTGTATCTTTCATACGTCTTTGTTCGTGTTCTTGTTCTTCTCTAATTCTATTGTGGTGATATTGTAACATCTGTAACATCTGTGATGGGGTATTACCTTGCCAGGTACTTTCGAATTTCAATACTCTATTCTTGACTTGTAGCAGAGAATTTTCAACTAATTTTGTCACAAACAGATGTGGATATGACTCACTACTGGCTTTTATACCACTATTTATACCAAAACATTTTTCAAAACGGGAATAGAAATCACTAGTGTCTTCATCTGGCTTTTGTTTACAGGCTGATATTGCACCCCAGTCTTCCTTTTTCGTAGTTAATAAACGTGGCAGTACCTGCACTAGTAGTCCTGCTAGTGCTGTAGTCTTTTCCCCAAGTCCTGCTCCTGCAGCTCGGGCCCTTTCTTCGTTTTCTAATGCTGTCCAATCTATCTTTTGGTCTCCCACCTCCCATTCCTTTTCTTTGAGTTTCTCGTAAACACCGGCGGGTAATAGGACTTTTAATATTTTCATAATGTCGGGGTAGGTATACTCTCCCATGAGTAACATGTCTTTTATTTCACGGTGGAAACCTGCTGGATCCTTGTCATGGCTGGGTACTACTTTCTTCATTTCTAATAATTCCAGTTTAGTTATAGGCGTATATACAAACACGCGTGTAAAGTTATTACCGTCACCTCTGATTGGGTGTACTTCGCGTAACGGGTTCTGTCTATCTATGTGATACATTTTTCTTCCTATGATGGGAACTGGAACGTGTTCTGGGCATACGAAAGTTAAATATTGATTTCGGAATTCCAGAATCTCTTTAATCAAATCAGTACCTGACCCTCTCCATATATTCGTGAGTAGTTCTGTCAATATGTCAGGTAAGGGTCCTGGATCGGAGTGTTGGCTTTTATATAATATAAGGAGGTGTTGAATCATGTATATACTAGCTAAACGCTGTTCGTATGGGTCAAGATTCAGAAACGTGTGCGCTAGTGCATCATCATTATATTCGCTGGGACTATCAGCCCATTGTACTGCGGACCTGGCTAATTCTTGTTCGTCCATGGAATCGAGCATATGGTACCCCCTTCGATCTCGGAGTAATTTATCAGCGGCTTGGAATAGGTGTTCGGGGGACTTTGTATTTAACATAGGGGTTTGAAAATGTCGATTATATTCTGGACGTATCGGGCGTATCGGGTCATTAAAGCCTCTAGTATTATTATGGGGTCTTCCTCTACCTACATAAGCTATTGTTTCTAATTGTTCTGATTCTTGCTCCTCCTCCTCTTCTGATTCTACTCTGTCTGTTTCTCGTCTTTCTTTATGTATTCGTTCTACTTCCTTGCGGATCTTTCGACACATGGCGATTATACACGCCTGTCTATCATGTTTCTCTTCTGATATGTTCTGACCCCATTTGACAAGTTTTTGCATGGTATCATGATCTGCCCCGGGCCTGTCTTGATTCCTAATTACACAATTTATGAAAAAACGTAGTAGTTGTCTTTGTACATCCACTTTCTGGTATTCCATAGCTTCGTTAATACTTTCTGGACCTCGCCCTGTTTGGACAAAGCGATATATATTGTCTAGGTGTTCAACCATTCCTGGTATCGTCATTAAATATAATGTAGCTCGTCGTATACGTAGTGATGATATGAGCAATTTGTCCTGTCTACCTGGTACTGGGTCGTATCTACAATCCACAAGCTGTTCTTTAAACATGTCGGATGTCGCTAATTGGGGTGTACGTTGGAGTGCTAAATCTCTAAGGGTCTGTTTGTTTCGCGGCGGGGTGGCAAACATGTCTGTCATACCTCCTGTAGCACCATCTGAGGTGCTAGGCACGAAAGGATTCGTTGGACGTAGGATAGAGATTGTGGATGCGGGAAAAACTGTAGAAACGGACGGACCTGTGGGAACTTGTGTAGGAGTTTGTAGTTGCGGGGATATAGACGGATGCTCTTGGTGTTGACCACCATCGGCAAGCGGTGTGGGTGGTATGGCATTAGCATACTCGGGAGCTACGTCATCTAAATAGGAGGAAAGGAAAACGTCCTTTGCTGTTTTGGGATGTGCTTTTATCGGGAGCAATGGAGGAGTTAAGTCTTTTGGTATTTCCGGGGTAGCCTTAGGTAACCCTTCGGCCAGAAGAGGATACATACCATTCATAAGAGTGTTTCTTTGTCTATCTACTTGTTCTGAGTTTACTCGGGTACCTTCCTCAAGTAATAGATTTTCTCGAGTTTTATTTGAATTCTCTCTACCTTTCTCTTCCTGTCTGAGTGCTTTTTCTGTACGTCTGTATGATTCTTTACGCCATAATTCAATGGCATCTTTCTGTGACTGTCTGGCTTTCTTTTTCCATAATTCTTCTTCTACTCTCATGATGCAATCTGCATCCCAGGTCCCCGCTGCGGGCCATCTCTGATTTTCTGGCAAATCCTTGGTGTAGTCCACCCATAAATCAAGAAATAATACGGCATCTAGGCCATGTTTATGATACATAAAGTACCCTGGAGTGTCCCTTGGTGGGATGGGAACAGCTTCTTCGAGTACACCTTTTCTAGTTTTGATCTGTCTTAGTTTCGAAAAGAGCGGCATTTTTAGATCTGGTTACTTAATCTTAAACATACTTAATACAAATAAACACAATAATGAACAGTCATTCACACCACAATATATAGAACGTATTAAACCATTTAACATTTAACAGTTTTAACGAACGATGATAACTAATAGAAAACTAGTTACTGACATAATACTGACACTAGATAATACTTATTTATATGCAAGACATACTATATATACTGCTAAACAGTACAGATACACTGCTGAAACAGTGCAGACCGGATTTGTGTACCCAAACCCGTCTTGACCGGCACAGACTATGTGCACGTAAAATGCCTCCCCGGTAATGGTACTCACCGGGTAGCTCGGAACGGAAGGCCTCGGAACGGAACTGAAACTGGACCGGACTGGACTCGACTCGACTGGACTCGGAACTTCGGAACCTGGTGGGCCTCTGTATACCTCGGATCTTGCTCTCTCAGCTAGGCTCTGGTCGGGATACTTCGCACTTCTCACCGCCTCGTCTGGGTGTTGATCGCAGCCTCAGTTGCCCCCGCTTGGCCGGAGGGAGATACAGGAAATCCTGTAGGTACGCGTTTTTGTCCGTTCAGCTGTGGCAGGAGACCGGGCCTGCAACGCACCTCCGGCGCGTGAGATGAGAAAGTGTCCCTATTCGGGCGCCAATTTATGTGGTAAATATTTCATTACCGGTACTATTTTTTATGCGGTAAAGTCTAGTAAGAATAACTCAGTAAATATAAGAGGCAGAATCCGTGGTATTAGAGGGTTTAAAAGGCTTTATTCCTATACAAAGGAATACAATTCGAATTGTAGGCTTCTATTCCATCACCACGAAAGTTCAGGAAGGAAGGGCATACATTATTGACAGATAAGCAGTTTTATAGAAAATGCATTACAGTGAAACAGATGCAAGAGGCGTAACAGCTGATAATACAGAGGCGGTCATATGGGCGTAATTTAATAAACGTCATCATACATGATGTCACAAGTGGGTGGATCCATAAGAGAATCCTGCGATGTCAGCAGAAATATTTGGCAGAGATGCACGCGCAGCCGCATGACGTGTGATTGACGTGCAACTAGAGGGTGAAGGGGACTTGACATTTAGCTCTACATGTGGAGACAGAAGTCTGGGGGTCATGTCAACCTAATCCCAAATCATATCTAATATCCTATGTTTAAAGAACTGTGTTATCCAAAAGGAAAGGTCTCTAGGATAGAATCTATTCTATACTGACTGTTAGTGCGTGTACAAGCGTCTAAGTGTCTACATGAGATGCGAGGGGGTAGGAATATTCCATGGTAACGGGGCTATGAATTACTTGCATGTGGACAGTGAGGCCTGGCCCTTTGCACGGTAGCTGGAGGAATGTTTACCTAAACTACTAGACAGGAATGCATCGGATGAGGAGCGGAGTAGATAATCTTGAAGGTGAAATACAGTTTTTGGCAGGCAACAGGCTGGATCAGGCACCGTTAGCCGCGCAGGGAGTAGGACAAAGTTCATGGATACGGATGCAGGCTCAGACTGGAGCTTTCAGAGGCAGAAGGCAGGAAAAGGCTTGATGACAGAATTCAGGGCCTACTCGCCTGAATCTGTAAAATGTGGAAAGTGAACCACATAAAGTCGGTGGCCTTTCATACTTAGGAATGAAATATCTGACCCATTCATGGCGGATCTGAAAGAGGACATGTTGACGGTGGACGCACATGTATTTGCGTCTTCAAAACTGGAACTGGAGGGAACATACATGTACTTATAGCATGCACATGGAGCCGTTGGGGTCTACGATAGGGGACATAACTGATCACAAAATTCATATTTCCTCAGGGTACTGAGGTGAATTTTTTGGTACACCACAATTCACTGAGGTCTTGGTTTCTTGCGCATAGTTCTGTGCATGAGCAGAATCCCCGCAACAGTGTATGGTAATTCCTGTATAAGGTATGTTGCTGTAGTCCAAGAATTTTAAAGAATTTACAGCATTACTAAACAACATACTTATTTTATTGTGGCTGAACCTATTTCATTTATTCTAACACTAAACAGATGATGCTATTTTTAAGTCCAAGAATATCTCGGAATTTATATCATTACCAAGCAACATACTTGAATTACTGTGACGGAATTTACTACATATATTATAAGACTAAACAGCTGATGGTGTTTTTAAGACCAATAATTTGTAAAAATCAAAAGATCACTGTATGATCACTTCGGGGCATATTATCAAGCACTGCGTTAAAATGATCGCCGCTTTAGCGGCAGAAAACTGCCGCTAAAGCGGCGATAATGGGCTTGATAATATGCCGCAGAGAATTCTCATAGAAGCCCATGTTGACACCAGAACATGGGCTTCTATGGGAATTCTCAAGGGCATATTATCAATCCCATTATCGCCGCTTTAGCGGCAGTTTTCTGCCGCTAAAGCGGTGATAATTTTAACGCCGTTTCTTGATGATATGCCCCTCAGTACTTTTACTTTGGCATTTTTCTGTCTCAGATGGTTAGTTACTGGATATTGTCCAAAGAGGATACAAGATAGAATGTTCCTCTCTTCCACCAGATTCAGAAATGATGAAGACCTCTGTTATCCAACACCCTGTAAACGAGAATGCAATGAAGTTCCAGATCTTTGAACTTCTGACCAAAAAAGAGTTGTTGTCAGTGCCAGAGACAGAGAAGTTTGGGAGTAATTTCCGGAGTGTTTTTGGTGGGAAAACATTCAGGAAGTTTTCACCTCATC
The DNA here is from genome assembly GCF_964204655.1 of Triturus cristatus. Lineage (NCBI taxonomy): Eukaryota > Metazoa > Chordata > Amphibia > Caudata > Salamandridae > Triturus > Triturus cristatus. The sequence continues at coordinate 136,881,494 of NC_140591.1, read as the reverse complement.
ATTGATCGAAAATCCCTAAATCATTTCATTTCTACAATTCATTTCCAAATGGGCAGTCGGCCCAACAAATATTTTTTTATAATTTCTCCAGAACAATTTATGGCTTCTCTGGATCTTTAAGACGGATACCTTCCCATTCCTCGGCTGGATATAGAGAGGATTATCAGAAGACAGGCCCCCCAGTTATTCTCGCTAGGCTGCCACTTGAGAACTAATGAGTAAAATGCAAATTTACAATTATAAATGCAGCAATCTAAATAACCAGACAGCAGCATGAAAGTAAGTAAGATAATCACCACTTCCGCTGGGTGGTATCTGCCTTGAGAAACAGATTAAAATGTTGGGGAAAAAACTGTGCGGCTGAAGGATTTTTAAAGTAGATATTGTGCTAGTATCAAGAAGGCAGTTATGCTGGCATTCAGAGAGCCTAGAATTTATGTCCTCCTTCTTTAACAAACGCTGGTGTATAGTCAGACCACTTTCCAGATTTAGGGGTCCTCTTTGGAACCACTGTGGTTCTAATGGTGCTCCACAGTCCTCCATTTTAACCACTGGAGGAGGTCTCATTCAAGTTTTTGTCTCTCAGGGTCTTGGCCCTCACAGTCCTAACTTCTGCTAAACATTTGGGGGAATGACGTTCTCTGCTCTGTGTTCCTCCTCAAATAATTTTTTAGACAGAGTAATGGTCAGGTGAGGTCCTTAGCAGATTTCCAAAGTTCCTTCTAGAAATAAGAGATCACTCTTTCTTTCTTTGCTAACCCAGTTTCTGAGGAGGACAGGACTCTTCACACCCTATATGTACACAGGGCTCTTTCTATTTACTTATCTCCAATGGCCTAGTTTCGGCATTGCAACTCTGCTTCTTCACCTAGAAAACCTGGGTCTTAAACCTTTTAATCCTTTTGTTATTCGTGCAGACTGTGCTTCTAATGATTATTCCTGGCAAAAGGGGTGGGGAGGAGCATTTTGAGATAAAGCTCCAGGATTGAATATCTGCAAAGCAGCTTTCTAGATTGTTGCTTCTGCCTGTGTTCTCCTTTACAGACTTCAGGTTGGGAGTGATGGAGATTTGGATTTTGGGACTAAAATATAATCTACTGTTTCTCAAGGTAGATTTATTTCTATGCTTTAACAAAATGTCTTGAATTCATTAAATGTTTCACATGTATTGGCAGATATGTTGTTAAGTGGAGTTATTTTGATACCAGATATGCTTGGTGATTGGGAGTCGCTTAGTACATCCTCCATGAGTGAGGAACAGGGTGACAAAGGGCCCTACAAGGTAAGGTCTCAATTATTTGCTGGTAATCCTAATTAGTGGAGCAGCTACCTTCCTCGTCACATTTCTTAAAATTCATTCCCTCCCAGGAGTGTTTATTTAAATCTGACTGTAAAGGTGGATGTCTTGTATAATTAGGAAGAGAGCTGAGCAGGCTGATTGGCATATTTATGACCCCTCTTTGGGTGAGACGATGTAGTGCTAGAGGCCCTCTTGTGGTTTGACACCCTGTGATGACCTTTGACTACCATTATTTTAACTGACTTTAGTGTATTATTTTATCCTAGCCTGAATGTACAATGTCCTGCATATGCCTTGTTTCTCTTACAAGCTTCTTTCTTGTAATCTTGCAGTCTTTCAGTGGGAGCTGTCACGGAGTAGGACAGCCTTGCCAAGAACAGAATGTGTGGGATGTGCATTTGAAAGCGTGAAAGGGAGAGAGAGGAACGTACTTTTTGGTTTCGAAGTGCAGTGTTGTGAGCAGTGATGCACACATGTGCTCGGTGTTGTACAATGAGAGATGGAGTATGTGAATCTATAAGCAGTTGTGCACAATTGTGCATTGTGTTGTACATTGATGAGAATTATGAAGTTCTTACTATTGGCTGTGACATGGCCTCATGTCATCTTGTTTTCTGACTTTGTCCAGTTACGGTTGGTGACATCTCAAATTGGAGGGTCATAAAAGTTTGACATGACTTTTATTTAGTGAGTGATGCAGACAAGCTTAATGCCCAGTTTCTTGCACTGCATGCGGCATCAACTTTGGAAGAAAATGCTCTAATCAGGCTTCGGAATGACCCACAGCTACCGATTGCAATCAGTCATATAGAAATATGTGAAGACAGATCTTTAGGTGGGATAGAAATGTATTGAATCTCTCAAAAGGAGTGTGTAAAATATATTTCTGTGATTCCCATAGTGTGCGACATGACCGGTATTTTGGTTTCTCTCTGAGATGTAATTGCATCCAGATATATAACACAGCATCTGACCTACACCTACAACCTGTCAGTAAGATTGGCTGTGTCAGTGATTGTTCATTGTGTAACATAAATGAGTAACAACAAGGATTTGTTTTAAACAATTAACTTTCAAAATGTTTCAGTTCTGTAATTTTAATAGAATTGAGGCCTCTGGAAGGAGTTTTTGCTTTCAGTTATGCGTGCTTTATGTTTGGTATATATGTCGTGTTTCTATACACATCTTGTCCATCTGCTTATCTTCAACCACCTCTGTTTCCTCTTCAGCACACTCTTTTCACTGTTCCCCGAATGCACTTCTTGCATCTCCCTCACTTCAACACTTTCAAACATACACTGCACTCACATTTAACCAATTGATTTACTTTTGCCCTGTAAATATTTTGCCATCTGTGTACCCCCTTCACACTCACTTTCTCAAAATTGCAATTACAACTGGAATACATGTCCATTGTTCTGTGTGCTCTGCAGAGAGGACAACCGACTGACATGAAGGAGAAGGAAGTCGCCGTGATCGAGCGCGGCGACCTGGAAGCAAGGCGGCCTTGCCTGACTCTGGGCGGGGCCACTGAGGGAAGTGGCCGCGGCTGCCAATCGCAGCACCACAAATACCCGGAAGCCTGAAGAGTCTGAAGAAGAGGATGAAAATGACAGGGCAGGGACGCCAGTAGATAATGAGGACCCCATAGATAGGGACTCCCTTGCTGGGTCCTGTGTCGGGGGCAGTGCCCCATCCCTTTCCCTGTCCCCAGAGCAGTGGGTGGACAGGAAGGAAGAAAGGGAGCATCAGCTGGCTTTGGACAAGCTCCAGTTGGAGTATGCCACAGAGATAGAGCGGCTGGGTTGGGAGGAAAAGAAGGCCTTGTTGGCTCAGGAGCTGAAGCTCAAGGAGTTGGCCCATGAGTTAAGTCTCAAGACATTGGGCCTTGAGGAGCAAAAGCTAGAGACCAAAAGGGTCTTAGCTCAGGAGAGGATGGTGGAGGCAGAAAGGGCCTTCGCCAGGGAGAAACTAGCTCGGGAGCGTAGATTGTCCCCTGAGAGTAGATTTAGTTGTCTGGTTTCATCAGTAAGGGTGGGGTCCAGTGGTGGCAGCAATATGGAGTCCAGTGCAGGAAGTCCCACTCCCAGAATCCAGAGCATGGTACCTAGTTCCCTAGAAGCGGGTGCCACACCTGAAGGGTATAGGGTGAGGTTCAGGGGCAGTAAGAAACTGTCTCACCAGTCTTGGGGGGAGTTTATGGATGAATGGTGTGATGCACTGGAAGGATGGGTGATGAGTAGCACGGCAAATAATTTTCAAGGGCTGTTCAATCTGGTTGTCAGAGAGCACATGTTCAGTAATTGTTTTCGTGGTTACGCCAACACCTGTTGGAGTGTGAGTTCTCTGATCCCAGGGAGCTTGCACGGGAGGCAGACCTCTGGCTGTGTGCCGGAGGGTCTGAAGAGGCATTAGGGAGTGATCCCAAAAGAAGTGGCTCAGGTATCTTCCAGACCTGTGTGGGGGAAGAGGTTTAGAGTAGCCCAGCTAGGTCCCAGTGCAGTGGGAGGGGTGTAGGGGCTCACGTCCTGTCTCAGTGGAGAAGGAGTGAGTGTGGGACTGTGTGTCCCAAGGTGCCCGAAACCCAGTCGTAGGGCCTGGAGGGTTCCCTAAGGGGACACTAGGTTAGGGGCCTAGGCTGTACTGGTAGACCATTTGAGGGGGAGCTCCTAGTATCAGGAGAACCTGGAGCGTCTGTAAATGGAGCTCCAGTGATTCTGGTGTCTGGTGGTGCCGCTCCAGTTGGGAGGGTGCAGAAGTCCAGATTAAGGGTTGAGTGGGGGATTTGTTCCCCAGTGGGAGAACCAGTGGGTCAGGGACCAGACAGAAGGACTGAGTCTCCTAGAAGTGACCATGGTGACACCTCTTCTGTCCTGGGGAATCTTCGCGCATTGTCAGATGGACAGGGGTCGGGAGATCTGCGCCAGGCAGACTGTCACACGACACATGAGTCATGTGTTACCCTTGGGGGATACTGTGTGAGTCCCCAGAAGTCCTGGTGTGCCAGGCAAGTGTTCAACCGCAGGGGTTGGTCCCTGGGTTGGGAGGCCAGGTTCAGGTTTTGCCTGACCTGGAGGGAAGGGCATCGGTAGGTGGTGTCCTGACCGGGGGGATACTGTGTGAGTCCCCAGAAGTCCTGGCATGCCAGGCAAGTGCTCAGTCGTGGGGTTCCGCCCCAAGGTTCTGAGGGTGTCTCTCAAAGGAGGAGAGTGCTGAACCCTAGAAGGAGAGGTAGGGGTCGAGAGCCTCGCCTGTGACTTCTGGTCAGCCTGAGGGTGTGGACCTTAGGCTGGAGGATCAGTGGCAGTTTAGAACTGCACTGACGAGAGGAAGAGTGGAGAATAGCTAAAATGTGTTAGGGGTTACTGCCCCCCACTCTGTGAGATGGCAAGGACTGGATACATCTGGATGGCCTAGGGCGTGGTCCTGGCCGAGGACAACTAAGGAGTACCAGTTGGGTAGCTTAGTTGGTCCTGGGAGCTGTGACAGAGGGAACCACATGGGTTCAGAATGGCGTACAACTGGAGGGTGTCCCTGCAGTTGCGGGCCCTCGTCCGTGTTCTATCGCCCAAGGCAGGGAAGCCCATCAAGGTGGTGATTGGTCTACCCTACGTTTTGACTGGAAGGGGGTTGTGTTGGACTTGGCCCTTTTTGCAGGGTCATCCCGAAACTTTTTGCCTTTCTCCTAGCCTTTTTTCTGACATGGTGTTAGTGGTTTTAGGACTCTGGGCACTTTAGCACTGCTGTTCAGTGTAAAGTGTGAGCGCTTTCTGTGTTAAATATGGTAAGATTGGTCTACACCTGTTTGGCCTATTTAATTTACCTGTCAGTCTCCTATACCCAGGGCTGGTAAATTAAATGCTACTGGTGGGCTTGCAGTGCTGATTGCGCCACCCACCAAAGTAGCATTTCAAACCTATCTCAGGCCTCTGCCATTGCAGGGCCTGTGTGCGCAGTGTTACTGCTTCTGTGACGTGGCACCTAAAGTGTGTGCCATGTCCGTGACCCCCCTTTTACTGCATGTCAGTCACCCCTAAGGTAGGCCCTAGCTAGCCCTATGGGCAGGGTGCATTGTAGGTAAAAGATAGGACATGTACCTTAAGTGTGTGGCATGTCCTGGTAGTGAAAAACAGCCATTTTGGTTTCTCACTACTGTGGGGCTGCCCTCTCATAGGAATGCATTGGGGATTCCCTGATAAATGTTTCAGTGGTAATTCCTGATATGAGAGGCGCAGCGTGGTCAAGTTTTGTATATTTGGAATAGTGATAATAAATGCTGCGCAATGGTGTGCGCAGATTTATTATAACTATTTTAGAAATGCCACTTTTAGAAGTTGGCCTGCCTGATGTGAATTGCATGCCTAGCTTTTAAGTGACAGGGGCTGGGAGGTGTGTGTGGCTCCAGGAGGAGCAGGGTGAGTCAGCGCTAGGCTGAATGGGATATCTGCATTTGGAGTGGTGGGAGGAGAAGTCCCTGGTCCCTGAATAGGATGGTGCCTGCCCTAGTGAATACTGGCTCCGCCCCCCCTGTCAGGTGTGTCTGATGACGAGCCCCCACCTAACAGTAGAGAAGAGGAGCCCTGTCAACAGAGTGTTGCAAATCCCCCCTGAACCAGTTGCATCTGGTTCCCCTAAAGCCCTGTACTCCAGACAAAGGGGAAAAGTGGTATAAAGGTAGGGGCTGTGACCCCATGAAAAATGTTGTTGTTCCTGTGCTTACTTGGGCTGGGGTGGCCACTCTGCCAGGAGGAACCGCCGTGGGACCCAACTGCAGCTTCTTGGGGGTCCCTGCGTGCTGGCCAGCCTGGCTGCGCCCTGCTGTGGTGCCCCCAGCTCCAAGGACTTTTAGTTCCCTGCCCAGCCTTTGCCCTGAACGTTTTTTTTTAGGCATAGCGCCTTGTGAGCGCTGTATTTTAATTGCCCAAGAGGAGAGCGCTTCTATTTTTGATCTGCAGCACTGGGCTGCGACGTGGGATTCCCCAGCATTTTGAGCGCTTCTGTTGCAGAGCGGGACCCCACCCCGCACTGCCGCTGCTGAAAAAGAGCAGGAGCCTACCCCACATTGCGGTGTGATGTTGGGTATTTATGCTGTGGTAAATAGCGGGAGCCCATCCCTTGTTCATGCAGCCTTACCGGCGGGAGCCCACCCCGCACTGTGGTGAGTTGAGAAAAGCAGCGGGAGCCCACCCTGCAGAGGTGTTTATTTCACGGCGGGAGCCCACCCCGCACTTGCTGCAGAACAAAAGAGAAAGCGGCCGACAGGCACCGCCGCGGCCCGGAAGACAGGCAAAGTGGCGCCTGGTTAGGGGCAGAGCTAAGACCCGGAAACTGACGGCCGGCCCGGAGGAGAAGCGGGACTGGAAGAGAGCGCCAAACCAGAAGACCCAGGCGGGAGTCCACCGCGCGCTGGGGCATGCGCAGGAGGTAGTCTGGAGCCTCGCGGGCTCCACATCAAAGTCCTGTGTCCCAGGAGGGGGCCTGGGTGAAGTGAGGAGAGAGCCCCGCCAGTTGCAGACCAGAGGTGTCTGCAAGGTGCCAGTGAGCGGGGGCTAAACAGCGCAGCCTAGCGAGGCACATTGTGGTGCCTAAGGACGGCAGTGGAGAGCAAAGGAGCCTGCCGGTGAGTGGGGCTGCATTGAGGCTTCTCCTTTGTGCTGTGAAGGGCCCCAAAAGGGTCTCGGTGAGTGGGTCTATCGGGAGGGAGCGATTTTTGTTAAGGATCCCAGTGGGGCTCACACAGGTATTACTGGGGCCATTCGGGGCACATTGTCGGTGCCCGTTGCTGCCACTGCTACCTGGCCTGACAGTGGGTAGCTGCAACGTTGGGGGCAATCTGGGCTCCACCGAAGCACGTTGTCGCTGCCTGGAGCCGCGCCGGTGCTCCCTGGGGCTCCGTAGTGCCAGTGCTTGTTTGGTTTTTGGTGTCCTCAGCTCCGCCGCCATAGCAGGCATCTGCAACGTGGGGCAAAGTTATTTAGAGAGCCCCAGAGTGGGGCTCACCAGGCACAGTAGTGCCAGTGCCATTTTCTGTTGGGGACCATTTCTTCTAGGTGAGAAAGCGGGTGAGTGTACCCCATGCACCAGCGCATGTGCGCATGGTGTGTTTTTGCTGCATTGGCAGCTGAGCCCTGACTTTGCTGGACATATGGCATTAGAGCCCTAGAAAAGGCCAGTTGGCCTGGGGTCAGTTTCTAAGGTGGACCCTACTGTGATGTAATGCATAATGTGGGTTATGCCTCAGGTGCTGTGTTACTGTGGTGCCCTGTTTAGGCTTATGATGCCTATTGCGTAATGTGGCTATGTTGGTGATTTATTACCTCATGTCATTTATGTGATGCCTAGGACAAATGTGATTTATACACCACGATTATTGGCTACTGTGTTTGGGCTACTGAGGTCCTAGTGCATAATGTGTTTATGCTAATCGGGTTTGGGCCTAATGCGGATATGCCTAATGTCATGCTATGATATTTTAGTATGGTGTCTAATGCTAATGTGATAATGCTTAGGTCATTATGGTACCAATAGTTACTGGCTGTGTTTTGCATTTACTTACCTGTTCTGATGGTTCTGATGTGGCCCGATTGGACTGGTCCTGTATATAATCCCCTGTGAATATTGCCTAGTGCCCGTTGGCACAGTGTAAATATGTGATTATGTTTCTAATGTGTTTATGATAATACAAAGGCTATTTTTGATATAACCATGTGTGGAGTTACTTTTGTAGTGTGCCTAGTGTGTTGCTGCTGTGTGTGTGTGTTGCGCAAACGCTTTACACATTGCCTCTGTGATAAGCCTGACTGCTCGTGCCAAGCTACCGAGGGGGTGAGCAGGGGTTATCATCAGTGTGTAACTCACGGCTACTCACGGGCACTAGCCATCGTACATCAGCCAGGCCCGCACTTGGCACCTTGCATTGGCTCCCCATAAAGGAGCGAATCTATTTTAAGACCCTCTGCACGGTCCATAAAACACTCTATGGGAGTGGCCCCCCCATTCTAGATGATATGATCAGACCTTACAACCCTACCAGGAATCTTCGCTCGAACCAACAAAATCTGCTGACAGTTCCTAGGATCAGCAGATCCCGCACAGGAGGTCGCCTGTTCTCGCACAACGCGGCTGGGCTGTGGAATGCTCTTCCCCCACCTCTCCGCCAAGAGCCTAACCTCCTGTCTTTCGAAAAAAGTTAAAAACTCTTCTGTTTCCAAAAAACTAGTTAAAATAACTCTTCATTTTTAATCCATCTCTGCTTGGTTAGTCTTAAGCGCTGGGATGCTCCCGAGTAGCCATGCGCTATATAAGAGCCTTTTAATAATAATAATAATAATAATAATAATAACTCCCTTGCCCTGACTAGAGTGGTGGTTTCTGCCTGGGTTTGCCAACCAGAAATTCCATTTCTAACACATGCACTATGCTGTAGCATCAGCGTCAGAGCTCTCAATCAAAGACCCTCATAAACACCTGCACAGCTCAAAGTATGCATGGAAAAAAATACAGAAACAAACTGATTAAATAGCTAACTCTGAGGGAGGCACTATTAAGTAAATCTTGAAATAAGAGAGGAACTAAATAGATGACGTGTTGTCTTAACAATTTTAACACTCATTGTTCATAAATCAATCCATGTGTTTGGCATTAATGTTGGTAACAGCATGCTACTGGCATGCAAGACTGCTATAATGTGGGTTGGAGGGCCATTGTTTTGACTACTATGATCGCTAATGTCCAACTTTATCTTGTAAATCAAGTTTAAAAAACTACACGCAATGCTTTTCTTCTCAGAGTATTATTTCATCAAACCTTTGGAACATAAAACTGTGCCATTAATACCATGTTATTGTTAAAGTCTGAATTGCATTCTCTGCGTCTGGAGACTAAGCAGCAAGGCAATGCACCTGCAGGGATGTAGTACTTGGAGTAAGGCATGCAGCTGATTTAAAGACACTCTGCCGGGAGGGCACACTACAATCGCATTGCATTTATATAAAAAAAGCCAACAAATAGCTCAGCTGGACTGGAGAGACTTTAAGGCGCACAGCATGTACTTCTTTGCATGACTCGGTACTCAGGGCCAGTTTTAATGTCAAACAGCAGATAAGTGTTTACTGTAAGCACATTTCTCTCTGCTTTGTGTTTGACTCAGATATTTGTATCAGCTTCGCAAGGGAACAAGAACCCTGGCCTGCTCGTGTTTTGGCTCCACTTCATGGAGGAACAAATGCAGCAGCTCCAATTCGAATAGGGCCAGTGAGGTGCATCCAGGGCCTGGGTTATCACAGTGGGAGAGGTTAGGGTGGCGAGGGGTCTCAGAACAATATACATAATAGAATATTAGCATTCAAACACTTACAATTACAGAGGCCAAGACACCAAAACAAATGTGCATGCATCCATTTCTATGTATGAGGAATGGGAAAGGGTGGGTTCTATGCCTGTGAATGACAGATGGCTGCTCTAACGCAGGGACGGAGACTCCAACACCCGAAACCATGACGCTGACAGCGTCACTGGGCTATAGTGGATACTGCCATTGACTACTATGACATTGATTCATTATGAAGGACTTTAGAACAGTAAGTCCAGCGTCATGCGTCAAGTTGATCTGCTGCCTGGCTTCGGTCTCCTTCTTTAGAGCGGGGCGGGGCAGGCAGCCTGGGACAGACAGCCCATACTTAAATACATTGATTTGTTTAGAGATACGATCATATCTCTAAATAAATCAATCTATATAATATTTGTACAGCAATATGAAGAAAATAATTTCAGGAGGGCGCAGCCCCAGAGGTCTAATGGAGACTCCGCCCCTGGGTGACAGTCCGTCTGGTGCCCATGGGTAGTCACTGGAAGATCCTACAAAGCATACAAAGGGTGAGGAAGCAGGCATATGTGACTGCATTGATCTATCCGGGATGATGCTAAGGTTGCGGGCGTGGTTGATAAGAGTAGGTGAGGGTCCTAGTTCGGCAGGCCACCAGGCATTGTTCCATGGGGAGGAGTTGTTCCCAAAGATCGACACTTCTGCCTTGTCAGTGTTGAGTCTCAGACAGTTGTCTTTCATCCATTCAGCACTGCTCGTAATGCATCTGTGGAAGTTAGTCAGCGTGGCGGATGGGTCTTCTGATAGCGTGAGTTAGAGCTGGTTGTTATCAGCATAGGATATGTCTTGTCAATGAGTTCTGGTGATGTTGGCCAAGGGAGTCTTGTAGGTGATGAACAGAGTAGGACTGAAGAGCGAACCTTGTTGGACACCACTAATGCTGTTCTTGGGTTTCAAGGTGAAGGCCAGTAGGAAGACTCTCTGGGTTCTTCATGTGACGAAGGAGGCGATCAATTTGAGGGTGTCTTTCTGGATTTCAATGTGGTGAAATCTTTTGATCAGGATGTGGTGTGATACTGTATCAAATGCTGCTGAGAGGTTTAGGAGGATTAGGGCTGCCGATTTTCCCTGATTAAGGCTGGATCTTATGTCGGTTGTGGCTGCCATCAGGGGTGTTTTGGTGCTGTGGTTTGTGCGAAATGCGGATTGAGAAGTGTCCAGAAGATTGTTGTTCTCTAGATATTCTGTGAGTTGGCGGTTGATGTCCTTCTCGTGGCTTTGGTGGGAAAGGGGAGCAGAGAAATGGGGCAGTAGTTCTTGAGTTTGTTGGGGTCGGCAGATGGTTTCTGGAATAAGGGTTAGATTTCTGCGTGTTTCCATTCTTCGGGGATGATGGCCATGGTGATGGATGTGTTGAAAATGACGGTGAGCTCACTGCTGATTATCTTGCTCCTGAGGTTCAAAATGTGGTGGGGACAGGGGTCCTCGGGCACTCCTGAGTGGACGGAGTTCAAGACAGCAGTGGTGTCTTGTGTGGTGAGCTGGTCCCAGGAGGTGAGCAGGTGGTCATGTTTTTTATTCATGGGCGCGAGAAGTCTGAGGCTGCCAGTGGTGGTGGGTTGGGGTTCGAAGTTTCTGTAGATGGTAGAGATCTTGTCATGGAAGAAGTCTGCCAGGGTGTTGCAGAGTTCCTGGGAAGGGGTGGTGATATTTTCAGTGGCTGAGGGGTTGGAGAACTCTATGACGATGTTGCAGAGTTCCTTGTTATGGTTGGAACTTGCTTCTATCAGGTCAGCAAGGGCACTCCTTTTTGCCTCTTTCAGGAGTTGGTGGTATTGGTTGAGGATGTCTTGAATGTCGCTCGGTCTGTAGGACCCTTGCTAGTGCACCATTTTCTTTTGAGTTGTTTGCATTCACGTTTCATGGTTCTCAGTTCTGTGGTGTACCAGCTGGTAAATTATTGAATTTGGCAACTCCGCATTTCATCTTTGCATAGTAAATAATAATGAATAATAAATCAGGTTCTAAATTTGTGGTTCAGTGTTATTAGTAAATCTACAAAGGCCAATATTTGTAATCAAGGGCACCATAAACTAAAAGCCAGCAAATCACAGCGTCATGTTTAACCTCAGAAAAGCTGCTGAGTGATGCAGTAATATTCAATTACAGAAGAAGTAGTATTAAAAAGTAATAATAGTTGTTTCGGCTTTTGTGTACTAATTGTTTTTTACCAAGCTGTATTAACACACAGCGCTGTACAGATTTAGAACGTGCAGCAGCAATGCAAGCTTCTACAGGAAGAACAAACTCTTCCTTCACACATATACGATGAATACATGTAGCAGGCAGTGCACGCTTCCTCATGCCAGCAGAACAGGATAAAGCATGTGCCGCCACATGCAAGCTTCTGGCATATATGCACATAAATAACATCATAGGCACCAGCAATGCACCCCTCCACCCACCCACCCCCACAACATCTATCTACTTCACGAATAGCAACAATAGAAACTTTCCTCACATACACAGAACAGTAATAGCAGAGCGGGCAGCAATGCACAAATTCTCTTTCTTCCTGTCTCTTTCTTACACATATGTATACACAGAGTAGGAATCCTGTGTGGTAGCAGTTAAACCTTTCGCCAAATTGATTAAAGAGTTAAGTCGCCCTTGCACCACAGTGCTGTGGAAATATGGATTTTTCTGGTCAGTTATGTCCCCTATCTTGGACCCCAACGGTTTCATGTATAAATCACAAGTACATGTATGTTCCCTCCAGTTCCAGTTATGAAGACGCAAACACATGTGCGTCCACCGCCAACATGTCCTCTTTCAGATCCACCATGAATGGGCTGGATACTCCATTCCTAAGTATGAAAGGCCACCGCCTTTATATGGTTCACTTATGCCATTTTTACAGTCCAGGCAAGTAGGCCCTGATTCTGCCATCAAGCTTTTCCTGCCTTCTGCCTCTGAAAGCTCCAGTCTGAGCTCGCATCTGTATCCATGAACTTTGTCCTCATTCTCTGCGCGGCTAACGGTGCCTGACATCAGCCTGTTGCCTGCCAAAAACTGTATTTCACCTTCGAGATTATCTGCTTCGCTCCCTACCCAATGCATTCCTGTCTAGTAGTTTAAGTAAACATTCTTCCAGCTACCGAGCAAAAGGCCCGGCTTCTCTGTCATTATGCAAGTAATTCATAGCCCTGTTACTATGGAAGATTCCTGCCCTCGCATCTAGTGTAGACACTTAGACGCTTGTACACGCACTAACAGTCAGTATAGTCAGTATAGAATAAGATTCTACTCCAAGAAGGCCTCTCTTTTGGATAACATAGTTCTTTAAACATAGGATGTTAGATATGATTTGGGATTAGGTTGACTTGACCCTCCAGACTTCTGTCGCCACATGTAGAGCTAAATGTCAAGTCCCCTTCACCCCCTAGTTGCACGTCAATCACACGTCATGCTGCTGCGCGCGCATTTCTGCCAAGTATTTCTGCTGACATTGCGAAATTCTTTCATGGAACCACCCTATTATGACATCATACCTGATTATGTTCTTTAGTTACGCCCAGTTACACCCACTTTTGCTACGCATGTATGTTTTATCTTTACTATCAATTGTTACGCCTCCTCCATTTGTTTCACTGTAATGCCTATTGTATAAAAGTGATTACCTATCAATAAAGTACGGTCTTCACTTCCTGAACCTTCGTGGTGATGGAATCTGGAGCTCATCGATTTAAATTGATTATGGAATAAAGCCCGTTCCGAACCTCTAATACCACGGATTCTGCCTCTTATTTTACTGAGCTATTGTTATAGATTTTCCACATCAAATTAAGTCCCGGTAATTAAATTATTTACCACATGAATGGCGCCCGAACAGGGACACTTTCTCATCTCACGCGCCGGCGGTGCGTTGCAGGCCCGGTCTCCTGTCACAGCTGGACGGACAACAACGCGTACCCACAGGATTTCCTGTATCTCCCTCCTGCCGAGCGGGGGTAACTGAGGCTGCGATCAACACCCAGACGAGGCGGTGAGAAGTGCGAAGTATCCCGACCAGAGCCTAGCTGAGAGAGCAAGATCCGAGGTATACAGAGGCCCACCAGTTTCCGAAGTTTCCGAAGTTCCGAGTCGAGTCCAGTCCGGTTCAAGTTCAGTTCAGTTCCGAGGCCTTCCGTTCCGAGCTACCCGGTGAGTACCATTATCGGGGAGGCGTTCTGACGTGCACATAGGTTGTGCCGGTCAAGACGGGTTTGGGTACACAAATCCGGTCTGCACTGTTTCAGCAGTGTATCTGTACTGTTTAGCAGTATATCAAGTATGTCTAGTATATAATTCAGATTTACCTAGTTAGTATCGAGTATTATGCTTAGTGACTAGTTCCCTAAAATGACCATCATTGGTTATTCATTAAATGTTAAATGTTAAAATGTTTTAAATACGTTCTGTATATTGTGGTGTGAATGACTGTTCGTTATTGTGTTTTATGGTATTAAACGTGTTCAAAATTAGGTATCAGATCAGATCAGTTCTCAATATGCCGCTCTTTTCGAAATTAAGACAGATCACAACTAGAAAAGGGGTACTCGAAGAAGCTGTTCCCATTCCTCCTAGGGACACTCCAGGGTACTTCATGTATCATAAACATGGCCTAGACGCCATATTATTTCTTGATCTATGGGTAGACTACACCAAGGAATTACCAGAAAGTCAGAGGTGGCCCGCAGCTGGGACCTGGGATGCAGATTGCATTAAGAAAGTAGAAGAAGAATTATGGAAAAAGAAAGCTAGACAGTCACAGAAAGATGCCATTGAATTATGGCGTAAAGAATCATATAGACGTACAGAAAAAGCACGTAGACAGGAAGAGAAAAGTAAGGAGAATTCAAATAAAGTTCGAGAAAGTGTATTAATTGAAGAAGGTACTCGAGTAAAGTCAGAACAAACAGACAGACAAAGAAATGCCCTTGTGAATGGTATGTATCCTCTTCTGGCCGAAGGACTACCTAAGGCCACTCCGGAGATACCAAGAGACTTGCCACCCCCATTGTTTCCGATAAAAGCACATCCCAAAGGGCATCCCAGAACCGCAGAAGATGTTTTTCTTTCCTCTTATTTAGACGACGCAGCTCCCGCGTATGCTAATGCTGCGCCACATAGACCGCCTGCCGAGGGGGTTCAACGCCAAGACCCTCCTCCGTCTGTACCTCTGCAACAGCAAACTCCGACACAAGTTCCGGCAAGCACATCTGTTTCTACATCTGCATCCACACCTATGGTTGCTATATCCCGTTCAACGAATCCTTTCACATCCAGCACCCCAGGTGGTGCTACCGGAGGTACATCAAGCATTTTTTCTACGCCACCCAGAACAAATAAACTTTCCTTTCAAGAATTAGCCCACCAACGTACACCCAAACTAGTAACTCCCAACACGCTCAAGGAACTTCTAATAGACTGTAGATATGACCCTGTGCCCGGAAAAGGGGACGAAATGATGCTGGCATCATTACGTATCCGACGAGCTGCAATATATTTAGGGAAGCTACCAGGAATGACTGCATATTTAGAAAATATATATCATTTTGTTCAGTCAGGGCGAGACCCTGAGAGTATTAACAGAGCCATGGAGTACAAAAAGGTGGAAATACAGGGGGAACTGTTACGTTTCCTCATAAACTGTGTGATCAGAAATCAAGATCAACCAGGGGTAAATACGGAAGAAATGCAAATTCTTACCACATGGGGTAAGAATATATCAGAGGGGAGACATGATAAACGATCATGCATAGTAGCTATGAGCCGAAAGATCCGCAAAGAAATAGAACGAATACACGAGGAAAGATTAGCAGTAGACGAACCAGAACAAATCGAGGATGAGGAAGAATTAGAACTGCCCACAGGACAGTTAGAAACCATGGCCTATGTAGGTAGAGGAAGATCTTGCAATAATACTAGATGCTTTACTGATCCGATATGTCCGATACGTCCAGATAATAACAGAAAATTCCAAACTCCTATAATAAATCTAAGGTCCCCCGAACATTCGTTCCAAGCCGCTGACAAATTACTCCGAGAACGAAGGGGTTATCATATACTCGATTCTATGGACGAACAAGAATTAGCCAGGTCAGCCGTTCACTGGGTTGATAGTCCTGGAAAATATGGTGATGATACACTAGTACATACGTTTTTAAACCTCGCCCCAGATGAACAGCGTTTAGCTGGTATCTACATGATTCAACAACTCCTTATATTATATAAAAGCCAACACTCCGATCCTGGCCCCTTACCTGATATATTGACTGAATTACTCACGAATAAATGGAGAGGTTCCGGTACTAAGTTAATTAGAGAAATACTAGAATCCAGAAAACAGTACATCCTTTTTGTATGTCCTGAACATGTCTCACTGCCCATCAAAGAAAGAACGACGCATTACATGGATAGACAGAATCCCTTACGCGAAGTGCACCCGATAAAGGGTGATGACAATGAGTTTAAACGTGTGTTTGTATACACACCCATATCTAAAATAGAACTATTAGAAATGAAGAAAGTGGTACCCAGTCATGATAAAGACCCAGCAGGTTTCCATCGTGAAATTAAAGATATGTTACTCATGGGAGAATATACCTACCCCGACATTATGACAATATTGAAGGTATTAATGCCTGCGGGCATTTACGAAAAACTCAAGGAAAAGGATTGGGAGGTGGGAGACCAGAAGATAGATTGGACAGCATTAGAAAACGAAGAAAAAGCTCGAGGTCCAGGTTCAGGGCTCGGGGACAAGATCAAAGCACTACCAGGTCTACTAGTACAGGTACTGCCACGTTTATTAACTACGAAAAAGGAAGACTGGGGTGCAATCTCAGCCTGTAAACAAAAATCAGACGAAGACACTAGTGATTTCTATTCCCGATTTGAGAAATGTTTTGGTATAAATAGTGGAATAAAAGCAAGTAGCGAGTCGTATCCACATCTGTTTGTGACAAAGTTAGTTGAAAATGCCTTGCCCCAAGTTAAGAATAGAGTATTGAAGTTCGAGAGTACCTGGCAAGGTAACACTCCGTCACAAATGTTACAAATGCTACAGTATCATCACAATAGAATTAGAGAAGAACAAGAACATGAACATAGACGCATGAAAGACACGAAAATGAAAATGCTAGTTTCCCAGACAGTGCCAGTTGACGGTCATAAGAAGGGTATAACACAGTCCGGTGGTTCAACAGGTCCTGTTAAAGGGACATGCAACTATTGTAAACAGCCAGGTCATTATGTACACGAATGTCCCGTTTTAAAACATAATATCGCCATAGGTAACACAAAAGAAAGATCAAGACCACTTAGACAGGATCAGAATGAACAAGGAACTCCGCAGCATGCACAGTCCATGCCAGCTCCACAACAGTCTATGCCAGCTCCACCATCGCAGCCTATTGCTGCCACATAAACAACGACCCGACAGATGTATCAGACCGCACAGTATGACTATCCTGATTATCAACGATACTCATGAAACAGCCTAGAGAGGGAAGTTGGCTTACCCCTTATTGAGATCCCTGTAGATCAAGAAGGACCTTATGTACACAGTGAACTGTTAGGTCAAGATAGAAAATTCTTACTCGATACAGGGGCAAGCCGAACAACAATAAAACGTAGTGAAGTTCCAGGGGCACCCCTCTCAGGCACACAGAATATTTCCCTTGGTTTTTCAGGAAAACCTATCATTAACGAAGTAACACAGCCTCTTCCACTTACGATCGGTCCCTTGACACGAACTACAGATTTATTACTTACTAAATCATGTCCAGAAAACTTGTTAGGCATAAAAACTTTGAAAGCTCTAGGAGCTATTATATGTTGTTCTCCGGAAGGAGTAAGATTATTTTTAAGTGATTTCAAAGGGCACTACGTGTCCCGAGACATGGATCACCGACTACAGACTTTACCGACACATTTATGGGCACAAGGCCCTACAGATGTTGGTTGCATGAACATTACACCATATCGAGTCACACTAAAGGCAGGAGTGGTGCTTCCACGAATGCGACAATACAAGTTACCCCCAGATGCTGTAGTGGCTTTACTACAAATAATTGACGAGCTTATTACCCAAGGAGTGGTTGTGGAAACTGACTCCAATGTATGTAATTCCCCGGTAATTCCGATTCTTAAACGAACTGATCCAACAGCCCCGCCAGTATATCGATTGGTTATTGATCTGCGCGAATTAAATAAATGCATAGTACCACAATACCCCGTAGTCCCAGATATTTCTTCATTATTGACAGCCATTGATTCCGAAGCAACATTCTTTACTGTAATTGATCTCAAGAATGCCTTCTTCAGCGTCCCAATAGATCCGGAAAGCCAATACTTGTTCGGATTTAGTTTAAATGGACGAAGCTTTAAATTCACACGGGCACCTCAAGGATTTACAGAAAGCCCCAGCATTTATAGCCAAGCACTGAAACGAGAACTCGACAGTATCCACATGCCAGTCAACACTGCCCTGCTTCAATATGTCGATGATCTGCTGATCACCGCTAGAAGCGAACCTGAATGTGAGAAAGCCTCACTGACGATATTGCAATTTTTGGCCGAAAAAGGGCACAAGGTGTCCCCTTCTAAGCTGCAATTCTGTGTCCAGCGAGTTGTTTACCTTGGTCACTCGCTGTCCAAGGAGGGAAGGCAGCTTACACCAGATCGCATCCAGCTAATTGCAAATATGCCGATACCCAAGACACAAAAGGAGGTGCGGGCTTTCATAGGCCTCACTTCATATTGTAGGCAGTGGATCCCTCAGTATGCATTTCTAGCAAAACCCCTCATTCAATTGACAACACAGGAGGCAGCCACATCGACTGTTCTCCCTTGGACTCAGGAACATACACAAGCTTTTGAAAGCCTAAAGAAAGCCTTATGCCAAGCACCTGTTTTAGCAACACCATGTTACAATAAACAGTTTACACTCTTCGTTACAGAACGCGAAGGTACTGCCTTGTCAGTACTCACACAGGAACAAGCAGGATCACACAAACCATGTGCTTACTTTTCTAGTACATTAGATCCCGTAGCCCAGGCTTTGCCTGCGTGCCTGAAATCAGTGGCAGCAACAGCTTTAGCAATCAGACAAAGCGATGCCATAGTATTAGGACATCCATTGACAGTACAAGTACCACATGCAGTAGAGGTTCTCTTGAACCGCACACAAACACAACATTTGACTATAGCACGACTTACTGGTTACGAATTAACATTGTTTCAGCCACATATAGAAATCAGACGTTGTAGTACATTGAATCCTGCCACACTGTTACCTATAAATGGAACAGACCCACTTGCACATGATTGTATTGAAGTTATCACTATCACGACGAAACCCAGACAAGATTTGACAGACGTCCCATTGTCAGACCCAGACCTGACGTTGTATGTAGATGGTTCATGTATGAGAACAGGTACTGGAGAGCTAGTGGCCGCTTACGCAGTCACAACAGACACTGAAATCATTGAAACAAATTGCATAAATACCTTGTCCGCTCAAGCAGCAGAGCTCATCGCTCTGACACAAGCCTGTATTCAAGCCACAAATAAAAAAGTCAACATATACACTGATTCACGTTATGCATTCGGAGTTGTACATGACTTCGGCGTGCTGTGGCGAGAGAGAGGTTATTTAACTTCTCACGGTGCCCACATTCAGCACGGACCCCTTATTCATGCCTTATTAGATGCAATACATTTACCCACTGCAATATCAATTATGAAATGTAAAGCTCATACGAAAGTTACTGATATCATTTCTCAAGGCAATGATCTAGCTGACCGAACAGCTAAACAGACTGCTCAAACTCAAACATCCGACATGACAAAGACAATAGTCCCGACACCAACACATTGCATGATGGTTAAGGATCCCGCTCTTGACGTAATCGACATACAGACACATGCTACACCAGACGAAATAAAGAAATGGACTGAATTAGGAGGGATCCAAACGGATCAAGGATGGATGACGAAGGAAAAATCTGTGTGGTTCCTTCCTGATTCAATGGTCCAAGTCGTTATTAACACTGTACATAGTCCAGCACATCTAGGAGAAAAAGCTATGCTAGACAGCATTCAACACATTTGGTTCAACAAACATTTACGAGCAGCAGCTAAACAAAAAGTCCGTACCTGTATGATCTGTTGTCAGTTTAACCCAGGTAAAAGCATTCCCGTAGAACAGGGTGGATTTCAGCCTCCTGATCACCCTTTTGAAGTCCTCCAGATGGATTATATCCAGATGGAACGATGTCGAGGATTCAAATATGTTCTCGTAGTTGTCTGTGCTCTTTCCCGTTGGACAGAGGCATACCCGGTTTCAGATTACACTGCCCCGACTACTGCCAAACAGTTAGTTCGAGAATTCTTCCCACGGTACGGTTTACCACGTGTTGTCTACTCAGATAACGGCCAGCCGTTCTCATCCGAATTAATGAAACACGTTTCACTTTTGTTAGGCTATCAGTGGAAGTTTCACTGTGTCCGACACCCCGAGGCAGCAGGTCTTGTGGAAAGACATAACCAGACCCTGAAAATTAGATTGTCCAAAATATGCAGAGAGAAAGGTGTCGACTGGGTAGTAGCCTTACCCGTTGCACTCTTTTACATGAGAATGGTAGCACACTCTCGAACAGGGCTATCCCCTTATGAGGTGATCTTCGGTAGACCACCAAATATGTGGGGGACGCCTATACCACGCAAAATAACTGATATTGACTGTAATATGCTGACAGATTACTTGGCTTCCTTGATGTCTGCACTACAATCTTGTCGTTCACAGGTAGCTGCAGCCTTTCCCGACAACACCGAGGTGAAACCCCATGACGTAATTCCAGGGGATTTGGTTTTAGTAAGGAACTTTGACCGGAAGTCTCAGCTGGATCCTAGGTGGAAGTCGCCTCAGCTCGTACTGCTAACGACGAGGACAGCCGTAAAGATCGAAGGTCGAAAAGGCTGGATACATTCAAGTCATATCAAGAAATTTCATGGACTACCGTCAGACGTAAACGACACACCTTGCGTGTCTTCCCCGAGTGACTCTAAACTTCCTTTGGTTGAATTGAATACCCATGAACAATACAAACTAAAACTTAGGTCTAACAAGTCAGGCAATTTGATTGTTTAAGTCCTCTCCAAGGTGAATCGGTCGAATTTGTCTCTGACATGTACCCCTTAGACCTGTATAGAGAAAGAAACAAAAGGATAAAGCTGAAACGACATGCGTACTGTAAATCACTGCGTAGTCATTGCACAGTGATGTTATTAATTTTGTTTTCCTTAAGTCTTTTAATAATTACTACAAGTATATTGTTGCACATATATTATCCTATTTCTAGACATGTTTACAATGTTACTGCTGAACATTCTTTTAGTGAATTACCTCCGCATGAATTGTCTTATAGATTTGCGCTGCGCAATAACACTTTTATTAGTATGTTACATCATTCCCATCAGGTTAGCAATGCTACAAATTGTTGGATATGTGGCCGACTCCCTCCCTATCAGAACTATAAAGGAATTCTACCTCTCTTTCCATACCCGTTCACACACAACGGCTCCTGTGGAGCATGGTTTAGTTTAATTAATTCCCTAGATTCGAATTCTGCAGTTTACCAGAATAACTGGGTATGGGGAAATCTGAACTCAGTTTTACTCAAAGTCTGCCACCCCAACAAGGAGGGACTTCCCAAAAGAACAGGAACTGATCTAGAAAATGAAGTATATGGATTAGGTAATTTTACGCTCAATCTCATGATCTTGAATGTCGAATCCGAAGCTACTCCAATTTTGCCCGCCATGTCAGTATTTCCAGTTAAAGGTGAATTATGTGTAAGAAAGAATGGTTCCATACATATGGGCCATAGTAGATGCACCACTGTAATAGAATTTAGTGATCAAGGCAAGTCTACATTTAGAGCTTCCCGCCATTCCTACTTCATATGTGGTCAGACGGCATACATACGTTTGCCACTAGATTGGGATGGTACCTGCTACATCGGATTCCTTTTGCCACCTGTTTTCCTAGCTCCTCCTGATTATCACAGAAATACTCATTTAGTACACAATAGAGAAAGGAGAGATCTCCCAATAGTCGATTATACTGAGACCGCATGGGAAAAATACACAGATTTCAATAAAGGTCTCTTTCCCTATATAGGTACAGTTACCAATAGTAAGCTGATACGTAGATTAACCAGAACCCTTGAAGCAGTAGTGAACGAAACTATTTCCGCCTTAGGCAATTTAACAGAAGAGCAGTCTGCTATGCGGATTGTTGTGCTTCAAAATCGTCTTGTCCTTGACGTCATCCTGGCCGATAGGGGCGGAGCTTGTAGGGTCATCGGATCAAGTTGTTGCATTTTCATACCAGAAAATTCGCCATCTGTATATAAAGCCATAACTCGCCTTCATAAGATTGTAAGCCAGATACACCAGAATCCAGGCACCTGGACTTGGTTCGGTTGGTTTTGGAGTGTATTATCTACCTTTGGATGGAAGGTCCTATCCTTCCTAGGTATTGGCTTCCTCATATTATTCAGTTGCTGTCTATGCCTACAATGTGGACCAGCGATCTGTGGTCTGTGTGCCACATCATGTATTCCACCACCAAGATTTCATTCATCACGGAAGAAGAAAGAAGAACAAATGATGCTATATGAACAGATCGATGGATTAATGAAGATTGATATCTCTTGACGGGCAAGTAGGGGACAAGGAGGGAATGTGGAAATATGGATTTTTCTGGTCAGTTATGTCCCCTATCTTGGACCCCAACGGTTTCATGTATAAATCACAAGTACATGTATGTTCCCTCCAGTTCCAGTTATGAAGACGCAAACACATGTGCGTCCACCGCCAACATGTCCTCTTTCAGATCCGCCATGAATGGGCTGGATACTCCATTCCTAAGTATGAAAGGCCACCGCCTTTATATGGTTCACTTATGCCATTTTTACAGTCCAGGCAAGTAGGCCCTGATTCTGCCATCAAGCTTTTCCTGCCTTCTGCCTCTGAAAGCTCCAGTCTGAGCTCGCATCTGTATCCATGAACTTTGTCCTCATTCTCTGCGCGGCTAACGGTGCCTGACATCAGCCTGTTGCCTGCCAAAAACTGTATTTCACCTTCGAGATTATCTGCTTCGCTCCCTACCCAATGCATTCCTGTCTAGTAGTTTAAGTAAACATTCTTCCAGCTACCGACCAAAAGGCCCGGCTTCTCTGTCATTATGCAAGTAATTCATAGCCCTGTTACTATGGAAGATTCCTGCCCTCGCATCTAGTGTAGACACTTAGACGCTTGTACACGCACTAACAGTCAGTATAGTCAGTATAGAATAAGATTCTACTCCAAGAAGGCCTCTCTTTTGGATAACATAGTTCTTTAAACATAGGATGTTAGATATGATTTGGGATTAGGTTGACTTGACCCTCCAGACTTCTGTCGCCACATGTAGAGCTAAATGTCAAGTCCCCTTCACCCCCTAGTTGCACGTCAATCACACGTCATGCTGCTGCGCGCGCATTTCTGCCAAGTATTTCTGCTGACATTGCGAAATTCTTTCATGGAACCACCCTATTATGACATCATACCTGATGATGTTCTTTAGTTACGCCCAGTTACACCCACTTTTGCTACGCATGTATGTTTTATCTTTACTATCAATTGTTACGCCTCCTCCATTTGTTTCACTGTAATGCCTATTGTATAAAAATGATTACCTATCAATAAAGTACGGTCTTCACTTCCTGAACCTTCGTGGTGATGGAATCTGGAGCTCATCGATTTAAATTGATTATGGAATAAAGCCCGTTCCGAACCTCTAATACCACGGATTCTGCCTCTTATTTTACTGAGCTATTGTTATAGATTTTCCGCATCAAATTAAGTCCCGGTAATTAAATTATTTACCACAGTGCGGGGCACAAGAACGACACACCTCTTAAGTTAGATTTGTTAAGCCATGCAAAGCCACCTTGCGTGGCTCTGAGTGGCTTGATAAACCTGGAGTAAGGCAACCCAGCACAAATCGCGGAGTTATGTTACTCTTCCCCAGGTAGGCATTCCATGGGTGGAGTGTGGGTGTGCCACGCATCCGCCCACGGATTTTGGCACATTCCCAGATTTATCATTACTGGTAGACCTGGGAATACATCAAAATAATACGCATCCCTAGGGGAGGCGTAACGAGTAGAAATATCTTTATTTCTACTTTTGTTTTCCTCCTTCTATGTGTGCAGTAGAATCTGCAGCACACATAGAAAGAGAAAAATGCCTTAGGGGACTGTTTTTTGTGCCAGAAGGTGTCCCTTCCTGCACAAAAACAATCCTGCTTACAATGCAGGCACCCTTGCACCAGAGTGCAAGGGTGCCTGCCTGGGTGCTAGGCAGCACAGTGCTCGCAAGTGCAGGGAAAAGACAGACAGGAATGCACTGTATAATGTTAAGTATGGCACATTCCTGCCCTTTCCCTATCACGGAGTGCAGCACATTAAGGTGGCTTGCTGCGCTGCGTAATGTGCTGATAAAAATGCCCCTGTGTGTTATATGTGCATGTGACAGTGCATTTGACTATCTTGTGTGACAGTCTGTCTGTGACTGAGTTCGTACAATTGAAAGCAAATATGAGATGAGTCTCTTGTTGAATGTCATCATGTAATGGTTAGTGTATGTATACAATGGGGGCATTAATTTCTTCATGTTTAGATTGAAATGATCTCTAATACTTCACTTTTTGCATTATTACTGTTCACATTCTACTATCCTGCTGTTAACACAATAAACGATTTTATGCAGGTGCGAACTACCCATGATTATAATGCACCCCTACAAATGAAAGAGAAAAATCGTGCTCTAACACAACCAAACAACCTGCTCTCTATTCCCCAGGAAAGCTCCTAGCCAACTGAGGGCAACATCCTCCACACCCAGGTGTTCCAGCCTTTTAAACAAGATGCTGTGGTCCACCGTGTCAAATGCTGCGGCTAAATTGAGCAGCACTTAGGCCACATTAAGACTGACATCTAGACTCAAGTTAAACACTTCTTTGCTTTCTAGCAATGCTGTCTCAGTGCTATGTCGAGGTTGAAAGCCAGAATGGGATGGATGTAACAGATTATTGGTAACAATAAATATTTTGAGAAAACACAGGAATGCACTGTATAATGTTAAATATGGAGCATTCCTACCCTTTTCTTATCACGAAGTGCAGCGCAGTAAGGTGGTTTGCTGTGCTGCATGATTTGCTGATAAATATGCCCCTGTGTGTTTATATGTCTCTAAATGTGCGTGTGACAGGGCATTTGACTATCCTGTGTGACAGTGTGCGTGTGACTAAGTTTGTACAATTGAGAGTGAATATGAGATGAGTCTCTTGTTGAATGTCACCATGTAATGGTGAGTGTATATATACATGTTGCATTGGGGCGATAGTCAAGGACCAGCACTGCAACAGTGCCACCCTATTATTGCCTTTAGTCCTAGCAGTTTCCCTGGATCTAGTTTTTCATTTTGGCACAGTTTGTGGGACGAACAAAGCAAACACAAGGAGATAATGGACGGAGCGTTGAAACTTTTCAGACACTCACCCTCAGTTACAGATCTGGGTTTAATCCATTATCATTCTTTAGCTCACTTCGCAACCTCAGTTCAGACCCAGCTATATACAAATCAGTCTTGACCCTGTGCCTCATGGGAACAGTCCGGCCCGAACTGCCAAGCCAGGTCTTCCCTGAACCGGAAACAAGTCTCCTGGGACTGGTTTCTGGGTAACACCCTTCATCAGCCAGGCTAGCTTGAATCAAGTGGTAAAGTGAGCAAGGGACCCACATCTGGGCATACCCTGCCAAATTAGGGCGAACAAAGCAAACACAAGATGATGATGGACGGAGCGCTGAAACTTTTCAGACACTCACCCCCAGTTACAGATCTGGGTTTGATCCATCATCATTCTTTAGCTCACTTCACCACCTCAGTTCAGACCCAGCTATATGCAAATCAGTCTTGACCCTGTGCCTCATGGGAACAGTCCAGCCCAAACTGCCAATCATCCATCATCTCCTTGTGTCTGATTTATTTGCCCTAAGTTGGCAAGGTATGCCCAGACGTGGGTCCCTTGCTCACTTTGCCACTGGATTCATTAAAACAACAGTCCTAAGATATATTTGGGAATCTGGTTTTCTCAAGAGTTAGAAGATTTTTATTGGTTGAACATCTATCCACTAATCTCTAATTGTCCATCACTTTTACATAGCTGTAGATGTCTGCCCATTTCCATAGTTGGTAAATATGAATTGATTAAAATAAAGATACCGCCGCCAAGTGCCCTCCAGCTCTTAGTACTCCAGATAGGTACCCCCGAAAAAGAAAATAAGAAATAGCAAGGTTATTTAGTTACTTTCTTTGGACCAAGCAGACTCACTGTATAAGTATTGAGAAACTTGGAATAGTTAAGAGAAAGGGGGATTAGTGGTCCCTAAATTGTGTTATCATTATCAAGCTAACTTTCTAATTCCTTTATCTAGGCTGTTTAATCTAGGAGCCGGCGTGTTTCATAATTTCTTTTCTCCGTAACGTTTTGGAAATATTTTTTTGTCCTCCTGTTAAACTGCAATGAGTCTGCAACCCCAAATTGGTGGGATATCGAATTTCGAGGACATATTGCCCACATCTTATAAAGCTATATCATTTTTTATCAATTCAAGGATTCTTGCTCAAACAGTAGATGCCATACTCCTAGGAAGGACAAAATGGGAACTCCAGCGTTGGGAGAAGGTAGGCTTGGCCAAAGTAGGCTACTGGCTCAATAATGGTAACCTCGCTACCCAAGATGTCTTATAACAGGAAATAGAAGCTGCAGGAGGGTGGTACCAATTTGTACTCAGTCAGGTGTTAAGTGCTTTGAAGAATATAGATGTGCAAGGATTAGATAGATCAAGAGTAATGGTCGACCACATGTTTAGGAATTGTGCCTTTGTGTGCAAAGTTAGTTATTGGGTTTCCATCCTCCAAACTAAAAAAGCTACAAAATTGCTATATATGAATCAATAGGTAGAAAGTGGGAAAGGGAGACGGCCGCTCAGATTAGCCTTCAAGACTGGAAGAAGGTTAGCCAATTTAATGCTACGACTCTACAAGGGTGAATTTTAAACATATTCAATTATTTGCGCAATGGCAGGTATACTTTACACCGGCGTTTCTAAATACAAGGAATTCCAGGATTCCATCCACCTGCCCAAGATGTGGTGAGACGTGCAGCTAGCTGCTGCACATGATTTGGACATGTAAAATACTGCAGGCCTAGTGGGAAAGTGTCTTAGCAGTTATTTACAGTTCCCTACCTGAGGTAAAACTGCCAGATGCACTGGGTATTTTATTGGGAGGCTCAAGACATCTAGAGCTACTTTCAAAGAGGACAAAGAGGGCTTGGTTCATCCCCATTTCATTTTGATTGCAATGTCTGTCATTGCAGCCCATAGGTAATCAGTAGCTCCTCTGATTTTCAAAGGAAAGATAAACCGAATATTATTTACAAAAAAAGCGAAAAGTAATGCCCAAAATGCTGGTGCACTGTGTGAATTATATAGGGGGATTCCTTGCAGGTGATAGATGTGGTAGCCTCTTGTGCATGATCCGAGAGTGTGCTGATGGCTCTTTTTATAGCTGACTTTTTTATCCATTTTATTGGAGAATTTTGGAGGTTTCTCTTTTCCACTTGTCATTACATTTGACAAACTCTCCTAGCGTTAACTTGGGTCGGGCATGTATCTGTTCTGTGAAAATCATGATATAAGATGGTATAGTTAATGTTATGACGTTGAATGAAGCTCTATCTTGTATTGGTTCAGTCAAGATTTTCATAAAATAATTTAGGACTAAAAAGAAAGAAAAAGCTGCTACATACATGTTAGAACCGGCGGTCTCTAGTTGGCAGAGGTATACACTTCTGACAAATAGGGACCAACCAACTCTAGTCAGGGAAAGGGGATTACACACTCAGATAACCCCTGCTACCCCCTTGGTAGCTTGGCAGAGCAGACAGGCTTATCTCAGAGGCAGTGTGTTAAGCATTTATGACCACATACAGTAATAAAGTGAATACACTACAGATGGACACGACACAGAAGTTATTATAAAAATAGTATTTTTATATAAGGCTTAGCACAAGACCAAATAACGACAAAAATATACCACAGTCTTAATAAATACTCTTTGGAAGGAAAAATAATAGTTCAAGTAAGGTTTCTTCTTGGCAAATAGTTCGTTAGCAAAGTATTCTTCTGAGCACAGTTCTTTGGCAACAATGTAACCCCCCCAGGAGTCACACGACGTCGAGTCTACAAGATTCCCAAGGTTCGGCGTCGACCGCGAGGAGCGCTACGTCGAGCCTGGAGTTGCAACAGACCCCACAAGTACAGTACCTTGAGAAACGAAGAAAATGATGATCCACGGCGTCGAGGTGTCGGCGTCGAGGTCGGCGTCGATCGTGCCTCGGAGTCGGGTCAATCCGCAGCGGCGTCGAGGGATGTCGGGCCGGAGCAGCGCTCACGGCGTCGAGAAGGGCGTCGAGTCGATGCGATCAGCAGTGGCGTCGGGACGGGGTCGCTTGGAGGTGGAGCTGATACTCACTCCTCACTGGCTTCGATACCGGCGTCGAGACGGGGTCACTTGGAGCCGGGGCCGATACCCACTGCTCACTGGCGTTGCTGCTGGCGTCGATCGGGCCCGGCGGCCGGCGTCGAAGGCTCGGGACACTGGAGCCGTTACTCACGATGTCGAGCTGGATTCGGCGGCGTCGGCGGCGTCGAGACTGCAGATTTTCCCTTGTGTACTGGAAACAACACTTTCCAGCAATTCAGCAAATGGTGAAGTCCTTTGGCCCTGTGACTTCAGCAGGAGACTGGCACTCTTCCAGTCCTTGGAGATTTCCTAGCAAGTGTTCAGAGAGTACACACCAAGTTCCTCTCTCCTTGTTCATTGGCAAAAATAAAGAAGCAGCTTTCAGGTTCCTCCACAGCAAAACAGCACTCTGGCAGAAAGGGGAGGCAAGTCCTTAGATCAGCAGGCTTCTTGTCCTTGGTACAGGTTTCCTTGTCAGAAGTGATCTGAGTTCTTGGTTCAGGGGTCCTTCTCTTATACCCCTTTTTCCCTTTGTTCCCTTTGTCCAAGCAGGGAGATTCCCACCAGCTCAGGTTTGTTGTGGGTGTTGCCAGGCAGAGGCACCTGGCCTATTCACTGAGCAGGGCAGAGTCCTCAGCCGCCCAGCAGGAGGCGGAGCCAGTATTGTGTCAGGCAGGGCAGGCTACTCTTCCCTCACTCTATGTGTAAACGCCCCATTCACCCCACACTGACTCATTCAGACCTCTGGAGCCACCCAGCCCCTGACACACACACCAAACCAGCAGAGACCGGTAGATAGTTGGACAAGAAAATAGCCACTTTCTAAAAGTGCTATTTTCAAACATAGAATTTAAAAACCATCCATCCTAAAGGGTGTGTTATTAAATTCTGAGTTCAGGGATACTAAACTCGACATGCTACCATGCTCCCTGAGTCAGATAGATTATAATGGAGTTAATAATCAGTCTGCCCAGTCTGGCCTATTGGAGGCAGGTAGCCCTTCAATAGTGAAAAACGAAAATGGCTGTAATTCACTATTAGGTCATGCCACACACATCAGGGCATGACCTACCTTTTACCAACAATGCACCCTGCCCTAGGGCCTACCATAGAGGTGTCTGAAATGTGGCAAAGTGAAGGTTTCGAGACGGGTAAGTAGGTTTCCTTACCAAGTCGACATGGCAGTCAGGGACTGCACGCAGGCGCTGCGGTGGCAGGCCTGAGACACATTTTACACGCTGCTTCTGGGGGTGGCACAACCGGTGCTGCAAGCCCACCAGCAGCAGTTAACTTACACGCCCTTGGCACACGCAGTGCACTAGACTAGGGTCTGAACAGTAAGTCAACCAAGCCAATCATGGTAACACCAATCAATGTAACAATTTAACATAGGGAGCACTTGCACTGTGGCACTGATCAGCAGTGGCACAGTGCCCAAAGCAATAATCCAGCAAAAACATCGTAAACAGAGGAGGCAAACAGAAAAAAATGGAGGAGAGACTCATGCCAATGATGCCAGGTCTAACAATACATATTAGACGTGAAGCGGGCAATGCTTGAGAGAAAGGAAATGTAAGAATAGCATGATAAAACCACTCCGACAACATAGTGGCTATCAAATACTATTGTTATGGCGATGTATTGCAAGATTTACAAAAATGTACCGCAGTGCAATGTGATATTTGTGACAGTCCAAAGTTTCTGACGTCAATGTTTCGACCCCCACTGATTATTTGAAGGGGGTCATCATCAGGACGTTGTATGAGACAACTGAGTCTGTGGCAACCTTAAAAAGGCCAAATGAAAAGGATGTGTGGTAATTAAAAAAGGAGGGATGGGAACTGACAGCCACTCATTAGGGCGTGGTCCAGTAGCAAAATATACTTACCTTTTTGAAGTTAAAAGAGATCCTTGTGCTGTGGTTGAATCATGGGAAAACACGCTCTATCTAAACAGGACTGAGTAAAAACAAACCTGTAAAGCACTGAGACTGGAAAAGTTCACATACATAATTGCATATAATAGAATCAGAAGGTTCAACTGCTCACCTTCATAAAGGCTAATGGGCACATGCATCATACTAAATACCGGTCGCAAAGGGGCAGATTCACAGAATCTGCCCCTTTGCGACTGGTATATTTGGATTTGTGATGCATAAACCCAAATGCAAATTCGCAATTTAAGTAATCGCAAAATTACTTAAATTGCGAATGCATTTAGGGAATCGCAAATTGCGATTCCCTAAATGCAATGCATGAAGTAATTTCAAATAGCGATTTTTCTATTAGGGATCGCAAATTCTAATCAATTTAAACTTGATGGTAAGTTGCGAAAACTTTGAAAAATGCACAAAAGTGAGTTTTTCAAAGTTCCATGTTATACAAACACATGCCCTTGGGGCATGTGTGTGCGCAACATGTGGTAAAATGGAAATTTCAGGTGTGCAACAGGGTGTCATTTTGGCACCCTTGCACCCTTGAAATTGCATCATTTTGGCACCCTTGCACCCTTGAAATTGCATGCGCAATTTGCGAGTACCTATTGGGTTCCCGCAAATTGCGTATTCACATTCATTCCTATGGGCCTCTAGGCCCAAAGAAATGAATGGGAAGTCATTCCTTAATTGCGACTCGCAATTTGCGACTCGCAATTAAGGAATGATTAGGAATCGCAATTTTTTTGCGATTCCTACATGCACAGGGAATCGATTCCTAAATTGCGATTCCTTAAAAATCTCAATCTAGGAATTGCAATTCCTTTCTTTGATGCATGTGGCCCTAAGTGCAGTGCAAATTCATTGCTGCCCTCGACCAGCTGGAGTTCCACTCTGTACAGAGCACAATCTTGACTTCCGGGATTACAGGCCATGGTTGCTTCGTGAAAGTCATTTGGTCGCCCAGTGACTTGAGCAAGTAAATCAATAGTGAATCTGGAATGAAAAACAAAAGGAGGCCAATGAAACCACTGAGACCCAGGGGGCAAAATGACAGAGCGAAAGAGGAAGCCTATTGGCTCAACTTCTTATCTGCACAAAGGTACATGCTGCACAAACACGTTGATTTCTTATCTGACTAGTGAATTCCGCCCTATGTAGTGCACATCCATTGCTGTCAAAGAAAATGGGATTTGCAACTACACACCGAGGTAAAAAATGCAACAGAAGCTTGTGGGGATGTGTGGGTTGAGGGGAGATAGAGATGGGAAGGGTTCTAAGTAGCGGGTGGGAAGAGAAATTAAAAGAAACACTTTGGGCCTGATTTCGAGACCTTGGTCGGCAGAAAGGCCTTAAGGACAGCATATCCACCATCGGGATTATGATGTCAGTTTCTGACTGCCTTTCCATGTTGGCCTTTCTGACATGGAAAGGCTTTCGTAAAGCGACATTTGGGGCCCTAAGCAGGGCCTCTTTCCCCTCTAACCCTCTGCATCTGGTGCCTGCCACACGGTGCATGGATCTTCACAAACTCCAATTTCTCCCGCCACACAAGCTCCCATTGAGAAATGGGAGTTTCCGATCACACCATGTGCGGTTGCACCCAAATAATGCAGTCGGAACCGCCGATCTGAGGTCAGTAGGTTCCCAATCAGCAACAGTGTCGGTCGGAGGCAACTCCGACCAACATCATAATCAGGACCTTTATGTTGCTCAAATCTCAAATCAGTGTCATTCTGTCTTAAAACTAGAGGTATGTGAAATTCATGTCATTTGCCTTTGTGGAATAACATGAAATTGAGGGAAAATTCCGTGAAATTAATGCTTAATTACACGGAATGCAAATCCATCATTAAGTGATATATTTTAGTGTGAAAGGCACCTTCACATCAAAAATTGACACGAGGACGCATTTTATGCAAAAATATAACATGAAAAACACTAGGCTGTGACTAACAGTGGCTCGCTTTCTGACCATTTGCGTTGTCCCTGCGTGCTGGAGATAAAAGTATACAGTCAATGCTGAATAACTATGCAACGTGGTGTAATGGGATAATTTCAGGGATTTGTTTGTGACAAGCATAAGGGGAAATTCCTAAAATTATGTGAATTATGTTGCCGTATTTTAAATTTCAAATGTCTACTTGAAACCATTGCAATTGTAAAGGAGGTAATTTTTAAGTACATCGGGGAAGATTTACAAGCTCCTTGCGCCACTTTTGCATCACTGTTAACATGGGAAAAGAGGCGCAAGGGACCTGTAAATCTGCCCCATCGATTTTAAGGATAGTCATAAATCGGAGCACGAAATACTGTTGTGAACAATTTTATACAAAATTGTTTTCATAGAAAGGAAATAATTGATAAAAAGGACAGAATTGATTGTTCATAAGCACATAATTTACAAAGGCGATTAATAATGTATTATCAGTAACCACTAGACAGAAGACATAAAAGACATACTACAGCCCACTGACAAAACTGAAACTATGTTCTATTTTCATTGCCAATGTCGAACTAAAGAAAAAAGAATCAACAGTTCTATATAGGTCATTAAAAAGTGCATGAAGTGCCATTCTCGCTGCATCCAATCGATCTATCCAGCTGCTTTCACGCAAGAGTAACTCCTTTTCTGCTTTGAGCTCAGCCATTTTAAGTATGGGGGAAGTAATGTTTGCAAAAGCTTTTAGCTAAACAGAAAAGAATGCCTTAACAGCACCCAATATGAACCATGAGATCACTATAAAATGAACCGATGGGGGTAGGAATTATAATCAAGAATATCCAATGATTGCAAACTACCTGTCACCTGTTTCTCCCAAATTACCCCATATCACCTCCTTCCTCCCCTTCTAGGGCTCAGAGCAGGATTGAACAAGGTGCTCAAGTTTTAAATTTCTCCCAAAGTATGATATAGGAGAGTAAACTGAATCAAAGACCCGGAGGATAATGGAGGATATTTTGGGGGTGGAGGAGATGTTGTCTCAGACCAGCTATTTTCTGCATATCCTGGATGTCTGTCCGTCTCTCAACTACAGACAGAATCAACACCTGCTTGGCTGGTGATGTGAGTCACTGAGGTGGCACACCCGCACTCGGCTTAGTTTGCCTTGAGAATGAAATGTCACTGGTGGCATTTCTTGAGAATGAAACAACGCTGGTGAGGTTTTAGCCAAAACATGTTTTCAAAGCTGACAAGTTGATGGATGTCTTGAAACCTGGCAAACCCTTGCGGTTGGGGCACCACCCTGCCCATGGCAGGCTAGGAGGTTCTCCCTGCTGGCGAGCACCACTGCCTTGGGGCACCGGGCCTCCAAGGTGAAAGTCGTGGCTTTACCTGGCTCTAAACACATACCACAGAAAATAATGCATTTTTGAAAACTTATTTATCAATTCTAAACGTTACACCCAAAATGATTTTGTAAATAAGAGTTGTACAGATAGCTCAAAAATGCAAACATTATTCAAAACAACTAATCATAAATAGAGAAACCAACAAGAAAAGAAAGACAAAAAAGACTGCCTGTTTCTTTGTGAGTTGAGCATATCAGATGCCCGATGAGTGCTTAGTGCTATTGAATATAGACCCCAAACCACTCACTACCACTCCGATGTCGGAGGTTCAATGTTCTTGTTTACCCAAGATATCCGTATGTGGCAAGGTCAATTCTATTACTCGTCCAGGCTTGCACACATCCAGATTTGGCTGTAGAAATATCTATAACAGGTTTACTGTAAGTTTGATTGTGGTGTGGCCTGTTAAACACTCACCTTGTTGCCTGCAGCTGTGGTTGATAGGAGGCACAATGATTGAATGGCTGACCTCTTTTCTTATCAGTAAAACACAGCAAGTGAGACTTGACTCATTTACTTTTCAGACTAATAAGATCTGAGCAGGAGTTCTCCAAGGCTGTACACTTTCTCCTTTTTTTTTTAACACTTACATGAGACCATTGGCCAAACTCGTTCACTCCTTTGGTCTGAACTTAAACATCTAAACTAATGACAGCCAAATTATTTTTAGATTGACAGAGCATAATAGACATTGTCCTGAAGCAATGTCTACAATGAGTAGGTATCCGGATGTATACACATAGTCTAAAACTCAATGTGGACGCAGCAGAAATCCTGGTCTCAAGGCACCACCCACCCATCCCTTTATCAATCAAGTTTCTGTCCAGCTGGCTTTGGCCCTTGTCCCTCTTTGATGATGTCAGCAACATTTGATGATCAACTACAAATGACTCTCAGGTGAGGGCTGTCCGAATCCGCTAGGATTTCACACAAAAGGAAACAAAGCTCAACCTCGATTTCCAGGCTTATTGAGGGAAATCTAACCACAGCCCCCATTCTTGGCTCGTGCCTGTGATAGAGCGCCATGTATTCCTGAAATTTGTAGGGGTGCATCCTAATCACTGTTAGTCTGCACCCATATATTTAGTGGAGTTGTTTTCACGTGTGACTTAGAATTGTAATACTAAAAGCAGCATATATTAGAACAAATTAGAAACGTAATCATGCCATTTATGAAGCTCAATGTAGTGGTTAATCGAAAATGTATTTTAGGCAACGCATAATGATTGGTTCCCGCATAATGTGATGCATTAGGTTTAAACGTGCATCATATTAAAGTCCGCACGTGTAGTTTGCTTACTCATACATGAAGTATAATGAAATCAATGCTTATAGAGTGATTCTAGAAATGTGTGTTTAAATTGTGTAAAGGCCTGATAGCATATACGTTTAAGAAAAGGCCTGTTCGTCTCTTATGTTAACTAAATGTTGTAGGCCGAAAATGATTTTCCTTGGTAAGGCTCTGGGTTTTAGGGGTGTTAGAAAATCTCAGAGAAGTGGAAAGTTTCTCGTTCCCATGTTTGTGTTGCAGATGCAAGGACCCCTAGCTCGTTAGTGAAGACTAACCCTTTATTTCAGGAGTTAGGATAGTTGAGAAGCCAATATGGGAGTATACTGGAATTCAGGGATGATACTTTCAGCGGAGAATGGGCCTGGGACCCAAGGACGAGCAAACCGTTGTTGGATGGGAGACAAGTTTCAGTGGAAAAATACTGGAAGAAGACCTGTTTGGAGAGGTGTGTCGGAGGGCGTGTTCTATGTTTTTGGGATTTTTAATTAGGAACAGTGCCCCGTGGGATGAGCAGTTGAGGTCTAGATGGGAAGCTAGAAGGAGCATCTTAGAACGAGCTCTGACAAAGTGAGTGTACTTCTGAGGAAGTCTTCACTTCTGACACCTTTTTATCCTCTTGTCTGAGGGGGGAAAATGGTAAGTTGGGATGTCACTTTAGAGATAGAGTAGGGATAGACTAACTGATTTCCTTTTTAGGTTAATGACTTCTAATATAGAGATTGGAGTTGTTATTGCCTGCCTGATGGTTTTAGAACTGACTATTCTTCTTATTTTGAGTCGGATGAGACTCCTGCGTAGACTCTCTTTTTGTACTAGTGCCCATTTATTTTCTTAACCTCATGCTGAGGTGCTTGTATGTGCAATTATTTTTGGCTTTGTAATAAACCCCTAAAATTTGAGATTCAGAGTCAGTGGTCCTTTAGAGATCAATTTTGATTTGATTGATTATGTGTTAACATTTGATTTCCTCCTCTCTACACTATTTAGCAGATAAAAAGATCCTGGCGACCTGAGAGGATTCTTGGTGATGGTAAGACAGATAAGAATCCGGCTTTGTCAGTTTGTAGCAGAGTAGGATGGTTATCTCTGATAGTGAGGGGAGATCTATATCAAGATAAGAGATTTCAGAGGCCCATAGAATTTGAGTGATGGTGACCCGTTGGATGGTGAGCGGCAGACGACGGCAGCTGATGGAGACTGACAGAGAGTAGCGGTGCGGCGGAAAGCAGCAATTCGTGGTAGAGTGAGTATGAATAGGGTGATTTGTTTTGTAGATTGCAGTGTTGATTTGATTGTGTGATGTCTGGCGGAGTCGGAATGAGAGTTGAGTGATTGTGAGATCAGGCTGTGAGCGCGCGCAGCCCGGGAATTCTTAGGCTCGACGAGTAGTCTGAGAAGTTGTGGTGTAGAAGACACCCAAGGTAGACTTTGTTGACCATTGAGAGGGGAATCATGAGACGTCATTGATTACACAGACCGAGATGGGGGAGCGAATGTGTGAGTGTGTGAGCAACCGATGCTGGTCGTGGGTTGTTGAATGTGGAATTTGGAGCATTTGAAACCTATCAGTTGAGGCGATTGTCCGGTCGTTTCGTGGACAGACAGTTGCCAGTTGAGGTCAACAATTTCGAGAGACAGTCATAGGCAGTCAGAGAAGTGATTGTCTGGTCGTTTCATGGACAGATAATTTCTTCAGAGTGTGAATGGGATGAATGCAAGAGTGGGAAGCGAATTGTGAAGGAGGGGAACTGCTGCGAGCAGAGGAAGTGTGACGTCAGAAGGTGTCCCGCTGCGATAGATCGGTTGGTGTGAGTCGCGCTGCTATTGGTCGATTGACATCAGGAATTGAGCAAAAATATTGTGCGCGATCAAAATTTTGCTCATCATGAAATGTTTAAATGTTTTACGAGAATTGTGTAGAGGTGACAGACATGTGGTTACTCGCGGAGGAGAAGAAGCTGCTCCTGAGGATACTCCGGCACACTATATGGCAACGAATGTGGGATTGCATACTATAATTTGGCTACAAAATTGGCATAAAATGACTCACGGTGAGGAAGAACTGACTTTCCCACGATATGGTACTTTCAGGTTGGATGTGTTGTATCAGTTGGAATCTGTGATGTCTTCCTTGCGACCTTTGCCTAGATCAAATCAGTTTGAGGCACTACATTCATGGATCAGAGCAGCGTATGACAGGAAAATAGACAGAAGTCAGGAAAGGGTGAAGAAGTCGATCAGGGCATTCCAAGATGCCATGTGGGATGCACTAGAGAAGAGGTGGAGAGTGAAAATGATCGAGGGAGATAGATTGTACCCACTACTAGAGAAAACAGAAAGTGCGAAAGCAAAGAGCGTAGAGGAGGATGATAGTGATACAGATGACAGTTTGGTAGAGAGGTTGTTGTCGGAAAGACCGCCTCCGTTCAATCCAAATTCCTACGAGGGAAAGTCGGCCCCAGCAGAAGGGACTAGTGGACTACAGATTCAGCCTGATATGAGAGTAGAAGGGAAAGTCTCGGCAGGAACGGAGGACATGAGGATCCAGTCTTTAGCGAGTACAGAAGCTGCGAGAGATGCAAGGTTACTGGATGCTTTAAAAGTACCGGTTACTATTGGACCCATAGTTTCAGTCTATAACTCAGATCAAGAGAAAGTTGGTAGTCTAGCACAGTCAACTGCTGGACCAAGAAATACTACTGAAGGAAATGGTACAGTGAGTGAGATGGAACATGCTCCGAGACCTATAGAATGGAGTACGCCATTGCCAGCCACCGCAGACTCCTCTAGAGGACAGGTGGATATGAGAGCGGTGAGACCAAAGTCTTTGGCCGAGTCAAGATCAGATCTGAGAATGTGGGTACCACCTGCGAGGAACCAGAACGGTAGAACAACAGGGAATGGTGAACTAGATGAGTCAGAAAACAGACCAGTTTCTAGGAACATGTCAGAAGAGAGTAGGTCGAGAGATCAAAGCTGCGAGGGGAATGGACGCAATGGAACAGCTTGTCGAGAACCATTGAGAGGTGCCATGAGGGCACGAATGTTAGATGTAGTGGGATTGAAAGCAGAAGTGGATGAAATACTAAATGGGAATTTACCTCTGGACAGGATAGAGATTTATGAACAAGATGAGTTGCTCTTTGTAGCCAAAGATGTGACTCGTAAGGCAAGTACTGCGCATGAGAAACTGACTGATTTGGACAAGAAATACGAGGTAGATCTGTCTAAGATGAAGTCATTGCAGGGGAAAAACCAAAGGAAATGATGGACGGAGTGTGGAACATTGCAAGCACTCACCCCCAGTCAACTGATCTGGGTTTAATCCATCACCGTTCTTTAGCCCACTCTGCCACCCCAGTTCAGACATGGCCATATGCAAATCAGTCTGACCCTGTGCCTCATGGGATCAGTCCAGCCCGAACTGCCAAGCCATGTCTTCCCTGGACCGGAAACAAGCTTCCTAGGACCGGTTTCTGACATTTCAGCCATCTTCAGCCAGGCTTGCTTGAATCCAGTGGCAAAGTGAGCAAGGGACTCACGTCTGAGCATACCCTGCCAACTTATGGCAAACAAAGCAAAAACCAAAGGAAATGATGGACGGAGTGTTGAACATTGCAAGCACTCACCCCAGTCAACTGATCTGGGTTTAATCCATCACCGTCCTTTAGCCCACTCTGCCACCCCAGTTCAGACATGGCCATATGCAAATCAGTCTGACCCTGTGCCTCATGGGAACAGTCCAGCCCGAACTGCCAAGCCATGTCTTCTCTGGACCGGAAACAAGCTTCCTAGGACTGGTTTCTGACATTTCAGCCATCTTCAGCCAGGCTTGCTTGAATCCAGTGGCAAAGTGAGCAAGGGACTCACGTCTGAGCATACCCTGCCAAACTTATGGCGAACAAAGCAAAAACCAAGGAAATGATGGACAGAGTGTTGAACATTGCAAGCACTCACCCCCAGTCAACTGATCTGGGTTTAATCCATCACCGTTCTTTAGCCCACTCTGCCACCCCAGTTCAGACATGGCCTTATGCAAATCAGTCTGACCCTGTGCCTCATGGGAACAGTCCAGCCCGAACTGCCAAACCATGTCTTCCCTGAACCGGAAACAAGCTTCCTAGGACTGGTTTCTGACATTACAGCCGTCTTCAGCCAGGCTTGCTTGAATCCAGTGGCAAAGTGAGCAAGGGACTCACGTCTGAGCATACCCTGCCAACTTATGGCGAACAAAGCAAAAACCAAAGGAAATGATGGACGGAGTGTTGAACATTGCAAGCACTCACCCCCAGTCAACTGATCTGGGTTTAATCCATCACCGTTCTTTAGCCCACTCTGCCACCCCAGTTCAGACATGGCCATATGCAAATCAGTTTGACCCTGTACCTCATGGGAACAGTCCAGCCCGAACTGCCAAGCCATGTCTTCCCTGGACCGGAAACAAGCTTCCTAGGACCGGTTTCTGGCATTTCAGC
Source organism: Triturus cristatus (assembly GCF_964204655.1). NCBI lineage: Eukaryota > Metazoa > Chordata > Amphibia > Caudata > Salamandridae > Triturus > Triturus cristatus. The sequence goes on along the minus strand of NC_140591.1, from coordinate 136,842,131 downwards.
CGTCTTCAGCCAGGCTTGCTTGAATCCAGTGGCAAAGTGAGCAAGGGACTCACGTCTGAGCATACCCTGCCAACTTATGGCGAACAAAGCAAAAACCAAAGGAAATGATGGACGGAGTGTTGAACATTGCAAGCACTCACCCCCAGTCAACTGATCTGGGTTTAAACCATCACCGTTCTTTAGCCCACTCTGCCACCCCAGTTCAGACCTGGTCATATGCAAATCAGTCTGACCCTGTGCCTCATGGGAACAGTCCAGCCCGAACTGCCAAACCATGTCTTCCCTGGACCAGAAACAAGCTTCCTAGGACCGGTTTCTGGCATTTCAGCTGTCTTCAGCCAGGCTTGCTTGAATCCAGTGGCAAAGTGAGCAAGGGACTCACGTCTGAGCATACCCTGCCAACTTATGGCGAACAAAGCAAAAACCAAAGGAAATGATGGACGGAGTGTTGAACATTGCAAGCACTCACCCCCAGTCAACTGATCTGGGTTTAATCCATCACCGTTCTTTAGCCCACTCTGCCACCCCAGTTCAGACATGGCCATATGCAAATCAGTCTGACCCTGTACCTCATGGGAACAGTCCAGCCCGAACTGCCAAACTATGTCTTCCCTGGACCGGAAACAAGCTTCCTAGGACCGGTTTCTGACATTACAGCCGTCTTCAGCCAGGCTTGCTTGAATCCAGTGGCAAAGTGAGCAAGGGACTCACGTCTGAGCATACCCTGCCAACTTATGGCGAACAAAGCAAAAACCAAAGGAAATGATGGACGGAGTGTTGAACATTGCAAGCACTCACCCCCAGTCAACTGATCTGGGTTTAATCCATCACCGTTCTTTAGCCCACTCTGCCACCCCAGTTCAGACCTGGTCATATGCAAATCAGTCTGACCCTGTGCCTCATGGGAACAGTCCAGCCCGAACTGCCAAGCTATGTCTTCCCTGGACCGGAAACAAGCTTCCTAGGACCGGTTTCTGACATTACAGCCGTCTTCAGCCAGGCTTGCTTGAATCCAGTGGCAAAGTGAGCAAGGGACTCACGTCTGAGCATACCCTGCCAACTTATGGCGAACAAAGCAAAAACCAAAGGAAATGATGGACGGAGTGTTGAACATTGCAAGCACTCACCCCCAGTCAACTGATCTGGGTTTAACCCCTTCCATGCTCATGACGGAACGATTCCGTCATGAGCATCGGTTGAGCTGTGCTCATGACGGAACCGTTCCGTCATGGCCCCGCCCGCGCTCGAACCCTTCAGCACCGCGGGGGAATCCGCGCAGCGCTGAAGGGGTTAATCCATCACCGTTCTTTAGCCCACTCTGTCACCCCAGTTCAGACATGGCCATATGTAAGCTTGTTTCCGGTCCAGGAAATACATGGCTTGGTAGTTCGGGCTGGACTGTTCCCATGAGGCACAGGGTCAGACTGATTTGCATATGGCCATGTCTGAACTGGGGTGGCAGAGTGGGCTAAAGAACGGTGATGGATTAAACCCAGATCAGTTGACTGGGGGTGAGTGCTTGCAATGTTCAACACTCCGTCCATCATTTCCTTTGGTTTTTGCTTTGTTCGCCATAAGTTGGCAGGGTATGCTCAGACGTGAGTCCCTTGCTCACTTTGCCACTGGATTCAATTAAGCCTGGCTGAAGACGGCTGTAATGTCAGAAACCGGTCCTAGGAAGCTTGTTTCCGGTCCAGGGAAGACATGGCTTGGCAGTTCGGGCTGGACTGTTCCCATGAGGCACAGGGTCAGACTGATTTGCATATGGCCATTTCTGAACTGGGGTGGCAGAGTGGGCTAAAGAACGGTGATGGATTAAACCCAGATCATTTGACTGGGGGTGAGTGCTTGCAATGTTGAACACTCCGTCCATCATTTCCTTTGGTTTTTGTCATTGCAGGGGAGCCACAGGTTGCAGTATAGTGACCAACAACTGGAAGAGAAAAGGGTCATAGGACTGAGGACACATATCAGAGACCTGATCGTGGGGATGCGTGCATGGATCATGCTTGACGAATGGGAAGAAAGGTGGTCTAAGAAGAAGAGTTCCAAAAGGGCTGTAGAAGAGACGCCGCCTCCAGGTGGAGGTATGCTATGTGTAGGGAATTACCCTTTACGAGAGGTACAAAATGGAGGGTACATGCATGTCCCTTGGAGTAGGGGTGATTTGGCTGCATTTACGAATGATTTTCCTCGGCTGAGGGAGAAGCCTGTAGAATGGTACAAGCAGGTTGATCACTTTGTCAAAATCTCGAAAGTGTTGTGGATTGATTTGAACACGTTGTTTGACATCGTAGTTCCAGGGGATTTATAGTCTGCATGCAAGGTTGCTGTTGAATGGCCGACTTCAGAGCCAGAAAGGGATCCTGTCACAAACGGTCCATCACCCATAATTATGAAAAAGTTTGAGCAAGTGATTACATGGTTAAAATTGAAAATCTCGCCTCAAGATATTGATTGGGTTAAGATAGATCGGATTGTTCAAGAACCAAAAGAGACGGTACATGAGTATTACGAATGTCTTTTGCAAGTCTTCAAACAGTACAGTGGATTAGATGCCTTAGATTCTAAGGACATGGGACAGTTCTTTTCGAAATTTGTTTTGGGATTGAGGCCGGAGGTTAGCCGCATGATACAGCATCATTTGATCTGTTGACAGAACAAGCCGGTCGATGAAATCTTGCGGTATGTCAGATACTGCAGTAATGAGGTAGATTCGAAACACAGGAAGTTGAAAGACAAATTGATGCTTGTCCAAATGCAAACATCCCAAGTTCAGCCCAACAGAGGGACGTTGGGAAGGAGACAGGGAAACACCCAAGGAGGGAATCAGAATGTACAAGGTCAGGGAAGAGTTAAGTCTGTTGATCCTAAGACAGGAGTGGATGTGGCGACATTGAAGAAGACCACTGCGTGTCATCTTTGTCACCAGATTGGACATTGAAAGCATGAGTGTCCTTTGAACCCAATTAATCAGGTGCAGCAGGAGGTAGAGATAGTTCAGGTACCTGTACCTGAAGGGTTCTTTACGGTGACTAGACCAAGGTCAATGAAAGAGGGGACATTCAGTCCGCAGGTACAAGTGCCACAGCCACCTAGAGTTCAGTAGGGAACACGGACTTACCAGCAAACGGCCTTGTTTGAAGGGTATGATGATTATAGCCCAGACCCATTGGCATGATGGTGCCTGAGGGGGGAGGAAGACTGCACACTTGGAGCAGTCTTGGAGGTAGACCAGAGGGGACCTTTTGTAGAAGCAGATGTTGATGGTCACCCTACCACCGTTTTGGTTGACACTGGTGCTACCAGTTCTACTGTAAGATCAGCAGTAGTCCCTAACCTACTCCTCTTGGGACAATCGATCCAAGTTGTTGGATTAGTGAACAAGAAAATGACTAGTCCGTTAATAGAGCCGATTCCTGTGAGAATAGGAACTTTCTGAGATCGACACCAGTTTGTGGTGTGTGACTCAAGTCCAGTTTGCCTGTTGGGAAGAGATCTACTGTGCAAGTTAAATTGCACCATCTATTGCACACCTAAGGGAGTTGAGGTACAGACGAAGGATGACGATGCCACCTTTAAGGTTGCCAATCAGCACTTGTGTATAGAAATGTACCAAGCGCTGACAGTGGATGAGCTTCCACTTGATCTGAGTGATTCTGTGTCACACGAGGTGTGGGACTTCACAGGAGAAGAGATTGGGTTGATCAAAGGTGTAGAACCAGTGAAGATTCAGGTCAAGCAGAATGTTGAATTCCCTAGGATGCCTCAGTACAATTTGTCACCCGAGACTATTGCAGGGATCAAACCTGTAATCGAGTCCATGATCAAGCAGGGAATTCTGAAGGAGATTATGGGTAGCCCATGTAATTCACCTATCATGGGACTACAGAAACCGAACAGGAAATTCAGGATCGTGCAAGACCTGGGAAAGGTTAACACGATAGTTGTTCCATGTTGTCCAGTGGTACCGAATCCATCTGTGATACTATTTCAGATTCCATGTGAAGCTGAGTGGTTTATGGTGATTGATCTGTGTCAAGCATTCTTCTCGATACCACTCCATGAGGAAAGCCAATTTATTTTTGCTTTCTGGCTGGAGAATCGTGTGTTAACGTGGTGTTGTATCCCTCAAGGGTATACTGAGAGTCTATCGATCTTTAATCAGATCTTGAAGAAGAATCTTGAGAGTCTCGTGTTGCCACAGAACTCGGTTCTTGTGCAATACATCGACGATTTGCTTATTGCGTCAGAAACGGAAGACGCTTGCAGGATCGATACTATCGCCCTACTGAATCATTTAGCAGAGAATGGACACAAGGTGTCTCCAAACAAATTGCAGTATTGTCTGAGTGAAGTGCAGTATTTGGGTCACAGAATTGAGAAGGGCAAGAGGAAGGTGTCACCTGATCGCATTGAGGCAATTATGAACATGCCTGTGCCTACCACACAGAAAGAGGTCAGAATGTTCCTGGGGATGGTTGGCTACTGTCGCCAATGTATTCCTAACTTCTCGTTCGAGGCAAAGTCTTTACAGCGGCTGACACACAAGGATGTGAGCGATCCGATACCATGGGACAATGACTGTTTGATGTCATTCTTGAAGCTGAGAGAGGCCATATGTCGTGCTCCGGCTTTGGGAATGCCTGATTACAACAAGGCTTTCTCATTTTTCTGTTGCAAGAGAGATGGTTGTGCATTGTCAGTTTTGACTCAGAATCATGGAGGTGTCCGTAGACCAGTTGCCTACTTCTCAGCTACTTTAGATCCATTAGCTTCTGTGTTGCCTGGATGTCTCAAATCCATTGCTGCAACGGGTGTCAGCATTGAAAGGTGTGGGAGGATTGTGATGGGGCACCCAATGACAGACTACGTACCACATTCTGTTGAATTGTTAATGACGTTGTTTTCTTTACATTGTACTGTATAGAGTTTTTAAATGAAATTTTTTTAATTAAAAAAAGATTTGTTACATCATGTGATGTTTTTAACTCTGAATATGTATTCATTTTGAATAAAAAAATGTATTGATATATTTGAGTATTTAGTTTTTTAGTTGGTTATTTCACAACAGTTGTTCTTGAACATATTGTAATAATTATAATCTACTCTGTCACTCAACTTCTGTTTATAGACTGCCTTAGAAAGCTTGAGACATAATTCTCTGTTTTACTTGGGACTCCATGTTCTTTTCCAAAGGACCAAAATACAACACCTCACAAACAACAGATTAACACGTTATAAGCAAGTTATACTTGCCGCCGAAAATGTGACTTTGAAGAGGTGTTCTGTTTTGAATTCTGCAATATTGATGCCTATTTGAAACGCAGATAATGAAGATTGTGAGAACCATGATTGTCTTGATGTGACTGAACTATGCACCACATCGAGACCGGACATTGTCGATGAACCACTCCCTGATCCTGATGAAATTTTCTTTGTGGACGGTTCATGCTTAAGAGTCAATGTTGGTCGATTGAGAGCAGCGTTCGCTGTATGTACCATCACTGGAGTTGTTGATGCTGCTTGTTTAGAAGGAGTACACTCCGCACAGGTAGCTGAAATCATTGCTTTGACCCGTGCCTGTTTGGCTGCTGATCAGATTCGGATAACGATCTACACTGACAGTCAGTACGGGTTTGGTGTAGTTCATGACTTTGGGCAGTTACGGTCACAGAGAGGTTTCATGACATCTTCAGGTTCGCCCATCAGAAATGGGGAATATGTGAGACAGTTTCTAGAGGCATTACAGTGTCCCACGGAAATTGCAGTTGTCAAATGTTCCGCTCATGGGAAGGGGACTGATTTTGTTTCTTTGGGTAATAACTACGTGGATGAAGTTGCCCACTTCTGTGCAGAACAAGCATGTATATTTACGGGAGGTTACACTGGCGAGAGCCAAGAAAGAACCGAGCTCAGCATGATGTTAGCCATGGCAGATACATGGGAGGAATTAAAACGATTGCAGGATGAGGTTACCGAACAGAAACGAGATGGCTGGATAAGGTCAGGTTGCGAGAAAGGAGATGTGGATGTGTGGGTCTTAAGTGATGGTCGAGCTGTGTTACTGGAAAGTTTGTTGAGCCCAATGGCAAGATTGATACATGGTGCAGTACATCTTGGCAGAGATGCAATGGTGCGAGTGTTTAGACAAACATGGTACAATACGAAGTTGCGTGCGGTTGCTGAAGCTGTCTGCCAAAGGTATGTTACGTGCCAACAGATGAATGCAGGAAAGAAGACTGTGGTTACTTTGAGTCACATTGGAAGGTCAGGAGGACCTTTCAATAGGATGCAGTTGTATTTCCTTGAGATGCCAAAATGTAATGGGTTGAGGTACATTTTAGTTGTGGTGTGTGTTTTCTCAAGATGGGTGGAGGCTTACCCAACACGTAGATGTGACACGCTCACACTACCTAAGCTAGTGTTGAGGGAGCGTATCCCGAGGTTCGGTTTTCCGACCTCTTTGGAATCAGATTGAGGGACACATTTCCATAGTGAAATCATGAAATTGCTCTGTGCTGCATTGAATGTGGATCAAAGGTTACATTGCAGCTACCGACCAGAGGCTTCTGGGATTGTGGAGCAGGTTAATGGAACTTTGAAAGCACGGATGGCAAAAGTGCGTAAATCGACGTCTCTGAAATGGCCTGATGCATTGCCTTTGGTCCTTATGAGTCTTCGCAGTGTCCCAGAAAGGAGAACTGGATTTTCACTACACGAGATTCTGATGGGGAGGGTAATGCGATTGCCTGAGATACCAGCTACAGCTCTAATTAGCATCACTGATGACTTGATTCTCGATTACTGCAAAGGACAGGCTGATGTGGTCTGTTCTGTGTCTCAGCAGGTGCAAGCTGCAACTGTTCCAGCCTCGAGTGACCTGTGCCACGACCTGTGTCCGGGAGACTGGGTGCTTGTTCGTAAGCACACGAGAAGAGTTGCCTAGATGTTCGGTGGCACGGCCCATATCAGGTGATACTGGTCACGAACACAGCAGTGAAGTGTGGAGCGTTGCCGAACTGGGTGCATGCCTCCCATACCCGTAGAGTTCCAGCACCCTTGGAAGAAACAGCCCCTCTCATGAATGAAAATCCAGCTGAGGTGGCAGGGCCATCTGAGAGGGCAAGTCAAGCTGTGACTGTTGCTGACGCAGCTGGTTGACACTGGATCAAGCTGAAGGGGGTTGCGACATTCAGAGCCACAAATTTGACTTGGACGGAGAAAGTATTGCTGTGGGTGGAGTAGAGTCTAATTCAGCTGAAAAAGGAAGTAGTGCACAGGGTACCCAGGGAGAGAGCAGAACTTCCACAAGAGCAGAAGTTGTTTGGCTCGTGAGCCAGAGACGGCTGAACCCGAGGTTGGCACCTGAGAGAGATCTTGCCCCAGTTTCTGAAATATCTGAATCCGAACAGAGGGGCGAAGAACAACATCAGGGAGACCTGAGGAGGTCCAGGAGAGCAAGAGTGCCGTGTCAGAGATACGCCACACCAGAGTGGTCGTATGTTGTGACTGATGCCAGGAGTGGTGATTTCAGTGAGGTTGAGGTTCGTGACAGCGGTCAGCAAGATCCCGAATGTGAAAATAGACATGGCATTGGTGGTCCCAGGTCTAGAAATCGAAGGAGTACTGACCCTAACGGTTCCGAATCCCCCACTTCTGAGTAAAGTCTGTGAACTGATTCTTCAAAGATTGGTCTTTCCAGCGTTTGGGTTTGAAGCACCAACTAATGAAGTGATAATTCTTCGTCTTGAACTTTTGCAACACGTTTTAGAGATTCTGGGAGCTTATCTTATTTTGGACTGAAAGTGAACTTTGATGTAAATAATAGTCTATAAAGAAGATAACCTAGGCCCAAGTGGAAGAAGAATAAACTTAGGGACTTTCCGCAGAGAAGACGAGAGAGGGCTAGGGAAGTCTTTTTGTGGACTGTGTAAATAAGGAACTGAAATTGCCAGGGGATTTCCAGCTCTTGAAGGGTTGTTCGTACTGGTTAGCAAGCGACATTGGGAGGAGAAAGAGACTCTCAGTTGTTTACTGTTGAAACTAAGAACTTTGAAAACTTTTACGAGACCATGGATGCTGGAGATACCCATCGTAGATCCAAATTAGTAGTAGGTACACTTGTAGGTGGAGTGATTTATTTTATTTAGTAGTTTATAGAGCGCTCAGCTACCTCCAACGGAGGTGTCCCGGCGCTGAAGACAATATCTCGAAAGGGTCAGAGGGATGTGGAAGGGAGTGGCTAGATTAGATAAGGGAAAAAAGCCAGGTCTTGAGTTTTTTCTGGAATAGAGGCTCTGACGTCAGAAATCTTAGCTCTATAGGAAGCTGGTTCCACAGTTTGGATGTGGCCACTGCAAAGGCCCTTCCTCCCGTGCGTGCCAGGCGAAAACGGGGGCAGATCATAAGGCGGAGATGGTTGGATCTGAGGTTTCGTGGTGCTTGTGAGAACTTCATTCTGCGACGCAGGTAGGTAGGGCCTCGATCATTAAGAGCTCTAAAAGCCAGGGTTAAGACTCTAAATTGAATGCGCAGTCTCACTGGGAGCCAATGAAGTTTGATCAGATGGGGTGAAATGGAGTGGCGGTAGGGGATGTTGCAAATCAGCCTGGCCGCTGCGTTGTGGACTCTCTGTAGTTGGTTTATGAGGTATGCCGGGGCACCTGCATACAGACTATTTGCGTAGTCCTGATGCGCGGTAATAAGGGCATGGACTACTGTCTTACGAGAGTCTAGTGGAAGGTAGGGGATGATTTTTTTTATCATGCGGAGCTTTCCAAAGCAAGACGAGGTGACTTTATTAATTTGAGTCTTACAGGAGAGGGTAGTATCAAATTGGAAGCCTAGGTTACGGGCAGCTTGGACTGGTTCCGGGGGAGGGTTGAGTTCAGTCGGCCACCAGAGAATGGAAGGTGTGGGGGATTTCTGATAGTTATAGTTTCTAAAATCATAATAGTTGTAGTTTCATATATTGTTTAACATGAGCAGGGAGCGGAGGTACAGGGGACACCTACACCTACCACTCCTAGCCGAAAGGAGGTCACCATAGGAGCTGAAAGAGCTTTACTAATCGAAGAAAGTCATAGATTTCACATAGATTTGTCCACAGGTGATTTTAAGCTTAATGCGTATGCAAGGCTGCTATATGAGTATGTAGATGCTATGGATGCGAAGGACTGCTATGTGTGTATGCAGTTAACTGCTTTAGTGGACAAGGGTATTAGATATCACCATCATCCACTGACATATGGGATTTCATGTAATTTATTGCTTAGTATCTTTTATGAAAGAATTCAGTTTGAGTATTTCTTTTCCAATTATGATGCAGTGCTTCCTGAAGTTCCAGCTTACAAGCACCTGAATAAGTATGATTATTACAAGTCGGAGGACAGGCTTAGGAAGTACTTCATACAGTCTTTGGAACTGAATACGGCTTATGCTCATCGGCATAACCTGACCTGCTCATTATCAGATGTAGAAAAGAAGTTTGTAGATCATGTAGAAGATATATATAGAAAACTAACACAGACACGAGACACGGGAGACAGTCCAGTAGATTGGACCGAAGAAGAAAGATCTCACATTGCTAGAGGAAGTTATGGTCCTATAGCATTGGACAAGGAGCAGAGAGCAAAGTTGTGTATGGAAGATTCTGCTAAGAACTTTTTGCAAGGTTCTGTGCAAGTGATTCCAACTGTTTATTATGTGTGTGGAAAGAATGCCTGTCAGATTACCTGCAAATTGGTATGGTACGTGCTATTTGGGAATTATTTTTCTGAAGATTTACCATGCGGAGTATTTGGAGCTTTGAGGATGGACGGCAGTCGAGAGTGAAGAGAGCTGAGAGTGTGGGGACAGTAATTGGAGATGTTTTTGGAGCGATGATACAGAGTTTGGGTGTGGTTTTGAATGATGTGAAGATCAGACGGTTGGCGACTGTAGTTGATGAGTTGTCGATGAATACAGCAAAGTCATTGTTACTTGTGGATGGAGAGCTGATGTCGATAAGGACGATGGTTTTGCAGATCCGCCTTGCTTTAGATGTATTATTAGCAAAAGAGGGTGGAGTCTGTAAATTACTGAAGGTCCAGGAATGTTGTACGTATATTCCTGACAACAGTAAGGATTTGGAGAAATATATAAGTAACATTACTACGATCCATCATGAGATAGAGGATTTGACTCAATAGGGTGTGTGGGAAAAGGTTGGTAAAGGATTCAGCCGAGTGGGAAGTTGGTTTGCCAGTTTGGGGAAAGGGTTCCTTGGTTTTGTGTTAAGACCACTCATCATTGTTGTGGTTTGTGTGGGGATTTATAAGAGCCTATAAGTGGTATAAAGGAAACAGAGTTGAGAGAGCTCTTAGAGCAAATGAAATGCGAATGGCCAGACTGCAGGACAGTCAGTATCAGAATCTTAAGAATATGGAGAGACTCCGACGGGGGAGGATGGCAACAAGTACTGTTTAGTTCGGTTCTTTCTCCAAGGGAAATGTGAAATGGTGTGATTACACTAATCATCAAAGGGGGAAACTGATAGAGCGCCATGTATTCCTGAAATTTGTAGGGGTGCATCATAATCACTGTTAGTCTGCACCGATATATTTAGTGGAGTTGTATTAACGTGTGACTTAGAATTGTAATACTAAAAGCAGCATATATTAGAACAAATTAGAAATGTAATCATGCCATTTATGAAGCTCAATGTAGTGGTTAATCGAAAATGTATTTTAGGTAACGCATAATGATTGGTTCCCGTATAATGCGATGCATTAGGTTTAAACGTCCACCATATTAAAGTCTGCACGCGTAGTTTGCTTACTCATACATGAAGTGTAATGAAATCAATGCTTATAGAGTGATTCTAGAAATGTGTGTTTAAATTGTGTAAAGGCCTGATCGCATATACGTTTAAGAGAAGGCCTATTCGTTTCTTATGTTAGCTAAATATTGTAGGCCGAAAATGATTTTCCTTGGTAAGGCTCTGGGTTTTAGGGATGTTAGAAAATCTAAGAGAAGTGGAAAGTTTCTCGTTCCCATGTTTCTGTTGCAGGTGCAAGGACACCTAGCTCGTTAGTGAAGACTAACCCTCTGTTTCAGGAGTTAGGACGGTATGAGAAGCCAATATGGGAGTATACTGGAATGCAGGAATGATACTTTCGGCGGAGAAGGTGCCTGGGACCCAAGGACGAACAAACCGTCATTGGATGGGAGACAAGTTTCAGTGGTTAAATACTGAAAGAAGACCTGTTGGGAGAGGTGTGTCGGAGGGCGTGTTCTATGTTTTTGGGATTTTGAATTAGGGACAGTGCCCCAGGGGATGAGCAGTTGAGGTCTAGATGGGAAGCTAGAAGGAGCATCTTAGAACGAGCTCTGACAAAGTGAGTGTACTTCTAAGGAAGTCTTTACTTCTGACACCTTTTTATCCTCTTGCCTGAGGGGGGAAAATGCTAAGTTGAGATGTCATCTTAGAGATAGAGTAGGGATAGACTAACTGATTTCCTTTTTAGGTTAAAGACTTCTAATATAGAGATTGGAGTTGTTATTGCCTGCCTAATGCTTTTAGGACTGACTATTCTTCTTATTTTGAGTCGGATGAGACTCCTGCGTAGACTCTTTTTTGTACTAGTGCCCATCGTGCTGAGGTGCTTGTATGTGCAATTATTTTTGGCTTTGTAATAAACCCCTAAAATTTGGGATTCGGAGTCAGTGGTCCTTTAGAGATCAATTTTGATTCGATTGATTATGTGCTGACATTTGATTTCTTCCCCTCTACACTATTTAGCAGATAAAAAGATCCTGGTGACCTGAGAGGATTCTTGGTGATGGTAAGACAGATAAGAATCTGGCATTATCACCTGGATTACTACAACAGCATCTATTTTGGAACAGAAAAGGTCTCTTTTCGTCCAACTGCACTATATTCTACATGTTCCTAGAATTTGGTGTGTTCTACCCATTGTTAAATCCCTCCAATGGCATTATATTCGAGAATGCATCTCTTTTAGGGTTTCTACCTTCATAAATCCACACACAGCATTATGCCTCATTTCATGGTCAAACATTCAATCAAACACTGTCTGGCCAGAACTCTGTGCTCAACCATATTTTTACTTCTGTACATGCCAAAACTTTGAAGAGAACGCCCCGGAGACTGCTCGTTTTTGGTGTTGGCCCAGTCTTCATGGAATTCAATGGCCTCCTCCCTAAAAGGAATACAAAATCCTCTCCAATTCAAGAAAGCACTTGAAACCTGGCTCTTTACAAAATTACCGGCAGAAGTGTCACTGTCTCTCTCATGCGTTTGTTACAGTGCCTACAGAACCTTGTGGTGGCATATGGTGTCTAGAAGTACTCTATATATATTATAACATAAAAATAACAGGTATTCACCAGACCATGCATGCATAATGGTCCCAAACTGAAGCTGGGGCTATTATCGCATACCCACACTGACCCATGTAGGCAGTTTAGGTAGCTCCCCCTGCCTGATCAACCCACTCTAACATAACTCACCCAATGTCGCTGGGACCATCGGTGCTGTGAGCCCTCTCCCTGCCGCAACCATGGTGCTCACACTCAGACTGGTCCTCAAGGAAGAGGGGATGCTCCATTTCAATTAACTGAATAAACCCTAGAAGATTACGGTTGCCAAGAGTAGAAGCTGCCACACCTGGCTTACCATTTGCTGCAACTGTTACCACTTTTTCTAGTTTTGGTATCAACAATCATGAAGGCAGCGGCACCAGCAGACCTGTGTCACAACTCGGACCTTCAGCGCGGCGCGAGTGAAGCGAGCGCGGGGCGAGGGACTACATCTCCCAGCACCTTCCTTCGCTCCGGTGCTGGACTTGTGAGTACGGGTCTCAATCTTGGGGCTCTCTGTAATCTCTCCTGTGCTGTGGTCCAGTCCTGGTCTCAGTAGCTCACTCTGTTCTCTCTTTCCAGGGTTACCCGGTATCACGGTTCCCATCGGAAGATCACCTCACCCCCAAGAAGTCTTACCTGTCCCCTTTCCGGGGTTCCCTTCCGTTCCTTCTCCCCCTTTAGGTGGTGTGTCACGCTAGACGTGTCATTCAGGGTTAGGCGGGCAACACCACATAGGGGGAGGGGAGTATCAGCATCGCTCCCGCTGTATCCGGCGTACAAGGTGAGTGGTTCTCAACCTTGTATCTCAGATCCTGACAGGTTGACAAGCCCACGAATACGTACAGCCTGAGCGATGGATGCGGATACTACCCTGACCGCTATATTGGACACCTTAACTGCCTTGCGAGGAGAGGTTGATGCCTTTCGGGCAGAAACCTCCGCTCTTAAACAAGAGATGGGCACCATGCGAAGAGAAGTGGCAGGCCTCTCCCGCCAAAAGGGTACAGGGGCAGGAGGAAGCTCTTATATCAGAGGCTGGACGCTGCCACCCCCCTTTTCGCAAACGCCCGCTATGGATGGGGGAGCGACAGCGGCAGTGGGGGGACAGGGCACAGGGGTCTTCCCACATACCTCCTTTGCTTCAGTGCCGCAGACGGGTTCCACACCTATACACGTCATACAGCCCATGCATCTGCCCCTCGCCCCTCCTGAAAGGTTCTTTAGGGACCCAAAGAAGTTTGGGGTATTCATGGGGCAGTGTAGACTGCATTTCTTGTGCAAACCTGCTGTCTTTCCAACGGATCAAGCTAAAACTGCCTTTGTGCTGTCTTACCTCGGAGGCAACGCAGCGAATTGGTCTTTTCCCTTGATAGAACGGGACGACCCGGTGTTATACCACTTCCCGAATTTCTGTGTAGAAATGCGACGGCTGTTTGATCGCAATGGTCATCAACTGTCCCTGGATAAAGAACTCCTCACTCTCAAGCAAGGTACTCAGGACTTGCTTACGTACATTACCACTTTCAATAGGTTGATTGTGGACACTGAGTGGCCCGAAGAAAAGAGGACGTCGCTATTTTATCAAGGACTAAGAGGGGAGTTGAAGGACGTCCTGGCCCAAGTGGTTCAGCTACCTTCTACGTGTGATGATCTCATTGACCTAACCGTCCAGTTAGACCACCGTCTTCTGGAGCGAAAGGGAGATAAGCTATGAGTAGAACCAAGATTCATCCCTTCGAGGCCCCGTGTTAGTCCCGAGGACCGAATCTCTCCAAGCGACGGCTCTGAGCCTATGCAAATCGGGGGTATTCGAGGCCCCCTGAGTCCAGCAGAAAGAGAGAAGAGGAGAAGTCAGAAGTTGTGCTTATACTGCGGGAAACCCGGGCATTTCATCAAAGAATGCAAGAGCCGGATGAAAACGGCCAGCCCAGGAGGATCAGTGCACAAAACCCTGTCGGTGGTTAACACAGAGGCAGAATATCCGGAAAACTAACATCCTCAAACAGGTTGGAGACCCCCTGTTTGAGGCCTATGGTCACTAAGGTCTCACCAGCAGTCGCTAACACCTTGCAATCATCCGTAGCCCACATGAACATTTGTGCGGTTCTGGACTTACCCTCGGAGATATCAGTGGTTGTCCATGCCTTACTGGACTCGGGGGCAACTGGAAATTTTATAGACCAACAGTACGCCAGAGAACTGCATCTGCCTTGCGATCAAAAGGAGGCGCCTGAGATGGTGAAGGCGGTGGACGGATCTGCTCTGACGTCGGGTCCTGTGCGGTTTCACACACACCCACTCCAGATGCAGATTGGAGAAAACCATGTAGAACGTATACGTTTCGATCTGATCGATGCTCCCCAGTTTAAACTGATATTAGGAATGCCATGGTTGACGTTACATGACCCGCTGGTAAGATGGGCCGTGCGCACCGTGTCGCTGAACTCTCCTTTTTGTCAAGAGAACTGTACCAGGGAGGTAGAGAACAACGCCTTACCTAAGCCGAGTCCAGTAGCGATGCTCGCGAGTGCAGGCGTGGAACAGCAGGTGTGCTGTCTATCGACCCTACCAGCAATATATGATGAATTCAAGACAGTGTTTGACAAAAAGGAAGCCAGTCAGCTGCCCCCCCACAGGGAGTACGATTGTGTTATCGAATTGGAAGCCGGGGCTAGCATTCCCTGCAGCCGGGTCTATGCCCTCACAGAAGCCGAAACAACTTACCTGCAGCAATATCTAGCAGACATGCTGGCTTCGGGATTCATACGCGCATCTTCCTCTCCCGCGTCCTCGCCGATCTTCTTTATACCGAAGAAGGAAGGGGGATTGAGGGCTTGTATTGACTTTCGTGCCATTAACAAGGTGACCATAAAAAATCGGTACCCGCTCCCCTTGATTCCCGTGCTGTTGGACCAGTTAAAAACGGCCAAGGTCTTTACTAAGCTCGATCTCAGGGGGGCTTATCATCTGGTCAGGGTAAGGCGGGGGGATGAGTGGAAGACGGCGTTCCGAACGAAGTTCGGGCTCTACGAGTACCGAGTAATGCCCTTCGGTCTCTGCAACGCCCCCGCCGCCTTCCAATTCTTTATGGACGAAGTGCTGAGAGGACTTTTGGATGTCTCCTGCATCGTCTATATAGACGACATCCTGGTCTATTCTGCCTCCACGGAAGAGCACGTGCATCATGTCTCAGCAGTACTAGAGCGACTAAAACAATACTCCCTTTACGCAAAACTGGAAAAATGCCTATTCCACGTCCCTGAGGTAGACTACCTGGGCTATGTCATCGGTCTTGGTGGAGTGTGCATGGATGACAAGAAGACACAAGCCATTATCCAATGGAAAACTCCCGCCTCTGTGAAATCCTTGCAAAGTTTCATAGGCTTCGCAAATTTCTATCGAAGATTTATACAGGGCTTCTCTCATATCATCCAGCCACTTACCAAATTGCTGCGAAAGGGAGCTATTTTCGAGTGGTCGGAAGAAGCGGAACGAGCGTTTCAGGCCCTGAAGCAATGCTTCACTACCGCACCGGTGTTGCGGCATCCAGATGCGGCGCAGCCCTTCGTATTGGAAACGGATGCATCGCATTTTGCAGTTGGAGGGATACTGTCGCAACGCCATCCAGATACGGGCCAACTCCATCCCATCGCCTTCTTTTCCAGGAAACTGTCAGCTTGTGAAATCAACTATAGTACCACGGACAAGGAGCTGCTGGCAATTAAGAAAGGATGTGAAGAGTGGAGACACTATCTACTGGGAGCTCGACACACGGTGGAGATATTCACGGACCACCGGAATCTCCTGTTTCTGAAGACAGCCAGGGCCCTGACTCCCAGACAACTCCGCTGGTCATTATTTTTTTCTTCCGACTATGATTTTGTGATTCGGTATCGCCCAGGACCGCAAAACAGCAAAGCAGATGCCTTATCCCGAATTCAGCACCCTCATGAACCCAGTGACATACCCCTCGAGGAACCCCCCATCATCCTGCAGAAAGCCTCCTTTCCAGAGGACCTCCTTGCCGCAACCAGCAGTGACGACTTTCTAGCGGATGTACGAGCTCAGACAGAGAAGATGGACTCGCCTGCTTGGGTAGCAGAAAACCCCTCCCGTCGTTCCGCCTCTCAAGGCCTCTTGTATCATGAGAAAAAACTATTTCTTCCTTCCGAGGAGTTACGGCAGCTGGCTCTGCACTGGGTACATGATACTCCTTTAGGGGGGCATTTGGGAGCCCGCAAAACTACGCAAGCCCTGCAAAGATACTTCTGGTGGACTACCTTGGGACCAGATACCATAAACTACGTCTCGGGGTGTGCTGTGTGCGCTCAAGGTAAAGCGCAGCATAGGAAGCCCTGTGGGATGCTGCGTTCGATCCCGATTCCTCCGTATCCCTGGCACACGGTGTCCATGGACTTCATCGTGGACATGCCCCCTAGTCTGGGCCTAACTACCATCTTGGTAGTAGTAGACCACCTTACCAAAATGGGTCACTTTCTAGCCCTCGACAAACTGCCTTCGTCCTCCGATCTGGCCCTCATTTTTCTGCAACAGATTGTGCGGTTACACGGAATACCGGCTGTTCTCATCACGGACCGAGGGACGCAATTCACCTCTTGCTTCTGGAAAGCCTTGTGTGCGGCGATGAGCATTGACGCACGCCTGTCCACAAGCTATCACCCACAGACAGACGGAAAAACGGAGAGGTTAAATCAAACCTTAGAACAATACCTCCGGTGCTTCACGATCTCGCATGAGGAGGAGTGGGGCAGACTGCTGTGGCTAGCGGAGTTCGCATGTAACAACGCCGAGCATTCCTCGTTGGGGTGCTCGCCTTTCTATTGTCTATCAGGTCACCACCCTAACATGCTACCCTTCGACTGGCCAGTGCAAACACTACATCCCACCATACAAGAACATCATTCACACCTTCGCTCCGTTCTCCAGGCAGCCAAGGCACGATTAGCAGCCGCACAGAAGCACGACAAACAGTACGCAGACAAACGAAGGTCTCCTGAGCCAGCGTATGGGGTGGGGGACAGGGTCTGGCTTAACACTAAGTACCTAAGATTCAAGGGCAACACCCGTCTGCAGCCACGATACGTAGGGCCGTATGCCATAGAGAGAGTGATAAATCCGGTAGCCATGAAGCTAGGCCTCCCCGCGTCGTGGAGTATCCACCCTGTATTCCACGTATCGCTGTTAAAACCTTGCCTCCCTCATACCAGGCTCCATCAAAAACCCCTGCCTCTGTTGGTAGATGATGGAGAGGAATATGAGGTCAAGAGAATTCTAGACGTGAAACGTGTGAGGGGGAGACTCCTCTACCTTATTGACTGGAAGGGATACGGACCAGAGGAGAGATCGTGGGAACCCATAGCTAATTTACACTGCCCTGCTCTGCTGAAGAGATTTCAAGCAACCCATCCTTCCAAACCTGGAGGCCCGTCGAGACGCCGGGCGCGAAAGGGGGGTTCTGTCACAACTCGGACCTTCAGCGCGGCGCGAGTGAAGCGAGCGCGGGGCAAGGGACTACATCTCCCAGCATGCAGAGCAGAAGGCGCGAACACGGGACCTATATAGGCCCCGCCTTCCTTCGCTCCGGTGCTTGTCAATCAAAACTCGAATCCCAACGAGCCCAGAACGCTGCTAGCGTTTTTCCTTCGTACCGAGAACTATTCGAAGCTACGCGACTACCTTCGGCAGATAACCACCACGGGGGACGAGTAGCCCCGACGCGCAGTACTTTCCCAACCCGCCGAAGACACTTCTCCACCTTCCTGACGACCAGAGAGTCCTCTACGGAGTTACCGCGCCCAGCACCTCGGCCGCCGCCGTGGAGCTTCACCTGCGCTGCAACACCGCAAGTCTCCCGACTTCAACCCGACACTTCACGCCCATTTGACCTAGGAGCTACCACATCCCTATCCTCACGGGCAAGAACGCAGGGACGCCTTATCCGGACGCCGCGTTCGCCCTCAAGGGGTTGTGGTACCGCTCCCTTTATTCTTTGTTGTTTCCTTCCGGTGTACCTTTCCCGATTACCGGATTCTGCACTGTGCGCCAGGAACTACCTGCGTATAATTGCAGAACACTCCCTCCTTCCCGCTTAGAGCCGATTGAAAGGCTCGGAGAGCGACCAAGACATCTTTTTCCCTATGCGCTTGAAGCCGCTTGAAAGGCTTGGAGAGCGGCATAGCCCATAGAATCATTCCGAGGTCATCACGCTGGACTTGTGAGTACGGGTCTCAATCTTGGGGCTCTCTGTAATCTCTCCTGTGCTGTGGTCCAGTCCTGGTCTCAGTAGCTCACTCTGTTCTCTCTTTCCAGGGTTACCCGGGATCACGGTTCCCATCGGAAGATCACCTCACCCCCAAGAAGTCTTACCTGTCCCCTTTCCGGGGTTCCCTTCCGTTCCTTCTCCCCCTTTAGGTGGTGTGTCACGCTAGACGTGTCATTCAGGGTTAGGCGGGCAACACCACATAGGGGGAGGGGAGTATCAGCATCGCTCCCGCTGTATCCGGCGTACAAGGTGAGTGGTTCTCAACCTTGTATCTCAGATCCTGACACCTGTTCACATTTTGTTTCTTGTACTCGCTTCCCATCCATTTGCCCCTCAGTTGCAGATAGGAGCTTATTGAGGGCCTGAGAGCTGAAGTACAAGTTAATCCTCTGCTCTCACCAGGACAGAGAGGTGTGGGACGACCAGAGATCGAAGTGGACAGGATCTGTGGGCAGTGGCTGCTCCACCGCTATGGCAGAGGAGCGTTGCCCCCCCTGCCAACCTCAAAACTTTGAAATAAAACGATAATAAAACAGGTTTATTATCGTTTTATTTCTCAGGTTCTAAGGGTGAGGCGAGTCTTGGGGGCAGGGCCCTTGCAAGGGCGGTGACGAGGGGGGGTGGTTGCACTGCTATCGGTGTGCATGTGGGTGTGGCCGCCCGTCTCAGGACGCAGCTGGGTTGGAGACAGCAAAGCACAGGCTCCCAGTTTCTCCTAGAGCACAAATTCACAGCACTCAGGCCAATCGTGACACTGCTTTCAAGCATGAGAGCAGCGTCAGGATTGGCCACAGGGTAGTCTGGGAGCCTGTGCTGCAGCGAGGACATGGAGCAGAAGAGCAGCAGGTAAGCTCTTCTTCCCTATTTAAAAAACAATAGTTTCTTGTCCATTTCCCTCCTCCCCTCCCCCACCCCGTCACTCCGCACGCACACCAGCCACTCCTGTCTATGGCACACAACGTGCCCGTACTTTTTAAAATTAACAAAAACCCTACTCTTTTTATAAAAGCCAACCGTCCTGGTTAATTTCGAACTTCAGTTGCAGTGGAAGAAAGGAAGCCTCTCTTGCTGTGAAGCCGAGGTGGGGACAGACAGTAAAACTAGAAACAAGCCTTCTTGACAGGGTGCCGGTTGCTTGAAAAAAATGTTAATTCTATAATAAGTTAATGTGCAAATGTGAAGGCTGCTTGGCAGTTGGTATTGGCTTTAAATAATTGTTAGGGTCACTTGAGGCTTCGCGATGACACAGATTTATTTTTCAGAGAGGTATTGCAAGGGTGTCACCAGCTGAACTGCGGAGTGCAGTGCTTTTAATGGGCATTTATAAAAATGTTTGCACTAATTACAGTCTGCATATTACTAAAATCTCTATTTTCGAAGCACTTTAAAAAAAATCTTAATCCGAAATCTTTTTGTGCATTTTGTGGCAGCCTATTTGATACTGTGTGTACAGCAAGTTTAAAATATTGGCTTATATATTCATAGACCTTTCAGATAATGGCTGGCACCTTGTACCTCTCAAACTAGACAAGTCACTGTTCCCCACCCTACCAATCAAATTCGATTCTATGACTCTCTGGCTACACACACAGATATCTGAAGTGACCACATTAACTAGTAGAGGTTTCCTAATGTAAAATAAGGCATTTTCCATTGATTTTATTTATAGTTACCTGAAGGTGAAAGAGCAAACAAATAGTTACCGAATATTATTTTTCAACCATACCTTTGAGCCCACCCCCATGCTCACTGACCCCCGCCATTGTACTCAGCATCACGTTCCCCATACTTTTCTAATTCACTTCAATCGCTGGTGGAGACACCCCGGTGACACCCCCACAACCCCAGCTATTGCCCATAAATCAATTATTCTGATTGGTTGTTACGTTCAGAACATTCTGCTGTAGGTGCTAAGCATTTTTCAAGGGTTGTCTACAGCTGGAATTGTATAACTGTTAAGTTGGTAGCTGGTCGTAGATGACCACAGAGGGGTTCTGGCACGAGACCCTGGGTTTCTGATTTGCATTTCTTTCATCACAGCAGAGAAGCACGGCCTGCTTCCCAGCCTGTTTGCAGCTGCCAATCCCACATATTGTGCACGGTTTGTGTCTGATTTTGTCTCTGGGAATTATTTTGCCAGGGAAGGACCCCTAAGGATTTAAATCTGGGACAACAAGGGAGCAAATGATCCTGTGAGTGATCTAACAAAAAAACACACTGGCTGACATCATGCTGGAACCGCTCTGCTGATGGGAAACACGGGGCTATCAGGGGCTGGGAGCAGGTGTGAGTCACCCCTCTGGGGAAGGAGAGAGAGAGAGAGGGCGAGATGAAGCGGGGAGGCTGCACTGTGTGTGTGACAGATTATCTCACACACTGGCAAAGAGATTTCAATTGCAAAGCATCGCTCTAAGTGGTGGCGTTCGCCTCAACAAACTGCCTACAGCGCTGCAGCTGCAGTGCACATGATGTAAATAATAAACCTCTTTTTTTATTGGTAAGTTTAATACTACTGGGTCTTGATAGGTGCTTGGAAAGTGATAGAAGGAAAACAGTGACAAAGGGAGAAGAAAAAAATAGCTGTTGTGATGGGAATTTCTCCTGTGTGGCATACAGGCCTGTCCCCATGCCCTCAGTGCACATGAGTGTGTATCTGCTACCCTGATTTTATTTAGGTGCTAGCGTCATGCGATTCTAAGCGTGTGCGCAGAGACTTAGACCTGTCCCTGACTGTCAGAGGTCCTGGACTTGACCTGTGATGGAGAGGAGTGCACCCAGCGTGCCCTCAGAGAGGACAGAGAACTACTGTCCCTCTGCCGGGTGATGGAGCAAGGTTGCGTATAAAATAAACTTGCTTGTATGCAATCCTCTCAAATAACATGTAATCACGTAACCAATCTGTTTTGTAAATACTAATATTGCATTACACACGACATACTGTACCTAGGGGAAACTTTTTTACGTGTATTACTAACAAGTAACCCGAGTGTCCTAAAATGGCTGCCAAAAACGCGGGCACTTCACTGCGCATGTGTCTACTGCATCTACGTAGTATGACATCTTCCATGCTTGGGGGGAAACTTTGCAGCTGCGCAATAGCTCTTAAAATGGCCGCTTGAGACTCACATGTTAATGCACCTGCTACTGCTTAAACTAAACCTTGCAAGTTCTACTAATTGCTAATGCGAAAGATTTATATAAGTAAATGGGGATAGAGTAGAGATCATTGGTATACAGTGAATTCATTTATTTTTGTATTCTAACATGTTTTTCTCTGACTCTATTATTAGTTCGTATTTGGGTCTCGAAGGGTGACTGAAATCCCTACCCCACCTGACTTGCGTGCAGGCGCACAGAAACCTGCCGGAAACCATGACGGCACAGTTGAAACACAGCCAAGGCCACACTGGACAGAGACGCCTGAGAACTCAACCTATTGACCCGGATAGAGGAAGAAACTTAAATAATGTTTCAAAATGTATTGATTATAATGTGAAATGGGGGTGGGAATAAAGCTTTGGGAAAGTAAATTAAGGGGCGGAAATATAGAACAATGGTCTTTAGAAAAATATTACTTTTAATATGGTGTGATGAACTCACCTCCTTGCCCTGTCCAATCAGAATAGGGGAAAACACAATATTGAAACATTGGGGGTGGTATATGAACACAGAATAGTATAAATGAGATAAGTTAGTTAGTTAGATGTTACTGACCCGTCTGAATCTGACCCGACACGTATGCTGCCACAGTCGCTGTCCGAGACGCTGTCTCAGACCTTTCAGATGCCAGAGACCCAGCTCGAGAGACCGAAATATTGATCGATAAACCAATCGTCCAGAAGGGGAATTGCGGAAGAAAGATCGAGGAATGTAGTGCCAGAGAGGAGTGCGACACTGGCGTTGCACTTAGAAGAGGTCACCTTCCTAGTTCTGAACCTATCCTGATCCTCTGTCTTCCACCTGTCCCGGTAAACTCCATCTGGCCCATCTTCAAGGAGTTGGGTTCATCTATCACCTTAGGTAAATATCATTCTGTGAAACCTGTCCTTGTACCTGCTCTCTCTTTCCTCCTTTTACGGGTACTGTCATCACAATATTTTATTGAGACTTATTATTGATCTAAACTTGATTTACTTCCTGAATGAAACTCAATGTTAGCATTTTATTTGATATTTGACTCACAAAATTATTGATTAGATAAAGATTTTAAAACTTCTCGAGTTTGTGGATATTTCAAAGGTAAAGTTAATGTCATTTCTACTTTAAACTAACTCAGCAACATGATTCATTGAGCAAAGGATATTTATTGACAAGGAAATCGAGTTGGTAAGATTTGGTAAAGGTGTATATCAAATTACAGGAAAATCACAAAAATTGATGACAGCGGGTTGTTACTAGCTTACGTTTATGAATGCTATGGGCCAAGGTGAGTATATGGTATGTGTGAGGAACCCAAGCTGGTAGCCCACTCCAACAGTTTTTACTTGGTAGCAGAGGCATGGTTAGAGTTCTAGTTAGTTAGGTAGAAATATTGTGGATTGTATTATTGATTTATGCATTACCACCCGTTATTCATTTGTATTCTGTTCTATGTTGTCTGGAAATTCCCGGGAACATTGAATAGCGGTTGGTAAATGGGAGCCACACTGCAGTGAGGTTAATTGTCTGGATCAAGAAGGTGCTGAAAGTTATGCAGGACTAGAAGCACTGATTTAGGGATTATTTTCTTTCGTATAAAAGTGAGAGTAAATGATAGCAAAGGAGTTTGTTGGTGAAACTTTGGTCTTATATCACCTAGAAAGGGTAATACTGAAGGAGTAGCAGGTTCTCTGATGCTTGTGTGAAAAGTAAGCAGAAAGGATTTACTCATAGTGTGTGAAGAGTAAGCGGAAAGTTTTACTCGCAATAAAAGAAGTTGACTATTCTTTGAATTTAGAGGATCAGACAAAGTAGCAAATGTTTTATGTTGTTGATTAATGAAAATTGCACGTAAATTTGTGAGAAAAATAAGTTTTCACGTTACCTTGTAAAGGAGGGGTCAGTTGCGAGTGCTGCAGTGATGTCACTCAGAGCCGCGCTGGGATTGGTTGAAACAGCGGGCGTGTGACTGACGCAAAAATTTGTAAAGGAGGGGTCAGTAGTGAGGAGCGATACTGACATCACAGAGCGCTGCGTTAGTATTGGCTAAACGCATAGCAAAACAGAATCTAATTGGTGAGAAAAATAAGAAGCCGTGCTGGTATTGGTCAATTGTTAAAGTAAAAGCGAACATTTGATTAGTGGAAAAATAGAAGCCATAATAATAATAGATAGTGGAACTTGTATGATCGACCCGACTTTAATAGGGACCCGTCCAGATAGAAGGTTTATTGGATTTGCTTACGAACAGTATCTTAACCAGAATTCACACGCAATGTATGGAGAAAAGAGAAAAATGTCATTTATGCAGAAAATTTAAAATTATTTTAAGACAAATAAACCCATTAAAACTAGAGAAGGAGTTCTTATCCCTCCCCCGAAAACACCCGCATCATACATGATGGTGAAAAGTGGCTATCATACCTGTGTATGGTTAGAAAATTGGATAGAGTACACAAAAGACGATGGAATATTAGCTTTCCCCGAATTTGGAACATTTAACGGGAGAGTCTTACATAACTTAAGCACTAGAATGAATGAATTAGAACCTAGACCTAGATTGACCCAGTACAAGCATTAGAAGAATGGGAAACTGAAGCATTTGAGCGTGATAGATCACAAAGTAACAGAAACCTAAGTAGATACTATCCAAAATTTCCCCGTAAAACCCGAGATAATCAGATAAAACAATGGAGACAAGCCATGGTGGCTGAAGGATTATATCCTGTACTAACGACTGAGGAACAGGTCGGAAGAAAATGCACAGAGAAAACAGAGCACTTAACAATGACAGGTAGTGGAGACTCAGAAGATGATTATTTAGAAGATATTTTAATGAAAAATCCTCCACCTTATCAAGAAGGACCTAATAGAGTAACACCAAGTGCCCCAGTTCTAGATACGTCTTTAATTCCACAGGTTGTACATGACAAAACAATGGAAAGGGTACTTCATGAAAGAGAAAGGGAAGCGATAAATAAAAATAGAAGTGAATTAATACAGAAAATTACCCAGTTAAATACGCATCCTGAAGCTCTGACTATACTAGAGACTATAGGTCCTGTTGTCCCATTGTACGGAGATAAATCAAATTGTCCTAAAACACCATCATGACTACACCCATTATTGAATCCCGAAAAGCGATAATAATTGACGACCAAGCTAATGAGTGTGAGTCAGTGATTTCATTAATGGGTTTACCGATAAGCGGACAACTAATTGACACACCTAGGAGAGTCACACCAGGTTGCTAGAAAGAAGTACGAATAGAGACATCTACGGGGATGGAGTGCCACAATAGTGACCTCAGCAGAAATAGAAAGATGGGCACAAGAAATAGAGAAACCAAATCCACCACCGAAAATATTGGATATTTTCAAATTAAGAGTTGAATTAGAAGAAATGATAGCTGGGAATGTAGGACTAGATAGGTTAAACACCTATAGTGAGGAAGAATTGCTGTTCATTTGCAGAAGCATAACCCGAAACAAATATTTCATAAAAAATTGGTGAATTTGGCCTCCAAAATGGGAATAGAGATAGGGAAATCCAAAGTACTGCAAAAACCTTATAGAGCAGAATTCTCTGATAAAGATTTTGAAAACATGAACATGTCAGGAAGAAAATTGCAGGTTAAAGAATTGATGACGATATTGCAGAAATGGGGAGATTTAGACAGATGGAAAGTCCGGTGAACTAAGAAAAAGGAGGACGCACAAACGAGTCGAGTGACATCTGAATATTTAATTAAAGAAACAGAGATGGCAAAAAGGTTGTACCCAATGAGAGAAGTTCCAGGAGGGGGTTATGTACATGTCCCGTGGACAAGACAAGATATTTTATCATTAACAAATGATTTCCCAAAACTGAGAGAAAAACCAGTGGAATGGTATAGACTGGTTGAAAGGTTTGTGAAAGTTTCGAAAGTTTTGTTGAAGGATCTGGATGGTCTGTTTGACATAGTAGTGCCTGCTGACCTGTGGACTGAATGTAAAATTACAGTCGATTGGCCTAATGATGAGTACCGAGAAATTAAAAGACAGGAGCCCCATCAGAGAAGGTTATGAAGAAATATAACCAGGTAATCACTTTCTTAAAAGGGAAAATTCACCCAAAAGAAACAGATTGGATAAAAATAGATCGAACAACCCAGGAAAAAGATGAGTCTTTGCATGCATACTATGAGCACCTCCTACAGATATTTAAACTGTATGGTGGATTTGAGAGTATTGGGGATAAGGACATGACTCATTTTGTGTATCGGTTTGTGTCAGGGTTAAGAAAAGAAATATCCGAAATGATTAAGCAGCATAATTTGTGCTGGCAAGCGAAGCCCATAGATGAGATCTTAAAATATGCAAAATACTGTGGAGATGAAATTGACAATAGATGAAAGAATTTAGAGGAGAAAGTGATGTGGGCTCAAGCTACAGAATCAGGCAGGAAATACAGGAAGGGAGCAAGGTCAGAGTGATAATAGTGGGGGTAAACCAAAAGGGCGATTGAGCAGAGTGGAAGCAAAGAAAAAGTTTCCCTGTCATGGGTGCGGAAATATGGGGCAATGGAAAAATGAGTGTAAAAGTATACAGAATAATAATGGCCCAAATCAAAATTGAAATCCACAGACGCAAAATGAGGTGATAATGAGTCAACCGCAGCAGGATGTAAACCTACAGAGTCAATTGCCACCTGCCCCTATACAAAATTTTGTGAGTCAAGCCAAGTAGAGTAGGGACACGGGATTTAAAAAAGGAAGTGGTAAGAACATTTTTGTAACATTGCACTTTCTTTTGCAGGATTCTTATTTTGATGACAGCACCTTATGACAGTGACTGAGGGGGTCGGAAGAGGAGTGCGTACTTGGCGCATCCTTGCCGGTAGATCAGTCAGGTCCAGGTGGAAGGAAATGACATTACCTTTTTATTGGACACTGGTGCTACCCGTTCTACTGTAAGAACAGCAGACATCCCAAACCTGCCCCTCTCTGGAGAAGCGATTCCAGTAGTGGGTGTTTCTAATAAACAAATTAGGACCCCAATTGCAAAACCAGGTGTGCATTGGAAATTTTAAAGAGATGCATAAGTTCGTAGTGTGTGATTCTAGTCCTGTAAATTTGTTAGGGCGGGACTTGTTGTGCAAGATGAATTGCACCATATTTTGCACACCGGACGGTGTTGTCGTTCAGACCCCAGATGAAGACGGAGTGTGCAAGATCATGCTAGCAAAACAAGGAACAGAAGTAGATGATTTATATTCTGTGATGACCAAAGATGACTTACCAGATGAGGTCAAAACGACAGTGAATCAATCAATCAATCAATCACTGCATTTGTAAAGCGCGCTACATACCCAAGAGGGTCTCAAGGCGCTGGGGAGGGATGGGTGCTACTGATCGAAGAGCCAGGTCTTGAGGAGTCTTCTGAAGGCCAGCAGGTCCTGGGTCTGTCGTAGGGTGGTGGGGAGAGTGTGCCAGGTCCTGGCGGCGAGGTAGGAGAAGGATCTGTCGCCGACGGTGGTTTCCGGATGCGGGGGACTGTGGCGAGGGCAAGGTTGGCTAAGCGGAGGCTTCGGGTGGGGGTGTGGAAGCTGAGTCGGTTGTTGAGGTAAGTGGGTCCGGTGTTGTGTAGTGCTTTGTGTGTGTGGATGAGGAGTTTGAAGGGGATCCTTTTGTTGACGGGGAGCCAGTGCAGGTCTCTCAGGTGGGGTGTGATGTGGCTGCGGTGGGGGACATAGAGGACGAGTCGGGCCGAGGCGTTCTGGATGCGTTGGAGTCGTCTCAGGAGCTTGTTTGTTGTTCCTGAGTAGAGGGCGTTCCCGTAGTCGAGTCTGTTGGTGATGAGGGCCTGGGTGACGGTTTTTCTCATGTCGAAGGGGATCCATTTGAAGATCCTGTGGAGCATACGGAGGGTGTTGAAGCAGGACGCGGAGACGGCGTTGACTTGCCTGGTCATGGAAAGAGTGGAGTCGAGGATGACCCCCAGGTTGCGTGCATTGTCCGTGGGTTCCGGGGCTGTGCCTAGCGATGTGGGCCACCAAGAGTCATCCCAGGCTGATGGGGTGGGTCCGAGAATGAGGACCTCCGTCTTGTCTGAGTTCAGCTTCAGTCTGCTGTCCTTCATCCAGTCGGCTACGGCCTTCATTCCTCTGTGGAGGTTAGCTTTGGCGGTGTGGGGATCTTCGGTGAGGGATATGATCAGCTGGGTGTCGTCGGCGTAGGAGATGATGTTGAGGTTGTGTTGTCGTGCGACGTGGGCGAGAGGTGTCATGTAGATATTGAACAGCGTCGGGCTGAGGGAGGATCCCTGTGGGACGCCGCAGATGATCTCGGTGGGTTCTGCTGGAGAGGAAGGATGTGGTCCAGGCCAGGGCCTTCTCTTGGATACCGGCGTCATGGAGGTGTGCTGATAGGGTGCGGTGGCAGACCGTGTCAAAGGCTGCTGATAGGTCCAGAAGGATGAGGGCAGCTGTTTCTCCTTTGTCCATCAGGGACCGGATGTCGTCAGTGGCGGCGATGAGGGCGGTCTCAGTGCTGTGGTTGCTGCGAAAACCGGATTGGGAAGGGTCCAGGATGTTGTTAACTTCGAGGTAGCGGGTCAGCTGTTTGTTGACAATCTTCTCAGTCACTTTTGCCGGGAATGGGAGCAGGGAGATGGGCCGGAAGTTCTTGAGGTTCTTGGGGCCCGCCTTGGGCTTCTTCAGAAGGGCGTTGATCTCGGCGTGCTTCCAGCTTTCTGGGAAGGTTGCTGTCTCGAAGGAACAGTTGATTGTTTTCCGGAGGTGGGGCGCGATGGTTGTGCTGGCTTTATTGAAGACGTGGTGAGGGCAGGGGTCCGATGGGGATCCGGAGTGGATGGAGTTCATGGTTTTGATGGTGTCTTCGTCGTTGACGCTGGACCAGACGGTCAGGCGACTGGTGCGATTGGTAGTTGCAGGGGAGGTGGACTCGGTGTTGGGTGCGGGGGGGTCGGAATTGAAGCTGTCGTGGATGTCGGTGATCTTGCGGTGGAAGAAGGTGGCGAGCGATTCGCACAGGTCTTGAGATGGTGGGATGTCGTTGGTGTTGGAGCTGGGGTTGGAGAGTTCTTTCACGATGCTGAAGAGCTCTTTGGTGTTGTGTGCATTGTTGTCTAGGCGGTCCTTGAAGGCGGTCTTCTTGGCGGTCCTGATGAGTTGGTGGTGTCTGTGGGTGGCGCTCTTGAGGGCTGTGTGGTTGTCTGGTGTTCGGTCGTGAAGCCATTTCTTCTCCAGCTTCCGACAGGTGTGCTTGGAGATCCGGAGGTCCTCGGTGAACCAGGCGGCTTTCTTGTTGGTGTGGTTGGTTGTAGAGGTCTAGAGAGGGGCGAGGGTGTTGGCGCAGTCGTTGATCCACTGTGTGAGGTTGGTCGCGGCAGTGTCTGGGTCGGTGGGGTCGGTGGGTGGTCTCAGGGCGAGGGCGGTAGTCAGTTGGTCCACGGTGACCTTGCCCCAGCAGCGGCGTGGTAGCTGTTGGGTGCGGTGATGTGTGGTGGGTTTTGTGAAGGTGAGGTGGACGCATCTGTGGTCGGTCCAGTGTGGTTCGGTGGTGTGGTTGAAGGAGATGTGGGGGCTTGCGGAGAAGATGGGGTCGAGCGTGTGTCCAGCGGCGTGAGTAGGAGTCGTTACGAGCTGTTTGAGTCCGAGGTTGGCGAGATTGTCGATTAGGGCGGTGGAGTTGGCGTCGTTGTTGTTCTCGAGATGGAAGTTCAGGTCTCCGAGGAGGATGTAGTCCGTGGAAGCGAGGGCGTGGGTGCTGATGAGGTCGGCGATGGTGTCGCTGAACTGTGGGCGGGATCCGGGAGGTCTGTAGATGAGAGTTCCTCTGAGGGTAGTGTTGGGGTCGGTGTGGATCTGGAAGTGCATGTGCTCGGCGGTGGTGAGGGTGTCGTCTTTGTTCGTTGAGATTTTGATGGAGTCTTTGTGGATGATGGCAATTCCTCCTCCCACTTCGTTGGTGCGATCTCTGCGAGAGATCTTGTAGCCCTGTGGGATGGCTATGGCGATGTCTGGTGCTGAGGTGGCGTTCAGCCAGGTCTCCGTCAGGAAGGCGACGTCGGGGGCGGTGGAGTCTAGGAGGTCCCAGAGTTCGATGGCGTGCTTGCGAGCGGAGCGGGTGTTGAGGAGGATGCAGCGGAGGTGGTTGGGTTCTCTGGCTGGTGGCGTGGAGGGTTGGATGCTGGTGAATCTGCAGTTCCGGCAGGTGAAAGGCCCCTGGGTGCGCTTCAGGGAGGCCCGGTAGCAGGGGTGGTCTCGTCTGGTGTTGAGTGCATGGAGGGTGCTTGCGTCGTAGTGCAGTCTGGCTTTGCGGGGGGTGCGGGGTCCAGGGGTTCTGGTGCTGGGTGCGGTCCGGGTGCGGACGGGCGCAGACGGGCGCAGACGGGCGCAGACGGGCTTGCCTTCGGCGCGCCTAAGGCGCGCCCGCTGCGCGCGTCCGCTGCGCGGTCGCTTTGCGGCCTCCATATGAGGCGGAGGAAAAAATGGGGAAAAAAACGGCGGGAAAAAGACGCCGGGAGAGGCGGCGAGGGACCTGGAGGGAGGGGGGGATAACAGAGCACAGGGGTACAGAAATGAAAGGAACACGGAGGTACAGAGTGAAAAAAAAACACAGTGGTACAGAATGCTAAGCGCAGGGGTACAGAAATGAAAAAGGGAGAGAGCAGTCAAGCGGCAAAAGCGGCAACGGAGGTTCAATCACACAGGGGGCTGCGTGGCGGCTGGGGGGAGTGACCTGCCTGGTGACAGGGTCAAAGGTCGCTCTCTATCACTGCTTCGCGGCCTCCATATGAGGGGCAGAGGGAGGGAGGAGCATCTGGGAGGTGGGAGCGGGGCGGCCAATGGAAGTGAAGGGGGTGGGGCCTCAGGGGATCAGCGGTGGAGGAAAAAACGCGGGGAAAAAACAGCGGGAAAAAGACGGCGGGAGAGGCGGCGAGGAACCCGGAGGGAGGGGGGGGGGGGAATAACAGAGCACAGGGGTACAGAAATGAAAGGAACACGGGGTACAGAATGAAATAAAAACACAGTGGTACAGAATGCTAAGCGCAGGGGTACAGAAATGAAAAAGGGAGAGAGCAGTCAAGCGGCAAAAGCGGCAACGGAGGTTCAATCACACAGGGGGCTGCGTGGCGGCTGGGGGGAGCGACCTGCCTGGTGAATCCTGAAGTGTGGGATTTTACAGAAAAAGAAGTAGGGTTAATGACAGATATACATCCTGTTAAAGTGACTGTGAAAGAAGGTGCGGTCTATCCAAATACTCGACAATACAAGATGAGTCCTGAAGTAAAGGCTGGTGTTGTGGCAGAAATTGATCGAATGGTCGAGACAGGTATACTAAAAGAAATTATGAGTAGTCCCTGTAATTCACCTATAATTGGCATTAAGAAACCTAACGGAAAATATAGAGTAGTAGAAGATTTATGAAAGATAAACATGATTGTTGTACCATGTTGCCCTATAGTACCCAATCCTTCAGTAATTTTGTACCAGATACAGGAATGCAAGATGTTTTACCATAATTGATCTATGCCATGCTTTTTTCTCCATCCCATTGCATCCTGATAGTCAGTTTTTATTTTCCTTCAAATTTGAGGATCATATTTATGTTTGGAATCGCGTTCCTCAAGGGTACACAGAAAGTCCTTCGATTTTTAACCAAATTTTGAAAAAATGGCTTGAGACATTAGTATTACCCTGAGAGTCAGTCCTTGTACAGTATATTGATGACCTACTGGTCGCATCCAAAACAAGGAGTGACTGTGTAACTGATTCCATTGCCCTATTGAACCATCTAGCCAAAGGTGGATGTAAAGTGTCCCCTGAAACACTTCAATTTTGCAGAAACGAAGTAAAATATTGGGGACACCAAATAGAACCAGGATTAAGGAGAGTGACCACTGAAAGAATAAAAATAATAAAACAAATGAAACTACCGCAAACCCAAAAGGAAATAAGAATGTTCCTTGGTGTCGTGGGATATTGCAGGCAATGGATTATAGAGTTTTCTCTACTAACAAAACCCTTGATACAAATGAGAAAGAAACAAGCAAAAGACCCAATAGAGTGGGATGATCAGAGCATGCAATCTTTTGTGAAATTACGAAATTGTTTGTGTGTAGCACCTGCTCTAGGTATGCCAGATTATTAGAAAGAATTCGCATAATTCTGTTGTGAGAGAGATAATTGTGTCCTCTCAGTCTTAACACAGAGACATGGTCTAATGCGACGTCCTGTGGCATATTTTTCTGCTACTTTAGATCCTATAGCATTTGCATTGCCAGGATGCCTAAAGGCTGTGGCTGCAACGTGCATGAGTCTGGAACAAAGCGAGTCTATTGTGATGGGACACCCTGTAAAGGTGTACGTCCCCCATGCAGTTGAAATTCTTTTAACAAGAACTCAAACTCAGTATCTCACTCCAAGCAGATTGACAAAATATGAGAGGATTATATTAGGAGCAGAAAATGTGACCATAATTGGATGTACTGTTCTTAACCCAGCTACCTTGTTACCAGATCCATACAATGAAGAAGTGAACGATGAAGCTGAACACGAATGTCTTGATGTAACAGAACTCAGTACTAAACCCCGTCCAGATATACAGGATGAGCCTCTGAGACATGCTGAACATGAGCTTTTTGTAGATGGCTCATGTATGCGTCATGAGGAAGGAGGTTTAAGTGCTGCTTATGCTGTGTGTACATTGGTCGAAGCATCCTATTTACCAGATGTCAAGTCTGCACAAGTAGCCAAATTGATAGCTTTAATTAAAGCTTGCATAAATGGGAAAGATTGGAGGGTAACCATTTACACTGACTGTCAGTATGGTTACGAGGTTGTGCACGACTTTGGCCAGCTTTGGATGCAGCGAGACGTCCTGACTTCTTCAGGGTCTCCCATTAAAAATAGAAATTTTGTTAAAGAATTGCTTGAAGCAAAACGATTACCAAAAGAAGTGGCAGTGGTAAAATGTGTCGCACATCAGTCAGGAAATGACTTTGTGACTGCAGGAAATCGTTATGCTGACCAGGTTGCCCAACACTGCGCAAAATATCGAATGGCAGTAAACAGGAAAGTTAAAACTTGTGGAATCAGCTGCCAACTTATGCTATTGTTAGGATTACAAACATGGAGAGAAGTAAGAGAACTGCAAGATGAAGCAGAGATAAAAGAAAGAGAAGAGTGGGAGAAAATTGGTTGTCAGAGAAGGGCAGAAGATGGTGTATGGGTTTACTTAGATGACCGACCTGTATTGCCAGACTGTATGCTTGCACCCATGGCTAGGAAGTATCATGGAGACACTCACATAGTCAGAGATGCAATGATTAGACTCTTCAGAGGAGATTGGTTTAATCCAAGGTTCAGGAACATTGCAGAGAGTCTTTGCCAAAGATGCTTAACATGCCATCAAATGAATCCAGGCAAGAAAACAATGGTCTGTATGGGGAAAATTGGAAAGGCTGAAGGTCCTTTTATAAGACTTCAAATTGATTTCATTCAGTTGCCTGCTTGTCTAGGATTAAAATATGTACTTGCCATCGTTTGTTTTTTTCAAAGTGGGTGGAGGCATACCCCACCAGAAGAAATGACAGCTTGACAGTGGCCGAACTCCTATTGAGAGAGCTTATACAAGTTTTCCAGTAAATATTGAATCAGATTGAGGGTCTCATTTTAATAATGAAAAAATTTGATTAATTTGTGAAGCATTCAAAATTGAACAAAAACTGCACTGTGCATACTGCCCAGAGGCATCTGGAGTGGTAGAACAATTGAATAGCACAATTAAGTCAAGGCTGGGAAAGGTGTGTGAATCCACTCCACTGGACTGGCCCGATGCTTTACCTCTTGTTCTGATGGGACTTAGAAGTATTCCAGACAAGAATACCGGATTGAGTCCCCATGAAATAATCATGGGAAGAGCAATGAGGCAGGCATGTATATCGGGACACCAGCTGTTGAATATAACTGATGATTTGGTACAGGAGTATTGCAAAGAGTTGGCTGACCAAGTGCGTTCTATATCTCACCAGGTTGGAGAAGACGCAATCCCCAGGCAGCCGAACCAAGCACATGATCTGAATCCCGGTGACTGGGTTGTAGTGAAGAATCACACTCAAAAATCGTGCCTAGCACCAAGGTGGGACAAACCACATCAGTTTATATTGGTTACAACAACAGCAGTAAAGTGTGCAGGGTTGCCTAATTGGATTCTTTTTTTTTTTAAATTCTTTATTTGGTTTTTACAACCATAAAAACGCTTAAAATTATTAAAAATGTAAAGTTAAAACAAATTCACAATAAAGTGCATCATTATGTCAGAATTTGTAAAAAAAAAATTCCCAACTTATGTCCGGATATGTGCAGGATTTTCCTACTCATTAGAAAGGTGATCCTTGCTGGGTGATCTCCCTTTATTTTACCGTTTAGAATGTGCAATCCCAAAGTGACCAAATCGTTTCTCAGTTCGTTAGCCACCAGCTCCTTTTAACACATTCTCTTATTTATCTTGCTCCCTATTAAGTTGGAATTAAAATCACCTGTGATTATCATCTCACAGTGTTGATGGCTTTTATGAAAAACCTTGATTAGGTTAATCAGGCATACCATTTTTCCTTTTTCAACTTTTTGTTGGGGTGGATATATATGTTTAAAATCAGAAGCTGCCAGGGCATTTTATTTAGTAAGTTGTTGCTTTCCAATTTCATAACCTGTATCCAGTTTTCACAGGCAGGTGTCAAGTTCTTCCGTATGCAAGACTCATTTTTCTGTTACATAGGTAGACAACCCACCCCTCGGATGACCATATTTATAAAATTGTTCTGCTGAAACATGAAATTCCACATATCGATTAATGGGTTTAGAGTCAGATTCCAGGTTTCCTGTAACAATATAATGTCAAAGCTTTGTAGAAAGGCTTGCGTCTCAGGGGCTTTACCCATTTCCTTGAACCTGTGGATGTTCCATGAACAGATTCTTATTTGATCATCCTTAGGCGTGCCTGGGTGTATCACTGATGGCTTTAACCTGTTGGGATCATTAGATTCATCAGGATCGTTCATAACTCAAGATGTGGGGCACCCACGACCAATCATGAATTTCTTCTAGCACTTCGGTTATTCGAGTTCGGTTTTGATTTGTTTTCTCCAGTGTCTTATTTGCCAGATATGTGTTTTCGGGAGTAGTGCTTCTTGCCCCCCTTAAACAAGTTGTTAGACGAATCTCCTTTCCAGATGTAATCAGGCTCACTATATCCAATAAAAGTGGATACGGATATTTTGGGTTTGTTGGATAAGATAGAGAAATTCCCCAGGCATCAAAATTTGCTCTTTCTGAGAAAATCAAAGCTGTAAATTCCTTCGAGGACCAAGTTGTAAGAGTAACCTCTTTTCCTGATATCTTTTCAATTTGCAAGAACTCAACTGTCAAGAGTTCTGCTGTTGTGATATTTCGCAGTCTTGGTATCTCCTTAAACAATCTCATTAGGTTTCCCCGGTTTAAAGAATCCAATCTGCCCTTAGTTTGATATTCTGGCTCAAAGATCAGTTTATTCGAAGACTTTTCAGGTTCACCTTTTCTAATCCCTGTTTGGGAGGCACTCGTCTGTTCTATCTGTGTATTATAGACTTTGTTTCCGCTTTGCACTATGTTGTCAAGAGTCTACCTTTCTTGATGTAATACATTTACTTGTCCGTTGCTTGGTGTTACACTTAGAGGTTAATCAATTTTTTTGACATACTTCCTTGATTATGAGATCTTGTGGGTTAGATGTGACTTTTGGAAACTCGCAGAACCGTCCTTGTTTATCTAAATACATTTTTAGTTTGTTCCAATTTTTTTTTTCTATACTTTCACTTAAAATACCATGGGATTTTTCTGTCATTATTAAAGACCGCCTGTCTGATTTAGTTTTATTTGGATCTTCCTGTACTCTATCTTTGGAGCGTACCATGATGTGTTCGATTGAATTTCCTTCCCCATTTAAAGATATAGGGGCCGATTCCGATCCTGGAGAAACCGGGTACGAACCGTCGGACGGAGCATTTACTCGTACCCGGTCATAAAACATTACAAACATGCGAGTACGATTCCCACGGAAACACCATTTCTGTACGAATCGTAAAAAACACCCACCGACGAAAAAATACATACCAATGTGATCCGAGACAGCGCCGACGTGACGTCGGGACGCATTCAGCCTGCGGTTCACGAACCAAGAAGTACGATCCGCACCGACGTCACCCCGCACGGATTATATTTTCCGGCTGCCAAAAACTGCCAGGAAATCAGGACGACGCGCACAAGGAGCACCTGTACGCGACGGACAGCCATGGACCCGAACCTACGTGTCATCCCGGTCCTCATAGCAGTCCACCTGCTCTACAGGTACCGACGCAGACGCCGCAGAAGGTCAGAACCACACCCAGGGGCAAAGCGGGGGGCAGGGGCAGGAAACCAAACCCCCACCCTTGTCACAAGTCATACATGCCCTGTACATACCTGACCTGACCTGACCTCCAGGGCCTGGTCACCTCGAGGGGGTGGGGGCGTGTCCAGCAATGCCAGCGTCCGCCACAACGGAAGTGGGTGATGACGCGAACCGCCAACACAACAAATCCGGTACGTACCGTACACACGCCTTAAGAGCGTGGGTACGGGCTGTACCACGCACACACCTACGTCACCCCAACCTTGGCGGTACAACCCGTACACACATTCGGAAGGCCTGGGTACGGGCCTTACCAGCATTGTTGGGGTGATGTAGGGGTACGCGTGGTCCGACCCGTACCCACGCCCAGAAGGCCTGGGTACGGTGCGCACCCCTACGGCACCCCATTGGGGGTCTGCACCGTACTCAGGCCTCAAGAGCGTGGGTACGGTGCGGAACCCCAATGTTTGGGTGTCGTAGGAGTCCGCACCGTACCCATGCTTTAAGAGCGTGGGTACGGTGCGGACCCCCAATGTTGGGGTGCTGTAGGGGTCCGCGCCGTACCCAGGCCTTCAGAGCGTGGGCACGGGTCGGACCACACGTACCCCCACATCACCCCAACAATGCTGGTACGGCCCGTACCCAGGCCTTCCGAACGTGGGTACGGGTCGTACCGCCATTGTTGGGGTGACGTAGGTGTGTGCGTGGTACGGCCCGTACCCACGCTCTGAAGTGCGGGGTACGGCCCGGACCCCTACGGCACGCCAACATTGGGGGTCCGCACCGTACCCATGTTCCAAAGGCATGGGTACGGCCCGTACCCAGGCCCGCATAGCGTGGGTACGGGTATGTACGAAGCGTACCCCCACACGTGTATGAATGGAGCATACTGCCACCCCACCAGTGTATGTCCGGAGCGTACCCCCACCCGTGTATGTATGGAGCATACCCCCACCCATGTATGCATGGAGCGTACATGGCCAGACATAGGAGGGGTGGTTGCCTATCACTCCCAGCAGTGCCCAGACACAGGCGGGGTGGGTGCAGAGTCCCCCCAGCAGTGCCCAGACACAGGAGGGGTGGGTGCAGAGTCCCCCCAGCAGTGCCCAGACACAGGAGGGGTGGGTGCAGAGTCCCCCCAGCAGTGTCCAGACATAGGAGGGGTGGGTGCCTATCACTCCCAGCAGTGCCCAGACATATGAGGGGTGGGTGCAGAGTCCCCCCAGCAGTGCCCAGCCACTGGAGGGGTGGGTGCAGAGTCCCCCCAGCAGTGCCCAGACATAGGAGGGGTGGGTGCCTATCACTCCCAGCAGTGCCCAGACATAGGAGGGGTGGGTGCAGAGTCCCCCCAGCAGTGCCCAGACATAAGAGGGGTGGGTGCAGAGTCCCCCCAGCAGTGCCCAGACACAGGAGGGGTGGGTGCAGAGTCCCCCCTTCAGTGCCCAGACATAGGAGGGGTGGGTGCAGAGTCCTCCCAGCTGTGCCCATGTAAAGAAAGGGGGGGAGTACCCACAGATACAATGCCCACAATTGTCAGTCAGGTGCTCAAAGACCCCGCAGAACACAAAACACATGTGTGCGAGGCTGGGAGTACACACATGCATAGTGCGGAAAAGGTAACATGTACACATGAAGTCATATCAATATACTCCAGTCACAAGTACAGTGACCCCCAAGGATGCCACTAATGATGCAGGTGGAGACCTTGCCCAGCATGCATGGCCAAAGTTGAAGGGGTCCGTCACACACCCAGCAAATGTAGACACAGCACTGCACAAATGTCTTCACAACACCCTGCAGGGAAGATATCAGGGTCCACAGAGGAAGGTACACACCTTGGGACAATGTCACCATGCAGTAACAGCTTACATGAGCAAAGTTTGATAGCAAATACCGTGTGATGGCACACAGATAACAGGGTCCACCCCACGACCAGCACACTACAACATATCCCAGACACCTAACACATTATCGCCACCCCAAATCATGGAGCAGCACCACCAACAGCAATGCCAGAAAAGCAGTAGTGTGCTAAGGAAAATAAAATAGCTTTATTCAGCAATGAACAAAAATGTATTGTATGAAAAGTTCCATATACACAAGGCCCATAGGGCAGTCCATAGTTCTAATCCAGGTGGGGGACACATGGGGATGCGTGTCCCCTAGCTTGCCTGCACAGTTCAGACTACCTTGTCATCCACAGGGGGGGGCATCATGTGGGGGGGAAGGACCAGGCACCGCAGGGACAGGAGGGGCAAGGGTAGGTGTTGTGGGTGCAGGGACGGACGACTCCAACACAGGGGGTGGGGCAGCGCCAAAGGTGGATTCGAGCACGGCGCTGCACACTACTGCCAGGTCGCCCAGCGTCTCCCCTGCACCCGAAGGAACCACAGGCCCCAAGGAGGGGGGGGGGTCGGAGGGATGGGTCGCAGCGCTACTGGTGGAGGGTGTGGACAGGGGGGGGACTCAACTCCCCTGCCGGTGTCCTGCCTCCACGCTTGCGGGGTGGTACCACACTGGGGCTGATGGACACACTGGGCAGGACTGACCCTGTGTCCGACTCTTGGCCAGGAGAGCTGAGGGGAGTGGATTTGGAGGGTGGTGGTCGTCAGGAATGTGGACTCCCACTCTGGCTGCGTGTCTTCCGTTTCCTCCCCGACCCAGTGGGTGTGCGTACTTCACCCTGTGTGTGCGTGCCAGGAGGTGTGCGCTTTGCCTTCCCTGGTGGTGTGGTGCCTGTGTCTGGTGGGGTGCGTGCATGGGGACGTCTGAGTGTGCTTGGGACAGGCATGGGAGGTGTGGATGTTGCAGGGGTGGGGGGGGACGTAGTGCTGCAGGAGACCCACTGCTGCGGTCAGTGTCGAGTCTATGGACCTCAGCAAGTTGCGTTGGTCAGACTGCGCAGCTGAAATGCCCTCCATGTATGCCTCCATCTGGTTGAGCACTCGGCTGTGGCCATGGAGGACATTAAGCATCGCAGTCTGACCAACCTGCAACTGCCGCAGGATGTCCACAGACTCGGCATTGGTGGCAGCAGTGGAGACAGGGGCAGGGGGTGCTGTGCCTGGCAAGAAGGAGACACGTGGTGACCTAGCACGGCGGGAAGGGACACGAGCAAGTGGGAGGCCGGTGATCGGAATGGAGGGGGCGGGTAGTGAGGGAGTGCTGCTGTCAGCTGTGAGAGCAGCCTCCGCCCCCTCGGAGAGCTCAGCCTCGGACCCGTCAGCGTCATAGTCGGTGGTGGTTTGACTGGACAGGTCCTCCGCTGCACTCCCGTCGGCCTCCGTGCCACTTGATGTGCCAGCCAACTCAGCACTGCTGGCACTGGTGCTCGCTCCCTCCTCACGGTCCGTGCCAGTGTCTCCCTCGTTGTCCCCCGACGATGCTGTGGGCAAGGTGAAGAGACAGGAGAAATCAGACACCTGTATACATATGTCACATGAGTCAACTCTGCATAGGTCACAGTGCATAGCCTGAAAAGCAACAACAGTAACATCTACAATACAAGGTACATATGTAGTC
Organism: Triturus cristatus; assembly: GCF_964204655.1. Classification (NCBI taxonomy): domain Eukaryota; kingdom Metazoa; phylum Chordata; class Amphibia; order Caudata; family Salamandridae; genus Triturus; species Triturus cristatus. The sequence continues at coordinate 136,802,385 of NC_140591.1, read as the reverse complement.
CCTGCAACACACAGTTTGTTGACCCACCATGCCACTGTTAAAATATGGAGAGCATGACACAATAGCAAATAACTTGATATCAAATTGTACAGAGGAGCCAGGCTCTGGGGACAATCTAGCACAGCATCTGCGACACATAGCGTAGCCAAAAAAGGGATGAGCAGGAACCATGTCTATCAACTCTTGGGACATGCTGCAAAGGTAATACTGAAAACCATGGCCAACATGACTGGGTGACTGCACCTTGAGTGTTTGTCCACACAAACATCACACACTGGCCAGACCGAGCAAGGAGACTTCAGGTTTGGACATGTAGGCCTTGTCCGCACCAACCCCCACCCCCCCCCCCCTACCTGAGACAATGTGATTGAGACAGAGGAAGTACTTACACCTCTTAGTCTGGGATAAAAACACATGGCCTGCAATAAATCCTGATTGTACACAAACTACCCCTGGTGCGCCTGTCCACATATATCACTGACAAACAACCATCATCAGATAGTTGTACCAAGACACACAGGCACTGGCCCCTGTGAGTATGCACCAGCTAAATTAGGTCACCCTGTACAGTGGACACATGTAGCACAGTATACGTGAATACAAATGAGGCCAGGGTACAATGTCACAGGGCCCAAACTATGCTGAAGACACAGAGAATGTCCACATTGTCTGATGACACACATGATACCTAGGAAAAGGTGCCCCAGGGGACTGTAGTGGCCACACTACTCCATGGCCCTGGATGGATATGACTGGAACACAAGCCACCGTCCCTGCACTATGCATATCTCACACTCAAGCACATCATGTCAGAGGGCACAACATTCGACATGCAGGTAGTAAGGCAGTACACATGAAACACACACTCCCATGTCGGGACTCAGCATCAGTGCCAACTAACATGGACCCCACAATGACAGAACTGGCCAGGGCACAGGCAACGTCCAAAAACCTGTCACACACCACCCCCACACATGATGCTGCAAGCATTGGGCACTTGGATTACCTGGCAGCCTAGAAAACCTTGTGCAAGAGTGACTACACACAGACCAGGGAACACATGGCAAGGAGGGGAAGGGAGGAAGAACAGCACCGCTTTACTTTGGGGAACAGGATATGCACTGCACATTTAAACCCTGGCAGTGTATCCATGCAACTGCGCACTTCCAAAAGCTGGTCACACACAACAAACACACATGTACCTACCCCCTTCCTGCTGCTGCTTCTCCGCTAAGCGCCTGTCCAAGTCGGGGAAGACCACCGCCAGCACACGCTTATGGATGTGGGTCAGACGCCGGCGCCCACGGTTTTTCTGGCTCTCAGGTGAGTCCCCCAGCAGGACCCGTGCGATCCTCCGCGACCAGCACCGGATATCCTCCCAGCGTTTCCTCACCTGGGCTAGGCGCCGCTTCCGACCCTCCGTCCTCCTCACGGCACTGACGGCTTGCTTCCAGATCTCCCCCTTGGCACAGACGCCCACCTGTGAGGATGCAAAAGTGACAATACATCAATCCACCTCATCAATGATACAGAGACACACATATTACAAATTATGCATGTTTGAACAGGCCATAGTATGCAGCCAACTCATTGCACCTTTGTCATAGTGACATCATCCTCCTGGGAATGGGCAAATGCAGTAGGTGCCATTGAAAGTACACAGGTGGCATGAGGGGTGCAACACAATCAATGATGCAGGCTCACACTGTGCATCCAAAGCTACACCAGGAATCTGAACAGTACCCCTAAGCAGTCACATGCCCCAGCCCACTTACGCTACCTCTGCAGAGTACACAGACACACACAGGCACTGAACAATCACCTGGCATTGGCAACTGCCGCTACAAACCTCACTCTGCACATGTGCCACTAGACTGGGGGTGTCACAGATGTGGGGCTGTCTCAGCATGGCAGACATTCAGCACAGCTCCCTGCTCACATCAGATGGGCAGGGTATATCCATCCCACATGCAGCTGGGGTGCAACACTCCACATATGCACACACCCACATGACAGGGGACTCACACACACACACCAATGTCCAGGGGATGACCACATCATTTGGACACTCTCACCACAGGTGCACTGAACAGACACACATCTGTGGGTACTGGCACCTGTCACCCTGGGGGGAGCACAGACTCACATCAGGACTTTAGAAACAACATTTCCAGGAGGATTAGGCAGTCCGAAAGCGGCATGCGCCATGCAGTGATCGTCACAGTAAGCACTATGCAAGTGCATAGTGCACACAGGAACTACAGCATGCTCTGCATGGGAGACATGAGCCCTTCCCCCCCCTGGGACCCACTATGAAGAACCCTACATGTCTGTCACACCTGGACACAATTAGGCCTGGGCAAAAATTTCGTTCCGTTCGCGGAAATTGCGATAATTTGACATTTTTGCGTTCCGCGGAGAGCGCGAAAATGTCAAAAATTCCGGTTTCCGCAGCTTGGCGATAATTTGTTTCTTGCTCGCGCTGTAAAATGATACATTCTCGCGCGCGCGCGATCGCCTTACCTGAATCCCTGCGTTCGCTGACAAGTTTTCTTGATCCGGTCGCGTTCTCCATGAGATGTTGTATTGTTTTTAGCCATTTGCGCTGTCTCGCGACAGTTCGCGCCCGCAGTGACGTCATGCGTCGCGCGATCACGTCTTTCTTCTCGCGATCATGCACCGCGAGAACAACTCAAAACAAGATGGCCGCGCCCGCAAGCAACCACATGGGTAAGTTGGCGACCCGCAACCATGCAGAAAATCTCGCGAACGTGCCGGAAAAAAACTTCCGCATCTTCGCGATATTTCTGCTTGTTTGCGATAATTTTAAACATTCTCGCGATAATTTGCGAAGGTTAATTCCGCAAATTCCGCCCACCCCTAGACACAATGCCAGAAGTCACAGCCACAAAAAAGGGGCACAGTCTAAGCTAGTGGACTCTGCACTCACCTGCTCCCCTGGTCGACCATACAGCATGGTGTACTTTGGGAGGATCACATCCACCAACGCCATATTCTCCTCCATGGTGAATGGCTGTGCCCTCTCCACTAGGGGTGGGCGGAATTTGCGGAATTAACCTTCGCAAATTATCGCGAGAATGTTTAAAATTATCGCAAACAAGCAGAAATATCGCGAAGATGCGGAAGTTTTTTTCCGGCACGTTCGCGAGATTTTCTGCATGGTTGCGGGTCGCCAACTTACCCATGTGGTTGCTTGCGGGCGCGGCCATCTTGTTTTGAGTTGTTCTCGCGGTGCATGATCGCGAGAAGAAAGACGTGATCGCGCGACGCATGACGTCACTGCGGGCGCGAACTGTCGCGAGACAGCGCAAATGGCTAAAAACAATACAACATCTCATGGAGAACGCGACCGGATCAAGAAAACTTGTCAGCGAACGCAGGGATTCAGGTAAGGCGATCGCGCGCGCGCGAGAATGTATCATTTTACAGCGCGAGCAAGAAACAAATTATCGCCAAGCTGCGGAAACCGGAATTTTTGACATTTTCGCGCTCTCCGCGGAACGCAAAAATGTCAAATTATCGCAATTTCCGCGAACGGAATGAAATTTTTGCCCAGGCCTACTCTCCACAGACCTGAACATGGTGCCAGAGGAATCACGAGCAGCAGCAGTGTTGTGGAATGAAAGGATGTGCAGGCAAGTGCTCTCTCAAGGGACCTGGCTGCCTTATATCTTCCTTGCTGGCCTGTTTCATTTACAGGAGTACAGAGTGATTGGTCAGTCACATTTGCATCCTACGTGTCCTCCAATCACTTTAAAACTACCCCAGTGACAGGCTTTGCATGGTTTAAAAATTGAGCATGATGTAAAGTCAACAACCACATTGCAACAAAGTATATTGTCTCCAACCGACTTCTGCTGGCCACATGATGCAAAATTGAAACATGAAACTCGGTCTCCATGACATCCAGCATGCATTTAGGCCCCTATACTTGTCCATCATGTGTCCCCTATGTCAATCCTATGTTAAAACACAGGTACAGTGCGTTCCACAGCCCTAGGGCACCCCAAATGCATTGCAACGGACCGTACACGCGTGTGTACGGTCCCCATCACTATGGGAGTGCTCGCGTATGCGTACGCCATAGTGAAATGCACCGTACACACGCGTGTGTACGGTCTGAACTACTATGGCGCACACGTACGCGAGCACTCCCATAGTGATAGGGACCGTACACACGCGTGTGTACGGTCCGAACTACTATGGCGTACACGTACGCGAGCACTCCCATAGTGATGGGGACCTTACACACGCGTGTACGGTCCCTATCACTATGGGAGTGCTCGCGTACGTGTATGCCATAGTAGTTCGGACCGTACACACGCGTGTGTACGGTGCATTTCACTATGGCGTACGCATACGCGAGCACTCCCATAGTGATAGGGACCGTACACACGCGTGTGTACGGTCCGAACTACTATGGCGTACACGTACGCGAGCACTCCCATAGTGATGGGGACCCTACACACGCGTGTACGGTCCCTATCACTATGGGAGTGCTTGCGTACGTGTACGCCATAGTAGTTCGGACCGTACACACGCGTGTGTACAGTGCATTTCACTATGGTGTACGCATACGCGAGCACTCCCATAGTGATAGGGACCGTACACGCGTGTGTAGGGTCCCCATCACTATGGGAGTGCTCGCGTATGCGTACGCCATAGTGAAATGCACCGTACACACACGTGTGTACGGTCAGAACTACTATGGCGTACACGTACGCGAGCACTCCCATAGTGATAGGGACCCTACACACGCCCTCAGAGCGTATGTACGGTGCGTTTCACACCTGACAGTGGTGACAGGCGGCACACAGGAAGGAATTGAGCTGTCATACTTGGCCAAGGCTGGACATCAAGGCATTGTCTGTGCAGTACTACATGTGTCGGGCACAGGTGGGTCAGGCTGTGATGTGGCACCATACTCCTGAGGTGTGAAGCTAATTTAAGTATGATGAGCTGTGTACACATGTCATGTGTGATGGTGCCCTATGTGCCACACATCCCCTTCACTCCTTTGACATGTGTGCATGTAGTACAGACTTGGTGAGCCATGCGTCACTGGCATGGCACAGTGACCGACACCCGCAAATGTCCCCTGATGCCAGGTACACGGAATGTTACCCCTGACAAGTGAATGCCCGCGTTGCACGCTGTAACTATGTCATGTGTGTGTCATGTGTTCCCATAGGTGTGCTGTAGGTGTTTGGTCAAATGCATCTGCAGTTGCTGCAACCAACATGTGTCTGTGTGTAGATGGGCATGGCACACTGTTACGCACACCAGCACACATGTGTAATCTGACGTAAGGTGTGTATGTATGCATCGACATACATACACACAGGACATATCTGCATAATCTCAATGTATGTGTGATCAGTCTTGACATGTAATCCTTCATGGCAAGGTGTGTGGTCTCTCCTTTTTCTCTGACATGTGACCTGTGCCTCTAGTGTTCCGCAACCTGTCTGTGCAATAAACATCCTTCTTCTGCACATATTTGGATGTCTGTAACTCCTGTAATGCGTCTGCCTGCTCACTTACACTGGCCCACAGCTAGTTTCATGGCATGGCATTTTGAGGTTGAGAATCAACGTTTGTAGCTGGCTCTTGGTAGGAGTGTCACATGCCTGGCATACGTGTCCAGGGCATATTGCACAGATCTGACTCTGTATGTAGCATATGTGTATTGCCTGTTGAGCATGTGCTCAGTACATTGACATTGGTGGTGTACTGTACTCACTCTTCGTTGTCCCTTCTAATTCACTGCAGGGGTCCACCTCTCCCTCGAGCAATTCCGGACTTGGCTGACCTGAGGGAACATGACTGTATACGCCGCTACCTCTTCCCTCAACGTTTGATTGAGGATTTGATGACACGGCTGGCACCACACCTCCAACCGCTACACAGGTATCCTACTGCACTGACACCCAAGATGAAGGTGATGGCAGCCCTATATTTCTTTGCCACGGGTACCTTTCAACATACCATTGCCCATGTCAGTGGCATGTCCCAAACCATGTTCAGCTGTGTTCTGCATGATTTTTTAGAGGCCATGTTGGATCACCTGGATGAGTTCATAAAATTCCCAACTCCTGAGCAGTTGACAGGTGTCAAGCGTGAGTTCTATGCCCTGGGAGGGATGCCCCATGTCATTGGGTCCATAGATGGAACACATGTGGCTTTGGTACCACCACAGGCACAGGAGGTAGTGTATAGGAACCGCAAGCATTACCACTCCATTAATGCCCTTGTGGTGTGTCTTGCCAACATGGTGATTTCCCATGTCTGTGCTCGGTTTCCAGGATCAGCACACAATGCCTACATCATGAGGCGTAGCAGGGTGCCTGAAATGATGCTGCAGCTGCGCAACGAACGAGCATGTATTGTTGGTGGGTATACTCTGGCAGTCCTGTATTTAACGTCATCTTCCTGTCTTACTGCTTCTCGTGAGCCACTGTTGTCCATGATGTTTCCATGTAGGGGACGCTGGCTATCCCAACATGCCATGGCTGATGACGCCTCTCCGCAACCCCAGCACGGCTGCCGATCAGCGCTACAACAACGCCCATGGGCGGACCAGGCGAGTGATAGAGAGGACGTTTGGCCTCCTGAAGAGCCGATTCCGTTGCCTCCACAATACCGGTGGCGCACTTCCATATGCACCGGTGAAGGTCTGCAAGATATTCCTACGCAACTTCTTTGCTTAGTGGTGAGTTCCAGTGTCTGAGTGTGCATGCATTGGGCCGTGTGTGGCATGTGTTGCAATGTGTGTGTCCATCTGCATGTCTGCCAAGTGAGTCAGAGGTGTGTTTGGATGTGTCACCTGAGTGATGGTGCAATAGAAGAATGTTTTTCCAGAGTCATAATTGTCACCTAGCATGTTGACAACCTTATACGTGTCGAGTACATGCACATGCATGCGGATGTGCTTCTTTTGGCTGACTCCTTGTGTGTCTCCCATCCACAGGTACTTGCGCATGCTGTCTGCTGGTGGCATTGTTGTGCTCCTGCTATTCCTCATGAACACAACAACATGTGCTGAATCAGCGTTACATGCACGGACAAGTTAGAAAATCTCCTTCGGGGGCGTGGCTTGGACGCCGTTCAAGATGGCCGCCTGAGTCCGGGGCTCCGCCGCATCGGGACGACTTCCTCCGCTTCGCGTTTATTTACGCGATGTTATCACAAGCTACCTGCTGGTTCCTGTAATCGGAACATGTCCTGTTCAGGATGAGCTAAAAATGATCGCGCTGGGACTCCTCAATCCTTCGTTTCAAGCCGTTTTGTGAGCGCCTCATAACGGCCGCCATTTTGTTTTTCCGGCGCGATGATTCCCACGCAACCACATTTCTCCTCATGACACATGGATTCTTGGATCATGCCCAAGGTAGATACCTTATAATACCTTATTTTTCTTTTTGCTTGCAACCCTCCATGGTTTATCTTCAAGGACACACAGTTTTTATTATCTCCTTGGTCTGACTGCGCTTTGAGGATCATCGTCAGACGCTGTTCTCAGTGACTTTCTTTTTTTTGCGGCAACTACTTCGGGTGCCTTGGTTCTTCTGCGTGGCAGGTGCAGGTGACTGTGGGGTCTTTGAGTGGAACGTTGTGTTCTGTTAATGTACCTTTTCAACCTCTGCTGACGGCGTTGCCCGCTCTCCTGAACTGTGATACTTGTGGGGATTTGTTTGGAGCGCACTTATGGGCAAGCTTCGCAATCCAAAGTTTGTTTTCGTGCCTTCAAAGGGATCTTCGGCGGCTCTTCCTTCCTCCTCCTCATCAGGTGATCCTTCTTCCAATCCTGCAGATACAATGGCGACAACGTCGTCCAGTCGTCCTCCGTTGGCACAGTCAGCCTCTGGTAAGGCCTCTTCCTCTGCTACGTCAACCAAACGTTTAAAACAAGACTCTCCTCCTCCAGACCCGCCGTCACCCCCTATCTCCATGGAGTTAATACTTGATGAAATACGGGCTTTACGTCCGTTCATTGAGGAAACTAACAACAAGATGCAACTTTTTGAAGAGAGATGGTCAACTATCGAGAGCAGAGTGTCGGTGGTGGAACTTCAAACTTCGGAGATTCAGTCTCACTCTCAACGTATCACCTCATTGGAGAAATCTGTTCTTGCTTTGCAGCAGCATACCGAAGATTTAGAAAATCGGAATAGGAGGAACAACCTACGCATTTATGGGCTACCAGAATCCTTGGAGAGCGATGACCCCGTCTCGTTCTTCTCTACTTTCCTCCCGAAGCTTTTGGACATGCCTCCTACCACCTCTCTCATCATTCAGAGGGCGCACAGGCTTGGTCCTCGCCTATCATCCGCAACTAAACCTCGAGGAGTCATCATTCTCTTTCTGAAGTTCACTGACCTGCTCCTTGTCCTCTCCGCAGCTAGAGCCAAGCGCCAAGTTTCCTGGTTGGGCCAGAGAGTTTTCCTTGCTCAGGATGTTTCCAATGCTACTGCAGCAAGAAGAAAGGAATTTTTGAGCCTTCGTACACCCTTACGTGCTCTTGGTGCCAGATTTGGTCTTTTCCATCCTTGTACCTTCAAAGTCACTCACCAGAATAAGACTTGGACTTTTCAAGATCCTGCGGAGCTGAAAAACTTTATTCACATACAATCCAATGTTGGCATGGATACTTCCGCCTCTACTAGTGGCTGAACGTTCCTCTCCTTTTATTTTACAGGGTGTTCCTGATAATGTTTCCGCATTGCCATGCTGTGTTATGATGTTGGTTTTTCTCACACTGTTTTGCTCTTAAGAGCTTTTTGATATGTTCTTTCATTGTCTTTGATTCTTCCTGCTGGCTGCTCTCTTTTGCGCAGCCTTTGTTTTTTTTTTTTTCCATTTCATTATTGCCCATAATTTTGGGCTATCTGCACTCCATTGTTTATTGTTTATTCATCTATTTACGTCTCCTTTGTCCTCATCAGTGCTTTTATTCACTTATTTTTGTGTTTGTTTTCCTTGCTCAGATCGACTAAGGTATTCCCTTCCTCCCTCATGTGAGTTGTGTTTCCCATTTCGTCCTGGTGCGGTCGGATTGTCCTCCTGGTGTCGGGAGGTCATGCTTGTTTTGTTGCGTCATCCACTGCCCCGACATCCTCTCCGTGTTCCCCTCAGGTATGTTACTTTCAGTCGTCCTTTATGGATTTGTACTGTCTCTTCTTGTATCTTCTCCTCTTCACCTTTCCCCTCTCTTCCCTTCTTTACTCCTACTTTCTTTAGTCTTCGTTTCCCTTACCTTGCTTGAGCTTCCTTTTCTTGTAGCTATTCTTTTCTATATCTATCTTTTACAATTGCTTCACTTTTTCCCCACTGCTGTAGGTATGGTTTTTGATAATGCTATTCACTGTTTAAGTTCAGAGTAATTTCTTGGAATGTGAAAGGTTTTATTAACCCTATCAAACGTCAGAGAATTCTTTCTCACCTTGCTACTTACAATCCTGACATAGTTCTCTTACAAGAGACGCATCTTTCGGAGACTGAGTCTCTCAAATTAAAACGTGGGTGGGTGGGTACGGTTCTATTTTCCCCTTCTACAAACAAGAAGAATGGTGTAGCTATTCTATGTCATAAAAAATTAGTATGTAAAGTCTTAACACAAGAGTCGGATTCTGACGGTAGATGGATTCTTGCTAAATTGTCAATTAATTCTATCCCTTTAACTTTGTTTAATGTTTATGGCCCTACGCAACCTGATTTACTTTTTTGGCCTTTAATTACTAGCAAATGTTTTCAATATAAAGATGACCTCTTCATTTTAGGTGGCGATTGCAACCAGATTGTGGACCCCTTTATTGATCGTAAGTCAAGTGTTCGTTTCATACCCCACAAGCCCCACAAACAATTTCTCGACACCATTTATCAAACATCTCTCATTGACTCCTGGAGACTTTCACACCCTGACACACTTGATTATTCCTTTTTTTCTCCTCCTCACTCCTCTTTCTCTCGTCTTGACTATATCTTTCTTTCTCTTTCCTTGTCGCAAAATTTGCTGTCGTCTTCTATTGAACCTATCCTTATCTCTGACCATGCTCCTATTGTAACAGATCTTGACCTTCTCTCCCCTCCTCCCAGATCCTCTCGCTGGCGCTTTAATAACTCTTTACTCACTGACCCCCTTTTCTCCTCTTCCTTCCGCTCTTTTGCTACTGATTTCTTTCTATTAAATGATGCTTCTACTATCTCTCCCCATCTTCTCTGGGACTCCTTTAAAGCCACTGCGCGCGGATTTGTCATTGATTTTGTTTCCAAAAAAAAGAAACGCTTTCTTCTGAAGCGGAAAGATACATTAGCTCATATTAAGTCTCTGGAGCGCCAGTTCTATTCTTCCCCTAAGAATTCTGTACCTCCGGAACTTATTCGTGCCAAACTAGATTTTAACAAAGCAACTACCGATAATGCCTCGTCAATGCTTCTTCGGAGTTCTGCCCGGTTTTATGGTGGTCGCAACAAGTCTGGGAAGCTTCTAGCCAATTATCTCAAATCACGCAAAGAACGCTCATTCATTGATTCCATCTACTCCTCTGACAATTCGTTATTGCATAAACCTCAGGATATCCTTGAACAATTTCAATTATTTTATCGTACCCTTTATACACCTGAGTCTTCTCCCTCTCCCTCTCTTGTCCAAGCTTACCTTGACAAACTTCCTAAGCCCTTGACGTCTCATCTTCATTTCCCGGATCTGGAAGTTGACCTTTCTTTACATGAGCTCTCCACGGCGTTGGCTATTCTTACCAAAGGCAAAACTCCAGGTCCTGATGGTTTTTCAGTTGAATTTTATTTACATTTTTCTGACCTGCTACTTCCTAAACTCCTGTCTCTTTTTCAATCGTTTCATTCATCAGGGAGAGCGGAAGGCACGTTTCAAGAAGCTACCATCTGCCTTATCCCTAAAGATGGCCGCGACCCCAAATACTGTAAGAACTACCGCCCGATTTCTTTAGTGAATGTTGATTATAAGTTGTTTGCCAAAGTATTAGCTCTACGTCTTGATCCCTTAATGCCCCATCTCATTGGTAGGGAGCAGTGTGGCTTTGTGAAGGGTCGGTTGACATCTGATAATTCTCGTCTCTTCCTTAATGTACTAAATAAAGTTCCATCTCTTTCTATTCCTTTAGCGGCAATCTCGGTTGATGCAGAGAAAGCCTTTGATAGAGTTGACTGGTCTTTCCTATTTGCTTCATTGTGCTGGCATGGCTTTGGTCCTCGCTTCATCTCTCTTATTTCTCTGTTATATTCTGCCCCTAAGGCTTCAGTTCTGGTCAATGGTCAAGTTTCTTCGTATTTCCCTCTTCAGCGTGGGGTTCGTCAAGGTTGCCCTTTATCTCCCTTGCTTTTTGTTCTTGCCCTTGAACCCTTTTTATCGTCTATCCGGAACAATAATACCATCACTGGTTTTCCTTATGGTGACAAGCAACTGAAACTCTCTGCATACGCAGACGATATTCTTCTTTTCATCTCTGCTCCAGAAACATCTATTCCCCCGTTGCTGTCCGAATTCGAGTCTTTCTCACAGGTTTCTGGTTACAAAATTAATTCCGATAAAACTGAAATTCTTCCCCTTACGAAATTTTGCACTCCTCATGCCTTTGCTCCCACGGGCTTTGCTTGGAATGGCTCTAAAATCAAATACCTAGGAGTATGGTTTTCTAATTCTGTTTCTTCTTCAATTGCTCTTAATATGTCAGCGGTTCTGTCCCGCATTGAACGTTTACTTTCTTCTTGGAATCCTCTTTTTCTTTCTTGGTGGGGGAGATTAGACTCCATCAAAATGATGATCGCTCCTATTTTAATTTACGTTCTTTCTATGCTACCTGTCCATATCCCCGCAATTTTCTTTAAACGTATAGACTCTTGTTTGTCTCGCTTCCTTTGGAACAAGAAAAGATCTAGAATCTCCTTGGCTTCACTCCGTAAATCGAAGGCTAATGGTGGGGTCAACTTTCCAGATTTCCGTATGTATCATAAATCTTTTTCCCTTCGCCAGGCATCTAGATGGCTTGCTTCTGTCCCTTCTGCCTTTGCCCCTCTTTGGCTTTCCATCGAACATACATTATTACTACCCTTCTCTTTTGAGGAGGTTATTCGCTTTTCTGCTAGGGTTTCACACTTGGCTCTTCCCTTGTTTAAACATACTTCTTCTCTTCTAAAGCCACTCTTCAACCCTACACCTACTACTCGAGAGTCCTTCTTGAACTCCACTGTCTTGCATAACTCCCTTATTCTAATAAAAAATAGACCTATCTTCTGAAAGTCTTGGAGATCGATGGGCATCATTTGGGTGAACCAGTTTTTTGACGGAGCATCCCCTCGTTCTTTTCCCCAGTTTCAGCTGACCTTTCGTTGTCCGCGCTCCTTCTTCCAGAAGTTTGCTGTCCTAATGACGCTTATTCTGGATGTTTTTTACTCTCTTCCCCCCTCCCCTTCTTCGCTCTCCCACGCACCTCTTCTTAAAATTCTCTTAACCTTACCCAAGGCTTCTCTCATTTACAAATTCTTTTCATCCCCTAATCCAGAGCGCCTCAAAACTAAGTTAGAACTTGCTTGGGAGGAAGACCTGGGTTGTGCTTGGCCCGTCGCCTTGTGGGACAAGCTTTGGTCTAGATCTCTGAAAATCTCTCGTTCGGCCTCTCTTACTCAATCTTTATTCTACTTATACCATAGACTATATCTCTCTCCACTCTCTTTAGCCCGTTTTTCTTCCTCTTCTGATTCTAGCTGTTGGACATGTGCTGCCCCCAATGCTAATCTTTTTCATCTCTTGTTTTTATGTCCCTCTGTCTCCCAATTCTGGAAGTCTGTCTGGATCTATATCTCTCGTATTTTCACTCTCCCTTCTCCATACTCAATTTCTACTCTCTTTTTAGGCAGTTTATCTGATTCTTTAAATCTTCCTCTATGCTCTCATGGTCTTTTTGACCTCATGCTTGCTCTCGCCTTTCAACACATTTTCTCTAACTGGAAAACCCTGTCTAACCTTTCCATCCGTCACTGGTGGAATTCCTTGTGTCACTTCCACAGACTAGATATGGCCTTTGCTTCCCTTTGTAACCCTACACATAATAGGGATCTTTTTTGGCTGCCTCTTACCACATACTTAGACCGGATGGCCCCAAGGAATGTTCCCGCCATCACTTCGGAAAACTTTAAACCACCTTGAGGGTGTTACTCCTCCTCCTTCTACTTTAATAATATCAGATTGGGTTATGACACTATTGGGTTTGCTGTGTAACATTTTGATTGTTGTAATGCCTACAGTTTTCATTCCTTCTTTATAGCAAGGTTTTAGGATCTTTTATTATATAATATGTTTTTGCCTTTCCCCTTTTCCCCTTTATTTTCCTGATCCTCCTTTCCCCCTTTCCCGTCCCATCTTTCCTTAAAAATTTATAAAATGCTTTGTTCTATTTTTCTTTTAATGGCATTAGCTTGTTTAATGTAACTTATTCCATTTGTTTGTTTCTTATATTGCGGCTGATGCCTTTGTATTTATTCCTTCTTGAATAAAGCTTTTCAAACATAAAAAAGAAAATCTCCTTCGGGTAAGGCATGCAGCACGGCTTTTTGGGAGTGGTATTTGTTTTGTATGTGTGTGCACTGCTCCTGTTCATGTTTGGATACTTTACATACATGTAGAATCACCATGGGGCACATGACATGGAGCTGAATTCACCTGAATTGATGGTCAGACTTGGTGACAGTCATCTGTAATGGGATTGTGGATTGTGATGGAGCCATCAATGTGTGTAACACTGCCCTCGGAAACATACGGTTTGCACCGGGTTGACATGGTGTGTGAATTCCCCATTAGGGGCTCAATGGTGTATAGCTGCCTCTTTGTGAGCAGCAGGGGGTGTTTAGCTGTAACCCGTCACTTGTGTGCCAGTGCCATGGATTTCCAGCATCTGTGGTGGTAAGGGGGGTGCCAGTGTTGGTCCCACGTGTTCATCCACATGGCCTGTGTATGTGTTGACAGAGTTGCATTGGCATTCCGACCCACATGAGTAATAAAGGTGTCCCTCTGCCTCCAAGGTGCCTCATCTCTGTCAAAGGTGGTCTGTTGCCACTGTGCATGCGGCATGTCTGGCATTGTTCTCAGAGATGGTGCATATGAGTCTATGTGTAGAGTAGCAAGATGCACGCTGTGTGTCAGGGATTAGATTCTGTATTGTGCATGATGTCCATGGCCGTGTAGGTATTGTGGCATGTCAGTCTCCACGACGGCCACTGTGCTGCATGTGAATCCATTGTGTGTGTGTGTGTGCCATGTCGAACCAGACATTCCTTCCTTGACATACACCTTTGGCATAGTTCCTTCCTGAGATCCTTGTGTTTGTGTGCTACTTGTGGCATTGTTTTCTTGACATGGCGCATGCTGCTGCAGGCCCTGCAGCAAGGGCACCCAGTGTCCATGCAAACGAGCTGGTGTTCATCATGGATTGCTTGCTGACATGTGCTATGCTGATCAGCAGCATCTGTGCGTCATGCGGCAGCACACTCTGCATTATGCACAAGATCCCCAGTTCCATCCACCTCAAGGCAAGAGGGAGACCATCCCCCAGGTCAACTACGACATCCGTGTCTAATCCTACCCTGCACTCTACGGACATGTGCGTTAGAAATCCCATGATACTTGTCCACATCCAGGGTGCATCTGCACAGCTCTGCTACTACATCCGGCGACCAGGCCACATCAACGTCCAACAGAGATGGGGGGTGTGGATCACTGCCAGCTGCAGGATGACCTTCTCACTCCACGCACACACTCAGGATGCAGCCCACAACCACAACACAACCTTGTGGCACTGTGATCCAACTCCCAATTGTGCCATCTCCATGCATCCAACCTTGGCTGGCCCACCATTCTCCACATCCACCTGACTCAAGCATGCAGGACATGGTTCTGCCACGTGTCTACACATACCTGGGACTCCCACCCCAGGACACTCCACATGATCCCTGACCTCTGTGCATGACTGTTGCTCTTCTAAATAGGTCTGTAGGCACAGTTGTGCGGGCACCCCCTCAGCTGGTTGGGCCCATCACGGGTGAGTATGGTGCTCCATGTCTGTCTTGGATGGTACATTGTGACCCATGTGTGTCCTGTGCCAGACTCAGACCCCAGGGTATGGATGTTTGGAGGTACTTCTGAAATCAGGCATGGTTTGACTTTACAACACACACATGTAGTGGAATAATGCAAAATGACGGCATCATCTTGTGATTGTGAAGAAATTTATTAGTGCTGGGGTACGTGTTTGGGGGGGTGACAAGAGGTGCTTGGCGGGAGTGTAGAATCCAAAGTTCACAAGGGGAGTTGGTATCCTGCATTGAAAGTCATCAGAGTCTGTGGCACAGTCTTTGTCAACATTGGTCAGACAGTGACCAGCAAGGCCATGTGGCAGAGAATGTCATTTGCTGCTGTGCTGCTGTTGGGCCAGAGGGCCAGGTGCCAGGCCAGGTGACCTGGGAGATGGTGATGTTCCGCTGACTCTCACGGTCTTTTGCATGGACGACCCACCTTCCTGCGGGGACCCTCAGAAGCAGGCCTTGACGATGCTAGGGACGCTCCGTCAGATGAATCCTCCTCCTCCTCCCTCCCTGTTTCTGGTGCTGGTCTATGCCTGGTGGCACAGGGAGGGTTTGCCAGGCTTTGGGCGATCTGACGGAGTGATTGGCTCACGTCCCTGTGCACCTCCAGGAGCTCAGCCAGTCTTGCCTCCATCCGTCCATGGTGTTGTAGATGACTGGCATGATGCTCGACCTGCAGGGTCTTCATCTCATTGAGGGTCTCCACTACCTGGTCGATGCCTTTGGAGTCACACCAGTATGTGTCCAGGATGTTGTGGACGTGTGACATTACCAGTTCCGAGCCAACTGGTCAGGTTCGCGCCTCCGCCGTCCTCCACTCCCACCACCCCTGCCCACCTGCACCTGGCCTGCCATTGTGGGCACATCGGGTCTCCGGGACCCCTGAGGGATGGCATTTGCGGTGTCGCCTGCCTCCTCCTGGGTGCCCGGAGCACCTTGTCCCTCCTGGACAGACTGGCTGTGTTGTTGTGTGCGGGCAGGGCTCCTGGGTGTCTCCTGGGATGTGGCAGGAATGGGGGTGGTGGTTGGCACAGTTGTACCTGACGCAGGTGCTGCAGGTGGTTGGACACCAGAGGGGCCAGGTTGGTCTGGGTCATCCACGGAGTGGTGAGAGTCGTCGCTGCCGGTGGGGTCCTCTTCACGCAGAGCCTGGTCCTGTGAGTCTTCCCCCCCAGTGTTGGGGGGAGATCGACGACGTTGACCTGTGTGTGAGAGAGACAGTGTTAATTGTGTTACATGCGACATCCATGTTCATTCATTTTTGATTCGGCACAGTTCCTCTGGGTGGTTGGATTTGGCTAGCATTCCTCTCACAGTGCACTTGTGCATGGGTATGTCTCTTGGCCACAGCTTTCGACACTTTACCTATGTGTGACACAATCTTAGTTGATGCATCTTTTGTGAACGCAGTCTGCAGTGTAGTGAGCGGGCGTAGCAAGCCATGCAGAGCTGCCTTAAGTGTTGCAATGTACGTGGCCAAATGGTGTTTTTTCCATGCAATTTGAGAATGCAGGTAGGTAACTTAACAATTTGTGACAGGGTTCTGACAAACACAGTGGGTAGGTATACTGGGTGTAAGGTTCTGTTTGTGCCTGCAGCACGGATGTACTTGTGCACAGATTGACACATGGCCCAGTGTTTATCAAAGGTTGAAGGGGGGGTTCACGCAGTGCCAAACCTTGTCTACATGCACACAGTCCACCTGCTGACGAGCGGACATGGCCACACCACCCAAGGGTGATTTGGTCTCCCTCTGTCTCCCTTTCTCCCTCCCTCTGTCAGCCTCCTCCCTCTGTACGTCTCCCTTTCTCCCTCCCTCTGTCAGCCTCCTCCCTCCCTCTGTCTGTCTCCCTGTGTCCACCTCTGTCTCTGTCCCTCTCTCTGCCCCTCTCCTTCCCTCTGTGTGTCACCCTCTGTCACCTCAGCCCAGCTTCCTGGGCACACAGAGTTTGCAGGTCTTTCAAAGGCCATTGGCTTGTTCATGTGGGTTTGTTTCTTCTCTGCGGGCACCCATTGGGCGGAGTGTCCGAGTCTGCGCTGCTGCTGTGGCGGTGTGTGCTGACACTCTTTCAGTGTGATGCGTCTTCATTAGCTGCTGTTATGTGCAAATTGTGCCTTCATACCCATGTCGTCCTGCAACGCGGCCACCATTAGCAGGCAAAAGAGTACTGTGTGGGGACACACTGTTTGTATGGCTGTGCCCTAAGCCATATGGGCTGAGGGCATTGTTGTGTGCTTCAGAGTTGGTCTATGTTAGTTTTGAGGCCCACCCTCCCGGCATCGGGGACATCCTGTCTTGTGTTGGTGTTTTGTGTGGCCTGTGACTTGGCATGGCCTTGCTTGGGGCATGGGGCATGGAGGCGCTAGTGGCATGTGTGTGTTTTTGGAGTGTGGTTGTGTACGGTGCAGGCTTTGTGGGGGTTGCGTGCATGATTGGTATTTGGTTTGTATATGGCGTTCCCCCATGTGAGGTGAGTTGTTTGTGTACTCACCAAGCTCTCGGACTCCTTCTAGTCCGTCTACTCCCACCGGCGGCAGCGTGGCCATCACCTTCTCCTCCCAGGAATGGTAGTGTACCGGTCTGCGGGCCGGACCTCCTCCAGTGATATTTGCCTGGTTGTGGTCGTCCGTCATTTTGTGGCGGACCGTCCTCCGCAGATCGTACCACCTGGCTTGGCACTCATGCCTGGTCCTTCTGGTGGACCCAACAGCATTCACGGAATTGACTATCCTTTCGGCTATGCTGGTCCGTCTGACCAATGTTCCAAAGAGCTGTGGCTCGACTCTGACGATTTCGTCGACATGGACCTCCAGCTCCTTCTTTGTGAACTTTGGATTCTTGTTAGTGGGCATGGTGTGGGGTGTGGGTGTGGATGGTTGTGGGGGTGTGGGTGTGGATGGTTGTGGGTGTGTGAGTGTGGTTGTGCAGGTGTGTGTGTGTGAATGTGATGAGCATGTGTTTGTGATGGTGGTTGTGTGAAGGAGTGCAAGTGTAAGGTGTATTGATGTATGTAGTATGGTGCAGTGCGTTGTCTCTGTGGTCTGGCAGTAGGGGATCTGTTGCAAAGGATCATGGTTTGTGTGTGCTGGGCCTTTTTATAGGTCCATTTGTGGGTGTGGCTGTGTTTGAACTTTGGGTGTGTGTTATAAGGAGTGGTTGTGGTTTGGGCCTCTGTTTAGCTGTTTGTCCGTTGCAGGTCAGTGTGTAGGATGTATTTGGCCTTGTTGGATATGTTTAGTGGTGTTGTGTGCATCGAATTGACTCTCCTTGTGTTTTTTTGGTTTGTCCTGGTTCAGTACGGGTGTTTTTTGCGTCTGTACGGTGCGTACATGGACCATGTTGTTGGACAGTGCTGTCCTTTGCTATGGCTTAGTACGACTCGTACATGCGCGATGTTGGGTGAGGGTGCTGGTGTGTGGGCCTGGGGTAGGGTGCGTACGAACACGGGCAGGGTGTTGGTCCGCACCGTCCATCGGTGGGGGTGTTTCGCACGGTACATACAGGGGGGGCTGGGTGTAGGGTCCGTACATACACTGGTGGGGTGTGGGTACGGTCCGTACATACACTGGTGGGGTGGGGGTACGGTCCGTACATACACTGGTAGGGTGGGGGTACGGTCCGTACATACACGGGTGGGGGTACGGTCCGTACATACACTGGTGGGGTGGGGGTATGGTCCGCACATACACGGGTGGGGGTACGGCCCGTACATACACGGGTGGGGGTACGCTCCATTCATACACGGGTGGGGAGTTGGTACGCTCCATGCATACACGGGTGGGGGTACGATCCGTACATACACTGGTGGGGTGGGGGTACGGTCCGTACAAACACGGGTGGGGGTACGGTCCGTACATACACTGGTGGGGTGGGGGTACGGTCCGT
Organism: Triturus cristatus; assembly: GCF_964204655.1. Classification (NCBI taxonomy): domain Eukaryota; kingdom Metazoa; phylum Chordata; class Amphibia; order Caudata; family Salamandridae; genus Triturus; species Triturus cristatus. Next base: position 136,783,364 of record NC_140591.1, on the reverse strand, counting down.
ACATGCACTGGTGGGGTGGGGGTACGGTCCGTACATACACTGGTGGGGTGGGGGTGCGGTCCGTACATTCACTGGTGGGGGTACGGTCCGTACATACACTGATGGGGTGGGGGTACGGTCCGTACATACACGGGTGGGGGTACGCTCCATTCATACACGGTTGGGGAGTTGGTACGCTCCATGCATACACGGGTGGGGGTAAGATCCGTACATACACTGGTGGGGTGGGAGTACGATCCGTACATACACGGGTGGGGGTACGGTCTGTACATACACTGGTGGGGTGGGGGTACGGTCCGTACATGCACTGGTGGGGTGGGGGTACGGTCCGTACATACACTGGTGGGGTGGGGGTACAGTCCGTACATTCACTGGTGGGGGTACAGTCCGTACATACACTGGTGGGGTGGGGGTACGGTCCGTACATACACGGGTGGTGGTACGGTCCGTACATACACTGGTGGGGTGTGGGTACGCTCCATACATACATGGGTGGGGTGTGGGTACGCTCTATACATACACGGGTGGGGTGTGGGTATGCTCCATGCATATACGGGTGGAGGTACGGTCCGTACATACACGGGTGGGGGTACGCTCCGTACATACACTGGTGGGGTGTGGGTACGCTCCATACATACACGGGTGGGGGTACGCTCCATACATACACTGGTGGGGGTTTGGCGCGTACATCCGCGGCCGGGGGGCGTTTGGCGCATACATGCGGGGGATGGGGGGGTTCGGCACGTACATACGAGGGCTGGGGGGGTGTTGTGCGCGTACATACGGGGTCTGGGGTGGGGCGTTCGGCGCGTATGCTGGCACATGTCTCCATGGTTGCTATAGTAGTTCGGTCCGTACGGTGTATTTTCCATACAGTTGTAAAATCGAGTGGACGGGAGGGATCGTACTTGCGCAGTCGGACTTCATTTTTCCGAATCGTACGGTAAATCGTCCGGGGATGTGTCGGACACATTTTCCGACCCGAGGACGTGTGGGGAAATGTTCCGGATGTGATTCGTATGGAGTTTTTCCCATGCGAATCGTACTTGGCAGTTTGTACGCTACTTGTACGATTCGTACGGAAATAAATCCGGATTCAATTCGTACGGGGGAAAATTTTCCAGGATCGGAATCGGCTCCATAATGTGTAAATTTATTGAGATTACATTTTCACCATCTTGTCTGTTGGTTACTTTTTCCTCACCAAGCCGTGTTTTCAGGATAAAAATATCCTCGTTGACAATTTTTTGTTTGAATCCTTCTTTTGACGGATCTTTGATTTTTCCTTGTTTATGTTCCAAAGTGTCGTCTCTAACAGGGACCTTAGAAATGACTGGAAAGTCCTGCTTTTTTACGGTTACTATACACTCTTTGTCACGTTTTGATTGCTTGACACCTTCATTTAAGTGTACATTGCTTTTTTGTATACATAATGATTTATCACATTGCAAGGAATTATCAAAACTTACAACTGGATCTTTCAAATGAACCGTAGATCCACATGAAACCCCAGAAGGACTTTTGTTGCAATGCTGGTTAGTTTTATGGCTGTACAATTGTGAAAATATTGGATAAACTTGCTTTTTTCTAGACCACTTTGCTTATTCACGTTAAGCCTGGCCTTACGAGCTCTTTTTCGTTGTCTTTTTGTTAATCCACTCTTTGATAAACTAAGTATAGAAGTTATTTAATGGATAGTTTGTGCTTCCCCCAATCGAGTTGATGCCTTGATTTTGTTTTTTGTTACGCTGTCATCATGTTGAGGTCAATGTATTATTACTTCAGCACCTTCTTTGTTGTTCATCTCATCTTTTCTTTCGGTCATGACAGGATGTTCCTTGTCAACCTTATTTTCTGTTGGCTTGACGACATGTAAGATCTCTGTTAATATTTCTGGCAGGGATGCCAATTTATCTATTATCTGGCTACATCCACAAATTGAATTTGATTGATATCCACTGCCAGGAGTTTTACTATGATTGTCCTTAGTGATCAGTGCAGATAATGTGTCCAGTTCGTTGTTGATCCCTGCGATATATGTCGCGATCAAGTTCATTAAATCAATCTGAACGTCAAGTTTATCTGATTGAAAATTTAATACATCTATAGCTCGCTGTAAAGATCTTAATAGAGTATCACTCCATTTTATTGAGTGGGAGGATTTCGACGTGAGCTCTGAAATTAGGTCAATTCCACTCACTGAAGAGATTGTAATTGGGGGTGACTGGGATAATTGACTACACATAGAACTCGTGTTTAGCATGATATTTTTCCCCTCCTGCTGGTCCGTGCATGCTAAATGTTTTATTGGGGTGGAGGCAGCCCTTCCTTCCTCCCCAATCAGCTGGTCCGGAGGTTTGCCTATGGCTGGCCTCTTTCCTAGATCTTGAATATGTGCATCCTCATTTGATTGTGTATTCAAGTCCAGTGCTTGAATGAGGTCAGCATCGTCTGATATGGAGAAAGAACTGATCCAATCCTCAGTTTGTACTTTATTATTTTCTTTGACTGCACCGGGGTCTCCTTTTTCATTTAGATATTCTCCATATTTACCTTCTTTATTTAGATCAAGCATGTCGTTAGGCAAGGCCTTAGGCAGATACACCTGCGCTGTAGTAGTTATTAACCCTTTATTTGGGGGCACATCAACTCTGTCCGCCTCACAATTGGCTTCTTGATTTGCCTTGTTTGTGACGACCTCACTTTTATTTGATTCATGGCTTGCCATCCTTATAAGTGGGGAGCTTTCTCTTACAGAACTAGATTGTATTAGTTTAGTGTTGGTACTCAAGCATCCCTGTGACTGGAGGCTTCTTTTGTCCTGTTTTTTTGGTGTAATTGGACTCGGCAATCCTTGAGTCCCAGCTGTGGCATAGATTGCGGCCATTGGTTCCTTTAGAAAATGGAATCTCTGTTTCTCGTTTTTTCCTCCAAAATTAAAGAATGCACTTATTGGTGTTAGAACCGAAATCAACTTTTCCTTTTCTAATAAAGAATTTTCTTTCCTTCTCTTAATGTTTGAGGCAGCATTTAAGTCTGTTTTTGACTCTCTCTTTTTTGGTTTTCTCTGTGGTGTATATCGAGTTTTTCCTGATCTCATAATCCTTGATTGCTCGCTCAAACCCCAGATGGAAAACTGCGCTCACCCAAAATGATTACGCTGAATCAACTTTCCAACCTGTCAACCTGCCAGGACTTTTAACACACAGTCCACCTGACAGGCTGTGCCGGGGGCACACGATTGATTCGTTCCCTGCTTTGGCTCTGGCGAGAACAGCTCACAAGAACAGCTTTTATTCAAGTTATTCCAGTTTAACAAGCAGGGTTCCTTTCAATAATCAGTTTGTTGCCCCCGCGGCTAACGGCTTTTTTAGCGGCTGATTGACGCCTCCCACCTGGGATGACCTGGAGTGAATCCTGCTGCAAGAGCTACAAGCCATGAGCCACAAGCCAATCAATCAATCAATCAAGGCATTTGTATAGCGCGCTACTCACCCGGAGGGTCTCAAGGCGTTTGGGAAGGGGGGGTCCGCTACTGCTCGAACAGCCAGGTCTTGAGCTGCTTCCTGAAGGCGAGGTGGTCTTGGGTCAGGCGGAGGTGGGCGGGGAGGGAGTTCCATGTCTTGGCGGCCAGGTAGGAGAAGGATCTTCCTCCCGTTGTGGTTCTTCGGATGCGGGGGACGTCGGCGAGGGCGTGGCTGGTCGATCGAAGCTGGCGGGTGGGAGTGTAGAAGTTCAGGCGGTCGTTGAGGTATCTTGGGCCTTGGTTGTAGAGAGCTTTGTGTGCGTGGGTGAGGAGTCGGAACGTGATCCTCTTGTTGACCGGGAGCCAGTGCAGTTTGATCAGGTGTCCGGAGATGTGGCTGTGTCGGGGGATGTCCAGGATGAGTCTTGCTGAGGCGTTCTGGATCCGCTGGAGTCTCTTCTGGAGTTTAGCAGTGGTTCCGGCGTAGAGGGGGTTGCCGTAGTCCAGTCGGCTGGTGACGAGGGCCTGAGTGACCGTCTTCCTGGTCTCGGTGGGGATCCACCGGAAGATCTTCCGTAGCATGCGCAGGATGTTGAAGCACGACGAGGAGACGGCGTTGACTTGTCTGGTCATGGAGAGGGAGGAGTCCAGGATGAAACCCAGGTTGCGTGCGTAGTCTGTTGGTTTGGGTGCGCTGCCCAGGGCGGGCGGCCACCACGAGTCGTCCCAGGCGGAGGGTGACGATCCCAGGATGAGGACTTCCGTTTTATCTGAGTTCAGTTTCAGGCGGCCTTTCATCATCCACTCGGCTACATCTTTCATCCCTTCGTGGAGGTTGGTTCTGGCGGTGGCGGGGTCGTTGGTGAGGGAGAGGATCAGCTGGGTGTCGTCAGCGTAGGAGATGATGTTGAGGTTGTGTTGGCATGCGATGGCCGCAAGGGGGCTCATGTAGACATTGAAGAGGGTGGGGCTGAGCGAGGAGCCTTGAGGAATGCCGCAGATGACTTTGGTGGCTTCTGATCTGAACGGGGGGAGGCGGACTCTCTGTGTCCTTCCGGCGAGGAAGGAGATGATCCATTCTAGTGCCTTCTCTTGGATTCCGACGTTGCTGAGGCGCTGCACTAGGGTGCGGTGGCAGACAGTGTCGAATGCTGCGGAGAGCCACACGGGAAGACTGCTGTAAGCACGGCGGGCTGGACCTGAGGTGACTCCTGCCACACCGACCACAAGCCACGAGCCACTAGCCACACAGGGAGACTGCTGTCAGCCCCAACACGGCGGTCTGGACCCAAACTCTCCCTCGCAGCCGCTACAGCTGCCACAGCTGCTAGGGGGAACTCATGCTATTGCTCTTGCTAATAACAGCTGCAGCTGCAGCTGGAGGGGAAATCACAGGAACACTCACTCTGCTTTGGTTGGCCCCCGCACTGCTTAGCGGCTCCCCAGGCTGATGGGCGGCTCCTGGGTAGCTCCTGGGTAGCTCCTGGGAAGCTCCTGAACTGTCCAATGTCTGCCACTCCAACTCCGGCTGATTACCGCAGACCTTACGACGCCCAGCCAACCGGAGCACCTGGGCACCTGGGCACCAACCCCCTCTAGTGGCCACCACCCGACATCAGCCGCCGGACCGCCACCTCCGCCGCCTCCGCCGCCTCCCAAGAGTGAGAGTAGCGAGCAAGGGAGCAAAGATCCAGGACCGAAACGACAGCAACGGCAACAGGTATGCGAGGCACAGACACAGGCACAGGCGAGGTGAGGAGCAGACAGAAGGGCCGTCCGTCTGTCCGTCCGAGAACAGGAAACAGCAACCCCAGTCGAAATCCGGCGAAGAAACTTGCTCCCGCCGCGTTAAACACCGCAAAAGGTCCGTAAACTGTATTCGCGGCCGACCGCTCCCAACCTATCACCGGCCTCAGCTCCTCGCTTGCTCACTCCTCGCAACGAAACGTGGACTGGATTTCCACTGGCTAATGTATCCTGCACAACACAGAAGGGAGATCTTTGTGGTTCCAGACTCGTCCTGAAAAGGTACAAACATGCACCTGGATATTGGATTCATGCAAGCCATACTAAAAGAGTACCAGCACCTGATGAGGAAGAACCTCAACTGACTCAAGCAGTTGAGGGGACTGAAGGTTGCACAGCTGAAGGATCCCAATTAATAGATCCTGAAGTAGCTGACCAAGAACAACCCAGCACCAGTCTGGATGATTGGATCCCAATAGTAGATATACCAGAAGTGATTGTAAGAACCAGAAGCCAAACTATATTAGCTAGTCAGGAAAAGAGCCAGGTAGGTACAGAAGAATGCGCTTGGGAAATAGAAAACATGATTGCTAGGGATCCTGAGCAGCACCAGATAAGGAAAGCGTAATCTACTCAGACAGATGAAATCGAAGTCACAACCCCAGAGTCTGAGGAGGGACAGTTAGGTTTTAGAGAACACGTTCAGGGAGAAGAAAATCAAGAAACAGAAAGACCTGAGCAGGACCAGATAGGAAAAGTCAAACAAGTTCACGTAAAAGAAGAAGAAAAATCAATCAAAACTAAACCTGAACAGGGTCAGACTAGGGAAGAAGAACGAATCCAGGCAAGTGACATTAAAATAATAAGCCCTGGACAAGGTCAGGTAGAGAGAGATTCGGAAGACGAAAATAATCAAGTTGTGCCACAAACTAATGAAAATAAAAGAACACTTGAAGAAAGTGAAAGTGCAGTACAAACTAAAAGAATTAGAAAAGGTGATAATTGGCCTGGTGTTATCAAAAGATTGAAATATCATTTTAAAACCATAACTGAAGAACCAGAGCAAGTAGACGAAGTATCCAGTCGATCTGGACCATCAACTGAAACACCAAAACGAAGAAGCCCGAGATTGAAAATAATAAATAATAAATTCAAAGGTCCTGAATGGACGTACGTTATTCTTGAAGATTTTGAGAATTTAGAAATAATTGGAGAAGGTGATGAAAGCTTAAATGCGGAACAAATTGATGAAGAAGTGAGACCAACTTGAAAATAATGTTCCCCCTTTATATTCTGTCACAAAGTTAAAATACTAAAGTAAAGGTGAGAAATCTTCTTATAACATTTTGAAAATGGCTGACAATTGAACTGCTGGAAAACCGAATTGTGTAAAGAAATGTTGTAGCATATTTTTAGTACTTATAATATGGTTGGTACTAACAGTGGCAATTCCCTACTTGTTGGTTACAATTGTATAGAATAGCACTGATATACATGAAAAGGTAGCTACCATCAAAGGAAATAGAGTAGAATTAGAAGCACCAGATGAGTTAGATTTACATCACACTGTGAATAAGAATGATACAGACTAAAATGTTTTTACAAACCTATTAGTACAATATGTAGAGACCATGGAGCTTAGTGATTGTTAAGTATGTATGAAATTACCCGCATCTGTAGCAGAAGGAATAACATATCATCATTTACCATTGACGTATGGTATTTCATGTAGTGTTTTGGCAAGCTTATTTTATAGAACAGGGAAATTGCAATGTTATTATTCTAATATAGATGTGATTTTTTCCGAGGTTCCTATACGGAAGAGCATGAACCCAGTCCTTAGTACGAGAGACTCACAATTTATGGGTGAATATTTTCTAACCATGAAAGCAATAGATATAGCTGAAGCACATAAGCACAATTTGACCTGTAAATTACATGAAGAAGAGAAAATATTTTTGAATTTAGTTGAGACAAGAAGACAGGATTTCCAAAGAAAAGCTTCTGAACCTAAACCTCAGATACCTAAATGGGCTGAGGAAGAAGAGCATTATGCAAATGGCAAGACTCATGCTGCTATGTCCTTGGACTTTGAAAAGAAAGGGAAAATCTGTCTCCAGAGATGAAAGACTGAATATAGCAATGTATTTATTGGTTCCAGTGAATGTGAACATAATTTCTTAGTAATTGGGGGATGGGGACTAAAAGGAGGGACAGATCCAATATTTCCTGGAATCTATTATGTGTGTGGCAATAAAGCCTATTTTAGGCTGCCAGATCATTGGTATGGGAGTTGCTATTTTTGGAATAGTATTCCCTAAAGTACATCACGTTAAAAGGATCACTGGAAGCAATGAAGACAATAATGGACTAACACGTGTAAAGAGAGCTCGTTTTTTTGAATTCGTAGGTGACATTTTTTGTGAATTGATACCTTCAGTGGGAGTTCTTCTAAATTCTCGGAAAATTGGTCAGTTGTTTACAGTAGTTGATCGGTTATCTACTGACACTGCTGGAGGATTCCTGATGATTAACACTGAATTAGTTGCGGTCAGATCTATGGTTATGCAGAATCGACTTGCCCTTGACATATTATTGGCAAAAGAGGGTGGAGTCTGTAAATTATTGAAAATGCAACATTGTTGCACGTTTGTTCCTGATAAAAGTGTTGAAATTGGAGGATATATTAAAAATATTACGAAATTAGAAGAAGAGTTAAAACCACTGGAAGTTGAAAGTGTATGGAAGAAATTGACAAATAGTATTTCTAACATAGGTAGTTGGTTTTCCAACATAGGCAAAGGTATTCTAGGTCAAAAAATACTGCCCATAATGGGAATAACACTATTAGTATTAGCAATAATGTTTTGGCACAAATGCTGCAAAGGGAGAAAGAGATATGAAGTGAATGAAAGGGGCAAGAAAAGAAAACTTGAAGAAATACAGCTGGAAGAAGTAAAAGGAGACTTTTACAAATGAATGAGAGGATTACAATGCAAAAAGGAAAAAGAAAGAAATGAAAGGGTTGAAGAAGAAATTGAGATGTGCTAAAGTTGGCATCTGATTCAGTAGAAATTAGTGATGGCATTAAATGCCATCAGAGAGGGGAATGATGGAGCAAGGTTTTGTATAAAAGAGACTTGCTTGTATGCAATCCTCTCAAATAAAATGTAATCGCGTAACCAATCTGTTTTGTAAATACTAATATTGCATTACACACGACATACTGTATCTAGGGGAAGCTTTTATATGGGTTTCACTAACAAGTAACCTGAGAGTCTTAAAATGGCCACCAAAAACGCGGGAACTTCACTGCGCATGTGTCTACTGCATCTACATAGTATGACGTCTTCTATGCTTGGGGGAAACTTTGCAGCTGTGCAATAGCTCTTAAAATGGCTGCTTAAAACTCACATGTTAATGCACCTGCTACTGCATAAACTAAACCTTGCAAGTTCTACTAATTGCTAATGCGAAAGATTTATATAAGTAAATGGGGATAGAGTAGAGATAAGTGGTATTCAGTGAATTAATTTATTTTCGTATTCTAACCTGTTTTTCTCTGACTTTATTATTAGTTCGTATTTGGGCCTCGGACGGTGACTGAAATCCCTACCCCACCTGACTTGCGCGCAGGCGCACAGAAACCTGCCTGAAACCATGACGGCACAGTTGAAACACAGCCAAGGCCACACTGGACAGAGACGCCTGAGAACTCAACCTATTGACCCTGACAGAGGAAGAAACTTAAAATAATGTTTCAAAATGTATTGATTATAATGTGAAATGCGGGTGGGAATAAAGCTTTGGGAAAGTAAATTAAGGGGTGGAAACATAGAACAATGGTCTTAAGAAAAATATTACTTTTAGTATGGTGTGATTAACTCACCTCCTTGCCCTGTCCAATCAGAATAGGGGAAAACACAATTATGAAACATTGGGGTGTGGTACACGAACACAGACTAGTATAATTGAGGTAAGTTAGTTACGTAGATGTCACGGACCCGTCTGAATCTGATCCCACACGTATGCTCCCACAGACGCTGTCCGAGACGCTGTCTCAGACCTTTCAGATGCCAGAGACCCAGCTCGAGAGACCGAAATATTGATCGATAAACCAATCGTCCAGAAGGGGAATTGCGGAAGAAAGATCGAGGAATGTAGTGCCAGAGAGGAGTGCGACACTGGCGTTGCACTTAGAAGAGGTCACCTTCCTAGTTCTGAACCTATCCTGATCCTGTGTCTTCCACCTGTCCCAGTGAACTCCATCTGGCCCATCTTCAAGGAGTTGGGTTCATCTATCACCTTAGGTAAATATAATTCTGTGAAACCTGTCCTTGTACCTGCTCTCTCTTTCCTCCTTTTACAGGTACTGTCATCACAATATTTTATTGAGACTTATTATTGATCTAAACTTGATTTCTTTCCTGAATGAAACTCGATGTTAGCATTGTATTTGATCTTTGACTCACAAAATTATTGATTAGATGAAGATTTTAAAACTTCGAGTTTGTGGTTATTTCGAAGGTAAAGTTAATGTCATTTCTACTTTAAACTTACTCAGCAACCTGATTCATTCAGCAAAGGAAATTTATTGAAAAGGAAATTGAGTTGGTAAGATATGGTAAAGGTGAATATCAAATTACAGGAAAATCACAACAATTTATGACAGCGGGTTGTTACTAGCTTACGTTTATGAATGCTATGGGCCCAGGTGAGTATATGGTATGTGTGAGTAACCCAAGCTGATTGCCTGCTCCAACACGTGTTTACCACATAAAGAGGTGGTGGCATCATACAGTGTTTTTGTAATTGATTGTGTGACCATAGCTTTTTATCTGTGTTACTGGGAATGTGACCTACAGGCACCTCTTGTGTAAAGTTCTGATCTTATGTATATGCCCAGATCCTTGCTTTGGTTTCCCGTGTGTATGCCCAGTACATGTGTGTGTAGTTTGTGTGTAGCATGTGGTCCGTAGCTGTGCTATGTGTGTGAGTGAGCCAGCATACGGAAGCCATTGGAGCCATTTTGGATGGCCCCGCATTAACATGAAACAAGTTGGAGTATGAGGACAGCTGCTTCCCAACATTGTTGAAAAAAGTTGTTTGCCTTCATGTGGCTAGAAGATGGACATCTGGACACAGAAGTGAGGAGGATGGAGAGAGGGCTCCCGTTAGACATTCCAAAAGGACTTTTGTTGGGAAGGAGCAGCTGATTAGTTCTTTCTGAGCACTGCCGTTTGGTTGATACGATCTCTGATGATATCCTCAGCTCCCTTAGCAGCAGTTTCACTTGATGCTAGGAAGTACAAGAAGGAAACTGGAGAGCAAGGCTTCTCTTACCGCCCTGAGAATCAGTGACAACATCCTAGGAAAAATCCAACATACTTCCACCCTGCTCCTCTGAGGTATCAGCAGACGTCTCTTCTCTTCTAAAAGCGTCTTTATGCTCCCTGGCCCCTCTGCTGTAACAGGTCCTTTGCCCTAACCCCTTTTGTGTCCGTGTATACTCAGCTGCATCACCCCTGTTGTACAGTACTCTGTTGTGGTGTAGCTAGGTTTGCATTAAATGCATCCCCATAAGCATTTGTATGAGATGGTGGCAGAGATCACTGAGACATCATCCTTCTGTAACTGTTTTTCATTCTTCTGTAAAGGGTTTCTGTAACTGCTCCCCATTCTTGGAACACTTTCCCCCTTGAGATGAGATCCATAGTGAACTATGTGGGTGTCAGGAAAAACTTGAAAACTTGGGGGCGTATTTGCAAGCTCCCAAGTCACTTTCTTTGACTCCGGTGGCCCAGAGTTAATGTGGGAATGAGTCAAAACTGTATGCCGCCCCAGGGGAGGCATAACAAGAAGAAATAACTTTAATTCTACTTGTTTTTCCTCTTTCCACCCTGCAACACACATAGAAAGAGGAAAAAGCCACCATGGATTGTTTATGTGCAGGAAGGGGCCCCTTCCTGCACAAAAACAATCCGTCTAACAACACAGACACCCTTGCACCATGGTGCAAGGGTGCCTGTGTTGGCGTTAGGCACCAGATTGTGTGTTGGCACTGGCTGAAAGGATGGAAAAGCACTGTATGTCATACTTATGGCACATTCTTGCCCTCTCCTTTTCACGCAGGGCAGCTGGGCAAAGTGACTGGCTGCCCTGCGCAAAAACCCCTAAATGAGGCCCTCAGTTGTTTAGACAAGCCTGTGGCTAATTATTTTGATTGCAGTTGCCTCTCTCTACCTCAGCGCCAGGAGACCTTTTTTGTGTACGTGTGCTTAACAAGTACTTTATAACATAACATAACATCCATCCTTCCAAATTTTTTAGCAGATTATTAGGTTTTTTTCTCCAGTCCCATTAGATTGACCCTTGTCCTTTGCCAGCAGCTCTTGCCCTTCAGCTGTTTATCTCAATTCAAGCGGATGACTCTGAAGTAATCATGCACTGGTTCCAAACAGAGACCCAACCACTAGGGCAATACAGCGCAGTAGCTGGACCACTCCCTTCTTCAAGCCAACACTTTGCAGTACAGCATTGGCTGTCCTTTTCCAAAAGGACTGAATGGAAAGAGATTTCTGACCTTATGTCCCATTGTGGCAGCAAGGCTATAAAAATGGGTGGACGAATGCAAGGGGTGTGCAGATGGAATATTGTAAAGGTAATCAAACAGACATCCTTATGTGACTATTGCTGTGCATCGGCCATGACTTATTCCTTTCTTCATAAATAGTTTTACATCCAGAGAGTCAATGCTGTCCATCAGATGGGATGAAAAATTATTTCAGCAAATATGTTTTAAACCTGCATGTGCCACAATAACGATACACAAAAACAAAAACATCTGGTTCAACATCATATGTTTTACCAGCCATAGTACCAAACAAGCATTATCAAAGCCAATAGGCTTCAATTTTTGTTAATTGAAGTGTATGGTAATAGCTGGTAATAGCTGGGCACTATAATGAAGCGACGTCTGAGATGCCAACAAAAAGGAAGCTTGAAGAAGGGATGCCTTTGCAGAGAAGAGCAGATTAGCAGAGTATGATGCAATGGAGTATGAAGAGGTTTGCTTTGTAAGCATAGAACTTAAAAGACATAGGGTGGTATTATGACTTTGGCCATATGGGAGCAGGGCCGCCACACTGCTGCCCCACTCCCACACTGCCAAAACAGACCGCCTACCAGATTATGACTTTTTAAGTTGCTGGCGGGCAGTACTTTAGCATTCTCATGGCGGTGCCTTTGAAATAGGCACTGCAATGGAACATCGCAGTATGTTCCTGCACAGAACGAAATGCACAATGTTGTGCATTATTTTCCGGGCAGATACTTGGAGGTGCATGTAGACCGGGGAGCACACCATGTGCTCCCCTGCATACACCCCATGGCACAGATGCCCTAGGGGGCACTGTAGGGCCTCCTTTGTTTCCTCACTGTTAGACCTGGTACCATTGGCGTGAGTCTCCCTTCCATTCTTTTTATATGTTTTGCTGGTTTAGATGCTTTGGGCATTGGGCCACTGCTATTCAGTGCCACAGTGCAAGTGCTCCCTATGTTAAATTGATGAATTGATTAGTGACTCCATGATTGGGTTATTTGATTTACTTGTCAGACCCTAGTACAGTGCACAATGTATGCCCAGGGATTTCAAATCAAATGCTGCTGGTGGGCTTGCAGCACTGGTTGTGCCACCCACAGAAGCAGCTTCTAAAGTGTGTCTCAGGCCTGCCATTGCAGAGCCTGTGTGCAGTCTAGTACTGCCATGCCGATTTGGTAAGTGCACCCACTTGCCAGTTCCTAAACCTTCCCTTTTCTTCATATCAGACACCCCTAAAGTAGGCCCAATGGCAGGGCGCATTGTAAGCATAAGGTAGGACATGCCCTGGTGTGTGTGGCGTGTCCTAATAGTGAATTGCAGCCATTTTCGTTTTTCACTATTGCAAGGCTACCAGTCCCCATAGGCCAGAATGGGCAGTTTGATTATTACATCTTATAATCCTAACTGACCCAGGGAACATGGCAGAAATTCGAGTTTAGTATTCCTGAACTCAGGCTGATAAAATACATCTTTTAGTAAAGTTGGTTTTAACATTCTGTGTTTGAAAGTACCACTTTTAGAAAGTAGGTATTTTCTTACCTAACCATCCAGCCTGCCTCTGCTAGCTTGTGTATTGTGTGTCTGGTTTTGTGAGTGACAGGGGCTGGGGGATTCCAGGAGACAGGGTGAGTCAGCTGAATAAACCCATCTGCATGTAGAGTGGTGGGAGGAGTAGCACCTGAGTCTGCCTGCCTTCCACAATGCTGGCTCCACCTCCTGTTGTGCATCTGATGTCTCTGTCCCACACTGTCAAAGGAAAGAAGGAGTCCTGTAAACAAAGTGCTCCAGGACTGCACAGAACTGGTTTGGACTAGGTACAGGCCCCTCTGCATTCAGAGGAGAAAGTTTTTAGTAGTATAAATATGGGGACCCAGACCCCAAGACTTTAGATCACTTCTGGAATAACAAGACGAACCTCTGCCAAGAAGAAGAACCAAGAAAGCTGTAGTAGTTGGACTGCCCCCCTGCCAGTGTGCTGTGTTGCTGGGTTGGCCTACAGTGGTGTCTTCAGTGCCAAGGAGAGGAGAAGGAACTTTCAAAGAACTTTCATCATCTTGCAGAATATTACTCCAAGGGCTTGAACGTGTGCTTGCCTCCTGCTGAAGTCTCAGGGACAAAAGACTTCACTACCAGCTCCCCTCTGAATTTCCTAGCTGGGAATTCTGTCTGCAGAAGCCTGTGTGCTGCTGGGAGCTGGAAACGCGACTCAATGAGAAGAAGCATGTCGCAGTCGCAGCTGTTGCCGTCGCATCACCGGAAAAGTGTATCGCCGCCGCATCACCAGGGAAGCGTGCCTTCGTCAAAGCTGTTACCCGTCGCATCACCAGAGAAGCATGTCGCTGAGCATGTCGCGGTTGCAAAGTTACAGAGTTCGCCGCACGGCCGCCGGGCGGGCACGCATCATCTTCACATCGTCGCATCAAGGGCGCCATCTTATCGCATCGCACCGGATTGTCGCATCGCATCGAGGCGCCATCTTGTCGCATCGTAACCCGAAAGCAGTACGAGAATCAACGCTTCACCTCCTGTCCGGTAAGGACCAAGACTCATCCCCTACTCTGCACAAGCATTGAGGCACGATGCATCGTCGCCCCGAAAGTAAGCAACCGCCGCATCTCCAGCCCTGCAAACCTTTTGTTTGTTTTGTGTTATGCATCCTTGTACTTTTGTGAGAACTGTGTCGCATTTATCATCAACTTGAACTAAGAGACTTCTACAATCTTTAAGTCTATTTTGAGTACAGTATTGTGGATTTTTGTCATTTGTGGTCTTGTTTTAAGTCTATATAAAGAATACTTATTTTTATAAAACCTGTGGGGTGTCCATCTGTAGTGTTTTCACTGTATTACTGTATGTGTTTACAAATGCTTAACACACTCCTTCTGAGATAAGCCTGTCTGCTCGTGCCAAGCTACCAAGGGGTGAGCAGGGGTTATCCGGTAGTGTAATCCCCTTTCCCTGACTTAGAAGCAAGTGTCCCTATTTGGTCAAAGGTACCTCTCTCTGTCAACTAGAGCCCCCTGTTCTAACACTCACCACCACACTTTTCATGGCAGGCTCACCACCATGAAAAGTGTGTCGGTGAGGTAACTCCTAATATGCTTGGCAGTGCTGCAGCAGCACCGCCAGTTTTAAGAAAAACAAGGGTACCCCAATAAGTGAACCTGGGGTGAAATATGCGGTAAAAAAACAATGGTTCGGGTGTGGCCAAAAGGTCCAATAATAAAGTGATCCTAAGGAGAGCACTTATGGTTAGAGAGTTGAAGATTAATTATTTTAAAGGAGCAAAAAAATTAATAATGTACAATTGTGCTTAATGATTTGCTTGGCCGCAAATCATTAAGCGCAATTTATACAGCTGACCCTGCCTTTCAAGTTTACACACACGTGATATTCTCACGCTCGTACCTTCAGCGAATTAATCTGGTAGAACTAGTCTACCCTCAGCTATTTTCTGAAGCCCTCAATTGCTCTTCCTTGCGCTACGAATAATTTCATCAATTCAGCTTGCTCACCCGTTATATGTTCTGATGATGATCTCGAACAGTTGAGATCGAAACGCCGTTGACCCTTTACAACAAAACTCTTCCTATTCTATAAAGTTGCTTGAGGAGTTTTACACTATTGTTGTCAATGCAATGCCGTTATTTTAAACTTTACCATCACTCTGCACGTCACGCCTCTTTCACTTATTGTGTGAGCACCTGAATTCTATTGTTGTGGAAATAAATGTTTCACATGAACTGACTTATGTCCGTATGTACATTATTAATTTTTTTGCTCCTTTAAAATAATTAATCTTCAACTCTCTAACCATAAGTGCTCTCCTTAGGATCACTTTATTATTGGACCTTTCGGCCACACACGAACCATTGTTTTTTTACCGCAGCAGCACCGCCAGCATATTAGGGGCCTCAGACCGCTACGTCACCATCAGGGATCATGGATCCATGGCGGCAGCAGCGGTCCTGTGGTGGTCTAACCGCCCCAGTCCTAATGTGGCGGGCGGACCGCCAGTCTGGCGGACCGCCACCACAAGTTCAGCAGTCCATTGGCCCGCGTAACTCGTAATAGGACCCATACACAGATATTGCATAGTAGACACGTTTGACGGAGGCCCATTATTTTCATTTTCTTCATTAAGAACACTTCCATGCACGTACATCTTGACTTTGTGAAAAAAAAGTTGTAAATCCAGCATGTGATTATGACAACAAATTTAAACAAAGGAACACCCAAGGCCAATTATTGAATGTCACTCTATCTTAATAAGAAGCTAACACATTCAAACAGGAAGCACTTCCTCAAAAAGGTCATAAATCAGCAAATAAGATGTCATGGAATCAAATAAATAGGTAAAAGGATGCTCACTGGGTCTCAAACTACATGTAGCATTTGTTGTCTTACAAAAGGAGTACCTGATGCTCCTCTTCATGAAAACCTATTGGGAACAAAAATGGGACAATGTACCCATCCTGAAACTGCTGTTGTCTTGGAAGACTCAAGCAATGACAAACCATAAACAACCCTAAAGAGGGCTGATTCAGAGACCGCTATCTGTACTTGTTTGTATTGTACTTTTTAAAGTATTGATAGCATAATATATTCGAGTCTTTAACCAGACCAACATTTAAGGGAACATAACAAATTATTTATTGGTTCAAAACACTTATTTTAGAGCTGTAGTGAAACTTCTTTCGACAAATATGCAATAGACTTTGCTACAGTTTATTATGATAAAATAGTCCCCATGCAAAAGTTTTAGTATTATTTACTGACCATGGTCTCTGACTTGTTATTGGAACTCCTGCACTTTAACTTTCTGTGTTTAATGGCACCTGGGAGTTTTAGTTTTTTCATGCCTTCAGAATGACCTTCACCTAGGTATGATATTTAAACAAAAGGAATGTAGTTCTGGGCAAGTAATACGATTATGTCCATGGAATTGGGGTTGGAGGGGAAAGTAATTCAGCATATTGATGGCCGAAGCCTTTTTTAAAGTTCTGTTGTGGCTGCACATTTTGAAGGTTGATTTCATATCATGTAGCTGTAGACAATGCAGTAGGTATGCTGACAGATGAGGTGATGATGCAAGATCCTCACTTGATTAAACTCAGGGACTTAGGGGTTTATTTACAAGCCACTTTTATTATGGGAAAAAGTGATGTACCTGCAGTGCAAGGGGCTTGTAAATAAGTCCACTAGTGTTTATGTTGGATGCATCTGCATAATTTCTTAGCAAACATAATAGAGAAGGAGTAAGCTTAAAATTGATAATTGTTGAATCGATCCTCCTATGGATTGAATGGGAATCATTCCAAAGGTATTCCATTGCTTGGAAGGCAAACAGGTTCATTTGATTTCATTTACTTGCTGTATAATCTCACGATGATGCTAGAGGAATGAGGAAGGTTTCAACCAATCAGAATGGCCATAGGTCACAATATATGCAAAAGCCATGGGATCTCACACCTTTGACTACTTTGTCCGTTTCTTTCACAGATTGGTGGAGGGCACAGTTTAGAGTGGGGTTTACAAAAGTGGAAGAATGTGCATACATTCCACCATTCCACAGTGCACATTCTAGCAGGGGTAGCTCTATGAAGCTGTACTCTCAATGGAGATTTGTACGGAATGTCCAATCCTTGGAAGGCCCTGGTTTATAAACTGCCAATTCATTGGCATTTCACTACATCAACAAAACTGTTACATCAACTGGACCATTACCTCAGGTTTTTTATGGCCTCAACATGGCTCAAGCTTCTAAGGGGGTAGATTATCAAACATTTTGCACTTGTTTAGCGTCACAAAAGTGACCCTAACCAGCACAAAATGTTTTTTTTACCAATTTACTTTCCAGCGCAAAACTTGTGCCATGCAACAACCCATGCCTTTTGATGCAATACCCTATCTACAAACAATTGTAGACAGGGTTTGGTGCCAAAAGTTAACACCAACTGAAAGAAGGAGAAATGTTTGCACTGTGTAGCACACTTACTAAGTGGGAAAAGTGTTTGAACTTGTCTAGGCATAGAATTCTGTACAGGAAGGCTATCCTTCCTGTACAAAACCTATGCTATACTCAGGACCTTAACGCTAGGGCGCTAAGGTGTGTGTCTGGTGCACGGCAGCTGAAATCAGGTCCGGTGCTAGGGAGAGAAGAGAAGAGAGCCATATCTCTGTGGATATGGTGCTTTCCTGCTCCTTTCCTGTCATGCAACGCAGGGCAGCGCAGCATTTGTGGCTGCTGCGCTGCACTGCATGAGTTCTTTGAAAATCTGCTCCTAACTTTCTTGGAGTAGAATAAGAGCTTGACAGGTTGAAGTACCCAAATATTACAGCTTGTATCCTTCACAAATGGTTGACTATTGAGGATTTTATAAGAACCAAGAAGCCCAGAATGCAAGCGAGAGGAACCTCTGCCTGTACAGATAGGCCGCGAGGCATGGGATTGGATATGAACCTGATGAAAGAAGGGTTTGAAATGGTTATCCAAAATTTCTGATTAAGATAGAATCAGATTGTTCACTGTTCCTTCGTTATCTTTGCAACATCAAAGGAGATAGGAGCATGGAGAAAGATAAAAGCAGTGTGAAAATGGTATTTAAAAATGTAGTGGTGAATGGCTTGTTTGGCTAAGATAATTCAGTGGCCTAATATATCTTTTGTAGGTATCTGCGTGCAAGCTGAAAGTCACAGGTTCAGATCCCCGCAGGTACACTAAGGGGCATATCATCAAGGGCCATAACGCCGCTTTTGCGGCTCTTTTTGCCACAAAAGCTGCAATATTTTCATCGCCCTATTATCAAGCCTGCTCTAACATGCGTTAGCACAAGCTTTCACGCTGTAGCTGTTGCTTTTACTATCGCCTTGCATGTTAGCGATATTTATCGCTAATGACATGCAAGGTAGGCGTTCCTTACCAAAATAACATGTAAAACAGTTGCTAACAGGACTTCGCTGTATTACCAATGTTGTCCCGCGATGACAAAATTTGCGCCAAACCACGATGAACGCAGGTTTTCAACCCCTGATAAAAACCTGACTTAGCCATCTTGGGACCGATTCACAGAACTAACTTAAGACAAAATCCTAAACTTACTACCATTTTGGTATTCACAGAAGGCACTTACTCATTTCGGTATTCACAGAAGTTAGGAGTCCTAACTTTAGGACTCCTAAATGCCTTCTGTGAATACCGAAAGTCTTAAAGTTAGGATTTTTCTCAGTTTAGCAGTAGTATAGTGAGGACTCCTAACTTTAGGACTCCTAAATGCCTTCTGTGAATACCGAAAGCCTTAAAATTAGGATTTTTATCAGTTTAGTAGTAGTATAGTTAGGACTCCTAACTTTAGGACTCCTAAATGCCTTCTGTGAATACCGAAAGTCTTAAAATTAGGATTTTTCTCAATTTAGTAGTAGTAAAGTTAGGACTCCTAACTTTAGGACTCCTAAATGCCTTCTTTGAATACCGAAAGCCTTAAAATTAGGATTTTTCTCAGTTTAGTAGTAGTAAAGTTAGGAGTCCTAACTTTAGGACTCCTAAATGCCTTCTTTGAATACCGAAAGCCTTAAAATTAGGATTTTTCTCAGTTTAGTAGTAGTAAAGTTAGGAGTCCTAACTTTAGGACTCCTAAACTGAGAAAAATCCTAATTTTAAGACTTTCGGTATTCACAGAAGGCATTTAGGAGTCCTAAAGTTAGGACTACTAACTTCTGTGAATACCGAAGTGAGTAAGTGCCTTCTGTGAATACGAAAATGGTAGTAAGTTTAGGATTTTGTCTTAAGTTAGTTCTGTGAATCGGGCCCCTGTCATTGGCAGGTGGATTGTCAGGATAAGTCCACCATTGCATATTAGCAACGATTTTCCTATCGCTGCTTTTTTATCGCTAGATTTTCAGCGATATTCAGGCAATTCGCAGCTATCGCTGGATTTTTTATCGCTTTGGAGTTAGGCGTTGATGATAATGTTGGGGTGTAGCAGCAGTTATTAAGTAGGATTAATTACATGGTTGAAGAATCTTGCAGAACATTTAGGGCCTGGTTACAAGTCATGGGGAACAAAATTACTGTATATTTTTTCTGTATTCATTTTGCTCCACTTGATTGCTACTGGTTAGGTTTTTCCACGCCCACAGTGTGGAAGAACCTGAGCCGACTTTTCACTCCTTAGCTGTAGCACCCAAGTCTGAGTCATTTTTTGTTTCTTACAAGGAGTTTCATTGCATGCCTGGCCTTATTAGAATCAAAACATCCCTTCCCTCGCCTACTTCCTCTCCTGCCACTTCCAACTCCCATCATCACTGGCCACAGGATGCATTTACCACCTGCAGCAAGCAGGTGGTAAATAAATGTGGTAAAACTGAATGGGATAGGGGATTCCTCGTGATTTCATGGCTGGAAAAATCTGTCCTACACGTTAACTCTCCATTCGATGGGATTTTACTAATAACTATAAGGCAATGAAGTGAGTCTACCATGCAGAAATGGTAAAATCACTTTTAACGATGGACCCAGTATTATGCAACTCAGAATTAGGCCTGACGTTTGCTAAGCTATAAAGGGAATATAAACAATCATGAATTCTATATGCCAATATAACAAATATGGAAGCAGGTGCATGAAATAAAGAAATGGCTACAAAAGGGTAGAGAGTCTGCTTACAAACCGTTCTCGGCGCTACAAATATTTGGTAATTCAAGGAATCTGTTGCAGGTTGGAATTACTGAGAGCAAAACAGAAGGATTCATGAGCTGACACTCAACACTGATAACAAGCTGGAGTGTTCTCGATGCACACATCGCACCCTGAGCACAAGGGCTCACGTTGGGCCTGACGCAGACATGGACGTCCTGAGAGTGCACTGAGCGCGGTATTGATTGTATGAGATACCAGGAAATCCGGTGGGAATAACAGCCATTACACGTGTTTGGGGAATAACATGCAGTCATCGATGTTTCCATGCCTATTTCCTCATGTTTTCCCACAGTACTGTATACGGAGACTTCAGCTCCTGTTAGGTGGGGGGTGGGGCGCTAACGAGGTCTTAATGTGAGATAATAGATAGAATAGCCAGGTTTCTTAAGGTTTTTCGAAAAAACGAGTATGCGGAAGGCTCTCCCACGTGACTAAGCTCTCCTGTATTTTGGTACAGAAATGAGCAATATGCAGGTGGCCCAAAGCTTTACAATCTCAATCTATTTAAAGTATTTGGTAACCAAAAAAAAGAGCTCATGCACCATGAAATATCCAATCCACAGGGAGGCAATTCCTCTCCCTGAGTTTAGCAGAGGTGATCAGATTTGCTCAAGCCAAAGATAAATTGGGGCATATTTACAATAAAGTGGCAAAGCGTGTCATTAAGCCACGAAGGGTAACGACAAGCTTTGTCACTTTAGAAACCCAGGGCTGCATCATATTTACTACAATATGGTGCAGCCGTGCCTTCCCCTGCGCTGGCGCTACACTTAGCAGCCTAGCGCCAATGCAGGCACCCTTGCACCATGATGCAAGGGTGCCTGTGTTGAGGGGGAGATTGCTTATGCGCAGGAAGGTCCCCCTTCCTGCACATAAACAATCTCTAAATGCAGTTTTGTAACTTCAATATGTGCTGCTTAATGCAACATGCATAAAAGTGAAAAACTGCATTTTTTTTTAAATTATTGTTTATGTGTAGGAAGGGAGACCTTCCTGCACATAAACAATCACAGGCAGTTTGCTGTTTCTATGTGTGCTGCATAAGGCAGCACGCAAGGAAACATCAAAAACGAGAAGAAATAAATAAAGTATTTCTCCTCATTTGGCCTGTTTAAGACCAGGATTTCCCTGGTCTTAATTTTGGCGCTGCCCCCTATTTACGCTGCCCTCGTAAATAGGGGGCAGCATCGAAATCAATGGGTGTTGCAGTGAAACGCCCACCGCAACACCCATTGCTCTCCCCTTTCACGCAAAATACAGTGTGAAAGGGTGCCTTATTTACTAGGCAGTGCTAAGCCACATTAAGTGGCTTAACGCTGCCTTGTAAATAAGGCGTGGCCCCTATCGCCATCACAACATCACTAAAAGTGCTGGTAGTGGCGATAGAGGCTTGCAAATATGCCCCTTTGTGTGGCTGCATTCTGAATGTGCATAGACCTCACCAGGAGGCCCAAGCATACTGCTCTGCGAAAGCTAATGAGTACACGCAAGAACTAACCACCATTACCAGTTGCATGACATCCATTAACAAGTAAGCTGCACTAATGCTACAGCAACCAGAAGGGCTGCTGGATCCTCCTTCCCTTGAATATTCTGCAAGTTATTTAACCCCTTCGACGCGCATGACGGAACGGTTCCGTCATGCACGTCGGTTGGGCTGTGCTTATGACGGAACCGTTCCGTCATGGCCCCGCCCGCGCACGGAATCTTCAGCGTGGCGCGGAAATCCGCGCCGCGCTGAAGAGGTTAAAGGCGATGTGTAACAACCCAACTGAACTGTGTGTAAACTTTATGGCAGAGAGGATTTAACCCACTCCAAGGTGCAGTTTCTAACATGGAAATCTGTTGAATGCTTTTGAAAGATCTGGTGCTCAATGGTGTTGAATGCTGCTGCTAGATCTAGCAATATAAGGTCAAGGACAACGCCTCTTGTCTGTGATTGGTCACAGGTTGTCATAGGCAAACACCTTTCATGCGTATGTGCCATGACATAGTCCTGTCTCATGTATTGCTGTCGTGTTGGACCGGGTGTGGCACCCATAGTGCTACCCTCATAGAGGTGGAAAACTACCTCCGTCACCAGGAGTTAAGCAGAACAAGTTTGGTGGTGGTAGCATATCATGTAGTGATCCGGTGGAGTGAACCTGTCCCTGGAGTGAGGCCTACAGGCTCACTCACTTTTAAAGTTCCGCTGCTGTGCTCTTAACTCACCCATGGTCTACATCAGTTTGGTGGTGTGAAATGTTTCACAGCACAGAGGTGGTGTAACTATGCTGGGTGTATGTGTACCTGGGAAGGGTACAATACAGGGATAATGCAGTACTGAGCAGTGCATGCATTGTGAAAGCATGTGCTGAATGTATATGTGCGTATGAGTGGTACAGTACTTGAATATAGTGTTGTGCAGTAGGTGCAGGATAAATGCATGTACTATGTGTATTTTTATCTGGGAGTGATACAATACATAAAGGGTGCAGTGCATATGCTGGATGTATGTATGCCTATTAGAAGTACAGTATATGAAAAATGCAGTGCTCAGAATTGTGTACATATTAAATGCATATGCCGGATGTATATGTGCCTATGGGTGGTACAGTACATGGAGGATACAGTACTGTGCACTGCATATATGCTATATACATGCACTGGGTGTATGTATGCCTGTGCATGGTGCAATACATGGAGCAGCCCAGGTATCATTTGGAAGATCCAGCCTGCATGGTGAAACATGGAGAGGAGGTAGAAATATTCCCCAGACAGATTTTTGTATTGCTGTATTCCTGTAAGCTGGGTGGGGCACACACTTGGGAAGGAAGAGCGAGGCTTCCCTTGTACACTTAATCGGGAACTCTTTGACTCAGTGAGAAGTCACAAGAAAGGGGCTTGGGCACATCTCAGGCAGGAGATATCTTTGATAAGAGAATCATAAAGAGTAGGGTTGGGTTTCCTGGGCTAACCTTTTGATGAACATATCACTGTGGATGACATCCACGTGTGACTAGTCACTCTCACAATCCATGTTGGGGAACTGTCAGCTTTGAAGACATTCCTGATTTGACAGATTACTTTTCAAGTGGAAGAGGGAGCAGAGGAGTCGACCCCCGTATGCCAGGAGAGGGCTGCGCTGAATTGAGCTGTGTGACGTCCTTTGCGGATTGGGCTGAGGCCCATGCATAGTACCGACTCTATGTTCCAGGAGAGGTTGCTGTGGAAAAAGTTCCATTTGTTAAGGGCCAAAGCCTTGTGCAGTAGCAGGCGGTGATCCCTTATACCAGGAGAGACCCTTGTGAGGAATTTCACTGTGCTGATCCTTCCGGAGCCTGTGGACTGTACGTTGCGGTGCCCTTTTATTTGTCACCAGAAGCACCAAGGACTGCGACCTGTTCTGCCCCCCGTCGGAGAAGTAAGGACATCGTGGAGCACCAGCTCACCTTCACCCAGGCAAGAGACCTAAGATAGGATCATCGCAGCCTCCCTACACTGGGAGATGAACTAAACACTTCCTCCGGAGGATGAGCTGTAGAAAACCTCCAGTCATTTCAGGAGCGCGACAGCGAGTGAGAGACTGTCCCAGCTGAGTGCAGCTGCCTGGGCCACATGTGGCTGACTCTCCTGAACTCAGAGGCAGCCTTTTCGAGCATCCGCAGATGGGGCACACTCAGAAGCTCAGAATACTTCACACATGTTGGTGTGAATAAGAATGGTTTTGGGCCTGCCAGCCAGAGGGGAAGTTACTGCTAAATTAGTGTGGTGGAGCTGAAACACTATTGACTTTAAGTTATAGTCGTAGTGGAATCTTGAGACTCGGATTACTATTGGGACATACTTTGGATGTTACCAATAGTGAAGAGGGAATAAAAGTGAGTGCAGCAGGGAACTGCCAAAGAAATGCTAGAGCCTCGACCTCAGGGAAGGACTGTGTAATTGTTTGTGCATGTCGTATTTTTCTTTTGTGCGGCTAATAGAAATAAAATGCTTCTCTTTTTTCATAAAAGAGAGTATTTGGCTGGACAATGATTTATTGCTGCTGCATGCATTTTCAGTTGTGAGCCTCTTTTTACTATCCTATATCCATCCTCCCTCTCGAAGGGGTCCTTGGACTACTCGAACCACGACATCCTGAAATCAAGCTCAAAAGGGGTACTTGGCCCAGTTTCTCAGAATCCAGAGTAGGTTGGACCCCAGGACATCAGGATTAAAAGACATCAATCTCCACATTTGGGCCAAGTAGCCTCTGTGTTTCCTGTGGCTCTCTGAAAGGGATTCTGACTAGATATCTATATATCTATATATATATATATATATATATATATATATATAGATATATAGATATATATATATATATATCTATATATCTATATATATATATATATATATATATATATATATTATCTACTGGCGGTCGCCAGTAGATAGTTATAGTTAGGACCGTGTTTCCATAGGAAATCTCAAAGTTCTATTTTGAATAACTTTGGCGCCGGTTGACGAATCCTCGCGAACTTTTCAAAACTAATGGGGCGCTCCGTTCAGCTCCTACCCTGAAAGTCTCGGGGTGATTCGTCAAGCGGGGGCCGAGAAAAAAGGGGGGTCCCAAAACGCGTTTTCCCCATGCATTTTTCCATAGGACCTTTAGACGCAGCTACAGCCCGAACGGCTGAACAGAATTACTTGAAATTTGGCAGAGAGGTAGCCATAAGGTCAAGGAAGTGCCTTTTGCAGGTCTGGTGTAAATCTGTTCAGTATTTCCTGAGAAAATAGCATTTAAAAGCATATCAATATCTAAACGCGCGCAGGGTGCGCGCACCGTGCGCGCACCGTGCAAGCACCCTAACGTGCGCGAGCGTAATTCTCATTGGTGGTTACATGTTAGTCAACGTTCGAATCGGTCGAAATCAGGAAGTGTCAGCCACCATTTTGTTTGTTTTCAGTGCGAGAGTGAAAAAGGAAGGTGGCGAACGTGAAAAGGGGGCAGAGTAGAGAGTTCCTGACCCCCTAGCCTTTGTCAGGGGGTCCCTGAAGGACCCCGAAGGCAGAACATTTTTTTTTATTTATTTTTCTAAATCGCGGGGGTGCACGCACCATGCGCGCACGGTGAAAAAACCCCCCAAAAAATATATATATATATTGGGTTTTTTTTAAATCGCGGGGGTGCGCGCACCGTGTGCGCACCGTGAAAACCAAAAAAAATAAAAATAAAAATTTTAATACGTAGTTTATTGTAAAATAAATATATAAAAAAATAATAATACATAAATAAATTAGCATTTAAAAAACCGTACAAATTCACTGAAAAAACCATAGGTTTCACACACATTATAGTTAGGAATTAGCATTTAAAAAACCTTGCACATTCACTTAAAAAACCATAGGTTTCACACATGTTATAGTTAGGTGGATATTTTACTCGTAAAAAACCAATGAAATTCCCCCGTTATAGTTAGTTCAGATAACTATAACTCGCGCGACCGCCACTCTATCACAAGGATGATGTCATCGGTGATGTCATGAGTGATGCCACTGACCATGTCATGAGTGATGTAATATGTGACGTCATGAGCAGTGGATTGCGGGTGCGTGAGTTATAGTTATCTGAACTAACTATAACGGGGGAATTTCATTGTTTTTTTATGAGTGAAATATCCACCTAACTATAACATGTGTGAAACCTATGGTTTTTTAAGTGAATATATATATATATATATATATTGCTGCCAGTAGGTAGTTATAGTTAGGACCTAGTTTCCATAGATTTTTTGTTTTGCCAATAACTTTGCCTCCGCTTGACAAAGATTAACAAAATTTTCAAAACTTTTTCTTTTTTGGTGCAGCTTCTGTGTTGGAAGTTTTGGTGTGATCCGTCAAGCAGGAGTTGAGAAAAAAGGGGGATCCCAAAACGCATTTTCCTATAGTGGTTTTGAACACAACTACAGCCCGAGCCGCTGAACAGAATTACACCAAATTTGGCAGAAAGTTAGATGTTGGTCCATAAAGCGTGCTTTTTGTGATTTAGTGTAAATCCGTTAAGCAGTTTTGGAGATATTTAAAGAAAAAATATAGATATCTGGAGACGTGGTTCCTTGCAGTGAACTCGCTGATCCTACTGAAATTTGATTGGCTGCCAACACTTCAACCAGGACGTGTTGGCAGCCATCTTGGGACTTGGCTTGAAGCTAAGTCCCAATAAGAAATGTAAAAAAGAAAGAAAAGGGGGCTGGGTAGGAATACCCTGAACCCCCAGATATGGAGGGGAAGTCCCACATGGGACCCCTCCCTGGGTTAAAAGCATTTTTTTAATTCGATTTTTCCGCCAATTCACGGGTGGACTGCGGATCTGCTGGAAAATTGAGAAAAAATATATGCTGGCTCCTGCTCATCTTTTTTCACGAAGCCCCTGGGTGGGCCAAATCCTATGGGGCCCTACTTCTAGGGCCCGATTCACAGAACTAACTTAAGACTAAATCCTAAACTTAGTACCAATCTGGTATTCACAGAATGCACCTAGTACTTCTGGTATTCACAGAATGAACTTACTACTTTTGCGATTCACAAAATGAACTTAGGACTTTTGCTATTCACAGAATCCATTTACGACCACTAAACTTACGTCCGCACCCGGGCCGGATTTTCCGCCCCCGGAGCGGAGTTTCCGGGCCCGGAGCGGGAAGTCCGCATGCGGGCCGGAAAGTCCGCTCCGAAGGCGGAATACCCGCTCTCGGGCCGGAAACTCCGCTCTCGGGCCGGAAATTCCGCTCTCGGGCCGGAACATCATTACTGTTGCCATTGATCATTTGAGCCAAGGGGAAACACCTGTTCAAGTCCCTACCATCCCCCACCTTGCATCAGCTGACGCACTCCAGCCAATCCCAGCCAACATCTCAAGTTAGCCATCATGTTGCTAGTGCCTACCATCCCCCACCATGATCCAGCTGAAGCCAATTAACACAGATTGACCAGCAGCAAAAAACATTTAAAAGCAGCACACAGTGAAGGCACCGGTTTGGCCACACGCAGTTTGTATTTCCAAGCAGAGACCGGCCAAGAAAATGGAGCTCATGAAGAGAAAGAGGAACTTTACAGCAGAGGAGACCACCATGCTTGTGGAGTTCATTGTGAGGCACCATAAACGCCTCTATGGACTCCCACCCTACTGCACCAGTGGGAGCCAGAAGGCAGCCCTGTGGCAGCAATTAGCCACTGCTGTCACAGCATTGGGGGAGGACAGGCGCACTGTGCAGGACGTCAAAAAGAAATGGCAGAATGAGCGGCTGAGGGTAAAGGATAAATACTCCAGGATGGAATTACAACAGATCCTCCCAGCCGCACACTCTGGACCACGCATCCGCCTCACCACACAGGAGGAGGACATCCTGACGACCATACACCCCCACTTGGTCCATGGGCTGCCTGTCAGTGACGTCCGCTACGTGGTACCAGGTAAGTGGGATGAAAAGTGAAAGTGCATGAATAGAAGGTCTGTGTTGCACTGTCAGTGTGAATAAGGAAGTAGTCCAAAGTGTATTAATTAATCCGTAAGTCACAGACTCCTGTGTCACCCTCTGTATGTAGCACTACAAGTCCCACAATCCTTAGGGATGGAAATGGCAAATCCCTCCTCCACTCCTGAAAACATGGCCACTGTCCAGTTGCATTAATACACCAGCATGCTAAGTAGCAATTGCCAAATTACAGCAGAGATGCCCCAGTAACAATGCCACACCCAATCCAACTCTTGTGCAACCGCGGATGCGTCACATTGACAATGCGGTGCACTGTGGCGCTGGGATAGACAGATGGGTGTCGCAACTGATGGCATCAGGGGGATGCTCTGCTGGAGTAGTGTCGCAAGTGTGACGCAACTCCAACTATGTCCATGGACCGCCTACACCTAACGCTCAGGGCAACTCATTACAGGTGCCTCAAGCTGGTTTAAGTTTGCATGGCAACACCCTATGAAAAGTGACTACGTGAAATGCCGTCAATTACAATGCATCACTTGTACGAGGCATAACCAAATAAACACACACCCTGCCAAATCACAGCTGATGCATGTTTAATGTTGCGCAGGCCCGCACACCGTGAGGCATCAACATAGATGCATAACATTGGGAATAAGTCTGAAGCCCGAATTTTCATCTCTACTGCTGTACTCAGAATCTTAATCTCAGCAGCTTGGAAAGATACACAGGCCCCAACATTTCAAATGTGGTTATCCAGATTTCTAGGTATACATAATGTGGAGGCGGCTCTGTATCAACTTAAGGGGAAAAAATCAAGAGAATTGGGGTTGAAGATTTGGGCACCAGTGGCTGCCTGGCGCACTAGTAGATTGTCATAATCTTACTGATTTTCAGAATATAGCTACGTCTGTCTTCTAATATTTATATCTTCATTAGCTATACGTTCCTTCTCGCTCTCTTTCTTCCTCTGATTGTGGCAGATGGCTCTTTGTTTTACTATATGTATCTTAACTTCAATATCAACATCGACGCCACATCATTCTATGATTTACAACCTCCAATCTCAATTAGACACTAGAAATGTAATTCGTCAACCGACTTCTACATGCCTTGTTCTTGCTTTATCCATATTTTTTTTTTGGCTATTTTTGTAATTTGCTTATACCTCATTCAGCTTTCTTATTTAGTCAAAATGTATTCATATTGTATTGCTATAGTGTAACATGAATCCTCAATAAAAATTTTAAAAAAACGAAAAAAGAAAAAAGGGAATAAGTCCAAATGTGTCACCTGTATTACCCCACCGCTGTGACACAGAAGTGACGCAACTGCCGTGTTAATGTATTACAAGGGGCGTGGAAACATGCCACTAAATCTCTATGAAGTAAATCACCCCGTGCAAGCTGAAAGCACAAAGCAGAAGGTGAGAGAACCATCTGGTCCAAAAGTCAGACACCTATTCTGTTGTACATTTCCCACCCTGCCACGCCACTACGACCCCAATGCACCACTGCTCCTACCTGCCCAGTCAGCAGCAGTACTGCAAAACACTGTTAGCATGCAGAAGAAATGGGGAAATCACAGAAATGTTCCACCAGCACATATTCCAGTTGTTTAGTTTTCTCTCTTCTCACCCATTGACACATTCAGCCAGAGCACAGACAACTGCCGTAGCGGAGGTCCCTGCATCTACTGGGAGGCATCGCCACCGTACACCCTCACCGACTGGTAAGTCAAAGTGGCCAGGAGATGGTCAAAATGCATACATTGCCAGGAGTGACCGAGGGACATGTAGTGCCCACATATGAAAGTCAACCAGAGATGTACAAATCGCTGCATTACTATTGGAGTAGTCAATGGACATCCACCTTTAGATAATTATAATTGTGAACAGCTGAAGACAATATATTACATGTCTTGGCTCATCAAACCTTCGTAATTGCGGAACATGACATGTTTTACAGCAACAGGCCCAGACCTGGGAATCCAATCCTGTTATCGAGTGCCACAACTACTCAAAAGGGTGTCCCCACTATGTTGTAATGGTGTCTGTAGACGTAAGCAATCAAAGTAATTGACTGAAATATGGCAATGATGAACAAGTTAGATCCCAGGGTCATTAGTATTGACAATGCATACACTGTCCAACTTTGAATGTTTCCAATATAGATGAAATGCCCAGTCCACACAGCTGGTCATGTACCACTTACATTGTCTGGCTTCTGTGTTGGCCATCAACAAAACACGATAGTGGACCGCACATCAGGATCCGTAGACATGTCATTGTGATATAGGTTGCATCCAGGTAGTGGGCCCATTCGAAGTAATGTGGGAGCAATCATGATATTACGTATAACACACTAATGCAACGCTGGTGCCCACAACTGCTTGTGCTCATCCTTTGTGCCAGAAATCTAGTGCATCACACGTGGCTGCAGGAATGTTAAGTAGCAAAACACACTTATCATTGTAGGTACAACGAGGTCCTCCCAGAATCAAAGACACATACTGACTTCTGCTACAAGGTTGGATGTGACATCTGTTCAGGGCCCACACACTGTTCCGGTGCTGGGCCAAGGGAGGGGAACCCAAGAATATATCAGGCTGACTGCTCAAGAAATGTGCCTTTCACGTCCGCCGTATGTTGCATGTGTATTACAACACTGTTGTCCTGCATCACAATATGCTCACATATGGCATTTGAACCCATGCAAGATCAGACCCTGGTGGCTAATGAAAGGATGACACAAAATGTATGCCAAGTGAGTGCAGAATGGACATTCAATAGTACCATGAGTCACATGAAGTGACCAAAACACAACCGGCTTGCAATTCAATGATAGGAAACACCACGATGATATTGCATGGCTGAGGCCAACACTTATGCCAGTAGTGTACCTTTGAGATGAATGTAGGGGCTGCTAAGGTGAATCTTCATGTAGTTACACCTGCTAAATGACTAGGCTGAAGAGCAACACGCTAATCCAGTGCAGGCAGAAGGCATCAAAGCCTTTCAGCCTATCCGCAATGTTACATTCTGCTTGCCTCCTCTCCTACTGTATTCACATGTATAGGTTAGTGTTTGACAAAAGAGGTTTGGATGTCTGCTGTACAAGACACCAATCGTCGTCAGCTAAGTAGTACCATGATCTGGGAAATAGAGTACGCAAAGAGAGGACACTCAAAGGACGGACGTAAGACATCTGTGTTCTCTCATACAAATATGTGTGACTTCATGCGTGGGGAAGCACAAATGAGCAACATCATGTCCCTGACAATTGTAAATCTCACACATGAAACCCTTTCTGACTTGACAACAAACAACATGAGACTCTGGAAATATGTAAGTCTGAATGGCAAAGGTGATAGCAGTGTAATGGGGAGGAATCGGGGTCATTTATCCCTTCCTATCAGTAATCTTCTCATACATGTGTGTCTGTTGATGTGTCATCTGATTGATGTCACTGCTGTGTGGAGGGAACGGCTGGCAACTGCTGCATGTGAGCAGGTGCCTAAATGTAAAGTTCAGGAGCTAAACATGCTGCACATAGTCCTGGATTACCCACAAATGGTCTTTGAGAATGACATGTTGGCTCCGAACTACCATCTGTTGTTGCAAAATATAGACCTGTATGTCTTATCACAGATGCTGACCGGATTACACCCCAGCAGCATGCACCATCCCGGGGACTGTATGACATCCAACCCTCGCGCAGCCGTCCTTCAGGTAATTCTAGCATGAGGTGTCTGTTGATGTGTCATCTGATTGATGTCACTGCTGTGTGGAGGGAACGGCTGGCACCTGCTGCATGTGAGCAGGTGCCCAAATGTAAAGATCAGGAGCTAAACATGCTGCACATAGTTCTGGATTACCCACAAATGGTCATTGAGAATGACATGTTGGCTCAGGGCTACCATCTCTTGTTGCAAAATATAGACCTGTATGTCTTATCACAGATGCTGACCGGATTACACCCCAGCAGCATGCACCATCCTGGGGACTGTATGACATCCAACCCTCGCGCAGCCGTCCTTCAGGTAATTCTAGCATGAGGTGTCTGTTGATGTGTCATCTGATTGATGTCACTGCTGTGTGGAGGGAACGGCTGGCAACTGCTGCATGTGAGCAGGTGCCTAAATGTAAAGTTCAGGAGCTAAACATGCTGCACATCGTTCTGGATTACCCACAAATGGTCATTGAGAATGACATGTTGGCTCAGAGCTACCATCTCTTGTTGCAAAATATAGACCTGTATGTCTTATCACAGCTGCTGACCGGATTCCACCCCAGCAGCATGCACCATCCCGGGGACTGTATGACATCCAACCCTCGCGCAGCCGTCCTTCAGGTAATTCTAGCATGAGGTGTCTGTTGATGTGTCATCTGATTGATGTCACTGCTGTGTGGAGGGAACGGCTGGCAACTGCTGCATGTGAGCAGGTGCCCAAATGTAAAGTTCAGGAGCTAAACATGCTGCGCATCGTTCTGGATTACCCACAAATGGTCATTGAGAATGACATGTTGGCTCAGAGCTACCATCTCTTGTTGCAAAATATAGACCTGTATGTCTTATCACAGCTGCTGACCGGATTCCACCCCAGCAGCATGCACCATCCCGGGGACTGTATGACATCCAACCCTCGCGCGGCCGTCCTTCAGGTAATTCTAGCATGAGGTGTCTGTTGATGTGTCATCTGATTGATGTCACTGCTGTGTGGAGGGAACGGCTGGCAACTGCTGCATGTGAGCAGGTGCCTAAATGTAAAGTTCAGGAGCTAAACATGCTGCACATCGTTCTGGATTACCCACAAATGGTCATTGAGAATGACATGTTGGCTCAGAGCTACCATCTCTTGTTGCAAAATATAGACCTGTATGTCTTATCACAGCTGCTGACTGGATTCCACCCCAGCTGCATGCACCATCCCGGGGACTGTATGACATCCAACCCTCGCTCAGCCGTCCTCCAGGTAATTCTAGCATGAGGTGTGTCACTGGCTTCGACTCCAAAGCCATGACAGAGATCCTGATTCCCCTCTGCATGTAATCAGCAGTTGTGTACAAAGTGAAATACAAATCAGGAGTGTCATGTGCCTGTCTGACAATTGGTGATGCAGATAATTGAGAATGTTGTCACTTCCCTCTACAGCTGCTGGTTCAGGGACAGCTAGGCCCGTGAGGAGACAGTTCCAGCAGGTGACACTAGGGGGGAACACCAAGGGACAGAGAGTTGTGGCTGGAGCTGGTGAGTTTGCCTGTATCTGTGTAACACCTCAGTGCTATGGTGTGAGCTGTCATTTGTGGTGGTACCCTACACAGGTCACATGATCCTCATCTGTTGATGCAAAGTACAGTTGATACAAACCCTTGTTTTGCACCACATGTCATACAAGGTCAATCCCTAATACGGTTGCAACCTCTGTTCCAGGGGATGCTGATGACGAGGATGACAGGCCTATGACCAGTGCGGGCCGACGTGGAATCAGAGGGGAGAATCCCCTGATCCTCCAAGCTGTCATGTCGGCTGCAAGCACTGCTCAGGAGGAGGAGGAAGAATATCCTGAGGACCTCTGCTTGGTGGATGATGAGGACTACATGTCTGACGATGAAGATGGCAATGCGCGATATCGTGCCAGACTGGCTAAATCGGTCAGGGCATCAACTCCTCTGCCAAGCAACGTCCCTCCGCCTCCTCCCAGGCATACCATGGCCTGTCCCCAGACTCGAGCAAACCAGCCACAGCACACACGCATCACAACACAGACATCACTCCCTCACAGTCCTCACGTCCAGGACCAACATGGTGGTTCCCCTACCCACTCTTCCCTAGACAGTGTATCCCTGCCAGCCTCTCCACCATCTGGGGGTAGTACCAGCCCTGTTGTGCTGCTGGAATCCCCTGGGCACCATTCACCTGCCCACAGGCTCCCACCTCCCACCCCACCCCCTGCCGTAGGACCTGCACATCCCATCCATGGCAGACAGCTGCAGAGAGGGCCTGCACCTGGCTGTGATGACCAGTGGGAGCAGGACTTCTTCCAACAGCAGAGCGATGTGAGGCAGGACATTAGTGCCATAGGGGCTACCCTGTCCACCATGTCGGACTCCCTGCAGGACATGGTCCACTTCCCTCAGGCGGTGGAGAGGCTGAGCCAAGTGTTGGATAGGATGGATAGGACTTGGCAGGACATGTCCAGAAATATGCGAGACATGCTATCCATCCAGAGGGAAGAGAGTGCAAGACACCATGCCTTGGCCATGAAGATGATGGAGGGCATTTTGAGAGTGAGCCAACCTTTCCCTTCACGGTCAACGCAGGGAGGGGAGCCATCATATCTGCCCACAGGACAGCACATCCCCACACCTGTACCAACTGCACACCAACACAGCGAAGGGAGACATCCACACCAGCGGGCTGAACTGGCACTCCCAACACCACCCCCTGTACAGTCACTCCCGTCACCTGCACAACCATCCCCACCTGTACAGTCACTCCCGCCACCTGCACAACCATCCCCACCTGTACAGTCACTCCCGCCACCTGCACAACCACCACCACCACCACCTGTACAGTCACACCCGCCACCTGCACAACCACCACCACCACCACCTGTACAGTCACACCCGCCACCTGCACAACCACCACCAACACCACCTGTACAGTCACACCCGCCACCTGCACAACCACCACCACCACCACCTGTACAGTCACACCCGCCACCTGCACAACCACCACCAACACCACCTGTACAGTCACACCCGCCACCTGCACAACCACCACCACCACCACCTGTACAGTCACACCCGTCACCTGCACAACCACCACCACCACCTGTACAGCCATCAAGTGTGCAAACACCATCTGCCACAGCACATGTGGATGACCCTGGACAGTCCCTTGGACAGTACCCACCTCCACGTAGGCGGCGAGCCAGACCTGAGCACTCGGAGCGGTCATCCCCCCCCAAATTGCGGCGTCGCACTCACCAGTGACAGGAACCCGGGACAATGTGATCACGTGTTTGTGTGTGCACCAAATAAACACCTACCAAAACTAATCATCTGTTGTGTATCATGTCCTGTGTAACGTTGCAGGTGGCCTGGAGATGTGAGAAGGTATCTAGGTGACTAGGTTTGGCCTCACCTAAATCAAGCCCTGTCCAACCTAGTCAACAACTCTGTGAAGAGCTAGCCAACTTTTTCTTGTCTAAAGTTGAACGCATTTTTGAGCCATTTAACAAGGGATCTAATGACACTTTGGGGTTGTGGACAGAACTCTCAGGGTCTGAGCTTGCTGCCAGCTCAACTTTCGATAAATTTCGGACCATCCCCTTTTTAGATATTCAAACTGGCATGAGGGAAATTAACTCTGGCTCCCCTTTTGATCCCTGCCCCAGCAGAGTGGCAAAACTTGCATCTGTTCCGATTGGAACGAAGCTTACGAGCATTTTTAACCTTATGTTCGAAACCGGTCGATTCCCGAAGCAATGGAAGCTTGCTTCCATCCTACCTCTTCTAAAAAAAACCAACCTGCCTCCAGATGACCCCAATAGCTTCCGACCGATCGCCAGACTCCCCTTTCCGGCCAAATTGGTTGAAAAATCCATGAATAAACAACTGAGTCTCTTCCTAGCCGAAACTCAAGCATTTGACCCCACACAATACGGTTTTAGGCCAGGTCACAGTACTGAATCTGCCTTGATCAAAGCAACGGAAGAAATTAGAGAGGCGGTGGACCAGGGAGGGAAAGCAGCGCTGATCCTGCTTGACCTGTCGGCAGCGTTTGACACCGTCCACCACTCTATTCTTCTGAATCGCCTAAAAACGTGCGGAATAGTCGGAAAAGCATGGGACCTCATTAGATCTTTTCTCACAGATAGAGAACAAGTGGTTACCTTGGGGGAGTTCCATTCTAGACCTTTTGCCACACCTTGTGGCGTCCCTCAGGGGTCTTCACTTAGCCCCACGCTCTTTAATATTTACGTGAGTGCTCTGGCCCCGGTGATCAGTGCGTTTGGATTTGGAATTACTTCCTATGCAGATGACACCCAAATTGTGGTTTCTCTGACACCTGAGGGCGAGTTAGACACGGTGAAGCGCTTACAGGACTGTATGCTAGCAGTGGGGAGCTGGATGGCGAAGAATTGTCTCAAACTAAATTCAGATAAAACTGAGGTTATTCTGTTCGGAAATGTTACCAACTTCTGGACCCCTTCCTGCTGGCCGGATTCACTTGGCACGCTTCCACTCCCGGTCGTCAAAGCAAAAAACCTTGGCATAATCCTGGACGACAAACTGACCTTTGACTCTCATATTAAAGAGGTGACGTCCAAAACCATGTATACCATTAGGATGCTGAGGAAAGTGCTACCCCTACTTCCATCGGACAGTAGACACACAGTGGTCAGGGGGCTGGTACTGGCCAGACTGGATTACTGTAACGGTCTGTATTTAAATGCGCAAAGTAGAGCATTGAACAAGCTTCAAATTTTACAGAATGCTGCTGTCCGCCTCCTCACGGGCGCTTCTCGGTTCGCCTCGGCGTCCGCAGGAAGAAAAAGTCTGCACTGGTTACCAGTCAATAGCCGCATCCAGTTCAAGGCCTTGACCCTGACCTTTAAGGCTCTGCATGGCTTAGGCCCAGATTTCCTGAAGAATAGAATACACTGGTATATGCCAGGCAGAAACCTACGCTCCAAAGAAGCAAATTTGGCAAAGGTTCCGCGAATTAAGAAAGCTCGTTGGGGAGGCAGAAGTTTTGTCTACGGGGCCGCCAAGGCATGGAACGAACTTCCTCTGTACCTTAGGTCGGCAACGGATCTGCTGTCTTTCAGAAGGGAACTTAAGACGTGGCTGTTCCGTAATGAATAACTCTGATTTCCTCCACCATCTGCCTTGACTCAGCCTTCCTAGGATCTGCTAGACAGCGCCAGGACGCCTCCGGGTAATTGTCGCGCTATATAAAAACCAATAACATAACATAACATAACATATGTGTGTGTGTGACACAGTTACAAGTGTGACCCATCGTTGCAACCAGCCATTATGTGCATAGCAGATGACCCACCAAATATGTGTCCATATTCAGAACCAGACATTCAGAATGAAGTTAAACAAGTGGAAGTTATGAGTATTCCAAATTGTATTTTGAGAAGGTACATAAGAACAACCGTCCGTTTGGAAGGGAGAAAGGAAAACAAATGAAGATCTTAATGCAGAGGGAGATGGGAACCTGGATTGGGGTGGGGCAAAAAAAATATAACACGTCAGGGAGCGTCAGGGAAAACAGTCTATTTACAAGGGGAAAATGAAATAGTTGTTCACGTCTAAAGTCAAGTGTCCTTCTGGTCATCCTCTAGGACCACAATGTCCAGATCCTCAGAGTCCGATGCAGGCACACGTCTGGCGGGTGCAGGAACAGGCACCACTTGGGTTCGTGCCACACGAGGAGTACGGGGGGAAACAGTGTGGGGCAATGGACAGGGGGAGACATTGACAGTGGTATGGGAAGGGATTGGGGAGACAACAGACGACATGGCTGCGGGCAGTGAATTGATGGCGGTGGTGAGGGTGGCCATACATCGGAGCATGTCCTCTCGCATCATGCGTACCTCCATACACACTTGTAGCGCGATGCGAGCGGACATGTCTGGCTGACCCTCACACATCCACATCAGGTCCACTGGCACAGCCACAGGAGGAACAACACCGGGAGGGGCCTGGGGGGAAGAGGAGGGATGTGGTGCCTGAGGTCCGGAGCCAATGATGTTGGGGAGCTGGCGGCTACGATGAGGGGGACTGGTTGCAGGGGATGCAGCTGGGTCCCCTGATGGAATGGGGAACTCTAGAGGTAGGGAGGGGCTGATGGCAGGCCCAGATTGTTTGTTGGCCTGCCCCGAGGACACCTTTTCAGGGACCACAGGTGAAGAATCCTGAGGAGAGTTGCTCTCCAACACCTCATGGTCCGAGGTGTCGTGTTCACCCCCCCCCCATTCAATGTCTGCAGCCTCCACCCGGGATGTGGCACCAGCATCAGGGTGTCCCTTGTCAGTCTGGGTGGGTGCAATCCCCTTGCCTCTTGATGTTGAGGGTCCCTCCTCATCCTCCTCTTCCTCGCTGGTGGAAAGTGGGTGTAGCCGCCGCCGCACTGGTGGCCTCTTGCTCCGGACCAGGTCCTGCTGCCCTTCTGTTCCGCCAGCTGTGCCTGCTGAAATGTAAGCAAAATCCGAATGTTATGTTTGTGTCATGCAGGACGAGACACATTCATAGGATCCAAGGTCAGACTTATTTTCCTCCGATCACACTCAATAGTTGTCAGTGTCTATGAGCTGACATTACGTGTATGTTCACCGTCAGTTCCTGGATTGAGTCTGACATGGCCATCTCACGTGGATGTGTGTGGCTTACACGACTGTATTGGCCAACCCTCAACCTGGCATTCTGGGGATCTGTGTGTCCTGCCACAGCTACATGTGCAGGTTCCACAAGCAGTCCACCAATGGAGAACATGAAGTCCCGAATCTCAGATTATGGCCATTCATAGGGAGTCGCAGCTGTTGAAGGTCTGGACAAGTGTCATCTGCTTTGTAGCATTGTATGGGACACGACAATTGGCGAATGTGGGTCACACATGCACTGAGGCTCTGGCCTATTTCTGTAGCTAAATTGTGAGTCTAGCCTTTGGCTGTCCCCACACATGTACTGACAATCCAGTGGCACATATTGGCTTTGGTGACTGATATGGTAATGCTGTACACCGCTGAACACTGGGGGAATTTAGTGACAGCTACCTGTACATGTGAAATGTGAAACAGGCCACTGAGGCTGAGCCGTCTGTCAGTGAACACCCCTTGTAAATTTAGAAGCGCTTAAGAGTGATGAAAGGATGTCAAAGTCTGTCTTGACTCCATGCCACATGATGTTTTGTCACAATTGGAACCCACACTCTAAAAATGCTATGCAAGTCATAGCATCCAATGCCCTTTGGCCTGCCATGCGCACACAGGACAGTGTCTGTACCATTGCTCATCCAATGCACACATGATTTCCTAGTGCCAATTGTAGTGGTGCGGGAAGAGCTGATTTCAGTCCAAATGCACAAATATGGCTCATTTAGCCAGTTGTCATGGCGAGACTCCAACTCCCAAAATGCACTCTGCCCTGTACAGTCCATATGCCACAGTGTGCCTTTTTAAGCTTGGTTACTGCTGCATGGACACGGAATCTGTGAATGGAGGCATCGGACACACAATGGTACAGCACTGTTTCACTCACATCATACTCCCAGACACATTTAGCATATGATGCACTTACCATGTCCCTGCTGCTCATGCTCCTCCAGCTGAGCATGGAGGGTCGGCCAAGCTGATCGCAGGACCCTCCTGTACAGTGGGGATAGGCGAGGACGATGCACATGGTGCTGGGAAGACTGACCCACCAGCTCCTCAGCCTTGTGCCGGGCCCACCGTTTTAGGTCCTCCCAGCGCTTGCGGCATGCCCTCGCACTCCTGGTGTGGACTCCCACTGCACTGCAGCGCTCGGCGATGTTGGCCCACAGCCTGGCCCGGGCTGCATTGCTCAGCTGGTGTTCAGGGTCCCCATATAGCTGAGAAAATTTGGCCAGCACCCCCTCAGCCAAGATGTCCAACTCACTTTCAGTGAAAGGGGGTGCCTTCTCTTCGTAACCCTCAGCCATTATGGGGATAATAAGAAGGATGAGAGCAGCAGGATGTCAGAGGATCTGTCTGTGATAGAGGATGACTCAGAATGAACACAAAATGGCAGCAAACTATTTCCTGTGATGTATTTCCTGCCTCCCACTTCCTGTAAAACATTTCCTGAATGAAATTATGTGTTCCGGGTCATTTTCGGAGTTTACGGCCCGTAAACGCAGTTTCCGGTTCCGGAGCGGGAGGTCCGCACACGGGCCGTACGCTCCGTAATCGGCGTTTCCGCACACGGGCCGTACGCTCCGTAATCGGAGCTTCCGCTTTTTGGCCGCAAATTCCGAAAATGACCCGGAACACATTCTTCCATACAGGAAATGTTTGACAGGGAGTGGGAGGCAGCAAATACATCACAGGAAGTAGTTGCCTGCCATTTTGTAGTCATCCAGATCCATCCACAATCTG
The DNA here is from genome assembly GCF_964204655.1 of Triturus cristatus. Lineage (NCBI taxonomy): Eukaryota > Metazoa > Chordata > Amphibia > Caudata > Salamandridae > Triturus > Triturus cristatus. The sequence continues at coordinate 136,743,264 of NC_140591.1, read as the reverse complement.
GGATCACATCTACTGCCATCCTGCTGTTCTGTTGTGGATAAAAAAAGTAAAGACAGTGCATGTGAGAATTAATTAAATGTGACAAGAGGGTGAAGTGACCATTTCAAGACATGTCTGCAGTTTCTGTTTCAGTTTCTCATGCTTTGCATTATGGTACATGTAGTCCATATTAGGTGCTCATTTGCAGAGTTGTGTGATGTGTTCCAGAACATTGTGTTTGAGAAGTGTGGATATATCACAAACACAGGGGGGCAGAGTTACGGCTACGGACGCATCTCTGCTAATCAGCAGAGATGCGTCAGAAGAGTTGCGATGCATCTGCCCACCCGTGCGCCAACACAGATGCGCGGCATTGAAATTTCGGTGCACCGTGCAGCTCGGATGTGCAGATGCGTGACGCATCCCCCGTTGGAAAGGCGGCGCATTGCTGGAGTTGCGTCGCATGCACAACGCAGCTCCAGCAAGGCTCGGGGGTGCCCTATCCCTATGATGCTGCGTCAATCCTTACGCCTGCTTCAAGCAGGCGCAGGGTTTTGACGCAGCATGGCCTTAAAAGTGACTGAGTGAAATATTGTAGATTTTTAGGAGGCGTTTCTGCGCACGGAAGGCCCCCCCCCCAGCACCAGAACGCCTACATGTGGCGCAGGCCTTTACAACGTGACTCATCTCCCAGATGCTTCATATAGTACATTCCCCGCAGCATGGGGCTGGCTTTGCACCACCGCAGCGTCACAAAAGTGACGCACGGCAGCGTGAAAGGGCCGCAAGTCCCACATTAATCTGCCCCATGGCGTCTGATTGACCCATTGCATCACTCACGTCGTGGGCGCATCATTTGTGGGGGAGTCACATCTGTTGATGGCACAGGGCCGACAATGCTATGGTTATGGCCTTTTCTGATTAAGAGACCCATCCTCATGAGGTCCGGCTGTGTCTCTCAGTACATGTATCATCTTGCATCTGTGGCTATAGATTCTTTCGGGACATCCACTACACTGATCGCTGACATGGGCACATGTGCTGATGCAGGCTCAACGTTTTGACTACTGTCAAGAGCTGTGATTAACATGCAGTTAGTGTGGCTTGCAAAGTAGCCTCAGGAAGGAATTTATTGACACAGTCGTGTATATCCAAGTTTCATCATTGGCAACAGACAGCAATCCACATTTGGTCCATTCCACTACAGGTTGCTCATGTGAAGAACGTGGCAACAAGCTGCTCACGGACTTGCATGCCCTGACCTCGGTTATGTGCCATGGCCCGGTTTCCCAGATTCATAGGTAGCCGAGGTTCCAGCGGTATCTGTAAGCCATGCGTTAAGGCAATGTTGTGCAAGACACAACAGGCTAATATGATCTTGCACACTACTTCTGGGGAGTACTGCAGCACCCCCCCTGTACGGTCGAGACATCTGAATCGCGACTTCAACAGACCAAAAGTGCGCTCTATGATGGCTCGAGTCCGTATGTGTGCCCTATTGTACCTACGCTGTGGTACAGTGTCTGCACGCCTGTAAGGGGTGAGGAGATGTGGGGTAAGTGCATACCCAGCGTCACCTGAGTAGAGGGGAAAGGGCAGTTGGTTAGATTTCCCTCTTTGACTTGCACAGGACATGATCTATACTGTATTACATGCATTGTCAGGTGGGCCCTGTATCTAGCTTTATGAATCTTAAAGTGCTATGGTTAATTTTGGGGGGCATTCAGACATTTCAAAAACACATAATCCTCCTTTCTAACGCTTGGTACTTACCCAGTAGCCACATGTTGCCAAATTCTCCCGCAGCTATCCGCCGGGCAAGAGGTGACATGCGGAATATGAAGCTGTCATGGGTACTGCCGGGGAACACCGCATGCACATCAATGAACCTCCCTCTGGAATCACAGACAGCTTGCACGTTGATGGAATGCCATCGGTGTCTATTGCAGAAGATGTGTGCAATGTGGCGGGGTGGCTGCAGGGCCACATGGGTACAGTCAATTGCACCCAGCACACGTGGAAATTGTGCAATGCGAAAGAAATCTCGTACTGCCCTTTGTCTCAGGGCCAGTGTCGGTGGCATATGTATGTGGAGGTGGGATCTTGCAGTGATGCATCGCAGTACCTGATGCAGGCACCGCGACTGACTTGCCTGGGATATGCCCCATGGTCACTGGAGACCCTTTGGAATGAGCCAGTGGCGAAGAAATGGAGCGCTGATAGGATCTTGAGGTATGCTGGTATTGCATGTGAGCAGCAGGTCACGGAGTCAAGTTCCTGCTCCCACTCACATACCATTTCCAAGATGATTTCTGGAGGGAAATGGTACCTGGCCCTTATATCTTGACTGGACATTCCAAATAAGTTGATCCTCTGTCTGAAGATCCTCTCTGCTCTGGCTCTCATCCTCCTCCTCCTCCTCAAGTGGTTTTGCTGCACGGCAAGGGGCAGTGCAACAAACACATTCAGTGACATGTTGAAAGGGTTTGTGTGTGTCTGCTCTGCAGTTATACATGGTGCCAAGCTAGGATTGGCGGGAGTGCGTCAGCTGATGCATGGTGGGGGATGGTAGGGACTTGAACAGGTGTTTCCCCTTGGCTCAAATGATCAATGGCAACAGTAATGATGTCCCGGCCCGAGAGCGGAATTTCCGCCCCCGGAGCGGACTTTCCGGCCCGCATGCGGACTTTCCGCTCCGGGCCCGGAAACTCCGCTCCGGGGGCGGAAAATCCGGCCCGGGTGCGGACGTAAGTTTAGTGGTCGTAAATGGATTCTGTGAATAGCAAAAGTCCTAAGTTCATTTTGTGAATCGCAAAAGTAGTAAGTTCATTCTGTGAATACCAGAAGTACTAGGTGCATTCTGTGAATACCAGATTGGTACTAAGTTTAGGATTTAGTCTTAAGTTAGTTCTGTGAATCGGGCCCCTAGTATTTATTAAAACCCCGGGGACCACCACCTTCGCAGGGAAGTGATAATAAAGTATTCTGGGAGACCCACATGGACCCCTGCAGCCCCGGGGACCACCACCTCCCCAGACTACATGCAAGGAAATAGGGGAGCCGCATGGACGCCCCCAGCCCCGGGGACTGCCATCTCCCCGGGGCTACTTATAGAGAAATGGCGGGCTTCTCTGACCTCCGCCTGCCCCGAGGACTGCAATGTCTCTGGGGCATAACTATGAAAAGAGGGAGGGGAGTCATGCGGCCACCCTATGACCCGGGGACCAGCACCTCCCTGGGGCAGCCATTAAACTGAAAGGAGAGGGGCCACGCAGCCACTGTCCTGGAGTCATGGATGGCTCTGGGGACCGCTACATCACATGGCTGGCTATGGCTATGTCCTGGGGTGCCCATTCCCGGGACATAGCTGTTTGCTATGGCTTGGAAGGAGCTTTACCATTCCAGTTTAGGCATAGCAAACTGTGCTTTGCTTTCACAAGTGAGAGCATTTTGTTCAAAGCGGAGCACAATTGCTTTGACAGAGAGTTAGCTGCATGCTAGCAGCTCCCTCTATGTGAAAGCAATGCCAGCTCCTGCAGGAGGCGGAGAGTCGGCAGGGACCATGGGGGCCTTGAGGCTCCCCCCACAGTCCCCAACACTACAAAGTGGGTGCCCTAGGTGGGACCAGGGCACCCACACTAGATGCTGGGTGCCAGGGGATGTTTTCCCCAATCCTGAAATTAGCCCAGGAGGGGGCTGTGCTGCCTCCTCCCTTTAAGTTATTTAAAAAAAATCAATAAAGGCTGGGCCCCAGGGGATGGAGAACCTGGGGCTGAAACCAGCCTAGGAAGGGAGTCCGCGCGGCCCACCCCCCCCCCCAATAAATAAAAAATAACACAAAAAAGTCCGGCAAGTCATTGGATGCCTTGCCCCTTTCTTCACCACTCTGCAAGCGCACCTCCTGGCGCACTGTTGGTTGGGGCATGATGTCCCCTTGGATGCTGAGGACCCTTGTGAGCCCTACTGTTACTTCCAGTAAGCCCTAAACAGCCTGAGTGCTGAGAGGACTTCTTAGGCCACACCGCCTTTCTCCACCACTATGCAAATAGGCCTTTTGGTGCACTGCTAGTTGGGGAATTAAGTCCCCTGGGCTCCAGAGGGTTCTTAGGGGCCAACAAGACCTCATGTTACCTCTAGTAGGTCCCACACAGCAGGATTGCTGAGAGGCCTTCAGAGGCCATGCTCCCTCTCTCCATAACTCTGCAAATGCTCCTACAGGCACACCACTGGTTGGGGGATGAAGACCACTTGGAAGCTGGGGTCCTTGGGGGCCTCTAGTAAGTGTCACACAGCGGGATTCATGAGAGCTGCCCCCTTTCTCCACCACTCTACAAACGTGACTACTAGTTAAAAACACCTAGAAGTTCACTGAAAAAAACAAAGGGAACAGGTACATCATAATTAGGAAATAGAATGAAAAAAACCTTAAAAATACACTGAAAAAAACAAAGGTTACAGGGACGTTATAGTTAGGCTGACATTTGACTCATACACAACCAGATAAATTGAACAGATAAAGTTAGTTGAGCTAACTATAACTTTTGCCCCCGCAAATCACTGCTTATGACCTCACTAATTACATCACTCATGACATGGTCAGTGACATCACTCATGACATTACTGATGACATCTTGAATGACATCACTGATGACATCATCCATACTCACACACCTACTCACTGATTCAATGAGCCACTCACACATCAACTCACCCATACAGCCACTAAAACAACCACTAACTCACATATACAGCCACTCATGCACCTACTCACTGAGCAATACAGTCACTGACAAATCTAATCTTTCAAATATACAGACACTTACACGCCCACTCATACACTTATACTGCCATTTTCATACTCACCTATACAAATACTCATATAACTACTCACTCAACCATACAGTCACACATCCACCCACTCACCCATACAGTTACTCACACATCCACTCTCTTACTCACAGATATACTAACACATCTACTCACTCATCTATACACCCACTTGCACACCCATTCATACACCCATACAGTCACTTATGCAACCTGTCATTCACCCATACAGACATTTATATACCTGCTCAGTCACCCATTCAGCCACTCATGTACTGTCCCATTCACCATTTCCAGCCACTGACACACCATACCCTCACTCATACAGCCACTCATTCATCCTCTCATTCACCATTACACCCACTTACACACCAACTCACTCAACCGTACAAATACTCACACAGCCACTAACTTACTCATATACCCACTGACACACCCAGTCTCTCAAATACCTACACACTCTTGTCTACACCCCTTACACACCCACTCACTCACCCATACAGAAACTCCCACAGGTACTTACCTTAGTATATATGTTTAACACTCATTAACCTTTGGAAAACACCCGCAAACACTGGATGATGTAATCAGTGATGTAATATGTGATGTCATCAGTGATGTAATTTGAGATATCATCAGGGATGTCATCAATGATCTGACTAAGTCATGATTGATGTAATATGTGAGGTCATAAGCAGTGCATTGCGGGGGCATAAGTTATAGTTAGCTCAGCTAACTATAACTGCTGAACTTTTCTGGTTTTGTAGGAGTCAAATGGTATCCTAACTATAAAGTCCCTGTAACTTTTGGTTTTTTCATTAAATATGTTATGTGTCATATAGGTACCCTAATATAGACCTGGGTAATATCATACACTTTCATCTACATTATCCCCCTTATACTACACGGTAACAAGCCTTTGGGATTGAACCTTAACCTAGTTCCAATCCTGGGTGCAGAAGAAAGGTTTCTCCTGAACAACAGAGTCCTATAACTTCATCAGTAGACTCACACAGTATGAATGAATATTCATAAGGGTTCTTGGAAACCAGGCAGGGACTACACCACCTACCACGCCATTTCTATGCATAAGGTTCATCCCATACGGCATCCTCAAATCCAACAATGGCTAATACATGAGACAAGGGACAAAGGAGCCCTAAATACTTTCTGCATAAATACAGCACATCTTGCTAGAATTAGGCAGAGGGAACCTAAAATTCCATGCCGACACACTGACCAGAGACGCTGAGGCTCCTGCATGCAGATGCTCCAGCTGACAGCGGTCTAACACATCCCTTGCGGGGTGTCCAACTCGAGACCAGGACGGGCTCCCACATTCTCTCACTTCAGATAATGGGGTTAGACTAAATCCTAGAGAGATTCTTGGCTTCACACCTACTCACATGCTAGGTACACTTAGGTACATCTAGATAGGTTTCGTAGGAGTACACGCACTTTTATCCTGCATTTTATATTCATGTATGTATTCATGATTATTGCAAGATGGTAGAACTGTACTATCCTTTTATATTCACGGTACTACTATCATATATCTCTGCTATTGTCTAATGGTTGTTGCAGCTCATATATTCTACACGAGAATAACAACTGTTCAATAAATCCTTATTGAATCACCCAGACTGGTTATTCTGTGTATCTCTGAGACAAACTAAGTGAGCATGAGTGTCTGAGCGAAAAGTAGTACATTGTTTCCACGATCGTGAGGGATCTGGGTTGTCATGTTCTAAGGTTTCCAGAAACTATTCTCTTCCTGATAAGAGGAGAAACTAGTGGCACTGTGAGCAAGCTAATGCAAACAGGCTAACATTCTCGGTGGGGGTGCTCAGAGTCAGTCTGCCACCAGACCCGCAGTTTATGTTATCCAAATGCGCAGGTCCTGCATGGGTACAATAGTAACTGCATGACAAATATATAGATAACTATATATAGTTATATATATATGTTTATCTTATATATACTTACCATATATATTCTTACCTTATATATATAACCTTATCCATGTTTACCATGCTAGTTAAAGGCATATGTGGTGAAGGTATCTGTGTGGTAAAGCCATGCGTAATTAAGGCATACATGGAAAAAACTCAGTGGATGTTTTCCCTTAAAATCAAAGCCAAACCTGGGGCTGAAACCTACAATACCTTCAATACATCCTGCAATAACATAGACAGCAAGGAGAAGGAGAATGAATTTAGCAGAAAACACATGCTTCAAATAAAGCTAATACGTGAAGCACCAAAATCTAGGTGAAAACAGATAATCCAGGTTGCTGCATGCTTCTTACTGCAGAATGTCACAATGTCCCACAGACACAACACATGACCAAACCAAGAAGGAGCATTGGTCCAAGATTGTAATCTTGGAAAGAAGTTGGAGCGCAACGCTTTTAATGGTAGAGGAAAGGAAATTGAAGTTAAATCTTTGGCTCTATCTAATTTTTTATAAAATGATGTGATGGAGAACACCGACCTGACAACCCAGCACTGATGCAGCTCCTTTTTGGGGGATTTCCAAAATGATGAAAACATTTTTCTTCAAAACATTTTAGCAAATTCCACAACATGCACTTGAAAGGGGAACATGAAAACATGTAAGAAGAAAGAAGGACAGGTGTAATGCAGTGGTGCGAGCGGAAGAAGTTCTATGCTAAAGGTAAGGGTTTGAGGTACTAGGGGTAGAGCCACTAGGATTTATGTCAGCTTTGGGATGCGGTGCATAGATAGGGGGTTAGCTAGAGGTACTAGCTATCTTCAGCTAGAGAGCAGTCAGTAATGTCATAATCAATAATAATAATTTAAAAAAGTAAAGGTAGGAAGTATAGTTGCTGTTCTGTCAGTAACAATTCTTTTCTTCTTTTCTGCCAATCCCACCCCTTCTTTCTGCATATGGGATTAACTCTCTGATTATTTTGGTAAATCGAGGACAATTCTGTAAATGACTGTAAGTAATGCACACACCTTTAATTGTGTTTTGCCTGCTAGTGCTTGCATTTAGTTAAGTCTAATTCATTACAATAAACGTCTGTCAGCCTCTTCCATTCAGTTACATTATTATACATTTTTCACCCGAAGTTTTATGTAGCGCGAACTTGACCTAAAGGTATCGGGTATCAGAGCGCTTTACATGAGTAACAGTTGCTTACCCAAGGTCACATTCATTTTTATTAGGCACGGGGAGATTAAGTGATGTGCCCAGGATCACAGGATGTTCGGAGTCATTGCCGAGACTCCAACCCAGTTACCCAGATTTGAGAACTACGGCTGTAGCCGTTAGGCTATATCCTCTCCTAAACTGAATACAAATTTGATGCAAACTGATAGTCATGACACCTCCTGTAGATATCTGCATAGCCAGAAATTAGTAACAAGGTATTAGGAACATGAGAAGTAAAATGATTCTGTGGCCACTTCTGAGGTCAGGTTGGGGAGGCAAATATCACAAGGAGGCAGTGATTGTTAATGGATTGCAACGCAACACATTTTCAGATGTTTCGTCATTTTATAAACAAACATCAAACCTTCAACCTTTGCCAGCAAGATATACTACTAACCTAAAAGCTTTATTTAAGTTTTCTGTTTTACTTAGAAAGTGAATTTCCTGCTCATTTTCGTTGTCTAGTATGTATATATCCTGGGGACTCTTCTGACCTTTCTGTGCCCAGAGAACATTCATTTCACTGTGCTTGACTGAGACTTGGCTTACTGCCACAGTGAGTGTTGCAACTCTGGTGACAGAGAGGAATGGGCAGCTCTGCAGAATGACATTGCTTGACTACTGCGCCATACTTTTTAAAGGGGCATCACCAGTGCTTAATTTGCAAATTAATATATATAAATATATACATGTGTGTACAGGTACACAGTTTTTTTTATAATGGCATCACTGATGGTTCTGATCCTGGTCCCTCCTCCCAGACAAACAAGCATTGAAAGAGTCTGCAGTATTGGTAACTGAGACTAATGACCTGGCCTATTTGAGCAAGACGCCATCTATTAGCTTCTCAATTTCTACTCTAGGCCAAGACACTGTCTTCCCATACTTGATACAGTTACCAGACCCTGGCCTGCGTAATGAAATAGTAAGGGCTAGAGTTAGATGTAATCCAATCCATTTATCCCGCCCTTTCTGGGCAAGGGTCCAGGTTAAGAGTGGTCTATGCCCCTGTCCCCTGAATGGAAAATGCTATCTACTGCATATACTTATGGATTGTGTTTTTTATCTATAAAATCGTATTACGTTCTTAAGACCTCTGTTTTTTAAATATGAAGCTGTTCAAAGGAGGAAAGCTGTGGAGCTGTTATCAGAAATGTGCTATTTAGATGTGGCAATAGGAATTGGTCGGTTTTTACGGTCTGTTAAACAGAGTTTTAATGATGAACTGTAGTAGGAGGGTGGTGTTGAGAAGCTAAAATAGGGTTAATCATTGATTCAAACTGTTTTATGTGTTTTTAGTATGTTTTATGGATATCTGTCTAAATAAACTTGTTTTCTACCTACCTGATTCTTCTGAATGCCAGAGCTGTGGAGTACCAAGTCTTCTAAGTCTTCATTCCACCTCGTGCCTCTTTTCTTTTTCTTTCACCCAGCCTACTCTTCCAGTATCTCTTGATTGTGCAATCTTTTTCATCTCTGCTTTCTTCTTTTGCCACTGTTGTCCCATCATTCACTTCTTTTTCGTTTTCTGGTACCAGAATATAATTGTCATAATATACTGCCTGATTTAGATTTCGGCGGACGGGTTACTCTGTCACAACGGTGACGGATATCCCTTCCGCCAAAATATAAATCCGAGATCTAAATCAGGCCCATAGTCTGACATAAATAGCATATCCTAAATAACTTAATATATGTTAACTAAAGAATCACCTCATTTATGTTACTAATAGAAAATCTACATCCAGTCTAGAATATCTTCACCAATCGTCACCTAATCAATATTCAGGGAACAATATTTAACACAGAATACATTGCTGGGCATGATATTCTGACATAAAGCTCTGTGCTTCTTTCTTGCTCTGGGTCAAAGTCAGATGATGAAAAATAAGTCCCAGTCCCAAGAAATTAGTGCACTCCACCTTCAACCAATGCCAGGCAGTGTCCTCCCCTCTCCATATACTCTTCTTGTTCTCTCCTTCTCTACCTCACTCCAGAGCTCTCTGAATCAAGGTGTCATACAGATACCTTACAGCGTGAGCTGTGATGGGGATTGAACTGGGTCGCCTTTTCTATGATAGCTCTACTACTTTCTTGGGTTTTGCCTCTGCTATCAGACCTGCTCACCTTGAACCACAGGTACATGAGAGCTACAGCAAGTAGATAGCCAAGGGTAGCAAATTATAGGTGGTCAGGGGTAGCAGCTGTCACCCATTGTAACCCCTAAATGATGTCCATGTTGCAGTGGGAAGTTGCTGTTGAACATCACTAATCATAAGCTTGTGCTGTCTGGCTTGCTTAGTGTACCGTTCTTCTTTTTGTAGCATGTTAATGATGCCAGTGTGAACTACTATATTCTAAAAGGTGAATGTACTTAAACATGAGTTGAATTGCTTGGTCACTAATGTTGTCTTTAAAGGGACTTCCATTGTTGAGAACAAATAGTTCTCTTTGCCTAGTCCTGGATTGCTAAAAATCACCAACAATAAGCATTCTAAACTTTTGGTTTGTTTGATGATGTCACCTAGGGTTTTGGTGTCTATTGTGGCGTCATTCACCAGATGGCCCAAATATTCCTACTACACCTTCAAAAATAAAACAATAAAAGAAATGAAGCGTTTTGCATTGGTAATCCCAATGTTGGCTTCCGGATGAAATGTGGAAGAGGTAAAACATATTTCTGGTTGCCTAAGGGGTACAAACAGATCAAGGGGCCTATTTATGAACTAGTCACACAGTGCAGCAAAGTGACAGCGAAAGGGCAGGAATGCGCTGAATTTAAGACAATACAGTTCATCCCTGCCTTTTTCCCTGTGATGGCGCCCTTTTGTCAGCCTAGCGCCAACGCAGGCACCCTTGCACCATGGTGCAAGGGTGCCTTCATTGCATGCAGGATTGTTTTTGTGCAGGAAGAGGCACCTTCCTGCTCAAAAACAATCCTGAGAGGCTTTTTCCTCTTTCTATGTGTGCTGCAGAAAGCTTAAAGGTTTGGTCACTCTTGCACCACGTTGAGTGGTGCAATAGCAATTCAAACCATTGTAAAGTACGGTTGCAGACAACGGCGGACACAATGACCGCACTCCCCGGCTATGTTCCCTTGGTGTTTATTTCTACAGTCAATCCGGTTGAGTGTGCACAAGCTACTCCAGCACCTGCCATCGTTTGGTGCCAACTGCTACGCAGATAATTGAAGAACCCGAACTTTTGGAGTGGTGCACCGCTCGATATTGAAAAGAATTATAGTGAAATGAGTCAATAAGTCAAAAGGTTTTTGATAAAGTTGTCTTAAACAATCCTTTATTTTCATGGGTGTCCATATACAAAATGCCTGCCAACGCGTTTCGTTCACGAGAATGAACTTCTTCAGGGCATAATATCACAATCCTGGGTAAGGAAATGGAAGTGGAAGTGTGCAGTCAGAGCTGCATGGGCCACCTTGATAAGGGCCGGTATGCGCTTGGTCTGAGAGCCAAGGAAGGGATGAGCCGTCCGCTTCGGAAATGCAATTCAAACCATTGATTGGAGAGGCAAGCCAAAGGAAGAACCCAGTGGTGTATTACAAATTCTGTACCTGAACTTTCCAATGGAAAGTACATACAGGGGATTTACACAAGCCTTGTAAACAATAAATGCTCTAACGTATTTAGGCTACAGAAACAGAAAGTAAATGGTATTTACGAATGAAAGAGCAGACAACTTGTACTCTTTAGACCTCTGTGCTCACAGTGACATATTAAAGGACAGCAAGGTAATGGATGTTGATTCCTCAAAAAGCCAGGTGTAGCAGAAGTCACATCGAACACCATTTGGCTTTAATGACATCAGAGGAAGTGATATCATATGGCCTTTCCTCAGGAAGTGATTTCAAATGGCCTTACTTCTAATGACATCACTATAAATGACATTTGTGTAGTTCTTTAAGAAGTGCATGCCCTATAAAAACATAATAGAGACAAAGATCTTTTTAGCTAACATCTATATTAGGGAGCTGATATGATATGCCTGGAGAACATTACAAGTTTCTCTTTGCATTACATGAAAAAGTATGTATTTGTTGCAAGAAGATATAGTGACAAAAGACGTCAAACACTGGGAACCTAGATTATTTGTACCACAATCTGTCATGATTAAATAACACCTCCTACTGTATTCTGCAATGAGAAATATATGTTTAAATCATAGGAACAGGAAAAAAGTGGATTAAAAAAACCAACAATCGTTGTCTTGGCATGCATCAATTGATAGAGACCATATATTGAATATGACATATGATGGGTGATAGTTAAGGTGAGCGAAGACAACTGAGTATAAACTTCCTGTCCCATCATAATTTACATTTTGATATTTGTACCAAGAATCAATTGACAACAGTAGCTACCTTCCGTATTTGAATGTATTTTTATGGCAATGTATGATATTGCTGTTATCCCACTTGGCATTGACAACGATGATTATGTTACTTATCTTAGACTGTTATTTTATTCCATTATACTAGGATACGTATTGAATCCTCTTTTCTTCCCATGACAGGTGAACAAACCATAGAGTGGGGTGTAATGTCTAAGAACTGTTTTCGTGAGAGAAAATTACTCATGTGGATTAATAGTTTGGGTTGGGAGATTTTAAAGCAAATTAAGCTATTACCAGCATAAGTTAGCACTACCAATTTCAATGCCTGTGATTATGCTGTTAAGCAACTGGAAAATAGATATGGTAGAAAAATTAACAAAGTCATGGAGAATGTCAAATTCTATTCAAAGAAGTGGGGAGCACAGGAGCGCACAGAACATTATGTTGCCTCACTAAGAACACTAGTTGTGAATTGTGCATTTGAAACAATTATGATCAGCACACAATGCATCTACCTTATCCAGAAAATGTATCACTTGTATTTGTGGAAAGCCTATCGGTGGTCTGAATGTGTTTACAAAATGTGTAGTGAGACGTATAGTGAGACAATTGATTGGGAGTGGAAATTGCTGCTTATGCCCTGTCTCACCCCAAAGTGATCCCCACCCATATGTTGTGATGACCCACTAAAGGGAAAATCCTGTTCACAGTTATCTTTCTCCTATCATAATGTCTTCACAATTCGAAGCCCCAATTACTGACCAATTTCCCAAGACAATTTACTAACATTGTCCAAATAAAGATTCCCTTAAAGGAAACCACTGGGACTGAAATGCAATCACATTCTAAACAAGCCAATAACTTGTAATGTGACTATATAAGGTTTGTAAGGAATAAATAAAATACCATGTTATGTTTTTCAAATGTAAGCTTTACTTCTTCCAAAATATTGAAGACCGAAATTGTTTGCTGTAAGATTAGAAGTGATACATATACTATGAATACTATTGAAACATAAATGCTATTTGTTTAGTGTGCAATGCATATTTGTAGATAACAAGGTTTTTGTTTGTTTTGAGTGTGTTGATGTACTACATATTAATGCATTTGTAGTTAACACGGTTTTATTTACTTGCAGTAATCACAAATTATATCCAGTGTGTATGCACAACACTTCAATTGAGGAAAATATATGTCCTACTAGGGTTGTAGTAAACAATAGGAAGAAACAATACCCACTATGAAATTGTTGGTTTTTGTGTCATTTAGGTTGATATCCTATAGTAGTTTAGCTTTTAATTACCTTGTGGATTGCATATTGGTTGTGTGCTTTCCACCTGCAGCATCATTTTGAATTTGCAATGGCAGCAATCTGCTTATAGGACTTCTGATGATTTTGATTTGTACATTTTGTTATGTTATGTTATGTTATAATGATTCATTGAGCGCAAACAATTACCCATAGGTGTCTTGATGCTGCACAGTGGGAGCAAGAAACAAGTACTATGATTTAATTAGGGAAGATTCAAGTTTTTAGGTTCTTTCTGAACAGAAGTTGGTTTAGAAATGACCTGACAGGTCAGGTTTGGAATTGACCTCATAGAAAAAGGGAGTGCGTATGATTTTTTTAGGGAAGAGACAAGTTTTAGTTTCTTTCTGAACAGAAACAGGTTAGGAATTGACCTCATAGAAACAGGGAGTGTGTTCCATTCCTTAGCAGTAGAATTTACAAAGCCTCTTCCTCCCCAGTTTGATTGCTGGAACCTATTGACAACTAGTTTTCAGGTGCCTATGGAACTTAAGCTGCTTCCCGGACTATACCATTTAAATACATATTTAAGGAACTCAGGGCCAGCTCCATGGAGAGCTTTGTGGCCAAGGCTAAGAGCATTAAATTTAATGCACAGATGTTTAATAGCTAGCGTGTGTGACCGATTAGTGTTTAGGGATTCCGGTAAGCAATCTTGCCTCTGCATTTTGCAGAATCTGAAGCTTATTGAGGTGTTGCTGTTGCATGTTAAGATATAAAGCACTGCAGTAGTTAATTTTGGAAAGTATGAGGGCTGTGGTTACAGTTTTTTGTGCATTGTCTGGAATAAAAGGAAAAACCTTTTAAGCATCCTCAAAATATGTAGCGTTGAGGATGTGACCGCATTAACCTGCAAACCAAATGCCAACTTATTAGCCATGATCACTCCAAGATTTCAGGCTTTGCACACCGATGTGGGAAGGGAACCCATTTCTTTTTGCCAACAGGACGGGGTCCTTAGGGAAGGGGAGTTTCCATGAATAATGACCTCAGTTTTTCCGGAGTTTTCTTTTAATCAGTTCAAGTCATCCCGTTTCCTACAGCAGACATGCAGTTGTGAAAGATGGAAACCGCTTGGGGGTTTGAAACAGATAGATCCACCACGATTTGGGTGTTGTCTGCATAAGAAATAAGAGCCAGCCCAAATGATCTAATAAGTGAGACCAAGGGCTCGACGTAGATGGTGAATAACGTAGAGCTGAGTGCGGACCCCAGAGGGACCCCGCAGAGAAGTGAAAAAGGTTTGGACACAAATGGATCCAAGGCTACCACTTGAGTTCTCCCTGACAAGAAATATTCTAGGAGTTTAAGTGCCAGTCCCTCAAACCCGACAGCCAGGAGACACTCGACCAAGACCGTGTGGGTTACCATTTCAAAGGCTGCCAACAAATCGAGGAGTACTAGTGCCACGCTCCCACCTCCATCAACTATGGGCCCGATCTCCTCAGTTGTTTTAATTAAAGCAGTTTCAGTACTATGACCCCTTCTAAATCCAAATTGGGTGGTGTCAAGAAGCTGGTGATCAGACAGGAATTGGGTTATCTGAAGATTAATGGCCTTTTCTATTACCTTGGCTGGCAAAGGCAAGCAGGAGATTGGTCGATAATTATTAGGATCACTAGCATTCAGATTAGACTTTTTCAGCAAGGGCAGTATGGAGGCTTCTTTCCATATTGGGGGGAAAAATCCTGTTGCCAGCATGGAGTTGAAAATGTTGGTTAGGCACGCTGCCACTGTTACTGCAGCCTGAATTGTAATCAACGGGGGGCTTGAGTCCTTAAAAGACCATGATTTGATAGATCTCATGATGGAAGTTGTAGGAGAGTAGGTTCTGCCTCTTATGGTTACCCCCACTTTTTTGCTGGTGTTTCACTGTTTTTCGACTTTAGTCTGGCTGGGACCCTGCTATTTAGGGCCCCAGACTAGCTGCTTCCTCTCTAAATTGATTGCATGTACCTTAGGTACACCACAGATTGGATCCTGAGGTACCCTTGTGAGTCCCTAGTATATGGTATACTATGTACCCAGGGCATAGGTACCCCATAGGCCTACCAGGGGCTGAGCATGTATTATGCCACTCCTGGACAGCCACCCAAAATGACACCACAGGTCTGCTACTGCAGCCTGGGTAAGGTGGTGCATGCACCTCTTGCTGAGGTATAGGTTCACTATACCTCACCTATCAGTACATACAACGGTAAATGCTAACTTTGGACTGGCTGCACGGAAACATGTCGTGTTTGGTGTCAAACACCTTGGAATTATACCCCCACACCAGTAACTGGTGTGGGAGTATGATCCCACTCTTCTAGAGGGAGAGACATGGCAGTACTGGTATACCCGGTAGAAACTTAACAGAGCCCTGGCATCGCAAAATGGATGCTGCAGCCACAGACACAAGTCTGGCCTGCTGCTGCTGATCGAAACTACGGCAGGGGAGGCCTGGACAACAGGTTTCCTGTCACAGGGAGGTGTAACCACCTCTCAGACAGGCTTATGCGTATCGAGGCTGGGTCGGAGTACTCTCAGAGTGCTTTGAAGTCCTGCACTGTGGGCACATTTGTTGTCCCTGTGCATAGTCCAGCTCAAACCGGTTCAGGGGCTTCCAGCCCCTGCTCTGGCGCAAAACTGGACAAAGGAAATGGGTGTAGCCACCCCTCTTTCCAAACCCTCCCATAGGTGGGCCCCCAGAACTAGTCCAACCTCTACTTAGGAATAAGTAAGGAACCTCTGTAACCAGAACTTTAGATATCTCTGGACGAAACTCTGAAGCTGAATCCTGGAACTTCAACGCTCTACTAAAGACTAGAGGACTGAAGAAATCTCCCTTGGGGTCAAGGAGTTACTCCCCTGCTTGACAGGCACCAACGAAGCATTTTGCCGGTCGGCATCTCTGACGCTCCCGCCGGACTACAAAGTATGTGCAGCCCAGGAAGAGGATTTTCAGACATCTCAGAGGCTGACCCGAGTCCCAGCAAATCTGAGACCCGCAGCCCTCGTGAGTAGTGTTGAACCGGAAATCCTAGTCACCGGGCACTTTTGCAAGTGCATTGACTTCTCGACGTCTCTTGAAGTCGTGCTTGGGTTACTTGTAGCCCCCACCTCAAGCAGAGAATCCACCTAAGATTGTTGGCCTAGTCACCCCGAGTGATCCGTGGGCCGCCATTTTGTGTTTCCTCTTGAGGTCCCTTCGCGATCCCTGATCCATCGACTGGTGGGTCCCTGTGAAGGTAAATTTGATTTTCCATGGCCTTCTCTGGTTGCTTCAGATGTGCCCTGACTCCCAACCAAGTGGTGAGTCCCTTAGACCTTGTTGTTCTGCACCGAAGCATCTTTCTCCTTTGTGCGTGGGTTGCTGTTGCCAAGGCTTGTTGTGTCCAATCCGGGCACCGATGCTGCAGCACTCGACATCCTTTGTGGGACAGCTCTAATCCATCTCCTGGTTGTCCTCAACACCTCCTGGTCCTCGTGGCTGAAGAGTCAAGCTTCACCTTCTTCACCTGAAGCACCCGACATCGGTGGACATCCGCCTATCGTCTTCCTGGTCACTGGCAAGTGACGCAGACTCTGTTCCCTCTGCTTTCAGATTCTTCTCATCTTCGAACCAGGCTTGGATCTCTTCGGACACTTCGCATCTTCCCGGCAGCAGCAATTCTTTGCCAGCTCCCATTGAAATCGACGACGCGACCCAACACCATTTGACACCTATGCACCCGGCTTCCCTAGGTGAGGTAACACGAGTACTCCAGTGTTCCCATGGGTGTTGGCCCTAGGACTGCCTAAGTCCCAAAGGGTTTGGTCCTGACTCACTTCTAAGTGTCCCTAATCTTTAAAAATCTAACCGCTACTTTCCCCATAGAAGCTAATGGGAGGTCGCTGTTGTGTACTCACACTGCACACGGCCCCCGTGGGTCCCCTGTGTCACCTTGGGTGGTTCCTTGGGGCCCCAGCGATTCTACAGGCTCTAGGCCTTGTGTCTAGTTAGGCTAGTTTGGCTCGCCCCTAGGGCCTGACGAGTATTTGTGCTTATTACTGTCATATTTGAAGTGTAACTTATGTGTTTTGACCTCTAGCCTCATAAAGAGACTAGGAGGGGGTGTTTAGAAATAAATACATATATTTTATATATATATATATACCTAGTGTGGTTGTCTTTCATTTAGCCATTCAAGAGATTATAGACTGGTAAAACAAGCTACTTTACATTCCTTCAAGACTTAGCCTGAAGGCTGCTCTCCATAGCTACCCCTAGGATAGCTTTCAATAAAGGTTGTCTTTAACCTATAACCAATAAGGGGTTGTTTGGACTGGTAAAAGGTGTCCGCTATAACTAGTGGACAGCATATACCAGGCCAACTTCTCACATTGGTGTGCAGCGTGTGGGATTCCAGCTTGCTATTGTTTTACCAGATAATCTCAAATGAGTGACTAACTGAAAGCCAGTAAAGGTACCCTAGGTACATATATTACAAGCTTTAGAATACAGTAGGTTCTACTGAGCTTAGAGTTGTGTGTTAAGGGCTTAGCACACCCTTTCTACAACTCAAGAGAGTTTAGTAGGCCACACTAGAGTAGGTAGTGCAATACACCACGCCTCACTAGTAATGTCTTCAAGGCCAGGAACCAGTGGGTCCCTGCCAGAAGCCAATGGGCTTCTAGTTTCCAAGTATGATAACCTCCCATTCATGGAACTGAGAGCATTATGCACAGCTAGGAAACTGAAGACAGGCAAAAGTACAACCACCCAGAATCTCATAGAGGTGCTCAGGCTGGATAATCTCAGAAGACCCATAGGGTCTGAAGGGGTAGCACATGAGGAAGGGCCTAGGGGTGAAATCCCCCATGACCTGACCTCTAATGCTGACCAGGAAGATGACAATAATCTTGACCTGGAAGATCCAGCTCCCCTGGAAGATGAGGGGGTGGGCCACACTGGCCCCCTCTTTGTCCCTCCTGGAAGGGTTGGTGGTGGGCCTAGAAGGTCTAGATCTACCTCAGTGGAGTCTAACCATTCTGGTTCATCTATAGGGACCTCCATTTCCTCTCATAGGAGGGAAACCTCTCAGGAGAGGAGGGAAAGACTGCTTAAGTATGAGGAAGCTCAACTTGAAATCAGAAGGAAGCAGGTAGCCCTAGACAAGGAGGCCCTAGAGCTCTACAGAGCTAGAAAAAAGTTGTGACTAGAGTCCCATGGTGGCAGCAACATCCCTAGAGATAGACAGAGGTATCACGACCATAGAAACCTGAATAAGATTGTCCCTCCCTAACAGAGTGGGGATGACATCCACAAATGGATAACTGCACTGGAAAGAGCCTGTAAAGTTCAAAGGGTCCCCGAAAAACAGTGGGCAGCAATCTTATGGCTCTCCTTTGCAGACAAAGGTAGAGATAAGCTCCTCACTGTTAGAGAAGAGGAGGCAGATGATTATAACAGTCTGAAAAGTGCATTAATTGAAGGGTTTGGCCTAACCACTGAACAATACAGGTTAAAGTTCAGGGACATCCAAAAGGCACAGAATCAAGACTGGGTAGACTTTGTAGATTGTGCTACTAAGGTTCTGGAGAGTTGGTTACTTGGCAGCAAAGTGCATGACTTCCAAGGATTTTACAATTTGATTATGAGGGAGCATATCCTTAAGAACTGTCAAAATCAGCTGTTGCACTAGTACCTGGTGGACTCAGATCTGACCTCTCCCCAAGAATTGGGAAAGAAGGCAGACAAGTGGGTCAGAACCAGGGTGAGGCAGAAGATACAGAACCAAGGTGGTGAACCAAAGAAGCAAGATCCTAAAAACTCTGACAAGGGTGGAGAGAAGGGTAAAGACCAGAAGTCTTCACAAGGTCCCCAAAAATCTTCTTCAGGTGGGGATTCACAGTCTAACAAGAAAAAAGGCCAAAAGAAACCATGGTGCAAAATATGTAAGCAGAAGACTCACTGGACAAGTGATTGCACCAAGTCCAAAGACTCAACTCCAGCCACCATTGCCCCTAAGGCAACTGTTCCCCCTAGTACAGCTACAATTGGTGGTGGTAATATTCAGAATAAGGGTGTAGTAGGGCTGACCCTGGGTTCTGAGATGGACTCTGGCCTAGTCAGAGTTCCAACTCAGGCTGTACTGATCTGTGATGGGGGCATGGATATGTCCCCCTTTGTAAGTCCCAGTAACCTGGGCAAATACAGACAGCAGCCTTTGATACATGGAAAAGATGCTTTTGCATTCAGGGACACAGGAGCAAGTGTCACCATGGTGACAAAAGATCTTGTGGATCTTGGGCAGATTATACTTGGTGAAATGTACCAAGTGACCTATGCTAGCAATGTCAGAACAGACCATTCTCTGGCAGTTGTTAACTTCTCCTGGGGAGAGGTAACTGACCTTAAGAAAGTTGTGGTAAGTGCAGACCAACCAGTTGAATGCTTGCTTGGCAATGATCTAGAAACTTCAGCCTGGGCTGAAGTGGAGCTCAGGACACATGCAGAAATGTTAGGGATCCCTGCTTATGTATTTGCTGTGACTAGGTCACAGGCCAAAATGTCTAACCCTGGACAGGCCCTGGATTCTGTAAGAATGGACCAGGTGCCTCCCAAGAGGAGGAGCAGTAGGGTTAAGGCAGGGCCTTCACCCCTGACTCAGAATGCAGATCAGTCTCCTCAGGGAGATGATCTTGAGCCTGAAAAAGGAATTGTCCCAGAGGAGTTTGAACCTGACCAGGTTGAGTTTTTGGGGGCAGGGGGTCCTTCCAGGGAAGATCTGAGCCAGGAGCAGAAAATCTGCCCCTCTCTTGAACCCCTCAGAAAGCAAGCTGCTGATGAGGCTGCTGGGAATGCTAGTGACACCCATATAATATATTGGTATAATGGACTCCTTTATTAAGAGAGTAGAGACCCCAAGCCTGGTGCTTCCAGGAGGTTGGTTATACCTCTGAAGTTTAGGGGCTTCCTATTGACACTAGCCCATGATATTCCTTTAGCAGGACACCTGGGCCAGAACAAGACTTGGGACAGAATTGTACCTCACTTTCACTGGCCCCACATGTCTGAACACAATAAGGAGTTTTGTTGCTCCTGTGTGACCTGCCAAGCCAGTGGCAAGGCAGGTGGAACCACAAAGGCCCCCCTGATACCACTACCTGGGGTGGGGGGGGGTTCTCTTTGAGAGGGTAGGGATTGGCATTGTTGGTCCCATGGATCCTCAGACAGCATCTGGGCACAGGTTTATACAGGTGGTGGTGGACCATGCCATCAGGTACCCAGAGGCCATTCCCCTCAGTACCACCACAGCACCTGTGGTGGCAAGAGCTCTCCTGGGTGTATTCTCAAGAGTAGGCTTTCCTAAGGAGGTAGTATCTGACAGAGATGCAATCTTTATGTCAAGTTACTTAACTGCAATGTGGGAGGAGTGTGGAGTAAATTACAAATTCACCACACCCTATCACTCACAATGCAATGGTTTAGTTGAGAGATTCAACAAAACCTTAAACGGCATGATTAAAGGTCTCCCAGAGAAGCTTAGGTGGAGATGGGACATCCTTTTGCCCTGCCTTTTGTTTACCTACAGGAAGGTGCCACAAAAGGGGGTTGGTTACAGCCCTTTTGAACTTTTGTTTGGGCATCCTGTTAGGGGTCCTTTGTGTCTGGGGAAGGAGGGATGGGAGTTACCTCTCAAACCCCCTAAACAGGACATAGTGGACTTTGTACTTGGTCTCCGCTCCAGGATGGCTGAGTATATGAAAAAGGCAACTAAAAACCTTGAGGCTAGCCAGGAATTACAAAAGGCCTGGCATGACCAAAAGGCTGTACTGACTGTTTATCAGCCAGGGCAGAAAGTGTGGGTGTTTGAGCCTGTGGCCCCAGCAGCCCTCCAGGACAAATGGAGTGCCCCCCATACAATTGTTGAACAGAAAGGGGAGGTCACCTACTTGGTAGACCTTGGAACCCCTAGGAGTCCCCACAGGGTACTTCATGTCAACAGACTAAAACCATATGTTGACAGGGCAGACATGGGATTGCTCATGGCTACAGATGAGGGACAGGAGGAAGAGAGTGACCCACTCCCTGACCTGCTCACTCAGAACCCTGATAATGGGTCAGTAGATGGTATAGCCTTGGCAGGCAGCCTCACTGTCCAGCAGCAAACTGACTGGAGGAAACTCCCCAGCCAGTACAGACATATGTTTTCCCTGACTCCAAGTCAGACCACCTGGTGCACTCATGAAGTGGACACTGGGGACAGTCTGCCTGTGAAGAATAAGATCTACAGGCAACCTGATCATGTCAGGGACTGTATAAGGACAGAAGTCCAAAAGATGTTGGATTTGGGAGTTATTGAACCCTCAGATAGCCCTTGGGCTAGTCCAGTAGCCCTGGTACCTAAACCTCACACCAAAGATGGCAAGAGAGAGATGAGGTTTTGTGTGGACTACAGGGGTCTCAATGCATTCACTAGGACTGATGCCCATCCCATTCCAAGGGCAGAATAGCTAATAGATACTTTGGCCTCAGCCAAGTTTCTAAGCACATCTGACTTGACAGCTGGCTACTGGCAGATCAGACTAGCTGATGATGCAAAGACAGCATTTTCTACCCCTAGTGGGCAATATCAATGTGTGGTAATGCCCTTTGGTTTTAAGAATGCACCTGCCACTTTCCAAAGATTGGTGAATCAAGTCCTTACAGGCCTGGAAGACTATAGTGCAGCATATCTAGATGATATTGCTGTCTTTAGCTCCACCTGGGAGGATCACCTGGTCCACCTGAGGAATGTTTTGGAGGCCCTGCAAAAAGCAGGCCTAACTATCAAGGCTACTAAATGCCAGATAGGGCAGAGTCAGGTTGTGAACCCGGGCCACCTTGTAGGTGGAGGCCAGGTTCAACCATTGCAGAGCAAAATCCAGACCATAATGGACTGGGTTGCTCCAACTACCCAGACTCAGGTGCGAGCCTTCTTAGGCCTGACTGGGTACTACAGAAGATTTGTCAAGGGGTATGGATCAATAGTGACACCCCTGAATGACTTAACCTCTAAGAAAATGCCCCATAAGGTTCAGGGGACAGCTAGCTGTCAAAAGGCATTTGATGACCTGAAGCAGGTCATGTGCACTGCTCCCATTCTGCAAAGTCCTGACTACTCCAAAAGGTTAATTGTCCAAACAGATGCATCTGAGTTGGGGGTAGGGGCTGTACTTTCACAGTTGAATGATGAAGGTCAGGATCAACCAGTAGCTTTCATAAGTAGAAGGTTGACCCCCAGAGAGAAACGTTGGTCAGCCTTTGAGAGGGAGGCCTTTGCTGTGGTTTGGGCGAAGTTGAGGCCATACTTGTTTGGTACTCACTTCATTGTTCTGACAGACCATAAGCCCCTCTTATGGCTAAAACAGATGAAGGGTGAAAACTCCAAACTTCTCAGGTGGTCCATTTACCTACAGGTGTATGGACTATACAGTGGAACATAGACCTGGGAGTAACCATGCCAATGCAGATGGACTCTCCAGATATTTCCACTTAGAACATGAAGACTCAAGTGGTAAAGGTTAGTTTAATGTCCCTGCGTTTGGTGGGGGGGTTGTGTAGGAGAGTAGGATCTGCCTCTTATGGTTACCCCCACTTGTTTGCTGGTGTTACACTGTTTTTCGACTTTAGTCTGGCTGGGACCCTGCTATTCAGGGCTCCAGCCTAGCTGCTTCATCTCTAAATTGATTCCATGTACTTTAGGTTCACCACAGATTGGATCCTGAGGTACCCTTGTGAGTCCCTAGTATATGGTATACTATGTACCCAGGGCATAGGTACCCCAGAGGCCTACCAGGGGCTGAAGCATGTATTATGCCACCCCTGGACAGCCACCCAAAATGACACCACAGGTCTGCTACTGCACCCTGGGTAAGGTGGTGCATGCATCCCTTACTGAGGTATAGGTTCACTATACCTCACCTATCACTGCACATACAAACTGCCACTCCTATGGCAGGCCTTAACAATCCTGAGGGCAGAGTGCTTGGTTATATGTGAGAGAGTGCCCAGGCATCAGCTGAGCCCCTCTGCAGCCTTCAGAATCTCTTCTCCGGGGTTGTCAGTGGTGCAGCCTGACCATATACTCTTAAGTGCATTATAACCAAACGGTAAATGCTAACTTTGGACTGGCTACACGGAAACATGTCGTGTTTGGTGTCAAACACCTTGGAATCATACCACCACAACAGTAACTGGTGTGCGAGTATGATCCCACCCTTCTAGAGGGAGAGACATGGCAGTACTGGTATACCCCGTAGAAACTTAACAGAGCCCTGGCATCACAAAATGGATGCTGCAGCCACAGACACAAGTCTGGCCTCCTGCTGCTGACCAAAACTCCGGCAGGGGAGGCCTGGACAATAGGTTTCCTGTCACAGGGAGGTGTAACCACCTCCCAGACAGGCTTATGTGTATTGAGGCTGGGTGGGAGCACTCTCAGAGTGCTTTGAAGTCCTGCACTGGGGGCACATTTGGTGTCCCTGTCCATAGTCCAGCTCAAACCATTTCAGGGGCTTCCAGACCCTGCTCTGGTGCGAAACTGAACAAAGGAAATGGGTGTAGACACCCCTCTTTCCAAACCCTCCCATAGGTGGGTCCCCAGAGCTAGTCCAACCCCTTCCTTAGGTATAAGTAAGGAACCTCTGTAACCAGAACTTTAGATATCGCTGGATGAAACCCTGAAGCTGAATCTTGCAACTTCGACACTCTACTAAAGACTAGAGGAATGAAGAAATCTCCCTTGGGGTCAAGGAGTGACTCCCCTGCTTGGCAGGCACCAACAAAGCATTTTGCCAGTCTGCATCTCTGAAACTCCCGCATGACTCTGAAGTATTTGCAGCCCAGGAAGAGGATTTCCAGACATCTTAGAGGCTGACCTGAGTCCCCAGCAAAGCTGAAACCCACAGCCCTCATGAGTAGCGTGGAACCAGAACTCCTGGTCACCAGGCACTTTTGCAAGTGCATTGACTTCTCAACGTCTCTTGAAGTTGTGCTTGGGGTTACTTGTAGCCCCCACCTCGAGCAGATAATTCACCGTAGATTGCCAGCCTAGTCACCCTGAGTGACCCGTGGGCAGCCATTTTGTGTTTCCTCTTGAGGTCCCTTTGCAATCCCTGGTCCGTCGACTGGTGGGTCCCTGTGAAGGTAACTTTGATTTTCATTGGGCATCCCTGGTTGCTCCAGACGTGCCCTGACTCCCAACCAAGTGGTGAGTCCCTCAGACCTTGCTGGTCTGCACCAAAGCATCTTTCTCCTTCTGCGTGGGTTGTTGTTGCCAAAGATTGTTGTGTCCAATCGGGGCACCGACGCTGCAGCACTTGACATCCTTTGTGGGACAACTCGAATACAGCTCCTGGTCATCCTCGACGCCTCCTGGTCCTCGTGGCGGAAGAGTCAAGCTTCACCTTCTTCACCTGAAGCACCCGACATCGGTGGGCATCCGCCTATCGTCTTCCTGGTCACTGGCAATTGACCCAGATTCTGTCCCCTCTGCCTTCAGGTTCTTCTCATCTTCGATCCAGGCTTGGATCTCTTCAGACACTTCGCATCTTCCCGGCAGCAGCACTTCTTTGCCAGCTCCCATTGAAATCGACGACCCAACACCATTTGACACCTGTGCACCTGGCTTCCCTGGGCGAGGTAACACGAGTACTCTGGTGCTCCTGTGGGTGTTGACCCTAGAACTTCCTAAGTCCCGAAGGGTTTGGTCCTGACTCACTTCTAAGTGTCCCTAATCTTTAAAAATCTAACTGCGACTTTCCCCATAGAAGCTAACGGGTTCTCACACTGCACACGGCCCCCGTGGGTCCCCTGTGTCGCTAGCTTGGGTGGTTCCTTGGGGTCCCAGCGAGTCTACAGGCTCTAGGCCTTGTGTCTAGTTAAGTCGTGGTTCTTATACCACTATTTTAGTATATGGTTTGGCTCGCCCCTAGGGCCTGACATGTATTTGTGCTTATTATTGTCATATTTGAAGTGTAACTTATGTGTTTTGACCTCTAGCCTCATAAAGAGTCTAGGAGGGTGTGTTTAGAAATAAATACATATATTTTATATATATACCTGGTGTGGTTGTCTTTCATTTAGCCATTCAAGAGATTATAGACTGGTAAAACAAGATGCTTTACATTCCTGCAAGACTTAGCCTGAAGGCTGCTCTCCATAGCTACCACTAGGATAGCTTTCAATAAAGGTTGTCTTTTACCTATAAGCAATAAGGGGTTGTTTGGACTGGTACAAGGTGCCCACTATAACTAGTGGACAGCATATACCAGGCCAACTTCTCCCAGAAGTAACCTGTGATAATGATAGTGAGGAGAACTTTAAGAATTTAGGGAAGTCCTCTGCTAGGGGTGATTGAAATTGAATTACTGCATAAAAGGAAGGATGTTGATTGAGCTTATTAAAGGTCTGAACCACTTTATCTAAGAGGAAGTTAGCCAGGGTTGCATATTCAATGTGGCTATTATTTGTGCTAATACTCCTAGGAGGTGAGATCAAGTTGGATACTATCCTGAAGAGCTCTTTTGACGAGTTGTTAGCAGCCACTATCTTTTGCGTAGAATAAGATGTTTTTTCTTTAAGCAAGAGAGCTTTATAGTTACTGAAGCAGATTTTATATTTTTCTTTTTCTTCAAGGCCACATCCCTTCCTCCAGAGTCTCTCCTGTCTTCTGCATGCCTGTTTCTGGAGCCTAAGGTTCTTAGTGAACGGGGCAGATGGGGAATTCCCACTAGCATTATAAGTTTTCAGAGGTACGATAATAGCTATGGCCGACTGAATCCATTTGGTGTCGTTATAGGAGGTGTGTTCTAAATCTTTTGAGGCGGGAGGCATAGTATCTAATAAAATTTTGTTCAGGGTCTCACCTTGAACTTTGTTCCAAGCATGGGTATTAGTCTTTTAACTAAGAATTTTTCCATAACTGGGTTTTTCTTTGACCTCTGTGCAAAACAGGACCAGGTTAACGGAAACGGGTGTTTCATAACTACAGAAGGGTTATTTGTGAACACTCCATCTAATATGTGGCCAGCTATGTGAGTGGGACTTTTCACTAGTTGAGGCAGTCCTAACCCTTCAAGTGTTTCATTTAAGTTTTGTGTGTCGCTGTCCTCAAAGTTTTCTAAGTGAAAGTTAAAATCTCCCAACTGGGTGAAATCATTGTTGGTCAGTCCTTCCTCTAGAAGCGTGCCTATGTGTTGAATAACAGTGCTCCTGGGGCACCGGGGACGATAAACTAGTATGCCCCAAAAAGTTTGGTTTATTAGAGAGTGGTTTAATATGCCTGATTTTGGCCATTACAAAATCAAGCCCCTACTGTAGCTCCTAAACAAACTTAACCGACGGGCTCGATGAGCCTCATTCCTTGGAGTTGTTCTTTTCAGCAACATTCACTGTGAATGTAGCAGGATATACGAAAGAGGCATGGGGCATGCTGGCCATTACCTTCTTAGGGATGTATCAATGCACATAGTCAGAAGCCCTAAACCAGGGTTCCCTCAGCAGAGTCAATACAGTACCTAATCCAATATTAGCATGAATAAAGATGAATATATTGCTAAACCTGAATTGTGCATGGCACCTATTGTTCTACAGTATCTCTCTCCAGAAGTAATCTGGGATTGTAAGACTCTGGACGCAGGTGCGTGTGGAAGAATCCATGTTGCACATTAAGGGGCATATTTACAAAGGTTTTGCATCACCTTTGAACCACGCAGGAGGGTGCAAGGGCAAAGCAAAATGTTAGCCGAAGACATGCAAGGTCACCTTGCTTGGCCCTGCATGGCTTGATAAATCCAGAATAATGCAACACAGCTCGAAGCGCTGGGTGGAGCGTGGGTGTTCCCATGCATCCGCTCATGCATTTTGGCGCATTCCCAGATTTACCATTACTGGCAGACCTGGGATTGCGTCTAAATGTTATGCCTCCCCAGGTGAGACATAACAAGGAGAAATATCTTTATTTCTCCTCTTTACTTCTTCTTTCGATGTGTGCTTCATTCATTAAATGCCAATGCAGGGTAATGATAGATACGGCTCATTCCCGCCCTTTCCCTATCATGCAAGGCCACTTGCTGCGGTGCATGAATTTTTAACAAATATGCCCCTTAAAGCTGAAATGAAGCTGCATCCTGTCTGGGTGCTGGGTACACCCCAATCTGCCTCTGTTGGACATGGGTGAAGCACAGACACTCAGGGGCATATCTACTACGTTTTCATGCAATGCAATGTGCAACCCCTTTTTCACATTGCATAAAAGGGAGAGGAGAACAGAGCCATATCTTCTAATATATGGAGCATAGCAGAACACCAACCTAAATAAAGGATTAAATAAATACACTAACAGTTATGTAGCCAAAAGCTTCTACAACTCTTAAACAAACAAACCCATCAAGCATTGCCAAACTGATTACCAGGATTCAAAACTCATTAGGAGCTTGTATTCATATTTCTACTCGTGGCTCACTGAGGTAAGCGCGGTGGTGCGAGGCAGGGGTGGGTGCTGGAAGTGACAAACGACAGAATAAGGAAAATAAAATAAATAAACAAAATGACTTACCTTGCGCTTGCCGCATCCCCAGGCTTCCTCTTCCCCCATCTTGCTGGAGGTTGCAGATAAACATGAGTTACAGAGTGGACGCGCTTGACATAAGGGCAGCATCTCCGCTGACGCGACAGACAGCTACAAGCGGATGCTCAGTGGGTTTGGCAAAAGTCAGCAGGTACTGTAAGACTGCTTCAAAGCCCCTGGGGGTCTTAGAAATGACTGCATGTTATGAAAACCCTCTGCTATCAATGGGCAACATTTTTTCATTGCCTCATAGACTTCCCATTATGGTATTAGCTGCTATCTTTAATTTCCCTGTCCCTTCTTATGCCATTGATCTATACTTAGCATTAAGGACCACAATTTTGGCCCATCATCCTATTTTAACGTGCTGTTGCAGCCATGCTGCAGTTACGGAGCCTCAGTGCATTGCCACTGCACGAAGCCCTCTCAAGAGATCCCAAGTCAACTCCATTACCTCCAGTTATATAGTTATCTGTTGACTGATGCTCACGGTTTGACTTGGTATTGTATTCTTCCTGGACATTGACTACCTTTCACACTCTGTAATCAATTCCAACTCCCAGCGTGCAACCTGTCAGGTACGAAGAGACCCAAACATATATATGGGAAGCGTTCCGGCAATCCACTATCCCTAATCAGCCATGTGTCTGCTTATGTGCCATTACAGTGCTATTGGATTGCAGTTAGTATGTGCAGTGGCAGTAAAGTCAATAGTTCAACGCAAAGAAGAAGCAGATCCCTGTCCAATCAGCTGATGCTGGAGACTGGTCTCCATCCAGGGAAAATGGCCGCCAGTCCAACACCTATGCAAAGCTTCAGCTGTTCTCTGAAGAAGGCCCCCCTGGGGGACTCCACAGAGCCTGTCCATTCTGTTCTTGGTACAATCCTGTGGTCTGGGAAGTGAGAGGTAGGCAGCAGGAGGCTCAAGCAGTGAGACTTCTTTATGCTAAGATTATTGAACTCAATTAAGAGACTGGCGATGGGTGAAAATGTATATATAATAAAGTGATTAAAACCAACTCCTCTTACAAACGTGGTCACACAAGTATTTTTTATTTATTTTGTGCGTTTGTTAAACACAGCAGTGACCCCGAGGGCCATGAGTCACACTGCCACTCTTTTGAAAAAGCACAATTTTACTGTTTTGATCAGGAGTGAAACACTCTGTGTAAAAACACACAAATGCAACTTTCCATAGGTGACAACCAATTTACTTCCAGTTACTCAAGACCACCTATGCCAGGAAAGCTCACAACAAGATTCAAATTATCCTCATAAAGGATGGCTTTTACATAGGCAGTCTGCTAAGAAGAAACATTACGCAAACCTTATGTAGCATCCTATCTTCCACTTTTATCTTGTTTCCGCAGAAACAATTGACCAATCATTCAGTGTTCACCTGATGGACTGTACCTTTATCCAGGATATACAAGCATTGGAAAAGCCAATGTTCCTGCCTTGGGGATCTAACGGCTTTGCCAATGGTTTGCACAATATGTGACTGTTTATATATTACATATTTTACATCAGTAAAGACTTTGAATTTGTTAACATTTGTAAACTCTCTTTGCTATAGTGCAATTTTGCATTGTAACTAGAATTAACTTTACTAAGTATTGGCAAAGCCTAGAGGACTCGGCTTTAAAAGACAGAGCTACTCGGTTTTCCACTGCTTATATAGTACATGTAGCTGAGCCCCATTTACTCACAATGAGTCACCTGAATGCTGGTCACGCTGCATGCTGAGTAAAGCACAGGATTATAGTCCACATGTTTTAAGCTATGCTCTTGATTATTTAGGCCAACAATCTTTTTTTGACCCCCTCCCATCTTTTCCATCCGCCTAAAGCATTATGGTCCACAATGGCTTTTGCTAACAGACCGCTAAAAGTTGTAGGCGAGACCTAAAAATTGTGATGTGTAAAAACCGTGGAGGCCTGGGAATCAAATCTAAAACTTGTGCAAAAGAAAGGAACAAATAATTTGCTCCTCTGTGACATTCACTCTGCAGTGCCTCAAGAAGGTTAGGAGCACAGTAGTACGTGTCAGAGGTGGAAGTCGTGCACTTCAGTGAAAGAAAGCTGTGAAGCAAGTTGGGGGGTGCGGGGACAAGCAACATAGGGGAAAGAGCAATGGGTAGAGGGAGAAACACAGTCACGAAAGAGCAACATGGAATGTGGGAGGGCAGAAGCGATATTGAAAGTGGAATGATTGAGGATGGAGGTGTGAGGAAACCACAGCAGAGCAAGGGTTGAAACAACACAGAGGGTGGGGAGGGAAGGAAACTAAGGGGCATATTATCAAGACAGGCGAAAAAATTATCGCCGCTTTAGCGGCAGAAAACTGCCACTAAAACGGCGATAATGGGCTTGATAATATGCTCTATGGAATTCCAATTGAAGCTCAGGTTAGATGTCCTTCACATCTAACATGGGCTTCTATGGGAATTCCATAGAGCATATTATCAAGCCCATTATCGCCGTTTTAGAGGCAGTTTTTTGCCGCTAAAGCGGCGATAATTTTATCGCCTGTCTTGATAATATGCCCCTAATAGAGAGAAGGAGCAACATGGAGTGCTGAAAAGTAAAAAGGTTAGGGAGCAACGTGGAGGTGGAAGGAGAAGCATATGGGGGAAGCATCACAAAGGTGGAATGGGGGAGAGGAAGAGGCACATGAGTGAGAAAGAGGGCAGCACTGAGCCCTTCGGTGTGGAGAGAAGCACAGGAGGGTCAGCTGGAAAGTAAATGCACTCTTGCGGAATTGTTTAACAAAAAGAAAAAAAGTCGCGCCTGAAAAATGAGCATTGGAAGGACAATTATATGTTCATGCTCAAAGAGAGGGGCAAATAAAAGAAGAGGAAGTAAAGTTCAAATAAGCTAACAAATAAGAAGCAATCAAATGAGAACCAAATAAACCAACAACTGGTAAGCAATGGGTGGGTTCTAGGCCCACAGTAACCAGCATGTCTTACAGTTGACAGCTTGCTGCCTGCTAGTAGGCAAATCCGAAAAACGGTGACTTTTGTGCCTTCCATGGCCTGGGGTCCAACTACTGTTCTTGGATGATAACACAAAAGGAAAATATCACCAATTTAGAAGAATAGGGACCATTTTAATAAATACAATGATAACAGAATGAGAAAAATCTGATCAGTAGAATCCGAAATATATAGGGGCAGATTTACAAGAAAGTGCCGCAGCCCGGCACCTCAAGCTCTTTGGCTGCGCCACACTGCGGCCCTTTCAGAGCACAGGAATGCAACATATTTACAATGATGTCGCATTCCTGTGCTCTCCCCTGCGCTGGCGCAGAAACAGCTGCCATGCGCCGGCGCAGGCACCCTTGCACCAAGGTGCAAGGATGCCTGCATCATGGGGAGATTGTTTTGTATGAAAACAATAAATACAGGCATTTTCCTCTTTCAATGCGTGCTGTAGAATGCAGCAAGCATTGAGAGAGGAAAATTGAGGAGAAATGAAAACATTTCTCCTCGTTGCTCCTCCCTACGCCACCCCTAGGGTGGCGTAGCATACCGACGCATTTCCAGATTTATGATTCCTCGTACATCTGGAAATGTGTCTGGTTCCATGAGTATTGCATGGGAACACCCACAGCAACACCCATGGAACGCCCCTTTCACGCAAAGTGCTGCGTGTAAAGGGGCCGTATTTACAAGTACAGGAAAAGCCACGCAGGGTGGCTTTTCCTGTCCTTGTAAATATGGGGCACAGAAATTCGTTGCCAGTGCATCACAAAAAGTGACGTACTGGCAGCGCAAAGGGCTTGTAGATCTGCCCCTTCATTTCAAAGATTTATGTAAGTATAGTGTCGAAAATGACAAAGCTTCGCTCGTGGTCATCTGGTCATGCTAAGTTGGCGGAAAGTAACAAATTTAGGCCAACCACGATGGGATGTAGGCCTTGTACAGGGACCAGGTTAGTCACTGAGAAAGCTACCTTCTCAAAGTCTGGCGCGAAAAGGAGTCTGTGAGGAGCAGGGAGAACATCGTGGAAGGTCGTCGCTGTAGCGAAAAAAGAAGACTTGGCATCACAGACCGTCACCGCTGTAGAGTAAACATCCATCGGTGTTGCAGGCAGTGATTGCTAGAGTTTCACGTTGGTGGTCACAGCAGGATGTAGTTGCTGTAGGATTAAGTGCAGTTCTCACTCTGCCGGTCAACCCTGGTGGTTACTTTGGCACAAAGAGTCGGGTATACTGGAGCTTCATGTTGACGGCAGAGTGTTGGCACGACTGGGCCCATTTTCAGTCGCGAAGAGGCCAAAACTTCAGGATTTCACTTTTTCTTTTAGAGATATGCACTCTGATGCCAGCCAAGGGTCACAGACTTGGGAAGGCACCTCTTGGGGATCAGGGACTCACTCTAGCATAGGCCAGCAGGGTATGGCATGGCAGATCCAGACAGGAGGTCAGACAACTGACCATTGGAGTCACTCAGGAAGCCTGGGATGAAGGAAGCAGGTCCACTCTTGCTTCTCAGAGATGAGGAAAATAAAATATCATGAGGCCTATGTGTCCCCGTGTGTTCCCCCACACTCATGTGCACATACATGTCACCTATGTATTTCCCCTCCATGGCCTGTCTATCATGATGCTTATGCTATAACGTGGCCTGCCATAATCCAGTCTCCCATGAGAGAAACGACAAATCTGCTCTGAGGCCTACACGTTTTGCATCATGTTTTCCCGCATTTCCATTATTGTGGCCCAGCCAGAGCCGAAAAGAGGCTTCAGGCCTCAGAACGCTCTGAAAGCTGTAGCTGCGTATCCTTGGCCTTGCACACTTGGGCCTCAGCCAAAGGGGCCCTGTCCGAGACAGTATTGAGCACGGTTATCTGCTTACTCCTACCGAAACCACATTCCTGCCTGGAGAAGGAGGGATAAACATGACCCATCTGCAAAGGAGAAAGCCTAGCCTTTCTGTCTCTTTTTGTGTGATTACAAAACTCACGTCAGTGAAAAGCCCATAGCCCCCGTGCAAGACTTCAGCAGTAAACGAAGAAATAAATGCCATATTGGCCCTTGGTGATGGGCAACCTATGTCACGTATCAGTCCCTGCTCCAGACTTTAGATACCCGATAATACAAGATGTGCTGGTCGCCCTGACACTGAAGGCTTCATTTTCAGACTCCAGACTCCCCGGTTGCGTAGCAACCCTTTCACACGTCAGTTACACGTCATGCTCGAGTTGAGCACAAGTAAGGTAAAGTTCCAGCTGATCACGCAACCCCCTCTAGGCATCCACCCACCTATGACACTTACCTATTATCATCGAGTGGACGCCCACCTTCACGCCTACTTACACACCCACGTGCTCTTATCTCATTCTCTCTTGCTCCGCCTGAAGCACTCTTGCTTACGTATATTATTACAAACGTATATATACTGTACTCTGTGAATAAAGTTTGAGAATACCTTTTTGAGAATCCTGGTCCTGATCCCTTGTGGTGATGGAACTATTCTCCCTATAACTCGAGTTATTTGAATAAAGCCCTTTTGAACCTGACACCACGGACTCAGCCTCTTGCTTCATGCATAATCATATTGATATCTAGAAATTCTGAACTCGTAATAATTTATTTACGACATAATGGCGCCCGAACAGGGACAAATCTCCTTCCCCATGCGCCGGAGATGAAGGTCCAGTTTTGCCCCCTTCCACAGCCGTGACGGACTTCGAGTGTACACGTCGCGGGTTTTCCCGCCAACTCCCTCAGGCCACCGAAGGAGGAGGACTGCGACCAGGCATCCATACGAGGCGGTGAGGATTGCGGATCGTCCCGACCCAGAGCCCACCTGCGAGAGAGCTGTGTCCGAGGTTTCTAGAGATCCACCTAGGATACGCCATTCCCTGCGCAGCGTCAAGTGTCCGAGGCCTTCAAGTTCAAGTTCAAGTTCTGCTTCCCGGTGAGTTTCTCATGGGGGTTGCAATCATGACGGGTTCATTTAATGAACACGGTAAAGACGTGTCTCACTTGTGAGACCGGTATGTTCAAGAGCATGCATTCAAGAATTAATGTTTCAAGATTTAGAGGCCAAGTTTTCAGGTGCACCGATATAACTGTATGAATGTTATCGTCTTAAGTTAGTTTCAGTTAGGTTTGAATGTGTCAGGTTTGTGTGTAAGTTTGTTGCATTGTGATTTTTTGTTTTTTTTTGTTCATTGTGATTTTTTGTTTTCGGTTACATTCCAACATGCCGTTATTTTCAAAACTGCGTAAGATAGGTACCAGGAAAGGTGTACTAGAGGAACCAGTTAACATTCCGCCTAGAGACACACCTGGACATTTCATGTATTGTAAGCATGGTTTAGATGCCGTGTTGTTTTTAGAACTTTGGGTGGATTACACGAAGGATTTAGAGACAAAGTATAAATGGCCCATTACGGGAACGTGGGATGCGGAATGCATCATGAAGGTAGAGGAAGAGATATGGAAGAGAAAATCTAGACCTGCTCAGAAGGATGCCATTGAGTTATGGCGCAAGGAATCACATAGAAGAACAGAGAAAGAGTTCCAAAAAGCAGAGAGAAGTAGACAGGAGTCCGAAAAAGCCAAAGAAGAAAAATTACAGGAAGAAGGGGAGCGGGTAAAAAGAGAGCAGGCTGAAAGAGAAAGAAATACTGCCGTTGCTGGTATTTATCCCGTCCTTTCAGAGGAACTAGCAAAAGTGGCCCCAGTAGAAAAACTAGTTAGAGTGCCACCGCCAGTACCCCGAAAAATAAAACAAACAGCATCCGACACGTTCATTAACAACTACCTAGAGGAACCCCCACCATCATACGTGGACGGAATTTTCCCTGCACCCCCAACGCAAGAACAGCTCCAGTAGCTCGAGGACGGCGGGGAGGGAGGATCCGGGGCAACATCAGGAGGGGGGCCGACAGTAAAAGTAGCAATCTCCGAATGTATATATGACCCAGATCCAGGAAAGGGCAGAATGCTCGTGTTTTCATTATGGCTTAGACGAGCAGTCGCAGATTTGGAAAAATTACCAGATATGGATAAACATTTAAAGAAAATTTACACATTCATAAGAACAGGGGAAGGTCCTGAGTGTATAGCAGAAGCCGTACAAAATAGAAAGGTAATTATTAAGAACTATATCCTTCGCTTCCTAATTAATTGTCTGATCAGGGAAAAAGACGAAGGTGATGGAGACGTAGACCGTTGTTATATTGGTTGGAGTGATCGCATAGATGCCGGTCAGCATGATAAATCAGGCCAGACAGACAACATGTTGACCAAAATCCGAAAGGCAATAATAGCATCACACGAAGGAAGTCCAAACGAAACAGCTGAGTTATCATCTGATGACGAAGCAGGGGACAAAGACAGAATACATTATGTGGGCCGTGCCCGGCGATTCGAAAGGCCCAAGGGCCTCAATCACCGTAAACAGGGAACTGCCATAAAGGAAAGATATTCCCTTGAAAGTTTGTTCCAGATCACCGAAAAAGCGGTTAATAAATGGCTGGGTAACGATCAGCCCCTCACCCCGACCGAAAATGAATTAGCACGATCAGCCACCCTGTGGATATCCCAATATGATATATATAATAATGATATCGTAGCCCAAACGTTCTTGAGCCTCCCACCAAACGAACAGCGCATAGCTGGTGTTTACATGGTCCAACATTTGATCACGTTATATGAGAGTCAATATTCTGGTCCTGGTCTATTGTATAAGTTGCTGGACGACATAATACTAGACAGGTGGATGAACATGGGTACTGAACTGATTAATGTCATTCTGGATCAGCGACACAAGTATATAGTATACGTGACTAGATCCCTGCTTCCCGCTCCACCCCAGGTTAAGGAACAGTCGTACGACAAGCTGAACCCTCTACGAGAGGTTCATCCTGTAAAGGATGCAAACAATGACCTGCAACGGGTGTATGTCTACACCCCCTTGTCGAAATTAGAGATACTGGAAATGAAGAAAATGTTACCATCCCATGACAAAGACCCAGGGGGTTTTCACCGAGAACTAAAGGACATTCTTCGCTTAGGAGAATATACATATGCTGACATTCTAAAGTTATTAAAAGTACTATTGCCCGCTGGTATTTACGAGAAACTGAAAGGACAGGACTGGGAGGTGGGAGAGAAAAGGCTCAGTTGGGATCTGTTGGAAAGAGAGGAAGTGGGAAGAGGCCCGGGGGTTGGTCTGGGTCCCCGAGCTAAAGACCTACCTGAACTCCTTGTACAAGTTTTGCCCAGATTACTAATTACCAAGAAGGAAGACTGGGATGCTATTTCGGCCTGTAAACAGAAACCAGACGAGGACACTAGCGATTTCTACTCTAGGTTCGAGAAATGATTCACTATCAATAGTGGTCTTAAGCCCGGTAGTGATTCATATCCCCATCTTTTCGTGAGCAAACTAGTAGAAAATTCCCTACCAGAAGTAAAGTATAGGGTACTAAAGGTTGAGAGTACTTGGCAAGCAAACAGCCCTTCACAAATGTTACAGATGTTACAATACCACCAGAACAGAATTAGAGAGGAACACGAACAGGATAAGAGACGCATGAGAGACACAAAGATGAAGATGCTGGTGGCCCAATCGACACCGGCAAACACAAACACGAACAAGAATAGCACGAAACAAAATACTGGGACCTGTAATTAATGCAAGAAGCCAGGCCACTTCGTAAATGAATGTGCGGTCCTGAAACACAATATAGCGATAGGTAAAACAAAGCCACGATCTTATCCTCCCAAAGAAAATAACACACATCAGACATCAGATACATTTCCACCACCGCCGCCGCCTGTCCATACACCTGCACCAGCCCACGCCACAGCACAAATGTATGAGCACGCTCAGACTAACTACCCAGAATACCAAGCATATTCGTGAAGAAGCCCAGAGAGGGAATTCGACTTGCCCCTTATTCCAGTTCCTGTGGACCAAGCGGGTCCCTATGTGCATGCACGTTTACTAGGAAAGAATAAAAAGTTTTTGATTGACACCGGGGCAAGTAGAACTACCATCAGTCATTCTGAGGTTCCAGGGGCACCCCTCTCGGGCTCAAAGAGTATATCCCTGGGCTTTTCAGGAAAGCCTATTATCAATGAGGTTTCAGCACCAGTCTCTTTAGGAGTTGGTCCACTAATACATACAACAGACTTACTGCTTACTAAATCATGTCCAGAAAACTTACTTGGCATAAAAACATTAAAAGAACTGGGAGCAGTTATCTGTTGCTCGCCAGAAGGAGTGCGACTGTATTTACGTGATTTCAAGGGACATTTTGTTATGAAAGATATTGACATCAGGCTTCAAAATGTACCACAGCACCTATGGGCACAAGGCCCGACTGACGTAGGTTTCATGAACATTACACCATACCAGGTCACCCTCAAGGAAGGAGTGGTGCTGCCACGGATTCGACAATATAAAATTCCGCCTGAAGCTGAAGTAGGGTTGCTGAAAATTATCGATGAACTCATCGCACAAGGGGTGGTGATAGAGACAGAGTCAAACATATGCAATTCACCTGTTCTTCCTATTCTTAAAAGAACTGACCCCAGTGCATCACCTGTCTATAGATTAGTTGTAGACCTGCGAGAATTAAACAAATGTGTGGTGCCACAGTACCCTGTGGTCCCGGACATTTCTTCATTATTGACTGCCATTGATGCGAAGGCTACGTTCTTTACAGTTATCGATCTGAAGAACGCCTTTTTCAGTATCCCAATACATCCGGACAGCCAATATCTTTTCGGTTTCACTTTGAAAGGCCGCAGCTTCAGATTCACAAGAGCACCACAGGGCTTCACGGAAAGTCCTAGCATCTACAGTCAGGCACTCAAAAGACAACTAGACAGTATTCATATGCCTACCACTACAGCACTGATACAGTATGTAGATGACATTCTCATTACCGCACACTCGGAAACTGACTGTGAAAATGCATCGCTCACTGTTTTAAATTTCCTGGCTGACAAGGGGCACAAGGTGTCCCCTTCGAAGTTACAATTCTGTGAACAGCAAGTGGCGTACCTTGGGCACTTGCTATCCAAGGAGGGTAGGGGACTAACACCAGAACGTATTCAATTGATTTCTGGCCTTTCACAGCCCAAGACACAAAAGGAGGTACGTGCATTCATTGGCCTCACTTCATATTGCAGGCAGTGGATTCCCCAGTATGCTCACATAGCCAAGCCCCTAATACAGTTGACGACACAGGAGGTGGCTTCTACTAAAGCCCTCCCTTGGACACAAGAACACACTGTGGCATTTGAAGAATTAAAAAGAGCTTTATGTCAAGCACCAGTTTTAGCGATCTCTGATTACAACAAATCTTTTATGCTTTTCGTGACAGAGCGGGATGGAACAGCACTATCAGTCCTAACACAAGATCATGCGGGAAAACACAAGCCCTGTGCTTATTTTTCTAGTACATTGGACCCAGTAGCACAGGCTTTGCCTGCGTGCCTAAAATCTGTTGCAGCAACAGCCTTAGCCATAAGACAGAGTGACTCGATAGTGCTGGGCCACCCCCTGACAGTACAAGTACCACACGCAGTAGAGGTTCTCTTGAACCGAACACAAACACAACACCTGACTGTAGCGAGACTGACAGGTTATGAGCTGACGTTATTTCAACCACACATAGAGATCAGACGATGCAATATACTGAATCCTGCTACTCTTTTGCCCTCCAGTACAGAAAACGTTTCCCCACATGACTGTGTTGAAGTGATACATACCGTGACAAAACCAAGACAAGACTTGACAGATGTTGCACTCCCAGACCCTGACCTAACACTCTATGTTGACGGTTCATGTATGAGGACGGGGGCGGGAGAATTAGTGGCAGCATATGCAGTGACCACTGCTACTGAAATCATAGAGACTAAAAGAATAGACATACTGTCAGCACAAGCAGCAGAGCTCATCGCTCTGACCCAAGCGTGCATAAGAGCTAAGCACCTGAGAGTAAACATTTACACTGACTCACAATACGCATATGGGGTAGTTCATGACTTCGGCGTCCTATGGAGGGAAAGAGGTTTCTTGACTTCTCACGGGGCCAAGATACAGCATGGCCCCCTTATTCAAGCCCTTCTGGAAGCAATACATCTACCAACAGCCATAGCTATCCTGAAATGCAAAGCACATACTAAAGCCACAGATACCATTTCTCAAGGCAATGATCTGGCAGACCGAACAGCTAAACAGACAGCTCAGACCCCACTAGACATGACGAAATCACAGGAACCGTTAATGTCCAAAGGCATGACAGTTAGGGATCCTTCCAAGGATGTACAAGACATTCAGACACATGCTACTCTAGACGAATTAAAGAAATGGTCGGAACAAGGAGGGGTACTGACTGATCAGGGTTGGATGACTAAGGGCAAAGAAACATGGTTTCTTCCTGATTCGATGGTACAAGTGATCATAAATACCGCACCTTGGGCCTCATGTAGGTAGCGAAATACCGGTCGGTAACGGCCGATTTTCGGTAAATATGCCGTTACCGACCGGTATTCAGACAAGTGAGATGTAGGAGTCCAAAAACCACTTTTCGGTAAATATGAGGCGGTAAATACCGATTCATAGTTACCGAATGCTAAAATACCGATTCATATTTACCGAATACATAATTAACGAATCGGTAAATATGAAGTGGTAAATATGAAGTGGTAAAAAGTTAAAATGACATGTAGGAGCACTCGGTAATTAAGAAATCCAAGAAAATCGGTAAATAAGAGTCGGTAATTAACACGGATTGAAAGCAGGTGGTAACCAACAACAGTGCAGCTAAGCAATCCCAAAATGCAACAGCGTGGACACCCTGGCAGCTATGTACGTCATTGCAATGCGCCTACGTCTACAGGCAGCACGACTGAGGGTTTGGCGACGGAAGGAACGCATCCACAGACAGCGCATCACACTATTCCAGCTGACTGATGCAGAGATACATGAGAGGTACAGGCTACACCCCGAAACCATCATGGACTCAATCAGGGACCCGCACCCACTCCTGGACCAGCCAATAAGAAGGGCGCACGCCATACCCCCACATGTGCAGGTGCTCTGCAGCCCACATCTGCTGGCATCCGGCATTTCTCAGGTGGTGACAGCTGCGGTGGGTGGTGTATCCCAGAGTTGCCTGTCCCGTTCCTTCAGGAATTTCTTCCCCCATTATATTGGCTGCATTGATGGGACACACATCCCACTCTGTCCACCAGCTGACACAGAGCACATCTACAGGATCAGGAAGTCCACCCACTCCATCAATGTGCATACCGAATGGAATGATATTGTGAATGGTCCCGTGGGTGGCAGAACCAAAAGGTCCGCGTATGCTATTTACAACGAGGTCTGCAAGTTGTCGCACAGTGAGGCGGCTTCCAGACTGAGAGCTATTGACCAAGCAAACATGGAGAAGGCCTAAGCCGTTATAGATATTAGCTCTAGCACTCTCACTTCTAGGATTCATACATGAGACAATAGGCACATGCAAGTACACGGCGCATGCAATGTACAAGCCCCGATTTTGGCGTGCGTCCTACGAGGTATCCCAGTGCCTGTGATTACACCTTCTTTCACTGTGCTTGCAAACGGTATTCATTTAATAATGATTAATGAAGTTTGCTGCGGGATGTGAGTGGTAATCCCGTACATAACTGTCTCGCATGAAGTTGTCTGCTGCAATACTGTTCTTTTTCCACCCCCGCATGGGCGGCGGGATGTTTCCATCTGGCCTTCGATTCCAACCTTGAAAGCAGAGTCCAACAAGTTGAGCAGAATAGAGCGCCATTGTCCCACAAAGAGGTGCCTTTGACTTCCTCTCGTGAAATATTTGTCCTTCACGTTGCTACTACGCGCACTGAGGAACAGGCGCCTCTGAATACTGACCTCCCCCTGCATTTCGGCTCTTTGATCCAAAGTATTATCAATGCCTCGTCCACGACCGGCCTGGCTCAATTTTTTCTAACATGTGGGGCTCGGGTCTCGTGACCTCTTTCCAAACAATTTTTGGTGTAATTCCGGCATTTGTTCATTCACTGTTCTCGAGCATCTTTGGAGGTGTTCCGCTGCTTCTGGCGCTGGTGGCAGGTGTGCTGCTTTTACTTTTCATACTACGGAATGGCTGCTCCTTCTGTGCCACACGAGCACCTGTCCCGTCTGCATCTTCTTCGTGATAGGATGCTTGACTTCTATGG
The DNA here is from genome assembly GCF_964204655.1 of Triturus cristatus. Lineage (NCBI taxonomy): Eukaryota > Metazoa > Chordata > Amphibia > Caudata > Salamandridae > Triturus > Triturus cristatus. The sequence continues at coordinate 136,701,834 of NC_140591.1, read as the reverse complement.
TACTTTGCCATTGGCGACTTTGAGCCTGGCTTATGGATTATCCTTCAGGTATTCCTACTTCACCTGCGTACAACCTGTATTACACTGCCTGGATTGTCCCTTTGAATGGCCTCTGGATTTGTGCTTGACCAACATGGTGTCTCCGGTGCCGGATTTCGATCGACTGATGCGGCCCTTAGTGTCTCACGAGTTGTCCTGTTCTGGTGTCCGGATCATGGCGTGTGGAGCGGCGCATGGTATCCTGGGTAATTGGGACATCTCAGCGGCAGCCTACGACTTCTTGTCCATGAGCTATTTGGAGGAACATTCCGGGTGCCCTCTGATTGTGCTAGAGGCTCCGTTGGTTGGAGAACACGTATGTTCCTTTTCTTTACTCAATTGGATGGCTGAGACTTTTAGTGGCCCTGAAAACGATTGCTTGTTGGAAGCCGTGGCCACATATGCTGCCTATACATTCATGGATTAACTGGATTGTCGTCCATTGCGCCTGTGCTACTGGACAGCACCCTGGCGCAACATTTATTTCTTTTAATTCTCGTTTTTCTCTTCCTGATGGTCTGCTTGAGTTTTTTACTATACTTGCATTGTGTTTTTTGGAATTGTATGCTGAAATTAATTGGACTGTAGGACTTTGGCGCTGCATTGGTTACGCCCTGTTCTGCTCTGACGAAACTGAACTCTGCGTTCTCTCTTTTCTTGCCTATTACATATTGCTTCGCTCAAGGGGGCGTGTAGTGAGTTCTCCCTGAATACGTACATGCATTGTTCAGTTGGCATTACCACGTTGAATGTTATGTAGCCATATTTGTGTCTTTGCACACGACACTGCGTTTCCATGTTCTTTCTTGAATAAACTGCTGACTCGAGACTTCCTTCAGACGAGTGCATTCTGTTGTTCCCATCCCAAGCTCTGCGCAGCGACCTTGGTCTGTACATGCTGTGACACACAGTCTGGAATTTTACACAATGCATGTTTTCCACTCTAGGTTGTTCGACCCACGATTTAGCCATGGCACACGCGCAGCTGCACATACCTGACAGTTGGTGCTTTTCATATCTCAGACGTCATGTTTATTATTCAGACCGAAGACGAGCCTTCCTGCGAGGAGACTCCTGATGCTCCTGTGATGTGATTTCACTAAGCTGATCTTTGAGGTATGGGGTCCCCTATTCAAGCCTGAGAGACCTTCTATAATGACATGATTATGATATTGGCTACTTAGTTAAGGGAAGGTGGTAGTGTCCTCGGTATTTTCCGATTCGCTAAATACCACCTCGGTATTTACCGATTCGGTGGATACCACCTCGGTATTTACCGATTCGGTGAATTCCGATTCGTATTTACCGAATGTTACCGAATCGGTAACTGTTACCGAATTTTTACCTACATATAACTTACCGGTTCTAATTTACCGATTCGGTACGGCTCGGTATTTATGAACCGGTAAAATTTATTTACCTACATGAGGCCCATAGTCCTGCACACTTAGGAGAGAGAGCAATGCTAGACAGCTTACAGAATATATGGTTCAACAAGCACCTGCGTGCAGCAGCGAAACAAAAGGTCAGAACATGTATGATCTGTTGCCAATTCAATCCAGGTAAAGGCATTCCAATGGAACAAGGTGGTTTCCATCCACCTGACCATCCTTTTGAAGTCCTTCAAATGGATTATATCCAAATGGACAGATGCAGAGGTTACAAATATGTCCTAGTAGTAGTATGTTCCCTATCAAGATGGACAGAGGCCTATCCAGTCCCTGATTATACTGCTGTAACTACCGCCAGACAACTGGTGCGAGAGTTTTTCCCTCGTTATGGATTACCGCGTGTCGTATATTCCGACAACGGTCAGCCTTTTTCCTCTGAGCTCATGAAACAAGTGTCCCTTCTGTTAGGATATACCTGGAAGTTTCATTGTGTGTGACATCCTGAAGCAGCAGGCCTTGTAGAAAGACATAATCAGACCTTAAAGATAAAAATAGCAAAGATTTGCGCAGACAAAGGTGTGGATTGGATGGTAGCCCTGCCGGTTGCCCTCTTTTACATGCGAATGGTAGCCCATTCTAGAACAGGCTTATCTCCCTATGAAGTGGTCTTTGGTAGACCACCGAATATGTGGGGCACTCCAATGCCTAAAAAGATCACTGATGTTGATAGTAACATGCTGACAGATTACCTGGCTTCCTTGATGTCTGCACTACTCTCTTGTCGTTCGCAGGTTGCTGCCGCCTTCCCTGACAACACCCAGGTCAAGGAACATTCCCTCGCTCCTGGGGACTATGTTCTCATAAGGAACTTTGACAGAACGAGCCCTCTTGAGCCAAGGTGGAAGACGCCTAAATTGGTCTTATTAACTACGAGGACCGCTGTTAAAGTCGAAGGACGGAAAGGATGGGTTCATCTTCATCATTGTAAACGCTACTTTGGAAATAACGATTCGTTTAAAAAAGACATAAAGACTTCAGACTTTGAGCCCCCTTTACTAGAAGAGACTCCCCAGCAGGAGTACAAAACAAAACTTAGATCTAAAAAGTCAGAACCCGTTTGATCAATTAAGTCCACTAGGTGGTGAAGCGGTTGAACATGTATTCTGGCTTGCATAAGATCTTGGATACCGCGGATGAGAAAAAGAGCAAGATGAAAAGCAAATACTGTAAAATATTACGTGGTGGATGTATAGCGACTTTGATATTTTTATTTCTTCTGTGCATCACGATGATATGTATCAGCTTAATACTACATGCTATTTTTCCTCCTATTGCCTCACTCTTACACTCTACCAATGATACTATAAAACACACATTTAGTGATCTGCCATCCCATGAGCTATCATATCGACTTGCCTTACGCAACAATACTTTTATTCAGATGCTGCACCATTCGCATCAGACTAGCAATGCTACAGACTGCTGGGTCTGTGGCCGACTTCCCCCGTATCAGAAGGTGAAGGGAGTGTTGCCTCTTTTCCCTTTTCCATTCTCCCATAATGGTTCTTGCGGAGCATGGTTTGCCTTAATGACATCCATCAACGGTGATGTCAAAGAATGTCAAGATAAGGAGTGTAGGGGCGACTGGGTATGGGGTAACTTGAACAAAGTCATGAATAAAGCATGTTTCCCAGATGAAGAAGGTCTTCCCCAAAGGAAAGGTACCGATCTAGAAAATGAAGAGTATCTGCAAGGAAATGCGACCCTTGACTTTATAGTGTTGAATGTCAAGCCCATACACAATTTAGGTCCATCCTCAATCACAGTCCTGCCAGTAAAAGGGAACTTGTGTGTCAGAAAAGAAGGCTCTGTACATTTGGGGCACAGCGAGTGTAACACTATACTAGTGTTCAAAGACAAAGGAAAGTCTTACTTCAGAGCATCACGACACACCTACTTTATTTGTGGCCAGACAGCCTATGTACAACTGCCCTTAGACTGGGGTGGGACGTGCTATATATCATTTCTCCTACCACCCGTTTTCTTGGCCCCATCGAACTATCATCAAAATCTTCAACTAGCACTTATCAGACACAGACGAGGGCTCGATGCCTCTGGCATTGACCAGACTGAAACAGCTTGGGAGCAATATACAGATTTCAACAAAGGATTCTTTTTCTTCATAGGTCCCGTCCAGAATAGTAAACTTATCCGCAGACTAACAAGGATTCTAGAAACAGTTGCTAATGAGACTGCATCAGCCCTGGGGAACTTGACCCAGGAACAGTCTGCTATGAGAATGGTCGTACTTCAGAATCGTCTTGTTCTTGACGTCATCCTAGCGGATAGGGGCGGGGCCTGTAGGGTCATCGGTTCCAGCTGCTGCGTTTTCATACCTAATAATGCACCGTCTGTATACAAAGCAATAACAAGACTCCACAAGATTGCCCAAAGCATACACCAAGACCCAGGCACGTGGACTTGGTCCAGTTGGCTCTGGGAAATAATATCAGCATGGGGATGGAAAGTGTTGACGGTCTGTGGACTAATACTACTGATGATATTCAGTTGTTGCCTATGTCTGCAGTGTGGCCCGGCCATTTGCGGCCTGTGTGCTACTGCATGTGTCCCACATCCCCATTTACAAAGCATTGAAAATGGAAAAATAATGCTGCAAGAACAGATTGACTGTCTAATGAGAATAGATATGACATAAGGGTCCACTAGGGGACAAGGAGGGAATGAGGAAAATAAAATATCATGAGGCCTATGTGTCCCCGTGTGTTCCCCCACACTCATGTGCACATACATGTCACCTATGTATTTCCCCTCCATGGCCTGTCTATCATGATGCTTATGCTATAACGTGGCCTGCCATAATCCAGTCTCCCATGAGAGAAACGACAAATCTGCTCTGAGGCCTACACGTTTTGCATCATGTTTTCCCGCATTTCCATTATTGTGGCCCAGCCAGAGCCGAAAAGAGGCTTCAGGCCTCAGAACGCTCTGAAAGCTGTAGCTGCGTATCCTTGGCCTTGCACACTTGGGCCTCAGCCAAAGGGGCCCTGTCCGAGACAGTATTGAGCACGGTTATCTGCTTACTCCTACCGAAACCACATTCCTGCCTGGAGAAGGAGGGATAAACATGACCCATCTGCAAAGGAGAAAGCCTAGCCTTTCTGTCTCTTTTTGTGTGATTACAAAACTCACGTCAGTGAAAAGCCCATAGCCCCCGTGCAAGACTTCAGCAGTAAACGAAGAAATAAATGTCATATTGGCCCTTGGTGATGGGCAACCTATGTCACGTATCAGTCCCTGCTCCAGACTTTAGATACCCGATAATACAAGATGTGCTGGTCGCCCTGACACTGAAGGCCTCATTTTCAGACTCCAGACTCCCCGGTTGCGTAGCAACCCTTTCACACGTCAGTTACACGTCATGCTCGAGTTGAGCACAAGTAAGGTAAAGTTCCAGCTGATCACGCAACCCCCTCTAGGCATCCACCCACCTATGACACTTACCTATTATTATCGAGTGGATGCCCACCTTCACGCCTACTTACACACCCACATGCTCTTATCTCATTCTCTCTTGCTCCGCCTGAAGCACTCTTGCTTAGGTATATTATTACAAACGTATATATACTGTACTCTGTGAATAAAGTTTGAGAATACCTTTTTGAGAATCCTGGTCCTGATCCCTTGTGGTGATGGAACTATTCTCCCTATAACTCGAGTTATTTGAATAAAGCCCTTTTGAACCTGACACCACGGACTCAGCCTCTTGCTTCATGCATAATCATATTGATATCTAGAAATTCTGAACTCGTAATAATTTATTTACGACAGAGACCAGGACAAATTGAAAGGCAAACCTTAAGCAGCAGGTCAGTCCTCTGGTAGCAGCAGGGCAGTCCTCTGGGGAACACGGTAGGCCTCAAGCAGCAGGGTTGTTGTTTGGAAAACAAGGCAGTTCTTCTTCTGTAGTGTTCACAGGTCCAGGAGTGTACTGAAGGGTCCAGTATTTATACCTGGTGACAGCCTTTGAAGTGGGGGGGATTCCCTATACTAACCCTACATCTTGTCTTGGAAAGTCCTTCCCTTACACTTTCTAGACACCCGGAAGTATGGAGTCACAAAAGACAAGTGTCAGGTTCCTTTATGTGTGCTGGAGGCAAATCCTTTAAAGTGAAAGTAGGGCAGGAAACAGCTCTTCCCCAACCATCCACCCATTCCCTTTGTCCTAATGTCTGACAGGAATACAAAAACCTCAACAACAAAACCATTCACAGCCATATGACTCAGGTCACTGACAGACACCAAAAACGGTCAGGAAAAGAAAATATTAACTTTCTAAAAGTGCCATTTTCAGAATTCTGACTTAAGATCCTACTTAAGCATTAATGGGATTTAAAATTACAATTTATTTGAGTGTTAACACCATTTTCTATCTGCGCCCAATCAAAAGATATCACATATAAAATGTAATAACGTATCCACATGTTAGTCAATGGGAGAGATAGGTCTTCCAGTAGTGAAAAACAACTTTATGGGGTTTTTACTACCAGGACTTGAAAAACTTTTCTTCATTTTTTAAAAAAAAATTGTTATTATTGGCATTGTGTATAGAGACAATAAGCAAAAAACATAACATTGCAGTTACAATATATGGCTCTTGTGATATCCAGACATCTGAGGAGACAGAACATACGTAGTGTCACATTGGAGTACATCCACATTTCAAGCGATAGACTACATTCCCATGGTGCATTCTCCTACACTCAAACTTACATGTCATAACATTGTCGCATTTGGTTGGCCTGAACAACACACCATTCACCCTGTGCGGGCCAATAGTCAATCACCAGTACATATTGTATCAGGGTTCATCCGCAACAGCAGAGCCCAGCCAACTTGTGAATGGGCCCCATATGTCCTTGGGGTGAGATTGTGTTGGTAATAATTCCCAGTAGCAAGACAGTTGGTCCCTACAGTATGTGACATCTTTTACCCACTCTCTTGTAGACGGGGGGCCACGGCACCCCAATGCAGGGCCACCTGTCTCTTTGCCAGCAGCAGTAGCATTGCTATTAACTGCCTCAACAGTGGTGAGATGTCTTAAACCACCCCCAGTAGCGCCACCAGTGGTGTGTTAGGCAGCTCCTGCCAGTAATATTCTTGATGTGGTGTAGTATTTTCAGCCAGAAGTTAGCTATGGGCCTGCACTGCCAGGCCAAATGGATGAAGGTCGTTTGGTTGGCCCCGCATCGCCAGCAGTTAGTATTTGGTCAAAGTCCCATGCGGTGTAGCTGTGTCAGGGTGCAGTATAGGCAGTGTATATATTTGAAGTGAATAAGCCGTAGGCGGTAGTTTGGAAACAATTGTTCTAACTGCCCGCAACAGAAATCCCATTGCTCGTCTGGTATGTCCACCCCCATGTCCTCCTCCCATGCCTTGAGTGCTGATGGGACGACTATGGGAAAATCTCTCTGTGTAAATGCGAGACACTAGTTTTCTACCTGATTCCACCGTTATTATGTTTTCAAGCGCTGGCAGCACCGGAGGCGGGCCTGGAAATGTGCAGAATCTGCTCCGGCACCAGGCGCAAATATTATCACCGCTTTAGCTAAAGCGGCGATAAGAGGCTTGATAATATGCCCTAGAGAATTCCAATAGAAGCCCAGGTTTGAGGTCCTTGATAATGTTTGCGCCGCTCTTGATAATATGGCCCCTGGTCTTCACTTTCAAATGTAAAAAGTGCCCTTTGTTTTATAAATATAGGATGATTCACATTGATTGGCTTTTGGTATGTTCCATTTGCTTCCTTAAGCACTTATTGCAAACAGATAGGGCCTTATGTAGGTGGGCTGGCATTTACCACTTCATAAATACCGAATCATACCGATTCGGTATTTATGAAGTGGTAAATGCTATGTAGGTAATTGGTCGGTAAATATTACCGATTCGGAAAAATTCGGTAATTACCGAATCGGTATTTACCGATTCGGTAATGAGGCATACCTTCCCATTGATGGGAAGGTATGCCTCATTACCGAATCGGTAAATACCGATTCGGTAATGGGGGAGCACATGCAAGGGTGGCAGGGTGTCACATTGACACCCTGTTGCACCCCTGATTCGGCCATGTGTGCACATGTGGCACACATACATGCCCTGAGGGCATGTGTGTCTGCCACATTGCACACATCTACGGGCAAAATATTGCATTTACACACATATTCGTCATTTACCACCAACTATTAGTTGGTGGTAAATAACAAATCCCCACACACACCACACAGTCCCCCTACATCTCATTTCTGTATTCGGAATTTACCGAATCGGTAAAATTACCGAATCGGTAATTTTACCGAATCGGTAATTTTACCGATTCGGTAAATTCCGAATACAGAAATTCTCCCCCTACATCTCAAAAGCCAAAATACCGGTCGGTAACGGTATAATTACCGAAAATCGACCGGTATTTGGCTACCTACATGAGGCCCATAATGTTTACCATACATAACAAAAACATTAATTCGTCATGTGATGAAATTAGGCCGGGACGCTGCCCGCCTCTCTGTACCCCCAGCGATCCCTCGCTCATGTGCCTCTGACTCACTGTCTGGAATCTGAAGAAACAGGCCTTTTGGACGGGTGCAGGGATGCTCTCACATGACTGGCTCATTTCAGATGTGTCTTTAGATTTAGGGGAAGTTTGAATACAGAGACCTGCCTCACTGTTTGGGGGACTTCGCTGGCGCCCTGTCTCACCTGCGTTGTTGCCGCCATCCACGCTGCGAGTCTTCCCCGCTGCCGCCACTTCATCTTGCGGCCGAGAGCGGGGAGACTACAGCTCCCAGGCGCCCTAGCGCCCGTTGACGCCACCCACGCGCCCGGAGGCGCACAAAAGACCGCGGCTCCCTCCGCGTCGCGGGACGCGCGCGGGTGGCGCCGGGCTAAGCCCGGGCAAAGGGCGGGCCGTCTGTGGCCGTCCGGGGCCAAAGGAGGCCGGGCCGGGCCCTGTCCCTTGCGCCTATGCCGGGAGCTGACTGTGTGGAAGTATCCCCGGCCTCATCCATTGGACTCCGAGACTCTTGCATCCTGCACTGTCAATCAGGTCGTTTTTACTCCTAGTTATATGTATGTTATTTGCTGCTGTTAAAATTGACTTCTTTGACAGTCCCCATTGGTGGGTCTTAGGTGTCCACTAAGAGGCATTGGTGTGGATATTGTACTTATTAGGCATATTACCCCCGATTTCTGCGTTAGTATAAACAGGTGGGGTAGCGTTAAAAAAAAAAAAAAAAATCGTTTCATTCTTTTTAATTATTCGGCATACAGTTGTACAGTCAACAGTGATACAATTTAAGATCAGGTATAATGCATATTGGGTGAATGAATTAATTGAAATTCAGTACTAAATTCATTCATATTCAATGATGAACCCCGTTGAAGGACATGAATGAGAGGAGAGAAGTGGGGTCGAGAAACAGTGTGTAAAAAGCACAAAAAATAGTTCTCAACATATTATATCTGTCAAGTAGATAAAGATATTTATTATTTATCTGAAAGTAAAACAAAAAATCTATGTGTGAGTCTCACAATTCTAAGGTGTACTATCTGCCTTCCTCTACACTAACCCATGATTGCTAAGATGTTTTGAGAGTTACAAAGGGAGTGTTTGAGATACAAGGAGTTTGCCTTAACGTTTTTCACTTCACACCAGTTAAAGAACTATGGGGCATATTTATAAGGCGGCGATAGAAAATTATCGCCGCTTTTGCGGCCGTTTTCGGCCGAAAAGTGTCGATAATTTTTTCGCCTAATTAGCAAGGTCGCGCTAATGCGTGAAACCTTGCATTAGCACACCTATTCTTAACTCCCAGCTTTGCATCTCTAATGAGATGCAAAGTGGGCGCTCCTGACCTGACATGACAGGAGAAATGTTGCTAAGCGACATTTCTCCTATCATCAAGCCCCACGCTATGAAGCATAGCGGCAAGAAAAGTAGCGATAACCCCTGTTATCGCTACTTCCCTTACGCTGCTTCAGGACTGACTTAGCCATGATATCCTATGGAAGGTGGATATCATGGCTAAGTTTGTGAGTCCCTATCAACAAGCTAACGCCACATTTCGTGAGATTATCGCTGGGTTTCCAGCGATAATCTCACGTTAGGCAGTTAGCGCTAGGATTTTTATCGCTTTTGAGATAAGCGTTGCTAATAGCTCGCTATCTCAGCGATAAAAATCCACGCTAGCCGGCGATAATTATCCTAGCGCTAAGTGCGCTTAGCGATAATTATCGTCGGTTGTTGCTGATATGCCCCTAATTTAGAAGTCAACCAGTAAATTCTGGCATGAGGTTGTACAAAAACCGTAGTTGGAGCCCAGGCCATAGAAGGCAAAGAAAGTCCCTGTGTTGTACCTTGTCTTTTTTTAACCCCTTCAGTGCCACGCCCTTTTGCCGGGCGTTTCATTAGTGGGTGGGGTTCATGACGAGATAGTCTCGTCATGGGCACAGCGTGACCGTGCTCCATGACGAGACTATCTCGTCATGGGCACAGAAGAGGTTAAGGGTCTCCCTATTTTTGGTTTCTGTTGCTGATCCAGTTTTTCTTGGCATTAGAGCTCTGCACAACTTGCCACTGTTAGTCAGTGATAAAGTGATTGTGCTTTCTCCCTAAGACATTCTAAAATGAGGTCACACCTAATTAGCACATTTTATTTACTTGTACTTCTCTAGTGAATGGTACTACATGTAACTTGGGCCTGTAAATTAAATGCCAAATGGAACACTCCCTGTGCCATCCACTGAAGTAGCCTTTTTAAATATGTCCCAGGCCTGCTGCTGCAGCCCATAATGAAGCTTTAGGCTGCGATTTCAACGTGGAAAAATAAACCTTTTGCCATGTCTAAATATTACTTTTTAATACATTTAAGTCACCCTTATGGTATTCCCCAAAGGTTCATATGGCAGGATGCCTCGTATTAAAAAAGTAGTCCATGTGTCCATGTACTGTGCCTCCTGCAAAGCACAATGTGTAATATGCAATGAAAGATTATTTTCCTATGTAGACAGCTCAGTGGGCTACTGTTTCTGTCACATGGACCCTTTTGTTAATTGCATTCATAAATACAATGCTAATATAGCATTAGCGCTTGAGCTAGAAACCAAAATCAAATAGCAGCATGGAAACTTCAAGGCATGGGTTTATATCCTTATTCTTTTTTTTAATCTTTCATTATTCTAAGGTTGATAAATAGGGTTCCTTTGGATAATAATAATTACCTATTAGTAAACACAACCACAACTACTATGTTGTGTTTTAAATCCAGAGTTTGTACTTCCGCAGACTAAGCAGTCTTAACATATAATGTATGGATGACGTGACTCCTACACATTATAGTCCTCATTTTCTTAAGCAGGGCCACTAAAATTATGTGTCTCTGGAGGGACAAATTATGAGAAAGTGTTGAGTAAATTATGCAGCAAGGAAAGACAAATTATGTAGCGTAACACAGCACATTTTGTAACAGTATTACCTAATTATTTTGCCATTTTTAGGTTGAGCTGGACAGTTGATGCGCTGCCTCTTCGAGACCTTCTGTAATCAGTCTGTGGGCTTCAAGTCCATCTCCTTTCTTACCATTGCTATTCATTTGTCTATGTCAGTGTACTTTAAAAATACTTGCTTGCTAGTGGTCAGTCCTGCCTCTTTGTCCCTCCTGCCGCTCTTCTGTTCCTCCCACAGAGCAGGAACTTAGTGCTGTCTCATTCTGCTATGGTTCTTTATCTGTTCTTTGGGAAACTATTTTTTCTTGGTTTTCTGCTCTGTTACTGTTTGTCTGTGTTCAGCTTCAGAGCCCTAGCTGCTATATTTAAATATAGCATTCTTCCTCCCACTACCTCTTAATGTCACAGTTGTGTAACTGCTGCCTCTGGCCCCATTGCTTGTTTTTCTACTGTTTCCTGAGTGTCTTTGCCGCTTGTATACATTTTCATCTATGGTGCACGTATAGGAGGCTTCTGGAAGATTCTCGATGCCTAGCTTTTGTTGTTTCCTGCGTGTCATTGGCGATTCTTAACATTTCCAACTACAACAAATGCATAGGAGGCTGCAAGGAGATTCCGATTCCTTACTTTTATTATTTCCTGCATGTCGTTGGCGCTTCTTTACATTTCCATCTATGATGCACGCTTAGGAAGCTACTGTTCTCCATTGCTATTTGTCACACCGAGGGCCTTTCTATAAAAGACGAGCTGCCTTAAGTCCTCCTCAGAGATAGACTGCAATTGGTTATGTAGCTCAGGGGCAGCGAGTGGGCACAGTGACCTGAAGCTATCTTATGACACCGCAGATTTTAGTTTACCTTCATTTAATGCTATACTAAGACCTTTAACTGTGAACCAAAAACCTAAAGTAAGAATGAATTGCAATATTTAATTCCTATGAGACATAAAATGTGAGCTTTTAGTTTCTCACATGATTGTGAGTATGCAGATATTTCATACAGTAGCGTGGGACTGGAAATGTCATTTCCTCCACAGCTTAATTTCAGGTGGCTCCCCACCTTCTTTCATTATCGCCACAACTGGCGGCTCCTCTGAATATCTCTGCGGCACAACAGTGTTGGAGGAGCCTGAGTGAAGCAGCTCTTTACAGATTGCTTTGTTCATTGTTGGACCAGAAAAGTTCCATATCTTTTCCGGAACTCTCATCTCTCTCAACGCCGCCTCACTCTCCAATAGCAGCATTCATTTATTTTTCGGCTCATTCGGTTTATAGAATAAGCACAAGAGGCAGTGACTAGATGTCTCTGTCTTAAGCATACGAGGGTGTTGTACCGCAGGTCGTTTCTAGATGTCCTTGTCTTAAACGTGCGAGGGTGAAGTACTGCAGGTCGTTATTAGATGTCCCTGTAGAGTCAGCCGGGTAAACAGTATTGCTTCTAGCAAACAACCTTCATTGGTTTGTTTATATGAACACACATAAAGACCATAAATAGTATTCAAAACAGCTTTATGAATTGCATCATTCATGAATAACTACTTACAATGGCTGTCAAAGAATAACCGTGAAATATATTTGTGACAAAGTGACATATAGTGCTCAGTGCTGTGGTGAACGGTGCGTAATATATACAGTGCGATTTATGGAGGTATCGATAATTTAAAAAGGCCAGAAAAGCAAATATTTGAAACAGTCTGCAGACGGATTGAATAAGTCTTTATGCAGAGTCTTTTCAACTGATCCTTGAAAGAATGTCGACGTTTCAACCCAAGGCTACCTTGGGTTGAAACGTCGACATTCTTTCAAGGATCAGTTGAAAAGACTCTGCATAAAGACTTATTCAATCCGTCTGCAGACTGTTTCAAATATTTGCTTTTCTGGCCTTTTTAAATTATCGATACCTCCATAAATCGCACTGTATATATTACGCACCGTTCACCACAGCACTGAGCACTATATGTCACTTTGTCACAAATATATTTCACGGTTATTCTTTGACAGCCATTGTAAGTAGTTATTCATGAATGATGCAATTCATAAAGCTGTTTTGAATACTATTTATGGTCTTTATGTGTGTTCATATAAACAAACCAATGAAGGTTGTTTGCTAGAAGCAATACTGTTTACCCGACAGAACCGTTTGTATCATTTTGATAAACTGCCCAGGTTCTGAGGGATACTGGGTTACCCCATTGTGATAATAATAACCTGTAGAGTCAGCAGCACAAGGTGCAGTGCCGCAGGTCGTTACTAGATGTCCCTGCAGAGTCAGCAGCACAAGATGAAAAAGACCTCAACCAGCTCTCTGCCTGCCCGACTTCATGGCACTCCCATTTTTTGCTTCATCTTTATTTTTTTTAATTAGAAACAGTTTGTCAATGTATCTTGTTGACCACAGAATTAATGGACATATTTCAAGATACATGTTTCATTTTTTGTATTTTGGATGTTAGTGCATCCTTTTTAACAGATACCAAAGTACAGTGAATTGATGCAAAATAAATGGATAATACCATTTGAGAGCAAAGATTGAAAATGGGTCAGTTAGAACTGGTGGGTCTTATACAGTCAAGAAACTTGGAAACATACGTTTTTGAGTTCAGAAAATGTTTACAAAGAACTATGGTGACACCACCACACCTTCGGATGTGTTTAATTCAAGAGATGATAATTTAGTCTCATTTTTAATTTATAGTCACTGCATAGTTGGGAAATGTTACAGCTGCAGCACAATTGTGTCAGCCTTACTGAAACCACTCCTTGAAACAAGCATTTGCAATGCAATAAGTCTCGTAATGCTGAAAGTTTGAGCAATTTAATAATAATGCAAATCCAGTAGCTCAAATGTTCAGTAATGGGAGAGCTAATGCATTGCAAATGGACCACAGCAGTCACCCTTTAGTCGTTTAAAGCTAAAGCCTGAGTGCCGCGATTGCTTTGTAATGCAATAGCTCTTGCATTACTGAAAGTTTGAGCTATTGGCATTGCATTATTATTCGCAACGTCAATAGCTCAAACGTTCTGCAATGCGAGACCTATTGCATTGCAAATGCTTGTTAAACTTGTTAACACTGTCTGGGCATAGGTTGCACCTCATTAGTACCAGTTTAACACTCAAATATAGCAATAAGCAACAGGAAGGTGACCAGTCACCCCTTGCAAATGGCCTTCCACTGCGCTGAAACATGAGGTCCTGTGTTTTCAGTAACTTTTGAATCATTTGAGCTAAAATATGCAGAATAGGCAACAGATGATAGATTATGTTGCAAATGACAGTAAATCTATAATCATGCGAAAATCACAGCGGCCAGACAAATGAATTATTCCAAGCCCTGGACTCAGGTAACATTTCCTATACATTGGTTTACACACTCATACAAGCCATTGTGCATGTATAATATGTAGCAAACACAAAGAGATGATGGACGGAGTGCAGAAACTTTTCACTCACCCAGTCACAGATCTGGGTTGAATCCATCATCGTTCTTTAGCTCACTTCTCCACCTCAGTTCAGACCCAGCTATATGCAAATCAGTCTTGACCCTGTGCCTCATGGGAACAGTCCAGCCCGAACTGCCAAGCCAGGTCTTCCCTGAACCGGAGACAAGCATCCTGGGACCGGTTTCGGGGTAATACTCCTCATCAGCCAGGCAAGCTTGAATCCAGTGGAAAAGTGAGCAAGGGACCCACGTATGGGCATATCCTGCCAACCTAGGGCAAACAAAGCAAACACAATAATATGTAGACCATCAAATATCTCTTTCTCTGCTGGTTTCTACTTCCAGGGCCCTCCTCCACTTCAAACTATGCCTCAATTGTCTTGCAAGTTTGTTTAATCTTTGCATGCGCTGCATAGAATGTTTATGTCCACATAGCACACAAACGGCTCAGAATATTAAACTGAAGGCCAGTGCTTTAGTTGAGTTAAGTTAGCTCTGTTAGCCTTAAAAGATGTGTACAGCCAGCTTGGTGAAGCCAGGGATTAGATACTTTTGTTTGTGAGGCTGCTGAAAACTCAGCAAACCATTTATCTCTAAGAAATGCCCAAACGCTGCCTCAACAGTTTATGTAGAGTAGAGTTTATGCAATATTGGTGGATTCCGCAATGGATGCAAAAGTACATTTGTTTTACAAGGTTGAACATGAAGCAGGCTATTAATCTACCTTTCCTGAACTGCCCAATAATAAGCTCACCTTCATTATGTCCACTGTGTGTTCATGTTATTTTTTTATGGCTCCCCATGCCACAAGCTTTATTTTGCCTGGTGATTCCTGATGATCTTTTGATCATCAACAGCATTGCCAGTCTACTCTCATATGGATGGTTAACTTACCCGGGTGATAACCAGAGGTTTACTGTGTCTAGCATGCTTTCTCATGGTTCACTGTGTGTTGAGGCTGCTGTGAAATGGTACACTGTGTGTTCAAGCTGCTGAATGATGATTCATGGTTTGATACAGTTGGTATATGATGATTCTCTGTATCTCGAGGCTACTTTATGATTTTTCCTGATGTGACTTGGCTTCTGTCTGAAGGCTTGCTTAGTCTTAGGGCCATATGTAGGTAGCTAAATACCAGTCGTAACGGCCGAAATTTGGTAAATATCCTGTTGCCGACCGGTATTTAGTCAATTGAGATGTAGGAGGCCAAAAAGAAGTTTTCGGTAAATATGAATCGGTAAATAACGATTCATAATTACCGAATTCAAAATTACCGATTCATATTTACCGAATACATATTTTCCGAATCGGTAAATATGAAGTGGTAAAAAGAGAAAAGAGATGTAGGTAAATTCGGTATTTAAGAAATCCATGAAATTCGGTAGTTAAGAGTCGGTAATTAACAAAGATTGAAAGCAGGTGGTAAGCATCAACAGTGCATATAAGCAATCCCAAAATGCAACAGCGTGGACACCATGGCCGCTCTGTATGTGATTGCAAGGCGCCTACGTCTACAGGCAGCAGGTCTGAGGATTTGAAGACGTGAGGAACGCATTTACAGACAGCGCATCACACTCTTTCAACAGACTGAGGCTGAGATACATGAAAGGTACAGGCTACACCCACAAACCATCATGACCTGATAAGGGACCTGCACCCACTCCTGGACCAGCCAACAAGAAGGGCGCATGCCATACCACCACATGTGCAGGTTCTCTGCAGCCTACATCTACTTGCATCTGGCAGTTACCAGGGGGTGATAGCTGCGGTGGGCGGTGTATCCCAGAGTTGCCTGTCCCGTTTCTTCAGAAAGTTCCTGGATGCCATGATGCAGAGAATGCACCACTATATCAGCTTCCCAAACACACAGGCTGAACTGCAGAAGACCAAGACAGACTTTTACCACATGGCACAGTTCCCGCATGTCATAGGCTGTATTGATGGCACACACATTCCAATCTGCCCACCAGCAGCCACTGAGCACATCTACAGGAACAGAAAGTCCACCCACTCCATCAATGTGCAGGTAATCTGCGATGCAGGGAACATCATCACTGATATCGTAGCGAAGTTTCCTGGGAGCACCCACGACTCCTTCATCTTCCAGAACAGTGGGATCTACACACGACTGCTTGCCGGAGAATTTGGAGAAGGATACCTGCTAGGTAAGTAACAGTGACGTTCCCTAATACTAAGTGCAACTTATAGTGTATTGAGGCATGTGACTGATGGTTCCCTCTTACTCACCTAGGCGACAGTGCATATGCCGTGCGGTCATTCATCCTCACTCCCTACCTACACCCATCAACCCTGAGTGGGAGACGATGTAATGTGGCACACAAATCTACACGCAATGTGGTGGAGCGCACGTTTGGACTATTGAAAAGCAGGTTCCGCTGCCTCCATAAAAGCGGAGGTGCACGCCAGTACACACCCATCATCTGCTGCAAGATCATTGCCACTTGTGCAATGCTGCACAACCTTGCCACGACCTTGGCCCTCTTCTCTTGGCACCTGCCCCACTCCCTCTCAATCTGCCAGAAATCTGGGTGTAGTGTTTGATACCTCACTCTCGATGTCCTTACAGGTGAATCGGACTGTCTCGACCTGCTGGGGCGTGATCAGGACGCTCAACAGAATTCGCAGCTATCTGTCTCTTCAAGCACGCAAGCAGATTGCAGTCGCCCTTGTTGGTTCCAGGTTGGCCTATTGCAATTCTCTCTACATGGAATCCAACAAGGGCCTTATACATCGACTGCAAATCGTGCAGAACGCTGCTGCACGTTTTGTCCTGGATCTTTCCAGGGCCTCTTCTGCTACTGCTGCGAGGAGAGACCTCCATTGGCTGCCTATTCAGCACAGAATCTATTTTAAAATCCTCTGTCTGACCTATAGAGCACTCGAGGATGGATCTAAAGGCGCTATCAGCTCCCTGCTTACCCGTTACCACCCTACAAGGTGTCTGCGCTCTTCGGGACTTTTCCAACTTGTTGTCCCTCGCTTTAAGCTCACTAGATGGGGAGCCAGGGCTTTTTCAGTCGTTGCTCCACAACTTTGGAACATCTTGCCGACAGAGTTAAAGACCTTACCCTCTTTAGCGCTGTTTAAAAAGGCCCTAAAAACGTGGTGCTTTTCTAGAGCTTACACAGGTTGAGCTGCAGAGGCTTTTGTCATGAGTTGGATTTAGATTTAGGCGCCTTGACGCCCATTGGGCTATGTTTGCGCACGATAAGATCCCTTTTATTATTATTAGAGGTACAGAGGTCGAAATGACATATTTTGAGGACAATGATGATGATTCTGCACAGCCAGAGGCCAACGCAGCAGGAGTGGCAACAGCAACAGATGGGAGAGTGAGACGGGCAGAGATCACATGCAACTATTTCTGAGTGAGTAAGGGGACACAGCCAGTAGTTGGATGCCATAACGTAGTTTAATCATGCGGCACTACGCCACAACACAAAGGAAAACCTGTCCCATCAATATTGTTTAATAAACATTTGTGAGTCAAGGGTTACTTCACCCAATAGTGTCATGGTATTTCGTGCAGCATTAGTGTTTCCGCCCACGCGCTCCAGTGCGGGATGCCATTGAGTGTGCGTCCTCACTGGCTGTGGGACCAGTGGCAGCACCTTGCCGCCTGCTGCTCCTCCGTGTGTCTGGGACAGGGGGGGTAATGCTGCTCCTGCTTGTCGTATCTTCGCTGTCCCCAGCATCCACAGCACCAGTTGTGGCAGACTGGCTGGTGAGCAGCACTTCGAGTGCACTGGTGACCCTCACCATCCCCCTTGACACGTCTGTGCTGCAGTGTGCAAGGCCCTCCTGCATTGCCACCGAGCGCCTGCAGAGTAGCGAAGTGACAGTTGCCAGCCGGTTCACTGCCCTTGTGTTCTGGTCTTTCCTCTGATGTCCTCGGCGCCGTGCTGCCCTGTCCTCATCAAACTTCGAGCACAGCAGCATGACGGACTGGGACATGTCCCGCATGCCCGCAGCCATCTCAACCATTCCCTCTGCCATCGCGCTGATGCCCCTGTCAATATTAACAAATGTGTCATTGAGGCCACGCATTTGGCGCTGTACGGACATCATTGCCCTTGCCTGTATGCGTTGTATTTTTACCATGGTGGCCTCAAGCCCTGAGGAGACTCCATGGCCCTCACCTTGGGGAGGTGGACTTTGCAGCCGAGCCCTGCGGCGCCGTCTGCCACCTGTGTGTGATCCCTCAGAGGCGGAGGGCACACTGGCATGGCTAACATCCAGGGGCACAGTGGACGTTTCCGCCCCCTCGAGTCTTCAGATGAGGACTCTGATACATACAACCTGGCAGCAGCACGCCTCCTCGACCTGTGCAATGCAGGTGGTGATGATGGTGGTGACTCCAGCAGGAGTGGCGATGCTGGCTGGGGTGGCGATGCTGGCTGTGGTGGTGAGGCTGCCTGTGGTGCTGTTCCCTGGCCAGAACTGGTGGTGGCCTTCTCCGAGCTGTCCTTGTGGTGTGCCCTCTCTCTCTTCTCATGTGCAGTTCTGTGCGCAGTAGTGCCTGTGGACAGAAATGCAACATCAGCTAAGTGTACATGAAGCATAGAATTGCTGGCATCACAATACATTTCTGAAACAGTATCTCATTGTCCTCTGCCTGCTTCTCGCTAATGTGTGTAACATGCCTTGTTATTCTGTGCTATTCGTATCATGTTTGGGGTTTCAGGGACTACATCTCCCATGATGCATTGCTAGTATGCACTAACACCTGTACTGGAGTGGGATTCTCATTGCTCATTTGGGGAGTTGGGATAGGGGTAGGGGGGGCCACATTGCTGTGCAAGCGTCTTACATTGTTTGGTGGCGGCTCTGCCGGAGCTGTCAGCATCCCCAATCCCCACGATGCTTTCAGGCTCAATTGTATTCTCCACAAGCTCCTCCAGTTCTGTCAGGGCTGGTGCCCTGTTGCGTCCACCTCCTGTCCGGCTGGCCTCTTTTTTCAATTCTGCCATCTTCCTCTTTGTGATGATACGGATGTCGTACCACCGCTTCTTGAGGACATCAGTGTCCCGGGGGGTCACTCCCATGGAATTCACCTGCGCCTGGATTCCCAGCCAGATTTTCCGTTTCTCTGATTCAGGCACTTGCAGTAACTGTTTCCCAAAAAGCTTCTGGCGCTCCTTTACCACCTCCTCCACCAGTACCTGCAGTTCCTTTTGGCTGAATTTCAGCTTTCTCTTCCTCTCCCCTCCATCCCTCTCTGTGTCCTGGCTGGCCATTGTTGCAGTTTCCTGTGCTGAATCAGGCAGTTGCTCTGTTCCTCTCCTCTGCACTCCCAGCCTCTCCAGAGTCTGTGGATTGTGTGCACCTGCCTGGGTGTGGCCACTTCCTGGTTGGGTGGGGTTTAGTTTGCACAGGATTGGCTGATTCATCAAGTCATGTGTATTTGAATTTCCGATTCATACCGATTCGGTAAATACCACTTCGGTATTTACCGAATCGGTAAATTCTGATTCATGATTACCGAATATTACCGAATCGGTAATGATTACCGAATGTTTACCTACATATAACTTACCGATTCATAAATACCGATTCGGTAAAATTCGGTATTTATGAATCGGTAAATAAAATTTACCTACATATGGCCCTTAGTGAGCTGTGTGATGGTGAAAAGTGACCAGGCTACTGTATGATGGTTGACAGTGTGATGTGGCTGCTTTTGCATGCCAACGCTGCTGTCACTCTGGCCATTTCCTTTGGATAGGCTGCTGCTTTTTTGTTCCGTATGTGCCAAGTCTTGGTGGAGTTATGCCACAATATGTATTGAGCTAGCCCAGCACATAGCATCTTTTAAACTGTACTTTTGTATAGCTTGGAGAGTGTTTGGGGCTATTTAGGAGGCTGTTTGTTTTTTATTTGCAATAACATGGACTGCACTTGCAGAAGCAGTATTTAAATTGGCCTAGATTGGCTTGAAGAGCTTGGACAGCCTCTGGGTAGCTTGGAGTACAATAATAGGGTTAGTACAAAACATAGATACTGAAGGGAGTTGTTTAAGCACATTAGTATTTGGAAGAGGTTCATGAAGGAGCTTTTGAATTAACAGTTTATAGGATACATAGATGCTGGCTGGCATAACAATAATAAAATACGATCTGGGTACTTCAATAAAAAGAGGATTGGTTGAGGTGGGACATTATGGAATGGGAGAATTATCATGATTGTGTCAGTACTTTTTAAATAGTTCCTGATGTGCGAGGAGTTAATTGTCTCCCCCATCTGAGGGCAGACGTCCAACCTTCAGTGGTGTATGAGTATGCATCAAACTCATTGTGATGTCAAGACCTAGCCTAGTGCACAGATGTTTTAATCATCTTTCATATCAACATAACGTGTAGTGTCTGTTCTAATCTCCCCAGGTTTTACCCACTCTACCTTCCCATTCAAACATGATTGTATAATAGGAGGAACTTTATACAATTTGGAAATAAGGTGTCTGAACGTTAAATTGGACATATGAGGCTTATCAGAAATTCACCCCTCACTTTCTAGCCAGTGGTGGGAAATGCTGTTAACGCAGGATGCCAAAGTTCTGATTCACCAGTAGGCTCACTCGGGACAATCCAAGATAATGCAATTTATTTACAGTGGCATATTAACTTGGTCAAATGCTTTCATCTGATAAATCCACCTCTGCCACTATGTACTTAATTCACTGAGTCGCGATGTAGGACATGTCTATCAATCCCGGTAATGCTGCCTTTCCTTCACCTTTTCTACGTCACAAAATTGAGTACTGATAATGGCAAAGTGTTCCTCTTTAACAGAACTAAAGAGATAATGAGCAACAGAACATAATCTATCTCCTCTACAGCCCCACCCACAAGAACACCCTAAATGTACAAACTTCACATCCTTGCACAACCAGCCTACGACCAGGTACAAAAAGTCTAGCAAACTATCACACATACTCCACACATACTACCCAGCCTTATCACAAGTTTGAGTTGAGAAGATGAATGGGCAATAAAGGTGCTTTTAAAGCTTGTGTTCAGCTGTTCACAAGTGCTGTGGGTTTTCAAGAATTGAGGGCAAATGTTAGTCTGACAAATTTCTTCTTATTCCTTTAACATGTTTATTTGTGTTTAAAAAATTCTCTAATTTTGCAGTCAAAGGCAGAATAGTAAAGTGGCCTAGTTGACAGTTTTGTTGTGGTGGCAAAGGGCGTGTGAAAACAAAGGCTGTAAGCTGTCAATTTTTTGTAGCACACAAGAACTTATAAATACTTGTAAATGAACTGTGAAAATGTTTCAAAGCATATCAGCAGTTAGGAAACCACAAATTGACCTCTTGTTTGTAATTCAGTAGTTTGCTGGAAACAGAGTTTTATGAGGATCAAAACAATCCAGACAGTTTACTTGGTGAAGTTCGAATGATATATATTTGCTGACACCACATTTCCACACATTATTGATTGTGATCTGTGTAGTTTTATCAGTAAAACTGTATGTTGGCATTTTGCTGCCATTTCAATAGAAAGTTTTCTGTATGAAAAAGACATGCCTCCTTCTGACCTACTGTAACGCCACAACAGCGTATACAGGGGCATATCATCAAGCCCTGGAGATAAAATTATCGCCGCTTGAGCGTCCGTTTTCGGATGGAAAGCGGCGATAATTTTATCACCTAATCAGCAAGGTCACGCTATCGCGTGAATCCTTGCATTATCACCCTTTCCCCCAACGCCCATCTTTGCATCTCTAATGAGATGCAAAGTGGGTATTCCTGCCCTGACATAACTGGAGAAATGTCGCTAAGCGACATTTCTCCAATTATCAATGGGCACGCTAACCTCTGTTATCGCTACTTTCCTTATGCCTGCTTAAAGACTGACTTAGCCATGATATCCTATGTAAGGTGGATATCATTGCTAAGTATGCCTTGCCCTATCAGCAAGCTTTCGCCAAACCTTGTGCAATTATCGCTGTATTTCCAGCAATAATCGCACAATTGGCAGCTTGCGCTCTGAATTTTATCGCTTTGGAGATAAGCGTTGCTGATAGCACGCTATATCCGCGATAAAATTCAGAATTTGTCGGCGATAATTATCCTCGCGCTAAGAGCGCTGAGCGATAATTATCGCATGGCCTTGATCATATGCCCCACAGTTTCTAGTCTGTAGCACACTTCTGTGCATCAATGAGAATCTGCAGTTAACAGTTCACAGAAATGAAACCCCTCAATCAGTGTACTATTCCCATATACAGGCAAAATAAGGAGGGCATATATATTGCTAGCCAGGGCGTTATATAATAATGTCAACTCCTATCTAACCGTTCTGGCCCGCAATAATACGATAACACTCAGCAGTCTGCAGCCAGTTATAGCTCATGTAGGCTGGTCAATAACTCCCTTTTCCTGGTTAATGCTCTTACCCTCACACAACCCCTGTCCACAATGAGTCTTATCCTTCACTCAGTACTGCACTAGCCCATAAACCAGTCATCACCAGCTGAACAGACATGGAATACCTGAGTGATCTGACACATAAAGCTTGTCACTCAGAGGACTGCCCTGTAGTCCAGCACTGCAGGTCCCAATTAGCTACATTCTATGCATGCTGCTTTACGTCCCACAGTGGTACTCCAATATTAGATGCCAGTAACAAACTCCATTCGAGAAGATCTTCCTGAGCACTTATCTCACCAAATATGCCTGCTCAGGATCATGAACTGTGAAAAAAATATCAGACTGGACAACCCAGTGCAGTAACCATATAAATAGATTATGATTATATGAAATACCACCAAATGACCTGTCCAGCTGCTCAAAGCAGTGTGCATATCGAAAAACCATGAAGTGCACGATTGTCTCAACCTAGTATAATCTTATTTTGACTTGTACTTATGTTGGTTGTCTATTTACTTACTAATATACGATTGCATGACTTCCTCTGATGTGTCTGTCATACCTACCTTGTGTCCAGAATGTTTGCCCTGAATTTTGACCTTCTGTCCTGAATTTTGACCCTTTGTCCTCAATCTTTACACTCACCATCGTGAATTTGCACCCATGCAGGTTGGTCACCCTAGCCTTGACCCTCACCTCTGAATCCATTATATGTGATCTGATTTCTCTCTCTCTGCTAGTCTCTTCTTTTTATTGTTTGTAGAGGATCTTGCAATCAAGAATATTTGCTCTTAAGGTTTTTTGTGGGTCTGATTTATGTCTCTTTGAGTTAATTAAACACTATGCTGTGATATGTCACCATTGAGAATAAGACATTAGGGTTTTTAGTGTGCTTACTCGTTGCCTTTGATTTGTGTAATTGCAGCTTAACAGCGCCCTATACTGTAATCAATGTTATTGACAGAGCACCAAGGAAAGGCCAATAGGGCTTCGTGGAAGAGTTGACCATTACAGAGATTCAGCCAATACTGTTTTTACCCATCGTTATCTGACTGCTGACATATGTTTAAAGCTAATCAAAGCTGCAAATTGAACAACCGTTAATTATCATGGGATGTGGTAATTAGAGGGTCGCACCTGTACCTGGTTCTGAGGTGCAACCCTATAATCGAGAATGAATAGCAGTAGCCACCGGTTGTGACCTAAGAGGGATTGTATTCAATTTACATCCCAATTTGTATCAGTCTTTTTCTGCAAAAAATTGTGCAAGCAAAATTTGCCATCAAGCCCAATTTGCTCCCAATTTGTAGTCCAATTGTTGGTGCAAAAGCCATTGTGCACTGGAAACACTATTAGCAGCCCACTTGTAATCAGCGCCACAGGTTTTTGAGCTACAAACTGCTCATTATAAATTCTAAATAAAATGGTGTGGTACAGTCACTACTTATAGACGCTGGAAGTAGAGTAAGCGGGACGAGGGGGTGCTGAAGCACCCACAAAATAACAATTCTGGAACGCAGAAGCTGCAACGCATTAAAGATCACTTTCATTTTAATATTGTAACATTTGCTATGCGTTCAAAAACAGAGGTCAAATGTAACAGACTGGTGTTTATACTTTTCTCCCTCTGACTGCGAATTGTGAGGATTTTGTAAAGTGAACTATGTTGCAATCTTAGTGGTGTGAAAGGAGCGGCTGTGCAATGTTGTTTACTTTTAACACACAGCAACATTTAAATACCTGCAAATTAACTGTACTGATATTTCATAATAAATAATTTCTGAAGTTTGATGGAATCAGAGGGCTTCATTTACGGGTTTTAGCGCAGAACAGCACAGCAAGCCACCTTGCGGCACTGCCCTGCATCAAAAGAAAAGGGCAGGAATGTGCTTTATTTGTGATATACGGTGCTTTCTTGTACTCTCCCACTGTGGTGGCACTGTTTTGGCTGACTTGTGCCAACACAGGCACCTTTGCACCATGGTGCAAGGGTGCCTGCATTGTTGGCAGGATTGTTTTTGTGCAGGAAGGTCCCAAGAGGCGTTTTCCTAATTTCACACATGGAAAGAGGAAAAAACAAGGAGAAATGAAAGAATTTCTCCTCATTACACCTGCTCTGGGGAGGCATAAGGTTTTGGTGGTGCCCCTGGTTTATGTAATTTTGTAAATCTGGGCCAGTGTCAAAATCCATTGTTGTTGCATGGGAACACCCACCGCAATGCCCATGGAACACCTCCTTGACGCAGAGTAAGGCAAGGCAATCTTGCCTTACTCCATATCTATGACGCGATGTAAAGTCATGCAGGGTGGCTTTGCGTCACCTCATAGATATGATTAAGAGGCCTGCACCACCAGAAGGTCAAAAAAGTGATGCTCCGGCGCAGCAGGCTTCTTGTAAATAAGCCTCAAAGATTTTAATAGGGTGAAAACAAATCGAGACAAGCTGAAATATAATTTCCACACATTATTATTTGTGTGCTATATAGTTTTAGCAGTAAAACTATATGTCTGTCCAAATGTAGTAGTCACTTCGATGGAAAATGTGCTATCTGTAAATGACAGCGCATTACCACACCATGCATTAAAAATAAATTTGCAACAGTGTGCTCCTGAATGCAACACCAGTTATATACTGCACCCTTACCACTCTCCTGCACTCCCAGTCTGAAAATTGTTCTGGCACCTCTGTCACCACTCATACTTGATGCCAGTTTGGAGTTCAATTGGAACCTTTGCCAACTTCATGGAACAACACATAGTCAAATATTAACATGAACTGGTCTTGGAATCAGAATAGGAATGACAAATCAAGCCTGAATGAAATAGCAGTATTATCCAAACACCTCTTAAGTGTCTCCGGCACCACTCTGGAGAGCCGTTGTGCTATTTCCTTGGAGTTTCTCTGACCTGAGGGTGTCACAGAGGGGAATACAGCAGGACACTAGGACCCTGCACGGACGGCGCTAGACACCGGACACAGGTTCCGGTCAGCGGAGGAGGAGCAGGAAGTAGAGGGACATCCATGCAAGAGGGGCTAGACGTGGGACAAAGGACTCCCGCCCAATAAGAATAAAGCCTAGCTGGGAGGCTGAAGGGAACCCAAAGTGCATTCCTCTTTTTGTGAGTCTCACACACCTGAATATGCTTCTTACATCTCTAAATTCAAAGTTGTGTTTCCCTGGGATTTGTTCATTTGGGAGGTGCACTGCAACCTCATAACAAAATCTGTCCCAGTTACTGAAATCAAAAAATTGCAGAAAGATGCATTTGACTAAGAAGTGTGGCAAGGTGATCTGTTACCTTTTTGGAAAGTTTACAAGACTATGATTTTGCTGCTATTGTCCTTTCCCTGAGAACCACAGACTGATTCTGAGACTGTTGTCCGTAGACTCCAATATTAAAGATTATTATAGCACTTAGTGCATAAGTTCAATATGTGGCTTTCTGTCGTCTCTCTGGCCAGGAAGAAGTTAGACACTTCTGTTACTTATAATTTCATGTACAGTATACAGTTATCAGTGTCCTACATTTTTCTGAGATTCTATCTTATATCACTTCCTGGATTAAGCCTTGGACTGCTCTTCCCCTTTACCATTGAGAATCAAGTGCAAAGAATAATAGTTGGTCATTTTAATTTGTGGTCCAACAGTACTCCATTTGTTACAATTGTAACTAAGAAACCTCTGTTTGCCCTAGGACATGAGCAACCAGGTGTGTCTATCTGATGCAAACTTTCATCTTCAGCCATTTTTCCAGAACCATCTCACCTCAAATTCTGCTTATTTCCGATATGCCAGTTGAGTGCCCAGTTCTTCTTGCCATGCTGGATCTCAAGATCCTGTCTCAAAGCGAGATTATTTCATTCAGCAAATCTGCTCCTTGAGGTGCTGAGACACTAGTCTCTGCATGGATCCACATGCTCTGCACAAATGGCACTTGGCATAGGAACTACTCTTCTTCACCCAGTGCAATCCAGCCTCTACTTCCATCATTTGATATGCAGAATGCCTTTTAATGGATTGAATGCTCAACCATTAATGAGACAGCCACTAGATTATCTGACATCCACAATCCTTTTGGAAAGTGATTTGGGACCGTGTGATGAACCTCTCTGTTAAAGCCCATCATTCTAGCTTAATCAAAAGGACCGTGGCATAATTTTTGCATGAACCTCGATAGTAACAATAAGCCTTTAGTTACTTGATATGTGAGTCCCCTTTTTGTGACTGCGGTGGGAAAATGGAGCCCCACTCTCATAGGGCAATTGGTAAGAAAGGTAAACAAGCAGTAAAAAGTCCACAAAGTGTGGAAACCCAGAACATAGCACTAAATAAAAAGAGTAATGCAGGTAGACCATAATGGCCTGGAAGACAATCAGATTGACTCACTAGGATCAAGCGTTCAGTATCCTGCAAGTTACTGCTGGATGTGAAACTGACTTCCCCATTATGCAAGCAAATCCTATTGCTGATTGATCGGCCATTGTTTGATCTTAAAGTTTGTTACTCAGGTTGTTCATGTACTGCCACAAACTCAAAAAGTTGTTATTCTTGCACGCTTCACACAGCCTCATCAGCTCGCTCTCAGCGTGGTCTTGCGTCATAGTCCCAAAATATGTTTTGCATTTTTTTCTAAAAAGTTATAAACTTTCAACCTTAAGCTCAGTTGTTTTTTTCCCAATTACCTTGCCTCCTGGTTTATCGCTTTTTTGTGTTCCCTCAGAGAAGCCAAAAACACTACCACTTGCTCCCATGATTCAGCAGCTGTAGTTGCAGGTGATTCACCTGACTCAAGGAGAGTAATTCTTCACTCTTTCAAGCAGATCCACTCATTTAATCTTACATTGGACTCTGTTGACCGCTTCACATGTAAGTACTGAATGGTCCCATCCAATCTGGGATGAATTATCAGGACAACTTAAGTGGACATTCATGGTGAGCATCTGCAGATAAAGATCACCCTTCAATCATTTGACCAGAATTGTGAGCTGGTGGAAACATTTTAAAAAGACTGCAGTATAATCTAATATGTTCTCCAGTGGGGTGAATCATGACATCTCTAAGGAAAGTCTCCCATTGGTGTCCAGGTTCCTATACCATACCAGGGATTAATGAGGGGCTACAACTGTTTGTCAAATTGTTTGATCTAGCAATGACCCCTGTGAATGTTCCAAATAGGAGTTGTGCAAATCAAGTACCTCATCAATTGAATGAGGGACACCAAGATTTAGATTGACATCTAATTTTATCCAGGGAAGTTGTCTGTTCTCTCAAATCAAATCATAAACTAAGTCTGATAGTTATTTAATGAAGAGTTACTACTATCCAAGGATATGGTTGTAGTAAAGACCACCTTCATTGCCTTAGATTGTAAATAACAAATGTGCACTTGTTGACTTTGGTCCAACTGCCTAGATCTTACTTCACGAAAGAGTGGTTATTAAAGTGTACATCTGGGGCTTAGAGGTGGCTAGGATCTCATTTTCATACACTTACTATTTCACAAGTTTGAACATCTATCAAGGGAATGATTGAAATTATGGTGTCAATAGAAATTATCTGCAATTTCTTAATTGAAATCCTCTGAAACTAAAATAGTAAAATATTCCAGGCCTGTTTCACAAATCCTTTAATGCTATCAAGATAGAAATGCTAGAAACACATGTTCTTGCCTTTCCCTTGTTCTCAATGCAGGTCAGGCATGCTTTCATTCAGTGCATTGGTTCTTCATCCAAAACTGTGTCCTTAAGAGCTCATAATTTGAATAGTCAGGGGCCTTACACCTTATTGTTCCCTCTTACAGTGGGCTGCTGATTATCACTTTATCTTTAGAAACCAAAATGCTACTTTACTGTTAGACTGAAATCACGTTGCCAAGTTTTAAATCTTGGACCACACACATAGGGTATCATTATGATGCAGGACAGTCGAACCGCGACCACTATTGCAGCGGTCGGGAGACCACTGACATGCATACAAGTGGTGCGACTACCACATTATGATGTGACTGCTGGGTTGGTGGTCGGAAATGCTGCAGGGGCATGCTGCAGCCCAGTTAAAGGGCCACAGCACATGCCTCCACAGGGCAACACCTCCTGCAAGCCCGTGCACTGTGTGTGGGTGCACAACATGTGCCCCCAGGGCGGCCGAACTGCCACACTCGTAATACTGCGGGCAGGCCTGCAATGTGGCGGTGGTCGGACTGCCACCGCGAGTACTAGAAATAAGGCACCAAGTCTCTTGGGAATATAAAAATAAGGGATCTGGATGTGGATGTGCGTTATAGAAATACAGACTGCGTGAATAGCTAACTGTGAGGTTTTCAAATCTTCTGGTTCTGAAATGGAAAGTAACTAGTGTACTGCGATAATGTATTAGTGGCTCTTTTAGGGCAAGCTTCCATCTTAACAGAAAGTCTCAGAGTCAGGCATTTTCAGTAAGAGCTGATCTGAATTTTAGTATCACTACATCGATTCCCTGGCAGTAACAAGTGAGCAATTGGAAATAATGCACTGCTAGCAGCATGACATGCTTAATGCACAGTCAGCATATCTTGTGGCTATTGCAAAATTCCAAAGTGATTGCAAGTCATTTGAACGTCGCTAACAAAATGAAAGAATATTGTCAACACTACAACCACCAATGCATGTTTTGTGTTGGAAAACCCTCCTACTGTTTTGGGTGCTATTCTGTTTGTTGTTCCACTAATGTTGCATAGCTGCCAAGACTCCATGTCAGGTTTGTGCACTGGCAAAGCCTCTAGGTCTGGCTTGTAACAGAAAGTGTCTTTTCATTTATAAGTTTATGGGTGTTGTATTGTGGAGGAGCACCATGGCAAATGCTGTAGTTACTGAATGGGTGCATGAATGAATGCATGAGTACAAGACTGAGTGATCAAGTACATGGAAGATGAGCGACTCAATCCATAGACATTTGGAGACGTGAATATAGTTATATTCCATTCATAGTGCTTGTTTTCACTGAGGTAATAAAGAAGGGCAGAGAAAATTACTATAGGAAATGACCGTCTTTGGCGTCATGTCCCCCCAGCTTCTGGCTTTCGACTTCTGTAAATGTTAAATCTGGTGACCAGTAGTAAAGTGCCTGTGCTACCCATTTTAACCTAGTTGAACTGGTTATACTTCTAATTGGCATGTTTAACTTGCCTATAAGTCCCAAGTATATGGTTCGAAATGTGCCCAAGGTCTGTAAGTTAAAAGTTGCTAGTGGATTGCAGAAGGAGTTTGTACAAAATATCAATCTGTAAATATCGGGAGACAGAAATATCAGAAATAAAATGTTGTGATACAACAATATGGTCATGCAATTATATTGTTGTCAAGAATATTGTGTTTTTTAGGTAAGTGATATTGATTTTAAGAATATTGTTGCTTTCAATATTGTTTTCACTAATATAGTTATAAAAAATATTCCTTTTCTTTCAAAGAAATTTAATTAGGTTTTAATTTTACCAACAACAGAAACAACATCGACAGCACAGATCATACACTTGCTTCCTCCCATTTCTTATCTGACTGCAATAACTCCCTTACCATCCCCTACCTCCCAGTTCCCCAGGAGTTCAAGCAAGTGGCCGTCAATGGGGAACAGTCCAGAAGGCATTCAATAGGAACTCCATGAATTGTTCCCCAGCTGCAATATAAAATATTTTTTAATTAATAATGAAATTATTTTTATATGTTTTAGTTCATATATTATTATAGTTTACTGTTGTTTGTATAATTGTTATTGTTTTTTTAAAAATATATTTTGAGATTTTAAGAGATTTAGATGTTTGTATTTAACTGCTACTAGAAATGTATAGTGTTGTAGCAGGTTGTTGAGTTTGTAGTGGGAATGGGTGGGAAGGTAATTGAGTAATCAGTCATTATTAATTAAGTAATCATTTAAAATGAATTATCCGATTACTATTAATTATGTAAATTATGGTAAACTGATTCATTTTAGTTATATTTTAGGTGTGGGTTTCTAGGTTTGTAGGGGTCTAGGGTGGGAAGTTAAGTAATAACATATAGTTCATTATAAATTTATAATTGATTATTTAATTTATTATAAATTATGTAAATTGTCTAATGTTTACATATATTAGTTATATTTTAGGTGCAGGTTCCTGGGTTTGCAGGGACATTAGGTGGGAGGTTAAATAGGTAATAGTCAATCAATTGATTATTGATAATTAATAATTCAATTTATTATCAATTTTGTAAACAAAAATTGTGAAATACCTATTTATTTAAGTTTTATTTTAGGTGTGGACTGCTATGTTTGTAGGGGTATAGGGTAGGCCTGGGCTAAATTTCCGTGCCGCTTGCGGAAATTGCGATAATTTGACATTTTCGCGTTCCGCGGAGAGCGCGAAAATGTAAAAATGTCCGCATTCCGCAGCTTAGCAATAATTTGTTTCTTGCTCGCGCTGTAAAATAATACATTCTCGCACACGCGCGATCGCCTTACCTGAATGCCCGCGTTCGCCGACAAGTTTTCCCGATCCGGTCGCGTTCTCCACGAGATGTTGGATTGTTGGTAGCCATTTGCGCTGTCTCGCGACAGTTCGCGCCCGCAGTAATGTCATTGGTCGCGCGATCACGTCTTTCTTCTCGCGATCATGCACCGCGAGAAGAGTGAAAACAAGATGGCCGCGCCCGCGAGCAACCGCATGGCTAAGTTGGCGAGCCGCGACCACGCAGAAAATACCGCGAACGGGCGGGAAAAAAATTTCCGCATTTTCGCTATATTTCCGCGTGTTTGCAGAGATTTTTAACATTTTCACGATAATTTGTGAAAGTCACTTTCAGGGTAGGAGCTGAGCGGAGCACCCCATTAGGTTTGAAAATTTTGCGAAGATTCGTCAACCGGCGCCAAAGTTATTCAAAATAGAATTTTGAGATTTCCTATGGAAACACGGTCCTAACTATAACTATCTACTGGCACCCGCCGCAAGGTAAAAAATGCATGTTGTGCATTTGTTATGTTATGTTATGTTAAGGGAACTTATATAGCGCAACGATTACCCGGAGGTGTCCTGGCGCTGATTATTATTCCTAAGTAAATAGACAGTTAACTGCTATTACAGGTTAAAAAGCCAGGTCTTAAGACTCTTCCTAAAAGTCAGGAGGTCTGGGCTTTTTCTTAGGTGGATGCACAACATGACAGGCCCCCCGCGGTGCCTGCCACCTTGTGCATGCAAATTTAGGGGGGTACCATAGGTACCCCCCGAGTGCACCCCCACCCCCTGAACACCCTGGGGGCCCGCAATGGGCCTCCTAAGGCAGAAACCACATGCCTTTCCATGGCGGCAACCCCGCCATGGAAATGGCATGTCTCCGCATTCATCCTAATATGGATGGTGGTGTCTTGCAGACACTGCCACCATATTGCTGCCCCTTTCCGCCCGGGCGCCTGTCCGACCAGCGGAGAACCGGCGGACGGTCTTTCTGTCCGCGGGGGTCCCCCCATGATTATAATGTGGTGGGAGAAATGGTAGGCGGGCGGTGGGAATTGGCAGGCGGATCGCCACCACCATACGGGCGGTGGTGATCCGCCTGGCAACCTAATTGACCCCTAAGTATTCAAATTTATGTAATTTACATTTTATTAATGCTATGTACTAAAATATTTAAGACTTACTACCTTAAATTATATATATTCAACAATGATATTTTTGAATCCTTTTGGATGATATTAGTGTTAAAAGACATTTTCTTTCTGATATTTTTGCGCTTACTATTATTAGTGTAGGGACCCAACATTTTGGCAAACATTATTTTTGACACAATATTTGTGTCAAACGATATTGCTAACCTCACTATTGTGTAGGTGATCCCTGCAGATCGCATTTTACCATCCTGTATAGTATAGTAGCAGTGCAAATATGGCTTCAGGCTTACCATTGTAGCCTAGCTGTGGCAGGGTAAAAATTGCAATTCAACCTATCAAAATAAGCCATTTGGACAGGCTAAATCCTTTCTTTTAAATGTCAATACATCACCCTTATGTAGGCCTTGCAGCACATAAGGTAGGGTGCAAGGTATTTAAAAGCAGACAGGACTTTTAGAAATTTAATGTTAATATATCCTTACAGTCAGTAGCACCCAAAAGCTATTTTCACTGCAGGAAGGCTTGCTGGCCCATTGAGAAACACTGGGAAACAATATTAAATATTAATACGGTATTTTTGGAATGCGACCACCTAGAACAATAATTAAACAATAATAATAGGTATTAAAAATCCAATTCAATGGTGAAGTGGGATTTTTAATAAATATTAAAGAAATGCAACTTTTAGAAAGTTAACTTTTCCCTGTCTGAAGTTCCCCGAGACTAATTTGCATTGCTCTCCATCTTCACCCAGAAAGTGATTAGTTTTAAATAGATGTGAAAAGGGTGTGCGATGCCATTCAGGAGCGAACATTAGATTGCCCTGAATTGGCAGAGATGAAGCCTCTGAACTCCACAGAATATGCAGGAGGGATGTGTGTATCCTTTTTGACTCTCTTCTGTTAAATACTACTTGAGTTTCAATTCCTGCTTGGCAGGTTTTACTGGGTTAAACACTAGGGGCTCACTTGAAAGAGAAAGAAGAGAATGCCAGGACAATTCTTATGTATCCACTGTCTGGATGCTGAATGAGCCTGCTGTTGTCCTACCAGACTTATATCTTTGTATTTACATATAACACATGGGGATCGCTTGAAAGGGAGAGAACAGAATGCTAAGACAATTCTTATATATCCACAGTCTAGTTGCTTTGGGACCCTGCTTTTATCCTACCATACTTCTATCTTTGGGTTAGTTGCGGCTACTGTACAATCTGGATTATAGTGTTAGATGTGGGAGAACACTAGGATTGCCATAGTACATTCCCCTCACATTACTCCAGCTCTAAGAGCCCCCGTTTAGTGTGACCGAAAATGTTTGCCATCTTAGAAAATGCCCTGACACATGGAATTGTGGGTCTGTTTGCAGTCCTACAGAAGCTGATCGAGTTATCCCAAGCAAAGTTTACTCCATTGGTTACGGCGTGCCCAGAAATCATTTCCACCCACTAGCTCATTCAGGCATAAATGTGACATCTCCAGACAGACACTTCAGAACACTTACTGGACTTGCAGAAAATCAGAAGAACACTGGATCTGCTGTCTGTGACCTGAGAGGAGCAATAAAGGACTGGACCTTCCCCCACGTGAACCCAGAACAAAGAAGTGGACTCTGCTGGTCATAAGAATGACCTCCTGTGTGGCTACAGAGAGACAACATGCTGCAAGAGGCCTTTTCCCGGAAGTAACCAGCTGACCAGTGGCAGCTGGACCTGGAGTGGACCCTGCTGTTGTCCTGTGCCTGATGCTCTTTGATCCTCTAAGTGCCAAGCCTGAGGTCCAGAGGGCATTTTGGAGTGTACCCCTGTGGTGGATTGGGACTTAAAAGTCTGAGTCAAAAGGTAAAATCTTTGACAAGGATGAACCTGGTTGGTGCAACCGACCTGCACTCCGTTGACGTTTTTAGGTTTCGTCTGCCCTGCGCTTCTATTGTATTCAATATAATCTTTAAAGGGGGGCTTATAGCCCACCCTTGCTTTTCATTGATTCCCATGGTTGCCACTTACTTTTCCTCCATTTCTATTGGCTGTAGCATACTATTTCCTGTTGCTCTTCCTGTGCTCCATCTTATCAGTTTCCCGAGGACCAATTACTCTTTTCATCGGCTTTTCTCAAACTTTGTTTTTATCTTTTGCTGCACAGCGCTCGTTTTAACTGATTCCACCACAGAGGCGCCATTTTGGTTGCATACACTGTAGTGGTTGAAATTCGGATTTCCTCACAGTACACAAATGAATGGACGTGTGGCGGCTTGCACTGCTGGAGCCTGCTTCCTTCCCAGATGTAACAGTTGGAGGAGGGTTATATCATAGCCACAGTCCCGAATGAGTCTTGTTCCTGCAGGCATCCCGACTTGCCTCCGATTAGCCTGTGACTTTAGACTGCCCGCACTGTGCAAACTGTAGTGAGTGACATTTGCCACTGCCGTCGCTTGTTTCTGAGCAAGCCATTTTTCCCAAACGAATGCGCCTCTATTTCTATGATAACTGGCATTAGACTATCAACATCGCTTTGACTACATTTAGGTCTATTTCAAGCTGAAAATGCCCCATTATAAGCAGGGTTCACACTGGAAATACCATTTGCATAATTACACATCACTGCTGACAACTTTAAGTTGAGCTCATGAATCAAAACCTGCTCACTGGCTCATAATTGAATGTGGGCATTATCATTCTTAACACACTAACTTTATTCTGTATGTTGGACTATTTTCCATTATACTTATTTCCCTGATTGTGTCTCGGCACATCCATATGTATTGTAAACAAACATGCATATAATACCTTGAAGCATGGGACTTTATTTCTAAAGCATGTGTGCATTTGTAAACTCAGCAGGAACGTTTACCATTACTGCCTTTGTTTTAGGCTCTAAATTCGCTCAAAATCCTCTTTTTGTTGACTTTTCACCATGTTTTGTTTTCTCCGTGCACTTGACCGGGAGTTTAAAATCACTGTCGGGAATATGTAGGTTTCACTGGCACTATTAGCGGTGGTACACTGACTCTTATCGGCCTTTTACTTTGTTACGCATAATTTTCTACTTTGACTCACATCATTTTTTGTCATGGTTTCACCGGTGCCTCCTTTTTTCAACAGTACATACATCAATTGGCCATACTATGGAGTAATACACAGGCGCCGGCCTCCATGGCTCACGCTTTGACAAAGGCAGCATTTGCTTGTTTTTGACTTGGCAGGTTGCTTTGCGATATCTTCCCACCCTTGTGGCATATTCTCACAGATCCATCGCCGAGTTATCGGCACTTTATCGCAGCCAAAGTCGCGATAAATTCATTGCCCCATTCACAAGCTGGTGCTAACAGCCGATACCACCAGTTTACCTGCGATAGAATCCGCAAAAAACATTGCCACAGTTGACCCCGGCAACTATTGCTAATGAGATGCAGAGTAGGCGTTCCCGAGCAAAAACCCGCGACAACACCACACATAAACATTCTCAACGACCAGCCAGATCGGCAATAAGACCACAAAACATGCGATAAGGCTCGTTAGCAGCAGGAAATTAACACCTGCTCTGATCTGGTGCAAAGTCGGATGACAACCAGCACCAGAAAAGGGAGCCTAGCCCACAGCCACACCTGAAGACCAACAGATGCCATGGAGACACTGATCATGCAGCTCGGAGCCCCAACAGGGCCTCAACACCCACCGCCACCACCACCAGGACCGCCCCCCGATCCCCAACACCCCCGCACAAAGACAGCCGACCTTCAGGAAACGCACCAGCCTCACAGACCTAACACCAGACAATGTCATTGCCCACTACAGGCTCAAAAGGACAACCATCCTACGCATCCTGACCATCATTGCCCACAGGCTGACAGTACCAACACAGCGGAAAACCAACATCCCTCTGCAGACAAAGCTGCTGGCTAAGCTGCACCTGTTGGCATCTGGTACCTCCGAACCAACAACCACCAGTCTCGGAGGAGTCTCACAGCCAGTCCCATCCAAGCTCCTCACACCTGTCCTGGATGCCATCATCAGCCTGGTACCCCAGTACCTATACCTCCCCCACAATGCGCAGGGACAGCTGTAGACCAAGCAAGGACTATACGCCATAGCTGGATTCCTGCACGTGTTGGGGGCAATTGACAGCACACATGTCCTACGTGTGCCCCCTGCCGACACTGCACACAATCACCGCAACTGAAAGCACACGCATTCCATAAATGTGCAGGCAATAGTGGACCACCGGGGACTGATCACCAATGTCGCCGCCAACTACCCAGGCAGTGTGCATGATTTCTTCATCTTCCGACAGTCCATCATCAACCAGCGCTTCCAGGATGGCACATATGGGAATACACTGCTCGTTGGTAAGTACCAAATGAACACACCACACACCTCAACTCCACAATCATGCAACTCACAACTCTGGCAATGCACACATTACAAAATCACATATAACATGCCAAACAACATGCTCACCCACCAGACACGACAGCACAACTTACTGTGGCATCCTGGGCTAGCCATGTACATGAGCCTTCAACGGCATGGCACCTCAGCCACACAATAGCAGAATGTGGGGAGAGGTCGGAACCAGGCATGTGCGAAGGAGGCAAGTGACCCATGAATGAGCATGTACACAATGCTAAGTGTGGCGGAGATGTGCTGGACAGACTGCAGTATGCAGACCACAGACATATCCATGTCTACATGCAATGCTGGTGTGTGAAGTGTAGTAGACGCAACCATGTCACCCCAGCCAGTGGGGAAGATCGCAGAAATGTAGCTTGTGACGCCTTCCCCTGTAAGCTTGTGCGAAGTGGGCTGGCCCGGCGAATGTCAGGCCAGCGTAGGGGTGTGAATAAAAAGCA
Organism: Triturus cristatus; assembly: GCF_964204655.1. Lineage (NCBI taxonomy): Eukaryota > Metazoa > Chordata > Amphibia > Caudata > Salamandridae > Triturus > Triturus cristatus. The sequence continues at coordinate 136,664,591 of NC_140591.1, read as the reverse complement.
CATAGCTCTGGGCATGGTTCTCTTCCTGAATGCCCAACATGTCTGCCAGGGCGGCGCCTCCCGCCACGAGGCAGACGCCTTGAGCGGTGTTGCCTTCGATCCTGTGAGCCTGCTGCACCGCGGGCCGCTGGTCCCTGTACCCGTATTGCCTGCCCCTGCCCACTCAGGCCTAACTGCTCACCTGCAGACACCGGCGTGTGTCAAAGAGGGCCCACCAGGTGCCGGGGCAAGCTCCAAGCCGGAGGCCCGCGACCTTGGCAGCCTCCTCAGACCATCACGGCCTCCACGACACAGGCCCGCTGTACTCCTTTCTCGTTGACATACTCTACTGCTGCCTCTGGCCTACACTACGGTCAAGTAGGTCACACATTTGGAACTGTCTTGATTGTACAATGGCCGAGTTCCACATGTGTGACCTACTTGACCAGAGTTAAATCACTATACTCCCCCTTTAATGTGGTGACACCAAGTCTGTGCATAGCATCCTAACCACACGTGTCTGTGGGCCCTTGATGACTACGTCTTTGGTCTACACTGCGGTCCAGCAGGCCCCACACCAATCCAATCCAGTCCGTACCAGGCAGGACACGGCATCGTCCCTGGCTAAACACTCGCTCAGCTCTGGTGCCACAGCAACCACAAGTCATCCCCAAATGCCATTTCAACATCGTGTGTTAGAGTTCCAGGAGGAGCTTGCTGAACATCGGTTGGTCCATGCTGACCGCTGCCTCCAGCCTTCACAGCGGTCAAGTAGGTCACACATGCGGAACTGAGTCTTGATTTGTGTATGGCAGAGTTCATATCATTGCACACAAGGAGAGATGTAAGTGGAAGACGTGTTTGGGTCTGGAGGAAAAAAGGTTCATCGTTACTGAGGTGATCGAACACTGCCAACAAATGCTCTGGTGTCACTAACTCTGTGCATCACGAGCCAACGACACCTGGTATGGGCCCCTGCTGACCGCTGCCTTGGGCCTACACTGCGGTCGAGTAGGTCACACATTGGGAACCCAGTCTTGATTTATTTATGGCAAATTTGATGTCATTGTACTAACCTCATTGCAGACTGCGTCCCCTTTCAGCTCCGGTGCCACTAAGTCTGTTCCCCAACATCCATGGACACTTTCTGGTTGAACTTTGGTGGCGACTGAGTCTATGGACTGGGGGTTGTCTTCATCATCATGTCGGTGATATTGACTTTGTGGCAAAAACGAGGCTGTAGCATTTCACTCCTCCATTTGCCGCTTCCGGACGGCTTCTGCCCTCTGCATCATGCCCTGGAGGACACCTTCCACTGTCCCCCGCAACCCTCCGCTACATACACCTTCGACATCGACGAGGACCCACTCAGCTCGCGTGTCTCTATCTCACTGCACCGCAAGTCCCCGTCCCTTGGCGGTGTGCCTGTGTCAGGTGCAGTGCATCCGGGGCCACTAACTCTGTGCACCACAACTCATGGACCATTCTGGTTGCATATTGGGTGAACACTGTACTTTCTCCGGCTACCACCATTCACGGTTTTTTATGTTTTGCTGGTGTTTTCAGTTTCCGCTTTAATTGTGATCACTGTTCAAGTTGTTGCCAGCCCCAATGACTCCATGAGGGCTGGCTTACACTCACCCCACACATCCAGCACAGGTGTCACTCTACATGTGACCCTGGAAATAAAGGTGTCAAGCGCACGTGCCCGTAGCCAGTTCAATAAACTATCTGAGTGTGTCCGTGTGCTCCTGATGTATGCATTAGGGCCCCGGGCCCTACAACATTACCTTGTGCCGTGTACAGCGGACGCAGCCATGTCACCGCAGGCAGCGGGTGAGACCTTGCACATGTAGCTTTGTCGTCCCCCACTCAATACGTAAGAGGAGTGAACTGGGCTAGCGTATGCCAGTCCAGCGTGGGGGTATGGATGATTATCCCATGGCTCTGGGTGTAGTTCAGTACTGGAAATGTGTAAAGGCATGTGTCTCTGTCGCAGTGTGGGTCTCCGTTGGGGAGTGTAGATGGTCCCTGATGGGACTTAGACACCCACATATGTGATCTAGTTCGGCTTCCATGAGGTAGAACCCCATCGCACCTGTTCGGCTACCCCCTTCTGGCAGTCTGACACCTGGCCTTGGAATGCGATGTGTGCTTCGGTGGGCTACTGGGAGCCAGCCGTGGTGGTGGGTGTGTCCAGCTGTGTGATCTGTGCAGGGGGTGGGGTATCCTCGATGCAGTTGGGCAGCCCTGCTCCTGGAGGTCGATTGCCTAAGATGCCCATAAACTGTTGTAGGACATTGGTGTTGAAAGTGTGGAGGTCCTCTACAGCATCACTGATGAGTTGTCTGGTCTGCTCTGCTGGAGGTGTTGTTTGTCCCTCTGCAATGTGAAGGGGAGATGCTTGTTGACATTGTGTTGGCATGTATGTTGACGCATTGTTCAAGTTTACATACAGTCAGCATGACAATGTACATTGTGACTGCTTGGGAGAAGCGGACTATTTGATGCAGGACAGTGGACATTTTGACTACATGACGTAGATGAGGTTGTACACATACATTTTCATCTCAGTTTCCTGCTATGTAAGATGTGATTGGCCATTTTCTGCGCACAAGCAGACCCAGTTGTGTCCTCTGTTCTGCACTGTAAGTGTTGCACTGTGTCCTACATTGTCATCCATGTGGATGTGCTGCCATTGTTATGTGTGTGTGCTGCATTGTGGGAAAGTCGCCCCTGCAGCTGTGATTTTGCTGCCCCTTATCCCTTGGAGGCGGTGTGCCTTTGACTTTTGTGCTTTTAAGGTGCTGTGATGTTGGCGACTTGGATCATTTGTCCTCTTGGACGGTTTTTGTACTCTTGTGCATTGTTGGTCTGCAGATGTATTGTTGACGTCAGTGGTTGTTTGTGCACATGGATGTGTCAGAGTGTGACCTGCTCCCTTACGGATGTGGTCCATACTCAGCCACCTCAGTGTTGTGGCGTGCACAATGACATGGTGATTGTACTCCAGCCATGCTGCTCATCATGTAGTGTCACTTGCATTGTCAATGTGGCTCACAAATACGCATCTTTGCTGTGTTTCGCACGGGTGCATGTGTGTGTTGTGGAATTGGTGATGTGTGGGGTGGGACCCCTTTGGGCAGATGGTGGACGGGGGCCTACTTGATGTTTGTATGTGTGCTGCAGTGTGCCACGGGGATCAGGGACATGACCCAGGTTCATTGTGAGTGTGCGGTGTGCTACACGTCGTTGTGCATGTGTGCCATTGTGCCCGTCACCCCGCCTTCCCCAGTCCCTGTTTGTTAATCACCCTGTTGATGTTGTGTCAGGTCATGTCGAGCAGTGTCCGGACTCCCGACTCCTTGCACCGTCTACACACTGATGTCTGTGGCCACCATTTGCTCCAGCTCCTCCTGTGGTGCAGAACTCCCACCTCGATTCACCGTTGCTGTCTTCCTGTTGGCAGCGGGTTTCTGCTTGGTTTGGCTTTCCACATCATGCCAGCGCATCTTGGCCTTATCAACACTCCAACTGCATTCACAATGGAATGCCATTTTTCTGTCTGTGTTGCCAATGATACAGTGGAGGTGACGGACAGTTGTTGCTGGTGTTCTGTCACCTCCGTGACGATGATCCGGTTGTCATGCGGACTGAACCGCGTCTTCCTGTTCCTCTTCTCCTTGGCCTTCCACGACCCTGAGGTTCCTTGCTGGTGGTCTGTGGGGCTTGTGGGGTTCGCGTTGACTTGGGCACTCGGTCCGGGTGCATCCATGTTGCTACCCAGTTTGTTTAGTTTTTGGTGCGTTTTTCTTGTTCTGCTTTTATAGTTCATTTTCCCGCATGACACGTGGGAATTGCAGGCCTGTCACTGATTTTTGTATCGCGATTGGTATCATCGCAACTTTTTTCGCGTTCCTGTTTCGCATTTTTGAGGCGTCGCGTTGATTTTTACGCCGTCATTTGTCACGTTATCGTGGGACTATCGCATGGTGCCGCCGGGTTGAGAATACTACGTTAACACGGCTTTGTTTTTCCCGCGATAGACTGCGATATGCAAAGTTGCGTTAAGCTAATTTTGCAGTAGTTATCACACGTTCTTGAGAATATGCCCTCTTGTGTCATATTCTTTAGCTGTGTCCAGGTCCGTTCTGGTTTTTGTCACACACTTGGATGTTTCAGTGCTATTATCTCTTTTACTTCATTTGGCCCCGTTTTTTTTTCAGGTAGCGTTCACCAGCGGCTTCGTTTGTGACCGCATTTCAAATCGTAATACACACACTGTGTATTACTTACAGCTGCAGACGCAATTAAGATGACTCATACGTGAGTTCCACATCCATGTTTGTGCAATGCATGTTGCGTGCTGGTTCATGTAGTTGCATTCAGTTCCTGTTTGCGAACACAGTGACTTTTGTGGTTGATAATCTTCTGGCACTCTGGTGCACTTTAAATGGTGAAGGGCTTTCATTAAAATAATGAAGTGTGCTATGTTGTGCATCTCTCTTTTCCACGGCCTGAGGACTTCCTCATCACTGTCAAAATGAATCTCTCTTTGCCTATAGTTTTTCACTTTGACTGCAAGCTGAACACACACTTGTACATTCTTTGAACATGGGATACTTTTGTTACTCCCCCTTTTCAGCAAGCTTTAACACACTCTCCTCCCCCCTCTGAAGCCGGCCAGCACCACGAGACCCATGCACCCTGCATGCCCCGCCCTCACCCCACCTGTTGCCCTGGGAACAACATTTGTCACTGAGGTTGGTGTATTTTCTGCAACTACACCTCAACTTTTGTGTCTGTGCGGAGCAGGTGGCATGTGTGCTCTGAAGGGGGTGATGGGTGTACAGTCAGTGTGTCATGGATGTGTGGAGCCAGCTGCTCCCAGGGACGAGATGGAACCTGGTGCGTGGCTGCAACAAGTCATAACACTTGAAAACTTTCAGTAACTTATATTGCACAACTGTTCACCAAGCTTCAGCTTACAACAATAAACAACTTATTATTAATCACATCCAATGCTTGCTACTGCTTTGGTGCTGCATAAGTACTTTACACATTGCCATAAGTTAAGCTTGTCTGCTCTGTGCCATAGCTACTAGGGGGTTGAGCTCAGGTTAATTTAATAACTAGGAGGGTTTACCATACAAGGGGTGTAATTATTCCTTAAAGTGGGCAGTTGCCCACCCCAATAAAACTAAATTGCCTACAACTGCCCATTCTAAAATGATCTGCTAAACCAGCAACGACAAAAAAAACAATATAAAGTCAAGAAAAAGAAATTATAAGTTCATAGAAAGACTTTGCTAGAAATAGTTATTTTAACTCCTGGACTAACCCGCTGTGGGGATATTTCTGATTGATGCCTTTAGTGGCAGACAGCCCACTCCAGTCTGAAATCGCCACATCTCGCCAAAGAAGAAGTGTGCAGAGTTTGTTTTCTCTCCAAGAGTGGAAGGCTATTTGTCACATCCCAATTTACAGAATACCTTTTTCTATACTTAAAGTCAGAGAAGCACCAGCTTTGTTCCATGCCAAAATAATAAAACTTCTTTTTTCAGGGCCTTGTTTTATTACAAACCTTGATACTGAACGTGTGACTTTTTATTGCTATTATCCTTTTAAGAATGTATACAGAACCCATGACACCTTCTGCACTTTGGGGCAGATTTATGTTCCCTGGCGCATCCCTGCAAATCAGCACGGATGAGCCAGGGAAGATGCGTCACGCAAGTTTGCCCTTGCGCCACCGCAGATGCGCCTCATTTACAATGCGGCGCATCGTGGCGCAAGGACAAGCAGATACGTGACGCATCTGCCGGCGTAAGGTTGGCGCAGTGCTGAAGTTGCGTCGCAAGCGCGACGCAACTCCTGCACTGTTCCAACCTTTCCTATCCCTAACATGGTGCGTCAAGCCTTACGCCTGCTTCAAGCAGGCGCAGGGTTTTGACGCATCAGCGTTGGGAAAGTGACTCAGTGAAATTTTATAGATTTCACTGAGTCACATTTCAGGGGTGTTCCTGCGACGGAATGCCCCCCCTGCGTGGAAACGCCCACATGAAACCTGACGCAGGTTTCATGTGGCGCAGGGCTTTACACCGTGACGCATCTCCATAGATGCGTCACGATGTAAATAGGGCGCAACGTGGCGCAGGGATTACGCCGCCGCTGCGTCACAAAAGTGACGCAACGGCGGCGTAAAAGTGGCGCAACTGCAACATAGATCTGCCCCTTTGTGTGGGAAGTATAGAAAGTAAAATGGCGCAGGGTGCCGATATTTTCCCAACATCACACGGCGATTGTGAGCGGGAGCTGAGTCTCAAACTCGTCCAGATCATTACCTCATGAACGTACAACTATGATACAACGAGGGCTTACATGCGCTATATTTGGATACCTGTTTTGTGAGATGCCTCTACTACGGCTTTTACGGACCTCCCTAGATTTGCTTGTGACAGGCATGTTTGATGCTCTGAATGCATCATTGTTAAAGGGGCGATAGGAGGGTTCTTACAGAGATAAGAGTGGAGGTTTAGGGAGGGGCCCACAGAAGTTACTCTAAATGGGCCATGCATCATCTCGCAGCGATATATCAAAGGCCCTTCTGTGGCTGGAGACAGTTCAAGCGCGCGGGATTAAGCATTCTCTCTGCACCCTGTCATTCCCAGGCACGCTCGGCCTTCTGATCTGTCCTCTTCGCTTCTGCCTCGGCCCGTGCCAGGGCTCCAATTAATCAAGGGTTCTGAGCGCTGACGTCGGGCTCAGAACGGCTATTGATGTTGCAGTGATTTCATTGGATGCCGCTGACCTGCGGTTCATCAATGACATCCTGCAATCAAAGCATGCCTGGGAGCAGGGCTCACTCGGACTCTTGCTTGTCACTCTATTGGCCACGGTGCTCTGACTACAAGTTAGGAGTCGTCTCAGCCTGGCCTGGATTTAAGAAGGCTTTCACCGGTTGTGACACAAAACGGCGCCAGCTTTTTACTACTGGGCGCACATGGGCTTTTTTGGGCTGGAAAGGTGCACGTTTCACTACACAAGAAAGGTTTTGCACAGCTTTGAGTCAAAGGGCATTACTGTTGCAGATCAAGGGGCAGATTTACAAGCCCCCTGCAACACTTTTGCGCCACTGCTGCGTCACTTTTGTAACCAATGCGTCAAATTTACAATGTGATGCATCTAGGGAGATGCGCCACGTTTTAAAGTCCTGCGTCACATTATAACTGCGTTGGCTATAATGTATATAGGGTGGGCGTTCCCACGCAGGAAAACCTTGTAAAAGAGACGCAGTGAAATCTACACGATTTCACTGCGCCACTTCTAGGATGCCACTGCGTCAAAACCTTACGCCTGCATGAAGCAGGTGTAATGAGTGACGCAGTACACTAAGTATAGGCTTCAACATGTATTGCTGGAGTTGTGTTGTGCTTGCGACAGGACTATCACAATGCGTGACTTTTGGGTCAACAGATGCATCAGAATTTCTGACACATCTGTCAATCCTTGCGCCATGGTGCGCTGTATTATAAATTCGGCGCTTCCATGGTAGCGCAAGGGTATCGCAGGCTGGTGCAGGGAAACTGACGCATCTCTACAGATGCATAAGTTTCTTGTAAATCTGCCCCCAAGTGCTTAATTTGAGTCAGTGGTTTCTGGTGCTCCGCACCGGCACTTAATTGCTGGCACCGTCACTTAATTGCTGGCACCGTCACTTAATTGCTAGAACCTGCACTTATGACAGCTGCCACAATTTGGCGCTGTTTGTGCAATTTAAAGATGAGCAGAAAAACTGTTGTTTGTTAATTCAATATACATAAAAAACAACTAATACCTGCCACCCAAGACATTCTTAAATCTTTGATGGCCTCGAACAGTCTGAATTGTCACAATTGTAGCAGATTGATGGTTAGTAGTGAAGTAAGTACAGTGGCAATGTGTGGTGCAAACTGCTCTGGCCTCCTGACGAGGGCCCCAAACACTTTTTTTTTTTTTTACAAATTAAGCACTGGCACGCTTCCCATAGTTTTGTGGCGCAAAGACTGATCTGCAAAGGTAGCCAGACCTGGCTCTTTGAAAAATACTAACTCCTTCTTGAAACAGGCGCAAACTGAGCAAAATGTGTTCTTTTCTCCACAGAGAGACACCTCGCACGTGTGCTGAAGCACACAGCACACATTCAATGTGTGGGAAGCTTTTGAGTTTGTCTACATGAAAGAATTTGTGCTGAAAGGGTATGCCTCTCGCACAAGTCCTATGCTAGATGATGTGAGGCTGTGCTCACCGTAAGGCTGCCTTGTTTGAGTTTTTTAATTCATTGTAGTGGAAGCGCATTATTATCTTATGGAATGCCCACTTTATGTAGATTAGGTTTTACCTACGGTCCTGATAAATTGCTATGGACCCTATTGAATGATGACAGGCAAGAAACATGTTGATATAACTAGAATATCAGGAGCATCATATTCCCTTGTGATTTTAATCTTTAACAGGGGCCTCTAGTTTATTTTACCCTTTCGATGTATCAATCTACCCTTCTCAGGTGAAAATCCTTCTCGTACACATATAAGAGGACACTCAGGGGCTTATTTATGGACACTTGCGCCACTTTTGGGCCGCCGGTGCGTCACTTTTTGTGACGCACCAGCAGGGAAACAAATGCGCCATGTTGCGTCATATTTACAAAGTGATGCATCTAGGTAGATGCGTTACTTTGTAAACCCCTGCGCCACATTATACCTGCGCCAGGTATAATTTATGCAGGGGGGGCGTTCTGACGCAAGTAAGCCTCGTAGAAGTGACGTAGTGAAATCTATGAGATTTCACTGTGTCACTTCTAGGACGCAAATGCGTCAATATCTTACGCCTGCCTCACAGCAGGCGTAAGACTGACGCAGGCACATTTGAAATGGGACTTGCCCACGTGAAATGACCCATTGATGGAGTTGCGTCACTTTCGTGACACAATCCAGCAATGCGTCCTTTTTGAGCCTACAGATATGTCAGAAATACTGACGTATCTGTAACTCCTTGCGACATGATGCGTCATACTGTAAATATGACGCATCCAGCATGTCGCAAGGAAGGCGCAATGAAAAGTGACGCCTCGCTGTTTTCACGCAGCGATGCGTCACTTTTCATAAATGAGGCCCTCAGTTCTCCAAGACTTGTGCAGGGCAGGATCAAGAAGATCCCAGGCAAAGAGCCCCCTGGGGGCCCTATTGGGCATTGGAGCGCCAGCTGAAGGAGAAGCATGCCATCCTTGGGTGGGTGAGGGCTCCTGGGTGAGGGCTCTTGCTCCTAAAAGAGAACATGTTTATCTTGGGCACTTGAGTTGAGGTACTCTGACGTTGACAAGAAAATGCACACTTGGTTATAATACTGTAAAAATAATGGAGTATGTGTGCGGGACATAAATTGCTCTCCGTCCTTCCTTCAATTACAATTGTTTGCACGGTGGCTCAGCTGTGGGACCCTAATTACATAGGCTTCAAAAGAGATTAGAATGTCTGATTATTCCCACAGGTAGACTCTGTTTGGGATCAGATAAAGCAACACTAGATACTAAAACTTACAAGATTGAACCAATCATGGAAGACTTTCAAAGACTGAGCTATAATGATGATGGCATAGCAGAGATTTTAAAAACACAATCACTCTTGAAGAAGATGGGAGCACACCTTTCTGGAGCCTGAATTACGGCTGGGATTCACTCCCTACCATGGAAAAGACCCAGGTGAAACTGCCCTTCACTCGGAATTATGTCAGAATAGCTATGGGCTAATAGGGGTCCATGTTGGCTCAAAGTTAGAAATGCACACCGAATCTTTTCGAAAGATCTTATGTTTCGCTGTGAGAGGTCCCAGATAGCATGGAAATGCACACAGGACTTACTTTTTGGCAACTAATTTTTGGGAACTGGGAATTGGGATTCATTAGAACTTTCTCTGTGGACCGGGAGTCCTCGGTGACAATCCTATACCACCAAACAGCATGGGGGCATGACGTGCCCTGCACATGCCTGCTTTGTTCCTCCTCCTGCAAGCCTCAGGCCTATTGGCATACTAGGACTGCTAAAATAGCCTTGTATGAGTCCTGGTGCCTGGAACACGCTGCAAAGCTGCCACCAGCTCCCACGTCTCACCACTCCATCGTAATTCTCAAGGTTTGGTGAGTGAATTATGTTTTTTTAACAGAAGTTCAATGGTTGGTGATGGGCTCTGGCACTTATTTATTTTAACAAAGTAAGTACTGTTGGTCAGCTGTCCGAAAATTGCCAGGTTATGATTGCCTCCTTTAGAGTTTGGCACAGCAGCTCAACCACCATAAATTTACAGTTTTCCCGCTCTGCCAGCCCATACCTCCGCTACCTGATTCACAGTGGAAGAAACAACATAGTTTATACATTTGGAGCCTCAGACTAGCTCCTTGATGCCTTTGGGCATTTGTTCACGCTTTATAAATTGCTAAATCAATCAATCAATCAATCAGGTGCCTCTGCCAATGGAAACTCTTGACCTGGAGAACCTTCTTCTGCAAGGTCATAGGTAACAGTGTCGGTTGCGGGAGGGGGATCTTCACTAAGTTTCTGTGCTTGTGACCACCATGCTAAGCGTGGAGGTCCTGGTCATGGAAATCTGACAGTGACTCAAACAAACAGAGAGATAACTCCATGTTGAGTCAAGACCACATTTTTGGTTTATCAAAAACAAACTTGCTCTGGGAGTTTTTGAAAAACAACAAAGATTTCTGAGCGAGACCAAAACAACATGCTACACCGGCGGTTGGTTTGAAGGCAGTGAGATCCCCGCTAGTCAATAACAATAGAACATGTGGTCCTCTGCCTGGTCTGTGGAGACTGTTGCTTCTGCTGACCCTTTTGTCAGAATAGTCTTGTTAGTTTGTAGTTTGATTAGGAGGTGAATTGGGTAAGCCTGGCCACCGAGTGGACAGGCGAGTCTGGAAACTGGTTAGGTGAAAAGACCAGGAAGGGATCACTGTAACCATATTGAGGGAATCAATATTGTTTGACACAAATATTGTCTAAAAAATATAGTTTATCACAATATTGTGTGCCCATACTTATAATGTAAGTGCAAAAATATTGTTAAAAAAAATATCTTTGACACTAAGGGCCTGATTTAGTTCTCGGCGGACGGGTTACTCTTTCACAACCGTGATGGATATTTGGGCCGTCAAATTATAAATCAAGTAATATACAATGGGATTTATATTTTGGCGGATGGGATATCTGTCACCGTTGTGAGAGAGTAACCCGTCTCCCGAGATCCAAATCAAGACCTAAAATCAGCAGAAAATAGACAAAAGTATTGATTTTTTAATATAGAGTTTAAAGTAGTAAATATTACATATTGTAATATATAAATATAATATAATGTAAATTAAATGTATTCCTCTAATATTTAATAGTATATATAAATATATGCTTAGATAAACGCAAATATTGTATAAATATTAATAAAATTAATATGTAATGTAAAATAAATATTGTTAATAATTGTTACACTACATATATTAACACACACTCAATGCACACACAATAAAACCATAACAAATATAAACATATGTAGAAGAAAAAGTCTAACAAATAATGTAGACAATGAATAAAATATAAAAATTTAAAAATCCAAAAAGCGCATTAACAGAAAAAACTATAAACATTAAAATACATTCAGAAATAAAAACAAATAATATACATTATAAAAAATGTAGCTATTTATGCTATTATCTATTCAACCAATATTATGCCAACTATTACAGTCCAAGAATATTAAATATACTATTACCAGTCTAGTTTATGCCACAGTAGGAGAAGTTAGGTTTACTATTCCTACTACAGTCAGTGCTACAGTAGAGTAAGTTTTGAACTTTGGAGGTGTGAAATGCCCTATTCCCACTCCAGTCTAAGTACCAGTAAGGAATGCATTGGATTTTGGAGGGGTGAAATTTACCATTCGCACTCCAAACAACGCAATAGTATAGAAAATGTTGGACTTTGGAGGGATAAAATATACTATTCCCACTCCAGTCTGTACAACAGTAGGGAAGGCGTTTGCTTTCAGAGAAGCAACATTTAATATTCCCACTGTAGTCAGGGCAACAGTTGGGAAAGTGTTGGACATTGGAGGCATAAAAGTTACTATTGCAATCCAGTCACTGCAACAGTAGTGAAAGCATTGGATTTCTAAGGGGTGATGTTTACTATTCCCACTCCAAACAGTGCAACAGCAGGAAAAGTGTTGAAGTGCAAAAGATGTTAATTTTACTATTCCTACTGTAATCAAAGCAAAAGTATGGAAAATACTTCACTTCAAACACGTTACATATATGTGTAACTCTATGAATGTAGAAAAAAATGATAAACTCTTATAAAAAATTAGTGCATATATATATATATTTAGAAAACGAAAAACAATCAATTTACATAATTACTATCTTTAATGAATAATTTTCAAATTAATAAATATTTGTTATTCACCTATTAAATAATTAACTTCCAAGCCTGTACCCCTACAAGACGTAGCAGTCTGCACCTAAAATAAAATATAAAGAATAACTTAAATAATTAATTAACAATTATGAATATATTGTTAATTAATTATTACTTAATTAACTTCCTACTCTAGACCTTTACAAACCCAGCATCGCACTACTAAAATGTCACTCAAATAAATTAGTCTAGCACAATTTACATAATTGATCAAAAATTAAATAATTAAATACTAATAATTCACTGTTAATTAAATATTACTTAACTTCCCACTCTATACCCCTACAAACCCAGCATCCTGCAACTAAAGTGCAACTCAAATAAATAATTATAGTACAATTAACATAATTGATAATCAAGTAAATAATTTACTATTAATACTATTATTTATTGAGTCATTCAAATTGCTATTAATTAATATAACAAAATATTATAGTCATCATTACTAAATTAACGTCCCACACTACACCCGTGCAAACACAGCAGCCCACACCAAAATCATAACTAAAATATATAATATCCAATGTATATAATCAGTAATCAATTAAATCATCATTAATAAAATAATAAATAATTGGTAATCGAGTATTGCTTAACTTCCCACCATATACTCCTACAAATCTAAAATAAATCAGTAATACATAATTTACATAATTAATACTAATCGCATAAATAATTTAAATTATTAATTAATTAATAATTAGATTTGCTTCATACCGTCCCACCCTATCCCGCTACAAATTTAACAACCCGCTAGAACACCATACTTTAGTATTAACAATTAAATCACTGAAAATTACAAACTATATTTCTGAAAGATTATAACAATTACACAAATAATAGTAACAAAAAGAATTAATACATGAACTAACACACATTCAAATAATGAAAATATGATGTTTTACAACTACATGATTGAAAACATGTTAAAAACAACGATATGCTTAAAAACGATATTACTTACATAAAAAAACAATATTCATGACAATATTTTTGCATCAGAATATATTTTTTCCTATATTTGTTTCTCACGATATTTAGAATTCGATAATTGGCCCTGTGTTCGGAGAGGTGACCAGAAGGTCAAGGGCGGGACCACTGTGACTGAGAATTGTCTAGTGCGCCCTGACGTAAAATCGGCGTAGGCTTTTTGCTCCACGTTTCCTAATGTATTATGGGATTTTGAAGCTGCATCAACTACTAGAAAACAAAGAAAGTACTCCCACAATGCCCCGGGAAGTGAATGTGACACAGAGGACCCCATCATGGTCTCGATCTTGATTTGAGGAAAGGGCCATTTGGTTGTGATCCTTGCATGTGTTAAACAAACGCATTCATTTGTTTAATATGACGCTTGGAGCCTCAATACATCACTATAAAAAAAGGCTAATAGAAAATTCAAGCAGAATGGAAAGAGGCCATAAATAAACCTCTGGAAGCTCTCAGTTATATGGAGATAGTAAACCATGAAACATCTTGTTCAGAATCAGAAATGGCCGAGTGCATTGCAAAGAAAAGCACTTGAAAATAATGGCATTTAGGTAATTGTGCAATGATTCATCTGTGCAATACTTGAGACATGCTGGTAAAAAACACACACATGCTGGTTCGAAAGCAAAAAAACCCAGTTCCACCTATGAGAAGGCACTGCGCAACTCTGAAAAAGACACTTCAGCTTCTTGTATTATTCATGGTTAATGTTGATATTAGAACATCAAAAAAGGAAAATGGCTGGAAAAGCCATGGAGAGCAGGGCATCCTTTAATGTTGGAATGTAAAAAAAAGTTATTTTTAATGAGCAAAGCTTTACTCAATACAGTGTGGAAATGTGTTATTTCAGAAAGGCATACCTAAAACAAAATACTTTCAAGTTCTTTTCTCCAAATCACAGTTTGCCAAGAGCATCGAGAGAGAAGAAAGACTAGAGGCTGCCAACTAAAATGTCAGAAGCTATCATGATCTGTCAGTCTTTGCTGTCTTCTTCACACAACATCTGCGTGTGGATCTAGTCCAGCGTTCTGCTGGTGCGCAGCAGTTCTGAATCCTGCTGGGAATGATATATTAGTCAGGAAATTGGCAGCATTGTGGCATGGATGCTGTTGAAAACCTGACAACACTGACATAGACACGTTATTTTTTTCAGTACTGGGACATGCAGGTGGGTATTATGTATCCTGGCTCTTACAGGTGGTATGGGCAGTCGCCAAAGTAACAAAAGTAAGTGAAGAAATGTGGTGTGGTTCTGCAACCTCACTGTGGAATACACTCACCAAATCAACTTGAGTCCAGTCAGACTCGTTTCTTAAACCTTAGCTCACCATTGGGTATCTGTGGCTTTGGGTAGTCAGGCTTAAACACAGGAACACATGCAAAGCATTTAGGAGTATCAAAACCACGAAATGAGAAAGTCACACAACACAAAATAAATCAGTCACCAATTCATATAGATCTTATTTTATGAATTTTTAGACAGCAAAACAAACATAATGCACCAGAAAGTTCAGGAGATACAGATTTTTAAGTAAAGTGTACACCTCAGCTTTTCACTGAAAAAGCAAATAAGCAGTGGTAATTGCAAAGTTTGGAAACTTTGTAAAACTTTTCAGGAGTTGTGTTCGGCTACCCTGGCCTGTTTGGTACGACCAGCTCCGACACAGGGAAGGTCTGGGAGCTAAAGAGGAGTAGTAGGACAATTGCATTGGCACCAAAAGCAGTCTCAAGTCCAGGTTCAGGTGCTATGGGCGAACTGCCATAGACTTCAATGGAGTGGCTCTGATGCAGGATACCGAAAATGCTGTAGGATGTTGAGGATGGTGACGGGGGTCTTCCTGGCGCTTCTCCTTGGTCCAGGTGGAATGACTTTGGCCACAGTGGTCGATGCCCTCGAAGTCCCCTTTGGTCCAGCAAAAGTCTACTTGTCACTGGACTACTGGCCTTCGGTCACAGCAAAACCAGCAAGGACAGTGTCCATCTTCGGCATCCAAACTGCACTTTGACGACTCTCCCAGGTATGGCAGGCACATTAGCGGTCAGTGGTGATAAGGCAATTGTAGCTACTGAGTGGCCAGAACAGGCTTTTTCAGCCAACTGCCTCTTGGAGTTCACCTCTTCTGTCTGGCACTCAGGACAACTTTTCCACGAGCCAGGCACCAAAGACACAGTCCTCTCTTTGCTAGCCAAAGGATCAGCAGGTGCAGTCCAGTCTCCGGTGCTGCTTCTCTTTGCCAGGTCCAGAGATAAGCAGGGCAGTCCTTCTTTGGTCCTCTCTCCAGTCCAGATGTGTTCTGAGGACTGGGTGCCAGGGGTGCCATATTTATGCCCCAAAAGTGCCCCAGGATAGGTAGTGGTTACTAGCCGATGGCCTACTAGGTCCCTACTGGCCTGTTGACAACTTCCTGTGATGTGTGGCATTTAGCTATCCCAGAGTTTATCATTCTGCCCACTCGAAAGATGGCAGGACCTCTCTCTTAGTGTGTGGAGCTTGGCAGCCCACCATAGAGGTGTGGCTACCTGAGGGCTTCACACCCATGGAAAAACTAGTGCCCCCTCTCTGTCGCTGACGCCAACCCATCTATCTCAACAAAAGAGGTAGACAAATTGTCATTGGGTGGTGTGTTCACCATTTGCCCTTCATTGGCAGCTTCCCCTTGAAGCTCGCCTTTTGGGCTCACACCCTGTGTGTCTTTCTGCCAGGGAGTGATGACACCTCTTCCAGCAGGAGGCCTCTATTATTCTTACTCCTGGGAGTCGTTCACACTTCTTGTGACCAACATCTGGAAGTGGCCACAGGAAGACTTAGGCAACAGAGTTGCGATGTTCTAAAAGTTGCATTTCTTAAAGAGTTACATTGAATTTAACGTGGGCATCAAGCCAGGTTTAATGCAACAATCATTTTGATACCTTGAAATATCAACTTTAGTCCCATTCAGACATTAGCATAGCTGGGTTGTCAGCATGTAACCCTGTGCTCACCAATGGGTGCTACTAATGTTTCCGCCGTAAAAATGACACTTTGGGGTTTTTACTCGTTAGGACATATAAAAATACATCTCTTACTCTTTAATATATTGCACCCTGCCTCAGGACATGAGAGGCCTACTGTAGAGATGCCTTATATTTATTAAGAAGGGCAGTTTGTGCTTTGCCATTAGTTTAAATGGCAAAGTCGAGGTAGCTGTTTAAAACTGCTTTGCCAGTTTGCAGTGCCAGGCTAGGGGACATGTTTTCACATTGTTGCAGCCAAAGTGGCACAATATGTGCTGAAGCTTTGGTGGGACGCTTTAACTTACAGGCCCTGGGTACCACTGGTGCCATGTATTAGGGACCTATAAGTAACTAAAGTTATACCAATTGGGTGTCGGCCAATCAGGCATATAATTTGTAGTGTCAGAACACTGGTACTGAGGTCTGGTTAGCAGGCCTCAGTGCGCTCTCAAAGTTGCAAACCCAGCAGCATCAGTCCACACCTTTGGGGGTGACCATGCAAAAAGAAGCATTTCCTTACAAAGTGCAACAAACAGTGTGCACCAGAAGGCCTGATTTAGTTGCGGGCGGTAACAAAAAGTTCTTTGATTTGTCGAGGAAGTGGTTAACCTGGAGGATTATGGAGGTGGAGCATTCACCCTAGGAGGAGACTACACCAGCGGATTCCCCTCTGCTCTACTACCCCTTTGAGGAAGTAATTCTGCCAGGTGATTCTCAGTTGGAATAATCTTCTTCAGTGGAGAATCCGGTTGCAGAATTCCCTCTATCATTCTATCGCTAGTGGATTCCGCACCAAAGGTGAATTGATTGACAGATGCAAATTAAAAACAGGGGCACCTCCAAGCCTAAAATAATGTTCAGGGAAGGGTGTTGCAGCTTTTCCTTACCATTCAGAGGACTTTCGTTCCAACACCTTCTTAATGTTTCTCGAGGGTTAGCATCACAGACATTAGGGTGACGTGAGTGCAGCTGCAGTTAGATAACTTGTTTTTCCAGGGGAGTTTTGGTTAAATGCCTCCACCCCAGGGAATGCTAAAGTGGGAAAGCATGCCTTAGTCATACAGAGAGGGATCTATGTGGGCATTTGTATTGGGTGTTACTGTCTCTGGGTTGCCCTTTGGTATTAGTGGCCGTCGCTTTCCTACCCCTGTTCTGAGAGTCATGAAGCAGCAGCAGAAACAGAAAGAAAACAGGGGCATATTCACTTCCTACACATTCCTCTCTATACTGTTTACAGTCTCTTAGCAGGACTTGAGGGACAAAGGGTTGGACTAGGGGACAATCTTTAGACGAACTTGGAGCTCAAAGGACATGGGATTTCAAATCTACCCTTTTGGAGGTTTTCATCCCAATGGTTTGAGCTTCTATATGCTGTTCATAAGTTCCACCATGGGAGAGACACAAGTTCCCTGACTGCGAGGCTCACAGTCTGGCATGTCCGCTTGGGGATGGCTGGTGCTGGGACATGGGACAGGAACTCTCCCTTGCACCACTTTCCAATAAATACCAGCTCAGGTCCATGGAGTTCTCTTCATCCACTTTGCTATTCTGATGGATGTTGGTAATGCGAGCCATCTATGGACAATGAGTTAGTTTATATGGTCTAAGAAGCTAGAATCTTTACAGCAATAGTAGGATTTAGTGGTAGGGTATCCTTACTCTACAGTTCCCTCCATCCAGAGAAAGCCAACTGAGTGTGTGCCATTTAATGACACCTCCAAGTAGGCTCCCATTATGCCACCCCTGGCAGGCTGATAGTTGGGGGAGGAAGCGCAGCTAAAAAGGGACCCACAAACTTACCAGAGACTTACCTCTCAACACATGACAGTGGTATATATTGGAGGCCATGGCTGCTCCAGTCTAAATATTTATGAACTGTCAAGTGATTTTTGATGATAGAGTGACCTCAATACACCTCTACTAATATGGATTTGTTATTGGGAGCGGCTGCTGGTTTCTGGCGGGGCATTTTGTATGCAGGGCCTTCTTAATGAGGTATGCAATCAAAAGTCATGTGGAATGGTGAGGATACTGATTACAGGAGTATGTCAATTTTAAGCCTTATAGACTTCTTCCTGGGGTTCATTCTGGAGCAGACTGGTGCAGACAAGCTTGCCTTCGGCTAGCCAAGTGGAGTAGGTGCATTAATCCACTGAGAAAAGTGTACTTGTGGATGAGTAAGTGAATGTGTGAATGCTTTCATTCACAATGCTGCCAGTTAAGTTTCTGTCACACTCCAAAAAACCTGTTGCAGTCACTCAGAGTCCTGCTGTTACTGCTGTAACGCCTGCTGTTGTCTTATCTTGAAGTGTGGTGACTGTCACTTCCTGTAGACGCTAGTGCTCCCATTCACATGTTCATTCTCAGTGAATCTTAGATCTCACAGGCTGGGGCTCTTGAATACCTATGAAGACCTTTCCAATCCAAGAAGTGACAGGAGCACCAGATAGAGGACATTGCTCAGTAAAACAGTTTAAAGACAAAGGCTAGAATGTAGAAATATTTCCTGCAATGCAGCGAACAAGTGAAGTTGGTTTACTGCGTTCCAAGAAAGGAGAGAGCAGAACTGTGCCATATTTTTTCAAATAAATAGTACAGCTCGGCTCTCTCCCGGCATTGGCAGACTTTGAGCTGGCTAGCGGCAATGCAGGCATCCTCGCTATAGCTTAGCAACCCATTTGCTATAGTGCAAGGGTGCCTGCTTTATGGTCTGGATAGTTTTTTTGCAGAAAGAGGCACTTTTCTGACATGCAAAGAGGAAAGAATGAGGAAAAATAAAGATCGTGACATGCAAAGAGGAAAGATTGAGGAGAAATAAAGATCCTGACATGCAAAGAGGAAATAATGAGGAGAAATAAAGATATTTCTCCCCGTTATACCAGTCTCAGCCGGAGCACCATTTAGCCACAAACCCATGTTTACAATCCTTTGTAAAAATGAGTTTGTGTAAGCATCTATGGATGGATATACAGGAACACCCATGCTCCACCCATAAAAGGCCTCCTTAATGTAAAGTTACACAAAGGAGTGCCATGCCCTGGATTGTAATTTTTGTTTTACCAAGCAACGCAAATCTGTATTTGAGTTGCTTTGTAAATATCAAAATGTTTTTTTGCATATGGCGTACCTCAAAAAGTGATGCAACCCGGACGCAAAAGCTTTGTAAATCAGGCCCACAATGTCAAAAACAAAAAATATGCAGGTTAGCTGTGGTTATGTTCGCCGCCTCCTATGCCTGTTCCAGTCCCTGTATTTCATCACTCTCTACTACACATCCCCCACTCTTTCTAATTTTCTCTCTAACCATGTTCTCCCTTACTCCCCTTTTTCTCTGTTACTTTCCCTTGCCTCTGTCTGTTGTGTTCATCGCACTGGCTTTCATTTATATGTCTTCTCATTTTCTTCATCTTTTATCTTCATTTCTATTTTCACCCACTTGCCCTACCCCAGCCGCCCTCACATTTTGCATTCACCCCTCCCCGGCTCTACTAGTCATACTCTCAGTTAGCAGAACGCGTCTTAAAGGGACAAGACGTCCTCACTGTAGCACTCAAAATGCAGCAATTCACATGTGTAATAAAGTTCTGACTCTGTAGTTTGATTATATCATGTTTAATCTGTAGTAATTGACGTATGTATGATGCTTCTCATACTTAGTTTGTAAATCTATAAGTGTGGTTCACAAAAGTAGATGTTCATGCTTTATTCAAGACATATAGATGTCCCCGATGCATTTCGGAACTGGCACTTCATCAGGGGGATAATCCTAGGCGAAAATAAAGAAGGACAGTTGGCTATTGTCCAAGCTTAGCGGAATGCAAAATGAAACACGTGACTGTGATAGCGTTAGTACATGGTGCAAAAAAGAAGAATTTTGCGAATTAGTTCTAACTCGTGTGGTTAAAATGCAATGCGGTGACAATGCAGGGAACTGCTATAGATGTCAAGTAAACATACGGCGAACAAACGAGAGTAAATAGCGTGCGGAAATGTTAACAGTTATTTCAATTGTGCTCGTGGCGCTGTGTAATGAAATCGATTCGAGTGCGCGAATTCTAAATAGTGCTCAAATCATCTGTGCGGTTAAATTAGAAGTAACAAAAAATTACGACTGACGTAAGAGTAAGATGTTATGAAAGCATGAATACCTGTAAACACCGGAACAATGTGTACGGAACCACACCATAGGCGATACAAGGCGCGTGGAGTAAACGCCGAAAATATACCCAAAGGAACCCGGAAGTGATAGTCGGGATAGAAATGGAAAACATACTACGTATCGTGTGTGATGTGGGAAAAATGAAGAAAGACTAACAATATGCTGAACGAGAAATAAATTACGAAACAAATAAAACATATACTCAACAGAAGTGAGCACGTATGAAAGAAACGAAGAGAAAAAAGAGAAAGGATAATAATGGTAAAGGAAATTGACAAGATTAACGTGTTGTAAATAAAAACAGCGAGTGAGGAAGAGAAATGAAAAAAGGATAAAAAAAAGTGTGATAAAAAGCATGATTGAAGAGCCACAAAAATAATGCACAACTAAGAAATGTTAACAATTATAGATAACAACTAAATTCAAGGCGTTCATTAAGTCCACCAGGGTGAACAGAATTGAGTCTGTTTATCCAGAAAATTTCGCGTTGTAAGAGGAAGGGGCCGTTGTCTCTCCCTCGTTGTACAGAAACCTGTTCCAAGATCATAAACCTCAGTTGACTGGAGTTATGATTGTGTTCAAGAAAATGTTTTGCCACTGTTGACTTGGTATTCTTGGTTCTGATGTTACTTTTGTGTTCTGTCAGGCGAATTTTCATTTTCCTTTCAGTCTTTCCCACATACGGAAGTCCGCATGGGCATTTGAGTAAGTACACAACGTTATTGGTGTCACAAGTAGCCGTAACTTTGAGTTTGATGGGTGTACCACTGGTGAGATGCATGAGAGTAGTACCCTTGATGATATTGTTGCAGCTACCGCAGTTTAAACAAGGGATGGTACCTTTATACGTTTGTCAGGTTCAGGAGGGCTCCTGTTCAGTAGTTGTTGTATGTTCAATGTGCGTTGGTAAGCAAAAATAGGAAGTTGATTGAAAATGCCTTTAAAGTCTGGTTCAGTTTGTAATAGTGGCCAATATTTCCGGATGGTTTTCTTGAAATTTAGGGTACTACTCTCATGCATCCCACCAGTGGTACACCCATCAAACTCAAAGTTACGGCTACTTGTGACACCAATAACGTTGTGTACTTACTCAAATGCCCATGCGGACTTCCGTATGTGGGAAAGACTGAAAGGAAAATGAAAATTCGCCTGACAGAACACAAAAGTAACATCAGAACCAAGAATACCAAGTCAACAGTGGCAAAACATTTTCTTGAACACAATCATAACTCCAGTCAACTGAGGTTTATGATCTTGGAACAGGTTTCTGTACAACGAGGGAGAGACAATGGCCCCTTCCTCTTACAAAGCAAAATTTTCTGGATAAACAGACTCAATTCTGTTCACCCTGGTGGACTTAATGAACGCCTTGAATTTAGTTGTTATCTATAATTGTTAAAATTTCTTAGTTGTGCATTATTTTTGTGGCTCTTCAATCATGCTTTTTATCACGCTTTTTTTGATCCTTTTTTCATTTCTCTTCCTCACTCGCTGTTTTTATTTACAACACGTTTATCTTGTCAATTTCCTTTACCATTATTATCCTTTCTCTTTTTTCTCTTTGTTTCTTTCATACGTTACGACTGTGCTCACTTCTGTTGAGTATATGTTTTATTTGTTTCGTAATTTATTTCTCGTTCAGCATATTGTTAGTCTTTTTTCATTTTTCCCACATCACACACGATACGTAGTATGTTTTCCATTTCTATCCCGACTATCACTTCCGGGTTCCTTTGGGCATATTTTCGGCATTTACTCCACGCGCCTTGTATCGCCTATGGTGTGGTTCCGTACACATTGTTCCGGTGTTTACAGGTATTCATACTTTCATAACATCTTACTCTTACGTCAGTCGTAATTTTTTGTTACTCCTAATTTAACAGCACAGATGATTTGAGCACTATTTAGTATTTGCGCACTCGAATCGCTTTCATTACACAGCGCCACAAGCACAATTGAAATAACTGTTAACATTTCCGCACGCTATTTACTCTCGTTTGTTCGCCGTATGTTTACTTGACATCTATATCAGTTCCCTGCATTGTCACCGCATTGCGTTTTAACCACACGAGTTAGAACTAATTCGCAAAATTCTTCTTTTTTGCACCATGTACTAACGCTATCACAGTCACGTGTTTCATTTTGCATTCCGCTAAGATTGGACAATAGCCAACTGTCCTTCTTTATTTTCGCCTAGGATTATTCCCCTGAAGAAGGGCCAGTCCCGAAATGCATCTGGGACATCTATATGTCTTGAATAAAGCATGAACATCTACTTTTGTGAACCACACTTATAGATTTACAAACTAAGTATGAGAAGCATCATACATACGTCAATTACTACGGATTAAACATGATATAATCGAACTACAGAGTCAGAACTTTATTACACATGCGAATTGCCGCATTTTGAGTGCTACAGTGAAGACGTCTTTTCCCTTTAAGAGGCGTTCTGCTATTCTTGTCTTACACCTCAGTGATTAGGAGGTAGTACTCACCAGCACCATTTAATATTTTACAAGGATTACCTCGTTATTCAATTTGGATTACCAGGGAGTGCAACCGTTTCTTCAAACTTCATTGCATACTCTCAGTTACCCTTTACTCACGTTCTCATGTTCCCCACTCTCTTACCCCCTATATTGCTCACTGAACTTCGTTCTTACTTCATACTCTTTCATCCTTCAACCTCCCTCTTCACTATCCATGTCCAGAACACAACGCTTGTCCACCTAAGGCAGCACATCTTTTCGTGTCACATGCTCTAGTAATGGTGCCACATTTGCTGCTTGTACTGGGAATATCGCATCCCTGGTTGGAGGCAGATGAGGCATCTACTTCGAATTATCATCTCTAAACATAGCCTCTCCCTTTACAGTGTCTCACATTGCCTTCTCTTTTTCAAACCTACTCTCTAGGGCTACATCCTTCATTTATCTTCTCTCTCAAATATGTACTCCAACACATTTGCCTTTGCCGCCCCCCTTCCTCTACCTTCCCTATTTGTTGACCCTATTGTTCTGTCTCAGGCTTTTCAGTGGCATGTCCCTTATCTGTCCATCCTGTGTCACCCTGTTACTTTCCGTCCGTCTCACTTTCATCCTGCTCACTCCTCTTGCATGCACATCCACATCCACACCCTCACCCTCACCCCCCCCACACACACACACACACTTTATCCCTACCTTGCTTGTCCTCACCCAAATCATTTACTCTTGAGGTGAAATCCACTTCAGGACAGCAGAAAGAACAGCCAGTGAAGGTGCCTACCCACAAGGGAACTATACAAACATAGAAACGAGCAATGTCTGGCGACTGTTGTGAGTGTTTACCCCGGTAAGTGTTCTGGCACACATGCACAGAGAATGGCTATGTGCAAACTTTGGTTTTTGCTCCCTTGCAAGCATCCATCTTCAGGGATATTTAAACAGCATTCAGTGACCAGGAATGTTTTGTGTTGAATTTCTGTACATTTTGGGCAGTGATGTATGCAATAATGGGGAAGCACTCCAGAAAGAGGGACTCTTCTTGCTATTTACCTTCTTCTGGGAAATGACACAGGAGGCAGTTGAATTACTTTGATAAAAGCAACGAGGACAGAATACGTTTGATTGTGTTAGAGACTGAGGACCTGAGTCACAATCTGCATTTCTTTTAGTATGCAAAGTGATATGTTGTGATTTATTACTTGATTAGTGCATCCTCCCTATTGATGTCCTCTGCCTTGCTGCTCAGCCAATGGTGATGTCATTGGAATGTTTAGAGTGTTTGAGTTGGAGAGAGATTCAGTTGGAATGGATGGGCTGAGCAGCAAGGAGGCTGCTCCTGGTGGGGCCTAATATGTATCTATCTTGTTTCCTGTAACCAACCAACGAAGAAGTAACTTGATGAATAAATCTATTATCCTGTTCTACATCACTTGGCCTAAGTATTACACTTCTTTGTAACACTGGCGACAATCTGGAAGAACCTTACGCGTGGAGTAAGCAAGACACAAGGGAACTAAAGACTTTAAGGATTCTAAGGTAAAAGAATTTCTTTCAGAGTGAAACTTGTGTATCTCAAGCTAACTGGCACCAGAGCCCCACCAGTGACCACTCCACCGGTTGCCCACTACCCTAAGGTGTCACTTCCTACCTGCCTGACTGCTGTCCAATGCCTGCCATCTTGGAGGAAGTGTGCCCCTCCTGCTCCTTGGGAATTTGTCCATAAATTGCAGTTCCCAGAGCAGTGACATGCTCCTGCCTACTTGTTTGCTGCCTCCCTCCTGACTGCCAGTTCCTGCCACATTCTCTGTTACCTCCTTGCTCTGCTTTCTACTTTAAACGTGTTTCTGCCTGCCAGCATGCCTGTTTGGACCTCTCACTGCACAAGAGAGCTTATGTGAAGACCCGTCATTTCTAGACCTCGTGCAGCTCGGGGTTTATTTGAGCATGTTGAACTTTCTGTTGCGTGGTGCTGCTCATTGGACCTTTATTCCGATTCCCGGTAGGGGCTTTTTCTTGACATTTTTATTTATTTTCTTGTTAGTCCCTGGCCAGCTTTACACAATTGGCGGTTTAACCGCAGCCCTGGCACTTGATAATAAACTGCGCGCGCCTTTCCGCACGCTATTGACTGTTTATGTGTAATCGCTGATGGCTTCATGCATCTCTTGTGACACTCGTTGCGGTACTCCATGGACTCAGTGACGTCGCTTCCAGCTCGCCCCGCATTGCTGCTTCTGCACGTTCTGCTGCTACAGCGCGCCGTGAGCCACCCGGCTCAATGTTTGGAGCGTGCCTTCATCTTGTGGTTGCATGAAGCCGTTTGCTTTTAATGTGTTTCCCCGCTCCTTGCCAACCACACTTCTGCCAACCTGGTTTTTCGATCATTTCAGTGTTCCAGCTGTCTTCCGGTGTACATCTTGAGGAGGACAAACTGTGAGGCGTTTTCTGATGTCTGGTGGCCTCCTAACCTTGTGGACATATGGTGAACGAGCTGGATAAAGGAGGAAATTGGGGATGTTTTGACAACCACGATGTTCGTTTTAAACTGATGACGTTTTCTGCTGGTCATTCCTGTCGGATAAACATGGAAATTAGTGAAGTGCTGGCAAGTCAGACTTTCCTAAGTTTAAATACCCTTCAATGAGTCTTTCAGGGGAAGCCGACTCTTCGTGGGATCCTTTCCTTGCCAGCATACTTTTCTTTCAATCCTTGGTCATTGCAGCAATTTGACAAGTTCCAAAAAGGAAAATCTTCAACGATGTATTGTTTTTCAGCTGTTTCCAGACCATGGTGACTACTTCATTTATTTTAGCTTATTGTTTTCTTGGGACAGTGCATCTTTCATAATGTTGTTTGTGCATGTTCTTATGGTTGTATCCCAGGTTTGCTCCATTACTCTATTTCCATACTATGTTTTGCCATGTTTTCTTTAAGTGGTGATGTATAGAGTTGTGTTGTATACCTGATCCTGTATTTGTATGTAATTGAGGGTGAGAGGGGTGAGAGAGTATAGTATCCTTGTCTTGCATCTGTATGAATAGAGGGAGAAAGAGTGTAGTGTCCCTGGTCATGTTAGTGTACGCCTTTGAGTAAGTTTTGCCTCGTGTGAGGTGTTTAGTCTGTGCGCTTTGTGAGAGTGTGTCTCTCTCACTGTGTGAGGTACGCACGTGAGAAGACTCCTTCTTATGAAGCTTCTCTGACTTATCGGTTTTGGTAATACCCTGTGTATGATTGATGCCTCCTGTGAGGTGTTGGACTGTGTGTTGTGGGTGCGCACGTGAGAAGACTCCTTCTTATGAAGCTTCTCTGACTTACCTGTTTTGGTGATACCTTCTGAATGGTTGTTACCTCGTGTGAGGTGTTGGACTGTGCATTACTGGTTCGCACATGAGAAGACTCCTTCTTGTGTAGCTTCTCTTACTTACTTATTTTGATGGTACCCTGTGAGTGGTGGTTGCATCGTGTGAGGTGCTTGGTCTGTGCATTGTGGGTCTGCATGTGAGAAGACTCCTTTTTGCTATGCTTCTCTGGTTTACCATTATTGTATGGTTGTGGGTTGTCTATTACTCTAGTGTGAGTTAATGTGAGTGTGTACTCACTGGTTTATAAAATGTAACGCTTTTCTTGTCTTTTCCCTATCTTTTCTAGGTGGGGTTGGGCATGTGTTTTTTATGAGATTGTCGGACATCTTGTTGTGCATATTTCATCTTGCATACAATATTGTATAATCATTAAAGGGGGGGGATGTGTTGTGATTTATTACTTGATTAGTGCATCCTCCCTATTGATGTCCTCTGCCTTGCTGCTCAGTCATCGGTGATGTCATTGGAATGTTTGGAGTGTTTGAGTTGGAGAGAGATTCAGTTGGAATGGTTGGGCTAAGCAGCAAGGAGGCTGCTCCTAGTGGGACCTAATATGTATCTATCTTGTTTCCTGTAACCAACCAACAAGGAAGTAACTTGATGAATAAATCTACTATCCTGTTCTACATCACTTGGCCTAAGTATTACATTTCATTGTAACATGATACTACAGTAGTAATACATATTTAGTACAAAATTCCCCTCACAAACCTACAAGAGAAAAGCCTGAGTCACAAACTGTATTTTGTATTACATTAAGTACTAAATACCAAATACAAAATTTCAATTCACAAATTTACGAGTGTAAATCTCCACCTCTCCGAACTTTTCAATGAGGAGATCCTCACAGATGTAATTTGACTACTAAAGCCCTAATTACTATGTCAGTCGGAGTTGCCTCAAACAGACATCGTCTCGCTGTGGGAATTGACCGGCCATAACCATGTGGCTCCGAACACCTTATTACAATGTGACCACACATGGGGGGTTATTTTGAAGGCAGTGAACCCGCCACAGCCTTTCTCTGCCCACCAGATTAGGATGCCAAGTGGTATGCTGGGGACGGAAAACCCGTCTGCCACGGGTCCAACACAGGCAATCGTTACGATTTGGATGCTGTATAACCTCCAGCCAGTGTATGGCGGTCAAATTGCCATTCAAAGGCTGGTGGGGATGTACTTTGGGGGCCCGTTGTGGGCCCCCCTTTTGCAGAAGCATGTAACTTGTGCACTTGCCCCCTTACAGTTCCCTGCACCAGGTGGCAGGCACCGCATGGTGCCTGCCACGTAGTATAGGGAAATGCACAACATGCATTTTTATCATTGCGGTAGCAATTGCTTTGTAATTGCATGTGCGGGACTGCCACCAAATAGGCGGCCGGTCCCAATTCCCAGGACGATGGTGGAATGACTTAAGTCCATCCGACATCTTAATCACCCCCATGGTGCAGTCGTAAACGCCCATTTACCTATGGGAGCTTGTGCGGCGGTCAGAAACAGAAGCAGGACAAGCTCTCATAGAGTAATGGGAGTTTCTGTAAATCCCTGCACAGCGTGGCAGGCACCTCATGGTGCAGGGATTTACAAGGGGGGACCTATGGTGCCCCCAACCGGAGGCTTCGGAGGCATGGGTGCCCTGCAAGGTGCCCCCAAAGTGACTTCCCCGACAGGCTTTTCATGTCGGAAAGCCCAATATGAAAAGCCTGTCAGAAACCGACATCATAATCCCAACGGTGGAAACACCATCTGTAGCGGATTATGTACGGTGTCCGACTGGCCAATGGCCTTCTTGAGCCCATCCGTAGCCATTCGGTTCAACTGGCCAGTTTAAACTCCGACCGCCTACATTGTAATTAGGCGGTTGGACTTTAAACCATGGATCTCTCCTAATCAGCCCCTATGTTGTAAATGTGGGAGGGAACAGGGGGAGTGGTTGGAAAAAGGGTCATACTTTTGACTAATTGGGAGTAGTATAGGTAGTCACAAGGAGGTGTTTAGGGAGTGCTAAAGAGAGTTTCACGGAGAGACAGACAACCACCCACAAAAGAGGAAGTCCATTGTTATTCACCTGGACCTCAACAGTAGTAAATATACTCCAGCTCAGACATGGAGTAAGTTCACTACCACACTTGCCCTACCTCTGCAACACCCTCCCCTAGACAAAAGTAGAAGCAGGGACTTAAAATAGAACACTATAAGGAATAATGTTGCATTGAATTCATTTATTCTGACTTAATAAAAATATTTAAAAAATTGATTTAATGTTAAAAGTAATAAAAAATATAACTCATTTAATATTTTTCCAAAACATATTTTTATAACCTTTTATACATTTGAAAATTAGTGTACCGTTAATTGATATTACATTTTAATACAATACTTTTATACATCACTTTTAAAAATCATTAATACATGATAGTAATATATAGATTTTTTAATTTAAACTTAATAAACATTATTTTAATGTAATATATTCAAAATAATAAAATGTTACAATTATATTAAGTTAATAGTGCTGTAGTATTTGTTTATGTTGCTTTTCAGTAAAATAAATATATACAATTAATTTACATTCATACTAAAGCCCTCCATTTAATATTAAGCATGCCCCTTTTTCAGCTACCCCCGGCCCCTTCCTCATTCACTACTGAGGGGTCGATTATGATGTTGTTCGGAAAGGCTCCGAACGGCATTCGGTTAGTCCGGATGCGATTCCGAAGCCTTGTTTCTGACCAACTCGGAAACACTTCAGAACGACCGATTATGATGTTCGGAAATCGTTTGGACTTTCCGACTTTCCGACTTGTTTCCGAACAGCATTCGGAGTAACCGAGTTGGTTGGAGCCGACTTGTACAGGTCTACTTACCGCGTTTCCGACCGAGCGTCTAGGATGTCGGAGTCGGACAGCCTTTCCGAATCTGTTGTTCAGACACGGATCGGCTGTCGGAATCTGACTTTGGGGGCCTTCGAGTCGGGCCAGTGGGGCTACCCATGAGTCCCCCTTTCCAACCATGCACAGTGTGAGGTGCCCGCCACAGGGTGCACAATTTTCTGTAACCACCCCGTTCTTCAATGGGAGCCTGTGTATTCGGTCGGAACACTGGCTCCCATTGAAGTCAATGGGAGCCCGACCAAACGTTGTTCGGAACCATCTTAATCGCTCAGATGGACTGCCCGAATCTGATTCGGTCGGAAACCATTCCAAAGCCGATTCGGTCAGAATGCATCCAAACAACATTGTAATCGACCCCTAAGTAGTAAACCTACATGTGTGAGGATCTCCCTGTAGAAAAGATGACAGTGGTGGAGACGGGGCTATTCAAAAAGTAAATTTACACTAGTGAGTAAGTTACATGTGTAAGTTTACTCTTACACTTTTGACTAACTTTACTACCTTTGGCTATTCACCACCAATGATTGTACAGTTATTCAAATGTATCTATTTACATGTATCTAACCTTGAAATAAGTTACTATAGCCAAAAAGGTGCAGTAGGTTTTTTTCTCAAACTCTTTTTATTGAATTTCAAGCATAAGAAATTAACATTAGCTGGCAACAGCCAGCCTTACAAAGTGACACAGTGTGACGGGTGTATATACAGGCACAATTTCAACAGCAACGTACATATTTCATCTGTTACTTGCACCACTTTGGTTACTTGTTACTTCCCAATTGAAAAGACACTTGAACAGTTCCAGCTGCACATTCTGCATTTCCTATGGGTTCCCACCATCCATACCCATGTCTATCTAGCTGTCGGTTGCGTGGTCCTTGGGTATTTGGAGTCTGCCTCTCCCGTACTCTCCTCAGCAGATTGTGCCTGTAAGTATGTCCGCAAGGGCTCCCAGATGTCCCGAGGCCGGGATGAGATCGTCATCAGTTCTGCATAAATAGTCAGTTTCTCCTGACAGAATATTAGGTCATGCATCCACTCTTTAAATTTTGGGGCCCTTCCCCTTCCCCATCTGCAGGCCACCCTTCATTTAGCCAACAGCAAACTAAGTGATATGTATCATCTGAGTGAGGCTTCAAAGTCTTTTGTGTATACCAATAGTGTAATGAGGGGGGTATTTGCTATGTGAGTCCCCACTATCTGACTGAGGATTCCCAGTACTGTATCCCAGTATGTCCTAATGGGGGCACATTCCCAAGCCAGATGCAGAAAGTCAACTTTCTCCCTCCCACATCTATCACACTTATCATTATTCCTGAGGCGGAACCGGCATAGCTTGAAAGGAGTATAATTAAGACGATGGAGATATTTAAAGTGTATGATACGCAGTCTGCTACTGGCCGATATTCGCCCTGTTTGCTGGCGATAAAATGTCCATTGATCATCCCGAAGAGAATTGCCCAGGTCTTCCTCCCATCTTGTCCGTGCAATCTGAATAGTGTGTGGGCTATCTGAGTGGTTCGGTAAAGCAGGGACACCACATGGGTCAGGTAGGCCTCTAAAGTAGGGCGTGCAGTGGTGCCAGAGTGGATGGCTCATTTGGAAAGTCGGGAGTGGCGGATTTCACATTGTGTCGGAGCCTTATGTACATAAAGAGCTCCATAGTTGTAGGTTGGCAATCTTTAAAGAACTGTTAGTGGGTGACAAATGTCCCCCCTGCGTAAAGTGCCCCCCAGGAGTGGATGTCGAATTTCTGAAGCATTTGTCGGCATCTCCCCTCTTGTGTGACTGGAATATCTAAGCGGCCTGGTAGCGAGGGAAGAGAAGAGTATATCTTATCTACTTTCATGAGATCAGCAATAGCCCTCCATGCCCTGTTGGTACACTTCACTGTAGTGGGGTCCCTACAATTAGGGTCAGTCTGTGCACTTATACATGCCGGGTAAGGAGTCGGGACCATAGGTCAATGTTCCACTGCGAGGTGTGGCATGTACGGTGGTGGGTGTATTCAGTATGCAGCAAAGTGCGCCTGGGCACACCAAAAGTACAGCTCCATATCCGACACTTCGAACCCGCCCTTGCCAAAGGTTAGAGTCAGCGTCTCCCACTTGAGTCGGGGTTGCTTACCTCCCCAGGTGAATCGAATAAGCTGCGATTTGAGTGCTTTGAAGAAGTGTTTGCTGTGTTCATAAGGAATGTTTATGAAGAGGTAGAGTAACTTTGGAAGGATCATCATTTTGATCAATGCCACCCGTCCTGCTAAGGAGAGAGGCATAGCGATCCACCTGGTAATGGAATCTGTTAATGTACCCAGCACTTTGCCATAATTGACCCTCATAAGGTGTTCCCTCACTCTAGTGATTACTATTTCGAGGTATTTAATTTCGCTATCTCACTATGTCAAGGGAAAGTCTGGAACTTATCTCTTGACTGCATCTGTGAGAGGGAAAATCTGTGACTTGCTCCAGTTGATGTTGACCCGAGTGCCCCCCGAACTGCAGAAAGGACCGTAGTATAGGTTTGAGGCTGTCCTCTAGGTCACGTATGTATAGAGTAAGATCTTCGGCATATAAAGAGATTAAGATTTGCCTTTCGGGGTATTGGAGAGCGTATCCGCGATGGTGTTGTCTAAGTTTAGCAGCCAGGGGCTCCTTGGCCAGGACAAATAGTAGAGGGGAGAGCGAGCATCCCTGTCTCGTTCACCTTGTGATGTGGAATCTAGGGGTTTTGGTGAATGTATGACATTGTTCTGCATTCTGTCCATCAATTGTTGTTTTTGCATTTGTCACCCCGAGAGGGAAGGGTATGCCCAGACGTGGGTCCCTTGCTCTCCATGCCACTGGAATCAATCTATCCTGGCTGAAGAGGGGTGAAACTAGGCCTGGGCGGTAAATTCCGTTCCGTTCGCGGAATTTGCGGAATTTTGGTAATTTCGCGTTCCGCGGAGAATGCGAAATTACCCAAAAATCTGCGTTCCGCCACTTCGCGAAATTTTTTGCTTGTTCACGTTCTCAATATGCGTGTTCGCGAGATATTTCACCCCGAGCACGCAAACAGCGATCGCGAACAGGAAAAAAGTATCGCGAACAAGCAATTTCGCGTGTTCGCGGAATTTCTGCGTGTTCGCGGAGATTTTTTTACCGTTTCGCGGAGATTTGCGTAACGCGATTGCGCGAATTCCGCCCACCCCTAGGTGAAACCCCGAAACCGGTCCTAGGATGCTTGTTTCCAGTCCAGGGTGGACCTGGCTTGGCAGTTCGGGCTGGACTGTTCCCATGAGGCACAGGGGCAAGACTGATTTGCATATGGCTGGGTTCAAACTGGAACGGCATGGTGAGCAAAAAAACGATGGATTTAGGCCCAGATCTCTGTACTGGGGTGCATGTATGACATTGTTCTGCATTCTGTCCATTAATTGTTGTTTTTGCATTTGTCTCCCCGAGTGGGAAGGGTATGCCCAGACGTGGGTCCCTTGCTCTCCATGCCACTGGAATCAAGCTATCCTGGCTGAAGAGGGGTGAAACCCCGAAACCGGTCCTAGGATGCTTGTTTCCAGTATTTATTTATTATTTTATTTTGCGATTTCTAGAGCGCCTGGTGACCCGTAGGCATCCCCGCGCTATTCAGCCTATAAAGATCCTGAAGGAGGAGGAGGGAGTGTCTTATTTGGGGAACAGGAGGGTTTTGAGTTTCTTACGGAAGGCCATGTAGGAGGGTTCCAGTCGAAGACTGAGAGGGAGTGAGTTCCAAGCTGTGGCGGCTTTGACCGAAAAGCGGCGACCGCCGGTGCGAGCCTTCCTGAATTTGGGCACCGTAGCAAGGTGTTCGGCGTCGGAGCGAAGGGGTCTTGAGGCTTTATATGGGGTAACCATATGTTTAAGCGCGGCAGGGCCAGCTCCATTGATGAGCTTGTGGGCGGTACATAGGGCCTTGAACTCTATTCGTTGGCGGACAGGGAGCCAGTGTAGAGTTTTGAGGGCAGGCTTAGCTGACACTCTAGGGGAGAGATTCATAATGAGCCTGGCCGCCGCATTCTGGGTGCGTTGGAGTTTGTCCAGGGTGTACTCCGGGGCCCCCAGATAGATAGCGTTGCTATAATCGAGCCGGGCCAGGACAAGACCCTGAACAAGTAATTTCCTGGATGGGAGAGGAAGAAGGGGCAGGATCTTGCGTACGGACCGCAGGAGACCGAAGCAGGTGCCTGCTGTCTTGGCTGCCTGTGTTTTCATGGTAAGGTCGGGTTCCAACCAAACTCCTAGAGTTTTGATTTCATTTCTAGGAGAGGGGATATCTCCGAAAGTGTCGGGCCAAGATGTGGGTGGGAAGGTAGTCCATTTATTGCCCAGGAGCATGATCTCGGTCTTAGCGCCGTTCAGCTTCAAGGCCGAGTCACACATCCAGGTATGAATGTCCTGGAGGCAGTGCAGCAAGCTGTCAGGATGGTTATCCAGGTGGGACAGGGAGACGACAAGTTGGGTGTCGTCAGCGTAGTTGATTATTTTTATACCGTAGTGGGCCACTACGTCTTCCAGGGGAGCCATATAGACATTAAACAGGGTAGGGCTGAGCGACGACCCCTGGGGAACTCCGTTCTTCAGTGGAAGAGGATCTGACCGGGAGTTGCCGTCCCACACCTGAAAAGATCGATGGGAGAGAAAGGATTCGATCCACGCTCGCGCTGTACCCACAATTCCTGCCTTGGCCAGGCGGTGTGATAGGACACGGTGGTCCACTGTGTCAAAGGCGGCGCTAAGATCCAGGAGGATCACTGCCACTGATCCCCCTGAATCTAGGATACACCTTGCCTCCTCGATGACAGAGAGGAGTGCAGTGTCCGTGCCATGGCCGGGTCGAAACCCAGTTTGAGATTGGCGCAAGATGTTGTTTGTCTCGAGAAATTGGGATAGTTGCGAGCTGACTAGTTTTTCAGCCATCTTACTGATACAAGGGAGCAGTGAGATTGGTCTGTAGTTGGACAAGTCGTCCGGGTTCAGTTGGGGCTTTTTCAGCAAAGCCTTCACGACTGCGTTCTTCCAGTTGGGGGGTACCGTTCCACCAGCGAGGGAAGAGTTGATAAGGTCCCTGATGATAGGGGCTATAGTGGAGGAAACCTTTTTAAGGAATCTGGCTGGGGCTGGGTCAAGGGGGGAACCGCTTTTCATTTTCTCTAGTGTGGACGTCACTTCGGTGAGGGAAACTGATCTAAAAGTCTCCAGCTGTGGGCTGTTGTTTTCGTCCGCTGAGGCCAGGGTGGGAGGGGGACTGACAGTAGGAAGGGAGTCCAGTATCCGCAGGATCTTAGACTCAAAATAATTGGCCAGATCCTTGCTTCTATCTGGGGAGGGGGAGTGAGTGGGGGGTGCTGTTGGGATGTTGAGTAGTTCTTTAACTATCTTATAAGATTCTTTGGCTGAGTTGGTCGCGGTCTGTATTCTATTGTCGTAAAACGTAGATTTAGCTGATTTCAAGGCAGTTTTATATTGTCTTACCGCGTTGTGATATATGTCCTTGTTGCTGTGGAGCCAGTCTTTCCTCCATGCTCTCTCCGCTTTTTTACACACTTTACGGAGAGCTCTAAGTTCCGAGTTGTACCAGGGGGCATGGCGCTTGGTCTTGTTTTTCACCTCCCGATTTTTGATGGGAATGAGGCTATCGAGGGATAAGGAAATCCAGTCTCTGAACTGGCTGTCTGCCATGGTGGGATCGGCTGCGAGACAGGGGATAGTGGCGTTCAGCGCCAAGGCCCAGTTGTCCGTCAAGAGTCTGGCCCAAGATCTATCCCTGGTAAAAGTAGGGGGGTTGTGGGGTTTATTAAAGGCCCCTGGGAGATGGGTTAAGACCAGGAAGTGGTCTGTCCACGGAAGGGGGAGGGAATTGGTGAACTGGAGTGAAGGGATGTTCGAGAATACAGGGTCGAGCAGATGTCCTTTCACATGCGTGGCACCTGAGTTCGTCAAGGAGAAACCAAGGGCACCCAGTTCGCTGATAAGGTCAGACGATCCTGTGTCAGTTAGATCATCGAAATGGATGTTGAGGTCGCCTGTAATCAGGAAGGTAGATGTTAAGTGGGCCAGGGATGCGACGGATTCTAGAAAAGCGGTGGAGAAGGGGCCGAAGTGTCCAGGGGGTCTGTAGACCAGAAGGCCTGACAAGGAATAGGTCGGCGAGAGCGTCAGTGTGAACATA
Source organism: Triturus cristatus (assembly GCF_964204655.1). Lineage (NCBI taxonomy): Eukaryota > Metazoa > Chordata > Amphibia > Caudata > Salamandridae > Triturus > Triturus cristatus. Next base: position 136,629,025 of record NC_140591.1, on the reverse strand, counting down.
AAGCTCTCCGACTCCTTGCTCTGGATCTCGGTAGATTGGCAGGAGAAATAGTCTCGGTAGATGATGGCAATACCACCACCTCGACCTAGGGGGCGGGGTTGAGACATAATGAGAAAGCCCGGGGGGAGTGCCGAGACTATGTCGGAATTAGAGTGGCCGGTGATCCAGGTTTCAGTTAAGAAGAGTATATCCAGCTCGTGATCGGCAATTAAGTGGTTTATAAGAAGGGCGTGCTTGGGAAGCGATCTACAGTTGAGTGTCGCTAATTTGAGGCCGGGGAGAGGGGCGGCCAACCTGGGAAGAAATAGGTTACCAGGTTTGCAGATGTTACACCTAGTGAAGGGGACATTAGGGTCATGTATGGCCTGACAGGTGGTGTTTTTCGAGGGTCTGAGGCTGAGGAGGTCTCGTCTAGAGTAAGGTATCCTAATGGCAGTAGATTCCGGCATGGGGGCTGGCCCTAGGCCCGGTCGTGCGCGGACGGGCGCAGACGGGCTTGCCTTAGGCGCGCCTTCGGCGCGCTGGCGGCGCGCCCGCTGCGCGCGTCCGCTGCGCGTCCGGAAGAGGCACATCCTATAGAGGCCGACGGAAGGGGCGTGGCCTCGGGGTGGTGGGCGTGGCCTCACTTCCCTGGTTTGATGGCGGAGATTTGTTGGCAAGTCCGCGGCAGCGTTCCAGTCGGCTGCGCGGTGTATGCGGGCAGTTCTGGAGAGGGGGGAGTGCTCGGGGAGATGTGCAGAGCAGGTAAATCACACACTTTTAAAAATTGCAAAGTTTTTAAGAAACGACGCTCGAACCTCCCGGCTTCCGCCTCAGGAGTCTCTGTTACGGGCTAATGCGGGCTCAAAGGATCAGCGCAACTTATATAGTCTGCAGGGGGGGCGTGGCCTCGGGGTGGTGGGCGTGGCCTCACTTCCCTGGTTTGATGGCGGAGATTTGTTGGCAAGTCCGCGGCAGCGTTCCAGTCGGCTGCGCGGTGTATGCGGGCAGTTCTGGAGAGGGGGGAGTGCTCGGGGAGATGTGCAGAGCAGGAAAATCACACACTTTTAAAAATTGCAAAGTTTTTAAGAAACGACGATCGAACCTCCCGGTTTCCGCCTCAGGAGTCTCTGTTACGGGCTAATGCGGGCTCAAAGGATCAGCGCGACTTATATAGTCTGCAGGGGGGGCGTGGCCTCGGGGTGGTGGGCGTGGCCTCACTTCCCTGGTTTGATGGCGGTGATTTGTTGGCAAGTCCGCGGCAGCGTTCCAGTCGGCTGCGCGGTGTATGCGGGCAGTTCTGGGGAGGGGGGAGTGCTCGGGGAGATGTGCAGAGCAGGTAAATCACACACTTTTAAAAATTGCAAAGTTTTTAAGAAACGACGATCGAACCTTCCGGCTTCCGCCTCAGGAGTCTCTGTTACGGGCTAAAGGGTGGACCTGGCTTGGCAGTTCGGGCTGGACTGTTCCCATGAGGCACAGGGTCAAGACTGATTTGCATATGGCTGGGTTCAAACTGGAACGGCATGGTGAGCAAAAAAACGATGGATTTAGGCCCAGATCTCTGTACTGGGGTGAATGTATGACATTGTTCTGCATTCTGTCCATCAATTGTTGTTTTTGCATTTGTCACCCCGAGTGGGAAGGGTATGCCCAGACGTGGGTCCCTTGCTCTCCATGCCACTGGAATCAAGCTATCCTGGCTGAAGAGGGGTGAAACCCCGAAACCGGTCCTAGGATGCTTGTTTCCAGTCCAGGGTGGACCTGGCTTGGCAGTTCGGGCTGGACTGTTCCCATGAGGCACAGGGTCAAGACTGATTTGCAGATGGCTGGGTTCAAAGTGGAACGGCATGGTGAGCAAAAAAACGATGGATTTAGGCCCAGATCTCTGTACTGGGGTGAATGTATGACATTGTTCTGCATTCTGTCCATCAATTGTTGTTTTTGCATTTGTCACCCCGAGTGGGAAGGGTATGCCCAGACGTGGGTCCCTTGCTCTCCATGCCACTGGAATCAAGCTAGCTTGGCTGAAGAGGGGTGAAACCCCGTAACCGGTCCTAGGATGCTTGTTTCCAGTCCAGGGTGGACCTGGCTTGGCAGTTCGAGCTGGACTGTTCCCATGAGGCACAGGGTCAAGACTGATTTGCATATGGCTGGGTTCAAACTGGAACGGCATGGTGAGCAAAAAAACGATGGATTTAGGCCCAGATCTCTGTACTGGGGTGAATGTATGACATTGTTCTGCATTCTGTCCATCAATTGTTGTTTTTGCATTTGTCACCCCGAGTGGGAAGGGTATGCCCAGACGTGGGTCCCTTGCTCTCCATGCCACTGGAATCAAGCTATCCTGGCTGAAGAGGGGTGAAACCCCGAAACCGGTCCTAGGATGCTTGTTTCCAGTCCAGGGTGGACCTGGCTTGGCAGTTCGGGCTGGACTGTTCCCATGAGGCACAGGGTTAAGACTGATTTGCATATGGCTGGGTTCAAACTGGAACGGCATGGTGAGCAAAAGAACGATGGATTTAGGCCCAGATCTCTGTACTGGGGTGAATGTATGACATTGTTCTGCATTCTGTCCATCAATTGTTGTTTTTGCATGTGGAATCTAGGGGAGCACACCCTATTTATAATCAGCTTGGTTGGTGGTTTAGTATAAAATAGCTGGCTCCAGGCCAAGAAAGGGGGAGGAAATCCCATGCATTTCAGGACGCTCGCCAGGTAATCCTACTCAAGGGAATCAAACGGTTTGGTGGCGTCTAATAAAAAACAGCCACCGCAGATAGGTCTGGGTCAGTAACTTGCATGAGAGTGAAGAGAGTTCGCAGGTTATGTGATGTCGCTCTGCCCGTCACAAAGCCAGACTGGTCTGGCAATACTAAAGCGCCAGAGGGCTTATTCTATTGGCTAGTAGTTTAGCCAAGAATTTGGCGTCACAATTTATGAGCGAGAGCGGCCTGTATGAGTCGCATTTATCACCTGGTTTTCCTGGTTTCAATATGGAAATAATGAACGCTTTGCACATTGTTTGTGGAAGTATACCTGTATCTCGGGCCTCTTCACAAACGTTTCTTTGCATCGGAATGAGAGAGTCACAATATGTTTTATAGAATTCTGCAGTGAGGCCATCCGTGCCAGGGGCAGGACAAGACTGTAGCTGCATAATTGCAGTGCGTATCTCTGCGTCTTCGAAGTCTGCTAATAGGAATTCACATCCTCAAAGTACGCGTGCGTCCGGGCAGCGGTCGTCATATAAGGGGGAGAGGGAGGGAGGAGCAGCTGGAAGGCGGGAGAGGGGCGGCGGGGGGCGTGGCCTCAGGACGAGGTGGCAGGAAAAAGACAAGGGATACAGAAGAAAAAAAGGGGTGGTGGGGGTGAGTAGGGCTAGCGAAAAACGTAAATTAACACAGGAAAAAAGACAGAAAGATACAATAAACAGAACAGCACAATCAGGGGGTCTACTTGAGAAGTGGCAGAAAAGCAGCAGCAGCGTTCTCCACGGGCGCGAACTCACGCTGGGAGGCAGCAGCGGCGAGGCGTCAGCAGGTGGAGCTGAGTGGCGGTCGGGGAGGCGGCTCGGCCTGCGAGCAGGTCAGAAGTCACCCTGATCGCTCGCCAGCAGGCACCTTTTGAGACGGGGAGGGAGGAGCAGCTGGAAGGCGGGAGCGGGGCGGCGGGGGGGCGTGGCCTCAGGACGAGGTGGCAGGAAAAAGACCAGGGATACAGAAGAAAAGAAGGGGTGGTGGGAGTGAGTAGGGCTAGCGAAAAACGTAAATTAACACGGGAAAAAAGACAGAAAGATACAATAAACAGTACAGCACAATCAGGGGGTCTACTTGAGAAGCGGCAGAAGAGCGGCAGCAGCGGTCTCCACAGGCGCGGACTTGCGCTGGGAGGCAGCAGCGGCGAGGCGTCAGCAGGTGGAGCTGAGTGGCGTTGGGGAGGCGGCTCGGCCTGCGAGCAGGTCAGAAGTCACCCCGATCGCTCGCCAGCAGACACCTTTTGAGTCGGGGAGGGAGGAGCAGCTGGGAGGCGGGAGCGGGGCGGCGGGGAGGCGTGGCCTCAGGACGAGGTGGTGGGAAAAAGACCAGGGATACAGAAGAAAAGAAGGGGTGGTGGGGGTGAGTAGGGCTAGCGAAAAACGTAAATTAACACGGGAAAAAAGACAGAAAGATACAATAAACAGCACAGCACAATCAGGGGGTCTACTTGAGAAGCGGCAGAAGAGCGGCAGCAGTGGACTCCACGGGCGCGGACTAGCGCTGGGAGGCAGCAGCGGCGAGGTGTCAGCAGGTGGAGATGAGTGGCAGTCAGGGAGGCGGCTCGGCCTGCGAATAGAAAACTGAGCTGCATATCAGCCAGTTAAGGAATACATTTGAGGTTTGAAGTGCTACAGTGGGGGATTTTCATTAAAGCACTATGTAATACATGGAAGTCTTTGACATGTTGGCCCATAGTTTTGGACAAAAAGGCCTATCTGAATCATTACCCAAAAATCAGATGAATTTTGTGTATTGTGCATCTGGATATACTCACTCTCCACTTCCTTTCACCTCATTCCCATCCTTTACCATTTGGGAACGGCATGGCTTCACATATCCAAGACAGAGGGCCAACCCCTATCCGGGGGTCCTTACGGTGGATGCGTGACATTGTGGCTTCACAAGTTCCACACAGGGTCTGCTCTGGTTAATGAAATCTATCTATTATCTACAAAGAACAACAATTTCGCTCTAGATTAAAATGGACGTTGGATGTGATCACGTGCTATTTTAACATATCTCATGCCTCTGGCTTCCAGACAATAGCAAAATCACGTCATCTGACCTCGAAAAGCTGCCACCGAGAAATGCATCCACTTCCCAGCATTGTTCCAGTTTCCTAATGTGAGTGCTGTCTAGTGCATTTCAGTCCCAAGTGATGGTCAATTTACCCATCGCAAGCACTCGTTAATTTCCTTATATTTGTGAGTACAGTGATCTACTAATGAAATGCAGTGCTATCATCTTTCAAACGCAGCCACTTGTGACTAACCCTTTGTGCATATTTACTAATGATGCGTGCAGAATCCAACACGCCATTTTGTTGATAAAAGCCTCACTTTTTCCTGTGCAACCCTAGATGCAACACATCATCTCCACAAACTGTAAATTAATCCATTTCTGCACTTTCCGTACAACAATGAAAGAGAATTGTATTTATTTACAGCTGCACAGTTACTTGAGAATGACAGCACTGAAAGAGCAGCAGCCATTTTGAAAACCACTTGAAGCTTAATTTCACACTCTCTGTGCTAATGAGCACACTCCATATTGAATGCCACAAAGGGATACAATTTAATGAGGATGCGGAGGGAGGAGGTGGGCCTCTTGTGCAGCTCATGCCGTCAAACTTGACACTAAACCTCTTGCTCTTTGGGCTGCTTTCAGAGTGCTAATCTGAACTGCACAGATTTCCGCCACACGACGGAAGTACACTTGTGATCAACGCAATAATTGTATGTCGAGAGAGCTACTTAGAGAATTCATTTTGTTGGTTGTCACATGGAGTGCTCCTGTGTTGTGGTGTAAGCAAACACCTATAACATCCTATTCCCATAGTGCCATTATCAGCAACTTACCCCCACCCACAGTCTGAGCATGCATGAATAAATAAATACACAAGACAACTTTTGTTCTGGGAAAATATTGCTGCAGTTTTATTCCATACAAAGTATGCAATATGGTGGGTGTTCTTACGGGCGATCCAAGGGCAGGCAGCTGTATCAACCTATGCTGCCTCCGCCCGCCTGATGAGCCAGCACTGTGGGACACCCAGACAGTGCTACACCTTTGGTGATCCTCTTCCAGATCACGTGACATGTTGGTCCATTATTACTCATGCCCTTTTCAGGGCGGATCGTAGCAGGGCAAACCCCCAGTTGGTCAGGTCCCCAACCGCCCGAAGGACTAACGGGGCACCATCACGGTTTTCCAGTAACCTGCCCTGAGGTTCCTGGTCTTTGGCTCTGGCCACTTACTGTGCTGCGCAGAGGTACCCTTAGTGTACCCGTCTGTCGCAGAGGTACCCTTACTGTACCTGTCTGCTTCCAGATCGCCCTGTAACTCCGCCACAGCTCTGGAGGCGGCTCCTGTCGCCGCCAGAGCCTTCCCACCAAAACAGCTCCTTTCTGACCTGCAACCTGCTTCCTAGGGCCTCGTGCATGTCAGTGGAAAGTGTCCATGCTCACCTGTGACAAATGCACCCCATGTATGTTAACCTCACCTAGGCGTACGCCTGGAAGGCAATGGTGACAATTGACCCCATCTTCAGCAACATAGCCTTTAACATTAGCCTGAATCAGCTCGTGTCTGATGAAACCCTGGCCCCACTGGTCTGCGAACTTAGGCCATGAACAGTTCCTTCTTGCAGGGATGTTCAATGGGTTCCTCTGCTAAGCTCCGACCTCTGCGGGGGATCAACTCAGACCACCAGAGCTCACATTGACCCATGTAGTTGCTGATCTCACCAAACAGTGCATTTCTCACCTGCAACCGCTCATTTCCAGGCCTCCTGCAAATCTAAAGGAAGGGTCCCTCCCTACTGGAGATGGGTGAACCCCATCTGTAACACAATAGCCCTTGACGTTAGCCTGGATCAGCTAATGTCAGATGAAACCAAAGACCCTTCTGGCCTGTGAACCTGTGCCAAGAACTGTTCACCCTACTGCGGGAAAGTTCCAGTGCCTCACATGACCTAGCGCCGTGCCATCTCTGGGCGGGACGAAATCAGACACCCAGGCTCACATTACCCCATCTATTTGCTGATCTCACCTAGTAGCCGTCCTTCTAGCACCGTGTGTGCCTGAACCCCTGTGTCCCCCATTCTATGGGACAGCAGCCCACTTGTTAGGTAATCGCTCCCACCCCCGCCTGCCTAGTTTGGCTATTAGGGCAAGAAGGATTATACTTAACATTCGCACAGTCCCTTTGCTTCCTAAATCATGACGCACAGGAATGTTCATAACTAGAAGTATGTGACAATGAGCAAGGGTGCACTCCTGCCCTTACCATGCCTCCCTTGTTCCTTATGGGAATTTAACCAGCTCAGCTCTCTCTGTAGCGAAACCCCCTAGACATACCCACTAAGAGAATCTGTCCGATTTGATACAGTGTGTACTGTTTGCATTATGATGTCTAACATTAGGATTGACTAAGTCCTACTTTACCCTCATCCTCGACTCTTGCCGAATAAGGGGGGGCAGGGGCGTTCACCCTGCCCACCCCTGGGCAACCCCCAGCGGTGGAAGATTACCTGCTCCGTTAAATTTTTATTTTTGTTGGTCACTAGACATGCCAAATGTACTTTTACATAGTAGCCTTTGTGCTTGACACCTTCTTTCCCCATTTCTTGGGACGGCAGCACACTATGTTGGCTGACAGCGTCACCACCCAGCGAGGCAACTATTACTAACCGGGTAGGCATTTGTGCCTAACTGCAGGATCATGTCACCTACCCTTGGTTCTGGGGTGCACTTATTTCACCCCGTTGACCAGACGGATGCAAAAACCCCTTTGATTGCTAAACCCTGGTGAACACCTAATGGTGTCAAATCTGGTTTGAAACAATATATGTCTTGTGCCCACTATTGCAGACACCTCAACCTTTTTTGCAATTACAACTTACGCAGTGCACCCCGCTTGCTTAACTGCCGTCGGATCACAGATGCCCAGTATCTACTGTCCATCTCCGACCCTGGATGCGTTAAACCTGCCAAAGTGTTGTGAACCAAGATTTTTAGTTCCCTGTTTACCTGCCGTACACCTTCAGTGGATCCGCTAGGAGATACGACCAACCGCATCCTTCATGCGAACCTTAAGTACACAATTTTCACCTGGGCGTACCTCAAATGAGACAAGCTCCACCCAGCTGTGTGGCCAGAGACACAACTATATTAAACCTATTTACTGGGTTATTTCACCTGGCACCCTTCTGGTTGGTGATGCAGAACCTCCTGCCCAGCATAAGCTGACCATCTAGCATTGACGCCACACCACCCAGTCCCTGGAATCCCTCCATCCCCCTGTGCAATAGTACTAATGCTAAGTGGGCAATCAATTCAACATTTCTCCTTTCCTGCCGGACGGTGGCCTGTTCAGTTTGATCTGTGGTGGCCGCACCCAGACTTCACAGGCAGATTTATTGCTGATAATGTGACCAGTTGACCTTGGGGGACTCTCCTGCTTGCAACTTGTGACTGCAGCGAATGTTTAATTGAAATGATACTGCATGTCTGAATGAACTATGCACAGGTGATGGGACTCCCATATGCGAGATGTTGTGCACAGCAAGGTGGATGGCCAGGATAAGTTGGGGGACCTCCCCCTACCAGTCGCTGTTGTAGTTCTCCCTTAAACGGAACAGCCCGCTGTACTCAGCGGACCGGTGAAATTGTATCCCAAGCCTTCTTAAGTGTAGTTCACATGGTGAAAATTTGGTATACTATTAATACCACTGGTTGGGGGGGTGAACGAGGGAAGTGCTGGGCCTACTGCCAGCATCTCCCCTGCTCCGTCATGGTTTCCTAAGCTCCAGTCCCGTACCCTCCTAGTCCACCATAGGATTTAACAGGGTTGACCCCCAAACCTGGGATGCGATGGCCTGGTAGCCATTGGACCAGTATATGAGCACTATCAGGGACCTAAGCTGCCATCTATCTTAAGCAAGGAATGGCCACCTGCAGCGCTCAATTGCTCCCTGATAAAATGATCTTCACCGGCAGTTAATATGGCTCAATTATTACTTGCTGTCTTGTCTTGGTCCACCCAGCACTCAAAGCAGTGCTCGCTTCCTAGGTGGGGTGATACAGCCTGACCTACTATGCTAAGAGCAGAGTGCATCTGCACCGTAACTCCCAGGCTGCTTGTCTGGCCTTCCTATATTCCCAGGGATACCTAAGGCAATGCTTCAATTCCGAACTGGTGCGACTGTGCAAGAAGTGTAGAGAACCTTCGCCTGCACAAGTCGCCCAACAGACAAGTTGGCCCTGACTAACCTTGTGTTGGCCCTGACTAACCTTGTGTTCATGGACTTCACTGTCCATGCCTTGCTGGAACTGCTTTTGTGTTCCCATTGTGGTTGCAGTTGTCAGGGCACCGCTGTGGGAATGGCAAAAGAGCTGAACTAATAATCTGGCAGGCAGACCATGCATGGCTATGGAAGCTCTGTGCCGGTGCAAAGCTGGCGCAGCACCGCCAAAGTCATAATGGAGCCTAATTTTATTACACAAGGGTTTTCAGATGTTTGTGTCTTCTTGTGGATCAAGAAGACCGTGTTGTGTAGTCTAATCACAAAGAGGTTTTCTCAAATTTGCTTGGAGTCATGACTCACACAAATTAGGAAACCTTTTGGCTTTTGAGCCTGTGCAATATTACTTGGGCATATAACAGACATGCCGTTGGGGGGCGCACTGATAGCATACCACATCTAATGTGGCACACAGTCAGTATCCCCCACCACGAGACAGTCCATTTAGGGTCCTCTCCAGGCATCTCTCTGCAGGCGGGTGCTGTCACTCACTATAACTGCCTCCACGGAAAACATAGAAACTGCACCTGAACTGGAATTCAGCCTAGGTGTACAGTCCTATTGCAGGAGCAAAGTGTAGGAATGCATGGACGCCTACAACATTTGAAACAATAGGCAATAGACTACGCAGAAATAAATATTTATTTACCTTTTAGACTTGCTTGTTTATATTTTCAAACGTAAAAAATACAACTATAAAGCATCAGGCTAATGAGAGTACAACATAATATAAGTGACCCCATTTCATTGGAAAGAATGCACGTCCTCTTGCAAACCTAGTTAAACTTGATATTACCAAATTCTGTTTCAGTGCCAGGCCCCTCTCCTACCTGATAAACTACTGCATCATATTATACATTATTAATAAAAACATGAACTGCACGTATTCATTTTGCCATCCGGATGCAAGATTAGCAGTTTTGAGGTTGCATTCCATGTGGAAGCAGTTTCATTATCTTTAGCAGAGGGAGCTGGTACCAGGCCATCTCAGGGTGTTTTAGAGTGAGTTCTGGTCCGGCATGGCTCCCAGTGGATGGGCATTGGTGGAAAGTTGAGATTTGATTCCGTCCAGGTCTATGCCCTTGAGCCAGGCTCAGACTAGTTGTTGCTTACTGTTCCTGGTGAATAGCATCAATCCTGTTTTGGTGAAGTTGACCTTGAGGTAGGTGCCGGGCTCCCAGCTCTAATGAGGTGCGGGTATGGTGAGGTGTTGGATGTCTGGAGCAGAGGAGGGTTCAAGTAGGGTTGTGTGAACATGGAGGCTGTTACTGGTGACCAGTGGCTCCATGCAGAGGATGAATATGACAGGAGAGAAGATGGACCACTGGAGGGCGCCATCGAGGGAACCCTGGAGGACCACGTGTAGAAGAACACTAAAAAGAACACAACATACCACCACATAACATGCAATAACATATCAAAAATAATATCACTAGAGGGGCATGAAACAGCACAGCATACCATAGCATATCCCACAACCTATGAAAACACACCAACGCAACTACGTAACAGCAGGGCATAACGTAGTTTATGACATCCTTCATAATATAGCATGCGTCATAGAAACATAACATTGCTTAACACTACATGCTGGATAGCATCGCATAATGATTCTCTCCCAGTTGTGCACATCAGTACCTCTGTTATCAACGCTGCTTAAAGTTTTCCCTGCCGGTCGGATTTTCTTTCATGAGCTGCAGCGCAGAGGAGGCATTTGCAGTTCGCGGTGCTGTTTCCTTCTTTTTTTCTCCAGTAGCAATAAGGGAGAAGCCCGCTCGCCCCCGCCCCCTCGTCTGCTAAAATTGCTTTATGAATCCCGGCGAGTGTGACACCCCTCCAGACGCGCGGCTGTGAGTTACACCGCATCAGATAGGGCGCACAGGAGCAGCGAGCGGGATTCAATATCGGCTTTATCTCCTGGTGGAGGGGTAGGCCTTTCATAACTCACTGCCCTGGAGGGCTTGCGCACGACGGGCTTTTTGAGTCGCCTCTTTTCATAATTGCTGTGTCACTAATATTTTATTCTTTCTAGAGAAAAGAGATCTGAAGCGAGGCATTGCACCCGGTCGGCAATCTGCCCTGCCACCTGTAAATAAGAGCCGGGTGGCCATTCATCCAAACTATCCACCGACTCACCCACCCATGCATCCATTCAGCCATCCATCCACCCATCCATGCATGCATACACCCATCCATCCATCCATTCAGCCATCCTTCCATCCATCCATGCATACACCCACCCACCCATCCATGCATACACCCATCCATCCATGAATCCATCCAACCCCACCCATCCATCCAGTCTCCCATCCATCCATCCACCCGTCCGTCCATGAATCCATCCAACCATCCACCCATCCATCCAGTCTCCCATCCATCCGTCCATGAATCCATCCAAACCCACCCATCCATCCAGTCTCCCATCCATCCATCCACCCATCCATCCAGTCTCCCATCCATCCATCCACCCATCCGTCCATCTCTCTCTCTGCCTGCCTACATGCCCCCCTCTCCTCTGTTCCTTCGCCTGCATGTCTCTAAGCCTGTCTGTCTGCCGGTCTGTAAGCCTGTCAGTCTGCCTTCTGTTCAATGAAAATATAGTTCAAGAGGCGCTATGCCTCTCTGATGAAGGCGAAGGGGGTGCACAGCGGAGGCGCAGGGCTGTATCTTAGTCGACGACATTCGGGGGGTGGGCGGTGAGGCTCAATTCTCACGACTCGTCACTACTTTTAAATGACAGATTATATGTTGGTAGGAATGGATGCATCTTCAACCTTCTTCCAATTAGCTGATTAAAAAAGTAAACAAGTGACAACAACTTCTCTGCCCCACAAAAAGGGTGAGAAGCTCATGCCTGGGTCATGCAGTTATCATGTCTTAATTTATGTAAAGGACTCCGCTTTGGTTCGCCCTGGCTGGTGCTGCGTGAGGGGTTAGGGACTTAGAGGGGGCGGTGCCCTCCTTGTACTTGGCAGGGGGACAACCCCAAGTTTTGTTGTGCCACTGTCTCCTGACATATCACTTCAGATTTGTTCCCAGGACTGCATAATTTCAGGCCTCTGCAGAGATCTGGGTAGGATCTGGGACTACAAGGGAGCAAGGCCCTTAACTGAATTCAGGCAGGACTTTTTGCCGAAGTTAGCCAAACACACGTGCCAGGTACAGTGTCAGTAAATCTTTGAATGATGCGATGGGCTCCATCGATAGGAAAAGCAGAGGCTCCCCAATATTTTGTTAGATGCAGCCATTTATCCATTACCAACAACAATCTTCAATACCTTAGTCATTTTTTTGCAAATGAGTGAATTCGTTCAAATCTACAGTACAAACTTAGAAAACATTTTTTTTTACTTGTAACATGCCCAGTCAACTTTCTCAGATACATGCACTAAATCTGAAAATCAATCTGCAAACATTGTACACTCAGGGCCTAATGTATGAAGTATTTTTGCATGCGCAAACAGGTTTGCAAAAATACCTAAGGGCAATGTACAAACCATAATTAGCAAGTCGCAATTTATTTGCAACTCGCTATTAGGAAGGGGCGTTTCATGGGCGTCCCTTCCTAATAGTGAGTCTCAGCCTTCTGTGTGACTGTTTTGGGACCACTGCCTGTCCTTAAAAAATTAAACAAAAACGTTTCATTATTTTTTTTAAAATGCATCCTGCTTTCCTTTATGCATTTTAAAAAATACCTGCTTTATTTAAAAGCAGTTGCAGACATGGCGGTCTGCTGAACCCGGCCGACCACCATCCCTGGGAGGACCAGCCATTCCCAATGGGGTCACAAATTGCGAGTGGCTCATTAATATTCATGAGCCTCGCATTTTTAGACCCCCATTGGGAATCTCTAACAGTGTCACTGACACTGTTGTACATTTGCTTTTGCAACTCGCAAATTGCAACTTGCAATTTGCAAGTCGCAAAAGCAAATGGTCGTACATCTGGCCCTAATTGCTGCAAGTTATGAAAATTCTGGAATCTACAAAAGGGACCGCTCCGTCTGATTACAGGTGTCGATTTCCCAATAATGGAAATGCATTCACTAATTTTTTGGCCAGCGTTACTAAAAAAGTTCTACATCTACACGCATAGATTTACATCCACGTGTAGGTGCAGATCTTCAATATTTTTCTGTTCACCATTATTCCCAATGGTACGTATGGAAAGCTGCATCACACGTACGTTACCAGGTGTACTACCTAGAATGTCAGATGACTTTTCCCAGATGCTCCTATTCCCGCTGTAGGGAGTTCTCCAATGCAGAAGTTTGCACCAAGCTAATGAAGTCCATGGTGCAAATGAACACTTTTGTTCCTCCGAAAGGAGGAGAACTGTTGCTTGCCTTGTAGTTAACATTGCCTTGACCATGTCAGAAGTTCTGGCATCCCTCTTCCTGCATCTAGCCCTGCTGTTGGCCTTCACTGCATAATCCATATCACAAAGCTTAGCCCTGAGGTAGCCCACCTGCTGCCATGGTTTTTCTTTGCTGATGCCTGTCTTTTTTCTGGGCAGATAAGTTGGTGCTGCTGAGGGCTTGATCTGCCCCTGCCAAATATGCCTCCAATCTCACCAAAAGGCAACCTACTGTTTTTCCAAGACCGCCTCTGAACATAGTGCTTCCATCTGTCTGACATGTTATCTGCTAGAATTCCATGTGTCCACTACAGTGACTTTTAGTGGTGCATCATTAAGGGGCCATCCAGGGAAAACAGTTCTTATTCAGTCCTACATCTCCAACAATCATGAGCAATAGGTGTTCTATAATGTTCCTTTGTTTGATGATGTCTGCTTTAATGATGTCTGCTATGTTTAGAGATCCATTGTGACATTATTCAACAGACTGCCCGTTTAAAGGATTGAACGTCTTCCCGTAAGAGTTCACTCATGTGCGCACCTATTCCAGCAGTTGCACACCATCCTCTTAAGCCCTTGGCTAGTAAATCAATGGTCTTTTGCTCGCATGAGAAGATAATTTCTCATACTTAGTATGCCTTGCCAATAGCTTGCCTCCAGGGTATGCACAAAAAGGTGAATCACATCCACACGTTTCCAGAATAAAACCACCACAAACACTGGTGTGCATACACTACCAAGCGTGTCGCATAAAATTTACGAACCCTAGGAGTCTACACCATTCCTTGATCCCTGGCCAATATCTCACTAGGTGGAGGTAGATCTTTCACAGGAAATCCAGCTCCATCCAGTATGCCCAAAATTATGACATTTTGCTAACTCCCACCTTGAAGTAATTTTGTTTACATGTAAAAAAACAATTTGGTCTATATTCACTATACTGAACACTGTCGGTGATGAGCTGAACATGGTACTCCCATAGCCAGCTTAATGTGAACAACCTTGATCACAACGTGGATGCGGATGATACCCAGATCTGCCTCGAGGGTGAAGATGGATTTGGAAGTTGTCGTCAGGCAGCCAATTGTCTGAAAGAGCTCCAAGTCTTGGTGCAATGGAGAGAGCTCTGTCTAAACAGTGAGAAAACTGAGATCCTGATCATTAGCCCCACGGACCCCTGCCGCTCTCATTGCCCTGACCTGTAGCAACTGGGTCTCCAGCCACACTCGCATAGACGACTCATAACCTGAGTTTGCTATTCAAAACGAGCCTTGCCTTTAAACCCTATTTAACTCTGACCATCAATAAGTTACCAACTGTCCTCTGAACACAAAAAACTCCACAGAAGATACTGACACAGACAACGTTCGAAACTTCCAAATGTGCTCCCAGAACATCTCAGATTTGGAAAGAACTTTCTGAAGTTTCCACATGAGGATCTTTTTTCAAACATGATTTATTCAAGCTTTCATGTGCGCCTCCTAATGAGGACTTCGTTGCTGTCCCCTGAAGATGCTGCCATCATGCTGCAGTTTACAGAACTGGAGAGATATATGTCAGAATGGGACTTGGTCCATCTGTTCCAGGCATGAAGGTAAAAGCCAGACGCTGAGAGCTTAGCCATGGAGCCACTGTTCCAAGAGTTAGCCTTTGTTCCACTGAACTTTCAGATAACATTTTAAATTTAGCAAAAACAGAATCTCTCTTTATCACCTACTAAAGGTGCCTCCAGGTAATAATTATGTAACCCACTTTCAGGTCAGATTGCGGGACACAGCTGCTCAAGAACTTTCTAATACTTAAAAGCTACTTCAGGAACAGCTGGCCTAGGAGATGCCAGGGACTGAATTACCAGATAGAGGCTCGGGGTCAAGAAGAAAGTAGCACATTCTGCCTCCGGGTCAGCAGCAGGTCAGGAGGCGGAAATCCCTGCAGCTGGTGTCTGCAGACCTCGAGACGTGCCCTGTTTAGCGCTGCCAGTCACAACCTTCGCCAGTGCGAGCATCAATTCTGGGAGGGGGCGCGGGGAAGCTGTTATTTAATTAACATGCCGAGAGGCTCGATAAATATCATTCCAACCCCAGGTTGCAAGGCCAGAGGTTTAAGTTCCCGACTGCGGAAACAGGTCACGCTTCATTTAGTTAAACCATAGCAGGGCTGCAGAGATGTCAAACCGTGTGAGGAGATCTTAAATCAAGGTAAACGCTCATCCCCAGGGTCGCTTCTATAAAGATGCAGATGAGAAGGGAAACAGCATTTTCTGCTTGGGATGTTCGTGAACTGGAGAAAGACTGGATAAAGAGCATTTTCTCCGGTTAGTCCCGGAAGCCTCTAAATCCTACTTTTTCAACCTCGCCGTCCCGCCAAAAAAACACAGAAAAAAACCAAATATATATATATATGTGCATATATATATATGTGTATATATATATGTGTGTATTACCTACTGGCGGTCGCCAGTAGGTAGTTATAGTTAGGACCACGTTTCCATAGGAAATCCGCAACATTCTATTTTGAATAACTTTGGCGCCGGTCGACGAATCCTCGCGAATTTTTCAAAATAGGTGGGGCGCTACGCTCCGCTCCTACCCTGAAAGTCTCGGGGGGATTCGTCAAGCGGGGGCTGAGATAAAAGGGGGGTCCCAAAACGCGTTTTTCCCATGCATTTTTCCATAGGACCTTTAGACACAGCTACAGCCCGAACGGCTGAACCGAATTACTTAAAATTTGGCAGAGAGGTAGTCCTCAGGTCAAGGAAGTGCCTTTTGTAGGTTTGGTGTAAATCTGTTCAGTAGATTCAGAGAAAATAGCCTTAAAATCAATATATATATCTGAGCCAGCTTACGGTGCGCTTACGGTGCGCTTACCGTACGCGTACGGTGGCGTGCGCGAGCGCGATTTTGATTGGCTGTTAGATCTTAGTAAACATTCGAATCGGTCGAAACCAGGAAGCGGCGGCCGCCATTTTCTCTCTCGCTCTCTGAGTTGGGCAGCAAAAACGATGCCAAAAAATGTCTAAAGAGGCAGTTTCTTGAGATCCTAACCACCCAGCATTGATATAGGGGTCCCCAAACAACCCCCAAGCCCAAAAAAAAAAATTTTTTTTTTTCGGAAAATCGCCGACTACGCTTACCGTACGCGTACGGTTACAATATTTAACAAAAAAAATTATCCACACCCTCCCCACCCCGTGTGCAAATGGTGCCCGAAGGGCACCATTTGTGCATGGCTTATTACAGGTAAGAAATAAACAAAGAATAAATTTCACAAAGATGCGCATAATATGTCCCCCATGTGCGCACGGTGCGCGAAGCGCATCGTGCGTACATGGCCCATCCCGCATAACATGGGCACGCGGTGCGCGCAGCGCACCGCGTGACCACCGTGCGCGCACGGAACGAACTGCGTTAACTGGGCGCGCACGCCACGAATGGCGTAAAGTAACTTAGCATTTAAAAAACCGTACAAATTCACTGAAAAAACCATAGGTTTCACACACGTTATAGTTAGGAATTAGCATTTAAAAAACCTTGCAAATTCACTGAAAAAACCATAGGTTTCACACATGTTATAGTTAGCTGGACATTTTATTGATAAAAAACCAATGAAATTCCCCCGTTATAGTTAGTGCAGGCAACTATAACTCACGCGACCGCAATCTTCTGCTGATGACATATGTGTCTTTATGAAAAAAAAATATTTGTAATATATGTATAGCTAAAATTTAATGGAAGAAGACATGGGCAAATAAGTGTCTAAATACAGTATTAGCATCAGCAGAGGATTGCGGTCGCGTGAGTTATAGTTGCCTGCACTAACTATAACGGGGGAATTTCATTGGTTTTTTATCAATAAAATGTCCAGCTAACTATAACATGTGTGAAACCTATGGTTTTTTCAGTGAAAATATATATATATATATATATATATATATATATATATATATATATATATATATATATTACAAACACTCCTCTTCTCCACGGGTTCCCTGCCAACTGGAACCAGAAACAGAACGGACTCCACTTATTTGGTGCAAATTTGATTTATTCAGTTTGTGCGCTGTGCCGCCGTGCTGCGTTTCGGCCTCTGAAGACCTTGATCACTTGATGATATATATATATATATATATATATATATATATATATATATATATAATCACTGCAAAAACCATAGGTTTCACACATGTTATAGTTAGCTGGACATTTCACTCGTACAAAACCATTGAAATTCCCCCGTTATAGTTAGTTCAGCTAACTATAACTCGCGTGCCCGCAATCCACTGCTGATGACGTCACATATTACATCACTCATGACATGGTCAGTGACATCACTGATGACATCTCAAATGACATCACTGATGACATCACTGATGACATCAACCATTGAGTATGTGTTTCTGAACAATTTTAATATGTTTAATATATATAGGGAAAGGCCTGTTGAAGAATAAGTGGGTGTACAAGTGTGTAAATGGATGATTTTCTGTGGTGCGTAACTGACTGTATAAGTGAGTCATTAAATGTATCTTACTGCAGACTAGTGACTTAACTGTGTAAATGTCTGTATGTGTCTGTATGTTGGTGTATAAGTGGCTGCATGGTTTTGTGAATAGCTATATGAGTGTCTATATGAGTTATTGATTGCTTGTCTCAGTATCTGTATGGGTTCCTGAATGTTTGTGTGGGTAGGGTGTGTGTGACTCTATGCATAGATGTGTGAGTGGGTGATTCTATGGGTGCATGGTTTTAAGAGTGCATCTGTGATGGACTGTATGGTTGAGTGAGTGTATTCTCAGTGGTACATTTGTGACTAACTACATATGTGAAAGGCACTATATATGCGTGTAAGAGTATATAAGTGGGTAGATGTGAGAGTGTGTGATTGTGAGAGTGACTGTATGGATGAGTGTGTGCTTGTATCAATGATTCTATAAGAGCGTAAGAATGTGGTACTATATTCATGAGTAACTGAACTTGAGTGTGTATAACCGCATAGGTGAGTAAATGGGAGTGTGATTATTTGCATGACTGACTAGGTGTGAGAGTACCTCTATGGATGATTGGTGGTGTGTGAGTGTCTATATAGGTGTATAAATGCATATGATAGTCTTGTATGGAGTGACTATAAGTATGAGTGACTGTACAGGTGAATGAGTGGAGGTGTATGTAGACCTAAGAGTTAATAAGTGGGTATGTAGTTATTGGTATTGGAGTATGTATGGTTTTGAGAATGGAACTCTGAAATTTTGAGTCGGTGTATCAAAGGTTATATTAGGGTATGAGAAGATGTGGTAATTCATCACATGGATGACTTCATCAGTGATGTCATCAGTGATGTCATTTGGGATGTCATCAGTGATGTCATGAGTGATGTCACTGACCATGTCATGAGTGATGTAATATGTGACGTCATCAGCAGTGGATTGCGGGCACGCGAGTTATAGTTAGCTGAACTAACTATAACGGGGGAATTTCAATGGTTTTGAACGAGTGAAATGTCCAGCTAACTATAACATGTGTGAAACCTATGGTTTTTTCAGTGAATTTGCAAGGTTTTTTAAATGCTAATTCCTATCTATAACGTGTGTGAAACCTATGGTTTTTTCAGTGAATTTGCAAGGTTTTTTAAATGCTAATTCCTAACTATAACGTGTGTGAAACCTATGGTTTTTTCAGTGAATTTGCAGGGTTCTATAAATGCTAATTCCTAACTATAACGTGTGTGAAACCTATGGTTTTTTAAGTGAATTTGCAAGGTTTTTTAAATGCTAATTTATGAATGTATTATTATATTTTTTAAATATTTATTTTACAATAAGCTACCTATGTATATAGTTATAGATTGACTTTATCCTGTAACATGAAATGGCTCAGCTCTTTTTTTTTTTAATTTGGATAAAGTTGAACAGCATAGCTAATATCTTCTATAAACTTATAAACACTTTAAATTAGATTTTTTTT
The DNA here is from genome assembly GCF_964204655.1 of Triturus cristatus. Classification (NCBI taxonomy): domain Eukaryota; kingdom Metazoa; phylum Chordata; class Amphibia; order Caudata; family Salamandridae; genus Triturus; species Triturus cristatus. Next base: position 136,609,664 of record NC_140591.1, on the reverse strand, counting down.
TAAGGGTTTTTGACCGTGCGCGCACAATGCGCGCATGCGTACGTGCTCCGTGTGCGCATGCGTACGTGCTCCACGTGCGCATGCGTACATTGTGCGTGCTCCGTACGCGCGTGCGCGCGTGCTCCGTACGCGTATGCGCGCGTGCTCTGTACGCGCGTGCTCCGTGCACGCATGCGTGCGTGCTCCATACGCGCGTGCTCCGTGCGCGCACCGTGCGCGCACGGCAAGTCATGTGATTTAGAAACAACACTTTTCATTGGTTCATAGTAGTTTCAGGTCATGTGATTAAGAAACAACACTTTTCATTGGTTTATAGTAGTTTCAGTTCCAAAAACTTCCAACACCACACCCACTCCCCTCATTATTACTTCTGATTCCCTGGGAGAAGGAGCTGAGCAGCTTTTCTAGTACTCCAGTACTTGAGAATGGCAGAGCAGCAGTCATCTTCTGGGAGTGAGCAGGAGACCCTTGTGCTACAGAGACAGAGGAAACAGAAAGACTCTTTTATATGGCAATTTTTTACATTTCCAGAGGGGCAGAAGAAGGTGAATGCTCCAAAAGTCACCTGCACTATTTGTGGTGTTGTCTTATCAAGGGGAGATCCCAAAGTGAAATACTCTTTTAGTATTTTCACTTTGATCAGGCACGTTAAAGGTGTACATCCTGTGGCTTTTGCTTGAGCTGCTAGAGACAACCCTCCAGCAGCTCAGCCGAGCACATCCGCAGCAGCTCAGCCGAGCACATCATCGGCAGCTCAGCCGAGTACTTCATCTGCGGCGGCAGCTTCACCTGCTTCTGTTCCTCTGGATATACACCCTCTGTTCAAGAGGGTGCATATACGGTGCAAAGCGTGCAATGCTCTTCCCTCTTATGGTGACACCAGCATTCCCCTAATAGAGAGCAAGATACAGCAGCACACATGCGGCACCCCGTAATTTTTTTCATTTTTTTGTTCCTCTGTTCCCCAATTAACACAACGGCTCTTTCTAGAGCCACCTAACATCTAAACACTTAAATTTGATTTTTAATTCTATTTTTTTACGATTTTTTTCTGCCGTGCGCGCACTGTGCGCGCACCTCGCTATGGTGCGCGCCCGGTGCGCGCTACGGAGCGTGCACCTCGCAATTTAAAAAAAAAAAAAAAATGTTTTTTTCACCCTTCGGGGTCCTTCAGGGACCCCCTGACAAAAGCTAGGGGGTCAGGAACTCTGTACCCTGCCCCCTTTTCACGTTCTCCACCTTTCTTTTTCACTGTCACACACAAAATGGCGGACAACACTTCCTGATTTCGACCGATTCGAATGTTGACTGACATGTAACCACCAATCACAATTACGCTCGTGCACGTTAAGGTGCGCGCACGGTGCGCGCATATAGATATTTATGTACTTTTAACACCATATATGCAAAAGGCACATCCCTGACTTGAGGACTACCTCTTTGCCAAATTTCAAGTAATTCTGTTCAGCCGTTCGGTCTGTACCTTCGACTAAAGGTCCTATGGGAAAATGCATGGGGAAAATGCATTTTGGGACCCCCATTTTTTCTCAGCCCCCGCTTGACGAATCACCCCGAGACGTCCAGGGTAGGAGCTGAGCGGAGCGCCCCATTAGTTTTGAAAATTTCGCGAGGATCCGTCAACCGGCGCCAAAGTTATTCAAAATAGAATTTTCAGATTTCCTATGGAAACACGGTCCTAACTATAACTATCTACTGGTGACCGCCAGTAGATAATATATATATATATATATATATATATATATATATATATATATATATATATATATATATATATATATATATATATATATAATTCACTGAAAAAAAACAAAGGTTTCAGGGGCGTTATAGTTAGGAATTGGCATTTAAAAAACCTTAGAAATTCACTGAAAAAACCATAGGTTTCAGGGGCGTTATAGTTAGCTGGACATTTCCCTCGTACAAAACCCTAGAAATTCCCCTGTTATAGTTAGTTCAGCTAACTATAACTCGTGCCCCCGCAATGCACTGCTGATGACGTCACATATTACATCACTCATGACATGGTCAGTGACATCACTGATCCAGTGAGTATGTGTTTCTGTACAGTTTTCATATGTTTAATATATATAGGGAAAGGTCTGTTGAAGAATGAGTGGGTTTACAAGTGTGTGAATGGATGATTTTCTAGGTGCGTAACTGACTCTATAAGTGAGTCATTAAATGTATCTTACTGCAGACTAGTGACTAAACTGTGTGAGTGTCTGTATGTGTCTGTGTGTTGGTGCATAAGTGGCTGCATGGTTTTGTGAATAGCTATATGAGTGTCTATATGGGTTATTGATTGGTTGACTGAGTATCTGTATGGGTGCCTGAGTGTTTGTGTGGGTAGGGTGTGTGTGACTCTATGCATAGATGTGTGAGTGGGTGATTCTATGGGGGCATGGTTTTAATAGTGCATCTGTGATGGACTGTATGGTTGGGTGAGTGTATGTATGGATGTGTTTGGGATTGAATGTATATCTCAGTGGTACATGTGTGACTAACTACATATGTGAAAGGCAGTATATATGTGTGTAAGAGTATATAAGTGGGTATATGTGAGAGTGTGTGATTGTGAGAGTGGCTGTATGGATGAGTGTGTGCTTGTATCAATGATTGTATAAGAGCGTAAGAATGTGGTACTATTTTTATGAGTAAGTGAACTTGAGTGTGTTTAACTGTATAGGTGAGTAAATTGGACTGTGTTTAATTATTTGCACGCCTGACTAGGTGTGTCAGTACCTCAATGGATGATTGGCGGTGTGTGAGTGTCTATATAGGTGTATAAATGCATATGATAGTCTTGTACGGAGTGACTAAGTATGAGTGACTGTACAGGTGAGTGAGTGGAGGTGTATGTAGACCTAAGAGTTAATGAGTGGGTATGTAGTTATTGGTATTGGAGTATCTATGGTTTTCAAAATGGCCATCTGAAATTTTGAGTCGGTGTATCAAAGGTTATATTAGGGTGTGAGAAGATGCACCAATTTATCACATGGATGACGTAATCAGTGATGTCATCAGTGATGTCATTTGAGATGTCACTGACGATGTCATGAGTGATGTAATATGTGACGTCATCAGCAGTGCATTGCGGGGGCGTGAGTTATAGTTAGCTGAACTAACTATAACAGGGGAATTTCTAGGGTTTTGTACGAGGGAAATGCTAATTCCTATCTATAACTTATCTCTAAAGATATCATGTTTAATGATTTTGATTGGATTTCTATATTTTTCCAATTCAGTGTGTCAATATCATTAATTATGTTTTTTTTAAAATACTTTTTTATCACCATTTTTTAAACTTATTTTTTTAATTAATTCTTTTAAAAATTAAAAAATATTTGAATTTAATGGGTTTTTCAAACATATTTTTTTATATTTTTCAAAATATCTTTTTTAACTATATGTTCAAAACTTTATTTTATATATATTTTTTCCATGTTTTTGGATCCGCGCACCCAATGCGAGAGGATCCGTGGACCAAACGCGATAGGATAAGCGCACCCTGCGCGCATTTTGCCATTTTTTTTTTAAAGGGGGCCCCAGGGGGTCCTTCTGGGACCCCCTAAGTGCCTCTAGAGGGTCAGAGTATTTCCACTCTGCCCCCTTTATTTTTAGTTTTTAACGTCTTTATTTCGATTTTTCATCATAAAAGACACACATATACACAAAATTACATTAAATACAATTAGTGCGCCGAAGTCATAAAATCATAAATATTTAAATACACATACTAAACAAATCAAAAAGAAACAAGACAAGAAAAGTTAAGGCAAGGCAAATCTAGTTAAAAATCTCAATTAAACATGCTTGTAAAGACGTCAAAGAGAATTGTAAAAACATTTAAGCATATATATAAAATAGCAGATCGTCAATACTAATAAAATCATAGGCCAAAAAATCAGTGGGATAACACAGTATACAAGTTATTTGGGTCATGATACTATGAGCTGACTGACTTAATCCTTATCAGCCAAGCCCACCCAAGGAATTTGGCCAATCCTATGGTTAGCCATTCAGAAGTGTTGGTTCTCAAGATGTACAATGCTTCACTACTCACTCGGGTGTTTAGTCTAGTACATATAGGTTTCAGCCACTTATTACGTGGTTCACAATAAGCAGTACAGACAAATAAAAAATGACCTAGTGTTTCTTTGCAAACGGTACAGCAGGGACAGAAACTTGACTCCAACCTCTGCCAGCCACTAGTAAAAGCCCTCAGAGGCAGTGTACCTACACGGAACTGATGGTATAGTTTCCTATCTAATGTTTTAAGGATAACATCCCAGTATACTTCTTTGTTAGGTACTGCTTTGTGGAGCAAAAACTGGCCTGTCAAATTCATTTTCACAGAAAGTGCCACATGTTCCGTTTTTGCCATAGACCAAAAGAGAAGTTTAAATTCATTCTTGGTAGGGAAGGTTTGAGAACCCGGCTCCGACCAAAGCAAGGGAAGACCCATTTCGGTAAGAGTGTTCTTAATTAGCTTTAGCCACGGTATGTCACCTGCCCCTTGTTGCATTCTCACATCCTGTAATTCACGGGCAAACATGGCCAGCTCCGGGGTGGACCATATGCGTCTCCATAACGCCACCATCCTATAGAGGGCCTGGTGTTTAATGGTATGCATGCCCATGTCCATCAAAAGTGGAAGGACTGGTGTTGAGGGGGGGAGACTAACTAAGTTTCGAAGGAATTTATTCTGTATCCTATCCAGGACAACCAGGTCCACACATCCCCAAATATCGGCCCCATATAATATGGCTGAGCTGATTTTAGCACTATAAATTTTAAGTGCGGGCAGTACTCTTTTAGTCAGGGAACACCGCTGTACTTTTACTAGACAACCAGTCAGGCGGGCAAATTTCAAACAGAGTGCCGCTACTTGATCTTTCCATTGTAGCCTATAATCCAAGGTAACACCAAGATAAGTCATTACATCAACCTGCTCCAGTCTAGACCCATTCATTAAAACATGGCCCCTCAGTGGCTTTTTCTTAGTCAGGACCATGAACTTGGTTTTATTAATATTGATCTCAAGATCATTCATATTGCAAAAGTCCATGAATTTATTTATTGCCGCCTGTAAACCCTTCTGTGTTTTGGCCAATATGAGAGTATCATCTGCAAAAATTAAAAGAGGGAATTTGGTCCCACCCAGTGAAGGAGCATCAGTGGGGGTATCTGAGAGGAACTTAACCACCTGATTAATGAAGAGTACAAATAGGGTGGGGGCCAGGACACAACCCTGCCTCACACCGCGAGTTACGGGGAAGGAATCGGTAACCTGGCCCTGGCGACCCCATCTGACTCTTGCAAAGTTACCCTCATGCATCCTGATGGTAAGTTCTAATAGTGCACTAGGGACCCCCATCCTTCTCAATGCTGCCCACATCTTCCCTCTGGGGACCAGATCAAACGCTGATTTGAGATCCACAAATGCAGCGAAGATCTTCCCGTCTCTCAATAACACAGTTTTCCAATAGATCATGACAAATCTTAATATCTGATCAACTGTGCTAATGTGTGCTCTAAAACCCGCCTGCATTGGAGACAGAATATCTACTTCTGACATCCACGAATGGATTTTCCCTAACAGCATTCTGGCTATTACTTTTTGTAGGGCATCGATGAGGCTGATGGGGCGGTAATTTCCCGCATCAGATCTATCCCCTTTTTTGTGCACTGGCAAAATCTCAGCCCCTTTCCAGGAGTTTGGGATCCTAGTCCCTCTAGCTATAGCATTTGCTAAGATTAATATGTACGGGACCCAGTGTGTTTGATCGTATTTGAAGAGGTCCGCAGGGATGCAGTCCATGCCGGGGGCTTTGCCATTCTGCACTTGTTTAAGAGCAGAAATAGCTTCAGTTTCAGTGAAAACAATGTGATCAAGTGAGGACACCTCAGACTGCACACTGGCATCTTCCCTAATAGTAGTAAGGGAGATCCGTTCCGTGTGGCTGAACTGTGCCTCGTAATGCTTGACCCATTGCTCTGCAGGGACGTGGTTTACTGGAGTATGTAATTCCCCCGCCCCTCCCCATTTCACAACCTCCCAAAAATTTTGTTGGTTAGATAAGGTACTTGCCTGGTATAAATCTAACCAACGCTGATCATCCCATTTGATTTTTGCCTCTTTTAATGCTTTCTTATAATTCACCCTGGCTATCCTTATATCCGGACATGATTTGGATTTAATAGCCCTTAACAGAGAGCTGTGGGCAATACTACAGGTCTTATCATACCATTTCAACCTAGATTGTGCTGGGACATTAATTCCTCCTTTTACGGGTTTGATAAAAAAAGACTTAATTTTACTAAAAAGAGACTCATGAATTGTCCCGATTTGGTCAAGTGGGGTTCCAGCCTCAAGTATGGGTACCATCTGTTTTGTAGCCGCTAGGACCTCCATGGCAATCCTGCTAATAGTAGCAGTATTGTCTTGGAGCCCAGCCCATCTTACCCTTCTGCAATCATTTGTGAGACCAGCGTCTGCTGTATCAATATTTGTTGCAGGGTTCATGCGGAGACCCTCATCCACTGATAATTTTATTACCAGGGGGTTATGATCACTCTCGGATCTAGTGACTATTTCCATGTCCACCAATATTTTCCAAAACTCTATCTTTAACAAAAAATAATCAATGCGGCTCGAGTTTAGGGAGTTATCAAATGTAACTTTTCCCAACTGGTCTGATTTGGTCCTTCCATTCGCTGCACGCAAATCCCATTCAAGGCAAAGACCCAACCACTGCATAACTGCCTCCGTGACTTTTTTAATTGGAGGAATAGACAAAGGGGGAATATTCCAAATCTGATCAATTTCCCCATATCCCCCGCTATCAAGATTAGGAAACGGTTCGAAACAACAGTTGAAATCACCTGCCACCATGACACATTTGTCACTACTAATGTTATTCAGTAGGGAGTCAAGTTCAGCTACCACTCCCGCAGGCTTCCCACCTGGTAACCCTCTAGCATATATGTTGAACAAACAAAGGTCCTGGTTTTTTTTACCGGTTAATTTCAACGCTAGGATGTCATTACTCAGAGTAGGGAGTTCCGTGATAGTAATGGCTAAGGATTGTCTAATCCAAATAACTAGACCTCCTGAAGGGCGACCCTTCGGTCCTTTACTAGCTGGTTTGTAGTAATTAAGGTAGCCAACCCGATAAATAGCGTCGGTTGACCAACTTTCCTGCAGGATAATAACATCATGTAAATCCACAAAGGAGCCCCAATCAGCCTCTGACGCTTTCCCCCTTAAGCCCGCTATATTCCAAGACAAGACTGCGAGGGTGTAAGTTGTTTTCTCTGCCATCTTGGCGGTTGGGTTGGCGACAGCCTTAATGATCGTCTGTCTAGGGGTACCTGACAAGAATGTTTCCCTTATTTCCACCCTCTGTGAATTTGCGCTAGACACAGGGACAGTCTCTACCCCAGGGACACTCACATTATTTAAAGAGCAAGTTACTACAGCACTAGAACGCCCAGTAATCGATTGTTCTACATCATGTCAATCCACACCTTCCAGGCCGGAAAGGGGAGCAAACCGGTTCGCAAGGTGGGGATAGAACATTGGATAGAGCGGAGTGTCAAAATGGAATCTCCCTCTAGACCTGTCCCTTCTTGAGTGATGAAACGGGGTGTGGGATCTATTTGCATATAAAGCTGGATAAAAATAATGCAATAGTAAAGTTTGTACATCCCCAACTCTACCGAATCTTGGTTCCCTGCAAATGTATTCAGCAACCCAAGGCTCTCTAAAGCTAACCACCACACAATCCCCCTCAAGATCTTTCTTACCAAAACCTATCCAATCCACCCTCCTTACATTAAGTATTTCAGGATTTAAGTTAGGAGGGAGTGGCCGGTTTTTATTCAGCCAGAATGTAACCTTATTGTAAAGATCCTTGTGTGTTTCCCTCTTGCTATCTACAAGCGGAGCCACGCCAGTTAAAACAATTGTATAAGGCACTGACTCCGGTGGGAGGTTCACACACTGTTTCTTTGGGATGGGTTTGGCGATGGGCTGATGACTAATATTTTTGCCCCTAACGAAAGTTGAGTTTTTCTGAACCTGCTGGTTTTTTACAGGCTTTGGCCTTGCAGGGTTCTCTGTAGAAACAGCTTTCTTAGGAGCGGGTACAGTTTTTTGCGGGGCCTTGGGTATAGAGGGTCCCACTTGTGAACTATTACCCCCCGCTTTATTGTTCATCATAATGGTGGGCTTCGGAATGGTCGGGACAGGAGGGGTCAGACCAGCAATTGCTAAGCTGGCGAGGATTCTGTCAGAGGTCGCTATATTATCCTTCACTAGCAGATCTAAGGAATCCATTTTTGTATTTAGTAACCTTGTCCTTTCAAAAAGAGGTAAAAGTAGAGATTTGAATAGCAGCTCAATTTTAGCCAAAAATATCTCTTCTGTAATGCTAATCATAGTCTCACCTCCCCCTTGCTGGGCAGTAGCGTTAGTATTGGGTAGCTGTGGGGGGGATGGTGAGGCATTTCCCAACCCCTCTGCTTGTTCCTCCATGTCCGGTGAGTCTACCCTCTTGCGTTTCCCAGGGTTATGAGTGGGTATTTGTTGTGGATGGGAAAGGGAATCCATTAGTTCAGTACTAATATTGAGATTTGGTGAGTCTGAAAGACCAGAATTATCCCTGGACTGATCTAGGCAAGTGGTCCCGCTATTTGGTAAGTTAACGTGCGCAGTATTAAAAGCATTTTCCTGGTTAGAATCCACTATCTCCACAGTATGAATCTCAGGAACAGTTACCAACATTACTTCTACATTACTGTCCGAGTTCAACGTGGAAAGTGGGACAGGGGAGACAGCCTCATTGATTTTACCTAGTGAAGACCGCTTGCCGGTAATAATATCAAGCGAAAGGCGTTTTTCAACCAGGGCGATCTCCTTCTCTAATATAGCAGTAGAACGTTTAAAAAACTGATCAATTGTACCAGTGAAAGTACCATTAGAGGTTGAGACCTGAACTTGCCTCTCCTTACCAGACCTTAAGGGCATTTTTGTTATTCTTATTAAGATACAGCGGGCGGGGATATAACCAACCTCAATACTCAATCAGCGATGCCACTCAGGCCACAGTATTTATCCTTCCAAATATGGGGACTTTAACGTCACTTTAGACACAAACAGTAACAATAATATTTATACCAGTTAATAAGGTTAAAAAATACGTAATTAGGAAGAAAATGTTAATAATAGGGCCCAGCCCGGCCACCTCCGGCCCCGGACGGCCACAGACGGTCCCGCCCTTGTCCCGGGCTGCTCCCGCGCGCTCCCGCGCAGCGGCAGATGCAGACTCCTTTGTGGATGTTGCAGAGGTGGGAGGATTGTTGGGGGCGGGGCGATGAGGGAGAGCGGCCCAGGTGGAGCGGGCGGGGGATGACCAGAGACTCCTGGGAGATGGAGTCCTATCCCTTGTGCTCGCAGCCCTCAGCCCCAGGTACGCCCCAGTCAGCTGCTCCCAGGTGTTGGAAAGTGCCTCGCAGCGAAGCGGGACACGCGCAGCGGGTACCGCGAGGCGTGGAATGGAAAACCGACAAATGTCCTCTGAAATGCAGGGTCAGCAGAAACAAACAGCAATAAGGTCCCACGGAGCAATAAGCACTCCTCGCTTAAATCCGTGCTCAGATCTGTTGGGGGCGGGGCGATGAGGGAGAGCGGCCCAGGTGGAGCGGGCGGGGGATGACCAGAGACTCCTGGGAGATGGAGTCCTATCCCTTGTGCTCGCAGCCCTCAGCCCCAGGTACGCCCCAGTCAGCTGCTCCCAGGTGTTGGAAAGTGCCTCGCAGCGAAGCGGGACACGCGCAGCGGGTACCGCGAGGCGTGGAATGGAAAACCGACAAATGTCCTCTGAAATGCAGGGTCAGCAGAAACAAACAGCAATAAGGTCCCACGTAGCAATAAGCACTCCTCGCTTAAATCCGTGCTCAGATCTGTTGGGGGCGGGGCGATGAGGGAGAGCGGCCCAGGTGGAGCGGGCGGGGGATGACCAGAGACTCCTGGGAGATGGAGTCCTATCCCTTGTGCTCGCAGCCCTCAGCCCCAGGTACGCCCCAGTCAGCTGCTCCCAGGTGTTGGAAAGTGCCTCGCAGCGAAGCGGGACACGCGCAGCGGGTACCGCGAGGCGTGGAATGGAAAACCGACAAATGTCCTCTGAAATGCAGGGTCAGCAGAAACAAACAGCAATAAGGCCCCCTTTATATGTTTTACACACTTATTCCCCTTGCTTCTTCAGCCTCGCTTCTACCGAGGCAGAAAAGGGCCGCCAACAGTTCCTGGTTTCGAATGTAGACAGACACTCGACAGCCAATTAGCATTCAGCGTGCGATCGGGAGGGTGCGCGCTCAGTTCGGGGAGGGTGCGCTTACGGTGCGCGGATCCTCCCCGGCCATAGATATATATGAACTTTTAACTCTAATTTTCTCAGGAACTACTGAACGGATTCACACCATTTATGCTAAAGGCACGAGTCTGAACTGAGGACTACCTCTTTGCCAAATTTGGTGTAATTCCGTTCAGCGGTTCGGGCTGTAGCTGCGACAACAGATCCTATGGGGAATTGCATGGGGAAAACGCGTTTTGGGACCCCCCTTTTTTCTCGGCCCCCGCTTGACGAATCACCACAAAACTTTCAGGGTAGGAGCGGAGCCGAGCTGGCCAAAAATTTGGAAAATTTCACGAAGATTTGTCAACCGGCGCCAGACTTATTGGGAATAGAATTTTGCGGATTTCCTATGGAAAATAGGTTCTAACTATAACTATCTACTGGCGACCAAATGTAGCAAATGCAAAGCATGTAAACATGGTACGAACACCAAACTTGTGCACATGCCTTTCAGAAATAAACCCTATGAAATAAGAGGGAGTTTTAACTGCAAAACAGACTTTGCAATATATGTTCTTCAATGTACGTGTGGCAAAAAATACGTAGGAAGCACCATTCACCCAGCACATGTTCGTATCCTGCAACATCTTAGAGCCATCACACACAATGACCAAACATACCCTGTTGCTAGACATATAAATTCACAACATGCTGGTAGATCTCAGGATCTATCCTATTATGTCATTGATAACGTCCCAAAAAATCCAAGGGGAGGCAACAGACAATTGGCACTAAGGAGACTAGAGTCGAGATATATCATTCTCCTCAACTGCAACATTCCACATGGAATGAATGCTGATGAAGCTCTTAGTGTCCATTTGTAATAATCTCTGTAACAATTTTCTATCTGTCTCTCCGCTCAGCTCTTTTCAGTCCTCTTAGCGTTCAGTTCACATACGCTTCATATATTATATTTCTCTTTTATATTTTCGTCCCTCTCCTATCCGTCATTGCTCACTCCCATTGAAAACGTAAATTTCTGTCCTTATATATATCTGCTTTTCACTTCTTTGCCCACTTGGGCTTTACTTACAGAAAATCAGTCCCTTGAGTAACATTACAAATATCTATACACCAAATGGGAATATACATTACATTCCTCACACAAGGGACGCAACCAGTACATTTTGGCTACCGCTCTCATACACACCATCACATCAAGTCGACTGTTTTCTGTGTAATTTTCTTTGTGTTCCACACAACAATTGAAAATTTTACATTTATTCATCTGTTTCAATGGTCTATTAGATTCCGTGGGTGAACTCACACAGTAGGCACACACTATTAATCAACATTTGTAGAAATATAATTATATTTTTACAAATCTACTTTTCATATTTTTATATTTCTTTTCCACTGATATTGTGTGACTATATAACCAATGTACAGTGTTTTCTTTACACGTTAAATTTTGTATTATTATTCATGCTTCATTTAATTTAGGGGCTCATTAGTTCTATTCTCGAGTTGTCATAACAACAACTCTAACATGACCTCTACTATGTCTATTGACTTTTCTGTTTGGTTGCTGTGACAACCACGAGAGAGTGACGAGACAATTATGTATAAATAATCTTGTTTGATCATTTGTTAACTGGATGCAGTGAACAAGGCGGCTGTTCCCTCCGAAACGCGTCTGTGCCATTTGGAATAAATCTTTCTTTGCTGTATACTCACGGAGTCGGTGCCTGTTTGTTGGACGCTGTCAGGATTGCAGAATATAGACAAGATTCGCCGGGATCTTAACACCGACCCTCCTCGGTCAGGAGCTCTGTGTATATGGACACTGATGGTAACAGTTTCTTGCGAAAGGAAAACACAGAGCCCCCCCGCAGATGAACCAAGACTCGATTATTACCGCGACCTCAACACCAAGCATTTCACGCAGAGGGAGAGTAACTGATTCTCGTGGTGGCTGGAGGGCGATCAGAGTATCAGGTAGGCTCCTCGGAGCGGGTGAGAGAGTGTTGGCGGGTATTGAGCAGTGGCTGCTGGGAGAGGTAGTCCCGTGAACTTCCATACGGGCAGTGAGCAGCACAGAAAGAATACGAGTTTCCAAGTATGGCTGAGGAATGGATCAAGGAGCGTGAAGAGGCAGCTCTGGATGTGTTTAATGATGGAGAACCCAATACAGGGTTGACGACAGGTACGGCTGTGAATATGGAGCAAACATCAATCAGCAACAGTGTTAGAATGTTACAAGAACTAGAAAAACTCAGAAAAAGTGAAATGGCAAAATGGTGGGAGTGCAAATCCCTACAGAGATATCTCGATGTAGGTAGGATTCTGAGAGGACTTAGGATTCTCGTTGCCCCCACCTACGAAAATCCGAATCCAGAACTGTTGAAAGACTGGGCAGAAAATAGTGCGGAATCGTCACGGAGAATGCTCCAAATATTAATAAAATATGCTGACAGTGACCGCAATGCTATGCTAATCAAAATTGAAACAATACTAAAAGAACTAGAAAAATGTGCCAATCAGGAAGAGATACAGAAAAAACTAAGCGAAATAAAGACAAGACTGATGAAACATGAGGAGTCAATCAAAACGAGAAAAGCAATAAAGTTTCAACGAGATAGAAACGATTATATGCAAGGAAGGATATACACATTCTCCAAAAAATGCGATAATATACGCAGACAACAATTGTCAACTGCAGCCGAGTCACAACCAAAAGTCAGAGAACCAAGTGCATCAGAACGCAGTTCTGAACTAGAATCTGAAACGGAATCAATTACAAGTACTACACAACCACGCATAACCCCAACAGTTATCCAAGAGCTTGGTTTTTTACGCATCGAAAGGACCATGAATCTACGCCCAAGTCCCCTGCGCCAAGAGAACAGAAATACAAATACGGAGCAGCGAGAACAAGGCGGCGCAAAAACAGACGATGGGGTAAAAAAGGTGCAACACACAAACAAACAACCCTACAGAAGAAACAGGCGCAGATAAGCTCAACAAATGACAATGCCAACACAGTAATCAACCTTACAAATATGGAACTCACGGAAAAAGAGAAGAATATCCTTTCTTTAGGACTTTCGTTTTGTGACAAAACCAACTTTGACTATCCCCAAACACGGATCGATCTTTTTCAGTTTGTAAGAAAATTAAAATTGCAAAAACACTTTTTCTACACATCTAAGAAAGACACCGATGAAACGCCTAGTAGTGAAATGAACAGTGGCCTAACAGTAGCTGATATGGAACTCCTACATTATATGATTCAATTGGGAAATGTGGAGCAAACACCAGGAACAATAAGTAACAGTAACTTTGACATTTTTCCTTTCGAACTAACTCCTTTCAAACCAAAATCAATCTTTACTCCTGTAATGCCGAGAGATGGCCTCGATATCTTTTCAGACAATGTTACGAAAGACCTTAAAGCCTTAGCCCTCAAAAGTAGCAAAGAATTCAATCGAACATTTGATGCAAACAGAAGGGACTACAATATTGTCATAAACAAAATCAAAGAAAGACAAGACATTGTGGTCAGATGGTCAGATAAAGGGGGCAATGTGGTCCTGTGGCCACTGACTAAATACAATGCAGAGCCACATAACCAATTGAGTGATAGAGAGTGCTACAGTCGCATTGCACCAACCACCCTTATAGGAGTAAAAGAAAAATATCAGAAAACCCTGTTTGAATGGAGAAGTCAAGGCCTCCTTACTAAACCAGAATTTGACTTTCTTAAAACTGATTATCCATCAACACCCCAATTGTATTTAATCCCCAAAATACACAAGAACGCTATTGATCCACCGGGCAGACCAATTATATCCGCTATAGGTGGCCTATTTGAAAATACTTCCCGTTTTATTGATTTTTTCCTCCAGCCTTTTGTCTGTGACTTACCATCTTATGTAAAGGATACAGGAGATTTCCTGACCAAAATGTATGATGTTAAATGGCAGGATGATTATGTACTTATGACACTGGATGTCAGCTCATTATACACGAGCATTAGACATAAGGACGGATTGCATGCATTAAAACATTACCTCAACAAAAGACCAATACATTTGCATGGACACACCTATATGCTTTTACAAATGGCAGAATTGTGCCTTGATAACAATATTTTTTTATTTGACAAATTGTTTTACAAACAATTGCAGGGCAAAGCAATGGGTACTTGCTTTACCCCCAGCTATGCTAATTTGCATATGGGCTGGTGGGAGGAGCAAGTACTCATGCAAACACACAGCAAAACCATGAAAGAAAATGTAATGATTTATGTCAGATATATTGATGACATTTTTGTCCTATGGCGAGGTACACATGAAAGCGCTGAACAATTCGCACAGGAACTAAACAACAATACACTCAACCTTTCCTTTACCAGCCATGTTAGTAAAGAATGTATCCAATTTCTTGACATAGAAATGTACATAGAGGAAAACAAAATCCAAACGAGAACATATAGGAAACCCACAGCAGGTAATGCTATTTTGCACGCCAATGGTTTCCATTATGACAGCGTGAAAAATGGTATCCCCTATGCAGAGTGCATAAGAATGAAACGTAATTGCAGCACTGAAGAGAGTCTCAACAAGTCTACTAATGACCTCTTCACTAGATTACATAGCAGGGAATACAAAACCAAAATCCTAAACAATGCCAAAACCAGAAGCAAGACAATCACTAGAGAGGAACTTCTATTCCCCAATAAAAGAAACAACCAGAATAAACAAGAACCCACCAAAACAGATATGCCAAGAATGATCACAGGATTCAATGCGTATCATGCATCTGTACGTAAAATCCTGTATAAACACTGGAATAATGTAAGAAATGATCCTATTATAGGACCAACCTGTGAAAAAACCCCTTCGATTAGCTTCAGACGTGCAAAATCCATGCGCCAGGAGCTAGTGCGCAACGCGCCCACCATTACTAAAAAACCAAATTGGTTTCAAACACCTAAGGGATTCACCAAATGTAGCAAATGCAAAGCATGTAAACATGGTACAAACACCAAACTTGTGCACATGCCTTTCAGAAATAAACCCTATGAAATAAGAGGGAGTTTTAACTGCAAAACAGACTTTGCAATATATGTTCTTCAATGTACGTGTGGCAAAAAATACGTAGGAAGCACCATTCACCCAGTACATGTTCGTATCCTGCAACATCTTAGAGCCATCACACACAATGACCAAACATACCCTGTTGCTAGACATATAAATTCACAACATGCTGGTAGATCTCAGGATCTATCCTATTATGTCATTGATAACGTCCCAAAAAATCCAAGGGGAGGCAACAGACAATTGGCACTAAGGAGACTAGAGTCGAGATATATCCTTCTCCTCAACTGCAAAATTCCGCATGGAATGAATGCTGATGAAGCTCTTAGTGTCCATTTGTAATAATCTCCGTAACAATTTTCTATCTGTCTCTCCGCTCAGCTCTTTTCAGTCCTCTTAGCGTTCAGTTCACATACGCTTCATATATTATATTTCTCTTTTATATTTTCGTCCCTCTCCTATCCGTCATTGCTCACTCCCATTGAAACCGTAAATGTCTGTCCTTATATATATCTGCTTTTCACTTCTTTGCCTACTTGGGCTTTACTTACAGAAAATCAGTCCCTTGAGTAACATTACAAATATCTATACACCAAATAGGAATATACATTACATTCCTCACACAAGGGACGCAACCAGTACATTTTGGCTACCGCTCTCATACACACCATCACATCAAGTCGACTGTTTTCTGTGTAATTTTCTTTGTGTTCCACACAACAATTGAAAATTTTACATTTATTCATCTGTTTCAATGGTCTATTAGATTCCGTGGGCGAACTCACACAGTAGGCACACACTATCAATCAACATTTGTAGAAATATAATTATATTTTTACAAATCTACTTTTCATATTTTTATATTTCTTTTCCACTGATATTGTGTGACTATATAACCAATGTACAGTGTTTTCTTTACACGTTAAATTTTGTATTATTATTCATGCTTCATTTAATTTAGGGGCTCATTAGTTCTATTCTCGAGTTGTCATAACAACAACTCTAACATGACCTCTACTATGTCTATTGACTTTTCTGTTTGGTTGCTGTGACAACCACGAGAGAGTGACGAGACAATTATGTATAAATAACCTTGTTTGATCATTTTTAACTGGATGCAGTGAACAAGGCGTCTGTTCCCGCCGAAACGCGTCTGTGCCATTTGGAATAAATCTTTCTTTGCTGTATACTCACGGAGTCGGTGCCTGTTTGTTGGACGCTGTCAGGATTGCAGAATATATATATATATATATATATATTACCTACTGGCGGTCGCCAGTAGGTAGTTATAGTTAGGACCCTGTTTCCATAGGAAAACCGCAACATTCTATTTGGAATAACTTTGGCGCCGGTTGACGAATCCTCGCGAAATTTTCAAAACTAATGGAGCGCTACGCTCCGCTCCTACCCTGAAAGTCTCGGGGGGATTCGTCAAGCGGGGGCTGAGAAAAAAGGGGGGTCCCAAAACGCGTTTTCCCCATGCATTTTTCCATTGGACCTTAAGACACAGCTACAGCCCGAACGGCTGAACAGAATTACTTGTAATTTGGCAGAGAGGAAGTCCGCAGGTCAAGGACGTGCCTTTTGTAGGTGTGGTGTAAATCTGTTCAGTAGTTCCTGAGAAAATAGCATTTAAATCAATATATATATCTGTGGCAGCTTACGGTGCGCTTACCGTGCGCTTACCGTAAGCTTACCGTACGCGTACGGTGCCGTGCGCGAGCTCAAATCTGATTGGTTGTCACATGACTGTAAACATTCGAATCGGACGAAATCAGGAAGTGTCGGCCGCCATTTCGTGTGTTTCACACAGAAAAAAAAAGGGAGATAACTTGAAAAGGGGGCAAGGAAGAGAGTTACAGACCCCCTAACATTTGAAAGGGGGTCAAAGAAGGACAGAAAAGTACAAAAAAAACATTTATTAATTTTAAAAAAAAATCGCGGGGTACGCGTACGGTAAGCTTACGGTGAGCTTACCGTACGCGTACGGTAGAAAAAAAAAATAAAAAAAGAAATAAAATTCAGATTTAAGTGTTTAGATATTAGGGGGCTCTAAAAAGAGCCGTTGGGTTTATGAAGTGATTTGATTTTTTAGTGGTACCTACAAGTAAGTACCGATGCAGAGTCTAAGGTTCAAGAGGAAGACTCTGTTCCCTTCATCAGTGAAGTGTACACCATCTCCTCTATAAATGTCTTGCATGTCGTAACGCAAGTTGTTGTGGTAAATGGAACCCATACCATAGTCTCGGAGGAAAGCAGAAACAGATTTGTTGACGTGCTTTCTTGCTTTGTCAATCTGCGGACAAAAATGATTGGACCAGTTCCATTTTTGCCTTTGGCATATGTTAGAATATGCAAAGGCAGTTTTAGGGAAAAGTGAAAACAGTTGTGCAAAGGTCTCCTTCATAAGCATTTCCAGACCTACCCCAGTCAAAGTGCCGAGGACATTGCCACCACAGTGCACTATTATGAGGTCAGGGTGTTGGATTTGCATGAAGGATTTCACCAATGGCATCAATTGGTGCCACTTTAACCCTCTCTGACCAATCCATTTAATGTCTACATTTGGCAAAGCAAGGTCTCTCACCATACCTGTTTTCTCTGCATACTTTTCACTCCAGAAGACATAGCTGTGCCCTACAATCCACACTGTGAACATCTTCCAAGGAGATCTGGATGCACTCAGGAGGTGTATTTCAGTAGAATGGGAAAAAGAAATGAAAGACAGTTTGGAAATGGAGGCATACATATTTTTTTAAAATAAAAAGAACTCATTGGCTGTTTCATACCATTCTACACTAAAAACTAGGCTGTATGTGTCAATATATAGAAGCATGTTTTGTATTGGTACAGAAAAATGTGTTACCAAAGAACAGTACTATGGATTTGCTGTTAGGTTTGAAAAGTCAAGCAATCTTGCTCTTTGGAAATGAAACATTGTGTGGTGAACTTCTGACCTAACTCTTCACAGCAGTGTTTCAAGAGCTGTTGCTATGGTAGCAGGCAGAAGTCAAGTTGGGGGAAGGGTACTAGGCTGAAGTCAAGTTGGGGGAAGGGTACTTTTGGAAAAGGGTTGGTTTTCAACCAATAGAAATGTGTGATTACATTTGAAAAAAAGGGGGAAGCACTGAGATTTGAAATTAACATGTATATGTGTGGAAAAAGAGAGGGAAACTTTGCCATTATCTGGTTCTGCTGAGAGGAGAGAGGTGTACAGAACAGAGATCCTGGCTCTGATAATCTGCTGTTTGAGTGCCACATTTCTTTCACAACTAACTAATTTTAAAGGTGAGTTATGAGTTTGAGAGGGGATGTATATGGTAAATTAAGAAATGAATAATAGAATTGGAATTCCTTTTGTTGAAGTTGTGTTTATCGTTTTGTGTTTTGGGAGAAATTTAAATGTAAGGAACATGTAAAATAATATGGACTATGTTTTCACCATAAAATAAGGTGTATTGTTATAAATGAGGAATACTTTTAGGGTTTGAGGTTGCAGTCAGTAATGCAAATACATTCAGCATCACTAAGGCTGGTTGCCCTTGCTGGAGTGTAGTCAGTCACCCAGGTTACACATGTTTCTGGTCTCAAAAAGCTGTTTGGACATGTGCTTTTTTCAGAATCTGAAAAGTGGATTCAAAATGTGTCAGAATGTAAAAGTACTTATCACTTGCCAAAAAAAGAGTAGTAAGTGTGCTTTCAAATTGGCAAAGAAATTTCATTTTCTGCCTAATTTCAAACCATGACTCTGTGTGCAAAGAGGAATTATAGGCAGAGATGTATTGCGTATTACTCTGGTACTTTTACAGTTGCATTAGATGGAAAGGGGGAGCTATTTTTTCTGCAGAAGCAGACTCTTAGCACACACCCAGCTGCTTATCCTGTGGAATCATGCATAGTATTCACAACAGAGTGGGGTTTGAGGTTGCAGTCAGTAATGCAAATACATTCAGCATCACTAAGGCTGGTTGCCCTTGCTGGAGTGTAGTCAGTCACCCAGGTTACACATGTTGCTGGTCTCAAAAAGCTGTTTGGACATGTGCTTTTTTCAGAATATGAAAAGTGGATTCAAAATGTGTCAGACTGTAAAAGTACTTATCACTTGCCAAAAAAAGAGTAGTAAGTGTGCTTTCCAATTGGCAAAGAAATTTCGTTTTCTGACTAATATCAAACCATGACTCTGTGTGCAAAGAGGAATTATAAACAGAGATTTATTGCGTATTACTCTGGTACTTTTACAGTTGCATTAGATGGAAAGGGGGAGCTATTTTTTCTGCAGAAGCAGACTCTTAGCACACACCCAGCTGCTTATCCTCTAGGATCATGCATAGTATTCACAACCGAGTGGGGTTTGAGGTTGCAGTCAGTAATGCAAATACATTCAGCATCACTAAGGCTGGTTGCCCTTGCTGGAGTGTAGTCAGTCACCCAGGTTACACATGTTGCTGGTCTCAAAAAGCTGTTTGGACATGTGCTTTTTTCAGAATCTGAAAAGTGGATTCAAAATGTGTCAGACTGTAAAAGTACTTATCACTTGCCAAAAAAAAGAGTAGTAAGTGTGCTTTCAAATTGGCAAAGAAATTTCGTTTTCTGCCTAATTTCAAACCATGACTCTGTGTGCAAAGAGGATTTATAGACAGAGA
The DNA here is from genome assembly GCF_964204655.1 of Triturus cristatus. NCBI lineage: Eukaryota > Metazoa > Chordata > Amphibia > Caudata > Salamandridae > Triturus > Triturus cristatus. The sequence continues at coordinate 136,589,540 of NC_140591.1, read as the reverse complement.
TTTATTGCGTATTACTCTGGTAATTTTACAGTTGCATTAGATGGAAAGGGGGAGCAATTTTTTCTGCAGAAGCAGACTCTTAGCACACACCCAGCTGCTTATCCTGTGGAATCATGCATAGTATTCACAACCGAGTGGGGTTTGAGGTTGCAGTCAGTAATGCAAATACATTCAGCATCACTAAGGCTGGTTGCCCTTGCTGGAGTGTAGTCAGTCACCCAGGTTACACATGTTGCTGGTCTGAAAAAGCTGTTTGGACATGTGCTTTTTTCAGAATCTGAAAAGTGGATTCAAAATGTGTCAGACTGTAAAAGTACTTATCACTTGCCAAAAAAAGAGTAGTAAGTGTGCTTTCAAATTGGCAAAGAAATTTCGTTTTCTGCCTAATTTCAAACCATGACTCTGTGTGCAAAGAGGAATTATAGGCAGAGATTTATTGCGTATTACTCTGGTAATTTTACAGTTGCATTAGATGGAAAGGGGGAGCTATTTTTTCTGCAGAAGCAGACTCTTAGCACACACCCAGCTGCTTATCCTCTGGAATCATGCATAGTATTCACAACCGAGTGGGGTTTGAGGTTGCAGTCAGTAATGCAAATACATTCAGCATCACTAAGGCTGGTTGCCCTTGCTGGAGTGTAGTCAGTCACCCAGGTTACACATGTTTCTGGTCTCAAAAAGCTGTTTGGACATGTGCTTTTTTCAGAATCTGAAAAGTGGATTCAAAATGTGTCAGAATGTAAAAGTACTTATCACTTGCCAAAAAAAGAGTAGTAAGTGTGCTTTCAAATTGGCAAAGAAATTTCATTTTCTGCCTAATTTCAAACCATGACTCTGTGTGCAAAGAGGAATTATAGGCAGAGATGTATTGCGTATTACTCTGGTACTTTTACAGTTGCATTAGATGGAAAGGGGGAGCTATTTTTTCTGCAGAAGCAGACTCTTAGCACACACCCAGCTGCTTATCCTGTGGAATCATGCATAGTATTCACAACCGAGTGGGGTTTGAGGTTGCAGTCAGTAATGCAAATACATTCAGCATCACTAAGGCTGGTTGCCCTTGCTGGAGTGTAGTCAGTCACCCAGGTTACACATGTTGCTGGTCTCAAAAAGCTGTTTGGACATGTGCTTTTTTCAGAATATGAAAAGTGGATTCAAAATGTGTCAGACTGTAAAAGTACTTATCACTTGCCAAAAAAAGAGTAGTAAGTGTGCTTTCCAATTGGCAAAGAAATTTCGTTTTCTGACTAATATCAAACCATGACTCTGTGTGCAAAGAGGAATTATAAACAGAGATTTATTGCGTATTACTCTGGTACTTTTACAGTTGCATTAGATGGAAAGGGGGAGCTATTTTTTCTGCAGAAGCAGACTCTTAGCACACACCCAGCTGCTTATCCTCTAGGATCATGCATAGTATTCACAACCGAGTGGGGTTTGAGGTTGCAGTCAGTAATGCAAATACATTCAGCATCACTAAGGCTGGTTGCCCTTGCTGGAGTGTAGTCAGTCACCCAGGTTACACATGTTGCTGGTCTCAAAAAGCTGTTTGGACATGTGCTTTTTTCAGAATCTGAAAAGTGGATTCAAAATGTGTCAGACTGTAAAAGTACTTATCACTTGCCAAAAAAAAGAGTAGTAAGTGTGCTTTCAAATTGGCAAAGAAATTTCGTTTTCTGCCTAATTTCAAACCATGACTCTGTGTGCAAAGAGGATTTATAGACAGAGATTTATTGCGTATTACTCTGGTAATTTTACAGTTGCATTAGATGGAAAGGGGGAGCAATTTTTTCTGCAGAAGCAGACTCTTAGCACACACCCAGCTGCTTATCCTGTGGAATCATGCATAGTATTCACAACCGAGTGGGGTTTGAGGTTGCAGTCAGTAATGCAAATACATTCAGCATCACTAAGGCTGGTTGCCCTTGCTGGAGTGTAGTCAGTCACCCAGGTTACACATGTTGCTGGTCTGAAAAAGCTGTTTGGACATGTGCTTTTTTCAGAATCTGAAAAGTGGATTCAAAATGTGTCAGACTGTAAAAGTACTTATCACTTGCCAAAAAAAGAGTAGTAAGTGTGCTTTCAAATTGGCAAAGAAATTTCGTTTTCTGCCTAATTTCAAACCATGACTCTGTGTGCAAAGAGGAATTATAGGCAGAGATTTATTGCGTATTACTCTGGTAATTTTACAGTTGCATTAGATGGAAAGGGGGAGCTATTTTTTCTGCAGAAGCAGACTCTTAGCACACACCCAGCTGCTTATCCTCTGGAATCATGCATAGTATTCACAACCGAGTGGGGTTTGAGGTTGCAGTCAGTAATGCAAATACATTCAGCATCACTAAGGCTGGTTGCCCTTGCTGGAGTGTAGTCAGTCACCCAGGTTACACATGTTTCTGGTCTCAAAAAGCTGTTTGGACATGTGCTTTTTTCAGAATCTGAAAAGTGGATTCAAAATGTGTCAGAATGTAAAAGTACTTATCACTTGCCAAAAAAAGAGTAGTAAGTGTGCTTTCAAATTGGCAAAGAAATTTCGTTTTCTGCCTAATTTCAAACCATGACTCTGTGTGCAAAGAGGAATTATAGGCAAAGATTTATTGCGTATTACTCTGGTACTTTTACAGTTTCATTAGATGGAAAGGGGGAGCTATTTTTTCTGCAGAAGCAGACTCTTAGCACACACCCAGCTGCTTATCCTGTGGAATCATGCATAGTATTCACAACCGAGTGGGGTTTGAGGTTGCAGTCAGTAATGCAAATACATTCAGCATCACTAAGGCTGGTTGCCCTTGCTGGAGGGTAGTCAGTCACCCAGGTTACACATGTTGCTGGTCTCAAAAAGCTGTTTGGACATGTGCTTTTTTCAGAATATGAAAAGTGGATTCAAAATGTGTCAGACTGTAAAAGTACTTATCACTTGCCAAAAAAAGAGTAGTAAGTGTGCTTTCCAATTGGCAAAGAAATTTCGTTTTCTGCCTAATTTCAAACCATGACTCTGTGTGCAAAGAGGAATTATAGGCAGAGATTTATTGCGTATTACTCTGGTAATTTTACAGTTGCATTAGATGGAAAGGGGGAGCTATTTTTTCTGCAGAAGCAGACTCTTAGCACACACCCAGCCGCTTATCCTCTGGAATCATGCATAGTATTCACAACCGAGTGGGGTTTGAGGTTGCAGTCAGTAATGCAAATACATTCAGCATCACTAAGGCTGGTTGCCCTTGCTGGAGTGTAGTCAGTCACCCAGGTTACACATGTTGCTGGTCTCAAAAAGCTGTTTGGACATGTGCTTTTTTCAGAATCTGAAAAGTGGATTCAAAATGTGTCAGACTGTAAAAGTTCTTATCACTTGCCAAAAAAAAGAGTAGTAAGTGTGCTTTCAAATTGGCAAAGAAATTTCGTTTTCTGCCTAATTTCAAACCATGACTCTGTGTGCAAAGAGGAATTATAGGCAGAGATTTATTGCGTATTACTCTGGTACTTTTACAGTTGCATTAGATGGAAAGGGGGAGCTATTTTTTCTGCAGAAGCAGACTCTTAGCACACACCCAGCTGCTTATCCTGTGGAATCATGCATAGTATTCACAACCGAGTGGGGTTTGAGGTTGCAGTCAGTAATGCAAATACATTCAGCATCACTAAGGCTGGTTGCCCTTGCTGGAGTGTAGTCAGTCACCCAGGTTACACATGTTGCTGGTCTCAAAAAGCTGTTTGGACATGTGCTTTTTTCAGAATATGAAAAGTGGATTCAAAATGTGTCAGACTGTAAAAGTACTTATCACTTGCCAAAAAAAGAGTAGTAAGTGTGCTTTCCAATTGGCAAAGAAATTTCGTTTTCTGACTAATATCAAACCATGACTCTGTGTGCAAAGAGGAATTATAGACAGAGATTTATTGCGTATTACTCTGGTACTTTTACAGTTGCATTAGATGGAAAGGGGGAGCTATTTTTTCTGCAGAAGCAGACTCTTAGCACACACCCAGCTGCTTATCCTCTAGGATCATGCATAGTATTCACAACCGAGTGGGGTTTGAGGTTGCAGTCAGTAATGCAAATACATTCAGCATCACTAAGGCTGGTTGCCCTTGCTGGAGTGTAGTCAGTCACCCAGGTTACACATGTTGCTGGTCTCAAAAAGCTGTTTGGACATGTGCTTTTTTCAGAATCTGAAAAGTGGATTCAAAATATGTCAGACTGTAAAAGTACTTATCACTTGCCAAAAAAAAGAGTAGTAAGTGTGCTTTCAAATTGGCAAAGAAATTTCGTTTTCTGCCTAATTTCAAACCATGACTCTGTGTGCAAAGAGGAATTATAGACAGAGATTTATTGCGTATTACTCTGGTAATTTTACAGTTGCATTAGATGGAAAGGGGGAGCAATTTTTTCTGCAGAAGCAGACTCTTAGCACACACCCAGCTGCTTATCCTGTGGAATCATGCATAGTATTCACAACCGAGTGGGGTTTGAGGTTGCAGTCAGTAATGCAAATACATTCAGCATCACTAAGGCTGGTTGCCCTTGCTGGAGTGTAGTCAGTCACCCAGGTTACACATGTTGCTGGTCTGAAAAAGCTGTTTGGACATGTGCTTTTTTCAGAATCTGAAAAGTGGATTCAAAATGTGTCAGACTGTAAAAGTACTTATCACTTGCCAAAAAAAGAGTAGTAAGTGTGCTTTCAAATTGGCAAAGAAATTTCGTTTTCTGCCTAATTTCAAACCATGACTCTGTGTGCAAAGAGGAATTATAGGCAGAGATGTATTGCGTATTACTCTGGTACTTTTACAGTTGCATTAGATGGAAAGGGGGAGCTATTTTTTCTGCAGAAGCAGACTCTTAGCACACACCCAGCTGCTTATCCTGTGGAATCATGCATAGTATTCACAACCGAGTGGGGTTTGAGGTTGCAGTCAGTAATGCAAATACATTCAGCATCACTAAGGCTGGTTGCCCTTGCTGGAGTGTAGTCAGTCACCCAGGTTACACATGTTGCTGGTCTCAAAAAGCTGTTTGGACATGTGCTTTTTTCAGAATATGAAAAGTGGATTCAAAATGTGTCAGACTGTAAAAGTACTTATCACTTGCCAAAAAAAGAGTAGTAAGTGTGCTTTCCAATTGGCAAAGAAATTTCGTTTTCTGACTAATATCAAACCATGACTCTGTGTGCAAAGAGGAATTATAGACAGAGATTTATTGCGTATTACTCTGGTAATTTTACAGTTGCATTAGATGGAAAGGGGGAGCTATTTTTTCTGCAGAAGCAGACTCTTAGCACACACCCAGCTGCTTATCCTCTGGAATCATGCATAGTATTCACAACCGAGTGGGGTTTGAGGTTGCAGTCAGTAATGCAAATACATTCAGCATCACTAAGGCTGGTTGCCCTTGCTGGAGTGTAGTCAGTCACCCAGGTTACACATGTTGCTGGTCTCAAAAAGCTGTTTGGACATGTGCTTTTTTCAGAATCTGAAAAGTGGATTCAAAATGTGTCAGACTGTAAAAGTTCTTATCACTTGCCAAAAAAAAGAGTAGTAAGTGTGCTTTCAAATTGGCAAAGAAATTTCGTTTTCTGCCTAATTTCAAACCATGACTCTGTGTGCAAAGAGGAATTATAGGCAGAGATTTATTGCGTATTACTCTGGTACTTTTACAGTTGCATTAGATGGAAAGGGGGAGCTATTTTTTCTGCAGAAGCAGACTCTTAGCACACACCCAGCTGCTTATCCTGTGGAATCATGCATAGTATTCACAACCGAGTGGGGTTTGAGGTTGCAGTCAGTAATGCAAATACATTCAGCATCACTAAGGCTGGTTGCCCTTGCTGGAGTGTAGTCAGTCACCCAGGTTACACATGTTGCTGGTCTCAAAAAGCTGTTTGGACATGTGCTTTTTTCAGAATCTGAAAAGTGGATTCAAAATGTGTCAGACTGTAAAAGTACTTATCACTTGCCAAAAAAAGAGTAGTAAGTGTGCTTTCCAATTGGCAAAGAAATTTCGTTTTCTGACTAATATCAAACCATGACTCTGTGTGCAAAGAGGAATTATAGACAGAGATTTATTGCGTATTACTCTGGTACTTTTACAGTTGCATTAGATGGAAAGGGGGAGCTATTTTTTCTGCAGAAGCAGACTCTTAGCACACACCCAGCTGCTTATCCTCTAGGATCATGCATAGTATTCACAACCGAGTGGGGTTTGAGGTTGCAGTCAGTAATGCAAATACATTCAGCATCACTAAGGCTGGTTGCCCTTGCTGGAGTGTAGTCAGTCACCCAGGTTACACATGTTGCTGGTCTCAAAAAGCTGTTTGGACATGTGCTTTTTTCAGAATCTGAAAAGTGGATTCAAAATATGTCAGACTGTAAAAGTACTTATCACTTGCCAAAAAAAAGAGTAGTAAGTGTGCTTTCAAATTGGCAAAGAAATTTCGTTTTCTGCCTAATTTCAAACCATGACTCTGTGTGCAAAGAGGAATTATAGACAGAGATTTATTGCGTATTACTCTGGTAATTTTACAGTTGCATTAGATGGAAAGGGGGAGCAATTTTTTCTGCAGAAGCAGACTCTTAGCACACACCCAGCTGCTTATCCTGTGGAATCATGCATAGTATTCACAACCGAGTGGGGTTTGAGGTTGCAGTCAGTAATGCAAATACATTCAGCATCACTAAGGCTGGTTGCCCTTGCTGGAGTGTAGTCAGTCACCCAGGTTACACATGTTGCTGGTCTGAAAAAGCTGTTTGGACATGTGCTTTTTTCAGAATCTGAAAAGTGGATTCAAAATGTGTCAGACTGTAAAAGTACTTATCACTTGCCAAAAAAAGAGTAGTAAGTGTGCTTTCAAATTGGCAAAGAAATTTCGTTTTCTGCCTAATTTCAAACCATGACTCTGTGTGCAAAGAGGAATTATAGGCAGAGATGTATTGCGTATTACTCTGGTACTTTTACAGTTGCATTAGATGGAAAGGGGGAGCTATTTTTTCTGCAGAAGCAGACTCTTAGCACACACCCAGCTGCTTATCCTGTGGAATCATGCATAGTATTCACAACCGAGTGGGGTTTGAGGTTGCAGTCAGTAATGCAAATACTTTCAGCATCACTAAGGCTGGTTGCCCTTGCTGGAGTGTAGTCAGTCACCCAGGTTACACATGTTGCTGGTCTCAAAAAGCTGTTTGGACATGTGCTTTTTTCAGAATATGAAAAGTGGATTCAAAATGTGTCAGACTGTAAAAGTACTTATCACTTGCCAAAAAAAGAGTAGTAAGTGTGCTTTCCAATTGGCAAAGAAATTTCGTTTTCTGACTAATATCAAACCATGACTCTGTGTGCAAAGAGGAATTATAGACAGAGATTTATTGCGTATTACTCTGGTAATTTTACAGTTGCATTAGATGGAAAGGGGGAGCTATTTTTTCTGCAGAAGCAGACTCTTAGCACACACCCAGCTGCTTATCCTCTGGAATCATGCATAGTATTCACAACCGAGTGGGGTTTGAGGTTGCAGTCAGTAATGCAAATACATTCAGCATCACTAAGGCTGGTTGCCCTTGCTGGAGTGTAGTCAGTCACCCAGGTTACACGTGTTGCTGGTCTGAAAAAGCTGTTTGGACATGTGCTTTTTTCAGAATCTGAAAAGTGGATTCAAAATGTGTCAGAATGTAAAAGTACTTATCACTTGCCAAAAAAAGAGTAGTAAGTGTGCTTTCAAATTGGCAAAGAAATTTCGTTTTCTGCCTAATTTCAAACCATGACTCTGTGTGCAAAGAGGAATTATAGACAGAGATTTATTGCGTATTACTCTGGTAATTTTACAGTTGCATTAGATGGAAAGGGGGAGCAATTTCTTCTGCAGAAGCAGACTCTTAGCACACACCCAGCTGCTTATCCTGTGGAATCATGCATAGTATTCACAACCGAGTGGGGTTTGAGGTTGCAGTCAGTAATGCAAATACATTCAGCCTCACCAAGGCTGGTTGCCCTTGCTGGAGTGTAGTCAGTCACCCAGGTTACACATGTTGCTGGTCTCAAAAAGCTGTTTGGACATGTGCTTTTTTCAGAATCTGAAAAGTGGATTCAAAATATGTCAGACTGTAAAAGTTCTTATCACTTGCCAAAAAAAAGAGTAGTAAGTGTGCTTTCAAATTGGCAAAGAAATTTCGTTTTCTGCCTAATTTCAAACCATAACTCTGTGTGCAAAGAGGAATTATAGGCAGAGATTTATTGCGTATTACTCTGGTAATTTTACAGTTGCATTAGATGGAAAGGGGGAGCTATTTTTTCTGCAGAAGCAGACTCTTAGCACACACCCAGCTGCTTATCCTCTGGAATCATGCATAGTATTCACAACCGAGTGGGGTTTGAGGTTGCAGTCAGTAATGCAAATACATTCAGCATCACTAAGGCTGGTTGCCCTTGCTGGAGTGTAGTCAGTCACCCAGGTTACACATGTTTCTGGTCTCAAAAAGCTGTTTGGACATGTGCTTTTTTCAGAATCTGAAAAGTGGATTCAAAATGTGTCAGAATGTAAAAGTACTTATCACTTGCCAAAAAAAGAGTAGTAAGTGTGCTTTCAAATTGGCAAAGAAATTTAGTTTTCTGCCTAATTTCAAACCATGACTCTGTGTGCAAAGAGGAATTATAGGCAGAGATTTATTGCGTATTACTCTGGTACTTTTACAGTTTCATTAGATGGAAAGGGGGAGCTATTTTTTCTGCAGAAGCAGACTCTTAGCACACACCCAGCTGCTTATCCTGTGGAATCATGCATAGTATTCACAACCGAGTGGGGTTTGAGGTTGCAGTCAGTAATGCAAATACATTCAGCATCACTAAGGCTGGTTGCCCTTGCTGGAGTGTAGTCAGTCACCCAGGTTACACATGTTGCTGGTCTCAAAAAGCTGTTTGGACATGTGCTTTTTTCAGAATATGAAAAGTGGATTCAAAATGTGTCAGACTGTAAAAGTACTTATCACTTGCCAAAAAAAGAGTAGTAAGTGTGCTTTCAAATTGGCAAAGAAATTTCGTTTTCTGCCTAATTTAAAACCATGACTCTGTGTGCAAAGAGGAATTATAGGCAGAGATTTATTGCGTATTACTCTGGTAATTTTACAGTTGCATTAGATGGAAAGGGGGAGCAATTTTTTCTGCAGAAGCAGACTCTTAGCACACACCCAGCTGCTTATCCTGTGGAATCATGCATAGTATTCACAACCGAGTGGGGTTTGAGGTTGCAGTCAGTAATGCAAATACATTCAGCATCACTAAGGCTGGTTGCCCTTGCTGGAGTGTAGTCAGTCACCCAGGGTACACATGTTGCTGGTCTCAAAAAGCTGTTTGGACATGTGCTTTTTTCAGAATCTGAAAAGTGGATTCAAAATGTGTCAGACTGTAAAAGTTCTTATCACTTGCCAAAAAAAAGAGTAGTAAGTGTGCTTTCAAATTGGCAAAGAAATTTCGTTTTCTGCCTAATTTCAAACCATGACTCTGTGTGCAAAGAGGAATTATAGGCAGAGATGTATTGCGTATTACTCTGGTACTTTTACAGTTGCATTAGATGGAAAGGGGGAGCTATTTTTTCTGCAGAAGCAGACTCTTAGCACACACCCAGCTGCTTATCCTGTGGAATCATGCATAGTATTCACAACCGAGTGGGGTTTGAGGTTGCAGTCAGTAATGCAAATACTTTCAGCATCACTAAGGCTGGTTGCCCTTGCTGGAGTGTAGTCAGTCACCCAGGTTACACATGTTGCTGGTCTCAAAAAGCTGTTTGGACATGTGCTTTTTTCAGAATATGAAAAGTGGATTCAAAATGTGTCAGACTGTAAAAGTACTTATCACTTGCCAAAAAAAGAGTAGTAAGTGTGCTTTCCAATTGGCAAAGAAATTTCGTTTTCTGACTAATATCAAACCATGACTCTGTGTGCAAAGAGGAATTATAGACAGAGATTTATTGCGTATTACTCTGGTAATTTTACAGTTGCATTAGATGGAAAGGGGGAGCTATTTTTTCTGCAGAAGCAGACTCTTAGCACACACCCAGCTGCTTATCCTCTGGAATCATGCATAGTATTCACAACCGAGTGGGGTTTGAGGTTGCAGTCAGTAATGCAAATACATTCAGCATCACTAAGGCTGGTTGCCCTTGCTGGAGTGTAGTCAGTCACCCAGGTTACACATGTTGCTGGTCTGAAAAAGCTGTTTGGACATGTGCTTTTTTCAGAATCTGAAAAGTGGATTCAAAATGTGTCAGACTGTAAAAGTACTTATCACTTGCCAAAAAAAGAGTAGTAAGTGTGCTTTCAAATTGGCAAAGAAATTTCGTTTTCTGCCTAATTTCAAACCATGACTCTGTGTGCAAAGAGGAATTATAGGCAGAGATTTATTGCGTATTACTCTGGTACTTTTACAGTTGCATTAGATGGAAAGGGGGAGCTATTTTTTCTGCAGAAGCAGACTCTTAGCACACACCCAGCTGCTTATCCTGTGGAATCATGCATAGTATTCACAACCGAGTGGGGTTTGAGGTTGCAGTCAGTAATGCAAATACATTCAGCATCACTAAGGCTGGTTGCCCTTGCTGGAGTGTAGTCAGTCACCCAGGTTACACATGTTGCTGGTCTCAAAAAGCTGTTTGGACATGTGCTTTTTTCAGAATATGAAAAGTGGATTCAAAATGTGTCAGACTGTAAAAGTACTTATCACTTGCCAAAAAAAGAGTAGTAAGTGTGCTTTCCAATTGGCAAAGAAATTTCGTTTTCTGACTAATATCAAACCATGACTCTGTGTGCAAAGAGGAATTATAGACAGAGATTTATTGCGTATTACTCTGGTACTTTTACAGTTGCATTAGATGGAAAGGGGGAGCTATTTTTTCTGCAGAAGCAGACTCTTAGCACACACCCATCTGCTTATCCTCTAGGATCATGCATAGTATTCACAACCGAGTGGGGTTTGAGGTTGCAGTCAGTAATGCAAATACATTCAGCATCACTAAGGCTGGTTGCCCTTGCTGGAGTGTAGTCAGTCACCCAGGTTACACATGTTGCTGGTCTCAAAAAGCTGTTTGGACATGTGCTTTTTTCAGAATCTGAAAAGTGGATTCAAAATATGTCAGACTGTAAAAGTACTTATCACTTGCCAAAAAAAAGAGTAGTAAGTGTGCTTTCAAATTGGCAAAGAAATTTCGTTTTCTGCCTAATTTCAAACCATGACTCTGTGTGCAAAGAGGAATTATAGACAGAGAATTATTGCGTATTACTCTGGTAATTTTACAGTTGCATTAGATGGAAAGGGGGAGCAATTTTTTCTGCAGAAGCAGACTCTTAGCACACACCCAGCTGCTTATCCTGTGGAATCATGCATAGTATTCACAACCGAGTGGGGTTTGAGGTTGCAGTCAGTAATGCAAATACATTCAGCATCACTAAGGCTGGTTGCCCTTGCTGGAGTGTAGTCAGTCACCCAGGTTACACATGTTGCTGGTCTGAAAAAGCTGTTTGGACATGTGCTTTTTTCAGAATCTGAAAAGTGGATTCAAAATGTGTCAGACTGTAAAAGTTCTTATCACTTGCCAAAAAAAGAGTAGTAAGTGTGCTTTCAAATTGGCAAAGAAATTTCGTTTTCTGCCTAATTTCAAACCATGACTCTGTGTGCAAAGAGGAATTATAGACAGAGATTTATTGCGTATTACTCTGGTAATTTTACAGTTGCATTAGATGGAAAGGGGGAGCAATTTCTTCTGCAGAAGCAGACTCTTAGCACACACCCAGCTGCTTATCCTGTGGAATCATGCATAGTATTCACAACCGAGTGGGGTTTGAGGTTGCAGTCAGTAATGCAAATACATTCAGCATCACTAAGGCTGGTTGCCCTTGCTGGAGTGTAGTCAGTCACCCAGGTTACACATGTTGCTGGTCTCAAAAAGCTGTTTGGACATGTGCTTTTTTCAGAATATGAAAAGTGGATTCAAAATGTGTCAGACTGTAAAAGTACTTATCACTTGCCAAAAAAAGAGTAGTAAGTTTGCTTTCCAATTGGCAAAGAAATTTCGTTTTCTGCCTAATTTCAAACCATGACTCTGTGTGCAAAGAGGAATTATAGGCAGAGATTTATTGCGTATTACTCTGGTAATTTTACAGTTGCATTAGATGGAAAGGGGGAGCTATTTGTTCTGCAGAAGCAGACTCTTAGCACACACCCAGCTGCTTATCCTCTGGAATCATGCATAGTATTCACAACCGAGTGGGGTTTGAGGTTGCAGTCAGTAATGCAAATACATTCAGCATCACTAAGGCTGGTTGCCCTTGCTGGAGTGTAGTCAGTCACCCAGGTTACACATGTTGCTGGTCTCAAAAAGCTGTTTGGACATGTGCTTTTTTCAGAATATGAAAAGTGGATTCAAAATGTGTCAGACTGTAAAAGTACTTATCACTTGCCAAAAAAAGAGTAGTAAGTGTGCTTTCAAATTGGCAAAGAAATTTCGTTTTCTGCCTAATTTCAAACCATGACTCTGTGTGCAAAGAGGAATTATAGGCAGAGATTTATTGCGTATTACTCTGGTAATTTTACAGTTGCATTAGATGGAAAGGGGGAGCAATTTCTTCTGCAGAAGCAGACTCTTAGCACACACCCAGCTGCTTATCCTGTGGAATCATGCATAGTATTCACAACCGAGTGGGGTTTGAGGTTGCAGTCAGTAATGCAAATACATTCAGCCTCACCAAGGCTGGTTGCCCTTGCTGGAGTGTAGTCAGTCACCCAGGTTACACATGTTGCTGGTCTCAAAAAGCTGTTTGGACATGTGCTTTTTTCAGAATCTGAAAAGTGGATTCAAAATATGTCAGACTGTAAAAGTTCTTATCACTTGCCAAAAAAAAGAGTAGTAAGTGTGCTTTCAAATTGGCAAAGAAATTTCGTTTTCTGCCTAATTTCAAACCATAACTCTGTGTGCAAAGAGGAATTATAGGCAGAGATTTATTGCGTATTACTCTGGTAATTTTACAGTTGCATTAGATGGAAAGGGGGAGCTATTTTTTCTGCAGAAGCAGACTCTTAGCACACACCCAGCTGCTTATCCTCTGGAATCATGCATAGTATTCACAACCGAGTGGGGTTTGAGGTTGCAGTCAGTAATGCAAATACATTCAGCATCACTAAGGCTGGTTGCCCTTGCTGGAGTGTAGTCAGTCACCCAGGTTACACATGTTTCTGGTCTCAAAAAGCTGTTTGGACATGTGCTTTTTTCAGAATCTGAAAAGTGGATTCAAAATGTGTCAGAATGTAAAAGTACTTATCACTTGCCAAAAAAAGAGTAGTAAGTGTGCTTTCAAATTGGCAAAGAAATTTAGTTTTCTGCCTAATTTCAAACCATGACTCTGTGTGCAAAGAGGAATTATAGGCAGAGATTTATTGCGTATTACTCTGGTACTTTTACAGTTTCATTAGATGGAAAGGGGGAGCTATTTTTTCTGCAGAAGCAGACTCTTAGCACACACCCAGCTGCTTATCCTGTGGAATCATGCATAGTATTCACAACCGAGTGGGGTTTGAGGTTGCAGTCAGTAATGCAAATACATTCAGCATCACTAAGGCTGGTTGCCCTTGCTGGAGTGTAGTCAGTCACCCAGGTTACACATGTTGCTGGTCTCAAAAAGCTGTTTGGACATGTGCTTTTTTCAGAATATGAAAAGTGGATTCAAAATGTGTCAGACTGTAAAAGTACTTATCACTTGCCAAAAAAAGAGTAGTAAGTGTGCTTTCAAATTGGCAAAGAAATTTCGTTTTCTGCCTAATTTAAAACCATGACTCTGTGTGCAAAGAGGAATTATAGGCAGAGATTTATTGCGTATTACTCTGGTAATTTTACAGTTGCATTAGATGGAAAGGGGGAGCAATTTTTTCTGCAGAAGCAGACTCTTAGCACACACCCAGCTGCTTATCCTGTGGAATCATGCATAGTATTCACAACCGAGTGGGGTTTGAGGTTGCAGTCAGTAATGCAAATACATTCAGCATCACTAAGGCTGGTTGCCCTTGCTGGAGTGTAGTCAGTCACCCAGGGTACACATGTTGCTGGTCTCAAAAAGCTGTTTGGACATGTGCTTTTTTCAGAATCTGAAAAGTGGATTCAAAATGTGTCAGACTGTAAAAGTTCTTATCACTTGCCAAAAAAAAGAGTAGTAAGTGTGCTTTCAAATTGGCAAAGAAATTTCGTTTTCTGCCTAATTTCAAACCATGACTCTGTGTGCAAAGAGGAATTATAGGCAGAGATGTATTGCGTATTACTCTGGTACTTTTACAGTTGCATTAGATGGAAAGGGGGAGCTATTTTTTCTGCAGAAGCAGACTCTTAGCACACACCCAGCTGCTTATCCTGTGGAATCATGCATAGTATTCACAACCGAGTGGGGTTTGAGGTTGCAGTCAGTAATGCAAATACTTTCAGCATCACTAAGGCTGGTTGCCCTTGCTGGAGTGTAGTCAGTCACCCAGGTTACACATGTTGCTGGTCTCAAAAAGCTGTTTGGACATGTGCTTTTTTCAGAATATGAAAAGTGGATTCAAAATGTGTCAGACTGTAAAAGTACTTATCACTTGCCAAAAAAAGAGTAGTAAGTGTGCTTTCCAATTGGCAAAGAAATTTCGTTTTCTGACTAATATCAAACCATGACTCTGTGTGCAAAGAGGAATTATAGACAGAGATTTATTGCGTATTACTCTGGTAATTTTACAGTTGCATTAGATGGAAAGGGGGAGCTATTTTTTCTGCAGAAGCAGACTCTTAGCACACACCCAGCTGCTTATCCTCTGGAATCATGCATAGTATTCACAACCGAGTGGGGTTTGAGGTTGCAGTCAGTAATGCAAATACATTCAGCATCACTAAGGCTGGTTGCCCTTGCTGGAGTGTAGTCAGTCACCCAGGTTACACATGTTTCTGGTCTCAAAAAGCTGTTTGGACATGTGCTTTTTTCAGAATCTGAAAAGTGGATTCAAAATGTGTCAGAATGTAAAAGTACTTATCACTTGCCAAAAAAAGAGTAGTAAGTGTGCTTTCAAATTGGCCAAGAAATTTCGTTTTCTGCCTAATTTCAAACCATGACTCTGTGTGCAAAGAGGAATTATAGGCAGAGATTTATTGCGTATTACTCTGGTACTTTTACAGTTGCATTAGATGGAAAGGGGGAGCTATTTTTTCTGCAGAAGCAGACTCTTAGAACACACCCAGCTGCTTATCCTGTGGAATCATGCATAGTATTCACAACCGAGTGGGGTTTGAGGTTGCAGTCAGTAATGCAAATACATTCAGCATCACTAAGGCTGGTTGCCCTTGCTGGAGTGTAGTCAGTCACCCAGGTTACACATGTTGCTGGTCTGAAAAAGCTGTTTGGACATGTGCTTTTTTCAGAATCTGAAAAGTGGATTCAAAATGTGTCAGACTGTAAAAGTACTTATCACTTGCCAAAAAAAGAGTAGTAAGTGTGCTTTCAAATTGGCAAAGAAATTTCGTTTTCTGCCTAATTTCAAACCATGACTCTGTGTGCAAAGAGGAATTATAGGCAGAGATTTATTGCGTATTACTCTGGTACTTTTACAGTTGCATTAGATGGAAAGGGGGAGCTATTTTTTCTGCAGAAGCAGACTCTTAGCACACACCCAGCTGCTTATCCTGTGGAATCATGCATAGTATTCACAACCGAGTGGGGTTTGAGGTTGCAGTCAGTAATGCAAATACATTCAGCATCACTAAGGCTGGTTGCCCTTGCTGGAGTGTAGTCAGTCACCCAGGTTACACATGTTGCTGGTCTCAAAAAGCTGTTTGGACATGTGCTTTTTTCAGAATATGAAAAGTGGATTCAAAATGTGTCAGACTGTAAAAGTACTTATCACTTGCCAAAAAAAGAGTAGTAAGTGTGCTTTCCAATTGGCAAAGAAATTTCGTTTTCTGACTAATATCAAACCATGACTCTGTGTGCAAAGAGGAATTATAGACAGAGATTTATTGCGTATTACTCTGGTACTTTTACAGTTGCATTAGATGGAAAGGGGGAGCTATTTTTTCTGCAGAAGCAGACTCTTAGCACACACCCAGCTGCTTATCCTCTAGGATCATGCATAGTATTCACAACCGAGTGGGGTTTGAGGTTGCAGTCAGTAATGCAAATACATTCAGCATCACTAAGGCTGGTTGCCCTTGCTGGAGTGTAGTCAGTCACCCAGGTTACACATGTTGCTGGTCTCAAAAAGCTGTTTGGACATGTGCTTTTTTCAGAATCTGAAAAGTGGATTCAAAATATGTCAGACTGTAAAAGTACTTATCACTTGCCAAAAAAAAGAGTAGTAAGTGTGCTTTCAAATTGGCAAAGAAATTTCGTTTTCTGCCTAATTTCAAACCATGACTCTGTGTGCAAAGAGGAATTATAGACAGAGAATTATTGCGTATTACTCTGGTAATTTTACAGTTGCATTAGATGGAAAGGGGGAGCAATTTTTTCTGCAGAAGCAGACTCTTAGCACACACCCAGCTGCTTATCCTGTGGAATCATGCATAGTATTCACAACCGAGTGGGGTTTGAGGTTGCAGTCAGTAATGCAAATACATTCAGCATCACTAAGGCTGGTTGCCCTTGCTGGAGTGTAGTCAGTCACCCAGGTTACACATGTTGCTGGTCTGAAAAAGCTGTTTGGACATGTGCTTTTTTCAGAATCTGAAAAGTGGATTCAAAATGTGTCAGACTGTAAAAGTTCTTATCACTTGCCAAAAAAAGAGTAGTAAGTGTGCTTTCAAATTGGCAAAGAAATTTCGTTTTCTGCCTAATTTCAAACCATGACTCTGTGTGCAAAGAGGAATTATAGACAGAGATTTATTGCGTATTACTCTGGTAATTTTACAGTTGCATTAGATGGAAAGGGGGAGCAATTTCTTCTGCAGAAGCAGACTCTTAGCACACACCCAGCTGCTTATCCTGTGGAATCATGCATAGTATTCACAACCGAGTGGGGTTTGAGGTTGCAGTCAGTAATGCAAATACATTCAGCATCACTAAGGCTGGTTGCCCTTGCTGGAGTGTAGTCAGTCACCCAGGTTACACATGTTGCTGGTCTCAAAAAGCTGTTTGGACATGTGCTTTTTTCAGAATATGAAAAGTGGATTCAAAATGTGTCAGACTGTAAAAGTACTTATCACTTGCCAAAAAAAGAGTAGTAAGTTTGCTTTCCAATTGGCAAAGAAATTTAGTTTTCTGCCTAATTTCAAACCATGACTCTGTGTGCAAAGAGGAATTATAGGCAGAGATTTATTGCGTATTACTCTGGTAATTTTACAGTTGCATTAGATGGAAAGGGGGAGCTATTTGTTCTGCAGAAGCAGACTCTTAGCACACACCCAGCTGCTTATCCTCTGGAATCATGCATAGTATTCACAACCGAGTGGGGTTTGAGGTTGCAGTCAGTAATGCAAATACATTCAGCATCACTAAGGCTGGTTGCCCTTGCTGGAGTGTAGTCAGTCACCCAGGTTACACATGTTGCTGGTCTCAAAAAGCTGTTTGGACATGTGCTTTTTTCAGAATATGAAAAGTGGATTCAAAATGTGTCAGACTGTAAAAGTACTTATCACTTGCCAAAAAAAGAGTAGTAAGTGTGCTTTCAAATTGGCAAAGAAATTTCGTTTTCTGCCTAATTTCAAACCATGACTCTGTGTGCAAAGAGGAATTATAGGCAGAGATTTATTGCGTATTACTCTGGTAATTTTACAGTTGCATTAGATGGAAAGGGGGAGCTATTTTTTCTGCAGAAGCAGACTCTTAGCACACACCCAGCTGCTTATCCTGTGAAATCATGCATAGTATTCACAACCGAGTGGGGTTTGAGGTTGCAGTCAGTAATGCAAATACATTCAGCATCACTAAGGCTGGTTGCCCTTGTTGGAGTGTAGTCAGTCACCCAGGTTACACATGTTGCTGGTCTCAAAAAGCTGTTTGGACATGTGCTTTTTTCAGAATATGAAAAGTGGATTCAAAATGTGTCAGACTGTAAAAGTACTTATCACTTGCCAAAAAAAGAGTAGTAAGTGTGCTTTCCAATTGGCAAAGAAATTTCGTTTTCTGACTAATATCAAACCATGACTCTGTGTGCAAAGAGGAATTATAGACAGAGATTTATTGCGTATTACTCTGGTAATTTTACAGTTGCATTAGATGGAAAGGGGGAGCAATTTTTTCTGCAGAAGCAGACTCTTAGCACACACCCTGCTGCTTATCCTGTGGAATCATGCATAGTATTCACAACCGAGTGGGGTTTGAGGTTGCAGTCAGTAATGCAAATACATTCAGCATCACTAAGGCTGGTTGCCCTTGCTGGAGTGTAGTCAGTCACCCAGGTTACACATGTTGCTGGTCTGAAAAAGCTGTTTGGACATGTGCTTTTTTCAGAATCTGAAAAGTGGATTCAAAATGTGTCAGACTGTAAAAGTACTTATCACTTGCCAAAAAAAGAGTAGTAAGTGTGCTTTCAAATTGGCAAAGAAATTTCGTTTTCTGCCTAATTTCAAACCATGACTCTGTGTGCAAAGAGGAATTATAGACAGAGATTTATTGCGTATTACTCTGGTAATTTTACAGTTGCATTAGATGGAAAGGGGGAGCAATTTCTTCTGCAGAAGCAGACTCTTAGCACACACCCAGCTGCTTATCCTGTGGAATCATGCATAGTATTCACAACCGAGTGGGGTTTGAGGTTGCAGTCAGTAATGCAAATACATTCAGCCTCACCAAGGCTGGTTGCCCTTGCTGGAGTGTAGTCAGTCACCCAGGTTACACATGTTGCTGGTCTCAAAAAGCTGTTTGGACATGTGCTTTTTTCAGAATCTGAAAAGTGGATTCAAAATATGTCAGACTGTAAAAGTTCTTATCACTTGCCAAAAAAAAGAGTAGTAAGTGTGCTTTCAAATTGGCAAAGAAATTTCGTTTTCTGCCTAATTTCAAACCATAACTCTGTGTGCAAAGAGGAATTATAGGCAGAGATTTATTGCGTATTACTCTGGTAATTTTACAGTTGCATTAGATGGAAAGGGGGAGCTATTTTTTCTGCAGAAGCAGACTCTTAGCACACACCCAGCTGCTTATCCTCTGGAATCATGCATAGTATTCACAACCGAGTGGGGTTTGAGGTTGCAGTCAGTAATGCAAATACATTCAGCATCACTAAGGCTGGTTGCCCTTGCTGGAGTGTAGTCAGTCACCCAGGTTACACATGTTTCTGGTCTCAAAAAGCTGTTTGGACATGTGCTTTTTTCAGAATCTGAAAAGTGGATTCAAAATGTGTCAGAATGAAAAAGTACTTATCACTTGCCAAAAAAAGAGTAGTAAGTGTGCTTTCAAATTGGCAAAGAAATTTCGTTTTCTGCCTAATTTCAAACCATGACTCTGTGTGCAAAGAGGAATTATAGGCAGAGATTTATTGCGTATTACTCTGGTACTTTTACAGTTTCATTAGATGGAAAGGGGGAGCTATTTTTTCTGCAGAAGCAGACTCTTAGCACACACCCAGCTGCTTATCCTGTGGAATCATGCATAGTATTCACAACCGAGTGGGGTTTGAGGTTGCAGTCAGTAATGCAAATACATTCAGCATCACTAAGGCTGGTTGCCCTTGCTGGAGTGTAGTCAGTCACCCAGGTTACACATGTTGCTGGTCTCAAAAAGCTGTTTGGACATGTGCTTTTTTCAGAATATGAAAAGTGGATTCAAAATGTGTCAGACTGTAAAAGTACTTATCACTTGCCAAAAAAAGAGTAGTAAGTGTGCTTTCAAATTGGCAAAGAAATTTCGTTTTCTGCCTAATTTCAAACCATGACTCTGTGTGCAAAGAGGAATTATAGGCAGAGATTTATTGCGTATTACTCTGGTAATTTTACAGTTGCATTAGATGGAAAGGGGGAGCAATTTTTTCTGCAGAAGCAGACTCTTAGCACACACCCAGCTGCTTATCCTGTGGAATCATGCATAGTATTCACAACCGAGTGGGGTTTGAGGTTGCAGTCAGTAATGCAAATACATTCAGCATCACTAAGGCTGGTTGCCCTTGCTGGAGTGTAGTCAGTCACCCAGGGTACACATGTTGCTGGTCTCAAAAAGCTGTTTGGACATGTGCTTTTTTCAGAATCTGAAAAGTGGATTCAAAATGTGTCAGACTGTAAAAGTTCTTATCACTTGCCAAAAAAAAGAGTAGTAAGTGTGCTTTCAAATTGGCAAAGAAATTTCGTTTTCTGCCTAATTTCAAACCATGACTCTGTGTGCAAAGAGGAATTATAGGCAGAGATGTATTGCGTATTACTCTGGTACTTTTACAGTTGCATTAGATGGAAAGGGGGAGCTATTTTTTCTGCAGAAGCAGACTCTTAGCACACACCCAGCTGCTTATCCTGTGGAATCATGCATAGTATTCACAACCGAGTGGGGTTTGAGGTTGCAGTCAGTAATGCAAATACATTCAGCATCACTAAGGCTGGTTGCCCTTGCTGGAGTGTAGTCAGTCACCCAGGTTACACATGTTGCTGGTCTCAAAAAGCTGTTTGGACATGTGCTTTTTTCAGAATCTGAAAAGTGGATTCAAAATGTGTCAGACTGTAAAAGTACTTATCACTTGCCAAAAAAAGAGTAGTAAGTGTGCTTTCCAATTGGCAAAGAAATTTCGTTTTCTGACTAATATCAAACCATGACTCTGTGTGCAAAGAGGAATTATAGACAGAGATTTATTGCGTATTACTCTGGTACTTTTACAGTTGCATTAGATGGAAAGGGGGAGCTATTTTTTCTGCAGAAGCAGACTCTTAGCACACACCCAGCTGCTTATCCTGTGGAATCATGCATAGTATTCACAACCGAGTGGGGTTTGAGGTTGCAGTCAGTAATGCAAATACATTCAGCATCACTAAGGCTGGTTGCCCTTGCTGGAGTGTAGTCAGTCACCCAGGTTACACA
Organism: Triturus cristatus; assembly: GCF_964204655.1. NCBI lineage: Eukaryota > Metazoa > Chordata > Amphibia > Caudata > Salamandridae > Triturus > Triturus cristatus. The sequence continues at coordinate 136,568,561 of NC_140591.1, read as the reverse complement.
TGTTGCTGGTCTCAAAAAGCTGTTTGGACATGTGCTTTTTTCAGAATCTGAAAAGTGGATTCAAAATGTGTCAGACTGTAAAAGTACTTATCACTTGCCAAAAAAAAGAGTAGTAAGTGTGCTTTCAAATTGGCAAAGAAATTTCGTTTTCTGCCTAATTTCAAACCATGACTCTGTGTGCAAAGAGGAATTATAGACAGAGATTTATTGCGTATTACTCTGGTAATTTTACAGTTGCATTAGATGGAAAGGGGGAGCAATTTTTTCTGCAGAAGCAGACTCTTAGCACACACCCAGCTGCTTATCCTGTGGAATCATGCATAGTATTCACAACCGAGTGGGGTTTGAGGTTGCAGTCAGTAATGCAAATACATTCAGCATCACTAAGGCTGGTTGCCCTTGCTGGAGTGTAGTCAGTCACCCAGGTTACACATGTTGCTGGTCTGAAAAAGCTGTTTGGACATGTGCTTTTTTCAGAATCTGAAAAGTGGATTCAAAATGTGTCAGACTGTAAAAGTACTTATCACTTGCCAAAAAAAGAGTAGTAAGTGTGCTTTCAAATTGGCAAAGAAATTTCGTTTTCTGCCTAATTTCAAACCATGACTCTGTGTGCAAAGAGGAATTATAGACAGAGATTTATTGTGTATTACTCTGGTAATTTTACAGTTGCATTAGATGGAAAGGGGGAGCAATTTCTTCTGCAGAAGCAGACTCTTAGCACACACCCAGCTGCTTATCCTGTGGAATCATGCATAGTATTCACAACCGAGTGGGGTTTGAGGTTGCAGTCAGTAATGCAAATACATTCAGCATCACTAAGGCTGGTTGCCCTTGCTGGAGTGTAGTCAGTCACCCAGGTTACACATGTTGCTGGTCTCAAAAAGCTGTTTGGACATGTGCTTTTTTCAGAATATGAAAAGTGGATTCAAAATGTGTCAGACTGTAAAAGTACTTATCACTTGCCAAAAAAAGAGTAGTAAGTGTGCTTTCAAATTGGCAAAGAAATTTCGTTTTCTGCCTAATTTCAAACCATGACTCTGTGTGCAAAGAGGAATTATAGACAGAGATTTATTGCGTATTACTCTGGTAATTTTACAGTTGCATTAGATGGAAAGGGGGAGCAATTTTTTCTGCAGAAGCAGACTCTTAGCACACACCCAGCTGCTTATCCTGTGGAATCATGCATAGTATTCACAACCGAGTGGGGTTTGAGGTTGCAGTCAGTAATGCAAATACATTCAGCATCACTAAGGCTGGTTGCCCTTGCTGGAGTGTAGTCAGTCACCCAGGTTACACATGTTGCTGGTCTCAAAAAGCTGTTTGGACATGTGCTTTTTTCAGAATATGAAAAGTGGATTCAAAATGTGTCAGACTGTAAAAGTACTTATCACTTGCCAAAAAAAGAGTAGTAAGTGTGCTTTCCAATTGGCAAAGAAATTTCGTTTTCTGACTAATATCAAACCATGACTCTGTGTGCAAAGAGGAATTATAGACAGAGATTTATTGCGTATTACTATGGTACTTTTACAGTTGCATTAGATGGAAAGGGGGAGCTATTTTTTCTGCAGAAGCAGACTCTTAGCACACACCCAGCTGCTTATCCTCTAGGATCATGCATAGTATTCACAACCGAGTGGGGTTTGAGGTTGCAGTCAGTAATGCAAATACATTCAGCATCACTAAGGCTGGTTGCCCTTGCTGGAGTGTAGTCAGTCACCCAGGTTACACATGTTGCTGGTCTCAAAAAGCTGTTTGGACATGTGCTTTTTTCAGAATATGAAAAGTGGATTCAAAATGTGTCAGACTGTAAAAGTACTTATCACTTGCCAAAAAAAGAGTAGTAAGTGTGCTTTCAAATTGGCAAAGAAATTTCGTTTTCTGACTAATTTCAAACCATGACTCTGTGTGCAAAGAGGAATTATAGGCAGAGATTTATTGCGTATTACTCTGGTAATTTTACAGTTGCATTAGATGGAAAGGGGGAGCTATTTTTTCTGCAGAAGCAGACTCTTAGCACACACCCAGCTGCTTACCCTGTGGAATCATGCATAGTATTCACAACCGAGTGGGGTTTGAGGTTGCAGTCAGTAATGCAAATACATTCAGCATCACTAAGGCTGGTTGCCCTTGCTGGAGTGTAGTCAGTCACCCAGGTTACACATGTTGCTGGTCTCAAAAAGCTGTTTGGACATGTGCTTTTTTCAGAATATGAAAAGTGGATTCAAAATGTGTCAGACTGTAAAAGTTCTTATCACTTGCCAAAAAAAGAGTAGTAAGTGTGCTTTCAAATTGGCAAAGAAATTTCGTTTTCTGACTAATATCAAACCATGACTCTGTGTGCAAAGAGGAATTATAGACAGAGATTTATTGCGTATTACTCTGGTACTTTTACAGTTGCATTAGATGGAAAGGGGGAGCTATTCTTTCTGCAGAAGCAGACTCTTAGCACACACCCAGCTGCTTATCCTGTGGAATCATGCATAGTATTCACAACCGAGTGGGGTTTGAGGTTGCAGTCAGTAATGCAAATACATTCAGCATCACTAAGGCTGGTTGCCCTTGCTGGAGTGTAGTCAGTCACCCAGGTTACACATGTTGCTGGTCTCAAAAAGCTGTTTGGACATGTGCTTTTTTCAGAATCTGAAAAGTGGATTCAAAATATGTCAGACTGTAAAAGTACTTATCACTTGCCAAAAAAAAGAGTAGTATGTGTGCTTTCAAATTGGCAAAGAAATTTCGTTTTCTGCCTAATTTCAAACCATGACTCTGTGTGCAAAGAGGAATTATAGACAGAGATTTATTGCGTATTACTCTGGTAATTTTACAGTTGCATTAGATGGAAAGGGGGAGCAATTTTTTCTGCAGAAGCAGACTCTTAGCACACACCCTGCTGCTTATCCTGTGGAATCATGCATAGTATTCACAACCGAGTGGGGTTTGAGGTTGCAGTCAGTAATGCAAATACATTCAGCATCACTAAGGCTGGTTGCCCTTGCTGGAGTGTAGTCAGTCACCCAGGTTACACATGTTGCTGGTCTCAAAAAGCTGTTTGGACATGTGCTTTTTTCAGAATCTGAAAAGTGGATTCAAAATATGTCAGACTGTAAAAGTACTTATCACTTGCCAAAAAAAAGAGTAGTAAGTGTGCTTTCAAATTGGCAACGAAATTTCGTTTTCTGCCTAATTTCAAACCATGACTCTGTGTGCAAAGAGGAATTATAGACAGAGATTTATTGCGTATTACTCTGGTAATTTTACAGTTGCATTAGATGGAAAGGGGGAGCAATTTTTTCTGCAGAAGCAGACTCTTAGCACACACCCAGCTGCTTATCCTGTGGAATCATGCATAGTATTCACAACCGAGTGGGGTTTGAGGTTGCAGTCAGTAATGCAAATACATTCAGCATCACTAAGGCTGGTTGCCCTTGCTGGAGTGTAGTCAGTCACCCAGGTTACACATGTTGCTGGTCTGAAAAAGCTGTTTCGACATGTGCTTTTTTCAGAATCTGAAAAGTGGATTCAAAATGTGTCAGACTGTAAAAGTACTTATCACTTGCCAAAAAAAGAGTAGTAAGTGTGCTTTCAAATTGGCAAAGAAATTTCGTTTTCTGCCTAATTTCAAACCATGACTCTGTGTGCAAAGAGGAATTATAGACAGAGATTTATTGCGTATTACTCTGGTAATTTTACAGTTGCATTAGATGGAAAGGGGGAGCTATTTTTTCTGCAGAAGCAGACTCTTAGCACACACCCAGCTGCTTATCCTCTGGAATCATGCATAGTATTCACAACCGAGTGGGGTTTGAGGTTGCAGTCAGTAATGCAAATACATTCAGCATCACTAAGGCTGGTTGCCCTTGCTGGAGTGTAGTCAGTCACCCAGGTTACACATGTTTCTGGTCTCAAAAAGCTGTTTGGACATGTGCTTTTTTCAGAATCTGAAAAGTGGATTCAAAATGTGTCAGAATGTAAAAGTACTTATCACTTGCCAAAAAAAGAGTAGTAAGTGTGCTTTCAAATTGGCCAAGAAATTTCGTTTTCTGCCTAATTTCAAACCATGACTCTGTGTGCAAAGAGGAATTATAGGCAGAGATTTATTGCGTATTACTCTGGTACTTTTACAGTTTCATTAGATGGAAAGTGGGAGCTATTTTTTCTGCAGAAGCAGACTCTTAGAACACACCCAGCTGCTTATCCTGTGGAATCATGCATAGTATTCACAACCGAGTGGGGTTTGAGGTTGCAGTCAGTAATGCAAATACATTCAGCATCTCTAAGGCTGGTTGCCCTTGCTGGAGTGTAGTCAGTCACCCAGGTTACACATGTTGCTGGTCTCAAAAAGCTGTTTGGACATGTGCTTTTTTCAGCATATGAAAAGTGGATTCAAAATGTGTCAGACTGTAAAAGTACTTATCACTTGCCAAAAAAAGAGTAGTAAGTGTGCTTTACAATTGGCAAAGAAATTTCGTTTTCTGCCTAATTTCAAACCATGACTCTGTGTGCAAAGAGGAATTATAGGCAGAGATTTATTGCGTATTACTCTGGTAATTTTACAGTTGCATTAGATGAAAAGGGGAAGCTATTTTTTCTGCAGAAGCAGACTCTTAGCACACACCCAGCTGCTTATCCTCTGGAATCATGCATAGTATTCACAACCGAGTGGGGTTTGAGGTTGCAGTCAGTAATGCAAATACATTCAGCATCACTAAGGCTGGTTGCCCTTGCTGGAGTGTAGTCAGTCACCCAGGTTACACATGTTGCTGGTCTCAAAAAGCTGTTTGGACATGTGCTTTTTTCAGAATCTGAAAAGTGGATTCAAAATGTGTCAGACTGTAAAAGTTCTTATCACTTGCCAAAAAAAAGAGTAGTAAGTGTGCTTTCAAATTGGCAAAGAAATTTCGTTTTCTGCCTAATTTCAAACCATGACTCTGTGTGCAAAGAGGAATTATAGGCAGAGATTTATTGCGTATTACTCTGGTAATTTTACAGTTGCATTAGATGGAAAGGGGGAGCTATTTTTTCTGCAGAAGCAGACTCTTAGTACACACCCAGCTGCTTATCCTCTGGAATCATGCATAGTATTCACAACCGAGTGGGGTTTGAGGTTGCAGTCAGTAATGCAAATACATTCAGCATCACTAAGGCTGGTTGCCCTTGCTGGAGTGTAGTCAGTCACCCAGGTTACACATGTTGCTGGTCTCAAAAAGCTGTTTGGACATGTGCTTTTTTCAGAATATGAAAAGTGGATTCAAAATGTGTCAGACTGTAAAAGTACTTATCACTTGCCAAAAAAAGAGTAGTAAGTTTGCTTTCCAATTGGCAAAGAAATTTCGTTTTCTGCCTAATTTCAAACCATGACTCTGTGTGCAAAGAGGAATTATAGGCAGAGATTTATTGCGTATTACTCTGGTAATTTTACAGTTGCATTAGATGGAAAGGGGGAGCTATTTGTTTTGCAGAAGCAGACTCTTAGCACACACCCAGCTGCTTATCCTCTGGAATCATGCATAGTATTCACAACCGAGTGGGGTTTGAGGTTGCAGTCAGTAATGCAATTACATTCAGCATCACTAAGGCTGGTTGCCCTTGCTGGAGTGTAGTCAGTCACCCAGGTTACACATGTTGCTGGTCTCAAAAAGCTGTTTGGACATGTGCTTTTTTCAGAATATGAAAAGTGGATTCAAAATGTGTCAGACTGTAAAAGTACTTATCACTTGCCAAAAAAAGAGTAGTAAGTGTGCTTTCAAATTGGCAAAGAAATTTCGTTTTCTGCCTAATTTCAAACCATGACTCTGTGTGCAAAGAGGAATTATAGGCAGAGATTTATTGCGTATTACTCTGGTAATTTTACAGTTGCATTAGATGGAAAGGGGGAGCTATTTTTTCTGCAGAAGCAGACTCTTAGCACACACCCAGCTGCTTATCCTGTGAAATCATGCATAGTATTCACAACCGAGTGGGGTTTGAGGTTGCAGTCAGTAATGCAAATACATTCAGCATCACTAAGGCTGGTTGCCCTTGCTGGAGTGTAGTCAGTCACCCAGGTTACACATGTTGCTGGTCTCAAAAAGCTGTTTGGACATGTGCTTTTTTCAGAATATGAAAAGTGGATTCAAAATGTGTCAGACTGTAAAAGTACTTATCACTTGCCAAAAAAAGAGTAGTAAGTGTGCTTTCCAATTGGCAAAGAAATTTCGTTTTCTGACTAATATCAAACCATGACTCTGTGTGCAAAGAGGAATTATAGACAGAGATTTATTGCGTATTACTCTGGTAATTTTACAGTTGCACTAGATGGAAAGGGGGAGCAATTTTTTCTGCAGAAGCAGACTCTTAGCACACACCCTGCTGCTTATCCTGTGGAATCATGCATAGTATTCACAACCGAGTGGGGTTTGAGGTTGCAGTCAGTAATGCAAATACATTCAGCATCACTAAGGCTGGTTGCCCTTGCTGGAGTGTAGTCAGTCACCCAGGTTACACATGTTGCTGGTCTGAAAAAGCTGTTTGGACATGTGCTTTTTTCAGAATCTGAAAAGTGGATTCAAAATGTGTCAGACTGTAAAAGTACTTATCACTTGCCAAAAAAAGAGTAGTAAGTGTGCTTTCAAATTGGCAAAGAAATTTCGTTTTCTGCCTAATTTCAAACCATGACTCTGTGTGCAAAGAGGAATTATAGACAGAGATTTATTGCGTATTACTCTGGTAATTTTACAGTTGCATTAGATGGAAAGGGGGAGCAATTTCTTCTGCAGAAGCAGACTCTTAGCACACACCCAGCTGCTTATCCTGTGGAATCATGCATAGTATTCACAACCGAGTGGGGTTTGAGGTTGCAGTCAGTAATGCAAATACATTCAGCCTCACCAAGGCTGGTTGCCCTTGCTGGAGTGTAGTCAGTCACCCAGGTTACACATGTTGCTGGTCTCAAAAAGCTGTTTGGACATGTGCTTTTTTCAGAATCTGAAAAGTGGATTCAAAATATGTCAGACTGTAAAAGTTCTTATCACTTGCCAAAAAAAAGAGTAGTAAGTGTGCTTTCAAATTGGCAAAGAAATTTCGTTTTCTGCCTAATTTCAAACCATAACTCTGTGTGCAAAGAGGAATTATAGGCAGAGATTTATTGCGTATTACTCTGGTAATTTTACAGTTGCATTAGATGGAAAGGGGGAGCTATTTTTTCTGCAGAAGCAGACTCTTAGCACACACCCAGCTGCTTATCCTCTGGAATCATGCATAGTATTCACAACCGAGTGGGGTTTGAGGTTGCAGTCAGTAATGCAAATACATTCAGCATCACTAAGGCTGGTTGCCCTTGCTGGAGTGTAGTCAGTCACCCAGGTTACACATGTTTCTGGTCTCAAAAAGCTGTTTGGACATGTGCTTTTTTCAGAATCTGAAAAGTGGATTCAAAATGTGTCAGAATGTAAAAGTACTTATCACTTGCCAAAAAAAGAGTAGTAAGTGTGCTTTCAAATTGGCAAAGAAATTTCGTTTTCTGCCTAATTTCAAACCATGACTCTGTGTGCAAAGAGGAATTATAGGCAGAGATTTATTGCGTATTACTCTGGTACTTTTACAGTTTCATTAGATGGAAAGGGGGAGCTATTTTTTCTGCAGAAGCAGACTCTTAGCACACACCCAGCTGCTTATCCTGTGGAATCATGCATAGTATTCACAACCGAGTGGGGTTTGAGGTTGCAGTCAGTAATGCAAATACATTCAGCATCACTAAGGCTGGTTGCCCTTGCTGGAGTGTAGTCAGTCACCCAGGTTACACATGTTGCTGGTCTCAAAAAGCTGTTTGGACATGTGCTTTTTTCAGAATATGAAAAGTGGATTCAAAATGTGTCAGACTGTAAAAGTACTTATCACTTGCCAAAAAAAGAGTAGTAAGTGTGCTTTCAAATTGGCAAAGAAATTTCGTTTTCTGCCTAATTTCAAACCATGACTCTGTGTGCAAAGAGGAATTATAGGCAGAGATTTATTGCGTATTACTCTGGTAATTTTACAGTTGCATTAGATGGAAAGGGGGAGCAATTTTTTCTGCAGAAGCAGACTCTTAGCACACACCCAGCTGCTTATCCTGTGGAATCATGCATAGTATTCACAACCGAGTGGGGTTTGAGGTTGCAGTCAGTAATGCAAATACATTCAGCATCACTAAGGCTGGTTGCCCTTGCTGGAGTGTAGTCAGTCACCCAGGGTACACATGTTGCTGGTCTCAAAAAGCTGTTTGGACATGTGCTTTTTTCAGAATCTGAAAAGTGGATTCAAAATGTGTCAGACTGTAAAAGTTCTTATCACTTGCCAAAAAAAAGAGTAGTAAGTGTGCTTTCAAATTGGCAAAGAAATTTCGTTTTCTGCCTAATTTCAAACCATGACTCTGTGTGCAAAGAGGAATTATAGGCAGAGATGTATTGCGTATTACTCTGGTACTTTTACAGTTGCATTAGATGGAAAGGGGGAGCTATTTTTTCTGCAGAAGCAGACTCTTAGCACACACCCAGCTTCTTATCCTGTGGAATCATGCATAGTATTCACAACCGAGTGGGGTTTGAGGTTGCAGTCAGTAATGCAAATACATTCAGCATCACTAAGGCTGGTTGCCCTTGCTGGAGTGTAGTCAGTCACCCAGGTTACACATGTTGCTGGTCTCAAAAAGCTGTTTGGACATGTGCTTTTTTCAGAATCTGAAAAGTGGATTCAAAATGTGTCAGACTGTAAAAGTACTTATCACTTGCCAAAAAAAGAGTAGTAAGTGTGCTTTCCAATTGGCAAAGAAATTTCGTTTTCTGACTAATATCAAACCATGACTCTGTGTGCAAAGAGGAATTATAGACAGAGATTTATTGCGTATTACTCTGGTACTTTTACAGTTGCATTAGATGGAAAGGGGGAGCTATTTTTTCTGCAGAAGCAGACTCTTAGCACACACCCAGCTGCTTATCCTGTGGAATCATGCATAGTATTCACAACCGAGTGGGGTTTGAGGTTGCAGTCAGTAATGCAAATACATTCAGCATCACTAAGGCTGGTTGCCCTTGCTGGAGTGTAGTCAGTCACCCAGGTTACACATGTTGCTGGTCTCAAAAAGCTGTTTGGACATGTGCTTTTTTCAGAATCTGAAAAGTGGATTCAAAATGTGTCAGACTGTAAAAGTACTTATCACTTGCCAAAAAAAAGAGTAGTAAGTGTGCTTTCAAATTGGCAAAGAAATTTCGTTTTCTGCCTAATTTCAAACCATGACTCTGTGTGCAAAGAGGAATTATAGACAGAGATTTATTGCGTATTACTCTGGTAATTTTACAGTTGCATTAGATGGAAAGGGGGAGCAATTTTTTCTGCAGAAGCAGACTCTTAGCACACACCCAGCTGCTTATCCTGTGGAATCATGCATAGTATTCACAACCGAGTGGGGTTTGAGGTTGCAGCCAGTAATGCAAATACATTCAGCATCACTAAGGCTGGTTGCCCTTGCTGGAGTGTAGTCAGTCACCCAGGTTACACATGTTGTTGGTCTGAAAAAGCTGTTTGGACATGTGCTTTTTTCAGAATCTGAAAAGTGGATTCAAAATGTGTCAGACTGTAAAAGTACTTATCACTTGCCAAAAAAAGAGTAGTAAGTGTGCTTTCAAATTGGCAAAGAAATTTCGTTTTCTGCCTAATTTCAAACCATGACTCTGTGTGCAAAGAGGAATTATAGACAGAGATTTATTGTGTATTACTCTGGTAATTTTACAGTTGCATTAGATGGAAAGGGGGAGCAATTTCTTCTGCAGAAGCAGACTCTTAGCACACACCCAGCTGCTTATCCTGTGGAATCATGCATAGTATTCACAACCGAGTGGGGTTTGAGGTTGCAGTCAGTAATGCAAATACATTCAGCATCACTAAGGCTGGTTGCCCTTGCTGGAGTGTAGTCAGTCACCCAGGTTACACATGTTGCTGGTCTCAAAAAGCTGTTTGGACATGTGCTTTTTTCAGAATATGAAAAGTGGATTCAAAATGTGTCAGACTGTAAAAGTACTTATCACTTGCCAAAAAAAAGAGTAGTAAGTGTGCTTTCAAATTGGCAAAGAAATTTCGTTTTCTGCCTAATTTCAAACCATGACTCTGTGTGCAAAGAGGAATTATAGACAGAGATTTATTGCGTATTACTCTGGTAATTTTACAGTTGCATTAGATGGAAAGGGGGAGCAATTTTTTCTGCAGAAGCAGACTCTTAGCACACACCCAGCTGCTTATCCTGTGGAATCATGCATAGTATTCACAACCGAGTGGGGTTTGAGGTTGCAGTCAGTAATGCAAATACATTCAGCATCACTAAGGCTGGTTGCCCTTGCTGGAGTGTAGTCAGTCACCCAGGTTACACATGTTGCTGGTCTCAAAAAGCTGTTTGGACATGTGCTTTTTTCAGAATATGAAAAGTGGATTCAAAATGTGTCAGACTGTAAAAGTACTTATCACTTGCCAAAAAAAGAGTAGTAAGTGTGCTTTCCAATTGGCAAAGAAATTTCGTTTTCTGACTAATATCAAACCATGACTCTGTGTGCAAAGAGGAATTATAGACAGAGATTTATTGCGTATTACTATGGTACTTTTACAGTTGCATTAGATGGAAAGGGGGAGCTATTTTTTCTGCAGAAGCAGACTCTTAGCACACACCCAGCTGCTTATCCTCTAGGATCATGCATAGTATTCACAACCGAGTGGGGTTTGAGGTTGCAGTCAGTAATGCAAATACATTCAGCATCACTAAGGCTGGTTGCCCTTGCTGGAGTGTAGTCAGTCACCCAGGTTACACATGTTGCTGGTCTCAAAAAGCTGTTTGGACATGTGCTTTTTTCAGAATATGAAAAGTGGATTCAAAATGTGTCAGACTGTAAAAGTACTTATCACTTGCCAAAAAAAGAGTAGTAAGTGTGCTTTCAAATTGGCAAAGAAATTTCGTTTTCTGACTAATTTCAAACCATGACTCTGTGTGCAAAGAGGAATTATAGGCAGAGATTTATTGCGTATTACTCTGGTAATTTTACAGTTGCATTAGATGGAAAGGGGGAGCTATTTTTTCTGCAGAAGCAGACTCTTAGCACACACCCAGCTGCTTACCCTGTGGAATCATGCATAGTATTCACAACCGAGTGGGGTTTGAGGTTGCAGTCAGTAATGCAAATACATTCAGCATCACTAAGGCTGGTTGCCCTTGCTGGAGTGTAGTCAGTCACCCAGGTTACACATGTTGCTGGTCTCAAAAAGCTGTTTGGACATGTGCTTTTTTCAGAATATGAAAAGTGGATTCAAAATGTGTCAGACTGTAAAAGTTCTTATCACTTGCCAAAAAAAGAGTAGTAAGTGTGCTTTCAAATTGGCAAAGAAATTTCGTTTTCTGACTAATATCAAACCATGACTCTGTGTGCAAAGAGGAATTATAGACAGAGATTTATTGCGTATTACTCTGGTACTTTTACAGTTGCATTAGATGGAAAGGGGGAGCTATTTTTTCTGCAGAAGCAGACTCTTAGCACACACCCAGCTGCTTATCCTGTGGAATCATGCATAGTATTCACAACCGAGTGGGGTTTGAGGTTGCAGTCAGTAATGCAAATACATTCAGCATCACTAAGGCTGGTTGCCCTTGCTGGAGTGTAGTCAGTCACCCAGGTTACACATGTTGCTGGTCTCAAAAAGCTGTTTGGACATGTGCTTTTTTCAGAATCTGAAAAGTGGATTCAAAATATGTCAGACTGTAAAAGTACTTATCACTTGCCAAAAAAAAGAGTAGTATGTGTGCTTTCAAATTGGCAAAGAAATTTCGTTTTCTGCCTAATTTCAAACCATGACTCTGTGTGCAAAGAGGAATTATAGACAGAGATTTATTGCGTATTACTCTGGTAATTTTACAGTTGCATTAGATGGAAAGGGGGAGCAATTTTGTCTGCAGAAGCAGACTCTTAGCACACACCCTGCTGCTTATCCTGTGGAATCATGCATAGTATTCACAACCGAGTGGGGTTTGAGGTTGCAGTCAGTAATGCAAATACATTCAGCATCACTAAGGCTGGTTGCCCTTGCTGGAGTGTAGTCAGTCACCCAGGTTACACATGTTGCTGGTCTCAAAAAGCTGTTTGGACATGTGCTTTTTTCAAAATCTGAAAAGTGGATTCAAAATATGTCAGACTGTAAAAGTACTTATCACTTGCCAAAAAAAAGAGTAGTAAGTGTGCTTTCAAATTGGCAACGAAATTTCGTTTTCTGCCTAATTTCAAACCATGACTCTGTGTGCAAAGAGGAATTATAGACAGAGATTTATTGCGTATTACTCTGGTAATTTTACAGTTGCATTAGATGGAAAGGGGGAGCAATTTTTTCTGCAGAAGCAGACTCTTAGCACACACCCAGCTGCTTATCCTGTGGAATCATGCATAGTATTCACAACCGAGTGGGGTTTGAGGTTGCAGTCAGTAATGCAAATACATTCAGCATCACTAAGGCTGGTTGCCCTTGCTGGAGTGTAGTCAGTCACCCAGGTTACACATGTTGCTGGTCTGAAAAAGCTGTTTGGACATGTGCTTTTTTCAGAATCTGAAAAGTGGATTCAAAATGTGTCAGACTGTAAAAGTACTTATCACTTGCCAAAAAAAGAGTAGTAAGTGTGCTTTCAAATTGGCAAAGAAATTTCGTTTTCTGCCTAATTTCAAACCATGACTCTGTGTGCAAAGAGGAATTATAGACAGAGATTTATTGCGTATTACTCTGGTAATTTTACAGTTGCATTAGATGGAAAGGGGGAGCTATTTTTTCTGCAGAAGCAGACTCTTAGCACACACCCAGCTGCTTATCCTCTGGAATCATGCATAGTATTCACAACCGAGTGGGGTTTGAGGTTGCAGTCAGTAATGCAAATACATTCAGCATCACTAAGGCTGGTTGCCCTTGCTGGAGTGTAGTCAGTCACCCAGGTTACACATGTTTCTGGTCTCAAAAAGCTGTTTGGACATGTGCTTTTTTCAGAATCTGAAAAGTGGATTCAAAATGTGTCAGAATGTAAAAGTACTTATCACTTGCCAAAAAAAGAGTAGTAAGTGTGCTTTCAAATTGGCCAAGAAATTTCGTTTTCTGCCTAATTTCAAACCATGACTCTGTGTGCAAAGAGGAATTATAGGCAGAGATTTATTGCGTATTACTCTGGTACTTTTACAGTTTCATTAGATGGAAAGTGGGAGCTATTTTTTCTGCAGAAGCAGACTCTTAGAACACACCCAGCTGCTTATCCTGTGGAATCATGCATAGTATTCACAACCGAGTGGGGTTTGAGGTTGCAGTCAGTAATGCAAATACATTCAGCATCACTAAGGCTGGTTGCCCTTGCTGGAGTGTAGTCAGTCACCCAGGTTACACATGTTGCTGGTCTCAAAAAGCTGTTTGGACATGTGCTTTTTTCAGAATATGAAAAGTGGATTCAAAATGTGTCAGACTGTAAAAGTACTTATCACTTGCCAAAAAAAGAGTAGTAAGTGTGCTTTACAATTGGCAAAGAAATTTCGTTTTCTGCCTAATTTCAAACCATGACTCTGTGTGCAAAGAGGAATTATAGGCAGAGATTTATTGCGTATTACTCTGGTAATTTTACAGTTGCATTAGATGAAAAGGGGAAGCTATTTTTTCTGCAGAAGCAGACTCTTAGCACACACCCAGCTGCTTATCCTCTGGAATCATGCATAGTATTCACAACCGAGTGGGGTTTGAGGTTGCAGTCAGTAATGCAAATACATTCAGCATCACTAAGGCTGGTTGCCCTTGCTGGAGTGTAGTCAGTCACCCAGGTTACACATGTTGCTGGTCTCAAAAAGCTGTTTGGACATGTGCTTTTTTCAGAATCTGAAAAGTGGATTCAAAATGTGTCAGACTGTAAAAGTTCTTATCACTTGCCAAAAAAAAGAGTAGTAAGTGTGCTTTCAAATTGGCAAAGAAATTTCGTTTTCTGCCTAATTTCAAACCATGACTCTGTGTGCAAAGAGGAATTATAGGCAGAGATTTATTGCGTATTACTCTGGTACTTTTACAGTTGCATTAGATGGAAAGGGGGAGCTATTTTTTCTGCCGAAGCAGACTCTTAGCACACACCCAGCTGCTTATCCTGTGAAATCATGCATAGTATTCACAACCGAGTGGGGTTTGAGGTTGTAGTCAGTAATGCAAATACATTCAGCATCACTAAGGCTGGTTGCCCTTGCTGGAGTGTAGTCAGTCACCCAGGTTACACATGTTGCTGGTCTCAAAAAGCTGTTTGGACATGTGCTTTTTTCAGAATCTGAAAAGTGGATTCAAAATATGTCAGACTGTAAAAGTACTTATCACTTGCCAAAAAAAAGAGTAGTAAGTGTGCTTTCAAATTGGCAAAGAAATTTCGTTTTCTGCCTAATTTCAAACCATGACTCTGTGTGCAAAGAGGAATTATAGACAGAGAATTATTGCGTATTACTCTGGTAATTTTACAGTTGCATTAGATGGAAAGGGGGAGCAATTTTTTCTGCAGAAGCAGACTCTTAGCACACACCCAGCTGCTTATCCTGTGGAATCATGCATAGTATTCACAACCGAGTGGGGTTTGAGGTTGCAGTCAGTAATGCAAATACATTCAGCATCACTAAGGCTGGTTGCCCTTGCTGGAGTGTAGTCAGTCACCCAGGTTACACATGTTGCTGGTCTGAAAAAGCTGTTTGGACATGTGCTTTTTTCAGAATCTGAAAAGTGGATTCAAAATGTGTCAGACTGTAAAAGTTCTTATCACTTGCCAAAAAAAGAGTAGTAAGTGTGTTTTCAAATTGGCAAAGAAATTTCGTTTTCTGCCTAATTTCAAACCATGACTCTGTGTGCAAAGAGGAATTATAGACAGAGATTTATTGCGTATTACTCTGGTAATTTTACAGTTGCATTAGATGGAAAGGGGGAGCAATTTCTTCTGCAGAAGCAGACTCTTAGCACACACCCAGCTGCTTATCCTGTGGAATCATGCATAGTATTCACAACCGAGTGGGGTTTGAGGTTGCAGTCAGTAATGCAAATACATTCAGCATCACTAAGGCTGGTTGCCCTTGCTGGAGTGTAGTCAGTCACCCAGGTTACACATGTTGCTGGTCTCAAAAAGCTGTTTGGACATGTGCTTTTTTCAGAATCTGAAAAGTGGATTCAAAATGTGTCAGACTGTAAAAGTTCTTATCACTTGCCAAAAAAAAGAGTAGTAAGTGTGCTTTCAAATTTGCAAAGAAATTTCGTTTTCTGCCTAATTTCAAACCATAACTCTGTGTGCAAAGAGGAATTATAGGCAGAGATTTATTGCGTATTACTCTGGTAATTTTACAGTTGCATTAGATGGAAAGGGGGAGCTATTTTTTCTGCAGAAGCAGACTCTTAGCACACACCCAGCTGCTTATCCTCTGGAATCATGCATAGTATTCACAACCGAGTGGGGTTTGAGGTTGCAGTCAGTAATGCAAATACATTCAGCATCACTAAGGCTGGTTGCCCTTGCTGGAGTGTAGTCAGTCACCCAGGTTACACATGTTGCTGGTCTCAAAAAGCTGTTTGGACATGTGCTTTTTTCAGAATATGAAAAGTGGATTCAAAATGTGTCAGACTGTAAAAGTACTTATCACTTGCCAAAAAAAGAGTAGTAAGTTTGCTTTCCAATTGGCAAAGAAATTTCATTTTCTGCTTAATTTCAAACCATGACTCTGTGTGCAAAGAGGAATTATAGGCAGAGATTTATTGCTTATTACTCTGGTAATTTTACAGTTGCATTAGATGGAAAGGGGGAGCTATTTGTTCTGCAGAAGCAGACTCTTAGCACACACCCAGCTGCTTATCCTCTGGAATCATGCATAGTATTCACAACCGAGTGGGGTTTGAGGTTGCAGTCAGTAATGCAAATACATTCAGCATCACTAAGGCTGGTTGCCCTTGCTGGAGTGTAGTCAGTCACCCAGGTTACACATGTTGCTGGTCTCAAAAAGCTGTTTGGACATGTGCTTTTTTCAGAATATGAAAAGTGGATTCAAAATGTGTCAGACTGTAAAAGTACTTATCACTTGCCAAAAAAAGAGTAGTAAGTGTGCTTTCAAATTGGCAAAGAAATTTCGTTTTCTGCCTAATTTCAAACCATGACTCTGTGTGCAAAGAGGAATTATAGGCAGAGATTTATTGCGTATTACTCTGGTAATTTTACAGTTGCATTAGATGGAAAGGGGGAGCTATTTTTTCTGCAGAAGCAGACTCTTAGCACACACCCAGCTGCTTATCCTGTGAAATCATGCATAGTATTCACAACCGAGTGGGGTTTGAGGTTGCAGTCAGTAATGCAAATACATTCAGCATCACTAAGGCTGGTTGCCCTTGCTGGAGTGTAGTCAGTCACCCAGGTTACACATGTTGCTGGTCTCAAAAAGCTGTTTGGACATGTGCTTTTTTCAGAATATGAAAAGTGGATTCAAAATGTGTCAGACTGTAAAAGTTCTTATCACTTGCCAAAAAAAGAGTAGTAAGTGTGCTTTCAAATTGGCAAAGAAATTTCGTTTTCTGACTAATATCAAACCATGACTCTGTGTGCAAAGAGGAATTATAGACAGAGATTTATTGCGTATTACTCTGGTACTTTTACAGTTGCATTAGATGGAAAGGGGGAGCTATTTTTTCTGCAGAAGCAGACTCTTAGCACACACCCAGCTGCTTATCCTGTGGAATCATGCATAGTATTCACAACCGAGTGGGGTTTGAGGTTGCAGTCAGTAATGCAAATACATTCAGCATCACTAAGGCTGGTTGCCCTTGCTGGAGTGTAGTCAGTCACCCAGGTTACACATGTTGCTGGTCTCAAAAAGCTGTTTGGACATGTGCTTTTTTCAGAATCTGAAAAGTGGATTCAAAATATGTCAGACTGTAAAAGTACTTATCACTTGCCAAAAAAAAGAGTAGTATGTGTGCTTTCAAATTGGCAAAGAAATTTCGTTTTCTGCCTAATTTCAAACCATGACTCTGTGTGCAAAGAGGAATTATAGACAGAGATGTATTGCGTATTACTCTGGTAATTTTACAGTTGCATTAGATGGAAAGGGGGAGCAATTTTTTCTGCAGAAGCAGACTCTTAGCACACACCCTGCTGCTTATCCTGTGGAATCATGCATAGTATTCACAACCGAGTGGGGTTTGAGGTTGCAGTCAGTAATGCAAATACATTCAGCATCACTAAGGCTGGTTGCCCTTGCTGGAGTGTAGTCAGTCACCCAGGTTACACATGTTGCTGGTCTCAAAAAGCTGTTTGGACATGTGCTTTTTTCAAAATCTGAAAAGTGGATTCAAAATATGTCAGACTGTAAAAGTACTTATCACTTGCCAAAAAAAAGAGTAGTAAGTGTGCTTTCAAATTGGCAACGAAATTTCGTTTTCTGCCTAATTTCAAACCATGACTCTGTGTGCAAAGAGGAATTATAGACAGAGATTTATTGCGTATTACTCTGGTAATTTTACAGTTGCATTAGATGGAAAGGGGGAGCAATTTTTTCTGCAGAAGCAGACTCTTAGCACACACCCAGCTGCTTATCCTGTGGAATCATGCATAGTATTCACAACCGAGTGGGGTTTGAGGTTGCAGTCAGTAATGCAAATACATTCAGCATCACTAAGGCTGGTTGCCCTTGCTGGAGTGTAGTCAGTCACCCAGGTTACACATGTTGCTGGTCTGAAAAAGCTGTTTGGACATGTGCTTTTTTCAGAATCTGAAAAGTGGATTCAAAATGTGTCAGACTGTAAAAGTACTTATCACTTGCCAAAAAAAGAGTAGTAAGTGTGCTTTCAAATTGGCAAAGAAATTTCGTTTTCTGCCTAATTTCAAACCATGACTCTGTGTGCAAAGAGGAATTATAGACAGAGATTTATTGCGTATTACTCTGGTAATTTTACAGTTGCATTAGATGGAAAGGGGGAGCTATTTTTTCTGCAGAAGCAGACTCTTAGCACACACCCAGCTGCTTATCCTCTGGAATCATGCATAGTATTCACAACCGAGTGGGGTTTGAGGTTGCAGTCAGTAATGCAAATACATTCAGCATCACTAAGGCTGGTTGCCCTTGCTGGAGTGTAGTCAGTCACCCAGGTTACACATGTTTCTGGTCTCAAAAAGCTGTTTGGACATGTGCTTTTTTCAGAATCTGAAAAGTGGATTCAAAATGTGTCAGAATGTAAAAGTACTTATCACTTGCCAAAAAAAGAGTAGTAAGTGTGCTTTCAAATTGGCAAAGAAATTTAGTTTTCTGCCTAATTTCAAACCATGACTCTGTGTGCAAAGAGGAATTATAGGCAGAGATTTATTGCGTATTACTCTGGTACTTTTACAGTTTCATTAGATGGAAAGTGGGAGCTATTTTTTCTGCAGAAGCAGACTCTTAGAACACACCCAGCTGCTTATCCTGTGGAATCATGCATAGTATTCACAACCGAGTGGGGTTTGAGGTTGCAGTCAGTAATGCAAATACATTCAGCATCACTAAGGCTGGTTGCCCTTGCTGGAGTGTAGTCAGTCACCCAGGTTACACATGTTGCTGGTCTCAAAAAGCTGTTTGGACATGTGCTTTTTTCAGAATATGAAAAGTGGATTCAAAATGTGTCAGACTGTAAAAGTACTTATCACTTGCCAAAAAAAGAGTAGTAAGTGTGCTTTACAATTGGCAAAGAAATTTCGTTTTCTGCCTAATTTCAAACCATGACTCTGTGTGCAAAGAGGAATTATAGGCAGAGATTTATTGCGTATTACTCTGGTAATTTTACAGTTGCATTAGATGAAAAGGGGAAGCTATTTTTTCTGCAGAAGCAGACTCTTAGCACACACCCAGCTGCTTATCCTCTGGAATCATGCATAGTATTCACAACCGAGTGGGGTTTGAGGTTGCAGTCAGTAATGCAAATACATTCAGCATCACTAAGGCTGGTTGCCCTTGCTGGAGTGTAGTCAGTCACCCAGGTTACACATGTTGCTGGTCTCAAAAAGCTGTTTGGACATGTGCTTTTTTCAGAATCTGAAAAGTGGATTCAAAATGTGTCAGACTGTAAAAGTTCTTATCACTTGCCAAAAAAAAGAGTAGTAAGTGTGCTTTCAAATTGGTAAAGAAATTTCGTTTTCTGCCTAATTTCAAACCATGACTCTGTGTGCAAAGAGGAATTATAGGCAGAGATTTATTGCGTATTACTCTGGTACTTTTACAGTTGCATTAGATGGAAAGGGGGAGCTATTTTTTCTGCAGAAGCAGACTCTTAGCACACACCCAGCTGCTTATCCTGTGAAATCATGCATAGTATTCACAACCGAGTGGGGTTTGAGGTTGTAGTCAGTAATGCAAATACATTCAGCATCACTAAGGCTGGTTGCCCTTGCTGGAGTGTAGTCAGTCACCCAGGTTACACATGTTGCTGGTCTCAAAAAGCTGTTTGGACATGTGCTTTTTTCAGAATCTGAAAAGTGGATTCAAAATATGTCAGACTGTAAAAGTACTTATCACTTGCCAAAAAAAAGAGTAGTAAGTGTGCTTTCAAATTGGCAAAGAAATTTCGTTTCCTGCCTAATTTCAAACCATGACTCTGTGTGCAAAGAGGAATTATAGACAGAGAATTATTGCGTATTACTCTGGTAATTTTACAGTTGCATTAGATGGAAAGGGGGAGCAATTTTTTCTGCAGAAGCAGACTCTTAGCACACACCCAGCTGCTTATCCTGTGGAATCATGCATAGTATTCACAACCGAGTGGGGTTTGAGGTTGCAGTCAGTAATGCAAATACATTCAGCATCACTAAGGCTGGTTGCCCTTGCTGGAGTGTAGTCAGTCACCCAGGTTACGCATGTTGCTGGTCTGAAAAAGCTGTTTGGACATGTGCTTTTTTCAGAATCTGAAAAGTGGATTCAAAATGTGTCAGACTGTAAAAGTTCTTATCACTTGCCAAAAAAAGAGTAGTAAGTGTGCTTTCAAATTGGCAAAGAAATTTCGTTTTCTGCCTAATTTCAAACCATGACTCTGTGTGCAAAGAGGAATTATAGACAGAGATTTATTGCGTATTACTCTGGTAATTTTACAGTTGCATTAGATGGAAAGGGGGAGCAATTTCTTCTGCAGAAGCAGACTCTTAGCACACACCCAGCTGCTTATCCTGTGGAATCATGCATAGTATTCACAACCGAGTGGGGTTTGAGGTTGCAGTCAGTAATGCAAATACATTCAGCATCACTAAGGCTGGTTGCCCTTGCTGGAGTGTAGTCAGTCACCCAGGTTACACATGTTGCTGGTCTCAAAAAGCTGTTTGGACATGTGCTTTTTTCAGAATCTGAAAAGTGGATTCAAAATGTGTCAGACTGTAAAAGTTCTTATCACTTGCCAAAAAAAAGAGTAGTAAGTGTGCTTTCAAATTTGCAAAGAAATTTCGTTTTCTGCCTAATTTCAAACCATAACTCTGTGTGCAAAGAGGAATTATAGGCAGAGATTTATTGCGTATTACTCTGGTAATTTTACAGTTGCATTAGATGGAAAGGGGGAGCTATTTTTTCTGCAGAAGCAGACTCTTAGCACACACCCAGCTGCTTATCCTCTGGAATCATGCATAGTATTCACAACCGAGTGGGGTTTGAGGTTGCAGTCAGTAATGCAAATACATTCAGCATCACTAAGGCTGGTTGCCCTTGCTGGAGTGTAGTCAGTCACCCAGGTTACACATGTTGCTGGTCTCAAAAAGCTGTTTGGACATGTGCTTTTTTCAGAATATGAAAAGTGGATTCAAAATGTGTCAGACTGTAAAAGTACTTATCACTTGCCAAAAAAAGAGTAGTAAGTTTGCTTTCCAATTGGCAAAGAAATTTCGTTTTCTGCTTAATTTCAAACCATGACTCTGTGTGCAAAGAGGAATTATAGGCAGAGATTTATTGCTTATTACTCTGGTAATTTTACAGTTGCATTAGATGGAAAGGGGGAGCTATTTGTTCTGCAGAAGCAGACTCTTAGCACACACCCAGCTGCTTATCCTCTGGAATCATGCATAGTATTCACAACCGAGTGGGGTTTGAGGTTGCAGTCAGTAATGCAAATACATTCAGCATCACTAAGGCTGGTTGCCCTTGCTGGAGTGTAGTCAGTCACCCAGGTTACACATGTTGCTGGTCTCAAAAAGCTGTTTGGACATGTGCTTTTTTCAGAATATGAAAAGTGGATTCAAAATGTGTCAGACTGTAAAAGTACTTATCACTTGCCAAAAAAAGAGTAGTAAGTGTGCTTTCAAATTGGCAAAGAAATTTCGTTTTCTGCCTAATTTCAAACCATGACTCTGTGTGCAAAGAGGAATTATAGGCAGAGATTTATTGCGTATTACTCTGGTAATTTTACAGTTGCATTAGATGGAAAGGGGGAGCTATTTTTTCTGCAGAAGCAGACTCTTAGCACACACCCAGCTGCTTATCCTGTGAAATCATGCATAGTATTCACAACCGAGTGGGGTTTGAGGTTGCAGTCAGTAATGCAAATACATTCAGCATCACTAAGGCTGGTTGCCCTTGCTGGAGTGTAGTCAGTCACCCAGGTTACACATGTTGCTGGTCTCAAAAAGCTGTTTGGACATGTGGTTTTTTCAGAATATGAAAAGTGGATTCAAAATGTGTCAGACTGTAAAAGTACTTATCACTTGCCAAAAAAAGAGTAGTAAGTGTGCTTTCCAATTGGCAAAGAAATTTCGTTTTCTGACTAATATCAAACCATGACTCTGTGTGCAAAGAGGAATTATAGGCAGAGATTTATTGCGTATTACTCTGGTACTTTTACAGTTTCATTAGATGGAAAGTGGGAGCTATTTTTTCTGCAGAAGCAGATTCTTAGAACACACCCAGCTGCTTATCCTGTGGAATCATGCATAGTATTCACAACCGAGTGGGGTTTGAGGTTGCAGTCAGTAATGCAAATACATTCAGCATCACTAAGGCTGGTTGCCCTTGCTGGAGTGTAGTCAGTCACCCAGGTTACACATGTTGCTGGTCTCAAAAAGCTGTTTGGACATGTGCTTTTTTCAGAATATGAAAAGTGGATTCAAAATGTGTCAGACTGTAAAAGTACTTATCACTTGCCAAAAAAAGAGTAGTAAGTGTGCTTTACAATTGGCAAAGAAATTTCGTTTTCTGCCTAATTTCAAACCATGACTCTGTGTGCAAAGAGGAATTATAGGCAGAGATTTATTGCGTATTACTCTGGTAATTTTACAGTTGCATTAGATGAAAAGGGGAAGCTATTTTTTCTGCAGAAGCAGACTCTTAGCACACACCCAGCTGCTTATCCTCTGGAATCATGCATAGTATTCACAACCGAGTGGGGTTTGAGGTTGCAGTCAGTAATGCAAATACATTCAGCATCACTAAGGCTGGTTGCCCTTGCTGGAGTGTAGTCAGTCACCCAGGTTACACATGTTGCTGGTCTCAAAAAGCTGTTTGGACATGTGCTTTTTTCAGAATCTGAAAAGTGGATTCAAAATGTGTCAGACTGTAAAAGTTCTTATCACTTGCCAAAAAAAAGAGTAGTAAGTGTGCTTTCAAATTGGTAAAGAAATTTCGTTTTCTGCCTAATTTCAAACCATGACTCTGTGTGCAAAGAGGAATTATAGGCAGAGATTTATTGCGTATTACTCTGGTACTTTTACAGTTGCATTAGATGGAAAGGGGGAGCTATTTTTTCTGCAGAAGCAGACTCTTAGCACACACCCAGCTGCTTATCCTGTGAAATCATGCATAGTATTCACAACCGAGTGGGGTTTGAGGTTGTAGTCAGTAATGCAAATACATTCAGCATCACTAAGGCTGGTTGCCCTTGCTGGAGTGTAGTCAGTCACCCAGGTTACACATGTTGCTGGTCTCAAAAAGCTGTTTGGACATGTGCTTTTTTCAGAATCTGAAAAGTGGATTCAAAATATGTCAGACTGTAAAAGTACTTATCACTTGCCAAAAAAAAGAGTAGTAAGTGTGCTTTCAAATTGGCAAAGAAATTTCGTTTTCTGCCTAATTTCAAACCATGACTCTGTGTGCAAAGAGGAATTATAGACAGAGAATTATTGCGTATTACTCTGGTAATTTTACAGTTGCATTAGATGGAAAGGGGGAGCAATTTTTTCTGCAGAAGCAGACTCTTAGCACACACCCAGCTGCTTATCCTGTGGAATCATGCATAGTATTCACAACCGAGTGGGGTTTGAGGTTGCAGTCAGTAATGCAAATACATTCAGCATCACTAAGGCTGGTTGCCCTTGCTGGAGTGTAGTCAGTCACCCAGGTTACACATGTTGCTGGTCTGAAAAAGCTGTTTGGACATGTGCTTTTTTCAGAATCTGAAAAGTGGATTCAAAATGTGTCAGACTGTAAAAGTTCTTATCACTTGCCAAAAAAAGAGTAGTAAGTGTGCTTTCAAATTGGCAAAGAAATTTCGTTTTCTGCCTAATTTCAAACCATGACTCTGTGTGCAAAGAGGAATTATAGACAGAGATTTATTGCGTATTACTCTGGTAATTTTACAGTTGCATTAGATGGAAAGGGGGAGCAATTTCTTCTGCAGAAGCAGACTCTTAGCACACACCCAGCTGCTTATCCTGTGGAATCATGCATAGTATTCACAACCGAGTGGGGTTTGAGGTTGCAGTCAGTAATGCAAATACATTCAGCATCACTAAGGCTGGTTGCCCTTGCTGGAGTGTAGTCAGTCACCCAGGTTACACATGTTGCTGGTCTCAAAAAGCTGTTTGGACATGTGCTTTTTTCAGAATCTGAAAAGTGGATTCAAAATGTGTCAGACTGTAAAAGTTCTTATCACTTGCCAAAAAAAAGAGTAGTAAGTGTGCTTTCAAATTTGCAAAGAAATTTCGTTTTCTGCCTAATTTCAAACCATAACTCTGTGTGCAAAGAGGAATTATAGGCAGAGATTTATTGCGTATTACTCTGGTAATTTTACAGTTGCATTAGATGGAAAGGGGGAGCTATTTTTTCTGCAGAAGCAGACTCTTAGCACACACCCAGCTGCTTATCCTCTGGAATCATGCATAGTATTCACAACCGAGTGGGGTTTGAGGTTGCAGTCAGTAATGCAAATACATTCAGCATCACTAAGGCTGGTTGCCCTTGCTGGAGTGTAGTCAGTCACCCAGGTTACACATGTTGCTGGTCTCAAAAAGCTGTTTGGACATGTGCTTTTTTCAGAATATGAAAAGTGGATTCAAAATGTGTCAGACTGTAAAAGTACTTATCACTTGCCAAAAAAAGAGTAGTAAGTTTGCTTTCCAATTGGCAAAGAAATTTCGTTTTCTGCTTAATTTCAAACCATGACTCTGTGTGCAAAGAGGAATTATAGGCAGAGATTTATTGCGTATTACTCTGGTAATTTTACAGTTGCATTAGATGGAAAGGGGGAGCTATTTTTTCTGCAGAAGCAGACTCTTAGCACACACCCAGCTGCTTATCCTCTGGAATCATGCATAGTATTCACAACCGAGTGGGGTTTGAGGTTGCAGTCAGTAATGCAAATACATTCAGCATCACTAAGGCTGGTTGCCCTTGCTGGAGTGTAGTCAGTCACCCAGGTTACACATGTTGCTGGTCTCAAAAAGCTGTTTGGACATGTGCTTTTTTCAGAATATGAAAAGTGGATTCAAAATGTGTCAGACTGTAAAAGTACTTATCACTTGCCAAAAAAAGAGTAGTAAGTTTGCTTTCCAATTGGCAAAGAAATTTCGTTTTCTGCTTAATTTCAAACCATGACTCTGTGTGCAAAGAGGAATTATAGGCAGAGATTTATTGCTTATTACTCTGGTAATTTTACAGTTGCATTAGATGGAAAGGGGAAGCTATTTTTTCTGCAGAAGCAGACTCTTAGCACACACCCAGCTGCTTATCCTCTGGAATCATGCATAGTATTCACAACCGAGTGGGGTTTGAGGTTGCAGTCAGTAATGCAAATACATTCAGCATCACTAAGGCTGGTTGCCCTTGCTGGAGTGTAGTCAGTCACCCAGGTTACACATGTTGCTGGTCTCAAAAAGCTGTTTGGACATGTGCTTTTTTCAGAATCTGAAAAGTGGATTCAAAATATGTCAGACTGTAAAAGTACTTATCACTTGCCAAAAAAAAGAGTAGTAAGTGTGCTTTCAAATTGGCAAAGAAATTTCGTTTTCTGCCTAATTTCAAACCATGACTCTGTGTGCAAAGAGGAATTATAGACAGAGAATTATTGCGTATTACTCTGGTAATTTTACAGTTGCATTAGATGGAAAGGGGGAGCAATTTTTTCTGCAGAAGCAGACTCTTAGCACACACCCAGCTGCTTATCCTGTGGAATCATGCATAGTATTCACAACCGAGTGGGGTTTGAGGTTGCAGTCAGTAATGCAAATACATTCAGCATCACTAAGGCTGGTTGCCCTTGCTGGAGTGTAGTCAGTCACCCAGGTTACACATGTTGCTGGTCTGAAAAAGCTGTTTGGACATGTGCTTTTTTCAGAATCTGAAAAGTGGATTCAAAATGTGTCAGACTGTAAAAGTTCTTATCACTTGCCAAAAAAAGAGTAGTAAGTGTGCTTTCAAATTGGCAAAGAAATTTCGTTTTCTGCCTAATTTCAAACCATGACTCTGTGTGCAAAGAGGAATTATAGACAGAGATTTATTGCGTATTACTCTGGTAATTTTACAGTTGCATTAGATGGAAAGGGGGAGCAATTTCTTCTGCAGAAGCAGACTCTTAGCACACACCCAGCTGCTTATCCTGTGGAATCATGCATAGTATTCACAACCGAGTGGGGTTTGAGGTTGCAGTCAGTAATGCAAATACATTCAGCATCACTAAGGCTGGTTGCCCTTGCTGGAGTGTAGTCAGTCACCCAGGTTACACATGTTGCTGGTCTCAAAAAGCTGTTTGGACATGTGCTTTTTTCAGAATCTGAAAAGTGGATTCAAAATGTGTCAGACTGTAAAAGTTCTTATCACTTGCCAAAAAAAAGAGTAGTAAGTGTGCTTTCAAATTTGCAAAGAAATTTCGTTTTCTGCCTAATTTCAAACCATAACTCTGTGTGCAAAGAGGAATTATAGGCAGAGATTTATTGCGTATTACTCTGGTAATTTTACAGTTGCATTAGATGGAAAGGGGGAGCTATTTTTTCTGCAGAAGCAGACTCTTAGCACACACCCAGCTGCTTATCCTCTGGAATCATGCATAGTATTCACAACCGAGTGGGGTTTGAGGTTGCAGTCAGTAATGCAAATACATTCAGCATCACTAAGGCTGGTTGCCCTTGCTGGAGTGTAGACAGTCACCCAGGTTACACATGTTGCTGGTCTCAAAAAGCTGTTTGGACATGTGCTTTTTTCAGAATATGAAAAGTGGATTCAAAATGTGTCAGACTGTAAAAGTACTTATCACTTGCCAAAAAAAGAGTAGTAAGTTTGCTTTCCAATTGGCAAAGAAATTTCGTTTTCTGCTTAATTTCAAACCATGACTCTGTGTGCAAAGAGGAATTATAGGCAGAGATTTATTGCGTATTACTCTGGTAATTTTACAGTTGCATTAGATGGAAAGGGGGAGGTATTTTTTCTGCAGAAGCAGACTCTTAGCACACACCCAGCTGCTTATCCTCTGGAATCATGCATAGTATTCACAACCGAGTGGGGTTTGAGGTTGCAGTCAGTAATGCAAATACATTCAGCATCACTAAGGCTGGTTGCCCTTGCTGGAGTGTAGTCAGTCACCCAGGTTACACATGTTGCTGGTCTCAAAAAGCTGTTTGGACATGTGCTTTTTTCAGAATATGAAAAGTGGATTCAAAATGTGTCAGACTGTAAAAGTACTTATCACTTGCCAAAAAAAGAGTAGTAAGTTTGCTTTCCAATTGGCAAAGAAATTTCGTTTTCTGCTTAATTTCAAACCATGACTCTGTGTGCAAAGAGGAATTATAGGCAGAGATTTATTGCTTATTACTCTGGTAATTTTACAGTTGCATTAGATGGAAAGGGGGAGCTATTTGTTCTGCAGAAGCAGACTCTTAGCACACACCCAGCTGCTTATCCTCTGGAATCATGCATAGTATTCACAACCGAGTGGGGTTTGAGGTTGCAGTCAGTAATGCAAATACATTCAGCATCACTAAGGCTGGTTGCCCTTGCTGGAGTGTAGTCAGTCACCCAGGTTACACATGTTGCTGGTCTCAAAAAGCTGTTTGGACATGTGCTTTTTTCAGAATATGAAAAGTGGATTCAAAATGTGTCAGACTGTAAAAGTACTTATCACTTGCCAAAAAAAGAGTAGTAAGTGTGCTTTCAAATTGGCAAAGAAATGTCGTTTTCTGCCTAATTTCAAACCATGACTCTGTGTGCAAAGAGGAATTATAGGCAGAGATTTATTGCGTATTACTCTGGTAATTTTACAGTTGCATTAGATGGAAAGGGGGAGCTATTTTTTCTGCAGAAGCAGACTCTTAGCACACACCCAGCTGCTTATCCTGTGAAATCATGCATAGTATTCACAACCGAGTGGGGTTTGAGGTTGCAGTCAGTAATGCAAATACATTCAGCATCACTAAGGCTGGTTGCCCTTGCTGGAGTGTAGTCAGTCACCCAGGTTACACATGTTGCTGGTCTCAAAAAGCTGTTTGGACATGTGCTTTTTTCAGAATCTGAAAAGTGGATTCAAAATATGTCAGACTGTAAAAGTTCTTATCACTTGCCAAAAAAAAGAGTAGTAAGTGTGCTTTCAAATTGGCAAAGAAATTTCGTTTTCTGCCTAATTTCAAACCATAACTCTGTGTGCAAAGAGGAATTATAGGCAGAGATTTATTGCGTATTACTCTGGTAATTTTACAGTTGCATTAGATGGAAAGGGGGAGCTATTTTTTCTGCAGAAGCAGACTCTTAGCACACACCCAGCTGCTTATCCTCTGGAATCATGCATAGTATTCACAACCGAGTGGGGTTTGAGGTTGCAGTCAGTAATGCAAATACATTCAGCATCACTAAGGCTGGTTGCCCTTGCTGGAGTGTAGTCAGTCACCCAGGTTACACATGTTTCTGGTCTCAAAAAGCTGTTTGGACATGTGCTTTTTTCAGAATCTGAAAAGTGGATTCAAAATGTGTCAGAATGTAAAAGTACTTATCACTTGCCAAAAAAAGAGTAGTAAGTGTGCTTTCAAATTGGCAAAGAAATTTCGTTTTCTGCCTAATTTCAAACCATGACTCTGTGTGCAAAGAGGAATTATAGGCAGAGATTTATTGCGTATTACTCTGGTACTTTTACAGTTTCATTAGATGGAAAGGGGGAGCTATTTTTTCTGCAGAAGCAGACTCTTAGCACACACCCAGCTGCTTATCCTGTGGAATCATGCATAGTATTCACAACCGAGTGGGGTTTGAGGTTGCAGTCAGTAATGCAAATACATTCAGCATCACTAAGGCTGGTTGCCCTTGCTGGAGTGTAGTCAGTCACCCAGGTTACACATGTTGCTGGTCTCAAAAAGCTGTTTGGACATGTGCTTTTTTCAGAATATGAAAAGTGGATTCAAAATGTGTCAGACTGTAAAAGTACTTATCACTTGCCAAAAAAAGAGTAGTAAGTGTGCTTTCAAATTGGCAAAGAAATTTCGTTTTCTGCCTAATTTCAAACCATGACTCTGTGTGCAAAGAGGAATTATAGGCAGAGATTTATTGCGTATTACTCTGGTAATTTTACAGTTGCATTAGATGGAAAGGGGGAGCAATTTTTTCTGCAGAAGCAGACTCTTAGCACACACCCAGCTGCTTATCCTGTGGAATCATGCATAGTATTCACAACCGAGTGGGGTTTGAGGTTGCAGTCAGTAATGCAAATACATTCAGCATCACTAAGGCTGGTTGCCCTTGCTGGAGTGTAGTCAGTCACCCAGGGTACACATGTTGCTGGTCTCAAAAAGCTGTTTGGACATGTGCTTTTTTCAGAATCTGAAAAGTGGATTCAAAATGTGTCAGACTGTAAAAGTTCTTATCACTTGCCAAAAAAAAGAGTAGTAAGTGTGCTTTCAAATTGGCAAAGAAATTTCGTTTTCTGCCTAATTTCAAACCATGACTCTGTGTGCAAAGAGGAATTATAGGCAGAGATTTATTGCGTATTACTCTGGTAATTTTACAGTTGCATTAGATGGAAAGGGGGAGCTATTTTTTCTGCAGAAGCAGACTCTTAGCACCCACCCAGCTGCTTATCCTGTGAAATCATGCATAGTATTCACAACCGAGTGGGGTTTGAGGTTGCAGTCAGTAATGCAAATACATTCAGCATCACTAAGGCTGGTTGCCCTTGCTGGAGTGTAGTCAGTCACCCAGGTTACACATGTTGCTGGTCTCAAAAAGCTGTTTGGACATGTGCTTTTTTCAGAATCTGAAAAGTGGATTCAAAATGTGTCAGACTGTAAAAGTACTTATCACTTGCCAAAAAAAGAGTAGTAAGTGTGCTTTCCAATTGGCAAAGAAATTTCGTTTTCTGACTAATATCAAACCATGACTCTGTGTGCAAAGAGGAATTATAGACAGAGATTTATTGCGTATTACTCTGGTACTTTTACAGTTGCATTAGATGGAAAGGGGGAGCTATTTTTTCTGCAGAAGCAGACTCTTAGCACACACCCAGCTGCTTATCGTGTGGAATCATGCATAGTATTCACAACCGAGTGGGGTTTGAGGTTGCAGTCAGTAATGCAAATACATTCAGCATCACTAAGGCTGGTTGCCCTTGCTGGAGTGTAGTCAGTCACCCAGGTTACACATGTTGCTGGTCTGAAAAAGCTGTTTGGACATGTGCTTTTTTCAGAATCTGAAAAGTGGATTCAAAATGTGTCAGACTGTAAAAGTACTTATCACTTGCCAAAAAAAGAGTAGTAAGTGTGCTTTCAAATTGGCAAAGAAATTTCGTTTTCTGCCTAATTTCAAACCATGACTCTGTGTGCAAAGAGGAATTATAGACAGAGATTTATTGCGTATTACTCTGGTAATTTTACAGTTGCATTAGATGGAAAGGGGGAGCAATTTCTTCTGCAGAAGCAGACTCTTAGCACACACCCAGCTGCTTATCCTGTGGAATCATGCATAGTATTCACAACCGAGTGGGGTTTGAGGTTGCAGTCAGTAATGCAAATACATTCAGCATCACTAAGGCTGGTTGCCCTTGCTGGAGGGTAGTCAGTCACCCAGGTTACACATGTTGCTGGTCTCAAAAAGCTGTTTGGACATGTGCTTTTTTCAGAATATGAAAAGTGGATTCAAAATGTGTCAGACTGTAAAAGTACTTATCACTTGCCAAAAAAAGAGTAGTAAGTGTGCTTTCCAATTGGCAAAGAAATTTCGTTTTCTGCCTAATTTCAAACCATGACTCTGTGTGCAAAGAGGAATTATAGGCAGAGATTTATTGCGTATTACTCTGGTAATTTTACAGTTGCATTAGATGGAAAGGGGGAGCTATTTTTTCTGCAGAAGCAGACTCTTAGCACACACCCAGCCGCTTATCCTCTGGAATCATGCATAGTATTCACAACCGAGTGGGGTTTGAGGTTGCAGTCAGTAATGCAAATACATTCAGCATCACTAAGGCTGGTTGCCCTTGCTGGAGTGTAGTCAGTCACCCAGGTTACACATGTTGCTGGTCTGAAAAAGCTGTTTGGACATGTGCTTTTTTCAGAATCTGAAAAGTGGATTCAAAATGTGTCAGACTGTAAAAGTTCTTATCACTTGCCAAAAAAAAGAGTAGTAAGTGTGCTTTCAAATTGGCAAAGAAATTTCGTTTTCTGCCTAATTTCAAACCATGACTCTGTGTGCAAAGAGGAATTATAGGCAGAGATTTATTGCGTATTACTCTGGTACTTTTACAGTTGCATTAGATGGAAAGGGGGAGCTATTTTTTCTGCAGAAGCAGACTCTTAGCACACACCCAGCTGCTTATCCTGTGGAATCATGCATAGTATTCACAACCGAGTGGGGTTTGAGGTTGCAGTCAGTAATGCAAATACATTCAGCATCACTAAGGCTGGTTGCCCTTGCTGGAGGGTAGTCAGTCACCCAGGTTACACATGTTGCTGGTCTCAAAAAGCTGTTTGGACATGTGCTTTTTTCAGAATATGAAAAGTGGATTCAAAATGTGTCAGACTGTAAAAGTACTTATCACTTGCCAAAAAAAGAGTAGTAAGTGTGCTTTCCAATTGGCAAAGAAATTTCGTTTTCTGCCTAATTTCAAACCATGACTCTGTGTGCCAAGAGGAATTATAGGCAGAGATTTATTGCGTATTACTCTGGTAATTTTACAGTTGCATTAGATGGAAAGGGGGAGCTATTTTTTCTGCAGAAGCAGACTCTTAGCACACACCCAGCCGCTTATCCTCTGGAATCATGCATAGTATTCACAACCGAGTGGGGTTTGAGGTTGCAGTCAGTAATGCAAATACATTCAGCATCACTAAGGCTGGTTGCCCTTGCTGGAGTGTAGTCAGTCACCCAGGTTACACATGTTGCTGGTCTCAAAAAGCTGTTTGGACATGTGCTTTTTTCAGAATCTGAAAAGTGGATTCAAAATGTGTCAGACTGTAAAAGTTCTTATCACTTGCCAAAAAAAAGAGTAGTAAGTGTGCTTTCAAATTGGCAAAGAAATTTCGTTTTCTGCCTAATTTCAAACCATGACTCTGTGTGCAAAGAGGAATTATAGGCAGAGATTTATTGCGTATTACTCTGGTACTTTTACAGTTGCATTAGATGGAAAGGGGGAGCTATTTTTTCTGCAGAAGCAGACTCTTAGCACACACCCAGCTGCTTATCCTGTGGAATCATGCATAGTATTCACAACCGAGTGGGGTTTGAGGTTGCAGTCAGTAATGCAAATACATTCAGCATCACTAAGGCTGGTTGCCCTTGCTGGAGTGTAGTCAGTCACCCAGGTTACACATGTTGCTGGTCTCAAAAAGCTGTTTGGACATGTGCTTTTTTCAGAATATGAAAAGTGGATTCAAAATGTGTCAGACTGTAAAAGTACTTATCACTTGCCAAAAAAAGAGTAGTAAGTGTGCTTTCCAATTGGCAAAGAAATTTCGTTTTCTGACTAATATCAAACCATGACTCTGTGTGCAAAGAGGAATTATAGACAGAGATTTATTGCGTATTACTCTGGTACTTTTACAGTTGCATTAGATGGAAAGGGGGAGCTATTTTTTCTGCAGAAGCAGACTCTTAGCACACACCCAGCTGCTTATCCTCTAGGATCATGCATAGTATTCACAACCGAGTGGGGTTTGAGGTTGCAGTCAGTAATGCAAATACATTCAGCATCACTAAGGCTGGTTGCCCTTGCTGGAGTGTAGTCAGTCACCCAGGTTACACATGTTGCTGGTCTCAAAAAGCTGTTTGGACATGTGCTTTTTTCAGAATATGAAAAGTGGATTCAAAATGTGTCAGACTGTAAAAGTACTTATCACTTGCCAAAAAAAAGAGTAGTAAGTGTGCTTTCAAATTGGCAAAGAAATTTCGTTTTCTGCCTAATTTCAAACCATGACTCTGTGTGCAAAGAGGAATTATAGACAGAGATTTATTGCGTATTACTCTGGTAATTTTACAGTTGCATTAGATGGAAAGGGGGAGCAATTTGTTCTGCAGAAGCAGACTCTTAGCACACACCCAGCTGCTTATCCTGTGGAATCATGCATAGTATTCACAACCGAGTGGGGTTTGAGGTTGCAGTCAGTAATGCAAATACATTCAGCATCACTAAGGCTGGTTGCCCTTGCTGGAGTGTAGTCAGTCACCCAGGTTACACATGTTGCTGGTCTGAAAAAGCTGTTTGGACATGTGCTTTTTTCAGAATCTGAAAAGTGGATTCAAAATGTGTCAGACTGTAAAAGTACTTATCACTTGCCAAAAAAAGAGTAGTAAGTGTGCTTTCAAATTGGCAAAGAAATTTCGTTTTCTGCCTAATTTCAAACCATGACTCTGTGTGCAAAGAGGAATTATAGGCAGAGATGTATTGCGTATTACTCTGGTACTTTTACAGTTGCATTAGATGGAAAGGGGGAGCTATTTTTTCTGCAGAAGCAGACTCTTAGCACACACCCAGCTGCTTATCCTGTGGAATCATGCATAGTATTCACAACCGAGTGGGGTTTGAGGTTGCAGTCAGTAATGCAAATACATTCAGCATCACTAAGGCTGGTTGCCCTTGCTGGAGTGTAGTCAGTCACCCAGGTTACACATGTTGCTGGTCTCAAAAAGCTGTTTGGACATGTGCTTTTTTCAGAATCTGAAAAGTGGATTCAAAATGTGTCAGACTGTAAAAGTACTTATCACTTGCCAAAAAAAGAGTAGTAAGTGTGCTTTCCAATTGGCAAAGAAATTTCGTTTTCTGACTAATATCAAACCATGACTCTGTGTGCAAAGAGGAATTATAGACAGAGATTTATTGCGTATTACTCTGGTACTTTTACAGTTGCATTAGATGGAAAGGGGGAGCTATTTTTTCTGCAGAAGCAGACTCTTAGCACACACCCAGCTGCTTATCCTGTGGAATCATGCATAGTATTCACAACCGAGTGGGGTTTGAGGTTGCAGTCAGTAATGCAAATACATTCAGCATCACTAAGGCTGGTTGCCCTTGCTGGAGTGTAGTCAGTCACCCAGGTTACACATGTTGCTGGTCTCAAAAAGCTGTTTGGACATGTGCTTTTTTCAGAATCTGAAAAGTGGATTCAAAATGTGTCAGACTGTAAAAGTACTTATCACTTGCCAAAAAAAAGAGTAGTAAGTGTGCTTTCAAATTGGCAAAGAAATTTCGTTTTCTGCCTAATTTCAAACCATGACTCTGTGTGCAAAGAGGAATTATAGACAGAGATTTATTGCGTATTACTCTGGTAATTTTACAGTTGCATTAGATGGAAAGGGGGAGCAATTTTTTCTGCAGAAGCAGACTCTTAGCACACACCCAGCTGCTTATCCTGTGGAATCATGCATAGTATTCACAACCGAGTGGGGTTTGAGGTTGCAGTCAGTAATGCAAATACATTCAGCATCACTAAGGCTGGTTGCCCTTGCTGGAGTGTAGTCAGTCACCCAGGTTACACATGTTGCTGGTCTGAAAAAGCTGTTTGGACATGTGCTTTTTTCAGAATCTGAAAAGTGGATTCAAAATGTGTCAGACTGTAAAAGTACTTATCACTTGCCAAAAAAAGAGTAGTAAGTGTGCTTTCAAATTGGCAAAGAAATTTCGTTTTCTGCCTAATTTCAAACCATGACTCTGTGTGCAAAGAGGAATTATAGACAGAGATTTATTGTGTATTACTCTGGTAATTTTACAGTTGCATTAGATGGAAAGGGGGAGCAATTTCTTCTGCAGAAGCAGACTCTTAGCACACACCCAGCTGCTTATCCTGTGGAATCATGCATAGTATTCACAACCGAGTGGGGTTTGAGGTTGCAGTCAGTAATGCAAATACATTCAGCATCACTAAGGCTGGTTGCCCTTGCTGGAGTGTAGTCAGTCACCCAGGTTACACATGTTGCTGGTCTCAAAAAGCTGTTTGGACATGTGCTTTTTTCAGAATATGAAAAGTGGATTCAAAATGTGTCAGACTGTAAAAGTACTTATCACTTGCCAAAAAAAAGAGTAGTAAGTGTGCTTTCAAATTGGCAAAGAAATTTCGTTTTCTGCCTAATTTCAAACCATGACTCTGTGTGCAAAGAGGAATTATAGACAGAGATTTATTGCGTATTACTCTGGTAATTTTACAGTTGCATTAGATGGAAAGGGGGAGCAATTTTTTCTGCAGAAGCAGACTCTTAGCACACACCCAGCTGCTTATCCTGTGGAATCATGCATAGTATTCACAACCGAGTGGGGTTTGAGGTTGCAGTCAGTAATGCAAATACATTCAGCATCACTAAGGCTGGTTGCCCTTGCTGGAGTGTAGTCAGTCACCCAGGTTACACATGTTGCTGGTCTCAAAAAGCTGTTTGGACATGTGCTTTTTTCAGAATATGAAAAGTGGATTCAAAATGTGTCAGACTGTAAAAGTACTTATCACTTGCCAAAAAAAGAGTAGTAAGTGTGCTTTCCAATTGGCAAAGAAATTTCGTTTTCTGACTAATATCAAACCATGACTCTGTGTGCAAAGAGGAATTATAGACAGAGATTTATTGCGTATTACTATGGTACTTTTACAGTTGCATTAGATGGAAAGGGGGAGCTATTTTTTCTGCAGAAGCAGACTCTTAGCACACACCCAGCTGCTTATCCTCTAGGATCATGCATAGTATTCACAACCGAGTGGGGTTTGAGGTTGCAGTCAGTAATGCAAATACATTCAGCATCACTAAGGCTGGTTGCCCTTGCTGGAGTGTAGTCAGTCACCCAGGTTACACATGTTGCTGGTCTCAAAAAGCTGTTTGGACATGTGCTTTTTTCAGAATATGAAAAGTGGATTCAAAATGTGTCAGACTGTAAAAGTACTTATCACTTGCCAAAAAAAAGAGTAGTAAGTGTGCTTTCAAATTGGCAAAGAAATTTCGTTTTCTGCCTAATTTCAAACCATGACTCTGTGTGCAAAGAGGAATTATAGACAGAGATTTATTGCGTATTACTCTGGTAATTTTACAGTTGCATTAGATGGAAAGGGGGAGCAATTTTTTCTGCAGAAGCAGACTCTTAGCACACACCCAGCTGCTTATCCTGTGGAATCATGCATAGTATTCACAACCGAGTGGGGTTTGAGGTTGCAGTCAGTAATGCAAATACATTCAGCATCACTAAGGCTGGTTGCCCTTGCTGGAGTGTAGTCAGTCACCCAGGTTACACATGTTGCTGGTCTGAAAAAGCTGTTTGGACATGTGCTTTTTTCAGAATCTGAAAAGTGGATTCAAAATGTGTCAGACTGTAAAAGTACTTATCACTTGCCAAAAAAAGAGTAGTAAGTGTGCTTTCAAATTGGCAAAGAAATTTCGTTTTCTGCCTAATTTCAAACCATGACTCTGTGTGCAAAGAGGAATTATAGGCAGAGATGTATTGCGTATTACTCTGGTACTTTTACAGTTGCATTAGATGGAAAGGGGGAGCTATTGTTTCTGCAGAAGCAGACTCTTAGCACACACCCAGCTGCTTATCCTGTGGAATCATGCATAGTATTCACAACCGAGTGGGGTTTGAGGTTGCAGTCAGTAATGCAAATACATTCAGCATCACTAAGGCTGGTTGCCCTTGCTGGAGTGTAGTCAGTCACCCAGGTTACACATGTTGCTGGTCTCAAAAAGCTGTTTGGACATGTGCTTTTTTCAGAATCTGAAAAGTGGATTCAAAATGTGTCAGACTGTAAAAGTACTTATCACTTGCCAAAAAAAAGAGTAGTAAGTGTGCTTTCAAATTGGCAAAGAAATTTCGTTTTCTGCCTAATTTCAAACCATGACTCTGTGTGCAAAGAGGAATTATAGACAGAGATTTATTGCGTATTACTCTGGTAATTTTACAGTTGCATTAGATGGAAAGGGGGAGCAATTTTTTCTGCAGAAGCAGACTCTTAGCACACACCCAGCTGCTTATCCTGTGGAATCATGCATAGTATTCACAACCGAGTGGGGTTTGAGGTTGCAGTCAGTAATGCAAATACATTCAGCATCACTAAGGCTGGTTGCCCTTGCTGGAGTGTAGTCAGTCACCCAGGTTACACATGTTGCTGGTCTGAAAAAGCTGTTTGGACATGTGCTTTTTTCAGAATCTGAAAAGTGGATTCAAAATGTGTCAGACTGTAAAAGTACTTATCACTTGCCAAAAAAAGAGTAGTAAGTGTGCTTTCAAATTGGCAAAGAAATTTCGTTTTCTGCCTAATTTCAAACCATGACTCTGTGTGCAAAGAGGAATTATAGACAGAGATTTATTGTGTATTACTCTGGTAATTTTACAGTTGCATTAGATGGAAAGGGGGAGCAATTTCTTCTGCAGAAGCAGACTCTTAGCACACACCCAGCTGCTTATCCTGTGGAATCATGCATAGTATTCACAACCGAGTGGGGTTTGAGGTTGCAGTCAGTAATGCAAATACATTCAGCATCACTAAGGCTGGTTGCCCTTGCTGGAGTGTAGTCAGTCACCCAGGTTACACATGTTGCTGGTCTCAAAAAGCTGTTTGGACATGTGCTTTTTTCAGAATCTGAAAAGTGGATTCAAAATGTGTCAGACTGTAAAAGTTCTTATCCCTTGCCAAAAAAAAGAGTAGTAAGTGTGCTTTCAAATTGGCAAAGAAATTTCGTTTTCTGCCTAATTTGAAACCATGAATCTGTGTGCAAAGAGGAATTATAGGCAGAGATTTATTGCGTATTACTCTGGTAATTTTACAGTTGCATTAGATGGAAAGGGGGAGCTATTTTTTCTGCAGAAGCAGACTCTTAGCACACACCCAGCTGCTTATCCTCTGGAATCATGCATAGTATTCACAACCGAGTGGGGTTTGAGGTTGCAGTCAGTAATGCAAATACATTCAGCATCACTAAGGCTGGTTGCCCTTGCTGGAGTGTAGTCAGTCACCCAGGTTACACATGTTTCTGGTCTCAAAAAGCTGTTTGGACATGTGCTTTTTTCAGATTCTGAAAAGTGGATTCAAAATGTATCAGAATGTAAAAGTACTTATCACTTGCCAAAAAAAGAGTAGTAAGTGTGCTTTCAAATTGGCAAAGAAATTTCGTTTTCTGCCTAATTTCAAACCATGACTCTGTGTGCAAAGAGGAATTATAGGCAGAGATTTATTGCGTATTACTCTGGTACTTTTACAGTTTCATTAGATGGAAAGGGGGAGCTATTTTTTCTGCAGAAGCAGACTCTTAGCACACACCCAGCTGCTTATCCTGTGGAATCATGCATAGTATTCACAACCGAGTGGGGTTTGAGGTTGCAGTCAGTAATGCAAATACATTCAGCATCACTAAGGCTGGTTGCCCTTGCTGGAGTGTAGTCAGTCACCCAGGTTA
This sequence comes from Triturus cristatus, assembly GCF_964204655.1. Lineage (NCBI taxonomy): Eukaryota > Metazoa > Chordata > Amphibia > Caudata > Salamandridae > Triturus > Triturus cristatus. Next base: position 136,530,516 of record NC_140591.1, on the reverse strand, counting down.
CACATGTTGCTGGTCTCAAAAAGCTGTTTGGACATGTGCTTTTTTCAGAATATGAAAAGTGGATTCAAAATGTGTCAGACTGTAAAAGTACTTATCACTTGCCAAAAAAAGAGTAGTAAGTGTGCTTTACAATTGGCAAAGAAATTTCGTTTTCTGCCTAATTTCAAACCATGACTCTGTGTGCAAAGAGGAATTATAGGCAGAGATTTATTGCGTATTACTCTGGTAATTTTACAGTTGCATTAGATGAAAAGGGGGAGCTATTTTTTCTGCAGAAGCAGACTCTTAGCACACACCCAGCTGCTTATCCTCTGGAATCATGCATAGTATTCACAACCGAGTGGGGTTTGAGGTTGCAGTCAGTAATGCAAATACATTCAGCATCACTAAGGCTGGTTGCCCTTGCTGGAGTGTAGTCAGTCACCCAGGTTACACATGTTGCTGGTCTCAAAAAGCTGTTTGGACATGTGCTTTTTTCAGAATCTGAAAAGTGGATTCAAAATGTGTCAGACTGTAAAAGTTCTTATCACTTGCCAAAAAAAAGAGTAGTAAGTGTGCTTTCAAATTGGCAAAGAAATTTCGTTTTCTGCCTAATTTCAAACCATGACTCTGTGTGCAAAGAGGAATTATAGGCAGAGATTTATTGCGTATTACTCTGGTACTTTTACAGTTGCATTAGATGGAAAGGGGGAGCTATTTTTTCTGCAGAAGCAGACTCTTAGCACACACCCAGCTGCTTATCCTCTAGGATCATGCATAGTATTCACAACCGAGTGGGGTTTGAGGTTGCAGTCAGTAATGCAAATACATTCAGCATCACTAAGGCTGGTTGCCCTTGCTGGAGTGTAGTCAGTCACCCAGGGTACACATGTTGCTGGTCTCAAAAAGCTGTTTGGACATGTGCTTTTTTCAGAATCTGAAAAGTGGATTCAAAATATGTCAGACTGTAAAAGTACTTATCACTTGCCAAAAAAAAGAGTAGTAAGTGTGGTTTCAAATTGGCAACGAAATTTCGTTTTCTGCCTAATTTCAAACCATGAATCTGTGTGCAAAGAGGAATTATAGACAGAGATTTATTGCGTATTACTCTGGTAATTTTACAGTTGCATTAGATGGAAAGGGGGAGCAATTTTTTCTGCAGAAGCAGACTCTTAGCACACACCCAGCTGCTTATCCTGTGGAATCATGCATAGTATTCACAACCGAGTGGGGTTTGAGGTTGCAGTCAGTAATGCAAATACATTCAGCATCACTAAGGCTGGTTGCCCTTGCTGGAGTGTAGTCAGTCACCCAGGTTACACATGTTGCTGGTCTGAAAAAGCTGTTTGGACATGTGCTTTTTTCAGAATCTGAAAAGTGGATTCAAAATGTGTCAGACTGTAAAAGTACTTATCACTTGCCAAAAAAAGAGTAGTAAGTGTGCTTTCAAATTGGCAAAGAAATTCCGTTTTCTGCCTAATTTCAAACCATGACTCTGTGTGCAAAGAGGAATTATAGACAGAGATTTATTGCGTATTACTCTGGTAATTTTACAGTTGCATTAGATGGAAAGGGGGAGCTATTTTTTCTGCAGAAGCAGACTCTTAGCACACACCCAGCTGCTTATCCTCTGGAATCATGCATAGTATTCACAACCGAGTGGGGTTTGAGGTTGCAGTCAGTAATGCAAATACATTCAGCATCACTAAGGCTGGTTGCCCTTGCTGGAGTGTAGTCAGTCACCCAGGTTACACATGTTTCTGGTCTCAAAAAGCTGTTTGGACATGTGCTTTTTTCAGAATCTGAAAAGTGGATTCAAAATGTGTCAGAATGTAAAAGTACTTATCACTTGCCAAAAAAAGAGTAGTAAGTGTGCTTTCAAATTGGCAAAGAAATTTCGTTTTCTGCCTAATTTCAAACCATGACTCTGTGTGCAAAGAGGAATTATAGGCAGAGATTTATTGCGTATTACTCTGGTACTTTTACAGTTTTATTAGATGGAAAGTGGGAGCTATTTTTTCTGCAGAAGCAGACTCTTAGCACACACCCAGCTGCTTATCCTGTGGAATCATTCATAGTATTCACAACCGAGTGGGGTTTGAGGTTGCAGTCAGTAATGCAAATACATTCAGCATCACTAAGGCTGGTTGCCCTTGCTGGAGTGTAGTCAGTCACCCAGGTTACACATGTTGCTGGTCTCAAAAAGCTGTTTGGACATGTGCTTTTTTCAGAATATGAAAAGTGGATTCAAAATGTGTCAGACTGTAAAAGTACTTATCACTTGCCAAAAAAAGAGTAGTAAGTGTGCTTTACAATTGGCAAAGAAATTTCGTTTTCTGCCTAATTTCAAACCATGACTCTGTGTGCAAAGAGGAATTATAGGCAGAGATTTATTGCGTATTACTCTGGTAATTTTACAGTTGCATTAGATGAAAAGGGGAAGCTATTTTTTCTGCAGAAGCAGACTCTTAGCACACACCCAGCTGCTTATCCTCTGGAATCATGCAAAGTATTCACAACCGAGTGGGGTTTGAGGTTGCAGTCAGTAATGCAAATACATTCAGCATCACTAAGGCTGGTTGCCCTTGCTGGAGTGTAGTCAGTCACCCAGGTTACACATGTTGCTGGTCTGAAAAAGCTGTTTGGACATGTGCTTTTTTCAGAATCTGAAAAGTGGATTCAAAATGTGTCAGACTGTAAAAGTTCTTATCACTTGCCAAAAAAAAGAGTAGTAAGTGTGCTTTCAAATTGGCAAAGAAATTTCGTTTTCTGCCTAATTTCAAACCATGACTCTGTGTGCAAAGAGGAATTATAGGCAGAGATTTATTGCGTATTACTCTGGTACTTTTACAGTTGCATTAGATGGAAAGGGGGAGCTATTTTTTCTGCAGAAGCAGACTCTTAGCACACACCCAGCTGCTTATCCTGTGAAATCATGCATAGTATTCACAACCGAGTGGGGTTTGAGGTTGCAGTCAGTAATGCAAATACATTCAGCATCACTAAGGCTGGTTGCCCTTGCTGGAGTGTAGTCAGTCACCCAGGTTGCACATGTTGCTGGTCTCAAAAAGCTGTTTGGACATGTGCTTTTTTCAGAATATGAAAAGTGGATTCAAAATGTGTCAGACTGTAAAAGTACTTATCACTTGCCAAAAAAAGAGTAGTAAGTGTGCTTTCCAATTGGCAAAGAAATTTCGTTTTCTGACTAATATCAAACCATGACTCTGTGTGCAAAGAGGAATTATAGACAGAGATTTATTGGGTATTACTCTGGTACTTTTACAGTTGCATTAGATGGAAAGGGGGAGCTATTTTTTCTGCAGAAGCAGACTCTTAGCACACACCCAGCTGCTTATCCTCTAGGATCATGCATAGTATTCACAACCGAGTGGGGTTTGAGGTTGCAGTCAGTAATGCAAATACATTCAGCATCACTAAGGCTGGTTGCCCTTGCTGGAGTGTAGTCAGTCACCCAGGTTACACATGTTGCTGGTCTCAAAAAGCTGGTTGGACATGTGCTTTTTTCAGAATCTGAAAAGTGGATTCAAAATATGTCAGACTGTAAAAGTACTTATCACTTGCCAAAAAAAAGAGTAGTAAGTGTGCTTTCAAATTGGCAAAGAAATTTCGTTTTCTGCCTAATTTCAAACCATGACTCTGTGCGCAAAGAGGAATTATAGACAGAGAATTATTGCGTATTACTCTGGTAATTTTACAGTTGCATTAGTAGGAAAGGGGGAGCTATTTTTCTGCAGAAGCAGACTCTTAGCACACACCCAGCTGCTTATCCTGTGGAATCATGCATAGTATTCACAACCGAGTGGGGTTTGAGGTTGCAGTCAGTAATGCAAATACATTCAGCATCACTAAGGCTGGTTGCCCTTGCTGGAGTGTAGTCAGTCACCCAGGTTACACATGTTGCTGGTCTGAAAAAGCTGTTTGGACATGTGCTTTTTTCAGAATCTGAAAAGTGGATTCAAAATGTGTCAGACTGTAAAAGTTCTTATCACTTGCCAAAAAAAGAGTAGTAAGTGTGCTTTCAAATTGGCAAAGAAATTTCGTTTTCTGCCTAATTTCAAACCATGACTCTGTGTGCAAAGAGGAATTATAGACAGAGATTTATTGCGTATTACTCTGGTAATTTTACAGTTGCATTAGATGGAAAGGGGGAGCAATTTCTTCTGCAGAAGCAGACTCTTAGCACACACCCAGCTGCTTATCCTGTGGAATCATGCATAGTATTCACAACCGAGTGGGGTTTGAGGTTGCAGTCAGTAATGCAAATACATTCAGCATCACTAAGGCTGGTTGCCCTTGCTGGAGTGTAGTCAGTCACCCAGGTTACACATGTTGCTGGTCTCAAAAAGCTGTTTGGACATGTGCTTTTTTCAGAATCTGAAAAGTGGATTCAAAATGTGTCAGACTGTAAAAGTTCTTATCACTTGCCAAAAAAAAGAGTAGTAAGTGTGCTTTCAAATTTGCAAAGAAATTTCGTTTTCTGCCTAATTTCAAACCATAACTCTGTGTGCAAAGAGGAATTATAGGCAGAGATTTATTGCGTATTACTCTGGTAATTTTACAGTTGCATTAGATGGAAAGGGGGAGCTATTTTTTCTGCAGAAGCAGACTCTTAGCACACACCCAGCTGCTTATCCTCTGGAATCATGCATAGTATTCACAACCGAGTGGGGTTTGAGGTTGCAGTCAGTAATGCAAATACATTCAGCATCACTAAGGCTGGTTGCCCTTGCTGGAGTGTAGTCAGTCACCCAGGTTACACATGTTTCTGGTCTCAAAAAGCTGTTTGGACATGTGCTTTTTTCAGAATCTGAAAAGTGGATTCAAAATGTGTCAGAATGTAAAAGTACTTATCACTTGCCAAAAAAAGAGTAGTAAGTGTGCTTTCAAATTGGCAAAGAAATTTCGTTTTCTGCCTAATTTCAAACCATGACTCTGTGTGCAAAGAGGAATATTAGGCAGAGATTTATTGCGTATTACTCTGGTACTTTTACAGTTTCATTAGATGGAAAGGGGGAGCTATTTTTTCTGCAGAAGCAGACTCTTAGCACACACCCAGCTGCTTATCCTGTGGAATCATGCATAGTATTCACAACCGAGTGGGGTTTGAGGTTGCAGTCAGTAATGCAAATACATTCAGCATCACTAAGGCTGGTTGCCCTTGCTGGAGTGTAGTCAGTCACCCAGGTTACACATGTTGCTGGTCTCAAAAAGCTGTTTGGACATGTGCTTTTTTCAGAATATGAAAAGTGGATTCAAAATGTGTCAGACTGTAAAAGTACTTATCACTTGCCAAAAAAAGAGTAGTAAGTTTGCTTTCCAATTGGCAAAGAAATTTCGTTTTCTGCCTAATTTCAAACCATGACTCTGTGTGCAAAGAGGAATTATAGGCAGAGATTTATTGCGTATTACTCTGGTAATTTTACAGTTGCATTAGATGGAAAGGGGGAGCTATTTGTTCTGCAGAAGCAGACTCTTAGCACACACCCAGCTGCTTATCCTCTGGAATCATGCATAGTATTCACAACTGAGTGGGGTTTGAGGTTGCAGTCAGTAATGCAAATACATTCAGCATCACTAAGGCTGGTTGCCCTTGCTGGAGTGTAGTCAGTCACCCAGGTTACACATGTTGCTGGTCTCAAAAAGCTGTTTGGACATGTGCTTTTTTCAGAATATGAAAAGTGGATTCAAAATGTGTCAGACTGTAAAAGTACTTATCACTTGCCCAAAAAAGAGTAGTAAGTGTGCTTTCAAATTGGCAAAGAAATTTCGTTTTCTGCCTAATTTCAAACCATGACTCTGTGTGCAAAGAGGAATTATAGGCAGAGATTTATTGCGTATTACTCTGGTAATTTTACAGTTGCATTAGATGGAAAGGGGGAGCTATTTTTTCTGCAGAAGCAGACTCTTAGCACACACCCAGCTGCTTATCCTGTGAAATCATGCATAGTATTCACAACCGAGTGGGGTTTGAGGTTGCAGTCAGTAATGCAAATACATTCAGCATCACTAAGGCTGGTTGCCCTTGCTGGAGTGTAGTCAGTCACCCAGGTTACACATGTTGCTGGTCTGAAAAAGCTGTTTGGACATGTGCTTTTTTCAGAATATGAAAAGTGGATTCAAAATGTGTCAGACTGTAAAAGTACTTATCACTTGCCAAAAAAAGAGTAGTAAGTGTGCTTTCAAATTGGCAAAGAAATTTCGTTTTCTGCCTAATTTCAAACCATGACTCTGTGTGCAAAGAGGAATTATAGACAGAGATTTATTGCGTATTACTCTGGTAATTTTACAGTTGCATTAGATGGAAAGGGGGAGCAATTTCTTCTGCAGAAGCAGACTCTTAGCACACACCCAGCTGCTTATCCTGTGGAATCATGCATAGTATTCACAACCGAGTGGGGTTTGAGGTTGCAGTCAGTAATGCAAATACATTCAGCCTCACTAAGGCTGGTTGCCCTTGCTGGAGTGTAGTCAGTCACCCAGGTTACACATGTTGCTGGTCTCAAAAAGCTGTTTGGACATGTGCTTTTTTCAGAATCTGAAAAGTGGATTCAAAATGTGTCAGACTGTAAAAGTTCTTATCACTTGCCAAAAAAAAGAGTAGTAAGTGTGCTTTCAAATTGACAAAGAAATTTCGTTTTCTGCCTAATTTCAAACCATAACTCTGTGTGCAAAGAGGAATTATAGGCAGAGATTTATTGCGTATTACTCTGGTAATTTTACAGTTGCATTAGATGGAAAGGGAGAGCTATTTTTTCTGCAGAAGAAGACTCTTAGCACACACCCAGCTGCTTATCCTCTGGAATCATGCATAGTATTCACAACCGAGTGGGGTTTGAGGTTGCAGTCAGTAATGCAAATACATTCAGCATCACTAAGGCTGGTTGCCCTTGCTGGAGTGTAGTCAGTCACCCAGGTTACACATGTTTCTGGTCTCAAAAAGCTGTTTGGACATGTGCTTTTTTCAGAATCTGAAAACTGGATTCAAAATGTGTCAGAATGTAAAAGTACTTATCACTTGCCAAAAAAAGAGTAGTAAGTGTGCTTTCAAATTGGCAAAGAAATTTCGTTTTCTGCCTAATTTCAAACCATGACTCTGTGTGCAAAGAGGAATTATAGGCAGAGATTTATTGCGTATTACTCTGGTACTTTTACAGTTTCATTAGATGGAAAGGGGGAGCTATTTTTTCTGCAGAAGCAGACTCTTAGCACACACCCAGCTGCTTATCCTGTGGAATCATGCATAGTATTCACAACCGAGTGGGGTTTGAGGTTGCAGTCAGTAATGCAAATACATTCAGCATCACTAAGGCTGGTTGCCCTTGCTGGAGTGTAGTCAGTCACCCAGGTTACACATGTTGCTGGTCTCAAAAAGCTGTTTGGACATGTGCTTTTTTCAGAATATGAAAAGTGGATTCAAAATGTGTCAGACTGTAAAAGTACTTATCACTTGCCAAAAAAAGAGTAGTAAGTGTGCTTTACAATTGGCAAAGAAATTTCGTTTTCTGCCTAATTTCAAACCATGACTCTGTGTGCAAAGAGGAATTATAGGCAGAGATTTATTGCGTATTACTCTGGTAATTTTACAGTTGCATTAGATGGAAAGGTGGAGCAATTTTTTCTGCAGAAGCAGACTCTTAGCACACACCCAGCTGCTTATCCTGTGGAATCATGCATAGTATTCACAACCGAGTGGGGTTTGAGGTTGCAGTCAGTAATGCAAATACATTCAGCATCACTAAGGCTGGTTGCCCTTGCTGGAGTGTAGTCATTCACCCAGGGTACACATGTTGCTGGTCTCAAAAAGCTGTTTGGACATGTGCTTTTTTCAGAATCTGAAAAGTGGATTCAAAATGTGTCAGACTGTAAAAGTTCTTATCACTTGCCAAAAAAAAGAGTAGTAAGTGTGCTTTCAAATTGGCAAAGAAATTTCGTTTTCTGCCTAATTTCAAACCATGACTCTGTGTGCAAAGAGGAATTATAGGCAGAGATTTATTGCGTATTACTCTGGTAATTTTACAGTTGCATTAGATGGAAAGGGGGAGCTATTTTTTCTGCAGAAGCAGACTCTTAGCACCCACCCAGCTGCTTATCCTGTGAAATCATGCATAGTATTCACAACCGAGTGGGGTTTGAGGTTGCAGTCAGTAATGCAAATACATTCAGCATCACTAAGGCTGGTTGCCCTTGCTGGAGTGTAGTCAGTCACCCAGGTTACACATGTTGCTGGTCTCAAAAAGCTGTTTGGACATGTGCTTTTTTCAGAATCTGAAAAGTGGATTCAAAATATGTCAGACTGTAAAAGTACTTATCACTTGCCAAAAAAAAGAGTAGTAAGTGTGCTTTCAAATTGGCAAAGAAATTTCGTTTTCTGCCTAATTTCAAACCATGACTCTGTGTGCAAAGAGGAATTATAGACAGAGATTTATTGCGTATTACTCTGGTAATTTTACAGTTGCATTAGATGGAAAGGGGGAGCAATTTTTTCTGCAGAAGCAGACTCTTAGCACACACCCAGCTGCTTATCCTGTGGAATCATGCATAGTATTCACAACCGAGTGGGGTTTGAGGTTGCAGTCAGTAATGCAAATACATTCAGCATCACTAAGGCTGGTTGCCCTTGCTGGAGTGTAGTCAGTCACCCAGGTTACACATGTTGCTGGTCTGAAAAAGCTGTTTGGACATGTGCTTTTTTCAGAATCTGAAAAGTGGATTCAAAATGTGTCAGACTGTAAAAGTACTTATCACTTGCCAAAAAAAGAGTAGTAAGTGTGCTTTCAAATTGGCAAAGAAATTTCGTTTTCTGCCTAATTTCAAACCATGACTCTGTGTGCAAAGAGGAATTATAGACAGAGATTTATTGCGTATTACTCTGGTAATTTTACAGTTGCATTAGATGGAAAGGGGGAGCAATTTCTTCTGCAGAAGCAGACTCTTAGCACACACCCAGCTGCTTATCCTGTGGAATCATGCATAGTATTCACAACCGAGTGGGGTTTGAGGTTGCAGTCAGTAATGCAAATACATTCAGCATCACTAAGGCTGGTTGCCCTTGCTGGAGTGTAGTCAGTCACCCAGGTTACACATGTTGCTGGTCTGAAAAAGCTGTTTGGACATGTGCTTTTTTCAGAATATGAAAAGTGGATTCAAAATGTGTCAGACTGTAAAAGTACTTATCACTTGCCAAAAAAAGAGTAGTAAGTGTGCTTTCAAATTGGCAAAGAAATTTCGTTTTCTGCCTAATTTCAAACCATGACTCTGTGTGCAAAGAGGAATTATAGACAGAGATTTATTGCGTATTACTCTGGTAATTTTACAGTTGCATTAGATGGAAAGGGGGAGCAATTTCTTCTGCAGAAGCAGACTCTTAGCACACACCCAGCTGCTTATCCTGTGGAATCATGCATAGTATTCACAACCGAGTGGGGTTTGAGGTTGCAGTCAGTAATGCAAATACATTCAGCCTCACTAAGGCTGGTTGCCCTTGCTGGAGTGTAGTCAGTCACCCAGGTTACACATGTTGCTGGTCTCAAAAAGCTGTTTGGACATGTGCTTTTTTCAGAATCTGAAAAGTGGATTCAAAATGTGTCAGACTGTAAAAGTTCTTATCACTTGCCAAAAAAAAGAGTAGTAGGTGTGCTTTCAAATTGGCAAAGAAATTTCGTTTTCTGCCTAATTTCAAACCATAACTCTGTGTGCAAAGAGGAATTATAGGCAGAGATTTATTGCGTATTACTCTGGTAATTTTACAGTTGCATTAGATGGAAAGGGAGAGCTATTTTTTCTGCAGAAGCAGACTCTTAGCACACACCCAGCTGCTTATCCTCTGGAATCATGCATAGTATTCACAACCGAGTGGGGTTTGAGGTTGCAGTCAGTAATGCAAATACATTCAGCATCACTAAGGCTGGTTGCCCTTGCTGGAGTGTAGTCAGTCACCCAGGTTACACATGTTTCTGGTCTCAAAAAGCTGTTTGGACATGTGCTTTTTTCAGAATCTGAAAACTGGATTCAAAATGTGTCAGAATGTAAAAGTACTTATCACTTGCCAAAAAAAGAGTAGTAAGTGTGCTTTCAAATTGGCAAAGAAATTTCGTTTTCTGCCTAATTTCAAACCATGACTCTGTGTGCAAAGAGGAATTATAGGCAGAGATTTATTGCGTATTACTCTGGTACTTTTACAGTTTCATTAGATGGAAAGGGGGAGCTATTTGTTCTGCAGAAGCAGACTCTTAGCACACACCCAGCTGCTTATCCTGTGGAATCATGCATAGTATTCACAACCGAGTGGGGTTTGAGGTTGCAGTCAGTAATGCAAATACATTCAGCATCACTAAGGCTGGTTGCCCTTGCTGGAGTGTAGTCAGTCACCCAGGTTACACATGTTGCTGGTCTCAAAAAGCTGTTTGGACATGTGCTTTTTTCAGAATATGAAAAGTGGATTCAAAATGTGTCAGACTGTAAAAGTACTTATCACTTGCCAAAAAAAGAGTAGTAAGTGTGCTTTACAATTGGCAAAGAAATTTCGTTTTCTGCCTAATTTCAAACCATGACTCTGTGTGCAAAGAGGAATTATAGGCAGAGATTTATTGCGTATTACTCTGGTAATTTTACAGTTGCATTAGATGGAAAGGGGGAGCTATTTTTTCTGCAGAAGCAGACTCTTAGCACCCACCCAGCTGCTTATCCTGTGAAATCATGCATAGTATTCACAACCGAGTGGGGTTTGAGGTTGCAGTCAGTAATGCAAATACATTCAGCATCACTAAGGCTGGTTGCCCTTGCTGGAGTGTAGTCAGTCACCCAGGTTACACATGTTGCTGGTCTCAAAAAGCTGTTTGGACATGTGCTTTTTTCAGAATCTGAAAAGTGGATTCAAAATATGTCAGACTGTAAAAGTACTTATCACTTGCCAAAAAAAAGAGTAGTAAGTGTGCTTTCAAATTGGCAAAGAAATTTCGTTTTCTGCCTAATTTCAAACCATGACTCTGTGTGCAAAGAGGAATTATAGACAGAGATTTATTGCGTATTACTCTGGTAATTTTACAGTTGCATTAGATGGAAAGGGGGAGCAATTTTTTCTGCAGAAGCAGACTCTTAGCACACACCCAGCTGCTTATCCTGTGGAATCATGCATAGTATTCACAACCGAGTGGGGTTTGAGGTTGCAGTCAGTAATGCAAATACATTCAGCATCACTAAGGCTGGTTGCCCTTGCTGGAGTGTAGTCAGTCACCCAGGTTACACATGTTGCTGGTCTGAAAAAGCTGTTTGGACATGTGCTTTTTTCAGAATCTGAAAAGTGGATTCAAAATGTGTCAGACTGTAAAAGTACTTATCACTTGCCAAAAAAAGAGTAGTAAGTGTGCTTTCAAATTGGCAAAGAAATTTCGTGTTCTGCCTAATTTCAAACCATGACTCTGTGTGCAAAGAGGAATTATAGACAGAGATTTATTGCGTATTACTCTGGTAATTTTACAGTTGCATTAGATGGAAAGGGGGAGCAATTTCTTCTGCAGAAGCAGACTCTTAGCACACACCCAGCTGCTTATCCTGTGGAATCATGCATAGTATTCACAACCGAGTGGGGTTTGAGGTTGCAGTCAGTAATGCAAATACATTCAGCCTCACTAAGGCTGGTTGCCCTTGCTGGAGTGTAGTCAGTCACCCAGGTTACACATGTTGCTGGTCTCAAAAAGCTGTTTGGACATGTGCTTTTTTCAGAATCTGAAAAGTGGATTCAAAATGTGTCAGACTGTAAAAGTTCTTATCACTTGCCAAAAAAAAGAGTAGTAAGTGTGCTTTCAAATTGACAAAGAAATTTCGTTTTCTGCCTAATTTCAAACCATAACTCTGTGTGCAAAGAGGAATTATAGGCAGAGATTTATTGCGTATTACTCTGGTAATTTTACAGTTGCATTAGATGGAAAGGGAGAGCTATTTTTTCTGCAGAAGAAGACTCTTAGCACACACCCAGCTGCTTATCCTCTGGAATCATGCATAGTATTCACAACCGAGTGGGGTTTGAGGTTGCAGTCAGTAATGCAAATACATTCAGCATCACTAAGGCTGGTTGCCCTTGCTGGAGTGTAGTCAGTCACCCAGGTTACACATGTTTCTGGTCTCAAAAAGCTGTTTGGACATGTGCTTTTTTCAGAATCTGAAAACTGGATTCAAAATGTGTCAGAATGTAAAAGTACTTATCACTTGCCAAAAAAAGAGTAGTAAGTGTGCTTTCAAATTGGCAAAGAAATTTCGTTTTCTGCCTAATTTCAAACCATGACTCTGTGTGCAAAGAGGAATTATAGGCAGAGATTTATTGCGTATTACTCTGGTACTTTTACAGTTTCATTAGATGGAAAGGGGGAGCTATTTTTTCTGCAGAAGCAGACTCTTAGCACACACCCAGCTGCTTATCCTGTGGAATCATGCATAGTATTCACAACCGAGTGGGGTTTGAGGTTGCAGTCAGTAATGCAAATACATTCAGCATCACTAAGGCTGGTTGCCCTTGCTGGAGTGTAGTCAGTCACCCAGGTTACACATGTTGCTGGTCTCAAAAAGCTGTTTGGACATGTGCTTTTTTCAGAATATGAAAAGTGGATTCAAAATGTGTCAGACTGTAAAAGTACTTATCACTTGCCAAAAAAAGAGTAGTAAGTGTGCTTTACAATTGGCAAAGAAATTTCGTTTTCTGCCTAATTTCAAACCATGACTCTGTGTGCAAAGAGGAATTATAGGCAGAGATTTATTGCGTATTACTCTGGTAATTTTACAGTTGCATTAGATGGAAAGGTGGAGCAATTTTTTCTGCAGAAGCAGACTCTTAGCACACACCCAGCTGCTTATCCTGTGGAATCATGCATAGTATTCACAACCGAGTGGGGTTTGAGGTTGCAGTCAGTAATGCAAATACATTCAGCATCACTAAGGCTGGTTGCCCTTGCTGGAGTGTAGTCATTCACCCAGGGTACACATGTTGCTGGTCTCAAAAAGCTGTTTGGACATGTGCTTTTTTCAGAATCTGAAAAGTGGATTCAAAATGTGTCAGACTGTAAAAGTTCTTATCACTTGCCAAAAAAAAGAGTAGTAAGTGTGCTTTCAAATTGGCAAAGAAATTTCGTTTTCTGCCTAATTTCAAACCATGACTCTGTGTGCAAAGAGGAATTATAGGCAGAGATTTATTGCGTATTACTCTGGTAATTTTACAGTTGCATTAGATGGAAAGGGGGAGCTATTTTTTCTGCAGAAGCAGACTCTTAGCACCCACCCAGCTGCTTATCCTGTGAAATCATGCATAGTATTCACAACCGAGTGGGGTTTGAGGTTGCAGTCAGTAATGCAAATACATTCAGCATCACTAAGGCTGGTTGCCCTTGCTGGAGTGTAGTCAGTCACCCAGGTTACACATGTTGCTGGTCTCAAAAAGCTGTTTGGACATGTGCTTTTTTCAGAATCTGAAAAGTGGATTCAAAATATGTCAGACTGTAAAAGTACTTATCACTTGCCAAAAAAAAGAGTAGTAAGTGTGCTTTCAAATTGGCAAAGAAATTTCGTTTTCTGCCTAATTTCAAACCATGACTCTGTGTGCAAAGAGGAATTATAGACAGAGATTTATTGCGTATTACTCTGGTAATTTTACAGTTGCATTAGATGGAAAGGGGGAGCAATTTTTTCTGCAGAAGCAGACTCTTAGCACACACCCAGCTGCTTATCCTGTGGAATCATGCATAGTATTCACAACCGAGTGGGGTTTGAGGTTGCAGTCAGTAATGCAAATACATTCAGCATCACTAAGGCTGGTTGCCCTTGCTGGAGTGTAGTCAGTCACCCAGGTTACACATGTTGCTGGTCTGAAAAAGCTGTTTGGACATGTGCTTTTTTCAGAATCTGAAAAGTGGATTCAAAATGTGTCAGACTGTAAAAGTACTTATCACTTGCCAAAAAAAGAGTAGTAAGTGTGCTTTCAAATTGGCAAAGAAATTTCGTTTTCTGCCTAATTTCAAACCATGACTCTGTGTGCAAAGAGGAATTATAGACAGAGATTTATTGCGTATTACTCTGGTAATTTTACAGTTGCATTAGATGGAAAGGGGGAGCAATTTCTTCTGCAGAAGCAGACTCTTAGCACACACCCAGCTGCTTATCCTGTGGAATCATGCATAGTATTCACAACCGAGTGGGGTTTGAGGTTGCAGTCAGTAATGCAAATACATTCAGCATCACTAAGGCTGGTTGCCCTTGCTGGAGTGTAGTCAGTCACCCAGGTTACACATGTTGCTGGTCTGAAAAAGCTGTTTGGACATGTGCTTTTTTCAGAATATGAAAAGTGGATTCAAAATGTGTCAGACTGTAAAAGTACTTATCACTTGCCAAAAAAAGAGTAGTAAGTGTGCTTTCAAATTGGCAAAGAAATTTCGTTTTCTGCCTAATTTCAAACCATGACTCTGTGTGCAAAGAGGAATTATAGACAGAGATTTATTGCGTATTACTCTGGTAATTTTACAGTTGCATTAGATGGAAAGGGGGAGCAATTTCTTCTGCAGAAGCAGACTCTTAGCACACACCCAGCTGCTTATCCTGTGGAATCATGCATAGTATTCACAACCGAGTGGGGTTTGAGGTTGCAGTCAGTAATGCAAATACATTCAGCCTCACTAAGGCTGGTTGCCCTTGCTGGAGTGTAGTCAGTCACCCAGGTTACACATGTTGCTGGTCTCAAAAAGCTGTTTGGACATGTGCTTTTTTCAGAATCTGAAAAGTGGATTCAAAATGTGTCAGACTGTAAAAGTTCTTATCACTTGCCAAAAAAAAGAGTAGTAGGTGTGCTTTCAAATTGGCAAAGAAATTTCGTTTTCTGCCTAATTTCAAACCATAACTCTGTGTGCAAAGAGGAATTATAGGCAGAGATTTATTGCGTATTACTCTGGTAATTTTACAGTTGCATTAGATGGAAAGGGAGAGCTATTTTTTCTGCAGAAGCAGACTCTTAGCACACACCCAGCTGCTTATCCTCTGGAATCATGCATAGTATTCACAACCGAGTGGGGTTTGAGGTTGCAGTCAGTAATGCAAATACATTCAGCATCACTAAGGCTGGTTGCCCTTGCTGGAGTGTAGTCAGTCACCCAGGTTACACATGTTTCTGGTCTCAAAAAGCTGTTTGGACATGTGCTTTTTTCAGAATCTGAAAACTGGATTCAAAATGTGTCAGAATGTAAAAGTACTTATCACTTGCCAAAAAAAGAGTAGTAAGTGTGCTTTCAAATTGGCAAAGAAATTTCGTTTTCTGCCTAATTTCAAACCATGACTCTGTGTGCAAAGAGGAATTATAGGCAGAGATTTATTGCGTATTACTCTGGTACTTTTACAGTTTCATTAGATGGAAAGGGGGAGCTATTTGTTCTGCAGAAGCAGACTCTTAGCACACACCCAGCTGCTTATCCTGTGGAATCATGCATAGTATTCACAACCGAGTGGGGTTTGAGGTTGCAGTCAGTAATGCAAATACATTCAGCATCACTAAGGCTGGTTGCCCTTGCTGGAGTGTAGTCAGTCACCCAGGTTACACATGTTGCTGGTCTCAAAAAGCTGTTTGGACATGTGCTTTTTTCAGAATATGAAAAGTGGATTCAAAATGTGTCAGACTGTAAAAGTACTTATCACTTGCCAAAAAAAGAGTAGTAAGTGTGCTTTACAATTGGCAAAGAAATTTCGTTTTCTGCCTAATTTCAAACCATGACTCTGTGTGCAAAGAGGAATTATAGGCAGAGATTTATTGCGTATTACTCTGGTAATTTTACAGTTGCATTAGATGGAAAGGGGGAGCTATTTTTTCTGCAGAAGCAGACTCTTAGCACCCACCCAGCTGCTTATCCTGTGAAATCATGCATAGTATTCACAACCGAGTGGGGTTTGAGGTTGCAGTCAGTAATGCAAATACATTCAGCATCACTAAGGCTGGTTGCCCTTGCTGGAGTGTAGTCAGTCACCCAGGTTACACATGTTGCTGGTCTCAAAAAGCTGTTTGGACATGTGCTTTTTTCAGAATCTGAAAAGTGGATTCAAAATATGTCAGACTGTAAAAGTACTTATCACTTGCCAAAAAAAAGAGTAGTAAGTGTGCTTTCAAATTGGCAAAGAAATTTCGTTTTCTGCCTAATTTCAAACCATGACTCTGTGTGCAAAGAGGAATTATAGACAGAGATTTATTGCGTATTACTCTGGTAATTTTACAGTTGCATTAGATGGAAAGGGGGAGCAATTTTTTCTGCAGAAGCAGACTCTTAGCACACACCCAGCTGCTTATCCTGTGGAATCATGCATAGTATTCACAACCGAGTGGGGTTTGAGGTTGCAGTCAGTAATGCAAATACATTCAGCATCACTAAGGCTGGTTGCCCTTGCTGGAGTGTAGTCAGTCACCCAGGTTACACATGTTGCTGGTCTGAAAAAGCTGTTTGGACATGTGCTTTTTTCAGAATCTGAAAAGTGGATTCAAAATGTGTCAGACTGTAAAAGTACTTATCACTTGCCAAAAAAAGAGTAGTAAGTGTGCTTTCAAATTGGCAAAGAAATTTCGTGTTCTGCCTAATTTCAAACCATGACTCTGTGTGCAAAGAGGAATTATAGACAGAGATTTATTGCGTATTACTCTGGTAATTTTACAGTTGCATTAGATGGAAAGGGGGAGCAATTTCTTCTGCAGAAGCAGACTCTTAGCACACACCCAGCTGCTTATCCTGTGGAATCATGCATAGTATTCACAACCGAGTGGGGTTTGAGGTTGCAGTCAGAAATGCAAATACATTCAGCATCACTAAGGGTGGTTGCCCTTGCTGGAGTGTAGTCAGTCACCCAGGTTACACATGTTGCTGGTCTCAAAAAGCTGTTTGGACATGTGCTTTTTTCAGAATCTGAAAAGTGGATTCAAAATGTGTCAGACTGTAAAAGTTCTTATCACTTGCCAAAAAAAAGAGTAGTAAGTGTGCTTTCAAATTGGCAAAGAAATTTCGTTTTCTGCCTAATTTCAAACCATAACTCTGTGTGCAAAGAGGAATTATAGGCAGAGATTTATTGCGTATTACTCTGGTAATTTTACAGTTGCATTAGATGGAAAGGGGGAGCTATTTTTTCTGCAGAAGCAGACTCTTAGCACACACCCAGCTGCTTATCCTCTGGAATCATGCATAGTATTCACAACCGAGTGGGGTTTGAGGTTGCAGTCAGTAATGCAAATACATTCAGCATCACTAAGGCTGGTTGCCCTTGCTGGAGCGTAGTCAGTCACCCAGGTTACACATGTTTCTGGTCTCAAAAAGCTGTTTGGACATGTGCTTTTTTCAGAATCTGAAAAGTGGATTCAAAATGTGTCAGAATGTAAAAGTTCTTATCACTTGCCAAAAAAAAGAGTAGTAAGTGTGCTTTCAAATTGGCAAAGAAATTTCGTTTTCTGCCTAATTTCAAACCATAACTCTGTGTGCAAAGAGGAATTATAGGCAGAGATTTATTGCGTATTACTCTGGTAATTTTACAGTTGCATTAGATGGAAAGGGGGAGCTGTTTTTTCTGCAGAAGCAGACTCTTAGCACACACCCAGCTGCTTATCCTCTGGAATCATGCATAGTATTCACAACCGAGTGGGGTTTGAGGTTGCAGTCAGTAATGCAAATACATTCAGCATCACTAAGGCTGGTTGCCCTTGCTGGAGTGTAGTCAGTCACCCAGGTTACACATGTTTCTGGTCTCAAAAAGCTGTTTGGACATGTGCTTTTTTCAGAATCTGAAAAGTGGATTCAAAATGTGTCAGAATGTAAAAGTACTTATCACTTGCCAAAAAAAGAGTAGTAAGTGTGCTTTCAAATTGGCAAAGAAATTTCGTTTTCTGCCTAATTTCAAACCATGACTCTGTGTGCAAAGAGGAATTATAGGCAGAGATTTATTGCGTATTACTCTGGTACTTTTACAGTTTCATTAGATGGAAAGGGGGAGCTATTTTTTCTGCAGAAGCAGACTCTTAGCACACACCCAGCTGCTTATCCTGTGGAATCATGCATAGTATTCACAACCGAGTGGGGTTTGAGGTTGCAGTCAGTAATGCAAATACATTCAGCATCACTAAGGCTGGTTGCCCTTGCTGGAGTGTAGTCAGTCACCCAGGTTACACATGTTGCTGGTCTCAAAAAGCTGTTTGGACATGTGCTTTTTTCAGAATCTGAAAAGTGGATTCAAAATGTGTCAGACTGTAAAAGTTCTTATCACTTGCCAAAAAAAAGAGTAGTAAGTGTGCTTTCAAATTGGCAAAGAAATTTCGTTTTCTGCCTAATTTCAAACCATAACTCTGTGTGCAAAGAGGAATTATAGGCAGAGATTTATTGCGTATTCCTCTGGTAATTTTACAGTTGCATTAGATGGAAAGGGGGAGCTATTTTTTCTGCAGAAGCAGACTCTTAGCACACACCCAGCTGCTTATCCTCTGGAATCATGCATAGTATTCACAACCGAGTGGGGTTTGAGGTTGCAGTCAGTAATGCAAATACATTCAGCATCACTAAGGCTGGTTGCCCTTGCTGGAGTGTAGTCAGTCACCCAGGTTACACATGTTTCTGGTCTCAAAAAGCTGTTTGGACATGTGCTTTTTTCAGAATCTGAAAAGTGGATTCAAAATGTGTCAGAATGTAAAAGTACTTATCACTTGCCAAAAAAAGAGTAGTAAGTGTACTTTCAAATTGGCAAAGAAATTTCGTTTTCTGCCTAATTTCAAACCATGACTCTGTGTGCAAAGAGGAATTATAGGCAGAGATTTATTGCGTATTACTCTGGTACTTTTACAGTTTCATTAGATGGAAAGGGGGAGCTATTTTTTCTGCAGAAGCAGACTCTTAGCACACACCCAGCTGCTTATCCTGTGGAATCATGCATAGTATTCACAACCGAGTGGGGTTTGAGGTTGCAGTCAGTAATGCAAATACATTCAGCATCACTAAGGCTGGTTGCCCTTGCTGGAGTGTAGTCAGTCACCCAGGTTACACATGTTGCTGGTCTCAAAAAGCTGTTTGGACATGTGCTTTTTTCAGAATATGAAAAGTGGATTCAAAATGTGTCAGACTGTAAAAGTACTTATCACTTGCCAAAAAAAGAGTAGTAAGTTTGCTTTCCAATTGGCAAAGAAATTTCGTTTTCTGCCTAATTTCAAACCATGACTCTGTGTGCAAAGAGGAATTATAGGCAGAGATTTATTGCGTATTACTCTGGTAATTTTACAGTTGCATTAGATGGAAAGGGGGAGCTATTTTTTCTGCAGAAGCAGACTCTTAGCACACACCCAGCTGCTTATCCTCTGGAATCATGCATAGTATTCACAACCGAGTGGGGTTTGAGGTTGCAGTCAGTAATGCAAATACATTCAGCATCACTAAGGCTGGTTGCCCTTGCTGGAGTGTAGTCAGTCACCCAGGTTACACATGTTGCCGGTCTCAAAAAGCTGTTTGGACATGTGCTTTTTTCAGAATATGAAAAGTGGATTCAAAATGTGTCAGACTGTAAAAGTACTTATCACTTGCCAAAAAAAGAGTAGTAAGTGTGCTTTTAAATTGGCAAATAAATTTCGTTTTCTGCCTAATTTCAAACCATGACTGCACACAGGAATTGTTTTGAGATATTTAATTTGTGATGGTGTTATTGTGATTTTCACTTGTAGGAAAGGGGTACATAGTATTTTAAGATTTGAAAAGATCATAAAAAATGTAGTAATATATTTAAATAAAATAAATGATTTTTTTTTTAGTTTTTTTCAGGTATTGCTGAAGAGCAGTGAACAAAATTTAAGATGCCTACAAAATCCAGACTAAGGAAAAACCACAAAAAAACTATATTTGAAGACAACTGGAGGACCTAAGTTAGTTGGAGATGCTCATGTTGGGAAAAAGAGAAAGTCTTCTGGTAAGCAGACAAAAGATTTTTTAAGCAATGTCTTCAAAAAAAGGAAAAATGTACAAAATGTCTGTACTGGAAAGAATGTTTTAAATAGAAAATAACAGGAAAAAATTGAGCATTTAGTTAATGCAAATGTACCTTCAGAAACAATAAAGATTAACTTAAAAAGCAAAACAGCGTTTAAAGAGATTCGTAGAAAAATGTTTCAGAGAAGAGTTATGTCCAATTTGATAAAGGATGTGAAGAAATATAAGAATAAAGCTACATTTTATAAGAGAAAAAAAGAAATTGAAGCCATTTCAGCAAAGGCTTTAGAATTAAAAAGGAAACTATTCATTTTAATTTTGAACAGGATGCGTACATTAGATAAAATGGTCAATGTACTGAAATCACAAAGCAAAAGGAAAAGACTAGTGAAAAGAACAAACTTTTGTAAAGTGTTTTTAGGAGAATGGATGCATAGTTCAAGTAGTGAACCTTTTTTTAATGAAGAGAGTTATTTTCAAAGTAATAGTTTGCTGCATGTAGTTGACACCAGAGGTCGTGCTTATGAAGTGAAAAATGGTTGTATAATGGAGAAGGAGAAAATGGTTCCAAGAGATGAGGTACAAGTGATGGCGGATGAGGCTATGGGGAGACGTCCTAAAGCCCCAGTGTACACTTGGAATTGTAGTAGTATTTGCACTGTGCGTCAGGAATCTATTGATAAATTTCGTGAGTTTCTAAGAGAATATAGTAAAAAAGTGTTAAACAGAAGATTAAGGTGCTTCAAAGTCTAGATCCATGCAGAGTGAGAGAGAATACTGGTTTGCATGGACATTCTCTGGCTTGTCTATCTAGAAAAGTGTGTAAAAGTGTTTTTCATCATTTTAGGATGCTGGCTGTTCATCATACTGAAATGAGAAAGTTTGTGAGACGGTTGTATTTTGCTAAAAGTCCAGCAATAAAGTTAGATGAATTGAATAGGGCTCTGTTCCGTGGATCGGTATCAGATGTAGAGAAGGTTACTGATGAAATTCAGTTTTGTTACTTTGGTCCAGAACAAGAAAGTGCAGAAAAGGACACAGTAAATGAGGAAGAAGTGGAAGAGAATGTAGAACCCTCTGTAAGTAAGGCATTTAATGATCACATAACAAAATTTGCAATAATCTCTAATGAAAGACCAAATATTACTTGTATTTGTTGCCGCAGAACTCATTATAGAAAACAAACCAGGAATGTTGATCTCTACAGAAAAAGTGAAAATGAAGATAATTATAAGTGGAAGGATTTTGCCACATATATATTTCTTGAAAATTGTTTAGAATTGGGTGAAGATCAGCGTATTTGTAAATACTGTTACAACAAGTTAGAGGAAAATAGAATGCCGACCAGAGCTGTACATAATAATTTAGAATTGGATGCTATTCCTGCCGAACTTTCTGAATTAAATACATATGAGTCTATACTTATTCAATGTGTTCATCCGTTCCAGACCATAGTACGTATGGAGCCCAAAACTGGTAAATTACCTCCTTCAGATTTACTGAGAGGTTTAAAAGGTAGAGTGGTGTATTTGCCCTTGGATTTGAAAAAAAATATGGAAACTATTGATGCAGATACTTTGGAAACTGAACCATTAGTTATTCTGGTTAATGGTGTACCTACAAAGAATAAGAAGATTTGGCAGGAGCTGGTAGATGTACGGAAAGTACAAAGAGCAAATTTGTATTTGAAAAGGAATAACAAATGGTATGAATCAATTTATATAGAAGAAGAAGAAGAAGATTTACAAGAAGACACAGAAACACCAACTGGACAAATTGAAAAAGTGGACAAGTCAAAGGAAGAAGAAGTTTATGAACATTTTAGCATACATCCTCTTCATTCAAAAGAAGTTATGGGAGACAATATTGATCTGTTTCAGATGAAGAAAGCAAAAGGAACTCCCGTGAGTGTATGGGAGGAGAGCTTGGAAGCTCGATGTTTTCCCCAGCTGTTTCCTACAGGAAAAGGAGGACGATACGATGAACGTCCAGAACAGATTCCAGCTTCTGAGTATCGAACTACAAGACTATATGCAGAAGATCCCAGATTTCGACAAAGTATTCCTTATTTGTTCAATCTTTTATTTGAAAGTGACTTGTCTGCATTATCATATGCAGTAAATCACATTTTAAAAAGTGGAGTACATTTACAAAATGTGTCTGCTAACGATTTTATGGAGAAAGTGCAGCACCGAGATGATCATTTGGAAACACAACTGATCAATCTGATGGCTTGTCAGCGTGGGACAAATGAATATTGGTACCGACGCCATGGTGAATTAAAATGCATGTTACGGAATTTAGGAACACCAACATGGTTCCTTACCCTAAGCTGTGCTGAGTACGCTTGGGATGATTTACTGGATTTTCTACGAGAGGCAAATTCAAACATTAAAAACATCGAATACAAGACAGCAGGAGAACTGTGCTCATTGGATCCGGTTAATGTTTGCAGATATTTCAATCATAGATTTGAGGCTATGATGTCCTTCATCTGCAATAAAAAAATCCACCTCTTGGAGAAGTAGTGGATTTCTTTTGGAGAAAAGAGTACCAGGCAAGAGGTGCTCCTCATATTCATATGCTGTTGTGGATCAAG
The DNA here is from genome assembly GCF_964204655.1 of Triturus cristatus. Classification (NCBI taxonomy): domain Eukaryota; kingdom Metazoa; phylum Chordata; class Amphibia; order Caudata; family Salamandridae; genus Triturus; species Triturus cristatus. The sequence continues at coordinate 136,507,959 of NC_140591.1, read as the reverse complement.
GATGCCCCAAAGTTTGGAACAGATACTGATGAAGCAGTGTTATCTTTCATTGAAGAATATGCAACATGTGCTATACCAAAAAGCACAGAAGAGAAAAAGTTAAAGGAGCAAGTTTTACATTTCCAAAGTCATCGGTGTGGAAAATGCTGTCAACGGAAATACAAGAGCAAAGATAAATACTACACTAAATGTCGATTTGGATTTCCTAGACCTGTTCTTTCAAATGGAAGAGTAAACAGTTTTATGTCATCTGTGAGACATACTATTACAAGAAAATCACCTAAGAATACCTACAACCTTAAAAGAAAAGAAGAATCAAAAAATATAAATGACTACAACCCAGTCATTTTATCCATGTGGAATGCTAACATGGATATACAGTATGTAGCTGACAATTCCATTGCTGTTGCTCGATATGTAACGTCTTACATTACTAAATCAGAAAAAACTGAATTGAAAGAAATGTGGGAAGAGATTTCTCACGAGAAGACTGTCAGTAAGAAGCTGTACAGTTTCAGTTTAAAGATGTTGTCGCATCGAGAAATTGGATCCTACGAATGTTCAGATAGGTTATCTTCTGCAAGTCTCTACTCGAAATCAAGAAGAATAATTTGGGCAAGTTTAGGCCTTGCAGCAATGAGAAATCGGGTACTGAAATCTGTTGGAGAAATTGAATATTTGGCCGAGAATGACCCAGAAAGTACAGATATTTTGAAATCAAACATGTTGGACACATATTATCCCAAGAGAAGTCTTCATCTAGAGAACATGTGTCTTTATGAAGTGCTGCAGAACTACATTTATTCACGGAAAGCCACAGAAGACATCAACAATGGAAAATATAAAGTCATTAGTGAGGAAGGATGTTTGGTGAAGCAAAAAAAAGGAAGTTTGATAAATCACAGGAAGCTGAGTTGCGACACTACTGACAAAAAGGAATTTTACTACTTGGCTCTTTTACAGCTGTTTAAACCATGGCGTACAGAGGATGAACTACTGGGAGAATTTCAAAGCTATGAAGATTCCTTTAATGCTTGCAAAGACAGCATAGAATGCAGTACTTTCACAAATTATGTGCAAATGTTAAATGAAGAAATTGAACAGGAAACTGCAATTGCAGCTGAAGTAGCTAGAGACAGTTCTCAAGACAGACAAAGTTCAGGAACACTCAGTCAAGATCCCCTAGGACAACCAATCGTTGAAAATGAAGCTGCAATAGCCATGAATGAAGTGGAAACGGCTATGAATCAAGCTCAAGAAGAATTTATAGACTTACCAAATTTGCAAAGACAACTGAATGAAGAGCAGCAACAAATTTATGAAGAAATCAAAAACAAAATTGATCACGGATTACTACATGAAAAAAAAGAGTGCTCATGCACATCATTTCATCCAATCAGGATGTATGTAAGCGGACGAGCTGGAACTGGAAAAAGTTTCTTAATAAAAGTCATCAGAAGCTACCTACAGCAAAAAACGGATTCAACTTTGTCTTGTGTGGTTACTGCTCCAACTGGGTTAGCAGCATATAACATAAAAGGAATCACCTTACATCGTTTGCTAATGTTACCAGTGGAGCATGAGAACAAAATACAATACCACAAGCTAACTGGAGAAGCATGCTTGGAAGTTTCAAGAGTATTGAAGAAGATGCAAGTTCTCCTTATTGATGAGGTGAGCATGGTATCAAACTTAATGCTTGCCTTTGTGCATTTAAGAATGCAGCAAATTCTAAGGACAGACTATGACGTGTTATTTGGTGGAAAACATGTCATAATTTTTGGGGATCTTCTACAGCTTACTCCAGTTAAAGGACAACCAGTGTTTAATACTGTGACACATGAAGACACAAAGAAGTCATTGGGAAGCATTGGTAATGCAAATATTTGGTCCTTCTTTGAGTACAAGGAACTTACTACTAATATGAGGCAAGCAAACGATGAAGAATATGGAAGTATTCTGAAAGATATCAGAATTGGACTACTCACTGAAGCTGGCACGAAAGCATTACAGAGTCGGTTGCTACATAATTTATTTCCAAAGGAAGAAATAGTTGCAGAGAAGATATACAAGAACATTGCAGAAAAGAAAAGTGTCATCTGCTTAATGCCAACTCTACGTGAATGCTCAATATTCAATGAGGAGCTTTTGAAATTGGAAAAGGAAGAGATTAGGAAATTGGAAGCAGTTGACAAAATTCAGGATGGAAGAATTACTATCACATTAACAGGCAAACTGAAAAATAAATTGGATTCACTAGAGAAGAACATTTCCAAAACTGCTGGATTAGAAAAAAATCTATATGTTTGCATGAACTGTAGAGTATTTTTAAGGAGAAATTTGGATGTTGAAAAAGGCTTAGTAAATGGAGCTATGGGAAGAGTTGTGGGTTTTATTAATTATCAGAAAAAAGATGGAATTGAATGTTTAAAAATAAAATTTGATCAGATAGAAGAAGTTATAGACATTTGTCGTTGTACAGTTCGTTTCATGCTTGTGAAAGACTTATATGTACAAAGCAAACAGTTTCCGTTTTCTATAGCATATGCTGTAACTATTCACAAGTCTCAAGGATTGACTGTAGATTGTGCATTTGTAAACATTGGTTCAACTGTGTTCAAAGAAGGTATGGCTTATGTAGCTTTGTCACGAGTGAAAACATTATCTGGTTTATTCATGATAGACTTTGATGATTCAAAAGTTAGTGCTGATACAAACTGTGTAAAGGAGTATAATAGATTAAGAAGAACCTATGCTCCTCATTTAGGTCAGTATCCTGTGTTGGAGAAACATGTAGTTTCTCGAAAAAGGAGAATTGAGAATATCTGTAATGAGGATGTAGAGAGGAGGAAAAAAAAGAGGAGTGATGTAATTGCAAGCAAAAAGAAAAAGGAAAATGTTGAAGAGGTTGTAGGTTGTCATTTTGAAAATAGCTCTGGTGTCAACTGCTACGCTAATGTAGTGCTGAATGTTGCATTTTATCTGGAAAGTTTGCAAGAGCAGATAATAGTAAATCAGAGAAAAAGATTCTGTTCTGAGTTGAGTCTCCTTTTTCAAAAGCTGAGTAATGATAAAACTCAAATAGAAACTGCTACTGAAATTAGAAAACTTTTAGATGTATGTTCAGGACGAACACAGTTTTCTCAAAATGTACAGCAAGACGCACAGGAATTCTTGATGTATTTTCTTCAGGTACTGGAAGAAGAAGGGGTGCCAATTGAAAATATGTTTGGTGTCTCTTATAAATGGGAACATAGTTGTGAAAACTGTTTCAATACATGTGGCTCTAATGTTGATTCTGAAAGGTTTATTTATTTATTTAACATTGCCAGACAGTAAAACAGTCACTTTTGCTAAATTAGTTAAAGATGCTAATCATAGCATGGAATGCAGTGAGTGTAAATCTGACATGTTTTCAACTTTAATTTTAAAGGAATACGGACAGTATGTCATTTTAATGATGCAACGATGTAAAGCTGATGGTTCAAAATTGGATACTTTAATAAAGAAGTTTATAGGACAGCAATTATCAATTTCAGGAAAAACTTTTGTAACAGTTGCAATAATTTTCCATGAAGGACCTACTGTAACTTCTGGACATTACACAGTTTATCTTAAATGTGAAAAAGGCTGGACACTGTGTAATGATTCCCAATTGATTTTCAAGCAACGTTTGCCTTTTGATTTAGCAAATTCCTATCTAATCTTCCTGAAACCTAAATTTTAGAGAGACTTGGCAAGATCTGTACAAAACAATTTTACCATTTTATTGGATTACCATTAGAATTTACAAATAAAAAGATTTTTCAAATTACCATTTGGCCTAAAGGAAAGGTAACCAATTGTATTGTGGACTTATTTAATTCCTAATTAATCTTTCGGAAACCAAAAATTTTAGAGAGAATCGGTAACATCTGTACAATTTAAATTTTGGAATTTTATTGGATTACCATTGGAAATTTCATCAAAAAAGATTTTTAAAAATACCATTTGGCCTTAAGGAAAGGTAATCAATTGTATTGTGGACTTATTTAATTCCTAATTAATCTTTCGGAAACCAAAATTTTAGAGAGAATCGGTAACATCTGTCCAATTTAAATTTTGGAATTTTATTGGATTACCATTGGAAATTTAATCAAAAATGAATTTTAAAATTACCATTTGGCCTAAAGGAAAGGTAACCAGATGTATTGTGGAGTTATTTGAGATATATTATTTTTGTGATTATGCTTCTGTAACAAAATTGTCAGACGGTATTTTAAAGAAATAGTTATTGTTATTAGATGATATTTTTTTTGAATATTTTGCATTTCTATAATGTTATGTTTAAGTGAGAAGAGATTCTGGGCTTTTTTAAAACAATCTTTGAGATTGTTATTTTTTTTTTGCCCGCTGTTAAGTGATGAATGCAATTGCTTTCACGATTTTTAGTGAAATGCAATATATTCTGAAAACAGCAAAAAAAAGGCAAAAAAGTGTTTTGGGAAAATATGTAAATACGTGTACTGTGTTATATAATGATTTATTAAATATTAATACTTTTTTCTTTTTTTTCAGATTGTGAAAGAAAATTTGCGAAAAAAACAACCATTTTTACAAGTAATTTCAATTTAAATTTTTATTAAAAATTAAATTGTTGGGTGGGTCAGGTAAGTCAGAAATTAGATGGTCCCTTTCTTCCACTTCTCCTCAAACAGATTTTCAGTATTTAGTTATTAATCCCTCAAGGATCTTGAAATGTGGTAATTGTTTTTTAGTGTTTTAAAAAAAAAAAAAAAAAATACGCTTACCGTACGCGTACGGTAAAAAAAAAAAAAAAAGTTTTAAAGAAAAAATAAAAAAAAGTTGAGAGGTATTGTTGGCTCTTAAAAGAGCCGTTGTGTTCATGCAGGGACAGAGGAAAGGAAGAATGGGAACATTAGCTGGTAGGACAAATGTGCTGATCTATTTTGTTGTTAATGAGGGGAAGACTGGTCTCCCTATGAACAATTAGACCATGGCAAAATGAACACCGCATTGTAACCCTCGCAAACCGATGGTTCGTTTCCACAGGATCAGAAAAAGGTGAATCTGCCCCCACAGATGAAGGGCTCAGCTGAGCTTCCGAAGATGGACTCGGCTGAGCTGCTGTGGATGTGCTTGCTCGACTTACTGAAGGGTTACCTCTAGTATGTCGTGCATGTGTTCTAGGGTGTACATCCTCAAGGTGTCGTAACATAGTGTGATTCCCGAAGGAATACTTCTTGTTAGGATTACCTCTTGAAAGTACACGCTGGCACAGCTTACAAGTCACCAAAGCAGCACTGACTTTTTTCTCACCCTCAGGAAAAGTAAAATACTCCCATATAAAAGAGCTCTTCCGTTTCCTCTTTCTCTGCCTGATGGTGGTGCTGCTAGCCTCACTCTCAGCAGAAGAGTGCTGGTCTGCCATCGTATCCCAAAGACAACTCAGCTTCTTCTCCTAAGGGATCACAAGCAGAAATGAGGGGAATGGGTGTGGTGTAGGAGAGTTCTAGAACTGAAACTACTTTGAACCAATCAAAAGTTTTGTTTCATGATCACATGACCCACCGTGCGCGTGCGTTACGCTTACGTTACGCTTACGGAGCGCTTACGGTGCGCTTACGGTAAAAGTACGCATGCGCATAAAAAAGACACGCGCTCGCGCGCATGCGCATAACAGGCACTCCCCAACACTTCCGCGTAACGTGCGCGTGTAGCGTACACGCTTACGCGCCCCATACGCAGTACGCACGGCTACGTAAATTGCGTAACCATACGTAAAAAGAGTAGAAATATTATGAACATTACGCAAACCATACGCTTACCGTAAGCTTACCGTACGCGCACTTAAAAAAAAAAAAAAAAAAGAATCTCTATGTTATACTAATATATCTTACCTGTTTGGAAAATAAAAATAAGAAAAATTAATATATTGCAGAATTTTATAAAATTAAGCATAGTGTTTTAAGAGAATATAAAGTAAAAAAAAAAACAAAAAAAAAAACACTTGCAAATAAAAAAAAAAACACGTTTAATATAAGAATTTGTATTAAAAAAACCATACAAAATCAGTGAAAAAACCATGGGAATCACACATGTTATAGGTTAGAATTAGCATTTAAAAAACCATACAAATTCACTGAAAAAACCATGGGTTTCACACACGTTATAGTTAGGAATTAGCATTTAAAAAACCTTGCAAATTCACTGAAAAAACCATAGGTTTCACACACGTTATAGTTAGGATTTAGCATTTAAAAAACCTTGCAAATTCAGTGAAAAAACCATAGGTTTCACACACGTTATAGTTAGCGGACATTTCACTCATCAAAAACCATTGAAATTCCCCCGTTATAGTTAGTTAAGCTAACTATAACTCGCGCACCCGCAATCCACTGCTGATGACGTAACATATTACATCACTCATGACATGGTCAGTGACATCACTCATGACATCACTGATGACATCTCAAATGACATCACTGATGACATCATCCTTGTGACAGAGTGGTAGACCTCCTCTCACCCTAATATAACCTTTGATACAAACATTCAAAAATAGAGACTGAAATTTTCAAAAAAATGGACATACCAATACCAGTTACAACAACCTCTTCAGTAATTCTAAGATCCACATACACATCCACTCATTCACCAACAGTCCTGTACAGTCACTCATACATGTACTCACTCATCATATGTACTCATACACCTATACATCCTGTTACACAATGCCACTCATCCATAGAGTTACTCACACACATAGTCACTCATGCTAATAAAGAATCAAACATACATTTACTTGCATATACAGTTATACACACACCACCACACTTACTTCTACGGAAACTTACACATACTTACTCTTTTAAATAATCACTTATAAAAACACATACTTATTCATACAGGAACTGTTTCAATCTCTCACTCTCACATATACTCACTTATATACACCAATAGTCAAATATACTTCTTTAAAACATATTTAGTAACTCATAAAGACACTATTGAGACAGTCATTCACTTACTAACACACCCATACACACACTCATCCAACCATACAGTCATGCACACATGCTGTCTTCAACACATACAACCAGAGAGTCACTCATTCATGCACCTATGCACTACGTAATACCCCCCACCGAACCATGCAGACACTCAGACTGATACTCAAAAAACAACCTAATATCCTATATAAACACCCATGTAGCTACTCACCAACCCATGCAGACACTTATACACAAAGTGAGAGACTGATACAGATAATTACATAAATATTTAAACATTACTCACTAAGCCATGTATTCACTAAGATACACTTAATCAGTTACACAATCAATTTTTCAAAAACAAATCATCCTTTTAGACACTTATATACCCATTTATTCTTCAATCGTCCGTGAGATATACATATATAAAACATATTTAATTTTCAGAAAAATACACATTCACAGGATGATGTCATTTGAGATGTCATCAGTGATGTCATGAGTGATGTCACTGACCATGTCATGAGTGATGTAATATGTTACGTCATCAGCAGTGGATTGCGGGTGCGCGAGTTATAGTTAGCTTAACTAACTATAACGGGGGAATTTCAATGGTTTTTGATGAGTGAAATGTCCGCTAACTATAACGTGTGTGAAACCTATGGTTTTTTCACTGAATTTGCAAGGTTTTTTAAATGCTAAATCCTAACTATAACGTGTGTGAAACCTATGGTTTTTTCAGTGAATATATATATATATATATATATATATATATATATATATATATATATATATATATATATATATATATATATATATATATATATATATATATATATATATATATATATATATAACAACACTCCGTCTCATGAACTGAAGATCTTTCCTCAAGAAACAGAAGCAAACCCAAGGTGCAGTGAAAAGAATTCCAATTATTTATTTAAATATAATGGACACCACCGCTTATATATATATATGAAAGCTCCCTTTTCCTACTTTTGCAAGAAAAACAGCACTCACGGGAGTCGTGGCAAAAGGTTTATTCCTTACGGCATACCCAACAGACGCGTTTCGGCTTGCACCTTCTTCGATGTTGCCTGTATTGCCGGAAGCAGCTATTTTAAAAGGTTAGCCATGTGATTTCATTAACAATGAAAACGGACAATTCCATGGTTGCAAAACATCGCCATCTTGGTAGATCCTTGCATACTGTTGCAATTATATCCTCATTATACTTTGCATCCAATTTTAGAGTATATACTCCAAAAATATTTGTCATGAAATATCTTGCATTATATTTAAACAATTAATATCATGATTGCATCAAAATCTTATAACGCCGTGTATCAGCTATGCTAATGATTTCTCATTGTTACAATTACTAGATTCAGCATGGTTGCGCAAAAATCATCGTTATAAAGCTGTGTATCGGCTGAGTTTTCATTGTTCTTCACAATTGCTAAATTCATCATAATTCCACAGAATTCATCAATATCAGGCCGTGTATCGGCTTCTGTCACAATCTTGTTTCCTCCGTACACCCTCAGAATTTATCATATTGTAATTCCTATATTGTGCATGATATCACAAAAAAATCATCAACATTATTGCTCATTACACACTCAAAATATCATCATGTTAAATTTCCAAATGAACAGCTAATTCTTCCCCACTGTTCATACCATTAGGAGCTTTCGTTTGTAGGTCAATAATGTACCGTCACTCTAATCTGCGAAGTTTGGTGATTCGATCACCACCCCTAATGTTAGCTGTTACATGATCTATTCCATAATATTGTAACAGGTCCCTGTTGCACTGAAGATTACTAGCACAGTGTCTTGCCACTGGATATGTAAAATCTTTTTTGGTTATTGCCCTCATGTGTTCCAAAATCCTGATTTTAATAGGATGGATCGTTCTTCCTATATATTTTAGTCCACACGGACAAATTAAACAGTATACTGAATAGTGAACTGCACTAGTAGGAAAAGGGAGCTTTCATTGAACGAACGCGTGGGCAACCCCCACGATACAAGCACCCGTCCGAGAGTGTTCCGCTACAGGTGTATACAGGCACAGGTGCACACAGGTATATATATATATATATATATTTATTTTTTTTTTCACTGAAAAAACCATAGGTTTCACACACGTTATAGTTAGGAATTAGAATTTAAAAAACCTTACAAATTCAATGAAAAAACCATAGGTTTCACACATGTTATAGTTAGCTGGACATTTCACTCGTACAAAACCAATGAAATTCCCCCGTTATAGTTAGATCAGCTAACTATAACTCGCGCGCCCGCAATCCACTGCTGATGACGTCACATATTACATGCCTCATGACATGGTCAGTGACATCACTCATGACATCACTGATGACATCTCAAATGACGTGAATTTGCAAGGTTTTTTAAATGCTAATTCCTAACTATAACGTGTGTGAAACCTATGGTTTTTTCAGTGAATTTGCAAGGTTTTTTAAATGCTAATTTATGAATGTTTTATTATATTTTTTATTTATTTATTTTACAATATGCTACCTATGTATATAATTATAGATTTACTGTATCCTGCAATATGGAATGGCTCAGCTTTTTTTTTTAAATTTTAGATATATTTGAACAGCATAGTTAATATCTTCTATAAACCTCTAAACTTTGTTTTTTTTAAGGGTTTTTGACCGTGCGCGCACCGTACGCGTACGGTACGCGTACGGTGCGCGCACGTGGCTTGCATGCGTACGTGCTCCATGTGCGCATGCGTATGTGATTTACGTGCGCGTGCTCAATACGCGCGTGCTCTGTACGCGCATGCGTGTGTGCTTCGTACGCGCGTGCTCCGTACACGCATGCGCGCGTCCTACGTATGCACGGCAAGTCATGTGATCAAGAAACAACACTTTTCATTGGTTTATAGTAGTTTCAGGTTCCAGAAACTTCCAACACCACACCCATTCCCCTCATTATTACTTCTGATTCCCTAGGAGAAGGAGCTGAGCAGCTTTTCTAGTACTTCAGAATGGCAGAGCAGCAGTCATCTTCTGGGAGTGAGCAGGAGACCCTTGTGAGACAGAGACAGAGGAAACAGAAAGACTCTTTTATATGGCAATTTTTTACATTTCCACTGGGGCAGAAGAAAGTGAATGCTCCCAAAGTCACCTGCAGTCTCTGTGATCGTGTCTTATCAAGAGGAGATCCTAAAAAGAAATACTCTTTTAGTATCTTCACTATGATCAGGCACGTTAGAGATGTACATCCTGTGGCTTATGCTCGAGCTGCTAGAGAAAACCCTCCAGCAGCTCAGCCGAGCACATCATTGGCAGCTCAGCAGAGCACTTCATCTGCGGCAGCAGCTTCACCTTCTTTGGTTCCTCTGGATATACACCCTCTGTTTGAGAGGGTGCATATGCGGTGCAACTCGTGTCATGCTTTTATCTCTGATGCGGACACCAGCATTCCGCTAATAGAGAGGAAGATACAGCAGCACACGTGTGACACCCTATAATTTTTGCCATGTCTTTTTTTCCTCTGTCCCTTAATTAACACAACGGCTCTTTTTAGAGCCACCTAACATCTACACACTTTAATTTATTTTTAATTCTATTTTTTCTGTTTTTTTCCCCGCCATGTGCGCACCGTGCGCGCACGGTACGCGCACCCCGCGCGCGCACGGTACGCGCACCCCGCGATTTTATAAAAAAAAATGATTTTTTCACCCTTCATGGTCCTTCAGGGACCTCCTGACAAAAGCTAGGGGGTCAGGAACTCTGTACCCTACCCCCTTTTCACGTTCTCCACCTTACTTTTAAATGGAAACACACATTTCTTTTTTTTGCATATTTTAACCCTTTCCAAATGATTTCTACCCCCAACATGACTTCTGCCTGCTAGCATAGCATTAGATCATGGAACACTGGTGTGTGCAGAGACGTCAGAAGTTCAGCACATAATGTTTCTAATCCAAAGAGCAAAATTGCTTAACTTTTCAAACCTAACAGCAAATCCAAAGTAATGTTCTGTGGGAACACATTTTTCTGGACCAATACAAAACATGCTTTTAAAAATGTAAACATACAGCCTAGTTTTTATTGCAAAATGGTCTGAAACAGCCAATGAGTTCTTTTTATTAAAAAAAAGCCTCCATTTTACCTTTCTTTTCATTTTGCCATTCTACTGAAAGACATCTTCAGAGTGCATCCAGGTCTCCTCCTCACTCCCTCAAATACACTGCTGTTCTACCATTTTCAAGTAAAATTGATTGCTGCTCACCTCCTTGTCCCAGGTAATAAGAAGAAATAGTGAGGGGAGTGGCTATGGTGTATGAAGATTCTGGAAGAGAAACTACTATGAACCAATGCTTCTGAGTGCATCCAGATGTCCTCCTCACTCCCTGAAGTAGATTGCTCTTCTGCCATTTACAACTAAAATTGATACCTGTTCTGCTCCTTGTCCCACGAAATAAGAAGAAATAGTGAGGGGATTGGCAAGGCATTTATAGAGTAGACGGTGTACATTTCACAGATATAGGGAACAGAGTCTTCCTCTTGATCTTTAGACTCTGCATCGATACTTACTTATAGGTACCAAAAAACACTAAAGTAACACAATGGCTCTTTTTAGAGCCCACCAACATCCAAACACTTAAACTTTATTTTTAATTCTATTTTTTATACGATTTTTTGTCGCATCTCTATGCTTCCCATGCGCAGGCGTACAAACTGCAGCCATTCACCGGCACAGGCTCCCTTGTACCATGGTTCAAGGATGCCTGCGTGGTGGAGAGATTGTTCTTGTGCAGGAAGGGACGCCTTCCTGCACACAAAAAAGAGGCTTTTTCCGCTTTCAATGCGTGCTGTATAATCGAGGACTCACTAAAAGAGGAAAAAACGAGGAGAAATAAAAACATTTCTGTTATAATCTGCTCCTGTTCCCTTCCCTCCTCCTTTTTCCCCCCCCCCCTCCTTCCCCTCGCATATTGGTACTGCCCAGCCTTAGAATGTTGGGGCTGAAGCTCATGTTGGAATGTTGGCATCTCCTTACGAGAGGCTGAAGGATCTGTACAATAAACTTCCACCTCCTGACAAACCTATCTTTGTGGAAGTTATTACAACATTTATTTGGCGACGAGCTGACTTACCGTGCTGGGGACGGTCTGGATCCTTCCCCCAGTGCCCTACCGCCTCTCGTTGGACTTCTCAGGCAGTGTTGGTTCCTTTCCTGCCATCGCCTCCTGAGGTGGCGTTAAGGGGAGCTCTCTTCGTTTACTCCATCGCTGCGAGTCTCCGGCTGCTAGGCTCCCTCACGCCTTCCCTGGACTCCGTCGATGAGAGCTCCCGGTTGCTGAACTCTTTCACGCCTTCCTCAGAGCTCGCTGCCTGCGTGAGTGTCCCTTCACGCTTTTCTATTGAGCTGATCATCCCTCCGGTGAGTCCCTGTCGTCTGCTGCTCGGCGCTGCTCTCCGGACTTGCTGTCCGTCCTGGCTGATAGGGAGACACCTGTTGTTCCCCCAGTGAGGTCGCATGCTGGCTTCTGAGTGCCGTTGCTAACTATTTAGCGCTGTGAAGGGTGTTGTGTCGCAGATGGTCGAGGACAACAGTGCTGCTCTTCGTGTGTGGCTGAGGCAACGTCGAAATCTCCTCACAAACATCCTGTTCCTGGTGTTTTCGCCTCTTCTCAGATTGACTTCCTCAGAGGACGCTCCGCTGTGAGACACTGCTCTCTGGTTGCTCCTTCGTCTGCTCCTCCTGCTGGTGGAATATATTATTGCACGTTTCTTCCCTCATCCAGCCTGCTTTGCATTTTCGCTGACAGGCTCAGCTCATGGAAATGTAGTGTCTTTAAATTGGGTTTTCCAACGGTAGACTGTTTCCATTATACTGTGGGGGTGCACTGGTGGTTTCTTGTCATTTCTACTTCTACTGCAACCCTCTGTGAATTTTCACAGCCAGCTTTTCCTTATCGCTATACTCCCTATCCTCTCCTCTACCTACCTTCTTCCGTCTTTTGCTTTGTTCTTCCCTCATCTCAGCATTTTCTTCTTCTACTCTCTCCACCATGTCGGCATTCGCTATGTCTCAACCCCCCCCATTCCTGGATGAGAGTGGAGATCCGGTGATCCCATGGAAAAAATGGGTAAACCTGTTTGAATCTTACCTTATCGCCATTGGTGGGGACAGATTTTCGGCGGTGCGTAAACAACATGTTCTACTGCATAATCTAGGAAAGCAAGGGAGGGATATTTTTGATGACCTACCAGATTATAATGTTGAAAATGCTAATGAGGGGGCTGGGGGTGAGGGTGATATCCAGTATGATGTGTATCAGTTAACATTATTGAAACTGGAAGCTCAATTTGGTGACAAAATTAATATTGTGTTAGAACGCCACAAATTTTTTTTGCGCATTCAAGGAAAAAATGAAAAAGTGATAAATTATATTGCTGTTCTGAGAGGTTTAGCTTCTACGTGTGAGTTTGGGATATTAACTGAATCACTAATCAGAGACCAACTAGTTAGATGTACCTCCAACAAGAAGATACAAGAAAGACTTCTAGCAGAAGCCCCTGATTTAAAACATGCCATTGATATAGCTAAAAGCATAGAGCATACAGCGTACTGTATGAATGAAATGAAGGAAGCGGGGGAAGTAAAACAAGTGGCGGAGAACAGTGTACACAAGATCTCCAGTAAAGTCCATAAACACAAACCTTTACCTTCCAATCCGGAAGCACCTACAGCATCAGGGAATAAGCCAAAATGTTATAGGTGCGGAAATCCTAATCATCTGGCCAACAGCGTTAACTGTCCTGCAAGGGGCGTTGTTTGCAGCAAGTGTAAGAAAAGAGGCCATTTCTCAAAAGTATGCCACAACGCAACGAACAGTGTCACCCACATGATAGGCGGTGATCTGGATCCTCAACTACCTAGCGAAGATATTGTGTTTCAAGTATCTAATTTTTCAGAAGGCAACAGCACTCCTTACCCCAAGTGTGAAATATTTCTGGACAATGTAAAGTATGAGGTCTACGCAGACTCCTGTTCCCCATATACTCTTGTGAATGAGGCTACTTTTCAGGCTAAATCGGGGACAAGAGAGTATACCCTCGTACCTCCTGATGTCAAACCAGGGGGCTATAACCAAGATCCCATACCACTAGTAGGAATGTTACTCATGAACATTAATTTTAAGGATAGGTCAACCGTGGGAAAAGTCTACATCACAAAGAATGGTTCCAACTTACTAGGGTGGAAACACCAAAAAGAGTTAGGAATCAGACTAGACCCCAACGCGTCGGAACCAGTGTATCTTATCGACAGGACCAACGTTGGGATGGAAATCTGCAATCGTTTCCCAGAGGTGTTCACAGACAAACTCGGACTCCTAAAAGGCTTCCTCCACAAAATCAAACTTAAAGCCGATGCCAGACCTATCATCCACAAACCAAGGTCTATCCCGCTGTTGACCAGAGAACCGCTTAAGAAGGAGCTGGACAGGTTGGAGGAGTGCAAAATCATAGAGAGGATTGAGAGCTCTGAATGGTTGGCGCCCATCGTCGTAGCAGCCAAAGGGGGAAACAAGGGGATCCGCCTATGTGTTGACCTTAGGGATTTGAACTCTAACATTTGGGTGGATCGACACCCCCTCCCCAACATTAATGAAATGCTGTCAGCCATCCATGGAGCTAAAGTCTTTACTGTCCTAGACCTATCCTCGGCTTACCACCAAGTCGCTCTCCACCCAGATTCCAAGCCCCTCACTTCTTTTATAACCCCGCATGGAGCTTATCAATTTTCCAGATTACCATTTGGCCTGGCTTCTGCTGCGGCAGTATTTCAACGCGTCATGCAGCATATCCTGCAAGGTTTGGGAAAAGTTCTTTGTTTCCAGGACGACATCCTGATTCATGGCTCGTCTGAGGAAGAACACAATAAGACTCTGGAAGCAGTGTTGACCAGACTTAGTAAGGCAGGTTTCACCACTCAGAAAGACAAATGCAGAATCGGGGTGGAATCTGTAGTATACCTTGGTCACACCATCTCAAGTGAGGGAATCAAACCCAGATCCAGTCTGGTGGACTCCGTTAAATTAGCCCCGGCACCCACCAACAAAGATGAACTCAAATCGTTCCTGGGGCTGGTGGAATACATGTCAAAGTTCGTAAAAAACTTTGCGGATCAGGTGTGTCCCCTCAGAGAGTTGCTGAAGAAGGGGTCTGAATTTGCTTGGAAGCAAGTTCACCAATCAGCCTTCCAACTCATCAAGGAGGCCATCGTGGATGCACCTATCTTGAGTGCTTTCGATCCTAATGCTAAAACCACCCTCACCACAGACGCTAGCGCTAAGGGATTGGGTGCTTCACTCACGCAGAGGACGAAAGGTCAAGAGACGGTGATTGCTTTCGCTTCCAGAACTTTGAGAGATGCCGAGCTGAACTACTCGACGATAGAGAAAGAAGCATTGGCGTGCTATTGGGCCATAAACCACTTCAAATATTTCTTGTGGGGCATCCCGTTTGTGCTGAGAACGGACCACAAACCCTTAATTCCGTTATTCTCCACTAAGCGCCTGGAAAATACCACCCCACGAATATCTAAATGGGTGCTGAGTCTGCAAGGGTTCAACTACACCATGATATACGTCCCAGGAAGTGAGAATAGGGTTGCGGACTGTCTTTCCAGACTACCAATCACCAATGGGAACCCGATGCAAAACCCACCGGAGGAGACTATTCTTTTGGTGGAAATCCCGGCCATCAATCGGGAGGAGTGGGAAAAATCCATGAGTGAGGACAGTGACTTAGCCACATTAAGGAATATGATTCACAGTGGTTGGCCTGTTAACAAGCAGGAGGTGCCGGAGTCTGTTCGGCATTTTTGGCCGATGCAAGATGAATTATCCATCGTTGAGAACCATATTTGTAGAGGAAGCAAGATCATTCCTCCGAAAAACATGTACGAAAGAATAATACAGATTGCCCATGAGGGCCACCCAGGGAGGAGCATGACGAAAAGCAAAATCAGGCAACACTATTGGTTCCCCGGGATGGATTCGCGAGTGGAGGAACAAGTAAAGAATTGTTCAGCCTGCGGTTCCTGCGACAAAACCAAAGTTGTCCGGAAATCTCCACTATTCCCGGTGGAGGTCCCCACCGTACCGTGGGAGAAGCTGGGATTGGACATAATTGGTCCCGTAAACCTACTAAACCAATCCAATAGATTCATGTTTGTCCTTATAGACTACCACTCCCATTGGATTGTAACAAGAATGGTATCTTCCATCACCACCGCGTCGCTGTTGGACTTCCTGAGAGACACCTTTTCAAAGGAAGGTATTCCTGGGGTCATAATAACGGACAATGGTGTTCAATTCGCTTCAGAGGACATGAAGCAGTTTATGTCCACGCTGGCCATCACACATCTCAAATCCCCACTGTATTGTCCCAAAGCCAATGGTCTGGTGGAAAGGGCGAACAGGATGATAAAGGACACCATCCAGCTCGCATTGAATTCCCAGGTTCCAGTGGAAGACGCCATAAGGAAAATGCTGTGGTCGTATCATACATCGCCCAATGCTGTCACGGGGGTGTCACCTTTTGTCTCACTTAAAGGCAGGAACCCGAGTTCCAAACTTACTCCTAACTGGCTAAATGGAGGATCCCCGGTGTGGGTGGATAGAGACGTTGGTCAGGAAAAAACTCTGAAACACCAACAAGAGTATAAGCTCAGGTACGACAGTCGTTGGGGAGCATCGAACAAAAGGTGGAGAGAAGGCCAGTGGGTGGTTGTTAAGAGGCCGTCCCTGTCCAAATCCAAGATCTCCTCATTTTCCAAACCACTGAGGATAACGCGGGTCAACAACAACTCAGTTGTCCTGGAAGACGGTGGCATGTGGAGTATGGACAACATAGCAAGTTGTCCAAGCACTACTGGTTCCAAACCCACTTATGAAATGGACCTAAGTCTTGAAACGCCCAGTGGTAGTGAACTCAGGGTGACTAGAGTACGTAAACCCCCAAGTTGGCAATCCGACTACAGAATGGGATCTTAATTTTTCCACCTTGTCCCATCTCCTTACCCTTCGGGTCATATAGGCCCCTTTCCGTAGGGTATTTGGGGGGATTGCTATTTATGTACTTCTCTATCGCTGCATATTGTGGAAAACGGTTATTCCTTACATTCATGTACTTGGAACGTTTTATTGTTGAGTTCTCTCCTCTGTGCTTTGTTAGGCAATGTTATCTGAGTATTCTTGTGCTGTGTATATTTTTCTCTGCTCCGCAGGGAGATGTGTTATAATCTGCTCCTGTTCCCTTCCCTCCTCCTTTTTCCCCCCCCCCCTCCTTCCCCTCGCATATTGGTACTGCCCAGCCTTAGAATGTTGGGGCTGAAGCTCATGTTGGAATGTTGGCATCTCCTTACGAGAGGCTGAAGGATCTGTACAATAAACTTCCACCTCCTGACAAACCTATCTTTGTGGAAGTTATTACAACAATTTCTCCTCGTTGTGCCTCGCTACGCCACCTCTAGGGTAGCGTAGCATTCACACGCATCTCCAGAGTTACGATTTCTCGTAAACCTGGAGATGTGTCTAGTTCTTTGAGTGTTGCGTGGGAACACCCACAACAACACCCATGGAACGCCCCTTCAATGCACTGTGCTGCGTGTGAAGTGGCTGTATTTATGTGGAAAGGAAAAGTCACGCAGGGTGGATTTTCCTCTCCTTGAAAATATGGAGGAGCTCTCTGTGCCACCAGTACGTTATGAAAAGTGACATAGTGGTGACGCAGGGGCCTTGTTAATTTTCCCCAGAGATGTTAAGAAAATTAAGGGTAAGACAGACAAAGGGAGAGAGACAGAAACAGAGACAGAGAGCAAGGAACTGAGAAGGAGTAAAGCAGTTAGAATGACTGAGACACATGGAGACAGGGAGAGATACATGGTTGAAAAAGTAGTGATGGAGGCAGTAATCCTAGGGAAAGTAGTATAGAAGGAGTGAGGGAGTTACGAAAGAGCAGTAAAGGAAGAAGAGAGAGAGAAGGGGAATGAGAAAAGCAGAGTGAGGAGAAGTGAAGAAAAGGGAGCATGAAAGTGAAAGGGTGAGAAATACAGATATTTCAAACTTACCTGACCAACAAAATACCTTAATTATAAATAAATGTGTTTTTTCAATTGCTAGAAAAAAGGATTACATTTCCTAAATTTTCTTTCTCGATCTGAAAAGAAAGAAAAAAAGTATTAATATTTAACAAAACATTTTAGAATACAGTACACATATTTTCATATTTAACAAAGTAATTTTTTGCCCTTTTTTTGCTGTTTTCAGAATATATTGAATTTCACTGCAAATTGTGAAATCAATTGCATTCATCACTTAACAGCGGGCAAAAAAATTAACAATCTGAAAGATTGTTTAAAAAAAGCCCTGAATCTCTACTCAGTAAAACATACCTTGATAGAAATGTAACATATATATTAAAAATATCATCTAAGAACAATAACTATTTGCAATAAATAACGTCTGTAAATTTTGTTGCTTAAGCTCATATACCAAAATAATATCTGTCAAAGAAGTCCACAATAGAAACAGTTACCTTTCCATGAGGCCAAATGGTAATTTTTTAATTCTTTTTTGGTGAAATATCCAATGGTAATCCTATAAAATCGAAATAATGGTTTCTTTAGATGCTGCAATTTGTGTCTAAAATTTTGGTTTTAGAAAAATTAGGTAGGAATTTGGTAATTCTGCAGGCAAACGTTGCTTGAAAATCAATTGTGAATCATTACACAGTGTCCAGCCTTTTTCCCATTTTAGATAAACTGTGTAATGACCAGAAGTTACAGAAAGTCCATCATGGAAAATGATTGCAACTGCAACAAAAGTTTTTCCTGATATTGATAATTGATTTCCTGTAAACTTCTTTATTAAAGTGTCCAATTTTGTTCCATCAGCTCTACAACGTTGCATCATTAAAATTACATACTGTCCATATTTCTTTAAAAATAACATTGATAACATTTCTGATTTACATTGAGAACATTCCATGTTGTGATTTGCATCTTTAACTGATTTACTAAAAGTCACTGGTTTACTCTCTGGTAATGTTAAATATATGAACCTTTCAGAATCAACATTAGAGCTGCATGTGTTCAAACAGTTTTCACAACTATGTTCCCATTTATAAGAGAGACCAAACATATTTTCTATTTCTACCCCTTCATCTTCCAGTACCATAAGCATATACATTAAGAATTCCTGTGCATCTTGCTGGACATTTTGAGTAAACTGTGTACATCCTGAACATACATCTAAAAGATTTCTAACATCAGAAGCACTTTCTATTTTAGTTTTATCATTACTCAGCTTCTCATAAAGAAAACTCAGCAGAGAACAGAATCTTTTTTCATGATTTAGTATTATCTGCTCTTGCAAACTTTCAAGATAAAATACAACATTCAGCACTACATTAGCGTAGCAGTTGACACCCGAGCTATTTTCAAAATGACAACCAACAACCTCTTCAACATTGTCCTTTTTCTTTTTGCTTGCAATCACATCACTCTCCTTTTGTTTTCTCTTCTATACATCCTCATTACAGATATTCTCAATTCTCCTTTTCTGACAAACAACACGTTTTTCAAACACAGGATACTGACCTAAATGAGGAGCATAGCTTCTTCTTAATCTATTATATTCCTTTACACAGTTTGCATCAGCACTAACTTTTGACTCATCAAAGTCTATCATGAATAAACCAGATATTTTTTTCACGCGTGACAAAGCAACATATGCCATACCTTCTTTAAACACAGTAGATCCAATGTTTACAAATGCACTATCTACAGTTAATCCTTGAGATTTGTGAATAGTTACAGCATACGCTAGAGAAAACGGAAACTGCTTCCTACGTACATATAAGTCTTTCACAAGCAAGAAACGAACTGAACAACGACTAATCTCTTTAACCTCTTCAATCTGATCAAATTTTATTTTTAAAAATTCAATTCCATCTTTTTTCTGGTAATTAACAAAACCCACAACTTTACCCATAGCTCCATTCACTAAACCTTTTTCTACATCCAAATTACGTCTTAAAATTACTCGACAGTTCATACATACATAAAGATTCTTTTCTAAACCAGCTGTTTTCGATATGTTTTTCTCTAGAGAATCCAATTTAGTTGTCAATTTGCTTGTCAATATAATAGTTATTCCTTCATGCTGTATTTTATCCACAGCTTCCAGCTTTACAATCTCTTCATTTTCCAATTTCAAAAGTTCTTGATTCATTTAGTGTTGGCATTAAGCAGATTACAGTATTTTTTCCAGCAATTTTCTTGTATATTTTCTCTGGAACTATTTGTTCTGTTGGAAACAAATTACATAGCAATCGACTCTGTAAAGCTTTTCTTCCATGTTCTGTGGGTAGTCCAATTCTGATATCTTTGAGAATACTTGCATAATCATCATCATTTGCTTGCCGCATATTGGTAATGAGTTCTTTGTACTCAAAGTATGTCCAAATATTCACATTACCTATACTTCCTAACGAATTTTTCATGTCTTCATGTGTAAGAGTATGAAATACTGGTTGTCCTTTAACTAGTGTGAGCTGCAGTAGATCCCCAAAAACTAAACCATGTTTTCCTCCAAATAGCACGTCATAGTATGTCTTTAGAATTTGCTGCATTCTTAAATGCAAAAAGGCAAGCATTGAGTTTGATACCATGCTTACCTCATCAATAATGAGAACTTTCATTTTTTCAATACTCTTGAAACTTCAAAACATACTTCTCCTGTTAGCTTGTGGTATTGTAATTTTGTTCTCATGCTCTACTGGTAACATTAGCAAACGATGGAGGGTAATTCCTTTTATGTTATATGCTGCTAACCCAGTTGGAGCAGTAACAACACAAGACAAAGTTGAATCAGTTTTTTTCTGAAGGTAGCTTCTAATTACTTTAATTAAGAAACTTTTTTCGGTTCCAGCTTGTCCACTCACATACATTCTGATTGGTTCAAATGATGTGCATGTGCACTCTTTATTTTCATGTAGTAATCCATGATCAATTTGTTTTGTGACTTCCTCATAAATTTGTTGTTGTTCATCATTCAGTTGCTGTTCCAAATTTGGTAAGTTTATTAAATCTTCCTGAGCTTGATTTATAGCTGTTTCCATTTCAGTCATGGCTATTGCAGCTTCATTTTCTACGATTGGTTGTCCTAGGGGATCTTGACTGAGCGTCCCAGAACTTTGACTGTCTTGAGAACTGTCTCTAGCTACTTCAGCTGCAATTGTTGCTTCTTGTTCAATTTCTTCATTTAACATTTGTACATAAGTTGTGAAAGTACTGCATTCTATGGTATCTTTGCAAGCATTAAAGGAATCTTCATAGCTTTGAAAATGTCCAAGTAATTCATCCTCTGAGCGCCATGGTTTAAACAACTGTAAAAGTGCTAAGTGGTAAAATTCCTTCTTGTCAGTAGTGTCGCAACTCAGCTTTCTGTGATTAATCAAACTTCCTTTTGTTTGTTTTACCAAACATCCTTCCTCACCAATGACTTTATATTTTCCATTGTTGATGTCTTCTGTGGCATTCCGTTTATAAATGTAGTTCTGCAGCACTTCATAGAGACACATGTTCTCAAGATGATGACTTCTCTTTGGGTAATATGTGTCCAACATGTTTGTTCTTAAAATGTCTGCACTTTCAGGTTCGTACTCTGCTAAATATTCAATTTCTCGAATAGATTTCAGTACCCGATTTCGCATTCCTGCAAGGCCAAAACTTACCCAAATTATTCTTCTGGATTTGGAGTACAGACTAACCTATCTGAGCATTCGTATGACCCAATTTCTCGATGCGATAACATCTTTAAACTGAAAATGTATGGCTTTTTACTGACAGTCTTCTCGTGAGAAATCTCTTCCCACATTTCTTTCAATTCCGTTTTCTCAGATTTAGTGATGTAAGATGTGACATACCGAGCAATAGCAATAGAATTGTCAGCTACATACTGAATATCCATGTTAGCATTCCACATGGATAAAATGACTGGGTTGTAGTCATTTATATATTTTGACTCTTCTTTTCTTCTTAGGTTGTAGGTATTTTTAGGCGATTTTCTTGTAATAGTATGTCGCACAGCTGACATAAAACTGTTTACTCTTCCTTTTGAAAGAACAGGTCGTGGAAATCCAAATCGACATTTTGTGTAGAATTTATCTTTACTCTTGTACTTTCGTCGACAGTATTTTCCACACCGATGACTTTGGAAACGTAAAACTTGCTCTTTTAAGTTTTTTTCTTCTGTGCTTTTAGGTATAGCACATGTTGCATATCCTTCAATGAAAGATAAAACTGCATCATCAGAATCTGTTCCAAATTTTGGGGCATCTTTGATCCACAACAGCATATGAATATGAGGAGCACCTTTTGCTTGGTACTCTTTTCTCCAAAAGAAATCCACAACTTCTCCAAGAGGTGGATTTTTTTTATTGCAGATGAAGGACATCATAGCCTCAAATCTATGATTGAAATATCTGCAAACATTAACCGGATCCAATGAGCACAATTCTCCTGCTGTCTTGTATTGGATGTTTTCAATATTTGAATTTGCCTCTCAAAGAAAATCCAGTAAATCATCCCAAGCGTACTCTGCACAGCTTAGGGTAAGGAACCATGTAGGAGTTCCTAAATTCCGTAACATACATTTCAATTCTCCATGGCGTCGGTACCAATATTCATTAGTTCCACGCTGACAAGCCATTAGATTAATCAATTGAGATTCCAAATGATCATCTCGCTGTTGCACTTTGTTCAGAAAATCCTTTGCTGACACATTATGTAGATGTACTCCAGTTTTCAAAATGTGATTTACTGCATTAGATAGTGCTGATAAGTCACTTTCAAATAAAAGATGGAACAAATAAGGAATACTTTGACGAAATCTTGGCTCTTCTGCATATAATCTTGTAGTCCGATACTCAGAAGCAGGAATCTGTACTGGACGTTCATCATATCATTCACCTTTTCCTGTAGGAAACAGCTGGGGAAAACAACGAGCTTCCAAGCTCTCCTCCCATACACTCACGGGAGTTCCTTTTGCTTTTTTCATCCGAAACAGATCAATAGTGTTTCCCATAACTTCTTTAGAATGAAGAGGATGTATGCTGAAATGTTCATAAATTTCTTCTTCTTTTGACTTATCCACTTTTTCAATTTGCCCAGTTGGTATTCCTGTGTCTGCTAGTAAAACTTCTTCATCTTCATCCATATTAATTGATTCATACCATTTATTATTTCTTTTCAAATATAAATTTGCTCTTTGTACTTTTCGTATATCCACCAGCTCCTGCCAAATTTTCTTATTCTTTGTAGGTACACCATTAACCAGAATAACTAATGGTTCCGTTTCCAAATTATCTGCATCAATTGTTTCAATATTTTTTTTCAAATCTAATGGCAAATAGACAACTCTTCCTTTTAAACCTCTTTGTAAATCTGAAGGAGGTAATTTGCCTGTTTTGGGCTCCATACGAACTATAGTCTGAAACGGATGGACACATTGAATGAGTATAGACTCATACGTATTTAAATCACTAAGTTCTGCAGGAATATTAACCAATTCTAAATTATTATGTACAGCTCTAGCTGGCATTTTATTTTCTTCTAACTTGTTATAACAGTATTTACAAATACGCTGATCTTCACCCAATTCAAAACAATTTTCCAGAAACAAATATGTAGCAAAATCCTTCCACTCATAATTATTTTCTTTTTCACTTTTTTTATAGAGATCAACATTCCTTGTTTGAGTTTTATAATGGCTTCTCCGGCAACAAATACAAGTAATATTTGGTCTTTCATTAGAGATGATAGTAAATTTTGTCATTTGATCTTCAATGTTTTACTAACAGTGGGTTCTACATTCTCTTCCACATTTTCTTCAATAACTGTGTCATTTCCTGCACTTTCTTTCTCTGGACCAAAGTAACAAAACTCAATATCCTCACAAACCTTCTTCACATCTTTTACAGATCCACGGAACGGAGCACTATTCAACTCATGTAACTTTAGTGCTGGACTTTTAGCAAAATACAATCTTCTGACAAACTTTCTCATTCCAGTATGATGAACTGCCAGCATCCTAAAATGGTGAAAAACACTTTGACAAACTTTCCTAGAAAGACAAGCCAGAGAATGTCCTTGAAAACCAGTATTCTCTCTCACTCTGCATGGATCTAGTCTTTGAAGCACCTTAATCTTCTGTTTAACACTTATTTTTACTATATTCTCTTAGAAAGTCACGAAATGTATCAATAGATTCCTGTCGTACAGTACAAATACTACTACAATTCCAAGTGTACACTGGGGCTTTAGGACGTCTCCCCATAACCTCATCAGCTAACACTTCTTCCTCATTTCTTGGAACCATTTTCTCCTTTTCCATTACACAACCATCCTTAACTTCATATGCTCGACCACTGGTGTCAACAGCATGCAGCAAACTATTACTTTGAAGATAACTCTCTTCATTAAAAAATGGTTCAGTACTTGAACTATGCTTCCATTCTCCTAAGAACACTTTACAAAAGTTTTTTTTTCCCTTCTCTTTTTCTTTTGCTTTTTGACTTCATTACATTCACTAATTTATCTAATGTACGGATCCTGTTCAAAATTAAAATGAATAGTTTTCTTTTTAATTCCAAAGCCTTTGCAACAATTGATTCAATATGTTTCTTTTTCTTATAAAATATGGCTTTCTTCCTATATTTTTTCACATCCTTTAGCAAATTGAACATCACTCTTCTCTGAAACATTTTTCCACGAATGTTTTTAAAATCTATTTTTCTTTTTAAGTAATTCTTTCTTACTTCTGATTGTACATTAGCATTTAGTATATTCTGTCGATTGTCTTGTTGCTTTCTACTTAAAACACTATTTCCAGTCAATATATTTTTTACATTTTTTCTTTGCTTGAGGATATTTAAAAAAAAATCCTTAGTCTGCTTACCAGAAGGGTTTTTCTTTTTTCCAACGTGAGGTTCTTCAACTAATTTTTGTTGTCCAGTTGTCTTCAAATATAGATGTTGTTGCTGTTCTTTTCTCTTTCTTGATTTTATAGGCATCTTTAATTTATTTCAGTCTTGTTCAGCAATACCTGAAAGAAACTAAAAAATAAAATACCTTTATGTAATTTATGTATATTACTATGTTTTTTATGAGCTTTTCAAAACCTATCATATGAGCTGTCCCTTTCCTACGACTGCAAGTATTACACAATAAAAGCTACACAAATTAAATCTCTGAAATCAATTCCTGTGTGCACACAGACTTATGGTGTGATTCTAGGCAGAAAACAATTTTTGATTGGCAACTTCAAAGCACATTTACCACTGTGGTTTTGCAAGTGATAATTACTGTAACAGCCTGACACATTTTCCTTATAGTTTAGAAAGGCAGAAAAGAGCACATGTCCTAACAGCTACTTGCGAGCATGAGCATGTGGAACCTGGGTGAGTGATTAGACTAGAGCAAAGGAAATAAGCCTTGGTGATGTTGAATGTGGTAGCGTTACACACTACTATCTAAAATACCACACAGTGCTGAATACTTAGCATGGGAGTGCAGGAGAAGCAGCTGCCTGTGTGCTAAGAGCGTGCTTCTGGAGACTGTGTATTGTCAGGTGCAAGAGAGATCTGCATGGACACTTGCAGAACTGCATGAAGACTGCAGAGATGTTTGTAAGAGTACATGTGGAGTAAGGGTTAATTGGAGTTTTGAACATGTAGGATCTACCTCACCCATTGCAGGAGTGTAAGGAAAATCTACCCTGTTATTTTCAAATGTGTTAGCATTTGCCTCTCATTTGTGAGATATTGATTTGTGCTGAATGCTAGCCATCACAGTTCAAGAAAACAAGCTGCCCCTTTCCTACGAATACAAATCTTACAGTACCAGACCAACACGAATTACATCTCTGACAACAATTCCTGTGTGCACACAGACTCATGGTGTGATTCTAGGCAGAAAACGATCTTTGATTGGCAATTTCAAAGCACATTTACCACTGTGGTTTTGCAAGTGATAATTACTGTAACAGCCTGACACATTTTCCTTATAGTTTAGAGAGGCAGAAAAGAGCACATGTCCTAACAGCTACTTGAGAGCATGAGCATGTGGAACCTGGGTGAGTGATTAGACTAGAGCAAAGGAAATGAGCCTTGGTGATGTTGAATGTGGTAGCGTTAGACACTACTATCTGAAATACCACACAGTGCTGAATATTTAGCATGGGAGTGCAGGAGAAGCTACTGCCTGTGTGATAAGAGCGTGCTTCTGGAGACTGTGTATTGTCAGGTGCAAGAGAGATCTGCATGGACGCTTGCAGAACTGCATGAAGACTGCACGGATGTATGTAAGAGTACATGTGGGTAAGGGTTAATTGGAGTTTTGAACATGTAAGATCTACCTCACCCATTGCAGGAGTGTAAGGAAAATCTACCCTGTTGTTTTCAAATGTGTTTGCATTTGCCTCTCTTTTGTGAGATATTGATTTGTGCTGAATGCTAGCCATCACAGTTCAAGAAACAAGCTGACCCTTTCCTACGAATGCAAGTCTTACAGAACCAGACCAACACGAATTAAATCTCTGACAACAATTCCTGTGATCACACAGACTCATGGTGTGATTCTAGGCAGAAAACAATTTTTGATTGGTAATTTCAAAGCCCATTTACCACTGTGGTTTTGCAAGTGATAATTACTGTAACAGCCTAAAACATTTTCCTTATAGTTTAGAGAGGCAGAAAAGAGCACATGTCCTAACAGCTACTTTAGAGCATGAGCATGTTGAACCTGGGTGAGTGATTAGACTAGAGCAAAGGAAATGAGCCTTGGTGATGTTGAATGTGGTAGCGTTACACACTACTATCTGAAATACCACACAGTGCTGAATACTTAGCATGGGAGTGCAGGAGAAGCAACTGCCTGTGTGCTAAGAGCGTGCTTCTGGAGACTGTGTATTGTCAGGTGCAAGAGAGATCTGCATGGAGGCTTGCACAACTGTATGAAGACTGCAGAGATGTATGTAAGAGTACATGTGTGGTAAGTTTTAATTGGAGTTTGTAACACGTAGGAACTACCTCACCCATTGCAGGA
Source organism: Triturus cristatus (assembly GCF_964204655.1). Classification (NCBI taxonomy): domain Eukaryota; kingdom Metazoa; phylum Chordata; class Amphibia; order Caudata; family Salamandridae; genus Triturus; species Triturus cristatus. The sequence continues at coordinate 136,480,793 of NC_140591.1, read as the reverse complement.
GTGGAGGGAAAATCTACCCTGTTGTTTTCAAATGTTTTAGCATTTGCCTTTCATTTGTGAAATATTGATTTGTGCTGAATGCTAGCCATCATAGTTCAAGAAAACAAGCTGCCCCTTTCCTACGAATGCAAGTCTTACAGAACCAGACCAACACGAATTAAATCTCTGATAACAATTTCTGTGTGCACACAGACTCATGGTGTGATTTTAGGCAGAAAACGATTTTTGATTGGCAATTTCAAAGTACATTTACCACTGTGGTTTTGCAAGTGATAATTACTGTAACAGCCTGACACATTTTCCTTATTGTTTAGACAGACAGAAATGAGCACATGTCCTAACAGCTACTTTAGAGCATGAGCATGTGGAACCTGGGTGAGTGATTAGACTAGAGCAAAAGAAATGAGCCTTGGTGATGTTGAATGTAGTAGCGTTACACACTACTATCTGAAATACCACACAGTGCTCTATACTTAGCATGGGAGAGCAGGAGAAGCTACTGCCTGTGTGCTAAAAGTATATTTCTGGAAACTGTGTATTGTCAGGTGCAAGAGAGATCTGCATGGACGCTTGCAGAACTGCATGAAGACTGCACAGATGTATGTAAGAGTACATTTGGGGTAAGGGTTAATTTGAGTTTTGAACATGTAAGATCTACCTCACCCGTTGCAGGAGTGAAAGGAAAATCTACCCTGTTGTTTTCAAATGTGTTAGCATTTGCCTCTCTTTTGTGAGATATTGGTTTGTGCTGAATGCTAGCCATCACAGTTCAAGAAAACAAGCTGCCCCTTTCCTACGAATGCAAGTCTTACAGAACCAGACCAACACGAATTAAATCTCTGACAACAATTCCTGTGTGCACACAGACTCATGGTGTGATTCTAGGCAGAAAACGATATTTGATTGGCAATTTCAAAGCACATTTACCACTGTGGTTTTGCAAGTGATAATTACTGTAACAGCCTGACACATTTTCCTTATAGTTTAGAGAGGCAGAAAAGAGCCCATGTCCTAACAGCTACTTGAGAGCATGAGCATGTGGAACCTGGGTGAGTGATTAGACTAGAGCAAAGGAAATAAGCCTTGGTGATGTTGAATGTGGTAGCGTTACACACTACTATCTAAAATTCCACACAGTGCTGAATACTTAGCATGGGAGTGCAGGAGAAGCGTCTGCCTGTGTGATAAGAGCGTGCTTCTGGAGACTGTGTATTGTCAGGTGCAAGAGAGATCTGCATGGACGCTTGCACAACTGCATGAAGACTGCAGAGATGTATGTAAGAGTACATGTGTGATAAGTTTTAATTGGAGTTTGTAACACATAGGAACTACCTCACCCATTGCAGGAGTGGAAGGAAAATCTACCCTGTTGTTTTCAAATGTATTAGCATTTGCCTCTCATTTGTTAAATATTGATTTGTGCTGAATGCTAGCCATCACACTTCAAGAAAACAAGCTGCCCCTTTCCTACGAATGCAAGTCTTACAGAACCAGATCACCACAAATTAAATCTCTGACAACAATTCCTTTGTGCACACAGACTCATGGTGTGATTCTAGGCAGAAAATAATATTCCTGGGTGATACCAGTACGCCTTTACTTATGGTGAAGACATACTCCATAATATCTGACAAGTTCAAGGCAGTTAAATATCTTCCAAAACATAAAATGTAAAACACAACTTTAAAACAAGAATCTCATTTATATTTTTTATATCAAAATGCACCACATACATCCCCTCTCAAATTCATAACTCACCTTTAAAAGTAGTTAGTTGAGAAAGAAATGTGGCACTCACACAGCAGAATCTCTGAACTGTACACCTCTCAGCAGAACCAGTAAATGGCAATGTTTCCCTTTCTTTTTTCACACATATACATGTTAACTTCAAATTACAGTGCTTCCCACATTTTTTCAAATGGAAACACACATTTCTTTTTTTTTTTTCTCACCTTCATTTACTATCATACCCCAAGGCCCCAAGCTAAATAAACGAATAGAGGCCAGCACCCATTGAGCCCCTCCTGATTGAGCTTCATATGCCCAGCATCAGAATACATCCAGATCCTATGAACATAAAGCCCTATAAAGTAATAATCAAATTGACTGAAGGTATTCGTTTGCCTTAATTTCAGATGTAAAAAACTGGCTGTGACCACCCTTAACCACCTTCAATTTAGCTGGATTCTGAAGAAACACCTAAGCCCCCTTAGCTTGAAACCCTGCGATAAGCTGTCTTAGCTTCCAACGTTGCTCAACTGTATCCTGACAATAGTCTGGTCGAACAAAGAACTCGCACCCCTTGGCATTTCTCCTTTTATTCGGGCGTGCTAGATCATAGAGTTCCTCTCTCGCCCTAAAGTTATTCAATGAAATCAAAATAGCTCTAGGGAAGGCTGACACTTGCCCCTTCTTCTGTACAAATGGGAATCTATGCGCCCTTTGTACCTCCTTTTGCCACTCCCAGTGCCCCAGCTCCGGAAAAGCCTCTGACAATAACTCCACCATAAATCTTAACGAGTCAGACCCTTCCTTTCCCTCCGGAATCCCAAGCACTCTCAGATTGTTACGTCTAGACCTATTTTCAAGGTCAGTCACTTTCCAGTGGACATCATCCCGATATGCCTTGAGAGACTCCGCTGATTTCTTCTGCACCCCTAATTTATCCTCCAATGTGGAGATCCTTGTCTCAGCCTCTGTCATCCTTGTAGAAACATCCGAGCAGGTCTTAGCAACTCGTCTAACAGCATTCTGGAGGTGTTTACATGCGTTCTGAGTACGTATTAAGCCGGCCTAGGTCTCTGCCCTGTGAGTCATAATTAAGTCATAGATGGTGGCTAAAGTTATCTCTCCCGGGGCTGGGTCTTTTCCCATTGGTTGAGCTTGAACGGCCGAAACGGCTTCACCCGATATGCCAGATATAACAAAGTTTGGCGAACTCTGTTCATCCCACGTAGAGGAGGCCTCTGAGCCTCTCGTGACCCCACTTCTAGCCGTCTGATCACGTCGCCCCGGAGGATCCATGGAATCCTCAAGATTCTCCTCCTCTCCTCCCGTGCTAGCCCCCTCCAACCAGTCCTGTACCACACTATCCACTGAAGACCTATCGGATAGTGAGAAAAAGTCCTCCGTAGTTGAAGCTTTGTCCGGCAAATCAAGTGGGCCTGTCGTCAACTCTATACCTCCAGACTTTAGATTTAACGACTTAGCTAAGGTTCCAGACCCCTTGGGTATAGTACTAGGCATCTTCCCCTTCTCATAATGCGACTTCAGTGCCTGTTGTGCTGCTTGCTGCGCTACCACCTCCAACTCTGCATAAGATTGTTCTAGTCCTGCCTGGACTACATCTCCCAGAATTCCCCTGTCAGGGCTGATCGAAATCAGGACGGCCGGAGTTGCTTGTGTATCTTGTTGCAGCTCCTGTTCATTTATACCATACTGTACCCCCCCTTCACCAGAACAACGTTCACCAGGTGGGGCAGAATCTCTACGTGTTTTACTCTTTAACTTGAACATTGCAGGAATGTGATGTACTGTGTCCAATTCAATCTCCGCTACTACCGGCACTGACTGAGAAATTTCATCTGGATTACTTACTTCCTGCCGATTAACTGGGGCCTTTCCAAGCTTTTCTGCCAACTTCTCAGCCGATTTTTCCCCAGCGGCCATCTGCCGCGTTCTCACCAGGGTACAAACGGAATGACCAGTCCCTCTGTTACGGCTCTTCCCTACCATGCTTCTTCCGGAGGTGCAGCCACCAACAGGTCCTGAAACGCGGCGCCGTCGGCACAGCAGGCTCCTCAGCTCACACCAGGCAGCCGCAGCACACGAAAATCTACAAAGCATAGGCAATAAATTCAGCGTCAAGAAACTCCGAGATCTAAGCTCCAGGAGCGGGAATCCGAACGGTAGCAATACGGGCTCTACTGTGCTAGAACTGATTCCAACATCCTAGCAACCCAAACCATGGGTATTAGGTGAGCGAAAACGCCATTAATTGCATCGAGTACACCAGAAGGCTTGCGAGGTGGAGAGCACTCGCTTAACCGGCCACTGCTGCGGCCGCCATCTTGCTCCCTGAACAAAAAATAATAACATGAAAGGAAGGTGATTTTGAGTTATAAGGTTGCTATGTGGTGAATTACGTCCCTGGTTTCATGTTTCTTGTAATCGCTGGGAAGGTCGTAGAGGTGGAGGTTGGGCACTGGGCTTTACCATCATAAGGGAAGATTTTCCCAATGCTCTATGCGGGGTGTAAAGGGGGCGGTGGGGGGGAAGGGCTGGTCGTGTAGGGGGTGGGCACGGGGGGTTGGGAGGGTGGGGGTGGGGCTGGGGATGGGGAGTTGTCGGGGCAGGGTGTAAATGATTCAGCGATGGCACAAAGACTATATATTACTTATTAGGGTGCTTCAGTTAAAACTAGCAGATATGCAGGGTAGGATTAAAAAAAAATTGTTAGCTCTTAAAAGATATCAGCTGTACCAGGTGCATATGAAGCTAGTAAGCTGCTGGTTTAAAACTGTTTGGTGGGGGGAACCCTACAATGTTAGGTTTCTAAAAATAAATCTGGAATTTGATATTGATTTTGGATGGGGAAATTAATTTGCTGCACACTTAATATCTGTGGTTTGAATGATTTTAGGAAAAGACGTGTGTTAGCTAGAATTATATATTCAAGCTCATGGGATTTGCTTTTCTTACAGGAGACGCATATAACATGGTCCAATAGGGCTTGGTTTAGTTCTTTAGGGCTTGAACTGTTGGCATGTACATCCCAGTCAGTCAATGTTAAAGGAGTCGGGAAACTTGCTAAAAAGGGGTTATTCGAGGTTAAAAAGCATAAAGCTGATAAGTTTGGTCGTTGGGTCATGATGGAGGTAGTGGCTTCTCAGCAAGTTATTACATTATGTTCAATATATGCGCCAAATTTGGATGATCCAGGTATTTTTCAAGTAATTAATACAGAATTATCATTATATTCGCAGCCTATGATAGTCTGTGGTGATCCAAATATTCATCTCCACTCGCAGTTAAATATAAGAACAGCAGAATCTTATACAGGCAGGAAACCAAGAGGTTTTAAGAGCCTGCAGTCGTTAGTTCAAGACCAAGGTTTATATGATGTGTGGGTGGAACTTAATCCAGGTCAAGATGGGTATACATACTTTTCTGCCCCACATGGGAAGATGGCACGGTTAGACTTCTTTTTGGTCTCTGATGTCATTCTATCAAGGGCCTCTATTAAGGTACTCCCCAAAATTATATCGGATCATAATCCAGTAGTACTCGAGTTTGAGTGCACCGGGTTAACGGCTAGGACTACAAAATGGACTTTTGATAGAAAGTTATTGTTTAATGAAGATTATTGTAGCTGGATGGAGAAATGGATCCCCGAATTTATCCAGGCGAATATAGAGTCTGCCAGGACGGATGTTGTTTGGGACACACTTAAGGCTGGGATAAGAGGCGAGACAGTGAGATTTGTTGCAAGGAAACGAAAAACTGAGCGTCTGAAATCTACAAATGATTTAGCGGCCCTCTCTCGGCTCGAGCAAAAATTAGTTCAGGAGATAAATTGTGCAGGGAGGGTCAGGGAGGTCCAGGCGGAAGTCGTTGCCTTTCGAGCAAATATATATCAAGGATATGCAGATGTAGCAGCTGCTAATTATCAAGTACATCGGAGTGACCTTTATGAGTATGGAGAGAAGGTAGGGAGTGTACTTGCCAAAAGGCTTCGTCAAAAAGAGGCCTACTCTAGGATAGCTAAGATTAAAGATATGGATGGGAATCTGTTAGAGTCCCCCTCTCTGATCCATGATTCTTTTAAAAAATATTACGAAAAATTATATACGGCAGAGCCGGTTGCAAGAGCTGAGAGGTATCTAGAGGAAATGGTCTGCTCGGGGTTAGAGGAGCTGGATAAAGACGCATTATCGTAAGGGGTCTCTTGGGTAGAGATCGAAACTGCTATGCTGTTGCTAGCCTCAGGGAAGGCGATGGGTTCGGATTCGATCCCTTTAGAGTTTTATATTAAGTTTAGGAAGACTTTAGAGGGGATAATGACCTCAGTATTTCAAGGGGCGTTCGATGGGGTCCCTCCGGCCTCCTGGTCGCAAACAGTTATAGTAGTTTTTAGGAAAAAAGGAAAGGATCCCCATGAGCTTTCCTCATACCGGCCAATCTCTCTCATAAATGCTGATAATAAAATTTACTCGAAATGCTCGGCAAGGAGATTAGGGGGAGTCATTACCCCTCTAGTCTCACTACAACAACATGGGTTCATTGCTGGGAGAGGGACTACGGATCATGTTAGGTGACTTATTTCCGTATTTGACTGAGCCCAGGCGTTGGGGGCCCCTGTAGGGGTAGCCCTGTTGGATGCCGAAAAGGCATTCGACAGGGTCTCCTGGGAGTTTTTATGGGCAGTAATGAGGTGGAAGTCATTTCCTAATGGCTTTATATGGGCAATACAGTCAATGTATCTTACTCCGAGCGCAATAGTCCGGTTGGGGGAAGAAGAGTCACAGAGGTTTATGGTTAACAGGGGCACCCGGCAGGGGTGCCCTTGCTCCCCACTTCTGTTTGCCCTATTTATAGATCCTCTTATCACTAGGCTAGAGACTGATATGGAAATTCATCCGGTAACTGCGCACTCATATTCAGTTAAAGTCCTGGCATATGCCGATGATCTTGCGGTTCTATCTATAGACATGAATAAGGCTTTGAAGAGAATCGAGGCTATTACTAAGACTTTTGGTGCAGTGTCTGGTTACAAATTAAATTTAGAGAAGACGCAAGTGCTGCATACGGAAGTTGGATTACCTTTGGAGGTGGAGGTAGCCACAGAGGCAATGTATTTAGGCATAATTATTTCACCCCAAATTCAAAATATTCCAAGGATTAATGCGGAGCCGATGATTGTCTCATCAAATAAAACCTTGGAGCGATTAAATCGACTGCATCTTTCCTTATATGGAAGGGGTAATGTTTTGAAAATGTCGATTTTTCCAAAGTTCCTATATTTGTTTCGGGCTATCCCAATTCTGTTTCCCAATCTTATATTTAAGAAAATAGAACGAATGTGCTCACGTTTTCTTGGGCTATCGCCGCTCGAGAAGGGCAATTAAATGGCTCTATTTGCCGGTAGAGCGAGGCCTGGCTCTCCCAAATTTTTATTTATATTACTGTGCTACGCTACTCCAATTTATGGGTGTTTTGGTTTGTGGTAAGATGGCGGTTTTGGATCCCGCTTTTTCTCCATCTATATACGAGTGGTGTTTGGGGGAATCGGCACGAGGGCTACTTCTAAAAATTGTGGAGCCAAGTTACTATAAAAAGACTAGGTTTAAAATTATTCAGACAGCACACTTAGTCTGGAAGAGGCTTAGTAAACAACTACTTATTCCTAGTATTACTTGGTATACACCCTCAGACTCGACTGCCTTATTACCTGCTGTGTTTCATGACTCGGTCATGTGGAGGTGGTCACAGTATGGTATTAGAGTAATTGGGGACCTGCTGGAGCAGTGTGAGATTGTCTCCTTCTTAACACTGCAAGAGAAATGTGGCGTTGGAAAGTCTGATTTTTTTAAATACTTGCAATTGAGAAGTTTCTTGCAGGCCGCAATTGTGGGGGGGAGATGCCAGTTTCTACGGATTCGAATGCTGGATCTGATAAAAGGGAAGTGCAAAATAGGGCAAATCTATAGGGAATTAATTTTAATACAATCTGATGATCTGTCTAGATAGGAAGCAATATGGGAGGAGAAACTGTCACTAACCAACCTGGATTTTCAGCTGATAACACGAACCGCCAGTTCTATTCTGCTCTCTGGTAGCTTAAGAAGTCAATCATATATGGCTATGTTTAATTTGTATTACACGCCAGCAAAGATTGCAAAATGGAAGGCGGGGAGTGGGGCTAATTGCTCAAGATGTAGACTCTATACGGCAGATTCGATGCATATGTTTTTTTCATGCCCCGCACTTCAGCCACTTTTGTTGGATATTGAACGTTTTATGTTAGTATCTTTGGGCATACCTATGTTTGTAACAGCATCTTTGGTTCTGTTTGGGATAGAATTTGGTACAGATTTGGGGAGGCAACCGATACCTCATAGAGGTTTTAAGTTTATTTGTATGTCGGTCTTGAGGTTATGTATAACGTCTCAGTGGCTCGATCCTGAGCCTCCGTCATTTGTTAATTGGAGGGCTAAGGTTATTTCAATATATAATATGGAATCTGCACTGTATAAATTGTATGGCAAAGAAAAAACTGGGTGCCTCAATATGGGAGCCGATAAGAACCTGGGTACAGTGATGTAACTTAGTAATGTCATTTATATTGTCGTGAAGTCACAGATCAGTATATTCTGGTTCTCTTTATTTCTTTTTCTCTTTTGTATATTATGAATTGTTAAGAATTTAATGTGTCCTCGCTGAATCGCTAAAACTTAATAAAAAAAAAAAAAAAAAAAAAGGAAACACACATTTCTATTGGTTGCAAATTTCAACCCTTTCCAAATGATCCCTACCCCCAACATGACTTCTGCCTCCTACCATAGCAACAGGTCATGGAACACTGGTGTGAGCAGAGAGGTCAGAAGTTCAGCACACAATGTTTCTACTCCAAAGAGCAAGAGTGCTTGACTTTTCAAACCTAACAGCAAATCCATAGTAATGTTCTGTGGGAACACATTTTTCTGAACCAATACAAAACATGCTTTTAAAAATGTAAACATACAGCCTAGTTTTTAGTGTAGAATGGTCTGAAACAGCCAATGAGCTCTTTTTATTTAAAAAAAAGTATGTAAGCCTTCATTTTACAACTCTCTTTCTTTTCATATTGCCATTATACTGAAAGACACCTTCTGAGTGCATCCAGATCTCCTTAAGAGATGTTCACAGTGTGGATTGTAGGTCATAGCTATGTCTTCTGGAGTGAAAAGTATGCAGAAAAAAGAGGTATTTTGAAAGACCTTGCTTTGCCAAATGTAGACATTAAATGGATTGGTCAGACAGGGTTAAAGTGGCACGAATTAATGCCTTTGGTGAAATCCTTTCTACATCTACCACAGACTGACCTTATAATTGTGCACTGTGGTGGAAATGACCTAGGCACTTTGACTGGGGTAGGTCTGGAAATGCTTGTTAAGGACACCTTTGTGCAATTGATGTCACTTTTTCCACAAACTACCTTTGTATATTCTAATATATGCCAAAGGCAAAAGTGGAACTGGTCCAACCAATATTGTACGCAGATTGACAAAGCAAGAAAGCACGTCAATAAGTCTGTTTCTGCTTTCCTCAGAGACTATGGTATGGGTTCTATATACCACAACAACTTGCGTTACAACATGCAAGGCATTTATAGAGGAGGCGGTGTTCATTTCACAGATGAAGGGAACAGAGTCTTCCTCTTGAACTTTAAACTCTGCATCGGCACTTACTTGTAGGTACAAAAAAACACTCCATGAACACAACGGCTCTTTTTAGAGCCAACCACCATCTAAACACTTAAACTTGATTTTGAATTCTATTTTTTTATGTTTTTTTGCCGCCGTGCGCGCACCGTACGCGCACCGTGTGCGCACCCCGCGATATTTTAAAACATGGGTTTTTTTTTTTGTGACCTAAAGGCTCTTTCATGGTCCCCCTGAGAAGGCCTAGGGGGTCGGGGACTCTCTACCCTGCCCCCTTTTCACGGTCTTCACTTGTGTTTGTAGCTCTCTTCTGCCTCTAAAACTCAAAATGGCGGCTGGGGGTGCGCGCACCGTGCGCGCACCCCGCGATTCTTTGAAAAAAAAATTAATGTTTTTTTCACCCTTCGGGGTCCTTCAGGGACCCCCTGACAAAGGCTAGGGGGTCAGGATCTCTCTACCCTGCCCCCTTTTCACGTTCTCCACCTTTCTTTTTCCCTGTCACACACACAAAATGGCGGCCGACACTTCCTGATTTCGACCGATTCGAATGTTGACTGTCATGAATCCACCAATCAGAATTACGCTCGCGCACGGCACTGTGCGCGTACGGTGCGCGGACGGTGCGCGGCTATAGATATTTATGTGCTTTTAACTGCAATTTTCTCAGGAACTACTGAACAGATTGACTCCATATATGCAAAAGGCACATGCCTGACCTGAGGACTACCTCTTTGCCAAATTTCAAGTAATTCTGTTCAGCCATTCGGGCTGTACCTTCGACTAAAGGTCCTATGGGAAAATGTATGGGGAAAACGCGTTTTGGGACCCCCCTTTTTTCTCGGCCCCCGCTTGACGAATCCCCCCAAGACTGTCAGGGTAGGAGCTGAGCGCAGCGCCCCATTAGTTTTGAAAATTTCGCGAGGATTCGTCAACCGGCGCCAAAGTTATTCAAAATAGAATTTTCAGATTTCCTATGGAAACACGGTCCTAACTATAACTAGATAATATATATATATATATATATATATTTTTTTCACAACTCCAATGTTCCAACATTACAGGAATCACAGACGGCACTGCGTGGGCCAGTGTTTATTAACTTTGGGGCACATGCATCAACAATGCCATTTGCGAAAAATAAGGAATCGCTAATAAGGAATAGCAAAAGGCTATGCATGTAGGAATCGCTATTCAAATAGCGATTCCTTAACTTTCCTTAATTGCTACTAGCAAATTGCGAGTAGCAATTAAGGAATGCCATCCCAATCATTCCTATGGGCCTCCAGGCCCATAGGAATGAATTGGAGATTACGGGCCTCATGTAGGTAGCATACCAGTTACCACTTCTAAAATACCGAACGATACCGAATCGGTATTTTAGAAGTGGTAACTCGTATGTAGGTAATGAGTCGGTATTTTTTACCGATTCGTTACTATTCGGTAATTACCGAATCGGTATTTACCGATTCGGTAATGAGGCATACCTTCCCATTGATGGGAAGGTATGCCTCATTACCGAATCGGTAAATACCGATTCGGTAATGGGGGGAACACTTGCATGGGTGGCAGGGTGTCACATTGACACCCTGCTGCACCCCTGATTCGGCCATGTGTGCACATGTGGCACACATACATGCCCTAAGGGCATGTATGTATGCCACATTGCACACTGCTACGCGCGTAGAAATGCATAAATACATACTTTAATTATTTACCACCAACTAAAAGTTGGTGGTAAATACCGACTCTAAATTAAACACACACACTCCCCCTACATCTCGATTTTGGTGTCAGAATTTACCGAATCGGTAAAATTACCGATTCGGAAAAGTTACCGATTCGGTAACATTACCGATTCGGTATTATTACCGATTCGGTAATTTTAACGATTCGGTAAATTCCGACACCAAAAATTGTCCCCCTACATACCATTAGCCAAAATACCGGTCGGTAACGGTAAAATTACCGAAAATCGGCCGTTACCGACCGGTATTTGGCTACCTACATGAGGCCCTACATGAGCAAATAGCGAGTACCAGTAGGTTCTCGCAAATTGCTCATGCAATTTCAAGGGTGCAAGGGTGTCAAAATGACACCCTATTGCACCCCTGAAATTGATATGTGCACATATGTTGCACACACACATGCTCTAAGAGCATGTGTGTGCGCAACATGAAACTTTGAAAAATGCACAAAAGTGCATTTTTCAAACTTTTAGCAAATTACCATGCAGTTCAACTTCATGGTAATTTGCTCCCCCTATTAGCGAATTCGCTAATTTTTTAACTTTCATGCATTGCATTTAAGGAATCCCAAATTGAGATTCCTTAAATTAAGGAATCTCAATTTGGGATTCCTTAAATGCTATCGCTATTTAAGGAATCACTATTTAAGGATTCCTTAAATAGCGATTTTTCAGGCACATGCATCATCATAGGGTTTTGCGATTCCTTAATAGCGATTATTAAGGAATCGCAATTAAGGAATAGCAAAACCCTATGCATGTAGGAATCGCTAAAGAAATAGCGATTCCCACAAATTCCTTAATTGCGACTAGCAAATTGCGAGTCGCAATTAAGGAATGTCTTCCCATTCATTCCTATGGGCCTCCAGGCCCATAGGAATGAATTAGAGATTGCGGGAGCTATTTGCGAGTACCAGTAGGTACTCGCAAATTGCTCCCGCAATTTCGATGGTGCAAGGGTGTCAAAATGACACCCTATTGCACCCATGTATGTTCACTCTGCACAAATGTTGCATACACACATGCTCTAAGGGCATGTGTGTGGGCAACATGAAACTTAGAAAAATGCAAATAAGTGCATTTTTCTAAGTTTTCGCAAATTACCATGAGGTCCAGCCTCATGGTAATTTGCTCACGCTAATAGCGAAATCGCTATTTTTTAAACTGTAATGCATTACATTTAAGGAATCTCAATTAGGGATTCCTTAAATGCAATCACTATTTAAGGAATCCAAATTTTGAGATTCCTTAAATAGCGATTTTTGCATTTGGGATGATGCATCCCAAATGCAAAAATACCGGTCGCAAAGGGGCAGATTCTGAGAATCTGCCCGTTTGCGACCGGTTTTGTGCTTGATGCATGTGCCTGTTTGCTTTTGGGTTGATGCATTGGGATTGGGTATTTTTAACTCAATACCGGGAGCTATTAGCGAATCGGTATTTTACCGACTGGATTTTGGCTTGATGCATGAGGCTGTTTATTATTTAATCACGAGTGCAACAAATGTAGGGACAGTCTATGTGTTTCGGTGATTGACTTCTACAGGACCGTAGAGTCCTGCCGTCTGCCTTGTCCTTTATTGAATGTCCATGACCATAGTCCATTATCAATTTTTACTTTTTAGGTTGTGACTAGACTGCACATTATTGTATCCGATTTGTTTTGAGCAATTGATTCTTAGTTTTCAAATTGCATTCTACGTAAAGTACATTTATTTTCAATGCATTCCTCGACTGATATTTCACAAACTATGCAGAAGGTTGGCAAGGTATCTAGATCTGTATTTCTTATTACATATCAAGATTATTTTTTCTGTGTACTCTGTATCTATACTAATGTATACTAATAATGATGAAGCCGTTTTTCATACAGTATAAATACTTATTTATCCATCACGCTAACACTTTGGGATAGATGACTCCTTCTGTCAGTTCAAGTGCGAGAGTAAAAAAGCGGGGCCAAATGCTGTGAGGGAAGTAAAGGTAAACAGAGGAGAGTATTGTTGTTATAGTGCAAGTTAAGAAATCTCTATAAAGTACAAGTGTGACAGCAGCTGAAATGTGCAAGTTATAAGCAATAACATTATACCAAATGGATAGAGATCCTCAAGTAGTACTCCATCTCATTCAATGTTAGCAACAATGGATCCTGGTCTAAAGTGCTAGTGCGTATGTATATATATGCAAATCTGATTTTTAAAAAAAATCATATTTTCTGCAGTGGAGCCTGGGAATTATTCATAAACTTATTATTTTTTTTACCTTGATTACCTAGATCGATTCCGTGAGTCCGCCACCCCTTTCACTCCCTGGACTCATTCAAACTTCAGGGTCTAGTCTTTTTTTCTCAGAGTTGAAGAAGGGGAGGTCAGAATGTATGGACAAAAGCTCAGCTGTATTTTGTATATTTTTCTCAAGACAGCACTTAAGTTGTGGATGTACGTGTTTGCCAGTAGCTCTAGGCTTTAGCTGGCTGGAGGAACACTCTAAGTACACCAAAACCTACTTTCAAGAAAGTAATCCCCTTTATCGCGTAAAATGAGGCTGCTTGGTGTACAGTCGTGGCCCCTGCCGTGTGTGTCTGACTGTGAATATCTGGTAATATGGTTTTCAGGTTTAAGCCCCAGCCTCACACTAATTTGGTGTGCACGTGAAAACCGAGGATTGCCCTTCACTTCCAGGGACACACCTAGAGGGACTTTTATTTACAGGGACCTTGACATAGAGGGACACACCGAGGGACCCTCTGTAGTGACTGTGCTAACACAGGTTCACCGATGTAGCATGGTGGTGGCAGCATACCATGTTTTATAGTGTTTATATTAGGACAGGGCCTTTTAACTTGTCATGTGGATGAGAGCCTACTGACCCATTCACCTAAAAGTTCTGCTATGGATGATGAAACCGGGATCCTAATGCTGAGATCCTGTGCACATGGAATGGTATGAATTGCATAAGTGTGCCAGTGTACCTGACTGCTAATTTCTTTTTATGCCTCTGTTGTGAGTGTACCAACTTCGAGGTGAGCCTACTGTGCAGGACATCACTCAAGACACAGGTTGAGGCTGGAAGCCTGAGAAGGACGCATGGAAGGGAGGAGATCCAAACCTCTGTAAAGACAGAATCCACGTCCCCTGTCTACCAACCCTGTGTATGAGTGGGAGATGACCCACTTTTTAATCCAGTTCCTGGTTGTCTCTTACCAAGGAGAGGGTGCTCCACAACGTATCCAAAGGGCTGTTGCTCATCAAAGGATGGTGTCTGTCTTATAGCCAGCTTCACATATATGATGGTGTGAGAAAGTACCCTCTATCTGCATGGTAGCCCCCACTTTATGCTGAACTACTGATGTGGTTTGACTGAGTGTGCCCTGGGCTCCTGCCAATCAGGTATCCCTGGCCTATGTTCCTTCCCTAAACCTGCATTAAAAATCAAACCCGATTGGCATCTCTGGCCACAGGTCAGCCCCTGGTAAATGGTACCACAGGTACCCAAGGCACTGTGACCAGGGAAGACCTCTATGGGCTGCAGCACTTATTGTGCCACCCTTAGAGGCCCTCTACCATTACGCTCACACACTGCCTTTGCAAGCTGTGTGTCTTGGTGCAGAACAAAGTGAAGAGTCGACATGGCACACATCCCTGTGTGCCATGCCTACATCCCTTTGCTCTGGCATAGATCAGTCACCCCTCTAGTGGGTGACCTATACCAGTGGTGAGGGTACAGGTGCATGAGCCCTGTACCCCTACAGTGTATAAATCCATTCTTAGACATTGTAAGTGCAGTGCTGCCATTAAGAGTCATTACTGCACCAGAATGGCTACACTGAAAACTGAGAAGTTTGGTATCAAACTTCTCAGCACATTAAACCCACAGTGATGCCAGTGTGGGATTTAATGAAAAATGCACATAGAGGGCATCTTAGAGAAGCCCCCTGAAAAACAACCTCCCACTAGTGTCCAGGCTGAGTGGCTGCTTTCAGCTGCCACCACCAAAACAAACAAATAAATAAATAAAAGCACTTACTTTGCGATGCTGCGAGCGTAAAGTAAGTGCTTTTATTTATTTATTTCTTACTCTCTACTTTCCCATCGTATGTCACACTCCAGGACCCCCCAACCGGATCTGCCCCTACCCCGCGTCGCCGCCCCACAGTGTTACCAGTGCAGGCAGCCACTGCTTGCTCCCGATGCCCACGGCCTTGGGTGGCCCAACCGATGGTGCCTAAGTAACCCCCAACACCCCAACTTACCTCTCCAAGTGGTGGTCGCACCCAGAAGACCTTCGTTCCCGAGCCTGCAGTGTGTTTGCAAACCGGAGAACCCCCTTGAAAGCTACAGGGCACCCAATGCCAAAACAGCACTCTGCACCTGGCCGACCCAGTGCCACTGAGGGTGCATCTTTTGTGCTGGCCTAAACCCTAATTTGCCCTGAGCTTAAGTCCAGGAGCTTTGCTCCCACAAACCAGTGGCCAGCTCATCAACAGGCACCAACCGGAGGGCCCCTATCCCTGGTTGGATAACATTGGGCCTCAGCACTCTGCACCCGGCCGCTCTAGAGCCGCTGAGGGTGTAACAAGAATACATCCTTGACCCTGGGGACCCCTGAGTCTAACCCCAGAATACGAACACCCACAACAAAGTACTTACCTTTGAATCCACAATACTATTTTCCTCCATAGGATAACATTGACTGTTTTTCTATGAAAAGTTTTTAAGTGTGGAGTTGGAAAATCTAAGAAATCCTTTTACAACTGTACTAAATAACAAAAACGCTTTTACTTACCTGTTTACAGGAAATGTCCCAGTGTGTAGTATCCAGGTATACTACACTGTGTAAGAAAAGTAATCTGAAAGTAATGTACTGGTAATTTTACTAAAAAGCCTATTCAAAGTATATGTACTGTATTTTCAAAGCATTGCATTTCTCAGTAACAGTAGTGTGAATCAAAACTAAGTGCATATACAATTACAATTCAAACTGTGTTACAACTGTATATTTACTGCAAAGTATTTATCACTTACCTGTGCCAGGCTTGCTCGCTTGGTTCTAGGAAATAAAATAACTAAAATAATAATTTTATACAAAAACAATTGGTCTGAAGTTCAGTCTTTGAGTGTGTGAATTAATTTGCTGACCGAGTGTGTACAACAAATGCTTAACACTGTCCTCTGATAAATCCTTACTGCTCGACGACACTACCACAAATAGAGAGTGAGGTGCTATCTACTTTACCTCTGCCTACCTTTAGGGTTCCACTGGACTCTGTGCACACTATACCTCACTTTGGTATAGTACATACAGAGCCAGCTTCATACAGATGAGACATCACCTGCAGTCCGACCTGTGGGAAGAACTGCCTGATTTTTTCTGGTAACTCATAAAGTCCTGCCTGAGCAAGAGGAAAGGACCAAGCCAACCTTGTAGCGGAAGCCGACCAAGGGAATGGGCTAGAAGCAGTTGACCCTGGTGCAGGGGTCTGCCCACCAGAGACTCAAACTCTCAGTACTGTGTACTAATGTGATCGAACCTGGGGATCAGAACTTGAAAGAAGTGTGTCAGTGTGGCCTCCTCTTTCATCCGTTATATTCACCATGGCACTTGTGGAAGTGTTAATAAGAATAGGTAGTAATGCACTCGGTAGGGACTGTGTGTTAAATGTTTTTGCTCACAAAACTTGTATTAGTCCTTGAAAATTTTAAAAGTGCTTCGCGTGCACACGATGGAAAGGGCTCCACCCTAGCCCAATGTTCTATCATTTGAAAAGAAACTAGAACAGATGCCCTACATACTGTGTGCACTACTTTGCAATACTATGCCCTAAGGCTGCTGCGGGCTCTTCGGATGACCCCAGTACTTCCCCCAGCCCCTTGATACCCTCACGGGTGAGTAGTTGCACTTTACCAACCCTGATTGATTGACTGATTTATTGACGGTGGGTCAAAAAGACCCTTCACCAAGTGGTGCTCCATTGAAAAATGAGTTCAAGTAATTTTGGCAATAAGCATATGACTGGTGAGTTCACCAGCATCCTTGGCATTTAAAGGTAAATAATCTGTGTTGCTCCTTGTTAGAAATGGGGGTTAGGAGGTGATGAGTCAGTTTCTCACTGTGTGGGGAGGTGATGCGTCGGTTTCTTGCTGCAGCCCCGGCATTGTTGTAGACTTGGTGCTCCAGTGGGATGCAGGGGGATTCAGTGATACGTCGGTTCTCAATGCGGCGGAGGCGGCAACGGTGCTGCATTGATCTCTCCAGCTGCACTCCCATGATGCGTCAGTTCTTGCAGTAGCACAACAGGGCCAGCTTCGGAATCGGTGTGGTGATCTCAGAGCTCGGCACACGAGATTCAGCGTGTGATGATTTCTCCAGCCATGGGCAGGCTCTGTGTCAGTTTCTCCAGCGGCACGGCGGCGACGCATCAGAAACCGGTGCGGATGTGTCGCGCTTCTTTAGTTGCATCTCTTTTCCAGCTCCCAGCAGCAGGAACAACTCGAGAGGCCCAACAGAGGA
This sequence comes from Triturus cristatus, assembly GCF_964204655.1. Taxonomy (NCBI): domain Eukaryota; kingdom Metazoa; phylum Chordata; class Amphibia; order Caudata; family Salamandridae; genus Triturus; species Triturus cristatus. The sequence goes on along the minus strand of NC_140591.1, from coordinate 136,463,117 downwards.
ACAGGCAGAACTCCCAGCAAGAAAGTTCAGGGGAGCTGGTGGTGAAGTCTTTGTGTCCCAGGAGACTTCAGAACAGGAGGCAAGCTCTCCTGTGGCAGAGAATCCCTGTGCTCAGTCCGAACCAGTTCTGTCCTCTCTGGTCCATCGTCCAGGCAGGAGGTGGAGACAGCATTGTGTAAGGCAGACCTACCCCATTCAGGATCAAGGAAATTTCCTCCCCTTACTCTAAATGCAGCCCAGGTCTATTCTCCCCAGCCCTTGCTTATCCAGAAAAGGCAGGACACACCTCAACCCCCTCAGTGGCTGTCTACAGTGAATGCACATCCCCAGCCCCCTGTCACTCCAAAGTCACACAGTCAATCCACAAATCAGCAGAGGCACACAGGATGGCTATATAAGAAAATACCCACTTTCTAAACGGGAGACCTTTTGGATTAAATTCTTACAAACATTAACAGTGAAGGGATTAAATGACAAAATGGAGATGCTATGTTTCTTATAATGTTTTTAGGTCTCGCATAGGCAGCGCATGCGCTGCCTCTGTGAGGCATCAAGTAATCTCAATGTGTTGGCAAGCGGCCGGTAGTTACTCCTGCCGCTTGCCATTTGCTAAATGTTGGCACAGCTTCTGTTAGCTGGGTTTTTAGTGGCTGTTGATGTTAAACTGACTTCCGTGTAGTCCGGAAGCAGCGGCTACTAACTACAGTTTTCGTCTGCCAGATCGCACTTTGTTTGTTTCGCGCATCTCTGCCTGACGTGCAAATTGCAGCGGCACATGCGCAAGGCTATCCCATCCCATCATGTCTAAACTCTCGGGGTCAGGATCAACGTAGCGCTGCCTCACTCTTGTCGCTCGTTGTTTTTTTTTACTCTGGTAATGGGTTTGGGAGTCCGTGAGGCTCGTTTTTGCAATGCTTGTTTTAAATGGTTACTTTGCGCCCGTCAATGCTTACGCCCACAAATGCTCCGATATAAACATCAAACGTATATTTGCGGTGCGGCTGCGCTTCACGTGCGATGTTCCCCCATCACAATATAGACTGCCTGCATTCCATAATTTCTAGAAAACAAAATGATCCACTTGTCTGAGCTCTGCAGGAACCGGCGAAAGGCGAGCAGTGGGTGGCTGGACTACGGAGCAGAGTGTGGTAACTTTATTTTAAAATGGTGGAGCCCGTAGCTGCTTCCGCCTTCCTACACAAATACAGTGTTTCCGTTAAACTGAAGCCACGCCCGTCGCTGCTTCTGCTCACCCTTCAACACAAACACAGGAACCGAAAACATCAAGGTACGCCTGGATTTAACAGAGGCATACTGCCATTCCTTTTATCTTTTTCCTTTTTTTCACTCTCAGTTCTATTTTTGAAAATTATTTTTAATTAAATGTGCATACATGTACGGCCGTGGTACTTCAATGTTATTAGAGGTACACATGTCACAAACGCGCAATGTTATAGGGCGCATTATTGACCATTTCAATGATGACTTTTAATTACTACCGTGCCAGGGACCTGGTCGACTGAAGGCCTTGATTACACGCATCATGCATCCAGGATTGTTGATCGGCTTTTATCACAGAAATGCATGTTGTCCTTGAACACTGCATTGCGCTCAGGTTTTTATAATGTTATATGATATCCCATGCCCACAATCATTAGGGGTACATAAACATAGGCACCGTACCAACCTGGGACTTTTAAGTGAATGTGTAAAAGTTAAGAATGCTAGCTCTCACAGTCTCTGTCCACCGTGTTTCAAGAGATTTGCTGTGAGTGTCCTGCTCGCTAATGCCGATCTTGACCTGATGCTGCAGTCCGAATTTTAATGCCACTTCTGCACGCAAGTTCAAGGAATGTGTCCCCTAGCTTCATCAGGGGTATTGAAGTGTTTCCTTTGATTGTAGTTTGAGATTTTACACTGTCAATCTATTAAACACTCCATGTGAATGGCAAGGTATACTTTGAACTGTCTGGTTCTCTTATAGTTTCAGTGCTTTTGTTTTTAAGTGGCATTGTGGAAGAATTCAATTCACCAATTGCTTACCGTTTGTATGAGCCCTTTGCATGTTGTATCCTAAGCGGTGACAAGACGCATTATCAAAACTTTGAAATTGTAACACATTATTACTTATACCACTTTATGTTAATCAGTCCCACGGCAGATTTCATTTTTGTAATTCATACTAATTTGATAATCTAGGACATAAAACTTCAACCTCGTTTTTGCTCAAGTAGTTTTTCCTGACATAAGGCTGATAGAAAACCCAAATTTCTTTGTATTGCGTAGCATAGCTTGTTTTATATGGTCCTAAGGAGTTAGCACACTTTGCAATTGAAATATCTTTATACGCACACAATAAGGCAGCAGTAAGTGTATATGTAAGATCAATTGCAGATACAGATACATTTATAAAAGACAGCACGGTGATCAGCTGAAGGGAAAGGTACAAGAGCAACAAAAAGCCTGCACATAAAATCAAGGCAGTCCTTTAATTGTACATTACATTAGTGGTGATGACGTAAACTAGTTTAGTCTGTAAGCAGTATTTTCTTTAATGTGTTTCTCCTACTGCAGGCACAAAATGCTTTCCAGCAACATTAAACTCGCCACGCGCGCTTTCCTTTTCTAAGCAGCCTGGGGCAATGGCAGCCGCTTCTTTGAATAGGTCTCGCATTTACAAGAGTTTGAACTATTAACATTGTACATGATGATGCCTTTTATTTATGTGTTAATTGTCAAAACATATAAGTAAAAGGCATTGTCATCTACAATGCCAATAGCTTAAACTCTTGTAAATGCAAGACCTATTGCATTGCAAATGCTTGTTTGATCATGTTGTCTCTGCTATGCAATTATATAAGCCATTTTTATTTATTGTCATGAAAGTATGTTTTTAATTTTATGTAAGTTACTAATGGCTAATGTAAATCCACACTTCACATTCAAGCATACACTTTCACATAGGTTTCATGCAGTAATGTTGAACATTGTGGTTTATGCTAATGCACTGTCGCACACTGGTTATTCATGGAACATCTCACTACACACGTGGGCCGTGATTATCACGCATATACACTTTGGCATACTTAGTTTCCATATTCACTTTTTATTTACGGCTTTCAAATCACAAACGACGTCCGCATACTCATCATCCGTGTATAGGCATTCACAGACGTAAGTCTGTCTTCACACTTCTTTATGCATGCATACGTCACTGTTCAACTTTAACCAGAGACGACGGTTATGGTAATCGTTGCATGCCAAACGCAGCTGAGAGCGCATATCGGAAAGCCATGCTTGGGTACTCTAAAATCAAGTAGGTTATGTAGGTAATTTTGTGTTTTGGAATTCATTCAGTAATGTTGGCTTGCACACACGTTTAAATATGGCATGTTTCTTTCTTTAGAATCGTGGAACCTTGTTGGAGCCTAAAGGGGTCCGAGAGTGATCCGTTTACCGTAATACAGGCTGAGGGAGTTTGGTAGAGGGGAATTGCCATCCTGATATAGGCCTCCCCTAGGTTATAGGAGTACGTGCATTGTTCTAAGAAGGCCCAGGATACTTTATCAAAGGCCTTCTCTGCGTCAAGTGCTACGGCTACTGCCGGTTTTGGTCTCGTGGAGACTTGTTCTAGCCCATGGCAGAATAGGCATGTGTTGTCGCTAGACATGCGGCGAACATGAGTGGAATACCCTGTGGGCCTCGGACACCCGAAACAAGATCACCCCAGTCTTAGCGCAAACAAAACTTTGGCTACTCCACAAAACATTCTGGACCCCAGACCGCTTACACACACTAGGTCTCAGAGAAAGTTCCCTCTGCTGGAACTGCAACATATGGAAGGGAGACCTAGAGCATCTCATCATACAATGTCCAACACTCAAGGTCTTCTGGGGAAGGGTTTTTGACTTCATAGATAGTGTGTTTAAGTGTAAACTTACTAGAGACTTTGCCTCGCTTACCACAGCTTTTATTCGAACCTACCACCCCTCCAAAGGGTGATCCGCACATAATGTACTGTATTATTATTTTGTGTTTATGCCAACAGTGGGTTAACCCATATAACTGCCTTGTGCTTCTTGTATATACCTTATATAAAAATAAATAAATCATTTTTGTTTTTTAAAGAATCGTACAACCTTTTACTTTCGAAACATGTATGCGGACATAGTTGCTGCTGGTCTCATAGGATCTCACGCTCTAGTATGTAAATAGGGACATAGACACAGACACGTAGATTTACATCACAGAACATGACAGGCACATGCTCAATATACAATCCTACATTAATTGTGAACAAAGCAGAAGCTCACAGTTGTTTAGGTACATGCCGTATTACACATTGGAGCACAACACTGTTAACGGTTATGATCCCTATGCATGTTTCAGCACGCACAAGGAGGTTTGACTAGCAGGCACGTATTATGATGAAGGTGCATTTATATATTTAAAGTTGTACGCGGGTTGCACAGGTGAATCCCATGGCATGTTTTGAGACACATACACAATTTATTTTTATGTGTGAATGTGGAATGGAGAACACATCCATACTGGTTACTTCTGGTGATTTTTTGGATACTTTGTCGTTCAGTACCTTAATCTGTATTCTGTTCCTGATGGTGGACAATGAGATTGTATAAATATCTATATGTGATTTCAGAGTTTTCCTGACGAAGGGTTATGAAAACCCGAAATGCATCGGGAAGGCACAGAAGCAAGGAAACAAAGGGTTTGATACTATTGAAATATGGACATTATTAATACAATAATGTGACGTAACATTGTTCGTTATATACCTTTGTCAACACAACATAAAAAGAGTGATTTATTGAAAAGAATTTGTAAGTATTTGTGGTGTTTTATCAGCAATTAATTTTTATCAAGAATTGTGTTATCGCAGAATATAAATGTATGTATTTATTGTTGGAACCTTAGAGGTCGATGAGTAGTGCGCTTTGCGAGGAGTGTACATGGTATGTACACCTTCTTAGATCAATTGGGTGCAATTGCCAGGTCGACATGGCAGCTGAGACTGCACGCAGACACTACATTGACAGGTCTGAGACGTCTTTGAGAAGCTGCTTGTGTGGGTGGCACAATCCGTGCTGCAGGCCCACTAGCAGCATTTGACTTACAGGCCGTGGTCACACACAAGGCTCTGTACTAGGGACCTAGTAGTAAGTCAAACAAGCCAATCATGGAAACACCAATCCATATTTATAATTTAGCGAGGGTATACTTGAACTTTGGCACTGATCAGCAGTGGCAAAGTGCCCGAGGCATCTAGACCAGCAAAAACGAAATCCAGCACACAACAAAAATACTGGAGGCAGAGGCAAAAAAACTGGGGAAAACCATGCCAAAGATGCCAGGTCTAACACTCCTGTTATGGAACTAAGCCGTCTGAGGAAACAAATGATTGAAATCCACGTGCAGTGCGGGACGAAACAAGTTTTAGTACTGATTGCTTTGAACAAACACCAGTATTTGTTAGTGGGTGTGTGCTGATCCTATACGTTGACATGCGTTAAACGAAGTGTCTATTTGACTCAAAATGCATTGGGTTTGTTTGCAAGGACGATCAAAAGAAAAATCGAATTTTCATGTTGGACGGCACAAATGTGCAATAATAACATTTGTGAAAAGCATTTTGAATTGATGGTCGACAGAAATAAAAGAACATATTTACTGTTATAACTTAATTTATCGCCACCTTATTGAGCAAGATCACAACATCTGATTAATTGTATTTCATTCATGTGACACAGCAGCCTGAGGGCATAGTAGTACATACTTGTGGAAGTGTGCCAGATCGATTGACCTGACTAAAGGTGGGATCAACATTTGCTCCATGGCAACTGCTGTGTGCTTGTGACCCTGGACGGCTTGACTGCAGCACTGCTTACTCTTTGCGGTGTGGTCCGTGTATCTGGACTAGGGTTATTCTAAGTTTGTCTAAGCACATGAATTTCTACTGAAACAGTATGCTTCAAATACAAATCCTATGCTACACAGCGCACTCTCACCTCTGGATCATAGTGTGAGACCACGCATTACATAAGATAGCTTATTTGTACACCAGCAGCATGCCAATCTTAGTAGATATTGCTCTGCACTGTGTTTTCCCCCAGTTGAATGCAGCAAAGCAAATTGAGATGTTCTGCTGCACTGCCTGAAAGAATTGTCAATTTGGTCCTTGGTTTCTTCCTGAGTAACATCTCTGGTCACCCATTCCTCAGACTTTAACTTCGAAATTAGCCATTTTTAGCTCCCATCCCCTTACAGTTGACCTCTCTTATCGCCTGCCTGGTGCTAAAATAGAATGCCTTTAGGAATTTCTTGATCATGTCAGTGAGACAGTTGTGTTTTCTCCTAGCCTTCTGCTACTGGGAGTCTTCAATCCGCTTCATGATTTATAGAAACTTGATCTAACAGTAGGTGAATTACCCTCCTCACTTTGATGGCAACACCTTAGACTTGATCTTTGCATCCCATAAAGTTCGTTCAAATTTCAAGGTTCTTCCTACTATATGGTCTGACCATCATCTTATCACCTTTTGTAATGCTGGACATCACATACACCGTAGACAGCAGCGCCCTGCTGCTAGGGATAGATACAAGATGCAGTGCAAATTGACTCTGATTCTGCATAATCTAGCCTGACTCCGTTCTCCTTTGTGGCACCTGCCTAGGTTGAAGAACACAACTAGGGGGTATATTCACAAGAACGTGTGATAACTACCGCAAGAGTAGCTTAACGCAACTCTCAACATCACAGCCTATAGCGGGAAAATGTTGCCGTGCCAACCAAGCATGCGATAGTCGCCAGATAATGCGTCAAATGGGCGCGCAAAAATCAATGCCACGATGCAAAAATGCGAAACGCAAACGCAAATAATCATGCGATTAAGCCAATTGCAGTACAAAAAGAAGCGAAAACCAGCCAAAGGCTTGCAAATTCCACGCATCTGGCGGGAAAATGCACCTTAAAAACCACAGAAACAACACACCAGAAACAAGCCAAAGCACGTAGCAACATGGATGCACCCTGACCTAGCGCAGAGGCCAACGTGAACCCCACAACCTCCACAGACCACCAGCAAGGAACAATGGGGGACGGTGACGGCCAAGGAGAAGAGGGAGAGGAAGACGGTGTGCAGTCCGCAGCAAATCCAGATCAGCGGCACGGAGGTGTCAGAACACTACCAGCAACTGACCCACAAGTAGACCACCTGGAATGCAGTCGGAGTGCCGAGGAGGCCAATCCAGGAGGCCAAGAGGCGCTGGCATGATGTGACAACCTAAACCAGGCACAAACCCGCTGCCAACAGGAAGGCTGCAACGGCGACAGGAGGTGGCAGTCCTGTGCCACAGGAGCAGCTGGAGGAAACCGAGACCACAGTCATCAGTGTGGAGACGGTGCAAGGAGTAGGGACTACGGACACAGCTCGAGAGGACCTGACACAACATCAACAGGGTGAGCAACGACGAAGGACTGGGGGGACAGGGGGAGATGAGCACAATGGCACATGTGCACAACGAGGTGTAGCACACTGCACACCCACAATTACCCTGGATCATGTCCCTCACCCCCTTGGCACACTGCAGCACACACACTTAGCAATAGCAGCACACCCACATTGACGACAACGTGGTACAATGCGCAAAGCCGACACTGCAGAACAGAGGACACAACTGGCTCCGAACATGCACAGAAACATGCCTACTACATCTGACAGAGCAGCAAACTGTGAAATGGAAATGTACACATACGACTTCACATCTGTCATGTAGTCCAAATGTACACTGTCCCGCAGCAGTACAATGTCATACAGTCTGCATGTAGACCAGAACAATGCGCCAACATGCATGTCAACACAATGTCAACATGCATCTCCCCTTCACATTGCAGAGGGGCACACAACACCTCCAGCAGAGCACAGAAGACAACACATTGGTGATGCCGGAGAGGACCACCACACCTTCCACACCGACGCCCCACAACAGCCCATGGACATCCCACGCAACCCACCACCAGGACCCGGCCAGCCAAACCACTTAGAGGAGAACACAGAGCCTGCAACAGACCACACAGCAGGAAGCACCCGCAAGCACAGCTGGCTCACGACACTTCACCCACCTACACAGCACCCCAATGCCATGTGTCTGCACGCCAAAAGGAGGTGGACGAACAGGTGTGGGTCGGGTCCCAACCCATGGAAGGTGTACTAGATCACATACGTTGGTGTCTATTACCCTTCAGGGACCACCTACACCCCACAAAGAAGACCCACACTGCCATAGAGACACATGCAGATGCACATTCACAGTACACAAGCACGCTCAGGGGCACGCACATATCAGTCACACACCCACGTTGGCCCTGCCTACGACGGCCCAGGCCACTCCCTTTATGAATTGAGTGGGTGACAACGAAGTTACATGCCCAAGCTCAAACCCGATACCTGCGGTGACATGCCTGCATCCGCTGTACACAGCACAATGTAATGTCGTAGGGCCCTGGGCCCTCATGCATACAACAAGACCACAGGGACATACGCAGATATTATGTTGAACTGGCCACGGGCACGTGCGCCCGGCCCCTTTATTGGCAGGGCCACATGTACAGTGACGCCTGTGCAGGGTGTGTGGGATAGGTGCAAGCCAGACTTCGGGGAGTTGTTGGTGCTGACAACAAATATAACAGTTAACACAATGAATACGTAAAGAGACAACAGCAGCATCACAGGGACAACTGCGGAGCATCAGGGGGTAGCCTGAGCAAGTCCAGAGGGCACACAATGAGCAAACAGAAGTGGCCGTGAGTTGCAGTGCACTGAGGTTGGGGCACTACAGCTGAGCGCGCCCATGTGAAGAAAAATTCTCGGTTTGTGTCCCTTTGAGACATTCCTGATGCAGATGCAGTGGGGTGTGTCAGACCTGCATCATCTTCCTCATCAACGTCCCAGGTCTCCCACACTGCTTGAGGTGACCTTGATGCTCTAACTCTCCACAGCACAAAACTCAATCAGTAACAGACGATGGCTTGCGGTGCACTGAGTCAGTGGCGCCTGGAGTGCCGAGCAGGGCATCAGTCTGATGATGGCATCCACGACAGGTGTGAGCAACTCCGTCAGTCTGTAAGGACCACCGTTTCGACTCTGGCAAATGGCAGTTGGAGGTGGTCCTGGCGGTGCTGGCCTGTTCCTCCTGCAGTGATGCGATGTCCGGGCTGGTCAGGACGCAATTTGATGTGTGAGCCCTGGTGGACCGCAGTTGAGGCCAGAGGCAGCGGACAGTGCAGCGCCACAGACATTGACCCCAAGGCCATCGCCTCAGAGGCCATCCAATATCTCAGAAGAAGGGGTCCTGGACATGAGCAGCACAGAGTTCGTGGCCCCGGAAGCACTGCGGCTGGCACAGGCACCCAGCCAAGGGACGGTGACTTGCGGTGCAGTCAGATGGGCCATGCAAACTGAGTGGGTCCTCATCAATTTCGGAGGTGTATGTTGCGGAGGATTGCGGGCGACAGTGGAAGGTGCAGGGCATGATGGAGAGAGTGGAAGCTGTCCAGAAGCAGCAAATGGAGGGGTGGAATGACACGTTTTCGCCACAAAGTCAGTATCACCGCCATGATGGCGACGACAACCCCAAGTTTATGGACTCAGTAGCCACCAATGTCCAACCAGAAAGTGTCCATGGGTCTCGGGAAATAGACATAGTGGCACCAGGGCTGAAAGGGGATGCAGTCTGCTATGAGGCCTGTACAGTGACATCAAGTCTGCCATAAATACATCCAGGATGAATTTGAAAGTGTGTTTGACCAATTCGACCGCAGTGTAGGCCGGGGCAGCGGTCAGCAAGGGCCAACAGCCACGTGTCGTTGGGATGCTATGCACATGGTTGCTGTAACCTAACCAAAGGGAGTACAGTGAAGTAGAATCTTCATTTGTGTGGGTACACAGACAATGTATGATCAAGACTCAGTTCCAAATGTGAGACCTACTTGTCCGTAGTGTGGGCCGAAGGCAGTAGTCAGCAGGGGACAACACCGACCTGTTGTTGGCTCGCGATGCACAGAGTTAGTGACACCAGGGCAGTTGTCGGTAGTGTTCGATCACCTCCGTAACGATGATCCTATTCCCTCCGGACTGCAACAAGTCATCCTCTTACACCTCTCCTTGTGTGCGATGAAATGTATTATGCCTTTGAATGATCGATGTTCAGTTCCAATTCTGTGACCTACTCGTGCGCAGCGTAGGCCGAGGGCAGTAGTCCGCGTAGGCCCACAGACACGTGTGGTTGTGATGCTATACACAGACTTGGTGGCACCACATCGAAGGGAGTACAGTGACATTAACTCTGCCTTAAATAATGTTCACTACCATGGTGTAATCAAGACTCAGTTCCAAATGTGTGACCTACTTGAACGTAGTGTAGGGCGGAGGCGGCAATAGAGTAGGACTAAAGCCGGCCTGTGCCGTGGAGGCCGTGATGGTCTGAGTGGCTGCCAAGGTCGCGGCTTGGAGCATGCGGCGGCACTTGGTGGGCCCTCCTTGACACACGCTGGTGTCGGCAGGTGATCAGTGTGGCCTGGCTGCATAGGGGCGGGCCTGACGGGTTCAGGGTACAGCGGGCTGGGGTATGGCAGGCGCACAGGATCGCAGGCAACTCTGCTCACGTAGGCGGCGTCGGCCTTGTGGCGCGGTGAGAGGCGCTGCCCTGGCAGAGACGTTGGGCTTTCCAGTAGATGACCACGCCCAGGGGTACGTGCTTTTTAATCACACCCCTACGCTGGCCTGGCATACGCCGGGCCATCCCACTCCGCTCACGCTTACAGGCGGGACGTAACAGGCAACATTTCCGCCAACTCCCCCACTGGCTGGGTTGACATGGTTGCGTCCACTGTCCATTACACTCCATGCACCAGCGTTGTATGTCACCATGGATATGGGTGTGTTCGGCATACTGCGGTCTGTCCAGCACAGCTCCGCCACTCTTGGCATTGTGTACTTTCCCAATCATGGTTCTCCTGCATCCTTCACACATACTTGGTTGCCACCTCTCCCAACATTCAGCTAGTGTGTGGCTGAGAGGCCATGCCGTTGATGGCTCATGTTCACGGCTTGCCCAGGTTACCATTGTGAGTTGTTCTGTCGTGTCTGGTGGGTGGTCATGTTGTTTTGCATGTTGTTTGTGATTTTGTGACGTGTGGATTGCCAGGGTTGTGAGTTGCATGGTTGTGGAGTTGAGGTGAGTGGGGTGTTCATTTGGAACTTGCCAAGGGGCTGTGCATTTCCCTTGGTGCCATCCTGGGAACGCTGGTTGCTGCTGGACTGTCGGAGGATGAAGAGACCATGCACACTGGCTGAGTATTTGGAGGCGAGATTGGTGGAGGTTCCATGGTGTTCGGATGTTGCTTGCACATTGATGTGAGATGTGTGCTTTCTGTTGCGGTGATGTTGTGCTGTGTCACCAGGGGGCACAGGTATGACGTGTGCTGTGGATTGCCCGATACACATGCGTGCATCTAGCTATGGCGTATGGTCCTTGCTTGGTCTCCAGCGGATCCTGCGCATTGTGTTGGATGTATTGGGACTGGGGTACCAGGCTGATGGTGATGTCCAGGACAGGTGTGAGGGACTTGGATGTGGCTGGCTGTGAGACTCCTCCGACTTGGAGGGGTGTTGGTTGGGGGTACCAGGTGCCAAGAGGTGCAGCACAGCCAGCAGCTTTGTGTGGGGTCAAGTCAAGTCAAGTCAGAGAATTTATATAGCGCACTACATACCCAGAGGGTCTCAAGGCGCTTAGAAAGGGGAGGAGGATTACTTGTCAAATATCCACGTTTTAAGTTGTTTTCTGAATGCCAGGTGGTTCTGGGTGAGGCGAAGGTAAGCGGGGAGTGAGTTCCATGTTTTAGCAGCCAGGTATGAGAAGGATCTGCCTCCCATGGTGGTCCTGTTGATGCGAGGTACAGTGGCGAGGGCTTGGTTGGAAGAACGTAGTTGGCGGGAGGGGGTGTAGAAGGACAGTCGTGAGTTGAGGCATTCTGGTCCGATGTCGTAGAGTGATTTGTGTGCGTGAGTTAGCAGTCGGAAAGCGATTCTCTTATTGACGGGTAGCCAGTGGAGGTCTTTCAGGTGACTGGAGATGTGTTCGTTGCGCGGGATGTCTAATATGATCCTGGCTGAGGCGTTTTGGATTTGTTGGAGTTTCTTCTGGAGTTTAGCGGTAGTACCTGCATAGAGGGTTTTTCCATAGTCCAGTCGGCTCGTGACTAGAGCATGGGTGGCTGTTTTCCTTGTTTCGGTGGGGATCCAGCGAAATGTTTTTCTGAGCATGCGAAGAATGTTGAAGCAGGATGAGGATACGGCGCTGACTTGTCTGTTCATTGAGAGTGAAGAATCCAGGATGACGCCTAGGTTCCGTGCGTGGTCTGTCGGGATGGGTGCTTTTCCAAGGGCTTCCGGCCACCAGGAGTCGTCCCATGCAGAGGGGGATGTACCTAAGATGAGGATTTCTGTTTTGTCTGAGTTCAGTTTCAGACGGCTTTGTTTCATCCATTCGGCAACTTCTTTCATTCCTTCGTGTAGGTTAGTTTTGGCGGTGCTGGGGTCATTGGTGAGAGAAAGGATTAGTTGAGTGTCATCCGCGTAAGAGATGATGTTGAGGTTGTGTTGGCGGGCGATGGCCGCGAGGGGGCTCATGTAGACGTTGAAGAGGGTGGTGATCCTTGTGGTATGCCACAGATGACTTCAGTGGCCTCGGACTTGAATGGTGGGAGGCGGACTCTCTGGGTTCTTCCGGAGAGGAAAGAGGTGATCCATTCAAGTGCTTTTCCTTGTATTCCGATGTTATTGAGGCATTGTAACAGGGTGCTGTGGCAGACTGTGTCGAATGCTGCAGAGAGGTCGAGGAGGATGAGGGCGACTGTGTCTCCATTGTCCAATAGTGTTCGAATGTCGTCTGTTGCTGCGATTAGGGCGGTCTCAGTGCTGTGTTTTGCTCGGAAGCCAGATTGTGAGGAGTCGAGGGATTTGTTGGCTTCGAGGAAGGCGGCGAGCTGGTTGTTGACGGCTTTCTCGATGACTTTGGCCGGGAATGGAAGGAGCGAAATGGGGCGGTAGTTTTTGAGTTCGGTGGGGTCCGCTGTGGGTTTTTTCAGAAGGGCGGTGAGTTCAGCGTGTTTCCAGTTTTCCGGGAAGGTGGCGGAGTTGAAGGAGCAGTTGATGACGTCTCGGAGGTGCGGTGCTATGACGGAGTCTGCTTTGTTGAAGATGTGGTGAGGACATGGGTCTGTGGGGGATCCTGAGTGGATGGAATTCATCAGGCGGATTGTGTCCTCAGTGGAGATTGGGTTCCAGTCGTTGAGGGTGTTTACGGGGGGAGAATGTTCAGCAAATGGTTGGGTGGGTTGGTCTCCGGGTTGGTTTGGGATGTTGCTATTCCGCTGTATTGTTGCCGTTGGCCTGTTGGGCGATGTTGGTCAGGATGCGTACGATGGTTGTCCTTTGTGCCTGTAGTGGGCTATCACATTGTCAGGTGTTGGGTCTGTGAGGCTGGTGCGTTTCCTGGGGGTCCACTGTCTTTTATTTATTTATTTATAGTTGAATTTATAAGGCGCAACAGCTACCCAACAAGGGTTTCCCGGCACCAGGACGGCAGTGAAACAGACTGGTAAAGTAAGAGAGAGAAAATTACTGGCTAAACAGCCAGGTCTTTATGGATCTACGAAAGCAGATATAGTTGGTTTCTTTTCAAATGGCAAGTGGCAGGGTGTTCCAGAGGGTGGGGCCAAGGTAGGAAAAAGACTCATTCAAGCAAGCCTGGCTGAAGACGGCTGAAATGCCAGGAACCGGTCCTAGGAAGCTTGTTTCCAGTCCAGGGAAGGCATGGCTTGGCAGTTCGGGCTGGACTCTTCCCATGAGGCACAGGGTCAGACTGATTTGCATATGGCCATGTCTGAACTGGGGTGGCAGAGTGGGCTAAAGAATGGTGATGGATCAAACCCAGATCTGTTGACTGGGTGTGAGTGTTTGATTGGTTCTGATGCTCCATCCATCACCACCCCCTTTTGTACCGCTTTGTTCGCCATAAGTTGGCAGGGTATGCTCAGACGTGAGTCCCTTGCTCACTTTGCCACTGGATTCAAGCAAGCCTGGCTGAAGACGGCTGAAATGCCAGAAACCGGTCCTAGGAAGCTTGTTTCCAGTCCAGGGAAGGCATGGCTTGGCAGTTCGGGCTGGACTCTTCCCATGAGGCACAGGGTCAGACTGATTTGCATATGGCCATGTCTGAACTGGGGTGGCAGAGTGGGCTAAAGAATGGTGATGGATCAAACCCAGATCTGTTGACTGGGTGTGAGTGTTTGATTGGTTCTGATGCTCCATCCATCACCACCCCCTTTTGTACCGCTTTGTTCGCCATAAGTTGGCAGGGTATGCTCAGACGTGAGTCCCTTGCTCACTTTGCCACTGGATTCAAGCAAGCCTGGCTGAAGACGGCTGAAATGCCAGAAACCGGTCCTAGGAAGCTTGTTTCCAGTCCAGGGAAGGCATGGCTTGGCAGTTCGGGCTGGACTCTTCCCATGAGGCACAGGGTCAGACTGATTTGCATATGGCCATGTCTGAACTGGGGTGGCAGAGTGGGCTAAAGAATGGTGATGGATCAAACCCAGATCTGTTGACTGGGTGTGAGTGTTTGATTGGTTCTGATGCTCCATCCATCACCACCCCCTTTTGTACCGCTTTGTTCGCCATAAGTTGGCAGGGTATGCTCAGACGTGAGTCCCTTGCTCACTTTGCCACTGGATTCAAGCAAGCCTGGCTGAAGACGGCTGAAATGCCAGAAACCGGTCCTAGGAAGCTTGTTTCCAGTCCAGGGAAGGCATGGCTTGGCAGTTCGGGCTGGACTCTTCCCATGAGGCACAGGGTCAGACTGATTTGCATATGGCCATGTCTGAACTGATGTGGCAGAGTGGGCTAAAGAATGGTGATGGATCAAACCCAGATCTGTTGACTGGGTGTGAGTGTTTGATTGGTTCTGATGCTCCATCCATCACCACCCCCTTTTGTACCGCTTTGTTCGCCATAAGTTGGCAGGGTATGCTCAGACGTGAGTCCCTTGCTCACTTTGCCACTGGATTCAAGCAAGCCTGGCTGAAGACGGCTGAAATGCCAGAAACCGGTCCTAGGAAGCTTGTTTCCAGTCCAGGGAAGGCATGGCTTGGCAGTTCGGGCTGGACTCTTCCAATGAGGCACAGGGTCAGACTGATTTGCATATGGCCATGTCTGAACTGGGGTGGCAGAGTGGGCTAAAGAATGGTGATGGATCAAACCCAGATCTGTTGACTGGGTGTGAGTGTTTGATTGGTTCTGATGCTCCATCCATCACCACCCCCTTTTGTACCGCTTTGTTCGCCATAAGTTGGCAGGGTATGCTCAGACGTGAGTCCCTTGCTCACTTTGCCACTGGATTCAAGCAAGCCTGGCTGAAGACGGCTGAAATGCCAGAAACCGGTCCTAGGAAGCTTGTTTCCAGTCCAGGGAAGGCATGGCTTGGCAGTTCGGGCTGGACTCTTCCCATGAGGCACAGGGTCAGACTGATTTGCATATGGCCATGTCTGAACTGGGGTGGCAGAGTGGGCTAAAGAATGGTGATGGATCAAACCCAGATCTGTTGACTGGATGTGAGTGTTTGATTGGTTCTGATGCTCCATCCATCACCACCCCCTTTTGTACCGATTTGTTCGCCATAAGTTGGCAGGGTATGCTCAGACGTGAGTCCCTTGCTCACTTTGCCACTGGATTCAAGCAAGCCTGGCTGAAGACGGCTGAAATGCCAGAAACCGGTCCTAGGAAGCTTGTTTCCAGTCCAGGGAAGGCATGGCTTGGCAGTTCGGGCTGGACTCTTCCCATGAGGCACAGGGTCAGACTGATTTGCATATGGCCATGTCTGAACTGGGGTGGCAGAGTGGGCTAAAGAATGGTGATGGATCAAACCCAGATCTGTTGACTGGGTGTGAGTGTTTGATTGGTTCTGATGCTCCATCCATCACCACCCCCTTTTGTACCGCTTTGTTCGCCATAAGTTGGCAGGGTATGCTCAGACGTGAGTCCCTTGCTCACTTTGCCACTGGATTCAAGCAAGCCTGGCTGAAGACGGCTGAAATGCCAGAAACCGGTCCTAGGAAGCTTGTTTCCAGTCCAGGGAAGGCATGGCTTGGCAGTTCGGGCTGGACTCTTCCCATGAGGCACAGGGTCAGACTGATTTGCATATGGCCATGTCTGAACTGGGGTGGCAGAGTGGGCTAAAGAATGGTGATGGATCAAACCCAGATCTGTTGACTGGGTGTGAGTGTTTGATTGGTTCTGATGCTCCATCCATCACCACCCCCTTTTGTACCGCTTTGTTCGCCATAAGTTGGCAGGGTATGCTCAGACGTGAGTCCCTTGCTCACTTTGCCACTGGATTCAAGCAAGCCTGGCTGAAGACGGCTGAAATGCCAGAAACCGGTCCTAGGAAGCTTGTTTCCAGTCCAGGGAAGGCATGGCTTGGCAGTTCGGGCTGGACTCTTCCCATGAGGCACAGGGTCAGACTGATTTGCATATGGCCATGTCTGAACTGGGGTGGCAGAGTGGGCTAAAGAATGGTGATGGATCAAACCCAGATCTGTTGACTGGGTGTGAGTGTTTGATTGGTTCTGATGCTCCATCCATCACCACCCCCTTTTGTACCGCTTTGTTCGCCATAAGTTGGCAGGGTATGCTCAGACGTGAGTCCCTTGCTCACTTTGCCACTGGATTCAAGCAAGCCTGGCTGAAGACGGCTGAAATGCCAGAAACCGGTCCTAGGAAGCTTGTTTCCAGTCCAGGGAAGGCATGGCTTGGCAGTTCGGGCTGGACTCTTCCCATGAGGCACAGGGTCAGACTGATTTGCATATGGCCATGTCTGAACTGGGGTGGCAGAGTGGGCTAAAGAATGGTGATGGATCAAACCCAGATCTGTTGACTGGGTGTGAGTGTTTGATTGGTTCTGATGCTCCATCCATCACCACCCCCTTTTGTACCGCTTTGTTCGCCATAAGTTGGCAGGGTATGCTCAGACGTGAGTCCCTTGCTCACTTTGCCACTGGATTCAAGCAAGCCTGGCTGAAGACGGCTGAAATGCCAGAAACCGGTCCTAGGAAGCTTGTTTCCAGTCCAGGGAAGGCATGGCTTGGCAGTTCGGGCTGGACTCTTCCCATGAGGCACAGGGTCAGACTGATTTGCATATGGCCATGTCTGAACTGGGGTGGCAGAGTGGGCTAAAGAATGGTGATGGATCAAACCCAGATCTGTTGACTGGGTGTGAGTGTTTGATTGGTTCTGATGCTCCATCCATCACCACCCCCTTTTGTACCGCTTTGTTCGCCATAAGTTGGCAGGGTATGCTCAGACGTGAGTCCCTTGCTCACTTTGCCACTGGATTCAAGCAAGCCTGGCTGAAGACGGCTGAAATGCCAGAAACCGGTCCTAGGAAGCTTGTTTCCAGTCCAGGGAAGGCATGGCTTGGCAGTTCGGGCTGGACTCTTCCCATGAGGCACAGGGTCAGACTGATTGGCATATGGCCATGTCTGAACTGGGGTGGCAGAGTGGGCTAAAGAATGGTGATGTATCAAACCCAGATCTGTTGACTGGGTGTGAGTGTTTGATTGGTTCTGATGCTCCATCCATCACCACCCCCTTTTGTACCGCTTTGTTCGCCATAAGTTGGCAGGGTATGCTCAGACGCGAGTCCCTTGCTCACTTTGCCACTGGATTCAAGCAAGCCTGGCTGAAGACGGCTGAAATGCCAGAAACCGGTCCTAGGAAGCTTGTTTCCAGTCCAGGGAAGGCATGGCTTGGCAGTTCGGGCTGGACTCTTCCCATGAGGCACAGGGTCAGACTGATTTGCATATGGCCATGTCTGAACTAGGGTGGCAGAGTGGGCTAAAGAATGGTGATGGATCAAACCCAGATCTGTTGACTGGGTGTGAGTGTTTGATTGGTTCTGATGCTCCATCCATCACCACCCCCTTTTGTACCGCTTTGCCACCCATCCTGGCAAGTCTGAAACGAGGGATCGTGAATTTCTCAAGTGTAGACGAACGGAGATGAAGCGTGGGAATGTAAGGGCTAACAAGAGTATGCAGGTAGGGTGGTGCTAAGCCCTGTCTTATCTTGAACATAAAGCTCAAGGCTTTGAATTTTATACGATTTTCCACTCTAAGCCAATGAAGGTCGCGAAGGTAACCAGAGATGTGCGAGCTTCTAGGAATTTTACAAAGAAGTCTGACTGCAGAGTTTTGAACCAGCTGCAGTTTACAGGGTACAGTCTTGTTGGCGCCTAGCAGCAGGATGTTGCCGTAGTCCAACCTTGAGGTTATGAGGGCATGGACCACTGTTTTTTGAGTGGAAGTGGGTAGCATCTAAATAATTTTTCGCAGCCATCTCAAGATAGTAATGCATGTGGCTGCGAACCTGACGGCTTGTTGGTGCCAAGACAGAGAGTCGTCAATGTAGACGCCCAAGTTCCGTACATGGTTAGAGGGTACCGGGAGGGTACCCATATCGGTAGGCCAGTGAGATGGACCCCAGAGGTCCTTATCCTTACCCAGGATTAGGACCTCGGTTTTATCACCATTGAGTTTAAGATGCTGTTGGGTCATCCATGAGGCGATGTTCCACAGGCCAAGTTGTAAATCAGATGTTGATTTAGGATCAGCGGAAGAGAGAGAAAAGATCATTTGAGAGTCATCAGCGTAAGAAAAAAGAGTTAGGCCGGCTTGGTCAGCGATGTCCGCTAGAGGCCTTACATAGAGATTAAAAAGCAAAGGATTAAGTATGGAGCCCTGGGGTACCCCATGGGGGGAGGAATGAGTGTCGGAGTTGTTAGTGGCTGAAAAAATCTGGAAAGTGCGACCATTCAAGAAGGAAATGATCCAGTCCAGAGCAGAGCCACATATGCCCAAGGATTTTAGAGTTTTAATAAGTGTAAAATGTGAGATGGTGTCGAACGCTGCGCTGAGGTTGAGCAGGACAAGCGCCACGGTTTCTCCACCATCAAGATGGTGGCGAAGCTTCTCTGTGACGCCTAGTAGAGTGGTTTCTGTGGAGAAACTGGACCTGAATCCGGATTGGGAAGGATGAAGAATTCTATTCTGTTCGACAAATTGGGCAAAGTGAGAGTGAATATGACTCTCTGGAATCTTGGAAAAGATTGGCAGAAGGGAAATAGGGCGGTAATTAGAAAGAATGAGAGGGTCAGCAGATGGCTTTTTCAACAAGGGAGTCACCATAGCATGTTTCCAGTGAGTTGGAACTACCGATTCACGGAGAGAGGAGTTAAGGACATTCAAAATGATATGCATGTGAGGCAGATCCAATTGTTTGAGAATAGATGGAGGTAGAGGGTCGCTAGGGGAGCCGGACTTTATTTTATTTACAATTAGAGTGAGAGAATCCATATTGAGGAGTGGCCAGGTGTCCAGAAGAGGAGTCGTGGTGGTGTGCACAACAGGAAACTCTGCTGCAGACTGTTCATTAATA
Organism: Triturus cristatus; assembly: GCF_964204655.1. Lineage (NCBI taxonomy): Eukaryota > Metazoa > Chordata > Amphibia > Caudata > Salamandridae > Triturus > Triturus cristatus. The sequence continues at coordinate 136,443,549 of NC_140591.1, read as the reverse complement.
CCTGAGTAAGGAACATTCTGAGCGGTAGTAGAGAATGATGTCATCGAGAGGCTGCTATCAAGATGAGAGTTAGCAATATCAAGGTGGATCTTCTCAATTTTTTGTTTTCAAAAAAGTGAGCAAGATCCTCGCACTGGCCGCTTCCCAAAGGGGGAGGGGTAGCCAGGGTCTCAGATCCGGCAAGCTTCTTAAACAAGCTAAAGAGTGTCTTGGAACAATTAGCAGCGGAGGTGATAGAGTTCGAGACGAAGAGAGTCTTAGTGGATTTACATACGTTTTTTAGATTTTATATATGCCGTTTTAAGTTCTGGCACATAGTCTCTCCTCCATTTACGTTCCAAGGATTTGCATTTAGCTTTTTCGATTTTTAGAGCATCATTGAACCAAGGAGCCGGGGGACGGTGATTGGTGGATTGTTTCTGAGTAGGAGGAAGGCAGGAATCAATAGCAGTTGAAAGCCACCTATGTACATTATTGGAGAAAGACTCAACATTAGAGTCATCTCGAGGACCATTTAGGCGTAGGGCATCGTTAAAGGCATTCCGGTCGAATTTTTTCCAGTCTCTTTTAGAAATCTTAAGGAAATGAGATAGAGATGTGGAGGCGAGAGGAGCCGAGATAGTGAATGAAGATAAGAAGTGGTCAGACCAATGGATGGGCAATGCCGGATCACAATGAAGACTAGCAAAGTTAGAAAAAATGGGGTCGAGGAGGTGGCCAGCTTTATGAGTGGGTCCCGAGTTATGCAAAAAGATGTTCATAGCGGCAAGATCTGAGATAAAATTGCTGCACATGGAATTAGCAAGATTGTCTAAATGTAAATTAAAGTCGCCGAGCAGCGAGAAATTATTTGACTTCATAATCAAAGGGGTAAGGTAATCCGGAAGTGATGTGGCCCAGGAATTGGGCGGGCCGGGCGGACGATAAATAAGGAGGCCAGAGAAGGTGAAGTGGGGGTTAAGAGTTGACTTAAATGAGGCGGCTTCACATTGAGGGATATCCACTGTGCCAAATTTACATTGAAAAATATTTTTGTGAATAACGGCAATGCCGCCACCAGAAGAAGTCAATCTGTCTTTCCTGATAATGACATAGTTAGGAGGTAAGGCTGCTGCGACATCTGGACCTGAGCTCTTATGCAGCCAGGTCTCCGTGAGGAATAAAGCATCGGGTTTGACATCGTAGAGGAGATCAAAAATGTGAAGTTTATGTTTAGGGAGCGAGCGACAGTTTACACTAAGGAATGAAAATACTTTAGTAGGGGGAGAAGGCGTGTAAGTGTTAGTTCTTAAAAAGAGGTTGGTAAGGGAGAATTTGCATCCCGTACAGATATCTATGGTCTCCTTCGTCACTAAGCAACGAGTGCAATCAGGCTTGATTTTAGTGCGAAGGGCTAAAACTTGCACTGAAGTGAAGGTTCGTTTTTCCAGGGGGTACAGAGAAATAGGACCAGGGTTTATAGCCCCTGGCCCCGGTCGGGCGCGGACGGGTGCAGATGGGCTTGCCTTTGGCACGCTGCCGGCGCGCCCGCTGCGCGAAGTAGCTGTCATGTAAATAAACCCTAGGTCCGGTGACCTGGGTCACGTGATGTACCCCGCCTCCCCTCGCCTCTAGCCCGGAAACAGGAAAATGTCACCGCGATCTCCCTCCACGTCAACTGGGAGCACCCGTGGTGGAACGGGGAGAATGCGGAACAGGAGGGCATCAGAGGTGAAGAGGTAGGTAAAAGAGTAGCGTTTTTCACTAAAGTAATATTAAACTGGTAAAATATTTAGGCAGTATTTAGGCAGTGCACATAAAATTACAGTACGTAGATAGGATAAAAACAAGTTAAAAAAGATATACCAGCAGAGCAGCCTTTCAGTGGTAGGCTTGGATACACAATGCGCAGCCTCTGTGGTGGTCTGGGGGGGGTGTTCCGGTTGGGGTTTGGGGTCCTGGGGTGGTGGCGCTGGGTGTTGTGGCCCTCTTGGATGTCCAGGCCGCATGACCAGTGGCTCCATAGCATCTGTTGCCCTTCCGATGTGGCTGTGGGCTGTGCTCCCTTTTGTGGTGCAGGCTGTGGTCGACTTTGCACCAGGTCTGAGCAGGTGTTATTTTCCTGCTGCTAACACGTCTTATCACTTGTTTTGAGTTCTTATTGCCGATCTGGCCGGTCGTTGTGAATGTTGTGGAGTGGTGTTGTTGCGGCTTTTGGCACGGGATCGCCTACTCTGCATCTCATTAGCGATAGTTGCGGGGCGTCATCTGTGGCGATGTTTTTTACGGCTGCTATCGTGGGTAAACTGGTGCTGTGGGCTGTTAACGCCAGCTTGTGATTGGGGCGATACGTTTATTGCAACTTTGGCTGCGATAAAGTGCCGTTAACTCGGCGATAGATCCTTGTGAATACCCTCCTAGCTGTTTACATCTTGAGCAGAAAGCTCTGAGTTCTGGCTGGTGAATGAGTGTTTATGTGGCTAGCAGAGCTACCCCATTTCCCCAGGCTCTTGTTGATTCACACCAGAGTAACATTTCTCAGTAGTGCGTTCTTTGCTGTCCCCTGCTTGTTGCTTGCAAAATAAAAAACCTCAAGAGCCTCCGATGAGTTTGCCTCTTTTCTTTAAATACATTTTCCACTATCTATGGGACCATTGGCAGAGCAACGCCTTCTGTTGCAACTTCCTCTTGCTTACAAGCCAACTTGGCTTCTACACATGATGTGACCCTACTCCCTCTGAAAATCCATACCAAGGTCAGCACTGCTTTGATGAAACTCAAGTCTTGTTCCCCTAGCAATCTGAGGACAAGGAAAGCAAGATGTCCTTCCTCATCATGGAGGCGGTAATATGGGCTTGCCAAAATTATCCAGTACCCTGGAATCTGACTGCTGGATACTAGAGAGCCAAGGCACTCTCTATGCACCAGAAACATCTACTCATCCTGGTTATTTTAAGTATATCTGATGTCCGCCATGAAAACAACAGACAACAGATAGTCTGGTCTGGGAGCTAAAGAAATCCAAGAAACTTCATTTTCAGAAAGTTTACAAGATCACAGCTCTAGCAGCTTCTGGAAAATATGTTTCGTTGAGACTTTATTCCCTTTTGATCTGCAACTACTTCTCTAAATTCACTGACGTTCCTTATTATGAGGTGTGTGCACGTGTGTGTGTGTGATGGCAGTGAAAATAAATGTGCCCCAATAATCTTTACTAGTAAAACACACATTCATGTGTTTATTATTTCAGTGCAAAGGTCAAATATGAGTTTATTACCACAGTATATGACATGCGAAAAACACTTTTTACTGCCTCATATAATGCATGTGGGAAACAACTCTCCCAATAGTCAGGAGGCACCGCCAATATGATTTTACCTTACTACACACATATAACCCCTTGAATCCTAGTTTTAGTTGCACACCTTTTGTTGAAACAAGTGGACATGAAAACATGGTATGGTGTAAACCAGGGGTCTCCAGTCTTTCTGTAATAAGAGCTATTCGTGTTTAATAAAACGTGTCAGTAGCTACCAATATTATTAGTGTTGTAATTGTGATAGTATAAAACAAGATTATATTACTAGCCACCCAATGCAACATTACTAGCACCGATCACCGCAGTGCAACAGGCAGGTTTGCCAGCAATAATGTGAGAAAGACGTTGTCAATTAGGAATGCCTTAACATAGATTTTCATCTTAAATGCACTCTTTTTAGTTTTGATACATATTATTTCAGCCAAGCAAAAGCTTCTAATTTATTATGCTGGGCTGCACACAGGAAGATGGAGAGCTACCAGCCGCTCACGAGCTGCTTGTTGGAGAAGCGTGGTGTAAACCATATATATGAAGATGTACAAAGTATTATATGTTCTTTATTACCATTTTTGAGGGAGGGCAAGGGCATCATGTCTCACTCGAGGCTTCCCCTTTCCTGAGTCATGGCCCCTCCCCACATTCAACAAAGGTATCATTTAGCATATTACAATGCACATCTACATATATAATATAATATATATCTAGAAAGACTAAATAACTGGTAACTATGTAATAGTGGGCCTAAATTTCCATCAAGGGGTTCTGGTGACTTTTATAAACTACAAGGCCTAGAGGCGTGTGGTTTATAATTGTCACATGAATCCCAAGAATCCAATATAGGACCTGTTACACATGTTACTCGTTATAAATTTTTCATATTACATTATTTATTCATTGATTTTAGTACTCGGTATTCATTGTCTGCCTGAAACTGCAGATATGTCTGTCAATATTTGGAGAAATATCTGTACTTTTCTTGGGGATAATATGCTAATATTTAAAATGGGTTTTATGCAGCAATGTGTATTGTTATAAATCACATTTTAAATGCAAAGTGCATTGTAGAGACATTTAAAACATGCATGCTAAAATGTTCTTTTCTTTTGTAGTACATTGACACTGTGACAATATGGAGCAAGTTTAAGGAGACATTTATAAAGAAAGAAAATAAAGTGCAATGTGGGAAAGTATGACTTTTTGCTGATTGGGTTTTCTGTTGCAGTTTTTATTTTCACACACTGGGGAGGACTTATTGGTAGATGCTTTCATCAAAGGTGGGCCTGCAAAGGTGTACTTGTCAGGTGTGATGATTAATTGTCAGAGCAGCACTGTCATTGAGAAAGTGTTTTTAACAGCTCTGACAGAAAGATGAAATGCTACGTTTAACTTTTTTATTTGTTTGGGTAAGCCAAATATCCTGCAAATGAATTCAGAAGTTTCACAGTTTGACATCTTGTCTGTGAAATACGAGTTTTGAAAACACTAGCAAACATTCGTGTGGTTAAAAAGCAAAGTGTGTGTGTGTGTGTGTGCGTGCGTGCGTGCGTGTGTGTGTGTGTGTGTGCGTGTGTGTTTTAAAGTGGCAGTCTCTGCTGTGCAGTTATAGTGTACCTATGATGTAGCTGCAATTTCAATTAAAATGGCATCTTTTGATTTGCCTTTAACTTTTGGCCCCATTGACAGATCTACACTGAGTTTTTCAATCACTTGGCTAGTGAGTGAAGGTCTAGCATGCCAATCTTTGTCAATCAATCATTCAATCAGGGGTTTATATAGAGCACTACTCACCCGTGAGGGTCTCAAGGTGCTGGGGGAAGGGGGGCAGCTCTGGATGAGTCGAAGTGCCTGGTCTTGAGGTCCTTCCTGAATGTGCGCAGGGTTGGGGAGCATCTAATTTTCACGGGGAGTTTATTCCAGGTCTTGGCTGCGATCTAGGAGAAGGCTCTCCCGCCTGTTCTGTTTCTGAGGATGCGGGGGACCTCTGCCAGGGCGAGGTCGGTGGAGCGGAGGTTCCTCTTGCGTACGTGGATGGATACTTTCTCGTTAAGGTATTTGGTTCCGATGTTGTTAAAGGATTTGTAGGCATGGGTGAGGAGTTTGAAGATGACCCTCTTCTCAACAGAGAGCAAGTGGAGGTCTCGTAGGTGTTGGGTAATGTGTTTGTGGTGCGGAGTCCCAAGGATGAGTCTGGCAGCGGCATTCTGGATGGTCTGTAGTCTGTGTAGGAGAGTTCTGTTGATTCTGGTGTATAGGGCGTTGCCGTAGTCCAGTCTGCTGGTTATGAGCGCGTGGGTGACGGTCTTTCTGCAGTCGGGGGAATCCATTTGAAGGTCTTGCAGAGGATGCACAGGCAGTTGAAGCTGGTGGAGGTGACGGCGTTGATCTGGCGGTTCATGGAGAGGGAAAATGGAGCGACCCTTGACCCTGTTCTCAGGCAGGTCGCTCCCCACGCCGCACAGCACCACCTGTGTGTCGTTGCCCCTGAGCCCACTGCTGCTGACTGCTTGAAGTTTGAGGCCCGCCTCCACCCGCAGGCTACCACCTGCGCCTCATCCCTGGTGGCCAGTGGTAGGCCGTAAGCTCTCTGCGCTCGATCTACCCCTTTTCTCTCTGTCGACCTTGCCGTAATTGTGCTTCTGCTCCTGTGTTGTGAATAATTGTATTTTGCCTTTTATTCTTTTTTGCACTGTTGTATTGTTTTGCACCCCTTTTTTGCCTTCTGTATTCCCCGCCCGCTCTACCCTCCCGTTTTCCCGCCGCTGAACCCCCTGCGGCCCCGCCCCCCTGCTCTTCCATTCGCCGCCCCGCTCCCGCCTCCCAGCTACTCCTCCCCCCACCTCTCCTTATATGGCGGCTGCTGTGCGGCCACTGGGGCGTCTAAAGCAAGCCCATCCGCAACTGGACCGCGCCCTGCGCCAGACCCCCTGGCCCCCACAAACACCACGATGCCCGCCGCCGCTCCGCCGCCAGCACCCTCCACGCACTCAACGCCAGATGACCGCACACCTGCTTCCTGGCCGCCCGGAGCACACCAAAGGACCATTCTCCTGCCAGAGCTGCAGCTTCACCAGCATCCGAGCCGCCACACTGCCCACCGTGACAGGACGCAACCACCTCAGATGTATACGACTGAACAACCGCTCCGCACGCAAACACGCCGTCGAACTCTGGGACCTGCTCGACACATCCTCCCCGGACGTCACCTTCCTGACAGAGACCTGGATGAACGCCTCCTCGGCACCCGACATCGCCATAGCCATCCCGAATAGCTACAAGATCTCCCGCAGGGACCGCACGGAATAAGAGGTGGAATCGCCATCAACCACAAGAACACCCTCTGGGTCTCGACCAACACCGATGACACCCTCAGCACCGCCGAACACCTGCACTTTCAGATCCACACCGATCCCAACACCACACTCAGAGGAACTCTCGTCTACAGACCCCCGGACCCCAACCTCAGTTCAGCGACTCCATCGCCGACTTTGTCAGCACGCATGCCCTCGCCTCCACAGACTACATCCTCCTCGGAGACCTGAACTTCCACCTCGAGAACAACAACACTGACTCCACCACCCTGGTTGACAACCTAGCCAACCTAGGACTCAGACAGCTCGTCACACCATCCACCCACTCCACTGGCCACACGCTTGACCCAATCTTCTCCGCAAGCCCCCATGTCACCTCACTGACCATCGCTGCATCCACTTCACCTACCGGAAACCCACCACGCACCACCGCACTCAACAGATCCCCCGCCGCAGCTGGAGCAAAATCACCGAAGACCAGCTAAACACCACCCACACCCGAAGCCCACCCGCCCACCCCACTGACGCAGACACCGCTGCCCGCAACCTCAGGCGTTGGATTGACAACTGCACCAACACTATCGCCCCGATCAAGAAACCCTCCAACAGACACACTAACAAGAAAGCCGGGCTGGTTCACCGCAGACCTCCAGGCCTCCAAGCAAACCTGCCGTACACTAGAGAAAAAATGGCACCGCAAACAGACACCAGACAGCTATGCAGCCCACAAGAACGCCATCCGTAGACACCATCACCTCATCAGATCCGCCAAAAGGGCCTCCTTCATCAACAAAGCCCACAACAGCAAAGAGCTCTTCAACATCATGAAGGAACTCTCCAACCCCAGCTCCAACACCAACGACATTCCACCATCGCAAGACCTGTGCGATTCCCTTGCCAACTTGTTCCATTGCAAGTTCGCAGACATCCACGACAGCTTCAACAACCTGACCGCCCTGACACCCACCGACACCTCAGACCCCGCAGCCATCACCCACATCGATCCCTTGCTCACCTGGACCACATAAACGACGACAACACCATCAAAATCATGAACACCATCCACTCCGGATCTCCGTCAGACCCATGCCCACACCACATCTTCAACAAAGCCAGCGCCACCATCACACCCAATCTCCGCAAGACCATCAACATCTCCTTCGAGACCGCAACCTTCCCGGAGAGCTGGAAGCATGTCGAGATCAACGCCTTACTCAAGAAACCCAAGGCGGATCCGAGGGACCTCAAGATCTTCCGGCCCATCTCCCTGCTCCCGTTCCTGGCGAAGGTCATCGAGAAAACCGTCAACAGACAACTGACCTGCTACCTCGAGGAGAACAGCATCCTGGACCCGTCCCAGTCCGGGTTCCGCAGCAACCACAGCACCGAAACTGCCCTCATCGCCGCAACCGATGACATCAGGGCCCTGCTGGACAACGGCGAAACCGCAGTCCTGATCCTCCTGGACCTATCAGCTGCCTTCGACACTGTCTGCCACCGCACCCTACGCACACGCCTCCACAACGCTGAGATCCATGACTACGCTCTGGACTGGACCACCTCCTTACTCTCCAGCAGAACCCAGATTGTCCGCCTCCCCCCTTTCCGCTCCGAAGCCACCGAGATCATCTGCGGCATACACCAGGGCTCACCCCCCAGCCCGACATTGTTCAACATCTACATGGCACCGCTCGCCCACGTCGCCCGACTACACGACCTCAACATCATCTCCTACGCCGACGAAACCCAGCTGATCCTCTCCCTCACCAAGGACCCCCTCACCGCCAAAACCAACCTCCACGAAGGAATGAAAGCCGTCGCCGAGTGGATGCAGAACAGCCGTCTGAAGCTAAACTCAGACAAGACGGAAGTCCTCATCCTCGGCTCCACCCCCTCGGCCTGGGACGACTCCTGGTGGCCGACCGCACTGGGAACAGCCCCAACACCCACCGACCACGCACGCAGCCTGGGGTTCATCCTCGACTCCACTCTCTCCATGACAAAACAGGTCAACGCCGTCTCGTCCTCCTGCTTCAACACCCTCCGCATGCTCCACAATATCTACAGGTGGAACCCCACCGAAACAAGAAGAATGATCACCCAGGCCCTCGTCAGCAGCAGGTTGGACTACTGAAACGCCCTCTACGCAGGAGCCTCGGCCAAACTCCTGAAACGACTTCAACGCATTCAAAATGCCTCTGCATGCCTTATCCTCGACATCCTTCGATAAGGGGAGGTGGGAGGGAGGAGCAGCTGGGAGGCGAATGGGCAATCGGGGGGCGGGGATGCATAGGCGGGAGAAAAAACAAAGGGGAGAGCGGACGGGGGTACAGAAGGCAAACGAGGGCACAATCAGGGCAAATGAGGGTGAAAAATTGCAATACGTACACAAAGGACAATGCACTAGAACAAATCAGGCAGAAGCACAATCACGGCACGAGGGGGCAGAGCGAGCGCAAGGCTCGAAACTGAGCGGCGTGGGTTAGCCACCAACTGTAGATTAGGTGTAAGCTCTGACCACAGGCCAGGTTCTGAAACCAAACCCTACCACGCATTGCAGAAAGGGGTTGTAAAAATTGTGTTATAAAAAAACATTGAAATGCACGGGGAGAAACACAGTTCAAAACGGAGTTATGCTTCTAGCTGAAATGCACAAAACCACTTGAATTCTCCAGTTAAGGAATGCAGCCCACACAATATATACCATAAACTCATGCTATATGCCATACAGAAAACACAAAATAAGATACGAACACACTTTTTAAAATAGATCAGATAAAAAGACTAACAAGAACAACAATGGTGGACGATGTGAGTTATGTGCGATGTGTGGTTGTGTACACTACATTCCATAACTTCAGCGGTTTTGCATATTTGAGCTAGAACCATAATTTAGGGACTTAAGTACAAGGACCTTGCTTTGCCACTATTTCACTTTTTCCAATGTTAAAAGTAATACACCTGCTGTGGAAGAGGCTTGTTAATAAGCCCCTTATGGCCCTATCTAGAAGACGATGACGCGGCGCAGGGTGCATAGCCATTTAGCTGCTTCATGCTGCAATATTTTCAAAGCACAGGGATGCACTTAATTAACAATAAGACGCATCCCTGATCCGCAAACCAATGTTCATGGATCGAAATTTAAACGATGAAAAAATCTGTTGAATGAGTAGGCATTTTCCCAGTTGTCCATTTCAGGTCTGTGAACTGAAAGCTGGATTTGCAGATCCAAACCCTCTGACTGGCTGGCCACAACATAGAAAAAGCGGCTGACATTAATTGACACAAGGCTTAGTAATTTTGTCCTGGGAGAAAGATTTGTGGATCCCAAAGCAGTGTTTGTGGACCTAGTGAGGATCCATGTACCCTACGTCGGTATCCACAAGCCTCAAAGCAAGGATTCTAGAATAGGTCTTAGGCTCCCTCTTGGGTTTGCACACGTGAGACCGTGTCCATAAAGAGGGGGTGCAAGAGGGCTGCAAATTCCCCCCCCCCCCCCCAAAAAAATACAGCTTTGCATTGCGGAGTTTGCCTGCCTGCGGTGGGTCTGGCACCTCTGCAGCTAAACCCTGATGCACACAACAGTGGCATGGCAGGTGGATTGCTGCGGCTGTGGGAGGTGCTGTGACTGAGCTGGGTCAGGAGAAAGGCATTAAAATGGAGAAAGATGTTGGAAGAGTTTGGAAGGACAATAGTAACAAAGGAGAAAGCAGTCATGAAAAAGAGTGTTCAAGAGTAAGAAAAAGAGCTTTCAGCTACAACAACAAAATTCCTTGTACCTGCCCTAACTTCACAAGTACATGACTGTGCTGGGCTGGCTTTAGCCCTGGTGGTGCTCGGTGCAACAATGTTTTTGACGCCCCCCCCATCCACGGTGGAGGTGGTGAAAACCTCCACCACAGATTCCCTCACGAATAGGCAATGTTGCAACACGTGCGTTAAGAACGCATGCCATTACAACGCCGTGATTACAACTACCTCGTTGTTACATCGCAGACCATTACAACGGAAGTCATTACAATGACTTGCTGTAGGGGGTCGCTGGATGTTGGAATAATATAATTTACTATTCCAACTCCAGCCTGTGCAACAGTAGGGATTGTGTTGGATTTAAAATCCAACACCTTCTGCCCCCTACAGCAAGTCGTTCTAACAGCTTGCGTTGTAATGGCATGTGATGTAACACCACGGTCATTGTAATGACCGCATTTTAATGGCATGCGAAGTGTAAACATCATTGTAAACGATGTTTACCTTCTCTCATCACCACCTTTTAACAGTGCCCCTCAAGGCTCCATAACCACTTTCTTTCAGATGCATTTCATTAGTTATATAGCGCCACTCATACCAGTGTAGGGTGTCAGAGCACTTTGCATCACACACACATTAAACGGAGACAATCAATCATAGGTGTGTAATTCAGCGTATAAGAAATGTTAAATAAACCGGAGGACTATAAGGTGAAGGAATGACATGGCATCCCCACTGGTAGGTAGTATTGTTTAAAAGTGCTTGGTCTGGAGAAACACAAACTCAGAATTGAAAAGGGAACACCATAGTTGGGAGTTTTCTTTAATAAGAAGAATTGATTTCTACCCAAATGAACCCTTTTTGCAACATTAATCTATGCTCTAATCTATGCTTTGCAGTGTCCATGCAGTTCTTTGATGACAGTTAATAATTCACTGTTCTATATCAGAATTTAGCTTATAAACTGCAAGTAACAAAAGGATGTCTCTTAGAAAAGCACTGACCCACTGACCTATTTACATTATATGCACTTTGTGATCTGCATGGTACATATTTTTGGCAGCAGGTATATTAATCCTCTGTGCTATTTTATGATCAGTCAGAACCTCAACAGGGCACAACTCTGATCTCTCTCTTGGAAGAACATTAATCACCAGCGTTATCTTGACATTTTTATTGTTGCCTAGAAATTGCTGGAGGTCGGGAATGTAACAGGTACTTTTAAAACTAAAATAAACTAGCACACAGGGCGCCCCCTGAAGTCAGCACCCGGTGTGGCGGCACCAGTCGCACTGCCTTAGAGCCGGTCTGTGCGTCTTGTGCACGCTACAACCCCTGCAGCGCAGCGGCAGTCTTGAAGTGTGCGTGTTGCGCCGCACAAGCTCTTCATTCATTCATGACGCGTCAGTGTTGCATGGCAGCATGACTCACGTCAAAGTACACAATGAAGCGTCCTTGAAAGCTGTGACACTACCGTGCAGCAGCGAGACGGCAAAACGGTGCCTTGGAGTCATTCTCTTTTTTTACACTGATGAAAAAAATGGCAGTGTCTCTCGAGGTTTGGATGTAATCGCCATGGCAACGCTACCTCTGAGTCAGAACTATCCGGCGTCGCCATAGCAACTCGGGCTTCACTTTGTCGTTTCCAGAAGCCGAGCTTGTGTTTGGACTGGAATCATCACACCATGGAGAGTGGGCGGGGCTTGTAGTGGGGTGCGGTGCCAGATAGGGAGTCGGGTATTGGAGGGGGCACGAGTAAGACTTGTCAGGAATAGTTATAGAGAGAACTGTGATGCATACGTTGGGCATACGAAACGCAGCAGATACGATTAATTTAGCAGACTAGCTGTGAAGTTCCACGCGAGACGCACTGAGCTGGGGGCTAGTAATGCGCGAGGCTGGCGGGAGGGGCTCCGCGCTCTGCAGAGATCGATGTGCACTCTGTCGGCCTTGAGTATAAATCATTTCGTGATTGACTCAGCCTTTCTTCTTTCAGAGATTGTTAAAATGCGCACCGCTACGTCGAGTAATAGCATGCCCAATGTCATAAAGCACGGATAATTCAGGCATTGAGAGGCAAAGTCAGAATTTTATGAGCTCGCAATTTCTCGAATAAACAAAAAATGGCTGGGGATTTTCAGCATGTGTGTCACTTGGGGAGAACGCATGGAGATTTTACATTATTTTCTGTCGTTCCCCGTTTGTAGCTAGATTACTGCAGAACTCTTTCAGAATCAATGAACTAGGCTTTCAGCCCAGCCAGTGTAGACCGCTCACGCCCTCCTCCAGCACCTCGGAATGGAGCTTACTCCTGTGAACATGCCCAGTAAAGCATGGCAGGGATTTCATTTCTCGCAAGGGTTTAATTGATCACGGCACCATGGCCTGGACATATGAAATGTCTTCTACTCCAAGTACAAGCAGCCAGGCAAGTAGAGGTCTGTGAGGCGGCTGTCCCCTGCCCATGTAGGAAATCCTCGGGTCCTCGACAGAGGCTGGCAGAGAAAGGTTAATTATACATGCAAATGAGATTTATTTCTATAACACTATGAACTTGGACTGTATTATTCCCAAGCACATCTACATTTAGTAGAGAAGGGAAGACACAGGAGGATAAAGTAAATTGCTCAGGATCACTCGCGGTGTTTCCAAAGCAGCTCAGATTCCAGAGCTCTTCCTTAAACATCAGTCTCTGTGTGCAGCTGTGGCCAGCTAGACCAAAGAGAACTAAGGGCTAAATTATTTGTCTTGGGAGAAGGAAGTAGGAGCCATGGGTTTTCCCAAACTGCTGTGATCCCGGGAAAATAGTTGTAAGTTATTGAATAGGACAAAATACCGCATCTAGGACGCAGTCCTCTGCCTCAGTCTAAGGGGCAATTATCACAACGCCAGATGGATTGGATTTAAAGATTCCGGGCCTTATTTATGAAGGCCTTGAAACATTTTTGCGCCGTTGTTGCGTCACTTTTCATGACGCAGCGGTGGAGTAAACAACGTGCCACATTGCGTCATGTTTACAAACTAACACACCTAGGCAGGTGCGTCACCTTGTAAAGCCCTACTCCACATTCTGCCTGCGTCAGGTATAATGTATGCAGTGTGGGCGTTCCCCCGCAAGAAAGCCTTTTAGAAGTGTTGCAGTGAAATCGATGAGACTTCTAGGATGCCAATGCGTCAAAACCTTAGGCATAAAGGTGACGCAGTGCCATAGGCACAGGCCTACCCCATGCACTGCTGGAGCTGCGTCATGTTTGTGACAAAACTCCAGCAATGTGTGACTTTTGCTCTGACAGATACATCAGGATTCCTGAGGTATCTGTGTTTCCTTGCATCATGGAGCGCCGTATATTAAATACGGTGCATCCATCTTCTTGAAAGGAGGGCACAGTGAAAACGTTTGCATTGCTGTTTTGTCGCAGTGATGCACCAGTTTTCATAAATGAGGCCCTCAGATTCAGGATGCACATAGGTATAGAGAATCCATTATTAGTTTTCCTCACCTTAGGAGCTTGCTCCGCTGGAGTGTAGGGTAAAGGTTTTACAATCTGGTCCATCCTGAAGAAACTCTGCGGATCCCGTTGGGACTATAAAGGCGTGAAACATGTCTACCTAAGTCTAAAAAAAACATAGTATGAACTACTTTACCGCGGCGCGAATTTCGCCGCGGGACTTCTAAAGAGTGGGCGGGGCTGCGTTGGCCAACGGTAATGCGCAGCACTGGGCATGTAGTGCTTGCGTCGGCCATTGGCCTCCGCCTCGTAAAGCCCATGAAAAAATGAAGAGTGCAACTCTGGGAAGTTTGGTTTGGGATGGGGGAAGGGAAGGGAGAAGCGGGTAGGCTTTCCAATGAGGAGCCAGTAAACAAGCTACCAGCACACCCTCCTACGTCATGCCAAACAAAGATGTTGTCGGCCTGTCCAGATAGGCCGTCCGAAAAATGGACAGGGCGGTAAAAAGGAAGCCCGATTCCCAATCACATGCCAGCATTTACCCTAAACGATGACGGCAGCCAATGGAAAAGAGGGGCGGGGCTTCAAGTCCCCTTCTGAAATTGTATCGATTACAAGAAGCCCTCTCATAGCGAGCAGCGCTTTGCGCTGCAAAGCCAGACGAGACTCAAAAAAGGGGGAGAAACCCTGATCCGGGCGTTCCATGTCATACATCGTCTGCTCACACCATTTGGGCTAACTCCCAGCTGGGCAGTGCTCCCTCGCTGCCTCCGCTTTCAACGCAATGTTTACCATAATTTTTAAGTCGACCGCTGCCCCCATGCGGGCTCCGTTGCTAAATGCTGTATATGGCGCTTCCGTCCCGGCATCTGTGGCCCCCACCAGGCTTCTGGCAGTCTGGTGGCGATCGATAGGGGCCGGGGCTCACAGCCGGATAGGAGCTCGTGCAGTCCCCTTCTCAAGGCATGCTGAAGAAGTCCGCCCAAAAAATAGATAACCATGTGGGAGAACTGTGTTTTAGGTGGATCTGTACATGTGTACAATCAAAATGCAACCACTCAAAGTAAACATATTTAAGGATTGCTGTGAGCTGTCCTATTCTGTATTTGTGGTGGGAGGAAGCATGATTCAAGTGACAATTGAGCAACCCAATAGATAAAGATGGTTGACTTAAAGCCCTTTGTAATGTATATATTTTTAGTCTGAATGATATGGAACACAAATGACATCCTAGTATACATATGCATTAGAAGCCACTGGTAAATTTAAGTACATTCATCCTTACTATGAGTAGGCTTTTTGGAGTGGCACTGTTGGACCTGTCAGCCCTAGGGTAGTCTCCCCATCTATTTTTTTATCGTGCCTCATTTTTTCCACCCTAATTTTTGATGTTGGACTTAGGTCTCCGGGCGCCTTTTCATTGCCAATCAATGTTAAGGTGCAGGTGCTCCCTTCTCCCAAGATGGCTGCCACAGACCCCTGCTACTGCAGAGTGGTCTTTCACAGTAGCACCCTAGCTGCCAGGAGCTGGCTGGAACCCTACAACAATGTTGCAACACCAGCCCGCCTTTTTTGTCCCATAGGTAGAATGGGGAAGCTCCTGGAATGTGCTGGAACCTTCTAGAAGGGAGGTGTGGTTTTTACTTTTGCCGCCTTGGCTAGAGGTCACCTGACCTAGGGATACATAAGTGAGGGATGGAACTTTTTCCAGTTAGTTGGCCAGTTGGGGTGAAGCAGAGCTGGAGAATCCATGCCGGAGTGTAGGCGGTAGGGCCTAGCCAGGGACTTATGCCGCAGAGAGTGACAGGGCTTAGGTGCTGCCTCTTAAGTGAGTGAGGGATCCTGTGAAACCCACTGATCTTGCCCAGCAGTAGGAGGACCCAGGGAACCTCTGCCCAGCCTGACTAGGAATGACCTAGTCGCCAACTCATCCCCTACCCTCCAAGGAACAGAACCCCAAGGGCGCCAGTATCATCTGCGCCACAAAGACTGAATATTGAAACTGCAGAAGCGACATCCTGAAACTTCATGCCAAAGCAAATATTGTAACTTCATGAAACGACTGATTGCCTGACTGCTGGGGATCAACCAGGTACTGGTGCTGTGTTTCCTGCGCTGCCAGACCTGACCTGTGACCCCCCTGTGCGGATCTGCTGTCAAGCGCGGAGCTGGCCGAGCTCCCGCTTAATTTGTGATCCCCCCTGGTGCGAGGACCCGCAACGCGATCACCGCCGCGGCCCGTAGGCCTCAGGGAAGTGTCAGTGCCAAGTCGGGGCCTGCGGAGAAGCCCGGGGCCCCGCCGCTGCCGTAGCAGCGTCAGAAGTAAGAGCGAGTGTCCGGGAGTGTCCCGCGCCGTTGCGCGCATCGGAAGAAGGGCCCGGAGCGGAACCGAGCGACGAGACCAAGGTAACCCCCGGGGGCTGGGAGGTAGCGCGGCCGTGTGGTGGCCTGGGACTTGCCCCCCCCCGCTCCCCGGGAGTCGTGGGAAGGCCCGGTGCGCCCCCTGCCAAGTGGGAACGACACCGCATGCAGAGACTGTGACTTTCCCCCCTCCGTGGGATTTCCCGCCGTAATTGTGAGTCTCCCCTCCGTGGGATTACCCTCTCCTGGGGACAGCCGTTCACAGGACTCAACAGTGCTCAATGCGTTCTATGTCCCCGTAGCGCTGATCATTCCTTTGCATTCAACAGTGCTCAATGCGTTCTATGTTGGAGTAGCGCTGATCGTCCAATTGTATTAACCAGTGCTCAATGCGTTCTATGTTGGAGTAGCGCTGATCGTCCAATTGTATTTACCAGTGCTCAATGCGTTCTATGTTGGAGTAGCGCTGATCGTCCAATTGTATTTACCAGTGCTCAGTGCGTTCTATGCCTAAATAGCGCTGATCATCCATTGGCATTCGCCAGTGCTCAATGCGTTCTATGTCTCAGTAGCGCTGATCATTCCTGTGTATTCACCAGTACGCAATGCGTTCTAAGTCTAAGGAGCGCTGATCCCATTTGTTGCATTCACAAGCGCTCAGAGCGTACTAAGTCCAATTAGTGGGGAACCTCAGTTTGTGGTCTCAAGCGCTCCATGCGCCAGTGGAGATCCCAAGTGCAAGGCGTTTCCTGTACCCACAACGCTTATGCTCAGGGTGCTAGGCAAACGTTATACGACCGCAAGTTATGCTCATGTGCCTTTGTTTCTTCGTAGACACCAGTAGCGCCACGTGTGCAGGCCCCGGCCCGCAGCACTAGGGAAGTACATACTGCAGGGATTGCTGAGGTAACCGTAATGAGATGCTGTAATGCACATATTAAAGTGTACAGGTAATGAGATGCTGGATTGCACATGTTAAAGTGTACAGGTAATGAGAAGCTGTAATGAAAATGTTAATGTGTACAAGTTAAGATACATTGCCCTCCAAGATTACCGTGTGTGCTCCTTTGATTAGATAAAATCTGATTAATTTGCATTCACCTTATTGTGTGGCATCCATTATTGTGTGCGTTTACTGCTTCAGAGGATGCGTGTGTTGTATGGTCGCTTAACACACAGGCCTTTGGGTGCCCAGCCGCTCGTGTCACGTTACCCCCTTAGGGCCTGGAGACCCCAGGTCTTACAGGCACTATACAGGTGAAGTTATCACATTTGCTCATATTAAAGCCCACGCCCAGCCCAATGCCGTGTTATGTGGTTGGAAGAAGCAAAATGTCAGGGTAGCAAAGCAATAAAGATAATTGCATTTGATGAATGGTTCATTTATATGTGGGTGTTTTATTACTATGGATTTTTCTTGAGTCGGGCAAGACGTTCACAAACCTATAGCACCTCAAAGGTTTCCTGTTGAGTCCAAATCCTCAAAATTATTTAACAAATATGCAGTGAGTCTTCACAAACCTGCAGTATCTCAAGTCATTGCTTCATCTATAAGTCGTCTATAAGCTGATATTGCATCTCTAGTCAGATGACCTGGCCTGGAAATTAATCAATTAAGCTGTAGTACCTCAAATGTTCACTTTGCGCCCCTTTCAAGTTCTATGCATGTATTTAAAGTGACGTTCAGAAAGTTGAGTGGTGTGGCTTTTACTTATATATTTGTATATACACTTTTACCATTTTAATAATTTATACTTGTTTTCCATCCAATATAAATATGCCAAAGCTGGTTTAGGATAGTGAATCGATATAATAGGCTTTAATTTAAGATAAAATATTTCATTAAAGCGATGACACCCTACTCTACATCTGCATGTGTTTAACAAAGGGGGATTTCTTTTTCAGCGTGTTGTGAAAAGCTAAATGCAGTCTCTCAAATTGAAGGTATCCAATGGCTGGAGCCGGCAGACCCAATATCTTGTACTGTGTGGAGGGAGCATAATTATTTTTTGGGAAAAGCGAAGACCAGCAAGACAGCTAAAGCTATCTTTAGGCCAGATATAAAAAAGCAATCATAAGAGTGAACAATTATTTCCTCTTTTAGCCTGTAATTGTACTTTTGTTGGTGACATTTCTAGAAAAAAACACTCACTTCATTGCACAGTGTTTTACCATTCTATGAGAAATAAAATACAGTTTTTGCTTTTTTCTCAGACACCCATCAAATAAGAAATATTCTGTATTTTTAAAAGAGCAACAATTTGGTCCCAGTGTGACTGGTGTGGTAAGATGAAGGCAAACTCTCTAAGCTTTCTCTGAGTTTTAAGTAGATTTCGTATTTCACAACGAACTCAAGCCACATCTAGGAGTGTGTTTGCGCTAAAAGATGCTGATGGATTTACCCCCTTATCCCTAACGGAAGACATCCTGGTGAGTCTAAAACCCGGACTAGCTTGTCTGTAAGCAGATATTGCTTCTAGGTGAAATAGTCCAACCATATGTCCTCATTTTCCAAAGTAGTTTTTATTGTAGCGTATCACTCTTGCTTTATCTTTCTAAATGGGGAGAGGAGTTGGACTAATGGCTAGGGCGGTCGACCTCGAATCGGGGAACGGAGTTCGAGTCTCGGCAATGACGCTCAACATCCTGTGATTCTGGGCAAATCACTTAATCTCCCCGTGCCTAACAAAAACTGAATGTGTCCTCATGTAACGCAACTGGTGCTATGTAAAGCGCTCTGATACCCGATACCGAGTCAAGTTCGCGCTATATAAAAGTACTAAAAAGTTATCTTTTCAAGAGTTTGCAAGATATTGTGCTGCTTGTGTTTGTTTACATCTATGCCAGCGTTGTTTTGCAGAGTTAACCATTGCGCGTTACTAAGTTATATGTTGTCTTTGTGGCTAAATATGAAAGTGATAGTGAGTGGCGAAGAGGCTTGCAGGGCCTTGCTGATGTTCCGATACTTTCTGATATCAAAAATATCCTGGTGAGGATGCAACATGTAATAAGATCTAATATGCACTAGTGCCTTCATGGAAAAAAACTAAAATTATAGTGTGTGGCTTTTTCTCTTTCCGTTATGCGTTTCTTAACAGTTTATACTGATTGGTAAATGCATTTTTGTAACCAGTGCACACATTCACCGTGGTATAACATTTTCACATGAGCATGGTAGAACTAAAAAGATGTCCTTTACCGCTCGGACTGCCCCCCCCTCTCGCATGCCTTTTTTCTGCTGGGTCTTCTCATGAGATAACTTGCTGGGGAATTGTTGGAATAATGTATGGCCCATGTTTATACATAAGCACGGCGATTACTCAATGAAATCCCGCCTCAGCCAATGACCTCTGCACTGAAATGTAATTTAACTCGTAAAAGGGACGCGCATTATTGCCCGAGACGGATTCCATAAAGGCGCCTTGCTGATGTAAACAAAGTAGAGGTGGGTTGCTGTCTTCTCGACTGATGTTTAAATTGTAGTTATAGCGCTTACTACCCCCCGGTGAGGCACTGTCTCCCTGAAAATCTACAAAAATGTGATTAATATGTGGGGAGGCTGTTGAACAATCATGGTAAGAGGCTGTCTCGAGGAGACGCGACATTAACAGCAACCAAATGGAGGAAGTCCGTGCCCAAATAACACTGTGCCGTTATGAATCGAAAGAGGTTTGATGGGGGCGCACATTTCAGGTCGTGCTGAGAGTCGTTTTTATTTTCGCGTAGCACTACGTAAAACATGCACTGCTAGTCTTTTACAGTGACCAGCTCTCGTGAACCAACAGACCCAGGGACGTTAAGGGCTGCTTTTTATGGGATGCTATTCTGTGGTATTGCGTTTCTAGCTGTAATAACCCTGTATCGCTCCAGGATGTGTTCTCCGTTGTGAGTGCAAGTGTGGCCTCGAGTTCTTTCTTTACTCCTACAAATTCCATGACATCTCGGCACGACGAAATTGTTGTGCGTAGCACTGTCCCCTACCTGGGTGCATCCTATTATGGATTGCCACATGCAGAACTGGTGAGTCTTGTTGTTCTCGAACCCGGCGGGAGTGGGGGGTGACGGTGAGTCACTGCACGCCTGTCATGCTCGAAAAAGGCGGCTCAGTAAAGCGGACACGGGACATCTAAAGAAATAAAAGCATTGCGTAAACACATGATGTACGTGAAGCGGGTGCCCTAGCAAGTCATTTAAAAATCAAGTAGTCCCTTAACAAAACTAACAAAGCCAGACAGTGCAATAAAACAGTAGTTGGTCGGTGCTGCTTCCGATAAAAACGGAAGTATTGCATAGGATCAACAGCCAACAGAAACAAAGATAACAACAGCAATGCCAGACTTAGACAAATCGCAAGAGACAGGAGAAATTCCATGGACTTTCAGCCAACATACAGATTACTTAAGGTCTCGCTGAGACAGCGCATGCAGCGCATGCGCTGCTAACGCGAGTCCTAAAAACTATGCTTTAAGGTATTGTCCTCTTTGTATGTGTACTGTAGAATGCAAAGAGTAAAACATGAGGAGAAATAAAAACTTTTCTCCTCTTTACACCTGCCTCAGGGAGGCACAGGATTTTAGCAATTCTTTGTAGATATGGATTTGTATCAAAACCCAGGTAAGTTATATGGGACCGGCCAAGCACCATCCATAGAACAGCACTTTGGTGAAAAGCCAACATTGCGTTACTTGGCGTACAATGCAATGCAAATCTCGATTTGCATTGGATTGTAAATCCCACAAGTTGGCTTAGCGCCAGGTTTGCATTGAAAAAGTAATGCTCACCTGACGCAAAGTCTTGGTAAATCTAGGTCACAGTGTTTTAATAATTATTCATTCTTATCAGTATTGTTTATTTATTATATTTCTATTATAATTTTCATTATTTATATATTTATTATGTTTTTTACATTTAACTTAAATATTTGTATTTTATGTTTGTAAGTTATTTTTTTTGCATTACATATATTTTTTAAATGTCATAATTCTTTTACATAAACTTTTTTAGAGTTAAAACTATATGTTATATAATATTAAAATTACAATATACTTACCTATTTTGTTACAGTATTTTCTATTGTTTTGTAGTTTCTATTTTATTCTTTACATACAAAGTATAGGAAGACACAATTTCTATCCTCTAGATTTTCTGGAGATATTTTTTCATTTCAATATTTTTTGCTTCTGATATTTCATCATGTAACGCATGACATGACATAAGGCCTGCTCTCATGAATGGCCTATTCCCACCATTAAATTGAATCATCCAACGCTACCATTTTCTGGCCACACATCAAAGGAGTACGCTGCTCTCCACAGATGATAACATTACATAACATTACGTAACGTAACATATAACACAACATAACCTAACATAACATTACATAACATGACATAGCCTTTCTATTTTATTCCCAACTTGTGCTCCAAAAGGGATTCATTTAGTTGAGTCCCAGTTGATATGGATCCTTTCCCCTTGTATTAAATTGTTCATAATTTGCTACTCTCTAGTTTCTTTATTAATCACAAAGGTGCTGATATTTTTTCAGCTGAAATTTGTCTTCTGCTTTACTATTATCTGGTCGCACCAATATGCAGTCCCCAATAGTTCCGGTCTGTCAAACATTTAATTAGCAGTAACTGGCTCATCCTTAAGATGTCCATGGGATTTTGAAGTCAGATCTATTCCTTGCTGATTCCACACAATGGTAACAGCAAGGCATAGAAATCCAACATTTCTTAGGAAGTGATGAAGATCTATCTAATGGCTTTTGGTCTTGCATGCATCTTGCTTCATGTTTTTTTTGGCTCATTCAAGATTCCACCGTCGACAAGCCCATGAACCCCCTTGCCCAGACAGCCATGTGGTATGCACAACAAATGAGTATCACCAGGGTATAAGTGCTACTCCTTCAGGTTGTCCATAAGCATGTTGAGGAATGCGAGGCCTTTTTTCCGGGGTCGAAGGCTGTACATCATCAAATGCACCTGTTTATCCACCCCAACCCAGCATACACTTCTGCACAATGGCTCCTATTTGATAGTGACTACCCAAGTTGCACCTCTTTCTCAGGATGCTGTGCTGCCATCATTTTTGAGAGGAAGTCAAGGGTGTGAGCTCGCTGTGTGGGTAGTTTGCTGCATCTGTGTAATTACTTCTTTTATTTTCTAGCACGCTTCAACCAAATTCTTAATAATCACTCTCCATTCCCCCTTGAATCGCTCCTCCATCGTCCTCTTGATTGTTTGCCTGGGTTTGCCATCTGTGTTTATTGATTTTAGCGCTTAATATCCCTAATTACAGCAAGAGAGGTTCAGGTGGGTACATCTCCCGATGGAAATGCACTTCAAGATGATTGGAGCTTGTCAAGATTACCCGCCTTCAGCAGCCTCATGGGTCCCTCGTCTGTGCTCGTTTTATCTGTGTCCGTATTTACGTGTTGGACGTGTGCACATTTGTACATGTGCTGTATAGGCAGGTATGAGTAGATTGAGTGGAATTGCTTTTATTATTTATTGTATTTGCTTTACGCCATGGGTACTACATTTTCTAAGTATTTTATGTGAATGTATGTGTGTTTCTGTGTGTATGTTAATGTGTGTGGGGTGCATGCATGTCAGTTTAGGTTTCTGTGCATGTATATGCATGTGCTTGTGTGATGTGTCTGCGTTTGTAGTGCGTGTTTTGCTTGCTTGTGCCATTACTTGACGCCATTGTTTGTGATGTCACCTTACAATGCTACTGTACCTTACCTGTCGCAGTTGTGTGCTCTACAAATGCAGAATAGCCCACCCCCATTGACATGCAGATGTTTCCGCATTTTGCAATAACCATTGGAATAATAATAATGTCAGCCTCACTATCTGATGGAGAGAGGGGGTGGTAGGATCCTTGGCAGAACTTACAAAGTAAACCTTCCAAATCTAAGGTTATTGCGCTATCCTCTTGGGTTACAACCTTGATTGGCAGATTTAATAACTGGTGTAGCGCGCACACGCTCAGTCGCGCCCTTGCGCGCCACCACCAGTTTCTGATGAAAACCTTGCCTGTGAGCCTCTAACTGCTGGCCCAAGCATCCAGCTAGTGAGGCAGGCTGGGATATGCATATTTCCCTTTAATTTCACTTTGTGAGGCAGAGTGTATTTTAATTACAAAAAGTCCTCATTGCCCATTTACCTCCCATTCTGTCAACCTCCCACTCCCACCAAGTCTGCCTCCCCCCTCCCTGAATTGCAAGCACTTGTAAAACAAGTGAGTGGAGAGAGGAGATTCTACCCGCACCATTGCATCGTTTAAATTTACTTCAGCAAGATGGAAGTTGGATCAATCATAGGCTATGACGTCAGGTGACTACCTCCTTACAATTATTTGACTTTGAGCCCCTTGTCTTCCCCATACCGCATGACTTGATCACAGTTGTCATGTTTCATCAGATTCCTGAAGCACCATGCTGCAAGGGGTACATTTAATGCATTATTTACAGTTCGCTTTTGGTCTTAAGGTACCTACTCGTTGTGTCAAGGTTTAACTCAGCGATGCGAGTTGCTTTAATTGAGGAGATTTATAACTGCCATTTTTATCACCCGAAAAGGTACAAGAGGAGATCTCCGTAACCCTTTTACCGTAGAAGGCCCTTTTCCACCAGTATCTATAGAATTGAGGGCTTGCACCACTGGCAACAACTCTTTGCAAAACTATGGCAAGACATATATGACCGTCTACAGGGTAGGGTAATGTACTTGTTTGTGAAAGAGATTTGACCAACTAAATCATGGCTCATTCTTCGAAACTGGACCCAACTGGCTGTACCCCAAAGTTAGTGGGTTCATATTAAATATACCCTCATCTGCTTCATACCATATTGCGTAAATACAACAGAGATAGTGGAAGATCAGTATTCACTCAAATCTCTTCTACGTAAGCAGCATATATGGTGTAAAACGCATTTGCCCTGCTTTTACATCAGTTCATAAGCCTGCTTTGGCGGCGTGTGCGTACACACCCGCATTCTGATCCCCACGTAATATTTTCTCTTCTTGGTTTTGGTCCACTAAGGCTTCTCACCCCGACTTATGCATGTATTGGTCTGAAGAGCACATTGTGTGTGCCATACTGTGCACAATATACAGATTCACAGGGGGAGGAGGACTGTGGAATCGGGAGTAGGGGAGCTGAACCAATAGTATTGGTGACGCTAATATTGCTCCTTACCTTCCCTACTAAGTTCAAGGCAGATGGTCCTTTATTGCCTGCTAAAAAGTGTGAAGAGGAGTAAAACAATACAAGATTATACTTTCAGACATGCTTTAAAGACCACAGACCCAAATTCCAGTTTTGTATATTTATTATAAGGCCAAAAATAATTGAATATAAATACACCTTAGTATCAGAGTATATAGGTACATAAAAATCAATACAGAGCCGAGTCTACGTATATCATTCATTCAGCATAGAAGGTATAATATGATGAACTCCAAAATCAAAACGCAATAAAGGATAGAAGCTGAGTCCAATTCTCTTTTCATTTGAGAGAAAAACAAAAGTATCTTTCCCTACTCTACTCTAAATGGAAGTCCTACCTATTTCCCCAATATCATATCCCAAAGGTGTCAGCACGTGTTGACTTCCTAAGAAGTACTCACGTCAAATGGGTCTGATAGCTTAAAGCTATGAAGCTCGCTCTAAGATGCTCCTTCTCCTCCGTAAAATAGTCAGAAGTCACTCGAATCTGTCCCGGCGCATTATACAAAAAGACAATGTTCAACCCGCAATACGTCATATTCATTGGCACCATCCTTCAGTAACTTTCCACAGAAGTCTTTAATTAAATTGCTTCTTTTCCACTGGCCTTGGTTCCCAGATAGGCCAGCCACGAAAGGCGTCCTCCCTTTTCGTCTTCCAGACTTCTTCAAAGACATTTAGAGTATCTCCTTACATCTAAAAATAACGAGGTCGGATTCCGGCACTTGCAGTAAAATGAGTACATACTGTCTTCGAGCACCATAGGATTCGTTTAATTATAATTCTTGAGCAACCAAGGAGAAACGAAACTCAAACCAATCTACAGTTTGGGCCTGCAATTCAGTCAACTTAAACTAAATGCGAATTACATTACACAAGTATAATTTTATCCTGCCCATTATACATACAGGAATTATAAGTTTCTTTAATACATACAAAGCCTACTTAAATGTGCACACTACATTTCGAAACTAATATAACTCGAATAAATGCAATGAGTGGCATTTTTTTTCACTCGCCCTGACTTTTGCTCAGATACGAGAGGCTGCTCTTTTAATTGATACTACTGTGCTGCTGGGAATGTTTTAATATTGTTTTTTAAATAAAGGGGGGAATTTCTTATTTGCACTGCATTGAGTGTTGGGGGACATTCTTTTAGCTGTGTTTAAAACGCTAAGGGGAACCTTCGCTGCGGTCTCCCTGAGGTTAGCGCTCTAGCTTTTTTGCACACTGACGCATACTTCCGCATCCTCGGCTTCAAATTGAGCCGATAATGCGGCCGCGCTGTGGCATTTTTTTTCACTCGCCCTGACTTTTGCTCAGATACGAGAGGCTGCTCTTTTAATTGATACTACTGTGCTGCTGGGAATGTTTTAATATTGTTTTTTAAATAAAGGGGGGGAATTTCTTATTTGCACTGCATTGAGTGTTGGGAGACATTCTTTTAGCTGTATATAAAACGCTAAGGGGAACCTTCGCTGCGGTCTCCCTGAGGTTAGCGCTCTAGCTTTTTTGCACACTGACGCATACTTCCGCATCCTCGGCTTCAAATTGAGCCGATGACGCGGCCGCGCTGTGGCATTTTTTTTCACTCGCCCTGACTTTTGCTCAGATACGAGAGGCTTCTCTTTTAATTGATACTACTGTGCTGCTGGGAATGTTTTAATATTGTTTTTTAAATAAAGGGGGGAATTTCTTATTTGCACTGCATTGAGTGTTGGGGGACATTCTTTCAGCTGAGTTTAAATGCTAAGGGGAACCTTTGCTGCGGTCTCCCTGAGGTTAGCGCTCTTGCTTTTTTGCACAAGGACACATACTTCCACGTCCTCGGCTTCAAATTGAGCCGATGACGCGGCCGCGCTGTGGCATTTTTTTTCACTCGCCCTGACTTTTGCTCAGATACGAGAGGCTTCTCTTTTAATTGATACTACTGTGCTGCTGGGAATGTTTTAATATTGTTTTTTAAATAAAGGGGGGAATTTCTTATGAGCACTGCATTGAGTGTTGGGGGACATTCTTTCAGCTGAGTTTAAATGCTAAGGGGAACCTTTGCTGCGGTCTCCCTGAGGTTAGCGCTCTTGCTTTTTTGCACAAGGACACATACTTCCACGTCCTCGGCTTCAAATTGAGCCGATGACGTGGCTGCGCAGCGGACGCGTGCCGCGGGCACGCCGCTGGCGCGCCAAAGCCGCATCAAAGGCAAGCCTGTCTGCGCCCGTCCGCGCCAGGATGGGGCTAGGGGCTAGAACCCCTGTGCAATCCCGTTTAGAAGATCATTGCTACAATAGGGAGCAGCTCCTTAGGTTTAAAGGGGAGATGAGGAACAAGTGTGCTCACATTATGTCTTTGGAAGAGGGGAACATTCACTGTTCTTCCTGCAATTTTGAATTTAGGTCCTCCCTTACTACTCTCCTCTTGGCAACGGAAGAGGGTAGAGGCGAGTCTATATCAATGTTACTTCTTAATTGTCGCTCCCTTCCTAAACATTCTAGTGAAATTCATCTACTCTTGGAAGAGAGGAGCCCAGATGCCCTCTTTTTGATGGAAACGTGGACCAACAAGGATTCTGATGCTGATGTGGTTCAGGCTCTTCCCTCTAACTACACTATTCTTAAGCAAGATCATGTCAGTGGCCATGGTGGGGGGATTGCCATTATATATAAAAGTCTCTATAGATGTAGATCTACCATGAGCCCTTTATCTGATTGTGAGAGTCTTTCGTTTGATATAAGTTATTCTCCTACTTGTACTTTTTCAGGAATTCTGATATACCATCCGCCAGGAGCATGCGGCAATTTTTGCAATAATCTTCCAGATATAGATACCCATGGGGCGAGCATTTCCTCTAATTTCTCCCTTCTGGGTGACTTGAATTTACATTTTGATGACCCTGACTCCTCTCCTTCGCAGGGCCTTATGGATGTCTTGAAAACGTTTCAATTCAAGCAAATTGTGACCGGCCCAACCCATAAATTAGGCCACTTGCTTGATCCTCTATTTACAAATCTCACAAATATTACCTTCGTTGAGGCCATCGCGGTACCGTGGTCCGATCACTTTTTACTATCATTTATCTGGACGCCTCAAGGTTCGGTACAACCGTTTGTAAGGACTAAAAAGTTTGGCCGCACATGGTCTAAACTTTCTGTTGAAAGTTGGGCATCTAATGTTATAAATTCTACCCCTTTACCTCACGCAAATACTACGATGGCTAATGCCAGTTTTAACAGCTGGCTGAAGTCCTCTCTGGACTCTGTTCTCCCTAAGAAAGAGTTATGCCATCGAGTCGGGCCCAATAAGAAAGCGTGGTACTCCCATAAACTTCGACAGCTTAAACAATCTTGCAAACAATTTGAAAGAAAATGGAGGAAGGATTTTTCAGAGATTAATAAGAGCAACTATAGAGAAGCACTTATAAAAACGAAGTAAAAGCTGCTCAAGCCTCTTACTATCATGGAAAAATTGCTTCTGCATCCAATTCTCCTAGGGAAATTTTTAAAATTATGAAATCCTTGCTTTCCCCTCCCAGTCCTCTTATTGATTTTGATGATCCGCAAAAGCGCTGTGATGAAATAGCAAATTTTTTCTCCACAAAACTTCACAACATTTATTCCACGTTTTTGCAAATTACCCTAGATACAAATCCATTTACAACTCATCAAGTTATGTTGGAGGAATTTGCTCCGCTGACCTTACCGGCCCTGCAGAGACTTCTGAGGGAGCTTAAATCGGGATCCCCGGCAGATCCTGCTCCACCAACCATACTTAATCTTGTCTCTGAGATTGTTACTCCAGTTATTCTGGATATAATAAATTCCTCCCTTTCAACGGGGCAGGTTCCGCTTCTGTGGAAACAAGCTAGAGTCAAAGCTCTTCTAAAAAAAAACAATTTAGACCCTGAGGACTGGGCTAATTACTGCCCCATCTCTTTGTTGCCAGGAATTAGTAAACTTGTGTAAAAATATGCCAATTCCATACTGTCAACTTTTTGGGAGCAAAATAACTGTCTTCATTCCACCCAGACTGGCTTCAGGCGCCATCAGGGCACGGAAACCGCCCTCCTCGCCGTAGTCGAAAAGTCTAGAAAAATCTTGGACAATGGAGGCTGCGCTGCGATCATTTTATTACATCTCAGCGCAGCCTTTGATACGGTTAACCACCAAATCATGATCCAAAGACTTAGGGGGGCGGGAGTAGGAGGGACTGCCCTTAAATTGCTGCAGTCCTTCCTTTCGGGTAGATCATTTGCGGTACTCGAAGAAGAGGTTCTTTTGAATCAGATCCCTTTGCAGTGTGGAGTTCCCCAGGGATCTTCTCTTAGTCCTACCATGTTTAATATCTACATGAGGCCCCTTGTGGAGGTGGTAGCTCCCTGGGGTATCCACACTGTTATGTACGCTGACGACACCCAGTTGGTGGTGTCCCTTAGTCGGCAAGACACAGCTGGATCGGGTTTAACCCCTTGCCTGGAGAAGGTTTCGGAATGGATGAATTTGTCTTTTCTTAAATTGAATGGTGCCATGACAGAAATCATGATACTGGGCCATGCGTCCCCTGTTAACTTAGATCTTATGTGGCCCAGCTGTCTTGGCCCCCCTCCTGTCCCAAAGAAACAAATTAAGAGTTTTGGTGTATGGTTTGATCACAATCTTAATTTCACAGTGCAAGCACGTAAAGTTGCTGCTAACTGTTATGGCCTTCTTAGAATGATAAGGAAGATTCTTCCTCTTCTTCCGTTTGAAGCCAGGCGTATGTTGGTGCAAGCTCTTATTCTATCCCGGCTGAATTACGCAAATGCTGTTTACCTGGGTGCGCCACAAGGAACGACGAAGATCTTACAGACTGTCCAGAACTGTGCGGCTCGCATTTTAATGAATGTCCCGAAATGTTGTTCTGCTAAGATAGCACTCAGCCGGTTGCATTGGCTTCCTGTTCAGGAAAGAATCAGCTTTAAGGCAATGTGTATTATCCACAAATCTATTGGTGGGAATGGCCCTCCTATTATCCAGCCTATGGTGCAATTATATCACACCAATAGAACCCTTAGATGCAATAATAAACAACTTCTTGTAGTCCCTAGGATTAAACGGACGGGAGGCCGGCGGTTCCCATACAACGCAGCTAAGGTCTGGAACCAGCTTCCAGACCCTATTCGTCTTGAACTTGACTATCTCAGGTTCAGGAAGCAGTTGAAGACCTTTCTTTTTCCATGATCAGTGGTGAATGATAAGATGTCACAGAAAGCGCTGGGATGCCCATGGGTAGCCATGCGCTATATAAGTATGTATTCATTCATTCATTCATTAATAATCATGAAGCACTGTAAACGATAAAAACAAATGTGAGTGCGTTTAAACCATGAGTATAGGGCACTCATGCAATATAGAGTGCTACAAGCGCTCTATCAGCATCTATATTTCAAAGCTTATGCCCTGTTTGTAAAAATGTTTTTCAGGAAGAAGGGTCGGTATATGCATTGAGGGATAATACAAACCTTGCCAGAGTGGAATGGACAAGACGGGGCAGAGATATTAACAAATTTTCAGTAACCGGTACAGTTGACCAGATGAAAAGAAGAAAAAAACGTCAAGAACAAGAAACCTAAATGCCTTAAATACATTATACCAAAGAATAGATTTCTTTAATGTTACACTGGTGCAAAATCAGGAAACATCTATTTTGCATATTTTGTGCTCTTTTTACAATGGCAATGTAGCAAACAGAGGACTAGATTTACTAATATTTTGCATTGTGGTTGTGCCACTTTGTTTTGGCACAGCCATGAGGCAAAATGTATTTTGGAATTTATTAAGCCATGCATGGCCTGATTTCAGTGGCTTTGCGTGGCTTTGTAAAAAATAAAAATAAAAGTGTTGCAATGCAATACATTGCCCTGCCTAGCATTACTTTGTAAATTGGAATGCGTAACAAGGGTGGAGCATGGCCAGTCCTGTACATCCAACCATATATTTTGACCAAACCCAGATCTACTAAGGTCAGAAAACGTGGGTTTGCACCAAAATGGCGTGTCTACGTGATGCTGGCATATCGAGGAGAAATATCTTTATTCATCCAAAGAGAAATAAGCCTTTAGGTGATTCCTTTCTGCACAAAAACTATTCACACCACCACGCAGGCACCTTTACATCCTGGAGTAAGTGTACCTGTGTTGGAGTAGGCAGCCACAAGCACGCCACTGCAGTGAGAGAGTTACATTTGTAAATATGGTGCTGTTCTGCTGTCTCTCGTTTGCAATAATGTGAACACTTCCTCTCTGGATCCAAGGGAAAACCCTCTTCATTCTTCCAAGAGAAAATTGCAAAAAGTCCTCAACAAATTTCTGTCTCTTTGGGTGGCCTGATTTCAAGGGTCCTCCTGCCATACTCTACTTTCTTAACCAATTCTGCCTCATTTCAGTTCAATCATATCCCATTAGATAAATCTGCACAAGCTATACATAATTGTAGCTCTGGCTCTTTGACTGATCCTTGCCTGCTACATGTTCTTGCAATGTCCTTACAGGTTGTCTATCCAACACTGAATAAGTTATTCAATCAATCTCTTTCCACGGCCACTGTTCCCAATTGTTGGAAGCATGTTCATGTATTCTCGCTACTTAAAAAACCTACAGCTGACCCCATGATTATGTTGAATTTTGGGCCTATATCACGTTTGCTACCAGCCTCTAAGATGCTTGAAATAATAGGGAATAAACAACTCTCACACTATTTGGAATTCCATCTTTTTTTGCACACTACACAATCTGATTCAGGCCTAATCACAGTACTTTTGGTAGTGTTGAATTCATTAAAATAGTCCGGAAGAAGGTTGTAAGAAAAATGAGGTCATTCGTTGAGAGGGGTGAGAGCCACACTCAAGTAATAAACACAATCCTTGAGAGGGTGGACCACATAAGTCACTAAATATACTTGTGCTCAACCATCTGGTAGCTTGGTACAAGAGCAGTCAGGCTTAACTTAATGGCAATGTGTAAAGTATTTATGCAGCACTTAAACAGTAACAAAGTGAAAACACAACACATTTTAACACATAACATGACACCAAAAGAACAAAACTCTAATGAGTAGAACTGGAATTATGAATTTTTAAAGTTTGAAATGAAAAAAGTGCCAAGAAGCACAAAGTGCCAATCATTGTTATGTGATTGTGGTGAGCCGGCACAAAGTCAAACGTTCAGGCCAACCGTGGTGGAGCACGTTGTATACAGGGATCAGGTTTGTTCCAGTGGAAAATATAACTTCTTAGTTTAGTTCCAAGCGATGATCCTGAGTCGGAGATTTGCGTTGGCGGTGCGGTCCCTGAGGTGAAAAGCTAGTTTTGTGTTGGTAGGAAATGCAAAGCACTTTTTGGCGATGAGAAGTCTGTAGTCTGTAGCTGACAAGGTCACGTTGACAGTCAGATTCAGGTCCCTTGTCGGCCTTGGTGAAGTTTGCTCGCATTGATTTGAGGACACTGTGGGCCCCGATTCACAGAACTAACTTAAGACAAAATCCTAAACTTACTACCATTTTCGTATTCACAGAAGGCACTTACTCATTTTGGTATTCACAGAAGACACTTACTCACTTCGGTATTCACAGAAGTTAGGAGTCTTAACTTTAGGACTCCTAAATGCCTTCTGTGAATACCGAAAGTCTTAAAATTAGGATTTTTCACAGTTTAGGAGTCCTAAAGTTAGGACTCCTAACTTTACTACTACTAAACTGAGAAAAATCCTAATTTTAAGGTTTTCGGTATTCACAGAAGGCATTTAGGAGTCCTAACGTTAGGAGTCCTAAGTTTACTACTACTAAATTGAGAAAAATCCTAATTTTAAGACTTTCGATATTCAGAGAAGGCATTTAGGAGTCCTAAAGTTAGGAGTCCTAACTATACTACTACTAAACTGAGAAAAATCCTAATATTAAGGCTTTCGGTATTCACAGAAGGCATTTAGGAGTCCTAAAGTTAGGAGTCCTAACTTTACTACTACTAAATTGAGAAAAATCCTAATTTTAAGACTTTCGGTATTCACAGAAGGCATTTAGGAGTCCTAAAGTTAGGACTCCTAACTTCTGTGAATACCGAAATGAGTAAGTGCTTTCTGTGAATACCAAAATGGTAGTAAGTTTAGGATTTTGTCTTAAGTTAGTTCTGTGAATTGGGCCCTCTGACACTAGCCAAGGATCTAGGCAATGGAGAGACACCTTTTGTGGGTCAGGAACCACTCCAACACAGGCTGGTAGCAGGGTCCAGTCAGGTGCAATTGGTGCTGGGCCGTTGGTGAGAAGGCCTCTGAAAACTTGTTTTGCCCCTGTAGCTCAAACAGGAGGTCTGCAAACTGACCCTTGGAATCACTTCTGGTAACCTGAGTTCAAGGCAAGCAGGTCCAGTCTTCGTTTTTCAGACAGCAGGACAGACGTTCTTCTGAATCTTCTCAGTTCCAGTAGTGTTCTGTATCTAGGTTCTGATGGTACCACTTTTATACCCAGTGCTAGCCTGTGTGTTGGGGACAATCCTTGACCTACTCCCAAATTAGGTCTGGCCAGTGTGACTCTTTTCCCTGGGTTTGGTAACAAACTGGCTAGGGGGACAAAGGAGAGGACAGGCATGGTGTTAGGTTCCTTTGTGTGTACTGTTGGCAGGTTCCTTTGAAGTGTAATTAGGCAGGCACAGCGTCTTCTGAACTATCTTGTCAGCTTGTCAGGCACTCCCTCTACACCCAGGCCCCTTCTGTTACATGCCTGGAAGGAATGCTCACCACACCACAGGAGAATCATTAAAAGTTACATGTCCGTGGACCATGGCAAAAGGATACATTTGGTTTATGGTAAAGTGGCATTATCAGAATAGTAACTTAAAATCTGACTTTACCATTAAAGAGGATTTTACATTATAATTCAAATGAGTGGAAGCATTTCCCTATCTTCTTCCAAACTGAAGTTACCACTTAATTAAGTGTAATGAGGTTACCCATTGTGAGTCAATGGGAGAGTTAGCCTTGCTACAGCAAAAAAACAACTTTGGGAGTTTTTCACTTCCAGGACATGTAAAACTTAAGCATATATGTCCTACTTTTTAAATACCATACACCCTGCCCCATGAGCGTTTAGTGCCTTAGGGATTACTTACAAGTATTAAAAAGGAAGGTTAAGGTCCTGGCAAAAGATTTATTTCCAAGGTCGAAAAAGCAGCTTTACGACTACATTACAGGCTGCAGCGGCAGGCCTGAGATATGTTTTACAAGGCTACTATAGTGGGTGGCACAATGAGCGTTCCAATCCACTAGTAGCATTTAATTTGCAGAACAGTACAATAAACTAGGGACTGATAGGTAAATTATATGACCCACTCAGGTGTATACCAATTTTACCATGTTGAGATGTTCACCCACAAAATCACTCATGTAGATCCCTCAGGGTTCTTCTTTGAGCCCTACTTTAGTTAATGCACATATGGTTCCTCTTACTGCAATTATTCAGTCAGTTTTAATTTGGTATTTCACTCTGATAACACCCTACTCATGTTTCTATTAAAAAAAGAGAATACAATATTACTCAAGAATCTTTTAAAGCATGTTTCATTAAGGTAAAACATTGGTTAACAACCAGCTGCCTTAAGCTTAACTCTGATAAGGTTGAAATCTTGATTTTTGGAATGTCTCAATCTGTCTGGTCTAATGCATGGTGATCGAATGAGCTGGGGGCTCCCCAGTTACTTCTAAAACAGTGAGAAACCTGGGAGTCAAGATAATTTCGACCTTTATTTTTGTCCCCAGATGTTAGCTGTTGCTGCAACCTTCTTTTTCTTTATTAGCTTCCTTACAAAAACTCTTGACATTCTTCCTGCAGATACAAGACCATTGTCCATGTGCTTAATATGCTAAACTAGGTTATGGCAATTCATTATAAGTAGGTCTGCCTCAGAATTTCATTTGTCGTACAAAATGCTGTAGCTAGGTTCATTTTAAAGACCCTTCGTCATCAGGCAATATCACAACATTTTAAATTGCTCCACTGGCTCTTGTACATAAAAATATTGTTAAAAAAATCTAACTGTGAAATATAGACCTTGTTGTAAGTGGGACCCAAAGCTCCTTATTGCGAGATTGACTCTGTATTGCCCTACAAGCTCCCTGAGATCTTCTAATGTGCTTAGAAGATTCCCAAGATTCACCAGGTCAGGACAGGAAACTGCTCCTTTGCTTTTTTGTCAACCAACATTTGAAGAAACTTCCTCTAACACTGCTGTCCATCTCAGCTGAATCCAGATGTAGGAATTTTCTCAAACCATGCTATCTAGAACAGTTTAATACTTTGGTTTGGTGCACAATCTGCTTGCATAGTGCTGGGATGCCCTTGATAGAGCAGCTGTTGTGGATTATACATCTTTTATTCAT
Organism: Triturus cristatus; assembly: GCF_964204655.1. Classification (NCBI taxonomy): domain Eukaryota; kingdom Metazoa; phylum Chordata; class Amphibia; order Caudata; family Salamandridae; genus Triturus; species Triturus cristatus. The sequence continues at coordinate 136,408,746 of NC_140591.1, read as the reverse complement.
TTATTCGTATTCATTCATCCATTTGTTCATCTTTCACTTGCAAGGAAATTCAGGGGACATATTTTGACTCACATGACTAGTTCATATGTTTTTCCCAAGTCTAATTTGTGCTCTACTCTGGGGCATACCTAACAAGAAGCTCAACTCCTTTCTGGGGAACATCTTACACCCTTTCTGCACAGCTTCTTAGCCAGGGAATCATAGTTGACATGGGAAACATTGGCAATAGTTAATTGAACTGGAACTGTTTTCAGAGCGGGGCACTGCCATCGGTGTTACATCACCAACGTCGTAAGGATTGTGAAAAATCCAAAAATCACATAAAAAACAAGTGTAGCAAATGAGCCGTGCCCATTCAGCAGGAGTGCAGCAAGGGTGTATTTTGGAGAAGACTGTTGCAAATATATTAATAGAGCAGGATATGGTAGCAGACTGTAATTTACAAACAGCACACTTTCCATTAAAATGCCCACAAAATTTCCACAGATGTGCAATTCTACTGATAAAGCTATAGTGTGCGAAAATCACTTTTCAGCGATTATCATTTGCACATCACTAAGTAAAATGTCTTGATTTGTTTTGATCCCATTAAAAATCTTTGCTTCCATCACACTTCAGAATTTCAAAAACAGTGATTCATTTGTGCTTTCTGTTGAAATAATTGTACGTTTACATGGAATTAAATTTTATTGTGTCAGAAAAAAAATTGACCTTCTACCTCTTTCCCTTCCACCCTCCATGTACTCCAACAAGATTGAGGTGTAGTTCACTTTACGAAATCATCTCACTTTGCAGTCAGAAAATGAAAAGTAAACACCAATCTCCATGTTAAAGGAATATGCAGCAATTTGTCAGAAGACATACCTGACAATTGACCTCTGGCTTGGGCACACTGTGGAAAACGTGTAATATTTTACTTGGCATAAGCTGCAGCCATTTTGGCTGTGGTGTCCATTTAAGTTTCCTTCGTAATTCTTTCGTCTTTTCACTCTGCTTGTGCTATCTATTTTAGTTAACTTCCTAACTCAGCTAAAAGCAATGTACGTGCTGATAGTTTGTAGCTGCCAGTACACCTGTTAACTGTCAATCATTTACTGCTGCCATAATCACTCCTGCTCCCCCTCCCACTTTGCTGACCAAGTGGTTATCTGCCCTTGTTTGCTGAAAACTATTTCTAAACTTGTTCTTCCTATTTCTGTTCACCTGCTTACACTGCACAAAACCTGTATAAAAGGGCACTGGTTTGTGAAGCCGGTGTACTACCTCCTCCAGCACTTGATTGTGCTGTGTGGACGTGGTCCCACTCATGAGTGATTAATAAACTTGTTATTTATTCCTACTCCAGTGCTGGTTTTTGAACTCGTGTACAAAAGGGTGACCCTGCACCAGTGTACCCCTAAAAAGGTATATTTCCACAACACAGCAAATGTAAAAAGATAAATACACAATTTCAAGGCATCTTTATTGCTCAATCACATTTCAAACTCTAGCATGGTTATTTCTGGGGGTGCTGCATCAGTCCGCACCCCTACTTCCTCTGCCTATGATTGATGGGACAGTCAATGCACATCATAGCATAGAGAACCAACTTCAGGGGCATATGTACAAGCTCGTATCGCCACCACAATGTCACTTTTACTGATGTTGTGGTGACGATAGGGGCTTAGCACTATTTACAAGGCATCATTAAGCCATTTAACTTGGCTTAATGCTGCCTTGTAAATAAGGCCCCCTTTCAGGCCATGGTTAGCGTGAAAGGGTGGGCAGTGGGTGTTGCGGTGGGCGTTCCACGGCAACACCCATTCATTTTGATGCTGCCCCCTATGTACAAGGGTGCCGTACATAGGAGGCAGCGCCAAAATTAAGACTAGGTAAAACCTGGTCTTAAATTGATAAAACAAGGAGATATGCATTATTTCGCCTCGTTTTTGCTTTTTCCATGTGTGCTGCCTTGTGGTGATGAACCTAGATCAACATTCAAACGGATATGCCCTCCCACAGAAGAAATGAAAGAATATATCCTCAGATTCATTTATGCATGTTCTAATGGTCACTGAAAGCTCATGATTGATGACCCGCTGAGGTCCTTGCTCACCTGGATGAAGTGTTCCATCCTTCAACCAGCCTGTTTCTTTAAAACATTGCAAACCACTGCATTTACCTCAACAACAACCTTCACAAGAGCCCAGGAAAGAAAATTGAGTAAATTAAAATAGCCTTCTGACCACGCAAAGTGTGGGATCCTTACCTGGGTGGCATCACATTGCAAATGCAGAGAGGTCAAAGAACTACTTTGGATCTATGATGGCCTTGATGCCTAAAACAGGGGAGCCCACCCCTCTTTCATTGTAGAGCTCTGTGAAGATCTAGGGGTATCTCGGTTGACTGATGTGGGGCATCCTCTACAAAAAGTGTTATATGTCCCATCCTCCTTATGTAGAGTGTTCTCATGTATGCAGTCTACAAGACCTGGCTTGGCAGTTCGGGCTGGATTGTTCCCATGAGGCACAGGGTCAAGACTGATTTGCATACAGCTGGGTCTGAATTAAGGTGGTGAAGTGAGCTAAAGAACGATGATGGATTCAACCCAGATCTGTAACTGGGGATGGGTGTCTAAAAGGTTTCAGTACTCCGTCTCTCATCTCCTTGTGTTTGCATTGTTCCCCCTAAGTTGGCAGGTTATGCCCAGACGTGGGTCCCTTGCTAAGTTTGTTAAACACAAAAGAGCCGCTCCTAGTATGGTGACCTCAGTGCTACAGTGTTATTTTTGTGAGTGCAGGCATCTCACAAAAAGTAAAAGACTGGTCTCACACACCACCTGGTGTCATGCTTCATTATTGACCAGTCCTCACCCTCTAAAAACTTGGTTTGATAGAGGGCAGGCATACACCTGAAGACAGAGATGCACTTCTAAATCGAAGTTAAAAGGCCATTACAGATGTCACACTCATTTTAACGTAACTGGCATCTGTATGGTGTTTAAAATAAATGATCGATGTATTGGGGATTTTATTGTCCACCCACCGCGATTTGAGTGGTCGATATGTTTCTGCCTAATGGCCCCGAAGGGTCCGTGGCATTCGTCAGGACCTATTTTACACAATCGGGCTCCACCCTTACCGTGCTATGATGGTGAGGGTTCCACTCGGCGAGGTAATCAATATCACACTCCACCGTTATGCGGCTAAAATATTAAAGCCTGTATGGAAAGAAATCAAAACAAACTGAAATCCAGAAAGTAGCGACATTGTCACAAGTGTTATGAAGGTCATCCAGTCAGCCACATACACATGCAAATCATAGTGAGTGGCTATAAGTGCAACAAACTGTGTCATTCATCTGTGCACTTAGTAATAAGTGGGGAACGTAATCCTCAATACTTACCCTAACAGATGGGACCTACTAGCCCCATAGGAGAGTGAGGAAGGAAGACCACTTAGGTCACGCGCTGTATTTAAAGGAGAAAAAGGAAAACATCCGGGAGAATCAGAGAATGTCCAGATAAGTACTCTTGATAGTTTGGTGAGCCTTAAAACGCTGTGGTCAACAGGGAAAAATTCCAAAGGTGCACTACCATCATGGACAAAACACACTCATCCATCCAATTCATTCATACTCGTACTGTTTGAAGGAGAGTCTCCCGCCTCTGCACCTACGTCTGTGTTCCTCGCCTTCTCGCTGGTAAATGAGGAGAGTCAATCCATGCTTTTTATAGTGGTCGCGCCGGCGCGCGAGTAATAATTAGTAGGTAAATTGGGTCTAATTAGCGGTGATCCGGTGTCACCACTGTGCGCTGTTTAGATAGTGCCTGACCTGCCTGGTTGCTTTTAGGAAGCGTGTCCAGGCCTTGTAAGGAGCTTCCAGTGTCGAAATTGTAACCTGCCTGACAAACGCGGCAGTGCAGAGAGCGGCGGGCGCCGCCGATACCCGAGATAGAGCATAGCAATAGGACGCATGCGCACAAACGCCCTGAATGATGGGCGTGGTCCCATGTTTGTCAACAAGCAGCATCGGTATACGGCGTCTACGTTTGGCATTTTTGAAGTGGCTCTTCGATCAATACGTGCTGGACTATGCTTTACAGGTGCAGAATAGGGCTAGGTAAGAGCCCTATGTTTGCACAGTTACGTGTATGTATTAAACAACTTGCTTCACACAAAAAGGTGTAATTCCAATTCTTGCTACAGGCACGAGATGAGGGCTATAATGGCCCTGGCTGCCTTGATACCAATGCCGTCGTATTTACATATTATTTCAATAATGGGCACTTATATTGCGATGTTGGGAGCTGGGGTGTGCTCATATTGCGCCTCATGTAAATGGTGTTCAAGCTGTATGATACGTACTTTCAATCTCATAAGAGCCACATCAATGATGCAGGGGCATTCTCACCTTAGTGGCAGTGTGCCCTGATTTATATTATCATGCTTGGGACTATGTGTAAGTTCTATCTTTGTTGGTGACTGTGTTTTTAGGCCTAAAAAAAGCCGATTTTTATTTTAAAAAGTGGGAAACAAAGGCAGTCCCATAATAATTATCTTATGGCAGGAAAGTGTGGAGGGCACACTAGTAAGAAGGATTGATAGATTCTGTGCTTCTGTATTTACCGAATAGTGGGCAGCCAGAGCTTAATAGGCCACAGTGGGGTCATTGAGTCCCTTTTCCCATGTACGTAGTCGATAAACCCACCTCTGTTCTCTGATGTGAATTGGTCTGGTAAGGTCCACTTTGTGTTTTTTCATAACTTCCAAGACCACCCATCTCGGGTCACTGTCCTTATGACTGAGTTCCAAGAAGTGCCGTGTGAGTTTAGTGTTTGTCTTTTTACATCGTAAAGTGCTGCGATGTTCGTTAAGGCGAGTCTTAATCTTCCTGGTGGTCATGCCCACATACATGAGACTGCAGGGGTATATAAGAAGGTAAACCACATTTTCAGTGTTACAGTTACTGAAGTTTCCATGGGTTCCCAGTGCCTATGTCACTTCTTTGGTGGTTATGGTGAATGGGCATGCAACGCATCCTCCGCAAGCAAAGTGTCCAGTAGGTCTCTGTGTGTTCCATAGGGTGACCTGGTTTACCTCCAGTTTTGGAGGGTTTTTGGCATGTACTAGTACATCTCAGATGTTCTTACTACTTTTAAAAGCGAACAATGGGGGCTCCCAGTGTTGTTCAGCTTCGTCAAGAATGTGCCAATTCTTCTTTATAATCTTCTGTACAGCGTTTGAGACAGGTGTGTACGTGGTAACACACACGATGCAGTCTGGTTTTTCTCTGTTAGTATCCTCTAAAAGAGCCTCGAGATTATTATTTTTGGCTCTCTTTATAATTTTTTTAGGGTAATGTCGGTCCAGTAATTTCTTTTCAAGTTCTTCCGCCTGTTTTGTAAAGTTCCTGCGTACCCGTAAGAATTCACCAACTGGCAAGTTATCACGCAGTGTTTTTGGGTGGTAGCTCTCGTATAACAAGAGACTATTTTTATCAGTGGGTTTGTTATGTACTTTCATACTGATGCCGTCTTCTGTCATGCTGATATCCAGGTCCAGAAAGACGGCATGGTTTTTACTTAGCTTTAGAAGTGCATCCCTGTCTTCAGGTGTATGCCCGCCCTCTATCAAACCAAGTTTTTAGAGGGTGAGGACTGGTCAATGATGAAGCATGACACCAGGTGGTGTGTGAGACCAGTCTTTTACTTTTTGTGAGATGCCTGCACTCACAAAAATAACACTGTAGCACTAAGGATACCATACAAGGAGCGGCTCTTTTGTGTTTAACATTATTGATTGGAGGCTGCCTACTCCTAGTACCCCGTGCCTCTAGTTCCCTTCCCTAGGTCTTCTCTGGGGTTTCTTGTGGTTAAACTCTCTTGCTAAGTTTGCCACTGAATTCAAGCTAGCCTGCTTGATGAGAGGTGTTGCCCCGAAACCGGCCACAGGATGCTTGTTTCCAGTTCAGGGCAGACCTGGCTTGGCAGTTCAGGCTGGACTGTTCCCATGAGGCACAGGGTCAAGACTGATTTGCATATAGCTGGGTCTGAACTGAGGTGGCGAAGTGAGCTAAAGAACGATGATGGATTCAACACAGATCTGTGACTCAGGGTGAGTGTCTGAAAAGTTTCAACGCTCTTTCCATCATCTCCTTGTGTTTGCTTTGCAGCCTACATAGGTCAGGCGGAACATTCACCAATTTTTTGCAAATTTCTGACATACAAACTCTTAATTACTCCCTAAGTGATGTTCTTCTGCGATAAGATTGACAATATAAGAATAAACATCACTTGTTCACATTTAACCTCTACACAGAGAGAGAGGTCTCTCTATAAATATTTCATGGTTCATGAAGAAGATGATAAAAACGACTAAATTAGATCACACATGTTCTCAGTAAAAGACATCTGAAATGCATAGGAAAAGAGCCTACCGCAGGCTACCCTAGCATCCTCCTTAACGGTCTCTATTTATTGGAGCTATCCCGATTTCCCGAAAGAGAGCATGTTTTCAGAAAAATTACTTCTCTCACAGCTGTACATGCTTGATTTACAAAAGTAAAGACTTCAGGACTAATGTGAGCTGTACCAGGAAGGGAGGACTTTAGCGGAGCAAAGAAAAGAGTTTCAATGCGTTGGTGCAAGGTAGAACATTGTGCGCCAGTGGAAGTAGAGGACAAGAATGCACTATATAATGTTAAATATGGCACATTTCTGTCCTCTCCCTTTTACGTAGTGCAGCAAGGTGTCTTGCTGCGTTCAGTGGCGGCTGGAACGAATTGGGGTGGAGGTGGTGTGGGTCAGAGGGTAGTAAAAAAAAAAAAATTAAACTTACCTCCTTGCTGCCACTACCAAGTCTCGTCTCATTGTCCCTCTTCATCTTGCGGAAGCACCCAGTCACCCCTGAGCCAATGACAACGCTTTAATGCAGTGTTATGCTTGGTCTGAATGCTGAGGTTTGAGGCTCAGCCAGGCACTAGGAGCTTGGGCATGTTCTCCACCCATGTTGTAATGTAGCCTGCGTGGAGAACATGCAAAGTGCGCATGCCAGGTTGGCCGGCCTGAGAGGGCCGGCAAAACTGTCAAGCGCACTAATAACAGTGCATGCCACTCCCAATGGGTGCTTGTTATCCCCCTGGCTCCACCTCCAAGACTCCGTGACAACAAAATAAAAAGATAATAAACCACAGCTTATTATCATTTTATTTTTATTTTCTTTACGTTGCTGGAAGGGGGGTAATGCTCTTCTGCTATAGCAGAGGAGCCGCTGCTGGCTGCGTTGAGTTGTATGAAGGCATGATAAATCTGTCCCATGCTATTTTGCAGGATGTACTTAAACAAGATACTTCATTAAGATGTGCACCGAAAAATATTGACACCAGAATATTGTTGGAGCACAATATCGTGGTTAAAATATCAAAAATAAAATGTCAACAGATAAGTAAGTCTAGATTTTCTATACCTAACTTCCTATATACCTGGCAATGTGTTTATCTTGAAGGTGCGTAGTTGTGGAGTTAGCAATAGTAAATCTATAGTTCCCTATATGCATGTATCTTTTGATATTTTGTCCCTGAAATATTGTCCTCAATATTCTTGTACCAATATTCTGGAGGGTGACATTCAGCAGTTCAACCTTTATTAAGAAGCCCTGGGACAGAATGCACAACACAGCGTGTACACTATTAAATCATAACACTTAGAAAGTCATCCTTCAATCCCCACAAGAATGCAAAGCGTTGCCATGCTAGAAAACAACTATCTACAAATAACACATGGGCTTACAGCAGAGACCTATCAGGATAGATGCCAAATGTCATACAGTTCTTCTTCACACCATCTTGACATTTTAGCTGGCCGACAGTGGCATTTTGGAACTGGTTCTTAAATGTTGAATTGTATAGCACAATATCAAGGTTAGAAATATCGTCCTGCAAAAATATTAATTTCAGAATATCGAGTGCCACTATTTCATCAAGGTATGTATGTGTAGGTAGGTATAGATTTAATACTCCTAGCTCTACAAATATATATATTTTCAAGATAAATAGATGGGAAGTTAAAAAAGTAAATCTCTATTCAGCTTGGTGATCTAGTGATTGTCGATATTTTAGAGTTAGTACTTTTGCGAGACAATGTTAAAAACTTTATACAGTGGGTATTTTGGAATATTGAAAGCATGGATTAAAAATGTGACTCCTACAAACTGGCATGACTAAACAAAAAAACTGGCAGTGGGCCGAACTCGCCAACTTTGACTCCACTGAATTTCGTTGAGCTACATAAGAACTTGGCGAGATTTCGCAGAGTTCAGTCAACTGGCGGAAATGGGTATGGCATGCTGCACTCACTGTGATTGCGGTGGTAGCGCATTCTGCACTGAAAAATCAGCATGAACGGCATCACTCGGTGTACCAGAGGGCACAGCTACCCGAGTTGAATTTCCTGCTGCTCAAGTAGATTGTTTACTCGAGCATCAGCGTTCTGACCGCAAACACTCGCGACCGCAAGCTACTGCCCACATTGGAAAATTCTTGCAGGATGTCCTCCTACTGGCCGGAAATCGCACTAGGGGACACCAAATCTCGCTCTTGCTCACCAACTTACTATTCTGGAGCCTTGTGTAAGAAAATATTTCACCACATTTTGATTGGCGGAATTTGGCCAGAACTCCGCAATACAAGAGTAACATGGAGTCGCCAAATTCAGCCAGTTCCACAGGCGGAATGCAATATCAAGCCCATGCATAAAAAAAAACAGAAAGATATTCCCCGTAAAGTACTAATGTATAAAGCAGGCACTATGAGGTCTGAGGCTTTGAGCACCTACTCACCAGTTCACACAAAGCTGTGGAGACATGACCAGCTGTAGACAGTAACCAACAGAATAAGACGCCTCATTTAAGGCCTTCTTTCTTCTGTGCATTTATGGATATGTAATCCTTCATTTCAATAGGATTAACAAAGCAATAAGCAGCAAAATGCAAAGATTAAAACAGGACATGATGTTCATGCTTGACATAGAGCAAACTGACATACTCTTTTGCAAAAAAACTGAACTAATACTCATTCATGCAGTCCTGATGAAAACTGTTGGCATGGCATTGCTACATAACTCTCCTTCATATCACATGGCCTTTTCTACAAAAAATAAAACAGGCAATCCCCACAGATGTACACATTGGTCAGTCGAGTGACCATCAGAGAGCCTTTCACTGTCTCCCAATTATCTAGCACTAGCGTCAGAGTCTGACTCCTGCACTGAATCTAAGGAGAATGCAGTGGAGTGGATTGCATATAATAGTTTGAAATACAAGAGAGGGTAGGTTGACAATTTATAGTTTATGACCCTAAACTCTGAGGTTTCCAGGGGAATTTGAAGGAGTTTGAGTTCACAACAGAAAAGTCTGGTCATAGACCCTCTTACTGAAGAAGGGATTGTGGAAGGAAAGATCCAACAAGAACATTTCCACACAAACCGGACCACTCACCATTGTCCACCGACTGGAGCTTCACACTGTGGGGCAGATTTATGTTGCACTTGCGCCACTTTTGCGCCGCCGTTGCGTCACTTTTGTGACGCAGCAGCGGCGCAAATCCTGCGCCATGGTGCGGGGTATTTACAACGTGACGCATCTGGGAGATGCGTCATGTTGTAAAGCCCTGCGCCACATGTAGGCGTTCCAGGGCAGGTGGGGGCGTTCCTGCGCAGGAACGCCTCCTAAAAGTGGCTGAGTGAAATCTACAAGATTTCACTCAGTCACTTTTGAGCCCATGCTGCGTCAAAACCCTGCGCCTGCTTGAAGCAGGCGTAAGGATTGACGCAGCATTGTGGAGATACGGCCTCCCAGAGCATTGCTGGAGCTGCGTCGCGCTTGCGACGCAACTCCAGCAATGCGCCACTTTTACGGCACAGATGCATGACGCATCTGTGCCATTTTTGGCCCATGGTGCGCCGCATTATAAATGCGGCGCATTCATGATGGCGGAGCTGGGGCGCAAAATAACTGGCGCATCCCTGCTGATATGCAGGGATGCGCCAGTTATTATAAATCTGCCCCTGTGTCTTCTGTAAGAGGTGGACATGTTTTCACAGTGAGGAACTCCAACTGGATTTACTTTAATTCATGAGCAGAGATGTTAAATAGTATTAACTAATAAACTATTTAGTGGAAAAATTTACCTTTTCTCTCTAATCACACTGTTTCATAAGGTTATTCAGAATTTGAAACTCATGAGAAGGTATCTAAGCCTCATGCACCTAAAGGGAAATTTTGGTTCCAATACGCCGAGCTTCTGGGTTTCTTATTTTGCAGGCTTTTCACTAAGTCATTATTCCTTTCCATGCAAAAATGGAAGAGTTATCTATACTCCATGACAGCAGTAGATGGGCACCTTAATACAAGTTTGGCAGACGTACAGCCACTATGATTCCATGAGAGAAGGCTTGCAAACCTTTGGAGACTCCCCAGCTGGTGAACTGGTTGCCTTGATGACTTATCTCAGTTTTCAAAATGCATTGAAGTGAGTTGGTGGCCTCAGTCCAAATCTGGTAAACTATTGAGTTTACTTGAACCCAATACCAACTGTTAAAAGTGTCTCATCAGAACCACTCTCAGTGGGTCATGAAGTAAGCATAGGTTACTGGACTCAACCATGGGGGTTGAGGCCTTTTGCTCCTCATGTCCCAGGCCTGGCCTACTATGGCTTTTGAGCTACAGGGCCAAGTACATCATCTGACCTTGACTCTCAGTTGTAAACGTGGTTGAGCAATCACAGGTATCTTCAGGGGGAGGTGTGGATACAGTTTAGTGAACACAGTCTCACAACTCAGAAAGCACCCATCAGCAGCAATAAATCATTGTCCAGACAAATTCTCATATTTATAAAAAATAAGGGGGCAGATTTATGTTAACTGGCGCATCCCTGCATATCAGCAGGGATGCGCCAGTTATTATGCGCCACAGCTGCGCCACCATGGATGCGCCGCATTTATAATGCGGCGCACCATGGGGCAAAAACAGCACAGATGCGTGACGCATCTGTGCCGTAAAAGTGGCGCATTGCTGGAGTTGCGTCGCAAGCGCGACGCAGCTCCAGCAATGTTCTGGGGGGCCCTATCTGTACAATGCTGCGTCAATCCATACGCCTGCTTCAAGCAGGCGCAGGGTTTTGACGCAGCATGGGCCTAAAAGTGACTGAGTGAAATCTTGTAGATTTCACTCAGCCACTTTTAGGAGGCGTTCCTGCGCCGGAACGCCCCCACCTGCCCTGGAACGCCTACATGTGGCGCAGGGCTTTACAACGTGACGCATCTCCCAGATGCGTCACATTGTAAATACCCCGCACCATGGCGCAGGATTTGCGCCGCTGCTGCTTCACAAAAGTGACGCAACGGCGGCGCAAAAGTGGCGCAAGTGCAACATAAATCTGCCCCAAGGTATTTTATTTCAACTGCCATCCACATAAATGAAGAATACAACATTCACAAACAATTACACAGTCCTCCCCTGAGGTGGAGGCTCAAGTGTCTCTTTGGGGGTTCCCTGTCCCACTCAATCCTCACGTCAGCAATCGTGGTTATTCCCCATTCAGTATTGGTATTAACCACGGTATGCCTCAATAGTAGTCCAATTTTCAAGAGTCCACTATGACTTTAACTTAAAGTAAATAATGTTCCAGCGTTATTGCGCTTCAACTAGCAGCAAGATGCCCCTGGGCTGAGAGGCCCCCAGCAAGTCTTACCCACACCAGCATGAGGGAAGCGCTCAGAGTTCTGGAGTGCACCCCATACGCGGGTGCTCATAGCGCTGTAGCCCAGTTCAGGTAAGTCAGCCGTAAGAGGACTAAGCAGCTGCACTCAGCAGGTGCAGGATCTCTCACTCACAGACATGCTCCTGCATTGACCAGAGGTTTCATGTGACTTCTGCTGTAGGGTAAATGTTTTTTCACTCCCAAGGGTCCCTCACTTGGTTGACGTAGTCCCACAGCGTCCTCACTTCTCCAGCAGGCTTGAAAAAGTCACAATCCTTGCTGCTCCTGTTGACCTCCTCCGACATACAGGGTCACCACAACTCACGGTCAATGGGCTCTGGCCCGGTTAGCATGGCGAAGTTCTCCTTGGCAGCCCCTCCTGGCATACATTACCACAAATGCTTTGGCACTTACCTCACAGCCGTCTTTTCAACAGAATTCCCTCTTGGCATAGAGGGTTGCTGCACTGCAAAAGTCTGCCTCAAACTCAAAAGACTGAAGTCCTCATGATGGACTCCACCCCCTCCGCCTGGGACAACTCCTGGTGGCCCACAGCACTTGTAACTTCCCCGCACCCACAGACCACGTGCGGAACCTCGGCATCATTCTGAACTCCTCGCTCACCATGCGCCGCCAGAAAAAACGCTGTCTCTTCATACTGCTTCCACATGCTTTGCCTGCTCAGAAGATCTTCAAATGGATCCCCACAGAGTCCAGAAAGACAGTCAGTCACGCACTCGTCAGCAGCAGAATCGACTACGGCAATGCACTCTATGCCGCATCACCCAGAAACTCCTCAAGAAAATTCAGAAAATCCAGAACGCCTTCGCCAGAGTCATCCTCAACATCCTCCACCGCAACCACATCACCAGCCACCTAAAAGACCTCCACTGTATCCCAGTCAACAAAAGAATCACCTTCGAGCTCCTCACACATTCCTACAAAGCCCTACATGACGCCGGACGTGCGTACCTCAAACACTGCCTCGCATTCCATGTACCCACCAGAGACCTCCGCTCCGCCCAACTGCCCTGGCTACCATCCATATATCCACAAGACCACAGCCGGAGGAAGATCCTTCTAACTTACAGTGAATACTTGGAACACCCTCCCTCTCCACCTCAGGCAATCACCTTTGCTGCCTCAATTCAGGAAGGACCTCAGGACCTGGCTTTTCAACTGAACCACAGCGCCTCGAAATAACCTCAGCGCCTGGAGACCCTTACTGGTGAGTAGTCGCGCTTTACAAACCTTTGATTGATAAGGTCCTTACCACATAGCAGTCTTTCTCATAGCTATCTTAATAGCTGCTCTCTCCTGGCATACAGGGGTTGCCGAATCAGCCAGGAAGAGGCTGTCTTCCTCTTCTTCCTCTGCCATAGTCATGAAGTTCAATCAACCAATCAATCAATAAGGATCTTTAAAGCGCAGCAAATCACCCAATAGGGTATCCAGGCGCTTGCAGGTCTTGAGGGCTACTCAGAATTCCGAAAATGAGGTGATGGTCTGGAGGTGCGTGGGGAGGCTGTTACAGGTGTGGGAGGAGGAGCATCCTTCACTTCTGCCTCGGTAGATGCGGGGAGTATGGACAAGTGAAAGGGAGGTGGAGCGTAGTCTTCTCACATTCATTTATCCCGCACACACTGCACAGCCCTATATCCTTCAAATACTGTACCACTCATAGGCACATACACCTCTAGCACATGCATACACTATGCAAGCACACCTCAGTACTGCATTTTCCCTGTATTCCACCCTTCTCAGGCCCACATACACCCAGCGCAGATACACTACTTCTGTGCTGCACAGCACGTCAAACTAATCTGATGTAGTGAAGGGTACGTTAAGCACACAGCAGCTGAACTTTTAAATGTGAGAGAGCCTGTAGACCTCACTCCAGTGACACAGGCTAAAAAGGACCTGTTAACTCCTACTGCTGACCATTACATGGTATGCTGCCACCACTGCGCTTGTGCTGCTTAAGTCCTGGCAAATGCAGAAGCCTTCCACCACTTGGGCGCCCCTCACCAGTCTAACAAGACCGTAATCCATGAGATAGCCCTATTTCTATGCTTATGACAACAAAACTCAGCATTAGGGATGCAGACATTAGTACAGTTGGACACTCAGGGCAGGGGTGCACATCCATTACCAAGTAAAGGACTTTTCCATCCCAATATGTCTGTAAAGAAGTGAAAAGATAAATGTCATGTTACATTATGTTATGTATACTTGCATAGTGCACAGCTTACCTCGGAGGATATTCTGGTGCTGAAATAAGAGTTGTATGGGCTGACCTAGGGTTGGGGCTAGGTGAAGAGCCAGGTCTTCAGATTCTTGAGGAATTCAAGAACTAAGGAGGTGAGCGATGTGCAGGGGCACATGAGAGCATCAATGGACACCAGTAACCCATGAGTGGAAGCTAGGAACTTCAGCAGAGAAGGATCCATTGCCTCACATCTTCAGCAAAGGATGTTCCATTGCCTGGGACCCTTAGCAGAGGAGGTTTCATTGCCTGGAAACTTCAGCAGAGGAAGTTCCATTGCCTGGGAACTTCGTCAGAGAAAGTTCCCTTGCCTAATAACTTCAGCAGGCGTGAGTCCATTGCCTGAAAATTTCAACAGAGCTGGTTCAATTGCCTTGGAACTTCAGAAGGTGAGGTTCCACTGCCTGGGAACTTTGGCAGATGATGTTCCATTGCTTGGGAACTTCAGCAGAGGAGGTTTCATTGCCTGGGAACATCAGCAGAGGAGATTCCATTGCCTGGGAACTTCGGAAGGTGAGGGTTCATTGCCAAGGAATTTCAATAGAGATGTTTCAATTCAGCAGAGGAGGGTTCATTGCTTTGGAACTTCAGAAGATGCACTTCCATTAATCTTAATCTTAATCTTAATCGTGCTGCTTTGTTTAGAAAAAAGCACCTCACACCATCAATTCACCATCAATTCACAAAAGTGCTCACAGGCTTTTTTTTTTTTTTTTTACACAATATGCAGTTACATTTCACTCAATTGCAAACTGTAAAATAGATGCATAGTGTATGATCAGAGTACGAAGTAAAGTCTTCCATGTTTGTTAGTGATGACCTTCCCTCCTTCATTGCACCCTAGAATATGCTCTATCCTTTCTAATGCACTTAGCAGATGTAGTCAGTCAATGAAAGCTTGGTTTTCATCAGATGGGAAACACTTAGCAATAATTCCTCTTGGTTAATGCAGCTTGTTCAAGCAAGCCTTTGACACCTAGTAATAATGGGATCACTGGGAATGCTTGAACACAGTGTGATACACGCTCATAATCCACTGCCTTGCTAACAGCCTTGATATATGATGCCCTCTCTGTTTGCTGTGACTGCATGCCTTATCTGGAGTCCATTGCTCTATTTGTACTTATGCATGGTTAATTAGACGTATATATTTGTTTATTTAGAAAGCCAAAGTGCTTTACATACGTAAGCTTCCTGAAGGTGGCACGTTGTCGTTATGCAAAAACACAAACTAATAAAACAATTAAGGGGCGTGTGCAGTGCTAATGTATCACCTTATGGCAACGTCAGAGTACTGCATTATGGTTTCAATGTACATCTGAACTTGCACCTTACAAAAGAGACACTCACTATTGGTGGGACCCTCTCGCTGTTTTCTGAAAACATCCACTTCAACCCATCAGTTACTGTGGGATCAGTCTTTCTTCCTCGTGTCTAGAACTTAAGCAAAGGGCATTATGCAACTATAAAGTCTGTGTGCTTCTCTGCCATATGAAGTTCATTATTTTGGTCAATATGATGGATCAATGACGCAATATCGATGGGGGTATGGCTCGGTGAAGCAAGATGGCGGGCTTGTGAGAAAAGAGCTCCCCGACCACCACATATCATGGTCTGCCCTCATATCATCACCTAGGGTTGCCATTGATAAATTGCGATTGATGAATACCAGCACGGGCCCTCGCCTTGTTGCAGGTAGCGGGACTATCAGCGTTAAAAGGGTATGCAGAGATGTGGTGATGGGGTGGGGTGCCCAGTTGCCGCGTAGACCCGAGGGAGCAGAGTGGCCTAACGCCCATGAGAAGAGAACTGCGCTGCTGCAGCCGTACGATCAAGAGCCCAAGGAAAAGGACCCAGCTCTCAGGGTCGAGCGGAGCTGGCAGATGAACCAGAGGATGGAGAGCACGGCTGAGCAGCCAGGTCGTGTAGGACCAGACTAGTGCCTATCTGGAATGGGGAAGGAAGCAGGGGCTCCCAATCCCTGAGTCTCGAATGAGTAAGCGCCGGGGGCTGTCCTGACCCTCATCTGCAGTGAACCCTTGTAACATGCTCTACCTGCTCCTGCCCTTCGCCGATGCTGTGTTCCACGTAGAGGTGAGGTACCACACCTGCCCCCCTAGGACCTGGGTCCCAGGGGAAGAGCATACTTGTAGGGGGGAATGTTTCAACCCCCCCTCCACTGCTGCGCCTGTGCCTGAGACCTGCTACTGAACCTGCGCCTAGACCCCTGGAGGTGAGGACTTGGTGCAATGGGACCGGAACTAACTCAGTATACCCCCGAGTGCAGGGCATTTGTGGCTGCTGAGGGAGGTGAGGTCCCCCCAACCCCCGTGTGAAGTGCTGCGGTGGGTGTACCTTACTTGGATGAGAAAGCTGCGTGGGGCTGGCCGCGCAACTCACTCAAGAACCGCCAATAACCATCATGGACAAAACAACACTAAAAACTGGCTGTAATGGGGCAGCAAAGGAGGGACCTCTGGTAGACCTGGGATCCTTGGGGACTGCGAAGGCTGCTCAGTGGGTAGAGGGGAAACCCATGACTGCGGACCACTTTAATGAAATCATACATGCTACATGCGGTTCACGTGCTGCCCTGGAACAGAAAATAGATGCCATGGCCATAGATGGGCGTCTCTGCACGCAGACCACAGGTAACCTACAGGTTAGAGTGGAGGAAATGGAATCCACTCTTGCCACCTTGAGACTTACGGTGGCCAAACTTGAACTTCAGGTCAATAAATTGCATGGAGAACTACACACTTTGCAGGAAAGGGCAGACGATGCAGAAGGAAGGTCCTGCCGCAATGACATCAGAGTGATAGGCCTGCCGGAACGAAAAGAGGGTCACTCGGCTGAACTGGTTATGGAAGACTGGCTGCTTCAATCTGTGCTTAGAAACACCAGGTCTAAATTCTTCACAGTAAAGACAGCACATCTGGCACCGGCCAAATCCCCCCCCCCCCCCCCCCGCGCGGCTCCGTCATGACCGATGGTGGTCAGGCTGCTGATTTATAGAGACCAAGATGACATTCTGCAAAGAACCCGAGCTCATGGCCCATTGGACTTGAATGGCCAAAAGTTACACATTTTCCGGCCTACATGACCACGGTGCAGAAGTGACACCAGGGCTTTCAGCATTCAAACAGCATAAAGAGTGTTGGGAATTTCCTATGGATTATTATCTCCTGCAAAACTGAGAGTCATATCAAACAATAAGGTATATTTTTTCACCACGGAAAATGAGGTGTGCACATGGGTGGGAATGGAGGGACACAACACCTCGTGCCTCTGCTCTACTGCAGTAGGTCCAAAAGAGAGTCGCCGGACTGGGCAAAGTAACTGGGTATGCCCACCGGAGCCCCCACAGAAGAGCATGCAGCAGCAGAATGGGAATCTCTAATCGCAGACATCCACATGAGTAGAGAGAAGGTCAAGATCAAGTGATGTGGAAGGAACTGTAAAAACATCACTATTAGATGACCTGGACTTGATGACAGAGGGCCCCCTAGTCACTCCCTGGATGGCAAATGAACTGATCTGACATGGCCAACGGCCAATGTGGACGGCTCTGAAAGATGCTGATGGACAAGCACTGCCTTTTATCGCAGTACTGTTAAGCATATGATGATGATGTGATGGTGCAGGCAAACTCAACAATGACCACCTACAGGCACACCCCCTTCAACGGGATGCTAAACGACAAGAGAATGCATTTTATGGTTCAGGTGATGTTTATATTGTTTACGTTTAGTTTGATTGGTTGTCAAATAGTTGGAGCATGTTTCGCTTGGACAGGGTATGGGAACACACCACACATCATTCCATGGCTTACGGTGTAACCCTAAGTGAACACCATGGCAGTCATCTCCTACTTCTCTTATCTCCATACATTGTGGGCAACAGCACAACAATAACCCTCTCTAGATAACATATGACAATCGCACACCAATATAATGTTATCACATGGAATGTGAGGGGGCTGGGTTTGCTGGCAAAAAGCCATAGAGTACATATTTTTTGAAGCATCAGCACACACATATAGCCCTACTACAGGAAACACATTTGACCGACATAGAGCTGTGCACATTGGGGAAGCACTGGAGAGGTCAAGTCTGTGGGACTACATATACCAGATATGCAAGAGGCACACTGATATGGGGGTGCATCTCCTAGTGTATCAGTCTGTGATAGATATGTAGGGCCCAATTCACAGAACTAACTTAAGACAAAATCCTAAACTTACTACCATTTTCGTATTCACAGAAGACACTTACTCATTTTGGTATTCACAGAAGACACTTACTCACTTCGATATTCACAGAAGTTGGGAGTCCCAACTTTAGGACTCCTAAATGCCTTCTGTGAATACCGAAAGTCTTCAAATTAGGATTTTTCTCAGTTTAGGAGTCCTAAAGTTAGGACTCTTAACTTTACTACTACTAAACTGAGAAAAATCCTAATTTTAAGACTTTCGGTATTCACAGAAGGCATTTAGGAGTCCTAAAGTTAGGAGTCCTAACTTTACTACTACTAAACTAAGAAAAATCCTAATTTTAAGACTATCGGTATTCACAGAAGGCATTTAGGAGTCCTAAAGTTAGGACTCCTAACTTCTGTGAATACCGAAATGAGTAAGTGCCTTCTGTGAATAGCAAAATGAGTAAGTGCCTTCTGTGAATACCAAAATGGTAGTAAGTTTAGGATTTTGTCTTAAGTTAGTTCTGTGAATTGGGCCCAGAGTGTAGATACACTGTATTGGAGGGGACACTAGATGGTTCTGATCTCTCTATAGCTAATGTATGTGCCTTACACCAGGAATCTACAGTTTTTAGAGACATTTTCCCCTCAGCTTACCAGAACCATAGGTGTACATAAGATTTAGGGAGGTGAGTATAATCTGGTCTGATAGTATCCTGGACCATCTACACCGCCCTTACCGCCTGACCCAACCACAACGCTGGCTCATGGATTCAGGCAAAGGATTGGCAGTCTTATGGTGTGAAAATCACGCTACAACTCGGGAATCCTCATATTACCTAACAATACATGGCATCCATGCACAACTGGGTAGGATACTGGTAACCACCGCTCTGATACCGTGCATGAGTAATACGGAATATCTATGCCTTCCTGACTCAGACCACAATCCCACCTGGTGACACTGCTGTAGGAAGCCAATAGTGGTACCCACATGGCGATTGTAGCTGGATGCTCTGCTAGACTCCCCCATTTCAAGAAATGATTGGAGAGGCTATTGATGATTATTTTAGAGAGAACAAAGGTACCGCCTCTCAGGCTACTATAGAGTGGGAAGCCTTCAACCTAGTCATACAAGGCATGTGTATTAAGACATCCTATGGGGTTAAGACAGCACTTTGGAGAGAAATACTTAGAAATGACAGCGGTAGTGACCCCAAGACAAGCTGCACTGCTCGAATTTACTAACCTCCACCTGGAGAACAACAACGACAGGAACACCACCGCCCTGCTGGACAACCTCGCCAACCTCGGACTCAAGCAACTGGTGAACACCCCCACCTACTATGCCAGCCACACGCTTGACCCCGTCTTCTCATCCAGCAAGCACATCTCCTTCAGCCACGCCACCGGACTCCACTGGACCGACCACAGCTGCGTCCACTTCAGCTGCAGAAGAACTATGACCCACCACCACCCACAACAGGCCCCCCTCCGGAGCTGGAGCAAGATCACCGCCGAGCAGCTCACCGCCTCCCTCAGCCAGAACACTCCCACCAGCACAACGGACCCCAACGAAGCAGCCAGCAACCTCACCAAGTGGCTGACCGCCTGCACCGATGACCTCGCACCACTAAAGAACCCTACCAGCAGACCCGGCAGCAAGAAAACCCCCTGGTTCACCAACGAACTCAAGGAATCCAAGAAAATCTGCTGCACCCTCGAGAAAGCCTGGCGGCATGACCAGACCACAGACAACAGGACCGCCCTCAAGC
Organism: Triturus cristatus; assembly: GCF_964204655.1. NCBI lineage: Eukaryota > Metazoa > Chordata > Amphibia > Caudata > Salamandridae > Triturus > Triturus cristatus. Next base: position 136,388,772 of record NC_140591.1, on the reverse strand, counting down.
TCACCACCAGAAAACATCATCAGCTGATCCGCGCCACCAAGAAGTCGGCACTCAAAGAACGACTTGACAACAACGCCCACGACAGCAAGGAACTCTTCAGCATCGTCAAAGAGTTCTCCAACCCCAGCGCTGGATACAATGACATCACTCCCTCGCAAGACCTCTGCAACTCATTCGCCTCGTTCTTCCACCGCAAGATTGCCAACATACACAACAGCTTCGACGCACCCTACCACCGAACCAACGCCCGCCACCACCACCCTCTGCAACTGGACCCCGATCAGCACCGAAGACACCACCCGCACGATGAACTCCATCCACTCCGGATCTCCAAACGACCCCTGCCCACACCACGTCTTCAACAAAGCCGACGCCATCATCGCACCCCATCTCCGGGACATCATCAACTCCTTCCACACCGCCACCTTCCCGGAGAGCTAGAAACATGCCGAGCTGACCGCCATCCTGAAGAAACCAACGGCAGACCCCACCGACCTCAAGAACTACCGTCCCATCTCGCTCCTTCCTTTTCCGGCCAAAGTCATCGAGAAGACCGTCAACAGACAGCTAGCCGCCTTCCTCAAGACAAACGACTCCCTTGACCCCTCGCAGTCCGGGTTTCGGGCCAACCACAGCACCGAGACCGCCCTAATCGCAGCCACCGACGACATCAGAACCCTGATCGATAACGGGGAAACAGCGGCCCTCATCCTCCTGGACCTCTCTGCGGCGTTCGACACTGTCTGCCACTGCACCCTAGTGAAGCGCCTCAGCAACACTGGAATCCGAGAGAAAGCACTGGAATGGGTCATCTCGTTCCTCGCCGGAAGAACCCAGAGAGTCCGCCTCCCCCCCTTCAGATCCGAGGACACCGAAGTCATCTGCTGCGTACCACAAGGATCTTCACTCAGTCCAACCCTCTTCAACGTCTACATGAGCCCCCTCGCAGCCATCGCACACCAACACAACCTCAACATCATCTCCTACGCCGACGACAACCAGCAGATCCTCTCCCTCACCAACGACCCCACCACCGCCAGAGCCAACCTAAACGAAGGGATGAAAGACGTCGCCGACTGGATGAGGAACAGCCGCCTCAAACTGAACTCGGACAAGACGGAGGTCCTCATCCTGCGATCATCACCCTCCGCCTGGGACGACTCCTGGTGGCCCCCGGCCCTGGGCACTGCTCCCAAACCAACAGACCACGCACGCAACCTGGGCTTCATCCTGGACTCCTCCCTCTCGATGACCAGACAAGTCAACGCCGTCACATCTTCTTGCTTCAACAACCTGCGCATGCTCCGCAAGATCTTCAGATGGATCCCCACGAAACCAGGAAGACCGTCACCCAAGCACTCGTCACCAGCCGACTGGACTACGGGAACACCCTCTACGCCGGAACCACAGCCAAACTTCAAAAAAGACTCCAACGCATCCAGAACGCCTCCGCACGACTCATCCTGGACATCCCCCGACACAGCCACATCACCGGAGACCTGCACTGGCTCCCCGTCAGCAAGAGAATCACGTTCAGACTCCTCACCCACGCACACAAGGCTCTCCACGACCTGGGCCCCAAGTACCTCAACGAACGCATGACCTTCTACACGCCCAGCCACCAGCTACGATCGACCAGCCACGCCCTCGCCACCGTTCCACGCATCCGCAGAGCCACCGCCGGAGGAAGATCCTTCTCCTACCTGGCAGCCAAGACTTGGAACTCCCTCCCCACCCACCTTCGGCGAACCCAAGACCATCTCTCCTTCAGGAAGCAGCTCTAGACCTGGCTGTTCGAGCAGTGACATTTCCCCTTCCCCCAGCGCCTTGAGACCCTCCCGGGTGAGTAGCGCGCTTTACAAATGCCGTGATTGATTGATTGACTAAAGCACATCATTCCCTGATAGAACATCAGTGCTGCCTGAACTATAAAGAGTACCTAGCGAGACAATATGGAGAAAGAGCCCGCACGGGCCACCCACTGGCACTTTTGCTACACTTGGATACCCCACTGAAACCCATAGGGCCAAATGACCATGACACAGGCAGATATCAATAGTGCATTTGAATACTATTACTATTACTATTAAGACCTTATATATGGCTAGCAAGGGTCCAGCTCCCAAGATTCACTTCTAAGCAGGCCAGTGCCCTAGAGACAGACTTGGAATTGCAAGAAGTGAAGACAGCCATTGACCAACTAGCAAAAAAGAAGTCCACATGGGTGGGTGGCCTACTGTCTGAGTTTTACACCACATATCGGGATAAACTGGCACCCAAATTGTATCAAATGTATATGAGATGTGGCGGGCAGGGTTGCTCCCAGAGTCCAAAAGAGAGGCTATCATTGTAGTTTCGCCTAAGCCAGGATGAGATCCCTTAAACTGTAACCAAAGAGAGGGACCTGGAGCGCTTATAGGCCCTGCATATGTGCTCCTTTTAGGATCAAGTATTACGACAAGGGGTATGCAGTTCCTTATCGTGAAAAGAGAGAGAATATGTGGACAGTCATGAACTGGGGGGTCCAATTCCTCAGGAACCAGAGCCCTCACACACCCAGATTGGTGTCATGCTTCCTCATAGGGCATGATCCTCGCCGGGCCGGAGCTGCAATGCCCCGGGACACCCACAAGAGGGTTCTTTACCGGAGTTCTTTTGTTCCAATGCCATATGTGAAGTGTGGGTGTAGGGCTACTCGTATAGATTGGTGTAAAGAGATGTATGTGCAGACTTCTGACGTAGCAGAGATTGGGTAAAAGAAAAAGCAATTTTAAGTATAAGTGCACCTACTTCTAAGCACTTAAAATCCATCCAAAGGAAGAACCAATCATAAACAACTGTCCACAGTCCCTATAATAATGGGCTTTGTTAATTAAATGCCCAAGAAGAACCTCAGTTAAAAAACCAAGAGAATATTTTAATAGACACTCACCAAGTTAGAAATAAATCACTAGCACCAGGTACAAACAATAATTATAAGGGACCTACTCCAGGTTACAGTCACCTTGCAGCTTAAAGCTGTCGAACAAAGGAAAAGAAAATAATTCACTTTGGCTGCCAAAAAGCTGTATACACAAATTGTGGTTTAGCAAAGTGGCAAATCAATGTACCTGGAAACTTCTCTCAATAGTGTGAAATGAGCAGCGAGTCATTCCGCGCTGCTCTCCTGGTGGATAATTCATCCTGTCTCGGAAGCGTCTCCGAAACAAGTGACAGAAACCCAAGCTGGGCAGCGTCCAAAATAGCACTGCTCTCTGTCAAAATGCAGAAAAGACTGCACATATAGCCATATGTGTAGTATTGCAAACATGCCTGTAATGCGAGGCGCGAATATCAGAGAAATCATCCCTCACTATACTCAACAATTATTTCTTTACATAAGTAAAGAATAATTGGCACTGAACCGCGGCGTGAAGCGCATGCGTTTCAGTTTCAGTTTATAATTTATTGCACAGTTAATTAAAACCAATGCGATACAATAACACACAATAAAATTCTTTAAAATCTGCAGCATAAATTATTCATCTGTGTAAGTTAAATCAAATGTCCTGTTTTGCTAAGTTGATCATGGGTCAATTTTTGGTAGTTTTTTTTCTACTACTTTTAAAAATTTCACAAATCTACAGCTCAGCTGAGGGTCCTGTGCTGAAAAGCAGGTTAGCACTGCATTCCTTCGTGTGCGTACCCCCTGTAGAATAAAATGGCGTTTCAGCAGGAGCTTCCTTTCTTCGTGCAGTTCCTCACACGAGCAAAGCAGGTGCAACATGTCTTCTGCCCCTTTGCCGCATAATCTGCATAATGTACCTGCTTTTGATCTCAGCCAGTGAGGAAGATGTAGAATGCATGGTAACAAGCCCAATCTATATCTTAAAAAGCACAGTTTGATTTTTTTTGTGTAACCTAGGGCAAGGTAAGGCTGGGAGGCTTGTGTCAGGTATGTATTTAATACCATCCAAGCGTGAGATCTTTTTGATAGGATGGCTTTATCCTGAACCCATGACTGTAGCTTGATCGATTTTTTCACCAATTTGTTGAGTGTTTTATGATCTTAAGGGGACGCCCAGAGCTCTGCCAGCCCGGTGTTCATTATGCTTTTTTCCAGGTATTTTGCAGCTGGTGAGTTTTGGGTCTGCTCTAGCTCTTTCCATAGATATTCGTTCAGCGTCCCTTCGGTCGTTTTTCTTACTTTATCCCAAGAGCAGATATATGCCCCCTGTCGTGCAAATAACTGTGACCGAATTCCAAACTCCAGTCTGATCTGTGCTGGTGAGGATCGCCTTGGGAGGCTGAAGATGATTCTGTATGCCGACACGATTGTGCTGTCAAGTATAACGGCATCTCTGCCTCGATGGGCCTCACTCCCATATGTTAGTGTTGGTAACAGTTTGGCACGTATAACATGTAGTAAGGGGGTCAGAGAAGGGCCAGAGAGGTTGTTATTTAATGTTTTTAAGGCAATTGCCAGAACGGTGCCTTTGCCCCTTATACTAGCCCTTTGTTCTCTAAATTGGCCACCACTGTCAATCTTCACGCCTAGATATTTATACGACGAGGTGTCTTTGATTCGGGTGTTTTTCCAGAACCACGAGAAAACTTTCTTCTTTTTGTTGTTGCTGAGTGTCATTGTTTGCGTTTTCTCGAGGTTCACTGTTAAATCATTTAACTCAGAATATCTCTGGGTCGTATTCAGAAGATTTTGAAGCCCAACTCTTGTGTGGCTTATGCAGAAAAGACTGCACGTATAGCCATATGTGTAGTATTGCAAACATGCCTGTAATGCGAGGCGCGAATATCAGAGAAATCATCCCTCACTATACTCAACAATTATTTCTTTACATAAGTAAAGAATAATTGGCACTGAACCGCGGTGTGAAGCGCATGCGCATTCCAGAGTTCACTGCCAACGCTGCAGTGATGAACAAAATAATGAGGATTGCAAACCAATGGGCATATTTATGAGCTCCTTGCGACACTTTTGAACCGCCGTTGCGTCTTTTTTTCTTGACGCAGCGGCGGCATCAACAATGCGCCACGTTGTGGCATACTTACAAGGTGACGCATCTAGGCAGATGCGTCACCTTGTAAAGCGCTGCGCCACATAATACCTGCGTCTGGTATAATGAATGCAGGGTGGGCGTTTCTTCTCAACAAAGCCTCGGAGGAGTAGCACAGTCTACACCACTTCAAGGACGTCACTGTGTCAAACCCTTACACCTGCCTTGTGGCAGGCATAAGGGTGATGCAGTGCATTAAGGATAGGCCTCCCCCTCGCATTGCTGGAGTTGCTTCATGCTTACGACACAACTCCAGCAATGCGTCAGATTTGCGCCGACAGAAACGTCAGTAATCTGTCACTCCTTGCGACATGATGGGCTGTACTGTAAATACGGCGCATCCATGGTGTGGCAAGAAGGGCGCACTGAAAGGTGTTGCATCGCTGCTTTGTCGCAGCGATGCAACACTTCTCATAAATAAGACCCCAAAACTTAAGAAAATAAGGGGCTAGCTGTATTAGAAATGTATTATGAAATTGTATCATCACCCATGAGATACATATTTATTTATTTATTTATTTATTAGAACTTATAAGGCGCAACAGCTACCCAAAAAGGGTTTCCCGGCGCCGAGATACAGCAAGACAACCATAAATTAGGACCAGAAAACAGGCTGATCGAGTTATTGCTCGAAAAGCCAGGTCTTAACGTGTTTACGGAACCTGTCATAGTTTTCCTCCTTTCGGATGAAAAGGGGGAGGGCGTTCCAGTGAGTAGGGCCGAGGAAGGCGAAGGATCTGCCACCCATTCTTGCCAATTTAAATCTAGGGATGCAAAAATGTGAAAGTGATTGAGAGCGAAGACTGCGCTTTGGACAGTAGGGCTGGGCTAAAGATAAAAGATAGTTAGGTGCCGTGCCCGCCTTGATTTTAAACATCAAGGTCAAAGCTTTGAAGCGAATTCTGTTTTCCACCTTAAGCCAATGGAGTTTCCTCCGATGAATTGAGACCCCAGAATTTTTCGGGATTTTACAGAGTAGCCAGACTGCAGCATTCTGAACAAGTTGCAGTCGGTTTACTACCACTTTGTTTGAGCCAAGATACAATATGTTTCCGTAGTCAAGCCGAGAAGTAATCAAAGCATTGACAACGGTCTTCTGAGTAGAAAGGGGCAACATCCATATGATTTTCCGTAACCATTTAATAATGGTTAGACAAAGACCCACTACTTTGTTGGCTTGTTTACTCATAGAAAGAGTACTATCCAGAATAAATCCCAGGTTACGCACATGGGTCACTGGGGAAGGAATAGTGGCCAGCTGGTCCGGCCAGTGGGAGAAATTCCACAGATTATGCTGTTTACCCAAAAGAAGAACCTCCGTCTTGTCTCCATTTAACTTTAGTTGGTTGCTGGTCATCCAATTTAGGATGTTTTGCAGCCCCAACTTAAGGGGAGAAGAGGAAGAGGGACCAGGTTCTGAGAGGGAAAAAATAATCTGGGAGTCGTCGGCGTAAGTCATCAGGGTGAGTCCTGATTTTTCAGCAATATCAGCTAATGGTCTAAGATAGATATTGAAAAACAGCGGACTCAAAATGGAGCCCTGAGGTACGCCGTGGGAGATTTCAAAAGAGTCAGAGCAGGCTGTGGAGGAATTTATTTGAAAAGTCCTGCCGCTCAGAAAGGACTGAATCCAGTCCAGTGCCTTGCCACGAACTCCATACCTACACAGTGCCTTGATAAGGATTTCATGTGATATCGTGTCAAAGGTCGCGCTTAAGTCAAGGAGTACAAGCGCGACCGTCTGAAGCAGAAATTGTCCAAGAAGCAGTGTCAGAATGAGGAAAAGACTTTACGTAGACCATTCGTGTTTTGTTACAAAGTGCCCCCACAAATTCAAATGTGTCCATAACGCAGGGCGCTAAACCCAGACAATATATCCTCTGATATACTCAACAATTATTGGCATAGTTAGAGAATGATTAATAGGGCCTTGAACCGTGCACAAAGCGCATGTGCATGCCAGAATACAATAACGATACTGCCGTAAATGAACAAAATACTAGGGCATGCACATGAAAGCTTAAAAAAAAATTGAAGTTTAGTAAAACACGGGGTTAATAAATGTGTCACCATTAAGCATGACACCCATCTGGGTGTGAGGGCTCTTGTTCCTCAGGAATCGGACCCCCCAGTACGACTCCCCAGTTCATGACCGACCACATATTCTTTCTTTTCACTGTAAGGAACTGCAGACCCTTTGTCGAAATATGAGATCTGCTGGACATCTGATCCTCCAGGCCACTTTTGTTACTGCCCACACAATATAAGATACTGGGTAAGATTATTGCAAGCAGGTTATAAGCTTACCCAACACAGTTAGTGCACCCAGATCAATGTGAGTTCATCCCCAGACGTAGCACACACGTCAATATCCACTGCCTACTGCATATAATGGAGCAGGCAGTCGCAGGCCCCGGAACCCCATCTGTGCTGTCTCTAGATATCGAAAAGGCTTTCGATACCCTATCGTGGCTGTATCTGTTTGTGGAGCTGTCTGCGATGGGGGCGGGAGATGCCTTCTTGAAATGGATACATCCCCGTATGCTCAACCCCTGGCTCAAGTTCGTACAGGCAGGGTTTACTCGGGTAGGTAGCAGTTGCAGCGGGGCACCAGGCAGGGATGCCCCAAGTCTCCGATTTAGTTTGAATTTTGTCGCTGAAGTTAATGGCATGCCTAATGCGAGAAAAAGGCCCTGACTGGGGAATCCCACTGGGAGACAAATACCACGCAGCAGCATGGTGTGCTGACGACGCCTTAATATTTTTGAGAGACTCAGAGTGATGAGTATCCCTTTCAGTATCAATACCATCAGAGTTTAGACAGGTGTCAGGACTCAATTAATTGGGAGAAATCCTGCAATTACCCGCTGAGGAAGCCGCCGGCGGAGGACAGGCGGCTGTATCTTTGGGATGTACTCCAATGGGAACCCATCACTTTTAAATATGGGGTATCCAGATTTTTCATACTGACTTGGACTTGAAGAGCGGCAATTTTGATAAATGTATTGCTGGGATCCGTGGTACTCTTTTGTTCTGGATCCAGCTTCCACTCTCTCCTCTGGGCCGGGTGACTATCATAAAAACTGTAGCTCTTCCCCGCCTGCTATATTTCTTTATGGCCCTGCCTTTACAATTATCAATGACATTCTTTATGGAGTTACCATCCTTATTCTCAGAACTGCTATGGGGACACAGCGTAAATGTCTGTCACTTGATTAGGCCATGCGTTCCATAGATTGTGGCTGAATGGGAGTGCCGAATCCAGAAATCTATCATATAGCTGCCCAACTAATATGGATGATGAGATGGCTGGTGGTGGCGATCTACCTGGAACGACAGGCTCTAGTGTAACAGAAACCACTCTATGACAGAAATAAACCAAGACTTACTTTCCCTAGAGCAGTGAGGGTAATTAAGACTTGTTGGGACACAGGAGATTGGGAGCCGAATCCCCATATTACCCCTATCTACCACAGTGGGTGGTACCAAGATTGTTAGAAATGGCGGCTCACCATGATACACAGATGTGGACACTTCGCGGAATTTACTCTGACAGTAAACTACCTACATTTGAAGGCCTAGTGGCTTGAACAGAGGACAATTCCTAACCTTTGAAGCAGTGCGTGGCATGATTTGATGTTATGGGGCTCAGAGGCGATAAAACACCCACACTCGTTGGCTCTGACTGTATTGATTTTTCCACATGGTGTGGGATTGCCCACACATTGTCCCCTACTGGTCCACTATTCTCACTTTGCTCACTGACATAACTGGCAGGCCTCTGCCTAACACAGCGACTGTTTTGCCTGCTATGACGGTATCAAGCCCGAAGTCGTCCATACACATCTCGCGATTCAAAGACCTGGCTCTGCTTTCTGGGTGGCGAGTGATAGCTATGCTATGGAAGGCTCCAGATCCCCCAGCTAGGGCACATTAGCTGCGGGAGCTACTTAAATGGAGTGCGGCAGAGACAAGCGTAATGACACGTATTATCAGCAGGCGAGGAGGGGCTGTGCCATTATTGAATGCGACACATTATTCTTAGCTCTGCAAGCCAAATCTGCAGATATGCCCCTGTGATCACAATTTACACTGCACACAACAAACTCACATGGGCATGGATCATTACTGACTCACCAAACGAGGGGGTATATGCAGTTTTTTAATTATTCAAAAACAACTGACGAACAATAAATGTTAATGGATGTATGGGGGCAGTTCTGTGCTGCCTGTGTGGTGTACATAGTGCACAGTGGTGCCATGCAAACAAGGGGGAGCAGTGGGGGGGTCGTAGCATGGAGGGAAATGAGGATGAGAAGGTGGGTGTCTATAGGTTATGTTGAATACGTTTTTACTATGTAGATATATTTTTTTAAATACACTGGCTTCGATGTGATATGTGGCCACAGTATGTTTGAGTAAGTGTACCACTGACAGTGGTGCCTCTGAACACATCTGTGTTACGAATCTAGGCATACAATATGTTTTTTTGTAACTAGTTAAGATCAATACAAACAACAAATTATACAATATTGATGTACACAATATTGTGTTCTGCCTGCGGAATTTGCGGAATTTTGGCGACTCTACGTTACTCTTGTAATGCGGAGTTCAAGTTTCAACAATCGCCGCATGGCGGTATTGTTTCTGGCATGTGGCTCCATGAAGGTAAGTTGGCGAGCTAGATTTGGCGTCCCCTAGCACAATTTCCAGTTGCTAGAAGAACATCCATCAAGATTTTTCTAACATGGGCAGTTGAGGGCAGTCACGACTGTTCGCAGTCAAAAGGCTGCTGCTCAAGAAGAAAATCTACTTGAGTAGCTGTGCCTTCTGGTGCACCGCGTGGTGCCATTCATGCTGAATATTCAGCGCGGAATGCGCTAATGACATTAAATTACAGCACGAGCAGCACAGCGTGCCTATTTCTGCCTGCTGGCATAATTCTGCAGAATCTCATGGAGCGTTTATGTAACTCAACGGAATTCCGAAGAGTCAAATTCTGCGAGTTCCATCCACCGCTAATTGATTCACAAAAATATCAGAAAATAAATAATGTTCACAAAAATATCGGCTTCCAATACTTAACTAAGAAAAACAAATATCGGCAGCAAAAATATCACTGTCACAAGTGCGTTTTTTTTACTAATATTGATAACAAAAATATCGGGAGAAAAAATATTGTCACCTTAAAATAACCATATAGGTAGTCAAAAATATTGATTCACACAATATCGACTACATTAATATCGCAAAAATAATTAAATTATAGTTACAAAATATACAAATACATATTAAACAAAATATATGAACATATTTTACCAACTAAATGAACATATAACATTACTAAAATATCACCTAAAATAAAATGAAACTAAATACCTCATAAAATCAATTTTTAATAACTTTAAACATTTAAACAATATTTAAAATATTCATATATATATATATATGATGGCAAACAAGATGGCAAACCTTTTCAAATATATATATATATATATATATGTATATATATATATATAGCAGACTCAGGAACTGAAATATTAAAACACACTGACCAGAAGTTCAATGCGACGCGTTTCAGGCTTACGCCCTTCTTCAAAGCCAACTGCTCTCCAGGACAGCCAAACATTACTGCCAGCATTTTCGCTCCATTTATTCAAGTCACGCCCCAAGTGGGCCGGCAAATCACAGTGCCTGCAAAGCATGATGGGGCTGGTAGTTCCTTACCCATGTGGGTCTGTTTGTAGCCATCACTGGTTTTCAAAGTTCTTTAAATGGTGCTTTAAAAGAAGGAAACAGTTCTCTTTACAGGCCGCTCCTCCTGTTCCATCCACCCGCAGTCAATTTAAACAGCAGGCGACCCCGCTTGGGATCTTGCGGTGGTGAATCTCTCGACCTAGGCGGGCCGAATTCTTTATTTGAAAAGGTTTGCCATCTTGTGAGATGCACTCCCAGGAAGTAAGCAGACTCAGGAACTGAAATATTAAAACACACTGACCAGCAGTTTAATGCGAAGCGTTTCAGGCTTACGCCCTTCTTCAAAGAACTTTGAAAACCAGTGATGGCTACAAACAGACCCTCTTCACTAACTTTGAATCCACCAGCATAAGAGAGATTAAACCTCTGCCCTGGTCAGATCATTCCCTCATTACCTTTTCATTGGGCCTTCTCGTTAAACCTTTGAAACCTAAGGCTGTTTCTTATATTTCCAAACGAGCCTGGAAACTAATTAATGAATCCAGCTTTGAGAAACACTTCCAAGTGGCCAATGTCAAATCATCGGAAGATTCCTCTGTTTGCGATGACGCTGCCCTACTGGAGGCCGAAATATCACAAACCTTAAATAAATTAGCCCCAATACGGGAATCCAGAAAAAAACCTTTAACAGAGAAATGGTATACCCCTCATTTAAAAAACCTCAAAAAGGAATGCAAAAAAACTGAACACTTATGGAGACAATCCAAAGATAATGAAACAAGATTAACCTACGTTCACAAACGAAATCAGTATATTCTTGCCATTAAAAACACAAAAAAGGATTACTTTACCAAGCGCATCCAAGAAAATAGCAACTCAGCGAAAGAGTTGTTTAGGATAGTGAAGGAGCTCAGTAAACCACCTAGCACTTCACAAACACTCACTCCCTCGACTGAGGTTTGTGAGCGTATCAATATTTTCTTTTCTGAAAAAATTAAGAAAATATACTCTTCCTTCACTCCTCAATACACCCATAATAACTCAGACAACTCATCCAAAATCGCGATGTCATCAGAAACACCTATGGCCCTACTAGACCCAGGAAACACACCTCGGCTAACCAGCTTTGAACCATTCTCAGAAGCTGAGGTTCTAGCAGTCTTAAACACGGTCAAATCAGGATCACCTTCAGACCCTTGTCCTCACTTTGTGTTCGCAGAAATTGCGTCTACGCTTTGCCCCGTGATCACTCGACTCTTTAACAAATCACTTACCACTGCTACCTTCCCCGCTGTCTGGAAGCACGCCTCTGTGACCCCCCTATTGAAAAAAGCTGGGTCTGATATTTTCAATCCTGAAAATTACAGACCGATTTCCCAGCTCCCCTACCTCTCTAAGGCCTTGGAGAAACTGGTCAATAAGCAACTGACTAAATACCTGGAAGACAATTCCCTTCTAGATATTTCCCAGACCGGCTTTAGAGCCAATAACAGCACCGAGACAACGCTGCTGGCAGTATCAGACAGTATCAGATCCTCCACCGATCGAGGTGGAGCAGTGGCACTGATACTGCTGGATCTGTCAGCAGCGTTTGACACGGTATCACACAAGTGTCTGCTGAACATACTTCAGAATAAAGGAGTCCAATCTACAGCGTTGAACTGGATACACTCCTTCCTGAGCAACCGCACCCAGGCAGTACACATGGGCCAATTCCACTCAAGGCCCAATCCCATCGACTGCGGGGTTCCTCAGGGCGCCTCACTGAGCCCCACCCTTTTCAATGTCTATATATCATCTCTTGCTGACATCGGAAGGAAGTGGGGTATTGGAATCTAATCCTATGCTGACGATACGCAGTTGATGGTGACGATGGATGAGAGACCAGAGGCCTGCAAAATCAAACTACACGACTGTCTCTCTGAAATGGCACGATGGATGCACGATCACTGTTTAAAGCTGAATGCAGGCAAAACAGAGATTCTTTTGCTCGGAGGCGCCAAACGTATGTGGGATGATACCTGGTGGCCACCCTCATTGGGATCGGCCCCTATTCCTAAACAACATGCCAGGAATCTAGGTATTATCATGGACGATACACTATCCATGAAAGACCACGTTCGATCCCTTTTTGGCAAGGGCTTTGCCATACTAAAACTCCTTGCTAGGATATTTCCCTGGATACCCCTAGATTGCAGACGTTCGGTGACACAGGCCCTATTGGTTAGTCGTCTGGACTATGGCAATGCACTGTTCGTAGGGATGAACGAATATCTATTCTCCCGCCTACAGGTTCTGCAGAATCTGGCGGCTAAACTCATCTGCAATAAAGGCTATCGCGACTCAGCATCGGAATGCCTAATCAAACTTCACTGGCTTCCGATGCGCCAGAGGGCTGCTTTTAAGCTGCTTAGCCATGCCTATCGGGCCTTACACAAGACCGGCCCCTCAATTCTTCACGGAAAAATTGAATTCTATGTACCCAACAGGAACTTACGTTCCTGCCAATCAGCCTTGGCTAAAACGAAACGTATCTACAAAGTTAGAACAGGTGGTCGCTCCTTTTCATATCTAGCAGCAAAAAGATGGAACGAACTACCTTCTGACCTAAGACATACCACTAATTATCTCCAGTTTCGGAAAAAATTAAAAACCTATTTCTTCCCCAACCCTCAATGATCTCAGCACACGTCAGCAGTAGTTTCTTTGGTATATAGCGCCGTGATATCCCATGGGATGAGTGTTGCGCTCTATAAAAAAAAAACATAAACCATAAACCATAAACAGACCCACATGCGTAAGGAACTACCAGCCCCATCATGCTTTGCAGGCACTGTGATTTGCCGGCCCACTTGGGGCGTGACTTGAATAAATGGAGGGTAAATGCTGGCAGTAATGTTTGGCTGTCCTGGAGAGCAGTTGGCTTTAAAGAAGGGCGTAAGCCTGACACACGTCACATTAAACTGCTGGTCAGTGTGTTTCAATATTTCAGTTCCTGAGTCTGCTTACTTCCTGGGAGTGCATCTCACAAGATGGCAAACCTTTTCAAATAAATAATTCGGCCCGCCTAGGTCGAGAGAAGCACCACCGCAAGATTCCAAGCGGGCCGCCTGCGGTTTTATATTGACTGCGGGTGGAACAGGAGGAGCGGCCTGTAAAGAGAACTGTTTCCTTGTTTTAAAGCACCATTTAAAGAACTTTGAAAACCAGTAATGGCTACAAACAGACCCACATGGGTAAGGAACTACCAGCCCCGTCATGCTTTGCAGGCACTGTGATTTGCCGGCCCACTTGGGGCGTGACTTGAATAAATGGAGGGAACATTCTGGCAGTAATGTTTGGCTGTCCTGGAGAGCAGTTGGCTTTGAAGAAGAGAATAAGCCTGAAACGCGTCGCATTAAACTGCTGGTCAGTGTGTTTTAATTTTTCAGTTCCTGAGTCTGCTTACTTCCTGGGAGTGCATCTCACGAGATGGCAAACTTTTCAAATAAATAATTCGGCCCGCCTAGGTCGAGAGAAGCACCACCGCAAGATCCCAAGCGGGGCTGCCTGCTGTTTTAAATTGACTGCTGGTGGAACAGGAGGAGCGGCCTGTCAAGAGAACTGTTTCCTTGTTTTAAAGCACCATTTAAAGAACTTTGCAAACCAGTGATGGCTACAAACAGACCCACATGGGTAAGGAACTACCAGCCCCATCATGCTTTGCAGGCACTGTGATTTGCCGGCCCACTTGGGGCTTGACTTGAATAAATGGAGGGAAAATGCTGGCAGTAATGTTTGGCTGTCCTGGAGAGCAGTTGGCTTTGAAGAAGGGCGTAAGCCTGAAACGCGTCGCATTAAACTGCTGGTCAGTGTGTTTTAATATTTCAGTTCCTGAGTCTGCTTACTTCCTGGGAGTGCATCTCACGAGATGGCAAACTTTTCAAATAAATAATTCGGCCCGCCTAGGTCGAGAGAAGCACCACCGCAAAATCCCAAGCGGGCCGCCTGCTGTTTTATATTGACTGCGGGTGGAACAGGAGGAGCGGCCTGTCAAGAGAACTGTCTCCTTGTTTTAAAGCACCATTTAAAGAACTTTGAAAACCAGTGATGGCTACAAACAGACCCACATGGGTAAGGAACTACCAGCCCCATCATGCTTTGCAGGCACTGTGATTTGCCGGCCCACTTGGGGCGTGACTTGAATAAATGGAGGGAAAATGCTGGCAGTAATGTTTGGCTGTCCTGGAGAGCAGTTGGCTTTGAAGAAGGGCGTGAGCCTGAAACGCGTCGCATTAAACTGCTGGTCAGTGTGATTTAATATTTCAGTTCCTGAGTCTGCTTACTTCCTGAGAGTGCATCTCACAAGATGGCAAACCTTTTCAAATATATATATATATATATATATATATATTATATATATATATATATATATATATATTTATATATATATATATATATATATATATATATATATATATATATGTATATGTGTGTGTATAAAATAAAAGCAAAATGTACTAATTCCATATTAAACATTATTATAAAACAAATATAAATTAGCGTTGATATTAAAAGGATATAAGTGAAAACAAATTCAAACCTTTAGAAAACTAACAAATAAAAAACAAATTAACCATAAACAAAGTTAACCAATAAAATCATACAAATAATTAAACTAACAATATAAACGCACATTTTAACAAATTACTATTACAAAAACCTACAAAAGCTGCAAGAAGTGGAGATTCTACCGCTTTTTTGAACCCGAATATGTATATATGTATATATATGTATATATATATCACCACAGACTCCTCTGGTAAAGAAAAGTAAGGTATGAGGCCACTCAGGGGAATCCAAGGAAAACCTTTAATGGAGAATTCGGGCATAATGCATTTCGGCTTTACAGCCTTCTTCGGATGCCGCTATGCAACAGGATGCTGCTCCACCTGTTCCTTTGTGAAGCCTGCTCCACTCCTATTGGTCAGAGTGCACCTTGCCCCAGATCATGTGACCGTGTACACACTACAGAACGATGTGTACTACAGTTCCCAGAAGTCATCTAATTTGGGTAAGTGCTGCGTGTGGGGAAGCATGCAAAAATCCAAACCAAATGGGTAGTGATGTTGAAACCAAAGGTGCAGAGTGGCTGGTTTGAAGCACCTGGGATGAATTACAGTCCAAAAGGCTTCCCTGAGTCCCCTATGATGTTCAAGCCCCCCATGCAGGTGTCCACCAGCCTGTGAGCCACTGTAACATGGGAGTGGCTCCACGTGAAGTCACGAGCTGCGCCTGGCAGCAGCCACTGGTTTGGCGAGCACTGGAGGTGGGCCGGAGTTTTCCGATACCTCGCAGCAAAAACAACGCTGTAAACAGCTGATACCAGCAGACTCCAGCCACTTGAAGAACGGGGCCTCATTAGCACCTCTGGCCAGCACAAAATATCACCACAGACTACTCCGGTAAAGAAAAGCATGAGGCCACTCAGGGGAATCCAAGGAAAACCTTTAATGGAGAATTCTGGCATAATGCATTTCGGCTTTACAGCCTTCGTCGGGTGCCGCTATACAACAGGATGCTGCTCCACCTGTTCCTTTGTGAAGCCTGCTCCACTCCTATTGGTCGGAGTGCACCTTGCCCCAGATCATGTGACCGTGTACACACTGCAGAACGATGTGGACTACAGTTCCCAGAAGTCATCTAATTCGGGTAAGTACTGCGTGTGGGAACTACAAGCTATATCCATGACCACTGGAATTATATGTTGTTTATAGTTCAAATGGTTCAAAAGTTACTAAGAACCTTTCTGCACATTTTGCAGCACAGAGGAAGGCTCTTTGCTAATATTAACTGCTCAGCTTTCTGTTGCTTACTCCTATATATGGATGTTAAACTGGTACTAATGAGGTGCACTCAATGCCCAAACAGTGTTAACAAGTGTAAAAATGTCAAAATATTGCAGTAATACTATCATAAAATGTGCTGCATTCTGCAGCATAATTAGCTTGTTCATGCTGCATAATTTACTCAACCCTGCCGCATAATTCTGTCCTCCCCTGCTGCATAATTCCTGTGGCCCTGGCTATACCCACCTTAAAACGCTTAGGGCCTCATTATGATGGTGGTTGGAAAGCATCCTTTCTGACCGACTCGGGTTCGGGGAGTCTGACCAACCGATTATGATGTTTCTGAACACCGTTTCTCAGGCTCTGTGGCGCGCGAGGCCTTCAACGGCACCCGCGCTCGTACACGGAGCGGGGAGCCCCGCCCGCCATTCCCTGTCAGCGGCCGGGGGTGGCGCCTAAGGGATATTTAAGGACGGGATCCATGTTGGAAATGCGCTTCACGTTCCAGTTCGGATCCCACCTGGCCTCCCACTGCCTGCCGCATTTCCTGTCCATTCTTACCTGCTTCTATCCTGGAGCTCCGATCTTTGTGTTGGTCGTTTGCCTGCTTTCGGTCTCCGGAAGGTCTCTTCGCTTCCTGGGTCCACGGGGGTTTTCTTCCGGGGCTTGCTGCTCTTCTTTGATGTTGCTATATAGTTACGAGCTAGATTCAGTGGTGTTAACCCTTGGCAGTCTGGTCCTGTAAGACATAGGAAACAACATAGGGTTTTAAAGCATCAATAACTTTGTTTTGGTTTTTTGAATTTCAAAACTTTATTTTGGAACAGTACTTATCTGATGGTTCTGCATTCCCTTGAGCATTTCTGGCGATTCTTTTTGTTTTCCATTTACTATAAAAGAAAGGAAGAGATATTGACATTATAAAGGAGTCCATATCTTCATTATGTTGTTTGCATAATTAGACCTCTGTTTATTTTAATTTTTTATTGTATGTCCCCGTACCTCCTTCTGCGAAGGGAAATTCGTTTTTTAGTTTTTCCCTGCGTATAGGAGTACGTATGTATTTTTGTCTTACTTGGCGTCTTCCATACCTATGGTGATTTTAACCTAGGTTAGTGCTCGCTATTTTGTCTTCTTGGTTTCATATGCTACCTGCTGCAGTCCTATTACTTAATTGACCCTTGTCCGTCCTTCTAGGTAGCAGGGCATTCTGGCGTCCCTAGGAGCTATCTCTTCGCGCAAGTTAGCTTCTTCCATACAAGGTATCCCTTAAGAATAGTGGAGTATTTAGCTAGCTTGCTTGTGTGAATATTTAGTACTCACCTTGTGCTTTCTCTTTTAGGGTTCTAGGAGACTCTCTTGGAAGATCCAGCGGACAACTACCCCTTCATCCTTCGCTTGTTTTGTTTTCCTTCTTCCTCACCTTCCCTCGTTTGCTTTGACTAAGTTGGGCGAAAGAGGTGAGTGAGGGAAGTTGGGGTCTAGCCTCGTGTTCATCTATGCCGTACCTGCAGTAAACCCAGGTGAGCTCTCACAGAACACGAAGCCCACGTATACCTTGCTGCCCGGGCGTCACGGAGGGACATCCGATAACGTTAGCAGATGTGGCGAGCATGATAGGGAACCTGCAGAAGGAAACCCAGGCCCTGTCTCTTAGAGTCAATTCCCTACAGCAAGCATCTCGGACTGTACACTCTTCTGATCTACCTACAGGCCCCTATGCTTCCACGTTTATCTCCTCTCCTCCATCTTCGAGCACTACTTCTCCAGTGTATCACATCACGACACCATCTTCTATCCCTTCAGCACCCCCAGAAAGGTTTATGGGTGACCCAGCTAAGTTTGCCACTTTTATTAATCAGTGCCAGCTGCACTTTATGTGCAAAGCTTCCTGCTTCCCCACTGAACAATCCAAGGTGGCTTTTGTTTTGTCATACTTGGGTGGGACAGCCGCCACTTGGTCAGTTCCCTTAGTGGACAGAAACTATCCCCCGTTATATGATTACTGAGCCTTTAAAGAGGAGTTACGGCGTTAATTAGACAGACATTCTTTCATGCAGTTTGTGGATACTGAGCTGTTAAACATTAAACAAGGATCCAAGGATCTTATGACTTACGTTTCCTGTTTTAACAGGTTGGTGGCCGAAGCTGGTTGGCCGGAAACCAAACGTAGTGCTCTCTTTTACAAAGGCTTAAGGGGCGACTTAAAAGACATGTTGGCACAGGTGGTTGACCCTCCCCAATCCTGTGATGCATTATTTGATTTGGTCGTAAAGTTGGACCACCGCCTACATGAGAGAAAAAGGGAGAAAGGACGCTCTGACTTCAAGTATCTTGCTGTGAGAGAAAGGAATCCTGAACTGGAAAAACCTGTTGAGGAGTCAGAACCCATGCAAATAGGCAGTATTATAGGGCCCCTGAGCCAGGAAGAGAGACCGAGATGACGAGCCAACAACTTTTTGTGTCTTTAATGTGGCAAATCAGGACATTTTTTGAGGGATTGCCCAGTTAAACCCCTGAAACATATGGAGTCGGGAAACTGATTCACCTGAGCATGGTGGACACGAATCGCTCAGGTGGGACAGTCTTACCGGTTTCCCACATGGTAGGCTTAGGACCCACATCGTATCCTCTACAACACTTTTTCCTCTCTGCTCAACTCAGTTGGGGTGATCACAGAATTGACCTTCAACTTATGCTAGATTCGGGTGCCACAGGGAACTTTATCGATTCAGCCTGGGTAGAGAGAATGTATATCCCTACAGAACCGTAAAGCACTGTGGACATGGTGAAGACAATAGACGGTAGTCCTATGAAGTCTGGGCCTATAACACATACTACCACACAGTTACATGTGTTACTTTTAAACCAACATCATGAAATTATTCATTTTGATATCATCTCCTCACCTCAGTTCCAAGCCATCATTGGTCTCCCTTGGTTGATCAAACATAGCCCCAATATCGACTGGGAAAATCATACCATAGACTTTGCTTCAGTGTACTGTACAAACCATTGTCTGGAGACTTCTGTAACAGCGCAACAGGTGGCTACAGTACCGACTGTTCGGTACCTGTATTAACGGACTGGTATAACGAGTTCAAAGACGTATTCGACCAAGAGAAAGCTCCTGCTCTGCCCCCCCATCGGTCGCATGACTGTCTCGTAGACCTGGTACCCGGTGCCAAAATTCTGTGTAGTCGCATCTATGCCCTAACTGAAAAAGAGGACATCTATTTGAGGGAGTACTTGGACGACATGCTGCAAAAAGGCTTCATTTGCCCTTCGCGATCTGCCGCGCCCTCCCCTCTATTTTTTATACCCAAACGGGAAGGGGGTCTTAGATGTTACATCAACTATAGAGCCCCGAATAACGTTACTACAAAAAACCGATATCCATTGCCTCTGATACAATCTCTGCTCAACCAAGCTAAAACAGCCTCTATATTCACTAAATTGGATTTGAGAGGTGCATATCACTTGGTTCGAGTAAGAGCAGGAGATGAATGGAAGACCGCCTTTTGAACCAAGTTCGGGCTGTACGAGTACTTGGTAATGCCTTTTGGTCTTTGCAACGCCCCTGCGGCCTTTCAATTCCTTATCGATGACCTATTAGGAGAGACATTGAACTTAAACACTATTGCGTACATCGATGATATCCTGATCTACTCTTCCTCTGTGGAGGATCATGTCAGACATGTCAAGAGTGTTCTAACCCATCTCAGAGATAGCCATCTGTATGTCAAGCTAGACATGTGAGTTTCATATCCCTGAGGTCACCTTCTTGGGTTTTGTCTCATCAGCACAAGGGGTGACTATGTATCTCCAAAATGTGCTGCTATTACTAAATGGCCATCTCCTCATTCCGTTAAGGAAGTGCAGAGGTTTCTGGGCTTCGACAATTTTTATAGGCGATTCATACAAGGAATTTGCTGCACTCACAACTCCCATCACCAGACTCCTGAAGAAAGAGAAGCCGTTCTGTTGGAGGCCTGAGGCTGAAAAGGCTTTTTCCTGTTTAAAAGAAGCCTTTGTTACCGCCCCTGTTCTGGCACATCCTGACACTTCACAGACGTTTCTACTGGAAACAGACACATCCCAAGTTGCTATAGGAGGAGTGTTGTCTCAAAGGGACAGACAGACAGGACATCTACATCCCATAGCATATTATTCCCATGAGTTAACTCCTGCTGAAGTAAACTACTCGGTAGGGGAGAGGGAGTTGTTGGCCATAAAAAGGGCCTTAGAAGAATGGCGTCAGTATCTACTTGGGGCTTTGCACACAGAAACTATCATCACCGATCACAGAAACCTGCAATTCTTGAAGGCAGCCAAGGCCTTATCTATGAGACAGTTGAGATGGGCCCATTTTTTTTGTGATTTTGATTATGTCATCCAGTACCAGGCTGGCGCCAAACATAGCAAGGCAGATGCCCTATCCCGTTTTGGCTATGATCTTCCTAACGAACTGCGTGCACAAGAACCACTTTTCGTCTTGAATCCTGCTCATGTATTAGGGGGTACCTTCTCGGAAGAATCTTTTATGAAAGAAGTGGCCCATTGCGCACAAATCAGATGAAGTAAGGAACATTGAAACCTAACACAACAGAGTCAGGAGTAAGGACTTGGTCTTTGTTGAATGTGGCCAAGTCCTCCCTACTCAGTCTCTTCAGGCACAAGCACTGGATTGGTGTCATACACATGCTTTAGCAGGCCACCCTTGATACAAGAAAACCCTTGCCATGCTCAAAAGGTATTTTTGGTGACCATCCATGAACCAATATGCCTGTTTGTACATACAAGATTGGTATATCTGACCACAAAGCAAAAGCACTCATCAAGTACTAGCCGGTCTCTTAACTCCTTTGCCTACACCCCCTACACCATGGCACTCCATTTCTATGGACTTTATTGTAGAACTGCCTCCTACTAAACAAGGGCACACTGTCATATTTGTCATTGTCGATATGCTATTCAAAATGTCTCATTTTATACCCTTGAAGAAACTACCTTCCTCCAAAGAACTAGCTTGTGTGTTTCTCCAACAAATAGTGCGTCTTCATGGCTTACCCTCAATCATTGTCTTAGACAGGGGCCCTCAATTCGTGTCCTGTTTCTGGAAAAGGCTGAATAGCATGCTGGGCATAGATGTGAGTCTCTCTACGGCTCACCATCCTCATACCGATGGTCAGACAGAAAGGGTCAACCAGTGTCTAGAGCAATATCTGCCTGTCACCTCCTACAGGGAGAGAAGGATTGGGACTCAGTTTTATGGACTGTGGAGTTTGCATATGATAACATTGAGCATGTGTCTAGCGGGGTTGCACCTTTTTTTTGTACCTATGGGTTTCACCCTCTTTGTGTTCTGGTCTCACCTTTAATGCCTTCTACTTCCAAGTGGCTCAGGAGAAGGTATCTCACCTCCAGAACGTTCATGCTTCTGCTAAGAAATCTTTAGATGAGGCAAAAGACAAGTATAAGGAAGGAGCAGATCGGCATTGTCGACAATCAGTTGTTTATGCTATAGGAGACAGGGTATGCTTGTCCACTCAGAACTTCCAGCTTAAGAGTACGACCAAATTCAAGCCTCGCTTTATTGCTCCCTATGTTGTTACCCTGTGGCTCTGAAGCTTGATTTGCCTGCCTCCTTGCGATTACATCCTGTCTTTCATGTGTCTTTATTGAAGCCTGTCACCCCTGGTACTGTTGTTCCTGTGCAGCCACCCCGTTTTGCTTGATGATGGTCCCGAATATGAGGTTGCATATATTGTTGACTCCTGTAGAGTGTGTTGTCGGTTGCAGTACCTGATTCACTGGAAGGGCTACAGGATTGATGAACGGTCGTGGGAACCAGCTTATAATGTGCATGCACCCCGTTTACTTTGCTTGACCCATCGCCGATATCTCCACAAACCCAAGCCTGGTGGGGGGGATTTTGGGTGGGTGTACTGGCAGGCTCTGTGGTGCGAAGGCCTATAACGGCACTGGCGCTCGTACACGGAGCAGAGAGCCCCGTCCGCCATTCCCTGTCGGCGGCCGGGGGTGGCGCCAAAGAAATATTTAAGGACGTGATCACGCTGGAAATGCGCTTCGTGTTCCAGTTCCGATCCCGCCTGGCCTCCAACCGTCCGCCGCATTTCCTGTCCATACTTAACTGCTTCTATCCTGGACCTCCGATCTTTGTGTTGGTCGTTTGCCTGCTTTCGGTCTCCGGAAGGGCTCTTCCGCTTCCTGGGCCCTCGGGGGTTTTCCTTCAGAGCTTGCTGCTCTTCTTTGATGTTGCTACATAGTTGCTAGCCAGATTCAGTGGTGTTAACCCTTGGCAGTCTGGTCCTGTAAGACATAGGAAACAGCATAGGGTTTTAAAGCATCAAAATCTTTGTTTTAGTTTTTTGAATTTCAAAACTTTATTTTGGAACAGTACTTATCTGATGGTTCTGCGTTCCCTTGAGCATTTCTGGTGATTCTTTTTGTTTTCCAGTCACTATAAAAGAAAGGAAGAGATATTGGCATTATAAAGGAGTCCATATCTTCATTATATTGTTTGTTTTTACTTTATTGTATGTCCCCGTACCTCCTCCTGCGAAGAGAAATGAGTTTTTTGGTTTTTCCCTGCGTTTAGGAGTACGGATGTATTTTTGTCTTACTTGGGGTCTTCCATACCTATGGTGATTTTAACCTAGGTTAGTGCTCGCTATTTTGACTTCTTGGGTTCATATGTTAACTGCTGCAGTCCTATTACTTAATTGACCCTTGTCCGTCCTTCTAGGTAGCGGGGCATTCTGGCGTCCCTAGGAGCTGTCTCTTCGCGCAAGTTAGCTTCTTCCATACAAGGTATCCCTTAAGAATAGTGGGGTATTTAGATAGCTTGCTTGTGTGAATATTTAGTACTCACCTTGTGCTTTCTCTTTTAGGAGACTCTCCCTCGGAAGATCCAGCGGACAACTACCCCTACTTCCTTTCTTGTTTTGTTTCCCTTCTTCACCACCTTCCCTCGTTTGCTTTGACTAAGTTGGGCAAAGGAGGTGGGTGAGGGAAGTTGGGGTCTAGCCTCGTGTTCATCCATGCCATCCCTGCAGTAAACCCAGGTGAGCTCTCACACCATTTGGTCGGACTCCCATTGACTTCAACAGGAGCCTCTGTTCCGACCGATAACACAGGCTTCCATTGAAGAAAGGGTTGGTTGCAGAAAACCGTGCACCCTGTGGCGGGCACCCCATCGTGCCTGCTACACTGTGCATGGTTGCAAAGAGGGGTCCCATGGGTACCCTCACGGGCCCAAACTAGAGGCCTCCGGGGAAAGGGGTGCTTGGTATGGGCCCCCAAAAGTCAGCTTCCAACAGCCGTTTCGTGTCGGACAAACCGAGTCAGAAAGGCTGTCTGAATCCAACATCTTAATGCGCAGTTTGGAAACACTGTCCATAGAGCTGTCCGATTCGGCTCCGACCGACTCGGAGTCTCCAAATGCCGGTCCTAACCAAATCAGACAGACCGAACGGTTACCTACCATCATAATTGGTCAGTCGGAAATGTTTCCAAGTCGGTCGGAAACATGGGTTCCGACTCGGATTGGGAAAATCCGAATGCCGTTCTGAGCCTTTTCCGACCGACATCGTAATGAGGCCCTTAATACAGAACTATTTTTTAACACACAACTTATTAAAAATGAAAATCCATTTTAACATTTTAAAAAAGCAAAACAAATATAATACACTTAATCGTACAAAAACATATTTATCAATTTTGTTTTAAAATAAATAATTATATACATTTTCAATAAATACTTACAATATACAGTTTATAATGTATATATATTAATTGCCACTTTTGTTAATTAACTAAAAATATGTATAAAATGTAAGTTAAATACACCATTTGTTCAATTTTGTAATAAAAACAATCATCTTAAAAACGAATACCTAACCAACATGTATATCAATAAAAATTACATCAAATTTAAATATACACATTTTCAAAATCTACCCATCCTTATTCCCTAAAAACCCATATTGGTGACACGCTATTGGGCATCACAATATTTTTTTATGTGATATTTTGTCCACACACCATTATGACACTAAGGCCCTGATTCTGAGTTCCATGGTACAGGAGCAATGTTGCCATCCTTTAAAGTCATCCCAGTACTGTGCAATTACAAGTACAACCACTTGATATGTGGAATGTCAAGTTGGGACTGAAAACCACACAGAATTCGCAATGATTGGGGTTTTTCTGCATACATCTACCGTGTGGTCTGAGCAGGTAGTAAATTCATAGGCAGGCTGTAATGGGTTAAGGGATAATGAAGGGGGTGGGGGAATTGGAGGAGGGAAGGGGAGGTATCTATCTAACAGGGCATGCTCCACAGTAAAATACAATGTGGAATGAAGCGTGGCTGCTACTGCAGCCAAAGCCTCATGCGATTTTACCAGCCATGATTACCAATCGAAAAATCCATTTTCCAGTAAATCTGGGTTTGGAAAAAACTTACAATTCATAACTAGGCAGAGCGAAATTGATGCATAAAAACACGCATTTATTTCAGACCCTAACAGGAGAACCCTCCCTAAGCACAGTTGCATGGAGATAAAAATCTGGCAGGAGTTAGCTAACCTGAGTTGCTAGTAGTTGGTGTTTTGGGGCCTGATTTAGAGTAAGATGGACAATGTACGCCATCAGAAATGTGATGGCTATCGTATCCACAAGTCCATTACATTTGAAGGCACTTATAATACGGTGGATGGGATATCTGTTACGTGTGTGACGAAGTAACCCATCCGCTGAACTCTAAATCAGGCCCTTGATCTTTAGTGGAACCTGCACCCTGCAAGTGGCTAGATAATTGCCTGAAAGGTGTGACATTTCCAGGTACGCAGAATCAGAGGCTAAATGAAAGACAGACTGGCATAGGTGGGGTGAGAACTAGCTGGTGTGAATGCTGATACCATGCCCTGTAAGCTGGAATAGCCAAAGGATAACACTCAGATCAATGTGAGACCAAATAACACTCACTATTATTGAAAAACTTGCTGCTCTCCTTATCTTTCAGATAACAGTGATGACTATAATGAATTAAAATCAGGGGTGGGTGCAGCTCACATAATTTGCTGCAGGTAGTGCAATAAAGCAAAGATACAGCAAATTGATGCAATTATAGACATTTTCTTAGCACAAAATGCCCCCTCGTGTCCACAATGGAAAAGAACACGAACAGCAGCAGCCAGCATCCGCTTGCTAAATTTGTTGTTCCTGTGCTGCTGCAGACAGATTTGTGACATCATTTTCAATAATTTCACGTCAAAATGAGTAACACAAAATTACCGAAATTACTCAGATTACTCTGGTTTAGTTAAAAGTTTGCCCTGGCCTAATTGAAATATGTGAATTAGGGCAATTGTGATATAATATAACAATTGTGAAACATACATCTCGAAGTTCAACAATCATGGGGCATATCAACAAGGGCTTTTTCTCTGCTTTTTTGGCTTTAAAAGCCAAAAAAGCAGAGATAAAACTAGCGCCCTATCAACAACAGGGTGCTAACATGCAAATTTGCATGTTAGCACCCTTTTACTCTACGCTTCCCCTTGCATCTCTAATGAGATGCAAAGGGGGCGTTCCAGAGTAAAATAATAGGAGAAATGTCGCTAAGCGACATTTCTCCTATTATCAAGAATATCGCTAACCCTGTTAGAGACAAAAAAAGCAGCGCTAACCGCGGTTAACGCTGCTTTTTTACGTCTGGTATTTTTCTGCCTTAGCCATGATATCCTATGGAAGGAGGATATCATGGCTAAGTTTGTCTGTCCCTATCAACAAGCTAACGTGAGATTATCGCTGGGTTTCCAGCGATAATCTCACGTTAGCCACTTAGCGTGAGGATTTTTATCGCTATTGAGATGAGCGTTGCTAATAGCACGCTATCTCAGCGATAAAAATCAACGCTAGCCGGCGATAATTATCCTAGCGCTAAGTGCGCTTAGCGATAATTATCGCCGGTTGTTGTTGATATGCGAATGAGAGAAAGGGCCGACAGTGTGCACCCGGGGGTGACAGGGCACACCAGGTAGATATTCATGCTAGTTAACGGAGTGTGTCCACAGCACGTTTTTGGACTTACATGTTGCTGGTGGATATGCACTGGAGAAATGTTTCTGCACAGACTATTATTTGCACAGGTACTGAAGCATTATGCTGTATGAATATTTAATTGTTTTCAAATTACACTCCTACACTTCTGTGATGAGCCACAAACTAAAGAGGATACATATTAGAAGGTGAATTGAAGCAGAAAGTGAGAACCAAACAAATAACTAAAATAGCCATAATCGGTTGGGACATGAGAATTCGGGTTATTGAAATCTGACATTATGCTGTAACAGATGAACTTCGTAACTTGGAAATATAACTGAGCTTTGAGTAAATCCATCCTTTTACCTTGAATCTTCCAAGCACCACATACATGTGCTCAGCTGGGAAAAAGAAAAATCTTTTACTCTAAGGCTGGTGTTCGTGACACTTTGGTAAAGCAACAGTAACTGTGCATAAAAGATGTTCTCAGTTACACAAATGTCTAAAAAGATGAGGGGGCATATCAACAAGGGGTGGCGATGATAATGTCGCCGCTTTAGAGCCCGTTTTCGGGTGAAAAGTGGCGATAATATTATCGCATTATCAACAAGGACACGCTAGTGCGTGTTTCCTTGCAATAGCGTCCCTTGTCAGCGCGCCTCCCATCGCATTGCTAATCAGATGCAAAGGAGGCATGCCTGACAAGACTACCTTGGGAAAATATCGGTAACCCAGCTTCGTCATATTGACGAGGGTTAGCGATATTTAAAGTCACGTTAAATATGCCTTAACGCAGGAATTTAACGTCTATTAAATTCCTGACTAAGGCATACCTAACATGGGGGGCGGATTGTGTGGCTAAGACCACAGGCCCTATCATCTAGGATATCACCGTTTTCCACCATGGAAAACGGTGATAACCACACTATCTCTGGAATTTTTATCGCCTCGATGATGCGCGTTGTTGATAATAATGCGCTAACGGGGCGATAAATTCCAGAGATAGCCGGCGATAAATATGTATGCGCTAA
Organism: Triturus cristatus; assembly: GCF_964204655.1. Classification (NCBI taxonomy): domain Eukaryota; kingdom Metazoa; phylum Chordata; class Amphibia; order Caudata; family Salamandridae; genus Triturus; species Triturus cristatus. The sequence goes on along the minus strand of NC_140591.1, from coordinate 136,361,091 downwards.
GCGCGCTCTGCGATATTTATTGCCGGTCCTTGATAATATGCCCCACGGTAACTTATAAACTCACATTTCATCCACCAGGCTGCACAAACCTGGTTTTAAAATGCTTAACATGGATTAAGTCTGTTAGATAGAGACTACAAAGCTTTACATTTTCAGCATGTGGATACTCCATTGTGATAAAGTCAAAACAAGATTAGATATTGATTGTCTAAATCAATTACCATGGTTTTGAAAGTCAGAAACGTTACCTCATTTTTTATTAGAATTATTCATATCACTGGCTTGCCTCCTGGTCGTCACACTTAACATTAGCCTTTCACATCCACTCTTCCTAGCAGTTGAGGAAATCAGCTGCAGACTTCTAAGTGCAGTGTAAAGAATGAATGCACACTCCTTTCTTCTTTCTTCTTTTTTTAATAGGTTTCCCAGCAATACACTGCTTGACTCTCCTCCCCAGAGCCAGCCTTCAAGATACTGACCACTTGTTTAGAATCTCCCTCATCCACGTTCTACATTCCAATACATGAAACTCTACAGTTAATACACTTATTAACTAATGCATTTATAATGCATATCCACAATGCTCCATATGAAAACACAATGAATACATTTTATATCTAAAATATATATATATATATATACATAAAAATATGCATACATATATAACCACTTAGTATACTCCCAATGTATTGAATCTGAAAAGAACTCAAGAATGAAGAAAATAACTTAAAATGATAAAACAATACCCTTGTTCTTTAATAATATGACATGGATCACACACACCCATTACCACTGACCATAAACAAAGGTCTGTTTACTTTACACACATTTTCAAAACTCCAAGTAGTGCCATTACACAGAACAACCACGTTGGTTTCACTTCTCTTACTTTCTGTGGTTCAGTAAATCTGCTTCTCCCTTACACACAATTCCACCCTTCCTTATCACCACCCAATTTCCTTCCCTTAACCATTGTCTCTTCACATTCTGTGTCAAATCGTAGTATCTCTTAGTTTTATCTTGAAGACCAGAGACTCTTTCCTTGATACCCTTACGGTCAATCAAGACATCATTTGCGTTATTCAACCATACAGGACATTCTTTCCTCCCTGGCTCTCTTCCCTTCAGAGAAACAAAGGGTGACACTCCAGTCACCGAATGTGGTGTCGTCCTGTGTGCCCACACAATTTTCCTCAATTCTTTCTTCCACAGAAGCTGGTTAACTAATGAAAGTTGAATGTTTTCTATAACCATCCTGTTAACCTTTTTTACCAATCCATTAGCGTGTGGCCTAAACAAAGCGGTACAAAAGGGGGTGGTGATGGACGGAGCATCAGAACCAATCAAACACTCACACCCAGTCAACAGATCTGGGTTTGATCCATCACCGTTCTTTAGCCCACTCTGCCGCCCCAGTTCAGACATCGCCATATGCAAATCAGTCTGACCCTGTGCCTCTTGGGAACAGTCCAGACCGAACTGCCAAGCCATGCCTTCCCTGGACCGGAAACAAGCTTCCTAGGACCGGTTTCTGGCATTTCAGCCATCTTCAGCCAGGCTTGCTTGAATCCAGTGGCAAAGTGAGCAAGGGACTCACGTGTGAGCATACCCTGCCAACTTATGGCGAACAAAGCGGTACAAAAGGGGGTGGTGATGGACGGAGCATCAGAATCAATCAAACACTCACACCCAGTTAACAGATCTGGGTTTGATCCATCACCGTTCTTTAGCCCACTCTGCCACCCCAGTTCAGACATGGCCATATGCAAATCAGTATGACCCTGTGCCTCTTGGGAACAGTCCAGCCCGAACTACCAAGCCATGCCTTCCCTGGACCGGAAACAAGCTTCCTAGGACCGGTTTCTGGCATTTCAGCCGTCTTCAGCCAGGCTTGCTTGAATCCAGTGGCAAAGTGAGCAAGGGACTCAACGTCTGAGCATACCCTGCCAACTTATGGCGAACAAAGCGGTACAAAAGGGGGTGGTGATGGACGGAGCATCAGAATTAATCAAACACTCACACCCAGTCAACAGATCTGGGTTTGATCCATCAATGTTCTTTAGCCCACTCTGCCACCCCAGTTCAGACATGGCCATATGCAAATCAGTCTGACCCTGTGCCTCATGGTAACAGTCCAGCACCGAACTCCCAAGCCATGCCTTTCCTGGACCGGAAACAAGCTTCCTAGGACTGGTTTCTGGCATTTCAGCCGTCTTTAGCCAGGCTTGCTTGAATACAGTGGCAATGTGAGCAAGGGACTCAACGTCTGAGCATACCCTGCCAACTTATGGCGAACAAAGCGGTACAAAAGGGGGTGGTGATAGACGGAGCATCAGAATCAATCAAACACTCACACCCAGTCATCAGATCTGGGTTTGATCCATCACCGTTCTTTAGCCCACTCTGCCACCCCAGTTCAGACATGGCCATATGCAAATCAGTCTGACCCTATGCCTCATGGGAACAGTCCAGCCCGAACTGCCAAGCCATGCCTTCCCTGGACCATAAACAAGCTTCCTAGGACAGGTTTCTGGCATTTCAGCTGTCTTCAGCCAGGCTTCCTTGAATCCAGTGGCAAAGTGAGCAAGGGACTCACATCTGAGCATACCCTGTAAACTTATGGCGAACAAAGTGGTACAAAAGGGGGGGTGATGGACAGAGCATCAGAACCAATCAAACACTCACACCCAGTCAACAGATCTGGGTTTGATCCATCACCGTTCTTTAGCCCACTCTGCCACCCCAGTTCAGACACGGCCATATGCAAATCAGTCGGACCCTGTGCATCTTGGGAACAGTCCAGCCCGAACTGCCACGCCATGCCTTTCCTGGACTGGAAACAAGCTACCTAGGACCGGTTTCTGGCATTTCAGCCGTCTTCAGCCAGGCTTGCTTGAATCCAGTGGCAAAGTGAGCAAGGGACTCACGTCTGAGCATACCCTGCCAACTTATGGCGAACAAAGCGGTACAAAAGGAGGTGGTGATGGACGGAGCATCAGAATCAATTAAACACTCACACCCAGTCCACAGATCCGGGTTTGATCCATCACTGTTCTTTAGCCCACTCTGCCACCCCAGTTCAGACATGGCCATATGCAAATCAGTCTGACCCTGTGCCTCATGGGAACAGTCCAGCCCGAACTGCCAAGCCATGCCTTCCCTGGACCGGAAACAAGCTTCCTAGGACCAGTTTCTGGCATTTCAGCCATCTTCAGCCAGGCTTGCTTGAATCCAGTGGCAAAGTGAACAAGGGACTCAACGTCTGAGCATACCCTGCCAACTTATGGCAAACAAAGCTGTACAAAACGGGGTGGTGATGGACGGAGCATCAGAATCAATCAAACACTTCCACCCAGCCGGACTGTTCCCATGAGGCATAGGGGAAATAATCTGATTTCTTCTCATCACCTTACCAACAACCACACATAACCCATCTCTCAGTTTGAAATATTCCTTCAGGTACCTGTTCAACACATCCTCCTCGAACCAACCTTGAACCACTCTACTTCCAACTTCTGTCAACACCAAGCCCCCTTCCATTGCTAACCTCCATTCATCAGATCCCAAAGCCATTCCATTATCCTCACAATCCACAAGCACCACAGTCTCCCTGTGTTCCCCTGCAGTCACAGGCAACCTGGATAGACAATCCGCGATAAAATGTTTACAACCTTTGACGTACTACACCTCAAAATTGTATCCTAGAACGAATAACATCCACCTTGAAATCTGTGGCGTAACGTTCCCCTCTGAATCCTCTACCTCGTTTAAATAGATACATGAGTGGTTTATGGTCTGTTTTGATTTTAAAGGGAATACCCCACACAAAAAACCTAAAATGCTTGATCCCCTACCGACAAGCTAGGGATTCCCTCTCAATCACTGAACAAGAAACTTCTGCCCCTCACAACCTCCTAGATGCAAACCCAATTACACGCTCCTCATCATTCACGCTCTGCATCAAAACCGCTCCCGATCCAATACCACCAGCATCTGTAGCAATGTACGTCCTTCCTGATGTTTCAAATTGCCCCAATGTGGGTGCCAGTGCTCTACTTTCTGTCATCTTTTCAAAGGACCACTTACAATCCTCACTCCACACACACACCACATTCTTTGCCACGATTACTCTCAATGGTTCCAAAATTTCTGCAAAATTCTTGACATACTTGGAACAATATTCAGCAAGTCCAAGAAAAGACCTCAGCTCATTTTTGTTTGTTGGGTCCGGTGTATTTTCAACAGTTCTCACAATACTCTCTTTGGGCCTTACCCCTTTTTCATTCAACACATGACCCAAATATGTCACTTTCTTCTTCCTTAACTGACATTTTACTCTCTTTATCGTCAAGCCATGTTTTTCCAACCTTATCACCACCTCATCAAACACTACATCGTGATCCCTTTCATCTGTCCCCATTATGAGTATGTCATCCTTTAAGCACATGATTCGACTAATGTCTCCAAATATGTTTTTCATGACCCTCTGAAAAACAGCAGATGCTGACACTAAACCAAATGGCATCCTTTTATACCGGAATGCCCTCAAAGGTGTCACAAAAGATGTTAAATGTTGAGATCCTTCCTACAAATTCACATGGTGATATGCAGAAGACATGTGCAAAACACTAAAGATGGATTCACCCACCCCCCATAACTGCAATAGTCTCTGAAATATTGGGAAGAGGTTGTCTGTCTCACCATATGCTCTTATTTAGTTCTCGTAAATCCACACATAGCTGACTTTTTCCCCCTTCTTTCGGAACTACCACCACAGGAGCCAACCATTCAGATGCTTCATTAGGTTAGATTATGCCTCTGATCCAGTAACTTATCCAGTTCCTTATGCAAAGGTTATCTCATTATATTTGGCACATTTCTCACCTTGTGCACAATAGGCCAAGCACCCTTCTTCAGTATTATTTTGTGAGAAAATCCTTTCAATAATCCCAATTTGTCGGTAAATACTTTAGGATATTTTGACATTATAAAACTTTCTTCAACATTTATGCCTTCTACAATCCCTGTAGGTTCCACCACCATTAAGGGTTCCTTAGAATTGGGGTTTATTATAATATTCAAATCTTTTTGATGACGCCAGCCTAATAAATCTGGGCCAAAATTGGCCACATACACCCATCCATACACACCCTCAGATCTAAACCTGAGAGTCATCCACATCAACCCTAATATTTTGATCTTTGTACCTGCATAACCCACTGCTTTAATATCAGACTCATCTAATAACATATTGTCACCAATACCGATTCTCCCTAGAGACTTTTTAGAAATTAGCATGTGTAGGCACCCAGAGTCTGCTAAAACCGTTAGCAGTTTGTCATCAATGGAAATCCCACAGTGTGGTTTCTCTAATTTGCCCACACTCTCCAACTTCATTTTCATGCCTTTTTCCTTTCTGTCCTTCTCTCCTCCCATTTGATTGACACTTTCTTCCCCATCTATAGAAAGAATAGTATCATGAACATTTTCACATATGTCATCGACACCTTGTCCTATTCCTTATATTTTCTTATTACTCACACTCATTACACAAAATTTAGCAAAATGCCTTCTTATCCTACAATTTCTACAAATCACATTTCTGGCAGCACTTCTCATACAGGACGATATGTGGCCTGGAGCCCCACCACAGAAGCACTTTATTTCTCTGGAACCCTCCTCATAACATTTTGCACCATCATTAAAACTACTCCAAGTCCGCTTCTAAACAACAGTTCTTTTGTTCAAGACATTTTCTTGTTTTTCTTGTACCTTTAACCTTGCTTTATTTTCGTTCAAGACTTCACCGACCACTTTATGCCGAGCATGATCGACATCCTCCATCTCTTTTATCCATTATGCTGTGTGTTCCATGCATTTAGCAATCTGTCTTGTCTCCTCTAGGTTATTCTCCTTCATTCAAAGTTTTTCCTTTATGTTTTTACTTTTTGTGCACCTCACTATCTGTTAATTGCTCACATTTACAGAATATCGCTAATCCCCTCAAAGAAGCTACATACGATGCAATATCCTCGTCCATTCGCTGCGGTCTGGAAAAGAACTTATGAAGTTCAAGAACTACATTGGTTTTTGGTGTAAATTGCAAGTCCAACATATGTAGTGACATTTCGTACATGTTACATGGCTGACCATCCCCCATACCCAAAGACAACTCAGGAAGTTCCTCATACAATCTCCCACCTCCTACACCTAGATGATGTAACAAAACTACCTGTCTTTGCAATGGCCCATACTTATCCCTAGGCCTGGGCAAAAATTTTGTTCCGTTTGCGGAAATTGCGATAATTTGACATTTTCGCGTTCCGCGGAGAGCACGAAAATATCGAAATTTCCGCTTTCCGCAGCTTGGCGATAATTTGTTTCTTGCTCGCGCTGTAAAATAATACATTCTCGCGCGCGCGCGATCGCCTTTCCTGAATCCCTGCGTTCGCCGACAAGTTTTCTTGATCCGGTCGCGTTCTCCATGGGATGTTGGATTATTTTTAGCCATTTGCGCTGTCTCGCGACAGTTCGCGCCCGCAGTGACGTCATGCGTCGCGCGATCACGTCTTTCTTCTCGCGATGATGCACCGCGAGACAACTCAAAACAAGTTGGCAGCGCCCGCGAGCAACCACATGGGTAAGTTGGCGACCCGCAACCATGCAGAAAATCTCGCGAACATGCGGGAAAAAAAATTCCGCATCTTCGCGATATTTCCGCTTGTTTGCGATAATTTTAAACATTTTCGCGATAATTTGCGAAAGTGGATTTCGCAAATTCCGCCCACCCCTACTTATCTCCACCACTAGCCAGAATATATGTTAAAAATATTTTTTTCCATTGTGTCCATGGCACAGGAGGATCACCTGTAGTAGACAAAAACGGTGGTGGTGATGCCATTGCCTGATCCGCCATATCCTGCAACAAATCTTAAGTGATAATCTAAAATAAAAATTCAACACAATTAAATAATACAAGAAACTAAAAAAAATAACTAAAATAATAATATAAGATAACAACCCCCAAGAAGTTCTTAATACTCCAATTACTGGTGCTTTCTAGCTTTAGTATGCAAAGATGGAGCTAACGTTCATTCCTTTAATAGCAACAAGGAATCTGAAGGGTCTTTCCTCTATTTTCAAGGAAGTCCCAGAAGGCAATAGAAATCTCTTGGGGTCGAATGGAAGCATATAAAAATGTGTGCCGTACTCACTGTCAATCCAGGCAAGTGCTATTATTATATTTATCGGCCGCCGCAACTCGCACACACAAGCTACACTTCATTGGCAGCTGACTTTTGTCCCGGCAGCACACTGCACAGTCTCACGTCGTGCAACGGCAATCCTGGGGCGCTGGAAACCGCTCCTCGTATCCTCCTCCTCCTGCACCCGAATATCAGCCACACACGTCCTTGCGCGACTCCTCGTGCTTTGCCTGTGCTTCTCGTGCGCAGTAACAACTGCCGCCCGCTCCTCATGCTCCGCTTGCCCTGTCACAAGGCCCGTTCCCAAAGGGTCCCAACTGCCACGAAGAATATTTAAAATAAAATGAATAATCGTACCTGGATAAATTCTAATGAGTCAAGATTTCATCCCCACATCGGTTTTCATTTTCTATCGACCACTATTGCCATTCATGGTTCTGTTTTGTGTCTTTAAATCTTGTTCTACTTTTCTCTCTTGCATCCAGGGTTGGGAATACCTTATTGTCTGTCCCCTGCCAGACCAATGCTTGTTGCCATGTAAAGAATGAAGGGACACTCTTTTCTTCTTTCTTCTTTTATTATTAGGTTTCCCAGCAATACACTGCTTGACTCTCCTCCCCAGAGCCAGCCTTCAAGATACCGACCACTTGTTTAGAATTTCCCTCACCCACGTTCTACTTTCCAATACATGAATTTCCACAGGCAGCCAGAAAAAAGACTCAGCAAAGGAAGAGAATCTGGATCCAAGCCTTGTAGGCCTCAACTCCTTGTGAATAGTACACATAATATGATTATTTTAATTGGGGGACTGGAGGCCCTTTATCAGGACGACTGAACCAAACACAGCTTGGAAGTTACCATTGATGGCGTCTTGAAGGTGAATATTTTATTTCATCCTTTGTGGGAGAAACTGGGCAGGATTTTAGAGATTTTGAAGAGTGGGAGAGATGACCTGAGGTTGTAGGGAATGCCACTTTGACATAGCTTTACAAGAAAGCATATTCCTGAAATCGGAACTGGGGGCCTCATTTGTGTGTTTTGTGAAGCATGGCAGTGCAGCAGGCCTTGCTGCTGCACTGCCCTAAGGCAAAAGAAAATGGCAGGAATGTGCTGCATCTATTAGATGCGGCGCATTCCTGTCCTTTTCCCCTGTGCCAGCACACAATGGGCTGCCATAAGCCAACACAGGTACCTTTGCACCATTGTGCAAGGGTGCCTGCATTACCTGGATGATTATTTTTGTGCAGGAAGGGAAACCTGCTTGCACAAACACAATAACAATACGCTTTTTCCTCTTTCTATGTGTGCTGCATTCTGGGAGAACTAAAGATATTTCTCCTAGTTGTGCCTCCCTTACTCCTCCCTTGGGGAGGCATACGTTTTTGGTGTTGCCTCAGACTTACGATTTCTCATTCATCTGGGGCAGTGTCAAAAAGCTATGGATATTGCTGGGAATGCCCCCAGCAACACCCATGGAATGCCGCTTTCACACAGTTTTCTGCGTGAAAGTGTCACATATTTATAGGGCCATGAAAAGCCACGTAACTTGGCTCTACGTGGCCTTATAAATATACCAGTGGCACATTGCTCCACTGGAACGTCATAAAAGTGACTTTCTGGCGGCACAGTAGTACAGGTAGGGCTTCATAAATGAGGCCCTGGGTCTTATTACTGAAGCTTTTTGGTGGATGAAGCACAGCTATTATAATTTTTTATTTGGTGAGGGCTCTCCACCAGTCATTGGTAGGGGTGGGCATAACTAACGTAATTTGCAGTAAAGTAATTACAAACAATTACAGCAAAATTACTTGAGATTATGCAGAATTATGCCTGTAGTATAGTCAAGCATTTAGCAATATTTTCATAGCACAAAATTCACTCTTGCATCTGAAATTGCCCTGAGAATGTATTTTGCATTAACAAAATAGCGCTAAAAGCAACAGACCACGAACAGCAGCAGCTTGTGTTTGCTAAGATTGTTGTTCCTGTGCTATGATTTTTGTGCCAAAATTCTCATTAATATGTGAAAAGGCAAAAGAGCAACACACTATTACAAAAATTTCTCTGATTACCCCAGTGTGATTCAAATTTTGTCCAGACCTGGCCCTAGGTCCTCGTGGAGAGAGCTTACTGGAGTCAAAGAAGGTTTTCCTACTTGCTGCTTGTAAAATTCCTATCTGACTGATGGAGGCCTGCAGAGAGATTGTGTGTCCAGTTCTGTCTCTGAGATGTCGGTCTACCATGAGAGCTAGTGGCACTAGATATTTGCTGGTACCTCGTCAGGACAGAGGAGTCCAGGTCCTACCTTTGAAGCCTGCTTGCCTCCTGTGGACCTGATCTCCTTCTATGACTGGAGAGCTGTGGCCATCTGGATACAAATCAATGGACCAATTCCCAATGAACATTACAACTGTAGGTCCATGAGGAGCATCACCTCTGTACCTGGCCTTTGGAGAATGTAAGAAATTGGCTTATTGGATGAACAGGGTGAAATCCACACTCAAACAACAACCACGATCCTTGTCAGGGTGAATTACAAAAAGTCACTAAATTAACCCTCTGTTAGTTTGGCATTAAGCAGCCAGTCTTAACTTAAAGGAAACATGCAAAGTATTTTATGCAGCACAGAAACAATAATAAAGTGAAAACACAACACAATAAAAATTCCAAACCAATTTAGAAAAATACATTTTTATAAACTGAGCAGAACATTAATAAACTCCAATCAATAGAACCGGAGTTATGAATTTATTTGTGAAAAATAGTGCAGTTTTCTGGTCACACGAGACTGGGTCACAGTCAAAAGTTAAGCCTAACAGCGATGGAGTGTGGGTCAGATAGGGGAGAACTGAACTATGTCTCCAGACCTTGAAGAAATTTAGGGAAACATTCTTGAGAAGGTTGATTCTCAGGGGGGCAAGGCACCAGGTGGTATCCTGCGAGGAGTCGTCCACAATGGGGAGCACATGGATAAGGTCTTGGTGAAGCCGTTAATGAGGGCAGGAAAACCTCTGAGCGGAAGAAGCTGGATTACCGGGTCAATGAAGGTTTTGTCTTCGATGGGATGCTGGTTGACGTTGAGCCTGGTGAAGGCTTCAACCTTTGGAACGAGGGGCCTCATTTAGGAGGCCCTAGCAACACTTTTGTGCCACCAGAGCATTATTATGTTGACGCTCCGGTGGCGCAAACTGCCACAGCTTGTTTACAAGGCCACGCAAAGCCCTTTATGTGGCTTTTCATGGCCTTGTAAATATGTGCCCCTTTCACGCAGAACACTGCGTGAAAGGAGTGTTCCATAGGTGTTGTTGTGGGTGTTTCCATGCAACACCTATGTGTTGCATGGAGTGGTGCAATGAGGAGAAATACTTTTATTTTTCCTCGTTTTACCTCTTTCTATGCGGGCTGCATTCTGCAGCACAAATAGAAAGAGGAAAATGCCATCCTGCACAAAAACAATCATCCCCACATCGCAGGCACCCTTACAACATAATGCAAGGTTGTCTGCGTTGACGCAGAGTTGCTGCTTGTGCGCCAGCGCAGGGGATAAGGACAAGACTGCACCGTAACTTTGGTGGTATGGCACATTCCTGTCCTTTTCATTTAACACACGGCAGCGCAGCAGGAAGGCCTGCTGCGCTTCCGTGCGTCAAAAGTTTGTAAATGAGACCCTAGAAGTTTTTCTGAAGCTCTGATTCACCCAGCAGGACGATGCTGCAGACTGCAGCCAAAGAGGACTCCACTAGGCCATATAACGTCACCGGGAGGTCCAGCTGAAGAGGATTTGATGTTAGGGAGAGACAACTTAGTGGGAACTACTGCAAAATCAATCCCACCAGCGATGCACCTTCGTTGGATCGGCTTACCAGTAGGTCCTGCTCTCCTGTTGGTTCTCACAGCAGTTTTTGCTGAACAATTTTCTAAGTCTCGGGTTTTGGTTTTTGGTAGGAGGAGACCACTTTAGCACCACACCAAGGGTCTAGTTCCTGGAAGGGGGTTCATCACTTGGGGGCTAGGACTCACTACAGCAGGAACCAGAAGTTGGCTGGTAAGTTGCAGGGTCTCTGGATCTTGCTGTGTCCCTGTAGCTCACAAAGCCATCTAGCCCTTGGAGTCACTCTGGAGGCCCTAGGATCAAGGGGCAGATCCGATCTTTCTTCCTCTGGCAGCAGGGCAGTAGGGTAGACCTCTGTCTAAGTCTTCCACAGGTTCAGAAGTGATCTGAAAAGTGGTTCTGTGGGTCCAATGTTCATACTTGGTGCCAGCCCTTGTTTTACCCCCACAACTGGGTCTGGAACGTTCTTCCCTTCCCCTGTCAAGGCTCCAAACTGAGTAGGATGACAAACGGCTTGTGTTAGGTTCCTGTGTGTGGGCTTAAGATAAAGCCTTTTGAAGTATGAATGGAGCGGGTGCAGCTCTGCCCCCAGCCATTCTGACAGGATGGCCTATCCTGCCCTTCTAGTAACAACAAACATAAATGTCAGCATAATCAGCATTAAAGTTCATAGACCTAAATGGGATATGGTCAGACTGCTTCAGGGTAATCTTTCTTTGAATCAATTTACTACACTCCTGAGGGCTTATCACCCTCAACCCTCCGGTGTAAGCTGACACGTTTCAACCTTCTCCGGGGGCCACTTTAATTTGAAGAACCTCCTCAGCTTCCAACAAGGGGTGCCCCGGTACACTTGGGCACGGGGTACGAGTCGTACGGACCCACACCCCACCCGCGCATGTATGCGCTGTACCCCAGCACCCGCGTATGTACGCGCCGGACCCCCCACCTCAGCACACGTGCCTGTACGTGCCATTCCCCAGCACCCGCATATGTACGGGTCGTACCCCCCCACCCCAGCACCCGCGCATGTACACGCCATACCCCCCACCCCCGCGTATGTACACGCCGTACCCCCCCAGCACCCGCGCATGTACACGCCGTACCCCCCACCCCAGCACCCGCGCATGGTCATGCCGTACCCCCCCACCCCAGCACACGCACATGTAAGCGCCGTACCCCCCACCCCATCCCCGTACTCGGACGCACCGTACCCCAACACCGTACCCAGCATCCCCCCATGTACGCGCCGTACCCCAGTACACGCGTATGTAAGTGCCGTACCCCCCACCCCAGCCTCGTACTCGGACGCACCGTACCCCAACACCGTAACCCAGCATCCCCCATGCACGCGCCGTACCCCAGCACACGCGTATGTAAGCGCCGTACCACCCCACCACAGCACCTGCGTATGTATGCCCCGTACACCCCACCCCAGCCCCATACTTGGACGCACTGTACCCCAACACCGTACCCCAGCATCGCGTATGTACGAGCCGTACAACACCATTGCACATATGAACACTGAACAACAACATAGCCATGGACGCACCTTACCTATGCGAAAAAGACTCATACTGAACCAGGACACTGTAAAACAGCACAAGGACCATCAATTCAACTCGCACAACACCACAAAACACGTCTACAGGCCAAAAAAAGACTGACCTGGCACATCCAAACAGTCAAACAGAGGGCCAAAATCACAACCACCTCTTATAACACACCCACTAAAATTTCAAACACAGCCACACCCACAAATGAACCAATAAAAAGGGCCCACAAACACAAACCATGAGCCTTTGCAACAGACTCACTGCTGACAGACATCACATACAAACAACTGCACCCATACACCTTAACTCACACACCTTCACACAACCTCCTTCACACAGACCCCCTCTACACATACACACACACCTACACATTCACACCCACACACCCACAACCATCCACACCCACACCCCACACCATGCCCACAGACAAGAATCCAAAGTTCACAACGGAGGAGCTGGACATCCTTGTCAACGAAATCATCAGAGTCGAGCCACAGCTGTTTGGAACATTGGTCAGACAGACCAGCATATCCCAAAAAACTAGCCTGTGGCAGAGGATCGTCGATCGGGTGAATGCTGTTGCGCCCATCAGAAGGACCAGGAATTAATGTCAAGCCAGGTGGTACGATCTGCGCAGGGCAGTCAAGCGCAAAATGAACGAGGAATACGCCCAGAGTAACATCACAGGAGGTGGGCTGCCCCGCAGACCGGTACATTACTATCCCTGGGAGGAGAAGGTGATGGCCCTGCTTCCGCCGGTGGGAGTACACGGAGTCGAAGGAGTCCGAGAGCCTGGCGAGTACACAAACAACTCACGTAACATGGGGGGAATGGCATCCACACCCCAACTACAACAAATGCACTCACCTACCCCCAAGCCCTCACCTGACACAACCACACTCTAAACAATGCTCAGGCCACTAACATGAGTATGCCCCATTTACAAAGCAAGGCCATGCCATGTCCCAGCCTACACAAACCACAAACCCAAGACAGGATGTCCGGGATGCTGGGAGGGTGGGGATCACTAAACATATAGTACAACTCAGAAACAGACACCAATGCCCTCAGCCCATATGGCCCAGGAACATACCCATGCACCATGCGCAATGCACAGGGACTGCCAAAGTACTAACAAGGTAGCTGACACTTGGCCCTGCTGTAGGCAGCACAAGGCCCTCCTGTGACAACTGCAAATTCTAACATGAACACAACCAGCTCCGATAACTAGGACAGGAACTCACACTCACTGACATGGCAGCATGCACCATGGGGAGAAAGATACATCACCTGGGAGACCAACAGCAAAATCACACTACACCCACCAGCAGGCACCGTCAATCAATCAACAATCAATCTGGGTACTTGTAAGGCGCGCTACTTACCTGTGAGGGTCTCAAGGCGCTGAGGGGGGGGGGGGGGGGGGTTACAATACTGCTCGAAGACACAGGTCTTGAGGAGACATCAGAAGGCAAGTAGGTCTTGGGTCAGTCGTAGGTGGGTTGGGAGGGTGTTCAAGTGCCTTGCGGCGAGGTAGGAGAAGGATCTGCTGCAGGCGGGCGTACGTTGGATGCGGGGGACAGCTGCGAGGGCGAGGATGCCAGAGCGGAGCTTGCGGGTGGGGGTGTAGAAGCTGAGTCTGATGTGCAGGTAGGCATGTCCATGGGTGTGGAGTGCCTTGTGTGCGTGGCTGAGGAGCCTACAGGTGATCCTCTTGTCGATGTGGACCCAGTGCAGGTCTCTCAGGACGGGGGTGATGTGGCTGTGGCGGGGGGCATTGACGATCACTTGTGCCGAGGCGTTGCAGAAGCGTAGTATCCGCCGTTGGTGTGTGGATGGGAGTCCTGCGTAGAGTGCAGTGGCGTAGTCCAGTCAGCTGCTGACGAGGGCCTGTGTCACTGTTCTACTTGTTTAAGTCGGGATCCACCAGTAGATCCGGCGGAGCGTGCGTAGGGTGTCGTAGCAGGAAGAGGAGACGCCGTTGACCTGCTTGGACATGGAGAGGGAGGATGCGAGGATCAATCCTAGGTTGCGTGCATGTTTGGTGGGTGTCGGTGATTTCCCCAGAGTGATTGGCCACCAGGAGTCGTCCCAGGCTGAGTGTGTGGTTCCCAGGATGAGGACCTCCGTCTTGTCCGAGTTCAGTGTCAGATGGCCACTCCGCATCCAGTCGTCTATGGCCCTCAGACCCTCGTGGATGTGTGTCTTGGCAGTGTCAGGGTCCTTGGTGAGGGAGAGGATGCGCTGGGTGTCGTCAGTGTAGGAGATGTCTCAGAGGTTGTGGTGGCGGGCCACTTGTGTGAGGGGGGCCATGTGGATGTTGAACAGCGTCGGGCTGAGTGATGATCACTCACCCCTCACACAAGCACACACCCCTGCGGCAGCCAAGGGAGTCACACACTCTCACAATGGACATGTGACACAACAAGATCAAGCCTCAGCCAAAAAAGCATCCAAGGCCAAATGCGACATGTCAAAGACCCTGGATAACCTTTCAATCAGTCCCCTGCAACATACCCATCCACAAGTGAACATTGATGTGAATGCTAGGCACATACAACTACCTGGAGGAACTGTGGCAACCTGAACATGTATGAAACATGGATGTCGCATGAAAATGCATTAACATTGTCTCCCTCTCACACACAGGGCAACGTCATGGATCTCCCCCCAACACTGGGGGGGAACAATCACAGGCCCAGGCTCGGCAGGAAGATGATCCCACCGGCAGCGACGACTCTCAGCACTGTGTGGATGACCCCAACCAACCTGGACCCTCTGGTGCCCCTGCCCCTGCAGCACCGGCATCAGGTACAACTGTGCCAACCACCACCCCCATTCTTGCCACATCCCAGGAGACACCCAGGAGCCCTGCCCGCACAGAACAACTGAGCCAGTCTGACCTGGAGGGACAAGGTTCTCCGGCTACCCAGGAGGAGGCAGACAACCCTGTAAATGCCATCCCTCAGGGGTCCGGTAGACCCGATGTGCCCACAACGGCAGGCCAGGCTCGTGTGGGCATGGGTGGTGGGAGTGGAGGCAGGCGGAGGCGCGAACCTGACCAGCCAGCTGAGGGAACCGGTATGTTACACATACGCCACATCTTGGAGACATACCGGCGTGACACCAGGGGCATCAGACAGGTAGTGGGGACCCTCAACGAGATTAAGAACTAGCAGGCCGAGCAACACGCCAGTCAACAACAACACCAAGGACGGATGGAGGCAAGACTGGCTGAGCTCCTGGCGGTGCAAACGGACATAAGCCGTTCACTCCGTTGGATCGCCGACAACATGGGCAACCCTCCCTGTGCCACCAGGCGAAGATCAGCACCAGCCACAGGGAGGGAGGAGGAGGAGGATTCATCCAACGGAGCGTCCCAAGCATCGTCAAGGCCTGCATCTGAGGGTCCCCCGAGGAAGGTGGGTCGTCCACGGAAAAGACCGTGAGAGGCAGCGGACCATCCACATCTCCCAGGTCACCTGGCCTGGCACCTGGCTCTCTTGTGCAACAGCAGCACCTCATCCAATGACATTCTCTGCCACATGGACTTGCTGGTCACAGTCTGACCAATGATGACCAACACTGTGGTCTGGACTCTGATGACTCCAACTGTCAAGGATACCATCTCCCCCTGTGAACTTTGGATTCCATGCACACTGTATAGCACCTATTTGTCCACACTAAACAGGCCCCCCACCGAGAATAAATCTCTTTTTCTACAATTACATGTTGCATTCATTTTGCATGAGTACACAACCTACATGTGGGGAAATGTCAAACTATGCATGAGTGTTGAACTAACTCCAGCCATCCATACCCTGGAATCTGAGTCTGGGACAGGACACACATGGGTCACAATGTATCATACTATACAGACATGGAGCACAATACTCACCCGTGATGGCTACAAGATGCTGAGGGGGGGCATGCATTACTGTGCAGACAGACCAATTTGGAAGAGTATCTTGAAGGCGTAAAGGTCATAGCTCATGTGGATGTTGCCGGGGAGAGAGTAGCAGGTATGTCTTGCCAGGTGGGAGAACTATGTCCAGCATGCTGGAGTACGGTGGATGTGAAGAATGGTGGCCAGGGCAAGGTTGGATGCACGGAGTTGGCACAACGGTGTCTCGGATGACAGACGACCAAGGTTTGTGTGGGGTCTGGGGTTGTGTCCTGCCTCCTGAGTGTGGGTGAGGAGTCTGAAGGTCATCATGCAGCACACAGTGATACATTGCAGCTATCTCTGGTGGACGGTGATGTGGCTGGGGCGCATGATGTTGAAGCTGAGGTGTGAACATGCAGCCTGGATGTGGACTAGTTTCCCGGGTGTTAGGATGTACTTGCTCCGTAGAGGGCGGGGCAGTAGTTGACACGGCTGGTTTTGTTCTCCTGGGGCATGGTCTGTCTTTCCCTGGAGTGGATCTATCTGTGGATCATGTGCATCATGCAGAGGGTGTTGCACCCTGAGGTACAGATGCTGGTGATTAGCATGGTAAATGTGAGTGACAATTCCATGATGCACATCATCTTGTGTGCGTGGCCACTGGGTGCATGTGCAGGGCTCTTGCGGGTGGGACACAAGCAGTTGATCCACCTGTAAGGGGACAATCCTCAGATGATTACCTCAGTCCTGTACAAGTTCAGCCTCAGGTGGCTGATGTTCAGCCATCCATCAATGGATCTCATGCCTTCTTTAATGTTGGAACTGCCAATGGCTGCGTCTTTGGTGAGGGTGAGGATCACCTGGCTGTCAATGGCATACGAGCTGATGAAGAGGTGCTGTGTGCATGTGATGCCGGTGAGGGGGATGTGGACACATTGAGGATTGACACTCTGAGATGATACCTGGGCCATGTGCCCGATTATGCCACTATACTACATGCTGAAGGCATGAGTCCCACTCCCATGGCCTTGCTGGTGTACGGAGCCGGTGGGGATTAGGAGGGACATTACCTGGTTGCTGTGACAGGACCTGGAAGACGGGGCAGCGCTGTGTAGGCAGTTGGAGTTGCACAATCATCATGCAAATGTGTTGTGTGTGTGTCTAGGGTATGGCTGAGAGCAGGCGGTAGCTCCTTGGATGGACAATGCTTGGAGGGTGGCTGCAACATCAGACTGTAGTGTTATGTGGGTCATGTGAGGACATGAGGTTCGTGCAATGTGCACGTTGCATGTGCTTAAGGTCCAGCCTATGGCACAGTGTTTGCGCAACAGTGGCACATACAAGCTGATGCCAGACAAATGCATGGGTGGAGGGAGGAAGGGAGGAGCATCTTTGAGGTGTGTGTGTTGCCGAATCTGTAAACTCTCAGTGCCCTCGCTGCAGGGGCTGCATCAGCAGGCGGCATGACATGGAAACTATGCCACTAGTTGCACACAAAGACAAGGATGTCAGAAAGGACTACTGCAACAGGCGTATGTAAAGGAGGAGTGTCCGGTTCCCCATGGCACACCCAGAGACAAAGGATGCACAATCCCCTAAGATGACTGACACCGGATCATTAAACTGAAGGACGAGCTGCGCACAGGATACACACCCTCAGCAGGTGTTGACGGTCTGTTGTGGCAACCAACATGCTCAAATACATTCACAACCATGGACATCATGCACAATGGATATTCTAATCCCTGAAGAACTGCATGCATGTTGCTAAACTACACATAGACTCATATGCCCAATCTTTGACAACTATGCCAGAGATGCCACATGCAAAGTGGCAAGAGACCAGCATTGTATCTGGGGATGCCCAGTGCACTACAGAAAAACACTATCCAGTGTGAGTCCAACACATTCATAAACATTAGGTAACAATATATTTCTCATGAAACACATTTCAATATTGTGAGTCCAAAGATATTCTCTGTATCAAGCAGAATCAAATCGGAGCCATATGTTGATTGCACGACAATTCTTCTTTATTATCGAAGAATAACGATGTTCATGGTTGCTGTGGCGTAAAAACAGCATTAACACATGTTCAAAATGTGTTGGACTCACACTGGATAGTGTTTTTCTGTACTGCACTGGGCATCCCCAGATACACTTCTGGGTCTCATTTGTACTGTTGTATTCAGTGGTTCGCAGAGCCACTTAACCTGGTGCACACACGATTGTATTAGCTTATTTACTAGTCAAAGTTTTGTGTATTGTTTGTAAATTGATTCTTTTTGAGTGCATCACAGCTGTTTTTTCCTCTTAGTTATTCAATTGTTCTGCCCCACAGCTACAGTTGCACCACGCATTCAAGTGTTTCATTGTTTTGTAATCATGTCGTTTGACGACATTGCACACTTGACCGAAAACAGAGCACATATAAAAGCATATTCTGCTGCTGAAGCAGCAGATATCTATGGTCTCATTAAAGAGGTCAGGACTTTCGATTTAAATTCTGGTCCTATTCAACAACAAATTCGACAGTTAGAGCATCTTATGCGCAGAGAGATCAACCAGCGTCTGCATGCCACCACATTAATTCAATACCACAAAGCAAGTCGTATACCCAGGGGATTACGTCTTGCTATCAAGCCTATGCTATTCAAGATGAATAAAAAGTTTATGGACAGGTGGTACGCAATCTTGAACAAATGTTCCCTCGATTTGATCTTACTCATAGTTGAAGAACTTTCACAAGTACTCAGTGGTTTAGAAACTGATATTAAAGAATTACAAGCAAATCTTGTGTCACGTATGGAAACTGAAGCATGGTCCAGTACTCTCATGGACATTAATTTGAAATTAGATGCATACGCCAAAGAGATTCATGAGTGCAAAGTAAGGAAATTCCGTCGTGACACAATCGATTATAAACTGGATGAAGTTTACTCTTGGGCGGAAGTTTACGCTCAGAGACGGACCTGGCAGAAACCAGCCACCACCTCTTCCGAAGAAAGTATAGCTTCAACCAGTGATACCCAGTTATCCCGGCCACCTGTATCCTCGATTGTTCCACCACCATCGAGTGATCCTCACCCCTCAGTTCCCAGTACGTCTAAGGTCTCTTTTTTGGCCACCAGCCCAGCCTCAAATCAACCACCCACGCAGCCATCCACAGAATCAGCCAAACCGGTAGAGGCCACCGATTCAGCAAAACCGGGACAGGTCGCCGCACAAAGAAACACTAGTTGTTAATATTTCCTCGAAGACATTGACTGATAAGCAGGTTGCAGTATTGGACAAAGGCTGTTCATTCGTACCCACCTTTCAGTCCAGAAGCTTAGACTCCCTGGTTGCTCTACACAAGTTCACCAGAAAATTACGTTTGAGATATTTTTTTTCAACTATTGAGACCGAATCTCACTCAAACATTGATGTAGAATACCTTGAATTTAAGCCACATAGCACCTTCTTATCTCCCATCACACATAAGGCTATTGACCTATTTGAAACTTTGGTTAAACAAGATATATCAAAGTTTCCATCTGGGCCTTCGGGTACTTCTAATTTATCCAAAAGTGAGAGTTTTGCCTTGAAATCTTTGCAATCTCAAGACTCTTTACATTTCACTAAAGCCGATAAAGGTGGTGCATTAGTGGTCATGGATCGCAGTAAATATGAGCTTAAGATTGATCAGATGCTACAAGATCGGTCAACGTACTTGCCACTAGATTCAGATCCCACGGATGAATTTTCAAGCACTTTGGATTCTATTCTGTCACATGCAGTCAAAATGCAATGGATAACTACCAAAACCAGAGAGTATTTATTCACTCGATTTCCACGAAGACCGAGTTCATATATGCTCCCAAAAATTCATAAAAATGTTAATGACCCCCCCTTGAGGCCCATTGTCTCGGGGTGTGGTTCTATCCACGACCCTCTTGGCCATTATCTTGACACTTTTCTTCAACCCATAGTTCAAAGTTGCCCGTCATATGTGCAAGATACGACTCATCTATTGACTATTCTTCAGGACACTAACATTCCTGAGACTGAACAACTCTGGTTATGTACAATAGATGTTGTGTCCTTGTACACATCAATCCCCCATATGGACGGCATTGAAGCCATTGAATGGGCCTTATTGCGTCAAGATGATGTCAGAGCCAATAAAATTTTTCTTGTTGAAATTTTGAATTTTTGTCTGTTTCACAGCTACTTTCAGTGGAAGGGTAATTTTTTCTTACAATCCAATGGTACATCGATGGGTTTTTCTGGGGCCCCCAGTTACGCGAATATTTTTATGTTTAAGTTTGAAACTGAACACATCTTAGCTGATAATGCATGGACCTCAAGTCTTATTGTATACCGCCGATACATCGACGATATACTTATTATTTGGAATGGGTCACGTAGCAGCCTTGAAACTCAGATTCTGTCACTTAATCACATAAATCCTCGCATCCAATTTACACATTTGATTGAACCCTCCAGCATAGCATTTCTGGATATACAAATTACTCTGTCTGGCTCTTCCATCCAGACCACAGTCTTTACCAAATCCACAGACCGTAACAACTCATTGTTGTTCCAAAGTTTTCATCCATGGCCCCTAAAACGCCACCTCCCTTACTCACAGTTCCTCAGGATTAAACGCATTACTTCCGATCCAGTGGTCGGCATGCAGGTAATTGAAGCTTCCAAAAACAAGTTTTTAGACAGGGGATATCCCTCACACATTGTAGATCAGGCAGCTATAAGGGCCTCATCCCTCAATCGCGAAGACCTACTGCAACAGAAAACATCGCTCATTGACAAAAAGAGAGAGGTTTTTGTTTCCACTTACTCCACTGATTCCCAGTTGTTGAAAAAAAGCATATTGCAGAGATGGGATTTACTCAATTGTGAGCCTGATTTTCAAGGTTTATTTGTTGATGTCCCACTGTTCGCTTACAAAAGATCTTTGAATTTAAAAGAAATTTTGAACAAGTCCTGTAACAAAACCAAACTGGTTAACAAGGGCATGTCCAAATGCATGAATTGCTCCCACTGTAACAATGTAATGGTAGGTAAGAGTCTACCTCATCCTCGCACTGGGAAGAAGATTAATCTGCATTTCAACGCGAACTGTAATAGTCATCATGTAGTTTACATCATCAAATGCCCTTGCGATTTATGCTATGTTGGAAAAACTGAACGTGCCCTACGCACCAGAATTACCGAACATAAGAGTCGGATTCGAACCAAGACCATCAGTTCTCCGCTCGCACAACATTGGGCAGCAGCTAAACATACCATAGCTCAGCTTAGATTTGGGGTTCTTGAAATTATTGAGGCTTTACCGGGAAGAAATATGTCGAAAATGTTATCACAACGTGAGACTCACTGGATATGGTTTTTGCAAACACTTTCCCCGTTGGGGTTGAATGATAAATTTGAATTATCATGTTTCTTATAGCATTCTAAGTACATTGTAATCATTATGTTTCACTTAGGATCTCTCTGCCTGGTACTCTATTCTGAACTTTTTTAACCATTGTATACATATTTCATTTTGTGGTTTTTCTGCCATGTTAATTAAGTTTAATGTCGTGCAACGATACTGTTTTGCTCTCACACAGATGGTATTGATCACCTTTTACTGGTTTTCATGTCTTTATTCACACACGTTTCATTACAAGATGCACTTTCCATCATGGCCACCATTGTTTTTCACGTAGTCCTCTTTTCACTCTGGTGATTCTTTCCTAGACGCGCATGCTTCTTATTATGCTAGCTACTCCCCTCCCATTTGCGAGAGTTGGCGCAGTGGGTCTAGAGACGTCCGTTTCATTTTCATGGTGTTAGAAAGGATAGACGGACCGGGAGGGTCGGCCGGGGTCAGGAGGAGAGGTCTCCGGGGAGAGCCGTCTCCAGCGATCGTACAGACAAGTAACTTCCCCCCCACAGACAGATACCACACACGGATAAGGTTCAGTGTTCTTTATAAGCACTTCTTAAGGTACGGTTGAATGGTACAAGGAGGTCTGGACTCAGGGGTCCCCTCGATTCAAGTCTCTCAAAGCAGGGTAAGGCTTAGCGGGACAGTCTGTCTACCAGTCAGGTAGTTTGGATGAGATGATGATTAGCTCACAATCCTCGAGCTTAGTTGGTACGGGCCGCGGCAGCGCCAGCAGGTCCCGGAAAGATGGTCGATGTACGGTCTGCGGCAGCGCCAGCAGGTCCCGGTGAGGATGGTCGTTACAACGGGCCGCGGCAGCGCCAGCAGGTCCCGACGAGGATGGATGTTGTAGAAGGCCGCGGCAGCGCCAGCAGGCAGGACGATGGTTCACAAGAGCGGGCTACGGCAGCGCCAGTAGTCCGTCAAGGCTGAGTTCTCTCGGTGTCTCTCGACTCCAGGATACAACTGCCTTCCTGCTCCGGAGTTGCCCCAGTTATAGGGCAGGCGCCCTTTGATGTCCGGACCCTCGCACTTGGAGGTCGGAGGGCCCGGGATGAAGGTGTCCAGACACCCAGCAGGGGGTTGGAGCCAGCGCCTGGGGGAGCTGGGAGCGATCGGCACCTGGCGGGGGAAGAGCTCTTGACATTTCGTCCTCCCATTGACCTGCCAAGTGGTCCGCTCACCCCCCGGGTGGATGGTGGTGCCGGGATGTCGGGGCCGGCCAGGCCCGGGGTTAGGGTCGGGGCGAGGCCACGCGGCCTCGTGGTGCAGGGCCCAAGATGGCGGCTTGAACCGGCCGGGGGAGCCGGTGGGGCTGGGCCCCGTGATGAGTAGAGGTCCGAGGGCAGAAGATCCGTCGGGAGACCGGGTACAGGTGCTTTTCGTGGATTATGCATGGTGGGCCGGAGCTCGGGCCCTGTCGTGCGGGGAGGGAGCAAGCCCTTCGTGTGGCCTGTCCAACACATGGGTAAGCGGTTTGACGGTTTTTCTTTGTGCATTTTTTTGACTACTTATAGCTCATAGTTCATTGTTCTTGGCTTACCCATTTCCATGGCGTGGTTTCATATTTTGCAGCAACTTTTTGAATTCTTCTTCTTTGGGCCACTGTCGCGCTCAGTAATTCATTACGTGGTAAGACTTCAGCATGTTATTTGGTGATGGTCATTTTTTGTTAATACTATGTGTCTGCTCACTTCAATCTTCATTCATTGATTAGGTTTTATAACCCGTCAGACGTTTGTCCGGTATTCATGTCACCCGACATTTATTCGCTGACCGTTCATTGATTCCCCTGATGAAGGGCTTTGCTTTATCAGCCCGAAATGCAGTGGGAAACTCACACAGTGAGACGGTTATTTTGAACATGTGTTAATGCTATTTTACGCCACAGCAACCATGAACATCGTTATTCTTCGATAATAAAGAAGAATTGTCGTGCAATCAACATATGGCTCCGATTTGATTCTGCTTGATACAGAGAATATCTTTGGACTCACAATATTGAAATGTGTTTCATGAGAAATATATTGTTACCTAATGTTTATGAATGTGTTGGACTCACACTGGATAGTGTTTTTCTGTAGTGCACTGGGCATCCCCAGATACACTTCTGGGTCTCATTTGTACTGTTGTATTCAGTGGTTCGCAGAGCCACTTAACCTGGTGCACACATGATTGTATTAGCTTATTTACTAGTCAAAGTTTTGTGTATTGTTTGTAAATTGATTCTTTTTGAGTGCATCACAGCTGTTTTTTCCTCTTAGAGACCAGCATTGACAGAGATGAGGCACCTTGGAGGGTGAGGTACACCTTTATTACTCAGGTTCACACCTAGGGAAATGCATCAATAGGAACAGACTCACAGGTCATTTGGCAGAACATGTGGGACCTACACTGGACACCCCCTTCACAACACAGATGCTGTAAATCCATTGACCTGGCACACAAGTGAAGTGTGTGAGCCAAACACCCCCTGCTGCACACGGAGGGGCTTCAATTCCCCATTTATCCTCTAATGGGGATGTCCCACACTATGTCCACCCGTAGCATCCTGTATGTTTCAGAGGGAAGTTGTACACACATTGATGCCTTCATCAGAATCCACTGTCCCATCACAGATGACTGCTACGAAGGGTGACTATCAATACATGGGAGTCATGCAACATGTCATGTGCCCCATGGTGAGTCAACATGTATGTATAGTGACACAACATGCACAGGAGCAGTGCCCACACATTACAAAACCTACCAACACCAAAATGCCGTGCAGCAATCCTTAACCAAATAGACTTTTCACCATGTCCGTGCATGGGACGCTGATTCAGTACACGTTGCAATACTCATGAGGAATAGCGGGAGCCCAACGATGACTCGAGCAGAAAGCATGCCAAACAACCTGGGGATGACAGACACACAAGAAGTCAGGGAAGAGATTGTCATCCGCATGCATGGTAATTTACTCTACAGGAATAAGTCTGTCACCATGCTATATTACAATTGAGTGTCTAAGCTAAAATGTGTGGAAGGACATCAACACTCGAGTGACACATCTGAACACACATCTAAGTCACTTAGCATACAGTCAGCTGGACACACACATTGCAACACATGCCACACAAGGCTCCAGCCGTGCACACTCAGACCCATGGACTCACCATTATGAGAAGAAGTTGCGTATGAGCTGACTCCGCATGTCGTCCTCCTCTTCCTCCTCACTTGCCTCGTGACCAAGCCCTTCATCCTCCACGGGTGGATGTTCCTGCTCATCCGGATCCAGGATGAGTGGCACAGCCTTCTCCACTGCCATGTTGTGCAGCATGCAGCACACGAGGAAGATCTTGTAGGCCTTCACCGGTGCATATGGGAGGGACCCGCCTGTCTTGTGAAGGCACCGGAATCTGCTCTTTAGGAGGCCAAACGTCCTCTCAATCACTCACCTGGTCTGCCCATGTGCGTTGTTGTAACGGTGATCTGCAGCTGTTCTGGGGTTGCGGAGGGGTGTCATCAGCCATGGCATGTTAAGATAGCCAGAGTCCCCTACATGGAAACATTATGTAAAGAAGTGGGTCAGGAGATGCCGTAAGATACTAAAATAGCGCAAAACAGAGGACAAACAGAGTATACCCACTAACAAGACATGCTCGTTCGTTGTGCAGCCCCAGCATCATTTCTGGCACCCTGCTACGCCTCATGATGTAGGCATTGTGTGCTGACCATGGAAAACGTGCACAGACATGGGAAATCAACATGTTAGCAAGACACACCACAAGGGCATTTATAGAGTGGTAATGTTTACGGTTGCGATAGGCCACCTCCTGTGCCTGTGGTGGTACCAAAGCCACATGTGTCCCATCAATAGACCCTATGACATGGGGCATCCCTCCCAGGGCATAGAACTCACCCTTGACACCTGTCAACTGCTCACGAGTTGGAAAATGGATGAATTCATCCAGGTGCTCCAACATGGCTTCCAAAAAATCATGCAGGACACGGCTGAACATGGTCTGTGACATGCCACCCACATCAGCTATGGTGAATTGAAACGTACCGGTGGCAAAAAAATGTAGGGCTGCCATCACCTTCATCTTGGGGGTCAGCGCAGTAGGATACCTGTGTCGCGGTTGGAGGTGTTGTTCAAGCTTTGCGGTCAAGTTCTCAATCAACTGTTGCGAGAAGCGGTAACGTCTTATGCAGTCACGTTCCCTCATTGCAGCCAAGTCTGGCATTGGTCGGGGGAGAGGCGGTGCCCTGCAGATAAGTGGAAGGATGAACGAAGAGTGAGTACCTAACAACATCAATGTCAATGAACTGAGCACATGCTCAACTGCTACTACACATCTGCTAAATACAGGTCAGGTCTGTGCTATACATCCAGGACACGTATGCCAGCCAGGTGATACTCCTACGACAAGCCAGCTACACCCGTTGATAGTCACGTTCTACATGACATGGCCCAAAACTAGCTGTGGGCCAGTGTAAGTGAACAGCCAGAGACATCACAGGAGTGACATACATCCACATATCTACATTTGAAGGATGTCATCTCACACAGACTGCTGGCGTCAATCTAGTCGCACAGGTCACATGTCATTGGAAATGTACAGATCATACACATAATGATGAAGGGGTACACGTGAAAATCGAAAACACAGACATGGATACGCCGCAGATATGTCCTCATGTCATAAAATCATCTTTGAAGCATCCAGACACACGTAACGTGTGAATCCACATGTGGCATGGTGTGCGTATATGTGTGCCATGCCCCTCACTTGTTGGATGCAGCAACAGCAGATGCAGTTAACGGAACAACACCAGCAAGCTCATGGGAACACATGACACACACAGCATATGTTCACATCGAGGCACACTGTTACTTAGATGTCAGGTGTTAGTGTCCCTGTCCCTGACAGCAGGGGACAATTGCGGGTGTTGGTGACTGTGCCATACCAGTGATGCAGTGCTTGACACGTTTGTACTACATGCACACATGTGCATTGTGGGAAGGGGAAGTATGCCACATACTGCCCCATCACACATGACATGTGTACACAGGTCATCACACATCTATTGTGCTAAAACATGAGGAGACATGTGCCACATCACTGCCTGACACACCTAGGCCCTGCACATGTAGGACTGCAATGACTATGACTTGATGTACAGCCGTGCACGAGTCTGACACCTCCATTCCATTTGTGTGCGCCTCCTATCACCTGTGTAAGCTGTGAAGCGTATGTGAAGCGTACCGTACATACGCTCTGAGGGCTTGCGAACGGTCCGTATCATCACATTGTTGTTCCTGCCGGAGTACGGGTGTGTACGGACCATACACACGTACGTGTACGACCAGTGTGTACACGTACGTGTACACACTGGTCGTCCACGTACGTGTACACACTGGTCGTACACGTACGTGTACACACTGGTAGTCCACGTACGTGTACGACCAGTGTGTACACGTACGTGTACACACTGGTCGTACACATACATGGACTACCAGTGTGTACACATACGTGGACTACCAGTGTGTACACGTTGGTGTACACACTGGTCGTACACGTACGTGTACACACTGGTAGTCCACGTACGTGTACACACTGGTCGTACACGTACGTGTACACACTGGTAGTCCACGTACGTGTACGACCAGTGTGTACACGTACGTGTACGACCAGTGTGTACCCGTACGTGGACTACCAGTGTGTACACGTACGTGTACGACCAGTGTGTACACGTACGTGGACTACCAGTGTGTACACATACGTGTACGACCAGTGTGTACACGTAGGTGTACACACTGGTCGTACACGTACGTGTACACACTGGTAGTCTACGTATGTGTACACACTGGTCGTACACGTACGTGGCAAACGCAATGTGCAACTGGTGCGGTAGGAGTATGTGTGAAACGCACCGTACCTGTGTGTGGATAGCTAAATTACATAGGGACACATGAGGGACAAGTATTAGGGCCTAAATGCATGCTGGTTGTCATGGATACCGATTTTCAAGTTCAAATTTTCAATCATGTGGCCTGGAATAGGCAGTTGGCAACTAAATACAATGTTGCAAAGTGGTTGTTGACTTCACATCATGCTCAAATTTTGAACCATGCAAAGGCCCTCACAGGGGTATGTTTAAAGGGATTGGAGGAAACGTAGGATGCAAATGAGACTGACCAATCACTCTGTACTCCTGTAAATGAAACAGCCCAGCAAGGCAGATATAAGTCAGCCAGAACCCATGAGAGGGCACTTGCCTGCACTACCTTACACTAGACACCACTGCTGCTGCTTGTGATTCCTCTGGCACCATGTCAGGGACTGTGGAGAGGGCCCAGCCTTTCAGCCATGAGGAGAATGAGGCATTGCTTGATGTAATCCTCCCACAGTACCCCAGCCTGTATGGCAGACCAGGGGAGCAGGTGAGTGCTGACTCCACTAGCTTTTACTGTGCCCCTTTTTTGTGACTCTCACTTCTGGCATTGTGTCCAGGTGTGACAGACATGCAATGTTGTTTAGCGTGGGTCCCAGGGAGGGGAATGGCTTATGTCTCCCATGCAGAGCATGATGTAGTTCCTGTGTGCACTCCTCACTTGCATTGTGCTTACTGTGACATTCACTGCAGGCGATTCCCTGGCCCCCCGGGTGTGACAGGTGACTGTACCCACAGATGTGTGTGAGTTGAGTGGAGCTGTGGTGAGAGTGTCCAAATGATGTGTACGCCCCCTGGACATTGATGTGTGTGAATGTTCCTTGTCATGTGGGTGAGTGTCTATGTGGAGTGTTGCACCCCAGCTGCATGGAGGAGGCAACAGCTCCACCCATCTGATGTGAGAAGTAAGCCGTGCAGAGTGTCTGACTTGCTAAGCTAGCACCACACCTGTGACACACCACAGGCAAGTAGAACATGTGCAGAGTGAGGTTTGTATCCGCTATTGCCAATGGGAGGTGATTGATCTGTGCCTGTGTGTGTCTGTGTACTCTGCTGAGGTTGCATCAGTGGCCTGGGGCATGTGACTGCTTGGAGGT
Organism: Triturus cristatus; assembly: GCF_964204655.1. Taxonomy (NCBI): domain Eukaryota; kingdom Metazoa; phylum Chordata; class Amphibia; order Caudata; family Salamandridae; genus Triturus; species Triturus cristatus. The sequence continues at coordinate 136,332,144 of NC_140591.1, read as the reverse complement.
GCTGTCCATCAGCCTGGTGTTGCATGTGATGCACAGCGTGTGCCATGATCATGGAGTGTGTTGCACCCCTCATGCCATCTGTGTACTTTCAGTGCCATGTAGTGCATTGGGGCTTCCACATAGGCTAATGTCCCTATGAGAAAGGTGCAATTGGTTGCCAGCATAATATGCCCTGTTCTACATATCAAAGATGTTCAAATGTGTGTCTCTGTGACATGGAGCAGGTGTAGTGATGTTGTCTCACTTTGTCATCCTCACAGGTAACTGCCTACGCCAAGGGGGAGATATGGAAGCAGGCCGTCAGGGCCGTGAGATCTGTGGAGGGTCGCAGTCGGCGCCTCGCCCAGGTGAGTAAACGCTGGCAGGACATCCGGTGCTGGACCCGGAGGCTCGCCCGGTGGCAGCTCAAAGACTCACCTCCACACAAGCACGGCGGGGGCCGACGTCTGACCCAACAGATGAAGCGTGTCCCGGCGGTGGTCTTCCCTGACTTGGATAGGCAGTTACAGGAGTTGCAGTAGCAGGAAGGGGGTAGGTACATGTGTGTTTGTTGTGTGTCACCAGCTTTTGGAAGTGCTCAGTTGCCTGGATACACAGCGAGGGTTAATTTGTGCAGTGCATATCCTGTTCCCGAAAGTTAAACAGTGCTGTTCCTCCTCCCTTCCCCTAAATGACATGTGTTCCCTGGTCTGTGTGTAATCACTATTGCACATGGTCATCTAGGCTGCCAGTTAATCCAAGTGCACATTGCTTTCTGCATCATGTGGGGGGTGGGTCTGAGACATGTGTTGTTGCCTTGCCTGTGCCCTGTCCTGTACAGTCATTTGGGTGTCCATGTTAGTTGGCACTGATGCTGAGTCTCAACATAGGAGTGTGAGTTTTCAAATGAACAGACTTGCAGCATGCATTAACAATGTTGTGGCCTCAGACATGATGTGCATGAGTGGGAGATATGCATAGTGCAGGGACGGTAGCTCAGGTTACAGTCAGATAATTCCAGGACAATGGAGCAGTGTTCCCACTACAGTCCCCTAAGACACCCTTTCTTTGAAATCATGCGTGTCATCCAACACTGTGCCCATTCTCTGTGTGTTCAGCATAGTTTGGCCTCTGTGGCATAGTTCCCTGCCCTCATTTGTATTTATCTGAAGTGTGCTACATGTGCCCATTGTACAGGCTGACCCCATTTTGCTTGTGCATCCTCACACTGGACAGTGCCTGTGTGTCTATGTACAATTCTCTGTTGATGGTTGTTGGTCACAAATATGTGTTGGCAACCTCACGAGGTGATGTGGAGTACATTTAGGAATTCTTGATGCACATTGGAGTAAACCCAGATTAAGAGGTGTCACTTCTTGATCTGTCTCAATCACATTGTCTCAGGTATGGGGGGTTTGTGCGGGCAAGGCCTACATGTCCAAACCTTATGTCTCCTTGCCGGGTCTGACCTGTGTGTGATAATTGTCTGGACAGACACTCAACATGCAGTGACCCAGTCATGTTTTGCTGGGTTTATTGTTTGTACTTTGCAGCATGTGTCAAAAATGGAAATACATGGCTCATGCTCATCCATTTTTGCCACCAGTGTGTGGGCGAGATGCTACGTAGTTTGGTCTGTGTGTGCTGACATCTGTGTGGACATTCTTTCTTGCCATGAGGGTGTCTCCTCAGTGCAGGTGCTCCTTATCCCGACACATTGCAGGCCCATTAGCTAATGCATTGTCCTGTGTTTGGACATGTGTGTCACTCCACATGACAGGCAGTGGGTCTTATGTGTTGGCAACTGTGTCATCATGGTACGGATGGCCATGTGACAGGTGGCATGATTCAAGTTTTCAGTCAATAAGTATTGTACCTTGGCACTCACTACACTTGTCAACATGTCTCCATTTTTCCTATGCTTCTGTTTGCTAGTTGGTTGTGAAGGACAATAATGTGCCTGCATGACAGATGTCTCCCAGGGAAGTGCAAAAAAAAGTACTTTTACACTTTCCGTGGACACGCAGGCACATTTCACTGGAAGGCACAGTTTGATTACTACTTGTTTTCTGAATATACATATCCATGTTCACACAGTGTGTTTGCATGTGTGTAAGTCCTTGGTTGTTGCTGATACGAACTTACGAGTGTCAAGTCATCCAGACCACCGTGGTGCCATGTATATGTACTTACTGATACCCCATTTCTTATTTACAGTGGCTTTTTAGAATTCGGCTGCCAGCTCATACAATGACTGTGTAAATGTATTTTTGTGTGCACATCATTGTGTGACTTCTGTCATACAGGCAGTTGTGTCTTCTGTTCACAAAGTGGCACATTCACACATTCTAAACATGTATATTGGTTAAAGTGTTGTGAGTCCCAAGGGATTGCAATGTTTTTGGCTATGGTTTCCTAAGTACTCACTGGTCTCAGAGTGTGGGGACATCTTCAGTATTGAGGTGTGTTATTTGGCCTGGGGTGCACCAATACTGTTTCGTTCACAGTGAACAAGAGGTGGCATGGATTCATATTCTTGCTGTGCTCAACTGTCCCCAGACACTAGCTTCTCAGTATAATTCGATATCAAGTTATTTGCTGTTGTGTCATGATATCCATTGTTTCCAAGTGTCATGGTGGGTCAACCAACTGGGGAGTGCAGGGTTACATATGTGCGGACTATTCTAGATGTTACTCATGATGAATTACCTGATATGCACTGTGACATTTTTATTGGGACTCATGTGTCTGTTGTATACAGGTGACTGATTTTTTTCTGTCTCTTCACCTTGCCCACAGCATCATCGGAGGACACCGAGGGAGACACCTGCACGGACGTGGAGGAGGGATCCAGCACCGCTGCCCCACTGCTGCGGAGTCTGCGGGAGCAAGTGGCACGGAGGGCGAGGGGAGTCAGGCGGAGGACCTGTCTAGTGACAACACTGACTACGACGCAGACGGGTCCGATGCTGAACTCCTCCAGGGGGCGGAGGCTGCTACGACACCTGGCAGCAGCACTACATCTGTCACCACCCCCTCCATTCCCATCACCGCCCTCCCAGTTGCTCCGGTCCCTTCTGTCCGTGCTAGGCAACACTGTGTCTCCTTCGTGCCAGGCACCGCACCCCCTGCCCCTGTCTCCCCTGCTGCCCTCACTGCAGAGTCTGTGGAAATTCTGCGACAGTTGCAGGTTGGACAGACATCGCTGCTGAATGTCCTCCATTGCCACACCCGAATGATGACACAGATGGTGTCGTACATGGAGGGGATGTCATCAGCGATGTCTGACCAATGGATGTTGCTGAGGTCCATGTACTCTTCACTGACGGCAGCAGTGAGTCTCCTGCAGCGCTTCGTCCCCCCCACCCCTGCACCATCCACACTTCCCACTCCCATACCTGTCCCAAGCACACACAGACATTCACAAGCACGCACCCCACCAGACACAGGCAGCACACAAACATGTAAGGGCAAGCGCACTCCTCCTGGCATGCACACTCAGGGGGATGAGGGCACACCCACTGGGTCTGGGGCACACAGGCATACACGCAGCCACAGTCCCGGGCCGCATGGTGCACTAACCAGTCCCTCCAAAGGCACTTCCTTGGCTCCCCTACCACACATCCAGAGAAAGAGGCCTACTTGGCTGTGCTAGGCCTCAGCCCCTCTGTCTCTCCAGCCCGCAAACGGGAACGGCACTCCACGGGTAGGGGAGTTGATTCCCCCCTGCCCCCCTCTCCCCCAGTAGCGCTGCACCCCATCACTCCGACACCCCCCCTCCTTTGAGGTTGTGTTGTCTTTGGGTGAAGGGGAGACGCTTGACGACCTGGCAGCAGTGTGCAGCGCCGAGTTGACCTCCACCTTTGGCGCTGCCCCACCCCCTGTGGTGGAGGCGTCCGTCCCTGCACCCACCACACCTACCCTTAGACCTCCTGTCCCTGCGGTGCCTGGTCCTTCCCCACATGATGCCCCCCCCCCCAGTCGAGGAACCTGAGGGTTCTAATGTGCAGGCAAGCTAGGGGAGACGCGTGGCCATGTGCCCCCCCCCAAGGACTTCAGATCTGGACTGGCCATGTGCCTTTTTTAATAGTGTTGTTAACTACTTTTTCATTTAATGCTGAATAAAACATTTTCTTTTCAGTTTGAACACATTTGCTTTTCAGGTATTAATGTGGGTGCTGATGGTCCCGGAGTTGGGGTGGTGGTAATGTGTTATGTGTCATGAAAAAGTTGTAGTCTGATGCTAATGGGGTGGACCATGGTATCTGCGTGCCATCACAATGTCTCTGCAAAGTATATTTGGTCGTGTGTGCTATTTGTGTTTGGAGACATTGTCCCAAGGACTGTTCCTTCCTCTGTGGCACCTGACATCTACCCTGCAGGGAGTTGCACTTTTGTTGTGCTGACCTGTGTCTACATTTCCTTTGTTGGTGACGGATCCCTTCAACTATGACCATGCCTGCTTAGCAATGTCTCCGGCTGCATCGTCTGTGCCATCCTTGCTAGTCACTGTACTTGTGTATTGAGTATGCTGTCATGCCTTAATGGCGACAATCAGCCTTTTCCACACTATGCATGTGTGTTATCCCAGCCTAGCACACATTTGGTACTTGTTCTGCAGGGTATTTGAGCACATGACTGACAATTGTGGGTATTGTATCTTTGGGAAGTCCACCCTATTCCTTCCATGAGAGGCAACATCTTGGTGGCTGTCCCGGCACCTGTACATTCCTATCAGTCCTGGGATGTGCGTGGCAGTGTGTGTTCCCTTTGGCTCTCTTAGTGTAGTGGCCATTGACATGAGTATACAGTCTTGTGGCATGATCTCTGTGTGTGTATTGTGCTGCATCCGCCAGGGGTGGGTATGCATGTGTAATTTGTCCTCACACCCACATGTGTTGTGTCATGCAGTGGGGGAAGGACATCCATCCTCATGGGAGTGGGACACTGCTGTCAGTGATGTGTTGTTATGGCGCTATCAACATAGTCGAAAATTAAGGATGCGTACATAGACCCATGGAGTTGTGCTCATCTGATCATGATGTATACACACCCATGACTCTGTCCACTGCTGGGAGTCCTCTGCACCCACCCCTCACATGTCTCTGTCCACTGCTGGGAGTCCTCTGCACCCACCCCTCACATGTCTCTGTCCACTGCTGGGAGACCTCTGCACCCACCCCTCACATGTCTCTGTCCACTGCTGGTATTCCTCTGCACCCACCCCTCACATGTCTCTGTCCACTGCTGCGAGTCCTCTGCACCCACCCCTCACATGTCTCTGTCCACTGCTGGGAGTCCTCTGCACCCACCCCTCACATGTCTCTGTCCACTGCTGGGAGTCCTCTGCACCCACCCCTTACATGTCTCGGTCCACTGCTGGTATTCCTCTGCACCCACCCCTCACATGTCTCTGTCCACTGCTGGTATTCCTCTGCACCCACCCCTCACATGTCTATGTCCACTGCTGGTATTCCTCTGCATCCACCCCTCACATGTCTCTGTCCACTGCTGGGAGTCCTCTGCACCCACCCCTCACATGTCTCTGTCCACTGATGAGAGTCCTCTGCACCCACCCCTCACGTGTCTCTGTCCACTGCTGGGAGTGATAGGCACCCACCCCTCACATGTCTCTGTCCACTGCTGGTATTCCTCTGCACCCATCCCTGACATTTCTCTGTCCACTGCTGGGAGTGATAGGCACCCACCCCCATGTCTCTTTCCACTGCTGGTATTCCTCTGCACCCACCCCTCACATGTCTCTGTCCATTGCTGGTATTCCTTTACACCCACCCCTCACATGTCTCTGTCCACTGCTGGGAGTCCTCTGCACCCACCCCTCACATGACTCCGTCCACTGCTGGGAGTGATAGGCACCCACCCCTCACATGTCTCTGTCCACTGCTTTGAGTGATAGGCACCCACCCCTCACATGTCTCTTTTCACTGCTGGTATTCCTCTGCACCCACCCCTCACATGTCTCTGTCCACTGCTGGGAGTCCTCTGCACCCACCCCTCACATGTCTCTGTCCACTGGTGGGAGTCCTCTGCACCCACCCCTCACATGTCTCTGTCCACTGCTGGGAGTCCTCTGCACCCACCCCTCACATGTCTCTATCCACTGCTGGGAGTCCTCTGCACCCACCCCTCACATGTCTCTGTCCACTGCTGGGAGTGATAGGAACCCACCCCTCACATTTCTCTGTCCACTGCTGGTATTCCTCTGCACCCACCCCTCACATGTCTCAGTCCACTGGTGGTATTCCTCTGCACCCACCCCTCACATGTCTCTGTCCACTGCTGGGAGTCCTCTGCACCCACCCCTCACATGTCTCTGTCCACTGCTGGGAGTCCTCTGCACCCACCCCTCACATGTCTCTGTCCACTGCTGGGAGACCTCTGCACCCACCCCTCACATGTCTCTGTCCACTGCTGGTATTCCTCTGCACCCACCCCTCACATGTCTCTGTCCACTGCTGCGAGTCCTCTGCACCCACCCCTCACTTGTCTCTGTCCACTGCTGGGAGTCCTCTGCACCCACCCCTGACATGTTTCTGTCCACTGCTGGGAGTCCTCTGCACCTACCCCTCACATGTCTCTGTCCACTGCTGGGAGTGATAGGCACCCACCCCTCATATGTCTGTCCACTGCTGGGAGTGATAGGCACCCACCCCTCATATGTCTCTGTCCACTGCTGGTATTCCTCTGCACCCACCCCTCACATGTCTCTGTCCACTGCTGGGAGTCCTCTGCACCCACCCCTCACATGTCTCTGTCCACTGCTGGGAGTCCTCTGCATCCACCCCTCACATGTCTCTGTCCACTGCTGGGAGTCCTCTGCACCCCCCCTCCACATGTCTCTGTCCACTGCTGGGAGTCCTCTACACCCACCCCTCACATGTCTCTGTCCACTGCTGGGAGTGATAGGCACCCACCCCTCACATGTCTCTGTCCACTGCTGGTATTCCTCTGCACCCACCCCTCACATGTCTCTGTCCACTGCTGGGAGTCCTCTGCACCCACCCCTCACATGTCTCTGTCCACTGCTGGGAGTGATATGCACCCACCCTTCATATGTCTGTCCACTGCTGGGAGTCCTCTGCACCCACCCCTCAAATGTCTCTGTCCACTGCTGGTATTTCTCTGCACCCACCCCTCACATGTCTCTGTCCACTGCTGGGAGTCCTCTGCACCCACCCCTCACATGTCTCGGTCCACTGCTGGGAGTGATAGGCACCTGCCCCCATGTCTCTGTCCACTGCTGGGAGTCCTCTGCACCCACCCCTCACATGTCTCTGGCCACTGCTGGGAGTCCTCTGCACCCACCCCCATATCTCTGTCCACTGCTGGTAGTGATATGCACCCACCCCTCACATGTCTATGTCCACTGCTGGGACTCCTTGGCAGACACCCACCCACCCGCACCCTCGGTGCTGTACACTGCTGTCCTGGCCATGTACACACCCCAATATACTGGTTATATGCTGCACCAGGCCCTAAGCCAACATTCGTGGCGTGTGTACGCCTTGTATCACTAATGTACTGGTGCCCTAGAGGTACGGGTGATGCGGTCTGTACCCCTGCTCTGAGGGTATGGGTACGGCCCGTACCATCATTGTAGGGGTGATGTAGGGGTACGCGTGGTATGGCCCGTACCCACGCACTCAGGGCATGGGTACGGCGCGTACCCCTACATCACCACTCCAATGGTGGTACGGGCTGTACCCACGCACTCAGAGCGTGGGTACGGCCCGTACTACCATTGGAGTGGTGATGTAAGGGTACGCGTGGTACGGGCCGTACCCATGCTCTGAGGGCGTGGTTACGGCCCGTACCACCATTGGAGTGGTGATGTAGGTGTACGCGCCTTACCCACGCCCTCAGAGCGTGGGTACGGCCCGTACCACGCATACCCCTACATCACCACTCCAATGATGGTACGAGCCGTACCCGCGCTCTGAGTGTGTGGGTCTGGCCGTACCACCATTGGAGTGGTGATGTAGGTGTACGCGCCGTACCCATGCCCTCAGAGCGTGGGTACGGCCCGTACCACCATTGGAGTGGTGATGTAGGGGTACGCGTGGTACGGGCCATACCCACGCTCAGAGGGCGTGGGTACGGAGCGTACACCTACATCACCACTCCAATGGTGGTACGGCCCGTACCCACGCACTCAGGGCGTGGGTATGGCGCGTACCCCTACATCACCACTCCAATGGTGGTACGGGCCATACCCGCGCTCTGAGGTCGTGGGTACCGCCCGTACCACCATTGGAGTGGTGATGTAGGGGTACGCGTGGTACGGGCCGTACCCACGCTCTGAGGGCGTGGGTACAGCGCGTACACCTACATCACCACTACAATGGTGGTACGGCCCGTACCCACGCACTCAGGGCATGGGTACGGCACGTACCCCTACATCACCACTCCAATGAGGGTACAGGCCGTACCCACGCCCTCAGAGCGTGGGTACGGCCCGTGCCACGCGTACCCCTACATCACCACTCCAATGGTGGTACGGACCGTAACCACGACCTGAGTGCGTGGGTACGGACCGTACCACCATTGCAGTGGTGATGTAGGGGTACGCGTGGTACAGGCCGTACCCACGCACTGAGGGCGTGGTTACGGCCCATACCACCATTGTAGTGGTGACGGGTACGCGTACGCGGGGATTGGTGGACACGCCCCCGGAAGTGACCAGACCCTGGAGGTAATGTATAGACAGTATATGGTATTTTACAAATTGGGTGGAGGTAATGTTTCCTGCCCCTCGCCCCCCTTTGCCCCTGGGTGTTGTGCTGACCTTCTGCGGCGTGCGCGGAGGTTTCGGTGCACCAGGTCGTAGGCTAGGAATGCAGGGATGACACGTAGGATGGGGTCCATGGCTGTCCGTCGTGTCCCGCAGCTCCTTCTTCGCGTCGTGCTCAATTTCCCAGGAGTTTTTGGCTGCCGTAAAAAATGATCTGTGCGGAGTGACGTAGGCACGAATCGTACTTGCTGGTCCGTAGAACGCTGCCTGACTCCGTCCGGACGTCACGTACGCGATGTCCCGGATCGGAATTGTGAGTATTTTTTCGTCGCACGTCGTTTTTTACGATTCGTACGGAAATGGTATTTCTGTATGAATCGTACTTGCTGGTTTGTAAGGTGCATTTCCCGGGTACGAGGTGAATACGCTCCGTATGACCATTCGTACCCGGGTTTTACCGGATCGGAATCGGCACCTATGTGGTCTATTAAAGCTGAGATCATGGAATGTTCCAAACTCGGCCGCATCCATTTAGTTTGGCATATGTACGTTTGTAAACACATATCGAAGCAAGGCTGTGATCGACTGCTTGGATTGGCCGCTGACTCCAACTTCACTTGTGCTGAGAGGAATTATCTGTTGCTTGTTAGGATCCCTTAGGAAAATGGCAAGAAGGAACTAGCTAATAGAATATCTCTGAAATAAAAAATGTATACACAACAAATAGAATTTGAAAATACACTGATACATTAGGTTGGTTATTACATAACATTAAAATATGTATTACAAACAAAAGTGTGGTACAAGAATTCACAATTAATACTGCTAGGTAGAGCATCTCAAAGTCAGTCAGGCAAGAAGAGCAGGCTAATAAGACAGTATATAAATAAAATAGTATCATTAAGTCAGAGTTTAACTCTAAGTAACAATGCATAAACATAGTAATAAAAGAAACATCAACACATAATTTAATTACAATATCTTACCTATTCCCAAAATGTAATTTAAACATATAAATCATCTAAGATGCGTGATTAGTTCAACTTACAGAATGCAGCACACATAGGGGCTTATTACAAGTCTGGCGGTCCATGGACCAATAGACTTACTGGGGCGCCACTGTGGCGGTCCTATTACCACCATATTAGGACCCTGGCGGTCTGTCTACCCTTGGACCACTGTAACTGGCAGGGATCAGAGATCCCTGGCAGTCGTGCAGCGGTCTTGAGGCCGCAATATATCTGGTGGGGTCGCTGTGGCCCCGCCAAGCATATTAAGAGTTTCCTCACTGCCACACTTTTTATGGCGTTGCGACCGCCATGAAAAGTGTGGCAGTGAGGAAACAAAGGGGGCCCTGCCGGGTCCTCTGGTGCCTCATGCCATGTGGATGCACATGGGGGACACAAATGTGCCCCCCTGTGTGCATGCACACCAGTACCTCCGCGGCATGGACTGCAGCGGTCCATGCCGTGCAGGTACTCCCTTTGCCGTTCCCATTGTACCCTGGGAAACGCCAAAGAACCGCCCCCCAGGCCAGGAGAAAACTCCTGACCTGGAAGGCGGTTCCTACTCGGGTTTGGCGGTGCTCCTGCACCTCCAAACCCATAATAAGGCCCATAGAAAAAAGAAGTAACAAAGATAAATAAAGATCTTTCTCAGCGTTACGCCTCACCCTGGGAGGCATATCTTTTTGGTGCTTTTCCAGGTTTACACGGTCTTGTAAATCAGGGAATGCATAAAAAACCATCCAAGTTGCGTGATAACGCCCAAGCAACACCCATGGAATGCCTACCCATGGCAGAGTAACGCAACACAGCGATTTGAGCTGCACTGAGTATAGATTTTTTGAACCATGCAAAGTGGTTTTGTGTGGCTTCAAACACCTGACTTAAGGTTTGCATCGCTCTTGTACCACGTTGCATGGTGCCAGAGCTACGCAAACCGGGTCATAAATATGGCCCTAAATTTGGCACTTGCTGCTCCATCATGCACATCAGTCTGGTTGACATTCTTGCACATAGAGACCTTTTGTACAATAACCTTCTTACAGTAAAATTCCATAATTATCGTTCTTTGTTTGCCTAAGATGGGCCATGATCAACATCTTACTTTCCTTTAAAATACTTTTCTGTTTACATTTGTAAGCCCTGTCTCTAAACATTACAAGGGTTGTCGAGCGTTTGACTATTATTAAATGTTGGGCAAAATTGGATGTTTTCCCACATGTTAACACTTTGTGACAGAAGGCTGGCCTTCCTGAGTCCTAATTCAGCATGTAGCATTTTAGTGTTCTACCTGTGGGGTACCTAACTTATTTGCGAGCATTTTGGCTCACTGCCTGTAAGGCATCAAAAATCAGAAAACATCATACCACTAGTCTATTCCATCAAGGCAACAGAATTACCTTAGTGCATATTCACAACAATGCACACAATGTTGTGTATCAGAAAATGTTAATACACCATTTTTGGGATTGAAGTGGTAGCAGTTTTTGCCTTTACAAAGCCTTTTCTTTGCTAGTTTATTTCAGGTACCATGATACATAATTTAACAATGAATTGACATAAATGCAGAAAAGGGATCCGAGAAGAATTGTAAGCTTTCCTTTTTTCTGGCCCCAAAATGACATAACCCGCAAGGGCTGGAACTGGCATTCAAAGCTCTCCAGCTCCGGGGATGCCAAGAGTAATTCCTACTCTTGTCAATTTCAAAAGGCATAGTGTGTTCACCTCATGTATAAGCAAGAGGATCAAAACTTTCAATCTACTAATCAGACTTTGTTTCTCATTCTCTGCATTTCATCTATAGAATTCCTCATTTGCTTTCTGTGATTCTGTATTTATACTATGTTTCTGCGACTGATTTATATCAGGTTGGCTTTGAATTTGTAATACATCCATAATCAACCCCATCAATTGACTCTGAGCTTTACTATGTTGCCAAATGGGTTGCCATGTAATTGACAACTTGTAGTTTATCCTAATTTCTTCATGTCTCAGGCACTTATAACCTTCCATTGCAGGAAGACGGAGTCCACATTCTATGTGTTCTCAAATTCAACTTCACTAACTCAGAATGGTGCGAACATTTCACTCTGGAGCTTAACATCAGAAAGTATGGTAGCAGATTTATCCAGTGGCAAACTTATTACATGCTAAATCCACCAACACAGAATGAGAGTATACCTTGGTAGGCCAAGAGCACCTAACTGAGTTCTTTCAAGTGTAAAATTATGATTTGGAGAGAAAGTCAGATTATGGTTCGCTTGAATGTAACAATAATTGTGTGACTTTCAAAGTAAATTAATTAATAATATTTGAGGGCTCCTCAATAAATAGTGCAAAAGATTATGGCTTATTGAAATGAGATGGCTTTGACATTATTTAGACTCGATTATTTGGAGGAGGTTTCCATAGCTCATCATTGCATTTTTATCAAGGGGGAGGGCATTTGAGTTTTTATGTGATACATTTTTATAACAATTATTTCACCAATCAAGATAATTATACTTTCATGTGCTTCTTCAATTCTGTAATGAATAAACCAGAAAATTTGCCTCAAGACAAAACAGATTCTTTCAATTTTAAATGGGGAATTTCTCCTAAGAAAGTATGAGCAAAAATCATAAAGAATTTAGGCAGCACTCTAGTAACCTTAACAAGTGTATATGATACTAATCTGTTTGATACCTAATGTTCACTATAAATAATATTTTTACTTGTCCTCTGCAAGCGGACAAGAGGGTTTGTCTGGCACACAGTTTCTAGATTTTTGCTTTGACCATATTCATATGACTGTATAGCAATTGATTACCTTAATTTTGTGACCTTATCCCAAAGCACACTGAAGCTGCCATAGGTGGAACATATCACTTCACAAAAACCAAATAAATAAATTAAATCCAATATTACATGTCTATATTGTCCCCTTTTATGTCTTTTCAATTGGGACAATTTATCCAAGTTTCTTGTCAGACCTTTGAGATTAATGCATTAATGCTAAGGAGAATGTGATTGTAGAAAGAATTTTCTTGAAAACAAAAAATAAAAAAAGGAAAACCTGCATAAACATTCTACACTTGTTGGACGAGCTAGGTAGGCAATGCATTATGGAAATGTTAGTCTTCAAAAACAGCAATGCATTGGATAACTTTGGCACTATTTGGTCCTTTAAGCTGCAAAAAATTGTTTTTGCAATTGATTGAGTAAATGTGATTTGCAGGACTTCTGCTTTATGTAAATATATCGAAAGAGTAAGTTGGCTTTTCTATTTATATTATTTTGTGTTATATTAGGAACCAAATACACATTTAAAATGTTTCTATTGTGTGAATATTTAAATTCATAAAATATAACACTGAAAAACAATAGAGTGAACATTAGTGTATATTGGATGGATCAGTGGCGTATTGAATTCTTACAGACAGACCATGGATTTAATATGATCCGAATTGATATACGTTTTTTTTTGCAGATTTATATAGAGCGAACTCGACCTGAAGGTATTGGATCTCTTCAAATGAGCACCAGTTACGTTACACACAAGGACACATTCATTTTTTTGGTAGCCACAGGCAGGTAAAGTGATTTGCCCAGAATCACAGGAAGCTGAGCCTCGAACCTGCTTCCACAGCTCCAAGGTCGGCAGCTCTGGCCCTAAGGCCACAACCTCTCCCCAAGTCTCCACCATTAGTGGGGAATTGAAGAGTAGAGACTAAAAGTGAGCTGGCTTAACATTGCAGTGACCCTGACACTAGTACATCTTGGTCCTCTTCTTTTCAGTAGATCTTTCCTTGAGGTGATGTAACAGCATGCCCGACACTGAAGTTCTTTCTCTAAATATGGTGTCATTTTGGTATGTGACACAGATATTTCCCTATGATGGTGTAAGATCACACTTATTTGTTTTTGGGTTCTGAAAAGGAATAATCCTACTCCATCATGGTACTCGTTCCAATATAAGGACAGCGAAGGCCATTACCAATGGGTCTCCAAGTACCACCACATGCCACAGATGTATTTCGCTGTATATTGTCTTACTTGAGACTGGTCATTTTCTACGCAGGCAACATGCAGATCGCTCCTTGTGATGCAGGTCGTTCCCTAAGATTGAGTAGTGTATTTTTTATGTTTGGAGCATATACTTTTTATTATGGTGTAACATATTGTTTTGAGTGCTGCAGATGTCATCCAAGATGGTGTAATACATTATTATTCCTAGGATGAAATTACATATTGTTTTGTATGGGAAACAACCTTTACAACGCAGTCATTACATCGCAACATCCTTTTACATCACATGCCTTTACAACGCAGCAATTACATCGCATGTCACTACAACGCATGTCATTACAATGCATGTCACTACAACGCATACCATTACAATGCATAGGGGGATATTCTCAAGAACGTGAGATAACCATTGCAAAATTAGCTTAACGCAACTCTTCACATCGCAGTCTATCGCGGGAAAATAACGGTGTTAACGTGGCATTCCCAAGAAGGAGGCACCATGAGATAGTCCCACGACAACGCATCCCAAATGACCACGCTAAAATCAACGCGACTTCGCAAAAATGCAAAACACCATCGGGACAAAAGTTGCGATGTCCCAAATCGCGATACAAAAATCAACGACAACCAGCCACAGGCCTGCAATTCCCATGCATCATGCGGGAAAATACACTATAAAAGCAACAAAAAAAAACACACCAAAACCAAATCAAACTGCGTAGCACCATGGATGCACCAGGACCGAGTGCAGAGGACAACCCGAACCCCACAAGCCCCTCGGAGGACCAGCCAGGAACCCTGGGGTCGGGGAAGGGCAAGGAAAAGAGGAAGAGGAAGACGGGCTTCAGTCCACAGGAAGACCGGATCATCGTCACGGAGGTGATAGAACACTACCAACAACTGTTCATCACCTCCACTGCATCATTGGCAACACAAACGGAAATATGGCAGTCCATCATCAACAACGTGAATGCAGTCAGAGTGTTGAGGAGGTCAAGAAGCGCTGGCATGAAGCCAAACCAAGGAGAAACTCGCTGCCAGCAGGAAGGCAGCAAAGGCGACTGGCGGTGGGAGTCCTGCGCCACAGGAGGAGCTGGATGAGCTGGAGGAAATGGTGGCCACAGTCATCAGTGTGGAGACGGTGACAGGAGTTGGGGGTCTGGACACAGCTCGATATGACCTGACCCAACAGCAACAGGGTGAGTAACGACCAGGGACTGGGGGACGGAGGGAGATGGGCACAATGGCACGCATGCACAATGATGTGCAGCACACTGCACACCCACAATGAGTGTGGAACATGTCCCTGATACCCTTGGCACACTGCAGCACACATAGAAACAGCAAGTAGGCCCCCGTCCACAATGTGCACAAATGGGCCCCTCTCCATATTACCAATGTGCCAACCTACCCATGCTCATGTGCTGAATCCAGAAAAGCAGCGGCTCTGTGAGCCACACTGACAATGCAAGTGACACTGCATGACAGATAGCATGGCTGCAGTCACAATACATGCCATGGTGCACAAGACGACTCTGAGGTGGCTGAGTGTGGACCACATCCGTAAAGGAGCAGGTCACACTCTGGCTCATCCACGTGCACCTACAACCCATGACGTCAAAAACACATCTGCAGACAAACAATGCACAATAGTACAAAAACCGTCCAAGAGCACAAATGACCCAAGTCGCAAACATACCAGCACCCGAAAAGCACACAAGTCAAAGGTACACCGACTCAAAGGAATAAGGGGCCGCCAAATCAGAGCTGCAGGGGAGACTCGCCAACAATGCAGCACACACACAGAGCAATCACAGTACATCAACATTGACGACAATGTCATACAAAGTGCACCGGTAACACCACAGGACAGAGAACACAACTGGTGCTGCTCGTGCGTAGTAACTGGCCAATCACATCTGGCATTGTATGACACTGCGAGATCATAATGTATGAGTACAACCTCACATCCGCCATGTAGTCAAAATGTCCACTGTCTCCCATCAAATAGCCAGCTTCACCAAAACAGCCAAAACGTACTGTGATGCAGTCTGAATGTAAACATCTCCAATGCATGGACATACATGGAACACACTGTTAACCTGCATCTCCCCGTTACATTGCAGAGGGACAATCAACACCTCCTACAGAGCAGACCACACATGCCTACAGTGATGATGAAGAGGACACCCTGCAATGGCTCATAGACAGCCTCCGCACACCACCCCCAGGAGCAGGGCAGCCAAGCTGCATCGCGGTGACCCCACACCCTGCACAGACCACACAGCAGGAAGCACACACCACCACGGCTGGCTGTCAGGACCCCCACGACCAACACATGGAATTCCAACGCCGTGTGTTAGGGTACCAGGAGAAGGTGGCTGATCAGCTGCGGGTGGGATTCAACCTCATGGCAGCCAAACTCGATGCCATACGTGGGTGTCTCAGTCCCATCAGGGACCACATACAGTCTCTAACGGACACCCACTGACCGCACCATGCTCACCAACAATACTTGGCTGACCTCGCTGGGGCCATTACTCGGATACAAGAACTGTCTAGTCAGGCAGGCTCCTGCGATGACAGCACAGAGTTGGCACAGATGCGGAGGACAATGGAGACCATGGAGCTGATGCAGGGTGAAAGTAGGGCTGCCATGGCTGAACACCAGCGAGATGTAGCTGGGATCTTCCATATCTTCCAGATCCTCATCTTGCCATTGCAGCCACAGAGCCTGTCCCAAATAACTGCTGTTGGAACTTCGACACACACATCTCCGCCCCCTGTTGTGTCATTGGCACACAGTGATGCAGCCCTATAACCTTCGCACCCTAATGTGTCAGTGCCCCACGGTGATGCAGCCATAACACCACCACACACACGTGACACACAGAAGACATCTCAGAGGAGTAAGATGTGGAGGGTAATGACTATGTGAGGAAGGAGGCAGTAGCATCCATACCCGCCACATGGCCTGTCCCTGCCTGGTTCAGCCCTATGCATAAGTGCACCGGGTAGACGTAGGTCCCGGGCTCACTGTGCCACTGGATTCAAGTTATCCTGGCGAAGGGGGTGAAAACCCCGAAACCGGTCCTAGGATGCTTGTTTCCGGTCCGGGGAGGACCTGGCTTGGCAGTTCGGGCTGGACTGTTCCCATGAGGCACAGGGTCAAGACTGATTTGCATATGGCCAGGTCTAAACTGGGGTGGCATGGTGAGCAAAAGAATGATGGATCTCTTGACTGGGGGAGAATGTTTTGATTCGTTCTGCATTCCGTCCATCAATTGTGTGTCTTCAGCCCTATGCATCATACCCTGGAACAACACTTCCCACTGTCCCCCGAAACACTCTGCAACATTCACCTGGACCCCGACATGCACTGCCAAATCTGCACTGGTACCAATGAAACAGCAATCCAACTGCGGACTGAACTCTTCCTCTTCAGATTAACCTTGCATTCCCCCAAGAACTCTGTTGGCCCACCAATGGACCACCACGTTATGTGGGATTGAACAGGCCATGTACCCCTCCAGCCCCGACACTCCCCAGAATGTGAATAAAACATTCCAAATCACACAGATGTGTCATGTCTATGTTCACTCACCTATACAAGTACGGATGAATGAAGGGACACTGATTGCACAAAAAGATACACTCTGGTAAATGTCATAAATGCGCATGTTTGACCCTGACCCACATGGCCAATTAGATGACTGTGAAGGTGTGAACTAGCTGTGGCCTCATTGTACATGAACAACAATCTCGCAACCCCCCAACATAGCTCCACGTCCATGTGTTATAAAGGGCTGTGTGTAGAAATGTCAAAATCGGTCGCACGCCTGAAGTAGTGTCCCCCAATGCATGTAGCTACAGAACATCTCTTCACATGACCTACTCACACACATCGGTGTGGACACAGTCAGTGTGGACACAGTATGTTTTAATGGATTACATTGATTCACATGGCAAGAAGTTGGACACCATACTCACATTGCTGAAGACACGTAAGAGCACAGGTCTACCAGCAACTATCCCAAACACACTGTCTGGCTCACAGAGGTGGAACAGCCAATAGGGATTCACCACCAATGTACATGCGGCTGTCTGTCCCTCCTGTGTACGGACAATGTTAATTGAGGCACAAGATTTGTCATACTAATCAACACTCATCACAGATGTACACTAGTGAAGTTGCGTAGTCTTTTATTAGCATGTGCGAGTCAGTACGGGCAAGGAATGGGCCACAACAGGCTGTCAAATGCTTAAGACACTTACAGGCAGAATGTGTTGAGGTGTAAGAAATGGGGAGGCAAAAATGAACACATATCCTTACGGATGGCAATGGTCTCAGCCCACCTTGCCTTGCTGGTCGAGTCATGTGATGTTTGGCTTCTGCTCATTGCCCCGTGTCCGGGGACACAACTCACAGCCCATGGGATCTGCATGGAGCTGTACCACCGGACTGCGCCAACTGTGTGCTATGCTGACAGTGAGCAGGTGAAAGAGACCGACAAGGTCACATGTTGTGCTACATTGCCATGTATGTGGTCTCCCTCCAGCAGTATGTCAGATTTAGGAACTTTGCATAACAACGCTGTGCAACTGCGCCCATGGGGCTGCATCACCTTGCACAGGTGTGTGACAACACGCGCAGGTGTACGCAAATGCATTCTGAGTCTGGGCGAATGCAGACATGTCCACTGTTGTCCTGGGATGTGTGACCATTCCTCCACAATGCAACACGGCTTTGGGACCTGTGCTCTGGGTGCCAATCAGTTGTGGCTGCAGGAAGGTAGTTACTCGTCCATGAATGCGAGCGCAGCTTCATAGGCAATCAGTTCCAGAAGTACGTCGTTCCCGAGTTCAAGGAACACGGGGAGAGCCAATCCATTAACTGGTCTGGACAGATGTGCTCCATCCATGACTTTTCACCAATCCGCAACACAGCCCGATGTGGTCACTGCACACGAGGAATTGTGCAATCTCCCATCCACTATTGCCAGCACATACGCCACAGATCAGGGCATCCATGCACGGGTATTCCGGTTGCATTCCTGTTCGTGGGCCAACAGGAGGCGCACACACAAGTCATAATCTGTTGTGTTGGATAGACAGACCTCCATGGGCCACTCGAATGTGCATGATCGACAGTGGAACCAGGGCTGGACGCATGTTACGTATGCAAGTCAGAAACTCAGACGGTAACTAATTCGCAAAACTGCCATTGGCAGAGCTCCCAACAGATGCAGCATTCGTGAACGGTACAGTTCCACGTGACAGGGATTGTGCATGTGCCCGGGATTGTCTGCCATTGCGTTCGTTGGTCTCATACTATCGGCACTCTTCAGACTGGTGGCAGTTCTGTGGACGATATGCCACAACTCGGGCAATGAGTCATATGTGTGTTCAGATTTTGATAGTATGTTTTTTTTTAACCAATATGTTGGGGGCATGCCATACAGGTGTAGCTCGAGCAGAAACAAGTGTGTGTAGGGTGTGGACATGTTGGTTGCAGCGCAGTTCGTGGTGTGGGAGTCGGCGGAGTCTTGTATGGTATCTCACTGAGGGGTGCCGGGCACATTGCAGACCAAGGACGGAGGTTCGCATGTCCTTCCGCCTTGTGTACTGAGACAAAGGAGCTTTCATGCCTAATTTTAGTCTGACTACTGCTTGCATTTCCGAAATATGATGTGGCCTTCGTGCTGAAATTGTTTCCAGGCCTTAGATTTAGGGAGCACCAATTGCGAAACACACGCAACAGTTGGCATGTATGAGCCAAGGGCCTGATTGTCCTTGCGCTCCTTGTTCAGTCTCTCTCTCTCTCTTTCTCTCTCTCTGTCCTTTGATTAGCGCCTGACACACCTTCTTATCTTGGATATTGTCTTACAGGCTGTCACTTCCAGATTGTCCAGGGATGACCCGCCATGACTCTTCCAAATAGTTGTTTGGGCTGAAATTTGATTGTGATATTTTGTTTGGACTTTCAATGGTGGATGATTGATTCTCCTTTTTCTGTACTCACATGATTGTTAGTTGCTGTGATTCGGCGGCATCAGGCGAATGATTTTGTTCATGATTTTGTGACGTTGATGTGAAATCTCTTAGTCCGGGAGGGGTGAGGGGTGGTCCGGGGGCAAGTGGCGGTGGGTGTTGTGGCCCTCTTGTGGGTCCGAGCTGCATGATCAGTGGCTCCATGGCATCTGTTGGTCTTCAGGTGTGGCTCTGGGCTCCCTTTTCTGGTGCCGGCTGTAGTCTGACTTTGGACCAGGTCAGAGCAGGTGTTAATGTCCTGCTGCTAACGCGCCTTATCGCGTGTTTTGTGTTCTTATCGCCGATCTGGCTGGTCGTTAAGAATGTTGAGGTGTGGTGTTATCGTGGATTGTTGCTCTGGAACGTCTACTCTGCATCTCATTAGCGATAGTTGCCGGGGTCACCCGTGGCGATGTTTTTTGAGGATGCTATCGCCGGAAAACTGGCGATATTGGCTGTTAGCACCAGCTGGTGAATGGGGTGAAAAATCTATTGCGACTTAGGCTGCGATAAAGTGCCGATAACTCGGCGATAGGTCCCTGAGAATATGCCCCATAGTTTTTACCCTTACACTATCTAAAATGTACCCTACTGTTGCACTCACTGGTGTGGGAATAGTAATTTTTACCCCTATACTATCCAACACTTACCCTACTGTTGCACTCACTGGAGTGGGAATAGTAATTTTTACCCCTAAACTATCCAACACTTAACTTAAATGTAATGTAATGGTATGCGTTGTTATGGTATAATGCGATGTAATGGAATCCGTTGCAAATGTAGTTTCTAAAAATGCGTTGTGATGGCATGCGATGTAAAAACATGCGCTGTAATGGATTTTGCGATGTAAAAACTGTGTTGTAAATGTTTGCGTTGTATCGTCATGCATCCTTTTGTGCTGCTCCTTTTTTCTCAAAAAGGTGTAATATCACTCTTTGCTATGCCGTTGAGTTTTCCTAAAAATGCTGAAAGGTGCAACTATTGTGGAAACTCACTATTAAAGTACTAAGGGGCATATTATCAAGGATGGCATTAAAAATTATCGCCGGTTTAGCGGCAGAAAAATACCGCTAAAGCGGCGATAATGGGCTTGATAATATGCCCTTGAGAATTCCAATAGAAGTCCATGCTCTGGTGTGAACATGGACTTCTATTGGAATTCTCCAGTGCATATTATCAAGCCCATTATCGCCGCTTTAGCGGCAGTTTCCTGCCGCTAAAGAGGCGATAATTTTAACGCCGTCCTTGATAATATGCCCCTAATTTATTTGAGTTTCATTACAGTGACCTGGAAGGAAGAAGTACAGACCGTAGGTGCTAGGGGTTTTTGTTCCACAAAACTGTGCCAAGTGCTGAGGTTAAATTGCACATTTCTAGAGAACTAGGTAAAAAATTGGTTTGATGATGATGTATAACACCAACATTTTGGAAGTCAAGCATTCTTCAATAGATCTCACGAATTGACAGATTACCAGCAATACAAATCCTTTAATTTTTTCAGCCTATTAATTGCCCCGTTTGATCTCTGAATTAAAGGGCTTTGCAGTAATTAATTCCATCACACATCATTTCGTTAATTGCCTCGAGTTGAAAAGAGGTGAATAACCCCATATATCTGCTCAGTATCAGGCCAATGCAACTATCCTGTTAGTTAGCCTCAACATACCTGACTCCAGTCTATTTGGCTAATTAATTAGCCCATAGACTGTTTCATTAATAGGTCAACGGGTTATTAGGTCAAAAAAGGGCCTCAGACAGTAGTTAATGTGGTTTCAAAGAATGGACATCATTGTTTATTGGAGGCATATAACCTACTGTACCTAGTACCATGTCATTATTAATTAATTTACTTTGAAAGTCACACAATTATTGTTACATTCAAGCGAACCATAATCTGACTTTCTCTCCAAATCATAATCATTTTCCTCGTATTTTAAGTGGGAAAGAAGGAGAAAATTCTTTATTTTTAGTGAAACGTTTAATAGAACACATATATACTCTGCTAAGTATGCAAAGTAATATGAGGACGCTATTTTTCCGTTTTGTGGGCCAGGAGTTCTACACGGGCCCAGGCTGCACCACAGTCCACCAGCCCAGGAGGAGGTCCCGGCATTCCTGCGAAACTGAAGTGCTTATAGTGCTACGCCTCTTCCCTCTGCGCGGGACGTGCCCAAGCCATGCCTGGTCCAAGAGCAAGCTTGTCTTGCAGCCATCAGTGACAGGAGAAGGCAGGCAAGGGCCACCCCCATTGGCTCCTTGGCTCTTGAGCTCCTTGTTCTGGACACTTACCTTCATGAAGCACCCTGGACCTCATCTAACTGTGAGCGCTTCAATTAATCCATCAATCAGTGAATTGTAAATGCGCTCCTCACCTGTGAGGGCCTCAAGGCGCTGAGGGGGGGGAGGGGTCCGCAGATCTGTTAGCCGAACAGCCAGGTCTTGAGGGTCTTCCTGAAGGTGTTCAGGGAAGAGGCACGTCTGATGTTTTCCGGGAGCTCGTTCCAGGATTTGGCCACGATGTGAGAGAAAGATCTTCCGCCAGCCCTGGCTCTGTGGATGCTTGGGGATTTGGCCAGTGCGAGGTTCGAGGATCGGAGGTTTCTCTTGGGTACGTGGAAGTTGACTCTGTCGTTGAGGTATTTGGGTCTGGTGTTGTGTTGGCATTTGTAGGCATGGGTGTGGATTTTGAAGGTGACTCTTTTCTCCACGGGGAGCCAGTGAAGGCTTCGAAGGTGGTGGCTGCTGTGTTCGTGCCGGGGGATGCTGAGGACGAGTATGGCAGCGGTGTTCTGTATCGTCTGGAGTTTTTGGAGTAGGGACTTGTTGATTCCGGCATATAGTCTGTTTCCATAGTCCAGTCTGCTTGTGATGAGTGTGTGGATGACGGTCTTCCCTGACTCGGGGGTGATCCATATGAATGTCTTGCAGGGGATGCGGAGGGTGTTGAAGCAGCTGGAGGTGACGGCGTTGACCAGTCGATTCATGGTGAGAGAAGAGTATGATTCTGAGGTTTCTGGCGTGGTCCGAGGGGGTGGGTGGGGCGGCCGCCAGGTGTTGTCCCATGCTGAGAGGGTGGTACCGAGTACGAGGACTTCCATCTTGAGTTGAGTTTTAGGCAGCTGTTGGTCATTGGTTAGTATGGAGAAGCAAAGGGCTATAGAGCACATAAAAGGGCCAAGACACAAATATAAGTCTGCTAAAAAACATTCTACAGAAAAATGCACATTAGCTGACATTGATAATCTGTTTGAAGAAGTGGAGGACCTATTAAAGTGACATGGGCTCTAGAAATAAATTTTTTGTTCGGGTTCACTAACTATAGCCTAGAGGCAGTACCATCTAGAGTAGGACGATTATTGGGGAGATTATTGATCTGGGTCAAAAACATGTAGTAATAAAAAGACTTGAGCTTGGCTCCCACGATGTATCAGTGGGGAAAATGGGCGTAAGGTGAAAGTGTACAATATTTACAATCGTACCACACCTAGGAATACTGACTTACCAACAACTAGATTATTGGACCACCACCTCTCCGAGTGCTCAGACACTTCACCCATTATACTAGCAAGTGACTGTAATGCTACATACGAGCCCCTCGAAGGGCTGACCTCTATCACTGAAAAAGACCAGGCAAGTGACATACTGAGGGTGGAGGGCAAACTTCTAAAAAATGGGTCGGCCATAGCTATCCAGCTATTGTCCATTACTTTGATTTCTGGTTTAAGCGTCTGCAATGGCAGGTTCAGGTCAGATTATCAACTTACTAAATACTTTTAGAAGAGGTGAAAGTACGAGCAGAATTGACTATATTATTCTAGATATTGCCCTTTCTATCCCGCACAGATAGTGACCACAATGCCCCGAGTATGACACTGAAATACAATTTGTTTACATCTGACACAAGCCCTGTTCTCTTTTCAGAAGCATTGTTATCACTTTAAAACAGCAGATGGGCTATTCAATTAGCCAGGTTGAGCCTCAGTTGTAGCAAATAAACACAAATCTATGAGGTATTCAACAGTACTCTGGGGCCATACCAAACACATGCAAACAATGGTGGTAAATACCCCCATCTTGTCTGGGAGCCAAATGTATCCCTTTTTTAGAAAAAAGTAATAGGTCCCTTCCCAGTAATTATAGACTGATCAGTTTGATCGATAATCTGCAGTAAGTATTCTGCTGACAAGTGCTTGAATGTTTTCAAGACTGGCTGGAAGAACACAAGGTCCTTTTGCCGTTACAAGCAGTTCAAAACTAGTACAATAGAGTAGGTCCTCCGTTTGAATTTGATTGTCTGGAAATATTTTAGGCTTTCTTCAGACCCCCTTTATTCAGTGTTTGTTGATCTGAGGGTAGCCTTTGACCAGGTCCCAAGAAATAAACTCTGGCCAACCCTGGAAAGGATGGAAGTGGACCCTACTTTACTGGATGTTCTTCTCAGATTTCACAATGGAAACTATTTCCAAGTAAGATGGGGGGGGGGCTGTGGCTCTTGGAGTGTGACAGGGATACGTACTCGCTCTGACCCTCTTCTCCCTCTATATAAGTGATGCAGCCAATTTGCTTTTCACTTGTACCCACAATAGCCCTAAACTGGGGGGGGGGGGTATTGATTACTATTTGTCGATGATACCGTCCTACTCTTGCGCACTCCACTGCGGCTGCAGAAACTCCTAAACAGCTTCACTGACTATTGCAACTCCCGTGGACCGGAAGTTAACTCCTCTAAAACCAAGGTTATGGTCTTGAAAGCCCATAAATCTTTTAAAGGGGGGTTCTGTATGTAAGGGTCCAAACTCCAACAGGTAGAGCCCTTTGACTACTTGGGAGTAAGGATAGATAAATCCTCAAAGTGGAAGGCACAAATCTTAAAATCTTAACTCTCTCTTCTCCATTGTACCTCTGCAATTGCTAAGGCGCTGTAAAGCTACTACTCCAAAGATTGTATCTCCAGTGGGCTGACTACCAGAAAGAACAGTTTTATCAAATCTCGGTTCAGATTGCCCAAAGAGAACACCAACTGTCCCATTATTCTATAACAAGAGGATTGGCGATCTCACCAGGTTGAAGCCTTTGCTTTTCTGGATGAGACTATGGTCTACCCCAGAGTTGGCTTCATATCGAGCAGCATTAAAAGAGGTCATTAGTCTAAGAAACACTAGTGCCATCCCTTGGCTCCAATACATCAAACAACTTTTGGGAAATATAGGTCTGAGCACAGAGTGGTCAAACACATCGTGGATAAACAGAAACACCAAGGCAGCTGTCAAGGAGAAAAATTGGGTCCATACATAAAATGCATATCACCAAAATGCCAAGGCATGTGGGTTGGTTGATGAGTTTCTATCTTTTAACCCCAACCCTAAACTTGAAATGTACATAGATGCGATTGTACCTCCTTTAGCACGCACCCTGCTTTGAAAGCTTAGAGTGGGTACGCTGTGGGCAAACAGCTTTACTGCCAACTGGGACTCCAGTGTCTCTAAAACATTAAATTGCTCTTTCTGTTCCTGCAAGCTTGAAGATGTGTGTCATACTTTATTATTTTGCCTAGCTTACGATAGACCCAGACGGTCCTGGATTAGACATATTTGTATCTCCCTAGGTAAAAAAAAAACTATAGAGAAGCATATTGTATCCTAAGGACAGGCTGTAGCACTGGCAGTGTACTAGGTCTTGGTAGCTATCTACAAGCCGTTTGGAACATAAGAAAAGTATTGAAATTACAAATATGTAATAGTCACTTGCACTTTGTATCAGGCGAATGGTTTATGTTTGTAAATTGAATGAAATCACTTTTAACTTTTGTAATGTTTTATCTGGAGCAAGAGTTGGTGTAATGTTTTGAATGTCTTTTATAATGTTTTTATTTAGCATGATATGTTTTATGGGCTTTACCCATTGATTTATTAATTGAATATGAGGACAACAAAGACCAATAGAATGATCTATACTACCCTCATTCTCAGTCACCCAAACATACCATTCAACGAACACCATATACTCCATTCATCAAGACTAACACCATCAATTATTTAGTGCAACTCCTTAATACTATTTCTGACATGGTCAATCTGGTCATGCATGCGTAAGAAAACATTTGATATATGAATCAGAATTCTGATCCTACAATGGCACCAACCCCAACCTTGGCAGACAGGGCAAACTCAATGCCATTCTATTTTGTCAAAGGGCAGTCCTTTAGGCTTCAAATTGGTCAGAAATTAACCCTAACGGTATGGCAACACAGCTTGTGACTTCTTCAAGACCTTCACTAAATTCAACTTTTGCAGACTGACAGTCCTATCCCATACATAGGATAGCAAATAATTGATCAGTTTTAGATACTTCTCTGGGTAGTCCTTTCCGGTGCAGAGGCTTAGCAGGAGTGTGTCTGAATGCTAGGATGATGTAAGTAGGGTAGCAGGCATTGGACCTGTCTTTGGGTAACCATGTATATGCTTGTTTGATGGATTCAAAGTAAGAGGCAAGTTGGTCTTGAGAGCGAATGCAGAAGTAAAGAACTGCTGATGGTTGCTCAAAGTAATAGGTTTTGAGTTGGGATTCAGGGTTGTCCAAAGGAAATAGGTCACAATCACGGTGGCACAGGTAGATGCTGCCATTTGAGTTTTACAAGTCATCCCATGGGCAGTCACAGCACGGGACATGACATCTTAGTAATGGAAATGAGAATCTCCTGTTGAAAATGGCATATGGAGAAAACATTGATATACTTATGAGAGAAGTGCCCATGAAAGTCCAAATCAAGGTATTGTTCTTCTTCATCAACGTGGACGGGCACCATATGCACACCCCTTCAGGCATCAGTGGAAAAAAGGACATAGATTCACAAAGGGGAAAGACTGACATTCTGCATGTATTCCAAAAGAAAGTGCAAAAAGGTATTCTCACTCTAAAAGGATTTCCAGACTCAAACATGGGTGACAGGGTGGGGTGTTGTTGATCTCACATCGCCCGCCCCCTGACTCCTCTAAGCAGAATCACACAGTGAGCCAGACAAGAAGACTTGCATACAGGAAATAAGGCCACACCCATCATGGAATCAAGTATCTGGAAGGCCTCAAGCCATCTGGGTCAGCGGTTGTACTTTTGGGCAAGAGGAGGAACTGCATCTTGGTGAGAGCAAGGTCTATAGACATAGACAACAGGAACAAGATGCATAGGAGTGACTTATATCACAGATATGGAGATAGATTCAGAGTTGAAGCTTGTTGGTTCTTTGGTACTCTTGCAGTGGCTGGTATATACCCATGCTGATATTCCATGCCACTTCACAGCAGTGTTCGTGGTGAGCAGAAATTGAAAAGGACCATGCCAAAGTTGGTGGAGGACAGGCTGCACTGATGGACTCCTAAATGAACACAATCGCCTGGTTGCAACTCGGCAGGATTTAGTAGGATAGGCAGGTAAGGCAGCTCAAATATATATGTAAATATAGCATACCCAGCCACCAGTGAGCCATAATGTAATGCAAGGTGGAATTGTAGAGGGCTTCTTGTCACCCGCAAGGGTATCCAGGCACATAGTTTCTAAATCAGTATTCGTGAACATAATATATAAAATTACAGTTGGGTAGTGGTAATTGGAGAGATGAATACAGGGCTTGGTGAAATGGGCAGTTATAGTGGAACAGTTATGCAATGCTGGTTAGGCTGATTTCATAATGGGGCATCGAATTAAAATGATAAGAGAGGCAGACTGCAAAATAATTTTGTACCATGACAATCTTGCATATGTTGGGTTTTAGTGGTGAGCAAAAGGGCAACTACAGCTTGAAGTTCAGCTAGTGTAAAGATGGAGCCAAGAACATGTTTTTCAGATGGTTCCACAAGGTGGGCAGTAGCCACTACAGCTTGTAACTAAGGCAGCAGTCCTGCCTCAACTACATCAAGAGCTGAGGAGTAATATGAACAGTTGTTTTTTACTCTGTGATTTTTTTATTTTTTAGTTTCATATAGCGCAAACTCGACCCAAAGGTATCAGAGCGCTTTACATGAGCACCAGTTGCGTTACAGATGGACACATTCATTTGTGAGGCACAAGAGATTAAGTGATTTGCCCAGAAGCACAGGATGTTTAGCGTCCCTGTAGAGACTCGAACCAGGTTCCCCAGCTTGGAGGTCGGCTACTTTAGCTGTTAGGCCACATCCTCTCCCCTCCTACCAACACCCCTGAGGCAAAACCATCTTTACAAGACAGTATCCCACAAATTGCTTTTTATAATCAGGCCGCGTCAATGCTAGGCCAGCACTTGTTTTGAAGCCCCAAAGGCTGGTTCTACCTCCTTGAGCCAATGCAAAGATTGTGGGTGGCTTTTTTCACAAAAGTCTTAGAGAAGTTTAACAAATGCGGCCTATCCCAAAATCCATTGTTTGCAATAACCCTCCATTCCCAATAACGTGCATAATTGAGAGATCGTGACTGGTCTGAGAAACATATGAACAATATCACACAGGTGTCTCTCCCCTGCAGAAATGTCATGACATGGATAAGGAACAGGATAAGACATAATTGCAATTTTATCTTAAAGGATTTGTACCCTTTCACCTCTTATTCAGTAAGGAGGTACAAGGAGTCAACCTTCAAGGAGTCAGGTGCAACCAACATATTGTCTACATTTTTAACCAAAGCACGCGACGATGAGGATGTCCACATTTTCTTGAGTTTTTGATAGAAGGTGGTTGGTGACTCAGTAAATCCTTGTGGCAAATGACACCAGGTCAGATGTCCCAGTGCACATGAGAACATGAAACGGTATTGGCTGTTAGGGTGAACGGGAATCTAGAAGAAATATGAGCAGAGATCTACTAGGGTAGACCATTTAGCAGAGACTGGAATGCAAGAAAATACAGTTGCAGGTTTAGGTCAGTGAAAAAAATAGGTATCACCATAACATTGAAAGCTTGCAGGTCTTGCACAAATCTATATGTGTCTTTGCCATCCTTTTTAATCATCAAAATGAGAATATTGCATATACGCACAACGGACACTAGGACCCCTTGCTCTATTGAAGCACCATCAACAGGTCTGATTTTGGCTTTGGCCTCAGGGTGTAGCGGGTACTGGGGAATTAGATGGAGTTAATCTTTACATGCTCAGCAGTTAAAATACAACCAACATCATTAGCATGTTCAGGTCCCAGAGTAGGGGTTACTTAATCAAGTATATCAAAGAAACATTTTGGAAGGCCATTTTTACATTCAATATTGTTTGCACAATGAGTAGTTTCACACAACACCACTAAGACCTAATTTCCATTGCTTTCTGACGTGTTTAGATAGACAGTATCATTGGTGCAATATCTAGTACAGATTAGTTTAGGCACACGGGTATTAGAATTGCCAACTGCATCAATGGACATGCCTATGAGAGATAAAAAAGAGAATTCAGGCAGCTAGCACCGATGTCAATAAAGCAGGAGGTGGGCTTTACATCAATTACACATCACACATATGAACAAATTTGATCTACTGGCATTCGGGTGTTTAAAGTGCAGTCAGCACCTCTTCGGCTGTCCTAAAAGGTGGGGTATCTATTTTGAAACTTAGAGTAAATTCAGGTTGCTGTGTATGGCGGTGGGGCTGGAGGATAAGTTGGGAAATTCCATATTCAATGTTTCGGTGCCCACAGCTAAAATTTGAAGAAGTAGCGGGCGGGTCCAAATGTTCGCACCCTCTCCTCTGGCTTCGTTCCATCCTTCAATGTACCTCTACACAATCACTTAAGGCCAGATGTTCGACCATTCCATTTTGCGGGTCGCAAACTGCGATTTTTTGCGACTCGCAAAATGGAATGTACTAATGTGTCTCAATGGGGTTGCAAATGACCTGCCTCATCAATATTCATGAGGCAGGTCGAAATTTGCGACTCATTGGGATTGGGCTACAATCGCAGGGATGGTGACCTGCTGGGGACAGCAGACCACCATGTCTGTGTTTTCTTTTAAAATAAAGCAATGTTTTTTAGGTCTCGGGATCATCCGGTCTGCCGAAGGCAGAACCGGAAGTCGAGAGATTTAATGACTTGGAGAAGAGGGGCTTGAACCCGCCCCTCTTTTCCCCTGTTCTCCATTGGCTGGCCTCTTGAATGCTGGCCAGCCATTGGAGAAGAGGTCAGTCATTCCGATTAGGCCCCGTCCTTTTCGGATCGGGGGGGCGTGTTTTTTGCAAGAAGTCTCAAGGAGGAGATAACAGCAAAACACGCCCCCAAATCCGAAAAGGACGCTGCGTTTCTCCGAGGCATTTCTGCTCTGCCTCGGAGAAAGGCGGTGGTGTCTTCCGGTGCCCTCGGCTTGTTCCTCTTTACTTTGCTCGGGCTGCATAGCTTATTTACATTACTGGTAAATTCACAATACGTCTTTCACAAGCTGCACTGTCTATTAATATTAAACTCAACTCAACCTAAAAATACTCCATACTTCCTTTCCGTGCGTTGCGTGCTCCCCGCATAACCTCTTTCCTTCTGACACAATCATTTTGCAGAATCTGCTCTTTTTTGCCATGTAGAAACCACATCTGCCTGGCATTGGTGCATGCACACCGTCTTCGACAGGCGCTGCCATTTTTGCAACGATACAGGCTGACTCCAGGCAGGAAGAAACAAATCATGCAGCCACCCCAACACTACCGGCTTGTGTCTAATCAAAACAGAAAGCAGACGTCATTTTCGCAGCCATCTTGGAAAGGGCTGATTAGAAGAAAGTTGACATGGGGAAGTGGGAAAAGTAAGCCTGAACACCTTCAGAACGCACTGTTTATACTCATGTGAAGTTCTCTGCATGTATTTAGGTGGCTTATGTCATTTACTATGTGTAACATTTCCAACTTATTGCATTTTCTGACCCGCCTTTTCTGGCTCCTTGGATGGCAAGTTTATTTCTGTATTTTTTTTATTTTGTTTTGTCGGTAGATAATAACGACACAGTAACAACATTACATTTAGGTTGGGATCCATCAGACGCTGCCTCTATTAGGTACTTCGTTACCTAGCAATTGCGTACGTTGAATACTGCAAAACACTGATACTGCAAAACAGTGAAGTTAACATTATTACGTTATTAATCTCTATATTACACAGTGTCCAATATGTCACAATTTGACATATTTCATAGAATCGTAAATCGGCACCCAACTAATGTGTACCAACTTAGGATCAAGAAATAGGATAAGAGCCCCGAACAATGACGGCTCCCTGTCCTGCTTTCTCCGGTTCCACCCCTTCGTGCGTGAGGTTAGAGGTCCCTACATTACATCGGCGCTGCGGGCGGTTGCCTGTAGTCTCAGCAACGGTGGGCGGGTAGCGCCAAACTCAAAGCTGGAAATCCTTTGGAACCTGAGATCCTGCGGGGTAGAAGTGGGGACACCGAAAAAGCCGCTGCTCGGACAGTACCAGAGACAGGGGAGCATGATCTGGCAATGGCTGACCTCCTCTTCAACCAGCTGGCCACGCAGATAAAGTTCAAGGACTGTGAGGAGAGGTGGGATGAGAAATGGGATGTCAATAGGAAGAACCCGGAAAATCTATAAGGGTTGTGCTACTGGTGAAGGGTCATATTGAGAGGATAGATGCATACCTGTCAGCAATTATTGAACGCCACAGTTAATAACCTTAATGACAATTTGGTAGTTTTCTTTTTGACTTTTGTGGGTACTATTACTTTGGCTTAAATTGTATTGGTGTTGACGATTCTTCCTCGTATATGTTTCTTTATCGTTTTTGTTGCTGGGCGCACCATAATATGATAAGCAAAGATGGTTGGTCAGGGTGCAGTTATGTTATTAGTTGTACTTTACATATGGCTTTTCACTCGGGAAACTCTATCAAATATAAATAGGCTGTATGGTTTTAGGTTTAAACCTATAATAACTGATGAAACCCTACCGAAAGGAAAATAGCCATCACTGGTGTAAACATATAAACACTGAAAAAACACCTTTGCAACCACAAACTAAGTGTCATTCAAAGAAAGGAAAAGATGAGTGAAAGAGACATTTTTATTTCTCCCTGAAGGGGCCAATACAATGTAACTTTGTTATGCAAGGTAGCATCAAGAAAGACTGGACTAACTTTATTCTGCTTGATTTTTGTTGTTTATGGATGTCACTAAAACATTGTCTCTTCTTCCTTCTGCTTTTTTAAGTTTTGTGGTCTTTGGTCTAAAGATGCAGTGTTTAGAAGCATGTTTTCGGTCTTATTTACTTATTTTATAAACTGTAGAGAATCTGGAAATATCAAAATCATATTTGATATTTTGGTTACATTTGGCTGGTTTCATGAGAATCTTTCCTAATTTGTACCATCACATTTACCCACAGACAGAGAATGGGTGAAATCCTTTGATACATCAGCCCCCTTTTCTAGTAAGTCATTGTTGATTGCAAGTGAATTGCCAAACACCCCAAGCTTAAAACATTCAATGCAAGATGAAGGGACTGGTATATGTGAAAAAAAAATTGTCACCAAGCATCTGAGATAGTGGTGAAAACATAACACCAGACGTTTGGTAAAAATGGAACGCAGTATCGCTTGGAATGCTGCTGCAAAAAGTTCCTACCAAGTTAAATAAAGATTGGAGTGATATTGTTTGTATTTTCAGTAATTCAGCTAAGTAAGTCAAAAAGTTGTATGATGGTCTGTCAAAATCGATACTTAAGCTGAAGTGCTTCCCTGTAAGAGATCCTTGTCACTTGCTAGACGGTATGCTGAAAACATCTATATAATCTTCACAGTTAATGAAGAATGCTATTGACTCTGTAGTCCATTCTGGTGCAGTAAAAATGTATTTGGACCTCATAAACCTCATTAGTGCAGAAAGCAAACAATAATTAAAATTAAATTAAAATTCCATAAACACTGTAAAAACACTGTTTCTGTTGTTTTTAATGGCGCGAAAATGTGTAACCACTGATAACCACTGTTTTTTAAGGTATTGAAAAAACTGAAAAAACCCCACCAGAATTTACCAAAAATAGAAACTGAAAACAGGAAAGCCTAAATATAAACCATAGAGCAGGTTGTGGCAGGTTCGGTTTCCTTGTAATTAATTACTCGATGTCCCATTTTGCAAATGAAAACCAGTATGAGACCTCGTATTTAGTTAAAGCGTTTTGTAGTACTCGTTCCATCTGCAAGGAAAGATTGCAAGTGGCCTATCCATGCTGAGAGCACGTTAATGTTTAAGCAGCAGTATCCTTTATTGATGCTAGAATGTCTTACATTTGAATTTAATTAAACATTAATTATGGGCTAGAGTGCAAACTGATTAGGCGGAGAGGACAGCTTGAATCTTGAGAAATGCGTCCCGAAAGCGCAATGCTGTATAAGTCCAGTCTTAGTGAGGCATATCCAGAAAATAGACTAACTTCCCCAGCAATATTGGCACTTCGTGGGCACCAGCAAGTTTGGGAACCAGACGATTGCAAGGGAGGTGAGCCTACATTTTAGGCTCCGTGGTCTGAGGGTAAAGGGATATAATTAGAAAGATTAAATCGATGTTCCTTAAAACGGGGCATTAGAGAGCACTTTCTCAATGGAACAAGAGGCATTGCGTTGGAGCAGAGAAGCTAAAGAAAACATGCAAGCAGAGAGAATTGGAAGATTACGAGCACACACAGAATAGGAGGAAAACAGAATCTTTTGAGCGAGAGAAAAGAATGAAGTAAAGCATAAGCAGTAGAATGAAGGAAGGAAAGAGATAGTATGAGGAATGTCAAGGGTACAGAAGGATAAATAAACATAATGTATGAATTACATTTCTATTGTAACTGTCAACTTTAACCATAACTCAAGTCTCCCGGATGGTGTTACTTACACCCAAACAGATGGCATATTCACTGCTTCAGTTTGTCTTGTGTTTTACAGCTTGTATCACATCCTCCTCTATTGTCTAGTGACTGTCAAGTTGTAGTCTAACTTCTCTTTCTGTGACCTGCTCTGGTTTTCACTATGGAAAATCTGTTCAACATATGGTTCAATAGTCCTAGCTGCCCTAAGTGATGCCACATGAGCACTGTTTCATTTTTTGTCCTTCCCAACTGAGTAGAAAGTTGTTTTTTCAATTTTTTTAGTGCTTTTTGGAATGCTAGCAACTTAAGCATTTCCAATTTAATTCTGTCTTGTTTTAAGGGTCCCTAACATCATAGAAAGATTATTTCACATATATGAGAGGATTTACAATGCAATGGTCTCGGCATTGGTAAAGTTAGAGCTATTGGCATTGCTCATGACATTATTTTTGTTTATGTTTTTGTTTTTAAAACATTTAAAGAAACGGCATTGTCATGAGCAATGCCAATAGCTCTAACTTTACCAATGCCGAGACCATTGCATTGTAAATGCTTGTTTTTAAATGCAGCCTTTTTCCCTTAAAGGAAAACAGGATGCGTTTAAAAGAAAAAGATTTAAAGTTTTCTTTTCGTTTTATTTATATTTTTTAAGGGCAGGCAATCGTCTGTGGGACCACTGACTGCTCTTAAAAAATATTTTTGCTGACAAACACCAAGGGGAAGGGGTCACCTGGGGACTTCTTCCCGTTTGCGACTAGCTTACCACCAAATTGAAATTGTTGGTAACTGCGATTGTTTTGCGACCACATCAGTGGTCGGAAAACATTCGTACATCCTGACATGACTCGCTATTAGGTAGGGAAACCCTTGGCATACCCCTTCCTATTAGCGACTCACAAACCGTATTTTGCGAGTCAGTAATAGGTTAGGAAAAAATAGGTTGGTACATGCTACAACCCTTTTTAGTGGTCGCAAACTGCTCTATTTTGCGATAGCTACAAACGGTCGTACATCTGGCCTTAAGCCCTTACCCACCTCAATTATTTTGCATCCCCACCATTTAGCGGGTTGTTAAAGTGATCGCATTTGTAATGCCATCTGTAATGCCATCCGTTTGGATTCATTTGACTTCTTTTTCTTTTCTTGCAGTTCCACATAATGATTTGCAGTTGAAAGTTCAGCAAGGCTCTACGTTTGCCACCCAATACATATGGTTCGGTGTTGCTCTCATTCTTTGGGCAGCACCATCTGAAAAAATGCAGCTTTCTGTGCTTTCTCTGCAGCTTGTACAATACCAGAACAACATTCAAAAAACATCTTTTAAAACCATCCAGATAATCAGCAGGAACTTCACTATTGCTTTGTTCCCAATTACAGCTGTAACCCAGTCATTTCTTACTGAAACATACATCCATTACAGCATTTATCAGTGCCTCTCTCAAGGTACCAAAAGCAGCGACATCATCAGAGACCTGTCTAGGCCAATTACTCTTTTCAATCAAACAATCCTTATCTTCAGTCCTTACAATAAGGCACAACAATTGATTCTCCTCAGCCCAATTAGGTTTGCAACACTTAAATGCAATCTTCAACTCTTCATGGAAATTCTGTGGATTATCTCAGATAAAAGAGAATTGTTGTTTTATGTTTGCTTGGTTGGCAGGGGAGTAGAGTACATGAAGGGGAACTCATCCTCTTGCACCAGGGCCTGGATACTCTCTTAAAAGGAGGAGGGAATCTGCAATTTGTTAATGGGCTTCTTGGGAGTTATCGCTGTCTATGTCACCAGAGAAAGGAGTATGTTAAACATTTTGGAGTTTTCTTTCACGTTCTCTTACCCTCAGTCCCTCTGTATGCCTCAGACTATTCTGCTTATAGTCGGACTGCGCACCCTGCTGCTCCAATGATGGGCATCAGAAGAGTAGGTTGCAGGACAGAACTGGCCGTAGCAGGCATAAGGCGTTTTTCCGGGAGGCTAGAAGGGTGGGGGCGTTTATGTTAATGGGGCCGGTTTTGCAACTTTGCTGCAATATAGACCCCCAGTAACAAAAGCAGAAGTATTTCACACTTTCAATTCCCAGTGGAGATTGGGGGGCGGGTCTGTCAAAATTGCCAGGGTTGCTTTGGGTTTCCAGTCCAGCCAGGTGGGTTGGCAAGTCAGAGCGGGCTCTGAAGGAGGGGTGAGATGTAGTCTTGCTTCTAATCTCACATGCACTGCAACACCCTGCTTGTTGAGCTCTCTGCCTTTGCCACGCCTGCTGCGCTTACTTATACTTCGATTGCTGGCACCCCTTTAACTGGCTACATTGCCATCTCTGCTCTGTTTTTAGACATCATACCAGGTGCACCCCTGGTATCCTGCTTATTTCCTTCTGCTAGTTATGTCTCACTGGGAGTATTTTGGGGAAATAAATAAGCAGAACAGTAGGGGTACAATCTGTCATCCTGTCTCTCAAATGACTAATATGATAATTTACTGTCTTGTGGGTTTCTTTCATACCCTGGATTTGAGAAGTTTGTTGGCTTCCTCATACCAGTTCTCAAACAATTCCCATTGATTACCACCTGCCCTGCTTCTGCTTTTTTTAGCCTTTTGCTAAGATTGTTTAAGTGCTCTTCATCAAAGGTAGTATCCTCTGGAAAGGACTTCTTACTATCCTCATTAGTGAGTCTAGCCCTCTGTTCCATATGCCTGCATGTGTGTTGGGACGGAAAGTCTTTGCATGTCTCTGGACAGAGTGCTTCCCCTGCCTTATGCTAATCTCCAGGCAAATCACTCAAAAGCTACTGTTTGGTTTCTAGATCCCTACCTCAGTGAGCATGACAATCCTACATGTCCACTAATGGTGTTCCTATTTACATGGATTGAGACCCTAGAGCTTGGCTCTGTGATCGCGGAGGTATGCCTTATGCACCCCTATTTTTCAGAGAGTGGCTACTGCCCTCTATACCCAGGTTGTGGTTGACTGACAGTGGTGGCAGCAATAAATCTATAGTCAGGAAGGGTGCGTCGCTAAGTGTGTCACTAGCCACCCTCCTGATCAATTCTGTGCAGTCTATCCCTTGCCTGGGGTCCTGTTGTCTTTGTCTACCTGATGTGTGCTTGAGAGCCAGTGGGTGTACTGGCAAAGAACGGTGAGTTGAGCCACCGTGTGGAATGTGAGCTGTTGTGCTGGACATCCCAGCTTCCCCTGGGTTCCTCCCCATTTCCTTGGAGAGGCTTGCTGGGCTGGGGTGGACAATCAGCTCTTATCTGGGTTTAGCTGCACTAATTCTGCTAAGAGGACCCCCCCCCCCGGTCAGTGCCTCCTCTTCTAGAGTTAAATAACATTCCTCTTTAGGGAATAGAACAGGCTGGTACCAGGAAAGACAGTAGGTCATCTGTGCATGCTTTAGTCAGGCATTGAACACGCCATGAATGGTTTGCAGGTGTAATCAGGTTGCAAAAGTAGCAGACCATCTGATTGGATCAGCCGATCAATCAGAGGTGATAAAAGTCTGGCCTGAGTGGTCAGTTGTTGTTCAAGACTGGTCTGTGACTGAGGAGGTCCATCCAAAGGAAGCCTGCTGGGACCAGTGGTGTGAAGGCAAGATAAAGACACTTGCTCACTGCATCTGGAATTTGGGAAGCTGGTGTGGAAAGGATGCTTACAGCACACCAAGGGAGCTTGTGTGGAAAGGAAGCTTACAGCACATCAAGGGAGCTGGTGCGGTAAGGAGGCTTGCAGCACATCAAAGGAGCTGGTGTGGAAAGGAAACTTACAGCACATCAAGGGAGCTGGTCTGAAAAGGAAGCCTGCAGCACATCTAGGAAGCTGGTGTGGAAAGGAAGCTTGTAGCACATCAAGGGAGCCAGAGAAGTGTGAGCTTGATTCTATTCTTTGAAGGTGAGATCAAATCCCCTCTAAAAGCCTCCACTGCATTGTTGGAGCCTGTACACGCAGTAGCTGGGAAATAGAGGCCAGTGAAACGGCCCCCACCTTTCTTTTTGTGATATCTGGGGGTATCAGGGTGAACTGGCACTCTGTCCAGCCCTACCCTTCTACAGCTAGCCAGTGGCTATTAGACTAGTGGGACTCCAGTAAACTGTGCTAAGACATCAGGCACCTGTGATCAGATCGCTGACGCCACTAGAGCAGTGTCCTCACTCAGGATGGGAGGGCTCTTCTGTTGCTTTGGCTGGGGGTTATGGGGCTGATCAAGAACCTTTGACTTCACATCATCTGCTGAAACTATATCCTTTCAATCCAAAGATTGGTATCAAGGCTCTAGCGAATGAGAGCAACCCTGTGCAACATGGTCTGTAATATGCAATGCTAATTGTGTGTTTTTGGAGGTTAATCGTGTTTTTATAGTGCTTGGCATCTAGGCGCTATACTACTGTTTGGGGTCAGAACTCTGGCCCAGAGGGTTGTAGTGACATCTGGTTTTCACTGTTTATCCTAGTTGTATGTGCAGTATAAATCTCTTGTGTGTATTAAAGTACTTTTCTTTTATAAAAAGTAAAGCACTGACTGGACATTGATTTTATCAGCTGGTAGTACTGTGTGCATTGTATTCTGAATATCTAACCCCACCGCTCCTCACATCACCTCCTTGAGTAAGCCTTGGACTGCTCTGTCTCGCTACCCTGAAAGAGTCAAGTGCTGGAGAGAAGTACTTGGTTATCCAGTTTTGGGTCCACTAGAACTGAGGCCCCAGGACACCAGCGGGGAACACTCCAGTTGATGCACTGAGAGTGCAGTAACCCCTGAGTGCCCTGGCACTCAGAAAGCCGGGTCTAACAATGTGTTTTTTCCACGCTGGTGGTGCATCCCATAGTCCATGTTGCTGGAGCTTTTTTCTTTCATTGACTTATCCGTTCTCATCTCTCAAACACAGCTTAAATCATGACCTGGAGCCGAGTAAGGTGTCTCCTGACCTTGTGCTGCAACTCATCATGTGGGGGGGTGGTAAACTGGAAGTGAGGGTAGTGTGGGGCGATCAACTCTTTTCCCATTTGACTTTCAGAAAGGTTGGTAGGAAAGTACGTGTATGTCTGGCGGTCAATGCCCTAGTTTTGTAAAGCCTCCGGTCACAACTGGTCATGGCTCACAGAGACAGCAGCGGCTCCTCCACTAAGTCAGAGGAATGTCGTTCAACTGCTCTCTGAGCAGTGGAAAAAGGATAAATAAAATAATAACAACGTTATTATAATTTTATTTTTAGTACTGCTACGGGGCAAGTTAGGGTGGGGCAGGGGCCACAGGGAGGATTAGTGGCTGGCACACCATAAGTGTGCAAGACAGTTTGACCAGCCGTCTTGGCATTTCTACACTCGGCCAGGTGGAGAACAGACCCAAGGCTCACTGGGTTGGTGCTGAAATTCTAGACACTCATTTGCCTTGTTTCCCTGTTCCTGCACTTTTATTGAGCCTCAAATTCTATGCCATAGATTTCTCTCACACCTGTAAGTCCTAATATGCTGTAACTCCCCCTTCCCTACCCACCTCCAAGCTAGTTTGTCCCTTTATCACATGGCCAGAAAACACATCCCAAAAAGCTGACTTTAAAGCTTAAAAGTTGGTCATTCTGCCTGTCATATAATTTGAATGGTGCCTGACCTGATAAGTGAGTTGAATGGCCAAGTTCCCTCCTCGTCCATTGAATTCTGCATACCTTTGGCATCCGCG
Organism: Triturus cristatus; assembly: GCF_964204655.1. Taxonomy (NCBI): domain Eukaryota; kingdom Metazoa; phylum Chordata; class Amphibia; order Caudata; family Salamandridae; genus Triturus; species Triturus cristatus. Next base: position 136,292,894 of record NC_140591.1, on the reverse strand, counting down.
TTGTTGTATGGAGCCCGGTCCGCCCTTCATCCCTGGTCATGGTCAAGTACACGCACTTCCCAGCAGCAACGCAGCCGGTCTGTAAAAGAAAATCTGCACACATGCCAATTGAAAGTCTGAAAGTGTATATTAACAAAGATAAAGTCAGTATGTGAATCATAGTAGGACAACAAGGGGATCCCCTAGAACATCAATGAGCATACAACTATCCAGAGACAAGGTACAAATGTATATGTTTTCATAATGGAGATCATGCGATGAGACAGAAACAACGATGTTACACAATTCATGTTAAGTCATATGAGAGTGTAAACACTCAGCAAACTATTTAAAAAAATTCTCACCTACAATGCCAGGCATGAGAGCGAGGCTTTAAATGAGACAGGCAAACACTTGATAGCACTGATTAACCTTGAACAGAAAGATGGCAGCTGAAGTTACAGTTATACTAAGGTAATATTTTAAATTTCACAATTTCGCATCTGTCTCTGGTCTCAGCACTGTAGGCCGATCATGGCCTACTTCAGTAGCGAATAGAAGAATGCAAAAATAGACTTAAAGTGGGAGGTTACCCCAGGGATGAATTTCAGGCTGAAGAAATGGTCAGCAAAATATAGATAGTTATAATGCAGTCTGTTCACGTGCTCTCCGTGGCCCTCTGAAGCAGCATTGTGGTGGTCAGCAGTGTGGAGGCAGTGCTGGCTCCGCTGCGTTTTTTGCCTTGTCACAGGTCACATAGGACATCAATCAATCAATCAAGCAGGGGTTCTTAAGTGCGTTACTCACCCGTGAGGGTCTCAAGGTGCTGGGGGAGAATGCATATCCATTAGCCGAAGAGCCAGGTCTTGAAAACCTTCCCAAAGATGTTCAGGTTGGGGGCAAATCTGATATCTGCCGGGAGCTCGTTCCAGATTTTGGCCGCAAAGTGAGAGAAGGATCTTCCACCTGCTCTGCAGATGCGCGGTGTTTCGGCCAATGCGAGGTTGGAAGATCGGAGGTTTCTTTTGGGTACGTGGAAGTTGATTCTGTCGTTGAGGTATTTGGGTCCGGTGTTATGTAGGCATTTGTAGGTGTGGGTGAGGATTTTGAAGGTGACTCTTTTCTCCACGGGCAGCCAGTGGAGCTTTCGTAGGTGTTGGTTGATGTTCGTGCCGGGGATGCCGAGGATGAGTTGGACGGCAGTATTCTGTATCGTCTGGAGTTTTCGGAGTAGGGATTTGTTTATGCCGGCGCATAGTGAATTGCCATAGTCCAGTCTGCTGGTGATGAGTGCGTTTGTGACTGTCTTCCTTGACTCCGGGGGATCCATTTGAAGGAGAATGCGGAGGATGTTGAAGCAGCAGGAGGTGACGGTGTTGATCTGTCAGTTCATGGTAAGGGATGAGTCGAGTACGATGCCGAGGTTTTTGGCATGGTTTGAGGGGGCCGGGCTTCCAAGGGCAGTCGGCCACCAGGTGTTGTCCCATGCTGATGGGGTAGGTCCGAGGACGAGGACGAGGACTTCTCGGTGTTGAGCTTCAGGCAGCAGTTGGCCATCCAGACTGCGACGCCCTGCATTCCTTTCTGGAAGTCGAATCTGGCAGTGGAAGGGTCGTTGGTGTGGGAGAGGATGAGCTGGGTGTCGTCAGCGTAGGAGACGATGTTGAGGCCGTGTTGTTGGACGATGGCATTGAGGGGGGCCATGTAGATGTTGAAGAGGGTCGGGATCAGTGATGATCCCTGTGGGACTCCGCAGATAATTTCCGTGGTCTCGGAGAGGAAGGACGGCCGTCTGATTCTTTGGCTTCGTCCGGTGAGGAATGATCGGATCCAGTCTAGGCCGGCGTTGTGTAGTCTGGCGACAAATGTGCGATGGGAGACGGTGTCGAAGGCTGCTGAGAGGTCGAGTAGGATGAGGGCTGCCGAGTGGCCTTGGTCCAGGAGGGTGTGGATGCCATCTGTGGCACGAGTAGGGCGGTCTCTGTGCTGTGGTTGCTTCGGAATCCGGATTGGGTCGGGTCGAGGATTGCATTGTCTTTGATGAATCGTGTCAGTTCCCTGTTGACTGGCATGTACATCATGACATGTGTCTTTGAAGAAAAAGCGTATGGGGCGGTCTAGAGAGCAAGCAGCGTGCATGATTTATGTGACTTTGTATCAAACTTTGCCCTAAAGGACTGCATTTTGTTTCGATGTGTAGCCCTCTCTTAAATGCTGTACCGCCCAACCTTCCGGCCACTTTCTTCTGCACTTTGAGACTCTGCAATCTGCAACTAATATTTTCTTTCCTTTTTTTTCTTCTTTTTTGTTTTTACAAGTTAATGCTCTGCTGCCTCACAAAATTGCAGAACTTGATGTTGTAGAAAATGTCTTGTCAAAGTGTTAGGAAAATTAGTTAATCTTTTTCACAGAGCAACTACGACCTCTCTGTTCTGAGCATTTTGGAATTTTCTGGTTTCTATCCTTCACTCTCACCCCTGGTAAATCCCTTCGGTTCATCCTTGCTGCCCTCATCCATACCCACCCCCTCAAATAAATCAGGCACCTAACCTCCTAGACCAACTGAAAACTGCAGTACATGCCCGATCTATCTTAAGAAAGGATCTGGGGAACTCTACTTGCAGCTGCCTCTCAGTTCTCCATACCTAGCAGCAATATCCCTAGCAGAATCACGCCTAGCAGAATCATACCTAGCAGAATCATACCCAGCAGAAACATACTTACCCGAAATATACCAAGCAGAATCATAACTAGCAGAAACATACCTGGCAGAAACATATCTAACAGAAATATACCTAGCAGAATCATACCTAGCAGGAACATACCTAGCAGCAACTTACCTAATTGAATCATACCTAGCAGGCTCATACCTAGCAGGCTCATACCTAGCAGAATCATACCTTGCAGAATCATACCTAGCAGAAATATACCTTACAGAATTACTGTACATCTATTGGGGTCCCCATTCCAAATTAAAGAGAGCATCTGCACTAAAACAATTCTTCATCCACTACTTGGAACCCTCTGTCCCTGGATGTAGAAAGCAACCAACCTTCTGAACATTAGAAAACGTATTAAAACCCAGCTATTTTTAAAGTTCCTAAACAAACTTTACTCCGAACAGGACTTTGGGTAAATGCCCGAAAAAGCGCCGTTGTTCCGGCTGGGCCTTCTAGGTCTCTGGTGGGAGAGCGTTAAATATTTAGGTATAAATATTACCTGTCACGAAAAGCAATTATTTGATCTTAATATGGGGAGGATTCTTGCTGGGTTAAAATCATCTTTACAATTTTGGAACTCCTACTAACTAACACTAATGGCGAAAATATCCCACGCTCCCACGCTGTCTATATGTAATGCAGGACACCTTCTATGATCTCCTGCAAACAGTATTTGATGAGCTCGACAAATTGACTATGTCACTTCTTTGGCAGGGAAAGAGATGTAGGGGGAGATTTACAAACATTTTGCGCTTGGTTAGCGTCACAAAAGTGACGCTCACCAGCACGAAATGTTTTGTTTTGCTATTTACTCTCCAGTGCAAAACTTGTTTTGCGCTGGAAACCACCCTCAAAGCAGCGCAAAATACTGCTTGGCATTACTTAGCGCGGTGGGGGTGTTACATGGGTTGAACGTTAACGCCCCTTCAAAGGAGGCACTAGCAGGAGAAATGCTTTCATTTCTCTGTGCTATTTGGACCTTGCATGTGTGCTGCACTGTGTGGCACCCATACAAAGATAGAAAATCTTTCCATCATTTCTAGGCATAGATTTTTGTACAAGAAGGGTACCCTTCCTGTTCAAAACCTATGCTAGACTCATGCACACAACCTAGCGCTAAGGTGTGTGCATGGTGTATGGCTGCTGACGCAAAGGAAAGGGGAGGAGAGAGCCATATCTCTGCAGATATGGCGTTCTCCTGCTCCCTGCCTGTCGCACAAAGCAGCGCAGCCTCGCAGGGGGCTGCACTCCGTTGCATGACTTGCCCCCATAAATTGCCCCCAAAGAGTGAGTCTAGCTACCTTGAGGCGGGATTAGGAGAAAGGGGGCATAAGTTATAGTTACTTGAAATAACTCTAACTATAACAGCTAAATTTCTGTGGTTTTGTATGTGTAAATTCTATATTGTCCCTGTAACATTTGTTTTCTTTAGTGAATTTTTAAGGTTTTTTAAATGGCAATTCTAACCATATCGGCCCAGTAACCTTTGTTTTTTTCCCCAGAGTGTGCGGTTGTGTGCGTGCGCGTGTGTGTGTGCGTGTGAGTGAGGGAAGCTCCGTGAACACTGCACCTGTTCTGCTTGTGAGGGACGCTTCCACTGTTGTTGTCCATAATGCCTCTTTCTGTGTACCAGGGAAGTCTGAGACAACACATTACAAATGCAAAAGCCAAAGCTATTGTCTTTGCCACTGTTGCTCATGTGCGAGGTCTGCGTGCTCCCCAGCTGATCCATGGCAGGAGTGGACTTCACCGTCTCCTGCCTTCAGTCATTGCATCCTTCTGTGCTTCTCGATTCTTTCAATCTATGACTCATGTCAGTGCTAGAAGCAATGACTTCATGCACAGCAGTATTGCATTACAATCCAGAATCCATCAGAGAGTGTCGAGGGGCCTTGCCCTTCACCAGCGGTAAATGGGAAGAGGTTAAATGGCCACAGAAACAACAAGACATCACCAATATAAAAATAATTGCCTGCGGTCGATCTCTCTATCTCTCTCTCTCTATTTCTCACTCACTCACTCTCCCCCACCCCCCCAAAGTAAGACAGAACTTTGGCTTCATTCCTTAAATGTCCCATTGAGTGCACAGAATAGCACCACCTAGGGTGGTAGTTTTGTTCAGTTGTTGTAAAGCTAAAGAAAAAAAGTAACACTACAGGTACTCAGCCTGTACCTAGAAGACTACAGACTGCTGGTTTTGGCCCATTACTGCAGATATTTCGGAGCTTAGTCATAAATTATTACGCATTTTGTATTTGGCTTTAAACTGTGGCGCACAGGATTCTTCGATCTTGACAATGGAGGGTTTCATGCTTGACTCTAGGCAGTGAGGTTCTATCATTGACCCCGGACATGGGTGTAGTTGATGCTTGTCTCCAGGGGCGTGGCTGCCAGTGGTGCAGCTGGTGCAATACTCCGGAGTCCAGAGCAGTGCTAAATTTGTAAAGAAAAGATAAGTGCCAGGGCTCTTGTCATGAGGGTACTGTAGCTCGCGCCACACATTGTCCTGCTATGCTGCCAAAGATAGTAACAAAAGAAACAGTTGCTGGACAATGCAAACATTCACCCCCAGTCACCTGAATCTGGGTTAAATCCATATTATTTTGCTCACCACATCACCCCAGTTTGGACCCAGCCATATGCAAATCAGTCTTGACCCTGTTCCTTATGGGAACAGTCCAGCCTAAACTGCCAAGCCAGGTCCTCCCTGGACCGGAAACAAGCTTCCTGGGACCGGTTTCAGGGCATCATCCTTCATCAGCCAGGCTAGCTTGAATCCAGCGGTGTAGTGAGCACGGGACCCACGTTTGGGCATACCCTTCCCACTTAGGAAGAACCCAGATCCTTGTGACTGGGGGTGAATGTTTGCATTGTCCAGCATTCCGTCCTTTAATTGTTTCTTTTGCATTTGTCGCCCTAAGTGGGAAGGGTATGCCCAGACGTGGGTCCCGTGCTCATTACACCACTGGATTCAAGCTTGCCTGGCTGATGAAGGGTGATGCCCTGAAACCGGTCCCAGGATGCTTGTTTACGGTCCAGAGAGGACCTGGCTTGGCAGTTCGGGCTGGACTGTTCCCACAAGGAACAGGGTCAAGACTGATTTGCATATGGCTGGGTCCAAACTGGGGTGGTGTGGTGAGCAAAAGAATGATGGATTTAACCCAGATCCCTGTGACTGGGGGTGAATGTTTGCATTATCCAGCATTCCGTCCATCAATTATTTCTTTTGCCAAAGATAGTAACGTCACAACTACTAACCATCACACTCTTACAAGTGTGACAATTCTGACTATTTTAGGCCCCCAAATCTAAAAGAATGAGTAGAGCGGCAGGTAATTGTAATTTTTTCTGTATGTTGAATTGATAATTAACTGTTGTTGTGGTCATATCTAAATTAGCCAGAGAGCGCCAGTGTGGCTCAAGTGCCGGTGTTGACAATGAAGAGCTGGTGTGGAGCACCAGAAAGCACCTGCTCAAATTAAGCACTTGCACAGAGGTAGGAGGGTGCCTAACAACAAAAACCTCATGAGCCCTGAGAGAGGACCTAAATAACTATGCTGGAGCTCCAAAAGCATGCAGGCAATAAAGATCACTTTAAATTTGTTGTTCACCTTGTCACATTTGCAATGCATTTAAAGACAGAGGGTGTTAGACGGCGACCTCAGAGGAGCCTGGAAGGGGTCCTGACTACCCTGAGATCCACCCTCGAAGTATCGTAGCCGGGCACTGGCGGGAGACTCCCCAGGGGGAGGAATCTCGTATCTAGGATCGTACTTCTGGCACCACACGACACAGAGTGACCACACCGGGTATACTTAGAAATCAATCTTTATCAAGTAGGTTATCACTGCAAATATGTACAAGGTGAGCACGGGCTCAAGAGTCTCGGAAGGGGTAGGGGGTAGCGGGACAGTCTCTGGTAAAGGTTCAAAGCAGGGACGTATCCGGCGCACAGCTCACAATCCTCGAGCTGGGGGATACGTTGTTGTAGTCGGGGTCCGGCGGGACCGTGAGAGTCTGTTGGAGCCGCGAGTCACTCAGCGGGCTCCGGTACAGGTTCGGAGGTCTTGCGATCTTCAAGGAGCCGCGAGTCACTCAGCAGGCTCAGGCACAAGTTCGGAGGTCTTACGATCTTCAGGGAGCCGCGAGTCACTCAGCAGGCTCAGGTGCAGGTTCGGAGGTCTTACGATCTTCAGGGAGCCGCGAGTCACTCAGCAGGCTCAGGTACAAGTTCGGAGGTCTTACGATCTTCAGGGAGCCGCGAGTCACTCAGCAGGCTCAGGTACAAGTTCGGAGGTCTTACGATCTTCAGGGAGCCGCGAGTCACTCAGCAGGGCTCAGGAGGGTCCAAGTTCCAGGAGCCGCGACCACGTCGGCAGGCTCTCGTTGTTCCAGCGTCGAATCTGCCGGACAGACCCAGAGCACCCCTTGTTATAGGTCGACCCCTCTTTGATGTCCGGAGTCTGTGCAGGCAGGGGTCTTGTCACCTGGGGGTCGCTTGTCGGGATTTCCTGCTATTGTCTTTTGATCCTTTCAGGGCCGGGTCGGGAGGAGTCCCAGACACCCAGCAGGCACGGAGCCAGCCCTCAGGGAGGCCGGAGGGCCGATCGAAACCCATCGTCCCAGGGGAGTTCAGAGGTGCGATAGAAACTGCTCCTCCCTCTCTCATCCCCTGGAAGCGTGATGTCCTCCAGCCGGAGTGGCGCCTCTAGGCCCGGGTCGCGCTGGGGCCGGGCGGCCATCTTGGTGCATGAAGTGGGCACGCGGGCCCGGGGTGGCCGAAAGGAGAGAGGCCATGGACGGGGAGGTCCGGGTCGGTGCGTGTGTCCTGGTGGGGAGGGTCGGCTGGGCCGTGTGCTTGGGCTGCAGGTACCAGGTTTCGGTGGTGCGGGGGCACGGAGGGCCATTCTACGAGGCCGGGTCCAACAGAGGGCCACAGCTGAACATGCACTTTACAAATACTCATGTAACATTGATGACAGCAGCACAAGTCTGAAAACTGTTTCAGCACCACTGCCTACTAGGGCCACAGGAGCTTACTGTTAGCTCTGTCCTATTGCCTGAGCTGCAGGAGTCAGACTTCAAGCAGCAGAATCTACTGAAGCACTTGCCGGTACACAGCCAAGGCCTCATTGTGTGTGCACTAAATGGCTGTGCAGTGAGCAGGTTCTCATTTGTAAATGCAGGGTTGCGCCATTCAGACCTGGCTGTCTGATGCCAGCAGAGACCAAAGGAGAAGTTATGTCCATGCTGCTGGCTAGCGACTGAAGACAAGCCAGTCAGAGTAATCACAGCGTTCAGCCTGAAGGGTGGAGGGCAGAAAGTAAAAGAACACAGGCGTAGGACAGAGAACTGAAACTGGAAAAATGAATTACTTGTGCATTATTTGTTTCATTACATGCAATAAAAATGCACAAGTATCTTTTAAAAAACTTAATGTGCCCGCTAATGCTGAAGTCTTCCTTATTAAAGCCAGAAATAGGAATAGTTATCCTTCTGAGGCCTGTTGAAACCGGCCAGAGTCTTGGAAAACAAGGCATTGCTCCCCAGAGCGCGAGACTGAGAACTTGAGTACCTGTAATACAGAGTACTGTAGTAGGGGTGGGCAAGCCTACAAATTAACAGGGAGAGCCAAGTTAAGGGTCTGTCTTGGCTCTAAGAGCCCAGGCATGAGCTGAGTTATGGGAACATTTGTTATGGAAATCATGCAACAAATAGTATATAAAAATATGATAAAGTGTCTTCAAAATTCAGAAAAAGTATATGATCATTGGCAAGCGTTTCACCTTGGTACATCAGGTTATGTCACTGCATTGAGAGATGTTTAGCAAAAGTTTTCAAACGTCAACTTAAAAACATTCATGCCTCACACCCCACTTTGACGATAAGACCATTAGTGAACCACGAGGCAAGTCAACTGTCACGTGCACCTTATATGTGGGCTATAATCTTGTTTTACACCGAACAATATTATTGCCCAATAAGTCAAACACAAGAGATTTTTTTGTACAGGGCTCATCCTCATGTATTTTAAGGGTTTATTATATGCAATAATGAGAAAACATAGGACGCATGATAAAATAACAAAACTGCCCAGGATCACACAGTTTGGTCAAGTAGCCACGCCAGGATTGATCCCAGGTTATCTGGTTTCACATTGTGTAATTCAGATAGTAGATTGGTATCCCTTTTTAGCCCCTGTTTGGCTTCAAAGTTTAATGCTTTGTCTTGCGTTCTTGGTGCATGAGGTTAGAGCGTGGGTAGCAGGGACTAATTTTGGGCTTGAGGGCTCAAGAGGGCCTCAAGCTGAATCACATCCTAGAATCTGGCTCGAGCCTTCAGAGGCTCACTCACCTCTATACTTTACTATAAGTTATTCTGTGCTTGAAATAAACTTGGATGTTGCTTTCTGTGAAATACCTCTTTTGATTGTGAGGGTTCTTTAGCCAGCACTGCTAATGTGCTGCATGTGAGGGGAACTTACACTGCTGCCAAATGCTGGTGTGTGTGTGTGTGAGTGTGTGCATGTGCGTGAATGTGTGTGTAAACACACACATGATTGGACAGCTTCAGCAGATGCTGTCCATGTTCTGTATAATTTCTGTCTAGATAGGTATGTGTTCTTTAGGTGTGAGGGAAGCATTTACTCCTGCCCGGTGCTTTACCTGTTTGGTTCACGTAAATCTTGACAGACACCGCAGTGCTTGTACTAAATCTGAAATGCTGCTTGTTTGTTGCATCTAAGGAAGGTGTCAAATGGTGCTGCCCAGTGCCACTTGTCTTTGAAGGAACGTTGCACTGGCTGGTCCTGCAGTACCATGCTTGTTAAATGTCTTTGAAGCAAGCTTTCAATGGCCCTGGGATTACACTTGTGTCATGTCTTCAAAGCAAGCTTGCACTGGGCCTGCAATGCCACACTTGTTCCATGTCTTTGAATGAAGCTTGAAATGGGCCAGCAGTACCACACTTGTTCCATGTCTGTCAGGACAGATGGTCATGCTCTTGACCAGCATTGAATGTATTATGCATTTTAGTCAGGACCTCCTGTGCTGCTGCTCCCCTATCTATTTCTCTGTGTTTTAGGTCTGACCAAAAGATTGTTTTAGCTGTCTCGCCAACCACATGTTGTCTCAAATATAATACATACTCTTGCTTAGAGAAAATGGGCTTTAGTTAAGCCCAGGCCCTGCAGTGCCACACTTGTTTCACATCTATGAAGGAAGCTTGTACTGGCCCTGCAGTACCACACTTGTTCCATGTCTTTGGAGGAAGCTTGCACTGGCAGACACTGCATGCTGCACTTTTTCCATGTTTTGGAAGGAAACTTGCATGAGTTCTCCCTGTTTCAAGTCTTTCAGTGAAGATTGTGATGCTGTTGACCAGCACTGTATGTCTTATCCATTGGAGCCAAGGACCTTCTGTCCTGCGGTTCCTTGTGCTCTATCTATTTCTGTGTTTTTTAGGTCTGACCAAAACACTGTTTTAGCTGGTTAACCAGCCTGATGTTTTCTGTAAAAGAAAACTTAATCTTGCTTAGAGAAAATGGGCTTTAGTCCAACCCACTTCAGTTATTCATCAGACAAAGTGTCATTAACATAATAGTTCAGCCCTTTCAGAACACACACATACATTTGGGCAGATGATCAGCCCTCTTCAGTCATTGGCTCTGTTGCCAATGTTTGGTCTGCCCAGTAAAAAAACGCTTGTCTTTAGGATATCAGGTAGTCTGAGTTACAGCATTTTTCCTGCTTAATATGCATTGTTCTGCACCCAGAGGTGTTCGACCTGTTCATTACCAAGCAGCTCACCTGACCTGCATATGCACAGTAGTGCTAATTGGTAATGAGAGTTCCAGCAGCTCTCCTGCCATTGCTATTTGACCTCAAAACTCTTATGGAGAGTGTGGGCCATCTCTGCTGCAAGCTTCAAAACCATGCCACCATCTTGTGAGAGTAGTCTGCATCCTTCATAATGTTTGTGATTTTGGCAGACCAGTGCTAAGCTTTACTTTTTAATTTTCTATTGAAGGACATGCGCTCATATTTAGTTTGTGTTATTATTAGTTGTATTTATTTCTGTTGTTTTCTTTATTTCCCTGTTTATTGAATTGAGCTTATGCTTTCACTACAACGAAAACCCACCATCCTGTTTTAGAAGACAAGTGGGACTTGGATATGCCAAGACTCTTCCCAGAAAAAAGCCACAAAGATCATACTCACATAGTCTGCAGTACTGGCTAACATGTGGCTGATGGGAGCCTGAGGTAACCTTAGGAGACATTCAAGCTTCAGTCTAGATTACTTCAACAGCTGTCAATTACACTAATGAACTGATGCACGGGATACTCTACCTATGACTTTTTTTTGCCACCGTCTGTCCCACTCTGCTCCTTCCTAGTGAGCAGTGTAACTGTGTTTGAGTAGTGTGCCTGTGTGAGTGCTGGATAGTCACCATGGTTTGTGAGTGCATTGTGAGTGGTCTGCCTGTGTGAGTTCAAGATTAACATTGTCTTTTGTGAGTACAGGTTACGTGGTCTACAGGTAGAAAGCTGTACCTGTGTACATGAACTCTGAGGGATGTGCCTATGTAAGGGCAGCAGTGTGAGTGTGGGTATCCTGCAAGTTATGTCTTCATGTGCATGCACTTTACAAAAGCCAAACCTATCGGCTTTCATGATGTTTTTTAGGGTTATAGCTTTGACTTGCAGAAATGTAGTGCAGGGATTGGAAGTATGATAAAGTATGTATGAGAATGTTAGTCAGTTTTGATATGGCAGATGTAGACTCTGTCGAAGGAGGTTGAGAAATGTCAGAGGCAACTGACAGACTGAGATGTCACCCTCATGCACGGGCCAAGTTACTCTGCTTGGACTAGGGCCCATGGCAACCTAGCTATGCCACTGCTTGTCTCTTGACCATGGCGTGATTAACGCTGAGCTGTGAGATGTTTTGTGTATGGCTGTGTCTAGGTTGTGCTTGTAATATGGCTCTGCACTTTCATTTGTTTCATGGTTGGCTCTGGAGCGTGGTGTGATGGGCTACAAGCTGGAATCTGTCTAGGGTTTTGCGCCTGGCCACATCTTTCTGCTGCTTAGCTATGATCTTGATGAATTAGGTGCATGGCTTTGAATTGCACTTTGTTTTGTTACTTGGTTGGTAGTGATTGATTGGTACTTGTGACTCAGGGATCATATTTGATACTTGGCTTCAAACCATAATGTGATTGGAGCATTGTTCCTGACATAGTTATATTTGCTTCTTGGCTCTTGACATTGGCAGGTTAATTCTTGTTTGTATATCATGGTCTCTGTAGTTCATGGTGCAGTTTGGTGTGTGTGTGAAGCATTATTCTGGTCTGATACATATTATGTGACTTCAGACCCTAAAGTAGAGTCCTTCAAAGGAGATGCGAACTAACAACCAGAGCTGACGACTGTGACACTGGGGATCCAGCTTCGAGTCCTGGGGTTGGCTCAACATCCTTTGATTCTGTGTAAATCACTCTTCTCCTCGTGCCTAATTTAAAACAAAATTGAATCGGACCTTGTGCAGCATAATCTGGTGCTCATGGAAAGCATGCCAATGCCCTGGGCCATGTTTGTGCTACATGAAGCTGAAAACCCTAGTTCACTCTTCATTGCTGTTTATTCTAATCTCCATACTCCCTGTGACCTCAATCTTAAATCCTAAATGTAATCTGTGGTTACATAGAGGTGGACTCTCAATTGGGCTTTTCTAATGTCATGTATGCAGACCTTTCAGTATATTTGACGAGAGCCTGCAGATGGGGCACATCCATCTATGAATCATTCCTTAGCCCATATCAATCATATATGTATTGCCCCCAGAGCAGGGCTCACGTTTTTCTTATGAGCCCACAGCTGGCGTAAGTGCTCAGTACCAACGATATTGATTCCACCTATGACTTTTTTCTCCCACAACCCTGCATTTTTTTGACTCTATTTCACTCTTACTTTGGGTCAGAGTCTGATGCTGAAAAATAAGGCCCAGCCCCCTTTCCGCACCCACCAATGCCAAACACCAGCATAAATTAAGCACTGATTCCTCCTATATTCTGCCAATGCTAATATATCTGTACTTCTTATCGTCAAAAATAAACAAGTAATAATGATCAATTGTCACCCTTCTAAGGTAACTAAAGCAAACACTATTTTAAAATTATGGATAAAAATAAATTTTTTACTTTGGAATTTTCATGTCCTAGTACCCCCCACCAGGACAAGGACATGATGGTGCAGATCAAAACAAAGATGTTACGCTTCAATGCTCTATCCCAGAAATTTCAGTTTCTTCGGAGGAGCATCACATGCTTGCACAAGGAGCCCATTTAGTGGATTACTTCAAGTCTAAAAATCTTCATTCCCTACTTATTAGAATTCAGCACCATTTAGTAGACCATGCAATGCCCTCAGAATGGCCTTAATGTCGTATCCCACTATTAATCTGGTAAAATATTCCTTTCCTAATCAGTTTGCAGTTCCTGAGTACAAGCCAATCATACAAAAGTAAGGGGCATATTCACAAGGATTTATCGCAAAGTCATCGCCACTTTATCGCAGCCAAAGTGTCGATAAATTTACCTCCCTATTCACAAGCTGGTGCTAACAGCCCACAGCACCAGTTTACCCGCGATGGCAGCCGCAAAAAACATCGCCACAGAGGATCATCGCAACTATCGCTAATGAGATGCAGAGTGGGCGTTCCCATGCCAAAAGCCGCGACAATATCACACCTCAACATTCTCAACGACCAGACAGATCAGCGATAAAAACACAAAACAGGCGATAAGGCGCGTTAGCACCAGGAAATCTACACCTGCTCTGACCTGATGTTAAGTCGGACGGCAGCCAGCACCACAAAAGAGAGATCAGTCCAGGGCCACATCGGAAGTGCAACAGATGTCAAGGAGCCACCCATCATGCGGCTTGGACACCCAAGAGGGCCACAACACCCACAGACACCACACCAGGACCCCACCCCACACCCAGAACACTCTCTCCCCCCCCCGGACAACCACAGAGGCAGCGCAGACAAAGACAGCGGAACACCAGGAAGCGTACCAGCCGCACAGACCCAACCTTTGACAATGTCACCATCCACCACAGGCTGAAAGGGACAACCGCCCCACGCATCCCGACCATCACGCCCAACAGGCCTACGGCACCAACACAGCGGACAACCAACATCCCACCCCACACCAAGCTGCAGGCTTGGCTGCACCTGTTGGCCCCTGGCACCCCCCAACCAACACCCACCAGAGTCAGAGGAGTCTCACTGCCAGCCACATTCAAGTCCCTCACACCTGCCCTGGACATCACCATCACCCTGGTACCCCAGTCCCCACACAATGTGCAGGTCACGCTGGAGACCAAGCAAGGATCATACGCCAAAGCCATAGCAGGATGCACGCAAGTGTTGGGGGCAATCCACAGCACACATGTCCCACCTGTGCCCCCTGGTGACACAGCACACAATTACCGCAACAGAAAGCACACGTCCCACCCCAATGTGCAGGCAACAACAGAACACCGTGGAACCTCCAACAATGTCGCCTTCAAATAGACAGCCAGTGTGCATGAGTCCTCCATCCTCCAACAGCCCATCAGCAACCAGCGTTCCCAGGATAGCACAAAGGGAAAAGCACAGCCCCTTGGCAAGTTCCAAATGAACACCCCACTCACCTCAACTCCACAAGCATGCAAATCACAACTCTGGCAATGCACACGTCACAAAATCACAACAAACATGCACAACAACATGACCACCCACCAGACACAACAGAACAACTCACAATGGTTACCTGGCCAAGCCTTCAACATGAGCCGGCAACGGCATGGCACCTCAGCCACACAACAGCCTAATGTGGGGAGAGGTGGCAAACAGGCATCTGTGAAGGATGCAGTAGTACCTTGATTGGGAAAGTACACAATGCTAAGAGTGGCGGAGATGTGCTGGACAGACCGCAGTATGCAGCACTTACCCATATCCATGGCGACGTACACCTCTGGTGTATGGAGTGTAGTGGACAGTGGACGCAACCATGTCACCACAGTCAGTGGGGGACCTCAAGGAAATCTTGCCTGTTACGCCCCCATAAGTGTGACCATAGTGGGATGGCCCGGCGTAGGCCACGCCAGCGTAGGGGTGTGAAGAAGTAGCACGTAGCCCTGGGCTTGGTCCTCTTCCAGAAAGCCCAACATCTCTGCCAGGGCTGCGCCTCTCACCCCGCCACGAGGCCAATGCCGTCCTCTAGAGTGGAGTTGCCTGCAAAGCTGTGCGCCTGCCGGACCACGAACCCGTCAGGCCAGCCCCTAGGCTGCCAGGCCTCACTGATCACCTGCCGACATCAGCGTGTGTCAAGGAGGGCCACCACTTTCCAGCTCAAGCTCCAGGCCCGAGTCCCGCAACCTTGGCAGCCTCCTCAGACCATCACAGCCTCCACGACACGGGCCCGCTTTACTCCTTTTTCGTTGATGTACTCTACTGCCGCCTCAGGCCTACTCCTCGGCCCAGTAGGTCCCATGTGTGAAACTGTGTCCTGAGTCATGAATGACAGTGACCCCAAACCCGGGCCGCTGGCAACAGCACCAGACTCCCTTCGATCAGTGAGGCATAGTTTCATATGGGCTTCTTGTGACACATGGTGCCACTAACCCTGTTCATCGCCTGTCAGCGACACGTGGTGCCACTAACCCTGTTCGACACCAGCCGGCGACATGTGGTGCCACTGAACCTGAACTTCGCAGGCCGGTGGGGCCATCCAACCTATGCCGGCGACACTCGGTGAATGGGCCGTGCTGACCGCTGCCTCAGGCCTACACCACAGTCAGGTAGGTCACACATTTGGAACTGAACATCGGTCATTCAAAAGGCAGAATACATGTCATCGCACGCATGAAGAGGCGTAAGAGGATGACGCGTTGCAGTCCGGAGAGAACAAGATCATCGTTACGAAGGTGTTCGAACACTACCGACAACTGCCCTTGTGTCACTAACTCTGTGCCGGGCCTGCCAATGACACGTGGCTGTGGGACACTGCTGACCGCTGCCTCCGGTCCAGTAGGTCACAGAGTCTTCATTTTGCAATGGCTGAGTTCGTATCAGCGTACCGGCATCATCGCAGACAGCTTTTCCTCCCAGCCCCGGTGCCACTAAGTTTGTTCTCTGACAATCATGGACCCTCTCTGGTCGTACTTTGATGGCGTCTGAGCCTATGGACTAGGGGGCAGTTTTCATCCTCATGTAGCTGATACCTAATTGATGGTGGCAACGAGGCTGTCGCATTCCATTCCTCCATTTGCTGCTTCCGGATAAAATCAAACCTTTTGGCGTCATGCCCTGGAGGACACCTTCCACTGTCCCCCGATACCCTCCGTAACAAACACTTCGGACATTTATGGTGACCCCCTCAGATCGCTTGGCCCATCTGACTGCACCGCAAGTCACCGTCCTGTGGCTGGGTGCCTGTGCCGGCCGCTGTGCATTCGGGGCCACTTAATCTGTGATAGTCGGGTCCGGGAACCCTTCTTCTGAGATATTGGATGGCCCTGAGCGTTGGCCATGGGGTCATCAATGCCATTTCTCTGTGGCTCTGCGCTGTACGCAGCCTCCGGGCCCAACAGCATCCCACCAGGGCTCACACACCAAATTGAGTCATGAGCGGCCCGGACGTGGCATCACCGCAGGAGGCACATGCCACCACTGCAAGGACCACCTCCAACAGCCAAGTGCCACAGTCAAAACGGTGGTCCTGACAGACTTGCGGAGCTGCACAGACCTGTCGTGGATGCCATCATCGGCCTGATACCCTGCTCAGCACTCCAGGTGCCAGTGACTCAGTGCACCGCAAGCCATTGTCCGTTACTGGTTGAGTTATGAGCTGTGGAGAGGTTGCGCAGCTATGTCACCTCAAACAGTGTGGGGGCCCTGAGACTTTGATGGGGAGGATGATGCAGGTATGACACACCCCAATGCATCTGCATCAGGTATCTGTCGGAGGGACACAATCCGAGACTTTTTCTTCACATGGGCGCGCTCATCTCTAGTGTCCCATCACCAGTGCACTGCAACTCACGGACACTTCTGTTTGCATGTTGGCTGCCCTCTGGACTTTCTCCGGCTCCCTCCATGTTGCTCAGCAGTTGACACTTTTATGCATGTGGTTTCTGTTTACATTGCACTGGTGTCTAATGTTCAAGTGGTTGTCAGCATCAGACATTCCGTGCTTGCTGGCTTACACTTACCCCACACACATCCAGCACAGGCGTCACTGTACATGTGGCCCTGCCAATAAAGGGGCCGGGCGCACGTGCACGTAGCCAGTTCAACATGATATCTGCGTGTGTCCCTGTGGTCTTGTTGTACGCGTGAGGGACCTGGGCCCCACGCCATTACATTGTATATCGGATGCAGACGTGTCACCGCAGGCAGCGTGTTTGAGCTTGGACATGTGCTTTGTCGTCACCCACTCAATTCGAAAGGGGAGTGGCCAGGGCCATCGTACGTAGAGCCAACATGGGTGTGTGACTGATATTTAAGCGCCCCTGCCCGTGGTTCTGTACTGTGAATGTGCAACTGCATGTGTCTCTATGACAGTGTGGGTCTCCTTTGTGGGGTGTTGGTGGACCCTGAAGGGTGATGGAAACCTACGTATGTGTCCTGGTTCGCCTTCCATGGGTTCGGCCCACACCTGTTGGGCCACCTCCTTTTGGCATGCAGGAACATGGCATTGGGGTGCGATGTGTGGGTGGGTGAAGTGTTGTGAGCCAGCTGTGCTTGCGGGTGCTTCCTGCTGTGTGGTCTGTTGCAGGCTGGGTGTTCTCCTCTGAGTAGCTTGGCTGTCCGAGACCTGGTGGGGGGTTGCGTGGGATATCCATGTGCTGTTGTAGGGCGTCGGTGTCCTCTCCGGCATCACCGATGTGTTGTATTCTGTGCTTTTCTGAAGGTGTTGTGTGCCCCTCTGTGATGTGAAGGGGAGGTGCGTATTGACTTTGCGTTGACATATATGTTGGCGCATTGTGCAGGTTTGCATGCAGACTGTATGGCAATGTACATTGTGACTGTTTGGGGGGTACATTTGGACAACATGACGGCTGTGTGGTCGTACGCGTACATTTCCATTTCACAGTTTCCTGCTCTGTCAAATGTGGTAGGCATGTTTCTGTGCATGTGTGGAGCCAGTTGTGTCCTCTGTTCTGCAGTGTCGACTATGCGAGTTGTTCCTCGTTGTCGTCAATGTGGGTGTGCTGTTCGTACTATGTGTGTGCTGCAGTGTGCCGAGGGGATCGGGCCCATGGACCTGGGTGATTGTGGGTGTGCAGTGTGCTACACCTCGTTGTGCCTGTGTGCCATTGTGCCCACTCCCCCCGTCCCCCCATTCCCTGTTGATGTTGTGTCAGGTCCTCTCGAGCTGTGTCCGTACTCCCTACTCCTTGCACCGTCTCCACACTGATGACTGTGGCCTGGGTTTCCTTCAGCTCCTCCGGTGGCGCTGGACTGCCACCTCCTGTCGCCGTTGCTGCCTTCCTGTTGGCAGCGGGTTTGTGCCTGGTTTAGGTAGTCACGTCATGCCGGGACTGCATGACGTGGCCTCCTGGATTAGCCTCCTGGGCACTCCGACTGCAATCCAGGTGATCTGCTTGTGGGTCAGTTGCTGGTAGTGTTCTGTCATCTCCGTGGCGCTGGTCTAGTTTTCCTGCGGTCTGCACCCCATCTTCCTCTCCCTCTTCTCCTTGGTCTTCCCCGACTCCGTTGTTCCTTGCTGGTAGTCTGTGGGGGTTGTGGGGTTCGGGTTGGCCCCTGCGCTGTGACAGGGTGCATCCATGTTGCTACTCACTTTGGATTGTTTTTGGTGTATTTTTTCTGTGGTTTTTATAGGGCATAGTTCCACCAGACGTGTGGGATTTGCAGGCCTGTGGCTGGTTTTTGCTACTTTTTGTACCGCGGTTGGCTGCATCGCATGTTTTTTTTTGCGTTCGCGTATTGCATTTATGCATGGCGTTGATTTTGACGCGACATTTGGCGCGTTGTCTGGTGACTATCGCATGCTACCGCCTTGTTGTGAATCCCACGTTGTCACGGGGTTATTTTCCCGCGATGGGCTGTGATATTGAAAGTTGCGTTACGCTACTCTTGCGGTAGTTATCACACGTTCTTGTGAATATACCCCTAAGACTTTTGTAGTGAGAGACCATGCTCCCTGAAATTCTTCACTGCCCAACAAACACCCTCAACTGACAACTTACCACCTCCCCCCCCCAAAAAAACCCATAAACACTTGACTGTTTCATCGTAGGTAATTCGAAATAAGCCATGGCTAGGAATAAAAACTAGTTCCATATATTGACCACGATTGTACGTTTGGGCTCTGTGGTGGCATACTTCTCCCATGCCCTTCTTTTCCCCCACCTTCACTCCAGCTCCTGTTTCAGCTGCAATGTGTACCCCGCTACTATTTGCACTGACTTCTGCTGCATCTCGCTCTGGTGCCCACGTGTGCCAGGCATCACTTACACAAGACTGACTTAGGCAGGAGCAACAAACTCTATGGGGTTTCATCGGAGTAGAATACCTACCCATGTCTGAATCAGCCGACTTTTTGATGATGCCAAGAGCAGGTCACTCTCTTAGCACAGGACGTGAGGGTATGTCAAGATGGCAGGGCAAACCTGGGAATGTATCAGAACCTAACGTCACCCCAGGGGTGGTGGTACGGCGGCGCAAATATGAGAAATCAAAACATTTCTCGTCGTGCTTCCATTTTTCTATGTGTACTGCATTCTGCAGCACATATAGAGAAAAGAAAGCGCCTGAATTTATTGATTTTGTGCAGGAAGGATCCCTCCCTGCACAATCATCCCCCGCAACACAGGCACCCATGCACCATAGTGCAAAGGTGCCTGCGTTGGCGCCCGGCAGCCCATTGTGCAGGGGAAAAGGACAGGAATGCGCCGTATCATATAGATACAGCGCATTCCTGCCCTTTCCATTTGCCTTAGTGCAGCGCCGCAGAGAGGCCTGAGCCGCTGCCCCATGGCAGAAGCCCATAAATAAGGCCCCAGATGGGCAGCGCAGGCATGCCTATGGCCGCTTTTCAATTTTTTACTGATGTAGTACATTTTGTCTGCTACATTTTGTATCCTTTGGGAATGGTGACAAATATCCTGCAACAGACGCACTTATGTCTCTAACATCTGGAAATCAAAATATAAACCCTCTCAGCGAAAATGCATGTAAGGTTATTCCTATTGTTGCTGCCACAGAAAAGTCTTCTTGAGAGCTGTAACAAAATGGCAGAGCAGGAAACACCAACAACCAGAGCCAGAGATAATTTCAAGAGCTGCCACGTGAACCGTGCAAGTCGTAGGCTTCCTATTGGTGTGTGATGGTTGTTGATATAAACGTACTTTACTGTGTAATCAAACAGATGTATTAAAAGGCCATTAAAAGAGCAATTGCAGACAGCATGCCTCATTAATTGATGCCTGTAAAAAGCAAGATGGACTGTAGAAGGGATGCCAGATCAACCAAGTGCCAGCCGAGGGGGGTGCAGGCTGAAGCCGCTAAAAGCACTCAGCCCCTAAATGTTCAAGAAGCCACATAACACAGCACTGCAAGTAAAGTTGTTGTTCTGCGTTGATCAAAACGGAGAGAGTAGAAGAGGGACAGTCTCCTAAGTTGTAGCGCTGTTCTGCTCTCTCCCTGAACTGGTGCACTTTAGACAGTCACACACCACTGGAGACACCCTTCTTGCCCCATAGCGCAAGGGCGTCTGCATTTTCTGAGAAATAAGTTTTGTTCTACAAGCGGTCCCTTCCAATACATCTATTCTTTAAGGCTTTTCTCACTGTGGGGGATATGTACAACAGAAGTGGCGGAGTGAGGCGTTAGCCGTCATGGCTTAACGCCTCACTCCACCACTTCAGAAACGCATGGCTGCACCATATTTACAACAATATGGTGCTGCCTTGCATTTCCCCCTGTACTAGCACTACACTTAGCAGTGTAGCGCCAATACAGGCACCCTTACACCATAGTGCAAATGTGTCTGCGTGCAGGGGGAAGATTGTTTATGTGAAGGAAGGTGTCCCTCCCTGCACATGAACAATCTTGAAATGCCATCTTGTCACTCCTATGTATGCTGCCTAATGCAGCACACACGGAAGTCACAAAATGTCATTTATTTTTAAAGATTGTTTATGTGCAGGAAGGGTCACCTTCCTGTACATAAACAATCCAAGGCTTTTCTCTTTTTCCATGTGTGCTACACAAGTCAAGAAAAAGCAAAAATAAGGAAAAATAAACAATTTTTCCTTGTTTCGCAAGCTTAAGACCAGGTTTTCCCAGGTCTTAATTTTGGTGCTGCCTCCTATTAACACTGCCCTTGTAAATAGGGGGCAGCGTCAAAATCAATGGGTGTTGCAGGGGAACGCCCACTGTAGCACCCACTGCCCATCCCTTTCACTCTAAGCATAAGGTGAAAGGGGGCATTATTTACAAGGCAGCATTAAGCCACGTTGAGTGGCTTAAGGCTGCCTTGTAAATAAGGCAAAGCCCCTATCTCCATGGAAACGTCACAAAAAGTGATGTTACTGTCGCGATAGGGGCTTGTGCATATGCCCCTGTGTATGTTCAGTGACCAATGCACCACACATGCAAAGTGAGAAAAACGAGGAGAAATAAAACCATTTCTGCTCGTTATGCCTGCCTCGAGGAGGCGTCGAATTTTGCTGCACATCCCTGTCTACAATTCTTTCTGGAAATGGATTTTGCGTCATAAAAACCCATGGGTGATTGCTTGGGAATGCCCATGCACCAGCCAGGGAACGCCCCCTTGATGCAAAGTAAAACAAGTCAGCGTATTCTGCAAGTATCCCCAATTGGGCTGGATAGTAAATCCCACCTGAACATTTTGGATTAGGTTTGCGCTCCAAAAATAATGCAAACCTAACACAAAGCTTTCCTGTGGCTCAGTGGGAAACCTACTTGTGTTTGCCTGCTCAGCCAGTTTGACAGAACTACAACTAACGCGCATGCTTCCCTTTCAGCCCTTAATGTGGTCTGTAGGTGGGTTACACAACCCACACCAGAGCCTTCATTGCCTTACTTGATGGTTTATATAGCTCACCTCTGCTTGGTTAATCTCACTCTCCTCTTCTGGTAGTTTGGATCGTCCTTGGCTTTGCTCTTGGCTGACTGGATCTTGTCTCACTCTACTCTGGCTTGCTTGAATCCTGTCCCACTCTCCTTTTCCTTCTCTGCTTAGATGTCCTGATGCGGTCTCATTCTCCTCTTTGTGATGCCTACATCCTTTCTCCCTCTCCTGTTTTTGGTTGTCTCGACTTACACACTCTCCTCTTCCTTGTCTGGATTCTGTCTCATGCTTCTCTGCTAAGGCTGTCACCCTCCCCTCTTCGTGAAGCCTGTATCCTTACTCACTCTCCTGTTCATGGTTGCCTAGAGCCTTTCTCAGTGTCCTCTCTATGTTTCCCTGTATCCTTACTCCCTCTCCTGTTTTTGATTGTCTCGACTCTCCCACTCTCCTGTTCATGGTTGCCTAGAGCCTTTCTCAGTGTCCTCTCTATGTTTCCCTGTATCCTTTCTCACTCTCCTGTTCATGGTTGCCTGGAACCTGTCTCACTCTCCTCATGTTGGGTGCCTGTACCCTGTCTGACTTTACGCCTCTTGGATGTCTGGATCCTACCTCTGCTTCCAGGTTTCCAAGATTCTGGGCCTGTTTTAGATCTCGGGGGACGGATTAATCCGTCACAACGGTGACTGATATCCCTTCTGCTGAAATCTAAATCCCATAGGATATAATGGTTTTTATATTTCGGTGGATGGAATATCCGCCACCGTTGTGACGGAGTAACCTGTCGGACGAGTTCTAAATCAGGCCCTCTGTCTGGTTCAACTCTTCTTGGTTGCCTGGATATGTCTCACTTGCTTCTTGGTTACTAGGATTCATGTATCACACTCCTTTACTTGGTGGCCTGCAACTTAACTTTGAAGGAACAATAGAAATGAATCAGCGATGCCATGATCCCTATCAAGGATGTAAAATTAGTTTTCAATGCTGGATGGATGAATGAACGTAAGACTTTGATTGGCGGTGTACTCGGAACTGGGACGAAGAGATCATTCACCTTTGCCCTCCTTGTTGAGTTGTTAAGCGTGTGTGCACATATTTTCTACAAAGGTGTTGATTCACCTAAAGGCTAAGGGTAGGGTAAGAGACACGACACACCCTTTGACCCAGAATGACATCTCAGGATTGACCCCTTGTCCCACCCTAAGGGCATCAACTGCTTCATGCACACTGGCGGGGGACAAAGGCATGGAAACAAAAGAAACTAAGGGCCTGATATAAATTTCGGCTGACAGGCAACTCCCTTCAAAACATGACGGGTTTTACGCCCACTGTATTACAAGTGCCATTGGATATAATCCACTTATAATATGGAGGATGGGATATTCATCATGTTAGTGACAGAGTAACCCGTCCGCCAAACTCTATATCAGGCCCTCAGTACGGCACTATTTGCAATCTTTTTCTGCCATTGCCTTCACGACCCCTGAGACCTAGGTTAGGAACATGCAGCAGCTGCTACCAACCCTGACCCCTAATTGACCATCCGGAAGCCCAGCCTCCCCTACAGT
The DNA here is from genome assembly GCF_964204655.1 of Triturus cristatus. Lineage (NCBI taxonomy): Eukaryota > Metazoa > Chordata > Amphibia > Caudata > Salamandridae > Triturus > Triturus cristatus. The sequence continues at coordinate 136,269,517 of NC_140591.1, read as the reverse complement.
GCAGTCCAATTAGGACCTCATTTAAGACAGAATGCCACCTCATACTGTCCTGCAGGAATAAGCAGAGCCTGACACGTGAGGTGCAATCTGTACAATGAGCTAAAACCCCATCACACAAACCTGCATGAAGGCTCATTAAAATAGTCCCATATCCAATTAAAGCAGGGAGCTGGGCTTGAGGAGTCTCCAAGCAGTAAGGGCGATACTTGTGATACAGCAATAAACAGTGGTAATGTACAATCTTCACCATTTGAGCTGAGCAGTCATCCAAAACATTAAGCACCCTTAAGAAGTGCTTAATGTTTTGCACAAAGGAACACAGCACAAAGGCATGTACGTTTCGCTTTTCTTGGCATAGAGTCAGACTGTCCACCTAAAAGTGGATCACGCCTTATGTTGTTGACCAGTCTCTTTTTTCACACTGATACTGAGGCTTACATTGAACTCCTTGGTGATAGTAGAAAGAGGGAAAGGACGAAAAAGAGAGGTGCTGGACGTGTAGCTCTAATCAGAAGCAAGATGGCTTACACAGATGTGACTGAGTAAGGCAAGCTGACTTACACAGATGCAACTGAGCAAGGCAAGCTGGCTTACACAGATGTGACAGAGTAAGGCAAGCTGGCTTACACAGATGTGACAGAGTAAGGCAAGCTGGCTTACACAGATGTACCAGAGTAAGGCCAGTAGAATCAAGAGGGACAGACTTCAGCTAGGCCAGTGCAGAAAATCAGTCAATGAGTCAAGCAGTGTCAAACTGTAGATGTTTAAACTCCTCTTTTGGGGGAAATCCCCTGTAATCGGCTTCTGCGCCCCCACTGTATATTCTCTCTCTGTCTTGTTTGTAAGGGGACCACGGCAACTCTCTTCCTCTCTTCATCACTCTTCCTTCCCCTCGCCCTGAATGTATTTTCTTTACATTTACCTCTACCTACACCTATGTCCTAGTACCTCCCTCCTTCCTATACCGTAGAATCTCCACCCCTTCCTATATCCAAAAGTTGCTACACCAGCTTAACTTGTACCTAAACCCTAGTACCTCTACGTCTGCCAATACCATAGTACCTCCACCTATCCCAATTCCCCCTACGCCTACTTATATTTCAATACTAGTGCCTTTACTACCACTGCTACATTTACCAAAGTGTCTCCACCCCATCTGTACTCATATTTTTTACCTGCACTCTAGGCCTTCAACTTCTAGCTACACCTTAGGACCTCTGCTACTTCCTCTACTCCACTATCTCTAGCTCTACCTGAACCCTAGTACATTCATGCCCACTAAAGACATAGTACCAATACCTATATTCTCTATTTTTGTCCCTTCCTAAACCTTAGTACCTCTACCTCTTTATTTGTCTAATTCTGTTTTCCCCTCCACATATCCATTAACCCTGATCATTTTTCTTCTGACTCATATTCTTGTGGTTTTTGCGTATTCTCTTGGCCTTTATTTAAATAGTTTTTTTCATTGGAATTCCTCAAATCTTTCGAGGAACAGGATTTTCCGTATTTTGAACATTCATCAAAATGTTCTTATTTTTGCTATTCTCCTTCAGTGACACTTAATCTCTGCTTCATTCTCTTTTTTCCACTCCACCTTCTTGTCAGGCCACACATTATCTTATCAGACCTTTCTTAGTGATTCTGTGACCACTTAGTTCTGCTTCTCCTCCCTTCAGTGTCCCCTTATATTCACATCCCCCTCCCCCAAAGGTGTTAGGGCCCCAACATCTAACGTATCCATTTGATAGCCTTCTGTGGTTGGTGTATGGGTGGATCATGGTGAACCTGGATAAGGCCCTCCCTCCTGCTAGTTTCCAACCATACATATGTAGGATGCAACCACCAGAGTATTACACATGCAGAAAGCACAATTAGTAAATTTTAATTTGAGTAAGTAAATTTAATGCGAACGTTCCTTGTTGAGATTATTTTTTATTCCAGTTTCAGGGCTTTGAGTCTTGTAATTTGATATCCAACACCTGTTTTGCCCATTATCTGGCGAACAGGCCTAGGGCCTTTTCAAGGCGTGACTGCTATATACGTTGTGCATAGTCTTATAGCCTCCATAAGAGTAGGCGAGGGGGCTTATTTACAAGCCCCTTGCGCTGCCGGTGTGCCACTTTTAATATGGTAAAAAACTGACGCAGGGCACTTGTAAATAAGCCCGAAGGTCTTGTGGGAAAAGGCGAATCTTCAGCCATGGTGGTCCCCTTGAGTTAAACCAGGAACTGCTAGTTGTACCATGTAGAGCAGCTAGTTCAAGGAGCAGACTGGAATCAGCAAGCACTGTTATGGTTTGCGGAGGTGCAGACTGCACAAGGACCTGTAGCATTATGGGAGAGAGAGCGCGAGAGGAGCGAGGGGCATACTCCTTACCTGGCATACGACGGGAGCGCTGGACTACGGCTCCCAGGTTTCTTGGAGACTCCGCCCCCACCCACAGGCACTTCCGCGCCCGGAGGCGCTAAAACAGACGGCTCCCTCGGTGGAGCGGGGAAGAGAGAGCGCGAGAGGAGCGAGGGGCATACTCCTTACCTGGCATACGACGGGAGCGCTGGACTACGGCTCCCAGGTTTCTTGGAGACTCCGCCCCCACCCACAGGCACTTCCGCGCCCGGAGGCGCTAAAACAGACGGCTCCCTCGGTGGAGCGGGGGAGAGAGAGCGCGAGAGGAGCGAGGGGCATACTCCTTACCTGGCGTACGACGGGAGCCTGGACTACGGCTCCCAGGTTTCTTGGAGACTCCGCCCCCACCCACAGGCACTTCCGCGCCCGGAGGCGCTAAAACAGACGGCTCCCTCCGCGTCGCGGGACGCGCGCGGGCGGCGCCGGGCTGAGCCCGGGCAGAGGGCGGGCCCTCTGTGGCCCTCAGAGGCCTGAGGAGACTGGACTGGGCAAGGTACTTTATATGTCCCTAATTGCCCCAACCGCGCCTCTGAGCTCGTAAGCTATTTAATATCCGTGTATGAGTAGTGTTTTGGTTCTCTCTTTTCTTCTAATTTGTTTGCGAGTGCGTTGAGTATAGGGTACCTGTGGAAGTTATATTGTATTATTCTACATAATGGTGAAATCGAAAACAGATAAAGTGATGGTAGGTCCTGCTACTTTAGATAACTTCTTGGTAAGGAAAGTAACCCAGATTAATAAAGACAGACGTGTATCTTTGGGGAAAGATACTGTGATAGACGAAATATCATCAGAAAATTTCCCTATCAGTCAGACCCAAGACTGTGAAATTAATACGAGTGATGTTAACTCTACTGACTGCCCAGTCCCCATCTCCGTAGATGTGGAGGTTTACTCTGATTCCCGGGCTTTATTGAGTCCAGTCAGTGGAGACACTGGAGTGTTGAATGAGATCGAACCTGAAATCAGGCATTTGAGATCCTGCAGAACGCGGTCTCAAAGGGAGAATGGGAAATATAATAATTTGAAGTCTAAGTAAAAAAAAAAGGTTGGTAAGGCTACTAGTAGCCCTGCTATAACAACCCCTTTTGTATTCACGGCCACTAACGGTAATGTCAGTGGTAATGTCAATGGTAATGGGAATGGTAATGGAGCAAACTTAAACTCGGATCTGCTTGCTTCACTTATAAAAAACTTAGAGACTTCTCTTATAGCAAAAATAGAGGATCTAATTAAATCATTGTCCACTAAAATTGACAACCTAGTTAAGGAAGTGACAAGGCTGGGTGGTTTGTTATTGTCTCAGGAAATTAGAACTCCTAGTGGAAATGTACATTTTGGCGGCAAAGGGAGAGATATCGCTGAATCTAATGATTCACAAAATAAAGGGAGGGGGGACTCCATTGCTGCAGTTGTGACAGGACCTATAAAATCTACTCGACCGGACATTCCAGTGGTAACCACTCTGCTGCATCAATCATCCATAAACCCTCATAGCAGTACATCTCCCAGACCCTTGAGGCATAACCGCTATCTTAATTTACCACCAGATTGTGCCCCGTATGTGGCCGTATTGACTAATGTGCCTCCCTGCGGCACCCACCCTGCATCTTCTCATGATGAATCTTATATCTCTCTGAAAAACAAGACAGTGGCTTGGCTTAACAAAAATTGTGGTTTTCCGACCTCATACTCTGATCAGATATTAACAGTCAGGCGTGTAAACTGGGTGGGTCCGTCCAAAAAGTCTGGGTCGGGGGATTGCATAGTTGTAAATTTTAAATATCCCCAGCACGTGGCAACTGTTCTTCTGAGAGCCTCCACATTTGTATATAATACGAACAGTATTTGTGTACGCCCTCTGGGATACTTTTATGCGCACCTGTGTAAACCACCATCGCAACAGAGCTTAACCAGGCGGGGGCCCGAACCTTATACACCTGTGCAAGAGCCCCAACAACTTCATAACATCATTAATTCCTGTGGCTTAGGTGGTCCCATTGGTACCCATAATAGGGGCGCCAGTACAGGACACTATCAATATGGGTCGAATTTAAACCTACAGAACAGGTATGAGGTGTTATCTGGACTTGAGTTGTGTGATTGACAGGGAGCACCTGCAGCTCAGGACACTAGGGCTACAGGTGAATCTATAAACTCAGATAACCAGGTGGCTAAAACGCCAGGATGCTTTGTTGTCTCCTGGAACATTGCGGGTCTTGCCGCCAAAATGGCTGATGAAAACTGGGTGACCTTCATTAAGCAATTCTCGATTGTCTGTCTACAAGAGACTTGGGAACTGGGTTGTAACCTATTCTTAGAAGGGTATAAGGCCTTTTTTGTGCCAGCCTTGCCATCTTTGCGGGGTAGGCCCAAGGGGGGCCTCGTAATTTTCGTTTCCATATTAATATCTTGTGAAATTCGAAGAATTGAAGCTCACCATACAGGTGTAATGGGCCTAATTCTAAAAGGAGGTAATGTCTCTGCTGGCTTGGTGAACTTTTATAATGCTGTTTATGATAGTACTGGCAGGAATCATATTTATTTTTTAAATTCGTTTGTTTCTAATCTTATGGGAAATGTGGGCCATAACCTCATGATTATGGGGGATTTTAATCTGCATCTTTGTACAGACCCATTGAACAAGTGTCTCCCAGAAATGTTGTGTGATCGTGCTGACTGTCTTCATATGGAGCACACAAAGGAAGGGGAAATGTGTAATGACTTACTGAATGACCATGACCTCTCTTTGGCTATGTCATTAAAGGACCCGTTATTTCGCTTTGATACCCCTACTTTTAAGGGGCATGGGAGGGGTACCTTCATAGATCATATTCTTGTTTCACGTACGCTGCAAATTTTTGTAGACTGTTTTTGTATTGTTTCCAGTGAATTTAGTGACCATAACCCTCTTACAATCTGTCTAAAATGTCCATGGTTTAAAAAAGGTAATAAGATCATCCATCAAGATAGACTGGGCACAACTGATGGGAGGAGGCGGTTAAAATGGTCTATGGTCTCTGCGGATACTCTTTATAAGAATATCTCCACAGGTTGTGCAGAGGACATAAAAGTCTGTATTAATGATGGGTATGAACCCAGGCTGGTCTTAGAGGCTTATCAAAATATCACGGAGAAGGTCTCAGTGTTGTTATCGGTCCCTAATAAAACTCGGGCTAATATTGCCCCAAGATGGTTCAGTCACGATTGCACCTTAGCTGCACGCAAATTGAGGGTTGCCTTGTCAGCAACTCCGAGGAATAGGGAGGTGATAAAACTCTGTAGAAAGGAATATAAGGCTATTATTGCTGCACGTAAGGAGTTTTTGAGGAAAGAGGCTTGGGAGCAACTGCTTGAGCCCTCCACCCTGAATAGTAGTACCAAATTTTGGACTCTGGTGAAGAAACCCTTTCTCACAGAGGATCCCGGAGACGGACTTGTTTGTTGTATAACCAAAGAGGAATGGGAAAGTCATTTTAAAAGCCTGTACTATTCCGTGGCTGATGGAATTATGGTTACAGTTCCCCATGATAGGGATAGTACTGCCATTATCTGTGACTCAAGGGAGGTCCTGGCTGCTATAAGGGGTCTTACTGCAAATAAAGCGCCGGGTCCTGATGGGATCCCACCGGACCTTTATAAATCTGATCCAGACTTCTAGGCTCCCATTTTGGCTGCGGTTTTTAACGCAGCGGCCGTAGTGGGTTGTCCCGGAACATGGGGCATGTCAACTATAGTTCCTGTCTTTAAGAAGGGAGATAGGGGAAGTGCCCTTTGTTATCGACCAATTTCCCTGATCGACTCGATGGTTAAGATCATGGGGAGAGTTATACTTCAACGCCTAACAAGTTGGACAAATGAAAATAACATTATGTCTACCTCCCAATATGGTTTCTGCGAAGGGCGCTCCACTATAACCCAGTGCCTCAATTTGTTTCTTATTCTGAATAAATATACTGTTGTTCAGAAGGGAACAATTCACCTTGCCTTCATGGATCTGTCCTCAGCCTTTGACTGTGTTAACAGAGGGAGGCTGTGGCGGACCATGAAGGATAAAGGCATTGATGGGGGGATTGTGGAGTTCCTAGCGGATTTGCATAATGATACAAGAGCAAATGTGAGGTTTTCATCGACCGGGGAAACTACAGGAAATTTTAGTATCAACAAAGGAGTGCGACAGGGATGTATTCTGGCCCCCTTTCTTTTTAACTTTTATATAAATGATTTAGAGGCTGTTTACTAGAGGTAAAATCAGATTGCCCTAGAGCCGGTGTAAGGGGTATTCCTGTACTTTTATATGCCGACGATGCGGTTTTAATTTCACGTACAGAATTAGGTCTACAGGCACTTTTGAACGCTTTTAACAAATTCATGTCTGATAGGGACCTCACGGTCAATAATTCGAAATCTTACATAATGCATGTTGGCCGTCAACCTATAAAGAAGTTCATTTTTAAACTAAATGATGTTTTGATCCCCATCACCCAGACATTCTCTTATCTGGGTGTCCTATTTGACACGAAGCTCAGCTGGGTCCCACACTTGGCTAAGAAAAAGGGGGAAATGATTAGAGTTAATGCCTCCATTTTCAATTTCGCCTCTAAATTGGGGAATAAGCCAAATGTGGCCTTGATGAAATTATATAATGCCAAAACCATTGCCACTGCAGCATATGGCAGCGAGATATGGGGCTACATAAATGGCGAACAACTACAAATTGTTGAAAATATCTTTTTAAAGCGTCTGTTATGTGTCCCAGGTAGCACACCGAATCTAATTGTACATGAAGAACTTGGCTGCCTGTATCTATCCGACACTATTGGACTGAAACCATTGTTATGCTGGTTAAAATTATGGTCAAACGATGAGATTCCCTTAACACATTTGATAGTGGAAGACCTTGTATCACTTGATCATGCAATGTGTGTACCTTGGCTTAAATATTTAAAGTCCCAATTTTAGAGGCTGGGTCGCCTGAATCTGTTTGTGAATCCTAGGGATATAGTTAAAGGTGATGTTACAGCAATTAAGAGAGCTTTTATTTTGGATTGTAATGCTCTTAGAGATGAAGTCGAGCTTTTGAAACCTACTGTTAGAAAGTATATCATGTTGAGTACTTGTGATACCATGGAAAAGTATCTAACATGGTCCTTTACCTCTCATGAGAAATTTTTGTTGACCCGTTTTAGGTTTAACATCCTCCATCATCTTTTAATTAGACCTAAGTCGGACATTTTTAAGAAACTTGCAGCACCCTGTGGCTGCGACGGGAAGTCTCCACAGGATCTGCTGCATTTTATGTTTTTATGTACTTTTTATGAATATCCCCGCAGGCGTTATCTTGTTACACTTTTAAAGAAATTAAATTTTAAACAAATTAGACCTGCCCTTATGTATCTACAGCTGTTGCACCCGGACAGTGTTCTCCAGGTGCTAGAATTCCTAAAACTGGCTATGAGACTAAGAAAATGTTTAGATGAGTAACTGTAAATTACTATGTAGCATCCGCAGCCCAATGCATTAACGCACTTTTTTCTGTATTGATTTTGAATATGCACTCTTTTAGAAATCTTATGTGTTGTATGTATTTGTGATTGACTTTGTAATTAATTGTGATCTTGTTATGTTTTAATCTGTATTGCTAATTTTTGTGTACTTTTGTGGATTGAAATATATCCGAAATAAAGTCAATATATATATATATATGTTATTACTCAGCTAGGACGCTGCCCCACCCATTGCTGCTCCCAACCTGGCAGCCCTTACCCTTGCACAGCAAAATTGAACTTACTGGTTCCAGGTGGAATCTTGAACTAGAGTCTCAACAAGGTACATCTGACACTTCCCGCTTTAATTAAAGTGGACCACCACAGCTAAAGACTCTCCCGCCATTTCTTTTTGTCACCTTCCTGCTTCTATACCCCTAAATTCTGCCTCGCCTCATACTTCAGTGACTCATTCATTCTGCCTGTTTCCTCAACAGATGAGATTCCTTACTTTTGCCCCTGCTTCTTTGACATCATTTGTTAATATTCCAGCTTCTTCTACCCCATTATCTTCAGCCCTCTGCCTGCTTCTTGTTTTCGCCCCTCCCACTTCTTCTCTACTCTCTTGATTTTGTCCTTTAACATGTGTGTGTAACTCTTCATTTCTACCCTTCCCCATGATTCTGACCCCTCGTTTATAACTCCTGCTTCTACCGTTTCTCATATTTGCCCCTCAGGCTGTGACCCCTCATCCCGCTTGCATCTGTGACCCCTCATTGTGCCCCTCCTTCTGCATTCCTTCATGACTGTCATCCCCCCTGCTTCTAGGACCCATTGTTTTACCCCCTTTTTTGAACCCCAAATCGTTCCTGCCCCCCCTTCTGTGATAATTTACTTGTGCTGACTTTCTCTTATATGTCCCCTTATTTAGTCTCCTTCACTTACTATTGAGACTTTATTTTTTGTCCCTGCTGCTTGTGATTCATTGTGTCTGTGTGGACTCTAGTTTTTGTTCCATCCCCTGCTTCTGTGATACCTTGTTTTTGCCTCCCCAGATTTAGTAACCTCTTCTTCCAGCAGCTCCCCATTTTACAGTGATGTCTTATTTGTACCCATCATCCTGCCTTTCTGATCCTTAGATTCGGACCCCTGCTTCCATTTACTCTTGTTTTTAACCCCCTGCATTTGTTCTCAGAATTATGCTTCTCCGTCGGCTTCTGTTCCTTCTAATTTTTGCCTCCCTCCTCTGCCCTTCTGTGTGCCCTTTTTTTCTGCACTCTCCTTGTGTTGCTGGGTTTATTTATTTTTGTAACTCTTTTTATGAGGTTTTCTATTTGCATACCATACAACAACACAGGACAGAGACCATACTTTGAATCTACAGTGATTATGAGTATTATTACCCCAGTAGCCAATACCAGGAAGCCAAAGGAAACAGTGGAGAATTTCTGTACACATTACGTCTTTAGCAGTTGCTTGCTTCGGGGACTTAAACTAAATGTAAATGTTCCCACCACCCACCCTCAATTTTTGCTTTTTTAAGAAGTCCTTGTTTTTTTACACTGTTTCTTCTGCTTTAGTACTGTAGTCCATACCAGTTGTCCACTTCCCTAGTGAGTTCTTCCTCTGACTACCAGTGGTTATCAATGTCTGTTTGCAAATCATCAGGCCCAGTCCCACAAGCGTCTGGTATGGTGCGGGCCTCCCCATTCAGCCATAATGCCTAATAGCATCAATTTGGGATGAACTGGTACCCTCTTCCCTTCAATCTTTCCCCAGTCCTGTGCTCTTGTCTCCCAATTTGAGCTACAATTGGGCATTCCCAATTGACATGGAAGTAGGTGCCCACCGACACTTTACATCTTAAGCATTGGGAGTCTCCAAAGTTGTGATAGATAATAATAGAACCTGTGGAAATATTTAAATTCAATATGACAGAGGGAAGAGGATATTGCCAGGGACCTTGTGGTCATGTTGGCTTTCGTTCATTCTTTGTCATCCAGAGTGTCTATATCAAGCACCCATTTGGATTTCAAATCTTGTAAGGGATCTAGGAAACTGTTCATCAGTAAACAATATGTTCTGGAAATACCTTTTGTCTCGAGTTGTTCAGTTATTAACTGTTCCTCCAGCAGGTTTTATTCAGACACTGCATCAAGTTTAGTGTGGTGATGATCTAAAGTAGGCCGCAACTGCAACCAATGTGAAAAATTGGGATTTGCGAAGCGCAAATTCTGCTGTCAATTCCTTGGAAGATTTAATGAGATCATGTGACCATACATCCCATGATCCATGATACAGATCTAATCTTAGGTCCAAAACCTGTAGGATAGCCAGGTACACTTCCAGAGTGGGGTCATCTCAATGAGAACGCTATGCCATTTAATGTGTCACAGCATTTGGTAGCAGGTCATGATCAGAATCCTGGTGACTCGGGGTAAAGCGTGTGGAACTGGTGAACCATCCAGCAGTGCTATAGGCTTAATTTTGTCAAGTAAAGCCACTTCCAGCCTTATCACTGGGTTATTCCTATCGCGGATAGCCTATCGTTCACGAGGATTAGCTGTGAAGCTAAGTAATATAATTGTACACATGCCAAGCTCAGACCTGCATCATATGGGCCCTGCCAGCACCCGGTAAATGAGACACGTAGGGTCCCGTTCCTTCATATGAAAATAGTAATCTGTTACCGGAGGTCCTGGCAAGAGGTTTGCGGTAGTTCATAGGGATAATTTTGTAAAACATAGAGACGGCTGGGCAAGGAAACCATCTTGAACAGTGCTTCTCAACCCATCATTTTCATAAGTAGGGGGACAATATTTGGCTCCCAACTTCTATGTTGCAGGCATATGACCTCCATACCAGAGTATCTGAAATGATCTCTTGCCACTCTCATACATGCTGAAGGATGAAAGTTCTGCCTGGGGAGGCGCGGATGCAGTTTTCCCTATTTCACTCTGTCCTGAAGCATCTTTGTGTATTTGTAGCATTGGTATTAGGTGTGGAATTGTAGCATTCAGTTGTTGAACAAAGAGCGTGCCATCTGCATATAGGAAGCCCCCTCTTCCTCTCCGTTATCCCATTCAAATCCCTGTATCTGTGTATCAGTGCACAGCCACTCTGTCAGAGGTTCCATCATCAGAGCAAGCAACAAGGGAGCGTGGACAACCCTGAAGAATGCCCCTCTCAATGAGAAATAGGGCCGACAATGAGCCACTAACCCACATCCGTGCCCACGGTCAGGCATACAGTGACTCTACAAACCATAAAAAGTGGGCTCCAACATTCATTCGGCACAATACCTGAAATGTAAAGGACTAGTGCACTGTGTTAAAGGCCTTTGTGATGTCTACTGGGAGGAAGCTGCGGACCGCACATAGCCTCTGCGCAAGCATGACATGGTGGTGGCAAAGGTAGTGCCCAGTGCCTCTGTGCATAAAGCCATTTTGGTCATCATGTACCAAAGTAAGGATCACTCTGGACTGCCTGGTGTCAAGAATTTTAGCCAATATCTTTGTTTTAATATTAATTAGGAGAAGGGTCGATATGGTATGCAGTCCTCAGAAGCGTGGTCTGGCTTTAAGATTATCGCAATGATGGCACCTTTGAGGTCACGTGATAGGCTACAGTTCTTATGGAATCCCTCAAACAAATCTCGCATGTGAGTGACCAGTAGGCCTCAGAGGTTCTTTAATTACGCCGGAGTAATCAGAGTAATTTCAATAATCCAGGTCTTAACTCTTTGATGCAGAATTACCAAAAATAACGCACTTCAACTCTCTTGTGTAATTAAGAGTAATTTGGAGCAAAAAATTCTACCACATGAGCACATTTAAATGCAACAGAACACGAACATGCTGTTTGTGTTCTGTTGCATTTTGTGCTAAGTGTTAGAAATGGGATTTCTGGTTGGCTAGGGCTTGCGCCTAAGCCAGGCAGAAACCACCACACTAGTCAGGGCAAGGGAGTTACACGCTGATGATAACCCCTGCTCACCACCTTGGTAGCTTGGCACGAGCAGTCAGGCTTATCCCAGAGGCAATGTGTAAACCGTTTGCGCAACACACACACAGCAGCAACACACTAGGCACACCACAAAAGGAACTCCGCACAAGTTATATTTAAAACTAGCCTTTGTATTATCATAAACACATTAGAATAGTAATCACACAATATACACTGTGCCAACTGGCACTAGGCAATATTTACAGGGGATTATATACAAATGACAGGGCCAATTGGGCCACTGTCAGAACCATCACAAAGTAAATATAGTAAATGTATAACACAACCAGTAACTACTGGCAAAACACTGTACTCAGCCTTATATCCTGTAACATAAATCATAGTGTGCAATCAGCATCACATTGGGCATCAAATACATTATGCACCAACCTCATAAGCCTAAACATATGAGACCATAACCTCCTAATCATAAATCACATTAGAGGCATAAATCACAGTAGAGAACAACCTCACAAGCATAACCCACAGTATGCAAATAACCTCATAATCATAAACCACACTAGAGGCATAAGTCAGGGTGCTCACCACATAAATCACATTAGGGCCTGACGCCCTATCAAACTAACACTGTCCCCCTGGCCAACTGGCCTTCTTAGAGGGTTCAAATGCCCTATGTCCATAATGTCAGGGCTGGCTGCCAATGCAGCAGAATCCACAAGTGCACAATTGCGCTGGGGCAGAGGAGTGTATCTCACTCCTGTCTCATCCAAAATGCCCCCAAAGAAATGATGGCCTAAACGTTGCAGCTGCTGCTAATTGCAGTGCAGCTGTGAAGCAAAACGTGGGCACTGGCACTGACTGTGCCCTGAGAGCACGACTGGGACTCTATTAACAAATATGCGGCCCAAAGTTGCAGCTGCCCACTGTCAGGCAGGGCATCTGGGATAATATCTCACAAAAAGGGACATGGGCACCCCTGGGCCCTCTGGACCCCCAAGGGGGCCCTAAAGACAATGTGGCCCACGTTGAAGCGGCCCGTTGTCAGGCAGGGCTGCTCAGAATCACCAAGCACCGGTAATGTACCTCGAACTGCACCACAACAATGGAGAAGCCCCCACTCACTGGGGCTGCGGGGCAGGACTCCTCCAGTCTCCTCTCTGGACTCGGGACCGGCGCCGGGGATCCTCCTTACTTCGCCGGTGCTCTCTGTGGTGTGCGCGGGGCTTCCCTCAGCTTCACGGGAGCCCCGCTTCCTTCCGACGGCACGCGGCAGACCCCGCCCACAACCAGGCAGCTTGCCTGGCTTCCGGGCCACGCTTGGCAGCGGCCTGGCGATTCCTCTTGGTGGCTTCCTTCTCCTTCGGCCGCAATGCGGGGTGGGCTCACGCTTCCATTCAGGCACAAAGCGGGGTGGGCACCCGCATATTTAAATATCCAATAAGCGGGGTGGGCTCCCGCGAGGCAAATAAGCGGGGTGGGCACCCGCGAAAATAAAGGAAAAAGCGGGGTGGGCACCCGCTGCTTAAGTAGGCATCAATGCAGGGTGGATCCCTATGCCAGGATTCCCCTGGCGCTCACGATGCAGCCCAGCGCTGCAGAGACCAGCTCCCTCCAGCAGCACACAGCAAAGCGCTCACGAGGCGCTACAATCCTGGATCTGAAGAGAAAAAGGTCCCGGCAAAAGTTCTTCTAGGTCCATGGGGCATGGCTGGGCCCAGGGAGGCCAGCAAACAGGGCCCTCCAGTAGGGAGGCAAGCCCCCATGGCGGTTCCTCCTGGGCCCCAGCAGCAGTAAGCCCCAGCAAGTCAGGAACAGCACAAATTCATGGGGTCACAGCCCCTACATTTATACCACACAATCCATTGTCTGCAGTACAGGGTTTGGGGGAACCCAGATGCAACTGGATCAGGGGGGAATTAGAGCACTTAGTTTACAAGGCTCCTCTTCCCCTTTGTCAGGTGGGGTCTCGGTGATCAGACACAATACAGGGGGCGGAGCCAGCATTGTTCAGGCTAGGCACAGACCTATTCAGGGTCAGGGGATTACTCCTCTCACTACTCCCACTGCAGATGTCCCATTCAGCTTAGTGCTGACTTACCCTGCCCCTCCTGGAGCCACACACACCTCCCAGCCCCTGTCACTCAAAAGCCAGACATGCAGTTCACATCAGGCAGGCAGACACATAGCACACAGAAATGGCAACTTCTAAAAGTGGCATTTCTAAAATAGTTATAATAAATATGCGCACACCATTGCGCAGCATTTATCATGACAATTCCAAATTTAAACTTGACCACGCTGCTCCTCTCATATCAGTAATTACCACCGAAACACTTATCAGGAAATCCCCAATGCATTCCTATGGGAGGGCAGCCCCACAGTAGTGAGAAATCAAAATGGTTGTTTGTCACTACCAGAACATGTCACACACTTACGGTACATGTCCTATCTTTTACCTGCAATGCACCCTGCCCATAGGGCTAGCTAGGGCCTACCTTAGGGCTGACTGACATGCAGGAAAAGAGGGGTCACAGACAAGGCACAGACTTTAGGTGCCACGTCACAGCGGCAGTGACACTGCGCGCACAGGCCCTGCAGTGGCAGAGGCCTGAAATAGGTTTGAAAGGCTACTTTGGTGGGTGGCGCAATCAGCGCTGCAAGCCCACCAGTAGCATTTAATTTACCAGCCCTGGGTATATGAGATACCACTGTACAAGGGACTCGCAGGTAAATTAAATATGCCAAACAGGTGTAGACCAATCTTATCAAATATAACACAGAGAGCGCACACACTTTACACTGGACAGCAGTGCTAAAGTGCCCAAAGGCCTAAAACCACCAACACCATGTCAGAGAAAAGGTTAGGAGAAAGGCAAAAAGTTTAGGGATGACCCTGCAAAAAGGGCTAAGTCCAACACTAACCAACTAGCGCTAAAAGCAGGGAGCACATTGGGGAAAAATCCTACCCCAAGAGTACATTTAGAAAGCGTGAGTGGCTACTCATACTGCTATTTGTGTTCTGTTGCATTTAGCGCTATTTCTTAGTGCAAAATGCATCCTTGCATCCATTTTGAAAATAGTTCTAAATGCAGAATTACTCTTCTCAGGCAATTCTGTGTAATCTTGAGGAATTTTTAGGTAATTCTGCGTGATTATGCTGCACACATAGTGACCAGCAAGGAGGAATATCGATAGAAAATTTCAAGGGGAATGCCATCAGAGCCAGGGATCTCGCCAGCAGGCAATGCCTTTTGAAATTCCTCTTCTGAGATAGGGCTATCTAGTTCACTCCTGTCTAAGTCAGACAAACAACAGATTGGAAGGTCTCTGATAATGAGAATGTCCACTTTAGTGTTATGAGGGCATGGTATTCGTAAAGCAAATAGGCCGCAAATGCGCTTGAGATATCTTAGGGCAGGGCCGGCTTTAGTGCTAGTGGTGCCTGGTGCAACCATCATTTTTGGCGTCCCCCATAACTCCCTTCTCGGATACCCTCACTACCACCCGGCAAAAGTGTCGCTTCTCTCACATATATTTCATTTGTTTTGAAGCTCTGGTAAAGGCTGGCTTTACTAATTCACTCAGCTATCAACATAAGATACAGTTCTGTTCTTTGCAGCAGGCATATTAACCCTCTGCACTGCTTTGTGGTGAGTCAAAACTGCCACAAGAGAAAACTCTGATCTTTTTCTCTAGCAGGAACATTAATCACAAGAGTTATCTTGGCATTTTTATTGCTCCCTGAAAGCTAGAGGCACAAGGAGCTCTGCAGAAGGTGCTTTTAAATCTTTAGTTACTGGTAAACAAACCCCCCCTCAGGTTGAGCCCCTCTCCAGCTCAGCGCCCAGTGGGGCCCGCACCAGTCGCACCACCCTAAAGTCACCCCTGTCTTCGGGAGTGTGTACAAGTTGGCCCTCTTGATTTCTGGGGAATGAGCCTATTTTAGATAATTGATCTCTGTTGGCGAGTCTGTGAAGCAGCGTACATGATTTATTACCCATTTAATTTACTCTGCTCAGCATGCCCATTCTGGCTGCGCAGCCACACAAAACAGTTTTTCTCACAGGTCTAGTCTACAACCGTTTAGTTGCTTCGAAACATCAGGTCGAGGGGGTCTAACAGCTTTCGCTCAAGCATACGTATAGTGTTTTCTTCTGCCACTATCTCCCCCTGCCTCCACCTCTGGAATGAACAAATAGTCTTTTTTGGAGTGTGAGCCGTAGAGAGGTTTAGTAATATGTGTCTTGCATGTGTGTCTTGTGCTTTAGGCACCATGTGTCAACCAGATTCAGCTCCTTTGTCCATTGCGGTAAACTTAGTGGTCTTGTAGAACTCACTAGAGGGCATATCAGCAACAACCGGCGATCATTATCGCTAAGCGCAATTAGCGCTAGGATAATTATCGCCAGCTAGCGTGGATTTTTATCACTGCGATAGCGTGCTATTAGCAACGCTTATCTCAAAAGCGATAAAAATCCTCACGCTAACTGCCTAACGTGAGATTATCGCTGGAAACCCAGCGATAATCTCACGAAATGTGGCGTTAGCTTGTTGATAGGGACTCACAAACTTAGCCATGATATCCACCTTCCATAGGATATCATGGCTAAGTCAGTCCTGAAGCAGGCGTAAGGAAAGTAGCGATAACAGGGGTTATCGCTACTTTTCTTGCTGCTATGCTTCATAGCATGGGGCTGTCATGTCAAGTCAGGAACGCCCACTTTGCATCTCATTAGAGATGCAAAGCTGGGCGTTAGGAATTCCTACGCTAATGCAAGTTTTCACGTGTTAGCGTGAGCTTGCTAATTAGGCGATAAAATTATCGCCACTTTTCGGCCGAAGACAGCCGCAAAAGCGGCAATAATTCTATCGCCTCGCCTTGCTGATATGCCCCTAGATTACTTGTGTCCACCTTAGGATTAATTACAGCATTAAAGTATCCCCTAATCACCAACATCCCGGGTAGCGCGTCAACCAGCAGTTGTGTATGTGCATGGGTGTTCCACGGGAGTCTATGTAACAATCCTGTAACAATCACATATATGCCCAAGGCATCAGTGTAGGCCAACTTCTTCACAAGTGAGAAGAATTTCCTCATCATCATCATAAAACATTATTTGAATCTTTTTTTCAATTCATAAAAGTACAAACAGTTTAAAACTATTTTTCAATATGATATAATGTAATATCCATGATATTGTATTTAAAATGTAATGATATTACATTAAAATCTTCATCAGTACACGTCACTTTGTTATCCCAGTTAATATTGTTACTTTTCGGCCAAGGGCCATTCTTCATTCATTTCATAAACTAATTGGTCTAAAAGTATAAGGGATTTCCTTCTTTGTATGGCCCGGGTTATAAAACCAACAACAGCACTGCAGGCTAATTCATTATCAAGGGTACAGATGAATTTTATAGCGTCTTTATAAAAAGATTATTTCTGTGCAATAAAAATTGGACATAAAAATATTTTTCTAATATCTTGGTAAAACTTACAAAACAGCATAAAGTGCATCGTGGTCTGGTTAGCTTTTCCCTCACTGTTGTATCCTGCTTTTGTAAATGTAATGCTATTTTACCACCAGAGGAATGTTACTGTGATGATGCTGTTCAGAATGTTGGGAATCTGTTAGAGCAGTCACAGTTGAGTGGGCTGAGCAGCATGCTGGTCACTCCTGGTGGGGTTTTCTGTGATTTTGTACTTGTCATCTATGTATCCTGTAACCTTCTTCAATAAATCCTCGTGAAACTCATCACGGCTACCTGGACTAAATCAGTACAAATTTATGGCGACGAGGATAGGAAGTTTGCTCCGAACCATGTTTTATTAGTGTTTTTGTTCAAACACTAGTCTGTGTCACAATGGTACACACACACATATAGGCTGTTTCATTGTGGTTGGGTTTTTACCTTGTTCATCTATGTTTTTGACCTATATTCCATTTCACGAAGTTTAACTTTTCTTCGTATTTTATCCTTCATAGGATTGTGCAATGATTTCAGTTGTATCTACAATGTGCGTTCATGGACCCTAGGTAGGTAATCATCTCTAAGAGTCAATTGTTTCAATTGTCTTGTTTATAATGCAGTTTTCTCTTCATTTTTATCCTTCATAGGATTGTACAATGAGTTTAGTTTGATCTACATTGCACGTTCATGGACCCTAGGTATGCAACGTTTAGAGTCCCATCATTTCAGTTTAGATGTTATTTTTTTGAGATCGCAATGGCTTGTAGTCCCATCTGCTCATTTATGCATAGATTTACGTAATTTTTGCATTTGTTAACCGTTTCTATTCCTAGGTGTAAATCATGGGCTCAGACCCATAGAATTTGGTTAACGTTAACCAAACCCCACCTTAAATTCGGAGATATTATGGGTTCTGACCCATATACTGTTGTTGACATTGGATAACCTGCTCTGGGTTTTTAGTCACATGTTCCCTTACATGTGTGTTGTATGGGTCCAAGTCCCATTACGGCATTGTTCTCAGTGTCAACTTCAGATTACGTTGCGTGAACATGGTTTATCATTGCATGGTTTTTGTCCCATGTTCACATGCATTGGGCACATCTTTACTTTTGCAATGGGTGTGTTATCTTAGTCTCACTTCTATTTCCATTGTTTTCCCGACGTCATGTTTTCTCATTATTGCATTGTTAAATTTTGCAACGTAATTTTATGTTCTGATTATTTCACTTTGTTTTTCTCATCTGTTCTCTGATTCTCATGTTTTCAGTTTCTAGTCTTTTACCCTTTTCTCAGTTTTTTTTCAGTCTTCTGTTTTCTTTCTCTTATTGTCCTACGTGCTTGTTTTTCATTCCTCTTAAGCTTGCCTCATCGTGTTCGTGTCTGGGTTCATCTCAGTGTTGTTTCTTTTCTATTTCTTGCATCCTCGCATGCTTGCCTGGCCAGCTGGTGTGCTTGGTAGTTTGTCATTGGTGTCTTCCTATTCTTCCTTTTTCTTTGTAGAAGGGAGGATGGGTTATTCCTGTCTGTTTCTCCATGTTCTCTTTTCTGTAAAGTTTTCATAGTCTCTTTTGTTGTCTCTTCGCGTCATTCTTCTCGCTTCATTCTTCTCGTTACTTTTGTATAATCATTTTGCCATCTCTATCTCAGGTTCTCCGCTTTTGTTTCTATCTATTTTGTTTTCCCGTGTAAGAAAGGGGGATATGTTGTATCCTGCTTTTGTAAATGTATTGCTATTTTACCACCAGTGGAATGTTCCTGTGATGATGCTGGTCAGAATATTGGGAATCTGTTAGAGCAGTCACAGTTGAGTGGGCTGAGCAGCATACTGGCTGCTCCTGGTGGGGTTTTCTGTGATTCTGTACTTCTCATCTATGTATCCTGTAACCTTCTTCAATAAATCCTCATGAAACTCTAACGGCTACCTGGACCAAATCACTACACTCACATGGGCATTTATGTTCTATTTTCTGCCATTTATTAAGTTTTGGGAAAGCCACCAGTTCATGGACTATGCCCAGATGCAGTCTTGCCAGATAGAATCTATCTTGGGTGTTTGTAACTTTTACCAAATAATTTGGTAGGTGGTAGGCCAGTTGGTTCAATGCTAGCCATATTTCTTGCTACACTTATTTTTTCTTCCTCTCTCCTAGCTCCTCCTTGGCTTTGTTTCTCCATATACAGTTTTTTAATATCGTTTTTACCAAATTGCAGAATGGCTGTAGGATTTTATACCGAAAGGTCTCTATCGATATTCTTTAATAAGCTGTCCATGTATCCTACCCAGGGATTCTTGTTAATGTGTTCTGAAGCTAAACAATCCTAATGATGTCCCTGGTGAAATTTGGTCCCTCCTTACACCAGATGTTATGCCAGGAGCACAGCGCACTTGCTTGAATTAGGCCGATGACTTATGATACATGCAATTCTTTATGTAGGAGAAATGTTGACGTAGATCTTGGTACAGCCAGAATATGGCAGAGAAAGTAATTTTCACAGGATTGCAATGCATTAAGATTGGCATTGCCCCACACTACAGAGCCATAGGTAGCTACGGGTAGGCATTTACTTCCATAATTTTAGCATATCACGGATAGGTTTGCTGCATATCATATCACAAAATCTAAAAATCGCCTCGATGGTTTTGATGAGTTTAAGACTAGTCTGGTCTAGATGAGAAGCCCGATTACTGTTAAAATAAAATAACATACCCAGATAGGAAAACCTCTTAACTTCTGTTAGCTTGTGATCCCTTACATAGTGGTACTTTTCCTTAGCCCTACCTTTACCATGATATACTCTATTGTATCCTTATCTCCTCAGAAATGCACAACATGTATCACATATAGTGCTTCCTACAACAGTACTACTGCCGCGGCATACTTATTAATAGTAAGGAGTACCATCCCTCTCCTAATTTTATTATTGGTCCCATTCACGTTCCATGATATCACGCGGAATCCTTCACTGGTACTATCATGGTGAACATTGGCCATAGGGTGTGGGTATGAGCATGTGCAATGGTGCAGTCTAGATCCATTACCTGTGTGAAACCAAAGGAAAATGAAGAACAAACTTATCCTGTTAGACTTGACATCTTTTGGCGTGTTTCCCCTGACTTTTTGCTTTCTGACCTCCCATTTTTGACTCTGTTTTTGCTGGTGTAATTATTCTGCGCACTTTCCTCACTGCTGTCCAATGGTAAAGTGCAAGTGTTCCTGTATGAACTGTGTTATGGGTTGGTGTTTCCATGATTGGCCTATTTGATTTATGTGTCAGTCCCTAGTAAAGTGCACTGCGAGTGCCAGGGCCTATAAATCAAATGCTGTTGGTGGGCTGCAGCACTGGATTGTGCCACCCATGCAAACAGCCCGTAAAGTGTAACTCTGGCCTGCCATTGCAGAGCCTGTGCGCAGCCTGGGGCTGCCATGTCCACTTGGCAAGTGCACACACTTGCAAGTCCATAAACCTTCCCTTTTCTACATGTGAGTTGCCTCTCTGGTAGGCCCAAGGTACCCCCATGGGCAGGGTGCATTGTATGTGACAGGTAGGACATGCCCTGGTATGTGTGGCATGTCCTGATAGTGAATTACAGCCTACTTCGTTTTTCACTATTGCAAGGCTACCTGCTCCCCATAGGCCAGAATTGGCAGTTTGATTATTACATCCTAGGAGCCTAACTGATCCAGGGAACATGGTAGAAATTCGAGTTTAGTATGCCTGAACTCAGAATGATAAAATGCATCTTGAAGTTGGTTTTAACCTTCTGTGTTTGAAAATACCACTTTTAGAAAGTAGGTATTCTCTTGTCTACCTATCTAAGCCTGCCTCTGCTAGGTTGTGTATTCCTTGTCTGGAGTTTGAGTGACAGGAGCTGGGGGATTCCAGGAGACAGGGTGAGTCAGCACAGGGCTGAATAGCAAGATCTACATGTAGATGGGTGGGGGGAGTTGCACCTGGGACCTGAATAGAGCTGTGCCTTCCCTCCACAATGCTGGCTCCACCTCCTGTGGTGGGTCTGATGTCCCTGGCCTGCACTGTGAAAGGAAAGAAGGAGTCTTCTCAACAAAATGCTCCAGGACTGACCAGAACTAGTTTGGACTAGGCAAAGGCCTCTCTGCCTTCAGAGAACAAAGAGAAATTGAGGATAAAAGGGGGACCCAGACCCCAGAACTTTAGAACTCTTTTCGATCAAGAAGGCTCCCAAGAAGAAGAGCTGCAGAAGCTGTGAGGAGGAACTACCACTTTGCTGTGTGCTTTGCTGTGTTGGCTTGCAGTGGCTGCTTCTGTCTTGGGCAGTGAAAGGACTGGACTGAACTTTCTGCAATCTACTTTTGTGAGTTTATCCAAGGGCTTGAGGTAGAGCTTGCCCCCTGTTCAAGAAGTCTCAGGAACAGTAAAGACTTCAAGCCCGACGCCGTCTACGACGCTGCTGCCGACTCCGTGTCCTGAAAGCACCGCGGAGGGCACCGCCGCAATGCCGCAACGCAACCTTGGTATCACCGACGACACCTGTCGCCGCCGCCACCAAGCCGCTGCTTGCACCTGACCTGTGTGCACCGCGCTCCGCACCACCTCGCTTCACACTGAAGCTTTGGCACTGCATAAGAGCACCGCCGCAACACCGCACCATGACCCTGGTCTCACCGATGACTTCTGCTGATGCCGCCACCGAGCCGCTGCTCGCACTGCGACCTGTGGGCACTGCACTCCGCACCGCCTCGCTTCACGACGACGCCTTGGTATCCCCGACTACGCCGCTCCATGCCGGACTCGATGCCGCTGCTTGCACCGTGGTTTGAGGGCACCGCTTGTAAAGTTACACGACGCACCGCCTTCATCCCGCACTGCAGCCTTGGCCTACCGAAGCCGGTGCCATCGACTCCAGTTTGTCAGCCGACGACAGCGCTTCAGCAACGACGACGCTGCTGCTGCACCGTGACCTGCCAGTACCGTGACAAGCACCGCCTTCATCTCACACCGCGACCCTGGTCTCACCGATGATGCCATCTGACCCCACCACCGAGCCGCTGCTCGCACCGCGACCTGAGGGCACCGCACGCCGCACCGCTGCACTTCGCACCGCAGCAACCGACGCCTGCCGAACCCAGCGCTCCTGATTCCATCAGAGAGGAGATCGACCTGCAACGCGTGTGACAACGCGAGGTCATCGATGACCTGCATTTCTGAAAGGTACTGTTTGCGGGTCTTCCTGACACCGTAGCTGACACGCGACGCCGCGGTCAGCCAGAACTGTTTGGATTTGTTTGTTCACGACGCCGTGATAGCCCTGGACGGAGCTATCGACATCCAGGAACTGTTTGTCAAGGATACTGTGATAACTGAAGATTTTTTTTTAAGTACTGTATTGTGGATTTTTATCGCATTGGTCTTGTCTTAAGTATATAACTATATTGGCTATTTTTCTAAACTGGTGTGGTGTCCTTTTGTAGTGCTTACATTGTATTACTGTTGGCTTTGTGCAAATGCTTTACACACTGCCTCTGAGATAAGTCTGACTGCTCGTGCCAAGCTACCAAGGGGGTGAGCAGGGGTTATTTTAGTAGTGTAACTCCCTTATCCTGACTAGGAAGAAGGGTCCCTACTTGGACAAAGGTGCAAGCCCTTGCCAACTAGAGACCCCCATTTCTAACATATCCCTACTTCCCCAGTCCCTCCCTACACTTCAACCCTGTTGCCCCAAAATAAACATCACAATCTCAAAGAAAATGCGGGATAGCCTTGTGATGGAATAGATCTAAACACCCCTTGACAATATAGTAAGAGGTTATTGTAACCATTCTGGATGTTACCCAGTGGAGCTTTGGAAATGAAGGATATGAATGTAGAAAGAGTGAGTGGATATGTGAGAGCCAGGTTTTGACATGCATTGGTCAGTGGTGTGAAATTCTTCATGAAAAGATCAGTGTATGTATGTATTACTTGTCCATCCCCTCCAGGGTTCCTGTATGGAGGGTCTCTCCTCTTCCAGCCATTTTAATTTTCAATCTGGTTTCAGAGTAAGAGGAGTCACTGGTAGAAGTTTTCAAGTTTGTGTCTAGTATGTAGTGTCATGGCAGAGTAGCTCCATGATGGTACCCGCACTTTCCTTGGCATTTTCGCCCTCCTGGGGTTCCAGAAGGGCGAAGGAGAGATGGATCTTTGGTGTCTACTTGGCTATCACTTTGTATGGAGGGGTGCTGTTCCACCTAAGTCCAACACTGCGGCAAAATGCAGGCTTGCGCCATATTTACAAGAATATGGTGCACCCCTGTGTTATCCCTAGAGCTGGTGCTAAAAATAGCTGCCTAGCGCCAACACATACACCCTTGTGCCATAGTGCAAGGGTGTCTGCGTTGCAGGGATGATTGTTCATGTGCATAAAGGTGTCCCTTCCTGCACATAAACAATCAATAATGGTGATTTGCTACTTCTATGTGTGCTGCATTCTGCAGCACACATAGAAGTAGCAGATCACCATTATTTAATGATTGTTTTTCGTGCCTGAAGGCACACCTTCATGCACAAACATAATCGTTAATGGTGCGTTGCTCTTTCTAAGTGTGCGACAGAATGCAGCACACATAGAAAGCAAAAACAAGGAGAAATAAAAGTATTTCTCCTCGCTGTGCCAATCTAACACCTGCTTTGCAGGACTTTAGTTTTTGGCGCTGCCTCATATTTACAGATCCTTGTGAGTCTAGGGCTGCGTCAAAAAGAAATGGGTGTTGCACGCCCCTTTAACACAGATACCTGTGTGAAAGGGTAACATATTTACAAAGCGGTGCTAAGCCACAAAAAGTACTTTGTAAATATGGAGCCCCACTGGAACATTGGTAAAAGTTACGTCCCCGTGGGGCAATCCCCTTGTACATATGCCCCACTGTTGGGCATCCGCCACGCACTTGGACTTGCAGCCGCAGCCCTTTTTTCCCCATCCAGAGCCATGGCAGTGGGCAACTGGCTCAGAGGGGTCAGGTCTCCCACCAGAAGGGTCCCCAGAAGCGTAAGTGCATCTGTGTCGCTGCGAGGGCATAGAGTGAGCTCTACTCGTCCCCCGGGTCCAAGCCTCAGGCGACTCGGGTTGGTAAAGGAGCAATGCTCACTTACTCACTTTAACCACTGCATTCCTATTGTGTTGTGACTGCAGGCGGCAAATATTGTTCTTAGGCAAAGTAATGCTCTTAAATCACAGGGGTAATGATTGGGAGCTCTCCAAGTGGTGTCCGCCATCATAGACAGTTAAGCTACAACCTCCAACCCCCCCCCCCCCACCACACTGGGTTTCAGTGGCTGCTGCTGCCACTAAACCTTGGTGGGCAGCACGGCCATGGGGATGGGAACATAGGGGGGAGGTATCATGTTTTAAAAGTACCTACATGCCTTTCCTGGACACCTCTTTGATGCTTCACTGCTCCTGCTATCTCTGCCCCTCCCCGCCCAATCCAGATGCTGCTCTCATGCATGAGAGAAGCACCGGGATTGGTCTGAGCGGGATGAAATGCATTTTCTCCCTCCCTCCCACATGCGCACTTATGTGCGCATGTGGGAGGGAGCCTGGGCCTGGCTGCTGCTGATGCAGAGCATGGCCCCGCCTCTCCCTAGACTCAGCTGAGTCGGCCAAATCGAAGTGAATAATAAAATGATAATAAAAGTTTTATTATCATTTTATTTTTCATGTTCTACCTTTCAGCAGTGGGGTGACCCTTCTCCTCCATAACGGAGGAACCGTCCCTGCTGGGTTTACTATCCCCTCTTCTTTTTGTGTTTGTCAATGGTTTTCCTCTTTTGGAGTTCTACTTTTACTTTTTTCCCTGCAATCTCCCACTCTGGATACTTTCCTTGCTCAGGCTTCTGTTCTTAGGATGGGCTGCTGTCTCCATTTGTCACTGACCTCAGAGCATGATGTGTCCTGTGGTGCAAACACTCTGCAATAGAAAACATAGCTTTTCTTCATTCCACTCAGGATGCCATCTAGATTGGGGCTTCTATGGTAAAGGGGCTTTCCTGTGGGGATATCCGCGTTGGACACTATGTTTATGTCTGCATTTCCCAAGCTGTGGGTCGCAACCCACTGGTGGGTCACAGGCCTATTTTATAAATTATATAGCAACCTTACTGTGGTGCAGGGAGTGTGAAAGGAAAGGCTGTAGGGTGTCATTTTTGTGACACACAACAAAATGTAAATACCTGTAAATGAATAGTGCACATTCAGCACATAAGAAAGCAAAAATGAAGCATAATTTTGAAGAGTGATGGACAAAAAGATTTTAATAGGATCAAAACTAAATCAAAACACTCTACGTGGTGATACTAAATGATAAATATTCACTAAAACATGATTTCCACACATTATCATTTGTGTTCCATAAAGTTGCATCAGAAAAACTGTCAGTGCAAATTTAGTTGCTATTTCAATGGAACATGTGCTCTCTGTAAATGACACTACGCTACCACACGATGATGTATTTACATCGAGGGTTGTTTAAAATAGGAACTAGCTTTTTAATAATGAGGTTGAATGACATGTCTTGGGCAGATAAGCCTCAGATAGGCAGATCAGTGACTGCTAGGTTCCATTGAGGGGTCACTGAGGAAGTAACTAGATTTTTTACGGTGTGTTCTGAAGGCCATAAGATCAGACAGAATAAGGGCACATTTTCCAGTGCTTAGCACCCAAATACAAAACTCTTTGACTACTTTAAACCAATAGCAGCGAGGGTGCATAGAATATTGAGTTTAAGAGAGGAGAGAGCAGGGGAGTTGTGACCTGGTGAGAAGAGGGGCAATGAGGCGGTTGATACAGTGAGCTGGAGAGAAAAGTGGATATGTTGGGTAGCTGAGAGGGAGATGAGGGGTGAGGGGCTGAGTGAGCAATGGGAGAGGAGAGTGTGTGTATTTATATAACCCTTCATTTTGTATTAAAGTGTGTATGGCCCACCAGGTCTAATGATGACATCTCTGCATTCTGCTGACAATCACAAAGGTCTCCTGTGAAACCCAACCCCTCCCCTTCCAAGGACAGAACCTCTAAGGAATGACACACCGGGGCAATCCGGGGCATAAACAGAAATATAAACTCTTTAAAACCTCCGCTTCACCACTGACTTAAAAATTGCGTTATAAAATAAATAGGCTTGTTGTAAAGATTAATTGGTGAGCCAAACATGTAGTGTTTACCTCTGGTGTCCAAGAGGGCATGCCTAGGAGGTATGTGTACAAGATCACGCTGAGAGACACACATCGCCCAGCCTCAGAGTCACAGCACAGACTGGGACCAGCGCATTGAGAAGGGGGTATGGTGGGGTGTATGCACTGCTATACAAAAATATCAACAACATTCTTTTGCTAATAATTCCTAGACACATCCCATTGTTTGACGATTGCGCCAGGAGCTAATATCTGCGGCACTAAAGCAACCTCATGTGACCGTACATGCTATGATGCTGCAAAAACTGAGGAAGTGAGAACATATATCCACTACCGTGCTTCGCATTAATATAGCAGCTTATCAATGGTAATTAATGCTTTTGTAGGTTCGAAATCCAGGATTTATTGCCCTAGACCAGGATGTATTATTTAAATTAAGGGGTAGCACCCAATATACCCTTGAGGGCTTGGGCAAATAGAATGTAATAGTAGAAGGCCAACAAGGGATTTTGTTCTAGCGAGATTCAGTTCAATTATACTGTACAAAGTAACCATTACATAAGTACTAGATAGAAACTCGACCAAACGTAATTCAATTGAATTCAGTCAATGATATAAAGCAACAAACACGGGGTATTTTTAAGTGAAAGAATCACTAATTTTTATCTGGAAACAATTCATAAAAAGGAGTACAGAAAACAAATAAATGTATAATGTAACATGAAGGGAAAGACAGCTTAATATTATCCACAAATCATGACATTACAAAAATCCAATCCAATAACTTTAACAGAGATCTATCTCGTATTTAGAGAACAATCAGCTGTGCAGCTATGCTGTGGAAATGGAAAATACAGTCGACGTTTCGGTCTGTTGGGGCGTCAGTCGGTCAGACCATCTTCAGGACAGATGAACAATACAAAAAGACTCTCGTAAATTGTTGTAAGAATTTAAAGGAGTAATCACTTCCTCATTGGAGATAGATTGTGCTTCATCCGATCTTAGTTGGCTAGGTGTATACCATGTGAAGCCCGTAGCAGGAAGGGCAACAGTGGACTTCAGAATGTTGACTATTTTGGTATTGTATGACTCAGAAGGCCAGATGGTCCTTCGTTGATAGATTTCTTCACTCAAGGAAATGATTTTAATCTCTCGGAGCCGAGGAAAGGTCAGAGTACCATCCGTCGATAAGAACTAGACCAGGAGGAGCATTGGACGCTTCATTTGTCCCCACGGATTCATTCCCTTGATGAGCCCGATTGATTCCAGGACACTTGCACGCCACTACCGGGCGCCCCGTCCTACCTAACCGGCTCACCTTCCATTTGTGGCAGCAATCTCTTCACTCTTAGACTCCTAATTCTCTACCGAACCATCGCGGACCCTCCGTTCAGCATATACAGGTATCACTAGGACCCTCTTTTCCAATTATCCGGACCAGTGTCGGTTACCTACGGCAATTAACTTGGCATTCTCTTCAATCCCCAGCGATTGACTTCCCTTTTGCTGCCCGTTCCTGCCGTGATTGATTCCCATCGCCAGATTTCCCATTCATGATTGATACTCCTTGTGCTATCAGCACTACCTAGGAATTTGTAACCATCGTCCTGATGACGACCTTAATTTGAATAGGTCGAAACGTCGTCGACTTTGCAACATCCTTCACGGCCTCCAAGGGGTCAATGTAAATTAACTAAAACAAACTATTTCTGAATTTATCTAAGTTCTACCTTTGATTCCCAATTTATTGTTTGATTTTAGTGTCTTTTTGCCGTATCACGCTGCTTTTTATCACGTCCCGGAGGTGGAGATTTCGGCCATGGCTAAATCTCCGCCACCGGCCGGAAGCCCTGCCTCCGGGCCGGAAGCTCCGCCTCCGGGCTGGAATTTCCGGCCCGAGTGCGGACGTAAAGTTAGTAGTCGTAAATCCATTCTGTGAATACCAAAAGTAGTAAGTGCAGTCTGTGAATACCAAAAGTAGTAAGTGCATTCTGTGAATACCAGAAAGTAGTAAGTTTAGGATTTAGTCTTAAGTTAATTCTGTGAATCGGGCCCTATATGTCAGCCTCCGAGTATTTAATGAAATCCAGATTCTCTAGTCATGTTAATATGAGAATCGCAATTCTCGATCTGCTACTGTCATCTCAACATCAATCTTGCTAGTGGGCTTACTTTCACACTCACCTTGAACATGACACAACACCACTCACAAAACGCATGAACATTTAAGTGATTAATCCTAATATACATTTACTGTCGCTGCTGCTCAAACTCTTCCAGCTGAACATGGAGGGTTAGCCAGGCAACTCTGTGGAGCCTCTGGTACAGTGGTGTCACAGGGGGATGCTCTGAATGTGGCTGGGAGTACAAGCATGTAATGTCCCGGGCCTCAAATCTGGCCCAGAGATGAAGATTCTCCCAGTGCTTATGGCAAAGCTTCCGTTGCCTGATGTGGTTGCCCACTGCACAGCAGAACGAGGCGTGGTATTGTCCTCCCAGATTTGGACCTGGAGTGCATTGATTAGCTGCGTCTCTGGACTCCTATAAAGCTGAGGGTAGTTGTTAACCACCCCATCGCTGATAATGTCTAATTCAGCCTCAAAAAAGGGGGTGGGTCAAGTGAAGTCCCTTAGCCATTTTGTGGGCAAGAATAAGTCAAGTAGCAGCAGGATGGACTAGGAAGCTGTTTTGGCAGAGAAAGGACGGATTAGCATGAGTTCAAAATGGTTGAATTCTATTTTCTGTATGTCATTTCATGTTTGTTGTGATAGGTGAAGATCTCCCCCACGAGTTCTGAGTTTCCACCCGACTCCGCACAACTTGGAGTGGAATACTCCAGTTACAGAAGGTCACCTCCCGCACATGGAGTGGAGACTCCACATGCTGTAGGGAACCCTTTGTATGTGAGGAAATACCACCATATGAAGTAGGCTATGTAGCAAAGTGACAATTATTTTTTAAATAATAAAAAAGCATTTATTGTGCACCTTATGTGTGTGTGTTAACTAAGGATTTGAATATGTTTGCTCTAAAACATGGGTGTAGTATGTGAGATTTTGTGCTTATGTTAATGTGTTAAAAGTTCAAAGAAAATGAAGTCAACTAATTTTTACCAAGTACATGGCATGTTAGTTATTGCCATTATGTGAAATTAACATATTTGTCTCAGGATGGCATATGTATGAACAGGGTGTTAGAAGTCACCATTAATTATCAACAAGTGAGTGTCCAACCGCATAAATGCAGGAACAAAACTAGAAGCTCAAAAAAACAGAAAAGAGCTAACTAGCCACTCCTGCACCAATATACCCTAACCTCTATTTTTCTAACCCCACCCTGGGTACCTAGATGGGGTATAGATCATGATCGGGGTCTATGTGTAAGCTGTCGCATGATGATCTTGTGCAACACACAACATGCTATGACAATTTTGCACACTCCTGGATACACAGGTAGCCACAGTGTGAGGTGTTGTTACTTACCAATAAGCCACATCTCACTGAAATTCTGAGAAACCAAGCATGAGGCAAGAAGTGACAAGAGATGTAGCTGTTATGTGTGCTTCCAGGAAAGGCGGCATGCACAAAAGTCAAGCCGCTCCTGGCATTGCAGAAACTTGCATGCTGATGGAGTGCACTCATCTGTTGATGCATCTCGGTATCTGATGCAAGCATTGAGACTGGCTTGCCTGTGAGATGCCAATGTCATCTGAGCTAATCCTCTAGAAAGAGCCAGTGGTCATGAAATGGAGTGCAGCCAGTATTTTGACATGGGTATGGATAGAATGTGAGCAGACTGTAGGTGAATCAAGCTCCTGCTCCCAGTCTGAAACCAAGTCAAGGGTCACATTAGGTGAAAAGATTATATGCCAATGACAACTTCCCTTATTATGTCAAAGATGCTAATTCTTTATCTGTAAACACTCTCTTTCTGCCTCCTCACCCCCATCAGGGTGGAGCTCTCTCTACGGTAAAGAATAAGGACAATTGTAAAAGTTAGTTAAAATTGAAAATAATTGAAAAAAATGTGATGCTAAATATTATTGTAAATTCGTTTTATGTATTTATTTTAAATCTAGAATATATTTAGTTAAAATCAATTATTTTTTCTAAATGTGTATAATTAAAAATGATTAATAGAATTCATGAAAATTAATGTAATCATAGTTTAATAAAAAATGTATATTACATTAAATTAGGAACGGTTATTGAAATATGTTAAATAGCATAACAATATGTTTTACTATTGCTGGGAAATCTGCAACCATTAGGGGGATTACATAAGCTGCCAGGGGGGATGCAGTGGGAGGAGGGAGCATACTGCATGTATTGTAATGTTCTGCTATGCATTGTTCATCTGACAAATAGAAATATTTTTTTTTAAACAATATGTTTTGAATTTTTTTACATTCAGTTAAAATGATTTAAATGTTTAACTATTTTAATTAATTTAGTTAAATGTCATATTTTTGCCTATTGAGGGATTGGGTCTATTTTAAGTCTCTACCTCCATTATATTCTATGGGAGGGTGTTGCAGTACAGGTGAGTGACAGTAGGTGGTGCTGGACATTTACTATTGTTTTGGGTCTTTTTGACAATAGTAACTATAGAAGTGCAGTTTGTGAATTGGAATGGGCTTGCGCTTTTTTGGGTGATAGCATGTCCCACCCCAGCCCCCACCAATAATCTATTGTTACTCCTCACTAAAACCTTCCCCTTTAGATTTGATTATTACCCATTTTACTGCTACTTTGCCCTGCACCTCCCACATTTACTAGTAAGACCGCAACACATACATATTATAAAACATATTACATAGTATGTGAATAGGCCCCACAGATTACAAATATCTTTGATAACGAGTTTGACTTCTCAGAGGCAAGATTCATTTGCAAAGAAATTGACTAAGGATTTTGAGCATTCATCTGGAGGTAAACAACAGTTCTTTCATAGAGTATTGTGTTTACAAAACTTGTCTGTATCATTGTATTAATGTAAATAGTCGTAAATACACACACATCAGAGATTTTACCACTACCCTCTCCCTAGATATTTATTTTATCTCTATATATTTCATTCATGGAAATAGGAAAAGGTCTGAATGACAGTATTGAGAATTAACGGCCCGATTTATACTTTGGTGGGTGGTAGTCTGTCAGCCAGGGTTGTAGTGCCGTGCTGGACAGGTTCTAGTGTCTCAGCAGGCACTTGTATTGCCAGCCACTCCCTCAAGGGCTGTACACACTTGCAGCCCACACCCATCCACCACAGGCATCACGAGTGATGTGAGTCTGCAAATAAAAGGTCCTAAGTGCACGTTCTCGCGGCCAGATGCTAAGCCTACTCTTTGTGTCGGTGTCTATTTTTTCAGTAGCATGTGGGCCTGGAGCCCACGACACAACATTGGCAGCCATTTTGCTGTTCGTCGTGGGGCGAGAAATGTACCTGAGAATATGAGGAACACCCGTACCTGCTGTGAAAACGACAGCGTGTCCATGCCCCCTGCATCAACTCGCCATACTGACTAGCCATGAGAGGAAAGAGAAAGCTACAGACTGTGAGCGGGTGCAGCTAGCACTGCACCCGAGGTGCCTCTAAGGTGTTGACCTTCACTCAAAGGGGGAGAGCTCCCCATCAGCTTCAGCGCCTGCGTGGGCGACAACACTGTGCTCATCCCCTGGTACCCAGAACACCCAGAAAGCTGCTATGGCTCAGAAGCCCAGGCGGTAACTGTCGCACAAAAGGAGGGCCCCTACAACTTTACTTGCGATTGCTGCTGTTGTGGTACGGCATCGCACCTGCCTGCAGTGCACCATGTGGTCAGGGCCGGACTGGGAACCAAAACCGGCCCTGACAAAGTGCTTGGCCGCCCCTCCCCCCGGGAGGTTTGGGGTGCACCCGAGCTCTTTGCCAGGGTCGGTTTTCAGCCGAATTTGTTAGTGCCGATTTTGCAGCTATGCTGCAAAAATGGCCCTGTAACAAAAACGGCCCCCAGGGGCCCAAAACCGGCCCCCACCCATGCAGCGCACCAGGGGATTGCCTGGTGCCCGCTACGGCCAGTCCGGCCCTACACGTGGTGCAAGAAAAGTTACGACGGCCTGGTGAGTGGCGCTCCGGCAGCCATACAACCTGACAAAATTGAGCATTGAGGGAAGCCCCACACAGCATCCCCAGTCCTGCAGCCTTCGTCCACCCAGAAAAGAGAGCGCACCTCCTATACCTCCCTACTGACATGGACACCAGTCTGTGCCTCATCATATGCCCCAATGGCAGTCCGTGGTGAGAGACGTGCTGACAGGGCACTAGCAGCCAACTGCTACACCCCAACAGCAGGGTAGAGAACAGAGGCGAGTACCTGACATACCTCGGGGGCCATAGCGACACCATTATTCCAGCCACCCCTACCGGACCACCAGCATCGCTGCTTGTCTACCGTCGCAGCCGCAGTATCGCTTAGCAAAGCGGACGCTGAGCGGAGGGGACTACAAGTCCCGTGAGTCCCGGCGGCCGGAAGCCGCGTCACACTGGTTTGGCGCCAGGAGGCGCTTAAAGGAAAGGAGAGCCCCGGCTGAGCGGGCGAGTACCTGACATACCTTGGGGGCCATAGCGACACCATTATTCCTGCCACCCCTACTGGACCACCAGCATCGCTGCTTGTCTACCGTCGCAGCCGCAGTATCGCTTAGCAAAGCGGACGCTGAGCGGAGGGGACTACAAGTCCCGTGAGTCCCGGTGGCCGGAAGCCGCGTCACACTGGTTTGGCGCCAGGAGGCGCTTAAAGGAAAGGAGAGCCCCGGCTGAGCGGGCGAGTACCTGACATACCTTGGGGGCCATAGCGACACCATTATTCCTGCCACCCCTACCGGACCACCAGCATCGCTGCTTGTCTACCGTCGCAGCCGCAGTATCGCTTAGCAAAGCGGACGCTGAGCGGAGGGGACTACAAGTCCCATGAGTCCCGGCGGCCGGAAGCCGCGTCACACTGGTTTGGCGCCAGGAGGCGCTTAAAGGAAAGGAGAGCCCCCACATCGCGGGACCGCGCGCGGGCGTGCGCCGGGCTAAGCCCGGGCAAAGGGCGGGCCGTCCGGGGCCAGAGGAGGCCGGGCCGAGACACCCCCCTTGGATTTGTTGATTCCGACGACCTACGTGTCCAGGTGATTTTCAATCTCAAGACTGTGTGATTTGTTGGAACTGCTGTGTCCTCTTGCTCGTGGGGGTTTTTTAAATAGCGCAATATGAACAGACGTAAGGGCGCGGTGGGGACTCTTGATGCTTTTATGATTAGGGCAGAGAGCTTACTGACACATGAGATTGAGCTAACCGAGCGGCGCCTATCTCTAGATTTATTAACGGCTCAGCGACTCTCTTCTCTTGACGCTCTGACACAGGGAGACATTTTACACCATCGCCTCTCTGTATCACCTACTTTACCTCCAATGTCTGTGACACCTTCTCCCCAACCTTCCCCATTAGTTATTTCAGACTTACCTGTAGGTACCTTTTCTAGTGGTCAAAAAACCCGCACTAGATCACGTACCTCTAAATTAATTGTGGAGGCTAAAACTAGTGGCCCGCCGGCTAAACGGAAAAGGGGCCCTAACAATAAACCCAATTCTCATCGCTGCCCCGAAAACCTTAATAATGTTTTATTAAAAACAATTGTTGCTCCTAATACTGTGTCGGTTGGTACTCAAACTGATGATACTAGTATTTCTCAAAGTAAAGATGACATTATGTTAGCCCTGGAGTCGGGCTTGAAAGCTATGGTTAGTCACTCCAAGGCTTTATTTGACAAAAACTTTGCATCCTTACAGGAAAGACTTATACGTATGGAGCAACTGTTAATTCGTGAGTCAGCTTCTGTCCCATTGGCTGTTAATCGTAG
Source organism: Triturus cristatus (assembly GCF_964204655.1). Lineage (NCBI taxonomy): Eukaryota > Metazoa > Chordata > Amphibia > Caudata > Salamandridae > Triturus > Triturus cristatus. The sequence goes on along the minus strand of NC_140591.1, from coordinate 136,235,146 downwards.
CTCTCTAACCACATCGACTCATTTGACGGGAGACCTTGTTAACCTAGGCCCTGGGATGGCCAATGCTAATAATAGAACCCAGTGCCCACCTAGTAGTTTATCACAACATCCCCCGGTGATTGTTCCTCCCCAAATATCGGATCATGAAGTGAGATCATTGCCCACAGCTCCAATTCCACCAAAGACTTTTCCTAATACTGAGACTTTGAATCTCCCCCCCAGCATCACACCCTTACGTAATAATTTTGGCTGGAGTTCCCTGTTTGTCTGATACAAAGAAGGAGTCATGGGTGGACCTTCGCAACAAATGTGTGGACTGGTTGAGGAAACACAAGGGTTTCGATCCGGCGTGATTACATGAAATTTTAATGGTGCGGAGAGTGGGATGGGTGGGTGCATCTGTTAAAAACATCACCGGGGATTGTATTGTTATAAACTTCTGCAGGCCTCATACTGTTCAGTCTTTAATGCGTACCCGTGAGTTATTGCCGGGTTTTAAGACGAATATATGTATGTTTACTCTTGGTTATTTTTATAAACCCATTACTAACAATAGCGAGCCCACGCCTACGGCCCTCCCTTTGGCAAATCGTTTCTTGGCTTTGTCTGATTTAGACGTCCCTGACTGACAACCAAGAATGAGTGCTGAATCTCCAGTCTTGTTACAGAATGAGGCCCCTGCTCTTCCTTTAGTATTTGTACCTGTCACTCCCAATAGTTCAGACAATCAATTAGAGAGTGTAGTATCAAGAGCAGGCACCTTGAATGTTTTAAGCTGGAATGTAGCAGGCCTCCATCAAAGGCTTTGTGACCCTGGGTGGGTTAGTTTTATCCAGAGTCAAGATATAATTATGTTACAGGAGACGTGGGCCACCGCAGATTTACATGTTAATGGGTTTCAGTGTCATAACACTCTTGCAACTAAATCCAGAATGGGCCGTCCCTCGGGAGGATTATCTATCTGGATTAATATTTCTGTTGGAGGCACTACCAGGGTTATACCAACGAATAATCAGAATTTCCAGGCTATACTATTTAATCAGAAAATAAGTTTTTTCCTGGTTAATTTTTATAATAATGATTTTAGCTCATCACCAAATATACATTTTAGGAATCTCTTTAATTTTATTACTACTCTGGAGTCTAGGCCCGATTTTGATGACACCAGTGGCCTTGTGTTGGGAGGTGATTTTAATGCAAGACTTAATGCTGATTGCTCAACCATGAAGGACTGTAATCCGGCACCTGGGTGTCAAGGGGGTGTGGAATTAACTTCCTTTTTGAGCACACATAATTTGGAGAATGCCATGGACACAATAGCTAACTGTTTCCCATCAGCCTCCCTAGTGCCCACATTTAGAGGTAGAGATTGCTCATCAATAATTGATTATATTTTTATTTCCCCTGGGCTGGCCGATCGTATCAGTAAGGCTATGGTAATTCCTATGCCGCAGGGGGATCACAACCCCATTAAGATCTGCCTAAAAGCAATCCACCGCCCAGTCTATAACAAGGAATGTGGTGCTAGGAACCTCTCCATTAGTTCAAATAACCTTAGATTAAAATGGAGGGGTATTAATGTTACGGCGACTTTCCAGACCCTGGTCAGAGATAACCTACTCCTTTTTTTCTCATGTCTGTCTGATCTAAACCCGAATCCCGGGGCAGTTGAGGATTTCGTTAAGATTTGCTCGGCTCTTCGAGCCCAGCTTATGACTCCGCCGCGTGTAATCACGGTTGACCAGGGATGGTTTGATCACGAGTGTTCTCTGGCCAACCGTGATTTGCGGCGTGTCTTATCTTCCTGCCCAAGGAATTTGACCGACGTGAAAAATGCTAGGACTCGATATAAACTGGCCATTAGTAGAAGGAAGGAGGAGATCCTCGAGGAACGCTGGGAGGTGTTAGCGCAAACCGCTGCCCGTGGAAGGGGGGATATCTTTTGGGCTGCGGTTAAAGATCTGCGTTGCTCAGGTCAGCTCTCGACCCCAATGGATTGTACCATTCCCGGAGCTGCCTGGGTGGACCATTTTTCAAAGATTTATGTGGTCTCATCCTCATCGACGGCTACTCCAATATTTAACCACCCTCCATGGGTAGAAATATCATTATCTGAGGTGGAAGAGGCCATCGCACAGAGTGCGGGGAATAAAGCCCCAGGCTCAGATGGCCTTCCCATTGACATTATTAAAGCCTACCCCGATTTATGGGCCCCTCTCTTGTTGAACGTTTTTAAAAATTTAACTTTCACCTCTCCACCACCACTAACTTGGTCATCGAGTATAATAGTGCCTATTTTTAAGAAGGGCGATCGGTCCCAACCATCATGTTATAGGCCAATCTCCCTTATCGATAACACCTTAAAAATTTTAGGCAGAGTATTGTATAATAAAATCCTAACATGGGCCGAGGATAACCAAATTTTGGAGAGTTGCCAGCTGGGTTTTCGTAATAAGGTTGGCACTGCAGAGCAGTCCCGCAATCTCAACCTTATTTTGGGAAAATACACTGTTGCACGTAAATGCCCAATGTACCTTGCTTTTATGGATTTATCTACTGCCTTCTACCTTGTCAACAGGTCGTTGCTTTGGAGGGCCTTATTGAAATATGGTCTGGACGAATCCATGGTCCACTTCTTGGCCTATTTGCATAGAGATCTGAAGGCTTGTGTCAGGATTGGCCATGGGGGTGAGGTAACTGAGATGGTAAGAGTCAATAGAGGGGTTAGACAAGGCTGCGTCCTAGCCCCTCTTTTATTTATCATTTATATCAATGGCCTACACAAACACCTGGTCTCCCTAACTGGCGACGTTCCGTTAATAAACGGTAACCATCTCCCCGCCCTGCTATATGCAGATGACGCGGTCCTTATGGGCCGCACCCCTAAGGCACTACGCACTTTAGTGAATGGCTTTGTCAACCATATGGACTCCCTAGACCTAAAGACTAATTTTAAAAAATCCTTTGTAATGTCATGTGGCCCAAAGAAACGACATATTGGAAGCATTGTTGTGGGGACAGAGAGACTGGGGTCAACTAGCAGCTTCCCGTATTTGGAAGTGGTCTTTGCTGCGAACAACTCCTGGAGTGGGCATATTGCCCACTCCAGGGGTAAGTTCTCAAAGGCCATTAACTCAATTCTGAGCCTCCCCCTCCCCAAGAAGACCGGTGCGCTTACTGCTACCTTAAAAATATACAAAGCCCAATGCGTCCCGGTTGCCACATATGGTGCCGAGGTATGGGGAACTGCTAGATGTCCTCATATAATTGTCGAGGAAAACAGATTTTGCAGGAAGCTCCTCTGTGCCCCCATTTCCTCCCCACACTATATATGCCATAAGGAATTGGGGTTGCATTTTATAGGGGATTTTATTCGTGCCCGCCCTGCCCTTTTTTGGCTGGCGATTTGGAAAAATCCTGCCGCCAAATTGACCAGGGACATTATTGAGGATTGTTTACGTTGTGATAAGGGCATGGCTATCCCCTGGCTCTCAGGGGTGCTGAGTGCACTTCGCAGCGTGAACTCCCAAAATGTTTTCTTAAAACCCACCACCACCACGCTTCCATCTAAATGCGAACTTAAAAAAGCACTTTATATGTTGTTCAGTGCCGAAAGGGCAGCGAGGGAGTCTTTGAAACCTAGCGTTTCTACATACCTAGCTCGCAATCTTTTACCTTACCCCACACCCAGTTATTTAACTCTCCCAATGAGTCGCTGGGAGCGTGGCCTTATATTCCGTCTTAGGGCAGGTACCATTAAATACGCCCTTAGTTTTCCCTTATGGAATTATAATGATCAATGTGTTGAGCCATGCCCTTGTGACTGTCGGAGCAAGCAAACAATTTTACACTTTTTATTTTTCTGTAAATTTTATATCAAGTATATTAAATGGTTTTTAACTCCGTATTTTAAAAAATTAAAACCAATTAGCCTGGAACTTGCATTTTCGATGATTTTGACCCTGGACGACCATGAACTTGTCTTCCGTGTGAGCTCTTTCTTAAAAACTGCGGTTTGTGCTCGACTAACAATGTCTTAAAATTTGTATGGTCTGTTGTCTTTACTTGTAAATAGCATCATACTGTGTATTTTGCAATGCCTATTTTATTTACTGTGCTTTTATGGATTATTATTGATCCGAATAAAGTTTCATTGACTTGACTTGAATAGAGGTTGTGACACGTTTACACAGAGCAAAACCTTGCACCGGCAGCTGCAGCGCCTGCTGCCCCATTGTCAGCACCTTTCAACACCACAGATAGAGCAGCCCATCACAGCACGAGAACCCCTGCACTAGTCAACTCTCACCCCAGCACTAGCCTGCCCGCCTGAGAGCAGCATCGCCACCAATTGCGGATGCCTGGGGCCACCACAGGGGGCCACTCAAGAGGGCGGCCCTGTAGTTGCATCGGGTTTCCCACCCGACACCTTTCTCCTCCCCCTTTTCTCCAGGGCGGGGGGGTTGTCTGGGGGAGGAGTCCCCATTAGGTTGCGGGTGTCTCGTGTCATGTCCAGTGCGCGGGGCAGGGTGAGGGGTACATAGGTCTCCCCACCCCTTTTCTGCCTCTTTGTGCACCGGATGCACCGCAGACACCACGTCTCTCACACGCTCTCCCACCCTACCGCTTACCGTGCATGTTGGCAGTGGGAATCATAGCTAGGACTTTGTAATGTTGTACTTTTTCATTGCAGGCGGAGTTACAGGGCGATCTGGAAGCATACGGGTACAGAACGGTACCTCTGCGCGGCACACAGGGGTGCCAGAGCCGAACATCAGGAGCCTCATGGGAGATTCACGGAATCTATGTTGGCGCCCCGTTAGTCCTTCGGCGGTTGTGTGCCTGAGCAACCGAGGGCTTGCCTAGCTACGCTCTGCCCAGAATTGGGTGTGAGTATAATGGACCTAGGGTGGTCAGGTGATCCGGAAAGGGGATCACCAGAAGGTGCAGTACAAAGTGGTTCGCCACGGTGCTGCTAGGATCATCAGGCGGGCAGGTGGCAAGAAGGCTGCCTGTCCTTGGATCACCCATAAGCTAACCCACCAGATTACATAACGTTGTCAGTGCTTAATTTGTGCAGGTGCTTTCCGGTGCTGAGCACCGGCACCTATTTCTCAGGGCCGGGTCTATTGAATTTTTCTCCCATGCACAGCCAGCACTGTGCACAGGCCATTAAAACGCCCCAGCTTCAGAGCGAGGCTTGTGCAGCTGTACATTCAGATTTGGTGCATGCTGCTAGTGTGCTTGCATTGGCATGCACCAGTGCCTGGTAGTCAGGGTGGGGGAAGGGTGGGTGTGTTGTGTCATGCGCAGTATAAACTGCATGCACGATGAACTGGGAGCATAATTTCAGCTGCGTCAGCCAGCGGTCTGCCCTTTCCAGTGTAGCCAAAGCTGCAAGGTTAGGTGAGTTGTGTGTACATTATTTTACACACAAATGTTATCCCATAGGTAACAGAATAGTACTTGGCCGTGGGACACCATTGATAAATTCCTGCACAGTGGCACCCGCAGGAAACTGCCCAGTAACTGCCTGCCTCAGAAGCCCAGACAAGGCCTTGCAGCGTAATAACAAAATACAGGAAGCAGTTGAGGGTGGTCCAAAAGTGAAAACATTTCTTACTGCCAGTCAGTGTATTTGTACCACGCTCCTACCTGTCCCAGTACTGTCTCGTCTCTATCACACCAGTGGGCACCATTGCAGCCACAAGCGCCTTGAAGAACACCTCCCATCCCTGCCACTGTGACTGTGTCCCACCGCTACCTCCGACAGTGCCCCTTTCTCCACAGTGGCCTTCTCCCGCTATCCCAGTGCCCCTCTCCCCACAGTGCCTCCATCACCTGTATCTCAGTGCCCCTCTGCTTACAGTCCCCTTCCCTTCTGTATTACAATGACCCTCCCTGCCACAACACTCGATCACTCCTCTTACAGTACCCCTTGGCTCCCTCCCTCACTCTCACAGCACCCCTCCCCACCATCGCTTCTTATTAAAGCATGCACTGGGCCCTGAGTATCCATACTTTAAGAGTTTGCATGTGAAACCGCAAAGTCCTTCTCAGTCTTGGCCACTCGAACCCGGAGGCTTTTCCAATTCCCCCCAACCAGAGAGAGGATACACAGAGAATTTCTCAGCTTCGACCTGGTGAAAAATAGCATTGATTCAAAACATGCTATCAGAGAGAATAGGCTGTGTACCTCCCCCTCCACAAGCCTGCTGAGATCTATCACCCCACACTGTCTCTTCACCTCCAAAGACACATGTCCCGTAAACCCCTGTTGCATACTTACAGCCTTATATCCCTGTTGGAGATGAGAGCAGAGTTTTGTCTAGTTGTAGTTTTGACTGTAGCACAGAGGGGTAATGTAGAACATGTACCATGCAGATGACAGAATGATATTTATGTGGATAACTCAGTGCGTTTCTATTTTTGTCAAAGACATCCTTTTGTTACTCGCTGATCATAAATTACAATCCTAATATAGCACAGTCGGCAGACTCAGTTGAATGTTGTGCTTTATTAGTTAAAAAGTGTGTGTGGAAGCTTCTCTGAGTGGAGTTGAATGTCTGACTTAATTTGAAAATAGGTGGCAGTGGGATTTCGCGATTTATAGCCTGATCATGTAATAGAAATATTTGTTTGAAGCATGAGAGTGTGGGTCTCCGTCAAGGCGTAATCCCAATTGCATAACTGACACTTTATTATGTTTTATCAGGAATACCTATTGTGATGGCACAAAATATCTTTTGATGGCATAAAACTTAACAAACGTAAAGAATTGCTATTGTGTGTCTTGGACAACACTGCTGTGCATTGATGAGACAGGCCACGAATGACACACTCCTGTCACCCCTCAACTTTACATAATTAATAAATGCATATTTAATTAAGCAGAGGAGTACACTTTGCTTGCTCTCCCTCAGTATCTGCTTTTCTTCCTCCCCTTCACACCTCACTCCTTCACTTCTCTTCAATCTTCCTTCACTTTCTGCCCTACATCTGTGTTTTCTCTTAATCACCACCTCCCCTCATTAAATGCTTTTCATTGTTCACCTTTCCATCTTTCCCTTCCACTCTACTCTCACATGCTGCCCACTGTCCGCTCTTCTTCCCCTGCCTTTCTCCTCTGACTTTTCCTTCTCATCACGTTCCACTCCAATCTTGCAATCCCAATCTCTGATTTCCACATTTCTCTTCACATTCTTTGTCTACTGTATCTATCTTTGCCTTTGGACCTCTCCTCCTCCCTCACTCTTAATTGTTTTCTTCTTGCACATGTTAATATCTATTTCAGGAATTAGTGTTCTATCTCAGGGTCATAAATTAAAATCTTGGTGTGGCCACTTAATCTATCAGCCTTTAGATAAAATCAGTGCAATTGAGCTGGATAACAACATTTTTAATTTGGTGTCTTGGCCCCCTCTAGTGAATATATGCTTTACAAACATACATGGTGTGTTTCTCCCTCTATCCCTTCATTTCTTTCTTTCACATTCTTTTCTTATTTCTTCCTTCTTTCATCCATTACTCATTTATTTCCTTACTCCAGTGCTCCTCTTCCTGCCTGCATTTGTTACTACCTTCTTTAATGCATTTCTTCCTTCATCCTTTCCTTTCTTTTAAACAGCGCAGAGCAGGCACATTTTCTTTCATTTGCAAAGCTGCCTCAAGTCCTCAAATGACCTTATCTAAAGTTGCATTTTGAGATTTACACACCTTCTCTAATTTGAGTTCATTTTTAAGTTATTGCCATAGGCTTCCTATGTGTTATATTATGTGATATTGATTTGTATAGTGCACTAATCACCCAGACGTGTATCCAGGGACTTGGGCAGGTGTGTAGGTGTGGGGTGCCTGAGGTGTTTTTGTGAAGAGCCAGGCCTTCGGCTTCTTGCGGAACTTAAAATGTGAGGAGGTGGCTGTGATGTGTTGAGGCTTCTGGATGTGGGTGGAGCCACTGGAGGGAGTGGGCGGAGCTGGGGAAGTGGGTGTGGCGTCTTAAAAAACTGTGAGCACCTGCACTTCATATTTTACAAATTAAGCACTGAACGTTGTATGTAATAAACCTGCAGCAGTTTTTTCCCAAGAATAAACTTGTGTGGTGTGTAATTATTTGCGGGCATTCATGCTTTGGGGGGGGGGGACCTTTACCATGATGGTGCTATGTGTACCGCTGCCGCGGCAAGTACAGAGTGGCTGCAGCACCGTCTAGTGGCCAGGAGTGGTACTGCACCTAAAGGAAGAACATGGTTTTGAAAACAATTAGGCCCAATGAAACAGACACGGGCATTGTCATTCATACTGTCCCACAATTATCAAGCATGAAGCGGCATGAAGAGAAAACATTTGAACGTAGTCTGTGAAACCCAGCAGGTACTGCCACCACTGTGTGCGGTCAGAGTGCTGCAAAAGGAACTAGCGCAGTACCAAGAAATGCAGGGCAAAATGTGTGCCCCACGTATTTGAGAAAAGGAAAACAGGACTGGCCCAGAGAATGCTGCACCATTCTTCCCACCAGACCCAGGTACCTACAGCATCATAAACAGTTTCACAGCAGCGCAAAGAATGCCTAAAAAGGGTGAGGAGAGTACCGTGCATGTCCTCTAGCAACTGTCTGCCGCCTCCGCAAGGAAAGACAAGAAGGCATACAGGGAGCCTGCATAGGGCACCCTTCAAGAGACAATGCCAAGAAGGCATAGAGACGATGCACCACTGCCTGAAAGGAGCAGCACCAGATGGCCGATCAGCACAAAAGGGCCACCGGTGCCCTATCAAAGAGGATGCTACCCGGAGAACCAACCCTGCCAAGTAGGTACGAACCAAGGCAGGACTCAGCGCCTCGACAGCGTAGCATTGATGTGCAAGCACTGTGCCTTCAAGCGAAGAAGATGCGGAAGGAAGGTTGTCTGCCGTCTCACAATCGAAGCACCAAGGAGAGCCCAGGGGAGGATCCCTGTCTGGCACAAACTCAGGAAGGAGACCATATTCACTCTAACTGCACCAGCACCGCCTGCAGTGGACCAAAGTATGCACAAAGAGTGTCCTCCCCGACACTGCCTCATGACAGGAAAGAGTAGAGTCGCACACTCCAAGTGGCAAGCTGCCACTGCAGCATGTGCACTCAAGACACGCGCCATGTGACCAGATGCCACATCGCACTGCAAGCAAGAAGGAGCATGTCACATGTGGTTTAGATCTTGAACAGAGACAGGAGCAAGCGCCACGATGGCGCAGGCTTGAGTCGCAAACACTATGCCCTTGAGCGAGCAAGATGGAAGAAGGTGACCCTCTATCCAGGTAGTGGAGCACATAAAAGACCCCTGAGTAAGTGATCGGGCCGGCAATCGGTCTGCGCAAAGAAGAGCCATGTCCTACCAACAGTACAGAACTGCAACAGGGCCGTATCAAAGAAAAGAAACACTCCTAAGAACCGGACATGACCAGCGAAATGTCCATGTGGAGTGAACATGAGACAAGTGGCATGATGCCACACCACTGCGAGGAACCTGGTCGGGAAGAGAGAAGAACGACAGTCTCGCCCATTTGGTCCAGAGACCATTGAATGTTGATAGGCCCTGTTGGCCTGTTTGGAAGATGGTGCATGCCACCGCACTGCAGAACTGAAAAGAAGAGTGACAATCCCGTCACCATGAAGAACCGGATGAAAACAGGTGTGATGGAAAAAAAACAACAAGAAGAGAAGAATGAGGATTTGTACCACGACAAGCCAAGAGTGCATCTGCAGACATACGACAGCCACCAACGCGAAGGGACATCCCTGGAGACAATTCAATGGGAGAACCAAAAAGTAAGCCGCAGCAAGCGCGAACCGCATCTCTCCACACCGCTTTCCAGTGCGACCGCCAACTCAGCAGTCTAAGTCGGATGGCATCCCAGCTCTCGATAGCAGATGCTACGGGTAGACACTGAATACGTGGCTGTGAAGTCCCTCCAGTCATCCTCACTCCAGGTAAATCATCACCACCTGTCCTCCAGGTCCAAAGGCAACCACAACATCATTGCCATGTACATCGCCCAATCCAGCGAAGGAGCATATTGGCACCAGGGTGAAGCCTTACACCTGCATAGCACCAAGAGACCGAGGCACCCCATTGATGTGAGAGACTAAGTGCCAAGGGGCTATCTGACAGCCCATGTGCCCCTGCGTCCTGTTGGCAAGCACACCGACCATGAAGTCACCTACCCGGTCAGTTGCATGCACAATGTCCTTGGATCCTGTCAGTGATCCTGCAGCAGCACTCAGGTGGCCCCCAAGCAGCCCAGCACATTCCACGCGGTACCATGGCAGCCCCGCATAAGGGCCTTAAGGGCATTCCTGCACTCAGGGATCCTGGCACAAGAGATGGTCTGGAAGTGGCTCCACCGACAATGTACCAGGAGGCACCAGGGCTTCGGACGATGATGTCCTAAGCTTCATCAACGCCATTCCAGTCCTGGCCGGTTGGTCATCATAGTGCCCAGGAGCCCTCAAGAGAAGACTGTAGCAGCACCATGTTTAAGTTGACTGACACCAACAGCATCACTGCCAGAGCACACAGGTCCATCCTGCAGTGTGTAAATGGACACTGATCCAATGGACAGGCTGCCAAGGAGTCCGAACTCCATCGGCACATCGTTCGTGCCCAGCAATAGCTGGTTAAATTATGGACATGTGCTGAGATGCCCGGGTGCTCCCAGCTGCACCTGCCACCGTTGTCCTACGAACTGCTTCTCAAGACCAGGAGGCTGAGTGGTGTTGTATGTATATAATTCATTTCCATAGGGTGGACTTTGCTTGGTTTTAATTAAATTTGGGAGGAATGTAGTGTCGTGCTGGACACGTTCTAGTGTCTCAGCCGGCACTTGTATTGTCAGCCACTCCCTCGAGGGCTAGACTTGCATCTCACACCCACCCACCACAGGCATCAAGAGTGACCTGATTTTGCAAATAAAAGGGCCTGGGTGCACGAGCTCGTGGACAGTTGTTAAGCCTACTCTTTGTGTCGGTGTCCATCTTTTCAGTAACATGTGGGCCTGGGATCCACGACACGTCACCGCAGTTCTGGTGGATAGCCATTAAACTATTGAATTGCAAATACAAATTCCCCAAGTAGGAAGAGTTCCTTGGCAGTGATGGACAGAAAAAAAGCTATCATACCGTTCTCTCTAAATGGTCTGACGGCTTTACTCCGACAGTACCTACTCCGTTGGTCTGTCCCTAACTTTTCTAAAAACAGAGCCAGCCGGGGCACCGCTTTAAGACAACTGACAGTCTGCCCATTGAGTAGGTGGAATAAGTTTGACACTTGAATGACAGAGTACGCCGTCCATCAAACTCTAAACCACACTCTTTGGGTCAGATTTACAAACCCCATGCGCCACATTTACGCCGCCGTTGCGTCCCTTCCGTGACGCAGCGGCGGCGTAAACCATATGCCATGTCGCACCTTATTTACAACGTGACGCATCTAGGGAGATGCGTCACGTTGTAAAGCCCTGCGCCACATGAAACCTGCATTAGGTTTCATGTGGGTGTTCCGGCGCAGGGTGGGCGTTCCGGCGCAGGAACGCCTCGTAAAAGTGAAGCAGTGAAATCTACAAGATTTCACTGAGTCACTTTTACGTCCCTGCTGCGCCAAAACACTGCACCTGCTTGAAGCAGGCATTAGGAGTGACGCAGCATGTTAGGCATAGGGCGCCCCTAAGCATTGCTGAAGCCGTGTCGCGCTTGCGACACGACTCCAGCAATGCGCCGCCCTTACGCCACAGGATGCGACACGCATCGCCCTATCCTTGCACCACGGTGCACCGCATTGTGAATTCGTCACATTTGTGGTGGCGCAGGGAGGGAATTGCGTGTGGCATCTTTTCTTGCACATCCCTGCTGATTTGCAGAGATGCGCCAGAACTTGAAATCTGCCCCTATATATTTTTTAATTGGCATTATAAATAGAATATTTATGGAAACCAACTTTGGTAACTCAGTTTAACTTTCAAACACATGTTTTACAACAGCTTTAAGAACAAATCATGATTGGTTCCCAAATGATGGGGCAGATTTTCAAGCCCCTTAAGACAATTTTGCGCTGCCGTTGTGTCACTTTTGTGACGCAGCGGTGACTTAAAAAATGCAGCCAATTTACAACGTGAAGCATCCAGGGAGATACGTCATGTTGTAAAGCCCTGCGTCACATACCTGCGTCAGGTATAATGTATACAGGGAGGGTGTTCCCATGCAGGAAAGCCTTGTAAAAGTGACGCTTTGAAATTTACAAGATTTCACTGCGCCACTTCTAGGACGCAACTGTGTCAAAACCTTATGCCCGCTTGAAACAGGCATAAGGAGTGACACAGTATAGTGAGAATGGGCCTCAACATGCATTGCTGGAGTTGCATCGTGCTTGCGACACAACTCCAGTAATGCCTGACTTTTGTGCAAACAGATGGGCAGAATTTCTGATGCACCTGTCAATCTTTGCGCCATGGTGCACGTATTGTAAATACGGTGCATCTATGGTGGCGTAAGGGTTTCGCAGGCTGGCGCAGGGAAACTGAGGCATCTCTACAGATGCGTTCGTTTCTTGTAAATCTGCCCCAATGTTATTTTTCACTTCAGATCCCGTGCAGTTTATCTGACATCTCTTAACAGTCTGAACACAATTCGCTTTAGTACACAAGTTCTAACCATGCCTTCCATATTTTTGCAACTCTTGTTATTCTAGGCAAGTTCAAATCGGATCATATTTTTTATGTGTTAGAGGTGAGCGTGCTTAGAAAGAAGCTGACCCCTGTGTTTAATTAGGTCCATTAAGATGGACAATTATTCTAAATATTACAGCATAGACTTCCTGGAAAGGTTCGCCGTAATCGAATTTTATATTATGATTGTGGTTTGCCTGGCATATTTCACCATCGTAAAGTATCCTGAAAGTGATGAAACCCGAAGGCAGCTCCTGCCTCTTAAAATTCTGTTTATAATGTTTGTACAGTACAGAACAGTACCCGGTACAATGATTGTCCTAGCTACCATCATGAAAATGTAGAATTAGGGAGTTTAGAGGAAAGAGAGCTGCAAAATGAATCCTGTCTATGTCGCCACAGTACCTCTTAGAGTAATGTATTAACCCCTTAAGTGCTGGTGGTGTCTCCCTTTCTGCTCAACCCCTTCTTTTATATTTGCACACTGCACTTTAACACTTTCCTAATTTATTTTCCCTAAATTATAGTCAAATCAAATATATATATTTTTTTTTCCTCGTATGTTGGATTGTAAACATACCCGTGATTAGAGAAAATAACAAAACATGTATGAATGGAAATAAAACTGCTTTGCAAACTGAGTGCTATTATTCTGAAAATGTCAGCAGCAAAAAGTATTACTGCATAAGAACGCATTTACCTCGCTTTCTGAAATAGGCAGAGAGGTAAAAAAAAACACTTTTTACACTTTTATAATTTATGGTCAATATTTCCTAGGTTTGTTGTTACTATCTATTCGAAATTTGTGAGGTTAATAGTTGTAAAACCGACGAGTGAATACAAAAAGCTCTACATTTCGTGCATGAAAATAAGAAAAGTACTCTGAATTCAGGAAGAAGTCATTTGTGGAGAGTCCTCAAGGTTTTTCCAAATAAGCTAAATGTTGAATTCCGAAAATAGACTGTACATGGGGTAAAAAGATAATTAACCACAACATTTACAACTGTAATTTTTTTTAATGAATGCTGATCTGTGAAAGTACTCTGCTATTTTCGTTGTGCTGGTGTATGTACAACACTTGACAATGAAAATTAAAATGATTAGAATTGCGTATCAAGGAAAGTTATACTTGTTTTTTTATTTATGAAGGCCTTGCGCGGCTGCTGCGTCACTTTTCTGTGACTCTGCAGCAGTGTAATCAATGCACCACACTGCGCCCTATTTACAAAGTGACGCATCTAGGCAGATGTGTTACTTTGTAAGGCCCTGCCCTACATTATACCTGCGTCAGGTATAATGTATGCATGGTGGGCGTTCCCCTGTAAAAAAGCCTTGTAGAAGTGGAGCAGTGAAATTTAAGAGATTTCACTACACCACTTCTACGACTTGACTGTCAAAATGTAAGGATCGATGCAGGTTTTTTCACATGGGACTCACCCATGGGTTATGACCCATTGCTGGAGCTGCATCAGTTTTCCGACACACTCCAGCAATGTATCATTTTTGCACCACCAGATACTTCAGAATTTCTGACGTATCTGTAAATCCTTGTGCCATAGAGCGCCATATTGTAAATGCAGCGCATCCATGGTTTTGTAAGGATGGCACTATGAAAAGTGTTGCATCGCTCTTTTTGACCTGCGGTGAGTCACTTTTTATAAATGAGGCCCTGAGTATTTAAACAAATGTTTGAGTGATGAAGAGAGAGACCATGGTAAATGCTGGACTAAGCACTCTCCACAATTACTGAGTAAAGAGGAGTTGCACTCCTCACCAGAGGCGGCGAAAACCATTTAGAAGACTTCTCTTCAATGGGTTCAATAGGTGACTTGGGCTTTCTGGGGGAGCTGGGATGTGGCACTGTGGGGAAGGGATGAGAACGGCTTGCTGTGCAAGTTCCTGGTGCATGTGATGAAATAATATTTCTTGATTGGCTGTTGCAGTTGTCTAGGTTTTCCCTTGAAGTCAGTCTTCCTGCAGAAATCATTTTGTGTTAACTCTGGTGATCAAGCCTGTGAAGTGTGGGGGCGCTGGAGCGGGTAGTACAAAGTGTTGTATTCCCCCCCATCCTGCATGTTTATATTAATCTGAATAATTAACTAATAGTAATCTTATTAATTGGTTTGCAGTGAAATACTTATCAATCATATTAACAAAAGAATTACACGTGGGAATTGCATTTTGCATGGCTATAATAATTGTAAACTAACATGTGTACGCATACTAATAGTAGAAAATTAGAATATTGTATTATATATGTTGCTTTTGTGATGTATTTGTGATTTGTGCTTTATTAAGTAAGTATAAACCGCTTTGAGTGTTGCTTTCTGCTAGATAATTACACACACATATGTGTATTAGCGAAGGGATAACATTTTATTAGCCATTTCTATGTTTTAATTACGTTTTTGTGTTTCTTTTGCTTAAGTTGACCATTTCGGCCTAGACAAGATGGCTGAACGAGACGTTGAACGTGACTGCCCTGACAACACGAGGTTCTGGGTGAAGTGCGCAGGCGTCACTGCCAGCAGCAGTGGCCTGGACCTGACCCCGGGAGAACATGTACCCTTCAAGGTCTCTCCGGGAACTTCGCCAGCAGCAAAAACAATGGACAATTTAAAAACCGGAACCAGCAAGTGCGATGAGTTCATTACACGGACACCCTGAGAACTTTACCCCGCGACCCCAAGTCGACCATTCAGGACTTTCTAAACCCCGATCTTGATCTTTTTTGAGATTATTTTCATTCTAAAAATAGGTAGGGAATTGAACTAAAAAACTCGCTCTTCTTTGACGAACTCGATTTCCTGATGTTATGCTGACGGAGAGGACGGTGACACTGCTGGACAGCTGTTATCCTGAATCTTTGAGACTGAATTGCGGCCTAACTTTGCTGAATTAAGATTTTTCCCCGACCTGACTGACTTAGAGGATGACTTTTAGCCAGATTAGGTAAATATGATGCTCTGAAATGCTGATGATGATTTCTAACGATTTTTGCAATATTTCTTAGATAAAGAATATTTGATTAATTGACAAATGTGTTGTGTCGATTATTTGGAGTAGAGAATTAAGAAAATAAGTAGTGTGTAAATAGATGAGTTTAATCACAAAAACCATAGATAACAACTAAATGATTCATCTCCTTATGAGAGGAATATCTTAGGGTTGATGTCAATGCATTTAGGGTAAGGTAAAGGTATTGCTTTCATGTCAGCGTTTGGAAGCTTATATCCCCAGGGAAACAGATCAACGGAGTGTGAGTATTGGTGTTATGGGCCCCACCAATGAATGTATATGAGCGAATTTGTTGTTGAGGTGTTTGGTCTGTGACAAAAGGGGAATTTGATGTTTCACGCTGCAACAGGGGGAGATACATTGAAAGCATCCAACTGATGCTGTAAACCAGATCCCGTTCTGGGTACTGCACAGCTAGCGCAGGCTCAAACATGCGACAAGGCGATCCTTACAGCCTCTCTCAAAAGTGGAAGCGACATTTGTGCAAAATATGGAGTGATGGGGCAGAAGGATAGTGAGAAAAATTCCCCAATTTAGCACATGTAGGAAGTTTGAAGTCGGCACGATATGTTAATTTTGTGCCGCATGTGACTATTACACAAGAAAATGTCAGACATGAGATTCTCTGAGAATGTAAGGTTTAAGAAAGGTCATCTATACTATTTAAAACAAGTAATGAAGAAAAGGGAAAGTTAGCATGCAGAAGTGGAATATTTACCCCAGATGGTATGTGGAAAGACAAGCACAGTGGCGTGCAGTTTAGTACAATTCAACATGCAATCAGAAATCCCACTAACAAAATGAAGAAGACATAGTTCAAGAGTGGTGACACGATGGGCCTGTGCTAAGCCGTTTCCTAGTACAGTCAAAAGGAGAAAGGAAAACCCTGAGATGATTGTAGGAAGGACTGAATCCTGAGAGGATAGTAAGGAAGAGAATGAATCCTGAGATGAGAGCAGGGAAGATTGAATCCGGAGAGGAAAGTAAGGAAGAGAATTAATCCTGAGATCATAGAAAGAAAGAGAATTAAACCTAAGATGATAGCAAGAAAGAGATTAAATCCTGAGATGACAGCAGGGAAGATTGAATCCTGAGATGACAGCATGGAAGACAATCTGATAGCTGCAGACTTCTCTAATAACCTCTCCCATCGCAAGAAATAAAAGGGGTAACAAGCCAGCGGAAGAGGGACCAAGGGCGCAGTGCCCAGATCCTGCGGCACTTCTGCTGCCGATTTAGTAATAAGTATGAAAGTGAAATCTCTGAAGCAATGTGCAGTGACTCCAAAGGCCCACAAGCTCGTTCCAAATGGTAGTTCAGAAAAAAGACAAAGCAACAGCAAACATCAAGGCCATATGTGCTACAGTAGCAAAGGTGGAAAGTTGTGATGTATTCAGATTACAGTGCCCTGACTATATCCACCAGGGCAAATATTGGAGTAGAAAAAGAGGGACCTATTAATAAAAGATCAAAGGCTAAAAAGGAAAGTAAACTGAGCCTGAAAAGAATAGAGGAGGCCGCTAAGTAGTTTGACGCCCTAGACCTTTTTGATGCCCCAGTGCAGCATCGCAATCAAAGATGTAGCAGCAGGCAAGAGAAAGAAAGCAAGCAAAGGTTACTCAAACAGAGATGGAGATAGAAGACGAAGGGGCATATCAACAACAACCGGCGATAATTATCGCTGAGCGCACTTAGCGCTCGGATAATTATCGCCGGCTAGCGCCGATTTTTATCGCTGAGATAGCGTGCTATTAGCGACGCTTATCTCAATAGCGATAGAAATCCTGGTGCTAAGTGGCTAAGGTGAGATTATCGCTGGAAACCCAGCGATAATCTCACGTTAACTTGTTTATAGGGACAGACAAACTTAGCCATGATATCCTCCTTCCATAGGATATCATGGCTAAGTCAGAAAAATACCAGACGTAAAAAAGCAGCGTTAACCGCGGTTAGCGCTGCTTTTTTTGTCTCTAACAGGGTTAGCGATATTCTTGATAATAGGAGAAATGTCGCTTAGCGACATTTCTGCATTATTTAGAGATGCAAGGGGAAGCGTAGAGTAAAAGAGTGCTAACATGCAAATTTGCATGTTAGCACCCTGTTGCTGATAGGGCGCTAGTTTTATCTCTGCTTTTTTGGCTTTTAAAGCCAAAAAAGCAGAGATAAAGCCCTTGTTGATATGCCCCGAAGATCGTAAGGAGCGTGCTGATCCACCAGAACAAGGCAAAATATGTATTTATGTCCTCTAGAAATACGGGAATGTCCATAAGTTAGCTAGGGACTTACCACTCCTTAGGGAGGACCCTGGGAAATGTGTACAGACCCTTTTGGCCATCATAATTTATTATAACTCACCCTGTCAGAACATCAATGCCTTGATGTTTTCTAAACCATCACATGACTGATGGCAAAAAGTAAAAGCACGCTGGCCCTCTCAGGCAGCAGACCTAGAGAGACAAGATAATGGAGATACCACAATCAGTGTGAAAATCTGTAGGCAGGCCATATTGATAGACCTAGAAAGCATGCTCCCTCCCCTAAAAAAAAGATTGTCTGGAATAAGGTCACTACTAAATAGGGCAAGGATTAGTCAAATTCTGGATATGCTGCAGTTTGTGCGCCAGCGCAGGGAGAAGCACAGGAATGCGACATATTCTTGTAAATATGTTGCATCCCTGTGCTTCGCATGTGCCGTGGTGAGGCGCAGCAAAAGGGCTTGCGGTGACACGCTGCAGCACTTCTTTGTAGATCTGCCCCAGAGTGACTGGGGGAAGCGATAAGATCCTGAAAAAGAGGCTAAATTGCAAGAAACCAGAGAGTGAGTGGAGAAACAAGTGAGAGAGTCAGGCTGCAAGACAGAGCGAAAGAGAAAGAGCAGAAGGTTGAAGAAGGCAAGAGAGTGAGGCAGGTGCCTTCAAAAATTGCTGGAGCTTGGCCCAACAGGGCTGGGCCTGGTCAGAGGACTGGACAAGGTATGGACTAAAGGCTAGGCAAATCATGCCTCCATGCACATCACTCAGACTATTTACATGATAGATTTGAGGAAAGACTAACGCTAAATAAAGGTTGCCCAATCTTGTGGAAGAGTTAAATAATAGTTTTGTTACAAATATGATAAATGCCTCAACAGTACCTACCAAATAAAACCAATATATGATATATTTATAATCACACACACTGTTCACTCTCCTAACTGATTTATCACACTCACTACACTTCATTCTCATCATAAACAATTTCACTTCTTTTTCTTTCCAAATTGTGAGACAAGGATGTATTTGTGAATATTTAATCATAGTCTCTTTTCTTGAATCGGATCTAATTTCATTATGAACTCGTCAACCTATCATGATATATTTTCTTGTTACATTCTTCAACAAAGTTACAATTTACTCCAGATAGCGTACACTTATTCTGAATGTTAGCATTCCTAGTCTGGTACTTTGAAACTCTTAAGGGGTTCTAAATACTTCAGATGTCTCAAGTCTCTTAATACCAGGTGACAATCCATATGTTAAAGGTAATTGTAAGTGTGAGTACAAATATAACAATCAGGCAAATTCATTATGTCTCTATAATTCTTCAACAAATCTATGTAAACATTTCCCCCAAAGTATTGGTGCTAACTACTTTTACATTGTAAATTACAATGCTTAGTAGTTTTCCAAAACTGTGAACTATTTGTAGTGTTTGGAAATACCCACCAAGAGAATATGTGTACACTAATGTACGAATGTGTGGAGCTGAAATAAGAATTATTTTAAAAAAATTAAAAAGCCATGTGGAGCCTCTCATTTCTTGAAGACAATTTCTCCAGTTTTTTGTAAACAGTGTCAGTTCAAAAATAAATCTTCAAATGTAAAATAACCAAATGCAAAGTAGTCTTAAAAAGCTACCTGAGCGCCTTCTCTGGCAAGGAGGAGTAGGCAATGTCCCCCCTGCCAAGAACTTCTTCCCCATCTTTTCCCCATCCTACCTTTTCCACCCCCTCCCTCCACCACAGCATCACACAGAAACGCCTGCTCTCATTTACCACCTACTCTGCTGGTGAATGAGAGTGTTAGATACAACAACATTGGGAATTATGCATGGTTGTATGCACAGTAAAACTGAGTCTGCACTGTTATTCCCCATTCCATGAGGTTCAATTCGTAATTTCATACTACTGGTGGGATGTTACCACGTGGTACCTATAATTACGGGTGCGAGTTTGCACCCCACCAATCCCGGCAACTCCTAGTTGGAGCCTATGGGGCAGATTTACAAGCCCCTTGCGCCACTTTTGCGCAAGAGCCTTGTAAATACGCCCCTATGTACGCTACCATAACGTTACGTAGGTTGTTGTTTACGCTTTAAGACAGGCACAGTTATACAGACATAAAATGTTATTTTATCTGCTTTGACATTTAGATTGGTTATTATAGAGCTGATGGCTTTAGAAATGTGCTCTAGCCTCTCTCAATATCCAAAAGTGTAACTAGTCTAGTTGTCCTGCAAAGTGCTCAGATGCCACTGGGTCAATTAAAAAAAAAAATCGGGACACAAAATGTTGACAATATGAATAACTATTTTAAAATATAAATAATCTCAGCTAAAGTGGGAGCTTGACAAGGCAACTGCAAACGTTCAAGCGGCTACTATCCCCACAGGAGACTATAACCCCTCGGCGAGGGCAGAGTTGAATTTATCACCGGTCATTGGTCATTTGTCATGACTCTGACTGCTGCATCACCATGACAACTAAATGACTCTCTGTCTCCGGGGACCAGGGACAGGCCACAGGTACATCCCCGGGCCAGCCGAGAAAAGACACGGTTTCAAAATGGCAGATGCCAAGAAACACATTATCTTCGAATTATTCTGTGGAGAAACAAAACAGAAAGGAGCTGCTTTTTGCTGTCCACGTGCCCCGGCTGAATGTGTTGGTTATTATGCTGAGCGCCAGGCCTGGGGACAGCCTTGAGGTGACTGGAAACAGCGAGGGGAATGTCTGCTGGAATTTGTTTTCATTACCAAGCAATTCAGAGGTCTGCTGCTGAGTCCAGGCCTCAAGGCAGCCAAAAGCGGTGCAATCACCAACTTATTTTACAATGTAAGACTGCTCCAGGGCAGCCCCTGGTGACGTCCAGAGGGAAAAACAGAGCAATGTTGTTTTCTCATTTGGCATTGGTCGTCCTCTCGTCCCTCATCATTTCTTTTATTGATAACATTTATTTGGAATTCTGTATATACGCTCATACTTTATATTCTCTTACAGTTTTCAATTTTTAGGTCAAATCTTGCCTCTAATCAGAAAATGACATCAATAGTCGCATTTAAAAAAAATATTACAGGTAAGTAGTGGTGTGACTGTGCCTACATCACTGTATTACCACCCCCACCAGGATTGGGGGCTGTGTCTGCCAGTACCTTGGCAGTAGGCAGTCCTTCAGGCCCGTGGAGGGAGCAGACCCTTGCTTGTGGGATTGTTTGGGGTGAGAGTCAGCATGCCAACAAGCGCCAAAGTCAACACCTTGCCATCAAACAGGTATAGGAGAGCTTACATTTAAAAACGGAATGGTTGTGATTGTAAGTGCTCCCCGGGCAATACTCGATAACTGCTAACAGCTGTGAAGAAAGATGGGAGGGGGCAGGGTTCACACCACAAGATGTTTGTTTGCTCCATTGTAATAGTATTTATGTAGTGCTTACTACCCCTTACAAGGCGTCAAAACCCTTTTCAGTGAGTAGCAAACTAATCTGGAACCCAAAAAGGATTAGTGGTGGATTAGTACAGTGACATTTGAGTTAATTTGAGTGGTGGACATGTGACTCCGTTAGTTAGATTGAAAAGGATAATGGAGGGCATGGCGGGGATTAGAAGAGTGATGAGTCTAGGAAGTATTTATTGGGAGATCATAGTAGTAAGATGAGGTGTGGGATGAGTATAAGGAGAGATGGAGGGAAGAATCTCTAGAAATGTATTAGGGTGATCATAGTAGTAAAATGAGTTTTGGGATGAGTTAAAGGATTAAGATTAAACCTGGGGGGGGCGTGTCTTGGATGCCGAGCAAGATGGCTGCCTGAGCTCGGAGCTCTTTTGCACCGCGGCGGACTTTTCCTCTCCCCTTCGTTAACTGCGACCCTTTCGTCTGGCTTTTTGCAGTCCCCTCGAGCGGATGTCATCGGGATAAGGATGTGACCGCCAGACTTCCCCTTCAAGCAGTTTTTGCCCCACTCTCACTCCTGCATGTAAGTCCCTCAGCGCGGCCGCCATTTTATGATTGGCGCGACGCGCGCGCGAGGCTGAGGTGTGCGCAGGCATGTTTCTACGGCTATTTCCTCAGAGCCTGGACTTTGATGTTACTGTTTAATGGCTTCTTCCTTCTGCCTATAATGCTTCTACCTCAACAATCCTCCAGCCTCTTGCCATCTTTCAACCAACACGGCTCTGTTTTTGGGATATGCTTGGAGAGAGCAATTGCCTCATGTTGACCTAATGAGTGGAACACTTCCTTTTTTCTCATCAATACTGCCTCACGGAAGACCCCTGCCTTTATATTCTCCTCACAAAATGTTGCTTCTGATGTCCTCTATTTGACGAATTATCTTAGTTTTTGCTTCTTTTTTCATCCTTGGGGACTCCATATTTAGAGTGAAGTTTATCACATACATACTGCGTCTAAGTGCTGGGTTTTCTCTGCAATTATTTTACTAAATCTCTGCGCATAAGGCATCCGCGCTGGCTGGCTGGTGATTTCCCCGTTACTATTGGAAGCAGACTTTAATTATTTGTTGGAACTAACTGTGAATTTTGGTTTTTTCGTGGTTTTTTGCTGTTGTCCTTTACTGCTCCTGCAGACCTCTGTGTTTTCCAACTAAGAATATAGAAATTTTTGCTTTTCACGCACGAGGCACTGTGCTGGGTTGCTTATTATTCATCCTGTCATTGGCACGTTCAAGCTTCTATGGGCAAACTACGTAACCCAAAGTTTGTCTTTGTGCTTTCGAAGAGCTCTCCTTCAGCCGCCTCTTCTTCAACGGCAGGTCACTCTTCTCCCACAGATCAAATGGCGACAGCGTCTTCCAGCCGTTCTTCTCCATCACAGTCTGCCTTAAACAAGTCTTCTCCTTCTACTTCCTTGTCTAAGCGCTTAAAACAAGACTCTCCTCCTCCTCCACCTGAGACGCCTCCATCCCCTATATCGTTGGAAATGCTACTGGAGGAGATTCGCGCTTTGCGTCCGTTTGTGGAGGAGACCAATACGAAGATGCAGCTTTTTGAGGCTAAATGGTCAAATATGGAAACTCGTGTGTCCTCCGTAGAACAGCAGGTTACAGAGATTCAGACTAATTCTCAGCGTATTTCCTCTCTGGAGAAGTCTCTTCTCACCCTCCAACAGCACACTGAGGATTTGGAAAATAGAAATAGGAGGAACAACCTGCGTATTTATGGCCTGCCGGAGTCCTTGGAAGGAGATGATCCTGTTGCGTTCTTTTCCTCTTTTCTTCTGAAACTTCTGGACATTCCTGCTACTACTCCTCTAAGTATCCAAAGAGCCCATAGGCTGGGCCCTCGTTCCTCCTCCTCAACTAAACCACGAGTGGTCATCATCCTCTTCCTAAAATTTACAGATCTTCTTCTGGTCCTCTCTGCAGCTCAAACAAAGCGTCAAGTATCCTGGATGGGAAAGAGAGTTTTTCTCTCTCAAGATGTCCCTAATGCCACTGCTGCCAGAAGGAAGGAGTTCCAGTCTCTTCGAGCTCCTCTACGCTCTCTTGGGGCTAGATATGGTCTATTTCACCCCTGTACCTTCAAAGTGACTCACCAAAACAATACCTGGACTTTTCAAGATCCAGCTGAACTCAAGAATTTTATTCATATTCAGACGAGTGCTGGCATGGATACATCCAACCCCGCTAATGGCTGATCATTTAACTTTTTCGTTTTTCTTGCAGGTTTTGCTGATATATTCTTATCTTGGCATGTGTTTTCTTCCTTTGATGTGGTTCCTCAGTGGTTGCCGGATTGGTTTCCCTTTTTTCATATGTCGTTTGCCTTTGTGTTGTTTTGTTTAACATAATCTTTGTTTCATCTGTTTTTCTCTTCCTCATCTAGATTGCTCGATGTGTTCCTCTTCATTCCATACGGTTCGTCTTATTCGTCTTCCGTCCTGGTGCAGTATGTTGCTCTCCTGGCTTAGGAGGTCACTCTTGTCGAATCCTCCCATACCCCATTGTCATCTCCTTTTTCCCCCTCAGGTATGTGTTCTTCAGTCATCCTATTTAGATATGTACTGTCTCTTCTTGTACTTCTTCTTTCTTGCCTTTTCCCTTCTCTCCCTTCTCTTTCTCTTACTGTGTCTCTCGAATTTCTTTTTGTCTCGCTCTTTTTTCTCATATATCGGTTGGCTCTTTTTATGACTTTTTTGTATTTATGGCTTTTCTTTGTTCCTTACAATTTTACTGTTTTTAATTCAAAGTTATTTCATGGAATGTGAAAGGTTTTGTTAACCCTATTAAACGACATAGAATACTTTCCCATCTAGCTTCTTATAATCCTGATTTAGTCCTTTTACAAGAAACTCATCTCTCTGAAGCTGAGTCTTTTAAACTGAAGAGAGGCTGGGTGGGAACGGCCTTATTCTCTCCTACATCTAATAAAAAGAATGGTGTGGCTATTTTGTGTCACAAGAAACTCAAATGTAAAGTTCTTTCTCAAGAGAATGATGCTGAAGGCCGATGGGTTTTAGTTAAGTTGTTAATCAATTCTGTATCTTTGACTGTATTTAATGTTTATGGTCCTACCCACCCTGATTGCAATTTTTGGCCTTTAATCACTTCAAAATGTTTTCAATACAGTGATTCCATGTTTATCTTGGGGGGGGATTGTAATCAATTTGTTGATCCGTTTCTTGATCGCAAATCCTCTGCCCGCTTTACACCTCACAAATCACATACGCAATTTCTAGACACTATTTCTAAATCACACCTCATTGACTCATGGAGACTTTCCCATCCTGACACTCTAGACTACTCCTTTTTTTCACCTCCCCATGCCTCTTTTTCTCGGATTGACTACATCTTCCTCTCTCAATCTCTTTCTCAAAATCTTCTCTCTTCGTCTTTAGAACCAATAGTTATTTCGGACCATGCTCCCATTGTCACAGTTCTTGATCTTCTTCCTCCACATCCCAAGTCTTCTCGTTGGCGTTTCAATAATTCTCTTCTTATGGATCCTCTTTTTTCCTCTTCCTTTCTCTCCTTTGCTACAGAATTCTTTTTTCTCAACTCCGATCCCTCTTTAGCCCCTCATGTTATCTGGGATTCTTTCAAGGCAACCGCTCGTGGTTTTGTAATAGACTTTGTTTCGAAGAAAAAGAAACGCTTCCTTAATAAACAAAGATTTGCTGGCTCATATTAAATCCCTAGAGCATAAATTCTATACTTCCTCTAAAAAAACTGTTTTACCAGATCTTATACGTGCCAAACTCGATTTCAACAAAACTACTACCGATAATGCTTCTTCAATCTTACTACGGAGCAGTGCTCGTTACTACGGAGGTCGCAACAAATCGGGTAAACTTTTAGCTAACTATCTTAAGTCCTGTAGGGAGCGTAATTCTATAGATTCGATTTATTCTACGGATAATCTTCTTTTACACAAGGAACAGGATATACTTGCTCAATTCCAACTTTTCTACCAGTCTCTTTATACTTCTGAATCGCCTCCCTCTGTTTCTCTTATTCAGTCCTATTTCGATAGCATCCCTGCCCCCTCCACCTCTCATCTCAACCTCCCTGGTCTTGAGCATGATCTCTCTATTACCGAACTTGATAGCGCTTTAAAGACTCTAACTAAAGGTAAATCCCCGGGTCCTGATGGCTTCTCTGTGGAATTCTATCTGCATTTTTCAGACCTTCTGCTCCCTAAACTTCTCTCACTTTTCCAGTCCTTCTTTATCTCTGGCACAGCTGCTGGTACTTTCCACGAGGCTACGATCTGCCTTATACCCAAGGATGGTCGTGACCCCCAATTCTGTAAAAATTACCGACCAATATCCTTAGTTAATGTAGACTACAAACTATTTGCGAAAATTCTCGCCTTACGCTTAGATCCTCTTCTCCCCATCTCATTGGCAAGGAACAGTGTGGATTTGTTAAGGGCAGACTTACCTCGGATAATTCCCGCCTTTTCCTCAATGTCCTAAATAAAGTACCTTCTCTCACCATCCCTTTAGCCGCCATCTCGGTCGATGCTGAGAAAGCGTTTGATAGAGTGGATTGGTCCTTTCTGTTTGCCGCCTTGCGGTGGCATGGCTTTGGCCCTAATTTTATTTCTCTTATTTCTTTACTTTATTCTGCCCCTAAGGCCTCTATTTTAGTCAATGGTCATCTATCCCCTTATTTTCCCCTCCAACGTGGAGTCCGTCAAGGTTGTCCTTTGTCCCCACTACTTTTTGTTCTGGCCCTAGAGCCATTTCTTACGTCTATTAGGAATAACATATCTATTTCTGGTTTCCCTTATGACAAGACCCATTTGAAACTCTCTGCATATGCAGATGACATTCTCCTATTTATTTCTGATCCTGAAAAATCCATTCCTGCCTTATTGCTCGAGTTTAATTCCTTTTCGCAAGTCTCTGGTTACAAGATCAATTCTGATAAAACTGAGATTCTTCCTCTCACCAAATTTTGTCTCCCTCACCAGTTCTCTGCCACTGGCTTTGCATGGAATTCTTCTAAAATCAAATATCTTGGAATATGGTTTTCTAACTCCATTTCTTCATCCATTCGGTTGAACATGTCTATTGTACTATCCCATATTGATAAATTGTTATCCTCTTGGAATCCTCTCTTTCTCTCATGGTGGGGTCGGCTGGATTTGATTAAAATGATGATATCCCCCATTCTTATATACATTCTCTCCATGCTCCCCGTACATATTCCTGATATTTATTTCAAACGCATCGACTCCTGTCTCTCTAAGTTTCTATGGAACCATAAAAAATCGAGGGTTGCTCTAGTTGCTCTTCGTAAACCAGAATCGAATGGCGGAGTCAATTTTACGGACTTTCGTCTCCATCATAAGTCATTTTCTCTCCGTCAGGCCTCTAACTGGCTTTCTCTAACACCTTCCCCTCTTGTTCCTCTTTGGCTTTCTATTGAACGTTCATTGCTCTCTCCGTTCTCTTTATCTGAGGTTGTGCATTTTTCTGCTAAGAACTTAACCACTCCCCTCCCCTTGTTCAAGCACACTTCCTCTCTTCTATACGCTTTGGTCCGTCCTGATCCTATTACTCGTGAATCCTTTTTAGCCTCCCCTATCTGGTATAACTCGCTTATTCTCCTAAATAATCGCCCTATTTGCTGGAATGCGTGGAGATCAAAAGGTCTGGTGTGGGTTAACCAACTCTTTGATGGTTTTCTCCCATGCTCTTTTCCTCGATTCCGACTTTTGTTTCACTGCCCGCAATCCTTTTTCCGCAGATTCACTGTCCTCATGGCCCTTATACTTGATGTTTATTATTCCCTTCCTTCGTCGTCATCTCCCATATCTCACTCCCCCCTACTTCAGATTTTGTCTACTCTTCCCAAAGCCTCTCTTATTTATAAGTTTTTCTCCTCCCCCAATCCGACTTGTCCGAAATCTAAATTGGAGTGTGCTTGGGAGTCGGATCTGGGCTGTGACTGGCCTATAGCTCTTTGGGATAAAGTTTGGTCCAGGTCCTTACAAATCTCTCGTTCTGCCTCCCTGACCCAATCTATATTTTTTTCTATACCACAGATTGTATCTTTCTCCAGTCTCTATTTCTCGCTTTTCTCTTGATAAAGATTCTAATTGTTGGACCTGTGCCTCCCCTGATGCTGATCTTTTTCATCTACTCTTTCTTTGCCCTTCTGTTCTCACACTCTGGGGTCAGGTGTGGTCTTATGTCTCTCGCCTATTTTCGATCTCTATTCCCTACTCTATCCCTCTTCTCTTTTTAGGTAGTCTTTCTGACACTTTAGATATTCCTCCACACTCCTCTGGTCTATTAGATCTTATGCTTGCTCTGGCTTTTCAACACATATCTTTTAACTGGAAGGATCTTAATAAACTCTCTATACAATGTTGGTGGAACTCTCTCTGTCATTACCATAGGCTTGATGTGCGCTTTGCTGCTGCTTCCACCCCTACCCTTAATAGAGATTTATTTTGGTTGCCTCTCACAACATATCTTGACCGCATGGCTCTGAAACGTACCTCTCCTTTATCCTCTGAGAATTTTAAACCTCCATGAGCGGCTCTTTCTCTGTCCTTCTTCTTCTATCTTTCTTACATTTTTCCATTTACATCTATGTCTCCTACATTTAAATATTCCCTATCCTAGGTTTGTTTTTTTTTTTTGCTTTTTCTACTTTACCTATTCTTTTGCCTGATTTTCTTCCTATTCTCTTTATAATGCCTTTTACCTATTCTTTTTCCTTTCCCTCCTTTCCTCTCTCCTCCTTCTCTCTTTCCCCCCCTTTTTCTGTCTATAAAATTTTTTTACAAAATGCTTTTTATGTTTCCTTTGTTAGCGAATATTGATCTGCTGTTTTCTTTTTTAATTTACATGGACAATGTTATTTGAATGATCTGTATCTCGCTGTTCTCTCTAATTTTCTCTAATAAAGCATTTTCAAACTAAAAAAAAGATTAAACCTGGGATCATCAGGTAAAGTTGATATTTTTAACATCTATGTGAGGGGAACAAGAGGGGGTAGGTCTCAAGTTTTAGCGGCTTTAGATGATCTCCTTGTTTCCCACTCTCAAGAAAGTAAAATAGTTATAGTAGGAGATTTTAATACAACATTTGAGCCACTTGCCAGAGAGGAATGGCTCCTCATTGAAGAGGAAGATGCTCAGTGGGGAATCCCAAAGTTGGAGCTTACTCCAATAAAGAAA
Source organism: Triturus cristatus (assembly GCF_964204655.1). Taxonomy (NCBI): domain Eukaryota; kingdom Metazoa; phylum Chordata; class Amphibia; order Caudata; family Salamandridae; genus Triturus; species Triturus cristatus. The sequence goes on along the minus strand of NC_140591.1, from coordinate 136,206,519 downwards.
TGGACAGAGCCGGTAATACAGATACATTCTGTCTGCTTAGAAAAGGGGCTCAGGGCACTAAATGGCAGGACTCCCCAAGATAAGCTAGGGCTTAACACATTTAACAAAGGGTTGAGTAAAAGCAGGATTGACTATATACTCGTTAGCCTGAAACTCTGGCATACCGTCGACGACATGGAGGTGAGGGATCGACTTGAAAGCGGTCACAATCCTCTGTGTGTAGCTTTGAAATGGTGGCTGCCTGAACAAGTGTCCTCTAGAGAGATTGAACTACACTCGCATGATGTTTTCCCTACGAATGACATGAGACGACTCAAGTGGTCGAGCGTAGTTGAAGATCCAGGGGTTTTGGATAAAATCGCAAAGGAGGTTGACCATGCCCTAATAACGCTGAATAGCACATGTCATAACAACATTAGTTTGGAGCACGTCACCCAGTCTCACAATGGTCTTTTTTTACACTTGAGAACTTATTTTTTTAAACCTCATGAGTCAAAGAAAGTAATACATCAGAATCCTTGTCGCTGTTATAATAGCGATTGCCGGCGGACAAGAGCTCTTCTTGGGAAGGCCATCAAAGGTGGCGAATTAGCCGCAGTACGTGCTTCTAGGCAGGCATACAAAAACTCCATGGCCAAAGCAAAACGCTCTTGGGACAAAAAAAGGTGGCAGGACCTTAAAGAGGCTAGTAATAACAAGGATAGTAAACAATTCTGTAAAATTATTAAGTGGGACAGAGAGTGTACTCCTGAATTTCCAACTAATCATGTTTCGCAGGAAGAGTGGGTTAAACACTTTGGACCACAATATGCACGTAGCCCCCTAGAGTCGACTGTGGGTGGGGCAAGCTATGTTTTTTTTGTAGATGAGACTTTCAACATCAAAGACATTGAGACAGCCCTTGGTGCTGTCATTGGAGGGAGAGCTCCCAGCCCAGATGGTATCCCTGCTGATGTGTTCCTCCACAACAAAGCCAAATGGGGAAAATATATTTTACTACTGGCTAATGCAATTGCACGAGGAGCTCCAATACCGGACTCCTAGAAAGGAGCTGAAATAATCCCAGTATATAAAAAAGGTGATAAATCTTTGCCGGGGAACTATCATCCTATTAGCCAGATTGACTCATTACAAAAAATACTGGGGAGGCTAATCCTTAATAAGATCCAAGACTGGGCTGAGGAGCATAGCATACTGTCACCTTTGCAAGCTGGTTTCCGTGCATACACAAGTACCATCGATCAGGTGTTTCGTTTTGTTTTATTACACTGGAAGGTGGTGGTTCTGGGCAAAGGCAGCATGTATGCTGCCTTTGTGGATTTAAAATCGGCTTTTGATCTTGTCCCTCGCTCTAGGCTATGGATGACCCTTCAAGATTTAGGGCTGCCCACTGAACTTTTGACGCTTTTTAAAGAGATTGCATGTGGGTAACTATGCAAAAATACGTTGGGGCTCCCAGGGCCAGGTGACTGATTCTTTTCCTGTTGAGAGTGGGGTGCGCCAGGGATGCGTTATGGCCCCGACCCTGTTCACTGTGTTCATTAATGGGATAGTTGATTGTATGACACGAGAGAATACAGATGCCCCTTGTTTAGCTGAGATTAAAATCCCGATTTTAATGTTTGCGGACGACACATTGATAATCTCGAAGTCTCCGAGTGGGCTTCAACGAGCTCTGACAGTATTTGAGGAATTTTGCTCTGCTCATGGTCTCGAGGTCAATGTGTCGAAAACAAAATTTATGACATTTAATCAACATAAAGTTTTTAAAGGTGGCATTTTAATGAATAATCGTCCCCTGGAGCAAGTTAGGGAGTTCACATATTTAGGGGTGAATATACAGAGCGACCTAAAGTGGAACTACCAGATTGACATGGCCACACTGAAACATCAGCAACTGTCGGGGGCCCTACGCCTTGAGCATAACAGGTCTCTGACGAAACCTATTAGACCAGTGCTCCAAGTTTACGACGCAAAAGTGGTAAGCTCTGCACTGTATGGTGTACAACTATGGGGGCTAGAGAACTTGTCTAAACTTAGAGTATCTGAAAACAAGTTCCTGCCAGGCATTACCAATCTCCCACAAAGCACACCACTTTGCCCGCTGTTCTACGACCTTGGGAGGAAACCCCTCCTTGATACTGCCAAGTTACGCACTGTGTTGTATTGGCGCAGATTGTGGACAATACCAGAACTGGCACCATATGCTGAGGGTTTTATGGACATCATAAAAGCTGATACTTTCCATAAAATCAGTTGGTTGCGTGACGTTAAAGATATCCTAGTTAAAATTGGAATGTCAATGCTCTGGGATGAACCTACTACAGCTTGTTTTCCAGCAAAGAAGGTTTTAAAAGAAAAATGCTGGGAGATGGTTACACTCAATGCCCTTAGTGTCAGTGATGCATCCGCTTTAACAGGAATATTCTTAGAGTTCAAACTCATCCCGAGTTATGAACCATACTGGGACACTGTCACCAAACCTCTAGATAGGATGCTCTACTTTCAGCTGAGAGCAGGTACGCTTTCCCTAAGGTCGTTTACTTCAAGGTGAAATAAAGCATGTGAGAGTAAGTGTCCTAGTTGCTTGGCCTGCAATGAATCAGTTGCGCACATGCTATTCGCCTGCCCAGCTTATGAAGCCCCTCATAGGGTATGGTTGAGGCCCGTATGTAAACTTTTGGGGAAAAGAAGGAGTCTGGCAGCTGAAAGAATACTGCGTACGAATACCTCATCCCCTATATTTTTAGCAGTTGCCAGATATCTAGGGTGGATGTGGATAATTAGGTCAAAATCCATCTCTATTTAAAAATGTTTGTAAAATTGTGTCAAAATATTCTTTTAGTTATTGATTTTAGATAACCAAATCAATTCCCACATTATAGTGTTCCCCAATAGTATGAATTCCTATTTATAGTGCTTTTTATGAATTTTTTATGTACACTATCTTAGGCTATGAAATGACTGTGTTAGGTTTGACCAACTGTGAACGTAGAGAATGCTTCAGGAAATCATGAATTATTGTGGATACATAAAATATGTGCAAATTGACCATTGACCAAGCAGTCTTTTTGTATACAATTGTGTGACATTTCTATTGTAAGTATCATATTTTCATGTGCTTTTATGACTAGGTGTCCAATAAAGCTTGTTTGGATTGGATTGGTAATCGAGGAGTGCTTGGGTCTCTTTCAGCCCTTCCTATTCCCAGGCCTCCTCTGTCATCCCAAGCAAGGTTCTCGGCTGACGTCCATATGACAATTCAAATGAGGAACACCCCAGACTGCTCTGCGCTTGTCCTCGAATGAAAAAGAGGGCCAGGGGCAGGAGTAGGTCCCATACCTTCTCTTCGCTGGATACATTTTTTTTAAGTGTCAGCTTAAGAGTCCCAGTATATCGTTCACAAAGACCGTCTGTGTGTGGATGGTAGACAGTCAGCTTATTATGGGATATGTTCAGCATTTTGCACACCTGTCGCATAAGGCGTGATACAAATGGTGTGCCCTGATCGATTAATATTTCCTTGGGGAAGCCTACCCTAGAAAACAGCTCTATCAACTTCTTGGCTATGTTAGCCGTGGTGGGGGCCCTTAGCGAGAAAGCTTCGGGAAACCTGGTTGCGTAATCAATAACTACGAGGGCAAATTGATTCCCTCTTCGGGACCTAGTAAGGGGTCCTATCAGGTCCATCCCAACCCTGTCAAAGGAGTCTCCTATGATAGGGAGGGGCTATAAAGGGACAGCAGGGTGTTTATAGGGGTTTTTCTTCTGGCAGACCTCACATTCTTGGCAGTACCGAACAATCTGAGCGAAGATACCTGGCCAGAAGAAATGCTTTAAGATGTTTTGTCGGGTTTTCTCAGTTCCACTATGCCCTGCAAGCAGATGGGAGTGAGCATAGAACAAGACCCGTTCTTGAAAGCTTTTGGGAACAACAAATTGAGGTGGGTCTGCTTTTTCCCTATCCGGTAAAGGAGATCTTTGTGGATTTGGAAACAAGGATAAGTCAACAGGGAATTATTTTTCTTGGCTTGTTCACAAGCAAACTGGAGGGTAGGGTCATTGGTTTGAGCAAACCTAAAGCTCCGGTTGGAAGACCAGGGAGTTTGAGCTGTAAGGTTAGAAGGGGGACACTTGTTGCGAAGTTGGTTTCTGAATAGCGCAAAAAAATAGTGATTGTCAGTTCCTATGATGGCGGCCTCTGGCACAGTATCCATTACTTCTACTGTCAGCATTGACATGCAACCATTGGGGATTTTAATAGGGATCTTTGTAGATTTTATATCCCCGTGTACACAGCATATGGGGACTCCCGCCTCAGGAATCATTTGGGATTTCTCTACTAGGTGGGAGTGTACAACGGACTGACGACACCCCGAATTTAATAGAGCCACTACCTGCTTCTTATTCACCCAGAGACTTACATAGAAGCTACTCCCAAGTTCTTCTCAGTAAAGGATGGACTTTGGTAGGTCACTAATATCCATGGGTTCTCCCGTTCCTTTCTTTTGAAGGCAGAACCGAGCAATGTGCCCCCAATTGCCACACTCAAAATATTGGGGTCCAGGGGAGAGAACGTTTTCGGTTTTGGGTTGATGAAGAGTCTTTGTGGGTTCCTGATTAGGTTTCCCAGTTTTCTTTTCGTTTCTTGTCATTGCGGGTCCGGTTTTCTGGCTCCTCTCAGATTCCCAGGGAAAGGTTTGAGGTTGTGCTCGTGAGAAGGTAGTGGCCATTTCAACAGCTTGCTCTAAGGTTAGGTGAGTATGTTGACGCAGCCACCTACGCATAGGCAGGGGAAGGGCTTCCAAGTATTGTTCAAGATAGATGATGGCCATTATTTTTTTTTTTATATTTTCTTGTGGTTTCAACCACTTGTTTGCAGCGGATTTTAACTTGAGAGTCTTGGGGTTGTCCCCGGGAGTTCCCCTCTCTTTTCTAAATTAACTCTACATTCCTCTGCGACCACTCCTAGATGGTCCAGAATCAGTTCCTTGATCTCTGTCTCCCCCCACATTGGTATCTTGATAGGCAGCCTGTGCTTCTCTGGTCAGTAAAGGGGCTAGAAAGAATGGCCACTTAGCTATAAGCCAAACACAGGCTCTGGCGGCCCTTTTGAAATTCAAGAGGAAGGCATTCGGATCCTCTCCTGGAACGTACTTCTGTAGGGCGATGTTTGGAACCCCGCTGGTGGTCTGTGGGGCTTGCAACCGTGTAGTTAATTGTATTTGGTCCTCTGTAACCTTGTGTATACATTCTACTTGTTGGGCCATGGTGTCTTTAAACTTGTCTCGGTCGGCTTGGGCCGAAGAAATCTGTCTCTCTAAGGCCCATTCCAATTCCTCCAGTCCCTTTATTAACTGCTGGATGAGGTTTTCCATTATTATCTCCTAATGGCAAGTTGCCCAAATTCTCCACCATATGTAGGAATTTAGCGCAAAAAAAAGAGCGTAGGGTGTTTTTAGTCTTATCACTATTTTATTTCATAGTGAGTCCCAGATTTACAATATAGTGATTTTAGTTGGTGTTTGCTTCTTGACAGGCGTAGAAGTAGTCTTAACCCTTCTCCACCGGTTCCTCGTGCATGCCTCAGATAAAAGAAAGGCCAGAGTAAGTGGTGATGTTGGGAAACTTTAGGTGCAGAGGGGTTGGGTAGTGTAGGGGTATGCGCGCCTTACTTAAAAGCCTTCACCAGTGTCACAAAAAAAGGAACTATTTGTCAGGGAAATCCGAGTATTCCTTCCCCTTCTTTTGGGCTAGTTGCTTTTACCGGGCATCAAACCCACCTCCCTCCTAATCCCCTCTAGCGGCTCCGCACCTGTGTGAGCCACACTCCTCCTGGAACGTGGCTGGCTCCTGCATGGGGTCTTTGTCTCTCTTCTACTGTCCTCTGACATGCTTCGGATGAATTCCTGCTTTCCTCCGAAGTCGGGCCGGTTCTCTGTGTCTTTATCTAGTTGGTCCTCAATAACCGGGCCCAGGAAATAACAGCGGGATCATTCCTCTCCTCTAGAACTGTTGGCGTCTTCTTGAAGGCTGACTTAGCTTCAGCAGTTGTGCCGCCTTCTCCATCTACTTCCCGCTTTGAACTTCCTGGTTCTTCCCTCTGGCCCTCATTGGTGGAGGCACCAGAACGCCGTAATCATCATAGGCAGGGCATGCTTCTAGGAGGTTTCCTGAATTAAAGGGGCCGCTGTCTCGGTTCTCAGGCATAGAGGAAGCCATAAAGGAATGAGACAGCTGTAAGAATAGAGAAGGTACGACATTAGAGGGGAAGGGATCCTCCTCCGTATCTTCGGGGCTGTTAACCGGGGAGGAGGGGGAGACCCTGTGACCATAGAGTAATGAAATGCATTGCAAATCGCTGTATTGCATTACGCTGTGCCAGGTAGTCGTTTCCATGAGCTTTGCGCGACTGTTCCCACGCAACATCCATGGATTTTGATGCATTCTCAGATTTCCTTGACTTAAATTATGTTAATGGATTGGTAACACTCTGTGTTCTATTTTTAAGTGGGTTGTGATGTGTTTAATAAATTAACATTAATGTATAGTTAAATATTTTTGAAACATGCAGTTTCTAATAATAGGCTATAAATACACAGACATACAATATTTAATGATGAGTTACTTTCATTATAAAAAGAATAATAGAGGCAGCTGTGCGGAGGTTTGTGTGGCGTCTGTTTTATTAATACCCGTCATAAATTAGTTAGGATTAACTGTTCTACTTTTGAATGTGATAAGCTGAGTTTAGTTTGATTATTTTTCTAGGCTTCACGTCATTAGTAGATATTACTTTTCACTTCATATGTTTAAAAGTTTTCTTTTGGAAGTTCTTTCTCATAAATCTTTATTAACCCCTTTGGTGAGAGTGCCTGCTATTGTCCAAAACTGAGGAGGGTACTAAAGGATCCTCCAGTGCTTACACCAGAGGATTCCTTTGTGTTTTTTACCAAAGGACAGGGGTGACACAGAATTGCTTGTCAGCCTCTAAACCATCTCCGACCCATCTGTGATGTCAGCATGCCGCGAAGTATGCTGACCTCACAGATTCTTCACTGGAGTGGCAAGAAGGAGCTGGTGCGTGCTCTCTCCCGCTCCATTAGGGAAAAATGCCAAAATGGCCTCCCCAGGTTTCTGGGAGGCTTTATGGAAAGAGGAGGGTTTTCCCTTTCAACAAGGTCTTCCTGAAATTGATTACTGGTTGTGAATTGCATTTATGCCATGATCCACAGTCAGGAAACCATTAGGCCATCAGGGGTCATTGTTTGGGGGGAGGAGGGGTAGGGTTGGCACTTGTGGTAACTGGCCAACCCCCCGGAGGACAAATTAAAAAGAAAAAGGTGTTTTTTTCCCTGGTTGGGCAATCGTGCCCCCAGGGGAATTGAAAAAATATATATTTTGAAAAAAAACATGAAATTGTTGGGGATTCAGTCCTCCTTGCTTAAAGGCCCAATAATTATTTTGGGGCATCTAGGTCAGGGGACTCCCATTGACCTTGGTTTGATATGTTCTGTCACAGGCACTAGGCACAATAACACAACTGGGGCAGCGTTTTTATCGGCACAAGTGGGGTATTGCTGGGTGATAGGAATTTTGTAGTTTTCTGCGAATTCTTGAAGTTTCCATCATAGAAATGTAAGGAAAGTGAGTTGTTTCAGTCAATACTTAAGATTTGCAGGGCACTGTGAGTAAGACATCCTTGTGGGAGCCATACAAGGCTCACCACCCCGGACTCACCTGGTTGTCGAGTTTTAAAAAATGGCTTATTTTTGTAGTTTTGCAAGGGTGGCACCACAACACAACCCAAAAAACAGCAGCTACCCATATTGCTTGTCTCTCAACATAGGGCTTTAGGCCTTTTGTGCCATAGTTTTTTTGGCCCACCCACACAAGTGGGGTACCGTTCTTATTGGGGGATGTGTGGGACTCCCCTGGTTGTTTAGTTTTCAAAAATGGGCAGGTTTGCTCAGTTTGCCAAGGTGCCGGCTGAGCTGGGTCTCAAAATCCACAACTACCTGCATTGCAAAAAAAGGGTCCTTTTTCAGTGTGAAAATTTGATCTGTGTTGTGATTTGGGCACTTTCCTGTCGTGGTCACTAGGCCTACCCACACAAGTGAGGTAGCCTTTTTATCGTGAGGCTTTGGAGAATGTGGCTCCTCGCAGATTCCAGAAGTTTGCCACAGAAATGTGTGGAATTGTGTTTTTAGTAAAATGTTAAGGTGTGCAAAGTCTTTTGGGTAAAGTGACCTGGTAAGAGCCATGCAAGTCGTGTACCCCTGGACTCCCCTGGTTGTCTAGTTTTCACAAATGTGTAGGTTTGGTAGGCCCATAATCCACAGCTACCTACTTTGCAAAAAAAAGGTCAGTAATGAGTGGGAAAAATTAGATGTATCCACATTGCATTTTGGGCCGTTTCCTGTCACCGGTAGTAGGCCTAACCACACAAATGAGGTACCCTTTTTAATGTCTGACTTAATGAAATGCTGGGGGGAAGGAGGCTTGTGATTCCCCACTCATTCCAGACCTTTTCATCACAGGAATGTGATAATAATTAGTTTTTTAGTCAAAGTTTGCGATTTGTAAGGAACCTTGTCAGAGCCATACAAGTCACCCCATCCTGGATTCCCACAGATTCCTAGTTTTAAAAAATGTGCAAGTTTGCTAATTTTCCCCAGGTGCTGGCTTAGCTCGGGCCCAAAATCCACAGCTAACCAATTTGCAAAAAAAAGTCCATTTTGAGTGGAAAAATGTGAGGTATCCATGTTGCATGTTGGGATGTTTCCTTTCACAAGCACTAGGCCTACCCACACAAGTGAGGTACCATTTTTATTGGGAAACTTGGGGGAATGGTGGTTGGGAGGAAGTCTGTGGCTCCCCACAGATTCCAGAACTATCTATCACAGAAATGTGAGGAAAATGTGCTTCATCGTCAAAGTTTGAGGTTTGCAAAGGATTCTGGGCCGTTTGCTGTTTTGGGCCGATTTTGGGCCGTTTGCTGTTGCAGACACTAGGCCTACCCACAAAAGTGAGGCACCATTATCAGGAGACTTGGGCTGGATGCTGGGTGGAAGGAAGTTAGTGGCTTCCCGCAAATTCCAGAACTTTCCATTACAGAAATGTGAGGAAATTGTGTTTTTTTAAGTAAAATGTTGAGTTTTGCAAGGGATTCTGGATAAGAAATTCTGGTGAGAGCGACACAAGTCACCCCACTCTGGATTCCCCTAGGTGTCTAGACTTAAAAATTGTAGGAAAATGTGATGCGTCCATTTTGTGTTTTGGTTCTTTTCCTGCCGCGGAAACTAGGTCTACTCACACAAGTGAGGTACTATTTTTATTGGAAGGCATGTGGGAGCATGGAATAGTGGAGCATTTGCTGTTACCAATTGGATTTTGCTGCATTCGTGCTTTCCAAATGTAAGCAAGTGTGAAAGACAGAAGACATTTTGAAAAAATACGTTCTAAATCATATGCTAGTACGGGTTCCCACAAATTCTGAGATGTACAAATAACCCCTGCTTCTAAACTCCTTGATGCTCATTTTTCACTCTACATGTTTCACCATGTGAATTGGTTTATACTAGAAACACATTGAAAAACCATTGTATAATGCAGCTTCATTGTTGGCTTTTGGAGAATCTACAAACACTTTGCCTCCCCACAAGCAGAAGGGACTAGCGAACATAATGGTATATTGGTTTTGTAAATCGGCCTTAGTAACAAAAAGTTACAGATGAAAACATTGTCAACTAATGGCTGTTTTTTCCTACTCATTTTCAATTTTTCTTTAATTCAGTAGTTAGTTTATTTGGGAAAACAATGAGGGATCTACACAAATGACACCTTGCTGAATTCAGAATGTATCTACTTTTCAGAAATATATAGCTTTCCTGTATAATCCATGGGTTTTACACTGGTTTCCACCAAAAATAAGAACAAAACTTTGATTAAAGATTTGTTTTTAATCACCTCTTCATGTTCCTTAAACCTGAGAAGATTGTGTCTTTAGCACAGAAAACAGTTTATTGATGCCATTTTTAGGAGAAAAAACAAACACTTTTATCAATTTGTTTCCTATTTTTCCCACAACCTAAATTTTAGCTATATTTTTCCTACTTTCTTTGTCCCCTCCAGAGGAATCCACAAACCCTGGATATGTTTAGAATGCCCAGGAAAAGGACACACATTTGGCATGGATACCTTATGTGGAAAAAGATTAAACTTCAACATGGAAATAGTGAGGTCAACTGCCTGCGAACACATGCCCTCCATCTAATATAATTGTGGTTGAGCCACACTGATCCTATTAAACATTTCTGCAGCATTTGAAACCATCTCCAAAGCCATTTTGCTAGAGTCCTTATCCTCTATGGGAATTTGTGGAATTGCCCACAAATGTTTGCACTCATTCCTGCACTGCTACTGTGATACTAGGCACATTTAAATTGGCTATCTCTGAGAACAAATAAGGTATGCTGCAGTGTTCATCTCTGCGCCCCATGCTTTTCAATGTAAATCTAGCTCCTCTGGCACAAATAGTACAGTCCTTTGTCTTTACCATAGTATCTTATGCAGATGAAATACATCTATTTGTGTCCATTTCTGAGCAAATATATTGTACCCAAAAGCTTTTTAAAGATTGGCTGAAACAGTGGCCAATAGGATGCAGAACAACTGTCTCCAGCTCAATCCATAAACAAAAATTAGATTCTGGTAGTCTTTGGCTACTCTAATATCATCCGGTCGAATGGTTGGTGGCCAACTGAATGTGGCCATATTCCTGCTCTACACATGAAACCCAGAAAATCTCAGGATCTAGGCCCTCATGTATAAAGATTCCTGTTAATGGATCATAAATTGCGGCATTCAGTGATTCCCAATTTGCGACTCCTTAACAGGAATGTTCTAAAAAGGATTCAGTAAAAGCACAGTAACATTTACTGAATGTAAGTGTATTTTGCGAACCAACCTATGTACTAATAGGTCAGTTCTCAAAATACAGAATTGTAGCGGGTTGCAAGTTGACCTACCTCAATGATATGCATGATTACATTGTGTCCTACTACGATTGGCTACATTCACTTTAATTGTGGCCTTCTGGGGTCACCAGACCACCATGACTGTAATTGGTTTTGAATAAAGCAATTTTTTTTAATGCAGTTTATTTTCCTTAAAGTTAAAAAAAAAAAAAAAAATCACAAACCTTTTTTATGAGCAGGCAGTGATCTCGCGGACCACTGCCTGCTCATAAAAAACACTTTTGTGAACATGCACAAAGGGGAAAGGCCATTTGCGAATGCCTTTCCAACTCCTTGGTGGAGGTGGTAAAATAGTAATGTTTTGCAACCTGATTTCATTTGCAAAACATTCATATGTACTATAAAGACTCGGTATCTGGAAGGGACACCCTTTGCACGCCCCTTCCAAATACTGAATTGTTATTAATTACCAAAGCCAATTAGCAATTCGGTAAGATTTGACAACATCTTACCAAATCGCTGTTTGGCTTTGGTGAATTTTAAATGCCATTTTGCTGTCGGAAAGTCTCTGATTTTACTAATCGGAGCCTTACCGACTGTTAAATGGAATGATACATGAGGACCCTAATTTGATTATATTATTGCCTTTAGGTCACAGATCACAGCTGTGTGGGCTTCTTGTTTTGTTTTGCTGAAGTTGGTTTGAAAGATCCTGGACTTTCTACTTCCTTTAACCCCTTGCGTGCCGGTTTATTTCTCCCGCTGTACGGGAGAAATAAACGGCGTTCGGGAACATGACGTCTCCCGGCCGTCGTGAGCACACGCCCACCGTAATGCACGACGGCTGGGAGACGTCGTGTGCACACAAGGGGTTAATCCACAAACCGGCGATTCATGCTGTGATCACCTCGAGGCTAGATTATGGTTATTCTCCTTATCTGGGCCTGCCCAAATATTTGGTTCAGCGGTTAAAGACTGAGAAGACCGCAAGCAGCAATTCCAGGAACCCAAAAAGTAAGTGTAACTCTCTAATGAAGATAGACAAATATTCTGAAACACGTGTCTAGAGACACACAGCACTGGCTGCACCAACAGTGGTGAATACTGCAAAGACTTTCAACTAAAGTGAAAGTTATTTTGCACTGCATTTACCAAAATGCATCTGGGCAAATTATGTGTTGGTATGCCAGGAACTGTGCTCCCTCTTCCCGTTTTTAGGTCTCGCCTGGCGTTGGAGCGCGCATGCGTTCCTTGCCTGCGAGAGCTACAGTTAGGTAGTCAGTTTTGAGAAGGGGACTCGAGCCCCACCCCTCATTTCCATTGGGTAGTGTCAGCGTTTATGGTAAACGCTGGCTTCCCATTGGAAAGGAGGGTTTTTCGTTGCCTCCCTTTGGCTTTTTGCCGGACTGGCTCGCCTGATTTACGCTGTCGTGAAGACTTTTCTTATCTGCTTGTTTATTTAACAAGAAGATAAGAAAAGTCTTCACAACAGCTGTGAAGCAGGCACGGAGCTCAGAGGCGCACGGGGAGGACAAGGCAATGGCGAGCGCTTGTTTAAGAAACTAGAAAAGTGAGCCAATAAACGCTCATCGGATCGTTAGGCATGAGGCTAGGGATGGCATGTCAAAGTAATGTAATGTGTATTACTATGGAAAACGAAGAACATTGATAAGTCCCAATTTAAAATTCTTTTAAAATTCTTTTAAGGATATTTTTTTTAAATCATGCAAGTATCGGAATCGTTCACCATTAGCGATGTATATTTTCCAGAAATTAAAAATACATCAATCTTACATTTTTGTCGATATATTTTATAGCTTAAGGACGGACACCAGGCTTCCCAGCCAACATCGGTACTTTTCAAGATGGTGGCCAGGTTAGTGTTCAGCACACTGTCGCTGTTGTAGGGGGAGCCGCAGTGTCGGTTGACGCCCTGACGAAGTCCTCGCGCCTCCTATGTGACAGGTCGTGTGATTGTCCGCCTCTCTTCCTAGGCTGGATGCTGTCGGTCCGCAGGGTGTTCTCCATCCCGCCTGCTCCTGTCAGTCGTCTCCTTCTCCACACTCTCGTTCCTCCAGGCCCGCAACATGACAGAAAGGCAGCCTTTCGAGCCACTCCTGGCAGATGTACGACCTCTCAACTATGCGCTGTGCCCGGGCCCGACCTGGTGGACTTTACCTTCGATGGAAAGCTGGACGTGGCTGTGCAGATATGGGGGTACAGCAAAGCGCTTTCACCTGGTGGTGGTCTTACAGTGTGTAGTCCCGCACAAGGCCCGGTTTACACACTTAGATTGGGTGAGGCGTTAATCGAGTGGGGTTGAGCTGTGGAACTGCAGGGTGGCAGGATTAGGGTAAAAGAAACCGGCGTGCATGTTAGAGTAGGCATGGGGATGCCCGTGGTGTCCCCACCTGCTACCATCTCTCACTGTGGATGTTAGTTGAGCTAGTGGTGTGATTTGTTTTGAAGAGCAGTGGAGAAACGGCCGTGAAGTGGGCTTCATCTTCTTGGCCAATGTACTTGTGTGATCAATTTATGTTGCAGATGTGGAAATTAAAGCTTTCTGCAATGAGGAGGCGGCCACAGATTTCCTGTGCTGTCGCTGGATATAAGGCATCATTTTAGACGACTTACAAGACTACGTGATTGCATGTACACTGGGGAGTCATCAGCAGAGTGCTGGTGTAGTGCCCTCTGAGCTTTAGCTATGGTTGATGGATAGTTTTTAAGGTAGCAGTAACTTGTATTTTTGTTTGGTGCTTTAGACAGCGGTTCTGTTTCTAAGAACTATAAATAACGGATGTTCTTGTTATCCCGTTTAATGATTCTTGACTTACTTGACTTTGAGGCAGGTGCAAGGCTTAGTTAGCTTTGCCGGGATTTGAGTTTGCTACAAAGAACGACAGTTCCTACGGACTTGTTTGAAGCAATATGGAGATATCCCGCATTACAAAACGTCTGTATTACAGAATTGTGAGAGTAAGAGTGATATGACCAAATACTTATTCTGTTAATAAAGTACAATGAATACTGGACCCGTATGTACATTTCTTTTTTACCTTGAGTCAATATGTGAAGGTTATAGTGACTGTGCAATGCTCAAGAAAAACGAGAACCCGGTCAAGTACCAACAAGCATTGGCATAGCCAGTAGGTCTCGCCTTTGGGACCTTTTAAGTGTTTAGTTATCCAGCACAATATCCTTGGTGCAACAACATCAAGTGTTGCATGGCTAAACACTTATAAGGTCCCAAAGGCGAGACCTATTGGCTATGCCAGTGCTTGTTATTATTGGCTCTATGTTGAGTTATTTGGCAGATAAGCTCAGTGGGATGCGCCTATGCACAGGAGTGCTACGGAAATATGAGAAGACTGTGAGAGCAATTCCAGTTTCCACCTCCCACACATGTAAGCGTTACTCTCTACTGAAGAAGGAGAAGTATCCTGAAACACAAGTCTAGAGATACACAGCCCTAGCTGCGCCAACAGTGGTAAAGACTACAAAATCTTTTAAATAAAGTCAGTGTTATTGTGCACTGCTTTTACCAAAATGTATTTGAGCTGACTGTGTACTGTATGCTAGACAGTGAGATCCCTCCTCCCCAGTGGCGTAACAAAAGTTTGGGGGCCCCCTGCAAAGTACATTGAGGGGCCCCCCCCGGACTCACTCAGGAGCTCTCTGGCCAGGGTACTGTGCTGAGGGGGTCCCCTGGAGGTCAGGGCCCCCACCACACACTGCAGGGCCAGCGGGGCCTGCGGGGGACTTTGTTACGCCACTGCTCCTCCCCCTTTCTTTGATTGGTTCCATGTTGATTTATTTTGCTGATGAGCTTAGTCGGGTGCCCCTGCGCTGTGGTGGGAGTGGTACAGAAGCTTAGAAAGACTGTGACCCACATTTTCTACACGCCTAAATGTAAGTATTACTCACTAGTGACGGACCTATAGCCTGAAACACACGTCTAGAGACACACAACACTGGCTGTGCCAACAATGGTTGAATACTGCAAAGATTTTCAACTATAGAGAGTGATATCATGCGTTTGAGTGAGTGAAAATGTCCCGGATGAATATTCAGGTTTGTGTGGGTCTCCTAAACTGGCAGTGATCTTATCTGTCGGAGTAACACTAGCAGAATTCCAACACGATTTCCTCCCACAAATGTGAAGTGAATTCCTCCGCTGATACTGCTGGAGAACAGGACCACTAGACATGAGCAAGATGAACAAAGTCTCCACCAGAGGAAGAACTGGTCCCAACCAAATCGAGCCAGTAAATGAAGAGAAGGGACTTGAAATAACCCTTGTTGTAATTTAGGAGCAGTGCTGAATTTGGAAAAAATAAGTGCCAGGGCTCTCGTGAGGATGGCACTGCACCTTGTGCCACACATTGCTCCAGCCAGCGCCGCCAACGATAGTAATAGCTCCAATGCAGGTGTGACGATTCGGACTATTTCAGGCCCCCAAAGCTATAAGAATGGCTTGGGTGGCAGGTAATATTCATTGTTCTTGTATGTCAAGTTAATAATTAACTGTTGTTGAGGTCATCTTTAAATCAGCCAGACTGCGCCACCTTGACAGTTAAGTGCCGGTGCCCAGCACTGGAAGGGACCGCGAGAACAGGAGCGATGCAGAAGCACTTCCAAGAGGACGAGCTGAGCTGTTTTAATCCCACTGGAAATGCCACAATCACACCCCACTTCACACTCTGCTGAGCTTTAAAACTGTGACGTGGGTGATATTTCTCGGCTTATTTTTGGAAGCAGCAGCAAAGAAGAGCACTGTGATCCGCGTAGATGTTTGGGGTGTTCCAGGCTGCTTGGCAGATTTGCTTAATTATCTTCATCATTAATGTGTCTTAGACCTTCAGTGCCAGCAAGGAATAAAATGCCAGGGCTAAGCGGGAGATTGCCTTTAGTATTATGCAAACAGAGCGGCGCCCAGGGTTAGTGTTTTTAAGCTGGGTTATGTTTACTGCATGCAGAGCAGGATAAAGCCCGTTTATAAGACAAGCATGAGAGGCTGCTCTGAACTGCGAGGGAGGCAGCATCAGGGAAGGCAAGTCTGAAATCTGAGCACATCCATCATGTGTAGCTCACAAAGGCCTTGATTATGACCCACCAGGTTTTAGGCGCAGGGATACTGAGTGGCAGAAGTTGACATATCTGGCTGGTATCTCCACACGTAAATCCAGCTATTCCAAGTAGTTTGGTGCCAAAATGGGGCATAACAAAAGGACTCTGAGGTCCAAATCTGCATGCGGAGCCCTCATTCAAAGGGCAAATCTGCTACATTTGAGACCATTTACAACGCTGGTGATAAATGGGAGCTGAGGGTTAGAATGGCACAGGGGAGGCAGGCAGGGGAGCTGTTTAATGCTATTGGATAGGCTTGGGCAGGGACCAGGCTGGGCAGCATCTGTAGCCTGGTCTGCATGTGAATTCTGGCAGGCGAAGGCCCAGGGTTCCTAAATATGGAAAATCCAGGTGCTGGAACACTGGTCCAGGTGTCATCCAGCGCCTTGAGACCCTCACGGGTGAGTAGCGCACTTTACCAACCCCTGACTGATTGATTGATCCAAGTGTGATCAGGTGGAGCAGTATCCCATCCATCAATGCAGAGTTAGCTCATAATGATAACAGCGGGTAGTGGTAGTAATAGGAATAACTGGGCTACACATGGTGTAGTCCTGACTTTACTGATCCCTTGTAATTGTAAGGGTCTCAAATTTACAAAATCCTACAAAAAGCTGGATTAGTTCTTCCTCTAGTTCTCTCTTCTCACACCTCACCAAAACTGTATTCTAGATTATTATTAATCACGAACCCGAAGTTAACCACAAAAAGCGTAATTACTTCTGATAGCTTCAAGCCTTGATTAAAAGACAAGCCAACGTTGGCCAGTTGCATACTCCAAGCCAAAATGGACACCCTGAACATGCCTGAAAGTGTTCACCTCTGGTGCTTTGGTGTCCACACTCCCCTTCATAAAACTATGAGTCCTATATTTGCTGTTATACTCTACTCCTTTCCATACACCCAGGCCTGTGACCCTTCTGAAATTACTACTGTATGTAACTCTTAGCTGGAAACTGCTCTGGATTCATTCCCCCCTCCGAAATTGGTAATGTTTCTGGAAAATGAAAAAACAAAGCAAACTGGATGTAATGTATATTTGTAATGGGCATGATCCCCTGTGGGGGCATCCTGATGCTGAGCAGGTGTATATGCCAAGCCCTGCCCACCATAGGTTGGTTAGTTGAAAAGCCAGGCCTTCAGATTCTTGCGAAATTCAAGAAATGAGAAGTAGGCTCTGATGTGGAGGGGGACGTCATTCCACACTTTAGGAATGATGTAAGTGAACGTCTGTCCTCCTGTTCTGGTTCTGTGTATGCATCGTGTTAGGCTAGGCATCTTTGGAGTGGTTTCCCCTGACTTTTTGCCTCCTGTATTTTTGATGCTGTGCTGGATTTTGTTTTTGCTTGCTTATGTGCTTTGGGAACTTTGCCACTGCTGATCAGTGTCAAAGTGCAAGTGCTCCCTGTATAAATTGTTATTACAATTGGTTCTCCCTGATTGGCATATTTGATTTACTGGTAAGTCCCTAGTAAAGTGCACTGAGTGTGCCAGGGCCTGTAAATCAAATACTCTTAGTGGGCCTGCAGCACTGATTGTGTCACCCACATTAGTACCCCTGAAAAGGTATCTCAGACCTGCCACTGAGGTGTCTGTCCGCAGTTTTACCGGCCCCTCTGAGACGTGGCTGTCGAGACAAATCAGCTCTGACCCACCATGAAAGGACTGATGAAGGTGGGATTGGTTGTATGGGTTATAAATGCACCTTGTGGACCCTACTAGATGTCGGCACCACAGGATAGCTACCAGATCACTGGAAGTATAGTTTTCACTTTCAATTACAAGCAGAGTGACTCATAATCTTGGTCCTTATGAATGCCATGAATCTGTTGGTCAATTTAGGCAGAAACATGTCGACCAGATTATGAAATAGGAGAATATTCATATCCCTATTTCACAGTGCTTGGTTTTAACCAAGAGATAGTTTTAACTCACATACTAAAAAAATTGTTTGCACTCTGCCCCTCCCTCCTCTACTGATTCTAAAGTAGGGATGACAAAAAAGCCTCCCCGATCCTCTCCAGCGGGGGAGTTGTAGCCCACTCTAGGTACCTTACGGTCCCAGTGTGAAGAGGGGACCCTATGATGAAGCATGTCACCCTAGGGTGAGTGAGGGTTCTAGTCTAAAAACAGCAGTGCTTTCTAGCCCCCTATTGACCTCACAATGTTTCATTTGTTTTCGCTCCTTCACTTTGTTACCATCCCCTTAACTTTTGTGAGATTGTTCCTTAGGTGTAGTATGGTGAGTGGTGCTAAATACTTCAAATAGACCCTTTCCTGTGCGATACTACTCCGCAGTTTTAAACTGCCATGTCGACCTGGCAAGTGCACCCACTTGCCAGGCCTTAATCTCCCCTTTTCATATATGTAAGGCACTCCTCTGGTAGGCCCATGGTACCCCCAAGGGCAGGGTGCAGTGTATGTGAAAGGTAGGACATGTACTGGTGTGTGTGACATGTTCTGATAGTGAAATAGGTAAACAGCATTTACAACACTGCAAACACAATGCAGTAACTTTACAACGTGGTTGTTACAACGACCACGTTGTTACCACGCATGCCATTACATCGCAAGTTGTATCAACGACTTGCTGTAGGGTGTATGCAACAGCAGGGAATGTGTTGGATTTTAACTCCAACACCTTCCCTGCTGTAGCGCAAACTAGAGTAGGAATAGTAATTAATACTATTCCTGAGTACAGCGCGCCCCCTACAGCAAGTCGTTGAAATGACATGCGATGTAATGGCATGCGTGGTAACAACGCGGTCGTTGTTACAACCGCGTTGTAAAACCATGAGTAGTGAATGTATGCGATGTAACATCATACATTTAGTGAAATACTGCCAATTTAGTTTTTTTCACTGCTGAAAGGCTATCTGTCCCATAGGATAGAATGGGAGATACTTTGTAACACCTTACAAGTAGACACCCTTGCGCAAAGAAAAACAAAGACAAAATGGGGCATAAGTAGTGTACCTTAAACCCCAGAACTTTAGATCACTCCTGGACTCAATAGGAACTTTTGCCAAGGAGAAGAGCTGGAGAGCCGTGGAGGGCGTACTGCCCCTTTGCTGTGTGCTGTGTTGGGTTGGCCTGCAGTTGCTGCTTTTGGCATAGAAAGTACAAAGACTGGAATTTTGCTGAGAAACCTGCTTAAAGAAGAATCTCCAAGGGCCTGTGTGTGCTGGCCTCCTGTTCTGAAGTCTTAGGGACACAAAGACTTCACCCGAGCTCCCTTGAACTCTATTGCTGACCTGCCAGGTGGTGTCTGTTCCAAGTTTAGGACCTCTGAAGGTTGTTCTTGCTGTTGGGATCTGAAAGAAACCTACGTGAAGCATGAAAAGCAGTCCCCGACACCGTCAGCGACTCCTCTGTGATGCCGCGACCTGCACCGAGGTCAGGGACAGCGTTTGTGAAGTGCACGACGCACCGCCCGGCCTTCACCGCAGCTGCAATGTCCTTCGACAAAGGTGCATACCTCTGCCAACTAGAGACCCCCAGTTCTAACTCATGGAGGGGAGGTTTCTAGGTGGTTGGTGGAGGGTGATTCGACTGTTCAGGTAGGTGAGACCTAAGTTGTGCAGTGCCTTAAATGTGTGTGTGAGGAGTTTGAAATGCGAGCATGTGTATATCAGGAGCCAGTGGAATGCACTGCAGTGTGGTGGGGTGTTAGTTCTGTGTGGGAGGTTGAGGATGAGTCTGGCTACAGAGTTCTCAATGGTTTGTAGTCTTCCAGTAAGTTGCTTGGTGATCCCAGTATATAGGGTTGTATCATAGTCCAACTTGCTGGTGACAATGGCCTGAATGACAGTATCACAGTGTTGCTTGGGAGCCTTTTGCAGATCTTCTTCTGCACTTCAGGGTATGGAAGAGGATGCAGTGACGGTGTTGACATGGGGGGCTGTAGGAGAGTAGGGTCTGCTATCCTATGGTCACCCCAAATTTTTGCTTTTTGCTTCACTGGTTTTTGACATATTGAGGCTGTGGGCCTGCCAATCAGACCCCCAGCCTGCTGTTCTCTCTACTAAATTTACACTATGCACCCTAGGTGCATAACCAATTGGAAGTGGATCACCCTGTGAGCCCCTGTACCAGTGTACACTAGGTACCCAGGGCATTGGTGTATCTAAGGCCTGCCAGGGGCTGAAGCATGTATTATGCCACCCCAGGCTTGGCCTAACAAATTTGACACAACTGGCTGATCACTCAGCTGGGGTAAGTTGGTGTAACCACCTATTACTTAGGTGTAGTATACCTATACCTAACCTTAAATGGGACACATGTTAACCTATAAGTCACTCCTATGGCAGGCCTTAACAATCCTGAAGGCAGAGTGCTTGGTTCCATGTGAGATGGTGCTCTGGCATGAGCTGAGCCTGTCTGCAGTGGTCGGAACCACTTCCTTCTACTGTTTCCAGATATCGTCATACCATATACTCTTAAGTGCATTATGAACCTCGCGGTTAAATGCTATATTTGGTTTGGCTTTATCAAAACATGTCGAGTAAGGTGTCATACGAATTGGAATACTAACCCCTCGCCAATTCTGGCGACGGGGTTAGCATTCCACCCTTCTAGAGGGACACGACATGTACAGTACCTGAAACCCGGGTAAAATCAGTCAGAGCCTCAGCTCCACAAAATGGATGCTGCCACCACAGACACAAGACTGCCCTCCTGCTGCTGGGAGTCCTTCCAGCTTGGGAGGTGTGGACAAAGGGATTCCTGCCAGGGGAGGTGTGTGCACCACCCCAGAAAGGATTTTGTGTATTGGTCAGGTAGGGCTTGAAAGAAACCAGACATGCCTGAGGCTCACAAGGAGCCTCGGTGCATATGCCAGTTCAATCCGGTCCTGGGGCACACCAGTCCCGGGCCTGGGGCGAGCTGCACAAAGGATTGGGGGTGTAACCACCCCCCTTCCTGGTCCCACCCTTAGGGAGGGACCTAGCAGGTAGTCCGGCCCCTAGAATCCGCTTAAAGGTAGGAGCTGTGTCCTACGACTTCAGACATCCTGGAATCAACTTAACTACAAGAAGAAGACGGGAACTTCGACGCACTGCCGCACAGAGGACTGAAGCCAATCTCCCCTGTGGTCAGGGAGTGACCACCTTGCTAACGCAAGCACCATCCAGCGAATCATGGTCTGCTTTGCCGCCGCCTCCTGCCGGAGCCCGAGCCCAGAGACTGACAAGACCTGGACCTCCAGACCTCTCACCGCCCGATCCACAGTCCCTGAAAAGAAGGAACCCGTGGAGGCACCGAGACACGTGGAGCCAGCCATCTTGAAAAGACCATGACAAGCTGCAAGCGCAACAACCAAGGCTCCCTCCAAGTTGTGCTTTGGGATCTGAGAAGCCCAACACCCGAGCAGCATCTGCACCAAAGGTGAGCCCTCCAGCATCTCCACGATCTGCGTGGGGCCCTTCTGCATTTTGCCACTTGACGCGCCTAACCGGTTGCTGGCCCGCTGGCTAGTGGCCATCTTGGCGACTAACTTCAAGAACTACACCACTGGTCTGGTTGCTCCAGACTGGCCCTTGCTCCCCTCCAAAGGAGCAGCCCCTCTGACCTTGCTGGTCAGAACCATCAGCGTATTTTGTTTTCCACAACAATTGCTTTTGCCAAGGCTTGTTTGCTTCAATCAAGTCGCCGACACCGCCGACAGCGAGAACCTGCGTGGGACAGCTCGTGAACTGAGTCCTGGACGTCGTCGACCTTCAGGGACCACGTGGCTGCAGAGACAAGCTGCACCTTTCTTCCTGTTTTCACCCGACATCGCCTGGTACCCACCTGGTGCCACGCTGGTCACTGGCTAGTGACTGTGAACACTGTCCCCTCTGCTTACAGGTCTTCTACAACTCCGATCCACTCCTGGATCCACCACATCTCTTCCGGACCGGTCGCCTGCAGCATCTTTGACTACAGGCTCCATTGAACAGATAGAAGAAACCCGACGCACTTCGAGACCTATGCACCCGCTTCCTGTGGGTGAGGTAAAGCTGGCACTCCGGTGCCCAAGTGTAGAGTATCATCTCTAGTGTCTGTGTTTCCAATCTTGAGTTCATAGTCCATCCGGAAGATCCTTTTTGCAGTAACTTTGTAACTTTTACGCACCCATTGAAAACCTATGGGAGCTCGCGTGTGACTATTTGCTCTGCACACGCAACCCGTGGACCTCCTGGTCACTAACTAAAGTTAGCTCCTTGTAGGCCCAGCGATTCTAGAGGCCCTAGGCCTTTTCCCTTTTCTGTTCGTGGTACTTATACCACTATTTTAGTATATGGTTTGAGTGGCCACCAGGGCCTATCCATATAAAGTGCAACTTCTGTGTATTCTAACGTATTCTTGTTTAACGATTTGTGCTCCTGTGCTCATAAAGAGTCTAGGGGATACTTTGAGAAATAAATACATATATATTTTCAATATATATCTGTGTGGTGTCCTTTCATTGGTATAAAAGGGGGTTGCATTTGGTAAAATAGCTTGCTTAACACGTTTCACGAGTTTAGCCTCAAAGACTGCTTAGCCTACGCTACCACTAGGGCAGCTAGTCCGAAAAGGTTGACTTACAACCACACCATAAGGGTTGCTTGGCATGGTACAAGGTGGTCACTTTGACTAGTGAACATCATATACCAGGCCAACTTCTCACATTGGTGAGCAGCGGTTGGATTTGAGCTTGCTGTGTTTTACCATTGTAATCTCTTGGTTACCAATTGAAAGATCACATAGGTACCTGTAGGTACATATAAAACAAGATTAGATATACTTAAGTTCTACTGAACTTAGTTGTTGTAGAGCAAAGGGAGTAGCACACCCTGACTACAACTACTAGATAGGTTTAGTAGGCAAACCCAAGTGTAGGTAGATTGCAACACATCCACCCACACTTAAGAGCAATGGCTGGGGCAGAGGGGTCCAATGTACCCATCTCTGTTGAGAGTGACCCCCAGAGGGCACCATCCATCTTTGCTACCCTAAACCAAAATGGGCTCAGGCAGTTGGCAAATATCAGGGCCTTAAACAGCCCAAGAATTCTACTTCTGCTGAACTCAGAGAGCTTTTACAGGCTGATGAAGATCAGAAAGCTCTCAGGAAAGCCTCCCAGTTAGGCCCCTTAGGGACAGGAACAGGAGGCCCCCCTTCTGAAGATGCTACTGAAGTACCCCTTTCCAATAGTCATCCCTTAGATGAGAATCATACTACAGAGGAGGAAAGTGGTGGGGATACAGAAGGTAGTGAGGATGAAGGGAGACCTAGCCCAGTGCCAAGTGTTATACGTGGCCCAGCTAACTTAAGGCTATTGGGGACTGACAATGGGATCACCCCATTGGTTCTCCCCAGTGGACTTAACCAGGGGTCTGGGAGACAAAGGAATCACTCAGGTGAATCTAATGCTTCTCACACCTCTAGAGGCTCTCAAGGTCACTCCAGGAGAAGGATGACCACCCCTCAGAGGAGGGAGCATGAGGCCAGAATGCAAGAAGCCCAGCTGAGGATCAGGAAGCAGGAGCTAGAAGTAGCTCTGATGGAAGAGAAACTGAGCAAGGCTAGGCAGCATAAAGAGAGTGGGTCTATACCCACTGGTGGCAGCATTGTCCCTAAGGACAAAGATAGGGTCTTTGATAATAGGAACCTGTCCAAGGTTGTGCCCCCCTACAAAAGTGGGGATGACATCCACAAATGGATAACTGCTCTTGAGAGAGCCTGTAAAGTGCAGCAGGTTCCTGAAGACCAGTGGGCAGCAATCTTATGGCTCTCCTTTGAGGGGAGAGGCAGAGATAGACTCCTCACTGTTAGAGAAGAGGGTGTCAGAAATTACAGAGTCCTGAAGAGTGTCCTAGTTGATGGGTTAGGCTTAACCACTGAACAGTACAGGTTAATGTTCAGAGACACCCAGAAGACACAGACTCAGGACTGGTCTGAATACATTGAATGTGCCACTAAGGCTTTGGAGGGTTGGTTGCTGGGAAGTAAGGTATCTGATTATACAGGATTGTATAATTTGATGATGAGAGAACAGATTTTAAATAACTGTCAAAACCAGCAACTGCATCAACACTTGGTTGACTCTGATCTGACCTCTCCCCAAGAATTGTGAAAGAAGGCAGACAAATGGGTCAGAACCAGGGTTAAGCAAAAGAACCAGAACCAGGGCCAAGGGGGTGATCAGAAGAAAACAGACCAAAAGGGTGGAGATCAGAAATCTAAAGACCAGAAGTCTTCAACAGGGCCCCAAACTAGTACTAAAGAGGGTGGGTTCCAGCCTAAAGGGAAGAAGAAAGAAGGTCAAAAGAAACCCTGGTGCAACTCTTGCAAAAATACAACTCACTGGACTAGTGATTGTAAAAAGGGTGGAGCCCCCAACACTGTTGCCCCTAAGGCACCTGCTCCCAGTACTACTGTTAGCAGTGTTGGTCCCCAGACAAAGGGTGTAGTGGGAATCACTATGGGAACTGAAGGAGATTCTGACTTAGACAGAACCCTGACACAGGCAGTCCTGATCTGTGATGGGGACATAGATTTGTCCCTGACTGTGAGCCCCAGTAACCTGGGCAAGTACAGACAGACTCCTTTAATTAATGAAAAAGTGGCTCAAGCCTACAGGGACACATGTGCCAGTGTCACTATGGTGACACCAGGCTTTGTGGATCCTGGACAGTACATACCAGGTGAGAATTACCTGGTGACCAATGCCAGCAATGCCACTACTTCACATAGTGTGGCAGTTGTTAACTTCTCATGGGGAGGGGTAACTGGCCTCAAAAGGGTTGTGGTTAGTGCAGACCTCCCAGTAGAATGTTTGTTGGGCAATGACCTAGAGAGTTCTCTATGGTCAGAAGTGGAGTACAGGACACATGCAGAGATGTTAGGTATATCACCACATGTCCTTGCTGTGACCAGGTCACAGGCCAAAAAGTGCCTTACTGAACCACAGGTCTTGGATCCTGGAACAAAGGACCAAGCACCTACCAAGAAGAAGAACAGGAGGGTCAAGGCTGTGCCTTCCTCCCTGCCTCAGAGGGATGATCAACCTTCCCAGGAAGCTGATCTAGAGAACCCTGAAGGAACTGTCCCTGAAGAGCTTGAACCTGATCAGGTTGAGTTTCTGAGGATAAGGGGGAACTTCAAGGGCTGACTGGAGGCAGGCTCAGTTTTCCTGTCCCTCTCTTGAACCCCTCAGACAGCTGGCTGCTGCTGAGGCTGCTGGGAATGCTCAAGGTACCCATAAAGTGTATTGGGATGATGGGCTCATTTATTCAGAGGCTAGAGACCCCAAGCCTGGTGCAACCAGGAGGTTGGTTATACCTCTGCAATTTAGGGGCTTCCTTCTTACCTTGGCCCATGATATTCCTTTAGCAGGACACTTAGGCCAGAACAAGACTTGGGACAGGCTTGTCCCTCACTTTCACTGGCCTCATATGAATGAAGATACAAAGGAGTTTTGTCGCAGCTGTGTGACCTGCCAAGCCAGTGGCAAATCAGGTGGCACAACAAAGGCCCCCCTAATACCACTACCTGTGGTGGGGGTCCCCTTTGAAAGAGTGGGAATAGATATAGTGGGTCCCATGGATCCTCCCACTGCATCTGGGCACAGATTTATACTGGTGGTAGTGGATCATGCCACCAGGTATCCAGAGGCAATTCCCCTTAGGACCATTACAGCACCTGTTGTGGCCAGGGCCCTGCTGGGAGTATTCTCCAGAGTGGGGTTTCCTAAGGAGGTAGTTTCTGACAGAGATACCAACTTCATGTCAGGATACTTGACAGCTATGTGGAAGGAATGTGGTGTCAACTACAAGTTCACCACCCCTTATCACCCACAATGCAATGGGCTTGTTGAGAGATTCAACAAGACCCTAAAGGGTATGATCAAAGGATTACCTGAAAAGCTCAGGCGAAGATGGGACATCCTTCTACCCTGCCTTCTGTTTGCTTACAGAGAGGTCCCACAAAAAGGAGTTGGTTACAGCCCCTTTGAATTGTTGTTTGGGCACCCTGTAAGAGGCCCACTGTGTTTAGTGAAGGAAGGATGGGAGTTACCTCTCAAAAAGCCTAAACAAGACATAGTGGACTATGTACTTGGTCTCCGCTCCAGGATGGCTGAGTATATGGAGAAGGCATCCAAAAACCTTGAGGCAAGCCAGGCCTTACAGAAAGCTTGGCATGACCAAAAGGCTGTCTTGGTTGAGTTTCAGCCAGGACAGAAGGTATGGGTGTTGGAGCCAGTGGCCCCAGCAGCACTCCAAGACAAATGGTCTGGACCCCATACAATCCTGGAAAAGAAGGGAGAGGTCACCTACTTGGTGGACCTAGGAACTCCCAGGAGTCCCCACAGGGTACTCCATGTTAACAGGTTAAAAGCATATGTTGACAGGGCAGACATGGGCTTGCTCATGGCTACAGATGAGGGACAGGAGGAAGAGAGTGACCCTCTCCCAGACCTGTTGTCTCAGAACCCTGAAGATGGCTCAGTTGAAGGAGTGACCCTTGGAGGCAACCTCACTGATCATCAGCAGCTGGAATGTAGACAGGTTCTACAATCATTTCAACACATGTTTTCCTTGATACCTAGCCAAACTGACTGGTGTACCCATGTGGTGGACACTGGTGACAGTCTGCCTGTAAAGAACAAGCTTTACAGACAACCTGACCACGTCAGGGACTGTATAAAGGCTGAGGTACATAAAATGCTGGAATTAGGTGTCATTGAACCCTCAGAGAGCCCCTGGGCTAGCCCAGTGGTTCTGGTCCCCAAACGTTATGTTATGTTATGTTAGGGGCATTTGTATCGCGCACAGCTGCCCCAGCTAAGGGGCGTCCTGGCGCATGACAAGATAAACTTAGCCACACCTAACAAACCTCACACCAAAGATGGCAAGAGAGAGATGAGGTTCTGTGTGGACTACAGGGGTCTCAATGCTGTCACCAGGACAGATGCACACCCTATTCCAAGGGCAGATGAGCTCATAGACAAACTAGCTTCTGCTAAGTTTTTGAGCACATTTGACTTGACAGCTGGCTATTGGCAAATCAGATTAGCTGAGGAGTCTAAGGCCAAAACAGCATTCTCAACCCCAGGTGGGCACTACCAATTTGTGGTGATGCCCTTTGGTCTGAAGAATGCACCTGCCACCTTCCAAAGGCTGGTGAACCAAGTCCTTACTGGGTTGGATGACTTTTGTGCAGCATATCTTGATGACATTGCTGTCTTTAGCTCCACCTGGGAGGATCACCTGATCTACCTGAAGAAGGCTCTTGAGGCTCTGCAAAGGGCAGGCCTCACTATCAAGGCTACTAAGTGCCAGATAGGGCAGAGTAAGGTTGTGTATTTGGGCCACCTTGTAGGTGGAGGCCAAGTTCAACCACTGGAGAGTAAGATACAATCCATCAAGGACTGGTCCCCTCCAACCACCCAGACTCAAGTTCGAGCTTTCTTGGGCTTGACTGGGTACTACAGGAAGTTTGTTAAGAACTATGGGTCCATTGTGACTCCTCTTAATGATCTGACATCCACGAAGATGCCCAAAAAGGTTCAGTGGACAGTAAGCTGTCAAAAGGCATTTGATGACCTGAAGGAGGCCATGTGCTCTGCACCTATCCTGAAAAGTCCTGACTACTCCAAAGAGTTTATTGTCCAAACAGACGCTTCTGAGTTGGGTGTGGGAGCTGTGCTGTCACAACTTAATGTAGATGGTCAAGACCAACCCATTGCTTTTATTAGCAGAAGGTTGACCCCCAGAGAGAAGAATTGGTCAGCTATTGAGAGGGAGGCCTTTGCTGTGGTGTGGGCCCTGAAGAAGCTGAGGCCATACTTGTTTGGAACTCACTTCAAGATTCAGACCGACCATAAGCCCCTCTTGTGGCTAAATCAGATGAAGGGTGAAAACCCCAAACTGCTTAGGTGGTCCATTTCCCTACAGGGTATGGACTTTACAGTGGAGCACCGGCCAGGTACTGACCATGGGAATGCAGATGGTCTCTCCAGGTACTTCCACTTAGGACATGAAGACGAGACTGGTCAAGGCTAGTTTAATGTCCCTGCGTTTGGGGGGGGGGGGGTTGTGTAGGAGAGTAGGGTCTGCTATCCTATGGTCACCCCAAATTTTTGCTTTTTGCTTCACTGGTTTTTGACATATTGAGGCTGTGGGCCTGCCAAACCGGCCCCCTCAGCCTGCTGTTCTCTCTACTAAATTTACACTATGCACCCTAGGTGCATAACCAATTGGAAGTGGATCACCCTGTGAGCCCCTGTACCAGTGTACACTAGGTACCCAGGGCATTGGTGTATCTAAGGCCTGCCAGGGGCTGAAGCATGTATTATGCCACCCCAGGCTTGGCCTAACAAATTTGACACAACTGGCTGATCACTCAGCTGGGGTAAGTTGGTGTAACCACCTCTTACTTAGGTGTAGTATACCTATACCTAACCTTAAATGGGACACATGTTAACCTATAAGTCACTCCTATGGCAGGCCTTAACAATCCTGAAGGCAGAGTGCTTGGTTCCATGTGAGATGGTGCTCTGGCATGAGCTGAGCCTGTCTGCAGTGGTCGGAACCACTTCCTTCTACTGTTTCCAGATATCGTCATACCATATACTCTTAAGTGCATTATGAACCTCGCGGTTAAATGCTATCTTTGGTTTGGCTTTATCAAAACATGTCGAGTAAGGTGTCATACGAATTGGAATACTAACCCCTCGCCAATTCTGGCGACGGGGTTAGCATTCCACCCTTCTAGAGGGACACGACATGTACAGTACCTGAAACCCGGGTAAAATCAGACATAGCCTCAGCTCCACAAAATGGATGCTGCCACCACAGACACAAGTCTGCCCTCCTGCTGCTGGGAGTCCTTCCAGCTTGGGAGGTGTGGACAAAGGGTTTCCTTCCAGGGGAGGTGCGTGCACCACCCCAGACAGGATTATGTGTATTGGTCAGGCAGGGCTTGAAAGAAACCAGACATGCCTGAGGCTCACAAGGAGCCTCGGTGCATATGCCAGTTCAATCCGGTCCTGGGGCACACCAGTCCCGGGCATGGGGCGAGCTGGACAAAGGATTGGGGGTGTAACCACCCCCCTTCCTGGTCCCACCCTTAGGGAGGGACCTAGCAGGTAGTCCGGCCCCTAGAATCCGCTTAAAGGTAGGAGCTGTGTCCTAAGACTTCAGACATCCTGGAATCAACTTAACTACAAGAAGAAGACGGGAACTTCGACGCTCTGCCACACAGAGGACTGAAGCCAATCTCCCCTGTGGTCAGGGAGTGACCACCTTGCTAACGCAAGCACCATCCAGCGAATCAACGTCTGCTTTGCCGCCGCCTCCCGCCGGAGCCCAAGCCCAGAGACTGACAAGACCTGGACCTCCAGACCTCTCACCGCCCGATCCACAGTCCCTGAAAAGAAGGAACCCGTGGAGGCACCGAGACACGTGGAGCCAGCCATCTTGAAAAGACCACGACAAGCTGCAAGCGCAACAACCGAGGCTCCCTCCAAGTTGTGCTTTGGGATCTGAGAAGCCCAACACCCGAGCAGCATTTGCACCAAAGGTGAGCCCTCCAGCATCTCCACGATCTGCGTGGGGCCCTTCTGCATTTTGCCACTCGACGCGCCTAACCGGTTGCTGGCCCGCTGGCTAGTGGCCATCTTGGTGACGAACTTCAAGAACTACACTGCTGGTCTGGTTGCTCCAGACTGGCCCTTGCTCCCCTCCAAAGGAGCAGCCCCTCTGACCTTGCTGGTCAGAACCATCAGCTTATTTCGTTTTCCACAACAATTGCTTTTGCCAAGGCTTGTTTGCTTCGATCAAGTCGCCGACAGCGAGAGCCTGCGTGGGACAGCTCGTGAACCGACTCCTGGACGTCGTCGACCTTCAGGGACCACGTGGCTGCAGAGACAAGCTGCACCTTTCTTCCTGTTTGCACCCGACATCGCCTGGTACCCACCTGGTGCCACGCTAGTCACTGGCTAGTGACTGTGAACGCTGTCCCCTCTGCTTACAGGTCTTCTACAACTCCGATCCACTCCTGGATCCACCGCATCTCTTCCGGACCGGTCGCCTGCAGCATCTTTGACTACAGGCTCCATTGAACAAATAGAAGAAACCCGACGCACTTCGAGACCTATGCACCCGCTTCCTGTGGGTGAGGTAAAGCTGGCACTCCAGTGCCCAAGTGTAGAGTATCATCTCTAGTGTCTGTGTTTCCAATCTTGAGTTCATAGTCCATCCGGAAGATCCTTTTTGCAGTAACTTTGTAACTTTTACGCACCCATTGAAAACCTATGGGAGCTCGCGTGTGACTATTTGCTCTGCACACGCAACCCGTGGACCTCCTGGTCACTAACTAAAGTTAGCTCCTTGTAGGCCCAGCGATTCTAGAGGCCCTAGGCCTTTTCCCTTTTCTGTTCGTGGTACTTATACCACTATTTTAGTATATGGTTTGAGTGGCCACCAGGGCCTATCCATATAAAGTGCAACTTCTGTGTATTCTAACGTATTCTTGTTTAACGATTTGTGCTCCTGTGCTCATAAAGAGTCTAGGGGATACTTTGAGAAATAAATACATATATAATTTCAATATATATCTGTGTGGTGTCCTTTCATTGGTATAAAAGGGGGTTGCATTTGGTAAAACAGCTTGCTTAACACGTTTCACGAGTTTAGCCTTAAAGACTGCTTAGCCTACGCTACCACTAGGGCAGCTAGTCCGAAAAGGTTGACTTACAACCACACAATAAGGGTTGCTTGGCATGGTACAAGGTGGTCACTTTAACTAGTGAACATCATATACCAGGCCAACTTCTCACAGGGGCCATGACCAGTTTGCTGTTGATGATTAATCCGAGGTGTGGGTGCTGGGTTGGGTCCATGTTCAGCCAGCCACCATTTGGAGTCCCATGGTGAGTTGTTCTTGTCGAAGATCACTATTTCTGTCTTGGTGGTGTTGAGCTTGAGAAAGCTGGCTTTCCTCTAGTTAGCAAATTCTGTCATGCAGGAGGTGAACTTGTTTCTTGTGTTTGGGGTCTTGTTAGAGAGGGAGAGTATGAGGTGTGTTATCGGCATAGGAGAGTATGTTGATGTCATATGTTCGGATGACGATGGCAAGAAGGGTAATGTATGCATTGAAGAGGGTGGGGTTGAGCGATGAACCATGAGGCACTTTGCAGATCAATTTCCTGGCTTCTGCGAAATAAAGCGCAAGGTTGGCACCTGGTGTTCGATCGATTAAGAAAGAGCAGATCTAGCAGAGAGCAGGTCCTTGGATGCCTATCCCGGGCAGGTACCTGATATGGATTCTGGTGTGAGACTATGTCAAATGCTGCAGAGAGGTCAAGGGGAATGAGGGCTGATATTGTTTCTCTTTCAAGGATCATAGTGATGTTGGCTGTGGAAGAAACGTGTGCTGTTTATGTACTGTGAATGGAACTGAATGTGGACTATGTGGGCTATGTGGTGAATAGGAGCAGGTGGCTGCTGAGGTGGTCGGTGAGGCGTCGGTTGATTAGTTTCTCTAAGATCTCTGCCGGGTATGGTAGGAAGGAGATGGGTCTGTAGTTGTAAAGGGTGGCTGAGTCAGTGGATGGTTTCTTGAGGAGGGACGTGATGGTGGCATGTTTCCAGGTGTCCAGGAATGTGACTGAGTTGATGGAGTTATTGAGCATGGGTATTAGTGCTTCGCTAATCTATAGAAGCCCTTTGGTGAAGGAGTGGTGAGTGCAAGGGTCAGATGGGGCCCGGAGTTAATAGTCTTCATGGTAACATCGATTTTGAGGATGGTGGCAGTTGGCTACAAGGTCAGAGTTTGTTTTTCAGCCATGATGGGAAGTTGAGTTGTGATGGTGACGGGTTCTGGTTGAGGGTTGAAGTTGCCTTATATGGAGGTAATTTTGTTACAGAAGAATTCTGAGAGCTTGTTGCAACAGTCTTGTGATGGGGTGCTATTGCTGAAGGCGGCAGGAGGCACAATGAAATTGTTTATGATGGTAAAGAGTTCCTTTCTGCTGTAAATACCAGCATCAATGCGAACTGCATGCACTGTGCACTTGATGTTTCATATCGGCTGGTGGCAGCATCTTAAGTATGATTTGAAGATATCTTTATCTGTGGTGCCCTGACTTGTTCTCTACTTGCGCTCCAGTTGCTTGCAATGACATTGTGTCAGCCTTAGTTCCTCTGTGCACCAACTGACCCGTAGTCTGGCTCTTGGCATTAGTTGTGCTAGGGGGGAGCCAAGGTGTTGGCAGGCGGTGATCCAGCTGTTGAAGTTCTTGATGGGTTTTGGCAAGTTGCTGGTGTGTTCCGGCCAGTGCATGGAGAGGGAAAAAGGCCACTCCTGTTCTGTAATGCTTTTCGAGCTGTGGCGGGCAGTTACGCTGTTGGTAGGTCTGTGTGGTGCAGAATAGGTTTTCTAGAACTGAAAGTGCATGGTCTGTACTGGTCATAATTGCTGGCTTGTCGAATGTGATGATGTGATTGAGCAATATATGTCCAGTGGTGTGGGTGGCTTCAGTAACATGCTGGGTCAGGTCACGGTTTACGAAGTTTTCTAGAAGGTCCATGGTGTTTGGGTCAGTGTAATCTTCTAGGTGAAAGCTAAAGTCTCCGGGGAGGATAAATGTACTGACATTGATAGTGAGGGTGTGAGGAAGTCCATGGAGATGCTGGAGAAATTGGTGTGGGTCCTGGTGGTCTGTATATGATGGTTCTGACCTGGAGAAACGTGGCTTTGTTGATCCGTTGACATGTAGATAGATAGAAGGCACAGACAGCGAAAAGTGTTTTGTCGTGTTGATGACTTTTTCAAGGCATAGAAGGTTGTAACCCAGTTTAGACCTTTCAAAACGAGGGAAGAAACCTCAAGCCCCCTTTGTATACAGGGGTACTATATGGTAAAGATACCCCTAGGTCATCGGGGCTTAAGTAGATAAAATGTCAAATTCAAATACAGCCTCCCATGGAGAATATTAGAACTCACAAATATATTGTAATTAACCTCTCCATTTGGTATGAAGACGCGACACGACGAAACACGCGTCGGTTGTCTGCGCCTTCTATCTATCTACGTGTCAACGGACCAACCAGCTTATATAAATACTGTGTATACATGGACTTTTTAAAAATTTGTGCTGTTTAACTTGTGCTGTTTTGGAGTGTTATTCTATTTTTTATTATTTATTTATTTTTTATATATTTTTATTGACAACACAAATACAAAAACCGAAGATTAGCTGATAATAATAACATATACATTTGATATCAGGTAGGCCATACACATAAATAAACAAATAAAGGCGTAAAAAGGAAAAGGGTTAAAGAAAAGTTCCCCAAATTTTATCAAATTTTTTCATTGATTTCAATCCCCTCGTTTTGGCAATAGCACGCTCCATAGTGTAAATTTCATTAATCAAAAACCACCATTCCAGAATATGTGGGGGTTTCTGGGAGATCCATGCCCTAGCAATGGTCAATCGAGCACAAGAAAATAGTACTGTTAATAAATCTCTGTGTGGGCAATTTATAGATTGTACGTCTAATAATACAGATAAAGGCGAGAGAGAACCAAATATGATTTGTTTTTGCGATAAGATATTTTCAAATCCGGTCCAGAACTCGTGCAAGGCTGGACATGAAAAAAATATATGAGTAATATCAGCCGCCACTAGATCACATTTGGGGCACTTAGAGCGTGGACTTGATGAAGAGTTTTGAGACCAATTAGAAATTCTGAACGGGGTATAATATAAAAAGCAGATGGTTTTGTATAACTGAATCCTCAGACTCGAAGATTGTACCACTTTGTTGATATTGCAAAGTGACGCCGAGATTTTAGTAGCGGTAATATTAGTCCCTAGTCTAGATGTCCATTTCAGAGCAATTTTTGGACAGTTGTCCTCTTTGAAATTATTTAAACATTTGTACCCCTTGCTGATTAATGATTTCTGGTTCTCCGAGTAGAAGCACGTCCATAAATCTGAGTCCGAAATTTGAATGATTTTCATCTTGCAAATCAAATAGTCTCTAATTTGCATATATTTAAATCGCATAGATTCAGTTAAATTGAAGAGAAATTTAAGTGTTGTAAAATTTAAAAATCCCTGATTTCCATAAAGGTCCCCCAAAAAATTAATTCCCAGATTGGCCCAGATGGTCCCAAGTCCGTCATTAAATATTCCTGGTAGCCCAGGATTGCCCCACAAAGAAAGCTTTGAGTGAAAAAAAGAAGTCTTACATGTAATTAATAAAGATTTCCAAATAGCAACTGTCTCTCTCCCAGTCTTAAACTTAACCCTCTTGAAATAATTAGGGTAATTTACTCTTGTAAGAAATCGATTAGAATCATTGCCTAACATAAATTGGTGGTAATAGTATTGACTATTAGGGTTGAATAAACTACGAAGACGGCCAAGAAAGGTTGCCAGAAAATATAATTTGAAATCAGGGAAGTTTAAGCCGCCTTTG
Source organism: Triturus cristatus (assembly GCF_964204655.1). Classification (NCBI taxonomy): domain Eukaryota; kingdom Metazoa; phylum Chordata; class Amphibia; order Caudata; family Salamandridae; genus Triturus; species Triturus cristatus. The sequence continues at coordinate 136,171,949 of NC_140591.1, read as the reverse complement.
TTGGTTGGTAATTTAAGCAGAGCAAGCGATCTTCTAGCTTTCTTGTACCCCCAGATATAGCTGCTTAAAATCCCGTCTAGTTTCTTAAAGAAAGAATTATTAACACGTAGGGGTATAGACCTAAATAAATACAAAAATGTTGGCAGAATCTTCATTTTAATTAAGTTAATCCGGCCTATAAGACTTAAAGGTATTTTATGCCATTTTTTTAAATAGGCCAGCTATTTCTTTCAGTAAGGCATCATAGTTGAGGGTGTTTATGTCGCTTATTTTAGCTGATATCTTAACACCTAAATATGTCGCCACCCGACAAGTACCTTGGACAAAAGTCAATGGTTTGTAGTTTAATATGACCTGTGTTTTACTTAGATTTAATTTGTATCCTGAAATTAATCCAAAAGCATTAGATTCCTCAATTATCGTTATAAGAGGTTTTTCTACATCAGTGGAGTATATGGCAATATCATCGGCTTAGGCAGTGATTTTCAAAGAATTAGAGCCGGATTCCAGTGGGATAATATGAGGTTGAGTTAGTAATGAATTTATAAACGGTTCCATGGAAAGTGCGAAGAGCAGGGGTGAAAGCGGGCACCCCTGCCGCGTACCCCTAAGTATTTTAAAGCCTGGGGAGATCATGCCTGCATAACTAATTTTAGCAGTTGGGGATTCATATAGGGCCTGTATCCATCTTAGATATTGACCATTGAAGCCGTACGCCTTCATTACGGCCCAGAGGTAATCCCACCCGACTCGGTCGAATGCCTTTTCAGCACCTAAAAGTATCATGCCGAGTCGGGTGGAATTAACCGCTTCTACGTCAAAAGCGGTAATTGCCATATTAACATGGGCTGTAGTGTCCCGGTCGGTAATAAATCCATGTTGTTGTGGATTGACCAGCTCCGGCATATAGGGAGACAGTCGAAGTGCAAGAATTTTGGAAAATATTTTAGCGTCTACGTTGATTAATGAAATAGGCCTGTAGGAGCCACATTCCTCAGCAGGTTTGTTTTTTTTAAGGAAAAAGACTATTTTAGCAGAATTCCAAGAGTTTGGAGCCTTTCCTGTTTGACCAATCGAGTTAATTACTGAGCAGAACAGGGGAAGTATTTCATCCATACACATTTTATAAAATTCTATAGGAAGTGTGTCTTCTCCTGCAGCTTTGCCGGACGGGAGAGAAGTAATAGCCATTCTGATTTCGTTAGTGGTGACCTTCTCCCCTAATTGCCTGTTATGTTCAATTTCTATATTATTGGTAACATTGTTACCGAGGTATGCTTGAATATTATGTGAGGTAGGGTTGTTTTCCGGAGTATATAAATGACTATAATATTTAACAAATTGTTCAATTATATCTGTAGTTTGATCATAAATCATATTATTGGGTCCCTTGATAAATTTAATTATTGTATTGGCTTTGTCATCCGCGATTTTATAAGCCAAGATCTTACCGATTTTATCGCCACTCTCATATTGAGAGATTTTAAATTTATGTAATTTTACACTGGTTCGTTCTCTAAGAATATTTTTAGTAGCAGATCGAAGACTGATTAACTGTAGTCCTAGTTTATCCGCATCTGATGAGTCTTGTATAAGAGCGTCTGCTAGCTGATTTTCTAGCAGCTGGATTTTGGTAATAATAGTCTTATCCTCTTTACGAAGTTTGGAGTTTTGTGTGAAGATAAATTGTTGAGTAAACCCTCTTATACTGGCCTTACACGCGTCCCATACATAAATTGGAGAGGTAGAGTGAAAATTTATATCAATAAATTCGGGGATATGTTCTTTAAGTTGTAGTATACATTCTGAATCTGAAAAAAGATATCTGGGGAATGAAAATGATCTTGTATATTGTCTTCTTGTAGCTGTATTAAAAATAAAAAGAATGGGATTGTGGTCAGAGGTAAGTCTAGGGCAGATATCGATAGTACTAGATTCTAAAATCTTATCAGAGGCCCAAATCATGTCTATGCGGGAGCATAGTTTATGAGGTGCGGAATAGTACGTGTAGCCTGGGATTTTAGGATGAAGAATTCGCCAAGCGTCTTTTAGGTTATGTAGACGACCTAGTTCCAAAATGGCCGCACGTATCTTCCGCATACGTTGAAACCCCCTGTGTTTAGTAGTATCTATATCATAATCAATTATACAATTGAAATCGCCCCCGATTAAGAGTTCTCCTTCCCATTGCAATAGTTCAATGTTTAACCTATCAAAAATATAAGGGTCGTCAATATTAGGTCCATATACAGAGCATATTACATATTTACAATTTTCCAGATCAGCTTGGATGATTATCCATCGACCCCTTTTGTCTACAGCAGTTTTAATAACATTTAGTTTCAGTTGTCTTTGTTTTAAAATGGCGACCCCTCTAATAGTGGCATTTAGAGTTGTACAAGCAATGACCTCATAGCCTAATAGCCTTAACAAGTTCCTATCTTTGTAACAAATATGTGTCTCAGTGAGTAAAACTAAATGGGGATTATACAGTTTCAGCTCTTCTTGTACTAACCGTCTTTTATTCTAGCAGTTGAGGCCGGCGACATTCCATACTAAGCAACTGAGTCTAAGCATTTCAGAAATGTTGGAAAATCAGCTACTCTAATAAGGACTATCATATATATCAGCTTTTCTTTTTTATTATTTTCAGTAAATATTACTATTGTGTTGTCATTTTTATCATTATTGACTACCACCCGTGGACCCTTGCTCCAAACCCACCTCAACCTGGACCTTCCCCCAGAACCCCTGGGGGAGAACACCCCCTTGTTCATGCTGCCGTTTTTGGGGCAGCCTGACTGAGAGGCAGGCAGCAGCGGATAACTCCCTCTAGTGCCCCCCACTCCGTCCCCCCAAAAAAAGGTACAGTACATGTGCAAATGCATATACAGATACAAATACAGATACAGCTAGAAAGATTAAAGAGCCTAAGAAGAACCACATAAGAAAAATATCACATCGCATAATTAACTCCCATATTAGTGACCCAGCTCTTATACACAGTTTGCCTAGACAAAATGCTAAGTGTAGTGAGCAATCTACTAAAGCCCTAAAGCCCTAAAGTAAATAATTATGAATATCAGAGATTTATCGGAGGTTCTTAGCCAAATTTCGATAGTGCGGTCTCAGCTTCCTTAACATCAGTGAAAATGTATGTATGGCCGCCTTTCATTACTTTTAACCGGGCAGGTTCCTGCAGGAATACCTGTCCACCCAAAGATTTAAAAGGGTTGATTAATTGTCGCAGCTTCCAACGTTTATCCATAGTTGCTTTGCTCAAGTCAGATCTAACAAAAAACGTGACATTATCAACTTTCAAAGGGGAGTGAGGCTTAGCCTTAGAGGAAACCGCTTGCCGTAATAGATAATTGCCAAAGTAAATCAAGAAAGGCCGTGGAAATGTACTCTCTTTATTTCTCTGAGCCAGAGGTAACCTGTGGACCCTTTGTAGCTGGGAATCCCAGTCCCAGTCTGAGAAGTCTGGAAAAGCTCTCCGAAAAAGGTTCACCATATAGGCCCGCGGATCAGATCCTTCTGAGCCTTCTGCTATACCAAAAAGTCGGAGATTCTGCCTTCTTTGACGATTCATTGGAGTGTTATTCTAATTAAAATTAGATCTGCCACAGTGTCGGATCAAAACTACTTTATTGCTGTGGTCTGAATTGTATATACATTTTCGATATATATGGGAAATTCAGTTTCCATATATTGACATACACTACTATGATGGCATAGTGTATATTCATCTGAGAACACTGTATCCACTTCTATATTGTACTTACAAACTCAACAGAGGTGCTGATTTCTTGTTATTACCACTGCCACCTTGTGTCCTATTTGATATCTCAAAGAGGTTAGGGTTTCAGTCAGTGAAATATGGTTTGGCTCCTTCCTTGCGAACCACACTTGGAAGATTTTTCAACCCCCATTCTAATCACAGATGGGTTCACTCAATGATGGCAACCAGAGGGGTTCTTCCATCTGTCTGGTCCTTTTTAATATCATCCGCTATTCACTAGTTCTTTCATCGCCTTTTCTGGCAACACTTTTACATCTATGCTGTTGACAATACAGTCTTTCACAATTTGGATGGGGACCTGGAGCCCCCTGAAAATAACTAACATCTGAATGAGGGTAAATCAACTTAAGCTGAATGCAAAATGAGAGAGACATGTGTTCTGTAGTTCCACCACTTATATTAAAGTCCTTCACAACCCCATAGTTAGAGACCTATACTTCCTATTAAATTACAATCTATATAACAATAACCCCAAGGTCAACTCAATGACATGGCTGTCTAATCAGCACCTGAAGGGCCAGAGAAGGATCATCATTTATATTACATACACATGATGGGTGACACCAGCACATAACATTCCTGAAGTCTGTTTTGTCTGTGCAAACTCTCTCTCTTTCTGTGTCTCTAAATGAAGAAGTATATTGAGTTCACAAATGTATGTACTGTGGTATTCTCTACTTCACTGGTCTCTTAAAAATGTAGACTCACATGTCCCCACCTTGCAGATCCAAATCTCCATTATCAGTGTATACATACCAATGGCATGCTGAAGCCTCACTCTCTGGCTACCAGAGTTTAAGTCACATGAATCTTTAAAATCCAAATCCAAATATGCTGCAGTGCTCACTGATCATCAATGGGAAATCCTGCCTACACCATGGGGTTATGTGCATGTTCAGGTATTTTTGACTGGAAGTGTGTCCTTTTCTCAGCACAAACAGTGCTGATCTGTGCCACTTCGAACCAAGAGAGGCGTTAATTAGTTGTTAATTTGAAGGATCTGCGCATGCGCTCATAGTTTTTGACGCAGAGCCCAATCTGCATTGAAGGTTGTGCATGGCACATAGAAGTCTTTATAGGGCATCTGCAAAGGGTATAACAGCAACACCAGGCCACTTTTAATAAACATGGCTCTGTGCTTCTTACTTGCATTTGTTCAACATAATGAAGCAACTTTTGTTGCTGTGATGCGTTGTGCTCACAACATAAATAGTACTAAATTTGCCCCATGTGTCAAGAGGCATGACTGAGCATGTTCACATAGCATGAACATGCTGCCCAGTTTGCAAAACCTACAATTTCCACATAGTACGAACATGCTACAGCTGTCATTTGTAAAGCCAAACTAAAAAAATCACTGTTGAGCCCATTTTTTCAAAATGTGTTTTTTGAGGGAACCCCTCCCCACCAACACTCCTGCAAAGGGTCAGGTGCACCCAGTCTTCTTGCTTGATGCCAATGCACTGGTGCTGGAACTATTTTCAGAGTAGGGGTGCTGCCCTAAGGTTCCATCTCACTCAACTTTAAGTCAAAGTGTGTTTTTAACAAGGGGTGGGCGGAATTTGCGAAATCCACTTTCGCAAATTATCGCGAAAATGTTTAAAATTATCGCAAACAAGCGGAAATATCGCGAAGATGCAGAATTTTTTTTCCTGCATGTTCGCGAGATTTTCTGCATGGTTGCGGGTCGCCAACTTACCCATGTGAATGCTCGCGGGCGCGGCCATCTTGTTTTGAGTTGTCTCGCGGTGCATGATCGCGAGAAGAAAGACATGATCGCGCGACGCATGACGTCACTGCGGGCGCGAACTGTCGCGAGACAGCGCAAATGGCTAAAAACAATCCAACATCTCATGGAGAATGCGACCGGATCAAGAAAACTTGTCGGCGAACGCAGGGATTCAGGTAAGGCGATCGCGCGCGCGCGAGAATGTATTATTTTACAGTGCGAGCAAGATACAAATTATCGCCAAGCTGCGGAAAGCGAAAATTTAGACATTTTCGCGCTCTCTGCGGAACGCGAAAATGTCAAATTATCGCAATTTCCGCGAACGGAACGACATTTTTGCCCAGGCCTATTTTTAACAGCTGTGATGTACCGGAAAAGTGCAAAAACAGTCAAACACTTATCATTGGGTGTTATGCTTGTCACCTGCTCCTCAATGCCTCTCCTAGTTTTTATTTTTAAATGAGGTAAAGTGTTGGCTTTAAAAGCACATTTTCCTCTGAACATGAATGCAGTATTGTATGGTTTGCTGATTTATAAAGTACTTTTGCCATCATAATGACCACTTCATGCTGGAACATGAGCGGATGCAACAACTGGAAAACAAACTAGAAGTCAACCTGAGGTTAGAATCCCATCTTAATCACTTTAACTACATGTACTGCATTATTTTCAATCACCAGTGACTCATGAGACATTCCTGATCCCACCTGAAAGCCTGAATGCATACCATAGATGTACTCAGAGCACTGGTCATGATACACATACACACTCCGAACTCTGGAGCATATTTATTAAGACATCATGCAGCACAGCAAGTCACCGTGCTGCGGTGCGTGATAGGGAAAGGGCAGGAATGCACCATACTTAACAATATATGATGCATTACTGTCATTTGTCAATGCTGGTGCACAAAGTGCTGCTTAGCGCCATCACAGGCACCCTTGCACAGGTTCCTGCACATAAACAATCACCCCTGCAGGGCAGACACCCTTTCAACATGGCGCAAACGTGCCGGTGCTAGGCAGCTTCTTTAGCGCCAGCACTAGGGGAAACGCAAGGGTGCGCTGCATTCTTGTAAATACGATGCATCCCTGCATTTTGCAACTGATGGAGCACAGCATTACCAATTTTGGCATAACACCACCTCCATGAGTTTCTAGTGAACATGCCCTTGAGTCTTTTACACAAAAACTTACTTCATGGTTGCACTTAACACGAAAACGCATTGAGGATTCTATTTTGAAACTCCAGCATCACAAAAGTCAGAAATTTACTCCCGCAGTCTAATGCCTACATTTTATGACTATTTTGGAGTTCCAAGCCAGGAGTACAAAATATTGCCTAGGTAAAATGTTCAGTTACAGTGATGTTCAGATGTACATTTCCAGACATGGAAATACCACACTGAAGTGCATTATCATCTTTAATTTTTGTTTGTTTCATCTCAAGGAAAAAAATGTCACTAAAACTGATTACTCCTATCCTTGACGGGAGTAAACCACAGGGTGTTTTTACAATGGAAGCACTCTACGAGTTTGTTACTTCAACATACTTCTGAGAGTCTGCATGTTTTCGAACATCCAGAAACCTACTCCTAAACCTGTTAGTGTTGTAACAGTTGAGTATTAAGAGGCAGCATGCTTTAATTTTGATCACCACAGGATGAATTTAGTCATATGATTTATATTTGTTTCTAGTCATAGGTTTATAATGAAAATGTTACAAAAGTATTTCATTTAAAGTAGAGGTAACATGCTTCATTTGCACCTTTAATTAGGCCTGGCTACATTTCAATTATGCTGGTCTACTTTTTTTGGAATCTCGTGTTACACTTGTGGGGCGGGTTGGAGATGGATGGTAATTGCACCACGACAACTTGGGGTAAACTCGGAACTCTTCTATATCCAAGGATGGATCTTTATCTCGAACTGAGGCTGAAACCACAAATTCATTAACATTACAATGAAAGAGAAGCAGATTTGCCCCGTATATAAATGACAGGGAGGAGCAGGTTGCAAACCACAAAGGATTATTAACAGATGAAACAGGCAGAATACAGCATACATGAACATAATCCAAGTAGTTCAGTTAGCAATGCGAATATTGCATTATTACAGGCAACATATGCAAATCAGGCAAAATCTTGTTTCCATAAAGAAAACTCATTAATTCAAAGCTAAGGTTGTGTGTGGGCAGATCAGGGAAATTCGGAAGCCGCAGGTGTCAGCAAATATAACATCGAAAGAAGAACCGGATAAAAGTTCAAATTAGAATGAGCAGGAATTTCATATGCTTTTCACATGTCCACATGTTTTTATATTTTGGAAACAGGTCTGGCACCAAATCAACACTATATTTCACACCACAATTCCACTCTCCCCTACAAACATTTTCCTAGGTAGTTTAACACCGGACCGGAAAACAAGCCAATCTCAGTTACCACTTATTGATTTGTTAATAGCTGTAGCTTTTCAGCAAATATCAAAAAACTGGAAAGATTCCTCTAAATTGTCCTATTTAGCTTGGTGGTATGCTGTATGTCACAATCATCGCCTTGATACAGCACTCGTTCATCCTATCTCTCTTGCTACTAAACGTTCTCACCTTTGGGGCCCACTCACACAATTTCTAGACAATATCGTGAAGAAAACTCCTTTACCTGCTCCCTCACAACAAGAAGTGACCAAGCCTCCGTGACCTCCTATTGTTTATTTATAATTATGTTTAATTTATCATTTTCTATTATATATATCTATATATATATTTTTTTTTAATTTTAATTGTGTATTTTTGACATGTACTGTTATTTACGATTTCTGTGAACCTTTGCTTGTATACATATCATCTTCTATATTATCCTTTTACTATTTTAATGGATATTATATATCGTTATTCTTTATTACACCTTCATGTATTTATGTATTAACAAATAACTGCATATATGAAGTATTGTTTTTATGATCATAATAATCTTTCCAATAAACATTTTCTTGAACTTAAAAAAGAATGAGCAGGAATTTGCTTCCTCTCCAGAGTATCTCTACCAGCAGAAAAATGAGGAGCATTGGTCTCAAGATAAAGGAAAGGACGTCCGCTTGCAAAGGCGGAGAGGGACAAGTGATCCCACTGAGTAACTATCTTCATACAGTTAAACAGAAGTTCCATCCAACTTAAACATTCTTCAGGTTCTCGCCGGGCAGGAAGCAATCAAATTCCAGAATTCTCTCTGTACCTTGTGGCAACCTCCTTCTCACAGATAATACAATGACAACTTCTCTTGTTGTGACCTTCACAATATTGCACAAAGGAGTATTCACCTCCTCAGTTTCTCATTACATAGCATGTGTTTGGAAAGCGCACGTTAACCCATCACAGATGTTTATTGTTACCCAACTCAATGGTACTCAATTGTATCAGACTCAGAAGGATGTAAGGATGAGTGGACCCACCGGGATTTGCACCAGTGACCGTGAGGTCAAGCACAGGCCCTTGCAATGGATGTATTAGTCCACTATGCCACTGACCTCATGCAGGTGTTGAAGTCACTGTTCAAGTCAACTGGTTGCTTCTTCATAACCACGGCTGAATGTTAGTTTAATGGATTTTTTACACGTCATATGATAATGAAATTAAGGAAAAATACTTTTTAAACATAACTGAAGATTTGTGGACTGTTATATTTCTGGGTGCACCATCCCACTTTTTTTTTATTTGGTACTACAACCTGTGTTTGCACAGGAATGAACAAAAACTTCTCACTCAGAATGCAAGCTAACAAAGAATAACATTTCTAAGTGAGCACACTGTGACTCTGGGGTCTGATTTAAACTGAAAAATTGTCATGCACAGCAAGAAGAAATGCAAAGTTTATTTCAAACATGTCAATGCTAAATTGCACATATGGTAACTAAAATATATGATTCATTCAGTCTGCTAAACCTAAATATAAAACAACATGAAAAATAATCTGGGAAATAATATGCCTAAATAAATAATAAATCATGTGTAAACTATGGTTATGAGGGTTACAGGTTAACATATTAGGCACACATACGTGATGATAACAATGTGTCACCACTTATTACACAAAATCAAAGAAATTACACGATTACACCACTGTGTTCTGTTTGTGAGAAAATTACTTCACAGAACTTTGAGAACAATGTGAACAACCAGAATGTGAGATGTTGTTGTTCGCAGCAATTATATTTTTCACGCTATTTGTTTAAAGCAAAACGCATTCCTTTGACAAAAATTGACACAAGGACACATTTTGCACTAAAATATTTGCATTATGCTTAATTCCATGTAATTTTACATATTTGTCCTGAAATTTCATGTAATTATAGGAAAGCAAATGAAGTGAATGTCACACACCTCTCCATTTAATGAGGGTTGTACTTTTTAGGATTTGTGCAACTGGAATAATGGAGTAACAGCAGTCTTTTTACATTTGTTACCCTTATTATGAGTGGGCCAGCAGGCAATTCAATAGTTATTGCACCTTTTAAAATCCGATGCGCACGTGATCAGAATTTAAAATGTGCGATAATTATTCTCTATTAGAGGTTGTACCCTTTATAAGTGGGCATTATATGAGGATTTTTGTGTGCAAAACTGACGTTTACACTGTATATCTCCTGGGGAATTTTCGGCAGGTTTGACTTGCTGATGCTCACCTGGGGGAAATTGTGCGGATGCCTTACTTACTGTGAAATGTGTTTGCACAGGAGTGTGAAAATAAAGCTTCACTCATAGTGAGGTTTATGTTTACACAATTTACTTGTTAAACCCTCACTTTTGCACCAGACAGCGTCTTTAAATTCACTTTCATTGTCAGACAAAAAGAATGTGGATATATAGAGTTATAAACGGATAACAATGAATCATGGGGATGTTTTTCACTGAGGTGTAAAATGTCACCACAATTCACTTTTTACCCATCTATAAGGTGCTATGTATGGCGCCCACATCATCCTCCCCTGCTTCTAACTGCTACGCAGGTGCAGAGGAACAATGGGAGAGCTATGCATAACATAGCGTCTCTCCCAGGCCCAAATTTAAAAAAATAGATGGTCCCCTACCACACACCTCTATGCCTCGCCTCACCTCCTCTCTGCTCTTCTCCTCTCCCCTCCCCTCCCTCCCTTCCCTCCCCTTCCCTTCCCTCTCCTCTTCTCCGGAAGCTGTACTCCCTGCTTTCCAGCACTGCTCTAACAGGCTCTCAGACAACCCAGCTAGAGCAGCTTAAAAGCCTTTACAATCCAGTCATTTAGACCAGTTGCTCACTATGACACCACACATAACAAAATAATCTGCAGTAATTTTTAGAAGGTGTTCCATGTTTACTATTCAGATATGTCTGTTGTCTGAACCAAGAGCCTACTCAACTAACGCTTCAAGAGGCAGCATATTGTGCTATTGTTCTGGTCTTTCTTATTTGTATTTAGGGGTGCGCTAGCATCCCGGACCCTTAGCTCCAGTGGCACTGTGCCAATGCTATCTAGAGCAGGTCTTACAAAATTGTCCAAGGTTGTTTTTGATTGCCAGCCCGTGCCTTCTTGTTATGTTATGGTATGCAGATTTGTAAAAGCACACTATCGCCCGGGAGGATACTTGGTGCTGAGCAGGTAAGAGGCTAGCTCCATTTAGGGCGACAAGAGTTTATCCGAAGGGCCCTGTCTTCAGCTTCTTGTGGAATTTGAGAAATAAGTGGGAGTCTCGAATGTGTGGTGGTAGGTCGTTCAACACTTTAGGAGCAAAGTAGAAGAAACAACCTCCATATATGGTTTCCTGTATGTGTGGGATGTGTGCGAGTAGGCGTCCGATTGAGTGGAGTTGTCTGAGGGGCATGTGGAAGTATATGCCATAGTTGAGGTATGCTGGGGAGGAGGTATGTGCATCGAAGGTGTGGGTGAGGAGTTTACATTATGCTCTATGTGTATGGGCAACAAGTGTAGCTCCTTGGGGTGAACTGAGATGTGTTTGTGGTGTAGTATGTTCCCGTAGTCTACCTTTCTAGTGACTAAGGCGTGGGTGGCGGTTTTCCATGTGTCTATTAATTCCCACTTCAAGCTCTTCTTCAGTGTCTTTAGTGTGTGGTGCCTCGAGGCAGTGACAATGTTGACTTGAACAGTCATATCGAGCTTGCAGTTGATTATGATCCAGAGAGAGGTTCTAGGCGTGGGTGGTGGGGGTGGGAGTACGTCCTACTTCTAACGGCCACCAGGTGGAGCCCCACGGAGATGGGCTCTTGCTGAAGATTATGACTTCGTTCTAGTCTGAGTTCAGCTTCATGCAGTCTGCGACTTCGGTTATACATTCCATGAAGTTGTTCCGGTGTTGGTTGTCTTGTCCTTGAGGAAGAGAATAAGTGGCCTATTAACAACGGCCAGCGATAATTATCGCTGGCTGTGTTTAGAGATAATTATATTATCGCAGGCTATCTCTGGTATTTATCGCCCTGGTAGTGCGGTATTAACAACGCGTTACTCTAGGGCGATAAAAATTCCAGAGATAGCGAGGTTATCGTCCTTTTGCAGGGAACATCACTGGTTTTCCAGCGATGTTCCCTGCAAAAGGGCGATAACCTTGCTGATACGACCCACAGGGTCGTATCAGCATAATCCACCCCCTATGTTGGGGATGGCTAAGTCAGGATTTTAGCCGACGTTAGGTTTTGGCAAAAACGTCAGTTTTCGCCAATATCTAATGTGTGCTAAAATCATGTGGGCTGCCTTGTAAATATCGCGATGTAAACATCAGCGATATTTGCAAGGTAGCCCATCTTGGGTACGCCCAGTAACGCCCACTTTGCATCTCATTGAAGATGCAAAGTGAGGCGTTGGGAAAAAGGGTGCTAACATGCGATTCTGCATGTTAGCACCCTCTTGTAAATAGGGCGCTGGTTTTATCTCCGCTTTTTTGGCTTTATAAGCCAAAAAAGCGGAGATGAAGCCCTTGTAAATATGCCCCTAAATTGTGTGTCTCGCTGGTGTAGGAGAGGATGTGGCTGTTGCGCACGTTGACGATGCTGGCCAAGGGATCATGTAGGTGTTAAAGAGGGTTGTGCTCAGGAAGGTTTCTTTGCAGGACTCCACAGATGAGGCTTAAGGGTCCAAAGTGAAAGGTGCCAGGTTGACAGATTCCGGAGATCTCAGGAGATTAGACTAATTTTACCTGGTTTAAAGCTCTCAGATCTGGTTAGAGTGCAGAGTGGTAGCATGACAAGATACCCGGACAGCAGATAAATGGTTAAAAGAGATCCTCCCAGCGGTTACAGCGTAATTGATTCATAATACACTGTGCAGAAACACTGGACGTGAAAGCCTCTGGTCACGGGGCTGATACAAATGGCTAGCAGGCGGCCCGCGCTGTCCATTACTGACAGCCCACCTGAGCCCATCGCGTGGATGGTCGCCTCTGGTGACGGATGGGCTCCTGGAGACCGGACACCTTGACAGGCGCACGGGCTTGTTTGGATTACCGCTCACCGATCAATGGCTGCTTGTAATGGGGCTGTTAGGGAATTTATGCTGGAATAGGAAACGGCGGGAAAACGCGCTGACTGGAATAAGTTCGCCCGAGTCATCGTGATGTCGCAGTTTCTATCCTCAAGAATCGCAACCAATTAAAATCTCCCTGCGCCGTGTCATGGTTACCATGCCCCTGCTAAGGGCGGCTCTAAACCGCTCTCCTGATCGATAACACCTTGCCTGTTAGTCTTTTCTATTCATTATAGGGTTCTCGCGTCGATCGGGGTCAGTGGTCAGGGGCACACCAAATATGTCCCGGCCGCCTCATGCGCCGTGACCCGAGCTGTAGGGAGCAGCTCCAAGGACACATCATTGCTTGTTGAACAAACACAGCCAGTAGCTCTTTTTTTTTTTTTACTATCCAAGTATTTCTTTCAATGACCCATATAATTTCCGTTCTAAAGAGCAGGAGCTGTTAGATGTTGATTCAGATTTGAGTCAACCACTGGTGCATGCACAAGGTAGAGGGTCTAGAGCCGGTATTTAATAATCCTAATAGCGTCCTGACAGCAGCGAGGCTGGCCTGCTGGGGGCTGGTGATGTCTAGGACACAAGGTATTTACAATTTACATACTTGCTTAAGTGTAATTACTACCTGGGTAATAGAAAGGAAGGGATGGTAATAGGAAAGGAGAGAAACAGGAGGGAATGGAAGGATGTAGTAGGAGGGGAAAGAGGAAAGAAGAAAATAAAGTAAGGTGGGAAGTATGGACGAATCAAAGAAAGGAGTGAGGTAGAACGAAGGGGTGAACGAAAGTTAAAAGGGAGAGTACAAGTACGGAAGCAGGGAAGGGAAGAAGGAGGGAAGAGAGAGAGGATGAATAAGCAAGTAAAGTTGAAGGGTGAGTGATGGGGAGGAGCGATAAGAGGCACAGAAGAGAAGAATGATGGGAGGAGCCATAGAAGGGATGGAAGGCGAGAGGAAAAGAGGAAGGAGGGAAAGAAATAAGGAAAGAAGTAGGAGCAGAATAGAAAAGGGAGGTGATTCCAAGGAAAAGGATTAAAAAATAGAAGACATGGGGAGCAGAAATTAAAAATAAAGAAGTAAGCACGCAAGAAGGAATGTTGGGTGGGTTTTTGAAAGAGATGGAAGAAAGGACGACGGGAGAGGGGAGAGAGACAGGATGAAATAAGCATTGGCAATGCCATTAAGTCTGAGTTTTAGCAGACCTTTCATCTGATCTTCATTTCACAAGGGATCAGAATCAGTACTAAAATGAAGTCTCCCTTACTAGCTGGACCATTCAATATAGTCCTGTTTCCAATGTGATAACCAGGAATTATTTTTTTTTCCCTCAATTTAAAAAACACCTGATTCATAACTGACAGAACATCTGATAGGACTGCGGTATTTAGAAAGTACCTTTATAATACAAGCGCTGAGGCATCACGAGAAGTATAAGTTCATTAGGAATCAATAATGTCTATAGATTTTTATTGACCAATCATGAAATGGTACATTTTTAAAGTAATTTTCCCTAAAAATAAAAAGCAGTTTCTAACCATATCTAGAGCTCGGCCTCATGTTTGTGTCTGGAACCTTCCTCCCAGTCCGTCACTTCCTCCCATGTGAAAAACAGAGCAACAAAGGCAGCACTATAACATGAGACTGTAGCCGAGGTCAGCGAATTAATACAAATACTGTTCACTTATTGTTTCTTAACACGTTATTGTTTACTATTATTCCATTCTTAATAAACATAACCCAACACGTTTCGCTACTTTTAAAAAAAACTGATGCTTCTTCGGGGCTCTGTAGTGATTAAATCGGTAGTTCAGTTTGGGCTAGAGAATTAACGCAATGCAGTATGGTGTGAATTCCTGACTGAAGGAAAAGACACAGATTCAATCTAAGAGAATGCCAATGTACTTCTGGTTTCAGAAAGGCTCACAGTTAATGGCAGGAGTTATCCATCGTGATATTGAATTCAGTAAAATCGGTCATCAGCAATTATTCAGCAATACCCGTGGCTTTTCCTTAGTAGGGATTTCATACCGAACTGGAAAGCATTTATTCGCTAAGTCTGAACTGACCCAGCCATTCATGGACTACCGAGCCTTGATGACTCAACAGTTCATTTAAAAAAAGCTGCAAAGCATGTGTTGGCTTAAGTTCATTAACAATCGGCTTATGATCAAATAACATTTAAAAACAACAGAAAAACAAAGTTGTATTAATTCACTGACCTAAGGTCCAGTCTATTTTTTTTAAACATTTTAGTAGAGGTTGGAAGAAGCTCTACAAACAACCGAGGTCTAGAGGTTGCTCTCAGAAGAGTTACCTTCCATTTCTTAAATGCAGGACTGTAAGGAAGAGTTCAGTATACTTCTACATTAGTTTTTGTTTTTACCACCTCCACAAACAGAAAAGATGCAGAACTAGCCCTTAGACACAGAATACCCCTGCATCCTCTAGTGTGACACCCACACTGCCAGCATATGCCTCCTTGCAGGCATTACTAGACTTCGTGCCCTTAGCCACAGCCTACCCCCGCCTCGACTAGTGTGACACCCACACGGTGAGCTCAAGCTTCCTTGCAGGCATTACCAGATGTCATGCCCTTAGCCACAGCCTACCCCAGCCTCGACCAGTGTGACACCCACACGGTGAGCTCATGCCTCCTTGTAGGCATTACCAGCCCCGTGTCATTAACCAAAGCCATCCCTCACCCTCCCTCCCTTCATGTATTACCAGACTTCCTATACTTAGCCACTTTCTATCCCTCCTTCCTCTAGTGTGACACCCATTCTGACCTGACAAGTCAAGCTTCCTTGCTTGCATTACCCACCCTCCTGTCATCAACGAAAGCCTTCCCCATCTCTGTTCCTGCATCCACTACCAGACTTCATGCCCTTAGACACAGCCTACCCCCGCCTCCTCTACTGCGACACCCGCACTGAAAGCTCAAGCCTCCTTGAATGCATTACCAGCCTTCTATCGTTAGCCAGTCTTCCCACCTTCTCACCCTGCATGCATTACCAAACTTCCTGCAATTAGCAACAACTTGCCACAGTCTCCTCTAGTTTGATACCCACACCTCCAGCTCAAGCCTCCTTGCAGGCATCACCAGCCTCCCTGTCATTAACCAAAGCCACCCCCCCTCCCTCCCTGCATGCCCTGAGCAACGACCTGCCTCAGTCTCCTCTGGTGTGACACTCACAATGCCAGCTCAAGACTCCTTGAAGGCATTTAGTAGACTTTTTGCCAATTTCTGGTCGTTTGATGACAGTGGGTAGCCGCACTGTCCACACAAGCATCCCTCACTCCTCTTCTCCAAGTGACTGTGGCTCATTTCAACAACACCTCTCCCTCATGCCACACTCCCTCTTTGCGCAGAATCAGCTTTTCCACAGTCCTTTCATGTTACTCTCATTGCTGGCCACAGCTTAGATTCACTATCTACAAAGATAATGTCTGTATTGTATTGTATTGTATATATATTTATAAAGCGCAAAAAAACTGCGACCCTACGGGTCTGCTTCCTACCTGCTCACAGCTCACAAGCATTAAGGCCCTCCTCCACCCTTCCCAAGCCCTTCAGCCAGGGCCACTGGATTTGCACGGTTGTGTGTCCACTGTGATTTTTGAATTAAAATAAATTTGCCGCATTTGCCACATAATCTATAATCTACCACATAATCTGAAGATTTTAACAAAAAAATTGTTTCTAGCTCAATCTGTTCAAAAGGTAATAAAAATGGAGCAACACGTGTTGCTGCGCAGTGGAAAGCCTTTTGCAAAGCTGGACTGATCACTTTTCTGATGCCTATTGCTAGACTTGGGTGTTAAACTGGTACTGATGAGTTGCAACTCATACCCAGACAGTGGTACCAAGTTTAACAAGCATTGGCATAGCCAATAGGTCTCGCCTTTGGGACCTTATAAGTGTTTAGCCATGCAACAGTTGATGCTGTTGTACCAATGATATTGTGCTGCATAACTAAATACTTATAAGTTCCCAAAGGCGAGACCTATTGGCTATGCCAATGCTTGTTCCACATGCAGCCAGGATGCTGGGAGCTAAATGCCTTTTTTGTCTCAACCGTTTGAGTCCGCAAAGAGGGTGACATCAGGAATGATCGAAAACTGATCCTAAAGAAGATAACGTTTTCTTGGAAAAGGTTTGCAGGCTGGGTTAGTCAACAGAAGTCTATGGGCGATATTGCTTCATTGTAACATAAAGATGAGTACCGAAAAGGCAATACGCTCAAAATGAAAGTAATGCCCATCAGATGATGGTGTCACCTCCAAATGATGGGCAGTAGAATGGCAATGACATATGCCTGTTACATTGCTTGGACTTCGGTGCAAATCGCACGTCTTTAAGCGGCGGCTAATGCGCGGCGACTTCCATTCCAGACGGAAAGCTAGACTCCCTCACCTGCTGAGCCAGAAGCTGGCAGCGCAGCTTCTGCCGCTCGCGGATCTCCTGCAGGCGCTGGTTCATGATTTCAGTGTCTTCTTGCTTGCCGCTAAGTTCCAAACAGGAGGCGGCGCTCACGTCGCGCGTGGCGATATTACGTTACAGAGTCCCGGTGCGCACACTACGGACAGCCTGCCGGACACACTCATGGAGGTGACAGAACTAGAGAAGGGCTTAAGTGGTAGATATGGTGGAATCTGGCAGCCATCTTTAATGAGCATCACTATATAGATAGCATCGCAAGCTGCCGTTGATGTGGGGAAAAGGAGATCAAAAACTAGCGTTTTGCAGGTTTCTGCTCCTTGTATTTAAAAGAAACGATATGTCCTAGGGTTCTATAGGAAGATGTTGAACCGAAAAAATGTAGCACAGTTGCGAAATAGTCATACGTTCTGCATATGTGATGGAGTATAAAACCAAATTTTAATTATTTATGTTTTCCCAGTACTTTCACATCCATTGGTGTAGTTCGTAGACGTACTGCTAGATGTCTGTGTACACGAAAGTGGTGACTAAATTGCCTTATTTAGAGAATTTCTTCTGTGTTAAGCTCGTCTACCATTACAAAATACAGAGACTTCCCAGTCTCACTCATTGCGAGTGTTGATAACTTGTATGTTATGTTAAATTACGTTATGTGTACTTGTAAAGGACACAACTTGCCTGAGTGGGTATCCTGACGCTAATAAACAAGCAATGCTCACGGGAAGCTTCTGGGGTCGAGCGGTGGCTGCACGCGCCCTGACGGATTCCTCAGGACTGCCGCTGGGCCCTTCAGCCTGTCTGGGAAAGCAAAAGCACGGTGCCATGCACGCGTAGGGACAAAAAAATGCGCATAAGTGTACACAAAGATGGCGTCGGGCTGTCCACATGCGCATGCATTTTTTTGTCCCTACGCGTGCATGTTTAGCTTTGCCGATGGCAAGAGCAGCCATCTTTGTCCATTTGGACGCGTGTGCATTCAGCTTTGGCTGATTCGATTACAAAAGGTGCTCTCCATGACGAGGGCAGCGCATGCGCTGCTTTCGCCAGGTGAGACCTAAAAATTACGAAATATTGAAGTAATACTATTACAAAATGTGCTGCTACAAAATGTGCTGCACCGTGTTGCATAGTTTGCATTTCCTTGCTGCATAATTTACTCAATCCTGCCACATAATTTGGCGCTCTCCTGACACATAATTCCAGTGGCTCTGGCTTTTCCTCACTGCGGGGTTCCTCACTAGCCATGCAGGGGATACTCTGGTCATCCACTCCTTGTCTTCTCTGTATTCATTCCCTCTAATGCCGAGGAGTTGGCTCTTTGCTCGTTGGGTTCTTTGCCTCTGTTTGTGGCAATAAATTTACTGTGTGTTGTGATTTTACCCTGTGCATGAGAGGGAACAGTACTAGTGCTTATAGGATCATCTCATTGGATAACCCTGCCTATAACATGTAAAATACCTCCTCCTTTAGCTGTCCTCCCGCGGTTCTGCACAGCTATATGATCAGTGGTGTAGCTAGACATATTGCCTCGTGGAGGGGTCTCTGACTTTTTCGCCCGGGTGCAGGTAAGAGGGGGGTGGCGCAGGTCGGCAAATTACTTGTTCTGTTATGGGAGGAGGATTGGGGGTTGTCGGTCAGCAAACTACTAGTTCTTGGGGGGGAGAGGATGTGGTAGTGAACAGACGACTTGCTCACCTCTGCTGCCCCAACAAAGAGTGTGGAAGCAAACTGCACACACAGGCCTTGCAGTGGCAGACCTGAGACATGTTTGAAATTCTATTTGTGTGGGTGGCACAATCAATGCTGCAGGCCCACTAGTAACATTTTGGTTAAAGGCCCTGGGTACACGGTATATCACTTTACAAGGGACATGCAAGTAAACTAAATATGCCAATTGTGTATGCACCAATGTTGCCAGGTTGAGGAAAGAAGTACATGCACTTTAGCACTGGTCAGCAGTGGTAAAGTGCTCAGAGTCATTAAGCCAACCAAAAGAATAAGCAAAAAGAGGAGGTAAGGAGGCAAAAAGTTTGGGGGAAGACCACCCTAAAGATGACAAGTCAAACAAACTGTCTGCTTTCACCAACATATTTCATTAAAATCAATCCTTCCCTGCCTTATTATTTTGCTCACTATGCACTCTATGTTCTAGAACTAATTTTGTACTGACTGGTTTGCTACACCTCAATGTAAGCTCACCGCTTCATTAAAATTAACATGCGCACACTAAGTATAATCCAATGTGCACTGATTGCATTACCAAATCTCATTGTACGCTCATTATCTCACTATACCTCCATGTTCACGCATTGAAATAGTATACCTCAATGTGCACTCACTGTACTGCTATAACACATGCTCTCTGTGCCTTATAACTCAATGGGGACTCACTGACTGGCTATTTCTGAAAGTGTGTTGACTGCCTTACTACAACTCGTTGCAGTCGGCTTCACTATATTATCATTTGCACTCACTGCATACTAAATCTCTGTGTACAGTTTAGCAATTGCACTTCAATGTGCACTCAAGATGCACTCCCTTCCCTAAAAGGCTATCAACTTGCACTGAGTCAGTACCTCAGTGTGCAATTCCTGCCTCAAAAATCTTACCTGTGCACCCACTGCCTTACTACAAATCATTATGCAATCACCAATGTCTACTTACTGCCTTAATATATATCAATGTACACTCTTTGTCTTACTATATGTCAACGTGCACTTACCACCTTTCAACTCAATGTGTCACTATGAAATGAAATGAGATGAAAGGACATTTGTAAAGCGCATGGCTACCATAAGGCCTCCCAGCGCTAGGCGAACACTCATAATCCAATGGGGCATCAGGGTTCAGGGAAAAGGAGGGTTTTGAGTTGTTTCTGGAAGGCGAGATGAGCAGTCTCTTTCTGGAGGTGGAGGGGCAGAGCGTTCCAAAGCCTGCCGGCATTAAGAGAGAATGCTTCACTGTGCAACAGCATGCACACACTCTCTCACCGTGTGAACTTGCTGCCTTGCCATAACTCAGTGAGAAACCTCTGCTTTTTTGGGGGGATTTCTGTGCACTCACCACCTTACTTTGCCTCAATGTGTAAGCACCGCCATACTGTAACTTACTGCGCATTCACTGCCTCACTATAACTCAACATGCACTCGCTGGTCTGATTGTTCATCAGTGTGCACTCATTACGTCACTGTAACTCAACGTGCACTGTCTGATTGTTCCTCAGCGTGCACTCATCACGTCACTATAACTCAACGTGCACTCACTGTGATTGTTCCTCAGCGTGCTCTCATTACCTCACTATAACTCAACGTGCACTGTCTGATTGTTCCTCAGTTTGCACTCCCTAATCCTGTACTTCAATGGTACTCACCGCCTTATATAACTCAATTGGTACTTGCTCTGTGTAAGGCTGCCCGGGGGAGGGTTGCGCAGCGGCCCGCCCCTTAGAGGGCGGCCGCCTTAGTGCCACAGGAAGGCACAGGGGTGGGAGGGCGAGTCCCTGGGATACTCCAGGGGAGACCCCAGAGCAGAGGGCTGCTTCCGGCGGAGGCGGGCCTGAAGGGCGATGGGGTTCACCTCTCGGAGCTAGGCATGGAGTTATTTTTACTGGATCTAGGGGAAGCACTGGCAGCTGCGGGTTGCAAATAATAGGGGACTTTGGTGGGGGGCCCTGGTAGTGACGGGGGCCACTCCCATGGCTGTGGAGGAGTTACAGGGCAATCCAGGGGCTGCACATACCATGGGGTACTTCATGCAGCAGCATCATGGGGTGCTAAGCCAGGATACCCAGGGATGTTTAGCGTGTCCCCTGGAAGAACGACGGCGCCCCGTTAGCCGACAGGCGTTGTGGGTCTGAGCAACCGGGGGCTGCCATGTATGCTCCGCCCACCCATCACGGGGGGGCGTGGGGAGCAAGTGGACTGGTGGTCCACAGATGGGAGGGGGGGACCCTCCCAATGGTTGTTATACACCAGCTGGCGTCGCCATGGTGACTCTAGGCTTATCAGACGGGCAGGCGGCGCAGGGGCTGGCCTGCCCTGGGATCGCCCGTAAGATAACCCACCATGTTTGCATATCGGTTATGCTAATAAACCTGCAGCAATATTTCTCCACTCACAATACAGTGTCGTGTGTCTTATTTATGTACTGATGTGTTTTGGGACAACTGTTGCCGATATTGGCACTATGTGCTCTCACTGGTTTACTGTACCTCAGTGTGCATTCACTGCATTTTTATGCACGCTCACTGCCTTTTATAAAACGCTTCTTGCATCACGCCACCCCACCCCAGGAGCCTGGACCGACCCCCCCGCTGCACCCTGCACTACTTCAGACCTTCTCCTACTCCGTTTACCTCACCTCGCATTGCTCACTACCCCCGTTCAGTTGCCCTCTACCCTTTCCTGCCTGACGCCCGGGCCACGCCCTGATGCCCTGCTCCATTCTCCAGACCCAGTGCTGTTCCGGTCGAGGTCATGCCCTGTCCTGCCCCGCCCCTCCGATCCTGCCTGCACTGCTCTCTTCCGGTATGCTGCCCCTCGGGCCCCTGCCCCGCACCCCTTCATTGTCAGAATCCCATCATGCTTAACAGCCCCACTTCATCACCAGAACACCCGCTGTACGTACTTATGTGATAGCTCTATGTCCGTCTTACTCAGGCGTGCAAACATCCTTTCAATCTTCAAGAGCTAGAACGATTGGCATTGCCAATGCTTGTTTGTTGCCCATATACTGAAGCCCCGCCTTGTGCTCAGTCCATTAGGCCATCCATACAATTCGTCAATGCGCCCAGCCTTTTTCCACTGATGTACCTCGGGTTCAATGTGGACAGAAGGCCAGGCCAGCCCGGGATGCGTAGATGTGTTTAATGCACTCACCGCCCATACATCACTGACAGGGAACGCCTAGGCTGGGTGATGGGCGGCAGATGTGAACATGCGATGTAAAATTGCTTTCCTCATATAGATTATTGGATTTGCAGGGAGGGAGTTGGCGCGTGGCTCTCCACTGTAACAAATTACTATAATTAAAAAATGGCGCCTCTCCCTCCTGGATAATTTTGCTGCGTGGGCTCTTTGCTTTCTAGGAATGCACTCGGGGCTCTAGGCTTTTTTGCTAATAAGGTGATTGCATAAAGAAGTCCAGATGTTTTCTAATTGGCCGATGCGGAAAACAATATGCCACTTATAAACAAGTACCAGTAGTACAGAGAACATTATGCCCCTGTGGACCTTTTCAAAAATATATTTGTACATTTTTAGCTGTAAGCAAACTTGCCTCTTCTTCTAGCAAGGAAGCAGCTTACATGACCCTGCCACTACATGGTGCCATATGCTATGATTTCTCCTTAATATTTTTTTTAGAAACAGGTACTTTGGCAGCAGGGTAAAACAGAAGCAATTTCAAGAGGGCCCCCCATTGCTTTGGCCCCAGCCGTATAATAACTTGTGAAGCCTACTGTATAGGCAACGGAGTTCATGAGTACAGGGTCTGGGCCTAGGGAGCTGGCCTGTACCATTTAATCAGAAATTGGTTAGTGCCCACGTCAGTGAGCTACTGACTAAGAGGTGGCAAAATATGTCCCCTGTATATGCAATGTTACGACTCCCAAGTAACCCTTCTGTTGAGTGTGAAAACATAGAGTACAAGAACACATCGTTTGCAAAAAGAATGGTATCAAAAGATATATACTAAAATAATGAACTTTACATGAATATCTCCCTGCCCAAATGTCGACCTGCACCTGGTGCCGCACTGAAGAACTTACTATTCTTGAATCCATAGTAATGAAGGCCCCTGCAGGCCCCGGGTTCAAGTCTCCACAGGATTGCTCAGGATGTCGAGTGTCTGTTGCACTGATGTGCGCGAGCCCCAGCGCTGCGCAGGGGACGCTTTTGAGCCAGCACGCGGCTCCCTAAATGTGGGGGCACACAAACAGTAGAAACCAGTTGGCAAAACCAGAATTCCATGAAGAGTTGGAGGATAGCAACAAGCTGGAGGGCATTACTGGAAAGTACAGTCTGCAATGACATTTTACAAAATATGTTAAAAATTTGGGGTATATGAAGGCATCTTGTACATCACAGGGGGGAAGAGTGAATGGCTTCCAATCACATGCGGAAACTGGGATTAGAGCCCAGGTCTGCAGAGCTCCAGATCAAAGTCAGCAAATGTTTACATAGTAAAGGTTCCTGTCAAATCAGGAGTTTGGGCTAACGTTTCACCTGTTCCACTGCTCTGTCTCCAGGAATAGAAAAAGATAGAGGAGTGACTTGAAGAAACAAACTCTGTACACATATGTTCTAAATGTACATTTGAATTGTCGTGCTTGGATAGCTGTACGGAGAGATCGCTAAGCACACCCCCTACTTCCCTCTCTCCCCACCTCTGTCCCCTTAGAAAAACAGAAAAGCTGCCCTGCAGGGGATCATGGGTATTTCCACTGACAGCCCCTTACCAGCAGTAATATAGCATGGGGCAATGGGCCATAGCACAACAGAGAAACTGCCCCACCTAACCCCTGGTTTGGTAGTAGGAAGAAGCTACTAACGGAGGGGAAGTGGGTCCCTCACATCTTTAGGCCCTGGTGCTACTGCACCTGCTGCACAATCAACAGCTACACCCCTGCCTGCTATCACAACAGATATATTTGGCGAAACTGAGTCTTTGAGCTTTCAAGTAGCCAATGACGAAATCAGTGAGAGTGTAGTGAGGGCGGAAATGTGAGTTGGATCATGTGAAGGTTTCTCTGCAGTGGCCCTTAAAGATGCTTTTTGATCCCCGGCCTCCTGGGGTGCTGAAGGCTGAAGAGTGTAGGTTTGGCCAACCACTTCAGAGGTCTGGGGGTCACACATCTGTACTTCTACTGTTCCATGGGCATAGTGAAGCCCACCGCAGACCCAGCCGCAACCGACTCAGCGTCCTCGTATTACCTAGAAACCCCAGAATAACATTTTGGGTCGTGATGGTTTAAAAGCACCTGCTGTTGAATTCCTTGTGTGTCCATCAGTTTTCAGGCAACAATAAAAATGTCAAGATAACGCTGGTGAATAGTGTTCCTGCTGGAGAGAGATTAGAGTTTTGTCCAGTGGGAATTTTGACTCATTATAAGGTAGCGCAGAGGGTTGAAATACCTGCTGCGAATAATGTGCACCAGGCAGATTATAGAACTGTATTTTATGTGGATGGCTCAGTGGGTTACTGATTTTGTCACAGAATTCCTTTTGTCCTTTTGCTACGTACAGTTCATAAGTTATAGTCCTAACACAGTGACCTATGACCTGTCATCAAAGAGCTGCATTCAGATGGCATGGTATAGGTTAGAGCGTTTTGTTCTTTTCCCAAGTCTTTCATTACACTAATATTGCTAAAAAAGAGTTCATTTTTTGAAAGATTTTATTTTATTGCATTTTAAGATACAGAATTGCAAATTCTGTACAATCAACTTTTTGCAGGAAGGTAGCCATCCCTCCACATGTGCGATACAACAGCAGGAATACCACACAAGTGAATCAACAGGCACAAGAAAATCACTTAAGTAAGCTACGTCCAAGCCTCTTCTCCCTGGACACACGTCCCATCTCCCACGGATAAAAAGTGGTGTCTTCAAGCGTCAGAGTCCAGTGGGTGCTCACTGTGCTCCCCAGTTTCTTCAAACCCCGCAAGGAGTAGGCCCCAAGTTTACAAATCGTCTGCTGCTTGTACCCCTTCTACACTGACGAGGGCGTGTCTCTTCTGCTACCGCCCATTCTTTGACAGTCTTCATCCAGCCCTGTTCCCTTGGACCTAAGAGACCCGTCCACGAAACGGCAACCTGTCTTTTTGCCAGTAAGAGAGTTCATTTAGGTAGAATGACATTCTTATTGGTAAAGCCAACCCCAACCACTGATGTACCTCTGCAATCCTGAGTCTGTGATTCTCCAGACCAAACACTCTTAAAATAACTGCCTTCTAGCATGGTTGACGTGATTCCTACACCTTGTAATCCTCATTGTTTTATGCAACATTCCATATGCACTGATTTACACACGTATGATTCACTTTCTCTGTATAATGTGTGTGTGATGCGAAGTGCTCTGCACCCTACACTGGTAGGAGTAAGGCTACAAAACAAATGAAATGAGTGTGAGAGAAGGGCTTTGGAGAGATGAGGGGCACTGTAGAGAGGGAAAACGACGAGAAGAAGGTCATTGGGGGGGAGGTGCCAAAAAAGATTCTTGCACCGGGCACCATCAATCAATCAATTAATCAATCAGCACATTTGTAAAGCGCACTACTCACCCTTGAGGGTCTCAAGGCGCTGGGGGAGGGAGGAGGTGCTGCTACTGCTCGAACAGCCAGCTCCAAAGACGGCCCTGAATGTGATGCCCCTGTTTGGGAAGAGTGATGCCCGGGGGTGTCAACAGGGAGGGGCCAACTGGAGCACGTGCCACAGCTGTATGTCTCTAGCATATAATCTACTTTTTCTCCCTCCCACAAATAGACGCTTGCCACCTTACGTTTTCTTTGTTGCTTTTTGCTGCACTTGCTCATTCAATAACACCAGGATTTTTTGCAACCCTATACGATTAGTGGGCTGATACTCCTGGCCAGCACTTACCGTCAGAAGATGGTTCCTGCACCACGGTGGAAGAGCAGACTGGAGGAACTGAGCGCATGTTCCTTCTGAAACATGGAGGCACTCTTAAGACCAGGGTACTGACAGAAAGGGAAAGTTAGAACTGTCTCTAGCACTACCACTGCAAACATTTATACCGCCCTCAGTGAAGTGACATTTTGACATCTCCACCCTCCCCTCATGGAGGCAACATCCCTATAAAGAGAAGGTGCAAGGGGACAGAGAAGGTGCAAGGGGACAGAGAAAGTTCGAGGGGACAGAGAAGGTGCAAGAGGACAGAGAAGGTGCAAGGGGACAGAGAAAGTTCGAGGGGACAGAGAAGGTGCAAGGGGACAGAGAAAGTTCGAGGGGACAGAGAAGGTGCAAGGGGACAGAGAAGGTGCAAGTGGACAGATAAAGTTCGATGGGACAGAGAAGGGGCAAGGGGACAGAGAAGGTCCAAGGGGACAGAGAAAGTTCGAGGGGACAGAGAAGGTGCAAGGGGACAGAGAAAGTTCGAGGGGACAGAGAAGGTGCAAGGGGACAGAGAATGTACAAGGGGACAGAGAAAGTTCGAGGGGACAGAGAAGGTGCAAGGGGACAGAGAAGGTGCACGGGGACAGAGAAGTTGCAAGCGGACAGAGAAGGTGCAAGGGGCAGAGAAGGTGGACAGAGAAGGTGGAAAGAGACAGAGAAGGTGCATGGGGCAGAGAAGGTGCAAGGGGACAGGAAGGTGCATGGGGCAGAGAAGGTGCAAGGGAACAGAGAAGGGACAAGAGTTTAGAGAAGGTGCATGGGACAGAGAAGGTGCATGGGGACAAAGAAGGTGCATGGGGAGCAGAGAAGGTGCATGGGGACAGAGAAGGTGCAAGGGGTCAGAGGAGATGCATGGGACAGAGAAGGTGCAAGGGGACAGAGAAAGTTCGAGGGGACAGAGAAGATGCACGGGGACAGAGAAGATGCCTGGGGACAGAGAAGGTGCTTGAGCACAGAGAAGGTGCAAGGGGCCAGGGAAGGTGGACAGAGAAGGTGCAAAGGGACAGAGAAGGTGCATGGGGACAGAGACGGTGCATGGTGCAAGTTATAAAGTCTTGGGTGCAAGAGAGAAACATGAATTCTGCAGTGTGGGCACATGCATGGTACAGAGCGGGAAGCATGAGGATGCAAGGGAGTAGAGTCTGCAGAATGTATGCAGGTAGGATGTAAAGGAGAGTTTGTGGCATGCAAGGAAAGCATGTGGGTACAGGTTGGTACAGTCTGCAGAATGTATGCTGGGAGGGTGTAAGGGAGACTTTGTGGCATGCAAAGGAAGCATGAGGGTACAGGTTGGTACAGTGTGCAGAATGTATGCAGGGAGGGTGTAAGGGAGAGTTTGTGGCATGGAAGGGAAGCATGAGGGTACAGGGTGGTACAGTGTGCAGAATGTATGCAGGGAGGGTGTAAGGGAGAGTTTGTGGCATGGAAGGGAAGCATGAGGGTACAGGGTGGTACAGTCTGCAGAATGTATGCTGGGAGGGTGTAAGGGAGACTTTGTGGCATGCAAAGGAAGCATGAGGGTACAGGTTGGTACAGTGTGCAGAATGTATGCAGGGAGGGTGTAAGGGAGAGTTTGTGGCATGGAAGGGAAGCATGAGGGTACAGGGTGGTACAGTGTGCAGAATGTATGCAGGGAGGGTGTAAGGGAGACTTTGTGGCATGCAAAGGAAGCATGAGGGTACAGGTTGGTACAGTGTGCAGAATGTATGCAGGGAGGGTGTAAGGGAGAGTTTGTGGCATGCAAGGGAAGCATGAGGGTACAGGGTGGTACAGTGTGCAGAATGTATGCAGGGAGGGTGTAAGGGAGAGTTTGTGGCATGCAAGGGAAGCATGTGGTTGCAAGTAGGTAGGGTACAGGGCGCAAAGGCAAGATTGGAAGGTGCAAAGCAGAGAGTACAGAGTGCCTGGGGAGTGTGCAAGGGGAAAGAAGAAGAGCGTGCATGGTGTAAGAGGACAGCTGACAAGGTGGAGCACATAGTGCATTTGGGAGTGCATGCAGTGCAAGAGAGAGGACATGAGACTGTTAGAATATAGGATGCTAGGAAAGTGTGGAGCATAGAGGGCTCAAAGCTGGAGAGACAAAGGTTCAAACCAGGAGCACCGAATGCGCGACAAGATGTAAAGGTGATTGCAAGATGCTGGGGGAAGCACGCTGAGTGGAATGGAGTACACGCAGGGTGCATTGGGTGAACACTCGGTGAAATGTGAGTGCATGAATTACAAGTGGGAGTACAGAGTGTAAGGGAGAAATATGCAGAACATTCAAGATACAA
Organism: Triturus cristatus; assembly: GCF_964204655.1. Classification (NCBI taxonomy): domain Eukaryota; kingdom Metazoa; phylum Chordata; class Amphibia; order Caudata; family Salamandridae; genus Triturus; species Triturus cristatus. The sequence continues at coordinate 136,143,569 of NC_140591.1, read as the reverse complement.
GGAGAGGAGTGCAGGGTAGAGGTGCACAGTTCAAGGGAATCAGCAGATTGCAATAGGCATGAATGATGCGGGATGCATGAAGGGTGAAGGCAGGTGCACACAGGTTCACAGAGGACAAGCATAGGAGAAAATAATAGGGTCTCTGGACAGCACCTTCTGCTCACTCATCAAGGTGAGCAGTTATGGCCTTCATAAGTTTCCTGAACCTTTACATTTGGTTTGGCAAATTCAGCCAATTCCATACACTGTCTATTGCCCAGTACTATGAAAGAAGTTAATGCAGCCAACTATATCTCGTTTCACTTGTTTTAGGGTGAGAAAATCTCACTTACCATTGGTTTACGTTATAATGTCAACCGATGGACTGCGCAGCAGGCCCTGCTGTAGTAGGCATAGGCGATCCTACCAACTGTGGTACCGTAGACTCACTGTGGCCCACACTCTGGTTCTCCTCTTCACTTTGGACACCACTTTGGTCTTCAGCTGGGGGAGAGAACAAACTCTGCCTCCCCACTCCAGCATCTGCTGCTGGTGTGCTTGTAAGGCAGGCCACCTCTTATAAATGGAGCTTGCTGTTCCCTCTCCTGCCCCCTCCCGACTCCACCCCACCCCACAACTTCATATATAGTCTCACGTTTGCATCTTCATGTAGAAAACAATTCTCAGGTTTTTAGATTTTCTACAGATTTTTAATTTCCTTTCCCTTTCTTTACAATCTGGGTTTGCACCCTGGCGCTTTAAAGACCTCCTCTTTCTTTCCGTTCCTAATTACCTTCACTAGCCCATCACTGCACACTAACTTCAGTGGGTGTCTTTGTTTGTCTGCAGCCTGCCTACATCAGGTCATCGCTCTACTCTATTCTTTGTCTGCACTGGACATTCTCTTGCATGGCTCGTTCATGTTTTCTATTTTACTTGGGCCCTGATTCACAAAACCATTTTCAGCCACAAACACGCGTTTGATGCCCAAATTGGCACCATTTACACTTGTCAGGAATTTTCGGGATTCCTGATATGCAGAAAGGTTTTTCACTTCCTCAGGTTATTTAATCCAGTACTGCAGCAACATCTGCAGAATTACACCCCACAAGCGAGTGGGGATTGGGAAAATCAATCTTGAAAGTTTGTGACCATAAACCTGTAAATTGCCTGGCATTCACAAACTCCATTTCAAAGCTTACCCGCCTTGCAAATGGTAGGAGCTTTCCTCCAGCAAAGGCTTGCACTAACTCACCTCCCGGGGTGGGAGGAGCAAGGGATCACCTCCAAACACGAGGGTGGTGTAGGGAATGAGTATTTCCATGGGTAAAATGCTTTGCCTATGGATAAAAAATGAAAACAATGAGAATAGGTTGTGTAATACAACAACGCATGCCTAAACCACGCATTCCTTAGCAACGCGTTCAGAACAATGAATGCGTCTTGAACAGGCATTCCTTCACCACGCAAGTCTTTACAACAACTTGCATTAGGAATAGTGCTGGACTTTGGAACAGTATAATTTACTATTCCAACTCCAGTCTGCGCAACCGTAGGGAATGCCTTGGACTTTAAAGTTCAGCGCTGCATTACCTAGCATGCATGGTAAAGAAATGCGTGGTTAAGATGGATTGCTGTTCAGACAACATTGCGAAGGCAATGCATGGTTCTGCCATCGTAATTGCTATTTCCCATGAAAATGTACATTTGCTCAGCAGGCTGCCTTTACCCATTGCGTGGTTGCGCACAATGAAAATTACACTATGGGGATAATGGGATCCCAAGGGATACGTCACATGGCATTCCCTGGAAATCTTGCACCTGCTCAGCTTTCCAGGTGCACTACTCGGACTGTTTGTGAACTCCTAAAGGTAGTGAATCGGCGTCTGTTTGTAGGAGTAGTATCAAGGCCCTCACTACGAGTTAAGCATTCAATTCCGAACTCTGTGGAAACGTGCTTGCACAGGGTATGGAATGACAATTATCGCACCCTAGTAGTTTTCCCCTGATAGCTTCCAACAGGTCAAAGCTGCTGAAATGTAGAGGGGAAAAAGGCCTGGAAAAAGGCAAAACATGCCAAATTCGATATGTTAAATATTGATTCTGCATGTTATGCCTCATTTGTTGTTGAAAACTTGGAATAGGAAGTATTTTAAGCTCTGCTTAACATTGGCCCGGATTTCCTGAAAAAACGCTTTGTTTGGTATCTCCCATCCAGACACCTAAGATTGTCCAACGCAAAACGGTAGGTTGTCCCTAGGATTAAAAGAAATCAGTGGGGTGGTAAAAGCTTCACTGCAAGAACATACAAGCTCTGGAACTCTCTCCCCATTTAACTTAGAGACAGCCCAAGCGGCAGATTTTCAAAGCTTTTGGTCTGGTTTAAAGTCACAAAAGTGACGCTAACCTGCACAAATTTTTGTTGTTGCTATTTTTCTTCCAGCGCATAACTTGTTTTGCGCTGTAAAGCACTCTTTAAGTAGCGCAAAGCACTGCTTTGCATTACTTTGCGCTGAGGGAGCTTTACATGGGTGCTACATGGGCGTTCCCATGCAACCACCTATGTCTTTTGATGCAAAACCATATTTACAAATATTTGTAAACATGGTTTTGCACCAAAAGGTAATGCCCCTTCAAAGAGGCACTAGCAGGAGAAATGCTTTCATTTCTCCGTGCTTCTCCAACTTTCCATGCATGCTGCACTGTGCAGCACGTATGCAAAGTGGGAAAAGCTTTGCATCGTGCCTTGCATAGTATTTTGTACAAGAAGGAACCCCTTCCTGTAACAAAAACTATGCTACACTCATGCACACACCCTAGCGCTGTGGCGCTAAGCTGTGTGCATGGCGCACGGCAGCTGAAATCAGCGCCGGCGCAAGGGAAAGGGGAGGAGATAGCTATATCTCTGAAGATATGGCGCTCTCCTGCTCCCTCCCTGTCGCGCAACGCGGCGCTGCCTCGTGGGGGGCTCCGCTGCATTGCGCAACAAGATTGATAAATCTCACCCCCAAATCTCCTATCCTTCAGGAAGTCATTAAAAACGTGGCTCTTTAATAAGTAGCTAGTGGTCACATAAGACAAATATTAGACCTGTGCCGGAAGCAGCACCAAGACCCCCCAGGTCATGCGAGCACAATATAACATTTCAAATCAAATAAAGTATGCACACACACGGTAAATACCTCAGTCTGTGATAATGGTATTTAGCATGTTTGGTAAACTCCCTACCCTATTCCAAACTACTTGCAATAAGGGCCTATGAGTGCAGATTCGCCCTTGGTCTTTACCAAATCCTTACTACTTTATTTTTTTTTATTTTACGGAGTTTTATATAGCACAAACTTGACCCGAATTGGGTATCAGAGGACTTTACATAGCACCAGTTGCGTTACATGGTTTTCGTTAGGCGCGGGGAGATTAAGTGATTTGCCCAGAATCACCGGATGTTCGGTGTCATTGCCGAGATTCGCTTCCAGTTCCCCAGATTCGATGTCGACCGCCCTAGCCGTTAGGCCAACTCCTCTCCCACAAGGCTGTGATCTTCAGTTTCCTTTCTCACTTTGCATCAATGCTCTTTCTTCTGTTTTTATCTCATCCGTCAGATCCACTGTTCCCCTGGGTCAGCAGCGGCCCAGGCTGTGCCTGCCACAGACCAGCCAGTCTATTTAAAGAAGCACCCTGCTCCAGCAGTCCTGTTCACCCAAAAAAATCATCACTGCTCAGAAAGGTTTCAGTTTCTCCAAAGTCAACCCCTAAAGCTGAGGTTTGTTTCAGAGAAATACAAAATAAAAATTAAAGGCTTTGCTACTCTGATAGTTTTTTCCTGTGTGTGGCGGCTGTATGTCATTTTTCCACCCCCGGGTTCACCACGCTTCAAGACGGGGCAAATATGCCTTGGAAGGGCAGCCCTATATAGGGTGGTCCTTCCACCTCAAAAAGGTGCGCCTCAGGTTCAAGATTTCTGTAGCGTCGCGCTCTAGTCTTCACGCACCACATGATGACGTAGAGCACGGTGGCCATTTTGGGTGCCGACCGTGAGCGCGGAGTTCGCGATCTAAGCTGACGTCCCCCGGCGCTCTCCCTAATTGTGTATTGCAATAAATGCAATTAAACCTATACTTACCTACAAATGATACTGGTGTGAGCTGTTATTTGAACCTGTGACCCCAACACTACAAATGGCGACGAGGGCCTGGGATCTGACAAGAAAAATGGCCTAGAAAGTAAGAACCGTGTGCAACACGTGGCCAGGTGCCCTAGAAGTACAGCGAACGACCAGCTACAGGTACACAACAAGGGAGAGCGCGGCAGCGGGGACGCAAGGCGCTGTATGCTGCCAACCACGCTAATTCACACATCGCAAGTGGCACTGGCGTCTAAGCCCACCGTAGCAACAGAGTCTGCCCACGGGGTAAGGAGAGCAGGCGACGGTGACTACATCCAGCCCCCGAAGCACGCTAGATGCAGAAAGTAGAAAGCGCGGCGGACACTCTACGGCCCACCAAGGCGGTGAGTAGAAGGGCCCAGAAAACAAGCGCCAAGACGCAGAAACAAAGATCCCCACATCACACACGAGAGGAGCAGAGCGTGAGGCCCTGGCGGAGCAGGCAGAGCACAGCAGAGGGGGAGGAGCGGCGTCGCAACAGAGCCCCCCACGCCGGCACAGACAAAGCGCGCCAGGCAGTCTGAGGGGAGAAGAGGAGTCACCTGGGAGGAGAGCAGAAATGTGCGCCCAAACGTCCTCGCTCACAACACCGATCCCCTTCTTACCCAAACCGGGAGATCCCTCGATGAAATGAGAGGACTGGAGGGAACACTTTATGAACTATCTAGAAGCCCTAGAAGACGAGAACGGTGAAGCATTTCCCAGCAAAAGGAGGAAGAGAATATTGCCTCATAACCTGGGACCGGAAGGCATCAGAGTATTCCAGAACATAGTTCCCACTCCAAGGCAGGCAGCGGACGACGACGTATTCCAGCACGCGATAGATGACTTGAATAAACACTACAGACCAGCGGTGTGCACGTCCATAGACAGATACAACTTCCAACAATTTAAACCAGCAGCGGGAGAGTCCATAGATGAATACGTAGCAGCGTTTAAGAAGTTAGCAGTCACGTGTAAGTTCGAGACATTACATGATGAATTCATCAAGGATCAAATAGTCATGCACACCACTAACTCGACGATACAGAACAAGCTATGGGTAATGGAGAGGCGACCCTGAAGGAAGTTATAGCCATGGTAAAAAAGGCAGAGCTATCGAAAAGATGTGCGGAAGCGGTGAAAAAAGAGACGGCACCTAGGCCCATGGTGAACAAGGTCACGGAAGCAGAACCACCAGAGAGAGGCAAGGGAGCAACAGGGGACATGAGGACACAGACCAAATGGTCGTCCAGATCAGCACCGGCGAAGAAACCGGGCAACGAAAGCAAGAACACGTGCTACAGGTGCGGCGGTATGTCTCACCCAGCGTATGATAAGCGGTGCCCAGCCTTCAAAGCCAAATGCATGTTTTGCGGGATAGTCGGACATTATGAAAAAGTATGTCGCCACAAGCTTAAAAGGATAGCAGTCAAGTACGTCGCACAAGAGGCAGAAGAGGAAGGAGAAAATGAAGAAGATAAAGACAGTGTGCTGTGCATAGACGAACACATACTAGGGATCAACTGCAACCGCTCCAAGAAACCCCAATGCGACCTAGTGATAGGAGGTATACCGATACAGATGGTAGCGGACTCCGGATCCCCCTACACCATAATACAATGAAACATGTGGGACGAACACTTCTGGGACCACCTGGGGCACCACCTGGAACCTCCAGACATTCGCCCAGTCACATTCACAGGAGACCCCATTCCCATGGTAGGATACCGCAGTCTGAACTTCGAATTCAAGGAACGAAGTGCTAGGTGCAAACTATACGTGGCAGAGAAAGGGCCTTCGGTCCTAGGATGGATCGACCAAAGAGACCTGGGAATACAGTTGAATCCAGGGGGCACCACACAAGTCCTGATGACCAGTGATGACCAACGGCCAGACATAGGAAAATTAAAAGAAGAGTTTCCCACCGTGTTCGGAGGCAAGGTTGGCAAATTAACGAAATTCACGCACAAGATCGATCTCAAGGCAGACGTGAAACCGGTGAGCCACAAAGTGAGAAACATCCCACTGGCGATCAGAGAACAGGTACAACAAGAATTGCACAGACTAGAAGAAAACGGAATCATAGAACCGATAACAAGTGCTGAGTGGTTGGCACCGTTGGTGGTAGCGATGAAACCCAACAGCAAAATACGCCTGTGTGTGGACCTGAGGGAGTTGAACAAAAACATAATAGTAGAAAAGTTCCCTCGACCAAGGATAGACGAGATGCTGGTGAAAACCAAGGGTGTGAAATGGTTCTCGACCATCGATCTCACCTCAGCCTACCACCAGATAGCACTGCACCATACCTGCCCGAAGTTGACATCCTTCATAACCCTCTTCAGGTGCTACCAGTTTTGCAGGATGCCGTTTGGACTGGCCTCGGCAGCAGCCGCGTTTCAGAAACTTATGCACAAGTTGTTTCAAGAAGTAGAAGGAGTGCAGTACTTTCAAGACGACATCCTGGTAATGGGAATGAATAAAGCAGACCACAATGCCAAATTGTCTAAAGTCCTGCAAGTCTTGGAACGCAACGGACTCACGGCAGAATGGGACAAGTGCTGGTTTAGTATGACTTCGGTCACATACTTAGGGCATGTAATCAGCGACCAAGGCATTACACCCAAACAGTCCAACGTCAAAGCGATATGTGAAGCGCCACCCCCGAGGACCGAGGAGCAAGTCAGGTCATTCCTGGGCATGGCCGAGTTTTTCAGCAAATTCGTACAGCACTTCGCCACCAAGACACACCACTTGCGACAACTCCTAGGGGACAAGACAAACTTCGAATGCACGAGGGAAACACAAGAAGAGTTCCAAAGGATTAAAACGGACATCAGCACCGTGGTACCTCTGCGTGGATATGACCGGCAAGCCAGATCCGTACTGACGACGGACGCAAGCGAGAGGGGCCTAGGAGCGGTCCTAATGCAGGAAGCAAAGGAAGGGGAACTGGCCACCCTCAGCTTCGCATCCAGATCACTGTCACTCACGGAACAGAAGTACAGCGTGATAGAAAAGGAAATGTTGGCGGTAGTCTGGGCCATGGAAGAGTTCCGCCAGTTCCTATGGGGCACAAGATTCAGGCTGAGAACAGACCATAAGCCTCTGGTCAAAGTCCTCATGTCATTGGGACATGTGAATGCGACCCCCCGCATCGCGAAGATGACCTTGAAATTGCTAGACTATAGGTATGATGTGGAACACATCCCAGGACAAAAGAATAAGGTGGCTGATTATCTCAGTCGAGCATCAGCCATGGAGGAAGCTCCGTGCACTTCCGAAGAGGAGGATACCAAAGTGGCATTCATGGAAGATCACAAACGAGTGATAAGTGAACAAGAGTGGAAGGAAGCGTACGAGTCCGGCGCAGACATAGGAGCAGTTAAGCAATTCATACTAAGAGGATGGCCGGAGAAGAGGAATGTGGAGGCAGCGCTCAGAAAATTCTTCGGAGTAAGAGAAGAATTATCAGTTTGTGACCGGGGGATCTTCCTGCGGAGAGGAGAAAAAGTAGTCCTCCCCAACAAGCTGATCCCACATTTACTTGTTCTCATTCACGAAGTTCACCTGGGCATCGTAAAGACAAAACTCAGGGTGAAACAGATGTACTTGTGGCCGGTGATGGACAACCAGATAGAAAGACATGTGCGTGAGTGCGACCAATGCCAAAGAGCGGACAAGTCCCAAAGCCTCCTGGGACCACCCTTGGGAAAGTTCGGCAACCCAGAGAACCCATGGGAGGTCCTGTCGATAGACATTCTGGGTCCGATTTTGGATGGTCAGGGAATCCAGAAATATGTGGCAGTACTCGTAGACCGGTACTCCATGTGGCCAGAGGTGGACATACATGGACACGGACAAAATATTAAAGTTCCTAACAGCAGTTTTCCTGAGGGAAGGCATTCCACGCTCCCTCCTAAGTGACAATAGACCTCAGTTCGTATCAGACAAGTGGAACGCAAACATGGGAAGGAATGGTATAAAGGTCAAATACACGTCCATATACCATCCTGCAGGAAACGTACTAGCCGAGAGGTTCAACAGAGTCATCATGGGATCGGTACAGTCGGCGATAGGAGCCAGGAAGGACTGGGAGAAGGAAATAAAGAGCATGTTATGGGCATAGAGAATTACTCCGACCAGCACTGGATACAGCCATTTCCAGATCCTAAGAGGTCGAGACCCATTCACGAAAGACAATGTAGTATGGAAGGAACGCACTATCACAAGCAAATGGTCTCCAGCAGTAGTACACCACAATCTAGAAAAAGCACAAAGAATATACACGGATCACTTCAACAAAAGAAGAAATGTCAAGGAGACGGAGTTAGAGAGAGGAGAGTGGGTTTGAGTCAAACTAACCCAATTAAGGCAGAAAGGGGACAGCAAGTTCAGTAAACCCTTGCAAGTGGAAGAGGTCTACAACCGAGTAGCCCTACTGAGTGATGGGAAAGTTTGGTCTCAGGACAGGATGTCTAAATGCAACAAGATCCTGCGATGGAACGGAAGAGAAAGAGGACAGATGATACCTCTCCTGAACCAAGATGCGGAAGCCAATCTGGTGGGAGAAGGCACAGGAAACTCCAGAGAAAGAGAGAGGGAAGAAGAAGCAGAGGTTGGAAGCGACTCCGGTGCTTTGGAACTCTCAGAAAACAACAGTGGATCACCATGCGGAGGAGTTACCCTGAGTAATGAACGCAGTGCAGCGAGAGACTCCCAAGAGGTGGCCGTGCACAATTCCAGTACCCCGGTGAGACACACCCGTACCGGAAGATCAGTGGTAAGACCGGCGAAGTACAGAGACTTTGAGATGGGAGACGAGAATGAGTCCAACCGCAAGTAGACAGTTAGACTTTATCTTTATTGTTAAATGTATATCCATAAAGAAGGGAGATATGTAGCGTTGCGGTCTAGTCTTCATGCACCACGTGATGACGTAGAGCGCGGCAGCCATTTTGGGTGCTGGCAGTGAGCGTGGAGTTCGCGATCTAACCGGACGTCCCCCGGCGCTCTCCCTAATTGTGTATTGCAATAAATGCAATTAAACCTATACTTACCTACAAATGATACTGGTGTGAGCTGTTATTTGAACCTGTGACCCCAACACTACAATTTCCAACAGCAAATCTAGTTGAGGATCAGCAGTCAGAAACCTATTGGTTCCCCTCAGTGGCATAATGAAACTTGAGGGTCCCCCCTGCAAAGTACATTGAGGAGCCCCCATCCCCGCCCAGCGGACCCACTCTGGAGCTCTCGGGCCAGGGGCCCGCCGCCCGTACACAGTGCCGCAGGGAGCCCCCTGGAGCTCAGGGGGCCCCCACTAAACCAGAGGGGCTGCGGGGGCTAATGTTACTCCACTGGTTCCCCTAAGGAACCATGGGTATGGCACGGTGGAGGAGCGATCCCTTTATGGTGATTCCTGCTCCGCCCTAGGCCATCTTGCAGCTTTCTTAAAATATGGAGAACTTTCCCTCCTTCTGAGAGACTATATCAAACCTTTACTTTGTTGACTTAAATGGTTCGAGAAAAAATGTGCATTTCCGAGGCAGTTCTTCCTTCTTCAAGTGAATGTGTTGCATCTGCTGCTGCAGGTCACTAGAGTGCTTTATGTAAGTATTCTAAGTGAATATTGCTAATGTGCTGGTGTTTATGCACCTTTGTAATGTGGCTTGGAACAAAGCAGTTCATAAATAAATTAATACAGATCATTCATTGCAAAGTATAGTTTGAAACATTATATTACAGTCTTGTTGAGCTGAACGGTAAGTAGATTTTTGCTCTGAAGTCATCCCTGGCAGGATATTCACTACAAAAATAAAAATAAAAAATAAGGTTATCACTTTGCCTCGACTGTTAAAGGGCTATCAAAGATTGCTCTTGCTTTAGGAACCAAAGCTGGAGGTGTGTTCCATGGGCCACATTGACAGCTTTGGAAAAAGACCCCTTTCTAACTCTGGCTTAACCCTATGACCAGAATGTGTGACCCTGGGCATATCGCTTTATCTCCCGCTAACCAAGTCTCAATTTACTCCAAAATAATAAACACACAGAAACAGAATAAACTATGAAAAACTCTTGTATGCGGGTGTCGGTAAGATCAGCAAATTTACATTTTATGTTGAGTCATTAGATCTTTTGATTTTACTAAATGTATACATGCAGTTTACTTACAGGCGATTACAGCCGGCCCTCGTCCTCTATTGGTCTGTTATTGTGTCAGTCACTTTTTTATCTGCCCGCTAAAGCAAAGAGCATGGGGTAATGGGCCAGCAGACACCACCATCAGCTAACTTCACTGTGACTGGGTATTTCTGCTGTTTTACAAGAAGTAAATCCGCACACAAAGTGGTTCCCTTCGGTGCCAGGGACTACCATGGCAATGAGTATTTTTTAAGAGCAAAAACATGGTAGGGCTTATTCACAATCCCCTTGTGCCACCGGTGCCTCACCTTTAGTGGTGCAACCTTCTGCCCAATATTTACAAGGACACGTAAAGCCACTCTGTGTGACTTTTTGTGTCCTTGTAAATATTGCCCCTTCTCACGCAACACTTTGTGTGAAAGCGGCGTGACATGGGTGTTGTGTGGGTGTTCCCACGCAACACCGTTATATTCTGCTGCATTTACAGATTTACAAGAATTTGTAAGCTTGGAAATGGGTCAGAATGGATGTATGATGTTACAACGCATGCTTTTACAACGCATGCTGTTACAACGAATTTTTTACAACGCAAATGCTGTGACAACGCAAGTCTTTACAACGCAAGTCTTTACATCGACTTGCAGTAGATGGCGTGCTAACATTAAAAAAGGGTAATTTACTATTCTAACTCCAGTCCACGTTGCAGTAGGGAAGGTGTTTGGATAGTAAACTACACTATTTTTAATGTTAGCACGCCATCTAGTGCAAGTCGATGTAAAGACTTGCGTTGTAATGGCATGCGTTGTCACAGCATTTGCGTTGTAACAGTTTCGTTGTAATGGCAGTGCGTTGTAAAAGTTGCGTTGTAATGGTTGTTCCCCGTCAGAATGCTACGCCACCCCAGGTGCAACAAGGAGAAATGTTTCCATTACTCCTTGTGTTTTTACTCTGCAGCACACATAGGAAGAGGAAATCACCTCTTGTGAACACCTTCCTGCGCCTGAATAATCATTAAAAAATTAAGCTTTTGCAACTTCTGTGTGTGCTGCATTAAGCAGCACACTTAGAAGTTTCAAGATGCCATTTCAGATTGTTTATGTGCAGGAAGGGACACCTTCCTGCACATAAACTATCATTCCCCTCAATGGAGGCACCCTTGCACTATGCAGCTAATTGTGAGCCTGTGCAGGGGAGAGCAAAGGAGAGAGCAAAGGGATCTGTCATATCATTAGTAGATAGGACGCATCCCTGTGCTTCGGAATTAACGCAGCGTGGCGCAGCGAAAAGGCTTGCTGCACCGTACTGCGTTAATGCCTTGTAAATAAGGCTGAGGGTTTTTAGAAAAGCTGTTCTTTACATTGGCGAGGGCCCACCAGTACGGTTTTACAAAAACGATGAGAAAACAAGCATTGCCAATGCCAAAAGCTGACAGCCAAAACCAGACCTATTGGCTTTTCCAGTGCTTGTTTTTATTGTGTCTCTAGCATTAATAACATGCTTTAGCTATTCTTACTAGTTGCTAACCTGATAAATATTTTTAAATTACGGGCATTTGTGGGCATTATGCTGTGATCGCGTGCCAATATTCACTTCATTTGCTTACTTTGATTTTCCTCTTACTAATATTCGGTCGATATGTCACAGAATGTCGCTTTCAAGGATATAAACAAACAGCTAAGGTAAATATGCCTCTTACAGGTTGTTCCTGCCACACATCTTTGTTTTCATCTATTACTAATAAACCTGCGATGCAGTAACTATGGACAGCGCCATCATTTTTTTTCTCAGTGTTTTAATATCTTGTTATTTTATTTTTACCGCTTTTTATTAAAAAAAATAAATAGACACACCACCATAAAGACGCGTCTCCCCTCCTGCAAGGGTTGCTGCTGTTATTTTCCCACCCGTGGCTCGGGTGACCCCATGTCACAGTGCCAGGGGGCTCCTGGAAGCGACAGAGGGATGCGTGATCAATGGCACAGAATGATGCTAATAATGGCAAGGTGTAGAGTGCAGGCCATAAACCGAGCTGGTGTCGTGAAAGCGTGATGGGGGAGGCAATGTAAGGGTGGAAGAAAATATTTACATCTTGAATCGACAACCTTCTGAATAAACCTTTGCATATATTTAAACAAACACAGCTCTAATATGTCTCTTAAAGGAGCCATCCTGTGAATGACATCACAATGTATCCCAAAAAACACAGTGACATCACCAGACAAAGCAACACTCTAGAATGCCTATTATAGGTGCTCATCCGTGATGCAGAGTCAGATACATCAAAATGTGGGGCATATTTATGAGAAAATGTCAGAGCGCAGAGCTGCGTCAAATTTGGCACCGCCGCGCTCTGACGTTTGAAAACGCAGGGATGTGCCTTATTCACAAGAATATGCCGCACCCCTGTGTTTTCCCTGGCGCACCCCTGTGTATTCCCTAGCGCTGGTGCTAAATATAGTTGCCTTTGCAGGCGTCACCATAGTGCAAGGGTGCCTGCATTGCAGGGAATGATTGTTTATGTGCAGAAATGTGTCCCTTCCGGCACATAAACAATCCATATTGCCGATTTGCAACTTCCATGTGTGCTGCAGCACACAGCACACATAGAAGTAGCAAATCGTCATTATTTAATGATTGTTTATGTCAAGGGAGCGACACCTTCCTGCATGTAAACAATCATTAATGACATTTTGCTCTTTCGATGTATGCTGCAGAATGCAGCACACAGAGAAAAAACCAAAACGAGGAGAAATATAAGTGTTTCCTCGTTTTGCCATTATAACGCCTGCAAGATGTTAGTTGATGGCGCTTCCGCAGATTTACACCTTCTTGTAAAACTGGAGCAGCGTCAAAAGCAAGGGGTGTTGCGGTGGAACGCCCACAGCAATACACATTGCACCCCACTTTCACACTAAGTGATGTGTGTATAGTGGCCATATTAATAAGGTGGCATTAAGCCACAAAAAGTGGCTTAACATTGCTTTGTAAATATGGAGAAGGGCATATTGTCACACAAACGTCGCTAAAATTGACGTTCTGGTGGCGATTTCCCCTTGTAAATATATACCCCTGTGTTTTTGTTTACACTCGATGACCCCTTCAAACAACCTATTGAAAAATTTGCTAAACTAGACTTTAGAAAATTCTTGGATCATCCGCGTTGCTATTAACTGTGAAGTTTTTTTGCCTACAATTAATTATCATCAATACTGTAAAAATTGCTTAGCACTGCTCGCTAGAAATTTGATAGATTTGCTTTGCAGTATTAATTCAGTAGTCTATTCAATATGCCCTAATGAAGGAAAAGGAATGATCTAGCCATTTCTTCCAGCACCCAGGAACAGTCACTAATATCATTAAATCAATCGTTAATAATGCCATCAATCCAGGTTAGTGAGCCAGCACCCATGACCTTTTATGCAACTCTTTACTTGCTTCCTTTTCATTTGTTCTTCACATCATAGATGATTGCAAATGGTTCCAGAGCTGGGTTACTTTATTGCTTCGTTCTCTTATGCGTCACCGCCCTGACAGAATGCAGATGAGTCTCATATCCGGAAATGAGACAACCACTAAAGCGTATAAAGTAAACAAAAAATAGCTTCTCTCACTTTCCCTGAAGTTCTATGTACCTGGATCGTCTCCCAGAAGGTCTAATTTGTCATTTTCCTTGATTCAGACACCGCTGTGGCTGATTCAGTGTATCTAATTCAATCGCCTTTCTTTGTTTGCTATCATGGTTACATATTTCAGTTTTGTTTGGAATGTTTGTGGAGTGTTTCAGCTTCTGCAGTTCTCTTCTGGTCACATCTAAAACAGTTTGATGCCTGCCAGACATGGGGGCTAGTCGATAGCTGACCAGGAAAGCAACTCCGCCTACTGCTTCTCATTAGCTTTTTGTTTGATCGCTTTATTTCTTTTAGCCCGCCCATGTTCCTCCCTTGGACCATAGCCTGCTTACCATGGCACTTAGGGGTCCATCAGGATGTAGGACAGTGGGACCACGGCCGTGCTGGCGGTGAGGAAAAATGCCTTTTTTCCGCCCACTAGCAGCAGACATCACACCCGCCATATTGGTATGGCCAAACATAGGTCAATTCCCGACCGCCGCGGTGCGACGCGCACCGCCATCAAAGTGCGCCCGCCACCGCGGCGGTGGGAGCCAATGGAGACCCTCCGCCGTGCGGAATGACGTCCACCCACTCCACAAATTAGGATGACTCAAGCAAGCAGACGCACCGCAGCGGAGACACCGCCCAACCAGAGACAGCGGAAACTCAACAGCGGAGCGCGAAAGCAGAGTCCAGGACACGATCGCCATGGACCCAGCTCTACACGTCTTTCCGGTGCTGTACCTGCTACATCACCAGGAACTTGTGGACCGCCGTGGACGACGCCGCAGGTACGCAATAACACAGCACACAACACACAACCCATGGCCTGACACAGGGTCCAAATCCACATCAGTCACCCTAGGGGGGATAGGGACACATCCACAAGGGCACCCACACATCACCCACCTGCCACAAATGCACCCCGCTGCATCCTGGACACACAACTACCGCCACCATGCAGCATTGTCCTGGTCACGTCACCGCAGCGGCGAACACAAGCAAATACATGCGCAATGCAGAAGGCAGGGCCAGTGCCAGGCATGGGCAGGGCACAAAGACCACAGGGACAAACCCACACACTAGCACACCCCATGAAGGCACATGCCATGTGCCCCTCCTGTGCACCCCATGCACAACAACAAGCCAGGACAATACACACCCTGCACCACACAACAAACAACAATCATGGAGACACACACTGCAGGAGTGGCTGCACAGGAACACACAACACACAGCACAGTAGTACAGGGCCAGGGAAACACACAACACCACACTCAGGGAACTATAAATGAGGACAAGCAACAAATGAACACATACAAGGAACCAACATACAAATGGACACAGAGCCTGCACAGTCACACATACATATCACAGACTGACACACACACACATAAACACTCCACATGCCAACAGCAATGTTGCACAACAAATATGGAAACCAAAGTGGGCTGCACACAAATGGAAGGCCATGGAGACACACAATAAGCATGTGTACATCACATCAACACAAGGAACAGAGCACAACACCCTCACAACATCAAAGCACACATGGCATGCACAGTCAGTGAAATCAAACCACAGACCACTCGGTGCAACCACACAGGGAGACAGCAAGGCAAACCATGTATAGGCACAAGGATGACAGATGAAAGGAAGGCCCTGAAGTCAAACTGGGAACAGCCACACATACATACAACTACTTCACAGGAGTACACAAGCAGCACTACACACAGGGACCATCTACACACCTCAGGACTGACAAACACCAGTAAAAATCTACACACATACCCCCCTCACACCAGCAGCACAAAACACCAGTGCCAAACACAATGGAGGCTGCCAATACTTAACAGGCAATACACACACAAACAACCACACACCCTGGGCTCAGCACAAAGATCACGCACACACACACACACACACACACACACACACACGCACACACACACACACACACACACACACACAGGGATGCCACCACAAATGTGGAAACAAATACAACAGACAAACACATAAGCCAACTGAAACACACACAGAGCCACAACAACAACAACAGACATGCCCTGTACAGCTAAACTGGGGAAAGGCAATGGGAGCACAGACACAACAGGAGTGCACAATGGGAGCACAGACACAACAGGAGTGCACAATCTCATCACTCAGGAACAATGCACAGACAACATTCCACAACACACAAGAAGTGCACCATCACAGAACAACACAGCCACAGCAAACAAACAACAGATGCACAGGCAGAACAATCACATAGCAAACATAGCACGACATCAGGGGATGCACAACAGGCAATCACAAGGCAACATACACACAGCACAGCAAGCACAACAAGCTATGTGTGCACACCAAGCATATCAGACACACACAGACATCAGTGACAGAACAGCAACCCACACAACACCATACAGCACAGCATGAAGACAACAGCACACCCAGGAAGAGAAGCAATAACATAAACAACACACATACATCCAACACAACACCCAATAGATGCACAAGTCTGGGACACAAAGGTGGAAACAACTTGACCACAGGACTGGGCAGCACACACAGTTGAACTGCATAGCAGCAACCATGACTGACAAACAGCACCAGAACATCACACATGACCCATTGGGGAAATGCACTGAGTGACACATTGACCCTGGACAAAGAACTGCACCACAAAGCACAGTGGCACAAATTAAGTCATGGGGAGGCACACACGCATACAATCCAAGGGGACAGTTCACACCGAAGTGAAGTGTACTGCATGTCAGTAGGGGACATGGCAGGAGTGTACCATACACAAAGAGAGGGAGTGCAGACCCACAATGGGTAGGCAGCTGAAGCACAGATAGGGGATGGCATGACAACACACACAACATGCCACACTGGAGGCAAGAAGGCACCATGGGACAGCAAGGCATGAGAAAACACAACCACAATGGCAGTGTGGAGCAGCAGGTCTGCACAGACCCCACAAACAGCCACCAGACACAGGGATGTGCAACAATACACAACACTGAATTGCCAGTAACACCCTCTGCATACTCACAAGTGACAAAAACAACAAGTAGGAGTCAGACAGAACTGCAAGGACACACCAACACACTGCACAGTGTACAACATACAACTAATACATGGGCATACAACCACATCCACAGAGATGAACAATCAAAACAACAGGCACACAACTCCTGGGTGACACGTGTGTGTAGTTGACATTGTAGAGGCATGCACACATCAACACTCCCCACACTGCACACTACCTGGCCATCCAAGAGCACACATGGAAAGTAAGGCATGGGACTAGGATGACTGGCCATCACAAGATGACCACACACACACCACTGGGCACACATATAGGAAGAACACACACATGATGACCCTGGACAGCCTGCCTGCAATACTGTGTGCAGAAACCCAACATGTGCTGGCAGTGGCCCCCAACCTGACATGTGTACAATAGAGCCAACATGAACTAATCAAGTAAATGACTACTGCTAAACATTCGAAAGTGACACCATTGCCACCACACATATCTGGGCCAAGAAGAACTGAAGACCCTGTCACCCCTGAAAAAAAGAGAGGAAGTGAGCCCAAACATTGAACATGTTGAAGTGCCACACAGACCATGTGGCACAGTAAACCATTTACACACAGCAAAATAACTTTATTCAGTAAGGACACCGACAAAATAGACAACTGGAGCAACTGTTTTTATTCACAAATTGCACAGATAGGCACTATGAGAAGAGAAGAGTAAGGCATAAACAGCAGTGAACAACAAGGCCAGTGGGCAGGGCAGAGTGCAGAGCATGTCCATGAGAAGCTGCACAAGCAAGGGTCCAACACAGCAGTGAACAACAAGGCCAGTGGCCAGGGCAGAGTGCAGAGTATGTCCATGAGAAGCTGCACACGCAGGGCAAAACAGCAGCGAACAACAAGGCCAGTGGGCAGGGCAGAGTACAGAGCATGTCCATGAGAAGCTGCACAGGCAAGGGTCCAATATAGCAGTGAACAACAAGGCCAGTGGCCAGGGCAGAGTGCAGAGTATGTCCATGAGAAGCTGCACAGGAAATGTGTGCGACTGTACCTTTCTTTGGCCAGCAACACAATCAGGGGGCAACAATGCGCAGTACAGGCCCTCCTGTGTGAGACACAGGTGTGTGAGGCTGACTACCACTCAGACTTGGCTGTCAGGCAGACTGGGAGCTGGCTGTGCCTCGGGAACTGTCGAGGCACTTAAAGGGGGAGAGAGCGGAACAGCTGAGGTAGAGCGATCAGTGTCTTGGCAGGCTGGAGGGCTGCTTGGACCAGGTGGTGTAGTGGCAAGTGGAGGTGGAGTCATGCAGACGGGAGTCACGGTGTAGCTGGGAGATTGTGGAGGGGTGGCCTTCCACTTCTTGGGGATCCTAAATGGCTTGCCTGACTTGGGATCAATGGGAATTGGTGTGGGCACAACAGGCACACACACCACCACAGCTGCAGCAGGTGCAGGCGCTGGCAGCCCCTCTGGTGATATGCTGGACCCAGCTGAACGCTTTGCCTTGCTTCGCCTCTGCCCCACCTTCCCCTGTTTACTAGGTGTCACCCCTACAGTCAACTCCGGCCCCTGCTTCACTGGGCTTGGAATGGGAGTCGAGGTGGTTGGTGATACTGCCTTTGAGCTCTTCCCAGGTGTACCCTTGGCATGCACCACCTCCTTGGTGGGCACAGACACTGTACGATTATCTTTGCGCGATGCCTTAGGTGCAGGAGAGTCCTTGGATGGGGATGCCACTGAGGCATGTGTGTCTTAGGTCTGCTGCTTTGCTAATTGTCCACTGGTGTCGCCTGACGGGCTTTTCTCCCTGCGCTCTGGGGTGCCTATCGTCAGACGTGGCCACTGGCTGGGTGGTGGACAAAGGGACTGGAGCTGGACTGTGAGAATGTGCCTGTTGCAGGGCAGACGTCACTGTTGATGACAAAGCATCGACTGTCCGGTGCAGCCCACCCATGTCGGAATGTATGCCCTCCATGAAAGCAACCACCTGGGCCAATTTCTTGTT
Source organism: Triturus cristatus (assembly GCF_964204655.1). Classification (NCBI taxonomy): domain Eukaryota; kingdom Metazoa; phylum Chordata; class Amphibia; order Caudata; family Salamandridae; genus Triturus; species Triturus cristatus. The sequence continues at coordinate 136,124,637 of NC_140591.1, read as the reverse complement.
GTGGTCAATGAAGGCATTTAGGAGAGCTGTATGGCCTACACACAGCTGGCGCAAAAAGTCCACAGACTCAGCACTGATGGCAGCAGGGGGGACAGGGGCAGCGGTGCCAGGGGTGAAGGACACTCTTCCCTTCTTACTGAGGCGGACACGGGAAGCAGCAGAGGAAGTGGCTGGGAGAGTGGGCAATGGCCGCTGTGTGGTGGAAGTCAATGCAGAGTCCCCGTTCCCTGTCCCCTCCAACATGGATGCATCCCCGCTGGCATCGGATGATGTGGTGCTTTGCGTCTCAGGCTGGGACTCTTCCAGCAGACTCCTGTCCCCCTCTGATGCGCTGGTGACATCTGTGTCACTGGGCTCCTGGGCAGCTGTGGTGCTAGTTTCACCCCCACTGGTGTCTGTCTCCTGTCCCTCCGTACCCACTGGTGATGCTGCATGGGAGAGAGAGATGTAGGGTCAGGTCAGTGGCAAAAACAGAACAAACATATGCAAGCAATGCATGACAAAAGTTGAGCAAATCTACATGTTGCACACCACCCTGTGCAATCACATCATGCCAACTCACTACATAGACTTAAGCAGTGCATGGAAACTGGAAACTCAGGCATGAGTGAGCCATGTGATGATCACACAGCACAACACCCTGCTTGTGGCTCTGTTCAAACAGACACACAACTAGTTCTGAGCACACCTAGGGACATGATGGGGGCACACAACTTGTTGCCAATGACAGAACTGGATGTAACAGGAGGGGACAACACAGACCCAGACTACAAAATGACAGTCCACAATGGACATTAGCCCATGCCACCCACCATGTCGTACCTTGGGGACAATAGAATGCTGCACATTGCTGTAAGATATCTAGCCTTCCCCAATATGGGTGCATGCAATGGACGCATTGATGTACGCACAGTCAGATTGGGCACACTGCCATTCCCTCCCATGGGATTCCCAAGACTACACCAATGCAGAAGAAACCTGAAGAGCACAACTCAGAATGTAATGTGAAGGCACAGCTTCCAAATCAACTTTGTAAGTACAGGTAGGGCAAATGCATGCCACAGGCACCCAGGCCAGCAGCCACTTACATGCCACAGCATCACACTACCAACATCACAGAGGCCAGCACTGGCACAGGCTCTGTTCACATGCAGCCACTCCCAGCCAAAGTCAGACTCCCCAAATGTTCACTCCTGGCTTCCTGCTGATTCTCCTTCAAACGTGCATCCAGCTCAGGCTGTGTCACCGCCAAGATGCGCCCCATTAGTGGTGTCATGCTGCGCCGTGCCAGATGCCCAGTGTGAGGAAGCAGCCCCAGGGTCATCTCCGCCACACTCTTTGCCAGCCGGCTGATGTCATCCCATCTCTTGTGGCAGTGGGTGCGCCGTCGGTTTGAGACCCCCAGGGCTCGCACCTTCGCTGCAATGGCCCTCCACACGGCCTTACGCTGGTGTACCTTGAGCTGCAGGCATGGAAGACAAGAGGGAGAAATGATCAGGTACACAGTGCCATGAACCGACATCTATCAGTATAGCAGCACGATACAACAAAATCACATATCGAATGATAGATTAATCAGAGACCATAGTACAGCCTACATGTGACCCTGCATGGGAAAAGCTGATGTTAAAGCATGCAGGTGTGAGGGGGAACACAGTCCCTGCACATCTCACACCCATGCAGGATGCCAGCACTGAAACCTGCCTACCCAAATCTCCAGTCAATTGTTGGGTTGAGCAACACATACATCACATATCAACCTGTGTTGGGGGGGTGACCCACTGTGTCCAAGACTGCGCAGCCCTCAATGTCCCTGCCCTGTGAATAGATAACTGTGTCATGGATGTCACATTGAGGGACATGATCTCACAAATACAAAATGCCCTTCACAAGGGTGGTTGTGTGAAATCTACAGTGCTGAGATGGGCCACAGCTGGAGTGCAATGTGAAAAGACTGATTTCATACTCTGTAAGTGAAGTGATGTGTCCTTGTCTTTGTAGACAGGGACTGTGCTGTCCAGCTGGGCTCACACTGAGATGGACTACAGGGGCACACACAGCCATCCAGCCAAGCAATCATTGTCCTGACTACAGCATGAACAACCTTCTGTGTCACTGTATGGCTGACAACACAATACAGGTCACTCATACTTACATGTGCAGGGAGGGAAAGCTGTGGCATTGGGTACACACACCCTCCCACTGGAGACAGCATGTCAGGCAGTTCATGACACTACTCCACACTCCCAGGCACATACTGCATCAGTCCACTACATGTGTGGCTCCCCTGCCAACACTGTTTAAGGCTCATCATGACATTTGGGGCACCATATAGCCTTGGGTACTGTGTGAGCACCTCGTCCACCAGGACCTCCAGCTCCTCGCTCGCGAAGGGACTGGCACGGATCTTCTCTGTCCAACAGCAGGGGATTTTTGGTGGCGAGGGTCCCCAGGCAGCAGTCCCTGGAGGCAGCAGCAGGTGAGTGGTGTCAGGCAGCAGTCTCTGGAGGCAGCAGCAGGGGAGGGGTGTCAGACAGCAGTCCCTGGAGGCAGCAGCAGGTGAGGGGTCTCAGGCAGCAGTCCCTGGAGGCAGCAGCAGCTGAGGGGTGTCAGGCAGCAGTCCCTGGAGGCAGCAGCAGGTCTGGGGTGTCAGGCAGCAGTCCCTGGAGGCAGCAGCAGGTGATGGGTCTCAGAAAGCAGGCTCTGTGAGCAGTGGCAATGTGAGGCTCACTCCCACATATATAGCCCCCTGGGGACGTTTCAAAGGTGCCAAGCTGCAGCAATTGGTGGTCCATGTCTGCCTCTTTCAAATGCATCCAATGACCGCCTCCGCGGTGGCGGAGCACGTCTACAGCGACCTTCAAAATTGCATATTGCCACCACTATCGTGCGTCCCATTGGCTCTAGGGCGAGCTCCATGGTGGTGTACCACTGCTGTGGCCCGGGGTGCGCTACCGCGATGGTGCATCTTTCACATGCAGCCAATGACCGCCTCCGCGGTGGCGGAGCACGCCTACCGCGGTGGTGGAGCACGCCTACCGCGACCTTCAAAATTGCATCATGCCACCGCTATCGAGCTTCCCATTGGCTCTAGGGCGAGCTCCATGGCGTTGTAACAGCGCTGGGGACCGGGGTGCGCTACCGCGATTTTAGTGGCGGAGCATGCCAACCGCCATTTCCACATGTCTCCATGCCTATGACTACTGCACTGGTGTGAATGGAGGTGCTGGTGACACACCACCAGTGCCAGGCGGTAGCTACCGCGCAATGGGTGCCATGCATTGACACGAGGCACCGCCATTCTGGCAGCGGAGCATGCCAACTGCCATTTCCACATGTCTCCATGCCTCTGACTACTGCACTGGTTTGAATGGGGGTGCTGGTGACACACCGCTGGTGACAGGTGGTAGCTACCGCGATATGGGTGCCATGCAATGGCGATGGCCATCTGTCACACATCAACAGTGCATAGTGCCAACATGTTCAATGGCACATCATTGTGCACACGATGCCAATGTTCAATTTACTCCACTGATGGCTACACATGCCATGTTTGTGTGTGTGTAACGTACATTTGTTTGTACCCACTCACATGTCATTTGAGGATTTGATGTTGGTGTAGGCAGGACTGTGAAGTCCTGGACTGTACAATGTGTACACATGTCAATGTGTTGAGGTCCAGTGACAAACACAGCAATGCTCGTTTCGATGAATGTTGATCTGATTAGCATTGCCTCTCATGTCTGCTCATGAACACATTTATCATTCCAGCGCCGACTGTGGTCATTGTGTGGTGGATGTGTGCCAGGTTGGAATGATGCATCAAGGTGTGACCGGTACAGCAGCTAGGTAGGAGACAGTGTTTTTGATTAGTTACACATAAGCTTGATGCTAGACTCCCAGGCGTGCACATGTGTACTGTGGCCATATCCCTATGTGCAGTCACATGTTAGCTGGTCTGTTAGTCACTCTAGATGTCAGTCATTGTTGTCGTTGTGTCCTCCAGAACGTGATATGTTGTGCACATCTCTTGGTGTATTGTATTTACATGTGTCCACTATCAACCCCAATAGGAGGAGGCCAAATTTGATTCTTCACTTGATGGTGCTGGAGGACATGGAGGATGTTGTGATCATACGCAAATGCCGCCTGGACAGAGCCACCCTGAAGACCCTTTGTGATCTGTTGGAGCCCCACCTGCAGCCACACAGGACATATCCAACAGCTTTCACCCCTACTTATAAGGTGATGGCAGCCCTGCATTTTTTTGCCACAGGATCGTTTCAGGAGACTGTGGCCAGCGCTGGTGGGATGTCACAACCAATGTTCAGCATGGTGCTGCGTGATGTACTGTCCACCATGATGCTATACAAGGACAGATGCATCCATTTTCCGAGGGGTGCTGAATTGCCAGCTGTGAAGGGAGACTTCTATCCCCTAGGACACATCCCCAATGTTGTTGGGGCCATAGATTGCACCCATGTCGCTCTTGTGCCACCACAGGCAAGTGAGTACATTTACCGCAATCGCAAGCATTACCACTCCATCAATTGCAGGTGGTGTGCCTGGCAGATATGACCATCTTGCAGGTGTGCGCCAAATTCCCAGGTTCGGCCCACAACTCCTACATCCTGAGGAACAGCATAGTTCCCCAGCTGATGGCTAATCTTCTTCCAGAGAGTGCATGGATTGTGGGTGAGTATGCCTAGTCATGTGGCATGCTATGTGTGTGACCTGCTCCCCTGAGACTCTGCGACATTGCAATGTCTATTTGTGTTTGTCATACCTAGGTGACTCTGCATATCCCAACCGTCCCTGGTTGCTGAGCCCACTGCGGAATCCCAGGTCCCCGGCTGAAGTCTGCTACAATGAGGCCCATGGGAGGACACGTCGTGTGGTGGAGCCCACTTTGGCCTGCTCAAGTCACGTTTCCATTGCCTGGACAAGACCGGAGGTGCACTGGCATACTCGCCCGGGAAGGTGTGTCAGATTGTTGTTGCATGCTGCATGCTCTACAACCTAGCCATTCGCAGGGAGATTCCCCTGCTCCTGGATGATGGTGAGGACCCAAGGCCCCAGCCTGCAAACCAAGCCGTGTCCAGTGGAGAGGAGGAAGGTGTTGACCTGTGTGAACAGCTCATCACCCGCTACTTCACTTGACGGTGGGTGGCAATATGCAACATACCCATTGTCTGATGTGATTGCTATTGTCGTGAAGGGGCATGTGAGAATTGTAGCATCAGCCAGTTGTAGACCCAGTGGTGGTTGGAAATGTTTCTAGGACATGTCATTTGGGAACATCAACGGGACGTGTATGTTGACACTTGGGGGCCATTGTGACATGTGCATGTTGGGTTATCCTGGTGTTAGGGCTTGTGTGATGTCTGTGATGCCACACCCAGACCAGTGACAGTTGTTCTGTTGTGTTTCCCTAGGTGCCTTCGACTTCTCCTTGCCTACATACAGCCCATGGTCCGGGTACATGGTGATCATGTTGAAGACTGTACACCATGCAATAAAGACAGAGCAGACACAACAACATGTGTGTGAGGATATTTTATTTACTATGGTGAGATGCAAGGGGGTGTACATTTCCATTGGGGGGAGTGAGTTGACAGTTGTGGTAGATGAGATGGTCGAGTAGTCACCACAATGCTGTGGTGACCCAGTCCAACAGGCAGATGCCATTCACAAGGCAGTTTGGGGTAGGACAGTCCAAAGAGTCAATGCAGTGGTGGAGAGGGTTGCCATCATGGCTGGCTCTGTGACTTGCATCTGGCAGGTGCTTTCCCCCCAGATACTCCCAGGGTCTTCTTGGGACGGCCCCTTTGTCGTTAGGCAGGGGGGGCCCTGCTGCAGGGCCAGTGGGGTCTGAAGACTCACCCCTCTCTGTGGGCGCAGAGGAGGATGGTGAACTGTCAGTGTGCAGCCTACAAGAGGGAGGCGGAGGTGTTGTCTGGGGCGCATGCCTGTCCCTCAGTACCGCCATTTGCTGGCCCAAGAGGTCCATGATTTGTCCCATGCGTCTGTCGATGGATCTCATCAGCAGGATGAGCTCGTGCAACAGATCGTCCGACCGGCCCGTTCGTCCCTGTGCCTGTTCGTATGCGCCCAGGACTCTGGCGATATGTTCCAGGGAGTGGGTCCCAGCCCCCTGGTGTCCCTGGGTGACACTGCCCCTCCCATCTGCCCAGCTGCCACGGACCTGTTGCTTCACCACTGTGGGCACCCGCATCCTCTCCCTGCCCTCCTCCATGGGTGGTGTGTGCGGGGCATCCTCTGGGACAGGGAGGTTGTTGCCGGCAGCACTGGTGGTGGTGGTGGTGGTGACTGTGGCTGCACAGGCTATACAGGAGGGGTCTGCTGTGGAGTTGTTGTTGCCACAGATGTGGTGGGGGGGACGCTGGGGTCCTGGGACCTATTGCTCCCTGGCACACCAGATGGGCCGGCCTCGAGCTCATCGTCCACAGAATCCTGGGAGTCAACATCCGAGAGTCCTTGTACCGGGGGTGGAGACTGGCTCTGCAGGTTGCTGGTGTTGTCCTCTGCAGTGAGTTGTTGGTCACCTGTGGGTCAGATGGGAAATGGTCATTGCAGTGCATCCGTCAAGCTTTGGGTTAGCTGTGTGTCATTCACATTTTGTACACTGCACAATTGACATATCATCACATTGTTGACTGTGTGCAGTACTGTGCTCCCTGACATGATACAGTGGTACAAGCATAACTTGTCCATGGTGCCAGGTGTCAGGGCATACCATGCGAACCGTGTCCAATTGAGGTTTACTGGGACTTGTTGCCATCTAGGGCCTGGCACAACATGTGTTTAATTGTGGACTCATGGTTTAGTTGTCTGACCTAGCAGACGTCACATCTGGCCATGGACTGGCCATTGTCATCTCCTGCATCCCTTTGTCCTGTCATGTGCATATCTTGATTTGTGCCACCACACATGCTTTCATATTTTGAGAATGGTCCTTGTTGAACTTGCCCCATGGTGATGCACATGTAACTAGTTGCTGTGCATGAATGTGCCCAATCTTTCTTCTACTTGTGCATTGGTGTGTCAGACTTTGGTGGTTGTGACAGTTTCCTTGGCTTACCTGTGTGCACACTTTGCTTGGCAATGGGGTAGATATGGCTCTTTGTGCAATGTGAGAGCTGGTGTTGTCATATAGCACCATTTAATTTGGGAAAAATGGGTGGGTGCACGTACTGGCTACCTACCTGTAAGTTTGTTTGTTGTACTGCAATGGCTTCCAACTGCTCTTGGGTGGGGTGGGGGAGGGATCCATCCTACTAGGCTGTGGGAAAGGGAGCATGGTGGCAGTAGTGGTGCAGCTCCCCCACCCCCAGACACCCTCATTGTGAAGATGGCTACCCACCTGTAAGTTTGTTTGTTGTACTGCAATGGCTTCCAACTGCTCCTGGGTGGGGTGGGGGAGGGATCCATCCTGCTCAGGTGTGGGACAGGGGGCATGGTGGGAGTAGTAGTGCAGCCCTCCCTGACACAAACACCCTCATTGTGAAGATGGATTCCTACCTGTAAGTTTGTTTGTTGTACTGCAATGGCTTCCAATTGCTCCTGCGTGGGGTGGGGGAGGGATCCATCCTGCTCAGGTGTGGGCCAGGGGGCCTGGTGGTTGTTGTAGTGCTGTCTGCCTGTACACATGCCCCCATGGTTATGTTGTTAGCTATGTTTGTGTTGAATGGGAGTTGGTGAATGTTGGATCTGTGAGGCATGTTTTTGTGAGTGTGTGGTGCAGATGGATGGTGTGTGTCCTAGGTGGTGTAGCTTTGTAGTTGTGCAAGGCAGTACATAGCAGAGTGGCGGTAGTCATTTGTTTGTAATTACCAGCCTCCACTCTCCCGGCTACTCCTGTGAGACTCTCTGGATGCAGTATGGCAAACACCTTCTCCTCCCATTGTGTGAATGTTTTTAGTGGAATGGGAGGGCCACCGCCAGTCCTCTGAGCCAGCTCATGGTTCTTGCTCCTCCTCTCCTTGACCACCCTCTTCAGGGCATGCCACCACTTCATGATCTCCTTTTTTGATCTTGGGGTGGTCTCTACTGCATTGACCCTTTGGACTATCCTAGCCCACATTTGTGTCCTTGTGGCTAATGGTCTCTGTTGGAACAGGCTACCAAAAAGCTGTGGTTCCACTCTGACTATCTCATCTACCATGACCTTCAACTCACTCTCAGTGAATTTGGACATTTTCTGTGTGGCCATGGTGTGTGGTGTGCAAAGTGATTGTGGGTGCAGGGGTGTGAGTGGTGATTGTGGTTGTGCTGTGTATGGTGTGTGTTGTGCAGGGGGATTAGTTGTGCTGGTTTGGAGGTGGTGGTGGGGCTGTGTGTGGTGTGGCTGGTGATGTTGTGTCCTTTGCCGCTCCTGTCAGCTGGGGTATGTGTCCCTTCTCTCCTGGAGTTTTGCAAGGGATTGTGGTCAGTGAAGGGGCTGGTTTTATACACAGCTATGTGGGTGTGTCCAATTGGGGTGTTGCTGACAGGTGTGTAGTCCTGGGATTGGTATTTTTCATTTTGCCATGTGGTTGTGTCATTGGGGTGTGTTTTGTGTATTTGGGAAGCATGTATAGTTTTCTGTGTGCACTTTTTGGACTTCTTGTGGGGTTTTGGCTTTGTCTGCCATATTTTTTATGGTTCGTCCGCCACGGTGGCTGTGCTTCAGCTCTTCCGCTGGCTCTCCCATTCATCCCAATGTGCGACCGCGGCGGTCGGAGACGGCGGTACGTACCGCGGGACTGTCGGGGATATACTAATTTCCGGGGCGTTGTCGCCGCTATACTTGCGGCAGGTTGTTGTTTTTCCGCCCCGAATCCGACCGCCGCGGACGGATTTTGGCCATCTCCGCCCGCTACGGATTTTTTGGGCGGTTAATGCTAATTTGGCCGCTGGTTTTCCCACGGGGCCAGCGGGCGGTTGTTTTCCGCCTCCATGGCGGTCGGGGTGTTTTTCCGCCCTACATCCTAAAGGACCTCATATTGTCTCCTTTTATCCTTCCACAAGTGTCTGCTCTTCGCAATGTTTTTTTTCTTTTTCTGAAAGCCCTCTATGAGAGTGCATTTATTTCCTACATTTGCTATGTTTTCCCACTTCTCCCAGTACATTTCCTGTGATAACCTTATAAAAGTTTTACTTCAAATATCTTTTTAGGTCTTGCCTGAGAGACAACAATCACTGTTAAACTGCAACTATTTTTGTTCACCAAAAAAAGCCCTAACAAGGGCTGAGAGGTCAGCCATTACTTGCCACTGGTTGGCTTCATGTCACTCTCATTTCGTTACTTCTTATTGTTCACCACGCCTGGAAATTGCGTCTGATTTGCACTTTACTTTGTGTGCTTACCACTTAAATGGAGCACAGACCAAGTGCTAATTAATGTCTTTATTAGTGTCCTTCCACTGCTCGTGCTCGGATTCAGGTCCCTGTTTTCCTTCCCTTCCCCACTGTTCGCAAAGTGAGGTGGCCTCTGGCATGCAAAATATAACTTTTTTTAATGCTTACCCTGTTGTTCACGAAGTGTACCAGCAATTTGGCATGCAGAAATACAACTTTCCAAACCTATTTCAGAAAATCATTATTGTATGGTTCCTGAAGACACTTGTTACCCATGTGGCCACTCATTTCCCCATCTTGACTCACACAACCTCTACCTCACATTCACCTGCTACCTGTTCGGAGTTCTTTCCTTCCCTTACACTTGTTCTTGGCAGATATAACTCACTATGCACCCAGGACTGCAGGCGCAACATTAGAACAGAGGTAATGGAAGAGTCAGCAACAGCACAAGTTGATGGAGACGCTCCTCAGAACTGCACAGCTGGACCCCATCATCTCACTGCAAAGACTAATCTCACTGTGAGCACAGTAGAGCAACCAGCATCCGTTTTTATATAGTGCTTCAACTACACCTCTGTGGTTTCTAAGCACTGTAAATAAAAGCAGATCCTAAACCTCAATCTACTACTCTCTCCAACGCACTATCCTATTTCTCACCCTATACCTCTCTCAATATATCCTCTACCTCCACTCGCAGACTACTCTGATCCCCAAAATAAACCTTTCTAAAATTTTCCCTACTCTATCTTTACTATGATCCACAAAATAAACCTTTCTCGACACTTCCCTCCTCTACCCCTCCCTTGCATCATCTCAAACCAATTTTACTATTCAGATCCCCCAAACAATCCTTTCTAAACCCTTCCCTCTGACTCTTCCCCCCACTCACCCCAAACCTCCTTCTGCTGCCATGATCTCCAAATAAACACTTTCTATACTCCTCTCTCCTCTATCTCTCCACTATCCTTTTCAATCCAACAAACTCACATGTTCAACGCTCAAATTAATTTCATATTTTCCTGTACTAATTCACCACTAATTCTGTTAGGGTTCCAGAGTAGCATGCTACTCCTCAGAAAGTGCTTTGATGCCTCATATGGGGTACCAAGCACTATATAAACGCAAACCCCTCCCTCTTCTATCCCGCCACTATCCTTTTCAACCCAAATAACAGACTCACATGTCCACCGCTCAAATTAATGTCATATTTCCCAATACTAATTCACCACTAATCCTTTTTGAGTTCTATAGTAGCGTGCTACTCACAGAAAAGCGCTTCGATGCATCGTCAGAGGTAGTAAACACTATATAAATGCAACTTACAATTACAGTGCAGCCTTCTCTCACTACTCACACGTCCCACACACGAGAGCTCTCGGCAATAATAACAATAACCTATTTTTATGTACCACACCAAAATGACCTTTATTTGTTCTCTAAGCACTGTAAATAACAGGACATTACAGTACAGCTCACCCCTCCCATACCTTGTCTAGACCCCCAATAACAATAAAGATAACTTGTTTTTATTTAGCCTTTAAACCTCATTGCGGCAGTTCCTAACCACTGCAGACAGTCAGTCCATCACCTAACAACACATCCTTCTGCTACTGCCCACATGTTGTCAAGATCACCCAGTAAAAAAATGATGATGCCTTGTTCTCTTCAATAGCGCTTCAACCAATGTACACCCATTCGGAGCACTGAAACATACTTGCCAACATTATAGAAGAGGAAAGTGAGAGATAAAAAACAAACATATTTTCCCAATTGATTTCTATTGAAACAAAGGCAATTAAAACATCGGTGGTCTCCCGCCTGAATGGGCTCTACAGGCATAAATGCTGGAGCTACACCTACTGACATCCATGTTTTTTAAAATTCAAATAAATGGATACAGCAATAAAATACACCAGCGTTGGAAACTTTTCAAGCAGGAAGTGCGAGGACACATTGTCAACAAGAAAGTTTTATGCTGAGCATTGTGGTTTCACTATGCAAAAAGATCTGATCTATGGTATTTTTTTATATCATGTAGGTTGTTTAAATCAAAGACTCATGGGGAAAACAGAATGTGGAATTTTTTTATTTTCATTGGGGATGCCACTTGGTTGAGAGTAATCAGGCTTCCTGAATTAGCCGTGACAGTCATCGTTTTTCCTCATCTGTTCCTGCAGATTTCACTAAATTCCATGTTGGCGAGGGCAGTTTTTTTTAAGTCACTCTGCGCCCCTAGATCGATGTGATATTGTAGTCCTATTTTTATGTTAGTGAAATGTCCCCATTTTTGGTCTTTACACTCAGGGTACCCTATACTTAGGGGCATATTACCAAGAAATGGCAATGACTATCGCTAACCTAGGTTAGCGCTACTTTTCCTATCGCCATCGATCCCTGCAAGTTATCTCCTTGTTAGCGACGTATTAGCCACGTTTTGCTAACAGGCGATAGCTCCAGGGATCAGCGGCGAAAACCGCCGCTAACATTAGTGCAATGGCATAAATGAAACCGGCGATAGCGGGTGGAATCCAGAAATAAGCCCTTAGCGATAGAAAAAGGCACCCTAATCCGCAAGTTTGGACTTAGCCTATCTGTCCACCTCCAATATAAAAGATTCACACAAAAAAAGGAAAAATGCAAATTTGAGCAGCCAGGGCATAGTGCAGCACACATCAACAACCCCCTCAAGCCACCCAACATCCCGGTTGATCAGGATGAGATCCTGGTTCCCTCGCTGGACCTGTGTCTGGTTCCTGGATTCCTCGCTGCACCTGCGTCTGGTTCCTGGATCCCTCGCTGGACCTGCTTCTGGTTCCTGTATCCCCTGCTGGACCTGCGTCTGGTTCCTGAATCCCTCGCTGGACCTGCGTCTGGTTCCTGTGTCCCTCGCTGGACCTGCGTCTGGTTCCTGTGTCCCTTGCTGGACCTGCGCCTGGTTCCTGGATCCCTTGCTAACCTGCGCCTGGTTCCTGGATCCCTTAATAGACCTGTGTCTGGTTCCTGGATTCCTGGCTGGACCTGCGTCTGTGGCCTGGAGTGGGATGTGAGGTAGCTGTGGAGTCGATGAGCCATGGCGGGAGACATTGATGTGCGACGATCGCCCGTACGTGGTGGTGAACGCTGGCAGGTCGCATGGAGACACGTTGCTGCCCTTTGTGAAAAGCCCGCCTTGCGCACCTTGGTGCAGTCAATGGTAGAGGTGATCCTGCGCACCAACGTAGTAAGGTCCGCTTCGCATACTATGATCCACCACTACACCGGGGTGCACGTAGGGGATTACCAATGGTGGGTGCCGTCTCCCTGCATCACAGGACGGATGATGTTGGGCGGGCTGGACGCTCTGGAGGGTGAGGCTCCTGTGCTAAGCCGAACTTGTGTGTCTGAGCGCTGCAACTACACGCCTAAGGGAGCCCTGCTGCATCAACTGCATTGTGTGGTCCACCAGCGGACTACTCGGTGACTACTGTACCAGGCCCAGTGAAAGCACACCTGGCTCAGGCTCCTGCTGGCTGAGTCACAGGTTTGGAGAGAGTGCAGTGGATTGCGTCACGGAGTCAATGTCCAGGTAAGGAGAAGGTGAAACGCGTAGCGCAGGAGGTCTGGGGGTGGAGTCGCTCATGCCTATCACACATAGATGACGCACCCCCAGTGGCGGCTCTACTGCTACGTTGGAAGACAGTTGCCCTACCACCTGAAGCAGCGCAGAAGAGGAACAATCATCACATGAATATAACTCAATCAATCATTCAGGGTAATTGTAAGCGTGCCACTCAACCGTGAGTGTCTCAAGGCACTGAGGGGTGGGGGGAGCTGCAGATCTCTTAGCCGAAGAGCCAGGTCTTGAGGGTTTTCCTCAAGGTGTTCAGGGAGGGGGCACCTCTGATGTCTGCCGGTAGCTCGTTCCAGGTATTGGATGCAATGTGGGCGAACGATCTTCCGCCTGCTCTGGCTCTGTGAATGCATTGGGTTTCAGACAGTGCGAGGTTGGAAGAACGGATGTCTCATTTGTGTACGTGGAAGTTGATTCTGTCATTGAGGTATTTGGTTAAGTTGTTGTGTAGGCATTTGTAGGCGTGAGTGATCATTTTGAAGGTGACTCTTTACACCACACGGAGACAGTGCAGTTTACGTAGGTGTTGGCTGATGTGTTAGTGCCGGGGGATGCCGAGGACGAGTCTGGTGGCCGTGTACTGTAATGTCAGTAGCTTGCAGAGTCGGGACTTGTAAATGGCGGCGTAGAGTGCGTTACCATAGTCCAGTCTGCTGGTGATGAGTGCATGGGCAACTGTCTTTCTTGACTCCGGGGTTATCCATTTGAAGGTCTTGCGAAGGATGCAGAGGGTGTTGAAGCAGCTGGAAGTGAAGGCGTAGACCTGTCTGTTCATCGACCTCGTTGCTGTGGTTGGTTCGCAATCCGGATTGGGACGGGTCAAGGATGGCGTTGTCATCAATGAATTGTGTCAGTTCCCTGTTGACTGTTTACTCTGCAACTTTGGCCGCGAAGGGGAGGAGCGAGATGGGCAGGTAGTTCTTGATGTCAGTGGGGTCAGCTTTGGTCTTTTTGAGAAGGGGTCAGACTTCTGCTCACTTTCAGTCATCTGGGTAGGTGCGTGTTTTGAAGGTGGTGTTGATGGTGCGTTGCAGTTCGTGTGTGATGCGGTCGCGGCTCTGTGGTAGATGTGGGAGGGCATGGGTTGGTGGGGGCCCACAAGTGGATGCCTTTCATGGTTGAGGCTCTGTCTTCGGCTGTGACTGGCGTCCAGGTGGAGATGGTGGGCTGGCTGGTGTGTCCAGGGCCCGGGGTGTCTGTAGACAAAGTTTCCTCAGAGTGTGGAGTTGTGGCTGGTCTGGATCTAGAAGTGCAGGTTTGTGGGAGAGGGGAAGGTTTCGCTGGAGGTGGTGAGGTGGAGGGTGATCTTGTGGGAAATGGCGAGGCACCCACCCGGGTGGTTGGTGCGGTCTTTTCTCTGGATCTTGTATCCATCCGAGATGGCGGTGTTGATGACATAGGAGGAGGAGGCGTTGTTCCAGATCTCCGTGAAGAAGGCAATGTCGGGCGAGAGAGAGTCGAGTAGGCTCCAGATTTCCATGGCGTGTTTGTGCACGGAGCACCCATTGAGGCAGATGGATTCTTGGGTGTCGCCGGTGCTAGCGTGGGCTGTGTTGGAGCCCGGGGTAGTAGTTAAGTTCTGGCGGCAGTGGAGGCAGGAGAACTGGCCGTGGGTCATGTTTGCCAAAGCCTATTGTCAGTCTCTGACTTTTCCGGGGTTGAGTGTGTGGAGGGTGGCTGTGCTGTAACAGTGGGTGGCCTGTGATCCGGTTGGGTTGCAGGCGTGCGCAGACAGGCTTGTCTTAGATGTGCCTTCTGCACGCCAGCGGCGCCTGTCCGCTGTGCAATCGCGCAGCATCTGCCATTAAGTAGGGGAGGGTGGAGGAACGATCAGCTGGGAGAGGGGAATGTGCGAGGACAGGGGTACGGCCCGCGGGAAGTGTGGGCTCAGCGAAGCCAAAAAAGTTACAAAAGGGAAAAACAAGGGATAATTAACTGATGTGATCATGCGATGTATCCTCCAGGGGTGGGCGGGTGGGTAGGATTGCTCCAAACATGGAGCAGGGAATGTGGAGATTGGCATACACACTCAAGTGCGCAATGACTGTTTGGTTGGCCCACTCAGGCCGCCCAATGCAGACATGCGCACTTCTCTGTTCGCAATGCAGGCTGCATTACAGCCTGCATGGAGAACATGCCCACCCCTCCGGCCCCTGGCTGCATGACTTGTCCCGTTGCCAATTAACAATCCCACCGCCGCATCGCAGTGTTGTGATTGACTCAGGCGAGGGAGCCTGGCTGCCTACTTTCTTTTCCTGGAAGCAGACGCAGGAGAGCAGAAGCTACGAAGACGACACGGCTTAGAGGTAAGACTTCACTCAATATATTTTTAACAACACACGCTCACACACACATCCCCGCGTCCACGCACCATCCAGTGTTCTTTACGGGGTTTACCACCTCAAAGCTGTCCAGACACCCCCCCGCACTTTTCAATGGTGGTTGCTGTGCGCCCATGCACAGCGGGCGTACCACTTGTGTGCCAAAGGCACATATGTAGTTGCGATGCATGCTATAACATCGCATTCCATTCCAATACATACTAATACTAGGCACATTGCAATAACCTTTGCGCAACAAACCCAAGCATGAACCCTGGAATTCTTTTTTGAACACCCAAAAGACACCCAAAAGATAACATTTGAGACAATTGCACCCCCCAAATTGTTCTTTATTTTGGAACAAAACACACCCAAGATTTAGAAAATTGACCCCAAAAACACCCACAATTGCAAAATGTTCCCCACAAAACATCTCATTTTTCATATTTTACCTCAATAAACACCCCATTTTTCATATTTTAGGCCAACAAATACCCCATTGCTCATATTTTACCCTAAGAAATAAACCATTTTTCATTTTTTACATCCAAAACCCATACACACCTGCATAAGTTTAAATTACCACATTACTGACCCCATAATGCGTTGTACTCAAATGCGATGTAAAGGCACATGCGTTGTCGGAGTTGCGTAGTTAATGATGTACTGCCTGCGTTGTAATGGATTCCTCCAATGCCAAAGGCAAACCATAGTTTAGCCCATCTGCGTCCGCCTGCCCCTGGACCGCACTCAGCATCAAGGAGCCTTCCTCTTGGACACTCCACCACTACGATACCAGCACCCTCCTCGCCATCGACCCTGGACGCCACCTCGATTGCCAGGACCAACCTCTGCTCCAGACCGGACGTCGCCTTACAGAGGCACACTCTGACTGACCACGCACTCTAATGACCCAACAGTGACCATGGACCACCTCAAATCCCAGATCCAGACCAAGCCTAAACACATCCACTGCGGTACCCTCATGTGCAGGCCCCCCGGCCCTTCGCCCCCCATTGGTAACTTCACGTCTTCACCTTGCCCACCGGATGCCACCACCATCATCGCACCCCCTAGCAGCTGGATCAGGGCCACCGAAGAACATCTTGTCAACTTCCTCCACACCAACACTCCACCAATGCTTCCAAACGATGACAACACAGCACACAACCACCACAGATAGATCTCCAACAGCACCACCCATGGACAACACTGCGTCAGTACCTTCCGCCTGCCTGATGGCAGACGTGAGGGTGTTGCAGTGCCACAAGGATAGGCTGGCCTCATGCATTGCTGAGGTTGCGTCATGGTTGTGACACGACAGCAGCAATGCGTGACTTTAGCGCAGGCAGATACGTCAGGTTTCCTGACGTATCTGTCATTACTTGCGTCATGGAGCGCTGTCACAAGAAGGGCGTAGTGAGAAGTGTTGCAACGCTGTCTTGTATCAACGTAGCAACAATTTTCATGACTATGGCACAGGAATGTGCACTATCTTATTGATTGTGCGCATTCCTGAACTGTATTTGTGTCACAGGGCAGAGGTGCAACATTGCTTGCAGCGCTGTCCAGCACCAAAAATATGCATAGATGTGGGCCCAAGACTTATCTCCATTTTTAAGACCAGCTATTTTCTGGTCTTAAGTTCCTGCAGCTAACGGGCTTTAGCGCAACTTTTTTTATCGCTTTGCGGGTCCAGGTCATCCTTGCTAATAGGCCGAAGTTCAGTTAGCTGGAGTTTTTGTGAAATTCGGAGAAGGAACGCCTACCTTGCATGTCATTAGCAATAATAGGGGGATAGAAACAAGCAGCGATAGGCCCTTGATAATATGCCCCTTAGTATCGTAAGTTATTCTGAGTATCTGCTGGAGACTGGTCTCTCTCAAGGATTGCCAGCAATCATATATATATATAATGAATTAACTTCATTATACTTTTATTTTACATCTCTGGGGACATTTCAGTGGGGCGGCTCCTCCGTTATATATATATGGGGCGGCTCCTCCGTTTGAGCAGAGGAGCGTCACCCCACTGAAATGTCCCCAGATACATAAAATAAAAGTATAATCAAGTTAATTCATTACCATTTTATTTTTCTTCATCCTGCCCCAAATGGAGCATCAGGATGGGGGTGGAGCTGCTGCTGAATGACAGCAGCCGAGAGAGCAGGGCACTCTCAATCTTTTTGGCCGTGTGTCTTGCTACTGCCAGCCACACATGCATACCTTAACTTCTCTAGCTCAGCTGCCTTAAGACAACTGGGTTAGAGAAAGTTATAGCCTCCAGAGCGCTTTGCAGCGCCGTGCAAGACCACTCCCACCAATCCTAGCACCTCTCTCATGCTGGTGAGAGCAGCGCCATGATTTGTAGAGGGAGTTTGGAGCCTGACTACCTAGAGGAGAGGAGACCATTGAGGAGGAGGAGGAGGAGGAGGACGTTGCGTCAAGCACTCAGGTAAGTCATTTTAATTATTTACTAATTTTATGTCCCACCTGCTCTACCACCCTCGGGACATGTCAGCCACCAGTGATATATATATATATATTGCCCTGTTTGGGGCTCAGCGGTGGGATATAGTCAACAAGTGGTGAGACAAAGGGCCTCATTATGAAGTAGGGTGCACTTATGTCCGCCTGACACCGTTGCGATTTGGAACCGCCCGGCCTTATTTTTGACTGAAATGATTAGCACAAGCTTCCATGGAAAAAGGGATGTCTGTACGCACACTGCACTGTGTGGCAAGCACTATGCAGTGCCTGCCACATGGTGCAGGGATGTTTAGGGGGCACCACAGGTGCCCCCAGGCCCCATAGCAGAGGGCCAGTGGGGATCGGGGCCCTGCTGTGAGCCCATCAGAAGAGGAGTGGAATCCACCAGCAGTTTTCCCTCCGACCCTCGTCATAATAATACAGCAGTCAGGGGGAAACCCTGCATGTCGGGTGGAAAGCCTCCGACAGACTGTCGGAGGGCTCTCCGCCTGACATCCAAATCAGGCCCTAAATTTTGATGTTTTCCATTTTCATTTACATTCACATTGTTGTTGTTAGGATTAGCCCAACTAAATGGATAGTGCCATCCTGGTACACATGAGTGTTTGTTCATGCTTATTTATAAAAATGGGAGATGCATAAAATCTTGACATGGGCTTGCAGTGAAAGTTGTAACTTAGGGGCACATTATGATGGTGGGCGGACATCAGCCCGCCCGCCATCATAACGGTGATGGGACCGCCCGCCAGACGTGCGGCAGTCCCACCTTTGCAATTAGGATGCGCCCGCCATATTGGCGGGCACATCCTGGCCTTTTACCATTGCATACAGTGCTGCTGGCTGGAGCACCATCCACAATGGTAAAAAAGCATTCACAGCATTTCCCTGCACCACGTGACAGGCACCACGCGGTGCCTGTCACTTGGTGCATGAAACTGCAGGGGGGTACCATGGGTACCCCCAATGCACCCCCCACCCCTCCCACAGAGAGGGCCTGCAACGGGCCCCCAAAGTCAATACCCACCAGCCTTTCGCCGCCATGGAAATGCCTGTCCAATACCCTGATCCTAATATGGCGGACGGTGCCTGCTAGGCACCACCACCATATTAGTGGCCCTGCTCCACCCGGCAGGCAATCGTAACGATTGCCACTGGTGGAAAAACAGCAGACAGACTATGCGTCCGCCGCGATACCCACCGCCATCCTAATTTGGTGGTGGGTAAATCTCATTATGATGGCGGGAGGATCGCCACCGTTGGCCCAGCGATGGCGATCCTTCTGCCATCATAATGAGACCCTAATTTCTTAACCATTTTTAACCATATTACTGCATTTACAATCATGTATAATGAAACAAACAATGAATAAGCAATAACGAGAATATGTTATACTGAGAATGTATAGATATGTGCTGTGATAGAATAACAATTGCTCTTTATTTCTGCCCTGAAGATGCGGCATGCTTGCAGCAAAACACACGTTGGGTGAACGCGATGTTGAATCACTGTGGCTGTAGATTATTCATCATGTAATTTTTGAAAGAGTAAAATAAATTGTCAATGATACCTTAATAATAAATAAGAAACAATCAATGAATATGTTATGTTTGATCATAAAGGGGCCGATTACAATCTCGCTCGGAAGGGCACCGAACGCGATCCGACCGGAAAAAGTACGAGCCGTACGCGTGTTTTCCACCCGACTCGTACAGCTGTACGAGTGAGCAAGTACGATGCGAGCAACGTGAAATTCACCGACCGAGTCGTTTCCGGGTCCGAACCGCTCCGTACGTCTCGTCCGTAAGTGAACCGTGCCGTGCAATGGATGCGATTTACGACCGAGCCAGTACGATGCACGTGTCGGACAGCCAGTGCGAGCCGAAGTGTCCGGCTCGCAAAACATCCAGGAAGTTGCCTTTGGGGGTCCACGTCAGACCCCCTGTCACCCGCAGCCTTACAACTCGGACACAGGGGGGTCTCCCAAACACAGGCATGTACGGTGCGGATGGCACCAACGCGTATCCACTGTAGGGGGCGCCCTTCAGTCAATGGGAGCCCATGTACGTGTCGTACGACCGGCTCCCATTGACTTCTAAGGGAGTCCGACCAAACCGAGTCCGGCAGAAGGAGGCCGCATCGTACTCGCTCGGTGGGTCTGCAGGACTCCGGCTCGGTCGAAAAACACTCCGGATCCGGCTCGGTCGGAGAGCTTTCCGACCCAGATCAGAATGTGAATGAGAACCATAGTAGCTCCCTACAATTTTTTTTTTCAGTTTTTGTAAATATCGACCAGGCTGGGCGCCGGTAAAGTAGAAGGCATAGCGGGTGGCCATAAGTATCTTTGCACAAATACATTGAATTTATTGGATAAATGAGGCACTTCTGTTCTTTGGAAATATATGAAAAACTCTTTCGGGATTTTCTACTACTATGGCTAACGGTATTCAGTCAAAATATTGAGTTGGAAATGTGGACTTACACTAATATCAAGTTTTAAATATCGGGACACAGAAATATTGAGAAGAATATCGTGGTCAAGAATATCAACTTTAAGGTAAGAAATATCAATTTTAAAATATAGAAGTTATTAATATCGTTTGCAAAAATTTAGTTGTTTAAAATATAGATTTTTAAAATTAGTGTTATGTTAGTATATATTTTAAATGTATGTGATGTAGTTTTTTGTATACGTATTGTTTATATTTTTTAATATATGTGTTACATTTCTTGTAGTTATTAATTTTATTTTAATTACATTTTGCATTTTTTAGTTCCATAGCGGGTTGTGGGTTTATAGGGGAATACGGTGGGAAGTAATTTAATTATAGTAAATTAATGAATATATTTATTTATTAATATTTTTCTTATTGAGATTATATAATGTTAATTGTGTTTTTGGTAAATTTTAGGTGCGTGTTGTGGGGTTTATACGGGTAAAGAGTGAGAAGTAATTTATTTTTAAATAATTAATAATTACTAGTTAATTAATATTAATTAATTAATTGACAATTAATTATGGTAATTGTGTAATTCATTTTAGGTGCAGGTTGTGGGGTTTATAGGCGTAAAGGGTGGGACATAATGTATTTTTAATAAATGTATTAATAATTAGTTGTTAGTTGATATTAATAAATTAATTGACAATTAAATATGGAAATTGTGTCATTAATTTTAGTTGTGGGTTGTGGGGCTTTTAGAGGTAAAGAGTGGGATGTATTTTTTTTTTAATTCAAATTAATTGATGATTAGTTGATAATTAATATTAATCAATTAATTGATGTTTAATTAATGTAATTGTTTAATTTATTTGTGTGGGTTTTGAGTTTATAGGGGTGAAGGGTGGGGAGTAAATCAATTTTACTTGCCTTAGAATTAGTTGCTAAATACTATTAGTTATTTAAATGAAAAGGTTTTTTACAGTTTAATTTTAGGTGTTAGTTGTGGGGATTATGGGTTTAAAGGGTGGGAAGTTAATTAAATTGTAAAATAAATAATATTTGTTTAAATGTTAGTTATGTTAATTATGCAATTTTTTGTAAATTTCGACGTTGGTTGTGATTTTTAAGGTGTTATAGGGTAGGAAGTAAATAGACTAAATGTATGTAGTAATTAATGTTTTTGTTAATAAATAATTCCTAAATAAAGATATTTATTTGTTTTTTATTGTATTGACTATAATATTTGTAGGTATTTGTGATATGTATTTAACATTATAATATGTTTTTTTATATTAAATATATTCTTATTTTTAACACATTCATTTTTTTTATTTACTTTTTCTAAAAATATTTTTATTTTGTCGATGATATTTTGTTTGTTTTAAATTCTGAACTGACTGGAGTGAGAAAAGTAAATTTTACCCCTCTGCAATCTAACACTTTCCCTATTGATGCACTGACTGGAGTGGGAATAGTACATTTTATCCATCCGCTATCCAACACTTTCCCTACTGTTTGCACTCACTGGAGTGGGAATAGTAATTTTTACGCCTCAGCTATCCAACTCTTTCCCTTATGTTGCACTCTCCTGGAGTGGGAAATTTAAGTTTAAAGATTTCTAAATAGTTTAATGTTTTAATTTATAATCATAGAATGTTTTTTTAAATAGATTTTATGTTATCGGTATATGTATATATATGTATATATATATATTACCTACTGGCGGTCGCCAGTAGGTAGTTATAGTTAGGACCCCTTTTCCATAGGAAAACCTCAACATTCTATTTTGAATAACTTTGGCGCCGGTCGATGAATCCTCGCGAATTTCTCAAAATAGGTGGGGCGCTACGCTCCGCTCCTACCCTGAAAGTCTCGGGGGGATTCGTCAAGCGGGGGCTGAGATAAAAGGGGGTTCCCAAAACGCGTTTTTCCCATGCATTTTTCCATAGGACCTTTAGAACGAGCTACAGCCCGAACGGCTGAACAGAATTACTAGAAATTTGGCAGAGAGGTAGTCCCTAGGTCAAGGAAGTGCCTTTTGTAGGTTTGGTGTAAATCTGTTCAGTAGATTCTGAGAAAATAGCCTTTAAATCAATATATATATCTGAGCCCGCTTACGGTACGCTTACCGTACGCTTACCGTAAGCGTACGGTGGCGTGCGCGAGCGCGATTCTGATTGGCTCTTAGATCTTAGTAAACATTCGAATCGGCCGAAACCAGGAAGCGGCGGCCGCCATTTTGTCTCTCGCACTGAGTGTTGTTTATCAAACAAGATGGCCAAAAACATGTTACGGGGCTGTTTTGACAACTCCCTCCCACATAGTCATGTTGAGGGAGTCCCCAAACATCCCCCAAGAGCAAAAACGGTTTTATTTTTTTTTCGGCAATTTCGCCGAGTACGCTTACCGTACGCTTACCGTAAGCGTACGGTAAAAAAAAAAAAAAAAAAAAAACACTATCCACACTTACCCCACCCCCTGTGCTTTTGGTGGCCGTAGGCCACCAAATGTACAGGGCTTATTAATAGGTAAAAAAAACTAAATTTTGGCAACATGAAATTATAAAATCGAAATAAAAAAAACACTATCCACATTGACCCCACCCCCTGTGCTTTTGGTGGCCGAAGGCCACCAAATGTACAGGGCTTATTAAAGTTGATAAAAACCGTGCACGGAACGAACTGCGTTAAGTGGGCGCGCACGCCTCGAATGGCGTAAAGTAACTTAGCATTTAAAAAACCGTACAAATTCACTGAAAAAACCATAGGTTTCACACACGTTATAGTTAGGAATTAGCATTTAAAAAACCTTGCAAATTCACTGAAAAAACCATAGGTTTCACACATGTTATAGTTAGCGGAAATTTTACTGATAAAAAACCAGTGAAATTGCCCCGTTATAGTTAGTGCTGGCAACTATAACTCACGCGACCGCAATCTTCTGCTGATGACATATGTGTCTTTATGAAAAAAAAATATTTGTAATATATGTATAGCTAAAAATGTATGGAAGAAGACATGGGCAAATAAGTGTCTAAATACAGTATTAGCATCAGCAGAGGATTGCGGTCGCGTGAGTTATAGTTGCCAGCACTAACTATAACGGGGCAATTTCACTGGTTTTTTATCAGTAAAATTTCCGCTAACTATAACATGTGTGAAACCTATGGTTTTTTCAGTGAATATATATATATATATCACAGAAGAAGAAGGTTGCCCTTGTAGGAACGCCACACAGTTGGTAAGTATCTCCGTAGCTTTTATTTCAGGCTGCACAACTTGCTCTCTCCTCCCAAAATACGCCATATGCATTTCGGGCTCCTGCCCTTGGTCACTGGCTCATTCAAAACAGTCCTCACAGCCAGGTGGACTAAATACCATATACCCCGCCCATCGTTGCTTAGTGCATTCTGGGTATGGAAGTCCTTACATATTTCTCCATTAGTGGATGCTGGACGGAAAGCTTAAATTAAAACTGTGATCCCCATGTGGGTTACATGGAGGAGAAACAACAAAGTTCGTGCTCGTTTGTCGCCTGAAATATTGGATTTACCAACACCAAACAGCCCTCAGAATTGCAAGAGCCATCGGTCCGCTGTCATCGTGGCAGAGCGTCCCTGCGACGAGGCGCGCCGCAATTTAAGTCACAGAAGAAGAAGGTTGCCCTTGTAGGAACGCCACACAGTTGGTAAGTATCTCCGTAGCTTTTATTTCAGGCTGCACAACTTGCTCTCTCCTCCCAAAATACGCCATATGCATTTCGGGCTCCTGCCCTTGTTCACTGGCTCATTCAAAACAGTCCTCACAGCCAGGTGGACTAAATACCATATACCCCGCCCATCGTTGCTTAGTGCATTCTGGGTATGGAAGTCCTTATATATTTCTCCATTAGTGGATGCTGGACGGAAAGCTTAAATTAAAACTGTGATCCCCATGTGGGTTACATGGAGGAGAAACAACAAAGTTCGTGCTCGTTTGTCGCCTGAAATATTGGATTTACCAACACCAAACAGCCCTCAGAATTGCAAGAGCCATCGGTCCGCTGTCATCGCGGCAGAGCGTCCCTGCGACGAGGCGCGCCGCAATTTAAGTAACAGAAGAAGAAGGTTGCCCTTGTAGGAACGCCACACAGTTGGTAAGTATCTCCGTAGCTTTTATTTCAGGCTGCACAACTTGCTCTCTCCTCCCAAAATACGCCATATGCATTTCGGGCTCCTGTCCTTGTTCACTGGCTCATTCAAAACAGTCCTCACAGCCAGGTGGACTAAATACCATATACCCCGCCCATCGTTGCTTAGTGCATTCTGGGTATGGAAGTCCTTACATATTTCTCCATTAGTGGATGCTGGACGGAAAGCTTAAATTAAAACTGTGATCCCCATGTGGGTTACATGGAGGAGAAACAACAAAGTTCGTGCTCGTTTGTCGCCTGAAATATTGGATTTACCAACACCAAACAGCCCTCAGAATTGCAAGAGCCATCGGTCCGCTGTCATCGCGGCAGACCGTCCCTGCGACGAGGCGCGCCGCAATTTAAGTCACAGAAGAAGAAGGTTGCCCTTGTAGGAATGCCACACAGTTGGTAAGTATCTCCGTAGCTTTTATTTCAGGCTGCACAACTTGCTCTCTCCTCCCAAAATACGCCATATGCATTTCGGGCTCCTGTCCTTGTTCACTGGCTCATTCAAAACAGTCCTCACAGCCAGGTGGACTAAATACCATATACCCCGCCCATCGTTGCTTAGTGCATTCTGGGTATGGAAGTCCTTACATATTTCTCCATTAGTGGATGCTGGACGGAAAGCTTAAATTAAAACTGTGATCCCCATGTGGGTTACATGGAGGAGAAACAACAAAGTTCGTGCTCGTTTGTCGCCTGAAATATTGGATTTACCAACACCAAACAGCCCTCAGAATTGCAAGAGCCATCGGTCCGCTGTCATCGTGGCAGAGCGTCCCTGCGACGAGGCGCGCCGCAATTTAAGTCACAGAAGAAGAAGGTTGCCCTTGTAGGAACGCCACACAGTTGGTAAGTATCTCCGTAGCTTTTATTTCAGGCTGCACAACTTGCTCTCTCCTCCCAAAATACGCCATATGCATTTCGGGCTCCTGCCCTTGTTCACTGGCTCATTCAAAACAGTCCTCACAGCCAGGTGGACTAAATACCATATACCCCGCCCATCGTTGCTTAGTGCATTCTGGGTATGGAAGTCCTTATATATTTCTCCATTAGTGGATGCTGGACGGAAAGCTTAAATTAAAACTGTGATCCCCATGTGGGTTACATGGAGGAGAAACAACAAAGTTCGTGCTCGTTTGTCGCCTGAAATATTGGATTTACCAACACCAAACAGCCCTCAGAATTGCAAGAGCCATCGGTCCGCTGTCATCGCGGCAGAGCGTCCCTGCGACGAGGCGCGCCGCAATTTAAGTAACAGAAGAAGAAGGTTGCCCTTGTAGGAACGCCACACAGTTGGTAAGTATCTCCGTAGCTTTTATTTCAGGCTGCACAACTTGCTCTCTCCTCCCAAAATACGCCATATGCATTTCGGGCTCCTGTCCTTGTTCACTGGCTCATTCAAAACAGTCCTCACAGCCAGGTGGACTAAATACCATATACCCCGCCCATCGTTGCTTAGTGCATTCTGGGTATGGAAGTCCTTACATATTTCTCCATTAGTGGATGCTGGACGGAAAGCTTAAATTAAAACTGTGATCCCCATGTGGGTTACATGGAGGAGAAACAACAAAGTTCGTGCTCGTTTGTCGCCTGAAATATTGGATTTACCAACACCAAACAGCCCTCAGAATTGCAAGAGCCATCGGTCCGCTGTCATCGCGGCAGACCGTCCCTGCGACGAGGCGCGCCGCAATTTAAGTCACAGAAGAAGAAGGTTGCCCTTGTAGGAATGCCACACAGTTGGTAAGTATCTCCGTAGCTTTTATTTCAGGCTGCACAACTTGCTCTCTCCTCCCAAAATACGCCATATGCATTTCGGGCTCCTGTCCTTGTTCACTGGCTCATTCAAAACAGTCCTCACAGCCAGGTGGACTAAATACCATATACCCCGCCCATCGTTGCTTAGTGCATTCTGGGTATGGAAGTCCTTACATATTTCTCCATTAGTGGATGCTGGACGGAAAGCTTAAATTAAAACTGTGATCCCCATGTGGGTTACATGGAGGAGAAACAACAAAGTTCGTGCTCGTTTGTCGCCTGAAATATTGGATTTACCAACACCAAACAGCCCTCAGAATTGCAAGAGCCATCGGTCCGCTGTCATCGCGGCAGAGCGTCCCTGCGACGAGGCGCGCCGCAATTTAAGTCACAGAAGAAGAAGGTTGCCCTTGTAGGAACGCCACACAGTTGGTAAGTATCTCCGTAGCTTTTATTTCAGGCTGCACAACTTGCTCTCTCCTCCCAAAATACGCCATATGCATTTCGGGCTCCTGCCCTTGTTCACTGGCTCATTCAAAACAGTCCTCACAGCCAGGTGGACTAAATACCATATACCCCGCCCATCGTTGCTTAGTGCATTCTGGGTATGGAAGTCCTTACATATTTCTCCATTAGTGGATGCTGGACGGAAAGCTTAAATTAAAACTGTGGTCCCCATGTGGGTTACATGGAGGAGAAACAACAAAGTTCGTGCTCGTTTGTCGCCTGAAATATTGGATTTACCAACACCAAACAGCCCTCAGAATTGCAAGAGCCATCGGTCCGCTGTCATCGCGGCAGAGCGTCCATGCGACGAGGCGCGCCGCAATTTAAGACACAGAAGAAGAAGGTTGCCCTTGTAGGAACGCCACACAGTTGGTAAGTATCTCCGTAGCATTTATTTCAGGCTGCACAACTTGCTCTCTCCTCCCAAAATACGCCATATGCATTTCGGGCTCCTGCCCTTGTTCACTGGCTCATTCAAAACAGTCCTCACAGCCAGGTGGACTAAATACCATATACCCCGCCCATCGTTGCTTAGTGCATTCTGGGTATGGAAGTCCTTACATATTTCTCCATTAGTGGATGCTGGACGGAAAGCTTAAATTAAAACTGTGATCCCCATGTGGGTTACATGGAGGAGAAACAACAAAGTTCGTGCTCGTTTGTCGCCTGAAATATTGGATTTACCAACACCAAACAGCCCTCAGAATTGCAAGAGCCATCGGTCCGCTGTCATCGCGGCAGAGCGTCCCTGCGACGAGGCGCGCCACAATTTAAGTCACAGAAGAAGAAGGTTGCCCTTGTAGGAACGCCACACAGTTGGTAAGTATCTCCGTAGCTTTTATTTCAGGCTGCACAACTTGCTCTCTCCTCCCAAAATACGCCATATGCATTTCAGGCTCCTGCCCTTGTTCACTGGCTCATTCAAAACAGTCCTCACAGCCAGGTGGACTAAATACCATATACCCCGCCCATCGTTGCTTAGTGCATTCTGGGTATGGAAGTCCTTACATATTTCTCCATTAGTGGATGCTGGACGGAAAGCTTAAATTAAAACTGTGGTCCCCATGTGGGTTACATGGAGGAGAAACAACAAAGTTTGTGCTCGTTTGTCGCCTGAAATATTGGATTTACCAACACCAAACAGCCCTCAGAATTGCAAGAGCCATCGGTCCGCTGTCATCGCGGCAGAGCGTCCATGCGACGAGGCGCGCCGCAATTTAAGTCACAGAAGAAGAAGGTTGCCCTTGTAGGAACGCCACACAGTTGGTAAGTATCTCCGTAGCTTTTATTTCAGGCTGCACAACTTGCTCTCTCCTCCCAAAATACGCCATATGCATTTCGGGCTCCTGCCCTTGTTCACTGGCTCATTCAAAACAGTCCTCACAGCCAGGTGGACTAAATACCATATACCCCGCCCATCGTTGCTTAGTGCATTCTGGGTATGGAAGTCCTTACATATTTCTCCATTAGTGGATGCTGGACGGAAAGCTTAAATTAAAACTGTGATCCCCATGTGGGTTACATGGAGGAGAAACAACAAAGTTCGTGCTCGTTTGTCGCCTGAAATATTGGATTTACCAACACCAAACAGCCCTCAGAATTGCAAGAGCCATCGGTCCGCTGTCATCGCGGCAGAGCGTCCCTGCGACGAGGCGCGCCGCAATTTAAGTCACAGAAGAAGAAGGTTGCCCTTGTAGGAACGCCACACAGTTGGTAAGTATCTCCGTAGCTTTTATTTCAGGCTGCACAACTTGCTCTCTCCTCCCAAAATACGCCATATGCATTTCGGGCTCCTGCCCTTGTTCACTGGCTCATTCAAAACAGTCCTGAAATAAAAGCTACGGAGATACTTACCAACTGTGTGGCGTTCCTACAAGGGCAACCTTCTTCTTCTGTGACTTAAATTGCGGCGCGCCTCGTCGCAGGGACGCTCTGCCGCGATGACAGCGGACCGATGGCTCTTGCAATTCTGAGGGCTGTTTGGTGTTGGTAAATCCAATATTTCAGGCGACAAACGAGCATGAACTTTGTTGTTTCTCCTCCATGTAACCCACATGGGGATCACAGTTTTAATTTAAGCTTTCCGTCCAGCATCCACTAATGGAGAAATATGTAAGGACTTCCATACCCAGAATGCACTAAGCAACGATGGGTGGGGTATATGGTATTTAGTCCACCTGGCTGTGAGGACTGTTTTGAATGAGCCAGTGAACAAGGGCAGGAGCCTGAAATGCATATGGCGTATTTTGGGAGGAGAGAGCAAGTTGTGCAGCCTGAAATAAAAGCTACGGAGATACTTACCAACTGTGTGGCGTTCCTACAAGGGCAGCCTTCTTCTTCTGTGACTTAAATTGCGGCGCGCCTCATAGCAGGGATGCTCTGCCGCGATGACAGCGGACCGATGGCTCTTGCCATTCTGAGGGCTGTTTGGTGTTGGTAAATCCAATATTTCAGGCGACAAACGAGCACGAACTTTGTTGTTTCTCCTCCATGTAACCCACATGGGGATCACAGTTTTAATTTAAGCTTTCCGTCCAGCATCCACTAATGGAGAAATATGTAAGGACTTCCATACCCTGAATGCACTAAGCAACGATGGGCGGGGTATATGGTATTTAGTCCACCTGGCTGTGAGGACTGTTTTGAATGAGCCAGTGAACAAGGGCAGGAGCCCGAAATGCATATGGCGTATTTTGGGAGGAGAGAGCAAGTTGTGCAGCCTGAAATAAAAGCTACGGAGATACTTACCAACTGTGTGGCGTTCCTACAAGGGCAACCTTCTTCTTCTGTGACTTAAATTGCGGGGCGCCTCGTCGCAGGGACGCTCTGCCGCGATGACAGCGGACCGATGGCTCTTGCAATTCTGAGGGCTGTTTGGTGTTGGTAAATCCAATATTTCAGGCGACAAACGAGCACGAACTTTGTTGTTTCTCCTCCATGTAACCCACATGGGGATCACAGTTTTAATTTAAGCTTTCCGTCCAGCATCCACTAATGGAGAAATATGTAAGGACTTCCATACCCAGAATGCACTAAGCAACGATGGGCGGGGTATATGGTATTTAGTCCACCTGGCTGTGAGGACTGTTTTGAATATGCCAGTGAACAAGGGCAGGAGCCCGAAATGCATATGGCGTATTTTGGGAGGAGAGAGCAAGTTGTGCAGCCTGAAATAAAAGCTACGGAGATACTTACCAACTGTGTGGCGTTCCTACAAGGGCAACCTTCTTCTTCTGTGATATAGATATATATATATATATATATATATATATATATATATATATATATATATATATATATATATATATATACATTTATTTGTTAATTTTTATATAATGTTAAATGATAAAATACATGTAAATTATTAGTTTAATAATTGTTTTAAAGTATATATATATATATGATCAAAATATGTAAAACAAACGTACGTACGTATATATTTTAAATGTGTTCTCTGAAGTGGGAATTGTTTGAGAACTGTACAAACTAACATGCCGGTTTTCAAAAATATTTCTTCTATGTCTATGAACATGTGATTCACTATTGGGTGGACACCTAGCATTTAAACATAATGGCGGATGTTTGTTTTCTCGTGTGATCAAGGGCACAAGGTGCTCAAAACGCGTCGCAGAGGGAGACAATAAACACCATTTACTGCCTTACCTGTTTGGGTGCATCTCTCTCGCCGAAAGAAAGTACAGAGAGATTGAAAGAAGGTTTACATGGAACTTGGTTGCTTTCCGGTGACAGGACCCCCTCCCCAAAAGTAGGCAACCGCATGCAGCCACGAGAAAACGTTGGATTCCGGAGAGGAGTGTTTTGCGGTTTGCCCCCTACAACAGCTGGATATTTCGGAGCCAGTCGGTGATCGACAACAGCAGGGTCGGAGGACCCCTTGAAGGCGTTACCCGGCGTGAGTAATACGGCGTGTTGTGTAGGAGGGGAGGTAACAGCGCAAGGGCAGGAGATCGGCGGACACCGGTTTCCGTGGAAAAAACTTTACTCGCTCTGAGAGAATGTCTGCTGAGACAGTAAGAGAACGAGAAGCGGCAGCGGATTAATTGTTTAACAATCCGCCTAAAGTTATTCCGAGTGCAGAAGGTTCACAAGGAAGTCAAGGCATCGCAAATCAAGATGTCAAACAATTATTAAAGATTTTAGAAAAAAAGTCAAAAAATTAAATCACCAAATGGTGGGAACATCGATCGCTCACCAAATATGAGGAAGTGGGAAGAGTGCCTCGGGGCCTCAGGGTCATGTTGGCTCCTAGTTTTGAGGAGCCCAACCCCGAAATGCTTAAAGAATGGGGAGAAAGTAATCTAATAGCCTCCACGAATCTGGTAAAGATTTCAATTAAATATGCAGCGATAGATCGCCAAAATTTACTAGAGGAAATTGGAAAAATAAATGAAGAGCTAGACAAATCGGATTTGAAAGAATTCATAGCAAAATCCCGCAAAGAAATGATTGAAAGATTACGTAAACATGAAGATAGAATAAAAATACGTAAAACACATACATTTGCCAGAGACCAAGATGATTATGAACAGGGGCAAATATACACCTTTTCGTGAAAGTTTGAGCATGCAAAGAAATTAAAATACGAGGACAAGAGAATAAACAGAAACCCTGTTGTACCCCAACAACAAAGCATTGTAGAGGAAGCATCCGATGGAGACACAGAGTCACTCATAAGTACATCAGTCTCCGAATACAGCAACTTAGGAGGTCAAAACACTAAAATCATATTAAGTCTGGGTGAAGAGATCGATTTTTTAGTGGAGGAGCGACGACAGACTCTTTGTCCGAGAAATCAGAACAAACAACAAGAAAAAAGAGAAATGCAAGGAGAAGAGCTAGGCGCAAAAAGCAAAAACAAACAACCAAAGAAAAAACAACAATGGTTCAAGAAACAGCACTAAATGATCAAACTATCATAAATCTATCGGATGTCACACTCACAGAAGCAGAGAAGCAGCTTTTAGCATTAGGACTCAATTACTGTCCTGAGAGTACATTCAACTACGCCAGCACGCGAATTGATATATTCTGCTTCATAAGAAAATTAAAATTAAAAAAATTCTTCACAATCAAAGCAGGAGTCCAGGCTATAAAAACAACCCCCGAATCTAACAATGACAATTTGCAAACATTGTTAGCATCAGATGCTTCGACCCCATTGACTCTTCACAAACTAAATACACCTGGAGATGACACTCAATCAATCAATCAATCAATCAATCAAAGCATTTATATAGCGCACTACTCACCCAGAGGGTCTCAAGGCGCTGAGGGAGGGGGGTCCGCTACTGCTCGAACAGCCAGGTCTTGAGTTGCTTCCTGAAGGCGAGGTGGTCCTGGGTCAGGCGGCGGTGGGTCGGGAGGGAGTTCCATGTCTTGGCGGCCAGGTAGGAGAAGGACCGTCCCCCTGTGGTGACTCTTCGGATGCGGGGGACGGCGGCGAGGGCGTGGCTGGTCGATCGAAGCTGGCGTTTGGGAGCGTAGAAGTTGAGGCGGCTGTTGAGGTATCCTGGGCCTTGGTTGTGTAGGGCTTTGTGTGCGTGGGTGAGGAGTCGGAAGGTGATTCTCTTGTTGACCGGGAGCCAGTGCAGGTCTCTCAGGTGTCCGGAGATGTGGCTGCGACGGGGGATGTCCAGGATGAGTCGTGCTGAGGCGTTCTGGATTCGCTGGAGTCTCTTCTGGAGTTTGGCGGTGGTTCCGGCGTAGAGGGAGTTGCCGTAGTCCAGACGGCTGGTGACGAGGGCCTGGGTGACCGTCTTCCTGGTCTCGGTGGGGATCCACCGGAAGATCTTACGTAGCATGCGCAGGATGTTGAAGCACGACGAGGAGACGGCGTTGACTTGTCTGGTCATGGAGAGGGAGGAGTCCAGGATGAAGCCCAGGTTGCATGCGTGGTCTGTTGGTTTGGGTGCACTGCCTAGGGCGGGGGGCCACCAGGAGTCGTCCCAGGCGGAGGGTGAGGATCCCAGGATGAGGACTTCCGTCTTGTCCGAGTTCAGTTTCAGGCGGCTGTTCTTCATCCATTCGGCTACCTCTTTCATCCCTTCGTGAAGGTTGGCTCTGGCGGTGGCAGGGTCGTTGGTGAGGGAGAGAATCAGCTGGGTGTCGTCGGCGTAGGAGATGATGTTGAGGTTGTGCTGGCGTGCGATGTCTGCGAGGGGGCTCATGTAGACGTTGAAGAGGGTTGGACTGAGCGAGGAGCCTTGAGGAACGCCGCAGATGACTTCGGTGGCTTCAGATCTGAACGGGGGGAGGCGGACTCTCTGTGTTCTTCCGGCGAGGAAGGAGATGATCCACTCCAGTGCCTTCTCCTGGATTCCGACGTTGCTGAGTCGCTGCACTAGTGTACGGTGGCAGACAGTGTCGAAGGCCGCGGAGAGGTCTAGGAGGAAGAGGGCTGCTGTTTCTCCGTTGTCAAGCAGTGCTCGGATGTCATCGGTGGCTGCGATCAGGGCGGTCTCGGTGCTGTGGTTGGCCCGGAAGCCAGATTGCGAGAGGTCGAGGGAACCGTTCGTTTCGAGGAAGGCGGCCAGCTGCTTGTTGACGGTCTTCTCGATGACTTTTGCAGGAAACGGGAGCAGCGAGATGGGGCGGTAGTTCTTGAGGTCGGTGGGGTCGGCTGATGGCTTCTTTAGTAGAGCGCTGAGTTCGGCGTGCTTCCAGCTCTCTGGGAAGGTAGCGGTGTCGAAGGAGGTGTTGATGATGTCCCGCAGGTGGGGTGCGATGACAGCGTCGGCCTTGTTGAAGACGTGGTGAGGGCAGGGGTCGGTAGGAGATCCGGAGTGGATGGAGTTCATCGTGCGGACGGTGTCTTCGGTGCTGATCGGGGTCCAGGCGCGGAGGGTGGTGGTGGGGGGCGGTGGTTCGGTCGTGGCGTGCGCCGGTTGAGTGCTAAAGCTGTTGTGTATGTCCGCGATCTTGTTGTGGAAGTAGGAGGCGAGGGAGTTGCAGAGGTCTTGCGAAGGGGTGATGTCGTTGTTTCCGGCGTTGGGGTTGGAGAGCTCTTTAACGATGTTGAAGAGTTCCTTGCTGTTGTGTGCGTTGTTGTCCAGTCGTTCCTTGAATGCGGTTTTCTTGGTGGCGTGGATGAGTTGGTGGTGTTTTCGGGTGGCGAGCTTGAGGGCGGTCATGTTGTCCGGTGTTGGGTCTCTGCGCCATGTCCTCTCAAGGGCTCGGCAGTTCTTCTTGGAGCTCTTGAGTTCGTCGGTGAACCATGGGGCTTTCTTGCTACCGGGTCTGCTAGGCGGGGTCTTCAGAGGGGCGAGGTCATCTGCGCAGTTGCTGATCCACTTCGCGAGGTTGATGGCCGCCTGGCTTGGGTTCGTTGCGCTGGTGGGAGGGTTCATGCTCAGGGAGGTCGCGAGCTGGTCGGCTGTGATCTTGTTCCAGCTTCTGCGTGCAACCTGTTGCTGGTGGTGGTGGATCGTGGTCCTTCTGCAGCTGAAGTGGACGCAGCTGTGGTCCGTCCAGTGGAGTCCGGTGGCGTGGCTGAAGGCGATGTCCTTGCTGGATGAGAAGACGGGGTCGAGTGTATGTCCGGCGTAGTGGGTGGGGGTGGTGACCAGCTGCTTGAGTCCCAGGTTTGCGAGGTTGTCCAGCAGGGTGGTGGTGTTGCGGTTGTTGTTGTTCTCCAGGTGGAAGTTGAGGTCCCCGAGGAGGATGTAGTCAGCGGAGAGGAGGGCGTGCGGGCTGATGAAGTCGGCGATGTCTTCGCTGAATTGTGTGCGTGGTCCCGGGGGTCTGTAGATGAGGGTGCCTCTGAGGGTGGTCTTGGGGTTGATGTGGACCTGGAAGTGCAGGTGCTCGGCGGGTGCGAGGGTGTCGTTAGTGTTGGTCATGATGCGGATGGTGTTCCTGTGGATGATGGTGATGCCTCCTCCGGTCTGGTTGGTGCGGTCCCTTCGGATGATCTTGTAGCCGTCTGGGATGGCGATGGCGATGTCGGGCGCTGAAGAGGCGTTCATCCAGGTTTCCGTGAGGAAGGCGACGTCTGGTGAGGTTGTGTCGAGCAGGTTCCAGAGCTCGATGGCGTGTCTGTGGACGGAGCGGGTGTTGAGCAGGATGCATTTCAGGTGGCTGCTGCTGTTGCTCGTCTTGGTCTTGGTTGGTTCTGGAGTAGTGCTGGTCCGGATGCAGGTGAACTTGCAGGCGTTGCAGCAGAAGGGTCCGTGGGTGCGTCTCGGGGTGGCTCGGTAGCATCCTGGGATTCGGCCGGCGTTGAGTGCGTTGAGGGTGGCGGCGTCGTACGTCCGGCGGGTGGGCTGGTGTCTGCGGGGGCCAGGGGTCCTGGCACTGGGCGCGGGCCAGGCGCGGACGGGCGCAGACGGGCTTACCTTTGGCGCACCTTCGGCGCTCAGTCGGCGCTCCCGCTGCGCGCGTCCGCTGCGCGGTCGCTCTGGGGGCATCATAAGAAGGGGGACGAGAGGGCGGGTCAGCTGGGCGGCGGGAGCGGCTCGGCCAATGGGCCGGTGGTGGGCGGGGCCTGTGGCGAGCTGCGGCGGGAAACTGGCGAGCGGGCGGTTCTGCGGCAAGGCTGGCAGGCAGGAGCAGGTGGCGGCAGGAGGAGCAAGGGGGTGACCCGGCCTGGTGAGAGGCGCAGCGGTCACTCCCGAGCACTCCTTGCTGCCCCCTTAAGAAGGGGGACGAGAGGGCGGGTCAGCTGGGCGGCGGGAGCGGATCGGCCAATGGGCCGGTGGTGGGCGGGGCCTGTGGCGAGCTGCGGCGGGAAACTGGCGAGCGGGCGGTTCTGCGGCAAGGCTGGCAGGCAGGAGCAGGAGGCGGCAGGAGGAGCAAGGGGGTGACCCGGCCTGGTGAGAGGCGCAGCGGTCACTCAGCAACCAAATGAGACAACTGAGTCAAGTACTCAATCAAGGCTACAGGCAATTGACATTGCACAAAAGGGTGCAGGTGAAAGCCCGCTTAAATCAAAAAGCACCTTTATTCCTATAATGCCGAAAGACGCAATAGATATTTTCCATGAATGTGTAACAGAAGATCTGAAACGATTATGTCATTCAACAAAAAAGAAAGATCATTTCAAGAAAAACTACAAGGATATACAATATGCTAAATTAATAAAAAAAACTAGGTGACAATCAAGAAATAATCATCAGCAAGTCAGACAAGGGAGGAAATACTGTCTTATGGCCTAAAAAAGAATACATTGCGGAAGCCATGAGACAATTAAATGATGAAAAATGTTACATGAGGTCTAACATGAAGGAATACAACAAGGCGAAAGAGGGCCTAAAAAAACAACTATTACAATAGAAACGAGAGGGATTAATTTCATCCACAGAATTCAATTTTTTGTACGTTCAATGCCCGGTCATTCCTATCATGTACCTAATCCCTAAAGTGCACAAAATGGTCTCTCCAACACCAGGTAGATCCATCATTTCTGCCATTAACAGTGTCAGTGAACATATCTCACAATACTGAGTTACGTTAAAGATACAGGAGATTTCTTGAATATAATAAATGCCACTAAGGGGCCGATTCCGATCCGGGTCGGAAAGCACTCCGACCGAGTCGGATCCGGAGTGTTTTCTGACCGAGACGGACCCCTACAGTCCGACCGCGTGAGTACGATGCGCACGTATGCTGTCGGACTCGGTTCGGTCGGTCTCCCATAGAAGTCAATAGGAGCTGGTTGTACAACGCGTACATGGGCTCCCATTGACTGAATGGGTACGTCTCGAACAAATGCGCCCACTACAGTGGGTACGCGTCAGTGCCATCTGCACCGTACATGCCTGTGTTGGGGAGACCCATAGGTTTCCCCCTGTGTCCGAGTCATAGGGCTGCGGGTGTTAGGGGGTCCGACGCGGACCCCCGAAGTCCGACTCCGGGAGCTTTTGCGAGCCGGACACTCCGGCTCGCACATGCTGTCCGACGCGTGCATCGTACTGGCTCAGTCGTGAATCGCATCCATTGCACGCCACGGTTAGCTTATGACCGAGACGTATGGAGCGGTTCGGACCCGGAAACGAGTCGGTCGGTGAATTTCGTGTAGCTCGCATCGTACTTGTTCGCTCGTACAGCTGAACGAGTCGGCCGGAAAACACGCGTACGGCTCGTAGTTTTTCCGGCCGGATCGCATTCGGTGCCCTTCTGACCCGGATCGGAATCGGCCCCTAAGTGGGAAGACGGTCTCATTTTAATCACGTTGGACATTGAGTCGCTTTATACAAGCATCAATCACGAAACTGGACTCAATGCTGTTAAATTCTTTTTAGATGAGAGACCTGTTGAATATTATGGGCATAACAAAATGTTATTGGACTTGATTGCATGGTGTTTAAATAACAACTATTTCTTGTTTGGAAAAGAAACCCTAAAACAGGTTAGAGGTGTAGCGATTGGATCCTGTTTCTCCCCCAGCTATGCTTGTTTACATGTTGGCTGGTGGGAGGATCAGGTCCTGAAAAGGGTTCATAATGTGCACCATGTGCGACAGTGGCTGCGTTAAATAGACAATGTCTTTATTGTTTGGGATGGAGATGAGGAGAAAGCTCAAGAGTTTATTACAACTTTGAATATTAACTCTAGCAATCTCGTTTTTACCTCCACCATAAGCAGCACTAGGATAGAGTTTTTGGATGTACAAGTCATGATTATCAATAACAAATTAGAGACATCACTATTTAGAAAAGCCACAGCAGGAAATAGCACATTACATGCGAGCAGCGGACACACAAAACACCTCATAGGTAGCATACCCTATGCTGAGCTACTTAGACTTAAACGCATTTGTAGCACACCACATGAATTAGAAAGTTGCACACAAGATGCACTTAATAGAATGTGTATCAGAGGCTATAGTGAAAGAGTGCT
The DNA here is from genome assembly GCF_964204655.1 of Triturus cristatus. NCBI lineage: Eukaryota > Metazoa > Chordata > Amphibia > Caudata > Salamandridae > Triturus > Triturus cristatus. The sequence continues at coordinate 136,087,115 of NC_140591.1, read as the reverse complement.
TAGCAATGCTACAAGAAAAGCACAAGAAAGGCCAAGGGAAACGTTACTTTTACCCAAAGAGACATTAGGGGACGTAATTAAAGAGGAGGATAACCCCGCCTAATTACGACTTACAACAAACAAGAAAGAAACATCAAGTCGATTATTAGGAAGAATTGGCCTATTGTCCTTACTGATGGAGTACTAGGAAATAGACTCCCAGAATTACCAGTAATAACTTACAGAAAACCAAAATCCATGAGGAGCCAATTAGTCAAAATGAGCCCAGAATTGAGCTCATCAGGCATATGGCTCAAAGCAAAGCAGGGTTTTTACAAATGTTCTTCATGCCGTGCCTGCAAATTTGGGATTAATACTACGCATTATGCTGTCCCTTTTTCAGACACTAAGGTGGCAATCAAAGGCAGCTACGGCTGCAGAACAGAGTATGCTGTTTATGTCCTGGATTGCACCTGTGGCTTACGTTATGTGGGAAGCACTAAGCTGCAGGTGCATGTCAGGATTTTACAGCATCTCAGGGCGATCGTGAATAATGATAGTACATATCCGGTCACAAGACACTTTAAAGCCACACATAACAATGACCTGAGCTGCCTTACATATTACGTGATAAATGGCAATAGTTAAAACCTTCAAAGAAAATGGGAGACACGTATCATTTTAGATCTAGATAGTAAGGCACCTAATGGTTTGAAGACCACAGAGGACATGCACAATTTTTTATAAGTAGTAATTAACATCTTGATATTTTGGAATTATAAGCCAAAAATATTTTCAATGACTGTCCAGCATGTACATTGGGTTAAATATGAGTTAAAAACACAGTATTAGTTTCATCTATTACAAAGTGTATTTTTAAATTTTATTAATGGGTGATTGTTTTGTACTATTTTTTATGTAAATCTATTAGATAAATACTGATGCACTTTTTATGGGTGTTCAATGTCAATTAGATTAGGTTTTGTAAGTCCACGGGTTTTATATTATACACAGCAATTTTGGGAGATTTTGTTAATTGCACTAAGCACTTTTATTTGACATCACATGTTCAAATAGGAGAATAAGATGATAGGAAAAGCAGCATTGGAATTATAACTTTAGGTAAAAGTTATTGCACTACAGAAACACATGAGACATTGTAACATAGCCTAATTTAGGTGGATGTTTAGAGACATATTGACAAAGCAGTAAGGAGCATTTAAGCAGAGAATCATCTATGTTATATGCATGGGGCGAAGTGCACGGCATATGATAATATTTATGGTTAGGATATTATAGGAACAGATAATCAGCAGAATTAGGAATAGGTGAAATTAAGTAACAATCCATTTGCTGCTATATTTACCTGTTTCTTTTTGCATATTTGCACAATTGCGAATTTTTCCACAAATATCATAATGTCATATTTATTAGGTATATATTTATTTATGTATACTTATTAGTACATATGCTTATGTCACTTTTTTTCCCACAAGTATGCGTTGTCATATTTAGATAATGTCATTTGTCTCTTTTTTAGCATTATGCTGATCAAAATATGTAAAACAAACGTACGTACGTATATATTTTAAATGTGTTCTCTGAAGTGGGAATTGTTTGAAAATTGTACAAACTAACATGCTGGTTTTCAAAAATATTTCTTCTATGTCTATGAACATGTGATTCACTATTGGGTGGACACCTAGCATTTAAACATAATGGCGGACGTTTGTTTTCTCGTGTGATCAAGGGCACAAGGTGCTCGAAACACGTCGCAGAGGGAGACAATAAACAACATTTACTGCCTTACCTGTTTGGGTCCGTCTCTCTCTGTTCGCCGAAAGGAAGTACGGAGAGATTGAAAGAATATACATATATAAATATATATTCACTGAAAAAAAATATAGGTTTCAGAGACGTTATAGTTAGAAATTAGCATTTAAAAAACCTTAGAAATTCACAGAAAAAACCATAGGTTTCAGGGGTGTTATAGTTAGCTGCCCATTTCACTCGTACAAAACCATAGAAATTCCTCCGTTATTAGTTCTGCTAACTATAACTCACGCGCCCGCAATGCACTGCTGATGATGTCACATATTGCATCATTCATGACATGGTCAGTGACATCACTGATGACATCACTGATGACATCTCAAATGACATCACTGATGACATCACTGATGACATCATCCACTGAATGTGGTTTAGTTTGAAATTTAAATATGTATGTATTGAAGATTGAGTGGATATATAACTGTCTGGATGGAGGATTTAGTAGCTGCCTGACTGTCTTTTTAAGTGAGTAATTAAAAGTGTCTCACTTAATACATGGATTAGTAACTAAACTATGTGAATGTGTGCAGCACTGTCTCTGTTGTTGTATAACATGCTGCCTCAGTTGGTGACTAACTACATGAGTGTGTATATTAGTTATTGATTAGTTGGGTGAGAATTTGTATGGGACACTGAGTTTGTGTGTGGTTGGATGGCGTGTGTGTAACTCTATGCATAGATGTGTGAATGGTTGATTGACTAGGTGTATGGGTTTAAGAGTGCATGTGGAAACAGTTGTTTGGGTGACTGAGTGTATTTATTTGTGTGTTGGTGAGCGAATATATGTTTTAGTTGTACATCTTCAACAAAGTAAAAAAATAAAAGGCATTGTATGTGAGAGTTGGTGTATATAAATAAGTTTGTGTAAGAGTCAGTGATTGTGAGAGTAAATATATGAATGAGTGTATAATTGTAATGGTGCTTTTTTAACATATTAACGATGAGTTACTATGTGTTTGAATATATGAGGAGTCGTTGGATAATTGTGTAAGTGAGTAAATTTAAGTGCGATACATTTTTTTCATGAGTGAGTAGGATGACTGCATAACCAACTAAGATGACTGCTGATGTGTCAATGTCTATATATGTGTATAAGTGCATTTGATAGTGTTCTAATAATTAATGACTGCATGTATAGATGATTCTGTTGTTGAATGGGTAGTTGTGTGTGTAGACTTAGGAATCAGTGAGTGGGTATGTAGTACCTGGTATTGGTGTGTCAATGGTTTCAAATATGGTACTCTGTATTTTACAGTGAGTGATGAAAGGTTATACTAGTATATGATGTGGTGTATCGGATTGTCAAGTGGATGATGTCATCAGTGATGTCATTTGAGATGTCATCAGTGATGTCATCAGTGATGTCACTGACCATGTCATGAATGATGCAATATGTGACATCATCAGCAGTGCATTGCGGGCGCGTGAGTTATAGTTAGCAGAACTAATAACGGAGGAATTTCTATGGTTTTGTACGAGTGAAATGGGCAGCTAACTATAACACCCCTGAAACCTATGGTTTTTTTGTGAATTTCTAAGGTTTTTTAATTGCTAATTTCTAACTATAACGTCTCTGAAACCTATGTTTTTTTTCAGTGAATTTCAAAGGTTTTTTAAATGCTAACTTTTAAGTGTGATAGTAGTTATATCTATTTTTTTGTACTGATTTTCTACAGTTTTTTAACTGTTTATTTATAAATATTTTATTCATTAAATAACATTATATATTTTTCAGAAAATTGCAAAAAACATTTTTTAATTAAAACTGAAATATTGATTAATTTTCTTGTTTTCATTTTTTATTTTAATATATTTATATCATTTTCTTTAAAAAAAAATCCATTTTTTTTCGCAGTCGCGCACTCAAATTGTACACATCACGGTGGGTGCGCGCATTCTAGCCGCCATTTTAGAAAAGTCATGAAGGATCCGCATATGGTGTGCGACGGCTGCGTGTTTTTTAGTTACATCATATACATTTAATATCACGTGATATGCGCGATTGGTATGCGACCAGTCTGCTCCCACGCATTCGCGACACATGCGCATTACGGTACGAGATGTTTGTGCGCTTGTGGGTCCCGCGTGACATCATATACGTGCTGGGGCGCGCTGGGTGCGCGACTCCCGCAAAAAAAATTTATGTTCCAAAATGATATGTATGTGTCTTTAATATACATATTAAGGCAAGAGATTATGTAAGATATTCATCAAAATAATATATTTGTACTTATAAGAAACTTATATTATTTTTAAATATATTTTCGCGAAGTCGGGTGCGTGCGTCGTGAGTGCAGAAAACCAGGTCAGCAGAGAACCAGGTCAGCAGAGCTGCTCTAGAGCCTAAGAACTAGGTCAGCAGAGCTGCTCTAGAGTCAGAGAACCAGGTCAGCAGAGCTGCTGTAGAGCCAGAGAAACCAGGTCAGCAGAGCTGCTTTAGAGGGAGAGAACCAGGTCAGCAGAGCTGCTTTAGAGCCAGAGAACCAGGCCAGCAGAGCTGCTTTAGAGCCAGAGAACCAGGTTATCAGAGCTGCTTTAGATCCAGAGAACCAGGTCAGCAGAGCTACTCTAGAGCCAGAGAACCAAATAAGCAGAGCTGCTTTAGAGCCATAGAACCAGGTCAGCAGAGCTGCTTTAGAGCCAGAGAACCAGGTCAGTAGAGCGGCTCTAAAGCCTAAGAATCAGGTCAACAGAGCTGCTCTAGAGCCAGAGAACCAGGTCAGCAGAGCTGCTGCAGAGCCAGAGAAACCAGGGCAGTAGAGCTGCTTTAGAGGGAGAGAACCAGGTCAGCAGAGCTGCTTTAGAGCCAGAGAACCAGGTCAGCAGAGCTGCTCTAGCTGACACTGACTGACTGACACTGACTGACTGACACTGACTGACACTGATTGACACTGACTGACACTGATTGACTGACACTGACTGACTGACACTGATTGACTGACACTGACTAACACTGATTGACTGACACTGACAGACTGACTGACACTGACTGACTGACATTGACTGACACTGACTGACACTGACTGACTACTCTCTACTACTCTACTACTGACTCTCTACTACTCTCTACTACTCTCTCTCTACTACTCACTCTCTACTACTCACTCTCTACTACTCTCTACTACTCACTCTCTACTACTCTACTACTCTCTACTACTCGCTTTCTAGTACTCACTCTCAACTACTCACTCTCTACTTCTCTACTACTCACTCTCTACTACTCACTCGCTACTACTCTCTACTACTTACTCTCTACTACTCACTCTCTACTACTCACGCTCTACTACTCTCTACTACTCACTCTCTACTACTCTCTACTATTCACTCTCTACTACTCACTCTCTACTACTCACTCTACTACTTTCTACTACTCTCTACCACTCACTCTCTACTACTCTACTACTCACTCTCTACTACTCTCTACTACTCACTCGCTACTACTCTCTACTACTCACTCTCTACTACACTCTCTACTACTCTCTCTCTCTACTACTCTCTACTACTACTCTCTACTACTCACTCTCTACTACTCTCTACGACTCACTCTACTACTCTCTGCTGCTATCTAGAACTTACTCTCTACTACTCTCTCTCTACTACTCACTCTCTACTACTCTCCCTCTACTACTCTCTACTACTCACTCTCTACTACTCACTCTCTACTACTCACTCTACTACTCTCTACTACTCACTCTCTACTACTCTCTCTCTACTACTCACTCTCTACTATTCACTCTCTACTACTCACTCTCTACTACTCGCTCTCTACTACTCACTCTCTACTACTCACTCTCCACTACTCACTCTCCACTACTCACTCTCTACTACTCTCTACTACTCGCTCTCTACTACTCTCTCTGCTACTCACTCTCTACTACTCACTCTCTACTACTCTACTACTCTCTACTACTCGCTCTACTACTCACTCTCTACTATTCTCTACTACTCACTCTACTACTCTCTCCTACTCTCTACCACTCACTCTCTACTACTCTACTACTCACTCGCTACTACTCTCTCTCTACTACTCTCTACTACTCACTCTGTACTACTCTCTACTACTCACTCTGTACTACTCACTCTCTACTACTCTCTGCTGCTCACTCTCCACTACTGATTCTCTACTACTCGCTCTCAACTACTCTCTACTACTCACTCTAGTACTCACTCTCTACTACTCTACTACTCTCTCTACTTCTCACTCTCTACTAATCTCTCTACTACTCACTCTCAACTACTCACCCTCTACTACAAACTGTCTACTACTTGCTCTCTGCTACTCGCTCTCTACTACTCTCTAGTACTCACTCTAATACTCACTCTCTGCTACTCTCTACTACTCACTCTCTACTACTCCACTACTTTCTACTACTCACGCTCTACTACTCTACTACTCTCTCTCTACTACTCACTCTCTACTACTCACTCTCTACTACTCACTCTCTACTACTCTCTACTACCCACTCTCTACTACTCTCTCTACCACTCTCTACTACTCACTCTCTACTACTCTCTACTACTCACTCTGCTACTCACTCTCTACTACTCTCTACTACTCGCTCTCTACTACTCACTCTCTACTACTCTCTACTACTCACTCTCTACTACTCTCTACTACTTTCTACTACTCACTCTACTACTCACTCTCTACTACTCTCTACTACTCACTCTCTAATACTCACTCTCTACTACTCACTCTACTACTCTCTACTACTCACTCTCTGATACTTTCTCTACTACTCTCTACTACTCACTCTCTGCTCTCTATTACTCGCTCTCTACTCTCTACCTCTCTACCTCTTTCTCTACTACTCTCTGCCTCTCTACCTCTCTACCTCTACACCTCTACCTATACACCTCTACCTCTCTACCTCTCTGTACATGCACACATATGCACATATATATATGCATATATATGCATATGCATTTATATATATGTATGTGTATATATATGTACATATATAAACATATAAATATAATCTGCATATCTATATAAATATAAATTCATGCAAACATATACATATACATATATGGATACATATGCATGGTATGTACATGAAAGTTTGAAAAACTTTAATACAAGCAAAGCTAAAAAGCCACCTAATTACAAACAGAATTGCTTTAACTTAAACGAGGGTGAGACCTATTGCATTTTCAATGCTTGTTTACTTTGATTCCATCAAGAAGGCATTCAGATGTGTCCCACATTTTCCATAAATTCTGAATGGTAGCACTCTAGTTGCTCATTAGATCACTGTAGTAAAGCTACTGCTCACCAGGGAAGTCTGCTGCTGGTATTCAAAGTGCATGTTTCAGTCTGCATGTCAGAATTTTTTAATGAAATAGAAGAGGATTTGATAAGTCACTCAAAATGTGCCCTAATTTTTCTTTTTTCCTCACTAATCATAATTTCTATGGCAAAATGAACCTCCTCATTGTGTTCATTTTAAATTAAACTACTCACTCTGTACTACTCACTCGCTACTACTTTCTACTACTCACTCTCTACTACTCACTTTCTACTACTCTCTAGTACTCTACTACTCTCTACTACTACTCTCTACTACTCACTCTCTACTACTCACTTTCTACTACTCTCTACTACTCTCTACCACTCACTCTCTACTACTCTACTACTCACTCTCTACTACTCTCTACTACTCTCTCTACTACTCTCTCTCTACTACTCCCTCTCTACTACTCACTCTACTACTCTCTACTACTCACTCCCTTCTACTCACTCTCTACTACTCTACTACTCTCTACTACTCTCTACTACTCACTCTCTACTACGCACTCTCAACTACTCACTCTACTACTCTCTCTACTACTCACTCTCTACTACTGTCTACTACTCTCTACTACTCTCTACCACTCACTCTCTACTACTCTACTACTCACTCTCTACTACTCTCTACTACTCTCTCTCTACTACTCTCTCTCTACTACTCCCTCTCTACTACTCACTCTACTACTCTCTACTACTCACTCCCTACTACTCACTCTCTACTACTCTCTACTACTCTCTACTACTCACTTTCTACTACGCACTCTCAACTACTCACTCTACTACTCTCTCTACTACTCACTCTCTACTACTGTCTACTACTCACTCTACTACTCTCTACCACTCACTCTCTACTACTCATTCTCTCTACTACTCACTCTCTACTACTCACTCTACTACTCTCTACTACTCTCTCTGCTACTCACTCTCTACTACTCTCTACTACTCACTCTCTACTACTCACTCTCTACTACTCTACTACTCTCTACTACTCTCTCTACTAATCACTCTCTACTACTCACCCTCTACTACTCTCTACTACTCTCTCTCGACTACACACTCTCTACTACTTGCTCTCTACTACTCACTCTACTACTCACTCTCTACTACTCCCTACTACTCACTCTACTACTCACTCTCTATTACTCTCTACTACTTACTCTCTACTTCTCCACTACTCTCTACTAATCACTCTCTACTACTCACTCTGTACTACTCTCTACTACTCACTCTCTTCTACTCTCTACTACTCACTCTCTACTACTCTCTCTCTACTACTCACTCTCTACTACTCGCTCTCTACTACTCTCTCTCTACTACTCTCTACTACTCTATACTACTCACTCTCTACTACTCTCCACTACTCACTCTCTACTACTCTCTCTACTACTCTACTATTCACTCTACTACTCATTCTCTAGTACTCATTCTCTACTACTCTCTCTCTCTCTGCTACTCAGTCTCCACTACTCACTCTCTACTACTCTCTACTACTCACTCTCTAATACTCACTCTCTACTACTCTCTACTACTCACTTTCTACTACTCCCTCTACTACTCACTCTCTACTACTCTCTACTACTCTCTACTTCTCACTCTCTACTACTCTCTACTACTCACTCTACTACTCTCTCCTACTCACTCTCTGCTACTCTCTCTACTACTCTCTACTACTCTCTCTCTACTCTCTATTACTCATCCTCTACTCTCTACCTCTCTACCTTTCTCTACCTCTCTCTCTACTACTCTCTACCTCTCTACCTCTCTACCTCTACGTCTCTACCTCTACATCTCTACCTCTCTACCTCTCTCTACCTCTCTCTACACGCACACATATGCACATATATGCATATGCATTTATATATATGTATGTGTATATATATGTATATACATACATATTTAAACATATATATAATCTGCATATCTATATAAATACAAATATAAATGCATGCATACATATACAGATATGCATGTTATGTAGATGAATGTTTGAAAAACACTAATAAAAGCAAAGCTAAAAAGCCACCTAATTACAAACAGAATTGCTTTAACTTAAACGAGGGCGAGACCTATTGCATTTTCAGAGCTTGTTTATTTTGGTTCCATCAAGAAGGCATTCAGATGTGACACATTTGCCATAAATTCTGAATGGTAGCACTCTAGTTCCTCATTAGATCACTGTAGTAAAGCTACTGCTCAAATGAGAAAACAAGGGCCCCCTGTACAATAGTTGTATAATTCCTAGGGCAGGGTACTATCTAGTAAGGTATAAATCCCTAGGCAAATATGTTGAAATTGTCTGTAGTCTATTGATAAATCTATGCCCAATTGGTGCAATTAAATTCTTTGAGATATTGGAGTGCAACTTATATAAATTCAACTAACACTTACTATATTTAAAAACATTCATTTAATGACATATTAAAAAGCCACTAATGAATATGTACTTATGTAACTGTAATTATTATGTGATGTGATAAAAGTGTAATATTTCAGAAATTTTAATAACTGTATTTTACTTTGTATTATGAAATGCTTTTTAATATGTCATTAAATGAATGTTTTTAAATATAGTAAGTGTTAGTTGAATTTATATAAGTTGCACCTCAATATCTCAAAGAATTTAATTGCACCAATTGGGCATAGATTTATCAATAGACTACAGACAATTTCAACATATTTGCCTAGGGATTTATACCTTACTAGTAAAGCTACTGCTCACCAGGGAAGTCTGCTGCTGGTATTCAATGTGCATGTTTCAGTCTGCATGTCAGAACTTTTTAATGAAATAGAAGAGGATTTGAGAAGTCAAAATGTGCCCTAAGTTTTCTTTCTGCAGCACTAATCATAATTTCTATGGCAAAATGAACCCCCTCATTTTGTTCCTTTGCAAATTAAATGTTTTAAATGTTACTACTTTATTCCAATCAAGATGGCTTCAGGTGTGCCATACCTTTGTCATAAGTAAGACTGTTAGCACTCTAGTTGTTCTTTAAAACACTCTGGGATTTCTGTCATTGGGCTATACTTGGGCTACATCTCGGTGATATTTGTGCTACATTTGGGGTCTTTTGTCTCTGGTGGCCATCTTGGGAGACTTGTTATGAAGTTTCCTAATTTCCTCATTTACTGTTTTTGTTGTTTGGCGAAATTCATCATGGATTTTACTTGGAGCACTACAAGTCCCATGAGGCTCCTTTGATTCGCCCATTGGAGGGCGTTATTTAACAAGGATGATGTTTGTGCTCATTTTGCCACTCAACAAACAGCCCGTGAACAAGGAGCACAGGGCTCCGAAACGCGTAGGGCAGAACTTCAAAGCCTGATGTCGAGTCAGTTCAGCCTAATAAAGACTTTGTGGTGCATAACGAAGTCTGCCTGTTCCTGAGTGCATTCTTGAAATTGGGACGCTTTTGGGATGATATAATACCGGCCTGTCCAGGTCGGGAGAGTGCACCGCCATGTTAAACGAGTGGACTGTGATCGCAGATACACGGCGACCGCTAACAGAGGAAGAGGTGGCAGTACATGAACTGTGGACACTATTGGGGGCCCACTGAGGGTCTGAGATTTTTATTAATTTTGTTGTTTGGCGAAATTCATCATGGATTTTACTTGGAGCACTACAAGTCCCATGAGGCTCCTTCGATTCACCCATTGGAGGGCGTTATTTAACAAGGATGACGTTTGTGCTCGTTTTACCACTCAACAAACAGCCCGTGAACAAGGAGCACAGGGCCCCGAAACGCGTAGGGCAGAACTTCAAAGCCTGATGTCGAGTCAGTTCAGCCTAATAAAGACTTTGTGGTGCATAACGAAGTCTGCCTGTTCCTGAGTGCATTCTCGAAATTGGGACGCTTTTGGGATGATATATATATATATATATATATATATATATATATATATATATATATATATATATATATATATATATATATATATATATATATATATATATATATATATCCCACGTTTGCAGTCTCCAAAAAATCCGTGTCCACGGAAAACAGAAACCACGCAGATCCAAAGTCAGGCACAATAGTTGTTATTTTATTTTAAAGCCGAGTCTTCACAAATATCTGACGCGTTTCGGGCATCCGCCCTTGCTCACAGACAATCAGTTCAATAAAATGAGCCCATTTTATACAACATGACTTTCAATTGGCTGCATTTTTTTCCACCGTTTTTTTGCACCATGTGACATTTAGAAAGTGAAGACACACTACTCCAACCTCGAAAGTCTGTTTTCCAAACAATACATTCAAGACCACATTGAATATGCTGTGCAATTCAGTAACAGGTTAAAATCCAAACAAACTCAGGATCATTCAGTATGAAATACATAAAACTCCATATTCATTGATTCAATAATATCCAAACATAATTGACTGTGCAAAATACGCAATAAAGTGCAAATATATTTAATTAAAATTCAATATATATACAAATAATGTGCAAATTACGCAATGATGTAAACACAAAAAGTTGTGCAAATAACGCAGAAATTGTCAATAATTGAATTTGATTATTGGATACAAGTATCGAACCATGGAGATAAAAATACAAAAAATGTCAAAACGCATAAAATGCAATTAGCATAATCGAAATGATGATCATATTGTATTGTTAAACACCTGAGAGTTGAGATATAATTATCAAGTGAATTCACTGTTGTTAATCGTATGGTCCAAACAGACATACCTCAGAGTCTATGTCTAATTAATGAAGTGAAAGAAAACACATTAATCTATTCCTAAATCATGTAGTTAAACACATTAGGAAAGATAGAATTGTAAGTGTAAAAAGAAAGAAAATGGGATCAAAAAACTGGAAATTCGTAATCTATATACGTGGAAGCAGGCAGGGCAATACACTCCATAGAAATTTAACCTAATACAATACAAGATGCAAAGTTAAAGGAAAACATGAAGATCCTCAGTTGCATTAAGCCCATTTGGGAATCTGCTGTCTAGTTTTAAAATATATTCCGATTCTAATCTTCTAAGCATTTTATCACGGTCACCCCCTCTCTTGATTTTGGGAACTGAGGCAATAACAAAGTAATTGAGGCATTGTAGATTGTTATTATATATATATATATCGAAGAGTTCCAACTCCCACTACTTCCAACCTCCTCGCGGCAGCGGCGAAGAAGGAGACTCAGACCCCGCTGAACTTCAGGTAAAGTATTTATTACGATTTACAACCCACGCACGACGCGTTTCGGGCCTCAAGAGCCCTTGATCACATACTATTTCTAAATCGCCATTACAATTTTTATGTGTTTGCTTAGTGTCCGCCTACTTCCACCTTTCTGCGTCACATGATAATAGTCAGGGAAAAAAGACTTGCGATATACAATGAATTATGCGAGGTCCATTGCGAAGTACACTTAAGTGTGTAATTGTTTTTTTTTTATACAGTATTATCATTAAAAAAACCTCATCGTGTTCAACATAAATATTGTTGAAATACAAATACCTTAATGTTGTACTCTTATGTGTCTGTACACATATTTTACATGTGTCATGTGTAATAAATGTCTCTCAGGATAAATTGCAGCCAAATTTGCATGCTCTACATGTGGCACATTTTCTAAAGCCGTTAATTGGTTGCAGCCAGCCAATAGTTTTCCTGGTCTCTGGGGAACTTTTATCGAGGATAGATCCCATCGTTTTGCCTTTTCTAAATGTAATCACTGGAGTTTCTGTTAGCCTATTGCAGAGCACATTGTCTGTCATCACTATGGGCCAATGTTTCTTAACAATGGCTCTAATTTTGCGTTCTTCATTGCAATAGGTCGTGATTAATCTTGGGGTGTCCACCTTGATTAATCTAGTATCTGACTCACATTGTGTCTCGATATTAACATTTTTAAAAAGGCTATGTCTAGGTCGTGTGCTAGCTTTTCTGATAGCTTTGCATATGATTTTATCACTATACCCTCTAGCTTTCAACCTTCCCACCATTTCATTAGTGCATGAATTAAAATCTGACTCATTGTTACAGATACGCTTGAGTCTAAGAATTTCTCCATACGGAATGCTTGCAATTAGATGCCTGAGATGTGAACTTTTTGCATGTAGCGTAATGTTCCCTGATGTTGGCTTTCTATATAATGTAGTAGCAAGTCTGCCTTCCTTGATATGCACCAACACATCCAAAAATTCAATTTGTGTCTTATGGATATGGGATGTGAAAACTAGGTTCATAGTGTTTTATTGATATCTTCAATAAATTGATGGGCTTCTGTCTCCTTCCCTTTCCACAATATAAAGACATCGTCTATGTATCTCAAGTATGTAACTACATGTGTCTCAAATGCTGCCTGGTGTGCCTTGTTAAGGACCTGTTCCTCCCACCAGCCAACATGCAAACATGCGTAGCTGGGGGAGAAACAGGCCCCCATCGCTACGCCTCGTTGTTGTCTGAAAATATCTTTATTAAAAAGAAAAAAATTGTTGTTGAGGCACCATGAGATGAGCTCAAGGATAACTTTGTTGTGTTCATAAAATTCACTAGTTCTTAAATCTAAAAAGTGTTTTACCGCTCTTAATCCCTGGTTGTGGTCTATACTGGTGTATAATGATTCTATATCCAGTGTAATTAGATATAGATCTTCAGTCCAGGTTAACTTCTCAATTTTTTTCAGGAAGTCACCAGTATCTCTGACGTAACTAGGTAGGTCCTTAACTAAGTTCTGTAGAAAGTAATCAATGTATTGGCCAACCTTCTCTCTTACACTGTTAATAGCTGATATGATGGGCCTACCGGGAACGGGCATAACATTTTTATGTATTTTAGGAATTAAATATAACACCGGTAATACCGGAAACTCATTATACATAAATTTATACTCTTCAGTGGATATGAGACTTTCTCGTCTCCAATGTGCCAATCGTTTTTGTAGTGCTGCCTTGGCTGTATTATATTCCTTACTGCCAGATTTTATGTAGCAACTTTCATCATTCAACTGTCTATGTGCTTCTTGAATGTAATCATTTTTAGGCCACAAAACCAAGTTGCCACCTTTATCTGATTTCTTTATGACCACATTATGGTTTTCACTTAATTTTTTCATTAATTTCTTATATTCTCTTTTTTTGAAAAACATATTTCTTTGTTTTCTGTTTTTATTGACATTATGATTCAACTTTTTTAAATCATTAGTGATCATGTCATGATATGTATCGATGGCATCTTTAGGCATTAATGGTATAAAGCAGGATTTAGGTTTAAAAGGACTGATCCCAGCCCCTTTCTGTATTTGGTTAATTTTTCTTAGCCTCTCTTGAGTAGCCACATCTGTATCATCGTGGAATATTTGAGAATCAGATTGTGCATTTAAGTCATGTAATGTGAGCAAAGTAGGAATGTCAGAAGCTGCCAACATCGGACCTTGTGTTTCTTCTTGTTCCGAAGTTTTGTCTAATTGTTGTTTGCCAGATTGTAACGCAAAAAGTTTCTTACGTTTAAGCTTTCTAATGAAGCAATAAACATCAACACGAGTACGTGCATAGTTAAATCTGTCCCCTGGGCAGAAATTTAAACCAAGTGCTAATAGTTGTTCCTCCGCTTTGGTTAATTCTACTGAGGACAGATTAATGATGCTGTTGTCTTTTAGCGCCGTTTTCTCTGCCACTGTGTTTTCTTTTTTATGCTTTTGTTTGCACCTTTTGCGCCTGTTGCCTCTTCTTTTGTTTCTGCGTTTTCTGTTGGCCTCTTTTGCTGCCTCGGCCGTAGTGTTTTCAGTCTCTCCTCCACTAAAAAATCAAGCTCTTGTTCTACATTTAATTTAGTTTGTCTTTCATTAGGACGCTCCAATTCTACACTTGATTCACTTGTCAATGATATAGTATCCACACTGGAGGAATCATTGTTGATGTCCGCATTGATATGTAAATTCGTTACATTGCGTTTTGCTTTTTCACTGTAATGTTGTCTTCTCACTGTGTCAAATTTGCGGGCAAAAGTAAAAATCTGACCATTCTCATAGTCCGCTAAATCCCGAGCGAACTTGTGTGCCTTTCTGGATTTGATTTTTTCTTCATGTTTATTTACTATCTCTTTTATGGCCTCATTTGTTTTAGTGATAAATTCCGTTGTTTCAAATTTACTCAATTCGTTATTTATTTCATCAATTTCTCGTAGAATTTCCAGACGATCAATGTTGGCATATTTTTCTAGAATGTTGACCAAATTCATCGAAGCAGCCAAGTTGCTCTCTCCCCACTCACGTAACATATTGGGGTTCGGTTTATCAAAACTGGGCGCCAGGAGGATTCGCAACCCCCGTGGGACCCTTCCTACTTCAGCATATTTTGAAAGTGACTTGTGTTCCCACCATTTGGTGGTCTCCAACTTCATTTTCTTTTCCAAGTTTTTTAACAATGACTTAACATCCAGATCTTTGTCACTCTCAATGTTTGTCGATTGTGCTGGATTATTTGAGGTGCTTGGTAGATTTCCAAACACCTCCTCTGCCGCCATTTCCCTCTCACGTACCGTTTCTGCAGACATTGTGGGTTGTATGTATTCGTCTTTGTTAGTACAAGTCAACAGACTCTAGACTTGTCGTTGCACAGCCTTATGTACAGTCTCTCCCCACCTACATCATTTGCCAATATAACTCACCGGCGGAGTACGTTTTCTTGCGAGACCCTGCCGATCGCGTCCTCAAACCGGTGCTTGCTTTCTTCGGCAATAGTAGGGAGCAGTCGTCAAAGTTCCACCACGGATCCTCTTTTCGTTTCGGTCGAGGGCGGCCGCCTGCTTTCGGGGGAGGGGGTCTGGTAATGGAGGCAACCGACCTCCGTAGCGATATCGAAGAGTTCCAACTCCCACTACTTCCAACCTCCTCGCGGCGGTGGCGAAGAAGGAGACTCAGACCCCGCTGAACTTCAGGTAAAGTATTTATTACGATTTACAACCCACGCACGACGCGTTTCGGGCCTCAAGAGCCCTTGATCACATACGATTTCTAAATCGCCATTACAATTTTTATGTGTTTGCTTAGTGTCCGCCTACTTCCACCTTTCTGCGTCACATGATAATAGTCATGGAAAAAAGACTTGCAATAAACAATGAATTATGCGAGGTCCATTGCGAAGTACACTTAAGTGTGTAATTGTTTTTTTTTTATACAGTATTATCATTAAAAAAACCTCATCGTGTTCAACATAAATATTGTTAAAATACAAATACCTTAATGTTGTACCCTTATGTGTCTGTACACATATTTTACATGTGTCATGTGTAATAAATGTCTCTCAGGATACATCCATCAAAGCATAGAGTATAGCAGCAAATCTTAATAAAAAAAGGCTATTTATATATGTGTGTTTAACTTTTTTTAAATTAAGTTTATTTGTTACATTTGTTCAAATGTATATTAAATCTAATTTTCTTTTAAATTAATTTTATTCTTTAATATATTTAATATTTATTAATTTATTATATATATACATATATATATATATATATATTACCTACTGGCGGTCGCCAGTAGGTAGTTATAGTTAGGACCACGTTTCCATAGGAAATCCGCAACATTCTATTTTGAATAACTTTGGCGCCGGTCGACGAATCCTCGCCAATTTTTCAAAATAGGTGGGGCGCTACGCTCCGCTCCTTCCCTGAAAGTCTCGGGGGGATTCGTCAAGCGGGGGCTGAGATAAAAGGGGGGTCCCAAAACGCGTTTTTCCCATGCATTTTTCTATAGGACCTTTAGACAGGGCTACAGCCCGAACGGCAGAACAGAATTACTAGAAATTTGGCAGAGAGGTAGTCATCAGGTCAAGGAAGTGCCTTTTGTAGGTTTGGTGTAAATCTGTTCAGTAGATTCTGAGAAAATAGCCTTTAAATCAATATATATATCTGAGCCAGCTTACGGTGCGCTTACGGTACGCTTACCGTACGCGTACGGTGGCGTGCGCAAGCGCGATTCTGATTGGCTCTTAGATCTTAGTAAACATTCGAATCGGCTGAAACCAGGAAGCGGCGGCCGCCATTTTCTCTCTCGCACTGAGAGTGATGTTTAAAATATTAAGCCCAAAAACATGTAAAGGGGCTGTTTAGACAGCTCCCACACACATAGCAATTTTGAGGGAGTCCCCAAAGATCCCCCAAGGCCAAAAACGGAATTGTTATTTTTTCGCTAATTTCGCCAATTACGCTTACCGTACGCGTACGGTAAAAAATTATAAAAAATAAAAAATTATCCACACTCTCCCCACCCCGTGTGCAATTGGTGCCTGATGGGCACCAATTGTGCATGGCTTATTAAACATGAGTTAAACTAAAATATTTAAAAAAATAAAAATAAAAAATAAAATTATCCACACTCTCTCCACCCCGTGTGCAAATGGTGCCCGAAGGGCACCATTTGTGCATGGCTTATAACATATACGAAAAATTAAAATATTACCTTTCAAAACGAAGTGCATCATATGTCCTCCATGTGCGCACGGTGTGCGAAGCGCATTGTGCGTACATGGCCCATCTAGCGTAACGTGGGCCCACTGTGCGTGCACGGCACTAACTGCGTAAAGTGGGCTCGCTGAAAAAACCATGGGTTTCACACACGTTATAGTTAGGAATTAGCATTTAAAAAACCTTGCAAATTCACTGAAAAAACCATAGGTTTCACACACGTTATAGTTAGGATTTAGCATTTAAAAAACCTTGCAAATTCAGTGAAAAAACCGTAGGTTTCACACACGTTATAGTTAGCAGACATTTCACTCATAAAAAACCATTGAAATTCCCCCGTTATAGTTAGTTAAGCTAACTATAACTCGCGCACCCGCAATCCACTGCTGATGACGTAACATATTACATCACTCATGACATGGTCAGTGACATCACTCATGACATCACTGATGACATCTCAAATGACATCACTGATGACATCATCCAGTGAATGTGTGTTTTTCTGAAAATTAAATATGTTTTATATATGTATATCTCAAGGTCGATGGAAGAATAAATGGGTATATAAGTGTCTAAAAGGATGATTTGTTTTTGAAAAATTGATTGTGTAACTGACTGATTAAGTGTATCTTAGTGAATACATGGCTTAATGAGTAATGTTTAAATATGTAATTTTCTGTATCAGTCTCTCACTTTGTGTATAAGTGTCTGCATGGGTTGGTGAGTAGCTATATGGGTGTTTATATTGGATTTTAGGTTGTTTTTTGAGTATCAGTCTGAGTGTCTGCATGGTTCGGTGGGGGGTTTAACGTAGTGCATAGGTGCATGAATGATTGTCTGTCTGGTTGTATGTTTAGAAGACAGCATGTGTGCATGACTGTATGGTTTGATGAGTGTGTGTATGGGTGTGTTAGTGAGTGAATGACTGTCTCAATAGTGTCTTTATGAGTTTTTTAATATGTTTTAAAGAAGTATATTTGACTATTGGTGTATATAAGTGAGTATATGTGAGAG
Organism: Triturus cristatus; assembly: GCF_964204655.1. Lineage (NCBI taxonomy): Eukaryota > Metazoa > Chordata > Amphibia > Caudata > Salamandridae > Triturus > Triturus cristatus. The sequence continues at coordinate 136,068,571 of NC_140591.1, read as the reverse complement.
TGAGAGATTGAAATAGTTCCTGTATGAATAAGTATGTGTTTTTATTAGTGATTATTTAAAAGAGTAAGTATGTGTAAGTTTCTGTAGAAGTACGTGTTGAGGTGTGTGTATAACTCAATATGCAAGTAAATGGATGTTTGATTCTTTATTAGCATGAGTGACTATGTGTGTGAGTAACTGTATGGATGAGTGGCAATGTGTAACAGGATGTATAGGTGTATGAGTACATATGATGAGTGAGTACATGTATGAGTGACTGTACAGGACTGTTGGTGAATGAGTGGATGTGTATGTGGATCTAAGAATTACTGAAAAGGTTATTGTAACTGGTATTGGTATGTCCATTGTTTTGAAAATTGTAGTCTCTATTTTTGAATGTGTGTATCAAAGGTTATATTAGGGTGAGAGGAGGTCTACCACTCTGTCACAAGGATGATGTCATCAGTGATGTCATTTGAGATGTCATCAGTGATGTCATGAGTGATGTCACTGACCATGTCATGAGTGATGTAATATGTTACGTCATCAGCAGTGGATTGCGGGTGCGCGAGTTATAGTTAGCTTAACTAACTATAACGGGGGAATTTCAAAGGTTTTTTATGAGTGAAATGTCCGCTAACTATAACGTGTGTGAAACCTACGGTTTTTTCACTGAATTTGCAAGGTTTTTTAAATGCTAAATCCTAACTATAACGTGTGTGAAACCTATGGTTTTTTCAGTGAATTTGCAAGGTTTTTTAAATGCTAATTCCTAACTATAACGTGTGTGAAACCCATGGTTTTTTCAGTGAATTTGTATGGTTTTTTAAATGCTAATTCTTACCTATTACATGTGTGATTCCCATGGTTTTTTCATTGATTTTGTATGATTTTTTTATTATAAATTCTTATATTATATGTGTTTTTTTTAAAAAAAAAGCTATTTTTTTTTTTTAACTTTATATTCTCTTAAAACACTATGTTTTTAAAAAAAAAAATTCTGCAATATATTAATTTTTCTCTTTTTTTTTAACCAAACAGGTAAGATATATTAGTATAACATAGAAATTCTTTTTTACCTTTTTTTTTTTTTTTTTTTTTTTTTAAGTGCGCGTACGGTAAGCTTACGGTAAGCGTACGGTTTGCGTAATGTTCGTAATTTTTCTACTCTTTTTGCGTATAGTTACGCAATTTGCGTAGCCGTGCGTACTGCGTATGGGGCGCGTAAGCGTGTACGCTACACGCGTACGTTACGCGGAAGTGTTGGGGAGTGACTGTTATGCGCATGCGCGCGAGCGCGTGTCTTTTTTACGCGCATGCGTACTTTTACCGTAAGCGCTCCGTAAGCGCTCCGTAAGCGTAACGTAAGTGTAACGTACGCGCACGGTGGGTCATGTGATCATGAAACAAAACTTTTGATTGGTTCAAAGTAGTTTCAGTTCTAGAACTCTCCTACACCACACCCATTCCCCTCATTTCTGCTTGTGATCCCCTAGGAGAAGGAGCTGACTTGTCTTTGTGATACGATGGCAGACCAGCACTCTTCTGCTGAGAGTGAGGCTAGCAGCACCACCATCAGGCAGAGAAAGAGGAAACAGAAGAGCTCTTTTATATGGGAGTATTTTAGTTTTCCTGAGGGTGAGAAAAAAGTCAATGCTGCCTTGGTGACTTGCAAGCTGTGCCAGCGTGTACTTTCGAGAGGAAATCCCAACAAGAAGTATTCCTTCGGGAATCACACTATGTTGAGACACCTTGAGGATGTACATCCTAGGACACATGCACGACATACTAGAGGCAACCCTTCAGTAAGTCGAGCAAGCACATCCACAGCAGCTCAGCCGAGTCCTTCTCCGGAAGCTCAGCAGAGCCCTTCATCTGTGGGGGCAGATTCACCTTTTTCTGATCCTGTGGAAACAAACCATCGGTTTGCGAGGGTTACTATGCGGTGTTCATTTTGCCATGGTCTAATTGTTCATAGGGAGACCAGTCTTCCCCTAATTAACAACAAGATAGACCAGCACATTTGTCCTACCAGCTAATGTTCCCATTCTTCCTTTCCTCTGTCCCTGCATGAACACAACGGCTCTTTTAAGAGCCAACCTTACCTCTCAACTTTATTTTATTTTGTCTTTAAAACTTTTTTTTTTTTTTTACCGTACGCGTAATTTTTTTTTTTTTTTTTTTTAAACACAAAAAATCAATTACTACATCTCAAGATCCTTGAGGAATTAATAACTAAATACTAAAAATCTGTTTGAGGAGAAGTGGAAGAAAGGGACCATCTAATTTCTGACTTACCTGACCCACCCAACAATTTAATTTTTAATTAAAATTTAATTGAAATTACTTGTAAAAATGGTTGGTTTTCTTCGAAAATTTTCTTTCACAATCTGAAAAAAAAGAAAAAAGTATTAATATTTAATAAATCATTATATAACACAGTACATGTTTTTACATATTTTCCCCCAAAAATGTTTTGCCTTTTTTTTGCTGTTTTCAGAATATATTGCATTTCACTATAAATCGTGAAAGCAATTGCATTCATCACTTAACAGCGGGCAAAAAAAAAATAACAATCTCAAAGATTGTTTTAAAAAAGCCCAGAATCTCTTTTTACTTAAACATAACATTACAGAAATGCATAATATTCTAAAAAAATATCATCTAATAACAATAACTATTTCTTTAAAATACCGTCTGACAATTTTGTTACAGAAGCATAATCTCAAAAATAATATATCTCAAATAACTCCACAATACATCTGGTTACCTTTCCTTTAGGCCAAATAGTAATTTTAAAATTCTTTTTTGATTAAATTTCCAATGGTAATCTAATAAAATTCCAAAATTTAAAATGTACAGATGTTACCGATTCTCTCTAACATTTTGGTTTCCGAAAGATTAATTAATAATTAAATAAGTCCACAATACAATTGGTTACCTTTCCTTATGGCCAAATAGTAATTTAAAAAATCTTTTTTGAATAAATTTCCAATGGTAATCCAATAAAATTCCAAAATTTAAATTGTACAGATGTTACCGATTTTCTCTAAATTTTTGGTTTCCAAAAAATTCATTAGGAATTAAATAAGTCCACATTACAATTGGTTACCTTTCCATTAGGCCAAATGGTAATTTGAAAAATCTTTTTTTTTTTAAATTCCAATGCTAATCCAATAAAATGGTAAAATTGTTTTGTACAGATCTTGCCAAGTCTCTCTAAAATTTAGGTTTCAGGAAGATTAGATAGGAATTTGCTAAATCAAAAGGCAAACGTTGCTTGAAAATCAATTGGGAATCATTACACAGTGTCCAGCCTTTTTCACATTTAAGATAAACTCTGTAATGTCCAGAAGTAACAGTAGGTCCTTCATGGAAAATTATTGCAACTGTTACAAAAGTTTTTCCTGAAATTGATAATTGCTGTCCTATAAACTTCTTTATTAAAGTATCCAATTTTGAACCATCAGCTTTACATCGTTGCATCATTAAAATTACATACTGTCCGTATTCCTTTAAAATTAACGTTGAAAACATGTCAGATTTACACTCACCGCATTCCATGCTATGATTAGCATCTTTAACTAATTTAGCAAAAGTGACTGTTTTACTGTCTGGCAATGTTAAATAAATAAACCTTTCAGAATCAACATTAGAGCCACATGTATTGTAACAGTTTTCACAACTATGTTCCCATTTATAAGAGACACCAAACATATTTTCAATTGGCACCCCTTCTTCTTCCAGTACCTGAAGAAAATACATCAAGAATTCCTGTGCGTCTTACTGTACATTTTGAGAAAACTGTGTTCGTCCTGAACATACATCTAAAAGTTTTCTAATTTCAGTAGCACTTTCTATTTGAGTTTTATCATTACTCAGCTTTTGAAAAAGGAGACTCAACTCAGAACAGAATCTTTTTCTCTGATTTACTATTATCTGCTCTTGCAAACTTTCCAGATAAAATGCAACATTCAGCACTACATTAGCGTAGCAGTTGACACCAGAGCTATTTTCAAAATGACATCCTACAACCTCTTCAACACTGTCCTTTTTCTTTTTGCTTGCAATTACATCACTCCTCTTTTTTTTCCTCCTCTCTACATCCTCATTACAGATATTCTCAATTCTCCTTTTACGAGAAAATACACGTTTCTCTAACACAGGATACTGACCTAAATGAGGGGCATAGGTTCTTCTTAATCTATTATACTCCTTTACACAGTTTGTATCAGCACTAACTTTTGAATCATCAAAGTCTATCATGAATAAACCAGATAATGTTTTCACTCGTGACAAAGCTACATAAGCCATACCTTCTTTGAACACAGTTGAACCAATGTTTACAAATGCACAATCTACAGTCAATCCTTGAGACTTGTGAATAGTTACAGCATATGCTAGAGAAAACGGAAACTGTTTCCTTTGTACATGTAAGTCTTTCACAAGCATGAAACGAACTGTACAACGACAAATGTCTATAACTTCTTCTATCTGATCAAATTTTATTTTTAAACATTCAATTCCATCTTTTTTCTGATAATTAATAAAACCCACAACTCTTCCCATAGCTCCATTAACTAAACCTTTTTCAACATCCAAATTTCTCCTTAAAAATACTCTACAGTTCATGCAAACACATAGATTTTTTTCTAATCCAGCAGTTTTCGAAATGTTCTTCTCTAGTGAATCCAATTTATTTTTCAGTTTGCCTGTTAATGTGATAGTAATTCTTCCATCCTGAATTTTGTCCACTGCTTCCAATTTCCTGATATCTTCCTTTTCCAATTTCAAAAGCTCCTCATTGAATATTGAGCATTCACGTAGAGTTGGCATTAAGCAGATGACACTTTTCTTTTCTGCAATGTTCTTGTATATCTTCTCTGCAACTATTTCTTCCTTTGGAAATAAATTATGTAGCAACCGACTCTGTAATGCTTTTGTGCCAGCTTCAGTGAGTAGTCCAATTCTGATATCTTTCAGAATACTTCCATATTCTTCATCGTTTGCTTGCCTCATATTAGTAGTAAGTTCCTTGTACTCAAAGAAGGACCAAATATTTGCATTACCAATGCTTCCCAATGACTTCTTTGTGTCTTCATGTGTCACAGTATTAAACACCGGTTGTCCTTTAACTGGAGTAAGCTGTAGAAGATCCCCAAAAACTATGACATTCTTTTCCACCAAATAACACGTCATATTCTGTCCTTAGAATTTGCTGCATTCTTAAATGCACAAAGGCAAGCATTAAGTTTGATACCATGCTCACCTCATCAATAATGAGAACTTGCATCTTCTTCAATACTCTTGAAACTTCCAAGCATGCTTCTCCAGTTAGCTTGTGGTATTGTATTTTGTTCTCATCCTCCACTGGTAACATTAGCAAACGATGTAAGGTGATTCCTTTTATGTTATATGCTGCTAACCCAGTTGGAGCAGTAACCACACAGGACAAAGTTGAATCCGTTTTTTGCTGTAGGTAGCTTCTGATGACTTTTATTAAGAAACTTTTTCCAGTTCCAGCTTGTCCGCTTACATACATCCTGATTGGATGAAATGATGTGCATGAGCACTCTTTTTTTTCATGTAGTAATCCGTGATCAATTTTGTTTCTGATCTCTTCATAAATTTGTTGCTGCTCTTCATTCAGTTGTCTTTCCAAATTTGGTAAGTCTATAAATTCTTCTTGAGCTTGATTCATAGCCGTTTCCACTTCATTCATGGCTATTGCAGCTTCATTTTCAACGATTGGTTGTCCTAGGGGATCTTGACTGAGTGTTCCTGAACTTTGGCTGTCTTGAGAACTGTCTCTAGCTACTTCAGCTGCAATTGTAGTTTCCTGTTCAATTTCTTCATTTAACATTTGCACATAATTTGTGAATGTACTGCATTGTATGGTGTCTTTGCAAGCATTAAATGAATCTTCATAGCTTTGAAATTCTCCCAGTAGTTCATCCTCTGTACGCCATGGTTTAAACAGCTGTAAAAGAGCCAAGTAGTAAAATTCCTTTTTGTCAGTAGTGTCGCAACTGAGCTTCCTGTGATTTATCAAACTTCCTTTTGTTTGCTTCACCAAACATCCTTCCTCACCAATGACTTTATATTTTCCATTGTTGATGTCTTCTGTGGCTTTCCGTGAATAAATGTAGTTCTGCAGCACTTCATAGAGACACATGTTCTCTAGATGATGACTTCTTTTGGGACAATATGTGTCCAACATGTTTGATTTCAAAATATCTGTACTTTCTGGGTCATTCTCGGGCAAATATTCAATTTCTCCAACAGATTTCAGTACCCGATTTCTCATTGCTGCAAGGCCTAAACTTGCCCAAATTATTCTTCTTGATTTCGAGTAGAGACTTGCAGAAGATAACCTATCTGAACATTCGTAGGATCCAATTTCTCGATGCGATAACATCTTTAAACTGAAACTGTACAGCTTCTTACTGACAGTCTTCTCGTGAGAAATCTCTTCCCACATTTCTTTCAATTCAGTTTTTTCTGATTCAGTAATGTAAGACGTTACATATCGAGCAACAGCAATGGAATTGTCAGCTACATAACTGTATATCCATGTTAGCATTCCACATGGATAAAATGACTGGGTTGTAGTCATTTATATTTTTTGATTCTTCTTTTCTTTGAAGGTTGTAGGTATTCTTAGGTGATTTTCTTGTAATAGTATGTCTCACAGATGACATAAAACTGTTTACTCTTCCATTTGAAAGAACAGGTCTAGGAAATCCAAATCGACATTTAGTGTAGTATTTATCTTTGCTCTTGTATTTCCGTCGACAGTATTTTCCACACCGATGACTTTGGAAACGTAAAACTTGCTCCTTTAACTTTTTCTCTTCTGTGCTTTTTGGTATAGCACATGTTGCATATTCTTCAATGAAAGATAACACTGCTTCATCAGTATCTGTTCCAAACTTTGGGGCATCCTTGATCCACAACAGCATATGAATATGAGGAGCACCTCTTGCCTGGTACTCTTTTCTCCAAAAGAAATCCTCTACTTCTCCAAGAGGTGGAATTTTTTTATTGCAGATGAAGGACATCATAGCCTCAAATCTATGATTGAAATATCTGCAAACATTAACCGGATCCAATGAGCACAGTTCTCCTGCTGTCTTGTATTCGATGTTTTTAATGTTTGAATTTGCCTCTCGTAGAAAATCCAGTAAATCATCCCAAGCGTACTCAGCACAGCTTAGAGTAAGGAACCATGTTGGTGTTCCTAAATTCCGTAACATGCATTTTAATTCACCATGGCGTCGGTACCAATATTCATTTGTCCCACGCTGACAAGCCATCAGATTGATCAGTTGTGTTTCCAAATGATCATCTCGGTGCTGCACTTTCTCCATAAAATCCTTAGCAGACACATTTTGTAAATGTACTCCACTTTTTAAAATGTGATTTACTGCATATGATAATGCAGACAAGTCGCTTTCAAATAAAAGATGGAACAAATAAGGAATACTTTGACGAAATCTGGGATCTTCTGCATATAGTCTTGTAGTTCGATACTCAGAAGCTGGAATCTGTTCTGGACGTTCATCGTATCGTCCTCCTTTTCCTGTAGGAAACAGCTGGGGAAAACATTGAGCTTCCAAGCTCTCCTCCCATACACTCACGGGAGTTCCTTTTTCTTTCTTCATCTGAAACAGATCAATATTGTCTCCCATAACTTCTTTTGAATGAAGAGGATGTATGCTAAAATGTTCATAAATTTCTTCTTCCTTTGACTTGTCCACTTTTTCAATTTGTCCAGTTGGTGTTTCTGTGTCTTCTTGTAAATCTTCTTCTTCTTCTTCTATATAAATTGATTCATACCATTTGTTATTCCTTTTCAAATACAAATTTGCTCTTTGTACTTTCCGTACATCTACCAGCTCCTGCCAAATCTTCTTATTCTTTGTAGGTACACCATTAACCAGAATAACTAATGGTTCAGTTTCCAAAGTATCTGCATCAATAGTTTCCATATTTTTTTTCAAATCCAAGGGCAAATACACCACTCTACCTTTTAAACCTCTCAGTAAATCTGAAGGAGGTAATTTACCAGTTTTGGGCTCCATACGTACTATGGTCTGGAACGGATGAACACATTGAATAAGTATAGACTCATATGTATTTCATTCAGAAAGTTCGGCAGGAATAACATCCAATTCTAAATTATTATGTACAGCTCTGGTCGGCATTCTATTTTCCTCTAACTTGTTGTAACAGTATTTACAAATACGCTGATCTTCACCCAATTCAAAACAATTTTCAAGAAATATATATGTGGCAAAATCCTTCCACTTATAATTATCTTCATTTTCACTTTTTCTGTAGAGATCAACATTCCTGGTTTGTTTTCTATAATGAGTTCTGCGGCAACAAATACAAGTAATATTTGGTCTTTCATTAGAGATTATTGCAAATTTTGTTATGTGATCATTAAATGTCTTACTTACAGAGGGTTCTACATTCTCTTCCACTTCTTCCTCATTTACTGTGTCCTTTTCTGCACTGTCTTGTTCAGGACCAAAGTAACAAAACTGAATTTCATCAGTAACCTTCTCTACATCTGATACCGATACACGGAACAGAGCCCTATTCAATTCATCTAACTTTATTGCTGGACTTTTAGCAAAATACAACCGTCTCACAAACTTTCTCATTTCAGTATGATGAACAGCCAGCATCCTAAAATGATGAAAAAAACTTTTACACTCTTTTCTAGATAGACAAGCCAGAGAATGACCCTGCAAACCAGTATTCTCTCTCACTCTGCATGGATCTAGACTTTGAAGCACCTTAATCTTCTGTTTAACACTTTTTTTACTATATTCTCTTAGAAACTCACGAAATTTATCAATAGATTCCTGACGCACAGTGCAAATACTACTACAATTCCAAGTGTACACTGGGGCTTTAGGACGTCTCCCCATAGCCTCATCCGCCATCACTTGTACCTCATCTCTTGGAACCATTTTCTCCTTCTCCATTATACAACCATTTTTCACTTCATAAGCACGACCTCTGGTGTCAACTGCATGCAGCAAACTATTACTTTGAAAATAACTCTCTTCATTAAAAAAAGTTTCACTACTTGAACTATGCATCCATTCTCCTAAAAACACTTTACAAAAGTTTGTTCTTTTCACTACTCTTTTCCTTTTGCTTTGTGATTTCATTACATTAACCATTTTATCTAATGTACGCATCCTGTTCAAAATTAAAATGAATAGTTTCCTTTTTAATTCTAATGCCTTTGCTGCAATGGCTTCAATTTATTTTTTCTCTTATAAAATTTAGCCTTTTGCTTATATTTCTTCACATCCTTTATCAAATTGGACATAACTCTTCTCTGAAACATTTTTCTACGTATCTCTTTAAACGCTGTTTTTCTTTTTAAGTTAATCTTTATTGTTTCTGAAGGTATATTTGCATTAACTAAATGCTCAATTTTTTCCTGTTGTTTTCTATTTAAAACATTCTTTCCAGTACAGACATTTTGTACATTTTTCCTTTTTTTGAAGATGTTCTTTAAAAAATCTTTTGTCTGCTTACCAGAAGACTTTCTCTTTTTCCCAACATGAGCATCTCCAACTAACTTAGGTCCTCCAGTTGTCTTCAAATATAGTTTTTTTTGTGGTTTTTCCTTAGTCTGGATTTTGTAGGCATCTTAAATTTTGTTCACTGCTCTTCAGCAATACCTGAAAAAAACTAAAAAAAAATTCCTTTTTTTTATTTAAATATATTACTACATTTTTTATGATCTTTTCAAATCTTAAAATACTATGTACCCCTTTCCTACAAGTGAAAATCACAATAACACCTTCACAAATTAAATATCTAAAAACAATTCCTGTGTGCACACAGAGTCATGGTTTGAAATTAGGCAGAAAACGAAATTTCTTTGCCAATTGGAAAGCACACTTCCTACTGCTTTTTTGGCAAGTGATAAGTACTTTTACAGTCTGACACATTTTGAATCCACTTTTCAGATTCTGAAAAAAGCACATGTCCAAACAGCTTTTTGAGACCAGCAACATCTGTAACCTGGGTGACTGACTACACTCCAGCAAGGGCAACCAGCCTTAGTGATGCTGAATGTATTTGCATTACTGACTGCAACCTCAAACCCCACTCAGTTGTGAATACTGTGCATGATTTCACAGGATAAGCAACTGGGTGTGTGCGAAGAGTCTGCTTCTGCAGAAAAAATAGCTCCCCCTTTCCATCTAATGCAAATGTAAAATTACCAGAGTAATACGCAATAAATCTCTTTGTGTAATTCCTCTTTGCACACAGAGTCATGCTTTGATATTAGTCAGAAAACGAAATTTCTTTGCCAATTTGAGAGCACACTTACTACTCTTTTTTTGGCAAGTGATAAGTACTTTTACAGTCTGATACATTTTGAATCCACTTTTCAGATTCTTAAAAATGCACATGTCCAAACAGCTTTTTCAGACCAGAAACATGTGTAACCTGGGTGACTGACTACACTCCAGCAAGGGCAACCAGCCTTAGTGATGCTGAATGTATTTGCATTACTGACTGCAACCTCAAACCCCACTCGGTTGTAAATACTATGCATGATTCCACAGGATAAGCAGCTGGGTGTGTGCTAAGAGTCTGCTTCTGCAGAAAAAATAGCTCCCCTTTTCCTACTAATGCAAATGTAAAATTACCAGAGTAATACGCAATAAATCTCTGTCTATAATTCCTCTTTGCACACAGAGTCATGGTTTCATATTAGTCAGAAAACGAAATTTCTTTGCCAATTTGAAAGCACACTTACTACTCTTTTTTTTTGCAAGTGATAAGTACTTTTACAGTCTGACACATTTTGAATCCACTTTTCAGATTCTGAAAAAAGCACATGTCCAAACAGCTTTTTGAGACCAGCAACATCTGTAACCTGGGTGACTGACTACACTCCAGCAAGGGCAACCAGCCTTAGTGATGCTGAATGTATTTGCATTACTGACTGCAACCTCAAACCCCACTCAGTTGTGAATACTGTGCATGATTTCACAGGATAAGCAGCTGGGTGTGTGCGAAGAGTCTGCTTCTGCAGAAAAAATAACTCCCCCTTTCCATCTAATGCAAATGTAAAATTACCAGAGTAATACGCAATAAATCTCTTTGTGTAATTCCTCTTTGCACACAGAGTCATGCTTTGAAATTAGTCAGAAAACGAAATTTCTTTGCCAATTTGAGAGCACACTTACTACTCTTTTTTTGGCAAGTGATAAGTACTTTTACAGTCTGACACATTTCTAATCCACTTTTCAGATTCTTAAAAAAGCACATGTCCAAACAGCTTTTTCAGACCAGAAACATGTCTAACCTGGGTGACTGACTACACTCCAGCAAGGGCAACCAGCCTTAGTGATGCTGAATGTATTTGCATTACTGACTGCAACCTCAAACCCCACTCGGTTGTGAATACTATGCATGATTCCACAGGATAAGCAACAGGGTGTGTGCTAAGAGTCTGCTTCTGCAGAAAAATAGCTCCCCCTTTCCTACTAATGCAACTGTAAAATTACCAGAGTAATACGCAATAAATCTCTGTCTATAATTCCTCTTTGCACACAGAGTCATGGTTTCATATTAGTCAGAAAAAGAAATTTCTTTGCCAATTTGAAAGCACACTTACTACTCTTTTTTTTTTGCAAGTGATAAGTACTTTTACAGTCTGACACATTTTTAATCCACTTTTCAGATTCATAAAAAAGCACATGTCCAAACAGCTTTTTCAGACCAGAAACATGTGTAACCTGGGTGACTGACTACACTCCAGCAAGGGCAACCAGCCTTAGTGATGCTGAATGTATTTGCATTACTGACTGGAACCTCAAACCCTAAAAGTATTCCTCATTTATAACAATACACCTTATTTTATGGTGAAAACATAGTCCATATTATTTTACATGTTCCTCACAGTTAAATTTCTCCCAAAACACAAAACGATAAACACAACTTCAACAAAAGGAATTCCAATTCTATTATTCATTTCTTAATTTACCATATACATCCCCTCTCAAACTCATAACTCACCTTTAAAATTAGTTAGTAGTGAAAGAAATGTGGCACTCAAACAGCAGATTATCAGAGCCAGGATCTCTGTTCTGTACACCTCTCTCCTCTCAGCAGAACCAGATAATGGCAATGTTTCCCTCTCTTTTTCCACACATATACATGTTAATTTCAAATCTCAGTGCCTCCCCCTTTTTTTCAAATGTAATCACACATTTCTATTGGTTGAAAACCAACCCTTTTCCAAAAGTACCCCTCCCCCAACTTGACTTCAGCCTAGTACCCTTCCCCCAACTTGACTTCTGCCTGCTACCATAGCAACAGCTCTTGAAACACTGCTGTGTAGAGTTAGGTCAGAAGTTCACCACACAATGTTTCATTTCCAAAGAGCAGGAGTGCTTGACTTTTCAAACCTAACAGCAAATCCATAGTACTGTTCTTTGGTAACACATTTTTCTGTACCAATACAAAACATGCTTCTATAAATTTACACATACAGCCTAGTTTTTAGTGTAGAATGGTATGAAACAGCCAATCAGTTCTTTTTAAAAAAAAAATATGTATGCCTCCATTTCCAAACTGTCTTTCATTTTTTTTCTCATTCTACTGAAAGACACCTCCTGAGTGCATCCAGTTCTCCTTTTAAGATGTTCACAGTGTGGATTGTAGGGCACAGCTATGTCTTCTGGAGTGAAAAGTATGCAGAGAAAACAGGTATGGTGAGAGACCTTGCTTTGCCAAATGTAGACATTAAATGGATTGGTCAGAGAGGGTTAAAGTGGCACCAATTGATGCCATTGGTGAAATCCTTCATGCAAATCCAACACCCTGACCTCATAATAGTGCACTGTGGTGGCAATGACCTAGGCACTTTGACTGGGGTAGGTCTGGAAATGCTTATGAAGGAGACCTTTGCACAACTGTTTTCACTTTTCCCTAAAACTGCCTTTGTATATTCTAACATATGCCAAAGGCAAAAATGGAACTGGTCCAATCATTTTTGTCCGCAGATTGACAAAGCAAGAAAGCACGTCAACAAATCTGTTTCTGCTTTCCTCCGAGACTATGGTATGGGTTCCATTTACCACAACAACTTGCGTTACGACATGCAAGACATTTATAGAGGAGATGGTGTACACTTCACTGATGAAGGGAACAGAGTCTTCCTCTTGAACCTTAGACTCTGCATCGGTACTTACTTGTAGGTACCACTAAAAAATCAAATCACTTCATAAACACAACGGCTCTTTTTAGAGCCCCCTAATATCTAAACACTTAAATCTGAATTTTATTTATTTTTTTATTTTTTTTTTCTACCGTACGCGTACGGTAAGCTTACCGTAAGCTTACCGTACGCGTACTCTGCGATTTTTTTTTTAATTAATAAATGTTTTTTTTGTCCTTTTCTGTTCTTCTTTGACCCCCTTTCAAATGTTAGGGGGTCTGTAACTCTCTTCCTTGCCCCCTTTTCAAGTTATCACCCTTTTTTTTTCTGTGTGAAACACACAAAATGGCGGCCGCCGCTTCCTGGTTTTGACCGATTCGAATGTTTACTAAGATCTAACAGCCAATCAGAATCGCGCTCGCGCACGTCACCGTACGCGTACGGTAAGCTTACTGTAAGCGCACGGTAAGCGCACCGTAAGCTGCCACAGATATATATATTGATTTAAATGCTATTTTCTCAGGAACTACTGAACAGATTTACACCAGACCTACAAAAGGCACTTCCTTGACCTGAGGACTACCTCTCTGCCAAATTTCAAGTAACTCTGTTCAGCCGTTCGGGCTGTAGCTGTGTCTAAAGGTCCTATGGAAAAATGCATGGGAAAAACGCGTTTTGGGACCCCCCTTTTTTCTCAGCCCCCGCTTGACGAATCCCCCCGAGACTTTCAGGGTAGGAGCGGAGCGTAGTGCCCCACCTATTTTAAAAATTTCGCGAGGATTCGTCGACCGGCGCCAAAGTTATTCAAAATAGAATGTTGCGGTTTTCCTATGGAAACAGGGTCCTAACTATAACTACCTACTGGCGACCGCCAGTAGGTAATATATATATGAATCAAACAAAAGCCCTCGAGCTTCGAGAAGGCACACAATGCTCTCCCCATCTCCGATGTACAAGCCCTGCTGTCACTCGCTTTCCTGGCACTCATAACATAAATGACAAAGTCCAACGCGCTTCAAGGCTGGTACGCCCCTTCTTCATGGACAGGCACAGGGGGAAATGACGACTCACCTCTCGCTTCATTAAACATTTTATTAATGGAGAAACGCCCTGAGTGGGCGTGGCACAGCCTTGACAACCAACAGCATGCTGGTATTTGCGGTCCTTGAGAGGTAGGTAAGTAAAACCTTAAGTAGGCTCAGTCCCCCTGTAAATATGCCTTCTTACGTTCCTTGAGTAGGCAGAGTGGCAGGTTAACGAGTATGATCACCCTCGGGATAGCGTGCTTAATAGATAGGAACAGTTCCCTTCCAAAAGCCTTCTCGCTCTCAGACACACATCACGCTTCCAGTCTGAGTCAAGAATGGTGCTCCTCTCGACGGCCAAGGGTAGCCGTGCAAATTAATGAATCAAACAAAAGCCCTCGAGCTTCGAGAAGGCACACGACGCTCTCCCCATCTCCGATGTACAAGCCCTGCTGTCACTCGCTTTCCTGGCACTCATAACATAAATGACAAAGTCTGACGCGTTTCAAGGCTTGTTACCTCCAGTATTCTTTCCATGCCTCGGCATTTGACCATAGGTTCGTGCAACTGATCTTCGACAGAAGAAATATGCTGCTCTCTCTTGTATCGGTGAGCATCTCGCTTGTCTAGATTGGCGGCCATATTGTCCATTCTGATCGTGAGGGTATCTACCTTCCCGTCTATGGCCTGCAAGTTTTGCTGCATTGCTAGCAGGGTGGTTTCCAAGGAAGATGTATTAGTTTGCCCCATATCTAGTTCGGTATCTGAGTGTGCTACATTGGGCCGTGTTGAGTGGCGGGATTTGAAGGACAGCTTGGATTGCTGTTTGTTGGACTTGCCCATTGTCCTGGTTTCAATACTGCAACTAGGATACTGTAAGATTGTCGCTTCACGCTGTTTGTAATGAATTTGGTATTCAACGGTACCCCTCCAGTCGCAGCTCACCATCTGTTTACCCACACGTGCAGTGCTGCAAATGGCTGGGGAGATGTCTCCCTGCAGAGCCACCCCACAGCGCCAGCCCAGGAGTTCCCAAGCTTAGGCTGTGTTTTGCTGTAGATTCGTTTTGCATGCCCAGGCCGTGCTCAGTTAGGTCCACAATGGGAGTGGTATATGCAACAGCACACCACACCCTCCTGAGCGGTCTCTGTTTCGCCGTGTTCCGCGCTTACTACCACGCATCCATTGAAACCAGACTGCACTGTTTCAAAAATTACCGCTTACAGCAGGCACGTACTCTTCACTCCCGATTTGGCCTTTGTAAGTACTATACTGAATATCAATGGATTTCCAAGCAGAGAAAAAAACGTAAAAACAATCAAACTTACCTGCACAATAATATTGCATTATGGGGAATGTATGACAAAGGAATGAATCACCAGTTCGATGTAGTCCACTTTTTGAATTTGCTCATCCAATGATTAAGGCGGATTTTACCGCTGAAACGCGTCTGGTTGAAAGAGAGGAGCCAGGTGTCACTAATAAAAGCAGCTCTTTTCATTTGCACTCAGGACTCGACTGTTTTGTGTTTTGAAGTTGAGATTGCAGGAGTGACTCTGCGCCTGTGTTTGTTGAGACCACCCTGCCAGGGTCGGAGCCCCCCATCATTGCAGAGACTTTGTTGGAATGTAATATTGGTGGGGGATGACTCGCTCGCCCGAGAACAAAACTGAAGGAATTACCGGATACAGTTGATTGTACTTGGGGCTGAGTAAGGGACGCTAGAGGAGCATTGAACCCCTCGGGCGGAGTGCACTGGAGAGCTGCCTTTTGACTTGATCACTATTTTTTCCTGGCACCACAGAACGAGCACAATGCCACCATGGAAATGATAATTGGGACTTTGTAAGTACTATACTGAATATCAATGGATTTCCAAGCAGAGAAAAAAACGTAAAAACAATCGAACTTACCTGCACAATAATATTGCATTATGGGGAATGTATGACAAAGGAATGAATCACCAGTTCGATGTAGTCCACTTTTTGAATTTGCTCATCCAATGATTAAGGCGGATTTTACCGCTGAAACACGTCTGGTTGAAAGAGAGGAGCCAGGTGTCACTAATAAAAGCAGCTCTTTTCATTTGCACTCAGGACTCGACTGTTTTGTGTTTTGAAGTTGAGATTGCAGGAGTGACTCTGCGCCTGTGTTTGTTGAGACCACCCTGCCAGGGTCGGAGCCCCCCATCATTGCAGAGACTTTGTTGGAATGTAATATTGGTGGGGGATGACTCGCTCGCCCGAGAACAAAACTGAAGGAATTACCGGATACAGTTGATTGTACTTGGGGCTGAGTAAGGGACGCTAGAGGAGCATTGAACCCCTCGGGCGGAGTGCACTGGAGAGCTGCCTTTTGACTTGATCACAATTTTTTCCTGGCACCACAAAACGAGCACAATGCCACCATGGAAATGATAATTGGGACTTTGTAAGTACTATACTGAATATCAATGGATTTCCAAGCAGAGAAAAAAAGTAAAAACAATCGAACTTACCTGCACAATAATATTGCATTATGGGGAATGTATGACAAAGGAATGAATCACCAGTTCGATGTAGTCCACTTTTTGAATTTGCTCATCCAATGATTAAGGCGGATTTTACCGCTGAAACGCGTCTGGTTGAAAGAGAGGAGCCAGGTGTCACTAATAAAAGCAGCTCTTTTCATTTGCACTCAGGACTCGACTGTTTTGTGTTTTGAAGTTGAGATTGCAGGAGTGACTCTGCGCCTGTGTTTGTTGAGACCACCCTGCCAGGTTCGGAGCCCCCCATCATTGCAGAGACTTTGTTGGAATGTAATATTGGTGGGGGATGACTCGCTCGCCCGAGAACAAAACTGAAGGAATTACCGGATACAGTTGATTGTACTTGGGGCTGAGTAAGAGACGCTAGAGGAGCATTGAACCCCTCGGGCGGAGTGCACTGGAGAGCTGCCTTTTGACTTGATCACTATTTTTTCCTGGCACCACAGAACGAGCACAATGCCACCATGGAAATGATAATTGGGACTTTGTAAGTACTATACTGAATATCAATGGATTTCCAAGCAGAGAAAAAAACGTAAAAACAATCGAACTTACCTGCACAATAATATTGCATTATGGGGAATGTATGACAAAGGAATGAATCACCAGTTCGATGTAGTCCACTTTTTGAATTTGCTCATCCAATGATTAAGGCGGATTTTACCGCTGAAACGCGTCTGGTTGAAAGAGAGGAGCCAGGTGTCACTAATAAAAGCAGCTCTTTTCATTTGCACTCAGGACTCGACTGTTTTGTGTTTTGAAGTTGAGATTGCAGGAGTGACTCTGCGCCTGTGTTTGTTGAGACCACCCTGCCAGGGTCGGAGCCCCCCATCATTGCAGAGACTTTGTTGGAATGTAATATTGGTGGGGGATGACTCGCTCGCCCGAGAACAAAACTGAAGGAATTACCGGATACAGTTGATTGTACTTGGGGCTGAGTAAGAGACGCTAGAGGAGCATTGAACCCCTCGGGCGGAGTGCACTGGAGAGCTGCCTTTTGACTTGATCACTATTTTTTCCTGGCACCACAGAACGAGCACAATGCCACCATGGAAATGATAATTGGGACTTTGTAAGTACTATACTGAATATCAATGGATTTCCAAGCAGAGAAAAAAACGTAAAAACAATCGAACTTACCTGCACAATAATATTGCATTATGGGGAATGTATGACAAAGGAATGAATCACCAGTTCGATGTAGTCCACTTTTTGAATTTGCTCATCCAATGATTAAGGCGGATTTTACCGCTGAAACGCGTCTGGTTGAAAGAGAGGAGCCAGGTGTCACTAATAAAAGCAGCTCTTTTCATTTGCACTCAGGACTCGACTGTTTTGTGTTTTGAAGTTGAGATTGCAGGAGTGACTCTGCGCCTGTGTTTGTTGAGACCACCCTGCCAGGGTCGGAGCCCCCCATCATTGCAGAGACTTTGTTGGAATATACATCAGCCCGGTTACCATTGTTTTTGATTTACTCTCATGACATCTCTAAGAGGACACACTCTAGGTTTGAAGTATGTTATTTATGTCTATTACCATTGAGCATCATGATTGGGTGAAGTTGGTTTTATAATGGAAGGTCCGGCATCAGCGCGTCAGGTGATCAAGATCGCGGAGGCGATCGAAACGCGTCTGAGGCGGACACTTGTCTGACACAATGAAATAAACGTCGGAATTGAAACTTTGGAACCGCTTGGTGTTTTTACTTTTGGACGTCAGCATTGTGCATGGTGGAGAGGTCCATACCTGTTTTCAACTCCCTCTGCTGTATTGGGGAGGTCAGGACTTTGTCTCTATACAATTTCTTCCGGAAATCGGCTGAACTCTGGAATTGTGGACCCTCTCCCAGTTAAGTGGCGTGATCGTGTTTGGCCGGATATCACTGCTCGTGATACTACTTGACTCGGAAGGAGTAATCTGGTCACGCCCCCCGTTCCTCTCAACAGTGTTGCAACATTTCTCCGCATACCAGACGTGGAAGTTTGAGTCTTTGGAGTCGGCGGACCCCTGATGGCTTTCTTCATTCGCCGGTAAGGAGTCATACACTCTTATTAAGTGGTTATCCAAACGGGTTGGGAGATCTTTGTCGTTGTTCAAAATTTGAATTCCACGTCCTTGACCTTTAAAGAAGTGGTTCCACCTATTGACGTACATTAAGCTTGTTAGCTTACAATGTCAGCCCAGGACGCGCTGCGTGACCGGGAGGCTGCAGCAGAGGCGTTATTTGTTGATTTACCGACTGCCAGTGGCGTAACTGAATCGCCAACCCATGAGGGGAATACGAACGATGTTAGAAGTTTACTGAGGAAACTGGAAAAACTTCAAAAAACCGAGCTATCTAAATGGTGGGAGAGTAAATCCCTTGAAAAATATCGTGATGTAGGCAGGGTGCCACGTGGGTTGCGAGTCATGATTGCACCTTCGTATGAGAATCCGCACCCTGAGATGCTTTCCGAATGGGCTACCAATAATCTCCAAGCCTCTATGAACATGGTCCATATTTTTATCAGATACGCCGTGATCGATAGAGAGAGAATTCTTAAAGAGATTCATGAATTGAATCAGAGTCTTGATGCTCATGTTCAGAAGGATATTATTGCCAAAGGCAGAGTTTCGATAGCCAACAAATTACAACAATATGAAGAGACTATCAAAACCCGCAAAGCCTTTAAGTTTGCTAGGGACCGTGATGATTATCTGGCGGGAAGGGTGTTCACATTTTCCCGTAAATTTGATAATGTAAAAAGGAAAGCTCTCACGGACCAAGTCCAAGTGAATCGTGACAATGCTGGCAATGACAACCTCATCACTCAAGTGGACTCTGATGTCAACTCTCTCACCAGTGGGGATTCGGATGAAGGCTCCAGTACAGCAGTTACATCTAGCACAGTGGCCATCAAACATACTCTGGGAGAGGAGCTTAATTTTTTAACTATGGACAGGCGAGCAACCCTCCGCCCCAGAAATCCTCAAAGCCAAACAAAAGTAGCAGCAAGCGGCGGAGAGAGAGGCGGCAGCACCGCCTCAAGACCATCAAATAGGGGCAGAGGAGGACGGAGATGGAAACGCTAGACTCTCAGGATAACACAATTATCAACTTGACGGACACTGTATTATCCGAAGCTGAGCAACAACTGTTAAAATTGGGCCTTTCATTTTGTCCCGAGTCTAGCTTTTGATATAAACAGTCTCGTATTGATATCTACAAGTTCATTCGAAAAATCAAACTCAAAAAATTCTTCCAATTGAACAAATCAATGAGTATGGCCACCACATCCGACTCGTTGTTGGATCCACTACAAGTTCGGGACTCTGACACACTTCAAATTATGCAATCCTTGGCCAAGGAAAGTTCAGACTTTACTGTATCTGGTACTGTACCTGAACGTCTTGAAGGAATTAACACAGGATTGGCGGCTGCCAGTCCATTTCGTCCTCCTTCTAGTTTTTATCCGATCATGCCCAAGGACTCTGTTGATGTGTTCAGTGACATGGTAATCAATGACCTAAAAAGTCTAAATTTGTCCACTTATTCCAAATGTAGTCAAATAAATGCAAAATTGAGAAATTATTGGTCGTTGATCAAGAAAATTCGTGGGAATGGTCAAATTGTGGTGATGGGTGCTGATAAGGGCGGTAACATAGTTCTTTGGCCCAAAAATGATTATCTTCAAGAGGCTCAACGCCACTTGTCTGACACTAATTGTTACAGCAAAGTAGGCCGAGACCATTTGGGTGAAATCAAGAAATCTGTATCCTCCCTATTGGCACAATGGAAAAGAATGGGACTCTTGTCAAAGAATGAATATTTGTTCCTTAAAAATGATTTTCCAACTACAGCCACCCTGTATTTCATTCCTAAGGTTCACAAGGGTATTCACCCTGTACCTGGCAGACCCATCATCTCTGCCCGTAACAACCTTTTGGAAGCTATGTCAAAATATATTGATTATTTTCTCCAACCTCATATGACCGCTTTGCCATCCTTCATTAAGGATACTGGCGATTTTTTAAATAAAATCAAGGCAATTGAGTGGCAATCCACCTTCGCACTTATCACACTTGACATAGCTTCCCTTTACACCAGTATTTTACATCCTCAAGGGTTAAATGCTGTTAAACATTTTCTAGACTCCCGTTCTATCAATTTCAAGGACCACAACACCATGCTCCTCCAAATGACTGATCTCTGTCTCAATAACAATTTGTTTCTGTTTGATAAAGTTTTATAGAAACAGTTGAGGGGTGTGGCTATGGGGGCATGTTTTTCTCCAACCTATGCCTGCCTTTTGGTTGGTTGGTGGGAGGAACATGTCCTCAGAGTCAACCATAAGGATATGTGGGATGCACATATCCGTTACTATGGCAGATACATAGACAATATTTTTATCGTCTGGGAAGGTTCCACAGAGGAGGCTTCTTTGTTTGTAGCATCCATCAATAACAACACGATGAACTTACAATTCACGGCCACTATCAGCACTGAGAGGGTGGAGTTTCTGGATGTGGAAGTGTTTATTTTAGACCAACACATAGAAACTAAATTACATAGGAAAATCACTGCTGGCAATTCTATCCTACATGCCAGTAGTGCACACCCACCACACCTTATACGTAGCATACCCTACGGGGAATATCTTCGCCTACGTCGGATATGTAGCCGTCAATTTGATTTAGAACAGTGCCAACAGGAAGCTACCAATCGGTTCCTTGCCCGTGGGTATAAACCGGATAACCTGAAAAAAGCCCTTGACAAAGCTAATCTTTGTTCTCGGGAAATCTGCCTTTCTACCAAACAACCTCAGACTACAAACATTAGTTGGGAGGTGGACACAGAGGTTATTCAATCCATTAGACTCATTACCACTTTTTGCAAACAACACAAAACCTTGCGAAATATTATTTACAAACACTGGCCCATTGTTTTCACTGATATTACTCTCAAGTTTTTGCTGCCCAATCTACCTAACATTACTTTCAGGAGAGCACCCTCGATGAGGGATGCGTTGGTTAAATCCAATCCTGAAGTCACGGAGAAGATCACGTGGTTATCACGTTTTGGCTTTTTCAAAAGTGCTTCATGCCGTGCGTGTAAATTCGGAATTAATGTTTCCGAATATCACACTGCATTTAACAATGTTCCGGTACAAATTAAACAACATTTCACGTGCCGCACTGATTTTGCGGTCTATGTGTTAGAGTGTACCTGCCATTTGAAATATGTGGGGAGCACCAAACTACCGGTTTTCAATCGCATTCTGCAACACCTTCGTGCGATTGTCAACTCGGACCCCACATATCCTGTTGCCCGTCATTTCAAAGCCATTCATGCTAATAAGATCAGTGACCTAACATATTTTGTGATTGGGGCGGTACCACCTTCAATTCGGGGGGGCAACAGAGAAAAACAACTACGCCAGTTAGAATCCTCCTTCATCCTATTACTCGATACCAAAATGCCTAATGGGATGAACACGAGTGAGGATCTGCATAACTTTTTGTGAATGTTTGTTCTATTGTGGTCTTATTCTCTTTCTCTAAATGTAGTTGATCTAACAGTATCTGTAACATTTATTAGCGGTTTCTTGTAACTGGCAGTTTTCTTTCTTTTTTTATAAGTTTGAGTATTCACTCCAATGCTTCTTGCTCAACCTTTTTCTTACTTCCTGTTTGTATTTATTTTTCTTCATTCCCGTATATGCTTTTTATTAATTTTCCATTCATCTTTCTTTACCGTTCTTCTCTTTTGTTCTCTTTTCCCCTCCTTGTTTTGGTCTCATTTATGTGATAATCAATGATCAAGAGTGTGCATTGTTTAGATTTCATCAATGAATTGTTGCTTCTTTTTCAGAAACTTGTAAGCCGTGGCTATGATTTGTAATTAGCATTTCAGCATTTAGGGGCACTTGCCTTGTATTTTGTTTTGTTTGCTATGATTTGCTTTGCTGCACACTATGTATCAATTCGATACATCAGCCCGGTTACCATTGTTTTTGATTTACTCTCATGACATCTCTAAGAGGACACACTCTAGGTTTGAAGTATGTTATTTATTTCTATTACCATTGAGCATCATGATTGGGTGAAGTTGGTTTTATAATGGAAGGTCCGGCATCAGCGCGTCAGGTGATCAAGATCGCGGAGGCGATCGAAACGCGTCTGAGGCGGACACTTGTCTGACACAATGAAATAAACGTCGGAATTGAAACTTTGGAACCGCTTGGTGTTTTTACTTTTGGACGTCAGCATTGTGCATGGTGGAGAGGTCCATACCTGTTTTCAACTCCCTCTGCTGTATTGGGGAGGTCAGGACTTTGTCTCTATATATATATATATATATATATATGAATCAAACAAAAGCCCTCGAGCTTCGAGAAGGCACACAACGCTCTCCCCATCTCCGATGTACAAGCCCTGCTGTCACTCGCTTTCCTGGCACTCATAACATAAATGACAAAGTCCAACGCGTTTCAAGGCTGGTACGCCCCTTCTTCATGGACAGGCACAGGGGGAAATGACGACTCACCTCTCGCTTCATTAAACATTTTATTAATGGAGAAACGCCCTGAGTGGGCGTGGCACAGCCTTGACAACCAACAGCATGCTGGTATTTGCGGTCCTTGAGAGGTAGGTAAGTAAAACCTTAAGTAGGCTCAGTCCCCCTGTAAATATGCCTTCTTACATTCCTTGAGTAGGCAGAATGGCAGGTTAACAAGTATGATCACCCTCGGGATAGCGTGCTTAATAGATAGGAACAGTTCCCTTCCAAAAGCCTTCTCGCTCTCAGACACGCATCACGCTTCCAGTCTGAGTCAAGAATGGTGCTCCTCTCGACGGCCAAGGGTAGCCGTGCAAATTAATGAATCAAACAAAAGCCCTCGAGCTTCGAGAAGGCACACGACGCTCTCCCCATCTCCGATGTACAAGCCCTGCTGTCACTCGCTTTCCTGGCACTCATAACATAAATGACAAAGTCTGACGAGTTTCAAGGCTTGTTACCTCCAATATTTTTTCCATGCCTCGGCATTTGACCATAGGTTCGTGCAACTCATCTTCGACAGAAGAAATATGCTGCTCTCTCTTGTATCGGTGAGCATCTCGCTTGTGTAGATTGGCGGCCATATTGTCCATTCTGATCGTGAGGGTATCTACCTTCCCGTCTATGGCCTGCAAGTTTTGCTGCATTGCTAGCAGGGTGGTTTCCAAGCAAGATGTATTAGTTTGCCCCATATCTAGTTCGGTATCTGAGTGTGCTACATTGGGCCGTGTTGAGTGGCGGGATTTGAAGGACAGCTTGGATTGCTGTTTGTTGGACTTGCCCATTGTCCTGGTTTCAATACTGCAACTAGGATACTGTAAGATTGTCGCTTCACGCTGTTTGTAATGAATTTGGTATTCAACGGTACCCCTGCAGTCGCAGCTCACCATCTGTTTACCCACACGTGCAGTGCTGCAAATGGCTGGGGAGATGTCTCCCTGCAGAGCCACCCCACAGCGCCAGCCCAGGAGTTCCCAAGCTTAGGCTGTGTTTTGCTGTAGATTCGTTTCGCATGCCCAGGCCGTGCTCAGTTAGGTCCACAATGGGAGTGGTATATGCAATAGCACACCACGCCCTCCTGAGCGGTCTCTGTTTCGCCGTGTTCCGCGCTTACTACCACGCATCCATTGAAACCAGACTGCACTGTTTCAAAAATTACCGCTTACAGCAGGCACGTACTCTTCACTCCCGATTTGGCTTCTGTATGCATACAGTTATGGGGCACTTCACTTGCGCTGCACTCGCGCCGCAGGACGCGTCTCGCTTCTGTTATCCCCGTATGAAGTTGGGTGCCGCTCCAGCTGCTTTCACTCTATCCAACATCGCGGCTCCCACGCCGCTGAATGCACCTCAATAAGGAACAAGCAGTCTGGGCTCATAACTGCGCTTGTCGGGCGTGTCCCCCAGCCTACGCAGCACCTTCCGTTCAGCTTGCAGAGCCTCTTTTCCAGGCAAAATCTTTCATCAGGGAACATGCACAGCCTACCACTCCGCCAGTGCGGCCAGGGCCACCTCTGCCGTTGCCATCTTGTTGCGGAGTAGGCCACCGCCGCGCATGGCTCGATCACCGGTACCTCTGTTGACAGCTGTCGCACATCACTCAGAATAAAAATGTTTAATGCGCCCTTACATCAGCTGCACATCGTATACATTTTCTCGTGCGGATGTGTGTCCATTCCTCCGATATTTACAGGATGGTGACTCCGGTCGGCAGAGCAACACTATTGTGTTGCCATCTTGCCGTGGGCTCTCTAGCGCCCCCAGGAAATATCAAACTTAAAACAACATGAGGGAACCCCTGAGAACTATGAAATCCTAGAGCAGAACCTGGACAAATGCCAGGAAGAAATTGAAGAAAGATAAAACAAACTTCAAAGAGATTAAATTGATTACAAGTTCAGCAGGGTCTATTCCTATGCCAGAAAATATAATTCTACTTTTAGAAACCAAATAAGTATAGAAAGAGCAACCTACCAAGAAAGCATGGCCTCTTCTAATACTTCAAGCACTGAGTTATGGGAATCAGCTTCCAATGAGAGCAATAATGGTGCAAATGTATTCAGCACTTTTTTAGAGGTACTAAAGAAGGTGTGATTAGCAGGAGCTGCTCAAAACAGGGAATGCAGATTTTTTCTAATGAAAGAAGGACAAGAGGGAAAAGAGGACAAAATGCACAAGGAGAAGGACCAACAGGAGTCAAAACAAGATTGCAGTTGAAGGGACACAAGAAGTAAGTCATGACTTAGTGGTGAGCCTATCAGATAGGACCCTAACAGAACAGGAGATTAGTGTTCTCAAAAGGGATTGTCTTTCACCCCGACTGGACATTTTTGTCTGTTTGAAATAAAAACAGACCTATATAAATTTACCAGGATACTTAAGTTGAAAGAAAATTGCAACATAACCTAGACCTACAGTATAAGTGTCTGATACTCTTAATATCTCTCCTATTACTATCAAGGATTTAGAGGATACACAACTGTTGATTAGTCTGAGTGAAGATAGGAATCCAGATATTGAGGACTTAATTCAGAATATGGGTATAGAGAAGGGTGCTATCAAAGCAAGCAATCTAACTAACATATCCTACTTTGTTCCTACAATGCCCAAAGATAATGTAATTGACATATTTTTTGATTTACTGAGCAAGGATATTGATTGTATGCCAAGAAGTGTAAATATCTAGAAAAGAGAAACAAGCACTATATATATCTGGACAAATGATTTAAATGTCATTATCAGATAAGCAGACAAGGGTGGCAATGTTGTTATTCTTAACTGTTGTGATCATAACTCGGAAGCTATGAAACAGCTCACAGGTAAAACAGATTGTGAAGTGAGTAAAGGAGCTAAGAATAAGATGATTCAAATGGAAGCTTTCGAACTGTTGAGAAATTGGTATGATAAGGGCCTGTTATATTTAGTAATAGTTAGATATTTGGTCATCAAGGGTGCAACTCTACTAATAATTTACTTTTTGCCTAAGAGTCACAAGAAAAAAGGGAAGAACCCTCCTTGCAGACCTATAATATTAGGTGTAGGATCTGAAACTGAAAGAATATCTGAATATATTGATAACATTTTAGCCCCGCAGGTACATGATCTAACCTCTTACATCA
Organism: Triturus cristatus; assembly: GCF_964204655.1. Classification (NCBI taxonomy): domain Eukaryota; kingdom Metazoa; phylum Chordata; class Amphibia; order Caudata; family Salamandridae; genus Triturus; species Triturus cristatus. The sequence continues at coordinate 136,042,173 of NC_140591.1, read as the reverse complement.
AAGACACAAAAGGTGTACTACAATTTGCATGATATTCCTTGGGGTGAGGAGCTGTGGTTGGTAACTATGGATGTGTAAAGCCTCTGTACAAGTATAAGGCATGAAGATGCATTACAAGCTCTCAAATATTTATTTGGTGTGAAATCTGCCAGTTTTTACAGCCATGCAAAAGTAATCCTCGTACTTGTTGAGTTTGTGTTGAAGAATAATTTCTTCTTCTATCAGAGTACATTTTATCTTCAGATTTGTGGTACTGCAATGGGTGCCTGGTTTTGCTCATGCTTAATCCAACCTATTGATGGATTGGTATGAGAGGGAGAATACTTGGAATGAGGGGCCCATGAAGTATACCAATGAAGTATACCAACATGTGGCCTTGTGGGTCAGATATATAGATGATATTTTGATTGTTTGGAAAGGAACTGAAGATCAACTTGAATCTTACAACAGATATCTGAACTTGAATAGCTTTGATGAACATAAATGAGGTGAATGTTGGAATCACTTTAGATTGCCATAAATCCTCTATTGCATTTTTGGATTTAGACCTGAATGTGAAAGACCATAAATTGCACACACGATCATTTTAAAAAAGTACAGCAGGCAACAATATTTTACATTTTTATTAAATCGGAAAAGCAATATCCCATATGATCAGTTTATTGGACATAAAAGGAACTGCTCAAATGTAGAGGACTATAATGATGTGTTATAATGATGGACTAGAATGATGAAGAATGATGAAGAATGATGAAGAACTGTACAAAGATTAATGGCTACCTTCCTACCACATTGATGAAATCAGATAACATATTCAGACAGTTGCATGAGAAACTCTTTTGAACAAAGGTGATAAACATAAACAAAAGGTGAATAAACAGCAAGTTAGATTTATTATAAAATCTTGTGGTAAAAATGGGAAAATGTACAATATTCTGAAGAAACATTGTGATATTTTAAAAACTGGTTAAGATTTATGTGACATCTTTGTGCATTATCCCTTAGTTAATTTTAGAAATGTGCAAATATTGAAGACTATCTTGAGTCCAAGCGACACACATAGATTGGATCAGACATCTTCAGCCAACTGGCTAATGAACAAACCTTGTGGTACCTATAAATGTAATAACTGTATGTGCTGCAGATTTATCTTGGACAAAACAAAATAGATTTATAAGCATGATAAAAATAAATGTTTCAAAATTAGGTCATTTATAAATTGTAATGCTACTTTTTATGTATATTTAATCACGTTCATATGTGAGAAGTGAAAAGTATGTTCAACTATTCATTCTCTAAAAGAGTGAATAAAACAGCATGTCAATTCAATCCGATGACTTGATGATATATCCCCTATTGGCAAACATTTTAAAGAGACTCACAGTCTAGTTGATACTTCGAACACCTCTGTTCTTTGGGATAGATCTCATCAAAGCGCGTCACAGAGGAGATAACAGAATCCACAGATTAAGGTAGAAAGAAACATGATGGATATTGACTTTACGTACAGTAGATGCTGGTTTTAATCTGGGTAGAGACTTTTACTCTATAACTGTTGATGTCAGCAACAGGGCAGTAATGTAGAGTTAAGAACTACTTGAAATATGATGGCAATGAGTAAACTTTGTAAGAAAAGTACTGGCACTGCTGAAAAGTGTTTTGGGACTAACCAGCTGGAAATGTGGATGTCAGTTGGGAGTTGGTGCCTGTATTCATTTTAAGAAACCAAGCTGTGCTGCAGACTATTGGCATCAGGAATAAAAACACTTGTATAGTGCAGTGGATATATAGAAGCTGATGATGTACACAACAGAAAGGGATACCTAGGGTTTGAAACTTATATGAGATATATGTCTGCCAAGTATATAACGTTCCAGATCCCTTTGCAAGGCTTTTCATTTGGTTTGAATGTTTATGATTATTTAAGAATGTATAAAAATTACATTCATGTGAAAATTATTATGTCTTTCTTTTTCTATGTAAAATGCTTGTAATTCAACTAAGATACCCAGCATGCAAAAGTATATGCAATTGAAAAATAGGTCACAGAGATATTCAATCAAGAATTTAGGCGGAGCAGTCAATAGTAACAGACAGAACATTGGTTTGATTTGAGTACTAATTCGAACGATTATAGGTAAGCATCTTCATTACGATGTGTATTAGGTTATGTTAGACCTGGCACCATGGCGTGGGTCACCCTTCCATTTTTGCTGTTGCTTCATGTGTTTTTGATGGTGTTAGATGCTTTGGGCACTGTGCCACTGCTGTCCAGTGCCACAGTGCAAGTGCTCCCTATTGTAAATTAATGTATGAATTAGTGATTCCATGGTTGGTTTGGTTTACCTGTCAGACCCTAGTACAGTGGACCAGGAGTGCCCAGGGCTGGTAGTCCAAATACTGCTGGTGGGCTTGCAGCACTGGCTGTGCCACCCACAGAAGCAGCCTGTAAAAGTGTGTCTAAGGCCTGCCATTGCAGAGCCTGCGTGCAGTTTGGTACTGTCATACTGACTGGGCAAGTGCACCAACTTGCCAGTCCCTAAACCTTCCCTTTTCTTCATATCAGACACCCCTATGGTAGGCCCAAGGGCAGGGTGCATTGTAAGGATAAGGCAGGACATGCCCTGGTGTGTGTGTGGCATGTTCTAATAGTGAATTACAGCCATTTTCGTTTTTCACTATTGTAAGGCTACCTGTTCTCCATAGGCCAGATACATCTTATAATCCTAACTGACTCAAGGGACATGGTAGAAATTCGAATTTAGTATACCTGAACTCAGAATGATAAAACACATCTTTTAGTGAAGTTGGTTTTAATATTCTGTGTTTGAAAATACCACTTTTAGAAAGTAGGTATTTTCTTGTCTAACCATCCAAACCTGCCTCTGCTAGGCTGTGTATTCCTTGTCTGGAGTTTGAGTGACAGGGACTGGGGGATTCCAGGAGACAGGGTGAGTCAGCACAGGGCTGAATAGACAGATCTGCATCTAGATGGGTGGGAGGAGTTGCACCTGGGACCTGAATAGGGCTGTGCCTTCCCTCCACAATGCTGGCTCCACCTCCTGTGGTGCGTCTGATGTCTCTGCCCTGCTCTCTGAAAGGAAAGAAGGAGACATGTAAACAAAGTGCTCCAGGACTGACCAGAACTGGTTTGGACTAGGCAAAGGCCTGTCTGCCTTCAGAGAACAAAGAGAAACTTGGTATAAATGTTGGGACCCAAACCCAAGAACTTTAGATCACTTTGGGAAACAAGAAGAAACCTTTGCTGAGGAGTGAAACCAGACGAAACTGAAGAGAGACTATCCCTAAGCTGAAGTCCTGCTTGGAGGAGTGGCCTGCAGTGACAGAAAGGAGAAAGGACTTTGTGTGCATTTTCATTCAACTTGTGAAGGATCTCCAAGGGCTTGGAAAAGTGCATGCCTCCTGCTGAAGTCTCAGGGACAACAGACTTCACCCACCAGCTCCCCAAAAGCACTCTTAAAGTGCCTGCAGTTGTGCTGGACTTTGTGAGGACTTGCGTGTCGCAAGGAGCTGGAAGCGCGACTCACGAACAAGAAGCATGTCTTCGAACTGCCGCTGCCACTTCACAACACGAAGCACCTCGCATCGCCGGAGAAAAGGATCGACGTCACAGCAGACGCCGCCGCACCTCCAGGAAGCGTGTCGCAGAAGAATCATTGAGTCAACGCAGGTCCACCGAAACACCTCGCATCGCCAGGAGAAGAGGATCGACATCGCAGGAGACGCCGCTGCATCACTGGGAAGCATGTCGCAGGGCCTGTCAAGGCTCATCGCAGGAGACGAGGATCGACGTTGCATCAGACACCGCCACATCTCCGAGAAGCGTGTCACAGGGCCTGTCGCGGCTCATCACCGGAGAAGAGGATCGACGTCACAGCAGACACCGCCCCTTCACCGGGAAGAGTGTTGCAGGGCCTGTCGTGGCTCGCATCATTGTGGAAGCAACTCGCATCGCCAGGGGAAAGGATCGACGTCGCCGCAGACGCAGCCACATCACTGGGAAGCGTGTCGCAGGGCCTGTCGCGGCTCGCATCGTGAGGAAACATCTCGCATCACCAGAGAAGAGGATCGATGTCGCATCAGGCGCTGCCGCATCACCGGGAAGCGTGTGGTGGCTATTCGACAGTCGGAAGGGCTCGTTCTGAACACTGACCTCACAGTGATGGTACAGCACGCTGTGGATACATTATTGAACAAAACGAAGACCCAGCACCTTACGAGTGCGCGTCTTACCGGATACGAATTGACTTTGTTTGCTCCACACATTACGATTAAACGATGTGCCACTCTGAACCCTGCTACGTTACTACCCCTACCTTCGAATGAAAAGAACAATGATGTTCATGATTGAATATTTCGGACTGAGGAAGAAACGAAGGGACGGGTAGACCTGACTGACACTCCTCTATCTGACCCTCAAGGGGAGTTGTATGTCGATGGCTCTTGTTTCAAGTTACCAGATGGCACGACAACTGCTGCATATGCGATAACTACTCTTCACACTATAGTTGAGGCTTCTCGAGTACCCTATCAGTCAGCACAGGCGGCTGAATTAATGGCATTGTTTCGGGCCTGTGAGTTAAGTGAAGGACTGAGAGTAAATATTTACACTGACAGCCAGTACGCCTTTGGCGTGGCTCATAGTTTTGGCCGACTTTGGGCAGAAAGAGGTTTTGTTATTTCTCATGGTCAGCGAATACAGCATGGCCCCTTGATTTTGTGATTACTTACAGCATTGACGTTACCAGAAATAGTGGCCATAGTCAAATGTAGTGCACACAAGGCAGTGGTTGATGCAGGAGGGGAGGGTAATGCTTTTGCCAATCAAGTAGCTAAGGAAACTGCAAAATCCAAATTGACCTCAATGTTTGTGACTAGCTCTGCTAGTTGGGTGGCTGAAACAGAGATGTTTGATAATACCATGGAGAGTGTCCGAGAAATACAGAAAGAAGCTACCCCTATTAAACTGGCTCACTGGAAAGAACGAATTGGGAGATTAGATGCAGATGGTTGTTGGATTGATCTGACAGAAAAGCAGCGGTGGCTGTTGCCTAATGCATTAGTGAATGCGGTGGTGACAATGGCACATGGTTCAGCTCATATTGGGGTGAAAGGTATTTGTGCATTATTAGATCCTGTATGGTACAATCCCAATATTTCTAGGACCGCTGCTCATTTGGTACAATATTGCATGGTTTGCTTACAACATAATCCAGGGGGCAGGAAGCCTGTTCTGAGTGGAAACTTTGCACCACCATCTTTGCCTTTTGAGGTGCTTCAAATGGATTATATCCAGCTGGAGCACGTTAACAATTTGAAGTATGTCCTGGTCGTGGTATGCGCTTTCAGTAAATGGGTGGAAGCCTACCCGACCAAAGAAAACACTGCTTTGGCAACGGCAAAGGCGTTGGTAAAGGAGTATTTCCCTCGCTACGTATTGCCTGGTGTGATTTGGAGTGCCAACGGAAGTCATTTTAATGCAGAACTTATCACACATATGTGTAATGGACTACAGATTAAACAGAAATTCCATGCGGCTCGACACCCCCAGTCCGCTGGGTTGGTCGAGAAGTATAACGGGATATTAAAGCTCAAATTAGCAAAAATTCAAGAAAGTACTGGATTAAGGTGGCCAGATGCTCTGCCGCTGGCATTAATGTCAATACGAGTTACCCCACATTCTCGTTCTGGTTTGTCTCCGTATGAGGTCATTTTCGGGCGCCCTGCTAATGTTTAGGGCGTCCTGAGACCCAGAACGTTCCGTGATATAGAGTACCCTATGCTGACAGACTATTTGTATGCTTTGACTAAAGATCTTCATTCCATTCATCGACAGGTTTCAGCAGTTCTGCAGCCCCTGACGGAGGGTCCTGGACATCGCTTGGAACCAGGACAGTGGGTTCTGGTCCGTAACTATCAGCGAAAATCCAGCTTGGATCCTCGTTGGTCTGAACCCTTTCAAGCCTTGTTGGCCACGCGGACGGCGGTAAAAGTGAACGGCAAGCAATACTGGATTCATGTGTCACATCTGAAAAAATTACCCCTCCCGCTTCCATATGATCAGCGAATCCAGGACGGGGTTCTGACTCAGGAAAGTGAGCGAGTTCCTCGATTCATCCCTTTTTCTGACGCCCAGGTAATTGGAGAGGAGCAAGGAGAAGGTGCATTGGGCTCAGAAGGGGCTCTGCCATCAGCACAATTGATCACCCTAGATTCTGTTGTTCCTACAGCTAACCCAGAGGCTCGCAGTACCCCTGTTTCACCGGATTCGTCATCCTCTGTTTTGTTCTCTGATCAAGAAGTGCCTGGCCATAGTCGATACAATCTGCGGCCCAGAAAACAACACGGTACACCAGGTGAACATATTAGGAGATAGGGAGAGACTTGAGTTAGATAGGGTACAGACCTGTGCTCTGAATGTCTGTTTATTTATTTATGCATTTATAAAGCGCTTGGTTACACCAGACGGTGTGTCCCCGCGCTAAAGAGTTCACCTGAGGGAGTGGAGGATTGTCAGCACGGCTAGTCGCTACATGAGTGAGTTGCCAGGTCTATCTTGGCTACGGTTGTACAAATAGCCAGGTCTTTAGTAGCTTGCTAAATCTTCTTTCGCATGGCTCTCTTCTCAATTCTAACGGGAGATTATTCCAACACTTTGCAGCTTGGTACCTGAAGGAGCGCTCCCCCATTCTCGCTCTGACAACTCTTGGTACCGTCACTAGGTCCTTGTCTAGTGATGTCAGGCTACGCCCTGGTATGTATCTCGTGAATAAAGGTAGGAGGTAGCTAGGCCTTTTTTTTTTAGTTTGCGGTGGCAGTGGCACAGTGTTAGATACGCTTCTGGTGTACTGAGCGAAACACTGGACTGAACGCGAGAGCCTTGAACATTTGTTTGCTGTTTTCAGAAAGAAAGACTGAATTTCATGTTCAAAGGAGCCCAGGTTGTGTTTTCTTCAACGGTTGTGTGAGAACATAACTCCAACGTGAGAAGTTTGTTTTGGTATTATCTGTGATGAACGATAGGAGCCTGCCTGTGAGGCTCTAAACGGACACAGGAAAGAAGTACCCTCTGGCAGGTTGGACTGCATTGCCCTGGTTTATTGTTGGACTTTTAGTTAGCATGTATCCCTTTGCTCGTTTTGTTCCTGAAGAGGAACGCCCTTTTGTACCACGCTATTTCCCTACATATATGCCTGTTTTTTCTAGTTGGACCAATCGTGTTAAAATTGCATTTATAGCTACTATAGCAATATTGCTAATTATATTACTGGGAGTATTCATATATTTAGAATTTCGCCACCCTATGCACACTGTTTTAGTAACAACTACCCCACCTCCGGAACATGTGTTTCATACTTTAGCCCCTCATAAGGAAAGGCATTGTCAGACCTATGTGAAAAACGCATTCCTTGAAATGCTTCATCAAGCACACAGTGCCACCAATACTACAAATTGTTGGGTTTGTGGTCTGTTACCATCTGTTATGCACAAGCACGACTTATTTATATCCATACCTTTGTCTCATTTGGGGAGTTGCGAGGCTTGGTTCAAATTGCTTTCTATGATGTATATGCATTATGTTGTGGATGCTCGTAGGTTTTCAGAGAGAGATTATGAAATGATTTTAGCATATATTGAAGTTCATCAAGGATTCAAACCTGATGGGAATAATGGAGAAGGAACCTTAGATCCAAATGCCTGTATGAATATGTATATAACGCATGAAAATACCACTTTGCTGAAAAATGAAATTTCGGACTTTGTTGAATTCAATTTCACCCAATATAATCGACACTTCCAGGGCCGTAATGTTACTGAAGATAGGGCTATTCCAGTGCCTGTATTAAATAGTACCTCTACGTTTTGTGTTCAAGGGGTAGGGTACATATCAGTAGGAGAACGCCGATGTAATTACACTTATCAGTTGCGTACCTTTAGCAGCCCCCCGTTGTTAACCCCTCCTAATGTATATTTTGTCTGCAGAGAAAGTGCCTATACTTGGCTTCCACGAGGTAGGACTGGACATTGCTACCTGTCCTTCCTGTACCCTCCAGTTTATATTGCCCCTTTTAACTATCACAAGGATCACCGACTAGATAAACGTAGCGTGCTTATTAGGAGAAATAAAAGGGTGATAGATACCACCGATATAGATCAGACCGATACTCCATCGCAGCATTTCATCAACATTATGAAGGGAGTGTTCCCCCTTTGGGGGCCTATGATTACTAGCCAAGAAGTACGACGTTTGTTTAGAGTAGTTGAAGGGGTAATTAACACTACTGCAGGAATACTGACCAATATAACAGTAGAGTTACAGGCGACCAGACTCGTTTCGCTTCAAAAGCGTATGGTTTTGGATGTTGTCTTGGCAGATCGAGGAGGAGCATGCCGTGTGATCGGCAGCTCTTGCTGTGTTTATAGTCCTGACTCCGCTCCCTCCATTCATTTGGCTATACAGAAGTTACATCGTTTAGCTTCCGATATACATGTAGAAACTGGTACGTGGTCTCTCTCTGGTTGGTACTGGGGTGTGCTGTCTACTTGGGGATGGAAAATTTTGATGGTGCTGGCAGGTATAGCTGGTATCATATTCACGTGTTGTGTTTGTGTACAATGTGGACTAGCATGTTGCTCTTATTGCGCGACAAGACTCACTTCCTCTGTGTCCAACAGCGGTAAAAGCTCAGCTAGTTCAGCAGGAGCTCAAGGACCTAATGCAGATTGATGAGGGAATATTTGAAGACTGAACTGTTTTAGTTAGCTACATCATGCTAAAAGGGCCGTTCTGAGGAATAAAAAGTAGATTTCCCGTATATAAGGAGTATCAGACCTATATTATGTTAGCATGATGCATCTATACGTACACTCCCTGATTGATAGATATGCCTTTGCTTGGAGGAAACTCGTTTATTTCCTCCCTGTATATCTATTACTGTAAGAGTAGGCCGAGAACCATACAGACGCCATCTTCTGATTATATGCTCGAGCACGGGCCGTGATCACGTGTTGATCATGTGCAGTTGTCAGGCCCCAGTTCATTTGAGTTACTGGTAGCAGCTGAAGGTAGGCTGTTTACTCAACTGTTCTAAGACTCAAGGTTGCATCTGGCTTTGGGGGTGATAAGCGCATTCCTGGAGGCGCCGTGTCTACACTCCCAGGCACCAAGACGAAAAGGACCTGACCTCATCAGTAATAGATAGACAAGCCTTTGTACTGGTCTGATGTGCACCATATATGGTCCTTCCTTGTAGTATATAACCTCATGTTTGAATACGAGCCAACGGTCTTCTCGGCGCACCTGATGGATGAGGTTCGGAGAGGCTCCTCTATAGAGTATTTTGTTTAATAAATGATTGAACCTTCTTCACTGCCAACTGACTGATTATTTGGTAATGGTATTGGGACTATTGGTAGGTATAGTCCTTTAGTTCGATTTTATGGTACATGAAAGAAGGTGCATCATGTTTTGTTGGGTGTGCCGCAGTAGATGGTGCAGTTTTTGAAGATACATCAATTGGCTCCCAACCCACCATGTCTGCTGAACACATGCCTTTCGGAAGTTGCCTACTCTTCAACTTTTTCCTGTCCATAATCACATCTGGCCGTCTTACCTTCATTACTGTAATAGCCTTTTTATTGACTCCTGAATAAACCAACAGCCAAACTTCAACAAGTCCTGAACCATCGTGTTTGGTTTGAAATAGCTGATCCTCGACCCTCCAAGGGCTCCCTATAAACAAAAGAGCAAATTTCAAATACATCTGCCGCGTTCATAAACTCTTACATGGCCAGGCTATGAATTATCTGTTGAAGTTATTTGTCTCTTATCTTCCTACCAGATACTTAATGTCTGCTATTCTTAACTTACAGTCCATCCTCCATCTTGTTACAAAGACATTGGATGAGTGGGTTTTCATGTGGAAAGCTACTGTCTCTAAACATGGGATGTGATTTTCTCCAATTTAGGAGCCTGATAAAACCCATTATTTAGGCAGACATATGGAGCGCACTGCCTGTGCCTGCATCTGGTCTTTCCTGTAGCTTGTTGGTTAGATTCTTAAAATTTGTTTCCTCCCCTTCATCCTGCAAACTCTTCACCAATGCCTTTCACCCTTCTAGCAGCATACATTGTTGATGGATTCCGTCAGTTGATGATACCACTCAATGAGATGTTTAGTTATCATCCAGAATCTAATCCATTTCCATTCTTCTATGGATCTGCTCCTCAGCACTCTCAGACTATGGAAATCTTTTGCAGTAATTTACTAAAACCCAAATAAATAGGAAGAAGTTAAACCAAAGTAGAACTATAATATTAATGCCAACCAAAGGAGACAGGCCTTGAGGGTGATGTTGTCAAAATGCGGTTGAGAGTCTGATGAAGTCAAGCTACAAAATAGTTGTTGGTTCCAGATATTAAGTATGCCTCGGTGCCAGGTTCTATGCCCTGCAGAGTTTGAACCTTGATTAAAATTCCCTGAGAAGGCTTTTGATTAAAGGCATTAGGAAAGCTGACAGGAAGACTACTGTTTGTTGAACATTTGCAACACATGATAAGCATGAGTTAGGTTGGTAGTGGAAAAGACTGCCTGGGTCTACCAAAGGTTTCTTCACATAGGAGATGATGATGGCCTGTTGGAGGTTGTGATTCCGAAGACAGGGATGTATTTGTTAGTTTGGTGGTGAACAGTAACAGAACTGTGAAACTCTAGTAAAACTCTGTCACTTCACAAACATGCCATGATGGAGAAGATATTTTGAAGGACATCAAGCTTTTTCTGATATCACCATCAATAACAGGAACAAACTCATGAAGAGGGGAAGAGAAAGCAGATGTTATTGGTTGAGGCCTTCTGGCCAAAAGGTGCCCTTACAGTAGTGATGTTGTAAAAGAATACAAGAAGGTTGTCATACAGCTCATTTGAGGGTACAGGAGGCTTTTCATTATACTAGGTGGTTACCATCTCCTTATACATACTTTCATTGAATTTTCTACTTTAGTAATCTTGGCTTGTAAATATTGCTCTGTACCTCTGGTGCAAACTAATTTGCAGATCCTAGTACGCACTCTACCAGTGGCGTGATGAGAATGTAGCTTTGATTTATTCTGTTGTCTATCCAGTGCTCTGCCTTCATATTTCAATTTGCGAGGGATGCTTATGAAGCATTTGTTGGTCTTTGTTGCATTTGCAGTGTGGATAGATAAAGGAGCAAGAGTAGCTAGTAGACAAAAAAAACATTTTTTGAGTTTTAAGTTTCTGTGAAATACATTGCTCTGTGGTGAACAAAGATATGCTTTCTATGAAGTGATATTTCAAGGAAGATGCTAACTAAACTGGTCTGACCTGTAGCTGCTGGGAGATGATAAGGTGGAGTTTAGTACTTGTGTAAAATAATTTGAGGAAATGTCCAGTCCAACTCCATTTATTGAAAATCCCCATGACACCAAGCCCTACTCATCCTCATTATAGTCATAGCTTTTCCCCTTCCCTCTTGCCTCTACAGTCTTTGCCTGTGAAAACTCACAGATTACATCCCCAAATCTGTTAATCTTGTTTAAGTGGAGGAGCCTCTTCACTGTGTTCGCTATGGGCTTGTTTTCCATAAATGTATGTAGTCTGATCTTATGGTGACACTTGCATAATTTGCACATTTGGCCTTTTGTTGTAACAATTCAAATAGCATAGGGGTCTTTTGAAACCCTGTAGTGGTCAATTCACTTTGGGGGTTGAGCTTTTTTGTTGGTACTCTCAATGCACTAACAAAAGGGTGGGTTCAGTGTCTCCTGCTTTGTGCGTGGGAGTTGATTGGTTGGGGAAGTCTCAGTGCAGTCAGGTTGACAATATTTTTTGTTTTATCATCCCACAGGTGGAAGTCACCAGTTAGGAGGATACAATGAGATCAACCAGTCAGCATTAATAACCACTATTACACTGTCTCCTCTGGTGACTGCCTCTGTGAATGAATATGTTTCCCGAAGGCAGACCTCATTAATAATCTACATTTGTAAAGCGCGAACAATCAATCACCTGTAAGGGTCTCTAGGCGCTGGGGGCCGTCGGAAAGATTAAGCAAGCTATTGCCCAGAGTCACATGGTGCTGGGCTAATCTGCCGCCGGCGCAGGGGATCGAACCATGATCCCCAGATTCCGGAGTCAGATGCCCTGGCCGCAGCGCCACACCTCTTCCACCTTAAATGCAGTGAAAAGTTTCCATAAAGCCAATATGTGATTATCCATTATGGGAGTGTTTGAATCTTATTATGAGCTTTTTCAACCTACTGATGGCTGAGAGTTGTAAACGTTTAGGCTACTTTGAAGGGGTGAAACTCCAAGACTGTTTATAGGTTGGCTCCTGGCTCAAACTCTTGTGTGACTCCTGACGTAAGGAGCCCAAAATCAGTGTACAGCTTTCGATTTTGCAAGATAGCGTGCCAGAGATGAATGTATCATTTTTCATTAGTGTAAGCCAAGACCTTTTGATTTGACTAAAAGTATATATACACATATTATATTTTTAGTAGTTTTCAGGCAGACCTCTTCAGCCATTGGTGTGTTTTTTTGTTTAAATATCTTTATTGGCATTTTCTGATTTTATCATAACTGGCACCAAGATTTTATACAGCATTTCCAAATGTCCACAGCAGAAATATAAAACACATGTAACGAATAGCAGTATATGTTACAACAATATGGGAGTATTACTGATATACTATTCTTGCTTACAGATATTTATGTCATGTGGAATATGTGTTTTAAGGTCTCAGTGTGCCATTGCTCACATGTATTGCTTCCTCATGATTTATAAAGCGTAATCATGTCCATTTCCATCATGTTTAGGACACGCCCGATCAGAGCCAACATCACAATACCTGAGATATATACAGTCCTAATATATAAAACTCTGTCATTCGGACTTGAACATCATTGTACAAAAAGGATCACATAATGGCAATATGAAATTGGAAGCCGCTGGAGGATACCAATAAGGCATGTTTTTTAGAACGTACAAACAAAACTGAAATTTATAATGTAAAAACTGCCATCTATGAAGTATGAGTAGGGTCAATTCTACATGACTGAGTATGAAGGTGCATCGTCAATACATTGCCGCCTAGTGGCTCGCTTAGGCAGGGGTTGAATTAATGCATGTGTCTTCATACAACTGCAAATCAGCAGAAGGCACCTTTATACCCGGAGGCAAACAGGGTACAGATAGTCGCTCATGATGAACCAGGGGACTTATGAATGTTCAATTTTATGCGCTCCAAAGTCTACCAGTTCCACTTAGCCAAGCGGCAAGACACTAGTGTGTCTATTGCATTTCAGCAGATTGTGCATCATCATCCTCCACTGCGTCACCACGTTGAAGGGCGGTGAATATAGTGTCCCAGCCCTGCGCAATAGGATATTTGCGGAGCCCCGCCGTCTCCTCCCTGTGCAGCGCCGTGCTCTCCGCCTGTGCCCATATTGTAAGTGAGCATTTCCAGCTAGCCACCTCTGGTGGATCCGCATGTTTCCATTTCTTAGTTATTAGTCTTTTTGCAGTAATTAAATCTAAATCTCGGAATCTCGAGGTAACCCTATTGTTTTTTGATCTGGTATAAAGCCCTAGAAGGCAAATCTCCCATGACAATGGCATAGGCATGTTTTTGCATAAGGCATGGGTTGTGACCACCTCCTGCCAATAATGCTGGAGGGATGCACAAGCCCAGAGCATGTGAAGTAGGTCCACATTCAGCTACTGGCAGCGCGGACACGCAGAGGTGGTGATATGGAAATATCTATTTATCTTGTCAGGTGAGAGATACGGCCTCTGTATAATGAATGTTTGTATGAGTTTGAACCTGGAGTTTCTCGGTATGTATCTGGAGCCTGCCACGACAGCATCCCATTCCGTATAGGTCCAGGGCTGGCCTCTATCTGTTTCCCAACTAACTCGGAGCCTTTGCATCGGTTTCAATGTATGTGCAAGAAGCGCCTCTACCAACCAATGCACTACATGTGATCCCGCCCCCAGTACATGCAGATATTGAAGTAGTAGATGTGACGGTGGATCAACTGTTAGGTCGCCCCCAGGCGGTTGACAAAGCCTTCAGAAGGGAGGTGTGTAGGAGCAATTGGCCTGCCGGTAACTCAGCATCCTCGACCAGTGTCTCGAACGTCAGTAGTACGTCGTCATTATGTAGAAAGCCCAGAGTGTCTAACCCCGCAGCGGGCCAGGTAGTCAAGGCTGCGTCTGATGTACATAGTCTACCCCTTGGTGTATCTAGCAACGGCAGGATCGGGGCAAACGGAAGGGTCGCACGGGTGAGATACAAACACCTCTTGTAGCATTGAAGCACCAGTCCCAAATGTAATTGTTGTGGCCTTGGAAGTTTCATAACAGAGTGGAACAGATGACAGATTTGAGAGTGGGTGCAGGGCTGGTGCGTAGTCGCTGTGTCTTCTAGACACCTACCGTCAAGCCATTTCGTAGCCCATTGGAGTTGGTCAGCTAAATAATACAGCTCCATATTGGGGACAGCCAACCCACCCTGACCAGTGGGAGCATACATTTTCCACAGAGCAACTCGCAGCCTCCCCTTATTCCATATTAAGTCCCAAAATAACCGTTCCAGCTCCCGAAAGATCTTGGGTGGAATATAAAATGGGAGATTTGAGAAATAATATAGCTACTTGGGTAAAACAATCATTTTCAACAGAGTGATGCGGCTCATGACATTCAGAGGAAGTGTCTTCCAAAATTGCATTTGAGCTCGTAGAGCCGAAATTGCTCTTACCAGATTTCCCTCTAATAAGTCGTCGGGCATCCGATATATAAAAATACCGAGATATCTGAAAGTGGTGGGGTACCAAGTGAGGGGTGAGCCGTTTAAAACTACAGCTTCCTCTGCTGTATCAGTACTGAATGGATAGATCCCCGATTTAGCCCAACTAACCCGGAGTCCAGATTTCTCCTCAAAGGTCCTAAGAATGTCTGCAATGGACGTCGGGATCACGGTGACATCCCGAAGATATAATAGCATATAATTCGCATATAAGGAAACGGCGTGTAGCCCATTTCCTAGCCGTATGCCCCACGTTTTCCCATCTCTCCGGAGCAGCATCGCTAAGGGCTCCATAGCAAGAGAGAACAGCAACGGGGACAAGGGGCAGCCCTGACGTGTCCCACGCCTTACTCTGATGGGGTCCGAGATCAACCCACCGGTGCAGACTCAAACAGTGGGACGTTGATATAATAGCCAAATCATATTTAAATAGTGCTCTCCCAGTTCAAATTTGCCTAAAACTGCCCCCAGATAAGGCCATTCTAAAGAATAAAAGGCTTTCTCCAGATCAAGAACCAAGCAACCCGACCGGGGCAAACTATGTGTTGCGTATTGCTGTACTCTGAAAAACCTACGTTCATCCATTGGTCTGTTAATGTATCATTCACATATTTCCTCCACCCAATACTGTATATGGCATGGGCCTATGGGTGAGCCCAGGTCAGCCATTGTCTAACTTTCCTGTGAGTGATGGCATTCTGCTCTTTCACTAAAAGCACATCTGCAAACAAAGTAGTGGTCGCTTTCAGTGTCAAGGACTAATATGTAATTGTGTGGTTTTTGAGATGATAAACATTTGTGCTTCTAAGCAATGTTTTTTTTATACTGATGAGGTCCCAGCAGCTACCCATACAAAGATTTTACAAAAAACATGAAAACATAAAATATTGATACAGTCAAAAGACTGGCAGCCAACACCAGACCTGTTAGTTTTGCTAATGCTTGTTTTTGATATGGCACTCGGTGGGTGGAGTCATAGGAAGTCCCAGCAGCCACCATGTAGAGAGGTGTCTAGAGGGTGCCACCTTTCAAGTGGTACCCCTCTAAGTGGCGCATAGTTAGCTAGTTCCCTTTTTCCCCATTTGCTTGCATATGTAATATGGTGCCAGGGCACTGCATTATACCATCTGTGTGGTGATACAGTCATGCAAATGTCACCAAACGTTTGCAGCCCTTCTGAGGGGAGGCCAGATATTCGAGGGGAGAAGCAGGGAGGGAGGGAGAGAGAGAGAGAGAGAGAGAGCGAGAGAGAGAGCGAGAGAGAGAGAGAGAGAGAGAGAGAGAGAGAGAGAGAACAGTTCCGTAAATACAAGCCGTGGAAAGACACATTCAGATCAAAAGTGTAATAAAGAAGCTAAGGGGAGGGACAAACACAGGGGAAGGAAGGAAACCCATGGAATAAGAAGCAAGTCAACTAGTGACCAGAAAGCGAACAGTGCTAAGCAATGACAGGCTCTTAGCCCACTATAGGCTTTTGGGAGAGTGCGCCAGAGGTTTTTCGCACACAACAGATAAAAGCTGCCTAGAGGCAAAAAAAACCGCCCTTATTACACTGTTATCTGTACGCAGAATATTGAGTGTGGAAGGTGCAATCCCAAGCAGCTTTTTGCTCGTAGTATATAAAAGGAGAGCAATCTCTAGCTATCAAAGTGCCTTTATTCTGACAAATGCGTGGCCTTTTTTTCGTAATGGGATTCTAAGAAATCTAGCTGTTTCCACAGAGGGTATTCAAGCACAGGACTGTCCTCCCATACAAATAGCTTGTTGTGCTCATTTATATTACCTGAGCCCTGCTAAGTCATGCGCCGACACCAACGCCCACTCCTACTGGCCCTTTCGAAAGTGCAGCTCCCTGATTGCAATATTTAAGATTTGTAGAGCTTCAGAATTCACTTTTAACAGAACAATTACGTGGGTGCAAAACAAATGCACCAGAAGCCAGAAGTACAGCATCACAATGCAAAACTCACTTTCAAATTGTTTTTTTTCTTCCAATAGTGCACTTACAAAAGGGACAACAGTCATCCAGGTAGGTAGAATTAAGTTTCATTCCTTGAAACAGGAGCAGGTCATTAGCAATCCTTGGCCTGCAACAGTCATCAGCCAATCACACCGTCCTCATAGAATCCTCTCTCACTAACATTCTAAGAATGCCACACCTTCCCCCCACAGAAGAAATAATAATAGCATAGCTATAAATTAATTGAGAACATTTAAAAGATGCAAACACTTCATAGAAGAAGCACTACATTTAAAGGAAAAATAATAGCCTAACAATAAATTAATAAAGAAGATGTACTAGGTTCGAATACCTCACAGAAAATGGAAAGTTAATATCAAGTTCATAAACTTTAGAAACATGTTAATGGCTTATCAAATCCTTAAAATGCACTGCGGTTGTATGTGATTTCGTCGAAAATGATTTCATGGAATATCATTGCTGAGAGTCCATTTCATCTAAACTGATAAAGGGAAATTTTCAGAATGTATGGCATTTACCTTTTCATAGAAACCAATTCATAGAATGTCTTTTTGGTCGAAATTGACTTTTGTATGCTTGCTGTTTAAGTATAAATGCAATGGTTGCAGGTCTTTCTTTCAGAAACAGTTTTGTATTAGATATTTATTTCAGTGCTTTATTTCAGCGGACATTGTTTAATGTTTCTATCTTTTACATTGTCATACAATTACTTTGAATGCTTTTAATTAACCACCCATAAACACCATCCATCGCTGACATCTCACAACCCCAAAAACCATCAATCCCTGCCCCCTCAAACCACTCACCACACCTAAACTACACCCATTCCTGAACCCTAAAAATCAATTTCTACGCCTAATTCCCACACATCCCCCAGCCCTTAAAACACACCCAAACTCCACTCATCTCTGAACCCTAAAAATCACTCACTGCCGTTATAACATCAGCATCCATTTCCCAAAAGAACACCTCATTACCCTAAACTACTCATCCCTGAACCCAACCAAATAGCTGCCTCATGTAGTTGATCTTAATCACGTATCTTGAAAAGCAGTGCCCCCATAGTTCTGCCTCATACGTTGCAGGGCACCTTGCTTGCACTTTATAGATCTCAGCTATTGGCCCAGCTGGTTTGTAGAAGGAATTCCTATATAGCTTTGCCAGCCCCCATTGTCTGTGCTAGCTTAAAACTTGCTTTAGCCAATTGCGTCCCCCATTCCAGATTTTCTGTTAAGGTAACACCTAGGTAATCAAATACCGATACCATCTCAACATGATGCCATTCAAACAGGGTTTAGATCGTGTTGTACTGGCTGGATTGAATGCCATAAATTTAGTCTTCTGTGTGTTAATCTCCAGCCCCCTGTGTTTACAGAAGGCATAAATACTATCAAGGATCCTCTAGATACCCATGGGTAAGTTTGAAAGCAAAAGTGTCGTCAGCAAGCATCATTGATAGCACTCTCCTGTGTGCTAGCTTTGGGGCATCGTTATACTTCACCTTGGTGAGTTGATTGACCAGTGCATTGATAAAAAGGCAAAACAGGGTAGGTGCGAGCACACACCCCTGTCTTACTCCTCTATTAACTGGGAGTGGAGAGGTAAGTTTACCATGATTTCAGAGTATTGCTCCCATCATACTCTGCCTCACAGTATGCCCCTTGAATGGATTAAAGAAATTGGACCCCACGGGAAAATCCCCCAAGGTCGTGTCCAGACCCAACCCACCAACATAGGCTGGAACTGCTTCTTAGCTAACGTCAGATCCCTCCCTAAACATGCTGTAAATATATGGAATCTCCTGACTGAAAATTATCCACACGTTGGGTTTCTTACCGAAACTTGGATCAAACCCTTCTATTGCGTTGGCACTACCGGACGGTTACCGAATTCAAAAACTAGACAGGCCAGGAAGGGCGGGGGGGGGGGGGTGGTATAACCTTAATATATAAGGAATCCATATCTATCTGTATTTTAGATCAGATGTGTACGGACGCAATAGAATGCCTAGTTTTCAGACTTGACCTGCACCTTCAACATAGCTGTAAAGGGGCTCTTGTTTATAGACCCCCTGGCCCGCTACTAGGTTTTACTAGCCAACTGATGGAATTCATTTCCCCACATGTCATTTCTACCTGAAACGTCCTACTCCTGGGGGATTTTAACATCCACAGTAAGAACGACTTTCAATCCTGACGCCACAGCTTGCCTAAAAGACCTGGCCACAATTGATCTCTTGAAAATCAACAACGCCCCTACCCATTCTGCAGGACACACTTTAGATTTTATTTTAACCAATTCCACGAATATCATCTGTGGGGAAACATGTCCTCTGGTGAATTTCCAACTTATGAGTCCCAGAAATTTCTCCACTCCTACATCTCATGCCACACGCTGGTACAGACCCTGGCACAAACTGAAGCCTGACCAATTCCTGACCCCTTTTTGCTCTTGGAACATCAGTACTAACACATATACTGGCACATGCATCAACAATGCCATTTGCTATTCCTTATTAGCGAAAAATAAGGATTCGCAAATAAGGAATAGCAAAAGGCTATGCATGTAGAAATCGCTTACAAAATAGCGATTTCTAAACATTCCTTAATTGCGACTCGCAAATTGCGAGTCGCAATTAAGGAATACCTACCCATTTATTGGGCGAATGAATGGGAAGACATTCTCAATTTGTGATTTTCAATTAGAGAATCGCAAATTGCTCATGCAATTTCAAGGGTGCCAGGGTGTCAAAAGGACACCCTGTTGCACCCCTGAAATCTGCATATGAGTACATCTTGCACACACACATGCCCCAAAGAAATGTGTGTGTGTAAAATGTAAAACTTTAGTGCATTTTTCAAAGTTTTTGCAAATTACCATGAAGTTCAACTTCATGGTAATTTGCTCCCCCTATTAGCGAATTCGCTAATATTTTTACTTTAATGCATTGCATTTAAGGAATCTCAATTTGAGATTCCTTAAATGCAATCGCAATTTAAGTAATCGCAATTTAGAGATTACTTAAATTGTGATTTTTGCATTTGGGATGATGCATCCCAAATGCAAAAATACCGGTCGCAAAGGGGCAGTTTCTCAGAATCTGCCCCTTTGCGACCGGTTTTTGCTTTGATGCATGTGGGCCATAGTGTAGAAGAACAGTTAGCTCATTTCAACATTGTACAAGCCACCATAGATAATGTAGCTCCTATGAAACCACAGACCCACCCCCCAAAACACACTCCCATTAGCTGGTATTCCCCTACCCTCTGAACTGAAAAGAGCCAATGTAAAAAATTGGAACGGAAATGGCGACACTCGCACAGTGTGCAAGACAAAGAGAGATATAAAGCCGCACTGTCCTCTTATCATAAAAATCTTAAATCCGCGCGTAAACTACACATCGCTAATCAGCTGGAGCAAGCTGGGAACAATTCTAGGGCCCTTTACCAGATCCTGAAGACTTACACAAATCCCAGGGCTTGTGAAGCTGCAGAGACTCCCTCACAGTCGATGTGTGACAATATAGCTTCCTTTCTAACCCAGAAAATTGAAGCCATCTACCATAAAATCATCACATTCAACGAAATCCTGCCTCCCCCAACAACACCTTGCAACTCCACTGCTTTCCCTTAACCACTCCGCTAGAGGTTGAATCTCTCCTTACCAAAACTAAATCTGGATCCCCCCTAGATATAATCCCCACAAAAATCTCCTCCAGATTATCTGAATAGTTAGCCACACCCATCTGTACCATTCTCAATAGTTCCTTGAGGGCTGGCAGACTCCCCCCAGAATGGAAAGCAGCTCAAGTTGTGCCCATTCGTAAAAATGTTAAGATCCCCACTACTGAGCTTTCCAATTTCTGTCCCATCTCTTTGCTCCCCCTTCAGAGCAAGCATATTGAAAAGCATATAAACAGGCATCTGTCTGATTTTGTTGAAACATCTCAATGCCTCGATGTCTCCCAGTCAGGTGTCCGGGCCAAGCACAGTATCGAGTCCACCTTAATAGAGGTAACAGACAACATCAGAATGGCCCTAGATAATGGTCAGGCAGCACTGTTGGTGCTGCTCGACCGATCGCCGGCGTTTGACACCATCTCGCACCATATCCTCCTGGAGAGACTTCAGGACATTAGAGTACAGGGGGTTCAGTCCCATCTCCTATGCGGACGACACCCAGCTCCTCCTCACCTTTGATAAATCTAGCCCTGATATACAACTCATCTTCTCTGAGGGCATGAAGACCATTGCTGCCTGGATGAGGACCAACTTCCTCCATCTGAATGCCGAGAAATTGGAGATCATGTTGTTTGGAGGGGCAGCCATAAGCTGGACTCCCAGGTGGTGGCCGGAGGAACTGGCACGGCCCCTTCTCCTAAAGAAGTAGTCAAGAAATTAGGAATTCGGATCAACCAGAATCTCACGCTCGATGCTCACGCCACTATCACTGCTGGTACCTGCTTCCACACACTCAGTTTACTCAGAAGAGTATTCCTTCTGTTACCTTCCGCAACAAAAAACACTGATGCAAGCCCTAGTATTATGCCGTCTGAACTACTGTCTCACACTGTTGGCCTCGGCTAACGAGGCTTCCTTAAACAAGATACAAGTTGTCGAGAATACGGCCGCCCGACTAGTAGCAAACACACCTCCTAGAACGGCCTCTATTACACTTCTTAACAAACTCCACTGGCTCCCTGTGAGAAAGCGGGTAAAATTCAAGATCGGCTGCATTGTTTTTAAAGCCCTTAATGGCCTAGGGCCTTCCTACCTGTCTGATGAACTTATCAAGTACACTGCCTCACAGCCCCTTCGATCAGGATCCAAGCTACTCCTTTGCACTCCAAGAATTAAAAAGGCTCGCAAGGGTGGCAAAGCATTCACTCATCTTGCCCCGATTTTCTTGAACGGACTCCCCCACCAGCTTCATGCCTGCCAGAGCTTTCCTCA
The DNA here is from genome assembly GCF_964204655.1 of Triturus cristatus. Taxonomy (NCBI): domain Eukaryota; kingdom Metazoa; phylum Chordata; class Amphibia; order Caudata; family Salamandridae; genus Triturus; species Triturus cristatus. Next base: position 136,020,386 of record NC_140591.1, on the reverse strand, counting down.
ATTCAGGAAGCTTTTAAAAACCTTTATTTTCTGAGTCCCTATGGTTTAGCTGTAGCACACCGTCCTAAGCGCGGAGATACCCGTTCCGGGGTGATTCAGGTGCCATAGAAATGAAAAAATATCAAATAATAAATATCCGATACCGAATTTGCGCATGGTTGCCTTCATGCAATCTCATAAGCATGCCAAAAAGATAGGTAGGCCCCCCCAAGTCATTAAGTACAACCCATAGTTTGTCCCTGGGTACCAGGTCGAAAGCTGTTTTTAGGTCCACAAATATTTGATACAGACCACCACCCTCTAGTGTCACCATTTTCCAGTATAAAAGTAGGAGTCTATATATTTGGTCAACGGTGGAGATGTTTTTCCTAAATCCAGCTTGGTATGGACTCAAGATTTCATGATCATCCATCCATACCTGGAGATGCTCCAATAGTACAGTGTAAACATTTTCTGGGTGACATCGATCAACCTGATGGGTCTGTAATTTGTGGGCAAAAGCGGGGAGCCCTTTTTTAAAACAGGGATAATTTCTGCACCAGCCCAGGTTGCAGGGATCACCAGTCCCTGCAGGTTAGCATTAAATAATACTCACAGATAGGGTCCCCATATTTTTGGCTCCGACCGGAAAAGGTCCCCTGGTATTTTGTCAAGCTCTGGAGCTTTGCCAGGGGATAGCTTGCTTATGGCATTTGCTAATTCAATCAATGTTATTTCAGGGGCCTCTTTATAAGTGATCTATAAGGAGGTTGTGGCTGGTTCAACATTGGGATCCTCTACTTCCATATTGGTGTATATAGGTGTATAATGTGTGTCTTACATTTATCTGCCGCTGTGTTTGGCTCTATAGCTGACTCCCCTTCCCTATAGCCTGTACTGACTATGCTCCAGAATGTCTTCAGATCTTGGTTTGATAGGGCGGTTTTTAGTGTATCCAATCTATCCAGCGCCCATGTCTTTTTAGCTTGGTAGATGCCATATCTATACCGTGCCCTATTTTGCTTAATTTGGCACCTATCCTTGGATTTGGTACCATCTGTCAAAGCCCACTTAGCCAGTCGACAATTACCATAAAAACCAAGATCGGTTGACCTTTTTTTCCCCCTAGAAGATCCTTTTGGAAAGAATATTTCGGCCAGTTTAGATGTCAACGCTATATGGAGCTCTGCAACTCTGTTTAAGGGGATAAAATGCCATCTAAATTTATAATGTTTCCCATTTCCATTAGAGTCGGGATGGTGGCTGAATATAGGGAGGCCAGTTTATCAGGGGAGTGATGGATTGCCGCCCACTGTAGTCTTCTCCTGATATTGGTAAGTGTTAGTCTATCATCTAATGGTTAGCTGCGTAGGTGTGGGATTGGGGGGTTGAATTTCCCTGATATGAGCACTAGGTTGCTCCTCTGCCAGCCTTAGTGGTGCTCCTCCATGATGTATAGTATTGCCTGAGGGAATGGGGCTTAGGTTTACTGTTTTTCCTAGTACACTAGTCAAGACTCGTGTTGCAGGGGAATGTATAAAAGAGTCCAATGTGTTGCCTGCTTGTGTCAGACACGTGACTGATGGCTCTTCAAATGCCCTTTTTTCTAACCTTGATCTTCTGGTTTGCTTCTGGTTTTAACTTCTCTACTTCTACCCCTGGCCCATTGTGGGTAATCTGGCTACATTGGTCAATGGTGTACTCTTCTATCTCCCTAGGAACCCTGGGGCTGTTAATCACCTGAGATGGATTTTGTATCTTTGCTTGTCAATCTACTTCTTCCAGGACCCGAAATTTATTAGCTACAGGTATGTTAAATAGCAAGGGTATGGGGGTTGATGCCATTGGCCCTGGCCCTAAAACCATTAGTTTTGAAACCACATGCCCAACTCAGAGCTGTTATGAGCCCTAGGTGGCATTTGACCAGGTGCATTAAAAATAACCCAACGCAAAGGGCCTAATAACCGGAGCTAGTTCCTGGCTACAATGATTCTTGCTTAAAGGTCTACGGAGGGTCAGGGTTTTTTTTAAGCTGATAACTACGCAGTCCCCTTGCTTGTCTTTTTGCCTGCTGCCCCCCCAACTGACTCTGCGGACCATGAGGATTTCGCCTGCCCTATCATAGGCAATCTGTCTGTGCCTCACCAACCAGAACACACATTTGTTCCTCAAATCAAGTTGGGTTTCCCCCTGGCTGCTTTTGATTTCAGGTACACCAGTCAGTATAATTACATACAGAGATGAGGCGGGAGGTACGTTTATGGTAGGAAGACTATCCCCTTCATCCCTGCTCTCTATGCCCTCCTCGTCCACATACCCTCTCAACTCGGCATGGGCCCATGTGTGTGTGAGCTGTTTTTGTATTTCCCTCTTGTGTTGTGCTAGTTCCTTGCCCCAATCCTCACAATTAGCACTCCTAGAGCCCGAGATGGTGGTGGGGTCTTGAACATGCAGTGGAGCTGGCCTTTCTATGGGTGTCAGACTGAGTATGTCTGTCTGGCAACTGAAATCGTTTCCCCTCACTATGGCTTGGGTGTAACTTTGACTGTTGTTTCCAACCCTGCTTTCCCACAGTGAGTTCAGCCAGAGGAGCAAGCTCGTCCCTCTCAATGGATCTACACTGGCTCTGAAGGTCCTTCCGCAGATTCATCACCCAGAGTGGGAATACCATGTCCGTACGTGTACTGGCAGTACATCCCAAATTCAACGCCAGATCTTCAAGGTTCTCTGTGCTTTTGGAGGATCCATCGCTAAATTTCCTTCTTTTTTTCCCCACCCTAGTTACTTGTTTATGATTTCTGTTCTGTAAGAAATACATATGGCATATAGAGGGAAAAAAAGTCGAGGCAGTCGCCTCCTATAAATATCTTGGATTTAAGGTAGAACAAAAATTGAGCTATAAATCACAGCTCACCACAATGAGGCCAAAAACTCAAAACCTAACGTATTGCAAAAGAAATTAAGCTGTCCATCATACGGTAACTTATTAACTGTTATGCATGCACAGTTAATGCCAACAGTAACCTATGGCACTGAAATAATGAAATAATGAAAGGATGTGAAATCCCTGCCTTGAATAAAATACAAACAAAAGTCTATAAAAATGTTTTCCATATCCAACAAAGCGCATCGCCAGCCCAGGTGCGGCTAGAGTTTGGCCTGCTAAATCAGGTATTTCGGAGCAAAGGCGCCTTTATTAAATTAAGTTGGAGGTTGCGTGCTTCTGAAAGCGGGACCATAGACCAACTATGCTGGAAAGAAATAGACAGACAAAAAGAAAAGAAAACGCAAAGATCGTGGGGTAGTTATTTAAACCAGGTGATAGAGGACCTGTATGCCCAAGACATTTGGAACCTCAGCATAGGGAAGAAGGCCTTCAATAAGCTAATCAACTCTACAATAAAACCATTATCTCACTCAACGGATGAGAATACCTTACTTCAAAGACGGCATGCCTGGACGGTGATCAGCTCAACTCATATGGGATAAGGAAGCCTCAGCCTATTTCTTACTTACCCTAAAACATCAATTTATGAGACTGCGTCTTGGCATGTGGGAAACAAAAGACCTAATCCCCTTATGGAAGGATCAAAGGAAAAATTGAGACTGCAGATTATGCGGATACAAATATGAATCTATTCAACATATTTTTTGCGTATGCCCAAAGTTATTAAAAGAACGGAAGTCATTATTAAAAGTACTACTGAACAGTATGAATATACGAACGTGTAGAGAAGCAGTAATCACCTGGCTCGGCGGGTCCTCAATCCCCCTAGTATGTAGGGGGGTAAAACTTTTAAATTTGTATTTAAAGAAAATTGGTTGAAACTCTGTGGAGATCGAAATAGATTTTTTAAAACTATTGGACATCCATAAAAATTCCGAAAAGCAAAATGCAGTCTTTTATATGAGCTGTTACAAAGACAAGGACTTTCCAAATCTCTATTTTAAATGAATTTTTAAATAATTGTTGCACAAAAGTAGTTTGTAGATTAACTGTGTAAAAATTCCACTAACGATTTTATCTGTTTATACAAGTATGTATTTAAAAATGTCATTTGGTGTAATGGTTTTTGTTTTAAAAGACCGATCACTTAAATAAATTGAAATTGAAGTCTGTTGTTGGATGTGCCAGTTACCACCATCCCCCCCTTTCATGTGAATATTTTAGGTACAGCTCCTCCCTCATTACATACAACTTGCGGGGATAGCAGGGGAGCGGTTACCCTAGCAGGGGTGAGAGGGGTAGCTGATGCAGTTTGGGGGGAGATGAGTCGATCGAGAAGCAATGAAGATCTGGAGTTAATGACAAGCATCTTTCAGTGAGCTCTTTTTCTGTGGCTACCACGCCTATAGCCCTCTGTAACATCCTGTCAATTGAGGTAGGTGGTATGGAGGAGGAAGGTGCCTAGGGTAGAGCTTGTGGTTTACAAGAAAAGGTCAGTTTCCCCATTATTGTTGCTTGGATGGTGGTACAGTGCAAACATCCCCCAAAAGCTATCCCACCAATACTCCAACTAGTAAGAGGAGGACGTAGATGAACAAATGGGGAAACAAACTGCTGGATGCGATTGGTTGTATACAAAATAAAAGGAGAAAGAAGATTTAAAACCAGAGGCAGTGCTTTACTAACCGGAAACAAGGTCCACTATTACGGTTTCTGCCTGCCATAAACCTTGATAGTTTGGTGGTTAAGCTGGGTGGGGGTGGAAGTTGCAATGGGGACTGTACAGAGAGATTATCCAAGAACAAAAAGCCAAGAGGGGGGGCCCGGCCCAGCCTCTTTTGGGCTCTGACTGGCGCAGACGGGCCAGACCTTGGCCCGGGCTATGCTCGGGCGTGGCCTACGCGCATCCCGTGCTGCGGGAGCCCTGCGGTGATTTTAAGCATCTCTTGTCGCGTTGCGTTGGCGGTGTGAGGCTGTGATGGTGCTTGGGGGCCCCCTGTGGTGGCAACAACAGCAGCAAAAACTGGCTCTCAGTTTTCGTTTTTCCATTAAGTCAGACACATCAGTGCACTGCACCTTAAGCATTCATCTTCTCACAACTCGGTCACACTACACCAGAATATTGCAGGCACACAACCCCATCACCAGACACAGACCGTGAATGATGACTATCTCCAACTGGACAATTAGCACAATCAGCTTCACCCACCGGGTCATCCAAAAAAACATTACCATCATGTACAAAAGTAACTTTGACCCTATCACATACTTTTTTCAGCATTTCACATGAACCAAGACATACTGACACACTGCTCAGATTCCATATTTTGCCACCCTTAACTCTTGCAGCCTTGCTAAAAACTTCAGTGATTTTAATAGGATCAGACTACTTTGTGTGAACCCTTACGATGTTTAACTGGAAATCTGAAGTAAACCCTTTCCAATACCCCAAAACCATGACCAGTAGGTTTACTATGCTTACTGTTCTAATATATTTTCATCTGCTTTGTGATATCTTTCAATCCGTCTTCTAACAACTCTAAAATCCTCAGCACCCCCAAACCACCATTCTTTGTTATCCACCACAGAACCAGGCTTCTTGCCCTTGAGTACTTCAAATGGCAAAACACCAGTAACGGAACAGGGGGAAGTCTGGTAAATTGTCTTGCATTAGACATCCTCCATGGCAGTCCACCCTTTACAGCCAATTTAATGGCCACCTTTACAACCCAAAGTAATCGTTCCTCCTGACTATTAGATCATGGATAACAATTGGCAACTTTTTTGTGTACAATACCACACCTTGATAGATAATTGCCAAATTCCTTACACACATGCTAGGGACCATTCTATGAAACCAGTTCTTCAAGCAATCTTTCCCTACAACATATATCTTCTAAAAATTACAAAATTTGCTGTGACCTTTTCCACAATTCGTACCTCCTGACACATAGGTGCATAGTTCAACAAAACAATAATGAAAACCTCCTTCCTTGGAGGCACACTCAAAGGTCCCAATATATCATGTCCCAGTTTCTATTAGGACATACTACAGGTAAACACTCACAAGGGTTAGGAGGATTGGGAGAGTATCACGGCTAGAACACTCTGGGCATTGCCTCACCAATTCATGGGCCATTCTGTCAATAACTGCCCACCAATAATATTCCTTGAGATGTCTCTTCATGAAAACACACCTAAATGCCCCTTCACGTCCCAAATCAGAAATGATTTCCCTGAGATCTACTGGGGGGTATGATTTTATCACCTTTCATTACTATACCATCCTGTTCAATTAATTCAACCTTCACTTTAAAAAACACATTAAGATCACATAAAAGCTTTTGCTTTTCTGGGCAATTAGAAACCAAATACTTGAATGCCACTGTAAAATCAGCAACTTTTCTCATTCCACATCTCCATCAAAATGGTATAATTAGCCCCTTAATGCAGAACCCCTAGATTCACATCACTAATGGTAAAAGCTAGCTCATATTCTTCATCATCATCATGGCACTCTAAACCATGAACAACTGGAAGTCGGAACATAGAGTCTGCAAGCACATTTGTTCTGCTTGGCACATACTCCACCATGAACTGATACACCTGTAATATAGGGACAGATGTAGGAAGCAAAATACCGATCGCAAACGCAGAAATTCGCAGAATATCTACGTTTGCAATCGCAAAAGACCCATGTGAAATGAAAAGGCAAGTGCAAAATAAGGAATCGCAAAAAAAAGCCAGTTAGCGATTCCTTATTTGGCTAATCAGACCCACCGACCCCCAAATAGCGCCTCGCAAACTGCGTAATCGCAAAAAAGAAATTCACAGACCAATGTAAGAAAAATCGCAAATAGCGACTTCTTGGAAAATCGCTATTTGCGAGTCGCAAATTACCACCAACTCAAAGCAGGTGGTAACCAGGTGCACTGCATAAAAACAGCCCCAGAACGCATCAGTTCAAAAACAATGGCGGCCCTCTATGTCATTGCAAGGCGGATGCGGATCCAAGCAGCAGCACAGAGGATGAGGAGGCGACAAGAATGCATATGCAGAGTGCGCATCACCCTTTTCCAACTCACAGAAGAGGAAATACAAGACAGGTACAGGCGTCACCCGAAAACCATCCTAGACCTCACACATTACTTGAACCCCATCCTGGAGCAGCAGACACGCAGGGCGCACGCAATTCCACCACATGTGCAGGTCCTTTGTTCCCTGCACCTACTTGCATCAGGTAGTTACCAGGGGGTGACAGCTGTGGCTGGAGGTGTCTTACAAAGTTGCCAGTCACGCTTCTTCAACACCTTCCTGGATGCCATGCTACAGTGAATGCACCATTACATCTGGTTTCCCTCAAAGCAAATGGAACTGCATAAGACCAAGATAGATTTTTATCATTTGGCCCAGTTCCCACATGTTATAGGGTGCATCGATGGGACACATATCGCAATCTGCCCCCTCCTCTACCACTGAGTACATATATCGTAACAGGAAGTCATATCATTCGATCAACGGTCAGGTCATTTGTGATGCGTCACACATCATAACTGATATAGTTGCGAAATTCCCTGGGAGCACGCATGACTCCTACATCTTCAGGCACAGTGGAATCTATACACGTCTGGCTGGGGGTGAATTTGGCGAAGGATACCTGTTAGGTAAATGCATGTGACACACCCTGATGTATACCCTTGGTTGTATCTGTTGTTGCCTGTGACTGACGTCTCATCCTTTCCCACTTAGGTTACAGCGCATATGCGGTGCGTGCATTCATACTCACCCCATTCCTCAACCCGCCTACCCCAAGTGAGAGGAGATACAATGCTGCCCATAAGTCCACACGCAATGTGGTGGAGCAGACATTTGGACACCTGAAGAGCAGGTTCCGCTGCCTCCACAAGAGTGGGGGTGCACGGCAGTTCCGCCCCGAGATATGCAGCAAAATCATTGCCACCTGTGCCATGCTACACAACCTGGCCACGAGGAAGGGGACACCAGTTGAAATCACCGACTCAGACTCAGAGGATGAGGAATGCCCACAGCCAGTGCACAGCGCAGCAGGTGTCGTAGGACCAGCAGATGGGAGACACAGACGTGCTGAGATCACACGCAACTATTTCTAAGTAAGTAATGAGACAAAGCGATTAATGACAATTGTGTAACGGTGTTTTATTGTCCTTACATCAGGCAATAGGAATGCACACCGCCTCACCATATTGGCCTCTGATTGCCCTAAGTAGCCCAGCCTGGGGTTAACACACTGCATGCACCTTGCATTCCCCTACCAGTGGGTCCCATGGGTTACCTCACCCATCTGCAAATGTCAGCGGCAGCATGGACTCATTTCCTGCGGCCACGCACAGCAGTGCCCTGCTCCGTTTGCACACTGCCCTCCCTAGAGGACAGTTCTGCTGCTGGCCCCTGCTTTGCCCCAAGCCGTCTGGGCTCAGCAATGGGTGGAGTAATGCTGCTATGGCTGGTGACCTCCTCACTGTCTCCACCATCCCCAGACCCTGTGGCAGCAATGTTGGTTGTCTGGAGCACTTCGACCGCAGTGGTGACCTGTACCAACCCCCTAGAAACATCCCGGCTACAGTGGGCAATTTCCAATTGCATGGCCACTGGGCGTCTGCTAAGGACAGAAGTGGAATTGGCTAGGCGGTCCTGGCGCTGATTTTCCCTGTGCCTTGCGCCACGTTCACTCTCCAATTTTGTGCACAACAGCCTCACTGCCTCAGCCATGTCCTGCATGCCCTCTGCAACAGTGTTGTTCAAGCCATTGATGCCCTCCTTAATGTCCTTAAGGTTCCTGTTCATTGGACACCATCTGTCGTTGCATTGACCGCATTGTCTTCCCTTGCAGCCGCTGCACCTTCACCATGGTGCCCTCCAGACCTGCGAAGACACTGGATCCTTCACCCTGCGCATCTGGACTGTGTGCCCTTGCTCTGCGTCGGGGACCACTGGTGTGCGCTACGCTGCATGGGTGACTGTGACTCCGGAGACTGTGCTTGTTCTTCGTGCAGGGTCTGTGGAGCTCCCGTGCTCTCCAACTCTGACCCCTCCATCTCCTGCAGGCTACCCACTGTGTACCTCCTGGGTCTGGGGGTGTTGGTGGTGGTGGTGGTGTGACATCTTTGGGTGACAGGGTCTCTTCCTCCTGAGCATGGTGTTCCCCAGGTGCCTCTTGGGTCACCGTCTCATCAGTCTGCAGCGCAGGTTCGCCTGTGGATACAGAATATCCATTTACTGACTTGCCTAACAGCATTTGTGTTACATTAAATTACATGTGTTGCTATTCACAGTAACAGTCCTCCGCTTGCTTATTGACTGATGTTTGGCCCCTACACTCATGTTCAGTTAACTCACTGATATGCTATATGGGTTTCAGGACTACATCTCCCATGATGCATTGCTGGTTGTTTACAAAATATGGACTGGAGTGGAATTCTGACTTGCTCATGGGTGATTGGGAATTGGGGGGGGCGGTCAGGCCTTGCTGTGCATGCATCTTAACTTGTCTGTTGTTGTCTCTGGCTGAGCTGTCCACATCTCCTATGCCACTGATGGTCTCAGGCTGGAGGGTGGACTCCACCAATTCATCCAGGGGTGTGCTTGCAGCTGCTGTGGATGGTCCGCTACCTGTCTTCTTGGCTTGTTTAAGCCTGTCAGCCACCCTCTCCTTCGCACAGGAGTGCAGATCATACCAGCGCTTCTTCAGCTCGTCGATGGTGCGCTGTGGGACACCAATGGTGTTTATTTTTCCCTGGATTTCAAGCCAGATCTTCCTTTTCTGGGATTCTGGAACATGCAAAGATTTCTTCCCAAACAGTTGGTCGTGAGTCTTCAAAACCTCTTCAATTAACACCTCCAACTCCTTCTCGCAAAATTTCAGCTTCCTCTTCCTCTCTGCAGGCTCCTTTCCCTTCTCCTGTGTCTCCATCCTGGTATTTGGTGTCTGTGCAGCTCCTGGGTGTGTGCTCCTGCTACCTGCCTCTCCCACAGCCTCAGGCAATGAGAAACAGCATGGGTGTGGCCACTTCCTGTGTGTGATGTCATCAGGGTGCATCTGAATGGCCGATTCGCAAATGTGCAATTTTTTTAAACTGTGATTTCGCTAATTCTGAATCGATAATACCGATTAGGACAGGGCTTTGCGATTTTTACCGAATCGCAGACATTTTGCGATTTTTGTGCTACATTGCGATTTGCGAGTTCTTAATAGCTATTCGGTAAAAATCGCTATTAAGAACTCGCAAATTTGTTTTTACCTACATCTAAGTCCCTAAGGCGCATATTTACAAGGATCTTGAGCCGCCTCTGTGTCACTTTTTTTTACGCAGCAGTGGTGATTTCTTTGCTCCATTTTTACAAGGTGACCAGCTAGACAGATGCGTCACCTTTCATTGGATTGTGTCGGTTTCTACCTTTGTCGGAATAGGCTGCGTCATGTTTGTTTTAATATAAGCAAGGTAGCCATTCCCACCTAAAATCTTCCATAACACTGACACAGTGGTATTTATGGAATTTTGCAAAAGTGAGGCGTCATCGGGAAGTGGGCGGCTAAGCTTGAGATGCATCAAAATTCCTAAGCCTCTAAAACATAGGCGTAGGAATGGTGCATTGGCTGTGGCATGGGTATCTGACCATCTGAAGTGAATTGAAATAGTGTAATATGCAATCAAGTCACCTCCCCTCAACAGGTAAGTAAACACATAAGGTAGGTAACACAGTAAATATCACATCACACACCATTACAGACTTGTATGCACTCACATTGTACTTTCGCGTATTATGTCACACACATGTAGTACCGATAAGTACACCATGCCCACTTCTATGCGTGACATCCAGAACCAATGTAATAGAGTGCAAGGTGAGTTTTTCACCATTTCACACTCTCTTACATTAGTCCCCACACATAAGGCTACATGCATCAGTCAAAACAGAGACATCGCCTCTGATTTCTGATGCATTGCTGTAGTTGTGTCAGTCTTATGACCAGCTACAGCAATGCACCAGTTTTGGGCAGGAAACCTTGTGGCATCCTACCCATGGATGTTTCAGAATTTCTGACGCATCCCTGGGACGTTGCACCATGGAGCCCCATATTGTATATATGGTGCGTCCATGGCGTCATAAGGCTTCATGACGCAGACGTAAAAAATGTTTACGTATCGCTGCCTAGGCCCAGCGATGTGAAATTTCTTGTAAATGAGGCCCTAAATGTGCAGAATAGGTGCGAGTGACCTTCCCCTCCAGGTAATGGAATATTGACAAGAATCTTATGGTTGTTTGTAAGAACAAAATATGAGCCACCTAAAAACTGTCTAACAAGATCACTGCGTCTAAATTTAGTCTTAATTTCAAAGTCAAACTCTTTTTTCCTTATCCACTTAAAACACCTAACAAATTCCGATTGCGGGGAGCATATCCATAAACTAGAATGTCACCCTGGAAAGCCAATTCACTAGTTATGGCATGAAGGATTTTTTTCATGAGCCTTTGAAAAACGGATGCAGGACTCACCAGGCCAAATGGCATTCTATGGAATTAAAACATCACTTCTGGGGTGACAAATGCCTTAAGATGATTAAACTTCTCCTCGAACTCCACCTAATGGTAAGCAGTGGCAAGATCTAGGGTAGACTAAACTCTGGCCCCAATAAATGTGGACACTACCTCATGCAGACTGGGAATAGGGTGTCTATAAACCCACATTTCTTCATTAAGACTCTGGAGGTCGACACACAGTCGTAATTGTACTACGTTTTTGAATGACAGCACCACACGAGAGACCGAGAGATAATTCAGTAGGCTCAATAACCCCTTTAACACAAAGGTCATCAAGTATTTCTTCAGGTTTCCTTCTGTACATCATAGGCACATTGCAGATCGTATGCCTTACTGGTATTGCCTGGTTCTTCAAAATGTTTTCACTTCTAAATCATAGAGACTTCAATAGCTCTTGTTCAAATACAATAGAAAATGTTAGCAGTAGCCAATTTACAAATTCAACCTTCTCGGTCTCACTAACAGCAAACGCAGTGGGATTCACATTGGGTTGCAAGCATATCCCTTATTTTTGTCAATGAGGCCAACCAAGAACGGGATTGCAGTCACATGCATTTTACCTCTTATTCGTCTTCCTGAAATTTCCAAATATGTTTCAAAAATATCCACAAAGATTAATTTTACCTCCATTGCACCCACTAGGAAAAACATCTGGAGGTTGTAATATCTTCTACCCCCAAATTTCCTTTGCCAAACACTTTTCCAGTAGGCTAGTCCATGCACTGTTTCAAATCTTTAAAATAAAAACTGCCATAAATCCCCCCCAAAAATTAGAAGCACCGCAATAAAATGATTTTTTCAACAGCTTTAACATATTGAAAAATCAAAGTGGGTGAAGAAATATCTCATGCCATTCAATTCAATCAGATAATACATTGCACAGAAAGAATTACTTGCAGCTTATGATTTTTTTTAATGATACCGTAAATAATTCTGATACCGGTAAATTGAAATTCAACGATAGACTGAATCTTGCAGTGGGAGCCTGTTTTGTGATTGCCAGCACCAAGGAATTTTGGAGGACGCCGTGAGGGGAACGGCTCGGACGAGGGAGCAGGGCTAAATCAATCAGCCTAATATCTTACCGGCACCGCCGTGAGGGGAACGGCCAGCGTTGCGGGACCACATCCCCCAGAAGTCTCTGCGCCAGGCGCTCGCCGCTGTTGTCATCAGGCAGCGCCTGGCCCTACTTCAGTGCCGCTGGTGCCCCGCAGCGCAGGACGCGCTTGCAGTGGGAGCCTGTTTTGTGATTGCCAGCACCAAGGAATTTTGGAGGACGCAGTGAGGGGAACGGCTCGGACGAGGGAGCAGGGCTAAATCAATCAGCCTAAAATCTTACCGGCACCGCCGTGAGGGGAACAGCCAGCGTTGCGGGACCACATCCCCCAGAAGTGTCTGCGCCAGGCGCTCGCCGCTGTTGTCATCAGGCAGCGCCTGGCCCTACTTCAGTGCCGCTGGTGCCCCGCAGCGCGGGACGCGCTTGCAGTGGGAGCCTGTTTTGTGATTGCCAGCACCAAGGAATTTTGGAGGACGCCGTGAGGGGAATGGCTCGGACGAGGGAGCAGGGCTAAATCAATCAGCCTAAAATCTTACCGGCACCGCCGTGAGGGGAACGGCCAGCGTTGCGGGACCACATCCCCCAGAAGTCTCTGCGCCAGGCGCTCGCCGCTGTTGTCATCAGGCAGCGCCTGGCCCTACTTCAGTGCCGCTGGTGCCCCGCAGCGCGGGACGCGCTTGCAGTGGGAGCCTGTTTTGTGATTGCCAGCACCAAGGAATTTTGGAGGACGCCGTGAGGGGAATGGCTCGGACGAGGGAGCAGGGCTAAATCAATCAGCCTAAAATCTTACCGGCACCGCCGTGAGGGGAACGGCCAGCGTTGTGGGACCACATCCCCCAGAAGTCTCTGCGCCAGGCGCTCGCCGCTGTTGTCATCAGGCAGTGCCTGGCCCTACTTCAGTGCCGCTGGTGCCCCGCAGCGCGGGACGCGCGCGGGCAGCGCCCGGGCCAAGCCCGGGCCAAGGGCCGGCCCGTCCTTGCCCGTCATCGCCAGGAAGAGGCAGGGCAGGGCCCCCCCCTTAACATCGCTGGCCCGGGGGCATCTGGCTGTGAAACTACATCTGGCTACCCGCATCAACATTTGTTATGGGGAAAAAGACCTCAGCAGCATCCAGAAGACCGGGTAAGCCCAAACAACATGCAGCACCACCTACTACCCCATTGCCAAGCCTAACGGCCATAGATAAAATGTTGCAAAAAACAATAGGGGTCGTTGCCACGGCTATTCAGAACACTGAAAGACGCCTCTCGCTCCCACCAAGTTTGCCCCTATTTATGCACCATGATAACTCCTTTGAAAAATCCCTCGATTCCTTACTTGCTACATCCTATGCGGGGCTTCCGGGCACAGACACCAATGAGAACCACACAAATGGAAATATAGCATCCTATGGCCACCTGCCCACGGACACTAGGCTATCGTCTACTCCCATTATGTTAGAGCCAAGCTCAAACAGGGACTTGGATTTTCTGCCATCCCCAGCTGACAACTTGATTCATACAGAAGGGATTGACTTATGCCACGACTCTGATGCTTTAGACTCAGGTGGGGATAAAAGCACTAGCGGACTAATGCAAACAAGGGGCCAGAAAGCAAAGAGGCAAAAAGCTAAGAGCAAACGGAAAAATACTGAGCCTGTACAAAATAAACAGAAGGGTGGGAATAGCCAACCACGGAGGTCTGTTGCCCCCGTAGTACTAGATAAGGCTAAGGTGGACGGCCTACCTAGCAGGATGGATTCCTCCATTATAGAAATTAACACAGTGTCAGGGGCCCAGGGATTTTGGGGGAGACTGGAGACACTGATATCTACTCTTTTGAGTCCTTTAAATTTACATGTATCATATATAGAAAAGAGGATGAGAGTATTGACTGATCATGTATCTAAACTAAGTTCAGGGCGCCATCAAGAAATGTTGCCCTCCTTAGGGGCAACTACCATCACAGGTGACGCCCAAACAAATCAGCCCAAAATGTATAATAAAACTAACAATAGCGTCCCCTTGTTGCCCCCAAAACCAAGCACAAGTAAAAGCCTACCACCTGTGGAGCATCGTGCCAAACGGGCATCCAAACCAACATCCCCCAAGGTTGCCACCCCCATAGAGACGGCTCAAACTGTCTCTAAAAGTATTACGGCATATTCTGGACAAACCAATACTGATGTCCGATTTGACTCATCCCCTCCCTTACCTAAGCCGGACCAGTCTATATTAACTATTGCTAAGCAAATTCCGGCCCGTATCAGCCTACCCCCAGAGTGCGGACCCTACGTCCTGGTCTTAGCTAATGTCCCCAAGCTAAGGAAAGATCAAGAGGAAAATTTTGTTAACTTAAAAAATAGAACTCTCCATTGGCTATCCAGACATTGTCAATTTCCGATGGATGGCGCTGGAGAGATTATTCATACCCAAAGAGTGGGGTGGGTGGGCCCCTTAAGGAAAAAGTTTGAAGGGGACTGCATAATCATAAATTCTAAGTCCCCTCAATGGGCTCAATGCACGCTAGCAAAAGCTCCACAGCCCTCCTATTGGGAATATAACACCACCCTTCTCCCTCTTGGGTATTTTTATAGGCACTTAATAGATCCTAATCCTAGTCTTGGGACTCGTTTCTTGGGACACCGCCAGGACATTAACACTGATTTTAGAATTAACAATCGACGTTACCACCAGGACCAACATCCTGACATTAGAAACGGCCTCTCATTGGGTAATGTGACTGCATTACCTGCACACCAAATGTCATATCCCCCTTCCTTAGCCGTACCCCAGCACATTCCCAGGGAGAGGCCCTATGCAGTGACCAATCAAAATTTTTATTCGGATGAGCATGAGAGGAGGTACCTGTATAATGTCCCAACATATAATCGATTTGAACATGCTTTTTCAAACTTAGAGGAACTGGACTGACTGGGGGACAATGTTAGGAATATTGAACGTGTAGAGGCAGCCGATGTAACTGAGGAACTTTTAGATTCCACAAAAATTATCATACTTCAACCCATGGCCGCACAGCCTGCCACGGTTGAATCCCCAGTTGCATGTGCAGACGTAATAACAAACCCGCAAATTAACCCCAGGCAGATTACCAGGGATAAGTATTTAAGTAGCCCTAGTGGCTGTGATTTGTCAATCCTTAGCTGGAACGTTGCAGGTATAGAATCAAGATTGTCTGACCCTCAATGGGTCCAGCTATTGGATGGCAAAGACATCATCATGTTCCAAGAGACCTGGGCCGTAGGGAACGTGCACCTAGAGGGTTATCATTGTTTTAGTGTGCTTGCCTCTAAGCCTGCCTTTGGTCGTGCAATGGGAGGACTTTTTATTGGGATCAGGATATTGGCGGGTGGTACTTTTAAGGATTTATCATTCGGGAACCTAAACATTCAGGTTCTTGAATACAAGCGAAAGACCAAGATTTATTTAATTAACTTTTATAATAATGATTTTAATTCGACACCAAATCGGAACTATATAGCACTTTCTAATTTGTTGGTACACCTTGAAATGAACATGAATATAGGTCTAGATGAGAAGTCAGGGATTCTTATTGGGGGTGATTTTAACGCGAAAATTCCAGGAAAGCATCGATTAGAGGACAAAAGCTATCCAGATTTAGCAGACAGTAGAGGTGCTGAGCTCGTTAAGATATTAAATGAACACATCCTTATTAATGTAATGGAAGCAAGCCAATCTCCCAGGATGATCTGTGCACCCACGCATAGAGGGAGAGATTCATCTTCGACGATTGATTTTATTTTCACATCCCCCTACCTAATAGATCGTGTCACAGACTCAAATGTGGTAGAGACATTATACGGAGACCATAACCCCCTTACAGTCACTTTGTATTTGGGCCCTAGCCCAGTATATGCCAAATTTAATGGCGCAAGAGATATTATACCATCAGGTGATGGTCTCCGTCTAAAATGGAGGGGAATTGATTGCGAAGCCCTACTTGATCGTGTAAAAAATGATCACCCAGTATTAATAAATTCTTGTTTATCACCCGACGGGGATTGCCACAGAATAGTTACCGACTTTGGCAAACTATGCGTGGCAATCAAAAATTATTTGTGAGTCCCACTACCCACGAAGGCGAAAGACCCAAGATGGTTCGACTCTGCCTGTTCTATGGCAAATAGGGAACTACGCAGGGTATTAACCACTAAGCCAAGGAATATAGCGGAGGTACAAACAGCTAGGAAATTCTATAAACAAAAAATAGCTGAAAGAAAGGCGGCACTTTTGATGGAACAGTGGGAGTCTCTGGTCGTTAGCGCCAATCTGAAGAGCAGTGGGCTATTTTGGTCCGCTGTCAGGAAAATGCGCGACAAGGGTAAACATTTATCCCCAATTGGCTGCAATATAACCAGTAGCACTTGAGAAGCCCACTTTTCCAACATATATGCTGCTCCCTTTGAGGAAATAATTACCCCAGATCTGGGACAGCTGCGTGACCAGCGGATTGATCTTTCCGAGGTGGTGACAGCCGTCAGAGAGAGCCTTGGCAACAAGGCCCCCGGACCAGATGGTCTTCCCATAGATATTATAAAGTATAGTTCAGATCTATGGGCACCAATTTTATACAATGTTTTTAACAGTTTGTCAAGAGTGCCCATCCCTAAGACATGGTCTTCCAGCATCATAGTCCCAATTTATAAAAAGGGCGATAGGTCAGACCCAGCTAACTCCCGCCCAATCTCGCTTTTGGACAACACTTTAAAAATACTCGGGCGAGTTATTTATAACAGGGTGGTAGAGTGGGCGGAAGATTCTGACCTACTGGATCCATGTCAGATGGGATTCAGGAGTGGGGTGGGCACGGTCGAGCAATGCTTGAATTTAAAATTAATAATTGATAAGTATACCGTTGCTCGATCGTCCCCTATATATCTCGCTTTTATGGATCTTTCATCTGCGTTTGATCTGGTAAACAGATCAAAACTGTGGTCCATGCTTCTCAATTATGGACTGGACGAGCCTCTAGTGCACTTCCTGGCGTACCTCCATACTGATCTCAGGGCGCAAGTCAGGATTGGGCTGGGAGGGGAAGTTTCCGGAGCTATAAAAATCGGCAGGGGGGTTAGACAGGGGTGCGTTTTAGCACCCCTGTTGTTTATCATTTACATTAATGGCATAGCAAAGGTTTTAAAACAAGTAACTAGAGATGTGCCAACTGTCCAGGGGCATCCTTTGCCAGTTCTACTATACGCAGATGATGCGGTCCTTATGGGCCGCACCCCTAACGCCCTCCGTCTGCTTGTGGAAAATTTTGTACATCATATGGAGGGCCTAGACCTGCGTGTGAATTTTAAAAAATCTTTTGTTATGTCATGCGGACCTGGCAAATGGAAACTTAATACCATCCATATCGGGTCTGATAAACTAGATTCTGTAAATTCTTTTATATATCTTGGGGTGGCTTTCGCTGCGAACAACTCATGGAGTGGGCATTTTGCCCACGCCACAAGTAAGTTCTCGAAGGCCATCAACTCAATATTGAGTCTCCCACGCCCTAAGAAATTAGGTACAACCAGTGCTATTTTAAATTTTTTTAGATTGCAGTGTATTCCTGTATTCCGGTATCCAACGAGAAGAGACACGTTTCTGTAGGAAAGTATTGGGTGCCCCAATCTCATCCTCTGAATTTATCTGTCACAAAGAGCTAAACCTCCCTTACATCTGTGATTTTATTAGAAGCAGACCAGCCTTATTCTGGTTGAGAATCTGGAGGAACAACGCAGCCTCCTTAACACAAGATATAATTAAGGATTGCCTTAAATGTGATCACGGTCTCTCAATCCCATGGCTTGCTGAAGTTTTAAAATTATTAAGTGCCGTGAACAAAGGAGATCTCTTCTCAGATCCCTCCAGAATCGGATGTCAAGATAAGGTAGAGGTTAGACAAGCACTATATGTACTCTTTGAAACAGAAAGGATGGAAAGGGAAATATCCAAATCCACCGTTGTTGGATACATGGAGAATGACCTGCCCAGGCAACCCCTCCCACTTTATCTTACTCTTCCTATGTCCAGCTGGGAGAGGTCTCTGTTATTTCAATTAAGGGCAGGCTCCATAAAATTTTTGTTGGGTTTCCCCTTGGGTTATAATCACCCCACAGAATGTAACCCCTGCCCCTGTGATGGTACCAGTAAACAGAATGACCTGCATTTTTTATTTTTCTGTAAATTTTATTTAAAATATATTAACTGGTTTTTAACACCTTATTTTAGAAAACAAAGACCCCTCTCCCTGGAGGAGTCCCGTCTGATGTTACTCTCCCTGGATACAGAGGAACTGACCTTTCGTACTAGTACCTTTTTAAGACTAATAACCCGTGTACGTAATATGATGGAAAACCCCTGAAAGATTGCTGTTTTAGTTCCCTTTTCAATTTTTAAAGTTACTGTATTTTGTATATTGTAATAATGAATTGTTTTAATGTCTGTACTTTTATGAATTCAAGTAATTCGAATAAAGGTCTTTTGATTGATTGATTGATTGAATCTTTAAAAGAAATATGTGAAAACTTAGGAGAAAAGTTACAGGGTGTTGGCAAAGTGAACTACAAGAGTAATGAAAATCGGATAGCAAGGGAAATAAACTAAAGCACAACAATAGGGTGCCGATTCCGATCCGGGTCGGAAAGCATTCCGAACGAGCCGGACCCCTAAAGTCCGACCGAGTGAGTACGATGTGCACGTATGCTGTCGGACTCGGTTCGGTCGGACTCCCATAGAAGTCAATGGGAGCCAGTTGTACGACGCGTACACGCGCTCCCATTGACTGAATGGGTACGTCTCGAACAAGTGCGCCCTCTACAGTGGGTATGCGTTGGTGCCAACCGCACCATACATGCCTGTGTTGGGGAGACCCATAGGTCTCCCCCTGTGTCCGAGTCATAGGGCTGCCGGTGTCAGGGGGCCCGACGCGGACCCCCGAAGTCCGACTCCGGGAGCTTTTGTGAGCCGGACACTCCGGCTCGCACAGGCTGTCCGACGCGTGCATCGTACTGGCTCTGTTGTAAAACGCATCCATTGCACGCCACGGTTAGCTTCCGACCGAGACGTATGGAGCATTTCGGACCCGGAAACGACTCGGTCGGTGAATCTCACGTAGCTCGCATCGTACTTGCTCGCTCGTACAGCTGTACGAGTCGGCCGGAAAGCACGCATATGGCACGTAGTTTTTCCAGCCGGATCGCGTTTGGTGACCTTCCGACCCAGATCGGAATCGGCCCCTAAGTGTTAATTTGGAGCTTTTTTTGTACACAGTTTGGGTTGGATCAGATGTAATGGTTTTTGACATTTTAAAGAACCAAGAGCCAGATGTATCAAGCCTATTTGTATTTGCAAATGGCCTCAATTGCATAATTAGGCTGTATGTGAATGCAAAAAGGCATTTTGATATGCATTAGTTCTAAATTTCGATTCAGTAACACATTACTGGATTGCTGTTTGGGATTGCAAATACATACTGAATCGGTATTTGGAAGGGGCATGTTTAGGATACCCGTTTTAAATACCGAATTTAGATGGTATGTACAAATGTTTTGCTGCTAAATTGCAGTCGCAAAACATTAGTACTTTACAGACTACAGAAGTGTAGTGGTGAGGCATTCGCAAACTGTAAGGTATTCCCAGTGGACCCCTTCCCCTTTGTGAATGTAACAAAAATGTTGTTTAATGGGAGGCAGTGGTCCTCTGGACCACAGCCTGTACTTAAACAAAAAAAGAAAGCTTTTCTTTTTAAGTGTAGACCGCCTCCTTTAAGAGAATGGAGCTGCATTTGATGAAAAAGCAATCACAGACAAGGTAGGTGATGGTGGCGATACCTAGTGGGTTGCAAATTGTGACCTACTACATTAATATTGATAAGGTAGGTCATATTGCAACCCATTAGGAATGGCTATTTTGAAAATAAACTGTCAGACATTAGGAACTGCGATTTCCAATTTTGATTCAGTTACCCTAGTACTGTGCAACTTATAATCAAGGCCTATGTACTAAAACATGTACCCAGCGGCGGACAACATGGATTGGAGTTAGGGGCGTGGGGGTCGGGACGGGGAGGGGAGAACGAGGGGGAAGCAGGTATTAAAAAAAAACATTGAAAACGGGCCTTCTCGATGCTTCCTCGCCGCGTCTATCCTCTGTAGTCCTCCCTGGCTGGGTTGAACAGGGAGCACACCCAGGCTCCCTGTCAGCCAATCACAACGCTGTTGTAGCAGCGTTGTGATTTGTCTGAGTGCCGTGTCTCAGACACTGACTGGGAGGCTGGGCATGTTCTCCACGCAGGCTGTAATGCAGCCTACATGGAGAACATGCGAAGTGAGCAAGACTGTCTAGCCGGCCCAAGATGGCTGACCAAGCAATCATTGCACACTTAGGAGGCCCCCCCACGCAAAGCTGTGGAAGTAAGAGAAAATTAAATGATCATAACGCAAATTATTATCATTTTATTTTCCCTTTATTTCACTGCTAAAAAGCAGTGGGGCGACGCTCTTTAGCATTAGTGGAGGAGCCGCCACTGCATGTAACCTCCTAACCGCAATGGTTTGCATGTAGCATTGTGTAGCACGAGCCTCACTGAGAGGCTGAGATACAGGGTTTGAGGGGTAGCTAGGTCCTGAGAGCGGAAGCGGACTGTCACTGCATGCATCATGATGTGGTGTGCTTTAAAGAGGTGTGTCTGCAATGATGCAAAGACTACGTCAGCCTTAACAAGATAAACTGAATTCTTATTTTGCATTAATCAAATCCTCCAGGATTTTGCTGTCAAATATGGCAAACGGTGCAACAAATAAGCAAAATTAGCAGAATTTGCATTCCCAAACCCCAAATGTTGTGGTATTTTTGCAGCAGGCAGAAAATGTGCCTGTCACAGAAATGCTGCTCTGTTCCTGGGCTGCCACTACTGGGGAACTGAGAAGTCACATTCGGGGACACCGCAGAGAGGCTACCAGCTGCAATGCGCCTCGGAAGTGGAGGGTGTCTGATGCCAAAGACTGCAGATTTAAATCTTAAACACTTCTCTCGCTGGTAGCTATCCTCCACTGCAAAGGTGCAAAGGGCAGCAGGGGATAAATACAGGGGAGGGGGCAGGGTGGCGGGAGAGGCTCAGGCAGTTAGCGGCACAGGTTAATCAGGAGTGGGGAAGAGGGGCCAGAAGAGTGTCCTGGTGGTGGAGGGGGGCTGGGTGGGGCTTTCTGCCACATGAGTCAAGGAGGAGAGGGGAGGCACAGGAGAGGATGGAAGTGTAGAGGAGTGAAGGGTCTGCGGTGGGGGGGGGAGGTTTGCAGGAGACAAAGGTCTTTGCGGAGGTAGGGGGCCTGGCTGTGATAAAAAGATGAGCCGGGTTTCACCGTTGGAGGGCCCTGGGCATTTGTATGGTGATAACAGGGAGGCAACCGAGGTACTTAACGCCTCGGCTGCCTTCTGGCCTGTTGCTCTCCCTCGGGGCAGCTCAGAGCGTAATTTTTTGTTGCATGACATTTTTTGCAGACATTTTTGTACAAATCGCGATATCTTTTTATAAAATGGCACATTTTGCAACTATTTAGCAAATCGCGATATCCTGGGGAGTCTGATTAACGCAGCGACCTTAAAAGGTCCACGGACAGAGGTTACAATTATTCGGCTTGTGGCTAGTGGCGTCCAGATAAGCCAGCCCAGGTGGCATCTAATACAAGGGCCGCATGCAGCACACGTTACTCCAGAGCTCGAACATTAACCCACCTAGCTATTTTACAAGATGACACCAGTGAAAACAACAACGAGGTGAACGCGAACTCACCGACATTTCTTGAACAAAAACTTGTGATATCCGGACAGGCCAGAAACTCCCGATCTGCCAAAAACCTGCTGTTGCAGCCAGCACACTTCCGGAAGAAAAAAACGTACAATCAAGCCTTCTCTCGAGCCGCTCCAAGAATCTGGAACTCTCTCCCACCCTCCATTGGAAGACTCCCGTCCTTGGCACACTATAAGAAGGAGACCAAAACGTTCTTAATGGGAAAATACTCCATCTAGCGAACTCTTTACAATCACCTCATAGTCTTGCCTCTTGTACCTTAGATCTACCTGCTCTAATTTTTTTTTTTTATCCCAAATGTAGCGTCGACCTCAGCTATGATGCACCTCGTGGATTGGAAACCTTTTTATTTTTACTCTGCATTCTTCAATGTTTCTCCCTCATGTATCTTGGACTTTAAACTGCGTGCTCCTCCTGTATCCATTTCTCTCCCAATGTGACCCCTCCCCTCCTTATGTTTTATTCCCCCCCTTCAATCCTGTAAAGCGCTCTGATACCCTCACGGGTCTGGTTCGCGCTCTCTAAAAATGTAAAATAAATAAATAAAATAAGAATGCTAAATCCTGCATTTTTCACCCTGATCCAACCCGAGTGTCCCTGGTGGTTACTATCGGTGCATCTGTCCGGTATTGTCTTTGGGGTCTTTGATGTCCTCCAGGTTGGTACCAAGCCCAGGAGCTGGGCCTATCTCCCTGTTCAGAACATCATGTGAAGCCCGATTGCTTTGTGCGCTGTCCCCACTGGTCTGAATTTACTGCCCCTAAAGGTCAGAGGCTCAGCGATGAGGTCAGCCTCGTGGCATTGTTCGGGGTACATCCCTACTCTGCAGTGAATGTTATCTTTCCCGCCATTCATCCGCCTTCTTGCACTTGGCACCTGACAATATGTTAAAGGGACAAGACAAGCATTGTCAGCGTCCTTGAAGGGTTTCAAGTTCACATCGAGATCAGCTTTCCTAATTTACACCAGACAATTTACACCAGTAAGAATTACAAGAAAAGAACACGTTGTTTTATAACGAACTTTTGTTGTTTCAAATTACCCAAACTATTAGTACCCAAATTACCGACTTCCGAAGGATGGAAGGGTGAGTGAGCTTTGCTGGATTTGAACTTTAGGCCGGCAGGACACAATAGATGTTAGCAGCGAGCGTTTGATAACTGGAAGGCAACAAGTCTTGCCTTCCATGGCAAGGTTAAACATTAGCAAAGCATTCTGCTCTTTAAGGGCACTGGGCCAGATTATCAAATTTAGGGGCATATCAACAACAACCGGCGATAATTATCGCTAAGCGCACTTAGCGCTAGGATAATTATCGACGGCTAGCGCCGATTATTATCGCTGAGATAGTGTGCTATTAGCAACGCTTATCTCAATAGCGATAAAAATCCTCACGCTAAGTTGCTAACATGAGATTATCGCTGGAAACCCAGCGATAATCTCACGTTAGCTTGTTGATAGGGACAGACAAGCTTAGCCATGATATCCTCCTTCCATAGGATATCATGGCTAAGTCAGAAAAATACCAGAGGTAAAAAAGCAGCGTTAACCGCGGTTAGCGCTGCTTTTTTTGTCTCTAACAGGGTTAGCGATATTCTTGATAATAGGAGAAATGTCGCTTAGCGACATTTCTCCTATTTTTTACTCTGGAACGCCCCCTTTGCATCTCATTAGAG
The DNA here is from genome assembly GCF_964204655.1 of Triturus cristatus. Lineage (NCBI taxonomy): Eukaryota > Metazoa > Chordata > Amphibia > Caudata > Salamandridae > Triturus > Triturus cristatus. Next base: position 135,996,328 of record NC_140591.1, on the reverse strand, counting down.
ATGCAAGGGGAAGCGTAGAGTAAAAGGGTGCTAACATGCAAATTTGCGTGTTAGCACCCTGTTGTTGATAGGGCGCTAGTTTTATCTCTGCTTTTTCGGCTTTTAAAGCCAAAAAAGCAGAGATAAAGCCCTTGTTGATATGCCCCCTATTTGTATATTTAAGCCTTAAGTTCTTACATTGGTACAGTTTTACTCCTTCGGAGGTATCCAGGAACACTCCTGGAAATGTTTTCTAAATTCCATTTTCTAGAGAGAAAATGTACACGTCTTTATTACTTATCCACAGATTTACAAAATAAATGCATTTGCCTTTTTTGGAAATTTTCTTCAGAGTCAAATGTTTTTCCCAGGGAGAAATCCTTTCCAATATTTCCCCCACCAATTTATGGGCTTGTACCAAATCCCTTTCTGCCAAAGAAAAGGGTAGCTTGTCCTGTCTTTTTAACGTTCCTCGAATGTAGTAGTGTCAGTGTCAAACAGAAAAATGTCAGACTCCCTTAAACTATCTCATCTCCTTATTTCTTTCAATGTTTTCACTTAAAACCTTTAATTGCACATATACTAATGTATTGAGAGTTATGTAAAGCGCCACACATCGCATAAAGCACTTGCTGAATAACTGATTGCTACACATATGGAGATCTATACCTTACACGTCGGTATTGTTAATCGCCTCAAGCCTATGCATTGAAGGAGTTCCCATCCCTTTCTGTAACAAGAGCTACTTTTGTTAAAAAAAAATTATGCCGAACTACTAATAACATTAGTGCTGTATCGACAACTTTACGTTAGTGGCCACCCTATGCAAGACTGCCAGAGGTGATTACCTCAGTGCATCTGGCTGGGTTGTCACTGTCAGTAGTAATGCAGGAAAGGTTTTAGCAACTGGGAATTTATATTTTAGAAATGAAACAATCATCTCATGAGGCCTGAAAATACATGCATTTTCAACTTAAATACACATATTAATGAATCCCAGCAATAGCCTCTAATTTATTAGCCTGGGCTGCACACAGAAGAGCTACTTACTGGTAGCCGGAGAGCTACCAGTAACTCACGAGCTACTTACTCGTTGAAGATGCCTGCAATAGACAATTAATAGAACTCCCTTTAAGCTGGTAAAGGCCACTGTAGGTGTTTTTTTTACTGTTTATGTCTCTTGACAGTAGAGGTCCGTTTTTGATTGACAGGTCTAGTCCTTAATTTGAGCTGGCGGTTGCAGGTGGGCACCACTGGCACTCATATTTGGGGACCGACACTTAATTTATTCATCAGACATTTATTGAGAGCAATAGTGGGACAAACAAACAAAGTGGAAAAGCGGAAAAGAGAAAGGTGATAAAATCATCACACATACAAACAGAGAAAGCAGGAACCTGCATGAGTCAGATAAAGGGTCAGGGAGTGACTACTACTGGTTTACAGAGGCATAAGGTGGATTTAAAACTATGCAGCCTTGTTTTTCAGTGTGCCGACATTGAAATTCACAGGCTCCAAAGTTCTGAGCAGTGTTTTGGGCAGGGGCACACTTTCTATTACAAATTAAGCACTGGCAGCTCACACAAAATGCATCCAATCCTGTAGAGTCCTGTGGGGTTCAGCTCTGAGGTTGGTCTGGCAGAAGATTTTCAAGCTCCATAAAGTCTTCATAGACTCAGTGTAGAAGAATAAACTGGGGAAAGCCATCAATTTCACCCTGGCTGCATGAACTCATCATTCAGCCTCCATTTTTACTTGGTCTTACTTGGAAACTTTAGACATTGGCATTAGTTTTTGACCGCAGGCATTCGGGACAAAGTTTTCCACACACTTGTCACTCTCCCATACAATAGACACATTCTGGTCTCTGTATCGAGTCCATATATTGCCCCACCGACCCTTAGAAATGGTAAGGTTCCCAATAAAACGAGTGCAAAAGTATGTCTCTTTTGAGAAACAATCTCTCTTGAAGAATATGTTGCACAATCTTAAAATTAAATTACAAGCATGTCTTGAAAAACTGGGTTTTCCTAACAAAGACTATAATTCAGCATTAATAGAGTATGCATCTTTGTTGCAACAAGCCATCGTCTCCTACTTCCCACCAACAGATCAAGACTAACAAGGGCACCCCTGGGATTCAGATAATCTAGCACATCATTCAGTAAGCCAATGTTACCATCTAGCAGGGCCTTTGCTACCAGGAATTGTCAGGTTCTAAAGGCTGAAATTGCCTGGCCCAAGATGTGGTGGATGGAAATTAAAGGTGGACAGCGCGATATTGCTACGGAGGCAGCAGCATTTTCCCACATTAGCCGTGCCCATATAATGCTAGCCCCTCACCAGTGTATATGACCTTTTATAGGTTTTCTTCATACATACTTCAAACAAACACTGGCAACACCAATGGGTCTGGTTTATGAATGTTCTGTCAAGCCACACCTAAAAACCCATGTAAGTTAATGTCAGCCCTCCTTCCATCTGTACTGCTGACAGACAAAAAAGCCATACATTATCAAGTTATCTAAGACACTTTAATAGCATAACAATGGCAGGTGTGTGCCAAGCAGCTACATAATATTCAGAATGATCACAGCTGTGTGGAGGGCAAACACTTTTTTGTGTTCCACACATAACGACTGCCCAATCAAAACAACCCTTGGCTCCCAACATGTGGGTGGACCCAAAGCCCCTTTCCCGGTGATTCTCACATAATAGCTGTGCTGTCAATCCAGACCATAAAAAGAGCACATACACAACCTGAAAATCAGATATCAGGTGTGCATCTTTCTCCTGAGAAGAATGAATAAGGACCCTAAAAAAATGCAAGAAATGTAATCTTGCAGATGCTGAGCTAGTCGCTTTGGAATCCTCACTTAGCGGTGCCAAGCATAATAGTACGGATAAATAAGTCAAAGACAACAGTACAGGCTAAACACAACATGGGCAAACAAAATGGGGGCAAATGAAACAATATAGAATCTGGTGTTCCAGTGATTCAAAGCAGGAGACAACCTTCAACATTCTAGTAAAAAAATACAATGACAACACATACCCTGTCCAAAATCCCAGACATTCCTTTGAGAGATTTCTACAAGAGTCTTCTCTGCTTAGGTCATCCCTACATGAGTGAGACCACGTTGAATTCCAACAAGCACAATATCCAACAGCAACATGTAATCATCAAGGAAATGTGAAGGAAAATGCTACTTGTCCCAACACACCTTCTCAACCATTTGTTGAAGAGAACAGTAGTGTTCACGCACCTCTCTCTTACAACATGCTCACTGCTGATGGGCTCCTGTAGGAAGCTGGCTCTTTATATGATAGACCAAAATGAGGTATATTTTGCACAGTGTCCAGGGGTTCCCTTATGAGTGGACAGGGACTTGCTCTAGTAATCCCACGGTTCTCTACTTGGCGGTAGTGTTGTCGAGCAGCCTTAGGCTTATCAGAGATGTGTGCATTTGCAAATACACACAACTGTCAATAAATGATGCATGCAACTCAATAAGGAGATCCATACCAATTAATAAAAATAACACATATCTTTATATATGTTTAGGCACTAAAATCAATATGATCAGGTATGTACGTTTTTCAAGAAAATACTTATTATTATTATTATTATTATGGAATTTTATAAAGCGCATGGTTACGCACCTCGGCGTGTCCCCGCGCTGAGAGGAAATAGAGGCGAATTAGGAAGAAGGTCATAGCAGTGCTGAGCGGTAGAGGTGGGTTTTTAGTGCTTTGCGAAATTTATTCTCTGAGGGTTCGAGGCGAAGCTCTACGGGAGAAGATTCCAGTTTTTGGCCGCGAGAAATCTAAAAGATCTCCCTCCCATTCGAGCTTTCCGAAATTTGGGGATGACAGCTAGTCTAGTGCCCGAGGAGCGAAGCGACCGCTCCGGTCTGTAGGGGGTAATAAGATTGCAGAGGGGAGTAGGCGCCCTGCTCATCATAATACGATGGCATAGACATAGTGCCTTAAAGATGATCCTCTCCCTAACAGGCAGCCAGTGGAGGGTCTTCAGGGTGGCTTTAGATGGCGTACGTCTAGGCAGTCGCAGTACCAATCGAGCTATGGCGTTTTGAAGAACTTGGAGACGATTAAGGCACTTTGCTGTCACGCCCAAGTATAGAAGATTAGAATAGTCAAGTCTAGATGTGACTAGGGCATGAACAAGAGTCTTCCTGGCGCTGACTGGAAGCAGATCGAGAGTTTTCCTTAGACTTTTGAGCATGCCAAAGCAGGTTCCAACCACCCGATTAATCTGGGCAGTAAAGGCGAGATCAGAATCACATACCACTCCCAGATTTTTTGCCTGTTGACACGGCACAGGGGTGGGTCCCAAGCAGTCTGGCCACCATGTGGACGACCACACACTCGGTGCACCCCCCACCACGAGCACTTCAGTTTTCGACCCATTCAGCTTCAGGCAGTTTAAAAAGTCAACTCAGTGCATTTTTCAGAAGCTCCAATGTTATCCTATGGTAGGAAAACCAAGTACAGCATTGAAGTAGAGTACAATGACTTACGAGGCCATTCTACAGGACTTAATGTGAGTGTTGGGCAAGGTCTAAGGCAGCACCATCAGATTGTCTCCAGCGGCACTAAGGTGGCTGGGTGCAGTGGTGCAATACAGCGTTGGGTTCCCAATGCTAGTCAATGCAGATCAGTCTTCGTGAAAAGAACCTGCCCGTTTTGACTGGGTGGCCAGTTGGATTGAATCAACTGGAGGTTTAAAGTCTTGCGATGCTAGGAGACGTGGGGACACCCGTGGTCCTCTTCACCATGGGCCAGGGTGGCCGGTGTAGAGGGTCTTTGTGGTGCCAGGTTTCTTCGTCCGGGAGCACTTGTGGTTGAGAGGGCCTGCAAACAGAGGCTGCAGGCGACATTAAGGAATTCACGAGGGGTGAACCCAAGGCGGACTTGGTCTCTTGAGGGCTTGGGGAAAACCCTGACACCATTGCAAGCTGACAGGGCTTTTGTCAGATCAGTTGCTCTGTTTCTTCTGCATCTCTTCCTAGTCCTTTTTCGTAGGTCATCAGGTTCCACTTTTCTGGTGCCAGGTGCTCCCCTAAATACTGAATTTAGGGGCGTTAGGGGAGTGTAGGGTAGTAGCCATTGGGCTACCTACCTGTGGAGTAATTACACCCCTATATGATCACTTCCTGTGGGAAGTGGGCATAACCCTAACACAGAGCTCCTAAGTTTGCCATCACCAAAATGGCTAACTTTGAAAAGTCACTTCTACTTTAGGCAGCCCGCCTTAATGTTGGTATAAGCCTGAGGGTAGACACGCCTACCTGACTAGCTTGTTTTCCTGCCTGTTCAAGTGCTAAAGGGCCCTGGACAACGTAGGTCAGCTTCCTCTCCTGTGAGAAAAGTGAGATTCACATACCAAAGGCGGTGGGCTTTTTGAAGCTCCCCTGCCTTTAAATGCTAATCTGTAGGTCCCTCTACCCGAGCAGCCTTGATTTCTGTCCACCTGAGAACAAAGGCCCTCATCCTTGGGGGTCAGAAACTTGTCTCTGGTGGCAGGCTGGTGAAAACCAGTCAGTCAACACACTAGTAGCTAGAAGGTTTTCATAGGGTACTTCTAAGGTGCCCTCTGAGTCCATTAATTAACAAATCCAATACTAGCATCAGTGTGGGTTTATTAATACAAAATGTCTGATACCAAACATCCCTACTTTCAGTGGTCATCATGTAGCTTGGGAACTCATTTTCAGCAGTGTCCAGCATATGCTTTTAAAATGGTTTCCCTGCTCACTTGCAATATCTTGTAATAGAACTAGACATCACAGGGGCACATCCGCTCATGCAGTTATGTCCGCACATAAAATATAATGCACCCTAACTTAGGACTCAAAGGCCTGCTGTAGGGGGGACTTACATATATTAGATGTTGTGACTTTGGCTGACACACAGAAGTGTGTCTCATCGGGTTTTCACTCATGGTTTGTACCATGTCACGGAATTGGTATGTCGGTCCCTTAGGAGGCATAAGATGTGCTGCAGCCCTTAGGGACTCTCTTTAGTAACCATGCTCTGGGTACCTGGTGCACCATTTACTAGGGACATACAGTGGTGCTAAAGTCCTTAGCCACTTGTAGCACAATTAGACTTTATCTTGTTTTAGGGATGGAGCACTGGCACTGAGATCAGATTATCAGGCCTGAGTGCACTCTCATGGCTGAAAGTCAGCATCTGGTGGTTAAAAAGAGGGCAAACGTTGCAGGGTTAACTCTAACACAAGCCCAGTTCTCTACACATGCGCAAAAAAGTCACACAATTGTCACAACATATATATAATTATAGAAGCATCACCTAGTTCATCACATATTCATATGCAGCCATGGAAATTGACATTGTGAGAGTCAACCAGTGTCAGCAACAACACAATCTTGTAAAAAAGGAGGAAGGAACAGATCTTTTATGGTTGATAAAATCATGATTCGTTAAGCAGATTCCCTGAAGCATTTATAAATATGGTCATCAGTTACTATTTACAGAAACATATTTAATGCATCACAGTGACTCTGGAGATGCAGAGCCACTCAAAATATTGGTAATAAATTAGTCCTTTCCAAACGTTTTCTTTAACAAAATGATTGCTCCAAAATAAAATTGTAAACATTATAAAAAATTAAGAGAAAATGTATCTTTTGTAAAAATGACGCTTACAAAGACTGGATGGATTAGTGAAGCTGGAGATTTCTAAATCAGCTAGTGATGCAGGTCAGCCTGCCCATTAAAAACATAGGGGCATTGCACACACGAAACTAAGCAGAAGCTTGCCAGAAATTTACATGCATATCCATTGTATTATAAGAATATCTGCATATTTGAAGCAAAGAATATTTTTTGAATATAAGGTGCTCTCAGACAAAAAAAAAACCTCCTCTGCCTTTGGAAGATACAACAGACCCAAAGGGAAACCAAAAGGCCCTTTAAAGTCCAAACACTAATAACACATCAGTCGCAGGCACACATGTACAAAAGTTAAGCCGAGTGAAGATGGTTTCCACTTTGCATTATTATATATTTGAAGTCCACAAAATACTTCACAGTTTTCTTTCGATTTTATTCTTTATTATTCCTTCTTGTCATGCCCACATGTATGTACAAAAACAGCCGACACGTGTTTCGTCCATAGGGACTTTTTTAAGGCTACTGCGTTTTCAGACGAAAGTTTAGGAAAATCCTTAGTCAATGCCCACATGACGTCATTTCCTGGCTCAGGAGTCGGAACGCCAACATCGGTTTTCTTGTACAGGTGTATCATGACCTGATGGCCACTCTACATATGGATAAGAATCAAACTGGGAAATGCGATTACTTTTTCCATAAAGAAGGGATCGATACACACTTCCAAAGGACTTAGTTGTCTATAACTCGGCAATTGACTAAGGATTTTCCTAAACTTTCATCTGAATACGCAGTAGCCTTGAAAAAGTCCCTATGGACGAAACACGTGTTGGCTGTTTTTGTACATACATGTGGGCATGACAAGAAGGAATAATAAAGAATAAAATCGAAAGAAAACTGTGAAGCATTTTGTGGACTTCAAATATATATTAATGCAAAGTGGAAACCATCTTCACTCGGCTTAACTTTTGTACATGTGTGCCTCGACTGATGTGTTAAAAACATAGAGGCATATCAACAAGCAGGCGATACAAAATTATTGCCGCTTTTGCGGCCGTTTTCGGCCGAAAAGCGGCGATAATTTTATCGCCTAATCAGCAAGGTCACGCCCAGCTTTGCATCTCTAATGAGATGCAAAGTGGGCGTTCTTGACCTGGCATGACAGGAGAAATGTCGCTAAGCGACATTTCTCCTATCAGCAAGCCTAACGCTATGAAGCATAGCATCAGGAAAAGTAGCGATAACTCCTGTTATCGCTACTTTCCTTACGCCTGCTTCAGGACTGACTTAGCCATGATATCCTATGGAAGGTGGATATCATGGCTAAGTTTGTGAGTCCCCATCAACTAGCTAACGTGAGATTATCGCTGGAAACCCAGCGATAATCTCACGTTAGCCAGTTAGCACTAGGATTTTTATCGCTGATGAGATAAGCGTTGCTAATAGCACGCTATCTCAGTGATAAAAATCGGCGCTAGCTGGCAATAATTATCCGAGCGCTAAGTGCGCTCAGCGATAATTATCGCCGGTTGTTGTTGATATGTCCCATAGTTTTATTTCTTTATGTATGCACAAAAAATTGTCAATATTACTTTACGTGATTTTTGATAAAATGATAACTGTAACATTAAACATTGCTTCAACAGTCACTGATATGACCCCTAGGAAAAAACATCAAACAAACTATTCTTATGACTTACCTACTTCTTCTCCAATCTCAGTTCCAATCCCATCTGTGAAGCACTTGCTGAATACTCATCAAGACATTGAAAGCACATCAGCTAACTGGCAGGTTGCCCTCTCCCATCTCTGTTGTCTTTCATGCAAAGGGCAACACTGACCCACTCTTCCCCAGCTGCAAGAATGCATGGCTAGTAATGTACAACAAGGCATATTAGAACACCAACTTCTCTCACTTCAAAATTACTGTGGTGCATGCCCTGTCTTCCCCTTTTTCTAAGTAATGTCCCTAAAACTACCCCAACAAGCACCGAAAACCATCCCCAAGTACAAGTCAAACTTTACAAGTTAACAAAATTATTGTGGCGCTGTACAAACTCTACAAAATCTTGCAAATTCCAAAAGAGCAAGCAACAATCCACCAAGCACTCCCACACTCTCCTAAAATTCAGCCTCCCAAAGAAAATACAGACCACGCCCTTTGCATTTTTTTTCCTTGCTTAAAGACATTTTGCAAAGTATTGTGTGACTTTTCCTATGGAAAGCTATACAAAACGTCGTTGTAACCAAATAACTGCACAGACTTTCATAATTTATTACAGTATGTGTAACTTTAAATGTAACTTTTTTTGACAACTATTACATTCCTATACATTTATAATTCTTACAAACTTAAAATAAGATTATATGAAAAGTTACTTTAGAAAGATCTATTCTTCAGTATAAAATGTCTAATTAATTGTAATTTTACAGTAATCATATTATTTCATTGTACATGTAGTAATGAAGTCTATTGTTATGTTATGTTAGATGATGTTGTATTAAGTGTTAAAAAGTACAATTTAACATACTGAATTAAGGAGGTAAACTTTAAAAAACATTTTTTTTTTAAAGTTTACACATTCAAATATTTGATTTGTATAATAAGCAGGAATTGAGGTTGAGAATTCTAACGTTTAGATTGAATTCATTGCATTACAAAGCTATAATATCATTATATATTTTGTTGTGTAACAAGTGCATGGTGGATCAGACAACAAGGATATACTTATTTAATGTTATAAATTTGTGCACATAATTGCACATAATTGTTTTGCGCTCAGCACTTATTGGACATCAAATTAAAAAGGCCTCACAATGCATCAGTACAGTACTCAGTAGTCAGGTTGTTGAACAATGAGGTCTAGTAGTTAATAAGAAAACAAAATAATGTTGCTACTTTTTGGTCAATTATTAGATTTGTTAATATTTACTATTCAATAACAACATATTATGACAACTTTCATAAAGCCTGTTAATGCCCATTTTGTTCTTTAAAAAATTCTGTTTTAGGGAATAATTATGCAGGCAGCCAACAGAAATATGAAAATGGACATCTGTAATGGAAGACATGGGCCCAATTTATATATTGGCAAAGAGGTAACTCCATCGCACCGGTAACAAAGTTCACTCACCGCCAACCTAATGGTTACCAACCCGATTTGGGGGTACCATAGTATGACGACGAAGGAGACTACTATGTTTAGCTGTCTGCCCACCCATTTACTTTAGATGGGAGGGCATACGGCTGTGTTTCAATCCCCGACAATGCTAGGAAAAACACTTGCAGTAAGGGGCATTGAAAAGTGTTCAATGCCACATGGTGAGGGCGGCATTGTTTTAAAAAAACAAATACAATCCCAATTTGAGGTTTACTTTTGAAAATAAAAAAAAAATGGTATGTTTCATGTATGAATCTGTCATGTTGATGGAGCTGTCCATCAAACATATAATGCATTAACAGGAATAACCACAACAACAGTTTCTGTCAATGTTTAAAATATCTGCTGAACAGCGGACTTTTCAAAATTTGGTGGGCTGCACTTCGGTAAGGGCGAAGGAGTAAAGTACTGGCACAGAACAGGCCATCCGCCAAATATTAAATCAAGCCCATAAATGTGTAACACTTTATCTATTTCAATGAAGAACCCAGTTTGAATACACACTAGGGCCCAGATTGTCAAAACTGTCACACAACACACCCAGAGTTGCTGCGCTGCATTGTGTTGCAGGGCTCGAGCGTGAGAGTGCCACATCTGCTAAGATATGGCACTCACCCCTCTCTCCCTAGCTGTCACACAATTAGACTTGAAAGCGCCACACACATACCTTTGCGTCATAATGCAATGGTGTCTATGTGAGTCTAGCATAGGTTTTGTACTGTAATGATAGACTTCCAGTACAAAATACTATGCCTAGACTAAGTTGAAAACTTTTCCACTTTAGATGTGTGCTGTTCACTGCAGCACACATGGAAAGTGGGAAACGTTAGCAGAAATGAAAACAGTTTTTCTTTTTAATTCCTGCTTTCAAGTGGAATTATTTTTTGTTGCAAAACCCTGCTAGCAGGTAGGGTTTTGCATAAAAAATCATAGGTGGTTGCATGGGAATGCCAATGTATAACAAATGGCCAACCCCTTGACACAGAGTAATGCAAGTTCCTTTCAGGCAACTTTCCAGCGCAAAACAAATTTTGTGCTTGAAAGCAAATAAAAACAAACATTATGAGCAGGTTTGCATTACTTTTGTGATGCAAACCCAGAGTGAAATGTTTGTAAATGTTTTATACTTTCATAGAAATGGTAGAGCTCAAGGCATTTAGTGCACTTTCTTATGTATACTTGAAGCCATGTAAGGCAATTTCAGCGAACTGCAAAAATATGAAGGATATATAAATGAATAGCAACAACAATCTTCAGTGAAGTCAAATATTTAATTTAATGATATTTTTTCCATAGTATACTGTTTTAGATTTGTATCTTGATCAAAATGCACATTATAACAAGTAAAAAATACTTTTTAACAGAAAATAAAACAAAATAATCGTTGCTACTATATAAACATACAAATTACATTATTCAGGAAGGAAGCTTAATGTAAGCAATGTTTTGAGAAAATAAACACAGTAACACCAATATAGGATTACTGATGGTGTCAGATACTACAGTTACTGAACAGAGAGTGACTAACCTGTGCTAACCAGACCAGCATGAGTGATGCACCATGCTTGCCCTTCTGCAGTCCCCTGACGCTCAACCAAGCGAGTTGTGCACAGCACTCATTCTGGATGGGAATGAGACAAAATAAGAAAATAGCCAACCGCTGACTGCATGACAGCTTCTTTGTATCACCCTTCAGGCTCGTCTGTCATCTGCCTCTCAGTGTGTAAGTGCCTGTACAACAACAAGAACAAATATACCTTTACAGCTTTTGATTTAAAGTTTCAATCAATTAAATTGCCTTTCTCAATTCAACTCAATATACCTGCTAATTCGCATGGAAAATCCTTTAAACATTCATTCTTTCTCTTCAAGTTATTTCTTCACTAGAAATAAACTAATCTCTGGATTTGACACATGCTGCGTGGTTTCCTTAATGTCCTTCTCTGATTAGTGCAGATTGAGTGATTCACACTAAAATAAGTACCTTGTAAATAATCAAGTATCTTGCATTTTTGTCCTCCAGGTTCTTTTACTGATACTCAATCATTTTTCTTGTGTCTGAAATTCCTGACTTGCACGTGTGCATGAAGGAGCTAAACATTAAATGTACTTAGCTTTTTCTTGTCTCTTTTATCTCTTGCAGATAGTTGAGAACTCTCTCCAGGAAGCACAAAGTTCACAGAGGTTGGTTACCTGGATGTGCAGGTAAGCTGGGTCGACAGGAGAAACACGGGTGATGTCTTCATTGGAACTCTGAATGCAAAGCAAAGGGTCTGGTCAAAGGGAGTGGTATTTATACCCTCCGGAAATCAAAGATGGCTGCCACCATCACCTGGCTGTTTTCATAACGTTCTGGCTTGTTCCAGAACATTCTGGTTTGTTCCAGATAGATTGCCATGTGCTGTCAATGTCTATTACCTGGCTTTTTCCAGAAACTTCTGGTTTATTCAAGATATATTGCAATGTGCTTTCAAAGTATATTTATAAAAACGATTAGTTGACAACCTTGTTTCCTTTTACTAACAGTTTGAAATTATGTTTGTTATAGTTCTATTACATTTTAACACTTGTGTCTCCCCCATGCCTTTAAAGCTTTGGGAACCATTTTTTTTGCATCTCCATGAAAGTACTCAAAAAGACCAACCCCCAGGGATTTCCTGTGAAACACCTGACTTTGTGTAAACTGGGTGGCCATGACAGACCATATGCAAAAAGATGGCATGATGATGAGTTCAGGACTAAGGAAAACACAGTACAAGAATGTCTCACCGCTGTGTATTTCACAACAAGGCACCGCACATTCCTATATCTTCACCCTCTGATGAATCCTCTCGCTTAGTTTTCTATGATCAGACAGTGTTTTGGCACTGCACATTGAGGAAGCACCAGAGGAAGAATTTATAGGCCTTATGCTGCCTAAGACATCAGTGAGTATAGTGAAGCCTAAATTCAAATCTCTGGCACGGTTATGCTAAGGTGTTAAAACTGCAACAGTGTTTTGATAACTTATACAAAGGTGACCATCTTAAACTACAGTCCTAGTTGGAATTTATTAATGGAGCAATTGATATTCTTTAGATGCTTTTCTGTTTAAGCAAATTTTAATGTTACATCTGGCTTTTGTTTCTGTTCCATGGTAACTTCAGCTATGTTAGCTAGCTAGTTGTAAATTCCTTGGTGGCAAGGTAAAAATATGTGTCTTGCACATTCTGAGCCCAGTTCTCATTTGGGCTCAGACACCCTCAATTTTCTTCCAGCGCATTGTGCACCTAATATATATTAATATAGGATAAAAGCAGCACTAATGTTACAGAATCTCATGCTGTCATTAGCAATCTTTATCCACTAGCAAAAGTGGCATTGTTGATACATGACCAGTCCCAGACATCCACCCATGTGAGTCCAGAATAATAATACAAACATTCTTCAACATGATTTGCATTTCAATTCCTTTGACAGTGAACAGGCAGTGAATTATTTATTACCAAGGTGTCCTAAATAAAATAACATCATTCAGCAGGCAATTTGTTATGTCTGAAAAGTGTTGTTTATTTTCTAAAAGGAGCATAATGTAAAACATGCTGAATAAATGTGTTTAGTCTTAGGATATCGCTCCACATATTGAAGCAAGGTTTTACATGGCGACATATACAATATACATTAATATGTATTGAAACACATGGGAAAATATACATTTCCACATTAATTGTATCGCAAACTTACCCTAGCTATCCTAAAGATTGGCAGTAAGTGCGAGCAACCATCTCCAGTCTTATTAGCGCAGCCACCTGTTCCTCCATTGATGTGGAGTCCTCATATGTCTTCACCTCCACTAGTTTACATTGCAGACTTCATATTCCTTGACAGTTTTTCCTTGGTCATGTGCATGTAATCGTGCCTCCTTTTTTGAATTCAACAAAAATTCTGTGTGTTGGTGCTGTTCCAATGATTTTATCAACTATACCTCCCATAAAGCTTCCTTGTTGGATAATGGTAATGTGGTGATGACAAACAGATACTTCTCTTGTTTGGTCACCTCAGAAATGAGCATTTCTTCTCCTCCTGTGTAAAGTGCACCTTTCTTTTTCTGCTTCACACCTGGACAACCCTCCTATTTGATGGCAACCCTCAAGGATGGTAGTACTTCCTGATTAGCTATGTTGAAAAAGCAGATATGTTGAGGGGGAATTATGTCATTTTTTAGACTGAAAAGCAATACAAAGATGTCTTGCATGAAGCAACATTGACTTGTGGCATGCAAGTAGGAACTGTGTCATGCTAGGGTGAGTTGTGTGACAGTGCGTTGTGCTATGACAGAGTTTTGCATCATAGTGAACCACATGGTAAATATGGCACTGCTCATGTTGAAAAAAGTTGCGTAACATAGTGCAACTTTTTCTGACACAACGCAGTGCTGCACTACTTTTTGTAAATCTTGGCCCAGGTGCCTTCAAAGTATGATATTTACAGCTCGATTCTGAAGAGCAGGATTAAAAGAGAGCGCATAATTTGTGGTGGGATATTGGCGTGTATCTTGAGACGGCATGCCAATTCCTTCTCGGCATTTCTTGAATTCAAGACTGGAAAAATCTTGGCAGTATTTCTCTCCAGATATAGTTTATTTTTCAGGCAGACAAGGTGCCTTGTATGTTGTTAATTTGTTTTAGGTGATGCATCAGGCCTGGAAGATTGTGCAGTCCAGCAGGGGTAGTCAGTGCATTTCCCTTAGTTTGGGAGTCATGTGGTCATGTTTCTTTAACCTTTCAATGATCCAAGTAGAGGCATTCAAGAAATGATCCAGTGGAGCCAGAAAAGAGTTTGGATGCCGGTTAGTGTGCCACCATTCCGATGTTAAAGAATCACAACATTAGCAGTGGTCTTAAGTATGAACTGGATCCTTTGTGAGAGATATGTAAATTCTGTACATGTTAACATTTTGAAGGAGATCCACTTTGGAATGTTCTGTCTAGGGGTAGAGGAGTGATTAATTACTGCTGTTGATCTGATGCATAATCTTGTTTCTTTTTTCAGGAAGAATCTATTGAAAGTGTTCGACTTCTAGGCTGTATGCGGCATTAATGCATCTGGGATCAGGCTGATCCAATACTTGAAAGCTTGTAAGAGTGCTCTGCCCCAGTTATAGGCAATGGTAGTGGTGGCCTTGAAGTAGGAAGTAGCCAATGTTGGTGGCACACTGAAGAGTGAAGATCTCGGAGAACTTATGGAGTAAAGCAGTGGGCTCACCATTGTTAAGTGAGCAGTTAATTTGTGATGCACTGTTACACTCTAGGAATAAGGGAATTTAGAATGTTTATTGAGATGCTAGTAAGCTAAGACTGTGTGCTGAAGTGTGAATCTAGCTTGAGCGTAGTAAAGGTGCATGTGCTAGGATGTACTGTGAGGGGTACATGAATGAGCGTGGAGTAATGTGCCAGCTGAGTGCAAGGACTGTTTTGGGGTTGCTTTGTTTAGTGAGTATGATGTACTGTAAACAGTGCATAAATGCGCCTGAAGTAAAGTGCCAGCTGAGTGCAAGGACTGTTTTGAGGTTGCTTTGTTTAGTGAGCATGATGTACTGTAAACAGTGCATAAATGAGCCTGAAGTAAAGTGCCAGCTAAGTGCAAGGACTGTTTTGAGGTTGTTTTGTTTAGTGAGCATGATTTTTTTTGTTGTTGATTTTTTTTAAATTGATTTTCAACCAACAATCACATATCCAGCATCAATAACACAACATTGTTTCCGATACATTATAATTCTCTCTGCTTCCCCCAATACCCTCCGCCCTCCTCCCTCTTCCCCTACCACCAGTGCGCCTACGGGATTCTTACTTTACGACCAATTACATGCTGCTAAAGTTAGTACAGGAATGCCATTAAACATTGTCCATATAGTACTAGGGGCATTGAGGCCAGAAAAATTAACTTCACTGCCACTTGCCTGTGGTTGCTCAAACAACTTACACAGATGCGGTAGCTAGGGTCCCCCGTCCCTCTTCAATTGAACCCTCCTCCGATTCTGTGTCTGGAGCCTGGAGCGCTGCAACTAGGGCCTCCCACGCCCTCACTGCATCTTGTGCTTTTTCATTATTTGTGTGTAAGGCTTGCTGCAATCTAAGTATGCCCTCACTCCACGCCCATTTAAGTAATTCCGCCCGCCATCTCCCCACCCTAGGTCCCTTTTGACATTTCCAATGCATAGTGAGCTCCCGCTTGGCTAATACAAGGCCCAAGTCGAGAAATTTGCTGGTCACTTTCGTTTTAGCAGTGTGCAGGAACCAATGCAATAGACAAGTACCCAGCTCGAAGTCTAATATCCGGTCAGTGATGTTGCTTAAGAGATCCAACACTTCCTCCCAATATGTTCCCAAGCGCGTACATCCCCACATCATATGCAGGAAGTCCGCTCCCTCTAGATCACACCGCGGACACTGAGCAGCCGCTGCGGCGAAATATTGGTTAAGCTTTGCAGGTGCTAGATATGCTCTATGCAGAACATAGAAATGTATCAATTGAAACATAGCATTTCTCGTACTCTTCCAGGCCTTCCTAACCAACTGAGCCCACATCTTTTCAGGGAGTTCCCTGCCAAGATCCATTTCCCACTTCCCTTGCACTGCTCGCAACGGTTCTAAATTCTCCGTCAACATTCGCCAGTATAAGCACGTTATGGCCTTAAATGTCCCCGCAGCCATTACTACGTACTGGCATGCCATTGAGGTTCGTGGTTCCGACAATCCCGTCCTCCAATAGCATTAGATTGCGGCAATAAGCGCTGAGTGCAGCAAATAATCTCCTTGCGGGAGGTCATATCTATGCTGCAGGGCCTGGAAAGACAACAGGGTCTCGTTTTCGTATAGGTCCCCTAACACTTGTATTCCCAGATCCTCCCAATTTGCCAGTGCTATCCAGTCCCCTCCATGTGGGAAGGCCGTACACATACCCAGCGGTATCTCCGGGGCATATGGGCGAGTGAATCCAGCCCAACATTGGCTCCGATTCCATCACATCCTCATCGTCCGTTCCTCAGCCATGAGCGGTTCGAGTCGCATCTTCTGCTGTAGCACTATGAAGGATAAGATATAACGTGGGACCCAGCGACCGTCTGGGCCATCCGGGCCCCGAAACTCCCTCGCCATGGCCTGCGTGAGCCACTGTAGCTGGGCTGCCAAATAGTACCACTCAAAATCCGGTACTGCCATACCCCCATCCGCTCTCGGTCGTATCATTGTAGTCATTGCCACCCGTCTCCTGCCTGTCCCCCAAAGAAACCCACTAGCCATAGAGCGGAGCTGCCGAAAGATGGAGCCCGGGACCCAAAGCGGCAATGTCCGAAAGTAATATAATAATCGCAGTAGCGCTACCATCTTCAGAAGTGCCACCCGCCCTGCTACCGATAATGGCATTGTACTCCAGAACGCCATATTGCCCCTAAGGCCACGTATGGCCCAGCCCAGGTTACCTTCCAAGAGATCCTCGGGGTGTGATAAATATTAGTGCCTAAATAAGGCAGACAATGGGGCTCCCAGCGAACACCCATCAGCTGGGGAGGGTTCCTCGCAGTCGGCACCACCGGAAATAAGCAAGTCTTTGCCCAGTTCACCCTCAACCCTGAATATTGTCCAAACACATGGAGCAAGTGCCTCGCGCCGTCTAAATCCACCGATGTGTTCGCAAGAAACATTAATAAATCATCCGCATAAAGGGAGATAAATTGTAGGTCTCCTCTAAGAGATATACCAGTGTAATGTCTCTCTAGCCGGGCATGGGAGGCCAAAGGTTCAATGGCCAGGGCAAATAACAATGTAGAGAGCGGGCATCCTTGTCGCGTGCCCCGCCCAATCTGACAAGCCGAAGAGATCGTGGCACCCGTCCGCACCCGCGCCGATCTATATAGAAGCTCCGTCCACCCTACAAAAGATTCTCCAAGTCCAAACGCATGAAGGACTCGGTGCAAATATGTCCATTCTAAGCTGTCAAACGCCTTCTCAATATCTACTGAGAGAACTGCCGCATCAGGTGTACCGGTATGGTCCTCTCCTAAAATCCGTAAGAGTCATCGCACATTGATCGCAGTAGTTCTCTTCGGCATGAAGCCCGCCTGGTCACTATGGACCAGATGAGTCATATAGGGAAGAAGCCGGGTGGCAAAATCCTACTTAAAATCTTGTAGTCTGTTGTCAACATTGACAACGGGCGATATGCCAATCTAGACAGTGAGTCACTCCCCGGTTTCAGCAGCGGGATAATGATAGCCTCTCGGGTAGAAGCCGGCAATCTTCCTAATTCCTTGGCATCTCGGTATACCGCCCGAAGCTTGTGGGCCAGGGTATCAACATATGCAGAGTAAAATTCTATCGGCAATCCATCTGCTTCCGGGTTTTTTTTGCGCACCATATGTTTTATCGCACTCCGTATTTCTCCTTCTATGATCTCCCCTGGTCCTCTTCGAGGCGTGGCAGTCGTACTTGAGCAAGAAACTCAGTCAACCCATTGTTTGTGCCCTGTAGCTTACTTTCATAGAGTTCCGCATAGTATGCCAGAAACATCTCATTAATCCCTCGCTGGGTATATTCTTGCACCCCTGTCGAGGTGGTTAAAGCCAGGATGGGTGTGCCCATCGGAACTCGACTCGCCAGCCACGACCAGAGAGAGCCCACCTTATCTCTCTCCACATGCGCCCACACTAGATACTCCTTATGATCAAAACAGTGTAGCCGCTCCACTTGCGTCGCCACCTCCTCTCTTGCAGCTACAACCTCATCCCGCATTCCCGGATTCCCCGGGTGGGCCTTCTCCGCCTGACGCAACCGCTGTTCCTCCCTTTCTATATCCTGCAAAAGCGTTTTCCGCATTCCTGTCATTTTAGCGATACATAAGCCCCTTGTCACCACTTTAAATGCATCCCATTCTAGACCCAGGTTCGTTGCCGTCCCCTCGTTCTCGTGGAAATAGTGTTCTATCCCCTCCCGGACCTCAGCACGAAACACCGAGTCCTCCAGGGCTTCCGGGCATAAACGCCAATTGGGGATAGCAGGCCATTCTCGGGACCACCTCAATGCCAGGAGCAGTGGGTTATGGTCTGATATTGTCCTTGCCAGATACTCACTACAGCGCACCAATGCATGAACATCCGGGGAGCACAACACCGCATCCAGCCGCACATGTAGATCATGCAGGGAAGAATAATAAGAGTAATCTCGCTCTCCTATATGCTGCGCACGCCATGTGTCTATCAAACCCCACTCGGCCTGCCAATCCTTTCTAAGTTTCGAAAGCTTGTGGACAGGCGCCTGGGGCAGTGGTGGGTGTGACCTATCCAGCTCAGTATCCGTGACAGAGTTAAAATCACCCCCCAATAACACTGAAACTGTCAGGAAGGACGCCAGTTTCCCTGTTAGTTTAGCAAAATAGGATTTCTGTTCCACATTAGGGGCATACACACTGCACAACGTCACATCCCTCCCATCCAATCTGCCCATGACAGCTACATACCTCCCCTCGGGATCGACTCGGTGCTGGGTCAGTTGAAAAGGAACCTCCGCTCTCACCCAAATCAGGGCACCCCTGGCAAAAGCAGAATACGTTGTATAAAAAAGCTGCCCTCTCCAACGGCGCTGTAATGCCTGGCCTTCACCTCGGTCCATATGGGTTTCTTGGAGAAAAGCTATCTGCACCCATCTACGCACCAAATAAGCATGAACCCTGTGGTGTCTCATCATCGTATGCAATCCCAGTACATTCCAAGTAATACATTTCAACTCAGGTAATGGTCCCACTATGCAACCTGTTCTCATATCGCAGCTGCACTCTCTGTACTGGTGTACCAGTGGTATTAACTACCCCAGAAAAAAACACAACAACACTCCAAAACCCTCCAACACCCCTCCCCAGAACAGGCTCTAAACAGCTAGTACCCATCCAAACAATCCACTTATAGTCCCTCTGGTAGCCACCAGATAGTCGCTCTAAAAGCGAAACTAAGGGGGGAAGCCCAACGCCAAGAAGATCTGGTCTGCTGCTTCACCGCACCTCGGCGCCAAACCCCACTATAAAGGAACCTCCAACCCCCCAGGGAGGGCCCCTCTGGAAAGCGGGTACCCACACATCCCGAGCGATCCTCCATCAAGCCTAGTAAATCAGTTAGTGTCGCCCCGTAGCTCCCCCCGAGGACAACACCACCAGGATCAACCAACCCCTCTTACTAGCTATGGCATAAGATCAGGCATCTACAATCTCATCCGCCGTCCCCGGAGTAATGTGCAGCATAACAACACTCCCCGCATCTGTTCCATCAGAATCGGTCCCTGCCGAACCCTTTTCAGAATCCGCTGGCCTGGGAGATCTCTGTCACAGCCTGCAGCACCGCCGACCTTTCTCTCTCCGAGTAGTGGTGGGTTTCTGTGCCTCATGGCGTCTTCTCCTGGAGCGCCGCACATGGCACGGTTGTGGAGCCTCTGCCGTCCGTCCCTCAGTGCATCCCGCTGCATTCGCTCCCGCACGGTAGGATTCCAACCAACTCCAGGCCTCGTCAGGGTCATTATGAAAGATCGGTTTGCCATCCAATGATATCCGCAGCCGTGCCGGGAACATCAGGGAGTATTGAATGCCTTTGTCCCGGAGGGCCTTCTTGACCACCAGGAGCGAGGCGCGCTGGCGCTGTACCTCAAAAGTGTAATCCAGGAATAGCAATACATTGCTATTGTCCACTTTATATGGGCCAGCCGTGCTTGCTTTATGCAACAGGAGGTCTCTATCCTTATAGTGGAGCAGTCGGGCCACTGCAGGCCTAGGTGGTCTCCCAGGGGCCAGCGGGTGGGCAGGCACCCTGTGGGCTCGCTCCAGAGTGTAGAACGGCGGCAAGCCCTCCGGGGCAACCTCAGTGCACAACCACTGTTCCAGAGAGTCATACTGTCTCCTTCGACTCCTTCCGGTCGGCCCACCACCCGTACGTTGTTCCGCCTATTACGTCCTTCGGTGTCTTCGGCCCTCTCCTCCAACGCTCGGAGCCTGCGAGTGACATCACTCATCTGAACATCCAATGCTTTCTGCGATGGTTCTAAGACCTCCAACGTAGTCTCAGCTTGCTTCACCCGGTCTACGAGCTTTACATGATCAGCCCGCAGGAGCCCCAGTCCCAACGACACCTGAACAATGTCCTGTTGAAGCGCCTCTTTCCTGTCCATGATCGCTCAGAGGATCTGACCCACTTGCTTCTGCATCAGCCCCTCAGGATGCGAATCCGCCTCGACTTGCGTTCTCCATTCCACAGAGTCGTTGTCCGGCTCTGGGTGCGCCCCTCCTTGCCAACCACGCGGTTTCCCCATGGCTGCGAGTCGATCAAGACCCCAGTCCTAGTTATCTCTTTCCGCACCTCCGTGCGTCAACAACGCTGATCTGTGCAGCTGTCCAAACCGCAGTCTTTAGCCCCCGTTGGTCAACGCACTGCTGGAGGTGCCGTCTATACTCTCAGTGCCCTCGGGGGCCCCCACGAAGAAGATTGCTTTCCAGTGAGTCATGCAGCTCTCAGGCTCAAATGCTCCAGTCCCAACAGCGTCCCTATAGCTTGGGTCGCAGTGCTCAAGCCACAGATGATCCAATGGAGCACTCCATGCTACTTATCTGTGAAAACCAGCGGGCATGCAACCAGTTCCATCACACAGTCAGTCATCACTCATGGCGAGCCCAATTCCAGAGCACAGCAATGGCCCCACTCTGCTCCACAGGGCGCTCAGGCATCTATGTCTTCAGGACTATGGCCTCCACAGCAACCACCGGGCACCAACGCTGCCCCCGGCACCCACCACCAGCGCAAAGAGATAACCTCAGAGTTCAAAGCGGCCTCGCCACCACACAGTCTCTCAGATGGGTCACTTGGCTTCGCTCCACTGTAGATCAACAGTCACACCCCCCATTGGTCCAATCAGCTCCCCGCAGTCCCACAGCCAGGGATTCCGAGTGCTTCGCAGGGACTCCCCCTCTCCTCCTGGATGTAGCTCAATGTAGAGCCACTCTACGGGCAGCTCCAATGCACCATTTTGCGGCACCTCCAGCCCCCCGGTGTCAATTAAGGGCCGAGCTTCCCCCCCTCCCCCCGGTGGCATTACAGTACCTCAGCGTCCCAATGGTATGTAGCAGCTTCCATTGACATACCCCTCAGTCGGGCCTCTCTGCAGGTGTTCAGTGATCGCCACTCGCGGCGGGGGGAGCGCGCCTCTCTCTATGACTCCTATGTGGGAGCGGTTAGCAGTCTCGATCTCCGGGCTGATGGGGTGACGACAGCCAACAGGAGGTGCAGGATCCCTGCTCTTTTTCCAGGTTCACCAAAACTTCGTGAAGGTTCCGATTCAACTTGCTCATTTCTTTATGTCTTCGAAGATCTTTTGACTTTTTAGTAACTCTTGCTCTGCCTCATTTCGGAGCAGATTAAGGCACTTCCGCCACTGGTGGGATCAGCCTCAGTGACCCGGCTGGGCCACTTCGCAGAAAAGAGCAATCACTAACGTTATCGCCACAGACAGGATTTACAGATTGCATGTCAGAGGAGGTGCGCTCTTTAGGCTGCAATCACACCCGGGGCGGTGTCCGATGGCAGCACTTCGCAGCACTGCTACCGGCGCTGGGGCGTCTCCCTCGATCCAGCATCAGGACCATACAGCCGTCTCCAAATCGCCACTGCCACAGCTCCTCTCGGCGCTGCAGCCGGGTGCCTCCCGGAGCGTCCACGCACTACTTCCGTGCAATCCGCCACACTTTTCGGTAAATGAGGTGGGAACACACAGGAGCTCACCGCAGGAGTCCAGTCTACAGCGTTCCCAGGACGCCCCTCCCAGATCGGCTCAGGACGCTGGCCGCCATTTTGTCATTGCTTCAAGCGAAGCTCCTCCGTCTCGGAGTGCGCACACAGTGTCCGGGGACAGCGGAACCCTCGATTTTGCTCGGCGGAGACTCCCACCTCCAGGGGGGCTCCCTCCCCAGGTCACCGGTGCAACAAACCATCGCTTAATATAGGATAACCAGCAGGGTCGGCGTGGAGCTCTCAGCTCACGCGACCATCCTCATCGGCATCCAAGCCACGCCCCTTTGTTTAGTGAGCATGATGTACTGTAAACAGTGCATAAATGAGCCTGAAGTAAAGTGCCAGCTGAGTGCAAGGACTGTTTTGAGGTTGCTGCATTTAGTGAGCATGATGTACTGTAAACAGTGCAAAAATGAGCCTGAAGTAAAGTGCCAGATGAGTGCAAGGCTGTTTTGAGGTTACTGCGTTTAGTCAGTATGATGTACTTAAACAGTGCATAAATGTGCCAGAAGTAAAGTGTCAGCCGAGTGCATGGACTGTTTTGAGGTTGCTGCGTTTAGTGATGCAAGAGTGCATTATATGCAGGGGTGGTGCACAGGGGTGCCAGTAAGGGATGGAGATTACGTAGTGCGAGTAAGGAGATAGGAGCATGATGGCTGCTTGCTTCAGGAAGGAGACCTGAACCTGTACATTGAGATGGTCTAACAAGGCTATACAGGAATCACCACAGGTGTTGCCTTTTGGGGGAGGGAACACCAGAGCGTCGGAAGAAAACGGTGAAGTGGACCACTAAATGTTAAACACGTGGCTTGCACTAACCAATCACAGCTGAAAGGTGGTTCTTCAGCTTCTGCATTAGTAAAGTGGGGATCATGTTCCTTGACCCTAGCAGGTGATTGCAATCAAGTGGCCATAAACACACAAACCATAAATCACTGATTAAAGCAGTGTTTACAATCATCTATCCAATCTGTTGTTTACACCCATCTCCCATGACAGACATAATGTGGTAGAGATGAATCAAGGTATCAATGCTGTTACTCAATGCTGCTATTGTTCATCATCACTTGACCTAAGCCTAGTTTAGTTTTACAGAACACATACTTTGAGTACCTTGATCTTTCATTATGACTTGCTACATCCCTCAAGGGCAGGGTCAAACAGGGACTTTGCTGGTGGGGGTTGAATTGAGGTTTGTATTAGGTTGTGAGAGAGAAAGAAAGTAGAATAGACACTATTATGCAGGGAAGTGTGTTCTACATCCGTAAATGCAGGCATCTTTGGACATGTGCAGGCACCATCCCCAAAGTTTACAGCTCACCAATGGGGTGACATGATTTGGGTTAATGACAATTCTGATCTACATCTCCACAGACTAAGGGCCCCATTAGGATGGTGGAAGGACCGCCACCGCAGGGCCGGCAGTGGCAGTCCTTCCGCTATCGAATGGATATTTCCCACCACCAGATTAGGATGGCAGTGGGAACAGGAATGCGTCTGCAGTGGACGCAAAGACCTTCTGTCGCCAGCAATCGTCCCGATTGCCTGGCGGACGGCCCAGGGAGCCCAAAATGGTGGCGGTGCCTAGCAGGCACCGTCCACCAGATTAGGATGGCAGTAATAGGCAGCCTGAAAGGCATACGGTCTTTTGCAACGGGGCCCATTGCGGGCCCCTGGGGGGTGGGGGGGTGGAGGGCTGCACTTGGGGGGTTCCGATGGTACCCCCCTGCATTGCCATGCCCAAGGTGGCAAGCACCGTGCGGTGCCTGCCACGTTGTACACGGCAATGCACGACATGCCTTTCTGGCATTGCGGCGGGTGCAGCCTACAGCACCGTCCGCCGCAATGTTAAAGATGCGAATGCGACCGCCAGGGTGGCGGTCGCATCCTAATAAGTGGTGCGAGGCCTGCTAGGGTGTCTGCCCGCCATCCTAATAGGGCCCTATGTTTGGCTGACAAAGCTCTCGGACATCATCTGAGAGCCATACATCCATAATGTAGGGAAATCAGCTGGGAACCACTGTTATGTTTGACTAATTCTTGTATTCTATGTATATTTTTTGTAACATAGTGCATGTGTTTACTTTTGTAGTGGTCCTTCTCCATTCCATGAGCGTGCTCCTCTTAATGTTATGCATTCCCTTGGCTCTTGGAACCTTGAGAGGAGTTGTTTTTGTGGAAGGACCAAGGCAGGATGCTACCATCACTGTCCGTGTATTTGGTGTTTCAACTTGGAATAAATTCCTTATTTCTACTTCACCTGGATCCTGACATTACAATTTTGGTGACAAGCTGTTCTACCACCAGGGGCCCATGCAGGAAACAATTTTTTTATTATTTGCTGGATTTTACTGGCACTGGAGTTTCACACCGGTTGTGGAGGCATTTACTAGTGGATATTGGATTTCGGTGCGTTGCTTTGTTTATCTTGTTTCCGGGAAGTGCTTACCACTACGCTGCCGATACCTTCATTGACAGTTGTTCGCCGTTAGCCGGCAATTTCCAAACCGGCATCTTTTGGGGAATCAGCATGCGGCCAGGGGTTTGACGCTTCTGCATTGTCTGCAAGTTCCGATGACGTACATCATTTACGTAACTTTGTGCTGTGTGGCGCACACCTCACGCGTAAGCAATGGCAGGTAGAGGTCACAGGCCATCGTCACGTTATGTCCGAGAGTGCCACTGTTTTAGATGGAGTCTTAAGATTTTGGACTGCAAGTTATCGCTATCATGTTAGCGGTCTAGTAGTGTGATTGCTATTCAAACCGTTTTCCCTGCCACTAATAGCAACGGACTTGGGGCACAATTCCTTCCAGTCAGTGGAGCAGGACAGGACATTTTTGCGAGAAAACAGCGATGCGTCACTTTGCACCATCCTTGCGACACCAATGATGCGTCATATTTTCAGTATGAAGCATCATGTGGCAAGGAGTTACAGATACGTCAGTATTTCTGACGTATCTTTAGGCGCAAAAATGATGCATTGCTGGAGTGTGTCACAAAAGTGACTCAACTCCAGCAATGGGTCATTATACATGGGCCAGTCCCATGTGAAATGTGCCTGCGCCAGTCTTACGCCTGCCATGAGGCAGGTGTGAGATATTAACGCATGTGCGTCCTAGAAGTAGTGCAGTGAAATCTCATAGATTTCACTGCGTCACTTCTTCGACCCTTTCTTGCGCCGAAATGCCCATCCTGCATACATTTTACCTGGCGCAGGTATAAAGTGGCGCAGGGGTTTACAAAATGACACATCTACCTAGATGCGTCACTTTGTAAATATGGTGCAACAAGGCTCATTTAGTACGCCGCTGGTGCGTCAGAAAAAGTGACGCACCGGCGGCGCAAAAGTGACGCAAGGGCTCATAAATAAGCCCCATTGTATTTTTGTAGTAAGTGAGCAGGAGCAGTAGTAGCAGATCTAGTTATTATTCTGCATCACCACTTAAGGGCAGTATTCTAGCCCCGATCTTGGGTGAAGCACTTACACTGTGCTATTGTAGTGTAGCCTCTTGTTCCGGTTTTTATAATGACAATGCAACAATTTCACATTAACTCTCACAGGCATTTGGGCCTGCATGAGAGAACCTATGTATGAAATGGGGTGAATGGAAATATTATTTTCTAAACTTTATGGAAACTTTGATGAGGAGAACAAAATGAACGCAATAAAAAGTGTTCTTGCATTCAGTGGGACAGCAAGGTATATGAGCAAAAATGTCAGGAGGTTGGGTATAAATGTTTTTGAAGAAGCTTTGAGAGATTTTGACAACCATTTCACCCCAACAGTCTGTATTGTGATTGTAAGATGTAAGTTTTTTCAGAGGAAGCAGGAGGTGGGTGAGACAACTGATTAGTATGTTGCTGCATTTGACCATTTACAACCACTACTTAAAGATCAGGTGGTCATGCATACACATGATCCAGCTATTCAGGAGAGATTGTGGATTAATGGGGCTGGTGATCTCAAAGATATTTTAGCTATAGTAAGAAAATCAGAGTTGTCCAGCCATAGTATAAGGCTCTGAAAGCAGAGTCAAAGGAACTTCAAGAGGAGGTAATAAGTAAGGTCAAGAGCAAAGTATTTAGGAGGCCTAAGAAAGTGGGAAAATAAGGTGCATGATCCTGATAAGAAAGGTCCCTTAGGTGTTATTGTTGTGACAGCAGATCACATTTGGCCTCTAGTATATTTTATCCTGCAGTGAACAAAAGTGTTCGACGTGAGGGGTAATTGGGTATTTTGCCAAAGTGTGCAAGAAGGGCTTCAAAGTAAAGTGTGTGCATGATGGGAGTTCTAGTGAGGATGAGAGCAATGTCAAGAAAGTTGTGCACTGTGACACAGAGAAGGATGCACAAGACGGTCAATTCAAAGATTTATTCATTGTGAATATTAATGAGAAACTGGGAGGTGACAAAAAGAAACTGTTGCACTTAGTGACTATTGGGGGAGTAAGGGTAGAAATACACGCTGATTCAGACATGCATGCTGATTTACACAATTGTAAATGAAGACATGTGGAACACAACGTTTGCACAGAAATTGGGAGCTAGGTGTTTGGAACCTGATACACATCCGAAAGGCTTTTCAGGGAAAAAGATATATATGGTAAGATACCGAACCTTGGTGTTCTGGTTCAAGAATAGAGAATCCGTAGGAAAATTGTATCTTGCTAGAAAGGGTCCCTCAATGTTAGGATGGAGGGATTAGGACGACTTGCACATACTCTGTATCCAAATAACCCTGAGCTGGTTATGATAGCGGGCTGCTGAGGAGGCGGATACTGCGGGCTGCTGAGGAGGCGAATACTGCGCTGCTGAGGAGGTGGATACTGCGGGCTGCTGGCTGCTGACAGGATACTGCGGGCTGCTGAGAGGCGGGAGAGCTGCTCCGGTCCCGTCTTGGTTTTAGCCCCCGCTTTTGTTCTGCTCACTCGGCGGCGGTTTCGGCCATTGAAGCGGGAAGCGCTGGGGAGCTGTGCCATTTTCCTTGGGTTTGCTTTGCTTACAGAGCACGGCTCATGACGGCTCGTGACGGCTGTTTGGATCCACCGGTCTATCCTATGAGGCTTTGGCAGAAGGGAAACACAGTTTTGCAGAGGTCTGCAGAGGGCTTAAAAGGGTGAAGCGACTGCTTCATGGGCTGGCTGTTGGGGAAGGAGTGCTCCTCTGTTGGTGAAGGGCTGAACAAGGGTGGGAAAAAAAAGCGGACCACTTCTCTTCTCAGCGGACCATTGAGGCGCTCAGGGAGTCTGACAAGGCGCGAGGACGCGCAATGCTGTACAGTTAGTCTCCCCCGCCGCCGCTGCCTCATCTAATCTTGTGCGCGGCCGCTGAGCGGAGAGACTACATCTCCCAGGGCCCCTTGCAGCTGGACGCCGCTTCCACGTTAATTCCGCGCCAGGTGGCGCACTAAAGGACGTCGGAATCCCCCCGTCCGGGGCCGGAAGAGGCTGGACAGGGATCCACTACTGGCACTTTTATTTTATATAAGGACAGTAAGCGTTAAGTTAATATCGGACTGTAGCGCTGGCTGTTGGGGGCCAATATATTAATTGTTTGCAATGAGTAAAAGGAATGTGGGGGACAGGGTGGTGGGGACCCTTGATGCTTTTTTGATAAGAGCTGAATCGGTTTTAATTCATGAAATTGAGGCAACCGAGCATAGACTTTCACTTGAACCGATTTCTCTAAGGGGGGGGGGGGGGTCCTTACCTAATGCCCAGTTGCTAAATTTTCAGTCCAATTCTGACACTGCTCCTACAAATGAGCGGTCCCCATCGAGGCCACTAAGTTTGTCGCCTAATAGTCCTAACCTGATCTCTCCACAGTCTCAGAGTAGTGTTGGGAGCCCAGCTATGGTAACTACTAGAGGGAAGAAGGCCCTTGCTCGCACTGGCATGGAACCTCCAATTAAAAAAAGGAAGGGGCGTGGTTTAAACAAGCAAAAGGTATTGCCAGGTACTAGCAAATCAAGCGGGGCTTTTGTATCCGTAATCCAAGTAGTAATATGGTAGATACCACCACCACTGCTAACACTACCCCGTTGTTGAACCAATCCGACTTTAGCTCCCTATTAAGGGAACAATTAGTAGCCTTCATCGACCCTTTAATGGAAAGACTAGACTCCATCGATATTAGGCTTAAAAAGATTGAAGAAGCTTTTTTACGTTCCCCCCAAGAGATTCATGTACAGCTAAACCCCCAGGTAACAGGAGGGGTTGTCCCAATCAGAAGGGGGGAAATTCATAAGGAACAAGAGGGTACAATGGTGAATGCACAGATAATAGTGGACAAGGTGCAACCAGTAGGGAGGGCTACAGGCAAAACTCACTATGATGTTAGCAACGCTAAGCCTATGCCCCAGCAGCAGTCTGCTGGGGCTGAGGGAAAATGGAGGCAGGTGGAACTTAGCAATGATGGCGGGTCAGATAAGATCAGCTTCCTCCACCTCCCACCAGAAGCAACCCCATATTAGGTCATTTTAGCGAACGTCCCCCCTCTCACCCCGGGGGCACGCGAGCATTGGTCCACCCTTAGAAATAAGGCACTACACTATTTGAGTAAGAAAACTGGTATTGAGGAAGACTTATTTTATGAGTTCAAAATGGCTAGACGCATAAAGTGGGTCGGACATTCAACTAAATCCATGCCAGGCGATTGTGTAGTTCTAAGCTTCAGGTCACCTGCTTTGGTTCGTCACATTTTCGAGTTAGCTGGGCACTCACCTTTTACTGCAGATGCGATTAGACTGCTCCCTCTTGGCTTCTTTTATAAACAGCGGATGTATGACGTTACAACGCACACTTTTACAACGCATGCACTTACAACGCATTTTTTACAACGCATAATCCATTACAACGCATGACATTACAACGCATGACACTACAACGCATTTTTAAAAAATACCTTTACAACGCATTACCATTACAACGCATACTACCTTTACAACGCATACCATTACAACGCATAATATTAAATTACATTTAAGGTAAGTATTAGATAGTATAGGGGTAAAAATTACTATTCTAACTCCAGGGGGTGCAACAGTAGGGTAAGTGTTGGATAGTATTGGGGTAAAAATTACTATTCTAACTCCAGGGGGTGCAACAGTAGGGTAAGTGTTGGATAGTATAGGGGTAAAAATTACTATTCTAACTCCAGGGGGTGCAACAGTAGGGTAAGTGTTGGATAGTATAGGGGTAAAAATTACTATTCTAACTCCAGGGGGTGCATCAGTAGGGTAAGTGTTGGATAGTATAGGGGTAAAAATTACTATTCTAACTCCAGGGGGTGCATCAGTAGGGTAAGTGTTGGATAGTATAGGGGTAAAAATTACTATTCTAACTCCAGGGGGTGCAACAGTAGGGTAAGTGTTGGATAGTATAGGGGTAAAAATTACTATTCTAACTCCAGGGGGTGCAACAGTAGGGTAAGTGTTGGATAGTATAGGGGTAAAAATTACTATTCTAACTCCAGGGGGTGCATCAGTAGGGTAAGTGTTGGATAGTATAGGGGTAAAAATTACTATTCTAACTCCAGGGGGTGCATCAGTAGGGTAAGTGTTGGATAGTATAGGGGTAAAAATTACTATTCTAACTCCAGGGGGTGCATCAGTAGGGTAAGTGTTGGATAGTATAGGGGTAAAAATTACTATTCTAACTCCAGGGGGTGCATCAGTAGGGTAAGTGTTGGATAGTATAGGGGTAAAAATTACTATTCTAACTCCAGGGGGTGCAACAGTAGGGTAAGTGTTGGATAGTATAGTGTAATATTATGCGTTGTAATGGTATGCGTTGTAATGGTAGTATGCGTTGTAATGGAATGCGTTGTAAAGGTAGTTTTTAAAAATGCGTTGTAGTGTCATGCGTTGTAATGTCATGCGTTGTAATGGATTATGCGTTGTAAAAAATGCGTTGTAATGGTAGTGCGTTGTAAAAGTTGCGTTGTAAAGGTTGTTCCCCATAAACAGCACATAAGACATAGAAAAAGGGATTTTTGGGCACCATAGGATTCTGACATCTGGAATGACCATCCCATACAGATCAATAATCATTATGAGGTTTTATCCTCACTCGAAGATATTGACTGACTGGGAATGGATGAACGGCCGGGATTAGTTAGAGGGGTTGAGATAAGAAGTGATATAGACCCTCCGACAGTAGGGTGTCCTATGGGAACCAAGATGGAGAAGTATTTACCTACTGGACCCGCTATGTCACCAGACCCCCCAGTCCTGAATCCCTGTATAAATGCTGTTGAGGCAACTTCTAGGTTGGTGGCCCGGCAACGTTGAGAACTTCAAAGACTATTTCCTCTTGGAATATAGCAGGGCGTGAATCAAAAGTCTTGTCTGCTGATTGGATAACTTATATAGGAGAATCAGATATCTGGGCATTCCAGGAAACATGGTCTATTGATGGGGTCTTTCACGTCGGCTATTTGAATTTCTTCAAACCAGCAATAAGGGGTCATAGGGGTAGAGCAGTTGGTGGACTGACCTGTTGGGTGAGACAATCTGAGGGGATAAGGGTGGAGGAGGTCAGCATTGATAGCCCAGATATTCTGGCCATAAGGGTCAGATCAGTGAGCGGCCTTGATTTAACTTTGTATAATGTTTACGCTAGGGGTCAACCTGGTGGGAGGTGCTCCCAGGTCATAATGGCTTTAGAGAATCATTTGTCCCAATTGGCCCCCAATGATGATTTAATTATTGCAGGGGATTTCAATACCTGCTTTGAAAGACTAGATCCAGAAGATGGCAGGCTTAGTGAAGAGATTGATGCACTTTGGGGGATCCCGCAACTGGATCTCGAGCCTATTAGAAAATGGACTGAGGCCGCACTTCAAATGAAAGGGTTATGCCTGGAACGAGGCCTAAGGGTGGTTAACGGTAGGACTAAGTCCGATGCCAAGGGTGCGGTGACATTTGATAGTGGTAGATCCAAAAGCCGCATCGACTATATCCTTGTGAATGTGGAGAAATGGATACTAGTTTTAGACATGGAAGTGCAATGTCGCCCTGAAAGTGACCACACCCCTTGGTTCTTAAATTTGATGATAGGAGTTTTTGTGGTCCAGTATTGATGGAAGGCGACACTTGCCCCAATATAGTAACTATTGCGAACGATTTAAGAACGGTACGGTTGGCCAAGGTAGCAATGGATGGAAAGAACGTGGCATTCCAGCTGATTTATTCAAACAGGATTTTGATTTATGGATACCCTATATTACAAATGTAATTAATTCGATAGCTGGTGGAGCCCCAATTCCTGCATCATGGTTCGGAGTGGAAATCATCCCTATCTATAAGAAGGGTGATCGTTCCGCTCCGGCCAATTATAGGCCCATCAGCTTAATTGACGCTATTCAAAAGATAATAGCACGTGTAATATTGGGTAGGATCCAGGGCTGGATGTCTGAAAATGACATTTTATCTTCTTTACAGGCGGGGTTCCGTTGTCATATGGGAAATTTGGATTAGGCTTTTAGATTTGTCCCTATATATTGGAAGGAGGTCTTTTTGGGTAGGGGAATGCTCTTTGCTGCCTTTGTGGATCTAAAATCTGCCTTCCACCTCGTGCCAAGAGAAAAATTATGGGAGGTCCTATTGAAACTGGGGATGCCTAAAGAGTTAATCTCCCTCGTGGTTAGACTCCATGAATCAACGTATGCTCAGGTTCGTTGGGGGAAACTGGGCGAGGTTAAAAAGAAATTTGAGGTAGGAAAGGGTGTCCGGCAAGGGTGTGTGCTGGCACCAACCCTGTTTTCTCTATTTATTAATGGGGTAGTGCAGTATTTTGTTGACCAACCAACAGACGCACCGATGCTCGCCTGCCAAAAGGTGCCCCTGCTCATGTTCGCGTATGATACGCTGATACTATGCAAGACGAGACAGGGGTTGCAGTTAGCTCTGTCTCGTTTTGAGGAATTTTGCTGCGAACATGAGCTTGTGGTTAACGTAGGGAAGACTAAGTTTATGGTGCTCCATGGGTCCAAGCCCGTTAAAGCACGAGTCTTTATGGGTGGGAAACCTCTGGAGCAGACAAAAGTCTTCACCTATTTGGGTGTCACCTTTGGCGATAAGTTGAGCTGGGATCCCCAAGTTAAGATCCTCACACTGAAACACACTCAATTATCGGGAGCAATGACCAAGGAACACAGGCTATCATTAACTAAGCCAATAGCTCCAGTGGTCAAAATTTACACGACTAAAATTATTCCCGCTATTTTATATGGTGCTGAAATCTGGGGGTTTTGTAACCTGACCCAATTGTCCACAGCCCAGAATAAATTTATGAGATCGGTTGTGGACCTGCCCCAATCGTCCCTCCGTACTCCACTGCTGTTTGACTTAGGCTCTCATAGTATTGAGGATACTGCCCACTATAGGCCGTTGGTCTTTTGGAGGCGTCTCTGGATTACTCCAGAGCTCCATCTCTTTGCTAGGGCTTTGTCCGAAGTAAGGGGATTGGATCGCCTACATAGGATCCCATGGCTGATTGGCATAAAATCTCTCCTTATTGACATGGGGATGAGGGAACTTTGGGAGAGCCCTGAATCGGTGGAATTTCCTTCCAAAGCATTCTATCGAGCACCATATTGGGAGCTAATTAAAATAAGGAAGTTCTCCTCTGTCACTAGCCCCATTCTGTCTGGAGATTTTTTAGACCTAAAAGATGAACCCTGCCTGGAAAACTATTTGTTGAAAGTAGGCTCTTCACACGTTAGATAATGTTGATAGGATGTTTAATCAAGAATAAAGGTGGAAAGGCATCAACGGTCTCTGTTCACCACGACCTCCCACTCCAGTCTGAATCTCCCCCCACTAACATTCTATGACATCCACATATTCTACACCTAACATTCCAACTAGATTACAACACATCCCCTTTACTTGGAGAAAAATAATATACAATGAACATTACCCTAAAATGAAATGCAACACAAAAAGAAAAATGAGCAGTAAAAATAATAA
This sequence comes from Triturus cristatus, assembly GCF_964204655.1. NCBI lineage: Eukaryota > Metazoa > Chordata > Amphibia > Caudata > Salamandridae > Triturus > Triturus cristatus. The sequence goes on along the minus strand of NC_140591.1, from coordinate 135,962,760 downwards.
TACAATTTCACATCAATAATCATCTTCCAAACTTTAGCATGACTAGAGCATACCCCTCAAAGAGATTCTAATCAGTGTCACAATTATTGTAACACATAATCTTTAAATCTCCTTGGCATACATTTCTCTCTTGAAGGACGCACACCTAATGGCACAGCACCCCCACTCTCAAGAATCCCACTGTGAGATCCCACACCAACCTCACAATTACCTCCTTCCACATCATCACTGTAAGAGTTACCCCGATACTCCACCAACCTTGACATGCTCCACATAGCACCAGAATCTACTCTCACTACATTCTTTCTGATAGTCACAATAGTAAAGGGACCAATGAAGGAGGACTCTCCTTTCAAACTATGTCTAGGATTCTTTACTAACACTTTGTCCCCTACATTCCACTTCCTGCTCTTAACCCTCATCCTTGAATCATAATCAGCCTTATACCTATGCTGATACTCCAAAACTTTTCTTCGACAATCCTCCCTGCTCACCACAGGCCCAGTGGACACAGGCAACCAAAAAGGATTGAGTTTCGACGTAGCTTTTCTGCCCCTCAAAACCTCAAATGGCGAGACCTGAGTAACCGCATTGGGTGTGGTACGGTGTGCCCACCATGTGTCTCTCAAGACCCCACTGAACAAGACTCTCGAACTCATTGCCCGTTGAGCACAATCCTTCACCACTCTATTCATCCTCTCAGATAACCCATTAGCCTGTGGAGCATACAATGCCGTCTTTTGATGTACAATACCATAATCTTTGAGAAATTCAGCCATCTCATGAGACACGAATTGCACACCATTATCCGTGACAAGAAACTTTGGTACCCCCTCAGATAGAAAGACATCCTTTAGAAACTCAATAACTACTTTCGTGGTCACAGAACTCACACACTTGGTGACCACCCATTTAGAGGTATAATCTACTACCAGGATAACAAAACGTTCATAAAACGGCAGCAGCTCAAAAGGGCCCACAATATCCAACCCTAATTTTGACCAAACCGCATCAGGAACCACGAAAGGGGACAACGGAATCTTACTAATGACATGTGACTTATCACTAATGGCACAGGACACACAATCTCTTACCACCTCCTCAACCATACGATCCATACCTGGCCACCAATACCTTTCTCGCACTCTGGCCTTCGTAAGACTCCGCCCCAAATGACCTTCATGGCCTGTGTTAACAATTCTTTCCCTTAACTCTACTGGAGGAATCACCCTCTCACCTCTCATGAGATTACCTCCTGTAAAAGACAAGTCATCTCTTACCAGCCAGTAAGCTTTCATTTCAGGATCCAAGGTTTTACAGTCAGGCCAACCATGAGTCACCCAGTCTTTCAGTGACCCCAAAGTTTTATCCTTGTTGACTCCCTCAATCCATGATTCCAAGGATAAGGATGGTTCAGCCACCCAACATACAACGTCACTTTCACCACCTCCACTCACCGTGTTAACCGGCAACCTGGAAAGACAATCTGCAGTCTTATTACTGGAACCAGGTATATATTGCACCACAAAGTTGTACTCCTGCAACCCTTCACCCCATCGTTTTATCCTGGGAGTAATATGTTCGCTATGTCTGCAAGAAAAAATTTGCACCAGTGGGCGATGATCCGTCCGAACCAAAAACGGTATACCCCACAAATAAAACTTGAAATGCTGAACAGCCCAGAACACACTTAAAGCTTCTCTCTCTATGCACGAATAGTTGACTTCAGCATCCCTAAGCGCTCTTGAAGCAAAAGCCACCGTTCTCTGCTCACCATTCACCACTTGGGACAGAACAGCCCCCAATCCCTTAAGACTGGCATCCGTAGTCAGAATCGTTTTGTTATTAACATCAAAATGTCCGAGAGTGGGCATCCTCCCAATCTCCCCTTTGATAACTTCGAAAGCTTCCTGACACTCCTCAGACCATGCAAAAATCGACCCCTTTTTAAGCGGAGCCCTGATAGGTTCCGTTACACTCGCAAACCCTCTGATAAATTTGAAGTAAAATTCAGCAAGGCCCATAAACGATCTTACCTGCTCTTTATCTTTTGGCACAGGAGCTCCAACCACACTCTGTGCAAGTTCAAGCTTGGGCTGAATTCCTTCACCCGATATTATATGACCTAGATATGTAACAGTCTGAACACCAATACGACACTTTTCCTTCTTCACAGTCAAGCCCTTCTCCTTGAGTCTCTCCAAAACCTCCATCAAGGTTCTATCATGTCCTTCTTTATCTTTACCATAAATCAATATGTCGTCTTGAAAAAATAATATATCCTTCACCTCACCCAACATTTTCTTCATTATTCTTTGAAAGCACGCCGCAGCAGAAGCCAACCCAAACGGCATCCTTAAGAACCGATAAGCTCCAAGTGGTGTCACAAACGAGGTAAGATGCCTCGAGTCTTTATGCAAAGGAATTTGGTGATATGCAGATGATAGATCTAACACACTAAAAATGCACTCACCCTTGAGCATACTCAACGACTCAGAAATATTTGGCAAGGGTTGCCTGTCCACCCAGATCCACTCATTCAGGCCCCTCAAATCAACACACATCCTGACCCCAGCACCACCATCCTTCGAGGCCAAAACAATGGGCGCCAACCAGTCTGAGGCTTCTATCTCCTCAATAACACCCAGATTCAACAATTTGTCGAGTTCAGTCTTGAGAGGTCCCATCATCATGTTGGGTACCCTCCTTACTTTGTGAACACAAGGCGTGGCCCTGTCCTTGAGAATGATCTGGTGTTCAAACCCCTTGAGACATCCTAACTCATCTGTAAAGACCTCAGGAAACCTCCTAAAACATTCATTACCTTGTTAATTCCCAATCACACACTTATTTCTATCTTCAACCAACATGACCTGGTCCCTGGGATCTTGGGCATTGGGATTGAGCATAATCCCCAAATCCCTCTGATGTCTCCATCCCAACAAGTTATCACCCCGTTCAGCCACATACACCTTGCCTACTGTATCACGTTCCTTGAATTTGATACAAGCCTCAACATATCCTAAAACATTGATTCTAGTATCTCCATAGCTAACCAGATTGATGTCTGGGGGAAAAAGCGTGACACTGTCCAAGTCTACCACTTCATCCCATTGTTTGTTCCCAATCATCGTGAAAGGAGATCCCGAATCAGCAAGTACTAAGAACTCATAACTATCCACCGAGATCTTGCACTCAGGCATAGATAGTTTTCCGGCATCCACACCACCACTCTCCTCATCTACACTTAGGATTATAGTACGTACCACCTCAGTTTTCTTTTCTCCAACTCTGGTAGATTTACACACACAAGCATAGTGACCCTTGACCCCACACTTCATGCAAATAGAATCTTTTGCATAACAATGTGGATAGTTTGAAAAGTGACTCGTGCTCCCACACCTATAACACTTTCTTTTGGGTATCTCTCTACCACCCTTCTCCCCATCACTCTTAGTAGTGTGAGAACTTGACCGATCCTCATTGTCTTGTTTAGCAGGAAAATTCTTTAGAACACCACCAGCAGCCTTTGTATCCCTGTGAGAGGTTTTAAACTTCTGAGACAATTTAATTTTAGCCTCATTTTCTGAATCCATTGAGCTCTCTTCACACGTTAAGGCGTGAACATCACTTGAATTCACTTTCTTCCCATCACCCCTTACATTCATTTCTTTCACCCAAGAGGTAGTATTCTCCATCCCCTCAACAATTGAAACTGCTTCCATCAAAGTTGGATTCTTTGATAATAACTTCTCTTGTACACGTGTGCTATTTGTGCACCTCACAAGTTGATCTCTGACCAGAGAATCAGAAAGGTCACCAAACTCACAAGTTCTGGCTAAAGTTTTAAGAGAAGCTACATAACTCTTGACACGTTCATTGCTACCTTGGGTCTTGGTAAAGAACTTGTGCCTCTCAAGTACGACATTTATACGTGGACCAAAGTATCCCTCAAGCATTGTCATAGACATTTCATATACATCGCTAGCTTCACCCTCAGCTGACCCTACCGGAATAAGATCAATACTATCGTATATGTTACGTCCCTCAACACCTAGATTGTGCAATAAAATGGCTTGTTTTCTTACTGCTGAAAATGTTTCTCCACCTATTGCAACAATATAAGAATCAAATAAATTCCTCCATCTCTTCCAGGGTAAGATAGGATCCCCTTTCTCTGATAGAAACGCTGGTGGTTGAGACATACTGGTTGCAGTAGCCATCATTAACTAAATCTAGGTTAGGCAGTCAAATATCAAATAATATAAACAACATAAAAAAAACAAAAGTAGTCACCGCAGTCTTGGATGATGTATAAAATAACAAACTAACACAATTAAAGTAGTCACCATGGTCCAGAAGATATCAGTATTTCCATTAATGTTCAGCAAAAGGCGAAAATAACTTCAACAGTTAAAGAGTTGCTGTAAATATTTATAAAAACCAACTCACAGTCAAATTATTTGTTAAAAGCCAGGAAGTCCATATAGCGAAATTACTAAAAACACTTCTAGTTAGTTAATAGGGAGGTATCGCAGTTCGTTGACTTTCCGATTACGCTTCAATTGTAGTTCATTAGCTTCCGAATTTCACTTCCGTCTTGAAAAGAAGAAAGAAAAAAAAATGGCCGACACGTAAAAGACGCACTACGTGCCCTTTACGTGATGACAGAGAAGGTCAAGGAGCTGTGCTCGTATTGCGCGATGACATCGCTTCCATCTCCGTGTTCGGGAATACGCTGGGTCCCGGAGTTCGCGAGTGAAACGTCGCGAGTCAGCAATGTCACACAGTTTAAAAAGCAACAGAACTTGCAACTGAAATCGTAAGTGCTACGGACACTTATTCATTCGATTTCTCTTTCTTTTTAAAAAAAATTATGTCTCTTTTCCGATATCGTCGGAAATCCACTAATTCCGGGACATACAATGTATTAAAAAAAACACTCACGGAGATGCGTGTGAGCACAACACTCACTGAAGTCAGTCTTTGCCATTTCAAAGTAGTCCGGATAACATGTTTTCTCGAAGTCAGGTTTACTCGAAGTCCGGTTTAAGTTCAGTCTCTTGTTCAAAGGCCGATATTCATTTATATCGTGGGTTTGATAAGTCCTCAGGGGAGTCGATGCCTGGATTCACTTGTCCCCAATCAAGTAATGAAGTCGATCGTCGCCAGTGTTGAAAGTAGGCTCTTCACACGTTAGATGATGTTGATAGGATGTTTAATCAAGAATAAAGGTGGAAAGGCATCAACGGTCTCTGTTCACCACGACCTCCCACTCCAGTCTGAATCTCCCCCCACTAACATTCTATGACATCCACATATTCTACACCTAAAATTCCATCTAGATTACAACACAATTGGGACCTTATATCAAAGCCATCAAACCGCAAGCTTTACCACCAATTCAGAGTTGGGTCATTGCCACTCCGGAAGTTTACATGTAAGTGGCAACCAGGAATTGGTGATAAGTGCCGATTTTGCCCGGATCATACTGAAGATATTGACCATCTCCTATTTGTATGTCCGGTCTATCACAAACCTCATAGCTTGTGGCTAAAACCAGCATGTCGGTCCTTAGGAACCAGCTCTGCGATGGCCGCTAAGAGGCTGCTGAAATCTGGCTACAATGAGATCGCAGTAATAGGAGTAACTAAGTTCCTGAGTTGGGCATGGGTGTTGCGGATGAAAAATGGGGGGCCCTAATAGCTAAGATATTTTCCCTTGGGGTATTGAACGAACTACGTGGAATTTATGTTTTTTTTATGATGTGCTCAAAGTCTTGTGCGTGGGATATATTTAATCTTGTATTAGGAACTGTTTTAATATGTAAATATAGGTATTTATTTCTGGTAGTATCTAATTTTAATATACTGACTGTTCTGTCTTTTACGATGAATAATCGCAATAAAGACTTTTTTTAATTGAATTGAATTGATAGTGGTTCAGAGAGTGAAACCATTGGGTCTGAAATGTTGAGAACATTTCCCTGAGACTTTAGTGGGGAAATTGGCTTGCTGAAGGATTTTGAACATCATATTGTTTTAACAACTGATGTTTGTTCTAAAGTGCATAAAGTACAAAATATCATTATACTACTCAGGCGGAGGTCTTCAAGGCAGGTCACGGGTACTTTAATACTCAATGCAATCCATTGTCAACCCCAGAACATTTCATCTGGTAAATAAGAGCCCCCTCTATGTCTATGTCAAATCTAGAACATGTTTATTAACAAAATGCAAAGAAATTAATAATGGTGAAACCAACCAACGTAGCTTTGCCCTCACACAGTTATTGAGCATATAATGAGCTACAGGTCAGAAGCAGAGGTAACAAGGATTTAAGGGCCAGGGTTACCAATTTCTCATGCAGCACAGTGCAGCAGCCGCAAATGCTGCACTTCGCTGCGTCAGGAGAGAGCAGGAGAGCGACGAATTTACTGAAATATGGTACTCTCCTCGCCTTGCTCTAGCACCGGCATTAAAATTAGCTGCCCTGCACCATGGAGACACATTTATGCCATAGTGCAAAGTTGTCTCCATGACTCAAGCATATGTTTTGTACTGGAACAAAATACTATGCTTAGACTAATAAAAAAAAAAATGTCCCAATTTGTATGTGTGCTGTACAGTGCAGCATACATGCGAAGCTGGCAAATAAAGGAGAAAAACAGCATTTCTGCTTCATAGCACCTGGATGAAGGATGCGCTATTTTCTGATGCTAAACCCTGTCTACTTAATTTCGTAAATATTGGTTTATAGTCAGAAGACTTGAGTGGTTGCATGGGAACGCACATGCACCACCCCTGGTATGCCCCCGTGGCGCTGAGTAATCCAAATCTGTGCCTTGGGCTGCTTCACATTACTTAAACGTTAATTCTAGCTCTGAACAACTTTAGAGCTGGAAAGAAAATCAGCCAAAGGCATTTGGCATTGATTTGCGTCACTTTTGTGATGCAAACACGGTGTAAAATCTTAATATATCTGCCCCTAACTTTCTTGCTTCTGAGTCCCTCAGGCCTTTGCAAGCATGCACATCTTGGCATCACACAGAAGTACATTGTTACATGCGGTTTCAAAACAACATGGCCGATACAATGTGGGCGTCTAATAAATGTAATACTATCAATTGATTGATTATGATTATATTTTTATAGTCAAATAAATTTATCATGAATTGAAATGCAATGTTATTCTTACATTTACGCATCCTTGCCCATTGCTGCCACTTTCAGTGTGCACAGCAGTCTCACGAAGACACGTGTGGCTACCCTGGAGGGCAGGCCTGACAGAGGGAATAAGAACGGAGAGCCTTCTCCCCACAGAAGGTGACCTTAAGTCACTTGTGTCAAATGTTCTAGTCCCAAACTTGACAAATGAGACGTGCTCCTCATGCAGGATTGTTCCAGCAGAAGAGCTTGGCTGGCTGCGCGCGCCAGTGAGTTGTATGAAACAATAAGAGGATACTGTGATGGACTGTCAGGGAGCCCTGGAGCCCGGTTTGCATCAGCGACCCCAAGCGACCCCACGCCTGGCCATGCATGCTCAGACTACGGATGGCGCCTGGCAGGCAAGGCCTGTGCTGGGTGCGCCCCGCTGGTACCCAAATGTGTAGCTTTCAGACATCCAGGCCTTCAAAGTGAGGGTTGTGTCAGACCTCAGATTCTCTCAGGTATGAAGGGTCAGAGGTAAGTCCGTAGCCACCCTCACACAAGGTCGAGGAAGTGGGGGGAATAAAAGTTATAAAAATCAATTTATAAAAGGTTTAAGCTCCCCAGGCTTCCTGTGTGCTATTTTCGTGTTTAAAATATTTATTGAGTTGTGACAAGAACAAAAACAAAAGTATTCCCACTGAGCATATACCCCGAGGATGCAAGAGAAGCCAAATGAACATTACGCAGTCAGAGCATTGTCACCTCGTCTGCCTTTCTCATCACAGTCCTAACGTGCGAGGAGGTGCCAGGCTGCAAAGTCACACGCCCAGATCACAGGCCACAGAGAAAGCAAAAAGTCTGCACAATGGTGAAGACTAAACAGCAAACAAAAGTGCAAAGGTGCCCATTACATGGAATCACAAGACCAAACACAGAAGAATGATATCCACAACAGGAATACCTACAAAGATACGAGGTACAACCCTCTCACCCCCCAGAGCTGCCTACAGAAGACGAGGGAACCCACTCTATGGGACACCACTCAAGAAATAACCATCACAACAGGAAAAATAGCAAGCATTGGCAAAGCCAATAGGTCTCACCTATTGGACTTATTGGCTTCTTCAATAGAGGTTGACAATGCAGTGCAGCATGCGCCAAGTATCTTGTCAGAAAGCTGCAGGTCATACAAAATGCGGCAGCAAAACTCATTAGGAGGGTCCCTTTTCACCATCATATATCCCCTCATCTCCGGAGCCTTCATTGGCTACCTGTAAAGAGACGCATTGAATTTAAGGCATTATCTTTGGCCTTTAGAGCATCCCCAGACTTAGGGCCATCCTACCTTAAGAATAGACTCCGGAAATACCACCAAACTAGGGCACTTCGCTCTAACCAACAGGAGCTACTGGTAATCCCTCGTTTTAAGAAATCTAGGATTGGCGGCAGGGCCTTCTCGGTAAGAACCACTATTCTATGGAACTCTATGCCAGAACACCTGTGGAAATCCTCATCAGAACGGGTTTTCAGGAAAAACCTGAAAACATGGCTGTTCGACCGTATCCAATACTTTTTAATACCCAAAATCCTCTCTGCTCTTCTGCAAGCGCCGGGACACCTCCATTGGAGGTAGCTGCGCGCTCTACAAATGACAGTAATAATAATAATAATAAGTCATTTCATAGGCATGTGCATGGGTGATACGTATGTGCACACTTAAGTTACCCCATGTACGCACACCTACAAAATGATGACTTGATTTACCAGTCCATCTTGCAGTTGTCCCAGAAATCTTGGAGCGAAATGTACATGGATCAACACCATCCACCTACATTTGGACCAAACCGATCCTGAAGACATGCATTGATAGAGTCCACTCTGTGATTATCGAAAATGTTAAAGGGATGCTGATCTGCACTTGTTAAAAATGCACCAAAGACATATGACAAAGTGATACTCCCCAATGGTGCAACCCAGCTCCCTCAGAATCTTTGTTCACAGAGACACGTGAACACTATGCAGATCTTCTCATTCTCGCCTCCACAACACAACAATGAAACCATCCAACTGCTGAAGTGATGCTCCTCAACAGTACAACACACTCCTCACACATGCCAACACACCCAGATATGTTATGTTAATATGGAGCTCGTATACCCAAGAAGGGCGTTTTGGTGCTGGCTGAGATTACAGGTCGCATAAATAGCCCTAGCCAATCACCCAGTGATGCCACACACTAAAGAATCTTACAGCCATACAGCTGGTAACAGGATGTTCATTAAAAGCATAGTTCAACGTAGCAACTGAGACACAAAATGCAAACCACAAAGAAGTCTCAATGCAAATTCAAGCTGATCAAAGAAGGATCGCCGGAACTATTTTATTGCATTCAATGAACTGTATAAAAATCTATGTTGACCGGTTATAAATTGAGACAGTCCTCAGACCGGATGCCTGTGGCTGATCTCCCAGCCGCACTGTTAAATTAAATGTACTGTTCCTGTTTTTCCAAATGCCCCTTGTTTTTTCACGGTAGTTCATGTTCAAGCTACATTTGCATCCACCTCAACTTAAAAGGTAGGTATATATAAGAGGCCCCTGCTAGACTGCATCGAAGCAAGCTCCAGCCACCGCAAGGAACTCTTCAGCAGCACCAGAGAGTTTCAAGCCCTTCAGCCACTGAGAACATGATCTCCCCTTCCCAGGAACTCTGCAACACTATGGTGAACTACTTCCACAACAAGATATCCACCATCTACAGTAATATTGAACCCCAAACCACTGACCTCTTCAACCTCTTCAGACCGACTGACGCCACGCACAACCACCTGCTCACCGCATGGGAACAGCTTACCACTCAGAGCACCATAGCCACCATGAAATTCATCCACTCTGGATCATCCACTGACCCCTGCCCTCACCACTTCTTCAATCTCTGGAGCAAGGAAAACAGTGACAAACTCACCTCTATCCTCAACGCATCCATTACCACAGCCACCTTCCCCAATGGATGGAACATGCAGCGGTCAAAGCCCTCCTTAAGAAAACCTCTGCCGACCCCAGCAAACTCAAGAACTACCGCCCCATCTCTTTGCTCCCCTTACCCACCAAAGTCCTCGAGAAAGCCATTAACCACCAACTTATAAACACCTGAAGAGAAGCAACTTGCTGGACACCTCCCAATCCGGTTTCTGCGCAAACCGCAGTACCAAGACTGCCCTGATCGCTGCCACTGACAACATCAGAACCCTCCTGGACCAGGGGAACAGTGGCCCTGATCCTTCTCGACCTCTCAGCGGGGTTCGACACTGTATCCCACTACACACGGATCAGGAAACTCCACCATATCAGGATCCAGGGAGATGCCCTCAAATGGATCGTATCCTTCCTCACAGGGTGAACCCAGAGAATCCGCCTACCTCCCTTCGTTTTGTGATCCCAGAGCATCATCTGAGGCATCCCTCAACGCTTATCCCTCACGCCCACCAAGTTCAACACCTCTGTAGATCAGGGACAAAGTACAGATTGATTCAAGTTAATCCGTGCTGTCCGCTGATCCAGATGTGATCGAGGAACTATTCCTTCCCCCCCTATTCTCCCTGTCTGCTACTCCTGCCATAGCGCTTGCGCTTTTTGTCTTGTTTTCTCTCAATGCTCAGCATGGAATTTTCCTCACATTCAGATCGAAATGCAGAGATAGAACTACGGGGCAAATTCCAATCAAGATGGGAAAAGGGGATTTAAAAGTGCAGCACATAGCATTAAATTGGCTCTTGGATATCATCCAAAGTCTTGAAATAATCTTGACTTTCTGGCTCCAGTGACAGTAAAAAGTAATTATTGCTTTCCAGCTCGCCAGCAAGAGGACACATCATCATCTTTCAAGGATGCTGCTCACCAATGAGGAGGGAAGAAATTAGCAGGGTGGGGAAAGATCACTACAGTGCGCTTCATAAAAATGGATGCCTCTGCTGACAAAACATAAGTATTCATCATCATCCGATATTGACAAAGTGCTCAGCAAACATAACACCCAAGCTGGAACAAACATTTTTACAACACATTTAAAATGCTGCTCTTACTGCTAGAGCCTGACAGAAAACAACTAAAAATTAAAGATTGCTGGTAAGTATAAAATATGTCACTGAGACAGGGGTCACACAACTGCACATCTAAAGAACTTGAGATGGATATCCATGTTGCCTGGTAGCCATTTCACTGATGATAAACCTAATATACTATAATTTAACGCAAACAAAATCCAATACACAAAACCTGAAGTTTGTTGTCTGCTTTTAAATAGCGGGTTCTATGACACTACACTGAGGTTAATAATATTTACCTATAAGAAATTTCTGTTAATATTGAAAAAGTCAATGTCAATATGAAGAACGATACATTCCTGTATGAAAACAAAATCACATCTTTATTGACTAATTTGCCCATTGTGTGCTCACGTCCACGTCAACCTCGAAATACGTAGTCAGGCAGGTTTCTAAGACCTAGGGTCCAGGTCCCTGATTGGCAGGTCACAGGTGGGGTGAAACGTAGCCAGCAGAGAAATGCGTCAACAGGAAATCCCAGATCAATCCCACAAATAGGCTCAGCGATACCACCATGGTCCTTGAACCAATAAAGCACACATGGTTGAAGGCGTGCTCACGTTCCCAAAACACCATCAATTCAGATGCCACATGAAGTTAGGCACACATAGCCAATCAGGACACAGCACACACAGTATACGCAGTGATCTCCTGCTCCCCATGACATCTGGACACGTTACCCACTGGCTACATTGTGTCCATGCAAGGTTGAAGCCCTCCTGGATTCCTCATCCAATACATTAACTTATGACTCCAAAGACAGCTTTGAGTGCAACCCACATACCACAAAATGGGAGTAAGTCTCTACAACCCCCACACTGCACGCAGAAATCATGTTCTCCCATTGGGGATGCCCAGGAAGGAACACTCGGTAGACGTTTCCCGATGCCTAATAAATGTCACCATTCCCCGCCACGTCACTAGTCATGGTACTGCTCCCTCTCTCTCTCTCACACCCTCTCTCTTTCTCTCTCTCTTTCTCTCTCTCTCTCTCTCTCTCTCCAACTCCCACCTCTTCCTCATACATATATTCACACAGAACTGATGCCCTGGACTCGGCATGGTCAACCCTTCAACACCTATTTAGTCCCGGATATCTTTTAGCTCTGGGTTCATCCCCCTCCTTGTCCAACGGCTTGGACAGCTTTGTTGTATGCTATTCACAGTCACTGGGAACTTGCATCCCTGGGTGTCTTGGAGCTCTATACGATAATGAACTGAAATGCACCTGTTTTTTCTCTTCCACATAGGCTTCAACATATGGGTGACGTGGCGCACACCACGCCCAAACGGACCAGTTAGGTAGATTAGCAGCAGACACATAAGAGTCTCCCTCTCAAAAAAATTCCAAAGTCCACACATTCAAGACACAGCCTACATTGCTGCAGGGCAGCCTGCACTGGAAACACAACCCCTACCCCCATTAGCTTATCCCCTCCAGGATGCCCCAGAGAGCATCTATCTGCCCCCTGCTAATCCGTGGCCGACAGGCCTACTGAGCTTTGGGATTGGCCTTTGGGCGGGTGCATACGCAGTGGCCCAAAAGAGCTGAAAATATATATTAAAGTCCCATATGGTACACTATGAGGAGGCTTCCCTGGACATGTACCCCTTAAATGACACTGACACAGCACTTACCTAGCAGATCTTATGGTCCTTCCAGAGCACCTCCTGGAAATGTTTGCGTTATGGGGTTTTCCTTTATCCTCTACCTTTTGTTTTTTTTCTTACTACCCTTCCGTTCGTTATCTTTCATCTGGTAACCATGATAAATGCATTGTCAACATGTGCTGTAACATGCATGTATTACCAATACTCCTTCTGAGTGCTTGTGGTACCATTGTGTGAAGTGCACAGTTCTTCTCCCTTAAAATCCTCAATAAATAATTGGGAAAAAATGAAATAAAGAACAATGTGATGCTAATCGAGGACACCTTTGTTCATACCTCCTCTATGCTATTGATTTTTCTCTGATTACAGATGGCTCATCCACGTCCATCTACTTCTCTCTTTTCAAACTCGTCGTATTGTAAATTGGCATTTTACAAAAATAACTTTATTCTAAAAGACTCGGGAATGCAGTGGCTGTACTCAAACCTAAAACAGGGTGATGGAATTTCTTGGTAGCTCCACGAAAAGGAATTACACTGCCGGCGCAGGGATCCCCACTGGGGCCAACCAGTTAATGTCTCAGATGACACCTAAGGGCATACTGCATTTCCGCCTGCGCTGGCGCTAAATTTAGCTGCCTAACACCAAAGGCAGGTACCCTTGCACCTTAATGCATGGGTGCCTGCACTGAGGGGAGTGATTGTTTATGTGCAGGAAGGTGCCCCCTCCTGCACATAAACTATCTTTAAATGGCATTTTGTAACATGTATGTGTGCTGCTTAATGCAGCACACATAGAAGTTGCAGAACGTCATTCCTTTAATGATTATTTATGTGCAGGAAGGGACACCTTCCTGCACATAAACAATCAATGGCGTTTTGCTGTTTCCATGTGTGCTGCACCATGCAGCACACATGGAAACAGCAAAAACAAGGAGAAATTAAACATTTCTCCTCGTTGCGCGCTGTTAAGACCAGGTTTTCCCTGGTCTTAATTTTGGAGCTGCCCCATATTTATTCCACCCTTGTAAATATGGGCCAGCATCATAATCAATAGATGTTGCGGTGGAACACCCACAGCAACACCCATAGCCCTCCCCTTTCCTGCTAAGTATAGTGTGAAAGGGTGCCTTATGTACAAGGCAGCGTTAAGCCAGGTTAAGTGGCATAACGCTGCCTTTTAAATAAGGAGAAGCCCCAATCGTCACAGAACGTCTTTTTTAAGTTCAAAAGGTTTTTATTGGATAAGTAAAGGTGTCAATACATGAGAAAGAATACAAACATATCTTCAATTAGAGGAGAAAAGTAAAACATGGCAATGAAAATATACAATTAATCAGAGGATAACAGAAGTTTAAGGCTAAGTAACAAAAAGCAGCGTTGGTAATAATGAACGATAAAGTAGCTTATATGAAAAGAGTAGTACAAATGAAAAGCAATGTCACTCAGGGAGGCTTAGAGACCTCTTGCTGAATGGGTGAAACATGAGAGGAACGTTTAGCACAGGTATCTAGATACAAGGTTACAGGAAGCCATAAATCATGTCGTTTAGCAGCCAAACTAAGGGGGTGCACAAAAGCAGTATCTAGCCTGTGATTGTAACAAACATTGTACCACCATGCTTTAAAAGAAATATTCGTAAAGTTTTTCCAGTTGACGGTGATTTGCTGGAAAGCAACAGCTAACAACAAGTCAACAATTTGCGTATTAAGATCAGTGTCATCCCAACAAGGAGAAAGGCTACCTAAAAAAATATTAACAAAAGAGAAGGGAGATGTAGTGCGGAATATGGCATTGATTTGGGCCCAAACTAGTGTCCAGAAATTTTGCGTGAAAGTGCAAGAGAAAAGCATGTGGAAGAGAGTGGCCTTAGGAGCAGAACAGGACCAACAAAGATCCGGTGTAGAAGAGAATCTCTTATTCAACACCTGGGGAGAAAAGAGAAGCCTGTTGTATGTGAAAAAGAGAGTTTGTGTAAGAGAAGCAGCTCTAGATGTCTTGCGAAGTTTGGTCCATAATTTATCCCAAAGGGAGGTGGGCCAAGAAATGGCAAGGTCAGATTCCCACTGTTCCTCAACTTTGGACTTCGGCCTAGGTGTGAGAGTCGTATGAAATGAGTGGTATATTGAGGAGGCTGTAGGGTGAGTGCGCAAGAAGGAATGAAGCTGTGAGGTATGATTTGGAGGATGGGTATGCATGAGGGGGTTAGAGAGAAGAGCATAAGTGGACATGACTGCATTTTTAAGCATAAGATACTTGCAGGCAAAAGAACGGGGGAGATGGAAGTGTTGGCTGAGAACGGAGAAGGATAAGAAATCAGAATTAGAGAAGAGTTGAGATACCCAGATTAAACCCCTCTGTCTCCAGGTTTTCCAATAAAAGGGCTTGCGATTGATGGTTATACTATTGTTGTGCCAGATAGTGGAATTGAGAAACTCTGCTATAGAGGAAGGGGGGCTTGGAGAGGTGGAAAGAAGCAACTTGGCGGTAAACTTGTGGATAGGAATGGAGGAAAAGTGAGGCTTACGAGAGAATGAGAGGTATTCAGCAAAAGTGAAAGGGGATAAAGAAAGTCGCTCAATGGCAACCCATAAGGGGGACGGCTCAGCAGGGTCCTGCAGCCAATGGGAAGCTTGCCGCAGAAGGAATGCTTTGTGGTAAGCGGGAAAATTCGGGAAATTAACTCCACCTTCGGATTTGGGGAGTTGCAATCTAAGCAGGGACATACGTGCTTTTTTGCCGGACCAAAGAAAGGAAGAGAGAATAGTGTTAATTTTCTTAAAGAACTTAGCAGGGATAGGAATTGGGATGTTGGAGATGGTGTAAAGGACTAACGGGGAGAGCATCATTTTAATCGTATCAAGACGACCCCACCAGGAAAGGTATAATGGGTGCCATCTGGAAGTGAGGTCGGATAATTTCTGGGTGCATTTATTGAGGCACAGCGAGACAGTGTCGGAGAGGGAGGGAGTAATGTGTAGACCTAGATATTTGATGTGTGAGGGGCTCCAAGTAAAATTGGATGCCATAAAGTCCGGTTTAAAAGTGAACTTAGTAAGGGGTAAAATCTCACACTTGTCATTGTTTAGCTTATAACCTGAAATCTGGGAGTAGTCATGAACTTCAGCTAGGAATGCGGAAATAGAAGTTGCGGGATTAGACATGAATAATAGAATATCTTCTGCGTAGGCAGCAAGTTTAATATTAGTGTGGGAGATTTGGAAACCATGTAAGTTGGGATTCTGACGAAGCTTTGAAAGAAAAGGTTCCAGGGCCAAATTAAAAAGAAAAGGGGAAAGAGGGCATCCCTGACGAACACCCCTACCTAGATTGAAAAAAGAGGAAACTAGACCATTGGCGCAAACCGCCGCTCTAGGACTGGAATAAAGGAAGGAGATAAAGGAGATGAAATGTGGGCCAAATCCAAACCATTTAAGGGCGGAGAAGAGGAAAGTCCACTCCACTCTATCGAACGCTTTTTCTGCGTCTAGGGCAATGGCTGCTAGTGGGTGTTGGAACTGTGGGGATTTGGAGAGGACATTAAACAAAAGTCTGGTGTTATCTGTAATGAAGCGACCTTTAACGAAGCCAGATTGTTCAGGGCCTAGCAGTTCAGGAAGATAAGGGTCTAATCGAATGGCGAGAGATTTGGCATACAGTTTATAATCAATGTTGACCAAAGAAATTGGTCTGTAATTTTTACAATGCTGGGTGTCTTTGCCTTCTTTGGGTATAATACAAATGTGGGCGTCTGAGAATGTACCTGAGGAAGAACCATTTAATATGAAGGAATCAATAAGGGAGTGGAGTCTGGATAACAACAATTTGGAGAAATGCAGATAAAATTCAACTGTGAATCCGTCTGGCCCAGGGGCCTTATCCTTCTTGAGTGACTGAAGTGCTTTGAGTAATTCATCACCGGATATTGGTGATTCAAGGGCAGATAAATCAACAGGGAAATTGGAAGGTGGTTGGATGGTGGCAAAGAAAGTAGCAAGAGAATGAGCAGTGGGGTGCGTCTCAGAAGAATAGAGTTTGGAATAAAACTGGGAGAATTGCTCTAAAATGTCAACATCTGTATGCTTTAAAACAGAATTAGCATCATAGATAGATTCAATATTCAGTTTGTTTTGTTTAACTTTTAAATAGTTGGCTAAGATCTTCCCCGCCTTATTTTTACCACCATAGAATTTTGAACTGGATTTCAACAAATACAATGAAGCATCCTCAGTGGATTGTTTGTTAAACTGCATCTTAGCAGCAATGAGGGCGGTCAGATTTTCTTGCGAATGGGATGTATAGAAAGAATGCTCTAACTTTTTAATCGTACAAAGGAGGTCACTGGTGCGTTTACGAGCAATCTTGCGTTTGGTAGCCACAAAGCTGATAATAAAACCTCTAGCTGCTGCTTTATAGGCGTCCCAAACAACGTGGTTAGGCACAGTGGGTGTGTCATTAATGGTGAAAAATTCTGTGGCGAAATCTACAAAGGAGGCGGAGAATTTGGGGTCGAGGAGTAAAGTGTTGTTAAAGCGCCATCTCTTTGGTCCAGTGGATTTGGGTAAGATGTCAATGTTTATCAAAACGGGGGCATGGTCAGAAAATAAGATGGGGCCTATATCAGCGTGGGTTAGGGATTGGGACAAATGGTGGGAAAGGAAAATATAGTCAATACGCGACTGGGAATGGTGAGTCGGGGAGTAGAAGGTGAATTCTTTAGAGGTAGGATTGCAGAGACGCCAAGCATCAATGAGTTTATGTTGGGATATCGCTTGAGCGAAAAGCTTGTGAGATTTATTAGGGACAAAAGGTACCTTGGAGTTTCTGTCTAAAAAAGGGTCAAAGGGAAGGTTACAATCACCAGCTAAAATAAAATTATCATCAATATATTCAGTGATACGGGAGGCCATTGCACGCCAAAAAATCTGATCACCACCAGTAGGGGCGTAGATATTAAGAAGGGAGAGAGGGGCGCCCTTTGAGGAGAGTTTGACGTACAACCATCTACCTTCAGGATCTGATTCAGAAGTCAGGAGCAAATGAGCAAAAGATTTACGAACTAATACAGCCACACCGTTTCTCTTACCATCACCCGGAGATGAGAATACAGCACCCACCCAGCCTCTCTTAAGTTTAGCAGCCTCAACGTCAGACAAATGGGTTTCTTGTAAAAAGGCAATGTCTACATTCAATTTGGCTAAATGAGAGAGGATTTTTTGTCTCTTGATAGGAGAATGCAGACCGTTAACATTCCAGGAAACAATTCGAACTGACATTAAGGATTAATCAAAAAGTGGATCAATTGGAAGGTAGGACAGCAAGGAAATGTCTCGCAGCGAGTAAGGGCACAAGAGAAAAAAAGAGTAAGGTGAGAACTAACGTGATGGAACAGGGGTAGAAGAAAAAGTGAGAGAGGAACCAGGGAAGCCATAGAAATAGGAAAGAGCCAAGAAAATAGAAAGAATGATAAGAAGATACAGTAATTCTTAAAGATAATGATGAGTAAGGTCCGAGGGAGAATCAAATAGGTAAAGGGAGATGAATACAAGCAAGAGAGCCAATATACAATGGGGAGAAGAAAGAATGGCGAAAGAGAAGTGGAGAAGAACCATGGAAGAGGTAATGACACCAATAAATCTGAAAACAACGAGGGGAAAGGTGAGATAAGAAAACATAGAACGTAAAAAAACATGATAAATAAGGAATGAAGAGTACTTACGAGGGGTAGCATGGGAAAAATACAATCAGGAACTGGGAACAAACGGAAACACATGTGGAGATGAGGGGAGGGAGGTAGGGCCAACTGGGAGAGGCAGGGCAATCGGGATGAGGGAGACGTCCAACCAGAGATAACACAACGGAACGCAAAACAATGATCTGTGAAGGAAGAAAAAGAACATGGTTAGAAACTCGAACACAACGAAGATAAGAAAGAAACATGTGACCAACTGAGGAACTAAAACAACACTATCAGACGATAAAATGAGAAATATAATCTTAACTAGAAGTCATACAATCTGAAGAACCTGCAAAAATGAAGGCATTAAAGCAGAACAAATTAGAGGATCAAATTGCAACTACAAAAACAAGTCATGGTGGGTGGGAAGAGGGACCGGCTGTCTCCATGTCATGTTGACCACAAGAGTTCAGGAAGCTTCGAAGGCGCGCTGGATCCTCATATGTCGTAGTCTTGTTATTATGAGTGACCTTAAATAGACAAGGATGAAAAAGCCCATATCTGGCACCAATGGAGCGAAGGTCAGGTCTCATATCAAGGAAGGCCTTACGGCGGTTTGCAGTGGTCCTGGCATAATCCTGCGCAAAAAACAAAGTGGAGCCTGACCATGTGAGGCGAGGGGAGGCTTTGGCGGCTAAGAGGACTTTCAACAAGTCTGTGTACTCTAGAAAGTACATTATTACACCTCTAGGTTTCGTTGACGTGGAAGGAGAGGAGGAAGCTCGACCAAGCCTGTGGGCACGTTGGATATTTAGTGAGGTGTCTTCAGGTAGGTGAAGAAGCTTCGGGAGAAAGGACTTGAAAAAGCTGATGGGATCATTTCCCTCACAACCCTCCACCAAGCCGTAAATACGGAGATTGTTGCGCCTGTTGCGATTTTCAAGGTCCTCCACCTGCTTCTGAAGAGAGGAAATCTGCGTGTGCATGTGGGAGACCTTGGTCACAGAGTCCTGAAGAGAGGAGACATCACGCTCCACCGACGATACTCTTTCATCCATCGAAGCCCAATTGTCAGTGAGAATCTGCAACTTAGCATTAGTCTCTTCCATGTAAGGGCGCAAGGCCTGTGGTAAATATTTCTCCTTTACCGGGACTGAATTTGATACAGGAACATAATAAAATAGCTCAATGAAATGAGAGGCAGAATCCGTGATATTAGAGTTTCAGAATGGGCTTTATTCCAATAAGCGATTATAATCGGATGCTTCAAGTTCCATCACCACGGGAGTTCAGGAAGTGAAGTACATACTTTATTGACAAGCAGTAACTTTTATAATACATACATCATAATGAAGTGAATACAGTAGGCGTAACAATTGATAAGGACATTGACGTTTTGGTGTGCGTAGCCGAAAATGGGTGTAATAATGAGTAAAAAGGAACATGATTGGCTATGATGTAATACATAGGTGGATCTATAAGATAATACTTGGCATTGATGCGCGCGCAGCAGTCTGACGTATAATTGACGTATAACTAGGGGGTGACGAGGACTTGACATTTAGCTCTACGTGTGGAGACAAGAAGTCTGGGGGGTCAAGTCAACCTAATCCCAAATCATATCTACATCCTATGTTTAAAGAACTATGTTATCCACAAAAGAAGGACTCTCGGACAGAATCTATTCTATACTGACTGTGCGTGCGTGTACAAGCGTCTAGGTGTCTACACTGAATGCGAGGGGGTAGGAATATTCCATGGTAACAGGGCTATGAATTACTTGCATGAGGACAGAGAAGATGGGCCTTTTTGCTTGGTAACTGGAAGAATGTTTACTTAAGCTACTAGGCAGGAATGCATCGGCTGAGGGGGAAGCAGATAATTCGAAGGTGAAATACAGTTCTTGGCAGAGAATAGGCTGATGTCAGGCTTCGTGAGCCGCGCAGAGAATGAGACAAAGTTCATGGTCACGGATGCAGGCTTGAACTGGAGCTTTCAGAGACAGAAGGCAAAAGGAGTTCGATGACAGAATCAGGGCCTTTTTGCCTGAACTGTAAAATGGCATAAGTGAACCATATAAAGCCGGTAGCCTTTCATATTTAGGAATGGAATATCCAGCCCATTTATGGCGGATCTGACAGAGGACATGTTGACGATGGACGCACATGTGTTTGCGTCATTATTACTGGAACTGGAGGGAGCATACATGTACTTGCGACATGCACATAGAACCGTTGGGGTCCAAGATAGGGGACATAACTGACCAGAAAAATCCATATTTCCACATTCCCTCCTTGTCCCCTTCTTGCCCTTCACGAGATATCAATCTTCATCAATCCATTTATCTGTTCATATAGCATCATTTGTTCTTCTTTCTTCTTCCGGGATCTTGAATGAAAATCTTGATGTGGAATGCACGATGTGGCACACAGACCACAAATTGCTGGTCCACATTGCAGACATAGACAGCAACTGAATAGTATGAGAAGGCTTATACCTAGGAAGGATAGAACTCTCCATCCCCAGGTTGATACCGTATTCCAAAACCAACTGGACCAAGTCCAAGTGCCTGGGTTCTGGTGTATCTGGCTTACTATCTTATGAAGGCGAGTGATGGCTTTATATACGGATGGCGAATTTTCTGGTATGAATACGCAGCAACTTGATCCGATGACCCTACAAGCTCCGCCCCTATCAGCCAGGATGACGTCAAGGACAAGACGATTTTGAAGCACAACAATCCGCATAGCAGACTGTTCTTCTGTTAAATTGCCTAAGGCGGAAATAGTTTCATTCACTACTGCTTCAAGGGTTCTAGTTAATCTACGTATTAGCTTACTATTAGTAACAGTACCTATATAGGGAAAGATGCCTTTATTGAAATCTACATACTTGTCCCATGCCGTCTCAGTGTAATCGACAATGGGGAGATCTCTCCGTTCTCTATTGTGCACTAAATGAATATTTCTGTAATAATCAGGAGGAGCTAGGAAAACAGGTGGCAAAAGGAATGCTATGTAGCAGGTACCATCCCAATCTAGAGGTAGACGCATATATGCAGTCTGACCACATATAAAGTAGGAGTGGCGAGAAGTTCTGAATGAAGATTTGCCTTGATCACTGAATTCTACTGTAGTAGTGCATTTACTATGGCCCATATGTATAGAACCAACCTTTCTTACACACAATTCACCCTTTGCTGGGAATACTGACATGGTGGGTAAGACTAGCTCAACTTCGGATACGACATTTAGAATCATGAGATTAGGTGTAAAATTACCTAATCCATATACTTCATTTTCTAGATCAGTTCCTGTTCTTTTGGGGCGACCCTCCTTGTCAGGGTAGCAGACTTTGAGTAAAACTAGGTTCAGGTTTCCCCATATCCAATGGTCTTGGTAAACTGCTGTGTCTGAGTCTATGGAATTAATTAAACTGAACCATGCTCCACAGGAGCCATTATGTGTAAATGGGTGCGGAAAGAATGGCAGGACTCCTTCATAATTCTGATAGGGAGGGAGTCGGCCACACACCCAACAATTGGTGGCGTTACTAGTCTGATGGGAATGGTGTAACATACTAATGAAAGTGTTATTGCGCAGCGCAAGTCTATAAGACAATTCATGCGGAGGTAAGTCACTAAAAGAATGTTCAGCAGCAACATTATAAACATGTCTAGAAATAGGGTAATATATGTGCAACAACATACTTGTAATAGTTATTAAAAGACTCAATAAAAACAAGATTAATAATGTCACTATGCAGTGGCTACGCAGTGATTTACAATACGCCTGTCGTTTCAACATTTTTCCGGTATTTCCTCTACTTAGGTCCAGGGGATACATGTCAGAGACAATTCAACCGCTTCACCTTGGAGAGGACTTAAACAATCAAATTGCTCGACTTGGTGGGCCTAAGCTTTAGTTTGTAAAGTTCGCTTTCCGTTTTTTCCACCAAAGGAAGTTTTGAATCAGTCTGTGAGGGAGTGCAGGGCACAGTGTCTATATCTGAAGGTAGTCCATGAAATTTTTTTATGTGACTTGAATGAATCCAACCCTTGCGGCCCTCGATCTTCACGGCTGTTCTTGTGGTCAACAGGACCAACTTGGGTGCTTTCCACCTGGGCTCCAGTTGATTTTTTCTGTCGAAATTTCTCACAAAGACAAGATTACCCGGAACAACGTCATGGGGTTTCGCCTCAGTGTTGTCGGGAAAGGCTGCAGCTACCTGTGAACGAGAAGATTGTAGTGTAGACATCAAGGAAGCCAAGTAATCTGTCAGCATATTACAGTCAATATCAGTTATTTTGCGTGGTATAGGCGTCCCCCACATATTCGGTGGTCTACCGAAGATCACCTCATACGGGGATAGCCCTGTTCTAGAGTGTGCTACCATTCTCATGTAAAAGAGTGCAACTGGTAATGCTACTATCCAGTCGACACCTTTCTCTCTGCATATTTTGGACAGTCTGATTTTCAGTGTCTGGTTATGTCTTTCTACGAGACCTGCTGCCTCGGGATGTCGGACACAGTGGAATTTCCACTGATAACCTAACAGAAGTGAAACGTGTTTCATTAATTCGGATGAGAACGGCTGGCCGTTATCTGAGTAGACAACACGTGGTAAACCGTATCGTGGGAAGAATTCTCGAACCAACTGTTTGGCAGTAGTCGGGGCAGTGTAATCTGAAACTGGGTACGCCTCTGTCCAACGGGACAGAGCGCAGACAACCACGAGAACATATTTGAATCCTCGACATCGTTCCATCTGGATATAATCCATCTGTAGGACTTCAAAAGGGTGATCAGGAGGCTGAAATCCACCCTGTTCTACGGGAACACTTTTTCCCGGGTTGAACTGGCAACAGATCATACAGGTACGGACCTTTTGTTTGGCTGCTGCTCGTAAATGCTTATTAAACCAGATGTGTTGAATGCTATCTAGCATAGCTTTTTCTCCTAGATGTGCTGGACTATGTATAGTGTTGATTACGACTTGGACCATTGAATCAGGGAGGAACCACACAGACCTTTCCTTCATCATCCATCCCTGGTCCGTTTGGATCCCTCCTAATTCAGTCCATTTCTTTATTTCGTCTGGTGTAGCATGTGTCTGTATGTCAATTAGGTCAAGAGTAGGATCTTTAACTGTCATACTATGTGTCGGTGTCGGGACTATTGTCTTTGTCATATCGGGGGTTTGAATTTGAGCAGTCAGTTTAGCTGTTCTGTCGGCTAGATCATTGCCTTGGGAAATGGTATCAGTAACTTTTGCATGGGCTTTACATTTCATAATTGATATTGCAGTGGGTAGATGTATTGCATCTAATAATGCATGAATGAGGGGTCCGTGCTGAATGTGGGCACCGTGGGAAGTTAAATAACCTCTCTCTCGCCACAGCACGCCGAAGTCATGTACAACTCCGAATGCATAACGTGAATCAGTGTATATGTTGACTTTTTTATTCGTGGCTTGAATACAGGCTTGTGTCAGAGCGATGAGCTCTGCGGCTTGAGCTGACAAAGTATTTATACGATTAGTTTCAATAACTTCAGTATCGGTTGTGACTGCATAAGCGGCTACTAACTCTCCTGTACTTGTTCTCATGCATGAACCATCGACATAAAATGTTAAGTCTGGTTCTGACAATGGAACATCGGTCAAGTCTTGTCTGGGTTTTGTCGTTACAGTAATGACTTCAATACAGTCATGGATTAGTGGGTCTGTTCCGATTACTGGCAAAAGTGTGGCAGGATTCAATGTGTTACAGCGTCTTATTTCTATATGCGGCTGAAACAGTGTCAGTTCATACCCTGTAAGTCGTGCTACGGTCAAGTGTTGTGTTTGTGTTCTATTTACAAGAACCTCTACTGCGTGTGGTACTTGAACTGTCAATGGATGTCCTAACACTATGGCATCGCTTTGTCTGATTGCTAAAGCTGTCGCTGCTACTGATTTCAGGCACGCAGGCAAAGCCTGAGCTACTGGATCTAATGTACTAGAAAAATAAGCACATGGTTTGTGTGCTCCTGCTTGTTCCTGTGTGAGTACTGACAAGGCAGTACCTTCGCGTTCTGTAACAAAGAGTGTAAACTGTTTTCTGTAACATGGTGTTGCTAAAACTGGTGCTTGACATAAAGCTTTCTTTAGGCTTTCAAAAGCTTGTGTATGTTCCTGAGTCCAAGGGAGAATAGTCGATGTGGCTGCCTCCTGGGTTGTCAACTGAATGAGTGGTTTTGCTAGGAATGCATATTGCGGGATCCACTGTCTACAATATGAAGTGAGGCCTATGAAAGCCCGCACCTCCTTTTGTGTCTTAGGTGTTGGCATGTTAACTATCAACTGAATGCGGTCGGGTGTAAGCTGCCTTCCCTCCTTGTCCAGCGAGTGTCCAAGATAAACAACTCGCTGGACACAGAATTGCAGCTTAGAAGGGGAAACCTTGTGTCCTTTTTCGGCTAGAAATTGTAAAACTGTCAGTGACGCTTTTTCACATTCAGCTTCGCTTCTTGCGGTGATCAGCAGATCATCGACGTATTGAAACAGAGCCGTGTTAACTGGCATGTGGATACTGTCAAGTTCTCGTTTCAATGCTTGGCTATAGATGCTGGGACTTTCTGTAAATCCTTGAGGTGCGCGTGAGAATTTAAAGCTACGTCCATTTAAACTAAATCCGAACAAATATTGGCTTTCCGGATCTATTGGGACGCTGAAAAAGGCATTCTTGAGATCGATTACAGTGAAGAATGTCGCTTCGGAATCAATAGCTGTCAGTAATGACGAGATATCTGGGACCACAGGGAATTGTGGCACAATACATTTGTTTAACTCGCGCAGGTCAATAACCAATCGATATACTGGCGGGGCCTTCGGATCTGTTCGTTTAAGAATCGGTATTATCGGTGAATTACATATATTGGAGTCTGTTTCCACAACTACTCCTTGGGCAATGAGCTCGTCAATGATTTGTAGTAAAGCCACTACAGCATCTGGTGGTAACTTGTATTGTCGCATTCGTGGTAGCACCACTCCTGCCTTTAGTGTGACTCGATATGGTGTAATATTCATGCAACCAACATCAGTAGGGCCTTGTGCCCATAGACGTGTAGGTAAAGTCTGTAGTCGGGGATCCATGTCTCTAGATACATAGTGACCTTTAAAATCACGTAAAAACAATCTTACTCCTTCCGGAGAACAACATATTATAGCTCCTAGGGCTTTTAACGTTTTTATTCCTAATAGATTTTCTGGACATGATTTAGTAAGCAGTAAATCTGTAGTTCGGGTCAGAGGTCCTATCGTGAGTGGCAGAGGCTGTGACACTTCATTAACAATAGGTTTGCCTGAAAAACCAAGGGAAATATTTTGTGAGCCTGAGAGGGGTGCCCCTGGAACTTCACTACGTTTTATAGTTGTTCGACTTGCCCCTGTATCGAGTAAAAATTTTCTATCTTGACCTAATAATTTACTACGTACATAAGGTCCTTCTTGATCCACAGGAATCTCGATAAGGGGTAAGTCAACTTCCCTCTCTAGGCTAGTTCATGCGTAACGCTGATACTCGGGATATTCATACTGTGCGGTCTGATACATTTGTCGTGTTGTTGTTTGTGTGGCAGCAACAGGTAATGGGGGTGCAGCTGGTACAAACTGTATTGGCTGTTGTGCGGCTGGCATTGCCTGGACATGCTGTATAGCTCCTTGTTCATTCTGGTCTTGTCTTAGTGGCCGTGATCTTTCTTGTGTTTTACCTATGGCGATATTATGTTTTAGAACTGGACAATCGTGTACGTAATGGCCTGGCTTTTTACAATAATTGCATGTCCCTTTTACAGGTCCTGCTGAATCGGAATGTGTCATACCCTTTTTATGTCCTTCGGCTGGGACTGTCTGGGAAACTAGCATTTTCATTTTTGTGTCTTTCATGCGTCTGTGTTCATGTTCTTGTTCCTCTTTAATTCTATTGTGGTGGTACTGTAACATTTGTAACATTTGTGTTGGAGTGTTACCTTGCCAGGTACTCTCGAATTTTAATACTCTATTCTTTACTGGAGGCAGAGCATTTTCTACTAATTTTGTTACAAACAGATGTGGGTATGATTCGCTACTTGCTTTTATGCCACTATTTATACCAAAACATTTTTCGAAACGGGCATAGTAATCACTAGTGTCTTCATCTTGCTTCTGTTTACAGGCTGAAATTGTACCCCAATCTTCCTTTTTCGTAGTTAATAATCGTGGCAGTACCTGTACTAGTAGTCCTGGTAATGCCTTAGTTTTGTCCCCAAGCCCCGAACCTGGACCTCGGGCCCTTTCTTCTGCTTCTAATGCTGACCATTCTATCTTTTGATCACCTACCTCCCACTCTTTTTCTTTGAGTTTCTCATAAATGCCAGCAGGCATCAACACCTTTAATATTGTCATAATGTCGGGGTAGGTATACTCTCCCATGAGTAACATGTCTTTAATTTCTCGGTGAAACCCCGCTGGGTCCTTGTCATGACTGGGTACTACTTTCTTCATTTCTAATAATTCTATTTTCGATATAGGCGTATATACAAATACGCGTTTAAACTCATTGTCCTCACCCTTTATTGGGTGCACTTCTCGTAAGGGATTCTGTCTATCTATGTGGTACGTAGTTCTTTCCTTGGCGGACAATGGAACATGTTCTGAACACACGAAAAGAATATACTGCTTTCTTGATTCTAGAATTTCTTTAATTAATTCAGTACCTGGACCTCTCCATTTAGTCATAAGTAATTCAGTCAGTATGTCAGGCAAGGGACCAGGGTCCGAGTGCTGACTCCGATACAGTATAATGAGTTGTTGGATCATATAAATCCCAGCTAACCTTTGTTCATCTGGGGTAAGATTCAAAAATGCGCGTACTACTGTATCATCACTATATTTTCCGGGACTGTCCACCCAATGGACAGCTGCCCTGGCTAAATCTTGTTCATCCATAGAATCGAGGAAATGATAACCCCTTCGTTCTTGGAGTAGTTTGTCGGCGGTTTGGAACGAATGCTCGTTAGACCTTATATTAATCATAGGTATTTGAAAATTCCTGCTATTATCTGGACACGTCGGATGCATTGAGTCAGTATGATATCTGGTCTGATTCCTATTACAAGATCTTCCTCTACCTACATAGGCTATGGTGTCTGACTGTCCCGCGGGCAGTCCTGACCCTTCTTCCTCGCTATGTTCGAACTCGTCTGTCTCTAATCTCTCTTCGTGTAGGCGTTCTATTTCTTTACGGATCTTTCGGCACATGGCTATTATACAATTTTGTTTATCATGTCTCCCTTCTGATATATTCTGGCTCCATCTTGTAAGAATTCTCATGGCTTCCGGGTCTACCCCCGGTCGGTCTTGATTTCTGATCACACAGTTTATGAGGAAACGTAACAGTTCCCCCTGTATCTCTACTTTCTGGTATTCCATAGCTCTGTAAATACATTCTGGATCTCGCCCTGTTTGGACAAAATGATATAGATTATCTAGATGCGCAGTCATTCCTGGTAACTTTGCTAAATACACTGCGGCTCGTCTGATACGCAATGATGCTAGGGTCATTTCGTCCTCTTTTCCAGGCACCGGGTCATATCTACAATCTATAAGAAGTTCTTTAAGCGCACGGGCACTAAGGAGTTTGGGTGTACGTGAATGCGCTGACTCTTGAAAAGTAAGCTTATTTATTCTGGGTGGTGTAGAAAAGACATTGGCAGCTCCTCCCGCGGCTCCATCTGGGGCGTCGGGTGTAAAAGGATTCGTTGAACGTGACACAGCAACTACAGGTGTGGACACAGCCATAGAAGTAGCTGTAGGAACGGATACAGAAACAGATGTGCTTGCCGAAACTTGTGACTCGATTTGTTGCCGTAGGGATATGGGTACTGGATCTTGGCGTTGAACCTCCCTGGTAGGTGGTCTACGTGGGGCGGAATTGGCATACTCGGGAGCTGCGTCATCTAAATAAGAGGAAAGAAAAACATCTTCTGCGGTTCTAGGATGCCCCTTAGGATGTACCTTTATTGGGAACAATGGGGTTGGCAAGTCTTTTGGCGTTTCCGGAGTAGCCTTAGGTAATCCTTCGGCCAGAAGGGGATACATACCATTCATAAGGGTATTTCTTTGTCTGTCTACTTGTTCTGATTTTACTCGGATACCTTCCTCAATTAATAGATTTTCTCGAATTTTAGTGGAATTCTCTTTACTCTTCTCTTCCTGTCTACGTGCTTTTTCTGTTCGTCTATGTGATTCTTTACGCCATAATTCAACGGTGTCTTTCTGTGACTGTCTGACTTTCCTTTTCCATAACTCTTCCTCGACTTTCATGATGCACTCTGCATCCCAGGTCCCCGCTGTGGGCCACCTCTGACTTTCTGGTAATCCCTTGGTATAGTCTACCCATAGATCAAGAAATAATATGGCGTCTAATCCATGTTTATGATACATAAAATGCCCTGGGGTGTCCCTAGGAGGAATAGGGACGGCTTCTTCGAGAACCCCTTTTCTGGTAGTGATCTGTCTTAATTTCGAAAAGAGCGGCATATTGAGAACTGACCTTATACTTGATTTTGACCTGATACTTGAATTTGAACAGACTTAATACAATAAACACGATAATGAACAGTCATTCATACCACGATATACTTAAACACTTCAAACATTTAACATTGAACCTTTAACTGGAACAACAATGATGATCGTCTGCATGACTAATCACCAAGCTTAATTCTCGACAATAACTAGACAATAACTAGACACTTCGGAATACTTGATATACTGCTAAACAGTACAGATACACTGCTAAAACAGTGCAGACCGGATTTGTGTACCCAAACCCGTCTTGACCGGCACAACCTATGTGCACGTCAGAAAATGCCTCCCCAGTAATGGTACTCACCGGGTAGCTTCGGAAACGGAAGGCCTCAGTAACTTGAACTTGACTCGGATTTGGACTGGACTCAACTCGATTCGTCGGACACTGGGCTTGACGTCGTACTGGTGGGTCTCTGTATACCTCGGATCTTGCTCTCTCAGCTAGGCTCTGGTCGGGATACTTCGCACTTCTCACCGCCTCGTCTGGGTGTTGATTGCAGTCTCAGTCGCCCCCGCTTGACCGGAGGGAGATACAGGAAATCCTGCTGGTACGCGTTATTGTCCGTCCAGCTGTGGCAGGAGACCGGGCCTGCAACGCACCGCCGGCGCGTGAGATGAGAAAGTGTCCCTGTTCGGGCGCCATCATGTGGTAAATATTTCTCCTTTACCGGGACTGAATTTGATACAGGAACATAATAAAATAGCTCAATGAAATGAGAGGCAGAATCCGTGATATTAGAGTTTCAGAATGGGCTTTATTCCAATAAGCGATTATAATCGGATGCTTCAAGTTCCATCACCACGGGAGTTCAGGAAGTGAAGTACATACTTTATTGACAAGCAGTAACTTTTATAATACATACATCATAATGAAGTGAATACAGTAGGCGTAACAATTGATAAGGACATTGACGTTTTGGTGTGCGTAGCCGAAAATGGGTGTAATAATGAGTAAAAAGGAACATGATTGGCTATGATGTAATACATAGGTGGATCTATAAGATAATACTTGGCATTGATGCGCGCGCAGCAGTCTGACGTATAATTGACGTATAACTAGGGGGTGACGAGGACTTGACATTTAGCTCTACGTGTGGAGACAAGAAGTCTGGGGGGTCAAGTCAACCTAATCCCAAATCATATCTACATCCTATGTTTAAAGAACTATGTTATCCACAAAAGAAGGACTCTCGGACAGAATCTATTCTATACTGACTGTGCGTGCGTGTACAAGCGTCTAGGTGTCTACACTGAATGCGAGGGGGTAGGAATATTCCATGGTAACAGGGCTATGAATTACTTGCATGAGGACAGAGAAGATGGGCCTTTTTGCTTGGTAACTGGAAGAATGTTTACTTAAGCTACTAGGCAGGAATGCATCGGCTGAGGGGGAAGCAGATAATTCGAAGGTGAAATACAGTTCTTGGCAGAGAATAGGCTGATGTCAGGCTTCGTGAGCCGCGCAGAGAATGAGACAAAGTTCATGGTCACGGATGCAGGCTTGAACTGGAGCTTTCAGAGACAGAAGGCAAAAGGAGTTCGATGACAGAATCAGGGCCTTTTTGCCTGAACTGTAAAATGGCATAAGTGAACCATATAAAGCCGGTAGCCTTTCATATTTAGGAATGGAATATCCAGCCCATTTATGGCGGATCTGACAGAGGACATGTTGACGATGGACGCACATGTGTTTGCGTCATTATTACTGGAACTGGAGGGAGCATACATGTACTTGCGACATGCACATAGAACCGTTGGGGTCCAAGATAGGGGACATAACTGACCAGAAAAATCCATATTTCCACAGGCCCGTATCTCTTCGAGAAGTAACTCCATAGAGATGGGCGAAGAGGACTTAGGAGGCGAAGGGGGGTCCTTTTTTAACCTCTTAGAGTTCGCTTTTGCTGAGGGTTGTGAGGGGGTGTCCGCAGTCGACGTCATCTCAGTTGAAGCTTCCAAATGGGCTAGTGCCGTGAATAACTTGGAATTTTTAATGAAATTACGCTTTTGAACTCTGCTGGAGCAATCCGCCATCAGCACGCCTATGGAGCGTGAGGTCTTAAGATATCCTATTGCCCGACTCAAAAAGGATCAGAAAGCAGATTAATACAGAAACATGCCAGGCCGAAAAATTGGACTCATAGGTGTTGGAGAGTGGAGTCCTAAAGATGGCCGCCCTTCATGAGGAGAGGTGAAAATTCCAGTCAAAACATGCAAGATGATCTCAACGTTCGACTAAAAAAGCTCCAAAGGACCAATTAATGTAGAGGCGTGCCAGACAAAAAACTGTAGACGTAAGTATCAAAGACTAAAGTCATAAAATGGCCGCCGTGCATGAGGAGAGCCAAAAATTCCAGTCAGAACCATGAAAAAGGCCACCCTTACAGAAGAAAAATAAAGTCACCTTAGAATATTGATCCGCCACATTTGTGCCTCAGAGGATGCTGGGGTCATTTGAGTGCGAACGAGGCATCCAGGAATCCCATGCGCGCTAGGACGCGCTGCTGAAGCGTTCGCGGGCAAAAATAAACAAAATGGCGGTCGCGGCCGATGACAAGCCGCGACCGGAGGTAAAATGGGCTGTAAAGTCCAAAATAGCTGTGCCTTAGGAACGAAAGGGGAATGAAAGTGAGCCTGGCATCTTCCGGTGTAAGGGGCTTCCCTCCGTTACTGGAAGCAGGTGCGCGAACCGCCGGTATCCTCCGGTTCGGACGGAGCCGTCACCCGAACGCCGCCATCTCCTACGGGCGCCTAGCCACGCCCCCGTCACAGAACGTCTTTAACCCCTTTGCTGCAAGGCCGTTTGCCCCCCTGTGCTAAGCCTTTTTTTGGCTCTTTGGGGTAGTTTGCGCTTAAGCCCCTGAAACTTTTTGACCACATAACGAATCCACGCCAAATTTGCGTCCTTTTCTTCCAACATCATGGAGATTCTAAAGGTACCCAGGGTTTGTGGATTCCCCTGGAGGAGACCCAGGAATTAGCCAAAATACAGCTAAATGTTGTTGTTTTTTAGAAAAATGGGAAAAAAGTGCTGCAAATGAAAGCATCTGGTGCAAATGGTATCAACAGAGGGTTTGTTGTGCTGATCTCACCATCTTCCCAGCTTTCCAGGACTGACAGACTTGTGTCAGAAAACCAACATTTTTTACACCGTTTTGGCATTTTACTGGGACATAGCCTATATATGCTATTTTTGTGCTTTCAACCTTCTTCCAGTTAATGGTAGAAATGGGTGTGAAAGAAACAATGGATTCTGGAAAGCTATACATTTCAGAAAAGTAGACAAAATTCTGAATTCAGCAAGGGATCATTTGTGTATATCCTTCAAGGTTTTTGTTTTAGAAACTAAACAGTTGAAAATAGGAAAAATTGAAAATGAGTGGGAAAAAACAGCCATTTGTGCCAACGTTTTCACCTGTAACTTCTTCTAAGTATGACAAATGTTTTAAAGCAACATATCGTTACATCCACTAGACCTTTCTGGTTGTAGGTATATATAGGACTTGTAGGTTCACCAAGAACCAGACGAATTCAGAGCCAATAACTGAGCAGTGTCTTGCAATGTTTTTTTATTGTGTACCAGGCAGTGCTTAATTTGTAAAATATGAAGTGCAGGTGCTCACAGTTTTTTAAGACGCCACACCCACTTCCCCAGCTCTGCCCACTCCCTCCAGTGGCTCCACCCACATCCAGAAGCCTCAACACATCACAGCCACCTCCTCACATTTTAAGTTCCGCAAGAAGCCGAAGGCCTGGCTCTTCACAAAAACACCTAAGGCACCCCACACTTACACACCTGCCCAAGTCCCTGGATACACTTCTGGGTGATTAGTGCGCTATACAAATCAATATAACATAATATAACACATAGGAAGCCTATGGCAATAACTTAAAAATGAACTCAAATTAGAGAAGGTGTGTAAATCTCAAAATGCAACTTTAGATAAGGGCATTTGAGGACTTGAGGCAGCTTTGCAAATGAAAGAAAATGTGCCTGCTCTGCGCTGTTTAAAAGAAAGGAAAGGATGAAGGAAGAAATGCATTAAAGAAGGTAGTAACAAATGCAGGCAGGAAGAGGAGCACTGGAGTAAGGAAATACATGAGTAATGGATGAAAGAAGGAGGAAATAAGAAAAGAATGTGAAAGAAAGAAATGAAAGGATAGAGGGAGAAACACACCATATATGTTTGTAAAGCATATATTCACTAGAGGGGGCCTTGACACCAAATTAAAAATGTTGTTATCCAGCTCAATTGCACTGATTTTATCTAAAGGCTGATAGACTGAGTGGCCACACCAAGATTTAAATTTATGACCCTGTGATAGAACACTAATTCCTGGAGTAGATATTAACATGTGCAAGAAGAAAACAATTAAAATGGAGCGTGAGGGAGGAGGAGAGGTCCAAAGGCAAAGATAGATACAGTAGACAAAGAATGTGAAGAGAAATGTAGAAAGCAGAGATTGGGATTGCAAGATTGGAGTGGAACGTGATGAGAAGGAAAAGTGAAAGAGGAGAAAGGCAGGGGAAGAAGAGCGGACAGTGGGCAGCGTGTGAGAGTAGAGTGGAAGGGATAGATGGAAAGGTGAACAATGAAAAGCATTTAATGAGGGGAGGTGGTGATTAAGAGAAAACACAGATGTAGGGCAGAAAGTGAAGGAAGATTGAAGAGAAGTGAAGGAGTGAGGTGTGAAGGGGAGGAAGAAAAGCAGATACTGAGGGAGAGCAAGCAAAGAGTACTCCTCTGCTTAATTAAATATGCATTTATTAATTATGTAAAGTTGAGGGGTGACAGGAGTGTGTCATTCGTGGCCTGTCTCATCAATGCACAGCAGTGTTGTCCAAGACACACAATAGCAATTCTTTAAGTGTGTTAAGTATGATGCCATCAACAGATATTTTGTGCCATCACAATAGGTATTCCTGATATAACATAATAAAGTGTCAGTTATACAATTGGGATTACGCCTTGATGGAGACCCACACTCTCATGCTTCAAACAAATAGTTCTATTACATGATCAGGCTATAAATCGCGAAATCCCACTGCCACCTATTTTCAAATTAAGTCAGACATTCAACTCCACTCAGAGAAGCTTCCACACACACTTTTTAACTAATAAAGCACAACATTCAACTGAGTCTGCAGACTGTGCTATATTAAGATTGTAATTTATGATCAGCGAGTAACAAAAGGATGTCTGTGACAAAAATAGAAACGCACTGAGTTATCCACATAAATATAGTTCTGTCATCTGCATGGTACATGTTCTACATTACCCCTCTGTGCTACAGTCAAAACTACAACTAGACAAAACTCTGATCTCATCTCCAACAGGGCCATAAGGCTGTAAGTATGCAACAGGGGTTTACGGGATATGTCTCTTTGGAGGTGAAGAGACAGTGTAGGGTGATAGATCTCAGCAGGCTTGTGGAGGGGGAGGTACAGAGCGCCCAACACAACCTATTCCCTCTGATAGCATGTTTTGAATCAATGCTATTTTTCACCAGGTCGAAGCTGAGAAAAACTCTGTGTATCCTACCTCTGGTTGGGGGGGATTTGGAAAGCCTCCGGGTTCGATTGGCCAAGACTGAGAAGGACTTTGTGGTCTCACATGCGGACTCTTAAAGTATGGATACTCAGGGCCCAGTGCATGCTTTAATAAGAAGCGATGGTGGGGAGGGGTGCTGTGAGAGTGAGGGAGCCAGGAAGTACTGTAACAGGAGTGATCGAGTGTTGTGGCAGGGAGGGGCATTGTAATACAGAAGGGAAGGGGACTGTAAGCAGAGGGGCACTGAGATACAGGTGATGAAGGCACTGTGGGGAGAGGGGCACTGGGATATCGGGAGAAGGCCACTGTGGAGAGAGGGGCACTGTCGGAGGTAGCGGTGGGACACAGTCACAGTGGCAGGGATGGGAGGTGTTCTTCAAGGCGCTTGTGGCTGCAATGGTGCCCATTGCAGAAGGTAGAGGACTGGTGTGATAGAGACGAGACCGTACTGGGACAGGTAGGAGCGTGGTACAAATACACTGACTGGCAGTAACAAATGTTTTCACTTTTGGACCACCCTCAACTGCTTCCTGTATTTTGTTATTACGCTGCAAGGCCTTTTCTGGGCTCCTGAGGCAGGCAGTTACTGGGCAGTTTCCTGCGGGTGCCACTGTGCAGGAATTTATCAATGTTGTCCCACGGCCAAGTACTTTTCTGTTACCTATGGGATAACATTTGTGTGTAAAATAATGCACACACAACTCACCTAACCTTGCAGCTTTGGGTACACTGGAAAGGGCAGACCGCTGGCTGACGCAGCTGAAATTATGCTCCCAGCTCATCTTGCGTGCAGTTTATACCATGCATGACACAACACACCCACCCTTCCCCCACCCTGAAGACCAGGCACTGGTGCATGCCAATGCAAGCACACTAGCAGCATGCACCAAATCTGAATGTACAGCTGCACAAGCCTCGCTCTGAAGCTGGGGTGTTTTAATGGCCTGTGCACAGTGCTGGCTGTGCATGGGAGAAAAATTCAATAGACCCGGCCCTGATAAATAGGTGCCGGTGCTCAGCACCGGAAAGCACCTGCACAAATTAAGCACTAGTACCAGGTATATAGCAATTAATTTGGGAAAATATATACAGTAAAAAATTGGGATGAAAGACACCTATGTATTTCTGAAATTGGAACAAAATATAGAGTTTAGAAACAGTAGCTATTTCCGAAATTGTGAGTACCCATACCAGCATGTGAATTATAGGACATTTTTCAAGGTGACTTTTTTTTTTACACATTGTCTTTCATTTGGAAGTCAGAAATGCATCGAAAGTCAATAGGCAATAACAGGTGCTCTACAATTCTGTTTTACCCCAAATATCCCGATAAAAATGGTATCTCACTTGTGTGGGTTGGTCTAGTGCCCGCGATAGGAATCGGCCCAAAATGCAACGTGGATGAACCACATTTTTATAGTGAATACTGGCCCTTTTTTGTAAAGTGCCTAGCTGTGGATTTTGAACCCTAGCTCTGCCGGCACCTAGAGAAACCTAGCAAACCTATACATTTTTAAAAATTAGACACCCAGGGGAATCCATGATGGGGTGACTTCTCAGCAGGTTCTGTTACCGAAATTCCTTTGCAAACCTCAAACTGTAAAAAAACAAACACATTTTCCTCTAATTTCTGTGATGCAAAGTTCTGGAATCTGCATGGATCCACAAAATTGCACCCACCCTGCATTTCCCAAAGTCTTCTAATAAAAATGGTACCTCACTTGTGTGGCTGGGCCAAATGCCCATGGCAGGGAAGGGCCCAAAACATACTTTGGAGACATCACAATTACCTATAACAAAACAACCTGGTTTTGCAAGGGAGAGGTCACCTGGGTTTTTGGCCCCGGGCTCGGCGGCCATCTAGGGAAACCTACCAAACTCACACATTTATGAAAACTGGATACCCAGGGAGACTAGAGAGGTATGGCTTGTGTGGATCCCTCAACGTTTCCTACCCAGAATCCACTGCAAACCTCAAATTTAGCTGAAAAAATCACATATTTCTCAAATTTCTGTGTGAGAAAGTTGTGGGATCACCAGTCTGACACAAATTTCCTACCACCCAAGGTTTCTCTAGGTCTCCCGATAAATATGGTACCTCACTCACGTGGGTGGCCCAAGTACCTGCGACAGGCAAGGGCCCAAAACGTATTGAGGAGACATCAAAATTACCTATCACAAAACAACCTGGTTTTGCAAGGGGGGTCACCTGGGTTTTTGGGCCCGGGCTTGGTGGCCATCTTGGGAAACTAACACACCCACAAATTTCTGAAAACTAGACACCCGGGGGAGTCCAGCGAAGTATTACTTGCGTGGATCCCCCAAAGTTTTCCTACCCAGAATCCCTTGCAAACCTCAAATTTAGCTGAAAAAAACAAATTTGTGAGCTGTAAAGCCACGGCAAGGCACCAATCTCTTTACAGGCCATTCACACACCTTTCATACGTGACACACAAAACCAATCACACCATCAGCCGCGGACCCAGCACTTTACAACATTCACATCAACAGACAGCGCCATTCAAGGGCCCATCACTTTCATATGCACACATGACTGACGCAGCAATCACACTGGCTGGTGGTTGACATAGTGTGTGCAGTGGCGTTTAACTAGCAGAGTGTGTAATGACCAGCAGCAAGTCACTACTCACACACTGCAAGCCAAATGCCAGCCCACGCACACCCCAGATGAGCACCAGCCCACCCACACCACCACCCCATGCACACCGCCAGCCAAACGCTAGCCCACGCACACCACCAGCCAAGCGCCAGCCCACGCACACCACCAGCCAAGCGTCAGCCCACCCACACTGCCAGCCAATCGCGAGTCCACCCATACCGTCAGCTAAGCGCCAATCCACGCACACCGCTAGCCATGTGCCAGTCCACGCACACCGTCATCAATTTTTTTTTTACAAGAAGGAAAACACAAACCAATTGGAACTA
Organism: Triturus cristatus; assembly: GCF_964204655.1. NCBI lineage: Eukaryota > Metazoa > Chordata > Amphibia > Caudata > Salamandridae > Triturus > Triturus cristatus. The sequence goes on along the minus strand of NC_140591.1, from coordinate 135,925,110 downwards.
GATACAAAACTATAACTACAAACACAACATCATTCTAATGCCAACTGACAAAACTGAACAACAACTACATAAAACCATATCAGGCAGTAAACTATTAGACTCACGGTTGCTCCCAAAAACTATTTTGAGTGTGATACAATCTGAAACATGTGGGCACACACAGCCCAGGATTAGCAGGACAATCAGCACACTGCATACGATTCTCCTTCCGCATACCTCTTCGCAAACAGACTCTACCTCTCTTACAGGGATAGTTTTTCTTGGGTGTGGGACGAATTAAATCATCAGAGTGATGATCTTTCAATCTAGTCACATCCTCCACCACTCCAGCTCTAGGGACACTTGCCTGTTCCACTACAACAAGGCTGCTTATCAAAGACTGCTGAAACTGAACAAAAGTCATCATTGACACAGTAGAACACTCATTGAACACAATAAAAGCCTTAAAAGATGCTAAATTGAAGAGATGGATGGCCAACTTCTTCTATCGAATGAAAGCCTTACGAACAGCAGTGTAAGGTTCCAACCTCTGATCTACTCTATCGACACTACCCATGTGCTTATTGTAGTCTACAATGCACACACGTTTGCACACTTCAGCAACCTGACCCCAAACAGTCACAGGTGAAGTGCTGTCTTCATGGATGGTAGTCAGCATGTACACATCCCTCCTGTCCACAAATTTCACAGCTAGCAGTTCCTCACTATGCAAGACACTGCACTGTCCCCTCTGAAGCTTTTTGCAAACAAGCACTTTTGAGTAATTTTTACGGTTAAAGCGGATTGTGCCACAAGCAAAAGAGTCCACTTTGAACAATTCCGTAAACAATTGCACAGCAGTGTAGAAGTTATCAAGGTACAAATGGTGACCTTTGTTAAACACTTCTCTAGCAAGTTCCCATGCAATTTGCTCTGAAACTCCAAAAGTGAACGGACAACCAGGGGGGTCAATAGTGGAATCCCAACCAGTGTACACCTGGAAATTATAGACATATCCTGTCCTACTCTCAGACAACATATACATCTTAATTCCATAATGTGCCCTCTTGCTAGGAATGTACTGCCTAAAAACCAAACGGCCCTTGACCAGGACCAAAGACTCATCAAAAGCTATTTCTTTCCCTGGAGTATAGATTTCTGAAAATCGATCTACAAAGTGATCAAGAACAGGCCGAATCTTAAAAAGACGGTCACAGTCAAAGTGATCTCATGGCAACGCCAAAGCATTATCAACAAATTGCAGCATCCGAAGCAAAAGTAAATACTGATCATGACTCATAATTGCAGGCAATATGGCTGTTGCCATCAAGGGACTGGCAGACCAATATGAAGCCATGGACGGTTTCCTTATCAAGCCCATCAAAAAAGTCAAACACAAAACCTTCTTCATCTCATCCAGAATTGTAGGAGTCCACCGGGTAGCTCTAGAGCAGGACCTAAGTCTGGCACTGTTGTCTCTCAGCATACAAATGAATCTGCTCAACAGTCTCAGCCAAAAATACATCATCCATAAACAACTGAAAAAACTGTATAGGCAAAAAGGTTTAACAATCCACTCTATACCCTGCATCACCACTGAAGGCAGGCAACACCGGCTGCACCATGTTTGGATCAACCCAGAGTCCAGCACTTCTAGTAGAAAGCATTGCAGTCCCAGGCTGCAATCCCGATGCCTCTTGCTGCACCATTGACACATCGGTGTCCTCCTCTAAAACAGGTACTTCATCCGCACTGAGAGTAGCTTCATCCACACTGAGAGTAGCTTCATCATCGGATGATTCCTTGTGGACAGAAAACTCACTGCCTGAATCTTGAACTCCCTCTTCTATCTCAGACACACTGTCAGTCTCATAATCATGGTCAGAGGAAGATTCAAAAAGCATACCAACCACCTGCTGAGCAGTTATTCTACGGCTAGACATAATCCTTACTAATAAACGTAACTTGTCAAACAAGTCAACAACAACAAACACTTTGTAAAATAAGTAATACACAAAATGTGGCTTTATCACAAAGACCTATATAATCCAAAACTATACCACTCACTTGCAAGAAGCAACTAGACTCACCACCACCTACTCTGCACAGACACAGTAAGGATCAACAATATCCCACAAAAAAGAAAAAGAAAGGAAAATTACACAAAAGACAACGCAAAACACATCGCAAAGAATTTCATGCTCAAAACACCAACTGAATATATGCTGCCATTATGACACCACTTACAAGAAATTCATTCATGCATGACAATAATACTCATTTGGAGTAAACACAACAAAAATGTTTTTTTACCAAATAAATGCAACTACACAAAACTGTAGAACAACCACTGCCGAAACCGCAAACAAGAATCAAAAGCTTCACCCACCCCACAAAATCCACCAGCAAAGCTAAGGGGCAGGTGGGCCTAAAAGCATAAGGCTGATCTGCCCCCAAGTGGAGGAGAAACAGCCAAAATATTTACCCCTGTAAAAGGGAGCAACTCCTACACAAGGGGCCCTTCCACAACACCATTTAAAAAAAACAAAAAAAAACTGGTGTCTAGTGGCTTCCGCCTCCCCTGGGGACATATGGGTCTGAAAACATATGGCAGATCTGCCATCAAAGGGGGCAGAAACGGCCACAAGAATCACCCCACAAAGGGGAGCGACCCTTGTCCAAGGTGCCGCTCCCCCACATCCCCCCCAAAAAAACAGAAATCCCTGGTGGCCTAGTGGGCCACACAACATTTTTAAAAATCAGCAAATCTGCCCCCGAGGGGGGTGGAAACTGCCAAAATAATGCTCTCCGAAGGGGACCGACCCTTGACGAAGGGGCTGCTCCCCACAAACATATCCCTGGTGGTCTGGTGGGGCAGAATTAAAAAAGAATATGGTCTGATCTGCCCTCCAGGGGGGCAGAAAGGGCCGCAATAAGCCCAAGGGGCAACTCCCCACAAATATATCTGTGGTGGTCTAGTGGGCATGATTAAAAACAAATGGCATGATCTGCCACCCACGGGGGCAGAAACAGGCAAAAACATTGCCCTCCAAAGGAGAGCAACCCTTGCCTAAGGGGCCACTCCCCGCAAATAGTTGAGTTGTTTTAAAAAATAAATCCCTGGTGTCTAGTGGGCATTCCTGCTGCACAATCGCGCGATCATGCAGCAGGAATGCTCAAAAGCGGCATCGGGGAAAGGAAAACTCTTTCCTTTACCCCGATGCCTCTTTTGTTTATATTACCCCCTCTCCGAGGAGAAATTCACCTCCTGTCTTGCCGGTGCACTGGAAGCAAATGACATTCGGTTTCATCTAATGACGTTAGCGCGCGGGGCGTGCTGACGTCAGTAGATGATGTGGAGGGATGACTGGGGGGGCAGCGGAAGGGTTTCTGCCGCCTTCCCCGGTGGTTCCTCATTAAGGGCGGCGGCCCACTGGGTGAGTGTTAGCGCTTCCCCAGTGGGTGAGTGCTAGGATGGCCGGGAGCCGTACGATGCACTCGCACACCGTCACGTCGGACAGCTCCCGGCAGTACAACGCACGTAAAGGGACAAAAGTGACGTTGTGGTGGCGATAGGGGCTTGTAAATATGCCCCCTAGTACCATGTTTACGGTCATAGACAGGATGCATTTGCTGGACCCGATTGCGATCATTACCGCTATGCAGAGCCATTCACAACACAAATATAAATTCCTCAGTCCTTTTTCACACCTCTTTTCTTCTTGCACTCTTCTTGCATGAACTAGAATAAAGTGTGAACGCTTTGCAAACGGCTAGAATACTGGCAGCATGTCTCTCTTCCACCGCAACAAACAAAATACATAAAACTATTTTTTACCTAAGCAGTCCCTTTCTTTGGTTCTGTAATTACAGATGTACCAAGCAAAGTCAAGTGATGGCTTTCTTCCTTTTTTTTGGGCTGTCTTTCTCTTCAATGGTAAATAAATAAAAAAAAATAATGACACGGCAGCAGCTCTGTATTTCACAGCAGTTTTCACCATATTTTCTGTATTTGCTCTTGAATAAAATACTGAATATTATTCACCACTTTAATTACAGTGTGCTTGCCATCTTTGTATACTCCCACTGGTGGCTTACTAGATAAATGCATCCACTGCGGGGGCCAGTATTCCACCTCATGGTCACAGGTTCAAATCCCAACAGGTTCACTTAGGGCCATATGTAGGTAAAACGTGTTTTGCGATTCTCTGATTGCAATTTTTAGGGAATCGCAATTAGAGAATTGCAAAACCGAATGTAGGTAGGATTAGCAAAATATTTTGCGATTCCCACCTATTCCTTATTTGCGAATCCCAAATTGAGATTCGCAAATAAGGAATACCTTGCCATTCATTCCTATGGGCTAGAAGGCCCATAGGAATGAATAGGAAGACATTCTCAATTTGCGATTCTCAATTAGAGAATCGCAAATTGAGAATGCAATTTCAAGGTTGCAAGGGTGTCAATAGGACCCCCTTTTGCACCCCTGAAATAAACATGTGTGCACATGTGGCGGACATACAAGCGCTAAGGGCATGTATGTGCGCCACATTGCACTTTGAAAAATGGAAAAAAGTGCATTTTTCAAAGAAATCGCAAATTACCACCAACCTGAGGTTGGTGGTAATATGCGATTCCTTAAGCCAAAATCGCACAACTTGGGTGCTTCCTACATTGCGTTTAAGGAATCGCAATTTGGGATTCCTTAAATGCATTAGCAAAATAAGGAATCGCAAATTTTGCGATTCCTTATTGTGCGTGTGGGTTTTTGTGTGCTACATAGCACACTGCCCATATTTCGATTATAAACGCCGAAATACGGCGAATTTCAGCATTTGCGATCGCAATTTGGCTTCCTACATATGGCCCTTAGTCTTTAATCCTTTTAAAGTCAATACATTTACTACTACTGCTGTATTTGTGTTTCTTTTTTAAACAAGAACCTCTAGTAATGGGCTTTGATCACTGTGTTTATATTTGCTATGTGTGCCGGTGTGGAAGATGTGTTCGCTGCTCGTTTGGTTCTGTGTATGTGCGTCCAGGTTGTGTTTGCTGCTAAATCAGCCTTTTTCTCCTCCTCCATCAGTGCAGCATCACAGGTTTCAGCTATGTGCTTCAAAGCGGCCTAAGCAGCGCTATATGTCACAGTAGTTTTCGCCATATTTTCTGTATTTGCATACGTATAAAATACTAAATGTTATTGACCAATTTAATCATACTGTGTTTGCCAACCTCGTAAGCCGGGTCTGGTGGTTTACTGGACTAATGCATCCGCTGCTCTCATCAATAATTCTTCATTCTAAATTCTCTACACACTGCTACTGCTGCATCTTAATCCCATCAATAATTCCTCATTTTAACTACTCTAAACAGTGCTATTAACTGCTTCTCTTGTCCCATCCGTAGTTCCTCATTCTAAATACTCTTCAGATTGCTGCTACCTGCTTCTCTGCCCTCTGCCCTCAACGGTAATTCCGCATTCTATATCCTCTACACAATGCTGAAGCTGCTTCTCTAGTCCCAGTGGTAATTCCTAATTTTAAGTACTCTATACAGTGCTACAGCTATATCTCTATTCATACATCTACTATACTCCAAACAAAAACACATAGGTAATCATTTACAAAGCCAATAGCCAATAGCACTACCTCTAAAACAATGTTTTTCGTTATGTCACTACCATGGTGCAAGGATGCCTGTGTCGTAGGGAGATTGTTTTTGTGTGGGAAGGGCACCTTCCTGCACAAAAACAATCACTAAAGGCATTTTCTTCATTCAATGCATGCTGCAGAATGCAGTCGCATTGAAAGAGGAAAAAGCGAGGAGAAATTAAAACATTTCTCCTAGTTGCGCCTTGCTACACCACTTCTAGGGTGGAGTAGCATTCAGACGCATTTCGAGATTTAGGATTTCTTGTAAATCTGGAGATGGGTCTTGTTCCAAGGGTGTTGCGTGGGAACACCCTCAGCAACACCCATGGAACGCCCCTTCAACGCAAAGTGCTGCCTGTGAAGGGGCCGTATTTACAAGGAGAGGAAAAGTCACGCAGGGTGGCTATTTCTGTCCTTGTAAATATGGAGGAGCCCCCTCCGCCACCAGTACGTCACAAACAGTGACGGACTGGTGGCGCAGGGGGCTTGTAAATCCGCCCCTCTGTGTGCTCTTCTCTTTGTCACTTAGACATTTTGCTCACCGTTCTTCGCTCTTGTGCTCCATCACTCCTTGTCTCATTTGCCTTCGAATGCACTCTCTGATTCTTTTGTCTTCTCACTCATTCTTTGTGTTTTGCTCTACTCACCAGTAGCCCTTGAACAATTTACTGACTATGGGTGATGACCTGGGGAATCGGCCCACTAAAACGTATAGTGTTGCAGAAACTCCTGCTATTACCGAATGAGCAAGTGCAGCAAAAGAGAAAGATCAAAGTCAGTGGGGAGTGTGTATTTGTGGGAGGGAAGGAGAGACAGTTAATGGTGGTCTTAAGCAGTTTTTGCAAACCTTTTTAGTCAAAACAAGTTATTTAAAAGAGAATTTAAAGTGTTTTTAGTCATGCATGCATACATGGGTAACGAAATTGTGCATTCTTTTGTTTCCTCACCCTACTTTGAAAATTGCCTTCTACACCTTCCCCCGCTGACAGGTCCAAAGGAACCACAATTAATAGACCCAAATGAACCTTATTTGTAAGTTTGTACACTTTAAAAAGGAGCTATTTTTTATACTTGGGTCTTTGACATGCCTCATTCTTTCATCTTCCATGGGACCTGATCAAAAGACTGACAAGTTTACCTGGAAATGGCATCTCTTTGAAGCCATATATTGTAAGCTTAGATATGAATGAGAAATAAATGGCAATGGTTTGCTAAAATTGTTCTCTGGGCTTGCCTTAATTAACAATGGCTTTGCACTACATTGGAACAAAAAGCTAATATTGCTGTTTCCATTATCTTTCTGAACTGCCTCCGGGAGTGGTGGTGCTGCAGCACCTGCTGCACCCCTAGTTCCCACACCCCTGCTTCTCACCCATTCTTTGGTCCTTTTGCCCTTTTCCTGTGCCACTTTTCTCTTTTTTACCTTTTGATCTCACACTGTTACAGGTGTTCTGCTCTTTACCATCCTTCACAATTTGCCTCTGCTTTGCACAGATTTTTCACTTGAAGCTGCTCCTACCACCCTCTTTTGTTTCCTGCTCTCACTTTCAGCCCTTTTTCCCTCTGTGAAGGCCTTTCCCACCTCTTCTCCTGTGCTGTGAACTCTTCTGCGCTGTGCTCTCTCCTTCTTCTCACCACTGTTGGAAGGTGGTTCATTAGTAGGTGTGGGTAGGTACCTGCAGCTAGTAATAACACTAAGATCACAAATAAGGTCCAGTCAAGCCTCAATAAATTAATTCTTGCTCAACCCATGGTAGCTTGGCAGACGAGCAGCTAGACTTAACTCAGGAGATGGATTAATATTACCAAAACAGTAAATAAGTAAAAGACACAATACAATGAAAATCCAACACTAACTTATAAACATGGAGAATATTTGTATCTTTAAAATGACAACAACAGGACAAAAATCCAAAGTAGGCACCAAAAATTGAAAGCACCCACAGCTATCTGGTCACACAGGACCGGGACAAAGTGAAAGTTTCAGGCTGACCGTGATGTAGCAGCTTGAATACGACAAGTGGTTGGGCTTGGTCAAGTTTTTACCTTCTTACAAAGTCACTTTTTTGAGCCTTCTCTCTCGACATCAAGTGATCGGGTCCTCGGATCTGGATTTCAATTTGATAACGCTGGTCTGCTGCAGGGTAAGGCCTTGGTGACTCCTGGAGGTCTTTGTCATCAATGGCGAGGAGCTCCAGAGCTTTTAGTGGGGAAAACCTGCACGGTCTGGCTGAGCTGCAGTTTGAAATTGCCAGCTTGATTCTCATCATCGATGCCTGTCTTCTCATGGACCTTTGTCATGAAAGTTAGCAAATCATTCCCAAACTTTCAGATCTTCTTCTTAAAGGTTCCATGAGGGTCAGACTGGGTCCACAGCACCAGCCAAGGGTTCAGAAGCTCTGGTGTGCCTCTTGGGGTCCGAGAGTCCAACTTCCACAATGCACCTGGTCAATCCAAGTTAAATCTAGGTAAAGCTGGTAAGCTGGAGTTGTCCTTGAAATGGTTGTTGCAGGTGGCTTCTTCCAGTCCTTCTATTGTGGAGCCTTTAGAGTGCCGCAGGTGCAGTCCTTTTGAGTGAAGCCCTCTCTTGTACATTCCAAGGGTCCAGCAAGGCAGTCATTATTCTGCATATGTTTTCAGGCAGGGATCAGAGGTGCTCTTGCAGCTCTTCAATATTTATTCCCCATTCTGGGCTGGCAAGAGGGGGAGAGGTTTTCTGAACCAATTGTAATTACACCAATTACCATATACCTTTTAAATAGAGCACTTGCCCTGGGCCTGGTTAGCAGAGCCCAGGGCACATTCAGAGTCATTAACCACCATTAATAATAAAAAATGGGGGTTAATGGGGTGATAAGGGCAGATAGGATGACTTTCCTACAAACGCTCACTGCAGACCCACCCACCACCCTCAAAGCTCTTCCCCCTCCTGCTCCTAATCAATGGTAGCCACAGTGCAGACATGGAGCAGATATCTGCTGCAGGTGTGACACCACTTGCGCACCAAGGCACGCCAAAACAAACCTGTCTGTACCCCTCTTCACCCCACCAGCACCCAGTGCACAGTTGCCTAGCCTTCCTCATACCCACCGCTCCCCCTCCTCTACTACATTGCAATGCTTCTCACCCTGAGCCCAGGACACACCTCCTAGCAATGCTGCAGGGCCTTGCAGACTGACAGAGAAGGGGCATTCATCTGAACCATCTGCAACTTTTCCTGTGCGCCATGCTCCCGCACCTTCCTCGCTCCCCTACAACAACCATCCCACCCTTCACCAGCGACATGACCCTACACACCTCACTTCACCTAAGCAGCACCCAGACCTGTCCTGTCTCCTCTTCAACACCCACTCCCTCACTACACCAGTCACCAAAGTTTGGGACCTCCTACATGACCTCTCACCAGACCTGCCCTTCCTGACTGATGCTTGGCTCACCCCGATGTCGGACCTCCACATTGTGACAGCTTTCCCACCTGTATAGAAAATCTTAAGACAGGACAGGATGAGGTGATCCAGAGGAGAACTCAGCATAACATTCAAAGAGAACATCCTCTGCTCCACAGCCTCGGCGAACACCTGCAATATCATTTACCTCCCAACTTCACATCACCAACAACTACACCCTGAGCAGCCCTGTTATCTACCAACCTCCCTGATGACGCTTCAACTTTGGAAACACAATAAAGGATCTCATCGCTCCCCTGGTAATTGACTTCAGTGATTTCATCCTCCTTGCCAATCTCAACCACCACCTGGAGGACCACACCGACTTAAAAACATTCACCTTCCTGGAGGACCGGGTAACCCTAGAATCTCAACCCTCTACTCGCCCAGTGAGTGGCCAACCCAACCAGAATACAGAACACCTACTGGACTCTATCTTCACCAGTTTCAACAAAATCACAGTGGACAAGCCCACACTGCTCACTTGGTTCGATCAGGCCCTTGTCCACTTCAACATGCCTATCCGGCATTACCACAGAACTGCCCCCTCCACATCTGCATGAGGAGAATGGAACAAGATTTCAGAAGAAACATGGTCCTTGGAGCTCCTAGACCTTTTACCACAACCCCACAGTTATCTCCCCTGATCTCCAACTTCAGCACCTAGACCACTTCCTGCACAGACACCCTGACTCTATTCAAAACCACGAAAACCACCAGACCGCAAGCATACAGAAGAACTCAGAGCCACCAAACACAACTACAACCTACTTGCATGCAGATGGAGGCAGAGTTACAGAAACATGGACAAGAGGATCTATCGATTGGCCCCCAGATGCTACCATCAACAATTCAGGGCCACTAAATGATCCGGTTTTACTGACCATCCATAAAAAAGAGCAATAACAGCACCTAGTAAATTTTCACCTTAGTGAAGGATTTCTCCTCTCCAGGAGCTATCTCCACTAGTATTACCCCCTCACAAGATCTCATCACCCAGCTGTATTAATCAGCAGCATGATCAACAACATCTACAACAATTTCGAATCCCAGTTGGACCCATCATCCCTTGCAGCAGTCCTGCCCATCAGCACTAACCCCCAGCAAACCACCTTGACCACCATACCCACTCAAGAAACCGCAACACCCATGTGGCCAATTCAGTCTGAGGTACCCTTGGGCTCCTGCCCCCACCACATCTTTGACAAAGGACTGCGCACCCTCAGTGCAGCTCTCACCCCAGTATTGAATGACTCAATCAGAAAAACCACCTTCAATACAGGATGTCTGGAAGCAAGCCACAGTACTCCCCTTCCTAAAGAAACCTTCAGCTGATCCAAAGATGCAGCCAACTCCTGGATGATTTCTCTGCTATCCTAGTCATAGAGAAACTCATCAACAAACGTCTAGCCCCCCACATGAATGAAAACCACCTCCTAAACACTAAGATTCAGTCCTAACCACAGCACTGAGACTGCATGGTCACAGCCACAGACGATAGCCTACTGATCATGGACAGAGAAGATACCACTGGTCTCATCCTATTAGGTCTATCCGCCACCTTCAACACCATCTCCCATCCCATCCTCATTGAACACCTCCATGAAGCTGGCATACAAGGTCTCATACTTTGCTGGGTCTGCTCCTACTTAATAGACTGCACCCAGTTAATCAGCCTGACTCCCTTCACCTTGAACGCCATCAACCTCCTCTACGGAGTTCCCCGAGGATCATCACTCAGCCCCACATTCTTTAACGCCTACCTGGCTCTTATCACCAGTTTCATCTGTTCCCATGGAATCAATACCATCTCCTACACAGATGACACCAATCTCATCTTCTCCATCTCTTACAAAACACCTAGCACCAGGACCAGCTTCCCCTCCTGCATGTTCAAAGTCACTAGATGGATGGGTACCACTTGCCTAAAACTCAGCACCCACAGTACAGAAGTGGTACTCTTTGACAAAGACACCTTGCAGTGGAACTACACACTGTGGGTGGCAGAACTAGGACCCACACTTTGACCGGCAACCCAAGCTAAGAACCTCAGTACAGCAGTTGACAGCCAGCTTGCTGTGACTGGCCAAGTGTATGCAGTCTCCGTGTCAAGAAACTCACGTGGCTATCAGTAAACAAACGCATAGCTGTCACCCAGGCCCATATCACCCGCAAACTGGACTACAGCAACGTACTGTAGAATGAAATCAATGACCAAACTAATCAGAAGACATCAGACCATACAAAACTTAGCGGCTAACCTCACACTCAGGCTGCCTCCTTGCACTCATATCACATTGCACCTCAGAGACCTCAAATGGCTCCCTGTTCACAAATACACACTCTTCAAACACTTCACACACTCACACAAAGCCCTTCACAACCTCAGCCCCACCTCCTTCAACAAATGCATCAACTTCTACATATCCACTAGACACCTCCCTTCAGCCGGTCGCCTACTCGCCCATGTTCCCTGCATAGATAGACCCAGGGCCAGTCGTCATTCCTTCTCCTACCTCACCCCCAACGTTTGGAGCAACTTACCCGCCTCCCCGTCACTTCAAAGCCTCTTCCTCAGAACTTGAGTTCTACGAGAAACTGAAGACCTGGCTCTTCACCTAGGTGAGGCACAGCCTGCATATCCCTCCCAGGTGAGTTGTGCTCCCTACAAATACACATAACATAACATGAATAGAAAGTGAAAATAGAGAGTGTAGGTCAACAAATGTTAGATGCGTTTAGTGTTTTCGTTTCTTCTCAAGGGTTTACTTCGAATGATGTGAACACTAGAGATTTCTCCACTTTAGTAGAGTGTATGGCAGGTAACACAAAAGATGCTTTAACTAGAGATGCTTGTGATTAAATTAATAGTTATTCATCATCGAATGGCTGTAGATATGCTTTTAACAAAAGAGAGAGTTATTTGTCATGTAATAAAGAAAAAGTGTTGTAGTTATATTCTAGTTCATAGTGAGAGTATTAATATTTGTGTGGATAGTCTGACTAACATTGTGACTCAGAATTACTCATTTGGAGAACCTGGAATCTCAAAAAAAGGTAGGTTACTAGAATAGGGGGATAGGCAATGATTTATTAGTACAGATTGCTGTTTCAATAACAATACTATTTATAGTTGTAATTAGTGTTTCTTTAATGTTTACATTTTGTGGATCAGTTTGTGTTACGAGTTTTAGATGCAATTGCAAGAACAAGAACAAAAAGACGATGAGACCACTGACAAAGGTAAAAGTTGCTCTTGACAAGGGAATTATGGACATCTACAATAATCAGAGAGCATTACAGAAGGAAGATCCTTAAAGGTCAAGAATAATGACTGAGTTGTCATATTTTTCTGGTGTGATAATTTTAAATTATCAGAGAGAAGATTGTGGAAAATTAATGTTATTTAGAAAAATGTTGCTTAAGACAAGTTTGGTTTCCTTGACATAACTAGGCCATACTAGCCACATTACTGAGGGGCAGATTTACAAGCCCCTTGCGTTGCCAGCACATCACTTTCTATGACGCACTGGCAGTGCATTTCTCTGCCCCATATTTACAAGGACAGGAAAAGCCACCCTGTGTGACTTTTCCTGTCCTTGTAAATATGGCCCCTTTTCTGGCAGCACTTTTCGTGAAAGGGGCGTTCCAAGGGTGTTGCTGTGGGTGTTCCCATGCAACACCCATGGAACCAGACACATTTCCAGATTTACGAGAAATCGTAAATCTGGAAATGCGTCAGTTTGCTACGCCACCCTAGAGGTGCTGTAGCCAGGCGCAACAGGGAGAAATGTTTTAATTTCTCCTCATTTTTTCGTCTTTCAAAGCGTGCTGCATTCTACAGCATGCATTGGAAGCGGAAAATGCCTGTAGTGATTGTTTTTGTGCAGGAAGGTGCCCCTCCCTGCACAAAAACAATCTCCCCATGGCACAGGCATCCTTTCACCATGGTGCAATGGTGCCTGCGCAGGCGTATGGCAGCTGTTTGTGCACCAGCGCAGGGGAGAGCACAGGAATGCAACATATCATTGTAAATATGTCGTATTCCTCTGCTCTGAAAGTGCCCCAGCGTGGTGCAGCCAAAGGGCTTTTAGTGCCGCGCTGCGGCACTTTCTTGTAGATCTGCCCCTGAATGCTTGAATGTTGTGCGTAAGCATTTGTTTCCCATTGATTTTCAGACAATTATCAAAATCCAAATGGTATATAAACAACAATTATATCTAGCTTCCTTAGGGATGTGTTTTGAAACATTACAAGTTGTTCAATGAATCCTCATTGCTATGTTTGTACCGCAGAGCAGTCCACTTTATTGAATTGCATTGCTCAGGTTTATGTTTCTACCCAATGAACGTCGTTTGTGAGTTTTAAGTGAAAATCGCAAATAGGTGTTTTGGAAATTTTGATTGGTTTGCTGTGCAGGTAACATTTTATGCTGCCATTTTGCATAACGTCATGCTATAGAACTGTGTGATTTCATTGTGTGAAACATTATAAAAGTATAGGTTTAATTGGTTTGCACCCAAATAGCATAAATTAACTTAGTTATAAGCCCTTAGTGTATTGTACCAGGTGTACCGTGGGCTTGTAAGTTTAGTCCCACTCATGGACTGAGGCACTTACTGTGCGATCACGAGTGTAACAAGGCAAAGCACGACTCCGAGCCTGCCATTACAGACTGGTAGAGTGGTTTTTAAACTGCTAACCTGGCTCTGCCATTTCAAACCTTGCAAGTCCAAATCTTCCTTTTTAGGTCTCGCCTGACCCAGCGCATACACTGGTCTGGCGAGACTTTTTATGAGGGCTCAAAAAATGCTACCATGGCCAACCTAGAGCTATAGTGCATGTGCGCGGGCGCGCGCTTAGCAGCAGAGGCTGGCAAACCCCGTCATGCTCATTAAGCGCCCGTGATCACTTTCACTTTCGCCCGCGATCACTTTCGCGGCGCCCCTTTGATGTTCTCGTTCAAAGAACATCAAACATCAAAGAACAAGTGTTAATGCTTTGCTGCGCCTGTTTGACTTACAATGTGCTTTCTCTTTCCACAAACTCGATGTTTGTGTTCCTTTATTTTGAGATGTTTTTAGTATTACTGTTTTGTGACTTAAAGAACATTAAGAAAATGTTACTGTGAAACTGGACAACGTTAACAGTGTTTATTTCTGATCCCAGCGGCTGCTTCATGTCCTTTGCACCATTCAGGGAGTCCTTTCGTTGGCGCTTTCATGAGGACATGATGAGGAAGCTTGAAACTTTTGGCACATTCTCTTTAAAAGCATGGCATGTTGGCGACTGGTTAATCGATTAGACCTATGTAGCGCTTTAGATCTCAAAGTGCTATGGTGGGTGCAGCAGTTACAACTCATGAAATATGGGGTGCAACTCACAAGGAGGGGGCAGGTTTGAGTGCACATTGGCTGCAATCGAACTCTTAAGATGATGGGCTGTGTGTATCCATTATCAGCACTCAGTTTTCGCTAAGTGATCTTGTTTGTTTTGTTGTTGTGTTAATGCTTTGCTGCGCCCGTTTGACTTACAACGTGCTTTCTCTTTCCACAAACTCGATGTTTGTGTTCCTTTATTTTGAGATGCTTTTAGTATTACTGTCACACACACAACCACAACCACACACACAACCACACACACAACAACCACACGCACAACCACAGACACACCACACAACCACACAACCACACACACACACACAACCACACACACAACCACACATACAACCACAAACACAACCACACACACAACTACACACATACACACAACCACACACATACACACAATAACACACACACAACCACAACCACACACATACAACAACCACCCAACCACACACACAACCACACACACACAACCACACACAACCCCACACACAACCCCACACACACAACCACACAACCATACACACATACAACCACACAACCACACCCACAACCACACACACAACCACACACACACACAACCACACACACAACCACACCCAACCACACAACCACACACACAACCACAACCACACCCACAACCACACACACACAACCACACACACAAACACGCACAACCACACACACAACCACACACACACAACCACACACAACCACACACACAACCACACAAACAACCACACCCACAACCACAACCACACACACACACAACCACAATCACACACAACCACACCCCCAACCACACACACACAACCACAACCACAACCACACACACACACAACCACACACACAACCACACACACGCAACCACACACACAACCACACGCACAACCACAACCACACACACAACACACACAACCACACACACAACCACACACACACACAACCACATGCACACAACCACAAACACACTCATACACAACCACAACCACACACACACACACAACCACACACAACCACACACACACACAACCACACACACAACCACACACAACCCCACACACAACCACACACACAACCGCACACACAACCATATACACAACCACACACAAACACACACACAAACACACACAACCACACACACAACTACACACACAAACACACACAACCACACACAACCACAACCACACACACAACTACACACACAAACACACACAACCACACACAACCACAACCACCCACACAACCACACAAACACCCACAACCACACTCACAACCACACACTCACACAACCACAACCACACCCAACCACACCCACAACCACACACACACTCAACTACAACGACACACACACACAACCACACACACAACCACAACCACACACACAACCACACACACAACCACACACACAACCACACAACTACAACCACACACACAACCACACACAACCACACACACACACAACCAAACACACGCATACACAACCACAACCACACACACACACACACACACAACCACACACACAACCACAACCACACACACACAACCACACACACAACCACAACCACACACACAACCACACACACACACAACCACAACCACAAACACAATACACACAACCACACACACAAACACACACACAACCAAACGCACACAACCACACACACACATACACAACCACAACCACATACACACAACCACACACACAACCACAACCACACACACACAACCACACACACAACCACACACACAAAACATCACACACACACAACCACACACACACACACAACCACACAACCACACCCAACCACACACACAACCACAACCACACACACAACCACACACACAAAACCACACACACAACCACACACAACCACACACAACCACACACAACCACACACACAAACACACACAACCACACACACAAACACACACAACCACACAAACACCCACAACCACACCCACAACCACACACTCACACAACCACAACCACACCCACACCCAACCACACCCACAACCACACACACGCTCAACCACAACCACACACACAAACAACCACACACAAAACCACACACACACAACCACACACATAACCACAACCACACACACAGCCACAACCACTAACACAACACACACAACCACACACACAACCACACACACACAACCATAACCACACACACACACACAACCACACACACAACCACAACCACACACACACAACCACACACACAACAACCACACACACAACACACATAACCACACACACAACCACACACACAACCCCACACACACACACAAAACCACACACACACAACCACACACACAACCACACACACACACACACAACCACACACACAACCACACACACAAACACACACACAAACACACACAACCACACATACAACCACACACACACAACCACCCACACACAACCACACACACAACCACCCCCACACCCCCACACACAACCACACATACAACCACACATACAACCACACACACACAACCACACACACAACCAAACACACAACCACACACACAACCACACACACACACAACCACACACACACAACACACACAACCACACATACAACCACACACAACCACCCACACAACCACACACACACACAACCACACACCCACACACACACAACCACACACAACCACACACACACACAACCACAACCACACAGCCACACACACACAACCACACACAACCACACAACCACAAACACACACAACCACACACACAACCCCAAACACAACCAAAGATACAACCACACACACAACACACAACCACACACACACAACCACACACACTCAACCACACACAACCACACACACACAACCACACACCACACACACAACCACACAACCACACACACAACCACACGCCACACACACACACAACCACACACACAACCACACACACAACCACACACACAACCACACAACTACACACACAACCACACACACCACCCACACCACCCACACCACACACACCACACACACAACCACACACACACCACCACACACACACAACCACACGCACATAACCAACCACACACACACATCCACACACATCAACCACACACACACAACCACACACACACAACCACACACAACCACACATCTACACACACACAACTACACATCCACACACACAGCCACAACCTCACCCACAACCACACCCACAACCACACCCACAACCACACACAACCACACACACAACCACACACACACAACCACACACACACACACAACCACGCACACACACGCAACCACACACACAACCACACACACACAACCACATACACACACAACCACACACACAACCACACCAAGCATTGGCATAGCCAATAGGTCGTGCCTTTGGGACCTTATAAGTGTTTAACCACGCAACAATTGATGTCAGTCCTAAGGTAGGCCTAACACTCCTCAAAGGCAGGGTGCATTATATTAAAAAGAAGGACATGTGTTTAGATGGCTTTCAATGTCTTGACAGTAACACCACCATTGTCGTTTTTACTGTAGTACAGCTAGTAGCCCCATTGACGAGTATGAAGATACAAAATAAGAACTCAGAAGTGCCAACTTCCAAATAGGAGGACTGAATCTGGAGCTTCAAGGTCTCAAAAGAATTGTTGCAAGAAACTTGACTTGTTGTCCAAGCTGAATTTAATGTAACTATTTTACAAATACCAGCTTGTAAAATCTCAGGGAAAGAGAGAAAACCCATTGTCAAACTAGTTTTTCGAAAGGATTGCAGCCCTGATTTGGCTATACCTATTGGGTTGGGCCAGGGAGCTCCACACACCAAGAGAAGGGTCTCCCCATGTTTGTAGTGGGCAGAGTAGTGCACTCTGCAATAGCTCAGTGCCACACTTCACAGGAAGTCATCATCAAATGAGAGGGCATCTGGTAGCTCATTGGCTAGTTAGTCTCTACTACCCCCTATGCTCACAGGGGATATAAAAGTGGCATCCCTGGCACCCAGACTTCAGATCACTACTGTTCTGGAAAGAAAACTAAATAAGGACTTCCTTGCTGCACTTTGGACCCAGCAAAGTGGGGCTGCACCAAAGTCTGAACTGCACTTGCTGAACCTGAGGACAGGCAAAAAGTTTCCAATGTGTGTCAGATAGGAGAAGTGATTCTAAGAGTTAGTCGGCTAACTCCCTGTTACAGTCACTGAGACAAAAAAACTGGAGACGCCTGCACCATTGTGAGCCCACCGCCATAAACCTCGATCGCTACTGGACGCAGAGGTGCAGCCTGTTAGAACAAGTTCTGACCCTAAAGAAGTGTCCCCGAGTTTGTTGGGTTTGCTTTAGCCAGAGACCAGTTGACCAGTGGCAACTAGCCCTGCGCTGGACTTCACCTGGACTCAGCCAGGGATCGATGACTGAGGCCGAAGACGACTCACCAAGCTTGAGAACCAAAGCACACTTAATTGCTTAATTGATGAGGACCACTTCTGTTGATTTCAATAGCGTTCCTGCCTGCGGATTCGGAACTCAACTGGAGACTGCTAAAAATGACAGATAAATGTCCCCCCAGGCCTGTTTGGTCCTTGTGACTGGTCCCCTAATCGAGTGACCTGTCCAAGAGAGCATAGATAGCTATTTTCAACTGGTTTGTTGTAGTTAACCCTAAACTACTATTGCAGTCAATTGCAATTATTTATTGCACTGACTGAAAAAGCAGTGATTTATTGTTTCTTTTAAGAATCATATCTCCGGACCCCTCCTAATGATCATTGCCATTGAGGTGACTATTGAAAGAGAAAAATAGAACCTGTTTTTGTAAATTGGTATCAGATTTTTATTATGTCATGTTTTCTTCTTATTTACTGTTTTGGTAATTCTTAAAGCTTTACACTTGTTTTGTTTGCTAAAGCATGTCTGCTCTGTGCCATAACTAGACTGAGCTAAGGTTTTACAAACAAACCTAACTAGACTTGATATGGAATTGTGACATTATTACATGGTGAGCACGCACAACCACACCATAAAATAATCCATATTCTCACACATATGTGCTGTGGCTACTTAATTTCTTGAAAGCATGTTGTATTATTGCATTTAGTAATAAACTGGCTTTGAATCTAATAAACTTTTAACTTCCTATAATTATTTGTTTGTCATTTAAATAAGTCTGCAAACTAACAACTGAAAGAAGGGTAGTTCGGCACAATTTTCAGTAATGGTTTCAGCAGATAATCTGAACACAGGATTCTCCCTTTTTCGCTTATTGACCGCCCTAGATCAATGGCTTCGCTGGAAAGGTGGGCCACGCTGACCAGTGCAGGCTCCATTTGTTTAATTTTGTGGGTATGCCTGCAACTGCAGGAAAGCGCGCCCGGCAACTATTGGGTGGCGCAGGCCAGCAGAGGCAAGTGAGTCGGCGGTAGGGGTGCATGAACAGGTTTAAAACTGGATGAGCTCACTTGTTCGGCACACTGTTGCCTGGCTGCTCCTGGTGACAGTTGGTGTGACCCTGCTCTCTCTTTAATAATTTTCCTCACCCTCCCGTTCCCATTGTTGATACCACTGGGGGAAGTTAATACAGTATTGCTTGTTCCAGATAGTGGGAGCCATTCAATTGCTAGATGTAGTGTGGGTTTGTAGGAATTGTTTATCAATGTTTGTTCTTGTTGTATTTGGTGTGCGTGAGAGTAGTCTTGTATGGCAACAAACCAGATAGACACCTTAGTATCAGGAATATAAGGCCAGGCAAATTCATAATGGATTTGGTTTTACGCCTTATCTCAAGCCGGGGCAGTGGTCTACGGTCTGTAGTGAAGGACCTGAGATGTGTGTTACACTGATTGCCCTTAGCCTTCCGGGATGCTTAATTACATGGCCTGGGGATGATAGGAAATGGTGCTTATGGCAGGGGACCAAGGTATGGCTCGATTGTCCAAGTCCTGTCTCCCAAAGGGTGCCAGGCGGAATCCATATGGGTTGGCTCTGGCATGTTGTTTTGGTTGTTTGGGGGGGAAAGCTTACATGTTGGCAAAAGCTTCCTCTAACCTAAAGGAGCGGGTGAGCTTGTCTTGTAAAAGAGAATTTTGTAAGGACCGGGTGTTAAGCCCAGGCCCAAGTCAATTAGTCGGAGCTACGAAAAAAAAAAAACAATGTGCCTCCCCCGGACGCGCAGCGGAAGGCGTGCCAAAGGCAAGCCCGTCTGCGCCCGTCTGCGCCCGTCTGCGCCAGGCCGGGTCCAGGGGCCAGCCATCCCGGTTATCCTAGCTCATACTCGGCCAATTCCCTCAGAGAACTGCAACTCTCATACCCTCCACCCTCTCCTGCCACCACCAGACGAATCACTACAGCTGGCCTTGTGCGCTCAGACTCACACCTCCCCAGTCGGAGCATACCCCCGCTAAACCAGTCAGGAGTGACACTTCCATCCGGGTGTTGTATTTGAACACCCGTTCCCTGGTAAAACACCAAGCCGATATCTATATCCTCCTGTCTAATGAGAAACCAGACGTACTTCTGCTCACAGAAACCTGGCTGACTACAGATTCTCTCCCTGACATTCTGGCGGCCCTCCCCCCAGACTACTACATCCTCCATGCCGACCGCACTGGAAATCGCCCCGGGGGTGGGGTGGCCGCCATCATATCAAAACATCTTAACTTCATCTCCACATCTTCCCTTATCCTCCCGGAAGTAGACAACCTAATCATCAGTCTGAAAACCGACGTAGGAGCCCTAACACTCCTTCTCTTACACCGGCCTCCACACCTTATGCCGTCCTTTGCTACCACCTTGATCGAACAGCTGTCCGACCTACTGACACTGCACTCCAGACTAGCTCTCTTTGGCGGCCTTAATTACAACGCCGGGCCCCACGCCACAGAACTCTTTGAAGCCCTCAACAGCCTTAACCTGACCCAACAAATTTCCTCGCCCACCCATATCAAGGGCCACATCCTGGATCAGATTTGGACCCAAAATTTAGCACTCTCCCAGCCATCTGTCTCCCCCTGCGTTTGGTCAGACCACCACCTAGTCGACACCACCCTCACTGTCACAGGCAGGACCTCCGCCCCTCTGATGGCTGGCGGCTTCTCACGCCAATGGAACTCCCACGACTCCCAAGGCTTCCTCGCGACCTTAGCCAACACCCGCCCAGCTATTAACACACCAGCCAATATCGACACGATGGAAAGTGATATTGCCACCTGGCTAATGTCCGCCAGTGACCAATTCGCCCCCCTTACCAAGTTCCCCCGCACCAGACACCACAACTCCCACAGATGGTTCTCTGGCGAACTTAAGAAACACAAACTGAAGGTGCGCCAGCTGGAACGGACGTGGAGACGCAATTACTCTGAGCCTGATAGACTACAATACAATACACTACAGCTCGCAGAGAATACATAAACGCAATCTCCTTAGCCAAATCGGAACATTTTTCAAACAGAATCTCTTCCGCGGACAATAAATCAAAGGAGGTCCTCAAAATCATGAACGAACTCACCTCAGACGACAGAACTCTCCCAGGTCAGACCCCCACCCAAGAGACCTGCGATGCTCTTAATATTTTCTTTATCGATAAAATCAATAAAATCAAGGACTCCATCCCCCCCCTCCGTCAGATACTCCCCCCAGACACCCCTCCGAACAACTCATCGACCTTCACCCACTTCCCCACCCTCAACCCCAACTCACTAGCTGAACTTGCGACCTCTGTCTTACCGCTGTCTTACAGCGCCAGGAAACCCACGGTGTCAGTGCGCTCTATAAATTCCACTTAACATAACATAACATAACATAACATACAAGGGCCTGCAGGGTGGTCAACCATGAGCCCTTTTGGAAACCGTTAGGAGATCGAATACAGTTATATCCATGGGGTATTTAATTATCTTGTGTAATATGGAAATAGATATGTGTGGAAAAAAGACAGCTTAAAATGTCGTTTTTATGATGTATAATGAATACAGCCTGAGAGTTGTGTATTCTCTAATGAAAGAAATGGCAGTGAGTCTCAGTTTATTTATGCATGCATAACTTTTTGGCTTTAGGGAGTTCAACCTCTGACATTATTTACATCTGATGATCTCTCTGAGAGCTCACTTTCATGAAGGGAGAGAGCTATGTCCCTCTGCAGCCCCTGTCGCGACCTTCCATCTAACTGGCTCCTCTCGCCTCCCCTCATTTGTGCCCATAGGAAAAGGGAGCCCCCGAAAATATCTTGCAGCTCTGACAGTGAATTCACACACAGCCATGGAAGAGGAAGACACAATGCTCTTTCCCACTTGGATGGAGTGTGGGTCAGCCAATCTTCGCTTGTTATCTCAGTGGAGAGGTCGGCACACACCCATCGATGTGAGGGCATTTTCAAGAATAGCTCAGTTGCGCGTGAGACGACAGCACCCACCAACTCCAGTACCCACAATATTCTACTAGCTTTGTCCAGTGGCCATCAGAGGAGGTTAGGGGAGCACTATGTATGTACGTGTTGGATATGGACCTTTTTGCAGGGTTTGTCCAAGAGTTTAGCCTCCTGGTGCTCAACCAGTTTTTGTTAACATTATGACTCTTTTTCCCTGCTAACCAGTGGTAAAGTGCTTGTGCTCTATCTCTTAAACCTTGGTACTATTGACATCTACCTGACGGGTACATTCAACTAACTTGTTAGTCCTACGTAAATGGTACTACCTGTAACCAGGGCCTGTAAATGAAATATAATGCTACTAGTAAGGCTTGCAGCACTTATTGTAACACCCACTAAAGTAACTTTTTGTAACATTTCCCAGGCTTGTCACTGCAGTCTGTGGTACAGTTTTAAATTGCCATTTCAACCTGGCAAAATAAAATAAACTGTTAGCCAGGCCCAAACCTTTCTTTTTATTACATATTGGTCACCCCTAAGATAGGCCCTAAAGGCTCATAGGGCAAGGCGCATTTTATTTAAAAAGTGGGATATATGTTATTAGATTTTACATGTCGCGGCAGTGAGAAACTCCTAAAAGATCTTTTTACTGCTATATGTCCTATCTCTCCCATTTACGAACACTGTGTTACCTTATTACATTTATTAAGTGATAACTTAAGTTTTGGAGGAGGAAATAATATCATGTTTACATTCAAATCAATTGTAATTTAAAAATCTTCTTTAATGGTCAAGACGGATTTTAAGTCACAATTCTGAAAATGCCACTTTTAGAAAGTTGGCAATTTCTTGTCCCAGCCATTTGTGCCATCTGCCAGTATCCTGGTCCTGGGTCACACAACTGTGAATGGCTCTGCTGTTGTGCTTTGTGTATTCCTGGTAGACAATGACACAAAGGCGGCTTAGTTTTGAACAGGATGGACCATTGTGGCAGGATGACTTGGAGAGGCTGTACCCAGGCCAACTTATATTTCAAAGGGCGTTTCCTTCTGCACAAACAGTTTGGAGCCTTGACAGGGGAAGAACAAGAACTTTCCAGAACCAGATGTGGGTGTATGACAGGAAGTCCCTCCACAAAATGGCTGGCACCAGGTATAAATATTGGACCTTCAGACCCACTCATCAGAACACTCCTGGACTTGTGAAAGTTACATAAGAAGGACTGCCCTGCTGCCGGAGGACTGCCCTGCCGCTTGAAGGACTATCTTGCTAACTGAGAAGAAAGACTGGACCTGCATGCCTTCATCCCAGGCTACTCAGCATGACTCCAAGGGCCAGGTGGCTGGCCTCCTGTGTGAGCAACAAGCTCCAGAGGCCTCCCTGCAACTGCCCAGCTGACCTGCTGCATTGGACCTGCCTGAGCCCTGCTGATGGCCTTTTCCTGGAGTGATTCCTGATCCCCAAGAGGTGCACCCACGCCCAGGTCCTGGACCCTTGGCTAGCATCAGAATGTACTCCTACCTCTCTAACTGTGGGTTACATTAAATCTGATGCAGCACAATGATGCTTGGCAGGATCTCGCATTGCAGACCCTCACAGCTCCTATTAAAAAACTACACAATGCAACGCAAATCAATGCAGGACCTCACATCGCAGTCTTTGCGACTCCTGATCCACACCGAGGCAGTGTGATACAACTAGGCACAAGACTTTGCATCACAGCACCCTGCAGCTCTTGGTCGGAACGAACGCTGAGTGCGACGAAGCCATGCATCAAGGACTTATGTGCCAAGCTATCAGAGGGTTAAACACAGGGTAATTAAGTGACTCTTGTGGTTCACCCTGACAAGGATTGTAGTTGTTGCCTAAGTGGGGCTTCCACCTCCTTCAACCAGTAACCCAATTTCTTACAATAATCAATTGCTTACCTCCCAGCTGCTACAGATGGACAGGGCTTCAACCATCCCCACCAGGACCCCAGACCAAAAGCACACATGAGGATCCCATCTGGACACTATGTATGCAAGCTACCAGAACAGGCCAATCCTAGTAGATGAATTCTGCAGATATCCATCACTTGATCAAGGCCAAGGTATGCATCTGTATATTTACACAGGGATTGAGTAAGGAGAGCTCAGGCCATATGTGATATGTGGGCATCCTTCCTCTCATCAAAGGCAAAGCCAGGTAGCCACAGATAATTTGCCCACCTACCTCTGAGCATGCCAACGATTTTGTGGGGTATGCCCATTTGTGCATTTTAATGCCTTAGCTGTTGAGGCTACACCGGGAAGAGGGTGGTAAGGGGCTTTGTTGCAGATAGATGGGAGTCTGGAGCCATTTTTGTAGGAGGTAAGTTCATTATTCTATGTTAGGCCCTTAGGTTACAGTCATAGCAGTTAGGTCCTGTTGGAGTTTCATTCTCCCTCTAACTGTATTCAACTCCCAGGCTTCACCCAGCATACAGATACCAGCAGTCCATGCATCCTCACAGTCTGACAGCATCCACACCCAACATCCTACACCATGCATTACAGATACATCACATCACTACATAACCCCTTTAATTTATACAAGGACAATGCCGATGTACATACGGACACATGACGTTACTACATCATTCTCTTTCATTACACATAGGACAAACATCAAAACAAGGCAGAAATGGCCCAGCGACAACAGGGCAAATTCTTCCTCTTTGTCTATCTCTCACAAGCAATGTATACATGCCCACAAGGACAATACATATCTTACACTCTCTCAGTCACACACAAAACTGCAACCAAGCACTTCAACATGCTCAACACCCAGTCACACTAGCTGGCCAAACCAACATGACTGCGTGCCAAACAGATGAAAGCACCTATGTCGGCACCAAAACCACGCCTTCTGGAAGCTATGTATACATCAGAAACAACGTCCCCCACACACAATGATGACAGGTTCCAGTCCGCGCAGACCGAAACATCTGGAAACACAACCTTTAAATTCTAATTAGAGTCCAGTATGCACATTCATGCACAAACAATATAATCACCAATGTACTCTTCCTCCAGTACACGCCTGTCAAATCTTTCCATTTGTACAAAATGATGACTGATCCCAGAGTACGTATAAGTGAAACAAAGACACAATATACTTCACAATGATGTACACTGCCGGCTTTACTACGCAGCTGCTGAAACTTTCCATGTGTATACTTTGACACTTGGTCTAAGAGCACTCTCAAGCAGAATGTGAGGCTTCAGCCCACAGCACATGGGGTACTACACTTGCCGACAGTGTACTACTCTTCCCCATTTTGCACACTATGGAGCACTAGTCCATGCATCCTCATGTGGCAGGGTACTACTCTTCGCCTACTTTTGTACACTATGGAGCACTACTCCATGCATCCTCATGCGGCAGGGTACTACTCTTCCCTACTTTTGTACACTATGAAGCACTACTCCATGCATCCTCATGCGTCAGGGTACTACTCTTTGCCTACTTTTGTACACTATGGAGCACTACTCCATGCATCCTCATGCGTCAGGGTACTACTCTTTGCCTACTTTTGTTCACTATGGAGCACTACTCCATGCATCCTCATGCGGCAGGGTACTACTCTTCCCTACTTTTGTACACAATGGAGCACTACTCCATGCATCTTCATGCGGCAGAGTGCAACTCTTCCCTACTTTTGTACAATATGGAGGCTACTCCATGCATCCTCATGTGGCAGGGTACTACTCTTCGCCTACTTTTGTACACTATGGAGCACTACTCAATGCATCCTCATGCGTCAAGGTACTACTCTTCGCCTACTTTTGTACACTATGGAGCACTACTCAATGCATCCTCATGCGGCAGGTTACTACTCTTCGCCTACTTTTGTACACTATGGAGCACTACTCCATGCATACTCATGCGTCAGGGTACTACTCTTTGCCTACTTTTGTACACTATGGAGCACTACTCCATGCATCCTCATGCGGCAGGGTACTACTCTTCCCTACTTTTGTACACTATGGAGCACTACTCCATGCATCTTCATGCGGCAGAGTGCTACTCTTCCCTACTTTTGTACAATATGGAGGCTACTCCATGCATCCTCATGTGGCAGAGTACTACTCTTCCCCACTTTTGTACACTATAGAGCGCTACTCCATGCATCCTCATGCATCAAGGTGCTACTCTTCCCCACTTTTCCACACTATGGAGCACTACTCCATGCATCATCATGCAGCAGAGTGCTACTCTTCCCCACTTTTGTACACTATAGAGCGCTACTCCATGCATCCTCATGCGGCAGGGTGCTACTCTTCCCCACTTTTGTACACTATGCAGCGCTACTCCATGCATCCTCATGCGTCAGGGTGCTACTCTTCCCCACTTTTGCACACTATGGAGCGCTACTCCATGATCCTGATGAGGCAGGTTGCTACTCTTCCCCACTTTTGTACACTATAGAGCACTACTCCATGCACCCTCATGCGGCAGGGTGCTACTCTTCCCCACTTTTGTACACTAAAGAGCGCTACTCCATGCATCCTCATGCACACGGTGCTACTCTTCCCCACTTTAGTACACTAAAGAGAGCTACTCCATGCATCCTCATGCAGCAGAGTGCTGCTCTTCCCCACTTTTGTACACTATAGAGCGCTACTTCATGCATCCTCATGCGGCAGGGTGCTACTCTTCCCCACCTTTGTACACTATGCAGCGCTACTCCATGCATCCTCATGTGTCAGGGTGCTACTCTTCCCCACTTTTGCACACTATGGAGCGCTACTCCATGCATCCTGATTCTCCAGGGTGATACTCTTCCCCACTTTTGCACACTATGGAGCACTACTCCATGATCCTGATGAGGCAGGGTGCTACTCTTCCCCACTTTTGTACACTATAGAGCGCTACTCCATGCACCCTCATGCGGCAGGGTGCTACTCTTCCCCACTTTTGTACACTAATGAGTGCTACTCCATGCATCCTCATGCACACGGTGCTACTCTTCCCCACTTTTGTACACTATAGATCGCTACTCCATGCACCCTCATGCAGCAGGGTGCTACTCTTCCCCACTTTTGTACACTAAGGAGCGCTACTCCATGCATCCTCATGTGGCAAGGTTTTACTCTTCCCCACTTTTGTACACTATAGAGCGCTACTCCATGCACCCTCATGCGGCAGGGTGCTACTCTTCCCCACTTTTGTACACTAAAGAGCGCTACTCCATGCATCCTCATGCACACGGTGCTACTCTTCCCCACTTTTGTACACTATAGAGCGCTACTCCATGCACCCTCATGCAGCACGGTGCTACTCTTCCCCACTTTTGTACACTATGGAGCGCTACTCCATGCACCCTCATGTGGCAAGGTTTTACTCTTCCCCACTTTTGTACACTACAGAGCGCTACTCCATGCATCTTCATGCGTCAGGGTACTACTCCTCCCCACTTTTGTACACTAAAGAGAGCTAGTCCATGCATCCTCATGTGGCAGTGTGCTACTCTTCTCCAATTTCCACATCATCATAAAAAAGTGTACTACACTTATGTGGCATACGACAGGGTGAGTATTTTTCTTCCATACATTTGCAACACTAAAACTGTGGTACTGCTCTTCTACCTTTTGTGACAGGGTAACCCTCATTCATCCCATAACAACAGGACCTCTTGTGAATTACACACACAACTGCACCCACAGTTACATATACCTGCACACCCTGCCATCTGGCTCTGGGACGACACAGATCAACAAAATACATACCTGCTGTAGCAACAGTATTTTGTAACTAAGGAACTAGAATTATAAGCAGCAGATCACTTCATGCAGTTTCGCTAAAATGTGTTACAAATTCATAGAATTATGGATAACAAACAGCATATATAAACATCATATTTTCTATTACGTTCAGAGATGCACTTTTGGAATCATCCATCACCCAAATTATAATGTTTCCTCCCTTTAACACTAAAATGTCACCATTCACATGTATCCTCAAACACATCAAAGGTACCCCTCCACTACGAAAGAACCTCAGCAACGACCCTACCACCCAGTAGTGACCAAATTCAAGATGCAAGCGAGGTCTCGTGAGAATTGATAATGGAGGCATTTTGGAAATCGACCAAACCTCTTGAGCTTCGGGTCAAGCAGCCCTATGCTCTGAGCTTCTGCAAACCTTACCTGTGAACCCGAGATTCCGCAGCCCCCATCGGACTTGGATGATTCAACATGCCCTTGAACAACCCGCCTTAAAGAAAAGACTTGAGAAAGAGAAATGACACAAGGTTAGTAGAAAAACTTTGAAAATGTATATGCCCAGTCAAAACCTAAGGAAAAACGAAGGGGCATATTAACAAGGCGGCGCTATAACATTTTCGCAGCTTTTGAGGCTGTTTTCGGCCGAAAAGCGGCGATAATTTTATCGCCTTATCAGCAAAGATACGCTACCGCGTGTTTTGCTGACTTAGCGCCCGTTTCCAGCACGCCTAACTTTGCATCGCTAATGAGATGCAAAGTAGGCGTGGCTGTGAAACCAACCAGTGAAAATATCGCGAAGGCAGCTTTGCGATATTAACAAGGAAGGGTAGCGAATATTTAAATTGCGTTAAGTATGCCTTAACGCAGGAATTTAACGTCTGTTAAATTCCTGACTAAGGCATACTTAACATAGGGGGTGGATTCTGTGGCTAAGAGAAACAGTCCCTATCATCTAGGATATCGCCGTTTTCCACCATGGAAAACGACGATATCCACACTTTCTCTGGAATTTTTATCGCCTCGGCGATGCGCGTTGTTGATAACGTGCTAACCGGGCGATAAATTCCAGAAGCAAGCTCCCTGTTGCTTGCATGGTAGTATGTGGATTCTGAATCTAGCGGGCTCTGAAATTGTCCAGAGATGAGCCTCAGTGGGTAACTGGCTAATTTCAGACCCCAGGGCTTGGTTTTCCAGCCATACGACCCTTAACTCAACTTGGATGGTGTTTAGGGTTTTAGCAACTTCCATTGTATTTAGATGGGAATGAGGCCATTCAGTCTATTCCATTAGTCACTCAGCCTATTCCCTTATGAGAATCCAAAGATTGAATTCTCTACAATTATCCTGCCTTCTTGTACATTATAAAAAAGATCTTTGTGAAACATACTTTTATGCGAGCAATTTATAATGATCTTTTAAAGTTAAAACAATGAAACTCCAATCTTTTCACATATTTAGACACTTTTAATGCGTTAGTTGCTGAGGCTAATTGGAGGAAGATAAAATAGCTTCCCTATTTTATAGGGGGTGGAAAAGTGTTGTCAAGGATGTTCTAGCACAAGCAGTGAGCCCTCCAGGAAGTAGTGCACACTAACTGATTTAATTTTTCATTTGGATCACTGCCTTACTGAATGAAAGGTTATTTAAAGAAAGGTGGTAGTCATAGGAAAGAACCAAAAAGATGAGAAAAGCCACCCTGAGCTACTAGTGGGGTTGACACAAATATGAGGAATACAGGGCCTCCTTCAAATGAGGAACAAGATAAAAGACAAAGGTTAAATCTTTGTCTGTTTTGGAGCCGTCCTAGGCACCTTTTCCAAGAATTGCCTGGTGAAACCCCAAAACCCCAGAGTAGCAGGGAGAACACAAGATAAAGCAGAAATAAAAAAAATATATATATCTTTGGCTCATTTCTAGACCTTGCCGTTTGGTTTCCCAATAAACACGGTCTCTCATAGCTTATTTGGAAGCTCCGACATTAATACCAAACACTTATCTGTGACAATTACAATGCAAATCTCCCCCCAACATCAGGTTCCGCTCCAAATGCTCCTTGGATCACAAGCATCTGGTAATTTTTTTTGATGTGACCCTAGCTAAACACCTGTCATTGCCAGTAACAAAAAGGAACCAACAAAAAACGTCCGAGCCATAGATGGGTAAGAATTATCCTCTGGTTCAATTACCTTTCAAACTGTCCCTTTTATTCTGACTTAAAATACCAGACATTTTGAAAGCATAAGATTTGAATTAATTGACACAGCACTTTTGGGGCAATTTTGGAAACACTTTTGCTTAGTCATTCATAATCCCAGAATCGACTGGCAGGCACGAAGGATAACTTTGGATTCACAATATTGCCAAAAGAACTGTTATCATAAAATGCTCTTTGTACATTTATCATTGTCTTGTACAGCGACTGAAAACATGGAACAAAAGAAACAAAGGTTACCAAAGATGTTTAAAGAATTCTCTGCTTCCTTTGATAAAAGTCAAGCTAACACCCTAACATCCTTCAAGAACTTTGACGGCAGGATAGACCTGGTTCCTGAAATGGTTCTGTCTTGCAGGCATGCTTATGTCCTCACAGAACAAGAGACCGAATATTTAAGAAGTTACCTTGATGACTTGCTTGAAAATGGGTTTATTTGACTTTCTTCCCCCCCAGGTTCTCTCCTCTTTTTTTGCGTCATGCCTTCTGACTCTGTAACACAACTACAGTCTTCCAGTTTGTCATATTGTAGTATTGATAAAATTCTTAGATTCATGTGTCATAGTATATTTTGATGATATACTAGTCTATTCCTGGTCTGGGGAGGAACGTGTGCAACTCGTTCGGAAAGTAATGCAGAAACTAAAAACAATGACAGCCTCTGCCATACTTAAAAAATGTTTTTTTATATCACCACTGTTAATTTCCTAGGGTTTGTGCTGTCCCCAACTACAGAGGCGTAGCTAGAGCTTGTGGCACCCGGAGCCATGCCTCAGATTGCCGCCCCTGGGGAGGGGAGGTTGCAGGGGAAAAAGGACGGGCGAGCACTTGAAAGAGGTCCGAGAGACACGTAGTTTCGCCGCTAATAGTTACCTCGATCATGCAAGATACATGCACATACATGACACGGTCCAAGGCTACACAGTTGAATACACCAGTGACTGGCAGTTCAAAAGAGAACACACAGACTGCATGATCCTTCTGGGGACTCAGAAAAACCGCATCTGACATCCATCAGAGAGCTGCGTGAATAATTACCTGGTAATCCCCTCAGCACAATGCAAACATGCACATACATGACACTGTTCAGGGATCCATCATCTACAGCTGACATTAAATGACCATTCATCATGGTCCCCCCATTACAGCAGTGCACTTTGTGATCTGCATGGTACATGTTCTTTGCAGCAGGCACAATAACCCTCTGTGCTACCTTTCCAGGAGTCAACCCTTCCACTAGACAAAACTCCGTTGTCTCTCTAGGAAGAACATTAATCACCGAAGTTATCATGACATTTTTATTGTTTCTGAAAATTGCTGGAGGCCAGGAAGGAGGCAGCAAGTTTTTTTTAAACCATGATATACTTTCAAACACTACGCACCCACCCGAAATAGGTACCCAGTGCGGTCACACCGTTCGCATCGCCCTAACCTGCTCAAGGTTCGTGTGACCTCAGTGACAGAGTCACAGCGACTAGATCACTGTTGCTCTAGGGTGTGCTGCTTTGTAGGCCTGCCTGCAAGACTGGAGATGAACTTCAGTATGGATTGTGGTGGACAGACCTTCAAGGTTAACCCACAATTGACACCACTAGGGTACACCTGCTTGTGCTAAGACATCAAGCCTTCTAAGGTCTAGTGGGGCCTTCTAAGGTCTAGCATGGGAATGTGCTCCCTCAGTAGAGGGGTCTGGTGGACTGGTCATGAAGGCTGAACCTGGTTCCCCAGTTCCAAATTCGACAGCTCTGGCCATAGTGCCACATCCTGTCCCCCACTGAACACCATACTTCCCCACTGAGAGAAACTCGCACTGCCTCCAGCTATAACCTAATTGTGCCCGCTATAAACACTTGGATGTGGCTCAATTCAAATTATGCACTTGATAAGAGTAATATGCTGCCTAAAAAAAAAAAGTAAAAGCAACCACTCATAGCGAATGCAAGAATAAGTAAAGCATGTGGAATGTAAGCGGAAACAACATGGTTACCTTAACGATCTCTCACTCACTATTCAGAAATCAGCGAGTGGTTTTACCTGAAAAGTTAAGGACATGACTAGAGGGCCCTGAAGGGAACTGTTTCAATGTCCATTGCTTATATCCTTACAAAACGTAAGCAGTATGGTTTAAAAAGACCACATCCATAAACACAGAGCCATGGTACACATTTTGTTTTCCAAGCCACCCATCAACCAGGTATTGCAGTACCTCCAGGAATGGGACACTTTCCCCCCTGGGGACAAAAATGCTGTTCAAAGAAAGACGAGAAAACAAAAGTAGCGCTTCACTGGCAAACTCTGTAAAGTGATGCTGATGTATTTGGATGTAAATAAAACCAATCTGGCCACTTTGCAACCACTCTGTCTTTTTTTTAATTAGTTATGTATTTATTTTTCATATTTAAAACCTTCTATTTCTCTCCATTCCGCTGCACTTTGGAACAGAAAAATGTCAGAAAAAGGGCATTTCTCGCAAGAGTGTTTTTCTTTTTTGGATCCATTTCACAGGGAAGCAACTAAATGAAAGAAGTAAAGACAGGTTGTGAACCGTTTCTTCAAGTCATGGTTTTCAGTAAGTGAGGAGCAAGACAGAAAGAGAGGCAATAATAGGAAGAGAGGTGGGGACAGCTGCCAGCACAGAAATGAAGAGGTCATTGCTCGAGTCCTATTCCTTCTCTGCCCGTCCCCGAATGTCCACGAAAGCAAGCCGAGCCTTATCTGAATGCCTTTGTCCGCCCCCAAAATAGTGCCGCTTGGGGCGGACCGCCCCCACCACCCCACCCCAGCTACGCTACTGCCCAACTACCATAGAAATTGATAACAAGAAGTACAATCAATGTTGCACAGGCCTATCCCATACTCTGTTAAAGATATTTAAGGCTTTTTCGGATTCACAAACTTTTATCTTTGGTCTATCACTCAGTTCTCCCATATTATTACATCAATAAAAAAACAGTAGCATAAAGGAGTAAAATATGAATGGTCAGTGGAAGCAGGCAGGCTTTTAATGATGTACAAGAAGCCTTTCCATCTGCTCAAACCATACGCCAGATTGACCTTACTTTGTGTAAGCAAATGATTCATCTTCTGAGTTGGGGGATATTGTCACAAAGAAACTCTATCCAGTGGACTTCTTCTCGAAGAAATTGCTCCCTACTGAAATAAACTGTGACATTGCTGACCACGAGTTACTTGCCATTAAGACGGCCTTTCAGGAATGGAGATATTACGTTTAAGGTAATTCCATACAGATAATTTCTGATCATAAGAATCTACAGTAATTGCAGTCTGTTTACGCTCTCCCTTCAAGACAACTCTGCTGGATGACTTTCTTCAGCATGTTTGACTCTCTGATAACATACAATCCAGGCTGCAAGAACTCCAAAGCAGACGCACTGTCCAGACTAGGAGAACAAGGCTGTGATCCTGAATTTGATACTCCATGAACTATACTAGCTGAAGGATCTGTCATAGGGTTTGTTGATTCACAAACATTTTGACAGGCAATACGTCAGGAAATCCTGTAAGAGAACTCTCACAAATTGGTAAAAGTTGCTACAGTTGTACCATAGAAAAACACCTGTTCATGAAAGACAAGACTTTGTATTTGCTCTCTACAGAGTTTTGAGACAGAACCTTAGTTTGGTGTCATGAACCAGCTTTAGCTTGACATCCACATGAGAGTAAAACTTTGCACAATTTAAAAAAGTGGTTTTGGTGATAAAATATGTCAAGAATTGCCAGTTTGTGCTTGTAATAAGAGTTCCCACACCTATCCGGCAAGGCTACTTCACACACAATAGCGAAGCTTGGCACACAATAACTTAACACTTTTAAACCCTTGGGGCACAAGGGGGGCCCCCAGCCCTTCAGGGTCCCTTCATCCCTTTAGAGGGCCCCGATTTAGCAAAAGACCCATTATAATCTTTTAGATATGGGAGGCTCAGGGGCCCTCATCACATTCTGCAAGGGGGTTGTCATTTTGCGTTACGCCATTGGCTGAGTGCAGGGGTTGGTCCCACTGTTCTAAAAGTAGCCTTCTGCCAATGATGGCCTGAGAAGAGGGATGGCCAAAAAACACAATAAGGCAGAGAGGTGAGAGTTTAAGGTACCTCTTCGACCTCCCGCTCAGACTTTAATCACAAAAAGAAGAGAGAATTTTTTTTTGCAGTGATCTTAAGTGACGATGAGTGAGTGAAAAGAGAAAAGCACCATGCTTTAAAAACTGCCCTCACACACAGCTGCTAGCACACCTCTGCGTTTACCCAGTGCTGGAGGTGGAGCAATAGGGAGGGGAAGACAATACAACATACAATGTGAAATCAAGGGTGAGAAATGGTGCACGCGGCGTGCAGGGAGAGACGAAATACGTTGACAACAGCTTACCTTTCAAGCAAGAGTGCTAATAGGAAGCTGTCCTCACTCCCTCGCTATTTCAAGTTTAAGATTTATTTAAACTCGGTTCCTCTTCAAATGAGAAGGGCTCCTTGAAAGGTGACATCCCCCTTTAACTTCTGAATTCATAGAAGGGAGGGGGAGCACCCAGGGTCACAGAGGTGAGAGTCCTGAGGAAAGCCGCGGCTGAAAAATGTCGACATGCAGAGTGGAGCGGGTGTAGTCTCATTACAAGCTCCCCTACCCAGCATCCACAAATTTTCTTTTATTTTAATTCTGGACAGGGAACCTAATATTAAAATTGTAATAAGGATTCCCTGAAACCAGTTTTTACATCACTTTTTCTGCACCATTTCTCACCCTTGATATCACATTGTATGTTGTATTGTCTTCCCCCTCCCTATTGCTCCACCTCCAGCGTTGGGTAAACGCAGAGGTGGGCTAGCAGCCCTATGATGAAGCATGACACAGCTTGCTGTGTGTGAGGGCAGTTTTTAAAGCATTGTGTTTTTCCCTTTTCACTCACTCATTGTCACTTAAGATCACCCAAAAAAAAATGTTTCCTCTTCTTTTTGTGATTAAAGAGGGATGGCCAGTCTGGCTCTGCATCGGCATCTGGAGACAGGCCCATCTCTCCTCAAGTTGGTATACCGGCCTCCTGTTCTATGAGTGGAACTATTTTATGTGGCTGAGATTAGTGGAGCGAGCGACTGTCTCTATACATGGCCAGTATTCCTGCAAAAAATCAGGCCTATCTCCGTTTTAGCCCTACTAGCTCGAATAATAAATGGTTACAGTTTATACGTTACTGCAAAGAGGGCTTATTTGCATTAGAGGCGCGTGGATTTTCTTGCTCTGCAAAATTGCTCACGTTTATTAATGGCACACGTTTTGAAGGTCAAATGATGTTTACTCTGTCGCAGATCTTCTCTTCAGACATCTGTCCTACTGCCCTGTTTCCTCCCTTACAGAGGTCTGTGAAAGCCGAGTGGGATACACTCTAGGAAAACCATAGAGCGGGGATTATTACTTCCGCCTCCCTCGAGACACCTTAATTGAGAACCCCAGCTGGAACTGCAGAAGTCCAGAAATGCATCCCCCTCTATGGCTGCCACCCACCCACCCCAAGAAAGGTCACCTGGCAGATTACCACCCACCTGCTCCACAAACTTCTTCACGTTTTCCACAATCAGTGATCAAAGAGGAAAAGCTTTATTTCCTGGTGCCTTTCCCTTCCTTCTGCTGACATTCTGGAGCGCCCAGAAGCTATTTGGTATGTGCTATAAAAAATAATTTAGGGCCATATTTATCAAAGGGTTGCATCGCTTTTGTACCATGCACTGTGAAGAAAGACCTATAAGAAGGCAAAACATGAACATTTTGCTGTGTTAAATACGCATTCTGCATGTTATGCCTCATTTCCGAGCTGAAAACTCAAATAAGGGGTATTTAGCACAATGATAAATATTGTATCCAGGAGTAGTAGTGTTTAGTTGGTGTGGTTTATAATCTACTAGGCCATACAGTTCATACTCCGGTCCAAAGTCTCCTATGTAAGCCTATGTTAAATATGGTGCATTCCTGTCATTTGCAAAAAGAACAATTGATGGACAGAATGCAGAACAATGTCATACATTCACCCCAGTACAGAGGCCTGGGCCTAAATCCATCGTTTTTTTGCTTACCATGCCATTCCACTTTGGACCCAGCCATATGCAAATCAGTTTTGACCCTGCGCCCAATGAGAACAGTCCAGCCCGAACTGGCAGGCCAGGTCCTCCCTAGACTGGAAACAAGCATCCTAGGACCGGTTTCGGGCTTTCAGCCCTCATCAGCCAGCATAGCTTGACTCCAGTGTCATGGGGAGCACGGGACCCATGTCTGGGCATACCCATCCCACTCGGGGTGACAAATACAAAAAAAACAATTGATGGACAGAATGCAGAACAATGTCATACATACACCCCAGTACAGAGATCTGGGCATAAATCCATTGTTTATTTGCTCAACATGCCATTCCTATTTGGACCCAGACATATGCAAATCAGTCTTGACCCTGCGCCCAATGGGAACAGTCTAGCCTGAACTGCCAGGCCAGGTACTCCCTGGACTGGAAACAAGCATCCTAGGACCGGTTTCCAGTTTTCAGCTCTAATGAGCCAGGATATCTTGTCTCCAGTGGCATGAAGAGCACCGGACCCATGTCTGGGCATACCCGTCCCACTCGGGGTGAGAAATGCAAAAAGAACAATTGATGGACAGAATACAGAACAATGTCATACATTTACCCCAGTACAGAGATCTGGGCCTAAATCCATAGGTTGTTTGCTCACCATGCCATTTCAGTTTGGACACAGCCATATGCAAATCAGTCTTGACCCTGCACCCAATGCGAACAGTCCAGCCCGAACTGCCAGGCCAGGTCCTCCCTGGACTGGAAGCAAGCATCCTAGGACCGGTTTCGGGCTTTCAGCCCTCTTCAGCCAGGACATTTTGACTCCAGTGGCATGGAGAGCACGGGACCCACATCTGGGCATACCCGTCCCACTAGGGTTGACAGATGCAAAAAGAACAATTGATGGACAGAATGCAGAACAATGTCATACATTCACCCCAGTACAGAGATCTGGGCCTAAATCATGCTTGTTTCCGGTCCAGGGAGGACCTGGCTTGGCAGTTCGGGCTGGACTGTTCCCACAATGAACAGTGTCAAGACTGATTTGCATATGGCTGGGTCCAAACTGGGGTGGTGTGGTGAGCAAAAGCATGATGTATTTAACCCAGATCTTTGTGACTGGGGGTGAATGTTTGTATTGTCCAGCATTCCGTCCATCAATTGTTTCTTTTGCTCATTCCTGTCATTTCCCTTGTAGCAAGGGTGGCTGCATTTTAAGCAGGATTGTTTTTGTGCTGGAAGGGATACCATCCTGCAAAAAAGCAATCAAACAGACAGAAATAAATATATTTCTCCTTGTTACATCCCATCTGGGGAGTCGTAGCATTTTGACGCATTCCTAGGTCGACCACTGATGGCAAATCTGGGAATGCACCAAAATCCATGGGTGGATGTGTGGGAATACCCACGCTGCACCCATTGAAAGCCTCCCTGGTGCTGAGTAACACAACGCAGCAATTTGTGCTCTGGATTTATCAAGCCAGGCAAGGTGACTCAAAAAAAACGTTATTGACTCATGAAATGGCATTGATACATAGGAAGCCCTTTTTTGCAGTTGGTCATTTCAGAGACACAGCGTTGCTCCTACCTGGGCTCACGACAGCAGCCCGCACATTCTCCTGGTCGCCAGCTTTCCCCGCCGCCTCCTACCACCCGAGGCCGCAGTTGGGAGAAAACTACAGGACCCAGCATCCCTCCCCGCCACGCCCACATCCGCCGGACATCGCGCCCGGAGGCGCTACATAGAGCGAGGCTCCCTCGGTGGAGCGGGGGGTCATTTCAGAGACACAGCGTTGCTCCTACCTGGGCTCACGACAGCAGCCCGCACATTCTCCTGGTCGCCAGCTTTCCCCGCCGCCTCCTACCACCCGAGGCCGCAGTTGGGAGAAAACTACAGGACCCAGCATCCCTCCCCGCCACGCCCACATCCGCCGGACATCGCGCCCGGAGGCGCTACATAGAGCTAGGCTCCCTCCGCGTCGGTACTCCGGCTAGTATGGATAAACAATATGCTTCCATAGACCCTGCAAGGATTACCTCACTGAATAGCATCCCAGAGATCAACAAAGTCCCTAACATTGGCAACTTGGGTAGTATGGATAAGCAATGTTTCTCTGTAGACCCGATA
Organism: Triturus cristatus; assembly: GCF_964204655.1. Classification (NCBI taxonomy): domain Eukaryota; kingdom Metazoa; phylum Chordata; class Amphibia; order Caudata; family Salamandridae; genus Triturus; species Triturus cristatus. Next base: position 135,886,138 of record NC_140591.1, on the reverse strand, counting down.
GGGATCACTCCACTGAATGGTATCCCGGAAATCATCCAAGAAGACAGTGTAACCCTCCCTGAGCATGGTACACTCCTGTCCTGGAATATCGCAGGATTGAAATCTAAGTTGAATGATCCTAACTGGGTACTATTTATTAATTCTTATGATATCTGCTTATTCCAGGAGACCTGGCTACTTGAGGCTCAGTTCGTAGCGGGTTTTTTAAATTTTAACGTTTTGGCCGTAAAGGGCAAAAAGGGGCGTCCCTCAGGTGGTCTCACCATCTGGATTAGACAGGACCTAGGTATTGTTGTTAAGGAGCTCCCCACTTCTCACCCAGATATCCAGCTACTTAAGCTTAAGTTTAGAGATGGCAAATTGCTGGATATCTACAATATCTACGCTAGAAGTACTGGGGGCAAGAAATCTGATATCATAGCACGTTTGGATGAACTGTTGCTTCTCTACTCCCAGCACTCTTATGTAATTCTAGGTGGTGATTTTAATGTAACCTTTGAACCCCTTTCAGGTATAGATTGGAGTATCTCGGAGGTTGAGGATGGTTTATGGGGTGTCCCATGTTTAGATCTTGAACCTGTCACTCGTTGGTCTGAACTGGCAATCCAGATCAACGCCCTTTGTTTGAGCAAGGGGCTTCATGCAACTAACGGCAGGACTGAACAAGATAAATCCGGATCAATCACCTTTAAGAGTGGCTCCCGTACCAGCAGGATAGATTATATCCTATTATCTTTAGATCTATGGGAATCCATGAAGGGCATGGAAGTTATAGCCAGATTGGAGAGTGATCACAACCCTCTCTCTCTAACTTCCTCGTTTTGGGTGACTCCCATTGCCCATAGTAATTTTTCTCTTCAGCTCCATCAAGACGTAGTTATTTCTAATGATATGCGTCATGTAAAGTGGGCAAAGGTTGCTCAAAGTCAAGAATGTCTTACTTATATTTTTAACAGATTAGTGCTTGCCACTCAGGATATGGGGGCCGTACTTAACCAGTGCCCCTTGGCATCACATTGTAAACTCGGAACTTCGATCCACGAAACCTTCTTCTCAGAACTTAAAGATATCTTTGTAAGACCCATTAAAAAAACTAAACCCAATGACGACTCCCCACTACGGTGGTATTCTACCGATTGTAGAGATGCTCGTGCTAATCTGGGCACCGCACTGAAATCTGGTGATATCTCCTTAGTTCGTCCTGCTAGATATGCTTATAAGCAAGCTATCTTTAAAGCCAAGAGAGCGTGGGACTTCCAAAGATGGCAGGAACTCAGGGAAGCAGGTACCCATAAAGACATGAGACGATTCTGGTCTGTTTTTAAATGGGGGGTTGGAGGCAACCCTGATAAACCACAAAACTGGGTTTCACAAGATGACTGGGTTAAGCATTTTGAATCTCTATATGCCATTGACGAAAACATGTGCCCATCTTCAAATTATCAATGCATTTTCTACAATGAAGACGCCTTTACTCTGGGTGATGTTGTTACTGCCCTCAAGTCATTGGTTCCTGGGAGGGCTCCTGGGATGGATGGAGTTCCTGTTGATATTTTCTTCTGTAAAAGCGAGTCATGGGGTAACTATATTTTAATTTTAGCCAACTTGATTGCTAGAGGCGCTCCGGTTCCCACGTCCTGGAAGGGAGCAGAAATTATTCCAGTGTTCAAGAAGGGGGACAAGTCTCTCCCTGTAAACTATCGTCCAATCAGCCTGATTGATACCACACAAAAGATCTTAGGCAGGTTGATCCTGAACAAAGTGTTGGATTGGGCCCTAGACAATGCAATCCTTTCCCATTCCATTCCAATTGAAGCCCATGTTAGATGTGAAGGGCATCTAACCTGAGCTTCAATTGGAATTCCATAGAGCATATTATCAAGCCCATTATCGCTGTTTTATCAGCAATTTTCTGCCGCTAAAGCGGCGATAATTGTATCGCCTGTCTTGATAATATGCCCCTTTATCTTTACCTCTGTAACCAAGACAGAATATTTTAACTTATTAATGAAATGAAATGTTGAATTTGTTTGGTTGGAAGAAAATAAGTGTTTCAAGGGATCTGAAATTAAATTGCATCTGCTAAAGGACTCAAATCTCATTGCAGGCAATATTTGTGTGTTAATGTATATGTTAGTGCTAATGGTGGAGAATAGGTCCTTGAGGTACGTCCTGACTGTCCCCCAAAGTGTCGCGACCTATATTTGCCACATTGAACTTGGCCTAACCTATATATCTGATTTAATCAGAATCCAACCTATTCTTTTGTGGCATAGGATTTGGACAACTAATGAGTGTACCATGAACCGGGCCATCCTTCAGGATGTTTTAAAATTGGAAAATGTGGGTCGTTTAGAATGGTTAAATTATGTTAAATCATTCTTTGGTAAAATTGGTTGCCTACAATATTTTGAAGACCCACTTTCAATGGATGGTGTATCCAGGAACTTTTTGTCTAAGTTATCCCTGGAATACCTCATGGAAAACAGAAGGCAAGAGGAAATGAAGAAAAAGACTGTATCTTTGCATTTTCCTCTGCTATCTAGTAATAATGTGCAGCCATACTTAACACTGCCGATGTCAAATTATGATCGTTTTATTCTGACCCGTTTTAGATTGACCATCGTTTTTAGACTTTTGTCCTTCCCAGTAATGAATTCTTGGTTGCAAAATTTGACTTTATGTCTGTGTGATGAATCCTCAGCCCAGTCAGACATCCACATTTTATTCTTTTGTAAATTTTATACCATACCACGCAGGTCATACATTACCCCACTCCTCAAAGAATGGAAAATTAAAAAATATCGTCTAGCTTTCCTAGAACTTCAGAGAATGGACACTGTTCTTACTATTACCGTAGTTTTAAGCTTTTTAAAAAATGTTTTTAAACTTAGGAAAACATTGGGTTTTTGATGTATTTTAATTTCGACCCTTCTCCTTTTTATATTCTATGTGCATAATTTATTATTGTAACTTGATGTTGTAGCTTTCATGGTTTTTGTCTTTTAAACCGAATAAAGTATTCTTGACTTGACTTGACTTGACTAGTGCTAATGGATTGGGAGAAGGTTTGGGCTAGTCAGAGTTGGGGGATGTAAACTGGCTGCGTTTTACTTGTAGGGCACTAAGGGTTGTTGAGTGGCATCACTCAAGGATAGAGATGGAATTAAGGGTTCCTTGTGGGGTTGGGTTGTGTTGAAACATAAGATGTTTATTTGGGGGAGAAGATATACTGTCAGCACTGATCATAAACTAATAGTGTACATTCTGAAAGGTATGGTGGTTCTCAACTCCTCGCCAGAGTTGGCTAGACTACCATTAATGTTATTAATTGAGGTGGAAAGAAATGTGCACACTGACTCTACTGAATTAACCTGTGGCTGCAGAATCCATGAAGGGGGAGACATTGGAGGAGGAGGAGTGATGAATAGCACAGGTAGGTGTTAGATCTGTGAATGGGGTGACTGAAGTGTAGTGAATGTCAGTCCTAGAGAAAAGATCAGGTGCTACAACTGGGTAAGACATTTGTGAGTGAAAGACGTCCATCAGAGTGAGCTCTTGATCAGTGTGCTAAACCCTCTTTAAAGATTAAAGAGGAGTTTTGAATTGAAAATAAAATTATGTTGCCTATTGATACATCTGAACCTGAAGGGAGCACAAGGAAGAGGATTGTGGAATGTGGACTTCAGGGGCAACTCGAGCAAAAATTAAAAAAGGGTATCATCAGTGATGAATATTAGTGGCCGCCTATGGGTAGACATTTTAGGATTGCTTAATGGTGGGTGCAGAAGCTTAGACAATAAAATATGTGGCATAAACCATTTTGTTAGCCAGACAGTCAACTCAAATGCAATGAGACCTCCTCCACTCTATGGGTGTCGGCCTGATTGGCTTATCGCAAAAGTTGTAAAGATTATGGGGCATATTATCAAGACAGGAGATACAATTATCGCCGCTTTAGCGGCAGAAAACTGCCGCTAAAACGGCGATAATGGCCTTGATAATATGCTCTATGGAATTCCAATTGAATCCCATGTTAGATGTGAAGGACATCTAACCTGAACTTCAATTGGAATTCCATAGAGCATTTTATCAAGCCCATTATCGCCGTTTTAGCGGCAGTTTTCTGCCGCTAAAGCGGCGATAATTTTATAGCCTGTCTTGATAATATGCCCCTATCTATATATGATGGCATGTTCAAAAGTCTTCATTCTCAAACATATGACTTACCCGAAGAGCTAGGAATCCCACAGCGGGCCTGATTCACAATGGTAAACGTTATATCCATGCCAGTGAAGTCCTGATGACGAGCTCGTGAGTCTGCTCTCACAATCAATAGCGGAATGTGGAATGTTGGGTTTGCTGTGTTCGTGAGGGGGTGGGCAATGGTCTCGGTGGCTCGGAGGATGCAGGTTGTCTCCCTCCCTTCTTTGTACTACTCATGAGAATAAATCTACTCGAGAACCATCATCCGTGTGTGTGTGCTTGCCCCTTACCACAGAAAATATACACATTTGTGTGAGTTTACTCTTTTTTGATATTAAAAAAACGGCAATTTAATAGTAATTTGATGACTGCGAAGATTCCGGGGTCGGGCAGAAAACTCATGCAAAAAGATAGGATAGGACAGGCCTATCTTTTTATATGCGGAGTTCTCTGCCCCAACTGTGAAGTCTACACAGTCGTAAATTTACTATTAATTTGCAGTTTTGTGAATACCGAAAAAGAGTAAACCCCCACAAATGCATTTGTTTACCTTTGTAAATCAGCCACAGAATGTTTATGATAGAAACCACCACAATTCTAGGCACTCTCCGCACAACCTTATGAGGCAACATTCCACCGAACCACAGGACACATATCCCACACAACTCAGCACCTTTCTCAGAGACACAATGTACAACAGGTGCTGTCTAGATGACAACTTAGTTGTGATAGTGAACTACATGCCTGAGGTCAAAGACAAGGCTGCTGGTTGCCTTTTGAGGATACTAATGAAACAGCATAATCCTTTTGCAGAAAAGGAGCCTCAGGACAAGGAAAGACAGCCGAGGTGAGGGTGACCTTAGGGAAAGAAGGATGACCGAAAGGAAGTCATACAAGATCAGGGTTTATTACAATATTTAGTGGAGTGTAAGGAAGTGGGTCCTTAAAAAAAAAATGAAGCAGGAGTGAGAGCTTTCCTGTGTATGTGTGTAAAAATTGAAATGTCAGAGGCAATGAGAGAAACTCATTGAAACTATGGACTTCCGGGCAGCCTTTGACTCAGTGAACAGCTGTATCCTATGGCAGTGGTTCTTCACCCATGGTCCACAGACCCATAGGAGTTGCAAAGCTTACTCAGGGGGTACATAACTGCTTGAAAAATCATACATTATGAGGCCTAATACGATGTCCGTCGGAAAGCGGCCGACCACAGGTCGGAGGCTTTCTGACCGACATTGTCGGTTTCAATTCCAACGCCTAATAACAATGGAAGCAGTGGGAAATGAAACCGTCTGGTCATTCCTGCTGGATTCCAACAGACTCAAGGAGCCCGTCAGCCAGTCGGAGACCAGCCTGTAATCCCAATGGATGACATTTCTGCCATTGGGATTATGATGCTGGTTTCCCATAGACTTTCCATGCTGGGCTTTCCAACATGGAAAGCCTGTCAGAAAGCGAGTTTGGGGACCCCTAGTAGGGCCTCCTTTTCTTTGCAGCCTTCGGTTGAGGGCCGAGGGGGCACCATAGCGCCCCCCTGTTGATCCCTGCAATGTGTGGCAGGGATGAACACAATCTCCCATTTCCCTATGGGAGCTTGTGCTGCGGTCGGTTTATGGCCGTAGCACACACTCCCATAGGGAAATGGGAGTATGCGACCGCACCATGTGCGGTCACATCGAAATTCTGCTGTCGGAACCGCTGTCCGGAGGTAGGTCGGTCCCGATTTCACGATGATGTCGGTCAGCATCATAATCGGACGATATTTTTAGGACTGAGTTTTAAAAGTGCTGTTGTCAAAAAGACCTATTGCTAAAAATATACTTGGAGTGGGTTTTGGTTCCATTAGCTTTCTTGAACCAGCCACTTTCAGCCATTGGCTTGATACTTTTTCAATCACTTCTTGACTTAACCCAGGGAAGTAGTCCCTTCTCAACTAAAGCTTTTAGCTGTTTGGGTACATAATTCCACCTCCCCTCGAGGCTTTTGCTGACACGCATTAGAGATTACTTTACAATTGTAGTGCTGTTTGCCCACTCCCTCTCGGTCCCTTATGTGTGTCTGACTCTAATATGCTTATGCTGCATGTGTTAGCACATCAAATTCAGACCCACGGTGTTGGCAATTCTTGTCCTCTGTTAGAAGAGCCCTAGGATCCCAATTTTGGTGATGCTACAGTCAATGAAGCAGGAGCTAAGATAGAGGCCCTTATTACAATGGCGGTCCGTTGGACCGCCAATCATCATCGTTTTGGGCAGGTCCCACCTGCCTGATTAGGATAGGACTGCCGTGCAGGCAGTCGTAAAATGCTTTTTTCCACTGCAAGTTGTACTGCAGCCCAGTAAAAGGGTCGCAACACAAGCCGCGGAAGAAAAGACACTTTGTGCACATCCATGCACCGTGTGCCATGTACCATGTGGTGCCTGGCACATTGTTTTATGGATGTGTGGGAGGTACTACATGTGCCTCCCAGGCCACTTAGCAGTGGGCCACGGGCGACAGGGCCATGCTTGGGGGCCCCAAAGTTGGTTTCTGTCTATCTGTTTATGGCGGTGGGACTGCCATGAACAGGCATCTCCTAATCCCTACGCCAGTGCCTGCGCAGGTGCCGCCTCCACTTTAGTGTTAGGAATCCGACTGCTGTCCCGCCAGGATCTTTGATCCTGTGGGAGGCGGCAGTTTTACCCCGAACTTCTGTGGTCTGACTGGCTGCATTGTAATTCAGCTGTCGGACCAATGCACTGGATGGCGGGCAGCCCACCACCAACAGCCTGTTTTGGCGGTGCGCCTGCCATCATAATGAGGTCCTATGTTCTTGGATACAATTAGATGCTCCAAGGGCAAGGTCTGAATGGGTCCTATATAATTCCTGTTATATGTTTAAACGCTATCCATGATTCACAGACTGACTGCTCTAGATCATCTGATGGGAATATCTCTGGGCCATTAAATATTGTACCACTGAGCCAAGATATTTCTGTTTCACTAACAGAGACCATGTTACCTTTTAGTATATTGATAGAAAATGGAATTTCTTGATGTGGAAGCAGGTCTTATTTTTATATAGCCTATTTTAAAAAAAAATCTTAATTTTTTAACTGCAATGTTATCAGTATTGTTGGATTTGTATCTTTTATTGTTGTGTTTTCTGTTAAAACTTTTAGCAAAAGAAGCAATAAATGCATTTCATAGATATCAAACATATGGGACAAGGAAGAACTTCCAGGTCACCCAAGATGGTGCACAAAAACTAGCTCAGCTACGCCAGGCACCCGTTTCATATCCGGCCTGAAGAGCCCTAATCACAAAGATCTTCCTTTGGTGAAGAGGTGCATCATACTATCCCCAGTGGCAAGACTGGCAGTGATTCTGTGTTAGAAGAGTGGCAGAAGTGTGATGGGCCCATGCCATTGTCAAGCCTGATTGGACCTGCACCTCACGGCCTCGAAGAACTGCCTACACTAGCCCGGAATTATGGACGAGTGCAGCTTGACTAGAGGCAATTTAGCACCATAAAAAAGTTGGTTCCTAAATAATGCGCGCCTCACACCACCTGACTGGTCCTGTATTTTGGGGTCTTTGAGTACCACTTACCTTGAATAGAAGCAGCTGTAAGCAGGACTAGTGTTGGAGACACATATAGGCCCCGGTTCAGACTTGCTCTCCAACTTGCAGAATTGGTGAGCAGCTGGCGCTATAGGAGACTTGGTTGATAGCAGCTGTGCTGACTTTTGGACTCTATCCAGGAGGCAGCCCAACACCGACAGAAGCCTCTGAGAGGCCTAATAACATATCTCTTTGGATAGATGGCGGCACTGGCCCGTGCTGCACTCTCTGACACATTGCCTAATGGGGGTAGGGAGGTAATTTGTTGATCCCTGTTCGCACACCACCATGAGCTCCTCTGTCACCCAAATGCTTCCATGGCATTGATAAGCAGGCCTTGCTGTAGTGCCTGCAGGTGGGAATACTACTACATAGGACCGGCTGGGTGGGGCAGGTGGGTGCAGGTGCAGAATTTTAGTCAAGTAAGGGAGCCAAAACTAGGACCAGGTCCATTGGAGGTTCCAATAAGCCACAGTCACCTTGTCCCATGAAACACAAAGATACAATTAAGTCTACTGGCTGCTGTTAGGTCATGGTCGACTGGCCAACTGTAGATATGCTAGATATCTTTGGAAATCTGTTCTGGCTGCAAACCTGTGGGCACTGAACATGACATAGTTAAAAACTGAACCAACGCTTTGTGACATAGAGCGATGCCCCTCTGGACACGTTAACACATAGTATGTGCTACATTATATGAATTAGTGAAAATATCTAAACAGTTTCATACAGTGTGATATCCGTGTTCAGTCATAGTAGAAAAAGATATTACTGGACCCAGTGGGCCGCAGATGGCAAGCTGACTGCCCGTGATGCCTACTCTTGTGGCAAGTCAGCATAGATCCAAAAACTAGTGGCCCTCCCGGGGCAGCCCCTGCAGCACTTACTGCACCATTTCAAGGCAGGTCACAGGCAGCCACTCTGGAACTAGGGTACCAGCACATTTTTTCCTTTCACAGTGTCTCTGCTGCTCGCATTGTTCTACAAAACAATGCCTTTTTAGCAAACCATTTTTTCGCGAAGGGGTCGTAATGTTAGCCGATTAGCAGTGAAATGTTTACATTTGCATATGAACATCTATCTATGCAATATCACCCACGGGGCTTTTTAAACCTCAAGAAAAAAGGTCGTAAGTGAGGAACAAAATTGTATTTTGCATTTCACTGGCCTGTCAAGTGATCTATGGCACATCAGCCCTTCCCCACCTTTTAGGCAAAATCATACTGCATTGTGGGGCTTGTACTTTTTAGGGCTGTACCACTTTATGTCAAAGGCCATAACTTACCAAAGGTGACATGGAGCCACTTGTCAGGTATGATTTAAAATGTTACAAAGTCATCTAGTCCATGCCAAAGTCTGCTTGTTTCACACATGTAAAAATATGGGTGATTGATTTAGGGGGTGAAAACCCAACTCAATCAACAACCACAATTCTTGTCAGGATGAACCACAAAAGTCACTAAATGAACCTGTGCTTAAACCTCTGGTAGCTTGGCAAAAAACAGTCAGGCTTAACTTAGAGGCAATGTATACATTATTTATACAGCACACAAATATCAACAAAGTGAAAACACAACACAAGAAATATCCCTCACCAATTCAGAAAAATAGAATTTAATAAGCTATTTGACACCGAAAACAACAAAAATCCAATTAGTAGAGCCAGAATTATGATTTTTTAAAGTTTAAGGACAAAAATAGCACCTAAAAGATCAAAGTGCCAACTGCGGACATCTAGTCTCGCGAGTCTGGGTCAAAGTAAAAAAAATACAGCAGCGATGGAACGTGAGTTGGATACAAAATGTGGATTGGCCCAGTCGGCGCTTACCTTCAGACTTAGAAGAAATAAAAGAAGAGTATTCTCAGAAGGTAAAGTTCAGCGGGACAAGGCTGCATGCTATGTCCGAGGAAGAGGTATCGTTGGGGGGCCGCTGGCCAAAGTCGCGGTGAAAATGTCTACGTTGGGACTTAGTCACTTTTTAGGAAGTTGAAAATCTCTAGTGGCACAAGGCTGGAGGCTGTAGCTGACAAGAGTTGCACGAGGCCAGATACTCCTTTGGTGAAAGATCGCTGAAGAGGATTTGCTGGTGTGGAGAAGAACGTAGTGGGAGCTGCTGCAAAGTCAAGCTGATGGACGATGCACCTTGGACGGATAGACGGGCAGGCTTGTCATTGACTCCTCTTGGTTCTCTGAGAAGGTTTTGGCCAAAAATTCTTAAGTGCCTGGTTTTGAATTTTGCCTATCTGGGCACCTTTAACACCACCACCAAGAGTCCAGACTTGTGGGACACCACTTTGTGGGTTTGGACTCGCTCAGGCTGCTGGGCTAGGTGCGGGATCAAGATGGGTGGTGCCTTTTCTGTCCCGAGGATCTGTGCAGGAGGGCAGCCAACTAGTCCTTGAAGTTACTCTGCTAGTCCTGGTTTCAGCAGTAGAACAGGCCTTAGAGGGTTAAAGGCAGACTTCAGGTAGCAAAGTCCTTCCAGGGGCAGCAAGGCAGTGTTCTGGTGTACACAGCAGGCACAGCAGCAGGCAGTCCTCAGAGAGTCCTTCTGCAGGGCCAGAAAGTGAACTGGATTTGAGGTTCCTATTTTTACACCTGTTGCCTCTCTGAAGTAAGAGAAGTGTCTAGGGAATTCCCTTTGAATTGCTTGAGGTTTCCTGCTTCCCCTTCCCTGGCTCCAAGCTGGCTGCATGAACAATATAAGGGTGCCAAGTCCTTTGTGTGAAGGCAGAGCACAGCCTATTCAGTTGCAAGTGGGGCTTTGCCCAGCCCGGGCCCCCTCCCACCCTAACAGTTGGTGGCCAATTCAGGCACACCTAATCCCTCTAGTGTGTGGCTGTCTGGGGAAAATAAGGTCCAACTGCTAACTACACCAAGTCAAGTGACCCAGTAACATGTTGCAGGCACCAAATGCAAAATGCTTACCTGTTCCCAATAAAAAAGTTAGCACTTATTAAATGTAATAAGGCAACCTAATGTTATCCTAAGGAAAGGAAAGCCTCACAGTAGTGAAAAACTACCAGGACATGTAAAACTTAAAAGTACATTTCCAATATTTTAATTACAATGCAGCCTGCCCTATGGGCTACCTCGGGCCTACCTTAAGGGTGACTTATTTGTAATAAAAGGGTAGTTTAAGGCTTGGCAATAGAGCTATATTGCCAGGTCGAATATGCAGTTTGGAACTGCATTCAGGCTGCAATGGCAGATCTGGGACATGTTTTAAGAGGCTACTTAATTGGGTGGCACATTAACTGCTGCAGGCCCTCTAGTTGCATTGCACTCACAGGCCCTGGGTATTTGTATACCACTTTACAAGTAAATGAAAAATGCCAATCAATTATAATCCAATTTTACCATGTTGAAGGGAGATAGCAAAAACACTTTTGGTAGGGTAGCAGTGGTAAAGTGCACAGAGTCCTAGAGCCAACAAAATGAATTTCAGCAAAAGGTTGAGTGTAAAGGCAAAAGGTTTGGGGTAAGACCACTCTACGGCTAACTGGTTTTATAGTCATTAGAACATTGGAATGTTGAAGGCAATGGAGCATCAGCAGCCTTTATAAACTGGTACAGGCCCCCTGCTCTCAATATTTCAATGTACTAATAAACAGCCTCTGCATTTCTCTTTCCCCTGCCTTTCCAAAATACATGGCGTGGACAGGAGAAAGCGACAGGCAGAGGCTGTGCTGCAGGGCACACCAGAGCATCCCCCTTCCCTCCTCCCTAGCTCAGAGTGACTGGAGCCTCGGCGGGAGGGAGGAGTATTGCTGCTCAGCTCCTGGGTCTCCTTGGCTCAGCTAAATGAAAATAAAGCAGTTTAGCCAAACTGGTGAGAACTAGGGGCTGACTTCAGCCCCCTTTCACTGCTCTTGCTATGAACGTTCAACAGTTGACAGGCGTGGCCCTGTGCATGGCTGTTTGATGTTGAGCAATGATAGCAAGGCCTGTGAATCAAAAGCGTTGGAGCTTCGGAGATTTCAATTCCGTCGAGCTCTGATGCCTTTGTTTTTATAATTAGGACATGCTGCCCTCTATGGGTGGAATGTTCTAATATCCTTATAGCCCACTGAAGATGGGCTATGTCAGCCATTAAAGGCCTGCTCCCTTGTTAAAGGTTCTCGTCTTTGGCTCAGGTCTTTAACCATGGAGCGGGCTTTTAACGGCCTGTATAACCCACTACAGCTGGCTATAAGGCTAATGTATATGGCTACCATGACTCTAGCTCTTACAGTACCCTCCATATTCATTATACAGTGACATTGCTATATCTAGACTGCTGTTTGGCACCTGAAATCAGAAGACAATAGAAGGCTAGGAACATGGAAAAACACTGAAATGCAATCAACAATCAATGATGTTGTAATTAAAGACCTTTGAGATTAAATGTGCTGTTCCCAGGAGATTTAATTATAGACAAGGTAGGGAGGATTTTTTATCCTCACAGATTTATTATTTTTCACTAACCTTTCCAGATCTTTTTTAGCTCTGGCTTGACAGTGCAGCTCTCTGACAGAGCTCTAGTTACCAATTATTTGGCAAATATAAAAGATTTGCTTTTGCTCTGTCTGGGGTACGATTACTCACTCAGTTCATGCTAGTGGGTGTTTGGCACGTCGTTTCACCTCCTAGAATTGCTTGTATTGCATTGCAATGCATGAGGGCCTATGCTACATCTCAGAAATAAAATTAATACTGACACATCAAATTAGTTACCTTGTGTACGTATTGTATATAGAAAAAATCATAATTTTGTTTTGCTTTTTCACTGCACCAGGGGTATTTAATATTTTAGTCGAGACTTATGTGAATGGTTTCGCAGTCTTCTCTATTGGTCTTCTACTTCTTTGTCTTTCCTTTTTACTTTCCACATCTTTATTTCCCTTTGTTTTTTCCATATATGTGTTTCCCATTGTTTTCTTCACCTATTTTACATAATGAACTAACACATAAATCTCTGTGGGGGATAAGAAACATAAGATTGAATGTGGAACATGGAATCCATTCAGGGGAAAACTGGCTCCTGCAGCTCTGGGTGGAGACGACCCATTCACATCAAGTCTTCTGCCCAGGTCTTCTATTTGGGAGCTGCTTCTGGCACAACATTGTCACACGTGTATGATGCTGTAGGTCCAGTAAGTGCAGTTTTGATGCAGCATAAGTGCCTCGTTGTTTCCTGATCACTGGTGTTAATGGTGTGATAGATTCCAGGGCCGACTTTAGCCTATCTTGAATATGATTGGTGGTAATACTAATGGCAAGGGTTTCAGATTTTCAAAACCAAACCAGCACTGGCAAAGCCAATCGGTCTGACCTTTCCCAGAGCTACAGGTACCCCAAGTGATCCCTAGATGCCCTTTTTGAGTCAGAAGAAACAGTGTGAACAAGACTTCTGTCCTTCAGAACGTGTCCCTCTCAAGTGAGAAACTGCTTAACTAGTCTGTCTCATAGCTGCAATCAGTGGTGTAACGGAATTTGCAAAGTGCATGGAGGGCCCCCGGACAGAGTCAGGAGTTCTCAGGCCAAGCGCCTGCCACCCTTGCACAGTGCCAGAGAGGGCCCCCTGGAGTTCAGCCCCCCCACACCGCAGCGGTTAATGTTACACCACTGGCTGCAATAACTCATGTTGTTCCTAAATTACACTGTTGAGGAAGATGCAACTGTGTAAAATGTGCTTTACAATGTTTGTAATGTAAATTCTGGCCCCGGGACCCCATCCCCCGGGGCATGGCCACATATATTTTTTTTGTAGGAAGGGGGGCTGCGTGACACCTACTCCTGAGGCCTCTATTGGCCCCAGGGACCCTATCCCCCGGGGCCGGCCTTTATTTATTAATTTTTAGGTCTCGCCTACGCAGCACACATGTGCTGCTTAGGAAGGGACCTCTTGAAATCGATTGGCTTTTTGGGCCAAAAACATGCACGCTTTGCATTTCTTTGTATTGCAATGAGTGAACATTTGGCATTTTCCTTGCGGGAGCGAGCAGCGTTGCCATGTGTTAGCAATTCTCGCGCTCACTCCCGCAAGGTAAACGCTGCGTGTCCGTGCTCTCGGCTCATACATGAGTACTCCTTAACTTTCGCGGCCGCTCGGTGTTATATGAGTGGACAATGACAATTTGATTTGAACAATGCTTCAGCTAAAGGTTTATAGAAAGTATTTTAACTCGCACCAGGGTTCGGGCCTTTCTGGGGGCACCACCACCTCAGTGACCAGCAGTCTGCCCACAGTTTAAGGACACCTACTCTGAGCTTGATTCTGAGGCCGGGGTCTGCCCACGGGATTTAGTTCTAATGCTTTTGGCCTCGAAGCACACTGACTCAGAACTCCGGGCTTCACAGCATTTGGGCACCCTGGGCCCCACAAAGATCATCTCAGACTCACAGTGTCCCCGAGCCTCGCAGGGCTCTCAGATTCACAGCTCTCCCAGCTATACAGGACTCTCTCACAGCGCTTCAGGCTTTGCAGCAGTCTGACTCACAGCGCTTCGGGCCTCGCAACACTCTGCCTTGCAGCACTCCGAGCTTCGCAGCACTCTGAGCAACGGCGCTTTGGGCTTTGCAGCACTCTTGACCTACAGCGCCCTGGGCATTGCAGCACTCTGACTCACCGAGCCGGGGGCCTCGCAGCACCCTGGCTCACGGCGCTACAGGCTTCGCAGCACTCAGCCTAACAGTGCTCCGGGCTTCGCAGCACTCAAATTCACAGCACTCCAAGGTTCGCAGCACTATTACCTGTCGGGTCATGGGCCTCGCAGCACTATGGGCCTCTCAGTCTTTGGACTTCGCAGCACTCTAGGCCAGTCACAAGACTTTGCTGGGCCGGTGGGCCCCATGTTGGTACTCAGGGCTTGTGATGGTGTGTCAGCTCAGGGCACAAGAGACCCCTTCCTGATGGTCCCGGCGTCCACCTCCCGAGTTTAAAAACCTCACGCTCCGGGCCTCGCTGTGCTGTTGGACTCACAGCTCTCCTCGAGTTTGGCAGCACTCTGCTTCGCAGCACTCAGCCTACCCGCGCTCCGGACAATCAAAAACATTGCTCTGTAACCAACTCCCTTTGGTCTACCTGCTCTTGCATACTTACCTTAAAGTTCCGAGCGCAAAGTAACCCTAACGGGTAGAGGCTGCGCTTTATATAAGCTCGTAAATAAATATATATGGATGCACCCGGTAGTAGCATTTTAAGTGTACTGCGGCGTGACCGAAATGATTTAGAAACGATTGCAACAATAACTCTACACAAAACGTATGTCTGTGGTAGACTTTTGAAGAGGTGTGCTACTGGGCTGGGCCTGCTGTGTGCTCTTCAGCACGCTGGGTGATGATGCGGATGGAAAGCAATGAAGCATGGGATGCATGGTGTTTTGAAGGAAGAGTTGGCAGTGTAAACTCAGTCGCTACGAGGAGGAAACAATGCTTTGTCGTAAGTTTGGCATAGTACCAGGAAAGATGTTCCAACAATACAAGCGTCCCTGTTTGTTCATAGCACAAGTTCATCTCAAGGCAGGGCTGGTAAGTGGCATCGGGTCCAACGAAGCATCACTTTACAGTGCCCTCTTCAGTGTTACTACTTGGAGAAAAGGCTGCCTCTGGATAGCTCTAGCAGACAGCAGTACCACGAGTGGAATTACTTCTGTCTAAGAGCACAAGCTACGCTACTAGGCTTGCAAAGCTGAAAATCAATGTTGTTAATCTATGCTACACAGGTCAATTAATTCACTGGATTGATGCACCTGCTGCAAAGATCTTTTTGCAGAGCTACAACTTTACAGCCTTTAAATAATGACTGAGAATTTCAGTCTACACAAATCCATACGGAGCTCAATTCAGTTGGCTAATAATAGCCTTGTTATTTACAGCTCTTGGATATTCAGTGAATGGACATATAGAAATATGCAGATGGGTCTGTCGAGAAGTGTGGCACGTTCTTAAGGAAACGGTTTCAATAGTTGCCAAATGGGTCCCTGTCATTTGTAACACCAGCCCTGAAAGGAAATATTTCTGGGAGCTATAGTTACAAATGATAGGTAGGTCTACAAGCTGCAGCTTTTGACTAAAAACCAGGAATGCTTGAAGGTTATTCCTACCCCTCCCCCCCAACCCAATAATGTGATGTCAGCTGGCATCTACAGTCTTCTGGACTGGTGTAGAGACAGTTGCATGCCAGACTCACCATACTCCACTGAACAGTCTCATACACCTACAAAGGAAGAGACATCACTGCATTTCCCATTATTCATCACATAATACCACTCAGTACCACATAATCACACGCCACAATTACACTCTAACCAATGCAACATAAATACACTCCACATAATACCACTGAGTGGCACATAATTATACACCACATAATTACTCTCTACTCAATGCAACATAAATACACTTCACATAATACCACTCAGTGCCACATAATTACACACCACATAATTGCACTCTACTCAATGCAACATAAATACACTCCACATAAATGCACTCTATACCACATACCACCAATCAACATAAATGCACTCCACACCATGACACAATTTCACTAAGCATAATTTCACACAACACCACAGTTCCAGACCACACAATTCAACTCCACACATTTCCAATACACACCGCATAATTACACACCAAACAACATATTTCAACTTCACAACTCCACAATCCCCAAAGTACCTCCTATCCACACCATATAGTGTCACAACCTGAGCACCAAACATCATTCACCACCACCATTTTGCATCAGCGCACCACCTAAGCATCATGTCGGTCTGCCCTTGGAATCTGGCATCTTTTGATTCTCCCCTAGTGTCCATCCGCTGCTCGTGTTCTAATTAAATTGCTGTTTTCCAACCTCCACTCCCCCTTTATTTATGTCCCGCTCCCCCATAACAAAAAAATTATAACAAACAAGCATGAGAACAGGCAGGAAGAAGTTGCCAGCAGTGCAAGTACAAAAAAACTAGAAGACATTTTTTATGTTAAAATCTTTTTTAATGAAGTTTTTCAGTTGTATATAATGTTGTATTCGTTTGTATAAAGGTGACAAGAATGCTTAACACTTTTTATTGTAACTTTTCAACATAATGCACAGCAGCAACAATGCTCTACAACATAGCCAAAAGTTCAGGCTAAACACATAAGGCCCCAAAGGCGAGACCTATTGGCTATGTCAATGCTTGTTTTATTTGAGGAGGCCATCCTTTTTTTTTTTGGGAGGTGGGCCGCGTGGCCCTCCTCCTCAGGCCAAATATGGCCCTGGGGACCCCATCCCCCGGGGCCTAGCCTCTCCGTTTTTTAAAAATTATTATTCAGAGGGGAGGGGGCCACGTGGCCCCCCTCCCGGGCCACTTCTGGCCCCGGGGACCCCATCCCCTGGGGCCTGGCCACTTCGTTGGGGACCGTGGTGGGAGCCCCAATGCCCACACGGTCCCGCCGGCTACCCGCTTCCTGCAGGAGCCGGCATTGCTTTTCCACATGGAAAGCTGCTAACATGCAGCTCCCTGTGTGGAAATGCAATCAGCTTTGGATTTTGGAAGCGAGAGCAGGTTTGCAGCTCTGTGGCACTTACTGGAGGTACCTGGTGGGCTAGTTGGCCCCCAGGACCCTCAGAACTCAAGGGGAATTAATCCCCCCATTTACAACGTGCCAGGGGGAGCGTTTGCACAGTGGTGCAGGGAGTGGTCGGGGCCTGACGTAGCAAGTGTGCAAACGCACACCCTGGCACATTGTAAATTGGGGAATTAAGTCCCCTTCAATCCTGAGGGTCCCTGGGGGCAAACTAGCCCACCAGGTACCTTCAGTAAGAGCCACAGAGCTGCGTTGCAGAGAGGTGTAAAAAGGGGTGTGGCCTCTGAACGCCTCTCTGCAACGCAGCTCTGTGGCGCTTCCTTGAGGTAGCTGGTGGGCTAGTTGTCCCCCAGGGACCCTCAGGACTCAAGAAGATTTAATCCCCGAATATACAACACTCCAGGGAGTGCGTTTGCACATTGGTGCAGGGAGGGGGAGTGGCCTGATGTGAAAAGTGTGCAAAGGCACCCTGTGGCACGTTTTAAGATGGGGGTTTAAGTCTCCTTGAATCCTGAGGGTACCTGGGCGCCAACTAGCCCACCAGGTACGGCCAGTAATGCGCCACAGAGTTGCATTGCAGAGAGGTGTAAAAAGGAGCATGGCCTCTGACCACCTCTCTGCAACGCAGCTCTGTGGTGCTTACTGGAGGTACCTGGTGGTCTAGTTGGCCCCCAGGGACCCTCAGGATTCAAGAGGAATTAATCCCCCAACTTAAAACCCTCCAGGGGGCGCCTTTGCACAGTGGTGAATGGAGGGGGCGGGTCCTGATGTGACATGTGTGTACTTATGCAATCACTCTGCTAAAACCCAAGCACTTATAAATTCACCATGCACTCTCCTTGCAACACTCTAATCATCCAGTCACTACCCATGCACTCATGCAATGACCCATGTACTAACTCATGCACTGCTACAATACCCTGAGCAGTACCTTTCAGTCCAGCCATCGCTCTGCCACTACCCATGCACTCCTCCAATAACCCAGTGCGCAACATACACTTATCCAATCACTCCTCCAAAACCCAGGCACTTATAAATTCACCATGCACTGTCCTTGCAGTACTCTAATCATCCAGTCACTTACCATGTACTCCTGCAATGACCCAGGCACTAACTCATGGCAAATACAGAGGAGGTCATCTAATTACAGGGGTACCCCAACGCATAGTGTCCCCTAGTGTATGTAGGTGTTTCACTGTATTCTAAGTGTCTTTTAGCATAGCACTGGCTCCAGTCCTGGTTATTCAGAGTCAGTTGCCACCAGTACCCGTCAGTAAAAAGTTGGGGGCACAGGAGGACTTTCTGCTCCTCTGTTGGTTCTTTCAGCACATCTCTTGCTTCTTCCTGCACTTTTCTTTGTGTTTCTGGACTTCTGTTGCCTCTTTCTGCATTTGTCTTTTTTTGTTGTTGCAGAGATTCATATAGCGCGAACTTGACCCGAATCCAATCAGGTATCAGAGCGCTTTACATAGCACCAGTTACGTTACATTAGGACACACATTCATTCTTTGTTGGGCACGGGGAGATTAAGTGATTTGCCCAGAATCACAGAATGTTCAGCTGTCATTACCGAGACTCGAACCCAGTTCCCCAGGTCCGAAGTCGAGCGCCCTAGCTGTTAGGCCAACTCCTCTCCCCTCTCCCCTCCTCTCCTCTTGCTACTTTCTGCGCTTTTCTTCCTCTTTTTCACATGTCCTACCTTTGTAGGCATAGTTAGAAATTAGCATTTAAAAAACCATTGAAATTCACTGAAAAAACCATAGGTTTCAGGCACGTTATAGTTAGAAATTAGCATTTAAAAAACCATTGAAATTCACTGAAAAAACCATAGGTTTCAGGGACGTTGTACTTAGGTGGACATTTCACTCGTACAAAACCATAGAAATTCCCCCATCATAGTTAGTTCAGCTAACTATAACTCGCGCCCCCGCAATGCACTGCTGATGACGTCACATATTACATCATTCATGACATGGTCAGTGACATCACTGATGACATCTCAAATGACATCACTGATGACATCATCCAGTGACTGTGTGTTTCTGTTAAGTTTAAATATGTTTTATATATATGCCAAGGTGTATTTAAGAATGAGTGGGTGTATAAGTGTCAGGATGAAGGATTTAGTAGGTGCGTGAGCATGGTAAGTGAAGGTTTATTTCTACCTTGAAAGTGTTTAGTAATGCCAGTATTGACGTAAAAGTCGGTCATCAGAACGTCATGAATGAACCCCTAAGGAATAGATGTTCATGCATAATAATGAGTTCTTGTAGAAATCAATATCCAAGCAAGGGGAAGTCCTAAAGGCTTAAGAGTCTGGTTTTCCAAGAACTCGTTGTGACGTAGATGAACAGATGTAGGTGGCCATGCCTGTATTTGGTTAGCATGGATGATGCCTAAATAAGGGTAGGATTTCTATGCCTAAATATGGGCAATGCGAATTGTGCCTATATAAGGACCTATATCGGGACACCTATATACGGTATCTAAATCGACACGCAACACCCACTCCACTTTCGTATGAACGACATTACTAAATTCTAAACATGCTAAAGATATCTAAAAAATAGCTACATATGGATGGCTAAGAACATGTCTAAAAATACATTGTAATGCATAAAAACTGTCGCCATGCATAAAAATGCATTGGGGCTGTACACATTTAAAGCAAGGGTTCATTCCAAGCATATATTTACGTTGAATGCTAAATGAATGAACATACACATATATATATACATTATGAAATGGTTCGTAAATACAGAAGAAAAAGGGCCGAAACCAGTTACATAAATCAATTGGTATTGACAAGGTGACATATTGTCTCTGAAAGTGTATCAAAGAAATCTGTTCTCTATGAATAGTTCTACCATAAGCAGATTACTGTGCCATAAAAAGAAAACTCAAATTTGGGAGAGAAAAAAAAGTTAATCAGAGAAAAAAGTTCCAAGTTTAGTCTTTTTTTTGAAAAATGTAGGCCAAATTCAGAGTCTTCCCGGTACACCATGTGCTGAATCAAAAGGAAGTGTATGGGGATGGAGAAAACATGAAATCTTCTAACCCTGTAGACAAAAAGTTGTCTACCGTTGTAGGTGAAAGTTGGATTACCACGTTTAGAAGATTAACCACACATAGATGAGAAGCATCGCCGTCAGCATCGATCCCATCAGCAATGTCGGTATCAGATGTTACTTGCGTGCCTGTTGTTTCCTCAGCAGTAGCAATTTGCGTCTGTGAGATCTCAATGAATGCCGTCATCAGGATTGGTAGCCGCTGGGGACAACACACAGCATGGGCCGTTACCGGGTCCAGCAGAGTATCGATATCGGATGTATGACGTTACAACGCACACTTTTACAACGCATGCACTTACAACGCATTTTTTACAACGCATAATCCATTACAACGCATGACATTACAACGCATGACACTACAACGCATTTTAAAAAAATACCTTTACAACGCATTACCATTACAACGCATACTACCTTTACAACGCATACCATTACAACGCATAATATTAAATTACATTTAAGGTAAGTATTAGATAGTATAGGGGTAAAAATTACTATTCTAACTCCAGGGGGTGCAACAGTAGGGTAAGTGTTGGATAGTGTAGGGGTAAAAATTACTATTCTAACTCCAGGGGGTGCAACAGTAGGGTAAGTGTTGGATAGTGTAGGGGTAAAAATTACTATTCTAACTCCAGGGGGTGCAACAGTAGGGTAAGTGTTGGATAGTGTAGGGGTAAAAATTACTATTCTAACTCCAGGGGGTGCAACAGTAGGGTAAGTGTTGGATAGTGTAGGGGTAAAAATTACTATTCTAACTCCAGGGGGTGCAACAGTAGGGTAAGTGTTGGATAGTATAGGGGTAAAAATTACTATTCTAACTCCAGGGGGTGCATCAGTAGGGTAAGTGTTGGATAGTATAGGGGTAAAAATTACTATTCTAACTCCAGGGGGTGCATCAGTAGGGTAAGTGTTGGATAGTATAAGGGTAAAAATTACTATTCTAACTCCAGGGGGTGCATCAGTAGGGTAAGTGTTGGATAGTATAGGGGTAAAAATTACTATTCTAACTCCAGGGGGTGCATCAGTAGGGTAAGTGTTGGATAGTATAGGGGTAAAAATTACTATTCTAACTCCAGGGGGTGCATCAGTAGGGTAAGTGTTGGATAGTATAGGGGTAAAAATTACTATTCTAACTCCAGGGGGTGCATCAGTAGGGTAAGTGTTGGATAGTATAGGGGTAAAAATTACTATTCTAACTCCAGGGGGTGCATCAGTAGGGTAAGTGTTGGATAGTATAGGGGTAAAAATTACTATTCTAACTCCAGGGGGTGCATCAGTAGGGTAAGTGTTGGATAGTATAGTGTAATATTATGCGTTGTAATGGTATGCGTTGTAATGGTAGTATGCGTTGTAATGGAATGCGTTGTAAAGGTAGTTTTTAAAAATGCGTTGTAGTGTCATGCGTTGTAATGTCATGCGTTGTAATGGATTATGCGTTGTAAAAAATGCGTTGTAATGGTAGTGCGTTGTAAAAGTTGCGTTGTAAAGGTTGTTCCCCATCGATATCTGTAGGCATGACTGATGGGAGTGTTAGACAGATGTCTAGCATGCATTCTTCACCATAAAGTAGGCAGCGAATAACAGGTAAGATGCAATCTTGCCAGATTGGTCTGAATGACAGAAACCATGTGGTATTTAATTTTCGTAGACGAGGTAAACCTAAAATTTGGACGATGCGCTCATGACACTTCATCTCCTTTAGAGGTCTCTCTATGGTGCTTGGAGTGACGCTGGTGATTTGGCTTGCCATATTGGAGCAGTAGGAGCAAAAATAGGATCCCTGCAACGAGTCCAAAAAGTAGTGGCAGTCCACCAAACACAGAGTGCATGAAGTTGAGAATTATTCCGCGGACTGCTTGAAAAGGTGCTAACAGTCCTGACTGAACACACGGTCTTAAATACATGTACAACACAGCTCGTTTCAGACATGTTTAAGATACGTTCCAACATTTCTGAGAAATGTATAGGGCATTTTGTATTCAAAAGGGCATGTATCTCGGCAGAAGTCCTTGCGAATTGTAGATCATAGGTTTCTTTGGCTGACGTCAGTGGCACAGTTTGTTGTATAAGAATGGCTTTCATTCTGCTTAGAGTATCAATTCGTATAGAAGAGATGTTCAGTGAATGCCATAAAGGCGACTACCTGACTGTCTGTACTTGTGGAAACAAGATTTTCATACAGCAAGTGACACTGGACGTAACCGTTACTAGATATGGGATACCTGGCAACATGCCACAGCAGCTGTGATCATTCAACATGAGGCAACTTCCATCTGAAAGTAGTCCAAAAATTGGATTAATCGCTGCAGCTGGTGAGCCTTGCAGGTGACAGGATAAGTTTGTAGTGGAACCATCGCAGGCCCCGTGTAAATTAATACCCTGACAAAGGAGAGAAGCGCTTAGTGCGTTTTCACAGTTTGTACCACTAAGAAACACTTCACGCCCCCCACTACAACATCTATGTATGTAAGGTAAATCCCAAGATGTCTTGATGTATTCTTTACCCAGTCCTTCATATTTGCCTGCTGGTATATGTTTTAGGCAATACTGAAAATGGAAAGTTGCAACAGGCAGAGTAATTTTACCATGTATGATCCACTTAGTAGCCGGTTTTTCTGCCACAGTGAATGGTAATTTTTCCAGTTTTTCAATGCTCAGCACCATATAGTCTGCTCCCCTTTGTGCCAGTCTGATCTGTTTATCAGTAAGTTTGAATTCTGAAAACAGTGACGTAGAGTTGATTAAACGCCAAGGCACATAGCCTGAACACAAGTTTTGGAGCGTCCAGCCTAATAGCATTATAGAACGTAATTGAGACTGACCATGTTGCAGCATGACCAAGACTTGTTCCATGATGTCTATGGCAGAAGACACAATGCTGTCCAATGAATATATCCTGGATGACAGAGTCGTTAACCCATTGTCTACTACAGAGAGAGATTTCTCTAAATTAATACGATCAATTTCTCGTATTCATTCTGCAGTCTCTGCTTGGGTAATCTTCCATATTTCATTATAAGCAGCGTAGATACCGGCATATATGAAACGTTTTTGATGCGGTTTTCTTGGTCCTAGCAAGAATTCCCGAAGGTCTGCACCTTCTTTAAGTAAAGATAAAGTGTTGTTTTACATCCTCCAGTGTAGCTTTCTGTAGCCAATCAAGGCAGAGTTTCCCTACACTGTATATTGTTACTACACCTGGATGCTGTCTTTGAACATAGCGTGGGTCTGGCCTATTGATAGAGAAACCCTGTGTTTTGTTCAGGAATCGATCTTGACAGTTGTTTGTGTCTGTGGGTCAGAGCATCAATTTTTTCCATTCTGGATCTGATCTGTTGTGATGCAAAATATTATGTACGTCGACCTCCCCCATGTAGTGCTATTACTTACAGGTATAGGTATGGTCGGTGTGTTCATGTCTTTGATCTTGGCTAATCCCCGTTTGTTGGACAGTGTCATTCAAAAACATAATTTGCTCAGGGATGATACAGGCTCTAAACAAAGCTTCTACCCCTTGCACTTGCCAATCTTTTGTACCCCAGACAGATTTTGTCTCAATGTTGTCTTTCCAAAAGTCGAAACCCTGTCGAGACAGTTGGGCAATAAAGGCTGCAGAATAGATCTGTTTTGTATTGGTTAACATATTTTTCATTCCAGTCTTGTTCATATTTTTAAAATAAAATGATTCTGGATTTGACAAGTTGAACCCTGAAAAATATGGAAACTTCATTGCAAAGGTTTTTGAGCTACCCTTTGGAGGTGTAGGACAATGTTCCCATTGGTTATACATAAATACATTTCTAGGTGATTTAGTTTTATGCAAGAAATGATGACCATAGTGGTTATAACAATACATTTGTTCATAGTCTGATGAACCCTCTAAATATTCATGATTTGTGAATACTGCAGACATTTCTAGATCAGACATCATGTTAGTAAACCGGTTGATCACTTGTTACTTCATTGTAGACAGGTGTATCAGGATGAACTGTTATTTGGGTGTCAAGAGGGACGAGCTCCATAGCTTTGTTGCTTAGTCCTTTATTTCTCACTGTAGAATCTTCAAAGGTGATGAGTCTCTCAGTTTGAACCTCTTGGATTGTAGCTAGTGGAGTGCGCCTGCTACATTGTCGGAGTCCACTTGGCCTACTGCTTAGTATCGGCCATATAGTGTGGTTTGATCAGGTCGATGGACACAAATCTTTTCTCCTTTTTACCAGCAAGGGGCAGCAGTAGTACTGTTCTTGATCTGCGGATTGCTAGGACAGGTACTGGTTGTCTGTAAGAAGGCCCAAATTCCTTCTTGTCCGCGATCTCTTCACTGTCTATATCACCAAGCTTTAGGATCCAGACAGGCCTTGCTGGGACGGTTGTTTTTTCCCCAGTGGTGGCTGGCTTCAGGAACACGTTGCTTTGTTTTGATCTTAGTTCATTTAAGTCCTGTAAAACAGCCAAACGATGTTTGATATCAAACTTTTTATTTTCCACCTCTGTGCCTTTCATGTCAAGGTCCGGAATCAACATTCTAGTTCAAAATAGGACTTCATATGGAGTGACAGCCCCTAGAGAACTTCTTGGCAAATTGTTTAATGAGCGTTGGACCCCATAAAGATGGTTGACCCACCCATCACCCAAACCTAATACCCTAGCTGTTGTAGACTGCTTTATGCCCCGGTTTTTTCTTTCCGCAACCGAATTTCCCTCAGGATGGAATGGAGAAGAATACCGCAATGCTACGCCTATACTGGCCATGGCTTCTTTGTAAGCTCAAGAGCTAAACGCAGGACCCTGGTCAGAATGTAATGTGCCAGTTGTGTATATGCCGATAAAGACTTGCAAATCTTTTATAACAGTTTGAGCGTCAGCCGAGCGCTGAGGCCACATACATAGGAACCTTGAACACGAATTCACTGCGACCATGAGATATTTATAGTTACCATCCCTTTGTAAGGGACCGCAGTGGTCCAGGTAAACACATGCTAATGGTTTATCTGAAATTAACAGGGACGTCTGCGCAGGACGTTTCACAGTAGAGACTTTCATCTTCTGGCATATTTCTCAGTTCAAAACATAATTCCTGGTCTGTTTCCGATTACCTGGGCACCAGTATGTCTGTTTTAATACTAATACTGTGGCGGAAACACCTGCATGGGCAGAGGTGATCCCTTCATGTGCTTCTAGGATTAGTCCTAATCTATGTTCCATGTTTGGTATAACCCTATCCCCCACTCCAGGGATTCGAGCAAACGGAACATTGTTCGCATCAATTTTATATGAGTATTTGAGTGGAAACCTTTTAGGTAACGCTGCACCGCTGCCTTTGCTAAAAGCATTGACAGCCAGTATTATTTCACTGCCTATTTTTGTTTTTGAACGAGTGATTGCAGCTACGGAAGCCGTTTGCACAGCCCGTTTCGCGGCTTCATCAGCCAGTGAATTCCATTCAACGTGAACGCCATCACATTGATGACTCAGCATGTGTATCACATGAGTGTTTTGTAGTCCGTTTCGTAACTGAGCTACTTGTTCCCAAAGCGATTTATGCTTGATTGTGCTACCTTTTGCATCTTTGAAACCATTTTGAAGCCAATTCTGTAAATATTCATTGGTATGATTGAACACAATAAAAAGAATCGCACACTATGAGTGTGGGGAATTCGCGATCCGTATTTTCAAGTGCCATTTTAAATGCTTGTAGTTCAGCTCACTGAGCTGTACAATCTCCTAGTAATTGTGTTTTTGTGACCATTGGTCTAAATTTGCCATTAAGCATACGACCTTTAACGATCGCGCATGCTGCACTATAAGCTTGCTTACCCCTCCGTAGCGGGTTGTGCAGATCCGTCAGTATAAATTATAAATTTGTACTGGTCAAGAGGGAGAATTTCAGTAGGCAGAGGAAATTTGTGTTTGTATTGCGGGAATGCTTGTGTTTTTAAAAAAGGATCAAAAACATGTTCAACATCAGTTGCAGCTAGAGAATTAATCCACTGTATCCCTCTTGGATGTAAAGCTTTTGCATTCTGAATACTCACTTTTGTAACTGCCTCTAAGGCAGGTACAGGGGTTACGTCCATAATGTGTTTCCCTTGTGCTAGGGCTCTTCCTTTTGCTACAGCGGTTTGAACTGCTGTAAAAAAAAATTCTGTCTATGTAAACTTCATTTCTGCTCGCGTGTACAAATGTGATTTGTATGCAATTGGTACTTTTTCACCTTCGTTAAAAGTTAAGTAGGTGAATCCGCATTGACCCGGAATGATTCAGATCACTAAGTTGCGTACGTTTACGCGTGTTTGTAAGTGTTTTGTTGCTGACATGTTAGCTTGAAGTGAACGCAGGATATCTGTGTGTTCATGTGTCCAATCTGTGATTTTAAAATCAGATTTGATTAATTCGTAGAGAGGTTTAACCCTTTCTGCGTAGCTTAGAATGTATGTTCTTCCAAAATTTAGGAAACCTAGAATCGACTGCAAGTTTTCATTGTTTTTGGAGATTGGAGCAGCGCACACTTTTCTAAAAAGTTGGCTGCCAGGCTTTTGCCTTCACTTGATAGTTCTTATCCTAGAAAAAGGACGTTGAGATGGGCAATTCTTGATTTTTTTAAATTGAATTTATAACCTTCAGAGGTGAAGCCCAGTATAATGGTATTCACCCTGTTCAAGTGCCTGTTCAGGTCATCGTCCGTCAGACAGAACTCATCGACATATGACAATGCCTTGTCATCACAGAATGGTAGTAACTCTGTTACCCTTGCTGAAAATAACCCTGGACTATTCTTGAATCCCTGAGGGAGACGACAGAATTGACGCTGGGTCCCCATTATTGAGAAAGCTGTCATGTACCTACTTTCAGGTGCTATATTTTGACAAAAGAAACCGTTAGAAATATCTAATGTGGTTTTATATTTTTTACGCACAATGTTATTCATTATGCTGTACTATATGCATTTTGCACTGCAAATGTTTTACAACAAGAGTTTAGGTGTCTGTATCCAAAATTAGATAATATGTATTGTCTGGTTTGGAAACAGGAAACAAAGGATTGTTCATTGATGAGGTGCATGTTTCAGTCACCCCTTGGTATTCAAGTTGATCTAAGATCTCCCTGACCTGTTTTTTAGCTTCTTGCTTAATTGAATACTGCCTTTGTGCAGCTGGTTGATTTTTTGACTGGATCGTATGGTGAGGTGAGTCTTTATCCCATCCTACATGATTTTTGTATAATGCTGGGGCTTGGGCCACTGCCCATTTCCTGGCATAAGTATATTTTAAATGTACTGGAACATGGTTAGAGAAGGCTGGCATAATGATATCTTCGCCATGTGGGCACTCTCTGACAAATTCTGGTGGCCAGTCCCGTTCTGCTAGAAGTATATCATAACCCTTTGAAAACGCTCCCAAAAGAGTGCTTTCACTTTTCTTGGTATGTCTCCCTCCATCCGGAGTGTTATTTCATATAACCTGTGTGTAGAACTAACCCTGGTATCTACAGTTTCAAGCTGAATGTCTTTATTCAAGTCCACTATCTCCAGAAGTCCCTTCAGGTTCTGGCGAGCTATTGTTACTTCTGCTGCGCTGTCCAACATTGTCTGAGCCCATTCTCCATTCTTGAGTTGTGTTCTCAGAATCCTCAGCATGTCTGATCTTCAGACCTGCTACTTTCTTCTTGGAAAATTGAGGTTTTGGTTTGTTTTTCTGAACGGGTTGATCGTCTTTGGACTTCACGCGTTCCTCTTTTTGATCGGACCGTCCTCTTCTTTCGGATGTCTGTGACGATATCTGAAAGGTACGAAAGGAACGTGTATCAGTACCTCAGGATTGAGAATCTTTCTCTTTTTAATGTTATTTTCCCACTTCTTTTTAGAGGAGGTAGGAGTGTTTTTAATAAAGGTCTTTTCAGGACTTTCAGAAAGTTGTTGTTTAACTGGTTTCCCTCCCAAACTGTCTCGGCCTAATTCTTCATAGGATTTTTCACTTATTCTGGCTAGTTCTTGTGGTTGTTCTGTTATATCCAATTCCCTTAATTTCTGGCGGATTGCCACTGATGCTGCTTCTCCTTTAATATTAGATAATATTATTGTTGAGACCTGGTTGAAATTTTTCAGTAACTTCATACCTAAATTCAGAGCAGGCTCTGCCCCGTATTCGTTTTGAATTTGTTTCAGGACATCAGGTATTACCGCCATAGACGGAACACCATGTGTTTTAGTGTAGATAGCAGCAAAGACTGTGCCCCAAGTGGTGCAGTCTTCCAGATGTGGTGTGATCCCCTTTGGTAAACAGATTGTTAGAATTCTGTGTTTTTCATAAGGGCTGGTATTAGGAAATACCGCTTCGATTTGAGTAATTTTTTGAGCTATCTAGAATGGAATTTGTTCACGTTTTGTGAGCACTTTACCCATGACTGCGTGTATAGTCTGCGGTGTGATTTTTAACGCATTCCCCTGTTGAGAGGTTTGTCTTGGAATAGGTCTTGTTGGTTGGACTGTGAAAGTCCGCATGACATATTGAACCAATTGTCTATATATTTTGATTAACTCCTTGAATTGAGCAAGTAATTCTACATCTGACATTGCTTGAATGTCCGGATGAGGTGTGTAGCCGGCTAAAATCAGCCATGTTGCTCCTAGTCTACCTAGTGGACCGAGCCTGGTAATGTGATTGTAATGTTTTAGGGCGCCTTTAAACAAGAGATCATGCTCCTGGTATGTGAGTGGAATTTCAATATCCTCGAAAGGAATATATTCCTCAGGTGGTTCATCTTCTTTGTAGAAGTGAAACGTTTTAGTTACTGGATTTGATTTTGGGAAGACTATCCATGAATAGAATACCTCTGTCTGGTGAGATTCATGTGCCTCTATCACAAAAACTGCTCTACCACCTCTTGGTGTTAGGCCATGTTTTATAAGTTTTAGAGTGATGGCTCTCTTTAAATTTGGAGCGATGATTTTCGCATTTTCATCTGTTTCATTAAAACCTGTATTATCAAAAAGTACCGCGATATCGTCGGGTACAACTCCACCAGTTTCGGTGTTTGTGCCGTTTTCGGACATTGTTTAATGAAAGTTGCAGAGCAAGTTTCAAGGGAACAAAGATAAGGTGCACAATATTTTGGAACACTGTATCCTTCAACGTTGAACAAACCAAACAGCTAATACATAGGATTTTTGTCCTACTCAGCTATGGCGGATTTTATCCCTACCCACTCCAGACGTCGTATGGAGTATTATGAGTAGGGTCTCTGAGAAAAGCACGACTCAGTTACTTCAGTATCTAGCGTTAAATTAGTTCCTTACCAAACCGTTGGGTGCAATGTAGTGTAGTTCCTATATCCCTGATAGGCTCTGCGCATTGGAATAATATACACTATAGTTTTGACATAAGACTGAGGTCAGTATGTCTCTATCGAGTACATTAAACTTAATTACTTGCGTGTGCCAGCTAACTCAGAGGTCACTAGAAACTTCTCAAATAAACAAGAAGGGATTCGTTTCTGACAACAATAGATAAGAGTTTCACTCAGTCAATCGTGCATGCTTCGTTTCTACAGAGTTACACAGAAATAGATAGATGGGCGTTTCAATAAAAAGAGTTTATTGAGCAGTGGAAGAGATATGAACTGCTACAATCGTAAGACAGAATGCGAAGTATAATATGTACAGCGTCAGCAGTAAGATAAAATAATACTGCAATAGCATGGTTTGTAGCTATGACAGATATTCATAAAAATACATACATAAATAACACAGGCTAAAATGTTAATACTCATCTGATGCTTCTAGCTAGTTCTACCCTAGTGTACCTAACCTAAGTGTGGTACGAGGTGAGAAGCAGGTGCTGTTTGTCTATAGTCTAGTTTAGCTATAGTTGCCAAGATTTGCCAAAAGTCCCTCTACGTTCTAGTCCACGCCATACCTTAGAATGAGTGAGGTTGGAATCTCTTTCCGAGTCTCAATCTCTAACACCCCGCAAGAGGAGTCAGAAACACTGGAGCTGGATTCTCTGCAATGAGGATGACAGTGTCTTGTCAGTGCGTCAGGCGGGGACTTGACTTCCTTCCGAACTTGCCGTGGCGAGCTGCATCTTGCAAGTAGGCAGCCGAACCTTGGTTTGCCATGGTAAGTGAAGGTATATTTATACCTTGAAGGTGCTTAGGAATGCCAGTATTGACGTAAAAGTCGGGTGTAAAAACATCATGAACGAACCCCTAAGGAATAGATGTTCATGCATAATAATGAGTTCTTGGAGAAATCAATATCCACGCAAGGGGAAGGCCTAAAGGCTTAAGAGTCTGGTTTTCCAAGAACTCGTTGTGACGTAGATGAACGGATGTAGGTGGCCATGCCTGTATTTGGTTAGCCTGGATGATGCCTAAATAAGGGTAAGATTTCTATGCCTAAATATGGGCTTTGTGAATTGTGCCTATATAAGGACCTATATCGGGAAACCTATATACGGTATCCAAATCGACACACAACAGGTGGCCCAACGCGCAGCAACCTTCATGCCAGCTTTGCCCGGCGGCATGACGTACCTGTAGGAAAACCGGGTCAAAGGAGGCCACAAAATGCATCCCGATCCTGCTGCTCCCTCTTCACAGGTGCCTATCAGAGCTTGGCAGAGGGAGCAACCATGTTGAAGTTTGATCAAGGCAAATGCCCGGCAGTCACCTCTACTTTCCCCATATCCTGTAGCAAATAGGAAACAAAAGAGCAAGTGCTAAGGTAAAGCCAGGGCTTTAAGTGGGATGAAAAAACTGAAGGGTCTCTTAAAGGGGCCTAGCCAATGTAATTGAGGGTGTGGCTTAAATACACTAAAGCTAAAAACCTCTGCTTAGCATAGTGTGCTGTCCGACTTGTATTTTGTTGTTTCTGTCATTGGATCCAGATACATGATACAACAAGTAATATCATACCTACAACAAGTCAGGACTATTGGCTTTGTCAATGGTTGTTAGTTGCATAAGATAAGCAGCAACTATGGCTTGAATATAATATTGAAAAAGCTTCAATTTAAAGCCCTGGTGACACTGCAACAATGTTGCTGCTCCTGAGTTTAAAAAAGAGAAGGTAAATCAGGAGAAGAAAATGACTCTCTTTAAAGGATTTCCCTTCCCCTACAACACTCACCTGGCATGACGTCATGCCGTAACTTCTCCACTAGTGAGAAATGAGCAGTGACAGCACGTGCACATGATTTGCCTACTGTCCCTGCAGTCCGGAAAAAAATGGACCGCCAGGGCACAAAACAGAGCCCGATAGAAACCTGTTTCGAGGCTCCTCTTAAAAAACTGCCGGTGCCTAGCACTGGTGAGACCCGGCCCAATTAAAGCCCTGGGTAAGGCTAGTGTTATTATAGCCCTAAGCTGGAGGTTGGGTGGGGTTAGCAAGCTTTTCTTGTTTTATTCCCTGTCTGTGAATGGATACTACCTCATGCTCTTTCTGACTGGGTGGAGGACGAGGAACGTAGAGGTAAGGATGTTATGTAGTGCGTGAAACGAGATTCATGTTGTAACTCATATTAGACATTATCATAGCATAAAAGTGAGTATTTTCCTGCTAGAATACACATCCACAGCTTCCTTCTGCATCGTGACTCTGGAGTGTAATATCCTCAAACATTGAAGAGCTCTCATGCTTCCTCATTTCAAGCATGAGTGGCTCATACAGGCCAGGTTTTTACTTTGCATTCAGACATTTGCTATCCTAATGATAGTGTTGCTCGAATATGATTTTACCTTAAATAAATGAAAAGACAAGAGGCGTTTGGCAAAACAGGAACAAGTTGGTTTAATTGAACGCAAAAGCCCAGAGAATATCAACAGAGGTGCGTCTGAAGACAATCACCCTGTACAGAAGTTTGGGCCGCACATACATACATTTTGTGGGTAAAATACAACCCTTTGACATTCCTTGAAAGGCATGATAGCTATAAATAACCAGAAAAAACATCAGATAAGGGGGACACAGGTGGCTCTCGACCTCTGTCAGAGCTAGACAGCAAGGATACCAGTTTGTTAGAACTTCTACAAATAATGTGGCAGTTGTATACTTTTTACCGACATTCTCAGTATTGTGCGTACCGTTGACATAGAGTACATCGATATTGTCTTTACTGATGTTGACATTATGCGTGCCTAGATCATGGTGTGCATTGACATTGTTTCTACTGGTTTCGACACTGATATGCATACATAGATTATGGCATACATTGACATTGCATTTATTGATATTACCGTTGTCGGGCCTACATATATCATAGTAAACATTGACATCGCATTTACCCATACTAACAATTCCGTTTTAAATTAAGGGATACAAGTCTCGGAGTACATAAAAAAACTTGGACTGAACAAGCTACTCACATTGGGAACTGTGAATCTTGCGAGGTTTAAAAATCCTGCACTTATACCCAGATGGCGGGGGACGGGGGGTTATCTACATTGATAAATGCCATCATTTTGGAACAGAAACGCGGTATCTAGGGCATTAAATCGATGGTGTGTGGTTACTAACTTAAACAAACAAAAGAAGGAGTACATCCGGGAGACAGATCAATGTCTCCAGAATACTGGGAAAGGCGCACAAGGAAAGAAAATGTTTCTTTTCTTGAGAAGACCCCTCACTCACCAACCTAGTTGGTGACATGCTTCATCATCGGGGTCCCACCCGGATAGCCGAGTGCCCTCCGGGTGTGCTTCGACACCTGATTACAGTGGAGCAGGTCGTTTTTTTAGTGCAAGTGAGTGAACAGTGGATAAAAAATTACCAGATATAACTCACTTTGAAGTTTTATTCTGGAGCGACTGGACAATACTAAAAACGTTGGTTGGATACCTTGCTTGGTTAAATTGACCAGTGGTATCTAAAGGTGAAGAATAGTGCTGATAAGTGCAAAAAAATGGTCTACATGTTTCAACCTGTGTGGTGTGTTGTTACTAACCTCATTGACGTGTTTATTGAGGTTATACCGCATCAGAATGCAAACACTGAAGTGAAAACAGGCCTTCATGCCTCGTTCTTCCTGCAACATGTTCATAAGTTAGCTTTTACGTGCTCAAATGAACCTTTCTGCTGCTAAGATCTCTTCTTCGCTTTTGTGACTGCAGCTGTGACCTTAGTGACCTTTAGCCTTTAGCATAGCCACACACCATCTTTATCATATTGAAGGGTCGTGGAGACAATTGATTCTGAATTTTTATCAGATTGGTTTCCCCTCCCCCATTCTTGCCTGTTCTTTTTCCTGCTGTGGCACGCACCCGGCCCATCCTCCTGCTCCCCCAAGGAAAATTCATTAAATTAACACCCCCAGTGGGATTGCCATCTGACGTTCACTGCCCGTCCAGCTGAGCTCCCCGCGTGGGCCTGCGATAGAGGGAAGTGCAGTGAATAAGTTGTAGGCCATGACCCGAGTGCAAGGAAGGACAAGGGCGAGCTGCAGACTGCAATGGGGCTTTCTAGCGACTGGACCCTTGAGTCACTGCACCTGCTGCATTATTGATAGCTAAGTCCATGATGCCCTTCACATTATCAACAGGCAGCAGAGAGACGCCAGGGCCCAACGTGAGGCATTTTCACAACTGGGAGCCTGGGCGCCCTCTGAGGCAATTTGAAGCCAAGCGTCCCCCCCCCATCAGGACAGGCATGGTACGTGCCTGATAGGAAGACCGCATCCTTAAGGAAGGGAGGAGGGTAAAGATAAGGCAGCTCCACTGATCAGAGGGGGGGTGGGGGGGGTCAGAGGGAAAAATAATGGAACCCATCACAATATACAACCTTCAGGTTCCCAGATTAAACAACTTCTAATGTTTTAGAAGACAATTGTGGATGTTGGGTGAAAGTGTGTCTTAAAGTGCAGATCTTTTCACACAGCCCTGATTTAGGTTAAACCTTTCACAGATAGGTGTTCTATGAATTTTAATGCATTTTATGACACATTTTTACGGGTTATGGGCATTAAAAGGCCTACAAGAAACATAGGGGCTCATTTACAAAACCCCATGCGATGCCGGAACGCAACTTTTAATGACGTTCCTGGGGCGCACACTGCAGGGCCATGTCGACGAGGATAAGTAAAGCCACCCTGCTGGCTTTTCATGGCCTCGTAGATATGGTGTGAGGCAACGCACCACAAGTTGCTGCATTGCCTCGCACTGCAATGGGGAGGTGTGCCATGGGTGTTACGGAGGGGGGGGGCTTCCCTCGTAACACCCATGGCATTTGACACATTCCCAGATTTGCAACATGCTGTAAACCTGGGAATGCGTCAAAAGCCTAAGGGGTGGTGTAATGGTTGTTTTTGTGTGGGAAAGTGTCGCTTACCCCAGTGCTTAATTTGTAGAATAATAAGAGCCAGGTCCCTGACCAGGAGGCCACTGCAGCTTGCACCACTCATTGCCCCTCTCATCACTGTAAAATCTACTACTAACCATCTCTCTCGCCTGCAAGTGCTACACTTCAGTTTATTCTAGGCCCCCAAAGCTAAAGGAATGGCTGAGAAGGCAGGTATTAGTAATTTTTAACGTATATTGTATTAATAAACAACCATTGTCCTAAATGCGGTGTTGACAATTCAGTGCCGGTGCCGAGCATGGGAAACTAATTGAGTGCTGGTGCTGAGCACCGTAAACCACAGGCTAAAAATAAGCACTGCTTACCCCACAGCAAGAAGGCTTGCGGCGCTGCCCTATGCCAAAAATGTGTATATAAGAGCCATTGAAGCTTATTTACAAGCTCAGTGTGTCACCAGTCGTCACTTTTTATGACATTTCGGTAGTACACTAGTCTTACCCATATCTATGAGGCCACGTGAAGCCACCATGTATGACTTTTCATGGCCTCGTAGATATAGTGTGAGGCAATGCAGCGCAAGCTGCTGCGTTGCCTCACACTGCGATGGCGATGCAATGTGCATTATGGTGGTTGTTCCCATGTAACACTCATGGCATTTGACACATTCCCAGATTAACAACATGCAGTAAAACTGGGAATGTGTCAGAAGCCTACGCCTCCCTAGGGGTGGCGTAAGGGTGTTTTTGTGTGGAAAGGTATCCCTTTACCCACAAAAACAACTTGATTTCAACACAGATACATGGTGCAAGGGTGCCTGCATTGGCGCATGGCAGCCATTTGTGTGCCAGCACTGTGAAAGAGGACAGGAAGGCACCGTATCTAAGAGATACGGCCCATTCCTGACCTTTTCTTTTGACGTAGGGCAGCACAGCAATAAGGCTTGCGGCGCTGCCCTACGCCAAAATATTGTAAATGAGGGCCATAGTTTAGAAAAACGCTGAAATATTACTTTCAATTTTGGAAATGGTCAGGTACCATAACTGCTGTAGAGTGGGGAGGGGGTGAAAAATGGACATAATTTGCTTTTGCACTGTTACGTGAAATTTCTGAAAAATTAGGCAAAATTATGCGTAATTTCGTGAAATGCAAATCTGTCATTTGTCTCTATATTTCAGCCTTAGAAGGCGAATAAGAAGACATTCTTGTTCTAGTCTGTTCATGCAGGTGCCGGGCTTGCACAGTCCTACATAAGCCGACGCTGATGCTTATGATGGCTGAAATCATTCACACCACTGATACTCCCTTACTGCCTAATGCAGTTTAAAATAAACACATTTGCATTCCATTATGGGAAAATGATATGTCAAATTCGTTCTGGGAATAGCTTTAGAAAGTGAAACATTAATCCTGTAATAAGTAGAGACAGGGTAGATGTGAGAAGCGTTCAAGTAAGTGGCCGGGATATGATACCCACAGAGGAGACGCAGGAGCGCGGAAACACAACTCAGGAATCTACTTTTAACCAACACTAGCAAAGCCAATGAGTGGAGAGTAAATTCCTATTAGCCCCAGAATACAAGCATATGTTGGAAGTCCTAACTGGACACCTACTATCCAACTTGAATTTCAATGTACTGTCGTTTTTAGCCGCGTCTGATTGTACAGTGGACTAATGCATACACTGCAGGGATCCTTGTGTGACCTCATAGGCAGTAGCGGCTGGCACGGATCGAGGGTGGCATGGCAGGGGGTGAGGGGCGAAGGGGTGGAGGGGTAATGGGATTGTTAACATTTTACAAACTTACCTTACCCCCTGCATCTCTCCATTGTCTCTCCTCCGAACAGGAAGTAGGCAGCCGGGCTCCCATGACCAATCAAAATGCTGCAATACAGCATTGTGATTGGTAAGCACCCAGGCTTCCCTGACGAATCACAATTGCAGCATTGCGATTGGTCTGAGCGCCGTGGTTTGGCGTTCAAAGCAAAACCAAAGGGGATGATGGACGGAGTGTTGAACATTGCAAGCACTCACCCCCAGTCAACTGATCTGGGTTTGATCCATCATATTTCTTTAGCTCACTTCGCCACCCCAGTTCAGACATGGCCATATGCAAATCAGTCTGACCCTGTGCCTCATGGGAACAGTCCAGCCCGGTACTGGAGGCCTGGGCACGTTCTCCACGCAGGCTGTAAGGCATCCTGCGTAGAGAACATGAGAAGTGCGCAATGACTGTTTGGTCGGCCCGAGAGGGCCGGCAAAATAGTAATTGCACTATTAGGAGGGTGCTACCACTCCTCCGGAGTAGAGCATCCCGCCTGCCCTGTCACGCAAAGCTGCAGAAGAGGGACAAAATAAAATGATAACAACATTACGTTATCATTTTCTTTTTCCTTTCTTGCACTGCTTCCAAGCAGTGAGGCGGTGCTCCTCTGTCTTAGCGGAGAAGCCGCCACTGCTCATAGGCATAGGTTCCAATCCTAGCTAAGTAACATGAGTAACACTGAGTTCAAATGTATTTTGGGGGCCCCTGTTCGGAACAGCTTTGAATTTACGATCCAATTTCAGCTCTGTGTCCAGGTCACTGACAGTGCACATCCAAATTCTAAATGTGTTTACATCTAATATTCCGGGATAGTGAACTGTGTTTTCAATATTGTAACACAGCAAAATCTCACAAATGCTACTACAAATAATCTCAGTGGCCCTCTCTCATTTCTCATATGTGAGGTTCCGTTTTGATCTAAAATAAACTTTTTTATGGATGTTGCATGACACATAAACACAAAATGTCTCTGCAAAATGTCTGTAATAGATTTTCACATATCACCCATATTAAAAATAAATTAAAGGAAAACAGCATTTAAAACAATTCTGTCTAAGAATTATCCAAGGTCATCAGGGAAAAACTCTGCAAAACAGAGCAGGCTCTATCGGGGGAGGCGGGTGCACCTGGAAGGCTGGGGCCCTAGGCCAGAGCCCACTTTGCTTATCCCTTAAAACGTCTCTGATTGAGTTGGGAAACAATCAGTGCTTAATTTTTTAAGTAAGTGCCAGGGTGCTTGTCAGCAGCCCACAGTACCTCTCACCACCCATTGCTCCTGCCGGCGCTGCCAATGGCAGTACCAACACAACTGCTAACCATCACACTCCTACAAGTGTGGCGATCCAGACTATTCCAGGACACAGGGGCGTAACAAAGGCCCCTGCAGCCCCCGCGGTGCGGGGGCCCCGAACTCCAGAGGGCCACTTCAGCCCAGTACCCTGTCAGCAGAGCTCCTGCACTTTGCAGGTGGGCCCCCTCAAGTTTCGTTACGCCACTGCCAGGACACCTAAGCTATGGGAATGGCTTGGGCGGCAGGTATACGCATTACAATGTATATCGAACTAATAAACATCTGTTGTGCTCATCTCTAAATTAGACAAACAGTGCCACCACTGGCAGACTGTCATAAGTGTAGGTGTTGAGAATTAAGTGCTGGTGCCAATCACCGGAAACCACAGGCTTAAATTAGGCACTGGTATAAAACATGTTATTGAGCACCAAGATACCCTTATGTATGACTGCATGCTTTAACAATACATGTTATGTGCAGGTTTAATTTTGCACTGGAAGGTCACTGCAAATATAATTGCACGACATTGGTGCTAAATTCATATGTATTTAGTAGGAAACACTTTACACCAAGAGCAAAAAAGAAAAACAGGATATTACATCTGTGCCCACATTTGTTTCCAGTTGTATTAATTATCTACATAAGTTTGAGAAGCTCCTTTACATCTCTCTGAGATGAGTGATAGTTTGCACTTTCAAATGACAAAGCTATATGGAAATATCAGTGAAAACTGTCATGCATTGCTGGGAAATCAGCCAACTATGCAGTACCAATCCTATCAGAATCTTTTGTGGGAGCTTGGACATATGTGACGTCATCAGCAGTGCATTGCGGGGGCGCGAGCTATAGTTAGCTGAACTAACTATAACAGGGGAATTTCTAGGGTTTTAGGGAAATGTCCAGCTAACTATAACGCCCCTGAAACCTATGTTTTTTTCAGTGAATTTCTAAGGTTTTTTAAATGCTAATTCCTATCTATAACTTATCTCTAAAGATATCATATTTAATGATTTTGATTGGATTTCTATATTTTTCCAATTCAGTGTGTCAATTCCATTAAGTATGTTTTTTTAAAAATACTTTTTTATCACCATTTTTTAAACTTATTTTTTCAATTAATTCTTTTAAAAATTAAAAAATATTATTTGTTTTTATTGGGTTTTTCATTTTTTTTTTTTTATATTTTTCAAAATATTTTTTTCAAAACTTTATTTTATATATATTTTTTCCATGTTTTTGGATCCGCGCACCCAACGCGAGAGGATCCGTGCACCAAATGGGATAGGATGCGCGCAACCTGCGCGCATTTAACCGTTTGTTTTTTTAAAAAGGGGGTCCCAGGGGGTCCTTCTGGGACCCCCCTAAGCACCTCTAGAGGGTCAGAGTATTTCCACTCTGCTCCCTTTATATGTTTTACACACTTATTCCCCTTGCTGCTTCAGCCTCGCTTCTACCGAGGCAGAAAATGTCCGCCAACAGTTCCTGGTTTCGAATAAAGACCGACACTCGACAGCCAATTAGCATTCACCGCACGATTGGGAGGGTGCGCGCTCGGTTCGGGGAGGGTGCGCTTACGGTGCATGTAGGGTGCGCGGATCCTCCCCGGCCATAGATATATATGTACATTTAACTCTAATTTTCTCAGAAACTACTGAACGGATTCACACCATTTATGCAAAAGGCACGAGTCTGAACTGAGGACTACCTCTTTGCCAAATTTGGTGTAATTCCGTTCAGTGGTTCGGGCTGTAGCTGCGACAACAGTTCCTATGGGAAATTGCATGGGGAAAACGCGTTTTGGGACCCCCCTTTTTTCTCGGCCCCCGCTTGACGAATCATCACGAAACTTTCAGGGTAGGAGCGGAGCTGGCCAAAAGTTTGGAAAATTTTGTGAAGATTCGTCAACCGGCGCCAGATTTATTGGGAATAGAATGTTGCGGATTTCCTATGGAAAAATGTCCTAACTATAACTATCTACTGGCGACCGCCAGTAGATAATATATGTAGGTGATTGTTGTGCATTTGCCATCTGGGAAAGCTTCTCTGTCAGAGAGCATTGCATAAATAAACCCCAAGCCTTATTCTAAAAAGAGAGTCTTTGCATTGTGTAAAATAAAACCCTTTTCTAGGTGTTGTTGTGTTTATGTCTCCTGCTTCGCCGTGTTTTAAGCCACAGCTTGGGAGATTCTGTATTATCTGAAAGGCGAAGCAAGACAGTACTTGAGCTCCAGTGTAAAATAGAAGTGGAGGATGGTGTCACGAGCCTTATCATTAATATATTACAAAAGCAGTCAAGACCTGTTTTTCTGATATATTATTACAATTATCAGTGGCACGATGGGTCCTGAAAAGAGAGGGGATAGGGGCAGCACATTGGGGAATACCAGTATTAGGCAGAACAAAGACGTCCGAGCCAGCGCCACCAGACTTCAAGAGCCCAACTTGGGTTTGGTGCTGCAAGGGGCTTGCTCCCCAGAAACAGACCCACCACCTTTCTCAAATTTAAAAAGGGAGCAAGTTACCATTGTGGTTACACTAACAGACCTGCACTTTTTAGAATAATCCATTCCATGTAGCCACCTCTCTTTCCATGAAGTGCCTTGCTGCTAAATCTGGAAAGCTCCTGCTCAGACTCTGTTTACACTTGTAAAGTTGAAATATTGGTCTGTTATCTTTTCGGGGCAAAGGTGAGGAGAGGTTTTATATCCTTGAGTGAAGAACACACCAACTTAGTCAACTTTGATGTTTCCTTTAGTTGGTCCATTCCAAAGCCTGATGTCAACTGCTGAATACAACTAAGAAACTCTACTTGTTCGAACAGATTGGGGCCATGGGTGAAAGTGCCTCATTTTACTACCTGCTGCTCCCACATCAGCCTGATGGGCAGACACAACATTGGCAGCGAGGCTGGTTTTCCCCTCTCAATCATCTGATGGACCTCACTATGGCAGCCCTGCCTGAGCAAGAACTATGCCGTCTGATGCAGCTTGGCACTACTCAGCATGGTTGCAGAGGACCTCTGCTGCCCCTTCAATGATTCTTTGCCAGCAGAGCTGACCGTTTGTTCATCCTTCAAGTCATGCTCTGCACCTAAAGACTGGCTCCTTCCAGCAGCACATGGCATGGGTTATTAAGAGCATCACAAAAGACAACCTGAAGTTGCTTAGCCTGCATAATTACGCTCCTGTGAGTGCATCACTGTGACTCTTGGTGATATTCTGTGACCCTTGCTGATACTGTGCCTGCACAACCATACAGCGGCATCAACAACCATGTGTGGTACCACAAGTGCATTCACAAGGTGTACTCAGGAGGTCGGCCACACAGTAACACAAGACAAATAACTTGCTTACTGCACAAACTCGGAATGTTTTCCAAAGTCCATCATTGAAAATGTTATTTGCGCAACAGGGCCCCACTGTGCTTCACAGTCCAAGAAATACCATCCAACCATTCGACATGCCACCCTCATCCTTTGCATCTATGTGAAAAACATGGGTAGTCTTAATTGAAAACAACCTAGTGGCACTCCAAGAGACCAGCCTTGCGATAAAAAGATTAATCATACTATGCCTCATGTGTGAAGAAATCCATAAAATTTTCCTGATGCTTCCTAACACTGATGACTATGATGGGGCTGAGGTTCCACCTATAATTTACTTCTGGAACACTCTCTTGCAGATGGTCCGTTGGTTCCTGCTTGGCAGTGTAGAGGAAGGGATATACAGAAATACTTCTACTACATAAATTGCGACCCAAAAATTTACGACTACTAAAAGGTCACAGACTCCAGTTCCAACTTAGTTGATTTATTACAAAGCCAAAAATAGTTGGACATACAGACACCTCAAAACGAGGTTGTAGAAATACATTGGAACTAATACAAATCCGAACCTACAGGCAAAGTTTACTTGATAAAGCATGAATGGAATGACAACTTCCAGAAACAGAACGCAGGCAATAAGTGCCCCCACGTCTCTGTCAGACTTCACCACGGGTTCATAAGTAAAAAGCATTAATCTATCCCTACACTATCACTAAGGTGTCTTCCCTACTTAGCATTTTCTCCCAGGCAAGTTAGGAAAAGGTAAAGGTGTCAGCGTGTGAAGTCTTCCCAAGAGGTACACTCACGTTGTATGGGTCAAGTAGCATAAGCAACAGAGCTCGTTCTAAGGGCTCTCCCTAATTCAAACTTCAAGATCGCAAACACGCCCATTTGGGTCTCCTCCTCAACCTGTCCCACGGGGCATCTTCTCATAGGTGAATTTCCACTCCACCTCTGCTCTCCTAGCTTCTGGCGCGATGACCTTGCTTTCCAGGCCTGTTCCAGTGAAAATGAACACCGTCACCCAAAATCAGCTTCTCATACACTCATTGTATCCACTGCTCTCCAAGCCTAACTCCTAAAACAAAAGTGTTATTCTAACTAACAATGATGAGTTCACCACCTGCAACAGAAAATATTGGGAAAGAACAATTCAACAAGCACATGAAATTCAAACCTACACGTTAACCCCTCTAGAGAGCTACCAGGGTAAAATGCATCTTCAGGCCTACAGAAATCGGCCAACATAAGGAAATGGCATACAAGCCTCATAAAATTACATATAAATGGATGCTTACTAAGCACTTCTAATTCACCACGTTACATGAGCACATCAAATATGTGAATAACTGTAAGTAGCATACACAATTTGTTGCACCTTAGGCCTTTAACTGAGCACAACTATTCTATAATACAAACATCTTTCACATTCATGTAAATACATCTGTAACACAACACTTTCATGTTATTACTGTACATTTCTAACACCATTATTTTAATATATCAAAAAGAATAAATGCAGGTGCAACCTACTCATGGTTATAATGCACCCCTACAAATTAAAGAGCACATCTGCGCTCAATTACTATAATAAGGCAGTGACCACCCTCAAAGACCTGTACAGTACCCAAGTAAACCCGACTACAAAAGGCTTTATACTACACCAAGTGAAACAAAGTCCTTAGATCTGAGCAACACATGCTATGCTTGCCCCCGCAGCCTCGCAAGCACATGTTCACAAATCCTGATAAAAAACATAAGGGT
The DNA here is from genome assembly GCF_964204655.1 of Triturus cristatus. Lineage (NCBI taxonomy): Eukaryota > Metazoa > Chordata > Amphibia > Caudata > Salamandridae > Triturus > Triturus cristatus. The sequence goes on along the minus strand of NC_140591.1, from coordinate 135,843,206 downwards.
GAGGGAGGAGCCTAGCGCGCAACCAAGATGGCCGCGTAGGTGCGAGGCTCCCGAGGACCTCCGCGACCTCCTATCACTATCCTGAACATATCCTGTCCCAGATGAGGGGACTGTGTTGGTGAGCCCGAGCTGAGGTGGCGCCCGTTTTCCGCTTCCAAATCGGACCTCGGACATCGACTTTACCACCGACTGAGGTTTGCGGCCTTCTCCTAGCCGAACCCCGGATTTGCGTTGTGGGGCGATCCAGTGACGAAGTGAATAACAGCGGCGGGCAGGGCCTGGTGGCTTGCGGAACCCGCACTTTCACTTTCGCTTTCGTACCCTCCTTGCGGTCTATGCGAGGTTGGGTCACGGGGCATTGTGTGTTGGTGTGGCCTCTCTGGGGGACCCCGCCTGCCCGCCGGCTGTGATCCTGCCCCGCAGATCTGGGGTGGCACCCCCCCGGAACCCGTGGACCGGCTTGCTTGCCCTTCACGACGTGGCTGGTGCGATCGGGAGACTGGGACCATGGCCACGAAACAAGATGGCGATCGGGCAAAGGTAAAATCGACCCGGCGTGGCGCAGCCCAACAGTCCAACAGCATGGATCGCTATACCCTCCAGAAGGGATCTCCTGAGGTGCCCCGCAAGTCCCCTGAGGGCCCTACTGATGCCCCCGATCTGCCCACGGATCTGACTCTGCGGGATGTCATGGGCGCCATTGCCGAGATGAAGGCCTCTGTGGGCCAGCGTTTTGACACACTGGCGCAGAAGATCGACTCGGTCCTCGTAGATGTTGGCCTGATACGGGCCGATCTCTCCAAGACCAACGACCGAGTTGATTCTTTGGCCCACTCCGCATCGGGCCTTACGACAGATGTGGCGGCCCTGCAAACGGAGGTGGGCCGGCTGGCTCGGGCGAGTGCGCTGATGGATCGTCGCCTGGAGGACTCCGAGAGTCGGGCCCGGCGTAACAACATCCGTATCATCGGGGTGCCTGAGGGACGTGAGGAAGCGGCGGCGGACCTTTTCGTGGAAGACCTGATCGTCAACCATCTCCAGCCACGGGGGCTGAGTAAATTCTTTGCTGTGGAGAGAGCCCACAGGGTTCCCGGGGGAAGGCCTAAGGTCGGAGCCGCTCCGAGACCTCTCATCGCCCGGATTTTTAATTTTCGGGACAGAGACGCTATCCTGCAATCCTCCAGACTACAGGGACCGATTAGACTTGATAATATGGATATTAATTTTTATCCTGATTTCACCCCTGCGGTCCAGAAGCAGAGACTGAGCTTCCTTGGTGTCAAGCGCCGTCTTCGGGACCTAAACATCAAGTACGCCATGCTCTTCCCAGCTAAGCTGCGAGTGGAGGTGGAAGGTCGCACACACTTTTTTGATCGTCCCGAAGCGGCCGGGGACTGGCTGGATACTCTGTCTGGAGATCGGGATCGGGGTGGCGGGGGGGGGAGCGGCCGGGGGAGAGGGCCCGCCGGATCAAGACTGAGGGACTAATATTAGGCCTCGCCCGGGACAAAAATGATGCCACTTTTGACTATACGTCGGATTGCTTAATTTCCCCTCCTATGGAGGTTGTGTGAGGTCTCTTGGGGGTTCTCCCTCCTCCTCTGGGGGTCTAGTTAGTTTAACTATTTATGGGGCGACAGGCACACTGCACATTGGGGGGGCAGTCTGGGCTCATGCAGGGGTGCAGGGAGGGGGGAGTTTTGTTGGGGTGGGTGGGCAGGGATGGGGCGTTGTTTGTTATTATCACAAGGCAACCCTTTTTTTGTGTAGGCTCTACTGTGCTCTCGGGGGGACGAATGATGGTCTTTGTGTACGATGGGGGGTAGGGAACTGACCTTGTTGTCTTGGAACGTTAATGGATTGGGGGACAGGATCAAACGAGGTGTGGTCCTACAGTATCTGAAGCGACTCTCGCCTGATGTGGTCTTCCTGCAGGAGACACACCTTATTGGCAATTCCTTCTGCGCCATGAATCGGCGTGGCTACCGCCTTGTGGCCCACTCGGGCTTCACGTCAGGCTCGAGGGGTGTGGGTATCATGGTAAAGAACTCGCTCCCGTTAGAAATTGATGAGGTGCTCCATGATGACAGGGGACGTTACACTGTCTTGGTGGGGAGAATGGAGGGCAAAGTGGTTGTCTTTGTGTCAGTGTACGTCCCACCGGGGTTGCAATCGACCACCTTTGCAGATCTGGGGCGCCTCCTCCTTGGCCTTCCGGGGGGGCTTCTGGTGGTGGGGGGGGATTTCAACGCGGTGGTTTCTGGAACTGTGGATCGTCACCCCCCTAGGGACCTCCCCCGGGCACAGGCGTGGCTATCCGGCCTCTTGGATACACTGGGATTGGTGGACTGCTGGCGCTTAAAACATCCCACACAGTTGCAATACACTTTCCACTCGGGGGCCCATGGTAGTCTCTCACGGCTTGATTATGTCCTTGTCCCGGCGGCCCATGTCGGGAGGGTGGGGGAGGTGCGCCATTTGGCACGGGGTATCTCGGACCACTCCCCGCTATTGTTGCATGTTGATGTCTTTCCGAGGGCTGAGAGCAGGGTGGTCCCAATCAATTCCTGGTACCTGCGCGACCCCACCATTCGTGCTGACTTGATTAAATCCCTCCAGCGCTATTTTGAGGAGAACGTGGGGTCAGTGCCTTCAGCTATCTCCCTGTGGGAGGCCTTCAAAACAGTACTTAGAGGGGAGGCCCTATCCCTTATTTCCCACGCCCGGAGGCGCGAGCGGGAGGAGGTGACCCGGGTGGAGGCTGAAATAGCGGAGCTGGAGGGTAATCTAGAAGATGGGGTGACGGACGCTGCACTACATGTCCTCCAGCTCAAGCAGGCGGCTTATAGGGCCCTCGTTACGGAAGCGGCCAGGGGCCTTAGTAGAGAGCAACAGGGGCGGCTGTATGATGTGGGTGATAAGGCTGGTAAACTGATAGCGTGGTTGGATAAAAAGGAAAGAGCGAATCGTGTGGTCCCGCTGATTGAGAAAACGAATGGTGTGTGTGTAACTGAACCAGAAGAAATTGTCTCCTGCTTCGCGGAGTATTTCCGCGAGGTGTATTCCCCGGTCTCTTCTTGCTCGGAAGAGGACTCCCGTGCCCTGCTCAGAGATATCGCACTGCCTTCCCTGTCCGGGGAGGACAGGGTTTCGCTGGACGCCGCTCCCACCTCCGACGAAATCGCCCTCGCCATACGCTCGGTCGCCTCGGGCAAGGCCATGGGCCCGAATGGTATCCCTATCGAGCTGTATAAGCTGCGGCCGGATACATTGGCGCCTCACCTCCGTGCAATGTTCCTTGCGGCCCACTCAGTGGGCTCCCTCCCGCTTGACCAGCGTCTGGCTACAATCGTGGTGATCCACAAGGAAGGGAGGCCTCGGGATCGGGTTACTTCTTATCGGCCTTTCTCACTACTGAATGCGGAGCCCAAAATTCTCGCTAAGGTACTCGCCAATCGGCTGGTCGGTGTGGTGGGAGATCTGGTTCATCAGGACCAGTCTGGCTTCATTCCCCATCGCAATACAGCCCTTAATTTGCGGCGTTTGCATGGGGTGCTTGCGCGCGTCCCATTCATAAGGGAACCGGCCATTGTGGCGTCCTTAGACGCCACCATGGCGTTTGATACGCTTGAGTGGCCATACATCTGGGCGATGCTTGCTAAGTTCGGGTTCGGCCCAGGATTCATCCGTTGGGTCAAATTGCTGTATACGGGCCCATTGGCACAGGTGGTCGTGAACGGAAGAGTATCGGCCCCGTTCGAGCTGGGCCGGGGCACGCGGCAGGGCTGTCCCCTGTCGCTGCTTCTTTTTGCGCTTGCCTTGGAACCCCTGGCGGAGTGGCTTCGGTGGGAGCCTTCCATCCGTGGTCTCCGTTGGACCCCCGAGTATGAGGATCGCGTATCTCTATACGCTGATGACATCCTTCTGTACCTAGCCTCCCCACGCAAATCACTTATAGTCCTAGTTGATGTTTTACACTCGTTTGGTCGTAACTCCGGTTTCGTCATCAATTGGGCTAAATTGTGTGTGTATGTTCTCTCTGGGGAGGCTCCTATTCTCCCGCGGGGCTGTCCGATCCAGATCGCCCCGCAGGGATTTCGGTACCTGGGTGTCTTCATTACTCTGGACCCGGAGGCCCGGTATGAACGGAATCTGCTTCCCCCCCTCCAGCGTCTGCGGGTAGATGTCGCACGCTGGCGGCGCCTGCCGCTTTCGCCGCTTGGCCGGGCGGCATTGTTCAAGATGATGTCTCTGCCGCGTTTTCTGTACGCTTTGCAGAACACTATGGACTTGGTCCCGGCGCGCTACTTCCATGAGGTGGAGAGTCTGCGACGCCGCCTATTCTGGGACGGGAGGCCGCGCATTGCTCTGGCTAAGCTGACGCTCCCATGGTTTGACGGGGGGATCGCCCTCCCGGATATTAAACGGTACTATTGGGCCTCCCAGCTCGCTGCCATTAACCACGGCCTCTACGGGCCCGCCTTAAACCCGGCTTTTGAAATGGACAAGATGCTCCTGCCAGGTGGCGACTACAATCGAGCGCTCTATTCTAGCGCGCCCGACGCTCGTCTGACGGGCCCCACGCGTGTCATGGTGCAAGTCTGGCACGCGGCCAATGCAGCTATGGGGTGGAAGGACCGTTTGACCCGGGCATCACCACTATACGCGTCTGAGCGGTTAGGTTCCCTGTGGACCTCTAAGGGCTTTGAGAAGTGGGACATAATAGGTATCAGTAAAGTGGGGGATCTTTGGACGAGGGGAGGATTTAAAACGTTCGATATGCTGCAGACGGAATTTCAGTTGCAGGGCAGTGAATACTTCCGGTATTTGCAGGTCCGTCATGCGCTGGGTTCCGTCTTCACGGACGTTGCCTCCATCCCGGAATATTCCCCCCTGGAAGATAGAGTGCTGGATGGGCACGTCCCGGACAGCACGATCTCACTTATATACAAAAAGCTTATAAACGACCGCTCGGGCCTGTTGACTGCCCTTCGTGCGGCTTGGGTTGCCGACGGGCTGGAGTTGGACGACGAGGACTGGACCTCCGCGGTGGCCTCCCCGAAGGAGGTGGCCATACCGGCTCGCCTTCGCTTCGTCCAGCTCAAGATACTCCACCGGGTCTACATGACGGGGCCAAAGCTTCTGTGTATGGGCTATGCTGGAGATGGGTTGTGTAAGCGTGGGTGTGGTGCTTTGGGGACCTTTATGCATATTTTGTGGGAGTGCCCGGAGGTGGAGGGGTTCTGGCGTGGTGTACATGAGGTGCTGCGACTGGTTACGCATGTGGCGCTGTTGCCTGAAGCGAGGAGATGCCTGTTGAATGTGTGGGAACCGACTGATTACTCAGCGCCGCAGACGTGGTGGGTGACTCTGGGATATATGGTAGCCAAGCGTGATATCGCTCAAATGTGGGGATCCCAGAGGCCCCCGACGGTCTCGGTCTGGAAAGAACACATGGACTGGTGCATGTTTCGCGAAAAAGTCGTGTATGTGGCGAGGGGTAAGCCTGGGACATGGGTGAAAGTATGGGGCCCCTGGAACTCCTACCGAGGGGGTATCTGCGCGCCACCGCTGCTGCCTGATCCCTCGCCAGCCCCATCCCCTTAGCCGACTCATTCCCCCCGCTGCCGGGCATTGGGTTCCCCCATTCCTCGCTTTGCTCACTTCCCCCTCTTCACACTTCTGTGTATAGTTGGGATCCCCCCTCTGGGGGAGCACGTGCTGCTATTTTTGATTCGTGGGTTGCCTTGTGGGTGTGGTTTTAATTTTTTTGTTGTTCTTACTTTAAAATGAAACCGTATAATGGGGCCTGGATGATGTGGTTTTCGACATTGTTATCTATTGAGAAACGCCCCTCCTGTAATACCACGCGTTCCATGAATATATGTTGTATGTTCCTACTATTGCTAGCGGCCGGCCGGAAGGTTGTGGGCCCATACTTGTATACTTTTAAGACCTGTAATAAACGGTTTCAAAAAAAAAAAAAAAAACATAAGGGTGCAAATATCCCAAGGCTGTCACTCTTCTCGACTATGAAAGGAGATCCAGCGACAGTCAAAGATGCTGCTACCCAATATGTTAACACTAGGGTGGTTGCATGAACTGGAAGACACCCAAGCTGCTCACAATAACTCATCAATGGCAGACAGCCTAATTAAGAAACAACCGGATGAAGAAGGAGGCAAGGCAATTCCAGCAATAAGAGAGTTAACGACCAAGAAAGGAACAGACACTGTGAATATTGTAGTAATTCATAACATCAAAGCTCACTGCGCCCTGCACAAGGAAATAAATATTCTATTTATTGAAAAGCAAATCAATTTGTGGGAGTATTCACCTCGGGGGCTATACCCAAACTCTTATTCGACAAAACCAAAAAGCTCCGTCAAGCAAATACATGCCACCATGAAAAGATCCCCACCTAATAAGTCAAATGAAAAATCTTTTCAGATAATGAACATGTACACTTCAAATGGTCATCAATGACACAACAACTGGAAGATCAAGATCTCAACACCAACGTGACCTGACAATACATGGATACAAAACAATTAGCCTGATAGACACTGCTGCAACTTATCCCAGACTGACTATCAGAAAAAAGCCAACCCCATTACTGCTGCCAACCGTGACCCAAGTCTACGCGCATGGTAGCTCTTCGCCACTAAGATTAGTTGGCATGTTCGTCAAATGAATAGAATGCCTAAAAGGGAAGTATGTGAAATCGCACATTGACTCTTCCATCCAGCCTGTTGCACTGAGACACAGGTGATTACCATTTCATGTAGGAGACAAAGTCAAAAAACAACTAGCACAGTTGCAAAAGGTTGAAATAATTGAAAAAGTGGTCAGACCCAACCTACAGTGATCACCCATAGTAGTAGCCTGGAACAAAATGGCAAAGTCATATTTGTGTGGACAAAATGATTTCAAATACAGCAATAGGATGCAAGTGTCACATCAACAATGGTGCAAGATGGTTTTCAAAGAATGATTTAAGCTCAAGCTACCACCAGATCTGACTCTCTAAGGCATCTTGTTACATAACAACCTCTACAATGCACATCAGCCTTCAACGTTTCCGACACCTCAACTTTCGCATATCCAGCATCGCGAAAGTGTTCCAGAACTGTGTAATAAAAACTTTATCTGGACTTTGTGGAGTGCTCAATGTTAGCAATGATATTCTAGTATATGCCATGACCATTGAGCAGGTGAGACCTCTCTTCGATAAATCCAAAATAACGACCTCCCTTACACTGTGATAAAAGTGAGTTCCTTACAACAAAATTGATGGCCTCATTTATGAAAAGTGTTGCATCGCTGAGCAAAAACAGCGATGCAACACTTTTCATAGCACCATACTTGCGACACCATGGATGCATCGTATTTACACTACGACTCTCAATGTACAAGGATTGACCAGATACGTCAGGAATCCTGACGTATCTTGTGATGCAGTAATGATGCAGTGTGTCAGTAAACTCACACAACTCCAGCAACAGTGTCATTACAAATGGCTGAGTCCCATGGAAAAGGCCCTGCGTCACTCCTTACGCCTGCTTCAAGCAGGAGTATGGATTGTGATGCAGTCAAGTCATAGGAGTGGTGCAGTGAAATCTCAGCAATTTCACTACGTCACTTCTACAAGGGTTTTTTATGTGGGAACGCCTACCCGGCTGACATTATACCTGACACAGGTATAATGTAGGGCAGGGCTTTACAAAGTGATGCATCTCCCTAGATGCGTCACTTTGCAAATAGGGCGCAGTGTGGCTCATTTGTTACGTCTTGCAGCATCACTTTTAAAGTGACGCAGCGCAAGCCCTCATAATTAAGGGCCTGAATTCTTTGAATAACATTTTTCAGAAGAAGCAGTTTCACATAACTCCAAGAAGGTGGAAGACATAAAGACAGCCCCAAAGCCCAAAGGCAGAAGCTTTCTAGGCATGGTGATGTTTTGTAACCTTTATATACCAAATCCAACAACCTTCATGAAGCTGATAAGAGAACTGCTCAAATTAAAGTACCATTGGGAATGTTCAGACAAACAAGAGAAACCATTCAGAGAATTGTACAAGCCTGCCAAGCAAACAGAACTATCCTTAGATGTCAGCCAGAAGGGCCGCTGATCAGTTTTTTTTTACAATAACAAGAAAACACCAGTTGCATATGCCTGTTGTGCCCTTGCAGACACAAAGCAGCGCTACCTGTAAATTTGAAAATAAGCTATTGCCGTGCCGTGACACTTCCACATTTACATGTATGAAAACCACTTCCATATATGCACTGACCACAAGCCCTTCTTCGAAGCCCAAACCCGCCTAGCATTGAAAACTGGATTTGGCAATTGCAAGAGTATTCATTTGATCTTAAATACAAATCAGACCAAAGTAATCTTCCCACTGCCTGTCACGTCACAATCAATCAGCCACATCAGCCGAAGCTGAGCGAACAAGAGGCATAGAAGAATATTTTAGACCACTTTTTGAGAACGCCGACTCACAACCAATCACCCAGGCAGAGATAGCCAAAGCTTCGCTAGACCATGACTCCTTCAGTCAAATCAGGGTAGCTATTCTCACCAACAACTGGTAGCACCTATTTAAGGAGCAACAGCACAGTAGCCCAGAAGCCAGAAAGAGAATTCAAGCATTCAACAATGAATGAGGCAAGCTGACCCTAGCAGAAGATGGCCCCATCCTACAAGGAGCCAGAGTGATAATTTCCCAGCTACTAGTCTCAAACACTGATGCAAATCACATATCAGATCCACCAAGGCACAGCTGAATAAAAAGGAGAAGATTATGAATGGTATGGTTCATGGATCTTGATAGTCAAGTGAAGCGAACAATCGCAAACTGCCTACCATGCCAAGTGGTGGGATTTTTCCAGGCCAACTGCCACCGATTAAGTCCATCAGCTCCATGGGTATGCCAAAGTGTTAATTTTGCTGGTCTATCCAACAGTCAACACCTGCTGGTTGTTATTGATGACAGCAGCAAGCATCCTGAGGTTGAACTGGTGAGACACACAGCAGTGGCAGAGGTGACACTGAAGTAAAAAAAAATATTTGCAACCCATGGTATTAAGCAAGGGATCCTTACAGGCAGCAGCCCAACATTTCATCGGCAATAACTGGCACGCTACCTAAGCACCATCTACATCAAAAACAGAATGATTACAGCTAGTTAGCCCCAAGCTAATGGCGAGGCTGAACATTTATGAACATTTAATAAGAACGCTGAATAAAATAGAGGTAGAGGTAAAACAAAATGGCAGCAGTCAGGCAGCTGCCAACACATTTCTTCATGACTAGTGAAACACTCCACATGCTCCAAGAAGAATGCTCCCTCTGCAACACTCATCAGTAGGCCAACTGCAGAAACAATCACTCCTAGACTTACATGTTCAATCTGAATGAGCAGGTGCAAGACTATATAGAGAAAAGCAACAAAAGATGAGCAAGAGGAGTTAAGCCAAGATTCAAGACTTGAGAGTGGATGGCTCAAAACCACCAAACAGGCAGTAAGATGAATGTACGAGGTGAACCACAGCCTTGGGAAATGAAAAAAGTTCAAGATTCTATGGTAAAGGCTATGAAAGACAATACTCAAATTACTTGCAATGTGTCACAAGCTGCTGTGCAGGAGCCCCAAGTAACTTCACAAAACTTGGGAACTTTCAGCAAACGTCTTTCACCATCTAATAGCTATACTTTGCAAGCAGTCAGAGAAGAGTCCAGCCCTACATCTGTCCATAGGAGTGAAGACGAGCCGAAATCATTGCCAATGCCAAGACTGATACAACAAACTATTTTCTCCAAGAGTCATACATATTCACTGTAATCTAATCCTAATCCATCCTAGTGGCACAAAAACTACAGACAGTGAACAATGCTGTTTTCCTGTGCCGCTATCCTCAACCACCATTTGTGGTATATTTTCATTGTCTACATTTTGTGGGGAATTTAAGTCCATAAGTGAAGACTCCACCCTGGTAGTTATTCCCAAGCCTGATATCAGCCGGTATAAAATAAAGAACCCCCACTTGGTCTGACAGTGCCAGGCTGGATGTGAAACTGAAAATGTGTACCTTCATCCATGCGTCTCCCACACCAGAAGCCTGTTGGCAGACATAACAGAAAGGGAATAAGGGGGTCTTCCATAGAGAAAGCATACCATATTCCTAGTTAAGAAAGCGTGCCTTTTAGTAGAGGGTACAGTATGACCTACTAACTCCAGTGCTCCTATATCATCTTCATCTTGTTGTAGTCAAAAGGCAGGGTCTTCAGACAAGAGTCTGGAGCATTTCTTGTAGGAGGTAAATTATTTCTTTCACCTTAGGACCTTATGTTAAAGCAACAGCAGGTAGGTACTCTCATGGTCGTATCGCCTAAAATGTGGCTGTCAGAGGGCACTTCAGTGCATCCCTGAAGCAAATCATGAGTCACACAGAGCAGGAGGGCAGGGCCCCCCTCACTGTACCAGCTTCTGGTAGGGCCGTGCTTCCAATCCTATCAAGAAGCTGGAAGAGGACTAGAGGTTGGTCTTCCTCTTACAGCTGGCCCTGCTGCTCTGTCAGGCTCCTCGTTAGGAACCCTGGCTTGCTAGTTTCAAAGTTGAGGGTCAAATTCCTGGTCTGCTGTCACGGTGCCTCTGAGTTGCCAGCAAAGGAAGAAAGGTAAATAAACAAAAATAATTCAGTGTTGTTTCTCTGTGCATGTGTAAGTGAAAGTGTGTTTGTGACTGATTAAGAAAGAATGGGATTGAGTGAGAGTGTGTGTTACTTTATATGTTTGAGAGTGCCACTGAGAGTGAAAGAGTAAGTGAAACTGAGCATGAATAAGTGAAAGCAAGGAAGTGATTAAAGCAGTGTGAGTGAGTTAGAATGATTGAGTGAGGGAGTGATTGTGAGAGGGAGTAGGAGAGAGACTCTAATGCAACTGTGCCTGATGCATCATTTAAGCAGAATACCTGTACCCCAAGAGTTCATATCAGAGCCACCTGTAGTTGTGAGTGAGGGTCAGTGATTGTGAAAGTGCAAGCGTGTGCAAGTGGTTTTGGGAGCGAAAAACAGTGAGTCTGCGTATGGGTACATTTGTGCGTGAGTGCATCCAAGGAAAATTTTGGAAACAATGAGGTGAACCTGTGGCAAGTATTACACCCCTCCACTTTCAGGCATCACTGGCTACTTCTGCACTGTAGCTACATTAAACACTACCATTCAGACAGAATGACACGAAACTAAATAAAACACACCACAAAACAATCACAAACATACTATGCCTTCTGTACCACATAATTGTTAAATCTTCCCATTTGTATATGATTATGACTGGTACCAGAGCACAGTCAGGCGAAATGTGTGTCTATCATGCACAACATAATGGGGTATTACACTACCACACATTTTCGCCCCACAGGGAACTTTCCCTTGCAGCCTCTTTCTACATGGTGCTTCTCTTCTCGCACACTTATGGTAATGCTCCATTCAACTTCTTACAGCAGGACACTACATTTCCCAAACTTTGCATACCACAGAGTACTCCCTACATCCAACCTCAAGCGACAGGGTGCTACCCTTCCCTGACTTTGCTTACTATGGGGTGCTCCCCCATACAATCTCTAGTGACAGGGTACTGCTCTTTCCCCAGTTCACACTAACACACACAAGTATACTACACTCATATCTCTTGTGGCAGGGTACTTCACTTTCCTGAATCAGCAACATTTAGGCATGCACAGCCAGCATGTGTTTACCCACCACTGAGATGGGTACTACCTGTAGCGGCTGAAGCGGGGCAGCAGTGGTGGGGTGGGGAGGGGGGGGGGGGTTAAAGAAGAAAATAAAAAAGTAAACTAACCTTACCGGCTGCCGCCTCTTTTCCATCCTTCTTGCCATGATGCAGGAAACAGGAAGCTCACAGGCTCCCAGACTCCCTTAGCCAATCACAACGCTGGTCCACATGCAGCTAGACAGTGGTACGTGGTTTGAGAAAACGTCAGGCCACCACCTAATGTTGGAACTCAATGATATAGCATCTGAGCAGGCTAGGGACAATTGAAGCCTGTAAGGACTTCATATAAGAGTAGCCAAGGAAGTAGCTGCCACCCTTAACTTGCTCTTTACTACTCCTGGCTTGCTGTTTTCTCCCTCCATCTCAGGTATGAAGAAGGAAACAGAATATAAACAGGGCCTTGAAGGGTCAAGTCAACCCACCCTCAGCCGTCATCCTACCAATGCAGTTGAGGAGGCAGGCACTCTGAAGCAAGCCTCAAATCTAATGGACTGTGCTGCCCTTATTCCCCCTATGCCTGTATGCGTACCCTGTCAGACATTCTGAGAGTAGAAGATGATACGAGATCCCTATGCTGCAGTTTGCATTTTCTTACAGTATCGTCACCCAGAGACATACTGCTGCTGAGCTCTTCTTGTAGGCTCCTCTCAACCTGCTTCTATAGGACTGAAGGGTGTCTGAAGAGGACCAGAGCATTTTTGATTTGCAGTGGGCTGATGACCATTAAACTCACCACAGCATTAATTGTATGCCCCTATAGAGACACTGCACCCCTAATTGTCAACTACAGTGACTAGCATCTACATCTAGGCAGTGCTTTAAATAAGCCGGTACTGTCCGGTACTGAGTACCGGCACTTTTTTATTTTGAGAGGAAGAGTGCCTGCACTTCTCAAGAAAAGTGTATTACTTTTAATTGGAGAGTACCAGCACTTCTCAGAACCAAGCAGATACTCTATTACAGAGTACCTGCACTTCTATTTTCCACTTCAAACGCTGCATCTAGGGCCATCCAATTGGGATCATCTGTAAGACCTGAGGTGCTTGCTAGCCTGCCGAAGATGTCAAGATTTGTCATCAACCATATTTCCATTAAACACCTTGAGGTTGGGTACAGGCAGGCTGCTTTGCCATCCACCTTATTGCTACTTGTGTTCCCGTCAGGACCCAGCCTCTAAGCCCTATACATCAACTGAGTTGTATTCTCCAATGCACTCTACCATCTTTAAGTGCCAAAGGACTGAGACATTTGGGTTAGAAGCAGACAGACAAATAGTGGGGTAGGAGCTTAAGGACAGCTGTTGAGGCATTTGTGGCCTACAGTGCACTCTGCTTTTTTCCTAACTTATGGAGTCTCGTTTCAGAGACTCAACCAGTTTTTTTCTGCTGTGCTGGATTGTTTATTGCAGTGGGATATTGTCTATGCTATTTGCATTATGTTCCTTCTTACATTCAGAGCCTCTAAATAATCAGTAAAGCAGTGCTTTATTTGTGCAAGGTGTTGTTGGTGGTGGGGACTGGTATTCATATTTTAAGATAATGATTTATCTTTCACCATCACACTTTGACCCGGGGCGAGAGAGCTAGCCAGAAAAGGTAGAAGGCAGGAGGAAGTGAAGGACTGGAAAAGAGTAACAAAGGGAAAAAGCAGGGATAAATACAACGTACAAGATTTAAGGGGAGAGGAAGTGTATAGTGGTGGAAACATATAGGCATAACTTGGAATCAAGTCTAGGCAGCTTTGGTATTCAGCAATCTCAGCATTCAGCTCAAGCTTGTGAGAAAACCTCTGGGTCCCTCCCGTACATTTATTTCCTTTTACAAATTTAAGTACTGAGGTAAGGAACATCACTCATGTCCATTCAAGCACAACGGTGGGAACATCTGTACATAATCTCCTGGAAGCACAGGTAAAACTCAGGTTGCCCGCTCTCCCTTGCCCAGTTCCTGCCGGAAAGCATTGTAAGTAGAAGCTTGCTGTTTGGGCCAGCTAACTGCTACTAAACCCAAGAGGCCTGATACACAAAAGTAAGTTAAACTTTTGAGTAAGATTACACTTTGCAGTAAGTTTACTAATTTCTATATTCACAAACTACAAATGTAAATTTACTACAAAAGTGTAATGTACATGTATCCACCCCCTTGCGTGATGGGTGGAATCAGAATAGTCCTAATTTTCAAGCATAAAGTTACTGCACGTAACTTACAACTGTATGTTACGTCTTGCGGAGACTCCACAGTTGGATTGGAGAACTCCGCACATAAAAACATAGAACCGGCGAAGGCGTAAACTGCAAAGTACAGTTTGAGACTCAGGCCCAATGGGCCTGATTCACAAAGGTAACTTACATTTTAGAGTAATTTACACTTTTGAGTAAATTCACTACTTTTTGGCGATACAGAAGTGTAAAAGTGTAATTGACATGCATCCACCAATTTGAAGAGCCTGTGGGCTATTCTCAACCTGCAGGGACTATTCACATAAGTAACTTACAATGTTGAGTAATTTACATGTGTAATTTACGTTTACACTTTTGAGTAACTTTACTACTTTTGACTATTCACAAAATACAAGTGTAAAATTACACAAAAAATGTTAGAGTAAATTACATGTGTAAATATCCACAAGTGTAAGTTACCTTTGTGAACAGACAATGCAGGCGGTGAATAGATGCTAGGCCCTTCAATTTGGTGCAGACATGTCAATTACACTTTTGGAATAAGGGGACATTGGGATTTTGTGATTAGCCAATAAACAGTAAACTTACTTAAAAGTGTAAATTACTCAAAAGTTTAAGTTACTTTTTTGAATCAGGCCCAATATTTTTGAGTGTCTAAAGTCTGCACACAGAACCTGGTCCTATAACTGCTCTGCATTATGCTTGTTGGGTAGTGTTCCCTGTGCTGTCTATCCTTTTTATGTTAACCCCCCCACTCCTTCTCAACCCCTGTTCTTCCCATGTGTAGTCAGGTATCAGATGGACTTGAAGCTAGCCTCAGGCAGGTCCACCCCAGCCCCCCCCCCTCCCACTGCCCCCGATCTCCCCCACCCCCGTGCAGAAGCAAACCTGTCATGCAGACGTGAACTTGGCAGGTACCAAGAAAGCGATGCCTCGTTCAATGGCGGCGTTGTCACAACAACCGTCAGTGGCGACGGCGAGTTCAGAGCCTGGCGCCACCCGTGCAGTGGGAATAACAATCCGTGTTAATTAGATTCATGGTTGTAAGACCCGGGACCCCAGGGTTGGGTGAGGTGTAAAACGGAGAGCCCTGGGGCTGTACCTCTAGGGAGGCAGATGGGATCAAGGAAGCGAAATTAAGAAGAAAGTCAACAGAGAAAAAAAAAGGAATTACTGTCAGATTTCACTGCAATCTCTATGAGATGTGTATCTCATTCCTTACCGTCATTCTAGTGCTTGCTTTTTACTTTCTTCATGCTGTTTGATCCATGTGCATAGCACACAGCCTTATTTGATGACTTTATTGAGTATTTCATCTTCATAAAAGTCAATGATCAGCAACTGATGACGTTAGTTTTTGGAAACGAAGTCAAGGGAGAATTTGCTTTCTTCGTTTCATGAAAACAGTGGAGGGAAATACCAACATAGATGCAAAAGCTTTTGGTTTCTGGGGTGATAACTTGATTCCACATTGAGCTAACTGCATGGATTGCTGTATCTGCTTGGTTCTTCTAATCTGTGTGTTTTAAGAATGAAGGGCAGTTCGTTCATTTTCTGGGCTGTTTACTGCTCTTGCCTTGAAGCTTCCAGGTGTGCTGCAGTGCTAGGTTTCCTGCTCTCCCACAGGGGAACAAGTGGTGTAACTCAAAAAGCCGGGGTCCCTCTGCAGGTCCATGAGTCTCCAATATCTTACAGATATTCATTGGCCTTTGATTGAATAGGTGGCCCCCCAAGGGTTGGGGGCATCCTGCGCCGCAGGGGCTGCAGGGGCCTGCGTTATGCCCGTGACTGTGGAGCTCAGGTCCACAATCTTTGTGTTGGCACCAGAGTCCCTCATCCTCTTACCCCTGGCCATGTGTTCCATTTCTAGCACTCTCTTCTCATCTCCACCTAGACCATCCATTAAATTTCTACCTCACAGGCATTCTGTCTGGGCCTCCAGGTAAAAGATGGGGAAGTTAACAACAGTTTCTAATGACCTCTTTGTTATTAGGGTTTGTAAGGTTTAGAAGCCAGAACCACTGCTGCCCTTCCACCCAGGGCCTACCCTCTCTACCCAGTAATCCAGCCTGTTTTTAGGTGGGTGGGTCAGTTTCCCAAGCCTGGCCCACTCCTTAGGGTCATTCACGATAGATCCTTACTAGGCTAACAGCTGCTGATTGGTAAACCAGTGTCTTGGTTGCACCTGCCATCAGGTTGCACCTCTGCTGCTCATGAGAGAAGAAAATTGCTTCCTAATATGACTGGTGTTTTTTGGAAGCTATGCCGTCCATTGGTTTGCACCTCTACTGCTCTTGGGTGGATACAAATAATACAGATGTTTTTGGAAGCAGCACCTTCCAGTGATTAGATCTCTCTCATGCTCGATGGTTTTTGGAAGTGCTGCCTTTTGCCAGTGAGTTCCATTCTTGAATTGACTCTGTAGCCTCTTGATAAGATTGGTGGTACGAAAGCTGAACCTTCCAGTGGGTAGTCCTCTATTTCTCTTTGTGGCTGGAAACCCACCTTCTATTATGTTGCGCTGACATTGCACTTGGTTAAATTTGATAGAGTCTTAAAGGAACTGCAGGTTGATTGAAGTCACACATCCAACTGGGTGGACCCCTGTTAGGTTTAGAGGCCTTGGAAGCTCCATCTTTTAGAGGGTTGTATAACAGCTGCTATGGAGTTGACTACATAGGCTCTTAATATAACCGATGATGTTAGAAGCATTGCCATTCAGGTTGCACATCTGCTGTTCCAGAGTGGATTACATAGTTTTTAATGCACTAGGGGGAATTTGGAAATAGCACCTTCCTGTGTGTGGCAACCCACCACACCTGGATAAACTTCATATGCCACTTAAATAATTGGTAGTTCTTGGAAGTGACTGTTAACTTTGGGGATTCTAGAAACAGAGTCTTCCAGCTGAGTTTTATCTCTGGCTGTTGTGGGAGTTTCAAACATATTCTAAATGTAGATTGTCATTGGAAAGTTGCGCCCTCCAGTGATTCAATTATGTGCTGTTCTATTTTAGAGCACTTAGATTTGTGTTATTTTTGGGAGGTGCCAATATCCGCACCCTTTAGTGTGTCAAGTTTCCACCTCTTCATTAGCAAGATGTGACCAAACAGCCAGAGCTGCTGACTTTGGAACGGGGGAACCAGGTTCCAGTCCTGATTGACTCAACATCTTGTGATTCCGGGAAATTGCTCAACCTACCTGTGCCTACAAAAATGAATCTGACCTTGTGTTAAATAATGTGGCGGTCATGGACTAGTTTGCGTTATATAAAACTGCAAAAAGAACACTTTTAAGGAGAGAATTGAACCCAGCAGTGGCACAGACCCACAATGTTGCTCTTTGCTCGCTTCTCTGAAGGTTTATTCCTCATCTCCTGCTCTCCTCCATTCTCCACCTCACCTCATTCCTTGGCATCCTGACAGTTATCTTCCCCATCCTTACCCCCTGTCTCCACTTGAACCCCTTTAACTAGTTTTCGAATTCCAACCAACCTCTCGCTCCCTCGTCTTTGTCTGCCCATCAGCCTTCCTCCTGTTTAAGATCATTCTTTTGCATCCATATTCTCCCCTCCCCCCCAGATCCTAAAGCCGCTCCCCATCTCACCCCCTCCCTCCTCCCACTTTCACCCATCAACACCTACTTCTCTCCATTGTAGGAGAGCTTTCTCCTACATCGCAGCCAAGACCTGGAACGAGCTCCCTGTGAACATCAGTCGCTCCCCGACCCTGCACAAGTTCAGGAAGGACCTCAAGACCTGGCTCTTCAACTGACATGGAGCTGGTCCCCCCTCCCCCTCAGCGCCCTGGGACCCTCACAGGTGAGTAGCGCGCTTTATAAACCCCTGATTGATTGATTGACCTGCCTGCCTCTGCCCCCTCTCCTCTATCTCCTTGTTTAGATTGTTTAATCAACCAAGCGATGAAGGCCCTCCTCTGCCTCTTCTCTTTCTTATACCCTGAACGTTGCTAATGCTCTCACCTCTATCCCTTGTTTCACCTCTCCTTCAAACCTGGATTTTTTCGATCCTACCCTCCCCGCTTCTTCTGTTTCAACCAGACATTGATTTTTTTTTCACCTGCTAATTTTCCTCACTGGCCCTCCAATTCTTCGCTTCACCTCCTGGAGCCCGGAAACAGGCTCTCATCCTTTCTCTTCCCTACATCTTGCTCTATTTCCCCCTCCCATACCCGTGATCCTCATCCAGTTTCCCCTGGTACCATCTTTTCTTGCGAGGTCAGTGGACAAAATCCAACTGAATAGCCAAACCTTGTTGTCCAACAACACCACAGACCGCCTATTCAACATTGAAACCTGGTTGGTAGATGATGCCGCAATAACACTTCATGCGTCCATTCTATCTTGTTCTAATATTTTCATAAAAACCTGTCCCAAGCAGACATGCACATGAGAAGCAGCCACCTTCAAGAACACCTTACTAAAACCCAATTTCTAAGGCTTAACTGATGGAGAATGAACACCAGTACTCATCCCATGCTTGTCCTCTCCAGGCTGCTGGTGCTCATTTGTACAGACTCAACCAACTGCTTAACTTGATGCTAATGTTAACCTCTGCATCACCCTCACATCCTAAGCATTGTGATAGACTTGAACATAAGGCTCTATAACCCAGACAAAAATACCCCGTCAAATCACTAAGCCTTCAACTACCACCAAATGCAGGTGACATTTTCTCTTTGAAACAATCTCCTGCGGGTATTTCTGATGACTTTTCAAGGTGTAGGGCATCCTCATGTTCAACTTTTACACGATTTACAGGCAAGTGACTTAGTGACATTTTGCAAAAAAATACAATGATTATGTACCCCTGAATTAGCATGGCTGACAGTAGATCAAGCACCATTAGGGTGGTACTGGGGCAGAGAAAGTGGTCTGTGGGTGTTCAGATGGGGGACAGAGCCATAGATGCCAACTGTCCCGTTTTAGCCGGGACAATCTCAGCAAGTTGGAGACTGTCCCTGGTAATATTGTTGAATAAACTGTTCCTCTTTATTACACACAGGTAAGCAAACAAGAACTTTCTATTTGCAGCAGCCCTGAGCTGGAAAGTGTCCGGGTAATTGTGTTGGCAACTATGCCAGAGAAGGTGCAGACTTAAGGGATGCATGTGTTCCTGCAGCATAGTATCGTCATTGGCATATTTTACACCCCTCCAACAATATATACATTTCCCAAGAATAAACACACAACACAGATATTTGTTTGGGTAAAATTGCTGCAGGTTTATTACATACACCGTTATGTAATAGGTGGGTTATCTTACGGGCGATCCAAGGGCAGGCAACCAACTGGGCCGCCTGCCCACCTGATGAGCCAGGCAGCACCGGGGCGAACCCCGCATGTGCTGCCCTTACTAGTGATCCTCTTCTCAGATCACGTGACCGTTGATACCTTCTTACTCACGCCCCTTTCAGGGTGGAGCGTCGCATAGCAAACCCTCCGGTTGTTCAGGCCCACAACCACCCGAAGGACTAGCGGGGCGCCGACACGGTCCAAGGACCCTCCCATGAGGCTCCTCGGATTTGGCTCTGGCACCCCCTATGGTGCCGCGCAGAGGTACCCTTGGTACCGGCCTGCTTCCAGATCACCCTGTAACTCCGCCACAGCTCTGGAGGTGGCCCCCGTCACCGCCAGGGCCCCCCACCACAGCTATGGTCTTCCCTGCAACCTCTCCTGTCTAGAGCTTCCTCCAAATCTAGATGAAAGAGAACCATCCCTACTGGTTATAGATGGCCCCATCTATAACCCAAGGCCCTAGACGCTAGCCTGGGTCAGATAGTGTCTGGTGAAACAAAAGGCCCGTTAGGCCTGAGAGTTGTGCCAAGAAATATTCACCCCCATGCGGGAAAGTTCCACTGCATCACTTGCCTCAGCCCTGAGTCAACTCTGGGCGGGGTGGATGCCGACACAGAGGCTCACAATGTCCCATCTATTTGCTGATCTCACCTAGCTGCCATCCTTTTAGCACCGAGTGTGCCTGAACACCTGCGTGCCCGCCTATGGGACAGCAGCCCACTTGCTAGGTGACCACTCCCCCACCCGCCTGCCTACTTTGGCTATTATGGCAAGAAGGATTCTACTTAACCTTTGAACAGTCCCTGTGCTTTCCAGCGAAGGCGCACAGGAATGCCCGTAACTGGGCGTACTGTGACAATGAGCAAGGCTGCCCTTCAGCACTTGCCCTGCAACCCTTATCCCTGCTGGGAATTTCGCCCGCTCAGCTCCCTCTGGCATACCCGCATTGAGAATCTGTCTGATTCAATACAGGGCACACTGTCTGTAATATGGTGCCTAACATTTGATGCGGGAGATGCCACGCACCGCCTAGGTCGTGGGAACCTTAGGGAGCCCAGCATTTCCCCCTAAGCGTGCCTCTAAATGGGCCTGGCTCCCCCCAGCTGTAGTGCTCCTACTGGGCTGTGTAAATGCGGCCCAGGATGACCTTAAACAATCAGCTTGG
Organism: Triturus cristatus; assembly: GCF_964204655.1. Taxonomy (NCBI): domain Eukaryota; kingdom Metazoa; phylum Chordata; class Amphibia; order Caudata; family Salamandridae; genus Triturus; species Triturus cristatus. The sequence goes on along the minus strand of NC_140591.1, from coordinate 135,822,746 downwards.
TGTGCTACCACACCGTATTGGTCATGAGAACCTTGAGAAGCACACAATTTCCACCTGGGTTCACCCCTGCGACGATAGCACAAACTCCTTGGGTTGCTAAACCCTTGTGAACACCTTAATGGTGTCAAATCTGGTTTGAAACAATATATGCCTTGTGCCCATTATTGGATACAACTCACCCTGCCTACCCAAGTTACCCACCATACGCGTTGCCCCTGGCTGACTAGTGTTCTGGTGCCAGATTTGGAAAGAGCCCTGCCTTCCATTGCTGCCCGTTTGGATTTAATAATTCATGGCACTGACCCACAAGAGCCTCATACTGGGCTGTGTAAATGTGGCCCCGGATGACCTTAAACGATCAGCTTGGTGTGGATGGGTGCTAACATGCCTGGCTGAAATGCAATCCCTTTGACAATCCCTCCAGGCAAGATGTACCAATGCAGGTAGAAGAAGTTATCCATCCCGCCTTACTTCCTGTCCCAGTTATCTGAAGTGCCATGATTCCAGACCCCCCAATTCACTGTTCCGCTGCATTACACCTTCAGCGGCTCCGCTAGGAGATACCACAAACCGCATTGGCCACGAGAACCCAAAGAAACACCCCAATTACACCTGGGCATACCTCTACATGAAATATCACAATCAAGAAGAGACAAGGGATTGAGTCCTCTCTGACTCCCTTAGCAATACGTAAATCTCACACAACAGAGATAGACTTTATAGTACAAATAGAAATCCTATACAGTAGAGACGGGAAAATCAAAAAAATTCTTAATACTGCCCTCACACACTTGGTAGTGTCATGCTTCATCATTGGGCCGCATCATACACCCAGGTGCAGACCAACACACTAGGTGGAGCGCGATTTTTTTCAAAGAAAGAAGATGAAGAGCAGTGGTGAAGGTAGAGTATAATAAAGAAAGACAAAGACACAACACAAAAAGTGTCAATCAAATTATACAGGAAAATAAGTTTTCTCCTAAAACGAAAAAGGGACCAAGAGAGGTGCAGATATACTTCTAAAACTACCTAGGGGTTAACCCGTACCTATTTATTCTGTGTCAACCTCTGGCAGAGTTAAAATTTTCAATATGTGGTAATCGGGGAAGGTAACGACCCTTCTGTCCCCACTGCAATTACCAACATGTTTCTGCCAGCTTTTTATGCGCCACACACGGTCGCTCTGGCATTCGTCAGGGTGTTGGTCCCTATTTTTTGCGGTCTGAGCCCCTATTTGGGCATTTTTTACCTTATTTACTCTGTAAACGTGGGCTTTTTCCCAACGTCTATTTTCTCTGGAAAATACCGAGAGGAATCTCTATTCTAGAATGAAAGAGAGACAAAAACAGACGAAAACCAACCTTGATTTTCATACTCATCATTAATTTCCATTGTCTTTCCTCACACCAAAGTTCCCATGCATTTTTAAAAAGATTTTATTTCAGCCAATATATTTAAGCACACACCTAAACCCCTCACCGTGGGCACACCACACAATACGTGTGCTTAGTAGCTCCAACACACCGTGGATTAAATGGTCGGCTTCAAGCCTGTATATAGATTCTATGGCTTAGAAAACCCCAAACCACCGATCCCAGTAGATTAAAAACGTGCACCACATCATAATCCAAATTCATAGTTACTTACAAGAGTTTACGGATTAATATTCTTAACCCGGGACGGTAGGGGAGGTGCTCTTGTCGTCACACTCTGTAAATGTATGATTCATCAGATTTATCAAGAGACATACAAAAGATAAAAGGGGGGGAGAAACCAGGACAATAGCGTTGCCAAAATGCTAAGCAAAGTAAGCATAGGTCCTTATGTGCCCCCACCTATTCTACCTCTAAAGGTTCTTTTGTCCAGGTTGAAAGACAACCTTCGTATCCTTCATCCTCCACCTAGTCTTCGATTTTCAAACACATTAGGGTCCCTCTGTGGTGCGAGGTCGAAATACTCTTAGAACACCACCAAACACTGCTTGGTTCAGAAATACACTCAGATGCAATCTTACTCACTACTCCAAAGAAGCACTGCCTCTGGTAGCCCCTCACGCGTCCTCCGTCGACGCCGGTCAAGATGTCTCGAATCTCCCTATAACGGGGCAGGAAGGCTAAGTCCTACCTTCCTTTCCTGGGGCATTACGTCAGTTCCCCTGTTTCCTAGCAACTCGCCAGCAACGGAACACAAAACTTCGTCTAGAGCCTCACCAGCAAGTAACTAATGTGGCGGCCATTTCTCACAGACCTTATTCTTATGAAGCACAGGTCTTATATCGTATTACCCACAGAGAGATGATGCTCAAACATATATTTCCCTTCAGCCATACTCGCAAGGTTTATATGTATAGATTTATCCTCGGTTGCAATTACAAAGCTTACAATTCCCAATTGTATAAATATGCTTGAAAAGGAAACGTTTTTTTAATATAAAAAGAAGAGGGCTCAATCTTGTGCTACCAGAACAGACCCACGGGACCGTTTCTCCTTTTAGAAGGGCAAACCCGCAATCTGTCCTGGTCAGTATATGTTTATGCTAGATCGTCCTTAAGGCACATCTTTTTTCGTCTTGTATACGTAACGATCATAGCAATCATATTCAAAAGCCTGATATAATCAATCTTACAAGAAAAAGTCTTTTTTATTGACCAACTTCATTTGTACTTGCATGTGTGGTTCATCTTTTCATTATACCATATAATTGGAACTAGGGTATACCATCATTCAGCCCCTTTATGTTACTTCTAAGTCTTTCAACCCATCTTTGTTCTCTCACCAAAAGGTAGTTTGAAATATCGCCCGTGTTTGGCGGAATAAAGGGTTTGTCTAGCACCAACCATCTCAACTCGTTTTCCTTATGTTTATGTTCATAAAAGTGAGCAGTCAGTTTTGTATTAGTTTTTCCACATCGTATCGTACTCATGTGCTCCAATATGCGGGTTTTTATTTTTCGAGTCGTCATGCCCACATATTGCAACTCACAGGGGCACATGAGCAGATAGATAACATTTTCGGTATTACACGTGGAGTGTTGTCGCAGCTCCCATGGTCGACTTAGTCCTAAGTCTATGCTGCTTCCGTTCACAGACCCTGGGCACGCTCTACAGTATCCACATGAATAATATCCCACAACTGGTGGTAGGAACTGGTTACGATTAGGTGGATTAACTGGGTCCCTTAGTGACCTCGGGCGTGTATTCACAATCATATCTTTTATGCTCGCACTCTTCTTAAAGGAGAAAAGAGGGGTGGGTTGATTCAATCCATTAGAATTCAGGATACGCCATTTCTTCTCTACAATTCTTTTCAAATGATTAGAAATTGTGTTATATGTGGTCACACATATGCTCCTTTCTTGGGTCTCTCTAATGTTGGTTTCCAATAGAGACTCTCTGTCACAATTTCTAGCTCTCTTCTGTGCTTGCTTAATGACCCTCTCAGGGTAGTCTCTATTCCTAAGCTTAACACTGAGATTTTCTGCTTCCTTTTTGTAATCAGAGACATTCGAGCAGTTTCTGCGAAGATGCAGGAACTGCCCATAGGGCAGGTTTTCCCTAAGTGAGCGCGGGTGAAAACTAGAGAAGGATAATAAGTTGTTCCTATCCGTTTCTTTATGGTAGACACTGCTGTCTAAAGTCCCCCCTTCCGCTTTGATGTTTAAATCCAGAAAGGGGAGAGTGTCATTCGTTACTGAACCCGTGAAGAAAAGAAACTCATTCCTTTGATTCAACCAGGTTATGAAGGCCTCCGCAGAAATTCTGCTCCCCCTCCAGACTATGAGCACATCGTCAATATACCTGTGCCACTCCCTGATGTTGTTCTGGAAGGGATTTGTAGAAGGGAAGATAGTTTCTTCTTCAAACTTAGAGACATACAGGCAAGCCAAGCTAGGGGCACAAGAGCTCCCCATAGACGTACCATGGGTTTGTAAATAGAATTGATCGCCGAATTGAAAAAAAAATTTTGTAAGTGCCAATTCCAACAAGCAGAGAATGAATGTCCTCGGGGTCTGGAATTCCCAATCTTCTGAGAAAAGGATATTCTCAATAACCCTCAAGGTTTCTCGTTGGGGGATATTAGTATAAAGGGACTCTATGTCCAGACCAATCAAAAGATCTCTGTCTCTATCGAACTCCAGGTCTTTGATAAGGTTTAGTACTTCACGGGTGTCTTTCAAGTACGCTGGCATTTTTTGTACAATGGGCCACAGGAAGAAATCACAACATTTCGAGAGGGGTTCCAGAATTGAGTTTACTCCAGAGACAATAGGACGCCCAGGAGGAGGGCGTGCCAACTTATGCACTTTGGGTAAAGTGTAGAAGTAGGGAACAGTGGGATGCTGGTTGCACAGAAACGCTGCTTCCTTTTGACTAATCCAGTCGTTGCTCAGTGCTTCCTCTATGAGTGAGGAGATCTGGACCCTCAGTTCTTCTGTAGGGTCATCATTCAGGATAGCATAGTTTCTTCTGTCATTCAGCAGAACCAGGCATTGGTTGTTATAAGTGTCTAGATCTTAGATCACTATGGCGCCTCCCTTATCAGCCGGTTTAATGACTATTGTCTTATCATCTCTGAGTTCATTAAGGGCTTCATTTCTGATGCAGAGATGTTGAAGAAAGGTTTCTTTGTTTTAATTTCAGTCATGAGGTCAACCTCTCTTAAAACTGCCTGTTCAAATACGGCTACTTCAGGAGGTAATTGGTTCAGAGTCGGAACAAAGGTGTATCTCCCTCTCGTTCACCATTGTCTTTGCCTTCAAAGAATACTCGTAGGCGTACATTCCGGAAAAACCCAGCTAACTCACATTTGAGTTTAAGCAAATCAGGTTGGTTAGTGGGCACAAATCCCAAACCTCTCGAAAGTACCAATTCTTGTGTAGATGTCAGACTCTTGCTACTTAGATTCATGACTAAACTTAGTCCCTGCTGGTACTTGGTTCCCCTTCTCGGGCCATACTGCGGGTTATTCTCTGGTTCATATCTTCCCATTGTACTCTCTGCCCTCTCTGTGACTTCTGTCTCCCCCCGCCCCTCCCTCTGCCTCTCTCTAAAAAATGCTGATATTCTTTTGGAAAAAACTGGGGTGGTCCCATTGGAGGGTACATGGGAGGCCAACCAAAACCCATATGAGGTCCTGGCTGGTAGGGGCGCATAAATCCCCTTGACTGGCCCCTTCCCCTATACCTGGGTCTGTAGTCACTGTCACTACTCTCACTTCCTGAGCTGGATGGGGCTGAATTTTGACGTGTTGGCTTTTTCTGTGTATTTAGACTCTCTTTGTTTTTCACATACTCGTCATTTATATAAGGATACACCTTTTCCCTTGAGAATTTTTTCAGATCTTTTTGTAATTTTTGTACCTTGGAATTAACCAAGTAGTCTTTGTATTCATTCACAATTTTGTTTGTCTCTTCCAATTTCTTTTTGAACACTGAAATTTGTATTTGTGTTCTCAGGTTATCCTCACTTATTTGAATTTTAATCAGGAGTTCATCAGATATTTTTTTGGCTGTATCTATAATAAGAATTAGCCAATCTCTGGAACATCTCCAGGCAATCAATGACCAGTTCTTTCTAAAGGTTGCATCTTCAAGGAAGATTAAGGGTTCATTGACTACAAGGAGACCCCCTGGTGCCGCATTTGCTCTCAAATACTCCGTGAGTATAGCCCCATGTAAGATGGTTTTAACCTGTGTCCTTTTTAACTCTGTCAAAGAGTCCCAACCCTCCACTTGTGTGAGTGCCTGTGTAAGAGTGGTGTCCCCTAGAAGGGAAGGGCATGCTAAAATTCTGGCTGCCGCCTCATCTCCATAGGAGAGGCCTTGCTCCTCCATTTTGTATTCTCAAAAACTCCTTTCTATTCAAATCCTAGGAGTTCAAAACTAATCAGGTAATTCCTGTTAATGTCTCTACGGCTCAGCGGCCGTGCTAACACTAAATATCACAATCAAGAAGAGACAAGGGATTGAGTCCTCTCTGACTCCCTTAGCAATACGTAAATCTCACACAACAGAGATAGACTTTATAGTACAAATAGAAATCCTATACAGTAGAGACGGGAAAATCAAAAAAATTCTTAATACTGCCCTCACACACTTGGTAGTGTCATGCTTCATCATGATGCGGCCCAATGATGAAGCATGACACTACCAAGTGTGTGAGGGCAGTATTAAGAATTTTTTTGATTTTCCCGTCTCTACTGTATAGGATTTCTATTTATACTATAAAGTCTATCTCTGTTGTGTGAGATTTACATACCTCTACATGAGCCTGGCCCCACACAGCTGTAAGGCCCAATGCCCGTCCCCTCTGTGACCTCCCGCCATGGAATATGTGACATTAAGCAAGGGAACCCTCGTGTACTTGTCATTTATCCCTCCTTTTTACAAGAATTGTTGTTATCTGGTTTAATCTGAGGTGTTTCCCCCCCAGACATCCCAGGCTGTGTCATGCTGGCTATGTGTGCAGCTGTTGACGGTGAGGAGGGAATAACCCAGTAGCAGATTGCAATAAAAACACCTCCCGCCATGGACATATCTCTAAAGGGAATGGCCCTACACTGCCATAAAACCAGGAATACACATTCGAAAACCACCTACGTGCACCCTGATAGGGAATGCCAAATGTACTTATAATGGTCCCCAATGCTTTGCCCCAGCTACTTTTGACACGATGTGCAAGTAGAAGGGAAGGGATGTCCAACCCACCTTACTGTCAGTCTTACGTTTCGGTGTGTATAGTGCTTGTTGGGCAATAACCTAATTTTGCTATTATGTTGAAATCCGGTATTTGCTACCCCCACGCTGTTACTTATGTATCGCTAACCGCCCTTACTTAGATGGAGGGAATGCTTAAAGCTTCCTGAGGACTTTAGTCTACCGCTCCAACTCAGTTTGCCCCCAACTTTGGGACAACCTCAGTGATAACCATGCCCTTCCCGTTAAGTCTACCCCAGTGTTGACTATCAACCTATTCATGGCACGGGTCGAAAAAGATGTTCCCTTTGAATCTCTGGTTCTATCTCTAGCAGGATAACCCAGGGGCCAGAACAGCCTGCAGGACCCGTGAGGGAACAATATGTGCAAATACCTGCCCTTTCTTGAATAACGGGGATGCCAAATGGTCTGAAATACCTTGTTACCATTTGTACACTAAAGCAGAGTTTACCAAACTTCTTGCACCTCAGCACCCTTGTTCGCTGACACTTGCCGCAACCCACCTGCTGCCCTGGCTAGAGAGCGTGTTAATATGGCTTAACTAAAGCGACCTGTAACTTGCCCTTTGTTCACAGGGGCCACATTTTTCCAGCCTCGACCAGCCATGGCACGGGGAGTTGCTGAATCTGTGTTGCCCAGACCAGGTGTAATAAAACACTGAACCCTCTGGCTCCCCACATAACATGCTCGACCCTGCGTGCTCTGCGGACCTAAACTTCCGCACTTACTCCACCTCACGTGTGATAAGTTACCCTAGTTGGCAACGTGCAAACTTGCATTCTTGCTAAACAGTGCATAGCATGTGAAGAGTCATGCGTATTGTGTTCTCCAACAAAGTAAAAATTGGTACAATTGACTCCCTGCACTATACAAACCTGTAAAACAGTACCTACATATCAACCGGTGCCACACGCAGTGCTCAATAACAATGTTCCAACTTAAACAATTGACACTGTGCTTATTCACAAGTGTATAAACAAGTCAAGTTCTTCCGGGGAGAACATGTAAAATGCATGCTGAGAGCATTGCATGAACCTTCAGCTCACCTTGCAGACAATGGCAGAATGTGAGCTCTTGCCTATTGGGAGCGTGCACCACCAGAGGCACCAAAATTACCATTGAGCTAGCGTGAAACAGTGCGCAAATGCTGTCCCAGAATCCTCGGCCTACGAGACCTGCAAGAACATCATTATCCCCTTATACGATAACACACCAACTATATTGGTTTGAATACCATGTGGGATGTGTGTATAACATTAATAATCACTTGACTTTGAGTCATCCTGAATGGAGAACAACTTGTGATACTCCTATGTCGGCAATAAAAGCTCGGGACAGTGTAGCGATGCACTCGAGTGGGCTGAAGCGCAAAAAAGCTGTCCCGCGGTGGGCTCCGTGCTTACATGGAAGCATGTAAACAGATTCAACATAAACCTAGAACCTCCAGAGCTGCAAAGCATCGGGGCAGCCGTGGAAAGTATAAATTAGGCAAGGTGCTGGTAGCCGACAGCAGAGGAAGACAGAACCCGGGCGCAAGATCCCAGTTTCCTAGAGCCGAACAATTATCCTATGCCATATCAGGGATAGGCCCCGGAATACCTCAGGTAACGCTTCAATTCTGGAATGACGGACTGGGCAAGAACTGTACTAAGTCTTCGCCTGCCTGAGTCAACCAACCAGCCAGTTGGCCCTGACTAACCTGATGTCATAGTGCCCGAATGCAAAGCGTGTCCCCTGTTCTGACAACTCCTGAGCTGTTCTGCGCTCACTCTTCCGAGGACATACAAGTTACACAACTTAACTGCCCACACCCAACCTATGCCCCTTTTAAAATTAACATTTGCCCAACTAGTGCCAATGGTCATGGCTGGAGGCCCATAAGACCTGGCCGAGACTAGGAGATGGGAGCTACCTCACTGTGAGGGCCCCTCTTCCGGAGAGGTTGGACACATGGCCTGCCGCCAGGAGGGTTTCTGCGGTTAAACAGCTGGTCATTGGTCCCTAAGGAATTACCTATGAGTTATGCCGCTATGCTGGCCCTAATTCCGACCTAGCCTAAATCTTAAACCAATTGGTTAGAGACCCCCACGCATCCTGAAGGATGCAACGCTTTACCGTTGCCTGATATTTGCTGCATTGTTAATGCATCCCAACATATGTTACCAAAGGAGCACTGCACCAACACAAGCCCTTCTATTGGCTTTGTCAATGCTTGTAGTTGCATATGATACTGAGCAGCACTTATGGCTGTGGTGCATTGTATATAGAAAGTGCATCCATTTGGAAAGGTGAGACTGGCGCATATGCTTTAGTAACCTTTGGAGCTTCACCCTACTAAACACATGCAGCAGGGCACCTATCATAATTACCACCTGCCCCACGTAGGCATGAGGAGGTCCCCACGATGGTGCCACAATTGTCTCCACACAGGGCAGAGCTGCAGCTTCTACACCCTCTCGTCAACCTCTCCCTGGTGGTAGGTTCCACCGAGTGGAGCACAGAAGTCTATGGGCTTCTTTTACAGTAATGCTGATTAAAGCTCCGGACCAACCTGAAAAAGGGGGAGGAAAGGGGATCTATGCTCCCCGAACAGTCAGCGCGATACAATATAGCGCCTGGAGCCAAAGGAGTATTCAACTTGTGGCGCGCAGACCCTCCTGCAGCGAGCTACGCGTGAGAGATGCAATCCTGGGCCTCCAAAATTAGCTTGTAACGTCCACTGCAAGGCGAAGGGCATGCCGCGCAAAGGCCTTGCTGGCGAACAGCCACTGATCGGTCGGGTTCGAGCTAGGCTGGCTAGCACCACCCCTTAGTGGGAGCCGCATAGTGCACAAGCTGCGGCCATAACCGCACCAACCCGCTCCCAAAAGTGAACAACTATCCATACCGCAATCCAGCAGAAGGAGAGCAATGCGGACTTTTGGACCTTTCGTGGAAAAAGGGGAGGGGGGGGGGCTGCCAAATGCCCCGGCAAAAGCTAGTGGCTGGAGAAGGGACTTCCCCCGGGTGCGGCTGAAACCATACACGCAGAGGGCAACGAGCCTCCCGGTCTGCAGCCCCTTCTGCCCCGACCAGGGAGGGGGACATGACATGCAAAGCGTGGTCGACATCGCCCTTCAGAGCCCCCGCAGCGACGTGCAAGTGACTACACTGTGGGGCATAGTGCTGGAGACTACCTACCCGCATGCTGGGACCACCAAGAGCGTCAAGAGAGAGGAGCCTCTCTTAATGCGCTCAACCATGTCCTACCTTTGCTCTAGCAAAAAACTCAATTGGTGGCCATGAATCGTGCTTGGGCCGCCAATCGTACGGTGTCCTTTTCCTGGACTAGGCACCTTAGCTGTCCCGGCTAAAAGCACCTGGCGTGCCGGCGCTTTAAGTTTCAAAGAAAGCCTCGAGACCGCAGATGCACACAAGTTGTCCAGTTGTCTCCCCCACCGAGCAAATCATACCAGCCCCGGACGCGTGTCAAGCTTCTATTCCGGCAACCGCTACTAAAGCAATGTGACCTCAGCCGGGGACCCGGTAAGAACCGGGAGCCTGAATGTGCACAAAGGTGACAAGTGACACTCACAAATCTACCTGCCATCCCTGCCGGGAGAAGCAGGCCAACTTATGCGTTCGTTCAATCGTGCATTCAAAAGGAACATTCGCTGAGAACAAGGGGGGGACGTATCGTGGATGGCCTCTTAAATTTGTATGTACTACCGGGCATGGCTGCATCCGTGCCGCGGCGCTTGGCTCCAATCGCCATGACTGGTGAGGAGGAGTAAAACGGAGGGCACTGGCCACTCAGCAGCTCCGAGGCGTTAGCGATAAGCTCAGACTCACACTCGGAAAAAAGCCGCTTCTCCTCCCCTGGAAAACCTAACAGCGGAGCGTGGTGTCCAACCCGTAGCGCTGTTGCAGATTTCTCCGCGTGGGCAGGTGTGTGGGATTAATGCGGAACGAACAAGGGAGAGCGGCTGACAGACCTCCCAGCCTCCCGCCCGAGGCTTTCCCCATGTGCGGTGAGCCCTGGAACCCCGCAACGAAGGAGGTAGGGGGCAAGCTTGGCTGGAGGTGCGCTTAGCGCCACGAGTGCACATGCACTCAGCGCAAACCAACCCCAAGAAATGTAAGTGGGGGGGTGTTGCCCGTGACACCACACATCACCCAGTCGCATGCTGCCAGCCCCTGAATGTGCTTCCCGCAGCAGCGACCGGGACAACAATGCCACGGTACCGCCCAGAGAAAACCGCGGGCGATCCCGCTGTGGGAAAAAGGGGGGGCACCAAAAAGGACGTGCCCTAGGCCCCCCCTACATCCTGCACGGAGTGGGGACAGCGGGGAGTAGACGCGACCCCGCACTATCTGCCCCATCTGGCACTCTGCTCGGGCCGTAACTGCTTGCTGGCAGGGATGGGCTGCCCGCTCACGGGCCCCATGCAACCACTCCCAACCTCGCCCTTGGTTGCCGCACGACCGGACCTCTGGGGACAGGGCCCCAGGAGAGGCAGGGCCCAGGATGCGTGTACCCCCCCGACCCTGACTCCGCCCGAAACCACACCACAGTTCGCCATAGCTGACGGCGAGCACCCTGCGGTGGCCAGACCAGGGGAACATAACTGAGGCGGGGGTCCCACATGGGTAAAACCAGACGAGGTGGGACCATGGGGGTGGGGGGCCCCTGGGAGGGGGTTAGGTCGCACTCATAACCCATGCCCGTCGCGGCCCCCCGCCAGAAGGCATGCCCGAAGGCAATCTGCGCTACCCTGAGGCAAATCACACTGCCCCTCAGAAGAGGGGGGGGGGCAGACTCACCGCATGTAATCCCCGACGCCTGACTCAGACACCACACGATTTGAGCCGGCAACAACACATTGGCGAGACCGCGACGCTGGCCAGTGCAGATGGCGTGCACGGCAAACAAAGAGGTCGCCAACATGGTGGGGGAGGGATATATACCCTCCCCCAGGTCCAAGATGCCCAAGAAGTGACGCCCCTCGCGTCACGACCAGGCAGGATGTAGGGGGGGCTCCAACTGGAGTCCCTACCCCCAAAGGGGGTGGGGGTGGTGTAGGGTGCCCAGGCGACACTAGAGTGCCGACCTCTCTAGTGGCCCCCTGTGGGTGCCTCGGTCAGCGGCAGAGTAGTGAAGGGATACAGTCTGGCGTCATAGTTGGGGTACGAAGCCCTCCACCAAGTATTGTTATCCTGGGCCTTACCAAAGCCTGTTGAAGAACTGACTTTGCCTCACTGGAAGATGGCATCTATGATTTGAAACGAAACAAACCTGTCATTGCGTCACGACGCACGTTGCTCCTACCCTGCGGGTCAGTCGAGGTCAGAGACTGCGATTGCAGACGGCAACACAGTGTTTTTCAGTTTACCTCACCTCACCTGGGACGATCTGTGTACAAAAACATACAATTATGGGATGGCGCTGAGATTTTCCAAAACCTTCGGTGAGCTTGCTTACTCTAAGCCCCAGAGGAATGATGAAACGTTCATGACCTAGTTTCTTCTAAGGGAGCTCTGTGAGATCCCGACTTTAATGCTGGTGACAAATTGAAAGGCCTTGAGTGAGACTTTAATGGCTCCATTGAAATGAGCCGCGCGCTTCTTTCATGCCACGAGCGAGATAAAAAGCAGCGTCGAGCCGAAGCCAAAACGAGGCCGTTTTTCGCTCCAGACGAGAGAGGGATTTGATTGTTCCGGTCCTGTTCCGCTATTGGCGCGCAGTCAAAGGAGGCACGATTGATCACAGCTGGACTCGGCCATAACACCGCGTCCTCCTGAGGCGATTGGAGCAGCGATGTTGAATGTGTTCCGCTGCCTCAGAATAAGAAAAGGTCGTTCCCTGGCTGCCTCGGCCGAAAAGTTATGTTTTCTTAATCCAGTTCTCCAAAGTTGTCGTTTGAGGCAGACGCCTGATCGAAAAGCACATCTACTAGACCACAAACAGCATGACAAACAATTATTTTTTGCAACACGATATAACTTAACAGTGACATTATTTATGAACTCTGCACAATATTGAAATACTAGATATTAAAGTAAAATTGAGTGAAAAACAGCATGAGCAAAGTGGGCCCTTATGTTTAACTAAATCACTAATAAGGGTTTTTCAGTGTGTGCTACCTGTTTGTACAAAATGCTTAGGGGCATAAGCGCTATATAAAAAAAAACCATTATCCTACATAACCCTACAGCTCAGGACAAATGTGTGCCATGCATTTAACCCCTTCCCTGCTCATGACGGAACCGTTCCGTCATGAGCCACGGTTGCCGTGTGCTCATGACGGAACGGTTCCGTCATGGCAATCCTGTCGGCGGCCGCTCCGCCTGCGCGGCGCTGTTTCCCCGCCTGTGCGGGGCGACAACGCAAATGGGCGGAGTCATGACGGAACCGTTCCGTCATGAGCACAGCTCAACTGTGGCTCATGACGGAGCGGCTCCGTCATGAGCACAGGCCCGCCGCGCTGCCCCCCCGCACCCCCCCGCGCCGCGGCGGAATTCCCGCCGCGGCGAAGGGGTTAATAGGCGATGCATGTAGGTGCTCTACTCCCAGTGCTTTAAATGGGCCGATACTGTCCGGTACTGAGGACCAGCACTTTTTTATTTTGAGAGGGAGAGTACTGGCACTTCTCAAGAGTGATGTAATACTTTTAATTGGAGAGTACCGGCACTTCTCAGAAACAAGCAGGTACTCTGCTACAGAGTACCTGCACTTCTACTTTTCCATTTCAAGCACTGACTACACCCATTGGGTAAGGGGGCTTGGGCCAACTCCTGCCTCCTCCTCGTCATCTGTCGTAGCCTGAGCTGCGGCTTTGAGGGTGCCTATCACCAAGTGATGCTTATACATACTATATACAGCGGCCCGGTGATGGGCACGGGTCGGTAAGTGATCTCGAGCAAAACATCTCTGTGTCCTCTGAGTGAGACACGTCTAGCGTCTTCTGTAGCTGCAAAGCATCTCCACAGAAGGGATCAAAGTTGCACATGGTCCCAAACGTTCCAGGATTCAAACCCCATGGTGACCGACAATAATGTATTGTTCAATGTTTAAAGGAATATTAGATGTTGACCCTTAGCTCAGGGATGAGAACATCTGCACCTGAAAGGCAATCTTTGCAATCGCCTTCACTTGAATGATAACCTTTGAGTGCCTCCAAGAAATAAGGCAGAAAATCAAAAAATGTTGTGTGTATGTGTTTTAAACAGTTGCAGTTCCTGACTTTTCTCCCAAAAGCATGTTGCATTCAGAAGCTTGCAATCTTGGATATCACTAATTAATGTTACTCTTACGCTCCAGCTTTATGCTGTGATCACATGGTCCACTTCTGTGCACAGTGATGTAGCAGATCAGCCCATTCTTACAAATCGGAAATCATCTAAAGAGCATGAAAGTCCTGGTGATGCCTGCATAGGGTCCTGCAATAGTCTTTAAGGGCTCCCCTAAAATATTGATGGGCTTCTAAGACTTCAGACCCAGTCAGCTAAGCAGCGGATGCATGACCCTGTGAAACTCACAGTGAAAGCCCTCCTGGGGCTTCTAGTGGAGTCAAGGACCAAATCCAGATTTCTCTGCACCAGATCATTCAGTCACCTTTCAAGTACCAAAAATATGGAGGGAGAACCATAGGAGTTCATTACCCCATAATCTGGAGTAGCTTAATCCTGATATCCTGATCCTCAGCGACAGAACACAATGAGCTGTACTTCATGAAAGTGCTGAAAATGGATTTATTTAACCTGGACTTTGCAAAGACTATACTAACACTAGTGTAGTTCCTGACGCATGCGAAATAGAGAAGGATACTAAAGTGGCCAGTCAGCGACAAAGAGAGCATTACAAAACTTTAAAATACCAAAATAGCAATAATTAATGTGATTAAGATTCTTAGGTCCATATGAGGTTGTTTTTTTCTCGGGCCACTCATCACTGACTCTGTACTGGGTCAATATTACAGTATACTGCACAGCAGGCCACACTACCCTGTCGGTAACATTACTCCCCTTTTGTTATACATTTAACCCTATGTGGGAGGTGACAGAGATTTGCTACTAACTAGCAGTGAAGATTGGGGTCATCAAAAGCAATCTCTGAGATAAACCTCTCAGTTCGGCAGGAGGGCGGGGTTGGGGATAGATTAAACAGGCTTACTGACTCTCCAGAATTGGTTGAACTCTTATCTCGTGAACATGCAGCAGCAGCTGTCTTTCTGTGAGCCTTTGAGAATTATTGACAATGTATGCCGACCTCTGCTGCTTTCCAATTCAATCCCTTTTTTAGGTGAATTTTATGTGAGCTTAGTGCTTGGGTCTTGGTCTCCTCATCCCACTGGCTGTGTCACTAATAAATCTTTGGCAAAGGCTGGGCGTCTACCCACACTTCCTATAGCATCTGCCTAAATGTCTGTTATTTTGCCAGCTGCCCACACCTCATTTCATAGATCCCAACTTCTCCTTCTTGGAAACCATATTCCCGCAACCTAACCATACCTTAGCTCTTCTGTCTCATTTATTCATCCCACCAATCATTTGCCTGAACTGACATAGCATGCACTGATGATCACACCTAACTCCTATTTATTTAGTCTACCACAAAGACAAGTAAATGGAGTAAATGATTTTCTTGAGAGCACAATATTAATCCAAATAACCATGATAAGCCATAACCACTGAATAAACCACTGACCTTCGGTCCCGCAGTAGCATGTTAGTTGCTGTAATGCGTTTCAGCGCATCGCCAGGGGTAGTTCGAGCTATGTAAAGGCAATTAGAAGACACAACAATTAAATATAAATACTGACTAAAATCAGAGCATGCACTGACTGTGTCATGGAGGTGGGGTCTGAGGTTAGTCTGCACATGAGATAGAGCCACTTGGCACCCATGTTTTAAAATTGAACAAAGTGGTCTAGTCCATTTCAAAGATTGTGTCCCACATGCAGCATCAAATGTAAACTCTTCATGTATGATTTAGAGTATGCTCTCTCCTTTGACGCATTATCAATGTCATTCACTTTGGCTTTGTTCCAAGCATTGGTAACATACACCCCAGACATCTTGGCAGTGGGAGCTTTCCTAACAAAAAGTATGGCTGACAGCAGCAGGAGCGACAACTAAAATTCTGTCAAGCACACAGAAGAGGTACCATATATGTAGCAGTAGTGAAAGGTTTCCGCTATAGCAAAACAGGTACACGTCACACAAATGTGTCTCTCTCTCTCGGAAGAGGTACATGTGGGGCAGCAGAAGTGAAATCGTTCCTCATTGGTGCTGCTTGACAGCTGTAAAGAAACATCATCTCCCTTCCTCCAATATATTCCTTGTTGAACAGGAATAACAAGACATGAGATGACATGGCCACAGTGGTGCACAACTTTCTTGTGGCTGACTAGATTTAGGAGCTCTTGATAGTTCACATGATCTCCAAGCTGAAGTTGATTCCTGACCTGCTTACTTCTCTAACAATCTGAAAAATTCTCTTCTCCTGAAAAGGATTTCCTGATTTAGTTACAGAATGTATACCTACAATGTTCCCTGCTGTACCTGAATACCAGGGCCCAGATTTACTATGCGTTTGTGCAGATGCTAATGCAACGGAAAGCAGCACTACATGGCACAAAGTGGTAATGTTGGCCAACTTTTGTGAGCAAAATACATTTTGAGCTCAGTGAGTACAATCCCAAGTAGCTATCCATATAGCATCAAACTCCTGATACTGAATGCAAAGGGGACGTCTTGGGCAGGAACAGCATAAAGACAAAATATGATCTGGTGCCGGCACGATCCACTAAAGTAACACAATCTGTCTGTGCATAAAATCATAGTGTTGGAAAACGAGGCAGCATCTGTGAGGTCTGCACAAATAACATGACTACATTTGTCCTTCACTGGGAACCAAACACCCAATTGTAGCGCCTGACTCTCAGAGGGTAGTGTTGCAGAGCAGTCTGAGGTTTACTCAAAGGGGGTGTGGGCTAGTAATCGCCATTTGCAGGTGCACAAAAATAACACTCAATAATTGATTGTCCAGTCTGTACTTTGCTTTATAAAAGTAAGAGTACATTTATTAAACACACACACTACTCAATACTATGCACCAATTTACAAATATACATAAGCTGTTGGAATTACTTTGTGACATTGCATAACATCTCCACCCCTCCCGCAGGGGGGGTGGGGTCTGGTACCACCACTCCCATGTATGCACATCAACTTGCCCCCAATGCAGTTAGTTGACCATAACCTGGAGCGAGGGCCCTGCGCACTGGCACCATCCCAGTGTCGACCCTCCCCATTACCTCAACAAGCATTAATAAGGGGTAAACCTGCCTTGGTGACACATGACCCTGACTGAGCATCTCCTACTGACCATAAAGTATGCACCTCTATATCTTAAGGGCTAGCAGTCTGGGGTCTTCACCTAAGCGCAGCAGCAAGAGTCCATGTTTACGCACACTTTTGAATGAAAGTACTCATCACCTTAGTTGATCATTTGAATGCATTGCAATTACAGCCACTAAAGGCATCACAAATGAAATCACAGGATTACGCATGTACAGCCAGACACCCTAGCAGGACTGTCTGGTAACATAACCCCACTTGGCTTATGACAGCACCTTACACCAGCACATCACATTAAACACATAAACTTCAGTCCCTCTGAAAGAAATAATCATTAGTAAATGCATTTCGGTGCAGTTACACCACTTCACCTCAAGGGGATGCCCTTTTCCAGACATCCCTAATTCAGCCCTTCACTCCATGATGCACTTCGTAGAACACCCTCAGCTGTAGAACATAAGTTCCAGCCCAGAAGGTGTTAAATGCTGGCTGAGCCCTTGAGGGGTTATTCTTTCAGATGCCCCGTGAAACTTGGGGTGGGACTTTTCTTCATGCTGGGGGGAGACTGCGTTCCTCCAGCCGTTCCCCCAGCCCCTTTGCACTCACTTGGTGGTGTCCCCGTCCTCCTGGGGCCACCACGAGCAGAGAAATGGGAAGGTTTGCAGTCAGGCCAGTCCTGATGGCGCAAAGCATTATGGGGCGATTTTCCTTCATACCCCGTGCATATTAGAACAGCGGCTCTCCCGCTGTGCCGGGGAGAGCCGCGCAGCCTGCTTTGTTTCACAGGGGCCCGGTCCCACCCGGGCCCTCCTACATCTCCCTGCTCGTTGGGGGGCCCGGTCCCACACGGACCCCCAGGTAAGTGTATGCGGCTCGATGAGCCCACCCCCGGCTGCTTCTCTCTGATTTTCAGGGCCCAGTCCCACCTGGGCCCCTGGCTCCTCCTCCATGTCCTCTTCACGGGGGCCCCGGTCCCACCCGGGCCCCCTGCAGCTATGGCACTTTCCGGGTGAGGGTGCAGCCCGGGGAGCCAACCCCTGGCTGCACCGGCTGGCTCCCGGCCCGGGCCGTGGGAGCCAGTGCAGGTCTTCCGGTCTTCTGGTCTGCCCGCTCCGGCGGGCAGACGCTTGGATCTTCGCTGGCTTCTCCAGCCCTCACCGGACTCCGGGAGGAGTGTGACAGCACATCCCTCCACACCTGCCATCACCGCTGGGCCTGGAGATGGGGTCCCGGGCCCCCCTTTGCTATCTTCACGGGGAGCGCAACGGCGCTCCCCGCCTTTACTTCTTCGAGGCCCGGGGATGGGGTCCCGTGCCCCCTGGGGTACATCTTCGCGTGTGGGGGGGGGGGCACGACGGCGCTCCCTGGACTTTATTATCGGCGGGGGCCAGGGTGGGCTCCTGACACCCCACGGGGTCCATTCTTCACAGGGTGCGCAACGGCACAGCCCGGCTATACTTCATTTGGGGCAGCCCCCGGGACTTGACCCACCCCAGGGGCCCATTCCAGACCAGCGGCGGAGCCCCATGTGCTTCGTCGTCGGTCCCATGAAAGGTCAAAGGTAGCCTACCTTCTAGGGGCCATATTTCAGCCCTTGGGGGTCCGATCTTCTTCATTTTCACTTCTTCTTGCTCCCGGTGGCACCCCCAGCCACTAGGAGCACTCTCCCTCGCCCCCCGGGTCTCCAAGAGGGTGCCTTCTGCAGGGAACTGTCTTCACTGGCTCCCTGCGCCAGCCTTTCGCCTTGCTCTCCTTCTGGGCCTCTCTTCTCCCTGTGCAGAGGCCACTGCTCCTGCCCACCGGTCCTGGACTCTTCTTCTGGTGCTGTTAGGGTCCTGGGGGCAGTCAGGGGGTCTCTCCTTCCAACTGCCCATTGCGCCAGGCTCCAGCACCTTCAGCCTCAGCAGACCACACCCCAGAGAGAGCTTCTCTTCCTGTGCAAGCACTTTTTAAAAGTTCTGTAGGGGGCTGGCAGGAAGTCCCTGTTGGTCCTATCAAACAGCGACACATCACTTTCCTGCCCCTGCTCCCTCCTCCTTGTCCAACCTCTGGGTTTGTTCAAAATGGCGTCGTCCAGGGTTTCTGGCCACATGTCTCTGAAGCCCCTTTCACCCACACTGCCTTCCCTCCAGGGTGCAGCCTGGTGCCTGGCACCCAGTGACAGCTGCTAATTGATGAGCCTGTAGCCCCTCCCATCTTCTCTTCGTGGAGAGGAGGCCCTAGCTTGTGTAAAAAAGGTTATCAATACATCCAGCTGAGGTCAGCCCTCAGCCTGGGTCTGTTACTGGCTGGCTCAGAGAAATATGACAGTTCTGGATGACCCAAAAGCAATACAAATATGACTTTGGACTCTGCAGAATACTTCTTTTCACATTTGCTACATTGGACTTAAGTGCGTGTCTGGAATTTGTAGGCCTAATGGAAGTTAATCTAGCCCATGGCTCCACATTCCCATAGGGGAATAATGAAGTGAAAAAACAGTAAGACACACTGACTTTCCCTGGCATGTTTCATCCCAGTGTATAAAGCCTATTCCATGTCACCACCCAATACTGCATAAGTCCTGCCACACCATTCACTTTGTAGCTGCTCCTGGACTGCGCACGCTAGGAATCTCCCCTGCGCAGCGCGTACACGTGTGCACACGCATGTACACATGTGTCTGCATGTAACCAGCCCGGTGTCCCTTACTCCAGCTGCTGCGCAGTGGCCTGGTCAAGCCAGGGGAACACCAGTAAAATCCCCATGCAGTCTCTTACATCCTGAGTTCACTGAGGGTGAGTCCCAACTTCTGAGGCTCCCACACAGTAAAAGCTCAACAATTAGGTGCACAAAAATCGAAAAATCCGGGCGGCCCATAGTGTCAGAACCACCTTCTAACACATAGTGTCGAATGAAACCAGTTACACAAAATTGTCGGTGAAATATCACATGGGTTTCCAACTCATAACTTGTAATTTCTATTCAATAACACAATTTCATGCAGTTTATGTTTATGCTGGGCGACTGTCATCACCTAGAAATGAGGATTGGAACGTGTACCTGCACCTCATTGTGACTTGCATGTTCAGAACCTACCTGAAGAGGAACCCCACCAATACAGATTTCCTGTTCTTCACAAAGAACAAAAAGCAACAATTACTCAAAATCTGTCTCAACTACATGAACCTTGAGAGATTCAAACCTCTTCTTTCACATTGCCAAGAAATCCAAAAAGGCCTGGTACCAGCTCTCGCCACTAAAGAAAGTGAAATAGTACCTCCCAAAAAGCGTCTTAAGTATTGCTGTTGGCACCCCTGCATTCTTGTACATGGATGGTGGCAACACATCTTCTCCATGGCTTCAAAGACTCCACACTGCCCCCTTAAGTGCATTTCTGTGTGCCGCAACATGCTCATAAAGGGCCTGAAAAAATACAAGCCTATAACCCTCACCTTGATGGAACTCCACTGGCTTCCCATTTTAGCCAACACCATCTTCAAAACTAGCAACATCTTCTGCAAAACCCACCACAACCAGCACTGCCGCCTAACTGTCTGACAAGCTTACCCCCTCTGGTGGCTCTCAACTCACCAGCAGCCATGACAAAATCAGACTGGCTATGAAAAAGCACAAAAAATAAAAAGATTAGCTCAGGCCTTATTCATCCATGCAACAAGGATCTAGAACAGCAGTCCCACATCCATCAGGACTGCCACATCCCTGCTCCATTTTAGAAAAGAGTTGAAGAAACACCTCTTTACTACACTACATTAAGAAAAAGTAACAGCCCAATTCCATTCTTTAAAACCAGCTACATCTCCAATCATTTATTCCCTTGCCTTTAAACCTGTACATTGTTTTGCCACCTTTCAGCTACGTTTGCGTTGTTCAAGTGCCACATGCATGCATACATACATATATTTACTAACTAGTGAGATGAAGGAGAAAAGACTGTTCACCTTTAAGTTCAATAACTTTAAACTCAATACTAAGTTGGACAATTAATAAATACAATATATGTCAACAACAGGTTTATCTAAGTCACACTGGAACACATGATTGATAGATCAAAGTATCTTTGTGTTTTATCAGTGAGGCCTTTTCACCTCTACATGGATGGTACTACAATTCAGGTGATGCTGAAGAAATGGAATGTACTATTTAAATTCTTAATTATAAAATATGAGACCATATATGGGGTTCAACCTAGACAAATAACACTGATCTGGCAGAAGGGCATATGCAGGACACTCTCAAAACTCAATTGAAAGGTGCCAGGAACCACAGAACAGACCTTGGCCTGAGTGATGGCCATGAGAGGAGTTAAGTCAAAATTGCTGAACCTCGCTAAGGATCACAAGGCAGAGTTTTCTCATGGAAATGCAGACGGACTATCTTAAAAGTTTATTTAACCAGATTGCAAAGATCCCTCTAGAGAGGACTAGTTTCTAGATGTCTCTTTTGGAAGAGCAGGCTGTAGGGCAGGAAGTCCTTCAGTACAGGGCCTCGCTACCCTGTGAAAATCTAAAAGGAAGATATTTGGCATTACAGACAGCTTGCAATATATGTTTCTGCATTTCCCGGGATAGCCTCAATATTCGATGCACAGGTTGGCTAACTGTCCTTGAGTTGTGCAGGCATGATAGGACACATCTGACCATCATACTCCAATATAACATTGATCGGACACAATGTCCATCATGCGACACCTGGCCCCTGGAGGACCTGGTGTCCGTCATTGAAACCCAATGGGACTAAACCAATCTTTATTCTTCAGTAGACCCCGGGTAGGACATATTGTTCATCGTACCCTAAAATAATAAAACTCTAAGGCAGCCCAGATGGGATTAAAATGTTCATCTGCTCAAATCTACTGGTGATAGGACAGTAATGTTATTGACAACAAAATGTGTTTTATGGAAAACCACTGCCTTTGTACTCTCCAGTGGTAACATGGTGGGATACCACTAGACAGAATGTGTATCTAATGCAACATTATTGACTGTGCGGAACCTTCTGTTATGAATATGAATATGTACAGCATGACCCTTTAAAGTCTTTCATGGAAAGAATATCACGCCTCATTTACTTGCTATTTTTCAATTTCCGAAAGTCCCTGAAGACCTGGATATTCTGCTAATCAACAGGACCCTGCCAGCGCCTGGATACCCTCACAGGTGACAAGAAGCGCTCTACAAATCTACTGATTAATTGAATGATTGATTCATTTATCAGCACTTCTATAAATACCCATTGAAAGCCTTAGGTCACATTACATTTAGGGTTAGAAACCTTATGGAATGCCATTCTGTTTCATTCCACAATGAAGTTAATGGAATTCCCACCATATGTGCAGGTTTCACTGAAGGATCCCCCAGTGGGGAGTTACCCTTGCCATGCTGACGCATGGCACCCATAATTCTCCCAGCAGGCGATCCTACATTATGACATCGGAAATTCCTCTGTCCGAGAATTCTCATGTAGAAAATTACATTTATGGGAGTAATCGTGTCCTCCCTGCTTTTTGGAGGATTGAATGTTACCCCTTTTTAAAATCAGAGCTTCATTGAGCAGAGGAATCTTAAATGCTCATCTCAAACAGCTTCTCTTGTTCCTCTCCATTGACAGAGCCATCCTCTTCCCTTTCATTTCTTGACAGCTTTATTGTGTGTGCCACTGCTGAGTGTAATCGGCAGTGTGTGCTTCTATTTTGTGTAATCCTGCACAGATGTTATTTAAAAGGTGGTATTCAAATGGAATAATCATAGTATTGTAAGGACTGCAGTACAGCCCTTCTTTTCATTACATATCCCACAATGTTGCTGTATATTACAGCAGACACTATTGTGCTATGTACAGAGCAGACACTGTAATTATGAATCATATCACAAGTCCTTCTGCAAATGCAGAAAACATAAGGACATGCAACGCCTCCCACTTCCAATGCGCCATCTTCTGTACATGACTGATTCACAGAGGCCTGCAACAACAAGCATTGGCATAGCCAATAGGTCTCACCTTTGGGGCCTTATAAGTGTTTAGCCAGAGCTATTGACTTTGCCAATGTCTTCAAGCTGTGCTGTAGAGAAGTATGGCTGCTGTGCAGCATGCTGAAAAGTTATAATAAAAAAGTGTGAGAAGCATTTTTGTTACCTTATATAGGACCAAGAAGGCATTATGTACAACTGAACGACCATATAAAAAAAAAGTATTTACAATAAAAAATTTCCTCAGTCTTCTTTTGTTCTTGCAATGCTGGCAACTTTGAGTAGTCATAAGGGAGAGGCATGGAGAACATGGCGGCTGTGAGCTAGCGGCCGCTTGCTCTCGGAAAAATCCGCTCCCACCTCCGGTCCTAATGCGGCTCATTAAGGCATAACTCACCTTCCGGCTCTGCATTTTCGGCCTTCGGGAGTCTTCTTGCATCTTTTTTCACCTTCTCTACGGCTGCGGCTCGCGGGATTGCGGGGGCCGCGGTGGTTTCTTTCCAACGAGGGTGCTGGATCAGATGCGGACTTCCTGGCCGCGGATGTGTTGTGGAGAGGTGGGGCAGCTCTCTCTCCTCTCTCGTTGGTCCCAGGCCGCCCTGGTGCTCTGCAAGGGACGCAGAGCGGCTGCTCGGGGTCAACTCCGGGGGAGCAGCTGCAGAGATAGTGGTGGCAGTCCCTTTCAGGTTTGTGTTGCAGGGCACCATCAGCAGGAGCAGGAGAATTGCGGCGAGACATCGGAGCCCTTGGTGTCATCAGGTACAGGGGCTGCTGGGGCTGTATGGGGGGGGCTGATAGCCCGGAACCAAGGCCTGGGAGAAGCTGGTTGTTTTGGAAGCTCAAGCTCCCCACGGGGGTTCTGTCTCTATTTGCAGTGTCCCACAGCCTGCCTTTGTTACTAAGAAGGGCTCTAAAAGGAGCAGGAAGGGCATTAAGGGAAGTTGTTCGTCAGTATGGAATTAAGATCATTTCATATGCTGACGACACTCAGCTAGTGGTCTCACTGGCACAGGAAGTTAACCAGACCTCAAAAGGAGGGCTGAGGAAATGCCTAGAGGAAGTCAAGGACTGGATGTCCTCCTCCTCATTAAAAATGAATGGAGACAAGACAGAGCTTATGCTCCTGGGCCCTGCCAACCCTAACTCCCTCGGCACTCTATGGCCACCCTGCCTGGGCACCCCTCCGGCCCCAAAGGACAGCATCAAGAGCCTTGGGGTGTGGCTAGACAGATCTCTGTCCTTCGGCACCCAATCCACTAAACTGGCAGCCACCTGCTTTGGCCTCCTCAGAGTGCTAAGGAAGGTACTCCATCTTCTACCGATGGAGGCAAAACAAGTAGCCATTCAGGGCCTTATCCAGTCACGACTGGATTATAACAACGCCCTCTACCTCGCCGCCCCTGAGTACACGATACGGAGATTACAGACGGTGCAGAACTGTGCCGCGCGCACTTTGCTTCAGATCCCTCGACGTCAATCAGTCAAAAATGGACTGAAAAAATTGCATTGGCTACCCATTCCCCAAAGAATACAATTCAAAGCCTTATGCATTGCGCACCAGGCGTTCTGGAAAACGGGTCCTCTCATCACTCGCAACCTAGTGTCACACTACCTCCCCACTAGGAATTTGCGATCCAACCAGACCTTCACGGCCACAATTCCCAAAATAAAAAAGTCCAGAACTGGCGGTAGGACTTTCACCTACAACGTTTCCAAGCTATGGAACACCCTACCCCCCTACCTAAGGAAAAATTCCAATCTCACCTCATTCAGGAAACAGCTAAAAACATTCCTCTTCACTGCTGCCCAATAACACCGGGCTACCTCCTCTTGGTCTGTTGGTTTCTTAGCGCTTGGACGCCCCCGGGCAGCAATCGCGCTCTACAAATCGACATACAAATACAAATACAAATACAATACAAATTAAGGGCGTTGGTGGGACTCTAAGTGTGGCTAAAATTAGCAAACGCAACTGAAAAGTTATTCTAAAATAGGCACTGGGAACAATCAAAATTCCCCTGATTCCTGTCAAGATTCTGTTCTGAATGCAGATAGCGCCAAGCCTATAAGTAAGTTATTAGGTTTTATCTCCGGCGCCTCTCTACCAACGCAAGCTCCGATTAGCACCTCTGCTTTTCAGACCCACCAAGTTAAGGCCAGATCTGTTAAACCCAGGAGGTCTAAGCATACCCCTGTCTGCACCATAAGCAAGATCACCCCCTCATTGCGCTCATACTTTAGAGTGCTACCTGAGGTTTAGCGCATCACCACACAGGGGGGGTGCCGCAGGGAGAATCTCGACGTGTCAAGTATCAAATCAACCTCGCTTCCACTGGAGAAAGACATGGAGCCAGAACAAGGAACAGAAGCAGAAGCAGATTCAGGCTCGCAGGTGAACCCCAGTGTGGTCTCCGACCCTCTGGCAACCATGATAAGTCCTTCTAGTCCTCCTACTCCCTCTAGCCCGCCTGGTAGCACTTCATCACAGCCCCACATGACACTTTCGGCTAGTCTCGTTTGTGGGTCCAGGGATGCTTCTTCACCTTCAGCCTTAGAAGCCTTCTTTGTCACATTATCAGAAGATATAAAGAAGGGCTTCGTGGTCTCCGGGGCCAAACAGGGGGAAATAAGAAGCTTTTGTGAATCCCTTGAGAAAAAAGTAGATCTCTTGAATTCTAGAACGACAACCCTTGAAAACAACGTGGGTGAACTGAAAGAAGATCTTGGGATGGTAAAATCAGACATTACGGTGCTTAAAAAAGAAGAGGCGGATTTGCAGGATAGACTGGAGGGTTTGGAGAATAATGCACTTAGAAATAACCTACGCATTTTGAATGTTCCTGAGGGAAGCGAAGGTTCTGATCTAAAATCTTATATTATTTCATTGCTTAAATCTTCCCTACAGCTTGAAGCCTCCGAAGATGTAATAAATCTTGACATACAGAGGGTGCATAGGGACCCCTTCCGTAAGAATCCAAACAGAGCAAAACCCAGGAAGATCTTTATTAACTTTCTTACCTATGCGTTAAAAGAAAAGATATTGAATCTGGCACTGAAAACGAAGTCTGTGAACACCAAAGACTTTTCCTTTGAAGTTCGCTCTGACCTCTCTAGGCAGACTCTGGATAGGCAGTGGGAACTGGGAAAAAAGCTTGAGGAGTTTAAAGAGTTAGGTGCAGTTGCCTAGTTGAAATTCCCCGTCTCCCTGAGGGTTATGCACAATAACAAAATGTACAATTTAAGATCAATCCAGGAGGCGGATGAGCTGCTGGACTCCTACAGAAATAGGGCTTAAAAAGGTCTCATAACGCAGGATTCGGATCAGGGCCTCTAGCTTAAATTGGGCCACTGTAATCCTTCTCACCACAGCAGCATAGTGATACTATTTAATAGAGCATAGGGTTGCGGTTAGATATCTTAAGTTTAAACATGAAAGGAAATTTGGAAAAATAAATAAATAAATAAATAAATAAGGTATAACCCTGAAAAAAAAAAAGTAAGAAAAAAAAGGGGTAATATAGTTTAGTATAGAACTTAGAACTTCCAGGCCGGAAGGTTTTTCTTCTATCTTTTCTTCTTTTTGTTTTTTTGTTTGTACACTAGGTGGTGGGGGTGGGGGCCTTCGAGAGCAGTCTCTGGACCTTGTCCACATTTCTAGGGTAGGGGTTCTCCACGGGGGGCGGGTGGGGGCACGGGCGGGAGGTTGGGAGGTGTTGCAAGGTAAAAAATGTAATAAAAATTTCCTCATTCTCCTTTTTTTAACAGTACCAATCTCATCTTTTAGAGTAACTATGGAATTTTTAGGGAGCTTTGCTGGTTGTAGGGTTGGTCTTTGGTGCTCGTGCTGGTCCTTGTGGTTGTACTGGTTTGATCCACAATGAGTGTTTTCCAGATCTTGTCTTGAAATGTCAATGGTCTGCGTACAAGACCAAGGAGAGATAAGATTTTGCAATACCTTGGGGACCCCCCTGTGCAGGTATTTGTCCTCCAGGAAACTCATCTTCGTAATGAGGAGGTAACCGCCCTTTTAAAAAATAAAAAATGGGTAGGACCATATGCCTGCACTAGCCAGTCAGCTAACATTAGAGTGGTTTTAATTATTTTCAAGAAAACGGCCCGGACACGTATCTTGTTCCAGTTAGCTGACCCGGGTGATAGGTGGGTGATTGTGAAAGCTGTTGTTATGGGGTTCCAGCTCACCCTGGTTGGCTATTATGGGCCAAATCATGATGACCCTTCTTTTCTGAAGACTATCTTTCTCCACTTGGTCGATATACCTGAGCCAGTAGTACTAGCCGGCGATTTCAATATTGTTTTGAATCCCCTACTTGACAAGACAAAAATCAAAATCACGGGAATTTTTATTGGGAGCCATGAAGCAATTTGCCCTTTCAGATATATGGAGGGAAAAATCCGGTCAGCAGATAGGAGCCTCGTTTAGAAACTTTAAGTATCGGCATACATCTAGAATAGACTATGTATTGATTAGTCAGACACTAAGAGCAAGGGTAAAAGAGATCGCTTACTTGGCTTCACATCTGTCAGATCACTCCAGTATTTTGCTGGGGATAGAGCCGCCAAAACTTAGCCTCATCAGGTCATGGTCTTTCGATCGTACCCTTTCACTAGAGGAAGAGGAGACTTCCTTCTTATCTCAGGAAATAGTTTTTTGGGGGGGGTTAATGTGGATTTGGCTCCGATAGCAGTAGTTTGGGACTCTCTAAAAGCTTACCTGCGGGGTCAAATCACAAGTAGGTCAAGCTTTAGGAACAAAAAATATAAAGACGAGGTTTCATCGTTAGAAGCCAAGCTTAAGGTGGCGGAGGTCGATTTAATTGGGCAAGTCCCCCCCCCGACACCCAACAAGAGTGCCAGGCCAAGTATGATAACTTGAAAGGTTAGTTGGAGAGTGTCCTACATACCAGGCTTACTCGAAGATGGGAAGCTAGTAAGATTTCCTATTTCGAGTATGGAGAAGGGGCTTGGAAACTCCTCGCGTGGAAAGCCAAATCAGACCGGGTAAGGAACCACATTAAAGAAATCATTAGGGGAGACACCACTCTTTCCACAGATGAGGATATATGCGATGCATTTTAGACCTTTTTCCAAAACATCTATTGTGAGGACAAAAGGGTGGTGAACTCTAGTGTCCAGAGTTGGCTCGAGGATATCTCCCTTCCCTCCGTGAACCCTGAACAGCAGCAACAGTTAGACCGGGAAATTACCCAAGCGGAGGTCAGGGAAGCCATATCGTCCTGTAAGAATGGGAAAGCTGCAGGTCCCGACGGGCTCCCAGCGGAGATCTATCGAGCAGTGAGTGATAAGATTGTCCCGACCCTGACATTGCTTTTTAATCAGATTCTACAAGAGGCGTTAGCGCTCCCTGCTTCGTGGAACGACGCCACAATTAACTTGATTTTGAAACCCAGAAAAGTCCCTTCCTGCTGTGGGTCATATAGGCCAATTTCACTTTTGAATGCGGATTATAATATCTTTGCTTTAATTTTGGCAGCCAGGTTGGGACGTGTGGCGGGTGATATGCTCCATCTAGATCAGAAGGGCTTTGTCAGGGGACGGTAGTTATCAGATCTTACTTACGATCTCATAGGGGCCATTGATGTGGCATCTGCGTATTCTCTTCCTTTAACAGCAATGACCCTAGACGGTACTAAAGCGTTTGATAGGGTGAACTGGACATATTTGACCGAAGTCCTGGGGAAATTCAACTTAGGGCCAAGATTCATTCGATCGGTGCAGCTGATCTATCAGAACCCTACGGCCAGACTTTTTGTGAATGGGAACACCACTTAGCCCTTTAAAATTTAGAGGGGGACAAGGCAGGGTTGCCCACTCTCCCCTCTCCTTTTTGATTTATATATATCGAGCCCTTTGCTCAACGGCCCCGGGACCACCCTAATATTTAAATTTGGAGAGTGGGAGAGGAAGGTCGCCTTGTACGCTGACAATATTTTAATTATGTCAGCCAGTTTGTTAACAGCCATCCCTGCAGTGATAAGTCAGGCACAGGAGTTCGGTCTGGTCTCAGTATATGAGATCAATGCTGCTAAAACAGAAAATATGGCGTGGAATCTCAAGGGGGCACAGCACCAGCACCAGTATCAGATTAGCCCTAAAATGAGATACTTAGGGATTAATGTAGTTCAGGACATCACTAAGATTGCTGAGACCAACTTAGCTGGGTTGGCCAAGGAGTGTCAGAGGTTGCTGAAATCTTGGGCCCTGCTTCCATTATCCATCGCAGGCAGGGTCAACCTAGTTAAGATGTCAATACTCCCCAAGGTTTCCTTTCTTTTTAACTGTATCCCCTTACACTTTGAAAAATCTGCTATTGATAAGCTCAAGCGAGATATAAACTCATTTGTTTGGGCACACAAATCACCAAGAATAGCCTGGAAAACGTTGAGGCGGAGGAGAGAGAAGGTTGGCCTCGCCTTGCCAGATTTTCAGTTCTATGCTTGGGCTTTCCAACTCACCCATGCGCTTATGTTGTTAAAAATGCCGGTTAACACAGGTGCAGGGGCTATGTTCCTAGCTATGCTCAGAGGTGCCAGTTTAGCTGAGGAGGGTTTGTTGTTTAAATTCGGGGACCCGAAATTGTTCAAAAAGATTACGTTGAAGGTCCTACAAGGATTTGCTAAAACCTGGGCGAAACTTAGGGGAGCAACTACACTCAGCTACTTTTCCAGCCTGTCGCCTTTGTGGGATTCTCCTGGTACTCCGGAGGGTTTAAGGGATAGGCTGGGAACACCTTTGAGAGATGCTGTTCTAGCTGTTTGGGGGGATATGGCTCCCAACGGTACTCTCATTTTATGGGATCAACTTAAAGATAAAGTAGGTGAGGGTCTCTCCAGATTCAAATATCTCCAGTTGAAAAGCTGGGCCCAATCTAAGCTAGATCACAGTAGCTTTGTGGGGGAAGGCACTTTTTTAGAACATCAGTTGGTGTTTAAGCCATGTGGGAGAAGGGAGGTCTAATTTTGGTATTAAGCCATTGCAGACTCTGTAGATGGCGAATTTAAGCTTGCTCAGGAACTGTGGGGGGGTTCTTTACCTGCACAAAATTGGTATCATCTTTGGCAGAGTTTGTGTAAGCTCTTATACGAGACGGTAAAACCAGCATGGTTGAAGAGAAACCACCTGTTTACCATTCATAGGGCCTACTTCTCTCCACTCAAGCTTTCTAAAATCTCTTCTGGTCCTCCGGTCTCTTGTAAGAAATGTGGATTGGCCTCAGCTTCTGACATCCACATGTTTAAAGAATGCCCCGCTCTGGAGATTTTTTGGGACAACGTTTTTTTTTTTTTTACAAGGGTCTTGAGTTGTTCAATTCATATCGACTTGTCCCTGATCATTTTCGGACTTTCAGATGAAGTAACGGGCCCTTCTAGATCATTGCTTTTTTATCTTAACTTGTTGGCAAGGACAGAAATCTGCAAAAGGTGGTCCGATCCTTCCCCTCCCATCTTCAGAATCAAGAAATGCCTGTGATAATGCGAATGCAGAGGAGCAGATGGAAGGGCCATTGGGCCCAGGGGGAAGGAAAGCAGTCTCCCCAGCAAGTAGCAGTGTTTCTTCCAGAGGCCTGTCTCCAGAGGAGTTGGAGGACAGGGAAAGATGCAGAGTGCATGAAATGGAGCTGACCCAGCTCAAATTAAACAGGCAGTTGGAAATTGAATTGCAAATTAGGAAATTGGCCCTAGAAGAAAAGAAAATGGAAATGGAGCATGAGTTGAGAATGAGGGAGCTTGATTTAGAGCTTGAGAGGCTTGAGGCCATGAGTGTCTCAGCCCAGCAACAAGAAATGTGTGTAGCTCAGAGAGAGAGCTTTGCTGAGTTGGAGGTTGAATCCAGCTCAGATGGTGGCAGCAATATTGAGTTATCTAGTGCTGGGAGAGTAGTACACCTACCTAGAGATTTGGCGCCTGACTTGAAGGAGGGGGTTAACATACACCAGGAGGTACACGGATATGAGGTAGCTCCAGTAGTGCCCAGTGTCCCTGGGATGGATTGGGGAACTGGCACAGGGGATCATAGTCCTAGTGGCGGGAGGGACACTCTACTGACTCTAGATGAGAAGTGCAGGGAGAGGGGTTCCCCCATGGTTGGGTCCTGGTGTGTGTGTGAAGACCGCCCAGAAGAGTGTGGGTTGAATGACAGAGACAGTCAGATACTGTCTTGCCAATCTCAGGAGAGTGGTATGGAGTACGTGTGCGAGGCACTGAATGGTGAGGTGAAGGATAGTTTGGTTAACCCTTGTAGGGGGATGTGTGATCCAAATGTGGGAGAGCATATTGTATGTCCCTGTTTTCCAGAGCCATGCCAACACATGGTGGAGAGTGAGTTCTCTGACCGCAGGGAGCTCACATTGGAGGCAGACCTTTTGGGGAATGATCCCAAGAAGAGTGGTTCAGGTATCTTCCAACCCAGAGTGGGGGAAGAGGTTCAGTGTAGCCCAGCTTGGTCCCAGTATACTGGGATGGGTGTAAAGACTCATGTCCTGTCTCAGTGGAGAAGGAGTGAGTGTGGGGCTGCGTGTCCCAAGGTGCCCGAAACCCAGTCTCAGAGCCTGGATGGTTCCTTAAGGGAACACCGGGTGGGGAGCCTAGTCTGTCCTGAGGAGCTGCCCGTTGTGCAGGATCCCCTAGTGTCTGGTGAACTGGGAGTGTCTATAAGCAGGCCTCCATCCGTTCTGGTATCTGGCAGTGCCACTCCTAAGAGGAGGTGAGGGGGAAAGAGTCCCCAGTGGAAGAACCAGTGGGTCAGGGCCCAGCCAGAAGGGCTGCGTCACCAGTGAATGACCATGGTGACACCACTTCTGTCCTGTGGGATCTTCGCACACTGTCAGATGGACAGGGGTCGGGTGATCTGTGCCAGGCAGACTATCACACAACACATGAATTATGTGCTATCCTCCGGAGGGGCATGCGTGCTCCCAAGGAAGTCCTGGTGCGCCGGGCAAGTGTTCAACCACCGGGCACAGACCCTAGGTTGAAGAGCCAGGTTCAGGTGTTGTCTGACCTGGAGGGAGGGACTACTGCAAACAGCGTCCTGACCGGTTGGTCTTATAGGTGTACCACTCCAGGAGGGAGGGTACAGCACTCTGGAAGGGGGTGCAGAGGGAGGGAGTCCTTGCCTCTGACCCCGGTTCAACTGGAGGGTTTAGACCCTAGATTGGAGGACCAGGTTCAGGGTGTCCTCCTGACCTGGATGCCCAGTTGCAGGATAGAACCCCTGAACTGGTGGGCGAATTGTGCAGGATACCTGCTACAGGCACCCTGACAATTCTGGAAGGGGGTACAGCTCCAGGTGGGAGGGTACAGAGCCCCAAGGAGGAGGACTGGGTGTGGGAAAGCCCACCCCAGTCTCCTGTCCAGCCGCTGGGTACAGGCCTGGGGCTGGTGGGTCAGTGCCAGGATGTCATACCTGACCTGACAGGAGGAAGAATGGACAAAGGGTGCCATGCACCTGGGGATACTGCCTCCACTCTCTGATGCCACAGAGGTTTGAGAGCCCTGAGAGGCATAAGACCTGGGTCTCATCCCTAACCACTGTCAGTGGCCACTGTGGCTTGCTGTCTGTCTGTTGGGACCCACCTGTGAGCAAATTACGGTTAGGTGCTGAACAGGTGGTGCCCACATGTGAGGAGAAGGGTTCCACATGGGTTAGCTTGGTGGGCCCTGTGAGTATGGACAGAGGAATTGAAATGGGTTCAGATTGGCGTAGAACTGGAATATGCCCCTGCAGTTGCGGGCCAGGTCCAGGTTCTATCGCCCAAAGCAGGGACTCTGGGCACTTTACCACTGCTGATCAATGCTAAAGTGCATATGCTCTCTATTGTAAATTGATGTATGGATTAGTGCTTCCATGATTGGCTGATTTGGTTTACCTGTCAGACCCTAGTACAGTGCACCAGGAGTGCCCAGGGCTTGTAAATCCAAATGCTGCTGGTGGGCTTACAGCACTGGTTGTGCCACTCACAGAAGCAGCCTGTAAAAGTGTGTCTAAGGTCTGCCATTGCAGAGCCTGCGTGCAGTCTGGTACAGTCATGCTGACTGGGTAAGTGCACACACTTGCCCGTCCCTAAACCTTCCCTTTTCTTCATATCAGACACCCCTTTGGTAGGCCCAAGGGCAGTGGACATTGTAAGGATAAGGTAGGACATGCCCTGGTGTGTGTGGCATGTTCTAATAGTGAATTACAGCCAATTTCGTTTTTTCACTATTGCAAGGCTACCTGTTCTCCATAGGCCAGAATGGGCAGTTTGATTATTACATCTTATAATCCTAACTGACTCAGGGAACATGGTAGAAATTCGAATTTAGTATGCCTGAACTCAGAATGATAAAATACATCTTTTATTGAAGTTGGTTTTAACATTCTGTGTTTGAAAATGCCACTTTTAGAAAGTAGGCATTTCCTTGTCTAACCATTCAAACCTGCCTCTGCTAGGCTGTGCATTCCTTGACTGGAGTTTGAGTGACAGGGCTGGGGAATTCCAGGAGACAGGGTGAGGTAGCCCAGTGGTGAATAGAGAGATCTGCATCTAGATGGGAGGGAGGAATTGCACCTGGGACCTGAATAGGACTGTGCCTTTCTGCCAACCTTATCCTTAGCCAGGATCCCTTTGGTGCATGTACTCATCGAGGGCAAGCTTGAAAACTTTGCTCTTCAATAATTTTCAGCCTGATGTTGTTCAAGTGACTAAGCACAAGGCCAGATTTCTATAGCTCTCACACAAGGCAAAGCGAAGCATGCAGTAATGGTGATCAGTTTTTGAGTACAAAAGGATTTTGTTCAGAAAGTCTACGCCTGTGCTAAATAGCATTGTGTTGCCTAGCATGAACCCAGTTAGAATGGATGAAGTGAGAGAATTATGAGTCGAGAACTGCAGAAACCCCTTTGAAGTCCACACAAACCCATGCTTACGAAGGTCATGTGCGAGTGCGTGGGCCCAAACCTTCAGTTACTCCCAGAGAGACGATCTTTAGGTTGCATGAGAGGCAGAGGGAGAAAACTATCACGAGTTAACATGTCATTACAGTACAACCAATAACTTTATCTGAGTTTATTGAGTTTTAATTTTAAATGTAGACATAAGGCCCAAGCATTCTAATTTGGTATTTTGTTAATTCTTCCTTTGTTAGGGCGCCAGATGCTTCTGTTCCTGAAGTATAGGGTGGGGGTTGGATTAGGGTTTTGGGACCGTTGTCCCGAGTTCTATTTTTTGTTGTTTTGCCGCACTAGCACTCACATGATGTCCTGTTCCACTCCCCGTGGGACACTATGATTCCTCTCTGGACACCCAGCTATGCCTCCTGGCGACCCTGCTCCTGGCTGGGCTTACCTTTGAGACTTTACCCCACCACTGAGACCGTTTGCCACTATGCCTGACCCACCGCACCTAGGCGCTTCCCTGCGCGTTTTGTCCTGAATGTCAATGGTCTCCTGGACTGCTTGAAGCACATGGCTGTACTGCGATGTGCACAACGCCTTGGGATGGAGGTCCTACTGTTACAGGAGACACACTTAATGGGTAACCAATGCCCCTTTTTAGCGCAACACGGGTACGACAGGGTTTAGCATTCGGGCTTCACCCGGGGTTCCCATGGGGTGGCGATCCTGGTGAAACGTTCCCTTCCTTTTGTGGTGGTGCGAGTCATTCACGACATCCAGGGCACCTTTGTGGCCCTATCTGGCACTCTGAATGGTGACTTCCACAACTTGGTATCACTCTATTATCCCCCATCGATGTTGACAGCGACCCCAGCCACCTCCGCCTCACTCCTGGCCTCTTGGCCCCTGGGCTCTACCTTCCTCGGGGGCAACTGCAATGCGGTCTCCTACCCTGACTTGGACACAACAGGGCCCTCATCCCATAGTAGACTTGCGCATGCGAGACAACTGATGAATTGGTCTGAATCACTAGGTCTTCGTGACGCATGGTGCACCTGGCATCCACGCTCCAAGCAATTCACACATACCTCAGCCCATCACACACAGGAGCGTATTGATGCGATTTACGTTCCCTAGACTGATTGTCTCCTGATCCAAGATGTTTCCATCCTCCCTCGAGGTATATCCGATCACTCCCCGGTAATACTTAATACGGGCTCCCCTCCCGCCTCAATGCGTCAGACGTGGAGGTTAAACGCATGGTTCCTTCAGGACAGAGAATTCCGGAAGGTGATGGGACAGGAACTGAAACATTATTTTCAGACTAATGAGGGATCAGTATCTTCACCAGGCACCCTGTGGGAGGCTAGCAAGGCTACGATTAGGGGAGTCGCCAAGGGCCAGCTCAAGCTCACACAGCAGGTGCAATTGGAACAAATTACCTCGCGAAAGGCAAAGGCTCTCCGCCTTGATCAATCCACCGCTCAGAATCCAGATGCCTCCGGAGTGAGGCTTCTTGCTCATATCCGTGCTGAGATTTGACAGCTTTCTCTAGACGCGGCGAAGCTCCTCTGGCACTCATCTGTTGCCAGGGTGTACGGCTGGGGTGACAAAAACAGCTCACTTCTCCACAGATTAGCCACCTACCCTAGGGCGAACCGCATAATCCCCGAAATCATAACTCAGGAAGGATCGGTGAGCCGCTCCCCGACGGAGATGGCCCGCGCCTTTGCCTCATACTATTGCCAACTATATACAGCTGAAACTCCAACCCTCTCTCTCTCTCTGGCTTGTTGGGAGCTGGGAACGGCTGCCTACCTCACTTGGATTCCATTGTTCAGGAGGACCTGGACTGCCCCATCACCCAAGAAGAAATTGGGGAGGCGATCACCCTTACATCCTCCGGCAAGATGCCGGGCCCGGATGGCCTTCCCCAGGAGTACTACGCTCTATATCATGAAATCCTCGTTCCATACCGTGCTAGTCTATTCCGGGAGGTGGCTGAAAAGGGTTCCTTCCCTCCTGAGACGGACATGGCCACCATAGTGGTCCTTCCCAAATCCAAGCCACTTGCACCCCGGTGCACGGACTACCGTCCCATCTCCCTTATCAACATGGAACTGAAGTTCTTTGCCACGGTCCTCGCACAGCGACTCAAACCCCACTTGTGCACGCTGGTCCACTCAGACCAATGTCGGGTTCATGCCCTTGCATGGTACCCAACACTGTCTCTGGCGGCTGCATGTGGCCGTGGCTCACTGTCACTTGATCACCCCCTACTTAGCACTCCTCCTTGTAGTCTTTGAGAAAGCCTTTGACTCGGTGGACTGGGGTTTTTTGGAGGATGTCCTTGCCGAGATGGGCTTCGGGTCCCGCTTTCGGGGTCTAGCCCGCGTGCTGTATGTCTGTCTGAGGGCGCGTGTCCTGGTGAATGGCGCCCTATTGGAACCCTTCTTGGTCTGCAGGGGAACGAGGCAGGGATGTCCTCTTTCCCCCCTGCTCTTTGCTCTGGTGATGGAGCCCTTGGCGGCCCTGATACGCTCGAGCAGACAGGTGCAGGGTTGGGATTGGCCCAATACAGAGCCAGACAAAATCGCCCTTTATGCGGATGACGTCCTCATTTATTTAGTGGACCCCACGCGGTCAGGCCCTCACTCCCTCCATATCCTCCATTCCTTTGAGCAGGCCTCTGGCCACTGGCTCAACCCCGACAAGTCGGTCCTGGTCCCTCTCCACATGTCTAGAGAATGTTTGGATTGGCAGTCCAACATACCGCTCCACCGCCAATCATTCAAATATCTGGGGATATGGGTGACTCTACTACCTGAACTCAGCTGGGCCCTCAATGCTACTCCCCTAGTGAAGAAGGCCAGTGCAGACCTCCAGAAGTGGCAAGCACTGCCCATGAATCCCATGAGAGTCGCACTCTTTAAAATGATAATTCTCCCCAGGTTCCTTTACATGCTTCAAAACACCCCCCTCAACTTCCCGAGGGCCTGGTTCCGAGACCTTGATAGCATGGCCTCTAAGTTCCTCTGGGGGTAAGGGAGGGCCCGCCTGGCTCTGAGTGTCTGCAGGATCCCTTCCTTCGATTAGGGCCTGGGGATGACCCACTTATATCTATGCTATTTGGCCACGCGTCTGCTATCTCTGCACGACTGGTTTAATGGGGGCTGGTCTGATCCGGCATACAGGCATGAGCTGGGATTGACCAGAGTTCAGTCGATGCTGTATGGGGAACCTATTCCGCCCCGATTGCCAGAAGTGACGCTTTCTGTGCTGATGGCCTGGCGAGCCGCATTGCGCCACACTATGTGGACACACACACTGACCCAGTGCATGCCCCTGTGGCAGGGTACCCGGCTCAGGGAGGTCAATGGGCTGCAGAGTTTCCTGTCCTGGGACCTTCTAGGAATTTCGCAATCGGGTGATGTGTGGGTGGGTGATCACATGCGCTCCTTCCAAGACCTTCAAACTAGACACTCCCTGCACCAGTCACATTTTTACAGGTACCTACAGCTGTGTCATGCTCTTCAAGCACACCTCACAACAGGTACACAGCTTCCTGACCATAGCCCGCCTGAGGTGCAGATTATGCTGGGGGACCTGGGAAAGGGGGGCATCTCTCGCATCTACAGGACACTGATCAACAACACCCCAACATCTTTAGATCAGCTACATGTTCAATGGTAGGGCTGGGTGGGCACCCAGGAGGAGGAAGACTGGCGTGACGTCCTTATGGCCCCAAACTGCGCATGATACAGCTATATTATTTACATCCTGCCTACCTGACCCCCGCGCGCCTTCATCGAGCAGGACTTTGCCCGACCCCCGCCTGTACGAGGTGCGGCCACGAACCATCTGACTTCTTCCATATTGTATGGGCCTGTCCACGCTTGGCGTGGTTCTGGGGGGACATTGAGGAGGAACTCACCAAAATACTGGGGTGGGAAATCCCACATGATCCACAACACACGATTCTAGGCATCACAGACGGATTGGATGGGTCTAGAAATGAGAAATTATTTTATCATGGTGTCGTGATGATTGGCTGGTGCTTTTGATCAAATCAATAAAAATGTGTTTATAAAAAAAAATGTAGAAATAAGTCAATATAAATCAGTCTCAGCATAATCGTATCGAAATACAGAAATGTCAAAATAAGTCCAAATCTCCTGGAGAGATGTACCCTATGTAGTACAAAGCAAATAACAAACTCTAAAGTGATGATGCAAACAATTCGGAAAAAATAATTGTCCATTAAATGTCATCAGATGATTTTCTTTAAGAAACATGAGCAACCTGTCTTTCCCTAGACTATTCTAAAGTGGCACCCCTAAGCTAAGGAACATTTGGTGGGGGTGATGGAGCAAGGACTCGTAGAAAAGAGACTTGCTTTGAAGCAATCCGCTCCTTTAACTCACTAACAAGTTATTACATTTGTTTTGTGTTAAACTAATGCGCACCATAGGAATACGCGGGTTAGTGAAGCTTGCTTATGTGTTTACTAAGGTGGATAACACGGCTTTAAATGGTAGTGGCTCGATTCACAGAATTACTTAAGACAAAATCCTAAACTTAGTACCATTTTGGTATTCACAGAATGCACTTACTACGTTTGCGATTCACAGAATAAACTTACTACTTTTGGTATTCACAGAATGGATTTACGACTACTAACTTTACGTCCGCACTCGGGCCGGAATTTCCGGCCCAGAGGCGGAGCTTCCGTCCCGGAGGCGGGGCTTCCGGCCCGGAGGCAGGGCTTCCGACCCGGAGGCGGGGCTTCCGGGCTGGAGGCGGAGCTTCCGGCCCAGAGGTGGGGATTCCGGCCAGTGGCGGAGATTTAGCCATGGCCAAAATCTCCGCCTCTGGGCCGGAAGCTCTGCCTCAGGCCTGGATGCCCCGGTGAAAAGTTCAACAAATGTGGACTTTAATACAGATTGTTATAAAATTGTTTCAAATAAAATGTGAATATGTGCGTGAACTAAAACTTATGAATAAAAATAAGGGGACGGGTTTGCGAACAATAGTGGTACTGATTTTAATGACATGTAAGCATGGTGTGATGATCTTCCCCCCTTGCCTGACCAATTAGAATTCGTATTTTTACGATATTGAAACTTTAGTGGGTGGAACATGAAGAACGAAAAGTATAATTAAGATAGCTTTAGTTAGTTAGTTAGCAGAGCTTGGGATGCTGTCTGTGTTGATGGAGATGCTGTTGCTGGGAGAGATGCTGATGAAGAGATGAATGCAGAACTTGAAGCAGAACTTTCTATCCTAATTTAATTGGGTTAGAGCAGAATATCGTAGAAGAATCTCGAGTAGGAAAAGAGTGTCAGAGAAGGGTACGGCGAAATCATCGGTATTTTAGAGAGGTCTACTATCCAGTCCTGAATCCTGTCCTGAAGTCTTCGTCGCCTGACCTATCCCGGGGGACCCTTCCCAGCTCCTTGGCCAGGGGGTTGGTCTTCACACCATTCTTGGTAATTATAATTTTCCTGTTATTTGTGAATGGTCTTTTCTCTCTGTCCTCTCCCTTTCTGAGCATTGATTATTGTGTGAGTCCAAGGTAAATGTTTCTCTGAATTTGTTAAATTGAATTTTCTCTCCTACGAATGATGGTGACTGTACTGTGTTTTTGAAGGGATTCACATGAATTTAATTTAGATGAAGATTTAAAACTTTCCTGAGTCTGTGATTATTTACCTCAAGGTATAGAAAAGTTTGAATTAAGTTAATTATCACCATCAATTAGTTCAACTAATGATCCATCGACCAGAGGAAAGAACTTTTTGATCAGTGAAAGGTTAGTTAGGAGAATTGAACAATTTATCCTGGATATTGTGATCACATATATATAAACTTTGACTCCAGCGGTTTACTCAAATTGTGTGTGTGTTTATGGGCCCTGGTGAGTATATGGTAGTAGAATATCTGTTGTTGGTACGCCGCTGGATCAGTTTTCTGGTAGCAGAGTTAGGGTTATTATTGACTAGTTTGGTGATAAATATTGATTCTCGATTTATGTTTAACAAAAGAGTTAGTGTCTTGTTTTATGTCGTCCAGAATCCCGGGATAATTGAATAGCAGGTGGTGACAGAAGCCACACTGCAGTGAGGTTACTCGTCTGTTGGAATAATACTGAGAAGCTACGTAGGGCTGGCAATATAGCTAGGGACTATTTCGTATAAAAGTTGAGGGTGAGTAATAGCAGAAGGTTCGCTGGTGAAACTTTGGTCTTATTTCCTAGTAAGGGTAACACTGAAGGAGTAACAGTTTCTCTTGAGCTTGAATGAAGGGTAAACAGGGGTTTTACTCGCAGTAGAAGAGGAGTAATTCTGAAAAGCCAGAATAAATTGATAAACTATCCTTTGTTTAGTGGAACAGACAGAGTAGCAAATGTTTTTATGTTGTTATTAACAAAGAATTTAATGAAAAGTATTAAGAAATACTTTTTCGTATTTCCTTGTGAAGGGAGGGTCAGTTGCCGGAGTTGTACTGACGTCACAAAAAGCTGCGCTGGGATTGGTTGAAACAGCGGGCATGAGACAGGAGCAGATTGTAAAGGAGGGCCAGTAGTGAGGAGCGATACTGACATCACAAAAGGCCATGCTAGTATTGGTTAAACAAACAGCGCAAGCTTGAGCTTTGATTGGTTATTAGATAGAAGCTTTATTTGCATTGGTTAAGAAGAAATTTTATGTTGGATTCTGATTTGACTGTTGGTGTGAGTCGCACAGATAGCAGAGTTCAAGGGTTTGCGGAAAACACTTTTATATCTCGTTCATCTAGAATGTATGGAGAAAAGAGAAAAATGTTGTTAATAAAGAAAATTAAGAATTTATTTAAGAAAGATAAGCCTGTGTTGACTAGAGAGGGAATTCCTATTCCGCCAACAAAAACACCTTGTTCCTTTATGATGAGAGAAAGAGGATATCATACTTGTATATGGTTGGAGAATTGGATGGAATATACAAAAGGTGATGGAGTTCTAGCTTTTCCAAAACATGGTACGTTTAATGGGAGAATTCTTTAGTATTTGAGAATGAGAATGAATGATTTGGGAGACTGAGTCATTTGAAGGAGAGAAATATAGAGGCAGCATGAGATATAGAGGATTTTTTCCCCAGACATTTGCATATGTCACGCAAAGGTCAGATAAAGCAATGGAGAAGAGCTATGGTATCAGAGGGTTTATATCCAGTGTTACTGGCTGAAGAACAGTTGGGAAGCAAGTTTAGGGAAAAAACAAAACACATGAATGTGACAGGATATGCTGAATCAGATGACGAATTGCTAGAGGAAATTCTAACAAAAAATCTTCCACCGTATCAAGAAGTACCCAGTAGAGTCACCCCAAGTGCACCAGTAATGGGAACACCTTTAGTTCCTGAAATTTTACATGATACATCAGTTAATAGGGTGCTTCAAGATAATGAGAGAGAAGCCTTAAGTAAAACTAGGGAGGAAGTAGTACAGAAAATAAGTCAATTGAATTTATATATCAAAGCTTTGACAGTACCAGTGACTATAGGTCCTGTTATCCCATTATATGGAGATTAAATGAGTTGCCCAAAACCCCAAGATGTAAAAATTCCTTTGAATAAACCCAGAAAAGAGATAGTAATATCTGATGATCAGACTAGTGAGTGCGATTCAGTCATTTCATTAATGGACCTTTCAATAAGAGAACCTTTAATTGAAACTCTGAAAAGAGTCATGCCCGGAAGTTCGAAAGGGTCTATGGTACCTTTAGGAACTAGAGGCTCGACAGCGATCACTCCAGAAGATTTAGAAAGATGGGCACAGGGAATAGAAAAACGAAGCTCAAAACCAAAGATCTTAGATATTTACAGATTGAAAGTGGATTTGGAAGAGATGATAGCTGGAAATGTGGGACTAGAAAGGTTGAACCATTACAATGAAGAGGAATTGCTGTTTATATGTAGGAGCATAACCAGAAATGCAAAATTGTTTCATGAAAGATTGACAGAGGTGCCTTCAGAGATTGGAGTAGATATAAGGAGATCAAAATTATTACCGAAACCATATCGAGTGGAGTTTACTGACAAGGATTTGGAGAATATGAATGTGTCTGGTAAGAAACTACAGGTAAAAGAGTTAATTAATATTTTGCAGAAGTGGGGAGACATTGACAAGTGGAGGACTAGGTGGACAAGGAAGAAGGAGGAAGCACAAGCAAAGGAAGCATCATCTGAATTCTTACTAAAAGAATCAGAAAAGGTAGAGAGATTGTGTCCTATGAGAGAGGTCTCTGGTGGTGGATATACTCATGTTCCGTGGAGTAAACAGGATATTTTGTCATTTACAAACGACTTCCCTAGGTTGAGAGAGAAACTAGTAGAATGGTACAAACAAGTTGAAAGATTTGTGAAAGTTTCAAAAGTTCTGGTGAAGGATCTAGATGTTTGTTTGATATTGTGGTACCTGCTTACTTATAGACAGAGTGTAAGATCACAGGTGACTAGCCAAGTGAGGAGTATGCTAGAGACCCTAAAACAGGAGCACCCTCAGAAGAGGTGATGAAGAAATATCACCAGGTAATTACTTTTCTGAAAGGGAAAATTCCTCCTAAAGAAAGTGATTGGGTAAAAACAGATAGAACAACTCAAGAGCCAAATGAATCTGTACATGCATATTATGAGCGGTTACTGCAAGTGTTTAAGCAGTATAGTGGTTTTGGGAACATTGGTGATAAGGATATGGGACATTTTGTCTATCGGTTTGTGTATGGTTTGAAACCAGAGATTAGTCAGATGATTCAGCAGCACATGTTGTGCTGGCAGAGCAAGTCGATTGACGAGATTTTGAAATATGCCAAGTATTGCGGAGGAATGTATGACGTTACAATGCATACATTTACAAGGCATGCCTTTACAATGCAGTTTTTACATCGCAACATCCTTTACAGCGCATTATTTCACATCGCATGCCAACACATCGCATTTTCAGAAACTACCTTTACAGAGCATTCAATTACATCGCATTATACCTTTACAACGCATACCATTACAATGCATGCCATTACATCGCATTTAAGGTAAGTGTTGGATAGTATAGGGGTAATAATGACTATTCTAACTGCAGTGAGTGCAACAGTACGGTAAGTGTTGGATAGTGTAAGGGTAAAAATTACTATTCTAACTCCAGTGAGTGCAACAGTAGGGTAAGTGTTGGATAGTGTAGGGGTAAAAATTACTATTCTAACTCCAGTGAGTTCAACAGCAGGGTAAGTGTTGGATAGTGTAAGGGTACTATGCTTTGTAATGGTATGCATTGTAATGACTTGCAATGTAATTCCTGTGTTGTAGTGACATGCGTTGTAATGACATGCCTTGTAGTGACATGCAATGTAATGGAGGCATTGTAATGACATGCGATGTACAGGTTGTGGCGATGTAATGACTGCTATGTAAAGGTCGTGCGATGTAATGTCTGCGTTGTAAAGGTTGTTTCCCATTGCGGAGACGACATTGAGGCAAGGCGTAGAAAGCTAAAAGAGAAAATGATGTGGGCACAAGTGAAATTGGCAGACCAGCAGGAAAATAAATTGAACACCCAGACTGATAGTCAGGTGAATAGTCAGGTGAAAGAGCAGAATCAGAATGATCAAATGGCGAATGGTGGTAATGTAAGAGGATGACTGAATAGAGAGGAAGAGTAGAAGAAGTTTCCTTGTCATGCGTGCGGAAAGCTTGGACATTGGAAAAACGAGTGTAAGAATCTTCAGAATAATAATGGGCCAAACCAAAATCTAAATCCACAGATGCAGAATGAGGTGATTATGAATCAGCCGCAGCAGGTAGTTACACCACAGTATCAGGTGCCATCAGCTCCTATGCCAAACTATGTGAACCCTCAAAAAT
Source organism: Triturus cristatus (assembly GCF_964204655.1). Classification (NCBI taxonomy): domain Eukaryota; kingdom Metazoa; phylum Chordata; class Amphibia; order Caudata; family Salamandridae; genus Triturus; species Triturus cristatus. Next base: position 135,778,915 of record NC_140591.1, on the reverse strand, counting down.
ACAGTGCAAACACCGAATTTCACGGAGAAAGTGGTGAGAAAAGTTATGTGGTTTCACAATATTTTTTACAGAACAATAATGACAAATTGGACTTTGTGCAATGATGGTGCAGGGGGGAGGAATGTGTGCTTGGCTCATCCTTGCCGGTAGATCAGTCAGGTCCATTTATTGATGGGAAAGTGGAAGGTAGTGATATCACTTTTCTATTGGATACTGGTGCTACCCGGTCTACTGTGAGAACAGCAGACAACCCAAACTTACTCCTCTCGGGAGAATCTATCCAAGTTGTAGAAGTGTTGAATCTACAGATTAGAACCCCAATCACAAAACCAATGGAAGTACATATTGGAAATTTTAAAGACATGCATCGGTTTGTAGCTTGTGATTCCAGTCCAGTAAATCTGTTAGGGAGAGATCTATTGTGCAAAATGAATTGCATGATCTACTGTGCACCGGATGGTGTTGACTTCCAAGTCCTTGATGAAGACGTTATATACAAAAAGCAAGGTACTGAAGTAGATGAGATGTTTTCACTGATAACTGAAAGTGAATTGCTAGTAGAGTTGAGAACAACAGTAAAGGAAGGCCGAAGGAGGACACAAGGTGTCTCCAGAGAAATTGCAGTTCTGTCAGCAAGAAGTTAAATATTTAGGCCACAGAATAGAAAGAGGAGTTAGAAAAGTGACCGCAGAAAGAATAAAAATAATCAAGCAAATGCAACTACCTCAGACACAAAGGGAGATGAGAATGTTTCTCGGAGTAGTTGGGTACTGTAGGCAGTGGATTATTGGGTTTTCCCTGCTGGCAAAACCATTGATTCAGTTGACTCGGAAAAGAGCAAAGGATCCGATTGTCTGGAATGATGAGAGCGTAGAAGCGTTTGTGAAATTGCGAAATTGTCTGTGTGAGGCCCCAACCGTAGGTATGCCTGATTATACAAAATATTTTGCACTGTTCTCTTGTGAGAGAGAAGTTGTGCACTTTCAGTTTTGACTCAAAGGCATGGATTAAGCCAACGCCCAGTAGCATATTTTTCTGCTACTTTGGATCCTGTGGCTTCAGCATTACCTGGCTGCTTAAAAGCAGTAGCTGCTACTTGTATGAGTCTGGAGCAAAGTGAGTTGATTGTGATGGGACATCCAGTTAAAGTTTATGTCCCACATTCAGTTGAGATTCTTTTGACAAGAACTCAAACACAGCACCTTACCCCTAGTCGGATGACTAAGTATGAAAGAGTGATTCTGGGAACGGAAAATGTGACAGTAATAAGATCCTGCCACACTATTACCAGACCCATGTTGTGAAGAAGTGAAAGGTGAAGTGGCTCATGATTGTGTGGATGTGACTGAGATGTTTACCAAGCCCGACTGGATATAAAAGAAGTGCCTTTGGAAGAGCCAGATCATGAACTATTTGTAGATGGGTCATGCATGAGAACTGAAGGAGGAGGACTCAGTGCAGCTTACGCTGTATGTAAAATATCCGAGGTCATTGAAGCATCCTGTTTACCGGGAGTCAAGTCTCCACAAGTAGCCAAATTGGTGGCCTTGACAAAGGCATGCAAAATTGGGAAAAATTGAAGAATAACTATATTTATGGATAGTCAATATGGTTACGGGGTTGTGCACCACTTCGGCCAGCTCTAGATGCAGAAGGGATTTCTGACTTCTTCAGGATCTCCTATTCAAAATGGTAAAAATGTAATAGAATTGGTGGAAGCAATACAATTGCCAAAAGAAGTAGTAGTGGTCAAATGTGCTGCTCACCAGTCAGGAAATGACTATGTGGCGGCAGGTAACAGATATGTCGACCAAATTGCTCAATATTGTGCAAGAAATAACATAGCACTTAAGAGAAAAATTTAAACAAGTGAAATCAGCTGCCATCTTATGTTTTTCTCAGCTCTAGAAACATGGTATGAGGTTAGACAGATGCAGGATGAAGTTGAGGCAAGAGAAAAGAAAATATGGATAAAGTCAGGCTGTGAAAGAAGGACAGAAGATGATGTATGGGTATACACCGATGGCAGACCAGTCATGCCAGACTGCCTACTCTCTCAAATGGCAAGAATGTATCATGGGGACACACATGTTGGTAGGGATGCCATGATTAGACTATTCAGATCAAATTGGTACAATCCAAGGTTTAGGGTTGTCGCAGAAAGTCTTTGCCAAAGATGCTTGACCTGTCAGCAGTTAAATCCAGGCAGAAAGACAGTGGTCAGTTGGGGAAAAATCGGAAAGGCAGAGGGACCATTTATGAGACTGCAGCTTGACTTCATAGAGTTGCCTCCAAGCAACGGAATGAAGTACGTACTTGTCATAGTGTGTTTGTTTTCAAGATAGGTGGAGGCATATCCCACTAGGAGAAATGACAGTCTAACAGTTGCTAAATTACTGTTGAGGGAGTTGATACCTCGCTTCGGTTCCCCATCACTTTGGAATCAGATAGAGGACCTCATTTTAATAATGAAATAATTTGATTAATATGTGAAGCATTCAACATTGAACAAAAACTGCATTGTGCATACCGTCCAGAGGCATCTGGAGTAGTTGAGCAACTAAATGGCAGAATCAAGTCAAGGTTAGAAAAAGTGTGTGCATCCACATCACTGAAATGGCCAGATGAATTGCATCTTGTATTGATGGGACTCCGAAGTATTCCTGACAGAAAAACAGGATTGAGTCCACATGAAATGCTTATGGGAAGGGCAATGAGACAAGCATTTATTCCTGCACATAAATTGATGAGTATAACTGATGATCTGGTATTGGACTATTGCAAAGGATTGGCTGACTTAGTGCGTTCTGTCTCTCATCAGGTTGGAGAAGACACAGTTGCCAGGCAGCCAACACAGGCGCACAATTTGAATCCTGAGGACTGGATGGTAGTGAAGAAACACGCCAGAAAGTTGTGCCTAGCACCCAGGTGGGATAAACCACGTCAAGTCATACTGGTCACTACTACAGCAGGTTTACCCAATTGGATTCATGCAAGTCATACCAAAAGAGTTCCAGGCCCCACTGAAGAAAAACAGCAACTGATTGAACCAGTTGAGAAAGCTGAAGGTTGTGATGTCGGAGAATCTAGGGTGATAGATTCTGAAATAATAGACGAGGAACAACCGAGCACAAGTCAAGGGGAATGGATACCAGTGATTGACATACCTGAAGTTGTTATTCAAACAGGAAGAAGAACCAGATTAGAGAGACAGGAAAATAGTGAGGATCAGATAGATGTAGAAGAACACGCTCAGGTGGAAGTGAACAAAGCTACTCGGAAAACTGACCAGACAGGGAAAGAAGAATATACTCAGGCAAAAGTGAACAGAACTATTCAAAAGCCTGAGCAGGGAAATACAGGAAAAGAAGAACACGTTCAGGCAGCAGAAGAACAAATTGTAATAAGACCTGAACAGGCTCAGTTAGGAGAAGAAGAACAAGTTTGGGGAGAAGAAGATCAATTAGAAATAAGACCTGAACAGGATCAGATGGAGGAAGAAGAACAGGTTCAGGTGGATGAAATACCAACAATAAGACCTGAACAGGAACAGGTAGAGAGAGATTCAGAAGAAGAACAGATTGTGCATAGACATACTGAAAATAAAAGAACTTTGGGAAAAGATGAAGAGGGTGAAAGTGCAGTTCAAGTTAAAAGGGTCAGAAAAGGTGATAACTGGTCAGGTGGAGTGAAAAGATTTAAATACTATCTGAGAAAAACAAAAGAAAGACCAGAGCAAGTGAATGAGGTTACTAGTCAAACTCAGTCTAAACAGTCAATTGAGAGGAACACACGAAGAACCCCAAGACTGAGAATTTTGAATAATAAATACAAGGCCCCTGAGTGGACCTATGTAATATTAGAAGAATTTGAGAATCTAGATGTAAGTCAAGAATCAGAAGAAGTAGATGCTGCACAGATTGATTAAAGGAAATTGAGCCCGCCTTAAAGGTAAGAGTTTGAATTTCCAAGTGAAGAAGGAAAGGTAAGAAATTATCTTCTCAAATTGAAATTGTGAAAAATGAAGTAACTGAGCAACCAAAACAAAGTCTAAAATGAAGATGTTGTAGAGCCTGAATATTTAGTATTCTATTAGTGATCTCATTATGGTTATTTCTAACAGTGGTGGTACCCTTATTAATGATAACCAATAAAAAAAATGATACAGTTACTAATGGGAAAGCAGATACAATTAAAAGAGAAAGAGTAGAATTAGAAGCAGCAGATGAGACAGATTTTCATCAAACAGTATTAGATAATGATACGTTTTTAAATGTTTTTACAAAGTTGGTATTTCAATATGTAGATACAATGGAGATTAGTGATTGTTATGTCTGTATGAAATTACCAGCGTCAGTATCAGAGGGAGTTACATATCATTATTTACCTTTAACATATGGCAGTGGTTCCCAAACTTTTGACTCCTGAGGACCCCCACTGACTCACCACTGGAAGCCGGGGACCCCCAGCAATTTGTATGATTTAAATTTCAAACATTAAAAGAGTAATTCGAAAAAAATAAACACACGTGCACGCAAAAACAAATACTCTAATTACTAAGGATTTTAGTATTTTATATTAAAAGAGTTTGCAAAAAACTGGAAATTGTAACGGGAAGGTTGTTACTGCATCTCCGTGATTAACTTTTAAATAGTTAGTTTTATTTCACCGTACAAGGCTCCTGCCAGAGTGGAAACCCAAAGCAGCCCTGGCAAGTGTTTTCAGACCAGTCCCCATACAGTGCACACTAAGTGCAGTGAGTGGCCTCTCCCCCCAAGAAAAGTTAGGAATCAATGGTGCATTCTACAACACATTTATCATTATATATTGAATTGTATTAGCTTTTAAAGAATAGTAAATGATCACCTTAATATGCACCAGGATACAACAATCTTTGATGGGGTTCTTCAATGATTCCCTTATTATCACCCTTCAACAGTGCCTCTCATTTCTCCATAGCACATCTGTCACATTTATTTCATGTGTTTTATACTAAGCATTTCTCATACCATTGTAGGATGTCAGAGCACTTCACATCACACACATGTTGAGACAATGAATCCTATGTGTAAATCAGTGTAGAGAAAATGTTACATAAGGCAAAGGGGACTACAAGGTGTAGGATTCACATGTCATTCATACTGGTAGGCATTTTTAAAGAGTGCTTGTCTGGAAAAGCATAAACCCAGGATTCGGAACATAACAGTGGTTAGCATTGACTTTAACTATAAAAATGTATTTCCACCCAAAGATACCCCTTTAGCAGCATCAGGATAATGAAAGACTGGGAAATGCATAAGTTACTAACTTGTACCATGCAGTGTGTAAGCAGCTCTTCGACAGTTTATAGGTCACTGTGCTAGATTATGATTGTCTCTTATGAGCTGCAGAGAAACAAAAGAATCTCTGTGACAAAAGCAGTAACCAACTGGCCTATGCACATAAAATACTGTTTTTTAAAATGCATGATATGTGTTCTTTGCAAAAGGCATATTAACCCTCTGTGCTACATGAGATAAGTGAAACCTGCCACTGGACAAAACTTTCATCTCTCTCCAGCAGGTACATTAATTACTGGTGTTATCTTGACACTTTTATTGTTGCTCGAAAACTGCTAATTCTACAAGGAACTTGGCACTGCTTTTAAAACTGCTGCCTGGGGACCCCCTGGGCATGTGTCACGGACCCCTGGGGTCCACGGATCCCAGTTTGGGAAACACTGACATCTGGTATATCATGTTGTGGTTTTAGCAAGTCTGTTTTATGCAACAGGAAAACTTCAGTATTATTATTCAATTTAGATGTAGTATTTTCAGAGCTTACTATTTGAAAGAATATGAATCCAGTACTTAGTAGCCAACATGCACAGTTTATGGGTGAATTTAACAATGAAATCAATAAATATAGTAAAGTCACACAAGAATAATTTAACATGTATATTAAGTGAAGAAGAGAAAGTGTTTTTGAATTTAGTTGCGGGAAGGAGACAGGATTTTCAAAAGAAAGCTGCGTAACAGAACACCCATGTACCACCATGGGCTGGGAAAGAGGGAATTTATACAGCTGGCAAGGCTCATGCTGCGATGTCCCTGGACTTTGTGAAGAAAGGGAAAACATGCCTCCATAGGTTAAAGGCAGATTATAATAACGTATTTATTGGTTCCAGTGAATATGAACATAACTTCCTAATTTTGGGAGGTTGAGGACTAAAAGGGGGAACTGGTCCAATATTTCCTGGGGTTTACTACGTGTGTGGGAATAATGCTTATTATAAGTTGCCTGCACGATGGTACGGAAGCTGCTAATTGGGATAGTATTTCCGAAAATTTCTCTTGTAAAAAGAATCACTGGAAACAATGAAGACACTAATGGACTAACACGGAGAAAGAGAGCTTGTTTTTCAGAAATAGTAGGTAATGTATTTGGTGCATTGATACCTTCAGTGGGAGTCATTCTGAATTCACATAGAATTTGTAAATTGTCAACAGTAGTTGATCGCCTCTCGACCGATACTGCTGGGGGGTTTCTTGATGATAAACACGGAAATGGTTGCGATTAGGTCTATGGTTTTACAAAATCGACTTGCACTTGATATTTTATTAGCAAAAGAGGGTGGAGTCTGTAGAATGCTGAAAGTTCAACATTGTTGCACTGCCATTCCTGATAAAAGTAAGGGAATCAGAGGGTATATTAAGAATATTACAAAACTTCAATAAGATTTAAAAGCACTGGAGGTGACAGTATATGGTAAAGACTAACAAAGAGTATTTCTTCAATAGGGACTTGGTTTTCTGATTTAGGGAAAAGTGTCTTAGGTCAAATAATTCTTCCAGTAGTTGGTATAATGATAATAATCTTAGCAATAATGATTTGGTTTAAGTATTGCAGAAACAAGGGAAAAGGAAGAACATATTAAATGAATGGGAAAGAAAAGAAAAGAAAGAGGGAATACGAGGAGATACAAATGGAGGAAATGAAAGGGAGAATTTATTAAAAGATGAGAGATTTAGAAAACAAAGATGAAATTAAGAAAGAAAAAGAGGAAAATAAAAATGAGAAAAATTGAAAGTTGGCATCTGAAGAGGAATGGGTAATTATGTGATGGCTCAAAATGCCATCAGAGAGGGAATTGATGGAGCAAGGACTCATAGAAAAGAGACTTGCTTGAAAGCAATCCACTCCTTTAACTCACTAACAAGTTATTAAATTTGTTTTGTGTAAAACTAATATGCACCACAGGAATACGCGGGTTAGTGAAGCTTGCTTATGTGTTTACTAACGTGGATGACATGAACGAAGGACTAAAACCGCTTTAAACGTGAAATCTTTACTGCGCATGCGTCAACTGCATCTACGCAGTATGACGAACTATCGCTTGGTGGTTAATTCTTGCGCATGAGCAGAAGGCACTAAAATGGAGTCTTTGAGACTAGCGTGCATGGCATCTGCTTAGCTGAAACTGAAACAAGCTATTCTACTAATGCTAATGCGGGAAAGGTATTCATAAATAACGGGAAATAGACTAGAGGTGGGTGGTTTACAGTGTGACCACTTTATTTGTGAAATTAATATTTGTCTTTCTGACTTTATCACTAGTGCGCATTTGGGCCTCTCATGTATAACTGAAATGAGCTGAGTAAAGGGAAGACTGCGCATGTCCAGTGAATGATGACATAGAGGTTGAATGGAAGCCAAGGTCGCAACGTGTCTTACCCTGGGAACGGAGGGTGAAAAGTTCAACAAATGTGCACTTGAATATGGATTGATTTAAAATTGTTTCAAATAAAATGTGAATACGTGTGTGAACTAAAACTTATGAATAAAAATTAAGGGTGCGCATCAAATTCCGTTCAGCTCGCGGAATTTGCGAAATGTAGGCATTTTCGCATTCCGCGGAGAACACAGAGATTTTTTTCATGTTCGCAAAAATACGTTCTCGCCCGCGCGGTCAACTTACCGGTATCCCTGCGTTCGCCGGCGAGTTTTCAGATCTGTTCGCGTGCACCACGAGATGGTGGTAGGTGGTCGCGCTATCCCGCGAGAGTTTGCGAACGCAAACACTTCATTCGCAGCCCCATCAGACACAGCGAGATGTCTGCGATTGCGAGCACGTCATTCACCACCGCGAGAGTGAGCGTGCGATCGCGAACACGTCATTTGGACATCCGGTGGAAGTGTGGTGAAGCTCGCAATCCCGAACATGCCAAATTTTCAATCTGGAGAAGAATAATATCTCTAACAGCATAAAACCTTCTGTAAATGATGATTTGGATTTTAAAAACTCATCAGATTGACATTTGGCTGTCCTGTTTTGTGCAAGGAGTCCTTTAAAAAAAAAAAAATTGGGGGGGGATTGCAGTTGCTGCAACTACAATTTTGGTACTTATCATTATTATTTTGTTTTAAATGTTGTGGGTAGCCAGTAGGCCCAGAGCTAGTCATGGGTGGGTGCTTGATGAAGCAACTGTTCCTTTGGTGTGTGTTGAATTTATTTCAAACATTAATTAGGGCATGGATGGCATTGGATTGATGTGTAAAATGTGTATTTTTGGGGGTATTTCTGTTATTTTTGGGTGTGAGTTAAATAAATGCCTTTGTTGTGTGTGGTGTGTTGTTGTGTACCTTGCAGACTGTGTTTAGCCCTGTGGATTTTCGTTTTTGCATTTTATTGCATTAAAGGCAAAGCAGTGTGGTTTAGCAGCATGTATCCTTTGCCTGTCAGTACATTGTTTTCCTGGCCTCCTGCTTGTTGCTTGTGATTTTGTGAGTGTCCATGTGGCTGGTGGCCAATTCTGGTGGGAGTTATTAGTGTGCTGCTTTTGCCGTATAGGCCTGAATGTTATTCCTTTGTGGCCTAGGCTTCTTGTTGTTGTGGGCCATGAGGCTGGCGGACATTTTGAAGCCAGGCCATGTGCTTTTTGCTATAGGCCTGCATTGTCTGTCTTCAGTTTCTTGTAGTGTGTGGGCCTGACCATGTGGCTGGTGGCCATTTTGAAGGCCGGTAGTGTGCTTTTGCCATAGGATAGCAAACTTGTGGCCTAGTCTGCCAATAGGCCTTTCATCCAGTAGGCTCAGAGGTAGTCATGGGTGCATGATACAGCTGTTTTTGTGTGTTTTGTTGAATTTAAATACCATTTAGGGCATGGATGGCATTGGATTGAATTGCAAAATGTGTATTTTTGGGGGAATTTCTGTTCTTTTGGGTGTGTGTTAAATAAATGCCTGTGTGGTGTGTACCTTGCAGACCTTGTTTAGCCCTGTGGATTTTCGTTTTTGCATTTTATTGTATAAAGGCAAAGCAGTGTGGTTTAGCAGCATGTATCCTTTGCCTGGCTATTATAGGCCTTTTGTCAGTACATTGTTTTCCAGGCCTCCTGCTTGTTGCTTGTGATTTTGTGTGTGGCCATTTCTGGTGGGAGTTATATAAGTATGCTGCATTTGCCATATAGGCCTGCATGGTTTTCCTCTTGGCTTACTGCTTCCATCCATTCCCTTTGCCAGCAGTAGCTCCCTGAATGATGTGATGAGATGACAAGCAAATAATTTAATGCCGGAGTTCACTTCCATTACATTTTTATTTTTGTTGTTGTTCTTCTTCTTTCCTATCCTTCCTGAGAGTGTACACAGTATACCATGAAAGCCCTTGTTGACAAAGTCTCACAAATGGCTACACTAAGTTATATCTTTTATTTGTTTGTTTGTACAAGTAGTAATTGAACCACAACAAATGCAACATTTCACTGATGTTCTTCTCATGGCTTCTTTGCTTTTAGGTGCACAAAAAGACAGAGGAGGAGGTGTCATCATCATCACCCGTTGTACTGCTAGACAGAAGTCCTGCTGCGCAATATGTCACATCCACTTGTGACCACAGACATCTCTGCAACTTGTGCACCTGCGTCCTGCTGACATCTGAATAAGATGGCCCCAATGAAAGGTAGCAGGTCCTCCAGTACCAAGAAAGTTGTCGGTGAGAAGAAGGAACAGAAAAAGCAAGTGGCACTTACCAAGACTGGTGTGCCACTCCAGATGTTTTTTGGGAAACAAAAAATTACGCCTGCAGCAGCGTTGTCCGGGGACCAAGCTGGGAGCAGCACCTCCGCATCAGCGGGCCAGACCCACCAACCTAGGCCCAAGCCCATGAGTGTCGCAGAGGTAGCCAGTCTACTAACGGGCAGCGAAGTTGAAATGTCATTATCGCAAAGTAGTACACAATCAACGCAGGCAGAAACTCGGCAGATAAGTGGGCAGCAGCAGGCGCCGCAGCAGGCGCAGCAGCAGCCACAAGAACAGCAGCAGCTACAAGAACAGCAGCAGCCGCAAGAACAGCAGCAGCCACAGCCCACAATAGTAGTTGTTCCTCCTGAAGTAGGGGCATTTCAGGAGATTGAGCTTCCTGCAGACAAAGAGGGGCAAGCCTCTGTTTCAGAAGATCCATTGTCTTCCAGACCCTAGCAAGGAAAAGGAGGGTTAGTCCATCATCTTCGTCTTCAAGCCCCACTTATGATGATCTTGATGCCACTTGGAAGCCACCAGCTCAGTCTAAGAGTGATGCACACCACAAGACAAGGCTAGTGAAAAGGAAGGTTCCAGAAAGCCTTACAGTTACGGAGGTAGATGTACAAGAGGGGGATGATGATGATGATGACGAGCCAGTCATCACAAACATCACTTGTTTTACATTTTAAGGCAGCTCTACGCATTACATGGCAAAGAACGAACATACATATTATTGCCTTGTGTGGGTTATCGATTATCATATGTAAATGGATTTCTGAATTGAAGTACAGGTTCACTGATCGCTGTGAGGGATGTAGCACGGATATCTCCAACACAGGTAACAACAACACGACCTCCAGCTTCCATATTTGCAAAGACCCGGCAATGACCTACATCCAGCTCAACCACCACCTTAGTAGGTAGTGGTAGTGTAACTGCACAGTCAAATTCCAGGCACACCCTCCAGTTCATCTGGTATTGAAAGTGGCACATCCAGCAGCGCCAGAAAGTTCTCCTCCCCAGTTTGGGACTTCTTTTCGGTTAGCAGTAAGGAGGAGAACATTTCTATATGCTCAATTTGTCGACAGGCTGTTAGGCGGGGTAAGCTTGGTACAACTATGGTACCGGTAGCCAAACACGTCATCTCAAAATACACCACATATCCAGTGGGAGGCTCACCTACTTCGCTTAGAAAAAAGTAAAACTGAACCCATTGCTGTTGTTGGGGATGAAGAAATAGGGGAAGATTTGGTGGAAGGTGAACAAGAGGGAGACATTTTTAGCCCTGTCCCCAGCAGTGTAGTGGTACCGCCCACCTCCTCAGCAACATCTCAGTGGCACCGCAGTAAGAGTCATACTCAGAGTCAGACTGAGACACCAAGGCGACTGAGTACTGCAATGAAAAAAAGTGCGTTGTTGAGCCTAACTGGGTTCAAAAAAACATCCTCCCATCAAAGTAAAAAAATCCGGCCTACCATTCTCAGCATGTTTAGGTCGGAGGGGCAGTACGAACGCAAGCACCCAACGGCACTGTTGTGCAATGTGAAGCTGGCTAAAATGTTGGCGCTGTACCTTTCCCTTTTTCATTTGTGGAAGGGGTGGGTTTCCTTGAATTTGTGTCAGCCATCTGCCCTAAATGGAAGGTTCACAGCCAGTCCTATTTCGCAAAAGTTGCTGTTCCAGCACTACATCACGATGTGCCTCAATTGGTTGGACAAGCTTTGCAGCAGAGTGCTGGTCACAACATCCACCTGACAACAGACATGTGGACCAGTTGCCAAGCCAATGATTACATGTGCATCACTGCACACTGTGTATCTTTTGTGGGGGTTAGAGATAAGCTATCTGAAGTAGGTGCTGTTGATGCAGCTGAGATCTTTAATGCTACTCGGAAACATGCAACTGTAGCCATGTTCCCCATGGAGAAATCTCATACTGCTGTAAACATTTTGGAAGAGTTTCACAGCAAGGTATTTGAATGGCTGCACCCAGGAGGGCTTAAGATTGGTTTTGTTTCCATAGATAATGGCAGTAATGTACTTAAGGCCATGCAGCTTGGTTCCTATTTCAGGGTGCCGTGTTTGGCGCACTGCATTAACATTATAGTTCAAGACTTTCTGAAAAAAGAAGCCTTAGTCAGCAACTTACTGACCACCTGCCGAAGAATATGCACTCATTTCAGCCATTCTTTTAAAGCTCGGAAGCAGCTGAGGATCATTCAATGTGACTATAGAATGCCAGTCAAAGCACTCATCCAGGAGGTGGTGGCAACACGTTTGTACTCAACTTATTACATGCTTGACCGTCTGTTTGAGCAGTACAGACCAATCAATGAATATGTCATGCGAAGAGGGGATGCTACTGTGAAATGCATGACCCTTCAGATGGACCAATGGTGCCTAGTTCAATGCCTGACTGAGATGCTTCTTCCTTTTGAGGTCTTCACACGTGAAGTCAGCAAGGAAGATTGTACTACGGGCCAAGCTATTCCATTGTTGCAACAGCTTAAGGAGGTATCTGAAGTGTACAAAGGTGTAGATGAAAAAAAAGAAGCATATGAGTTGATGGAGAGCTTATCCCGTCGCTTAGCTGACAATACAAGGGTGCAAAATAAGATTTTGACACAAGAACATTACATTTGTGCCACAATTCTGGATCCACGGTCCAAATTGTCACTGAAAAGTAAGACATTAATTCCTTTTTCTGAAGTGGATGTTGCCCGGTACAAGACTTGGATAGCTGAGGCAGCCAGTAAGTTGGAAAATGAACGGCTGGTAGTTAAAAGTCCGCTCCATACACCCACAACCACAACAAGTACTGCAGCTGTGCATCTGGCGTCATGTTCAACTTTGGAGCCTGAGGGCAGTACGTTTGGCTCAGAACACTCACCAACACTATCGACAACAGCAAGAACCAGATCATCAGCCCCAGTAAATTCGTTAAAGGATTGGTATTTACAGCAAGGACTTGCAAGGTCCCATGCTGATGCTAAGACAAAAGAGGCCGAACAAAGTGCAGCACCCCTGAACATTGAGCGGATGGTCCAGGCCTATCTGGATGACCCAACAGAGGTGTACTTTGATCAAAGCCCATTGCGGTATTGGTATGGGAAAAGGGGCCAATGGCCACTGCTCTGCAGGCTGGCGATAAACTATCTGGCTTGCCCTGTCACAAGTGTCTCTTCTGAATGTGTTTTCAGTGCTGCTGGTTCCATTGTAACAGTGAGAAGGACCAGTCTCTCACCCAAAAACGTGGAGAGGTTAACCATGATCAAAATGAATCAGCACTTTATACCACCGAATTACACAATACATGAATCAGCGCAGGAAGATGAGGACATCGGCTCAGGTGACGGAAATAGTGTCTTAGATGATGATCCCCTACTTCTGGTTGAACCCCCAGAGTTTGAAGACGAGCTATACTTCCCTGACAACTAGTCTTCCACTTCTTACTGTCTTTCTCCCTTATTGACTTTTATTTGTGTGTCTGTATTTCTGGTTGGAAACTTCGAATCACAACAAATCCATCACCACCGTATTCTAGTCTTTTATTGCCATATATGAGTTTCAGCTTTCTGCATTTTAGTCCACTCCTCCAAGTCCCGCTCCTCCATCCTCCTGAATCTCCCTAAATCTATTGCCCTCAAGCCAGATGATTAGCATAATAGAAGAAAATCTTGCCTCGTTGAGTCCCTCCAAAAGGGGTGGAACATGATGATGACTACTATAGCTATCCTCTTTTCCGAGCAGAGAGAGACTGCCCATTAACTGAAGATGAGAAGGAACAGGTAATGAACCTAATGATGACATGCATTGGACGCTGACTGAGTGATTTGTGTTGTTGTTTGGAGTGCATTGTGTACTATTATCTAATCTACACACTAAAAGTAACTCAAGGCAATGTTTGTTTCCCTTCTCGTTAACAAATTTGTACTTCTACTGCAGGCCGATCCATTGCCTTTTGAATATGGAAAGGGGACTCAATCTGTACAATGCACACTGAGTTGGACAACAATATGATGATGACCACAGTGACATAATATCTTCACAGTCACTCAGTAGGATTTAAGATGATTGATGGAATAACTCAGGGTGTTTCATGAGTGGAATAAAAGGTAAACAAGTCAACAACAACCACTGCAGACCTACATGTCTGTGTAGTGGTAGAGTCGAGTGTGGTGGTATGACTGAGAGTGGTGCATTGATCTAGTCACCTAATTTGTAAAATGCTATGTTGCTGTATATTATGTGCTTTGTCTGCCTCAGTCCCCTAAAAAAAGTACGCGAAATGGAGGAGGGGTCATGGCGGGTGCCATGGGCCTGCCCTGTCCTATTGTTGTTGGAGGTTAATGCTGGAAACAGACTAGAGTAGACATGATGTATCCATGCCACCTCTGAAAGTGTTCTTGTTGCACTCCACTGTAATTTATGCATTTTGTTTTCTACTTGATCTTCAATATGCCTTTTGTTTTTCCATCTACATTTACAGGCCGGCCCTTACCCTGTGCTATACTGGGAAAAACAACTCACACTTACCTGACCAATAAATCTACATCTGCCAGGCAGGCAGTGGCATCACCCAAGATTGATGGCCGGAGCGTCCATGGAAGGGGGGACTAAGAGGAATGCCGAGAGGCAATTCCCCATTTTGACCAGGATAACATACAGTAACAGTATCAACTTTCATCCTCTTTGAAATAATTTTATTCATTTATTGTCTTCAATCATTAGTACTGTGTGTTGTTGTTATTAGTATGTTTTCTCTCTGCCTATAATTCAATTCATCCCTACAGCTATTCTTGAATTTCCTTTGCTATCTTTAATAGTAAGCCCGAGCAGGTACAACAGAACAGAAACTGTATGTAATTCGAGTCTCTGAGGGCAGATAGGCAAGGCAAATTGCATAATATACTGCTGCCCTGTACTGTCTAATTGTAGTTAGTAAGTACTTCATTAACCATCAAGTTATCATCATCAACATGCATGCATTTCCTTTTTCTCCCTTAACAGATTTATGGATATGGTTGTCTGCCAAGATTGTTTTTACTTTTGTTGTTGTCCATGCGTACTGTTTTCCTTTATCAAAACTTTCCCTAAACACCCCTTCTCAGCCATTCATCAAACCCTAACCCTCTTCTCCCGGGCTGTGTGACTTATTGAGGTGTAACTAAATTAAATGAACACCAATAATTTATTACACGCTTGCTGTGGCGGATGTGGCATAAGCAACACTAATTCAATTTCATAGCAGGGCGAGGATCTTCTGCTTGCCCACCCATGAGCAGTATATATTTGCAAGGTAGTTTTTTTACCAAAGGAACCTAATCCATCACCATTAATTGCCGACATCGATTGGATTTGTTGTCATCCTCCTACACAGCACTAATGGTTACGCTTGTGTCGAGTGTACTGTAGGTAGGCCTAGTCGAGTGACTCGACACAACTAGAGTTTGTTACTCTATATACCAGGCTATCCCCACCACCATTATGTTTTATTGGATTTTTGCACATTATTGTTTGGCAGTAAGTTCTGTACTGTACTTCGTTCTACTACTCCTCCAACAGTCTCTCTCAGGCGACTGACTGTCTCATGTTCTTTTTTTGCAAATGCTACTGCCAGTATCTACTACTACTACCACCACAACCAATGGCATGTTGGGAAAGAAAACCATCATCAACATGCAGCCATCGATGTGCCTAAGTTAAACATCAAGCACAGGTAAGAGAAGAAGTTTGGGGGAGGCATAATTAATAATGGGAATTTTTTCATTAATTTAATTTCACACACCCCTTTGAGTCCAGTTGCAGAATGCATAGACTAGGAGGAGAGACTGACAGCACTAGTAGGACAAGTCACTCAGTGAGGAGTACCACATCTATCTGTTTATGTCTTAAAAAGTCAGCCAATTATTTAAATCAAACACTGGCTGTGGCCCTGCACCAGCAAGGAAACAGTGTGACGTAAAACAGTAACCCCACCAACAAAACATTACCAACATCGTATGTAAAGTATAAATATATAATTTAATCCCCTAACAAAATCAAACTATGTAAAAAACCCACAACAACACCTGACCCACCCCTCTTCCTAACCCCAACCAATGTCCGGAACGAAAAAAGTCCAATTGTCCAACGAAAGTTAACTCCAGCGCCCGATTCCCACCCATCAAAAGAAGAAATAAAAAAGGGGCAATTAACTGGGTCTTATCGGTGGGCTCGCCTCTCCAGGAGGACACGGACTTGCTCCTCTAGCTGAGCGACGCGGTGCTTCAACGCACAGCAATTGCATCCATGGGGGGGCAGCATTGATGTAGTATAGGCGGCGGCTGCCAGACAGTGGCACCCCGTAACGCTGGAGGGGGGTGGCTGGGGCCCGGGCCATTGGAGCAGGCTGCAGCTGCTGCAGCCTCCTCCTCCTCCTCTGCCAAAACCACCAGCCCCCGGTATTCCCTTAGTATGGCCTCCAGCTTCTGGCGCCGGGCCTTGTTCTGCCAACTCCTTCCAGTCGGGTTTCCCTTTGGAAGGAGTAGCTATATCAAGAAAAAAAACAAGGCTATTGTATAATATACTCTTAGCAAAGCACTGCAGAAAGACAAATTAATTCCACACATAGTGGCACAGTAGTACTAGCAAGCACAGTACATAACATTTGTGGTATGTATCTATCCTCTCACTTCCTCGGCCTCCAACATTTGTGGGAGTTTCAGGCATTCAACCAACCAAGCATCTGATTGCTATCAGCCACCTATGTATGCATGCATCCCACGTCTCCGTCTCTGCCAGTCAGAAATATTAACTCTCGCCCGTCCTTCTTCCTTCCACCCTTCTTTCCCTCTTCGTTCAACCCATCCATCAAGGTCATCTGATCTGACTATTAGTCTTCTCCATAAAACTTTCACAGCTGAGTTGAAGTCAGATAGAAGAGGCCATTGGTTACTCAACACTCCCGCTGCTAATGCTTTTACTAATGCTAAGTAAAGGGTGTCTTCAACCGTTCACAACAACATCTTACTTAATATGTCTCAACAGTACAGTATACAGTACACCCTTGCAGTGAGTGTAATGCATTGTCAATAAGTAAGGATTCGGAATATAACTTACCACCGCCCAACACTGCTGCTGGCTCACCCCCTGCAGCTCCTCCTGCAACTGCCGCCTCTTCTCCTCCCTCAGCAGCCCCGTCACCTTCGCCGCTGGCCCCGGCACTGGCGGACGGTAGTACGCCTAGAAAAAACATAACATATTTTTTAGATGCCATATACACCTCCCCCTATTTTTCACTAGCAAGATTGAAAAAAAAGTTAATACATACATATACTACAGACATCACTAGTACAAATCAGGTAGTAGAGTAGACACTAGTAGTGTTATATGGTCCCTAGGGTCATTCTAGTCTTTGCTTAGCTAGCCCGAGCCATGCAACCATTTTACCTTTGTGTCTTTTATTTTTCCGCACGTTACTTCACAGCTTGTTGCGTAAGAGGCCTTTGAGCCCACATGAGCTCATACTGCTACTGTATGAGCGCTGCGTACAAGGTCAGAAAACAAGCCACTTTGTTATGGAGTTCTGGTGTTAGTCCATATTGCTTATCCATGAAAATGCTACACTTTTTGGCACGGCTGAGAAATGCTTGCAATATAGTACTAACGCGCGCCATTTTTCTCATAACAGATGGAAGATTCCCTTCTACGAACCAGAGCTTTGCAGAGCTTATGATGTAACCAGTACTTGGTTCTTCTAAGTTAAGGGGTCCCCAGAATTCGCTCAGAGATCTTCATTTATATTTTAATTAAACTATATTCCTAACAAGGGGAGGGTGGTGCTTCCACCACTGTTCAGTTATCATGATTTCGCCTTTTGTCTTCTACTTGTAGTTGTTGTAAGTGTAACAAACTGTAACAATGTTTATTGTTTTAATCTTATGCATTTTGCTGTTGGTGCTGCATTATAGAACAACGTACAGAGCTTGTCAGTTGAAAATAAAAGTTTTGAACTTACATAGACTCAGTGGTATTTGGTGTGGACTTACACGAGTGAGTGAGCGAAAGGATGTGCAAAGTGCATGGCATTGCTTCCGTGACTAAGAGGTCGGGAGTGTTCTAATCTGGGTTGTCTACTCATTGGGTATGGGGGTTTCGGAGAGCTAATAGTAATGAGACACTGTCTATAACTAGTCGGTCAGGGGATTATGGTGGGTTCTCTGATTGAGTTGTGAGGAAGGTCCAACCTCCCATCACCAATGTCCTATTTTCTTGTGCAAAGTTCTGTATGTGCAGAATCCCTACAACAGTAGTAGTATGTCCTATCCTATCACAAATAGTAAAATCTGGTTGGGCATTTTGTTGGTGGGAATTGTCAAAGCCTCAAGATTCAGAAGACTTGAAGTAATAGAAGAGGACAACCCAAATGACTGGAGTCAATGGCTAGTGAATCTGAGTTTATTTAAAACCTTTCAAATAAAGAGTGGCCAACTGGGCAAGCTTAGCTACAGACAGAATAGTAGTAGTACAGAGAGTAATAGCAGAGGCAGTTAGAGGCAGGGTTAACAACAATTTAGAAACAGATAGTCTAGATCGAAGAAGAATTGGTAAACAAAATAGCATTAGGAAACGGAAACAATAGTTCGGAAAAAATAAGGTACAGTAAAAGTTAGGGAATAATAGTTATTAATATTAACAACATGAAGACTTACTGGGGCCAGCAGCAGAACCCTCGATAGAGGAGCGGTCCTGGTCCTGTTCCTCCTGTGCCTGGTGTTCTTGGCCAGCTGCTCCCACCGACTCCAACCCAGTCTTGTTGCCCCTGGATGCTGATCCTGAAAGATATAAGAAAGAAAGAGACAAACATTGATGATTGGTGTGAAACAAATAAAATATTTGTAAAAACGGTGAAAAAAACCTTTATGGAAACAACAATTGCAATAAAATTTAGCTATCTAATCTGGTCCACTAGTAGTATCGGGGGAGTTGCGGACCGACTAGTTATTATTTATCAACACTAATCCAACACTAATCCAGTGTTCCATTCTAATTCCAGAATAACAACTAAGCCCAAGTACCACCTGACCCAGCCCACCTCTTCCAGGCGGCACCATTTTCCACTAAGTCTGCATTTCCAGTTATTTTAGTCCTCAAAAATGCATAAATGGAGGACAAATTGTTGGTTGGTTGCTGCTGATGTTCTGCTAGTGCTAAGCCTCTATTACCACTCACTAAACAAACTACAAAAGGTTCTACAAAGGACTGGGGTAAGTAGCAGGTGACGTAACAGAGGGTGCGTCACGAAGACCAGTAAAAAAATACCAACTCATACTAATAAGTAACTAAACCTAAGTATCAATCCACCACTATCTCTTAGTGACAGGAGGACAAAGGAAGGACTAGTCTCTCTAGCATTACCTAACTTAAGTACTCTAAAAGAAACTCTTACATAATCACGCTAATTGAGCGCAAAGTTGCAAACAGGCAAGATTAGTAGCGCCGAGCACCTGTGTCATAACAATCACAGAAGATTTTTAAACGTAATTTACCGGCAATGTAAGCAGCAGCATTCTTGCTGGTCAGTAAAAAAATATATTCGCAATATATAACACAGAGCAGAAGAACAGACACAAACTAGTAATATTAAATAGCTACACACCAAGCCCAGGGACCTCCACTCCTAGTAGGTCCAGCAGGTCCTGCTCCCGGTCCAGGATATAGGACCACCGGTGCGTCAACCACTTTTTCCATCGCTGCCAACGCTCCTGGAGCCCGTACTCGGACTCAGGCCTGCCAGGGTTAAGGGGAGGTGGCGCTGCACAAAAAAACCCAGTGTAGCCACCTCGGCCTCACCGAATAAGGTCCATCGCTGCACCCCGGGTTGGCGCCGCCTTCCGCAAGGAAGGCGGTCGCTGCTGTGGCTACGGCTACGAGCCCTGCGGCCCTTTGCCATGGTTCTGGGTAGTAGGACGGGGCGGAAAAGAAAAGGTAGGAATGAAAAAAGTAAGTAAAAGAAATGAAAAAGCAGGTAATAGAAAAAGAGTGAAAAAACTCAAAATATAGAATCAGGAAAATAGAGAGATAGATAATAAATAAAAAAAGTTCAAAAAAAGTTTCCACAAACAAAGGATTGAAAAGATACAGGGAGGATTGAAAAGCACGCCCAGAACCATAGCAATAGAGTGAAAAACAAGATGGCCGCGCCCATTGCGACCGCATGGGCAAGTTCGCTTAATATTTACCCCGCGAGCATATACAAAGCGTCGCTAACACGTAATACGCGTTCCCGAATAGGAACTACTTATTGCGAACGGGCGGGAGCATGCAGTACGCAACCCGGAACAGGAAATAAGCATCACAATCATGCATTATGCGACCCAGAACAGGAAATCACCATCGCGAGCGGCGGGACAAGTGAAAAATAAGAGGGCCGTGCCCATTAGTGACCTCATGGGCAAGTTGGCAATCGCGAGCACGCAAAACACATCGCGAACAGGCGGGAAAAGCAATATCCGCATCTTCGCAAACATTCCGCAAGCTCGCAGAGATTTAGAGCAATTTCGCGATAATTTGCGTAGGGCAACTACGCAAATTCCGTGCACCCCTAACAAAAATAAGGGGGCAGGTTTGCGAACAATAGTGGCACTGATTTTAATGACATGTAAGCATGGTGTGATGATTTTCCCTCCTTGCCTGACCAATTAGAATTAGTATTTTTACGATATTGAAACTTTAGTGGGCGGAACATGATGAATGAAAGCTATAATTAAGATAGCTTTAGTTAGTTAGTTAGCAGAGCTCGTGATGCTGTCTGTGTAGCGGGAGATGTTGTTTCTGGGATAGATGCTTTGAGAGATGCTGATGAAGAGACGAATGCAGAACTTGAAGCAGAACTTTCTATCTTAATTTAATTGGGTGAGATCAGAAGATCGCGGAAGAATCTCAAGGAGGAAGAAAGTGTCAGAGAAGGGTGCAGCGAAATCGTCGGTATTTTAGAGAGGTCTACTATCCTGTCCTGAATCCTATCCTGAAGTCTTTGTCGCCTGACCTATCCCGGGTGACCCTTCCCAGCTCTTTGGCCAGGGGGTTGGTCTTCACACCATTCTTGGTAATTATAATTATCTCGTTATTTGTGAATGATCTTTTCTCTCTGTCCTCTCCCTTTCTGAGCATTGATTATTGCGTGAGTCCAAGGTAAATGTTTCTCTGAATTTATTAAATTGAATTTTCTCTTCTACGAATGATGGTGACTGTAGTGGGTTTTTGAAGTGGTTCACATGCATATAATTTAGATAAAGATTTAAAACTTTCCTGAGTCTGTAATTATTTACCTCAAGGTATAGAAAAGTTAGAATTAAGTTAGTTATCACCATCAATTAGTTCAACTAATGGTCCATCGACCAGAGGAAAGAACTTTTTGATCAGTAAAAGGTTAGTTAGGAGAATTGAATAACTAATCCTGGATATTGTGAACACATATATTTAAACTTTGACTCCAGCGGTTTACTTAAATTGTGTGTGTGTTTATGGGCCCAGGTGAGTATATGGTAGTAGAGTATCTGTTGTTGGTACGCCGCTGGATCAGGGGTACGTCAGAGTCTTCAGTAGAAGTACTTCAACAACAGGTCTCGAAGCATAAAGCCACTCAAACAACAGCATAGGTCTGTTCTCCGTAAAAAAAAGATGGACTTTCTCTTCCTCACTAAGTGCAGCACATAATATCAACTGCAGTCGAGTTGACACTCCCGTGTGACTACTTCTTTGGTAATTTCCCAAAGCTCTGGCACAATTGGATACTTTCACCACCTTTCCCACATCAATAAGTTCTAATCTTCTCTCGCGGTAGGTCATTCCTCTCCTTTCCCATGAAATCCCCGCTCCTTACTCGCTACAGCGATTCCCTCTGCCGACTCCTTCTTCGCATACCTTACTATCTATAAAAACATAACTCTTTTATTCCAACTGATGAGGCGTATCCTCACCTGCAGTGGAAACAAAATGAGACAAAGCATTCCACAGCGAAGGCTAAATGCGGACAAAACATGAAACTTCAACGCAAGCTTGCGCTGAAACAGAGAATGTTAGGCTAGAATGAAATGACACATGAACTTCGGCTAAAATTCACATTAGACCTCAATTTGACTGTCGACTTTGGTTAGTGCACTAGATTACAAATACTTGAACATTTCTACACAAAACAAATAAATGCAGCTTCTCATATACGTGAATATAATGCAACAAATTATGAAAGTGTGATTGTAAATGTACCTACACAGGATTAATTCTGGTTATTCCTATGAATGTCAAATACTAGTTTGCACACATCCCAGTTAATAATCTCACAATGAGACATTTCGTGTTAATTTCTCCTGTCACTTCAAAATATGTAAGGATTACATAACTTTATTAATCACATTCTATGCACGAATATTTTGTTGTGGAATGCTTTAAATATGCAATATCCCACTCCCATTAGTATCATTAATTACACTGAATATCTCTGAGGGCTGCCTACCTATGATTATAACACACTCCTAAATTACCTCAGATGGGATCAAGATTACACTTCTTCACATGCAAAGTACCAAGTGCTAGCGTTGGGTGACCGATCAGCACCAAAAGAAAAGAGGTGCAAACAATCAGTTAACATTAAAGGTGTAGGGCCGGACTAAGAACACAAAACAGCACTGGAAATTTTATCACACCGGCCACCTCGGGGAAGTGGGCAGGGGGTGGGCGAGGGTGCAAGTGTGCATCCTAAGCCGGCCTCCAGCACTGCTGCTTTTGTCACTGGGGGTTGATATTGCAGCACCACTGCAAAAACCTCTCCCAATAACAAACCTGCCCCCACCACTCCAAAATCGGCACCCACCCTTCCAGCCTCCCAGGGAAACGCCCGATGCCCAGTATGGCCAGTCCAGCCCTGTATAGGTGGCAACATCACTTGAGTTTTCAACTCTTAAAATGTGCAACAATTGCAAAAGGTATACATATTAAGTGATTTACCCTGTGGCGGTCTTCCGTGTGAAAATATTTGTATAGAATGCCTCGCACACCTGAGCCACGCATGCCACTGGTCCATAGCTATTGCACCCTGGCACATTGCTAAGTTGTATTTAACTTCACCAGAGCACTGCATTATTAATGCTTTTTATAGAGAGCTATGACAGAATTTACTAGGGCTGCCTTTGTTTCCCAATCTGGCCTTGAAATAGCCTGACAGTTCTGGATGCTAAAAGGATGCTTCAGCCCCATGAGGAGAACAAAGGCAGGTGTCACAATGCAGGTTGTCAGGATCCATTCGTTTTATCGTGTGCATTTATTCTCTCAAGCTGTCACTAACAATCCCACTAAACACAGTGGGTATTACAGATTGTCAGCCAGGTGCACTACTACCAGTTAATCCTGAATACATACAGAAATTAACAAATCAAATGGGTTTGACTTCTTTAGGTGCGTGCGTTATGTAATATCTGCATGGGTGTTGGGAAACAAAAGCTTGGTTTTCAGCAACCACCAGTGGATACATGACGTGTATTTGTAAAGCGCACTTTCACCCAAGGGTATCTTGGTGCTGAATAACAGATGTTCATTGTTACCCAGCTCATTTTCTCGACCTCAGAAGGAGGAAAGGCTGAGTGGACCAAAAAGGATTTGAACTTGTGACTATGAGGCAGAGCACAAGCCCCTACAGAGGACACATTAGTCCACTAATCCAACAGACCCAGCTTATTGTCTTGGAATCCTGTTTTCTTCCCTAGAAGTTCACATCAAATGTTATATGTAAATCCAGCAGATTTGTCATACAGGCTTTGAATGGAGCCTATATGGCTGTGGGGAGGGGCAAAAGAAGGGCACTGCCCAATCTAACATTTGCCTGTGACAGACAAAGCCTCTTTGTAGTGTGAGGTGTCATATGAAAAACCCTAGCACACCATTCAAGCAGGATGTGACGTTTAAGCAGGATTTGACACTTTAATGTCAAAAAGGATCTTCAATGCCCCACCTGCATATTCTGTCAGGTTCAGATGAGTCATCTTTGCCCATGCAGGTTAGTCTAATGTTTTCTCCTGGGAACAAGTTCACACACTATTTACTCCTATTCGAATGGTAATTTCTAGCTCGCAGAAGTGGGAGAGCAAAGTACAGATTTATCCTTCAGGGACTTCAGGCAGGGCAATGGTAACTTTTTAACAGCCCCCCTTCCAAAATATTTATTACAACTCCTACTTCACCAGTAAATTAGGCTTATCATAATATTTCAAAAAGTCAAAAAATGAATTTTGTAGCTGTTCCCTAGCTGGAGATAAAATGTGACTGAATATGTCATCTCATTGTTTTCTAGAGAAGAAACAACCCAGCTACAGTGAAAATAGCTTTTTGCACATTTTCACAGCAAGAACATGTTCAACATTAAACTTTTACATGTCCTATTTTTAAATACCATACACCCTGCCTTATGGGCAATAAGGTGTACTTAGAGCAGACCCATTTCCAACAGGACCCTGGTTGTGTTTTGTCAGCTCTGCTTTGCATCAACAATAGACATTTTTCCAATACCCAAAGAAGGTCTGTTGTAGTACTTCCAAAGAGATGCAAGCATCTGGCTCGAGTGAAATCAGCGATTCCACCCATCAAGGGAGTGAAATGATTCTGGTGCCCCATAGCCCGCCTTCCACTCCATAACACAGCACTAAGGCCACACACAGAAGTCGGGGCCTGGCAATGACCTAGCTGCACTGTGGTTTAGTGTACATCTCAGACTCACAGTAGAGACCTCCACTCTCCCAGTGGATTCCTGCCCATTGTTTATCGACAGAGCTAAGCTCATGTAGCTGCATGGAGGCGCCATGTGGCATCCGGAGGAGAGCATTAGGCTCTTTGTGCCCATGCCCATCAGTGTCAGTTAATTTAGGTTACCAGCATGGGGCAGCACACAGAAACAATGCAGCTGTGTTAGCTCCCTGTACCAGACATTGTGCACCTGCACTAGTTAGATTAATTGCACGTGGGTGTTATGCAAATGCAGCCTCTCCAAGTACAGTTGCAGCCTTATTTAACAGGTGCAGCCTTACCATGCCCAGAATTAGCCTCAAGTGCCCATCAAAGCCTATAAACAGGCATGGCCTTAGATTGCCACTGCAGGGTACAGTGGCAATCTTAGGCCATGCCTGTTTTGCGCTGGAAAGTAAATAGCAAAAAAAAACATTTTGTGCTGATCAGAATCACTTTTGGGATGCTAACTGAGCGCAAAATGTTTGTGTCTCCTCCTTAGTGTCTGCAATTGCAGCGTAAGCACCAGCACTCACAGACTTCACACAATCTTATGAAGTTATCAATATTCTCCCCAAACTCGACTTTTGACTTGAAACATATGATGTTTGTCATACACACCCATGTGTTCGACCATGTCTAATTGTATCCCTAAAGTTGTGTTTTGATGAGTTATGCTTCTATTTATGTAGATCAACCAACTTTGTTCAAATTATCAAAAGATCATGTCTCCTATGGCAACCTCAAATCATTCTTATCGCCCCAGGGTGCAGGATTAGGCTTACACACCACTCTCCAGCCCTGCCCCCTTAAAAGCCTGCATTTTGCTACTGAGAGGCTAGGGTTAGGACATGGCATGAGAACTGTGAAGTGCCTTCTACTCCTAGTGCTCCCCTGTGACCTCTGAGACCAGATGACAGGAGCAGAGTGAGAAGGTACCAAGAGGCAAGATAAGGTCAGCAGCTGCTGCTACTAGTGACCTTGAAATGACATTCGTGCTATTTTGTGGGAAGGACAAATGAAGGGACAAGGTATACAAGAATACTTCAATCCCCCTACCTCTTCAAAGCCCTTTCTCTTACTTATATAGGACATATTTACAAGCCAGGCGATAAAATTATCGCCGCTTTAGCGGCAGAAAACTGCCGCTAATGCGGCGATAATGGGCTTGATAATATGCTCTATGGAATTCCAATTGAAGCCCATGTTAGACGTCCTTCATATCTAACATGGGTTTCAATTGGAATTCCATAGAGCATATTATCAAGCCCATTATCGCCGTTTTAGCTGCAGTTTTCTGCCGCTAAAGCGGCTATAATTTTATCGCCTGGCTTGTAAATATGCCCCTTAGTGCTCTTGGAATGAGTAAATGTAGTGATTATTGAGAAGGGAAGGAGTAAACATGTGCCCTATTAGAATAACAACAAGCATTGCCAAAGCCATTAGGTATTGCCTATTTGAGAGATTTTGGATTTACCATGTCTTTGAGCTGTTTGCTATAACCTTTTTTTGTCACCTTCTCATGTCAAAGCACTTTTTAAAATAACTTTCTTTGCGCCCTACACCATGTCTAAAAATAATAAGCTAACAAGCGCTAATGAGCTCTAATAAGAGTGAAACACGTGTCTGTGGTTGCTTTTTTTCTTATTAGAACTCTAACACTGTATATATTCCAAAATGGGAACCTCAGTGTCGGGGCAATCTTCGTGTCCTGGTGTTGCGGTCTTGCCCAAGCTTCACTGACCGGTGCCTAAACCATAGTCCTGGAACAGGATCCGCAGTTCCTACACCAGTCAGTGAAGTTTATATGAGACCACTGCACCATGCTGCAAAGCTTGTCCGGGAATCACAGTTCCAATTTTGGAACTCAGATTCAATTTTTTTTTTTTTTTTAAAGAAAACTGCTGCTCAAGCGACGATAATGGGCTTGATAATATGCCACAGAGAATTCCAATAGAAGTCCATGCTGACACCAGAAAATGGGCTTCTATGGGAATTCTCAAGGGCATAATTTTAACGCCGTTTCTTGATAATATGCCCCCAAGTATCTAGACGTAGACCAGACTCAGCAGCGAACTCCAGTTGCTCAAGCTGTGAGTAAGTACCTGCTTGGGTACCTAAAAACCCAGCCGCCTTTATAGGTGTCAGGATTCTGCAAATCTTTTAAAATTATGTATTTTTAAAGTTTCACAATGGGGTATGGGGGCATTGAGGGTCCCTCCATACTAGCCTAGGGTCAGGGTGTGGATAACCTGTCCCTTTATGTGTCTTTTCATTTTATCTTCTGGTACACGCAGTCCTGCCCTGCATCTTGAAATGGCTACTGCAAGTGAAAGTTTTGTCTTGAGCATCAAATCCCATCATTCAGATGTTTAGTATCCACCTAGGAACTGCGGATACGAAAGGATCAATGGGAAAAAAGGCTTCCTCATCCAGCTGGATTTCTGAATTAGTGAAGGATTCATGAATTTCAAATAGCACATATATACAAAGTGTTAAGTCTTTAAGACTCTCTATGCAACTTTTTAACGCTTATGTCTCGAAAACAACTTAATGAGATCACAGTGAACTACCAAAGCACGCGTTTTGAGAAAAGTTCTACTTTCACTGCAGATTTGATGTAAACTATAGCTTGCGCCACCACCATGCACAGTCTTATCGTCAATGATGTAATTTCACACATTGTAGTGACGTTATCAATGATTTCATTGAACATGTCATGAGTGATGTCATATGCGGGGAAATTAGCAGTGCATGGCGAAGGCGAGGATTATACTTGCAACACAATGTAGAGGGGGGACTGGGAGCCAATTAGAAAGGGAAGGTGCAGTACCTGTGCTGCCAAAGAATCACGTAGTAATCATTAGGGGGTAACTATTCCTAATAGAGAGAGACAAGGAGCAGCCTATTCTGGTTGCTAAAATAATGATTCAAGAGTGTGGTCTTGTTTATAGTAAAGGTTGGATCTTGATGAAGGTGGGGGCATTCCTCCTATTAGTAAAAGTGCCCCCACACACCCATGCGGGTGTCATGCTTCATAATCAGGCGTGTGCTCCTCGTAGGGGTGGTGCTGCTGTCCCCCACGGGCCCCTCGAGAGGTCATTTTAATTCACTCACACAGCTTTTAGACCCACACACCCACACGCACAACTGCGGCGTCTCTCCTAAAAGATCTCCGACAAAGAGCCCTCTCACGGGGCTCTTGGGGGACAGCGCCGCCACCCCCACAAGGAGCACACGCCCGATGATGAAGCATGGCACCCACATGGGTCAAGATCAAGACCACAGGCTTGTGGTCGAAACGCGTCATCCTGACATGCTAAGACAATAAATCTTCTTTATTGCATCTTTAACTGGAGTCAGTGCACTTGTTTGGCCCACCGTGGCCGTTCGTTGGGATCCTGGTTTCATATATATATATATATATATATATATATTTATATATATATATATATATATTTATTTTTTTGCCCCAGGGTCCGGGTCGCCCGCCCCTCACAAGGCCTAGAGGGGCAGGGTATCCCTCCCCTGCACCTTTATATAATGTTTTTCAAACTAACCCCAGGAGAGAGGACTAAGTCACTGAGTCTTTTAATGACTACTTACAAAATTCTTACTCATGTTGCAGGTAGCCAATCAGAGCCTTGCTCCTGCAGGAGCGAGATGGATCAAGGGTAAAAAAGCCCTCTGGGCCAATTAGAAGGCTCTATTTCTTTAAAATTGGGTTTGAGTGTCTCTTCTGGGAGTCCCGCAAATCCATCCAAACAGATTATTTTTTCGCTCAATAGCTCAAAAAGTACTGAATGGATTTATACCAAGTCACAAAAAGCACACTTTCTTAACCAAAATCTAGCATCCTGCCAAATTTGGTTTAATTCTGTTCAGCAGTTTATGCAGTAGCATTGCAGATTTTGCATTTTGGGACGCCCTTTTTTCTTGACCCCCACTTGACGAATCAACCCGAAACTTACCATGCACAAACTAGACAAAAAGTAGCACTTTTTTGGAAAGCTTCGAAAGATTCTTCAAACAGCGCCAAAAGTATTAGCAAAGCAAGAAATGCATTTCCAGCTATTTTCCACACATTTCAGACCCTTTAGCCCACTGGGGCATCATATGATACTACTTTGGAGTGTTTGCTTACATAGGGGATAAAATTAAGATTATCATTGTTTGAACCCTCATATAGTCTAATATGGTCATCTATTATCATGGAGGGGTTCTGGTGACTTCATAAACCACGAGGCCAAAGGCAAGGGTAGCACACAGACCACAGAGGGTAGGCAGGAGGGGCAGCACACAGATAGCAGTGTAGGCACGAGGGGAGGAGCAGCACACAAACAAAAGAGGGCAGGTGGGAGAGGGTGGGCAGCACAAGGATAATGGAGGGCAAATGGGAAGGGCAGTGGCTGCCAGCTGACCATGGAGGACCAGTTGGAGGAGTGGGCCAGCACACGAACAACAAAGAGTAGGCAGGAGGGTCAGAGGCAGCACACAGTTTATGAGGGCATGCAGGATGGACAGGGGCAGCAAACTGACCATAGAGGGTTGACAGGATGAGTAGGCGGGGCAAGGTCAGAAAACTGGCCACAGAGGGCAGGCAGGAGGTGCAGGGGTAGCACATGGTCAATGAAAGGCAGGCCTGAGAGGCAGTGGCAGGGAGCTGGCCACAGAGGACAGGCGGCAGGGACAGATAGCACAAGAAATATGGTGGGCAGAAGGAAGGGACAGGTGCAAAACACTGAAAATGGAGGGTAGGCAGGAAGGGCAGCAAGCTGATGATGGAGGGCAGGGGGAAGGGTCAGGGACAGCACACAGACATTGGGGCAGACGGGATGGGTAGGGACAGCACACAGACAATGGTGGACAGATGAATGTGCCAAGGGCAGCATCCTGACCAAGGAAGGTAGGCTGGAGGGGTAGGGGCAGCACACTGACCACAGAGGATATGGGGAAGGGGCACCACATGGATAACAGCGTGCAGGGAGGAAAGGCAGACGCAGTACTCTGACAAAAGAGGGCAGGTGGGAGCGGCATGGGCAGGACACGGACAACATAGGGCAGGTGGGAGGAGCAGGGGCCAGCAAGCTGACAATGTAGGGCAGGTGGGAGGGGCAGCAGTAAAATTCATAGAACAGAGGATGGGGAGGGGCACCTTTGAGGGTAAGTAGGAGGGACAGGGGAGGCAAGCTGACAGTGGAGGAAAGGCAGAAGGGGCATGGCAGCACACAAACAGTGAAGGGGAGACGGGATGGGCAGGGGCTGCACACAGACAATGGAAGGCGTGCAGGAGGGGTAGGGGCAGCAAGCTGACAACAGAGGGAAGGTGGGATGGGCAGGAACAGCACAGGGGCAATGGGAGTTAGCTAGGTGACAGTTGCAGCATGCTGTCCATAAAGGATGGGTGGAGGGCAGGGTCAGCGCACGGACCACAGTGGGCAGGTGGGAGGGCAGGGACAGCACATTGAAAACAAAGGGCTGCTGGAAGGGGCAAGGGCAGCACACAGACCATGGAGGGCCGGTAAGAGGGGCAGGGCAGCAAGCTGTCCACAGCAGGCAGGTGGGAGGGGCAAAGGCAGCACACCGACAACAGAGGGCAGGCGAGTGGGACAGAATGCAAACAATGGAGGGAAGGTGTGAGGGCCAGAGGCAGCAAGGTGACCATGGAGGAAAGGCAGGAGGGGCAGGGGTACTGTGTGGATAGCAGAGGGATGGAGAACAAGGACAATA
Organism: Triturus cristatus; assembly: GCF_964204655.1. Taxonomy (NCBI): domain Eukaryota; kingdom Metazoa; phylum Chordata; class Amphibia; order Caudata; family Salamandridae; genus Triturus; species Triturus cristatus. The sequence goes on along the minus strand of NC_140591.1, from coordinate 135,748,433 downwards.
GGGGCAGGTAAGCCAGACTACAGAAGCAAGCTGATCACACAGGGTAGGTGGTAGCTGCAGGGGCAGCACATGGAAAGTTGAGGACAGAGGGAAGGGGTAGAGGGTGGCACATGGACAATGAAGTGCAAGTGAGTACAGCAGGTGCAGCAAACTAACCATGGAGGGCAGGCGGGATGTGCAGCACATGGACCACAGAGGGCACATGGGAGGGACAGGGCAGTACACGAACGATGAAGGCCAAGTGAGTTGGGCAGGGGCAGCAAGGTGACCAAAAAAAGCAGGCGAGAGGGACAAAGGTAACAAACGGACAACTGAGGCTATTCAGGAGAGGCAGGTGCAGCTATGTGGCTACAGAATGCAGACAGAAGAGAAAGGGGCCGCACATGGACAATGGAACACAGGCGGGAGGCACCTGGGCCAGAGAACTGTCCATGGAGGGTAGGCGGGAAGGACAGCAGCATTACACAGACAACAGAGGGCAGGTGGGAGGGGCAACAAGCTGACAATGAAGGTCAGGAGGGAGGTACAGGGGCAGCGCATGGACAATGGAGGGCAGGGGCAGCACACAGAAAATGGAAGGCGGGTGGGAGGGGTAGGGGCAGCAATCCTGCAATGGATGGTAGGGAAGGCAGGGCCAACAAGCTGTCAATGTAGAGTAAGTAAGAGGGACTCAGTTAGCACCCAGACAACGGAAGAGAAGAAGGAGAGGCAGCATACGAACAATAGAGGTTTGGTGGATTGGGCAGAGGAGAGGGGTAGGGGCAACAAGTGGGGCAGAAGTTGACGATGGAATGCTGGCAGGAAAGGCAGGGGCAGCACACGGAGAAAGAAGGGCAAACAGGAGGGTCGGGTAGCAAAGTGACAATGGAGGGCAGGTAGGAGAGGCATGGGTAGTACACAGACAATGAGGTGCAGGCAGATAGGGCAGGAGGCTGTCCATGGAGGGCAGGCTTAAGGGGCAGGGGCAGCACACATACAGTAGACAGCAGGCAGGTGTGACAGAGTCAGCAAGCTGACCATGAAGCCCTGTCAGGAGTGGCATAGAGATCACATGGAAAACAAAGGGCAGGCAGAAGGGGGATGCAAATGGGCAGTTGAGGGTTGGCAGGAGGGGCAGGGCCAGCAAGTTGATCAAAGGGGGCAGGCAGGAGAGGCAGTAGCAGTATATGGATAGCAGAGCTTAGGAGAAAGGGGCAGGAAGCTACCAATACCTCATCTGATAGAAGTTTAAATCAACGTCTTCACATATATGCATTAGCCACCTAGCTCCTATGAACAGCCCTTCATTGTTTGTTAAAATACCTTTCACATAATCCTCAATTGAGCAGAACATTTAATCTGGGGGCATATTTACTAATCTTTCATGCAGTGTGGGTGCAGCATGTAAAGTTACTGCACTGCATTGGGTGTAAAAGTAAGGGAACAGAATTGCTCTATATTTTCAAAGATATGGAGCAGCTCTATTTTCTATTTTCTCCTTGCGCAGGCGCACTGTGTGCAGTCTAGTGCCAAAGCAGGCACCTTTGCACCATAGTGGAAGGGTGCCTGCATTATGGGCATGATTGGTTTTGTGCAGCAGGGGATAACGTCCTGCACATAAACAATCCTTAGAGGCATTTTCCTCTTTCTATGTGTGACACAGAATGCAACACACATAGAAAAAGGAAGTAACAAGGAGAAATAATGATATTTCTCCTTGTTATGCCGGGGAAGGCGCAGCATTTTGGCACATTCCCATGTTTCCTAGCTTTAGTAAATCTGGGACTGCGCCAAAATCCATGGGTGGATGCATAGGAATGCCCATGTTCCACCCATGGAATGCCTGCGGGATGCAGTGTAACTCAGTATAACCCATTATAGCGCAAGGGGCTGTCTTGCGTTACTTTTTCTATACAAAGGTATGCAAGGCAGCACAAATCGCCCCTTGAGTGGCTTAGGAAATCCAGTTATGGGCTTGTGTTGCCTTGCGGCGGCTTGCGTCATGCAAGTACAATGAAACTCCTTAGTAAACCTCGGCCTTGGTGTGCAAGTTATCATTTTCATATCTAGTGTACAACTTATTGATTGCAGTCCTAACCATAGGTAGCAAATTGTAGTGTTTTTCGGTTTTAGTTTGCAACCATTACTCTATTTTAATTGTGGTTTTTCAATCAATTTCTACGTTTTTTTAAACATATATTAATGCGATATAGCCAAAGGTAATCATGGATAGGCAGATAGACAGATAGATAAACAGACGATAGATAGATAGATAGATAGATAGATAGATAGATAGATAGATAGATAGATAGATAGATAGATAGATAGATAGATAGATAGATAGATAGATAGATAGATAGATAGATGATTGATTGATTGATTTATACATGCCATGGCGTTTTTCATGTACAAAATGTATTTCTTTTAAAACAGGATCCAAGGGCTTATATTTGTGCAGGAGAATAAAATAACACTGAAGAGGCCTCATGAGCTGTTTCTGTGTGTAAAGTAATTATAACATGCAATTTGTGAGGCAGTAAACAGTGGTTTACTCATATCAAGTTCGCTCGTCTGTGTTATAAGCTGGAATTCGACCTTTACATTGTAGTAATCAATATGTGAAGGTGCATTTATTAGTACAATTGCTCTAAGTAATGTGTTAATGGGCTACATTTAATTCACTGCCATGCAATAAATATATAAGCAGAAGTGCCGACGACCTCTCCCTCACCAACAAACCCAATGTCACCAGGTACAACTTCCAAGAATGGATGAAAGCCGTCGCCACCTGGATGAAGAACAGCTGCCTTAAGCTCAACTCAGACAAGACAGAAATCCTCATCCTGGGATCCACGCTCTCTGCATGGAATGATACTTGGTGGCCCTCTGCGCTAGGAACTCCCCCCACCCCGACGGACCACGCATAAAACCTCAGCATCATACTAGACGCATCACCCTCTGGAAACCCCCAGATCAACTCAGTGTCCTCAGCCTGTTTTAATACCCTCTGCCTGCTGCGAAAGACCTTTTGATGAATACCCACCAAATCCAGAAAGACCGTCACTCACGTGCTCATCAGCAGCAGACTCGACTAGGGCAATACACTCTACGCCGGCATTACTCAGAAAAACCTTTGCAAGATCCAGAATGTCCAGAAACCGGCAGTCAGACAGGCCCTTGACCGCCCCCGGCACAGCCACATCGCTCAACCCCTCCGCGAACTTCACTGGCTCCCGGCAGACAGAGGAATAACGTTCAAACTCCTCACCCATGCTTACAAGGCCCTCTACAATGCCGTACCAGCATACCTGAACAGCTGCCTCTCCTTCCACGCACGCAAAAGACTTTTCCGCTCTGTCCCACTCACCCTGGCCACCATCCCACGGACCCGTAAGACCAGAACAGGAAGAAAGTCCTTCTTCCTTGCTGCCAAGACCTGGAACACCCTACCCCTCCACCTCAGACTATCTCCCACGCTACCCCAGTTCAGCAAGGACCTCAAGATCTGGTTCTTCCAATGACCCCAGCACTTAAACAGATCTACTCCTCACCTCCCCCCAGCTCCTTGAGGCCCTCACAGGTGAGTAGATGCAATTTACCAACCCTTGATTGAATGATTAATTTAAGCGCAGAGTGTAACATGCTAATTATTACAAATATTGAATGTAAAAGGCCGATGGCACACAAGAGTTGTGATCACCTTCCCACCCTCGAACAATAATGATAATGCATATTACACACTCCATATCTGCACACATAGTTAATGCCATGCTGTTTTGTTTCCAAGTGCATTCGTTATTAGCACACATATCTCAGTATAACCAGAATGCAAGGGATAAAATTTGTGATGTGAATAAAAAAAATAGATCTTGTCACTATAACCAAGTTGTTTGCTTCTGTAAAATTAGCCTAGAATGGAATCTGGAAGACATAAAATATTGATTCAAATATATTTATTACATGCCAGTAAAAATAATTGTCGCCCAAAAATTATTTATCTGTAGCAAAACTCTTTGACATCGTCAAAACATTAGCTTATTCGCAAGTCACACTAGACATTTCCAACACCAAAGACAGCTGTGAGAAATTCTCCAAATTCTTCGACAGTAAAATAAACGACGATTGAGCTCTCACTTACCACTTAAATTATGGACCGCTGAAATCTTAACTTGGAAAACTTCAGAAGAATAGTTTTCCTTCAAGGAAGCAACTCAAATAGACTTGCTGATCACCACAATTGCTAGCCTCAAGCCAAGAAATCACTTTGCAGACCATATCCATCCGGTAAAAACAGTCAAAGACATAAATTGTCTCCCGCAGGGGATAAACTCTTATGTGACACCGCAGAAGGCCATGACTGGCTTAAAAGTAGACAGGTTACCCCACGTCTCGAAAAGCTTGACTCAGTTCCAGAAGATCTTAACAATTTCTGCCCCATCTCAGACCTTCCGTTCATAGTAAATGTTCTGGAGAGTTGTGTGGTAGAGCAAAGGAAAATCTTTATAGACGAAAACAACCTATTAGATAATCGCAATCAGGTTGTACATCTGGCTGCAGCACGGTTATGGCTATGCTATAAATACTGGCCCGTGCGCCACTCATCCTAGGCAAAGGTAAGCTCTCCGTCCATCACCTCCTTGTGTTTGCTTTGTTCGCCCCAAGTTAGCAGGGTATGCCCAGACGTGGGTCCCTTGCTCACTTTGACACTGGATTCAAACTAGCCTGGCTGAAGGGTGTTAGCCAAAAACCGGCCCCAGGATACTTGTTTCCGGTTCAGGGAAGACCTGGCTTGGCAGTTCGGGCTGGACTGTTCCCATGAGGCACAGAGTCAAGACTGATTTGCATGTAGCTGAGTCTGAACTGAGGTGGTGTAGTGAGCTAAAGAATGATGATGGATTCAACCCAGATCTGTGACTGGGGGTGAGTGTCTGAAAACTTTCAGCACTCCGTCCATCATCTCCTTGTGTTTCCTTTGTTCGCCCTAAGTTGGCTGGGTGTGCCCAGACGTGGGTCCCTTGCTCACTTTGCAACTGGATTCCAGATAGCCTAGCTGAAGAAGGGTGTTACCCAAAAAACGGTCCCAGGATGCTTGTTTCCGGTTCAACGAAGACCTGGCTTGGTAGTTCGGGCTGGACTGTTCTCATGAGGCACAGGGCCAAGACTGATTTGCATATAGCTGGGTCTGAACTGATGTGGTGAAGTGAGCTAAAGAATGATGATGGATTCAACTCAGATATGTTACTGGGGGTGAGTGTCTGAAAAGTTTCAGCACTTCATCCATCATCTCATTGTGTTTGCTTTGTTCGCCCTAAGTTGGCAAGGTATGTCCAGACGTGGGTCCCTTGCTCACTTTGTCACTGGATTCAAGCTGGCCTGGCTGAAGAAGGGTGTTAGCCAAAAACCGGTCCCAGGATGCTTGTTTCCGGTTCAAGGAAGACCTGGCTTGGCAGTTCAGGCTGGACTGTTCCCATGAGGCACAGGGTCAAGAAGCTCTTAAAGACCTGGCTTTTTGTGCAATAAACTTACACCATCTCACCTAGCTTCCTCCCAGTTGAATGCACTGTCTTAGCGCCGGGACACCTCCTTGAGAGATAGCTGTTCGCGCTCTACAAGCATCTGTATTATTATTATTATTATTTTCATACAGCTGGGTCTGAACTGAGGTGGTGAAGTGAGCTAAAGAATGATGATGGATTTAACCCTGTCCTGTGACTGGGGGTGAGTGTCTGAAAAGTTTCAGCACTCCGTCCATCATCTCCTTGTGTTTTCTTGTACTCCCCCCACCTCCCTGCTGAAAACCTTGGAAAAACAGATGGGGAGATGTGGCACAGTTCGAATATGGGTTGAGCCATATGTTGACAGGCACTTCCAGCAAATAAAACTGCAGAAGCTCTCTTGAACCCCATGCCTCTACAGCAAGAAGTCCCGCAAGGCTCTTTCCTGTCTCCGATTCTGTTCAACTTTTACAGTCAACCCCTTTACTGTTCTCCTCACTGAATCAAACATACCTTTTCAGTCATACACCGATGGTATGCAGCTGCACATGAACTTATCCTGTAAGTAAAAACGGCTCTTATTAATACTCTAAAAAACCACCAGTCCTAAATGACTCTACATCCTCTTACACTAAACCCCCAGAAAACTGAATTCCTACTAATATTGCCTCAATGCAGTAGCACATCTGAGATGTGTGACTTGACACAGAACACATGGACCTGGCCTGGCAGTTCAGGTTGGACTGTTCCTATAGGGAACAGGGTCAAGACTGATTTACTTATGGTTGGGTCCAAACTGGAATGGCGTGGTGCGCAAATAAACAATGTATTTAGGCCCAGATCTCTTTACGGGGGGAGGGAGGGGTAAGTGTTTGAAATTGTTCGGCATTCCGTGCATCATTTGTTCTTTTTACATTTGTTACCTTAAGTGGGATAGGTATGCCGAGACGTGGGTCCTGTGCTCACCATGCCACTGGAGTGAAGCTATCCTGGCTGGTGAAGGGTGATACTGTGAAACCGGTCCTAGGATGCTTGTTTCTGGTCCAGATAGGACCTGGTTTGGCAGTTCGGGCTGGACTGTTCCCATGGGGAGCAGGGTCAAGATTGATTTGCACATGGTTGAATCCAAACTAGAATGGCATGGTGAGCAAAAAACAATGGATTTAGGCCCAGCTCTCTGTACTGGGCATGAGTGTTTGACATTGTTCAGCATTCCGTCCTTCATTTGTTCTTTTTGCACAAGGATATCAGGTCCAACAAGATGGAAAACAAAACAAGCGAAATAGGAGGAGGAAATAGAGGAGAAGAACAGAGACAGACAAACAGAGATAGGGAAAGAGCAAGTGAGAGGTAGGGAAAGAAGGATAAAGAGAGTGGAAGGGGAAGAGAGAACGATTTGGAGATAAAGGGCGTGCGATAAAGGGCGTGCGATGGACAGAGAAAAGCAAAGAAGAGATGAAGGAAAGATACGAAATCAAAAGTGAGAGTTGGGGGAGTTGAAGAGGTGGGCCTGAAAATAAGGTTGAGGGTTAAATTAAGAGAAGGTGAGAGAGTATAAGAAAAAAACAGGGAGAGGAAATAATGCTAAGCAGAGTGGGAAGGGCAATAAAGAAATGAACCGGTGAAGAGAGAGTTAATGAATAATAACAGAGAAATAAGGAAATAAGGAAAGAATGGGGGAGAGGTAGAAGAATAGTAGAGTTAACAGAGATAGAGGATGGAGAGAGAGTCAGAACAATGGAGTCTTAAAGCACATGGCACAAGCTAGGCGCGGAAACATTCCCCAACTGGCGAAAGACATGCCAAGAAAAGAGAGATGCTCACTGAATACAAAAGAGAGAGAAAAAATGAGAGAGATGAGGAAAGAGAGTGAGGGAGACATGGCGAAGGAGAGAGACCAAGTTTTTTAAATTGCAAATATAAATTACACCGGACACCTCCTCAGAGAGTCGTAAATAGGCTTGAAAGCATTTCCTTCTACTTATTTTATAAGTGCAATAAACTTTTAGCAGCTCTAAGTATCAGCAGCACATGCAATATTTATAGGATGCTTACTTTGGAGAAGCAGAGTATTCAGGGGGGTGTCGTCAGAAGGCAGAGGAGACAAGCGTGGGAGCACCTCGTGGGGGGCGGTGGAAGAGAGAGTGCTTTCCTTTCATCCCAGGGAGATGATTAACCTGCCCCAGTCAATGTGCTTATATTTGCAGCCCTTTGCATGTGTGCCAGGAAAGGAATCCCAACTCTGGCCTGCTGCCCTTGAGATGGGCATCCCTTCTAATAAATATTTAAGGTTATTTGCAATGATGGAAGAACTAACAATATGTGAACCTAGCAAAGTGTGCCCAGCAGGAGGTCCTGGAGGAAAGCTCCTTTAATAGACCCAGGGGGTACTCCCAGCTCTCACTCAAGTTTCAGCTCTTATTGCCACCACCAGCTCAAGGCCGGGGGTAACACCAAGCACAAAACTGTGCAAATGTGTGAAATTTAAAAGGTGCAACATGGGTGTCATAAAACCTTAGGGTTACTCCCACGTTTTCAGCAGTGGCAAAATCTGTGCAAACTTGAAGCACCAGGGGGCTTTGGCATATATTTTTTAACCAAATTATGAATGAGGCTGGCAGGTGGTAAGGGCCGATCACTGCACTCTCTGACTCACTAGGGGGCATATCAGCAAGGAGGCGCTATTGAATTATCACCGCATTTGCATCCGTTTTTGGGTGAACAGCGGTGATAATTTCATCGCCTTATCATCAAAGACACGCTATCGCATGTTTTGCTGATTTAGCGCCCCTTACAACAATGCCCATGTAATGTAATGTGTGTTACAGGCATTGCTTGGGCACGCTTACTAAGTGCATCGTGTTTATACTTTCATGGGGAGCAGGAGCTGAGCGCTCAAGGCGTACTCTCGGTGGGTGCTGTGCACTAGAGCCCTGGAGACAAACCACGCAATAAATCTTGGGGCATATTAGCAACTCTTTTCGATAAATATCGCAAACCACGCTTAGTGCACATTTTTTTATCGCCAGCTATCGCTGGATTTAATCGCAGAGATAGCGCGTTATTAGCAACGCGTATCTCCAATGCAATAATTAATTCAGCGATAGCAGCGAAATGCCTGTTCATCGCCTGGAATCCAGTGCAAATAGGCCAGCGATAGGGGAATGCTTGCTGATATGCCCTGGTGGATTCAGCCCCGCAATCCACCTCCCATTGTGTAGATAGGTAAGAAGTGTTCTGAGCAGGTGTAAAAATTCCAGCGATGAATGCAGTTAGCGCAACATTTTTCATCGCTAACTGGGTCCGGGGCCTCATTGCTAATAGGGGGTAGGTCTGTTAGCGGACGTTTTTGTAGACTTTTGGTTGGGAACGCCTATCTTACATGTCATTAGCGCTAAATATCGCTGACATGCAAAGCGGCACCCAAAACGGTCGCTTTCGCCATGAAGCTGTTGCTAACAGCTGTTAGCGACAGCTTGCTGATAGGGCGATAAAAATATTGCCGCTTTTGCGGCAACAAGTGCTGCTAAAGTGGCAATACTGCCGTTGCTAATATGCATCATAGTGTTTGTTCAGTATTGTTGTAGAAATTCATATGCTTTTTTATTCTTATTAAGGTAACTAACGTGCTAAACAAAGCCCCCAAAGTCTATGCAGTATTTAAAAATGCAGCACTAGTGCCATTGGCACCCTCCCATCTCTCTTATGGATACAAGAAAGGGGCAGAGTGGCAGCTTCAGCATCACAGATGTCCCCTCAGCAGTGTCTGGCCTGCACGAGCAGGGCAGAGTGCCAAGCACAATGTCAGCACAGTGATTGCGACTTGACTGGTTAAGTGGCTCAGTGGACTGAGCACTTGCTGCTGACACACGCAGTGATCTCCAGGCCATGCATTTGAATTCCAGCAAGGCTGACTCAGTCTTCCATCCTTCAGACGCAGTAACTGAGTATGATTTTTATTAGGTACTAGTGGCACTTCTTAGAGCAATTACAAATAGCTAAGATGTGAAAAAAAATAGTTATAATTAAGTTTAGGTAGTTTGTTGCATCTTCTGGTTTGGTGGTGTCTTTAGGTGAGTCTACGGGCAGCACTCAGTTGCTGGTCCTGATTGGATATGTAGTGGGGCCTCCTGGATCTTGCCATGTTCTGTGATGCGTAGAATGGTAGAGTATGGCCTATTATGTTCAAGAGCAGGGAGAACTGATGACGGCATCTTTTCAGGGACCCACGTGCTGTGGGGCGTTCTAGCCACAAGAACATGTGTTTTGGTGACTGCAACAAATCGTTTGTTCAGCGCTAAACGAGGCGCTGGAGTGTGCAGGGACAGAGGGTGTCTGTACTCAGTGCGGTCAGAGGCACAGTTTTGGCACCTCCCATGGACGTAGTACAGGTACTAGGTTCATACATGCCAACATTTTAGAAGAGAAAAGTGGGAGATTTATGAAAGATAATCGGGAGAATGTACTTCTCCCATTGACTTCTATTGAGGCCTGATTCAGGTTATTGTCATATATGGGACTGGTAAGAGTGCTGCTGGAGGATCGGATATTACCAGGGCCACTGGAATTATGCGATTGTGCTGCTGCAGTGATTTTTTTGCATAATTATAGATTTGCCACATTTGCCACATAATCCATCATCTACTGCATAATCTGAAGATTATAACAAAAAAATGTGTTTCTAGTTCAAACAGTTCACAAGTTACTAACAGCCCAGCGGCACGTGTTACCACGCATTGGAAGATCTTTTGCAAAGGTTGACTGGTCACCTTTCTGTTGCTTATTGCTATATTTGGGTATTAAACTGGTACTCATGTGGTACGCCCAATGCCCAGACAGTGTTAACATGTGTAAAAAGTACAAAATAATGAAGTAATCCTATTAAAAATGTGCCGCATTATATCACATAATGTGCCTTTTCTTGCTGCATAATTTACTCAATCTTGCCGCATAATTTGGGCTCTACGACTGCATAATTCCAGTGGCCTTTGATATTTGAAATGCAAGTAAACAACTGTTTTTTCTTATCTATCAGGAGCACAGAGAAAGCGGTATGGCTGGCAGAGAGAGTGTGATATAAATATTGTGCACTGACCTGCAGGAGCGGGTTACTGGCAGTGCATACTCCGAGTCACACAAGACCAGTCCCTGTCAGCTGAAGCACGCAGAGCAATTGAAATTTTGCATGCATGAAACGTGAGGCAGGAGACTAGCCCTGAAGTCGGTAGTCTCCTGCCTGAATCAGGAGGGTTGGCATGTATGAAGGTTACACTGAGCTGGAAGCGATCAAGGGCACAGTGATTGGTGCTATAGAGAGACAGTGCGGATACAGGGGGATAGTGTGCTGAAAGCAAGAAAGGGCACCAACCTTGGTGTCACACATAGGCAGTGCACATCAGGGGCCTGATTATAGAAGTGCAACGGGCATTTTTCACCTCCTTTGCACACCCCCAGGGCACCTTGGTACAACAGAAGGGGCTGCAGACGCTAGTGCGTCTCTGTTGGACTTGGCCCTTCTGGAAGGTTCACCCCTAAACTTTTTGCTTTTATTGGTGACTTGGTGATAGTGATTTTTGGTTTCTGCGCACTTTCCCTGTGTCCCAGAGTAAAGTGCGTGCGCACTCTGAGTGCATGTGGTGAGATAGGCCTGCCCTCCCATAGGAATGCATGGGGAATGTATGTGTCCCTGGTAGTTCCTGATGCGTGGGGTGTGCAGGGTCGAGTCTGGTATGTACAGATTCGTGTGATGAAATGCTGCGCGATGATGTGTGCGGCGTGCATGTAGCTAGTATGGATGTGCCACTTCTGGATGCTGGCATAAATGTATAGAGACTGCCTGTCGCGTGATTGGCTGACTGAGGTCATGTGACGGGCTAGGGAATCCCCAGTCAGGAGGAGTCGCCCAGTCGTGAATAGGGAGATCAGCAGCTAGATGGGTGGGAGGAGTACACCTAGGACCTGAATAGGGCTGGGCTTTCCCCACACAATGCTGGCTCCGCCCCCTGTGGTGCGACTGATGACCCTGGCCTGCTCTCTGAATAGGGAGAGGGGCTGAGCAAAACAAAGTGCTCAGGAACCAGTTGTAACTGGTTCGCCCCTTCCCTGCACCTTGAAACAAAGGGGAAAGGCGTATAAAAATGGGGCTGTGTCCCCACTGATGTTGTTCTCTTCCAGGATCCTACCTGAGGGGGGCTGCTGCTGCTGCTGGACTAGAGGACCGCCACTTGGACTACCTCCCTGCCTGGAGGCCCAGTGAGCTGGCTCTGGGTCCAGCCTTGCCCCCCACCCCTGCCTTGCTGTGTGCAGGGGAGACATTTGCTGGACTTGGTGTTTATTGGCATCCCTAAGCGCCTGGAAGCGCTTTTATTTTCCTTTAGCGCTCGGAGCGCTTTACTTCTGAAAGCCGGTGCCCACCCGGCAATTGCCCCGTTCTGGACTAATCCTGAAGTCCCCTGGCAGGTGCCCACCCTGCCAGGGACATTGCCGCCGTGTCGAGTGCCCACCTCGATTTGTGGTGTTTTGCACGAGCCGGTGCCCACCCGGCGTCTACCCCGCTTTGTTGGGAAGTTGCGATCCCTAGCGGGTGCCCACCCCGCCAGGGACTTTGCCGCTTTCACTTTTGACCCCCCTAGTGGGTGCCCACCCCGTATCACCGCGACCGACAAATCACCGCCGCAGCCCGGAGTCCCGGCCGCGTCATCCCCCTGCCGCGCTGGGATTGGTCCAGCGGGAGGGAGCATGGCCCACGTGGTCAGGGCCTCCAGGAAGAACGTTGCGCTGACGAAGGGAGCCGCCGGGAGCCCACCCCGCGCTCCGGCGACCGAGAAGTGCTGCCGGCAGAGGAGCGGAGTCTCCAGAGAACAGCCCGGTGAGTAGGGAAGGGCTGGGGGACTCCGCACGGGTACTGTGGGTGCCGGTCCCAGACCGGCTGATCGTTCAAGCGGCCCCCGCCTCCAACGCGGGCCTGTTGTTACTGAGAGCCTCGCTCAGCTCTCAACGTCAAGGGGCATTTTCTTTTGTGTGGTGAGCCCACGAGGCTCCCACGCGGCGCCGTGAGTGTTTCCGAGCCCCGAGAGGCTCCAACGAGGCCCGCATTTCTTGGTCAGAGCGCCCTGCGTGCTCCAATGTACGGGGGCAGTTTCCTCCTGATAAGAGCGGCCCCGGAAGGCAGCGGGCCGCTCCAACGTTGCCCCCACACCTGTTCTAGAGCCCACGAGGCTCCCACATTGCCCCAGAGCATATTTGCATACTAGAGCCCAGAGGGGGCTCCAGAGGCACGCCGGTGCCAAGTTCCTTTCTACAGCTGGCCAGCACTTAGTGGGAAGCTGCACCGTTTAGGTTGTGCCTCTCCGCGCGTTGGCTTGCGCAGCCTGCGCAGCCCCGCCCTGACTCTGGGACAAAGGGCGTTTTAGCCCCTGATAGGCCAGGTGGGCCTGGGGACAGTTTGCTGTATTGTACCCTCACCTAGGGTACCTGGCGCCGTTTGGCGCAATTGTGTTTTCCTGCACCCCTGAATGTATTTTTATGCGTCATGTGCCTTGTTCTTACACCGCTGAATGTGTTTTTATGCATCATGTGTTTTTCCTTTCTTACACCTCTGAATGTGATGCATCATGTGTAATGTACGTTTACCTCTACAGTTATTGTGATACTTAGGTGGTTGTTTTCTCCTAGTACAGGTGGTGCTAGTGAGGTCCTGGTTCCCTGCGCGATATTTTCCTAAGGTGGTTAGGGTTGCGTAGGTGGTACTTACCTGTTACCAGTAGTTACTGGTCGTGTGCTACATATGTTATTTAGTGCTACAGTGATTGTATGTGCTATGTTCTAAAGCATTATTCCTATGTTCTAAGTGCTAATTCCTACAAAGTGCTAATTCCTGACAGTGGTCCATGCGGCCCTGTCCCCTGTACATATAATCCCTTGTAAACTCTGCCCGTGCCTGTTTGCACATTGTAAAGTGTGTGTTTTTATCTAATGTGTTTTGGTAATACAAAGGCTATTTTTATATAATACCTTGTGTGGAGTTTCTTTTGTGGTGGGCCTTGGGTGTTGTTGCTGGGTGCGCGCGCAAACGCTTTACACATCGCCTCCGGGATAAGCCTGACTGCTCGTGCCAAGCTACCAAGGGGGTGAGCAGGGGTTATCTTTGGCGTGTAACTCCCCAGCCCTGACTAGAGTGGTGGTTTCTGCCTGGCTTTGGCGCAAGCCTCAGCCAACCAGAAATCCCATTTCTAACAGTCTCCTTCTATGATACTGAAAGTTCTGGTGCACATACAGTGCCAGCACTTCCTCAGCAGGATGTGGTCCCATGCACATGAGGGAATCCCTTTGACTTTGCCCCCACGCAGTATTATAGATGTGGGCGCATAGGCAAAGAGCCTGTCAGGGGGTGAACTGACAGTACGCCACCTAAAAAGGGCCCTCTGATAGCAGCCCTCTGAAGGGGGGAATGAGTGTGCCATGGACCCTTAAGACATCTCCTTGCAGGCGGGTGCAGTCATTCACTGCACCCGCCTGCAAGGGGATCTCTATAACCCCTTCAAGTTTCAGGTAGATTGACGCCTGCACTGTGAAAACACAGAGCGGCTTCAAAGCAGCCGCTCCATTTTTCACAGGAATGCACTGCCCATGGAGCAGCACATTCACCATAATGCAGCACATTTTCCTTGTTTGTGCCGGGTGCACTTTTTAAAAGGTGCAAACCATGAAAATGTGCTGTTTGCATAATACATACCCCGAAGGCCACATTTGTTTCTTGACTACAAGGTGAAGTGAGCACCTCCTTGCAGGGTGCTTTGCAGCAGTGGTCCCTCCCCTCTGGTTTTTGTACACTTTATTCGCTCATCTGCCATCTGGATGTTACATGGGATCTTGGCTTTTCACAGGATAGGTGGAGACAAGTAAGGAGGAGATTTACTCACTTTGGAGTGAGGTCGGGTAATAGTATCAGGCCTTTGGTCTTACCACTCTTTACAGGGGGATCACAGGTGGGAGTATAGTCTGTTCTGAATGAGGTGGGCTCTCAGCACACACTTTGTCTCAGGTGTGAGCATGTGGTGAAGCTCAGTGCCTTTCTTTTCATAAGTGTTAGCTTCTCGCTCGACACATGCAGACCTGCTGGGTTTTGTTCAGACATTGCTCCATTGCAATATTTGTGGATAAAACACATCCAAGGTATACATCACCCTGAATGGCATTGGCCTGAGCAGGGTGGTTAAGAGAAAGAGGCAGCAGCACCAACATGCATGAGAAGAAAGTGGACCAGGAGGCTCACCATTATTGGGCTAGTCAATTGTATTAGGGCTACAAGTCAGGAGAGGCAAAGGACAGTGGTATCTTTGTCACCTGTGCATCTGTGAGCATACTTAATACGTACAACTAATTCTAAGAAGGAAGGTGCAGTGTCCCATCAATGAATGATTCTGCATCTCCACCAGGAAGGAACAGAAGGCAGACACTACACCTGGATCCATGCATGCACCCAGTATCTACATCAACATCCCAGCATCCATCAGGACTGCCTCAACCATGCTCCAGTTTAGGTAAGAGCTGAAGACATACCTCTTTACAAGATAATATATCAGGATGAACTAACAGTCTACGTTAACAACCCAATTTGTCTTCCAATGACTGCATCTTTGCCAATGATCCAATCCAGTGCTCCGCTCTCTCTGGGTAGGTTCGCACTATACAAGTACCTCATGCATGCATACACAGAGACTGTCCTAATGCACTAAAACTATAATTAGCTGGCACCATCCGTCAGACATGGTCGAGCAAGCAGGGCAGCATTTTCTGGATGGAAAAAGGTACGCATGGAGCATTTTTCATTGTGTAGCACCTGTCAGAAGACCGACGCACAAACCTCTCAGCAGGAAACCCTGACAAGACAGTGAGAAATGATGAGACGGGATCAGGGCGGCACAGGGGTGCTGTGCCAAAGACTTCCTGCCCTACAGTGCATGGTTCATGCACTAGCAGCACTATCAGCGCTACTGCTGCTGTTGAGCATCTGCTGATGTCAAGTTCTCGCTCCACCTGTCTCCTGTAGCCTTTCTCTAAGAGCACTTGTGCAGGCCCTGTGATGATTCAAACAATCTCATTGGGAGCTGTACCTTTGGCATAGTACTCCTTGCCCTGGCAGCTGAGCAAGGTGGCAAAGTCGATAACTTCTCCCCAATCTGAACTGCACCAGGCTTCTCCAGCGTGGTTCAGAGGACAGCTGGTTGGCACCCTTGCTGACAGAATAGTGGACAGTGTCAGTGTCAGTACTGGAGTTAAGGCAGATACTGACTATATGAACATCTCAGCATGGATCACCTGTTGGTGTAACTAATGGTGCTTACTGCATGAGAATATTTTCTATTACAGGAGACAAAGCCCAAAATACTACAAACTCAAGCATTTATCAAGGTCTGTGCATAAGGACAAATAAGAAGTGGCTTGCGGCTTAATATACTTAGTCATGCATGGACCCGCACCACGTGTGGGACCACCTGAGGACCACGTGCAGGACCACCTGAGGACGGTCCGCTCATCCCGGATGGTCTCATCCGTGGGAAGTTGTAGCTTCACTAGTGTGTCTCCAGAATCAGCCATGTTTGTTATTGTGACTGACTTTGAAAAGAATCTTAGGAGATCTATGGCACTAACGCTGCCCCCTAAGTGCTGGGATCAGCTCTTCTTTAAGTAAGTGGGAGCTGAGATTAGCAGCTGCTGTAATTGACTCACATTAGAATCTGTTACAATGTAGTGCAGTACTCAAGGATGCTTTTTGGTTTTTTGCCTTGTTCCTCTAGGATTATGGAGATGGGGGTGAAAAGGCATTGAGCTTCATTGTATTATCAGATTTTAACCTCATAGACCACGTCCGTCCAAAGCGCGCAGTAGGACTCACTGCAGAGAGCTTCACAGGTAGAGTCTAGGAGGCATCGCTGTGGTACACGACATAAATATATAATTGCAGCGAAAGTGGGCGGCCTAAGGACCCTACCTCAAAGCATGAAGCTACATACTACGTCATTTGTGGGATTAGAAGGATGTGACGAACATAGCATTTAGGGTTGCATTGACTTGTTCCTGCGCGGGCCACTTCCAGTGGTTACCTTTTCCCAGAGGTCATTGGTTACAATCGGGCTATTGTTTTGGTGATGTAATCCGCACCTGGTAAACATAAGTACCACTGGGTGCAGTATTCACTATGCACAGTATTACCACATATTTGCAAGTTCCACACCTAAGGATGGGGGAATACGAAGTAATACTGTATGTCTCCTCCCATTCTTAGGTGCGATAATCAGAATGTTGCAGTTTTTCCATATACAGATTCCACCAGGATTTTCCAAGCGAAAATCAACTGGGGAAAATCCTATGTGCTTTCCCCCAGTCCTGTGGGCCTGCACAAACCTGTGTGTGTGTCCACATAGGAATACGCGGCGTGATGATAACAAGAGCCTAGATATTAAACAGAGAAATCAAAGAATTAATGACCCTAGGGGGTACAGACCTTAACAAGTTCTTTCTCGTCTGAGAGCAATCACCACTAGCAGCAAACAATGGGGAAAGTGACCATATTCTCAAGGACATATCGCTGATTTATCGGCACTTTAGCGCCGCAAAAGTGGCGATAGATTTATCGCCCCATACTCAAGCTGGTGCAAACTGCAGATATCGCCAGTTTTCCAGTGAAAAACATCGCCACGGATGAGAGCGGCAACTAACGCTAATGATATGCAGGGTAGGCGTTCCCGTGCAAAAACACATGAAAACACCACTTCGCGATATTCTCAACGATCAGCCAGATCGGCGATGCGATCCAAAAACAGGCGATAAGGCGCGTTAGCAGCAGTGATTTAACACCTGCCTTCTACTGGTGTTAAGCAGGACGATAACCTGCAGTATAAAAGGGAGCCCAGCCCACGGCCACATCTGAAGACCAACACATGTCATGGAGCTACTGATCATGAAGCTTGGAGACCCAAGAAGGCAACAACACCCACTGCCACCACCCCCAGGTCCCCCTGGACTACCTCAGAGACAGTGCAGAACAAGACAGCGGACCTTCCGAAAATGCACCAGCCTCACAGACTTAACATCAGAGGATGTCATTGCCCACTATAGGCTCAAAAGGACAACCATCCTCCGCATCCTGACCCACATTGCCCACAGGCTGATGGTACCAACACAGCAGAGAACAAACATCCTTCCGCAGACAAAGCTGCTGGCTGTGCTGCACCTGTTGGCCTCTGGTACCTTCCATCCAACAACTGCCAGAGTCGGAGGAGTCTCACAGCCAGCCCTATCAAAGTTCCTCACACCTGTCTTGAATGCCATCATCAGCTTGGTACCCCAGCACCTTCACTTCCCCCACACTGCGCAGGAACAGCTGGAGACCAAGCAAGGCTTCTATGCCATAGCTGGCTTCCCACATGTGT
The DNA here is from genome assembly GCF_964204655.1 of Triturus cristatus. Taxonomy (NCBI): domain Eukaryota; kingdom Metazoa; phylum Chordata; class Amphibia; order Caudata; family Salamandridae; genus Triturus; species Triturus cristatus. The sequence goes on along the minus strand of NC_140591.1, from coordinate 135,730,525 downwards.
TGGGGGCAATTGACTGCACACATGTCCTACTTGTGCCCCCTGCTGACACTGCACACAATTACCGCAACAGAAAGCACACACATTCCATCAATGTGCAGGCAATAGTGAACCACCGGGGACTCTTCACCAACGTCGTCGCCAACTACCCAGGCAGTGTGAATGACTCATACATCTTCTGATAGTCCATCATCAACCAGCGCTTCCATGATGGCACCTATGGAAATGCACTGCTCGTTGGTAAGTACCAAATGAACACACCACACACCTCAACTCCACAATCATGCAACTCACAACTGTGGGAATGCACACGTTACAAAATCACGTACAACATGCCAAACAACATGCCCACCTACCAGGCATGACAACACAAGTAACTGTGGTAACCGTGGACATCCATGTAGACAAACCATCCACGTCATGGCACCTCTGCCACACAATTGCAGAATCTGGGGAGAGGTGGGAACCAAGCCTGTGCGATAGAGGCAAGTGACCCTTGAATAAGAATGTACACAATGCCAAGTGTGGCGGTGGTGTGCTGGACAGACTTCAGTATGCAGAACACAGACATGTCCATGTGGACATATATTGCTGGTGTTTGTAGTGTTGTGGACAGTGGACACAACCATGTTACCTCAGGCAATGGGGAAGACCTTGGACATGTAGTGATGTTGTCCCCCCCGTAAGCGTAAGCGGAGTGGGCTGGGCCGGCATACGCCAGTCCAGCGTAGGAGTGGGAATAAATTGCCCGGGGCTCTGGGCGTGGTTCACTTCCGGGATGGGCACCAAAGTAAATACTGCATGTGTCTCTGTGTCTGCCATATCCTGACCATAGGCCTACACACATGTGGCTGACCACCTTCAACGGCCAATATCACAGTATCGTTGTCAGACTTGTGGACATGCGCAGACAGTCATGACAATGGTGTGTCTTAGGAGTGCAAGTGATGCAACCATGCAGTGCATACAAGTAAATAGGCTCGGGGGGAGTGAGGAGCAGCTGTGAGGCAACGTAATACACATGGATGACGCACATTTGCCACAAGCAATACATGTCAAACATGAATCCCAAAGTTGCACACATCACACACCACTAAACTAATGAGCCTGACAACACAGAATACAGAACCACCGATTGACACATATCTCTCTATCCCCTGTCACAGGTGATCAAGGATATGCACTCTGTCCGTGGATGATGACACCCCTCCGAAACACAAACAACCAGGACCAGAGGCAGTACAATGCGGCCCAAAAAACACACCAGGGGCGTTGTGGAGCGCTCATTTGTTGTGTTAAAGTCACGTTTCAGGTGCCTGGACATCACAGGTGGAAGTCTCCTGTGCAGCCCGGAAATAGTGTGCAAGATGATCATTTCATGTTGTGTGTTGCACAACATATGTGTACGCAGCAATGCCCCATGGATCCAAGTGCCAGATGCACTGCGATGATGATGAAGATGAGGCTGGTGGACCACACCCCAGTGCAGCTGCAGCAGGAATAACCTGAAGAAACACAATCATTAACAATTTATTCACATGAGCACGTCACATTGTGACTGTCCTTAGCAATCATGGGACAGAACAAAATGACCACAGGCACAGCATGTGCAAATGAATTCATTAACAAACTTTGAAGACCGAGCAAATGGGTTCAAAAGTAAAGTTCATATAATGGTTCAAGTACACATCAAAAATGAAGTTCTTTGGTTAAATGCCAAATGTTCATATCTTGTCTTTATTCCGTGATATACTTCTTCGCTGCACGCCCACTGCAAGCCAACACGTGTTTCGTCCTGACATTAATAAGTCATGGACTTCATCAGGGCTGAAGGCAAAGAAATAACTGAATTTCACAAAAAGTATACTGATAATGACAAAGGATGCATGTAAATATTCTAACATCAATGAATAAAATACATTTAATAGTTAATAAAAAGATCTTAAAGTGCTATTCCAAAATTAAATAAAAACCTAATAGATAATCATGGCGGGAGGAGAAAACGGATATAATGTGTAGTATCACCGAGTAGTAATAAAAGAGGATGAGTAGTGCCTATAGGAAAGAGGGGAAAAACAAAGCCAGGGAGTAAAAGGGATAAGATGAAGTAAAAACCCAGTGAAGATAAATGTATGTAAAATCAAATACAAACCGTGAGAAAGTATAGGAAATTAAGGGGAGTTAAGGCAAATTAAATAAAAGATAATACATATATTAAAAAGAGTGTATAAAGAAAGAAACTACTATCATATTGATAGAAGAACAAGTCGAACTGTCCGAACAGAGAAGATCAGGTTAAAGACAAAGAATAGTGTCCTGTTAAATTTTATAAATTGATCAGATATTAAAGTGTATAGTACAAAAGGACTCACCAATTCTTATTAGTATCAATTAGCGTGTCATACGAATCAAAGAGCCAGAAGCGCAACGTCTGCGATCCTACAATTAAAGGATTATATAGCTAAGATTTCGAATTAAAATACTTAAGTAACCACTAAACCAGTGGCAATTGCTGATGAGAAGCATACCCAGTAGAATCTTGAGCTGGAAAGGCTCCAATCTGGTTATCTTTCAATGTATCTCTCTGGTGTATTCAGCTCTAGGTATCAGTCATTTATCCTGTAACAGAATTGGAACTAAGCTTCACCAAATAAGCAGCAGTGAATTAAGTAATGTACATAATGCCTTACTCAACAGAAACTACGATCTAGAGGAACAAAAATTAGTAAAGCCACTATCGTAAAACAAGTGAGCACAAGGAATTACAAAGGCAAACTAGGACCTTATCAAATCATTGATACATTGTTGAGCTAAAAAGTTAGTCATAATACCCGATAGGTTGAGTGAATAGGTAGATTCACTTAAATAACGAAATGTATCAGTAATAATGACCTGACATATACTAGTATAGTAACGGGCTAACGGAAAAGCCGCTCTAAATTATCGGCGTATAAAGGAATTATATTTAACCAAAATAACCAATATGAATTAGAAGGCCACAGTCCGCAACAATAAAATAAATAAGTGTTCGGTAGGACAACCAAGCAAATTCCCGCAATTACCTTAAAGTAACCGGATAGGGTCCACAATCTAGACCACTCGTGGTATCCTCGGCGTCTGCAATACGCGCCATATTGGAAAGGGAATATATAGCCCCTCAAGAAAACGGACTATGTGAGTTCAAAGTTGACACCACCAGTAAGCGCCATATTGGAATAGTAGTTACGTTCGTATGATATACTAAGTAAAAAGGTCAATTATGTAGGAAGTAAAAAGTCATAAAACTATAAGCGAACTAGGTCCAATAGCTCTTAAATAATACTGTTAAGCAAAGAAATAAATCCAGTAACCAGAACGGGTCTCCAATCTGGACCACTCATCGCGTCCTTGGCGTCTAAATTACGCGCCATCTTGGGTTGGGACTGTATAGCCCCTTACTTGAACGGACACTGTCTGAAACCTAAAGTTAGTGGCCCTAATCAAACTCTTAATACGGCACTCCTTCAATACGTCGATGATCTGCTGATCACCGCACGAAGCGAACCCGAATGTGAAAAAGCATCGCTGACAGTTTTACATTTTCTAGCCGACAAGGGGCACAAGGTGTCTCCTTCTAAGCTGCAATTCTGTGTTCAGCGAGTTATTTATCTTGGTCACTCGCTGTCCAAGGAGGGAAGGCAGCTTACACCTGACCGCATTCAGTTAATTGCAAACATGCCAATACCCAAGACACAAAAAGAAGTACGGGCTTTCATAGGCCTCACTTCATACTGTAGGCAGTGGATCCCTCAATATGCATTTCTAGCGAAACCACTCATTCAGTTGACAACACAGGAGGCAGCCACGTCGACTGTCCTCCCTTGGACTCAGGAACACACACTAGCTTTTGAGAGCTTAAAGAAAGCCCTATGTCAAGCACCTGTCCTAGCGACACCATGTTACAGCAAACACTTTACACTCTTTGTTACAGAACGTGCAGGTACTGCCTTGTCAGTACTCACTCAGGAACAAGCAGGATCATGTAAGCCTTGTGCTTATTTCTCCAGTACATTAGATCCCGTAGCTCAGGCTTTGCCTGCGTGTCTGAAATCAGTAGCAGCAACAGCTTTAGCAATCAGACAAAGCGATGCCATAGTGTTAGGACATCCATTGACAGTACAAGTACCACATGCAGTAGAGGTTCTTGTGAATCGAACGCAAACACAACACTTGACCATAGCAAGACTTACTGGTTATGAACTGACATTGTTTCAGCCACATATAGAAATCAGACGTTGTAATACATTGAATCCTGCTACACTTTTACCCGTAATTGGAACAGACCCACTAGCTCATGATTGTGTTGAAGTTATTGAGATAAAGACTAAACCCAGACAAGACTTAACAGACGTTCCATTGTTAGATCCAGACCTGACATTGTATGTAGACGGGTCATGCATGAGAACAAGTACAGGAAATTTAGTTGCCGCGTACGCAGTCACCACAGACACTGAAGTTATTGAAACAAACTGTATAGATACTTTGTCAGCCCAAGCAGCAGAGCTTATTGCTCTAACACAAGCCTGTATTCAAGCCACAGACAAGAAAGTCAACATATATACTGATTCACGTTATGCATTCGGAGTCGTACATGACTTCGGGGTGCTTTGGCGAGAGAGAGGTTATTTAACTTCTCATGGAACCCATATTCAGCACGGGTCCCTCATTCATGCTCTGTTAGATGCAATTCATTTACCGACTGCAATATCGATTATGAAATGTAAAGCACACACGAAGGTTACTGATATCATTTCTCAAGGCAATGATTTAGCTGACAGAACAGCTAAACAGACTGCTCAGACTCGTACATCCGACATGACAAAGCCAATAGTTCAGACACCAACACAGTGTATGACGATTAAGGATCCCACACTTGACGTAATTGACATACAGACACATGCCACAGCAGAAGAAATAAAGAAGTGGACTGAACTAGGAGGGATCCAGACAGATCAAGGATGGATGACGAAGGAGAAATCTGTGTGGTTTCTTCCTGATTCCATGGTCCAAGTAGTTATAGCTACAGTTCACAGTCCAGCACATTTAGGAGAGAAAGCTATGTTAGACAGCATTCAGCACATTTGGTTCAACAAACATTTACGAGCAGCAGCCAAACAAAAAGTTCGTACCTGTATGATATGTTGTCAGTTTAATCCAGGAAAGAGTGTCCCCGTAGAGCAGGGTGGATTTCAGCCTCCTGACCATCCTTTTGAAGTCCTCCAGATGGATTATATTCAGATGGAACGATGTCGAGGATTCAAATATGTTCTCGTAGTTGTCTGTGCTCTCTCCCGTTGGACAGAGGCGTACCCCGTATCAGATTACACTGCCCCGACTACTGCCAAGCAGCTAGTTCGAGAATTCTTCCCACGGTACGGTTTACCACGTGTTGTATATTCAGATAACGGTCAGCCTTTCTCATCCGAATTAATGAAACATGTTTCACTCTTGCTAGGATATCAGTGGAAATTCCATTGTGTCCGACACCCCGAGGCAGCAGGTCTCGTGGAACGACATAATCAACTTTTGAAAATCAGATTGTCTAAAATATGTCAGGAAAAAGGTGTGGACTGGATAGTAGCTTTACCAGTTGCACTATTTTACATGAGGATGGTAGCACACTCTCGAACAGGGCTATCCCCTTATGAGGTGATCTTTGGTAGACCACCGAATATGTGGGGGACGCCTATACCCCGTAAAATAACTGATGTTGACTGTAATATGCTGACAGATTACCTGGCTTCCTTGATGTCTGCACTACAATCTTGTCGTTCACAGGTAGTCGCAGCTTTTCCCGACAACACTGAGGTGAAACCCCATGATGTAATTCCCGGCGACTTCGTTCTCGTCAGGAATTTTGATCGGAAGACTCAACTGGAGCCCAGGTGGAAGCTTCCTAAGTTGGTCCTGCTGACAACCAGAACAGCCGTGAAGATCGAAGGGAGAAAAGGCTGGGTTCACTCCAGCCATATCAAGAAATTTCATGGACTTCCTCCTGACACAAACAGTCCTCCTCGTGTGTCTTCCCCCATTGACTCAAAGCTACCTTTGGCTGAGGCCAGTAGCACCGACCTCTATAAACTGAAACTCAGGTCCAGACCCAAACCGTCGGACGATTTGATTGTTTAAGTCCTCTCCAAGGTGAAGCGGTTGAATCTGTCCCGACATGTATCCCTTAGGTCTGAATCATGTACAGTCCAGAACCATAATGAAACGACATGCATACTGTAAATTACTGCGTAGCCACTGTATTGTGACTTTATTAATTTTGTTTTTCTTGAGTTTTATAATAGTTACTGCAAGTATATTATTGCATATGTATTATCCTGTTTCTAAACGTGCTTTCAATATAACTGATGAACATTCTTTTAGTGACCTACCCCCACATGAGTTGTCCTATAGACTTGCGCTGCGTAATAACACTTTCATTAGTATGTTACATCATTCTCATCAGACTAGTAATGCCACTAATTGTTGGGTGTGTGGTCGACTCCCTCCCTATCAGAACAACAAAGGAGTTCTGCCTTTCTTTCCACATCCGTTCACATATAATGGCACCTGTGGAGCATGGTTTAGTTTATTGAATTCCATAGACTCAGACACAGCAGTTTATCAACACCATTGGATATGGGGAAATCTGAATATAGTGTTATACAAAGTCTGTCACCCTGACAAGGAGGGTCATCCCAGTAGAACAGGAACTGATCTAGAAAATGAAGTGTATAGTTTAGGTAATTTTACACCTAATCTCATGATTCTGAATGTCGAATCCGAAGTTGAGCTAATTTTGCCCACCATGTCAGTATTTCCAGTTAAGGGTGAATTATGTGTAAGGAAAGTTGGTTCCATACATATGGGCCATAGCAAATGCGTTACTATTGTAGAATATAGTGATGAAGGCAAATCTTCATTTAGAGCTTCTCGCCATTCCTACTTTATATGTGGTCAGACGGCATATATGCGTCTACCTCTAGATTGGGATGGTACCTGTTACATAGCATTCCTTTTGCCACCTGTTTTCCTAGCTCCTCCTGATTATTATCGAAATACTCATTTAGTACACAATAGAGAGCGAAGAGATCTCCCAGTTGTCGATTATACTGAGACGGCATGGGACAAGTATGTAGATTTCAACAAAGGTATTTTTCCATATATAGGTACAATTTCCAATAGTAAGCTGATACGTAGACTAACTAAAACTCTTGAAGCCGTAGTAAATGAGACTATAGCCGCCCTAGGCAATCTGACAGAGGAACAATCAGTGATGAGGATTGTTGTCCTTCAAAATCGGCTTGTCCTTGACGTCATCTTGGCCGATAGGGGCGGAGCTTGTAGGGTCATCGGATCCAGCTGCTGCGTATTCATACCAGAAAATTCGCCATCTGTATATAAAGCTATAACCCGCCTTCATAAGATTGTGAGCCAGATACACGAGGATCCAGGCACTTGGACTTGGTCCGGGTGGTTTTGGAGTCTGATATCAGCCTGGGGATGGAGAGTTCTATCCTTCCTAGGTATTGGCCTTCTTATACTATTCAGTTGCTGCTTATGCCTGCAATGTGGACCAGCGATTTGTGGTTTGTGTGCCACATCGTGTATTCCACATGAAGGTTTTCGCTCAAGATCACGGAAGAAGAAAGAAGAAGAAATGATGCTCCATGAGCAAATCGATGGATTAATGAAGATTGATGTTTCTTGACGGGCAAGTAGGGGACAAGGAGGGAATGTGGAAATGTGGATTTTCCTGATCAGTTATGTCCCCTATCTTGGACCCCAACGGTTCTATATGCATGTTACAAACACATGTATGTTCTCTCCAGTTCCAGTTTCGAAGACGCAAACACATGTGCGTCCACCATCAACATGTTCTCTGTCAGATCCGCCATTAATGGGCTGGATATTCGATTCCTAAGTATGAAAGGCCACCGACTTTATATGGCTAAGTTACTCCATTTTTACAGTTCAGACAAAGTAGGCCCGATTCTGTCCTCAAAGCCTTTCCCTGCTCTCTGTCTCTGACAAGCGTCAGCTTGAGCTCGCATCTGTATCCATGAACTTTGTCCTATTTCCTGTGCAGCTAACGGTGCCTGCCTCGGCCAGTTTTCGCCTGCCTGCCAAGAAGCTGTATTTCACCTTCGAATTATCTACTTTGCTCTTCAGCCGACGCATTCCTGTCTAGTGATTTAGGTAAACATTTCCTTTAGCTTCCGAGCAAGGGGCTTGGCCTCTCTGTCCTCATGCAAGTAATTCATAGCCCAGTTGCCATGGAAAGTTTTCTGCCTCTCGCATCTCATATAGACACTTAGGCGTTTGTGCACGCACACAGTCAGTATAGTATAGATTCTGTCCGAGAGTCCTTCCTTGTGGATAACATAGTTCTCTAAACATAGGATGTTAGATATGATTTGGGATTAGGTTGACTTGACCCCCCAGACTTTTCGTCTCCACATGTAGAGTTAATGTCAAGTCCCCTTCACCCCCTAGTTGCACGTCAATTACACGTCATGCTGCTGCGCGCGCATCTATGCCAAGTATTATCTTATAGATCCACCTATGTATGATAACCCTAACCAATTATGTTTCTTTTTATTCCTTATTACGCCTAGTTTCGTTTACGTATTTACTATGTCACTTTTCTTATCAATTGTTACGCCTTCTGCATTTGTTTCATTGTAATGTACTTACTATAAAAATGCATGTCTATCAATAAAGTATCGTACTTCACTTCCTGAACCTTCTTGGTGACGGAACCTGAAGGCCGCCACTCGAGTCGGCCATTTTGGAATAAAGCCCATTCAGAAACCTCTTATACCACGGATTCTGCCTCTTATTATTCTGAGCTATTTTGATTAGAGATCCAGTATGAAATTCAGTCAGGTAAAGAATTTATTTACCACATAATGGCGCCCGAACAGGGACACTTTCTCATCTCACGCGCCGGCGGTGCGTTGCAGGCCCGGTCTCCTGCCACAGCTGGACGGACCATAACGCGTACCAGCAGGATTTCCTGTAGCTCCCTCCGGTCAAGCGGGGGCGACTGAGGCTGCGATCAACCCAGACGAGGCGGTGAGAAGCGCGAAGTATCCCGACCAGAGCCTAGCTGAGAGAGCAAGATCCGAGGTATACAGAGGCCCACCAGGTTTCGAAGTCCCGATGTCTAGAGGGTCCGATGTCCGAAATCGAGTCCAGTCCATTCTCCGAGGCCTTTCGTTGTGAGCTACTCGGTGAGTACCATCGCCGGGGAGGCGTGTTGACGCGCACATAGGTTGTGCCGGTCAAGACGGATTTGGGTACACAAATCCGGTCTGCACTGTTTAGCAGTGTATATGTACGGTTTAGCCGTATATCAAGTATTTCGAAGTATCTAGTTATTGTCAAGAAATCTGCTTGGTGATTAGTTATGCAGACTGTCATCATTGTTGGTCATTTCAAAATGTTTAGTGTTTAATTTCTAACGTGCTAAAACGTCCTGCATATTGTGGTATGAATGATTGTCCCTTGTGCATTGTTCATTATTGTGTTTTTTGTACTAAGTGTGTTCAAGATTAAGTATCAGATCAGTGGTGTCCAAGAGTAAGTACCGGATTAGTTGTCAATATGCCGCTCTTTTCGAAGTTAAGACAGATCACTACTAGAAAGGGGGTGCTTGAAGAGGCAGTTCCTATCCCTCCTAGGGACACTCCAGGGCACTTCATGTATCACAAGCATGGCTTAGACGCCATATTATTCCTAGATCTATGGGTGGACTACACCAGAGAGTTACCAGAAAATCAGAGATGGCCCGTAGCTGGGACCTGGGACGCAGACTGTATCATGAAAGTAGAAGAAGAGTTGTGGAAGAGGAAAGCTAGACAGTCACAGAAAGACGCTATTGAATTATGGCGTAAAGAATCGCATAGGCGCACTGAAAAAGCGCTAAGACAGGAAGAGAGAAGTAAAGAAAGTGCAAATAAGGTTCGAGAGAAGCAGTTGATTGAAGAAGGTACACGAGTACAAGCAGAACAAACAGAGAGACAAAGAAATGCCCTTATGAAAGGGATGTATCCCCTTCTGGCCGAAGGATTGCCTCAAGCCACTGCGGCCATACCAAAAGACTTGCCACCCCCATTGTTTCCGATAAAAGTACATCCTAAAGGACATCCTAGAACCGCAGAAGATATTTTTCTTTCCTCATATTTAGATGATGCAGTTCCCGAATATGCTAACCCCGCACCGCATAGACCGTCTGCTGGGGGGGTTCAACGTCAAGATCAGGTATCTGTCACTGTGCCACAGCAAGCTCCGACACAAGTCACGACACAAGCTTCGGCAAGCACATCTGCTTCCGCGTCTGTCCCCGCAACTGATTCTACAGCCGTGTCTACACCTATAGTGGCTGTAGCACGTTCAACGAATCCTTTCACGTCTGACACCTCAGAGGGGGCTACTGGAGGTGCTACTAGCCTTCATTTCACGCCACCCAGAGGGAGTAAATTTTCTTTCCAAGAATCAGTACATGCACGTACGCCCAAACTTGTAAATACCCGTATGCTTAAGGATCTTATGATAGATTGTAGATATGATCCGGTGCCCGGTAAAGAGGACGAAATGGTTCTAACATCATTACGTATTAGACGAGCTGCATCGTTTTTAGGGAGGCTACCAGGAATGGCTATGCATTTAGATAGCATATATCATTTTGTCCAAACAGGAAAAGATCCTGAATGCATTAACAGAGCTATGGAATATCAGAAAGTAGAGATACAGGGAGAATTGTTACGTTTTTTTATAAATTGTGTGATCAGAAATCAAGACCGACCGGGGATAGACCCGGAAATAATGCAAACTCTCACTAGATGGAGTCAGAATATATCCGATGGAAAACATGATAGACAAGGAAGTATAGTAGCCATGTGCCGAAAAATTAGGAAAGAAGTAGAACACATACATGCAGAGAGATTGGAAACAGACGAGTTCGAGCAGGATGAAGAGTCCGAATCAGGAGACTCAGGGAGACAGCCAGACACCATAGCCTATGTAGGCAGAGGAAGGTCCTGTAATAATACCAGAGGTTTTTCTGATCCGATACATTCTGTATGTCCAAACAATAGCAGAACCTATCCGACACATATAATAAATATGAAATCTCCCGAACGTTTGTTTCAAGCTGCAGATAAAATACTCCGGGAACGAAGGGGTTACCACCTCCTCGATTCTATGGACGAACAAGAATTAGCAAGGTCAGCCGTTCATTGGATGGACAGTCCCGGTAAATATGGTGATGTGACAGTCGCACACACGTTTTTGAACCTCAGTCCAGATGAACAACGTTTAGCTGGGATCTATATGATTCAGCAACTTCTTATATTATACAAGGGCCAACATGCTGATCCTGGTCCCTTACCTGACATATTAACTGAACTACTTGCGGATAGATGGAGAGGTTCAAGTAACAAGTTAATTAAGGAAATACTAATGTCACGTAAACAGTACGTTCTTTTTGTAAGCCCAGATCCTTTCGCGATCCCCAACAAAGAAGGAACACCGTACTACATGGATAGACAGAATCCCTTGCGAGAAGTGCACCCAATAAAGGGTGAAGACAATCATTTTCACCGTGTATTTGTATACACACCCATAACAAAAATCGAATTGTTAGAAATGAAGAAAGTAGTACCGAGTCATGACAAAGACCCAGCGGGTTTCCACCGAGAAATTAAAGACATGTTACTAATGGGAGAATACACCTATCCTGATATTATGACGATATTAAAGGTGTTAATGCCTGCTGGCATTTATGAAAAACTGAAAGAAAAAGAGTGGGAAGTGGGAGACCAAAAGATAGATTGGACAGCATTAGAAACAGAAGAGAAAGCCCGAACTGCAGGTTCAGGACTCGGGGATAAAGTTAAAGCATTACCAGGTTTACTAGTACAGGTACTGCCACGTTTATTAACTACGAAAAAGGAAGATTGGGGTGCAATAACAGCCTGCAAACAAAAGCAAGATGAAGACACAAGTGACTATTATGCACGATTTGAAAAATGTTTTGGTATAAACAGTGGTATAAAAGCAAGTAGTGACTCATATCCACATTTATTTGTGACAAAATTGGTGGAAAATGCATTGCCTCCAGTGAAGAATAGAATATTGAAATTCGAGAGTACCTGGCAAAGTAACACTCCGTCACAAATGCTACAAATGTTACAGTATCATCACAATAGAATTAGGGATGAACAAGAACACGAGCATAGACGTATGAAGGATACTAAAATGAAAATGCTAGTTTCTCAGACAGTACCAGCGGATGGTCACAAAAAGGGTGTGACACATTCTGGAGATTCTGCAGTTCTTGTAAAAGGAACATGCAATTACTGTAAACAACCAGGCCATTATGTACATGATTGTCAAGTTCTGAAACGTAATATAGCTACAGGTATTGCAAAAGAGAGACCACGATTAGTTAGACAGGATCAGAATGAACAAGGAGCTATGCAGCATGGACAGGCCATGCCAGTTCAGCAACAGTCCATGCCAGCTCAGCAACAGTCTATGCCAGCCTCACAGCAGCCCATACAGTTTGTGCCAGCTGCACCACCGTTGCCTACTGCTGCCACACAAATAACTTCACGACAATTGTACCAGAACGCACAGTATGAATACCCTGAGTACCAACGTTACACATGAACCAGCCTAGAGAGGGAAGTTGACTTACCCCTTATTGAGATTCCAGTAGATCAAGAAGGACCTTATGTACATAGTGAATTATTAGGTCAAGACAGAAAATTTTTACTCGATACAGGGGCAAGTCGAACAACCATAAAACGTAGTGAAGTTCCAGGGGCACCCCTCTCAGGCTCTCAAAATGTTTCCCTTGGTTTTTCAGGAAAGCCTATTGTTAATGAAGTATCACAGCCACTTCCGCTTACGATTGGTCCCTTGACACGAACTACTGACTTATTGCTTACCAAATCTTGTCCAGAAAACTTGTTAGGTATAAAGACATTGAAAGCCCTAGGGGCTATTATCTGTTGTTCTCCGGAAGGAGTAAGATTGTTTTTACGTGATTTTAAAGGTCATTATGTATCCAGAGACATGGATCTCCGACTACAGACTTTACCAGCACATCTATGGGCACAAGGCCCTACTGATGTTGGTTGCATGAACATTACACCATATCGAGTCACATTAAAAGCAGGAGTGGTATTACCACGAATGCGACAATACAAGTTACCACAAGATGCTGTAGCGGCTTTACTGAAAATCATTGACGAACTTGTTGCCCAAGGAGTGGTTGTGGAAACCGACTCCAATGTATGTAATTCACCGATCATTCCGATTCTTAAACGAACTGATCCTATGGCCCCGCCAGTATATCGATTGGTTATTGATCTGCGCGAATTAAACAAGTGCATTGTGCCACAATTTCCTGTGGTCCCCGATATCTCATCATTGCTGACAGCTATTGATTCTCAAGCTACATTCTTTACTGTAATTGATCTCAAGAATGCCTTTTTCAGCGTCCCAATAGATCCGGAAAGCCAATATTTGTTCGGATTTAGTTTGAATGGACGAAGCTTTAAATTCACCCGCGCTCCTCAAGGATTTACAGAAAGTCCCAGCATCTATAGCCAAGCACTGAAACGAGAACTTGACAGCATACACATGCCAGTTAACACGGCACTCCTTCAATACGTCGATGATCTGCTGATCACCGCACGAAGCGAACCCGAATGTGAAAAAGCATCGCTGACAGTTTTACATTTTCTAGCCGACAAGGGGCACAAGGTGTCTCCTTCTAAGCTGCAATTCTGTGTTCAGCGAGTTATTTATCTTGGTCACTCGCTGTCCAAGGAGGGAAGGCAGCTTACACCTGACCGCATTCAGTTAATTGCAAACATGCCAATACCCAAGACACAAAAAGAAGTACGGGCTTTCATAGGCCTCACTTCATACTGTAGGCAGTGGATCCCTCAATATGCATTTCTAGCGAAACCACTCATTCAGTTGACAACACAGGAGGCAGCCACGTCGACTGTCCTCCCTTGGACTCAGGAACACACACTAGCTTTTGAGAGCTTAAAGAAAGCCCTATGTCAAGCACCTGTCCTAGCGACACCATGTTACAGCAAACACTTTACACTCTTTGTTACAGAACGTGCAGGTACTGCCTTGTCAGTACTCACTCAGGAACAAGCAGGATCATGTAAGCCTTGTGCTTATTTCTCCAGTACATTAGATCCCGTAGCTCAGGCTTTGCCTGCGTGTCTGAAATCAGTAGCAGCAACAGCTTTAGCAATCAGACAAAGCGATGCCATAGTGTTAGGACATCCATTGACAGTACAAGTACCACATGCAGTAGAGGTTCTTGTGAATCGAACGCAAACACAACACTTGACCATAGCAAGACTTACTGGTTATGAACTGACATTGTTTCAGCCACATATAGAAATCAGACGTTGTAATACATTGAATCCTGCTACACTTTTACCCGTAATTGGAACAGACCCACTAGCTCATGATTGTGTTGAAGTTATTGAGATAAAGACTAAACCCAGACAAGACTTAACAGACGTTCCATTGTTAGATCCAGACCTGACATTGTATGTAGACGGGTCATGCATGAGAACAAGTACAGGAAATTTAGTTGCCGCGTACGCAGTCACCACAGACACTGAAGTTATTGAAACAAACTGTATAGATACTTTGTCAGCCCAAGCAGCAGAGCTTATTGCTCTAACACAAGCCTGTATTCAAGCCACAGACAAGAAAGTCAACATATATACTGATTCACGTTATGCATTCGGAGTCGTACATGACTTCGGGGTGCTTTGGCGAGAGAGAGGTTATTTAACTTCTCATGGAACCCATATTCAGCACGGGTCCCTCATTCATGCTCTGTTAGATGCAATTCATTTACCGACTGCAATATCGATTATGAAATGTAAAGCACACACGAAGGTTACTGATATCATTTCTCAAGGCAATGATTTAGCTGACAGAACAGCTAAACAGACTGCTCAGACTCGTACATCCGACATGACAAAGCCAATAGTTCAGACACCAACACAGTGTATGACGATTAAGGATCCCACACTTGACGTAATTGACATACAGACACATGCCACAGCAGAAGAAATAAAGAAGTGGACTGAACTAGGAGGGATCCAGACAGATCAAGGATGGATGACGAAGGAGAAATCTGTGTGGTTTCTTCCTGATTCCATGGTCCAAGTAGTTATAGCTACAGTTCACAGTCCAGCACATTTAGGAGAGAAAGCTATGTTAGACAGCATTCAGCACATTTGGTTCAACAAACATTTACGAGCAGCAGCCAAACAAAAAGTTCGTACCTGTATGATATGTTGTCAGTTTAATCCAGGAAAGAGTGTCCCCGTAGAGCAGGGTGGATTTCAGCCTCCTGACCATCCTTTTGAAGTCCTCCAGATGGATTATATTCAGATGGAACGATGTCGAGGATTCAAATATGTTCTCGTAGTTGTCTGTGCTCTCTCCCGTTGGACAGAGGCGTACCCCGTATCAGATTACACTGCCCCGACTACTGCCAAGCAGCTAGTTCGAGAATTCTTCCCACGGTACGGTTTACCACGTGTTGTATATTCAGATAACGGTCAGCCTTTCTCATCCGAATTAATGAAACATGTTTCACTCTTGCTAGGATATCAGTGGAAATTCCATTGTGTCCGACACCCCGAGGCAGCAGGTCTCGTGGAACGACATAATCAACTTTTGAAAATCAGATTGTCTAAAATATGTCAGGAAAAAGGTGTGGACTGGATAGTAGCTTTACCAGTTGCACTATTTTACATGAGGATGGTAGCACACTCTCGAACAGGGCTATCCCCTTATGAGGTGATCTTTGGTAGACCACCGAATATGTGGGGGACGCCTATACCCCGTAAAATAACTGATGTTGACTGTAATATGCTGACAGATTACCTGGCTTCCTTGATGTCTGCACTACAATCTTGTCGTTCACAGGTAGTCGCAGCTTTTCCCGACAACACTGAGGTGAAACCCCATGATGTAATTCCCGGCGACTTCGTTCTCGTCAGGAATTTTGATCGGAAGACTCAACTGGAGCCCAGGTGGAAGCTTCCTAAGTTGGTCCTGCTGACAACCAGAACAGCCGTGAAGATCGAAGGGAGAAAAGGCTGGGTTCACTCCAGCCATATCAAGAAATTTCATGGACTTCCTCCTGACACAAACAGTCCTCCTCGTGTGTCTTCCCCCATTGACTCAAAGCTACCTTTGGCTGAGGCCAGTAGCACCGACCTCTATAAACTGAAACTCAGGTCCAGACCCAAACCGTCGGACGATTTGATTGTTTAAGTCCTCTCCAAGGTGAAGCGGTTGAATCTGTCCCGACATGTATCCCTTAGGTCTGAATCATGTACAGTCCAGAACCATAATGAAACGACATGCATACTGTAAATTACTGCGTAGCCACTGTATTGTGACTTTATTAATTTTGTTTTTCTTGAGTTTTATAATAGTTACTGCAAGTATATTATTGCATATGTATTATCCTGTTTCTAAACGTGCTTTCAATATAACTGATGAACATTCTTTTAGTGACCTACCCCCACATGAGTTGTCCTATAGACTTGCGCTGCGTAATAACACTTTCATTAGTATGTTACATCATTCTCATCAGACTAGTAATGCCACTAATTGTTGGGTGTGTGGTCGACTCCCTCCCTATCAGAACAACAAAGGAGTTCTGCCTTTCTTTCCACATCCGTTCACATATAATGGCACCTGTGGAGCATGGTTTAGTTTATTGAATTCCATAGACTCAGACACAGCAGTTTATCAACACCATTGGATATGGGGAAATCTGAATATAGTGTTATACAAAGTCTGTCACCCTGACAAGGAGGGTCATCCCAGTAGAACAGGAACTGATCTAGAAAATGAAGTGTATAGTTTAGGTAATTTTACACCTAATCTCATGATTCTGAATGTCGAATCCGAAGTTGAGCTAATTTTGCCCACCATGTCAGTATTTCCAGTTAAGGGTGAATTATGTGTAAGGAAAGTTGGTTCCATACATATGGGCCATAGCAAATGCGTTACTATTGTAGAATATAGTGATGAAGGCAAATCTTCATTTAGAGCTTCTCGCCATTCCTACTTTATATGTGGTCAGACGGCATATATGCGTATACCTCTAGATTGGGATGGTACCTGTTACATAGCATTCCTTTTGCCACCTGTTTTCCTAGCTCCTCCTGATTATTATCGAAATACTCATTTAGTACACAATAGAGAGCGAAGAGATCTCCCAGTTGTCGATTATACTGAGACGGCATGGGACAAGTATGTAGATTTCAACAAAGGTATTTTTCCATATATAGGTACAATTTCCAATAGTAAGCTGATACGTAGACTAACTAAAACTCTTGAAGCCGTAGTAAATGAGACTATAGCCGCCCTAGGCAATCTGACAGAGGAACAATCAGTGATGAGGATTGTTGTCCTTCAAAATCGGCTTGTCCTTGACGTCATCTTGGCCGATAGGGGCGGAGCTTGTAGGGTCATCGGATCCAGCTGCTGCGTATTCATACCAGAAAATTCGCCATCTGTATATAAAGCTATAACCCGCCTTCATAAGATTGTGAGCCAGATACACGAGGATCCAGGCACTTGGACTTGGTCCGGGTGGTTTTGGAGTCTGATATCAGCCTGGGGATGGAGAGTTCTATCCTTCCTAGGTATTGGCCTTCTTATACTATTCAGTTGCTGCTTATGCCTGCAATGTGGACCAGCGATTTGTGGTTTGTGTGCCACATCGTGTATTCCACATGAAGGTTTTCGCTCAAGATCACGGAAGAAGAAAGAAGAAGAAATGATGCTCCATGAGCAAATCGATGGATTAATGAAGATTGATGTTTCTTGACGGGCAAGTAGGGGACAAGGAGGGAATGTGGAAATGTGGATTTTCCTGATCAGTTATGTCCCCTATCTTGGACCCCAACGGTTCTATATGCATGTTACAAACACATGTATGTTCTCTCCAGTTCCAGTTTCGAAGACGCAAACACATGTGCGTCCACCATCAACATGTTCTCTGTCAGATCCGCCATTAATGGGCTGGATATTCGATTCCTAAGTATGAAAGGCCACCGACTTTATATGGCTAAGTTACTCCATTTTTACAGTTCAGACAAAGTAGGCCCGATTCTGTCCTCAAAGCCTTTCCCTGCTCTCTGTCTCTGACAAGCGTCAGCTTGAGCTCGCATCTGTATCCATGAACTTTGTCCTATTTCCTGTGCAGCTAACGGTGCCTGCCTCGGCCAGTTTTCGCCTGCCTGCCAAGAAGCTGTATTTCACCTTCGAATTATCTACTTTGCTCTTCAGCCGACGCATTCCTGTCTAGTGATTTAGGTAAACATTTCCTTTAGCTTCCGAGCAAGGGGCTTGGCCTCTCTGTCCTCATGCAAGTAATTCATAGCCCAGTTGCCATGGAAAGTTTTCTGCCTCTCGCATCTCATATAGACACTTAGGCGTTTGTGCACGCACACAGTCAGTATAGTATAGATTCTGTCCGAGAGTCCTTCCTTGTGGATAACATAGTTCTCTAAACATAGGATGTTAGATATGATTTGGGATTAGGTTGACTTGACCCCCCAGACTTTTCGTCTCCACATGTAGAGTTAATGTCAAGTCCCCTTCACCCCCTAGTTGCACGTCAATTACACGTCATGCTGCTGCGCGCGCATCTATGCCAAGTATTATCTTATAGATCCACCTATGTATGATAACCCTAACCAATTATGTTTCTTTTTATTCCTTATTACGCCTAGTTTCGTTTACGTATTTACTATGTCACTTTTCTTATCAATTGTTACGCCTTCTGCATTTGTTTCATTGTAATGTACTTACTATAAAAATGCATGTCTATCAATAAAGTATCGTACTTCACTTCCTGAACCTTCTTGGTGACGGAACCTGAAGGCCGCCACTCGAGTCGGCCATTTTGGAATAAAGCCCATTCAGAAACCTCTTATACCACGGATTCTGCCTCTTATTATTCTGAGCTATTTTGATTAGAGATCCAGTATGAAATTCAGTCAGGTAAAGAATTTATTTACCACAGTTGAAGTAGAGATTCAGTGCACCCTGGGCGTGACCAATGTTCTATTGCCATAATGTCCCCTTGTGTTTGCCCCGCTGACACCCCAGTTATTGGGACAGCAGCCCCCATATGCTGGCTGGCGGCGCCCCCTGAAAACGGTAAAAGTGTCCGTAACCAGGATCCCAGTCTCCTGCAGCTGCAGTACGCGACCAGTGATTCCGGTGGAGAGTGCCACCCGCCGCAATGGTCCTCTAGGCATTACGAAAAGCACTATTTTACCTGGGCCTATCTCCAAATGATGGTGATTTCACCCAGCTGAAGGCCGGAGGCCCGCCTCTGGAGCCTATTCACTTGTTTTGCTACTCGGGCCCCCTTCTGGGTGGGCCTCAGAGTTAGGGCAACGCGCGTGCTCCCAGGGCACGCTGCTGCTGGAAAGCAGGTATCTGATACCCACACGCTGGTACCTTATCTGTTGCTAAATGCCCTACCGCTGGAAGCTTCCCAGGAAACGTAGACTTCGCGGTCCCACCTAAATTGATCCCATCGCCTGGGGGGAACCCAGTGGTGGCAGGACCTGCATGGTAACTCCATCCCGGCGTAGCTATCGCTTATTTGTGCCGCCGAAGCAGGCAATGCCCCCTTAGTTTCAAGTTCTACCCCTAGAGGATAACCTTGGGGGCAGACAAGTCTGTGGGAACCAACCGGAAACTTTGGTGCAAATACCGGCCCTATTCTGAACGTTGCGAATGCTGCACGGTCAATAATGCCCTGACGCCCTGGGGCTCTAAGTGGTCTTTACCAAACTTTGAACGACCGCACACTTGCTATATAACAACTATACCACCCACAAGCCGGGTGGAAGGTCTTCATTGAAGCAACCCGAAATCTGTCTTTGGTTGCAGGGGAATGCCCCCAAAGTACATCTGGACCTATTCCTATATGGTTCCTTCAGCTACTCCTCCTGCAGGCCTAACTCTTGGTTATGGTGCCCCGCTCAGTGTTCTGCAGGCTAATCGGCTTAACCATGAACTATCGGTCGATTTGAGACAGAGGTAAACCACGGGTTGCCATCCGCTCGCGAGCGGCGCACCCGCAACCACTTGGACAATCACGCCGGTAACCTTGTGCCGTGATTTAGGCCCTAGTGATGCTCTATGTGGTGACCACTTATTCTTTGCCGCTATGTCAGTGCGTCCCCGTATTCTATGCGATTGGGGCACTGAGCTGCACCCATATCTAACACATCTAGTGGCTCAAACCAGACTTCTTTTAGCATTAGATAATAACTACCATTCTATCTCGGTTGCGTAGCCCTGCCCGACTAGGCACCCACCCGGGTGTCTAGGTTACAGTTAGATATGTGTGAGTTCCCCATATCAGTGTCCGTTGAAGGCGGCCCACATAAGCATGTTGGCGGGGCCGAGTTGCAGGCTTAAGCATACCTTTTTTAGACTGTCGGCAGCGACCCGTGTTTAACTGTCACTAACATGGCAATGACCGTTCTACGTTAGGACTATCTCCCCATGGTCCGCCCTGCCCAAGGACTGATGCACCTGGGAGGGCGAGGCCGTAAGGAATGGGGGGTGGGTGTCGAGACAAAAACAACAATGACAAACGACCCAAGCCCCTTTTCAGCAAAAGGTTGGAGACGAGCGACACGTGGTCACGTGTGGTCGGGATCGGACTGCGCGACCCTTGCTGTAAGTAGCACTTTTATGACGCGCGAACTCGACCCGAAGGTATGGCAACACTGTGCATGAGCAACATATTTACACACATATTCGGGCACGGGAGTGAGATCATGAGCCGCCAGGTCCACGACCCTCGGGAACCCAGGCATACCAGGTCCAGCAGCTCGCATACATATTCGGGCACGGCGATATTCATTGATTTACCCAGCGTAGCAACCCAGCGTGAACTTGATCCGAAGGTAATGGCGCGCCGTTCATGAGCACTGTATATACATGCATCATCGGGCACGTGGATATTAAATTATCTACCCAGAGTCCCAGCGTGACCCGCCCGAACGTGTTGGAGTGCAGTACATGAGCCATAGGTATTAACATACCTATTCGGGCACGGTCGATTAGTGATTAGCTCAAACCGTAATGTGCGCGAAATTAATCGAGCGCCGGACACAAGCACCGACTGAATAACCCATTCGGGTGCAGGGGGTGTCGTAATGCCCGTAATCATCTAATGTGCGCGAATGTGGGCACAAGCAATTCTTGTGAATAATACGTGCACTTGTATCATGTGTCTGCATTATAGGAAGCCAGCAATACATGCTGCATATTTATCTAGCCTGAACTCGACCCGAAGGTATCGGAGCAAAACTTGCGAACTATGCCTGCACTTGTATCAAGTATCTGCCTTATAGCAAGCCAGCACATACATGTTGCATATTGTATAGCGCGAACTCGACGCCAAAGGTATTGCACCGCTTCACATGAGTAATGTCTTAACGTTACACATACAGGCACGGGGGGCGTGAGAGATTCGTACCATAGAACACGATCCCCATTCCAGGTCACGCGAGCACCGCACCAGATTAACCCTTGAGGTGCGTGGGGGGATTAGTAATACCCGTAATCGCCTGATGAGAACAGTGCATGTACTGGTATCATGTATCTGCCTCATCGGAAGCCTGGAATTACATGATGCATATTTATATAGTGCGAACTCGACAATAAGGCATTTGGAGCACTTTACATGAGCACCGTATTTACATTACATCCTCACGCAGGGGGTGCTTAAGAAATTCGTATCATATTACCCGATCCCCAAAACCGGATCACGCGAGCACCGCACCGCACCAGATTTTCCATTGAGGTGAGGGGGGTTTATTAATGCCCATGATCGCATATGTGAACAGTGCACGCACTTGTGTCATTTATCTGCCATATAGGAAGTCAGCAATACATGTTGCAGAATTATATAGCGCGAACTGACCTGAAGGTGTTGGAGCGCTTTACCTGAGCACCTTATTTACATTACACATTCAAGCACGGGGAGCTTACAAGATTCGTATCATACTAAACGATCCCCGTGCCAGGTCCATTGCGCCAGCCGCACGCAGCCCACTGCATGCCCCCCCACCCTCAACAGCAGCGTAGCCGACGGGGGCGATAACCTTAACCAGGGAGCGCCACAGGTGTGGCACCTCCCGCGGTCAGCGGGGACCCAGGCAGCTCCCAGCCGTGCAGTGCTGGTGTATTGGGGCCGTGAACCCACGCTAATCTCCAACCGGCTCCCACGGCACAGGGTATGCGGCTTCTTAGCCGGCCGCCCCCCCCTTAATTTACTCTGCTCACGAAGCCGGACCGAATACGAACTATTCCCCCCTTACGGGTCTCAAGGTGCCGGGGGCCACTGTGGAATTGGAGGCCTTTTCCAAAGTCACATGGGGCTGAGGGTGTCACCGGGGATCGAACCGTGAGCTTTGTGCTCCAAAGTCGGGTGCCAAGGCCACCGCACCACACCGCTCCACATTAGGCCACAGTGACTGTTGGCATCACGCTGCTGCGACGCTTGGGCAGGGGATAGTCTAATCGATGCCGAAAATAGATTTTCCACAGCTTGCCTCTTTATAGACGGGGCCTCAACAACGCTGACTCATGGTCAAACGGGCTCCTGATACAGGAATCAGGACATCATGACCCACACCTCGCCCATGGCCACAACCGGAAGATATGGTGCTTTGCTGGACATCCCCACAGTAACTGATAGACGCAGCGAATTAATTTAACTGGAAATGGTGCCTGGCAGCTGCCGCCTGCATCGCGCCAGAGGCCCAGCCAGGTAGAACATATCGCGAGGGAGAGGGTTGTCTCGCGCAGCACTGGAATCGAGCTGCGGTGCAGGCCGCGACCCTGGAATCAACCCTGGCGCAGATCCCTATCCCAAAGAGGCCTGCAGCCAGCAAATCCTGCCCTTTTCTTTGACAAGGTGACAGGAGGGTTCTTATTGTACGTGCTTAAAAAGCGCGAAATAGACCCGAAGATATTGGAGCGCTCTACTGAGGACCTCTCTCCGCAAAGTAGGGGTTATCCTGTTACCTTGGAGTGGAGTGGGGTCGGGGGCAGTGGCGCACCGGAGACGGATTAGGAGCAGCGCGGGAGCCGCTGTGCACCTCTCTGCTTCCCGCCACGGGGGGGTCTGGTCTGGGCGCTGTGGGGGCAGTGGACGCGGCCCCGAGACTCTAAAACACCAACCAGATTGAGATCGAGGACCTCAGCCTCGGTCCTTGACTACATGTAGCTCTTTATGCATATCTTCTTTATCTAGCGCGAACTCGACCCGAAGGTATTGGAGCGCGTAGCACCATATTTACATACATATTTAGGCACGGGGAGATTAAGTGATTTGGCCCGAATCACAGAATGCGGCCGCGGCCCCGAGACGCGAAACACCAACCAGATTGAGGACCTGAGCCTCGGTCCTTGTATACGTTTCGCTCTTTATGCATATATTCTTTATCCAGCGCGAACTCGACCCGATGGTATTGGAGCCCGTATCACCGTATTTACATACACTTTTAGGCACGGGGAGATTAAGTGATTTGCCCCGAATCACAGAATGTGGACGCGACCTCGCGGATCGCCCCCTGTATTCCTGCACCAGAGAACGGGGCAACCAGAACACATGCGCGACTGTACACTAGGGGGGGGGGGGGGTAGCACAGAGACGGGAGCCCAACGGGCGGTCATACATATCACTTCAATATACCGCCTCTACCCCCACGACCCCCCAGCCGCGGCACCTGGTACGGCACTGCGGCCTTGGAGGATGCTAATTTAGCCGGCGCCACCCGCCTAGATGTAGCGGCGCCAATTCTCGACCATGCAGCCCCCGCACTAGAAGCGCCTCCCGATGTAGCATTGGACCAACCCGAAGGTAATGGGAGTGCTTAACGTGAGCGCTGGTTAAAGCGCTGTTGTAATTGTGAGGAGGGGGGGGAGCAGGAGTGCCTATCCCCCCCCAATATTATTTATTTCATGTACGTTTGAATAGCGCGAAGGTATGACGGCGCTTTACATGAGCATCAGTTACAAGCTTACATGAGCAGCCATCAAAATATTTATTTCATGTAGGTTTGTACTGCGCGAAGGTATGACGGAGCTTTACATGAGCATCGGTTACCATATTCATTCAATGCAGGTTTGTACAGCGCGAAGTAAATGAGCACCGGTTACATTATCAGACCACAATCGATCTCCTACAAGGCACGATGCGGCCGCGGGCCCGAGCTCGAAAAACCCCGCCCCCCGGATTGAGGACATGAGCCAGGCCCTTGTGAAGGTTTGCTCTCTAAGTCTGTATTCGTTATCGAGCAACCGCGCGACCCGAAGACATTGTAGCGCGCAGCACCGTCATTAAATCAATATTTAGGCACGGGATTAATCCCCGTATCACAGAATGCGGACGCGGGCCCAGGATTCAAACGCACCATGCCGCTTGAGATCGCTAACCTGGGCATGCCTGTATTCGTTATGTAGCGGGAAAACAGGCCGCAGTTATGGGCGCGAAGTAGCGGCGTAACGTATATTACATACATCTTTAAACAAGGGGAGATTAAGTGATTTACCCCGAAATCCAAGATTGCAGACACGGCCCCGCGACTCGAAAACCCCGACCGGATTGTGTTTGAGGACCTGCGCCTCAGTCCTTGCAATCAGATTCCTTATCATTGTTCCTTATCCAGCGGGCACTCGACCCGAAGGAATTGTCGCAGCGCCCAGGAGCAGGCAGGCCGCAAGGCCCAACCATCGACACCAGGGGCCGGGGCCGCAACTCAATGGCATCAGCCGTGCTTGGCCCGCACTCCCCAACCTCCGCAACGGTCCGGGCGAAATCAAAACAGCGTGCTCTTTAGCCCAACCCCGCCTCCCCAACCCCCCATGCCCCCATCTTGCGTCCCCTCCGCCCGTGGCGATCCTCGCCACAGGGCCCCGTCGACCTGGTACTGCCCAGGGACAGGGCCGGGGCGGAGTGGGTACAGCAAGACTCACCAGAACAAGAAGCGTGGAGGCGACAACAGTCAGCAGTGCCACGGGGGCCGGAGGCGCACGAGGATGGAGCGGACGATGGACCGATGCAGCGAGGTAAGGAAAGGCGAGGTGGGCGACAAAAGAGGTGGCCAGTGAGGGTGGGGGAAGGCTAAATAGCCTCCCCCTCACCCCTGGGCCAGGAAGTGACACGCATTGCGCGTCACTTCCGGACCTGACAACGGAGGGGGGGCTCCAGTCTGTGTCCCTGCCCCCCCCGTAGGGAGGGGGTGGGGAGGGGTGACCGGGGCCCCGGGGCCACTAAGGCGCCGACCGCCGAGTGGCCCCCTGCGGGGGCCGCGGTCAGCGACATGTATTTAGCTCTGAATTTAGCCTGTGACCGCCTCTGGTAATTTAAAGGGGCAGCGTTTAAAAACAGGCCCGGCGTGGATCCTGCTAGAAATGTAAGAAAATAAGGTATTTTACTTTTGAAGTAAGCATACATACCTCATTCTGGCCCTAGTATGAATATCAAAAGGGGAAAGTGCACACAACGAATTAGAAAGTTAAAAGTATCGGTTTAAAAACACTTCCTGGAATTGGCTGTGCTGCCACATCTCCAACATATGTATCACTTTTGTTTTAGTCTTATATTGACGGTTGGATGGATAGCTCACGGGCAGTTGTTATCTTTTTAGTAACAAAAAGAAAACAGTGCAAGTTGAGGTCACAAGTTCGTGTCCGTCAAAACCTGTTATCCGACTGTTGCCGCTATAGTACCAACAACAAAGACAGAATTCCTTTGGAAAACAAAGGGGCATATGTACAAGGGGCTAACACCGCCTTAGCGGCACTTTTCCAATGGCTTTGCGGTGATATTTTTATCGCCATAGGTACAAGCTCTCGCTATCCTCTGTTAGCGGCAGTTTTCCGGCAAAAACGTCCACTATAAAGATCGCCAGTTCTGTTAGTGATAATGACATGCAAGGGAGGCTTTCCTGTGTAAAAACTGCCCCTAACCCCACTTTGCGATATTTACAAGGGGATTTTTTAAGTTTGGAGGACCAAAAAAACGACCTCTAACTGCAGTTACAGAAAATAGCTGGTCTTAAAAATGGAGATAACACTTGGGGACTAATTTCAGCAGTTTTTTTTGCAAGCAATGTTGCTGCGCTGCCCTGCGACAAAACTACAGGGCAGGACTGCTCACCATCAATAAGATAGTGAGCATTCCTGGACCTCACTAATGAAAAGTGTTGCAGCGCTACGATAAGACAGCGTTGCAACGCTTTTCACTACCCCCTTCTTGCAACACCACGGATGCGCTGTATTCACTGGACAGCGCTCCATGACGCAAGTAATGACAGATAAGTCTGCCATTGATAAGTGCTGTGGGGGGGGAAACAGGACAGCTGGGAGGTGAGAAACGCCGGAAAGAACACTGGATGGGGCGTGGACGCGGGGTGTGTGTGTGAGCGAGTGTTGTAAATATTTAAATGAGAGAAATCTTACCTCGAGGCTGGGTCCCGTGTCTTTGTTGCTCCTGCTCTCCTGAGTCTGCTTCCAGGAACAGGAAGTGGGCAGCCAGGCTCCCGCCTCTAAGCCAATCACCACGCTGCAATGCGGCATTGGTATTGGTCATTGGTGCCGGGACGAGGCGTTCAGCCAGGGGCTGGAGGTGAGGGCATGTTCCCCATGCAGGCTGTAATGCAGTCTGCGTTGCGAACAGGACAGTGTGCATTACTGCTTTGTGCATCCAGAGCAGGCCGACCAAATAGTCACTGCAAATTTGAGTGGGCATGCCACTCCACCCTTGCCCTGCTCCTTGAGTCCAACAGCCCTGTCCACCCTCCCGCCCGCAAAGGAAACTTGGCACAAATACATCATGAAGTTATCATCATGTGATGATTGT
Source organism: Triturus cristatus (assembly GCF_964204655.1). Taxonomy (NCBI): domain Eukaryota; kingdom Metazoa; phylum Chordata; class Amphibia; order Caudata; family Salamandridae; genus Triturus; species Triturus cristatus. The sequence goes on along the minus strand of NC_140591.1, from coordinate 135,703,509 downwards.
TCTCTTCTTGCACTGCTTGAAAGCAGTTAGGCGACACTCTTCCGCCATAGCAGATGAGCCGACACTGGGGGTGCGTCATCTACAGGTACTAGGCCTGAGCAATTCGACCCCCGGGCCTCCTCGTCCCACCTTTTCCTTACCTGGACTTTGACACCGTGGCTCAATCCGCAGCACTCTCTCCAAATCTGTGACTCAACCAGCAGGAGCCTCAGCCAGGTGGGATTTCACAAGCCTAGGTGCAGCAGTCGCTGACAAGTCCGCTGGTGAACCTCCCGATCCAGTTGATGCAACAGGCACCCTTAGGCATGAAGTTGCAGCGATCCCGCAACACAAGTTTGGCACAGCTCAGGGGCCTCACCCTCCACAGCGTCCGGCCAGCGCAACCTCATCTGGTCTGTGATGCAGAGAGGTGCTGCACACTGTTGGTAATCCCCTCCGTGCACCCCGGTGTAGTGGTGGATCGTAGTATGCGATGCAGACCTCCCTACGTTGTGGTGCAGGAGCGCCTCTACCATTCACAGCTCCAAGGGGCTCAAGGAGGGCTTCTCACACAGGTAAAAAATGTGTCTCCATGTGACCTGCCAGAGTTCACCACCAGATACGTGCGAACGCTGAACCTCAATGTTTGCCACCACAGCTCATCGACTCCACAGCACCTCCGCATCCCACTCCGGGCTCCAGACGAAGGTCCAGCGATGCATCCAGGCTCCAGACACAGGTCCAGCGAGGCATCCAGGCTCCAGACGCAGGTCCAGTGAGGCATCCAGGCTCCAGACGCAGGTCCAGCTAGGCATCCAGGCTCCAGATGCAAGTCCAATGAGGCATCCAGGCCCCAGACGCAGGTCCAGCAAAGCATTCAGGCTTCAGATGCAGGTCCAGTGAGGCATCCAGGCTCCAGGCGCAGGTCCTGCGAGGCATCTAGGCCCCAGACGCAGGTCCAGTGAGGCATCCAGGCTCCTGCGGCAGGTCCTGCGATGCATCCAGACTCCAGGCACAGGTCCTTTGAGGCATCTAGGCTCCAGACGCAGGTCCAATGAGGCATCCAGGTTGCAGACGCAGGTCCTGCGGGGCATCCAGGCTCCAGACGCAGGTCCAGTGAGGCATCCAGGCTCCAGATGCAGGTCCAGAGAAGGAATCCAGGCTCCAGATGCAGGTCCAGTGAGGCATCCAGGCTCGAGGGGCAGGTCCTGCGAGGCATTGATGCTCCAGACGCATGTCCAGTGAGACATCCAGGCTCCAGACCCAGGTCAAGCGACGCATCCAGGCTCCAGACGCAGGTCCAGCGAGGCATCCAGGCTCCAGACGCAGGTCCAGTGAGGCATCCAGGCTCCAGGTGAGGTCCTGCATGGCATCCAGGCTCTCATCCTGGTCATCCAGGATGTTGGGTGGCTTGAGGGGGTTGTTGATGTGTGCTGCACTTGGCCCTGGCTGCTCCATTCTGCATTTTATTGTGTTTTTTTGCCTATTTTCTTTTGGCTATTTTTTCCAATAGAGGCAATAAAACTCACGTTGGGCTGACTAACATGCGTTTTTCTGCAGCTAAGGGACCTTTCATTGGTTTTTTGCCCGCTGACGCCGGAATTCCTATCGCCATCACGCTAATGTTAGCGGCAGTTTTCACTGCTGATCCCTGAAGCTCTCGCCATGTAGCGACATCTTGTACATATGTCGCTAACAAGGCGATAGTTTTCAGTGGTATACAGCGGTAAGGAAACTGCGGCTAATTAGCGTTAGCTGTAGTTTTCGCCAGTCCTTGTACATATGCCCCAAAATCTTTTTAATGCCGATGTACTCTGCGAATGATCTTGCAACAGCTATGCTGCCAGCAAGCAAAGGTGATAACATTCCAATTTCAAGATGATGTTACGTTCATCTTGTCACTGAGTCAGAGAAACACAGTTCAGCTTCCACTTCTGGACAAACATGCAGCGTGATAGCAGTGCTCGTCTGTACACATGCCTTTGGATCAAATAGGATTTCCAAATCCCCTTCTCCTCCAAATTGTATATCAGATTACATCCTTTGCACCCCAGGATACAGGACTGTTGAGAAAAGGGGTGGGGGAAAGCAGATGGTGGAGGAATGATGAATACTGCTGCACGCACATGACAGAAAGTTGCGAAAGGAAGCTGCAAAGAACATTAATAATTATAGAACTCATTTGAAGTTAGACTCCTGAGTCCTGATGCAGCCTCTTAGAAATAGATCAGACTTAAAAGTGAATTGAATATTGGACCACACGCCCTGGCACTGACATGAACTTTTTTGTGTGGCAAATGTGCACGCTGTGAGGAAGCCTTATGCTTATGGGCAGTATGTACACATGCAGACAGGTATGTTCTACACGGGCCGGGAAAAGTGGAGGGAGGGTAGAGAAGTGTACTCAGATGGAGTACTTGAAAAAAAAGAAAACAAGCATTTGCAATGCAATAGGTCTAGCATTTACGAGAGTTTGAGCTATTGACATTGTAAATAACAATGCCTTTTATTTATGTGTTGTTTTTAAAACAGATAAATAAAAGTCATCGTCATTTACAATGCCAATAGCTTAAACTCTCTCAAATGCAAGACCGATTGCATTGCAAATGCGTACAGCGCCCATGCTATAAAGATGTTTTTTTTTAAAGCGACAGCAGGCAGGACAAAGTTATTTGAGAAAACATTGCTCGGAGGCTGTATTTAAAGCCTACTGAGTAACAACACACGTAACAGGGGGTGTCCTCATGGGAGGTTACAAAATAAGACATGGCGATACTAAGGAGGGACTACTAAGCCTATTGACCTATGAAAAGCTACAGTTTACAGTGGACAATGACACAAGCCAATAAAAAATATGGGCAAAGAATGGACTAAGCTTCAAGTCCATACATGGATACAACATGCCTCGGAGAGCAGCGCATGCGCTGCCCAGGCTCGACCTAAAAACAGTTCAGAAAACCAGGAGCAGTGGAATGAGACATGTACTTGGTCCATGTGCTATAGGAGGGACAAACACAAGAAGAGGGCATGACACCTGCATGCCTTGACAAATGGTATCAAAGAAAATGAGAGGGATGCTAAACTTTAACAGTGGTAGGAGATAGGTGGCTGGAGCCCACAGATAGAACACATGCGAAAAGAACAATTGATGGACAGAATGCAGAACAATGTCATACATTCACCCCAGTACAGAGATCTGGGCCTAAATCCATAGTTTTTTTGCTCACCATGCCATTCCAGTTTGGACCCAGGCATATGCAAATCAGTCTTGACCCTGCGCCCAATGGGAACTGTCCAGCCCGAACTGCCAGGTCAGGTCCTCCCTGGACTGGAAACAAGCATCCTAGGACCGGTTTTGGGCTTTCAGCCATTATCAGCCAGGATAGCTTGACTCTAGTGGCATGGAGAGCATGGGACCCACATCTGGGCATACCCGTCCCACTCGGGGTGACAAATGCAAAAAGAACAAAATAACAATGGATTTAACCCTGATCTCTTGACTTGGGGGGAATATTTGAATAATTCAGCATTCTGTCCATCTTTTGTTGCAGTTACACTTTGTGGGACGGGTATGCCCAGATGTGGGTCCCTTGCCCACTGTGCCACTGGATTCAAGCTAGCCTGGCTGATGAAGGGTGACATACCACAAAACTGGTCCCCGGATGCTTGTTTCCGGTCCAGGGAGGACCTGGTTTGGCAGTTCGATCTGGACTGTTCCCACGAGGCACAGGGTCAAGACTGATTTGCATATGGCTGGGTCTAAACTGGGGTGGCATAGTGGGCAAAAGAACAATGGATTTAACCCAGATCTTTTGACTCGGGGAGAATGTTTGAATCATTCAGCATTCTGTCCGTCATTTGTTGCAGTTAACCTTTTCGCCCTAAGTGGGACCGGTATGCCCAGACATGGGTCCCTTGCCCACTGTACCACTTGATTCAAGCTAGCCTGGATGATGAAGGGTGACATACCCTGAAACTGGTCTCAGGATGCTTGTTTCCGGTCCAAGGAGGACCTGGCTTTGCAGATCGGTCTGGATTGTTCCCATGTGGCACAGGGTCAAGACGGATTTGCATATTGCAGCGTATAAACTATGGTGGCGTAGTGGGCAAAAGAACAATGGATTTAGCCCATATTTCTTGACTGGGGGAGAACGTTTGAATCATTCAGCATTCTGTCTGTCATTTGTTGCAGTTACACTTTTCGCCCTCAGTGGGACAGTTATGCCCAGACGTGGGTCCCTTGCCCACTGTGCCTCTGGATTCAAGCTAGCCTGTCTTATGAAGGGTGACATACACCGAAACCGATCCCAGGATGCTTGTTTCTGGTCCAGGGAGGATCTGGCTTGGCAGTTCGGTCTGGACTGTTCCCACAAGGCACAGGGTCAAGACTGATTTGCATATGGCTGGGTCCAAACTGGAGTGGCGTAGTGGGAAAAAGAACGATGGATTTAACCCAGATCTCTTGACTGGAGGAGGATGTTTGAATCACTCAGCATTCTGTCCGTCATTTGTTGCAGTTACACTTTTTGCCCTAAATGGGAAGTGTATGCCCAGACATGGGTCCCTTGCCCACTGTGCCACTGGATACAATCTAGCCTGGCTGATGAGTGAGTGAGTGAGTATAAGCTTTATAAAGCGCAAACGTAGCCCAGGGCCATCAACGCGTTGCGGAGAGAGATCAGAATTCATAGTCAGAGATATCCATAATTATCTGGGCTTACAGGTTAGGACAGGTAAAAAGCCAGGTCTTGAAGGCCTTACAAAACGAGGAGTGACTTTCCAAAGTGGAAATTGGGGAAGGAAGGGAGTTCCATAGATTGGCTCCGGTCAGCGAAAAGGCCCTCTTCACCACCTAGCTTTCCTAATCCTGGGAACTCTTAACCGGTTCTTGCTGGCATATCTCATCTCCTTGCCGGGGAGATATCTCTGAAACATTTTATTAATGCCTTCTGACCCCATATTATGGATGGCTTTGTGAACTAGGCATAAGGCTTTAAAGACAATTCTCTTCCCCAAAGGGAGCCAGCGCAGACATCTGATGGTGGCTGAAACAGAGGTGCCGATTCCGATCCTGTAAAACCCGGGTACGAACCGTCGTACGGAGCGTTTTCTCCGTCCGACTCGTACCCGGGAAAACCCCCTTACAAACCCGCAAGTACGATTTGTACAGAAATACCATTTCCGTACGAATCGGACAAAACACCGACCGGCTAAAATATACCCACAATTCCGATCCGGGACACCGCGTACGTGACGTCCGGACGGAGTTAGGCAGCGTTTTACGAACCAGCAAGTACGATTCGTGCCTACGTCACTCCACACGTAGCATTTTTTACGGGAGCCAAAAACTGCCGGGAAATTGAGGAGGACGCGAGGAAGGAGCACCTGTACGTGACGGACAGCCATGGACCCCATCCTACGTGTCATCCCGGCCCTCATAGCCTACGACCTGGTGCACAGGAACCGACGCAGACACCGCCGAAGGTCAGAACAACACCCAGGGGCAAAGGTGGGGGGCAGGGGCAGGAAACATAACCCCCACCCAAGGCAAAATGTATACATGCCCTGTACATACCGTACCTCCAGGGACTGGTCACTCCGGGGGGGGCGGGTTCACCAAGGCCTGCGTCCCGCCACAACGGAAGTGGACGTGGACGCGTCCTGTCACCACAACAATTGTGTACGCACCGTGCCCATGCCTTAAGAGCGTGGATACGGGTCGTACCACGCCTACCCCTAGGTCACCCCAACATTGGGGGTACGGCCCGTACCCAGGCCTTAAAAGCGTGGGTACGGGTCGTACCACACCTACCCCTACGTCACCCCAACAATGGTGGTACGGCCCATACCCACGTTCTGTAGGCCTGGATACGGGCCGGACCCCTACGGCACCCCAAAAATGGTGGTACGGCCCGTACCCACGCTCTTCAGGCCTGGGTATGGGCCGTACCACCATTCTTGGGGTGACTTAGGGGTACGCGTGGTACGACCCGTACCCACGCTCTTAAGGCCTGGGTACGGGTTGTACCCCCCAATGTTGGGGTGACGTAGGGGTACGGCCTGTGCCCAGGCCTACAGTACATGGGTACGGGCCGTACCACCATTGTTGGGGTGACGTAGGGGTAGGCGTGGTACGGCCCGTACCCACGCTCTTCAGGCCTGGGTACGGGCCGTACCACCATTGTTGGGGTGACGTAGGGGTAGGCGTGGTACGACCCGTACCAACGCTCTTAAGGCCTGGGTACGGGTCGTACCCCCAATGTTGGGGCGACGTAGGGGTAGGCGTGGTACGACCCGTACCCACGCTCTGAAGGCCTGGGTATGGGCCGTACCCCTAAGGCACCCCAACATTTGGGGTACGGCCCGTACCTAGGCCTGAAGAGCGTGTGGGCGGGTGGGTGGGTGTCGTGCTATGATCCACATCAGTGGACAGAGACATAGGGGTGGGTGCCTATCACTCCCAGCAGTGCCCAGACATATGAGGAGTGGGTGCCTATCACTCCCAGCAGTGCCCAGACATATGAGGGGTGGGTGCAGAGGACTCCCAGCAGTGCCCAGACATATGAGGGGTGGGTGCCTATCACTCCCAGCAGTGCCCAGACATATGAGGGATGGGTGCAGAGGACCCCCAGCAGTGCCCAGACATATGAGGGGTGGGTGAAGAGGACCCCCAGCAGTGCCCAGACATATGAGGGGTGGGTGCCTATCACTCCCAGCAGTGCCCAGACATATGAGGGGTGGGTGCAGAGGACCCCCAGCAGTGCCCAGACATATGAGGGGTGGGTGCAGAGGACTCCCAGCAGCGCCAAGACATATGAGGGGTGGGTGCCTATCGCTCCCAGCAGTGCCCAGACATATGAGGGGTGGGTGCAGAGGACCCCCAGCAGTGCCCAGACATATGAGGGGTGGGTGCCTATCACTCTCAGCAGTGCCCAGACATATGAGGGGTGGGTGCAGAGGACCCCCAGCAGTGCCCAGACATATGAGGGGTGGGTGCCTATCACTCCCAGCAGTGCCCAGACATATGAGGGGTTGGTGCAGAGGACTCCCAGCAGTGCCCAGACATATGAGGGATGGGTGCAGAGGACTCCCAGCAGTGCCCAGACATATGAGGGGTGGGTGCCTATCACTCCCAGAAGTGCCCAGACATATGAGGGGTGGGTGCAGAGGACTCCCAGCAGTTCCCAGACATATGAGGGGTGGGTGCAGAGGACCCCCAGCAGTGCCCAGACTTATGAGGGGTGGGTGCAGAGGACCCCCAGCAGTGCCCAGACATATGAGGGGTGGGTGCAGATGACTCCCAGCAGTGCCCAGACATATGAGGGGTGGGGGCCTATCACTCCCAGCAGTGCCCAGACATATGAGGGGTGGGTGCAGAGGACCCCCAGCAGTGCCCAGACATATGAGGGGTGGGTGCAGAGGACCCCCAGCAGTGCCCGACAAATGAGGGGTGGGTGCAGAGGCCTCCCAGCAGTGGACAGAGACATGGGGGTGTGTACATCATCCTCCCATTAGCAAAACTCCATGGGTGCATGAAGGCATCCACAATGTGTGACTATGTTGATAGTGCCATGACAACACATCACTGACAGCAGTGTCCCACTCCCATGAGGATGGATGTCCTTCCCCCACTGCATAACACACCACATGTGGGTGTGATGACAAATTACACATGCATACCCACCCCTGGTGGTGGCAGCACAATACACACACTGAGATCATGCAACAAGACTGTATCCTCATGTTAAACCCCACTCAACTAAGAGAGCCTAAGGGAACACACACGGTCACCCACATTCCAGTACTGATAGGAATGTACAGGTCCTGGGGCTGCCAGCAAGTTGTTGCCTCCCATGGAGGGGAAAGGGTGGAGTACCCACAGATACAATGCCCAAATACCCTGCAGAACAAGTAACACATGTGTGCTAGGCTGGGAGTACACACATGCATAGTGCGGAAAAGGGACCATGTCCACATTAAGCCATGGCAACATACTCCATACACAAGTACAGTGACTACCAAGGATGGCACAGACGATGCAGGCGGAGACATTGCTGAGCAGGCATGGGCAAAGTTGAAGGGATCCCTCACACAGCAAGGAAATGTAGACACAGGTCAGCACAACAATTGGGAAACACCCTGCAGGGAAGAAGTCAGGTGCCACAGAGGAAGGAACACTCCTTGGGACAATGTCACCATACAGTAAGAGCTTACATGACCAAAGATTATTTGCAGAGACCTTGTGATGGCACGCAGATACCAGGGTCCTCCCCATGAGCAGCACACTACAACATTTCCCAGACACATTATCACCACCCCAACTCAGGGAGCAACAGCACCAACAGCAATACCAGAAAAGCATTCGTGTGCAAATGAAAAACAAAATGCTTTATTCAGCATAAAAAAAGATTGGATTTGAAATGTACACTATATACAAGGCCCATAGGCCAGTCCATATGCGAATTCCGGGGGGGGGGCACATTGGGACGCATCTCCCCTAGCTTGCCTGCACAGTTCAGAGTTCCTTTCCATCCACAGGGGGGAGGGGGCATTATGTGGGGGGAAGGACCAGGCACCGCAGGGACAGGAGGGGCAAGGGTAGGTGTTGTGGGTGCAGGGACGGACGACTCCACCACAGGGGGTGGGGCAGCGCCAAAGGTGGTGGTTAGGATGGCGCTGCACACAGTTGCAAGGTCTCCCAGCGTCTCCCCTGCACCCGAAGGAACCAAAAGGCCCCAAGGATGGGGGGGGTCGGAGGGATGGGTTGCAGCGCTACTGGGGGAGGGTGTGGACAGGGGGGGGACTCAACTCCCCTGCCTGGGGACTTCCTCGACCGCTTGCGGGGTGGTGTCACACTGGGGCTGAGGGACAGACTGGCCATGAAGGACTCTTTGTCCGACTGTTGGGCAGGGGAGCTAAGGGGAGTGGTTTTGGAGGAAGTGGGTCGTGAGGACTGCGGACTCCCACTGTGGCTGAGTGGCTGCCGTTTGCCCCCCGACCCAGTGGGTGTGCTTACTTCCCCCTGTTTGTGCGTGACTGGAGGTGTGCGCTTGGCCTTCCCTGTTGGTGTGCTGCCTGTGTCTGGTGGGGTGCGTGCATGGGGATGTCTGGGTGTGCTTGGGACAGGCATGGGAGTGGGAAGTGTGGATGGTGCAGGGGTAGGGGGGGACGGAGCGCTGCAGGAGACCCACTGCTGCCGTCAGTGACGAGTTCATGGACCTCAGCAACATCCGTTGGTCAGACATCGCTGCTGACATGCCCTTAATGTACAACACTATCTGTGTCAGCAGTCTGGTGTGGCCATGGAGGACATTAAGCAGCGATGTCTGACCAACCTGCAACTGCCGCAGGATGTCCACAGACTCGGCATTGACGGCAGCAGGGGAGACAGGGTCAGGGGGTGCGGTGCCTGGCACGAAGGAGACATGTGGTCGCCTAGCAAGGACAGAAGGGACCCGAGCAAGTGGGAGGGCGGTGATGGGAATGGAGGGGGCGGCGAGAGATGTACTGCTGCTTTCAGCTGTGGGAGCAGCCTCCACCCCCTCTGGGAGCTCAGCCTCGGACCCGTCAGCGTCATAATCGGTATTGGGACTGGACAGGTCCTCCACCTGACTCCCCTCGCCCTCCGTGCCACTTGCTGCGCCAGACTCCCCAGCACTTGTGGCACCGGTGCTGGATCCCTCCTCCACGTCCGTGCCGGTGTCTCCCTCTGTGTCCCCCGACGATGCTGTGGGCAAGGTGAAGAGACAGGAAATAATCAGACACCTGTATACATATGACACATGAGTCCAAACTACATAGGTCACAGTGCATAGCATGAAAAGCATCATGAGTAACATCTATAATACTACGCACATATGTAGGCCCTGCACTACACAGTTGATTGACCCACCATGCCACTTTGAAACAATGGAGAGCATGACACAACAGCAAAGAACTTGATATCGAATTATACAGAGAAGCTAGTGTCTGTGGACAGTCGAGCACAGCATCAGGACCACACACCGTTGCCAAAAATGGATGAGCAGGAACCATGTCTTTTAACTTTTGACACATGCTGCAAAGCACAAACATTAAACCCTGCACAACATGACTGGGTCAATACTTGTTGAGTGTCTGTTCTGACTATCATCACACACAGGCCAGACCTGACAAGGAGACATAAGCTTTGGACATGTAGGCCTTGCCCGCACAAACCCCCCCCTACCTGAGACAATGTGATTGAGACAGAGGAAGGAATTACACCTCTTAATCAGGGATCACAAAAATGGGCTCCATTAAATCCTAATTGCACTCTAACTACCCCTCGTGGGGCTGACCACACATATTATTGACAAACCACCATCATCAGATAGTTGTACACAGACACACAGGCACTGGTCAGTGTGAGGATGCACAAGCCACATTGGGTCACCCTGTACAGTGTACACATGTAGCACACTTTACATAAATACAAATGAGGCCAGGGTACAATGCCACAGAGGCCATCCTATGCTGAAGACACTGAGAATGTCCACAGTGTTGGATGACACACATGATTCCTAGGAAAAGGTGTCTCAGGGGACTGTAGTGGCCACACTGCTCCATGGTCCTGGATAGATCTGACTGCAACAGTAGCAACTGTCCATGCACTATGCATATCTCCCCCTCATGCACATCATGTCTGAGGCCACAACATCGGTTATGCATGCTGCAAGGCAGTTCATTTTCAGGGTGTGCTACTCCCTTTGCTCTACAACAACTAAGTTCAGTAGAACTTAAGTATATCTAATCTTGTTTTATATGTACCTACAGGTACCTATGTGATCTTTCAATTGGTAACCAAGAGATTACAATGGTAAAACACAGCAAGCTCAAATCCAACCGCTGCTCACCAATGTGAGAAGTTGGCCTGGTATAAGATGTTCACTAGTTAAAGTGACCACCTTGTACCATGCCAAGCAACCCTTATGGTGTGGTTGTAAGTCAACCTTTTCGGACTAGCTGCCCTAGTGGTAGCGTAGGCTAAGCAGTCTTTGAGGCTAAACTCGTGAAACGTGTTAAGCAAGCTGTTTTACCAAATGCAACCCCCTTTTATACCAATGAAAGGACACCACACAGATATATATTCAAAATATATATGTATTTATTTCTCAAAGTAACCCCTAGTCTCTTTATGAGCACAGGAGCACAAATCGTCAAACAAGATTACAGTAGAATACACAGAAGTTGCACTTTATATGGATAGGCCCTGGTGGCCGCTCAAACCATATACTAAAATAGTGGTATAAGTACCACGAACAGAAAAGGGAAAAGGCCTAGGGCCTCTAGAATCGCTGGGCCTACAAGGAGCTAACTTCAGTTAGTGACCAGGAGGTCCACGGGTTGCGTGTGCAGAGCAAATAGTCACACGCGAGCTCCCATAGGTTTTCAATGGGTGCGTAAAAAGTACAAAGTTACTGCAAAGAGGATCTTCCGGATGGACTAGGAACTTAAGATTGGAAACACAGACACTAGAGATGATTCTCTACACTTGGGCACTGGAGTGCCAGCTTTACCTCACCCACAGGAAGCGGGTGCATAGGCGTCGAAGTGCGTCGGGTTTCTTCTATCTGTTCAATGGAGCCTGTGGACAAAGATGCTGCAGGCGGCCGGTCCGGAAGAGATGCGGTGGATCCAAGAGTGGATCGGAGATGTTGAAGACCTGTAAGCAGAGGGGACAGTGATCACAGTCACTAGCCAGTGACCAGCGTGGCACCAGGTGGGTACCAGGCGATGTCGGGTGCAAACAGGAAGGAAGGTGTAGCTTGTCTCTGCAGCCACGTGGTCCCTGGAGGTCAACGACGTCCAGGAGTCGGTTCTCGAGCTGTCCCACGCAGGCTCTCGCTGTCAGCGGTGTCGGCGACTTGATCGAAGCAAACAAGCCTTGGCAAAAGCAATTGTTGTGGAAAACGAAATAAGCTGATGGTTCTGACCAGCAAGGTCAGAGGGATTGCTCCTTTGGAGGGGAGCAAGGGCCAGTCTGGAGCAACCAGACCAGCGGTGTATTTCTTGAAGTTCGTTGCCAAGATGGCCACTAGCCAGCGGGCCAGCAACCGGTTAGGCGCGTCGAGTGGCAAAATGCAGAAGGGCCCCATGCAGATCGTGGAGATGCTGGAGGGCTCACCTTTGGTGCAGATGCTGCTCGGGTGTTGGGCTTCTCAGATCCCAAAGCACAACTTGGAGGGAGCCTCGGTTGTTGCGCTTGCAGCTTGTCGTGGTCTTTTCAAGATGGCTGGCTCCACGTGTCTCAGTGCCTCCACGGGTCTCCTCTTCTCAGGGACTGTGGATCGGGCGGTGAGAGGTCTGGAGGTCCAGGTCTTGTCAGTCTCTAGGCTCGGGCTCCGGCGGGAGGCGGCGGCAAAGCAGATGTTGATTCGCTGGATGGTGCTTGCGTTAGCAAGGTGGTCACTCCTGACCACAGGGGAGATTGGCTTCAGTCCTCTGTGCGGCAGAGCGTCGAAGTTCCCGTCTTCTTCTTAGTTTCAAGTTGATTCCAGGATGTCTGAAGTCTTAGGACACAGCTCCTACCTTTAAGCGGATTCTAGGGGCCGGACTACCTGCTAGGTCCCTTCCTAAGGGTGGGACCAGGAAGGGGGTGGTTACACCCCCAATCCTTTGTCCAGCTCGCCCCAGGCCCGGGACTGGTGTGCCCCAGGACCGGATTGAACTGGCATATGCACCGAGGCTCCTTGTGAGCCTCATTCATGTCTGGTTTCTTTCAAGCCCTACCTGACCAATACACAAAACCCTGTCTGGGGTGGTGCTCGCACCTCCCCTGGCAGGAAACCCTTTGTCCACACCTCCCAAGCTGGAAGGACTCCCAGCAGCAGGAGGGCAGACTTGTGTCTGTGGTGGCAGCATCCATTTTGTGGAGCTGAGGCTATGTCTGATTTTACCCGGGTTTCAGGTACTGTACATGTCGTGTCCCTCTAGAAGGGTGGAATGCTAACCCCGTCGCCAGAATTGGCGAGGGGTTAGTATTCCAATTCGTATGACACCTTACTCGACATGTTTTGATAAAGCCAAACCAAAGTTAGCATTTAACCGCGAGGTTCATAATGCACTTAAGAGTATATGGTATGACGATATCTGGAAACAGTAGAAGGAAGTTGTTCCGACCACTACAGACAGGCTCAGCTCATGCCAGAGCACCATCTCCCATGGAACCAAGCACTCTGCCTTCAGGATTGTTAAGGCCTGCCATAGGAGTGACTTATAGGTTACCAGGTGTCCCATTTAAGGTTAGGTATAGGTATACTACACCTAAGTAAGAGGTGGTTACACCAACTTACCCCAGCTGAGTGATCAGCCAGTTGTGTCAAATTTGTTAGGCCAGGCCAGGGGTGGCACAATACATGCTTCAGCCCTTGGTGGCCTTAGATACACCAATGCCCTGGGTACCTAGTGTACACTGGTACAGGGGCTCACAGGGTGATCTAGTTCCAATGGGTTATGCACCTAGGGTACATGGAGTCCATTTTAAAGAGAGTGCAGAAGGGCTGAGGTCCTGAATGGCAGGATCTCAGGCCAACTAAGTCGAAAAACCAGCTAGACACTAGGCAAAAATTTGGGGGTAACCATAGTCAGATATCCACCTTCCTACACAAGACAATTGTAAAATATAGTCTTAATAAAACAGTAGGACAAGGTAATTATTTATACACATAGTGGCATGGTAGAGTAGCACTATAAAATAAATCACAGTAGTACATAACATTTTAAATGTCGCCCGTCCTTCTTCCTTCCACCTGTCTTACACTTTTTAGTTGAACAGTGCACCAGGTGCTCTTCTCCATAAAACTTTCAAAGCGGAGTTGAAATCAGATAGATGAGGCCAGTGGTTACTCAATACTCCGGCTCCTAGTCCTATACCAATTAAAGGGAATTCTTGTCTTCTAGTTCACTCTTCAAACGTCCCCAACAACTCATACTTACTTACGACATCGGATAGCGGGCGGACTTTCTCCGCCCGCCATCTGACTGCTAAAAAGGGTGGGGGTCCCGTGGGGACAATTAATTAGGATGATGCGCCCGGCACAGTGGCGGGCGCACCCTGTTTTTTTAAATTTAAATTCTGGTTGGCTTTGCTGAAAGCAATGCTAAAATGTTGTGCTGCTTTTCCAAGCACAACATGACGGGCCCCGCACGGAGCCTGTCACGTTTTGCTTTGAAAGTCGGGGGGGTACCATAGCATAGGTAGGTACCCTCCATGGGGGCCCCCAAGCATACTCTGCAATGTGTGCATGCCTTTCCGTGGCGGACAGCAATGCCGCCACGCAAAGGCATTCCAAAATGCAGATTATATGGCTGGCGGTGTGGTGAGAGAGACACCACCGCCATATTGAACCCTTTTCCGCCTGGACATGTCTGAATATTTTCTACAGGGATGGCGGGAGGTTTGCGGTGACGGCAGTGAATTCCAGCCGGCCCGGCGGGGGCAATACGCCCACCATCCTAATGGGGCCCTAAGTCACAACTGTACAGTATACATATACATACAGTACACCCTTGCAGTGAGTGTGCTGTCAAGTTCAACAATAGTTAAGGATTATGAATCTAACTTACCAACACCTGCCACTGGTGCTGCCACTCCCCCTACCGCTCCGTTGCTATCTGCAATTGCCGCATCCTCGCCCTCCGCGTCGCCTTCCCTGGCCCCGGCAATGGTGGTCGGTAGTGCGCCTAGAAAACATTACACATTTATTAGGCGTCATATACACCTCCCCCTATTGATCAGTAGCAAGGTTGAAAAATTAGTTAATTCTAACATACATTACTAGTACAAATCAGGTAGTAGTAGAGTAGACACTAATAGTTATATGATCATTGTAGCCTTTGCTTGATTAGCCCTAGCCAAGCACATGTGACGTTACCTTTACCTTGCAGCTTCTTAAGACACCTTTGAGCCCACATGACCTGCCTCACACTGCTACTGTCTAGTCTACGCGCTGCGTACAAGCGGTCAACAAACATTAACAAGCCACTTTTTTAGGAAGAACTGGTGTACTACTGTTACTGTTAGTCCATATTGCTTATCCATAGATGCTACACTTTTTGGCACGGCTGAGAAATGCTTGCAAGTTGCAATATACTAACGCACACCATTTCTTTTTTCGCATTACAGACGCAAGATTCCCTTCTATGAACCAGAGCTTCTGAACGATGCACCAACTACCAGTACTAGGTTCTTCTGAGGTGAGGGGTCCCTTCACTCACATCTTCATTTATAAATTTATATAAACTAAATTGCTATGGGATGGTGGTGCTGCCTTCCACCACTGTTCAGTTATCATGATTTAATTCCCAACTGTATAAGTGTAACAATGTATATTGTTTTAATGTTATTGATTTGCTGGTTGGTGCTGCTAAGAAAACAGTATACAGACCTTCTCAAATTGAAATAAACATTTTAAACTTACATAGACTTGGTGGTATTTGGTGTGGACTAACTTACACGAGTGAGCAAATTAAAGTAAGGGTGTGCATGT
Organism: Triturus cristatus; assembly: GCF_964204655.1. NCBI lineage: Eukaryota > Metazoa > Chordata > Amphibia > Caudata > Salamandridae > Triturus > Triturus cristatus. Next base: position 135,688,021 of record NC_140591.1, on the reverse strand, counting down.
GAATTGCTTCCACGACAGAGGTTGGGTGTGTTATGTTCTGGGTTGTGTACTTGTTGGGTATCTTGGGGGGAGGGTTCCGAGACCTAATAGGTATGACAAGACAGTACTATAGTCAAGCAGTGGAATTGTGGTGGGTGCGGAATTTCTGATTGAGGTGTGCAAGGAAGGTCCAACCTACCATCACCAACATCCTATTTTCTAGTGCAAATGTATGTGCAAGATCCCTACAACTGTAGTATGTCCTATAGGGTATCATATCAAAATATTAAGAAATCTGGTAGGGCTGTTGTTGCTGTGAATTTTCAAAGCCTCAACATCAATAAGAGTAAAAGTAGTACAAGACAACGACCCAACGGATTGTACGAGCTACTGGTGAATATGAGTTTTATATTACAACCTTTCACAAAGAGTGGCACTGGCCAACTGGGCAAGACTAGCTACTACAGTACAGACAGACTGATAGTATGTTGTAGTAGTAGTAGTACTCAGAGTCATCATAGCGGAGGCAGGGATAAGATTTTTGAAACCGTACAGATCGAAGGATAATTGGTGGTAAAAAAATAGCATTTGGAAACACACTATAGTTCGGGAAAAATGGGGCAGTAAAAGTTATGGAATAAGAAATATTATTAAAAACAAGACTTACTGGGGCCAGCAGAGGAGCCCTCAGCGGTGTCCTCCTGGTGGTGTTCCTGTCCCGCCGACTGCCCAGTCCCTGTCGGTCTGCCCCTGGGTGCTGATGAACAGGAAAGATATAAGAAAGAGACAAACATTGATGGATGGTGTCAAACAAATACAATATTTTTGAACAACGGTCAAAAAACACTTATGTAAACAACAATTGCAATAACTACATTGACCGATCTCATCTGGTCAACATGTAATATAGGGGGATTCGTAGTTCGACTACTTAAGTTACTATTTATCAACAGTAATCCAGTCTTCCATTCTGATTCCAGAAAACTAAGTTACAACTAAGCCTAAGTAGTAGTACAACGTACCACCCAACCTAGCCCACCTATTCCAGGCATGCCAATTGTACATTAAGTATGCATTTCCACTGTATTCTTCAACAATGCGTATGGTCCAATCATGGAGGACACATGAACATGACTACATTTTTTGTATACACCAAATTTTGGTTTGATTGATGCTGACCTGCTACTGCTAAGTAGCTGCTAAGCCTACCTCCACTCATTGAACAAACTAGAAAAGGTTCTAAAGACTGCCGTACTAGCAGCACGTCACGTAACTGAGTGAGGGGGGGCATCACGCATACCACTAACCAATTAGAAACTCATACAAAGTACCTAAACCTACGTATCAATCCGCCCCTATCTATTAGTGACAGGACAAAGTAAGGAGTGGACGTGAGTCACTGTAGCATTACGTAACTTAATTTCTCTAAAATAAACTCGTAAAGAATCACGCTAAGCAAGCGCAAACGCAAAGCTGCAAACAAGTAAGATTAGTAGTAGCGCAGAAGAGCACCTGTGTCATAATCACAGAAGACTTTTAAACGTTATTAAGCTGGAATGTATTGTAAACAGCAACATTCTAGCTGGTTGGAAGGAAAAAAAGATATTCGCAATATATAACATAGAGCAGAAGAACAGACACAAAGTTGTAATAATTAAATAGGTACTCACCAAGCCCCGGGACCTCCACTCCTAGCAGGTCCAGCAGGTCCTGCTTACGGTCCAGGATGTCGGACCACCGGTGCGTCAGCTGTTCCTGGGTGCGCCGGACCCCAGAGATGCGCGACACTGGCCGGCGCACCTTCCCCCACCGCTGCCGATGCTCCCGGAGGCCGTACCCGGACCCAGGCCTGCCACCTGCTGCCAGGGTTGAGGGGAGGTGGCGCTGCACAAAGAAAATTAGTGCAGCCAACTCCACCTCCCCAAATAAGGCCCGTGCCTGCACCCCTTGTGGGCGCCGCCTTCCGCAAGGAAGGCGGTCGCGGCTCTGGCTGCGCCGGCGAACAGCCCTACCCTTGGACATGTTTCTGGGGACGGGGCGGGAAAGAAAAGGTAAAATAAATAAAGGAGTAAAGGAAATAAATAGCAGGCAATAGAAAGAGAAAAAGTAGCTAAAAAACAAAAAAAAAGTAGACAAAAACCAAAAATATAGAAGCAGGAAAATAGTTAGAGAAATAATAAGTAATAAAGATCCAAAAAAAAGTGGCTATAAACAAAGGATTGAAAAGATTTAGGGAGGATTGAAAATCAGGCCCCAGAACCATGCAATAGAGTGAAAAACAAGATGGCCGCGCCCATTGCGACCACGTGCGCAAGTTCGCGCGATATTTTCTCCCCGAGCAGGCAAAAAGCAACGCGATCAAGTAAAAGCGGTCGCGAACAGGAAATATCGACCGCGAACAGGCGCGAACATGCATTGCGCGACCCGGAACAGGAAGTAAGCATCGCGAGAGGGCGGGACAAGTGAAAACAAGATAGCCGCGCCCGTGAGCAACAGCATGGGTAAGTTGGCGACCCGCGATCACGCAAAAAATACCGCGAACAGGCGGCAAAAAAACTTCCGCGTCTTCGCGATATTTCCGGCGTGTTTGCGGAGATTTTCTGCATTTTCGCGATAATTTGTGAAAGTTAATTTCGCAAATTCCGCCCACCCCTAATGGTAATCACCAGCATCTGTACCTCACACTGCAACACCCTCAGCATTATGCACATGATCCCCAGATAGATCCACTCCAAGGTAAGACGGACCATCCCCCAGGTCCACGACAACATCCGTGTCAAATACTGCCCTGCCCTCTACGGAGCAGCCACATCCAAAATCCAGGGACACTTGTCCACATCCAGGCTGCATCTGCACACCTCAGCGTCAACATCCCGCGCCCCAGCCACATCACCGTCCAGCAGAGATAGCTGCAATGGATCACTGTGTGCTGCAGGATGACCTTCAGACTCCTCACCCACACTCAGGAGGCAGGCCACAACCCTGACCCAAAACCAACCTTGTACCACTGTCATCCGAGACCCCGTAGTGCCATCTCCGTGCATCCAACCTTGACCTGGCCACCATTCTTCTGATCCACCGTACTCCTGCATGCAGGACATAGTTCTCCAACCTGGGAACACATACCTGGAACTCCCTCCCCGGGAAAATTTATGGGCTACAACAGAGGGACCCTGAACTAAGAAATGTGTGTAGAAAGTGTCAGGGAAAATATAATCAAATAACAACAAGGATTTCCTACACCTATATACCTGAATTTAAGGCCATGAGTCCATAAGAATAAAGTAATACCCACAGACTAGGTGTACAAAAATATATGACTAAGTCATTTATTACATTTTTTTCATTTTTTTCAGAAGGACTATTATTTATCACTTTTAAATTAGAAATAAATTACCACATTTAGACAAAATCATTATGTCAACAACAAAACACACCATATCAACAGAAATATAAATGAGAGACAACAATGGAAAACATCAAAACATCATACAAAGCTAACAAGGGTACAAAAAAGATACATATAAGACAATGCAATTTTTTTAAAAAAAGGACAGTTCATCATAAAAAGTGCAACAAACTATGACCGCCAAGACAAGCGCCAACGCGCGTTTCGGAGCTAAACAGTATATAGGCTCCTTCCTCAGGGCGTGTAAGGTAGGTCTTTCAGGCGACAGCACAAACTACGCACATATCTTTGACAAACGTCAAATGGTGTAGAAGTTGACAAAGTTTCAAAGTTTATAACCATAAGTCTGTGGGCAAAAAACATGAATAGGTAAATGTACTCTTAATTTATAATGGTTAAAGCTGGAATAATGGAGAACAGGGGTACAGATCAGAAGAGATAATAGAAGAGCGACCCAGAAACTGCAGGGACTTTCTTTAAGAAGATGTATGAAGAAAATACACACCAGAAAGGGTCAAGTGGCCCGGTGAGCAAAAAAATATAGAACCCATGAATGAAAAGATAGGGTGTATCAAAAAGATACTAATAGTAAAGATACCAATCACCAAATAGTGCGCTTATTAAAATTAGAATCACCTACTTTTGACGTACTGAGTTTCTGAAAAAACATCCAGACTAAGATAGCTAGTATAGTGAGCTATCTGTTGCTACAAAAAAAGAGATAAAACATAAATAAAACACACTAATGATAAATAAAGAGAACCGTGAATCACTATAATTGTAACTAGCTGAACTTAGAGGTGAACAAATGATACCAGTATAAGCACTAAGGTACAGATAGAAGGATTGACCCTAGTACATACACAGCATAGAAGGATTCCAGATGGATCATACATGTTTAGGTATTAGAAGACTAAGGGCATGATGTAACAGAATAGCGCCGGCCTACTCATGATCGTTCTCCTAATTTTGATGGAAAACTAATTTATTAGTATGCACAATGGAAAGCTAAACCTTTTGAAGTAAAGGTTTAAATATTAAGGGCAAAGAATGCGTACCGTCCTAGATTCCACGATCTCAGTTCTATATAAAAGACTTACCCCCTACTACTGGACCAGTATGTGACAAGATGGTTTCTAAAGAAATCTGTGGGGAGTACATTTCTATTTCAAAGAATGACACAAAAAAAGTTTCGCTAGCTATACTCCTATCACTCATAAATTTGCATTTAGGTGGTTCAAAGCGCGAGCTGAAAAAGCTACAATACAATGACTTTAAAGATCTAATAGAGCTGTCTTACTTGAGATTTCGACCGGTTTAAGTTCCACCGTTTAGGGAGCTTCCACTGGTTAGAAGGATCATTATTAGATAGTGTAACCAATCAGCTTCTATGGCGAGAAAAAAACGTATACAAGAACAAACCTAAACACGAGTCCGTTCCGTAAAGTCAAGGAAAAATATGACAGAATGAGGCTACACGAGTTTACTTACCAATAAAAATGAAAAAGTAGGACCTGAGAGCTCTGTAGTTTATCCGACCCGTAGAATTATCCCCGTATCATAAGTATCCTAAGTGGATAGATCGGCGAGGTATCTAGAAAGATTAGAATATTAAACACATACGTACGCCGGAAAGTTAATAAGAAATGCCCCCAGTATGTCGCTAGAAAGACTGAATCAAACAAAAGTTGACAGGCTAATAGAAATTTACCTGGATAAGCAGATTATCACGGCTGACGGGTTCGGCAGTGTCCATGCAATTGGGAGAGAACGGAACCGGTCTAAGCGTCTTCCTTAAAAGGAGTGCGGAACGGGGGCTGAGCAAAGGTTTAAGAGAGATAAATGAAGGACTATCAAAGTCCAATCAGAATAGCCGGTCGATTTAGTCAAAAAAAGAGAAAAAGGACCGAAGGTACTACTGTCCCATAGCCCGTATCAGGAACACAAAATAAGGGGCCATATTGTAACTGGAGTAGGATAGATTCCACGTATAGCGTCTTAAGTATAAATACAACTAAGCTATTACGATAAGCGCAAAACAATAAAATAAAATATAACGGAAATAAAAATAAGATATAAATATACCTACAATAGTTGAAGGAGGACCCATAATGGTCCATAAAGTATATAGAAATTCACAACTTTATGTAACACATTACTACAAGAATTGTAGTAACGAAATAAGTATCTAGGAATCAAAGGTGACCCAGACCTATTTCATAAGGGGTAAATACGCACATGGCAAAGAGTAATGAGGGCCATGAAAAGATGTTACCAACGGAATATGTCAAGAACAGGAGGAACAGTAACCTAACCATACTGGAGGCTTATCGGATTGCATTTTCCCATGGGAGGTGTTCATTAAGACCTTTCTCATAGGTCTTAAGAGTAAACATCCAGAACACCTCTCTTTTTCGTCTAACAGCGTCGATGTTACCGTCCTTGGGAGATCGAATATGTTCCAAAATCATCCAACGGAGATCAGGGACAGTGTGTTTCTTTTCAGCCCAATGTAAGACCAGGGGGGCACCAGGGCGCTGGTTAGAGATGGCCGACTTATGTTCACTAAAGCGAACTCGAAATTCCCTACTGGTCTCACCCACGTAGCCAAGGCCGCATGGGCAAAGGATGAGATAGACTACATGTTGGCTACGACAATTAGTCATATCTTTAAAGAAAAAAGTTTTTTTGTCCCACACAAGCTTGTCAGTAACCATAGCGAATTGGCAGGCATGGCAACAACCACATTTATGTGTGCCCATGATGGGATTAGTACCTGTAATAGATTTCTGAATGAAGGAGTTATTAACAGTTCCTCTAGATTTAACCAGCGCATTCTTCAGATTTCTATTGCGTCGAAACGCAAAGATTGGCTTAGGGAGAGTCTTTTTGCAGTGATCCGAGTTTAGAATATGCCATTCACTGTTGATAATTTGTCTGATCTTATGATTGATGGTTGAGTGAGTGGTCACACACACCAGTTTATCTTCAGTTTTAGACTCTTTGTTTTGGAACAGAACTGTCCTGTCGTAGTATTTGGCTCTTTTGTAAGCATTTTTTATCAGTCTGTGTGGATATCCTCTATTAGAGAGTTTATCTTTTAATTGTTCAGCATGAAAATCATAATTCTGTATGGTCGTACAATTCCTGCGCAAACGCAGGAATTGGCTGAACGGGATATTGTCTTTTTGACTACGAGGATGGTAGCTCGAGTACTGAAGAAGAGTGTTTTTAGCTGTAGGCTTGGTATAGAGACTGACCTCAATCTTTTCATCAATATTTTCGATCCAGATATCAAGGAATTCGATTTTATTTTGACTAATGTTGGGACTAAACTTGAGGTGGGTGTCGCAGAGGTTAACCCATAGGATACATTCATCTAGCTGTTCTTTAGGGCCTCTCCAGATGAAGAAGATGTCATCGATAAATCGATGCCACCTTAAGATGTTCTCGCTAAATGGGGCCATCTCATTGAATATAAACCTAGTTTCAAATTGTCCCATATAGATATTAGCTACATTGGGTGCACAGGCTGCGCCCATGCTAACTCCCTGTATTTGTTTGAAAATTTCGCCTTCAAATTCAAAGTAGTTCTCTTTTAAGACGATGGCCAAGCATTCCAATAAAAACAATCGGTCACCTATGAAGTTGTTATCAATAAGAGTATGTTTAACCGCTTCCAATGCTCCAATTAGTGGAATATTAGTATATAGGGCTTCTATGTCCATGGACACAAGGAAATCCGTGTCAGTATTAAAATGGATGCCCTCAATTTTACTAATTAGATGTCCAGTGTCCTTAATGTGACCCTGTAACTTAGATGCCAGAGGTTGTAAGAAGGTATCTATGTATTTGGATAGCGGTTCCGTCAGTGATCCGATGGTGGATACAATAGGCCTAAAGGGAGGAAGGGTCAAGTTTTTGTGTATTTTAGGAACTCCGTAGAGAATGGGTATTCGATGGAACTCTGTATTTAGATAGTCAAACTCTTGTTCACATATAGACCCTCTTTCCAAAGCTTTTTGAGTAATGTTAAGAATCTGGGTTTTAATACTTCGTTCAGGATATGTCCTAAATTTAGTATAGTGTTCAGGGATGTCGAGCATAGCGTGAATTTGTTGTTTATACATAGTGCTATCAAGAACTACAATCCCTCCTCCCTTATCTGCCGGTTTTATAGTCAATTCAGAATTTTCTGCCAGAGATTTAAGGGCCTGATACTCCGAGTAGTCTAAGTTGTACTCTGGTTTAGGTACAAAAGTGAGTAGCTTTTGTATTTTTGAACTCACCACTCTTTCAAAGATTTCAATTTCAGTCCCTATCTCGTCTAAAGAAGGGGTAAAGATAGATTTAGGCCGGAACCCAGTGTTGTTCTCTTCAATAAGAGGTGGTCTGTCTTCAAAGAATCTTTTAAATCTTATCTTGCGTAAGAAAGACTGGATATCAGTGGTAACTTTAAATTTGTCTAAATAGGTGGTAGGGACAAATGAAAGTCCTCGAGATAACAATTTAAGAATGGACGCATCTAATTCGATTTTAGATAAATTGAAAACAGGGATAGTCAGAGATTGTTTAGCCCATTCACTGTTAGCATGAGTGTCAAGTCCCTTCGGTGTAGGTTCCTTGGAAGTAGAGGGAATAGGGACTAAAGCTAAATTGTTGGAAGTATCCAGAACATAGTTACTTTCATATCTAGGTTCTATTCTCTCCAATATTGATTCCTGCGAGTCTGTAGGAATTGAGGAGGATTCTCTGATTGCTGGTAAAAACCTCTCTCTGGGGTTCTGTATCGTCCTCTGGTGTGGCCTTGTCTGTTGCCTAAAAAATGAGCATTGCGTCTAGGGCCCTGGTAATTAGTTCTTCTTTGTCCATAGTTTTCAGAGGAACCAGGACTACTATCAGTGTCAGATCCCGTAGTGTCTGAAAAAGTAACCACTCGCTTATTGGACCAATATTGTCGCTCATGTTGATGGGGGTGGTCTTGTTCATTTCTATAATAGTTTGAGGCCAGATACGGATACACTTTTTCCTCATTGAAGTATCTGATATTGGTTTAAATTGCTTAACCTCAAGAAAAAGACTAGGAGAACTGAGTCCCATGCGGAATTCATGTTGGAGTACCTAAGAGCGGGAGTTATCCCCAATGGACTCCGAATAAGAAACATACCAGGGCTATTTGTTGAGGTTAGGACATTTTTAGAAAAATGGTCTCTTATAGCCAATAGATGTTCCCGAGACCTAATGATCCTTATTATCGAAACAGCTAGAGAGGTGGTGGAAACCTTACTTAAGGAAATTGCGGTATTGGAGGAAGCTTTAAAAAAGAACAACCCCCTAGAAGAAGCTAAAAAGAAGCTTGAGGAAATTAATGGTGAGATGAGTTCATTCTGTGACTATTTAATAAAGAAAAAAACAGAAAAACTAAGGAAGGATATCAGATACTTCAATGAGGAAAAAGTGTATCCGTATCTGGCCTCAAACTATTATAGAAATGAACAAGACCACCCCCATCAACATGAGCGACAATATTGGTCCAATAAGCGAGTGGTTACTTTTTCAGACACTACGGGATCTGACACTGATAGTAGTCCTGGTTCCTCTGGAAACTATGGACAAAGAAGAACTAATTACCAGGGCCCTAGACGCAATGCTCATTTTTTAGGCAACAGACAAGGCCACACCAGAGGACGATACAGAACCCCAGAGAGAGGTTTTTACCAGCAATCAGAGAATCCTCCTCAATTCCTACAGACTCGCAGGAATCAATATTGGAGAGAATAGAACCTAGATATGAAAGTAACTATGTTCTGGATACTTCCAACAATTTAGCTTTAGTCCCTATTCCCTCTACCTCCAAGGAACCTACACCGAAGGGACTTGACACTCATGCTAACAGTGAATGGGCTAAACAATCTCTGACTATCCCTGTTTTCAATTTATCTAAAATCGAATTAGATGCGTCCATTCTTAAATTGTTATCTCGAGGACTTTCATTTGTCCCTACCACCTATTTAGACAAATTTAAAGTTACCACTGATATCCAGTCTTTCTTTCGCAAGATAAGACTTAAAAGATTCTTTGAAGACAGACCACCTCTTATTGAAGAGAACAACACTGGGTTCCGGCCTAAATCTATCTTTACCCCTTCTTTAGACCAGATAGGGACTGAAATTGAAATCTTTGAAAGAGTGGTGAGTTCAAAAATACAAAAGCTACTCACTTTTGTACCTAAACCAGAGTACAACTTAGACTACTCGGAGTATCAGGCCCTTAAATCTCTGGCAGAAAATTCTGAATTGACTATAAAACCGGCGGATAAGGGAGGAGGGATTGTAGTTCTTGATAGCACTATGTATAAACAACAAATTCACGCTATGCTCGACATCCCTGAACACTATACTAAATTTAGGACATATCCTGAACGAAGTATTAAAACCCAGATTCTTAACATTACTCAAAAAGCTTTGGAAAGAGGGTCTATATGTGAACAAGAGTTTGACTATCTAAATACAGAGTTCCATCGAATACCCATTCTCTACGGAGTTCCTAAAATACACAAAAACTTGACCCTTCCTCCCTTTAGGCCTATTGTATCCACCATCGGATCACTGACGGAACCGCTATCCAAATACATAGATACCTTCTTACAACCTCTGGCATCTAAGTTACAGGGTCACATTAAGGACACTGGACATCTAATTAGTAAAATTGAGGGCATCCATTTTAATACTGACACGGATTTCCTTGTGTCCATGGACATAGAAGCCCTATATACTAATATTCCACTAATTGGAGCATTGGAAGCGGTTAAACATACTCTTATTGATAACAACTTCATAGGTGACCGATTGTTTTTATTGGAATGCTTGGCCATCGTCTTAAAAGAGAACTACTTTGAATTTGAAGGCGAAATTTTCAAACAAATACAGGGAGTTAGCATGGGCGCAGCCTGTGCGCCCAATGTAGCTAATATCTATATGGGACAATTTGAAACTAGGTTTATATTCAATGAGATGGCCCCATTTAGCGAGAACATCTTAAGGTGGCATCGATTTATCGATGACATCTTCTTCATCTGGAGAGGCCCTAAAGAACAGCTAGATGAATTTATCCTATGGGTTAACCTCTGCGACACCCACCTCAAGTTTAGTCCCAACATTAGTCAAAATAAAATCGAATTCCTTGATATCTGGATCGAAAATATTGATGAAAAGATTGAGGTCAGTCTCTATACCAAGCCTACAGCTAAAAACACTCTTCTTCAGTACTCGAGCTACCATCCTCGTAGTCAAAAAGACAATATCCCGTTCAGCCAATTCCTGCGTTTGCGCAGGAATTGTACGACCATACAGAATTATGATTTTCATGCTGAACAATTAAAAGATAAACTCTCTAATAGAGGATATCCACACAGACTGATAAAAAATGCTTACAAAAGAGCCAAATACTACGACAGGACAGTTCTGTTCCAAAACAAAGAGTCTAAAACTGAAGATAAACTGGTGTGTGTGACCACTCACTCAACCATCAATCATAAGATCAGACAAATTATCAACAGTGAATGGCATATTCTAAACTCGGATCACTGCAAAAAGACTCTCCCTAAGCCAATCTTTGCGTTTCGACGCAATAGAAATCTGAAGAATGCGCTGGTTAAATCTAGAGGAACTGTTAATAACTCCTTCATTCAGAAATCTATTACAGGTACTAATCCCATCATGGGCACACATAAATGTGGTTGTTGCCATGCCTGCCAATTCGCTATGGTTACTGACAAGCTTGTGTGGGACAAAAAAACTTTTTTCTTTAAAGATATGACTAATTGTCGTAGCCAACATGTAGTCTATCTCATCCTTTGCCCATGCGGCCTTGGCTATGTGGGTGAGACCAGTAGGGAATTTCGAGTTCGCTTTAGTGAACATAAGTCGGCCATCTCTAACCAGCGCCCTGGTGCCCCCCTGGTCTTACATTGGGCTGAAAAGAAACACACTGTCCCTGATCTCCGTTGGATGATTTTGGAACATATTCGATCTCCCAAGGACGGTAACATCGACGCTGTTAGACGAAAAAGAGAGGTGTTCTGGATGTTTACTCTTAAGACCTATGAAAAAGGTCTTAATGAACACCTCCCATGGGAAAATGCAATCCGATAAGCCTCCAGTATGGTTAGGTTACTGTTCCTCCTGTTCTTGACATATTCCGTTGGTAACATCTTTTCATGGCCCTCATTACTCTTTGCCATGTGCGTATTTACCCCTTATGAAATAGGTCTGGGTCACCTTTGATTCCTAGATACTTACTTCGTTACTACAATTCTTGTAGTAATGTGTTACATAAAGTTGTGAATTTCTATATACTTTATGGACCATTATGGGTCCTCCTTCAACTATTGTAGGTATATTTATATCTTATTTTTATTTCCGTTATATTTTATTTTATTGTTTTGCGCTTATCGTAATAGCTTAGTTGTATTTATACTTAAGACGCTATACGTGGAATCTATCCTACTCCAGTTACAATATGGCCCCTTATTTTGTGTTCCTGATACGGGCTATGGGACAGTAGTACCTTCTGTCCTTTTTCTCTTTTTTTGACTAAATCGACCGGCTATTCTGATTGGACTTTGATAGTCCTTCATTTATCTCTCTTAAACCTTTGCTCAGCCCCCGTTCCGCACTCCTTTTAAGGAAGACGCTTAGACCGGTTCCGTTCTCTCCCAATTGCATGGACACTGCCGAACCCGTCAGCCATGATAATCTGCTTATCCAGGTAAATTTCTATTAGCCTGTCAACTTTTGTTTGATTCAGTCTTTCTAGCGACATACTGGGGGCATTTCTTATTAACTTTCCGGCGTACGTATGTGTTTAATATTCTAATCTTTCTAGATACCTCGCCGATCTATCCACTTAGGATACTTATGATACGGGGATAATTCTACGGGTCGGATAAACTACAGAGCTCTCAGGTCCTACTTTTTCATTTTTATTGGTAAGTAAACTCGTGTAGCCTCATTCTGTCATATTTTTCCTTAACTTTACAGAACGGACTCGTGTTTAGGTTTGTTCTTGTATACGTTTTTTTCTCGCCATAGAAGCTGATTGGTTACACTATCTAATAATGATCCTTCTAACCAGTGGAAGCTCCCTAAACGGTGGAACTTAAACTGGTCGAAATCTCAAGTAAGACAGCTCTATTAGATCTTTAAAGTCATTGTATTGTAGCTTTTTCAGCTCGCGCTTTGAACCACCTAAATGCAAATTTATGAGTGATAGGAGTATAGCTAGCGAAACTTTTTTTGTGTCATTCTTTGAAATAGAAATGTACTCCCCACAGATTTCTTTAGAAACCATCTTGTCACATACTGGTCCAGTAGTAGGGGGTAAGTCTTTTATATAGAACTGAGATCGTGGAATCTAGGACGGTACGCATTCTTTGCCCTTAATATTTAAACCTTTACTTCAAAAGGTTTAGCTTTCCATTGTGCATACTAATAAATTAGTTTTCCATCAAAATTAGGAGAACGATCATGAGTAGGCCGGCGCTATTCTGTTACATCATGCCCTTAGTCTTCTAATACCTAAACACGTATGATCCATCTGGAATCCTTCTATGCTGTGTATGTACTAGGGTCAATCCTTCTATCTGTACCTTAGTGCTTATACTGGTACCATTTGTTCACCTCTAAGTTCAGCTAGTTACAATTATAGTGATTCACGGTTCTCTTTATTTATCATTAGTGTGTTTTATTTATGTTTTATCTCTTTTTTTGTAGCAACAGATAGCTCACTATACTAGCTATCTTAGTCTGGATGTTTTTTCAGAAACTCAGTACGTCAAAAGTAGGTGATTCTAATTTTAATAAGCGCACTATTTGGTGATTGGTATCTTTACTATTAGTATCTTTTTGATACACCCTATCTTTTCATTCATGGGTTCTATATTTTTTTGCTCACCGGGCCACTTGACCCTTTCTGGTGTGTATTTTCTTCATACATCTTCTTAAAGAAAGTCCCTGCAGTTTCTGGGTCGCTCTTCTATTATCTCTTCTGATCTGTACCCCTGTTCTCCATTATTCCAGCTTTAACCATTATAAATTAAGAGTACATTTACCTATTCATGTTTTTTGCCCACAGACTTATGGTTATAAACTTAGAAACTTTGTCAACTTCTACACCATTTGACGTTTGTCAAAGATATGTGCGTAGTTTGTGCTGTCGCCTGAAAGACCTACCTTACACGCCCTGAGGAAGGAGCCTATATACTGTTTAGCTCCGAAACGCGCGTTGGCGCTTGTCTTGGCGGTCATAGTTTGTTGCACTTTTTATGATGAACTGTCCTTTTTTTAAAAAAATTGCATTGTCTTATATGTATCTTTTTTGTACCCTTGTTAGCTTTGTATGATGTTTTGATGTTTTCCATTGTTGTCTCTCATTTATATTTCTGTTGATATGGTGTGTTTTGTTGTTGACATAATGATTTTGTCTAAATGTTGTAATTTATTTCTAATTTAAAAGTGATAAATAATAGTCCTTCGGAAAAAAATGAAAAAAATTTAATAAATGACTTAGTCATATATTTTTGTACACCTAGTCTGTGGGTATTACTTTATTCTTATGGACTCATGGCCTTAAATTCAAGTATATAGGTGTAGGAAATCCTTGTTGTTATTTGACTCCCTCCCCGGGAACCTCCAAATGAGGCATGACCTCTACGCCTTAATGTTACTCTTCCAAATAGGTGTGTCCTCACAGTTTCCCTAGCACCCCCTCAGCAGCTAGAGGCCATCACAGGTGATTATTGTGCTCCATGTCTGTATTGAATGATACATTGCGACCCATGTGTGTCCTGTACCAGACTCCGATCCCAGGGTATGGATGTGTGGAGTTAGTTCAACACTCAGGCATAGTTTGACATTTACACACACATATGTTGGTGAATAAGGCCAAATGACAGCAACATCTCATGACAAAATAAAGTATTTATTTTTGGTGGGGTAAGTCTTTTGGTGGATGAAGTAAGGTGCTCTACCGGGTGCATTGAATCCAAAGTTCACAGGGGGAGATGACATTCCTGTCAGTTGGAGTCATCAGAGTCCAGACCACTGTGTTGGTCATCATTGGTCAGACTGTGACCAGCAAGTCCATGTGGCAGAGTATGTCATTGGGTGAGGTGGTGCTGTTGCGCCAGAGGGCCAGGTGCCAGGCCAGGTGACCTGGGAGATGTGGATGGTCCGCTGACTCTCACGTTCTTTTCCGTGGACAACCCACCTTCCTGGGGGGACCCTCAGATGCAGGCCTTGACGATGCTTGTGATGCTCCGTCGGACGAATCCTCCTCCTCCTCCCTCCCTGTGGCTCATGGAGGTCTTCGCCTGGTGGCACATGGAGGGTTGCCCATGTTGTCGGCGATCCGACGGAGTGAACGGCTCATGTCCGTTTGCACCGCCAGGAGCTCAGCCAGTCTTGCCTCCATCCGTCCTTGGTGTTGTTGTTGACTGGCATGTTGCTCGGCCTGCAGGTTCTTCATCTCGTCGAGGGTCCCCTTGATGTCTGTGAGGCTCGACACAACCTGGCTGATACCCCTGGTGTCACGCCGGTATGTGTCCAGGATGTGGCGCATGTGTGCCATACCGGTTCCCTCAGCTGGCTGGTCAGGTTCTCGCCTCCGCCTGCCTCCACTCCCACCACCCCTGCCCACACGAGCCTGGCCGGCCGTTGTGGGCACATCAGGTCTACGGGATCCCTGAGGGATGGCATTAGCGTGGTCATCTGCCTCCTCCTGGGTGCCCGGAGAACCTTGTCCCTCCTGGTCAGACTGGCTGTGTTGTTCAGTGCGAGCAGGGCTCCTGGGTGTCTCCTGGGATGTGGCAGGAATGGGGGTGGGGTTTGGCACAGATGTACCTGACGCAGGTGCTGCAGGGGCTTGGGCACCAGAGGGGCCAGGTTGGTCGGGGTCATCCACGTAGTGGTGAGAGTCGTCGCTGCTGGTGGGATCATCTTCACGCTGAGCCTGGGACTGTGATTGTTCCCCCCCATTGTTGGGGGGAGGTCGATGACGTTGCCCTGTGTGTGAGAGAGAGACAATGTAAATGCTGTTTCATGCCACATCCATGTTTCATACATATTCAAGTAGTCACAGTTCCTCCAGGTGGTTGGATGTGCCTAGCATTCCTCTCAATGTACACTTGGGGATGGGTATGTTGCGGGGGACAAATTGGTATGTGCTCCTGAGTGTTTGCCAGCAGATTTTTGGCTGGGATGCTTATTTGGCTATGGATTGGTCTTGTTGTGTCACATGTCCATTGTGAGAGTGGGTAAATATGTTGCCTGCCCCGGGGGTGTGTGCTTGTGTGAGAGGGGGTGTGTGACCAGGCCTGCTGTTGTGTGTAGTGTGATTTGTCATTGGGTCTCCCAGGTGATGTGTCTGTCCCCTCATGGTGCATGCTGGCATGACAGTGTGTGTGAGTTCCTGTGCTGGGTATGTGAGCTAGTGGAGTTGTTGTTTGATTGTACAGTGGTCACAGGAGGGCCTTCTGCTGCCTACAGCAGGGCCAAGTGTCAGCTACCTTGTCATTACTTTGCCAGTCCATGTGCATTGGGCATGGTGTATGGGTATGTACCTAGGCCATAATGGCTGTGGGCATTGGTGTCTGGTTCTGAGTTGCACAATGTGTTGTGTGAGCCCCACCCTCCCAGCATCCCAGACATCCAGTCTTGGGTTTGTGGTTGGTGTGGCCTGGGACATGGCATTGCCTTTATTTGTGAATGGGGCATGGAGATGTTAGTGGCATGAGCGTGGTTTTTGGGTGTGGTTGTGTGCATGAGGGCTTGGGGGTAGTTGCGTGCATTTGGTGTATTTGTGGTGTGGATGCCATTCCCCCATGTTATGTGAGTTGTTTGTGTACTCACCAGGCTCTGCGACTCCTTCGACTCCGTGTACTCCCACCGGCGGAAGCGTGACCATCACCTTCTCCTCCCAGGGATGGTAATGTACGGGTCTGCGGGGCAGCCCACCTCCAGTGATGTTACTCTGAGCGTATTCCTCGTTCATTTTCCTCTTGACTGCCCTGCGCAGATCGTACCACCTGGCTTGGCATTCATGCCTGGTCCTTCGGATGGGTGCAACAGCATTCACCTTATCGACGATCCTCTGCCACAGGCTGGTTTTTTTGGGCTATGCTGGTCTGTCTGACCAATGTTCCAAACAGCTGTGGCTCAACTCTGATGACTTCGTTGACAAGGAGCTCCAGCTCCGCCGTTGTGAACTTTGGATTCTTGTCAGTGGGCATGGTGTGGGGTGTGGGTGTGGATGGTTGTGGGTGTGAATGTGACGGTGTGTGTGTGAAGGTGAAGAGGGGGTGTTTGTGAAGGAGGTTGTGTGAAGGTGTGTAAGTTAGGGTGTAGTTAAGGTGTGAGTAAGGTGCAATTGTTTGTCTGTGGTGTCTGTGAGCAGTGGGTCTGTTGCAATGGCTCATGGGTTGTGTGTGTGGGTCCTTTTTATTGGTCCATTTGTGGGTGTGGCTGTGTTTGAATTTGTGGTGGGTGTGTTATAAGAGGTGGTTGCGATTTGGTCCTCTGTTTGCCTGTTTGGATGTGCCAGGTCAGTCATAGAGATGTATTTTGTCATGTTGACGTGTTTTGTGGTGTTGTGCGAGTCGAATTGACCCTCCTTGTGCTGTTTTACAGTGTCCTGGTTCTGTACGAGTCTTTTTCGCCTAGGTACGGTCCGTACATATACGCGGTGCTGGGTGAGGGTGCTGGGGTACGGTGTTGGGGTACAGTTCGTACAGGTGCGGGGCTGTGCTACGGTGGTGGGGTGTGGTGCGTACAGGTGCGGGCTGTGCTACGGTGTTGGGGTGCAGCGCGTACAGGTGCGGGCTGTGCTACGGTGTTGGGGTACGGTGCGTACAGGTGCGGGGCTGTGCTACGGTGTTGGGGTGCGGCACGTACAGGTGCCGGCTGTGCTACGGTTTTGGGGTGCGGTGCGTACAGGTGCAGGCTGTGCTACAGTGTTGGGGTACAGTGCGTACAGGTACGGGGCTGGGCTATGGTGTTGGGGTACGGTGCGTACAGGTACGGGGCTGGGCTACGATGTTGGGGTACGGTGCGTACAGGTACGGGGCTCGGCTACGATGTTGGGGTACAGTGCGTACAGGTACAGGGCTGGGTTATGGTGTTGGGGTATGGTACGTACAGGTACGGGGCTGGGAGATGGGCCTGGGGTGCGGCGCGTACATGTGGGGGGCTGGGGTACGGTCCTGGGGTACGGGGCGTACAGGTGCGGGGCTGGGAGATGGGCCTGGGGTGCGGAGCGTACAGGTGCGGGCTGTCCTACTGTGTTGGGGTACGGTGCGTACAGGTGCGGGGCTGTGCTACGGTGTTGGGGTACGGTGCGTACAGGTACGGGGCTGGGCTACGGTGTTGGGGTACGTTGCGTATGGGTAAGGGGCTGGGAGACCGTCCTGGGGTGCGGCGCGTACAGGTGGGGGGCTGGGGTACGGTCCTGGGGTACGGGGCGTACAGGTGCGGGGCTGGGATGTGGGCCTAGGATGCGGCCCGTATAGGTGTGGGGCTGTGCTACGGTGTTGAGGTACGGTGCGGTGGGGGGGTACGGTGCTGACATACGGGGGTACGGTGCTGACATGTGCGGGGTGAGGGGGGCTGTACGACTCGTATTCGGGCACAAGTTTACCCGTGTACATGTAGGCTACAGCGTTCGCTCCGTACGGGGCCTTTTACATGCGGTTGTGTATTCGGACGGGCGGTACGGATCGTACTTGCGCGCTCGGACTTCTGTTTTACGATTTGCACGTAAAAATGTCCGGCTCCCTGTCGGACACTTTTCCTGACGCTATTCGGACGTAAAAATTTACGGCTCCCTCTCGGACCATTTTCCAGACGGTAGATTTTTTTAACGGATCGGAATCGGCACCAGAATGTAATTTAGGGAGGCCCATTACCAGCCTAGCAGCGGCATACTGCACAAGTTGAAGTCGGTGTAAGAGCCCCTTATTTGCAGTAGTCTAATCTAGACAACACAAGGGCCACCACTGCCTGTTTCGGTGAGGGTAGGGAGAAAAAACGGAAGATCTTCCTGAGAATCGGTATCATCCCAAAACAGGTAGAGACAGTTCTATTTATTTGTGGGCCCAGGGAAAGGGAAGAGTCAACGATGATGCCCAATTTTTTGGCCCTACGGCAAGGGCAAGGGCGGGATCCAAGCGTGTCAGGCCACCAAGCCTCCGACCAGATGAAGGGTGACATATCCCGAAAACGGTCCAGAGATGCTTGTTTTCCGTCCAGGGAGGACCTGGCTTGGCAGTTCGGTCTGGACTGTTCCCACGAGGCACAGGGTCAAGACTGATTTGCATATGGCTGGGTCCAAACTGGGGTGGTGTAGTGGGAAAAAGATCGATGGATTTAACCCAGATCTCTTGACTGGGGGACAATGTTTGGATCATTCAGCATTCTGTCCGTCATTTGTTGTAGTTACACATATAGGACACGCGCTGTCTAGCTGAGACCCAAAACAATTTGGTGCTGGGACAGCATATCTAATCAAAAATATCGATTTACACAAATATTGAGTTAAAAATATCGTGGGTCAGAAATATCGACAGATACATTCTCGTGGTCAAGAATATCGAATTTAGGTAAGTAATATCAGTGTTAAAAATATCGAAGTGTAAAATATAGTTTGCAAAAATAAAGTTGGTAAAAATATAGATTTTTTAATAATGTTATGTATTTTAGTATATATTTTATATGTATGTGATGTATTTTTTTATATAAGATTTATTTGTATTTTTAATATATGTGTTACATTTTTAGTAGTTATTAATCTTTTTTAATTCGATTTTTGCGTTTTAGTTCCTAAGCGGGTTGTGGGTTTAAAAGGGGAAATAGGCTGGGAAGTAATTTAATTGTATAAATTGATTGATTATTTTTTGTAGTTAATATTCTTTTATTTGAATTTTGCGTTTTTAGTTTTGTAGCGGGATGTGGGTTTATAGGGGAATAAGGTGGGAAGTAATTTAATTATATTAAATGTATTGAATCTTTGTATTTATTATTATTTGTTTAATTGAGATAATATAGTGTTAAATGGGTAAAGTAATTTAGTATTAATTAATTGTTAATTGGTTGCTAATTAATTTTAATTAGTTAATTGGCAATTAATTATGGTAATTGTGTAATAAAATGTGTGTTGTAGGGTTTATAGGTAATTTGTTTTTAATTGATGAATGAATAATTAGTTGTTAATTAAGTTTAATTAATTAATAAGTTATTAATTATGGTAATTGTGTAATACATTTTAGGTGTGTGTTGTGGTGTTCATAGGAGTAACGGTGGTAAGTATTTTGTGTTTAATTAATTATTATATAGCAAATAATTAATGTTAATTAGTTGATATTTATTTAGTGTAATTGTTTATTTTTGTGTGTGTTTTTTTTACCTTTAAAGGATTAAAACGTGGGTTTTAAATACATTTGTAAATATTTAATTATTAGTTGTTAATAGTAATAGTTTTTCTTTTAAAAATAATATTTAATTGTGTTTTAATTATTTTATTGTTTAATTTAGATGTGTGCTGTGGATATTATAGTGTTAAAGCATGTGTACTCAATGAATGTTCTTTTTATCAATAAGATTTTTTAATCGATTATTAATTATGTTAATTATGCAAATTCATTTAATTAAAAATGTTGAAGTGTTTTGTTATTTTTGTGGTGTTATAGGAGAGGAAATTAAATAAAGACATTTCTGTTTACTTAATTTTTTTGTTTGTAAATATTTGCTACTTTAAAAAAATGATTGTTTATACATTTATTTATGAATTGTTTGTATATATTATTTGTAGTTTTTTATACGTAATTAATATTATAATATTTGTTCTTTTTATACGGTTTATATATTAAATTTTATATTTTTAAAATATTGTTTATTTATGTTTATGATTTTTAAAATGTTATAATTTTTTTGGGTTTTTTTCAATTGTTTAAGTGTTATTAGTAATTTTTGTTTCTCTGCTATCCCACACGTTCCCTAATGTTGCAATCACTGGAGTGGGAATAGTAATTTTAACTCTCTGCTATCCAGCACTTTCTCTACTGTTGCATTCAATGGAGTGGAAATAGTAATTTTTACCCCTCCGCTATCCAGCGTTTTCCCTACTGTTGCACTCACTGGAGTGGGAATAATAATTTTTACCCCGCCGCTATCCAACACTTTCCCTACTGTTGCACTCTTTGGAGTGGGAATAGTAATTTTTGCCCCTGCGCTATCCAACACTGTCCCTACTGTTGCACTCATTAGAGTGGGAATAGTAATTTTTCCCCTCCGCTATCCAAAATTTTCCCTACTGTTGCACTCACTGGAGTTGGAATAGTAAATTTAACCCCTTCCATGCTCATGACGGAACGGTTCCGTCATGAGCATCGGTTGAGCTGTGCTCATGACGGAACCGTTCCGTCATGGCCCCGCCCGCGCTCGAACCCTTCAGCACCGCGGGGGAATCCGCGCAGCGCTGAAGGGGTTAATTACTCTGCTATCCAACATTTACCCTACTTTTGTAGTGCAGTGGGAACAGTAATTTTTACCCCTCCGCTATCTAACACTTTCCTTACTGTTGCACTCTTTGGAGTGGGAATCGTAATTTTTACCCCTCCGCTATCCAACATTTTCCCCACTGTTGCACTCACAGGAGTTGGAATGGTAAATTTAGTTCCCCCCGCTATCCAAGACTTACCCTAATATTGCTCTCACTGGAGTGGGAACAGTAATTTTTACCCCTCCGCTATCCAACACTTTCCCTACTGTTGCACTCTTTGAAGTGGGAATAGTAATTCTTGCCCCTCCGCTATCCAACACTTTCCCTACTGTTGCGCACACTGGAGTGACAATAGTTATTTTTACCCCTCTGCTGTCCAACATTTTGCTACTGTTGCACTCACTGGAGTTGGAATAGTAAATTTAATTAGTCCGCTATCCAACACTTACCCTACTTTTGCACTCACGGCAGTGGGAAAAGTAATTTTTACTCCTCTGCTATCTAACACTCCCCCTACTGCTGCACTCTTTGGAGTGGGAATAGTTATTTTTTCCCCTCCGCTATCCAAAACCTTCCCTACTGTTGCACTCATTGAAGTGGGAATAGCTATTTTTACCCCTCAGCTATCTAACACTTTTCCTACTGTTTCTCTCACTGGAGTGGTAATAGTAATTTTTACCCCTCCGCTATCCAACATTTTCCCTACTGATGCACTTACTGGAGTTGGAATAGTAAATTTAATTACTCCACTATCCAACACTTACCCTACTTTTGCACTCACGGAAGAAGGAATAGTAATTTTTTCCCCTCTGCTATCCAGCACTTTTCCTACTGTTGCACTCTTTGGAGTGAGAATAGTAATTTGTGCCCCTCTGCTATCAAACACGTTCCCTCCTCTTGCACTCATTGGAGTGGGAATAGTAACTTTTACCCCTCCGTTATCCAACATTTTCCCTACTGTTGCACTCACAGGAGTTGGAATAGTACATTTAATTCCTCCATTATCCAACACTTACCCTACTTTTGCACTCACTGGAGTGGGAATAGTAATGTTTACCCCTCCACTATCCAACACTGCCTACTGTTGCACTCTTTGGAGAGGGAATAGCAATTTTTACCCCTCCGCTATCCAACACTTTCACTACTTTTGCACTCTTTGGAGTGGGAATAGTAATTTTTTCCCCTCCGCTATCCAACACTTTCCCTACTGTTGCTATCACTGGAGTGGGAATAGTATTTTTACCCCTCCACTATCCAACACTTTCCCTACTGTTGCACTCACTAGAGTTGAAATAGTAAATTTAAATATTCTCCTATCCAACACTTTCCCCACTGTTGCACTTATTGTATTGGGAAAGGTAGGTCACATTTTTAATAGTTTAATATTTTAATTTATTGTCAAATGCTTTTAAAAAAAATGATTGATATATATATTTTATTTTTTATATAATTTTAAAGTTTAAAATAAATAAAGATTAAAGTTAATAAAGTATTTTTCAGTAAATATATGTATAGGGATACATTTTTATGTTTGTGTGATTATATATATTTTTAATTAAGTTTATTTGTTATATTTGAGGCGCGCTAAAGAGCCTGGAGCAAGATGGCCGCACTTTAGTGCTGCTCTGCTGGTCGAGATTACTATCCGTCTAACATTCACTCAATCTGGCGCCATCCATGGCTGAAACCGACCAGCGATAGCTTCTGAAGCACAGAGGACTGATCTGCGAGCTTTAAATTGGAAGTCTGCCGCCCCTAACAGCTCAAACCCCGCCAAGCCTCGCTTGTCACAAGATGGCGGCCCCGGAGGACATTGGCTGCTGATCTCTTCTCCCCGGCGCTGCAACTCCTTTACGGGTGGCCTGCCTGGCGACACTGACTTCCCTACCAGCTGCCCGGCACTCGGCACGTTACGGGACGGCTCTGTGCTCCGCTGGCCCTACGATGAGCTGGGCAGCCGCCATTTCGTGTCCCTGAATACTAAGGTGAGAAGTTCGCCGTGCTGCTCGTACCTGCTGCTGTGGCCGTGGAGCTGAGTCTCGCACTGGTGATCTGAGTGCGGCGGCCCAGTTAGCGGCGCACACCTGCGCAATAAATGAACTGCATACTTCCAGGGGTTCAGAGCGCCTCTTTGCGCGGCCTGTGAATCCTGGGCATCTCTGACTGGCGGATCCCGCATCAAGGCCTCGGCGTCAGCTGCTGCTGTGCCCCATGACTGCGGCGCGGACTCCCCGTTGGTGGCGGCGACAGGTTTCAAATTTAATAATGTGCAGCAGAATCTTCAGCTACGGCTTAAACATAACACCCTGACTGACAGCGTGTTTGGGTGAGTGCGGTTTACGATTTGACAACAGTATTGGCACGGATTTAGGCGCTTGCTGCAAACATCACCACATCTTTGCACCGCATGGGGTAACTCTCACACAGCGCTCGTGGAGGCCTTGGAGTGTTGCTGGCTAGAACTTCGTGAGTGTGGAAGCTGGGATCTGCATTGGGCTATTGGAGGCAGTGTACATTGCTCGACCCACCTTACGGGCAGATTGTGAACTGTACCCCACTGTAGCACTGACGCCTGGTGCCACTGTTGTCTACCTGCCACTGGCGCAGCCATATTGGACACGTGGCTAGCTCTTACGGCCCACGCCTCGCACACCCACTAGCGCAGGGTGCGTACATAACACTAAGTCACGGCTGCATACACTGCTGTTGACGTGCCCCGGGTCAGACCTGTCCACTGTGTTCTGCTCTTTGTGTGGCACCCCTGTCCACTGCTTTGGGGATTGAAAGCATCTCATCATGGGGAGGACAGACAAACAGCAGAGCAAGTTGCACTTCGAAATCAAGAAGCATGCTTAATCTCAGACACCAAACGCTTTGAACACAGATCCCGGTCCCGAGGCTGGTGCGACTACAAAGCTGAAGCGTATGATGCTCACTATGCAACAAAGCTTGCAATCCATCGACGCCAAATCAATCACCTCAACCTACGTATGGATACCATGGCGACTAAGATCGCCAAACATGGCTCACAAATCGTGGAGGTGGAGCAGCGTATCGCGACCACGGAGGATCATATAGAGGTTGTCAGCGCATCGTGTATCAGCATGAAGAAGCTGCTGGAGGTAATAAGGGCAAAGAATGAAGACATCGAAGCCCGCTCCCGCAGAAACAACCTCCGTATAACTAGTATTTCAGAAACCACCAACACCGGGCCCATGGAGACGTACGTCGAAACACTGCTTACAACTCTGCTGGGAGCAGAGCACTTCTCAAAGGTGCTCATTGTTGAATGGGCTCACCATTCATTAGTTGCTCGACCAGTCCCTGGCGCCCCGCCTCGTCCCATAATTGCCAGACTTTTAAACTATCGGGACGGGACACAACGCTCCATCTGGCTAGAGAAAAGGGTAAGCTCGACTATCAAGGGATGAAGGTGGAATTCTTTCCCGACTTCACCGCTGCAGTGCAACAGGCTCGCCGAGAATTTCAAGCAGTCAAAAGAAATTGCAAGCTCTGCACATTCAATATGCAATGCTTTACCCTTCCCGTCTGCGGATCCAACATGCTGGGAATGCACATATCTTCACGACACCCAAGGAAGCGCTTCCATATACCCGGCGAATCGAAAGACAGGAGACGCTACGAGAGAGGGTTGTGGATTCCGACTCTGAGGGATGAGCATGTGAGACTTTACTGATCATTGTACCTGGTTGATATGTCATTCCTGCTTTGTAGGGTTGTTGCATATACTATGTTTGATTTATCTCTGATCGAGGAGTAGCTCCTGCAATCTGACGGACATTTACAGAACTTTCTAGTTTGGTACGATTTGTTTGCAGGTTAACTGTAAGTTCCTTCTGTTTCCAACTCGGTGGGAAACTTCATGGCAGATATTGATTTAAAGAGGGCTCTTTGTTATATAGCTCTGCTGGTTGACTGTAGGCCATGGGCTGGTTAGCCTATCTCTACCTATCTCGACCCACCCTGTTTTACGGGGGGCCATGGGCTACTAGTGATCCACAGTATGGGAATTCCCCAAAATGTTCTGTTTTTTCGGTTGGGCCCCTTTTGATGCCCCTAAGGGGTTACTGTTTCTTTTAATTCTTCTCATGTTATGCAACTTATGGATCTTATTGTTTTTCTTCTGTTATGTTCAATGGGGGGATTGCTCACGGCATGATTCCAGTGCTGAAGTGGGTGGGACGGTCAGTTGGGGAACACTTTTATACTGTGATCGCATTAGTTATGGTATGCTGGCAGGACTTGCACTGTATGATTCGTATCTACTAAACAGTAATGCAGATTTTATCACCAGAATCTACAGACATGGCTGATTACAAACGTTCTATCATCTCCTGGATAAGTTGGAATGTAAGAGGGCTTAATAATGCTAAAGAATTGCGGCAGATGCTATCTTATCTTGACCGGCACCATATTCAAATTGCCCTGTTGCAGGAGACCCACCTTACCAAGCGGGCAGTCTCGCACATAGCCACTAGATGGGTGGGGATACGGTTGGCGGCCTCATATTCCTGAAATGCTTGGGGAGTTATGATTCTTGTAAGGAAGGGTATTCCTTTTGTGCCGACGCATGTAGACGAAGATGAGGAGGGGCGATATATTATAGTGCAGGGAACGCTTTGTAACACGCGGCTGACTATTGTGAACCTATATGGTCCTAACGTAGACGACCCCCCATTTTGTGATACATTATGGTGTAAACTCTGCAAATTTTCTTTCTCAGCTCTTGTTTGTGGGGGTGATATTAATGTGGTTTTGGATTGGGTGACTGCGGCACACCCCCCTCCCCGGAGAGCTGCTATATCAGTGCGTGATGGGATGTGGTCATTGGGCCTCACAGATATCTGGAGATTGAGATACCCCAACACTAAATAGGGCGCATGTCACTCATATGCACAGCAGTCCTGATCACGCATAGACTACTGGCTGGGCACGCAGGAAGTCTGTACATGGACTACACAGATTAAACACTTACCTCGAACACTATTGGATCACTCTCCAGTAGTTCTTAACATGATTCTGCCATCCCACACCCCTCCTCCCTTTCAGTGGCGACTGCAATCGTCCTCGCTTCTGGACCAGGTCTTTCAAGAGGGGATTCGTGAGGCCATATCTGACTACTTTTCACTTAATACTGGGTCAGTCCAAACTATGGAGACATTTTGGGAGGCCTTCAAGTTGACAATCCGGGGGACATGTATAGGCCTTCAAGCAGGGGTTCTTAAATCTCTGCGTCACACCATGGCAATGCTTGAGCATGAGTTGTGTGACTTGGAGCGCAAGTATGGCGAACAGGCAGATACCACTACACTGGCGTTCATCAAAGGGAAAATTACAGAATACAAGGAATTGGCTGATCAAGATATCAACCACCTATAACGCCGGTGCAAAGTGCGTTATTATGGTGAAGGTGGCCGACCAGGTAGAACATATTGGAGCCTCATACTAAGGCATGCACAGTGCAAGCTATCATTGCAGATGATGGTACACACTATGACACGCCTACTATACTGAACACATTTGCGGTGTATTACACTGGGATATACGCACAATGACCCACTGCAGACGCGGCCGAGCTCTAGCAATATCTTGATGATGTTGCTTTGGTGTGGTTGTCGCGGGGCCAACAAGAGTTTTTGAAGCATCCACTCACATTGGGTGAAGTGTGGGATGCTATTATCGCTTTGCCTAATGGGAACGCTGCGGGCACGGATGGGTTGCCGGACGAGTTTTACAAAGAATATATCGACCAATTGGCCCCATGCCTCCTTCAATTATATGAGGAAGCATACGAGACTCAATGCCTACTGTGGAAATGTGGATTTTCCTGATCAGTTATGTCCCCTATCTTGGACCCCAACGGTTTTATATGCATGTTACAAGTACATGTATGTTCCCTCCAGTTCCAGTTTCTAAGACGCAAACATATGTGTGTCTACTGTCAACATGTTCTCTGTCAGATCCGCCATCAATGGGCTGGATATTCGATTCCTTAGTATGAAAGGCCACCGACTTTATATGGCTAAGTTACTCCATTTTTACAGTTCAGGCGAGTAGGCCCGATTCTGTCCTCAAAGCCTTTCCCTGCTCTCTGTCTCTGACAGCTTCAGCTTGAGCTCGCATCTGTATCCATGAACTTTGTCCTACTCCCTGTGCAGCTAACGGTGCCTGCCTCGGCCAGTTTTCGCCTGTCTGCCAAGAAGTTGTATTTCACCTTCGAATTATCTATTTTGCTCTCCAGCCGATGCATTCCTGTCCAGTGATTTAGGTAAACATTTCCTTTAGCTCACAAGCAAAGGACTCAGCCTTTCCGTCCTCCTGCAAGTGATTCATAGCCCTGTTGCCATGGAAAGTTTTCTATCCCTCGCATCTCATATAGACACTTAGACGCTTGTACAACGCACACAGTCAGTATAGAATAGATTCTGTCCGAGAGTCCTTCCTTGTGGATAACATAGTTCTTTAAACATAGGATGTTAGATATGATTTGGGATTAGGTTGACTTGACCCCAGACTTCTCGTCTCCACATGTAGAGCTAAATGTCAAGTCCCCTTCACCCCCTAGTTGCACGTCAATTACACGTCATGCTGCCGCGCGCGCATCTATGCCAAGTATTATCTTATGGATCCACCTATGCCTGATAATTCTAACCAATCATGTTTCTTTTATTCCTTATTACGCCTAGTTTCGATTATGTCACTGTTACGTCATTTTTCTTATCAAATGTTACGCCTTCTACATTCGTTTCATTGTAATGTACTTATTATAAAAATATATGTCTGTTAATAAATTATTGTACTTCACTTCCTGAACCTTCGTGGTGACGGAACCTGAGGGCCGCGACTCGAGTCGGCCATTTTGAATGGAATAAAGCCCATTAGAAAACCTCTTATACCACGGATTCTGCCTCTCGTTATTTTGAGCTATTTTACTTTAATTTAAGATTCCGCATGAAATTCAGTCCGGTAATATTTATTTTATTTACCACATAATGGCGCCCGAACAGGGACACTTTCTCATCTCACGCGCCGGCGGTGCGTTGCAGGCCCGGTCTCCTGCCACAGCTGGACGGACCATAAACGCGTACCAGCAGGATTTCCTGTAAGCTCCCTCCGGTCAAGCGGGGGCGACTGAGGCTGCGATCAACCCAGACGAGGCGGTGAGAAGTGCGAAGTATCCCGACCAGAGCCTAGCTGAGAGAGCAAGATCCGAGGTATACAGAGGCCCACCAGGTTTTCCGAAATTCCGACGTCCAGAGGGTCCGATGTCCGCAGTTATCGAGTCCTGTCCATTCTCTGAGGCCTTCCGTTTCAAGGAGCTACTCGGTGAGTACCATCGCCGAGGAGGCGTGTTGACGCGCACATAGGTTGTGCCGGTCAAGACGGATTTGGGTACACAAATCCGGTCTGCACTGTTTAGCAGTGTATATGTACTGTTTAGCAGTATATCAAGTATTCCGAAGTACTCAGTTATTGTCAAGAATTCAGCGTGGTGATTAGTTAAGCAGACTGTCATCATTGTCGATCATTGTTATAATGTTCAATGTTTAATGTTTAAAGTATTCAGAAATGTCTTGCATATTGTGGTATGAATGACTGTTCATAGTTCACTGTTCATTATTGTGTTTCTCGTATTAAGTAAGTTCAAGAGTAAGTATCAGGTCAGTTGTCAATATGCCGCTCTTCTCGAAGTTAAGACAGATTACTACTAGAAAAGGGGTGCTTGAAGAAGCAGTTCCTATTCCTCCTAGAGACACTCCAGGACATTTCATGTACCATAAACATGGCTTAGATGCCATATTGTTTCTTGATCTATGGGTAGATTATACCAAAGGATTACCGGAAAGTCAAAGGTGGCCCATAGCGGGAACCTGGGATGCAGAGTGCATCATGAAAGTGGAGGAAGAGTTATGGAAAAGAAAGGTCAGACAGTCACAGAAAGACGCTGTTGAGTTATGGCGTAAAGAATCTCATAGACGAACAGAAAAAGCACGTAGACAAGAAGAGAGGAGTAAAGAGAGTTCAAATAAAGTTCAAGAAAATCTATTAATTGAGGAAGGTATCCGAGTGAAATCAGAACAAGTAAATAGACAAAGAAATGCTCTTATGAATGGTATGTATCCCCTTCTAGCCGAAGGACTACCTAAGGCTGTTACGGAGGTGCCAAAAGACTTGCCACCCCCATTATTTCCAATTAAGGTACATCCAAAGGGGCATCCCAGAACCGCAGAGGATGTTTTTCTTTCCTCATATCTAGACGATGCAGCCCCCGAGTATGCTAACGCCACACCACATAGACCGTCTGGCGGAGGGATTCAACGTCAGGATCAGGTATCTGTCCCCGTGCAACAGCAAGTCCCGATGCAAGCTCCGGCAAGCACATCTGTTTCCGCATCTGTCTCCGCAGTCGACTCTACAGGGGTATCGACACCCATAGTTGCTGTATCACGTTCGACGAACCCTTTCACACCCGACGCCCCAGATGGGGCCACGGGAGGTGCTAGCAGTACTTTCACGCCACCTAGAATAAATAAACTTGTTTTTCAAGAGTCAGCACATTCACGTACACCTAAGTTCGTAAATGAACGTACGCTTAAGGAACTCCTTGTAAATTGTAGATATGACCCAGTGGTTGGTAAAGAGGACGAAATGGTCCTGGCATCATTACGTATCAGACGAGCCGCAGAGTATTTAGCAAGGTTACCAGGGATGACTACGCATCTAGATAACATATACCATTTTGTTCAAACGGGACGAGATCCAGGATGTATTAACAGAGCTATGGAATTCCAGAAAGTAGAGATACAGGGGGAACTGTTACGTTTCCTCATAAACTGTGTGATCAGAAATCAAGATCGTCCGGGGGTAGACCGGAATGCAATGCTTATTCTTACAAGATGGAGTCAGAATATATCAGAAGGGAGACACGATAAGCAAAATTGTATAATAGCCATGTGCCGAAAAATACGTAAAGAAATAGAGCGTATTCATGAAGAGAGATTGGGAACAGACGAGTTTGAGCAAGATGAAGTGTCCGAAGCAGGGAATTCTGCAAGACAGTCAGAGACCATAGCCTATGTAGGCAGAGGAAGATCTTGTGAAAATACTAGATGTTTTTCTGATCCAATACACTCTGTATGTCCAAATAATAGCAGAACGTATCCGACGCCTGTAATAAATCTGAAGTCTCCTGAACATTCGTTTCAAGCCGCAGATAAAATACTACGAGAACGAAGAGGTTACCACCTCCTCGATTCCATGGATGAGCAAGAATTAGTCAGATCAGCCGTTCATTGGATTGTTAGTCCTGAAAAATACGGTGATGAGACCGTAGCACACACGTTTCTCAACCTCAGTACAGATGAACAACGTTTAGCTGGAATCTATATGATTCAGCAACTCCTCATATTATATAAGAGCCAACATGCTGACCCTGGTCCTTTACCTGATATATTAACGGAACTACTCACGTACAGATGGAAAGGTTCTAGTAACAAGCTAATTAAAGAGATATTAGTGTCACGTAAGCAGTATGTTCTTTTTGTAAGTCCGGATTCTCTCTCCCTGCCCCCCAGAGAAAGAGCACCGTACTTCATGGATAGACAAAATCCTTTACGGGAAGTGCACCCAATAAAAGGCGAAGACAATGAGTTTCACCGTGTATTTGTTTACACACCCATATCAAAAATGGAATTATTAGAAATGAAAAAAGTAGTACCTAGTCATGACAAAGACCCAGCGGGTTTCCACCGAGAAATTAAAGACATGTTACTGATGGGAGAGTACACCTTTCCTGATATTATGACAATATTAAAGGTGCTTTTGCCTGCTGGCATTTATGAAAAACTGAAAGAAAAAGAGTGGGAAGTGGGAGACCAAAGGATAGACTGGACAGCATTAGCAGAGGAAGAAAGGGGCCGAACTGCAGGTTCAGGGCTCGGGGATAAAGTTAAACTATTACCAGGTTTACTAGTACAGGTACTGCCACGTTTATTAACTACAAAGAAGGAAGATTGGGGTGCAATCACAGCCTGTAAACAAAAGCAAGATGAAGACACAAGTGATTATTATGCTCGATTTGAAAAATGTTTTGGTATAAATAGTGGTATAAAAGCAAGTAGTGACTCATATCCACATCTATTTGTGACAAAATTAGTGGAAAATGCATTGCCTCCAGTGAAGAATAGAATATTGAAATTCGAGAGTACCTGGCAAAGTAACACTCCGTCGCAAATGCTACAAATGTTACAGTATCATCACAATAGAATTAGGGATGAACAAGAACACGAGCATAAACGCATGAAGGATACAAAAATGAAAATGCTAGTTTCTCAGACAGTACCAGCAGATGGTCACAAAAAGGGTGTGACACATTCTGGTGATTCTGCAGTTCCTGTAAAAGGAACCTGCAATTACTGTAAACAACTAGGCCATTATGTACATGATTGTCAAGTCCTGAAACGAAATATAGCAACAGGTATTGCAAAGGAGAGACCACGATTAGTTAGACAAGATCAGAATGAACAAGGAGCTATGCAGCATGGACAGTCCATGCCAGTTCAGCAACAGTCTATGCCAGCCTCACAGCAACCCATACAGTTTGTGCCAGCTGCACCACCGTTGCCTGCTACTGCCACACAAACCACAACACAACAAATGTATCAGACTGCACAGTATGAATACCCTGAGTATCAGCGTTACGCATGAACCAGCCTAGAGAGGGAAGTTGACTTACCGCTTATCGAGATTCCGGTAGATCAAGAAGGACCTTATGTACATAGTGAATTATTAGGTCAAGATAGAAAATTCTTACTCGATACAGGGGCAAGTCGAACAACCATAAAACGTAGTGAAGTTCCAGGGGCACCCCTCTCAGGCTCTCAAAATGTTTCCCTTGGTTTTTCAGGAAAACCTATTGTTAATGAAGTATCACAGCCTCTACCACTTACGATAGGACCTTTGACACGAACTACAGATTTATTGCTTACTAAATCATGCCCAGAAAATTTGTTAGGAATTAAAACTCTGAAAGCACTAGGAGCCATAATATGTTGTTCTCCGGAAGGAGTAAGGTTGTTTTTGCGTGATTTTAAAGGTCACTATGTGTCTAGAGACATGGATCCCCGACTACAGATTTTACCAGTACATCTATGGGCACAAGGCCCTACGGATGTTGGCTGCATGAACATTACACCCTATCGAGTTACATTGAAAGCAGGAGTGGTATTACCACGAATGCGACAATACAAGTTACCGCATGATGCTGTAGTGGCTTTGTTGAAAATCATTGATGAGCTAATTGCCCAGGGAGTAGTTGTAGAAACAGACTCCAATGTATGTAATTCACCGATAATTCCGATTCTTAAACGAACTGATCCTACTGCTCCCCCAGTGTACCGATTGGTTATTGATTTGCGTGAACTAAACAAGTGTATTGTACCACAATTCCCTGTGGTCCCTGATATATCATCATTGTTGACAGCAATTGATTCCGAAGCAACATTCTTTACTGTAATTGATCTCAAGAATGCCTTTTTCAGCGTCCCAATAGATCCGGAAAGCCAATACTTGTTCGGATTCAGTTTAAATGGGCGCAGCTTTAAATTCTCACGCGCTCCCCAAGGATTTACAGAAAGCCCCAGCATCTACAGCCAAGCACTGAAACGAGAACTTGACAGTATCCACATGCCAGTCAATACTGCACTGCTTCAATATGTCGATGATCTGCTGATCACCGCGAGAAGCGAGCCAGAATGTGAAAAAGCTTCTCTGACAGTTTTACATTTCCTAGCCGACAAGGGGCACAAGGTGTCCCCTTCTAAGCTGCAATTCTGTGTTCAGCGAGTTATTTATCTTGGTCACTCGCTGTCCAAGGAGGGAAGGCAGCTTACACCAGATCGCATCCAGTTAATTGCTAACATGTCAATACCCCAGACACAAAAGGAGGTGCGGGCTTTCATAGGCCTCACTTCATATTGTAGGCAGTGGATCCCTCAGTACGCATTTCTAGCAAAACCACTCATTCAGTTAACCACACAGGAGGCAGCCACATCGACTGTTCTCCCTTGGACTCAGGAACATACACAAGCTTTTGAAAGCTTAAAGGAAGCTTTATGTCAAGCACCTGTTTTAGCAACACCATGTTATAGCAAACCTTTTACACTCTTTGTTACAGAACGCGAAGGTACTGCCTTGTCAGTACTCACTCAGGATCAAGCAGGATCACGCAAGCCATGTGCTTATTTTTCCAGTACATTAGATCCCGTAGCTCAGGCTTTGCCTGCATGCCTGAAATCAGTGGCAGCGACAGCTTTAGCAATCAGACAAAGCGATGCCATAGTATTAGGACACCCATTGACAGTACAAGTACCACATGCAGTAGAGGTTCTTGTGAACCGAACACAAACGCAACACTTGACCATAGCAAGACTTACCGGTTATGAACTGACATTGTTTCAACCACACATAGAGATCCGACGGTGTAATACATTGAATCCTGCTACACTATTACCTGTAATTGGAACAGACCCACTAGCTCATGATTGTGTTGAAATCATTGAAATAAAGACGAAACCTAGACAAGACTTGACAGACGTTCCATTGTTAGATCCAGACCTGACGTTGTATGTAGACGGATCATGCATGAGAACAAGTAAAGGAGATTTAGTGGCCGCGTATGCAGTCACAACAGACACTGAAGTTATTGAGACACATTGTATAGATACTCTGTCAGCCCAAGCAGCAGAACTTATTGCTCTAACACAAGCCTGTATTCAAGCCACAAATAAGAAAGTTAATGTATACACTGACTCACG
This sequence comes from Triturus cristatus, assembly GCF_964204655.1. Classification (NCBI taxonomy): domain Eukaryota; kingdom Metazoa; phylum Chordata; class Amphibia; order Caudata; family Salamandridae; genus Triturus; species Triturus cristatus. The sequence continues at coordinate 135,654,247 of NC_140591.1, read as the reverse complement.
TTATGCATTCGGAGTTGTACACGACTTCGGCGTGCTGTGGCGAGAGAGAGGTTATTTTACTTCCCATGGTGCCCACATTCAGCACGGACCCCTCATTCATGCCTTGTTAGACGCAATACATTTACCCACTGCTATATCGATTATGAAATGTAAAGCACACACGAAGGTTATTGATACCATTTCTCAAGGCAATGATTTAGCTGACAGAACAGCTAAACAGACTGCTCAGAATCGCACATTAGACATGACAAAGCCAATAGTTCAGACCCCAACACAGTGTATGGCAATTAAGGATCCCACACTTGACGTAATTGACATACAGACACATGCCACAGCAGAAGAAATAAAGAAATGGACTGAACTAGGAGGGATCCAGACAGATCAAGGATGGATGACGAAGGAGAAATCTGTATGGTTCCTCCCTGATTCCATGGTTCAAGCCATTATAGCTACAGTTCACAGTCCAGCACATTTAGGAGAGAAGGCTATGCTAGACAGCATTCAGCACATTTGGTTCAACAAACATTTACGAGCAGCAGCTAAACAAAAAGTTCGTACCTGTATGATATGTTGTCAGTTTAATCCAGGAAAGAGTGTTCCCGTAGAGCAGGGTGGATTTCAGCCTCCTGACCATCCTTTTGAAGTCCTCCAGATGGATTATATTCAGATGGAACGTTGTCGAGGATTCAAATATGTCCTCGTAGTTGTCTGCGCTCTCTCCCGTTGGACAGAGGCGTATCCCGTATCAGATTACACTGCCCCGACTACTGCCAAGCAGCTAGTTCGAGAATTCTTCCCACGGTACGGTTTACCACGTGTTGTATATTCAGATAACGGTCAGCCTTTCTCATCCGAATTAATGAAACATGTCTCACTCTTGTTGGGATATCAGTGGAAATTCCACTGTGTCCGACACCCCGAGGCAGCAGGTCTCGTAGAAAGACATAACCAGACACTGAAAATCAGACTGTCCAAAATATGTAGAGAGAAAGGTGTCGACTGGATAGTAGCATTACCAGTTGCACTCTTTTACATGAGAATGGTAGCACACTCTAGAACAGGGCTATCCCCGTATGAGGTGATCTTTGGTAGACCACCGAATATGTGGGGGACGCCTATACCACGTAAAATAACTGATGTTGACTGTAATATGCTGACAGATTACCTGGCTTCCTTGATGTCTGCACTACAATCTTCTCGTTCACAGGTAGCTGCAGCCTTTCCCGACAACACTGAGGCGAAACCCCATGACGTTGTTCCGGGTAATCTTGTCTTTGTGAGAAATTTCGACAGGAAGAGTCAATTGGAGCCCAGGTGGAAAGCACCCAAGTTGGTCCTGTTGACCACAAGAACAGCCGTGAAGATCGAGGGACGAAAGGGGTGGATTCATTCGAGTCACGTAAAAAAATTTCATGGACTACCTTCAGATATAGACACTGTGCCCTGCACTCCCTCACAGACTGATTCAAAACTTCCTTTTGTTGAACAAAATGACTCTCAGTGCTATAAACAGAAACTCAGGTCCAGATCTAAACTGTCGGACGATTTGATTGTTTAAGTCCTCTCCAAGGTGAAGCGGTTGAATCTGTCCCGACATGTACCCTTTAGGTCTGAATCATGTAGAGTCCAGAATCATAATGAAACGACATGCTTATTGTAAATTACTGCGTAACCACTGTATTGTGACATTATTAATTTTGTTTTTATTGAGTATTTTAGTAATTATTACGAGTATGATTTTGCACATATATCATCCTGTTTCTAAACGTGTTTTCAATATAACTGATGAACATTCTTTTAGTGACCTACCGCCACATGAATTATCTTATAGACTTGCGCTGCGCAATAACACATTCATTAGTATGTTACATCATTCCCATCAGACTAGTAATGCGACCAATTGTTGGGTGTGTGGCCGACTTCCTCCCTATCAGAATAACAAAGGAGTTCTGCCTTTCTTTCCACATCCATTCACACACAATGGCTCCTGTGGAGCATGGTTTAGTTTATTAAATTCCATAGACCCAGACACAGCAGTTTATCAACAACATTGGATATGGGGAAATCTGAATCTAGTTTTATTCAAAGTCTGTCACCCTAATAAGGAGGGTCACCCCAGTAGAACAGGAACTGATTTAGAAAATGAAGTGTATAAATTAGGTAATTTTACACCTAATCTTATGATTCTGAATGTCAAATCCGAAGTTGAACTAATTTTGCCCACTATGTCAGTATTTCCAGTTAAGGGTGAATTATGTGTAAGAAAAGTTGGTTCCATACATATGGGCCATAGCCAATGCGTTACTACAGTAGAATATAGTGATCAAGGCAAATCTTCATTTAGAGCTTCTCGCCATTCCTACTTCATATGTGGTCAGACGGCATATATGCGTCTGCCTCTAGATTGGGATGGTACCTGTTACATAGCATTCCTTTTGCCACCTGTTTTCCTAGCTCCCCCTGATTATTATCGAAATGTTCATTTAGTACACAATAGAGAGAAAAGAGATCTCCCAGTTGTCGATTATACTGAGACAGCATGGGACAAGTATGTAGATTTCAATAAAGGTATCTTTCCCTATATAGGTACTATATCAAATAGTAAGCTGATACGCAGACTCACCAAGACTCTTGAAGCTGTAGTAAACGAGACTATAGCCGCCCTAGGCAATCTGACAGAGGAACAATCAGTGATGAGAATTGTTGTTCTCCAGAATCGTCTTGTCCTTGACGTCATCCTGGCCGATAGGGGCGGAGCTTGTAGGGTCATCGGATCCAGCTGCTGTATATTCATACCAGAAAATTCGCCATCTGTATATAAAGCTATAACACGCCTTCATAAGATTGTAAGCCAGATACACGAGAATCCAGGCACTTGGACGTGGTCCGGGTGGTTTTGGAGTGTGATATCAGCCTGGGGATGGAGAGTTCTATCCTTCCTAGGTATTGGCCTTCTTATGCTCTTCAGTTGTTGTCTATGCCTGCAATGTGGACCAGCGATTTGTGGTCTGTGTGCCACATCGTGTATTCCACATCAAGGTTTTCGCTCAAGATCCCGGAAGAAGAAAGAAGAAGAAATGATGCTCCATGAGCAAATCAATGGAATGATGAAGATTGATGTCTCGTGAAGGGCAAGAAGGGGACAAGGAGGGAATGTGGAAATGTGGATTTTCCTGATCAGTTATGTCCCCTATCTTGGACCCCAACGGTTTTATATGCATGTTACAAGTACATGTATGTTCCCTCCAGTTCCAGTTTCTAAGACGCAAACATATGTGTGTCTACTGTCAACATGTTCTCTGTCAGATCCGCCATCAATGGGCTGGATATTCGATTCCTTAGTATGAAAGGCCACCGACTTTATATGGCTAAGTTACTCCATTTTTACAGTTCAGGCGAGTAGGCCCGATTCTGTCCTCAAAGCCTTTCCCTGCTCTCTGTCTCTGACAGCTTCAGCTTGAGCTCGCATCTGTATCCATGAACTTTGTCCTACTCCCTGTGCAGCTAACGGTGCCTGCCTCGGCCAGTTTTCGCCTGTCTGCCAAGAAGTTGTATTTCACCTTCGAATTATCTATTTTGCTCTCCAGCCGATGCATTCCTGTCCAGTGATTTAGGTAAACATTTCCTTTAGCTCACAAGCAAAGGACTCAGCCTTTCCGTCCTCCTGCAAGTGATTCATAGCCCTGTTGCCATGGAAAGTTTTCTATCCCTCGCATCTCATATAGACACTTAGACGCTTGTACAACGCACACAGTCAGTATAGAATAGATTCTGTCCGAGAGTCCTTCCTTGTGGATAACATAGTTCTTTAAACATAGGATGTTAGATATGATTTGGGATTAGGTTGACTTGACCCCAGACTTCTCGTCTCCACATGTAGAGCTAAATGTCAAGTCCCCTTCACCCCCTAGTTGCACGTCAATTACACGTCATGCTGCCGCGCGCGCATCTATGCCAAGTATTATCTTATGGATCCACCTATGCCTGATAATTCTAACCAATCATGTTTCTTTTATTCCTTATTACGCCTAGTTTCGATTATGTCACTGTTACGTCATTTTTCTTATCAAATGTTACGCCTTCTACATTCGTTTCATTGTAATGTACTTATTATAAAAATATATGTCTGTTAATAAATTATTGTACTTCACTTCCTGAACCTTCGTGGTGACGGAACCTGAGGGCCGCGACTCGAGTCGGCCATTTTGAATGGAATAAAGCCCATTAGAAAACCTCTTATACCACGGATTCTGCCTCTCGTTATTTTGAGCTATTTTACTTTAATTTAAGATTCCGCATGAAATTCAGTCCGGTAATATTTATTTTATTTACCACACTACCACCAACTCTACGCGAGGCACTAGTGGTCACGTTCTTGAAACCTGAGAAACCGCCGGATAGATGCGACTCTTATTGACCCTTATCTCTGATCAACACGGACGTAAAAATATTAGCGAAAGTATTAGCAACCAGGCTGCAACTACTTCTCCCCGTTATGGTGCTCCCTGACCAATCAGGATTTGTCCGAACCCAATCTACGTCACATAATTTGCGTACAATTCTCGCAGCAATGCATGTGCTGGAGCCTATGCTGCCGGTGGTAGCAGTGCTACTCGACGCTGCAAAAGCGTTCGACTCGATATCCTGGTCATATATGATTACAATTCTGCATCGCATGGGAGTCCCATTTGTTTTTCCTAATTGGATAAGATTGCTGTATACCAATACTGTAGCACGGTTGAGGGTCAACGGGCAGCTGTCGGAGAAGATTCATATACAACGTGGCATGCGGCAAGGTTGTCCGTTGTCACCTCTGTTATTTGCTCTGGTACTTGAACCTTTAGCTTGTATTTTACAGCAGCACCATGCTCAAATGGCCTTACGATTTTTATAACGCCCACTTGCAGTTTCCATGTATGCGGATGACATGGTGCTGTATGTTCGCAAAGCAGCAAAATATCTTGCACAACTTATACGGGAATATGTCCGGTTTGAATGTTTCTCAGGACTGGGTATCAACTGGTCTAAATCGATTGTGTTGCCCCACACGGAGTGTACGCATCGATTTGACATGGAATACCCCCTAGCATGGTGTACGGACACTGTAAAATACTTAGGAATCTGGCTCTACAGGGTTCCGCAGGTTGTCGTACAGTCCAACTTTGGCACTGCCATCACACGACTTGAGGGACAAGTGAATCGTTGGATTAAATTACCCCTATCATTTGCGGATCGAATAGCGCTGATGAAAATGGTAGTTCTTCCGTGCTTTTTGTACCTTTTTTCGAATATTCCTGTACACCTAATGCAACATTTTTTTGATAGGCTTCGCTCCCTTTTGATCACACTAGCCTGGGGAGGTAAAAAGCCTCGGCTTATGTGGGAGGTAATCACCGTTCCTTACGATCAAGGAGGCTTAGAAGCGCCTGACTTCCATCTTTACTATCTTTGTGCGCAGGCACATTACGCTTACCACTGGCAGCACGACCCAGCATACATTCCGCATGTGGCGGTGGAGGCTGGTGCTGTGCACCCCATACCGCTCAGAGCCATGATCGTAAACAAGCACACGGTATTTGAAAAAGGGGAATTTGATACTGTACAAACCACATCTAGTGTCTGGCATGAACTCGGCAAGCGAGCGCGAAAATTGCCATTGTACGCATCTAGCATGCCACTACTGCATCACTCTGAGCTCTCAGTCACTGGGGAAATTGGCACATTAAGGACCCTCAAGGATATGGAACTGTCAACAATGGCGGATGTTTTCCCTTGAGGCCAATTCATAACTTCAAAAAGCAGAGGCGCCCAGGGTACCGTCTCCGCCATGCATCTCTTTGTCTACACTAGGCTCCGCTCCGCTATGCGTGCACTCTATCCACACTTTCCTACAGAGCCACCGGCACTTGAAGCGCTACAACTCCTATATACCACCACATCTAAAGCCAAACTAGTCACTAGACATTACCAGGCATCGCAGAGGGATACACCAGCTGGGGGCACGCCTGCGTTGGATAAGTGGAATGCTACGCTGCCTGCACCGCTGTCTGAGGATGATTGGTTAGATAGTTGCCACTTAACGGGACAGCTGACAGCGAATGGCAATTTACGGTTAGTACACTTTAAATACCTACATCAGCTGTACTACACTCCTGCCCAGCTTCATAAATATGGGTTGCGGGAAACTGACAATTGCAAACACTGTGGTGCACCCAGTGCATTTCTATCATTTAGCTTGGGATTGCCCTAAAGTGAATAAGTACTGGAGCTCAGTCACACCAATTTTACACTTGATGGTTGAGGAGCCTGTTGAGTGTAGCCCACGAGTATGTCTGCTGGGTGTCGGCTCTAAGGTTAAGGCGTCTAACAAGAAGTTTGTGGTTATAGCACTGCTGTTGGCTAAGCGCAGGGTCTCCATGTGCTGGGGGGGCCAGGCTTGTGTCTACTACTAAACTATGGTTACAAGATCTGGTTTACTGTCGGGATCAGCTCACATGCTCTGCGGAGGAACTGCCAACTGCGTCCATACCACGGGATATCCGGGGACCACTCACGTCCTATCTACTATCGATACTGACATCTGAAGCCTGTTAGGTTTTGTAGGATAACTTCACCTGACACTGCTGCACAATGTACTTTCAGTTATCTGTATGTACTTGCACTATTGAATTTTACAACACTGGGATTTATGTAATGAGTTGTATGATATGTCCATGCTGTACCAATGCTCTAATCTGGATAATTGTATGGTGTTCTTTATTTTTCAAAAATGCATAAATAAAAATAAAAATGAAGTCTATTGGTTATATTTAGTTAAAATGTATATTACATGTAATTTATGTTGTTAAAAATAATATTAATATTTAATATATTCACTATATATATATTTATTTTATATATATTTTTAAATCAACATTTTTTTACAATTATAGTTTTTACCTCAATATTTTTGATTCGATATTTTTGTAGTTAATATGTTTTTTTCCCGATATTTAGAACATCGATGTTAGTTACATCAATATTCTTTCAGTGACCCAAACAATTTAGCCTGTACAGTGCCTTGTGACTAAGTGGACCATTCAGGTTGACTCCGTTTCTATTACGCCCTCAATTTAAAAGAGAAAAACCTACATTTGAATGACAATTGGAATCCGCTTGAATTAGTGATCGCCTATTCAATATCAAGTAAAGTAATTTTGCACAAACTGCTTTACTTTTACTTCAACATTTATCAGGAAAGGGAACCTATGGTTTGCTCTCGCATGTTATTCTGTGGGACTTAAACTCTTGGGACTTCTATTGTAGTAGAAGCGTCCTAGTAGCCAGCAGAAATTAAAAGACTTCTACTATAAGTCCTTAGCATGCTTATTACATATCATGAGGGGGCGCTGCACAGAAAGATATATTTGCATCATCCTTAAAACACATGTCAGATCTGCAGGTTTCTATATTGATGGACTCTGGCCAATGTTGGACTGGCCTTTTTGCCAGTGTGGCACTGCAAGAAGGGCCAGCTTGAAAGGGACAGTTTATACACTTTTTTTTTTACCAAACAAACAGCCCATACCTTTGTCCTCTCAAGCTGGCAATTTGACAGAAAAGCTAGTCCAGCACTGGCTTTTTTCCAACTGACGTGTACACACGACTCAGGAACTCATCAGCTCTGTCGATTTTTAAGTGAATTTTCATTCATGCCATAGACAATGTTTTTCACAGCAATGTGTGTGCATGCAGGAGCACTGGTAAAGCACAAGACTCTCTAGGAGCCAACAAAGCGAGCGCTGGATGATGGAGGAGGGTACCACTCACAGTCGTTTACAGAGAGAAGGGACGCGAACATTTACATCACATTCTCAAGGCCGAGCCAAACATTTCAAAAGTGATCCACGGATATTTGATGTACTTCAAGACAAAGTGGCTGAGTCACAGTGGGGATGTGCAAAATTGACGCAGTCACATGGCTCACTATTTAAGATGTATAGCAACGTTGCAAAAAGTGTAGAGCGTGCAAAAAAACAAAAAGGGCGGTTTCAGGGATCCTTCTAGGTGGTGCGGAGTGAAGCCTTTACTGACATCAGCTCTGTGGTTTAGGGTGCAATCTGCAGAAACCAAGGAGAATATCAGCTACAACCGACGATAGTTATCGCTAAGCGCACTTAGCGCCAGGATAATTATCGCTGGCTAGCGTGGATTTTTATCGCTGAGATAGCGTGCTATTAGCAACGCTTATCTCAAAAGCGATAAAAATCCTAGCGCTAACTGCCAAACGTGAGATTATCGCTGGAAACCCAGCGATAATCCCACGAAGTTTGGCGATAGTTTGCTGATAGGGCCCCACATACTTAGCCATGATATCCACCTTACATAGGATATCATGGCTAAGTCAGTTTCAAAGCAGGCGTAAGGAAAGTAGCGATAACAGAGGTTATAGCTACTTTTCTTGTCGCTATGCTGCTTTGCATGAGGCTTGGTAATAGGAGAAATGTCGCTTAGCGACATTTCTCCCGTTATCCTGGGAAGGAACGCCCACTTTACATCTCATTAGAGATGCAAAGATGGGCATTAGGAATTCAGGCGCTAAGGCAAGGTTTCACGCGATAGAGTGACCTTGCTAATATAGTGATAAAATTATCGCCGCTTTTCGGGCGAAAACGGCCGCAAAAGCGGCAATAATTTTATATCGCCGCCTTGTAGATATGCCCCCAATATCTTTTCAGGAGCCAGGAGCTGCCTTATGTAAATACTGAGCAGCTCGTACAGTATTTGATTGCTCAATATATTTATTCTGCTACTAAACCTGGGCAAATTTCACAAAATCTCCTTAGTAGAAATTATGTGAAGTTAGTGCTTCGTTGTTATGCACTATTGTTTAGCACAAAACGTGTCTTTGTGTCCATTTTTGGTGCGAGGATGCATTTCGCGCTACCAAGTAGCAAAAAGTAATGAGTGACACCAGCAACAGCCACTCGCGTTCAGTACAGCGGCTTGTCTTCGGCTTGTCCACATTCTTCCTGTGCTTCCATGATAGGATTTTTTAATTATGAAAAGTGCCATAATGGTGTAATATGAGGCAGTTTAGACAGTAGTCATAATGCAAAATGCCAAATATACACGAGATTGCACCGGAGTAAACACATTTCCCCCCAGGCTTATCTGGTACTTGCATTTTTGCTATCCCCCTTATAAATGCAAGAAGCCAAGTTATTAAATCGCATATTCGTGCCAGACAAGGGACAACCTGAGAGCTCTTGCGTAACTTTCACCTCACAAAATACAATTCTAGGAGGAAAGAACAGTGTGTTGCGTTACTTGATATAAAGACTTGTTTGTAAACAGCAGGTCACAGGTTTCAGTCTCAGGATATCTCAACAATCTGAGGATTTGCTGCATAGATGCACGGAAAATCCACAGATTCAAAGTTGCATGCAAATTATGTTAGCTAGGTGGGCTAACACACTTTGTGCACATATCTGCAGGTTAAATGTACAAACAAAGGCCTTTGAAGACTCGGACCTTCATCCTATTTAAGTGGATAACGAGAGAACTCTAAGAGACAATATTGTGATCGGCTTCTGACATTCATATTAGCCATCATTGCTTATAGCACTGAGGGCCAGATGTACTTAGAATCAATTCGCAAAAAGTGGTTGCGAGACAAAATTTTGATTATGCGAACCTGATGGAGCAAGGACTCATAGAAAAGAGACTTGCTTGTAAGTAATCCTCTTGTTTAACTCACTAACATGTTATTAATTACGTTTTGTGAATAATTAAAACGCACCACACAAACACGAGGGTTAGTGAAGCTTGCCTACGTGTTTGCTAACGCTAATAACACAAACGAAGGACTAAAACAGCTTTTAACAGGGAAATCTTTACTGCTCATGCGTCAACTGCATCTACGCAATATGGCGAGTTAATGCTTGGAGGTAAATTCTTGCGCATGAAAGAAGGCACTAAAATGGAGTCTTGCAGACTCGCGTGCATGGCATGTGCTTAGCTGTAACAAAACGAGCTATTTCACTAAATGCTAATGCAGGGAAAGTATTAATGAGTAAAGGGGAATAGTGTAGAGATGGGTGGTATACAGTGAAACCGTTTATTTTTTAAAGTAACATTTGTATTTTTGACTTTATTACTAGTGCGCATTTGGGCCTCTCATGTATAACTGAAGTAAGCTGAGTCATGTGACGACTGCGCATGACTACTGAAAGTGAACACGGAATGATGACTCAGAGTTTGAACAAAAGTCAAGGTGGCAAAGTTTCCTAGCCTGAGAACAGATGGTGAAAAGTTCAACGGAATGGACCTACATATTAGATTTTTAACAAATGGTGCAGATGAAATGTGAATGCGGGTAGGAAATAAAACTATGAATTAGATGACATGTAAGCATTGTGTGATGATCTTCCACCCTTGCCTGACCAATTAGATTTCGTATTTTTACGATATCAAAACTTTAGTGGGTGGTACTGTGGTAAATAATTTAATTACCGGTACTTATTTTTGATGCGGAAAACTATTAAGAATAACTCAGTAAAATAAGAGGCAGAATCCGTGGTATTAGAGGTTCGGAAAGGGCTTTATTCCTTATACAATTCGAATTGTAGGCATCATATTCCATCACCACGGAGGTTCAGGAAGTGAAGCGCAAGGAAGGGCAAAAGGGCAATACATTATTGACAAGTAATCACTTTTATAGAAAAGGCATTACAGTGAAACAGATGCAGGAGGCGTAACAGCTGATAAAATAGATAAAGACAAGCATACGTAACTAAAATAGGCGTAACTAGGCGTAACTAGAAAACGTCATTACATATGATATCACAAATGGGTGGATCCATGAAAGAATCTTGCAATGTCAGCAGAAATACTTGGCAGAGATGCGCGCGCAGCCGCATGACGTGTGATTGACGTGCAACTAGGGGGTGAAGGGAACTTGACATTTAGCTCTACATGTGGAGACAAAAGTCTGGGGGGTCAAGTCAACCTAATCCCAAATCATATCTAACATCCTATGTTTAAAGAACTATGTTATCCAAAAGGAAAGGTCTCTTGAACAAAATCTATTCTATACTGACTGTGAGTGCGTGTACAAGCGTCTAAGTGTCTACATGAGATGCGAGGGGCAGAAATCTTCCTTAGTAACAGGGCTATGAATTACTTGCATAAAGACAGAGAAGCCGGGCCCTTTGCTCGGTAGCTGGAAGGATGTTTACTTAAACTACTAGACAGGAATGCATTGGATGAGGAGCGGAGCAGATAATGTTGAAGGTGAAATACAGTTTTTGGCAGGCAGACAGGCCGAGTCAAGCACCGTTAGCCGCGCAGGGAGTAGGACAAAGTTCATGGATACAGATGCGAGCTCGGACTGGAGCTGTCAGAGGTAGAGAACAGGGAAAGGCTTGATGGTAGCATTCAGGGCCTACTCGCCTGAACTGCAAAATAGAGTAACTGAGCCATATAAAGTCGGTGGCCTTTCATACTTAGGAATCGAATATCCGGCCCATTCATGGCGGATCTGAAAGAGGACATGTTGACGGTGGACGCACAGGTGTTTGCGTCTTCATAACTAGAACTGGAGGGAACATACATGTACTTGAAACATATACATGGAGCCGTTGGGGCCTAAGATAGGGGACATAACTGATCACAAAAATCCATATTTCCACATTCCCTCCTTGTCCCCTACTGACCCTTAGGAGATATCAATCTTCATCAATCCATCGATCTGTTCATATAGCATCATTTGTTCTTCTTTCTTCTTCCGGGATCTTGAGCGAAAACTTTGATGTGGAATACACGATGTGGCACACAGACCACAAATCGCTGGTCCACATTGTAGGCATAAGCAGCAACTGAATAGTATGAGAAAGCCAATACCTAGGAAGGATAGGACCCTCCATCCCCAGGCTGACAATACACTCCAAAACCAACCGGACCAAGTCCAGGTGCCTGGATTCTGGTGTATCAGGTTTACAATCTTATGAAGATGGGTTATAGCTTTATATACAGATGGCGAATTTTCTGGGATGAATACGCAGCAACTTGATCCGATGACCCTACAAGCTCCGCCCCTATCGGCCAGGATGACGTCAAGGACAAGACGATTTTGAAGAACAACAATCCGCATCGCAGACTGCTCCTCTGTTAAGTTGCCTAAGGCGGAAATAGTTTCATTTACTACGGCTTCAAGGGTCCTAGTTAATCTACGTATCAGCTTACTATTGGTGACTGTACCTATATAGGGAAAGAGACCTTTATTAAAATCTGTATATTTTTCCCATGCCGTCTCAGTGTAATCGACAATTGGGAGATCTCTCCGTTCTCTATTGTGTACTAAATGAGTATTTCTGTGATAATCAGGAGGGGCTAGGAAAACAGGTGGCAAAAGGAATGCGATGTAACAGGTACCATCCCAATCTAAAGGCAGACGTATATATGCAGTCTGACCACATACGAAGTAGGAATGACGGGAAGCTTTAAATGTAGACTTGCCTTGATCACTGAATTCTATTACAGTGGAACATTTACTATGGCCCATATGTATTGAACCATTCTTTCTTACACACAATTCACCTTTAACTGGAAATACTGACATAGCAGGCAAAATTGGTGCAGCTTCGGATTCAACATTCAAGATCATGAGATTAAGCGTAAAGTTACCTAATCCATATACTTCATTTTCTAAATCAGTTCCTGTTCTTTTGGGAAGTCCCTCCTTGTCAGGGTAGCAGACTTTGAGTAAAACTAGGTTCAGGTTTCCCCATACCCAATTGTCTTGATAAACTACTGAGTTTGAATCTAAGGAATTAATTAAACTAAACCATGCTCCACAGGAGCCATTGTGTGTGAACGGGTATGGAAAGAGAGGCAGAATTCCCTTATAGTTCTGATAGGGAGGGAGTCGGCCACATATCCAACAATTGGTAGCATTGCTGGTCTGATGGGAATGATGTAACATACTAATGAAAGTGTTATTGCGCAGCGCAAATCTATAAGACAACTCATGCGGCGGTAATTCACTAAAGGAATGTTCAGCAGTAACATTGTAAGCACGTTTAGAAATAGGGTAATATATGTGCAACAGTATGCTTGCAGCGATAATCAGAAGACTTAAGAAAAACAAAATTAATAATGTCACTGTGCAATGACTACGCAGTGATTTACAGTACGCATGCTTTTTCAACTGCATCTTTCAGTTTCTTTCTCTATTCAGGTCTAGGGGATACATGTCAGAGACAAATTCAACCGATTCACCTTGGAGAGGACTTAAACAATCAAATTGTCTGACTTGCTAGACCTTAATTTCAGTTTGTACAGTTCCTTATCGGATTGTTCAACCAAGGGGAGCTTTGAATCAATCGGTGAAGAAACGCAAGGTGTAACGTTCACATCAGATGGTAGTCCATGAAATTTCTTGATATGACTCGAATGTAACCATCCTTTTCGACCTTCGATCTTCACGGCTGTCCTTGTGGTGAGCAGTACGAGTTGAGGCGATTTCCACCTGGGATCTAGCTGAGTCTTCCGGTCAAAATTTCGTACCAGCACCAGGTCCCCGGGAACTACGTCATGGGGTTTTACCTCGGTGTTATCGGGAAAGGCTGCAGCTACCTGTGAACGACAAGATTGTAGTGCAGACATCAAGGAAGCCAGGTAATCTGTCAGCATATTACAGTCAACATCAGTTATTTTACAGGGTATAGGCGTCCCCCACATATTTGGTGGTCTACCGAAGATCACCTCATACGGGGATAGCCCTGTTCGAGAGTGTGCTACCATTCTCATGTAAAAGAGTGCAACTGGTAAGGCTACTACCCAATCGACACCTTTCTCTCTACATATTTTTGACAATCTAATTTTCAGAGTTTGATTATGTCGTTCCACGAGACCTGCTGCCTCGGGGTGTCGGACACAGTGGAATTTCCACTGATAGCCTAACAAAAGTGAAACGTGTTTCATCAGTTCGGATGAGAACGGCTGGCCATTATCTGAGTAGACAACACGTGGTAAACCATACCGTGGGAAGAATTCTCGAACTAACTGTTTGGCAGTAGTCGGGGCAGTGTAATCTGAAACCGGGTAGGCTTCGGTCCAACGGGAAAGAGCACAGACAACTACGAGGACATATTTGAATCCTCGACATCGTTCCATCTGGATATAATCCATCTGGAGGACTTCAAAAGGGTGATCAGGAGGCTGAAATCCACCCTGTTCTACGGGAATGCTTTTACCTGGGTTAAACTGACAACAGATCATACAGGTACGGACTTTTTGTTTAGCTGCTGCTCGTAAATGTTTGTTGAACCAAATGTGTTGAATGCTGTCTAGCATAGCTTTCTCTCCTAGGTGCGCTGGACTATGTATTGTGTTAATGATAACTTGAACCATGGAGTCAGGAAGAAACCATACAGATTTTTCCTTCGTCATCCATCCTTGATCCGTTTGGATCCCTCCTAATTCAGTCCATTTCTTTATTTCATCTGATGTAGCATGTGTCTGTATGTCAATTACGTCAAGAGCGGGATCCTTAACTGTCATGCAATGTGTTGGTGTCGGGACTATTGTCTTTGTCATGTCAGTTGTGTGAGTTTGAGCAGTCTGTTTAGCTGTTCTGTCAGCTAGATCATTGCCTTGAGAAATGATATCAGTAACTTTCGTATGGGCTTTGCATTTCATAATCGATATTGCAGTGGGTAGATGAATTGCGTCTAATAGGGCATGAATGAGGGGTCCGTGCTGAATGTGGGCACCGTGAGAAGTTAAATAACCTCTCTCTCGCCACAGCACGCCGAAGTCATGAACGACTCCGAATGCATAACGTGAATCTGTGTATATGTTGACTTTCTTATTTGTGGCTTGGATACAGGCTTGTGTCAGAGCGATGAGCTCTGCTGCTTGGGCTGACAAAGTGTTAATACAATTTGTTTCAACGACTTCAGTGTCTGTTGTGACTGCATACGCGGCCACTAACTCTCCTGTACTTGTTCTCATGCATGAACCGTCTACATACAACGTCAGGTCTGGATCTGGCAATGGGACATCTGTCAAGTCTTGTCTGGGTTTCGTCGTGATAGTAATAACTTCACTACAATCATGTGCTAGTGGGTCTGTTCCGTTTACTGGCAAAAGTGTGGCAGGATTCAATGTACTACAACGTCTGATTTCTATGTGTGGCTGAAACAATGTCAATTCATAACCGGTAAGTCTTGCTATAGTCAAGTGTTGTGTTTGCGTTCGGTTCACAAGAACCTCTACTGCATGTGGTACCTGTACGGTCAATGGATGTCCTAACACTATGGCATCGCTTTGTCTGATTGCTAAAGCTGTCGCTGCCACTGATTTCAGGCACGCAGGCAGAGCCTGAGCTACAGGATCTAATGTACTAGAAAAATAGGCACATGGCTTGTGTGATCCTGCTTGTTCCTGAGTGAGTACTGACAAGGCAGTACCTTCGCGTTCTGTAACAAAGAGTGTAAAATGTTTATTGTAACATGGTGTTGCTAAAACAGGTGCTTGACATAAAGCTTTCTTTAAGCTTTCAAAAGCTTGTGTATGTTCCTGAGTCCAAGGGAGGACAGTCGATGTGGCCGCCTCCTGTGTTGTCAACTGAATGAGTGGTTTTGCTAGAAATGCATATTGAGGGATCCACTGCCTACAGTATGAAGTGAGGCCTATAAAAGCCCGCACCTCCTTTTGTGTTTTGGGTATTGGCATGTTAACTATTAACTGGATGCGATCAGGTGTAAGCTGTCTTCCCTCCTTGGACAGCGAGTGCCCAAGGTACACAACTTGCTGGACACAGAATTGCAGCTTAGAAGGGGACACCTTGTGCCCCTTTTCGGCCAGAAATTGTAAAACCGTCAGTGATGCTTTTTCACATTCAGGTTCACTTCGAGCGGTGATCAGCAGATCATCGACATATTGAAGCAGTGCAGTATTGACTGGCATGTGGATACTGTCAAGTTCTCGTTTTAGTGCTTGGCTATAGATGCTGGGGCTTTCTGTGAATCCTTGAGGTGCGCGTGTGAATTTAAAACTTCGTCCATTCAAACTGAATCCGAACAAGTATTGGCTTTCCGGATCTATTGGGACGCTGAAAAAGGCATTCTTGAGATCAATTACAGTAAAGAACGTTGCTTTGGAGTCAATGGCTGTCAGTAATGACGAGATGTCTGGGACCACGGGATATTGTGGTACAATGCATTTATTTAGTTCGCGCAGATCAATAACTAATCGATATACTGGCGGGGCCTTTGGATCAGTTCGTTTAAGAATCGGAATTATCGGGGAATTACATACATTGGAGTCAGTTTCCACAACCACTCCTTGGGCAATAAGCTCGTCAATGATTTGCAGTAAAGCCACTACAGCATCTGGTGTTAATTTGTATTGTCGCATTCGTGGTAGTACCACTCCTGTCTTTAGTGTGACTCGATATGGTGTAATGTTCATGCAACCAACATCAGTGGGGCCTTGTGCCCATAAGTGTGTAGGTAAATTCTGCAGTCGGTGATCCATGTCTCGAGACACATAGTGCCCTTTGAAATCACGTAAAAACAATCTTACTCCTTCCGGAGAACAACATATTATAGCTCCTAGAGATTTCAATGTTTTTATACCTAACAAGTTTTCTGGACATGATTTAGTAAGCAATAAATCTGTAGTTCGTGTCAAGGGACCAATCGTAATTGGAAGAGGTTGTGATACTTCATTAATGATAGGTTTTCCTGAAAAGCCAAGGGAAATATTCTGTGAGCCTGAGAGGGGTGCCCCTGGAACTTCACTACGTCGTATTGTTGTTCTGCTTGCCCCTGTATCAAGTAAAAATTTTCTATCTTGGCTAGATAGTTCACTGTGTACATAAGGTCCCTCTTGGTCTACAGGGACCTCGATAAGGGGTAAGCCAACTTCCCTCTCTAGGCTGTTTCATGCGTATCGTTGATAATCAGGATAGTCATATTGTGCATACTGGTACATCTGTCGTGTCGTTGCTTGTGTGGCAGCAATAGGCTGCGGTGGTGGAGCCGGCATGGACTGTTGTGGAGCTGGCATGGACTGTTGTTGGTTCTGATCCTGTCTAGGTGGCCGTGGTCTTTCCTTTGTTATACCTATGGCGATATTATGTTTTAGGACTGGACAATC
Source organism: Triturus cristatus (assembly GCF_964204655.1). Classification (NCBI taxonomy): domain Eukaryota; kingdom Metazoa; phylum Chordata; class Amphibia; order Caudata; family Salamandridae; genus Triturus; species Triturus cristatus. Next base: position 135,637,099 of record NC_140591.1, on the reverse strand, counting down.
GTGTATATAATGACCTGGCTGCTTACAATAGTTGCATGCCCCTTTCACAGGACCTGCTGAATCACTGGACTGTGTCATACCCTTTTTATGACCGTCAGCTGGAACTGACTGGGCAACTAGCATTTTCATTTTCGTGTCTTTCATTCGTCTTTGTTCATGTTCTTGTTCCTCTCTAATTCTATTGTGATGATACTGTAACATTTGTAACATTTGTGACGGGGTGTTACCTTGCCAGGTACTCTCGAATTTCAATATTCTATTTTTAACTTGAGGCAGGGAATTTTCAACTAATTTTGTCACAAACAGATGTGGATATGATTCGCTACTTGCTTTTATGCCACTATTTATACCAAAACATTTTTCGAATCGGGCATAGAAATCACTAGTGTCTTCATCTTGCTTTTGTTTACAGGCTGAAATTGCACCCCAGTCTTCCTTTTTCGTAGTTAATAAACGTGGCAGTACCTGCACTAGTAAACCTGGTAGCATTTTAGTCTTGTTCCCAAGCCCTGAACCTGGACCTCGGGCTGTTTCTTCGGTTTCTAAGGCTGCCCAATCTATCTTTTGGTCTCCCACCTCCCAATCCTTTTCTTTGAGTTTTTCGTAAATGCCCGCGGGCATTAATACCTTTAATATTTTCATAATGTCGGGATAGGTATACTCTCCCATGAGCAACATGTCTTTAATCTCACGGTGGAAACCCGCTGGGTCTTTGTCATGACTGGGTACCACTTTCTTCATTTCTAATAGTTCCATTTTAGATATGGGTGTGTATACAAATACCCGTTTAAACTCATTGTCGTCACCTTTTATTGGGTGCACTTCGCGTAAGGGATTCTGTCTATCCATATAATACGTCGTTCTTTCCTTGATGGGCAGTGAGACATGTTCTGGGCATACAAAAAGAATATACTGGTTTCTGTATTCTAGTATTTCTCTAATTAAATCAGTACCTGAACCTCTCCATTTATTCGTGAGTAATTCAGTCAATATATCAGGTAGAGGACCAGGATCGGAGTGTTGGCTTTTATATAATATAAGGAGATGTTGAATCATGTATATACCGGCTAAACGCTGTTCGTCTGGGGTAAGGTTCAAAAACGTGTGTGCTAGTGCATCATCACTATATTTTCCGGGACTGTCAGCCCATAGTACTGCTGATCTAGCTAATTCTTGTTCGTCCAATGAATCAAGTATATGATGTCCTCTTCGTTCTCGAAGTAATTTGTCAGCAGCTTGGAATAAGTGTTCGGGAGATCTTATATTGATTATAGGGGTTTGGTACTTTCTGCTACTTTCTGGACGTGTCGGACGTATCGAATCATTTGGGCATCTAGTATTATTAAAAGATCTTCCTCCACCTACATAAGCCATCGTGTCCAACTGTCCTGCTGGCATTCCTGATTCTTCCCCCTCCTCTCTGTTTAGTTCAGGCTCGTCTACCTCTAATCTTTCTTCGTGTATTCGTTCTACTTCTTTGCGGATCTTTCGGCACATAGCTACTATACATAACTGTCTATCATGTTTTCCTTCTGATATATTCTGACCCCATGTGGTAAGTTTTTGCATTTCTTCCGGTTTTACCCCAGGCCGGTCTTGATTTCTGATCACACAGTTTATGAGGAAACGTAACAGTTCCCCCTGTACCTCCACTTTCTGGTACTCCATGGCTCTGCTAATACTTTCAGGACCTCGCCCTGACTGGACAAAGTGATATATATTTTCTAAATGTGTAGTCATTCCTGGTAGCTTCGTTAAATATATTGCAGCTCGTCGGATACGTAATGATGACAGCAGCATTTCGTCCCGTCTACCGGGCACAGGATCATATCTACAATCTACTAGAAGTTCCTTAAGCATGTCGGGAGTTGCTAGTTTGGGCGTACGTTGGTGTGCTAATTCTTTAAAGGAAAGTTTATTTATTCTGGGTGGCGTAGAAAAGATGTCTGTCGTACCTCCTGTAGCACCGTCTGGGGTGCTGGACGTGAAAGGATTTGTTGAATGTGAGACAGCAACCGTAGTTGCGGGAAAAGCTGTGGAAACAGATGTGCTTGTCGGGACTTGTGTCAGAGTTTGTTGTTGTGGGGGTACAGACGGAGGATCTTGGCGTTGAACACCATCGGCAAGCGGTCTATGTGGTGCGGTGTTAACATACTCGGGAGCTGCGTCATCTAGATAGGAGGATAGGAAAACATCCTCTGCTGTTCTGGGATGCCCTTTGGGGTGTACTTTTATTGGAAACAATGGAGGTGGCAAGTCTTTTGGTATTTCCGGAGTAGCCTTAGGTAACCCTTCGGCCAGAAGTGGATACATACCATTCATGAGGGCGTTTCTTTGTCTATCTACTTGTTCTGATTTTACTCGGGTACCTTCTTCAATTAATAGATTTTCTCGGACTTTATTTGAATTCTCCTTACTTTTCTCTTCCTGTCTGAGCGCTTTTTCTGTACGTCTATATGATTCTTTACGCCATAATTCAATGGCATCTTTCTGTGACTGTCTAGCTTTCTTTTTCCATAATTCTTCTTCTACTTTCATGATGCAATCCGCATCCCAGGTCCCAGCTGCGGGCCACCTCTGACTTTCTGGTAATTCCTTGGTGTAGTTCACCCATAAATCAAGAAATAATACGGCGTCTAGGCCATGTTTATGATACATAAAGTACCCTGGAGTGTCCCTAGGTGGAATGGGAACAGCTTCTTCGAGTACCCCTTTTCTAGTTTTGATCTGTCTTAATTTCGAGAAGAGCGGCATTCTGAGATCTGAGTTGATACTTAGTCTTGAACACACTTGATACAACTAAACACAATAATAAACAGTCATTCACACCCCAATATGTAGAAAATATTTAAACATTTAACATTTAACATTTAACGAAACAACAATGATGGCCATTGGGAACACTAACTAGGTGATTCTGAATTATATACTAGACATACTAGATATACTGCTAAACAGTACAGATACACTGCTGAAACAGTGCAGACCGGATTTGTGTACCCAAACCCGTCTTGACCGGCACAACCTATGTGCACGTCAGAACGCCTCCCCGGCAATGGTACTCACCGGGTAGCTCGGAACGGAAGGCCTCGGAACTGAACTGAACTGGACTGGACCGGACTGGACTCGACTCGACGCGGAACTTCGGAACTTCGGAACCTGGTGGGCCTCTGTATACCTCGGATCTTGCTCTCTCAGCTAGGCTCTGGTCGGGATACTTCGCACTTCTCACCGCCTCGTCTGGGTGTTGATCGCAGCCTCAGTCGCCCCCGCTTGGCCGGAGGGAGATACAGGAAATCCTGCGGGTACGCGTTGTTGTCCGTCCAGCTGTGGCAGGAGACCGGGCCTGCAACGCACCTCCGACGCGTGAGATGAGAAAGTGTCCCTGTTCGGGCGCCAATTTATGTGGTAAATAATTTAATTACCGGTACTTATTTTTGATGCGGAAAACTATTAAGAATAACTCAGTAAAATAAGAGGCAGAATCCGTGGTATTAGAGGTTCGGAAAGGGCTTTATTCCTTATACAATTCGAATTGTAGGCATCATATTCCATCACCACGGAGGTTCAGGAAGTGAAGCGCAAGGAAGGGCAAAAGGGCAATACATTATTGACAAGTAATCACTTTTATAGAAAAGGCATTACAGTGAAACAGATGCAGGAGGCGTAACAGCTGATAAAATAGATAAAGACAAGCATACGTAACTAAAATAGGCGTAACTAGGCGTAACTAGAAAACGTCATTACATATGATATCACAAATGGGTGGATCCATGAAAGAATCTTGCAATGTCAGCAGAAATACTTGGCAGAGATGCGCGCGCAGCCGCATGACGTGTGATTGACGTGCAACTAGGGGGTGAAGGGGACTTGACATTTAGCTCTACATGTGGAGACAAAAGTCTGGGGGGTCAAGTCAACCTAATCCCAAATCATATCTAACATCCTATGTTTAAAGAACTATGTTATCCAAAAGGAAAGGTCTCTTGAACAAAATCTATTCTATACTGACTGTGAGTGCGTGTACAAGCGTCTAAGTGTCTACATGAGATGCGAGGGGCAGAAATCTTCCTTAGTAACAGGGCTATGAATTACTTGCATAAAGACAGAGAAGCCGGGCCCTTTGCTCGGTAGCTGGAAGGATGTTTACTTAAACTACTAGACAGGAATGCATTGGATGAGGAGCGGAGCAGATAATGTTGAAGGTGAAATACAGTTTTTGGCAGGCAGACAGGCCGAGTCAGGCACCGTTAGCCGCGCAGGGAGTAGGACAAAGTTCATGGATACAGATGCGAGCTCGGACTGGAGCTGTCAGAGGTAGAGAACAGGGAAAGGCTTGATGGTAGCATTCAGGTCCTACTCGCCTGAACTGCAAAATAAAGTAACTGAGCCATATAAAGTCGGTGGCCTTTCATACTTAGGAATCGAATATCCGGCCCATTCATGGCGGATCTGAAAGAGGACATGTTGACGGTGGACGCACAGGTGTTTGCGTCTTCATAACTAGAACTGGAGGGAACATACATGTACTTGTAACATATACATGGAGCCGTTGGGGCCTAAGATAGGGGACATAACTGATCACAAAAATCCATATTTCCACAGTACATGAAGAACAAAAGGCTGTCTGTGTAGCGGGAGATGCTGATGCTGGGAGAGATGCTGATGAAGAAGCCGAATGCAGAACCTTCTATCCAAAATTAATTGGGTTAGATAAGAAGATCGCGGTAGAATCTCTATGAGGAAGAGACTGTCAGAGAGGGGTGTGACGCAACCGTCGGTATTTAGAGAGGTCATCTATCCTGTCCTGAATCCTGTCCTGAAGTCTTTGTCGCCTGATCTTTCTCAGGGGACCCTTACCAGCCCTTTGGCCCGGGGGTTGGTCTTCACTCTTCACACCATTCTTGGTAATTGAAATTTCGCATTATTTGCAAATGTTCTTTTCTCTCTGTCCTCTCCCTTTCTGAGCATTGATCATTGCAGGAGTCCAAAGTATGTGTTTGATGAATAATTAATTGAATTTTTCTCTACTAGGAATGATGGTGAACGCACTTTGTATTTGAGATGGTTCACATGGTTTTGATGTAGATAAATGGTTTAAAACTTCTGGAGTCTATGGTTATTTACTTTAAATAAATAAGATAGTGTTAATCTTCACCATCAACTAGTTCAACTAATGGTCCATCGACCAGAGGAAAGAACTTTTTGATCAGTGAAAGGTAAGTTAAGAGTAAGATATAACTAACCTTGAATTGTGAAAAAACATAAACTTTGACTCCAGCTGTTTACTCAATTGTGTGTGTTTATGGGCCCAGGAGAGTATTTGGTAGTGGAGTATCTGTTGTTGGTACGCCGCTGGATCAAACCGACCAGTGTTTTAATTGAACCATTAGGTCTGTTCACAAAATCACCATTTGGAGTGCGTCATAATTCGTAGTATTCAAAGTTTTTTGTAAATGCAGCCCGTTTTCCATAAAGCAAACAGTACTACATTTTAAAATAATATTTTTTTAAACAAGGTTAAGAATTGCCAGCAGTCCCTTGGACCACTGCCCACTTCCAAAGAGTTTTTTTTTTACATTAGAAAAGAGGAAGGGTTCTCAGGGGGACCCCTTCTCCTTTACAAATGGGTTACCACCTCTTTTCAGGATTCAGTAAACCAATAAATGGTTTGCAACCAAAATAGTGGTTCCCAATCATTAATACATAGCATTCCAAATTGAAATTTGGAAGTGACGTCCTAAACAAGCCCCTACCAAACCATGCATTGGTATGCATTTCTAAATCCATTTGCGATTTGGTAAGGTCTTACTGAATTGCAAAATGGGTTTAGTATATTACCGAATGTAAAGTGAGTTTAGTATATACTAGGCGATGCGTTGAGCACAAGGTAAGTGTTTTTCTTTTTTGTAATGTTATTTACCCCCATCGTCATCAAGGACATTAGAACTTATATAAATACCGAAACATGAATATTATTGTATATCAAACACCACAAACGGCCCCATCTTCCTTCACTAACTGTGATACAATAAATACTTGCATTTTAAAAGAGGGACTTACAGCCCATAACATCAGAAATCATTCTACATGCAATCTCTGTAGGTAGGATGTCCCTGCAATGCCCTAAGTGTCTGAACTCTTGCATCACTGCCAAAATTAGAATCAAATGATTAACCTAAAACATAAAACACTCTTCATCCCCAAAGATGTAACCTCCCCTTTATAAATTGTTACCGTTCATCCTATACATCTAGACTCATTTTAAGTTGCACAAGAACACATATCCACGGCGAAATTCCCCTTGCAGATTGTACAACATAACACTTACACTGCTCTTTCCTTGCAAAATATGCAACACAATGCCCATATACTGTCAGAGGCACAGCTCGTTGAATGTTGCAAAACTAGTCAGAACTCACCATCCTGTCTGTTTCCTTTTTGTGTTTAGGCAGTCCTGTTTCTCTTTCTGCTCTACCAGAGACCTCCCATTCTGGTGGTTCTTTCCTCCCTCTTGGAGCACAAGATATGACTCTGGACCTCACACTGAGTTCAGCTCGCGTGCATTCCCCAAGGTGACTGAACTGTAGGAACACTGCCCAGGTCTCTCCACAGCCCTCGTACAGTCTCTTGTTAGACAAAGGAGCACATTTTCCCAACAGTTAAAAAAAATACCAATGATTGTGCCAGAAATCATTAATGTTACCAGAGTGCACTTGCAAGACCAAAGTACCTCTAAAGCAGAGCTTCCCACACATTTTAAAACCATGACCACATTTTTAGAAAGACCATCTTTCGTGACACGCCTAGCTTCTAATGGACATGAGGCAGGCAAATCTTTGATGTTACTAAAGCATTGTGTGGTGGCCACTGTCATTGACAAGCAGCACGTTTTCCATTTGAATGACCACTAAATTTGCACAGACATAGTTTTACAGATAAAAATATATTGTGCGTGAATTATAAGTGGAAATCGTTATTCTGTGAAAATTATCATTTGTGCATCACCTATCCTATTAATATCTCTGTTTCCAGCACACTTAGGAATCACAAAAAATGTGCTTTATTTTTGCTCTCCTAACTGGTGAATGCATGCAGTTTATTTCCAAGCATTTACATTTTGTTGTTTATTTAAAACAAAAAACACCATCCTACAGCCTTTCCTTTCACAGTCCTTGCACCCCAGCAAGATTGTCACATAATTCACTTTACTTTTCTTTCTCTAACTGCAAAGAAGAAGCCCTTTGTAAACACCAATACCCACGTTAAAAAACACAAGCAACAATTTGTGACAAGACATAGCCTGACATTTGACCACTGTATTTAAAGCAGCAAATATGACAAGATAAATTCAGAATTAAAAGGCATCTTTATTTAGTACTTGTACTTTCACAATCCACCAGAAAGCGACCTACAGTTTGGTAAATACGGCTCTAAAGGCCTGTACATTCCCAAAAAAGAGGCGGAAACACACTAACGACACCCCAGAGATTATTAGACTCAAAGGCATGCAGAACCCTCTGCTTCCAGGGTTCACTCATGAGGGCACTTAATATAACAAAGCTCTAGGTTTGAGTCTCGGCGTTGGCTCAACATCCTTTGATTCTGGGCCAATCACGTAATCTCCCTGGGCCTACCAAAAATGTATGTGTCATGTATGTGTCATTACTGGTGCTCATGTAGAGCGCATCAATACCTTCCTGTCACGTTTGGGCTATATAAAACTGCAAAGAAAATAAAAAATACAGCAGACCGTCTGTTCATGTGCACAACAGACAATGTCCTGTGACAAATGTCCAACAGGTCCAGTTCCATCTCCTCAACTCTGTCCAAAGTTCCAGGACTATACTATCCAAACTGTGCCTCTTGTTTCAGATGCCACAGCATCCCCTTCAGTTCAGAGTCCATTTTCCATTATGGTAAAGAGCAGCTTAGATGGGCAGCAAATGATGATGACAATTTGCTCTTTCTGTCTAATCCATCCTCTTCTCTACCAGCTCTCCTCACTCAGGTAAGCAAATCTGCTATGATTTCAGGATATGAACTAAACTCTGTGACATTATTCCACTTAATCATGTTTGTTTTGAACAGGACTTTGATTACATTAATTTTGCCTGGTCTCCCAGGAACATTAAATACCTGGGGTTATGGTTTGCAAACAATGTTAAAGATACGGCTTCCGTTAATCTCACTTCTGTTATTACAAATCCTTTGTGTTTTACATCTAGATATAATCCATTATTCCCATCTGGATAGGGTAAATTGGATTCTATTTAAATTATACTTGTTTGCTTTTGATCTCTTTATTCTAATATTCGAGTATTGATTCCGAGTCAAGTTTTTAAAACAATCCATAGTATTTAATCTTAATTCTTGTGGCAAAATAAAAAATCTTGGATGTCTCTTACTAAATTACAATGCCCTAAAGAAATGGGTGGATTTAATTTTCTCAACTTTCTCAACTGCTTTCTTTTTTAATCATTCCAAATATCTTAATATTAATGCCATTACTGATTCTCCCCCTTTATGGACTGATATTGAGTTGTTCTTTCTCCATCCCTTCTCAGTTGACAACTTTTTAACATTTACTCAAAAGGCTTCATCCCTCTCCCTTCCTATTTTTATACTCTGCCATAAAACGTTATATCCAATTTATAATATTCATTCCACAGACCTGGAGAAATGTCTTAACTCTTCATTGTGCTATAATACATGTAGTAGGCTTAATGGCAGAACCATTTTTGGAAGTCCTGGAGAGACAAACACCTTTTATGGGATAAGCAACCTAATTCAGGTATTGCTTTTCAACAGGCACAAATGTATTTGTATTTGTCCAATTCCCTTGCTCACAAATATGCATCACTGCAAGCTACACACTTTACAAAGCCTTTGATCCACACCTCAATTAGATACCCCAGATGTACCTATTCAATACCCCATCACAATCTCTTCTTCAGCATCTATACTTTACAAGGGCCTTAAAGCACCCACTCTGGCAAGAGACAAGAATCAAATTTAATTACAATGGCAACGTGACTTTGATGTTTCTTGGTCAACTCACTAATGGAACAGAATCTAGAACCACGTGTGACAATACTGATTATCTACCTAGGTTCTGAGGAACAAAAGGTTTTCCTATCAGTTATTACACTCCATGTAGGACTCAGCCAGCAAATCACACTGATATAAGCAACTGTGTTCTCCGGGCTCCTACATTGCGCAGTTCTCTGCCTGAATGCCTCCCTGCAGTTCATAATTTCACCATCTCCAGTGCCCGCTCTGCTGCAGGTTTGGGTTCTGAGAACACTCAGGGACATATTTACCAAAGTTTTGTGTCGCCCTTGCACCACGCAAAGGTGATGCAAACCTAGATTGAGATTTACCAGGCAACACAAGGCCACCTTGCGTGACATTGCGTTGCTTGGTAACTCTGTAGTAATGCATGGCAGCACAAGTCACTGCCTTGCGGTACTCTGCCCTGGGAAGGCATTCTGTGGCTGGAGAGTGGGTTTTACCAAGCATCCACCCAAAGATTTTGAAGCATTCCCAGATTTACGATGAGCGGTAGATCTGGGAATGTGTTAAAATGCTACGTCTCCCCAGGTGAGGCGTAATGAGGATAAATATATTCATTTCTCCACTTTCTATATGGACTGCGTGCTGCAGCACACATAGAAATAGGAAAACACTTCAGTGAATTGGTTTTGTGCAGGAAGGTGTCCTTTTCTGCACAAAAACAATCCTTCCTGCTTCGCAGGCACCCTTGCAGCCATGACACTAGGGCGCCTGCATTTTTGCTAGACTGCCTATAGTGGCTAATTTACAAGCCCCTTGCTCCGCCGGTGCGTCACTTTTAATATGGGAAAAAGTGACGGACCAGCGGGGCAAGGGGCTTGTAAATAAGCCCCATAGTGCACCAGCACTGAGAGAGAGCAGGAATGTGCCAAATATTTATAAATATGGCTCATACCTGCCCTCTCCCGGTCAGACAACGTGGCTCAGCATGGTGTCTTGCTGCGCTGTGTGACATTTTGATACACATGCCCCTCAGCGTAAGAGATGCTGGCACATTTTTATTAGGAAATGCATCCACGTGTAAACACCAACTTTCCACATGAATCACTTTCAAAACACATGGAAGATGGCCCTCATTGAATGACCCCCACATTGGCCACCACTAAGTATAGTCGAACTGACTGGTGCAAAGTGCCTGGAAGGGGAATTTAGGAGCTGTTTATGACCAGTTAACCAGCTCCTGCCAGAACATCTCTGTGCTCAACAGCTTGCAGAAGCAACTGGGAACACGGTTCTTAATTGCTTATTGCCGGATGCTCGCGCCTTCAGCATCACGGCGCTTCTTATATATACATTTACCATTTAGAAATATTTGATTTGCTTCACTTAAGGTGTGCTACCCCATCCATAAATTGTGATACTATTGTCTCTCCATTTCATCTGCCTCAGCAGCACCTACTACCCTCGCCTTTTATTTCTCTTTTAATTTCACTTGCACCAACAGGCATGTACTGTTGTCCTTTGAGGATGCTGATGAATTAGTTTGATTTCTAGCATCTGTTGTGAAACATAAATAAAAGAGAGTACAAATATTTTATAGCATTGTTTATAGTTGTCTAATGCCATTGTCTACAAGTTAAGGAACCAAGGAACACATTAGGACAGACATGTTTTGCAATTAAACAGAAAACATGCCAAAACAGTAAACCTTTGAAAGACTTGCGCTTGTTCCCTTGATTTCTACAGAGATTTTACAGGTAATTATAGCAGCCACCTCCAGGCCCCCTGCAATAATTAGCAACACCCGCCCTGCATTTCTGGCGCTGAATAATTATGTCAGCGTTGACGCTTCATGGCTTTCATTACTCATTTGACATAGATCCCCATTAAATCCGCGGCACAGCTGGTTAGCTTTGTTGCAGTTGCAGTGTTTAGCTTTATTGCACCTGATCACGTGATTAATGATTGGCTGTTAATAGTTTTACATCAAAGAGACAATGGGATACTGCATTAACTCTATGCATATTTGATAAAATACAAGAAGTCTCTGGTTACCACCTTAGTCTGCACCATAGGGGCGATGTGGGTTTGAAGTGGGACAGAGGGTAATACTTACAATGTCATCAGGAACACTGTGACGTCACCATGGGTCTTCATATATTAACCTAGAGCATTCCTGTGAGTTGACAGTCCTTGTCTACCTCAGTGGACCCACAGAACAAAGGTTCCAATTCCAATTCTGGTGTGAACATGGGCTTCTATTGGAATTCTGCAGGGCATATTATCAAGTCCATTATCGCCGCTTTAGCTGCAGTTTTCTGCAGTGATAATTTTAAAGCCGTCCTTGATAATATGCCCCTTCGTGTAGCAGTTTGATAGCAACATTGGAGTTATGCTACCGGGAGCACTTTTGGCGACAGGAAACAACTTGTATAACAGCACCAGCCTAAAGATGTGGGTAACTGTAGACACCACTTGTCACTGTTCCTGGCCTGAATGCATTGACTGCCACTAAAACAGAAGACTGTATTCATATCAGTTGGTTTGGTCAGAATTCCTCTGACCTTCTGACTGATCGTGCTGAGTTACATGTGGAGCTGAGCAGACCTGTGGTTTTGTTTTTAAGACACTGTACTGACTGAAGCGCCTATACTTACCTCTGAAAGTTAATGCATGACCTGTAAACAGCACAGCAAGCAAACAGGGAGAGGCAGCCACTGCTCCCTGTTTCAGAGCTGTGTAGTCTGCAACTCATGCACTAACTAAGGGAATATCTGATTTATATGTATGAGGTCTAGAGAGTGCATATCTTAGAAACAAGCCCTCCGCTCTGCACCAGCGCACACATTCATGATATGGTGGCAGGTTTTCAAACACGCAGGGACCTCTTGGGCAAAAGCCCTTATAAATGTGAGGAAGCTCTTTCCCATTTTCCACTATAAAAACACACTTACTTCTGCGCTAGACAGTCCTGCATGTGTTTCAGGTTGTTAATCCACATGCAAATAGTTAATGAACGTCTTAGTTTCTGGGTCTACATTCTACAGGCCGCCATCTTAGAATGCTCGCTTGTCTCAACCTGCTTTTTCATGTTCATTTTCACAAACAGGAAATAAAGAATATTGGTGGACTCGTATAATACTATCTTTGATTTATTAAAGAAAAGTTCCACCAATCTTAGGGGCTGGTTTAGAGTTTGGCAGAGAGTGTACTCCATTGCAATGGCGATTGAGTACCTTCTGTGTGAAAATCTCGGTCCGGCAGTCCGATTTTTGGCTAAGCAGGCAAACAGTATGTCGACGACAGAGCTTACTCTAGCTCCGTCGCCAACATACTCCTCTGACTGCCCAACAGAGTAGGGGCCTTCGAAAGTACGCCATCCAATCGTACGCCCAGTTTTGAGTGGAAGGTCAGATCGCTTTTTTTCCCATAACTCACCACTAGGTATATATCAATACTAATCTTGTGCTCTCTGTGCCCCCTCCCCCCCTTCATTCTCTTGGGGACACTATTAATAATCGTCTATCTTAGGAGGTTTTTATCACCATGATGTACCTTTGGGAAATGTCTGGCCACCGGGTAAGTGCCATCTTAGGGGCATATTATCAAGCACAGCGTTAAAATTATCTCCGGTTTAGCGGCAGAAAACTGCCTCTAAAGCGGCGATAATGGGCTTGATAATATGCCGCAGAGAATTCCAATAGAAGCCCATGTTGACACCAGAACATGGGCTTCTATGGGAATTCTCAAGGGCATATTTTCAAGCCTTTTATCGCCGCGTTAGCGGCAGTTTTCAGCCGCTAAAGCGGTGATAATTTTAACGCCGTTTCTTGATAATATGCCCCTTAGTTTTTTATGGCCCTAAGATGTTGCAAAGTACATTTATGAGCCTAAAGAACGGTGCTCCCACAAATACGTTTTGCATGGACATCTTAAAATATATACAACATACTCTCATCTAGCCTTATGGTGTAAGTATACGTGTTGCATTTCCCCCTCGCTTGCATGCTTTACATCTACTGCAGCTCTTCAAAGCATCTTTTGGGGTTGAGTCAGTTGCCTCTCTCCTTTCTTATGACACTTTTGATGAATCTCTCACTCAGTGACCTGGCTCCCCTAAAAGTTGGACAAGGTTTACTTTGTCACCTATCATAGGGTCACTTCTGATCAAATGCCAGTGTTTCTGTAGAATCTTTCTTAATGTAAGGTGGCAATTATTGTACATAGTAATCATTCTGCAGGTGTTATTGTTTTTGCCAAATTTCTTGGCTCCATGTGAACCAACGAGAGCCTCTTCGTGACTGTATCTTGCCACTCTTTGCCTTACTCTACACTCCCCCTGAATACCCCCTTTGCCGTAATCACTCAATGATTTCTCTGTTTACCCTCTTATTTATTAAAGGTGAAAGTACAACTATTAAACACTAAACCTATGTTAGCTTTGAATAACTATGAGATGTGGCTGGTGGTATGTAATGTTCTATGGTATGGTTTGTGTGATGTAAAAGTGCAATTAAATAATTAATTAACCATTGAGTTAGAGATTAGATTCTGACTTAACCAAGGCTCTTGAAATGTCACTTCCCAAGTTTTCCATTGAGAAATGCCATTAGTGGGAGCAGAGGTGCTGAAGACTGAGAAATGTGCTTGTTTCACAGACTGGTTTGGCAGTCTCTCCTAGCCAGGCCTATTGAGAAGAAATACAACACTTCTGGCTGTGTATCAAAGAGGAGAGACAAGGTAAAGTTTAGTAGGGTAACATAAGATTTTGTAGAGTAAGGTAAGATTTGGCAGTGTGAAAAAAAGTCTGGTAATGTAAAATCCTTTTAGTAAGGTAATTTAAAGTTTTGAAAGGCAAGACAAGACATGGACGCTGGAATATTACAGACAGGAAATTTACACCTTGTGGTTGTTCTGATGAACTCTTCTGTCGTCTCTAGAGTAGGGCTCTGCACCTAGGGGGGCATTTTATATGAAAATGGCGCAGCGTGGTAACACACGCAATTTTGCTGCGCCAACCTGCGTCATTTTCAAAATGCAGGGATGTGGTGTATTAACAAGAATGCAGCGCATCCCTGTGCTCATTCCCACACATGCACTTAAAAAGCTGCCTAGCACCAACGCAGGAACCCTTGCATCATGGTGCAAGGGTGACTGCGTTGAAGGGATGATTGTGTTTGTGGAATGGGCACCTGCCTGCACAAAAACTATAATTAATGGTGTTTTGTCCTTCTATGTGTGCTGCAGAATGCTGCACACATAGAAAGAGCAAAACACAAGAAAAAATAGAAGTATTTCTCCTCATGCCATATAACGCCTCCTTTTGAAAGGCATTAGTTTTTGGCGCTGCATCAGATTTATAGATCCTTGTAAATCTGGTGCAATGTCAAAAAGCCATGGGTGTTGCTGGGAACGCCCACAGCAACACCCATTACACACCCCTTTGCTGCAGACAACTGCATTGAGAGGGCCATATTTACAAAGCTTTTTTTAGCCACATAAAGTGTGTTAGAAATGGGATTTCTGGTTAGCTAAGGCATGAACCAAAGCCAGGCAGAAACCACCACTTTAGTCAGGGCAAGGGAGTTACACGCTGAAGATAACCCCTGCTCACCCCCTTGGTAGCTTGGCACGAGCACTTTTGGCATAAACACATTATGCGTAGACTTCATAAGCATAAACACATTACGAAATAGGCATCATCCTAAAACACCATAGCATGATAATAGGCATCAGCATAACTACATTATGCAACATCACCTTAGGCATCACAGGCATAAACAGTGCACCACAGTAACACCGAAAAAGCGCACACAGCACCTTACAAACTGTCCCCAGGCCAACTGGCCTTTCACTTGGGCTCAAAATGCCCTCTGTCCATAATGTCAGGGCACTAAGCTGCCATTTGCAGCAACAGCACTGTGCATCATTCTTCTCATTAAAAACAATGCCCCCTCGTTGCAGCTGCCCATTCTCTGGCGCGGTGCAGCTGTGACAAAATTAGCCCGGGCACCACTGCGCCCTTGGATCCCCTCTCCGGGACTCCTAATTGCCAAACTGCCTCAAGTGTTGCAGCAGCCCGCTCTCCTAAGCAAACCAGCACTTCTTAACCCAGCACCAACAATAAAAAGAAGGGAAAGACTCCCACGCACCCCACTCACCGGGGCTTGGCGCATAGACTCCTCCGGTCTCCTTCTCCGGTCGGGAAAAGGGGCACCGGCACGGTGCCTCGTCCAACTCTGCACACAGCCAGGCTTCTCCCGGCTTCCGGGGCTCTCTGGACTTCTTCATTGGGCCTGGGACACCCTGGGAGGCGGGGTAGGCTCCCGTCCTCCTTCCTGCACGCAGCCAGTCTTCTCCTGGCTTCCGGGACTCTCCAGACTTCTTCGTTGGGCCCAAGATGCCCTGGGAGGCGGGGTAGGCTCCCGTCCTCCTTCCTACACTACTCTTCCGGCCGCAACTCCACCCACAACCATGCACTAGCGCTTGACTTCCGGGTCGTGGCAGTGAAGGATACGAGCCCACACTCGGGCTCACAGCAGCGGCTCCTTCTTTCTCGGCGGTGCAATGTGGGCTGGGCACCCAATTTAAAACGAAGCTCAAATGCATAGTGGGCAGCCGCTTTTTAAATATGCATGAAAGCGGGGTGGGCTCCCGCTCCGATTGGCAAAACACGGGGTGGGCTCCCACTAAATAAATGGCACAAATGCGGGGTGGGCTCCCGCTTAGTCCCACAGCAGTACGCCCCACGCCAGGATTCCCCCAGCAGTCTTTGCAGCAGCACGCTGTCAGGCACCAGCGCTCCTCTTGAACTGGCAATAAAAAGATAGCGCTCACAAGGCGCTAAAGTACCTAAAGGTCAGGGGGCACAGCTGGGCCCAGGCAGTCCAGCACACAGGGTCCTCCAGCAGGGAGGTAGTCCCTTGTGGCAGTTCCTCCTGGGGCCCAGCAGCAGCACGTCCCCCAGTACAAGGAAAAGCACAACACTTTCATGGGGTCACAGCCCCAGTACTTATACACCATTTCTCCTTTGTCTGCCCTTGGCACAGGGCTTGGGGGAACCAGCCTGAGCTGGTTTGGGGGTTTTTTTGAGCACTTTGTTGACAAGGCTCCTCTTCCCCTTTGTCAGGTGGGGCCTCATCATCAGACACACCACAGGGGGCGGAGCCAGCATTCACCTAGGCAGGCACATATCTATTCAGGGTCGGGGGACTACTCCTCCCACTACTCCAAATGCAGATCCCCTATTCAGCCTAACGCTGACTCACCCTGCCCACCCTGGAGCCACACACACCTCACCAGCTGCAGTCACTCCAAAGCCAGACATGCAATCCACATCAGGCAGGCAGACACATAGCACACAGAAATGCCAATTTCTAGAAGTGGCATTTCTAAAATAGTTATAATAAATCTGTGCACACCATTGCACAGCATTTATTATTACTATTCCAACCATACCAGACTTGACCATGCTGCTCCTCTCATATCAGGAATTACCACTGAAACACTTATTAGGGAATCCCCAATGCATTCCTATGAGAGGGCAGCCTCACAGCAGTGAGAAACCAAAATGGCGGTTTGTCACTACCAGCACATGTCACACACTTAAGGTACATGTCCTACCTTTTACCTACAATACACCCTGGACATAGGGCTAGCTAGGGCCTACCTTAGGGATGACTGACATGTAGTAAAAGGGGGGTCACAGACATGGCACACACTTTAGGTGCCACGTCACAACAGCAGTAACACTGCGTGCACAGGCGCTGCAATGGCAGAGGCTTGAGACAGGTTTGAAAGGCTACTTTGGTGGGTGGCGCAATCAGCGCTGCAAGCCCAACAGTAACATTTAATTTACCTGCACCGGGTATATGTCGCAGTCCAACGTCCTCAGGGTCGCACGATGCTGTAAGGGGTCCACCTCCCGATAGCCCCTTGGTCTGGTATGTATATGACAGACACAAAGGGGTGATCAGGCGAGGGAAGGAAAGGAAGGGGACTGCGGGGAGGGAGATCTGGAAGAAAAAGCACAAGGCAAGATGGTTAGGACAACCCCTAGACGCCCGTACTCAATGTTTCCCCTACTGTCCCCTGCTGTACCTGTAAAGGAAAGAAAGCACTCATGACTGGGAGACCTGGAGAGACGAGGAACAGCAGTTCGTGACCTATAGAAAGGACATGGTTTAGCCACAAGATACCCCTAGTTGCCTTTCCCCTCTTTCTCCTTTATCCCCTGAACAAAACGGACATACCACAATTCCTGAACCTCGGGTAGAACAGGGGGTGGGGAAGGACGTATGTCAGAAGTCCTCTCCGCCCCTGTTGGAACACAAATAAACAATTGAGGTGCAGCGAAGCTTAAGCCCTGATGCCAGCAGCTCCGTCACCGGTATCTGTACAATCTCAGAGCGCTACTCCCATACTCCAGGGATAGCGTGAACTAAGGATCCTCTTTCAGGAGGAAAATAGGAAAGGCTCCAATCCTTGGAGCGGCTGGTATACAATTACCAACAACACAGTGCAATGTCTCACCGCTCGGGCGATCCCGCAATACCTTAGAAAGGCGTCCAACGGAACCGCAGCGGTTCTATTTCACCCTTGGAATTTTGCACGGACACACACACACTAGTGCGCAAAACAGGCAGCTGGAAGTCAAGGCTGGTGCGTAGCACCCCTACCAGAACGCCACTTATCGTCCGCACTCGATCTCGTCCGCACTCGAACCTGGTAATCCAAAATAACCGGCACCCGCTTGATGCCGGAAGTTCCTTTTCATCGTCTTCGCGCCGTGCGCGATGACGTCGGAGCGTCATCTCGCAAGGCGCGCTGGGATATGTAGTTCCTTACGCCCGTCTCCTACGGGCTTGCCGTCCTCGGACTGTCAGTGCTCTACGGTGCGCTATAACAGTACATCCCTCCCCCGAAGAGCACTGACACAAGCACGCTTTCGTGGGATGTTTCTTGTGGAACAGGGCAACGAGTTTAGGAGCGTGGACCTGGGAGGCAGGTTCCCAAGAGTTTTCCTCCTCCCCGTATCCCTCCCACGCCAGGAGGTACCACAACCTGCTGCGGTAAATCTTGGAGTCCAACACACCCCTCACCTCGTACTCTGCCTCGCTCTGTACCACCACTGGTGTAGGCCTTCGATTGGGCCCTACCCTTGCCGGCTTCACTAGGGACACATGAAAAGCAGGATGGATGCGTAACGTCGAAGGTAGGGAGAGCTTCACTACCACAGGGTTTACCAATTTAATCACCCGATAAGGACCTATGAATTTGGGATTAAAAACGCTGAAGCGTTTAAAACGTATGTGTCTGGTGGACAACCACACGTAGTCACCTATTTTATAGACAGGCCCTGACCTTCTGTGCTTATCCGCGGATGCCTTGTAGTTGCCTTTCGCAGCCCTTAGATTGTTTTTTGCTGTGCGCAAGTTTGCCTGTATGCGTTCTATCCTACTCTGCGCTTCGGGGATCTTGGTAACCTGCGCTGGTTTTTGGAAAGGGGAAAACCAAGGATGGAACCCATAAGAGCAATAAAAAGGTGTAAGTTTTGTGGACGTGTGCGTAGCGCTGTTATATGCTACCTCCGCCAACCATAGGAAATCCACCCACTCGTTATCAGAAGCGTTGGAGTAACACCGTAGGTATTGCTTGAGGGTTTGGTTAACCCGTTCAGTCTGCCCATCCGTCTGGGGGTGGAAGCTGGTGGATATGTTGGATTCGATTCCCAGGGCTGTACACCAGGCCTTCCAGAAATGGGCAGTGAACTGGCCGCCTCTATCGGAAACAATCTTTCTAGGTAATCCGTGTAAGCGTACCACGTTCTCCAAGAGCAAGTGCGCCAACTGGCTTGACGAGGGAAGAGCTTTACAGGCGACGAAGTGCGCCATCTTCGTTACATAATCCACCACCACCGTGATCACTGTGCATCCCTTATCACGCGGCATACCCACGATAAAGTCTACTGAGATGTTCTCCCAAGGGAGGTTGGGTGTGGGAAGAGGTTGCAATAAACCTGCTTGTTTGGTATGGGAAGCCTTCATTTGATTGCAAACCCCGCAGTCCTGGACCCATGTGGTCACATCCTTTTGAACTGACGGCCACCAGAACTGTCTCCGGACTCTGTCAAGCGTTTTTTCCCTGCCGTTGTGACCTGCACAAGGTAGTTGATGGCACCATTTGAACGCTTGTAGCCTTAATGATCTGATGGGCAGGAGCAGTTGTTTTCCTCTGATCGGTAGCCCCTGGACTAGTTTCCAATCAGGATTGTCTTTTAGCCAGTTCTTCCACTTTGGTGTCCGCATGTTCTGTGATACACTCCTTAGGAATGGATCAGTGCAAGTCGCCCCAATTACGTGTTCGGGGCAGATTATGGCTCCTGTAGTATCAGCTGAGGTGCTGTTTTGGGATGCTTGCCGGGATAAAGCGTCTGCTTTCTTGTTATCCTTTCCGGGTCTGTAGGTGACAAGAAAGTTGTACCCTGCGAAAAAGAGAGTCCACCTCATTTGTCGGGGTGTGAGGTGTCTGGCTGCAGTCATAAACTGTAAATTTCTATGGTCCGTGTAGACCGTAACTACATGTCTGGCGCCCATCAAATGATGCCTCCATCACTGAAGGCATTCTTGATGGCTAGCAGCTCCTTTTCTGCAATATTGTAGTTGCATTCAGCGGAGTTCAGTTTTCTGGACATGTAGGCTACCGGATGTAAACGTCCTGTCTCGCAATGTCTTTGTGACAATACAGCTCCCACCGCGGTGTCGGAAGCGTCCGCTTCCACAATGAAGGGGTATTCCGGGTGAGCATGGGCCAACACCGGGGCTGTTGAAAAGGCTTCCTTTAGCTCTTCGAATCCTTTTTGGGCTTTGTCAGTCCATTGAAACGTTGATTGTTTACGCAGCAATTGCGTGAGAGGGCTGGCCACGTCCGAAAAGCGGTCGATGAAACGACGATAAAAATTTGCAAACCCCAGGAAACACTGCACATCCCTAAGGTTACCTGGGGTTGGCCATTCTTTCACGGCCAGTACCTTTCTTTCCGACATTTCCTGACCCCAAGGGGTGAGGTTCACTCCTAGGAATTCTACCGATGTTACCCCAAATTCGCATTTACTGATCTTGCAGAATAGGTGATGTCGTCGCAGGGTTTGCAGAATGGTCTTGACATGTTGTGGATGATCTTTGGTGTTTGTGGAGTAGATCAGGATGTCGTCTATATATACGATGACGAATCGGTCAAGATGTTCACGCAGGACATCGTTCAAGAAGAATTGAAACGCCGCTGGGGCGTTACACAGCCCAAACGGCATAACCAAATATTCGTAGAGACCAAAGCGCGTTTTAAACGCGGTCTTCCACTCGTCTCCTCTCCTCATACGGACCAGATGGTATGCCCCCTTTAGGTCCAGACGTGTGTATATCACTGCCTCTTTGACCTGCTCCAGCAAGACATTGATTAAGGGAAGGGGGTACCGATTCTTCACCGTAACGGCGTTCAAGGCCCTGAAATCCACGCACGCTCGCAGCTCGCCGTTTGCCTTAGGGATAAAAAAGAGAGGCGATGCAGCGGGAGATTTCGACACTCGTATAAAGCCCAAGCTTAAGTATTTATCCAAATACTCCCTGAGATGTTTATTTTCGGGCTCCGTTAGGGCATATACGCGTCCAGCTGGGATGACTGCTCCGGGGATCAGGTCGATTTGACAATCGTACGACCGATGCGGGGGTAAGACTTCTGCCATGTCCTCATTAAAGACGTCCTCGAACTCTTTGTATGCGTCTGGTAAGGTGACGGCGTGTTCCACTGCAGTCGCTACTTGATAGCTGATAGCCAGCGATGAGGCTGGGTTCTTGGGTGAGCCATGGCAATTAGACAAGCAGTAGCCTGAGGTATACAATATGGTCTTCTCCTGCCAATTGATGAGAGGGTTGTGGAGACGTAGCCACGGCAACCCCAGGATTAATCCATAATTGGGAGCCGGTATGACATTGAAGGAAAGAAGTTCCTGATGCTCGGTCCCCTGTCTCATCGTTAAGGGCTCGGTATGATATCTCACCGGACCGGACTCCAACATCTTCCCATCTACGGCGAACACCATTTCTGGCTTGGTCTTCTCTTGCAAGGTGATCCCTAGCCTTACCACCTGGGCTTGATCCATAAAACACCCCGTGGCCCCCGAATCCACCAATGCACTAACCGGAATCCACTCCTCGTCCACCAGGATGTGTACTTCTGCATAGAAGTGGTTTTCGTTGCGTAGGTGTAAATCCTCCAAAGAAGGGATGTATAGTGCGCTCAAAGGTCTCCCTTCCTCCTCCTTTAAGCAGAGTCGTTTCCCGCCGTGGAACTGTTTGTGCGAGTTACCGCGGCCTTTTGTTCTGGACGGGGGACCTTCGGTCTTAAGCTGCATTCTCGTATAAAATGGCCCTTTCGACCACAGTACAGGCACAGCCCTCGCTTCCTCCGGTAGTCTCTTTCTTCCGCCGATAGCGGGGAACGGACAGCGCCTATTTCCATGGGCTCCGTTTTGTTCTGTACCCCGGGGGTCGTAGATCGAGAGTATTCCACGCTTGGCACTGGTTTCTCCCTCTTCCGGTGCTCCCCTTTACGTTCGCTCATGCGATGGTCCAGCCTTAGGACCAAACTAATGAGAGCTTCACAGGAGGAGGGTTGTGGGTCGATCTGAGCCAACACATCTTTCATGTCGTCACTCAGACCCTGGTGGAAGATAGCCACATGTTTCTCTTCCGGCCACTCAGTTTCCGTAATCAATCTCCTAAAATCGTTGAGATAGGAGATGACGTCCCGATTGCCCTGACGTAACTCCAGGAGATCTCTGTCGGCTGAGAGCGTGGCCGCTCGTCGATTAAATGTCTTCTCAAATTCTATCAAAAAGGCGTTCCAATCATACAAGATATGATCGTCTCTTCTCACCAACGGAACGGCCCATTGTGCTGCGTCCCCGGATAAATAGGAGAGCAAGAAGGCGACTTTCGAATGGTTGGTGTTAAATGCCCTGGCCTTACAGGTGAAATGTAGCATTACCTGTGTGAGAAAGACCTGTAATTTCACACCGTCCCCGTTATATCTTTCGGGAGTGGCTAACGGAACAGGCGTGGGGATTTCTACCACCACAGGAGCAGCTTGGGCAGCGCGGGGAGAGCCAGCGTCAAAGGGGTTACGCTCTAAGCGGTCTACCTGCGCCTGTAGTGTGGCAGTTTCTGTTCTAGAGGTGACTACCTCGGCCTGTAACAGGGCCAAAGCAGCCAACACGTCCTCTAAGGTGGCCATCCCACCGTGCGACTGGGAGGACTGCTATTCGTGGGCCGGTTATTTTGTCGCAGTCCAACGTCCTCAGGGTCGCACGATGCTGTAAGGGGTCCACCTCCCGATAGCCCCTTGGTCTGGTATGTATATGACAGACACAAAGGGGTGATCAGGCGAGGGAAGGAAAGGAAGGGGACTGCGGGGAGGGAGATCTGGAAGAAAAAGCACAAGGCAAGATGGTTAGGACAACCCCTAGACGCCCGTACTCAATGTTTCCCCTACTGTCCCCTGCTGTACCTGTAAAGGAAAGAAAGCACTCATGACTGGGAGACCTGGAGAGACGAGGAACAGCAGTTCGTGACCTATAGAAAGGACATGGTTTAGCCACAAGATACCCCTAGTTGCCTTTCCCCTCTTTCTCCTTTATCCCCTGAACAAAACGGACATACCACAATTCCTGAACCTCGGGTAGAACAGGGGGTGGGGAAGGACGTATGTCAGAAGTCCTCTCCGCCCCTGTTGGAACACAAATAAACAATTGAGGTGCAGCGAAGCTTAAGCCCTGATGCCAGCAGCTCCGTCACCGGTATCTGTACAATCTCAGAGCGCTACTCCCATACTCCAGGGATAGCGTGAACTAAGGATCCTCTTTCAGGAGGAAAATAGGAAAGGCTCCAATCCTTGGAGCGGCTGGTATACAATTACCAACAACACAGTGCAATGTCTCACCGCTCGGGCGATCCCGCAATACCTTAGAAAGGCGTCCAACGGAACAGCAGCGGTTCTATTTCACCCTCGGAATTTTGCACGGACACACACACACTAGTGCGCAAAACAGGCAGCTGGAAGTCAAGGCTGGTGCGTAGCACCCCTACCAGAACGCCACTTATCGTCCGCACTCGATCTCGTCCGCACTCGAACCTGGTAATCCAAAATAACCGGCACCCGCTTGATGCCGGAAGTTCCTTTTCATCGTCTTCGCGGCGTGCGCGATGACGTCGGAGCGTCATCTCGCAAGGCGCGCTGGGATATGTAGTTCCTTACGCCCGTCTCCTACGGGCTTGCCGTCCTCGGACTGTCAGTGCTCTACGGTGCGCTATAACAGTATATGTGATACCACTTTACAAGGGACTGACAGGTGAATTAAATATGCCAAACAGGTGTAGACCAATATTACCATGTTTACCAAGGAGAGCACACGCACTTTACACTGAACAGCAGTGCTAAAGCACCCAGAGTCCCACAACCACCAACACCATGTCAGAAAAAAGGCTAGGAGGAAGGCAAAAAGTTCAGGGATAACCCTGCAAAAAGGGCCAAGTCCAACAAAGGGGCTTAGAGCGGCCTTGTAAATATGGGCTTGCATACAGCGCCACCTAAGCATCAAAAAAGAGGTGCTAGGGGCTTGCAAATATCCCCCAGGGTGTCTAGGTGCGTTGTCTAAAAAATAAATGCAGTGTCAGGTTCCTTGGGCAACATCCAGTGACTGGCAGGTAAGTCCTTCAAGCAGGTTTTAGTTCAGCATAGCTCCTGGAGGCAAGATAGCACTTTACCTGACACAGGCTTGCATTACTTATAATTTGAGCGTAAATGTAGCCATTCCATGGCTTCTTATTATGTAGGCAAACCTTATCTCTGGATTGCTTGGAATTGTAAACTGTGTAACTGGCTAATAGTGACTTTCATGACTATAGCCCTCACTCTTACATTGCAGGGAGCATGAGTGACAGAATCCTGCTGAGTACTCAAGAGTAGGATCAAGCAACGCTGTTTCAAAAATTCTCATAGTTGCTGGGATCAATACAAAAAGTTTTGGGAAGCAAATGGTAAGGGGCAGGGTAGAAAGAAAGAGAGATGAGGAGAGAAAGAGAATAACTCCATGTAGAAACAGAAAGAAAGTGCTCTTTTGGCAACCCGATGATTAGAAATAGGGAAAAGATACCAACAGTTCCAGTTAATGTTTTCACTTCAGGGATGGTTCACCTTGAATTTTCCCTGAGCAGCTCCATGTGGAGACAGCCTTTTATTAACCCTTCAGGACTCTTGCTTTTCAGGCAAGTTCATTCCATCCAAGGCATCAACCTCCTGAAGAAGAAACTTTCTCATCTCTTTGCACCCGGGCTTCTCAGGGGATGTGCCCGAATGTCCCTCTAGACATCAATCCAGGATCTGCTGTAACTATTCTATGTATGTTCAATCAAGACAAACTACATTTCCCAGAGTGCCATGGCAGACTCCCAAGACTTTCAATGGTGGCGGTCATCAAAGATCTATTGAGTAAAAGTATCTCATGGTTCAGAGTGTTCATGCTAGCTAATCGTGGTAGATACTTGCTGCAGCTATTTCTTGTTGCCAGGAGAGTGGAATCCATTGCGCTTTCATCAAGAGTTTTCAAGGACCTGATTCTCAGAGAGAGGTATTCTGGGTAAACACTAGAGACCAAGGGTTTAGACTGAGTCACACTTCAGTGGTGCATTCATCCTTTCAAGGATTATGAATTCTATACACTGGAGTCATCCTTCCTACCATTGCAAACTCTATTGCATGTAATCGCTGGAGGAGTTTGTGAATCCTTTATATTGAACAGACCGTGTTTATATCACTTGAGTCACATATGTTATTAAGGTATGAAGGCAAGTGAATTTATATTGCTGGGAGTGAAAGTACAATACTAATGATATTTCATTATGTTACAGCTAATAGACTATAATTATTGTGAATCAATCAGATCAAATATTATATTTCTAAATGAGTGAACATTGTTGTAGATCTAAGAACGTGTATTACAGTTCAGGGTTTTCCGTACATTATTTTAAAATGTTATTAATTTCTTAGCTGGGAAGTCATAGGGTGAGTGGGTTATATGGAGACTGCTGCAAGAAGTATTGATTGTTGCAAACTCTTGATCAATATTGAAGAGATTGCTTGCTGACGTTTTCTGGCTGAGAGGTACAATTCTATGGAGAAAGGAAGACAGCACAAGCAAACTATCAAGGGATGCCTTGTGTAAAGGGCAGATGCATAATTTGCATTTCTCAGACCAAGATTCCTGAAGAATGCTAACTTCACAATTCACAAAGGTTGCCAAAAACTGTACGGTTTGCATAACTTTAACTGTAGGCTAATTTTCGTTCAGAATACGTTTTTATGAAGAGTTTTTCCACAAAATAATGTATATACACTCCTTGAAGGTGGTAAAGTTGAGCAAAGTTTATGAAGTTTCTTGTAGCAAAAGTTTTTATAGAGCAATTTGTCATTAAAAGGTTTTTCTCAAAAGACGTTTGTTTTCGAATTTGTTTCTGGGCAATCTTTTAAAGGTTGTTTTTCCCTTCATCTGTAATATTCCCTTCATCTATAATATCTATATTTCGCCACCTTTGCAATCTTTGAACATTATTGAAAGCACCTTTACGAGGTTAGTGGTGGAAAAGTAGCAGGATCACAAACCACTACTTGCAAGTTGCCCAGCAGGTAATGGTACTTGTAATACAGCTTGAGGCACAAAAGACTGGCGCAAATGCATACTTTCTTCTCAGGAGTGGGTCTGAAAATCAACACAAACATTGGCTTGTAGATGGATAACTCTTTATAATGGTGGGATGCTCCACTAATTGGACCCAAGTGACATCAAAGCTCGAGTTGTCTATTATATCACTTAGAACATGAGTTGGAACACGCATTAATAGTAATCCATCTACAATAATTTTTTATTATGTATAGTGCCTCTATAAACACTTAGGAGACCAAAAGCAGACGTGGGAAATGGCAGCTAGTGGTGCAAGAGTGCCACCGTTATTGCCCATTCCTCTTGGGTGTACACAAATGTGCAAGCGCCAGGAGAGAGTTCACACTAACATTACAACACTTTGCTCAGGTCTCTGGAGATGTGAATGAGGCAGGGGAATTATAATGGAAGTCAGCACCTCCTTTAGTGACATCACAGAAGTGAAACAAGTTGTTTGATATACAGAGGTACAATACCCATCCACACTCCAGAACAGGGTTTTCAAAAACGCTGTTATGCACTGCAATTGTGAACAAAGGGGATGTTCCACCCTTTTGGGTTTCTGAGCGCCATTACAGATAACTAGAGCTTCGCTCTCTTTTCTATTTCATTTTAGTCAGAACACCTTCATCAAACCATCAGCATTATTCACAGTTACCCATCTGTAACTCTACACCTTTATATATGTCTTCAATTAAAAGCCCAAATCATGATGAACATCTGGAACAAAAACAAATATTCACCTCTGTGACGTAAAAACTGTGGGTAACCAACATAGTTGCCCACTGTTGTGACGTTACCAGGGGAAGTGCTTCCTTCCTCTTTGTTCTGCCACCTTGGCCAGATATAAAGAGACCTGAGCGCAGCAATAGTTGGCGATCCCATCTCCACAGACCCCAGGGAGGAGAAAGAACATGGGTGGTGCTGTCTCTGCCGACCCACGCGTGAAGGAGGAAACAAGCCATGCTGGCCAGCTGCTCTCCTCTGAGAATAAGGCAGACTCCTTTGGGCACACAGAGGGTGGGAAGGCACACAGGGCGGTGGGGATGCCAAGTACATCTTTTTAGATTCGGTTTTGTGTGGGGATGGGGATAAGTCAATCAATCAACCAAACAGGACTTGTAAAACACAGCTAATTACCTGTGAGAGTATCCAGGTGCAGAGGACCCTGCTGCTAAGGGAGGGTTATGTTATGTTAATTAAATTTAATATAGTGCACACCTCACCATAGGGCATCTCGGCGCTGCCTGCAGCTGCAAGCAATTAATCCACAATAGAGAATAAGGACGTTTTCAATAGTTTCCTAAATTGGCAGTAGTTAGTGCAGAGACGAATGTGAAGAGGTAGTTTGTTCCAATAAAGAGGAGCCAGATAAGAAAAGGCTCTACCACCGAATATAGACTAACTGAAGCGGGTATCCTCAACAAGGCTTTTTCTTGAGATCTTAAGCTTCTAATGGGTACATAGCGTTTGAGTTTCTGTTGGAGATATCTGGGGCCTTTGCCTCCTAAGGCACTGTAGGTGAGGTAGCAGATTTTGCAGATGGTTCTTTTTCTTACCGGTAGCCAATGTAAAGATTTCAACAAAGGGGCCGAAGGTGTTCCAGACTGAAGTTTGAGAACAAGCCTGGCTGCAGTATTTTGTACCACTTGCAGTTTAGCTATAAGCATCTTGTGTCCTGTGGCCAGTAAAGCATTCCCATAGTCCAGTCAGCTAACTACAAGGGCCTGGACTAACGTTCTTCTGACAGTTATCTGGAGATAGGGAAAGATTCTACTTAATAGAAACATTGTGTGAAAACACAATCCAGTGGTAGCCAAAATCTGCTTTTTCATAGAAAGGGCATGGCCAATTGTTATGCCAAAATTCTTCATAGACTGTCTGGAAGACAGAACTATGCCCAACGTAGAGGGCCACCACTCATCGGACCACAGAGTTGCTGCCTTGCCAAACAACATGATCTCGGTCTTATCGGAATTCAGCTGTACACAGTTAGCTGTCATCCAACTAGAGATGGAAAACATTCCCTTTGCAAAAATATCTTCGGTTTTGGCCAGATCTTTGTCAAAAGTATAAATGAGCTGAGTGTGATCAGCGTAAGATATTATTTCAAAGCCAAAAGGCTCTATAATTTTAGCAAGGGGTACCATATAAATGTTTAGCAGAGTAGGGCTCAAACATGAGCCCTGTGGTACATCATTTTCCAGCTGCATCTTACGGAAGGTGTAGGTACCAAGAGCGATTGTTTGGCATCTGTCTTCTAGGAAGTTTTGAAACCATTTGAGGGCTGTCTCTTGGATACCTATCTCACGCAGTCCTTGCAACAGCTTTGTGTGAGAGACGGTATCAAAATCTGCGGAAAGGTCCACCAGCACTAACATGGGTGAAGCTCCCGCATCAAGGGCGAGTCTCAAAGAATCGGTGACGGCCAGGAGGGCTAGTTCTGCTCTATGGTATGCTGGTCCCTGGTTGTGTAGGCTATTATTGGTGTAGATCAGCAACTTGAATTGACATCTCTTCTGAATGGGAAGCCAGTGGAGCTTCTTGAGGTGGGGGTGATGCGGGTCCACTTTGGGAGGTCGAGGATGAATTTAGCCGCTAAATTCTGTATGGTCTTCAGTCTCTTCAGGAGGTGCGAGGTGATTCCTGCATAAAGTGTGTTGCCGGCTGGTAACTAGGGCTTGAGGGATGGTTTGTCTGGTGTGGACAGGGAGCCATTTGAAGTGCTTACTGTTCTGGTTCTGAGTAACATCATAGGCAGTGTTCGCCTTGTCTATCTAATGTAATTCAGAATTCAAAGTTAGCCACCTATTATTCTGCATTTTATGTACGGCTCTCAATAAGACCCAGTAAACATGAAAAACAGATTTTAAGCCTGGTTATTTAGTGTTATGATGTAACAACAGTGGAAAACAAAGTTATGTTCCTCTGTTGCGATATGATAAAGGAAATCCAGACTGTTCTTTCAATGGTCTGAGACAGTTTATCAATGTGGCACCAGGTCTCTGATCCAGTAGAGAGCACAGCTTTGGGCGTGGAGGGAAGGGACAGAGGATGATAAGATGGGTACCAGGGGAGCAGTATAATTGTAATTAGAACATTGGAATGTTGGGAGCTCCATTGTAGACAATGGAGTGCTCCATGCTTTTACGGGCCGGTAAAGGCCCGCAAACCAACATTCCAATGTTTTTTTCAAAGGCCTCTCAGAGCCCGAGGGGAATTTAAACCCATCGAACTCTGAGAGGCCTTTGTTTTATTTGTTGGAAC
Source organism: Triturus cristatus (assembly GCF_964204655.1). Taxonomy (NCBI): domain Eukaryota; kingdom Metazoa; phylum Chordata; class Amphibia; order Caudata; family Salamandridae; genus Triturus; species Triturus cristatus. Next base: position 135,608,046 of record NC_140591.1, on the reverse strand, counting down.
ATGCTGCACTCTAGTGGCAGAATGTTCTAATAGCCTTATAGCCCTTCGTAGCTGGGTTATACCGGCTATTAAAGTGCCGCTCCCTTGTTAAAGTCCCTCGCCTTCAGCTCGGACCTTTAACACTGGAGCGGGCCTTTGATAGCCGGTATAGCCCGCTACGGCGGGCTATAAGGCTATAATACAAGCTGCGGGTGGATTAAAGAGAAAATGGTGTGGATGGGTGGCAGAACACCACTATTTGTAAATGTGAGTCGGGAGGGGGTGGGAAACACAGAGGGTGATAGGGATGGGTTGCATGACACTAGCTATATTTTCATTTTAATACCTCAGGGGGAGAGGGTAACGTTGATGGTGGTGTGGAAGAGTGCAAGGATGCCAGGTATTCTTTTATTGATGGACTGATTTACACATAGTGGGGAGCAGGACACCAGGGAAAATATTACAAAAGTGCCCTCGGGGTGCAACTGACGTGTGCACCTGCTTGGTGCACCTCAGGACACTTTGGTATTACAGAAGGGTGTCAGATGCCTGTGCGGCCCATTTGGAATACTGATAGCACTTGCGCAAATGTAGTGCCATTGCTATTTCTAGAGGTTATTCCCTCATTTGGCTGTGGGCTTGGCCCCATGCAAATAAGGAAATCAATTTGCCTCTTCTACCGAGCCACATTACAGACGTGTGCGTAGAGGCGAACATGCACTTAGGAGGTAAACTGAAAGTGTGCCACAAAAAGCTGGCATGCTGTCAGTGCACCCCATGAGTGAAGCTCTCTCAAGGGGTGAAAGTGGACTCTATGGGACTCCCAGACATCACCTAGCTGGCGTGTGCATTTTTTAACTGCACCTTCCTGCAAGGGGATCTCTAATCCCTCTTGAAAATGAGAATGGGCTGCCGCCTGCTTTGTGACGAACAGAGCAGCTTTTAAACAGCTGATAAGTATTTCAGTTGAATGCACTACCCCCAGTGCAGCGCTAGTTCGTGGCGGACCTCAGGGCAGCGCATTGTCATAAGAAGGTGCACTTTCTCTGTTTGCACCTGGCACACATGTTTAAAGGTGCCCCATCGCACAAACAGAGAAAGTGCGTCTTTTAGTAATATGGGCCCAGGTTTTACTTGGAACTACGTGCTTTGGCAGGTTAGGCCATCGTGCATATGGTTCTCCCATGACTACTTTACTCCAGAATAGCTGTTGAAAGCAGGGGCAAATGATATAAGTGGACCATACAAAATAGAAAATTGTAGATCAGTGACAGTGAATAATGGGGATGGTTTTCACATTAGTGCTCTTCCGAGTGACAAATAGACAACTCAAGGTTCCCTTTCATTGATTATTTCATGTCACTCAGAAGTACCCATCTATAATTCTATGTATTTTTTACAGATGTGAAATGACAGCAGGGAATAGCTGGATCTGAAGTCCGGGTATCCATACTAATGGCTTCAAAAGCCATTGCCAATGTTTTCACGAACATTCATGAGAGTGTTGAACTCATAGTTGTGTGTTTGTGTAGGAAACATGAATAGAGAAGGCCTGAACAGTGTCAGTAATTGCTGTTTCTGCAGAATTGCTGCACTCACAATCAAAATGCGACATATCCACAGATTCTTGTTTGCAGAAATGCTGGACCTCTGGAAACTGCAAAAAGAACAATTGATGGACAGAATGCAGAACAATGTCATACATTCACCCCAGTACAGAGATCTGGGCCTAAATCCATCGTTTTTTTGCTCACCATGCCATTCCAGTTTGGACCCAACCATATGCACATCAGTCTTGACCCTGTGCCCAATGGGAACAGTCCAGCCCGAACTGCCAGGCCAGGTCCTCCCTGGACTGGAAACAAGCATCCTAGGACCGGTTTCGGGGTTTCACCCGCTTCAGCCAGGATAGCTTGATTCCAGTGGCATAGAGAGCATGGGACTCACGTCTGAGCATACCCGTCCCACTCGGGGTGAAAAAATGCAAAAACAGCACCATGCTTTTTTTAATTAAAGACATCTTCATCACATCAGATAGGGTACACTGTAAGAATTTCTACACCTGCTTGGCCATATATATATAGGAAAATGTGTTGAAGCTACTCCATCCTGGTTTAGCATCTGCACGTGTCCATACACATAATGTATTTTGAGTGTAGCTATGCTTATAGTATAGTCTATCTGAGGTCATGGAGTAGTCCCAAGAGTCAGCCATGACAAGTCGCGTAGTAAGAATGCCATTGCCCTAATGCAATCCATCAAAAAGGGCCCTCTGCTGGCTTGTTGAGCCGTAAAAGACAGTCCTAGTGGGTGAAATGGGCCCTTCACCTCCATGGAACCTGGAGTCAATGCACCTGCTTCACTAATGGTAGCCAAATTGCTTGCCATCACTGAATAAACATAAGGTCCAAGGAAATGTATAAATGCTAAGGCAAGTTTTCACAGCGGGTGCAATGACAGACCAGCCTAGTTCACTTTAAGCCTGCCTCCATCTTCATCCTGGTCTATCAAAAAAAGCATCCAGGGGCAGAACCGTCTCACAAAGATTTAGATGAAACCATTATTGAGTTTCAGTATAGGTAGTAATATACACTTTAATGATGAACTGTTCTATTTATTGTTGCCTAGTTTCCTCTATTTTTCTTTTGTAATAAGTCAATGTATAATAAAAGTACTGGGTGCAACCCTTAAGCACATCCCTCACAGTGAGCACTTGAGCTTTGCCAAGACAACCAAAAGGGGACAGAAGGATAGTTCTAGGAGGTTTTCAGTCTGCACATGTGCAGATTGTCTGGCCAGGGGTTAGAGGAAGGGACAGGGTTAGTGCTCCTTTTGTAATGTAATTTAATGAATGCAAGAAAATAATTATCATTGGTGAGGTTTAGGGCTAGCAATAGGGCTTGGTGTCACATAAAGGCTTACAACGGGTTGTAGCAATACTTAAAATGCACATTATTTGATGGGGTTAAGATGTGGTGTGTCTGGTCACCGGTGCATGACGCTAGATGAGAAATTGTTATTGAATGAAAACTCACAAACTCACGTCCTTGAAGGTGTGAACACACATTCCAGGGCAGCCACACACTAACCATGACAGCAGCTTTACTCTCTCACAGTATTTACACTATAATGGTGCAATATCATTTGTGAGCAAAGAAATCCCCACATGAGTTCATATTTTCTCAATAGAAACGCGAATTTGCACTTGTAAATCAAGCATGTTGAACTCACGGTCAAAAGGCCGAGTGACTCGGACTCTCACGGTCTTGATGGCCTTTGCAACAAATTACTTGCGTCTTCAAAAGACAAAGTACACATAAAGGTTAGTTAGATGCGTCCGCCATTTGTGTCTTGACGTCCAATAAAATGGCGTCCTGGAAAGTCGAAACCTTTCCTTCAGTTTGTATTCTTGGCCGCTTCTGGAGCTAGCTGCTCGCCTTCTGGTTGCCATGGCAATTACGTCATGATGTAAGACTGGGAGTAAGTCTGGGGAAGGAGAGAGACAGAGAGAGAGAGAGTTTATTAAAATGCTCTGATGAAAAAACAGAGGGGGTGGAGTGGGAAAGAAAACCGAGAAGGTCAGACGGGGGAGATGCAAACAACTGAACTGAAAGATGAGCCAGGAAGAAAGAGAGCTGGAGAAGAGAGGGAATGAGATTAAAGAGAGCACACCGAAAATACGAACACTTATTCTCCCTTTATTCTTTCTTGTACATTTATTATTGCCTTTAGTCACTAATCTTGTGACAAGAGAACTCTCCCACCTGCGCGCCGGAGCAAAGGATGCTGGGAGTAGACACAAGTTGTGAGGCGTTTGCTCCATGGCTGACCTGCTGAGCTGTGCTGTTGTCTAATAATGGAAGGAACATATGACAACACAAAAAATATAGACACGAGTTTTCAAATTTCATGTTCATTAATTAGTGTTTAATGATAATAACCAACAATCGTTGGCAAAGCTAATTGGTATCGCCTATGCAATAGTTGTTGGCTTGGCCAATGCGTTTTAGCCATGTTGTGCACCAGCATAGCTGTTCCTCAGCATGGCAAAGAGATAGCGGCGTAGAGGAGAGTGGCGTGGAGTGTCGTAGAATGGGATGGCGATGAGTGAAGTAGAGTGCCTTAGAGTACAATGGCATAATGGAGCCACATAGTGTATCATGCAGTGGAGGGGCGCACAGTGGACGTACTGGTGTAGAGTGCAGGCATGTAGAGTGCAGCAGCAGAGGATTCATCAGTGTACAACAATAGCGTCATAAAATGCAGTGACATAGATTAGAGTGTTGCATAGAAGAGGGCAGAGGCTTATAGTGCAGTGGTGCATAGTGCAGTGGTGCAGAGTAGAGTAGAGTGGCGTAGTGTGCAGTGGTGCAGAGTGCAGTGGTGCAGAGTAGAATAGAGTGGCATAGTGTGCACTAGTTTAGAGTGCAGTTGCGCAGAGTAGAGTGGCATAAAACGCAGAGGCGTAGAGTGGTGCAGAGTAGAATGGCGTAGGGTGGTGCAGATTACACTGTAGTTCCTTAGAGTGCAGTAGCACACAGTGTAGAGACGTAGAGTGGACTGCAGCAGAGTGAAGTTGCGTAAAGTGTAGTGATGCAGAGTAGAGTGACATAGAGTGCAGTAGTGTAGAGTGCATTGGCAAAGAATGTAGGTCTGCAGAGTAGAGTGGCGTAGAGTTAAGTGGCGTAGAGTGCAGTGTTGTAGAGTGCAGTGGCGTAGAGTGGTGCAGAGTAGAATAGCGCAGGGTAAAGTGAATTGGCGTAGAATACAGTGGTGCAGAGTAGAGTGCAATGGTATAGAGTGGGTTACAATGAAGTAGAGTGGAGTGGTGTAGAGTAGAGTAGTGTGGACTGGTGTAGAGTGCATTGGCATAGAGTGTGGCAGAGTATAGTGGCGTACAGTGCAGCAGCATAGAATTCAGCGGCGTGCAAAGCAACATTATAGAATGCGGTGGCGTAGATTAGAGTGGTGCATAGCAGAGTGCAGTGGTGTAGAGTGTAGTGATGTAGAGTATAGTGCATAGTAGTGTGGCATAGACAGCAGTGGCATAGAATAAAGTGGCATAGAGTGCAAAGGTTCAGAGTAGAGTGGCATAGAGTAGTGTGGCATAGAGTAATGTGGCATAGAATACAGTGGCCTAGAGTAGTGAAGAGTTGAGTGGTGCAGAGTCCATTGGCATTGAGTGGTGCAGAGTAGAGTATAGTGGCATAGAGTGGAGCCGCGTAGAATGGAGTGCTGAAGAGTGCAGTACCATAGAGTGCAGTAGTGAAGAATAGAGTGGCGGAGAATTCAGTGGTGGTGAGTGCAGTGTTACAGAGTAGAGTGTCATAGAGGTTGGTGGTGTAAAGTGGCATAAAATGCAGTGGCGTAGAGTAGAGGGACGTAGAGAGCAGTGACATAGACTACAGTGGTGCAGAGTAGAGTGCAGTGAAGTAGTGCGCATTGGCGTAGAGTAAAGTGGCATAGAGTACAGTGCCATAGACTGCATTGGCATATAGTGTGCAGAGTGGCGTAGAGTGTAGCAGAGTAGAGTAGATTGTTTCAGAGGAGAGTGAAGTGGCATGTAATGGAGTGGTGCAGCATAGAGTGAGGTGACACAGAGTGGAGTGGTGTAGGGTAAAGTGTAGTGGTGTAGAGTAGAGTGGTGTAGAGTAATGGCATGAAGTGGTGTAGTGTGCAGTGGCATAGAGTGCAGTCGTGTAGAGTGGCGGAGAGTTGAGTGGTATAGAGTAGACTAGAGGGCAATGATATAGAGTGGGTTACAGTGGAGTGGAGTGGTGTAAAGTAGAGTGAACTGGTGTAGAGTGTAGTGGCATATAGTGTTGCAGAGTATAGTGGCATAGAGTGCAGTGGAGTATAATGCAACATCATAGAATGCAGTGGCGTGGATTAGAGTGCTGCAAAGTAGAGTGCAGTGGCATAGAGTGTAGTGGTGCAGAGTGGAGTGGTGCAGATAGAGTGGCATAGAGCACAGTGGCATAGAGTGGTGCAGAGTAGAGTGGCATAGAGTGCAGTGGTATAGAGTGGTGCCAAGTATAGTATAGTGATGTAGAGTGGAGTCATGTAGAGTGGAGTGCTGGGGAGTGCAGTGGCTTAATGTGCCATGGTGCAGAGTAGAGTGGTGTAGAGTTCAGAGGTGGAGAGTGCAGTGTTGCAGAGTACAGGTGTCATAGAGTATAATGATGCAGAGTACAGTGCAGTGACACCAAGCGCATTGGAGTAGAGTCCATTGGCGTAGAGTAGAGTGGCATAGAACTTAGTGGCATAGAGTGGAGTGGTGCAGAGTGGCCTAGAGCACAGCAGCGTAGAGTAGATAGTTTTTTTTAAGTAGAGTTAAGTGATATAGATTGGAGTGGTGCTGGGAAGAGTGAGGTGGTGTAGAGAGGAGTGGTGTAGGGTAGAGTGCAGAGGCGTAGAGTAGAGTGGTGTAGAGTAATGGCATTAAGTGGTGTAGAGTGCAGTGGCATAGAGTGCAATTGTGCAAAATATATTATAGTTGCATAAAGTGGATTGGCATAGAGTGAAGTGGTACACAGTATACTGCATTGGCATAGAGTTTATTGGCATTGAGTGCAAAGGTGTAGAGTGAAGTTTTGCAGAGTGGCGTAGAGCGGAGTTGTGCAGAGTAGAATGGAGTGGCCTAGACTGCAGTAGTGTAGAGTGCAGTGGCAAAGAGAGCAATGGTGTAGTGTTGAGTGGTGTAGAATGCATTGGCATTGAGTAGAGTGGTGCAGAGTAGAATAGAGAGGCGTAGAGCCAAGTGGTGTAGAGGGGAGTGCCGTAGAATGGAGTAGTGCAAAGTGGACTAGAGCACAGTGGTGCAGAGTGCAGTAGCATGGTGTAAAGTGGAGCAGTGTGGAGTAGAAGGCAGTGGTGTGGAATGGTGCACAGCAGAGAGGAGTGGTGTAGAGGTAACAAATGCATGGTGCAGAAGCACACTTCCGTTACAGACAACACAACTTTAATTGATATCACCATTACATTTACACAGACATACAGTTTCACTGATAAAAGTATACAGCGCACAATCAATGTGTGGAAATGTCATTACCTAGTGTATTCATTTGTTTTGATCGTTTTCAAATATTTGTTTTTACCACACTTCGGTATTACCAGAAAATGTGCTTCATTTGGTTTGGGCTTTTTTAATTCAGAAATATCTGCACAGCTCATTTACAGACTTTCACATGTTTGTTGTGTGCTAAAAAAAAATAACATTGTGCAGCGTTTCTTCAAGCACTCCCTGGAGGCAGCGTGATTGTCACATACATTCTCTCACTTTGAAGTCAGATATAGAAAAGTAAACAAAACACCAAGCTCCCTGGAAAAGAGAACCTGACATCTGACCTCTTTCTTTGAATGCACAGAAAACGTGAGAAGATAAGAACAAAATTTAAAGGTCTTTTTACATAAATCGTGGATTGGTGGAAGTATACAGTAAATAGGCAAGGGAAGGGATGAACTCTACCTGGAAAGCCTAAAACAAATCTAAAACAAATAGAATCAGCAAACAGAAATCAAGCAAATGTGAGTTACAAACCACAAAGTCAATGGGTGGAATGCATTCCCATGGAAGCTTTCCGAATGTCCCCAAGATGTCATCATTTAACTAGACAGATACATTGTCTGGAAGGCGTCAACCTAAAAATTATGCCACATAAAATTCAGCCCAACCCTAACTTTACAGAAAATCTCATAACATTAATGGGGTTACAGATTAAAAGAAATACTTCTGTAGCTCCTGACCTAAGATGACACGACATACATGACATTGCAAATGAGGGGATCAAGCCACTCCAGGGGGGTCAAGCCACTCCGGGGGGCCCCCACGGACCCCTGCCTCCACCACATTTTCAACAGAGCCGCCCACACCATCGCACCCATGCTCTGCCAAACCATCAACCGCTCCCTGGCCACCGCCTCATTCCCTGACGACTGGAAACACGCTGAGATCAACCCCCTCCTGAAGAAACCCTCGGCGGACCCCACCGACCTAAAAAGCTACAGACCCATCTCCCTGCTCCCGTTCCCAGAGAAAGTTATCGAGAAAGCCATCAACAGCCAACTCGCCACAGTCATCGAAGAGCACAATATCCTCGACTCCCAATCTGGCTTCAGAAAAAACCACAGTACGGAAACCGCCCTCCTCACCGCAACAGATGACATCCGTACCTTACTGGACAAAGGAGAAACAGCAGCCCTCATCCTCCTCGACCTCTCAGCGGCGTTCGACACAGTCTCTCACCGCACCCTAATACACAGACTCCACGACGCAGGGATTTAAGACGAGGCACTCGACTGGATCTGCTCCTTTCTCTCCGGCTGAACGCAGTGGGTCAGACTCCTCCCTTTCCTCACAGACCCTACACCTACCACCTGCGGAGTCCCCCAGGGGTCCTCCCTCAGCCCTATGCTCTTCAACGTCTACATGGCTCGCCCCCATCGACAGAACCTCGGGACTCAACAATGTGACATACGCAGATGACACCCAACTCCTCCTCTCTCTATCCAACGAACCCAACACTGCCAGACACAACTTTCGAGAAGGCATGGAAGCCATCGCCAAATGGATGAAAAACAGCTGCCTACAACTAAACACCAACAAAACGGAAGTACTCATCATGGGCCCAAACCCCGATGCCTGGAACGACACCTGGTGGCCCCCCGCCCTCGGAAGTCCGCCCACTGCCACGGACCACGCACGCAACCTGAGAATCATCCTGGACTCAGAACTCAAAATGGACCGCCAGATCAACTCCGTCTCGTCCTCCTGCTTCCACACCCTCCGCCTCCTACATGAGACCTTCAAATGGATCCCCCTCGAACACAGAAAGACCGTCACTCACGCCCTGGTCACCAGCAGGCTCGACTACGGCAACACACTCTATGCCGGAATAAACAAAAACCTCACCCGCAAGCTACAGAACTTCCAAAACGCCACCGCAAGACTGGTCCTCAACCTGCCAAGACACTGACACATCTCCCAGCACCTGCGCACACTCCACTGGCTCCCCATTGAAGCTAGAGTCACCTCCAAGATGCTAACCCACGCTCACAAGGCCCTCCACGACACCGGATCAGCATACCTGAACAGCCGACTCAAATTCCACACACCCCAAAGGACCCTACGATCAACCCAGCTCTCCTACGCTGTGGACCCCGCACCAGAAAGACCAGATCGGGAGGCCGCTCCTCCTCCTTCTGCGTGGCCATAGCCTGGAACAACCTTCCGCTCCACCTCAGACAGATAACATCGCTCCCCATCTTCACAAGAACCCTCAAAACCTGGCTCTTCGACAGACCCCCTCCTTGATGGACTGGAACCTGCGAATCCCCTCCCCCACCCCCCAGCGCCTTGAGACCCTTATGGGTGAGTAGTCATGCTTAACAAACACCTGATTGATTTATATGGGGGGTGCTTCGACAATTCTCTGAGGCCTTTTCCTCTATGTTTTCTGCAGAATGCAACACACATAGAAGGAGAAAAAACAAAGAAATAAACATATTTCTCCTTGTTACGCCTCTCCTCTGGAGGCGTAGCTTTTTGGCACAATAGCAGGTTTCCCAGGTTTGGTGAATCTGCAAATGTGTAAAAAACCAAGGGAGCTGTGTGGGAACACTCATATGAAAGCCCATGGAACGCCTCCATTACACAGAGTAATGCAACACAGCAATTTGGGCTGCGTTGCATTAATCCATATTTTGAAAACTATTCAAAGCCACACAAAGTGGCTTTGCGTGGTTTAAAAAATATGACTTCGAGGTTTGCGTCACGCATGTACCACATTCTGTTGTGCAAGGATGACGCAAAGCTTGAATAAATATGCCCATTAGTACTTTCAACTTTGCTTTAACTTTCACTTACATTTGTAGTACATTTTTCCAGCTGTCACTGGTTTCCCAGACGTACTCCTAGAAATATTGTGTGAATTTTGTTTTCTCATAAGCATACATACACAAGTATATTTGACCATCTGAATATATCTGCAAATGTACTTGCTAACTTATCTTCTTAGATTTTCTGTTCAAAAAATATATCATCCCCATGGGGAATCCCCAGGCTAACCCAAGCCTCACTAACACAGATAACCTCAGCAGCACCTGCCAGGCATGTGTTTGACACTCAGCACAGTCCTCAGGTCATTACTGGTAATCCTGTTTGTGTTCATCAAGATGGCATTTACCTGTTAACAGGTAAAACCCACAGCTTCTCAAACAGCAGTACAGTGAGTATGACAAATCTGTGATTTGTTTAGTGTTGCAAACAAACAAGTGTTTCCACTTGTTTAACTAGTGTGTAACCTCCATTAATACCAGACTAAAAGGCAGCTTTTAGCCGAACGGGTAGGTGCTGCAAAGGAAAAATGTGGCTGGTAATGCGAATGTAAGTTTTTTAACCTAGACTGGAAATGTACACCTGTTGCTTTACTCCCTCACACTGGTGCACACGTGCCACATTACACCTAGAAATTAGGATTCCATGCCTGATCCTTGAAAACATTTGTGAATTCACAATGACAATCTTTACCACATACACCTTTACACTTAACATAGCGCACAACTGCTCATCTTTGCTTTACACTCACACCCATGCTGGAGGGCCCCCTTAGAAGAGTAAGTTTCCAATCATTTCCAGAGTGAGAAGAGGTTTGTAAATATGCACAAATAAGTATGTTTATGGGTGTGCACAACCTTTCAGAGCATCCTTGCTCTGGAAAACCCACTCCCTGCTCCTGGGATTAAAGTTACTCCCACGATAATCTTCATGTGTGTAGATCCTGTTACCTTCACTAGAGTGCTCATTGTGCCTTTGATAGCAAACTATTTGCCCACGAGGACTCAGTTCTGGCCTTTCCAGTGAGATAGCTATACTATTCATTACATTATTTCTTTCCATGCACATACTTGTCTTGGCCACTGATATCATGTGGTGCTTTAAATGGACATGTAGTGTCAGGTACTGAGGGGCATATTTACAACGCCCCTGCTGCACAGTAACACCACTGGAGCATCACTATTATGACGCTCCGGCTGCACAGTGTACCTGCCCATATTTAAAAGGCCACGCTGTGTGGCTTTTAATGGCCTTGTAAATATGACCCCCTTTCAAGCATTACTCTGCGTGAAAGGGGTGTCCCATTGAATCTGACGCATTTCCAGATTTGCAAATTTTCGTGAACCTCGCAATGCGTTCTGCAGAACACATAGAAGGAAAATGCCATCAACAATTGTTTATGTGCAGGAAGGGGCAAGGGTACCAGTGTTGGCGCTAGACAGCCAATTGTGTGCCAGCGCACAGGAAAGCACAAGGATGCGTAGTATTGCTGTAAATGCGACACATGTCTACACTTTCCTAATGTAGCAGTGCGGCGCAGCTATATGGCCTGTAGCACCGTGGTGTGTCATTTTCTAATAAATATGACCCTGAGTATAATTCTTTTATTTGAGATGTAGAGTACCAGCATTGCTTAGCAGGAGTGAAATACTTTTAATGACAGAGTACTGGTACTTTTAACCCCTTCGACGCTCATGACGGAACGGTTCCGTCATGAGCGTCGGTTGAGCTGTGCTCATGACGGAACCGTTCCGTCATGACCACGCCCGCGCAAGCAACGGTCAGCACCGCGGGGGAATCCGCCCCGCATGGAAGGGGTTAAGTGGCAAACAAGTACCCAGGGATAAAAAGAGGGTGGGAGCACGCTGCCTCACATCCCAGCACTGAGTTTGCCATAATGCATCATAGTAAATGCAGTGCATGATAACACTTACTTCAGTGACAGTCTTTAGCTGTTTACCCTTGTTGGTTCAGCCAGTGCTGTGTATCTCTAGACACGTGTTTCAGGATAGTTGTTGTTCTTCAGTAGAGAGCAACACATTCTTTTGGGTGTTCTGGAAATGCTGCCCAAAGTCTTCTCAGGTCTCTGAACCATTCACTGGGCGGTGGTGCATCATCCTTATCTCATCAGCTCATTAGCTCAAGGGAGCCTTTTCAAACAAAAAGATGGTGGAAGCTCACAGTACTCAGGGATAGGGAATAGTGGCACTTCACTATTTACATTTCACATAATGGATGCAACATAACTTAAATAGCGCGGCAAAGTGAGTTCTGAGCTCAAGCAAACCACTAAATGAATAAATAATGGCCATTCTTCGCTGTGGGTGCACACCTTCTCTGTGATCCTGGCATATGTGACAAGCTGGTTACTTCTTTTGGTTTGTATGTATATTCATTCTGACCTCGAGGATACTTAAGGATACACACATGCACAAGTTGGTGTGTGTAGTTCCTCTGTAGTGTTGCTGGCATTTTCATCCAGCTTGACTTCTTTCCTGTCTGTATAATTCCATAGCGTGTACCATTTAAGTGCTCTTTTCATCACCTATTTGTGTTCTCACCCCCTTACATGCTGCCTCTAGCTTTCACGTGTCCCACATTTGAGGAACTTTTTCTCTTCGAATCCTGCTTGAGGAAGACTTCATTTTCATATTAGGGCTTATGTTTTCTAACTCTAGGTGGTGATACCTATGTGTCAATTATGGCCAAGGCCAACAGCTGCCTTCTGGCATAACCACATATGGCCACCAGAGGGTGCCAGATTTCTACTTTTTGTTTGAAAAAGGCCTTACTGTCAGTGAAAGGGCACGCCTTTGAGTCTACAAAAATCCTTGCACCAAAGTTGCCCTACGCTCCCCCTCTCTGGGCATGTCGATGGTGCTCTCATTTCATTTAAGAGGTCCTAGCACCACCATGAATTGAGGAGAGGAAGAGTTTTGTTACCCCTTGGGAGTTGTGGCTAAAGTTTATGTGGAAGCTATTCATGGACACAAATCGGCACCAGGACTCAATCAGGTGATGTTTTTACATTTCCTAGGGGCAGAAACACTGAAATATTTAGCATCTGCCAGCTGAACCTGATGCTGAAAGGCAGCCTGTGCCAAAAGTAAATGAGGAAGCAAATTTAGACCCAAAATTGTGTTTCTGCCAAAGTGAAATGTATTTGTGTAAAATCATGAATTATACACAGAACAGCAGCAACTAAGTGGGTCAGTTAATGGGGGGGGGGGGGGGGGGTGGCAGCCTCAGAGCATTTGCTTCATCATGTCATTTTGGGGCATTCCAAGATGAAGTCATGCATATTCGAAAAATAAACAGAAATCAGACTTACTTAAAATCAGACTGTGGTCAAGTCAAATACAAAAGCAACATTCCGAAGCCTGTGCAAAAGTAGTTTATGACGTAAAAACAACATGGATCAAACACACTATTTTGCAGAACGTGAAACAGGTGAAATCTGCCTCTTTTCAAGTCTCGCCTGAGCCAGCGCGCATGCGCTGCACAGAGAGGCTTTAGTAAGGACATCCAAGTGTGACCACATGCTCGTGGGTGTGTTTTTTTTTGTTGCTGACAGCCTATTGGCCTTTGAGTGTGTCTTTCTAAGAAAGACAGCACGCAATTGGGCAAAGTCGGGTTTTTGTCCCACCTTTTCTTAGAATGTTGGCGCCTACAGTGTGCCATCTGCTTTGGGCCACATTTCACAGCTTGGTTTTCGTCGCTTTCACTTTCGCGGCCGCATTCTTACAGCGCACACACTACTCGCGGGACGCTGCAGCTGCATTCCTCGCATCCCACGGCGTTTTGCCTGCGGGAGCGAGCAGCTGCAGTGCCTCCTTGTTTATAAAGCCATGTCATATACCCACAAAAGGGAACCCGCCACTGTCCTTGCACAATTCCCCCTGCCTGTCCGTCAGCGCCATGCTAGGCGTCCTTGGCTACACCTGCCTTTTATTTGAAATGTGTATTGATCATCCGTGAGTACCTACCATCACACATACTCAACGCCAAGCTCAGCAAGCACCTGGGCAAGCTCTGGCGGTGAATACTGCACCATAATGTGTACTGTATGTACCTTGTATGCACCACCCCGTGAGCACCTAGAACTCACGTCATGTGCGCAGCGCCCAGCTCAACTTAAGTACTATGACAAGCCCTGGAGGCGACTACTGACCCCCAGTGTTTACTGTATGTAGTACCCTGTGCACACCCAGCACCACGTGTGCACCTGGTATGAACCACCATGTGCACGCCTAGCACTCACTTCACGTGTACAGCGCCAAGTTCATCGAACTCATGGTAACCTCTGGCAGGGAGTACTGTGCTGTACTGTACCCCAGTATTTACTGCATACACCCTGTATGCACTACCCCATTAGCACCTAGCCTTGTGAGTATTGAGCTGGACCCGATGTTTCCTGTGTGTACCTTCAATGTGCCACCCTGTGCATGCCGATATTCCTGGCCTGCACATATGTAACCTGTACTCCTGCCACGCCTGCGCAGTGCTAAGCTAAACAAAGTCCTAGGCTGGTGGGTACCAAAGTACATCCGGAGGTGCCCTGTGCCACAACATATACCCTGCACTTGTAAGGGCACTGATTGCCCCACCTGCACCCCTTTCAGCACCGAAGACCACACGTTTGTGACACAGGTATATTAGTGTGCACGGAATCGTGCAGTACCACGGTGTACACCGAATACATCGAGTATGCCTCCCTCCCTTGAGGACCCGTGACCATCCTTCGCCCCAAACCTTAGATGCATAGGACTCAAACTCTGGCAGTTAGTACTCTGTGCACGGCTGAGTACCGTCAACATCTTGCGCGCATCCTAGCTCACTTCGCATCATGTGTGCACAACGCAGCGCAGCAAGTCTCTTGTGGTGAGTACATGTGCACTGCTGGGTTCCTTCCGGTGATTAATTTGAGCCGGTGGTTTCCGGTGCTCGGCTCCGGCACTTAATTGTCAGCACCGGCACTTGTGGCACAACACAGTCAGTCTAAGTTAGTTAATTATTAATTCAATATACATTAGAAATGACTATTACCTGCCATCCAAGCCATTTTTATAGCTTTGGGGGGCTGAAATAGTCCGCCTTGTCACACTTGTGTGATGGTTAGTAGTTATGTTGTTACTATCATTTGTAGAATAGAGAGCCCTGGCACTTATTCTTTTTACAAAATAAGCAGTGGTTCCGTCCATAGTGGACCACGAGAGATACAGTATACATCTTATGCGCATTTTATCTCACCTCGCACAGCGTGTGCACAACGCCCTGCCCAGTGAGCCCATGGTAAACTGTGGTGGTGAGTACATACGCCGTGCAGCGCCCAGTACTGTGCTACAAAGTATACGGTACCCGAGGGATACTGTTGGAATCCTGAGCTATTCTAGCTCACCCCACATCGGGTGTGCACAAGGCGCGGCCCAGCGAGCCGCTGGGAAACCCTGCAGTGAGTACTGTGTGCACTAAAATGGTCTGACGCCATCACACATAGGCGAACACAGCAGTACATTGTCTGTTACTTGTTACAGCCTTTGCTGCAGTTTATACATGGCGTGTCATCCACGTGTCCTCCACACGTGCACAGCTTCGGTGACGCTCCATTGCTCTATAGCGGTGAGTACCCCTTGTGTACCCAATACTCTGCATGCCACAATGTACGTATAGCCAACAACGCCACGTGTGTGCGTAATTCAGAACATGCATTGTACACACAGGTTCTGTGCGTGTCAGGTGTCTTTACCGGCCTGCGCCAGCTGTGCGTGCCAGACTTGAACCCCAAAATCAGCCGCATTCAGGTGCTCTGCTGCACATTGCTCAGTGTAACACAGCAACAGTGAAACTGATCGTGGTCAAGTCAGTCTGCAGTCACACCCACACCGCACTTACTTACCCTCCAGTACTCACTGCAGTCCTCACTGCATCGCCCTCTCACTCCAGCACTCACCCGAGACTCTGCCTGCTTCTCACACTCAAACTCATTACACACGCCTTCATCCGTATGAAACCTTTTAAACTCTTCAATTAAAATAACTACACATCCCCAACCCTCTCCGATCCTCGGTGCATCAATACTGCCCTAGGTAAACCCTTCTCCGCCCTCACTACCCGTAACCATATATCTCTCACTTGGGCATTTATTGGGAACATTGCGGGTGACAGGATGGAGCTTCCTGCTCCATTATACCCATTAGTCCTCTACCGCCCCCTCTACCTGGTGAAACAGCTGCCTCCACTCCTGCCCAGGTGTACATGATTTATGATGCCACTTGGGGCCTCTGACCGGGTTGGACGGATGGGTAAGGGGGGTGAAACTTGATTTCTCTGCTGCATTCCCCACTCACATTATACATTTACTTGCAGTGCACAGTGGGATTTGTGGCACGCCAGTGGGAAAGTGCTATTGCTACTGAAAGCGCCACGAGGCTATTTGAGTCATTGTGGGCACTATAGGAGTGGTTCCGCTGTCTGGCAATAGCCTTGCGACGCGTTTTAGGGTCACTTAATCACTCGCGCATATACTTGTTCTACAATGAACTCATTGTCTCATGCACTCACTTTAAGCCTGTAGTGGAGACGGAGCTCCGGGGACACAAATTGCTATGTTAGCATAAGCGTCTTAGAATTAAAATGCCATCTTGACACTTTTGCTGCTTTTGCACACAACACTGCAGGCAGCTGTTATTATAAGAAAACTGCTTGCTTGCTTTTTCTTCACATGAGAAACGGTCTGTTGTTCACATCCCTAGACGTGCACTGCGACCTTGGTCTGAACACTGTGTGCAGAAGCAGTCAGGGCCAAATAACAATGTATGCTTTTGAATTCATGTTGATCGGCCCACGCTCTAGGCATAACACGCACACAGCTGCAAATATCTGAAACTCGAGTGCCTTTAATATTGCATTTTGCATGCATGATTCAGACACTTTTGGAGAAGACCTTTTCCAGACACAGAGCAGAGCTGATCCTGTAATTTGATTCACATAAGCTGATCTTTATGGTATGGGGTTCCCCATTCAAACCTAGAGACCTTCTAATAGTTTAATAATACTAGCTTACTTATGAAGGGAGGGTGACTATAATACACTATCATTTATAACATGATTTCTCCCTTCATTTTATATGGTATTGTAACAATGCTGATGGTTTTATTTTTAATCATTTGTCTGCTTATGTTAGCCAAAGTACTGCATCTTAGGGCATGTAGTTAAAAATAAACATTTTAAACTATATTGTGTCTCTGATTACTCTTGTTGTGGACTGATATGAGAATAATAATGAAAAGGTGTTTCTAATTCCCACCATTCCTGAGAGTACTCTAAGTTGGTTGTTCTGGGTTGTCTAATCATTGGTAGCTTCGAGATGATACGGAGAACGAATGAGACACTGATGCTAGTCGGATAGGGGTTCTGGGTAATGAGGTGAGTTTTTTGGTACACCACAATTCACTGAGGGCCTGGTTTCCTGCGCATGAGCAGAATCCCTGCAACATGGCGCACCTAACGTTTGGTCTTATGATTTGAGACGCCTTATATCAAGTCCACAACGCCCTCACTCTTGTTTCCGGATAATGGGAGTAACGGTTTTAACCTGCCTATTAGTTACTATATAGGCTCGATCAAGCTTGTCAATTAAAAAGGTTCTTTCATTATACCCTTTTTGTGCTACTGTTAGTATAGATTGTTTTTCTTCTCTGTGTCCTTATGGCTGAGGTCGCTATTGCGGCGCATAGCCGCGCACCTCTCCGGCGTCACTTGACGCAGTTCGGAGTGCCTGACGATGGGATGTCTATTATATTTGTAGTGAGTGCCGATGCATCATATCCCTATCAGTTGTGTTACTCTTGGGTTACCTTGCCGGCGGTGAGTGCGGCCAATAATAAGTTTCACTCTTACACTCCAACGACAGTCCCAGCGGATTATACTCCATATAGGACGCAGGGGATTCCTGTTTCAGCTTGGCAGCATCGTATTTGGTTTAATGATGCCCTTCCCCACATGGTTACACCAGTTCGAATGGGCCCTTTGTCCATTCCAGGGGCCACTTGGCCGGTGTTGGCCGGATTTACACCTCATCCTTGTTATTTACGTGCCACGGTGGAGGAGTTACGTCAACTCCATACAGCCCTGATTACTGTTCATCGGACTATGGTACAATATGTTTCACGCAATTTGCAGGCAGGGGCACCTGTTGTTGCGGGGCAACCAGCTGGCCCGGCCGGGATTGTTATTAGTCCCGTCATGGTTAATCCGGTCATGGGCAAGTGCCCCCAGAATAAGGACGATTTGGCTTATTGGCTTGCTGAGAAATTTGACCAGCTGGAAGCGGTATTTCCGAACTCTACTCCTGTGGAGAAGCACAGGATACTCACCATCAGTTTGCAGAAAGACTTAGTCCCAGAAGTGGCCGATTGTGAGAACTGGGGTAAGGTTTTTGCAGCGGTCTACTCGAAGTGCTTCGGCACCCCGTCTATGGACGTACTGCCCTCCATGATCAAACGTGTTCAAGATCAACACGGCCCGGAGGCGGCGGTCGAGTTGGGAATGAGGCTTGTCGGTGTGCTCGACGTGGTTGCCACTCTCATCCTTGGTAACCTCAAGGGAGATGTGGTTCACTTTCAAGTGTCGAATGGTCTAAACCCGAGAGTTGGCCAAAATTATTACGGAGGCGTATAGGACCATAGGCCGCAGTAGTTTAGGGGTTAAGCCTTCTGTTCAGACCACAGTTGTGCAACAGCAAACTAAGATGGGTTCGTCTTTCAAAGACGATCGTCCAGCTTTTCCTAAACAAAATTGGAGAGCTAAGAAACAAGGTAAGCAGCAACAGAAACAGGGGTCTCGTCCAGCGTCGCCTGTACTGCCGACTGGTGAGCACACATATGACTTGCGCGATCGCAGTAGGATTAGGTCCCCTGATAGATTTCAGGTTACTGAACAACGTTCTCCTTGTTCTTCACAGAAAACATCGGTCTCACAGTCGAGGAGTACGTGGCAAAGGTCGGGGTGCCCAACAAGGACGTGAGCAACCCCATCAGTCTGATGGTAAAGGCAAGCAGGACGAGTTTGCACGTCAACGTCCCCCGTTTCAGAAGAAGAAAGTTGTGGCACTAACAGTGAGGTATGCCACAGATAGTGAGAACGCAGCTTCGGAACCTGACATGGGCACTAACGCTGCTCGATAGCGCAGCGGAGGTTATAGTAGTGCAGCAAGCCCTGCGTCCATATCTGGAGGCGTCAGCAACTAACACGTTCATTACTGTAGAAACTGCGGATACTACAGTGGCTCCCCCTGACAGACTATATGAAATAGTCCTTTTAATAGAAGGTGACATACAACATACCATACAAGAAATTTTTGTGGAGAATCTGACCTCCACATATGATATTCTTTTGGCAGAGGCGGACTGGCCCCCAGCTTTCATTTTGGCCCTCCTAGAGGGGAGGAGGTAATCCTCCCATCCTTCGCGCACACTGTGCCGAAGGATCAGGCTCAGAACTTTGCAGAGGAGTGGGCTCAGGTTCTTGCTCCGGCATTGTACCGTACTCAGGCTGGGTGGGATAAACTGTCGCCAAGCCACGAGATTCCTTTACGGTCTATGCCCCAGCCTCAAGCCCAATATCCCATGCGCCGCGAAGCTAGATCTCACGTCGCAGAAATCCATGAACAATTGGAATATCAAGGTATTATTGAGACATGTGTTTTCACCCATGAATAATCCTTTATTCACTGTAACTAAACCTGATGGGTCGTACCACCTAGTTTTGGATTACCGACATTTGAACTCTCATTGTCGGATTTGTGCTGTATAGAATACCCACAGTTCTGCCCTCATTGATAGTCTAATGAGAAAGAGGTTTAAGACCACACTTGACATATCCAATGGCTTTTATAGCCATAATCTGTCCTCTGTCAGTAGTCAATGGACAGCCTTTACTTTTGGCGGCAAACAGAAACAATTTAAAAGATTAGCCATGGGCTATAAAAATAGTCCAGGCATCTTTGCCGCACGCGTAGTCTCTCTGTTAGAGAGCATTGACCCCGATGCATACTCGTATGTTGATGATATCAATCTCACAGACGACGAATTATGGCCGCACCTGTGTCACGTTGACCGCATCATTGTCATGTTTGCGGACTTCAGTTACAAATTCAACTTTGCAAAGTCACACATTGCAAAGTATACAGTGTTGTTTTTGGGCTTTGAACTCAACAACGAAGGCCGAGGATTAGCCCCTCACTTCCTGGAGAAGTGCACATGTTTGCGTGCTCCGACAACACTGAAAAAACTACGATCTTTGCTGGGTTTTCTAAATTTCGGGCGTAGTTACATTCCCGATTATGCCCAGCGTATCAAGCCGCTATATGCCTTGGTACAGCCTACTTTTTCCAAATCGAGGTGCCTGCCAGAGCATTCAACTATCTTGCAATCTTTGCAGGCTGATCTTCTTGCTTCAAAGTACTTACTTACCCGTGAAAACCACACTAACTTGGTGATAAGAATCACACTTGTACACTTCGGCTGAAATGCGCTTTTCCACTGTCGAGAAAGGTTTGACTGCAGTAAGATGTCGATTCTGAAAGAGAGAGCGCTGTCGCAAGGGAAATGCATGTTGGTGGTTACACCGTATCCTGCTCTAGAGGCAGTAACGAAAGCCAGTGTACCTAATTCTAAAGCTTTGCATCCACGTTGGATACAATGGGCCACTTCCTTGACATCGCCGGATGTCACCTACATCTTTGATGTCTAATTGCAGACTCAGGAGTATTTGCAGTATGAATTTGTTCACCCAGCCCCTCTGTCTTTGCGCCCGCTTGAGGAATACCACTGTGTCATTTACACCGACAGTTCGGCGCAACCAGTGACGGAATCAAACATGCATATTCAGCGGCCTGCGCAATTGTGGCTGGTACTTTCATAAATGGTGAATTCAAGTCTGATGTCATGCATACGCAGTCATTGGGTGATTGTACCACCTAGTTGGCTGAGCTACGTGCCCTGGTGCTCGCACTGGAGTTTGCTGACCCACGAGTTACAACTCTTAGTGAGTGACTCATTTTACTGTGTTTAATCTTTTAACGACAATTTATTCTTTTGGTCTCAAAATGAATATAGTGATTCCAAAGGTAGCACAATCAAGCATAAAATGCTTTGGGTTCGAGTTGCAGAACTTAAACAGAATCTGCCTCTCGTGAATGTAATTCATACTCTTGGGCACCAGCGAGTTGGTGTCCACGCTGTCGGAAACAGCTTAGTTGATGAGGCAGCGAAAACAGCAGTGGCAACATATCTAGTAGCAGCAGTTACAAGATCCAAAAGTAAGATTCATGATGACATCTTGGCAGCTATTGCTGCAACCGAGAAGGGAAGTAATTATCCGAGAGGTTTCCCTTCTAAATACTCTTATCATTTAAGTCCTGATAAAGTTCCTTATGTGAGAATTAACGACGTTGGTGACAGATTGATTCCCAACGTGGACTGCAGACTTTCCTTGATAACAGCGGCTCACGAAGGCATGGCTTCTGCGCATGCCGGCGTTTCAGCGACTCTTACTCTCTTACAACAACGTTACTGGTGGCGCGGGTTGTATAAACAGACTAAGGCTTATGTTCTTAATTGTGACATCTGCCAGCAGATTAAACCTTCGACTGTTGCGCGCCCACCACAAACACAGTTGTACATTTCTAATAAACCACTTGGGTGTGTTTATTTAGATCAGTGTGGTCCTTTCTCCTCTGATACTGCGTATAAATACATCTTAGTTGCAGTGGATTCGTGCACACGTTTTCTTTGGGGATGGCCACAACGGAGTGCTGATGCTCCAACTGTCATCAGGGATTTGCGTGTCTTTGTGGGAATTTTTGCATGTGGTACCCTTCAATCTGACCAAGGTCCTGCGTTCGCCTCTAAGGTGTACAAAGAAGCCATGAGATCTTTGGGGGTCCAAGTCAAATTTTCGTCTCCATACCGGTCTGAGGGCAATAGTGTTGTGGAGCGAATGAACCATGACTTAAAGCAGTCCCTGACAGCTAGGGTTTTAGGCACTGGCAGGAACTGGTTAGCCCATCTGTATAACATTCAACGTGCACTTAATAATCTCCCTAGAACGTCTCTGGGTGGGCGGACCCCATACGAAATGCTCTTTGGCATAAAGATGTTTGTTCCCGACCTTGATGGTCTAGACATGGCGGCGGCCGCCGCACCCTTTCACGTAGATGATCACTGTGCTGTATTACAGAGTCTACAAGAGACCAGAGACGGTCTTGCAAAGGAACACTTGCCCTCCACGACTGTTGCTGCGCTTCAGATTCCGGTAGTCGACTGGCTACCTCGAGTTGGTGATCTGGTCCGTGAGAAGGTGGAGAACAAGAAGGTGTTCGGCCCCTCTTATCGTGCTCCAGTACCAGTGCTTGGCGTGCAGGGTACAAGAACAGTAATTTTACCTCCACTTCCTGGTCGCAAGGATAACAGGTACATCTCCATTGACAATGTAAAACTACAGCGAGTGGCCGATTCTTCTTAGTATGACTCCAGCGGTCTCTTGTCCAGCGATGCTGAGAAATTCTGTTTTGGCTCCGGTGTCTACCACCAGGGTAGACATTGGCATCGAGATGCATACAGTTACTAATCCTTTGTTGCCACCACCGGCTGGTGGTCCACCTGAAGATACTGAGTATACTTATCCCACAGGTGTGTCGTTGCCTGGTTTACAATCAACTGCAGTTGACCGGTCACGTTTTTCATTTGACACTAACTCTATGACTTCCAATCCCCCATCGAAAATTTCTATTTTTGTTGCTTGGTTTAAAAAACATTTTTTAATTCCCCCCTGGACTTACATTTGGCTGCTGCTCATAAGTATTTTCTTGTTTATGTTCATTGGATTTGTGGTGGTATTTTTTCGTCTTGTAAATGGACACTATCTCACCGAAAGATCTGTAATTCAATTAATTGATGGAACTTTGGCCCCCCACTCCTCATCACACATTATGAAAAGGGACCAGACTTTTGTGAATATTACTAGCTGGCCTTTGCTGGATGGGATTGTGTGGGATGCTGTTAAATTTCAAATTCATGGTCCCACAGAGGTGATTAATGTCCCCAATGTACTTCGTGTTTCTATGGGGGATGTTGTGAAACAAAACATCCGCTCTGATGATTGGGACGTCCAGGGCATAGAGGCCCTTTTTTCTGATTTGAAATATTATGCTGCTTTTGATGCTGAAGATTTGTATTTAGACACGGCTAACTATGGGGAGTTGTTTTGCTACCAACACTATGGCAATCATTTCCCGAATAAAGCGAATACATTTAGAAATTTTGTCAATTACACGCTATGGGAGCATTGCCCTCCGCCCATTGAAGGCAGCTCTAAAACTTTAGTGAACAAAGTTACATAATTTACTGTTTTCAGTGTATCTGAACCTGAAGCATTTTATTTTAAAATGGCTGCGGAGCCAGCTTCTAAGGTTAGACTGACCCACACTAAGGGCCACATGTAGGTAGCCTAACATTTACCGATTCATAAATACAGAATTTTACCGATTCGGTATTTATGAATCGGTAAATGAGATGTAGGTAATCTATCGGTAATATTTACCTATTCGGAATGGGTCGGTAATTTAGATTCTGTATTTACCGATTCGGTAATGATGCATACCTTCCCATTGATTCCTATGGGCAGGAGGCCCATAGGAATCAATGGGAAGCCAGTTACCATTACCGAATCGGTAAATACCGATTCGGTAATGGGGGGAGCACATCAATGGTGGCAGGGTGTCACAGTGACACCCTGTTGCACCCCTGATTCCTGCATGTGTGCACATGTGGCGCACATACTGCCACATGGCACTGTTAGTCCAGCAAAATATTGCTTTTTGCAATGTAATCGGTATTTAGCACCAACATATATTTGGTGCTAAATACCGAATTATTTTCCCTACACATCACTCATTTGAGTGTCACCTACATCTCATTTCAGGATTCAGTATTTACCGAATCGGTAAAATTACCGATTCGGTAATTTTACCGATTCGGTAAATTACCGAATCCTGAAATGTGCCCCCTAGATAGCAAAAGCCTAAATACCGGTCGGTAACGGGATATTTACCGAAAATCGTCCGTTACCAACCGGTCTTAGGCTTCCTACATATGGCCCAAAATTATTATATTCCGAATCCTTTATGGATGATTTGACTCTAAGGGGCTATGAGCTGTGGAAAGATACCATTGATCTTACATCACTTTGGGGTTCTAAACGGTGGCAGGTACAAGGTACAGAGGCACTGCATCGTGCTTTCCTTATACCAAACGACATTTTGTTTTTGGAATTCTACCATTTTTTAAACCACCTGCTTTGTTTGGCTACTTCTAAAAAGATGAATTCAACCTCTGTTCCTGATCTGGGTCCATCGATGTGTTGCAGTCCTATATCTCTAATACATCCTAATACATCCTTCAACATTTCCAACTTAGCTCCTGAAGGATGGTTGATATGGCAGACGAGCTCAGATTCCTGTCAGCGTCGTTTTCTGGGTCTATATCCTGGCTATACACAGGTTAGGGTTGACCCCAAGTTTGCTTCTCCTCATTCTGTTACTACCTATTCTGTAGGGAATTTATGTCAGAATTGGCTGCAACATTCCACGTTAGCATCTGTTAAAATTCATTTATCAAAATTAAATGACAAATGAGATTTGAATGATTTTGTTAAGGGTCATGTGGGTGGCAGATCCAAAAGATGGGTGTATGCTATTTATAACCAAGTGTGGAAATTATCTCAAATTATCTCAAATTGAGGCTGCTTCCAGATTAAGAACTATTGATCAAGCAAATCTGGAAAAAGTGCTAGCTGTAATCGATAATATCATTAACACCCTTTCTTCCAGAATTTATACATTAGATAATATTGTTTCATCTGTTGTGGATATTGTACAGGATGATATGTTTTATACCATGGTCAAAATTAATTGCGTTCTATTATGCAATTTGCATGGACTTTGCAACCATTGAAGGCTGGGAAAGTTCCCTGGGACTACATGAATACATCTTCTTTATTCCTGCCGTTTACTCTGACTACAAAACAACAATTCATGTCCATGAAAGATGTAAAATACTCATTACTGCATATTGAAAAGTTTGAGCCTTTACCTTTCTCTGTGGCTGAATCGAACTCAGCTGTGTGGCTTATCCACGGTTTGATCACCTTGCCGTTTCCATTGTTTAAATTCAGTTCATGTATGAAACATTATGCACCAGGCAGATATGAACCATTGGGTACTTCTTTCCTGCATGAAGTTTGGTCACTCCCATTTTCATACAGGTGCATGAGAGAGGGTAAAGAAGTTTATTTGAAAGGAGAGGAATGTACTTCCACACCTGATCACTCTGTAGACACATCCAATTGCATGGCGCATGCAACGTTCAGGCACCGAATTTAGCTTGCATTCTAAAGGGAAATCCGGTGCCAGCAATTACGCCTACTTTTACGCTATTGGCTAACGGTAGTTATTTGCTTTTAAATAATGAGGCATGCTGCGGGATGCTAATAGGAATCCCGTACATTGTAACTGTCTCTCAACGTGAAGTATGCTGTAAGAATGTCCTTTTTCCACCCCCGCATGGGAGACTGGATGTGTCCATCTGGCCTTCCATCCCAACCTCGAAAGCAGAGTTCAACAAGATAAGCAGAATAAGGGCTCTATTGTCTCAAAAAGAAGTCGCACTGACTTCCTCCCGTGAAACGTTCGTCCTTCACGTGGCTAAATACTGATCTCCCCCTTCATTTTGGTGCTCTGATTCATACTATATTCAATGCCTCGTCAACAACTGGTTTGGCGCATTTTTTTAAAGTTGTGGGCTCCGGCCTCGTGACCTCCTTCCAGACAATCTTTGGTATGATACCGTCATTTATTCATTCTATTTTTTCCAGCGTCTTCAGCGGGCTCCCGTTGATTCTCGCCCTCCCGGCTGGTGTGCTCCTGTTGGTCTGCTTGCTGCACAATGGCTGCACAATTTGTGTCACAAGACAGCCTACCCCGGCTGCTCCAACTTCATAACCGGATGCTTGAATATTATGGAACATTACCACTGGCCACTTTAAGCATAGCCTATGGATTGTCCTTCCGAATTTCCTACTTTACTTGCGTGCAACCTGTTTTTCATTGCCTAGATTGTCCTTTCGAATGGGCTCTGGATTTGTGCCTGTCGACCTCGGTGTCTCCTGCCCCGGATTATGATCGACTGATGAGTCCCTTAGTGGCTCATGAGTTGGACTGTTCTGGTATCGGGATTATGGCCTGTGGAGCGGCACATGGAGTCCTAGGGAATTGGGATGTCTATACAGCAGCGTATGACTTCTCGGCAAGAAGTTTTCTTGAAGAACACGCAAGTTGTTCTCTGATTGTTCTAGAGTCTCCTGTTATCGAAGAAAATGTATGTTCATTTATTTTGTTGGACTGGATGGCAGAATCTTTTACAGAACATTATAATGACTTCCTTTTGGAGGCTGTTGCTACTTACACATTGATGGTTTAACTTGGAGGTTGTCCATCTTCTAGTAGTCATACCACAGGTTTTTGAGTTTTTCCCATTTTTTTTTAACTCCACTTCTCTGCGGAGCCATGGCGAGATGTTATATATTTTTTTTCGCTTCATTTTTCAAGCGAGTTTTTCGAACTTTCACTACCAATTATATGGATAGACAATACATGAACTTGGTTCTGTCTCTGTCGCACTTGAACTCTGCGTACCTAATTTGAATCCCTGTTTGTTCGTGGTCCGATCAAGGGAGGGTGTAGTGGAGACGGAGCTACGGGAACACACATTGCTATGTTAGCATCAGCGTCTTAGAATTAAAACGCCACCTTGCCATTTTTGCTGCTTTTGCACACAACACTGCAGGTAGCTGTTATTATAAGAAAACTGCTTACTTGCTATTTCTTCACATGAGAAATGGTCTGTTGTTCACATCCCTAGACGTGCACCGCGGCCTTGGTCTGAACACTGTGTGCAGAAGCAGTCAGGGCCAAATATCAATGTATGCTTTTGAATTCATGTTGATCGGCCCACGCTCTAGCCATAACACGCACACAGCTGCAAATATCTGAAATTCGAGTGCCTTTAATATTGCATTTTGCATGCATGATTCAGACACTTTTGGAGAAGACCTTTCCAGACACAGAGCAGAGCTAATCCTGTGATTTGATTCACATAAGCTGATCTTTACGGTATGGGGTTCCCCATTCAAACCTAGAGACCTTCTAATAGTTTAATAATACTAGCTTTCTTATGAAGGGAGGGTGACTATAATACACTATCATTTATAACATGATTTCTCCCTTCATTTTATATGGTATTGTAACAATGCTGATGGTTTTATTTTTAATCATTTGTCTGCTTATGTTAGCCAAAGTACTGCATCTTAGGGCATGTAGTTAAAAATAAACATTTTAAACTATATTGTGTCTCTGATTACTCTTGTTGTGGACTGATATGAGAATAATAATGAAAAGGTGTTTCTAATTCCCACCATTCCTAAGAGTACTCTAAGTCGCTTGGTCTGGGTTGTCTAATCATTGGTAGCTTCGAGATGATACGGAGAACGAATGAGACACTGATGCTAGTCGGATAGGGGTTCTGGGTACTGAGGTGAGTTTTTTGGTACACCACAATTCACTGAGGTCCTGGTTTCCTGCGCATAGTTCTGTGCATGACCAGAATCCCTGCAACAAGCCATGCACCCTCTCATACACTCAGCCACTCACTTAATAGACACTGAGTTGCTCACTCATTAGTTAATTTATTCTGTTAAATCACACTCGCTCACTCCCTGGTGGGGTTTGTGCACACTAGCAGTCCCCAGGACTTTCACTGCCAGCAGACGAGGCGCTGTGGTGTGGCGCTAGCTGTCTGGCAGATTTACGGGAATGAGCCAGTAATCCCACGGCGGCTCTGAGATATGTTTTCACAAGTGTACGCCACCCTTCAACCAATATTCAGGGGCTCCCCAACAATCAACGGGTGTCATTAACTAACTAAATCACTAGCTTGTGTTCTTTGGCTGAGGTGTTTAATTCATGGCGCTGGAATTTAATTTCTGCAATTAAAACAATTGCGCACCCCCACCCCCCTCCGAGTGAAAATAGGCCAAAGGAAGTTTGAGAAGTATCTGCGCATGCGCGGAAATTGCAGGATATTTTGCAAATGAAATCCTGTTTAAATTTCCGGTAAGTGCCCATGCTTAGCCATCTACTGAGCAAACACCTTCAGGTATGTCTAATATTAAATATACAAGTTCGGCTCCGACATTTATTGAAAACATAAGTAGGCAATTTCAGAATTCTTCACACATATTTAATGTGCCTTAAAGTAAAGCCCCATGGCTATTTTCACTCTGGGGTATTAAAGGGGCTCACCAGCATATGAGACGACATTGGTGCATTCTCGAGTCTATTGACCTTTACCCGCCTGTGAACTGTAAACATCCTATTTCAAAGGTAAATCTAGCCCTTAGAAGCCCCCACAGTGTGGCACTACATGTCATGCAGCATACTTAGCACCCTCAAACAAGCTGCGTGCCATCTACGGAGTAAAATACAGTGCTGAGCAGATGTAATTTATTGTTCACAGAAATGGAACCATTATTGAAAGCACTTCGACGCCTCATCAGGGGTAGTAAGCGCTATATAAATAAAATTACAGTTACAATAGAGCAAGCCGTCGAGGTGCGTAAAAGGTGTATGGGGCCTCACGGTGACACATAAGTCCTTTTGGTATTAAAACAGACTTTGCATATAGCAAACTGGAGACCGTAGGATGATGAAAACAGAAACAGTTTGAGATTGGCCCATGTCTGCCAAGCATGGGGTGTGTTAATGTATCCTGAAAGCACTGAGGCGCTGACTGATCCAAAATGTAAACAAAGCTCTGGAAGAGTCATTGTTAGGGGCATATTAGCAAGCAAATGCGATAATTATCGCAAAATGCCCTTAGCGCGTTTTTTTTTATCGCCTTCTATTGCTGGAGTACATCACCCTGTTAGCGGCGTATTATCAACATGCCGCTAACTGGCGATGTAAAATCCAGCGATAGGGGTGATAGCGGGAGAAATCCTGCAAAAAAAATAGCGATAAGAAAAAGCTTGATAATATGCAGGTGTGTTCTTATGCCAACAATCCACCTCCCATTGAAAGTAAGCCTAAGTAAACTTTTTTCCAAGTGTAAAGTAATTGCGATAAGCACGGTTATCGCTCATTTTTTTATCGCTTCGCTGGTCCTGGGCCGCATTGCTAATAGGGCGATGTTGTGTTAGCGACCGTTTTCATTACGTTTATGTGAGGAACGCCTACCTTGCATTTCATTAGCTATATTTATCGCTGACATGCAAGGCGTAATGGTAAACGGCCGCTAACGCTAGGAAGCATGCGCTAAAGCAGTTTAGCGCTTGCTTGATGACAGTGTGATACAATTATCGCCGCTTTTCGTCCGAAAACGGACGCTAAAGCGGCGATAATTTTATCACGGGGGCCTTGATGATATGCCCCTTAGGGGCATATCAACAACAACCGGCGATAATTATCGCTCAGCGCTCTTAGCGTGAGGATAATTATCGCCGGCTAGCGTGAATTTTTATCGCTGAGATAGCGTGCTATTAGCAACGCTTATCTCAATAGCGAAAAAATCTACACGCTAACAGGCTAACGTGAGATTATCGCTGGAAACCCAGCGATAATCACACGTTACCTTGTTGATAGGGACAGGCAAACTTAGCCATGATATCCTCCTTCCATAGGATATCATGGCTAAGTCTGAAAATTAGCAGACGTAAAAAAGCAGCGTTAACCGCGGTTAGCGCTGCTTTTTTTGTCTCTAACAGGGTTAGCGACATTCTTGATAATAGGAGAAATGTCGCTTAGCGACATTTCTCCTATTATTTTACTCTGGAACGCCCCCTTTTCATCTCATTAGAGATGCAAGGGGAAGCGTAGAGTAAAAGGGTGCTAAAATGCAAATTTGCGTGTTAGCACCCTGTTGTTGATAGGGCGCTAGTTTTATCTCTGCTTTTTTGGCTTTTAAAGCCAAAAAAGCAGAGATAAAGCCCTTGTTGATATGCCCCTTAGTTTTTAAGTGGATGAGTTTGGGACAAAAAAGACCAGAGGTCAGGGCTTAGAAGTCTTCCTCAAATATGCAAAAATACTACTGTATTGTAAACCTGTCTCAGCTGGTCCAGTCCTTGAACTCCTACAGATACAGCGCCTACTTTTCATTGGGCCTTTTTCGGCACTATATCAACCACCGACATAAGCGTTGATTTGTCATTCCTAAACATGCTGGTTGAAAGGTTGTGAAAAGTTTCCAAAACAGCTTATAAAATATGAGTGAAAAGCTCAGATTTATTTTGCAGCTTAACATTTTTCTTTCTTCATTATCTTTCACTTTCCTTTTCTTTTTATTTTCTTTCCATCTCATTTTTCTATCTTTCCTCTCGTTCCTATTGTCAACATTTCCAGCACTCTTCGTTTCGTGAAAACCGACTTCGAATAGGCCTCTATCAGGAATTGGGCCATAAAATGTACAACCTACAACAAGGAACCTCAGAAGTAAAAAGTCTTTTTGCTGATTCTTTTCCCTTGTTTGTGGCTGTCTCCCGAGCCTTCTCTGGAAGGCTTGTGACACTTTCTGAAGCGCAACACTGTACACGTCAGTGCGGTGCACGTGCCTTAGGAGCAGAGAACCTAGAGAAGGACTGGTGGGATGTTGAAGCCCATTCTCTTAATAGAGCTCCCCAGTGTCGTCTGAAGGACTGTTGAGGCCCCAGGCAAGACATCTTTTGGTGCACCCATGTTTATAACGTCTTCAAATTTGATTGTTTACGTTTTTTTTGCGAGTAGGCTGCAGGATGCCAAACAAACCTTCAGAAAAGGTTTCACACATAAACAGTAGAAATATGTGTTTCTGAGAACGCACAAAATTCTTACACAGACACTGGCCAAAGATTTAAAAATAAACAGAAGAAAGACACAGCAAGAGTAAAAGTTTACTTTCCAAGGGGTCCCAGGGAAGGTGGGGCCCTGGGCACTTGCCCATGCCTCAAAATGTCTCTGCCCTGAGCATTGGTGATATGGCGATACCTGAGACACCTCCTGTCAATCACTGTATTCCAAAACATAATTTACACCGTAACGCCTCTGGGATATATTTCCCAACCTACTTTGTCATTTTTGTCAAGTGTAGGTCCATGCATACATTTCTTTTGAAAAAAAAGGAGCACACCGATTACTCTCGTCTTTCTAGCGTTGTATAGACCCCCGTGAATATGGTGGTTAGAGTCACGTGTTGCTGATTTGCATGTATCGGGCTGGTGTAAATAATCCTCCTGCCACCTGTACATCATTAGACAGTTAGACATGGAAATATCACAGCTGCTGCCTTAGAGGATTTTCAAATATTGTTATTGGTTAGATATCTATATCTATATATCTATATCTATCTATATATTTTTTTCCCCTTTAAGAGTAAGTCTTCTTATTGAATGTTTGCCAGTGGTTGGTTTGGACGTGACAGACAAGGTGCTACCCGTGGCTCATAGCGCCAAGCAGGCACATCCTTGAGGTACCATGTTACAACAAATCCTCCCCAGTGTATGAACAGCACTGTACTCACAGTACCCTGTCAATAAAAAGTTACGCTGTCCCATACCGCATTGTATTTCATTTTTTTGGACGTCTTCTTATCCCTAATCTATATTTTCAATGCACTGTAAAAGAAAAGCATATTTAATATGTCCCTCTCCCCCATAACAATTTTTTTTAATAACAAACAAGCATGAGAACAGGCAGGAAGAAGTTGCCAGCAGTGCAAGTACCAAGAAAGTAGAAGACATTTTTTATGTTAAAATCTTTTTTCAAACAGGTTTTTCAGTTGTATATAATGTCGTCTTTGTTTGTATAAAGGTAACAAAAATGCTTAACACTTTTTATTATAACTATTCAACATAATGCACAGCAGCCACAATGCTCTACAACATAGCCACACGTTCTGGCTAAACACATAAGGTCCCAAAGGCGAGACCTATTGGCATGCCAATACTTGATTTAGTTTGTCTACAGAGCATGGCCGAACGAGCAGTTTTCGCAGCTTTGGCAGTTCATGTGGTTCTCTCATGCAGAACATGTTCCAGGGAGAAGTACAAGAACTACTTGAGCTACAAATGAACTGAATAGTTATTGTGGTTCGAGTGGTTCTCATTGCACCTCATTTCACTGGTGAGAAGCACTGAACTGCCTGAAATTGCAAGAACCAGTCGATTCTCAGTTTGTGGGCCCGATATTTTCTTAAGTTATAGTTGGAAGTAAATTTCAAGATATTTGGGTGATATTTGCTTCCCACGCGCTGCAAGAGAAATAAATAAACATTTTGCCCTGAATTATCTAGCATAAATCAATTCTAGCATAACTCTTACAAAAATTGCAAACCTTTTCAACTGAGCAAGCTAATCAACATTTTTTCATCTCGAGAGCCAAGATGTGAAAGAGAGGCTCTAAGCATCATCGATGGGTATATCTTTTAGGCACAGTTAGCATGGCCAAAAATATTGAGCAGCTTTTACAGTTACGCTAAGGCAATGATTTTCATGATCAGAGCAAAGATAGACTCACCAGTGCGCAGTGCTTAATTTGAGCCTGTGGTTTCTGGTGCTCGGCACCGGCCCTCAATTGTCAGCACTGCTGCTTATGTCAGTCGGCCACATGGTGGCACTGTCTGCCTAATTTAGGTATGAGCACAACAGTTGTTTAATAATTCAATATGCATTAACAATGACTAATAGCTGTCACACAAGCCATTCTTGTAGCTTTGGGGCTGTACTGTCATTGGCAGCTCTGTCAGGGGCATAGGATGGTGTAAGCTGCAGTGTCCTCCTGATGAGGGCCCTGGCACTTATTTTTTTTTTACAAATTATGCACTGTCAGTGCCACCACTGTCACCCAACGGTGTGCCTGATTGTTTGTGATGTGAGGCAATTTCAGAATGTGGCTAACCTGCAGAATTTTATGTGAACTATTTTGGTAGGCTTGAATTTTCCGTAGAAAGGAAACTGTAGGATGTTTAATAAATCAAGAATGTTGTGAGAATTTATATTACTCCAATGCAACTTTAAGTATGGACTGAGGGTGTATGATGCCACCTTAGTTGTAACATTATATACCTTTTGTCTTCTTTGGAATAAGTGATGCCACTTATTTTTGTGTTAATTGACTGATTTGGTTCTAAAATAAGGTTTGGAAATACCCTTAGTACGTGAAAAGTGATCCATTTTTAAAGGATTATTTTCAAGGGAAGATTTTGCATAAGAGTTTATAACCTCAATTTTTCGAAGTGGAGTGGAGAAGTTTCAAAAATAAAAACAACTTGCTACGTCAATCAAAGGCAGATGGGTGTGTAGATGGGACAATCATCAGCTCCTTGAGATCCTTACGGGTGAGTAGTCGCGTTTTACAAGACACCTGATTGATTGATTGATGTATTTAAAGAATGATTAGGAAAAATTTCGGTAGCTTCCAGTGGAGAAGTGTCAGATGTATGCTTTGCAACACGTTTCTACTTCACTGCTCCTTTCTGAACTAACTTCAGATACGAAAGTGTTCACAAAGTGGGTACAGAAAACAAGTGCAAGAGATCTCTTTAATAAAATAAAAAGTATGTGAAGTGCAGAAAGGATCAACTTTTTTCTAGGGGTTGGCAAATAATTCCGCTCTGCCAGCAGAGTTTGCAGAGTTTTGTCCGCTATGCATTCCGCTTGGAACTCAGAGTTACGGCAAAACTCCCCCAACTGCCGCATGGTGGAGTTTTTCCTTGTGCCCTGTTCACCAACGTTAAGTTGGCTACCGAGAATTTGCATTCCCTAGCATAATTTTCGAGCACTAGAAAGCCTCAGATTTCTCAACTCAGGGGGTCATTGCAGGTCACTACCATTCGCGTTGAGAAAGCTGCCGCTCGAGTACAAAATCTACTTGAGTGGCAGAAAGAAGCAGCACCCTCTGGCGCGCCACGTGGTGCCATTTGTGCTGATTGTACAGCGAGAAATAAGCTCCTGGTGTTAAAAATCAGCACAAGCAGAGCGACATGTGGAATTTCACCCGCTCGCGGAACTCCGCTGAATTCGTTTTTATGTAACTCCACGGAAGTATGCGGAGCGAAACTCTGCAAGTTCCATCCTCCCCAACATTTATCACAATAAGAAACTTAAAGCCAGGTGTGCAAAGCAGTGGTCGCAAAATGCTGGTTGCAATTGGCAACGCACTACAAATTGCAGAATCAGAGGGATGGTGACCTGCTGGGATCAGGAGACCACCATGCCTGTGACTGCTTTTAAAAATGCAATTTTCTTATCCAAATACAGCTATACAGCCCATTGTCTTTACAGGAAAACAGGATATGTTTCAAAAAGTAGGCAGTGGTCCTTGGAGCCATTCTTTTCTTCATTCTCAAAAGGAAGGGGACCCTTAGGGATCCCGAAGCTGTTTGAGAATGACTTTCTACTACATGTTTGTATTCAGCAAGGTATTAATGTTCTGCAACCGGATTTCGGTCTGAAAACATTAATACATACCATTCAGATTCGGTATTTGGAGGGGACACCCTAAACACAACCCGTTCAAATACTGAATTGGTATTGGGTCACAAACCAAAATTGAGTTTTGTTAACATGTTACTGAATTACCATATGTGATCTACACATAGCAAAAAGCATTTTTGTCGTCACAAACGGCCTCCTTCTGTGAATCGGGCCATTTGCAAACACAAAAATCCTTTGTACATCTGGCCCATAGTGTGACAAGCCTTATAGTTAAAGCAGGAGAGCTGGGGAGTCATTGGAACCATTAAAAGGGATAGAAGTAAACAAAGGATACAGTCAGAATGGAAAAATGGAACTTGTGGAATTGGAGATAAAGGTGCATTGAAGGCTCTAAATGTCAGGGTAGAATTGTTTTACTACAACCTTTTTAACAACCAGAAAAAGCAGTGAAGGAATTAAATTGTATGTTCGCTACAAGCTCCCTAACCCCAGTGGAGCATTTGATAGACAGGAAAGAAAGTACCTTTTGCATGATGACAAATGATTGGATAATATTTTGTTTTGCCAATTTATAAATTCAAACACACTAACCTATAAATATTTATCACCAGTCCCATAGATGTACACAGGTGCCCTATACTTTAAAACTGCATCTCACGATTTGGCAGTCATGGTCAAGACGTTTTGCCGGCAGAGCACCCACAGATCTGGGGGAACACACTGCATCCACAAGATCACAGGTTAGGTCATGGATACAGGCACAAAGGCCTGTCCCTGTGGAATCCTGACCAGCTGTCACCACGTGCCAGTCACCCAATCGCATGTACAAGGCTGCTCTAGTAAGCTGGACTTTAAGTGAACTCCTTGGCCGACTGAGCTCAGAGCCTTGAAGATCTCAAAATCATGGAACAACTCCAGTGGTATCATAGATTTAGTAGTCTACTTGTGAGGGACGAATTTAGCATTGGTGGCGCCCAGTGCAGTAATCTTTGTTGGCAACCACCGCATGACCGCCTCCTACATGGATTCCTTCACTACCACCCACCCTTGGTGCCCCTCATCTCTCCTTAACCTCTCTCTCACATTTATTTACTTTATAGCGATACTCATCCCATTGTAGAGTGTCAGAGACCTTCACATCATAAACACATTATACAGAGACAATAAGTTATAGAAGAATGTTACTTAAGGCAATTAGCACCACAAGGGGTAGGAATTACATGTTACCATACTGGTAGGCATTATATTTTAAGAGTACTTGGTCTGGAGAAATGAAGGGGAAGATTTACTAATGTTTCATGCTGTGCAGTAACAAAGTTGCTAGATGCAGTGTGCGGAAAGGAGAGTGCACAAAAGTACCATATCTACTAAGATATGGTGCTGTTGCTCTTTCTTCTAGTGTTGACTTACCATAGGTTGGTTTGTGCCAATGCACTCACCCATGCACCATAGTGCAACGGTGTATGTGTGATGTCAAGCATAGGTTTACTACTGGAAGGGTACCCTTAAAGCACCAATTTTATGTTTTGACAAAGTTTAACATTTTACCACTTTATATGTGTACAGCACACATGCAAAGTTGGAAAGGCTTGGAGAAAATAAAACTTTACTTCAAACGTTATGTTTGCCTAGTGGAGGCATAATGTTTTGTTGCTAATTTCTTTTTACCAAAGCTAGTGATAAAGATTTTAATCAAACTCCATCAGTGGCTGCATAGGAATATCCAGTTAGCACTATGCCTCCTTGACACAAAGTAGCACATAGTGCTGCTTTGTGTTACATTATGGCTACTTTCCAACACAAATTAGGATTTGCAATGCAAAGTAAACCCCCAAACAACAGTTTGCACCAGGTCAGCATCACTTCTGTGATGCAAACCAGACTCAGAGTGTTCATGAATCCACCCAATAAACTCAGGATTTGAAATGTAACACAATGATTAGTTATGTCATACTCATAAAAGTGTATTACTGCCTAAAGGACCGCTTTTAGCAACCTTAGAATAATGGAAGATTGAGAAGAAAAGAAATAAGGTTCTAAACCAGTTCATTGCTCAATGTGCTATATCAGAAGGTGTGTAAGGTATGAACTCCATATAATAAAATGATCTCTGTGACAAAAGCAGTAACCCACTGAGCCATCTACACAAAATACAAAAATGTGTGGTTTGCATGTTAGACATTGTGCTGTGCAGAGGGAACAATAACCCTCTAAACTACTTTACCTTGAGTGGAAACTGTGACTAGACAAATCACAGATCTCTCTGCAAAGTTCATTTACGACCAGAGTTACCACTCCGTTGTCATTAGCCCCTGAAAAATCACCCAAAGATCTCTGCGGTTGCTCCTATCTCTCCTTAGCATGCCTAAAGGATGCCCTCTTGATCTTGGTGCCTGGAGCAGCGGCACTGGTTACACTCCTGTAATGCCGACACTGACTGTTAAAATGATATAACACACCAATACCCAGGGTTCAGTGGGGCCGTCAGGCTGCAACAGATGGAATCAGCACCAATGGAAGCTACAGCTCTGTGTGCATTTTACTTAACCAAGTTATAAAGCATGGGTAGTGTAAGAAATTGGGTTACTGGTTGAGGGGGGTGAACCCCTTCTCTATCAGCACCCACAATTCTTCTCAGGGTAAAGTCACATGCAAACCCTAAATTAACCTGCGCTCAACCCTCGGGTAGCATGGCACAGAGCAGTCATGTTTAACTCAGAGGCTGTGTGTAAAGTATTTGAGCAGCACTTCAAACAGCAAAACAGTGAAAACACACCCACAGGATTAGAAAATTAGATTAACAAATAAAACAAGATAAAATGACAAAAACCCAATTAGTAGAACCGGAGTTATTAATTTTTAAAGATTTTAGTCAAAATAGCGCCAAAAAGCACAAAACGCCAACTAGGTATTTCTGGTCGTCATTGACCGGGGTAAAGTCACACTTTCAGGTGAACTGTGAATGAGCCAGGTTGGCCATGGCTACCAAGTTAGGCTCGCTGAAGTTTACTTTCTCAAATTCATTCCAAGAATCCCGTTCGTGTTGTTGGAGGGCAGTAAGGAGCAGGGAGAGCATCACGGGAGTCTGTCAGTGTAGTGTGAAGGGCCAGCCGGCGTCGCGGGTGGGCATTGCTGGAGCTTGACTTTGGCAGTCCCCTGCTAGCGATTAATGCTATAGCACGAAGAGGCAGCTGCCAGAACTTTGCGCTGAATCGCAGTGCGAGTGGCGAAGTCTTGGTGCGAACGGGCCCATTCGTGCTCACAAAGAGCCCAAAAGCATGAATTCAGCTTCCTTGAGCCACACCAAGGGTCTAGGATCTGAGGGGCACCTGTTGGGGATCAGGAACGTGCAGCAGTCCGGCCCAGGGGCTGGTGCAGGATGTTGGAGAACCTTTTTATGTCCCTGAGGCTCAGATCAGGAGGCAGAAGAGTATTCCATGGAGTCACTTTTGTGTCCTGGGGTCAAGGGTGAAGTTGCAGGCCCAGTTCTCTTCTCACCCAGGCAGGAGGCAGAAGGTAGCAGGTCAGCACAGCAGGGCAGCATTTCCTTTGGAGGGGCAGTCCAGCAAAGTGGCAATCCTTCTTCCTGGCAGAGTATTTACAGGTCCAGAAGTGTAATGAAGTGGTGATGTCTGAGGTCAGCTATTTTTACCCAGTTGTTCCTTTGAAGTGGGGTTAAAGCTTCTAGAGGTTTTCCTTTGAAGTCCCCTGGCCTCCTGCCTCTCCTATCCTGGTTCCAGACTAACTACAGGGGGTATTCAGCCTTTAGTGTGGAGGAAGAACACGGTCTATTTAAGTATAAGTGAGGCCATGCCCAGTTCCTCCCTTCCATCCTGCCAGTAACGGCCCATCCAGGCACACCTAAGCTGTGTAGGAAGAATACACAAAACTCAACTGTCAGCTACACCCAGTCATGTGACCCATGTACAAGCTATAGGCACTACCTAGCTAAGACAGGAAAATGCCACTTTCTAAATGTGCCATTTTCAAAATTTTAATTTAACTTCAGGCTTCACCATGAAAGAAGATTTTTCATTACAATTCCAAATACACCAAACATGAACTGGTTACCTGCTCCCATTTGGCAATTACAGCTTATTAATTGTAATAAGGTAATCAATGCTATCCTATGGGAGAGGTAGGCCTTGCAGTAGTGAAAAGCGAATGTAAGGGTATTGCACTACCAGGAAATGTAAAACATAAAGGTACATTCCCTATCTTCTAAACGCACTGCACTCTTCCCTCTGGGCTGTCCAGGACCTACATTAGTGGTGAAGTATATGTAGAAAAGGGGGAGGTTTGGGCCTGGTTTATTTTGCCAGGTCAGCATGGCAGTTTAAAAGTGCACACACAGGCTGCAATGGCAGGCCTGAGATATGTTTAAAGGGCTATTTAAGTGGCTGGCACAATTAGTGTTACAGGCCTGCTGATAGCATTTAATATACAGGCTATGGGTACATGTAGTACCACTGTACTAGGGACTTATAAGTAACTTAAATATGCAAATCTGGTATAAGCCAATTCTATCATGCTTTAAGAAGAGAGAACAAGCATTTTAGCATTGGTTAGCAGTGGTAAAGTGCGCAGATTCCTAGGGCCAGCAAAAATGAATTCAGCAAAGAAAATGGAGAGTAAAGGGAAAAAACGTTTTGGGGAGACCCTGCAGAAAGGGCCTGGTCTAACATGACCACCCTCCAGTCTAAAGCTAGGGGAGACTAATCCATACCAAGACGGACTTCCTTGCTTAGGTGATAGAACGTGGACAATGGCCCTCTAATGCAGAGACGCA
The DNA here is from genome assembly GCF_964204655.1 of Triturus cristatus. NCBI lineage: Eukaryota > Metazoa > Chordata > Amphibia > Caudata > Salamandridae > Triturus > Triturus cristatus. The sequence continues at coordinate 135,568,864 of NC_140591.1, read as the reverse complement.
TTCTACGCCCTTCTGAATTTAATTGGATTCCTCTGTCTAAACTCTCCTCAGCCACTGAATTGACCGATGGGGAACCTGTCACCTCACCTGTGGACTCCATCTCTGCAGCACTTAACCTTAATTTGCTCACAGATGCATCCCAGTAGGCAGACTATACCACCATGGCCAGCAAAGTGATGTGGTCCATTCCACCCCTTGGATCAGTCTTCTGACACCAACCCATCCATAAGGACAGCAACCAACAGAGCCTCTAGCAGCTGTCAGTGTCAAAAGTCAGGACTCAGGCCATCCAGGGTTTTCTGACCTCTGATGCTTCTCAGAGTGGGGTAGGGGGCAGCAACAGCTCTGGGTATTAGGCAACCTTCTTCCACTCTCCTTAAGAACAGTCCTGGGTGGTAGTGTGAGACTGGCCACTCAGCCAAGGGTCTGTACCCTGAGGCTGAACAGGGGTGAGTTCTCCCTTATCCTGCCCCTCCATCTGGGCTCCCGTACCCATCGCTTAGGAGTGGTACCCTCAGAAATATGAGCTGTCAGGGTGCCCAGTGATAGTGCCCCTCCCAGCTCTCCTGACACTGGGAGCAGCTCATTCCTCAGAATGCAGTCTATGGGCATCTGGGGACTAACTTTGACCCTCCTCTGGGTCACCTTCCCAACCCACTCTGGGATTACCAGACCCATAGGGCAAAATAATTCCTGCCCACGGGCCTGAGTCACCCTACATACCCGGCCTGTGTTCTGCTCTGTGGAAACTAGCCTTTCCACAATCATGGTCTGTCTAGCCCCGGTGTCTCTCAGAGCAGTGACATGGGTGGCCATCTTGTTGAGTTAGCGGTCTAGTTACTGCTGACAGGGGGACGCGAGCCGAAGACCACCGGACATTTAACAGGACGGCCTCCGCTCGCACATTCCTCTTCGGAGCCACGGGCAGGTAGAGTATGCAGGGCAAGGCTGCAGCTTTGAGGACGTGAGTAAGGCATAGCCTATCCCCGAGCATTTTCCATCGGATCTGCAACTAATATTTCTTTAAGAGTCTAACCAAGTTCTCAATCATTCTGAAACCTTTTTCCCTTTCAGTGTGTGACTACAAGCGCTCCTCCCCTCCTGTGCAGAGCTCATGGGGCCAAAATGAAGCAAAAAGCATGTATGTTGAACCAGTACTTAACGTATTTTTCCATAGACTCACTATTTATTTAAATTGACAATTTACTCACTACCAGTCAGAAAAGTTCAGCCTATCGATGCACATATGCAAGGAGCAGCTACATTAGTCTCTCCTTTAGCATATATACAGCTACCTCTTAGAGTGTGTGATTTATGTTACATGTTTTGTATTGTTTTGTTTGTTTTTCTAAAAGGCAGCACAACACTAACAATGTGTTAACAAGGATTAGTCGTGCACAAGTGAAAAATATACCACTTTTGTTACACAAGTTGGTGAGGTGTGTTTTTTTAATATAACTTTATTGACAAGTTAACAATGTTATAATGTCCCATCTTTCCAGATCTTACTCAAGAAATATACCTACTAGGTATTGTATTTGCATGAAAATATTTCCACTTCAACTTAATATTTATTAAGAAGACCAATTGGGTATTTTCTAGGAGTGGTACAAGGGATCATTTAGTCTGGTCCTGATGAAAAGCCTTAGGGGATAGGCTTGAAACATGTAGACCGGGAGACACACACCCATCACAGTGTGTTTCTCACCCTCCCCCCTTTTTAATAATACCAGCTACAGGATTTAATAAAAATGTAGGTTCCACATAGCCAGGTATTTTTTAATTCACAAGTTTGACCCTTCCACTCTCGTATCACCTTGTAGCCCACACCTTACAAAGTGCTCCCACGTCTCTGTCGGTCATAGCATGCCCCGTCCTGCAGCCAGGCGGGAAGAACCCGATGATGAAGCATGCCACCAGGGACTTTTTGGTGGGTGAGCGTTATTTTAAGAAAACATATCGTTTTCCTTAAATACTGGAAGGATAGTTATTTTGGAATACGGTGGACTTTTCCTTGGTTATTCACGTTATTAGGATATAGTCACCTTCCAGCTGCACCAACGTCTCCTCAATCAATTTGCACTCTTCCTCCCTCTTCCGTCTCTTGCCCACAACATGTGCTATTATGTGTCCCCTCAGCACAGTTTTGTAAGCCTCCCACAGTTCCACCTCAAATTGCACAGAGCCCTCGTTCTCCGTGAAGTACTGTTCCATGGCTGTGACCAACAGGCGACTAGTGAGCTTCCAGGGATTAAGCCGCCACGTCCCCCTGAGCTCCAGGGGACCTATTTGAACCACTGTACTCAGGGGTGAGTTATCCGAGATTCCCACTCAGCAGAAATGTTGTGTAAGTGGATCTCATGGTTAGGCACCAGGAGGTAACCTAACTTTGACAGGGTTCCCATAGAGTTGGCCGCGTAGGAGTATTGTTGTCGTCCCAGGTACGTTTCTCTCCAAAGATCCACAAAGATCCAGAAAGGTGGCTAATAGTGTATCTGTCCTTGGTCAATCCTCTATTCTTGTAACCCTGCCTATGTCCCCATGTAGCCTTAAATTAAGATCACTGCCAAAGATTGTCAGTGTATCCGGTGTTTCCGCCACCCACATACCCATGCGTTCCAGGGACTCAGTCTGTAGACCAGGGGAAAAAAGACAAGAGCTCAGTACCAGATCCTCCCCATAACATCGTTCATACATTGCCACATGGCATCCATCTACATTAACCCATGTCTTGCGGACTTCCAGCAGAAGAGATATACGGGCCATGATTCCCACTCCTCAAGAGCCCCAGGAGAAACCTGTATGTGCCAGTATTGTGTATCTACCTTGGCCCATAAATCCACAATTGTTACCCACAAGATGCCTCTCCTGTAAAAGAACCATGTCAGGGTCATGTCTCAAGAGTAACTTTCTGACTACGCCTCACTTGAGTTTATCCCACAGGCCATTTACGTTCCAGGAAAGGATCCTCAGGTTTAGGCCTCAGCTCTGGTTCTCATGTTGTGCTTCCCATAATGTGCCTAGATCAATGCCCATGTTACCATTCCTTAACCCAGGACCCACGTCCTAACAGACATGCCCTGTAACAAACCCCCTGTAACTCCCCCCAACAGATCACACTGCACTGTGGGCTCAGAGCTACCCACCTCCTCAATGGTCGAGATTCCCGTTGCCCCAGCATCAGACCCATAGCCAAAGATAAAAAACAAAAAAAAGTCTCTGTATGCAAGTTGCAACCTGTTATTAACACTAGTAGAGGGGGGGTCACTCTCTGGACCATCAATTGTCCCCGAGCGGGTGGGCCCAATGCGTTTGCCTAGCCAGGTATAACTACCATCTTTCCAGAACCCAGAGTCAAAACGAGAATGTCATCTTCAGGTTAATAAGTCTGCCGTCATGGGTGTCACTTCAGACAACTCCTCCTTGTCTCCACTCCATTGGGAGCCTACCGTGCTGGCTTCCGAACCTCCTGCAGACTGTGCCAATTCCTCCCAGCTATTGCTTGTGGAGAGGGGTTGATCCTTCTGCAATGGTGCCACCACTTTAGCCCTCTAGGTTTCCACCTGATCTTTCACTTGCACTTGCCAACCACCATGTTCAGGGGAATCCAGTGTATCCTGCCCTCCAACCACATCCACGCTTCCACCGCTGAATTGAAAAGTGGGAGCAGACTTGGTCTATAATCCGCAGTCTAGCGAGGTAGAGGAGCGCATACAAGTTCAAAGTGCATAGTTGCCGTTTTCACTGCTATGAAAGACTCTTATGGATGTTGGACTGTTGGGTATAATACAAGTACATTTTTTTACTGTTACCCCCGCCACTTGCCAAGGCCTGTGTACATTGCAGAATCTTGACCCTGTCGCAAAAGTTAAGGAGCCTTGCTAATACCGCCCCTGGGGGAGCCTCCAGTCATGGCGGGCCGCCCAACACCCTATTTACTCTTTCCACTGTAAACAGCCTGGACGCCCTGTCCTCCATGACCAGCTGCAGCAGCTAGTCCTCCATGTACAGTTCTGCACTGGGGCCTTGTGCCCACTCTCGTAGTCCCAACACTCAAACGTTGTTGCTTCGGGACCATCCCTCTGCATCTTCCACCCTCTCCTGTAGGCACGCCACCAATTGCGGAAAGAATTGTATCTATTTCTCATGGACTGTGGCAGCAGGCTATAGTTGTGCCATAGCGGATTCTGTCTCACCCACCCTGTCAGCCAGCATTTTGTGGCCCGGCCTCCAGAGAGATCATCGTCAAGGAATAGTCCCAATTTCCTCCATGGGCCCCCCGGGTCTTTAGGTCTCACCACTTTCAATTTTGGGCTTGTGGTGGTACCTGCCTCCACACCAGCCATCTCGTATCTTGCAGGGTCGCTCCTCTCACTGTAATGCCCCGAGAGGCCGGCTAACTGTCTATTACTATCTGGAGCTTCAGTCATCCATTGCAGGGTCCGCTGGGGGCCAGGCAGAGTCTTGGCTCGCATCTCTCTGGCCCCACAGGTCCACCCTGATTCTGCTTACCGTTTGGACCACCTCTGGGATGAGAAGGGGTGCCTCCGACACAGTTTATTCCAGGGCCACCGCCATCTTGACCGAGCTACAGGGCCACGGCGACTTCAAGTGCGACAACTCCAGGGTCTACCACATGCTCTGTCTCGGCCCCTCTCAGTGACGGTCTCCCCCCAGGGGGCCACGGTCACCTGGGGGCCCACTCGGCGCTCCTTGAACTTAAGGATGGAGACCGTCCAGAGATCCATTGGCGTGGAGCTTCAGAACCTCGCTTCCAGCTCCATTAGAGGCTAGCCACGTCCCCAGTTTTGTCTAATTTCTGAGGTGGCCAAAGTGGTCTTGAGGAGAAGAAACAGTTTTAAAGGACAAAAGTGAGTTTGACAAAAGCAAAAGCATCATACTCGATTTCATGCAGCACACACTAAGCTGTTCTCGGCAGGCACTGGCATTTACTTGCCCACATTTGTTTTTAGCTCTGGCCTAAAGACAGCTACATCTGCTTCTCCAGCCTCATGAAGCCAAAAAATATATAAACAAACAAGCATTGGCAAAGCCAACTGTTCTGGCCCTTGCAAGCATGCAATGTTTTTATTTATTTATTTTTGCAAGCATATTCAAGAGAAATTAAAAGTTTAAAGTAAACAAAACAAATCGTAAAAAATACAAATACGAAATGAAAGGAGAAACTGTCCCGACCAGCCCTGGCACTTAAGTGCACTACTTTTTAGGTGGATGTGCACATATCATCAGATGTGCAAGAATTTCAGGAAGCTGAAACTAGCTGACTTATTGCCCCACGTGGTAGACATTGGTAGGTGGAAGGAAAAAGTAAATGACAATTTATCAGACTAATGGATGAAAATGGCTTTCCAAAATCGTAACTATTCATATATGTATGTATTAGAGTCTAAATTCCTTACCTCAGGCATGCGAGCCAGCTAAAACTGTCTCTAGGCCAAACCTATTAACATAAACATATATACTTACAAAGATGGGCTATGAATGAGCCTTCTTCGTCTATTGGTCTGTTCAACTGTCATCCACATATACTTCTGTCCACTACGGCGTGAGGAAATGACTCACTTTAATCCTTGGCTCTCAGGCCCTGTGAGTAACTGCGTTTTAGTGGCTCACATGTGCATATATCCTTAACAAGCATTTGCAATGCCACGGTCTCGCCTTTAGGATCTAAGTTTTGGGGTGGTGGTCTCCACCCTCTCTGCTCTTGCGCGGCAAATAGCAGTGACCGCCACGGGCAGCACAAGAGCTACGTCACTGTGTTTAAGTAAGCAAATATTAAACTTATCGGGACACTCTCTGTTGGTCATAACCGGGGATGTTGTTTATCAGAAGTAGCTTGAGAGTATCTAATGCTGTGCTACCCAAACTTTTTAGAACCACAATCCACTTTTTAGAACAACAGATTTTCACGACCCACCTGGCTATAATAGACATGAGGCAGGAGATTTTTTAACATAATTAAGGCAGGATATGGTAGCCCACTGTCATTTATAGAGAGAACACTTTCAATTTTCCATTGAAAGGGCCACTAAATGAGCACAGACATACAGTTTTACTGATAAAACTATATTGTGCACTAATGATAATGTGTGGAAATCGGGGTTCAGTTAATATTTAGCCTCTCAGTTATTGACCCCACTATGTTGCTTAAACACTTGTAGCAATTGCTCGTAATAAGAAAGTACTGGATTTTCTCTTAACTTAGGGAATTGATTTGTGAAAGAAGCGAGATCACCCTGACTCCAGGGCACATACACCTCTAGGGGAAGGTTCTGAGTCGTGTCTCTATCCGTGGGAGTTGGTGGCAGCTTCTCCCTTTCTCCCGAAACAACTACAGCTTAGTCCATCCGCATTTTCGTTTGTCTAAATCACTTCACTGCTGTATTCTTGATGATCTAATGCCATTAGTTAAGCCAAATGCAAGTGTGAAGCACCACATTTAAGGCCATATAATTTCCTGGGATGCCGCCAGGTGGCGATTCCTCACCCTCTCGGACAGGAACTCTCACGCCGCCCCTAAACATTTCTCTGATAGCTCTGAAACATTTAATTTTTAATGACAATTTCAACAATCGGGGAACAAGAAATCTGTTATGAAAAAAATGCCACATTTTTTCTCATATCACAATTGATTAATTTTCAAAAACCAGCACCCAATCTCAGCACAGCTCTCTCTGTCCTAGCCTAGCACAGCGCAACACTTGATGATGTAACTACCAATACAAGCATGGCACCTGCACTAACCGTCCAAAGCAGTGTGGCACGCTGTGACATAAGTCTCGCTCCTTGCAGTTGGCCACCCGACTGTACAATTTTGCCGCACACACAAACTCTCTCAAGGCATAACCTCAAGCACTTTTGAATAATAAACCTTGTCTGCCTCACTAAAGAAATTCAAAGTAAACACTCATACAAGGTGACAGAGGAAACAACGCTTTCCTAAGTTAACATACACACAGATGAGATCTCAGCCAGTGAGACATCACCTTGGCTAATGCACTTTCTTCTTTGCCGGCAGGATCTATGAGCATCAATCACTGTTAGTACTATCACAACAAGATTATAGTTCTCTATCTATTGTGCAGTCAATGGCACCTTACGAACCGACACTACAAACCTCTAAAAGTCAAATTAACAACAATATACTCTTATCTATCCTGGGATATTGGACTGTGACGAGCCCGATAACAACTTCAACTGTTCAACATTACAAGTATTGCATCTATATCAGAAGCTCAAAAGTATCATCACACCAAAGGACACAAAGTTGCAACACAACACCGCAAGCTGGACGTACACAATCTCAACATGCAACCCTACCAATACGGGAAACATCCATTACAACGCAGCCATTGCAACAGCCTACCTTTACAATGCAACTGTTACAACACTTAGATCGCATGCCATTACAATGCATGCCACTACAACGCATGCCATTACAACCCATGCCATTACAATGCACACCATTACAACGCATGCCATTACAACGCATCATAAGGTAAGTAATGGAGATTTGTTTAGTATTAGGGTTGGTACGGGTTTTGGGGTACATGGGAATTGTAATTTTTACCCCTACACTATCAACACTTACCCTACTGTTGCACTCACTGGAGTGAGAATAGTAAGTTTTCACCCCTACACTATCCAACACTTACCCTACTGTTGCCCTAAAAGTATTGTACGTTGTAATGGTATGCGTTGTAATGGAATGCGTTGTAATGGTAGTTTTTAAAAATGTGTTGTAATGGCATGCGTTGTAAAAACTTGCAATGTAATGGTAGTTGCGATGTAAAGACTGTGTTGTAAAAGCATGCATTGTAATTGCATGTGTTGTAATGTCATATATTTATTAATACTCACTCCTCAGCCATCTCAAACTCCTTCACACCTGTTGCAACACCACCGATCCACTGAACTAGTTGATAGACTCTAAGGGCATGGACTGGGCATGGGCGACTCCAGATTCCTTCCTGGGGATTCTAGCTCTCTACACATCAGTGGCAACCATCTTCTCATCATCACCAATTGATGGAGTGGGGGTATTTGAACCTCAATCTCCTGGTAAAATTATCAAACAGAATCCCCCCCTGTTTGTATGGACCTTTGATTGTCGACTTGAAGCATTGAGAGGGAGCTAACATCCGAAATACATTTCAAATACACTGAGACCAAAGTGGCTTCACAATAATGACAAAGAGAATGATATCCAATCGTAAATGTTTATTATCAAATTATTAGTCAAATCATCAATCAGTAAAACTGGCAATGGTTAAGAATTTATGTTAGTACAGCCAGAATATTAGTTGTTCAAGTAATATAAAATACAGATTAGTAGCAATATTTATGTAAAGAATGCAAAATATTCAAATTATGTGCTCCATTAAGAAACTCAAGCTATCTAAATTAATAAATGAGAGGGAGTTGGGGATTTCTAAAGAGGAAGAGAAGAAGGTGCTAGCATTCTGCGAACCTCAGTAGAAGTGCACAGGAAACTAAAGAGTGTCTAGCATGAAGCTTTTCGCTCAGCGAAGTAACTAATGGAGAGGTCTAAGTCGGGGTAGGGTCTGCCCTACCTATGGAACACTAATTAAAAGTGCAATCCAAAGTTCCAGAACGTCCATATTGCACTCACTGGGGCAGATTTACAAGCCCCTTGAGACACTTTTACGCCGCCGTTGCGTCACTTTTGTGATGCAGTGGCGGCGTAAACAATGCCCCACTATGCAACATATTTACAACGTGACACATCGTTTGAGGGAGGTGGGGGTCAAGGACGCAGCCTTGGATCTGATGACCTCCTTCCTAAATGGAAGGGAACAAAGAGTCAAGCTGGGAGAGTTCTTATCTCCATCCCGATCGGTGCTGTGTGGGGTCCCGCAGGGGTCGGCTCTCAGTCCGACCCTATTTAACATCTATGTGACCCCACTGGCCAGGTTAATTAGATCTTTCGGGATGGAGGTAATCTCTTATGCAGATGATACCCAGATCCTCGTCTCTCTCTCCCATTCAGACGTACCAACCGCTTCCAATTTTAGATCTTGTATGGAGGCAGTTGGCCAGTGGATGGTTCAAAATTCGCTTAAGCTGAATGGGGAGAAGACTGAGGTGATGGTGTTTGGAGGGAATCAGGATACTTGGTCAGCCAGCTGGTGGCCTGATTCGTTGGCACTATGCCCTTCCCCCACGATATCTGCCAGAAATCTGGGGGTGATGATAGATCCTGCCCTTAGCATGGGCGGACAGGTCAGTAGAACCATTTCTACCTGTTGGGGCTTAATTTATACCCTACGAAGAATTAGGAAGTATCTCTCCCTTCAGTCCAGAAAGCAAGTAGTGGTCGCCCTTATCGGCTCACGACTGGACTACTGTAATGCGCTGTATGCAGGGCTGAATAGAGGCCTGCTGCAGCGCTTGCAGGTAGTCCAGAATGCTGCCGCCAGATTTGTTCTGGATGTTCCTAGACGCTCCTCGGCCACCTTGGCGAGGAGAACATTGCATTGGCTACCGGTTGAATACCGGATACGGTTTAAAGTCTTGTGTATGACTTACAGAGCCATTGCAAGGAATAATGATATGGGAGTTGGTTCTATCATCTCTCACTACACTCCTGGAAGGGACTTGCGTTCCTCCAGGAAATTGCTTCTCACAGTCCCCCTTATAAGAAAAGCCAAATGGGGTGGTAGGGCTTTCTCTACTCTGGCTCCTAAATGGTGGAATGATTTATCTTTTGATCTCAGGTCATTGCCCTCCTTACATAGATTCCGAGGTGCCCTTAAAACCTGCCTCTTCCTGCAAGCCTATGCGTAAGGTGATATATTGATATTTTTACCTCTTTGATAGGCGCCTTGATACCTGCGGGTTATTGTTTTGCGCAATATAAATTTTCTTCAATCAATTTTCTTCAATCATGTGTCCCGTTATAAAGCCCTGCGCTACATTATACCTGCGTCAGGTATAATGTATGCAGGGTGGGCGTTCCATCGCAAGGAAGCCCCGTAAAAGTGACGCAGTGAAATCTACAAGATTTCACTGAGTCACTTTTACATTCCAGCTGCCTCAAATCCTTACGCCTAAAGGAGTGACGCAGCATAAGAGGTATAGGGCACCCCTGAGCAGTGCTGGAGTTGCATCGCACTTGGGACACAACTCCAGAACTGCGTCACCCTTACGGCGTCAGATGCGTCACGCGCCTGTCTATCCTTGCTCCATGGTGCGCTGCATTGTAAATGCAGCGCATCCATGGTGGCGCAAGGGGTTTTCTGAGACACGCAAAATAACTGGCGCATCCCTGCTAATATGCGGCGATGCGCCAGTTATTGTAAATCTGACCCACTCAGTCTAAGACCAATCCCATTGCAGCATTCAGAGGGAGCCGTTAAACTCCCTAAAATCCTATCCTCACACAATTACGTACACATCTTCTTGTCCTTGAGAGTTGCATTTTCCTACAACGTCGGGTACATGAGGCTCTATTCACTGTCCTCCCTTTACGTCTGCTGCCAACCTTTACTTTCCAGGCCTTACAGTTGATCTAATACAGAACAATAAACCTTCCTCTAATTAACGAGGAACCTGATAATAAACCTGCAGAGGAAAGAAAAACAGCATACTGGCAAACTTTAAAGTGTACAATGCAAGGCTATGGCCTAGTTTCAAGCAAGGTTAACTCGAGAATCAAAATGAAAACACATTAAATCATTATTAATCCTTAATAATCAAATGATTATTATTAAAGGGGTAGATAAGTTCAGTAAATGCTGTTACATAGATTATCCTTAAACTCAATACAGTTGTAGATGATTTCTTAACATGGTTAGCAGTGATGGCCTACTACAATTCTTATTAGAGTGGAACAAGAGGTAATGAAGTTTAACACACATTGAATATATATGTTACATGCAAACACACACAAATAACAGTGGCAGCTTCTACCCACAAGAAGAGTGACATATTAAAGGTTTTTGGGGCCCCCGGCAAAAAATATTTTGGGGCCCCTTGTTTGGAACAACTTTGAATGCATGACCTATTTTTAGCTAACTAAAGCCTTGTGAATCCAAAAAATATTGAGTTATTCCTTAAACCTTCGGAAGCTGGGGCACAAGTTACAAGCTCAAGCAGTCTGGTACCTGCGAGCCAAACTGTACTAAAACAATAGCTTGAACAAGGATGGGAAAAGCAATTTCTGCGCTTGTATCTAGATTTGCAATATTTGACAATGAATTTAGTGCCAAATCAACTGGTTCCTCCCACTGTTGTCAAGACAGTGCAAGGGTGATGTGGTGGATGGTCAGAGGTCCAGTGTAAAAAAATTAATATGATTTAGACACATGGCATTTGAAATTATAATTTTCATTGCAGGATTTTCGTAATCACAAATAAATTCCCCTTCACTACTGGTGTCCTTGCTACATCTATGAAAAGCAAAGAATTTGAGATTTTCACTGTCCATTGAGGTGAAAGATATCATTTTCTTCCCATGTCCCTTCTCTTGCTCTGTACTTCTTCTATGTGTGCACTTACAGAGCTGGACATTTACCCCAGACTCTGCTAAGTAAGAGAAACGCTAGAGGCAGAAGACAGGTGTAAGGACAGAAAGGTAAAGAGAACAGTAGCGCAAGGTTAGAAGTAGAGAGAGATAAGGTAGGGAGAGACAGAGGTGAGGTAGAGAGATAGATACGGTAGGGAGGTAAGATATAGAAAGAATGTGTGAGAGGATTGATAAGGATGCTTTTCTCAGAGATCTCTTAGTAAATAGCCAACCGCAAATTGAGATGGTACTGCAAGATGACCCAAAACCGGCAGACATCATACAGGCCTTCTAACTCCCCAAATAGTTACATGGCAGCAAGATTAACCAAAAGTGCAAAAAAACTAGTAGCAAGCGTAAGCTGTTTAACAGTGCCTGCTCTAAGGCTCACAAACTCTTAAAGCTCACTCTCAGTAAACATCCGTGAGATCGTGCAGGGGTAGCCGTGGCGAGGAAAGCCTATAAATATGCGAGCAGAAAAAGTAAGATTGAAATATGGGAAAATGCCTGGGAAGACCTAAGGACTGCAAGCACCCTGAAAGACGCCCGAGCTTTCTAGCAGGTTGAAACGCCCAAAACCTGCTAGGAGACGAATTGGCAAACGTTGAGAACATCATATTAGCCAAAGATTTGGTAGACCATTTTCCTAAAATATTTGGGCCAAACACCCAGACTGTTAATATGGTCTTGGACTTTGTAGCCCCCGTGATCTGAACACCGCAATAGCCCTGAGTAACTCAATTGAAGTGTTAGACTTCACGTTAGCTATATTGTGCAGCCCACCAGAGAAAGTTCCAGGACCAGACAGAATTCCATCAGATCTTTTTAATTCTCTCCCACAATTCTGGGCTCCACTAATAAACAATGTCATAAGATGTGCAGTTGTAGTCCCTCTAGTTAAGACATGGCAAGAGGCTATTATCATCCCAATTTTCAAAAGGGGGGACAAGAGCCAGCCCCATTGTTACTGCCCAATCTCACTTTAGATAGCAAGGTAAAGATTTTGGACTGATTCATTTTGGCTTAATTTGAACTTTGGGCAGCTGAGACCCAAGGGCTCTCAGACCTCCTGTTCAGGTTCCGCCCAGACCTAGAAACTATAGAGCAGTCCCTGAACTTATCTCTTGTAGTCCTAAGATATGCAAGGGCAAACAAATGCTGTGTCTACCTAGCCTTCATGGACTTAACGTGCCTTTGACCCAGAGGACCACTCCAGATTACGGTCAATAATGACACATAGGCATTGAAAGGGCATAATTACTCTACTCCGTGGGCTCCATGCATAGACAACAGCTAGAGTTCGATAGAGCAGGAATGGGAATGTAACCGAAGAGTTCCTCTCCGCTGCTGAGGTTAGACAAGGATGCGTATTAGACCCTTCTTTTTAATTTATATCAATGGCCTTGGAGATCCCTTGGGAAGAACAGGGAAGGATATTCCTGGGACCAACTCACACCAAATCCATGTGTTACTCTACGCAGATGATGCAGTCCTTATAGGGAGAACAGCTAATGGCCTGCAATTCCTGCTTGATCCCTTTAATAGTTTTATGGATAGTTTAGGCCTCAAAACAAATCACACTTTTGTAATGAAATCTGGTCCAGAACTAGATACATCCAGGAAATGTCTGCTTGGGATAAAGTAATAAGGACAACTCCATATTTCATGTATCTGTAAGTGCCAGTTGAAGTAGATTGTTAATGGAACTTTTTACTGAATGTTAAAGCTATGCAGTTCCAAAGGGTGGTTGATGCTGTTTTTAGATGTTCTAAAAGATTGGGGCATAAGCCAGTAAAAGAACTGCTTTGTGTTTTTAAAAGTAAATGTTTGTCAATTGCTTCCTTTGGTGCTGGTGTGTGAGGCTTCATTAAATGCAACTCCGGCTAAATAATTGAAACAGAGTTTTTAAGAAGGTTGCTGACAGTGCCACAATCTTCACCTGTATCCTTCTGCCATGGCTGGGTCTTTCAGAAGACCACATCAAATTACAGCCACTCTGGTTTAGAATCTGGCAAAATCCAGAGGGCAAACTCTATAGAACAATACTGGCTGATTGTATGGCCCTGGATCACTGCCTAGGTATTCCATGAATCAAATTTATTAAATCTAACTTTTGCCAGGCTAGGCACCTCAGAATACTTTTCCAACTCAGGAAGACTTACTAAAATCGCACCTGGTAGAATTAAAGAGCCCTTCTATCAACAGTTCATTTGGCCTGAATGCGAAATGACGCACTGGGCTGGGAGAATGCTTTCGACAACCCCATCCCCATCCCGCACTTTAGTTGCGATTCTTATAAATAAGAGGCAAACATTTCTATTGACCAGGTTTCGCCTTAACACCGTACACTTTTTGGCAGCTTTCACAATCCGAGGCACCTGGTTTTCAACACTCCCTCTCAGCCCCTGTGATGGCTCCGCACATCAAAGTACCTAGCATTTTACCATATTTTGCACTCTTTCCACCCGCAGAGAGGCTGTTTCTTCACCCAGTGCTACAAGCACTGGAGATTAAGTCCCATGAACTGGCACTGGCTTATTTACACTTTTTGGGAAGCATAGGTGTTATTCATGCCTTGCTGCATTATATCTTACGTGCACTGAGGAATCGGAGAAAATACTGAAACAGTTGTTTTTTTGGTGCAAGCTTTTTATTCCTATGTTTTCTAAATGATTTTAAGCCTGCTCATTATTACTGTGTATTGTAATGTATTTGATGCAAGCTTTTATGGCTTGCTAGAGTCGAATACAGTATTTTGATTCATTCTGTGGTAGCCAGAATTAAAAGTACAAAGAGGTATAAAGATGAAGCAGTTGTTAGAGGAAGAGAAATATAGAGAAAGTGGTGTAATGAGTTAGAGACAGAGGAAGGAAATGTAAAAAACAGAGGAGCGTTTGGCATTTAGGGTTGCGCTAGACAGAGAAGTAGGGTCAAAAGAAAGGTCAGTTAGAGATATGTGAAGGCAGAGAGAGGTAGAGGAAGAAGGATAGAGAGACGTGAAGTAATAATAGAAACATAGCATAATGCAAGATAAAGAGAAAAATGAGTGAGGTACAGAGAGGTAAAATATGCTGTTATGTTTCATATACGTACCCCAGTATAGGCTCAGGTTGCAACATAACCTTTCACCTATATTCTCCCCTACCATTACACTACATAACGGTTCTTGGGACTGACCTTTTACCTTGTTACTGTACTGCATATAGGACATGGGGTTTTCCTTGAAAACTAGCCTCATCCATTATGCATGAGGATTCTTGGAAACTCATCAGGACTACCATCTCATGCATAATAATTATGTACAAGGGTCATTCCTTCTGTCATCCTAAGTCCGACATGACACAGCAAGGTAGAAACCCTGAGGGCATCACTTTTGTATTTAAACACTACATCTTGCTGAGGTAGTCAGAGGAGAAAAGGACTTCCATGCCGACACACTGACGCAAGACGCTGAGGTTCATGCACGCAGTCACTCCAGCTCACAGTGGTCTAACATCCCTTGCAGGTTGTCCATCCCGAGACCAAGATGGGGTCCCAATGTCTCTCACATCAGGTAATGGGGTTGACTTTATCCCAGAGGGATTATTGGCTTCTACGCCTACATACATGCTAGGTACACTTAGGTACATGTAGTTAGGGTCACATCGAAGGAGTACGCATTCTACTGACATGTATTTTATATACTTGCCTGTATTCATTGTTTTAGCACAATTGTAGAAATCTACCATCCTTTTACTCTCTAAGTGCTTATAATTATAATCTGCTACTATCTAGTGGTTGTTTCAGCACACCTATTTTACACTTGAATGACGCTGGTTCAATAAATGCTTATTGAAAAATGTCCCCAGCGTTTATTCTGTGTATCTCTCTGAGACGAAGTGAGCACGAGTGACTGAGGGAAAAGTATCACACTGTTTCACGATCCTGAGGGATCAGGGTTGTCAAGTTTGACAATTGCCAAGAAATATTCTCTCCTTGGTAAGTGGAGTTTCTAGTGGCACTCTGAGACAGCTGGTACACAGGCTAACATACCCGGTGGGGGTGTCTAGAATCAGTCCGGTCACCAATCCTACAGTGTATGTTGTCTAAACGCGCAGGTCCTATATAGGTTTATAGGAACTACACCACAATGCCAGGTGACACCAGAGAGAGCTGTGAAGTAGACAGAAGGACAAAATGAGATGTGGTGTAGGAATATAGCACAGATAAAGAGCCAAGTAAGGCAGAGAGAAAGGTAAACAGAGGGATTCCAAAGTGGAAAAATAAATTGGGCGTAGAACAAGCAGAGATGAAGCAGTGATACAGAGGTGGCATAAAAAAAGAGAGGTGAGGTTGACACAGAGGAAGAACGAGTTAGAGATGAGGTAGAGAAAGAATTCTGAGGTAGAGACCAATGTGGAGACAGAGAGGTAGGGTAGAGAGATAGGTGAAGACAAGGAGGGATGGAAAACTGAAATGCAGAAGGATGTGCAGAGAGAGATGTAAGCGACAGAGAGAGGAAATAGAGATAGATAGTGATACGGAGGTAGAGTTAGAGAAATAAAGCTAGTGTGAAAGGAGTATGGTAAGGTGAGTGTGAAAGTTCAGGCAACAGAGGTAGAAAAGGAGAAAGGGAGTTTGAGAGGTAAGATAGGAAATGAATGGTGAGGTAAATTGAGAAGTTAGGTTGTGAGAAAGAACAAGCAGTGGTGTTGAGTAGATGAGGTAATGAAAGACATGTGAAGTATTGTGAGAAATTAAATAGAGGTGAGAGAGATAGCTGTGAGATAGAGGGGACTGAAGGAGAGGTAGAGTGAGGTATGGTTTAGAGAGCTGGAGAGAGATAGTGATGGAGCAAGGACTCGTTTCTAAGAGACTTGCTTGCACTCAATTCACTCGTTTAACTTATTAACATGAAATATTAATTGTGTATTGTGAATAATCATCGCACTTTTCATCAACATTGGGAATAGAGAAGCTTGCCTATGTGTTTACTAACCATTAATATGAAAAGCGGACTAAACACAGCTGTAACAGGGAAAACTTTACTGCGCATGCGTCAATTGCAGCTACGCAATGTGACATTTAACAGCTGGAGGGAATTTCTCGCGCATGAGCAGATTGCACTAACATATCGCCTTTAAGACCCACATGCTTGGCACCTGCTTCGTTGTTTAGTAATGCTTTATTTACTAAAAGCTAATGCGGGGAAAGTGCTAATAATTAAAGGATAATAGAGTAGTGGTGGGTGTTATACAGTGAAACTATTTATTTTTTACATTAATATTTTCTCTCTTTGACCTTTTCAATAGTTCGGATTTTGGTCCTCCTAACCATGGCTCGAGTGTTTGAGTGAAAGCCTTCTGCACATGGCTGAACGATACTTGCCCTGGAGAGATGATCCCATGATTGGACTGCATCCAAGGCCACCAACTACTATACCCTGGGAACTCAGAAGTCAGAAGGGCAATGAAGGAAGTCATATGAACATTGTAGAAATATTGTTGCAGATTGAATAAAATCCGTATGAGAAACTAATAAAATGAATAAGTAATAGGAGTGGGTTTACGGAAAAATAAAAGTGCTATGCCATCATGGTGTGATGACCTAACGCCCCTTGCATGTCCAATTAGAATTCGTATTTTTACGATATTGCAACTTTAGGGGGTAGTACATGAATCCCAAAAGGTATAATTGGGGTAATTTAGTTAGTTGGGAGAGAGAGATCCTGAAAGAATGCTGATGGAGTTGTCGGTGATGCTGATGCTGTGAGATGCTGAAGAAGATTCAAATAGAAAATTACCTTTCTTAAGCAATTGATTAGAGGAAGAATCTCTAGGAGGAAGAGAGTGCCAGAGAGGGGTGCGACATGTTCGGCGGTTCTAGAGAGGTCCACTTTCCTGTCCTGAAGCCTTTGTCACCTGTTCTTTCCCAGGGGACCCTTTCAAGCCCTTTGGCCAGGGGGTTGGTCTTCACACCATCTTTAGTAACTATAACATTTGTATATTTCCGAATGTGCTGCTGTCTCTATCCTCTCTTTTCTGAGCACCGTTATTGCATCGAATCTATGAAAGTAATTTGATTGATTTAATCTTCTTTCCTAATGATTGATGGTGTCTGTTAGTGCATTTGAATGGTTCACTCACATTTCAATTTAGATAAAGGTTTTAAAACGTTTGAGTCTGTGTTTATTTCTGCAAATAAAATTCATTAGTAAAGTAAAGATATGTGCATCATCACCATCAACTAGTTCTAACTAATTTGGTCCATGCCTAAATGGAAAGACCTTATTGATAAGTGAAATTAATAAGATTTTAGGTATCGATCAACTCATAAAACTTAATGTCCCCAGCGGTTTACCAGGTATCGTGAGTATATGTTTGATGGGCCCAGGTGAATATATAGTGTTGGAATATATGTTGTTGGTGCACCGCTGGATCAATAGCGAGGTGAGGAAAGGAGAGAGATGAAATTGAGAGAGCAGGAAGCAGACGGAGGTGAGATGGAAACAGAACAGTGAGTTACAGAGAAAGGAGTGACTCACAGAGATAGGGTAGAAAGGAAAAACTATAGAGGTAGACACAGAGAGTGAGGTAAGGCCTTCAGAAAAAGGTTGAGAGAGATGGAGTAGAGAGAGGTACATTGAAAGCTGGAGAAGGCATACATCTTAGGTGCATTTGGCTGAGATAGACATAGAGATGTAGAGATAGATAATAAGGTAAAGAGATAACAATATTGTAGAAGGGGTGAAGTGAAGGAAGGACAGAGACATGACACAAAAAGAGACCTTTTTAATTTAATTGCTACCAACTACCTAAGTGTGTGGATGTTAAGGTGGGGCAGACCATTCATACATTCCAAGTTTCGCAGTTCAGAACTGGGGATAAAGTGGTAAAACTCAGATTACCCCCATCCTTAGGTGCAAAACCTTGCAGTATTGCTGTCTTTTCCTACACACCTTCTTGCAGCTGGTGGAAACATTTGAACTGAAAGCTTGCAAATTGTATGCACTAAATTTGATCTTGATTCAAACATTTGTCTGTGCCCAAATTAAGGGGCGTACTTATGAGAGACCTGCATCACTTTTACACCACGTAAAGTGGTACATGAGTGACGCAGGGTTCTGTATTTGATTCATGCAGCCACGCAACATCACCTTGCATGGCTTTGAGTGGCCTCATACATCATGAGTAAGGCAACGCATTGCAAATCGCTGCGTCGCCATACTCTGTGCCCGGGAGGCATTCCATGGGCGTTGCGGTGGGTTTTCCCATGCAAAACCCATGGAATTTGATGGTGCCCCAGATTTACAAAATCATGTAAGCTTGGGGAAGCGCCAAATGTTTACGCCTCTCGAGGTGAGGTGTAACAAGGAGAAATATGCTTATTTTCCTCATCTTTTCATCCTTCTGTGTGTGCACACATAGAAAAAGGAAAACGTCTCTTAGGATTTTTTTTGTGCATGAAGGTGCAGCTTTCTGCACAAAGACAATACTGCATGCAACGGCTGCACCGTTGCACAACAGTGCAAGGGTGCCTACATAGCCGCTAGGCTGCTGAAACGGCACCAGCTCAGGGAGAAGGGACAGGAATGCACCATAGTGCATAAATATGGTGCATTCATGCCCTATGCTAAAATCCCGTAAATCAGGGCTTACGTTTTTCTGGCCTTTTCCAAATGAAGGCCGGACTGTGTAAAGAAAGACAACCCTAAGAAAACCTGTTACACGTTTTGTGACCCTAGTTTGTAAAGTAGATGCTATGAAAGCGATCCACAAAACAGGAGTAGAGAATGAAGACTGTGTCAGCAAGCAGGCGAACACCACCTCTCTGAACTGTGACTCACCCACGCCAGATAATTGCTCTGAATAGCAGCTGTCAACAGCACTCAGAAGCTTGCTTCCTATTCTTACATTTCATTTTTACACAATTATAACCCCCAATTAGATTACTCTTCCCCATTAGGTCAATATGAGGTCCAATTATGGAATAACCCGCCTTAGTGCAGGTGTGGGAGATGTGCATGATCTGCGGTTCTGCTGGCTTGAAATATACAATATCCATTAGGCTCACAAAGGTTTCATTCTTGCAAGACCTTTACTTTTTCTTCCACTGCAGGGATCTCTTACTTTCATGCGTGCTTAAATACACCCATATGGAATCCACCTATGGGAAGACATATGTATATATTTATGTGTGTGCATATGCATATGGTCTCTGTATTAACCAGGGCTGGTGTGTCCTTAAATTGACCTTATGGCGTCACTAGCAGGAGGCAGAAAATATCATTTACAGCTGCGAACTGCAATATGCCTTTTACTGTGGTTGGTGGAGCTTTATGGTGCTGCTTGTGGGCAAAGCGACTCTATGAAAACATGCATCTGTACCTGTGGCGCACAGGTCATCTCAGCACTGGTCCACAGGATGACGCATACTCTTGTCTCTGAGTCTGAGTTTACATATATGTCAAAGACAGGTACAGTTGGCACAATGCCAGTTATATGCAGGGTCTGGCTGGGAAGGAAAACAGGCTGGATGCCAAAATAAAAATGTGCCCCATTACTAAATTACTCAGCTGAAAAAGTGGCCCACATTTCCGAATTGGGGCAAATTTAAACTTGTAAAGACATGCTCTGTAAGGGTTTTACAAGGCATGGAAGACTGCATGGATTTGGGCTTGTTGCAGGACTTTTTTGTTTTAATAACAGGGAAACCAACAGTAAAAACAGGCCCACCCGACCATAAAAAGGCCCACAGGCAGTCAATAAACAGGCGCACACACAGACCCACACCCTTGGGGCATAGACTAATTTCCCTATAGGCCAGACAGACTCAGGTTATGTCAGTTTCGCCTCTGAAAGGGTAGCAGGTTTATGGCACAGACTGCTACATACCCGTCTTTAAAACAGATATGGTGATGAACAGGTCACGCATTGGTTACCTTAATGTTTGTCGTTTGAGCGTTAGACTGATAGAAGGGAAAATATTCCCACAAGACTTCTTTCCATTGAAAATGAGAAAAAAAGAAAGTTACGCTGGATTTTTAAAATTATTTTACTGGCAAATTAAGGGCATATTAACAATGCAGCGATAGAAAATTATCGCCACTTTTGCGGCCGTTTTCGGTATAAAAGCGGCGATAATTTTATCGCCTTATCGGCAAAGACATGCTATTGCGTATTTTGCTGATTTTGCTCCCGTTTCCAGCACGCCTTACTTCGCATCGCTAATGAGATGCAAAGTAGGCGTGTCTGTGGAAACAACATGGGTAAATATCGGGAAGGCAGCTTTGCGATATTTACAATGCGGGGAAGCGATTATTTTAATCGCGCTAAGTATGCCTTAACGCAGGAATTTAACGTCTGTTAAATTCCTGACTAAGGCATACCTAACATAGGAGGTGGATTCATGTGATACGACCACAGGGTCGTATCATCAAGCATATCGCCGTTTTACATGGAACATCGCTGGAAAACCAGCGATGTTCCATGGAAAAGGGCGCTATCGATGGAATAAACATCGCCATGGCGCTAAGCGTTGTTAATACAACGTTAGCATGGCAAAATATTCCAGCGATAGAAAAAAATTCGGTATTCAAGGTCAGCAATAATTATCGCTGCCTGTTGTAAATATGCCCCTATACTCTTCAGTTGTAATATTGAAGTTTCAAAAGATTTGTATAACTTCTGTAGACATGTAAAAAAATTGAATGTTAACTAAAAGTAAACCCTCCAAATAGGTAAAATGTCTTAAATAAGGTAAATACCATTGTTACTTGTTTTACTGAAGAAACTACAACTACTGATGAGAAAATTGTGATACCCCTCAAACAAAATAAGTGGAGCATCCTATGTAAGTCAATTTGATGTTAAAGCCACTGTAGTATTCACTTTGAGATCATAAAATTGTTTTACATCTTCATCAATGTAAACAATGTTGCATTTGTTAATTTTCCTGCAAAATACGTGGGAAACACCACTGTGCACGTGTTTCTGTTGCCATTTATTTTGTTGGGAGAAATACTCAAATTATCTTTTTTGTGGCAGTATATCTCTGAATAATATTTTCCCCCTAATTGACTTGCCTTTTCTCGATATGCTGCTGGTAAACAGATAGCAAGTTACCTTTTTGCAGTTAACTACATTTCAGCAGAGCTGCAAATGAACAAAAAAGTATAGTTTTTTTGCTAATTTCACGAAGTACAAAATCAGGATATTTGCTCAATTGAAGTGGTAGACTATACATTTTACGCATCTTTGATGGTGATGCTGAAAGCATGTTGCAAATTCTGATCTGAAGAATGTGTAGTCTTTTGCATTTGCTTGCCTGGCCGCTGTGCCTCCCTCCTTATGCGCTGTGACGTCTTTCTTGTTCAAGCATAAGCATTAGAGTAGGCACACAGAGGAAAGGTGGGTAAAGCAGGATAATAGAGTCCGAGATGAGGTGAAAGGATATTGTACTATGGTTTATCGATCCCCAGAATAACGACGTACAAGAATATCAAGGACAAAATATCGAAAGGTATGTGCATATAGGGAAGTATAGATATAGGGCCACATGAATCAAACTTAGGAATTGCGATTCCTAAATTGCGATTTTTAAGAAATCGCAATTTAGGAATCGCACTTCCTTATGCATGTAGAAATCGCACAAAAATTAGCGATTTCTACACATTCCTTATTTGCGACTCGCAAATTGCGAATCGCAAATAAGGAATGGCTTGAATCAATGGGAATTGCATGCGCAATTTGAAAGTACCAAATAGGTACTCGCAAATTGCGCATGCAATTTCAAGGGTGCCAAAACGACACCCTGATGCACCCCTGAAAGTACAATTAAAAAACATGCTGCGCACACAAATGCCCCAAGGGCATGTTTGTGTGGAACATAGAACTTTGAAAAATGCACTTTTGTGCATTTTTCAAAGTTCTCGCAAATTACCATCAACTTTAAGTTGATGGTAATTTGTGTTTCTTAAAAGCGAAATCACAATTATTATTTTTTTGTTGCATTGCATTTAGGGAATAGCAATTTGCAATTCCCTAAATCCAATCGCTATTTAAGTAATCGGAAATTTTGCGATTACTTAAATAACAATTTTTGCATTTGTGATGATGCATCCCAAATGCAAAAATTGGGGTTGCAAAGGGGCAGATTCTCTGAATCTGCCCCTTTGCGAGCGCAAAAAACAATGATGCATGTGTCCTTTAAAATTTCTAATTCCACATTTGCAACCTTCAGGATATAGCTAAAGATTTACTTAGCGATGGATATTTTTTTCTCACTCTTTTGCCTTCAATATTATGTTCCATCTATATTCAGGATGAACACCACCACGTACATACACACACAAACACACACCACACACACACACAAAAACAAAGGTTAAAGATAAGTTGTACAAACCGTGTATACTAACACAAATTAAACGACACAAACATTAGAAATTGTACAGTTATAGTTATATCTTGAATTTATCATTTAAGCACCACTTCACACTAATATAAGTCATACTTCTAACTCCCATTTTAACTTAAACACTACCTGGAGGAGTGTGGCTCAATGGTTAGAGCGGCAGACCGTGAAGCAGAGTTCTGGCCAGGGGCAAGGGGATTCCCACCTCGGCGGGGCCCGGGCTCAATTTCCTCGGACCTGTCTATTCTCGCCTCAGTGCCTATTCTAATCACAGGCCCCACGCTGCAACTCTGGGCAATAGCTTGCTTAGCCTCCACACTGGCCCCAACAGCGCTAAGGATGCCTGGCTTCACCGTGGGGGTGCCCAGGAGTGGACACTTCACAGGGAAAGCCAGGAGGGGTTCCACAGCGGTATGAGTATCAGTGCCAGGAAACCGCAAAAGGCGACACCGCAAGGTGGCCGTCTGGTGACAGTGCGCTCTATAAGTACCTTGACATTTACATTTACCTTAAAATTCACATAACTCACATGCCTCACAGTCATCTCATCTCACCACACTACATTAACTATATAACTTGGCACCATACCATGTAGTGTGTTCAGGCAAATCATGTAATTTCACATCGTAAGTGTTGTTATAAATGCATTGATTTCACATGCTTTATCTTCTGTAATACACAAGGGTATAAGTAGTGGATGGAGAAGGGGCCAGTTATAGTTAAGTTTACCTAACTAGAAAAATATTTAACGTTTGTATTTTTGTGAATTTCAGTGGTTTTTGTAAATTTTACTAACAAATTTGTATTATTGCCAGAGGTTAGTGGTGTGCGTGGAGTTGAGTGTTAACTTTAGTGTGGTATATTATAGTGGGGGATAGTGTCGTAAAGTGTACTGTGGCAGTGTATATTTTGTATACTGGAGTGGAATAAATTGGAATTAGGTACACTGGAGTGGAGGACCATGGAATGGGATACAGCAGAGTGGTGTAGAGTAGCGTTGCATACAGTGGAGTGGCGTACACTGAAGTTGGATACAGTAGAGCTGTATATATTACAGAGCATAGAGTGTATTAATATACAGTGGGATAGAATGGAGTGTGGTAAAATGGAGTTATGTCCTGTAAATATTGTACAGTGTATTTGCGGAGACTGTATTGGTGTACAGTGGGGTGCTATAGAGTGAAGTGTACAGGCATATTTTGGAATATTATATACTAAAATTGAGTAGAGCCGAGTAGCATACAGTGTAGTGTGGTGCACTACAGTGGCGTAAACTGGAAAAGCGTAAACTAGAGTGGGTACAGTGGAGTGGCATATATTTGAGTAGTGTACAGTGGGCTTACGGAAATTCTAGTGTCTTACAGTGTAGTACTGTAAAGCACAATTGCATAAAGTGGAGTGGCGTATATTGGAGTGCCAAACAGTGTACTGGTGCAAAGCGGAATAGCATACCCTACAGTGGTCTATAGTGTAATAGGGAACAGAGCAATGACATATACTGGAGTTGTCTTAAGTGTAATGCCATACAGTGGTGTAGATTACTAATAAGTAGTGTTTACTTTAAGAGCGAGAACACTCTGAAAAGAGCAACAGTGTCACAGAGAAATGAGTGAAAGTAGCGAAGAGCGAAAACAGGCAAAAAAAGCAACAGTGGCATAGAGAAAAGGCAGAAATGAGTCAGTGATGAGACCTCAGTCATGCTCCGTCCAAAGAGAAGTGGATATTGAAAGGGCCTAAACAAAGCTCCACTTCCCAAGGAGCCCCTCAGGCCACCTTACCGCTTATGTTGTAGATAAGCACTAAACCAGGGCATGGGAGCAGTACTGCAGAGGGATGTCCCTACCTGTGCAAGTTGTTGACACAGCCATAACAGCACGTTCTGGAACCACATGCATTTGTTATGCTGGCTATACTACAGCGTTTACTCAAATTAGAGTCTGCCTCTCTGGCATCTCCTTCAACATGTCACTACACCACTGATCCGGTTTTTACTCGCCTTCTCATAGTTAGCAAGTGCCCACCTAGAATTCAGACATTTAAATGGGATGGCTTTGCAAACAAAATCAGGGCACCATATTTTCATGTTTTGGTGCACTCGCCACCGGCCAGAAGGTAGACACTCAGGAACTAGGTGGGCTTCCTTATATCTCTTAATTGTGTTACATCACTACTACATAGTTGCTAATGGACAAGGTAGCCTTTATTCATGCAACAGGGTCTATATCCTATTTGCATTTGGGTACAATTCCTTTCTTCCACCCTCTTCCTGTCCGCTAACTTCCCCTGGAAGTGGTCATTGTCTAAGAGGTTTGAATGCACTCTAAACCTAGATCTTTCTCCAGGTTCCTACCTCTTACACTACACCTCCCACTTTTCTTAAATGATGGTGGCCTTTATTACATGTTCATGAAGAGTCACTAGGGTCTTCAAACAACACTCTCTGAACACCGCAGTTCTGGAGGTGGAATGATGACATGTGCTTCATGTTCACCCAGTGGAGGGGCCTTGTACCGTCTTACTGTATGGAAGTTTGTTGATCTTCCTTTGCTACTTACACCTCTTCTTCCTTGGGGCTAGGTTGGGTGATTGTTTTGAAGTGTGAGACATTTGGTTTAGTGTTCTGTCAGATCTTATTACCTGAATCGTGCTGTTTTACCTCAGAGAACCATTCAGATGATCCAACACACATGGAGTATCTACTCTTATTTCTGTGGTTGCCGGACCTCTACATAGTCTCTTTTACCTTGGCTGTCTTTTTTCTCATATCTTCTGAATTCTGCATATGATTTTACAATTTTTCTTCTTTTCAGCATCCTTGATTTGGACTTTTGCACCTCTGCCAAGAGGTGTGCAAACATGAAAGTGGCAGGACATTCTCCAGTGGGTAAATGTGGAATGGTCCAAAAGGCACCCGACGCTTAACATAGTGCTGTGTTCAGAGGCACTTTTTCTGCTTCTGCATATCAAACAGTTTCCATTAAAGTGCCCAGGAATTTCTTGACCATGCCATTGGCTTGAGGCCATAGAGATGTTACTTTTCCAGTGTAGGATGGGGAAAACCCCATGATATAAATACATTATCCACTGATTGTCTCACTTTGGATGTGATAGTAGATAAGATTTTCACCAAAAGGATTTTGTGAGTACTCATCCCTGAAGATTAACAAGTATATTCCTGATGACATGGGGCCAAAGAAATCTACTACGATCAGTCCCCACACTTTCTTATGTCATTTTTACATTATCGGTGGTGCTTGCTTGCCCTGACGGGTGAGTTTCTCATAGTCTATCTTTTTTATTTGAGTGTTAATAGCGCTGGCTAGACCTGGAGGTATCAGAGCGCTTCACATAAGGTTCCACAAAATTACAAAATTACATCAGCTACAAGTTACATCAGTTACTAGAAAAACATTTCAAGAGCGTAGAAGACGAAATAAATGGAGCTTAGAAGGGTAAGGGGGTGGGGTAAATGGGTAAGAGGGAGATAGGATGGATAGACAAAGGAGAGTCTGCCCAAAGTCCAGCTGGGTAGGTGACGGCCAAGGGGGAAGTCCACAGCCCATCTCCTCTTTAGCTATCAGGTAGCTCCATCAGGCATCAGCCAAACAGCTAGGTCTCAACTGGAAAACAATTAAAGAGCAAAGAGGAGGGATAAATGGAGCATAAAGGAGAAAGGGGGTGGAGTAAAGGGGTAGGAGGGAAACGGAGAGACGAAGTATGTTCTGCCCAAAGACCGGCTGGATAGGTGACGGCCGAAGGGGTAGTCCACAACCCATCTCCTCTTTAGCTATCAGGTAGCTCCACCGGGCATCGGTCAAAAAGCTAGGTCTCCACGGTCCACATAGGTTCACAGATTCCGTATCCTGATGGGTAGGCCGGATGGGGGATGTTTTCGAGGTCTGGCCGATATTTTCTCAGAGTGGTAGCACGACGGGGTAGGGACCACTGTGGCTGGCATCTTGGGGTCAGGCAAGGGATTCTGACCTAGGAGTTAAAATCAGCCGACGTAGTTTGACAACTTCGTCACTGCTTTTTTAGGTGCCCTCGGCCAGGTAGTCCCGGGCCCCTCTTATCTCTGGGGGTCCCCCTTTGTGCTGCAGGGAACGGAGGCGTCCATAGAGAGTTGTCCCTGAGATGTGCCAAGGTCCTTCTTAGCTCCTGAAATGGTTGGTCTCCTCGAGATGACTCATGGTGGCCATCTTAAGGTCGGGCATGTGCTCGGTGTTTCCGTGTCTCACTGTGCCTGGCCCAACTGTTTCTTGTCTTAAGCCCTGTCAAGGTACCTCAATGACTCACTCCAGTTTACCCCCCTTGCTGCGGGGGTGCCACCTGAGTGACCTCTCGTTAGGGGGTTCCCAGCCACCATTTTGAAGTCGGGCAGGCCAAGACAGGAGCTTCCCCCCCGGTTGCCGTTTTCCTTGCCCCCTTTCACTTGACTGGCGGGAGCCCACAGCTGACGTGACCCGAGGAGCCACAACAGTCTACTCACCACCTCGGGGCTGCTTTCCCGCGTGTCAAGGGTGCACTGGAATCTCCACAGAGGCAGAATGTCGCTATTCCCAATGCCCTCCTCCCAGAGCTCACTGCAGCTTCTCCAGGCCGGGGGAAAGGAGAGTGGACAGAGAAGAGACACTAGTGTTGGACCTGAACTCCTTCTTCACCTTTCTTAGATGGTAACTGGAGCACCTAATGCACAGAGGGAGACAACACTTCAGTTCTAAACACTTGAACCTGCTTCTACCTTCTTCTTCCTTTTGAACTACCAGGTTCGGCGTGAGTAATTGCTTCTCTTCTGGTGTTTGGGTGATAGCAGCTTGGATTGAGCGACTGCTACTTCCTAATGCACATAGGAGAGAAAAGTGGCAGTTCAAATCTCCCTTCCTAACCTTCTACTCTACTACTTCAATGGGTCTGTCTTCATACCATTTAATTACATTGAGTCTTTCCAATAAGAAATGGCTGTTTATAAGGTAGTCAGCAATTGGTTTTGACTTCTTGGCGACAGTAAACCAACTGTTCTCTTGTTCCTCGAAGGTTTTCTAACCTCAAGATTAGTTCAAGTTTGAAGAGATAATCCTTATGCTCAGCTTCTTAGGATTTACGCACAAAAAGGAAACCAGGTAAGGAGAAAAGGTGGGAGGACAGAATAGGGTAGCACGCATGGAAGGAAGGGTAGAGGAGGCTGAGCATGAATGGTCAAAGTTGCCTTATAAATTCTTTAGTTCACAATGAAGTCTTAGTAAAAAGTCTTTGCGCTTACTTGTCCGTGGGTGACTAAGATATAACCCACTTGCTCACCTTGGGCTCAGCGGTAAGCCTACCGGAGCGGTGAAACAGTGGGTTGCCTCAGAGGATTACTACGAAGTGGTTAGCCTTCTGAATTCACTTGCTGAAGCGGCAGCTCTAGATGTAGACAATGCTCTTCTCTATACTGCCGACTCTGGAACTGTGGTTAAATATTTCTAGTTCAAATGACTTCCCAACGCTACTGAGTGTTAGCGCGGGAAAACTACGAGGCGCGCTACCAAGTTTTGGCGAACTGTAGCACAACACAGGAAACAACTTCTTCTTTAGTCAGGATTCAAATTGAAGTGCGCAGTAGAACGCGCACGCACTGAGGAAGAAATCTTGAATCACGCGAGATCTACTCCTTCTAGTACTAGTACATCAGGGGAGCTGGCAAATAGGGCGGCCATCTTAAAAGGGTCAATCGCTGCCTTAAACATTAACCCAGCAATTGCAACTAGAGGGTTTCACAATAACCCTACGTTTCCAAACTTGATTCTTCATTAAAGAAATGACGTTCACTAGATTCCTGACACCGCGTGTCCAGTGGGCCCTCCGGTGGTCGCGTCTCCCGCAACACTTCTCAATGCACTTGCTCACTGGAACGCCTCTTTCACTGCTCCCGGCCGTATCCACCACCTTGAGCCTCCTCAGCACTCCGGTGTGGCACTATTCCAGGGCTCCTGGACAGTTTCGGCGGTCCGAGATGACCAGCGCCATCTTAGGTCACGGCGTGCAAGCCGACCGACCGGCTGTTTGCACCGCAGCGCGTTGTCTTCAGGAGTCCTCCGGTGCACCTCCGCATTCACCAAGCAACACGACCTTGAGTTTAGCATTTAGCAGCGTTGGATCTACACTATTATGGTGATTTCCAGTGGGCTGGCGACGGAGCTGGAACGGGTCATGTCCGTTCGGCCAACATGGCTCCTCCCTCTTGACTATCTTCCATCATGCTATCTAATTGAGGAAACCACATTCTATCTCACAGAGATCTCTTTGTTGCAGCGATCTATCTATGCCCATCATGTGCCAGGTCCACAGTTTTACAATTTTGGGAATCTGAGGTGCTTGTATTTGAATAGTCCTAGGTGTGGGGAGAATGTTACGATGCATCTACAATGTTCTTCCAGTTCCAGTTGATGGTTTCCATTGTTGAGATCAAGCTTTGAGAAATCCCAGATCCATTCAGCTTTATTTAATTGTGTAATCAAGTCTGAGTTGTGGGCTCTGAGATGCTGTTCTCTCTCAGTTGCCCTATTTAGTTGACATATTTTAACGCATATCCAGATATCAGTCACATTGTCCATTTTGAGTACCACTACATTGGGGCAGACCATTGGTATTGGAGGCCGAGATTTAATGATGTCAGAAGCGAGGGAATCCTTGATAAGGCATTTCATTATTTCCCGTAGATGGTATCCTATTTTCCAGTGACTCTGGGTCTCATGTCTGATTTCTTCCTGATGTGCAGCCCTCTTTTGGCAGCCTTCTACTACTCTAAGCACTTGAATAGTAGTAGGAATGCTACTGATTCGATACCTTGCCATTTGGCATTTAGTTTATGGAGATGGGGCCAAACTTGAGCAGCCGTGACTGAAAAAGTCCTGGCTGCTAGTCCTGATTTTATGGAATTTAGGAATACACTGGAGATTTGCCTTAGTAGAGGGCATATCTCTCACAGGTGACTAGAGCTTACATTGTGCATGTATCTCTCTAAAAACAATGCAAAGAGTTTTAAAAGTTATCCTTTTATTCACCGGGAGCCACTGACGCTCCACCAGGACTCGAGAAGATGATCAATATCTAGGCTTGTTTAGGCTTGGCCATGAAATTCGCGTTTGTGGAGTTTTCCCCACCGGACCAGAGTTTTTCCTCTGCCACGGCCCCCCAGCATAAAGTTGGCAAGCGCAAGCAAGGAAAATCTTACTCCAGACCACCTCCCGGCAAGATTTGTCAGCACGGGCGGTCACGGCTGGTCGCTACCACTCGCATTGAGAAACTTTACGCTCATGTTGAGGAAGCTGCCGCACAAGTAGAACATTTACTCGAGTGGCAGAAAGAAGCAACACTCTTGCATTGCACGAGGTGCGATTTGTGATGATTTTACAGTGCAGGACAAACACCCATCGCTAAAAATCAGCACTCCAACACTTACAGAGCTCTGTGTAGCACAGCAGAGTTTTTTGGTCACTTCGGCAGAACTACACAAACTCTGCCCGGTTCTGAGCCACTTTAGATGCCACAGCTGGAACTCGTTGAAGTCTCTTGAGTATAAAGTAGTGAAAGCCTAGCAAAAGATCATTACAGTAGTCTAATCTGCTCAAAATCGAACTGTGCACCACCAGTGCTCTTGTCGACAAAGGAAGATATGGCAACATTTTCCTGAGCAAGGCTAGGCAGGTAGCAGCAATCTTATTGACATGAACCTCAAGAGAGAGGTTATTGTCAAGATGTACACCTAGATTACGTACTATAGTTGACACTTCCGGACTGGCACTATTCATCCAAGGCCAGAAATTATAGGTAGGGCTCACTGTTTTATAGTATTTTTTTTTTTACATTTCTGTTTGTATTTATCAAAATTTATTTTTTGCTCATTTTATCTGAATTTATCCATATTTAATTTAGATTTTGTGAAAGAATGAAGCTGAAATGTGTATATTTATACATTTATTTAACCAGTTAATGTATACTGGTGCCTGAACGCCTGACAGATTTCAATGATATAAACACACTTAGATGATAAAATATGCACTTACTAAAACATCCAATTTTTAGACTTAAACCGCTGTTTAAGGCTCTTTACTAAAATTCATTTTTTTTAAAACCCCCTTGCCTGTCAATCCACACAGCTATTGGTGTGGCCGCCATGGTAGGCAGCATTTAGAATCACTCAAATACAACCCACTTTCCGTTTTTATCCACATTTAAAAATAAATACAGGCAAGAAAGTAAATAGATTTCTGTCTGTATTTATCTGTAAAAATCAGTAAAAACGGAAAACAGGGAGCCTTAATGAAAAGGTATTCCAGCTGTTGGCTTACCTGTTGAGCAACAGAGAATCTCAGCCTAGTCTCCATTGATCTTTAGGGAGCTACTGCTCAAACAAACTGAGACCGCTCTCAAACAGTTATGAAATGTATCCATTAACTCTGGCTATGAGTTATCCAAGGAACGAATCACCTGCATAGACTTAATGCTTAAAGAGCCCTGCACTGCCACATGTTCTACTGTTTTGTACGCACAGTGGAAGGGAGGTAATAGAATGGCTTATGTTCTATCTTTTAGACAGGATTTAACCAGTCAAGTGCTTGACCGCTCATCCCGATCTTCAATAATGTTAAAAACAGGATGATATGATTTACCATGCCAAATGCAGCCGATAGATCAAGTAGAACTCATCTAAAGTTATCACTAATGTGGATTCCTTGCCATGAGCAGGCCTAACGACAGCGTGCACCTCGTCCAGGAGAAGATGAGTTTCCAAATAGACTGACATTTTTTTTATTGACAAATCTTTCAAGAATTTTGACTGGAAAAGGCTGAGATAGGCCGATAGCTACCGGGAGCTAACAATCAATCAATCAATCGATCATTTGTAAAGCGCACGACTACCTCCAACGGAGGTGTCCCGGCGCTGAAGCGGGTCCTGCAGACAGTGAGGAATGAGAGAGGTGGACTACGAACGGGTGAACAGCCAGGTCTTAAATGCTTTCCGAAATACTTGTTCAGTCTCTGCCTTAAGAAGATGGTTAGGCATGGAGTTCCAAAAAGACGCAGTTCTCACTGAGAAAGCTCTACCACCAATCCTGGCTTTAGAAAAACAGGGGGATCCTAAGAAGTTGCCTAAGATTGTATCTCAAGGCCCTAGCCTGGTGGAAGAGGAATTACTAGCGCACTTTTCCATGAACATGGTACCTGGTCCCTTTTGAAGGACTGATTGCATACAGTTAAAAGCAGAGGAATCAAATAATCTGCCAGCATTTTTTAGCAGTATTACTTTATTTAAGGCAAATGTAACCCCAATCAGATACGAGGTACAATTGTCCTCAACTGTGAGTTTACAGATTCAAAGACCTTAGAGCTTAGACCAGGATTTACGAAAGGCCAACCCTATGGACTCTGGTCAAGAAAATAAAACATTTGGCCGACCTATAGAAAATGACACCAATATATGGTCAGCACAGCTCAAAGGCTGAGTGTCCACATAGGAAATAAGGCCCTCTGGGATCAAAATCAAGTCGAATGTGTAGACACAAAACCAATTGCTGCATTCCTAATGTTTCAAGAGAGCACAAATGATCTCTAGACTACAAAGCCAACTCATCCTCAGCCCAAATAGTAAAATCACCCAAGATAATGAAGTTAGAGTGTGAAACGTCTAGATGGAGATAAAGTCAGTGAATGATAGCACAAAGGAAGGCAAAGAGCGAGGGGGGGACAGCACAAAATTCAAGAGAACAGGTTGCCAACCAACCCCCTCAAGGCAAACCAAGAATCTCTGCTCCTTCAAAACTATGTAAGTGCAAGATTCTAAAATCCCAACAGTCCTTAAAAATTATGGCTACTCCCCGTCCTCTCTGGCCCAATTTAAAGCCTTATAACCTGTGGGACAGGACATGCCAAAGTAAAAAATGTATTCTGACGTTTTCTAGGTTTCAGTACCAAATAGTCAGGGAAGGGAAAGAAGGGAGACCACAAAAAGTTTAATCCCGTTGTGTCACGGCGTCATTCGCTATCAGGAGCGCATTCAGTGCACAATTGCGTGTTTTGGTTACTTTCGCATAAACTGTATTGTAGTGCTGTACACCAAAGAAATTACTTCTTAATGAAGCTTTCTGTGGTCTCCCTTCTTTCCCTTCCCTGAGTGATTTGTACTCTCCTAGTACTTGACCCCCTAAATGATTACCGGTTGAGACGTTGTTTTTTGTTACGAATTGCACCCGGGTCTCAGCTGGGTTAACGGGTTTACTCCTGTTCTTCGACTCCGACAGTACCAAATAGAGGATCAAAATTCTAGATTTGCAATAAAAGATAATTTTTGTTCCATGTTTCACTAGTGACCGAGCATTAATTAGCCCCAATACAACTGACTGGTCCCTTTTCAAGGCCATTGTGGGTGACCGGTAGACTAAGTCATAGCTTGGGTGGTTTGTGTTGAGATAATTACCTATCTGCTTCAGTCCATTGCTGGTGTATCTGATTCCTTCAGTCTGTGCTGGTATGTTGAATACAGTTGGTTCACTGGTGCAACCGGCAGCATGGCTGGCAGTGTGTGCGATCACTGATGGATTTGAAGGTGCGCCTTTAGCGCTCCCGCCACACGCATGAGCAAGAGTCAGACTTATATCAGCTGTCATCAGCAAAGACTAGTGCGCTAATGCAAAAGGCACCCAGAATTAGTCTAGGCAAGGGCCCAGAACCAAGATGAAGTCTGTTAGTCAAACGCAAATAAACAGTTCTAGTTTATCAGTTAATAATTGATTCCCTAAATCAATTCATCCAACAAGATCAAATTCATAAAAAACAGTTTAAGATAGTCTTATTTGTAATTTCCCATAGAAAGCTATGAACAGGTTCCCCTCCCCACAGGTAAATTATAGTAGGGCAGGCGTGGTCGTAGAAGAGTCCGCCTTACATTGGCTGTTATCGGCAAAGACTAGACTGTGAACACAAAATGGCACCCGGAATTGGTCTAGGCAAGAGCCCAAAGCCATAATAAATTCTGTTAGTCGAACACAAATAAATAGTACTAGTTCATCAGTTAAAAATGTATTCCCTAAATCAAATTCATCCAACAATATCCAA
Organism: Triturus cristatus; assembly: GCF_964204655.1. Lineage (NCBI taxonomy): Eukaryota > Metazoa > Chordata > Amphibia > Caudata > Salamandridae > Triturus > Triturus cristatus. The sequence goes on along the minus strand of NC_140591.1, from coordinate 135,534,828 downwards.
TTCATAAAAACTAGTTTAAAACAGTCTCATTCGTAATTCCCCAAAGAAAGCTATGAACACAACCCCCCCTCATCCACACAGGTAAACACTAATAGGGCAGGCTCAGTCGCTCAAGAGTCCCCCTTGTATGGGCTGTCATCAGCGAAGCTTAGAGCGCGATTGCAAAATGGTCCCGGGAGTTGGTCTAGAGAAGGGCCTAGAGACAAAATAAATTCTGTTAGTCAAACGCAAATAAACAGTACTAGTTCATAAGGTAAAATTTCTTCCCCAAATCAATTTGATTGAACAATAACAAATTAATAAAAACAGTTTTAAAGTCTTATTCATAATTCCCCAAAGAAAGCTATGAACAGAACCCCCCACCCCCCACCCTTCCCACAGGCAAATTCTAGAAGGGCAGGCGCATTTGCACAAAAGTCCACCTTATATAGGTTGTCATCAGCAAGGGCTAAACCTCGAATCCAATATGGCACCGGAACTGGTCTAGGCAAAAGTCCATGGCCAAAATTTATTCTGTTAGTCAAACGCAAGTTCTAGTTCATCAGTTAATAATGTATTTACCAAATCAAATTCATCAAACAATATCAAATTCACAAAATTCTGTTGAAAACAGTCTCATTCGTAATTCCCTTCAGAAAGCTATGAGCAGAACCCCCCACAGGTAAATTATAGGAGGGCAGGCTTAGTCAAGCAACAGTCTGCCTTATATTGGCTGTAATTAGCAAAGACTAGACCGCTAACCCAAAATAGTGCCCAGAATTGCTCTAGGCAAGGACACAGCTCCAAGAGGAATTCTGTTAGTCGAACATAAATGAACAGCACTACAAATTAATTCTACAAATCAAATTCATCCAACAATATCAAATGAATGAAAAACAATTTAAAATAGTCTTATTTCTAATATCCAGAATAAAGGTATGAGCAGATCCCCCCATACATAGGTAAATACATGCACAATTGCTTTGTATTGAGCATGTAATGCATATAGTCAACTTCTGTGACTGAGCATCCTTTAAGTTCTGGTATATTTCTGTTTTTCTTTAGGCAGTTTTTTGATTGCGTCTTCTCCCACAACTTTTCTTGTTATCTTTAATAAGTTGGCATCACCTGTTCCCTCTAGGGCTTCAATAAAGTTGTGAAATCGGTCATTCCATTCAGTCCAACTGGGGCTCAGATTTTCCCTTTTGTGATAGAGGTGATTTTAATAGCGAAGCACACACAGCACTTCACGACATCATCTGTCTACCTGGATTTGTATGTTCTTTGTGGTGTCGCTTTGTGCGTCATTGTGTCTCTAGTTATGTATCCTTTCACACTCCCTCATTCAATATGATGGCTCTCCTTCTTAAGATGGCTGCCCCCTTATGTATTGCTCCCTTGCACCAGCTTCTTTTTGTTGCAGGGTGTTGTGATTTATGGAGTGTGCCTTTGATATATGCGACTCAGCTCTGTGTGCGGGTTACTTTGATCGCTGCACTTGGAGCATTAGAGGTGCGTTGAGATATGGGATGTGCCATTTTGTAGTGCTGCCGCAGGTCACTTACTTTATTCGCACAATTGGGCAGCTGGGAGGGTGGTCTTTGCCTCGTAATGAGGGTATACACTCCTTTCTTGTGTCAGGATCACTGTTGTTCTCTGCCACTCCACAGCTTTTCCCTGCTCTCTAACACTCTCAGCTCTCCGCCTTCTCAGTGGATATAATTTCTGTTGTACATGGCTACCACTCGTTGTCAGATATTGTGTTTTGAGGCTCCCACTGCTGGCCAGCAGATAGACACTTGGAGCCAGGTGTTTATACTCATTTCTTACACCACTATCTAACTGCTAATGGTTGAGCTAGCTCAACCTTGTGAGAGGGTCAATTTCCTACATGCAAGGGCGCATATTGTTTCTTCTCAATCCTCCTCCTATCTCCTATTGTTTCTAGAAAGTGGTCATTGTCCAGGAAGGTTGGATAACCTTTGGACCCTGACCACGGTCCTAACTCATGCTCTACACAGAGGTCATTTCAAAAGTCACCAGATGTGAGTAGGAAGCACTGGCCCTTCCAGGCATGCGCGGACGCTCCTCACACTTGTTTCCTGCTTGCGCCAATAGTTCTTCGTAGTAACATACCACGGTGCCTCAACAGGTAATAGTTACACAATCGATTTAGAAAAAATAAATGGATTATGAAGAAAGATTAGAAACACCAATGATTAAATCCTGATGTTTGTATTAGCAAGGATGAACGAGGAAAACTTGGAAGACAGCATCCATGTTACTTTTATATTTTCTAAATCAATTGTGTAACTATTACCTGTTGAGGCACTGTTGTATGTTACTATAATTCACACAGGCCTCAATTGGGTTTATGGGTTTCCCCTGTTGTGGTTAATTATCTCAATAGTTCTTCAGCACATCAGGCACTGCCAAAATATTGCTTTTATCCTTTCTAATGTGCACTAAATGATTTCTCATTAAAGAATTGTATGGTAAATTGATATAAACAGTGACTACAGTGGATCCAATGAGTCATCCTGCTTCTTTTTGTCATTAAATGAGGAATCAGTAATGCTACTTGGATACTTGCATGCTATATTACATGTGAAGGGGAGGCAAAGAGCCCTCCTCAGTTCTCGGGACACTTAGCTATTCCCACTGCATAGCTTTAATTGTTAAATCACATCTTGCATTCTGATTGACAAGTGCAGTTTATAACTGTAATTTCCTGTAAAGGAAGTATTTAGAAGGAAATAATTGAAACGTTCATCAATGATTCATTTAACACCCACTGCTAAAATCTGTTAAAAAGAAAACAGAGAAAAGCATAGGATTTCTCCTAGGAAACAAGTCGTGTGAGTAGCCGGCTTTACTGAATCAACCCTTTTATGCAAAGTGGTGCATTGTTCCCTTAACTGAACATTTAAGAAATGAAACTTGATCTGGTTCAGCAAATATTACGTTTTCCAAGAAATCCATTATGTCTGGTGCGGATCTAGGGCCAATGTTGCTGTCACAAACTGTGTGATTCACAAATACATGATTTGTGACCACAAAAATGTGTTTTTGCAATGTACTCAACTCATTCCACGAGCTGAAAAATTCTATTTGGGGGGTGAAAAGAAATGTATCATCTATTTGGGGGGTGAAAAGAAATGTATCAATGTGGTGTGACTGTAATTGTAGTTCCCAACCACTGAACAGATACAAACACTTCATAGGGGGCAATATGTTATTTGCAAAGGGGAATCATGTTGGTCAGCCTCCAAGGTGTTCCACAGCAGGATTTTTATTTTAAAGTAGCACTTGTCCATTGAAGGGAAACAGACTTCTACTTCTGTTGGTATAATGCCAGTACAGGAGTGTAGAGAAAGCGAAAGCTGTCGTTTTACATATCAGTGAACCCCCAAAACCTGCTCTGAAACAGTAGCTGAGTGCTCAAAAGGGGGTGAAGCCACGGTCGTGACTGCTGCAGGATAGTCACTCAGAAAAGTCAGCATAACATTTTCAATTCCCAAAGGAACATAAACACTAAGGAGAGCACAAGGCACAGTGCAGTTCAGTCTGCATGAAAGAGCTCAGCCCAAAATGTTTAACAGATGAGGAGTGACTGAGCTGAATAGCATCCCGAACGCCTATGGATCTTAAAGTTACACTAGTGGGGTATGTAACATCGTAGAGTACCCTTTAGTTAGAAATTACCATTGCAATTGCATCAATTGTTTTGCCCAATCAGGAAAGGGAAATCGCAAACCATCAAAGCTGATTGGCTTGTGCAACTATTTATAAGAAAAGAAGTGGATCTACCATTAATAACACATTGAATGCCTGTCCTTTTTTGATCTGCTGGAATTAAGGTATCAGTTAGCTTCTCCTGGGCAGTCCAAGTAAGAAGCGAACAACTGTGGAAGAAGTGGAGGTGGAATTGGACACCTAGGCTGTTGGTTATGGTTATAGGACACCTGGGGATGGTGTGTTGTCCAATCCTCCAGTGACATGATTGGCTACAGCTGAAACAGAGGGAGTTCTGTGATGGAGCAAACCCATCCCCCCTTCTGCACCTTCAACCCTTCTACCACCTCCCAGTCCTTGTCCATCTCTCCATACCCTTCACGCTGCCTGATGGACATATTTCATATAGAGATACATTAATTTACTTTCTGCTGATTATTTTCTCTCATAGGTTGACCAGTACCAATTAGCTTCAGCAACAAATTCTTAATGGCACGAGTAAGGAGGGATTTAGGGTTGTTAGAGAGGCGTTTGTTGAGGACATGCACCCACCGACACTCCATGTCATGGCCACTGCATCTTTCCAGAGGGTCATCTATGATAACACTGGCATCTCACAACAGTGGCAGCCGGCACACATCAGGGCTGGAGGGGGATGCAAAAAAATATACAATTAAACCACTTACCTTATCGCCGGGTCCCACGCCTCTCCTCCGTCGGACTCTGTCGGACTTGGCTGGACCAGGAAGCACTGCCAGGCTCCCCTGACCAAGAACAACACTGCAATGCAGCGTTGTGATTGGTATGCACCCAGGCTCCCCTGACAAATCTCAATGCTGCAATGCAGCGTTGTGATTGGTCTTAGCACTGTGGCTCGGTGCTCATACTGGAAGTGGGGGACTGAGCTTGTTCTCCACGCAGACTGTAATGCAGCCTGAATGGAGAGCATGCAAAGTGCGCATGACGGTTTGGCCAGCCCGAGAGGGCCGGTCAAAGCGTGATTTCGCACTTATGAGTGGGCAAACCACTGCTCCTTTGCCCTGCTCTGAGAGCAAAGCAGCCCGCGCACGGGCTGCAGCGCAGGTGTAAACGATGAAATGATAATAGCATCACGTTCTTATCATTTTATTGTTCCTCAGTTACACTGCTTAAAAGCAGGGAGCAACGCTCCTCTGCCTTCGCAGAGGAGCCACCACTGTCTTACAAACAAGCCAGTCTCGAGGCTTGCATCGGGTACTGAGATGCATGAACAGAAAAATGCAATAGTTTATCCCTAAAAGAAAATGTGTTATTATTTGTGGTAGGTGACTACCCATCTCAAGGAATAATAGTAGCTTTTGTCAGGCTGAACCCTCAAAATCACTAAATTAACCTAAGCTCAACTCCCTCTTAGCTATGGCACCGAGTAGACAGGCTTAACTCAGGGCAACATTGTAAAATGTAATAAAATGACACCAAATGACAAAAATCCAAGAAGGGGAACCAGAGATATTAATGTTTTAATGTTTAAGTGGACATAGTACGAAAAAGCACAAAGCATCACTAATTGTCATTGGTTGCAGTCGACTGGGACCTTGACTCAATGTGAGGCGGACCTCAATGAAACGCAGGCCAGATACAGCACTAGTTTCATCCTGGGCAAAGATTTCACCTTATGACCTAGTCCTTTAAGTCCCAATCCACCACAGGAGTACACATCTAAAGCCTACCAGGACATCAGTGAAGGCACTTAGAGGCTCACAAGGTGTCAGGCACAGGCCAACAAAAGGGCCCAGTCCATGTTCAGTTGCCACTGGTCAGCATTGTTCTTCAAGTAAAAGGCCTCCTGTAGCTTGTTGTATCCCTGTAGCTTTGGCTGATCCTTTGCTTAATAAGTTATCCTCAATTGAAGATAAACTTATCAAAATAGAGCATGGCATTTTTAGGCGCCCACTTGATAATATTAATGAGCAGAGGTGCATTGGGGCTACAACGCAATTGGTGAGGGGAAATGTTTTAGCTCCAAAGGGGCTTCAAGCTAATGGTCAGTGCCCACCATTAGTAACTTCATCGACCCCTGCATGTCGACGTGGTCCGAAAGTCTTTTCTGCGAGGTTCTCCACGTCCCGACGGCTACGAAGGAATGCTGCCCTGATTAATCGACCTGTTTTGGACCCTTGACGAGTTTTAAGAGAGCGAAACAATCGAGAGAGTCTTCTGGTGACGCCATCGATCAGCAATATTCAGTTAAGTATAAGTGGAGCGTCTCCCATTTGTTTTGGTATCCCTCAGGATCGTTTGATTTGGTATTTGGTAATTTGGAGTTTGCAAACGCCAAAGCCAGAGGACTCGTGTATTCACGAGACTATCGTAATTGATAATCCTTTGACGTTTGGATCTAGACTAGTGAGCAAAGATGCCTGGTTCTAGAATATTTGGTAGATTATTCTGTTTGGGTTGTGGAAAAGATTTCCAGCTGGAGGAATCATGCCCGGTCCCTCCGGTTGGAACTCCAACTTATGAGCTCTATGTAAAACATGGCGTAGGCCCTATTGTATATAACGAAGTGTGGATCCACTACACCAGGAAAGACGGTGTTTTAAAATGGCCCCAAAATGGTAGTTTCGATACCGATATTTTAGATAATTTAGAAATTAAATTGTTCAAAAAGAAAGCCCGGCCGGCGATGTTTGACTCTTTCCGCTTATGGCGAAAGGAAGCCAAACAGAAGGAAATTAAGCTAGCGAAAAAGAATAAAAGGGAGAGAGGTATGACAGTAATGCAAGCAGCTGTACAATTTAAAGATAATGAGGAGGAGCAGATGAATGAGCAATTGCACAGGCAGCGTAAGTTAGGGATCGACAAATGTTACCCAGCCTTACCACACTCTAAGAAGAATGAGTTAGAAGAAAAGGAGAAAGATCCCCTGATGTCACATTTGTTGAGTTCACCACCCCCGTATGCTCAAAATGCCACGGCACCTCCCCAGCTTGTGAATATGCCACCTCCAGTTAATGTACTGCAAGCCTTGCCGCTACCGCCAGCTGCTGCGCAGCCGGCTCTTGTCCATATAGCCCAGCCCTCTCAAGGGCCGCCAGTTGTGTTCCCGACTGCCCCCGCGCTTCCTGCGACTTTGCCTAATTCAGCAGCTGCCTCCCCTGACACTCTTCCTTCCACCACTCCAGTACCTGTTTCTGCATCCTCTTTTCTTCCCTCTGTTTTTCCCCCTGTTTTCGCCCCAGCTTCTCCTTCAGCGCGACAGCGCTTAGCTAATGTGGTTACTACATTAATGTCGCCTCTCTTTGAGTCATCTGGTGCGACTCCTGGTTTACAGCGTAAGCAACTGCGTAGTCAATTGCCTAACCCTGATGAGAAAAAGGTAATAGATAGTATGGCGCGTAGATGGATTGTTTTCCCTTCACTGTATGATGTGGAATCAGTTGTCAACGTTTTCCATCAGTGGGATGCCCCAAAACAGAGATATGTGTTTGAAAAAATGTGCGAAATTCTCTGTGAAGAATTGGAGGATAGTGGTAAAGACCCGAGCCCGCAGGAGTTGTGTAGAGTGAGGTTTGACTTTGGAACTGGTATAATTGTGGATCGCGAGGTGGATAAAGCAGTTGCGGTTGTATTGTCCTTCAGGAATGATGATTGTCAACAGTCGTTGTTTGAACCTGATGTTTCTGTGGGAAAGAGGGTAAAAGCACGCCAATATCCGATGCGTGAGGTTCCCCCAGTTTGGAGACCCGCTGATGCAAATGCTAATCCACCTGTCGTAGCACATTTCCAGCGTATTTAGGTACATGTTCAATGGAAAAGATCTGAGGTGTTAGCACTCAAGCAGTCATTGCCTGATCCCCGTAAAAACCCTACTGGTTATTATAAGGAGTTGTCACAGACTGCAGAATCTTGTGTAATGAATCTGGCAGATGTAGATATGCTGTTTGGGAATGTGGTTCCACAGACCTTGTGGGGATCCATACGTAATACGGATCATGCTGCAGAACTAGGAGACACATGGGCTAACATCATCGCTGCTGATGCTAGACAAACTGGTGGTGCGAAACCTGAGCCTTTAGTAGCAGAACTGCCTGGTAGAATCATCACGTATATGAAGACAATAATGCCCGCGATGCGCGTAAATTGGGACAAGTTATCTGCGTGCAAGCAGAAGAAAGATGAGACAGTGTCAGACTTCTTTACTAGGTTTGAAGAAACGTTTGTTGACCACAGTGGGCAAGATATGAGTACTGAGGGTGGCCAACGGTTATTTGTGGATAAGTTTGTGCAGAATCTACTTCCTGACCTGTGTAAAAAGTTAAAAGATTCAGAAAGTTCTTGGGCTGTTTCCTCTTCAGCGCAAATACTGGCTACTGCACAGTATTATGAAAACAGAGATAAAGATGAAAAGGATAGAACAGAAAAGAAAACGAAGGAACTAAAGACGAAGGTCCTTTTGCAGCAGGCCTATCCGCCACGTGGAGGTCAGAATAATTATAGGCAACCCCAAGGTGTCTATCACCAACCCCAACAATTTCAGAACAATCAGCAAATGAATGGGTATTATCAACCACGTGTCCCTGTAGGTCCCAACCAATGTTCATACTGCAAAGAGGAAGGTCATTTTAAATATAGTTGCCCTAAATTAATGCAGCGGAACGGTAATGCGTATGGCGCAAGAGGTAGGGGTGGTCAGCAAGCTCCTAGAGGCAGAGGGCGTGGAAATGCTCCCCAGAACGCGCGTCCTCTGCCGCCTCAAAATACCATCAATAGTTTTGACCAGCAAGCTAACGCGACTAGTAATACAGCTCAGTATTATAATAATGATTATTATGCAGAGGACGGTGATGCAGAAAGTAATGATTACTAGGATAGTCGTAGACAGAGAGAGGGAGTTGTTTCAGTGCCAGTGGATCAGAGTGGACCGTATGTTAAGGTAACTACAGAAAATGTAACGGAGCCCTTTCTGCTAGACACTGGTGCTGCAAAGAGTTCAATCATGCATTCAAAACTCCCTGGCGCACCTTTGTCTGGCGATATAAATGTTTCAGTAGGTTTTTCTGGCGCCCCGGTTAGGAACCCGATTTCTAGTCCCATGTCACTTTCTATTGGGCCTTGCGAGCTGAAAGCACCCCTGATTCTGACGACAGGTTGTGGTGAGAATTTGCTAGGATTAGATTTGTTGAAAAGATTGCACGCTACACTGTATTGTTCTCCTTCAGGAGTACAACTTACATTAGGCAAGAAAGTGATTTCCCCAATGTACTTGTCTAAAAATACAATGCCACCTGAATTGTCATCCCTTCCGGATGCCCTTTGGGCTACTGGTCCCAATGATGTGGGCCTCTTGGAGATACCGCCATACGTGGTGACTTTAAAGGCTAATGTCAGACTGCCACGTATTCCCCAGTACAAGATCTCTAATGAAGGCCAGAAAGCATTGTTAGACATTGTCAGCGACTTGATTAATAAGGGTGTGATTGAAGAAACAAGAGGCAACGTTTGCAATAGTCCGATTTTACCTGTCTTAAAAAGAACGGACCCTTCACAGCCACCTGTTTACAGATTTGTGATTGATCTTAGAGAGGTTAATTAGATTGTTGTGCCACAGTTTCCGGTTGTCCCTGATATAACTGCCTTGTTAACGATGATTCCAGCCTCTGCTGCATGGTTTTCAGTGATCGATTTAAAGAATGCTTTCTTTAGCATCCCAATCGCAGAGGAGAGCAGAGATATTTTTGGCTTTAGTCTGGGAGGCCGAAGCTTCCGCTTCAAACGCGCTCCCCAGGGCTACTGTGAGAGTCCATCCATATACAGTCAAGCTTTGAAAGCGCAGCTTGATGCACTTGTTTTACCTAGTGGCGCTATTCTGATTCAATACGTGGACGATTTACTAATCGCCGCGGATACTGAAAACATCTGTAAAGAAGCCACATTGTTATTGTTGCGCCATTTATCTGCTTTCCATCACAAAGTGTCTCTCTCTAAGCTGCAATATTGTCGACAAGAAGTGACCTACTTAGGTCATCTCTTGTCGAAGGAGGGAAGGAAACTGACCCCAGAAAGAATTCAAGCCATTGCACAGTTGAGTGTGCCAAGAACACAGAGAGAAGTACGTGCTTTCTTGGGCATTACCTCATACTGTAGGCATTGGATTCCTAATTTTTCCTTGTTGGCAAAACCTTTGTTAGCCTTAACATGCAAAGACACACCGAATCCTATCCCATGGTCTGAAGAGTGCCAGAAAAGTTTTGTGGAATTGCGCAATGCATTGTGCTCAGCTCCTGTGTTGGGTACTCCTGACTACAGCAAACCTTTTACGTTGTATGTTCACGAGAAAGATGGATGTGCGTTGTCAGTGTTAACACAGCCCTTTGGCGACAGACCGCGCCCATGCGCATATTTTTCATCAACCTTGGACCCTGTAGCGAGGGCATTGCCAAGCTGTCTGAGAGAGACAGCTGCTGCAGCGATGTCTATCCGACAATCTGCTGGGTTGGTAATGGACAACACATTGATTGTTATGGTTCCACATGCTGTAGACACATTATTAAATAGGACCAAGACACAACACTTGACTAGTGCGCGATTATCAGGCTATGAGCTTACACTGTTAGCAAATCACATACACATAAAGAGATGCAGTACGCTGAATCCAGCTACGTTATTGCCAATTCCAGCAGACTCAGATAAGATGGAGCAACATGACTGTCTGTTCAGAACAGAAGAAGAGACGAAAGGGAGAGTAGATCTAAAAGATACTCCCCTGTCTGAGTGTGATGGCACTTTATGGGTGGATGGTTCATGTTTCAAGCTCCCTAATGGTGACACGACTGCTGCATATGCTATCACGACTTTACACACGGTCGTGGAAACTGCACGAGTGCCACATAATTCGGCCCAAGCAGCGGAATTAATCGCCCTTACAAGAGCATGCGTATTGTCTGAAGGAATGAGAGTGAATATATACACAGATAGCCAGTACGCCTTTGGCGTGGCTCATAATTTTGGGCGACTGTGGAAAGAGCGTGGGTTTCTGACGTCGCATGGGGCTAAAATTCAGAATGGCAAGTTGGTGAATGATCTCCTTGAGTCGCTGACCCTACCGTTGCAAGTTGCGATCATGAAATGCAGTGCGCACAGGAAAGTTACAGATGATGTTGGACGTGGGAATGCGTTTGCTGATGAGACCGCGAAAGAAACGGCACAGAATGTGAAGACTAGAATGTATGTTGCAGGCCCCGCAAGATGGGTAGATAATGTTGGAATGTGTGAGAACACAATAGAGAGTGTGAAGTCGCTTCAAGCTGAGGCCACAGAGAAAGAGCTAAGCAAGTGGAGAGAAGGTATGGGTAAGTTGGATGAGAATGGTTGTTGGATTGATCTGACAGAACATAGGCGATGGTTGTTACCTGACGCATATGTGCTCCCAGTGGTTACTATGGCACATGGAATGGCACATATCAGTACGAAAGGAATTTGTAAGTTGTTGGCTCCAGTATGGCAGAATGCTGGGATTCCCAAGTGTGCAGAGAATGTGGTCAAGAATTGCATGGGATGCTTGAAATACAACCCTGGTAGGGGAACCCCAACTCCGGCTGGTCACTTTGCACCCCCATCATGTCCATTCGAAGTTTTGCAGCTGGACTTTATTCACATGGAAAGATGCAACAACCTGAAATATGTACTGGTGGTTGTTTGTGCTTTCTCAAAATGGATAGAGGCTTATCCTCTGAAAGATAACACTGCCCTATCCACAGCCAAAGCCCTTGTGAAAGAATTTTTCCCCAGGTTTGGAATGCCAAGAATGGTGTGGTGTGATAATGGAAGTGAGTTCGTGGGTAAAGTGATGAAGAATGTATGTGAAGGTTTAGGCATAAAGCAAAAGTTCCACGCTGCAAATCACCCCCAATCAGCTGGACTAGTAGAGCGCTACAATGGAGCCTTAAAGCTCAAGCTGGCCAAAATTCAGGCGAGCACCGGTCTTAAATGGCCTGATGCTCTGCCTTTAGCACTCCTGTCCACCAGAATGACCATACACTCACGAGTGGGACTTAGTCCTTACGAAGTGGTTTTTGGCCGCCCGGCCAACGTATGGGGTGTACCGAGGCCTACGAAATTTAGTGAGATTGAGCATCCAGTACTACTCGATTACCTGTATGATTTGACTGTTAAACTGCGTGTTTTGCACCAACAGGTACATGATACTCTTCCCCAAGCTTCTGAACCTCCTGGACACCCTATCAACCCTGGCTCGTGGGTCCTGGTCCGAAATTTCCAGCGCAAGAGCAACGACGAGCCTCGCTGGATCGGCCCTCACCTTGTGCTTTTATCAACGAGATCAGCGGTGCGAGTAAAAGGGAAGAAGCACTGGATCCATGGCACCCACTGCAAAGTAGTCCCCTTGCCTTTGCCATATGACCGGTGGGTCAAGGAGGGTATCGCCGACTCTGAGGCAGACATTGTACCTCGTTTTGTACTATTCAGTGACGCACGCATAAGAGGCACAGTTTCAGACCAAGAGAGTGACAATATTCTGCAAGAAGCTGTGCCACCATCAAATCGACTGGACACCACTGAGCCTGAACTTTTGTTCCAAGACCAAACAGCACCTGGCCGTCTCCGCTATAATTTGAGACCAAGGCCCATGGACAAATAAAGATTTCTTTACTATTCCCTTTTTGACATTTTTGGCTCTCCCATCTGAAGGACTTTCTTGATTTTTGTTTTTCGAACCACCATCCGGGTTCAGCCGCAGGGTCGCGGTGCCAAGACTTTGGGGTACAGGCCGAAGACGTTAGGTCAACGGTTCTGGTTGGTCTAGGGCGTTTCCCTGGACTGACAGGCGTACTCCTTAGCAGAAGAAACTCATCCGCCGCGAGCGGCCAGTTTAGAGGATGGAGTTTTTTAAGATGGAGAGACCCGTTGAGGACATAAACTCTAAAGCAAGGATGTGTAGAATTGTAAAAAGTAAATGTTTTGTATTTCTCTGCCTATTTACGCTGTGTAGTATAATAATGTTCATCGTAGGATTTGTGTTTTTCTCTTCTCAAAAGACCATTGCGCCCACTGTACAGCCTATACCTCTTTCCACTACCTCCTCTCACTCTTTTCACCCTCTGCCTGAACATGAACAAACCAGATGATCAGAATTTGTAAATAACTCGTTTATCCAGCTTTTGCACCAGCACCAACTAGTAATGAACACGACCAATTGCTGGGTGTGTGGGTTAATGCCACATACCATTAACAAGGGTATCCCCTATTTGGTGCTGCCCTTTAGTTACAATGGATCGTCATGGGCATTCCAGACCATGTTTCTCTATGCTCTAGATACGTACTCCCCTCGCCAACCGCGTTCCATCAGACCTATCACCAATAATAAGGCTTTGATGAAAGGAGTTGCCGATATGAGTAGAGATATTGATGCATACTCATCCATTCCCAAAGAAGAATTGAGACCTTATGTAGGATGGAACGCGACGGGGTATAGTATTAGTTTGGGTGAAAGACAGCGAAAAATCTCATCTCCAATCTGGGTCGTACCCCACATAGGTCGGTTCTGCTTACAGGGTAATGCTCAGAATCCTAGAGCTCAACTGGGAAGAAGTGACTGTACTGAAACGTACACTTTCCCGTCACAGTTCTCCCCTGCGTTTTTGGCTGCCAAGGGCACATATTTCATCTGCAATGACCGAGCATATACATGGTTGCCCCCTGATTTCTCGGGCACATGTTATATTGCGAACTTGCTACCGCCTACATTTACTGCTGCCTCTGATTATCACAAGACCAGAGTTGTGAGAGGTGTGATTAGTAAGGAGGATACTGCCGGTCAGGAAGCAGGAGACTTCTTTTTGGGCTTCCTGACGTTTTGGGGACCTATGGTGAATAGTAGGAACCTGAGACAACTGACACGTGTGGTTGAATCCACTGTAAATGTAACGGCTGGTGCCCTTGGTAATCTGACCGCTGAGCTCCAAGCGGATCGCCTTATGACTTTGCAGAACCGCATGGTTCTAGACGTTATTCTTGCAGACCGCGGTGGGGTATGTAAGGTTATCCAATCTAGTTGCTGCATTTTCATACCAGATAACGCTCCAACAGTCTATCAAGCCATCTCCAAACTCCATAAAATATCTGAATCCATACACGTGGATAAAGGAGATTGGTCACTGGTGGGGTGGTTCTGGGAATTGATATCTGCCTGGGGTTGGAAAGTTCTGATGGTCATTGGAATGATCTTAGCCATTCTTTTCCTGTTCTGTCTGTGCATACAGTGTGCTCCTGCGATATGTGGCCTCTGTGCTACCTTATGTGTAAGGAAACCTGTATCGAGGGAGGGGCTAAGTAATAGGATGATGCTACAGCAACATCTCCATGACTTCGTGAACATCGACCTGGACTCGGATTAAGATGAGTATAGTGATTGCCTATGTAAGGGCAAAAGGAGGGTCTGTCGTACTTTAATCTCTGTCACCGCGTCGGGGACAGGGCCCTACCCCTGTTTATCTGGTATTAGCAAACCGCAAATGATTAATGCGGCATGTACGAGTGCTTTATATATCGTTCTAGCTATGAATGCACTGTGTACACGTTATTCTGCTTCACTACGCAGGTTCCATTTTGAGAGCGGTGGCCATCTTGTCATTGCCCTCACATAGGCTATAATGGAGCAAATACGGGCCTCACAGTACATGTGCTTTCCCGTGACTTCTCTGTGACCTGGGCAGCTGGCTCTGCTGCCCCAGGTCAAACTGGTCTCACGAGCTCCCCTTCCTCCGTCCACCTGTGATTAGCATCAGGGTTTGACCCATCATAAAACCCTTTCATTCTACACGAGCCTCCGGCTAATCTCTTTCACACCTGACTGTTCCTGCTTTATGACTTGTTTCCCAAAACAGGAGCTGCCCGTGTTTTATTGGGGCCTATTGATATCAAATGTGGGATCTGAACCTTACTGTGTAAATCATTGTGGGCTGTCCGAACTGGAATGTGGGATGGTCATCATGACTCTGCCTTTCTTTGTAATGTACACTTGTTTATTACCGTATCATAAAACCTAGGAATGTATGCTTGAGGCAGGGAAAAGTGTATTTAAGATGAAGTCCGTTTCTATGATTTTCAGCAGTCTCCTGAGAACATACACGCTGTTGTACTTCTAGGATACCTGTAATTGGTCTGCAGCCAATAAACAATCTTTGACTTCACCCAGAAGACTCTGTGTTTCTGTAGGTCTGGAACAGGGTGAACCCAGAAGTCATAGGGTGTGTGCCCCTGCACCGCTGGGTCTAAAATACCCAGTACTTCATATCATGTGCACCCCCTCGTTACTAAACGTAACTGGCAATCAGCATGATCGTTAATATTACAAAATGAGACCTTTCCAAAAATCTCCATCCATCTAGATTATTCCCTCAATCATAAAGAAACATTAATACCTGCACGTTCCTGTATCATACATCGAAAAAATAACCATTTTAAAGGCACCGTAGTGTATGCTGCAACCTGATTCGTAACTGTTGAAATTTCACTTCAAAACACCACTCTTCTATTTAAACCCTCCCCAGGACTTAAACCGCCCATGTGATTAGGAAACCTCCCTGTGATAATCGACATAAAGAAAATACGTGCCCCATGTTATTGAATTGTGTGTTACCCGCTTGCTTTTGTTTACGTTCTTTGGTGCAACAAAACATCACACGTTATTGTAAGCCAAAGTGTTTCTGCAATAACTGTACATATCTTAATATCAATATTTCAGAGTCCTTAATGGGATTGTCTTAGTTCTTTATCGTTTACGCGAATTCTTCCATATAACTGTATTCTATTCGAGCTGCCTTGGACTCGCGAATTTTCATTTGTTTGTGGTTTGTCAACTTTTATCCGCTGTCTATGTTCATCTTTGGGTGCAAACGATTGGAGAGGCAAGCAAATATAATTCCATTTACAAGGGATAGTCTGCACACCCATTTTAATAAAAGTCTGTTTTTTACTGTATTTTTGAACGAATGCTCTCGAACAAGATAATGCGTGCAGACCCGATTGTGCTATGCCCCCACAGCACCTCTTCAGTAATTTCCAAACAGGTGGAGCATGTATAACGTTTCACGTTCACGTCGCACAGCAAAAGAATTATTGAAGACTATAGTACGTTCGATATTCTATTTTAATCAAAAGATTATCCACAATGTAATCCATAAATTAATCAGATTTTTATCCATTCAAATCCAAGACTTTGTCAATCCAAATAGTTTCAATTGCTGAGGAAATGTCTATCCAGGCTTTTCAAAAGCACGTTGGGAGTACGCAGCCTCAGGCAGCCATATTAATGATGACCCAATGCATTTCGGGCTAAAGTCGTCCTTCTTCAGGGGTGGCTGTAATATTAAAACAAACAAAGGTGTCACAAATTTTTGACAACTCTCTTTTAGCATGCTTGTAAACTTAGCATTTAAGACAATCCATCTGCACTTTATAATGCTCAATGTAAAATTACTCAAAAACTACAATTGAAAACACTACGTCTTGTATCATGTGCTCCCCCTCGTTACTTAACATAACTTGCAATCAGCATGATCGTTAATGATACAAAATGAGACCTTCCAAAAAACCTCCATCCGTCTAGATCAGGGGTCTTCAACCTTTTCTGTAATAAGAGCTACTTATGTACAATGAAAATTATCCTGAGCTACTATAAGTGATGTGATAGTCCTTCCAAGACTGTCAGCAGTAATCATATCAGTGTATTAGGCAGGGTTGCCAGCAGTAAAGTAAAGAACCACTATAAATTTGCAATGCATCTACATGGGTAATGCATAGCAGCCATAGCTGCAGTCCCCTTGCACCAAGGTAAAAATATGAGTAATAAATCTCACCAACTCCAATTGCAACTTTAAATTTATTTTGAAAATTGACCAACTTGTTCTCCAAACATCAGCTTATCAGTTCTGAAAAGACACACATTTTCGTCTCAAATATATGCATTTTAATTTTGAAAAACTAATACTATTTCAACCAAGAAAAGGCTTTCATGTTTAGTAGGCTGAGCTGCAGACAAGAGAGCTACTCCCAGGTAGGCGGAGAGCTACTGGTATCTCACAAGCTACTTGTTGGAGATGCCTGGTCTATATTCTTCCCTCAATCATAAAGAAACATTAATACCTGCACGTTCCTGTATCATACATCTAAAAAATAACCATCTTCAAGGCACCGTAGTGTATGTTGCAACCTGATTCATAACTGTTGAAATTTCACTTCAAAACGGCATTCTTCTATTTAACCCCTCCCCAGAACTTAAACCGCCCATGTGATTAGGAAACCTCCCTGTGATGATAGACATAAAGAAAATATGTGCCCCATGTTATTGAATTGCGTGTTACCCGCTTGCTTTTGCCTACGTTCTTTGGTGCAACAAAACATCAAACGTTACCATGCACACTGCCTTTGGAGATGCAAGGCCTAGATGGGTGACTTGTGACAGGTAAATTTTTCCGACAGTCACCTCAAGCACGTCACTTGGTGGATAGGTATTTGGTGACATGCATTTATTGCTATGTAACAACATGCCATACTACACCTACATTTGCATCTGGGTTCCCATCTCAAACATAATCAATATTCAATACAACCCAATGCAGTGACATTACCCTGACAACCACGCCCCCCCACACATTTTCTGATAGGTAATCAAATATCATCACACAGGAGGTCGTAGACAAGTACCCTCAGCTTCATTGGGATCCAGTATATACCGAGTTGAGCACTGCAGCACAGGTCCAAATCTGGCGACACATTGCAATACGCTACAGTGCAGTGGCTGCCCACACCTGGCAAGAGAAGCTGTGTTGCAAGCACTGGGAGGACCTTTGTTGCTGGGCCAGGATTAAGGCCCAGGACATTTTGGACTTGTCTTACTAGACTAATACGCAGCACCCCGCATGACACCCCGGTACTAGATAGTCGTGAAAGCTGCCTGGCCAACCCTCCATGCACAATGGAAACGTTTAAATAGCAGAGAGAGGGTATGTAAGTTTATATTAGTATTTGACAACTAGGTGCATATGCATTTTGAGAGTGCTGTCCTGTAATTTATTTTTTAAACAAACTTTATTGGATATTGCATCAGAACGGCCATGCATCCTATCCAGGACATTGTGAGAGTTATGCTTTTGTTTTATAATCGTGCACAAATCATTTCTCAATGTAGACTAGGCAATAAGAATCCTATTTCAATACAACTCGATGAAATCAGTTTGAGTACAATATAAATAATAGACAATGATCAATAAGCCACAATGACTCTAAACCTAAAAACATTTCGCAATTTTAAAACAATTCCAATAAGAAAAACCCTATTCCCCCACCCCACCCTTCCTCCTGGTCTGACCTTCCCTGGATGATTTGCATCCAATTACATTTACACCTCAGTGATGTCTCTTACCCCTGCTGACACACTGGTAGAGAGCTAATAGGATTGGCATGGCGTCCACTGGCCTGTACCTACAGGTTTACTGGGTGGCTTCTGGAGTGGGGTTGGGATGTGTAGGTAGGAGGTCTTTCTGTCTAAATTCCTCCAGCATAATTTCCCAGTCCATGGAGATGGGGTGTTATGTAGTCCTCTTGCCTCCTCTCGTCGAAGGGCTGCACTTTCAGCGCCGCCCCATCTAAGCATGTCGTCCTTCCACGCAGTTAATGGAGGGCATCTGGACGATTTCCATCTCATGGTGATCGCCCTGATAGCCAACACTAGGGCGAGGTCTAGAAAGCATAACTGGACCTTCAAGGTATTAGTGCATCTGCGGAGTCCCAACAAGCACTCCAGAGTGTTGTCTTAAATTGTGAGGTGTGTGGTCTCCCCGAGTGTAGCCTGGACCCTTCCCCAGTACTCAATAAGGTGAGGGCAGGCCCAAATCATATGTACGAATTCCGCCTCCCCTGTTTTACATCGAGGGCAGCAGCGTTGGGCTTCCGGAAACATGCGCTGGATTCTCTTTGGGGCCAAGTATGACCGATGGAGTATCATGGTTTGTATAAATTTAAGTTTGGCGTTGCGAGAAACTCGCTTAGGGTGTTCCAAGATACTTGCCCAGGCTTTGTGAGTGATTTCCAAGTCCGCAGTCGCTGTCCATTTTGTACGAAGGGCAGTAAGTGTAGTAGAGGCTTGCGCCCGAATGCCAGTGTATAACCATTTAACTAAGTGGCCACCCGCTCCCTTATAATAAAGCATGCGCACAAGCTCATGTTGTGGGGGTTCCGCGCGCTGGGGCGCCCATGTCGACTTAATGTAATGAGCTATCATTGCGTACAATAAGTACAGGCAATCTGATGCACCAGTACTCTGCACGAATGTGTCGTGGTTCAGTAGGGTGCCATCGCCGAAAAACAATCCCACCTCTACCACCCCGGCCTCTTCCCAATCTTGTAGACGTGTCCTTGTGAGTCTGCCCTCGGGGGTTGGTAATCCCAGGAGGGGTATATTGCTCACATATGGAACTGCGCCTGAGGTGTAGCGTAACGCCCTTTCCCAGCATTGAAGTGCAGTTTTTAGCAGTGGGGCCCCGTCCGAAGGAATTTTTACCTTAGGAAGGAGTAAATTGTGTAGGGCTCCGCGGTCTAGGTCACGGATTTCGTAGTCTATTTCCTGCAGGTTTCTGCCTGCCGTCCAGAATGATAGCCATTGGGGCTGACTTGCGTAGTAGTACGCTCGGAAGCCGGTGACTCCCAATCCGCCCCTATGGGATTCTAGTTGTAATTTCTTGAGTCTGACCCTACGCCAGCCCTTCCCCCAGATAACCTCGGTGAGGAGTGTGTCCAGTGTGCGGAAGGTGGATTGTGGAATTATCAGGCGTAGATTTATGAAATAATAGAGGAGGCGGGGAAGCATCACCACCTTAGAGATGGCTGATAAAGGTAGGGATGTCCTGAAAGTAATACTCGACCGTATAGACGTGATTGCCCTCATAAGATTACCATCTAGTTGGTCATCCTTTGACCTGTATATGTGGATTCCCAAGTATTTGAAGGTATTATGTGCAACAGGCAGATTATAGGTGCTGAATTGGTATACATCAGGGCGGCGTCCTGCTTGAAAATAAAAGGCATTAGATTTCCCCTCATTGATGGTGAGGCCTGAAATGCGCTCAAAAGTGGAGAATATGGTGGGGAGGGGTGATGCCCCTGCTGTCAGGTCGCGCAGGTAAATAAATATATCGTCAGCATATATGGAAATTAAATCCGCGGTACCAGCTATTGGAATTCCCAGCTGTTCGGCTGATTGTCTCAGGACTATTGCTAACGGTTCCAGCACCAGAACAAACAATAGAGGGGAGAGTAGCCATCCCTGTCTTGTGCCCCTGTGTATAGTATATTCTCTGAAGATATGGTTCCCAGTGCGTGCTCTGGCGGTGGGATTAGAATGGAGCAGTCACACCCATTGTAGGTACTCTGGAGGGAGCCCAAAGCGTTGTAGGGCCGCAAACATATGGAATCAAAGGCCTGTCATAAGTCTAGTGCAAGGCAGCCGGCATCCACATACATCCCGGGGGTGGCCCTCATAATATGGTGCAGGCGTCAGGTGTTTAGGGAGGTACTGTGCACCGGGAGATACCCGCACTGGTCTTAGTGCTGTCCTGTCATGAGTTCACTGTGAGCTTTGTCAAAACCTTACATGTTCTAGTTCACATGTTATTTTTGTGATATGAAACTTTTGAAAGTTAAACTTTACTAACATGCTTGTTTTATGTTTGTTCTCAGAAGAATGACTTCTCATCTGATCTTGAATTAATGGAAATGTTTTTAAAATACTACATGCAGCAATCCATCTTGTCAATTTTACTTTATGTGATGCTGATATTATGCACCTTTACCTTGCTTCATAACCACGGCATGTTCGTTTCCAGGACCACTGCCTGCTCCTAAAAATGTTTGTTTTTATCCACATTCACAAACTGGGGTTCCTACAGGGCCCCTTCCTGTTTGTGAATGGTTTACCACTACTTTTGTGTGGTCCATAAAATATTCATGTGTTTTTTCCGGATTTCAGTTGCACAAAATTAAACCATGCCATAAGGAATCGATATTTGGAAGGGATGCCCTAAACACGACCTTCCCAAATACTGATTCTGTATGGTTTCCTAAACCCATTTATTGATTTGGAAAACCTTTTATGAATCATTAAATGGGCTTAGTAGTAACTCCTTAGAGGGGGTGAAGATGTGTAATCCACACTTTTGAGTAACTTTACACTCAGATTATGTGAATAGTCAAACGTTTGACTATTCACATAATCTGAGTGTAAAGTTACTCAAAAGTGTGGATTACACATCTTCACCCCCTCTAAGGAGTTACACATTTTTATATACTATTTGTGATCTTGTGATTGTGAAAAGTATACTCTCTTATCCTCATTTTACTTATGCAGAGCCGCTATGACCTTAGAGCTTTTGGTTCCCATTTGACCGGCCATTTTACCCTCAATCACCTGAGGGGAAAGGGATTAGGTTGCCTGTCAACTAATGACAGCTGATAATCTCATAAGGAGGACGGAAAGTATGAAATCGTACTGGTTGAGATTTAAAAGTTTTAAAAAAACGCCTTACCTGGTTGAGGACATCAGCACTGGGCCGTCCTCCTCTCAAGAACCACTATGTCTGACTTTTATGGCACTTTGGTCATACAGTGGAGGTCAGGTCCAGCCCCAGCCATCACACCTGATCTCAAGAACCCCTATGTCTCATCGTTGTAGCACTTGGTCATACAGCGGAGGTCAGGTCCAGCCCCAGCCATCACACCTGATCTCAAGAACCACTATGGCCCCTCCTTTGTCGCACTTTGGTCATACAGCAGAGGTCAGGTCCTGCCCCAGCCATCACACCTGATCTCATGAACCACTATGTCCCACCGTTGTATCACTTTGGTCATACAGCGGAGGTCAGGTCCAGCCCCAGCCATCACGCCTGATCAAGTTGTTACAATTCCGAATTCGTAGCATCAAGATTGTTGACGAAAACATTAGTACTCTGCATTTGGATTGAGTCAGCAAATTGCACTAATTAAGAAACTATGATCACAAAAATTGTGAGCCGTCCACCTGGAAGTAGCCAAAAAGAGATGAGTCAGCACATACAATAATATCCATTATTGTACATTTCCACCATTATGTCACTTTGTTAAAATGACTCTGAGTTTCAAGTATAGGAATGATAGTATGAAAAGCAGTGAACTGGGAGTAGGTGTCTATCAATTGCATCTAATCATGATGCTCAGTGCTCCACTGTTTCTACTTACAAAGCAATCTTGAAAATCAAGTCTAAATTACCAAGTGCAAGACAACACCTCACTAGGAAGCGATAGCATCAGGGTAGTACATTAGTTGGTCTAACAAAAGATGAAGGTTACATGATTAAACGTTACCGCTACCAAAATGCTGTCACTCTAAATAAGGACCTCCCACCGCCATGATATGGAGAAGTGGGGGAACAGGACATACACATCCAAGTGTGGAAATGTCATGGTCCATCCAATGCAGTCTAGTGTGCACAGGACATACACATCCTAGTGTGCACAAGAAATGCTGCCTGATGGTATACTACATCTAGTATGGACAAGATGTACATATCCTAGAGTGGACAGGGCATGTACTTCATAGTGTGGACAGAAAAAAACGCCTCTTAGTGTTAAAAGGATATGGCCCTCCCAGCAATGAGAGGATGTACACATCCAAGAGTAGTGGGACAAGAATCTCCTTGTATGGATAGGATATACACTTACTGTACATGACATACACACCCTAAAGTGGACAGAACATGTACCACCTGGTGTGGTTAGAACATACAAATCGTAACATGGGCAGGATTTGTGCCTGATAGTGTACATAGAACATACATCTGTCAGTGTGGACAGAATGCACATCTCCTAATATGCAAATGAAATGCATATTCTAGTGCAGACAGGACACATATGTCCTAGTGTGGATAAGACAAACACCGTCTAGTGTGAACAGGCTATGCACCGCTTTCTATGGACACGACATAAAAACCATGTTGTTGTGGGAAATGCACCTAATTCTGTGGACAGGATATGCATGTCCTAGTATCGACAGAACTCCCGCAGTGTGCAGGAAATTTACCGGCTTGACTGGACAGAATGTACACATCCTGGTGTGAATAGTGTGTGTGTCTCATAGTATGAAAATAAAATATATCTCCTACTGTGGACAAGAAATACACATCTCAGTTTGGACTGGACCACGTCTCCTACTACGGAGAGGCCACATACCTCTTAGCATGAACAGGATATGGACCTTGTAATCTGGACAGCACATATACCTCTTAGGGGTGGAGATAAACCTCTTAGCATGGACAGGACAGTCAGATCATGGTGTGGTCAGGCTACGCACCCCTCAGTGTGGACCAACCATACACGCCCTAGTGTTGATTGGACATGTATCTTTGTGTGTGGAGGGAACATGTCTCAGTGTGGAAAGGGCACATTCCTCCTGTGTGACAGGATAAACACCTCCTAGGATGGACAGGATATAAACATAGCAGTGTAGCACCAAACGGGAACAGGACACATGGGCAGAATGTAGTCCTATTGTGGGACATGACTATAGCTTCAAGTCTGAGACAAGACATCCAGCTCTGTGGTGTGAAACAAGACACCAACCACCTATTGCGAAAAACAAGGCATTTATTTCTTGATTTTTGAATTCTATTTAGCTATGAAATGTGAGACTGGACATTTAGCTTGGAAGTGTGGACAAGCCGTTCAATAGCTGTATGAAACAAAAGAATCTCCCGCAATATGTTGAATATGACATTTATTTAATCGTTACTACATCACTGAAATGCAGTAATATCATATTCCATCGCGTGAAAAATGTGACTATTATTTCCACCACAGTAATCTGCCATAAACATATAAGCAAACAGTCATGGTATGCACGTTGTGCTAATAGCAGATGTGCAATAAGTGTACTGGTAATTATTGCCCCAGAGAAACCTGTTTTGTGCAAAACAGGCGTTTACACCGGAAACGAAATTAGCCTTGAAGTTGTATTCAAGACCTAATGAGGAAGGCGTTTGGTAAATCTGAGTAATGCACCAACAACAACTCACACTTACGGGCATTCATTTATTCATTTTGAGAGAGGATATCAGGGACGTTTTGACACGCTCCGAATTGTTCGTTGTGTCCTCTTCTGACACTGTCTGCGTCGAATACAACCATTAACGTGGCGCATGGCTAAAACAAAAGACAAGGGTGTTTCTGGTAAGACATAACCTCATGTGTGTGGGCTTGGCTCATAAAAATCTATAAAATTCTATTAAGTGAATTACAGATGACCTAATTCCCAGCCGCCAGCCACATTCCATTAGCAGCTGGCACTGTGCCAGGCTGTGGTCGGGCAAACGTGACACCAGGCAACCTATCTGCTCATAGCCCGGGCTACCACTCTCTGGCTTCACCTATGCATGCGCTCATTTCTTTCATTCCATTTACGAAATGACGTACCCTCCCCCACAGCGTGGACCAGCGGCCCAATTACCGGCGGTTACAACCCTTGACGCAATTTGTCGCGTTCGTTTCTCCGTTACAGAGGTGAGGGTGGAGACCCGCGTGCCAAGTATGGATACTCGGCTTCCTGTCAGTGATCTCATTCTTTGTGCGTTAAGGTTTACTGTTTGAGAGTAGGTCCGATCGGTTTTATGCAATGGAAAGTTTCAGCACAGGTGTGTTTTATTTTTTTGCAGTTTTTTGTTGTTGCAGTTTGAGATAGCGGGAACTGGACCCGAAGGCATCAGAGCGCTTTACATGACCAACAGTTGCATTACCGACACACACATTAATTTCTAGGCAAGAGGAGATTAAGTGATTTGCTCACTAAACACTTTTTAGGTCTCGCCTGAGCCAGTGCTTATAGCGCTGCTCTGGCGAGAGTTTTAGTAAGCACGTTTTGGAAGTGCTAACCTAGTGGCTTTTTTCAGACCTCCAGCTTGCGTTCGCGATGTCGTGACGCGCACAGCTGCTATCCTGGTTTCTAGCATTCATTTCCTCGCATGGCCGGCTTTCCTCCCCCTCGCTCACCCGCTCCTCCCCCTTCCTTACTCATGGAAGAGTTTCTTGAGATGCTAAGTTCCCCTCTTACTTCTCTTCCTCATGCAAACAAGCAAAAAGCGCTGTTTAATCACTTTACATGGTACCTTAGTACCTTTATTTAGTTACTATTTTTCTTTTGTTTACAGACTCTAATCGTAATTCTTTTAAAATAAATTACGCTTGTTATATCAGCACTTGGCAGAAATGATTATTTCAGCAGCTCAGTTAGATTTTTTTGTTTTTTAAACACTGCAGCCTGTAAACGCAATGAAGCTGTAGGACTGAAACCTTGTGCGTGTTTTGCTTCTCTGACAGGAAGTCGGGCCTCCTCGAGTTACATCAGCAGCCAGTGCTGGGCCAGGCCTGAGTCACGCGCCGGCTCTAATCTCTCCTCAGACTCAGCCATGCGTGAAGTGTGTTACGGCATAGACCACCTGGGGACGGTTTACAGGGGCTTTTGAAATTCTGCCAGAATGTCTTTTACACGCCACACTTTCCACACTGTATACTAAACACTTTGAAAGAAGTTTCCACCACGTGCTTTACTCGCAGTAAAGCCTGTAATTTAGGCGTTCATTAGGAGAACATCGGAAATGGCATTTTCAGTTTACTTTGTTCTGGCCACAGAAGACGGGGGAAAGAATAGCTCTGGAACATTTTATTTCCAAGTACTTTCCCAGTACACGTACACGTTTCAACAGGGAAAACAAGCACTGGCATAGCCAATAGGTCTCGCCTTTGGGACCTTATAAGTGTTTAGCCATGCAACAGTTAATGTTGATGCAGTAAGGATATTGTGCTGCATAACTAAATACTTATAAGGTCCCAAAGGCGAGACCTATTGGCTATGCCAATGCTTGTTAGAAATGCATCGCCAGGCAGACACCCTCACCTGGACTGTGCTTGATAAACCCAACCTCAGTGACGTGACACACAATCTCACAAAGGACTTTTGCGCATTGAGCAAAGATGGGTGTTCCGATTGAATATATCCAACCTTGGGTTAAATAATGACATCCTTTGGCTCGCCCTTACTTAACACCTCTCAGCACACAGGGCCTCCTGTGCTTTACTCTATAGCTCCTTTTACACATTTTGTATTCTTCCGCCTTGTGATTCTGTTGACCCGTTTTCTTTTTCTTTCATTTACCCCTACACTACTATTGACGTGAACTCTAGACCATGTTTCCATGTTGAGTGCAACATGACCCCCAACAGGGTTATCTACATACGTTGCCTCACTCAGACACTGTCATTTCTTTTCACAATTATTCCACTACTTACGTTGTCCCGTCGGACCACATTTCCCAGCATTCCCGGCTCCCAACCAGGAAATCGGGTCCCGCTTTGCATTGTTACTATAAAACAGGTAGTTTCCTACACGCCCTCCCCCCTGTCCGTTGAACGTACGCACTGGGAATCCATGCTATTGTAAAGGGGTAAGATTGCAGGGCTGCCCCGGGCCGGCGAAGGGGGCCCACCTAAGAGAACGGCCCCCCTTAGTTCCACAGGATGGCACACAACAGGCAGCATCCCAGTGTTGGGGACCCTCGAGGGTCCCCCTAGCATTCGTTACTTCCGGGCAAGAAGGGGCGGGGGAGAGGTACTTATACCTCTCCCGCCCTCTGCTCGCCCTCTTTCTGTGTATGGTTCGCTCCACTCCAGTAACTTTTCTACACACAGACCTGCTTCCTGGATACATCAGCTGGATTCTGGCCCTGGGCTACTCCACGTTAGGGTGGGGACCTGGGCCAGCAAATGGGGACGACTTGCTCGGCATGCTCCGCTGCAGACGTTTGCACTGACTTCAGTGATGCGGGGAAAAGGTTGCAAACATTCGACACCATTCTTTATGTTAAACTGGTTTGTATGCAGGCCAAGGAGCGAAGGCACGACCCCAGGGTGCCGGAGAGGGTTTGGGGGCAGTAGGCTTTCCCTAAGCTTGCACAGTTTGTTGCTTCCACAGAGTTTGGGGGCAGGTTAGCAGGCCTCAGCTTGTAGCTGCGGGTTTGAGGTGTCTGTCAGGTCATTTGACCGAGTACAAATAGGCTCTATTCAGTCAGCTGGGGCGGGAGTCTGCCATTCCCAATAGGGTGCTGTTTACCCAATAGTGCTGAAATAGAGGGTTAGGATCACATAGACTGACAGCTATCATCACATTTTGCATTCATAGTTAAGAGGGTAAAGGTACATCGCTCATAGGTTTACTCCATCTCCTCAGATCCTAAAGCTTTGCATGATACAGGTTGCTTGAGGAAGCTTATTATCCTGGGGAGTGGTCAGCTAACAAGGGGACTACTGTCCCAAGTTATGGCCAGGAATGCAGGCCAGGTGGTACTCCCTTACTGGGGTATTTGGAGAAGGGCAAACTCCGACCAGGCTCGGTTTGAAGGATATTCTTGTTGCACCGAGCTGGGGGATAGATGTATGGCCCAGTGGGTCTGGATGCCCCCTGCTTGGCCTCTCACCCTTCTGGAGAGGGTTACTCTCTGGGTCATGCTGACAACAAGCCCCTCACCAATTTGGGGTTGAACGGGTACGGAAAGCATGATTAAAGATGTCAGGCAATCCGGGCTCTGGCAGGAAAATTTTGCAGTCACCCTTTTTTGCAGAGGCAGCACACCCTGTGTTCTGGGCAGGCTTGTCAGCAGAGCGCATAATGCGGTGGGACGATGGGAATCCCAATATGCTAAAAGGTACATCCACCCGCAGTCACCCAGGGGAGTGGCCGGAAGACAGATCATGTGTTTTATGTACAAGCAAATGTTGAGTAGACCAGAGGCACCCCTGGGAGAAACCTGAGGTTTGTTGGGGTGCAGTGGTAATAGGTAACTTATGTGCAAGCGGGACTAGTTGTATAGAATGGGGAGCTGTGCTCAACAATGGGTGTTTAGCAACCTAGCATTTTTCAGCCTCGCGCAGGAGGGTGGACAGCGCCATACGTAAATTCACCGACCAAAGGGGTTTTGGTTTTATCTGGCATGGGTTACTACACGCTAAGTCCACAGGGTGTTTTGATACAGATGGCATACACCTGTCCAAAGTCGGAATGGACATATTCTTGCTTGATCTGGGGGAGGCCTTGGAATCAGCAGGGTGTAGGTAACTAGGTCTATCATGGTGGGGGGCCCTGGGGTGACAGTGGCCACAACCCAGCGCTATGGCGGAGTTACAGGGCGATCCAGAGGCTGTAAGGTACAGAACAGTACCCTCTGCAGGAGCACAGTAAGAGTGCTAAATCCTAATATCCCCAGGGAGGTCCTCGCTTTGGACCCTGGAGGAGCGACGGCGCCCCGTTAGTCCTACCGGCGGTTGTGAACCTGAGCAACTGGGGGTTGCATGCAACGCTCCGCCCCCCTTAGCTGGGGGGCCGTGAGTAAGCGGGTGGACTGGTGGTCCACCGGTAGGAGGGGCTATCACTTCTCCCAAATTTGACAAACACCGGTTGGCTAAGGCCACGGTGTAATTTGGCTCATCAGGCGGGCAGGCGGCGAGGGGCTGCCTGCCCTGGGATTGCCCGTAAGATAACCCACCATGTTGGCATATTTGTTATGCAAATAAACCTGCAGCAATTTTCTCCACTAAGAATGTGTCTTGTCTGATTATTTATCCAAAGTATTGCTCTGGGAGGTAGGGGGAGTGTTGCTGATATTGGCACTATGTCTTTTGTTAACCAGTGCCGACCTCCATTTCGAGTGTTTAGCAACACTTTTTGCTCCTACTCCTAGCTACTGCTACTCGGCGTGCTTACGAGCTCAGACACGAAGTGTCCGCCACATATAGAGCGGGCTTTCACAAACGAGCCTCATGGCCGGTATCCACACTGACCTCTATAAACTGTGGTTCGGACAGATAAGCACATAACGCACGCACAGAACGGGTTATTAAAAACGAGCCTTAATGGCTATTGTTTGGTCGTAGTACTGACCGATTCACATTAAGGTCCGAAATAGGCATGTCGTGCACGTGCACCACCTCTCCTGGCATGTCGTACACGCGCACCACTCCTCGTGAGATTGGAGGCTATGCACAGCCTTAAGGCAGCTTGGGCTGCGGATTATTGCACCACTACCATACCATTCCAACAAGCCTTTAGGGACAGAGCTCAACTGCAGTACCGACCCTCTTTAGCTCTGGTTCCGACTGATATGCGCAATACACACATACATCACAGGCCATTTCACAAGAATCCTTATGACAAGAATCTACTGAACAACAGGACAACTGGTGTAGTATCACATATCAGTGTTTATTGTGTTTACACTCACTTTTGTATATATTCACTGTCTGCAGTAGCTGAAATTTTATCCTGATGAAGGCCATGACCATTTATAGGTCCATAGGCCGAAACATGTTGATAGTTTCCGAATGCAGCTGTCTCTAATGTCGACAGCTACATTACAAGCTATCTATTTTTAATCCGGTCACAGGGTAGTAGAATAAAGTTCGCCTTAGCTAACCTTGTAGTCGTTTTTAAACCACTATTCACTATAGCACTGCACCCCACCTTAAACACACCACGCTCACGTAGGGTTTTAGGACCATCCTCTTTCACAAAAGCATCCCTGAGCTCCTCCCTCGCAGCGAGGGGGTTGGAGCCAGCGTCACGCCTAGGCTCTGGACGCGAGAAGGCAACCCTGTGATGAAGCATGACACCTCTGGTGTGTGAGGGGAACCGTCCTTTAAAAGGGATCCCCTCCCTAGCATGGTAGACAGAATCCACACACCCATTAGACTTACGATTAGGACCCATGGGCTCTTTTTGTGTTTGGCATGTGATTAAGTGATTTGCCGAGAACAACAGGAGGGCACATGTACAAGGAGTTAACGCTGCCTTAGCGTCACCTTTCCGACGGTTCGGCAGCGATATTTTTATCTCCATATATACAAGCTGTCGCTAACCTTTGTTAGCGGCAGTTTTACGGCAAAAATGTCCATAGAAAAAATCACCACTTCTGTTAGCGATAATGACATGCAAGGGAGGCGTTCCCGTGCAAAAATGGACGCTAACCCCACTTCGTGATATTTACAAGGGAATTCTGGATGGTAGGAGGACCAAAAAAACTGCCTCTAGCTGCAGTTAAAGGGAGTTTTTTAAGACCAGAAAATAGCTGGTCTTAAAAATGGAGATAACAATTGGGGCCTAATTTCTGCAGGTTTTGGTGTTGGACAGCGCTGCAAGCAATGTTTCTGCGCTGCCCTGCGACAAAACTAGGAATGCACACCATCAATGAGATAGCGCGCATTCCTGGGCCTCAGTCATGAAAAATGTTGCAGCGCTGTGACATGACAGCGTTGCAACACTTTTCACTACGCCCATTCTTGTGACACCATGGATGTGCTGTATTCACTGGATAGCGCTCCATGACGCAATTAATGACAGATACGTCTGGATTCCTGACGCATCTGTCTGCACTAACGTCACGCATTGCTGGAGTTGTGTCACAAGCATGAATCAACTCCAGCAAAAAAAGCTTCTGTTTCCACCCTACCTGGAGAGACCTTGCCAGCGATTCCTTCCTCTTGAACCCGCAGCACCCTCAGCCTGTTTCTGCCTCCCGCCGCCGCACCACCATCTACAGCGGCCGCGGAGTGGAGGCGGGGACTACACTGCCCAGCAACCCTAGCGGCAGGAGAGCCGCCGACGCCGTTTCCGCGCCAGGAGGCGCATAAAAGAACGCTGTAACCCCGGCAGAGCGGGCTTCTGTTTCCACCCTACCTGGAGAGACCTTGCCAGCGATTCCTTCCTCTTGAACCCGCAGCACCCTCAGCCTGTTCCCGCCTCCCGCCGCCGCACCACCATCTACAGCGGCCGCGGAGTGGAGGCGGGGACTACACTGCCCAGCAACCGTAGCGGCAGGAGAGCCGCCGACGCCGTTTCCGCGCCAGGAGGCGCATAAAAGAACGCTGTAACCCCAGCGACGCGGGATCGCGTGCGGGCAGCGCCGGGCTAAGCCCGGGCAAAGGGCGGGCCGTCTGTGGCCGTCCGGGGCAGGAGAAGGCAGGGCTGGGCCCGCTCTCTGAGGCTTGCTCATTGGCACGAAACACGTAAGCCCTTTTGTGTGACTGTTGTGTCCTGCAAAGCATTTAATATCTTTGTGACTGTTTAATCTGCATGAATTGGGTATAGACATTCACGCCTCCTAGTGCTGCTTAGAGTTATATTAATCTCCTATTATTATGTCGTCCCGTACTCCCAAAAGTAGATCGTCATTGCTGGGAGGGTCAGTGCGAGGAACACTGGATAACTTTATCACAAGGGCTGCTTCAGCCCTCGAGAAGGAGATTGCCCTGGTGGAGCGGCGCCTATCGGCTGAACATTTACAAAACAAACGCTCCTCGATTGGATCAATTCAGATGGCCATTTCACCGGCGCCAGCACCACCCGTGCCCTGCTTAACGAATAACCCTCAGAGTGTTGCCAGAATTTCCTCACCTATGCGAGACTCTAATCTCCTGTCAAAATTCCACACCCATTCAACTCCGCTTGTTCCTAACTCACCTTCTGATTTTTCCTCTGACCCTATAATATTAGACTCACAGTCTTCTAGGGCCGTTGCTGTAACTCCCCAGCTAAAGAAGGGCAGGGGAACTATCATCGCAGGCCCTCCACCAAAAAAAAGAAAGAGGGGAGGGAGGAAACATAACAAAATCAACACACTTAGTAACAACAAGTGTAAACCAGCGAAAAATACTGAGACTCTTGTTCCTCCAGTTGTTACAAAATCACAAGGCCCCGAAACCCAATTGGACCTTCATTACTTTGATCCATTAATAAATGAATTAACGGGCCGCTTGGAGTTACTCGTAAGATCACTTCTTCTCCCACTCTTTGAAAGAATGAAGGGAATGTCTAAACAACTTGGGTCATTGGAGAAGCTGATCTCAAATAACACTGACCAACTAAAAGAGCTATCGTCTGATAGATTGACACCTTTAAATAGCCCCATTCATTCTAAACCATCTCTACCGACAGAAGATAGACAGTCTAAACTAGTGGCCAATAAAACCTTACCACCTTTATTAAGTTTAAAAAGTTCATTACCCAAACGGAAGGATAACACTGAGCTAGAATGTGGTCAGACAATTGTCAGCTCCCAAATTAATGGGCCCGACTCCCAAATACGCAATGTATGTGCTGCCACTGCGCCGGGAAAGACCGACGGCGCAAACTGGCATCACATAGATTTGCCCCCGGAGGCGGTCCCTTACGTTGTCGTCTTGGCAGGAGTCCCAACACTAGAAACAGGGAAAAAAGAGGGCTATCACGAGCTAAAAAATAAGGTTATATATTGGCTGGGACAGAACAGACCCCTACCTCCTAACATCGATGGCGAAATTTTAAATGTTCGCAGACTTGGTTGGGTTGGTTCACGGCCGAAGGAAATTCAAGGGGATGTGATTATTATTAATTTTAGAGATCGCAGGGCCACAAGGCATATAATCAATTGGTTTCAAGGCCAAGACCAGAGCGTCATTAGAACCTATGACCTGACCTACTTCTATCCCCAGACACTACTTAGGAACATAACACAGCCCAGAACCTACCCACGGCCCCAACTAGGGGGCTTTAATTTTAACATTCCTATTTCCAATCGCTTCTCTTCTCTTAGAGGACTAGAGGACGTTGACTGACTCCCTATTGGAGAATATACTCGGGTCCCTCCTGATTCTGGATCCAAGGTACGAGCGAATAGTGATCTTTTTTCACCTCGTCTAAATCCCACTGTAGTTCACAATAAGAAGTCACCACATCTGACACTAAGCCCTGTCCCTCAATCGACGGATGAAGCGCTGGTATCCTCGATACCTTTATCAAACCCTACCACCATTTATCATCGAGAGATTACCAAATCCAAAATAGTGGTTGTATTTTGGAATGTAGCTGGACAACGCTCCAAATTAGGGAACTATGTTTGGATTAATTTTTCCTCAAATTTTAATATTTTGTGTCTACAGGAGAATTGGCTGACAACAGCGATTCATCTCGATGGCTATAGAACGTACTTTTCACCTGCCCAACCCTCCATGTTTGGTAGGGCCAAGGGTGGCTTAACTACCTATATATCAAATTTGATTAAGACGGACGAGATGAGGGTCTTAAAACTCGACCCCAATTTCCAGCTCCTTAGCTTTAGTATAAATGCGAAGGACTCCTTTCTGCTGGTTAATTATTATAACAATCTTCCCGAATCAGAAGCAGTGGAAGTAGTTAATACCATCTGTTCCTTAATATCATCTTTTATTAGGAAATCAGCCAGGGAGGTAACTATTATATGGGGTGGCGATTTCAACCAGACCACCTGTTGTGTTTCTAATCAATTTTTATGTGGCTTAAATGATGAGACAGATAATCCTATTCCTCATTTCAGCCACTCGACTCTAGGTAGCTCCCTAAATTAAATTACGTTCAAGTTAGATCTGGGAATTGCCAATAATTTGGCTAATCCGAATATGGTGCTGGCCCCTACCTTTCATGGGAGAGGTTGCAACTCCACCATCGATTTTATTCTGATCTCAAATGGAGCCATAAAAAGGGACACTGCTTTTCACATACACCAGATTGTATTGAGCGACCACTACCCTCTTAGCATCACCATCTATCTCTCCGACAGGCCCAACCCTAATATCCCCAGTTTGTTGGACCAAAATAACTTAGTATTAGCCAGACTTCATGGCTATTCTCTCAACTGGGCCCTAGTCGATCCCATTGAAACTGTTAATACCGTGGTAACCGACGCATACTCGTCCATCCGGAAATGTTTGGACTTGACCACTACAGAAGCCGATGTTACAATCAATTTTGGCACTGGGATTCAGGCCATAAATAAAGCCCTAACGGTAAAAAAGAATAATAATGTAAGGAATAGACAGGGCTGGTTCAATCAAAGTGCACAGTAGCGTATTCGAAGTTAAAATCTGCTTTACGCAAGACAGTTAGGGTCCCCGCTGAGATATCCGAACTGAGGAGGGCATATAACTCCGCTATAAAAGAAAGAAAATCGGTGTTAAAAAAACAACTTTGGGACCAACTGCAGGAGAGCTGTTTTTGTAAAAATAGTGCCGCATTCTGGAAAGTGGTTAAATCACCTTTCTTGACCGACAACGGTGGCTTTCCCAAAATGGAGGTCGCCATAGATGAAAAGGACTGGGTAGAGCATTTCTCAAAATTTTTTATGACTGACCCATTATCAACAAAAGTTAGCGACAATGATTCTTACCATCAACAGTCTTCGCCTTTTCCTATTGACCTGACCATTTCACTTGATCAGGTCACTCGGGCTTTAAGTGCAAGCAAGAAAGGGAAGGCCCCGGGCCCGACGGGGTCCCAATAGACTTTTTTAAAACCCATACTGACCTTTGGATTCCTCTTTTGACCAGGGTCCTTAATGCACTCTGCATTATCGGTATTCCGGAATCCTGGAAAAAATCTATACTGGTCCCGATCTTTAAGAAAGGGGACAGAAGCTCAGTCTCCTGCTACCACCCTATTTCCCCACTGGACACCACGGGGAAAATGATGGGCCGCATAATTCTTGGTCGTATGCAGGAGTGGGCGGAGGAAAATAACATCTTATCCGATCTACAATATGGGTTCCGTGAGGGTTTGGGGACCATAGACCAAGCCTTAAACTTATCACTTCTGATTGACAAATATGTAAATATTAAGGCTGGAGCACTCTACATGGTCTACGTAGACCTGTCAGCCGCGTTCGATTATGTCAGCCACTCTAAACTCTGGTCCATCCTATTAGACCTAGGGATGGATCGGAGTGTAGTTACCTTTGTGAGGGAACTTTACGCTGACGCGACTGCCAGGGTGAGGTTTGGCACCAGTGGAGAACTCACCGCGTCGTTTGGAGTGGAGAGGGGCGTCAGACAAGGTTGTGTCCTGGCTCCCTTCCTCTTCACCCTTTACACTAATGGTATGGAGAGGGAGATGTTGAGGGGAGCCCAGGACCTTCCATTGGCAGCCAATCATCTCATACCGGCTCTTCTGTACGCAGACAACGCGGTGATATTGGCCCGCACCCCAAACGAACTTCAGAGGGCCTTAAGCAGCTATGCACTTTTCATGGCCAATCTGGATCTTAAAGTTAATATTGGGAAAACCTTCGTTATGAAGGCGGGGGTTGGTAAAAAAAACAAAACCAGGGCTATTTACTTGAATAACGAAAAACTGGCGACCACTGACAAATACCCTTATTTAGGTGTTATGATTGACCAAAAACTTAGCTGGAAACCGGCAGTTGAATTGAGGTAACTTCAATTCACGAGAACCACTTCCGCTCTCGTAAATTTCTCTAGGAAACTAGGGAAAAAAGCACCCGTGGAAATGGTTAAAATTTATAAAGCCAAATGTATTTCAGTGGCTTTGTATGGAGTGGGTGTATGGGGCCACGTAGCCGTGGGTCCCATTCAGGCAGTAGAGAACTGTTTTCTGAAATATCTTCTCTCACTACCAACCACTGCTGCAAATTATTCTTGCCACCTGGAACTGGGTCTTCCTTATGTGACAGATCTGGCGAGAATGCAGCCACTGTTATTGTGGCACCGAATTTGGTCGTCGGAAAGAACAGTCTTTAAAACCTTTATTTGTGCATAGTAAAAGAACAAATACGGGCCTACAACCATCCGGCCGGCCACAATACGGTTAAGCACTGAGTCAAACATTACATCCCTTGTGCATTGATGATCAAGCTTAGCTACGATTCAAGAGGTATACACTGGAGAGATCCTTGACACCAGGGGAAGGAGAAGTGAAGGTTAATTTTAAGGTTTTTAAAATAATTTTTTCGAGAAAAAAGTCAGTAAAGGATAGAACCAAGGAGATTCGAGTCCGCAAGATGGCTTCACCACACAGGAGAGCAGCAGCATCATTAAAACGACCATAGAAAATCTCAGACAGTGAGGCGGTGCAGTTAGATAACAGGATAGTCACATGAGTAAATACGCACCCCTCCAAAGCCGCCCCCACTCAATCCACCCCACACCCGGACCCCGAATCGAAACAAGTATAGCGCAGAGACATAGAAGAAAAAGGCCCATAGAACTAAAAAAAACAGTGAATTACCCCCCCACCCTACACCAATGCGGAGGCTACGGCCTGCCCCCCCCCAGCATAGTGCCTGTCGCCCAATGAACCCGAAATATAGACAAGAGAGAAAGTAGGAATAGAATGAATAAAATAAGAAAACAAAGAAGAAAGAAAGCGGGGAGGAGCCCCACGTAACCTCGGAGCGCCCGGGACCACCGGCCAGCCACGCCTCCACACACTGAAAACCCACTATACCCAAAAGCGATCGTGTGAAGATAACGTGTCACAACAATTTAAATGAAGGCAGACAATTCGCGACGAGTGCGCACAACATATGTAAACAGTTCCAGTCCGAGTCCAGTCCAGCCGTGAAACCATGGTGATATAACTCAACCTAGCCCTGGCCCGATCGCGGGCTTAAGATTAGACCAGCCCCCACATGAAGGCCCCGCATCCCGTGCAGACAAAGACAATATGGCCGCTGGGGAGAAGATGGAGAAGTAGAGTCACAAGATGGCCGTCGATCGGCTATTGAGGTCCCCTTGTGCACCATATAAAATCCAGACCTGGCCTGTAAAGTACACGAGTTCCACATAAAAGAAGCCGTAGGCCACCGTGAACGATTCCTCGAGGACGTCAGGTGTCGCTCAGCTGGATACTCTTGCGGGCGCGGTGGGGCAGGCAACAACAAGGCAGGCAGCGATGAACGGGGAAACAAAGTATCCGCAATTGAGCAGGAGAGCGATTGATCCTGGATGCCGGGAAAGCCAGTTGCAGACACCAGCGTAGCACGGTTATACACAGTCATTGCGGCCCCGCAAGAGGACAGAAGCACCGGCAGACCCATGTCTTGTTGATAACAAACGGGGCGCTCACGACCCGCAGCCGACAGTATGGAGTCGAACCGCTCACTCAGCGTTTGCAAGCCAGTACACAATTGCAGACGAAAGTCCCGCAGGGCAGCCAGAACGGAGCCGCATGTCAGCGGAAGCTGCGCCCCCACATCGGCAGCAATCCGGGACGGCACTGTGGAGCTAGAGTCTGGTAGAGGGAGGGCGAGGCGGGTAGCGGGCGAGACCGGAGCATCACCCCCCAGCAGCAGGCAGGCAATCAACGCCATGTTTTACCGCTGAACGGTGCAGTAGCCAGGGGGGGGTCGTTACAAGGAGGCAATTCCCATCAGGTCTGCGCCGCAACAGGTGAAAGCCAACAGTCGCTTCCCCGCCCTCGGGCTCTCTTTGCCGCCGACTAGGCGATAGAAGAAGGGGGTCTGCAGCCTCCCACAGCGCGGTCCACAGAGCGGGCCAGAAGACCCGCCACACCGGGGCTTACCCTATAGCTCCAGCCGGTCAGGTGCAGGGTGCAGGAGGTGTCCGGGCGTCTCTCCCCCGGCTCATCTGGCGACAGTCCGTGGTGTGAGGCGGGATCGGGACCGCGGGGCTCAGGTTTGCGCCAGCGGGTCCGGTGACTGCGGAGCTTCCAGGGGGCCGGCCAAGGCCACAATAGAGCAGGGGTCCAGTGCGAAGAACAAAGGCACCAGGAACTCCGGCATCCGGGCGGGCTAAGACTCCGGGAAAGCGGCGGCGCGGTCAGCGCGTCGTCGCACACGGTGCACCTCGAAAATCGGCGAGGATAGGAGTCAGGATGATAGTCCGAGGCCAAGGGCCGACGGAGCCGGGCGCTCAAGCGTCTGCTCCGGTCGCCATCTTGGCTCCTCCCTCGTTAAATTGACTGTTGAAATTAAATTGATGCTCTTTGCCCAGCCACTTTACACGCACTGTCACTTTAAAGTCGTGAATGAAATTACTGTGATTATTTTTGTCTGTGTTGAATTTTAAAATGATGGAATTTCTACGTGACGTTTTACCATGTATTTTCATCTGTATCTTTTATGACCTTTCTTCGGAAGGCCGAATAAATAAAGTTTTGATTTGATTTGAACTCCAGCAATGCATGGGCCGGCCTATCCGTGTGGCACTGCGTCACCCTTACGCCTGTCATCAGGCCATCAGGCAGGCATAAGGTACCGACGCAGTGCTGTCCTACAACTATTGCAATATGATGGATTTCACTGTGCCACTCCTGTGAGGCCTTGTCACGTGAGAACACACACCCTGCATACATCATACAAGGTCACGCAAATGCCTACATGCTCCATGTTGCAATTAATGGTGCAACGTGATGCTAGATTTTGCCTGGTCTTTTCTTGAGGGTGCCAGGGTGTCGGCGCAGTTGGAGATCCATTGGTGGCAGTTGCGCGCTGCAGTGTTATCACATGTAAGCGTTGGCGTAGTGATGGAACTGGGGGAGTTGATGAAAAGTTGTTCAGTGGCCTTGATCCAGCTGCGAGGGGGGGCAATGATGGCGGTGGGGTACAATGGGCATGGTGAAGACGTGATGTATACAATGACGGTCGGTCTAGGAGAGTCCGGTGGTGTGGCTGTGGTTGAAGTTCTCGCTGGCGAAGGAGACGTGCTCGACCGTGTGTCCTGCTGCGGTGACTAGCTGCTTGAGTCTGATGTTGGCGAACTTCCACAGCAAGGGGTGGTGTTCTGGTCACTGGGTTTGTCCAGGTGGAAGTAGAGTTCACCAAGTATTTATTTATTTATTTAGGAGCTTATAAAGCGCACTAATACCCAAGGGTGTCCTGGCGCTGTAATGCTGTAGGATGTCGTTGGTGGATGGGAGAGCCTGGGGTGGAATGAGGTCTACACTGGTATCGCAGAATGGGGTCCATGGCCCGGGGGCCTGCAGAAGAGGGTGCCACAGAGGATGGTGTTGGAGTTGGTCTGGTTGTGGTAGTTGAGGTGTTCCATGGTCACTATTGGGTCATTAGAGTGCGTGGTCAGTCGGAGTGTGCTTCTGTAGGTGATGGCAATGCCTCCTCCTGGATGGTCGGGGTGGTCCTTGCGGGTGATTTAGTAGCCGTCAGTGATGACGATGTACAGTCCGGTGCAGATGTGGGTCCTGGCATCCGATGTGGCATTCAGGGTTGATGGCGAGGAGGGTGCTGGCGTCGTAGTGGCGGAGTGTCCAAGAGGAAGGGGCCTTGGTGTTGAGAGCGGTCCAGGGGCAGACGGGCTTGCCTTTGGTACGGGAGACGTCCATTACAATGCAGGCATTACATCGTAATGCCTTTACAATGCAACTACAACAACGCAAGTGCCTTTACTTCGCATTACGCTCCAACGCATTGTGAGGTTAGTAATGGTGTTTTTTAAGTTTTAGGGTGGGTATGGGTTTCAGGGGTCAGAGATTAAATTTGGGGTGTATTATGGGGTAAAATATGAAATTTGGGGTGTGTTTTGGGGTCAAAGATGAATTTTAGGGTCCAGGGTGTGTTTTGGGGTGCAGGAGTTAGTTTTAGGGTTGCACTCACTGAAGTGAGAAGAGTAATGTTTTCATTGCCACTATCTAACACTTTCTTTACTGTTGCAATATGCGTAGTATTAGAATGCATTATAATGGAATGTGATGTAATGATTTGCGTTGTAACATCATATATAACTTTGGCACATCAGTGGAATGCCCGCAGCGCATGGGCGCACAGCGCCCGCCATAGAGAAGTACTGCAGGGGGGACTGGACAGCTGGGAGGTGGGAAACGACACTGGATGGAGCGGGGATGCGGGTGTGTGTGTGTGTGAGCGAATGTTGTAAATATTTAAATGAAAGACATCTTACCTCTAAGGCTGAGTCTCGTGTCTCGTTGCTCCTGCTCTCCTGAGTCTGTTTGAAAGCAGTGGGGTGATGCTCTTCTGTCAGATGCAAAAAGAACTGTTGATGGACAGAATGCAGAACAATGTCATACATTCACCCCAGTACAGAGATCTGGGCCTAAATCCATCGTTTTTTTGCTCACCATGCCATTCCAGTTTGGACCCAGCCATATGCAAATCAGTCTTGACCCTGTGCCCCATGGGAACAGTCCAGCCCGAACTGCCAGACCAGGTCCTCCCTGGACTGGAAACAAGCATCCTAGGACCGGTTTTGGGGTTTCACCCCTCTTCAGACAGGCACAGGGTCAGACTGATTTGCATATGTCCATGTCTGAACTGGGGTGGTGGAGTAAGCTAAAGAATGATGATGGATTAAACCCAGATCAGTTGACTAAGGGGTGAGTGTTTGCTTTGCTCAAACACTCCATCCATCATCCCCTTTGGTATCGCTTTTGTTCGCCCTAAGTTGGCAGGGTATGCCCAGACGTGGGTCCCTTGCTCACTTTGCCACTGGATTCAAGATAGCCTGGCTGATGAGGGTTATGAACCCGAAACCGGTCTCAGGATGCTTGTTTCCGGTCCAGGGAAGACATGGCTTGGCAGTTCGAACTGGACTGTTCCCATGATGCACAGGGTCAGACTGATTTGCATATGGCCATGTCTGAACTGGGGTGGTGGAGTGAGCTAAAGAATGATGATGGATTAAACCCAGATCAGTTGACTGGGGTTGAGTGTTTGCTTTGCTCAAACGCTCTGTCCATCATCCCCTTTGGTATCGCTGCCATCAGATGAGCAGCCACTGGGGGTGTGTCACACCAGGTGCTAGGCCTGGGCGACTCGACCCCCTGTCCTCCTCTGCTATGTGTCCCTCCTTCTCCTTACTTGGACATTTACACCACGCCGCAATCAGCTGCACTCACTCCAAATCTGTGACTCAGCCAGTAGCAGCCTCAGCCAGGTTGGATTTCACAAGCCTGGGTACAGCAGTTACAGCCAAGTCCGTTGGTTGCAGCAGGGCCCCCTTAGGCATGAAGTTGCAGCTCTCCCGCCACACAAGTTCAGAGCAGCTCAGTGGCCTCACCCTCCACATCGTCTAGTCAGCGCAAATTCATCCAGCATGTGATGCAGAGAGGCACCGCCAACCGTTGAAAATCCCCTCCGTGCCCCCCGGTGTAGTGGTGGATCGTAGTATGCGATGCAGACCTCCTTACATTGGGAGCGCCTCTACCATTCACAACTCCAAGGGTCTCAAGGCGGTCTTCTCACACAGGTCAGCAACGTGTCTCCTTGCGCCCTGCCAGACTTCACCACCAGGTAAGGACCCTCGCCACGCCTCAATGTCTACCGCCACGGCTCATCTAATCCACAGCACCTCAGCATCCTACTCCAGGCTCCAGACGCAGGTCCAGCGAAGCATCCTGGCTCCAGACGCAGGACCAGCGAGGCCTCCGGGCCCCAGGGACTGTCCGTGCTTTCAAAGTTTTGGATGCCATGGTGTTGCGGAGAGTGCTCAATGATAATTGATGCATCACTGGTGTGGCATCTTTTCATGGATGTAGCCCTGCATTTCCTCTTCCCCAGGTTCTCTGGCTGGTCATCCTAGATATTGGTGGGCTTGAGGGGGTTGTTGATCTGTGTTGCACTTGGCCCTGGCTGCTCCATTCTGCATTTGATTGTTTTTTTGCCTATTTTTCATTGGAGGACGACTGATAGGCTATCTTGGGCTATAGAGGCAAAAAAGCTAACGTTGGGCTGACTACTGTGCGTTTTTGTTGCCGCTAATGGGCCTGTCGTTAATTTGTGCCCGCTAACGCCGGAATTCCTATTGCCATTACACTAATGTTAAAGGCAGTTTTCACGCTGATCCCTGATGCTATCGCCATGTAACGACTTCTTGGGAATACGTCGCTCACAAGGAGATCGTTTTCAGCTGTACATAGC
Organism: Triturus cristatus; assembly: GCF_964204655.1. Classification (NCBI taxonomy): domain Eukaryota; kingdom Metazoa; phylum Chordata; class Amphibia; order Caudata; family Salamandridae; genus Triturus; species Triturus cristatus. The sequence goes on along the minus strand of NC_140591.1, from coordinate 135,493,336 downwards.
GGAAAGTAAAACTGCTGCTAACTAGTGTTAGCGGTAGTTATCGCCAGTCCTTGTACATTTGCCCCAGGATGTTTGAGCCTCCAACCAAACTCGAGCCTGGTTCCTCAGCATAAAAGTCCGCAGCTCTAGCCATTAAGCCACATCCTAGTTGTTGTAAGTATGGCAAGCAAGTGGTATAGGGAACAACTGTAACGATACCTAGCAGTAATCCTCATTACTCTGAAAAGGCTTTTTCTTGTACCACTACTTACTTTATGAGGTTTCAAACCTCTGCCCATTCACCACATGACCTAGCTGGAGCCAATCAAAGCACAAAGTAAAAGACACCCTCCATTTCTCCTCAATAATGCAAGTCAAAGAGTGTCTTTTGTCTTGTCCTTGGATTAGTGCCTGCTAAATCATGTGGTGCCTGGGCAGAGGCTTGACAACATATATTGCAAGTTGTGGTACAAAAAATAGGATTTAGGAAATAGCTGGCATTTTTGGTATAGAGTAGAGCTGGCTAGCATTTGTTTTTTAACACAATGTAAAACTCTGATTACGAACACGAAAGAACATGCATTTGCAATGCAATAGGTCTCGCATTTGGTCGAGTTTAAGCTATTGGCATTGTAAATAACAATGCGTTTTATTTATGTTACAAAAACCAAAAGATAAATAAAAAGCATTGTCATTTACAATGCCAATAGCTCAAACTCACGTAAATGCGAGATCTATTGCATTGCAAATGCTTGTCCTTTGAAGGGCATCTCTCTGAAAAGTAGACTCACAGGCCTTAAACACTGACGGACAGGCGCTTTAGCGTACCACAAACACATCCTGGAACAAGATCGAAGTCTGCCACTTACGGCGAGTATTCGTGCATCTGTGGGATGTTACATTTCCGGCGTGCACGCGAGGAGCACGTGCCCCGTGTATTCGCCACACATCCCTGCAGCATAAAGATTACCTGTTTGTCACAACTGTACCGGATTCATGAGAACAGAGATTATTTGTTACAGGGCTGCAATTAGAATTGGCACAGGTTTAAATTGCTTGCTTAAATAATAAATAAAATGAAAACGTGACGTCACAGAATAATATGCATCCACCTAAAATGGCTTCTATCAGATTCTATTTCTGAGCATCCCACTAAACCGCACCTGTAATCTGAGAAGCGCTTCGCTGTGTTTTAGGCTCCTTGGTGTGATGCAGTTGGCACTGGGTCCAGATAGCAAGGAAGTGGCGGGGCCATAACAAACACCTAATGCTTGACAGACGCCCCCACTCAGTGAACCGGGAACCAGTAATGGACAAGTGACCGCAACAGGGGTCGCTGCCATTAACGAAACATGTGGCATATTATCTATCAAGAAACGGCATTAAGATTATCGCCGCTTTAGCGGCAGAAAACTGCCGCTAAAGCGGTGATAATGGGCTTGATAATATGCTCTGGAGAATTCCCATAGAAGCCCATGTGCTGGTGTCAACATGGGCTTCTATTGGAATTCTCTGCGGCATATTATGAAGCCCATTATCGCCGCTTTAGCGGCAGTTGTCTGCGGCTAAAGCGGCGATAATTTTAACGCTGTGCTTGATAATATGCCCCCATGTTTGCCCCAATAATTGGCCACCTAAATCTATTTTTCGTTGCCTTTTTCTTCTTTTCTTTCCGTTCTTTTGTAATACTTTGGGAGCATCAGTAAAGTGCCCTGTGGCACGCACTCAAAGGCCTATATGTAGTAAGACTCGGGTGACCTACCCAGAGTTAAATGTGCACGAGCTGGCAACTGGCACTGCCACACCTCCTTTGACAATAACACACGGTGCACTTATCCCCCCCTCGCAGTACGCCCACTCACGATGTAGCGCCTAGTATGGAATGAAATGCACCTAGTGTGAAGTTATTTAAAGGATGCATGAATTAGCGACCCAAATAAAATATTTTATCAAGACTAAAATATTCCTAAATTAATGATTACTCTTTAATACTGAAACACAAATGCACTTAGTACACCATATGATGAAGTGTGCACAACAGTGCACAGTTACATCTGGATCGGTCACCAGATTCGTTCTATATTCTCACTCACTTCAATGCACAGTTCTAAAGTGATCCTCAATGCAGCTGTCGACACCCCCTAATTTATAGGTTTCAGCCAAAACATGCCTAGCTCCTTGAAGACTCTTCCAAAACATCTGTCCACTCCAATATTCGTTGATGGAATAGGCAAGCAGGATCCAATACATCCATGGCAGGGACCCACGTGATGGCTGGCAGGTTATGAGCTGTGCTCTTGCACCTGCTGCAGAGAGAACCGGGTGGCACTGCCATGTCATATGTTCACATCATGGCTGGGTCAGAAGTGGAATAAAAAACGACGGATTTAGGCCCACATCTCTGTACTGGGGTGAATGTTTAACGTTGTTCAGCATCCCATCCTTCAATTGTTCTTTTTGCACGTGTTCACATCGTGGCTGGAGCAGCCTGGAGGGCCAAAGAGTGAGACAATAACACCCAATAACAGACCACGGAGGAGGAAGGGGGAAGATTCCTTGGCTTGCTCCCTGTCAGGGGGGTAACTGTGAGTCACACCTGTTTCTCGGTCAACATAAATAAGACAGGTAGCTTCATAAATAAGGCAACTACATTCCGGACAAAATCTGAAATCTTTTGCACATACAATGGTGCTCTCCCAAATTGACTATTGTAACTCTCTCTTCACTGGTCTCCCCAAAACCCACCTCACCCCTCTGAAATCGATCCTACACTCAACAGCGCGGGGCCAAAAAGAATGAGTACATCACACCTATGCTGGCCCCTCTCTGCTGGTTACCTATTGAACCCAGGGGTGTATCAAAGACAGCTCGCATCCCCCAGTGCTTAATTTGTAAAAATAGAAGTGCCAGGGCCCTCCTTAGGAGGCCACTGCAGCTTGCACGGCCCTTTGCAGATGACAGCGCTACCAAAAGGAACAACACAACTACTAACTATCATACACCTACAAGTGTGACAATTCTGAGTATTCCAGACACCCAAAGCTATAAAAATGGCTTTGGCGGCAGGTTTTAGTCATTTTTAGAGTGCATTGAATTAATAATGTTATGCTTGTCTCTAAATTAGATAAAGAGCACCACCATGCAGCAGACTGTCATAAGTGCAGGTGTTGACAGTTAAGTGCCTTTGAGCACCGAAAACCACTGGCTCAAATTAAGCACTGCCATCACCCACAAGGTCCTACACATATCCACACCCAGTTACCCAGCAGACAAACTCAAGCTTTCAGGAGGTTCTAGACCTTTACAAAACGCCAAAGTAATTCTGCTAGAACCCCTGACCCTTAGAAAGGAACGAGTCCTGGCACAATCCATCTCTGTGATGCAACCAGAATTTGAATCTCACTACCTCCAAACCTTCCACTGCCACCTCACAGGAGACCTTCAAAACAGAACTGAAAGCGATAAGTAAGCTAAGACAGGGCAGCCAATATCCTTCCATTGAGAACATGTTCACCCACCTCTCTGCACAGAACTACACTACCCTCACTTCATCAGGTGCTCACAAATGTTTCACCGGTGTATATACATACGGTGTAACGTGTTTCCTCTTTCTATAACGAGGTACCATTTTGTAATTCTAGAGTTCATGCAACTACATTTGGTAATTCTTCTACCTGCTGCAGCTATGTAATGACGTGTCTATTGTAAACCGCTCTGCCACCTTCACATAATGCTCATGCTTTATAAAAATTGAAATAAATAAATACAAAATAAGAAAGGGCCTGTAAGTCCCACTGTAATGAAATAAGTAAAGGGAGTCTGTTCCTTGTAAAATCATTGATGTATTTATTCCAGTAGTATTCAAGAAGAGAGCCCCACCAGGAGCAGTATCTGCTCTGCTCAGCCCATACAGCAACTGACCAAACCATACCAACGTTCTAACCTTCAACATTCTAAAATACACACATCCTGCCTGAGCAGCACACTACACCCACCCTGCAAAGTACTGTTTGCTTACAACCCAGGAGTGACAGAAAGCCACCCTCATTGCATGGAAGCAGTTCACAGCTACGGAACCTTATTTGTGCAAATTGAATCTGTAGTCAACACGTTACACATAGATGCGGCAGGTGCATTAACGCTCTGAGCCGTGTTATAGGTGGCAGCCCAGCACTTCTCTAATAACCCCCAGCAGTATACCTCAGACGGATACGTACCCGAGGGTGCATGGGCGTCCGCAGAAATTTTTCCAGGGGGGGGGGGCGAACCTGGCAAATGAAAGGGCGTGGCTAATGTTAATCAATAGGGGCGGGGCTAAAATGGCAGACAATCAGGATCGGGTAATGTTCGGGCCAACCTGAGAAAAACAAGCACTGGCATAGCCAATAGGTCTTGCCTTTGGGACCTTATGACTGACTCACTGACTGAAGAACTTATATAGCGCACTTTTGCCGAGGCGTCTTGGCGCTGGGTAAGTATGATGCCGGCAGTATAAGTATTTAGTTCTGCAGCAGGTCCCAAAGGCGAGACCAATTGGCTATGCCAATGCTTGTTGTTATATCTGGGCATGTTGAGAGGCTAGGGGACTAGGTCTTGATGTCGGGTTGGGAGCACAGCAATGACCTACTCAATTTGAATGCGTAGGTAATACAACCGAAGGGTTAAATGAAAGTTTCACTACCAGGAATAACAGGAAGGTAGAAAGTTAGGCTGGTTAGAAAGGTAAGGAGGGGTAGAGGCAGGCATGGTGGTGAGGGGAGAAACTGATGCATGCTAAGAGAGCGCTGTGAGGGAGTGAGGCGAAATGGGAAGAGGCACTGAAGGTGGGTCGGGTAAAGACCGTAGTGAGGCAAACAGAAGGGTAGCGAGGGGTGAAGGGTAGACAAAAGTGAGGTGTAGAAGAAAAAGATTCAGGAGCAGAGACAGGTAAATCAAAGATGGAGAGGGCACAATAACGCAGCCGTAGAACGTGAGAGGGCCAGGTAGAGAGAGGGAAAGATGTGTCAGAGACAGGTAGAGACAGCTGAGGAAGAGGGAATAATAAAGACTGAGGTAGACAGGTGAGGTAGAGGGGTGCGTTGATATAAAGGAAGCGCAGAGATGTGTCACAGATGTTACTGAAGAGGAAAAGAAGTAGAGATATTGAGAAAGAAGTAAGGTACAAAAAGAAGTAAAGGGGTGAACAGAGGTAGAACGAGTGGAAGGGGAGAGAACACGTAGAAGATGAATGGCAGGGTAAAATGAGGGATCAGGCAGTGAGTGTGAGGAGTGGGATACAGAGGCATATGTGGCAGTGAGGGCGAAGTGCGGGGTACAGAGGGATATGTGGCAGTTAGCGCAAGGTGTGGGGTACAGAGGGATATGTCGTGGCAGTTAGCGCGAGGTGTGGGGTACAGAGGGATATGTTGTGGCAGTGCGCACAAGGTGCGGGGTACAGAGGGATATGTTGTGGCAGTTAGCGCAAGGTGTGGGGTACAGAGGGATATAAGGCAGTAAGCGCGGGCAGGGCCGGCTTTAGCGCTCGTGGCGCCCAGTGCGACAATGCTTTTTGGCACCCCCAATGACCACCTCCACTACAGGTTCTTCTAACCATCCTTTCACAGCGCCCCTCAAGCCTCCGTAACCATTCAGTCTCAGGTGCATTTAATTCATTTTATAGCGCTGCTCCTATCAGTGTAAGGTGTCAGAACACTTTACATCACACAGATTACATAGAGACAATCAATCATAAGTGTGTAAATCAGTGCATAGGAAATGTTACATAAGAGAGAGGACAAGAAGGTGTAGGAGTCACATGTCATCCATACAGGTAGGCAGGATAGTTTAAGAGTGCTTGGTCAGGAGAATCAGAAACCTAGAATTTAAAACCTAGCACCATGGATGGGGGGTTCTCTTTATTAATAAGAATTGATTTCTACCCAAATTAACCAATTCTGCCACATTAGGATAATGAAAAACTGGGGGGAAATCATAACGCCCTAGCCCAGTTTGCATGCATCTTTGATAAGTTACTTGCTCACTGTTCCACATTAGGATTTTAACTCATAAAGAGTTATCAACAATATGGTCTCTCTGACAAGTGTGACCCACTGACCTATTTACATTACATTATACGCACTTTGTGAGCTGCACGTTCTTTGCAGCAAGCATAGTAACCCTCTGCGCTACCTTAGGATGAGTAGAAACTTCCATTCCACAAAACTTTGATCTCTCCCTCTCTCTCTCTCTAAGGAAGTGCATTAATCACTGCAGTCTAAATTTTTATTGGTGGCTGAAAATTTCTAGGAATCCAGGAAAGAAGCAGGTGCTTTTAAAATAATCATATTAGGGCCCCTTACACGAAGTCAGCACCCGGTGCGGTGGCACCGGTCGCACCGCCCTAGAGCCTGCCCTGAGCACAGGGAGTGGGGTACAGGGGGATATGAGGCAGTGAGCATGGGGAGTGGGGTGCAGGGGGATATGAGGTAGTGAAACACAGGGTCGGGACGTCATGCCAGACATGATAGGGTGCATACTGGCATATAGATATGTTATTGACACGAGTCTGTGTACGTTTTAGTGGGATCTGAAATCCGGGCTATGCTGCAACCCCAATTTTTGACTTGGGAGAATAATGCATCGACTCCCCCCAGAACTTCATTCAGAAGACCCCTTGCTCTCAAGCTACAGAGTGTTAAAAGGAGGTCTTTGTGTCCAGACCTAACCACTTCTGCTTGTGGCGCGCAGCTCAAACTGCCCATTGTCATTCTGTTTGTGATAATCAGCCACAGACAGAATGACAATGGGCGGGAGGGGCTGCGAGGAGGAGTGCGAGGCGCCCCATCAGGGAGTTGAGGCCTCTGACAGGGAACACCTCTGCTCCCTGCAGGGCCCGTAATTACAGACAAAAGGCGTCTGTAAAAGCATGGGTGGCTGCAGGGGGGGCAAGGAGGAGCACTCCAGGGGGGGCAAGCGCCCCTCCTTTCCCCCCCCCCTGCGGACGACCATGCGAGGGTGTCTCACCCCAATGATATGCCACGAGACAGACAGCAGACACACCTCCTTTATCAAACAGGACACGTGCCCCTGGACATCCCACGCAAGAGAGGTGCCACAGGAGAAGCACATGAGAGCAAAAAGTGTAGCTGTGTGGATTAAAGCTCCTGCTGCGAAGATCCAAGTGTCACTGCCTGCAAACATGATTCCACTGAAGGCTAAAGATACAGGTGTCAGATAGGAGTACTGTGTGTTGCTTCAACTTGAACTGACTTCTAGGTGCTTTTGAATAATGGGCCTCTTTCCTAAATCGCGTAAAGGGGACTGGGAGGTTGCTGGGCTGGGGGCGCTGACTTGTTCGTAGTTTACAGCGCGGCACACTGCACCTGCATCATGTGACTTCCTCAAACTGAGCAGCAAACACCTGGCTGACGCTGCCCGCTGGGAACTGCCTGTAGTTTTCATTCCAGGCCTGTAACCAGCGAGTGCAGTGAATCCCCAGATCCAGGCGCGCTGCTAGCACTGGCTATGGGGCAACCTGAGAGCTCTGCGGTGTGGGGCAGAGTGCCCGGGCGCACCTATGCTTACCTGGCCGGCTCACTGCACTTCCATCCCGGGGGGCCAGGCCTGCGGGGCGCTCCTCGCACTCTCAGCCCACCTGCACCCCGCTGCCGGGGCCGAGCCTCTCGAGGAAGTCTCAGACATCCCCTTCCTGGAGAGGAAACGTGATCAAAAGTGGCCCTGACCTGTGCCTTAAAGAGAAAGGGCTGCCGCTGACCGCGGCCCCCGCAGGGGGCCACTCAGCGGTCGGCGCCTTAGTGGCCCCGGGGCCCCGGTCACCCCTCCCCACTCCCTCCTTCGGGGGGGGGGCAGGGACACAGACTGGTGCCCCCCTCCGTGTCAGGGCCGGAAGTGACGTGCAATGCGCGTCACTTCCGGGCCCAGGTGTGAGGGGGAGGCTATTTAGCCTTCCCCCACCCTCACTGGCGACCTCTTTGTCGCCCACCTCGCCTTTTTGCATCGGTCCGTCGTCTGCACCGTCCTCGTGCGCCTCCGGCCCCCGCGACACTGTTGATTGTCGTCGCCTCTACGCTTCTGTCTGGTGAGTCTTGCAGCACCCACTCCGCCCCGGCCCTGTCCCTGGGCAGTACCAGGTCGACAGGGCCCTGTGGCAAGGATGGCCACGGGCGGGGGGGGGCGCAAGATTAGGGCGGGGGGGGGCGCAAGATTAGGGCGAGGGTGGCGACCTTAGAGGGCGATGACGCGTTCCGCCGGCGGCACCGATCAGCGTAGCAGGGGACATAGACCCGATTTTAGAGCACCGGATCAGCGCGCGAAAAGTAGTGGGATCGATGCCCGCACCCCCCATTTATTTTCCACGGGAGCGATGCCCGCACCCCCGGCGCCTCGAAGAGCCGGTCGATGCTAGCCCAAAGAAGTCCTGCCTTCCCCACATCCACGGGCCATTCAGATCACATCAAAAGTGGCGTGAAATGACCCTAAGCTACTTTTCTGTCGCTCGGGTCCAGGACAGAGCCTCCCCCCTCCTGCTGAGCGAGGTCCCCAGTGGGCACGGGCATCAGTCAGTGCCGGAGGCCTCCAGCCTGGCATCCACTCACTTCCCTCAACTTGGGTACACCTTCGACCAGACCCCCGGCTTGAGCGCCGAGAGGTAATTGATAGGCTCCTTAAGACACACCCCGGTTTGTCCATTAGTTTAATGAGCCTGGCTTGCTTTCGCCTGCACTATGCTCTATTATATTCAGTGCGAGGTAAAAGAAATACTTCGAAAGTAAAAACAATATCGGGGTAAATCTTTATCGTTTTAGAACAACTAATCCACAAGCACGACAACAAACGGGTCGGGGTATTGTGCCCATGGCATTCTGCTTAAGTGTGCCTCGTGCCAGTCTACACCGTGAACGGGTTCCCGGGCAGCGTTCCATGAATGCGGACATCGAAAACACGGCGGTGCTGACGGCGGATGTTGATAAGCCTTTCAGAGCGGTCATTCATGGGGGCTGTGGCTCATGGTCTTTTTCCCCTGGGGGGCGGGGAGGCGCGTGCCCCAACTGAATGGGATTGTTCATTGGAAGCTGAGCCGCGCAGCCTGTTAGCCTGGCAGTGTCTCGAATGTCTAACCTTGGCAAGTGAACCTATCACTCCGAGCTGGAGGGGAGCTAGAGTGTCGCACTTCATTCTCCCGCCTTGTATCACACCATCACCCCTGACGTAGAGTCCTACCCAGTGAAAAGCTTCTATCTTTCTTACACGGGCTGGTGCTTGGAGTGAATCCTAGGCGCGCTCTCCATAATCTGCCTGTGATATAGATGTGTTCGCAATGAGGGGAGAGGATATAGTCCGTCGGCTGCGCTGCCGCCTCCGATGCAGGAAACTAGTGGGGCCTTGGGCCGTCTGCTGCGCTGCTGCCAGGGGCGCGGCGATGCAGGCTGCGAGCCTGGGGCGGGGAGGGGGGCTCATCATCCAGTGTTCCTGGGCAAGTCACTAATTTAAATCCCCCTTGGCGCCGAGTTGGGACCGGGTGGGCATGGAGGATGTGGTCCGCGGCTGCGCTGCTGCCGAAGTACGGGAAAGCGTGTGCGAGCCTCGTGGTCGGGTCACCTTACTGGGCCGGATCATTGAGATGAGGTGTGGCCCCGCGGCCAGGGCGACCCACGCCGGAATCTCACAGCGCGTCTGTGACTCTGGGCAATACCTTGCGTACCCTTCCCAAACTGCCCCCAGCGCCTAGAAAACCTTACCGGTGATGGTTCGCACTGCACAAATGTGGTTTATTATTATCATTTAACCCCTCGTGGTCTGGGCGGCAGGACGAAAGTTGGGAGCCTCGCGGTCGGGTCACCGGCATGGGATCTCGTGGATCGTTTATCCCGGCAACCCCCCCCCCCCCCCCCTCCTGGTTCAGCAATCCTATGCAGGGTGATGGTTTAAAGCGCACAATCTTGATTGCACTAGGAGGATTGATGTATGAGGGGGGGGGGCATGCGTTGTACATGTTGTCCTCATTATGAAGGAGATAAGCGTAGTTGCTTCATAGTCGAAATGAACACAAATTTGTGCCTGCCACCCTAGGTTGGGAAAGCAGGCTGCGAGCCTCGTGGTCGCGTCACCATTTAACTCGCCCCCCCCCCCCTTTGGGACAGCGCGGGTACAGTGCATTTTCACTTCCGGGCAGTGAGTTATATCCTGTGATCAGGGGCAAATCACTTATTTTCCCCTGGTAAGGTGTCCCATACACTCGGGCGACCTCGCGTGATGATTACCAAAGCAAATAATTACTAGTTGAGCATAGTGGCGCGTCTAGCACCTGTTACCCCGTCCCTGAATGATTAATGTACAGACGGTGACAATGCAGGCAATTGTGTGACACGGTGGGGAGCTCCAGCTCCATCTGCATTCGTGGTGCGCCCCATCCTCGGTGATTTCAGCCAGTATGACACCCCGTGCTCCGGAATGGGCGGGGCTAGTGCCCGGCGCTTTAGGGTTTTCGCGCACAGTACAGGTTTGAAGGAATTTCGGTATTCCACGCGGATGGGGCGAGCGGGGGCAAGGGGTAGGCGTTGTAACCTGTGAGTTGGCTGTTGGTTTAGGGTAACCAGTTCCGGCACGCGGGGTTGCGTCCGCATTCGGCCATTACTATACCCCCCGCACCTCACTGGATAATCGGGTGCGGTGCTCGTGTTATCTGGTACACTCGATCACGTAATATTGTATTTTGAATTAAGCGCCCAGTGCCTGGATGTGTAACGTAAATAGGGCACTCATGTAAAGCGCTCCAATACCTTCAGGTCGATCTCGCGCTATATAAATATGCAACATGTAATTGCGGGCTGCCTATATAGGCAGATCCATGATACCAGTGCATGCATTGCTCGCAAGATTTTGCTCCCATATACTCGAGCACGTAGGAGACTAGCGGGGGTTCACGGCCCCAAAACACCAGCACTGCACGGCTGGGAGCTGCCTGGGTCCCCGCTGATTGCGGGAGGTGCAACACATGTGGCGCTCCCTGGTTAAGGTTATCGCCCCCCCTCCCGTCGGCTACGCTGCCGTTGAGGGTGGGAGGACATGCAGTGGGCTGCGTGCGGCAGGCGCAATGGACCTGGCACGGGGATCGTTTAGTATGATACGAATCTTGTAAGCTCCCCGTGCTTGAATGTGTAATGTAAATAAGGTGCTCAGGTAAGGCGCTCCAACACCTTCAGCTTGCGCTATATAATTATGCAACATGTATTGCTGGCTTCCTATAAGGCAGATAAATAATACAAGTGCATGCAATTTTCACATACGCGATTACGGGCATTAATAAACCCCCCGCACCTCAAAGGAGAATCTGGTGCGGTACTCGCGCGGTTCGGTCGGGGAGCGGGTAATATGGTATGAATGTCGTAAACACCCCCTGCCTGAAGAGGTAATATAAATACGGTGCTCATGTTAAAGTGCTCCAATGCCTTCCGGTCAAGTTCGCGCGATATAACTATTCATCATGTAATTGCAGGCTTCCTATAAGGCGGACACATGATACCAAGACATGCACTGTCCACATCACGCGATTACGGGTATTACTAATCCCCCCCGCTCCTCAAGGGTTAATCTGGTGCGGTGCTCGTGTGGCCGGGCACGGCGATCGTGTTATATGGTACGAATCCCCTATTCTCCCCGTGCCGGCTTGTGTAAGTACGGTGCTCATATACAGCGCTTCGATACCTTTGGCGTCGAGTTTGCGCGACACAAATATGCAACATGTATGTGCTGGCTTCCTAGAAGGCAGATACTTGATACAAGTGCAGGCATTGTTCACAAAATTCGCACCAATACCTTCCGGTCGAGCGCGCGCTAGATAAATAGGCAACATGTGGTGGCTGGCTTCCTATGATGCAGACACATGATACAGGTACATGTATTACTCACAAGAAGTTGCTCGTGCCCACATTCGCGCGCATTAGGCGATCCCGGGCATTACGACTCCTCCTGCACCTGAACGGGTTATTTGGTCGGTGCTTGTGTCCGGCGCTCTAATTATTTGGTGCGCAGTACGGTTTGAGCTAATCACTTTCGACCGTGCCCGAATAAGGTATGTAAATACGGGGCTCATGTTCTGCACTCCCAACACCTTCGGGCGGGTCACGCGGTGACTCTGGCCAGATAATTATTATCCACGTGCCTGATGATGTATGTATATACGGTGCTCATGAACGGCGCGCCATTACCTTCGGGTCGAGTTCGCGCGACATATAAGTGCTAATTACAGTAAGGGTCGCGCAGTCCGATCCTGACCACACGTGACCACGTGTCGCTCGTCTCCAACCTTTTGCTGAAAGGGGGCTTGGGTCGCTTGTCATTGTTGTTGTCTCGTTACCCACCCCCATTGCTTATGGCCTCGCCCTCCCAGGTGCATCAATCCTTGGGCAGGGCGGACCAGTGTGGGGATAGTCCTAACGTAGAACTGTCATTGCCATGTTAGTAACAGTTAAACACGGGTCGCTGCCGACAGTCTAAAAGAGGTATGCTTAAGCCCGCAACTTGGCCCCGCCAACATGCTTATGTGGGCCGCCTTCAACGGTCACTGATATGGGGAACTCACACATATCTAACTGTAACCTAGACACCCGGGTGGGTGCCTAGTCGGGCAGGGCAACGCAACCGAGAGAGAATGGTAGTTATTATCTAATGCTAAAGGAAGTCTGGATTGAGCCACTAGATGGGTTAGATATGGGTGCAGCTCAGCGCCCCAATCGCATTGAATTCGGGGACGCACTGACATAGCGGCAAAAGAATAAGTGGTCACCACATAGCGCATCACTAGGGCCTAAATCACGGCACAAGGTTACCGGCGTGATTGTCCAAGTGGTTGCGGGTGCGCCGCTCGCGAGCGGATTGCAACCCGTGGTTTATCTCTGTCTCAAATCGACCGATAGTTCATGGTTAAGCCGATTGGCCTGCAGAACACTGAGCTGGGCACCATAACCAAGAGTTAGGCCTGCAGGAGGAGTAGCTGAAGGAACCATATAGGAATAGGTCCAGATGTACTTTGGGGGGCATTCCCCTGCAACCAAAGACAGATTTCGGGTTGCTTCAAGGAAGACCTTCCACCCGGCTGGTGGGGGTATGGTTGTTATATAGCAAGTGTGCGGTCGTTCAAAGTTTGGTAAAGACCACGTAGAGCCCCAGGGCATCAGGGCATTATTGACCGTGCAGCATTCGCTACGTTCAGAATAGGGCCGGTATTTGCACCAAAGTTTCCGGTTGGTTCCCACAGACTTGTCTGCTCCCAAGGTTATCCTCTAGGGGTAGAACTTGAGACTAAGGGGGCGTTGCCTGCTTCGGCGGCACAAATAAGCGATAGCTACGCCGGGATGGAGTTACCATGCAGGTCCTGCCACCACTGGGTTCCCCCCAGGTGATGGGATCAAGTTAGGTGGGACCGCGAAGTCTACGGTTCTTGGGAAACTTTCTGCAGTAGGGCATTTAGCAACAGATAAGGTACCAGCGTGTGAGTATCAGATATCTGCTTTCCAGCAGCACCGTGCCCTGGGAGCACACGCGTTGCCCTAACTCTGTGGCCCTCCCACAAGGGAGCCGGGTAGCAAAACAAGTGAATAGGCTCCTTAGGCGGGCCTCTGGCCTTCAGCTGGGTGTAATCACCATCAATTGGAGAGAGGCCCAGGTAAAAATGGGCTTTCCGTAATGCTTGGAGGACCATTGCGGTTGGTGGCACTCCCCACCGGAATCACTGGTCGCGTACGGCACCTGCAGGAGACTGGGATCCTGGTTCACGGACACTGTTACCGCGCTATGGGTGCTGCTGTCCCAATATCTGGGGTGTCAGCGGGGCAAACACAAGGGGACATTATGACAGCGCGCAACGCTTAAGCCAAACAGATTCCCGAAGCTGGTATGCCTAAGGGATCATCACTGAGGGATCCGTAGGGGCATAATTCCTATAAGGTATAAGGGATGGTGGGCAGGGGCAAGAGTCGCCCCTTGCCCATGGTCACGCGCTGGCAGTTAGGTGCACTCCCGTGCCCCAGGTTAACTATCTGAGGGGACTGTACAAATGTTAAGTAACCCTTCTCGTCATAATAGTCAAAGCGGGCAGGCCCACGATTGTGAATAGGTGTAACCTTCCCGCTGGGGGGCGAATAGTTATCGCACATCTTCACAGGCCCCTCTATTTCAACAGACCCTATCCGATTAGGATAGCGTCTAGGGATTGGGGACATAGATGGGGCCATCTACAACTCCAGGAGCTATAGCTCACTGGTAAGTCTTGGGCCTGTGGTTGTAAGGGATCTCACAGGGTTTGAGTCCCGCGAGCACTGTCAAACTTTCATGAGGTGGCAGAATGTCAAACTCTTCTTTCTGCAGGGATGGTTCCCTTGCAGCTAGTTGCAGGAAGCCCTAGATGGGAGAGGTGCAGGTAAGACTATAGCGGGTTGGTGGGGGGCCCTGGCTGCGACGGTTAGCCGCCTCCAGGGCTGTGGCGGAGTTACAGGGCGATCTGGAAGCAGGCCGGTACAAAGGGTACCTCTGCGCGGCACCATGTGGTGCCTGAGCCAAAACGAGGAGCCTCCAGAGAGGTCCCGGAAGCCGGTCGGCGCCCCGCTAGGCCTGCGGGCGGTTGTGGGCCTGAACAACCGGGGGCTTGCTATGCGACGCTCCGCCCCGAGAGGGGGGGTGTGAGTAGAATTTTCAACGGCACGTGATCGTAAAAAAGAATCACTTGGGGGGCAACACTTGCGGGTCGTTCCCGTGCTGCCCGGCTCATCAGGCGGGCAGGTGAAGTAGATGGCCACCTGCCCTTGGATCGCCCGTAAGATAACCCACCTATTACATATACTGGAATTATGTAATAAACCTGCAGCATTTGTTACCCACTTACAACTGTTTCTTGTGTTTTCATAGGGTAACCTAATTTGGGGGAGGGGGGAAAGCGGGGTGCCCCTGGGGGTACTATGCCGCTGACCGCGGCCCCCGCAGGGGGCCACTCGGCGGTCGGCGCCTTAGTGGCCCCGGGGCCCCGGTCACCCCTCCCCACTCCCTCCTTCGGGGGGGGCAGGGACACAGACTGGTGCCCCCCTCCGTGTCAGGGCCGGAAGTGACGTGCAATGCGCGTCACTTCCGGGCCCAGGTGTGAGGGGGAGGCTATTTAGCCTTCCCCCACCCTCACTGGCGACCTCTTTGTCGCCCACCTCGCCTTTTTCCCTCCCTACCGCTTACCCGGCGTAGGCATGGTTGGGTGGGGTTTTTGCTGAGCGTTGTAATGTTTTCCTTTTCGTTGCAGGCGGAGTTACAGGGCGATCTGGAAGCAGGCCGGTACAAAGGGTACCTCTGCGCGGCACCACGTGGTGCCTGAGCCAAAACGAGGAGCCTCCAGAGAGGTCCCGGAAGCCGGTCGGTGCCCCGCTAGGCCTGCGGGCGGTTGTGGGCCTGAACAACCGGGGGCTTGCTATGCGACGCTCCGCCCCGAGAGGGGGGGTGTGAGTAGAATTTTCAACGGCACGTGATCGTAAAAAAGAATCACTTGGGGGGCAGCACTTGCGGGTCGTTCCCGTGCTGCCCGGCTCATCAGGCGGGCAGGTGAAGTAGATGGCCACCTGCCCTTGGATCGCCCGTAAGATAACCCACCTATTACATATACTGGAATTATGTAATAAACCTGCAGCATTTGTTACCCACTTACAACTGTTTCTTGTGTTTTCATTGGGTAACCTAATTTGGGGGAGGGGGGAAAGCGGGGTGCCCCTGGGGGTACTATGGGTTCAGTGCCTTAAAGCGGCAGTACAGCCCCCGCCCTCAGCAAACACCCGCTATACTCCTCAGCAGAGTATGTGGGTCTACAGAGCACCCCTTCCCCAGATAGGCCCGGATAAATATAAACTGTAATTTCTTGTGACAGTCAATTGACTAGAACTTAGACCGTGAGGTGCCTAGGACAACAAAGGGGAGTGGAGTGGATCTCAGGCCTGGGAGAAAGGGCAATAGTAAGGGAACCTTAAAACACGGACGGAAGAGGCAGAATAAACAAAGGGGTGAGGGGGGGGGAAATCAGCTGCGCCGTGCGGGCTGCAGGGGAGAAAAGAGCCCGATGAGCAGATGGAGACGACTGCAGTTGGAGGAGAGGGAGTGAGGGGCAGTACCAGGGGAGCGGACGAGGGCAAGGGGCGAGCAGGGCCAGCAAGGAACAGAGAAAGTACGGTGGCCGTGAATTGGGCGGCTTGCTGCGTTACGAGTTGTTCAGACTATAAAACAATTTACAAAATCCTGAGCAGGCAGTAAAATAGTAAAAAAAAGTGGAAGCAGATACGGAGCCCCAGTCAGTCAGTAAGGGTCCGACAGTGGCGAGGCTCCTCGGAGCTCTGACAACCCCAGCCCCACCAGTGCCTTGTAAAAGCCATCTGTCCACGGGATGGGAGGGAGCAAAGGGGGCCACGCCCCCAGCCCGGAATAGCTCTCACAGATCTCGGCAGAGAGTCTGACTCCCCGTCCGTCAGGGAGGTGTAAAAAAAAAAATGTGGGTTTGGGGGGCAGCCGAGCATGGCGAGGTCTGCCCCCCGGGCAGATTGGGGAGGGGAGGGGGGGCTGGCCAGCGAGCGGCCATTTTGTCAGCTTGGGCTACATTGGGACTAGCCCAATTGTAGCCCAATTTCGTTAGAATAGCCCAAGGGGTATTTAGGCAGTTTTCGCGCTTCCCCAGCCACCATTTTAGGTTTGGTGACCTGGTGTCTGGGAGTGCTGTTCGAGACAGGTTTTTTATCAGACCTAGGAGGATCTTTTGGTGGTTGTAGGGATTTGACTTGCGGGCAGTTGTGATGGCTGGCGACGATTCCAGAGTCTTGGAGGCGAAGAGGCTTCTACGCGAGGCGGGGCGGATGGATCTTTTGATCCCCGCGGTTGCTGCGCCCCCGGATTTTGGGGCGGTGTTGGGAGGGGTCGCGGGAGGCGCTTGGGGGAGGAGCGATCTGGCGGCGGGGCTGAGGGCAATGTTGATCGGCGGGGGAGCGCGGGCCTGCATGTCGCTGGGGGGCGCTCGTATGCCAGAGGAGTGGCCCCAGTGGGGGGGGGGATGTGATGCGCATTCTTTGGAGGGCCGCTCGTACAGTGGAGTGGTCCCGGTAAAAAGTATGGCGGGGAGGCAGCGGGGCAGCGTGCGGAATGAACGCGCTGCCCAGGGTGTGGTGGGGAGGTGGGGCGGGGGTGATAATGGCACGGCAGCAGGGAATGTGGCCCAGAATGAAGATCGGAGGGGGAGCGTGTCGCGTGGCTCCCCTCCGAGATCACAAGCTGAGAGGGGTCGCTCATATGTTAGGAGAGTGGCCCCGGGCAGGGCAACAGGCGGACATTTATCATGGAGGCCAGGGAGGGAGCAGGGAGCCAGGTGGTGGAAGAGACACAGTTGGCGGCAGGTGGTGGGGGACAGCAGGCTTCTTTGGCGATTGGGAGAGAGGGTAGGATTTCTGGGCTAGGGGCGCAGGCCCAATTTGTAGAAGTTGTGGGGGCAGGGGGGCAGACAGGCCTGGGGGTCTGGGGGTCTCTGGTGGGGTAGGGTAAAAGGGGGGTGAGGCAGACAGGGGGGGTTCTCCTCTGCTCATAGATTCGGACGGGAGCGAGCGTGATTGGGCGGGTTTGGACATTTTCTCATCTTGGACAAAGGGGGTTTCCGGGGCACCGGGGAAGGTGGAGCAGGACGGGTTTCGATTGGGGGTAGGGCCCGAGGTTTCAGGAGGGGGCGTTGAAGACTTTTTGGCACGGTTGGCCGGTGGGGGGGTGAGGAGGGGGTTGGGAGACGAACTTGGGGAGGAAGGGGCTGGGCCGAGTTTTCGGGGGGTCTGGGGCAGGGGGTTTGGAGTGGAGTGATGGGGAGGGGGAGGTGGTGGCCGCGGAGGAGGTGGTAGACTTGAGTGCAGTAGGGCGGGCATGGGTAGCGAGCACTTTGGGGGCCGCAAGTAAGAGGGGTTGTGATGGGAGAGAGAAGAGAGGTAGGCCTAGCACACCAGACCATCCTTTTTTGTTGCAGGCGGTGGAGCGACAACCAGAGCATCGCAGGGTGCCATACTTGGTAGGGCTGGGAGCAGCCCATTGGCACTAAGGAGAAGGGAGGGTGGAGCCTCGGGCGGCGTACCCGGTACCGGCAGGGGGACCCTGGCGTGGCGGGCATAAGTAGGCCCAGGAAGGGCTCGCCAGCCCCAACACCCACGGGTACACAACGCTCCGGGGGGTAACGCGAACGACGGAGCGACGCAGAGGACGAGTTTTGCTTTTCCCGAAGGGTGCATTCTGCGCCATCTGCGGGGAGCGCTGTGGGCGTTCGGCAGGAGGAGCTGGATTATGAGGAGGATAGTATGGCAGAGGGAGAGGTGCGAGATGTTGACGAGAAGGGAGAGGGGGGCCGAGTAATGTTGTGTCTAGTATTTTACAGGTGTCACAACGACAGACGCTGCCCACGGGTCGGACATCGCGCTGGGAGGAGCGCTCGGCCTCTTTGCCAGAACGCAAGGTGAAACGGTGGACGAAGTCCTTGGCTCCAGGTAAACGGTCATCGTGCTTGCGTCCTGTGATGGTGTCGGTGGGCGTGGGTGGGGCTGATAGGGAGGAGGGGGCGGGAAGTAGGTTGAACAAGGGCGCTTATGTGGTGGATGTTGGGGTAGGAACGGAGGAATCAGGTAAGGGTTCGGTCGAAGGGTCAGGTAAGACGTCCATAGACATTGGGGGCGTGACGGACAAGAAGGTGACGGTGGAGATTCAGACGGGGGAGGGGGAGACAAAATGAGAGAGTAAGGAAGTGAAAATAAAACGGTTGCCATACATGGGTGTTACTAAGCCTTTGGGCGCTCATCTAAGGTTGTCCACCAAGGCACGGATTTGAAAAGGGGAATATGTCGAGATGCTTAAACTCCTCCATAGGGAGGTGAGGGCAAAAGAGGGTTCGAAAGAGGAGGAATTCGAGTCGGCTAAAAGGCCAAAGGTGCCGTTGACGATTGAGAATTGGACAGCAGCGTTTCTCATTTACGCTAGCGTGTATTGCGAAAAATTCCCTGACAGGTCGGTGGCCATGTTTAAATACATGGATGTGATCAGGAAGGCTCAGATTACGGGGGGTGGCTACGCCTGGGCGCAGTACGATGAGGAGTTCCGGGCACGCATGGCGTGGGACCCGGAGGCAAAATGGGGAGAGTTTGATACGGATTTGTGGCAACACACGATGGGATTAGCTGGGTCTGGGAAAACCATTTTTATGGCCAGCGGGCTCCCACTTGTGTATCGGCCCTTTCGAGGAGGCCCCACCTGTGGGGGGGTGGGGGGAGCAGGCTGGGGACAGCCGGAGCGAAAGGGGCTTGCTGGGAATATAACAAAGGGTTGTGCACCCGGGAGTACTGCCGTTTCCAGCATGATTGCTCCTGGTGCGGAGGAAGGCACGCGCTGGTCAATTGTTGGGGCGGCCAAGGTCAGTTGCTGGGGTCACAGCAGTGGCAGACAGGAGGGTTTAAGGCAGGGGGTCAGCAGCAGCAGTTAGGAGGGGAGGCGAGGGGCTAAGTTGCCTGGGCCCGAGGGCTCGTACTCCGGTTAACATTGAAAATTTGTTGGCAGCCATGCAGGGGTATCCGGAGCTGGAGGCTGCCGAGCGGTTGCGACTGGGGTTTCTGGAGGGTTTCAGACTGGGGTACGAGGGACCAAGGGCGAAGAGGTGGGCGGACAATCTGAAGTCAGCAAAAGAGCACTCTCAGGTAGTGCAAGACAAGCTCGATAAGGAAGTGCATGAGGGCCGCATGGCGGGTCCCTTTCAAGACGGGCCTTTGCCAAATTTGATTGTGTCACCCACTGGAGTGGTGCCTAAGAAAGAGCAGGGTCAGTCTCGCCTCATTCAACATTTGTCGTTGCCGGAAGGAGGGTCGGTGAATGATTTCATTGACGAACGGGAGGCCACAGTATCCTATTCATCTGTTGACGTAGCCATGTCACTGGTAGTGACCGCGGGCGCAACAGCAATGATGGCAAAGTGCGACGTAAAGTCGGCTTTCCGGCTGCTTCCAGTTCACCCTGATGACTGGGATCTTCTGGGCATCCAATTTGGCGGTCACTGGTACGTGGACAAAGCGTTGCCGATGGGCTGCACTTTTTGAGTGTTTCAGCACGTTCCTACAATGGTTGTTTACGGAACGGATGGGTCACCAAGGAGTTACGCACTACCTTGATGACTTCTATTTTGTAGGCACCTCAGGCTCGATGGACTGCCAGAGGGCTCTGGACAGTTTCGATGAGATCATGAGGGAACTGGGCGTGCCGTTGACACCAGAGAAGACTAGCACGGCCCTGTTATTTTTAGGTATTGAACTGGACTCAAGGTTGATGGAGGCACGCCTTCCGGCAGACAAAATACAGCAAATGTTGGGGCTGCTGGCAATCATGTTGGCGAAACAGAAGGTCACGGACAAAGACATTCAAGTGCTGCTGGGTCACCTCAATTTTACCTGTCGGGTGGTCAGAGTAGGGAGGACTTTTTGTAGGTGACTGTGTAGGGCACTTGCAGGGCAGAGGCCTCCGCATCATCATGTACGTCTGTCAGCGGGGTGCAGGAGGACTTGAGGATGTGGCAGTTTTTCTTGCAACATTTCAACGGCATACCTTTGATGAGGGAGGCGGATATGTTGTGGGATGTCCAGATTTTTTCGGACGTGGCAGGAAGTACTGGTTTTGGTCTGTACTGGCAAGGGAGGTGGTGTGCCGAGCACTGGCCTGAGGAGTGGTTGGAAGGGGGCAGGAGCATAGCCTTCTTAGAGTTTTTCCCTCTGGTGGTGGCAATCACCCTTTGGGGGAAACTCTTGGCGCACAAGAAAATCACCTTCAGAATTGATAATATGGCGGTGGTGCACATTGAAAATCGCCAGTTGGCACGTGATGAACAGGTCCTGAAGTTGTTGAGGGTTTTTGTGTTGGGGTGCTTGAAGCATGATATTGCCTTTCGTACGGTGCATGTGCCAGGTGTGGACAATGACATTGCCGATGCTTTGTCTCGTTCGCAGTGGGGGATATTCCATGGGCTTGCCAAGGACGCGGACAGGACCCCGACCAGAATGCCGCAGCATCTGTGGTACGTAGGCAACACAGGATGTTGCAACTGGTTCTAAGTTCCCTGGCTCACTCCACGAAAGCAGCATATTGGGCAGCATTGAAGGAATTTTTGCGATCTGGTGCATGGCGGCGGGCCTCTTTGGCGGCTAGACAGGAAGATGTTATTCAGTTTATCTTGGACTTGGTTGAGAAGGGTCTTACGAGGGTCAAGATAGCGGGTAAGCTGGCGGAGATCGCTTTCGTTGGCAAATTATTGTGGGGCTATGCCCCCTCCGCAGGGGAGCTTGGGTCGCGCATTTTGGAAGGTTGGGCGCGTGAATGCGGACGCGCAATCCGGGTGCGGAATCCTTTGTCATGGGAGCTGTTGGAGGGGGGTGATTGGGGTGTTGCCTGGGATTTGTTTTGACGTTGGGGAAGTTGTACTTTTCTCCACACTAATGTCCTGGATGTTTTTCAGGGCCTTTCGGGTCTCAGAGCTGGGCTGGGGCTGTCTTGGAGGGAGGTTTCTTTTATTGTCGATAGGGTCAACATATGGCTGAGGAAGGCAAAGACGGATCAGAGTGGAAGGGGAAAATGGGTTTCTTTGCAAAAGGGGGTTGCTTCGCAGGTTTGTCCTTTTCAGTGGGGCCTGAGGTGGAAGTCTTTTGCAGGGGCCTTTTGGGGTTTGGTCTTTGGGCATGGGGACGGACGGTGTGTCAAAGCTTCACAGCTTTTAGCTGTACTGCGAAAAGCGCTGGGTAGGCTGGGGATAGAAGGAAAAGATTTTGGGACGCATTAGTTTCGGATTGGTGCACCTTCAGAAGCTCACTCTAGAGGCTGGGAGCGAGGGGACATTATGAGGTTGGGCAGGTGGTCTTCGGACTGCTATCAGCGTTATGTGCGCAGCGTACCTGGGGGGTTGTACCACGGTTGTTCCTTTTTCCTGTTGTTCATTTATGTTTCTCGTTTCAGGTTCGGTGATGGGTCCCCTCCCCAGGGAGATGTCCATTTGGATTGTCTCCCATTCTTTTGTGAAGCGGGCGCAATTCCAGGCCCGCTCCAGCTATTTCGGGGAAAGTTTGGGGTTTAATAAAGAACTATTTTCTGTGTGCTGGCGTGGCAGGGGTGGTATGCGGTGGAAGCAACTGTTACAGGTTCTCATCGGGATTTTGGTGGCTGGTAGGTGCACGGATATTTTGGTACTTCGTTTAGGGTAGAACGACATGGTAAGGGAGACGGGCCTGGCACTTATGCGTTGTATGAAGCGGGACTTGGCTTTGATTAAGGCTCAGTGGGCTGGTTGTTCTATTGTCTGGACAGAGTTTGTTCCTCGCAGGGTTTGGAGAGGGGCAGTTAACCCGGGTGCGGTGGACAAGGCCCGGCGTAAGCTAAATTCGGAGATGGTGAGATTTTGTCGGCAGTCGGGGAGTTGCACAATTGCGCATAAAGATATTAGGTATGACACGCCGGATTTATTCAGAGGTGACAGGGTCCATCTATTCCGGTTGGGTATGGACTTGTACTTGGTGGAATTGAGAGAAGTGTTGGCCAGATTGCTAGGCGTTCATAGGCGTTGAAAGGGGGATGGGGAGTTTGTTTGTCCGGTGGGGGGCAGAAAAAGGGGGAAGGCGGCGTCTTCGCCTACACTCCCGCCTTTTTCTGGGTGGCGGGGTGGTTGACAGTTGGCCGGGATTGGCTGTAGTTTTTTGTTATATATTGGTAGTTTGTGAGCAAGAGCAGGGAAAGGGTAACCAGGTAGGATAAGTTTAGATTAGAGGTTGGTTAGTTACAGTAGCACAAAGGCAGGTACGGATTAGGGTCAGGGGAGGTTAGGATTTGTAAATGCTAGATTGTGTAGGATTGGGTAATATTATTGTTATGGAATGTTATGTTGTATTATGTGGGGTGGGGGATCTGATGTGGGGATCGTAGGGGTGGGGGGACAAGGGGTCAGCAAATTCATGTATAGTGAGGTTTTATTTTTGTAAGGCAGTTGCCAAGGTGATGAATTTGTGATATGCACCTGCTTCAATAAAGCGGCCTTTTTCACACACAGAAAATTGGTCTCGTGTCGGCTTGCCCCCCCCTCTCTCTCCCATTGGGGGCTTGGGGGGCAGCCGAGCACGGCGAGGTCTGCCCCCCAGGCAGATTGGGAAGGGGGGCGCTGGCCGGCGAGCGGCCATTTTGTCAGCTTGGGCTACATAGGGACTAGCCCAATTGTAGCCCAATTTCATTAGAATAGTCCAAGGGGTATTTAGGCAGTTTTCGAGCTTCCCCAGCCACCATTTTAGGCTTGGTGACCTGGTGGCTGGAAGCGCTGTGCGAGACAGGTTTTTTGTCCCCTCCCTCCCTCTCCAGTTTTTTAGGTTTCTTGGGGGGGGCGTTTTTTCTGGCTTTCTTATTTTTTGATTTTGGGTTTTTTGGTTGGCAGCATTTGTTGGAACAGGTACATAGGGGTTGCATATGTTGTATTTGTCGCTTGGAACAGGTGCAGGCGGGGTGGTTGACAGTTGGCCGGGATTGGCTGTAGTTTTTTGTTATATGTTGGTAGTTTGTGAGCAGGAGCAGGGAAAGGGTAACCAGGTAGGATACGTTTAGATTAGAGGTTGGTTAGTTACTGTAGCACAAAGGCAGGTAGGGATTAGGGCCAGGGGAGGTTAGGGTTTGTAAATGCTAGATTGTGTAGGATTGGGTAATATTATTGTTATGGAATGTTATGTTGTATTTTGTGGGGTGGGGGATCTGATGTGGGGATCGTAGGGGTGTGGGGGGGACAAGGGGTCAGGAAATTCATGTATAGTGAGGTTTTAGTTTTGGAAGGCAGTTGCCAAGGTGATGAATTTGTGATATGCACCTGTTTCAATAAAGCGGCCTTTTTCACACACAGAAAATTGGTCTCGTGTCGGCTTGCCCCCCCCTCTCTTCCAAAGTGCTTACAGTGTAACCCCGCAAGTAAAAGATCCAGTCCTGATGGGCCGTCCCAAAACAAGACAGGGCGGTAACAAGGAGGGACTAAGAAGCCTCATTTTCAATCAGAGGCCAGTGTTTACCATAGACGGTGTTGCCAGCCAATGAAAAATAGGGGCGGGCTTCCACCCCACTTCTAAAACATACCCTACTACAATATGCCTCGCAGAGCAAGCAGGGCATGCGCACTGCAACGCTAGGTCTGCGAGACCTAAAAAGCAATATTTCAGAAAAAAATCTAGGGTCCAATTCACATAGATGTATTCACTGATACACCTAAGTGTAATTCACCACATTTTTTTATGGGAAATTTAGACATACATATAGACTTACATGTCTCCACCCACTCAAAGGAAGGGGTGGAGCCTCCTACAACAAAATTTACAAGTGTCAAGCTGCTAATAGCAACTTTTCACCTATTAGTGGAAATCTCCAACCAAAGTAGAGAGCACCCTAATGGATAGAGCAGGGAAAATTATTAATGTTTATTGCTCTTTAAGAGAAATAATAAAATAATTATTATGTAGAATTAAGTGCAAATTAATTTAAACTATGTATTATTAACCTGGAAATAATAAAATAATATTTTACTGCACATTAACTCATCAAATTATTTGGAGGATGTAGCCTTACGGCTAGAGAGGTCGACCTCGAAGCTGGAGAACCGGGTTCGAGTATCGGCTACGACGCTCAACATCCTGTGATTCTGGGCAAACCACTTAATCTCCCCGTGCCTAACAAAAAATGAATATGTCCTTCTGTAATAAAACTGGTGCTCATATAAAGCACTCTGATACCCGATTCAGGTCTAGTTCGCGCTATATAAATCTCATTAAAAAAAAAAAGTAATTTAGGAATATGAATTTAATTAATAAGTATTGGTTAAAAAAAATTCTCACAGTTACTAGCATTGTTTTTTAATATTTAGTAAACATTGTTAAAAGTGATATATTTAATTTCTAAAACTTTTCAGCTTATTAACCAACTTTTAAAATTGCATTGCATTTTTAAATTAAATGTATTATTCAATTAATAAACAATAGTTACATATAATTTTTAAACACACTTGCAATTGATTCACTCTTTCGTGTGTGTATTTCACAGTAGCATCTCCCTCCTGCACCCTTATTTACACTTCTAAACCCCTTCCATTTTGAAGTAATTATTTCCCATTTCCCACCACTCACCCTGTCACTCCCATATTTACTACTTAGGGGACAATTACGATGTCTGTCAGAAAGGCTCAGAATGGCATTCAGGTTGTCTGAATCCGATTCGCAACCTGTTCTTGGATCTTCCGACTCGGTTCCGAACGGCATTTGGAGTAACCGAGTAATTTAGAGCCGACTCGTACAGGACTGCATTTCCGACCGATGTATTATTATGTTGGATTCGGACAGCCTTTCCGAATCTGTTGTTCCAATACGGATCGGCTGTCGGAATCTGACTTTGGGGGCTCGTACAGGCACCCCATCACCCAGAGCCTTCAGAATGGGGCTCGTGAGGGTACCCATGGGACCCCTCTAAACAACCATGCACAGTGTAGCAGGCACCATGGGGTGCCCACCACAGGGTTCACGATTTTCCCCACCCACCCCTTTCTTCAATGGAAGCTCCCATTGAAGTCAATGGGAGTCCGACTGAACAATGTTCAGAAGACTCGTAATCAGTCCGTCGGACTCCCTGATTCCGATTCGGTCGGAAACCATTCCAAGACCGATTTTGTCGGATGCTTTCTGACCGACATCTTAATCGGCCCCTGAAATATATCCTTACGTGTGTGGAGATCTCCACCATTGTGAACTGCATTTTGTGGTATGTATGGAGTACCACTGTAGTACTATTTTACACAATACACAATGAAGTTTGTTAGTCAGGCCCATGCCTTGAATTGTACATGGAAACTTTGCTCAGTAACAGTATTTTGAAACTCTACCAGTAGGGATTCAGCCATTTTGGCGAGGGAGTCTTGTGAAGTCATTACTATGCCACTTTGCAAGTTATGCTTATAATTTAACTCTAAAATATCCACCTACCTCAATACTCATTGCAAGATGCTAACTTGCACTTTATCATCAAGGTAAGCAGATGTGAAGTTAAAATAATTAATAAATCAATACTCTCCTTGGTATGCTTGCAATATTTGTTCAGTTGCAAGACAATATTTTAGTGGTTAAGCCAACCAGCAAAAGATATGGTTTCCACTTCGACTACGGTCATTCCTTATACTCTTAGATTGTCCCTCTTCTGCTTTTTGCTCACACCCCCCAAACATTTACCTCTACTCCCAAACTCGCATGCACTCTATGGGCCCGATTCACAGAATTAACTCAAGACTAAATCCTAAACTTACTACTTTGTGGTATTCACATAATGCACTTACTACTTTTGGTATTCACAGACTGCACTTACTACTTTTGGTATTCACAGAATGGATTTACGACTACTAACTTTACGTCCGCACTCGGGCCGAAAATTCCGGCCCGGAGGCGGAGCTTCCGGCCCAGAGGCGGGGCTTCCGGCCCGGAGGCGGAGCTTTCGGCCAAGAGGCGGGGTTTCCGGTCCAGAGGCGGAGCTTCCGGCCCGGAGGTGGGGATTCTGGCCGGTGGCGGAGATTTAGCCAAGGCCGAAATCTCCATCTCCGGGCCGGAAGCCCCGCCTCTGGCTCGGAAGCCCCGCCTCCGGGCCGGAAGCCCCGCCTCCAGGCCAGAAGCCCTGCCACCCGGCCGGAAGCTCCGCCTCCGGGCCGGAATTTCCGGCCCGAGTGCAGTCTGTGAATACCAAAAGTAGTAAGTGCATTCTGTGAATACCACAAAGTAGTAAGTTTAGGATTTAGTCTTAAGTTAATTCTGTGAATCGGGCCCGTTCTCTTTAGCTTGCTCTATCTTTCACTTATTTTCACTTCCAGCTTGTATCATCTTTTTCTGCTCTGCATTGGTAGATCTGTCGCACTTTCTCTACTTTGGTATATTGCTGTCCTTTCTTTCCCACTCCCCAGTGTTTCATTTTTAAAATAATAAGTTTCAGGGTCCAAGGTTTTTCTTAGAAGCCAACACTGATGCTGATGACTATTAGGATTGCCCATAAGCAAGATTGTTTAGTCTTTATTTGTAAGTTCTTTTTCATCCCTGCTTTCTCCCTTTGTCACTGTTTTTCTGTCTTTCTAATCCTCCTCCATCTGTGTTTTTCTCTTTCTTGCTCTGTCTGGGTTAAAATCTGATGAGAAAAAGTAAGTGACGGTCCCCAAAAATGAGTGCTGGTGGGCCCCATCTCCAAACAATGGCTCAAAGTAAGCATGGTCTCTCTCCCATCGCTCCTGCTCTCCCTCTTTCTCGCTGACCGGATTTTTTAATATTCAAGACATCTTCGGACAGCCGTTACTACATCTGACAACATTTACCACAAATTTGTATCACCCCAACTTCTGTAACACTTCGAAGACTGGCATCTCTAATCTCCGTCCTTGAATATCTAAAGCCACATGTCAATCAATCAACGTTTGTAGAGTGCACTACTTACCTGTGAGGGTCTCAAGGCACTGGGGAAGGGAGTTTGTTCCAGTTCATGGCTGCGAGGTTGGAGAAGGATCTGCCACCTGCTCTGGCCCAGTGGAAGCGAGGGACAGTGGCTAGGAGAAGTTTGGCTGAGCGGATGTTTCTCTTGGGGACGTGGAAGGAGATTCATTCGTTGAGGTATTGGGGTCTAGTGTTGTGGGGGGCTTTGTAGGCGTCTGTGAGCAGTTTGAAGGTTATTCTTTTGACGGGAAGGCAGTGGACATCACAGATGTGGTCATGTCATGGGATGTTGCGGATAAGTCTGGCTGCAGTGTTCGTGGTGGCCTAGAGTTTGCAGAGGAGTTTTTTGTTGATTCCGACGTAGAGAACGTTTCCGTAGTTTAGTCTGCTGGTGATTAGAGCGTGGGTGACGGTCTTCCTGGAGTCCAGTGGGATCCACTTGAAGGTCTTGCAAAGTATTCGGAGGATGTTGAAGCAAGTGTAGGACACAGCGTTGATCTGGCGGTTCATGGTGAGTGAAGAGTCGAGTATGGATGCCGACGTTGCATGGGTGGTCCGTTGGGGTGGGTGAGTTTCCGACTGCGGTGGGCCACCAGGTGATGTCCCATGCAGAGGGGGTGAAGCGGAGGATGAGGACTTCTATTTTCTCCGCGTTGAGCTTCAGGCAGCTGTTGCTTATCCAGGTTGCAACGTCTTTCATCCCTTCTTGAAAATTGAGCCTGGTAATGTCGGGTTCCTTGATGAAAGAGAGGATGAGCTGGGTGTCATCAGCATAGGAGACAATGCTGAGTCTGTGGTTTCTGATGATGGTTGCGAGGGGGGCCATGTAGATGTTGAAGAGTGTGGGGCTGAGGGAGGATCCGTGGGGTACTCCGCATCTGATCTCTGTCAGTTCTGAGAGGAACTGACAGAGGCTGTTCCTTGCATGCCGGCTTCGTGGAGCCTGGTGGCTAGTGTGCGGTGGAAGACGGTGTCGAAGGCTGCTGAAAGGTCCAGGAGAATGAGGGCTGCAATTTGGCCTTGGTCGAGGAGGGTGCAGGTGTCGTCAGTGACATCTATGAGGGCGGTCTCAGTAAGGTGGTTGCTGCAGAATCCGGATTGAGAGGTATCTAGGATGCTGTTGGTTTCTGTAAAGTGCGCTAGCTGGGTGTTGAGGGCTTTTTCAATGACTTTAGCGGCAAAAGGGAGCAGTGAGATGGGCCTAAAGTTCTTGAGATCCGTCGGGTCTGTGGAGGGCTTCTTTATGAGGGGGTTTACTTTGGCGCATTTTCAGTCGTCAGGGAATGTGGCGGTTTCGAGGGATCTGTTGATAGTTCGGCGTAGTTCGGGTGTGATGGGAGTGGTGAGCCTGTGGAAGATGTGTGGTGGTCAGTAGGTGCTCCGGAGTGGATGCTTTTCATTGTCTTTACGGTGTCTTCTGTGGTGAGAGGGGTCCAGGTGAGGAGGGTCAGTTGGATGGCGTCGCTGGTTGTGGCAGTTGAGGCGGTGCTAGGATCTTGGTCATCAAAGTTGTCATAGGGCATCTTGATCTTGAGGTGAAAGAAGGAGATGAGATTGTTGCAGAGGTTTCCAGAGGGAGAGAAGTCGGTTTTTTCGCTGTTGGGTCTGACGAATGATTGTATGATGACGAAGAGTTCTTTGGAATTGTAGGCGTTGGAGAGGATTCTGTCTTGGATGAAGCTTCTCTTTGTTGACTTTATGAGTTGGTGGTGTGCCATGGGGCTGCTTTGTAGGCGGAGTGTGCTTCCGGGGTTTTGCTGTTTACCCACGTCTTCACCAGTCGTCAGCAGGATCGCTTGGATTCTCTGAAGTCTGTAGTGAACCAATTGGCTTTCTTGCTGTGTCATCTCATGGTGTTCTAGAGAGGGTCGTGAGTGTTGCCACAGTTGGCGATCCATTGGTGGAGGTTGCATGCTGCTGTGTTGCCATCGGTCGTAGTTGGTGGGGAACTGCAGGTGAGGGCGGAGGTGAGGTGTACTTCTGAGACTTCGTTCCAGCTTCTGCATGAGGGGCAGGGCGTGCACTTGTGTGCAGTGGGTTTCAAGAAGGAGAAATTGATGCAGTGGTGGTCTGTCCAGAGCAGTTCCATGGTGTGGCTGAAGTGGGTGTTGTTTCCTCTGGCAAAGATGGGGATGAGTGTGTGTCCTGCTGTGTGAGTGGAGGTAGAGACGAGTTTCTTAAGTCTCATGTTGGTGAGGTTCTCCAGGAGGGCGGTGGTGTTGGGATCACTGTTGTTGTCTAGGTGGAAGTTCAGGTCTCTGAGTAGTATGCAGCCCATAGAGGCGAGGGCGTGGGGAGCGATTTGGTCTGTGATGACACAGGTGAAGGGGGTGCAGAGTCCAGGAGGTCTGTAGGCGAGTGTTCCGCAGAGTGTCATTCATTTCTTGCTACTTGACAATGCACTGATGCCCAAATGCCACTACAATGGAAAAAAAACAACGATTTAACATCTTTTATCATCTCAACAAACAAAATAAAGAACTAAAAAAATAACCAAAAACTGCATCTGAGTCAAAAAATGGTTAAGGTATCACTGAAGCTCACAGTGACGGCTTCAGTATATTGTGAGGGGAAAATATCAATGAGGAAAAAAAATCATATGAAATAAATAGGTGACTGCTTTTTCAATTCTCATACCCTACCCAACCCTTCACCCGGTGATGTAAAAAAATTATATATTGAAAACATACTGGGTACAGACTTTACGATGGCAACAATGAAAAGTCCATCACTAACAGAGGACAAGCCAGGCTGGCCCTGCATATTTTCTTCCGGTGTTAGACAAAGCTTTTCCAGTATATGTTTGCATATGCTATTTCTGTAGCACAAACCTAGCCAAAAGGCAGTGGAGTACTGTACATAGTAAAAGACAAGTATAAAGTCGAGTATGAGGAGAGAAAGCTATGTTGTAGACAGTTAATGCATTGTAATGCAGCATTCTTTAGAGGGGTGATTCTTCAACTCTTTCCTAAACTGGAGCAGAGCTGTGGCGGTCAATACCCAGATGTTGTTCCAGATCCTGGGTGCATAGATGGAAAAGTCCTACTGCCTTCTTTTTTCTTTATTACACTTCTAAGTATGCAGTCTGATTGTGTCCTGGTTTCAGGCGTGCAAAGATCAACCAGAGGTGGTGAACCTGTCTGCAAGATAAGCTTGGAGCTGGTCTTGATAGCTTTGTAAAGGATGTAGATAACTTTGAAGACAGTGCGGGCGAGCAACGGGGATCCAAACGAGTTCCATTGGGATTGGGGTGATGTGATCATATTCTTCAGGCCATGATGAGACATGCTGGAGAATGTAGGATGCCCATGAGCTGTGCCAATGTGGAGTCTGACAGTCCTGGGAATAAAGCATTACCACCATATGAGGGCTTGAACAGTTATGAAGTCGCATTTTGGAAGACATGGTTTGGTTTTCTTTAGAAGAAAGAGCAGATACCAGGCTTTCTACGGTCTTCTTACAATGTGTTCCCTGAGAGCGATGTTGTTGTCCATGGTGGATCCAAGTGGTTTGACATTATGTGAAAGTTGGGCTTCAAAGCCATCATTGTTCATGTCATTCAGCCACCTTTGTACTGTATCTTGTTTCCAGTGATGCAAGGAGTCAGCAGCACTAGGGTCTATACTAGGGCAGCCAAGCATAGGCTGTTTCCATAGTGCCAATTAAAATTTGAAAAGCTTGCAGCACTGTCCTTCCCTCCTCTGCTACACCAAGGGTGCTTGGAGATTGTGAAAGCCCACAAGATGGAGGAAGGATTGGGGAGACAGTACCTCATGAAAGCCTGGCTCATTTGTGGTCAGAAAGTCCTAGAGAATGTCTGGCTCACCCAAGATCCATCCTTCAATGCCATGCCAGTCTTAAGTATGACACCACAGTGTGGGCGCAAGCTCCTCATTTGAACACATCTGTGATTGATTTCTATTGAATGCTGGGAGCTCAGATGTGCAAGTCACTCACAAACATGACAAGGGATCTACAAAGTGACAGAGCATACTGAAGCCCTCCTAGGACCTAAAATGTTCTCCAACCTACATCTTCAATTTCTCTACTTACACTTACTCGCTCCATGCTCTGCCAAGAATGAGTGTGTCACTGACAAAGAAGGGCAAACAGGATACTGGGAGGCTGCAAAGACTAGCTACTCCCCTTTGATCAAACACCAACAGAAAATAAGAAGATAAAAGACCTTCTGTTGTGCTATAACTGTGAGAAAGTGGGTCACTAGTTGACTGGGTGTGAGTTCTGATCTAGCAGCAAGCACAATCCTTGTCAGGGTGAGGCGCAATCAAACCGCAAATTAACCTGTGCCACCCCCACCCGCCCCATGGTAAGTTAGACTTAACTTAGAGGCAAGGTGTAAAGCATTTCTGCAACACTTTAAACAGTAAAACAGTGAAAACACCACACAAAAAGATTCCACGCCAAGTTAGAAGAATAGAGCACCGTTTAATAAATAAAACAAGACTAAAATGACAAAAGTCCAATCAGTAGAATTGGAGTTGTGAATTTTAAAATAATAAAGTGAATATAAATGCCCAAAAACACAAAGCACCAACTCGGGATACCTGGTCGTGCTGGACCGAGTCAAATTCAAAAGTTCACGCTGACCGCGATGGAGTGTAGGTTGGATAAAGTCCCAGATTAGTCCTGCTGAAGGTTTACCTTCTCAAGGTTTGTGCCAAGAGTTCAATTTGCGTTGTAGAAGGTTATGGGGAGCAAGGAAGTCATCTCAGGAGGCAGTGTGTGTGGCACGATGAGCAGGCCGGACATCGCAGACGGAAGGGCTGGTGCTTTGCGTTGGCAGCCTCCACTAGAGATCGATGCTTGCTGTGTGAAGGCGGTGGCATGGTCTCAGTACGAAAGGGCTCATTTGCGGTTGCAAAGAACCCAAAAAGCTTGATTTAAAGAGCCTGTGAGAGCCTGTGAGCCACGCCAAGGGTCCAGGACCTGAGATGCACCACTTTGTGGTCAGGAACTTACTGCATCTGGGTCCAGTAGCTGGTTGGGGAGCCTTTTGTATCTATGAGGCTCAGATCAGGAGGCAAGAAGACTAGCCCTTTCAGTCACTCTGGGGTCCTGGGTTCAAGATGAAGTTGCAGGTCCAGTTCGTCTCCCCCAGGCAAGAGGGCATCAGGCAGCAGGTCAGCACAGCAAGGCAGCAGTTCCTTTAGAACAGCAACCTTGCAGAGTAGCAGTCCTTGTAGCAGCACAGCAGTCCTTCATGGTAGACTATCGACAGGCTCAGAAGTGTACTGAGGTCTTTTTCTAAACAGTTGTGCCTTTGAAGTTAGGAAAAGCCTCTCGAGGCATGCCTGTGAAGTAAACAGATGCCCTGTCTTCCCTGCCTTCCCTGCCTTAGCTCCAGGCTAATTACAGGGGGTATGTAGCCTTTGTGCGGATTCAGGACAGCTCCACACACCCATCCTGCCAGTAGTGGCCCATCCAGTCCCACCTAAGCTTCCCATTGTGTGTGGCTGTCTAGGAGGAACACACAAAGCCCAACTGTCAGCCACACCCAGTTATGTGACCAGAGACAGGTTACAGGCACCAAATGGCTAAGGTAACAACATGACAACTTTCAGGAATTTCACCCTGCACTTCTTACACTAAATTGTTTAAATGGCACAAATAGCAGCTTGCGTTCTGGTTGGTCCCTCACTATAATTTTGCCACAAACTGAAGTGCAATTACGCACCGTGGCATAATAGCCATTTAAAAAATTTAGTGTAAGAAGTGCAGGGTAAAATTCCTGAAATTTCGCAAATTATGCCGGTGTAATTTAAATTTTGCCCAGGTCTAGAGGGAACCTTCTGGATTGTGGTTCTTGGAGCTATTCTGGTGACCGAACTAAGTTCCAGGTTGGTCCCGCTGAATAATCCTGGTTGTATCCAATTGCAGTGTGCTGAGACTAGGACACATACAGGGTTGAGTGAGTGTGTGCACATTCAGCCTACATGGAGGTTTTTGTCTCCATATTAATATATGTTGGTCTGTCTGTATAGTAACGCTGACTATTCATATAGTGCACTACAGGTGTCTCCAAGAGTAGCTTGTGATCTACCAGTAGCTCTCCAGCTACCTGTGAGTAGCTCTCCTGTGTTCAGCCCGGCTAACTAATAAGAAGCTTTTGCTTGGTTAAATTATTATATGTACACTAAAATTTAAAAACGTACTCAAGATAAAATGTTTCTATTTTCAGAACTCATAAGCTGATATTTGGCGAAAAATAGGTGCGTTTTCAAAATGTTTTAAAGCTATTATTGTGTTAGGGAGGTTTATTATTCAAGGAATAGCAGCTAAGGCTTTTATTTATTATCCATGTACAGTCATTTCAAATTGTCAGAAGATTTTTTTACATTGGTGCTGGAAACCCTGCCTCATGCACTGACGTGATCACTGCTGACAAACTTGGATGGGGAGATCAATATTACATCACTTATATTAGTAGCTCAGGATGATTTCCATTGAACATAAGTAGTTCTTATTACAGAAAAGATTGGAGACCCCACACCTAAATCCATTAGAAGTTAATTGCATTTTTACTTATTGCTCAACCCAAATATAAACACCCAAGAAAAACAACACATTGAGTCAAAATGTATTTAAAGAATTCAAATCATTTCCTGTATTTTATATGCAATTGTTTGCAGCAGATGCATAACCAATTTAACTATTTTACCACAAGTGTGATCTGTAGTTCACACAAACACACTTACCCACTGAGCTGGCTTTGTCAGATACAATTATAGACAATACACTGCAGAAGTCATCTCAACCCTCTATTCTGTTTTATATTGTTTGTGACATCTGACCGAAGATTACATACAGATTATTTTCACAGTAACCACCTGAGGTATTTTACCTGTAATATGCCCTGAAACTTGCTGTATTAACATAAAAGCCTACAGGAGGTGCCTTAACCATCTAACTACCTTAAAATGTAGCGTGTTTGCAGCAGATGAAGAAACCCTAACGCAATATTTTGTGGTGTCAATTTGTTTAGAGGTTTGCATAAATAATGCATATCTATTGGCATTACATAGGGTGAATTTCTCTGACACCACATGGGCAGGAAGAGTGATGGCTAAACTGTCTGGTCCTCAGGTTTAGAGCAAGATCCAAAGAGCAGGGCACAATCAAAAGCATACTTGGTTACTTGTTGCTGCTTTCTCCTAGACTCCAATCAAGGAGGTGATAATAATAAAGATGCAGTGTGTTAGGAAGGTGCCGTGTGATCAGGGAACCCAGGCATTAGTTTGGCAGCCATCATCACACAAGAAGCAGAGACCATTTCAAGTAGAGTTAAGAGGAAGGATAGAGGAACATGAGATATTAAAAGAGTCAATCCAGACACAGATTACTGTGTCTGGATTGACCTCGTTTATGAGGTGGGGAAGGGTAGATGTGTTAATCTGGTCATCACTTAACACTTGGCAGACAATGAATGATATCAGTAGACCATCCAGGATGTGTACAGCTTCGGGCAACTTGGCTAGGTAGGCCTTAAGTAGATGACCATCCTATCAGCCTGGACGACAGCCAAAGCCATGAAAGTGAGCATGCAAGGACCCCCTGGTAGCAGAACTCTAGTTACAGATAGAGCTCCCACCAGTCTTCTTGAGTTGCGGCTAGGCAGGCCACTGGGTGAGGATATTTAAGCCAGCACAAGTTGATGTGTACTTGATGGGTTGCATGAGGAGGGGTCGGAGATCAGTCCAGGTTCATCAGAATGTGGAGATAATGCATGGGGGCGACAAAAAGTCCAACCCACAATACGTAGGGTTTTGCTCAATTAAATACAGATGTATAAAGTGTGAACATTTCTGGAGAAGAAGCAGGTCAAGGTAGAAATCCATGGGGCATATCAACAAGGGCTTTATCTCTGCTTTTTTGGCTTTAAAAGCCAAAAAAGGAGAGATAAAACTAGCGCCCTATCAACAACAGGGTGCTAACATGCAAATGTGCATGTTAGCACCCTTTTACTCTACGCTTCCCCTTGCATCTCTAATGAGATGCAAAGGGGGCGTTCCAGAGTAAAATAATAGGAGAAATGTCGCTAAGCGACATTTCTCCTATTATCAAGAATGTCGCTAACCCTGTTAGAGACAAAAAAAGCAGCGCTA
The DNA here is from genome assembly GCF_964204655.1 of Triturus cristatus. Taxonomy (NCBI): domain Eukaryota; kingdom Metazoa; phylum Chordata; class Amphibia; order Caudata; family Salamandridae; genus Triturus; species Triturus cristatus. The sequence continues at coordinate 135,457,707 of NC_140591.1, read as the reverse complement.
ACCACGGTTAACGCTGCTTTTTTATGTCTGGTATTTTTCTGATTTAGCCATGATATCCTATGGAAGGAGGATATCATGGCTAAGTTTGCCTGTCCCTATCAACAAGGTAACGTGAGATTATCGCTGGGTTTCCAGCGATAATCTCACGTTAGCCTGTTAGCGTGAGGATTTTTATCGCTATTGAGATAAGCGTTGCTAATAGCACGCTATCTCAGCGATAAAAATTCACGCTAGCCGGCGATAATTATCCTAGCGCTAAGTGCGCTTAGAGATAATTATCGCCGGTTGTTGTTGATATGCCCCTCTATCTGAAAGAAGCGTATAGCAGTAGCTGGTCCTATAGAAGACGACCCTAAAGATTTTGGGAAACAGTGAGTTGTACAAGCAAGAACCTGCTCTACGCCCGGTGAAATCAATGAAGTCACTGACCCTCAAGGCCTGTATCCTGCTCAGTGTTTAAATTAGAGTATTGTAAGGAGTATATTGCTACCAGCTGAAGCCTTGATGCACTGCAAAGTGCAAGTGATATTACGGAGTCAAGCCAATCACACTAATGTTGTTCGCCTCTGAAGGATGAAAGGTTGAGTATATCATCAGAGTATTAAAGAAGTAACTTGAAGGCAGCTCACTGACTTCATTTCTGAAGCCCGCTCCACTAGACAAACCTCCCATGTTAGTCGCTCACTATCCCATAAATACACGTTTTAGGTCCTGCCATGCCCATGCGGGGCATGATGACATAAACAGGATAAATATAGGTATATCCTGAAAAGTGTCCCATTTCGGCGATATTCTTGACACATGCAGAACAGAGGACACCCTCATCAGGGCATGTATTAATCAAGGTTCTTTTCATCAATGTCGCATGACCATATTAGTAACCTACCTTGACACTGCATTGCCCTGCTACCTCCATATTCAACATGAATAAATTGGTTATGAGTTATGATTGAGGGATCTGTCAGCCACCATGTGACTCCTCTACAAACTTCAGGGTTCGTGAAACTAAAGCAGCAATTGCCACAGCGACAAAAAGATGAACACAGGCGTACAATATCAGCTTCACTTGTGATCTCTGAAAAAACTGGCTGATTTGTGGACATAAATACACCCTTATAATGGAGCTGTCACTCTGCATTCATGCAGATGTGCAAACAGCAGCACCTCTTGCCTCACGCAGCCATTTTGTACGTTGCTGCGGAATCCTTTAATCTAGTGTAAATAGTTATGGCTTACACCAGCGAATGCATTTTGAAGGTCAAGTTACTCATAATATTCCCAGTATAATTGTTCTCATCATTGTTTGCAGTTGGTATATTAGATATTTGCCATTTACAGACTTCCAGTGCAGTTGGAAGGGGGAGTCATGGCATTGCTCTCTCAGCCATTTAACTGTGAGGCTGAAAAAATAGTATTTTGGGGCAGCATTTATAAGATAAATATAAGGAAACGTGTGATTTAATGGATGATTCGAGGTTAGGCTGGGGGATAGAGACTTTTCTTTTCTTTCTCACATAGTCCATATCCTTCATATTAGAAGAGAAAAGATGTTCAACCGATTGCAACTAAAAGATTCAACCTTTCCCAGTGTGTCTCCATTTGTATCTCTTGATAGAACATCTTCACAGTTTCTAAACATAGAGGGACTGTTCCCTCTTTCCGGAATGTTTAGAAACCACTGTATACCCTTCGGCGCCCTTCCATACTCTGCAGTGATTAAAACCTTTAATCACTGCAGAACATGGAAGGGCGCTGAGGGGTAAGCAGGGGTTTCCAAACACATTTTAATCACTGCAGAGTATGTAAGGGCACCGAGCGGTAAGCAGTGGTTTCTAAACATATTTTAACCACTGTAGCCGGTGTAAGAGCGCCAAGGGGTATGCAGTGGTTTCGAAACATGGCGGAAAGAGGGAGCTGTCCCTATATGCTTAACCACTGCACAATTTGAAAGAAGTTAAATCCCATGGCAGAGCGGCAGAATTTAACAGTAATCCTGCATTAAAAGAGTAACAAAAGGATTACCAAATTTCTCCGATTCTGTCGACGAAATTAAAATCCCACTCAGGCCTACTTTTAACACGTCTTTAATTTCATCAATTGTGAATGGATGAGCAAAAAACTGGTACTATGAGTTACTTATCCAAGTCAATGCCGTATCTCCCAGTTACTGAACTATGTCTGTAGGTAGATAAGGCCCCATTGAAAATATAGTTTGGCATAGGCATGGGCATAAGGAAAGAGTAAAATCTGCTGCATTTCCTGGTGTGCACAGGCGTATTTGCCTAAGTATTTGGACTCCCTGTCAGTTACTTCTGAAGCCTAACACACTGCCTTCTTAAGGATTTTGTATACCCTTGACAAGACATATGTTTGGGCCCAATCTTTGGAACAACTTTGACTTCATTACCCCTTTTTTATTAATTCAAGTACTCCTCATGCTGGTAACGCCGGATTCTTATCTTACCATCTCTTACCACTCTTAAGAATCCTCGGCCGACTGGACCTTTTTTACCTGCTGTGGAGTGTAAGGGGAGAGAACCAACCCATTCAAGTAAGATCAATGACCAAACAATTCCACCGCTAAAGAATCACTAACTCTGAGTTAAGTTTTAGGGGGTTTAATACAAAGCCAAAAATAACTGGACGTACAAGCACCTCATGACGAGGTTAAGAAAATACATGGGCTCTAATACAAAGTTTAACCTAATTCGAAGAACCATAAAAAGAACAAGGAACTCTAAAAACATCAGGCAAAAGATAACTGCTCCAACATCTAAATCAGTCTTCATGGATACCTACAAAGAAATTGATTAATCTGTCCCTACTCTAACACTAAAGTGACATCCCTACATAGCATCTCCCAAACGAATCATCAAGAAAAGGTGTCAGCAGGTGAAGCCTTCCTAAGAAGTACACTCATGTTGAAGGGATCAGTAGCCAAAGCTATCAACTTGGCCTAAGTCTCCTTCCTCAAATCGATCTCTTGCTTCTACCCTCATCTGCTCTTCTCTTCTGACTCTCTTCCCTCCGGGCACTGTCCCTAATACAAAATGCAAAACATGGAGGACACGCCTTTGTTACACCTCTTCTGGCTGAACATCTTCTGGAGGTAATTTTCCATTGAAACCTGTACTTCGTACAATAACAGTTGAAACATCCTTGAGTCCCAGGCTCCTCCAGCACCGAAAGTATCGGCTTCTCGTTATCTGCATTCCTGGAGACACTTGTAGCTAACGCTCCTCCATACCTAACTCCTAAAACAAAAGGTTAGTCTTAGCTAATGAGGAGAGTGTCCTTTCACCTGCAACAGAAGCCTGAGAACAAAAGAATTCCTTCCCTGCACATGAAATTAGCGGACTACCTCCAAATGAGAGCCTTCCCAGGGAAATATACTTCGGCCTGCACAGCTAGCTAACATAAGAAATGCGAGTAGGCCTCTCATAGCAAAACACAGACATTCTGTTAGGCCTCTATACATCAAGAACTACACACATTAATAAACGTTGCATCTGCAAGCAAGCACTATATTTCATTACATTCAGTATATAAGTAATCAGTCCTACGCGTGCAGACTTTAATATTGTGCACCATACATGAGCAATTCATTAATCACTTGCCATAGGCAGTTACATTTAAAAGTCATTTTACTCTTTCGACTAACACAAATTATATTTCTAACGTTACGTTCACATTATTTATTATTACATTTACTCCTCTAATTATCATCTGTTAATACAATATAAAGATATATATATGTGGGTGCTGATTATGCATGATAATAATGCACCCCTACAATTTTCAAAACCTCATGGCGCTCTATCAATGCCATACAATATTAAATTATACATTAAACTTTCAGAAGTTAACAGAAACACATGCGTAAGCTCAAGCGGCCCCACTGTCCACCAGTAAAATAGCACCAAATATTACCAGAAGACACACTGGCCAAGAATGGATAAACTCATATTTTTGTGCATTGATATGGATTGTTTTTTGTCGTACAACCGTATTTTATGTGGAATTTAATGTCTAACTGTTCTCCCATTGTAGAAATCACAGTGATCTTATAGTAAACGTCTGTATAATATTCATGTCATACATATGTGCGTAATGCTTCTAATTATAGCTTACATTTTTGGACATTCGTGATCACAAGTAAACCCCCCTTCACAATAGCACTATCGTTGCAAAGGTGAAAATCAAAACCCTTTTTCCAAGGATTCACCAGGAGAGAGAGCTTAAATGAGAAGGAAATTGTTGGAGAGGGATATGGATTCTGAGGCATGAAGTAGATCAGATGTCTTCAAACTGTGGGGCGTGACGCCCTGGGGGGCTGCAGCTGCATTCCTAGGGGGGCCCAAATGGCTCACCAAGTACTTGTAAATGAAGATGGCCTGGAAGCCCAACTTGGAATGTTTCCAGGCTGTCTTCATTAACATGCAGTTCTTGAATTGGTTAAAAAAACACACATGGGGACCTCATCATTTAAAAGAATGTATTTCCATCTGATTAGCTAAACTTGCATTTATTTTTCATTGAAGGCTTCTATAATATTTTACATGCAGGTAACTGAAAGTGGAAAAACAAGACACTTACAGAATATTTTGTTCCTTTTAGCCATGTGGTGGCAAAAATAATATTCTTCAAGTGTTTTGTTTTTCACTTTCAGTTAATTGCATTAAAATAATACAGAAACCTTAAATGAAAAATACATGTAAGTTAAGCTAATCAGATAGAACTACATTCTTTTACATTCTGAAATATCATTTGGTTAATTTGACCGCTGCAAATATAAGGAATAGTGTCTTTTGTATCTACAGTGCCAAAAAGTCTCTCCCTGGAGCAGAAAGCACTGTGAATATGCAAGTAATTGTTTTTACATAATATTATACACAGGATAAGGTAGAGTGCTGCAAAATGATTTGATGTTTTAAGATAAACCAAGTGTTTCAACATACATATTTTAGTAATAGGTAAACATTGCTTAGTGCAAACATTTGCATATTAAAAGTACACTTTCTAGAACTCAGCTTATAACACCATGACATTAAGTATGAAAAAGAATAACTCGTTGTCCCCATGAAGCCTTGGGTGCCTCCATCAATTAAAACCTAAAATGGCTTCCAAGCTGACTTTACATTGAGGGCCTAATTACAATGTCAGTCAGAAAACCTCACGACTCACATTGTAGTTTTAAAGTCCAACTGCTGTATTATAATGGCGGCGGTCGGAGTTTAAACCGGCCGGGGAATCTGACGCGGCTCCAACAGGATCAAGCAGCCCGTCGGCAAGTCGGAAAGGCCTCATAACCCCTTTAGGACGGCGTTTCCGCCATAAGAGTTATGATGTTGGTTTACGACAGCCAATCCATATTGGTCTTTCCGACATAGATTGGCTGTCGGAAACTGACTTTGGGGGCCCCTAGCAGGTATCCCTGGCCCTCCGCATTTGTGGGGCACCTAAACATCCCTGCATCATGTGGCAGGCACCTTGAGGTGCTTGCCACATGGTGCAGGGATATTTAGAAAAATATATTTTTCTATGGGAGCTTATGCTGCGCATGTTTTCCGCCCGCTGCACATGCTCCCATAGAAAAATTGATGTTTCCGACCGGGCTGTTTGCGGTTGCATCCAAATGATGCAGTCCGAACCGCCGCCATGAGGTCAGTCAGTTTGATTCCACAACTGTGTTGGGCGGACTCATCATAATCAGGGCCTACGTGATTAACCAATTGCACACATTTACATTCTTTCATGCAGCAGGCAACCTGGTGAGAATACTGTTTCATCCTTAGTTTCACGCTTAGTTTACTGTATCTCCCTGAGATTCACAACACAGGAAAATTCGTCCCCACCCCAACCCCGCCCTCCCTTCACTTTTAGAGACATATCAAAGGCCACAGCAATTGTTCAGGGGTGGTTGTTTTTTAACGAAAATTATGTAAACTGCTTCTAAAATTTTTTAAAAAGCATGGGGCATGTGGCTCCCCATAGATCCCATCCGCTTTGACCTCAGTTTGCATGCAGATCATCCTGACCCCTTTTTCCTCAGCGTAACGGTCCAGGAGAAAGAGAAACATAGTGATTTCCATGGATAGCATCAGAGAGATAGCCCAGAAAGAGTGGGGCTATACAATGGGGTGCATTTTTTAGATTATAAATTATCAAGACATCTTCCTCGGAGAGATGCCTTGAGGAAGTTAGGGAGTTTTGGAGGCTTTTTCTTTTAGGATTTTTTTGTGCATCAGGTGCAGTTGCATTGGGACCCAGACTCACAACACCCCAATTAATGGGCCTAATGTTCTTGGTCCATTTTTGTTTTGGTTTGATATATTTGTACTTTTATAAGTCTTACATATAGTGTAGATTATCAGCTACAGAAAAATACCCCTGAAATTATCTCCTAAACACAGTCCCGGAGCTCAGCTTTGCCTCTCCCACTCTCCCCATTCTTGACATACATTTTTGGAGGGGGAGCCAACTTCAAAGCATTTTGCTTAGCGGGGGCTCAGAGCAAAAAAGTTTGAAGACCTCTGAAGTAGAGAAACAGGCAAGGTAGAATAGGTGAGCTAGGGAAAGGTAAATACAGAGAGAGGTTGGGGTAGTTATAATCAGGGCCACTGAAATTATGCGATTGTGCGATGATTTTCGCATGATAATAGATTTACTGCATTTGTCACATAATCCATCCTCTGCTGCATAATCTGATCTGATTTTAACCCCAAAAAGTGTTGTTTCTAGCTCAAATGGTTCAAAAGTTACGAAGAATGCAGTGTCACATGTTGCCACACAGTGTAAGGCACTTTGCAAAGCTAGCTTCTTACTAATGAGGTGCAACCAGTGCTCAGACAGTGTTGCCAAATTTAAAAATGACAAAATAATGAAGTAATACTGCTACAAAATGTGCCGGATTATGCCACGTAATTTAACTTTTCGTGCCACATAATTTGGCCCTCTCCAGCCACATAATTCCAGTGGCACTGGATATATTATAGTGAGATACAAGGCAGAAAGGTCAGGCAAAGAGTAGGGAGGCAGAAGAGAAAGGTAGAGAGTAAAGAGTGAAATATAGAAAAAGGAGGTGTAGGGAGAAAGGAGATGAGGTAGAGAATGAGGCGAGGATGAGATGGAGGTAGAGAGAGAGAGAGCAAGCGATTACTGGAAAGTTGTTAGTTAAGTTAACGAAAGGTAGTAAAAGAGGAGAGTTATACAGATTTGTAAAGAAAAAGATGCTGAGAGAGAGGTGAGATAGAGAATGAACGGAAATAGTGGCGGTTCAAAGAAAAATGAGAGAGAAGAATATAAGAGACAGTTTAAAGGAGCAGGGGCTGAGAAAGAGTTAGCAAGAAAGTAGCAAGGCAGCGAGAGAGAATTGCAAGAGGAAACAGAGATGGGGAGAGAGGGAGGGTGGAGAGGACAGGTAGCAAATGAATTGGAGGTAAATTCCATCCGGTGATTCTCTTCTGCTTGTCTCGCGATCAGAGCCGACGAGTCGGAGGAGAGGAACAGCAAAGTTAGACACAGCTTTACACTGGTAGCTTACTTTTTCAATTCTTCAAATATATATATATATATTCATCACTTTGGATATTTTAAGGAAAAAACAAAATGACTGTCTGTCAAGTGCTTTGGATTTAACCTTGGCGGTGGGGTTTGTGTATGGAATTGTGACTGTGTTTGAGTAATAGGCTGAGCTGATTTTTGACCTCATAAACTGAAGCACAGTAAAACATGGTGGTGCTACCTACGTGCCCCCCACCTCAAAGGGTCTCTACCTTTTGTCAAGGACATTATAGGGGCTAGGAACAATAGTTCTGTGAGCTCACTGCTGATCCAGCTGTAATTTCACGGTAATTTCTCAATGCAATACCTCATTTACCTCTAATTTACCGCTGTAAAGGTACTGGACACTTGCCACTGTATATTACCTTCAGGAGACTTTACACAAACATGAAAAATCAAAAATGCAACTAATATTTAAGCCAATAAAGTGAATTGTGAGTATTTTTAAAGGGTTTTATTTTCTAGTTAAAAGTTAAAGTCCTCTGACCCTTTATTCATTAGTCAAATATCAATCAGGTTACAGAATTGAAAATAGGAAAAATAGAATTAATACAAACATATTATAGGTTGCACACAGGAGGAAAAAACCCTAATTCTATGTCAGTCAGAACTCTTTAAAGAGTTTCAGGAAAAATATAATTCAAGAGTGAGTTTGCAAGGCTAATTAATAATTGGCAAAAATCTCCCATAAAGAGAAATAAATGCATAAGACAAGTACATCTTTTCAAAACTTGTTAGTTAGTCAAAGCATACTTAGAGTTTTAGCATTTAAATCTAAACCCTTTTTATCAGCTGCAGTCTCTGCCCTGGTCTGTTCAATCTGTCTCTCTCCCTCTCCATTGTCTGACAGAGAGGTTGCTCCTGAAAAGGCCCCTCCTTCACAGGCCACAGAGGAATATGATCTGCTTTGCCAAAAATATGACGTGCAAGGACTCTCTGAAAAAATATGTGCAAAGGCCCCCACCTCCCTCTGTCTCTCCTTCGACGTAATCTCCTCCCAGGCCGCACCCGCGATGTTCACGTGCCTAACCCATATGATGTCTGGCCTCATCTGCTCCCTCTCCTCTCCTCCTCCTATCTCTTCTAGTCCCAAAAAGCTCACACGCCCCCTACAGCTTCTAAAGCTTCTAAAGCACCTAAAGCTAACACGCCTCTAAAGCGGTCATTATTTATACTCTAATTCTTGGCTGACTACACTAATAATGTTGTAGTTTCAGTAGAAACTCGCACTGTGATTGGTTAGCATAGATGACATGAGGGTCTCACCATCCTGTTCTCATTGCAAATCCAACCCATGCCAGTTTTAACAAAGGAAGTGTTAATGCTCCTTACAGTCTCATTGTTTCACCATCAATAATTATACAAATATGCAACATTAAGGCAGAAAAATGTATCAGTCAATTTCCTCCTTCCTTTCACATCGCACGCAGGAAGGATACTTTCCACAAACACTGGTACATTTGGCATGATACAAGAATGTACAGTTCACTGTGGCCTTGACCCATTGTGTCTTCACTTGAGGCACTTGGCAGTATGTAGCTGGTTCTGCGCATGCGTTTCTCATTCAGCACAATTCTCAGCCATGCCTTGCTGAAGACGGCTGAAATGCCAGAAACCGGTCCTAGGAAACTTGTTTCTGGTCCAGGGAAGGCATGGCTTGGCAGTTCGGGCTGGACTGTTCCCATGAGGCACAGGGTCAGACTGATTTGCATATGGCCGTGTCTGACCTTGGGTGGCAGAGTGGGCTAAAGAACGGTGATGGATTAAACCCAGATCTGTTGACTGGGTGTGAGTGTTTGATTGGTTCTGATGCTCCGTCCATCACCACCCCCTTTTGTACCGCTTTGTTTGCCATAAGTTGGCAGGGTATGCTCAGACGTGAGTCCCTTGCTCAGTTTGCCACTGGATTGAAGCAAGCCTGGCTGAAGACGGCTGAAATGCCAGAAACCGGTCCTAGGAAACTTGTTTCTGGTCCAGGGAAGGCATGGCTTGGCAGTTCGGGCTGGACTGTTCCCATGAGGCACAGGGTCAGACTGATTTGCATATGGCCGTGTCTGACCTGGGGTGGCAGAGTGGGCTAAAGAAGGGTGATGGATTAAACCCAGATCTGTTGACTGGGGGTGAGTGTTTGATTGGTTCTGATGCTCCGTCCATCACCACCCCCTTTTGTACCGCTTTGTTTGCCATAAATTGGCAGGGTATGCTCAGACGTGAGTCCCTTGCTCACTTTGCCACTGGATTCAAGCAAGCCTGGCTGAAGACGGCTGAAATGCCAGAAACCGGTCCTAGGAAACTTGTTTCCGGTCCAGGGAAGGCATGGCTTGGCAGTTCGGGCTGGACTGTTCCCATGAGGCACAGGGTCAGACTGATTTGCATATGGCCGTGTCTGACCTGGGGTGGCAGAGTGGGCTAAAGAACGGTGATGGATTAAACCCAGATCTGTTGACTGGGTGTGAGTGTTTGATTGGTTCTGATGCTCCGTCCATCACCACCCCCTTTTGTACCACTTTGTTTGCCATAAGTTGGCAGGGTATGCTCAGACGTGAGTCCCTTGCTCACTTTGCCACTGGATTCAAGCAAGCCTGGCTGAAGACGGCTGAAATGCCAGAAACCGGTTCTAGGAAACTTGTTTCCGGTCCAGGGAAGGCATGGCTTGGCAGTTCGGGTTGGACTGTTCCCATGAGGCACAGGGTCAGACTGATTTGCATATGGCCGTGTCTGACCTGGGGTGGCAGAGTGGGCTAAAGAACGGTGATGGATTAAACCCAGATCTGTTGACTGGGTGTGAGTGTTTGATTGGTTCTGATGCTCCGTCCATCACCACCCCCTTTTGTACCGCTTTGTTTGCCATAAGTTGGCAGGGTATACTCAGACGTGAGTCCCTTGCTCACTTTGCCACTGGATTCAAGCAAGCCTGGCTGAAGACGGCTGAAATGCGAGAAACCGGTCCTAGGAAACTTGTTTCTGGTCCAGGGAAGGCATGGCTTGGCAGTTCGGGCTGGACTGTTCCCATGAGGCACAGGGTCAGACTGATTTGCATATGGCCGTGTCTGACCTGGGGTGGCAGAGTGGGCTAAAGAACGGTGATGGATTAAACCCAGATCTGTTGACTGGGTGTGAGTGTTTGATTGGTTCTGATGCTCCGTCCATCACCACCCCCTTTTGTACCGCTTTGTTTGCCATAAGTTGGCAGGGTATGCTCAGACGTGAGTCCCTTGCTCACTTTGCCACTGGATTCAAGCAAGCCTGGCTAAAGACGGCTGAAATGCCAGAAACCGGTCCTAGGAAACTTGTTTCCGGTCCAGGGAAGGCATGGCTTGGCAGTTCGGGCTGGACTGTTCCCATGAGGCACAGGGTCAGACTGATTTGCATATGGCCGTGTCTGACCTGGGGTGGCAGAGTGGGCTAAAGAACAGTGATGGATTAAACCCAGATCTGTTGACTGGGTGTGAGTGTTTGATTGGTTCTGATGCTCCGTCCATCACCACCCCCTTTTGTACATGCTGGATTCCCAGGCAGCCATTTTATGGTAGGCCAAAAACAAAACTAAAAACAAAAAAAGTATTAATTCATGAAATAAAATCCATTATGTTTACCTCCCCCATACTAATGCCTTGTATTAGTTCTTACCTAGCAAAAGCTATTAGTTTAAAGCAGCTTTTCTATTATTTGTGCACAATATGCAAAAATTTGCAATGTACAACATAGCATAAAACATGAACCAGTGCAAATTTTCAAAGCGCAGTTAATACATCAAAATGCGCTAATGTTTAAGATAGCTTTTCGTGCAAAATGCTTTTGCCCCACGTGTAGTGTTGGTGCATTAATTAGTACATATTATAAAAAGATGTGTTATGAACTGAATATGTATTGTCTAAATATGCAACAAAGCCAAAGTCTTTTGAGACGGAAACGGGGAGTGTAGATTATAGGGGAAAGGAGCTGGGAGGAGAGAACACATTCCATTTTATCTTCAAAGCTAAAAAGGAAAACTGCAATCACGAGTATCTCTACACTGCAAAAACACATGTTAATTCAGAACAAGCATTTCAGACTGTAAGCATTTTGACCAGGCCTCAATTCATTTTTCATGTGCCATGTGTTTTACTTGCACCAAAATCTGCGTGCCATTTTTAAATGCAGTCTGTCTGAAACACAAAACAGAGAAATGCTTAATCTTGAGAAATCTAGCTCTATCACTGCCTCAGGTAGGTCTCAAAGACAGAGTTGGATGTATTTTTCTTTCAATTCTTTATCCTTTTATAAAAATGTAAGTCATCATTGTGTGTTTAAATTATGTCTTCAGGTTACAGTAATTCAAAACCAATGGCACATTGCACGTTAAAACTAAAAAGAATTCCTGTTCATCTTCTATGAACACCTGTAAAAACTGCATGTAAATATTAAATTATTTTTTATTGCAAGCATATAGCTACCCCATTTAGGCTGTGGTATATTTCTATTTTTATTTTTTGCAGCATGCTTGCAGTAAAAAAAAAAAAAAAAAAATGTAAACATTGCACCAGTTTGTCAAAACCAGACATACCTGTTTCCAGTCACTGCCCTCTTCATCAGGTGATCGACCAGAACAACATCTTTCTTAGTGTCCAGATGCAATTTACACTGATGTCGTCACTGTGCGAAAGGTCATGTAATATAATTTACAATGATGTCACCAATATGCTAATTTGCAAATTCAAAACCTGCAAATTCAAAACCTGAAGAATTCTACCACTTTTTAGGTCTCGCCTAGCAGCGTGCATGCGTTGCTCTGCAAGACTTATTGTAAGGGGGCTTCAAAAAGCTCACCACACGCTCGTGCGTGTGTGGCTTATTGGTTGCGGTTACCCGCACGGGCGCCATATGTTTTAAATTATCGTACTCAGACGCTTGCGCGATAATTCAAAACACATGGCTCGATGCGGCGCGTGCATGCACCAGTTGCTTGCTTGTTATAACTTTTTACTTGTCTTTTTTATGACTTCAATTAATTTTCTGTTTCTCGTGATTTTGTTTGCTGCTCTTTTCTCTAGCCCCTTTTTCCTCCACCACCTTTGCACTTTCCACATAAACCTAATCTGCGCTCTGAACCCGAGGCAGAGATTTTGGGATTTTGGGAAATCTTTATGCAGCTTTTGTCTTACGAAGCGGAATACATTCCTGTGAAGCGGAATACATTCCTGTGCGTGTAAGAATCAATATGCAGAACAGGCAACTCTGGACTTTAACCAATGAACAAGCTTTGTCCAGCGTCCATACTCCTGTCACTCCTTTTGTGTTAGACTTTGTGATCCTGGACGAAGTACCTTGATGCGAGTCTGTGCCTTGCAACAAAGTGGATGCCATTTTGTTCTCACGTGCCAGGTTTTCTATGTATGTTAGGACTGCAGGAGGTCTCAGCGTTTTATGCAGTGGCATTTCTCCTTCGCCAATGTGATGTGATTTGTTTTATGCAAATAAAATCAGTTGACATTACAAAATACTCCAGATAAATGTCTACATTATTTTTTTTAAATGTGAATTGTGGTTATGAATGTGGTCATAGAGTGGGAAACTGAAGAGAGGTTAAAGATTTTGCCTAGTGCAATCAGTGAAACGCCATCAACAGGAAGCAGTGGTGAGCAGGGAGGAGTGATGGAGCATGGAAGGGTAATTTGAACAAGAAAAGAGCGGGATGAGGGGTAAAAGTCGAGGACGAGGTGGGGTGGGAAAGCAACAAGGAGAACGCAGGGTGTAAGCTAAGAGTATGTAGGGATAAGTAGCACACAGGGGACATGGAAGCTCCAAGAAAACATACATTCCCATGGTTTGTTAAAAGCAAAATAAACAAATAAGTCAATAAGTCTCACCTAAGGCAAGATCTATTGGCCTTGTCATGTTTTTTTAGCTATGTTGTACAGCAGCACGATTGCTGTGCAGCTTGGATAAAAGTAAAAAAAGAAGCTAACTGACGTGTTCACTGCTGCTTCGTAGTACTTTTTTATTATTTCAGCCATGCAGTTGTACAATATGGCAAAAAAAGACAAATAGCTGTGGTATTTGGGTTTGTTTATATGTTTAAAGTAATGTTCGCTGCTGTACAGCATGGTTGAAAGTAAAAAAAAAAAAAAGCACTGATGCAGCTAGTACTGACCACGTCCATAGCTCTTTTTTTTCGAGCCATGCCGTACAGCTACCGTGCTGCTCTACAGCATGATTAAACAAACATTGGCATAGCCAATAGGTCTCGCCTTTGGGACCTTATAAGGGTTTAGCTATGCAACAGTTGATGTTGCACCAAGGATATTGTGCTGGATAACTAAACACTTATAAGGTCCCAAAGGCGAGACCTATTGGCTATGCCAATGCTTGTTGGTCTTAGGATATTGGCAAGTATGTGGAAGGTTTTGCGTTTTTACAGCTTGCCTGATGCTCCATATATCCAGACAGACATGCCAACCAGAGGGGGGGATGCAGAGGGGAAGGCATGACCGAGGGTTGCCTCTCATGCTGGACTGGTGGCTAGATAGTGGGGCTACTGTTCCCAAATACCTTGAAAAGTAGGTGATTTACAGTCTGATTCAGAGTTTGGCAGACAGGTTACTCCATCACAAACTTGACAGATGTCCAGTCCACCTTATTACAAGTGCTGGAGGATATCATGCATTTGTAATGAAAAGGACAGGATATCCATGTCATTTGTGACGGAGTAATCCACCCACCAAACTCAAAATCAAACCCTTAGTTCTGATTCTCATTATTGATGTTGATTTCTTTTCTTGACCACAACTTTATGAATTCAGAAAGCATCCCCTTCAGTGGTTCTGAGAGGAGAGAAGATCTACTTGGAATATCCTAGGGAGAAGGTGCAATTCCCCAGTCCACAAGTCATAATTCGGGCCTTGTTGATTGCTGTTAGCATTTTAATTTATGTACGTTTTTTTTTTATTGTAATCTGGCATTAATTCATTTCAAACACAATTGTCTTAGTATTTATTCATTTATTTAGTTATTTAGCTATTTATGTCCCAAGCTGTGGCCACTTGGGAGGCAATAGGTCTACCACCCTGATCAGATTCCCAGATCTTTGGTACCTTCAGCAGGAAAGACCCAGAAGAGCACACGAGTACCAAGGATTAAGTGTTTAATGAAGAGAGGAACTCTATTATGAAGGGCTTTAAAACAAATACAAAAGCGTTTAAAGAGGACGAGCATATGTAAGAGAAACTAATGCAAAGCTTGCGTATGGCCTGCAATGGATGCATGGAGGGGCAATCTGGGAAGGAATGAAGCAGCTGGTTTCTGCACCAGTTGTAACTGAGCAATGGTTTGTGTCGGCAAACCAAGATACAGCACGTTAGTGTAATCAATTTGTGCACCCACTGCAGCTTGCAGGACAGGACAGTTGGTGTTTTCTGGGAGAAGGGGTAGACTTTTTTTCCGAACTTTGAGGTCGACAAAGTCAGCAGTAGATACCTTGGCAGTCTATGTTAAAGGAAAGATGACCATCAGACACCACATCCAAGCTCCTGACTTTCCTGAGATGATTTGAAGCCACAGCCTTCTAGCATGCTCAAGGGAGGGTGAAGTCTTGGGTGCAAGGATGACTCCAGAATGGTCTACATGCTTGATTTCTTTTCTGACTAAAGGCCTCCTGTATTTAGGAGGAGGTGGACCCAATCGAGAGATCCCTGCCTGTTAGGTGGAGAATGTTTGCCAAAAGTGCTTCTGAAGACATGCTTCTTCAGCAAAAAAAGATTAACACAATGGACCGGTTGGCAATGTTTTTTTGTTTTTCAATGACAAACACCTAAAGAAAAGAAAAAAGTAATCTGAGAGTTTTCTCCCAGTGTATGGCTGTATTTAAGCATTTTTTCATAGCACAAACTGCCATACTCAACATAGCAGCCTCAGCATAAAAAAGCTGATCAAAATGGCACCAAAGTGCCACCTTAGATAGGCTCTGTTGTGGAAATGTGCCTAAAACTGGGCACACTGGTGCAGGGTCACCCTCTTGTCCACGGGTCCAAAGACCAACAAAATAGAGATCGACACTGGAGTTGGAATAAATAACAAGTTTATTAATCACTCATGAGTGAGACCACGTCCACACAACACTCTCAGGTGCTGCAGGAGGTAGTACACTGAATTCACAAACCATCGTCCCTTTTATACCATTTTGTTGCAGTGTAAGCATGTGAACAGAAATGGAAAGAACAGTTTTAGAAATATCTCAACAAACAAGGGCAGATGAATAATCACTTGGTCAGCAAAGTGGGAGGGGGAGCAGGAATCCTTATGGCAGCAGTAAATGTTCGACAGTTAACATCTGAGACCAGGTGCACTGTCAGCTACAGACCCCCACGTACATTGCTTTAGCTGAGTCAGGAAGTCAACTAAAATAGATAACACAAGCAGAGTGAAAAAGACGAGCAGCAGAGGACACCACAGCCAAAATGGCTGTCGCTTATGCTAAGTAAAATATTACACATTTCCACACTGTGGATGACATTCTCACCAGATACTGGAAGAGGTGAATGGAGCTAGCTGAGGACCACCAGAAACCAGAAACACAGCGACTTCCCCACCTCTCTAAAAGGTGGTAGAGCAAAGCTTTGGACAAACTACTCGAAATGAAGCCCTCACACAACTCTGTAGAACCATATCACCTGACAAGATTCTTTATTTTTTACATTTTATGTTTACGCTGAGGAGAAAGCAAAATACTATGAGGTCTAACCTATATGGTAAGGTCTGGATTGGAGTCAGTCTTGCTGCATCCATAGCAGTGATTTATCGTTTAATATTATTTATTTTTTGTATAGAATAGCTGAGAATGTTAAAGTTCATAATTCACTATGTCCAGTGCCAGGGCTACATTTCTGCTACTGTAGGCACCACAAATGGATGCAAGAGGCAACCAGGCTGGTCCAGGTGATCTCAAGAATGGCCTTGCTGCATGAGGAACATCTCAACTGCAAATATGATTCTGAAACTAGCAGAGAATAATTGCTACATTCAAGCAGTGGGTTGTCAGATTGGAGTTCCTTTCTCCTTGTTCACTCTCAGCGTGACCCTAAGCAGTTCATGTGGTTGTGGTGTTTTATTAATCATGCAAAGGGAGTATGTAGCACGAGAAATAGTCATACAGCTTGAGCCTCGAAAATCTCATCTAAGAGAGCTACCTGAGAGAGAGCTCCGCTATTCCATGCATGCACCTGTTCATTTTAAAATGTCTAGTGCGAGAGCCTGTGCATTCTGTGTCAGGTAAAGGAAGGTTCTGCTGCCAAAATCCCAACCCTTTAAGTTCTATGAAACCTAAAAGAAAAAAAACAGTAAATTCTATGTAACCTATTGGAAATTGGTGCGATCTGTAGGTTCTGTGTCACTTTCCATATAATAGACACCTCCCTGGGGCCTTGGTTCAACCCTGTTTCTACATGAAAATATTGGAATTTCTATCAGAGGGAGTAGATTCTATCAGAGGGAGTGGTCTTGTCCTGCATTTGGGATCAGGTTTTAGGGAAGATGGTCCAAGCTGGGTGTTATATGGCTCTCACCTCAGAAATAGCACACAAGAGAGCTGTGGTGGTGTGGAAGACTTGGGTTTATAGTCTCTAGATTCTTATCACTTACTGTATAACACACTGCAGACCCCTGTGTGTTTTTAAACTACCCGGCATCAAAATGCTCATTTGGTTAGGCAACTCTGGTATTTTCTTTGTGATGTTAGTGCACATCACTGCAATTGGTCCTGTTGGTGTTTACTTTCCATCTTTGTCTAGCAACTATTGAATGTCTTCAATAATAACCAATGGCAATAACTTTATCTGGTGCCCTGCAGACATTCCTCATGAATTGTAGGATCTCGACCTTCTGGGTCTCTGTCTGCCCCACACTATGGCTTGAAGGATACATCTAAATAGGTTTCCCATTTTCCTTCACTGTCTTCTCTAGGAAGTAGGCCAGATATCGACAGAAATTGAAAGCAACACATGTAGTCTAGACTATGTCAAAGTGGATTCAAAGCAGCAAATCTAAGCTCTCATCTTTAAAGTGGCAGCCACATGCATCCAAAATGGCAACGTGGTGTAACACAGAGATGCACATCTATTATTGACTGTGGGCCTGACATAAATCTTGGCGGTATAGATACTCCATTGCTTCTGCCAAGACTGAGATTTTAAAACTAGAGCGGACCTTTGTTTTAATCACGGCAGAGGCGACGCTGTCTCCCCCGTGATGAAACTCCTTTGACCTCCTCATGGAATAAGGTACATCAGAGGTTGATCTCTATTTCCACACTCCTAATTTAGATGGGCGGAATTAGAGGTTGGTTTTCACTGCCCATCAACGCTAGAAAAACTCTGGCAGTAAGGGGCAGTGAGTGAAAATTACAAAATGCTCCCCTCAGCATGGGAGAGGACTCCCAGAGTGAGGGCAATATTGTCATTTTGAAAATAAAAAATAAAACAGTGTGCTGCATGGCTCCGCCATGCTTGGCGAGGCCGTGCATCAAACTGCAAAAAGAATTGACAGGAACCGCCATGACAGTGGTTCCTGTCAAATATTGTAACAAATGATGACCAGTTTGGTTAATTCAAGCATTCCATTCAACATTTTTTGTAAACTTCAGTGTGGCACGCTAAGTGTGCCAGGTATACTCAGACGTGGGTCCTGAGCTCACTGGACCCAAGCTACTCCCAACTGAACAGCCCCAGTCAGGGCAAAGCCAGTCTTGAGTTGTTTGTGGTCAGGTTCAATGAGGATCTGGCCTGGCAGTTCGTGCTGGGCTGTTCCTATTGGAGCAGGGTCAAGACTGATTGCATATGGTAGGATCAATACTAAGGTGGCATGGCGAACAAAATATTGATGGACTGCGATGCCCGATGGACTGGGATGCTGGGAATCCCCAAGTCATTACCTGTGGCTGACATTAATTTAAGCATTCCACCCATCATTTTTTGTATACTGGATGGCTCGTGACACTTAAAGCCATAAGAAGGTCTCCCAAGATATTCTATAGCTTTGCAATATGCAGACTCAGTTATGCTCTCTAAATAGGGTGAATGGGGCATCCGTCAAACTCCAAATAATGCCCTTAGAATCCTGAGAAAACTGAAAGATTGAGTGCAGCTCGCCAAGGTGGGAACTGCTCACCTGTAGGTAACTAAGGGGCATATTATAAAGCACGGCGTTAAAATTATCGCCGCTTTCGCGCCAGAAAACTGCAGCTAAAGCGGCGACAATGGGCTTGATAACATGCCGCAGAGAATTCCCATAGAAGCCCATGTTGACACCAGAACATGGGCTTCTATGGAAATTCTCAAGGGCATATTATCAAGCCCGTTATCGCTGCTTTAGCGGTAGTTTTCTGCCGCTAAAGCTGCGATAATTTTAACGCCGTTTCTTGATAATATGCCCCTAGAAGAGCATTGAAACGGGGGCATCAATACACTGAGCTAACTGAATAACATTGGTCTGCAAGTGTAAAGCATATCTTTTCATCAAGAGTGTATTCGAAAGAGTTGATGCAGAAATAATGTTATTCATGGAATATTGTGCATTAAATTAACTTTAAGCTGACGGTATGGTTTATTTGAATCTATTCATCAAGTAGGGATAATTGCATGAATAGGTGCCTCTGTTGGGATCTTTCCTTAGATGTGTTTTTTCCCCAATTAAGTCTGCTCTATTCTATTGAGGTGTTTTTGTATCCCGCGTAGTTACCTCCCAATACATAATGCTTGTGCTGCAGATGACAGAACCCACCTTTGTGGAGGCCTCATACTCACTCTTAAGAGCTAAGGTGCATGGGACCTGATTTATGCATTTACCAGACCGGATTACATCTGTCAGAGCAACATAGGATCTTACTTTGGGGCCCTGATGGATTCGCATTTGGGGATGCAGTGCACGCAACGAAATTCGCTTTATTAATTTATATGTTTACTTACCTGTAAACCTCCGTAATCCATAGTTTACTACCCCCCACCCTGCCCCTCCCCCTCCCCACATCACCGCCCTGCAGGAACTCCTACTACCGACCGCGGCTGCTGATGGATTCTCACCCACCTAATTTAGAAATGATGGCCAGAAGTCATTTCTAAAGCACTGGCAGTAACCGCATTCACGCCGGTTCCTGTCAATGCTTCTTTAAGTTTGACGCACAGCTCCAAAAACATGATAGAGCCGTCCGCCAAACTTATTTTTTTCTATTTTCAGAAAGAAAATCCCGAAGCGGTTTTCTCTTTGAACCCCTCCCCCCCGCCTCGCCATGGGAGTCATTTCACATGGTGAGGGGGGCATTTTTAGTTTTTTACTGCCCTTCCACCAGAGTTTGCCTGGCGGTGGAAGACAGTAAAAAAATAATTTTTGGTTTATTTGTTTACCCATCTAAATTAATTGGGAGGACAGGTAGTCAAATCTTCGACAGCCATTACTCCATCGGGCTGCAAGAGAGGTTTGGCCATGGTGGAGCCGGAGTAGTCTGTGCCATGGCCAAACTATGGACTGCCTGCATTTAAATCGGGCTGGCAGACCAACATCGAGTCGGTAAGGGTACTCCGTC
Source organism: Triturus cristatus (assembly GCF_964204655.1). Taxonomy (NCBI): domain Eukaryota; kingdom Metazoa; phylum Chordata; class Amphibia; order Caudata; family Salamandridae; genus Triturus; species Triturus cristatus. The sequence continues at coordinate 135,437,594 of NC_140591.1, read as the reverse complement.
GATGTTGCGACAGAGTATTCTCACTGCCAAGATGTGATCAGGCCTATGCTTCCATGGTGCAGATTTTGACAGGACAATCCCTGTCACATTGTCATTCACTGTACACGGCGACCCCAGCCTCCCTTGGAAGTTACCTATGGGCTCCCCAGGCGGGTTCAGCCTATGATCATGATCCATGGATGGGTCTCTGGAAAGTCCCTATGACCTTCAGCGCCCATCCCAAAGAACCATCTGGTAACACACCTAATTTACACCCCCTCCAGCTTGGCACACATGCAATCACAACTCTGCTATCCCCCTCACAGATCCTAATTGCCTTTTTGCAGGTGTGTGTGTAATTTGGAGCATGTGATGGGTAGAGTTATTCCTTCGTTTGCTTGTGGCCATGCCTCCATCTTGCGGAGGGAATGTTGATATTTGAATGCATGCCTGCTAATAGAATGGGTGTACATTTGGCATATTTGAATTCCCTTTTTACAATATCAATCTGCACCCCTTGCGTGGCACACGCCCCTCAAGGGATGCAGATTATATTATTCTGCCCCTGACCATCTATGTAAAAAATATTTGTGAACAGTTCAGCATTTATTATACATTTCATTTCATTTCTGCATGTTCTTCTGTCCATATATTCCTTCAATAGTATATTCATGATTAAATACATATGTCCATAGATCATCACGGATTTTGGAAAACAGCTGATAATGTAGGACATTCAGCAGTAAACTCGAGTTGTATAAAGAGATGACTCTCAAAACATGCAAAAGTAATTGCAGGTTTCATCTAGCAATGGTGAAGCCAATAGGTCTGTCCTATAATTGAAAGTGCCTACATACACTAATGCGTTGATGCACTCTAGCACTCATCCTTGCATTCACACGTCCATTGAAGCAGCCACTGGCTCATTCTTGCACTCACCCTCTGACACATCCACAATAAAACACGCAAAAGAACTCCATAAGCATATGGAAGATAAATAAAAAAGAATAAAGGTTGAAAAAAGAAACAATGCCACTTTTAAAACATGATGGGTTTATGCTTCTATTAAGAAATATGTAAACACTTGAACATAGCGCTAGTCAAAAATGTCGGAATTCTTATGTGCATAATATATCGTTATTTAAAGGCCTAGCATGGCCACCATGTCTAGGACCAATGGGGCAGCCCTCTTGCAATGTCAAAACAATGAGATACTAGAAGCAATACCAATTCAAGATGGCTGCTGAATAAACATTGGACTGGGTAGCAATCTTGGAATGGTATTGTACATAGTGTGTCACTGTTGCACTGATCCAAGATGGCTGATATTTTGCTACTAAATGTGGCAGCCATCTAGCATCTGTGCAACAGTGATTAAATGCGAACAATCAAAGATGGTCTTTTGGTTTAGAAGTAGCCATCACGGGGAATGCCGATAAAATGTTCAGCAAGCAAACTGCCCGGTAGCAATTTCTGGAGAGCTGGCAGGTGTTCTAAAAAGCAAATAAAATAAAATAAGGAGACTAACCCTTAAAATAAATAAAAAAACTATAACTGAAGGACTGGCCTGCTAGCCCTGGCACTGCAGCACCCTCATTTTCAGGTAGGTGGTCGCATGAGATCAGCCAAAATGCTGCCACTAACAGGGCTTTATAGCCAATAGCTGTATTGGGCTGACTGAGTGCCAAAAACAGGTCTACAATATTTCTAACAATGCAACCATAAAGCATATATTAAGAAGAGTAAATGTATGTATGAATTCACAGTTGCCAAGGCAATATAGAACCCCTCCTAAGAGGGCCTAACAAGTGTCTTCTTTACCCGGGGTTGGTCAGAGGGCATAAACAACACAAAACCCTTGCATACTTTGGTAATCTGTGCAATTCTATGTCATTAAAATACTTGTCTACCACCTGTAGAATAGTGTAATAAGAATTCACTCTTAAAAGCCTCTTGATTTTAAGATATACTTTTTGCAACAAATAAGTCAATCCTACTGCCTTTATCATTGGCTTGCCACCATAATGATCTCAGACTGACTTTATTGAGTAAAAGCTTCACCTAAAGCAACCATGGGACATATAGTCATAATGTGCAAATATGTGAAAATATACAGCTGTTCGCAATATGAAATCCTTCGCAAAAGGACCTCACAATGATTATCACAGTGCAGATCGTCAACCTCAAGGGTTGTCAGCCGGGGTAACCACACTAAGACCCTTGCCTACTGCGTAATCTGTGAGATTCCAAGTACCAAAACACCTGTCTACATGCTATCACCCAGATTCCACCACTGTCTTACACTCAGACAATCTCCTTCCTGGCGGAGGTTTGATTCACCCGGAACACTGGATTGGAGATAACATACACTGTTGGGGGTGCCAATGTGGTTGAGTGTCTCCCAGGCAATTCCTTCGAGGCTCTGGTCCTAAACACTGGTGAGGTCCACTCCCCTCTTGATTTAAATTGGATTATACTTGGAAGCTGAGTGGACCCTTTCCTGCTTCGCCCTCTCCCCCTTGATCAACAGCATGCAAGTGTAGCCAATGCACCTTCCTCAGTACTTTGTCTGAATGCTCTTTGTATGGTCACCACAGTAGATCTGTTGAGGATTGTAATGTCAAGTCGTATATGGATACTTTAGAAAACCGCAAACTATAACAAGCATTGGTGAAGTCCATATGTCTGGTGTTGGCTGTCAGACCTTTGTATCTGTCAATGATTATTTTGTTTTGTTAAAGTTTTTCCAAAGCATTAGTTTTGGGCTAATGTCTGGGCCCTAATCAATTTAAAAAATATAAATATATATTTCCTAAAGGGAAAAATAGTATTTTCTCTCAAAAAGCACATACTGCGATTGTAATCGCTGGCACTGAAGGGAACTACTTTGTTTGTGTATGCGCTCCTTGCAAAAGGGCGGAATGCTGTCACTCAGAGTGAATTTAACCAGTAGCTGAAGTGGGCTGACCCACTGCTGCATGCTGTAGTGAGTGGGAGAAAAATATTAATTAAACAGCAACAGACCAATGGATGAAGAGGGCTGGTTGAAAGCTCCTATAAGTAAGTATACTATAGATATCACTTTAGTAAAATCTATAGATCTTGGCTAATGCCAGCCCAAATAACGTGTAAAATCACAAAGTGCTATTGAACAGATTTCTAACAAATAATTTGGTTAAGAACTTCTACTTTCTGTTTCACTTCTTTGAAAGAATTGCTTGGCCTTCCCCACCAAGAGCCACAGACTGCAGCACATCCCATAATTAACTTTTACTAGTGAGTACATCATTGTGTATGTTGGAGGTAATGACACATTTTATTTGCCCCACTAGGTGAGCATGAAGATCACATCACACATTAGCTTTCCTGACCACACAGCCGCCTTCTTCAGATGTTAGCCAGCGAGTAATGAAACCCTCCAGCGAACAATTATCAGAAGCCCTTGTTATCCAGAAGGTAAACAAACTCTAGTCATCTCAGAATGAAGTGTAAACAGAGGCCAATGAGAAGCAATGTCAGAGGGGAGCGCGGATGTGATGAGAAACTCTTCTTATTGTTTTAATATTATGAGAAAATAAGCTGCAGGCGGGATGAGTGAGTGAAAAACACAGGGTCGAAGACGAGACCTTGATGCTGCTGATAGAGAGCCATGTGTTTCTGAAATTTGTAGGGGTGCATCATAATCACTGTTAGTCCGTACCCACATATTTAGTGGATCCATATTAACGTGTGTTTTAGAATTGTAATATTAAAAGCTGCTGATATTAGTGCAATTAGGAAAGTCATCATGGCATTTATGAAGCGCAATGTAGTAGTTAATTGAAAATATATTCTAGACAATGTAGAATGATTGGTTTTCATGTAATGTGATGCATTAGGTTTAAACGTGCACCATATTAAAGTCTGCACGTGTAGTTTTGCTTCCTCATATATGTAGAGTAATTAAATCAATGCTTATAGTGTTTAGAATTGTCTGCTTAAATTGTGTAAAGGCCTGCTCGCATATATGTTTAAGAGAAGGCCTATTTGTTTCTTATGTTAGCTAGATATTGTAGGCCGAACATGATTTCCCTTGGTAAGGCTTTGGGTTTCAGGGATGTTAGAAAATCTCAGAGAAGTGGAAAGTTACTCGTTCCCATGTTTCTGTTGCAGGTGCAAGGACACCTAGCTTGTTAGAGAAACTAACCCTTTGTTTCAGGAGTTAGGATGGCATGAGAAGCCAATATGGGAGAATACTGGAATGCAGGGATGATACTTTCGGCGGAGAAGGTGCCTGGGACCCAAGGACGAGTAAACTGTCGTTGGATGGGATACAAGTTTCACTGGAAAAGTACTGGAAGAAGACCTGGCTGAAGAGGTGTGCCGGAGGGTGTGTTCTACGTTTTGGGATTTTGAATTAGGGACAGTGCCCTGTGGGTTGAGCAGTTGAGGTTTAGATGGGGAGCTAGAACGAGCTCTGACAAGGTGAATGTACTAGTAAAGAAAGTCTTCACTTCTGACACCTTTTATCCTTTTGCCTGGGAAAATGCTAAGTAGAGATGTCACCTTAGAGATAGAGTAGGGATAGACAACTGATTTTCTCTTTAGGTTAATGACTTCTAACCTAGAGATTGGAGCCGTACTCACTTGTCTAATGATTCTGGAGTTGACTAGTCGGATGAGACTCCTACGTAGACTTTTTTGTATTAGTGCCCATTTATTTTCTTAACCTCGTGTTCAGGTGCTTGTATGAGCAATTATTTTTGGTTTTGTAATAAATCCCTAAAATTTGAGATTCGGAGTAAGTGGTCCTTTAGACTTCAAATTCTATTTCCTTTGATTATGTGTTAATATTGGATTTCCTCCCCTCGACACTATTTAGTAGATAAAAAGATCATGGCGACCTGAGAGGATTCTTGGTGATGGTAAGACAGATAAGAATCCGGCTTTATCAGTTGGTAGCAGAGTAGAATGGGTATCTCTGCTAGTGAGGGGAGATCTAGATCAAGATAAGAGATTGCAGAGCCCCATAGAATTCGAGTGATGGTGACCCATTGGATGGTGAGCGGCAGACGACGGCATCTGATGGAGACTGACGGAGAGTAGCGGTGCGGCAGAAAGCAGCAGTTCGTGGTGTAGTGAGTATGAATAGGGTGATGTGTTTTGTAGATTGCGGTATTGATTTGATTGTGTGATGTCTTGCGGAGTTGGAATGAGAGTTGAGTGATTGTGAGATCAGGCTGTGAGCGTGCGCATCCCGGGGATTCTTAGGCTTGACGAGTAGTCTGAGAATTTGTGGTGTAGAAGACACCCAAGGTAGACTTTGTTGACCATTGAGAGGGGAATCGTGAGACATCATCGATTACCCAGACCAAGATAGGGGGAGCGAACGTGTGAGTGTGTGAGCAACCGACGCTGGTCATGGGTTGTTGTATGTGGAATATTGAGCGGTTGAAACCTTTCATTTGAGGCGATTGTACAGTCGTTTCGGAGACAGACAGTTGCCAGGTTTGAGGTCAACAATTTCGAGAGACTGTCGGAGGCAGTCAGAGAAGTGATTGTCCGTTCGTTTCGTGGACAGATAATTACTTCAGAGTGTGAATGGGATGAATGCAAGAGTGAGAAGCGAATTATGAAGGAGGGGAAATGCTGCGAGCGGAGGAAGTGTGACGTCAGAAGATGTCGCGCTGCGATTGGTCGCTTGTTGTGAGTCGCGCTGCTATTGGTGGATTGACATCAGGAAGTGAACGAAAATATTGTGCGCGATCAAAAACTTGTTCATCATTAAATGTTTTAAGGTTTTTCGAGAATTGTGTAGAGGTGACAGACATGGGGGAGAAGAAGCCCCTCCAGAGGATACTCAGCACATTATATGGCAACGAATGTGGGATTGCATACTATAATTTGGCTTGAAAATTGGCATAAGATGACTCACGGTGAGGGAGAACTGACTGTCCCCCGATATGGTACTTTCAGGTTGGATGTGTTGTATCAGTTGAAATCTGTGATGTCTTCCTTGCGACCTCTGCCTAGACCAACCCAGTTTGAGGCATTACATGCATGGATCAGAGCAGCGTATGACAGGAAAAGACAGAAGTCAAGAAAGAGTGAAGAAGTCAATTAGGGCATTCCAAGATACGAGGTGGGATGCACTAGAGAAAAGGTGGAAAGTGGAAACGATTGAAGGGGATAGATTGTACCCACTATTAGAGAAAACAGAAAGTGCGAAGGCAAAGAGCGTAGAAGAGGATGATAGTGATACGGATGACAGCTTGGTAGAGAGGTTGTTGTCGGAAAGACCGCCTCCGTTCAATCCAGATTCCTATGAAGGAAAGTCGACCGCAGCAGAAGGGACAGGTGGACTACGTATTCAGCCTGATGTGAGAGTAGTAGGGAAAATCTCGACAGGAACGTAGGAAATGAGAATCAAGCTTTTAGCAAATACAGAAGCCGTAAGAGGTGTGAGGTTACTGGATGCTTTAAAAGTACCGGTTACTATTGGACCCATAGTTTCAGTATACGACCCAGACCAAGAGAAAGTTGGTAGTCCGGCACAGTCAACTGGTGGACCAAGAAATACCGCTGAAGGAAATGGCACAGTGAGTGAGATGGAACAGGTTCCGAGACCTATAGAATGGAGTACACCATTGCCAGCCACCGCAGACTCCTCTAGGGGACAGGTGGATGTGAGACCGATAAGACCAAGGTCTTTGGCCGACTCAAGATCAGATCTGAGGATGTGGGTACCCCCTGCGAGGAATCAGAATGGTAGAATAGCACGAAATGGTGAACTAGATGAGTCCGGTAACAGATCAGGATCTAAGAACACGTCAGAAGAGAGGAGGTTGAGAGATCAGAGCTGCAAGGGGAATGAACGCAATGGAGTAGGATGTTGAGAACCATTGAGAGGTGCCGTGAGGGCACGGATGTTAGATGTAGTGAGGTTGAAAGCAGAAGTAGATGAAATAATAAATGGAAATTTGCCTTTTGACAGGATAGAGATTTATGAACAAGATGAGTTGCTTTTTGTAGCCAAGGATGTGACTCGTAAGGCAAGAAATGCACATGAGAAACTGACTGATTTGGCTAAGAAATACGAGGTAGCTCTGTCTAAGACAAAGTCATTACACAGGTTGCAGTATAGCGACCAAGAATTGGAAGAAAAGAGGGTCATGTTTGTAGGGATGCATGCATGGATTATGCTTGACAAATGGGAGGAAATGTGGTCTAAGAAGAAGAGTTCCAAAAGGATTGTAGGAGAGACGCCGCCTCCAGGTGGAGGGACGCTAGGTGTAGGGAATTACCCTTTACGAGAGGTACAAAATGGAGGGTATGTACATGTGCCTTGGAGTAGAGGTGATTTGGCTGCTTTTACGAACGATTTTCCTCGGCTAAGGGAGAAGCCTGTAGAATGGTACAAGCAGATTGATCGCTTTGTCAAAATCTCGAAAATACTGTGGACTGATTTGAACACGTTGTTTGACATTGTGGTTCCAGGGGGACGTATGGTCTGCATGTAAGATTGCTGTTGAATGGCCAACTTAAGAGCCGGAAAGAGATTCTGTCACGAATGGTCCGTCACCCAAAATTATGAAAAAGTTTGAGCAAGTGATTACATGGTTAAAATCGAAAATCTCGCCTCTCTTTATATTGATTGGGTTAAGATAGATCGGACAGTTCAAGAACCAAAGGAGACGGTGCACGAGTATTATGAACGCCTTTTGCAGACCTTCAAACAGTACAGTGGATTAGATGCCTTAGACTCTAAAGACATGGGACAGTTTGTTTCACAGTTTGTGTTGGGATTGAGGCCGGAGGTTAGCCTCATGATACAGCATCATTTGATCTGTTGGCAGAACAAGCGGTAGATGAAATCTTGCGGTATGCCAGATACTGCCTTGATGAGGTAGATTCGAAACACAGGAAGTTGAAAGACAAACTGATGCTTGTCCAGATGCAAACAGCCCAAGCACAGCCTAATGTAGGGACTTTAGGAAGAAGACTGGGAAATAAGCAAGGGGGAGATCAGAATGTCCAAGATCAGGGAAGAGCAAAGTCTAGTGATCCCAAGACAAGAGTGAATGTGGAGACATTGAAGAAGACCACTGCTTGTCATCTTTGTCACCAGATTGGACATTGGAAGCGCGAGTGTCCTTTGAACCTGATTAACCAAGTGCAGCAGGAAGTAGAGATAGTTCAGGTACCTGAAGTGGTCCCTACAGTAATTAGACCAAGGTCGATGAAAGGGGGGACGTTCAGTCCGCAGGTACAAGTTCCTCAGCCACCGAGGGTTCAGCAGGGAACTCGGACTTACCAACAGATGCCTCTGTTCGAAGGCTATGATGAGTTCAGCCCAGACCCGTTGGCATGACGGTGCCTGAGAGGAGAGGAAGACTGCACACTTTGAGCAGTCTTGGAGGTAGACTAGAGGGGACCATTTGTGGAAGCAGATGTTGATGGTCACCCTACCACCTTTTTGGTTGACACTGGTGCTACCCGTTCTACTGTGAGATCCGCAGTAGTCCATAACCTACCCCTCTCAGGACAATCAATCCAAGTTGTTGGAGTAGCAAATAAGAAAATGACTGGTCTGTTAACAGAGCCGATTCCTGTGAGAATAGGAACTTTCTGAGATCGACACCAGTTTGTGGTGTGTGACTCGAGTCCAGTTTGTCTGTTAGGTAGAGATCTGCTGTGTAAGTTAAATTGTACCATCTATTGTACAACTAAGGGAGTTGAAGTACAGACGAAGGATGATGATGCGACCTTTAAAGTTGCTTATCAGCACTTGCGTATAGAAATGTACCCAGCGCTGACAGTGGAAGAGCTTCCACTTGATCTGAGAGATTCTGTGTCACACGAGGTGTGGGACTTCACCGGAGAAGAGATTGGTTTGATCAAAGGTGTAGAGCCAGTGAAAATTCAGGTCAAGCAGAACATAGAATTTTCCTAGGACGCCCCAGTACAAATTGTCACCCGAGACTATTGCAGGGATCAAACCTGTAATCGACTCCATGATCAAGCAGGGAATTCTGAAAGAGATTATGGGTAGCCCATGTAATTCACCTCATGGGACTACAGAAACCGAGTGGGAAGTTTAGGATCGTGCAAGTCCTGCGAAAGGTCAACACGATAGTTGTTCCATGTTGTCCAGTGGTACCAAATCCATCTGTGATACTGTTTCAGATTCCATGAGTGGTTTACGGTGTTTGATCTGTGTCAAGCATTCTTCTCGATTCCACTCCATGAGGAAAGCCAATTTCTTTTTGCTTTCCGGCTGGAAGATCGCATGTTAACGTGGTGTTATATCCCTCAAGGGTATACAGAGAGTCCATCGATCTTTAATCAGATCTTGAAGAAGAATCTTGAGAGTCTTGTGTTGCTGCAGAACTCAGTTCTCGTGCAATACATCGACGACTTGCTTATTGCGTCAGAAATGGAAGACACTTGCAAGATCGATACTATCGCTCTACTGAATCATTTGGCAGAGAATGCACACAAAGTGTCTCCAAATATATTGCAGTACTGTCTGAGTGAAGTGCAGTATTTGGGTCACAGAATTGAGAAGGGCAAGACGAAGGTGTCACTGGATCGCATTGAGGCAATTATGAACATGTCTGTGCCTACCACACAGAGAGAGATCAGAATGTTCCTGGGGATGGTTGACTACTGTCACCAATGGATTGCCAATTTCTCTTTTGAGGCAAAGCCTTTAAAGCGGCTGACACACAAGGATGTGAATGATCCGATACCATGGGACAATGACTATTTAATGTTGTTTTTAAAGCTGAGAGGCCATGTGTTCGGCTCCAGCTATGGGAATGCCTGATTACAACACGGCTTTCTCGTTCTGTTGTGAGAGAGAAGGTTGTGCGTTGTCAGTTTTGACTCAGAATCATGGAGGTGTCCGAAGACCAATTGCCTACTTTTCAGCTACTTTAGATCCAGTAGCTTCTGCGTTGCCCAGATGTCTCAAATCCGTTGCTGCAACAGGTGTGAGAGTATTTTCATGGGACACCCACTGACTATATTTGTACCACATTCTGTTGAATTGCTAATGACGAGGACCAAAACACAACACCTGACGAACAACAGATTGACACGCTATGAGCAAGTCACACTTGCTGCAGAAAATGTGACTTTGAGGAGGTGTTCTGTTTTGAATCCTGCGACATTGATGCCCATTCCAAATGCAAATGATGAACATTTTGAGGACCAAGATTGTCTTGATGTGACTGAGCTATGCACCAAACCGAGACCAGACATTGTCGATGAACCACTCCCTGATCCTGATGAAATTTTCTTTGTGGACAGTTCATGCTTAAGGGACAATGTTGGTCGACTAAGAGCAGCGTTTGCTGTATGTACCATCACTGGAGTGGTTGCAGCTGCTTGTTTAGAGGGAGTACACTCCGCACAGGTAGCTGAAATTATTGCTTTGACCTGTGCCTACTTGGCTGCTGATCAGATTCGGATAACGATCTACACTGACAGTCAGTACGGGTTTGGTGTGGTTCAAGACTTCGGGCAGTTATGGTCACAGAGAGGTTTCATGACATCTTCAGGTTTGCCCATCAGAAATGGGGAATATGTGAGACAGTTGTTAGAGGCATTACAGTGTCCAAAGGAAATTGCAGTTGTCAAATGTTCTGCTCACGGGAAAGGGACTGATTTTGTTTTTTTGGGTAATAACTACGCAGATGAAGTTGCCCGTTTTGTGCAGAACAAGGATGTATATTTACAGGAGGTTAAACTGGAGAGAGCCAAGAAAGAACGGAGCTCAGCATGATGTTAGCCATGGCAGATACTTGGGAGGAACTAAAGCGATTACAGGATAAGGTTACCAACCAAGATCTAGATGGATGGATAAGATCGAGATGTGAGAAGGGAGATGTGGATGTGTGGGTCTCGAGTGATGGTCGAGCTGTGTTGCCGGAAGGTTTGTTGAGTCTAATGGCAAGATTGATACATGGTGCAGTACACCTTGGCAGGGATGCAATGGTGCGAGTGTTTAGACAGACATGGTACAATCCGAAGTTTTGTGCGGTTGCTGAAGCTGTATGCCAGAGGTGTGTTACGTATCAACAGATGAATGCAGGAAAGAAGACTGTGGTTACTTTGAGCCACATTGGGAGGTCAGGAGGACCTTTCAATAGGATGCAGTTAGATTTTATTGAGATGCCAAAATGTAATGGGTCGAGGTACATTCTAGTTGTAGTATGTGTTTTCTCAAGATGGGTGGAGGCTTACCCAACACGTAGATGTGACACACTCACTGTAGCTAAGTTGTTATTGAGGGAGCTCATCCCGAGGTTCGGTTTTCCGACCTCTTTTGAATCAGATAGAGGGACACATTTCCACAGTGAGATCATGATGTTACTTTGTGCCACATTGAATGTGGATCAGGGGTTACATTGCAGCTATAGACCTGAGGCTTCTGGGATTGTGGAGCAGATTAATGGAACATTGAAAGCACGGATGGCAAAAGTGTGTACGTCGATGTCCCTGAAATGGCCTGATGCATTGCCTTTGGTCCTTATGAGCCTTCGCAGTGTCCCAGACAGGAGAACTGGGTTATCCCCACATGAGATTCTGATGGGGAGGGCAATGCGACTGCCAGCAATACCTGCTACTGCTCTAATTAGCATCACTGATGACTTGATTCTTGATTACTGCAAGGGAGTGGCTGATGTGGTCTATTCTGTGTCTCAGCAGGTGCAAGCAGCAACTGTTCCAGCCTCGAGTGACCTATGCCACGACCTGTGTCCGGGAGACTGGGTGCTTGTTCGTAAGCACGTGAGGAAGAGTTGCCTGGATGTTCTGTGGCGCGGCCCGTACCAGGTGATACTGGTCACGAATACGGCAGTGAAGTGTGGAGGGTTGCCGAACTGGGTGCATGCCTCCCATACCCGCAGAGTCCCAGCACCCTTGGAAGAAACAGCCCCTCTTGTGAATGAAAATCTAGCTAAGGTGGCAGGGCCATCTGAGAGGGCAAGCCAAGCTGTGAGGGTTCCTGACGCAGCTGGTTGTGGACCGGATCGAGCTGAAGGGGGTTGAGTCAATCGAAGTCCCGAATTTGACTCAGACAGAAAAAGTGTTGCTGTGGGTGGAGTAGAGTCAAATTCAGTCGAAGAAGGAAGTAGTGCACAGGGTACCCAGAGGGAGAGCAGAAGTGCCATGAGAGCAGAAGAGGTTTGGGCCGTAAGTCAGAGGCGGCTGAACCTGAGGTTGGCCCCCGAAAGAAATCTTGCCCCAGTTTCTGAAACATCTGAATCTGAACAGAGTGACGAAGAACAAGCTCGAGGAGGTCTGAGAAGATCCAGGAGAGCAAGAGTGCTGTGTCAGAGATACACCACCCCGGAGTGGACGTACGTTGTGACTGATGCCAGGAGTGGTGAGTTCAGGGAGGCTGAGGTTCGTGACTGTGGTCAGCAAGATTCCGAATGTGAAAATTGATGTGGGATTGGTGGTCTCAGGTCTCGAAATCGAAGGAGTACTGACCCTAACGGTTCCGAATCCCCCACTTCTGAGTAAAGTCCGTGAACTGATACTGCAAAGACTGGTCTTTCCAACGTTTGGGTTTGAGGCACCGACCCATGTGGTGATCATTCTTCGCCTTGAACTTTTGTAACATGTTTTAGAGATTCTGGGAGCTGATCTTATTTTGGACTGAAAGTGAACTTTGTTGTAAATAAAAGTTTATAAAGAAGATAACCTAGACCCGAGTGGAAGAAGAATAAATGTAGGGACTTTGCGGAGAGAAGACGAAAGAGGGCTAGGGAAGACTTTTTGTGGACTGTGTAAATAAGGAACTGAAATTGACAGGGATTTCCAGTTCTTGTAGTATTGTTCAGACTGGTTAGCAAGCGAGGTTTGGAGGAGAAAGAGACTCTTAATTGGTTGCTGCTGAAACCAAAAACTTTTAAGAACTTTGCAAGATAATGGAGGCTGGAGATACCCATCATAGATCCAAATTAGTAGTAGGAACACTTGTAGGTGGAGTGATAGTCTCTATGATCATAGTAGTTATAGTATCATATATTGTTCCATGTGAGCAGGGAGTGGAGGTACAGGGAACACCTACACCTACCACTTCTAGCCAAAAGGAGGTCACCATAGGAGCTGAAAGAGCTTTACTAATCAAAGAGAGTCAGAGATTTCTCATAGATTTGTCTAAAGGTGATTTTAAGCTCAATGCGTATGCAAGGCTGCTATATGAGTATGTGGATGCGATGAATGCGAAGGACTGCTGTGTATGTATGCAGTTACCTGCCTCAGTGGAAGAGGGTATTAGATATCGCCATCTTCCACTGACGTATGGAATGTCATGTAGTTTGTTGCTTAGTATCTTTTATGAAAGAGGTCTTAAGTATTTCTTTTCCAATTACGATGCAGTGCTTCCTGAAGTTCCAGCTGACATTTGAATAAGTACGACTATTATAAGTCAGAGGACAGACTTCGGAAGTATTTCATGCCGTCTTTGGAGCTGGATAAGGCTTATGCTCATTGGCATAACTTGACCTGTTCGTTGTCGGATGTAGATCAAGTAGAAGATAGATATAGAAAACTAACACAGACAAGAGATACCGGAGATAGTCCAGTAGATTGGACTGAAGAGGAAAGATCTCACAGAGCTAGAGGGAGTTATGGTCCTATAGCATTGGACAAGGAGCAGAGAGGAAAGTTGTGTGTGAGCCGTTGTGTGTGAGCCGTTATCGGACCTACTCTGAAAAAGTCCCTGTGGGTCAAAGTAGATGTGATCATATTTTCACCATGGAAGACTCTGCTAAGAATTTTCTGCAAGGCTCTGTGCAAGTGATTCCAACCGTTTATTCTGTGTGTGGAAAGAATGCCTATGTCAGGTTACCTGCGAATTGGTATGGTACGTGCTATTAAGGAATTATTTTTCCGAAGATTTACCATGCAGAGGATTTGGAGCTTTTGGAGGATGGACAGCATTCGAGAGTGAAGAGAGCTGAGAGTGCAGGAGCAATGATTGGAGATATTTTAGGAGCAATGATACCGAGTCTGGGTGTGGTTTTAAATGATGTGAAGATCAGACAATTGGTGGCTGTGGTTGATGAGTTGTCAATGAATACAGCGAAGTCACTGCTACTTGTGGATGGAGAGATGTTATCGATAAGAACGATGGTTTTACAGAACCGCCTTGCTTTAGATGTATTATTAGCAAAAGAGGGCGGGTCTGTAAATTATTGAAGGTCCAGGAATGTTGCACGTATATTCCAGACAACAGCAAGGATCTGGAGAAATATATAAGCAACATTACCACGATCCATCATGAGATAGAGGAAGAGGGGGTGTGGGAAAAGGTTGGTAAAGGATTTAGCTGAGTGGGAAGTTGGTTTGCCAGCTTAGGGAAGAGGTTCCTTGGCTTTGTGTGAAGACCACTCATCATTATTGTGGTTTATATGGTTTGCTTGTGGGGGTTCATCAGAGCCTATAAGTGGTATAAAGGAAACAGGGTTGAGAGAGCTCTTAGAGCGAGTGAAATGCGAATGGCCAGACTGCAGGACAGTCAATATCAGAACCTTAAGAATATGGAGAGACTCAGACGGGGAGAATGGCAACAAGTACTGTTTAGGTCGGTTCTTTCTCCAAGGGGATTGTGAAATGGTGTGATGACACTAGGCATCAAAGGGGGGAACTGATAGAGCGCCATGTTTTTCTGAAATTTGTAGAGGTGCATCATAATCACTGTTAGTCCGTACCCACATATTTAGTGGATCCATATTAACGTGTGTGTTTTAGAATTGTATTATTAAAAGCTGCTGATATTAGTGCAATTAGGAAAGTAATCATGTCATTTATGAAGTGCAATGTAGTAGTTAATTGAAAATATATTCTAGACAATATAGAATGATTGGTTTAAATGTAATGTGATGCATTAGGTTGAAACGTGCACCATATTAAAGTCTTCACGTGTAGTTTTGCTTCCTCATATATGTAGAGTAATGAAATCAATGCTTATAGTGGAATTCGAATTGTGTGTTTACATTGTGTATAAAGGCCTGGTTGCATATACGTTTAAGAGAAGAACTATTCATTTCTTATGTTAGCTAGATATTGTAGGCCGAAAATGATTTCACTTGGTAAGGATTTGGGTTTCAGGGATGTTAGAAAATCTCAAAGAAGTGGAAAGTTTCTCGTTCCCATGTTTCTGTTGCAGGTGCAAGGACACCTAGCTCGTTAGAGAAACTAACCCTATGTTTCAGGAGTTAGGATGGCATGAGAAGCCAATATGGGAGTATACTGGAATGCAGGGATGATACTTTCAGCGGAGAAGGTGCCTGGGACCCAAGGACGAGTAAACCGTTGTTGGATGGGATACAAGTTTCATTGGAAAAGTACAGGAAGAAGACCTGGCTGAAGAGGTGTGCCGGTGGGCGTGTTCTACGTTTTGGGATTTTGAATTAGGAACAGTGCCCTGTGGGTTGAGCAGTTGAGGTTTAGATGGAGAGCTAGAAGGAACATCTTAGAACGAGCTCTGACAAGGTGAATGTACCTCTAAGGAAGTCTTCACTTCTGACACTTTTTATCCTTTAGCCTGGGAACATGCTAAGTAGGGATGTCACCTTTGAGATAGAGTGGGGATAGACTAACTGATTTTCTCTTTAGGTTAATGACTTCTAACATAGAGATTGGAGCCGTACTCACTTGTCTAATGATTCTGGAGTTGACTATTCTTCTTATTCTCAGTCGGATGAGACTCCTACGTAGACTTTTTTGTATTAGTGCCCATTTATTTTCTTAATCTCGTGTTGAGGTGCTTGTATGTGCAATTATTTTTGGCTTTGTAATAAATGCCTAAAATTTGAGAGTCAGTGGTCCTTTAGAGTTCAAATTCTATTTCCTTTGATTATGTGTTGATATTGGATTTCCTCCCCTCGACACTATTTACCAGATAAAAAGATCCTGGTGACCTGAGAGAATTCTTGGTGATGGTAAGACAGATAAGAATCCGACTTTATCACTGCTAATGGACCACAAGCAATTGGGTTAAATATTAGAAAATATAAGTGATAATGAACAGATCAGAATTTAAGAATAGATTGGAAAGAATGGGGAAACAAAGGTCGAACTGGGGAGAGCCCGGCTGCCAAAGACATGTTTTTAGTTAATATGTTACACTGTACAACCTCTATACCTGTCTTTGCATAGTTAACTGCCTTACCTCGTGAATCATCACTCAGGTCATCAGATATTCAGCAGGAAGGAATTAGACCGCTATGGAGACTCCCGCCTCTCCGTAGCCCAGGTGATCGTGGCCCCGCCCACCGGAGCAGAGACTGCAGTGGAGTGGAGAATCTGATGGCGCTCGGCCGGGAAACACAGAGCCGAGCATGGGGAAAAACACAAGCAACGAGCAATGAGCCATGCTGTGGGACTGCCGCAAAATCTTTCCTGTGCTGCAAACTTTAAATTTTTGAACCAGCGCTCGAGGGGGATAAAAACAAAAAGCAATTGAATTGCTTAGTGAGGAATGAGCCTCCAGGCAGTGGCAGCTTCAAGACAGCATTAAACGCAGCGGAAAAGCGGTCCGCGAGGGCCTGTAACATCGGAGTTGAGCTGTGAAAAGGTTGTGAAAAGGCTGCGAAAAGGCTGTCGTGCTGGATGAGGGTAAGAACGCGGGGTGAAGAAAACAAATAGGGAAAGGAACTGTAAAGTCCAGCTGTTACTTGGCTGTTTTTGCTCACTCAAGGTCTGTGGAGGCTGTGGAGGCAAAGCCTGGCAGAGTTTGGCAGAGTTTGAAAAAAGTTAAAAACAGCATGAGTGCCAGTGTCATTGCTAATGGAGCAGATGCAGGGGGATAAACTCTCAATGAGCTAAGCAGACACTTGGAACAGTAACAGCGGCAGTAAGGAGAGGTGAAAAAGGCAGGGTGGTGAAGAAGTCAGGCACTGTATCGCTTTAAAAAAAAAAACAATTCTGAAAATCAAGGGGCGAGTAAGAAAGCTAAACCAGCGAAACAGCGAAAGTGTGTAAAACTGAAGAACAGTAGAAGGCTGCAGGGTGAAGTGTGAAGGAGCGAAGATGGGAAGACATTTAAAGCAAGCCAATGCAGTAGCCACGGTTGATGCTACGACTGGGATGAAAGTGAAAAAACTACTAGCTCAAGCTAAGGGGGGGGTCCATCCGTGGTAAAGGACTCTAGTGCTAAAAGTCGCCTGGAGTTAAACCAGAAGAGCTGGCTGAAACACAGATGGAGTAGCTGGATCTTCCGCCGGGGGCTGAAGATCCTACCCCTGCAACGGTCGATTCTCATGGGGTAAAGAAGGGTTTGATTGTGGAGTCCACCCCATGACACAACAAGGTAGCAAATAATAGAGACTTCCCTTTGATTGCCCAAAAAAATATTCAGCTGGTAGCGTCTCAAAGTCTATCAGAGGTTGGCCCAGCACCACCCGTTACCCCAGAAGAAGACACAACAATTAAATCCCTTGAAAGGCTGCATATCTCTCCACCGTACGAAGCCCCAATTGCGCCCCCTACCAGCCCTGTTGAGGTGGGGATCCTATTGCCTTGTCTGGATAGTGCATGCACAGTGACCGAACAGGATTCGCTCTCTGGGCAATCTGCTATTACAGATAATAGCCCCAAACAACAATTGCCAGAGACTGGGCAGCGACCTTAGGAAATAATTGGTGCCTCAGCGGAGATGGGCCTGGAATTCTCAAGTCAGATTGCCGATACTCTGCAAACCAATACTTCCAGGGCTGATTCACAACAGATGGAAATGAAAGCACTGCTTAATCTTATACTGGAAGAGATTAGGGAAATGAAAAAATGCCAGGCACTCAAAATAGCTGCTCTTCATCACAGGCTGGAAAAAATTGAAGAATCTATCTTTGGTATTCCCGCTAGGCTTGAAGAAGCAGAGTCTAGAATAGCCCACCTCGAGGATCAAATGAGCTCCACAATTGAGAAAATTGGTCAAGTAACAGCAGACAAGATCGCTCTGGAGACCAAACTGGAAGAGTTAGAAAATCACTCACCACGTTCAAATCTCTGAATAGTGGGAGTACCCGAGGGGAAGGAGGGCACTAATACCCTTCATTGGGTCGAGACATTTATCAAACAAAAAGTGCTTCCAGACTTCTCAGGGGACCTATCACTAACCAGGGCCCATCGAGTCCCCGCCCATCCTTTTCCGAATTCTAAGTACCCCCGCACCATTTTAATCAACTTCGCTGATTACAGAATTAAAGAAAGTATCTTAACGAAAGCGATCCAACAGAGACAGTTCGCTATTGATGAAGAAACTAAATGTCGAATTTTTTCAGATATGTCAGCGGGGGCGGCGTGTAGACGAAAATAATTTTTAAAATTGCTGTTTTTATTTAAAGCTCAGGGGTGAAAGGAAAGTTTCATATGCTTTCATGGGTAGAAGACGTTTGTATGGAATATTGGAGTTTTATCTACTGGGTCTCTTCTCTGTGTGGGGTTGGGTAGTTCACCAAGTGTGCAGGACCAGGGCACCCCAGCTATAAATAGGGAGGCAGAGATGTGGGTAGCGGGGCCCGTGGGGACCTCCGCATCTCTTGGGGGGGCTTCTGCGATCCGGGGAGGAGGTGGGTGGGGGGGTTATAGCAGTAAAATGAGCAGTAGCAGTAACAGGGGCATGTTGAGAAGGTTCGTTCAAGGAGAAAGGAGTGGTAATAGTAAAACGGGCAAACAAGTTCTTTATCCGAGTTATTAAAAAGTTTATATTAGAAAATAGAAATGGCTAATATATATAGGACTCTGTCTATTAATGTTAATGGAATGATTAATAGGAAAAAATATGGTGGACTTATTAGATGGCTTACCTCATTGAGTCCCCACGTTTAGTGTTTTCAAGAAACTCATTAAAGACTAATTCACCTAATTTACACATACCCCGGGTCTTTTCACATGCGTCTTCATGCTTGGCCATGAGAGGGGTCACCATTTATTTTAAAAAAAACTTCCATGGGAATTTGAACAAATTCAACGCGATCCACAGGGAAGATGGATTTGGGTAGCAGCCAAGCTGAAAGGGAGGGCTCTAAACTTTATAAACTATTACGGTCCAGTCATGAACGATGCCTCGAGTTAGGTTAAGATTAATGAACTTTTAAGGGGGGCGCCAGGGCAAATCATTATCGGCTGGGATTTTAATTACATACAGAATTTAAAGAAAGTCACCTCAAATAAAAATAAAATAGAATTGAAACCAAATACGAAAAAAATTGTTGAGGCTATTATACAAGAATATCAATTAATAGATCCTTGGCAGAGTAATAATCTGGACAAAAAATGTTTTACTTGTCACTCTCATCGTTATCAGACTGCTTCACGAATAGATTTTTAAAAAATATCTAGATCCCTTCTTGTCTCAAGGGTAGACATAGGGATAAACCCTTTCTCGGACCATGCGTATGCAGGGCTTGACCTTGAACTCGGTGCAGGGAGAGAAGAACGACCCAGGTGGCAGCTGGACTGCCTTCTCCTCCAGGATCAGGAATGGGTGGAGAATTCTAAAGTATGGATCTCTGAATTTTTTAGGATCAATACAGAAACGGCCCAACCCTTTGCGATATGGGAGGGCTTTAAAGCCACAGCTCGTGGGCAAATAATCTCCATCTCGGCCACCCATTCTAGTGCACGGCGGACAAAAATAGCTGAATTGCAGGGGGCAGTGGAGAAGGCTCATGCCCAGAGGACTAGGTCATGTCCACAGCAGCTGGAAAAGGCGAGAAAGGCCTTGAGAGATTTTTTCATCTTAGAAGAGATCAATAGCTCTCGAACCTTCCAACAAAAGATCTATGAGGATAGTCAGCTGGTTGGCAAACTGCTGGCCAGCTCCACAAAAGGTAAACAGGAGGCATCCCTGATATTGAAGGTTAATGATCCTAAGACTGGACTGGAAGTAACTAATAGGGAAGAGATCCCGCTGATTTTTTTAGAGCATTTTCAGCAAATTTATAACACTGGGTATTAGATGGGAGAGGAGATGGTACACGAGTATTTTGAGAATGTGGATATTCCAAGATGACCTGGTCCTCGGATTGATCAATTAAAATCTGAGATAAAATCCGCCGAGATTGTGGCAGCTATTAAGGCAATGGCTGGGGCCAAGGCATGTGGGGAAGATGGGTTCCCAATAGAATTTAATAAGACTTTTTTCAAAAGAATGAATCCCACAGATGCAAAGACTTTTTAATTATATTATGAAGGGGGTGCAGGTTCCTTTGGCCTTTAAAGAGGCAATTGTTATATGCTTTCTAAAAAAGGATAAGAACCCGAAAGACTTAAACTCATACCGACCTATTAGCCTCCTCAACTCAGACTACAAGATTTTTATGAAGGTATGGGCGGAGCGCCTCTTAAAGGTGGCACAGGATGTAATTCACAAAGATCAGGCAGGTTTTGTAGCAGGAAGATCTATGGCAGCCAATACCGAATTTTTAATACAGGCTCTGGATTTTTGTAATATCAATTCTATCCTGGCCTGTATAACGATGGTCGAGGCCGAGAAAGCATTTGATTTGGTAAATTGGAATACCCGTTTCTTTGCACTCCGACAATTTGTTTTTCCCCCCCTAGTTATTGCAATGCTACATAATATCTACCAGGGGGCCCAAGCCCAGGTAGTGATTAATATGAAACGGGCAGGCGTAGTACAGGGGGACTAGACAAGGTTGTCCGCTCTCCCTCCTACTTTTTATTTTTTTTATAGAACCATTGGCTATTAAAATACGTAATAATGCTGCAATCCAGGCCCCAATTCAGGACATGGACAAACTAAAACTCTTTGCAGATGACATCATTCTATACTTGAAGCCTACTAAATGTAATTTGGAAGCGGTATTGGGTGAATTTAGTAAATTTGAGTTAATTGGGGGCTATAAAATAAACCCCAGTAAAACGGAAGTTCTGCTTTTAAATGCAGATATGAATTTTCTTCCACGTTGTCTTAGGGCGCAAGCTGTGAAGTCAGACCCAATAAGATATCTGGGGATATTTGTGTCTAATGAGCATCAACAGCTATATAATTTGAATTATGTAAGAATGCTGGAAAAAATAAGGAGACTTTTAGATCAGTGGCTGCTGCTTCCTTTGACTTTAGTGGGTAGGGTTTCCCTTATTAATATGTCCGTATTGCCGTTACTTACTTTTTTATTTATTAACGTTCCTATCAAAATCAAGACATGTTTCTTTAAAGAAATGGAAACTTTAATTAGACAGTTTGTATGGGGAAAGAAAACCCCAAGGGTGAAACTTACATCACTTCAATTAACGATACAGCAAAGAGTTCTGGCTTTACCCCATCTAAAAACAAACTATGATGCTGCTTTTTGGACATATTGGCGGGTCTAATGGGCTCAAAGGGTATTAGAGATACATTTTTTATTGAAAAAATGGTACAGGAAACAGGTTCTCAGATTCCAATATTCCTAAAAACCTCCAAATTGCCAAAAATACCTCGGTATAAGATACTAAAAGACTATTCTTTCTGACTCCAGGCTTTTTTTAAAATGACGGGCTCTACTGGATTTCTGTTTTTAAAGTTACAAGAATGTAAGAGCCTCGGCTTCCAAATTCAAACAGGCCACCTGAAGCATTGGGAAGGTTGCGGGCTTGGGGCGCTAAGTGACTTTTCAATACAGAATAGGATGATCTCTTGGCAGGAGGTGGCATTGAGGGATGGGAGTCAGAGGAAGCCCAACTTTTTTGAATACTTACAAATTGTCTATTTTGTTAAAAGTATGAAAGGAAATTTTGACACCCTGAATAGACTGGTGATAGTGCTCTTTGGGGCCAAATCAAGTGGGGTAGGGAATTGGTATCGGTTATTGAGGAATCAGGGCCAACTTCCATTGATTGAGAACCATCTGGAAAAGTTGGCCCGTGAAACACAATGTACCTTTTCTATCCCCAAATGGGAAGCTATATGCCTTTGTGGAAGTAAGTCTTTAAAAAGGATGGCTTTTTAAGTTTTTTATCCCGATGGCTGGCCTACTTTACCCCGAGTGTACTGAAGAAAAGGTATTCAGATGCCGAAGACAGATGTTTTCGATGTCAGGCAGGCGGAGAAGGGGGTTGGCTTCACATTTTTTTTTTGTGTCCGAGATTGGGGCCTTTTTGGGAGGCAATTTTCCTCACTTTAAATCAGGCATTTGAGAAGAGGCAATCTCCGGATGCTGAAGCCGCCCTGTTTGGTGCGTGCAAAAATAGAACACTCTTAACGGAAGCCGAGGCAAACTTTCTTTCTATTACTTGTTCTGTGGCCCGCTCTTTAATTTTACAAAACTGGAAGTCTAGGGAAGCTCCCACTTATGAAAAATGGTTGAACAAAATGAAGAGGACGCAGGCTTTTGAAGAAGCGTATGCAAAGCGGGTGGGAGCTACCCGAAAATTTGAAAAGAACTGGAAGTTTTTAAGTAAGGTGGAAAACCCAATAGTTGGACAATGTTAGTAGGGATTTGGAATTGTTTGATGGTCTATTGGGACTAAAATATTGGGAGGACTTAGTAATGTATGCTGCATAAGCACTTTTGCACTTTAAAATTGTGATTGTTTTACATATTTTGCACTAGCACTTGCACTTTCTCTCTCGCACTTTAGCACTTTGATATTATAGAAGTGTTTTTGATGGGCGTGTTTGTTAAAAGTAAATAGAGAGGTTTTTTTTGTTTCTTTTTATATCTGGAAATGATGAAGTTAATGATTTTAGCATGAGCGAAGTCTAATATGTTTGCGTCTATATCATGTATTGCCCTTGATGCTCTGCTCAATAAAAAATAAATAAAAAGGTTATCAGATATTTATTTTTCTTTTAAAAAATGTAATTTTATTGGTCTTTTGTCCCACAGCATCATTGTTCTCAGACACTTCAGAGCGTCATGCAGTACAACTACGTAAAGTGGCGATGGATATAAATCATTAGAGGTTTAGTGCGTCTTATGAGATAATATGGTTAATATATCAAACACACAAGAGGTGATGGCAAAAATGCTAGTACCCACTGGCAAGCGCTTGGTGTAGCATTCCTATCCATTGTTTTTCTCCCACTGTCCCACTCTAGACAGTAGATAGTATGGTGGTAGGTGGGGTAGGTGGAAAATTCACCTAGCAGGTAGATATTGTTTGTAACGGTAGTCCACAGGCAGAGAGAGGCCATTTGGGCTCACTTGTTGCTGTGTCTGATGGTCTTGGCTCGTATTTTTGATCTGTTTTCAGCAGTTTCCTGAAAAGTAAATTGTTGGGCTGTGCACATTCAGATGTATGGCAAAAGTTAACAAGATGCACCCTTCTTATTGCACCCTATCACGACCAACAACCCGTCTATCTGGCTAACAAGCTTGCCATTTCCATTGTTTCTCAGCATATTCACAGCAAGAGCACCGGCAGACTGGAGACAAAGAAATACAAAAAAGTAAATCGAGACAACAAGCAATCTCCATATGTGCATCTAGAATCTGGAACAAATATCCATATACCCAGCTGGACCGCCCAAAACCTGCTCCAGTCTAGGAAGGAGCTGAAGATAACCTTTCAAAGAACACAATGGGTATCAATTAAAGTTTGGTACCCAGACCGTCATCCGTCAGGGTGGCAGAGCACATTGGGAAATATTTACATGAGAATGGTGCAGTGTGGTGCCGCAAGCAATTTTACTGCGCTGAGCTGCTTCATTTTTAAAACTCAGGAAAGCACTGTAATAACAAGAATATGGCGCATCCCCGTGCCTAGTGCCAGCGCAATACCCTTGCACCGTGGTGCAAGAGTGTCTGCATTGTAGGGATGACTGTGTTTGTGCAGGAAGCGACACCTTCCTGCACAAAAACAGTCATTAATGGCGTTTTGCTCCTTCTATGTGTGCTGCAGAATGCCCCACACATAGAAAGAGCAACAAGCATTGGCATAGCCAATAGGTCTCGCTTTCGGGACCTTATAAGTATTTAGTTATGCAGCACAATATCCTTGGTGCAACAACATCAACTGTTGCATGGCTAAACACTTATAAGGTCCAAAAGGCGAGACCTATTGGCTTTGGCAATGCTTGTTTCTTCTTCTATTCCCTAGGGGTTTTGCTTGAGGCTCATGACCTGTGGCTGATGCTGGCATTTCTTAGCTATTTAAAAAGCCTGTATGTAAAACTCCATGATCCAATTGAAACCCCTTCTCAGTTAGGCAACTGGAATTCGAAACTCAATATCTTGCTACTTGTGAATGTTCTCTGGACAGATATGCAAGTTTAACGTCTTCAGCAATACTTTTTCAACACATTATTAGATAGGCAATATGCGATTAGGTTTGACACTCCTAAATAAAAAAAAATGAGCACTCCACCGAGTCTTCCTCTAGTTTGGTGAAGTGTAGTGATGCTTACTGATGGTTGGATGAGGCGCATCGCTTTGCTGACCGGAAACATTTAGCCTCGGATTTTTCCCCCACCCAGCTTTAATATTCTTGTGTGCTGTCTAGTCCCTGCAAAGGTCAGTGAACTGATGGGCTTTACAGAGACCAACACATCAATCGTCTATGTTAACCATTGTCAGCATTGGGGAGAGCTTTCTGCTAAACTAAATATTTTATTCGTGAAAGAACAACTTTAGATCACTGCCACCCACATGGCCTACTCCCCACCTCCCCAGTCTTTTACGGGAACACAATTGTTAGACTAAATCCTTGTGAATCTGTGCTGCAATTTTAGCTGGGATCACTGTACGTAATACACCCCACACTCTCCCATCGTTATTGTTGTAAATGCCCGCTCGAGCCCAAGGGAATAAAAAATGAGCACTCCACCGAGTCTTCCTCTGGTTTGGTGAAGTGCAGTGACGCTTACTGATGTTTGGATGAGGCGCATCGCTTTGCTGACCAGAAACATTTAGCCTCGGATTTTTCCCCACCCAGCTTTAATGTTCTTGTGTGCTGTCTGACTCACAAATGTGTGTGTCCAAGTCAAAAACAAAAGTGAAGTTCTGTTAGCCCAATTTTTTAAAGAGCGACTGTATGTGTCGCTTATGGTGTGGTAGGCTCACACAGAAACTGAAACCACTTGCACACTTCTGCAATTGGAGTGAGTTAGAGGGTGATTCGAGTGCTTCTTTGTGTAAATCCTTAAGCCATCGTTGGTTTCGACACAATTAATTCAAACACAGATGTGAATCGTTGAACCGCCTGTCTTCGGAAGTGGCCATACCATAGGAAGGCTGACCAGTGAGCACAAGTGCCAAGCTCACCCGCCCTCCAACAATAGCTACCAGGCACGCGCACAACATCTCGTCATTCACTTGTTCCATCACCCACGAGGATGAAGGGGTTGCATTCGTTAACTGTAGCAGTCCCCTCCAGTGAAAGTGGTGATGTGAGCGCAGGGCAGACGAAGGGCGCTAAAGTGCGCATCTCAAGCAGAGTATTTAATCCATACAAGCATTGGCCAAAAGCGAGACCTATTGGCTATGCCAAGCGGCCGTGCGGCCGCGAAAGTGAAAGTGATCACGGTAAAGTGTGGCGCGCGCGCCCGCGCACATGCACTGTAGCTCTAGGCTGGCTTGGTAGCACTTTTTGGAGCCTTCTCAATAAGTCTCCCCAGACCAGCGCATGCGCTTGGTCAGGCGAGACCTAAAAAACGAGGAGAGATAAAAGTATTTCTACTCTTTGCTCCACATTAACGCGCTTTTTGAAAGGGGTAAGGGGCATATCAACTACATCCGGCGATAATTATCGCAAAGCGCACTTAGCGCTAGGATAATTATCGCCGGCTAGCGTGGATTTTTATCGCTGAGATAGCGTGCTATTAGCAACGCCTATCTCAATAGCGATAAAAATCCTCACGCTAACTGGCTAACGTGAGATTATCGCTGGAAACCCAGCGATAATCTCACGTTAGCTTGTTGATAGGGACTCACAAACTTAGCCATGATATCCTCCTTCCATAGGATATAATGGCTAAGTCAGTCCTGAAGCAGGTGTTAGGAAAGTAGCGATAACAGGTGTTATCGCTACTTTTCCTGACGCTATGCTTCATAGCGTGGGGCTTGGTGATAGGAGAAATCTTGCTTAGCGACATTTCTCCTATCATGTCAGGTCAGGAACGCCCACTTTGCATCTCATTAGAGATGCAAAGCTGGGCGTTAGAAATCCCCACGCTAAAGCAAGGTTTCACGCATTGCTAATATAGTGATAAAATTATCGGCAATTTTCAGCCGAAAACGGCCGCCAAAGCGGCGATAATTTTTTATCGCCTCGTTGTAAATATGCCCCTTAGTTTTTGGCACTGTCTCAGATTTTCAGATCCTTGTAAATCTGGAGCAGTGTAAAAAAACAATGGGTGTTGGTGGGAACACCCACAGCAACACCCATTTGCAGAAAACTGCGTTGCAGAAGGCCATATTTACAAGGCCGTGTTATGCCTCGCAAAGTGGCTTAGTGTGGCCTTTAAATATGGGTTTTCATAGAGCGCTACCAGAGCATCAAAAAAAGTGACACTCCCATGGCATTAGGGGCTTGAAAACATGCCCCATTGTGACTCCACTCTGAGAACAGACTACCTCCTGCCCTCTTTTAGAGAACACTGCTGGCCCAGCGGTGATCACTGTGCCTTCAGGGGAACTAGGGTTACGGCAATTGCTCTGCAATCTTGGTGCATGGTTGCCATCTTTCAGGCGTCCAAACACAGAACGTTTTTGGTTTTGAAACAAAACCTCCCAAAGCAGTTTGTTTTTGAAAAACAAAAAAAGTAAACACTCACACCTCCTGGCAGTTTGCTCTGGTGCATGTTTTTTCTTTGTGGTTGGATGTGGTAGGGTTGGATCAATGTTACTTTAATGAGCTGTGTCTCTGATGGGATGAGGATGATCAGTACACGCAAGGCATGAAAAACATTAGGTCTGTGTAGTGGGTTCAAGTCATCTGTCACCTTCAATAGTACCACACTAAAGAGTTTCTTTAATTTTGCAATTTGTATTTCTCTTTATCTCACAATTTTGAACAAAATCCCATTTTTCACATAGTGGTTTCAATGTGACATTGCCTCAAAAAGTCTCTCTCTCTCTCTCTCTCTCTCTCTCTCTCTCTCTCTCTCTCTCTCTCTCTCTCTCTCTCTCTCCTGTCTTGGCCACACATTCACATCATGCAGCCCATGTGCTTGTTAAACACTGATTTGTAGTGACTCAGTTCATTTTCCATTACTGCTAATTCCAAGCATTATCAAGGTACACCTTACCACACTGACGGCTTTATATCAGTCCATTACTTTGCAGGAATCACATCGGGAGTCAATACAAGGTAGAGAAGACTTACTACATTTTCACCAGGAGCCACTATATCGCTTGAAACATTACATCGCAGATAAGGTGGGTAGAAACATTAAAAAAAATATATGTTCTAAACCTAATTTGTCTACCTTCATCTGAGCCTAGGCTTGGCTCCTAAGTATAATGATAGCAGACTGTGCCATGATGGTAATATAGTCTATTTTAAGGTTGAGGCAAGTTCTATAGTCATGTGCATTAATCAGTCCTGTCAGCTTTTGGAAGTCAGTGTTGGAATGGGTAAATACGATGTCAATGAATACCATGATCTGTACAGACCCTACAATGGCAGTGCCAATAAATGCAATGTCAATGTATGTCATAATCTATGCCCGCACAACAATGTCGATACCAGCAGTAACTATGTCAATTTATGCCATAATCCATGCATGAATGATAATGCTGTTACCAGTAAACACAATGTTGAGAATGTTGATAAAACTGATACCAGTGACTACCATATTACTTTCAGGAGTTCCAATGAACTCGTTTCATTGCTGTCGGATTTACCCAAGGTGACCTTCCCATGAACCCAGAGCCAGAGATATTTGGTCAGGCAGGTCCTGCGACCCAAACCCACACTTATCGAATTACAGACCACAGGTGGGGGTCTCTCCTAACCTAAAGACAAACACACGGCCGCGGAAAACCCTGGTTAATCCCACAGATAGTTGCACCACAAACAAGTCTGGGGAAATTGCCCCCAATAAAACACGTTGGCCAAAGGCTCGCGTTCCCCCAAAATACCAAAAAGTTAGATACCACATGTAGATAGGAACACTCAGCCAATCAGGACAGGACATGCACACCACACGTAGTGATCTCGCGCTCCTCATGCCGGACATCTGGACACATACACACTGATCCACACCATCTGTGTCCTTATCAGATGCCCCAACTTGTTAATTTATGACAGATGCTTTTCCGGGAATGCAGAAATAGGTTTGTTGTACCTCACAAGATGTAAATAATGTCAGCCAAAACATGGTACACTGAGAGACTTTCCTCAGATGCATTCTTTCAAGACTCTCACAGCCGCTGCGTTTTATTCAACCAACTTGTTCTTGTTTTGCCAAACGCCTCTTGTCTTTTCATTTATTTAAGGTAAATTCATATCCAAGCAACATCAGAATGCACACTGTTAGCACGGCCACTGGAAATACAGCATGATGGTGGCCACTAAATCTTTGCAAATGGTATACCAGTGTGCAGAAACACATTTCGCCATGTTCTTAGTAACTTTTGAATCGTTTGAGCTGCAAGCTATTTTTTTTGTTAGTCTATCGAGTATATAGTAGATGATAAATTTTGCGGCAAATGCAGTGAATCCATAATTATGTGAAAAATGCCTCAGGCACAGTATTGCATAATTCCAATGGCCATGAACATTAGATAAGGATATACTACAACACTGTAGCCCCGATTCACAAAGGTAAACTTACACTTTTGTGTGAGTTTACTACTTTTAGGTTATCACAAAGGGAAAACTAGACCAAAGTCGAAGTTTAAGGCTTTTGGTAGTCACAAAAGGCATTTACGAGTAGTATCTTTACTTCCGCATTCGAGGTGGAATCTCCGCCCTGAGTAAGGAGATTCCACTCTGGGTGCGGAGAGTACACTCCGAGTGAGGAGTGTACTTTCCACACCCGGAGTGGAATCTCTGCACTCGGAGTGGAGATTACGCCCCCTGTGTGGAATAGTTCAAAGTGTTATTGTAAAAAAAAGTGAAAGGATACAATCTAAAATCATAAAGAAGGCATTCAAAAAGCAGGCCTAGGAGACAATAAATCCCTCTCACTATTAAGATAAATATATGTTTAGTTTGTCGCCACGATTTAACCCAAAAGGTTCACACATCTCCAGATGAATTATTAATTTAGACTTTAATGTCCCCACCCCAATATTCTGGCTCCTTCCCTGGGGTTTTTGAGAACCCTATCAATGCCAAAACATTGTAGCTTAGACCAGTCATTGTTATGATGTTACTCAAAATGTCAAGCAACTGGGTGTTTGCTATGCTTTTTAGTGGTGCACGCATGTGTTCCTACATGCTTTACTTCACATGAAATGGAATACTACCAGCATTGCATGGACAAGTCAAATCATGCACAGTGAAACTGGACCTACATGTTATATATGCTTATATTTGGCATGGTACACATCTGGGTTACGGCCACACTTGAACACCTGCCTATTCTGAATGTTTGCTACTACGTTTGTAATTTGGGGTGGCGGGGGCGAGGGGGCGGGGAGGTTGGCGGGGCTGTATTGTGCAACCTTCTTTTATCTGAAGACCAGTTTGTGAAAGTTGGTGATATAATTAGTAATTCTGCAAGTTTGAGTGAAGAGTCTTAACTATATACATGATAAAATATATGCGCTTCATGTTTTACTCCTATTGTTTACTGCTTCATCTCTCTTTAACTCTTGTTCCTCAATTTGAAATACTTACACATATTATATACTAAAATCCTGATTTCAAGTGGCATGCTAGTTGATCCGAAATAGATATTGTCAGTGACTCTGTTACAAACAAAGATAGCTCCTTGGTAGGCACATCAAGTAGGTTATATGATATGGATTTATTGAAGATGTTGTATCTTAAGTTGCAGCTTACAAGTAATAGGTAAATGCATATACACCACCAGGAGCAGCATCCTACTCATATGCGCAAGGCATTCCAGGCGGCTCGCCCTCCATTAACAGTACGTTTTAAACAATCGCGCCAACCAGATAACCGTTTCTCACAAAATTAATTCCTTCAAACACCGTGCTTTTTCGACATGCAATAACTGTAGTCCCTTTAACCAACAAGGTACACTCATATGTGAAATTCTAACTACACTCACTGCCAGCTGACCGTAAATGTTAGTCACAGTGTATACTAATAAAGCTGTAGTTCAGTTCTTCAGGCGTCTGATTCTGCTCACTGCTGGTTGACTTCACATCTCAAATGCTGCATTCTTTGTTCTCTATAAACCAACAGGTCAACGCCGTCACCTTCAGCTGCTTCAACACCCTCCGCAAGACCTTCAAGTGGATCCCACCCTGAGTCAAGGAAGACATTCACCCACGCACTCATCACCAGCAGACTGGACTATGGAAGCGCACACTATGCCGGCATCAACAAGTCCCTACTCCGCAAACTCCAGACAATACAGAACACCGCCTCTAGATTCGTCCTCGGCATCCCCGACACAAACACATCAGCCAACACCTACGAAGTCTCCACTGGCTGCCCGTGGGTTAAAGAGTCACTTTCGAAATCCTCACTCATGCCTACAAATGCCTACACAACCACGGACCCAAATACCTCAACGACACAATCAACTTCCACGTACCCAAAAGAAACCTCCGATCTTCCAACCTCGCACTGGCCGAAACCCCGTGGATCCAAAGAGCCAGAGCAGGTGGGAGATCCTTCTCTCACATTGCAGCCAAGACCTGGAACGAGATACCGGCAGACATCAGACACGCCCCCTTCCTGAACAACTTTAGGAAGACCCTCAAGACCTGGCTCTTCGGCTAAACAGATCTGCGGACCCCCCCTCAGCGCCCTGAGACCCTCACGGGTGAGTAGCGCGCTTACAATTCCCTGATTGATTGATTTAACTGTGCTGACGGTTCACTCCCCACCAGCATGTCTTGCCAAAGCAATGAAATCTATACAAGTCAACTCCAACCTTGTTGGCACCAGGGTCACAATAAATCAGCATAGACTTCAAAATAAACCAGATCAAACGCCCAAGACGTCTGTTGACTGCAGGCTGTTTGTGGGGCTTTCAGGGTGTTTATCTTTTCTTCTTAACACTTCAAACTTTCTTTTCTTTGTTTCATCTGTAGACTTAATCTTTAAAGTCCTTTTACGTGTAGGTTAGTTTCCAACTCATCACCAGAATTACAAATAAAGATAAATCCTTGGTAGACAAGTCAAGTAGGTTATCTGATATGGATTTATTGAAGAGGTTGTGTCTTAATTTGCAGGTTACAGGTAATAGTTAAATGCATACGCCCCACCAGGAGCAGCAGCTTACTTCTCAGACCACTCCCTCCATCTGACAATCTCTAACGCCAGGCACTCACCAACATCCCATTACATGACACAGACTGCTGAGCAGCAGGTAATAGTGAAGCTAGAGATAGAATGCATTCCACCTAAATCAGGTTATAACAGGCTCACTTACAGTAACGTTATAGCTGATTAATGAAATAGATATAGGTGTCACAGTTCACTATATAGAGTTATTGATAGGGGAACAGCATGCTTAAAAAATGATGGGGGCACAAAAGGAAAGACTAGGTCTACATCTCTAGACCAAATGACCACCTTGGTCATTTGCTGTATAAGAATTGCATATTGGTATTACACTTATGGTCTAAGCCTGCTTCTTTAATCCTGAATGCACACTTACTTTGTTTCAGGTATAAGTTGAAAAGAGGCTGGGGCCCCAAACAAATGAGGTAATTGCTTTGCCGCATGTGCTTAGTCCTCATTACTGAGAGAGGTGCACTGGAAGCCATAGGATGACTTGCTCAATGTGCACTACATAGAAAACGGCAAAAATGTACTGCACATCCCAGGCTGCTCCTTACGAGGGTCTTGAGGTGGCCACGATCCCTAAGCAGGGAGGGATATTGCCACACTCTGTTCTTCAGGAGCACCAGAATCATACCTGTGGACATTCTAGAATGGTTTCTGAAGTCTCCAGAAACATATGTGGATGATGCTGTACCCACCGACTACTGATTACCCCTTGAGGATGACAGTGAAATCAAGAATTATGAATGGGACAAAGGAAAGTGTGCCTAGAACAGAGAGGTCCCAAAAGGGACATAGGTAGTCCCTATTTCTCCGAATACAAACAAATCACGTCATCTTTCTCCCACAAAGTCTAGTCACCTGCCAGATCGCCATTCCCCCTTGCAGGCATGCAAGGGGACCATTGCACAAGATTGTACAAAAAGGCAGTACCAGTGGCCTTTGCACCAAACTACTGCCTGGAGATCTCCATGCAGACCTTCTTTAAGCTAGAAATTTCTTTTGGGAATCTTCCTTGAAGCTCCTTCACTTTGTCAGGAACAAGAGCTCAAAGCATCTTAAGAAAGCAAACATGAGACCAGAAAATTCAAGGAATGCTGGGATGCTCAAACAGGACCATAGAAAAAGTAAGCAGAGTTTTCAATATGATTGGTTGCCTTGGAACCTGTAGTTATGCAGATAGAGAGAGTTGTTTATTTATTTAGAGTTGCTGTGAGATTAGAATATGAGCAATGGAAAGGGCTTTCCTTAGAAAGAAGGCCTGGAAAGAGAGACAAGGATTAGCTCCAGCTATCAGCAATTCAATGGCAAGAGTCCCGCTCTCTGCCCAAGCAGCTCCGCTGTAGCCTCGCCTGTCGCTGCACCAGAAACCTCTCTCCCAGGTAGGTGTTCGAGGCCCTCTCTCCCAGGTAGGTGTTCGAGGCCCTCATCCACCCGCAGGTTCCTGCCTGCCGCTTCATCCATGATATCCAGTGAGAGAGCCTTGCTCTTCTGTTGTTCCACTGTTGTCTGTTTGCGTTGTTGTGCTAGTTTTGTCTTTGTGTCTTTTGTCTGTCTCTCATTGTAATTTTATTGTAATTTGTGTGCATGTGACTCTGTTTTCTGCCCTTTTCATTCATTTTTTGTGCCTGTGCCCTTGTTTGTTTTCTCCTCTGTGCCTGTTTCTCGCCTCCCTTTACCTACCGCTGCTCCCCGCTTCCCCGCTGTTCCCACTCCTGCCTCTCAGCTGTGCTACCTCCGCCTTCCCTATTTAATGGTGGCCACTGCGAGGCCGCTGAAGCCTGTCTGTTCCCATCCGTGACCAGCACCAGAAACCCTGGATCTCTGACCAACCACTGCTACGACTCTGCCACCTTCCTCGCTCTCAACCCCAGAAGGAACAACTGCCATCTGTCTAAACCGAAATCCACCAACGGCCAGTTCTCCTGCCGACACTACAGCCGAACCTTCACCACCCTCTACACCCCCATGGCCATTACCCCCATGCCAAACACCAACACCCCCAAAGCCCTGAGGTGCATCCTTCGTGACGTGTGCTCCCTGTACAGACATGCCGTAGAGATCTGGGACTGCCTCGACACCATCTCACCTGACGCCGCCTTCTTCACGGAAACCTGGACCAACGACACCTCAGCCCAACATCTCCACAGCCCTCCCTGATGGATACTAGATCCAGAGGAAGGACCGCCTCTACCGCCCAGCAAGAGGACTTGCCATTGCACACAAGAGCTACCTCCGACTCATCACCTCCAGCACAAGCGACTCCACATCCACCACCGAACGCCTCCATTTCCATGTACAGACCAGTGCCAGAACCACCCTACGTGGCACCCTCACCTACAGGACCCCCGGACCTCAAAAAGCGTTCACCACCACCATCGCCGATCCTCGTCGCACCCAACGCCATTGCCTCTATGGACTGCATACTCATCGGAGACCTAAACTTCCACCTCGACAACCTCAACGACCCCAACTCCTCCACCCTCCAGGTGTAAGGGCTCACCTTCAGCTTCTTGCTGGTTTCAGTTGTCTTGCACAGGAACAGAAGTCGCTAGCTTCCCAACTCCCACTCCCAACCACTCAGCCCCAAGTAATACTTTGGGGCTAACTGATTAGTGAGGGGGAAGGGGGAAAGTGGATAAAATAATAAACTTTAAGAAGAGACTGGTTCTGGACCTTCTGGTTTTCTATCTGGATATCTTCATCAGCTTTCGCACTGCCTACCGAAGACTCCTAAGGAAAACTAAACACACAACAATTTTATTTTTTTCCCTTCCTCTACACTATCCTATCTCTTTTCTACATTTCCCTTGAGATATGCTACCTACCCAAAATCATGAACTCCGTGCCTCTCTTCCTGACCAACTCTGTTTTCTTCTTTCCTTGTTATGGATGTCTTTTAATTATCTGTAAAACAGTTACTTTTTGATTATAACCTATTTATTCCTTGAGCGTTTATCTAATAACCTTTTTCATATATATAACCTACCAGCAGTTGGTTTACTGGGGGGCTTTCTCTTTTATCACGTCGTCTTTTCTTTTTCTGTTCTTTAAATTCTATAACTCTTCTCTTCTAGATTATTTCTTCCTGAGTTTTAAAATCTTTTTTCTCTGTTCTCTTTCTCTCCTCAGGTTTATGCTGTGCTGGAATAACTCTGGTAAGTCTTTCTCCTCACATCTCTTTCCCCTCCTAGTTTACGGTTTTTTAATTGTCTGTGATTCTGCACCACTCTAACTTGCTTCACATTAAATCGTTAATGTTCTCTTTTTTCTTTTACAGGACCCAGTATACTTATAAATGCAGTCAACGGTAAGTTTTAATTACTTTCAGCGATATTGCGTCTTTTGGCATTACTTGACATTATTTATATGCCTGAAAACCTTCCCTGTAAATCACTTAGCTTTCTACTTGTTCTCTATCAGGTGTAGCTGAATCTTCACTCGGAACTGAAGAGACGAGCCGACTCCTATCTCTACTCCGGTAAGTCTTTCACCGCGAACTCCAAGCGTCTTCTTTTTTCTTCAAGTAAGTATCGGTTCTATGACTATGAGACTGGTCACGAAGGGGTGGCTCTCTGAAAACTTCGTACTCAAGGGTAATACACTTCAAACTGGGAACACTCGCAAAACAGTCTTCTCTGAGGAAAAGTCTTTAGTGAAGTGCGCAATACTTCAGGCGTGCTCGCGTCACATCAGCCTCTCCGGATTTGCAAACAACTAGACCGCAGACCCCAGCGCCTTAGCGGCCATCTTGGAATTGCGGACATGCCACCAACTCGACCATTGATACCTGTTCAACCCTGTAGCACCACTTGAGTTTAACCCCTTGCGCATCGCTTTGAAACTCGCATTAGGGATCCTGACAGTACCCCCCACCAAAGATGGTCCTCCCACTCTAGGTTTGGTTGGATTGCGCTGATAAAAAAGTTATATTAGCCTAGGAGCATGAACATCTGAATCTAATTCCCAGGACCGCTCCTCTGGACCATAACCTTTCCAATCAACCAGAAAATACAGTCCTCTAACTAATTTTGAGTCCAGAATTTCTTTTACCTCAAACTCCACTCCTGTACCTAGCTGAATAGGGTTTGGAATCGATTCTTTTCTCAAATTGGGAACTGCCTTCTTCAAGAGAGAAACGTGAAACACTGGGTGAATTTTGAATTTGGAGGGCAAGGTCAATTTATAGGTCACTGGATTAATCTGCTCCACAATAGGGTAAGGACCGATAAATCGTGGCTGGAATTTTCGGTTCCCTTTTAGTCTTAAATTTTTTGTATTCAACCAGACTTCATCTCCAATTTCTAAAGGGGGAGGTTTCTTTCTTTTCTTATCTGCATACTTCTTATACTTTTCCTTAGCCTGTTCTAGATTCTTTGATGCTAATTCATGTACAGAATTTAAATGAGTCAACAAATCCTTGACTGCTGGGACTGAGAGCTCCACATCTTGTACTGCGGAATTTGGATGTCTACCATAGTTTAAATAGAACGGAGAGTACCCAGTGGACACATTCTTCACGTTATTATGAGAGAATTCAGCTGTCCACAAGTAGTCCGGCCATTCCCCATCCTGTTTCAACGAGAACAATCGCAAATATTGCTCCAATTCTTGGTTCACTCTTTCCGTTAGTCCATCCGTCTCCGGATGGAAACTGGTGGAAAAACGAGTTTCTACTCCTAACCCTTTCATAAATGCCTTCCAGAAATGTGAGACAAATTGGGTTTCCCGGTCTGATATTATGACCTTGGGTATTCCGTGCAACCTTACGATCTGTGCACTAAAATGACTTGCTAGCTGTTTCGCTGTAGGGATTCCCTTTAAGGCCAAGAAATGTGTTATCTTCGTGTATGCATCTACTATTACTAGGATTGTATTTGTCCCATGACAGGATGGTAAGTCTGTAATTAAGTCTAGAGTGATTGTGTGCCAAGGATGAGGAGGAATGGGCAGGGGTTGCAACAGTCCCTGAGGAGCATGCCATTCTGATTTTCCCTGAGTGCATATCTCACAAGTTTTTTCATATTGTTCTATATCTTTACTCATCTGTGGCCAACAATATTTTCTTTTGATCAGATCTGCGGACTTGAACTCTCCTTTGTGCCCAGCCAACAAATGGTCGTGACATTCCTGCAGGCTTGCTTCTGCAACGCTGTAGTCGGCAAATACAATGCACCTTCTTTAAATGGTAATTCATCTCGAACTTCTCTTCCAGGCTCTAGTTGCGCCCACTTCTGCATTTCTTCTGGGGTCAAAACTTGGATTACTTTTTCCTTGAAGTTCAGTATATCTGTGGCGCCCATGATCTTGGCATCTGGAATGATCACTTGAGCACTTAGTGGGTTCCTTTCTTCTCCAGTTCCCATCCTCGACAAGGCATCCGCCTTTCCATTCTGTGTACCCGGTCGATAGGTTATCACGAAATCATAATCAGCAAAATACAATGACCAACGAAGTTGGCGAGGTGTCAAAGATCTGGCTGACTTCAGGAATTTTAAATTACGATGGTCCGTGTAAACTGTTACCACATGGTGGGCGCCCATTAAATAATGTCTCCACTCCTTGAAAGCGTCTTTTATAGCCAGCAACTCTTTTTCCGTAATTGTATAGTTAATTTCAGCTTGCGTCAACTTCCTAGATCGATAAGCCACCGGGTGTAATTGGCCAGTTTTCTTATTCCTTTGAGAAAGAACTCCTCCAACCGCAAAGTCAGAGGCATCTGTCTCAACATAAAAGGGCTCCATCGGATCGGCATGAAGGAGGATGGGTGCAGTGGTGAACTCAATCTTCAAATCCTATAAGGCTAGCTCTACTTCTTCTGACCATTCGAATCGTTTCCCCTTCTTCAGTAATCGCGTCAAGGGTAGTATTCGTCGAGAAAATTCTCCAATAAACCTCCGATAGAAATTTGCAAACCCAATAAACGCTTGGACTTCTTTGACACTGGTGGGTGACTTCCATTCCAGTACAGCCTGAATTTTCCGTCTGTCCATATGAATTCCTGTTGGCGAGATCACAAAGCCCAAGAATTCTACCTGCGAAACTCCAAAAGCACATTTCTCCAACTTGACAAATAATTTATTCTCTCGCAGTTTTTATAAAACTCCTCGAACTTGTGTCTGATGCTTCTGCGTATCTTCTGAGTAGATCAGTATGTCATCAATATACACAATTGCGCATTGATCAATGAATTCACTGAGTACATCATTTATAAAGTGTTGGAACGCTGCAGGCGCATTACACAACCCATAGGGCATAACCTGGTATTCAAATAGCCCAAAGCGTGTCTTGAAAGCCGTCTTCCACTCGTCTCCTTCTCTAACTCGAATAAGGTGGTAAGCTCCTCTTAAATCCAACTTCGTGAATATCTGTGCTCCTTTGATCTGGTCCAATAAGACGGAGATAAGGGGAAGAGGATACCTGTTCTTCTTTGTTATTCGATTTATGGCTCTATAATCAATACATGTTCTCAACTCGCCCTGCTCCTTCTTAGGCACAAAAAATAGTGGCGAGGACACTGGAGATTGAGAAGGACGTATAAATCCATTGGCCAGGTACTTGTCGATAGATTCCCTCAGATGATGATTCTCTTGTTCTGTTAAGGCATACACCCGACTGCAAGGTAAATTCGCCCCTGGCTCTAGGTCTATCTTGCAGTCGTAAACACGATGAGGCGGCAGTTGTTCAGCTTCCTGTTTGTTGAAAACGTCCTCGAAATCTTGATACTCTGGTGGTATTGATTGCGTATTGATTACGCACACGGAGACTTCGGCTGAACATAAGGCGTGAGCTGGGTTCAGTTTACCTGTTTCCTTGAGAGCTCCAAAACAGTTCTCTCTACAATATTCTGAGTTAATTTCGATCGTTCTGTCATTCCAATTAATTGAGGGATTATGCTCCGTGAGCCATGGAAGCCCCAATATAAGTTGAAATTGCGGGGCTTCTCTATGCCCATCTTCTCGAATCAGCTCTACCAATTCAGTGTGACTCGTGATAGGCCCTGAGGATAGGTTGGTACCATCAATCTCTCTAACTGGTTCTCCTCTTGCCTTGGCGATTGCTTGCAGCCCAATTTTTGCCGCGAATTTCAGATCGCAGAAATTACCTGTGGCTCCTGAGTCCACCATCACCGCTACTCCTTTCATTGTTTCTTGACGGAATCGGATTGTCACAGATAGAATCAAATGGGGTGAAGACGACTGTAATGTATTCGCCAACCGATGTTCCTGGGGAGTTGATTACAGATTCGCATCCACCTGCACAACTCCTTTTACAGGTGGTGCTGCGAGTTTTCCTTCGGTTTAAATGAACCCTTTGGCTTTTTTGGATAATTTCGCACAAAATGCCCACTAGACCCGCAATACATACATAAGTTGCTG
Source organism: Triturus cristatus (assembly GCF_964204655.1). Classification (NCBI taxonomy): domain Eukaryota; kingdom Metazoa; phylum Chordata; class Amphibia; order Caudata; family Salamandridae; genus Triturus; species Triturus cristatus. Next base: position 135,398,913 of record NC_140591.1, on the reverse strand, counting down.
ACTCGCCTTTTTTTTCTTTTCTTCTTTAGTGAGCGGTCCCCGAATTATTCCTATTTGCATAGGTTCGGATACTGAGAAACCTTCTGTGCCCTTTCCTGTTTCAGTCTTAGCTCTGTCGAAACGTGGGACCGTACTTCTGAATTCTCGTCTTCTCTCTCCCCTTCGCTCTCCCTGCCGGAAATCCAATTCTAGAACCAGATCTATTAGGGCGGAAATTTCAGTTGGACGGTTCGGTATTTGAGCCAAACCATCTTTTAGTTCATCTCGCAGGCCTCGATAGAATATTGCTGTCCTCTTGTTCTCCGGCCAATCAGTTTCCATTACAAGCTTGTTGAACTGGGCTAGGTAAGCCACCAAGTCTCTATTTCCCTGCTTCAGCTCCAATAGTTCGTTATCTACAGCTTGAGAGATCCGTCTTCGGTCAAAAATTCTCAGAAATTCTTTCTTGAACTCGTCAAAATTCTGCAATAATGGAGCATCTCGTGAAACTATCGGCATCGACCATGCCGCAGCATCTCCACTTAAATATGACAAAATGAAGGCTACCTTAGATTGCGCATCAGGAAAGATAGAAGGGCGACACATGAAATGAAGTGAGCATTGTGTAATAAACACCTGCGCCTTTTGTGGGTCCCCACTAAATCTCTCGGGCGCTGCCAACGGTATCACTGGAGATAAGGAATGTATTACTTGTGTTGTTAATTGTTTTGTGTCTCCCATAGATGTGGTGGGACCCTCCCTTCCAGCAGAATACGGTTGTCTTATTCTCTGTGCTAATTCTGCCGTCTCTTTCCTAGAATTCATGACCTCCTGTCTTAGGCTTTGATTCTCTTCTTTAACTCCTACCAGTTCCTTTTGTATCGCCTCTAGTACCGACCCTAAGGTCTGTAAATTAATTCCCTCAACCATTTCTTTTCTGTTTGGGTGCAAGATTTAGGACGTGGGCACTTCACTCTGTCAGGGCTCACCTTCAGCTTCTTGCTGGTTTCAGTTGTCTTGCACAGGAACAGAAGTCGCTAGCTTCCCAACACCCACTCCCAACCACTCAGCCCCAAGTAATACTTTGGCGCTAACTGATTAGTGAGGGGGAAGGGGGAAAGTGGATAAAATAATAAACTTTAAGAAGAGACTGGTTCTGGACCTTCTGGTTTTCTATCTGGATATCTTCTTCAGCTTTCACACTGCCTACCGAAGACTCCTAAGGAAAACTAAACACACAACAATTTTATTTTTTGCCCTTCCTCTACACTATCCTATCTCTTTTCTACATTTCCCTTGAGATATGCTACCTACCCAAAATCCTGAACTCCGTGCCTCTCTTCCTGACCAACTCTGTTTTCTTCTTTCCTTGTTATGGATGTCTTTTAATTATCTGTAAAACAGTTACTTTTTGATTACAACCTATTTATTCCTTGGGCGTTTATCTAATAACCTTTTTTATATATATAACCTACCAGCAGTTGGTTTACTGGGGGGCTTTCTCTTTTATCATGTCGTCTTTTCTTTTTCTGTTCTTTAAATTCTATAACTCTTGTCTTCTAGATTATTTCTTCCTGAGTTTTAAAATATTTTTTCTCTGTTCTCTTTCTCTCCTCAGGTTTATGCTGTGCTGGAATAACTCTGGTAAGTCTTTCTCCTCACATCTCTTTCTCCTCCTAGTTTACGGTTTTTTAATTGTCTGTGATTCTGCACCACTCTAACTCTCTTCACATTAAATCATTAATGTTCTCTTTTTTCTTTTACAGGACCCAGTATACTTATAAATGCAGTCAACGGTAAGTTTTAATTACTTTCAGCGATATTGCGTCTTTTGGCATTACTTGACATTATTTATATACCTGAAAACCTTTCCTGTAATTCACTTAGCTTTCTACTTGTTCTCTGTCAGGTGTAGCTGAATCTTCACTCGGAACTGAAGAGACGAGCCGACTCCTATCTCTACTCCGGTAAGTCTTTCAACGCGAACTCCAAGCGTCTTCTTTTTTCTTCAAATAAGTATCGGTTCTATGACTAAGAGACTGGTCACGAAGGGGTGGCTCTCTGAAAACTTCGTACTCAAGGGTAATACACTTCAAACTGGGAACACTCGCAAAACAGTCTTCTCTAAGGAAAAGTCTTTAGTGAAGTGCGCAATACTTCAGGCGTGCGCGCGTCACATCAGCCTCTCCGGATTTGCAAACAACTAGACCGCAGACCCCAGTGCCTTAGCGGCCATCTTGGAATTGCGGACATGCCACCAACTCGACCATTGATGCCTGTTCAACCCTGTAGCACCACTTGAGTTTAACCCCTTGCGCATCGCTTTGAAACTCGCATTAGGGATCCTGACACCAGGACAACCTCAGACTGAAACAGCTTATCATTACCCTCACCCACATGGCAGGACACACCCTCGACCCCATCTTCGCAGGAGGGAACAACATCCACTTCAGCCACACTACGCTACCCCTCACTTCCACATCAACAAACCCACTGCCCCCAAACCTGCACCCCACCCACTGCAAAGGAACTGGAGCAAGGTCATCGATGAGCACCTCAACTCCACCCTCAAACGCGATGCCCTCTCCACCTCGACCGAAGCCAACCACACAGTCAAAGAACTACACAGATGGATCACCAACTGCGCAGATGAACTTGCAGCCCTTCGCAACCCCGACAGACAGCGCCTCTGAAAGTCCACTTGGTTCACCACCAGCCTCCAAGAATCCAAAAGCACATGCAGACGTCTCGAGAAGAATTGGCGAAACAGCAAAACTTCTAAAGACCGCTCCACATACACGAACGCCATGACAGAATACCACCAACTCATAAGATCAACGAAAAGGACCTTCAATCAGAACAAGATCATTGCCAACTCCAGCAACTCAAAGGAACTTTTCAGCATCATCCAAGAATTCACCAAACCCCCCAGCGAGGCCACGGACATCAACCCCTCCCAGGACCTCTGCAACAAGCTCAGCTCCTACTACCCATCAGAAAATAAAGTCCCTCTACGACAATTTCTACAGACAGACACCAGAATCCGAAAACACTACTCGACTCCTCCCTCTCCATGACCCGACAAGTCAACGCCGTCGCCTCCACCTGCTTCAACACCCTCCGCATCCTTTGCAAGATCTTCAAATGGATCCCCCGGGAATCAAGAAAGACCGTCACCCATGCACTCATAACCAGCAGACTGGACTACGGAAATGCCCGCTACACCGGAATCAACAAGTCTCTGCTCCGCGAACTCCAGACCATACAGAACACCGCAACCAGACTCGTCCTCGGCATCCCTTGACAAGAACACATTCCCAACATCTGCTCGACTTGCTCCCCGTCGAGAAGAGAGTACCCTTCATGACACTCATCCACGCCTACAAATGCCTCAACAACACCGGACCCCAATACGTCAACGAAAGAATCTCCTTCCACGTACCCAAGAGAAACCTCCGATCTACCAACATCACCCTCGCCGAAACCCCACGCATCCGCAGAGCCAGAACGGGTGGAAGGGCCTTCTCATACATCGTGGCCAAGACCTGGAACGAGCTCCCGATCGACATCAGACGTGCCCCCTCTGCACATCCTGATGAAGACCCTCAGGACCTGGCTCTTAAACTGACCGGAGCTGCTTAACCCCCCATGCCTTGAGTCCCTCACAGGTGAGTAGCGAGCTTGACAATTCACTGACTGATTGATTGATTGAATGTCATCAACACCTCCTGTCACAGATTGTCACATTTAATCACTGTCATAGAGGCAACGTGTAAAGATAAACTTGCCCACTCAACCAAAATTATGCAGCACATATAGAGCCTACTGCATTTGCTTGGACTCATCATTACAGGGTGATAAGATTAAATTATTACTGCGGCTCTGATTCACAAACTGCATGTTGTGATATGTAAGGTAGCTCTATTTCTTTACTACAAAATGCAATTCACAAACCTACGGGTGGAAATCTCTATCACCACCTCTCCTACATTTTCTTTCGGGATAGCTCTGCATATGTAAGTTTATTACATATTAGTAAATGTGGCAGGGACTGAGGGAGTGATGGGAAAAAGGGGAATATCTACTACTAAATGGGAGGGGTTTAAGGAAGAGTGTAGGGAGGGCCATGCTAATACAAACACTCTACCACAAAAATAGTAAGACCATTGTTATTCACAATATACACTGCTAAAAATATTACTGCTCTGAAAAATGCAAAACAGTAGTTAATGTACTCCACCCCAGACCTGGAGTAAGTATAGCACCATACAAGGCCACTCAGAGATACTGCAACACATTACCATAGAAAATAATAAAGAAGGGGATTAAATATCACACCACATAGGAAATAATGTTAAAATAATTACATTATTTTGATTTTTATATTATGTGTTTATACCTATTTTTAAACTTAAAAATTATACAAAATGAATAATTACATAATTGATTACTTTAAAACTTAATAGGTAACTTATTAAAAACAATAATTACATGTTTAAACCTGTATTAACATTTAACATTAGTTTACATTAATTAAGCACAACTTTTAATTCAATATGGCTCAAAAATAAAATTGATATGTAGTGTTTTTATTTTATTTTATTTAAACACAAATATTTATAAAATGAATTCATACGTTTAAATGATGTAATTATTTAATAAACATGTATTTTTAAGAGGAAATGAGCACTAAAACGTTATTTAATTAGTGCTGTTGTAAAAAAAAATAATGTTACATTTTATTACATTTAAATTTTACAATAAAATAAATAAAATAGTTTTTTTTAAACTATTAATAAACTTTTATCATTTTCCTTAGACGTTTCCACAGGGAGATCTCCACCACAGTGGCAGAGATCTCCACCAAGGTGGTGGAGATCTCCGCCTACATGTAAAAAGTTACAATTCGTCACCTTACACTTGAAAATTTGGATCCACCCGCTGATTTGATGGGGTGGAGTAATGTAAGTCTACACTTAGGAGTAAATTTACACTATGAAATGTGAATAGCAAAAAGTAGTATTTACTCCACAGAGCATATTTGCTCATTCAGATTTACTCATGTGTAAATTATACCTTTGTGAGCAAGCCCCTACAATTGCTACATGTTACTTTCCCTCAGCCAGTGCAACTGGATTAGCAACAGAGTGCAATGCAAATCCTATAACAAGCACAAAGGAGGCTGAATATAGGTGTAGGAGACTTAAAGTGACACTTTCACCACAGTCAAAACACTGTTAAAAAAACTATTTGTTGTTACTAAATGGCACAAGGGTGTCTTACAAACTTTGCAAAATACAAACATTGGCAAATCCTATAGGTCTGGTGTATAACTAAGAGTGCCTGGATGCTTCCATCAATGTAATCACCTGTACGCCTATCCATGCACACAGTCACTCATCCTTACACTCATGCATCTATTCCTCTACCTATTAAACCAATACCACTTGTCCATCCACATACCACTCACACAAACTCACCAATCAATCAAATTCACCTTTAGTTGTTAGCCAGATCCATTGGATTTGTTGCAAGCTTGTGAGGGGTTTGATATTGCCTCTGTTAGTTTGTGACTGCTAGCTTGTGAGAGTGCTTCCAATTGTGTGTGCCTGCTACTCTGAATAAGTTGTTTCTATTAGACTGTGACTGATAGTATGTAACGGATGTCAGTGTTCTGTAGTGAAGATCGTTATCTATATATGTACAATGCTAAGTTAGCACAACCGCGTTAGATGTTAGAAAGCCATCTTGCCGCTTTTGCTGCTTTTGCACTCGACACTGTAGTCACATGTTATTAAATTGAGAAATGCTTGCTCGACTTTACTTCACATGAGAACTGTCTGTTGTTCACATCCCAAACAGTGAGCTACGACCTTGGTCTGTACACAGTGTAAAGAAACAGTCTGGGTCGCTAGACGGTGCATGTTGTTGAGTTCAGGTTGATCGGCCCACTAGTTTAGCCATAACACGCACGCAGCTGCAAATACCTGAATGTCGAGTGCTTTTAATATTGCAGTGTTGCATGTTTTTGTTGCATTCGGAAGAAGAGCTTTCCCAGGAGCAGAGCATAGCTGATCCTGTGTTGTGAACTCACTGAGCTGATCTTTACGGTATGGGGTTCCCCATTCAAGCCTAGAGACCTTTAACTAGTCTAATAATAATACTATTAGTTTGTTAAAGAAAGGAAGGTGGCTTAGATCCACTGCCATTTTAGTATGATTACTCCTTTCATTTTCTATGGTATTGTAACTATGCTGATGGTTTTGATTTTAATCGTTTGTCTGCTTATGTTAGCCAAACTGCTGCATCTTAGGACACAAGGTTTATAAAATAAACTCTTTAAACTTTTACTGTGTCTCTGTTTATTCTGTTGTGGACGGGTATGAGAATAATTATAAAAAGGTATTTCTGATTCCCACCATTCCTGAGAAATATACTAAGTCGCTTGTTCTGGGTTGTCTATACATTGGGACCGCCGAGCTAAACCTCGGATAACGAATGGGACACTGATGCTGGCCGGATAAGGGGTTCTGGGTTCTGAGGTGAGTTTTTGGTACACCACAATTCACTGAGGGCCTGGGTTCCTGCGCATAGTTCTGTGCATAAGCAGAATCCCTGCAACATGGCGCACCTAACGTTTGGTCTATTGATTTGAAACGCCTTAGTAGTGCTTGTATTAGTCCACGACACCCTCACTCTGGTTTCCGGATAACGGGAGTGACGGTTTAACCTACCTGTGTTTCGACTAATAGGTTCCTTCAAGCTTGATCATTAAAAAGGTTATTTTTTTCTGAACCCCAGTGCTACAGTTGATATCGTTGATACTCTTTAGTGTGTCCTGATGGCGGTTGACATAGCCGCGCATAGCCGTGCACCTCTGCGCCGTCATTTGACGACGTTTGGGGTGGCGGATGATGGGATGGCTGTAATTTTTGTGGTAAGCGCTGATGCGTCATACCCATATGAGTTGTTTTATTCATGGGTGACTTTTCCGGCGGTGCATGACGATGATACGTTTCACACCTACACTGCCACACAGCTGCCTGCGGTCTATACCCCATATAGGACACAGGAAATTCCAATCTCTGCCTGGCAGCATACTATTTGGTTTAATGGCTCCCTTCCCCATGCGGTTGCACCGGCGAGAATGGTGTGGAAATGTGGATTTTCCTGATCAGTTATGTCCCCTATCTTGGACCCCAACGGTTCTATATGCATGTTACAAGTACATGTATGTTCCCTCCAGTTCCAGTTTCTAAGACGCAAACATATGTGTGTCTACCGTCGACATGTTCTCTGTCAGATCCGCCATCAAAGGGCTGGATATTCGATTCCTAAACATGAAAGGCCACCGACTTTATATGGCTAAGTTACTCCATTTTTACAGTTCAGGCAAGTAGGCCCGATTCTGTCCTCAAGCCTTTCCCTGCTCTCTGTCTCTGACAGCTTCAGCTTGAGCTCGCATCTGTATCCATGAACTTTGTCCTACTCCCTGTGCAGCTAACGGTGCCTGCCTCGGCCAGTTTTCGCCTGCCTGCCAAGAAGCTGTATTTCACCTTCGAATTATCTATTTTGCTCTTCAGCCGATGCATTCCTGTCTAGTGATTTAGGTAAACATTTCCCTTAGCTCACAAGCAAAGGACTCAGCCTTTCCGTCCTCCTGCAAGTGATTCATAGCCCTGCTGCCATGGAAAGTTTTCTATCCCTCGCATCTCATATAGACACTTAGACGTTTGTGCACGCACACAGTCAGTATAGACTAGATTCTGTTCAAGAGTCCTTCCTTGTGGATAACATAGTTCTTTAAACATAGGATGTTAGATATGATTTGGGATTAGGTTGACTTGACCCCCCAGACTTCTCGTCTCCACATGTAGAGCTAAATGTCAAGTCCCCTTCACCCCCTAGTTGCACGTCTATCACACGTCATGCTGCTGCGCGCGCATCTATGCCAAGTATTATCTTATAGATCCACCTATGTCTGATAATCCTAACCAATCATGTTTCTTTTATTCCTTATTACGCCTAGTTTCAATTACGTACCTGTTATGTCACTTTTCTTATCAAATGTTACGCCTTCTACATTCGTTTCATTGTAATGCACTTATTATAAAAATGCATGTCTGTCAATAAAATATTGTACTTCACTTCCTGAACCCTCGTGGTGACGGAACCTGAAGGCCGCGACTGGAGTCGGCCATTTTGAATGGAATAAAGCCCATTTAGAAAACCTCTTATACCACGGATTCTGCCTCTTGTTATTTTGAGCTATTTACTTTATTTTAAGATTCCGTATGAAATTCAGTCCGGTATTTTTATTTACCACATAATGGCGCCCGAATAGGGACACTTTCTCATCTCACGCGCCGGCGGTGCGTTGCAGGCCCGGTCTCCTGCCACAGCTGGACGGACCATAAACGCGTACCAGCAGGATTTCCTGTAAGCTCCCTCCGGTCAAGCGGGGGCGACTGAGGCTGCGATCAACCCAGACGAGGCGGTGAGAAGTGCGAAGTATCCCGACCAGAGCCTAGCTGAGAGAGCAAGATCCGAGGTATACTGAGGCCCACCAGGTTTTCCGAAATCCCGACGTCCAGAGGGTCCGCTGTCCGCAGTTATCGAGTCCTGTCCATTCTCTGAGGCCTTCCGTTTCAAGGAGCTACTCGGTGAGTACCATCGCCGGGGAGGCGTGTTGACGCGCACATAGGTTGTGCCGGTCAAGACGGATTTGGGTACACAAATCCGGTCTGCACTGTTTAGCAGTGTATATGTACTGTTTAGCAGTATATCAAGTATTCCGAAGAATTCAGTTATTGTCAAGAATTCAGCGTGGTGATTAGTTAGGCAGACTGTCATCATTGTCGATCATTGTTATAATGTTTAATGTTTAATGTTTAAAGTATTCAGAAATGTCTTGCATATTGTGGTATGAATGACTGTTCATTGTTCACTGTTCATTTATTGTGTTTTTCGTATTAAGAAAATTCAAGAGTAAGTATCAGATCAGTTGTAAATATGCCGCTCTTCTCGAAGTTAAGACAGATTACTACCAGAAAAGGGGTGCTTGAAGAAGCAGTTCCTATTCCTCCTAGGGACACTCCAGGGCATTTTATGTACCATAAACATGGCTTAGATGCCATATTGTTTCTTGATCTATGGGTAGATTATACCAAGGGATTGCCGGAAAGTCAAAGGTGGCCCGTAGCGGGAACCTGGGATGCAGAATGCATCATGAAAGTGGAGGAAGAGTTATGGAAAAGAAAGGTCAGACAGTCACAGAAAGACGCTGTTGAGTTATGGCGTAAAGAATCTCATAGACGAACAGAAAAAGCACGTAGACAAGAAGAGAGGAGTAAAGAAAGTTCAAATAAAGTTGAAGAAAATCTATTAATTAAGGAAGGTATCCGAGTGAAATCAGAACAAGTAAATAGACAAAGAAATGCTCTTATGAATGGTATGTATCCCCTTCTAGCCGAAGGACTACCTAAGGCTGCTCCAGAGATGCCAAAAGACTTGCCACCCCCATTATTTCCAATTAAGGTACATCCAAAAGGGCATCCCAGAACCGCAGAAGATGTTTTTCTTTCCTCATATCTAGACGACGCAGCTCCCGAGTATGCTAACGCCACACCACATAGACCGTCTAGCGGAGGGGTTCAACGTCAGGATCAGGTATCTGTCCCCGTGCAACAGCAAGTCCCGACACAAGCTTTGGCAAGCACATCTGTTTCCGCATCTGTCTCCGCAGTCGACTCTACAGGGGTATCGACACCCATAGTTGCTGTGTCACGTTCAACGAACCCATTCACACCCGACGCCCCAGATGGGGCCACGGGAGGGGCTAGCAATACCTTCACACCACCTAGAATAAATAAACTTGTCTTTCAAGAGTCAGCACATTCACGTACACCAAAATTCGTAAGTGAACGTGCGCTTAAGGAACTCCTTGTTAATTGTAGATATGACCCGGTGGTTGGTAAAGAGGACGAAATGGTCCTGGCATCATTACGTATCAGGCGAGCCGCCGAGTATTTAGCGAGGTTACCAGGGATGACTACGCATCTGGATAACATATATCATTTTGTTCAAACAGGACGAGATCCAGGATGTATTAACAGAGCTATGGAATTCCAGAAAGTAGAGATACAGGGGGAACTGTTACGTTTCCTCATAAACTGTGTAATCAGAAATCAAGATCGTCCGGGGGTAGACCCGAATGCAATGCTTACTCTTACAAGATGGAGTCAGAATATATCAGAAGGGAGACACGATAAGCAAAATTGTATAATAGCCATGTGCCGAAAAATACGTAAAGAAATAGAGCGTATTCATGAAGAAAGATTGGGAACAGACGAGTTTGAGCAAGATGAAGTGTCCGAATCAGGGAATTCCGCAAGACAGTCAGAGACCATAGCCTATGTAGGCAGAGGAAGATCCTGTGAAAATACTAGATGTTTTTCTGATCCCATACACTCTGTATGTCCAAATAATAGCAGAACGTATCCGACGCCTGTAATAAATCTGAAATCTCCTGAACATTCGTTTCAAGCCGCAGATAAGATACTACGAGAACGAAGGGGTTACCACCTCCTCGATTCCATGGATGAGCAAGAATTAGCCAGATCAGCCGTTCACTGGATTGACAGTCCTGAAAAATACGGTGATGAGACCGTAGCACACACGTTTTTTAATCTCAGTACAGATGAACAACGCTTAGCTGGAATCTATATGATTCAGCAACTCCTCATATTATATAAGAGCCAACATGCTGACCCTGGTCCTTTACCTGATATATTAACGGAACTACTCACAAACAGATGGAGAGGTTCTAGTAACAAGCTAATTAAAGAGATATTAGTGTCACGTAAGCAGTATGTCCTTTTTGTAAATCCGGATTCTCTCTCCCTGCCCCGCAGAGAAAGAGCACCGTACTATATGGATAGACAAAATCCTTTACGAGAAGTGCACCCAATAAAAGGCGAAGACAATGAGTTTCACCGTGTATTTGTTTACACACCCATATCAAAAATGGAATTATTAGAAATGAAGAAAGTAGTACCTAGTCACGACAAGGACCCAGCGGGTTTCCACCGAGAAATTAAAGACATGTTACTGATGGGAGAGTACACCTTTCCTGATATTATGACGATATTAAAGGTGCTTTTGCCTGCTGGCATTTATGAAAAACTGAAAGAAAAAGAGTGGGAAGTAGGAGACCAAAAGATAGACTGGACAGCATTAGCAGAGGAAGAAAGGGGCCGAACTGCAGGTTCGGGGCTCGGGGATAAAGTTAAACTGTTACCAGGTTTACTAGTACAGGTACTGCCACGTTTATTAACTACAAAAAAGGAAGATTGGGGTGCAATCACAGCCTGCAAACAAAAGCAAGATGAAGACACAAGCGATTATTATGCTCGATTTGAAAAATGTTTTGGTATAAATAGTGGTATAAAAGCAAGTAGTGACTCATATCCACATTTATTTGTGACAAAATTGGTGGAAAATGCATTGCCTCCAGTGAAGAATAGAATATTGAAATTTGAGAGTACCTGGCAAAGTAACACTCCGTCGCAAATGCTACAAATGTTACAGTATCATCACAATAGAATTAGGGATGAACAAGAACATGAGCATAGACGCATGAAGGATACAAAAATGAAAATGCTAGTTTCTCAGACAGTACCAGCAGATGGTCACAAAAAGGGTGTGACACATTCTGGTGATTCTGCAGTTCCTGTAAAAGGAACCTGCAATTACTGTAAACAACTAGGCCATTATGTACATGATTGCCCAGTCCTGAAACGTAATATAGCTACAGGTATTGCAAAAGAGAGACCACGATTAGTTAGACAAGATCAGAATGAACAAGGAGCTATGCAGTATGGACAGTCCATGCCAGTTCAGCAACAGGCAATGCCAGCCTCACAGCAACCCATACAGTTTGTGCCAGCTGCGCCACCGTTGCCTGCTACTGCCACACAAACCACAACACGACAAATGTATCAGACTGCACAGTATGAATACCCTGAGTATCAGCGTTACGCATGAACCAGCCTAGAGAGGGAAGTTGACTTACCGCTTATCGAGATTCCTGTAGATCAAGAAGGACCTTATGTACACAGTGAATTATTAGGTCAAGATAGAAAATTCTTACTCGATACAGGGGCAAGTCGAACAACCATAAAACGTAGTGAAGTTCCAGGGGCACCCCTCTCAGGCTCTCAAAATGTTTCCCTTGGTTTTTCAGGAAAACCTATTGTTAATGAAGTATCACAGCCTCTACCACTTACGATAGGACCTTTGACACGAACTACAGATTTATTGCTTACTAAATCATGCCCAGAAAATCTGTTAGGAATTAAAACTCTGAAAGCACTAGGAGCCATAATATGTTGTTCTCCGGAAGGAGTAAGGTTGTTTTTACGTGATTTTAAAGGTCACTATGTGTCTAGAGACATGGATCCCCGACTACAGACTTTACCAGTACATCTATGGGCACAAGGCCCTACGGATGTTGGCTGCATGAACATTACACCCTATCGAGTCACATTGAAAGCAGGAGTGGTACTACCACGAATGCGACAATACAAGTTACCGCATGATGCTGTAGTGGCTTTGCTGAAAATCATTGATGAGCTGATTGCCCAGGGAGTAGTTGTAGAAACAGACTCCAATATATGTAATTCACCGATAATTCCGATTCTTAAACGTACTGATCCTACTGCCCCACCAGTATACCGATTGGTTATTGATTTGCGTGAACTAAACAAGTGCATTGTACCACAATTTCCTGTGGTCCCTGATATATCATCATTATTGACAGCAATTGATTCCGAAGCAACATTCTTTACTGTAATTGATCTCAAGAATGCCTTTTTCAGCGTCCCAATAGATCCGGAAAGCCAATACTTGTTCGGATTCAGTTTAAATGGGCGCAGCTTTAAATTCTCACGCGCTCCCCAAGGATTCACAGAAAGCCCCAGCATCTACAGCCAAGCATTGAAACGAGAACTTGACAGTATCCACATGCCAGTCAATACTGCACTGCTTCAATATGTCGATGATCTGCTGATCACCGCGAGAAGCGAGTCAGAATGTGAAAAAGCTTCTCTGACAGTTTTACATTTCCTAGCCGACAAGGGGCACAAGGTGTCCCCTTCTAAGCTGCAATTCTGTGTCCAGCGAGTTATTTATCTTGGTCACTCGCTGTCCAAGGAGGGAAGGCAGCTTACACCAGATCGCATCCAGTTAATTGCTAACATGTCAATACCCCAGACACAAAAGGAGGTGCGGGCTTTCATAGGCCTCACTTCATATTGTAGGCAGTGGATCCCTCAGTACGCATTTCTAGCAAAACCACTCATTCAGTTAACCACACAGGAGGCAGCCACATCGACTGTTCTCCCTTGGACTCAGGAACATACACAAGCTTTTGAAAGCTTAAAGGAAGCTTTATGTCAAGCACCTGTTTTAGCAACACCATGTTATAGCAAACATTTTACACTCTTTGTTACAGAACGCGAAGGTACTGCCTTGTCAGTACTCACTCAGGATCAAGCAGGATCACGCAAGCCATGTGCTTATTTTTCCAGTACATTAGATCCCGTAGCTCAGGCTTTGCCTGCATGCCTGAAATCAGTGGCAGCGACAGCTTTAGCAATCAGACAAAGCGATGCCATAGTATTAGGACACCCATTGACAGTACAAGTACCACATGCAGTAGAGGTTCTTGTGAACCGAACACAAACACAACACTTGACCATAGCAAGACTTACCGGTTATGAACTGACATTGTTTCAACCACACATAGAGATCCGACGGTGTAATACATTGAATCCTGCTACACTATTACCTGTAATTGGAACAGACCCACTAGCTCATGATTGTGTTGAAATCATTGAAATAAAGACGAAACCTAGACAAGACTTGACAGACGTTCCATTGTTAGATCCAGACCTGACGTTGTATGTAGACGGATCGTGCATGAGAACAAGTACAGGAGATTTAGTGGCCGCGTATGCAGTCACAACAGACACTGAAGTTATTGAGACAAATTGTATAGATACTTTGTCAGCCCAAGCAGCAGAACTTATTGCTCTAACACAAGCCTGTATTCAAGCCACAAATAAGAAAGTTAATATATACACTGACTCACGTTATGCATTCGGAGTTGTACACGACTTCGGCGTGCTGTGGCGAGAGAGAGGTTATTTAACCTCCCATGGTGCCCACATTCAGCACGGACCCCTCATTCATGCTTTGTTAGACGCAATACATCTACCCACTGCTATATCGATTATGAAATGTAAAGCACACACGAAGGTTACTGATACCATTTCTCAAGGCAATGATTTAGCTGACAAAACAGCTAAACAGACTGCTCAGAATCGCACATTAGACATGACAAAGCCAATAGTTCAGACACCAACACAGTGTATGACAATTAAGGATCCCGCACTTGACGTAATTGACATACAGACACACGCCACAGCAGAAGAAATAAAGAAGTGGACTGAACTAGGAGGGATCCAGACAGATCAAGGATGGATGACGAAGGAGAAATCTGTATGGTTTCTCCCTGATTCCATGGTTCAAGCCATTATAGCTACAGTTCACAGTCCAGCACATTTAGGAGAGAAGGCTATGCTAGACAGCATTCAGCACATTTGGTTCAATAAACATTTACGAGCAGCAGCTAAACAAAAGGTTCGTACCTGTATGATATGTTGTCAGTTTAATCCAGGAAAGAGTGTTCCCGTAGAGCAGGGTGGATTTCAGCCTCCTGACCATCCTTTTGAAGTCCTCCAGATGGATTATATTCAGATGGAACGTTGTCGAGGATTCAAATATGTTCTCGTAGTTGTCTGCGCTCTCTCCCGTTGGACAGAGGCGTATCCCGTATCAGATTACACTGCCCCGACTACTGCCAAGCAGCTAGTTCGAGAATTCTTCCCACGGTACGGTTTACCACGTGTTGTATATTCAGATAACGGCCAGCCTTTCTCATCCGAATTAATGAAACATGTCTCACTTTTGTTGGGATATCAGTGGAAATTCCACTGTGTCCGACACCCCGAGGCAGCAGGTCTCGTGGAACGACATAATCAACTTTTAAAAATCAGATTGTCTAAAATATGTCAGGAAAAGGGTGTGGACTGGATAGTAGCCTTACCAGTTGCGCTATTCTACATGAGAATGGTAGCACACTCTCGAACAGGGCTATCCCCGTATGAGGTGATCTTTGGTAGACCACCGAATATGTGGGGGACGCCTATACCCCGTAAAATAACTGATGTTGACTGTAATATGCTGACAGATTACCTGGCTTCCTTGATGTCTGCACTACAATCTTGTCGTTCACAGGTAGTCGCAGCTTTTCCCGACAACACCGAGGTGAAACCTCATGACGTAATTCCCGGTGATTATGTTCTCATCAGAAATTTTGATCGGAAAACCCAACTGGAGCCAAGGTGGAGGCTTCCTAGGTTGGTCCTGCTGACGACCAGAACAGCTGTGAAGATCGAAGGGAGGAAAGGCTGGGTGCATTCCAGCCATATAAAAAAATTTCATGGACTTCCTCCTGACACAAACAGTACTCTCCGTGTGTCTTCCCCCATTGACTCAAAGCTACCTTTGGCTGAGGCCAGTAGCACCGAACTCTATAAACAGAAACTCAGGTCCAGATCCAAGCTGTCGGACGATTTGATTGTTTAAGTCCTCTCCAAGGTGAAGCGGTTGAATCTGTCCCGACATGTATCCCTTAGGTCTGAATCATGTAGAGTCCAGAATCATAATGAAACGACATGCTTATTGTAAATCACTGCGTAGCCACTGTATTGTGACTTTATTAATTTTGTTTTTCTTGAGTTTTTTAATAGTTACTGCAAGTATATTGTTGCATATGTATTATCCTGTTTCTAAACGTACTTTCAATATAACTGGTGAACATTCTTTTAGTGACCTACCGCCGCATGAGTTGTCCTATAGACTTGCGCTGCGCAATAACACCTTCATTAGTATGTTACATCATTCCCATCAGACTAGTAATGCCACCAATTGTTGGGTGTGTGGCCGACTCCCTCCCTATCAGAATAACAAAGGAGTTCTGCCTTTCTTTCCACATCCGTTCACACACAATGGCTCCTGTGGAGCATGGTTTAGTTTATTAAATTCCATAGACCCAGACACTGCAGTTTATCAACAACATTGGATATGGGGAAATCTGAATCTAGTTTTATTCAAAGTCTGTCACCCTAATAAGGAGGGTCACCCCAGTAGAACAGGAACTGATTTAGAAAATGAAGTGTATAAATTAGGTAATTTTACGCCTAATCTTATGATTTTGAATGTCAAATCCGAAGTTGAACTAATTCTGCCCACTATGTCAGTATTTCCAGTTAAGGGTGAATTATGTGTAAGAAAAGTTGGTTCCATACATATGGGCCATAGTAAATGTGTTACTACAATAGAATATAGTGATCAAGGTAAATCTTCATTTAGAGCTTCTCGCCATTCTTACTTCATATGTGGCCAGACGGCATATATGCGTCTGCCTCTAGATTGGGATGGTACCTGTTACATAGCATTCCTTTTGCCACCTGTTTTCCTAGCTCCCCCTGATTATTATCGAAATGTTCATTTAGTACACAATAGAGAGCGAAGAGATCTCCCAGTTGTCGATTATACTGAGACGGCATGGGACAAGTATGTAGATTTCAATAAAGGCATCTTTCCCTATATAGGTACAATATCAAATAGTAAGCTGATACGTAGACTCACCAAGACTCTTGAAGCTGTAGTAAACGAGACTATAGCCGCCCTAGGCAATCTGACAGAGGAACAATCAGTGATGAGAATTGTTGTTCTCCAGAATCGTCTTGTCCTTGACGTCATCCTGGCCGATAGGGGCGGAGCTTGCAGGGTCATCGGATCCAGCTGCTGCATATTCATACCAGAAAATTCGCCATCTGTATATAAAGCTATAACACGCCTTCATAAGATTGTAAGCCAGATACACGAGAATCCAGGCACTTGGACGTGGTCCGGGTGGTTTTGGAGTATGATATCAGCCTGGGGATGGAGAGTTCTATCCTTCCTAGGTATTGGCCTTCTTATGCTCTTCAGTTGTTGTTTATGCCTGCAATGTGGACCAGCGATTTGTGGTCTGTGTGCCACATCATGCATCCCATATCAAAGTTCTCGTTCAAAATGCCGGAAGAAGAAGGAAGAAGAAATGATGCTCCATGAGCAAATCGATGGAATGATGAAGATTGATATCTCTTGAAGGGCAAGAAGGGGACAAGGAGGGAATGTGGAAATGTGGATTTTCCTGATCAGTTATGTCCCCTATCTTGGACCCCAACGGTTCTATATGCATGTTACAAGTACATGTATGTTCCCTCCAGTTCCAGTTTCTAAGACGCAAACATATGTGTGTCTACCGTCGACATGTTCTCTGTCAGATCCGCCATCAAAGGGCTGGATATTCGATTCCTAAACATGAAAGGCCACCGACTTTATATGGCTAAGTTACTCCATTTTTACAGTTCAGGCAAGTAGGCCCGATTCTGTCCTCAAGCCTTTCCCTGCTCTCTGTCTCTGACAGCTTCAGCTTGAGCTCGCATCTGTATCCATGAACTTTGTCCTACTCCCTGTGCAGCTAACGGTGCCTGCCTCGGCCAGTTTTCGCCTGCCTGCCAAGAAGCTGTATTTCACCTTCGAATTATCTATTTTGCTCTTCAGCCGATGCATTCCTGTCTAGTGATTTAGGTAAACATTTCCCTTAGCTCACAAGCAAAGGACTCAGCCTTTCCGTCCTCCTGCAAGTGATTCATAGCCCTGCTGCCATGGAAAGTTTTCTATCCCTCGCATCTCATATAGACACTTAGACGTTTGTGCACGCACACAGTCAGTATAGACTAGATTCTGTTCAAGAGTCCTTCCTTGTGGATAACATAGTTCTTTAAACATAGGATGTTAGATATGATTTGGGATTAGGTTGACTTGACCCCCCAGACTTCTCGTCTCCACATGTAGAGCTAAATGTCAAGTCCCCTTCACCCCCTAGTTGCACGTCTATCACACGTCATGCTGCTGCGCGCGCATCTATGCCAAGTATTATCTTATAGATCCACCTATGTCTGATAATCCTAACCAATCATGTTTCTTTTATTCCTTATTACGCCTAGTTTCAATTACGTACCTGTTATGTCACTTTTCTTATCAAATGTTACGCCTTCTACATTCGTTTCATTGTAATGCACTTATTATAAAAATGCATGTCTGTCAATAAAATATTGTACTTCACTTCCTGAACCCTCGTGGTGACGGAACCTGAAGGCCGCGACTCGAGTCGGCCATTTTGAATGGAATAAAGCCCATTTAGAAAACCTCTTATACCACGGATTCTGCCTCTTGTTATTTTGAGCTATTTACTTTATTTTAAGATTCCGTATGAAATTCAGTCCGGTATTTTTATTTACCACAATGGGCCCGTTGTCTATTGCAGGGGCCACATGGCCGGTGCTGGCCGGCTTTACGCCACATCCCCGCTATCTAACGCTGGAGGTGGCTGAGTTGCGTGTACTACACACAGCCCTGATTACGGTCCATAGGGCTTTGGTGCAGTACGTGTCACGCAACGTGCAGGTGGGGGCATCTGCTGTTGCGGGACAACCTACGGACCACCAGGCGGTGGTCATTAGTCCTGTTATGGTCAATTCGGTGGTCGGCAAGCGCCCCCAAAGTAAGGATGAATTTCCTTATTGGCTTGCTGAAAAATTTGATCAATTGGAAACGGTTTTTCCAAATACATCTCCTGTGGAGAAACACAGGATCCTCACCATTACTTTGCCTAAAGACCTGGTCCCGGTGTGGTAAATATTTCTCCTTTACCGGGACTGAATTTGATACAGGAACATTATAAAGTAGCTCAGTAAAATGAGAGGCAGAATCCGTGATATTTAGAGTTTCAGAATGGGCTTTATTCCAATAAGCGATTATAATCGGATGCTTCAAGTTCCATCACCACGGGAGTTCAGGAAGTGAAGTACATACTTTATTGACAAGCAGTAACTTTTATAATACATACATCATAATGAAGTGAATACAGTAGGCGTAACAATTGATAAGGACATTGACGTTTGGTTCTACGTAACCGAAAATGGGTGTAATAATGAGTAAAAAGGAACATGATTGGCTATGATGTAATACATAGGTGGATCTATAAGATAATACTTGGCATTGATGCGCGCGCAGCAGTCTGACGTGTAATTGACGTGTAACTAGGGGGTGACGGGGACTTGACATTTAGCTCTACGTGTGGAGACAGGAAGTCTGGGGGGTCAAGTCAACCTAATCCCAAATCATATCTAACATCCTATGTTTAAAGAACTATGTTATCCACAAAAGAAGGACTCTCGGACAGAATCTATTCTATACTGACTGTGCGTGCGTGTACAAGCGTCTAGGTGTCTACACTGAATGCGAGGGGGTAGGAATATTCCATGGTAACAGGGCTATGAATTACTTGCATGAGGACAGAGAAGATGGGCCTTTTTGCTTGGTAACTGGAAGAATGTTTACTTAAGCTACTAGGCAGGAATGCATCGGCTGAGGGGGAAGCAGATAATTCGAAGGTGAAATACAGTTCTTGGCAGAGAATAGGCTGATGTCAGGCTTCGTGAGCCGTGCAGAGAATGAGACAAAGTTCATGGTCACAGATGCAGGTTTGAACTGGAGCTTTCAGAGGCAGAAGGCAAGAGGAGTTCGATGACAGAATCAGGGCCTACTTGCCTGGACTGTAAAATGGCATAAGTGAACCATATAAAGCCGGTGGCCTTTCATATTTAGGAATGGAATATCCAGCCCATTTATGGTGCATCTGACAGAGGACATGTTGACGGTGGACGCACATGTGTTTGCGTCATCATTACTGGAACTGGAGGGAGCATACATGTACTTGTGACATGCTCATAGAACCGTTGGGGTCCAAGATAGGGGACATAACTGACCAGAAAAATCCATATTTCCACATTCCCTCCTTGTCCCCTTCTTGCCCTTCAAGAGATATCAATCTTCATCAATCCATTGATCTGTTCATATAGCATCATTTGTTCTTCTTTCTTCTTCCGGGATCTTGAATGAAAATCTTGATGTGGAATGCACGATGTGGCACATAGACCACAAATTGCTGGTCCACATTGTAGACATAGACAGCAACTGAATAGTATGAGAAGGCCAATACCTAGGAAGGATAAAACTCTCCATCCCCAGGCTGATACCGTATTCCAAAACCAACTGGACCAAGTCCAAGTGCCTGGGTTCTGGTGTATCTGGCTTACTATCTTATGAAGGCGAGTGATGGCTTTATATACGGATGGCGAATTTTCTGGTATGAATACGCAGCAGCTTGATCCGATGACCCTACAAGCTCCGCCTCTATCAGCCAGGATGACGTCAAGGACAAGACGATTTTGAAGCACAACAATCCGCATAGCAGACTGTTCTTCTGTTAAATTGCCTAAGGCGGAAATAGTTTCATTCACTACTGCTTCAAGGGTTCTAGTTAATCTACGTATTAGCTTACTATTAGTAACAGTACCTATATAGGGAAAGATGCCTTTATTAAAATCTACATACTTGTCCCATGCCGTCTCAGTGTAATCGACAATGGGGAGATCTCTCCGTTCTCTGTTGTGTACTAAATGAATATTTCTGTAATAATCAGGAGGAGCTAGGAAAACAGGTGGCAAAAGGAATGCTATGTAGCAGGTACCATCCCAATCTAGAGGTAGACGCATATATGCAGTCTGACCACATATAAAGTAGGAGTGGCGAGAAGCTCTGAATGAAGATTTGCCTTGATCACCGAATTCTACTGTAGTAGTGCATTTACTATGGCCCATATGTATAGAACCAACCTTTCTTACACACAATTCACCTTTCGCTGGGAATACTGACATGGTGGGTAAGACTAGCTCAACTTCGGATACGACATTTAGAATCATGAGATTAGGTGTAAAATTACCTAATCCATATACTTCATTTTCTAGATCAGTTCCTGTTCTTTTGGGGCGACCCTCCTTGTCAGGGTAGCAGACTTTGAGTAAAACTAGGTTCAGGTTTCCCCATATCCAATGGTCTTGGTAAACTGCGGTGTCTGAGTCTATGGAATTAATTAAACTAAACCATGCTCCACAGGAGCCATTATGTGTAAATGGATGCGGAAAGAAAGGCAGGACTCCTTCATAATTCTGATAGGGAGGGAGTCGGCCACACACCCAACAATTGGTGGCGTTACTAGTCTGATGGGAATGATGTAACATACTAATGAAAGTGTTATTGCGCAGCGCAAGTCTGTAAGACAATTCATGCGGAGGTAAGTCACTAAAAGAATGTTCAGCAGCAACATTATAAACATGTCTAGAAATAGGGTAATATATGTGCAACAACATACTTGTAATAATTATTAAAAGACTCAATAAAAACAAAATTAATAATGTCACTATGCAGTGGCTACGCAGTGATTTACAATACGCCTGTCGTTTCAACATTTTCCCGGTATTTCCTCTACTTAGGTCCAAGGGATACATGTCAGAGACAATTCAACCGCTTCACCTTGGAGAGGACTTAAACAATCAAATTGCTCGACTTGGTGGGCCTAAGCTTTAGTTTGTAATTTTCAGATTTGTTAGGTTCAACAAAAGGGAGTTTTGTATCAGTCTGGGAGGGAGTGCAGGGCACAGTGTCTATATCCGAAGGTAGTCCATGAAATTTTTTTATGTGACTTGAATGAATCCAGCCCTTGCGGCCCTCGATCTTCACGGCTGTTCTTGTGGTCAACAGGACCAACTTGGGTGCTTTCCACCTGGGCTCCAGTTGAGTTTTTCTGTCGAAATTTCTCACAAAGACAAGATTACCCGGAACAACGTCATGGGGTTTCACCTCAGTGTTGTCGGGAAAGGCTGCAGCTACCTGTGAACGAGAAGATTGTAGTGCAGACATCAAGGAAGCCAAGTAATCTGTCAGCATATTACAGTCAATATCAGTTATTTTGCGTGGTATGGGCGTCCCCCACATATTCGGTGGTCTACCGAAGATCACCTCATACGGGGATAGCCCTGTTCTAGAGTGTGCTACCATTCTCATGTAAAAGAGTGCAACTGGTAATGCTACTATCCAGTCGACCCCTTTCTCTCTGCATATTTTGGACAGTCTGATTTTCAGTATCTGGTTATGTCTTTCTACGAGACCTGCTGCCTCGGGATGTCGGACACAGTGGAATTTCCACTGATAACCTAACAGAAGTGAAACGTGTTTCATTAATTCGGATGAGAACGGCTGGCCGTTATCTGAGTAGACAACACGTGGTAAACCGTATCGTGGGAAGAATTCTCGAACCAACTGTTTGGCAGTAGTCGGAGCAGTGTAATCTGAAACCGGGTACGCCTCTGTCCAACGGGACAGAGCGCAGACAACTACGAGAACATATTTGAATCCTCGACATCGTTCCATCTGGATATAATCCATCTGTAGGACTTCAAAAGGGTGATCAGGAGGCTGAAATCCACCCTGTTCTACGGGAACACTTTTTCCTGGGTTGAACTGGCAACAGATCATACAGGTACGGACCTTTTGTTTGGCTGCTGCTCGTAAATGCTTATTAAACCAAATGTGTTGAATGCTGTCTAGCATAGCTTTTTCTCCTAGATGTGCTGGACTATGTATAGTGTTAATTATGACTTGGACCATTGAATCAGGAAGGAACCATACAGATCTTTCCTTCATCATCCATCCTTGGTCCGTTTGGATCCCTCCTAATTCAGTCCATTTCTTTATTTCGTCCGGTGTAGCATGTGTCTGTATGTCAATTATGTCAAGAGTAGGATCTTTAACTGTCATACAATGTGTCGGTGTCGGGACTATTGTCTTTGTCATATCGGGGGTTTGAGTTTGAGCAGTCAGTTTAGCTGTTCTGTCGGCTAGATCATTGCCTTGGGAAATGGTATCAGTAACTTTTGTATGGGCTTTACATTTCATAATTGATATTGCAGTGGGTAGATGTATTGCATCTAATAATGCATGAATGAGGGGTCCGTGCTGAATGTGGGCACCGTGGGAAGTTAAATAACCTCTCTCTCGCCACAGCACGCCGAAGTCATGTACAACTCCGAATGCATAACGTGAATCAGTGTATATGTTGACTTTTTTATTCGTGGCTTGAATACAGGCTTGTGTCAGAGCGATGAGCTCTGCGGCTTGAGCTGACAAAGTATTTATACGATTAGTTTCAATGACTTCAGTATCTGTTGTGACTGCATAAGCGGCTACTAACTCTCCTGTACTTGTTCTCATGCATGAACCATCGACATAAAATGTCAAGTCTGGATCTGACAATGGAACATCGGTCAAGTCTTGTCTGGGTTTTGTCGTTACAGTAATAACTTCAATACAGTCATGGGCTAGTGGGTCTGTTCCGATTACTGGCAAAAGTGTGGCAGGATTCAATGTGTTACAGCGTCTTATTTCTATATGTGGCTGAAACAATGTAAGTTCATACCCTGTAAGTCGTGCTACGGTCAAGTGTTGTGTTTGTGTTCTATTTACAAGAACCTCTACTGCGTGTGGTACTTGAACTGTTAATGGATGTCCTAACACTATGGCATCGCTTTGTCTGATTGCTAAGGCTGTTGCTGCCACTGATTTCAGACATGCAGGCAAAGCCTGAGCTACGGGATCTAATGTACTAGAAAAATAAGCACATGGTTTGTGTGCTCCTGCCTGTTCCTGTGTGAGTACTGACAAAGCAGTACCTTCGCGTTCTGTAACAAAGAGTGTAAACTGTTTTCTGTAACATGGCGTTGCTAAAACGGGTGCTTGACATAAAGCTTTCTTTAGGCTTTCAAAAGCTTGTGTGTGTTCCTGAGTCCAAGGGAGAACAGTCGGTGTGGCTGCCTCCTGGGTTGTCAACTGAATGAGTGGTTTTGCTAGGAATGCATATTGCGGGATCCACTGTCTACAATATGAAGTGAGGCCTATGAAAGCCCGCACCTCCTTTTGTGTCTTGGGTATTGGCATGTTAGCTATCAACTGAATGCGGTCGGGTGTAAGCTGCCTTCCCTCCTTGTCCAGCGAGTGTCCAAGATAAACAACTCGTTGGACACAGAATTGCAGCTTAGAAGGGGACACCTTGTGCCCCTTTTCGGCTAGAAATTGTAAAACTGTCAGTGATGCTTTCTCACATTCAGGTTCACTTCTTGCGGTGATCAGCAGATCATCGACGTATTGAAACAGAGCCGTGTTAACTGGCATGTGGATACTGTCGAGTTCTCGTTTCAGTGCTTGGCTATAGATGCTGGGGCTTTCTGTAAATCCTTGAGGTGCGCGTGAGAATTTAAAGCTACGTCCATTTAAACTAAATCCGAACAAATATTGGCTTTCCGGATCTATTGGGACACTGAAGAAGGCATTCTTGAGATCGATTACAGTGAAGAATGTCGCTTCGGAATCAATAGCTGTCAGTAATGACGAGATATCTGGGACCACAGGGAATTGTGGCACAATGCATTTGTTTAACTCGCGCAGATCAATAACCAATCGATATACTGGCGGGGCCTTCGGATCTGTTCGTTTAAGAATCGGTATTATCGGTGAATTACATATATTGGAGTCTGTTTCCACAACTACTCCTTGGGCAATGAGCTCGTCAATGATTTGTAGTAAAACCACTACAGCATCTGGTGGTAACTTGTATTGTCGTATTCGTGGTAGCACCACTCCTGCCTTTAGTGTGACTCGATATGGTGTAATATTCATGCAACCAACATCAGTAGGGCCTTGTGCCCATAGATGTGTAGGTAAAGTCTGTAGTCGGGGATCCATGTCTCTAGATACATAGTGACCTTTAAAATCACGTAAAAACAATCTTACTCCTTCCGGAGAACAACATATTATGGCTCCTAGAGCTTTTAACGTTTTTATTCCTAATAAATTTTCTGGACATGATTTAGTAAGCAGTAAATCTGTAGTTCGGGTCAGAGGTCCTATCGTGAGTGGAAGAGGCTGTGACACTTCATTAACAATAGGTTTTCCTGAAAAACCAAGGGAAATATTCTGTGAGCCTGAGAGGGGTGCCCCTGGAACTTCACTACGTTTTATTGTTGTTCGACTTGCCCCTGTATCGAGTAAAAATTTTCTATCTTGACCTAATAATTTACTATGTACATAAGGTCCTTCTTGATCTACAGGAATCTCGATAAGGGGTAAGTCAACTTCCCTCTCTAGGCTAGTTCATGCGTAACGCTGATACTCGGGATATTCATACTGTGCGGTCTGATACATTTGTCGTGTTGTTGTTTGTGTGGCAGCAACAGGCAATGGGGGTGCAGCTGGCACAAACTGTATTGGCTGTTGTGCGGCTGGCATTGCCTGGGCATTCGGTATAGCTCCTTGTTCACTCTGGTCTTGTCTGAGTGGCCGTGATCTTTCTTGTGTTTTACCTATGGCGATATTATGTTTTAAAACTGAACAATCGTGTACGTAATGGCCTGGCTTTTTACAATAATTGCATGTCCCTTTTACAGGTCCTGCTGAATCGGAATGTGTCATACCCTTTTTATGTCCTTCAGCTGGAACTGTCTGGGAAACTAGCATTTTCATTTTTGTGTCTTTCATGCGTCTGTGTTCATGTTCTTGTTCCTCTTTAATTCTATTGTGGTGGTACTGTAACATTTGTAACATTTGTGTTGGAGTGTTACCTTGCCAGGTGCTTTCGAATTTTAATACTCTATTCTTTACTGGGGGCAGAGCATTTTCTACTAATTTTGTTACAAACAGATGTGGATAGGATTCGCTACTTGCTTTTATGCCACTATTTATACCAAAACATTTTTCAAAACGGGCATAGTAATCACTAGTGTCTTCATCTTGCTTCTGTTTACAGGCTGAAATTGTACCCCAATCTTCCTTTTTCGTGGTTAATAAACGTGGCAGTACCTGTACTAGTAGTCCTGGTAATGCCTTAGTTTTGTCCCCAAGCCCCGAACCTGGACCTCGGGCTCTTTCTTCTGCTTCTAATGCTGACCATTCTATCTTTTGATCACCTACCTCCCACTCTTTTTCTTTGAGTTTCTCATAAATGCCAGCAGGCATCAACACCTTTAATATTGTCATAATGTCGGGGTAGGTATACTCTCCCATGAGTAACATGTCTTTAATTTCTCGGTGAAACCCCGCTGGGTCCTTGTCATGACTGGGTACTACTTTCTTCATTTCTAATAATTCTATTTTCGATATAGGCGTATATACAAATACGCGTTTAAACTCATTGTCCTCACCCTTTATTGGGTGCACTTCTCGTAAGGGATTCTGTCCATCTATGTGATACGTAGTTCTTTCCTTGACGGACAATGGAACATGTTCTGAACATACGAAAAGAATATACTGCTTTCTTGATTCTAGAATTTCTTTAATTAATTCAGTACCTGGACCTCTCCATTTATTCATAAGTAATTCAGTCAGTATGTCAGGCAAGGGACCAGGGTCCGAATGCTGACTCCGATATAGTATAATGAGTTGTTGGATCATATAAATCCCAGCTAACCTTTGTTCATCTGGGGTAAGATTCAAAAATGTGCGTACTACTGTATCATCACTATATTTTCCGGGACTGTCCACCCAATGGACAGCTGCCCTGGCTAAATCTTGTTCATCCACAGAATCGAGGAAATGATAACCCCTTCGTTCTCGGAGTAGTTTGTCGGCGGTTTGGAACGAATGCTCGTTAGACCTTATATTAATTATAGGTATTTGAAAATTCCTGTTATTATCTGGACATGTCGGATGTATTGAGTCAGTATGATATCTAGTCTGATTCCTATTACAAGATCTTCCTCTACCTACATAGGCTATGGTGTCTGACTGTCCTGTGGGCAGTCCTGGCCCTTCTTCCTCGTTTTGTTCGAACTCGTCTGTCTCTAATCTCTCTTCGTGTAGGCGTTCTATTTCTTTACGGATCTTTCGGCACATGGCTATTATACAATTTTGTTTATCATGTCTCCCTTCTGATATATTCTGGCTCCATCTTGTAAGAATTCTCATGGCTTCCGGGTCTACCCCCGGTCGGTCTTGATTTCTGATCACACAGTTTATGAGGAAACGTAACAGTTCCCCCTGTATCTCTACTTTCTGGTATTCCATAGCTCTGTAAATACATTCTGGATCTCGCCCTGTTTGGACAAAATGATATATATTATCTAGATGCGCAGTCATTCCTGGTAACTTCGCTAAATACACTGCGGCTCGTCTGATACGTAATGATGCTAGGGTCATTTCGTCCTCTTTTCCAGGCACCGGGTCATATCTACAATCTATAAGAAGTTCCTTAAGCGTACGGGTACTAAGGAGTTTGGGTGTACGTGAATGCGCTGACTCTTGAAAAGTAAGCTTATTTGTTCTGGGTGGCGTAGAAAAGACATTGGTAGCTCCTCCCGCGGCCCCATCTGTGGCGTCAGGTGTAAAAGGATTCGTTGAACGTGACACAGCAACTACAGGTGTGGACACAGCCATAGAAGTAGCTGTAGAAGCGGATACAGAAACAGATGTGCTTGCCGGAACTTGTGACTCGATTTGTTGCTGTAGGGATACGGGTACTGGATCTTGGCGTTGAACCTCCCTGGTATGCGGTCTATGTGGGGCGGAATTGGCATACTCGGGAGCTGCGTCATCTAAATATGAGGAAAGAAAAACATCTTCTGCCGTTCTAGGATGCCCCTTAGGATGTACCTTTATGGGGAACAATGGGGTTGGCAAGTCTTTTGGCGTTTCCGGAGTAGCCTTAGGTAATCCTTCGGCCAGAAGGGGATACATACCATTCATAAGGGCATTTCTTTGTCTGTCTACTTGTTCTGATTTCACTCGGATACCTTCCTCAATTAATAGATTCTCTCGAACTTTATTGGAACTCTCTTTACTCTTCTCCTCCTGTCTACGTGCTTTTTCTGTTCGTCTATGTGATTCTTTACGCCATAATTCAACGGCGTCTTTCTGTGACTGTCGGACTTTCCTTTTCCATAACTCTTTCTCGACTTTCATGATGCACTCTGCATCCCAGGTCCCCGCTGTGGGCCACCTCTGACTTTCTGGTAATCCCTTGGTATAGTCTACCCATAAGTCAAGAAATAATATAGCGTCTAAGCCATGTTTGTGATACATAAAATGCCCTGGAGTGTCCCTAGGAGGAATAGGGACGGCTTCTTCGAGAACCCCTTTTCTGGTAGTGATCTGTCTTAATTTCGAGAAGAGCGGCATATTGAGAACTGACCTTATACTTGATTTTGACCTGATACTTGAATTTGAACAGACTTAATACAATAAACACGATAATGAACAGTCATTCATACCACGATATACTTAGACACTTCAAACATTTAACATTAACCCTTTAACTGAAACAACAATGATGATCGTCTGCATAACTAATCACCAAGCTTAATTCTCGACAATAACTAGATAAATAACTAGACACTTCTGAATACTTCGGAATACTTGATATACTGCTAAACAGTACAGATACACTGCTAAAACAGTGCAGACCGGATTTGTGTACCCAAACCCGTCTTGACCGGCACAACCTATGTGCACGTCAGAAAATGCCTCCCCAGCAATGGTACTCACCGGGTAGCTTCGGAAACGGAAGGCCTCAGTAACTTGAACTTGACTCGGATTGGACTGGACTGGACTCGACTCGTCGGACACTGGGCTTGACGTCGGACTGGTGGGTCTCTGTATACCTCGGATCTTGCTCTCTCAGCTAGGCTCTGGTCGGGATACTTCGCACTTCTCACCGCCTCGTCTGGGTGTTGATTGCAGTCTCAGTCGCCCCCACTTGACCGGAGGGAGATACAGGAAATCCTGCTGGTACGCGTTATTGTCCGTCCAGCTGTGGCAGGAGACCGGGCCTGCAACGCACCGCCGGCGCGTGAGATGAGAAAGTGTCCCTGTTCGGGCGCCATCATGTGGTAAATATTTCTCCTTTACCGGGACTGAATTTGATACAGGAACATTATAAAGTAGCTCAGTAAAATGAGAGGCAGAATCCGTGATATTTAGAGTTTCAGAATGGGCTTTATTCCAATAAGCGATTATAATCGGATGCTTCAAGTTCCATCACCACGGGAGTTCAGGAAGTGAAGTACATACTTTATTGACAAGCAGTAACTTTTATAATACATACATCATAATGAAGTGAATACAGTAGGCGTAACAATTGATAAGGACATTGACGTTTGGTTCTACGTAACCGAAAATGGGTGTAATAATGAGTAAAAAGGAACATGATTGGCTATGATGTAATACATAGGTGGATCTATAAGATAATACTTGGCATTGATGCGCGCGCAGCAGTCTGACGTGTAATTGACGTGTAACTAGGGGGTGACGGGGACTTGACATTTAGCTCTACGTGTGGAGACAGGAAGTCTGGGGGGTCAAGTCAACCTAATCCCAAATCATATCTAACATCCTATGTTTAAAGAACTATGTTATCCACAAAAGAAGGACTCTCGGACAGAATCTATTCTATACTGACTGTGCGTGCGTGTACAAGCGTCTAGGTGTCTACACTGAATGCGAGGGGGTAGGAACATTCCATGGTAACAGGGCTATGAATTACTTGCATGAGGACAGAGAAGATGGGCCTTTTTGCTTGGTAACTGGAAGAATGTTTACTTAAGCTACTAGGCAGGAATGCATCGGCTGAGGGGGAAGCAGATAATTCGAAGGTGAAATACAGTTCTTGGCAGAGAATAGGCTGATGTCAGGCTTCGTGAGCCGTGCAGAGAATGAGACAAAGTTCATGGTCACAGATGCAGGTTTGAACTGGAGCTTTCAGAGGCAGAAGGCAAGAGGAGTTCGATGACAGAATCAGGGCCTACTTGCCTGGACTGTAAAATGGCAAAAGTGAACCATATAAAGCCGGTGGCCTTTCATATTTAGGAATGGAATATCCAGCCCATTTATGGCGGATCTGACAGAGGACATGTTGACGGTGGACGCACATGTGTTTGCGTCATCATTACTGGAACTGGAGGGAGCATACATGTACTTGTGACATGCTCATAGAACCGTTGGGGTCCAAGATAGGGGACATAACTGACCAGAAAAATCCATATTTCTGATTGTGACAACTGAGGTAAGGTCTTTGCTGCGACCTATTCGAAATGCTATGGCACTCCGTCTATGTCTGTGCTACCATCCGTCATCAAAAAGGTCCAGGAGAATCATGGTGCGGAGGCTGCTATTGAATTGGGAATGAGGCTTGTCGACAGCTTCGATGTGGTGTGCTCCATGGTAATGGGCAACCTCAAAGGAGATGCCATGCAGTTCCAAGTTGCAAATATGATGGACCGCGTGGATGACCTCGACAAGCCCAAAGAGTTCGCTAAAGTAATTGCGAAGGCATATAGGACCGTGGGTCGTAGTGCCTTGGGTGTAAAACCGACTGTGATCATTCCTGATATAGTACAGCAAACTAAGGTGAGCTCGTCTACGAAAGACGAACGCCCCAACTTTCCTAAACAAAGTTGGAGAGCTAAGAAACAGGGGAAACAGCAACAGAAACAGGGGTCACGTCCTGCCTACCGAACGCACATATGATCTGCGCGATCGATCTCGTATTAAGTCACCTGATAGATTTCAGGTTTCTGAACAACGCTCTCCTCGTTCTTCACAGGAAACATCGGCTTCACAATCCGGTGGCGGAGACCGTGGGAAAGGAAGGGGTGCTCAGAGTCGTGAGCAGCCCCGCCAGTCGGACGGCAAAGGCAAGCAGGACGAATCTGCACATCAAAGACCCCCATTTCAGAAGAAGAAAGTTGCTTGCGCTGACAGCGAGGTATGCCTCAGATGGTACGGAAGCAGCTTCAGAACCTGACAAGGGCGCTAACGCTGCTAGACAGCGCGGCGGAAGTTACAGTAGTGCGACAAGCACTGCGTCCATATCTGGTGGCGACAGCAACTGATATATTCGTGAATATTGAAACTGCTGACACTCGGGTGTCTCCCCCTTATAGACTGTATAATATAGTCATTCAAATTGAAGGTGACATACAACGTACAATTCAAGGTTTTTTTTTGGGATAATCTGACCACTTCCTATGATATTCTATTGGCGGAGGCAGATTGGCCCCCGGCTTTCGTTTTAGATGCTCCTAGAGGGGAGGAGGTAATCCTCCCGTCCTTTGCGCACACAGTGCCGAAGGTCCAGGCTAAAAAGTGTGCCGCGGAATGGGCTCAGGTGCAAGCGCCTACGTTATATCGAAATCAGGTTGGCTGGGATAAATTGTCTCCCGGCAATGAGATTCCGTTGCGGACTACGCCCCAACCTAAACCCCAATACCCCATGCGTCGCGAAGCTAAACCTCACGTCGCGTCGATCCTTGAACAATTGGAATATCAAGGAGTAATCGAAACATGTGTGTCACCTATGAATAATCCATTGTTCACTGTGACGAAGCCTGACGGGTCGTACCGCCTAGTTTTGGATTACCGGCACCTAAACTCTCATTGCCGGACCTGTGCAGTACAAAACACCCACAGCTCAGCTCTCGTCGATAGTCTCGTGAGAAAAAGGTTTAAAACCACACTTGACATTTCCAATGGCTTTTACAAAAGTCATTCAAACAAAAGTTTGAGAAAGGCGCACTGTCCACCCGCCCTATAAGGTGCGATTAGTCAATACATAAGATTTTTGTAAGTAAACAACATACATCGATTGGTATAAATGAATAAACGCTAAACACATTTAGTTTCAATGTGAAAAAGCGACCTATTTTAAGTGCAAACCATAAACATAATCCTAAGTGGGACGTGTACAAGTAACCATGTGACAAAGTACATTCTTTGTTGCCCAATATTTATCAATATTCTACAATCTGAATGTCAAAAATAACTGCAAATCCAAACTCAAATCAATGAATCATCATAAGTTCTGAGATTCTTCTTTATTTTCTTAGTTTTTTCAGAAGAACGTCACGGTGTCCCAATGCATTTCGGTGTGAAACACCTTCTTCAGGGGAATACTGTAAGGATATACATGTACGTGTATATATCAGTTTAGACATTAATAGAAGCTATACAAATGTACAATCAGGCATGTGTATATGTCCATATATGACATTATATAACATTGTGAAGACCTTAACATCCAGTGTTATCCAGCCAATGTTCAGCATACAATGCAGATAAAGGAAGTTTTTTTAAATAAACAGAAAACCAAAAGAAGGAGGAAGACACCAGTGGATTCAAAGTTTGAAAGCAAATAAACGTGTGCCCGTCAGAATGCTAGAGGCGCTTAAGGGTGGAGTGAAGGCACTGTGCTTTAGAGATCATATACGTGAGCACCAGTGTTTGGCAAATGCCTTATAGCCACAGTAATCGAAAGTGGTGTGCGTACGGAGGACTCACCTCCTGACGTTAAAGTGCGTATAAACACGGGTGGGATGTCCGTGCTGCGACAAACGAGGACCTGTAGACCAATGAAAACCAATGCAAATGGTCGTTTTTGTGATGCCGAAGGGAGTCGGGAGGTGATAATTGGAGGTCAAGCATGCAATTCCACTTACTTGGCCTTAATCCATGATGCTTCTGCATCAAGACCCATTCAGCGAAGGCAATGATGTGGGAGTCGCGTGAGAAACGTCTACGGGTAAGGTAAAAGGGTAGTGCCATGAGCATAAAAATATGTCAGTGCTCATTTTGGGTGAAACCACAGTCTAAAAGGGATCAGTCCTGCCGCCAGTTCAATTACCTGCGTGTGCGTCGTGCCGCTGAACCTCGGTGGGATTCTGTATTCGAACAGCAGTAGCTCGATGTGCGCAAGCCGTACCGGTGCGTGTTAGAAAAGCCTCGCGGACCACGTGACAAGTGTAAGAGCCCGTTGACAGAGAAAGTGGACTGTCGCAAGCGCCATATTGAAACGGGTGAGTAGCATAGCAAAGAACAAAGTGGAAAACAGAAAAAGACATGAAGATTGACATTATCAATTAAAACTAGTGAGTAGGCTGGGCTGCCTACAAACCAAATGTACACATAAACCAGTGTGCAAGAGACATGTAGGAAATTGTGTTAAACATACATAACGCATCACAAAATAAATTAAAATTTGCACCAGAAAGTCATCTAATAATCAATAAATCGCCAAGTGAATTACCAGTTTAGAATATCCATCAGAATGTTAATGATATGCAACCACATTTCATCACAGGAAATGAATGAGTTCAATTTTGTCATTCAGACCCCCAGGGCTCATGGTTTGTAAAAAACGTATCCAAAAGGTTTCTCTTTGAGCCAAGTGCCTGTTGGGATCAGCATGTGTAGAATCAGATATCTGTTCGAGAACTGTGAATCGAAGTTGGGGTATAGTGTGTTGATGTGTGCTCCAGGTGATCGTACCTCGCAGACAGGACCTTGTTCGCCTGCTGCAGCACTTCGCGGGATACTCGGAGACCCGGAAGAAGGGAGAGAGTTGATCGGACTCGCTTCTACAAGGCGACAGCTATATAAAAGTTTGGAAATTCGGTCGGTGTGGTATATTGAAGGACCCCTACATCACGCACAAATACGATTACATCGATTTAAAGTGGGCCACTGCCTCCGTGTGAGTCTCCTCTCACAGGGCACCCGGCTGGGTACCTGTGAGTATATTTTATCCTTTCACTTCGAACACGGTGTCACTGTATATACACCAGTCCTGGACGTTAAGGTGTCCCTATATTAGACAGTCCTGACGAGACCCTCTAATTTGGAACAGGGTCGAAACGCCGTTGACGCGATAGGCAAATCACTATTCAACACCTATATTAATTAAGTGTTGTTAATTTGAATTATTAATTGTATGTGATTGCCTTTGTAAAGTGAAATCAAAACCTTGTTTGTATGTTGTATGGTATGTTAATTGTCTGTTTAGGTTTTTTTCATTGGGACACTAATTTGTAATTTGTTTGTTTAATGTCAAAATTGTATTGTATATCTATGTGCACCTTTTGTGTAAATATTCTAGTAATATAAACGAAGATCATTCTTCACAAAAAAAGAACCAACGTGTATGGCTTTGCCTTTTCTTCTGACATCTTTTACAATCCCCGTTTCTTTTTTTATTATTATTTTTGATTACATACTATATTGATAAGTATTAATCCGCATGAGCTATTGTTTCCTTACAGCACACCAGTGTGATGCTAAGCACGATTTCATATTAGATGTGCGAATAGCACTTTTATGTTCAGTCACCCGTATTTTTATTTTACGGGTTGTCCTCCCCACATAAACAAAACCACAGGGGCATTTGATTGTGTATATCACCATGGCAGTGTTACAATCAGAGGAATGTTTGAGCTTGATTGGTTTGCCCGTGTGGGGATGTGTGAATGTATCACCAACCATGACATTCCCACAATATCCACAATTGTAACATTTACGCATCCCTATGTTTTTGGACACAGCCTGGTTAGGGTTTTTTTTGGCCAAAATCTCTTTGATGTTTCTAGACCTAGAAAAAGCAAAGATGGGTTTAGCGTGGAAAACATTTTTGAAATCATTTTCTTGTTCTATGATTTCCCATCTCTTGAGGATGCTCCGTTTAATCGCCATGGCTGCTGTAGAGTATTTGAGGACACAAACTTCACGTTTGGAGACAGATTTCTCAGCTTTTCGAAGAAGTTGTGTTCTCTCCATACTGTATGCCTTGAGTTTCGCCGTTTCCAAAACTGATGCGGGATAACCTCTTTCTAAGTATTGCTGGAACATGACTTCAGTGTCAGCTTTCCCTTGTGCATCATCCGAGCTGATTCTGCGCACCCGGATAAACTGTGATAGTGGTAAATGATTTTTCAAGGAATGAGAGTGAAAGCTCTGAAAATGAAGTGCATTATTCCTGTCAGTCGGTTTCTTAAAGATTCTGGTTGTCAATGTGGAACCTTGTTTCTCAATCTGAATGTCCAAATAATTGATGGTGGTGAGATCAATGGAATGTGTAAATTTTATGTGGGGGTGACACTCATTCAAGCTCAGAATCGCACTCTCCAAAGACTCTTGTGTACCCCTCCATAAAACCAAAATGTCATCAATGTATCGAAGATACAATAGTAAGTGGTCTGTCCATGATCTGTTGTGCAGAATGTGTTCATCCTCGAATCTGGCCATAAAGATATTGGCATACGTAGGTGCCCCAGTAAAACCCATCGACGTGCCAGTCTTTTGCAGATAAAAGTGTTGCTTCCAAGAGAAATAGCTGTGGTATAGGCTGAATTGAAGTAGTTCAAGCAGAAAAATGTTTAGGGATTCAGCATAATCATGTTGGAGCAGCATCCATTCGACAGCCTCAATCCCTTCTCCATGGGGGATTGAGGTGTAGAGGGCCGTGACGTCTATGGTGGCTAAAAGCACCTCATCAGTATTGGGTAACATGACATTCTGTAGTTTATTAAGGCAGTCCGTAGTGTCCTGTACATATGTCACCCATTT
This sequence comes from Triturus cristatus, assembly GCF_964204655.1. Lineage (NCBI taxonomy): Eukaryota > Metazoa > Chordata > Amphibia > Caudata > Salamandridae > Triturus > Triturus cristatus. Next base: position 135,363,417 of record NC_140591.1, on the reverse strand, counting down.
CTGAACCAGCGGTTGCAGAAAATGATCAATGAATTTACCTAGCGGTTCATGCAGCGACCCGCAGCCAGCCACAATGGGGCGAAAAGGGGGATTCACCAAGTCTTTATGCATCTTTGGAAGCATATATATGTGTGGTCTTTTTGGGTAATTGTTACTGAGAAATTTATGGGTGTTATCATTGATCCAATTGAGATCTTTAGCTTTTGACAAGATTAAGGATAAAGTTTTCTGAAAAGTATCAGTGGGATCTGTATCCAGAACCAAGTATGTGTCAGTATCTGAAACATGCTGATCCACTTTGGCTTCGTAGTAAGTGGTATCCATAACTACTAGGGCGCCTCCCTTATCAGCAGGTTGAAAAGTTAAGTGTCTGTTAGAAGCTAAGTTGGTAAGTGTAGCCTGCTCTTTTTTAGTTAAATTGCTCTTGACGGTTGCTCCTTGATGAGAACGTGAAAGGTCTTTTTTCAGGAGTGTTTCAAACAGGTCAATGGCTTTATGAGTAATAGGTGCCATGAATGTACTTTTAGGCCTGAATTTTTGAGATGCGGTGTCCCCAGCAGATGCCGTTGGTTGATCTTGCGCAATATGGTGGAAAAACCACCGTAATCTGAGTTTTCGGATGAATTTAAATAACGCAATCTCGGTTTCAAGTTCGTTAGTTCGATAGGTTGGCACAAATGACATACCTTTGTTGAGTAAAGTTTTTTCAATGGGTTTCAAATGAACACTGGAAATGTTCATGACTAGTTCCTCCTGGGATTCCGTCGGCCTCCGTTTGTTGTCGTCTTTTTTGCGGCCTTTTCCCCTCCTGGTTCGCTGGTAGCACCTGCTGTTGTTCCTTCCGGCGGATGATTGGAAGTTCGGCCCAATTCTAAAAAAGGTGTTTGTTTAGTTACGCCACTAGTGGAAGGTGTACTCTCAGTCGTGGTTGTAACAAGAGGAGTGCGAGTGGGGAGTGTTTCCTGTTCGGTTGCAATACTTTCTTCAGAAGTAGAAGCATCAGGTTTTCGGAAGGTACGTCTTTGGGCGTACACCTCCGCCCAAGTATACACCTCATTGAGCTTGTAATCGATGGTGTCCCTTCGAAATTTACGCAATTTACGGTCGTGCACTTCTTTTGCGTGTTCATCCAATTTGTCGTTCATATCTTTAAGAGTTTGTTGTAATTCCTCAGTAGATAATCTTTGTGATAAATCCTCTTTTAAATCCTTGATCTCAGTCTCTAGTTCTTTTAATATGACCGATAATTCCTCAACTATCAGTAGGATGAGGTCTAAGGAGCATTTATTCAAAATGGCAAACCATTTATTCATAAATGGTTTATTAAATTTAAATAGCATAGGTCTTAATGCTATACGTAACCCTCTAGGGATCCGCTTGGCCTTGTGGTACTGGATAAGTGTGGTTGCATGGAGTCTCTGGTTAATTTCCCGCCTCAGTGTATAGTGCAATTGCTTTAGTAATTGGCTGGTAGACCCGGATGGGGCCTGAAATGCCCGTGTCTCATCTATAAGGGAGTATATGCTTGCTGCTTCTTCAGCAGAATAACCTTTTGTTTCGGCTTGATTAGTGGTTAAATGAGAGATGTCATCAAAATCCATGTTGGGTGCTAGTTGTCAAAAGTGAGGCTGAAAGGTAAATGACTATAGTAAAGGGTTTGACAAACTGCACACCTAGTATTTAGCAAATTTTAAAAGTTCAACCAATAGTCTTACAGTGATCAAAGGTGCTGCCTTTGAATGCCTGTGCAACCTCTAAACAGGCCGTGAGAAATTTTTCACATTGAAACTAAATGTGTTTTGCGTTTATTCATTTATACCAATCGATGTATGTTGTTTACTTACAAAAATCTTATGTATTGACTAATCGCACCTTATAGGGCGGGTGGACAGTGCGCCTTTCTCAAACTTTTGTTTGAATGACTTTTGATAATTTCTCACGGCCTGTTTAGAGGTTGCACAGGCATTCAAAGGCAGCACCTTTGATCACTGTAAGACTATTGGTTGAACTTTTAAAATTTGCTAAATACTAGGTGTGCAGTTTGTCAAACCCTTTACTATAGTCATTTACCTTTCAGCCTCACTTTTGACAACTAGCACCCAACATGGATTTTGATGACATCTCTCATTTAACCACTAATCAAGTCGAAACAAAAGGTTATTCTGCTGAAGAAGCAGCAAGCATATACTCCCTTATAGATGAGACACGGGCATTTCAGGCCCCATCCGGGTCTACCAGCCAATTACTAAAGCAATTGCACTATACACTGAGGCGGGAAATTAACCAGAGACTCCATGCAACCGCACTTATCCAGTACCACAAGGCCAAGCGGATCCCTAGAGGGTTACGTATAGCATTAAGACCTATGCTATTTAAATTTAATAAACCATTTATGAATAAATGGTTTGCCATTTTGAATAAATGCTCCTTAGACCTCATCCTACTGATAGTTGAGGAATTATCGGTCATATTAAAAGAACTAGAGACTGAGATCAAGGATTTAAAAGAGGATTTATCACAAAGATTATCTACTGAGGAATTACAACAAACTCTTCAAGATATGAACGACAAATTGGATGAACACGCAAAAGAAGTGCACGACCGTAAATTGCGTAAATTTCGAAGGGACACCATCGATTACAAGCTCGATGAGGTGTATACTTGGGCGGAGGTGTACGCCCAAAGACGTACCTTCCGAAAACCTGATGCTTCTACTTCTGAAGAAAGTATTGCAACCGAACAGGAAACACTCCCCACTCGCACTCCTCTTGTTACAACCACGACTGAGAGTACACCTTCCACTAGTGGCGTAACTAAACAAACACCTTTTTTAGAATTGGGCCGAACTTCCAATCATCCGCCGGAAGGAACAACAGCAGGTGCTACCAGCGAACCAGGAGGGGAAAAGGCCGCAAAAAAGACGACAACAAACGGAGGCTGACGGAATCCCAGGAGGAACTAGTCATGAACATTTCCAGTGTTCATTTGAAACCCATTGAAAAAACTTTACTCAACAAAGGTATGTCATTTGTGCCAACCTATCGAACTAACGAACTTGAAACCGAGATTGCGTTATTTAAATTCATCCGAAAACTCAGATTACGGTGGTTTTTCCACCATATTGCGCAAGATCAACCAACGGCATCTGCTGGGGACACCGCATCTCAAAAATTCAGGCCTAAAAGTACATTCATGGCACCTATTACTCATAAAGCCATTGACCTGTTTGAAACACTCCTGAAAAAAGACCTTTCACGTTCTCATCAAGGAGCAACCGTCAAGAGCAATTTAACTAAAAAAGAGCAGGCTACACTTACCAACTTAGCTTCTAACAGACACTTAACTTTTCAACCTGCTGATAAGGGAGGCGCCCTAGTAGTTATGGATACCACTTACTACGAAGCCAAAGTGGATCAGCATGTTTCAGATACTGACACATACTTGGTTCTGGATACAGATCCCACTGATACTTTTCAGAAAACTTTATCCTTAATCTTGTCAAAAGCTAAAGATCTCAATTGGATCAATGATAACACCCATAAATTTCTCAGTAACAATTACCCAAAAAGACCACACATATATATGCTTCCAAAGATGCATAAAGACTTGGTGAATCCCCCTTTTCGCCCCATTGTGGCTGGCTGCGGGTCGCTGCATGAACCGCTAGGTAAATTCATTGATCATTTTCTGCAACCGCTGGTTCAGAAATGGGTGACATATGTACAGGACACTACGGACTGCCTTAATAAACTACAGAATGTCATGTTACCCAATACTGATGAGGTGCTTTTAGCCACCATAGACGTCACGGCCCTCTACACCTCAATCCCCCATGGAGAAGGGATTGAGGCTGTCGAATGGATGCTGCTCCAACATGATTATGCTGAATCCCTAAACATTTTTCTGCTTGAACTACTTCAATTCAGCCTATACCACAGCTATTTCTCTTGGAAGCAACACTTTTATCTGCAAAAGACTGGCACGTCGATGGGTTTTACTGGGGCACCTACGTATGCCAATATCTTTATGGCCAGATTCGAGGATGAACACATTCTGCACAACAGATCATGGACAGACCACTTACTATTGTATCTTCGATACATTGATGACATTTTGGTTTTATGGAGGGGTACACAAGAGTCTTTGGAGAGTGCGATTCTGAGCTTGAATGAGTGTCACCCCCACATAAAATTTACACATTCCATTGATCTCACCACCATCAATTATTTGGACATTCAGATTGAGAAACAAGGTTCCACATTGACAACCAGAATCTTTAAGAAACCGACTGACAGGAATAATGCACTTCATTTTCAGAGCTTTCACTCTCATTCCTTGAAAAATCATTTACCACTATCACAGTTTATCCGGGTGCGCAGAATCAGCTCGGATGATGCACAAGGGAAAGCTGACACTGAAGTCATGTTCCAGCAATACTTAGAAAGAGGTTATCCCGCATCAGTTTTGGAAACGGCGAAACTCAAGGCATACAGTATGGAGAGAACACAACTTCTTCGAAAAGCTGAGAAATCTGTCTCCAAACGTGAAGTTTGTGTCCTCAAATACTCTACAGCAGCCATGGCGATTAAACGGAGCATCTTCAAGAGATGGGAAATCATAGAACAAGAAAATGATTTCAAAAATGTTTTCCACGCTAAACCCATCTTTGCTTTTTCTAGGTCTAGAAACATCAAAGAGATTTTGGCCAAAAAAACCCTAACCAGGCTGTGTCCAAAAACATAGGGATGCGTAAATGTTACAATTGTGGACATTGTGGGAATGTCATGGTTGGTGATACATTCACACATCCCCACACGGGCAAACCAATCAAGCTCAAACATTCCTCTGATTGTAACACTGCCATGGTGATATACGCAATCAAATGCCCCTGTGGTTTTGTTTATGTGGGGAGGACAACCCGTAAAATAAAAATACGGGTGACTGAACATAAAAGTGCTATTCGCACATCTAATATGAAATCGTGCTTAGCATCACACTGGAGCACACATCAACACACTATACCCCAACTTCGATTCACAGTTCTCGAACAGATATCTGATTCTACACATGCTGATCCCAACAGGCACTTGGCTCAAAGAGAAACCTTTTGGATACGTTTTTTACAAACCATGAGCCCTGGGGGTCTGAATTACAAAATTGAACTCATTCATTTCCTGTGATGAAATGTGGTTGCATATCATTAACATTCTGATGGATATTCTAAACTGGTAATTCACTTGGCGATTTATTGATTATTAGATGACTTTCTGGTGCAAATTTTAATTTATTTTGTGATGCGTTATGTATGTTTAACACAATTTCCTACATGTCTCTTGCACACTGGTTTATGTGTACATTTGGTTTGTAGGCAGCCCAGCCTACTCACTAGTTTTAATTGATAATGTCAATCTTCATGTCTTTTTCTGTTTTCCACTTTGTTCTTTGCTATGCTACTCACCCGTTTCAATATGGCGCTTGCGACAGTCCACTTTCTCTGTCAACGGGCTCTTACACTTGTCACGTGGTCCGCGAGGCTTTTCTAACACGCACCGGTACGGCTTGCGCACATCGAGCTACTGCTGTTCGAATACAGAATCCCACTGAGGTTCAGCGGCACGACGCACACGCAGGTAATTGAACTGGTGGCAGGACTGATCCCTTTTAGACTGTGGTTTTACCCAAAATGAGCACTGACATATTTTTATGCTCATGGCACTACCCTTTTACCTTACCCGTAGACGTTTCTCACGCGACTCCCACATCATTGCCTTCTCTGAATGGGTCTTGATGCAGAAGCATCATGGATTAAGGCCAAGTAAGTGGAATTGCATGCTTGACCTCCAATTATCACCTCCCGACTCCCTTCGGCATCACAAAAACAACCATTTGCATTGGTTTTCATTGGTCTACAGGTCCTCGTTTGTCGCAGCACGGACATCCCACCCGTGTTTGTACGCACTTTAACGTCAGGAGGTGAGTCCTCCGTACGCACACCACTTTCGATTACTGTGGCTATAAGGCATTTGCCAAACACTGGTGCTCACGTATATGATCTCTAAAGCACAGTGCCTTCACTCCACCCTTAAGCGCCTCTAGCATTCTGACGGGCACACGTTTATTTGCTTTCAAACTTTGAATCCACTGGTGTCTTCCTCCTTCTTTTGGTTTTCTGTTTATTTAAAAAAACTTCCTTTATCTGCATTGTATGCTGAACATTGGCTGGATAACACTGGATGTTAAGGTCTTCACAATGTTATATAATGTCATATATGGACATATACACATGCCTGATTGTACATTTGTATAGCTTCTATTAATGTCTAAACTGATATATACACGTACATGTATATCCTTACAGTATTCCCCTGAAGAAGGTGTTTCACACCGAAATGCATTGGGACACCGTGACGTTCTTCTGAAAAAACTAAGAAAATAAAGAAGAATCTCAGAACTTATGATGATTCATTGATTTGAGTTTGGATTTGCAGTTATTTTTGACATTCAGATTGTAGAATATTGATAAATATTGGGCAACAAAGAATGTACTTTGTCACATGGTTACTTGTACACGTCCCACTTAGGATTATGTTTATGGTTTGCACTTAAAATAGGTCGCTTTTTCACATTGAAACTAAATGTGTTTAGCGTTTATTCATTTATACCAATCGATGTATGTTGTTTACTTACAAAAATCTTATGTATTGACTAATCGCACCTTATAGGGCGGGTGGACAGTGCGCCTTTCTCAAACTTTTGTTTGAATGACTTTTGATAATTTCTCACGGCCTGTTTAGAGGTTGCACAGGCATTCAAAGGCAGCACCTTTGATCACTGTAAGACTATTGGTTGAACTTTTAAAATTTGCTAAATACTAGGTGTGCAGTTTGTCAAACCCTTTACTATAGTCAATGGCTTTTACAGCCATAACCTGTCCTCTCTTAGTAGTGAGTGGACGGCGTTCACCTCGGGTGGCAAACAAAAACAATTCAAAAGATTACCAATGGGCTATAAGACCAGCCCCGGAGTCTTTGCCGCTCGCGTGGTCTCTCTCTTAGAGAGTGTAGACCCTGATGCGTACTCGTATGTGGATGACATTTATCTCACAGATGACGAGTTGGACCCGCATCTCCGACGTGTTGATCAAATTGTTTTGTTAGCAGACTTCGGTTACAAATTCAACTTTGCGAAGTCTCACATTGCGGAATATACAGTGTTGTTCTTGGGGTACGAACTCAACAATGAAGGTCGAGGATTGGCTCCGCACTTTCTAGAGAAGTGCGCATGCCTCCATGCTCCCACGTCACTGAAGAAATTACAATCTCTGCTGGGTTTTCTGAATTTCGGTCGAATTTACATCCCGGATTATGCCCAGCGTATCAAGCCGCTTTATGCCTTGGTACAACCTACTTTTTCCAAAGCTTGTTGGCTGTCAGAGCATTCAGCTATATTGCAGTCATTGCAAGCTGATCTTCTTGCTTCTAAATACTTACTGACGCGTGATAAACACTCTAACCTGGTCATAAGAATTGTGCCTGGCGCAGTGGGTTTCACGTACTTAACGTTCAATGAGGGCGACACCGTCCCCATTGCTTACAAATCTCACTTGTACACTTCGGCTGAACTGCGTTTTTCCGCTGTCGAGAAAGTTCTGACAGCGGTGCAGATGGCGATTCTGAAAGAACGAGCGCTGTCACAAGGTAAACGCATGTTGGTGGTAACACCGTATCCTGCCCTTGAGGCGGTGACAAAAGCAAATGTACCGAATTCTAAAGCTTTGCATCCAAGGTGGATACAATGGGCCACTTCCTTGACATCGCCGGACGTCACATATATCTTTGACGCGGCACTTCAGACTCAGGAGTTTTTACAGTATGAATTTGTTCATCCGGCTCCTCTGTCCCTGTGCCTGCTCAAGGATTACCATTGTGTCATATACACTGACGGTTCTGCGCAACCGGCAACTGGATCAAAGTACGCCTATTCAGCGGCCTGCGCAATTGTGGTCGGTACTTTCGTAAATGGAGAATTCCAGTCCGATGTCGTGCATAAGCAGTCATTGGGTGATTGTACCGCACAGTTGGCGGAGCTTCGTGCTCTAGTGCTAGCGCTAGAGTTTGCTGATCCCCGAGTAACTACCCTTATAGTGAGTGACTCCTTTTATTGTGTTCAGTCTTACAACGACAATCTACATTTTTGGTCTCAGAATGACTACCATGATTCCAAAGGTAGCACGATTAAGCATAAACTGCTTTGGGTTCGAGTGGCAGATCTTAAAGAACGTCTGCCTCTCGTGAATGTAATTCACACTCTTGGTCACCAACGAGTTGGTGTCCATGCTGTCGGCAACAGCCTAGCTGACGAGGCAGCAAAAACAGCAGTGGCGACATACTTAGTAGCAGCAGTTACAAGATCCAAAAGTAAGATTGATGATGACATCTTGGCAGCTATTGCTGCTACAGAGCAGGGAACGAAATTTCCCAGAGGTTTCCCTGCTCGTTACCATTATCGCTTAAGTCGTGAGAAAGTTAGTAAGGATTAATGACGTTGGTGACAGATTGATTCCCAACGCGGACTGCAGACCTTCTTTGATATTAGCGGCCCACGAGGGCATGGCGTCCGCGCATGCCGGCGTTGCAGCTACTGTATCTCTGCTACAACAACGTTACTGGTGGTGCAGTTTTTATAAACAAGCCAGAGCTTATGTTCTTAATTGTGACATTTGCCAGCAGATTAAACCTTCAACTGCGGCGCGCCCACCACAAACTCAGTTGTACATATCTAATAAGCCAATGGGTTGTGTTTATTTAGATCATTGCGGTCCATTTACCTCTGATACTGTGTACAAATACATCTTGGTTGCAGTTGATTCATGCACACGTTTTCTTTGGGTGTGGCCACAAAGGAGTGCTGATTCTCACACTGTCATAAAAGATATGCGTGTCTTTGTTGAGAGTTTTGCATGTGGTACCATTCATTCTGATCAGGGCCCTGCGTTCGCCTCTAAGGCGTACAAAGAAGCCATGAGAAATTTAGGGGTCCAAGTCAAATTTTCGTCTCCATACCGGCCTGAGGGTAATAGTGTAGTGGAGCGAATGAACCGTGACTTCTGCAATCTTTGACAGCCAGAGTTTTGGGTACTGGCCGGAACTGGCTAGCCCACTTGTATGACGTGCAACGTGCACTTAATAATCTCCCTAGAAGGTCTCTGGGTGGGCGGACCCCATACATGATGCTCTTTGGTGTACGAATGTTTGTCCCAGACCTTGATGGTCTAGACATGGCCGCACCCTTTGACGTAGATGAACACTGTGCTGTATTGCAGAATGTTCAAGAAGCCAGAGACAGTCTAGCGAAGGAACACGTACCCTCCTCATCTGATGCTGAACTTCAGGTTCCGCTAGTCGGCTGGCTACCTCGAGTTGGTGATCTGGTCCGTGAGAAGGTGGAGAACAAGAAGGATTTCGGCCCCTCTTATCGTGCACCGGTTCCAGTGCTTGGAGTGAAGGGTACTAGAACAGTCATTTTACCTCCACTTCCTGGTCGAAAGGATAACAGGTACATCTCGATTGACAATGTCAAACTACAGCAAGTGGCCGATTCTTCTTAGTATGACTGGCAGTTTCTTGCCCTTCGATGCTGAAAAATTCTGTTGTGGCCCGAGCTTCTAACACAGTGCCTGATGTTGCCGTCGAGATGCATACCGTTACTGGTCCCTTGTTGCCACCAACACCTAGTGGTCTGCCTGAAGATGTTGAGTATGCTTATCCTGCGGATGTTACCTTGCCTGTTTTACAATCCACCACAGTTGCCCACTCACAAGACTCTTTTGATTCTCATTCAATGACTTCCATTGCCCCGTCCACAGTTTCGATTTTTGTGGCCTGGTTCAAAAGACATTTTTTAATTCCCCCTTGGACTTACATTTGGCTGGTGCTCATATGTATTTTTTTGTTTATGTCCATTGGCTTTGTGGTAGTGTTTTTTAGACTTATCAATGGACACTACCTGAAAGAAAGATCTACGATTCGACTAATTAATGGAACTTTGGCCCCCCACTCCTCATCACACATTATGAAAAGGGACCAGACTTTTGTGAACATTACTGCCTGGCCTGTACATGATAGGATCGCTTGGGATGCCGTAAAATTTCAAATTCATGGCCCCACTGAAGTAATTAATGTGCCAAATGTATTTCGTGTTTCTATGGGTGATTTCGTTAAGCAGAACATCCACTCAGATGACTGGGATGTTCAGGCCATAGAAGCACTGTTTTCTGATTTAAAATATTATGCTGCATTTGATGCCGAGGATTTGTATTTAGATACTGCTAATTAAGATGAGCAATTTTGTTATCAACATTATGGCACACATTTCCTACATAAAGCAAATACGTTTAGAAATTTTGTAAATTATACACAATGGGAACACTGCCCCGCCCCTAGGATGGGCAGCTCGGCCACGTTGGTGGAAAAAATCACCTATTTTTCTGATTTTAGTGTGTCAAATCTGGCCTCCTTTTATTTTAAGGTTGCCCCTGAGTCTGCTTCTAAAGTTCAACTGACACACACCAAATTGTTGTATTCCAAGTCGTTTATGGATGAGTTGGCAATTGGCGGGTATGATCTGTGGAAAGCTACTGTCGATCTTAAATTGGTTTGGGGCTCCAAACGATGGCATGTACAGGGAACAGAAGCTTTGCATCGTGCCTGTCTTATCCCGAATCACATGTTATTTTTAAATTCGTCCATTTTTCAGACCACCTGTTTTGGATTGGCTACTTCTAAAAGATAAAATTCTCCCTCCGTTCCGGGTCTGGGTGCTTATCCAAATTGGGGTAATCATACGGATCTATCCCTTGCTATGTTGCAGACGTATGTTTCCAACACATCCTTCAATATTTCTGAACTGAATCCGGAAGGGTGGTTGGTGTGGCAAACGAGTTCGGACTCCTGTCAACATCGGTTTTTGGATTTAAAGCAGGGGTATACACAGGTTCGTGTGGACCCCCGTTTTGAATCTTCTCACACTGTAACTACCTACTTAGTAGGGAAGTTATGTCAGTCTTGGCTGCAACATTCCACTTTAGCATTGGTTAAACTTCATTTAGCACGATTAAATGACAAAATAGATTTGAATGATTTTGTTAAGGGTCCTGCAGTTGGCAGGTCCAAAAGATGGGTGTATGCTGTTTATAACGAAGTTTGGAAGTTATCACAAATTGAGGCTGCATCCAGATTACGTGCTATTGATCAAGCCAATATGGAAAAGGTGTTGGCTGTAATAGATAATAGTACACTTCATCTTTGTTCCTTCCTTTTAATTTAACTGCAAAACAACAGTTCATGTCCATGAAAGATGCTACATATTCATTACTGCACATTGAAAAGTTAGAACCTTTGCCTCTCTCTGTTGCTGAATTGAATTCTGCTGTGTGGCTTGTACATGGGTTGATCACGTTACCGTTCCCCCTGTTTAAGTTTAGTTCGTGTGTGAAACATTATGCTCTAGGCAGATATGAACAACTCGGTACTGCCTTCCTGCACGAAGTTTGGTCACTCCCGTTCATGTATAGATGTGTGAGAGACGGCAAGGAGGTTTACTTGAAAGGTGAAGAGTGCACTTCCACTCCGGAACACTCTGTTGTGTGTAGGCACATTCAATTGCATGGTGCATGTAATGTGCACGCCCCTAATTTAGCTTGTGTCCTGAAAGGGATTCCTGTGCCAGTTATAACGCCGTCTTTTACGCTGCTTGCTAACGGTAGTTATTTGGTATTAAATAATGAAGCTTGCTGTAGGGTGTTAGTGGGGATTCTCTACATAGTGACTGTATCACGGAGAGTAGTTTGCTGTAATAACGTCCTTTTCCCACCCCCGCATGGCCGGCTCGATGTATCCATCTGACCTTCCATTCCAACCTTGAAAGCAGAGTTCAACAAGATGAGCAGAATAAGGGCTCTATTGTCTCAAAAAGAAGTCGCGTTGACTTCATCCCGGGAAACATTTGTCCTTCACGTAGCAAACACCCGCACTGAGGTGCAAGCGCTTTTGAATACTGATCTCCCACTTCATTTTGGGACCCTGATTCAGATTATCTTTAATGCCTCGTCCACAAGTGGCACAGCTCATTTTTTTTAAATTGTGGGCTCCGGCCTCGTGACCTCTTTTCAAACTATTTTTGGTGTGATCCCGGCCTTTTTTCATTCTATTTTTTTCCAGCGACTTCGGAGGTCTCCCTTTACTTCTCGCCCTCATAGCTGGAATACTTTTGTTGATCTGCGCCCTGCGCTATGGATGCACAACTTGCGTCACACGACAACATGTCCCGGCTGCTCCATCTTCGGATTATGATCGGCTGATGAGCCCCTTAGTGGCTCATGAGTTGGACTGTTCTGGCGTCGGGATTATGGCCTGTGGAGCAGCACATGGAGTCCTTGGGAATTGGGACATCGGAACGGCTGCGATTGACTTCTTGGCAAGAAGTTATCTTGAAGAACACGCCAGTTGTCCTCGTCTGGTGCTGGAGGCTCCGGTGGTTGAGGAGCATGTATGTTCCTTCCCCGTCCTGAACTGGATGGCAGATAATTTTGCGGAACGTTCCAATGATTTCCTCTTGGAAGCTGTTGCAACTTATTGTGCTTATACATTGATGGATTGACTTTGCACTGTCATTTCGTCCTACATCGATAAATGAGTTTTTTTATCCTTCACATGGGTTTTTTCACTCCTTTTAAAAAATAAATTCTTCTTTATTTTTTCTTCGAACTTTTTCACTTACCTTATAGGGACTTATGGTTCATGCCCTTGGTTCTGTTCTATCAAACTTGAACTCTGCGTTCTTGCAAGTGCGCCCCTACTGGTTAGTGGTCCGATCAGGGGGGGGGGGGTGTAGTGAAGATCGTTATCTATATATGTACAATGCTAAGTTAGCCCACTAGTTTAGCCATAACACGCACGCAGCTGCAAATACCTGAAAGTCGAGTGCTTTTAATATTGCAGTGTTGCATGTTTTCGTTGCATTTGGAAGAAGAGCTTTCCCAGGAGCAGAGCATAGCTGATCCTGTGATGTGAACTCACTGAGCTGATCTTTACGGTATGGGGTTCCCCATTCAAGCCTAGAGACCTTTTACTAGTCTAATAATAATACTATTAGTTTGTTAGAGAAAGGAAGGTGGCTTAGATCCACTGTCATTTTAGTATGATTACTCCTTTCATTTTCTATGGTATTGTAACTATGCTGATGGTTTTGATTTTAATCGTTTGTCTGCTTATGTTAGCCAAACTGCTGCATCTTAGGACACGAGGTTTATAAAATAATCTCTTTAAACTTTTACCGTGTCTCTGTTTATTCTGTTGTGGACTGGTATGGGAATAATTACGAAAAGGTATTTCTGATTCCCACCATTCCTGAGAAATATACTAAGTGGCTTGTTCTGGGTTGTCTATACATTGGGACCGCCGAGCTAAACCTCGGATAACGAATGGGACACTGATGCTGGCCGGATAAGGGGTTCTGGGTTCTGAGGTGAGTTTTTGGTACACCACAATTCACTAAGGGCCTGGGTTCCTGCACATAGTTCTGTGCATAAGCAGAATCCCTGCAACAGTTCTGTCTATAGTACATGAATGATGGTATACCTAGAGGGTAAGAATGCTTCCAGTAATGTGTGGCAGGTACTCTGTGATAGTTCTGTCTGCACTAAGAATGCTAGTATGTGAGGGGTGTAAGAGTATTGCCGGTAGTGTTAGAATGGTATTCTGAGAGTGCTGATGGTAGTGTGTGGCTGCTAGTCTTTGAAGGCTGCAGGAGTGCTTCTAGTAGAATGGGATTACTTCTCTGGTAGTGGTGGAAGTGCTGTTCGTAGTACAAGACTGCTAGAAAGTGAGGGGTGTAGAGATGCTGGTAGTGTGGGGCATGTGCACTATGAGAGATATGAGTGCTTCTGGTAGTGTGAGGTTCCTAATCTATGTAGGTTGTTAGCATAGTGTTGGCAAGATTATTAGTGTATCAGTAGTGTTAGACTGGAACTCCTAGTGAGGTGGGGTGGTTGTGCTGACTACTGGTGTTTGAGGGTTGCAGGAGTTCTTCTAGTAGAATATGACTGCTTCGCTGATAGGTGTGGGAGTGCTGTCAGTAGTACAAGCTGTTGAGTACCATTAAAGCGGGCAAACTCACCACACGTTTGATGTTGAGTGGAGGGCGGCTTGGCATGTCCCCTCTATAGCTCCCAGTTGAAAAGAGTAGTACAAGCCTGCCAGTGTATGAGTGTGCAAAAATGTTGGTAGCATGTGATTTATACCCTACGTGAGGTGTGAGAGTGCTTATCGTAGAGTGTTGTTGCTAGTCTGTGAGTGGTGTGAGAGTTGTGTGGGCATTTAGGTTGTTCTGTGTTAGAATCCGGGGTCTCTGGTTGGCGCAGGTATGCACTTGCGACAAGCAGGGACCCTTTCCTCTAAGTCAGGGCGTAGGATTACCTCTTTAAAAATAACCCCTGCTCACCCTCTAGGTAACGTGGTGCGAGCAGTCAGGCTAGATTTCCAGAGGGCATTAGGTTAAGCATTCAAGGTATCCGTCACAATAATCACCACCCCACCACACAAAGACACAAGGCTGTATTTATAGTAAAATAAAGTTCTTTATATATAAGATCTCTTTAGGCAGGTTGTAAAAATACAGTTCCCTGGTTCAAATAATGTTCCAGTTAATTGCAAATGCTTTTCAGGCAGTCCACCGATGTTACAAGGGCAAATTTAGACTTAAAATAGCTTCTTTGGGGTATTTGTACGCTTCGTAGCGCTATCTGGACGCATCGTGCCGTTCCTCACGCTTCTCGCGTGAGTACGCGTATGCCGGACGTGAACCGCATGGACCGTACCTTCGTAGGTATGCGTCGTACACGTTCGGGACGTCTCGTGCCAATTCCCACGCTTCCCGCGTGAGCGCCGGCAATGGGTTTTGCTCTGTACGGGCCGTACAGAGGCAGGGACGCGCCGCACACAGACGGCAGAGCAGGCTTGGCTCGTACAAGGCAAGTACGGGCCGTACTACGGTGCGCAAGTGTCAAATACCTTAATTATTTTGGGGGCAATGTTCGCGAAGGCTTGCAGACACCTTCCAGGAGTGTCCCACGTCGCGTCCTGGTCCCGGCTCCTCCGTGGACGACGATGCTTCGTGGGGGCACTTCTCCGACGGCTCAGCCTACCAGCAAAGGGGAATATCCACTGCGGCCTCGGGGGTCCACAAAGAAGGGTCTCACGTCGCATCGTCGTCCCTTGCAGTCAGAGGGTGGTGGTGCTTCGTGGAACACTCGAGGATGGTCCCAGCCACACAACAGTGCTCAGAGGAAGGGAGGGCAGCTCGGGGGCGATTCCCAGCGCGTTGCAGCGCGATCGGCTTTCCAGGGGATCATCAGTGCATCATAGGTCCTCGTGGTGATCTCGGCGGCACAGGGTCGCAGAGGCTCTGTGCTTAGACGGTCAGGTTCTTTTCCTCGCGTTGCGAGCTACAGCTCGGAGGGGCAGTTACTTGCGGTGCTCGGACCGGGTGGACAAGTCCTTGCGGTGCTCGTGGTAGCCCCAGGTGGCAGATGTCGCGGTGCTTGGAAAGAGAGAGGGGCACACAGGCTCTCTGGGGGTCAGCATCACAGGATCGCTTCCAGCAGCTTCTCCTCCTCTGGGGGAAAGGTAGCGCCCACTGTTCCTGGGGCGCAGATCAGGGGGCAAGTTAACAAGCAAGCCCTTGGAGATTGTTTTAGAGGCACAAGTTGAATCAAAGTCTTTTTCTTTAGTCTTTTCCTCTCCTTCCAGCAGACAGGCACCCACTGCAGGCCAGTCTCTCAGGCAGAGAGACAGTATTCCTCCTTCAGCTTCTCCAGGTCCTTCTCCTTCAGGCAGAGGTTCGTCTTGGCGCAAACAGGATCTGATTTCTTAGGAGCAGAGCTCCTTCTTTTATAGCACAATTCTTTTGTTCTTTGTCGCCAGGGGGCCTGGGCCTGGCTCAGTCCAGTTTTGGAGCACTTTGTTGTGGTGACTCTGCTCTTTCCTTTCAGCAGCAGGGCAGAGACATCAGTCGCTCCACAGGGGGCGGAGCCGGCATTGTGGAGGCAGAGCACAGGTCTATTCAGAGTCAAAGGTGTACTCCTCCCACCCATCCTGGTGTAATCTCTCTACCCACCACCTGGCAGCCAGCCTGTCTCCTGGAATTCCCCAGCCCTGCTCCTTCACTGTTACTAGGCAGAACACACACACACAGCAGAGGTGGACTGAAATGGCCAGGTCAGTAAATACTAACTTTCTAAAAGTAGTATTTACAAACACAGGATATTAAAATAAACTTTACTAAAAGAAGTATTTTATTATTCTGAGTTCAGGCATACTAAACTTGACTTTCTACCATGCTCTCTGAGTCCACTGGGATTACAGCGTGTAGTAATTCCAGCAGCCCATTCTGGCCTATGGAGAGCAGGTAGCCTTCAATAGTGAAAAACTAAAATGGCTGTAAATCACTATTAAGACATGCCACACACATCAGGGCATGTTCTACCTTATCAAAAACCAAAGGAAATGATGGACGGAGTGTTGAACATTGCAAGCACTCACCCCCAGTCAACTGATCTGGGTTTAATCCATCACCGTTCTTTAGCCCACTCTGCCACCCCAGTTCAGACATGGCCATATGCAAATCAGTCTGACCCTGTGCCTCATGGGAACAGTCCAGCCTGAACTGCCAAGCCATGTCTTCCCTGGACCAGAATCAAGCTTCCTAGGACCGGTTTCTGGCATTTCAGCCGTCTTCAGCCAGGCTTGCTTGAATCCAGTGGCAAAGTGAGCAAGGGACTCACGTCTGAGCATACCCTGCCAACTTATGGCGAACAAAGCAAAAACCAAAGAAAATGATGGACGGAGTGTTGAACATTGCAAGCACTCACCCCCAGTCAACTGATCTGGGTTTAATCCATCACCGTTCTTTAGCCCACTCTGCCACCCCAGTTCAGACATGGCCATATGCAAATCAGTATGACCCTGTGCCTCATGGGAACAGTCCAGCCTGAACTGCCAAGCCATGTCTTCCCTGGACCAGAATCAAGCTTCCTAGGACCGGTTTCTGGCATTTCAGCCGTCTTCAGCCAGGCTTGCTTGAATCCAGTGGCAAAGTGAGCAAGGGACTCACGTCTGAGCATACCCTGCCAACTTATGGCGAACAAAGCAAAAACCAAAGGAAATGATGGACGGAGTGTTGAACATTGCAAGCACTCACCCCCAGTCAACTGATCTGGGTTTAATCCATCACCGTTCTTTAGCCCACTCTGCCACCCCAGTTCAGACATGGCCATATGCAAATCAGTCTGACCCTGTGCCTCATGGGAACAGTCCAGCCTGAACTGCCAAGCCATGTCTTCCCTGGACCAGAATCAAGCTTCCTAGGACCGGTTTCTGGCATTTCAGCCGTCTTCAGCCAGGCTTGCTTGAATCCAGTGGCAAAGTGAGCAAGGGACTCACGTCTGAGCATACCCTGCCAACTTATGGCGAACAAAGCAAAAACCAAAGGAAATGATGGACGGAGTGTTGAACATTGCAAGCACTCACCCCCAGTCAACTGATCTGGGTTTAATCCATCACCGTTCTTTAGCCCACTCTGCCACCCCAGTTCAGACATGGCCATATGCAAATCAGTCTGACCCTGTGCCTCATGGGAACAGTCCAGCCTGAACTGCCAAGCCATGTCTTCCCTGGACCAGAATCAAGCTTCCTAGGACCGGTTTCTGGCATTTCAGCCGTCTTCAGCCAGGCTTGCTTGAATCCAGTGGCAAAGTGAGCAAGGGACTCACGTCTGAGCATACCCTGCCAACTTATGGCGAACAAAGCAAAAACCAAAGGAAATGATGGACGGAGTGTTGAACATTGCAAGCACTCACCCCCAGTCAACTGATCTGGGTTTAATCCATCACCGTTCTTTAGCCCACTCTGCCACCCCAGTTCAGACATGGCCATATGCAAATCAGTCTGACCCTGTGCCTCATGGGAACAGTCCAGCCTGAACTGCCAAGCCATGTCTTCCCTGGACCAGAATCAAGCTTCCTAGGACCGGTTTCTACCTTATGCCTACAATGCACCCTGCCCTTGGGCCTACCAGAGGGGTGACTAATATGTAGTTAAGGGAAGGTTTAGGGACTGGCAAGTGGGTGCACTTGCGCAATCAGCGCGACAGTACCAGACTGCACGTAGGTTCTGCAATGGCAGACCTTAGACACATTTTACTAGGCCGCTTCTGTGGGTGGCACAACCAGTGCTGCAAGCCCACCAGCAGCATTTGTATTTACAAGCCCTGGCACTCCTGGTACACTTTACTAGGGGCTGATAGTAAACCAAATAAGCCAAACATGGACACCAATCAATGTATACATTTTACCATAGGGAGAGCATATGCACCTTACCACTGATCAGCAGTGGTAAGGTGCCCAGAGTCATAAATCAGCCAACAACAGGTCAGGAAGAATACAGGAGGAAGGCAAAAAGTTTAGGGATGACCCTGCAAAAAGGGCCAGGTCCAACATTCTGCTTTTTCACCATGTTTTTAACAATCCTGTTTGTTTTCATTGAAGCATGAATACATGAATACATGCTCTGCACTTATGCGACCTTGGACAATTTTTACTCTTCACATAACAATGCACCAATCATTTCCTAAGCAAACTCCTCTTCCTTCGCTTGTGAGTCTTGCCAGTCCTCTTTTTATAATGAGGCTTCCCAAACTTTGCATGAATCATTAATGACCTAGGCTGTGAAATTATATACTTTTGCTAACCATTACCCCATGACCAATGGTAGGACACCAACAACTCTCCTGCATTGATTACTGACTGCCACACATCCTGTGCTCAGCTGGCTGAGTTTACTGTCATGTCTCAGTAAAAGTTTCACAAGTGTTCTACCTTTCTTCCAGTCTCCTAAGTCCATGCAGACTGCTCCAGGACTCTACCTCAGTCCTCATATGATCGGCTCTGGAGATATTTCTAGTAGCTTCACTCCCTGGCTGATGCCGATCCAGTACAGCAGTGTAAGAAATTGGGTTACTAGTTGAGCTGGGCGGAGCCACATTCAAGAAGCAACCACAATCCTTGTCAGGATGAAATCACAAGAAAACCCTAAATTAACTTGTGCTCAAACCTCTGGTAGCTTGGAACTGCAGTCAGGGTTAACTTAGTCAATCTGTAAAGTATTTGTGCCACACTTCAAAAAATAACACAGTGAAAAAACACCACAAAAGGATCCCACACCATATGTAGAAAAACAGATTATTCTTTAATAAATAAAACAAAAACAAAAAAACAAAAATCCAATCAGTAGAACCGCGGATTTACCAGTTTAAAGATTTCAGTGAAAATAGCATAAAAAAACACAAAGCACCAACTGTGGATATCTAGTCATGCCGGACCAGGACAAAGTCACAAGTTAAGGCCAACGGCATTGGAGAGCGGGCCAGTTACAGGGACTCAGTTAGGGCCGCTGAACAAGGGTACCTTAGGTCCCTGTGGAGAAGCGTTCAAAGGTCCTGCGCTGAGGATGCGTCACATAGCTGAGGCAATGTGTTGGTTTCAAGGTGCTGCGGGTCTGCGATGTGAGGTCCTGCATCATCGTTGAGGATTCCATTGACAAGGGCTTGTGATGCGGAGTCCAGTTCAGTGTAAAGGGCACGTTGTGCAGTGGGGCCGTGTGCCGGTTCAGAGGATCTGTAAGGCTGCAATGCGAGAATCTGTGTCTTTGTCAATGTTGCTGTCGAGGAGAGATTTGCGATGCGAGGGCATGCGCCATGAAAGCTTCACAAAGTAGGCAGTTCCAATGCAGTCTGCGAGGTTGATGTGGAGTCCTTGCATTGGTAGAACTGTCGCAGCAGGGTAGATACATTGGTTCAGCTCATGGTTGCACGCAGAGCAGAGTAGATGTGTTGGTTCTGCTAAATCCACAAATGGGCTGGCAGAGCACCTTCAAGTCCACTTTCAAAGGTCCAGGACTAGTGTAGCAGGGTAGGACTCACAGATGGCAAACTCCAGGTCCTGGGTTCATGGTTTTTGGAGCCTCTGTCCCTGAGCCTCTAGTCAAGAGGCCAGCAAACTAGTCCATGGCATCACTTTGGAGTCCTGGGTTCAACAGATGCAGTTTCAGTCCTTCTTACTCAGGCAAGTGGGCAGCAGGCCAGCACAGCGGGGCAGCAATCCTCCAGATCAGAAGGCCAGCATATTGGCAGTCCATTCAGCAGCACAGCAATCTTTCTTTTTGGCAGAGTATCCACAGGTCTAAAAGTGTACTGAAGAGGTGGTGTCTGAGGACCAATATTTATACCTGGTGCCCCTACCTTAGAAGGTAGGAGAAGCTTCTAGAAATTCTCTTTGAAGTGCACAGGCTTTCTGCCTTGCCTGCATTGGCTCCAGACTAACTACAGGGAGTATGCAGCCTTTTGTGTGGAGACAGGACACAGCCTATTCAAGTGTAAGTAGGGCTGTGCCCAGCTCCACCCTCCCATTCTACCCTTGATGGCCCATCCAGGTATACCTAATCTCACTATTGTGTGTGGCTGTTAAGAAGGAATACACAAAGCCCAACTATCAGCTACACCCAGTCATGTAACCCAGAGACAGGCTGTAAGCACTAAATGGCTAACGTAGGAAAACGCCAACTTCTAAAAGTGGCCTTTTCTAAACTGTAGTGTTTCCTACTTCCCCATGAGAGAGGATTTTTCATTAAATTACATTCCAAAGACACCAAACTTGAACTGGTTACCTGCTCCCTTTAGGAAATGATCTCTAATTTATGTAATAAGGTAACCTCAATGTTAGCCTATTGGAGAAGTAGGGCTTGCAGTAGTTGAAAACGAATTCAAGGATTTTGCACTACCAGAACATCGGTGTTCGCAGAGGAAGAGTCTATTGCTCATGCCTGATGCCTGGCGTCTGACGTCACATGCCGACACAGCAGCTGAGTACAGCCGGTCTGTTTTGCAGACTGCCCGGTGAAGGGGCTTTCCCGGTGGACCACTAACAGTGAGCGAATGTGGCAGCCGCAGTCGGTTGCCACAAAGAGTGAGCCCCATGTGTCTGCAGACGTGGGTCGGATAGATCCGAACACGGTTTGCGGAAGCACCTGGAGTACCCCACTCAAGAGCACCTGCTATCCTGCAATCCAAAAGCAGGAAGATCTCAGGTGCAGATCCGGAATAGCAACACCGGGGATAATAAATACCGTCTTAGCACAGCCCAGAGTGCAGAGCGAGGCCATCTGCACCAATAGAAAATGGAGAAACTTTCAGCTTCATCAGCAGAGGGGAACACAGTAGGAAAAGTGCAGTGCAGGCGGAGGGGGGCACAGCACTGGTGAGGAGTGACCAGGACCCAGGGCAGCTAAATAGTGCTGTAAGCCTCTTGCAGCTGGCCCAGAATAACTCCATGTTGCCCCCCCACTTCTTTCCAATTGGTACTTCATTTCCCTGTATTTTTCCGTCCACAGCCTGAGCCCCACCTTAAATCAAGGTTCTAAGGGGGCCAGTCGTAGATGGTGCAAAGAGCACGCTGCCGATCCTCCAGAAGGGGCCTGCCCAGAACTGAGTGAAGCTTGCAGGCCCACACTGAGGTCACTCCCTCCCAGAAAAAGTTCTTTTTCAGTCTCAATAGCACCAAAAGTGCCAACCTTCTCGCAATATCAAGACCAAGGTTAGCACTCTCTTGCCTCTACAGCACTTCGGGACCCCCAGGCCATGGATATTAGGCCCATAATAACAGCTTGTCAAACAGCCTTGCAATCTCCACAGACCGCAGCTCCTGCATTAGTCTAACAAACCCGGGCGCTTCACATGTTCTTTACAGCCTGCCCTCAAGCTGGGCAATGGAGCTATAGACCTCAGTTTCCCTCATTCATAAACTCCTGTGTCACCACACAAGAAACTTAAACCTGAAAGTGTAAGATGACAAAATGGAACTAGTCACCTGGTCAAAGTCAGCCTCTAAAAGAAACGAGGGCACAGGCCCATCATGCCAAGAACCAACTATGACTGCCCTGAGCGCTTGGAGTGTAAGTGTGATCCAGGGATCTCCACATTTGAAGATCACTCCCAAGATCCCCACAGCAGGCCTCATTGCTAATTTCCTTCTCCCTATGCGTTCCATCTTTTGCCGGAGCCGATCCATTTGTAAGTGATTCAGCAGAAAAGAGGGGGCCCCCCTTATCAGCAATCCTCAGGCAAGCTCACCCCCGGCCTTACACGGCCAGGGCCCCAGGGCTGTGAAACGCAGATCCTACTCCTGCCCCAGGACAGGGGGCATCACCAGATCCATCCTCCTCTTGACCAGACAACGACCCGACAAATTGTAAGACTCCTGCCTCCCTGGGAGAGAAACTATTCTTTACAGATAGATTTAAGAACATAGTGTGCGCACAAGGAAATGCCACGGCAGTCACAGCTCAAATTCACTGAAAACAAACAACTTTTTCTCAGATCTCTGCACAGGTTACAGCCCCAGCTCCACTAGAAGCTCCCCACAAACAAGAACGGGGGGACTTATCAACATCGTTTCTACAGAGCATAGAGACCAAAATTGAACAAACACTGGAGCTCCCCCTGCAGCTTTTTGGATCACTCAACGGAACCAGAATCAGTGCTTGTGTTCATGCGCAGCAATCCTCGATCACTGGGCCACCCTACCGGCAGTTCTAAAAGTCCTGGCTGATACAATCCGGGGTAGCAGTGGACTCTCTACAGCATTCCGTCCATCATTTGTTTGTTGTAAAGCTTTTCACCCTAAGTGGGATGGGTATTCCCAGACGTGGGACCCATGCTCACTGCGCCACTGGAGTCAAGCTATCCTGGCTGATGACGGCTGATAGCCAGAAACCGGTCCTAGGATGCTTGATTCCGGTCCAGGGAAGACATGGCTTGGCAGTTCGGGCTGGACTGTTCCCATGAGGCACAGGGTCAAGGCTGATTTGCATATGGCCATGTCTAAACTGGGGTGGCGTAGTGGGCAAAAGAACGATGGATTTAACCCATATCTCTTGACTGGGGGAGAATGTCTGCATTGTCAACATTCCGTCCATCATTTGTTTGTTGTAACGCTTTTCGTCCTAAGTGGGATGGGTAATCCCAGACGTGGGACCCATGCTCACTACGCCACTGGAGTCAAGCTATCCTGGCTGATGACGGCTGATAGCAAGAAACCGGTCCTAGGATGCTTGATTCCGGTCCAGGGAAGACATGGCTTGGCAGTTCGGGCTGGACTGTTCCCATGAGGCACAGGGTCACGACTGATTTGCATATGGGCATGTCTAAACTGGGGTGGCGTAGTGGGCAAAAGAACGATGGATTTAACCCAGATCTCTTGACTGGGGGAGAATGTCTGCATTGTCAGCATTCCGTCCATCATTTGTTTGTTGTAACTCTCTACAGACAGACAGCACTCAAATTCAAGCTGCCCAAAACCAGCTATTGTAATCTCAGACCGCTTAACTCCCAGGCTCGCCACTATTTTCTTAGAAAGTACTTTAACAACATCAATCCTTCAAGTGCCTACAACACCCCAAAACTCTGTTTCTCTTAGCCTTGTAGAAGCCAGGCACAGAACTTCCACCCAGCCATTGGCAGAGGACGGGTTTGAAGGCACATAAATCCCCAAGCGTCCAGAAGGCATACTCTCCAGGAAGGGAAAGATAAAACTGAAAAAGAGAGCAAAAGCTCAAAATAGAGCAGAGTCCCTACTTAGCCGAAAACACATAACCCAAACAGTCCCCGGCCCTGTACAGCTATGTTCAATCTCTACCACAAAGACTGTTGGCAATAAACCCACAGAAGCAGCAGCTGAAGACTCAGACTCCACTAATTGAACCTCAGCCAAAAGAATAACCGAAGAAGGGGCGGAAGGACAAGCCTTAATTCCACTCCCACCCTACCTCCTTGTAAGCGGGAGCCATGACAGATCTTGGGTCTGTTTGATATTGTGGGCAGAGAATAAGCAATGATTGTCTAGAAGAGTTTGCAGTTGGACGACCTCTTTTAGGTGGTCCATGATGTTTTATGGCTTGCCAAGTGATCTGTTGTTAAAGTCCCTGACTATGATAGGGATGTGATATGGGCATTTGTCAAAGAGGTCTCTGATGATATCCTTCCAAGCTATCAAGACCGTTTTCACCGATGATGGGAATCCAAGGACGAGACCTGCCACTGAGACTACTCGTTAGTTACGGCGGCCATTTTGACATTATCTATGCTCTAATTAAAAAGTGTCCGATAAGAATAATCGTTATTCTTTGATGTTTATATCACCTATAGAAACCTAGGTAACTTTACTATGGCTGCCGTTGTGTGCGAGTAGGTTTTGTTTATATATATTACCATGGAAATCAATCATGTGGTCTCCATTCCCTCGAGCTCACAAATAGATACCATTTTCTTATCGGACACTTTTTAATTAGAGCATAGATAATGTCAAAATGGCCGCCGTAACTAACGAGTAGGATTCGGCGTCATTGGTTGCCATGATAACCACCCATGTGGTTCCTCGTGTCCTCCCTAAATAATTGAATATTAATACATTATTACGATATGTGCGTTCCTAGTTCGAGCTCACAAATAGATACCATTTGTTTATCGGACACTTTCTAATTAGAGCATAGGTAATGTCAAAATGGCCGCCGCAACTAACGTTTAGGATTCGGCGTCATTGGTTGCCATGATAACCACCCACGTGGTTCGTTTATCCCGCCCCCTTACATACTATTTAAAGTTTGCGGTTAAATGGGCCAGGTTACTTACCTGGATATCGGACCCTGATTCTGTCCGTCGGAGACTCCTCGGTGCTTTGCTCATCAGCAACAAATATATTGCGGTAAGATTTGGAAGCACAAACCGTTCCGCTCGCTCGAACCGTTTTGGCTCTGTAATCTTATATACTCGGGCCCCTCTGTCTTTCGGTGTTGTTGTACTAATGTACCTTGCTCATTTCATGGTGTTTTGCATTCACGTATGACTAGGCAAGCAGGGTTTAGCTTTAATCATGTGTATTGTATAACGCACCCTATGCAGTATTTTATTCTAAGTTATTTATATTTTCCACTCTCTTCTTAGAATTCTGGGACGATGTTAAATATAAACATCCCCTTCATCTGAGGGTGTATGGTTCCTGTGATTGTGGAACCCTTGGGACGATAAGCCACTGGATCTCAGCAGTTACACTGTTCATTTTGTCTTGGCGCCCACTTGTGTGTTACACTTAGCCTTCTTGGTACATACCTATTATTGTATCAGCATTTGTTCTCATTATTGCTATAACTCAAGGTTCATGACTGACTCTAGGTGCCCCACTTTTCCTTCTTCTGTGTCTCTACTTCAGAGCTGACTGAATGGCACACCGCCTCCTAGTATAATCTACTTAAGGATTGAAAAAATCCACGAGGCATTGATCATTTTGTCTTGGCGCCCACTTGTGAGTTACACTTAGTCTATTTGGTACATACCTGTTATTGTGTCAGCACTTGTTCTCATTTTTGTTATAACTCAAGGTTCATGACTGACTCTAGGTGCCCCACTTTTCCTTCCTCTGTGTTTTTACTCCAGAGCTGACTGAATGGCACACCGCCTCCTACTATAATAAACTTAAGGATTGGAAAAAATCCACGAGGACTCTTCCATCTATGATCTACGCTACGATTTAGTGGTAGGCTAGGTCTCCCCTCCTCTGTTTCTCTTATTGGTTCCTTTTCACTCTTATGTTCTGTGCTTATTTCTGCTTACTCTATTTGTTTTTAGTTTCTTATTCTAAAACTTAATGTAAGACGTATCTCGCTGGTTTGGCCCCGTAAAGGTGGTTGGACTTGTATTAAATATAATACATTGTTCGTAATGTTTTAAGTGAATTCTCAATGTAGAAATACAATGACTACTAGGTTTAAATATACCCCATAACTGGAATTACTTTCTCTAACTTCTAGGAAACAATGTCGTTCTGTCTTGTTGGTGCTTTTATGGTGCTTATATTTGTGTATAAGTGTTCTTATAAATGTATATGTATTTGTATATGTATGTTATTTATATGTATATATTTTTCTGTTTATTGTTTGACAGCCCTGAAGAAGTCCAGTTTCAGGACGAAACGCGTCGGCTGGTCTGTTTGTAAAGTCACACAAACTGATTGTTCATATCTTTTGGAATTACTATATAAATGAAAATAAAATGTTCATAAGGAATGATTTTTGAAGAAATTCGTTAATCACAAAGGATTCCTTTGTTTCCAAATCGTTTATGTGGTGCACCTCTTGTTTCTTGTTATATACTCGGATTCCCAAGGGAATAGGCATTGCAACAGTGGGTGCCACTGAATGTGCACACGATTTTCCCTCATTTATAGGGTTATTACAGGGAGAGTTACAGAAGGTTAGGTGCTGGTCAAGTGAAGGTTCCACTGTTAGTTTTTGTTCTTCTAAATTACATACATTCTTTGGCTCGCAAAAGATCGGCAGATCTCGCCTGGGTAAAATTTCAGTGTCTACCAGGGGACACCCATGGCGAGTCCACCTTGGTTGGGTTGTCACTTCATGAAGCCAATCAACTGTCGGACTTGGGGATTGAGATCAAGCATCGGTCTCAAGACAGATACCCCCACATCCTAACAATTGACGCTGAAAAGCCGGAGACCTATTTTATCATAAGGTGCTGGTGCCACTCGCTCGGGCCCTTACCTCTCTGACAAGCTCTGCCACCATGATGCTCTGAGAATCACATTCTCTTTAGATCAAAGAACAGTTCTCTCAAACCCGGCATCTATAACCAACCTGAACACCAGGCCGTGTCAAGCAATCATACCTTTTGATGGCATCTCCAAACTGCCGAGCCATAATCCTGGCAGCTCTCAGAACAGCTCAAACACATATTTATCCATCACTTCCTGGAATGTGGCTGGCATTCAGAAACTCATTAGGGCAAATTCAGTTCTTGAGTATCTTCATAGCAGCAACATAATTTGATTGCAGGAGACTTGGGCAATGGATACAACAATATTACCTGGGTATTTTGAAATACACACTCTGGCCACTAGACGTAACATATTTGGGCGACCATCTGGGGGACTTTCCTCTTTCATAACAAACGCACATAGGGTTGATGTCACAGTAATCTCAATTACCTCATCTGAGATACAAGCTCTACTTATCAATGGACTAAAAAATAAAAAATCAGTTGCTCCGACTGCTCTTAGTCAATTGCTGTGCCAACCCCGCACTGCATCAAAAGAGCCCGGCCCTAGATCACTTAGCTGATATCATCAGAGACCTCTTTGCCAAATGCCCATATCACAACCCTATCATAGTCAGGGACTTTAACAACAGATCACTTGGCAATCTATAATAAACATCACAGACCACCAAAAGAGGTAGTCCAACTTAAAACTCTTCTAGATAATTATTGCTTACCCTCCACTCACAATATCAAACAGACCCAAGATCCATCATGGCGCCTGGTTCCCACCTTCAGGAACAGCTCAACAATTGATTATATTTTTATCAGCGGATTGCTGACAACTGACCTCTGTCATTTCGACATCAACGATCAGGACAAGAGTGATCATAAAGCCCTCAGAGTGACTTTCAGACTCACTACAAAAGTAGCAATCCAGCTTGCATCAATTAGAGAACCAACAGGAGAGGAAAGCCACAAAGTTCTCTACACACTAAAATGGTCCCAAACTAACTGCCTGAATAACAACTAATTAACAACTAACCTTATCACGAATCCCTGAGGCCCTCCTAGAACATTGGGCCGATATCTTAGCTGACTTACAACTCGTTTTGAAGGGCACTCCTGCTACCTACACACGGCTGAATCAAACTCAATCGACCTGAGCTACTTCCTATGAAGTTAAGGATATGTTGGCAAGCAAGCAGAAGCTGTGAAAGGCCCTAAAGAAAAAGACAGAGCGCTGACAACACATTCCAGGGCCAAGACTTCACAGCAATCCAAGCAGAGCACAAGAAAAGAGTCTGACAGCAACACACCAAGCAGATAGAAGCTGAATGGCTAAAAATGTTCTCCCTTTTTAAAGAGAAGAACCACACCCTATTCCGGAAGCATATCAATCAATCCAGCAACCATGGCCAGTCAAAGGAGAATGGAGTAGCAGACAGCGTATGGGTCAATTACGTTAAACTCTACTGCTTAGAGCCGGGTGATTTAAGAACACAGAGCTCTACACTGACATCAAATCTCCCAGACATGCAAGATTTCCATATTTAAGAAGACGCTGTCATCAAAACCATCAAACAACTGAGAAACATGGAGCACCGGGACCCAACGGAATTCCAGCATCAGTGTTTAAATCAGCCCAAACAGTTTGGGCAGGGGTCCTCACGCCACTTTTTAACTATGCTTTCACTACAACCACAATCCCGCCAACCCTTGCCATGTTTTGAACTGCAGATATTTAGCTTCCTTATCAATCCTCCACCCAATATACAAAAAGGGAGATCGTACAAATCCAGCCACCTATCGACTGCTAGCCTTACTGGACATCGAAGCCAAAGCCTACGCTCGCATTTTACTGGGTGAACTGGAAACTTAGGCAGTTGAAAACCGCATCCTCCCCAACACCCAGTCAGGATTTAGACCAGGTTGTGCAACTATTGACAACATACCAGCACTGGCCTATCTTTCCAGAAGAGCCATATGGGATAAGCAACCACCTCTACCCTGTTGCTTCGTGGACCACAGCGCGGCATTCGATAGAGTAGCCTGGGGTATCCTATGGCACAAATAAATTCCTAGGGGGCATCCCCCCAACTTCTTAAAGCCATAACGTCACTGTACCAGGGGACATGGGTCAGGATTAAAGTAGTGCTGTGACAGTAACTGCAAAAATTCTATCAATCAATGGCCTAAGGCAAGACTGTGTGTTGTCCCCGCTACTTTTTAATCTCTTCACCGCTGATCTGACTAAATTCCTAGAAGGCGCAAGTCTAATTACACCAAAACTAGGGACCTTATGTCTACAGACCTTGCTATATGCAGATGATATCATCATCACGGACCAAACAAGAACATCACTACAGAGAGCCCTTAATGTCCTCCACAGATACAACAAGGCGAACAAACTAAAGGTGAACCAGTCGAACACCAAAGTAATGGTGTTTAGTAAACACCACCATAAGAACTTTATGCAATGGCAAATAGGTGAACTGTTAATATCCACCAGCTCCAGCTACAACTATCTAGGTGGCTGGTTCAATGAAAGGGCAAACCCAGGGGCCCACCTTAAACATATTAGATCAAAGGGAGCCGGGGTCATCCACAGCTTGACACGCCACCAGCCAACGCAATACTTGGGGGGAGATTTACAAAAATATCCTGCAATGTAGAGCAGCCTCCCGCGAGGCTGAGCTGCGATGCGCGACAGGGATGGAGCAGGTGAGTGCCATATCTTCAAAGATATGGCTATCTCCACTCCTTTCCCTTGTGCTGGCGCTGATTACAGCTGCTGTGTGCCACGCACACACCTTAGTGCCACAGCGCTAGGGTGTGTGATTGAGACTAGCAAAAAATTATTTTGCTTCGTTTTGCGTCACATTTGTGATGCAAACACGGCGCAAACGCTTAGTAAAACTCCCCCCAGATGTTTTACAAGCTAAGCTGGTGCCTGTTTTGAACTGCAGACATTTAGCTTCCCCAGGAAAACTGGGCACTGTCCCATGAATCTTTAAATAATGGCATACAAAAAAATACTCACCTACCCTTGGCATGCAAGCATGGCCAGGTTGAGGGTGGAGCTGGGTATGGCAAGCCCAGACCTCTACTGCCTAGGTTATCTAATTAAATATTATATCAGGACCCTGCATGCCCCAGCTCCATTCCTGAAAGCTCAATTACAAACAATATTTGCAGATGAGGGCTCCCCATCACACTCAAGGCTGCTCCAAGCCATCAGCATCCTGAAGATCGAAACAACAAATTTACCCAATCTGAGCATCTCCCTGCCAATGTGGAAAAAGAAAATGAATGTGCAAATTACTCAAGCCTCATTTGAAAGAGATATTGAAAGGCTTCAACACAGGCCACTCTTCACAGCTCTAGATGTTTCCTACACTAAGGGGAAAGCTCAACCATACTTCAAAAATCCACTGTGTCCTCAGGCTCGAAACAAAATCACATAGATGAGGCTTCTAGCACTACCAATTGTCGACTTTAATCCGCTTTGGGCATGCAGGGAGGGGCTATCATCTTGCAGGTTATGTGACTACTATCTCGAGACTTGGCTACACCTGCTGTGCTGCTGTCCCCCCCTTGCCAATGACCGATGTCGCCTCCTAATCGATCTCTGTTGAGGCAACGTCTTTAGGTGCTGGAGGGAGGCATCTGACATGTGCTTGACTAATAACACCCCGCAGTCTCTTGCAAGACTCAGGGAAATTATCAATATCATCCGAGTCGCACTGCACACAGCCCAGCCAATCACGCAGAAAACAATCAAGAGCAGCATGACTCCTGGTGAAAAATATATAAGCCTTGACTAACTGATCCCGACAAAGGAAAACCTTATGCAAGAGTCGTATGTAGCTCTTAGCGACTGCGGCCGTGGGACCATTAGAGGACTACCCCGTACTTTCTATCATCCTAAACCATCTTTGTGGGCGTTCTCAGTTGGGCCATGACACCAATCTAGTCGAGACTAACATCCTGATGCGCCCACTTGTTAAGCACCTTGAGTTCTATAGCTACACTAGGATCAACTACTCTGCACCTTGCACTTTTTCCCTTTTCCCAGAACCCTGGATGATTCTTCACAGCACAAAACTGTCAAAACTTCATGGACTCATTTTTATCTTTCCATTCAAATTTTTTTTTAAACATTGTCTACAGGGAGTAGTGCTCTTTTTAGAAATATTGCTGATTGTATTTTCTAGCTTCTTATAAGATTTTATTAATAATTGTTGGTTACTGGATTCACGTGTCTCCCACGGTTGCAGACATGTAATGATTTTAATTAATCAAACATGAATAAACTACTTGCATGTATAAGCACTACCAGAAGATGTAAACCTTAAAGGTACATTTCCAACTTTTTTAAATGCACTACACCCTACCCTCTGGGCTGTCCAGGGTTTACCAATTGTGGCAACTAGAGTCTTTTTACCTGGCTTCTGACACCACCTGAGTACCAAGTACACCCCTTTATCACTTGATCCTCATGGTCGCAAGACATAGCAATTCAAAGCTTTCTTAGAGTGGTAGTGTGAGTTGGAAATTTAGAACTCTGCAAAACACACAGTAACAGCTAATTAATCAATATTGAGCTAATGCATCTATTTTCAAAATGAAAATGTACTTTAATTCACAAACATAGCTAAATACTAAATCTAAAATTACAAATAAACTCAATGAAAACCAAACCTCTCTAGCCATCTCCTACTACAGATCTTTCTAAGAAGGTCACACTTTGTTAAACAATCTACAGTCCCTTCCTATGGTGTTTGCCACTGAGTTCACAATGTAAAACACCTTTTGTATTGTATCTGTCAGGTAATTAACAATGTAAAATACCTTCCTACTGTAAGTGTTACAGGGTTACACCAGGGGAAGCCCTTGCGACAGTATTGGACAATGGGTCTGCGTTCGCGAAATCTCTGGCACTTGTGAGCTCTAAAACGAATTCATAGGCTGGCTAATACAACTACCACCAATCAAATGCCCATATATAGATCAACAAAGGGATGGAGCCAACGCTCCTGGGTCATCTAACTACTGAACCCAAGCAAAGCACAAAGCACATCCCTTTAGCACTTGACCCTCAGGATACCGTGGTAGAGTGGTCCAAGTTTTAAACAGGTGGCGTTAGGTAGAAACTGAGAATTCTTCAGAGAATGCAATGGCATGTAATAAACAAATGTCCATCCAGTTTTCATTTGAAAAGTAAAAGCTATTTAAACTTACTGCTAAATATGAAATTACACATGCGCACAACGAAAACCGAACCTTTCTATCCCCAACTGAACAGGAGATCTGTGCCACAAGGCCTCTCATTGGTAAACAATGTGAAGTCCTTTCCTGCGGTGTCTGCCATGGAATTCACTATGTAAAGCCGCTTCCATTGGTGTTTCCCACGGTGCTCACATAGTAGAAACCTTTCCTAATGAGGGTGCCACATTTCACATTATAAAACTATTTCCAGTTTTGTTTGTCAGAGAATATACAGTCTTTTGCAATTACCAGATTTTCCAATGTAAATCTGTGTTGCACTTGTCAAAATGTGCACAATGTAAAATCCCTTACTATTGCTTTTGCCACAGGGTTAAACCACATTTAATAAACAATCGAACTACTTTATAGGAGCACTAACATAACTACTGCCCAATAAAATGCTCTTAATGAAGATCAGGAAATGGCCAGGGACAAAGCCTCTCTCTCTCTCTCTCTCTCTCTCTCTCTCTCTCTCTCTCTCTCTCTCTCTCTCTCTCTCTCTATATATATATATATATATATATATATATATATATATATATATATATATATATATATATATATATATATATATATATATATATATATATATATATATATATATATATATATTGCTTTTATGTGATTACAATAGCTGTAAAACTGTTTCTAGACAGACCTACAAATGACAATGTTGGCCAAGCACAAACCCTAATTAAAGGAGTGGCCTTACGGCTCGAGCGGTTGACCCCGACACGGGGATCCAGGTTCGAGTCTCGGCAGGCATGCTCAACATCCTGTGATTCTAGGCAAATTACTTAATCCCCCCATGCCTAACAAAAAATGAATGTGTCTGTCTGTAACGCAACTGGTGCTCATGTAAAGACTCTATAAAACTCCGGGGAAAAAATTTCCTGATTCGAAAAAAAATGGACTTCCCTGCCCTAGGTTTTGTGTATGTTCACAGCTTCAAATTCACATGAGAAGGGAGGGTGAAATACTGTTGCGGAAATGGGGCTACATATGCAGACCAGCATACAGCAAAGTAATGCACATCCCCTTTAATCCCAGGCGCTCATTGTCGGCCATGCTCCCTCTGATGAGGATCAGCGCTGCCAGCCTCTTAGCAAACAAAGAGATCCCATTATTCTGAATAAGGATGTCTCGGAAATCGAAGTCATTGCACAAGTAGCGTTGTTGGCGTGCATTTCCCCAGCCGTTGATGATTCACGACGGCCAGACAGAGCTGCGATGCTGGCAGTGATTGACTGTTTTCACCTATAAGAGTGGATGTGTATTGATCTGAGTGATGCACGCGCCAAGCCCTTTTGTCACATGATTCCTTGCGCGCACTCATCTTTAATACTGGAAAAAGCTGCACATGAGGTTCTGCAGTCATCTGATCCCCACTTTGGCTGTATTGGATGTGAGAACTGTGCAGTGCTCTTTGCATTTGGGAAACAAATTGGCAGCAGAAGCTAAGAAATGCACATTTCATGTTTACCTTTAGTAGCTTTTGACATCCTTTGCGTTGGTGCTTTACTGCGCCTAGATACTAAGCCTGGGCAAAGTACTACGCTCGCGTAGTTTGCGAAGTTTGCGCTACTTCGCACTACGTGAATTGCACATAGCACAGTGCAAACACGTGTAGCGTTGCGTAGGGCAGCGGTAATTTTTTGCTTGCTCGCGGTCCTCAACGTCAAATTGGCGACCGCGAGCAAGCAAAATGACATCCCGGCGAGACTTTTTGCTTGTTCGCGATCAGCAACTTCAAGTAGCCGATCGCGAGCGTGGAAAATAAACCTCCCGGCGAGATTCTCAACGCGGGGAGGTCAGGTTTCTCATTGCGATGAGAAACTACCAGTCCGCGTTGAGAAAGCTGCCGCTCGAGTAAAAATCTACTCGAGCGGCAGAAAACTACAGCTCGCACTGTGCAAGATGCTGTTTTCAATGATTGCACAGTGCCGGATGCTTGTCCGCACTGTGCAATCATTGAAGCCGGTATCTTGCACAGTGCGAACAGGGTACTACGCAGTTCGCAAAGTGCTACGTGTAGCTCGCGTAGTGCAAAGTGCACTTTGCGTAGCTACACGTAGCGCTACTTTGTGAACTACGCCCAGGGTTTCTAGATGCCCTCTTGGGTAATTAGTGATCAATGCAAATCAATATATATAGCAGAACGGTAGGACAGGCACAAAAGGCTTTACTGTACTTCATATTATTTCATATCAGTGCATGGACAATGTTTTCATGTGTGCATGCATAATGCAGATTTTCCACAGCTCTGATGGACAGAAAATCTGGATTTTATTCAAGACATGGAGGCTAATATTATTGAAATCTCCTTTATTGCCACCACGCACAGCAACCCCTTTAAAGAACAAAGAACACTAACAACATTTCAAACATTATAAAAGGCTAGATGCCCAAGCCATCACCTTCATTTTAGCTCACTGCAACATAACATATAACACATATAACTTAAAAACATTCTCAAATCTCATGAACATATAACAAAAGTCAGTCAGTAAATAACCAGGTCCATGCTTCAGATCCAAGAGAGAAATTCAATGATCCAAAACCTCCCAAAAATTCCAACATCATTTATTGATTCCGGTTTCTCCATCTGCTTCCAATATTGCTGTCCACAAGCTACACAATAAATACAATAGAATGAAAGCAGGGTTGGAAATACAAGTGGGATAAAATATGCTTCTGTGTCTTTAATTAAATCCAGATTTTCTGTCCATCAGAGCTGTGGAAAATCTACATTTTGGGGCCGATTCCGATCCTGTATTTTTTTTTCCCTGTACGACTCGTATCCGTATTTTTTTCCGTACGAATCGTACAAGTCACGTCCGACCCGTGAAGTACGATCCGTACGGGAAAAAGTACATACGGATCTGCCTGATCCGTACGAATCGTAGCTGGAAAAGTTGTACGAGACGGACCCGGACACTTCTCCGTACAAATCGTAAAAATGAAGTCCGACCGTACTAGTACGATCCGGACCGGCTTTACAATTTACGATTCGTACGGAAAACGTCCCGTACACGGGGAATGACTTTGCTCGCTATGAAGCGAAGTTTGTACGCACCGTATCCCCAGTGTGAATGTATGGTGTGTACCCCCAGCGCGTAGGTACGCACTGTACCCCCAGCGCGTAGGTAAGCACCGTACCCCCAGTGCGTATGTATGCACCGTACCCCCAGCGCGCACTGTACGCCCAGCGCGTAGGTACACACCGTACCCCCAGTGCGTAGGTACGCACCGTTCCCCCCAGTGCGAATGTACGGTGCGTACCCCCAGCGCATAGGTATGCACCGTATCCCCAGTGCGAATGTACGGTGCGTACCCCCAACATCGCGTATGTACGGCAGATGTTGCGGGTACGCACCGTACATATGCGATGTTGCGGGTATTCACCGTACATACGCGATGGCGGTGTACGCACCCGCACCGTACATAAGCAATGGAGTGTAAGCACCGTACATAGCAATGTGCGTGTACGCACCGTACATCCACTAGCATGGGGGTGTGTGGCTGTACGACTCGTACCCCTGTACCGTACTGAGCCACGGACACTGTAACACAGCACAAGGAGGGCCTATTCAACTCGCACAACACCACAAAACACGTCTACACTGCACAAAAAATGGAAAGGACTGACCTGGATACATCCAAACAGGCAAACAGAGGGCCAAACTCACAACCACCCCTTATAACACACCCACCAAAACTTTAAACTGAGCCCCACCCACAAATGGACCAATAAAAAGGGCCCTCACACACAAACCATGAGCCTTTGCAACAGACTCACTGCAGCTACAGAGCACACACAAACAACTGCACCCATCCACCTTAACATAAACACCTTCACAGACCCTCCTTCACACATCCCTCCTCTCCACATTCAGACACATACCGTCACATTCAGACCCACACACCCACAACCATCCACACCCTCACCCCACACCATGCCCACCGACAAGAATCCAAAGTTCACAAGGGAGGAGCTGGAGATCCTTATCAATGAAGTCATCAGAGTCAAGCCACAGCTGTTTGGAACATTGGTCAGACAGACCAGCATAGCTGAAAAATCATGCCTGTGGCAGAGGATCGTCGATAGGGTGAATGCTGTTGCACCCATCAGAAGGACCAGGACAGAATGCCAAGCCAGGTGGTACGATCTGCGGAGGGCGGTCAAGAGAAAAATGAATGCTGAGCACGCCCAGACCAACATCACTGGAGGTCGTGCGCCCCGCAGACCAGTACATTACCATCCCTGGGAGGAGAAGGTGATGGCCATAATTCCGCCGGTGGGAGTACATGGACTCCAAGGACTTCCAGAGCCTGGTGAGTACACAAACAACTTACGTAACATGGGGGTAATGGCATCCCCACCCCAACTACACCAAATGCACACAACTACCCCCAAGCCCTCACCCGCCAGAACCACAGTCACAAACAACGCGAATGCCAATAACATGTGTATGCCCCATTGAGAAAGCAAGGCCATGCTATGTCCCATGCTACACGAAGCACCAACCCAAGAATGGATGTCCGTTATGCTGGGAGGGTGGGTGCCCCAAAACGCATGTTTGAATTCCAAATCAGACACAATTGCCCTCATCCCATATGGCCCAGATACATACCTATGCACCATGCGCAATGCACAGGGATTGGGAAAGTACTGACAAGATAGCTCACACTTGGCCCTGGTGTAGGCAGCACAAGGCCCTCCTGTGACCAGTGCAAACACAAACACCAACACAACAAGGTCAGATATCTAGGACAGGAACTCATACTCACTGTCATGGCAGCATGCTCCATGGGGGGACAGCAACATCACCCGGGAGCCCCAGTGCCAAATCACACTACACCCACCAGCAGGCCCTGTCACAAACACCCCTTACACAAGCAGACACCACCAGGACAGGCAATGGATTTACCCACTGCCACAATGGACATGTAACACAACAAGACCAATACATAGCCGAAGAAGCACCCAAGCCACAAATGGACATGGCAAAGACTCAGGAGAACATATCAATCTGTCCCCCGCAACATACCCATACACAAGTGAACATTGAGGAGAATGCTAGGCACATACAACTACCTGGAGGAACAGTGCCAACTTGAATGTGTATGAAACATGCATGTTGCATTAAACAGCATTAACATTGTCTGTCTCTCACACACAGGGCAACGTGATGAACATCCCCCCAACAACGGGGGTGAAGAATCACAGTCACAGGCTCGGGAGGAACCGGATCCCACCAGCAGCGATGCCTCTCAACACTCCGCGGATGACCCCGACTGACCTGGACCCTCTGGTGTCCGAGCCCCTGCAGAACCTGGTTCAGGAACATCTGTGCCAACCACCACCCCCATTCCTGCCACATCCAAGGAGACACCCAGGAGCCCTGCCCGCAGTGAACAGAGCCAGTCTGACCAGGAAGGACAAGGTGCGGCGGGCACCCAGGAGGAGGCAGAAAACACCGCCACTGCCATCCCTCAGGGGTCTCGTCGACCCGATATGCCCACAATGGCAGGCCAGGCTCGTGTGGGCAGGGGTGGTGGGAGTGGAGGCAGGCGGAGGCGAGAACCTGACCAGCCAGCTGAAGGGACCAGTATGTCACACATCCACAACATCATGGAGGCATACCGGCGTGACACCAGGGAGATCAGCCAGGTAGTGGTGACCCTCACAGAGATCAAAAACCAGCAGGCCGAGCAACACGCCAGTCAACAACAACACCAAGGACGGATGGAGGCAAGACTGGCTGAGCTCCTGTCGGTGCAAAGGGACATAAGCCATTCACTCCGTCAGATCGCCGACAACATGGGCAACCCTCCCTGTGCCACCAGGCGCAGACCAGCACCAGCCACAGGGAGGGAGGAGGAGAAGGATTCGTCCGACGGAGCGTCACAATCATCGTCAAGGCCTGCATCTGAGGGGCCCACCTGGAAGGTCGGTCGTCCACGGAAAAGACCGTGAGAGGCAGCGAGCCATCCACATCTCCCAGGTCACCTGGCCTGGCACCTGGCCTTCATGTGTGACAGCATCACCTCATTGACTGACATCATCTGCCACATGGACTTGCTGGTCACAGTCTGACCAATGATGCCAAACACTGTGGGTTGGACTCTGATGAATTCTAATGCCAAGGATCCCATCTCCCCCTGTGAACTTTGGATTCTATGGTCCCTGCATTGCATCTTTTTCTGTGCACAAATCACGCCCCAGAGCTAGAAATAAAAAAATTAATAATTGAAATTTCATGTTGCAGTCATTTAGCATGAGTACACAACATACGTGTGGGGATATGTCGAAGTATGCCTGAGTGTGGAACTAACTCCAGCCATCCACACACTCCGGTCGAGGACACACATGGCTCACAATGTATCACAAAATACAGACATGGAGCCCAATACTCACCCGTGATGGCCTCAAGCTGCTATGGGGGGGCTTGCTATATTGCTCAGACAGACCAATTTGGAAGAGTTACATGAAGGTGTAGAGGTCATGGGTCATGATGATGTGCCCAGGGAGGGAGTACAAGGTCTGTTTTGCGAGGTGGGAGAACTATCTCCTGCATGCAGATTGTATGTGGATGTGATGAATGGTGGCCAGTGCAAGGTGGGCTGCATGGAGTTGGGCCAACGGGGTGTTGGATGACACACGTCCAAGGTCGGTTTGGGTCTGGGGTTGTGGACTGCCTCCTGAGTGTGGTTGAGGAGTCTGAAGGTGATCCTGCAGCACACAGTGAGCCATTGTACCTCTCTCAGGTGGACGGTGATGTGGCTGGGGTGGGGGATGTTGCAGATGAGGTGTGCGGATGCACTCTGGATGTGGATAAGTTCTCCTGCATTTTTGCTGTTGTCCTCCGTAGAGGCCGGTGCTGTAGTTGAGCCGGCTGGTGTCCTGGACCAGGGGGACGGTCTGTCTTGCCTTGGAGTGGATCTATCTGGGGGTCATTAGCAGCATGTGGAGGGTGTTGCAGCATGAGGTACAGATGTTGGTGAGTAGCATGTTAATTGTGAGCGATGGGTCCATGATGAACACCAGCTTGCGTGCGTGGCCACTGGGTGCCGGTGCGGTGCACAGACCAGTTGGACGCAAGAAGTTGACCCAGCCGTAACGGGACAATCCTCAGACGATGACCTCTGTCCTGTCCAAGTCCAGCCTCAGATGACTGATGTTCAGCCATTCATCAACGGATCTCATGCCTTCTTGAAGTTTGGATCTGGCAAGGGCTGGCTATTTGGTGAGTTTGAGGAGCAGCTGGGTGTCAATGGCACACCAGATGATGATGAGGTTGTGTGCGCATGTGATGGTGGAGAGGGGGGTCATGGAGACATTGAAGATCGTCATACTGAGAGAAGAGCCCTGTGGCATGGGCCAGATGACCCCAGTGTACTACATGTTGCAGGGTGTTGGCAGACTCCCTGGGCCTTGCTGGTGAGCTACTTTCTGATTTAATCCTGGGCCCTCCTCTGGATACCAGTGTTGGAGATGTGTGAGCTGACAGTGTGGTAGCACATGGTGTAGAATGCCGTTGAGAGGTCAAGGGTGGTGGCCTCACCATTGTTGAGCAGGGCAAAGTAGTCGTTGGTGGTGGCAATGATGACGGTTGAGTTCACATGATCCCGGTTGCGTACTTGCTGCTGACGGGAGTCCAGGACCTGAGGGGGGTTTGTCCAGCGGATAATAGTGCTGTCTGCCTCTGTGTGCCAAGGCTGTTGTGTATGGCCATGAGCTTGCAGTGGTACAAAGTTGCAAGGGATGTGATCTGCCTTGCAAGGGTGGGGTGTCTTGGATGGAGATCTGCTGTCAGTTCACTCACAATGCTGATGAACTCCTTGATGTAGTGTGTTTGGGTGTCTCGGCACTATCTGAAGTATCTCCACTTGTCCTTGCTGATGATATGGTGATGGCTGTGTGTGGTGTTTTCCAGGGCTGTAAGGAAAATGATGTCTCTTTGTGTTGCAAGGTTTGCACAAGAGTCCGGCTAGGTCTGTAGGAGTCCAGTAGGTCTGCCTTGTCCCAGGTGCCTTAACTGTTGTTGTGCTTCACAGGAAAGTCCGTCAATGTGGCAAGATTGTTGGATCAGTTTCTGATCCAGTGCGTGAGTTTGCAGGGTGTGGCAGTGGTGTTGTTTTGAGTGTCCCACACAGCTTGTCTGTGGCGACTTACATCAAGCATCTTTGGGGGATCGGTAGCGGGGTGTATGGCACTGTGTTGCTTGTTGGAGATGTGGATTCAAATGTTGATGGACCAATGATGGATGGTGGTGTGTTTCCCCTCCAGCAAGAAGTTACTGACCCCCAGCCACATGTAGCCTGTGAAGGTGAGGGCTTGCGTGCAGATGTACGTGTTGATGGCTTAGCGGAATTGTGGATGTAGGCCTGCAGATCTGGAGATGAGTGTTACTCCAAGGGTTGCCAGGGAGTTGCTGCGAACCCGGATTTGTGACTCTGAGGGTGTACTTGTGAATAAATAGCAATTCAGCCCCCGGGATTGGTGTTGGCGTCCCTGCGGGTGATCTTGGATCCGTCTGAGATGGCAATGAAGACGTCATGTGCTGAGGATGCTTTTGTCCAGGTTACTGTCATGAAGGTGATGTGTGGGGCTGTAGTGTTGAGGAGGTAACAGAGTCCAATGGCGTGCTGGTGGATGGAGCGGGTGTGGAGTAGGAGGCACATAACCTGGTTGTACTGACAGGGTCTGGTAGGCTGGGCAGCGCTGTGTAGGCAGTTGGAGTAGCACACTCAGCATGCGAAGGTGTCGTGTGTGTGCTTAGGGCTTGCCTGATGGCAGGCGGATGATTCTCACGAGGACATTGCTTGGAGAGTGGCTGCAGCATGAGCCTGTTGTGTGACGTGGGTCATGCAAAAGACTAGAGGGTCGTGCACTGTGCATGTTGCAGGCGCAGACGGTCCTGCCTTTGGCACAGCGCTGGGGCTACAGTGGCACAGAAAAGCTGCTGGCTGCATTTCGAATGGGTGGAGGGGGAAGGGCTGAGCATTTTTGAAGCGTGGGGGTTGCAGAATCAGGGCACTCGGAGTGGCGGGGCCGCAGGTGAGGCAGCAGCAGGCGGAAGGGGTTAGAAATTATGCAAAAATCAACACACAAAGACAAGGAGGTCTGCAAGGCATAGTGCAACAGGTGTATGTCAAGGAAGGAGTGTCAGGTCACTCATGGGTCACTCCCAGAAAGTGTATGATCAATCACCATAAATTACAGCCACTGTATCAGGCAACAAAATGCAGAGATGCGCAAAGGAGACACACCATCAGCAGGCATTCACGTCCCGTTGTGGGGAGCAACCTGCACAAATACATACACAACCAGGTACTTCATGCACAATAGAGATCATTAGCCATGAAGCACTGCATGCATGTTGCCAAAGTACACATACACTCATATGCTCAATCTTTGTCAATTATGCCATAGATGACGCATGCAAACTGGTAAGAGATCTGCAGTGACCGAGATGAGGCACTTTGGATTGTGCTGAACAACTTTATTCCACATACACACACAAAGGGATATGCATCCATATTAACAGACTCACAGGTCACTTGACAGAACATGTGGAACATACACTGGACCCCCCTTCACAACACGGATGATGTCAATCCCAATGACCTGGCACACAAGGTAAGGGGATGAGCAAAACACATCCTGCTGCACACGGAGAGGCTGCAATTCCCCATAGAGCATGTTGTTGTGATGTCCCCCACTATGTCCACCCGTAGCATCTGCAAAGTTTCAGAGGCAAGGTTCACACACATTGATGCCTTCATCAGACGCCATATTCCACTACAGATGACTGTCAAGAAGGCTGACTATCATGTCATGGGAGTGATGCTACATGTTATATGCTCCATGGTGAGAAGAGATGTATGCATGGTACCACAACATGCACAGAAGCAGTCAGCACACATTCCCAACCTGTACCACCACCAAAAAGCCTTGCTGCAATACTTACCCAAACTGACATTTCCACATGTCCGTGCATGGAACGCTGATTCAG
This sequence comes from Triturus cristatus, assembly GCF_964204655.1. Taxonomy (NCBI): domain Eukaryota; kingdom Metazoa; phylum Chordata; class Amphibia; order Caudata; family Salamandridae; genus Triturus; species Triturus cristatus. Next base: position 135,321,415 of record NC_140591.1, on the reverse strand, counting down.
CACACGTTGCAATACTCACGAGGAATAGCAGGAGGACAACGATGACACGACCAGACAACAGGTGCAAAATAACTGGGAATGACAGACACACGAGAAGTCACCTAAAACAATTCTCAACGCACACATGGAAGTGTACAAAACATGAACAATGTTGGACACATGTAAATTGCAAATCAAGTCTCTCCGCAAAACTGTGTTGCATGACCTCATCACTCGAGTGACACATCAGAACACACATCCAAGTCACTTTGCATTCAGTCAGCTGGACACACACATTGCAACACATGCCAATCAATGCTACAAGCTTGCACACTCATACCCAATGACTCACCATTATGAGAAGAAGTTGCGTATGAGCTGACTCCGGATATCATCCCCCTCCTCCTCCTCATCACTAGCCTCGTGACCAGGCCCTTGATCCTCCACGGGTGGATGCTGTAGGAAGTGGGAAATCCATAGAAAAGGAAAACACGGACCAGGAAGATGAAGAGAGACGTGAAGTTTAATAGCACGTCTGCATACAACCAGTTCAAGATCAGAATACCGTTTCAACCCCCATACGCTCATGCCCAACCTTCCACCATATTTTAAAGCTAAACATTCCTCCCCACAACACGAGTCAGTCATGAGCTGGAACACAGAACTCCGCTCGTGACTACTCATGACAAGTAAACACGTTCCCAACACATGCTCCTGCTCATCTGGATCCAGGATGAGTGGCACTGCCTTCTCAACTGCCATGTTGTGCAGCATGCAGCACACGATGAAGATTTTGCAGACCTTCTCCGGGGCATAAGGGAGGGACCCGCCTGTCTTGTCCAGGCACCGGAATCGGCTCTTCCGGAGTCCAAACGTCCTCTCAATCACTTGCCTGGTCTGCCCGTGTGCATCGTTGTACCGGTGATCTGCAGCTGTTCTTGGGTTGCGGAGAGGTGTCATCAGCCATGGCATGTTGGGATAGCCAGAGTCCCCTACATGGAAACATCATGTAAATAAGTGGGTCAGGAGATGCCGTAAAAGACAAAGATACCGCAACACATAGGACAAAAAGACTATACCCACCAACAAGACATGCTCGTTCGTTGTGCAGCCGCAGCATCATTTGTGGCACCCTGCTACGCCTCATGATGTAGGCATTGTTTGCTGATCCTGGAAAACGTGCACAGACATGGGAAATCAGTATGTTAGCAAGACACACCACAAGGGCATTTATCGAGTGGTAATGTTTGCGGTTGCGATAGGCTTGTTCTTGTACCTGTGGTGGTACAAAAGCCACATGTGTACCATCAATGGACCCATTTACATGGGGCATCCCACCCAGGGCATAGAAATCCCCCTTGACATCCCTCAACCCCTCTGGAGTCGGAAATTTGATGAATTCATCAAGGTGCTCCAATATGGCTGCTAAAACATCACGCAGGACACGGCTGAACATAGTCTGAGACATCCCACCCACATGAGCTATGGTCAATTGAAACGTACCTGTGACAAAAAAATGTAAGGCTGCCATCACCTTCATCTTGGGGGTCAGCGCAGTAGGATACCTGTGTTGCGGTTGGAGGTGTGGTGCCAGCTTGTTTGTCAAGTTCTCAATCAACTGTTGAGTGAATCTGTAACGGCGGATGCAGACACGTTCCCTCATGGCAGCCAAGTCTGGCATTAGTCTTGGGACAGGTGGTGCCCTGCAAACCATAGTTTTGAAGAATGAAGATTGAGAGTCGGCCAACATCAATGTCAATGAACATAGCACATGCTACACTGCTAATACACTACAGGTAACTATGGAGTCGGGTGTGTGCAATACATCCAGGACACAGATGCCAGCTTGCTGGCACTCCTACAAAAAGTCTGATACACCTGTTGATTGTCAAGTCTACATGACATGCCCTGAAATGATTTGGGGGCCAGTCTGAGTGAAGAGCCACAGATATCACCGGAGTGACACACAACCACATAGCTGCATTTGAAGGATGTCATCTGATCCAGACAGCTGACTGCAAGGCACACGCACAGGTAACATGGAATGTCAAATGTACATATCAAACACAGTGCGATGAAGGGGTACACGTGACAACCCAAAGACATGGGAGGATCACTAGGAGAAGCTAGAAATGATGGAGGAGGAACAATGCCAGACATGGCGAAAAATAATTAAAAAAAAGTAAAACAACTACATAAATTAATATTTGTACTTATTGTGTGACTGTATTAGCAAAAACAAAAAAAAACACAAACAAAATCATATAAGAACAATTTTGTTCCAGGAATAATAACAGTATGAATGACACACGGTGTGCGTGTCACCGAAGTAGTAAATATTACCCTAAAAGCTGCTTTCCGTGTAAGCGAACCACAGTGTGAATTCTTGTTTACTGTTGCCAGGAAACGATGCAGAGGAATTGAGAAACGTCTATTATGGCGCGGTGCACTGACGTTAGCGTGCGTACTTGTTGAAGAAAAGTGTATCTCAGTAGTTGCCAGGAAACGAAACAACTCTCATGCACGTATATTGACGCGCTGCGCTCACTTCAGCGTGCGTCCTTGTATAACGAATGTGTACTCCGGTTGTTGCCAGGAAACGAGACAAATCTCCCCAACGTATGTTGACGCGCTGCGCTCACGTCAGCGTGCGTCCCTCATACGCTTCGAAACGATGACGAAAGTTTGCTCCTTCAGAATTCTAATCCGTGACGGTGATGGCTTGCCGGTAGAATTCTTGAGCAAAAACGTGCAAAAGAAACGTATACAAGTAAGAGTAATTACTTTTCCGTCTTCCTTTCATGGTTCCCAGGTCCCTTATTGACCTGGTTGGGTTTAATTATGGTTCCGCATCCCGCTCGTCGCCAGTGTAGGAAGTGGGAAATCCATAGAAAAGGAAAACACGGACCAGGAAGATGAAGAGAGACGTGAAGTTTAATAGCACGTCTGCATACAACCAGTTCAAGATCAGAATACCGTTTCAACCCCCATACGCTCATGCCCAACCTTCCACCATATTTTAAAGCTAAACATTCCTCCCCACAACACGAGTCAGTCACGAGCTGGAACACAGAACTCCGCTCGTGACTACTCATGACAAGTAAACACGTTCCCAACACACCTTCCCCCCTTGAGAAAAAAACCAAAAAACAATATAACAACAGTAAAAAACAACATCTCGAGCAATACTTTAAAATAACTTACAAGACTAATTCATGACAAAATCTTTGTACTTAGCAGGAAGGCGATGAGTGCGCCCAATCCTTGAATTATCAGAAACAGAACTGGAAGGAGATAAATCCTCATGGTCATTGTTATGCTCCAAATCCAGAAATACATTACTGGTGTGATCTTCTTGATGAGTAATAACACCCTTAAACAAAGAAACTCTGTTTAAATTCCAGACAGAGCCACCATCAACTCTGACAGCGTTCTTAAATGTTTCAATTACTTTCCTTGGACATGACCAAGTAGACAAACCTTTACTTACACCTTCTTTTTTTTATACGAACCAAATCCCCTACCTTGATCACCTGTTTAGTTAATGAGCCCAATTTCTTTTCCATCGCACCTTTCATTTTAGCTTTGTATGATTCTACTCTTCGTTGCACCGCTTCATAATCCACTTTAAAAAAATCATTGAGCCCATTTCTGTTTTTCTTCATCCACCAAGGAATTAAATTAGAGCTAGGTTTACTCCCTCTTAAAAGTTCAAAAGGACTGACTAAGGTAACAGAATTTGGAGAGGTCCTGTATGCTAATAACATGGATTGCAAAGCATTTCGCCAATTCAACCCACCCTTAACAGACAATTGAATAGCCTCTTTAACCACACGATTGAATCTCTCTAGTTGACCATTCGCTTCAGGATGAAAAACAGCGATTCTATTGTGAGTAATTCCACATTTAACAAGAAAATCTTCCATTTCCTTGCTAATAAATTGTGGTCCATTGTCAGTTACAATTTCTTGAGGAATGCCTTCCCTACAAAAGACTTCATCCAAGAATTCAATGACACTCTGAGAGGTAACTTCCTTTACCATCTTAACTTCCGGCCATTTGGAATAGTAGTCAATAAGTACTATTCCAAATGCTTCGTGCTTAGGTAAAATATTGAAAGGACCAATGATATCTAACCCAAGTTTACACCAAGGACCAAGCGGAAATTCTACAGGATGAGGTTCCGGACTTAAAGCCACAGCTGACTTGTCACTGTTGGAGCAAGGAACACATGAACGTACAAAATGATCAACTGATGCATCAATACTTGGCCACCAAAAAGATTCCTTGACACGTCTCCTGGTAAATGAAATCCCTAAATGCCCTTCATGAGCAATTCTGAGAATTGTATTCCTAAGAGAAAAAGGAGGAATAATCTTGTCACCCCTCAACACCAAACCATTTTCGACAGCTAGTTCTTCTTGAACCTTAGAGAAACCCATCATATCTCCAGATAACTTCCTCTGTTCAGGCCAACCTTGAAACACATACTTCTTGACATTTATTAACTCAGAATCTTTTCCCATCTCTTGCAACCAAATGTTTTCTTGCAAACCAACTTGTTTACCAAATACTAAGTTCAAATCACCCATGGTAAAAGCTACTTCACAATCATCATCTTTAATTTTGTCTGGGAATGTCGTGGGTGAAATTAATCTAGACATGCAATAAGCATGTACAGTGGCTTTACCCTGGACATATTCAATTTGAAATTGGAAAGACTGTAATCTTGAAGCAAGTTTTGCAAGACGTGCAGACATAGTACGTCCACCACCTGGTGCCATTAAATAAACAAGCGGCTTATGATCGGTTTTAATGGTGAATTTAGTACCCCACAAAAAGGTTCTAAAATGTTCAGCTCCCCAAACACAAGCTAAGAGTTCCCTCTCTATGACTGAGTAATGTTTTTCTGCATCTCTCAAAGCTCTTGAAGCATATGCTACAACCCACTCTTTACCATTGTCTCTTTGTAAAAGAACACCACCTAACCCGGTACTGCTGGCATCCACCATGATAATACATTGTTTACCACACATAAAAGGTTTAAGACACAGGGCTTTCACTATGAAATCCTTTAAATCTTGAAACGCTTTAGACATATCTGTGGTCCAAATAAATTTTGCGTTTTTCTTTAATAAACATCTAAATGGGTCTACTTTAGAGGCAAAATTTGGTATGAATTTGGCGTAAAACTCTATGGACCCAAAAAAGCTACAAGTTGTTCTTTGGACATAGGTGTGGGAGCTTTTATAATGCTTTCAATATGATTCCCTTTAGGTTTGATTCCATTTCCACAAATTGTATGTCCTAAATATTCTACTTCTTTTTCTTTGATTTTACATTTATCAAGACGGAGAGTCAGAACTTTTTGGGCTAAAGCAGCGATTACACTTATTAAATTTGAATCATGTTCCTCATTATTTTTACCATAAACAAGGATGTCATCTTGAAATGCTATCGCTCCATTTAATCCCTCCAAAGTATCCCTCATAAGTCTCTGAAACACTGAGGCAGCGCTAGCAAGGCCGAAAGGCATGCGGCAATACCTGTAAAGCCTTTCAGGTGTGATGAAAGCAGTGATATTCTTTGATTCTTCAGAGAGGACCACTTGGTGATAAGCACTAGCTAAATCAATGCAGGAAAACACTTGAGCCCCTGCTAAAGTAGAAACCATCTCATGGAGATTAGGTAAAGGATGAGCATCCACCCAAATTGCATTATTTACACTGCGAAGGTCCACACATAACCTAAGCTCACCTGAAGACTTAACCGAAATCACAATGGGTGAAACCCAAGGTGATGACTCAATAGGCTCAATAATGTTCTTACTACATAGCTCCTTGAGCATGTCCTTCAATTTGCCCCTGTAAGTGAGAGGAACATTTCTCACTCTGTGTCGCACAGGAACTACATTGTCTTGTAACTTGATGACATGTTGAAACCCTTTGTATCTTCCTTACTCTCCACTAAAAACATCGGGAAAAGATCCTTTCAACCTATTGACTAATTGAGGATCTTGATTGTGAGTAATACTACAGGAGTCTACCACGTAAACAGGGGGGTTAGCTCTGGGATCAATTTTAATTCCTAATTGGTGTTGGTGGGGCCATCCTAAAAGTGACAAACCTGATCTTGCTACATATATCTTTCCAAAGGTGTGACGACCGGAAAATGTTAAGTTTGTGCAAAAAAACCCAACCAGGTCAATTTTGTGTCCAGTATATCAACCAGGAGATACATCAGGTGGAGACAAGATCTTCGTTGGCCAATTGTTACGAAAAATATTTAGCGAAATAATAGTGTACCAAGCACAAGAATCTACAAAAAATTCTAAATCAACGTCACCTACAGTAATGAAACATGACGGAAACTTAGTACCCTCACCCCCATCACACATGTTAATAACAGTGTTGACTACATGGTCATTGTCATCTCCTGGATCATCGTTATCATCATACATGTAATTGACTTTTCTAGGAATTGATTTACAAAATTTCCCAAAATGACCCTTCTTATTACATTTTGTACAAACTCTCCCTATGGCAGGACAATTCTTAAAATCAGCTAAGTGGCTGTCACTCCCACATCTGTAACAAAGTAATGGATAAGTATTTTTTTTCGTACTTTTTACTTTTGGCTTTACCATCAACTTTTATCGGCTTGTCAGTCTTTTGTGGAAAATGTTTCCTTTGTTTATCGGAATCTTTAGAAACATTGAATATATCATTTTTGTCATTTCCTCTAATTTCTTTTACAAATTTTTCTGAATGTTCAATTGATTTTGCAATATCAATAGCATTGTTTAATGACATGTCTTATGTGGTCCAAAGACGCTCCTGCACTTTTTTATTGTTTGTTCTCATTAAAATTTGATCCCGTAACACTTGTTCATAACAAATATGCTCAAAATCACAAGTGATAGCTAAAGATCTTAGAGCTGATATGAAATCTTCAATGGGTTCATCATCTTTTTGCTTCCGTGAATAAAATATAAATCTTTCCATAACAATGTTTTTTTTCTTTCCATATCGTAAATTCAGTTGTGAAGATGCATAGTCATACACGTTAATGTTGCCAGGATTAATCAGTGCAGGTAAGCTTTTAAATTTTTTTAATGCAATCCCACCTAAACAGTGTTTCAAAAGCGAAAGTTTTCTCTCTGGTTCACATTCCTCACCCTCTAACACTTCTACATATGCTAAGAAAACAGGTTCCCATATTTCCCAAGACATGGGAGGATCACTAGGAGAAGCTAGAAATGATGGAGGAGGAACAATGCCAGACATGGCGAAAAATAATTTAAAAAAAGTAAAACAACTACATAAATTAATATTTGTACTTATTGTGTGACTGTATTAGCAAAAACAAAAAAAAACACAAACAAAATCATATAAGAACAATTTTGTTCCAGGAATAATAACAGTATGAATGACACACGGTGTGCGTGTCACCGAAGTAGTAAATATTACCCTAAAAGCTGCTTTCCGTGTAAGCGAACCACAGTGTGAATTCTTGTTTACTGTTGCCAGGAAACGATGCAGAGGAATTGAGAAACGTCTATTATGGCGCGGTGCACTGACGTTAGCGTGCATCCTTGTCGAAGAAAAGTGTATCTCAGTAATTGCCAGGAAACGAAACAACTCTCATGCACGTATATTGACGCGCTGCGCTCACTTCAGCGTGCGTCCTTGTATAACGAATGTGTACTCCGGTTGTTGCCAGGAAACGAGACAAATCTCCCCAACGTATGTTGACGCGCTGCGCTCACGTCAGCGTGCGTCCCTCATACGCTTCGAAACGATGACGAAAGTTTGCTCCTTCAGAATTCTAATCCGTGACGGTGATGGCTTGCCGGTAGAATCCTTGAGCAAAAACGTGCAAAAGAAACGTATACAAGTAAGAGTAATTACTTTTCCGTCTTCCTTTCATGGTTATCAGGTCCCTTATTGACCTGGTTGGGTTTAATTATGGTTCCGCATCCCGCTCGTCGCCAGTGTAGGAAGTGGGAAATCCATAGAAAAGGAAAACACGGACCAGGAATATGAAGAGAGACGTGAAGTTTAATAGCACGTCTGCATACAACCAGTTCAAGATCAGAATACCGTTTCAACCCCCATACGCTCATGCCCAACCTTCCACCATATTTTAAAGCTAAACATTCCTCCCCACAACACGAGTCAGTCATGAGCTGGAACACAGAACTCCGCTCGTGACTACTCATGACAAGTAAACACGTTCCCAACACATGCTCCTGCTCATCTGGATCCAGGATGAGTGGCACTGCCTTCTCAACTGCCATGTTGTGCAGCATGCAGCACACGATGAAGATTTTGCAGACCTTCTCCGGGGCATAAGGGAGGGACCCGCCTGTCTTGTCCAGGCACCGGAATCGGCTCTTCAGGAGTCCAAACGTCCTCTCAATCACTTGCCTGGTCTGCCCGTGTGCATCGTTGTACCGGTGATCTGCAGCTGTTCTTGGGTTGCGGAGAGGTGTCATCAGCCATGGCATGTTGGGATAGCCAGAGTCCCCTACATGGAAACATCATGTAAATAAGTGGGTCAAGAGATGCCATAAAAGACAAAGATACCGCAACACATAGGACAAAAAGACTATACCCACCAACAAGACATGCTCGTTCGTTGTGCAGCCGCAGCATCATTTGTGGCACCCTGCTACGCCTCATGATGTAGGCATTGTTTGCTGATCCTGGAAAACGTGCACAGACATGGGAAATCAGTATGTTAGCAAGACACACCACAAGGGCATTTATCGAGTGGTAATGTTTGCGGTTGCGATAGGCTTGTTCTTGTACCTGTGGTGGTACAAAAGCCACATGTGTACCATCAATGGACCCATTTACATGGGGCATCCCACCCAGGGCATAGAAATCCCCCTTGACATCCCTCAACCCCTCTGGAGTCGGAAATTTGATGAATTCATCAAGGTGCTCCAATATGGCTGCTAAAACATCACGCAGGACACGGCTGAACATAGTCTGAGACATCCCACCCACATGAGCTATGGTCAATTGAAACGTACCTGTGACAAAAAAATGTAAGGCTGCCATCACCTTCATCTTGGGGTCAGCGCAGTAGGATACCTGTGTTGCGGTTGGAGGTGTGGTGCCAGCTTGTTTGTCAAGTTCTCAATCAACTGTTGAGTGAATCTGTAACGGCGGATGCAGACACGTTCCCTCATGGCAGCCAAGTCTGGCATTAGTCTTGGGACAGGTGGTGCCCTGCAAACCATAGTTTTGAAGAATGAAGATTGAGAGTCGGCCAACATCAATGTCAATGAACATAGCACATGCTACACTGCTAATACACTACAGGTAACTATGGAGTCGGGTGTGTGCAATACATCCAGGACACAGATGCCAGCTTGCTGGCACTCCTACAAAAAGTCTGATACACCTGTTGATTGTCAAGTCTACATGACATGCCCTGAAATGATTTGGGGGCAAGTCTGAGTGAAGAGCCACAGATATCACCGGAGTGACACACAACCACATAGCTGCATTTGAAGGATGTCATCTCATCCAGACAGCTGACTGCAAGGCACACGCACAGGTAACATGGAATGTCAAATGTACATATCAAACACAGTGCGATGAAGGGGTACACGTGACAACCCAAAGACACAGCCATTGAGACAACAAACACATGTATGACTGAAAATATACGATGTCCGATGCACACAGACCCTACAGCCTTGGGAATCCACATGTGGCATGGTGTGCGTAGATGTGTTACATGCCAATCTCCACACAGACCCCTGTTGGATGCACCAACAGCAGATGCCGTTGACGGGACACTGACATCAAGCTTATGGGAACACATGACACACACCTGACATAGTCCCAAAGGGGCACGCTGATCGTGACAGGTCAGTTGATAAAGTGTCCCTGTCCCTGGCATCAGGAGACAGGTGCGGGTGTTGATGACTGTGCCACCCACTGCTGCTATGCATGACACAGTTGGACTACAGACACACATGTGGCAAGTGGCAAGGTGATGTGTGCCACATCGTGCCCCATCACACATGACATGTGTCCACAGGTCAGAACACATCAATTGTGCAACTAGAGGAGATGACCTGTGCAATATCACTGGCTAACACACCTAGGGCCTGCACATGAATGCAATGACAAGTACTTGATGGACATCCATGTGCGACTCGTAGCACTCCATTCCTGGCATGTGTACACTTATTTTACCATTGTAAGCGTGTGAAATGCGTACCTGTACGTGTACGCACTGGTAGTACACGTACGTGTACTCCCTTAGTACACATACGTGTACAAGTATGTGTACACACTGGTAGTACAAGTATGTGTACTACCAGTGCGTACACGTACTTGTAAGTAAGTGTACGCACTGGTAGTACACATACGTGTACAACCTTAGTACACGTACGTGTATGAGTACGTGTACTAAGGCAGTGCGTACACGTACTTGTACACGTACGTGTACTAAGGTAGTACACGTACGTGTACGCACTGGTAGTACACGTACATGTACTACCTTAGTACACGTACGTGTACAAGTACGTGTACTAAGGTAGTACACATACGTGTACTACCTTAGTACACGTACGTGTGCAACTAGTTTTTACACGTACTTGTACACGTACGTGTACTAAGGGAGTACACGTACATGTACACGTACGTCTACTAAGGTAGTACACGTACGTGTACTCCCTTAGTACACGTACGTGTACAAGTATGTGTACGCACTGGTAGTACACGTACGTGTACTACCAGTGCATACACGTACTTGTACAAGTACATGTACAACTAGTGTGTACACGTACTTGTACACGTACGTGTACTAAGGTAGTACACATACGTGTACTCCCTTAGTACACATACGTGTACAAGTACGTGTACGCACTGGTAGTACACGTACGTGTACTACCAGTGCGTACACGTACTCGTACATGTACGTGTACTAAGGTAGTACACGTATGTGTGCGCACTAGTTGTACACGTACGTGTACAAGTACGTGTACGCACTGGTAGTACACATACGTGTACTACCAGTGCGTACATGTACTTGTACACATATGTGTACAACTAGTGCGTACACGTACGTGTACTACCTTAGTACACGTACGTGTACAAGTACGTGTATGCACTGATAGTACACGTACGTGTACTACCAGTGCGTACACGTACTTGTACACATACGTGTACAACTAGTGCGTACACGTACGTGTACTACCTTAGTACATGTACGTGTACAAGTACATGTACGCACTAGTTGTACACGTACGTGTACTAAGGTAGTACAAATACGTGTACTACCTTAGTATGTGTGTACTACCAGTGTGTACACGTATGTGTACAACTAGTGCGTATACGTACGTGTACTACCTTAGTACACGTACATGTACAACTAGTGCGTACACGTACGTGTCAAACGCACTGTGCAACTGGTGCCATAGGGGTACGTGTGAAACGCACCGTACCTGTGTGTGGATTTCAAAATTACATAGGGGACACATAAGGGACAAGTATTTGGCCCTAAATGCATGCTGGTTGTCATGGATACCGAGTTTTCAGTTCAAATTTTTTCATCAGGTGTCCTGGAAAAGTCAGTTGGCCACAAAATACAATGTTGCTAAGTGGTTGCAAATGCTGTCACTGGTGTATGTTTAAAGGGATTGGAGTAAACGTAAGATGCGAATGATTCTGACCAATCACTATGTACTCCTCAAAATGAATGCCCCTCAGCAAGACAGATATAAGGCAGCCAGAACCCATAAGAGGGCACTTGCCTGCACAACTTTCCTGTCGACAAAATTGCTGCTGTCTCTGCTTCCCTGGAACATGTCTCGTGCTGTGGAGAGGGCCCAGCCATTCATACCTGAGGAGAATGATGCCTTGCTGGACGCCATCCTCCCAAAGTACACCAGCCTGTATGGGAGACCAGGGGAGCAAGTGAGTACTGAGTCCACCACCTTTGCCTATGCACCTGTTGTGTGACTTTCAATATTGTGTCCAGGTGGGACTGACATGCAATGTTGTTTAGAGTTTGTCCCGAGGGGGGGTCATGCTTATGGCTCTCATGCAGAGCATCATGTAGTTCCTGTGTGCACTCCTCACTTGCATAGTGCTTACAGTGACTTTCACTGCATAGTGCATGACACATTCAGCCTGGCAAATCCTTGGGGGCTTTTGTTCCTGTTGTCCTGAGGTGATTCAGTGTTCCCCCCGGTGTGACAGGTGACTGTACCCACAGATGTGTATGAGTTGAGTGGACCTATGGTGAGAGTGTCCAAATGATGTGTACGACCTCATGGACATTGATGTGTGTGAATGTTCCTTGTCATGTGGCTGAGTGTCTATGTGAAGTGTTGCACCACAGCTGCATGTTTGAGGCTACAGATCTACCCATCTGATGTGACAAGTGAGCCGTGCTTCGTGTCTGACTTGCAGAGTTAGCACCACACCTGTGACTCCCCACTGGCAAATGGCACATGTGCAGAGTGAGGGTTGTATCCGCTGTTGTCAATGACAGGCCAGTGATCTGTGGCTGGGTGTGTCTGTCTAGTCTGCTGAGGGTGCATCAGTGGAGTGGGACATGTGACTGCATGGCACGTGCTGGCCATCAGCCTGCTGTTGCATGTGCTGCACAGTGTGTAGCATGTTCATTGAGTGTGTTGCACCCCTCATGCCACCTGTAGACTTTCAATGCCATGTACTGAATTGGCGCTTGCACACAGGCCAATTTCATGTTGTGAATGAGGCTATTCATGTCAACATCCTATGCCCTGTTCAACATTTCAAAGATGTTCTAATGTGTGTCTCTGGGACATGGAGCAGGTGTATTGTGTCACTTTGTCATCCTGACAGGTAACTGCCTACGAGAAGGGAGAGATCTGGACCAGCGTCATCAGGGCCGTGAGGACTGCGGGGGGGGCATGATCGCCAGCTGGCCCAGGTCCGCAAGAGGTGGCAGGACATCCGGTGCTGGACCCGGCGGATCGCCCGGGTCCAACTCAAGCTCTCGCCTCCTCGCCCCTACGGCGGCCGCCGACACCTCACCACCCAGATGAAACGTGTCCTGGCGGTGGTCTTCCCTGACCTCGATAGGCAGTTCCAGGAGAGACTGCAGCAAGGAGGGGGTAGGTACATGGCTTTGTTTCGTGTTATGTGTCGCCAGCTTTAAGAAGTGCTATTTTGCATGAATACACTCCCAGAGTTCATATGTGCAGTGCATTTTCAGTTCCCAAATGTCACCTGGGGCTCTTTTTCATCCCTTCCACTCCTTGACATGTGTCCCCTGGTGTGTGTGTAATCACATTTGCACATGGTCATCTAGGGTGCCAGTACATCTAAGTGCACATTGCTTTCTGCATCATGTGGGAGGGTGGTCTGTGACTTGTGTTGGTACCTTGCCTGTGCCATGACCTGTTCACTATGTTGGGGGTCCATAGTTGTTGTCACTGATGCTGATTCTCAACATAGGAGTGTGAGCTTTCAACTGGACACGCTTGCAGCATGCATGACCAATGTTGTGGCCTCAGACATGAAGTGCATGAGTGTGAGATATGCATAGTGCCATGACGGTTGAACATGGGACAGTCAGCTCATTCCAGGACCATGGAGCAGTGTGCCCACTACAGTCCCCTGAGACACCCTGGCCTCCTAATCATGTGTGTCATCCAACACTGTGCACATTCTCTGTGTGTTCTGCATAGGTCTGCCTCTGTGGCATTGTTCCCTGGCCTAGTTTGTATTTTGCTAATGTGTGCTACATGTGTCCACTGGACAGGGATACACCATTTTGCTTGTGCATACTCACACTGGGCAGTGCCTGTGTGGCTATTCACAACAATCTGTTGATGGTTGTTTGTCACAAATATGTGTTGCCAGCCCCACGAGGTGATGTGGTGTAAATGAAGCAATTTTTAAAGCACAGTTGTAACCCTGAATAAGAGTTGTCACTTCTTGATCTGTATCAATCACATTGACTCAGGTATTGGGGGGGGGTGCGGGAGAGGCATACATGTTCAACCCTGATTTTTCATTGCCAGGTCTGACTTGTGTGTGAGAATTGCCTGGACTAAAATACACTGTGCAGTGCCCCTGTGATGCTGGCCAGTGCTTAATGTACGTGCTTTGCAGCCTGTGTCATTTTTTTACCAACAAGAATCCTGCTCATACATTTTTTGCACGTGTGTGGTTCTGATGCAACGCAGTTTGGACTTTGTGTGCTGACATCTGTGTGTACATTCTGGCTTGCCATGAGGGTGTCCCCACAGTACAGCTGGTCTTTTTTACCACCCAATTGCAGGCCCATTAGCTTATGCATTGTCCTGGGTGTGGACATGTGTGCCACTCCAGATGACAGGCAGTAGGTCATATGTGTAGCCAACTGTGTAATCAGGTGACGGATGGCCTGGTGACAACTGACATGATTCAAGTTGTTACTCTTCATAAATTGTACCTTGGCACTCACAGCACTTGTCAACAGTTGTTCATGTTTAACATGTGGAAATTTGATGATTTGTGTTAAGAACACTGATGTGCCTGCATGCAATATGTTGCACAAGGCAGTGCACACAAAAGTACATTGACACTGTCATTGAAGAAGCTGGCACCTTTTCAAAGAAGCCACTGTTCTAAATAAATTGTGTTGCAGATTCTCCATATACATGTTCCCACGGTGGTCTTGATTTTGTGAGACTCCTTAGTTGTCGGCGATACAAACTAACGAGTGTCAAGACATCAAGACCTCCGTGGGCCCATGTTTATGTACTTTCTGCAACACCATCTATTTCTAACAGTGGCTCCTCAGAAAAGGTGCCAGCTTCTTCAATGACAGTGTCAATGTACTTTTGTGTACACTGCCTTGTGCAACATATTGCATGCAGGCACATGAGTGTTCTTTTCACGAAATGGACAATTGGCACATTCCAAACATGTAGATTGGGTAAAGTATTGTGAGTCCCAAGGTACCAACATTTGTTCGTTTTGTGTTCCAAAGGACTTACAGGTCTCTGAGTCTGGTGACACCTTCGATATTGAGGTGTGTTAGTTTACCTTGAGTGCACCACTACTGTTTCTTTCAGGGTAAACAAGAGGTGTCATAACTTTATTGTATTGCTGTGCTCACCGTGTTCACAGACACTAGCTTCTCAGTGTATTTCTCATTCAAGTTGTGGCCTTTTGTGTATTTATTTTCCTGGTGTCCAAGTGGCATGGTGGGTCTACCAACTGGGGAGTACAGGGCTTACATATGTGCGGAGTAATCTAGCTGTTACTCATGATGCATTGCCTGATATGCACTGTGACCAATTGTTCTTGTGCTCATGTGTCAGATGTATACAGGTGACTGATGCTTTTTTGTTTCTTCTCCTTGCCCACAGCATCATCATCCACAAACAAGGGAGACACCTGCACGGACCTTGAGGAGGGACCCAGCGACAGTGCCACCAGTGCTGTGGAGTCAGCAGGAGCCAGTGGCACGGAGGGCGAGGGGAGTCAGTCGGAGGACCTGTCCGGAGGCGAGAGTATGTATGACACCGACGGGTCCCAGGCTGACATCCTTGAGGAGGCGGAGGATGCAACAACATCTGGCAGCATTCCACCGTCTGTACCCACCTCCTCCATTGCCATCTCCGCCCTCCCAGTTGCTCCCGTCCCTTCCGTCTGTGCAGGGTCCACTGTGTCTCCTTCGGACCAGGTACCGCAGCCCCTGCCCCTGTCACCCCTGCTGCCCTCAGTGAAGAGTCTGTGGACACACTGCGGCAGTTGTAGGTTGGTCGGGCATCGATGCTGCATGTCCTCCATGAACACACTAGACAGCTCACACAGTTGGTGTCGTTCGTGGAGGGCATGTCATCAACGATGACTGATCAACGCAGGTCTCTGCGGTCCATGGACTCTTCACTGACGGAAGCAGTGTCTCTCCTGCGGTGCTCCATCCCCCCCTACCCTGGACCCATCCACACTGCCCTCTCCCATGCCTGACCAAAGCACACACAGACAGTCACAGGCACACACCCCAACAGACACATCCAGCACACCCCCAAGTAAGGCACAGCGCACACCTGCTGGCACGCACACTCAGGGGGATGTAGTCACACCCACAGGGTCTGGGGGCAAACGGCAGACACACAGCCACAGTCAGAGTCCGCAGTCCTCACAACCCACTTCCTCCAAAACCACTCACCTTAGCTCCCCTGCCAAACTGTCACACAAAGAGACCTACATGGCTGGTCTGTCCCTCAGCCCCACTGTGACACCACCCCGCAAGCGGGTGAGGAAGTCCCCGAGCAGGGGAGTTGAGTCCCCCCATCCCCCAAGAGCGCTGCACCCCATCCCTCGGCCCCCCCTCCATTGGCCCTGGGGTTTCTTCCGGTGCAGGGGTTACTCTGGACGCCCTGGCAGCAGTGTGCAGCGACGTGCTCACATCCACCTTTGGCGCTGCCCCACCCCCTGTGGTGGAGACGTCCAGCCCGGCACCCACCACACCTACCCAACCCACTCCTGTCCCTGCGGTGCCTGGTACTCCCACTGATGATGCCCCCCCCCGGTCGACAAACCTTGAGGTGACTTTGTGCAGGCAAGGTAGGGGTGGACACAGTCGCCTACGTCCACCCTTGGACTCGAACTATGGACTGGCCATTGGCCTTTGTAAATAGTGTCTTCTTAAAAAAAAAATTGTGTGCTGAATAAAGCCTTTTCATTTAGTTTCAACACTATTGCATTTCAGGTACTTGATGTTGGTGATGAGGCTCCTGAGGTTGGTGTTCTCGTAATGTGTTAGGGTTCTGAGAAATGTTTTAGTATGATGGTCATGAGGTGGACCATGGTATCTGTGTGCCATCACAATGTCTGTGAAAATATTAATTGGTAGTGTGTGTTCCTTTGGATTGGGAGACATTGTCCCAAGGAGCGTTACTTCCTCTGTGGCACCTGACATGTTCCCTGCAAACAGTTGCACAATTGTTGTGCTGACCTGTGTCAACATATCCTTTGTTGGTGACGGATTCCTTCAACAATGGCTATGCATGCTCACCGATGTCTCCTGCTGAATTGTCTGTGCCATCCTTGCCAGTCACTGTACTTGTGTTTTGGGTATATAGGAATGGCATCATGGACCAATTGCCCCTTTTAAGCACTATGCATGTGTGTAATCACGGCCTAACACACAAATGGCACGTGTAATGCAGGGTATTTGGGCACCTGACTCACAATTGTGGGCATTGTATCTAGTCGCAGTGAACCCTATTCCTTCCATGAGAGACAACATCTGGGTGGCTGGACCAGCACCTGGACATTCCTATCACTCCTGTAATGTGTGTGACAGTGTGTGTTCCCTTTGGCTAACTTATTTTGTATGCATTTCCATGACTATACAGTCTGTTGGCATGAAATCAGTGTGTTTATTGTGCGGCATCCGCCATGGCTGGGTATGCATGTGTTGTATGTCCCCACACCCACATGTGGTGTGTCATGCAGTGTGTGAAAGACATCCATCCTCCTCGGAGTGGGGCACTGCTGGGAGTCCTCTGCACCCACCCCTCATCTGTCTGTCCACTGCTGGGAGTCCTCTGCACCCACCCCTCATATGTGTGTCCACTGCTGGGAGTCCTCTGCACCCACCCCTCATATGTCTGTCCACTGCTGGTAGTGATATGCACCCACCCCTCATATGTCTGGACACTGCTGGGAGTCCTCTGCACCCACCCCTCATATGTCTGTCCACTGCTGGGAGTCCTTTGCACCCACCCCTCATATGTCTGGACACTGCTGGTAGTGATATGCACACACCCCTCATATGTCTGTCCACTGCTGGTAGTCCTCTGGACCCACCCCTCATATGTCTGGACACTGCTGGTAGTGATATGCACCCACCCCTCATATGTAGGTCCACTGCTGGGAGTCCTCTGTACCCACCCCTAATATGTCTGGACACTGCTGGTAGTGATATGCACCCACCCCTCATATGTAGGCTGTCCGGTTTTAGGTTTAAACCTATAATAACTGATAATACCCCACTGAAAGAGAAATAGCCCTCACCAGTGAAAACATATAAACACTGAAAAAACACCTGCACCACCACAAACTAAATGCCATTCAAAGAAAGAAAGAAGAGTGTGAAAGAGTCATTTTTTTTGTTGGTTAGGGATGCCACTAAAATATGGTTTCTTCTTCCTTTTGTTTGTTTCAGTTTTGTGGTCTTTGGTCTAAAGATGCAGGGTTTAGAAGCATGTTTTAGGTCTTGTTTAATTATTTTATAAACTGTAGAGAATCAGGAAATATCAAAATCATATTTGATATTTTGGCTGTGTTTGATTCTTTCACTGATAGGCAAAATGGCTGGTTTCATAAGAATCTTTCCTAATATGTGTCATAACATTTACCCACAGAGAATGGGTAAAAACCCTTAAAACATCAGCCCCTAATTACTAGTGTCAGTATTGATAGTAAGCGAATTGCCAACACCTCAGGCTTTAAACAGTCAATGCAAGGTATAGTGACAAGTATATGTGAAAAGAGCGCTATCGTCAAGCATCTGGGATAGTGGTTAAAACCAGACTTTTGGAAAACACAGAATTCAGTGTCACTTGGAATGCTCTGCAAAAAAGGTTCTTTCCAAGTTCAACAAAGACTGGAGTGACATTGTTTGTATTTGCAGTGATTCAGCTACGTATATGAAAAAGTTGTGTGATGACCTGTCAAAATTGACACCTGAGCTTAAGTGCTTTCCTGTAAGAGATCCTTGCCACTTGTTAGATGGTATGCTGAAAGCATCTTTACAATCTTCAGAGTCAATGAGGAATGCTATTGACTTTTTAGTGCATTCTGGTGCACTGTTTTCCTATGCACAGGAACTAAAACGCAAATATTGATAATTTTGTGCTTTGTGTGGCATCAAAGAAAGAGTCATCACTACTGTGTCCCTTAGCTGATGGTTCTCAGTCCAAGGGGCTATGAATTCTATATTATCCATGTGGCAACCGATTACAGAATCTTTGCTGAGTAATGATGCCAAAGACAAGAAAAGTGAGGATCTTTGGTCACATATTCATAGTGATGTGAAAAAAGTACACTCTACTGCATTCTTAGATTTTTACTAAGAAAACATGACTGCTGTAGTGGACATAATAAAAAACTAGAGTCTGAAAACACCCTTGTCTGCCAAGTATTCAGTATAATTGGTGTAGATGTGAAACATCTCCTTGAAAGTAGGCTGGGTGAAGCCTTTAGCGACTTTGGCACTGCAACATGTTCTATGTTAGAGTGCTTGCCACTTGGTAAGCAAAGCAATGGTGAAGAGCAATTCAGGAACTTTTATTTTACAATGTATGAGAAATGGCTTGCAATGATGCTTAGACAAGCCTCTTCATCACCAATGGCATTTGAAGTCAATGAAACCTCACTGTGGTACTCTGTTCTAGATCCCGTAAAGGGGAATTTCCTCTGTAGTTTCAAAAGTGCTGTTTCATTTTTGACCGCTTCAATAACTCCGAGGGCATAAGCGCCGGCCCAGATCAGCGCAAATGTTGCAGAACCTGCCCGGAGAATCGCAATCTTCAAGTGAACCAGTATTGGCATAGAAAGCTATGTCAGTGGCCAGAGTTAACGAATTGTGTACTGGCTGTTTTGGAGTTGCCCATCTCAAGTGTGAATGTTGAGAGGGCCATTTCACAGAAGTTTATATGGGAAGGAAAGAGCGAGCGCACATGACCAAAGAATCACTGAAGAAGTATTGTATGGTGTAACTACAATAAGTTTAATATATGTCTATATACCATGCGCAGAAAGCAAGCAATAATAAAAGCGAAACGTTCCATAAACACCGGTAAAACACGAGGTCTGTAGTTTTTAATGGCGCGAAAATGTGTAACCACTGATAACCACTGTTTTTTTAAGGTATTGAAATCACTGGAAAACACTGAAAAAACACCACCAGAATTTGCCAAAAATAGAAACTGAAAACAGGAAAGCCTACTCATATGTCTGTCCACTGCTGGGAGTCCTCTGCACCCACCCCTCATATGTCTGTCCACTGCTGGGAGTCCTCTGCACCCACCCACGCACCCCCTTGGAGCTGTACACTGCTGGCCAGGACCTACACACACAACAATATGAAGGTGACATGCTGGGCCAGTCCTCTATGCCCACATTCCTGGCGTGTGTACGCCTCGTATCCAAAATTTACTGCTGCCGTAACGGGGTACGTGTGGTACGGTCCGTACCTGAGTACTCATGGTGCCGTAGGGGTACGCACCGTACCCACGTATTCATGCGTGGGTACGGTCCATACCACTGTTGTAATGGTGCCGTAGGGGTACGTGTGGTACGCACCATACCCACGCATTCATGCGTGGGTACGGTCCGTACCACTGTTGTAATGATGCCGAAGGGATATGTCTGGTACGGACCGTATCCACGCATGTATGCGTGGGTACGGTCCGTATCTGAGTACTCATGGGGCCATAGGGGTACCACCGTACCCACGCATGTATGCGTGGGTACGGTCCGTACCACTGTTGTAATGGTGCCGTAGGGGTACATGTGGTACGGACCGTATCCACGCATGTATGCGTGGGTACGGTCCGTACCTGAGTACTCATGGGGCCATAAGGCTACGCACCGTACCCACGCATGTATGCGTGGGTACGGTCCGTACCTGAGTACTCATGGGGCCGTAGGGGTACGCACCGTACCCACGTATTCATGCGTGGGTACGGTCCATACCACTGTTGTAATGGTGCCGTAGGGGTACGTGTGGTACGCACCATACCCACGCATTCATGCGTGGTTACGGTCCGAACCACTGTTGTAATGGTGCCATAGGGGTACGTGTGGTACGCACCGTACCCACGCATTCATGCGTGTGTACGGTCCGTACTACTGTTGTCATGGTGCCGTAGGGGTACGTGTGGTACGCACCGTACCCACGCATTTATGCGTGGGTTCGGTCCATACCACTGTTATCATGGTGCCGTAGGGGTACGTGTGGTACGCACCATACACGTACACTTCCGTTGCGGTATGCAGGGGTTGCTGGACATGCCCCCCAAGTGACCAGTCCCAGCTGGTAATGTATGGCCTCCATATTCTAGGTTTGTGTTTGCATATGGAGTATGTTTCCTGGCCCTCACCCCCACCCTGGCCCCTGGGTGTTGTTCTCACCTTCTGCGGCGTGTGCGTCGGGTGCGGTGCACCAGGTCGTAGGCCAAGAGGACCGGGATGACACGTACGATGGGGTTCATGGCTGGACGTCGCGTACCATGGCTCCGTGGCGTAGGGTTCTGCTTTCCCGGCAGTTTTTCGCTCCTGTAATCAAAGAGACGTACGTAGTGACGTCGGGACGAATCGTACTTGCTGGGCCGGAAAACGCTGCTGAAATACGTGCGGACGTCGCGTACAAGCAGTTCCGGATCAGAATCGTTGGTATTTTTTTGCTGTAGGGTCTTTTGCATGATTCGTACAGAAAAAGGCTTTCTGCACGAATCGTACTTCCTAGGTTGTAGAATGAGTTTACCTGGTACGAGTCGTATGGAGAAAACGCTCCGTACGACTATTCGTACTGCCTTTTTCCATGATTGGAATCGGCCCCTTTATGGCAACACTGGGAAATAACAAAATGGCAAATACAAAGCTTCTTAAGCAAACAAGCCACATTCTCAAAAGGCTTCAAATAAAATGTGTGAAAAATGTCAACATTTGACCAATCAGCACACAATGGGGCCCATTAACATGTTGGGCGGATCGCCACCGCCCACATGGCGGTGGCGATCTGCCCAACATTTGTGCCCGCCTGCATGCCAATTCCCCCCGCCATATTACTATGCCGATGGGACCCCGGCGGACGGTTTCCTGCCAGTAGGCAATCCGCCCGATTGCCTACCAGGCGGAAAAGCTGTTAATATGGTGGCGGTGTCTGGTAGACACAGTCCGCCCGCCATACTAATGACCCCCATAATATCTTGCAGTGCACCCCTCAGCATAAAAACTTTTCAATCATACGCATCCCTCACAGATTGAGCTCCAAACTAGTTAACATCCACTCCAGAACTTTTCATCACCTCCTTTACACATCTAGCAAAAATGGGAGATGATACAGCTTTATCTGGTGCCCAAAAGAATCAACTGATTCACAGCTACAGATCTTAACTGTAATCTTCTCCTCTCATACTCTTCGAAACAAAGTACCACACACAGATTCTCATGTGCATCAAAAAATGGATAAAATATTGACACTGAATTAGTTTTTGTCCTTTTATTTAAATAAAAGCACAATCCTTCCAGTGAAAAATTCCTGTTTGAAACATCAAAGGCCTAAACATCGACTACCCTCCTAAATGAAATTAGACATAATAATTTAGTTAACTTCTGTGATAACACCTTCAAAATCAGAACCTCTATTAGCATTTAATCCCTCCAAATAATTCAGTACTTTAGTAACATGCCAAATAGAAGTATACCTAGAAACCGGTGGTTTTGAAATCCTTATACTCCTCATTAGTCTCTTTACCAAACATCCTGACCTACGTGAATGCCATTAAACAAAACACGGCCTGCGGCAATTGCTGGTCTATGTACATTAATCATCCTATATGATAATTCCTTAATCAAACATTTCAGATAAATAATTCACCATTTCTATAACATCCACTAAAATGGGATCAAAATCCCTCTCCACACACCAGCAAAACCATTTCTGCATGCCAATCTATACATTTTTTCTAGTACCTGGGTCCCAGGACTCCCTAATGAGATTAGTAGCTCCTTTCTGGCACCTCCCGGACACACCTGAAATTCACCATGCCACCAGCCTCAGATGCCCTGTCATTACCATACCATATTGTGCATCTTTCCTGTTGGCCTACTAAAATTTCCTGAAATATTGGCAATAGATTTGCAAAATCCACCGAGATTTCTAGAAGTATTGGATACAAAACCTGAAATTTCCAAAGAGGTGGTATTAACACCAATGTCTCCTTCCACTTGCGTACCATCAAAGTTACTCAAGTATTCATTGCAAAGGGAGGAAAAGCATACGATCTGAGGTCCCTCCAATCCCGTCGGAAGACATTTATTAGTGCTGAGTTAGTGTCTGGACGCCAGCTGAAAAATCTCCTTAGATGGGCATTCAGCCTGTTTGCAAACAGATTTAACTGATATGGACCCCAAAACTCCATTGACTTTAGGAAAACTGATCGGTTTAGAGTCTAATCGCTTAAATCCCTGTAATTCCTCGAGAACCAATCTGCCTCCACAGTGGTCAAACCCGGTATGTGCTCCAATTGCACTAGTATATTTTGTCTCAAATAATACTACCAGAATACCTTCACCATAACCAGATCCTTCGACCTCAGACCCCCTTACTTGTTCACCTATCTCACTGACAAGATACTGTTCGTCTTTAAAAGGACTGCACACGTTGCTTTGTCTTTATTGAAACTTCTCATCGCAAAGGACCCCGCCAATAGTTCCAAACAGTTTATGTGTAACCTACTCTCCCCTTCCGACCATATTCCTCCTGTTAAAACTCCAATACAACGTGCTCCCCAACCTGCTTAGCACGCAACTGATTCTATAGTAATTTCTGGATTCTTCCCAAAAATAGCTTTTCCATTCCACGCTTCCATATTCCTTAACCACGCACCAAGTTCCTCCTTCACTTCCTACGTAAGCACCATCTGTTCTGAGTACTTCAATCCATTTCTTAAATGTTTCGCTTTCAATCTCTGAACAGTAAAAGTCTCTGATGGGGTTCCTAAACCGGAATTGTCAAATAGGCATCTTTCAAATCCATCCAGATCAACAAATCCACTGTCTGCACAATGTCTCCCAATAAGTGCAAGCCTTCCATCTTGAAATGGTTGTACTCCACCCAATCTTTCAAGTTTCTCAGATTTATCACTGGTCTCATACCCTTGTTCTTTTTTTCTTTACCAGAAATATATTGTTTACAAATTGTTTACAAATCCTTTTAACTCTTCTCTTACTTCCACAACTGCTCCCCTCACCACCAATTCCTGAACCTACTTGCTCACCAGTTCTGATAGTTCTGAACTGAACCGTATCATTCCTGGGAGACTGAACTGTACTGGTTCTATTATAAAACCAATGTGATAACCTTGCACCATTTCTAGTTCTCAAGCATTCCCTGTTACCGAAGCCCAGTTGCTGAAAAAATGAGCAAATATGCCACTCAATTTTAATGTGATAACAAAAGGGTCTATTCTTACCTGATCCGCGGGAACAACGGTCTCCACGATTTCCTCTCCCTCTTGATCTTTGTTTCTAGGGGTTATAATCACCCTTCTTGGTATGAGGTCTGCTATTGATTGGGCCTAAACCTAGTGAAAACAAAGCTCTTATGATGCCCTAACCATGGCCAGGAAACAAACCCCTTGTTCATCTAGCCCAACGAAAAGCACACCTGTCGATTTTTGCAGGGAACTAAATTACCCTCCATGCTTCGATATTTCCTATATAAATTCATCTCCAAA
The DNA here is from genome assembly GCF_964204655.1 of Triturus cristatus. Classification (NCBI taxonomy): domain Eukaryota; kingdom Metazoa; phylum Chordata; class Amphibia; order Caudata; family Salamandridae; genus Triturus; species Triturus cristatus. The sequence goes on along the minus strand of NC_140591.1, from coordinate 135,296,949 downwards.
TAGTAGTCCATTTGCAGCTTGCCCTGCTTCATTACTGGCTAATTCCACCAATTTCTGGTCTATTTTAAGTAAAAATACTTTTCCTGCGCTCAACAGATATAGATATATTTGCATTTCCTAATAGACAAACTGACCTCTGAATCCATTCTCTAAATTCCCCTACATCCAAAGCTTTTGTACTGACAAAATTATCATTGCCCATATGAAAGATCTTTGTCAATGGTCAAGTGAGATCCAGCAACCTATCCTGACACATTATCAGGCCTTTATCTAGTCCCTTCCTGGGATCTCATCTTTGCCAATAAATGCCAGTATTTTAGCATCCAAATCAGGCATCTTCATGACCTTATTTGCCAAGTTTTGCCTCGGACATTCTGATCTCAAGGTGTAACCTTACATCTTTAGGAATTTGTTTCCTCCACCATGTTTGTAAATACTCAGCAACATGTGCTGCTGAGGACCATACTGGTGAAAGCGGATGTTTCAATTACATGGGATCAAACATAAAACTCCCAAAAGGATCTGTTAAAGCCCCAGCTTCTCCACTTCATGTGCTTTCTAATGGCTCCGATCTCTGTATCATATCTCTGTTCTCATCATCTGAATCAAATTCTGAAGAACAGCTCAGTTCCACTTCTGCGCTACCAGAAGATTCATCACAGAGAACCACAGAGCGTTCATGTACTACTGAAATTCCTCTCAATTTTCTCTGTACCCTTCTGTTGGCCCATATGGGTTTTCCTGACACCACCATGTATTGTGCTCTCACAAATCCCAGTATCCGCCTTTGCAGATTTCTTTTTCTTTGCTTGTGTCAAATATGATTCAATATGTTTTCTTTTTCTACTTACTTTTCCATCTTTTCTACCCACCGAACTCTCACCAGCAGACCAAAATCTCTCCTCTTCAGAGGTCATACCTATGGCCTAAAACATTGCCACTAATTTGTTATCCATTTTGTCATTAAGATCAGGGGAAAACGTATTGATTTTATCCTCTAAGGAGATCTCCTTTCCCTTTTGTGCATTAGATTCAGCGATTTTTCAGAAGTCAAGTATCTTACAAGCAACCGCTTAGCTACAATATATCAAAGTGCACCAATTATTGTGTAAAACTACTCCACCACAAACCAATAACTAAATACCAATTCCTAAACAAACTCACTTTCTCCGTAATGACAATTCGACCCAGCTGCTTGTTAATAAACGAATAAATAACTTACACGAATTGTTAAACATTCCCAATCTGTCAAAGCAAATTTTCTGTTCATTTCAATTACATCTTTCCTGATCTCCTAAAATGGCCGCCCGCGTTTCACGTGATACATGAGGCAGGCATCCTGTGGTATCTTAGCAATTGTTTAGCTCTGTAGGAATACGGATTATAGAATGTTGAACTTAGCTAAAGAATGTTTGGAGACTGTAGAACGATGCAGGTCAGTTACCTGCTGGTAATCATTGTGGATGGGATGTTTCATGTATGCTGTTGCACTTAATAAATCTGTCTGTTTCTACAACAACTGCTTGGGTATCCTACTTCTCCAATAGTGCCCTCATAAGTTTGTAGCCCTTTGTCTATTTTTATAGGGCTTGTAAGATCTCGAGTTTACAAGCTGTATACCTAAATATATTCAATTGCCGTATTTGTTTTCCCCAATCCTGCCACCTGTGGTTGTCGCTGATGCCATGTGTGCTCAACACTGCTACAAGCAGCGGGAGGCCCAGTGCTTATCTTGCAGCATCGTAGCACAACACACCCACAAAGATCCACGGCAGCAAATGCTCTTCCCTGACTGCAGCTCTAATCTCCTCACTCACACTACTCAAAAGCCATGCGTCTCTGCACGTGATCCTAAATCCTGCACCGCCCAACGGCCGATCTTGCCCTTTGCCAATGGTAATTACAAATTTATTTTTATTTCTACAAACGAAAGAAAATGTTACTAATCCACTAATAATGACCTCATATTAACTACTAAATATTTGTATAGACACTCCTTCTGAAGAAAGTTTCCTAATTCAGTCATATAGTCAATGCACTGACTTAAACATCAATATTGTACAAAATATTCCATTTAATTATCAAATGTTGGGTAAACAGTTCATTAAGTTGTCTATTACTATAATCTAGTGTACATGGAGAAAACTATACTTATCTGCATGGAGCAGCTGCAAAAAAAGGAAGGAAGATGGCTGAGGGTTCTAGCCTTTTATAATATTGTAACGCATGTTTGTGTTCTAAGTTCTTTTAAGGGGCTGCTGTGAGCGATGGCAATAAAGGAGATTGCAATAATGTTAGCCTCCGGTCTTGCCATAAAATCATTGTTTATGTTTTATGATATGAAAGCAACATTTCTCCTGTGACATTACTAATATTTTAAGCGTTCAATCAAAATGTGCATGTGAATAATTATGGCGATATTGAGGGGCAGTGGAGCAACAACATCGCTCAGATGGGAGGAGCTTCTCGTGTTGAAGCTTCGCTTTTTGTCAATGCCTCCAAAAAGTGGTGCCAATACTGTGCTTCACTGAAAGGTGGAGGAGAGGCATTGAAAAGTTCAAGGAGACAATGGCTTACTTTTCGATCCTTATTCCTTGAATACTTGGAGAAAATTATTTACATTTATAACTCCAGCCCTCCAATATTTGAGGCAGCATTTTAAGCAAGATGTGAGTTTTAGAATATAGTCCTTTCAAGGCTCAGAAGAGGCTTCAGGACTCTGACAAATGAGACAGAGGCATTTTAAGGCATAGGCAAAGGGACCCCACCTTTCAAGGTCCCACTGGGAAACTGAACTTTCTTTCTGTTCGACCTCTATCTAGTCTATTTGGCTATCTAAACCTCTCTCCCTCTGCCTGATGTCACCTTTAAATCTGCTTCTCCAGACTAGAGTCATGGTAAGGATTTTATTGAACTGTGTTAGTACTTGCAGTTTCTGGTTGGCCCATCCGCTTGTTCATCAGGATATGCAGGGCAAACTTCAGCTCCCTTTGTGTGTGACTGTCTAGAGTGAATATACAAAAGCCCAACTGTTATCCAGCCCAGGCGTGTATTATAGGGGCAGGCAGAGGCACAAAATGGTTAGGTAAGAAAATGACAACTTTCTAAAAGTGGCATTTTAAGACCTTCAATTTAAAAACCAACTTCACTAAAAGATGTGTTTTTAAATTGTGAGTCTTGAGACACCAAACTCCAATTTTCTATCTGCTCCCAATTGGAAGATACACTTGTAATCAGGGGTCCTCCACTTGAGCAGAGCGTAGTGGCCCCATAAGCTCCAGAGCTGAAAAATAAAAAGGTAATAACGTTTATTTATTAGTGTTTTATTTTTCAGCAACCTATCCTGAACTAAGTGTCAGGACGGGGCGGGGCCAGCGCTGTGGAGTGGCAGCAGCAGAGAGCTGTGAACTTTAAAATGTGCATGTCTCTTAGCCGGCCGTCTTGGGCCACCCAGCCTGACATGCACATTTTGAAGCTCTCTAACCCAGCTGTCCTGGACCTGTCACACGACCTCTATATTATTACTTACAATTTCAAAATACATTTTAAACATGGGCTATTAAACCAAGAATTCGATAACATATCCAACTTATTTTTTTTACTTTTTTTTATTTTGTTCTAATATTATTCTTTTATCATTGCTCATTTACAACGTTATCAAAATGACATATTTCTATTGTTTGCAACAATCTATAATACAAAATTGTAAGTAATAATATATAGGTCGTGAGGGAGTATTTTTGTATTGTTAGATAAAGCGCAGGCCTCCAGTGCTCCTAGGAGTGCTGAGAGAGGCCGTCCTATTCAATCCTGGTGCTGCTTTCATGCTGTGAAAGCTGCACCAGGATTGGGTAGTGCAGTTTCCTGCTTCCAGGGCTTACAGAAGGCGCCAGAGGGAGGAGTTTGTCGCACGGCAAAGAAAAGAAGGTAAGTTTATTTTATTTTATTTTTTTAGTCCCTCCTGCACTCCACCCCTGTTACATGCCAACCGCCACTGAACCTGACCTTTGTTTAATATATTGTATAATGTAATTGGCCATGGTCTAATGATTATCCTCCCCCAAGGGCGGTATCATGAACGGGTGCACATGCCTAGGGCAGACCAGTGTGCCTCTTTTTAAGATAGTTCACTCTCCAAAGTACCTACACTTAACTCACAAAGTCTCTGTGAGTGTTTTTTATGAGCAGCAGACAGACCATCTCGGAAACAAAGAAGGCCAAGCACTGTTCTGTCAGTTTGAGGGACACCCTATCCCTTTTTTTGCAAGCAATTTGTTTTTAAAGAATAACTGGGGTTGGAACAGAGATTTGGCTCTGCTGGAGAATGAGGGGGGTCCAGTTTTCTGTCTCTGAAAGCTTCCCAATTCAGTATCATCTTAAGGATTTTGGGGGTCCCGGGCAAAGCATATTATAGGGTTCCCTGTATAGATCAAATTGGATTTTTGTTACCGACATCAAGCACACATGATACTAAACTATTCTAAATTATATGTTAAATCTGAACTAGGTCAAAGAAAAACAGTTAAAATATGACTTGACCAGGATCCTAAAAATCTTTACCATTTTTTTCCAGTGGTTCTTTATTGAGGTATAAAAGTGCAAACAAAATGGCATTGGAACACACATAAGTAATATGGCAGTAAAGAGGTACACCAATAGCGATTTGTATATTACAACAGAAGAAAGTCTTTCCCTGGTCATGTAGGCATACAGTTTGTTAGACTTGGCATCTTTTGGTGTGGTTTCCCAGGTCTTTTTGCTTCTGTTTTTGACCATGTGTTCAATTTCGTTTTCCATGGTTTTAGGACTCTGGGCCCTTTACCACTGGTGATCAGTGCTAAAGTGCAAGTGCTCTTTGTCTAAAATGTAATGATGTTTGCTTTTTCCATGAATTGCATATTTGATTTACTAGTAAGTCAATAGTACAGTGCAACATGTGAGCACAGGGCTTGTACATCAAATGCTACTAGTGGGCCTGCCGCACTGATTGGTCCCCCACACGAGTAGCCCTGCAAACATGTCTCAGGCTTACCACTCCAGAGCCTGTGTGTGAAGTTTTGAAATGCCATTTAATTTATTATCGTTTTATTTTTCAGCTCTGGGGCTTGTGGGGCGACGTTCCTCCACCCAAGTGGTCAGATTAGCTGCTTACTTGACTAATATGGGGAACTAGCCACTCTGCAAACATTTTCAATTTTCACCACCAAGGAGAACGCCATGTCGAAAGAATGGATTTAGTAAATAAGAAGATGAGAAAAAGAACCCCCTGCTCTTGAAGAGATTTAATTTTGATCATTCTCTCTTTAAAAACTAAAGTGACAGATGGTTGTGCAAGTGAAAGCAAGAACGACATGGGCATCTTACCAACTGCTAGTTGGGGATGCTTGTTTTTCCAAAGCCTGAGGACTTTTTCCTTGTTGATCCATCTCCTCCTTTGACTTCATTCCTCTAGAGAATTAAAACGTTAACTGTCCGGGGACAGAGGACACAGTCCTGATGTGAGCTGTGACTGGATCCCCAGGCGCCAAACAATGTAGCCCACTGAACTAACCTAGTTTTTGAAGGAATTCATTGCTCACTCTTGTTAACTTGCAACAAGACATTCCTCTGAGAAAGGGCACGTAGTATAAGTTTAAGAACTAGTTAAACAACAATACATTTGAGCTATAAGAACATTACATTTTCAAATCAAGTTTCTCCAAAATATATAAATTTGGTAACAATAGTTAAGTCAAGCCATTGCTGAAATAATAATTATCTATAAATAGACCACATTAATCTAGAGTTTGCCTTCAGTTTGAAGTAGAGGTACAGTTAGTGGACCAAACCATGTGTTCCTCCCTGCCCTCCCCTCCCCGAAGCAGTGCAAAGTTTGCAGTGAGTTCGCTTAGAGGTCTCCAATCAGGAACAAGTACCTCGTTTAGCTGGGCTCAAGATGGATCAGCGGAAATGACTTGAGTAGAATGCTAGGTTGACACTGTCTAGCCAACTCAAACTCCAACTTTTAAGAATAAGAAGTAAAATCTGCTGTGGAAGTTGGAGTTTTCTTCAGGGCTAGTACAGTGAACCAAGTATGATTGGGAACCCAATGGGCAGCTCCCCCAAATCTTGTCAGCCTTTTCAGCTCCTCAGGACAAGTTCATCAGAGGGAGAATAAATATTACATCTCAGAACTAATCTAAGTGTAAAAGATAACTGAGCTGTAACTTCACCACTGGTCTTTTCAGACTAGGTTACCTACCTGCTTCAAACTGACCTCTGGTCACTATTTTCAATCAATATATCCGAATGTAATTAGTAGTAAATATGTTCCTTGAGAATGGACTGGTTGGAGATTATGAAATCTAAATTACACATTGTAGTTTCAGATGTGGGTAGACCAATTTCCCCTTCATTACTGCATTCCATATGTGTACTCAGGGCAGCTGCCAATGGTAGCAAAATCTCTTGGATGGCAATCGTGACATAATAAATTTGCGATATTCTCCGTGAAACAGACCTGCGTGTTTTTAATCTTGAAATCAGGTTCTGTAAATCCCATTTATTTTATAAACAATATTTTATTGTTTTTGAAAAGATACCACCGCAGTACATTATACAAACCAGGACCGCACAGAGAAAGAATCATTACAATCTTACCATTTAGTACGGATTACTTACAATTCACCCATAACCTCAGTATGCCAACCATTTCCCCCACTCTCCGATGTTTCTTGGGGTATCCCCTTGACACATAAATAGGTTCTTCTTCTTTGGCACACCAGTCCATTGCCCTTTCCCAGTGGACCAAAGGGGGAGGAGATGGCGAGTTCCTAAATTTAGGGTATGTTCTATTGGCCAATATAGTTCCAACCCAATAAGGATCCGGTCACCATGAGTCCACTCCACATCTTCTAAAATACCCAACAATGCCATCTTCGGAGACAGGTCAAATGTGTCCACAAAGCCCATGACAGAAAGGCAAGCACCTCCCGCCAGAATTGTCCAATAGGAGAGCATTCCCACATCACCTGGAGAACTGGGCATATGGTTTGGTGCAATGACAAGTAGCCAGTGTTGCCAGTTTACTCACATGCCCTAGTAAGAGTGGCGCAAGATAAGTCACAGGCATATGCTTGAGTTGAATAAGTCAGAGTCTCGAGGAGATGGCGAGCACCCTGTGACAGGCACGCGTCTCTCCAGTCTGAGTCCTCCAGGATGCTCAGCCATCCCTCCCAGTGAGTCCGTAATGTTAAGAACAGGTCCGGGAGTGAAAGTGAATCCAATTTTTTCTATTTATTTTCGCATGATAGTCTTTGAGTATAGTATTTGAGTATACTATCTGTACTACTAGCAAATAAAACTGTTAGATTTGTATAAAATCATCTCACCTGCAATCCATTCCATAAACTGTGACCTTCTATGGTCCTTTTGTCAACTGATTTATATGTTTCTCCATGCCCTTTATCATGAGATTGTCTGTCATGCATCATGCATGATGCATGATCAATGTGGTATTTGAATTACGACATGGTTGGAATTTTTAGAAATTACCTGTTCAGAGGTGAAACAAGAGAACTGTATGAACAGATGGGCTGATAAGTCAAATGAATGAGTGGAAGCTAATGAGGATATGTAGCATGAGTGGAAGCTAATGAGGCTATGTAGCAGGCCTTAAAATAAACTGTGGTATTTACTCAAAGAGAAGTGCAAATCGGTGTTTGATGGACATTATGTTCTGCATGCGTAAACAGTCATGGTTTATGTTGAAGCTTACTAAGTGCTTTTGTTATACTGATAAAAACACAGTAAAGGAATGTGAAAACAATATAGGAAGGCACTCTGATAGTAGAGTCCACCTTGTGCCTCCATGGAACACAGGGGGTCTTGTTACAGAACAAAGAGTAGCTCCCTTCATGGACATGTGACACAGCAGGCATTGAAGGACAATGCTGTAGCTCGGGGTCATGAGTAGACAGCAGAATGAACCATCATGCCCTGCTGAGTTCCAGGTTGTCTCTTAATCCAGGACTTTCCCTGTACAGTACCCAGACTAGGTGCACGCCAAAGCTGACAATTTCATACCTAGGGCAAGCAGTTCACAGGTATCACGACTGGACTGAATTGGGACAGTATCAAATGAACTTCCTTTTTAAACCCTTAGTACACAAAGCGAGATTAAAGAGCATTGGTGCAGGGTGGAGGTAAGTGAAATTTGGCATGATTTGGGGCTTCCTTCAGCCTCTCTTTTTAACCCTTATTTGAGCAGGGCTTTGGAACACCACACACATATCACATGCAAACCACCTCGAAGCACATCGCCTGCTAAGCGTTTATGCAATTGTTTGGGCACCTTGTCTGATTGGACAGTGTAGACACCCAACCTTATTAGAACATCTCTCCTCTTGGGTTTCTTGTTAGAAGTTATTATTGTTTGGGCAAAACATTTGGCAGTATGTATGTCTAGGTGGACGCTTGATCCCTAGTTGGGGGCTGGTCCTGGTGTTCCTCTTGGGTATTAGAGCCATGTGCCTCATGGAGGAATGGAATCATTTCAGCACAGATTTGTTGCCTACCATCATCTTCCTGGACACGCAGGGTTTGTTTGCTGTAAGACTGGTCTGCATTCTCAAGAGAGGCTTGAATATTTCAGAATATTGCTGCCCTCCCCCATGACCACAAGCATTAAGTGTTTTTTTCATTTGGCTTGGCAAAAGATCAGAGGCATCTACTTGTGAAGAGCTCAGTGGGGTCTCGTTTGAAGCGTCTCTGTGTACATTGATACTTTACCGCCAGTGGCTTTACATAAGGCAGAAGATCTTCAACGTGATTCGCTGAGTAAGAAAAGTGAGAACCTGAAGAGAAAGCGATATAATGTCCTTTGAATATTCTAATCAAGCAATGACGTCCAGTGTGATCGAAGCCGTCAGAGAAACAATATGGCGTGCCCATGGCGACCTACTGTAGATGCCCCTTGAATGCTTGGATTCAGACTTGCTTGAGAACCACTGCTCAAGTGAAGAGAATTGAACTATAGAATCACAGCTAATTAAGGGATGAGGTTAAAGAATAGAGGCGAGGTGGGACTTTGTGAGCTAATGAGGACCTACAATGTGTTTTTGTGTAACTCTCAGACTCATTTAGCGCTTTCTTTGTTCTAATGAAGCTTTTGGTGCTTTTCCCTGCTAAATCCTGTCCGGTTTGCAATAGTGTCTGGCTCTTAGAGTTGGCAGGCTCAGCATCACGTGTGGCACACCAGCCTGAGTGTCTTTGGCACGGCTTGTGATGGGATGAATCTGCGTGAAGCTCACTTTTGGAAGCCTGGGACCTTCCCCAGAGAGTCCCAGGATAATCTGTCATTAGCGAGGCTGGCTGTCTAGTTGGCTTTCCTTTTTAATGAACTCAATGTCCAGGAATTAACATTTATTAGCACTAATATCGCATTACTCGCTGAAAACCTGCCATCACGTTCTGGCCAATAAATGGACGGGCGCATACCATGTGGGCTGTTCTCGTACAGTGTGTTTGAAAGGCGACCCTGCGAGCAGCTGCAAAAGCTGCAAAGAGTCAGCAATAAGCACTGGTGCGGATCTGCTATGAGAATCTATATTGTGTGTTGTTGAACCTTTGCAGAGTGCACCACCAAGGTATTTCTTGGTGCCAGGCAATCAATTCAGTGCTTGTAAAAGACACCAGATTGTGCAGAGGGACTGCCAGACCCTGGCATAACATCGTGGTTTGAACACAGAATCGATCAGTACTAAGTAAGGTATGAGGATGATACCTATGCCTTGAGATTATGCCCATTCAATCCATGGATTCTCTGCTGTGAGTAAGGATTCTCTGCTGTGACTGTCCGTAAAGGCTGCAGTAAGTGGCAACTTCCATGGTGATATTCAGCGATGCAGGAAGTGGACTGAAATCTACAATTATTTTTTTAAAGTTGAACATGTTTCCTTGTGAGAGAATTTTTTATAATCTACTGACAATGGAGAAGTGACCAGGTCAATTTGTGGGACAGGCACCCTTTGAACATACTGAAAGTAATGAAAGACTTTTTAATTTCAAGGAGCGATGGGCAGGCTTTAACTGTGATTTTTTTTATGCCTCCTGTGGCCTTTGACAGCATGGACTATTAGGTACCATACGAAATTGGTTATTGGTTGAGGAAGGTTGTAAGTCCCACTGAGGCAACAACCATAATCCTTGTCAGGGTGAATCACAAAAGTCTCTAAATTAACATGTGCTTAACCCTCTGGTAGCTTGGCACAAAACAGTCAGACTCAACTTAAAGGCAATGCGTAAAGTTAGACAGGAGAGCAGGAGATGGCACCCCGTTATCTAGGCAGCTGATCGGGGGCGATTTCTGGGCTGGGTGTCCACCACAGGCAGCTCTAAATCAGTGAATCTTTCACCAAACATTCTCTGCTCCAGCACAGAGGCTTCGTCTGGGATCCTATTGGGGCCAAAAGCTTCACCGGCTGTAGTAATGAACATGAATATGGATGGTAAAAGGTTTGACATTGCTTATATAATACAACTTTATATCTCTTTATTACTTTCCATATATGTGTATACCTTTCTGTGTAGTTATGTTTATATATACTTGTTCCTCTACTCCTACAGGAGAAAAAATAAATAATTACATTAAAAAAAATTAAAAGAAATATAAATAAACCCTTCAACTCTCTACAATTCACTACTCTGTCTCATCTGCTACCTATTTTATTATAGCCTTTACCTCTACTCTCTGACATATCCCAAGCCACATTGTGTCACTATGATCTTCCCAATAACCCTTCTAGACTCTTCCCTCCCTATCATTCCTTTGACTCACCTAAAACCTCATTGTGCCATTATGATCTCCCTAATAACCCTCTCTCGACACTTCCCTCAGAATGCAGAAGTTCCTCCTCCTTCCCTACACCTCGCTCCCTAAGAACATCACCTGTGGTGTATCTCAAGGCTCAGCCCTCAGCCCGACCCACTTCAACGTATATATGACATCCCTGGCCAACACCATCAGGAGCCACAGATTCAACATCCTCTCCTACGCCTGTGACACTCAACTCATTCTCTCCCTGACTAACAACCATTAAAAACAAGTTCCAAAGATACATGAAAGATGTGGCTGTCTGAATGAACAAAAACTGTCTCAAACTCAAAAATGACAATACAGAAGTTCTAATCTTCAGTAAAGGCACCCTCTCGAACAACGAATGGCATCCATCTGAGCTGGTCCAAACTCCCAAAACCCACCGAACACGCCCGCAACCTCAGCATCATCCTGGACAGCCAACTTTCTATGAAGAAGCAGGTTAGCATTGTCTCCTCCTCTTGCTTCCTCACCCTCTGTATGCTCAGGAAGGTCTTCAGATGGCTCCCTCCCAACACCAGGCGTACTGTCACGCAAGCTCTTGTCACCAGCAGACTCGATAACGTCAACTCCCTCTACATAGAAATCACCACCCAACTCATCAGGAAACCCCAGACCATTCAGAACTCAGCAGCCAGATTCATCCTTGAACTCCCCAGGCAGACACATATCACGCCCCACCTCAGGAAACTCCACTGGCTACCAGTCGAGAAGAGATGCCAGTTTAATCTCTTTCTGCCTACCACTTACCTGGTATAGATTTTGTCATTCCTCCGTAATAGGAATTTTTGACTTGCAGAATCCAACAAGCAGTGCCCCATCACCAACCTTGTCAGCCATCTGCATGGTGCGGCTTGCAAAACTCTTTTGATCCCATAGCCTTGCATATCCCCATTCCTTGCAGAACTTTGTCAACCCAGGGGCTCTTTTTTAGCAGTAATATTGCTTTCATCCTCAAAGTACCTTCATCAACAGAATGCAGAAGTCTCAGGTTACCAATTTCCATGCATAAGCAGCTTATTCAGTACTGTTTACCCCTTTGCATTCTGGGATGTGTAGTCCTGTTTATCCAATAATAAATCCAGGATTCAATTATCATAATGCAAGTGAAACCCTTGAAAATGTAATATAAAGCTTTCAATCTTTCACATCTCACAGCTGGAAAACAGGGTCTAGTCTCTATCCAAGTTTTCTAGAACCAGCACGCCTTCAAAAGTACACTGTCTGCAGAGGCAAGCCAAGATGTCACGTTCACTGCGAAGGTATTTTTCTTGAGTCCTCTCCTCTGTCCCATGAGTGTAGAGGCTGGTGTTTTGTTAGCATGATGTCCTCATACAAACAATATTTTGTTCTCATTTGAGACCACTGCTCAAATATATATATGATACACGTGACAAACATGCCTCTGTAGTGATGGTTAGGTCAGAGATTCCATTGAAAATGCATTTTTTTCCTTAATAACTTTGGTGCGTTTTGATGAATCTGCACAAACTTTCTGAATGAAAAGTGCACCTGCTTTGGGTTCTTCGTCGGTTGTTTCATGCAGATCTGCCAAGAACCAGGCCTAAAACTAGGGGGAACCCCAAAAGTAATGTTTCCCATTTTAACTACCATATGATTCGGAATTAAACCAAGCTTGATTTGGTAACAGAACTTTATCCAGGAAGTGCTTTTGCATAATTTGGTGTAAGTCTGTTTTGCTGTTTTCGAGAACTCCAGGGCAGATCTACAAGGAAGTGCCACAGCGCAGCAAAGCAAGCACTTTGACTGCGCCACCCTGCGGCACTTCCGAAGCACAGGAATGCAACATATTTACAAGAATATGTCGCATCTCTTTGCTTCCCCCTGCGCTGGCGCAGGCACCCTTGCACCATGGTGCAAGGATGCCTGCGTCGTGGAGAGATTGCTTTTGTGCAGGGTGGAGCACCTTCCTGCACAAAAACAATCACTACAGGCATTTTCCTCTTTCAATGCGTGCTGTAGAATGCAGCACGCATTGAAAGAGGAAAAAACTAGGAGAAAATAAAACATTTCTCCTCGTTGCGCCTCGCTATGCCACCTCTAGAGTGGCGTAGCATTCAGAGGCATCTCCAGATTTACGATTTCTTGTAAATCTGGAGATGTGTCTTGAATACCCACAGCAACACCCATGAACGTCCCTTCAATGCAAAGTGCTGCGTGTGAAGATGCCGCATTTACAAGGAGAGGAAAAGTCATGCAGGGTGGCTTTTCCTGTCCTTGTAAATATGGAGAAGCCCCCTGCGCCACCAGCACGTCACGAAAAGTGACGTACTAGTGGTGCAGAGGGTTTGTATATCTGCCCCTAAGTATTTAAGAAGTGATTCGGTCTGGGCACGAAAAGGATACATTTTAAAGCTATTTGGACCATTAATTTGAAGATCCTCCATGGATTCACAAATAGTCTGTTCAAAAAAGTAAGTGACAACATTGGATTAAGGAGCTGTTTCTCCCATAGTCCATTGTGAATTAGCAAATCAGGCTGTGGATTTGAATACTGCCACACTTGACGTGTCATTCATGAAAACATTCTGTTGTGATTGGCATTACCTAACATGGTGCACTGCACACTGTGTTGGGAAAAGTAAAAAGAAGAAGGGCATAAGTGGGGGAGGTGAACCCACCCGACACCCAAGATAATGCAGGAGGGCCCCAAACGGACCACACACATTTTTCACAGTTATTTTTTAACATACTTTTTCTCATGGAAGCAACTAGAGCCTTATATAGTGAAAATAGCTTTTGAGGGGAAGACACTGTAGGAATATGCCAATCATAAATGTTTACATTTTCCACATTTGAATACTAGGCACCCTATCTTGTGGGCCACAAGACCTACATAGGGGTGACTTACTACTACATACACTGGGGACTGGTCAGCAATTTTACAGAGTGTAGAGATAAAAAAAACAGCAAAACTAGTCAGTAAAACAATGGCTTTGACCATGAAAAAAAGAGACACTTTCTAACATTTACTTAACAAAAAATTAGGAAATTAAAGAAAGTATAGTTTTTTAAATGTATTAAAATATTATAACTGACTTCAGTGGTTTGATGCTGGGAACGTTTATTTAGTGGGTCTAGTTTTTTTTTAACCAAATGTAAATTATTCATAATTCTAAATGATTTCGAAGAGTTATAATATTGCTTCCATTTTACAAAATTGAATAATTTCTTAAAATTATAATATATTTATTCAATGTATATTTAAATGTTTTAATGAATGTATTTACTCAATAATATGCACTTTCCCCAATTTTTTCTGGACTGAAGCTATAATAGTAAATCTGATGTCCCCATTCCTCAGTGTATGAACTTTGCAGTGTTTGTTAAGCTGGAATTAGAATAGTAAATCTGACCCCAGCTCCAAGTACCTGCACTTTCTGCAATGTTTGTTGGACTTAAAGTAGAACAGTTAATCAGCCCCTCAAATATATAGACTTTCCACATTGTTTGTTGGAGTGGAGTAAGAAAAATTAATCCTCAATGTTTTATTGTGCCCCTGCCATGCACAGTGTTGTCATCAATGATGTCAATTTACTTGTCATCAATAATGCCACTGAATCCGTCATGGGTGTTGCAATATGCGAGGTCATAAGCAGTGCATGGCGAGTGAGTGGGTTATGGTTACTTTAGGGCACAAGTTATAGTTACTTTAGATAACTATAACATACTATATACATACTATATATTACAACATTCGTTGTCGTGGTCAGTGACATCACTGATGACATTTCAAATGACAACACTGATGACATCCCTGATGACATCATCCACAGAATTACTGATGCACTGACTCACACCCCATTGAACTTTTCATACACCCACTCTGACTCAACAATTCACAGACCCATACAAGTACTTACACACCCACTCACTGATTCATAGATCTATACACACATGCACTCACCGACCAATATAGCCAGCCACTCATACACCCACTCACTCATACAGCAATTAACATATCCACTCATACACCCATACAGCCACTCACACACTGTCAGTCACCCACAGAGCTACTCACACACCTAGTCACTCAGCCCTCTCGTCAATCACACAGCTACTTACTCACCCATACAGATACACCCACTCACTTACTCATACAGATACTAACACGTCCTGACTCACCTATACAGTTAATAACATGACCACACACTCAACTATACAGCCACTCTCACTTTTACTCACTCACCCATAGTCACTCATATAACCCATCACTCACCTGTACTACCTTTCACATACCCAGCTATTCACCCATATACCACTGACACATCCACTCATTCAATCACACACACTTACTCACCCATACAGCCCCTCACACAAGCACTCACTAACCCATATAGCCACAGACTCCCCCACTGACTCATCCATACAGGCAGTTACACATCTCCTCACCCAACCACACACTCAGACAACCATATATTACACTGGCGCGAGTTATAGTTAGCTCAGCAGCCAAGGGAGCTTCATTCAGCAGTTATATTTAGCTCAGCTAAGTATACCTGCCTAATTTAACTGGTTTTGGATGAGTGAAATTTAAGCCTAACTATAATGTCCTTGTAATCTTTGTTTTTTTCAGTGAATTTCTAGTTTTCTTTTAACTAGTAGTCACGTTTCCAGAGTGGTGGATAAAGAGGTGGGGCCTCTGACCAGCTCTCAGCAATCCCGCTGTCTGGGACTTACAGGAGGTTACAAGAGGGGTAGTTGGCCCCCAAGGACCCTCAGCAGCCAAGGGGACTTCATCCCCCAACCAACAGTGGGCCAGGAGGCGCGTTTGCAGAGTGGTGGAGAAAGGGGCAGTGGCCTCCGAAGACCTCTCAGCACTCCTGCAGTGTGGGACATTTGGACTTGGCTCTTTTTGCAGGGTCATCCCTAAACTTTTTTCCCTTTCTCTTAGCCTTTTTTTCTGACATGGTGTTGGTGGTTTTAGGCCTCTGGGCACTTTAGCACTACTGTCCAGTGTGAAGTGCGTGTGCTCTCTGTGCTAAATGTGGTAAGATTGGTCTACACCTGTTTGGCCTATTTAATTTACCTGTCAGTCCCTTGTAAAGTGGTATCTCATATACCCAGAGCTGGTATATTAAATGCTACTGGTGGGCTTGCAGCGTTGATTGCACCACCCACCAAAATAGCCTTCCAAACCTAACCCAGGCCTCTGCCATTGCAGGGCCTGTGCGTGCAGTGTTACTGCTGCTGTGACGTGGCACCTAAAGTGTGTGCCATGTTCGTGACCCCCCTTTTACTACATGTCGGTCACCCCCAAGGTAGGCCCTAGCTAGCCCTTTGGGCAGGGTGCATTGTAGGTAAAAGATAGGACATGTACCTTAAGTGTGTGACATGTCCTGGTAGTGACAAACCGCCATTTTGGTTTCTCACTACTGTGGGGCTGCCCTCCCATAGGAATGCATTAGGGATTCCCTGATAAGTGTTTCAGTGGTAATCCCTGATATGAGAGGTACAGCGTGGTCAAGTTTGGTATGTTTGGAATAGTGATAATAAATGCTACGCAATGGTGTGAGCAGATTTATTATAACTATTTTAGAAATGCCACTTTTAGAAGTTGGCATTTCTGTGTGCTATGTGTCTGCCTGCCTGATGTGAATTGCATGTCTGGCTTGTAAGTGACAGGGGCTGGTAGGTGTGTGTGGCTCCAGGAGGGGCAGGGTGAGTCAGCTGTAGGCTGAATGGGACATCTGTGCTGGGAGTAGTGGGTGGAGTAATCCCTGGTCACTGAATAGGCCTGGCCTGTACAATGCTGGCTCCGCCACCCTGTGGTGTGTCTGATAGCAGAGCCCCATCTCAGAAAGGAGGGTGTGGGCACTGTAAGCAAAGTGCTTCAACACCCCCCAGAACCAGTTAGAACTGTTTCCCCCAAGCCCTGTGCCAGGGCAGACAAAGAAATGCTAATATAAGTACTGGGGCTGTGACCCCATGAAAGTGTGTGCGTGTGTTTACTTGGAGGGGACCCTCTGCCAAGAGGAACCACCACGGGACCCAGCTGCGGTCTCCTAGGGGTCCATGCGTGCTGGCCTGCCTGGCTGCGCTGTGGTCTCCCCAGCACCAAAGAATCTTTTATCTCTGCCCTGTTAAGGACTTTATGGCCTAGTGCCTCGTGAGCGCTGTGTTTTGGCTGCCTGAGGGGAGAGGAGCTGGCCCTGCTGCAGCGCGAGGCTGCAAGGGGATCCCGGCGGGTGAGATTCCCCCCTGAGCTCCGTATTGAAGAGGGAGGCCACCCCGTGTTGTGCTTGAAAAACGGGTGCCCACCCCGCATTGCTCCTCTTAAAAAAGCGGGTGCCCACCCCACTTTGTCCGTTGCTGAAACCGCGGGAGCCCACCCCGCACTGCCCGAGAGAAGAACCCACCGGCCGCCATGATCGGGCGGCAAAACAGGAAGTCAGGCCAGGCTGTGCCTGTCTAGGGGTGGTGCTTCCGGGAGGTAAGAGAAGCCCCGCGTGTTGCTGAGAAGCCCGCTGGAAGGAGGACGGGAGCCTACCCCATGTCCACGAGATGCCGACGAGCTGTCCCAGTGTGCAGCCTGAGACCGGAGGAGGGAGTGGCTGTGCTGCATGAGTGCAGCCCCCAAAAGAGGAAGAGGCAGAGGGGATGTCACCACGGAGACCGAGCTCTATGTCCCGTACCGCCGTGACCTGCCAGAAGGAGACCGAGAGCCGCAACAGAGATCCCCAGTCAGTGGGGCTCAAAGGGAACTGAGTGCAGAGCCGGTGTCCCTCTTCCGCCAGACGAGAGCACAGAGCTCTTGACCAGCAGATTGGCTGCCTGTGCTCAGCAGAGACCAGGTACATGTGCGCCCCGCCCCCACATTGAATGTGTAGGGCTCCGGGGGCATTCTTGTAGCAGGACTGGGGTGGCACCTCGACAGAGGTCCCGGTCCTGCAGTTTCCACACAGCCCCCTCACAGTAAGCGCTGAAGTGCTGTGGTAAAGAGAATGAGATGGAGGTGTACTCCTCTTTGTCACAGTAACTTGACGTTGTCTAATGTGCGGATGTTGCCCTGATGTAAGGGCAGCTGTGCGTGAGGAGTCCCGTTTGATTTCTGTGCTGGCCGCCCAGGAGACAATGTCCCAGTAAGTGGGGCTGGAGAGGGCACACAGAGGGGCTCCCCAAAGGTTTTAGGTGACGCCCAAGGGTTTTGGGCCTGATTCCTTCACTGCATGGAGTCCCAATGAGAGGGACATGTAAAAGGCATTGTTGGTACTAGCACGGATTTCTTTTGGGGCCAAGTTGTATTGTATTGTATTGTATTGTATTGTATTGTATTGTATTGTATTGTATTGTATTGTATTGTATTGTATTATATTGTATTGGGGATTTATAGCGCACACGGCTACTCAGAAGAGTGTCCCGGCGCGAACCAGCAAAAGAGATGACAGAGAAGCAATGAGAAACTAATGGAATAAAAAGGTCTGAAGTTGTTTTCTGAATAAGATGGGGTTTTGAAGGCTGCGGAGCTCCAAAGGAAGGGAGTTCCAAGACTTAGCCGCCAAGTGGGATAAGGAACTGTCACCTTTTCTTATCAAACGGATTTTGGGTACAGATGCCAGGCACACATTCGAGGAGCGTAAGTGTCTTCCCGGAACATAGAACGAGAAACGTTTCCTCAGGTACCAGGGGCCGTATTCGTAGAGTGCTGCATGGGCCATCACCAAGGCCTTCAAAAGAACTCTAGTTTTTAGCGGCAGCCAATGTAACCTACGAAGATGTTGTCTGACGCTGGTGTGCTTGGGTAAATCCAACAGCAGCCGCGCGGCGGCATTCTGCACCACCTGCAATTTATCCATAAGATAACCAGGGAGACCGACATATAGGGCATTGGCGTAATCAAGGCAGGAGGTGACCAAGGCCCTGATTACCGTTTCTTTGGCGGAAAGGGGCTGCAGGGGCAGGAATTTCTTGAGCATCTTTAAAATGCCAAAACAAGTACCTGTCAATTTACTGATTTGATTATTAAAACTAAGTTTTTCATCAAACCAGATCCCCAGATTCTTCATGGGGAGACCCGAAGGAAATGGTGGTGGAATATCGACTGGCCAACAGGTATGAAGGAACCCAGAAGGAAAGTCCCCAAAAAACAGTATTTCTGTTTTATTTTCGTTACATTTCAACTGGGCCGAGTTGAACCAGGTGAACACCGCGGACAAACAGGATCTGACGTGGTCAGTACAGGACTCATGCTTTTTCCAAGTGAACAAAAGCTGGGTGTCGTCAGCGTACGCTACCACTTTGGCGCAGAAGTCCTCTGCAAGCTGAATAAGCGGGGTCATATAAAGATTAAATAACAAAGGACTCAGTGTGGAACCCTGAGGGACCCCTGTAAGAACATCTTGGGTGGTAGAAGTAAAAAGAGGGATCCACACTTGCTGAGTTCTACCGGCAAGGAAGGACTTAAACCAATTCCATGCAGCGCCGTTGATGCCAAGCTTGTGTAATCGGGCCAGGAGGAGAGCATGGGGGACGGTATCAAAAGCGGCAGAGAGGTCCAAAAGGACCAACATTGCCCTGCCCCCCGCATCTAACGACTCCCGGATAGCCTCAGAGATTTCAACTAAGGCAGACTCAGTGCTATAAGAAGCACGGAAACCCGATTGAGATGAGTGTAATAGGCCGTGTTGTTCAATATAGGCAGTGAGTTGTTTGTTCACAAGTTTCTCACAAACTTTGGCCACAGCCGGCAATAGTGAAATGAGCCGGTAGCTGGAAAGAGTATGAGGATCCAGCATAGGTTTTTTTATAAGAGGGACCAGCATGGCCTGCTTCCACGGAGAGGGAACCGTGGCCGACTCTAAAGAGGTGTTGATCAACTGGTTCACCAGAGGATTAGTGATATGGGCCGTGCAAGCCAAAAGTTTTGCAGGGCAGGGGTCTAACGGGGAGTCAGACTTAAGAGTAACCAAGGCAGCCAGAGACTCCTCAAGAGATATGGCAGAAAAAGAGGAGAAAGAAATTTCAGATGCAGAGGGGGAATAAGAGTCAACAAACGGCTGCAAGGTCTGAACTGCTGGTGAGTCAAAAAGCAGTTGGAGAGAATTAACTTTGGACATAAAAAAATCCAAAAGCTCTTCACACCAACTAGAAGAGTGTGTGTGCACATTGGTCAGAGCTTTAGGAGAAACAAAGCTTTTTACAATATTAAACAATGCCTTGGCATTATTGCCTGACAAAGCAATACAGTCCGAATAGTAACATCTTTTTGCCGCAGTAATAGCCGCATAATAAAGTTTTTGAGCTTTTTTCAATTCCAACTTATCAGTAACATGGTAATTCTGTCTCCATCTTCTTTCAAGCCTTTTGCACTGTCGTTTCTGCGATTTAAGCAAAGGCGTGAACCAAGGGCTGGACAATGGCATTTTAGGGCGACGAGGCCTGGCCAGAGGCGAAAGATCACAAACCGCCCTATCAATCCACTTGTTAAACTGCCCCAAAGCAAAGTCCAGATCTTCCGAAAGATGCGGCAGACAGTCAGCTAACGCGGTGCACAAAGCTACAGGGTCAATCTTCTGAGGAACCCTATAGGTAGTCACACCACGAAGCCTAGACGAAGGAGGACCCTTGGTAATATTCCACGCAAATGGAACCAAATAATGATCGGACCATGTAACGGGCAATGGAGAATTCGCCACCACAGGTAGACTAGAGCAGACTATGTCAAGCTTATGGCCAGCACTATGAGTAGGAGAAGAAACATATTGAACCAACTGGGCAGTGTGCATTAATGAAAGAAAGTTGCGCGTATCATTCCCCTCAGAATTATCCATATGGATATTACAGTCCCCAAGGAGCAGAAAATGAGAATTCCGCACCGCTCGAGGTAGAATCCACGTGTCCAACAACGTAGGGAAAGAGCCTAAAGGGCCAGGAGGGCGATAAAATACAATCCCACCTAGACAGTAATGGGGGGATACTTTTATGCAGAAATCAAGGGCTTCAATTTCAGGGGACTCAACAAGTCCAGAGAAACGACACTCCCATTCCTCTCTGACAACAACTGCCACACCTCCTCCTCGCCCCATTTTCCTATCGACACAAGCAATTTTAAAGCCGGCGGGGATGGCTAATTCAATAACTGGCCCAGAGGATTGAGTGAGCCAGGTTTCAGTCAGAAAGAGAATATCAAGAGAGGCGTCAGTAAGCAGTTCAAAAATATCCTGGCAGTGTTTAGATATCGACCGCGCGTTAATAAGGGCAGCCCTGAAATTGGACGGATCCTTACCCACCACGAGCTGTTCCGTAACCAAAGCAGGAGACAGCGACGAAGCATAGCCACATTTCATGCAATAATAGGGGCAGTTGAGTGCAGCATCCCATCACATACCGCAGCTACAAGGATCATTTAGTGCTAACAGTTCATTATGGCTATAGTGGATGAAATTACCAAAATTAGAAGTAGCATCACAAGTTGAGAAGTTTATGTTTGAGAGTCCCAGAGTGGCGCTTCCCAGGCACGGTGGTGCCAGAGCCAGTTGGCCATCCCAGCTGCTCAGCGAGAGAGCAGGCAGCTGCAATGTTTGGGCACATTTATTTTGAAGAGTCCCAGTTGGGGACCCAGGGCACAGGAGTGCCAGTGCCACTACTTCTTTGGGGGCATTTTGGAGACAGGGGTGAGTTGCACCCCACGCCCCAGCGCAATTGCGCTCTATGCTTGCTGCGTTGGCACCCAGAGGGCTAATTAGATAGCCCTGGAGTAAGCCCTGACATTTGTAACAAAGGGCATTTGAGCCCCTAGAAAAGGCCAGTACGCCTGAGGGTCATTTGGGTACCTTATGTACCAGAAGGGCGCAAGGCCCTAGGGGAAGGTGATGTTTTCCCCTGATGCGTGTACTGCTGATGTTAATGCATAATGTGTTTTATGCCTACAGTAATGATGCATAATATGTTTATGCCCAATGTGATTTAGGCAAAATATGTTTTAGGCCTAATGAGATGCATAAGGTGGTTTATGCTGATGGTGATGCAGATAAAATGTCTTTTATGCCTAATGTGATAATGTTGAGGTCATTATTGTACCGGTAGTTTCTGGTTGTGTTTTACAGTTACTTACCTGTTCTGATGGTTCTGACCATGGCCCGATTGGCCTGGTCCTGTATATAATCCCCTGTGAATATTGCCAGTGCCAGTTGGCACAGTGTAAATGTGTGATTATGTTTCTAATGTGCTTATGACAATACAAAGGCTATTTTTTTAAATTACCTTGTGTGGAGTTTCTTTTGTAGTGTGCCTAGTGTATTGCTGCTGTGTGTGTGTTGTGCAAACGCTTTACACATTGCCTCTGAGATAAGAGTGACTGCTCGTGCCAAATTACCAAGGGGGTGAGCAGGGGTTATCTTTGGTGTGGAACTCTCTTGCCCCGACTAGGGTGGTGGTTTCTGCCTGACTTTGGCGCAAGCCTTAGCCAGCCAGATATCCCATTTCTAACAGGGATTACGGGAGGTAATAGAAGAGATAGTTGGCCCCCAAGGACCCTCTGGAGCCAAGGGGACTTCAATTCCTAACCAGAAGTGTGCCCGTAGGCACATTTGCATTGTACTGGAGAAAGGGGACATGACCTCAGAAGTCCTCTCAGCAATCCCACTGTGTGGGACTTATTAGAGGTAACAGGAGGTCTTGTTGGCCCCCAAGGAGCCTCAGCAGCCAAGGGGACTTAATTCCCCAACCAACAGTGCGCTAGGAGACTCATGTGGAGAGTGGTGAAGAAAGGGCCCGAGGCCTGTTGTTGAACATTTTGAATGTTTTATTTATTTCGGAAGAGAGGGCCTCGTGGCCCTCATTACCTGGGCCAATTTTGGCCCCGGGACTCCATCCCTCGGGCCAGGCTTATTTTGAACAGGGTAAGAGGACTGCAGGGCCCCCTTACAGCCTGATTTCAGCCCCTGGGACCCCATCCCCCGTGGCCCAGAATCTTTCAAAACAATTAAAAAATATATAATGGAAGGGGGTGATTGTGGCCCTGAGAACCCTGGGGCCCAGCTTCTAGTGTGGGTGCCCTGGCCCGACCAGGGCACCCACTTTCTAATGTTGGGGACCACTGGGGAAGGATTGAGTCCCCTGCAGTCCCTGCCAGCTCACTGCGTCCTGTGGGAGCTGGCATTGCTTTGATGCAGATGGAGTCCCAAGATGGCAGCTAACACTTCCTGGCAGAAGTGTTGGCAGCTATTCAAATTTTTGTAGGATCCACGAGTCCACTGCAAGGACTCGCATCACCAGATATCTATATTGTTTAAACCTAAATATCGCTGAAACTGCTAAACTGATTTACTCTAATTCACAAAGAGCTACCTTTCTGCCAAATTTGGTGTAATTCCGTTCAGCAGTTCGTGCTTTGGTCGTGTTAAAAAATGAAAATTCCCCATAGACATAACGTTGGGAAAATGCATTTTGGGTCTCTCCTTTTTCTCGACCCCCGTTTGACGGGTCACCCTGAAACTTTCAACACAGCCGCTGAACCAAAAAGGGGGCATTTATTTTTATTTCATGAAGATTCGTCAAGCGGCGCCAAAGTTATTGGGAAAAGAAAAAATGCTTTTCCTATGGAAACTTTGGTCCTAACTATAACTTCCTACTGTCAGTCGCCAGTAGGTAGTTATAGTTAGGTCTGATTTTTCGTAGACTGAGTCATTTTTGTTTGCTAATATCTTTGACCCCGTTTCACGAATCTTCGCAAAACTTTCCCCAAAAATGTTTATCCACCTCAGCTCCTTCCTGGAACATTTTGGGGCGATCCATCCAGTGGGGGCCGAGAAAAAGGGAGGACCCAAATGTAAAATCTCCAATCATTTTCCATAGACTTCTTTAGACAAGGCTACAGCAAAGACTACTGAACAGAATTACACTAAATTTGTCAGGAAGCTACATCTTGGTCCATCGGCTTTGCTTTTTGTGATTTGGTGCAAATGCACTCAGTAGATTTTGAGATATTGAAGGTCCAAAATAATTGTATACTTTAGCAGTTGGGCTGGCAGAGTTTGGTGGGCATCCACAAGAGCGCAAAATAAACAAGCATCTGCAATGCAATAGGTCTCGCAATTGCGAGATTTTTAGTTATTGGCATTATAAATGGCAATGCCTTTTATTTATGTTTTTGAAAAACAGCAAATAAAAGACATTGTCATTTACAATGCCAATAGGTAAAAGTTTCTAAAATGCGAGACCTATTGCATTGCAAATTTAATCATGTAACTGTCCATCAATGTCAGGTACAAGAAAAGATAGAAGAAAAAAATACACTGGCTAAGAGTAGTTTACACTACCAGACTTCTAGTCAGTACAAATATAAGGAACATTTAGCAATGCAGGCACATTCATAGGCACCTAAACGTGTACCGTGTGTTTTTTTTAAAGCTGATAATTACACAGCCAAACACAAATCAGTGACAACAGGATGTTTCAAATTACTTTTGTTAGCAATGACTGGTGCAATCACTACAAGCACAGGTGATGAACACACAATTTAGGATCCAATCCTCAGCAGAGAAGGGATAGAAAGGTATTTGCAACTAGTGGCCAAATGACCCATGAAAAAATCCCAGCCAGTGTAAAACAGACAGTCGTATGTACCGAGAGGGCACACACTGCTGCTCTATCAATGCCCAGTGTCTCATTATACAGTAAAGCATGGGCACCAAAGCCACTTTAATACAGACAGCCATAGCCCTGTAAAACTCCAAACCTAACCGAGTTCGGAACATGGAGAGTCCTGGCTGGGAGAATGATATTGTTCTCTGGAAGAACGAAACCGGAGGCTTTCCAGACAGGATAACGAAGATTCACATTGGATTGCACTTAGACTCCTTCTCTCCGTCTAGATGACATGTCTCACCCAAATCAAGCCACGCAGGAAGAGAGAGTGGAGCACTCTGGGAGCGACATGACGACTTCAAAATATCGCGAGATTGGCACTCAGGCCCAAGCAATCAATTTTTTTCATCATAAAGTAAAATAATTAGCTGAATTCATTAAGAGCAATTGCGCTTTGAAAGAGCAATTGCGCTTTGAAATTAATCAATCTAAACCAAATATGTGCATCGAATATGAATTTGTTAATGTTGCGTTTCAATGGGTTAAACGTTAGTACTGCCTGAGTGATATGTGTATATTACAAAACATCAAAATGCATAACTATTTTTGTTCAATTGTAAATGCTTACTAAATATCCAAAATATAGTCAGAAAAAGTAGATGTTCAGTTACTACAAGGAAGGAGTCTTACTGGAGATGGTATTTATCAGACTCTCCTCTTTATGCTCGTTTGAGAAAAGTTGTGAGTAGATTTGAGGCTCATCCAAACCCTCTACAACAAACATCCATAATCTAAGATAGAGGTCTGAAAAGAGAGCTGAGTCCCTCCAAACCCTATTACACATCATTAGCGAGAGAGGTCTCAGCAGAGAGGCCAGTCTCTCCACACACCCTACTGCGCACACGTGACATCTAAGAAACAGACCTGAAATGAGAGGAGAGCCCCTCCCCACACCTTACTATGCGCACTCATCATCTGAGAGAGCAGTCTGAAAAGAGAGACCTGTCCCCCTCCACAAACTACTACACACACCCATCATTTGAGAGAGAGGTTTCAGCAGAGAGGCCAGTCCCTCTACACACCCTACTATGCATGCCTGTTATTGTGAGAGTAATGACACCTCAAAAAAAGATTGCTATTGATGTGTCAATTTATATGTAATATTTATCAGCTTAATAATAACACACACTTTACAAAGATTTTGCAAACTGTGAACCCTGCCCTGTTTTGTTACAATAAAAAAAACATTATTTTACTAAAATAAATGTCAGAACACAACATATATTATAAAGTAATTCTATTATACATATACTCTCAAAAATATTTAATTTACTTAAAAAAAAAAAGAAAAAATTCACTGAAAAATACCCAAAGGTTAAGACAACGTTATAGTTAAGTGTAATAAAAATATCTGTTTTCCTGTTTAAAAAACGTAGCAATTCAGTGAAAAAACAAAGGTTAAAGTAACATTACAGTTAGGAGAATTTGTCAGTGCGAACATTAACATTTTAAACTAAAAAAACACGGACATTCACCAATTACAGTACACAACACTAACTATAACTTGCACCCAAACCATGCACTGCTTATGACCTCACATGTGGCATCACTTATGACATGTTCTATGACAACATTTATGACATCACTGATGACATCTCAAATGACATAAATGATGATATCATTGATGACATCGCTGATAACATCATCCAATGAGTGTGCTTGTTTGTTTTATAGTTTAGATTAAGGTGGATAAATACCATTTTAGTTTTCACTTAATTTTGTACAGTTTGGGTCCAGCTAATGGGTAGGTAGTATCTAGAAAATGCAGGTCCTCCTAATGCACCATAGCTGTGTAGAGGTATCGAACAAATTTTAAATATTTGTATTCAAGAGTAACTCTGTGTACAGGTGACCGTAGACTTGTGTTCATTATATTCCACATAAGTATTTTGGTACTGCAGAAAAGTTTCCCGCTGGGCAAAGATTCTACATACGTATTTTAAGCAGCCTCTAGTTATTGAAGAGAATCGTCTCAGCATGACAATTTCTACTGCACATAGAAGACTGAATGCACAAGATACTGATCTATGCACGTGTGCTTGTTTTGCTTCAGAAGATGGGCTATATGTAAAGTGTTCCTCATAGTATGGACAGTGCAAGTAGTAGAATGTATAGCACCTTCAGATGTTGGTTATTTTTTGTGAATTGTGTCTTTTTTTGATTGCTGTTGCATAGAGTGTGCACTGTTCTTAGTAGATATATTTTAATAGTCTGTGATGTATTTCTTATGAAAGTTTTTGTGTTTGCAAATAGTGTGGTGTGAAGTCAACTCTCTCCATAGAGTGAGAACTGTTTACAATACTCATGGGCATATTATCAAGCACGGCATTATCGCTAAAGCGGCGATAATGTGATTTATAATATGCCGCAGAGAATTCCAATAGAAGCCCATGTTGACACCAGAACATGGGCTTCTATGGGAATTCTAAAGGGCATATTATCAAGCCCATAATCCCCGCTTTAGCGGGAGTTTTCTGCCGCTAAAGCGGCGGTAATTTTAACGCCGTTCATGATAATATGCCCCTTAGTTCTCTCCGGATATGAACTTTATATCTTAATGTAGGTTTGGAGAGTGTCAGGGGTTTGATACAGATAAAAGTTATCTGTAGTAGGGAATTTGTTTTGGAATTGGTATTCACTATTTTGCCTTTTTTCTGCACAGTTGTAAACAGATTTAACACCATACTCAATGAGGGTTTCCCATATATCTGTGGCGGATTGTTAAAGAGAACTATGCTACATTTAAAGCCGTATCAATTTATACAACAATAGGCGGAAAAACAAAGCTTTGGTGATGTCATCAGTGATGCCATAAATGATGTCATAGAAGATGTCATGAGTGATGTTATATGTGAGGTCATAAGTAGTGAATTGCAGGGGTGCAAGTTATAGTTAGCGCTAACTATAACTGGTGAATTTTTTGTGCCGTTTTAGTTCAAAATGCCAATGTTCAAACTGACAAATTCACCTAACTATAATTTTACTGTAAAAAAATACAATATATATATACATATATATATTCCAACCAAAACCGACTTCCATAAAATCGGACACCGACACAGGAGATGCTTTTAGCCATCCGGTTGGGTTTTATTCTTCTTTTCGCTACGCGTTTCGGCACAACTGCCTTGTTCACACAGTTTAACGCAAACGAATCAGTTACATTTAAACAAAAGTCACAAAGTCACATGATCGCTTCCTGAATGAACACGGAAAACAGACTAACGCGTTTTTACTGTATTGCTGGTTCAAAAAACAATTGTTTGTTTTATAACATAGTGCCTAACTCTCTTTTACCTTTAATTAGCTTAATTCCTGAGAAATTCATTCAAGAGTTTATAAAACCAAAATATGAAAAAAAAAAAAAGCACATGTTTCTTTTGCAATTATTTAAGGGATTAATACAAGGGAAAGAGAGAGAGACCTTATTTCAAACACAAGTGCAAACCTACTTATACAGCAATACACAATTTATACATTTCTGTGTTCATAGTTGTCACACAAATAATGCTACAGTAATATTGATCTCCTGGGCAAGTGCCCCTGTCCCAAGTTCAATTATTCATCTATCTTTGTTTCGATCGGGCACATTGCAAAGACTATATAGTTTCAATCCGCTGTTTGGCCCTTGTCAAAGAAAGCCAGAGAAAAGAGAGGAAAGAGACATGTGATAACGTCTTTTTAGGTCATATGCTTATTAAAACAATCAATCTTTATAATATATAGATATATAAATATATAAATATATTGCTAACATAAAGTGCTAGTGCTTCATTATGTGCAATAATCGCAACACCCCACGTGCAAACATTGCTCAATAAAGTGCTAGTGCCTTTTAATGTGCAAAAACCGCGATTTATTGCTCAATAAAGTGCGAGTGCCTTTTTATGTGCAAAAACTGCGATTCATAATAAAGTGCAAGTGCATTACAGTACTTTATCTTAGAAAAATTGTTGATACAGTTATTTTTTATGACCTATCACATCTCAACCAATAAATCAGACGAATGATTTCATTCTAACAATGGCTTTTCAAATATATGTATAAAGGAGACTATCTGTTCATTTGTGACTTTTGAGAGTTAAAAATATTTTTAAAATAAAGCTTAAAAAAGCTAAAATGCTCAAAATGTATACCTTACTATACCAAATGTACATGTAAATCTTCCTCAACATTCATACCATGTGGACTTTTTGTGTTAAACATCAGTATATATTTTGACTCCAGTTTACGTAACTTTCTTTCTCTGTCACCCCCTCTTTGGTCCTTAGGGATTTGGTCAATAGCAAAATACACTAGCTCATTGGCATTACCCTTATGAATTTCATTCATATGGCGGGCTACTACATAATTCCTATCATTGCTACCTATCGCCCTAAGATTAAGGGTGGGCGTAGTGGGCGTAGTGGGGCTACGTGAAGCAGCACGTAGTGTGCCCAAATCTACGCACACTACGCGCTTCGCGTAGCCCCACTACGTGCCACCCGCCACCCACCCACCCTACTTTTAAAAGATAAAATAAATTTGTAATAAAACAAATTAAAGGCACTTACCTGACGCGCGGCGTCTCCCGGGGCTCCCGCTTCCTGTTTTTCAATTTTCCTGACAAATGCGCATGCGCAGACGCCCGCGCATGCGCATTTCTTGCGAGAAATGCGCATGCGCGGGCGTCCGCGCATGCGCATTTGTCAGGAAAATTGAAAAACAGGAAGAGGGAGCCCCGGGAGACGCCGCGCGTCAGGTAAGTGCCTAATTTGCTTTATTATAAATTTATTCGAGCTTTTAAAAGTACAGCGGGCGGGAGGCGGGTGGTGGGCGGCAGGCAGCTACGCTTCGCCCACGTAGTGTACGTAGGCGCTGCCTGCTTCGCCTACTTCGAAAACTGCGAAGCAGGCAGCGCTACGTACACTACGTGGGCGAAGCGTAGTGTCGCGCCCAGGGTTACCTAAGATGCTGTAGAATGCGTACGTGTACCAAATGAATGGTACTACCTACATACATCTTTGGGCAGGAGCATCTCAAAATGTAAACAACAAAGTCACTTTTACAATTTAGAGGTTTTCTTAGTTTCCAAGGGCTGTTAAGGAGAGGGGAGGTTACCTGTTGTGTGTTCTTGCCATATCTGCAGGCCTTACATTTAAAACACTTATGGAAGCCTGGACTCACTTTTAACCACCCACCTCCTTTCTTAGACTCAAGGTTAGTTTTAAACAAGTCATCTCTCATTGATTTAGCCTGGTTAAATGTTACCAACGGCCTTCTTGAGACTGTCCCTTGGAGTATTGGATCCTGTTTGACAAGGTGCCAGTGTCTACTCAGGCTGTCTCTCACCCTAGCTTGGTATGCACTGTAACCTGTTATCATACGGATCTCACCCTGAGTCTGCTTTTTCTTTTCTTCAACCTTTTTTGTATCTGGTTTTAATAATGCACTTCTCTCCAAACGATCTACTTTTGATTTTGCTTGATTTAATATTTCCAACTTTTATCCTCTTTGTAGAAATCTGTGTGTTAGAGCACCCTGTGCCTGACCCAGAGCGTCCACTTCACTACAGTTTCATTTCATTCTCAAATTCTCCGTATAAGGGATACTCATTTTTAGTTTAGTTGGATGAAAACTCGCCGCGTGCAGAATTGAATTGCCCGCGGTCGGTTTCCTATATGTACGTGTTTGAATTAATTTCTGTGCAATATATACCTCCAGGTCCAGGTATGTCACACTCTCTGTGCTTATTTGTTCAGTGAATTTTAAATGTAGGTTGTTTACATTTATCCTGTCAATGAACTTCTGAGCTGATTCTCTTGATCCATTCCATATGATGAAAAGATCATCAATGAAGCGGATCCATTTGATGACATGATCCCTCCATTCACTAGTGTAGTCAACTCTGAGCACCTGCTCCCCCACCAGCCCATATGCAAATTAGCATAGCTGGGGGCGAAGCAGGTGCCCATCGCCGTGCCCTTCAATTGTTTGTAAGTATCACCTCCAAACAAGAAATGATTGTTGTTGAGACACAACCTACACATCTCCAATAGCATATTAGTGTGTTGGTATAGGTTGATCGGTCTCAAGTTTAGGAAGTGCCTCATTGCCCTTAACCCATCCTCATGGGCAATGCTGGTATAGAGGCTCACGGCGTCTAGTGTTATGAGGAGATAAGAATATTCCCATCTTACATCTTCCAATTTATTCAGAAAATCTCTGGAGTCTTGAATATATGCTGGTAAGGCCCTCACATACATTTGTAGGAATGAATCGAGGTATCTAGAAGTTGGCTCAAAAAGACTACCTATGGCGGAAATAATAGGCCGCCCCGGTGGTTGCTCTTTATTCTTCTGTATTTTTGGTATCAAATACAAAATAGGCACCACAGGTTTATCCACTTTTAGAAAAGAATATTCTGATTGGTTAATCAATCCAATCCCTCGCCATCTTGTCAAATCCTTTTCATATTTTAATTTGATTTCAACCAAATTACTTTGTGGAACCAATAAGTAACACTCTTTGTCCCTCAATTGTGAAACTGCCTCACAATTGTAAGCTTCCAGGGACCACAACACTAGGTTACCCCCTTTATCCGCCTGCCTTACTACTATATCATGTCGATTTTTAACTTTAGTCATCACAGTTTGATATTTTTTGACAAAAGCTGTTTCATTCTTCAAAAATTCTTTACTTGAGCTTAAAGATATTTCCTTCAGATCCTTAATCACCAGATCAGAGAACATATCTAGCGCATCTTTAGGAGTGCTAGGTGTGAAGGTAGATTTGGGTCTAAACGTGGTCGCTGAACTATCAAATACATCTAAGCAGAATAACTCATCCGCCTGACTAATATGATCTACCACATTAGCGCCTTCACCCTCTCTTATTAGCTGTTGACAATCAAATAATACCTGCATGTCACCAACTTCTAGATTTCTTGGATCTTCACTCATCACGTTTCTATTCTCCTTTTGATTGGTGATTTTCATGTCAAAGAATTTTTTAAGTTTCAGCTTCCTTATATATTTGAAGAAGTCAATGCGTGTTTGTGTATAGTTAAAGTTTGTGCGTTTACAAAAAGAAAGACCGAGTGACAAGATTCTTGTTTCTTCATCTGTTAGCACCAAATCAGTTAAATTTATCACAGTTGGTGCTACTTCTTCCACCCCTTGCGCTGAAACTGCTCCTTCTTCTTTTTCCCTGATCACAATTCCATACCTGCCCCGTCAGTTTTTCCGTTTCCGTAGTTTTCTTTTCTTTGATTTTGAAACGTTGGTCGTAAATTTTGAGTCCGGTCCTGATATAAAAAACCAAATTCTTCAATTACATATTTTAGAAAAAAATGTATATATAATTGATTACTAGGGGGTTCAAAAAGGCTTCTTGAGTTATCTAAAATGTCAGATTACAGGGACGTTATAGTTATGTTCACATTTTACACACACAAACCCCCAGAAATTCAGCAGTTATGGTTAGAGTTATTTCAAATAACTGTAACTCTTGCCCTAAGGTAACTATGACTTGCACCCTCGCCATGCACAGTTTTCTCATCATTAATTTTACAGCAAATGTTGCAGAGATAGAAGATGTTATGAGCGTTGTAGTATGTGGGGTAAAATAGCAGAGCATGGTGAGCGTGCAAGTCATAGTTACCTTAGGGGCATGAGTTATAGTTTTTCTTTTAAGTTTTCCGTGGATTAGCAGATCCAAAAGAACAGTCCTGTTTTCCTTACTGCCACAAAGGGAATCCACGGCACAGGTACAGACCACAAAGGCACTCCAATAATTTTTTCGCAAACTTATTTTGTTTGATCATGAACACCACAGAGTGTAACGGACCAGTGTCCACCCAGATGCGTTTCGATCGCACACGGCGATCTTGATCACATGACGCTCTGGTGACGAATCACAGTTAATATCCTATGTATGAAAACATAAGATTGGTCAGGTGACGATGTAGGGACATAAATAACAGACTACAATTTGGAAAATCGATTCACAGTAAATAGTCCATATTAAGAAAGAGTACAAAAATATAATGTAATACAAATAAATAAGAACAGTAGATATTCTAAAAACATAGCCCACACTAAAATAGATAATGGTAAAATGGAGAGATAAATGAAGTCATATATTCATAATTGAATAACGTGATTATAAAACCATTTGTACAGTAATTACACAGTGATAACTATCACTGCTTAATAAAGTGCAAGTACTGCCAGTACAAGTTGTTGTATCTTAATCACAGAGACTCGTTCCATCTGTAAATACCATTCTACATAACACGCTAAATGGGCAAAATACAAGCATACTGTTCATGAAATTTAATAGTTATACACTCAATAAGTACTAAAACCGATGGGCCAATTAGATTGAAATGTGAATCCAAATTGTGTGCAAAAAGTGCAAGTGGAAAAACAAACCCCAAAACCATCAATATATAAAATGTAAGAGAGGCTATGAAAAGGCGCATGTTGGCAATAAAACTCAACCAACAGGTTATAATATGAGTGCAAGTGCTATAAGTTGTTAAAGTGCCTGTGCGACAGATACACTGAACCATAAAGCATTTCATCATGAATAAAATTACTATAGTAAAAAATCATGTATTGAATACCAATGAGTAGCAGAAATAACCAAAAAGAAGATACAAAACCCACTGCAGTCAGGAGGAAAAGACACTAGATCTAAAATGAGTCCGAGCTACAACACTGAGTACTAAAGAAAGAAGAAGAGAGAACTACCAAGACTGACAGTACTACAAGAAATTGTGTAGGTCTTCACTTGTGTTGAGCCCATTGGGCATCTTTGTGTCGAGAGTCATGATAAAAAAAGACTCAATTTGTCACAGCTTCCTCTCTCTGTGGCCCCCTCCAATAGAAATAGGGACTGTCCCAATGACTAAATATTTCAGGTCATCAACTTTGTTCTGATGCACTGCCTTGAAATGGCAGGCCACTGGATAGTTGGGATCAGAATTAATAATGGCTCGCAAGTGCTGCAAAATTCTATTGTGTACTGCAAGTTTGGTGCTGCCACTGTATTTGAGATGGCAAGTGCATTCTAACATATGTACAGCATATTCGGTCCGACATGGATAGTGCTCTTTAATGGGGACCGGGATGGTACTGAAAGCTGTCATATATTCAATTAGGTTAGCACCAAATTTGCAGGCTCGACATGATGAACATTTATAGAAACTTGATTTAGACAGCCAGTTAGTTTTCTCATAGAGGGTGCTTGTCTGAATGTGATAGCAGGAATAGGCTGCACCAAAGATTTTAACGTCAGATCTGTTAGGACAATAGGCCATTGGGCATTTATGATCCTGCGAATTTGATGTTCCTGTTTGCTGTAGGTGGTAATTAATCTGATAGGTTGATTTTCTGCACTATCTTCATCAATTCTAGGTTGAGTTTCAGAGTCCAAAATAAGTTTATTTTTGGGTATTAAACACATGTCACGAGTTTGGGAATTGGCTTTGTTCAAAGCCAATTGCAGTTCACTGTGTGTATGACTTCGCCTGAGAAAGTGGTTAAAGGCTTCAAGTTGACATTCTCTCAGATCCAATTTGAGACTACGTATGCGCCGTATGCGAAGAAATTCACCATACGGTATGCTGCCTATCAGATGCTGGGGATGCAGGCTGGTAGCATGGAGGGTCGAATTCTCTGCGGTACTCTTTCTATGTAATTTAGTTTGTATGCTGTTGTCCATAACAAACACTTCCACATCAAGGAATTCCACCCTCTGATCAATGATAGAAGATGTAAAGCTAAGATGGAGGCAATTATCATTGATCAATGTGACAAATTGCAAAGCTTCCTCCCTGTTGCCCTCCCATACCATAAAAACATCATCAATGTATCTACAATAATATCTGATATGGGTGTCCCAAACCACATTGTGAAGTGTTCTGAGAGCGTGCTCCTCCCAGCAGCCAACCAAAAGGCAGGCATAGCTGGGAGAGAAGTACACCCCCATCGCCACTCCCCTAAGTTGGTGATATAAAACCTTATTAAAAAGGAACAAGCTATTGTTTAGGCATAAACCAATCATGGCAAGTAACATGCAGTTGTGATCATGTAGGCAAAGGGCTCGATCATTTAAAAAATACTGTACAGCCACAAGACCATCTGTGTGGTGAATGCTCGTATATAGGGAAGCTATGTCAATGGAAATTAATAGAAAATTGGTTTGCCACTCGACTTCCTTGATCTTTCTCAGGAAATGTCCTGTATCCTGAATGATAGAGGGCAACCGCATCATATGTTCTTGTAGAAAAAAATCCACGTATTTGGACATAGCTTCCAAGATATTGTTTCTAGCCGAGATTATCGGTCTACCCGGTACGGGAGATGTGCCCTTGGGTACCTTCCGAATAAAGTACAAAATGGGAGACGTTGGATGGTCATTCTTTAAGGAAAGAAACTCATTTTTGGACAGAAGACCTAGTCTTTGCCATTGCTGGAGATGTTTGAATACGGTTTCCTTGACTACTTTTAGTTGTTGACGTGGAACTTTACAATAGCAGCTAGAATCAGAAAGGTGACGTTGTGCTCCAGCATGATATTCTACCCTAGGCTATAAGACAACATTGCCCCCTATATATGTATATATAAATGCAAAGCTGCTCTCAAACAAAATCACTCAGGAGACGGCACTCCGTAGAAACGATAATCAATTTTAAAGTAATGGTTGCAGAGACAGACAACGTCTACGCGTTTCGGCTTGAGAAGCCTTGTTCACGACGTCACAATGTAACGCAGGTAGGTGTTAAATAAAGTTTTGTTGAGCATGGTCATAGAAAGAGGCATTGACCAATGAATGTCTCATGGAAAGAATAATCAGCCAATTTGAAACATGATACTTTCACATGCATAGTAATGTATATTGAAACAATTGCCTTTGAATGGGCTAACATTCGGTCATATTGCATTGTAGAAAGCAATTATATGAAAATACATAATAAAAAGTATATTCAGTCAAAATTTCTACGGCATCACATAACATATCCACTAATGTCGATACCTAAAGGACTCATAGAGTAAAGCCATATTTCATGATTGAATCTACATTGCATTCAGCCCAAGTGGGCAGAGTCCCCTTTACTTAAACAGAAAACAACTTGTTCCTAACTGGTTGCTTGGCAAACAAGTGACTCTCAGAAATGCAGCCATAGATAGTGTTAGACCTGGAATTTCTTAGCGTGCTTACCCCTGACTTTTTGCCTCTAACTCTTCTATTTTTGATGCTGTGATAGATTTCGTTTTACCAACTTAGACGCTTTGGGCACTTTGCCACTGCTAATCAGTGTCAAAGTGCAAGTGCTCCCTGTATAAAGTGTAATGGTAATTGGTTGTTCATGATTGGTATGTTTGCCTTACTAGTAAAGTCCCTGGTAAAGTGCAATTTTTGTGCCAGGGCTAGTAATGCAAATGCTACTAGTGGGCCTGCAGCACTAATTGTGCCACCCACACAAGTAGCCCTAAAGAGAGAAATCAGGCCTGCCACTGCAGTACCTGCGCACAGTTTGTTAAACTTCCATGTTGTCCTGATAAGTGCACCCACTTGCCAGGGTTCTACCCTTCCCTTTTTATGCACATCAGACACCCCTATGGTAGGCCCAAGGTACCCCCTGGGCAGGGGCGGGTGTATGTGAAAGGTAGGACATGTACTGAGGTGTGTACCATGTCCTGACAGTGAAATACTCTCCATTTCATTTTTCACTTTTAAAAGGCCATCTTGCCCATAGGACAGAATGGGGGAGGCTGCGTAATATGTTTCCAGCCTATCTTCCCATAGGCTTAAGATGGAGAGGTGAAGTTTAGTGTGCCTGAACTACCAATGTAATAGCTTTTTTTAAAGTTGGTTTTTGCATTGTGTGTTTAGAAACCATACTTTTAGAAGTGGCTGTTTTTTTGTGTTCTAACAATTCTGTGTATCTCTAACTGGTTGTGGATTGACTGTCTGGATTTGAAAGTGATAGGATCTGGGGAATGTCTTAACCCAGGGGAGGAGGTGAGACAGTATCAGGCTGACCTGCATCTGGAGTGTAGGGGGGAGGAGTAGCCCCTGGAGGTGAAGAGGCCTGGGCTGCTGCCATAAAACAATGGCTCCATCCCCTGCTGAGTGATTAAGGACGCAGACCCCCACTATCAAAAGAATAAGGTGTCACTGGCAGGAAGACACCCAGTCAGTGCCCCCCTGAACACAAAGACTTCAAAGACTTTTAGGGGCATACCTATGAGAGCTGAAACCCCTGAATGTTGGATTGATCAAGACTGAAAAGGATTGATAGTACTTTGTGGTCAAGAGGAACGTCTGTCAAGGAAGAAACAGCTGAGGAGACTGAAGGAAAGGACTGACCCTTGCTGTGTCCTGAAGTAACTTATCCCCAAGGGTCCGAGGAGAGTTGGCTCCCTGTTGTGGAAACTCAGGAACATAAATGTTTCCAGGTGTGTCTCAGCGACGCTGTGTGCGTGTGCCTGTTGCAGCCTGAGGCCCTCGTAAAAATTGCCCTGTGATTGTGGGCACCTGAAATCTAAGTGAGTCTCAGTGACGCTGTGTGCATTTGCTTTGTGCAGCCTGAGACCTTTTTGAGGATTGTCCTGTGATCGTGTGCACCCGGAATCCAAGTGAGTCTCAGCGACGCTGTGTGAATTGTGCAGCCTGAGACCTTCATGCGGGTTGCCCTGTGACTAACCCTGGGCGTAGATTGCGTAGTAGCGCTACGCGTAGCTATACGAAGTGCACTTCGCACTACGCACGCTACGCGTAGCTATGCGAACTGCGTAGTGCAGGAGGGAAATGCTGTTCGCACTGATTGCACAGTGCCGAATGCTTGTCCAAACTGTGCAATCATTGCAAACGGCATCTTGCACAGTGCAAGTGGTCGTTTTCTGCCTCTCGAGTAGATTTGTACTCGAGCTGCAGCTTTCTCAACGCGGACTGGTAGTTTCTCATCGCGAGCGGTCGCGAGCATACGCGACCACTCGCACTGAGAAACCTGACCTGGCCGCGTTGAAAATCTCGCCAGGAGGTTTATTTTCCACGCTCACGATCTGCAACTTGATGTTGCTGATCGCGAATGAGGAAAAAATCTCGCCGGGACGTTGAGGACCGCGAGCAAGCAAAAAATGCCCGTTATGCTATGCGTTTTTGCACTGTGCTATGTGCAATTCGCGTAGTAGCGCAAACTACGCACGCTCCGTGAGCGTAGCGTAGTACTACGCCCAGGGTTACCTGTGACCGTGCACACCTGGAGTCCAAGTGAGTCTCAGCGAGGCTGTGTGCATGTGCTTCGTGCAGCCTGATCCCTTCGTGAGGACTGTCCTGTGATCGTGTGTACCCGGAATCCAAGTGAGTCTTAGCGACGCTGTGTGCATGTGCTTTGTGCAGCCTGAGGCCTTCGTGAGAATTGCCCTGTGACCGTGCACACCTGAAGTTCAAGTGAGTCTCAGTGGCGCTGTGTGCTTGTGCTTCGAGCAGCCTGAGACCTTCGTGAGGATTGCCCTGTGATCGTGTGCACCCGGAACTCAAGTGAGTCTCAGCGACGCTGGGTGGGTGTGCTTTGTGCAGCCTGAGACCTTCGTGAGGATTGCCCTGTGATCGTACACACCCGGAGCATAAGTGTGTCTCAGCGACGCTGTGTGCTTGTGCCTGTTGCAGCCTGAGATCTTCGTCATCGCCATCGGCCCGGACCGGTATCCAGAGAGCAGCTGTGCTGCTGGCCCGAGCCTGCTGTTGCCGAAGCGGGACCGTGAACCAACCCTGTTGGGGGAGGCCCCGAGTTCCACTGCCCGGAATCAATGAAGTCACATCGGAGGCCCAAGTCGCGAGGAGAGGAAAGGAGAGCGAGGTCGAATCCCCCAGATAACGTGTGTCGCCGCCTGTGGCAGAGTGCGGGCTCGGAAAGAAACGCTCACGGCCTTTCCCATTCTCGCAGCGCAAGCCTCTGCTAAAGCTCGTACCGCGGCTCGTACTTGCCGAGGAGTGGCAGTACCGGGGCCGTAGTGCGGCGCTGTACTTTGGTTTACACCATACCCATGTTGGGGGCATATGTTGGCAGAAACTGACCGCAAGTTAGTACAAGTGGCATAGAGACTGTCCAAAGCACCGTGATCGGTGCTGGATTGCATTACGCATTGCATTATTTTTGCATATTGAACTGCCTGATTGTTGCATTATGCATTGCATTATTTTTGCATAATGAATGGCCTGATTGTTGCATTACGCATTGCATTATTTTTGCATAACGAACTGCCTGATTGTTGCATATTGAACTGCATTATTTTTACATTAAAAATTGTCTGATTCTTGCATTACGAACTGCATAGCATTGCATTAGGACTGCATTGGATCATCTAGAATTGCTCATTAATACTGTAAGAACCTACAAGGGCTTGCTGTTCTAATAACCGGCAAAGTGACATATTACAAATACACATTTGTTGGATTTTTAATGTGTAATCTCATCGTATATCTTTTTATATAAACATATAATTGTTTTTCGTGAAACTCGTGTGGAGTCTAGTTGTAGTGTCATCATTGGGTTGCTGAGAGCGTGATTGCAAATACTTTGCACACTTGCCTTGAAGATAAGCCTGGCTGCTCGTGCAAATCTACCGAGGGGGTAGCAGGGGCTATCTGAGAAGGTGTCCTTCCTTTCCCTGACTTAGAAGCAAGGGTCCCTATTTGGCCTAAGGTACCTACCTCAGCCAACTAGAGACCCCCAGGTCTAACATTGGTGGTCAGCGGTTTGGGATTTGAACGTGTATTTGCAAATTCACTCACAGTGATTGGTGTACATCACTAGTTTAGCGCAGACCACGACGCAACCACATATTGTGTTTTTATTTTTGGTTCTATTTTTGAGCGACCTTTAACCCATTTGACCGCGGCGCAAATTCCACTGCGGTGCTGGCGATTTAATCAGTGGGCGGCATTTGACAGTCCCTGGCCATCCTCAGCACACGCCCACCGTCACGTGGGACAGCCAGGGGCCTTCCGCAGCACCGAAGGGGTTAAGCCACACATCATGTCTCAGAGGAGTCAGGAAGCCAGTGAGGATGCAGAATTAGAGTTCAGCATTGAGGCCTTGATTACCTACAAAGTTGATCAGTTGAGGCAATTCTGCAAAGCTTTGGGATGTCCCATGAAAAGTATCACCAAGAAGGAGGAGCTGCAGATGGCCTTAAGGGCCTGGTGAGAACCCAAAGAGGCTCAGGAGACAGGTGATGTTGAGGTGGATCAGGATGACCCACGGAATGGATTTGGTCCACAGGATTTGCAAGTGGAAGGACCAGCCTCAGGGGCTGGTAGTAACCATTCAGAGAGGAGTTTTTCCCCAGAGGAGCTGGAGGGAAATCAAAGGGTCAGAGAGCATGACGTGGAGGTTTTAAAACTTAAGGCTCAAGCAGAGGAGAAGAAGCTGCTCATTCAAAGTGAAAAGCAAGCAGAGGAGAGCAGGAACGCTCTCGCCTTGGAAGAGAAAAAGATTCTCTTAGCTCATGAGTTAAGCATGAGGGAACTGGACATGAAGGTTAAACAGGCGGAGTCCAGTTCAAATGGTGGCAGCACACAACCAGTGCCCGTGGGTAAGGTGTACATTCTCAAAGACTTAGTGCGAGATTACCAAAGGGGTGATGATATTTATGCGTGGTTCACAGCATATGAGATCGCACTGAGGATGAATGAGGTGCCTGAGAAGCATTGGGGGGGCGGGCCTATGAAAACACTTTGAGGCTTCTGGGAGGGATGTTTTACCCCCTTTAGAGAGGTCGGAAACTCTGACCTATGCCAATATGAAAGAGACTTTATGCCTCAGGTATGGGCTCACTCCTGAACAGTACAGGCAGAAATTCAGAGACTTCAAGAAACTGGAATCCAGTACTTGGCTTGAGTGTGTGAATGCGTACATGTGTGCACTGGATGGTTGGATGAAGGGCAGCAAGGTAACTGATTTTAAGGGCATCTGCGATTTAATCAGTTGGGAGCACTTTAGTAGTCTGTGTGTTCCAGAGATGCGCTAGCATCTTTTGGACAGTAAGAATACCGATCCCGGTAAGCTTGCTGGACCAGCACCAGCGTCCACAAGGGGATTGGAGGTATCACTACCAAAGGTGTACCGGGTCCCCCACATAAGGTGGGGGAGGACAAGGGTAACCACAAGGGGTTCTTTAAAGGGCCCCAAAGTAGTTCCCAGGTAAAAGGGTCCCAGTCCCCCAAAGCTAAGAGGTCCTGGCCCCATAAGGGGAAGCGGGACAACAAAGTTCCTCCTACTTGTTATTTCTGTAAAGAAGTGGGTCACATTGCCCCTAAATGCCCCAAGATGTCACCTGCACCCACTGGTGCTCCAACACCGGGTTTAATGAGTGTAGTGTTGGGGGAGGAATTGGGTCCTTGGAATGGGGAGGAGCAAGCAGTTATGACCCTGGTCTCATTAGGAGATCGAGAGATAGTCCAGGAAGTCTTGCTGCCTGAGAATAGTAAGAGGTACAGGCAGTGGGTGACCATCAATGGAAGGAGGGTGGAGGCTTTGAGAGACACAAGAGCCAGGTTGACATCTGTCAGGTGTCAGTGGGTGTCTGAAGAGCAGGTAATTCCCAAAGTACTTCACCCTGTAGTTGCAGCAGACAACTCTGTGCGCCTCTGCAAGGTGGGGCTAGTTCCCTTTGAGTGGGGGGGTCTCAGGTTCCTTGAAGGTCATTGTAAGTCCATCCATGCCTGTAGACTGTCTGCTGGGGAATGACCTGTAGAGTTCCCTCTGGAAAGAGGTGGAGCGTCAGGCCCATTTGGAGATTTTGGGTCTGCCTGAGTGGGCTTGTGTGACCACTCGGTCTCTGGCAGACAGTAAAGGTGTTAAAGAGGACTTGGAGCCAGAAATAGTGGCCCAGGTGCTGCCTTGAAGAGAAGAGGCAGGGGGCATGGGAAACTGGCCCCCAAAGTTCCCATGGTCCAGGAGGAGGCAAACCTTGAGAGGGATGCCCTGGTGCCCACGGGGGAGCAAGTAGCTGAACTGGGTGACCTACCTGAGCTGACCGAACGGCAGCAGGAGGGAGGGCCCTCCAGGGAGGAATTCTGTGAGGAGCAGAAGAAGTGCCCTTCTCTTGTAGGTTTGCGGCAACAGGCAGCAAACCAGGCAGCAGGTGATCGGTCCGGGTCACACTTGATTTACTGGGAGAATGAGCTCCTATATAGTGAGCCTATGGTTGCTGACCCTTGGTCAGCCCGCGCGTTGGTGGTACCCCAGCGCTTCAGAGCCTTCCTACTGGGTTTGGCTCATTATGTACCTTTTATATCAAAAACAATGTCTCAGCTGGACAATATTTAAAAAAGTCAGTTTAGAGCAGTGGTATCAATCACAATTGGGGAGGGGAAGAAAGGAAGAGGGAGACCACAACGTTGGTAGAAAAGTCAAGTTAAACTATTATTTTATGAGTAGTTAAGAAGCACTACAGTACATAAATTCAAAATGACCATAACACACAGGGTAAACACTGGGCGTGTAGGTGAAAGAGTAGGGCGGCACAGTGCCAAGTAGTGAGAAGTACAGCATGAACGGCGACACAATTACAGAGAGAAAAAGTGGTCAAAATTGCACGTTATATACAGTGTTTTTTGGGTATTCAGGTAAATAGATTGACCACAACAGCGCCTGAGTTCTAGGCTGGGTAGTCAATGGCGTTTCAACCTGAATGATTGCAGGTTATCATCAGGACAATGGCCATATAGTTTGGGGTAGTGCTCTGAAGGAAAAGAAAGGAGAGAAAGATGAATAAAGGAGCGGTCCAGGGAAGGCGACGTGAAAACAAGAAGTAAAACAATAGATGTAGTAGAAATTACCTTACTAAGAGAGGAGTGATTCAGGGAAGATCCAAGTACGTCGAGGCATCGGTCCAATCTGTAGATGCTGGAGGGAAAAGGTCAGGGTGAGGAGGCACGCGGTGTACCAGGTCTGTACAAGGAATGGTGTACACCGCAATGCATTGGCATACATATACTGTATATTTACCCAATTAGATCCTGGAGGATAATCCCCGTGATTGGTGAGCCTGTGCAGGCCGTGGTAATCAAGTCAAGGCATGCCCGGGAGACGGGCAGGAGGCCAACTCTGAAAGGAAGGCAGGAAATGCGGGTCTGAGCAGCGCGGTACAACATGTATCGGCAATGGACACTAAAAAGCTGAACGGCATGTTCAGAACCCAAACGTTTGCCTAGGGCGATCAGGGCGGTGAAAACTCTGCTAATTACTTACTAAACGCGGGCACAGAGTCCTGGAGCCAGCGGCTCGATGGACATGCCGGAAGGGTCCGATGAAAAGGAGGATTGAAGCCTCTGCGTTACGGAGCAATGCTTGGGCGAATTAAGCGTCCGGAAGCAAGGATCCAAGGGGGTTGAGAGATTTAACCGGACCCTGAAGGGCATGATTATGGGTCTTGGGGAACCCATGAGGTGTAAGTGGGACATCCTCTTACCATGCCTGCTGTTTGCTCACAGAGAGGTGCCACAGAAGTTCCTAGGGTTCAGCCCCTTTGAGCTCCTGCACGGGCACCCTGTAAGAGGACCCTTGAGTTTGGTGAAGCGGGGCTGGGAGAAGGCTCCTAGTAAAGCTCTCAGGATGTATATAGCTATATGCTGGCCTTCAGGAACCAAACTACGCATTTCAGGCAACTCGCTCAGTCAAATCTGGAAGCCAGCCAGGAAGAAATGAAGCGGTGGTACAACCAGAATGCCACTCTGGTCGAGTTTCAACCTGGGAAAAAAGTGTGGGTGATGGCGCCAGTGGAGCCTTGCGCGCTCCAGGACAAGTGGACTGGGCCTTATGAGGTGGTGGAGCTCAGGAGAGATGTGACCTACCTGGTTGACTTACAGTCTCCTTGG
Organism: Triturus cristatus; assembly: GCF_964204655.1. Lineage (NCBI taxonomy): Eukaryota > Metazoa > Chordata > Amphibia > Caudata > Salamandridae > Triturus > Triturus cristatus. The sequence continues at coordinate 135,253,610 of NC_140591.1, read as the reverse complement.
AACCCTTTGAGGGTCCTCCATGTGAACCGCCTCAAACCACACTTTGAGAGGTCTGATGTGATTATGCTCTTGGCTACTGACGATGGGGCGGAGGAGGAAAGTGAACCCCTCCCTGACCTCCTGTCAGCCAAGGAGAAGGATGGGTCAGTGGATGGGGTGAACCTCTAGCCTACCCTGACCCCGGAACAGCAGAGGGACTGTCGCTTGGTATTGGGTCAGTTTGCCTCCGTTTTCTCCCTGACCACCGGCATCACCCATTGGTGCGTCCATGATGTGGACACTGGAGACAGTCTGACTGTAAAACAAACATTTTATAGAGTAGCTGATAAGGTTAGGGCCAGCATCAAGGCAGAGGTTTCCAAGATGCTGGTGCTAGGGGTGATTGAGCCATCCAGCAGCCCCTGGGCTAGCCCAGAGGTCCTTGTGCCAAAAGCTGATGCACCTAGTGCCACCCCAGAACTCCGCTTCTGTGTGGATTACCATAGGCTCAATGCGGTCATCAAGACTGACGCCCACCCCATCCCCAGAGCTGATGAGCTTGTGGATTGGCTGGCAGCTGCCCGGTACCTCAGTACATTTGACTTGACTTTTAGGTACTGGCAGATTGCCTTGACCGATGGGGCCAAAGAGAGGTCAGCGTTCTCAACGCCAGAGGGGCACTACCAGTTCAGAGTTATGCCCTTTGTGTTGAAGAACGCCCCTGCCACCTTCCAGAGACTGGTTAAACAGGTACTGTGTGGGCTGGAGGAATTCAGTACCGCCTACCTGGGTGACATTGCTGTGTTCAGCTCTAGTTGGGAGGAACATTTGCGACACCTCTGTGAAGTTTTGAGGGCCTGGCAGAGGGCAGGCCTGACTATCAAGGCAAGTAAGTGCCAGATAGGGCAGGGTTCTGTGGTGTACTTAGGACTCCAGGTAGAGAGCATCCAGGTGGCGCCCCTACAGGCAAAAGTTGATACCATTCTGGCTTGAGAACCCCCCAAGACCCAGACAGGAGTGAGGGCCTTTTTAGGACTCACTGGGTATTACAGACGGTTTGTGACGGGTTATGGCACCATTGTTGCCCACTTGACAGAACTGACTTCCAAGAAACAGCCCAAGAAGCTGATCTGGACTGATGCCTGACAGGCTGCTTTTGATGCCCCGAAAACTGCCATGTGCACGGCGCCCTTGCTCAAGGCACCTGACTTCTCCAAAGAGTTTGTGGTGCAGACAGATGCTTCAGAGCATGGTGTGGGAGCAGTACTCTCACAATTGAATGACGAGGGCTTGGACCAACCCGTGGCTTTCATTAGCAGGAGGCTACTTCCTAGGGAGCAGAGGTGGAGTGCAATTGAAATGGAAGCTTTTGCTGTGGTCTGGGCGCTGAAGAAGCTGAGGCCTTACTTGGTTGGGACTCACTTCCTGGTTCAGACAGACCACAGGCCCCTCAGATGGTTGATGCAGATGAGGGGTGAGAACCCAAAACTGTTGAGGTGGTCCATCTCCCTACAGGGAATGGACTTCATGGTGGAACATCGACCTGGAACAGAGCACGCCAATGCTGATGGTCTTTCCAGATTTTTCCACCTTAGTGATGAGAACTCCCATGAGGGTGGGTAGTTCTCCCCACTTTTCGGCTGGAGGGGACACGTGTTAGACCTGGCATTTCTTGGTGTGCTTACCCCTGACTTTTTGCCTCTACCTCTTCTATTTTTGATGCCGTGATGCATTTCGTTTTACCAACTTAGATGCTTTAGGCACTTTGCCACTGCTGATCAGTGTCAAAGTGCAAGTGCTCCCTGTATAAAGTATAATGGTTGTCCATGATTGGTATGTTTGCCTTACTAGTAAAGTTCCTAGTAGAGTGCACTATGTGTGCCAGGGCTAGTAATGCAAATGCTACTAGTGGGCCTGCAGCACTAATTGTGCCACCCACACAAGTAGCCCTAAAGAGAAAACTCAGGCCTGCCACTGCAGTGCCTGTATACAGTTTGTTTAACAGCCATGTTGTCCTGACAAGTGCACTCACTTGCCAGGCCTTACCCTTCCCTTTTTATGCACATCAGACACCCCTATGGTAGGCCCAAGGTACCCCCTGGGCAGGGTGCAATGTATGTGAAAGGTAGGTCCTGACAGTGAAATACTCTCCATTTCGTTTTTCACTGTTGAAAGGCCATCTTGCCCATAGGACAGAATGGAGTAGGCTGTGTAATATGTTTCCAGCCTATCTTCCCATAGGCTTAAGATAGAGTGGTGAAGTTTAGTGTGCCTGAACTCACAATGTAATAACATCTTTTTGTGAAGATGGTTTTTGCATTGTGTCTTTAGAAACCACACTTTTAGACGTGACTGATTTTTTGTGTTCTAATAATTCTGTGTGTCTCTGTCTTGTTGTGGATTGACTGTCTGGATTTGAAAGTGATAGGATCTGAGGAATGTCTTGACCCAGGGGAGGAGGTGAGACAGCAACAGGCTGACCTGCATCTGGAGTGTAGGGGGGAGGAGTAGCCCCTGGAGGTAAAGAGGCCTGGGCTGCTGCCATAAAACAATGACTCTATTCCCTGCTGAGTGACTAAGGACCCAGACCCCCACTATCAAAGGAATAAGGTGTCACTGGCAGGGAGACACCCAGAATTGGTTTGAACAGGGGTCAGTGCCCCCCTGAACACAAAGACTTCAAAGACTTTTAGAGGTATACCTATGAGAGCTGAAACCCCTGAATGTTGGATTGAACAAGACGGAAAAGGATTGAAAGTACTTTGTGGTCAAGAGGAACCTCTGCCAAGGAAGAAACAGCTAAAGAGACTGACGGAAAGGACTGTCCCTTGCTGTGTGTTCTGGGTTTGGCCTGCAGTTTGCTGATTTAACCAAGGAGAGGCTAAGGGACTTTGCGGTGTGCTGTGTCCCCCTGCTTGAAAGGACTTTGCTGTGTGCTGTGTCCTGAAGTAACTTATCCCCAAGGGCCTGAGGAGAGCTGGCTCCCTGTTGTGGAAACTCAGGAACATAAAGGTTTTCAGGTGTGTCTCAGCGACACTGTGTGCATGCGCTTTTTGTAGCCTGAGACCCTCGTAAGAATTGCCCTGTGATCGTGGGCACCTGGAATCCAAATGAGTCTCAGCGATGTTGTGTGCATGTGCTTCGTGCAGCCTGAGACCTTTGTGAGGATTGTCCTGTGATCGTGTGCCCCTGGAATCCAATTGAGTCTCAGCGACGCTGTGTGCGTGTGCTTTGTGCAGCCTGAGTCCTTCGTGAGGATTGCCCTGTGATCGCGTGCACCCGGAAGTCAAGTGAGTCTCAGCGACGCTTGGTGCGTGTGCTTCGTGCAGCCTGAGACCTTCATGAGGATTGCCTTGTGATCGTGAACAACCAGAGCTCAAGTGAGTCTCAGCGACGCTGTGTGCCCTGTTGCAGCCTGAGATCTTCGTTATCGCCATCGGCCCGGACCAGCATTCCCAGAGGAGCTGTGCTGCCGACCCGAGCCCGCCGTTGCCAAAGCAGGACTTCGAACCAACCCCGTCGGGGGGGGGGCCCGTGTTCCATTGCCCGGAATCAACAAAGTCACATCAGAGGCCCAAGCCGCGAGGAGAGGAAAGGAGAGTGAGGTCGCACCCCCCAGGTAACGTGTGTCGCCGTCTGGGGTGGGGTGTGGGCTCAGAGAGAAACGCTCTCGGCCTTTCCCATTCTGACAGCACGAGCCTCTGCTCAAGCTTGTACCGCAGCCTGTACTTGCCGAGGAGTGGCAGTACCAGGGCTGGAGTGCAGAGCTGTACTTTGGTTTACACCATACCCATGTTGAGGGCATATGTTGGCAGAAGCTGACTGCGAGTCAGTTGGAGTGGCATAGAGACCGTCCAAAGCACCGTGATCGGTGCTGGATTGCATTACGCCTTGCATTATTTTTGCATAACGAAGTGCCTGATTGTTGCATTATGCATTGCATTATTTTTGCATAACAAACTGCCTGATTGTTGCATTAAGCATTGCATTATTTTTGCATTACGAACTGCCTGATTGTTGCATTATGCATTGCGTTATTTTGGCATTACGAACTGCCCAATTGTTGCATAACGAACTGCATTATTTTGACATTACAAAGTGCCTGATTCTTGCATTACGAACTGCATAGCATTGCATTAGGACTGCATTGGATCATCTAGAATTGCTCATTAATACTACAAGAACCTACAAGGGATTGCTGGCCTAATAACTGGCAAGGTGACATATTACAAATACGCATATGTTGGATTTTTATCGTGTGGTCTCATCATATATCTTTTTATATAAACATATCATTGTTTTTTATGAAACTCGTGTGGAGTCCATTTGTGGTGTCATCATTGGGTTACTGAGAGCGTGATTGCAAATACTTTACACACTTGCCTTGAAGATAAGCCTGGCTGCTCGTGTCAAGCTACCGAGGGGGTGAGCAAGGGCTATCTGAGAAGGTGTCCTTCCTTTCCCTGACTTAGAAGCAAGGGTCCCTATTTGGCCTAAGGTACCTACCTCAGCCAACTAGAGACCCCCAGGTCTAACAGATAGACACAATCTTTGCTGAATTTAGCCCAAGTGGGCAAAGTATCCAATGCTTATTCAAGGAGATTATGTCAGCTCCCAATCAGATGCATATTTTAAGGGTTATGACTATGTTCACAATGTGTCAAAATATATCAAGTATTATTCAATCACTTGATGTATACAACGAAAAATAAGAAATGAAAAAAAAAAGAATAGATATCTTAACTTGCTGTCACATGGCTCCTTAGTGCCCTTTCTGACTATATACCTACATTCCAGTTGTCTCAGGGCTTTCTCTCTATCCCCCCCTTAGGGTTTTAATTTCCTGATCTAGAATACAGTAAGGTAATTTAGAAGGGTCTCTATCATGGCACTCCATAAAGCGTCTGGCTACAGGATAAGTAGTGTCAGCATTTTTTTATAGCTCGCTTATGGGCCTACAACTTCGTGCTCCTGACATAGCCTTTCGGGCACGGGCATTCTAAAAGAGATGTTCAAATGTTCTCTGAGCCAGGTTGTCACTTCTGTTGTGTTTTTGTCATGCTGGCAGGCCTTGCATTTCATACACTTTTTGAACCCTTTGCTAGGTTTCAACCATTGTGGATGTGTGTCAGTGTAGGTATTGACTAGTTTGCTCCCTATTGTCTGAGATCGTCGATATGTTATGTCTGGTTTCCTAGTGACATCTGTTCCAATTACCGCATCTCGTTTAACCAAATGCCAGTGTCTTATTTGATGCTCTCCTCCATTCTTTATGATGTGAATTGTAGGTGGTAATAAACCTATTTACAGTTGTCACCCTCCGTTCTTGTTCAGATTTCTTAAACAGAAGATCTGTTCTTTTTGCCTCTCTAGCTTTTAGTTTGGCTTGTTCCAAGACAGGACGTTGGTACCCTCTGTCTACTAGTCTTGTACATGTTTCTTTTTCAACCCGCTCATACTCCCCACTGGAGCCACAAATTCTTTTGGCCCTCAATAGTTCCCCATAGGGAATACTGTTCTTGAGTGATTGGGGGTGTGAGCTGTTTGCGTGCAGTGTAGTATTGCAAGCTGTTGGTTTATATCACCTGCTGGCAGTCACCAGTTTATGGTCTATATATATATATATATATAAATATATAGACCCTGGGGACCCATCCCCCCGAGACCCACCCTGAGTCTTAAAGGGATCCGGGGTTGGTTGAGTAGTTTTCCTGCACTAGCATGGGCAGGGAAACATGTTTGTTTCTGCCAGGTGGAAGCAAACATGTCTTCCCTGCCTGCAGCAGTGCAGGCAAACATGCTCCCACAGAGTAGGAGCAGACTGCTGTTTCCCTTCCAACACTCCTGCAGGCAGGGAAACAGATATTGCTCTTGTCCAGTAGGAGCAAGCATAACTAGCTGTTCCCTTTGGGCGGGAGTAAAGCCAGCCCCTGCACCATGCAGTGAGCTGTTTGGGGCCATTGGGGCTCTGGGGTTCCCCCCACAGCTCCTTATGTACTAACTGATGGATGTCTGGGGGCTTCCACCTCTGGCCCTGGCGGAAGGGGTCCCCGGGGTCGAAGAAGGCTCAGGGAGAAGGGCCGCTCATCGCCTATCCCTAATAATGCTATTGGGCCCTGGGGAGGTGGCCCCTGGGGCCTAATGAGGCTCATGGAGGGGGGCTGTACAGCCCTTCTTCCCCTTTTTAATTTATTTTGGCCCTAAGGGAGAGTGGGAGACAATTCTGATGACAGTGAGATTGTTAGTTTGTTTTATAGTTTACATAGTGGCGGGTAAGTACCATATTACATCTCTACCTAATTTTATGCAGCCTGTGTTCAATTAATGGGTGTAAGTCACTCTACAACAAAAAACATAAAAACAAAATCAATTATTCCATATTATTATAAATATGCATCAGATAACTCTATTACATATATAAAATAAGGGTATTTTAAGTGAATAGTCTCTTTTCGGGCAAATTTTACATAGTGTGAACACTGTTCTTAGTAACTACTTTTTAATACTCAGTGGTATATTTCTCTTGAGATTCTCACTGTCTGGAATAGAGTAAACTCTCTTCATAGAGTAAACACTGTTTATAGTACCCACGTTTCTACTTATAGCCACTGTGTTTCTCACTGTAGGTTCAGTGACTGTGAAGAGTTTGATAAAGGTAAAGGCTGCCTGTAAGATGGCATTGGTTAAGTAACAGAAGATGAGTATCTGGAGGAACTTGGGGCCTCTTTATGGGTTTTTTGCCGTAGGGCAGAGCAGTAGACCTTTCTCCTCCTTGTGCCTTCCTTACGCCTCCCCTGGGGAGGCGAAAGGTTTATGACACTGCCTCAGAGGTTTCTCGTAAATCTGGGGCAGTGTCAAAAAGTCATGGATGTTGCTGGGAATGCCCCCAGCAACATCCATGGAAGGCTCCTTCCACACAGTTTCCTGGGTGAAAAGGGCACATATTTATAAGGCCCTGAAAAGCCACGTAACGTGGCTTTACTTGGTCTTATAAATATGCCAGTGGCACATTGTGTCACTGGAACGTCATAAAGGTGACGTTCCGGCGGGCAGCACTAAAGTTTTCTCTGGTTTTCTCTGACAGTTGTATACAGACTGAACGCTGTGTGTCATACAGGTTATCCATCTGTCTGTGGTTGAGTCGGCTACCCATGTGTATGGCATAGGGTCATTGTTGCAAATAATACCAGCTTGCTTCACTTAAGGGGGTTGTATGCATTTTGGCATTAATGATGCTTCATATTATTCTGAGCTATTTTGTACTTACTTTCATACCTCTAATGCCATACTTGTTCATAGAGTAATGTGTACAAAAAACCTTGATTTATGTCATTAGTGATGTTACTATCAGAAGTTTCTACTCCCCTAGCCTCTCCTCCTGTCTTAATTACCTTTTCTAGTTTGTTCATACTTTCTCAAAGGTTACTTACTGATGTAACTTGTGAGACCATTGTCTTTCACTTTGTTTCATTGTAAAGTGCACTGACACCCATTGGGGTAGAATGGAGCTTTCCAAGGAATTGTTCTTAAACTCTACAGTTGTCTCAATTTAAATACAGGACGTCATTAGTACATGTGGGTTATAAGAAAGAGCACCTAGCTGCAAGGGAGTCACTTGAACAAGAGTTTTCAGTATTTAAAAAAAAGAAAAAACCTTGGGACTTCACCTTGCTTTTAAAGACTGACTTAAGTGGGTGGCAGAGCTTGTCGGAGCCCAAGATGGCGGCACTTTGGGCGAGCTCCACGAGTCATCGCTACAATTCGTAAACTATCCTGCATTTATGCAGTTCCTGTGAGCTCCGATCAAAAGCAAGAGGCAACCCGAGACGGCGCAATAGTTTGATGTCATTATTGCCGGAATCCGAGCGCTTGAGACACCTGTGGCGGCTGCAACCTACGCTTGCGGCCCATGTGCTGACCGGTCTGGCTGCGTCCCCCGCCGAGGCCTGCCTGAGAGAAGTTGGATTGGAGGTACGCTGTGCCCCTGCCGGAGTAGTATCTTGTCCCGAACATCACTGTGAGCCCGGGGTAATACGCTGGTGACCTGAGGGCGGGCACTTGGGTGTCTGATCCCCGAGTGTGTGGCTCGGCGGGGCCCCAGCTGCGTACTTTGTAGCAACTGCTGACGGGTCTGCGGTCCGCTGCTGGGGACTGGTACTTGACTGCGGCGTGCCTGTCTGGGGCGGCGTGGTGGCCCTGCGGGTCGGTGGGTGGATCGTGCTGCCCGCCACCGGATTGAAGACGCCATCCAGGCATATTGAGACGCCTTGTGGTGAGGGGTCGGAGTGGGCCTAGGCACTGCGCAGCTGCATTGCGGAATATCGCTGGTGCTACCTAACAAGTAAGTACGGCGACTGACGCCCTGCCGCGTGGCGAAGCTGACCTAATCCATGGATGCCCTTCTGCCTGCCCTGAAAACCCGTCTGGGACCCTCATGGTGTCATATGGCGGAGCACTGCTGTGAGGCTCGGAGTGTGGAAATCTCTGGCGGTGAGCACCAGGGTCTTGTATGTTCTCCTGGGGGAGTTTGGGCGCATAATTTGTTCAGCCTGGGCTCACTTCGACACTACTGCCCCGTGAGGCCCTGTCTGCACCCCGGATAGGCCCCCACGCCCTGATTGCTTGGAAAAAGCTTCCTGGAAGATCAACCCTGCAGAGACCTGGTGGGTCCTACTCCTCTGCTATGATGGAGTGATCCCCTTGACTGCGTTGACTACATTGAGATCCGGAAGCACCTGGCGGGCCGGTGCCACCTACGAGTAAGTTGGGCCTAAGTCGGAGAAGTGTAGAGACTGCATTATTCCCTGACCCTGCATCTGGCGTTAGTGCAAAATTGGACTGAGTGGAGGTGGGTCTATTTATTCCAGCAGTCCAGCATGGGCAAAGTGGACAGAACCCAGTCCAAGCGGCAATTCGAGCAGCGTAAATGGAGGTTCCAGAGATACAGAGGGCACCCTCCCTCCTGAGGAGCGGGGCAATATGTCGGAAGAGGCCACATGGGATGTTAATCAGATTCTTGCGGTGATGCAGAAAAGCCTCACAACCATCGACGGGAAGATCGATAGCCTTGCATATCGCATGGACAGAATGTCAGAACGCCTAGACAAACACGCTGAATGAATTGATATAACCGAGAGGAGAGTCACTGAGGTGGAGGAAACCCAGACGGAGGTCGGCACAGGCCAAAAGCAGTTAGCAAAAACACTAGCCGCGCTGTAGGAGAAGGCGGAAGATTTGGAGGCGAGATCTAGGGGAAGCAATTTATGCATCACAGGGCTGCTTGAATCCACCATAATAGGCAATATGGAGGTGTTCATCAAAAAGATGCTGGTCACACTCCTAGGTCGAGAAATCTTCTCGGACATGTCCGTAGTTGAGAGAGCACACCGCTCGCTTGGCCCCACACACCCTCCGGGCGCTCCGCCGTGTCCAATAATTGCAAAGCTTCTAAATTACAGGATAGGGACGCTGCCCTAAAGCAAGCAAGAGTAAAAGGTGTCCTGTAGTTGGAGGGATCCACGATCTCCCTGTTTCCAGACTTCACCATGAAAGTGCAGGAGGCCAGACGTCAATTCGCTCCGCTGAAAAGGCATTTATGGGATCAAAACATCGATTACGCCATGCTCTACCCCGCCAGGCTGAGGGTTAATATGAATGGCCACACCATAATTTTCCTTGACCCTAAATCGCTTCAGAAAGCCTTGAAGGACCTTCCCAAGACGCTGGGGCGCAGCCAAGAAACTGAGGGACTGGAAGAGGCGGCAGGTGGTGCATCTAGTGACGAGGTTTAATACGACCTTCACTGCGCACCATTGGCTTAGGACTCGCTGAGGCTTCTTGTACGACCCTGACCTTTCCCCCCCTCTTTTGACTCCATCAGACTGCGATCCTGGGCCTGACTCTTTGCTCCTGTTCTTCATCAGCCACGAACTCAAAGCATAACAAGTATTGATTAAATTAACATGTTTGTTAGAGAGGTTGGGACTCGTTTGATCTCTTTGACTCTGTGCCCAAATGGCAGTTCTGTATTCTGTAAACATGGGCGGGGGCGCCGGACTGTTACAGCTGAATTGACAGCTTTGTCATTGATAAGCATGGATGTAACAGATGTGTATTCGATGGCATTCCTATGTTTCCTACTTTGTATGTTTTTTTTGCGGTAGTAAGGTAACATCCGCCCCGCTTATTACTCACCGTACTGTTTTTGCTTGATTATGGTCTTTGTTTGGGAGGGTGTCGTCAATGCTATATTGGGGATTGCATGGCGTGGGTGGCGGGTGGGGTTTTCTAAGAATTGTTTGTCTTCATATTGAGTTTTTTTCCATCACAGAGTGTACATTGTGTTCCTCCAATTCAACAGGGGTGTCCCTAGGTGGGGTGGCGTGCAGGAGGGTATTCCTATCTAGATATGGGTGGATTGCTCATGCTGTAATGATCCCTTATGTGGACATCAGGGCGATAGACTGAAGCTCTTAACTTGGAACATTAAAGGCCTAAACAATTTCCGAAGAACTAGGAAAGTGATTGCCTACTTCAATAGACACAGAATAGATGTTGCGCTCCTACAGGAGACCCATTTACCCACTGACTCTCAGATGCTTAATCATAGGCGACTGCATGGTGCCTTTCACGCTGCTGGCTACTCCACACATGCCTGAGGGGTGCTCACATGTATTAACCCAAGAATTGATATTTCCCTTGAGGCCTTAGAGATGGACAGGGAGGGAAGATTTGCAATCTCCAAGATTATAGGCAAAGAGATGTAATTTATCATTGTTTTTTTGTTTGTTTTTTTAAACTCTTTTTATTGAAAATCGAGGCATGTTACAGTTATAATACAGCATTTTTCTGGTAGTCAGTAGTAATCATACAGATAATATATCTATAGGCTTGTTAGCACAATAATATAGGGTTGACAGCAGTAATCTTCTACACTCAGATTTCAGCATCGGTGTCACCCCGGACCCCTGGTGGCTCACAGATGTCCCTCCGGTAAGTATTCCATGGCCCCCATATTTGCGACCATTTTTTTGGACACACTCTGGATACACAAATGGGCTTCTCCGTTACCATATTCCAGTCCATGTCGCTTGCCCAATCAACAATCTTTGGTGGGCTCGTAGCCCGCCACAGTCGTGCAATATTTTGTTTGGCAACCATAAAACCTAAAGTGACCCAAATTCTCTCCTTGGCGTTGAGGTCAGTAGGATCCCATATGTTCAACAAGGCAAATTTGATGTTACAGTGTATCTGTTGCCCCAATACCTCCTCCATCATGAGTACACCCCCTCCCAGTATTTCTGAATCATTGCACACTCCCAGAGAGTATGGATAAATGTGCCCTCGTGCCCACACCATCATACACAGCCACCATCCTGGGTGTAACCCATATGGACCAATGAGGACCCTGATAAGTATGTTCTGTGGAGGATCTTGAGTTGGACCAATTGGAGTCGGGAGGAAATGGCAACCTCACGGGGCGAAGCCACCACTGCCTGCCACTCCTCATCCTCCAAGCCGGCCACGTCGTGGTCCCATTTACTTCTCAGACGGGTCAAGGGATCTATCATGTTATTAATGAGTTTCTTGCAGATGAGAGATACAGCTTTTTCGGGTAGGTCGCCATCTAGGATTATGTCCTGCGGAGGTTGAGGGATGTATTTCTTGCCGGCATAAACCCGGACTGGTCCGGGTGCACCAGGCGGGTGAGAACCTGTAGCAAACGAGTGGCAAGGACTTTCACAAGGATTTTGGCTTCGCAATTGAGCAATGAAATAGGCCTATATGTTGAACACTGGTCGGCGGGCTGAATGACAATGATATTAGCCAGTCTGTAATATTCGGGAAGGACCCCTGCCTCTTTGCTTTCTCTATACATATCAGTGAGAAAGGGGGCAGTCATGTTTGCAGTTACCTTAAAAAGTTCTATGGGGATCCCGTTAGGGCCTGACGCCTTCCCCCCGCGCAGATCATGAATGGCTTCCTCGACTTCAGTTACTGTGATATCAAGATCCAGATCTGAGCTTTCCTCCTTGGTGAGAACTGGCAGCCGAATATCACTTAGGAGAGAGGAAGCCTCCTCTTCCGAGTAAGTTGTGCAGGAGGTATAAAGGGAGTGATAGTACCGACCGAATGGGTCCGCAATGTCTTGCGGTGTGGTAATACGGGAGTGTGGGTCAGTGGCAATCTTGACCACTACACACCGTGCCCCATCTCTGTGGTCCAACCAAGCCAGTAACTTGCCTGCTTTGTCGCCTACATCATAGATCTTGCTGAGTGTAGCCCTGTAGTGTGCCTTGGCCGCATCTGTGGCTAGGTCAAATAACTCTTTGATTTTAATACGGAGCCTTTGACGCACTTCTTCCGAGTCCTGCAGCCGAACTGTGCGTTCTAGATCTAGGATCTCGCCCTCTAAACGTACCATGCCTGCTGCTCTCTCTTTGCGATGCCCAGCAATTTGACCCAACACAACCCCCCGAATAACAGTCTTATAAGCTTCCTAAAGTACGACGGACGAGTTAACCGACCCCACGTTTTCTTGAAAGTACAGGTCTGTCTCACTCAGAACTTTCTCCCTGATGGAGGGGGTCATGAGATACCAAGAGTTAAGCGACGCCACTCGGCCGATCGTGGGTTCCCCCACTTCTAACCAGCATTGAACAGGAGAGTGATCTGAAATCCCCCTGGCCAAATGTTGTATGTCTTTGACAGTGTGAAGGTGAAGTGTAAGTGGGATCACATAATCTATACGTGACATACTGCGATAGGGACCCGAAAGATAGGTGTATTGGAGCTCATCGGGGTGCAGGCATCTCCAAATATCCACAAGGCTCATAGCCCCCAAAAAACAATGGATTTGTTTGCGGGAGGGCGGCAGGTCCATCTGGGGCCAGTGGTCCAGGGTGTCAGACGATGGAGTTAAAATCGCCCCCGATCAGTAACCTACCATCCGGCAAGCCAAGGAGAAGATCGTCGAGGTCAATAAAAGCCTGTGTATGTAAGCCTGGTGGTATGTACACTGAGACCAAGTTAAGGGTGGATCCCTCCCAGATCCCGGAAATAGCAACAAATCTACCCAGAGGGTCAGTGCGAACCACATCCACGGTCATGGGGAACGATTTACGGACTAAGATGCCCACCCGTCGGGAACCAGAACCAAAGGCGGAGTGAGCTGCCAACTGAAAACCCCACCGTGACAGGGCCTTACAGCCATTACCCAACAAGTTGGTCTCTTGCAGGAGAACAATATCTGGCAAGTGTCTCTTCAGGAATTGGAGAACTACCCCCCTCTTGATTTTGTCACCCAGTCCATTTACATTCCAGGAGAGAACGTTAAGTTTCTGTCTACTCACAGTGCCCCTCACTCAATTTTAAATGTAGGTGGTAACCCAGAGGAGCACTTCACAAGGCACATGGGGATAGACACCGGTGCACCCCCTCACTCTTTCATCAATGCGGACATCAAGAATTCCGAACCTGTATCTACTTTTACCTGAGACCAATCAAATATATCATGCCTGAAAAATAACAATACCCCAACAAAAAAACAAATACAATCCCATCCCACCCTCCCCGCAGACCCAAAAAACATTTCCCAATACTCCCCTCCCTGCTTGGTGGTGTCGAAACCTCCCGCCCCCCCAAACTAGCAGAGCGCCTATAGCCCACCCTCCCAAAGACTTACAGGTACATGTAGCCTAACCGAGCACCCATACCCTAAGGAGTTGTCATATGATAATCACATTCGAATAACATGAATATACTAGGAGTGACAGCCCGGGCCTGGAAAACGCCAGGGAAGATATATGTAAGTGATAGGGGATTAAGCAAATTTTAAAGAGACCTATTCGACAAAGTTATCAGTGAGAGTATGGCTCAATACTAATGAGAAGTCTGATGCATTTGGAGGAGCCGACACTCCGTCACATCCCTCCGTCATTGAAGAAAGCTTCCACCCTCAAAAGGGAAGCATACAGTCCATTTATTCGATGCCACCCGACGCTTCATGCTGCTCCTGGGGTGACGAGCCGCCATTAGAGTCTCTGGTGTCCCCGTCCGTCTTCGCACCCCGGGTATGGTTGTTGTTGCGGCCTGCCTTACGCCAACCGTCCAGCCAGTCCCAGGCCTCCTCCGGAGTGGTAAAGAACCAAGATTTCCTCTTCGATTCCACCCTCAGTTTGGCCGGAAACTGCATAGCATATTTAAATTCCCTGTCTCAAAGCGCTTTTTTCATGTCCAAGAAACTGCGCCTTTGTCGCTGTACCTTGAGGGTGAAGTACGGGAAGAAGATGATACGGCTGTTTTGGTACTCCACCGGTGGGGCTGAGTGGACACTTTGCAAGATAACATCCCTGTCTCGGAAATTGAAGATCCTAGCAAGGAGAGGTCGCGGGGGAATTCCGGGTTTCGGTCTGCCACCCGGCACATGGTGTGCCCGTTCCACCGAAAAGAAGTTAGAGAGCCCCTTCGGCTTAAGGTAATAAGTAATCAGTTCTTCCACAAATAGGTCCGCCGACGGCCCTTCCGCTCGCTCCAGCACCCCTATTTTGCGAACGTTATTGCGTCTGGAGCGTCCTTCGTAGTCATCCAACTGCGCTTCCAGTTTCGCAGCGTTTGTCTGTATTTCCTCCATCTTCCTCTGTAATGAGGAAGTGTCCTCAACAAGAGAGTTCGCCTTAATTTCCACGTCTTTCAATCGCAAATTCATCGAGCACATATCTGCCCGAATAAGGGACACTTCGGTGGAGACCATGTCGATGCGCAATTCCAGGGATGTACGGATGGTCGTGATGGCTTCAAGGATATCTTGCAGCATCGGTTCCTTCTGTTTTTCACCAGGATCAGGCTTGTCTAATGTGGCCGACCCTGCTTTTGGGCTTGCGCCAGGGCCCCCCTGCTATGCGTATTTCGTGAGCTTGGCCAGGAGGGCTGCTTTTGAGCTGCGGCCCCCCGCCATGGTGTATATGGCCCTGCTGGGCATGGTTCAAGTCCGGAGGGGCCAAGAGACTGGGTCAGACGGAAACCAGGTGACGACTTGTAGTCCTCCTCTGCCAGGGCCCGGCGTAGTAAGGTCGTGTTGAAGCGCTGTAAGCTGAGGGGCAGTGGCGGGCCGCGTATCCACACAAGCAGATGTAATGGACTTTGCACGCCAGGCCAGCGCTAACTCATAGACCCCCAGGGCATCAGGGTCGGACTCTCCCCAGCAGCGCAGCATCGCTATCGTCCCTGGGTTGAATATGGCCGCCAGGCACCTCTAGCACTGCCCCAGCAGTCTACCAGCAATGTCCCAGTCCCCGGCGTAGGCCGCGTCCCTCCGGTCCGGCAATGCGGTCTCCGGCCGGCACCCACGCGGAGGGCACCACGCAACAAACGGCTCAGAAGTTGTGGTCCACAGCGTGTGTCAATGTGAGCAGCGCGAGGCAGGGCACAGATCATCCCCTCCAGTCACGATGTTTCGCGCCAGTCGGGCAGCTCTGCGCGGCTCCAGGCCCCGCCGCTGCCGATTTTCCTCACCTTCAGCCCCGATCTGGACAGTGAGGATCAGGGAAAGACTCCGAAACCGCACCCCGACAAGCACCCAGCGTTGATCAGGCCAGCAGAGTCTCTGATGGTGGGCAGGGCAGGGGCGCAGGCCTCGATGTAGAGAGGCTCAGGCTCTGAAGCAGGCAGGAGGACCCGGCGTTATACGTCGTCGGTCCGGCTCCGGAGCCGCCGGTCGGATCGAGCCGAGACTTGGCTCCCCGGATCCCTGAAGGTTACGCTGTGCTCCAACATGTATTTAGACCATCTGGCGGATCTCTAAGAGGCGGATGAGTGCTGGGACGGGCAAGCTCGGCTGGAGCCACCTCAAGAAGGGGCCATTACTCTCGACGGTTGGCCACGCCCCCGTAATTTATCATTGTTAATGTATTTGGCCCGAATTTTGAGAAACCGCAATTCTTTAGAGATCTGCTAGTGCGCTTGCGGCGATGGGCATCTTTTCCATTGTTTTGGGGAGGTGATTTCAATTGCACCCTCAATCCTGCTTTGGATCGCTCCGGGGGTCCGATGCGATGACAATTGTTAATGGCTATAATCGTTGAGGATGCCATCGCAGAACTAAGCATGATAGATGTTTGGCACTCCAGAAATGGCGGTCCGGGGGGTTCATGCACTCCTCAGCCCCACACAACCTGTATACTAGGATTGATTATTGGTTTGTCGCCAGCTCCCTCTCCACTGCAGTTGACGGATGTGAGGTTCACCCACGCTAATACTCAGACCATTCTCCTGCCCAATTATACTTTAACACCCCATTGAAAAAGCCTGCTCCTTTTACCTGGCAGTTTCCACCCTACTCCCTGCTCGACAATGTGTTCAGGACTGAAATAGCCGAAGCCATCAAGGTCTTCTTCGACACTAATATTAGTTCTATTCCCCTTTTCGCCACGACACGGGAAGCTTTTAAGGTTTATATAAGAGGGATTACTATGACTAAACATTCGGGGCTGCTCCGCTTCATTAGGGATTATCTTGTAGTTCTAGAAAGGAAGCTGGCTACACTTGAACAGGAGGCCCTAGAAGTGGGAGCCGACCAGGTGGAGAGTGAATTAAAGACTACACTGGACGAATATCACGAGACTGCTGATAGAGAAGTCAAATTTCTAGGGAAGTATGCCGTCGCTAAAACTTACAGAAAAGGTGAGCGTCTGGGTGCCACACTTGAGGCGGTCTTGAGGGGTAGACGTGCAGTGAGTGAAGTCACAGAACTTTGTGCAGCCACCAGTGAAGTACTGCACACTCCTGATGCCATAGCTCATAGGTTTAGAGATTATTACTCCAAGCTTTATCATTCCAGACTGACAGGAGGGAGTGATGTTGCTTTAGACTACTTGGAACATATACAACTCCCCTGGTTGGTAGATGAACACAGGGAGTATCTGATGAGGCCACTTGAGGCATGGGAAATTCACGATGTGCTAAACTCTATGCGAGCAGGGAGTGCTCCCGGGCAAGATGGCCTAACTCTGGCCTTTTACAAGGAGTTTAGAAAGCTCCCGGTCCCCCACATGATTACCTTATCTGAAGAAATGGAAAAGAGTGGGATAATGCCGCCGTCTATGTAGGAGGCCCTACTGGTCACCCTCATGAAGCCAGGTAAGCCTCCTGATGAGTGCTCATTGTATAGACCACTCTCATTGTTGAATGTTGACAGCAAGCTATTCTCCAAAGTACTTGCCAACCACTTAGCCCCATTGGTGCCGATATTGGTCAGCCCTGAACAAGCAGGTTTTGTGCCGAGACGCACTCTAACCCATAACTTGTGCATAGGATTCGGGGCTATCCAACACACCAATCCTGAAGTCACGGCCGCTGCAATATTTTTGGATGCCGATAAGGCTTTTGACTTGGTTAAGTGGGACTTCATGATGCTGGTCTTAAAGTGGATGGGTGTTGGCGACTGTTAGAACCGGGATGCCCAGTTGGCTGAGGTAGGTACCTTAGGCCAATTAGGGACCCTCGCCTCTACGTCAGGGAGAGGAAGGATACCTTCTCAGATAACCCCTGCTCACCCCCTTGGTAGCTTGGCACGAGCAGCCAGGCTTATATTCAAGGCAAATGTGTAAAGTATATGCAACCATGCTCCCAGTGACCCAACGGGGACACCACAAAAGGACTCCACACGAGTTTCATTTAACCCCTTGAGTGCCCCACCCTTTCCCCCTCCTGTGCCAGGCATTGCATTAGCGGGCGGGGTCCATGACGAGATAGTCTCGTCATGGGCACAGCGCAACCGCGCTCCATGACGAGACTATGTCGTCATGGGCATAGAAGAGGTTAAAAACTAGTATACGTTTATATAAAAAGATATACGATGAGATCACACAATAAAAATTTCAACATATGCATATTTGTAATATACCTCCTGGCCGGTTATTAGGCCAGCCAGCTCTTGTAAGCTCTGGCGATATTAACGAGCAATTCTAGGTGATCATATGCAGTCCTAATGCAATGCTATGCAGTTCGTAATGCAAACATCAGGCACTTTGCAATGTAAAAATAATGCAGGTTGTTATGCAAACGAATGCAATGCTATATACAACTATCAGGCAGTTTGTCATGCAGAAATAATGCAATGCGTAATGCAACAATCACATCGTTCATTCTGCAAACTAATGCAATGCTTAATACAACAATCAGGCAGTTTGTAATGCAGAATTAATGCAATGCATAATGCAACAATCAGGTAGTTCGTTCTACAAACGAATGCAACGCGTAATGCAACAATCAGGCAGTTCATTGTGCAGAAATAATGCAATGCATAATGCAGCAATCAGGTAGTTTGTTCTGCAAACTAATGCAATGTGTAATGCAACAATCAGGCAGTTCGTTATGCAGAAATAATGCAATGCGTAATGCAACAATCAGGCAGTTCGTTATGCAGAAATAATGCAATGCGTAATGCAACAATCAGGTAGTTAGTTCCGCAAACTAATGCAATGCGTAATGCAACAAACAGGCAGTTAGTAATGCAGAATTAATGCAATGCGTAATACTCTCCAGCACCGATAACGGTGCTTCAGATGGTCTCTCCGCCCCTCGTACTGGTTTGCGGTCAGTTTCCGTCAACATATGCCCCCAAAGGGGGTCTGGTGTAAACTACAGTGCAGCTCCATGCTCCAGCTCCCGTACTGCCACTCCTTGGCATGTACGTGCCGCAATACGAGCTAGAACACAGGCTCGCACTTCAATAAGGGGAGAGGCCGAGAGCGTCTCTCTCCGAGTCCGCACCTCTCCCCAGGGGCCGACACACGTTACCTGGGGGGTGCGACCTCACTCTCCTCTCCGCCTCTCGCAACTTGGGCCTCCGATGGGACTTGGTTAATTCTGGGCCGATGACGATAATGAAGATCTCAGGCTGTAATAGAGCACATGCACACAGCGTCGCTGAGACTCACTTGGACTCCTGGCGCCCCGATCACAGGGCAATTCTTTCGAGGTCTCAGGCTGCAAAAAGCACACGCACACAGTGTCGCTGACACACTTGAACTTCTGGTGCCCACGATCACAGGGCAATCCTTCTGAGGGTCTCAGGCTACAAAAAGCACATGCACACAGCGTCCCTGAGACACTCTTGAACTTCTGGTGTGCATGGTCACAGGGCAATGCTCACGAAGGGCTCAGGCTGAAAAAAGCATACGCATACAGCGTCGCTGAGACTCGCTTGGACTCCAGGTGCCCACGATCACAGGGCACGGCTTTTGAAGTTCTCAGGCTGCACGAAGCATACACACACAGCGTCACTGAGACACTTCTGGAAACTTTTGTGTTCCTGACTTTCCACAACAGGGAGCCAGCTCACCTCGGGCCCTTGGGGTTAAGTTACTTCAGGACACAGCACAGCAAAGTCCTTTCAAGTAGGGGGACACAGCGCACAGCAAAGTCCCTTTAGCCTCTCCTTGGTGAAAGCAGCAAATTGCAGGCCAGCCCCAGAACACACATCAAGGGTCAGTCCTTTCCTTCAGTTTATTCAGCTGTTTCTTCCTTGGCAGAGATTCCTCTTGACCACAAAGTAATTTCAGTCCTTCACAGTCTTGAACAGGTCCACTCCTGTTCAGTCTTGCTCAGTTCCATTCCATTCCAAAGTTCAGGGGTTTAAGCTCTCATAGTTATATCCCTAAATGTCTTTGAAGTCTTTGTGTTCAAGGGGGCATTGACCCCTGTCTAAACCAGTTTTGGGTGTCTCTCTGCCAGTGACACGTTATTCCTTTGATAGTGGGGGTCTGGATCCTTAATCACTCAGCAGGGGATGGAGCCATTGTTTTATGGCAGCAGCCCAGGCCTCTTCACTTCCAGGGGCTACTCCTCCCTCCTACACTCCAGATGCAGGTCAGCCTGCTGCTGTCTCACATCCTCCTCTGGGTCAAGACATTCCCCAGATCCTATCACTTTCAGATCCAGACATTCAATCCACAAC
This sequence comes from Triturus cristatus, assembly GCF_964204655.1. Taxonomy (NCBI): domain Eukaryota; kingdom Metazoa; phylum Chordata; class Amphibia; order Caudata; family Salamandridae; genus Triturus; species Triturus cristatus. The sequence continues at coordinate 135,233,674 of NC_140591.1, read as the reverse complement.
CAGGCAGAGACACACAGAAATGTCAGAGCATAACAACTCAGCCACTTTTAAAAGAGTGGTTTATAAACACACAATGCAAAAGCCATCTTCTCAAAAAGATGTGTTATTGAATTGTGATTTCAGACATACTAAACTTCACCTCTCCATCTTAAGCCTTTGGGAAGATAGGCTGTAAACATATTACACACCCTTCCCCATTCTGTCCTATAGGCAAGTGGCCTTTCAACAGTGAAAAACTAAATGGAAAGTATTTCACTGTCAAGACATGGTACACACCTCAGTACATGTCCTACCTTTCACATACACTGCACCCTGCCCAGGGGGTACCTTGGGCCTACCATAGGGGTGTTTGATGTGCATAAAAAGGGAAGGGTAAGGCCTGGCAAGTGGGTGCACTTGTCAGGACAACATAGCAGTTTACCAAACTGCGCACAGGCACTGCAGTGGCAGGCCTGAGTTCTATCTAAGGCTACTTGTGTGGGTGGCACAATTAGTGCTGCAGGCCCATTAGTATAATTTGCATTACCAGCCCTGGCCCACATAGTGAACTTTACTAGGGACTTTACTAGTAAGGCATACATACCAATCATGGACAACCAATTACCATTACACTTTACACAGGGAACACTTGCACTTTGACACTGATCAGCAGTGGCAAAGTGCCCAAAGCATCTAAGTTTGCAACACCATGTCAGAAAAAAAGGTCTAGGGGGAAGCAAAAAGTTTAAGGAACTTTAGCCAAAAAGGGCCAAGTCCAACAGCGACCTCTTCTCCCAGCTAGTGTCCGTTCTACATAACTCCCCAACTGCCAGGGTCAGGGTGGGTAATCTGGTCACCTCATCTTTTAAAATTTCTAGAGGCACTTGCCAGGGGCGTCCGCTGTCACCACTCCTCTACCCTATTGTCGCTGAGCCATTGGCGGGCGCTCTCATGGAGTACCATAGCCATAGAGGGATTTGTTTCCCCGGATATACCCCCATTATCTCCACTTACACCGACGACGCTGTCTTATATATTAGAGATCCTGAGACTAACCTATCCCCGGTTCTGAGGGAAGTAGCTAAGTTACGGTGAGTTCTCCGGTCTAAAGGTCAACTGGACGAAGTCCGCAATTTTCCCTCTCACGCCAGCATTGGAACCCATTGAGCTGGAATTCCTGCTACAATGGACTACTGACTCTATGCGCTATTTGGGCATTCAGGTGCACACAAATTCTGAAGTGGTGTTTAGTGAGAACTACGGCAGGGCGGTTGCTAAATTGGAAGAGGATGTCAATAGGTGGGTATGCTTGCCATTTTCCCTTATAGGTCGCATCTCTTTAATGAAAATGGTGGTCCTCCTTCGGTTCCTGTTCTTGTTTTGTAACATACCGATGATTCTCCCAGCTCCTTTCTTTAAGCGTATTAAATCCCTGTTGATCCATTTAGCCTGGGCCGGTAAACAACCCCGGGTCAGGTGGGATATTCGAACGCTCCCTTATTCTATGGGCGGCCTCAGTGCCCCGGATATGGAACTTTACTACTATGCAGCACAGTGCTCGCCTGCTTTCACTGGCTGCATCAACAGACCCACCCTCCCCATCTGCACAGAGAGAGGGTCGCCGCGGCGCCTGCCCCACTGGCTGCATTTCTGTTCTGAGCCCCATATAGACAACCTGGAACACTTGACTCCATAAATGCCACTACAAATGCATGGTTTAACTTACTGAAGCGGAAGGCAGCCTCTATCTTTTATTCCCCACTCACTTCGGTGGAATTGTGTTTATGGTTACCGGTGCTCACTGAACCGGAAGTGCTATGCGCACTGTCGCTTCATGATATTTCTCGAATTGGCGACCTTTTCGAAGTTGGGGAGGGCGAGGATGGGATGAGATTGTCTCTGCCAGGCGGGATGTCACCCCACTGACGACGTTCCATTATTATAGGGTCAGACATGTGCTCCGTGAAATATTGGGAGAAGAAGTGACTGAACCACTCGAGTTTGCCCCCTTCTCCCTCCTGTTGCACGTGGAGTCCCCGCGGAAGGTGGTTTCAAATATTTACACCCTAGCCCAAGACTATCGGAAAAATCACTTCACTAAAGCCGGGCTGGACTGGCAAATTGATCTAGAAAGCGTATTAGAAGACGATACATGGTGCTATTGCTGTGAGGCTACACGGCATGTCTCTCTGAACGGACGACACCATCTTATACATTTCAAAATTTATCAACAGAGTATATTACACTGCAATCCGCTTACACAAACACGGCCTTTGGGACACAGCAAGATGTGAAAGATGTGGTAGAGATCCCGCAGGGTTTATCCATATGGCCTGGCTGTGCCCTGACGTAGCCAACTATTGGATAGCTATTTTCCAGACACTTAGGTGCCGATTACGGTCCTGCAAAAATATTTCCCCATACGACTCGTATCCGTTCTTTTTACCGTACGAATCGTACAAGTGCCGTACAAACTGCCAACTACGATTCGCATGGGAAAAAGTCCATACGAATCGCATTGGGAATAATTCCCCACACGTCCTCGGGTCGGAAAATGTGCCCGACACGTCTCCGGACGAATTACCGTACAAATGTGAAAAGTGAAGTCCGACTGCGGAAGTACGATCCATCCCGTGCGTCCGATGCTACAACCGGATGGGAAAAGCACCGTCCGCACCGAACTCCCATAGCAACCATGGAGACATGTGCCCGCATACACGCCCAACACTCCCCCCAGCCCCCGTATGTACGCGCCCAACCACCCCCCCAGCCCTCCTATGTACGAGTCGAACCCCCACCCGTGTATGTACACCCGTGTGCGTACGAGTCGAACCCTCACCCATGTATGTACACCCGTGTATGTACGAGACGTACTCCCACCCGTGAATGTACACCCGTGTATGTACACCCGTGTATGTACACCCGTGTATGTATGAGACGTACCCCCACCCGTGTATGTACACCCACGTACGTACGGCCCGTACCCCCACCCGTGTATGTATGGAGTGTACCCCCACCCCAACCGTGTATGTACGGACCGTACCCTCACCCGCGTATGTATGGAGCGTACCCCCACCCCAACCGTGTATGTACGGCCCGTACCCTCACCCGCGTATGTATGGAGCGTACCCCCACCCCAACCGTGTATGTACGGCCCGTACCCTCACCCGCGTATGTATGGAGCGTACCCCCACCCTAACCGTGTATGTACGGCCCGTACCCTCACCCGCGTATGTATGGAGCGTACCCCTACCCCAACCGTGTATGTACGGCCCGTACCCTCACCCCCGTATGTATGGAGCGTACCCCCACCCCAACCGTGTATGTACGGCCCGTACTCTCACCCGCGTATGTATGGAGCGTACCCCCACCCCAACAGTGTATGTACGGACCGTACCCCCACCCCAACCGTGCATGTACGGCCCGTACCCTCACCCGCGTATGTATTGAGCGTACCCCCACCACAACCGTGTATGTACGGCCCGTACCCTCACTCGCGTATGTATGGAGCGTACCCCCACCCCAACAGTGTATGTACGGACCGTACCCCCACCCCAACCGTGCATGTACGGCCCGTACCCTCACCCACGTATGTATGGAGCGTACCCCCACCCCAACCGTGTATGTACGGCCCGTACCCTCACCCGCATATGTATGGAGCGTACCGCCACCCCAACCGTGCATGTACGGCTCGTACCCTCACCCACGTATGTATGGAGCGTACCCCCACCCCAACAGTGTATGTACGCCCCGTACCCCCACCCGCGTATGTATTGAGCGTACCCCGACCCCAACAGTCTAAGTACGGAGCGCACCCCAGGCCCCAAAACCAGCACCTTCACCCAACATCGCTCATGTACGAGTCGTACCAAGCCAGAGACAAGGACAGCACTGTACAACAAAATGGCCGATATACACACCGTACACACGCTAAAAACACTCGTACACAACCAGGACAAAGCAAAACAACACAAGAATACTCTATTCGAATCGCACAAAGCCACAAAACATGTCCAACAAGCACAAATACAACACATTCACTGACCTGCAACTGCCAAACTCCCAAACAGAGGCCCAAAACACAACCACTCCTTATAACACACCCACCCAAAGTTCAAACACAGCCACACCCACCAATGGACCAATAAAAAGGGCCCACAGACACAAACCACGAGCCTTTGCAACAGACTCACTGCTGCCAGACCCCACAGACAACCCACAGCACCATACTTGAACCTTTACTACACCTTACACTTGCACACCTTCACACAACCACCTTCACAAACACCCCCTCATCACATTCACACACACACCTGCACAACCACACCCACACACCCACAACCATCCACACCCACACCCCCCACAACCATCCACACCCACACCCCTCATCATGCCCACTAACAAGAATCCAAAGTTCACTAGCCAAGAGTTGGAGGTCCTTGTCGACGAAATCCTCAGAGTCGAGCCACACCTCTTTGGAACATTGGTCAGACAGACCAGCATTTCCGAAAAAACAGCCATGTGGCAGACGATTGTCGATGCTGTGAATGCTGTTGCGTCCACCAGAAGGACCAGGCATGAATGCCAAGCCAGGTGGTACGATCTGCGGAGGAGGGTCCGAGCCAAAATGACCGACGACCACAACCAGGCCAACATCACTGGAGGAGGGCCGCCCCGCAGACGCGTACAATACCATCCCTGGGAGGAGAGGGTGATGGCCATACTGCCGGTGGTGGCAGTGGACGGAGTAGAAAGACTCCGAGAGCCTGGTGAGTACACAAACAACTCACCTCACATGGGGGGAACGTCATCCACAACCAAACTCACAATCATGCACGCAACCACCCCAAGCTATCGCATGACTCAACCACACTCCATAAACACGCACATGCCACTAGCGCCACCATGCCCCATGCACCCAGCTGGACAATCCCAAGTCACAGGCCACAGAAAACACCAACACAAGACACGGTAACCCGGATGGCGGGAGTGTGGGCCTCAAAAATCACATAGTGCAACTCAGAAGCAGACAACAATGCCCTCTGCCCATATGGCCTAGGTCACAGCCAGACAAACAGTGTGTCCCCACACAGGAAAGACTTGCCAGCAAATGGCGGACGCCTTGCATTAAGACATGGGTGTGAAGGCACTTTTTGCACATGACAGCAGCTAATGAACAGCCAACACTCTGAAAGAGTGGCAGCACACATCACCACAGCAGCAGCGCAGACACAGACACTACACCCAATGGGTGCCTGGAGATCAGAAACAAACTCACATGAACAAGCCAAGGGCCATGCCTTGTTTACAGTCAATAAAAAAAATAATTAAAAAAAAAAAAAAAAAAAACAAGCCAAGGGCCATTCAAAGATCTGCAAAAAGTGTGTGCCTAGGAAGCTGGGCTGAGGTGACAGAGGGTGACACACAGAGGGAGGGAGAGGGGGAGAGAGAGGGAGGGAGACACAGGGAGACGGACAGAGGGAGGAGGCTGACACAGGGAGGGAGGGAGAGGGGGACAGAGAGGGAGTGAGAAAGGGAGACACAGGGAGACCAATTCAGCCTTGGGTGGTGTGGACTGCGTGCATGTAGACAAGGGTGGCCAGTGCCTAAATCCCCCTCTCTTCTCCATGGCAAAACACTGGGCCATGTCTCAACCTGTGCACGAGCACAACGACAGCTACCTGCATTATATAAGTGTGTGAAACAACTCCATGTGCCCACGTACAGTGCAACACGGAAGGCGCCAATGCATGGCTCGCCACACCAGCTCACTCCACTGCTGACTGCAGTCACAATTGACGCAGCAAGTAAGACTGTGTCACACATAGGTAAAGTCTCAAAAATTGTGGCCAAGGGACATACCCATGCACAAGTGCACTGTGAGTGGAATGCAAGACATATCCAAATACCCAGAGGAAATGTGCCAACTTTGAAACAAATGTAACATGGATGTTGCATGGAACAAAAATAACATTGTCTCTCTCACACACAGGTCAACGTAGTGGATCACCCCCCAACACTGCGGGGGAAGACTCACAGGACCCGGCTCTGCGGGATGACGATCCCACCGGCAGCGACGACTCTCACCACTCTGTGGACGACCCCGACCAACCTGGCCCCTCTGGTGTCCAACCACCTGCAGCACCTGCGTCAGGTACAACTGGGCCAACCACCACCCCCACTCCTGCCACATCCCAGGAGACACCCAGGATCCCTGCCCCACCACCACAACGCAGTCAGGCTGACCAGGAGGGACACGGTGTACCGGGCACCCAGGAGGAGGCAGGCGACAACGCTAATGCCACCCCTCAGGGGTCCCGGAGACCCGATGTGCCCACAAGGGCAGGCCAGGTGCAAGTGGGCAGGGGTGGTGGGAGTAGAGGACGGCGGAGGCGCGAGCCTGACCAGTTGGCTGCGGAACCGGTATATTCCCATGTCAGAAACATCCTGGACAGATACCGGCAGGACACCACGGGCATGAGCCAGGTTGTGTCCACCCTCAACGAGATGAAGGGGACCCTCGAGGAGATCAAGACCCAGCAGGCCCAGCAATATGCGGAGCAACATGCCTGTCTACTGCGACACCAAGGGCGGATGGAGGACAGACAGGCTGTGCTCGTGACGGTGTTCACGGGAATTCACCGTACACTCCGTCGGATAGCCGACAACATGGGCAACCCTCCCTGTGCCACCAGGCCAAGAACATCACCACCCACAGGGAGGGATCAGGAGGAGGAGGAGACATCCGACGGAGCATCCCAAACATCGTCGCGGCCTGCTTCTGAGGGTTCCCGCAGGAGGGCGGGTTGTCCACGGAAAAGACCGTGAGGGTCGGCGCAACAGCACCATCTCCCAGGACACCTGGCCTGGCACCTGGCCCACTGGACCAACAGCAGCACATCAGCAAAAGACATTCTCTGCCACATGGACGTGCTGGTCACTGTCTGACCAATGTTGACAAAGACTGTGGCATGGACTCTGATGATTTCCAATGGCAAGGACACCAACTCCCCCAGTGAACTTTGGATACCACACACCCGGAAAGCCCCTCTTGTCATACCCCCCCCAACACGTACCCCAACACAAATAAAAAGTTACACGATAAAGAGATGATGCCTACATTTTGCATTATTACCTTACATGTGTCTTGTAAAGTCTAACCATGCCTGAGTTCTCATATGACTTCAACCATCCATACCCTGGGGCCTGAGTCTGGCACAGGACACACATGGGTCACAATGTATTAGGCAAGACAGACATGGAGCACCATACACACCCGTGATGGGCCCAACCAGCTGAGGGGGTGGCCGCACAACCGTGCCGACTGACATATTGAGTACAGCGACAGTCATACGCAGAGGTCAGGGATCATGTGGAGTGTCCTGGGGGGCACCCAGGTATGTGTAGACAGGTGGCAGAAGCATGTCCTGCAAGCTTGAGTCAGGTGGATGCAGAGAATGGTGGCCTGGCCAACGTTGGATGCATGGGGATGGCACATGTCACAATACCCACACAGTCATGGACATCATGCACAATACAGAGTCTAATCCCACACAAACAGCTTGCATCTTGCTACTCTACACATAGACACATAGCCACTATCACGGAAAACCATGCCAGACATGCCGTATGCACCGTGGCAACACACCAGCATTGACTGAGAAGAGGCAGCTTGGAGGCATAGGGACACCTTTATTAGTCATGTATTCGGGAATGCAGAGGCAACTCGGAGTACACATACACAGGTCATGTGGAGTAACATGTGGGTCCAACACTGGAACCCCCCTTCTGCAGCACAAATGCGTGATAGCCATGAAACTGGCACACAAGTGTCGGGTAACAGCTAAACACCCCCTGCTGCTCACGGAGAGGCTTCCATACACCATTGATCCTCTGATGTGGAAGTCCCACACCATGTCAAGCCAATGCAAACCATATGTGTCCGAGGGCAGTGTTACACACATTGATGCCATCATCACAATCCACTATCCCATCACAGATGACTGTCAACAAGTCTGACCATCTATTCTGGTGTATCCAGCTACATGTAATGTGTCCCATGGTGATGCGACATGTCTGCAGAGGAACCAAACATCGACAGGGGCAGTGTGCAGAGGAACCAAACATCGACAGGGGCAGTGTGCACACATCGTAAACAACTGCCACACCCAATACACCCCTGATGCATCCCTTACCCTAAGGAGACTTCCAAACTTGTCCGTGCGTGTAACGCTGAGTCAGCACACGATGACGTGTCCATGAGGAATAGCAGTGCCACAACAATGCAACCAGCAGACGGCATGCGCAAGTACCTGGGGATGAGAGACACACAAGAAGTCAGCCACAAAAAGCACAGCCACTTGCATGTGCATGTACTCGACACATGTAAGGATGACAACATGCTAGGTCACAATTATGACTGGGGAAATACACTCATCACTGGCACCATCACTCCAGTGACACATCCACACACACCTCTGACTCACGTGGCATACATGCAGATGGACACACACATCGCAACACATGCCACACGGGGACCAATGCGTGCACACTCAGACACTGGTACTCACCACTAAGCAAAGAAGTCGCGTATGAGCCGACTCCGAATGTCCTCTTGTGGAACCACATCCTCCACATCACTAGCCCCATTGCCAAGCCCTTCGTCCTCCACGGGTGGATGGTCCTGATCATCTTGATCCAGGATGAGTGGCACAGCTTTCTCAACTGCCATGTTGTGCAGCATGCAGCAGACCATGAAGATTTTGCAGACCTTCGCCGGGGAATATGAGAGGGCGCCGCCGGTCTTGTGGAGGCACCGGAATCGGCTCTTCAGGAGGCCAAATGTCCTCTCTATCACTCGCCTTGTCCGGCCATGGGCGGTGTTGTAGTGGAGCTGGGCCGGCGTGCTGGGGTTGCGGAGAGGTGTGATCAGCCATGGCATGTTGGGATAGCCAGCGTCCCCTACATGGAAACCACATGGACATAAGTAGGACAGGAGAAGCGGTCGTGCTGGAAGTCTACGCAAAATACAGGACAGACAGAGTGTACCCACCAACAACACATGCTCGTTCGTTGCGCAGCTGCGTCATCATTTCAGGCACCCTGCTACGCCTCATGATGTAGGCATCGTGTGCTGATCCTGGAAAACGAGCACAGACATGTGAAATCACCATGTTGGACAGATACACCACAAGGGCATTGATGGAGTGGTAGTGTTTGCGATTCCTGTACGCTACCTCCTGTGCCTGTGGTGGTACCAAAGCCACATGTGTCCCATCTATGGACCCAATGACATGGGGCCTCCTTCCAGGGCATAGAATCCACGCTTGACCACAGTCAACTGTTCAGGAGTTGGGAAATGGATGAACTCATCCAGGTGAAGCAACATTGTTAAATGGTAGCGGCAGTTTCAGTCGATAACCTTTCAAGTATTGCCCGGCGGTAATCGCCTCTCATACCATTCGATAATTTACCAATGAAAGAGGCAGGCGCCGGAGACTGGAAGGCAGGAAACAAAGTTTTATTCCGTCGGAGCAGAACACATCAGATCAGACAGCAAGGTATCGTCACGAGGTGCTCTAACTGCATCTCTGAGGCCTGGCCTCTTATACACAGGTTTATGACTTTATTGCAGGGTTATCATACATGGGACATTCTTGAGATCACTTTGATGTATGAAAGAGCATCCTCAGAATCCTTGGCTCAGATCCGATCCCACGCATAGCTACAATAGAAGTTCCCACCCCACCCGCAGTAGGAGATGGCAATCACACAGCAGGATATTCCGCCAATTCCCGGGGGGTGTGTGACCGGTCGGGTCTCAGGGGGTGGGGGGCCTTGATCTACTGTAATCCCTTTGATGTGGGGTGTTTCCCTTACAGTAGGGACAATAAACTGCATCCGCAGGGCTAGGTGATGGCCTGGGATCGGTTCGGACAATGGGGCGCAGAGGAAGGGGGTTATCAAAGGGATGCATGACCATGTATGGGATGTCGGTCAGGCGTGGGATGCAGTTCCATGGCAGGGTCGCGCAGAAGGAGAGGGTTTATGGCCCGTGTATGAGAGAGCGGGGGTGGCCGGCGCGCGGGGGATGCTTGCAGCGCCAGGGGAACGCGCTGGCGATTGACAATGAGCGGGGAGAGAGAGTGGGGTGCCTAAAATGGCAGCCGTGTGTTCGCTGTGCGTGGCGCTGGGGAGAGGCAAGATGGCGCAGATAATGTTCAGTTACAAGCTAAATTTCGACAACATGACCTCTAAGAAATCATGCAGCACACGGCTGAACATGCTCTGGGACATGCCACCAACATGAGCTATGGTATATTGAAAGGTACCCGTGGCAAGAAAATGTAGGGCTGCCATTACCTTCAGCTTGGGTGTCAGTGCCGTAGGATACCTGTGCAGCGGTTGCAGGTGTGGTGCCAGCCTTGCCGTCAACTCCTCAATCAACGGTTGTGGGAAGCGGTAGCAGCGTATACAGTCATTCTCCCGCATGTCAGCCAAGTCCGGAATTGATCGGGGAAGAGGCGGCGCTCTGCAGTAATTTGGAAGTGACAAGGAAGAGTGAGTGCACTACAACAACAATTTATATGTACTGAGCACATGTTAATCTGTCAATACACATATGCTACATAGGGAGTCAGGTATGTGCTACATGCCCTGGACACGTATGGCTGCCAGGTGACACTCCTACCAAGACCCAGCTACACACGGAGATTGTGAACCTCCACATCCCATGGCATGGGACTAGCTGTGTCCCAGTGTAAGTGAACAGCCAGACGCAACACAGGAGTGACATACATCAACACATCAGCAGAAGTAGGATGTCGATTGCAGAGACAGGTAGCGGAACACTAGAGCCACAGGTCACATGACATTACACTAGGACAGCCCACACACCTTGCCATTAAGGTGTAGATGTCATGACTCACCACACATACATTGAGAGGATGCAGACAGGTCCTTGTTACGCTACTCCGTGTCCCATGCATACACACCTTACATCCGATACCACATGTGGCCTGGTGTGCGTAACAGTGTGCCATGGCCATCTACACACAGACACATGTTGGTTGCTGCAACAGCAGATGCTTTTGAGGGAACACCAACATCAAGCTAATGGGAACACAGCACACATACATGAGATAGACACATCGTGCACCGTGGGTAGTCACATGTCTGGTGTGGTAACCCCTGTAGCAGGCATCAGGGGACACTTCCGTGTGTTGTTGACTGTGCCATGCCAGTGATGCTCATCCCAAGTGTGCAGTATGACATGCACACATGTCAAAGGAGTTAAGGGCATGTCTGGCACATATTGCACCGTCACACATAACATCTGTACACATCTCATCATACATCAATTGCCTTCTCAACTCAGGAGTAATGTGCCACATCACAGTCTTTCACACCTGTGCCCCACACATGTAGTACTGCCCAGACAATGCCTTGATGTCCATCCATGGACAAGTATGTCAGCTCTATTCCTTCCTGTGTGCTGCCTGTCACCACTGTGATGTGTGAAAGGCACCGTACATTCGCTCTGAGGGCCTGTGTACGTTCCCTATCACTATGGGAGTGCTGCCGTAGTCCTACCCATAGTGATAGTGAGTGTACGCGCGTGTGTACGGTCCGTATCACTATGGGTACGCATACGCTAGCACACCCATAGTGATAGTGAGCGTACGCGCGTGTGTACGGTCCGTATCACTATGGGTACGCATACGCGAGCACACCCATAGTGATAGTGAGCGTACAGGCGTGTGTACGGTCCGTATCACTATGGGTACGCATACGCGAGCACACCCATAGTGATAGTGAGCGTACAGGCGTGTGTACGTTCCGTATCACTATGGGTACGCATACGCGAGCACACCCATAGTGACAGTGAGCGTACGCGCGTGTGTACGGTCCATATCACTATGGGTACGCATACGCGAGCACACCCATAATGATAGTGAGCGTATGCGCGTGTGTACGGTCCGTATCACTATGGGTACGCATACGCGAGCACACCCATAGTGATACGGATCGTACACACGCCTGTACGCTCACTATCACTATGGGTGTGCTCGCGTATGCGTACCCATAGTGATACGGACCGTACACACGCCTGTACGGGCCGTTGCTATGCATTTGGGGTGCCCTAGGGCCCCAGAACGCACGTACCTGTGTGTGAATCTCCAAATTACATAGGGGACACATGAGGGACAAGTATAAAGGCCTATATGCATGCTGGTTGTCATGGAGACCAAATTTAAAGTATGATTTTGTTTCTGCAGGGGCACAGCAAAAGTCAGTTTGAATGAATCTACTTTGTTGCAAAGTGGTTGTGGAGTTGACATCATGCTCAAGAAAAAAAACAATAAAAACCCACTGACTGTGCTAGGTTTAAAGGGATTGGAGGAAACATAGGATGCAAATGTGAGTGACCAATCACTCTTTACTCCTGTGCATGAAACAGGCCAGCAAGGCAGATATAAGGCAGCCAGGTCCCATGAGAGAGCACTTGCCTGCACATCTTTGGATTCTACGACCCAGCTGCTGCTCGTGATTCCCTGGAACCATGTCAAGGTCTGTGGAGAGGGCCCAGCCTTTCACCCAGGAGGAGAACCTGGCATTGCTGGATGTGATCCTCCCACAGTACCCCCTGCTGTAAGGGCGACCAGGGTATCAGGTGAGTGCAGAGTCCACTAGCACAGACTGTGTCCCTTTTTTGTGACTGTGACTTCTGGCATTGTGTCCAGGTGTGACACACATGCAATGTACTGTAGGGGGGGTCACAGGGGGGGGGAATGCCTGATGTCTCCCAGCCATAGCATGCTGTGGTGCATGTCTGCCGTCCTCACTTGCATTGTGTTTACTGTGACAATCACTGCATGGTGCATGCCATATTCTGCCTGTCTTATCCTCCTGGGAATGTTGCCTCTACAGTCCTCATGTGATTATGTGGTCAGCCCAGTGTGACAGGTGACTGTACCCACAGATGTGTGTTAGTTCTGTGTACCTGTGCTGAGAGTGTCCACATGATGTGTTCGTACCCTGGACATCGGTGTGTGTGTAAGTCCCCTGTCATGTGGGTGGGTGCATATGTGGAGTGTAGCACCCAAGCTGCATGAGGGATGGATATACCCTGCCCATCTGATGTGAGCAGGGAGCAGTGCTGTGTGTCTGACGTGCAGAGCCAGCCCCACACCTGCGAGCCCCCCGTCTAGTGGCACATGTGCAGAGTGAGGTTTGTAGCTGCATTTGGCAATGGCAGGTGAATGTCCTGTGCCTGTGTGTGTCTGTGTACTCTGCTGAGGTAGCGTCAGTGGCCTGTGGCATGTGACTGCTTTGAGGTGCTGCACATAATCCTGGTGTAGCTTGTGATGCACAGTGTGAGCCTGGATCATTGATTGTGTCGTTGCCCTCATTCCACCTGTGTACTTTCAATAGCACGTACTGCTTTTGCCCTTCCCCAGAGGATAATGTCCCTATGACAAAGGTGCAATGCGTTGGATGCATACTATGCCTGTTGTAACCAGCAAATTTGTTCTAATATGTGTCTCTGTGACATGTGCCAGGTGTATTGATGTAGTGTCACTTGTTCATCCTCACAGGTAGGCGCCTCTGCCAAGAAGCAGATCTGGATGAATGCCGTCAGTGCCGTGAGGAGGACGGATGGTCGCAAGCGGCGCCTGGCCCAGGTGAGAAAACGCTGGCAGGATATCCGGTGCTGGACGCGGAGGATCGCACGGGTCCTGCTGGGGGACTCACCTGAGACCCATAAGAACCGTGGGTGCCGCTGTCTGACCCACATCCACAAGCGTGTGCTGGCGGTGGTCTTTCCAGACTTGGACAGGCGCTTACAGGAGAAGCAGCAGCAGGAAGGGGGTAGGTACATGTGTGTTTGTTGTGTGTCACCAGCATTTGTAAGTGCGCAGTTGCATGGATACACTGCCAGGGTTTAAAGGTGCTGTGCAGATCCTGTTACCCACAGTATAGCGGTGCTCTCCTGCCTCCCTTCCCCTCCTTGCAATGTGTTCCCTGGTATTTGTGTAGTCACTCCTTCACAAGGTTATCTAGGCTGGCAGTTTATCCACGTGAACAATGCCTGTAGCATCATGTGTGGGGGTGGTGTGTAACAGGTTATGGGACCTTGCCTGTGCCCTGTCCAGTTCAGTATTTGTGGGTTCCATGTCAGTTGGCACTGATGCTGAGTCCAGACATGGGAGTTAGTCTCTCAAGTGTCATGCCTTACAGCACGCATGTCCTATGTTGTGGCCTGTTACATGATGTGCATGAGTGTGCGATACGCATAGTGCAGGGATGGTGGCGTGTGTTGCAGTCATTCCCATTCAGGACCATGGAGTTGTGTGGCCACTACTGTCCCCTGGGGCATATTTTCCTAGGTGTCATGTGTGTCATCACAAAATGTGGACACTCTCAGTGTCTACAGCATAGGTTGTGCTCTGTGCCATTGTCCCCTGGCACCATGTATATTGACGTAAAATGTAGTACAAGTGTCCACTGTACAGCCTGACCTGATTTTCCTTGTTCATACTCACGGTGGCCAGTGCCTGTGTGTCTTGTTACAATCATCTGATGATGCCCATTTCTATATGATTATTTGGACAGGCGCACCTTGGGTATTTTGTGTCCAATCTTGCATTTTTCCAGCCCATGTGTATTTCACCCAGACTAACAGATGTAAGTGCTTCCTGTGTCTCAAAAAATTGTCTCATGTAGGGGGTGGTTGGTGCGGGCAAAGCCTACATGTCAAAACCTGAAATCTCCTTCCTAGGTCTGGCCAGTGTGTGATGTTTGTCTGGACATACACTCAAGGTGCAGTGAGCCAGTCATGGTGGGCATGTTTTCAGTATTACCTATGCAGCATGTGCCTAAAGTTCATGGATATGGTCCCTGCTCATCCCTATTTTCGGCAATGCTGTGTGGTGCAGATGCAGTGCTGGATTGTCCCCAGAGCCTGGCTCCTCTGTCAAAATCCATTTCATGTCATTTGCTATTGTGTCATGCTCTCCATAGTTTTTCAGTGGCATGGTGGGTCAACCAACTGTGTGTTGCAGGGCCTACATATGTACCTTGTTTTGTAGATATTACTCATCTTTCTTTTCAGGCTATGCACTGTAACCTATGTAGATTGGACTCATGTGACATATGTATACAGGTGTATGATTAATTCCTGTCTCTTCACCTTGCCCACAGCATCGTCGTGGGACACGGATGGAGACATCAGCACAGACCGAGCGGAGGGACCGAGCACCAGTGCCAGCGGTGACATCTTGGCTTGCACATCGAGTGGAACTGAGGCGGAGGGGAGTGAGGCGGAGGACCTGTCCACTGCCACCACAGAATATGAAGCTGACGGGTCCGAGGCTGAGCTCTCCGAGTGGGCGGAGGCTGCACCACCAGCTGACAGCGGCACAACATCTCTCCCCGCCCCATCCATTGCCATCAGCCGCCTCCCACTTGCTCGTGTCCCTTCCCAGCGTACCCGGTCACCACATGTCTCCTTCCTGCCAGGCACCGCACCCCCTGCCCCTGTCTCCACTGCTGCCGCCAATGCCGAGTCTGTGGACATCCAGCGGCAGTTGCAGGTTGGTCAGGCTGCGATGCTTAATGTCCTCCATGGCCACAGCCAAGTGCTGAACAACATGGAGGCATACTTGGAGGGCCTTTTCTCATCGCAGGCTGACCAACGCAACTTGCTGAGGTCCATTGACTCGCCACTGACTGCAGCAGTGGGTCTCCTGCAGCGCTTCGTCCAACCCCCTACCCCTGACCCATCCACACTTCCCACTCCCATGCCTGTCCCACGTACACCCAGACGTCAGCATGCACCCACCACAACAGACACAGGCACCACACCAGCAGGGAAGGTCAAATGCACACCTCCTGGCACGCACACACAGGGTGAAGTAGGCACACCCACTGGGTCGGGGGGCAAACGTAAGACACGCAGCCAGAGTGGGAGTCCGCATTCCACAAAATCCACTCCCTCCAAATCCCCTCCCCTCAGCTCTCCTGGCCAAAAGTCGGAAACAGGGTCAGTCCTGCCCAGTCTATCCATCAGCCCTAGTGTGGCACCACCCCGCAAGCGGTGGAGGCAGGACACCGGCAGGGGAGTTGAGTCCCCCCCCTGTCCACACCCTCCCCCAGTGGCGCTGCGACCCATCCCTCCGACCCCCCCCCTCCTTGGGGACTGTGGTTCCTTCGGGTGCAGGGAAGTCGCTGGAGGACCTTGCTAAGGTGTGCAGCGCCATCCTGACCTCCGCCTTTGGCGCTGCCCCACCTCCTGTGGTGGAGTCCTCCGTCCCTGCACCCACGACGCCTACCCTTCGCCCTCATGTCCCTGCGGTGCCTGGTCCTTCCCCCCCACATGATGCCCCCCCCCCTCTGGAAGACAAAGGAGTCTGACTGTGCAGGCAAGCTAGGGGACACGCGTCCCACTGTGTCCCCCACCTGGATTTGAACTATGGATTGCCCTATGGGCATTGTACATTTTGAACTTTCAAGGGACAAACAGATTTTTGGATGCTGAATAAAGCAATTTCTTTTTCCTTAGTACACTACTGTCTATCTGGTATTGCTGTTGGTGGACCTGCTCCATTATTTTGGGTGGTGATAATGTGTTGGGTGTGTGGGAATTGTCGTCTTGTGCTGGTCATAGGGTGGACCCTGGTATCTGTGTGCCATCACAAGCTGTTGGCTACATAACTTTGTTCATGTAAGCAGTTACTGCATGGTGACATCGTCCCAAGGTGTGTTCCTTCCTCTGTGTAACCTGACATCTTCCCTGCAGGGTCATTCCAATATGTGGTGCTGAGCTGTGTCTACATTGGCTGGGTGTGTGACGGACTCGTTAGACTTTGGCCATGCATGCTGAGCGATGTCTCCACCTGCATCATTCGTGGCATCCTTGGTGGTCACTGTACTTGTGTATGTAGACTGTTGACATGACTTCATGTGGACATGTTTTCTTTTCGGTGCTATGCATGTGTATACTCCCAGCCTCGCACACATGTGGTACATGTACTGCAGGATCTTTGTGCGCCTGACTGACATTTGTGGGCATTGGATCTGTGGGTACTCCACCCTTTTCTTTGCAGGGGCACTGCTGTGAGTGTTAGGCACCCACCCCTCCTGTGTCTGGGCACTGCAGTGAGTGTTAGGCACCCACCTCTTCTGTGTCTGGGCACTGCTGGGAGGACTCTGCACACACCCCTCTTATGTCTGGGCACTGCTGGGAGGACTCTGCACACACCCCTCTTATGTCCGGGCACTGCTGTGAGTGTTAGGCACCCACCCCTCCTGTGTCTGGGCACTGCTGGGAGGACTCTGCACACACCCCTCTTATGTCTGGGCACTGCTGTGAGTGCTAGGCACCCACCCCTCCTGTGTCCGGGCACTGCTGTGAGTGTTAGGCACCCACCCCTCCTGTGTCTGGGCACTGCTGTGAGTGTTAGGCACCCACCCCTCCTGTGTCTAGGCACTGCTGGGAGGACTCTGCACACACCCCTCTTATGTCCGGGCACTGCTGTGAGTGTTAGGCACCCACCCCTCCTGTGTCTGGGCACTGCTGGGAGGACTCTGCACACACCCCTCTTATGTCTGGGCACTGCTGTGAGTGTTAGGCACCCACCCCTCCTGTGTCTGGGCACTGCTGGGAGGACACTGCACACACCCCTCTTATGTCCGGGCACTGCTGGGAGGACTCTGCACCCAACCCTCCTATATCAGGATATGTACGCTTAGAACATACACGGGTGTGGGTTCGCTTCATGCATACGGGGGTGGGGGTACGGTCCGTACGTACACTGTTGGGGTGGGGGTACGCTCCATACATACGCGGGTGGGGGTACGGTCCATACATACACTGTTGGGGTGGGGGGTACGCTCCATACATACGGGGGTGGTGTTATGGTCTGTACGTACACTGTTGGGGTGGGGTACGCTCCATGCATACGGGGGTGGTGTTACGGTCCGTACGTACACTGTTCGGGTGGGGGTGCGCTCCATGCATACGCGGGTGGGGGTACGGTCCGTACGTACACTGTTGGGGGGGGTATGCTCCATGCATACGGGGGTGGTGTTACGGTCCGTACGTACACTGTTGTGGTGGGGGTATGCTCCATGCATATGCGGGTGGGGGTACGGTCCGTACGTACACTGTTGGGGTGGGGGGTACGCTCCATACATACGGGGGTGAGGGTACGGGCCGTACATACACGGTTGGGGTGGGGGTACGCTCCATACATACGCGGGTGAGGGTACGGGCCGTACATACACGGTTGGGATGGGGGTACGCTCCATACATACGCGGGTGAGGGTACGGGCCGTACATACACGGTTGGTGTGGGGGTAAGCTCCATACATACGCGGGTGAGGGTACGGTCCGTACGTACACTGTTGGGGTGGGGGGTACGCTCCATGCATACAGGGGTGGGGGTACGGTTCGTACGTACACTGTTGGGATGGGGGTACGCTCCATGCATACGGGGGTGGGGGTACGGTCCGTACGTACACTGTTGGGATGGGAGGTGCGCTCCATGCATACGCGGGTGGGGGTACCGTCCGTACATATCCGTACCCACGCTGTGGAATGCTTGTGCAGGCCGTACCCAGGCCTTTGCCACGTGGGTACGAGCCGTCCCGCCATTGTTGGGGTGACATAGGTGTGGGCGTGGTATGACTCGTACCCACGCTCTTAAGGCGTGGGAACGGGACGTACCTGTATTGTTGTGTTACCGGTTCGCGTCGTCAACCACTTCCGTTGTGGCGGACGCTGGCTTTGCTGGACATGCCCCCACTCCCTCGTAGTGACCAGGGCCTGGGGGTCAGGTATGTCCAGGGCATGTGTGCTGTGTGACTTGGGTGGGGGTTTTGTGGCCTGCCCCTGCTCCTGCCCCCCCCTTCCCCCCTCCCTGTGTTGTTCTGACCTTCTGCGGCGTCTGCGGCGGAACCTGTAGAGGAGGTCGACTACTATGAGGGCCGGGATGACACGTAGGTTCGGGTCCATGTCTGTCCGTCGCGTGCAGGTACTCCTTGTTCGCGTCGTCCTGGTTTCCCGGCAGTTTTTGGCTGCCGGAAAATATTCTCCGTGCGGGATGACGTCGGTGCGAATCGTACTTCCTGGTTCGTGAAAGGCAGGCTGCGTGCGTCCCGACGTCACGTCGGCGCTTTCCCGGATCACATTTGTATGTATATTTTCGTCGGTCGGTGTTTTGTACGAATCGTACGGAAATAGTATTTCCGTGCGAATCGTACTTCCATGTTTGTATATTGTTCCGACCGGGTTCGCGTCGGACGGAGAATATGCTCCGTCCGACGGTTCGTACCCGGTTTTTACAGGATCGTGATCGGCACCCAAGTAATATCACAGGAGAGTCTCTGAACCTGGACCCATTGTTGGCTCTGCTTGGCTTCTCCAAGCATATACGCAAAGACATTGGGCGCTTGGTAGAAATGGGATTATTAATAGCTAAACGTGTGGTTGCAATGCATTGGGACAGAGGGCTTCCTCCCACCACAGCTCAATGGTCTAAAGCCATGTTATATTGTAACAAGCAATCCGAACTTTATAGTGAACTACTCCCCCCCCCAAAGCCGCTCCAAGAACTTCTGTAGCCTGTACCTGACTTATTTAGCAGGTAAGGAGTAACCTAGGTATCTGTGGAATTTCCCTCTTTCTTACTGTGGGGTTTTGTCAGTGGGCAACTGCGGGGTTTTATCGGTTTCCCCTTTGGGCTTAGTTTCCATGTGCTGACTTGGTGTATTGCTTCTGTAAGCTGTTGCTGGGGTCCTATCCCGGAATTTTTCACCACACATTGTGCTTCCGTATCGTCATCATGCCTCCCCAACAATGATTGAACTTGACCACCTTGGGATGCTCGCCCTCCTTCACTGTGCAGCCCTGTGAACCTGTACTCTGGTTTCAGACATGTTCCCTGAATTTTGGAAATGCACACTGTGACTGATTTATTTTCCTTTCTTTTATTCTATTTGTCATCATTTCTCATGCTCTTTTTGTTTGTAAAATTCAATAAACAAATAAAAAATATTTTAAAAAGACTGAAGTAGCCATGCATGTTAACAGGAAACTCTGAAAGAAGCTATGCATGAACATGAACGTTTTGCTATAAGGTTTTACACACTATTATCCCCTAGTGCCAAATTTCTATGTAGAATTCAATACACAGAGGAACAAAGCTGGGCTTTAATATAGCATTTTGGCCCTCTGCTGAGGGCTATACCAATCTTTAAATACTCTCTGCATGAGTAGGAGACGAAGGGACATATTTACTAAATGTCCAAACAATGCAGGGTATCAAGCAAAGTTAGTGCACTGTGTTGCATGAACATGAGACAGCTGACGAACCCACATAACATTACATGGGTATTTGTAAAGCGCACATTCACCCAATGGTATTCTGGTGCTGAAAAACAGATGTTTATTGTTACCCAACTCAATAGTACTCATTTTATCGACCTCCAAAGGCTATGTACTAAGATATGGCGCTCTTCAGTTCTCACCTGCGCTGGCACACTTAAGGCTGCCTAGCGCCAACACAAGTATCCTTGAACCATGGTGCAAGGGTGCCTCCGTTACCAGCAGGATTGTTTTTGACAGGAGGGGGCACCTTCCTGCACAAACACAATCTTAAGAGGCACTGTCCTCTTTCTACGCATGATGCAGAATGCATAAGAAGAGCAAGTAAAGGAGATAAATGAACATATTTTTCCTCTGTACGCCACTGTCGGGGAGGTTTACCATTTTGGCGCTAACCCAGGTTGACTGATTTTGGTAAATCTGGGATTGCATCAAATTGGGTGGGCATATGTGAACGCCCGTGCTCCACCCATGGAATGCCTACCACTAGGAAATGTAATGCAACAAAGAGCAAGCTGCTGCGTTGCATTACATTGGTTTATAAATTCGCGTAAGCTGATGCAAATCTCCCTTTCCCTGGCTTTGTAAATCTTACTGGAGCCTTTGCGTTGCCTTGCATGATGCAAGGACAACTGAAAAGCTTAGTATATATGGGCAAAAGCGCCTTTAAACACACATGTAGCCTGAGGAAGAAAAGCTAGGATGCTATTAGAACATGCTGTCCTCTGTGGGCAGAATATTCTAAATTTAAACAGGGAGAAAGAGCCTAAGAACGTTACGGGGCTCATTTATGAGCCCCTGCGTCACTTTTGCGCCGCCGGTGCGTCACTTTTTGTGACGCACCAGTGGCATAAAACATGCGCCATGTTGCGCCATATTTACAAAGTGACGCATCTAGTTAGATGCGTCACTTTGTAAACCCCTGCGCCACATTATACCTGCGCCAGGTATAATGTATGCAAGGGGGGCGTTTTGACGCAAGAAAGGGTCGTAGAAGTGACGCAGTGAAATCTACGAGATTTCACTGCGCCACTTCTAGTGTGCAAATGCGTCAATTTCTTGCGCCTGCCTCACAGCAGGCGTAAGACTGACGCAGGCCCTTTCACATGGGGCTTGCCCCATGTGAAAGGACACATTGCTGGAGTTGCGTCACTTTTGTGACACACTCCAGCGATGCGTAACTTTTGCGCCTACAGATACGTCAGAAATACTGACGTATCTGTGACTCCTTGCGACATGATGCGTCATACTGTAAATATGACGCATCACTGGAGTCGCAGGGAGGGCGCAGTGAAAAGTGGCGCATCACTGTTTTCACGCAGTGATGCGTCACTTTTCATAAATGAGGCCCGTTAGTATTCCAAAGCATATCTTCTACACCAGCCATCATTGTACTGTATTTGCATTTATCTAGGCTTACTGCCCCTGGCGAAGCGCTGAGGCGCTTTATTGTCATTGGCCCACTGCCACTGCTTTCTGTTCAGTGGAGCTCTCGACATTCCAGCGTGATGCCAGGCGATAGCAGTACTCGAACGCGGCCGCGCAGTGCGTCAAGTGGGAAGCTTTGTGTCAGCACTCGGCTCTGCTGCCGAGTTGGTGAATTGCATCCTAGGAAGGCTCGCCTCCTCCCAGACTCTGTGCGAAGAACAGGCACGTCAGAGAACAGAGGAGCGCGCTCACTATGAAATGAAACCGCCAACTAAAAAGAACTAAAAATAACAGAAACATCGAAAATCAGTGGCGGTGGATGGATCTCTCTCTCTAGGAAATCTTTTGGAAAATCTGAGAGGGAGCTGACACCCGGCAATTTTGGGATCTGCGCTCCTCTCTCAGCGCGTGCGTTGGGTGTGTGATGTGATGACACGCGGCTATAAATAATGCAATTAATAAAAAGAGCCGGTGCTGCCCGCGTAGAGTTGCGCGCTCGCTGCAGCGGAGGAAATGGGTAATTAAAGCTATGGATGGCACCGTTGCACCCCTCCAGACGTGCCGTGAAGCGGGGCGGCGCCCATTGGCAGAGCCATGAATCCATCGCGCTTGTCAAAGAGGGGCAGTCTCCTGCCGCCCACGCCCGCGTCTCCACGGAGACAGGGAGACACAGGCGCGGTGCAGGCTCGTGCCTCACTAACTTGTTGCCATGGAAATACAAAATGATGCGTACTAAACAAAAAAAAATCTCGATGGCATCGTGGTTCATGTCAGCGCGATGCGGCCGCCCTTTTCTACACTTCTGCTGGAAGGAATGCAAAGCATCCGTAAATAAAATTAAAAAAGGAAGCCACGGCTTCACTTCTAATTATACGTCTCGTGAAGCAGACTTGTTCTACGCGAATGACATCTTGGGCCGGCATTTCTTCCTCTGTAAAATGCCAGCCCTCCTACGCCTGTCTGCACGCAGCCCTTCTTCTAGAATAAAATGCCCTGAGAGAGGAGTTACAGCTATTGTGAACCAGGAGAATTCATGGAAGTGAAAAACACTGATTTATTTTGTCCAGAATGGTAGCTCAGTGGGTTGGGACGAAGGCCTGCTGTTGACATCTCTGTATCACATGTAGGCACACCTATAGGTCATTCTGGGACAACCCGGAAGATAAAATGGTGCCCCAATTGATATAGTTGATTCATTTATACCCAGGGCTCGAGTCGGGGTACCACGCGGGTGGACGGCGTCCCCCCACTTATTTTACCAGGTTTTTCCGGGTGGACGCCGTCCCCCCTGCCCAAAAGCTGGACAGCATTGTGTGAGCAGAGAGCCCGGGTGGGAGGGAAGTTTCCCGTAAATTACCAAAGATATGCTAATATTTGTAATTGGAGACTTTAAGAGGCACCGGTGGTGTGTGCAGGCTGGAGTGATTGGGAGGCGGAGCGAGCAGGCGTTGGCGGTTAACGCTTGGAATGTGTGTCCTTCTGTATCTTGTGCACATTTGAGCACTTCGTTGTGCAACTGGGGCACCCCCTCGGGGTAGTGGGGGGGAGGGGGGGTTGCAAAGGACATCGAGGAACAGACCAGGGGTAGCAGTGCTGTGAAATGCCCCGTCATCTAAAGGCATATGAATACTCATGAGATTCCTGTTGTGACGTCACTTCCGGTGACAGCGTCCCCCCACTTCTTTTCATGAGATTCCTGTTGTGACGTCACTTCCGGTGACAGCGTCCCCCCACTTCTTTTTTTAGGACTTGTGCCCTGTTTATACCCCTCAGAGTCCTTTCTCCAGATGATAGCTCAGTGAGCTAGTGGACGTGCAACAGAGATCTTTGTCCAACATGCATTACCTACCAGGGCACGTCATGGTGTTGGAACAAAAAGAGCAAAAACGCTGAGACACTGTTTACGATTTAGCTTATGATTACGCTAAATTGCACCCCTGACTTCCTCCTTACTATTAGAGCTCAGGATCTTTTATTTACCTACTAAACAGTGTTGGAGGGGAAAAACACTTCAAACACGATGACAATATTATACCTGAAAGTACCACAGACTCCGACTTTAGGTTTGTCAATTTATTATAAGGCCAAGAATAACAAAATGTATACACATCGTAAGATTAGCATATAGAGATATAAGAAAATCAATACAGAGCCGATTCTACGAATATAAGTTATTCGGCATAACAAGAACACAATGGTAAATTCGAGGATCAGGATACAGCTCAAAAGAGAAACAGAATCTAGATCCTTTTTCATTTGAAATAAAATGAATCTGTCCCTGCACTGTACTAAGAGAAAATGCTATCTAATACCCTTCCATCTATTCCCAAAGGTGTCAGCATGTGTTGACTTTGTGAGAAGTACTCACGTCAAATGGGTTAAGGTGCTTAAGGCTAGGAGCGAGTTCTAAGATACTCCCTTCTCTCCGAAAGCTAGCAGAAGTCTGGGGTCTCTGTCCCTGTGCATCATATAATATAGAATTCGATTCTTGGTTTCATCCTGGTAAACATTTCCATTGCAACTTTTTCTATGGGGGAGGTACACACTCTTTAATTAAGACCTCTTTGCTCGGCGTGGTGACTTTGAATCCCAGACCAGCCAGACACGAAAGATATCCTCCCTTTTCGCTTCCAACTGTCTTCAAAGCATTCCTTGTATCTGCTCCAATCTGGAAATAACGAGTTGGCATTCCAATACCTGCAGTAGGGTGAGAACATTGCTATTTCTTAAAAACAACATGCATTTCTTTAATTATTTCTTGAGAAGCCAAAGAGGTGCAAAAACAAGTACAGTCTTGGGCCTAGGAAGTCAGGCAACTTAAACAACAAACAGTTACATTATATGACTATAAACGGTCCTGCTCTCTGTATATGCAGGCATGATAATACATACATAATCATATTATAACATTGCACTACAATGAAGGAGTAAATAAATCTACTAAATACATGTTCATGTTCATAAAACACTGCAAACGATATACTTGTGTGTAGGTGCATGACAATCATGACTATAGCGCACCCATACAAAATAGAGTGCTGAAAGCGCTCTATCACTTATCAAAATTCCCGGGTCTTTACCACAGTTCCAGAGGTCTGTGGACTCATTTCAAAGGAGTAATATCCACTTCAGGTCACTCACCTGTCACTTCGAAAAATGTAAATAACATGTAAATAATTAAAATCAGTCAAGCGTCCACACCAGCAGCTGGATGACATGGAGGAAATGGTGTCAGCACTGCTCCCATGTGCCTGCTGCAGGCGTCTCTACTAAACCTGGTTACAGGCCAGCTGTTTTTTAACTCAAAGGAGGTATCAGCAGGTCATCTTTCTTATGCTATTGAAACAAGCACCATTGATAGGAGAACAGAATTTCTCCGAAGCTCAATATTAGAGGTGCCAGGAGAGGGTGCATTAGTACAGTTTAATGTCTGTCAACCTATGTCATCATTTCTCCTTTAGCTAAATTCCCCTGCATGTGAATTCACAAATACTAAAAACTGTCATATATCAATACATCCAGATTTTGGATGGCGGGGGTGTGCGGCGGGCTTCAGATTTTCCAACAATCACGCTGGCAAATACTGTTAAAATACATTATACAAAGGCAGGGCGCATGAGTGCGGCTTAAGGAACATTGGGAAGGGAGCGGAATGAGATTGGTAGATGCACAGAGTGAGGGAAAGCACAGTATTTTGTAAACTTACAAACATTTTTGAAGACTTTCAAAACCGAAAAATTGAGACAGTGTGTGCACTTTTGTCTGTGTGTGTTATGTGACAATTCCAGGTGAAATCTGAAAGAGACCCCACCATACCCGACTGAAAGCATGCATTGGGTGTAACACCCCAAACACCCCCCTGAAGCTACGCCCCTGAATACAAGCTCTGTACTCGATGTCAGATAATCTACACTATTGACAGTGACGTCAAAGAGGGCCCGCTTTCAGTTCCGGCAGCTGTTTGTATGCCGGGTTAAGGGCTGGCTCGAGTGAAGATCAGCGGCCGTATTATGTACGGGCGCGCCAGGCGCAAACAGAAAAAGTGTGCCTTATTACATGGAATGCGCTGCCCCCAGGGCAGCCGCAAACTCACGCTGCCCTGGGGAAGCACTTTCAGGTGAAAAACCAGGTAGCTTTGAAGGTGTCACTTTGTGTTTCACTGTGCAGGCGGCAACCCGCCTGCACTTTTATGGGGCTTTAGAGATCCCCTTGGAGACAAGGGGATGTCTGGGTCCATAGGACCCCTTTCCCTCCTCCAAAGGGCTGCTATAAGGGGGTGCACTGACAGTGGCACACTGTCAGTGCGCCTCCTGACAGCTTCTGTGCCTCTGCACCCGCATCTATAGTACACCGCAGATCGCAGAAGCAAAGGGATTTCCTCATTTCTATGGCGGCGTATTCCCTCATTTGCATTGGGCCACGTCCCCATGCAAATGAGGGAAGGCCATCTTGAGAAAGCGCTGGTGCTGTATGTGTGCCAGCCCTTTCAGTATTTACAGAAGCGGCCGCACAAGCATCTGCGGCCCCTTCTGTAATACCAAACTGGCCCGGGGGCGCACAAACACCTGTTGTGCCCCCAGGGTACTTTGTGTAATACGGACCCTGGGTCCGTGCAATGGGGCCTGTACTCCTTCGATATATAGGCCACATGTAGCAGCAGGCTGGAGGTGGGTGCTGTGAAATGTATGAAGAAGTAACAGTGGTGCTGGAACAATTTTCAGAGTGAGGGTGCTGCCATCAGTGTTACATCACTAAAGTCATAGCGGTTGTGAAAAATCCAAGG
This sequence comes from Triturus cristatus, assembly GCF_964204655.1. Lineage (NCBI taxonomy): Eukaryota > Metazoa > Chordata > Amphibia > Caudata > Salamandridae > Triturus > Triturus cristatus. Next base: position 135,207,095 of record NC_140591.1, on the reverse strand, counting down.
GGTATATTCACAAGAATGTATGCTAAACATCACCAAAAAATGCTAATGCAACTGTACACATCGCAGCCCATCGCTGGAAAATAACCCCGTGTTAACGTAGAATTCACAACACGGCGGTAGCATGCAATAGTCAGCCGAAAAGGCGGCCAATGTTCGCAATACAACCACCCCGATGGAGATAAAAACACAAACCACAACACCAGAAAATGTGCGATGAGCCTATTCACGATGAGGAAAGCAGGGATAAGCACCGCCAGGACCACGAAACACACGGCAGGCATGAATAAGCACAACAAAAGCCTGGAAAAGTAAGACAGACCAAACAGAAAACAACAGCCAACCACAATGGAGGCAACCCGAGCCAGCAGACAACCCCACCAAACCCATTGGCAACAAAACATTGTACATGGCAGGCCATCTTGGACAAGATGAATGCAGCCTGAGAGCGGAGGAGGACAATGGCAGAAAACCAGAACTCCAGCAATGAAGCGAAAGGCACAAACAAGCAGAAACACGCCAACAACAAGAAGGCCGCAATGCACACCGGAGTTGGGAGTCCAGCGCCACACCAGGAGCTGGATGACATGGAGGAAATGGTGTCCACCACATCAGTCTGGAGATGGTGGCAGGACTCGGGGACCGCAAACTGCACCAAACAACAGACACAACAGCAACAGGGAGAGGAACCAGCAGGGACTGAGGGACGGGGGGAGATGGGAAACCATGCCCAAGAGTAACAACACCAACCAGGAGCACAAGTCACACAACCCGGCAATGTCACACCACTGAACAAGCACAGAAGTGAAGAAAACACCGTCTGAAAGGGAGAAGGGTGAGCCAAATCAGAGCTGAAGGCACATCTCACACACAATGCAGCACACACACATAGGAAGCAGAGCACCCCAACATCGAACACAATGTGGTACAAACACCAACTTGTGCACAACCAAACACAGGACACAAGTGCACCCGCCTGTGGTAAACGGCCATACGCAACTGGCAAAGCACAAAACAGGGACATGATAATGCAAAAGTACAAACACACAGTCCTGATGGGATAGCAATGCACGTATGGCAGGGAGCCAGAGATTCCGTGACACACACATTGGCATACAAATCAAGACATAACACAGTTGGGGACAAGTGAAAGTGCGGAAACTTTATCAACAAGTGTGAGACAGTACGGCCAAGAGAAGTGCCACGATATGCAGACAAATGCAGCAGCATGTCTGAATGAGGAATGTAGGAAAGCGCCCATGTCCACCTCGGGGGAGTCCCTCATCAACACAAGTCATTGCCAACCCACGTTGGTTGTCCGCGCCTGGAATATGAGTCCTGACCAATGCAGCCATGTCCACTGTCGTCTTGGGACATGTGACCATATCCACAATATGCAACCATGTGTCGGGACATGTGCAATGGCTCACATTCAGTTGTGGCTGCAGGTACCTTGTCACTCATCCATGAACCCGAGTGCAGCTGCGCAGGCCAACATCTCCAATGAGCGATCGTCGTCCACCACATCTGACATGTCGCCGACTTAATCCATCAGCTGACCCGGACAAATGTGCTGACTCCAACTACTGGACCCAATGTGCACCAAAGCCCAATCGGGTAGTGGCTCAATGTGCTCACTGCACACTTGCACACTATGACCCGTGCAATCTCCCAGGTCCAGTTTCCAGCCTGCATGCCATACATCCATGCATGCCATAAGCGATCATCCTGGGGACACTTCTGGTCGTGGGCTAACAGGGGGCGCACACACATGTCGTAATCCAGGTCAGCTACCGTTACATTGGAGAGGCAGACTTCCATGGACCACTCGAATAGGAACGAGCGACAATGAAACACAGGCTGCACGCACGTGACGTGCGCAAGGCGGAAGCTCAGCCGGTAACTAATCCGCAGCACTGCGAACGGCAGTGCCCCCAGTACAAGCAGCGGACGTGCACGATACTGCTCCACGTGACTGGAGTCGAGCATGTGTCCGGGATGGTCTGCCATTGCGTCAGTGGCTCTGCTTGAAGCGGCACTGGCTTGCCCTGAGACAGTCCGGTGAATGAAATGACACAGTTCGGTGCAATGAGCAGTGTCTGTGTGCAACGGGTGCAGGCCTTGGGTGGGGTGGGAGTACGTGTAAAGGCCATTTTCACACTCGCCAACTATGACCAAGGACTACTGCGTGTGGGATGTGTACATGTTGGACACACGTCGGGCAGTGCACAGTGTGTGAGTCACAAGCAAATGCTATTGTATCTGTCAGGGGTTGCTGGGCACATGCAAGTTCCTGCTCGGAGCTGCAGATGTGCTACCGCCTGATAGTACAGACAAAGGACCTTTCATCCCTACAGTAACCTCACCAGCTGCATGCATACCGGAGACATACAGACGCCGGCCGTGGGTGTGGTGGGACGTCTGCAACCCTGGGAATCATGGATGATATGCTCAGCACGATGCACATGAGCAGACTCACTGTGTGTCATGTTGCCACACAGCTGCTCCTCCCTGCCACGGGCCCCCACACTTGTGTGCGCTGCACGGTTGCATCACGTGCACCCCTATGGGACACCATTCTAATGCCTGTCCGCGCATTTCCAGCGCCATGCCAACAATTCGGTGATGCTGGCCTTCGAAGGTGTATGCACACTTGGGTGTAGGCCAATAGTCCGGACAGGGCAGACAAAGGTGTCCAGCCAATGCCTGCCTGGGATCGCGCTGCGAATGAGGCCAGGCAACAGACTCATGCATCTGCAAGACTGATACACATGACACCTGGCATGCATGTGCCAAGAACACGAGCGTTCTCACGCTCCTACATGTCCCCGTAGCTGCGGGCCTGCCCTCCTGGTATATGCCACATAGCAACATCGTGTACTGTGGCCTGGTGGCGACAACACCCCAAAACAGAGACACACTTACCATACTTCCTGCACTGGGCCAGGTCCGGACCACGCCCTGCCCCCATACCGAACCAGCACACGCAGCCTGTGCATGCAGGGGGGTAGGTGCGGGGCTACCTGTCCAGGGTCACTGCCAACGCTGAGGTGACATGGCAACGTCTGCAGAAGACAGCACACTGTGATGTTGCCGGGCCCATGCCCATCATGCTCACACAATGAACACACGGACACACTTGCTCAGATGGTGAAAATGGCTACTGGCCACATTTATTATCAGACACACTTACCGAGTGACACCTGTGTTAGATGTGTGTGGAGCGTGTACCCACCAGCCGGCAAGGGCTGCCTGGTGTAGTCAGAAATCAACAACAGTGCACATGTTATGTTATGTTATGTTATTAGGGGTTTTATTGAGCGCTCAGCTACTCAAGCAGAGTGTCCCGGCGCTATCAGACCCGAAAACATAGAACTCCATCCGGGGAAGGTGGAGCTTATTGGCCAAACAGCCATGTTTTGAGATTCTTTCTGAAGGCCATCAGGCTCTCACTCTTTCTTAGGGACAGTGGAAGGGCATTCCAGGCCCGGGGCGCAAGATACTTAAAAGACCGTCCACCGATCCTGGCACGCCTAATTGCCGGGATCGTGGTGAGAGACAGTGAAGCTGACCTCAAGGCTCTAGCTGGCAGATGAAAACCGATCCTCTTCCTCAAGTAGCGGGGGCCAGTGCCATGCAGGGTCTTAAATGCCATAGTAAGCGCCTTAAATTCAATGCGCCTCTGAATAGGCAGCCAGTGAAGAGATTGCAGCAGTCCTGTAGCGTGAGCGCGGTGGCCAAGATCAAAGATCGCCCGAGCGGCCGAATTCTGCACAATCTGCAGGCGCGAAAGAAGGAACTTCGGAAGACCCAGATACAGGACATTGGCGTAATCCAGCCTAGATCCTATCAGGGCCTGCACAGTGGTTTTCCTATGAGCGATGGAAAGAAGGGGAAGACATTTTCTAAGCGCCTTTAGAACCCCGAAGCATTGACCAACCAGGCTCATAATCTGCGGTTTAAAGGTGAGAAGGGTATCCATTTTAACACCGAGATTTTTAGCCAACAAGGCCACATTGGAAGGGGGAAACATATCCGCTGGCCACCAGGACTTCCAACAGGTATCCGGGGGACAGCCGAAGAAAAAAACCTCGGATTTATCCGAGTTGCATTTAAGCTGATTACATTGGAACCAGTTAAAAACCGCCTTTAATAAGATCTCCATCAAAGTCCATATCTTTCTCGCAGGTGAAAAGAAGCTGGGTGTCATCAGCATATGAGACAATCTGGGCACCAAAAGACTCAACCAGCGCCGCCAGAGGGGACATATAGATATTAAAGAGAGTCGGGCTTAATATTGACCCCTGCGGGACTCCCACATCCAAAGGCGGCACTGCAGCGGAGTACGGAGGTGCCCAGACTGTCTCTTGGCGGTTGGTCAGAAAGGACTTGAACCAATTGAACACCGTTCCTCCAACACCAATCTCCGCAAGACGCGTCAATAGGCGGTCGTGAGGAACGGTGTCAAATGCCGCCGAGAGATCCAGCAGCACCAACAGTGCCTCGCCCCAGAGTCCTGGACTTCCTTAATGGCCTCAGCCACCTCCAACAGAGCCGTTTCCGTGCTCATATTTGCACGGAAACCAGATTGAGTATCATGCAAAACACCATGAGACTCAACAAAATGTGAGAGGACAGACTGAACATGCTTCTCTTCCACTTTTGCCAGGGCCGGGAGTAAAGAGATGGGTCGGTAATTAGCATGAATGGTATGGTCCAAGGAGGGCTTTTTCAGGAGCGGAATGACCATCGCCCGTTTCCAAGTAGACGGTACTATCCCTGTTTCCAATGAGCAATTTAAAATTGGGTTAACCATAGGGTTAATAGCATGAGCAACTTTGGCCAGAAACTTTGCGGGACAGGGGTCCAGTGGAGAGCCAGATCTCATTTTCAGAAGAATTTCAAAGAAACTTGAGGTTCAATAGGAGGAAATCTCATCAAGCTGGGCCTTCCCAGATCAGGCACATCGGACTGGATTTTAGGACAGGGCAGTCCCCCCCGCACCAAGGAGGGAAAAGTTGCCTGAATGCTCCTGATTTTATTGGCAAAGAAATTGGCTAATTGCAGAACCCAAGGTTCAGAGAAAGAACACTTAGGAGAAATAGCAACTGGTGATGTGAATTCCTTCACAATTGCAAAGATTTCTTTACTGGTGTTGGCGGCTTCTTCGATCCTTTGAGCAAAGTAGGCTTTTTTGGCCAGATAGATTTCCTTATGATAGGCCTTGATATAAGACCTATAGGCCTCCTTCATAGGATCCAGGTAGTTTGCTCGCCACGCTCTCTCGGCCTTCTTACACAGCCTTCTGCTGGAATTCAGTGGTTCTGTCGGGTGAGACCACACAATTACTTTGCTTGACAAATACTTTTAACAGAAAAAATACATATATAAATTGACGAAAAAATAAATTACAATTGGACAGAACACATACTAAACAGACAAAAACGCATAAACTTGCGTGGAGTCAAATATGTCAGGTGGTGAGATATTCTTTATATATAAATTACATCATTTATATTCACACCCATATATTTCTTTTTTAGCAAAAGAAGGTTGCCAAAGATGTAAGCATTATAGTGAATTTGTGAAAGAGTGACATAGTGACATATGTGACACAAATAGTGCGTAGTATATACACAGTGATCAGAAAAAGTATATGTACATGGTAAAACAGGCCAGTATAAGAATAAACAAATGACGATCGAATTCTTGAAGGTAAATGTCAGCGTCTTTTTAGAATGGAAACCGCAATGAATAACGGTCAACACGAGAGCGCAGTAATGAATCCTGCCGTGGAACTCCCTGTCCAGAGGACCTAAACAAGATTCCTTAGATTAAGTCCAACGCTGATGTATGGCTGTCATAAATTAAGACGTCCATAAGAGGAGTCCTCCTTAAAATCCAGATTGACGCTGACTTCGCTTTCAACTGAGCTTTTTAGCCAGTCCCTGACATTTACCTTCAAGAATTCGATCGGACGAGCGATTTCCCCCGCACTGCACCAATTTAAAGCTGACCTAAACTGCCCGTTAGGTTGCCATTGTGTATCATTAGTCCTGATGAAGACCCGCATGATGATCTAGGATCGCTTATATAGGGTTGAAACGTCGACATTCTTAAGGCCCAGTCCAAGACCTTGTTTCACAACGAATTGAATTGACCTAAGGAAACATTGTCATTTGTTTATTCTTATACTGGCCTGTTTTACCATGTACATATACTTTTTCTAATCACTGTGTATATACTACGCACTATTTGTGTCACATATGTCACTATGTCACTCTTTCACAAATTCACTATAATGCTTACATCTTTGGCAACCTTCTTTTGCTAAAAAAGAAATATATGGGTGTGAATATAAATGATGTAATTTATATATAAAGAATATCTCACCACCTGACATATTTGACTCCACGCAAGTTTATGCGTTTTTGTCTGTTTAGTATGTGTTCTGTCCAAATGTAATTTATTTTTTCGTCAATTTATATATGTATTTTTTCTGTTAAAAGTATTTGTCAAGCAAAGTAATTGTGTGGTCTCACCCGACAGAACCACTGTTTTTCATATAACTTATACCCAGGTTCTGAGGGACACAGGGTCACCCCATTGTTTATGAAACATTCTGCTGGAATTCAGCACATGCGTGAACCATGGGGTAGACGCACGTGAGGATTTCTTAAAGGACCGCCTAGGCGGGGCCAAGTCCTCCAGACATTGCACTAGCCATGCTTGAAAATGAGTAAGGTCCAGTTCTAAATCCCCTGTAAGAGAGCAGGGGTGAGTCAGTCGATACTGGTCAATCATTTCCGGTGTTACTTGGTGGAAAGGACGCGATAACCGGGGCTGACATCCGACATCTCTACATCGTAAAGGACACAACCATTCAACCATAAAGGCCCCATGATTTGTGTCGCACAGAGTTAGTAGCCCCGGATTCACTGCGTCCTGCATGAGCCTGCTGTCACGGGCTGCTGACTTGCGGTGCACTGGGTCATGGTCACGGGTGCAGAGGAGGTTCACGGGATGACAATGGGCCTTGTCGCGGAGTGTATCGATGGACAGTGGAAGGTGTACCCCCAGGGAAGGATGCAGAGGGCAGGCCCACACTGATACAGTCACTATGGTGGAGATGAATGGAACAGACACATGTCGGACACCAAGTCCGGTCCAGCTAGAAGAAGATGCAGAAAACCACCAGGCTATGGGCTCTGACGCCACCAAGGTCCAACCAGATGCTGTCCATGAGTCATTGCGCACAAAGTTAGTGGCACCAGTGCTGTTAGGGGATGCTGCATGCGATGAGGCATGTCCAATGGTGTGGACTCCTCCACATCTTACCCAAGACACAGTTCCACATGTGTGACCTACTGGACCGCAGTGTAGGCCTGAGGCAGCGGTCAGCACGGGCCATTCACAGAGTGTCGCAGGCATAGGTTGGATGGCCCCACCGGCCTGATTAGTTCAGGTTTAGTGGCACCACGGGACGCGAACTTGCGATGAACAGGGTTGATGGCACCAGGTAAGTTGTTGATAGTGTTCGGTCACCTCCGTGACTGTGACACGGCTTTCGTCCGGACTGAGCCACACCTTCCTCTTACTCCTCTCCATGCGACCACTGGTGTGGACTTTGCCATTCGTGATTCGCAACTAGGTGCTGGATGTGGGACCTACTGGTCTGCAGGGTAGTCCTGGTCCCTCATCCACGTGTCGCCGGCTGGCGTTGAACAGGGTTAGTGGCACCACGTGTCGCCGGCTGGCATTGAACAGGGTTAGTGGTACCGAATGTCGCCGGCTGGCATTGAACAGGGTTAGTGGCACTATGTTTCACAAGATGCCCGTATGGAACTATGCCTCACTGATCTGGGGGGGTATGGTGCTGTGGCCGCTGCCCTGGATTTGTGGTCACTGCCATTCAGGACTCAGGACACAGTTTCTCACATGGGATCTACTTGGCCGAAGATGACGCCGGTGTAGTATGTGAATGAGGATGTAGTAATGTGGGCCAGCGTCGGGGGGCCAGCTATGGTATGAGAGGCTGCCGGGCTTGGAGCTTGCGCCTGCATGTGGTGGGCCCTCCGTGACACACGCCGGTGTCGGCAGGTGATCAGTGAGGCCTGGCTGCACAGGGGCGGGCCTGACGGGTCCGAAGTCCAGCAGGCCGGGGTACGGCAGGCACACAGGATCGCAGGCAACTCCGCTCACGAGGACGGCGTCTACCTCGTGGTGTGCTGAGAGGCGCCACCCTGGCAGAGACGTTGGGCTTTCCGGAAGAGGACCATGCTCAGGGCTACGTGCTTTTTATTCACAACCTACGGTGGCCTGGCGTACGCCGGGCCATCCCACTCCATGTACGCTTGCGGGCGGGACATAACAGGCAACATTTCCACAAACTTCCCCACTGGCATAGGTGACATGGTTGCGTCCACTGTCCACTACACTCCATACACCAGAGGTGTATGTCGCATGGATATGGGTGTGTTCTGCATACTGCGGTCTGTACAGCATATATCCGCCACTCTTGGCATTGTGTACTTTCCCAATCATGGTTCTCCTGCCTCCTTCACACATGCCTGGTTGCCACCTCTCCCCACATTCAGCGAGTGTGTGGCTCAGGTGCCATGCCGTTGATGGCTCATGTTCAAGGCTTGCCCAGGTTACCATTGAGAGTTGTTCTGTCGTGTCTGGTGGGTGGGCATGTTGTTTTGCATGTTTTTGTGATTTTGTGACGTGTGCATTGCCAGAGTTGTGAGTTGCATGGTTGTGGATTTGTGTGAGTGGGGTGTTCATTTGGAACTTTCCAAGGGGCTGTGCATTTCCCTTGGTGCCATCCTGGGAGCGCTGGTTGCTGATGGACTGTCGGAGGATGGAGGAATCATGCACACTGGCTGGGTATTTGTAGGCGACATTGGTGGAGTTTCCACGGTATTCGGTTGTTGCCTGCACATTGATGTGAGACGTGTGCTTTCTGTTGCGTTGATTGTGTGCTGTGTCGGCAGGAGGCACAGGAATGACATGTGTGCTGTGGATTGACCCCAACACGTGCGTGGATCCAGCTATGGCGTATGGTCCTTGCTTGGTGTCCACGGATCCTGCGCATTGTGTTGGACGTATAGGGACTGGGGTACCAGGCTGATGGTGATGTCCAGGGCAAGTGTGAGGGACTTGGATGTGGCTGGCTGTGTGACTCCTCTGACTCTGGCGGGTGTTGACTGGGGGGTACCAGGGGCCAACAGGTGCAGCACAGCCAGCAGCTTTGTGTGGGGTGGGATGTTGCTTGTCCGCTGTGTTGCTTCAGTTGGTCTGTTGGGCGTTGTTGGTCAGGATGCATCGGATGGTTGTCCTTTTGGGCCTGTAGTGGGCAATGACATTTTCAGGTGTTGGGTCTGTGAGGCTGGTGCGTTTCCTGGGGGTCCACTGTCTCTGTGGTGGTCCGGGTGGGGGTTGGGGTCCTGGGGTGGTGGCGGTGGGTGTTGTGGCCATCTTGGGTGTCCGGGCCACATGACCAGTGGCTCCATGGCATCTGTTGCCCTTCCAATGTGGCTGTGGGCTCTGCTCCCTTTTGTGGTGCAGGCTGTGGTCCGACTTTGCACCAGGTCAGAGCAGGTGTTATTTTCCTGCTGCTAATGCGCCTTATCGCCTATTTTGTGTGTTCTTATCGCAGTTCGGGCTGGTCATTGTGAATGTTGTGGAGTGGTGTTGTCGCGGCTTTTGGCACGGGAACGCCTATTCTGCATCTCATTAGCGATAGTTTCGGGGTCTTCTGTGGCGATGTTTTTTTCATCTGCTATAGCGGTTAAACTGGTGCTGTGGGCTGTTAACACCAGCTTGTGAATGGGGAGATAAATGTATCGTAACTTTGGCTGTGATAAAGTGCCGTTAACTCCGCGATAGCTCCTTGAGAATATGCCCCCAAGTGTCACACAATGAAAAAGTGTGGTAGCACACTGTCATTGACAGACTGCACATTTCCCATTAAAATGTCTACTACATTTGTAGAGCTGAGTAGATGCACAGTTGTACTTATTAAACTATAAAGTGAACTAACAGTAGTGTGTGGAAAACAGGTTTGAGCTAATATTTATCATTTGTGCATCACCTAATGACAGGATTTGTTTTGATCCCATTAACGTCTTTATTTCATCACACTTCAGAATGAAAAATGTACTTAATTTGTGCTTTCCTAACCGCTGATATATTTTGAAATACTTCTAAAGCTAATTTACAGGTATTTATGTTCTGTTGAGTGTTAGAAAAAAATTATATCCTACAGCCTTTTCTTTCACACTTCCTGCTCCCCAGCAAGATTGTCAGAGTTCATTTGCTAAAATTCTCACACTTTGCTGTCAGAGAAAGAAAACACCATTCTCCATGATAGGTCTATAAGCAGCAATTTGACAGAAGATGTAGCATTCTATTTGACCTCTGTCTTTTTACACACAGAAAATGTGGCAATATAAAAGACTAAGGGGCAAATTACTAGAAACTGGCAGAGCGTTGTGTTACGCCTTTTTTGTAACGCCACGCTCCGTCAGTTTCAAAATGCAGGGATGTGCGATATTTACAACAAGGCATCGCATCCCTGCATTTCCTTCTAGCGCTCAAAAAGTTGCCTAGAGTCAGCACAGGCACGCTAGCACCATTTTGCTAGGGTGCCTGCGCTGCAGGGGTGATTGTTTGTGTCCAGGAAGGGACACCTTCCTGCACATAAACAACCTTTACAGACTATTTGCTCTTTCTATGTGTGCTGCAGATAGCAGCACATGTGGAAAGAGCAAAATCCAAGGAGAAATAAAACATTTTTTCTTGTATCGCCTGCTTAAGCCCAGGTATTCCCTGGCAACATTTTTGGTGTTTCTCCATAACTTCTAAATATGGTGCAGCATCAAAAAGCAATGAGTGTTGCGGCGGAACGGCCACTGCAACACCCATTTAATGTCCCTTTCATGCTGAGTGCTGCGTGAATTGGGGCATTATGTACACGGTGGCGTTAAGTCACGTTAAGTGCCTTAACACTGCCTTGTAAATAAGGCTAAGGATTGAGTGCCAGCAGAACGTCGAAAAAAGTGAAGTTCAGGGGCTGCATTATAGATGTGGTGCATTCCCCTTCATTGCGCTGGGGTCACTCTTTAAAAGGTGCATCCAGCGCAATGAAGGGAAATGTGCTGTATTATTATGAATGCGTTGCACTCGGGGCAGCCACAACCTTGTGAAAACCAGAGCGGCTGCTTGCAGCCGCTCTGTTTTTTCACAGTGCAGGAGGAAACCCACCTGTATTTTCAAGGGGGATTAGAGATCCCCTTGCAGGCAGATGTAGTCATTGACTGCACCCGCCTGCAAAGGGATGTCTGGATGGGTCCATAGGACCCCCTTTCCCCTCCAGAGGGCTGCTCTCAGGGGGTGCACTGACAGTGTGGCACCTTTTAGATGGCTCACTGTCAGTGCGCCCCCCCCTGCCAGCTTCTTTGCCTCTATGCCCGCGTCTGTAATAGGGCGCAGACGCAGAGGCAAAGGGATTCCCTTATTTGTATGGGGCATGCCATCCTTATGTGTGCCAGCGCTATTGGTATTACAGAAGGGGCCACACAAGCATCTGTGGCCCCTTCCATAATACCAAAGTACCCCAGGGGCGCGCAGAGCAGGCGCAAACGCCCATTGCGACCCCAGGGATCTTTCTGTAATATGGCCCCTGGTTGTATTAACTCCTTGTAAATATGCCCCTCAATGTAAAGACATCTTTATTGCATATATAGAGAACAATGAGAGAGCTAGGGAGGCGTAGGGTGCGTCCGTATCCCCTGTATATATATGTCAGTTTTATCAAAGTTGGACGAACCCAAAGATGTTAGTACGACCACTGTCAAACAGTGCTAGGGAACCCACTAGGTAAGTTAAAAGACCCCTCACACACCAACCTAGTTGGTGTCATGCTTCAGCATTGGGGTCCCAACCGGGTGGCCGAATGCCCCCCGGTTGTGCTACAACGCCTGACTACAGCGGAGCTGGTGTGGTGCAAGAATGTGATGTAGTGAAGGTTTAAAAATATCTCTGAGAGTCCTTGCCGTGGGAAGTTTATTGTTGGCGGCTCAGGATATGCTAAAATAAAAGTATGTGGTGCAACTACGAAAGAAATTATTTTCTAATAGTTGTTAGTGTTGTAGGTCTACATGTTTCAGCCCTCATCGAGATGTCAGGGGCTTTCATCAGGACCTGTGAGTGCAGTGAGTGGCAAAGTGAAAGGTGCCACGTTATGGTGAAAAAATTAAAAAGGTTGATTACCTACACACTCGCTAAGGTGTGTGGACCAGGTGTCTGCGAACTTGCGGACACCGCAGCGAAAAAAGACCTGTGGGAGGAAGAAGACAACACAGAAACATGTATAACAATGACATATTGTGCTGAGTATAGCAGCAACTATAAAATGCAATATTTTACGTGCTGTGAAGGAACAAACACTTTCGGATGGTCGTACCTGTGGCAACATACACACTGTGCTTGTGTGGCATGCCGCTAAAATTAGGGGTTTGTCGAGGGCAAATCACTAACAAATGCTAAGAAGATGCAGGTCCCCCTGTTGACTCTATAGACCAAGTGGTGATAAGCAAGACAAAACAAGCAATAAAACAGATAGGAGTGCCAACTATGCACGCAGGGTGCCTGGTGAGTGAATGCAGCAGGCAAATAGGTGGTAGTACCGTGAGGCCTCTGACTAATAATGGTCGGGCTGTGTCACAGTAGGGACCCAGTGAACGCTTTCAGGTTTGACATGCCAAGTGGCAGTGCGCGTTGCTTAATAGGTTCTGGGTATGAAGAAGGGGTGGTGTACCCCTGTGCGCCGCGCTGGGGAGGGGGGAGAGAAGAAATAAAGTAAAATAATTACACTATGGCTGAGTGAGATCGCTGCTCGGGATGCGGGAGGAGTGCGCTCCTCGAGTCACAGATTCTGTGAGGAGAGAGGTAATGGCGGGCATGAGAGGCGGGGCGTGGAAAGCAAGTCCAATCCACCGAGAAGAAGCGCGCGTCACGTTACTTATTCGTAGAGCTGCACCCGCCTGGCACCTACTGGTCCCGGATGGTGAGGGATCCATGGTGGAGGGAGATTAAATAGTAATGGGCTCCATGGGATACGTGCTGACTGACCGGAGGTCGCGGGCTGGGAAGTGAAGCCTGCGCAAGTGCAGAGCCGGAGTGTTGACTTCCCGCTCATGGGCACAAATAGCATGGAGATGCACACACGACTGGATGATCCAACACTTACCCTCCTATTGCACCCCCTGTAGTTAGAATAGTAATTTTTACCCCTATACTATCCAACACTTACCCTACTGTTGCACCCCCTGGAGTTAGAATAGTAATTTTTACCCCTAAACTATCCTACACTTACCCTACTGTTGCACCCCCTGGAGTTAGAATAGTAATTTTTACCCCTATACTATCCAATACTTACCTTAAATGCAATGTAATATTATGCGTTGTAATTGTATGCGTTGTAAAGGTGGTATGCGATGTAATGGAATGCGTTGTAAAGGTAGTTTTTAAAAATGCGTTGTAGTGTCATGCGATGTAATGGAATGCGTTGTAGTGGATGTTGCGTTGTAAAAATTGCGTTGTAAGTGCATGCGTTGTAAAAGTATGTGTTGTAACGTCATACATCCCACACAGGGCCCTTTTAGCGCTATAACAGAAGAAAGCGCCAACATACCTCACGTACTTAAAGCACATCCACCACAAGGAGGGGATGGTGCGAGTGAGCTCGCCCCATGCACACCTCAGGGGCAGGGCTGGATCCTGCCTACGCAATACGCTGAGGATGCTTGCGTCCTGGAGAGAGACCTCTCCTTCATTCAATCAAAAGAATGGGAAAACATGCTTTTAACATATGGGAAAGACACCCCCAACCACCCCACGCCCTCACCGGTCCCAAACGGGTGGAAGGAGGAGGAATTTAAACAGGAATCATCATGGGCCACAGCTTTGGACATTCTACTAAGGTCAGCTGACGCCATGACATACCAAGCTAATAAAATGGATATACAAATCAGCCTACTAAACACACTGGCGGTGTATGTCGCTAATATAGATGATAAAATCACAAATCTAAACAATCTGATTAGAAGGGCTCAAGCGGATGCTGACCTTCCGCGACAGGGCTGCGACTGTTCACCAATAATAGGCAAACTAAGTACACTTCCGGAGAGGATGGCAAAGCTGGTGATGGACTTAAAAGAAATCACCAATGCAAAGCCTTTTCCTTCAAGCAAAGGAGTCGATGCTATAATCCCCGCCAACAGCGCCAAAGAGGTGGTAAACCCAGGGGCTAGGGGGGGCGGGGCCAGGGCTATGCCATTGCCCCCGGAAACACCAGCCACAAGCAGCGAAAGGATCAACCAACAAGAGTCCCCAGCTGTTGGAAAAGTAGTGTCCACTTCATCACTTCCATTAGACCAGGAGAAGGAGGATTACAACTGTAAGGGAAAAAGGCAAAGAAAGCGAAAGGGCCGTAACAAGATCGGCCGTATTACGCACGACTCGAGTCTTTACCCACTGTTTAACACTCACACACGAGCAGCCTCAACCAGACATAAGGATTCAAAAAGAACCGGAGTGGTAGTTAAGGAAGTGGAGAAACCAATTACTTCATCTGGCAATGTTAAAAAGCAGCAGCCTGGCTCTCTACCCCTTAAAGAGGAGACGGCTACCGCCGGGGAAGACCTTGAGCCTAGGGGAAAAAGGGGAAAAACAGGGCCATCTGACAACAACCAACTGCAACTCTCGGACCCCACATCTTTGCCTTGGGTAGAGGACTCAAAGCGCACTTGGCATACAGAATATTTGGGCAGCAACGAATCACCCAACCAGGCTCAAGTCAGCAGCCGGCAAATAGAACACTTGTGCGGCATCAATTCACCCAATCAGGTTCAAGATAGTGGAGCACAAATTGCCACGGTGCAGCCCAAAAAATCCCTAGAGTACCAAACAGGTCTGTTCCTCCAGTTCAAAAAGCAACTAAGGATGCAGCCCCCGGAACCTCCACAGGAAACTACTCTATGCACTGCATGCTGGGGACAGAGACTCTGGCTGGGCATCCTGAGGCACCTTCTTGTCAGGGATCTCTCTACAGGGAACAGAGCCAAAGAAACCTTACTAACTGTGATCCAGAGAACATCCAATCTGCAATCAAATATGAAGGCCTTCAGACAACTAGGCCATCCCAAGCAATTACAACTTTCACTATATTTTATCCAGAGCAGAAGTCCAAAGGCAGCTGTGACGTACTAAATCGTGGGAATATTGTGAAACTGATAGAAGTCATAGGCCTGTCAAATGAAGTTACATCATATTTTCTCTATAGAATTTATTGCACCAGGCCACGGACAAATAAACAAACTCACCAAGGTCACCTGGCGCTCTGCGGAGGCATCAAACAAAATCTTGAGGCATATGGAAACCTTTAAACAGTGGGGCATTTCCATAACCCCTGGCAAGAAACCAGGCTACCCACACGTTCTTCATAACATCCGGGCCATGGAGCGCCCATGCGCAGGACCAAAACCAGTCTATTAGGTCCTGAGGAGTGCCCTGGGCAAAACCCCCACATCTAGCTCAAAAAAAGCAAGGGAGGGTCAGCACATACAAAATATAGGATCGGGGCAGGCCAGTACATGGTCATGGTTGGCGGGGTCACTAAACTCAAGCAGACTGCTACGAGGACAAAATAACGGCCAAAAGGCTCATGAAGGCAGCCCACTAAAGATATGTTCTTGGAACATAAATGGTCTAGCAAACAAACTGGGAGATGAGACCACAGTCTTCTATTTATGGTCCTTCGAGATTATTCTATTAAAAGAGACATGACTTGTGGAGCCGTAGCATCTCGAAGGGTTTCAAATTCATCACCTTCCAGCAATCAAATTGAAATCCCCCGGACGACGTAGCGGCAGCTTAGCTATCTATACATCAGCTAACAGCACAATTACTTCATGGGATCTAGCATGCTGCTCCCAGGTTCTTCAGTTAGTGGGCATTTCACTCTGAACTTTCAAAGGTCAGTTTAGGACCGTCATTTTTTGGAACGTGTATATCCGTCCTAACTCAGCGTCTCGGCTGTCCCTATCGGAAGAGGTGATCGCGACAGTATTAAATGTAAGATCTGGGTTCCCGAATGCAGGCATCATATTATCTAGAGATTTCAACATGTGGCTGATATCTGACTTACAAAAGAACAAGGTAATTAAGTTGCAGGAAAGCGACTGGGCCATACCACTGGAGGATCGCCCTGGATGGAGCAAGGAGGACCCAAAGGGCCGCGCCCTCCAAGGCAATTTGGAACATCTTGGCCTCAGAGTCCTTAACGGGTGTTTTCTTCCTGATAAGCCGCCTGGTCTCTCATTTCTATCTAAAACTGGCGCATCTCTGATCGACTACTCTTTTGTCAGCCTTTACCTCTTGAATCTTGTCTCTGGCTTTGGGTTTGGCAATAGATTAGAAAGCGATCACAGCCCTCAAGAAATTTCCCTCAGCATTAGGCTGATGCAACACGATCAGGCAGTGGCACAAGCCTTTGAAAGCTCTACTATTAACTTAAAATGCATTAAGTGTTCAGTCAATAATCGTCAGCTCCTAGCGACAGAAGCAAAGCACATGATCGTGAATACCAGCAGGACAACGGAGGACCCAATCGCAAACAGCGACAGAAGCAAAGCACATGATCGTGAATACCAGCAGGACAACGGAGGACCCAATCGCAAACTGTATACGTTTCTCAAGAAACATGATAGCCAGGCATGCAAAACCGACAAAGCATACAAAAGTGACTGGGTCTCAACAGCCGATCCCCTGGGACCCTGTGATACGATCTGCCAAATGCAGCATGAACCGGCTATGACGGAAACTTAAAAGGAAGCCAATGGACCCACAAATAATAACCAAATAAAGAGATGCCCAAAGCTACTTGAAGGCTGCTAAACGGGAACAACAAAGGGCTTATTGGAATTCCTTCTGGTCCAGACTTTACCATGACATAAGGTTAAACAATTCTGCGAGGTTTTGGCGCACTATAAATAGTTCAGGGGGCAGAGTCCCCAAGGTTGCCTCGTCTAATATATTGGAATCTGAGTGGTACCTTTTCCTGTACAGTCATTTCAATGACCCACAAGACTACATCTACCTTGGATTGAGGGTAATCCACCTCTAGAGCACTGCTATAAAGCGCCAGTAATCGAAAAGCAAATTGAAAGTTACCATCATGTTACTGGTATAGAGGGCAGCAAAGCCCCAGAGGTCCAAATTCAAAAGCAGATTGAAAAGGGACGAAAAGATGGGGCCCCAGGACCAGGAGGCATCCCTTCAGCCCTATTTAAGGAGGATCCTGCTTTCTGGGCTAATCAGCTAGCTCTGCTCTATTCTACCATCCTAGAAAGGAACATCATTTCGCCCTCATGGCAAGGATCGATCCTAGTCCCAATTTTTAAAGGAGGAGATAAAAAATCCCCAGGCAACTATTGGTTGGTTGCCTTAATCGACAATAAAGCGAAGTACTTTGCAGGGATACTGCTATACTCAGTCCGGGCATGGGCCGAAGCATGCTCAATAATTCCATCAAACCAAACCGGATTTACAAGCAGTACTGGCACTAAAGTCAATCTTGTGCCACTTTCCTCTTTAATTGACCAGGCAGAGAGCAGTACCAGCCCGATTTACATGGGGCTTATTGATTATAAATCAGCGTTTGACAAGGGCAACAGGTCAAAGCTGTGGCAGAAGCTCTCCTCATTGAACATTCCAAACAGCTTATTGAGAGCTGTGCAGCTTTTTGCATTAGGATACATGGGTTAGGATCAAGATTGGAGACGGCTCCAGACTGTCACAATCAATTTTGACAACGCAAGGCCTTAAGCAAGGGTGCGTTCTGGCCCCCACACTTTTTTACTTATTTTTATCGGATCTCCCGGAAGCCCTGAATCTAGCTAACTCGCACTCACCCAAACTAGGTAGTCTCCACCTGTCAAATGTATTGTATGCCGACGACGTGGTTCTTTTAAGCCACACAAAGATAGGCCTACAACGGCTCCTGGATGCAACCGCCGTATACTCAAATAAGAATGGGCTTCAGATTAATAACAAGAAAACTAAAATCCTGGCGGTTCGCTCAGGAAGGCCCAAGAAGCTGGCATGGGTCTTTAACTCGGAGAGAATTGAAGAAACCAACTGCCACAAGTACTTAGGAGTCTTCTTCAATAACAATGGCAGATACAAGAGCCAATTGAAAGAACAAAAAAAAAAGGAACTGCGCTAGCATTTGCACTCAGTTTCATTCACAAGAAATTATTTGGCCCAACCTTCGCTCCAACGCTTCAGGCGGCCCAGGCAAAAGTCATTCCAACTCTAACATATGGAAGTGAGGTGCTAAAAGGACTAGACTGTGGCCAACTAGACAAAATAGCCGCAAAAATCTTTAGAACTGCCTTCCAGCTACCATCCCACACTTCTCTGGAAAAAAACAGGCTGGAATTCGCATCTGCAAACAGTCAATGGGCCGAATGATGACTTTTTCAATGAGCTGTCACGAGCTGAGGGCGTCAAACGAGGGCAGTCTGGCTCACCACTTATGGGAAAACAACAATTGATGGACAGAATGCAGAACAATGTTATACATTCACCCCAGTACAGAGATCTGGGCCTAAATCCATCGTTTTTTTGCTCACCATGCCATTCCAGTTTGAACCCAGCCATATGCAAATCAGTCTTGACCCTGTGCCTCATGGGAACAGTCCAGCCCGAACTGCCAAGCCAGGTCCTCCCTGGACTGGAAACAAGATCCTAGGACCGGTTTCAGGGTTTCACCCCTCTTCAGCCAGGATAGCTTGATTCCAGTGGCATGGAGAGCACGGGACTCACGTCTGAGCATACCCGTCCCACTCGGGGTGACAAATGCAAAAACAACAATTGATGGACAGAATGCAGAACAATGTCATACATTCACCCCAGTACAGAGATCTGGGCCTAAATCCATCGTTTTTTTGCTCACCATGCCATTCCAGTTTGAACCCAGCCATATGCAAATCAGTCTTGACCCTGTGCCTCATGGTAACAGGCCAGCCCGAACTGCCAAGCCAGGTCCTCCTGGACCGGAAACAAGCATCCTAGGACCGGTTTCGGGGTTTCACCCCTCTTCAGCCAGGATAGCTTGATTCCAGTGGCATGAAGAGCATGTCTGAACTGGGGTGGTGGAGTGAGCTAAAGAATGGTGATGGATTAAAACCAGATCAGTTGACTAGGGGCGAGTGTTTGATTTGCTCTAACGCTCCGTCCATCATCCCCTTTAGTATCGCTTTGTTCGCCCTAAGTTGGCAGGGTATGCCCAGACGTGGGTCCCTTGCTCACTTTGCCACTGCATTCAAGATAGCCTGGCTGACGAGGGTTATGAACCCGAAACCAGTCCCAGGATGCTTGTTTCCGGTCCAGGAAAGACGTGGCTTGGCAGTTCGGGCTGGACTGTTCCCATGAGGCACAGGATCAGACTGATTTGCATATGGCCATGTCTGAACTGGGGTGGTGGAGTGAGCTAAAGAATGGTGATGGATTAAACCCAGATCAGTTGACTGGGGGTAAGTGTTTGATCTCAAGATAGCCTGGCTGACGAGGTTTATGAACCCAAAACCGGTCCCAGGATGCTTGTTTCCAGTCCAGGGTTATTTAACTCTCACTCATCAGTGCACGCACCAAGCTACGCTTTTTAAAATTGAGAATGGGGGTGATTCCAGTGATTTGCCATCTCCCCAAATGGAAAAGGGACTGTGCCCTGGAAACATGCCGCCTTTGCGGCCAGCATAGGAAAGATCTACTGCATGTACTGTGATTGTGTCCTAACCTCATGACGGAAAGAAGAGCTCTTCTACGAAGGGGTTGGATCGACAAGGAGGTGCAGTGTTGGTCTGCTTTTAGGTTCATAGATCGCGCTGCAAAAAAACTAGCGGAGGAGAACTGCTCAACGCTTCCTCGGCCTGAGACTCAGAACCCTTGCTTTTTGTAATAGCTGTTGGACAAACTCCTTTTGCGAGCAGTCAGGCACATGAACAGTTTTTTTCGAAAAACAAAATAGAATAGTCAGCAGAAGGGGAGCAGCCTATAAGTTAGCTAATCCGGGTTTCAAACGCTATTTTAAACTAGGACTAGTTTTCTTTTAAGGGAACACCATTATAGGATTTTCGTACAGTGCACTTACAAGAGAGTTTTATAAATTGGGTTGTCGGGTGCTTTTATCTACAGGAAGCAGGTTTTTTTAATTCAAATTTAAATATTGTAACATTTTCATCTGCAGTGTTTGCAAGGGTTTTTTAACAAATCATGCATTAAAGTTTCTACTTATCTTATCTATCTATGGCCAACTGCCCCACAATATTCAGTTATAGCTTTAGATTTCACCTTCCCCACTAAACTTGCTTCTAGCCATTATGAGAAATAATCTATGGCAAATTTCTTTCCTGCATTTGCCACTTCAAACAGGCCACACACATCACTAGCCAACCTCTGCCATGCCTTGCATGGGTAACTTTCAGCTCTACAGGGGGCTTCTTGGTTAAAAAAGACTTATCGCTACAAGCACAACTCAGACACCCTCTTACAAACCTCTCCACATCATGATTTACTACGGAGCACCAAAAATCCTTGTGTACCTTCCTTTTCATACAAGACATTCCACCATGGCCCTCATGCAATATCACCTACAACTTTTCCCTCAACTCAAACAGCACTACCACCTTCTCATCCCTCCTTATCACTTCATCCTGACGTGACAGTTGCGACCACACATCTTTATAATTTACTAACATCATCATCTTCTCATCAGCCACTGATCATTTCTTAGGCAAACACTCAATAATTCTCTGCATTTCCAAATCCTTAGCCGCCACTCCTTTCCACTCATTTTCCAAAACTGCTTTGAAACCATTGATCAGAATATCAGCAATCACCCACTCATCCTCCTCTCCTTCTTCTACATCTCGCTTAGGCAAGCTCGACCACCAATCGGCATTCACAATGCTTGCCTCAGGCACATACTTCACTCTGAAAGAGAACTCTTGCAATCTATATTTGCAATACTTGGAGATGCCTATCCAGCCCCCTTGGTGGTAAATACATCCACCAAAGGCTTGTGGTCCATCCTTAATTCAAATTCCATGCCCCACACATAATTTCTAAAATGCGGGATACCCCACTAACAGGCTAATGCTTCCTTTTCTATGGTGAAGTAACTTGCTTCAGCCCCCTTTAATGTTCTTGACACAAATGCTACCACTCTTTTACATCCTCCACTCAATTGCTTTAGAACTGCACATAATCCATGCATACTCGCAGCCGTAGTCACAATTGATTGATCTCTCGCATCAAACAGTTTCAATTATTCTGCATCAATAATACATTTTTTAATGTCTATAAAGGCTTGTTGAGATTCTTGGGTCCCTTTTCCAGTAAAACCCTCAAAGGCTGCACTTTGTTGGAAAAATGGTTCACATACTTATCAGACATTTATCTTCCAGACAAAGGGCTTTTTTGATTGATTCCATCAACTTGGGTCTTATTCCCTCGTACAAAATAGTATGACCTAAATACTCCACTTCTGGAAGTGCAAATTTACATTTGTCCACCTCAACTGTGAGGCCTGCCTCCTCCAGGATACTGCACACCATTTTCAACAAATCATCATATTCCTCTTTGCTTGCCGCCCATAGCGCTATGTCTTCCTGAAAAAATCTTACGTTATCTATCCCTCTGAACAGCTGTTGCGTGACCAGTTAAAATACTGAAGATGCGGATGCCAGTCTCAAGGGCATCCACGCGGAACGGAAGGCTCCCTCAAATGTAAAAAAACGTTAAATGTCTAGTTTCTGGGTGCAGCAATATTTGATGATAAGTGCTGGACAAGTCCAGCGTGGAATAGTAACGCCCCCTTTGATCCCATCCAATAAATCTCCAATATTGGGTATGGAATGACGATCCACCCATATATTGCTATTCAAATCTCTGAAAACAAATACCAACAATGTCGTCACTGGCGTTTATAATATAACAAAATTACATAATAAAGGTAGCCACCGTCATCTTGATAACTTCTCTCTTCAAGTCAACACACAGAAACCTTCTGACCTCTCCTTTAAAAAGTCTGTTCCTGTACCTAATCCATAGCAGAGCTTCCTAGGGTTTCTTCTTGGTCCCTTTCTTGTTACCTCTTATCCACTGCAGCTCCCTGTGAAGTTCTACTTCACTAGACAATCAGTTCTAAGTTCTTGCCCACTAGCAAATGTGATGCTTCTCATCCTGGCCAAACCTGATACTCCCCGTCACGTAAGTTTCCACCTGCTTCTATTCACAGTAAGTTTCCCCTTCTTTTCTGTTTATTTCTTTGACTCAGACGGCCCGCTGCTGCCTACACAAACCCAGCCGCACAAAGTCTCACAGCTGCTACATTTCACTGGTAGCGTTGTTTTGTGCAGGTCTGGCTCGCATCTCGCTGTGTTCCACACACGAGTAGCGTTACCTCGCTCAAGCCTAACGGGCGACCAACCACTTCGGGCCTCCCATCTAATGCCAACACGAGCACCACATGCGGAACACCACTGTAGTGTGCTCACACCACAACTCAACTTTGTACTCACACTGCGGTTTCAAAGACAAGACGGCACACCACAAAATATGTATCTTACCACACTTGCCCCGATAGCATGTCAGTTTTCATCTCAGTTACATTTTCTCTCTGCTGCATTCTTCAGCTATAGCGTGACCACTGGACCATTTCCACTCCAGAAGTTCAAAATTTTTTCGCTTGCCCGAAACTGTATGCATGTAGAGTTGGTCCTCTCATGCACAGTATCCCATCTTTGCCGCCACTAAAAGAACTCACCTCCTCCAAGTCAATTTGATAGTAAAATGAGCTTGTTTATTAAGTTCAATAAAATTCAATAACGTGTGACCAACCCTGGCAAGCTCAATATCCAACTGCCAAGGATGATTTCTCCCAGTTCATCCCTAAACATTCTATATTCCATAATCTATTCCTAGCACAAGCAGTAACCACAATACAACACTACTGCCAGATATGTGTAAGTGCCTAGACAGTATTTAACATGGAGCCGCCTATATTGGAAATCCCCCAGCCCAATGTTATGTCACGCTGCTTTTGTATAGTGCAGTGTTGGCAAATTACTTGACTTCTTGGAGCTAAGAGGGGTCTTGCATGAAGTCCTTAATTGTAAGTGGTGAGCTGGCTGATTTGAGCAGACTCCAAAAATGTAATTTCTTTGGCTACCTCCCATCTGGTGCATGTTGTTTTTCCTGTTTGTTCAGACAGTTTGTGTATTTAGAGCAGAGACAGTATAATTATGGATTAATGAAGGACCAAATTATGTGGCAGGGTTGATTAAATCATGCGGCACAAAAAGGCAAGTTATGAGTCAATATGAGGTACATTCTGTGGCAATATAATTTTTTTATTTGATCATTTAAACACAAATTGATACTGCCTGGAGAAAGGTTTCACCACATTAGTACCACTTCATTACCTAAATAAAGCCATCAGCAGCTGTAAGGTGGCCAGATGATCTCTTATCAGCAACGGGTTCTTGGCTTCTTCCTGCTGAACTCTGCCACTAGTTTAATTTTATTTTGTATTTGGCCACAATATTGTTTCCTTGTACTTGTGTGGGTGTTCCCAGGCCCAATCGCCTCCCTTCATTGTTTTACTCATTTATTTTAATCTCTCGCTCGAGATACTTTGCTGTTTTAGCTTCATTTCTTTTCCTGATGTCTTTCATAAGCTTGTCTTTATTTCTCTAGTACTGTGCCCTCTGGAGGAGCCCACAAGGGTCAGAGAAAAGTTACTGGATTTCAGTTTGCTCTATTTTGCCACCTCTTCTTAACTTGTATTTTCTGAACCCATCTTTCTTTCTTGCAGGTCGAGTCTTCCTGCTTCCCCCCTCTGAGTGGGGGTAAGAAGCCGAGTCAGCAGAAGTGAGGTTAGATTATATGATGTATCTCAGCGAACCTTAGTGCTGGTGTGGCATCAAAGGAGCCCTAAAGGCATGCCCATATGCACCCTTCTGGGCCTGGGTGTGACATATGACTGAAACTCTGGCTCACCAAGCTCAAGACTCCTTGATTCACATGAAGAACTGCTTTACTTCAACCAATGCTTAGCCTTAGTAAGTTCTCCTCTTCCATAACGGTAGCTCCCTAATCTTCTATTAAGCCTAAGGACTCTACCACTCCCTACATGCTTTCAACTTTTTTACCCATTTCCTACAAGATGGCCTTTCTCACCTCAGCTTACTATACTTCTGATGCTCTGGCTCACCTCGCCCGTGATGCAGCATAAAGCTTCAATCAATCAATCAAGCAGGGGCTTATATAGCGCGCTACTCACCCGTGAGGGTTTCAAGGCGCTGGGGGGGGGGGGGGGAGCTCCGGATCAGTCGAAGAACCAGGTCTTGAGGTCCTGCCTGAAGGTGTGCAGGGTTGGAGAGCATGTGATGTTGACGGGAAGCTTGTTTCAGGTTTTGGCTGCGATGTAGGAGAAGGCTCTCCCTCCTGTTCTGCTTCTGTGGATGCGGGGGACCTCTGCCAGGGCAAGGACGGCAGAGCGGAGGTTCCTCTTGGGTACGTGGTAGGATAATCTCTCGTTGAGGTATTTGGTTCCGATGTTGTTGAGAGATTTGTAGGCGTGGGTGAGGAGTTTGAAGGTGACCCTCTTCTCGACAGGGAGCCATTGGAGGTCTCGTAGGTGTTGGGTCATGTGTTTGTGGCGTGGAGTCCTGAGGACGAGTCTGGCAGCGGCATTTTGGATGGTCTGGAGTCTGTGTAGGAGAGATCTGTTGATTCCGGCGTACAGGGCGTTGCCGTAGTTCAGTCTGCTGGTTATGAGCGCATGGGTGACGGTCTTTCTGCGGTCCAGGGGAATCCATTTGAAGGTAATTCGGAGGATGCGCAGGCAGTTGAAGCTAGTGGAAGTGACAGCGCTGACCTGGAGGATCATGGTGAAGGAAGAGTCGAGGATGATGCCGAGGTGGCGTGCATGGTCTGTAGGAGTGAGTGTGTTCCCCAGGGCGGAGGGCCACCAGGAGTTGTCCCAGGCAGAGTTGTAGGGTCCGTGGATGTGACATATGACTGAAACTCTGGCTCCCCCAGCTCAAGACTCCTTGATTCACATGAAGAACTGCTTTACTTCAACCAATGCTTAGCCTTAGTAAGTTCTCCTCTTCCTCGTTCCTCTTCCATAACGTTAGCTCCCTTATCTTCTATTAGGCCTAAGGCCCCTACCACTCCCTACATGATTTCAACTTTTTCCAACCATTTCCTACAAGATGGCCTTACTCACCTCAGCTTACTATACTTCTGATGCTCTGGCTCACCTCGCCCGTGATGCAGCGTAAAGCTTACAAAATGTTCTCTTTACCATAAACTTGTTTTTACTTCCTCAGGCCAATTTCAATATATTCCCACAGAAACATCATATGCCCTGATCATCAACCTGATTACCATAAATCATGGTCCTCCAATGGATCCTTTTGTTGAGCTAACAGGGACTAGAATACTTAGAGAACGTGAAACAATTCCTTTATGAGGACCTGGAATGAAGAATTGTTAACCTAAACCTATTTCATAGTTTTCCTCAGACAACGATATAAACAACCTGGGACAAGAAAAATTACCAAAAGAATGAGACAGAATCGGTAAAAGTAACTCATGAAAACCATTTATCTAATGCCTCCTTTTGAATGGACATGATCATGAAATTGTATTTCAAATCAGATTTAATAACAAGATCATTAGTACAAGTAGCCTCACAAGACAGCACAGGAAATAATAGACAATTGAAGTTTGACTGTAGAGAGAAAGCAAAATGAAATTCGAGTCTCAGTTATCAATCACAGAGACCAAGGCAAGGCTGAGAGGTTTTGTCCGTCTTCAATATGGATCTGGCCAAAGCAAAACTGCAGAACCGCGTGCCACAGAAGGAGTCAGGTGACCCTTCAGCTGAAAAGTTGTTTGCTGCTTAACTTTACTAGCCGGTAAAGAAAAGGTTTTAGGATCCAAGTTAAGATAGTTCAGTTCAAGGAAGTGGCATAAGAGCGTCAAAGGTCAGTCCGACAGCATACCAGGTGACTCCTCCTCCGAAAGGGCATTTATATCTCAAATAGTGGAGGAAAAGGAATTTAAAATGTTCCTTCTTAATTGCCGCTCCCTCTCTAAACACGTGTTGGAAACCCATATTTTACTGGAAGATGAAATGCCGGATATTTTATTTCTCACTGAGACTTGGCTAGATAAATATATGGATTATGTCATCACCCAAACTCTTTCTCCCCATTACATGATTCAGAGGCAAGACCGAGAGGTCAGTCGTGGAGGAGGTATTGCCATTATTTACAAGGAGGAATTTAAATGTCGGTTTTCAAGCAGTCCTATACCTCATTGTGAGAGCATTTCGTTTTCAATTCAACTATCCCCAGTTACTACCTTCTCAGGTAGTTTACTCTATCGCCCTCCTGGCCCGACTGCTCCTTTCTGTCAAGTTTTGATAGATAGTGTAACCAATTTGGCTAGCTCCCTACCCAATTTTATGGTTTTAGGAGACTTTAACATTCATTCTGATAAGGCACAGCATCCTCAAATAGTAGAACTTATTGAGGGGTTAGAGACTTTCCAGTTTATTCAAAATGTCCCTGGACCGACACATAATAAAAATCACCTGTTAGACTCAATTTTTTCTAACATCCAGTCCTTGACTACTTCTCAACCTATTCCCCTTCCTTGGTCTGACCATTTCCTGCTCCCTTTTTCGTGGGCCAGGCAGGAATCAAAACCATTAGCGAAGAACACAAAGAAGTTTATTCGTACCTGGGCAACCCTACCGGGGAATATATGGGAAAATGAACTGGAAATTACCAGACCCACATTTCATCCTAACCCTATAACTGCTAATGGCATCTTAAATAGTTGGTTAGAGTCTTCGTTAGATACGATTCTGCCCAAAAAACGGAGATACAGATGAAAACCGGTTCTAAGAAAAATCCTTGGTATTTTCCAGAGCTTAGGAAGCTTAAGCAAGAGTGTAAATAAGTCGAAAGGCAATGGAGAAAAGACTTCTCATCCACTAATAGAGTCAAATATAGGGAAGCTATTAGACGCTATAAAGTAGAGAGAAAATCTGGACAAAGTAATTATTACCAGAAAAAAATAACACCTGCGGTTTATTCTCCGCTGGAAATCTTTGGATTGCTAAATCTCTTTTGACGTCTACTGCTCCTTTACCGATTTCTCCTTCTGACCCTGCCCCTCCAACTGTTGTTTTTAAAATCAAGAAGACTATCTCTTCAACTTTGGTTGATCTGACCAATGCTTCTTTCCGTACAGGTATTGTACCTCCTCTGTGGAAGAGGGCAATGGTCAATGCCTTGTTGAAGAAGCCTAACCTGGACCCGGAAGACTGGTCGAATTACTGACCAATATCCCTGCTTCCTGGTGTTTGTAAAATAGCCGAGAAACATGTAAACTCTGTTTTATCTAGTTTCCTCGAAAATAAGGATTTGCTGCATTCCTCTCAGACCAGCTTTAGGTCGCAACAGGGCACTGAGACCGCGCTCTTGTCGGTTGTGGAGGAATCCAAGAAGATTCTAGATAACGGAGGCTGTGCTGCAATTATTCTACTAGATCTCAGCGCAGCCTTCGACACGGTTAACCACTCGCTCCTGATCAACCGACTCCAAGGTATTGGGGTTGGGGGTGCTGTACTGAAATGGCTACGGTCTTTTTTGGAAGATAGAGTCTTCTCTGTCTTTGTAGAGGACTGCACCTCTGACCCAGTACGTCTCTCCTGCGGAGTCCCTCAGGGCTCCGCATTAAGCCCCACTTTGTTCATCGTATCCCTGAGTTCATTGGCAAGCATTGTCACCCCATTTGGGGTGCAGATTGTCACCTATGCAGATGATACTCAGCTAGTCGTCTCTCTGAACAATAACGACAACTCAGGAGGGGCTCTCACGTCCTGTCTGGAAAGAGTGGCCAGCTGGATGGATGCCTCCTATCTGAAGCTCAATGGAGCTAAAACAGAAATTATGCTTCTTGGTAAGGCAACCCCTCTGAATATAGATTCCTGGTGGCCTGTTAGCCTTGGACCCTCACCTACCCCAAAAAAAATCCATAAAAAGTTTAGGAATTGTTTTAGATGCCAACTTTGACTTTAAGGAACAGGCGCGGAAAGTCGCAGGTATCTGTTACGGCCTTCTTCGGATGATCAGGAGGATCCTTCCCATCCTTCCATTTTTGGCCAGAAGACTGTTGGTACAAGCACTTATCCTGTCAAGGTTGGACTACGCGAATGCCACATATCTTGGAGCTCCGCTGTCTACCATTAAAGTACTGGAGACGGTGCAAAATTGTGCAGCACGACTTCTGCTGAATATCCCGAAACGCTCCTCAGCCAAATCTGCTTTATCCTCACTGCATTGGCTCCCCATTCAGGAGAGGATCCAATTCAAATCCATGTGCATCGCACATAAATCTCTGACTGGAAAAGGATCTCGGTTGGTCCAGGCTATGTTTCACCCTTATCAACCACAAAGAACCTTAAAATCAGAGAGCAAACATCTGCTAATAGTTCCCAAAGTGAAACGCACTAGATGTGGAGGCCGTATGTTTTCATACTGCATTGCCAAACTTTGGAATATGGTCCCCCTTCACATTCGGTCTCAACTTAACCACTGTCACTTCCATAAACAGCTAAAAACCTTTCTTTTAGCGTGATGTGTTACTGACTGAATCTAGTGTCTTTCTAGCGCGGGGATGCCTTAACGTATCAATTTCATCAGTCTCGTTGGTCCCTTACAGTGGGCCGTTTAATGGGGTGATCGGTGAATCGCAGAAAAATCTGGAAGAATTAAGTAATCCCTTTTGTAAATTTCATTAGATTCATTAAATTCAATTGTATTACTCTTCCATCACTTCCAAGTAAGTCGATGGATCTCTACTTTCGCTCACAGTCCATCCATTCCCTAGCGCCTTCTCTATGTTTCCAATAAATTTGTTACATATCTATCAATTATGTTTCTTAGTCTATGGTTAACCAAGACAGAAAAGAAACTTCACGAAAAGTTCTAACAGGGGCTAACTTGACTGCTTCGTATGATTTTACATTTGCACAGAAAAGAAAAAGCATTTGAGGCCTACATGAAAATGAGATAAATCACTGAGATTTAATATTATTATAAAGCACACATTCACAAATACATTTTGACTTTTCTCAATTAATTCAATTTGTTTTCTCTTCAGAGACTACTTGTCAATATTAGGTACTACTAAAACCCTAGTCTAAGACATTATTTGCACGTTCTCATTTTCAAAGCAAATTATTTACGTGTCAGTTTGAAATACCCGTGTTACCACATAAACGTTACAGTAAGCTCAGTTTTGCACTATATATTGATTCTTTCTAAATAAGCATTTTAGGCATTTCTAAAATCTCATTATGCAGGTATTTATCTCATGTTCAATGCATATTTGAATATTATTATCACAAACTCTCTGTTAGCTGGATTTTATTTGCTCACAACACATATATACAAATTCATGTGCAGTAATCATTGTTTCTCCCTTTATTTACATTTAACTATCATCATTTTAGAACACTCTGCATGCTTTTACGATGCAGTATGAAATCTCAAATTTTTAACGTAACCAGTTAATAAGTCTTCATCAAGAATTTTTTGTTGTAATAATCCTTGATTAGTTGGAATTGAAAGAGACAACTGTCAGTTAAAATTTAAGCTCCATCACCAGCTTTTAGCTTCTAGCCCGGCCTATCAAGCCATCCGTACTTCTCTCTCCTGTTCTTTTCTCAATCCTCATTCTTAAGCACGAGCTAGAACTGCACTATCTCATGCAACACTCGTTTGATCTACTTTTTCTCACTGAAACCTGGTTGCATGAAGTGTCTGCTCTGGATATAACAGTTGCTTGTCCTGATGTCCATTACATTTTGAACATCAACCGCCATAACTTCCCGGGATGTTGTGATTATCTTCAAAGACCCCCTTGTCATCTCCTCTCATTTCATCAATAGTAACCTGTCAGCGGACTACCTCTTAATATATCGGAATATCGCTTAATCCCATTCCAACACATTATATGGTTTCATAGTATATTGTGACCGGGGTTGGCACATCTCTTGCTCCAGTAATCTCACTGTAAATGGTAGTTATTTTATTTATAAATACCCTCTGTTTCTCTTAAGTGACCTCAACTATTCGATTGATATCCCCTCTCGTTCTGAGATCAGTCCCCGACTTGGATCATGTGACTTTCTTTGCCGTTTCCGTTTTCCCTGCATTCCGCAGGGCATATTCTTGATCCCATTTTAGCTCCTTTAATGAGATCTTGACCTCTATTCCCAGTCGACTTACCTGGTCCAGTTATTGCAGCATACCATTCTGCATTAAATTTTGCTTCTATCACCCAGTAGGCAGCTGCTCTCTACTTCAACTTACCATCATAAAGTTCCTGTGCTGCCTTCCCCAATGCCCTCCTCAATGTTCTCTCCTCTTTGCTGCCCATCTTTAATAGCTGGATCACCTCTGCTCTGCAATTTATCACATCATCAAACAACTTCCATCCTGCTTGCTGTAGGCCTCCTATCCACTGGTATCATCTGATCTTGCTCACGGTAAACTCTGCTGGAAAGCCTTTGAGAGTTTCTGGTGCGCCTCTTATTCATCAGTAGCAAAAGCTCCCTATTATCTTGCCTGCAAAACTTAAATTCTGTTTGCTCTACATGCTTAAATGCTATGCTACTTCTGTCTCAATTTGCCCATTCTACTCATAAAGTCTTTAAAAGTGTTACTTGTTTCTCCCTCACAGCAGATTGCAAACTCACTTATTGACATTCTTTTGGAAAAATTCGTAAAAATTGACTTTCTGTTTAACTGTCCTCATACACCATTCCACACGTCTTCATCTCATCTGATGCCTCTCCGCCCTCAGACTCCCACTTTCTTCCTTTACCCCTGAAGACACTTTTCAGTTTCAATTCGCTTAAATCTGGGCCACCCTGTGATATCTGCGCTCCTGATATTTTGCACATTGCTGAAGAAATCATCTGCTCTGTTCTTGCTGACCTTTCCAATGCCTCTTTCACTCTGCTGAACTACTGGCTGATTGGACAAAGGCCCTAATTGTTCCTGTTTTTAAAAACCCTTATCTCACACCTCTGCTTTATTTAATTCCTGCCCTGTTTTTACTTTCTTCGCCTGTCTAAAATTCTTGAAAAACACCAGTCTTCAGCTCTCTGCTTCTCATGGATCTAACAATGTGTTTCATATAAACCAACTGGGCTTCCACCAACATCATAGCACTGAATGAACTCTATTATCTACTACTGACGCTCTCCAGTGCATGGTGGATCAGGCATGCTCCACCACCCTGATCCTACTTGATTGATCTGCCGCCTTCCACCTGGTGTCTCACAGGTATTGGCACATAACTTGTCTAGCTGTATCGTTTCAAGGTCGGCCCTTCTCTGGCTTCAATCTTTTCTGTCCTGCTCCCAAGCTGTTCATCTTCCTCACTATCCGTCTTCTTTTCATGCTGTGATTTGTGGGGTCCTTCAGGGCTCCTCTCCCAACCCACCTCTTGTTAACCTCTACATGGCCTTACATGCTCATCTTTTATATTATTTAGATTTTGCAGATTGTGCTAACAACACCGAAATTGCTCTCCATCATGATTCACATCTCAGTCAGCTGACTAATTCAAAAGCCTTTCATATGGCAGTCACCTTGTAGAGGAGCTTGCGCTACTTAAAACTTTTTTTTTTTTTAATTCTTTTTATTTGCATTTTCAGCAACAAAACAAACACAATACACTGCAGTGTAAATGTAAAATGAGATTGACAGCACAGCTCCCCACCAAGACAACAGTATCAATATTACAACTGGGTGCCAACCCGTCATTGCTCAGTAAGGCTCGCACGGCCCTTCCACCCCCGCCCACAGCCAACCCGCACCTCTCCCACACCACAGTCGATGACCTCGGCACCCCAGGGTGTAGCTGGTTCTCGGCTCCTTCCGGCCACCAACAGCGCGAAGCACTGTTTCATAATGCTTGAATCGTAGTGTGAGTCAACCAGTGTGTGAATGGTTCCCATATGTCCTTCGGCCGCGAGCACACTGGTAAGAGCTCCCCGTACAGAGCGAGTTGCGTCTGGCAGTGTACTACGCTTTTAATCCATTCCCTAATGTTAGGCGATGTGACAGCTCCCCAGTGCATAGCAACCTGCCGTTTGGCATGCAGAATGAGTATGGCCGGCAGTTTACGGTGTTTAGGCTTGACCATGTGTAAGATCCCTAATAATGTAGTCTGCGGAGTGCATGGGATCAGTAGGCCGGTAATTTCACGCACCAGCCCCATCACCCTTACCCAGAAAGAGGCCAACGTGGGACATTCCCACGCCATATGTAAAAATGTAGCTCCGCGTGCGTTACAGCGCCAGCAGTTGTCTGCATCTCTCAATCCCATGCGGTGAAGCCGACTAGGCGTGCGGTATATCATGTGTATGTATTTAAAATGTATCAGTCGGAGACGATAATTAGGGGAAAGGGTCTCAAGCAGTCTACAGCACATATCCCAGTGGCCGTCAGTGATTTCGGTTCCCAATTCCGTATCCCACATGCAGCGCGCTGTCGGTATCACAATCGGAGAAGTGTTTTGCATGCAGGTGTACAATCGGGACACAAGTTTACGTCCCGACTCCACCTTGAGCACATTCTCCAAGGCCATCAAGTCCGGCGGCGGCGCCGGGAATGTAGGAAACAGCTTCTGACATGTATGTCGCAGCTGATAATAGAGCAGTGTATCAAGCATCGTCGGCGCCGCCGCACCGCACAATTGTTCCAGCGTGATGAAGGTTTCACCCGGGAAGAGGTCCCCCCCCAGTTCTAAGGCCGTGTGATGTTGCGCATTCCCCAGTTTTCATGTTTTGCAGCGGGGGCCACATGGGGTTCCTGCGCAGGGGCACCGATTTGGCATAGAGATGGTCCAACTTTGCTCGGCGACGCAGCCCATCCCAGGCCCATTTAAGCGCGTGCACAGTGTCAATGTCTTTGCATCTCCGCTTGTGCGGTGCGTATAGGGCAGTGTTGAGCGGCAGCGGGGCAGCCCTATCCGTCTCTATCGCCACATGTGGCTGGAACGGCGTAGGGTGCACCCAGTAGTACCAGAACTGCGCCTGTGCGCAGTAGGCGTATAATGTGAAATCCGGTGCTGCCAGGCCACCCTGCCTCTGCGGGAGAGTGAGGGTCTCCCAGGCTACTCTCGGTTGCCCCCCACCCCACGCCATTTCTATCATCCGCGAACACACTTGGTTCAGGAAATGTGCAGTCAGGGGCAGCGGGATGTTAACGAATAAATAGAGTAGCTTGGGTAGGATAACCATTTTTGCCACCGCTATTCGTCCTGCCAGCGAAAGAGGCAAGTGTTTCCAGCGGCCAACCTTTTCCTCTACCCATGTAAGGGCACATCCGTAGTTTTCTGCCCACAATTCCTGCATGTCAGTACTAATCCATATCCCCAGATATCGCACGGGGCCAGTCGCCCATTTCAACGGGCAGTCCGGAGTACGCTACTTAAAACTTAATACCAATAGGTCCAAGGTACAACAACACCAGCGCCTTGTCTTCTAACTGGTGGCCGGGTACTGTAGGCCCTTTACCTATGGCAAGGGATCTCAGGGTCTTTTCGACTATTCTTTTTCCTTCACTCCCCAACAAGACCTGTGCCTCCTGTTACTTTTATCCTCGAGTCATACCCAAAAATGCTTTACCTTCTACCCAATGACAGCGACAAGACAGGCATCCTAGCTGTTATTTTCTTTCAACTCGTTTATTCTAAATCTGTTTTGGGGTCCCTCCCTGACTTCTAGGTAGTCTTTAGCCGCATCAAAACTGAGCAGCAAGACAGCCAGGCGCAGCAGCGGACCGTGCAGGTAAAAGTGGTGGGGTGGTGGCGCCAGGTTGGGGGTTGAGATTTCGACAGACGCAGACGAGGGAACATTAATTATTTATTTACTTATCCCTCGTCATCATCCGTCGAAATCACCCTCTATCTGGCCCCACCACCCCACCGCTCTTACCTGCACAGGCCGCGACTGGCCAGACGTTTACTCCATCTTCTGTGGGATGCTTACACCTCTACTTGTTTCGGCTTGTTGCACTGGCTCCTTGTCGAAAAGGATTGTCCTTTCAAGATTCAATTTTTCTGCCATCGAGTTCATTAGGGCACTGACCCTTCTTACTTGACCAACAAACTGGCTCATTATTTTCCTCTTACTCTTTGCATTTTTCTGGCTCCTTTTTGATGTCAGTTCCAACCATTCAAGACCTTTTCCTCATTAGTACCTGAATATTGCAACAGTGTGCCTCTTTCTCTTCCTTCCTTCTCAATACTCTTTGGTTTTGTAAAGCTCTTCAACCTCATCGTCCACTTCCCATTTCTCCCCATAACTTCGTCCTGCTGGTGCTATACTTTAGGACGAGGACACCATTTGAGTGACAGTTGTGCTCTGTCCCTGGAAATCATCATCCTCATCATCATCAGTTAGCCTTTGCAAAGGGTCTGTCACTATGTGTAATTTTTATCTGTTTGTGTCAGAAACATTGGGGCATATTCGCAAGGATTCATCGCAGAGTTATCGGCACTTTATCGAAGCCAAAGTGTTGATAAATTTATCGCCCCATTCACAAGCTGGTGCTAACAGCCGATATCACCAGTTTACCTGCGATAGCAGGTGCAAAAATCATCGCCACAGATGACCCCGGCAACTAACGCTAATGAGATTCAGAGTAGGCGTTCCCGTTGAAAAAGCCGCGACAACACCACTTCGCAACATTCTCAATGACCAGCCAGATCGGCGATAAGATCACAAAACATGCGATATGGCGCGTTAGCTTCAGGAATTTACCACCTGCTCTGACCCGGTGTAAAGTCGGACGACAACTGGCACCAGACAAGTGAGCACAGTCCAGAGCCACACATGATGAAGTACAGATGCCCTGGAGCAACTGAACATGCAGTCCGGAGCACAAATAGGGCAACAACACCCACTGCCACCACCCCCAGGACCCCCACCTCCCCCGGGCTCTACCCCGGGCACCCCCCCACCCCCTTTGGACAAAAATATTGCACATAAATTCTATGAAATCATGAACCAAACAATTCGCCTGAAGTGGCACAATCACAACACCTAACATACATGTGTGGTCAGAAAAAGGAGAATCATACATTCATCTTAGAATATCCAAATAATTTGTTTATTACAGAATAAACCCAAAACAACTATTCTGAAGAGTCATGGCGGGGCTTCTCAGGACATTCTGTAAGTCACAGCCTGCAAGACAAAAACCTAGATAAGAAGGTGTGTCATGCGCTCATCAAAATACAGAGAGAGAGAGCAAAAGAGAGATAGAGATAGTGATAAAGAGAGAAAGAGAGGGAGAGCGAGAGAGAGGGAGAGAGAAAGAGAGGGAGAGAGAGGGAGAGAGAGGAAGAGAGAGGGAGAGAGAAAGAGCGAAAGAGAGGGAGAGAGAGAGAGAGAGAAAGAGAGAGAGGGAGAGAAAGAGAGAGAGAGAGATAGAGAGAGAGGGAGAGAGAGAGAGAGCTAGAGGGAGAGAGAGAGAGAGAGAGAGAAAGAGAGAGGGAGAGAGAGAGAGAGAAAGAGAGGGAGAGAGAGTGCCAACACTGCGGACCCAGGCCTCACTGCTCACCTTCTGCCACCGGTGAGTCTCCAACCACGTGCCGGTATACACTGCAGTCCCCCAGGTCGTTTATCTGAAACAGTTTCCAGAGACATGAATGGCAGAGTCCATACAGTTGCACAAGCCATCATCGCTTGCCCGCCCCTGCGCACACAGGCTGCTGCACCCCAGCCCCACCCGCTGCCCAGCCGTGATTGCCCACCCCTGTGCACACAGGCATCACTGCTCACCTCCCACTGGCCCGCGACCATGGCACCCGCACACATCAAGCAGCCCGCACCACGGCCACCAGGTCACACACTTGATTCTGGGTCTTGATTTCGCAATGGCAGAGATCACATCAGTGCACACGGCATCATCGCAGGCTGCACACCCGCACAGCTCTTGAGGTGCCACTAACTCTGTGAACCGCGAGGCAACACCACGTGGCGGTCGGCCCGCACTGCCTGCTGGCTCAGGCCTACACTGCGGTCCAGCAGGTCTCACACTAATCCTACCAGTCCGGACCGCCAGGATGGCACATCATCGCAGACTGCACACCCGCTCAGCACTTTAGGTACCCCTACCTCAGTGCACCGAAAGACACCATCTCGTGGCGGTGTGCCTGTGCCTGCCACAGTGTATCCTTGCCACCAAGTCTGTGCACCCCAAGCCATGGACCGTTTATGATTGAGTCTTGTGGTGCGGACGCCATCATGTCACCCCCGGCACTGGGCAATGTTAGGTAGCAGGGCCCTAGGCCCTCATGCATAAATGATAATCACACAGAGACACCCAGTTAGAGAGTGGAAATAGCATCAGGCACGTGCGCCTGGCCCTTTTTATTGGCAGGGTCACATGTCCTGTGACGGCTGTGCTGGATGGGTGTGGTGTGGGTGTAAACCAGCCGTGAGGGAGTGGCTGTGGCATGCTGACAGCTAGACCTGTGAGCAGCAGATCCCTACAGGGAAGACCTAGGACATGTAGCGTTGTCCACCCCCCCTGTGAGCGTAAGCGGAGTGGGCTGGCCTGCCGTGTGCCAGTCCAGCATAAGGGTGTGAACAAGGCCCCGGGGCTCTGGGCGTGGTTCCGTCCTGGGCTGGACAAGGAAGTAACTAATGTGTGTGCCTCTGTTGTAGTATCAGCGCCACTCGGACCGCAATCGGCAATGTGTCACCCTGTGACCCAAGTCCCACAACATGAGCAACATGGACGTAAGGGTGAATCACTGACCCTACATTCATCCATACTTCCACACTTGAAAGATCACAGACATGACACATCTGTGTGAATATGAATGTTTATTTCACATTCAGTGGAGTGTTGAAGCTGGAGCAGTACAGGGTCATGCAAACCCCACTTTACATTGTTGGCCCGTGGAGGGCCAGCTAGAGTCCTTCAGGGAATGACAAGCACATCAGAAGAGGAGGAGTTTAGTTTGCAGTCTGATAGCTGTGTCATTGGTGACCAAACACAATATGGCAGTCCATGTCGAGGTCCAAGGTGAGTATCACAGAGTGCATCGGCGGACAGCGGAAGGTGATGATGCAGAGGGCAGAACCAAGCAGAAACAGGCCTTATGGTGGAGATGAATGCTACTGCGTCCTTCTGACCACGGAGGCAGATTCATCCGCATCTTTGTCCTCTGCTGTTGCATGTGCCTCACATGTGGGTGGTGGTGTTCGGTCTTCAGCACTGTGTGGCAGTGACATCTCAGGGGCCGGAAGTGGAATGTCTGCTGCACTGTGGACACTGACACATCAGGGGCCGGAGATATGGATGGAGTGGTAGCAGCAGCATACATCAGTGCCAGGCCTTATGGCAGCAATGCCATGAGGAGTGTCTTTAGGGCATTGAGGGACCCAGCTACCTCTCGCTGGTGTGCAGCCATGGCAGCCGCTCTTTCTGCCTGTGTCGTCTCCATGTTCTCCATGATCCTACGCATGTGTCCCAACTCCTGGGCGAGCTCGCTGGAGCCACTCTGACTAGACAGTCGTTCTTGTCTCAGACTCAGGACTCTAGCAACGTCAGCCATGGTTTGTTGGAGAGCATGGAGTGGAGTGTGGGTGTCCGTTAGGGACTGTGAGTGGTCCCTGATGGGACTTAGACACCCACATATGGCATCTAATTTGGCTGCCATGCAGTCGAACCCCACCTGCACCTGTTCAGCCAGCTTCTCCTGGCACCCAAACACACAGTGTTGGAAGGCCATGTGTTCTTCGTGGGGGTCCTGGGAGGCAGCCGTGGTGGTGGGTGGTGCCTGCTGTGTGTTCTGTGCAGAGGGTGGGTTTTCCTCGTAGCAGCTGGGCTGACCTGCTCCTGGAAGTGAGCTGCAGAGGCTCTCAATGAGCTGTTGGAGGGATCGGAGTTGAAGGTGTGGTGGTCCTCTTCGTCATCAGAGAAGAGAGGTGTTGGATTTCCCCCTGCAATGTGAAGGGGAGATGCAGTTTAACATTGTGTTCACATGTATGTTGACGCATTGTACATGTTTACATTCAGACTGCATGACAGTGTACCATGCCATAACCTTCTTGATACCCATCGTGAAAAAGAACAAGACCACGCAGCCTATCAAACACAGAAAGTGGACTCGGGACACCAAAGACACTAATGTTGAGCTACTAGTAGCAAGATGTGAGAAGGACCTAAATCCGCCTATCAACTTGCGGATCACTACACTACATCTATGACGATATAGTCAACTCCACCATGCCACTAAAACTGAAAAGAGTCACAGAGAAAGATAAAAACCCATGTTTTAATGGGACACTAAATGAAGATAGGAGGAAATTGAGACTTGCAGAAAGAAAATGGAGACAGCACCCATCATCCCCACAGCTGAAATCTCTCAGAAAAATCAGAAACGAGTACAACAAAAGGGTCCTCAATTCCAAAAAGGAATTCTTCAGATCGGAACTGGACAACACCAAAAACAGACCGCGGAAACTATTCGGGATGTTAAAGCAACAATCCAATAAGTTGGCCAAATCTGCCCAAGAAACTACTAAAACTCAACTGAACTGCGAAGAATTCTCAACATTCTTCACCGACAAGGCCATCACGCTAGAAAGAGAGCAGCAGGTTCTGTTGCACCATGGCCCAGAGGCCTGAGAGGTGTACTGAATCCTGGCTATTGCTACATTTCACAGTTCAAATCACGTCCATGTAGTCCTTCCTTGCACTAGGGCTCATGACACACTTGCTACACCACTGATGGCGAGGGGAGTCAGCCGTACAATCTTCTCATGTACAGGATGATATATCTAGGTTGTTCGTAGTTAATGGGCATCCAGTCATCTACTAGCATTCTGTTTGTGTCATGAGTCCCATATAGAGGGCAGTGCCAGTAATAAATGCTGTGAAGTGTAGAATGCACCTTTAACCTTCCTCCGAACCATAATTTACAATCATCAGGTCAGCTCTTGTGGTTGTACACTTCACGCCTATGACCTTCTTGTGTGCATGTTTTCAGTGACTCAATTTATGGGATGTCTGCTGGGCCATATATATGAATAGGCCTAAGTTGCTCCTATTTTTAAGGGACCCCTCAAGAGACTAACTGCGAAAGGCCTGTTGGCCTATGAAATCATTGTATGGTTTTGCATACGTATAATGTGCCTGTTAAACCCACAGCATTAGCCGTATTGTCTCGAAAAACGTGCACAGAAGGGGTAGCAGTTAACTCTTTATTTTGATTTTCTCCCATTTCAAAGTGTCACATTTACAAACAGCAGAACTCATGCTTCCATGGTCAGTAGACACTGTGCCATATTTATAACAAAGAAATAGTCATTTATTTTTTAAATGTGAGAAATGTAATGTGAAGGAAAATATTTCTATGAAACATTAAGTCTTAATGCTTTTCTCCACTTTCAATTAAGCCAATTACGTATTAATATTTTATGAAGCATGTTTCTTCACTTTAAATTCCATCCATTTAACCAAATGGTTGTATTTTTCTGTTATAAATATGGCACAGTGTCAACAAACCACTGAAGCAAGATGCTGTTTGTAAATGAGATACTTTGAAATGGGAACAAATTTAAATGGTGAGTTTCACGAAATCCATATAAACGTAAAGTTAACCCTTCCGATCTGGCTCTATGGACATTGGGCTTAAAGTCGATGTAGCTGGGCATGCAGGTGTAACACTATGCGAGGAATTGGTCTTCAGTAGCTCACGATGATGCTCACTGATCAGAAGTAGCTCTCACTACAGAAAAGGTTGGAGATCCCCTGGTTTCGAGTAAATTTGAATCCAAGGTAGGATAGGGATTCACCTAAAAGGGTGGGTTGGGGAATGAATCAACTCCAAACTCTGAGGAGGTCTAAGGGAAAGAGGAAAAATTGTTTCAGCATCAAGAAATAAAATAGAAAAGAAATGCATTTCTACACAGCATAACTGTACATGATATAAACATTTGGATTGAGGAAATGGAAGTCCAATGAATATGTCACATAATATTCCCAGTAGTACATGTGGAAACCTGTACCTGGCACAGCTTCCATGCATTCTACTGCGAATGTTTGTGAATTGCAAAAATGTATAATACTATTTTTAAATAGGGAACTAACTCTCCGCACGTACTAGTACATTTTTTTGTGAATGAGGCAGCATATTTCTGCCTATAAATAAATGATGTGCCAGGTACAAATACACTGGGTGCATAATATACAAATATTTATACCAAAAGATGTGCACTGCCTCGTTTCCTTTCTACCACAGTGTACGCGAATGCATAAATGCTAGTTTATTATTTTATGCCAAGCTAAATAACCGTGAAAGGACATACTGCCCACCACTGTCCTTCTGCCAGGCCATCAAATATGTATGTGCTGATACTAATGTGATGCTAAATATGCTAGCCTTCCAAGGGTGATGATCAAGTATGACATAGTACTTTTCGGTGTACTGTCTGCTTAGGATTGATCACGGATGCTCAACAAGGTCAGTTATTTTATTTAGTGATAGAAGATAGTTCAATGAGTCTTGGGCCGCTGAGGGTGCTGGGGTTCTTGTTCAAGATGTTAGGACTGGATTGTGTTAGCTATTCTATAGGCTCAGACCACAGAGATTAGGGTAAAGGTAATGCTATTATGACAATGTCTATATTGCAACAGTGTGTAAAACACCACTGTATCATAGTATGCACACTGTTTGTAAAGGGTCCATTGTCAAGTCAGAATCTACATTGCTC
Organism: Triturus cristatus; assembly: GCF_964204655.1. NCBI lineage: Eukaryota > Metazoa > Chordata > Amphibia > Caudata > Salamandridae > Triturus > Triturus cristatus. Next base: position 135,166,129 of record NC_140591.1, on the reverse strand, counting down.
AGTTAAGTAACCACCAGTGTAGGTCAGAAGTTAAATTCCCCTGCATTCAAAGCACTGTTGTGATTGCCATAGATTGTAGTGCACCAATAGCAGTCATGCCACAGTACACCTTGCGCAGGCATGTATAGCTCCAGTGCCATGCTAACATCTGCATAGTTCATGTGTGAGTTGAACCTTGGTGATGGCAGAAACAAAATCCCTCTGTCATATATAAACAAATTTCTGTGCAAACACAACTGCAAACATGCAAAGGGCAGCCTCTGCTATTTAACTCCTAGTGCTCCTCTCCTCGCCCACCTAGTTATAGGGTGTCTGTGCCGCAAAGGGCAGCAGGGGCTGCACAGCAGGGCTTTGATCTCCAGTGCTGTCTACTAGAGTGTTAAATGTTTAGTACACTGCTGCTGAGCTAGAGGTCACTTGTAGCACTTCAGAGCCTGGGCAGTGGTGTTGTCTGGAGAGTAAGGATCCGATGATGATCACAGGCAGCTGTATCATACAAGTGTAACTCAGTGTCTCTGGCTTTGTGCTGGGAGTTTAACACTAGAGTAAGATTACACTGCAGTACTCTCATTATTTAAAGGTGTATGCTTCTTGGACCCAGTCATGAGCCCTGAGATAACTGGTATCATCACACCAATTCTGGCTGGAGGCCAATACTAAGTTCACCACTCATTGCACTGGGACCACCCACTTGAGTTGTCTATGATACAGTAAGACAGTAAGAGTGAAGCTTAAGTTGTCTATGATACAATAAGAGGGAAGCTTGAGTTGTCTATGATACAATAAGAGGGAAGCTTGAGTTGTCTATGATGTCTGTAAGAAACCCAAAATGAAAAATATCCCCTTCATTCAACGATATAGAATTTTATGTTATTGTTAGAAATGGAGGTTCTGGTTGGGTAGGGTATACACCTAAGCCAGGCAGAGCCTACCACCCTAGTCAGGGTAGGTAAGTTACACACCTAAGATAACCCCCTGTTCACCCCCTTGGTAGGTTGGCACAGAGCAGAGCATATGCAAGAAGCAATGTGTAAAGTATTTGTACATACACACACAGTAACAAAGTGCAACACTACAAAAGGACCACACACCAGTTTAGAAAGATAGCTAACATTTATCTGAATGAAATAAGACCAAAACGACAAAAATCCATCATTCACAAATCAAGATATCACTTTTCAAAGATTCAATCACATATAGTTATTAGAAATCAAAATTAGCTCCAACAGGGGCTATTTGTTTCAGTCGAAGACTCCACAAAGAAAGGCCAACCTCAATTGAGTGAGGGCCGGTTATATAGTCGGGCAGGCCCCAGTACAGTATCTTGGAGATGGGGAGAAACCAAAGACGATGCAAAACAAATGGGAGATGAGGCGTTGCAGAGGAAGTGAGGTGTTGGTTCCTTACTGCTGGGTAGGAGAGGTGATGCGTCGGTTCCTTACTACTGCAGGGGAAGTGAGGCTGGTGCGGTACCTCGGTCCCTTACTGTGGAGAGGTGTTGATGTGATGTCAAAGATCAGACAGCGAGGCTTTGACTCTACAGTGTCGATGCAGAAACCCTAGGCTGTGGTGCAAGTCAACGCAGTGCGTCATGCTCTTCACGAGTTGTTCCCTTGTCTCCATTGCTGCAGAAGCGTGTTGCAGATGCTGGAATGCTGTCAGTAACGTTGGGCTGCGTAGTAAGTTGTGGTTGTGCTTCGTGCTCTTCTCGGGCGATGCCCTCGCTCTGGTGCAGGCAGCAGCCTCAATGACGATGTCAAAGGTGAAAAGTTACTGTTGTTGGCAACCAAGGCTGCGGTGCAAGTCGGAGCAGTGTGTTGTGCTCTTTATGGGTGGTGCCCTCAGCTCCGTTGCATGCAGCGTATTGATGATGGAGTTGTTATGCTTTTCTTGGATTGCAGCACACCATTTGACTCCAAAAGCCTAGGAACTGGATTTGGCACCACTTGGCAAAACAGGGCCCTCAGCATAAGAGTCCAAGTGCTGTTAGCAAGAACAGGTGAAGTATTCGATGGCCCTGAGATTTCTGAACAGGAGGCAAGCTCAAATGAAGCCCTTGGAGAACTTTGGAAGCAGAAAGTAGAAAACAAAGTCCAGTCTTATCACTCCCAGGACAGAAGCAGCAAAGCAGCAGGTCAACACTGCAAAGCAAACAGCAAAGTTGCAGTCCTTCCTGACAGCTATCCAGCTCTTCTTCCTGTCCTCAGCCCAGAAGTGTTCAGAGGATATGGTGTCATAGGTCCAGTACTTATACCAATTTCATCCTTTGAAGTAGGCAAACTTCAAAGGATATTTGTTAAACCTGGCACCTTGGCGTGGGTCTCCCTTCCATTTTCTGCTGTTGTCTCATGTGTTTTTGGTGGTTAATAGATGCTTTGGGAACTGTGCCACTGCTGTCCAGTGCCAAAGTGCAAGTGCTCCCTGGGATAACTTGTTGTATGGATTAGTGACTCCATGATTGGCTGATTTGGTTTACTTGTCAGACCCTAGTACAGTGCACTGAGTGTGCCCAGGGCTTGTAATTCCAAATGCTGCTAGTGGGCTTGCAGCACTGGTTGTGCCACCCACATAATTAGCCTGTAGAGTGTGTCTCAGGTCTGCCATTGCAGAACCTGTGTGCAGTCTGGTACTGCCATGTTGACTGGGCAAGTGCACCCACTTGCCAGTCCCTAAACCTTCCCTTTTCTGCACATTAGTCACCCCTATGGTAGGCCCAAGGGCAGGGTGCATTGTAGGTAAAAGGTAGGACATGCCCTGGTGTGTGTGGCATGTCCTAGTAGTGAATTACAGCCATTTTCGTTTTTCACTATTGCAAAGGCTACTTGCTCCCCATAGGCCAGAATGGGCAGATTGATTATAATATCTTATAATCCTAACTGACTCAGGGAACTAGGTAGAAATTTGTGTTTAGTGTGCCTGAACTCAGAATGATAAAATACATCTTTTAGCGAAGTTGGTTTTAACATTCTGTATTTAAAAATACCACTTTCAGAAAGTAGGTATTTTCTTGTCTAACCATCCAAGCCTGCCTCTGCTAGGTTGTGTATTCCTTGTCTGGAGTTTGAGTGACAGGGACTGGGGGATTCCAGGAGCCAGAGTGAGTCAGCACACGCCTGAATAGAGAGATCTGCATGTAGATGGGTGGGAGGAGTTGCACCTGGGACCTGAATAGGGCTGTGCCGTCCCTACACAATGCTGGCTCCACCTCCTGTGGTGCGTCTGATGTCCCTGGCCTACACTGTGAAAGGAAAGAAAGAGTCTTGTCAGCAAAGTGCTCCAGGACTGACCAGAACTGATTTTGAATAGGCAAAGTGCTCTCTGCCTTTAGAGAACAAGGAGAATATGAGTATAAAGAAGAGGACCCAGACCCCAGAACTTTAGATCACTTTTGGGAAACAAGAAGAAACCTTTGCTGAGGAGAGGAACCAGAGAGACTGAGGAGAAACTATCCCTAAGCATGAGGGACTGGCCTGCAGTGGTTGCCTGACTGCCAAAGAGAGGAGAAAGGACTTTTGTGCTACTTTCATTCAACGTGTGAAGGATCTCCAAGGGCTTGAGATAGAGCTTGCCTCCTGCCGAAGTCTCAGGGACAACAGACTTCATCAACCAGCTCCCCAAGAGTTATTTGGAAGTGCCTGCTGTTGTGTTGGGCTTTCTGAGGGACTGCGTGTCGCAAGGAGCTGGAGCGCGACTCACGAAGAAGAAGCGTGTCGCCGCCACAGCCGCTGTCGTCGCATCGCCGGAGAAGAGGATCGACGTCGCATCAGACGCCTCCGCATCAACGGAGAAGCGTGTCACTGACGCATCGCATCGCGGAAGAACCTAGCTAGAGAAAAAGGATCAATGTTGCATCAGACGCCGCCGCATCATCGGGAAGCGTGTCACAGGGCCTGTCGCGGCTCAGAAGAATCGTTCAGTCGCCGCACGGCCATCGGGCATGCACGCATCGTGTCGCATCAAGAAGAAGATGCCATCTTTGTTTCATCGCACCGGATCTTCATCACATCACGGCATTGGGGGTCGCATCGCCACGAAAGCGCAGTAAGAAACCGACGCATCACCTCCCCTCGCAGAGAAGAACCAACGCATCCCCTATGCATCAGTAGGGACCCTATAGTGAGGACTGCTATTTTTATACGTAAATTGCTAAGTTAGCACAACCGCGTTAGATGTTAGAAAGCCATCTTGCCACTTTTGCTGCTTTTGCACGCGACACTGCAATTACATGTTATTTTTTGAGAAATGCTTGCTCGCCTTTGCTTCACATGAGAACTGTCTGTTGTTCACATCCTTAACAGTGAGCTGCGACCTTGGTTTTGACGGTGCATGTTGTTGGGTTCAGCTTGATCGGCCCACTATTTAGCCATAACACGCATGCAGCTGCAAATACCTGAAAGTCGAGTGCTTTTAATATTGCAGGCTGCATGCTTTATACACATTCGGAAGATGAGCTTTCCCAGGAGCAGAGTATACCTGATCCTGTGATGTGATTCCACTAAGCTGATCTTTACGGTATGGGGTTCCCCATTCAAGCCTAGAGACCTTCTATTAGTCTAATAATAATATTATTAGTTTACTAGCGAAAGGAAGGTGGCTGTAATCCACTGTCATTTTATTATGATTTCTCCTTTCATTTTCTATGGTATTGTAACTATGCTGATGGTTTTGATCTTAATCATTTGTCTGCTTATGTTAGCCAAAGTACTGCATCTTAGGACACGAGGTTTATAAAATAAACTCTTTAAACTTCACCGTGTCTCTGTGTACTCTTGTTGTGGACTGATATGAGAATAATTACGAACAGGTATTTCTGATTCCCACCATTCCTGAGAATACACTAAGTCGCTTGTTCTGGGTTGTCTATACATTGGGACCGCCGAGATAAAACTCGGATAACGAATGGGACACTGATGCTGGTCGGATAAGGGGTTCTGGGTTCTGAGGTGAGTTTTTGGTACACCACAATTCACTGAGGTCCTGGTTTCCTGTGCATAGTTCTGTGCATAAGCAGAATCCCTGCAACATGACGCACCTAACGTTTGGTCGATTGATTTGAAACGCCTCAGTAGTGCTTATATTAGTCCACGATCCCTCACTCTTGTTTCCGGATAACGGGAGTGACAGGTTTAACCTACCTGTTTCTCGACTAATAGGTTCTTTCAAGCTTGATCATTAAAAAGGTTTCTTCTGAACCCTAGTGCTACTGTTAAAATCGTTGTTAATCTTTTGTGTGTCCTTATGGCGGTTGACATTGCTGCACATAGCCGTGCGTCTCTGTGCCGTCATTTGACGACGTATGGGGTGGCGGAAGATGGGATGGCTGTTATTTTTGTGGTGAGCGCTGATGCGTCTTTCCCTTATGAGTTGTTTTACTCTTGGGTGACTTTTCCAGCGGTGAATACTGACGATGATACGTTTCATTCCTATACTCCCACGCAGCTACCTGCTGTCTATACGCCGTATAGGACACAAGAAATTCCTATTTCTGCCTGGCAGCATACCATTTGGTTTAATGGTGCCCTTCCCCATACAGTTGCACCGGCTAGAATGGGCCCGTTGTCGATTGCAGGGGCCACATGGCCGGTGCTGGCCGGATTTATGCCTCACCCCCGCTATCGCACGGTAACGGTGGCTGAGTTGCAGGTACTACACACAGCCCTGATTACAGTGCATAGGGCTTTAGTGCAGTACGTGTCACGCAACGTGCAGGTGGGGGCACCTGCTGTTGCGGGACAACAATCGGACCACCACGCGGTGGTTATTAGTCCTCTTATGGTTAATTCGGTGATGGGCAAGTGCCCCCAAAATAAGGATGATTTACCTTATTGGCTTGCTGAGAAATTTGACCAAATGGAGGCGGTTTTTCAGCATAGTACTCCTGTGGAGAAACACAGGATTCTCACCATTAGTTTGCCGAAAGACTTAGTCCCAGATATGGCCGATTGTGACAACTGGGGCAAGGTCTTTGCCGCGACCTACTCGAAGTGCTTCGGCACTCCGTCTATGTCTGTACTACCCTCCGTCATTAAACGTGTTCAAGAGAATCACGGTGCGGAGGCTGCTGTTGAATTGGCAATGCGGCTTGGCGGGTGTTCGATGTGGTTGCTTCCATAGTAATGGGCAACCTCAAAGGCGATGCCATGCAGTTCCAAGTGGCTAATAAGCTGGACCGCGTGGACGAACTCGACAGGCCTAAGGAGTTCGCTAAAATAATTGCAGAAGCCTATAGGACCATAGGCCGCAGTGCCTTAGGTGTTAAACCAACTGTAATAATTCCTGATATAGTACAGCAAACTAAGGTGAGCTCGTCTGGTAAAGACGAACGCCCAAATTTTCTTAAACAAAATTGGTGGGCAAAGAAACAGGGGAAGCAGCAACAGAAACAGGGGTCTCGTCCTGCCTCGCCCGTACAGTCGACTAGTGAACGCACATGTGATCTGCGCGATCGATCTAGTATTAAGTCACCTCATAGGTTTCAGGTTTCTGAACAACGTTCTCCTCGTTCTTCACAGGAAACATCGGCTTCACAGTCCGGTGGCGGAGACCGTGGGAAAGGACGGGGTGCCCAAGGACGTGAGCAACCCCGTCAGACTGACGGTAAAGGCAAGCAGGACGAGTCTGCACGTCAACGACCCCCATTTCAAAAGAAGAAGGTTGCTGCGCTAACAGCGAGGTATGCCACAGATAGTGCGGACGCAGCTTCAGAACCTGACATGGGCACAAACGCTGCTCGACAGCGCGGCGGAAGTTACAGTAGTGCGACAACCACTGCGTCCATATCTGGTGGCGACAGCAACTGACACGTTCATTACTGTAGAAACTGCTGACACTAGAGTGGCTCCCCCTGACAGACTGTATAATATAGTCCTTTTAATTTAAGGTGACATACAACGCACGATTCAAGGGATTTTTTGGGATAATCTGACCTCTTTGTACGATATTCTGTTGGCAGAGGCAGACTGGCCCCGGCTTTCATTTTGGATGCGCCTAGAGGGGAGGAGGTAATCCTCCCGTCCTTTGCGCACACAGTGCCGAAAAACCAAGCTAAAAAGTTCGCCGAGGAGTGGGCTCTGGTGCTAGCACCAGCTTTGTATCGTAATCAGGTAGGCTGGGATAAATTGTCCCCCAGCCATGAGGTTCCATTGCGGTCCACGCCCCAGCCACAACCCCAATATCCCATGCGTCGCGAAGTAAGAACTCACTTCGCGGCTATCCTTGAACAATTGGAATATCAAGGTGTTATTGAAACGTGTGTCACCAATGAATAATCCTTTATTCACTGTGACGAAGCCTGATGGGTCTTACCGCCTGGTTTTGGATTACCGGCATTTAAACTCTCATTGCCAGACATGCGCAGTACAGAATACCCACAGTTCGGCTCTTGTCGATAGTCTTGTGAGAAAGCGGTTTAAAACCACACTTGACATTTCCAATGGCTTTTACAGCCATAACCTGTCCTCTCTTAGTAGTCAATGGACAGCATTTACCTCGGGCGGCAAACAAAAACATTTCAAAATATTACCGATGGGCTATAAAAACAGCCCTGGGGTCTTTGCCGCTCGTGTAGTCTCTCTGTTAGAGAGCATAGACCCTGATACGTACTCGTATGTGGATGATATTTATCTCACAGATGACGAGTTATGGCCGCATCTGTGTCGCGTTGATCGCATTATTGTTTTGTTTGCAGACTTCGGTTACAAATTGAACTTTGCACTTCCTAGAGAAATGGTTGTGCCTACATGCTCCTACGACACAGAAGAAATTACAATCTTTACTGGGCTTTCTGAATTTCGGTCGCACGTACATTCCTGAATATGCCCAGCGTATCAAGCCGCTTTATGCCTTGGTACAACCTACTTTTTCCAAATCATGCTGGCTGCCGGAGCATTCAGCTATATTGCAATCTTTGCAAGCTGACCTTCTTGCTTCAAAATACTTACGAACGTGTGATAAGCAAACTAACCTGGTCATTAGAATTGTGCCAGGCGCAGTGGGTTTCACGTACTTAACGTTCAATGAGGGTGACACTGTCCCCATTGCCTACAAATCCCACCTGTACACTTCGGCTGAACTGCGATTTTCCGCTATCGAGAAAGTTTTGACGGCAGGGCAGATGGCGATTCTTAAAGAACGAGTGCTATCGCAATGGAAACGCATGTTGGTGGTCACACCATATCCTGCCCTTGAGGCAGTGACCAAAGCGAGCGTACCAAACTCTAAAGCTTTTGCATCCACGGTGGATACAATGGGCCACTTCCTTGACTTCACCCGACGTCACATATATCTTTGACGCAGCACTACAGACTCAGGAGTTCTTACAGTATGAATTCGTTCATCCAGCTCCTCTGTCCTTGCGCACGCTCGAGGATTACCATTGTGTCATATACACTGACGGTTCTGCGCAATCAGGCGACTGGATCGAAGCATGCCTATTCAGCGGCCTGCGCAATTGTGGTCGGTACTTTCGTGACTGGTGAATTCCAATCTGATGTCGTGCATACGCAGTTGTTGGGTGGCTGTACCGCACAGTTGGCAGAGATCCGTGCTCTGGTTCTCGCACTGGAATTTGCTGATTCTCGGGTCACCACTCTTATAGTGAGTGACTCGTTTTATTGTGTTCAATCTCACAACGACAATCTACATTTTTGGTCTCATAATGAATACCGTGATTCCAAAGGTAGCACAATTAAGCATAAAATGCTTTGGGTTCGAGTGGCAGAACTTAAAGAACATCTGCCTCTCGTGAAAGTTATTCACACTCTTGGTCACCAACGAGTTGGTGTCCATGCTGTCGGCAACTGCCTAGCTGACGAGGCATCAAAAACAGCAGTGGCGACATACTTAGTAGCAGCAGTTACAAGATCACAAAGTAAGATCGATGATGACATCTTGGCAGCTATTGCTGCTACAGAGAAGGGAACAAATTACCAGAGAGGTTTTCCTTCTCGTTACCATTATCGCTTAAGTCCTGATAACGTCCCGTTAGTGAGGATTAACGACGTCGGTGACAGATTGATTCCCAACGCGGACTGCAGACCGTGTTTGATATTAGCGGCTCACGAGGGCATGGCGTCTGCCCATGCCGGCGTTGCAGCTACTGTATCTCTGTTACAACAACATTACTGGTGGTGCGGTTTATATAAACAAGCTCGCGCTTAAGTTCTTAACTGTGACATTTGCCAGCAGATAAAACCTTCAACTGCGGTGCGCCCACCACAGACTCAGTTATACATATCTAATAAACCACTAGGGTGTGTTTATTTAGATCATTGCGGTCCATTCACCTCTGAGACTGCGTACAAGTACATCTTGGTTGCAGTGGATTCGTGCACACGTTTTCTGTGGGTATGGCCACAAAGGAGTGCTGATGCCTTTACTGTCATCAGGGATTTGCGTGTCTTTGTGGGAAGTTTTGCATGTGGACCCGTTCATTCTGATCAGGGCCCTGCGTTCGCCTCTAAGGCGTACAAAGAAGCCATGAGCAATTTGGGGGTCCAAGTCAAATTTTCGGCTCCCTACCGACCTGAGGGTAATAGTGTGGTGGAGCGAATGAACCGTGACTTAGAGCAGTCTTTGACAGCTAGGGTTTTAGGTACTGGCCGGAACTGGCTAGCCCACTTGTATAACATACAACGTGCACTTAATAATCTCCCTAGAAGGTCTCTGGGTGGGCGGACCTCATACATGATGCTCTTTGGCATACGAATGTTTGTCCCAGACCTTGATGGTCTAGACATGGCGGCGTCAGCCGCACCCTTTGACGTAGATGATCACTGTGCTGTATTGCAGAATCTACAAGAAGCCAGAGACAGTCTAGCGAAGGAACACGTGCCCTCCACATCTGATGCTGCGCTTCAGATTCCGGTAGTTGGCGGGCTACCTCGAGTTGGTGATCTAGTCCGCGAGAAGGTGGAGAACAAGAAGGAGTTTGGCCCCTCTTATCGTGCCCCGGTTCCAGTGCTTGGAGTGCAGGGTACACGAACAGTCATTTTACCTCCACTTCCTGTTCGCAAGGATAACAGGTACATCTCTATTGACAATGTCAAGCTACAGCGAGTGGCCGATTCTTCTTAGTATGACTCCAGCGGTTTCTTGCCTTGCGATGCTGAGAAATTCTGTTTTGGCCCCAGCTTCTACCACCTTGCCTGATGTTGCCATCGAGATGCATACAGTTACTGGTCCTTTGTTGCCACCGACAGCTGGTGGTCTACCTGAAGATATTGAGTATGCTTATCCTGCGGATGTCCCGTTGCCTGTTTTACAATCCACCACAGTTAACCAGCCACGCTACTCCTTTGACACTAATTCAATGACTTCCATTGCTCCATCCAAAGTTTCAATTTTTGCTGTCTGGTTTAAAAGACATTTTTCAATTCCCCCTTGGACTTACATTTGGCTGGTGCTCATATGTATTTTTCTGTTTATGTCCATTGGATTTGTGGTAGTGTTTTTTAGACTTATAAATGGACACTACCTGAAAGAAAGATCTACAATTAGACTAATTGATGGAACTTTGGCTCCCCACTCCTCATCACATATCATGAAAAGGGACCAGACTTTTGTGAACATTACTGCCTGGCCTGTACTGGATAGGATCACGTGGGATGCTGTTAAATTTCAAATTCATGGTCCCACTGAAGTAATCAATGTGCCAAATGTATTTTGTGTTTCTATGGGTGAATTAGTTAAGCAAAACATCCGCTCGGATGATTGGGATGTTCAAGCCATAGAAGCACTGTTTTCTGATTTGAATTATTATGCTGCATTTGATGCTGAGGATTTGTATTTAGATACTGCTAATTATGATGAGTAGTTTGCTATCAACATTATGGCAAGCATTTCCTACACAAAGCAAATAAATTTAGAAATGTTGTAAATTATACGCAATGGGAACACTGTCCAGCACCTAGGCTGGGCAGCTCCACCTCGTTAGTGGACATATTTTTCTGATTTCAGTGTGTCGAATCCTGCCTCCTTTTACTTTAAAGTGGCGGCTGAGTCTACCTCGAAAGTTAGGCTGACACACACCAAATTGTTGTATTCCAAGTCCTTTATGGATGAGTTGGCAATCGGAGGTTATGATCTGTGGAAAGCTCCTGTCGATCTTAAATCGGTTTGGGGTTCTAAACAGTGGCAGGTACAGGGAACAGAAGCTTTGCATCGTGTCTGCCTCATCCCGAACCACATGTTATTTTTGAATTCGTCAATTTTTCAGACCACCTGTTTTGGATTGGCTACTTCTAAAAAATGTAATTCTCCCTCTACTCCGGATCTGGGTGCTTATCCTAATTGGGATAATCATACGGATCTGTCCCTTGCTACGTTGCAGTCATACATTTCTAACACATCCTTCAATATTTCCAAATTGGATCCGGAGGGGTGGTTAATATGGCAAACAAACTCAGATTCCTGTCAACTTCGGTTTCTGGATTTGAATCTGCGGTATACGCAAGTTCGTGTGGACCCCCGTTTTGAATCCTCTCACATTGTAACTACCTACTCAGTAGGGAAGTTATGCCAATCTTGGCTGCAACATTCCACCTTAGCATCTGTTAAACTTCATTCATCACAATTGAACGACAAAATAGATTTGGATGATTTTGTAAAGAGTCCTGCGGTTGGCAGGTCCAAAAGATGGGTATATGCTGTTTATAACGAAGTTTGGAAGCTATCACAGATTGAAGCTGCATCCAGATTACGAGCTATTGATCAAGCCAATAAGGAGAAAGTATTGGCTGTTATAGATAATAGCATTAACACCCTGTCTTCCAGAATTTATACGTTAGATAATATTGTTTCATCTGTTGTTGACATTGTGCAGGATGATTTGTCTGTTTTAAAATCAATTGCGTTCTATTATGCAGTTTGCTTGGACATTGCAAACGTTAAAGGCTGGGAAAGTCCCCTGGGATTACATGAATACTTCATCTTTATCCTTCCTTTTAATTTAACTGCAAAACAGTAGTTCATGTCCATGAAAGATGCAACATACTCATTGCTGCACATTGAAAAGTTAGAACCTTTACCTTTCTCTGTTGCTGAATTAAACTCCGCTGTGTGGCTTATCCACGGGTTAATCACATTACCGTTTCCCCTGTTTAAGTTCAGTTCCTGCATGAAACATTATGCGCTGGGCAGATATGAACAACTAGGTACTGCCTTCCTGCGTGAAGTTTGGTCACTCCCATTCACGTACAGATGCGTGAGGGATGGAAAAGAGGTTTACTTAAAAGGTGAAGAGTGCACTTCCACTCCGGATCACTCTGTGGTGTGTCGGCTCATTCAATTGCATGGTGCATGTAATGTGCACGCTCCTAATTTAGCATGCGTCCTGAAAGGGATCCCGGTGCCAGTTATAACACCGTCTTTTACGCTGCTGGCTAACGGTAGTTATTTGCTATTAAATAATGAAGCTTGTTGTGGGATGTTAGTGGGAATTCCCTACATAGTGACTGTATCACAGAGAGTAGTCTGCTGTAATAACGTCCTTTTCCCACCCCCGCATGGACGGCTCGATGTATCCATCTGGCCTTCCATTCTAACCTTGAAAGCAGGGTTCAACAAGATGAGCAGAATAAGGGCTCTATTGTCTCAAAAAGAAGTCACGTTGACTTCATCCCGGGAAACATTTGTCCTTCACGTAGCAAACACGCGCTCCGAGGTGCAGGCGCTTTTGAATACTGATCTCCCACTTCATTTTGGGGCCCTGATTCAGACTATCTTCAATGCCTCGTCAACAAGTGGCCTGGCACATTTTTTCAAAATTGTGTGCTCCGGCCTCGTGACCTCCTTCCAAACTATTTTTGGTGTGATCCCGGCGTTTTTTCATTCTATTTTTTCCAGCGTCTTCGGAGGTCTCCCGTTGATTCTCGCCCTCGTAGCTGGGGTACTTTTGTTGATCTGCGTACTACGCTATGGATGCACAACTTGCGTCACACAACAGCATGTCCCGGCTGTTCCATCTTCGAAACCGGATGCTTGAATACTATGGAACACTACCACTGGCAACATTGAGCATAGCCTATGGGTTGTCCTTCCGGTTTCCCTACTTTACTTGCGTACAGCCTGTCTTTCATTGCCTAGAGTGTCCGTTCCAATGGGCTCTGGATTTGTGCTTGTCGAACTCGGTGTCTCCCGCCCCGGATTATGATCGACTAATGAGCCCCTTAGTGGCTCATGAGTTGGACTGTTCTGCTGTCAGGATTATGGCCTGTGGAGCAGCACATGGAGTCCTAGGGAATTGGGACATCGGAACGGCTGCCGCTGAATTCTTGGCAAGAAGTTATCTTGAAGAACACGCCAGTTGTGCTCTGATGGTACTAGAGGCTCCGGTTGTCGAGGAACATGTGTGTTCATTCCCCTTGCGGAATTGGATGGCAGATAATTTTGCAGAACGTTCCAATGATTTCCTCTTGAAAGCCATTGCAACTTATTGTGCTTATACCTTGATGGATTAATTTGGATATCATCCAAAATTCCTGTGGAATGCCTTTTGTTTTGTTTTGTTTTTGAAAATCCATTGATGATATTTTGTTCCCCTTTAAATGGTTTTTTTCTCTCTTTTTTTCTTCGAACTTTTCACTGGAGTCACAATTTATGCCCTTAGTTCCGTTCTATCGAACTTGAACTCAGCATTCTTAAAATTGCGCCCCTACTGGTTAGTGGTCCGATCAAGGGGGGTGTAGTGAGGACTGCTATTTATATACGTACATTGCTAAGTTAGCACAACCGCGTTAGATGTTAGAAAGCCATCTTGCCACTTTTGCACGCGACACTGCAGTTACAAGTTATTATTTGAGAAATGCTTGCTCGCCTTTGCTTCACATGAGAACTGTCTGTTGTTCACATCCCTAACAGTGAGCTGCGACCTTGGTCTGAACATTGTGTAAAGAAACAGTCTGGGTCGCTAGACGGTGCATGTTGTTGGGTTCAGGTTGATCGGCCCACTATTTAGCCATAACACGCACGCAGCTGCAAATACCTGAATGTCGAGTGCTTTTAACATTGCAGGCTGCATGCTTTATACACATTCGGAAGAAGAGCTTTCCCAGGGGCAGAGTATACCTGATCCTGTGATGTGATTCCACTAAGCTGATCTTTACGGTATGGGGTTCCCCATTCAAGTCTAGAGACCTTCTATTAGTCTAATAATAATATTATTAGTTTACTAGCGAAAGGAAGGTGGCTGTAATCCACTGTCATTTTATTATGATTTCTCCTTTCATTTTCTATGGTATTGTAACTATGCTGATGGTTTTGATCTTAATCATTTGTCTGCTTATGTTAGCCAAAGTACTGCATCTTATGACACAAGGTTTATAAAATAAACTCTTTAAACTTTACTCTTGTTGTGGACTGATATGAGAATAATTACGAACAGGTATTTCTGATTCTCTCCATTCCTGAGAATACACTAAGTCGCTTGTTCTGGGTTGTCTATACATTGGGACCGCCGAGATAAAACTCGGATAACGAATGGGACACTGATGCTGGTCGGATAAGGGGTTCTGGGTTCTGAGGTGAGTTTTTGGTACACCACAATTCACTGAGGTCCTGGTTTCCTGTGCATAGTTCTGTGCATAAGCAGAATCCCTGCAACAACCCGACGCATCACCGTTCTTGCGTGTAAGGAACCGATGCATCACCTTCCCTGCAACACTTTCGTTGTATAGCTTTACGCATCATATGGTACATTGAACTCAAAGTGTCGCATTTTACATTAGATAAATCCTAACTTTAAGACTTTCGGTATTCACAGAAGGCATTTGGGAGTCCTAAAGTTAGGACTCCTAACTTCTGTGAATACCGAAATGAGTAAGTGCCTTCTGTGAATACCAAAATGGTAGTGAGTTTAGGATTTTGTCTTACGTTAGTTCTGTGAATCGGGCCCTAAAATCCCACATTGAGATCAAACAACATGGTCTCCTGACCTCTTTTTCGTCTGAATTAATCAAAATTTCTTTATCAAAATTTCATTTATAATAAATTTCACAATTACTAAAGAGTTTTTAAAAAAAACATTCAAAGCCGTTTTTCAAAACCACACAACTCCCATCCGTCAATTCAAATATCCATCTTACTACCATTCATCAAATCTCTTGCATCCCACTGATGTTTGGATGTAGAATGAATGGAGAGAAGTGGGATGCAAGAGATTTGATGAATGGTAGTAAGATGGATATTTGAATTGACGGATGGGAGTTGCGTGGTGTTGAAAAAAGGTTTTGAATATTTTTTTTAAAACTCTTTAGTAATTGTGAAATTCATTATAAATTAAATTTTCATAAATCCATTTTGATTAATTCAGACCAAAAAAGAGGTCTTGAGACCATGTTGTTTGATCTCAATGTGGGATTCCTGTGAATAATTTTCTTTGAATAGGCATCAGTGCTGGCATTCCTGTTGTTCTTTGCAGGCCCACTAGTAGCATTTGATTTACAGGACCTGGGCACCCCTTGTGCAATGTACCAGATCTTACTAGTAAATCAAATATGTCAATCACTGAGAAACCAATTACCATTACATTTTAGTCAGGAAGCACTTGCACTTTAGCACTGGTCAGCAGTCGTAAAGTGCCTAGAGTCCTAACACCAGCAAAAAAGAAATGCAGCACACAGTCATAAACAGGTCAGAGGCAAAATGACAGGGGATACCACACCAAAAGATGCCAGGTCTAACAGTTATGTATTCCCTCCCACTGTTTGCCTCTACTCCGATGAGATGTGATGGCCATACATACCCTGGTGTCCTGCCGCACCACCACTTTCTGAGTTACCCTTCGTTCCCCCACCCAAATATTAAAGAAATTATTTGTTGTCCTACCAATCAACCTCACTGTCCTCACTGCCCTCTGCATTAAACTACTTCACTCGAACAAAAAGGAAAAAAAATAACTATTGTCCTGGCACTCATCCGCACAACCCTTAACAGTACCAGGCGCACTGCAACCATATATAAAAAATCCTACAGCTTGATATTGTGACACCCTCTCAATCCACACTCAGTAATACCTCCCCTCCCCTCACCTTTCCTCCAGAGAAAAATCAGTACCTGGCAGCCTGCCACCTACCCACACTACTCTTTGCACACTACCTTCCCCACCCATCCTGAACCCACGCTCTCTGCTTTCAGGTTGCGAGCAGAGATCCAGTGCTGCACTGACCGTGGCACTATAAGAGCCTGTCATCAGCACAACCTCCCTTACCCTGCAGCAAGGATCTACAGAGACCCTTTGATTCTGTGCAAGGCAGCAGCTGCTGGCGCCAGATGCCACGTGTATTCCCCATTTCCCTTGGGTCTGCAGAAACCTGGGGGACGCAGCACATTCTACCTGAGGGAACATTGCTTTCAGGACCTGGTTAAAAGAGTCCCAATGTCTGGTGAGCTGAAGTTGAATGGTGCAGGACGTATACAGGCATAGCATCAGTGAGGTCAGCATCAGAAGGCCCTCTCTCCGGAGTGTGTTTGGGTGTCAGGGGCAGTCTTATGGAGGCTGCGGACTTAATCACTGTCCCTCCCTTTCACCTCGTCGTTGACTGGTGCAGCGCACCGGTTAAGGTATGAGCAGTAATTGGGAGAACTCACTCCAGAACTCAGGTCAACTCCTCCATTGCACCCATACCTTCTTCTTGGCCTCAGTGCGTTAATACTAGGTTAACAGCAGTCGAGGAGGCAGGGAGACTCACTCATGTTTTGAGTGCTCCAGTGTGAGACATCCCTCGTTACTACCTGCTGTATAAACCATTACCTGAAATAAAGATTGTGTCTGCTCTGCAGAGTACAGATACACTAAGGGCCTCATTTACAAGGCCCCTTGCAGCACTTTTGCGCCACCGGAGCAGCACTTTTTGACGCTCTAGTGGCGCAATGTGCCCCAGCATATTTACAAGGCCTCTTAAAGCCACTTAAAGTGGCTTTTCATGGCCTTGTAATTATGTGCCCCTTTCACGCAGAACACTACATGAAAGGGGTGTTACATGGGTGTTGCTGTGGGTGTTCCCACGCAACCCCCATGGAATCTGAAGCAATCCCAGATTTACGAGAAATCATAAACCCGGGAATGTGTCAGATTCTAACGCCACCCCAGGGGTGGCTTAGGGAGGTGCAACAAGGAGAAACGTTTTAATTTCTCCTCGTTTTTTCCTCTTTTTATGTGTGCTTCATTGTGCTGCAAAGTAGAGTGGCGTTGAGTGGAGTGATGTAGAGTAGAGTGGTGTGGACCATAATAGAGTGCAGTAGAGTAGAGTAGTGTAGAGTGGAGTAGTGTAGAGGGGTATAGAGTGGAGTGGCACAGAGTGCTGTGGAGTGTCGTAAAGTGCTGTAGAGTAGAGGGTCTCAGAGTGGAGAGGTGTAGAGTGGAGGGGTGAAGACTGGAGAGGCATTGAGTGGAGGGGCGTAGAGTGGAGTAAAGTGCAATAGAGAGGAGGAGCGTAGAGTGTCGTAGTGTGGAATAGAGTGTTATAGAATGGAGGGGCATAGAGTGTAGGCACGTTGAGTGGAGGGGCTTAAAGTGGCATGGAGTGGTGTAGAGAGGAAGGGTGTAGAGCAGAGGGGCGTAGAGTGGAGGGTCATAAACCTGAGGGGCGTAAGGTGGAGGAGTGCAGAGTGGAGGGGCGTAGAGTGGAGTAAAGTGCAGTAGAGTTGAGCAGAGTAGCGTACCATAGCGTAAAGCGGAGTAAAGTGTCATAGAGTGGAGTGTCTTAGAGTGGAGTGTCTAAGAGTGAAGTGGCAGAGTGGAGTAGAGTCTTAGAGTGGAGTGCAGTAGGGTAGCTTGAAGTTAAGTGGCATAGAGCGTTGTAGAGTGATGTAGAGTGTCGTAGAGTGGAGTGGTGTAGAGTGGAGTAGAGTCTTAGAGAGGAGTGGAGTAGGATGGCTTAGAGCTAAGTGGCATAGAGTGGTGTAGAGTGATGCAGGGTCATAGAGTGGAGTGGTGTAGAGTGACATAGAGTGGAGTAGAGCATTGTAGTGTGGAGTGGCATACAGTGGAGTAGAGTGGAGTGGAGTAGAGTGTCATGGTGTGGTGTGGAGTGGCGTGGAGTGGAGTGGAGTGTCGTAGAGTGGAGATGCATCAAGAGACATAGAGTGGCGAAGAGTGTCGTAGAGTGCAGTGGCATAGACTGGTGTCCTCTCCCTGCTCTGCTTTCATCTCAAATGTGAATTCACTTCTAGTTTCCCTTTCCATGGGCATCTCCCCCCTGGCTAAAATCAGCAATAATTTCACCCCTTCTTCCACTTTAGTCATTCTGGCTCCATAATGGATTATTTTATGGTCATGGGCAGCCTTTGGTCTAGCTCACACAGGACCAGAGAGTATGTAAAATAGCAGGACATTATAAAAAGTGGATCGATGCGAGGCGGCGCGCGGTCCATCTCTGTGCATCATGCTGTAGGTGATTGTACATTAACGGACCCCCCTTCACCCCACCCACTATCAGCTTCCCTATAATGGGGGCCATTTAAACAGAGCATTAGACCAGTTAGGATGCGAATGCTAGGCTGGCGAGAAAGCCTTGCAAGAGATACTCCCGCTGAGGCTGTTAGCAGCGAGCAATGGACAAAACTGCTCCAGGGACCCCGAAGTGATTATTCTATCTGGTTAAAGTGTGTGCGCCTAATGGAGATTTCGTGTATGGCAAGCTCTGTCCGTTCAAGGTGGGAGGTATATTCAGTGCCAAAGCCTTAAAGGGTCCGTCTGGTGAACGATGTCACAATGTCTCAACCCCCCCCCCCCCCCCCCAGCAAACGTCATTAAACAAATAAACATTCTAGAATGCCTAGTGTTAGTGAATGTTAGCGATGCAGCACTTGCTTAAGAGAACAGTTTCTTTCTTCTTCACTGATTGGCCACTTTAAAACGTGACGTCCTGGAAACAGGCATTCGTCGTCACGTGGTGCCTTGTGGACCAGCGGTCTCCTGGGAAGGCGGGAGGCGCCCCCGTGAACTGGTATTACAAATGTAACACATTTAACACATAGCAAGCTGATATCCCAGCCGATAGTGCGTCAATATATTGAGAAAACACTGCAGACCTATGCAATGCCACTGAGCTAATGCTGAATAATGTGTGCCTCAGAGGGGTCCTTACCAGACGTCAAATCCCTGGAGAAACTTGCATCTGCCTAAGTGAGCATTTTTTCGGTTGGATGCAGTGGTGGCATGCGGCTTTTGTGCCATTTTCTAAATATGTGAATTAGAAAACAAGAAGTGATTTTTACCAGGTAAATAAAGAACATCAGATGCTGTTAGATCCCAAAAATAAATTCCACAATGAAACCAGGTTCCGTTGGAATTTCCCCTCTAGTAATTGTTAGGTCGGACTACGCCCAGGTGCCAGCAGGTGGACCAAGCAAAAACCATGTGGGACTGGTGAACTGGAAAATTCACCAGTGATGTACACATTGCTTGTGAACAGTGAAGTTACACTGTCACATGGCTCAGCGAGCTAAGGGCAATTAGGAAAGACTGCAACTTCTCTGGCGGTCAGTGGTGTTAATTAACCAAAGATGGGTCCTTGGGTTGCTGTATCCAGATATAGGTTTATTCTCATTAATCAGTAATCAATGTACAGGATACAAGCAAGAATGTAAATCAGTAAAGGCCCCAGTTAAGATCCAGTTAAAGTCCAGTTAAAACCCAGTTTAAAACCCAGTTAAGCTGAGTTTTAACTGGACTTTAACTCTGAAAGAGAAGAAGGAAAAGCAGGATGTAACACCATGCCTGACCTGGCCATTTTTAAACCGAAACTCAATCCATTGAGTTAGATGAAAAGACCATAAGCAGCCTTCAATGGGTGGTTTTGATATTGTGTTTCCTCCCACATGCGGCTGCCTTCAATTCAATCAACAGTGTCTTCGGGGAAGAATAAAGGAGATCAGCTGGTCATTAGAAGGGGGAGGGGGACGAGGACATATGTCCCTTGTAGGTGCCATGCATTCCCATAAAGGTGGGGTCACTCCAGTTCACAGGAATGATTGACGCTGATTGGCTGATTCGGGAGAGGTAGTTCATTAACGGTGGCTGCTGAACGTTGATTGGTTGATACATTTTTAGAATGATTAGGTATTATTCAGGCACGTCCTTTAGAGTGGTTTCCAGCGCGCGCTCCTTGTTACGCAAGATTGAATCTGAGAGATCGCTCATGATGGGACAAGTGGCCACGCTGAAGGCAGGCCAAGCATAAGGAACGAGTTCTTCGTAAGGTGCTGAGAGGTCACGGAGGCAAGCACGGTATCTGAAGGAGACGCACAATATCCATGTAACTTCCGTGCTAGGGCCTGTGGCCCCCACCCAAGCAGCGCCTACAGCCGCATGATCTCAGTGGCAAAGGCCAGGTCTAGACTCCTCCCCCTCCTCATTCCACTGAGTCCACGCCTGCCCCCATTTGATATTGTTAGCAAGAAAAGAGTTAACCTACGCAGTCCTTGTGTTATCCTTTACTAGAAAGTGGGGTAGCCAACACAGTCATTGTGTTACCCTCTGCCAGAAAGGAGCATAGCCAAAGCAGTCATTGTGTTATCCTTTGACAGAAAAGAGGGTAGTCAATGCAGTCATTGTGTGACCCTGTGCCAGTAAGGAAGGTAGTCAATGCAGTCCTTGTGTGACCCTGTGCCAGCAAGGAGGGTAGTCAATGCAGTCAATGTGTTATCCTTTGCCAGAAAGGAGGGTAGTCAATGCAGTCATTGTGTGACCCTGTGCCAGTAAGGAAGGTAGTCAATGCAGTCAATGTGTGACCCTGTGCCAGTAAGGAGGGTAGCCAAAGCAGTCAATGTGTGACCCTGTGCCAGTAAAGAAGGTAGTCAATGCAGTCCTTGTGTGACCCTGTGCCAGTAAGGTGGGTAGCCAATGCAGTCCTTGTGTGACCCTGTGCCAGTAAGGAGGGTAGCCAGCACAGTCATATGTGCTCAGCCTAGGCTGTGTGAAAGAGGGGCTTAGGCATTTTTACACTTCTCACTGTACTTGCAATAATGTCTTTGGGTATGTGTGCTGATTCTTCTCAGAGTGCCTGCGTTTAGCTGTCTGTGCCTCTGTGTCACTGTACCTGTGTGTGTGCTTATTTGTGCATGTGTGTGTGTGTGCATGCGTGTGCTTGCTTGTGTGCTGTGTGACTGTTCCCGGTCATCCCATCTGCATGCCTTGGACTTAACTGTCTTTGCTTGTCTTTCTCTGTTGCTACTTCTGTGTGCTGCTGCGTGTGTGTGTGTGTGTGCGTGTGTGCACGTATATGTGTGTCTGTGTGTAACCTGGTCTCTGTTTGTCCATATGTGACCACCTACGTGCTGCCTGTATATGAATGGCTTGGTGCGGAAGCCTGTGTTTTTGCTCATGTGTGAGAGTGTGCCAACTAAGAATGTATATTTTGTAGAAACTGGGCAAATGCATCCATTTCTGCAGCCTTGTGAACACTGATCAAAGATACATGATTACTGCTGTGGAAATTGCAAATATGTGATTTATTCCAGCATTCTTTGAATCAAGCAAATATGCACAATAATGAAGCGTTGTGGAAAATAGGTAGATATGTGATTTACTGCAGTGTTATGTAAACTAAACAAATATGCACATTATTGTCCTCTCATGGTAATCAACAAAGGATTGTAAACAGAACAAGATGATGGATGGAGTGCTGAAACCTTTCAACCACTCACCCCAGTCAAGAGATCGGGGTCAATGCCAACCCAGTCTAGACCGAGCCAGTGGATTCAAGCTAGCCTGGCTGATAAAGGGTGATACCCTAAAAGAGGTCCCACGATGTTTCGTGTCCAGAGTGGACCTGGCCTGGCAGGTCTGGCTGGACCGTTCCCATGAGAGGGAGAGGTGTGGCGCAGCGGCCAGGGCGGCTGACTCCGGAGCGCAGGCTCACAGTTCGATCCCTGGCGGTGGCATCTCAGATTAGCACCATGTGACTCTGGGCAATAGCTGCCTTAATCTCCCCGACGGCCCCCAGTGCCTTGAGACCCTTAGGGGTGAGTAGTTCACGCTTTACAAATACCGGATTTAGATTTGAGATGAGGAGCAGGGTCAACACTGATTTACATATGGCTGAGTCCAAACTGCGGTGGCATAGTGAGCAAAACAACAATCTATCTAACCCGGATCTCTTGACTGGGGGCTCTGGAAGGTGGCATCAATTCCACCACTACTGAAAAAGCCTAAGTTAGATCCGACCGACCCAAACAATTTCTAGGGTCCCCTTACCAGCAAAAATGATAGAAAAGGCACTAAATACACAACTTGGTGCCTTTCTCCATGAGACCCAGGCTCTGGATCCAACTCAATATGGCTTCAGGAGTGGCCATAGTACGGAGTCAGCGCTCATAAAAACAACAGATGAGATCAGGAAAGCAGTTGATCTAGGCGGGAAGGCCGCCCTGATCCTACAGGATTTATCCGCGGCCTTTGATACAGTCCATAATGACCTCTTGATGGACCGATTAAGGTCATGTGGACTTCGTGGCAAGGCCCTGAATCTCCTGCACTCCTTTCTTACAGATAGAACACAAGTGGTATCCCTGGGTGAATACCAATCAAAGCCCTTTGCTCTGCCCTGCGGGGTGCCACAGGGGTCGTCTATGAGCCCGACATTGAAAATGTTTATGTTTCCTCACTGGCCCCTATCATTAACATCTTGGGTTTTGATCTCACCTCCTATGCAGATGACACCCAAATTGTGGTGTCTCTTCTGCCAGGACAGGAGGTGGGCATGGACAACCGTTTTCATAACTGCATGGAAGCAGTGAGCGGTTGGATGGCGAAAAAATTTCTGAAGCTCAATTCTAATAAAACAGAAGTTATAATTTTTGGGAACGCCCCTAACTTTTGGAATCCGAGCTGGTGGCCTTCAACAATGGGAGTACTTCCTGTCCCTATGAAGAAAGTAAAAAACCTGGGAATAATAGTCGATGACAAATTAAACCTGGCGATCAAATCAATGCAGTTTCGTCATCAACTGCATTTGTTTTAAAATCAATAAAAAAAAATCTGCCATTTCTGCCAGCAGGGAGTCAGAAAACAGTGGTCACTGCACTTGTCTTGTGAAAACTTGACTACTGTAATGGCCTCTATCTAAACATTCAGGAATGCTATTTAAACAAACTACAAAGGTTACAAAACGCAGCCGCCAGATTACTCACTTGGGTGCCCAAATTTGCGGCTATCTCCAATGAAATTAAAAAGTTACATTGGCTCCCGGTAAAAAAGCGAGTGCTTTTTAAATCCTTGTGTACCGTTTTTAAAGCACTCCAAGGTACTGGACCAGAGTATCTGCAGAAACAATTCAACTGGTATGTACCTACAAGAAATTTACGCTCATCAGCAGCTTAAATGGTGATAGTTCAGCTTACTAAAAAGGTTTCATGGGGAGGACGAAGATTTGTCTTCGGAGCAGCCAAGGGGTGGAATGACCTTCCGGCCCAGCTCAGAAATTCCCCAGATCTGCTGCCTTTTAGAAGGACATTGAAAACTTGGTTGTTCAATAATTAAAATTACTCTACTGGTGATGGCTGAAATGACAGGTAACTAGCGCCAGGACACCCCAGGGTAACCGTTGCGCTTTACAAATAAATTTAACATTAACCCCACACAGTCAGATATGGAAGGCCTCATTCTGTCCATTGTTCAGTAATTGAGCTCCATCAGTCAATCACGGCTTAGGGTCTAACATCCAATAACCATTGTGATTAGCTGATTGCAACCAAGTGCAGTGCTGAGCAGCCTGCCTTTTAGGGTTATTTCAGCATAACTAATTGGCTGCCGTCAGCCAATCAGAAACCTGGGCTAGAGTGAAACTAGGCGATGGACTTAACACTACCAGCAGTATCTGCACAGAGCAAGGGCTAAAACAAGGCTGTGTCCTTGCCCCGAGTCTATTTAATTTATTTATGGCAGATATTAGTAAACATATGCAATCAGCCAACTGCCATCCGCCAAACCTAGTCAAGGAGCCAATACCCTTCCTACAGTACGCAGACGATATCGTGGTACTGAGCCAAAGCCCTATTGGGCTACAAAGAGCGACTAACAACTTAGTCATCTATCTGGACAGAGACAGCTTGGAAATAAATAAAGACAAAACCAAGGTTGTACGTCTTGTTGACCCAAAAAAAACCAAGTTTAAATGGTACATAAAAGGGACTCCAATAGAAGAACAAGTGGCCTACAAATATCTTGGTTTAAAACTAGGGCGAGGCTCAACACACAAAGAACATAAAATGGACTTAAAGGCAAAAGCACAATCGTTAATCTTTGCGTATAGACTCCTGAAAAATGGGCTGTCCGAGTTATGCACATCTTCTAAAAGTGATGGCAGCACAAATTGTACCGACATTGACATACGCCCTAGTAGTTTGGTGCGGCAAAGAGGCGGAACTGCTAAACGATCTCCAGACAAAGGTCTACAAAGCTGTTTTTAATTTACCAAAGTCCGCCGCTCCAGCTCAGGTCCGGCTGGAGTTCGGCCTTCAGAATCAGAAACTTCGGAGCATGAGCGGCTTTGTGAAACTATGCCACAAATTCTGCGCATCTGAGCCGAGGTCATTGAACAACACTTGCTGGGAAGAAATCAAAATCCAGATGGACCAAGACATTACACATTCATGGGGAGCATACCTGAGAAAATCATTAGCGGAACTTGATATACAAACAACATGGGACAGCCAGTTAGAGCGGGTAGCTTTTGGTAAATTGGTCACTAAAACATCAAAGATGAAGCCTTTTCTGGAAGACAAAATAACAGCCTCGAAACGCAGACATGGGTGGACCGTGATTAACTCTTACATATCAACAAAACCTCAGGCATACTTATTAACACATTTCAGTACTGAGCTAAAAAAGAGTTTCATAAAATACCGCTTGGGCATGCACGATTCGAAAGATCTACAACGGTCCTGGCAAAGCAATCATCAAGCTGCACACTGTCGACTATGCGGCTTCTGTAACGAAACACTAACACAGCTGCTGTGCGCTTGCCCAGCAGTTAAGGATATAAGGAGGAGGTTTTTAAAATCAATTTTTAACGAATTGAATATTCGCACTTGCAGGCAAGCAGTGATACGTTGGCTGGAAGGATACTCAATTATTCTGGCATGCCGGGGAGTTAAATACCTAGCAAAAGTAAGGAAACTTTTAAGGCAAGCCGATTTAGAGGCCATGAATAAAGCATGATCAAGGACGACAGGGGCGTTGCGTACACGGCTTACTAGCCCAAACAGCAAGTAAAAAAATCAATACAAAAATAAAAAGATACACTAGATAGAATGACGGGAACAAACATAGAAAAATTGTCAAGTTTGGAATTTAAAATGGACACTTTATCTTGAACAGGATCTAGCTGAAAGTAATTCTGGTCTTTTTCAGACACTTGCGCAACTCTGAAAACTTTTAATAGAATCCGCACAGATCGTTTTAAATTGTTAGATAACATTTTATGTGTATTATAATGATTTTTAAATCTTGGTAACTATGACACTAAAAGGTAGTATTCAATGGAAGATTAAGTTTAATATATATATATATATATATATATATATATATTTATATATATATATATTTTTTTTTATGTACATTGTAACGATTTTAAGTAATCATACAAAATAAACTACTTGACTTGGCTTGACTTGACATTGTGATTAGCTGATTGCAACCAAGTGCAATGCTGAGCAGCCTGCCTTTTAGGGTTCTTTCAGCATAACTAATTGGCTGCCATTAGCCAATCAGAATGGGTCACTGTGGATAGACACTTTTGATTGGTTAATAGCATCCCATTCACCAATTGCCCTGCTCCTGGTCTTCCCCTCATCACAGATTGTTCTGTGACTGAAGGGTAGAACAGACTGGTAATCTCACAGCAGTTCATAATTCCTTGTGATTTATTGCTCCACTTTGTGCTTTTTTGTCCAATAGAGAAATCTGGGCTCAGAGCAGCGAAAATTGCAGTTTCTCACCGAGATTGGGTCCCGCTTAGTATGGTGTATGAAAAAAAATACCCAGCCCTATGCCTACATGCTAATAAAATCTAATTAAAACACACATGCTTCAAACTCACACGCTGCTTCCTGGCAAATGAAAAAGAGGTGCAGAAAAGAAACCGTTGCTCACAGTCTTAGTGGAGAAGCAGTCAATAGATGCAACCTTGTTTCTCAATTGTAGCATGTGGAGGAAATGACAGTAACATTAATTATCTTCATGCATAGCAAGAACATGAACACCTCTGCTTATGTACTACGGAAACGCACAGCCCCGTCCCTCGGTGACTTGCAAGATAATGGGAAACGTATTCAGCTGTGGCCGATTCATTCGCTTCCTGCTGCCGCTGGAGTTCAGATGAAACAAGCAATGAACATGGATTCAATGCAGAGTGCAGTGCCGTTTAGAAATGCGTTCATGTTTTAAAAGACAGCCTTTCACGCATGTGTGTGTGCTTAGCAGAAATGTATATACGAGGCATGACCGCTTGTCACAAGTCCCCATTCACAAATCCACTGCACCTACAGATGGCATGCTTTAGGAGAGCTGATTCAGGTTTGGATTGCATAAATCGTTAATTTACTTTCACCAAATGATCTACTGACATGTAAAATTACATCAGCAGGGTGTTATTTATGTCGGAGTAAATGGGCTCATGCATGTTGGGAGCTGGCATTCCACGGAAGGAAGGAAGGCTGCAGAAAGTTAGAGTACACAGACACATCTGGCAATTTGTGGGCATTCACAAGCACTTCCCCAGCCCATTTCTTCCCTGGCTACAGTTAGAGATTTACTCCTGTAAAGGGCAGGGGGAAATATCTTCCCAGGGTGGTGATGAGAGAATTCATCCAAAATTGGTGATGATGTATAGGAGGGGATTTCTCAATGGAGAAATATATTTTTCCCACGAAAAACATAAAAAAGGTCCGTAAGTGCAAATGTACTTTGGTTAAACATTTACACATGTGCAACAGTACATTGTGTACATTTTCAGATCTGGAAATTTGTATTATTGAGGAAATTGGCAACCATGTGTACTACTGTGGCATTGTGGAAACTTACCAAACATGTATGGTGTGGTACCAGAATACCCAAAGTAAGTGAATATAAGCATGTTAAGTATAGGTAGGCATAGTTTGCTCCACAACTATGTACTTTGAAACTATATATATATATACGTAGATATATATATATATATATATAGAGAGATATAGATATAGATATAGATATATATATATTATCTACTGGCAATATAGTTAGGACCTTGTTTCTATTCAAAAAGTGTTTTTTCTTTTCCCAATAACTTTGGCTCCGGGTGACGAATCTTCGCGAAATTTTCAAAACATTGGTCCGCTCTGGGCAGTTCCTATCCTTAAAGTTTCGGGGTGATTCGCCAAGCGGGGGCCGAGAAAAAAAGTGGGTTCCAAAATGTGTTTTCTCCATGTTAATTCCCATAGGAAATTTTAGACACGACTACAGCCCGAACTGCTGAACGGAATTGCACCACATTTGCCAAGACAGTAGCCCTTGGTTCAGAAAGAGACCTTTTTTTTAAATGGTGTAAATCCGTTCAGTAGTTTGAGATATTAAAGGGAAAAAACCTTTACATATCTGGGCGGGACCTAACTACACAAGCACGAGCTTGGCTCTAATTGGCTGCCAACACTCCAATTCAGGAAGTGTTGGCAGCCATCTTGGTGCAATGCTTTTTAGGTCTCGCCTAGCGATGCAGCACATGCGCTGCCCACTACACAAACACCACTGCACTGCACTAAACCCTAAAACACTACCCCAGCATGACCCCCTACACTACACGAACACCACTGCACTGCCCTAAACCCTGAAACACTATCCCAGCACGACCCCCTACACTGCACCAACACCACTGCACTGCCCTAAACCCTGAAACACCACCCCAGCACGACTCCCTACACTGCCTGAACACCACTGCACTGCCCTAAACCCTGAAACACCACCTCTTACACTGCCCAAACACCACTGCACTGCCCTAAACCCTGAAACACCATCCCCAGCACGACCCCTACACTGCTCGAACACCACTGCACTGCCCTAAACCCTGAAACACCACCCCCAGCAAGACCCCCTACACTGCCCGAACATCAATGCCCTAAACCCTGAAACACCACCCCCTGCAAGACCCCCTACACTGCCCGAACACCACTGCCCTGCCCTAAACCCTGAAACACCACCCCCTGCATGACCCCCTACACTGCCCGAACACCACTGCCCTGCCCTAAACCCTGAAACACCACCCCCTGCACGACCCCATACATTGCCAGAACACCACTGCCCTGACCTAAACCCTGAAACACCACCCCCAGCATGACCCCCTACACTACCCAAACACCACTGCACTACCCTAAACCCTAAAACACTACCCCCGCACGACCCCCTACACTACCCAAACACAACTGCACTACCCTTAACCCTTAAACACTACCCTGCATGATACCCTACACTACCCAAACCTCACTGCACTATCCTAAACCCTTAAATACTATCCCTGCACGATACCCTACACTATCCAAAGACCACTGCCCTACCCTAAACCCTAAAACACTACCCCTACACTATACAAACACCACTGCACTACCCTAAACCCTAAAACACTTCCCCCAGCAGTACCCCCTACACTACCCAAACACCACTGCACTACCCTAAACCCTAAAACACTTCCCCCAGCAGTACCCCTACACTACCCAAACACCACTGCACTACCCTAAACCCTAAAACACTGCCCCCAGCAGTACCCCCTACACCAACCAAACACCACTGCACTACCCTAAACCCTAAACCACTACCCCCAGCACGACCCCTACACTACCCAAACACCACTGCACTACCCTAAACCCTAAAACACTAACCCAGCACGACCCCCTACACTACCCAAACACCACTGCACTACCCTAAACCCAAAAACACTACCCCCAGCACGACCCCTACACTACCCAAACACCACTGCACTACCCTAAACCCCTAAGCACTATCCCAGCACGACCCCCTACACTTACTTCAACACCACTGCACTCAATCAATCAATCACATAATTTGTAAAGCGCACTACATACCCAGTAGGGTTTCAAGGCGCTGGGTGGGGGGAGGGGGGGAGGTTCCCTAAACCCTGAAACACCACCCCCAGCACAACTCCCTATACTGCCTGAACACCACTACACTGCCCTAAACCCTGAAACACCACCCCCTACACTGCCCGAACACCACTGCACTGCCCTAAACCCTGAAACACCAGCCCCAGCACGACCCCCCTACACTGCTCGAACACCACTGCACTGCCCTAAATCCTGAAACACCACCCCCAGCAAGACCCCCTACTCTGCCCGAGCACCACTGCACTGCCCTAAACCCTGAAACACCACCCCCCAGCCATCGTGTAGGGTGTGCGAAGGGTGCACGACTTCTGTATAATATTTTTTTTTTTAAATGAATATAGTTTTCCTAACTAAAAATTATTCAATTTTTTTTAAATATAAATATATATATATATATAGATATATATATATATATCAGTGAAAAAACCATAGGTTTCACACACGTTATAGTTAGGAATTAGCATTTAAAAAACCTTAGAAATTCAGTGAAAAAACCATAGGTTTCACACATGTTATAGTTAGCTGGACATTTTACTCGTAAAAAACCAATGAAATTGCCCCGTTATAGTTAGTTCAGCTAACTATAACTCGCGCGCCCGCAATGCACTGCTGATGACGTCACATATTACATCACTCATGACATGGTCAGTGACATCACTCATGACATCACTGATGACATCTCAAATGACATCACTGATGACATCACTGATGACATCATCCAGTGAATGTGTGTTATTCTGAAAATTAAATATGTTTTATATATGTATATCTCAAGGTCGATGGAAGAATAAATGGGTATATAAGTGTCTAAATGGATGATTTGTTTTTGAAAAATTGATTGTGTAACTGACTGATTAAGTGTATCATAGTGAATACATGGCTTAGTGAGTAATGTTTAAATATGTAAATATCTGTATCAGTCTCTCACTTTGTGTATAAGTGGCTGCATGGATTGGTGAGTAGCTACATGGGTGTCTATATAGGTTATTAGTTGGTTTTTTGAGTATCAGTCTGAGTGTCTGCATGGTTCGGTGGGGGTATTATGTAGTGCATAGGTGCATGAATGAGTGACTCACTGTTTGTATGTGTTGAACACAGTATGTGTGCAGGACTGTATGGGTGGATGAGTGTGTGTATGGGTGTGTTAGTGAGTGAATGACTGTCTCAATAGTGTCTTTATGAGTAACTACATATGTTTTAAACTAGTATATGTGACTATTGGTGTATATATGTGAGTATATGTGAGAGTGAGAGATTGAAAGAGTTCTTGTATGAATAAGTATGTGTTTCTATAAGTGATTGTTTAAAAGACTAAGTATGTGTAAGTTTCCGTAGAAGTAAGTGTGGTGGTGTGTGTATAACTGTATATGCAAGTAAATGTATGTTTGATTCTTTGTTAGCATGAGTGACTATGTGTGTGAGTAACTCTATGGATGAGTGGCATTGTGTAACAGGATGTATAGGTGTATGAGTACATATGATGAGTGAGTACATGTATGAGTGACTGAATTGGACTGTTGGTGAATGAGTGGATGTGTATGTGGATCTTAGAATTACTGAAAAGGTTGTTTTAACTGGTATTGGTATGTCCATTGTTTTGAACATTGTAGTTTCTATTTTTGAATGTGTGTGTCAAAGGTTATATTAGGGGAAGAGGAGGTCTGCCACTCTATCACAAGGATGATGTCATCAGTGATGTCATCAGTGATGTCATTTGAGATGTCATCAGTGATGTCATGAGTGATGTCACTGACCATGTCATGAGTGATGTAATATGTGACGTCATCAGCAGTGCATTGCGGGCGCGCGAGTTATAGTTAGCTGAACTAACTATAACGGGGCAATTTCATTGGTTTTTTACGAGTAAAATGTCCAGCTAACTATAACATGTGTGAAACCTATGGTTTTTTCACTGAATTTCTAAGGTTTTTTAAATGCTAATTCCTAACTATAACGTGTGTGAAACCTATGGTTTTTTCACTGAATTTCAAAGGTTTTTTAAATGCTAATTCCTAACTATAACGTGTGTGAAACCCATGGTTTTTTCAGTGAATTTGCAAGGTTTTTTAAATGCTAATTTTTTTTTTATTCTTCAATTTTTTCAAACATATTTTTAATTTAATTTTCTTACCTTTTATAAAGACTATGCTTTAATTTTTAAAATCCTTAAATATTTTTTTTTAATATATTTTTTAAAATAAACATGTAAAATTTATTTCCAGTTCTTTTTTTTTTTTTTTATTTTTTTTTAGTACGCGTACCGTAAGCTCACGGTAAGCGTACGGTTTACGCAACGTCCGTAATCTATCTACGCTGCTTGCGTATAGTTACGCACTTTGCGTAGCCGCGCGTACTGCGCGTGGGACGCGTGCGCGCTTACCCCACACGCGCACGTTACGCGGAAGTGCCGGGGAGTGACTGTTATGCGCATGCGCGCAAGCGCGTGTCTTTTTTACGCGCACGCGTACTTTTTGCCGTAAGCGTACCGTAAGCGTACCGTAAGCGTACGGTAGGTCATGTGATCTTGAAACACAACTTTTGATTGGTTGAAACTACTTTCAGTTCTAGAACTCTCCTACACCACACCCATTCCCCTCATTTCTGCTTGTGATCCCTTGGGAGAAGGAGCTGGTTTGTCTTTGGGATACGATGGCAGAACAGCAGAGCTCTTCTGAGAGTGAGGCTAGCACTAGCAGCACTGTCTTGAGGCAGAGATCGAGGAAACAAAAGCCTTCTTATGTTTGGGATTATTTTACTTTTCCAGAAGGCCAGCAAAAGGTGAATGCACCCTTAGTTACTTGCAGGCTGTGTAAGCGTGTACTTTCTAGAGGTAATCCTGACAGGAAGTATTCCTTTGGGAATCACACCATGAAGAGACACCTCCAGGATGTACACAGAAGGACACATGGTCATCTTTTTGGAGGTAACTCTTCAGAAAGACGAGCCAGTACATCCACAGCAGCTCAGCCTGGACCATCACCTGCAGGGCTTACTCCTTCTTCTGCAGGTCAGGTGAGCCCTTCATCTGTGGGGGGAGAATCTCCTTTTGCTGGCCCTCTGGAAATGAACCCTCGATTTCGGAAGGTTTATATTCATTGCACATTTTGTAAAGATCTAATTTGCCATAGGGAGACCAGTGTTTCCCTAGTGAACAACAAAATAGATCAGCACATTTGTCGCTTTGAATAATTTTCCCATGCTTCCTTTCCTCTGTCCCTGCATGAACACAACGGTTCTTTTAAGAGCCAACCTTATCTTTCATCTTTTTTTTACATATGTTTTTAAAAACTTTTTTTTATTTTTTTTTTACCGTACGCGTACGGTGCGCGTACTTTTTTTTATTTTTTAAAAAAAACACTAAAAATCATTTATCACATTACATTGTCCTTGAGAGACTACAATTATTATTATTGACTTACCATACTCACTGAAAAAATATTTATTCATTAATTTTTTTAAAAAATAGTTTTAAAAATGTTTGTAGTTTTCGAAAATTTTCTATATCTATCTGGAAAAAAAGAAAAAAGTATTAATATTTTTTAAACATTTTATAATACAGTACACATATTTACATTTTTTACCAAAAAATCTTTTTGCCTTATTTTTGCTGTTTTCAGAATATATTGCATTTCACTATAAATTGTGAAAGCAATTGCATTCATCATTTTACAGCGGGCAAAAAAAAATACCAATCACAAAGATTGTATTAAAAAAGCCCTGATTCTTTTTTTAATTAAACTTAACATTATAGAAATGCATAATATTGTAAAAAAATATCATCTAATACCAATACTTATTTCTTTAAAATACCGTCTGATATGTTTGTTTCAGAACTATAATCACAATATTATATCTCAAATAACTCCAAAATACATCTGATTTCATTTCCTTTAGGCCAAATAGTAATTTTAATTTTTTTTTTGGAATACATTTCCAACGGAAATCCAATAAAATTCTAAAGTTTAATTTGTCCAGATCTCACCGATTCTCTGTAACATTTTGGTTCACGAAAATTTTTTGAATAATTTATTTAGTCCACAATAGAATTGGTTACTTTTCCACATGGCCAAATAGTAATTTTTTAAATCATTTTTGAAAAAATTTCCAATGGCAGTCCAATAACATTCCAAAATTTAAAATGTGCAGAAGTTACCGATAATCTCTAAATTATTGGTTTTTCAAAATTGCATTAAAAATTAAAAAAGTCCACATTACAATTGGTTATCTTTCCATTAGGCCAAATGATAATTTTAAAAATCTTTTTTTTACAAAATTGCAATGGTAATCCAGTAAAATGGTAAAATTATTTTGTCCAGATCTTGCCAAGTCTCTCTAAAATTTAGGTTTCAGGAAGATTAGATAGGAATTTGCTAAATCAAAAGGCAAACGTTGTTTGAAAATCAATTGGGAATCATTACACAGTGTCCAGCCTTTTTCACATTTTAGATAAACTGTGTAATGTCCAGAAGTAACAGTAGGTCCATCATGGAAAATTATTGCAACAGTTACAAAAGTTTTTCCTGAAATTGATAATTGCTGTCCTGTAAACTTCTTTATTAAAGTATCCAATTTTGAACCATCAGCTCTACATCGTTGCATCATTAAAATTACATACTGTCCGTATTCCTTTAAAATTAATGTTGAAAACATGTCAGAATTACACTCACCACATTTCATGCTATGATTAGCATCTTTAACTAATTTTGCAAAAGTGACTGTTTTACTCTCTGGCAATGTCAAATAAATAAACCTTTCATTATCAACAATAGAGCCACATATATTATAACAATTATCACAACTATGTTCCCATTTATAAGAGAGACCAAAAAAAATGTCAATGGGAACTCCTTCTTCTTCCACTACCTGAAGAAAATACATCAAAAATTCATGTGCATCTTGCTGTTCATTTTGAGAAAACTGTGTTCGTCCTGAACATACATCTAAAAGTTTTCTAATGTCAGTAGCACTTTCTATTTGAGTTTTATCTTTACTCAACTTTTGAAAAAGGAGACTCAGCTCTGAACAGAATCTTTTTCCCTGATTTACTATTATCTGCTCTTGCAAACTTTCCAGATAAAATGCAACATTCAGCACTACATTTGCGTAGCAGTTGACACCAGAGCTATTTTCAAAATGACATCCTACAACCTGTTCTTCATTTTCCTTTTTCTTTTTGCTTGCAATTACATCACTCCTCTTTTTTTTCCTCTTCTCTACATCTTCACTACAGATATTCTCATTTTTTCTTTTACGAGAAACTACACGTTTCTCCAACACAGGATACTGACCTAAATGAGGAGCATAGCTTCTTCTTAATCTATTATACTCCTTTACACAATTTGTATCAGCACTAACTTTTGATTCTTCAAAGTCTATCATGAATAAACCTGATAATGTTTTGACTCGTGACAAAGCAACATATGCCATACCTTCTTTGAACACAGCTGAACCAATGTTCACAAATGCACAATCTACAGTCAATCCTTGAGACTTGTGAATAGTTACAGCATATGCTAGAGAAAACGGAAACTGCTTCCTACGTACATATAAGTCTTTCACAAGCATAAAACGAACTGTACAACGACAAATATCTTTAACTTCATCTATCTGATCAAATTTTATTTTTAAACATTCAATTCCTTCTTTTTTCTGATAATTAATAAAACCCACAACTCTTCCCATCGCTCCATTAACTAAACCTTTCTCAACATCCAAATTTCTCCTTAAAAACACTCTACAGTTCATGCAAACATATAGATTTTTTTCTAATCCAGCTGTTTTGGAGATGTTCTTCTCTAGTGAGTCCAATTTATTTTTCAGTTTGCCTGTTACTGTGACAGTAATTCTTCCATCCTCAATTTTGTCCACTGCTTCCAATTTCCTGATCTCTTCCTTTTCCAATTTCAAAAGCTCCTCATTGAATATTGAGCATTCACGTAGAGTAGACATTAAGCAGATGACACTTTTGTTTTCTGCAATGTTCTTGTATATCTTCTCTGCAACTATTTCTTCCTTTGGAAATAAATTATGTAGCAGCCGAGTCTGTAATGCTTTTTTGCCAGCTTCTGTGAGTAGTCCAATCCTGATATCTTTCAGAATACTTCCATATTCTTCATCGTTTGCTTGCCTCATATTAGTTGTAAGTTCCTTGTACTCAAAGAAGGACCAAATATTTGTATTACCGATGCTTCCCAATGACTTCTTCGTGTCTTCATGTGTCACAGTATTAAACACTGGTTGTCCTTTAACTGGAGTAAGTTGCAAAAGATCTCCAAAAACTATGACGTGTTTTCCACCAAATAACACGTCATAGTCTGTCTTCAAAATTTGCTGCATTCTTAAATGCACAAAGGCAAGCATTAAGTTTGATACCATGCTCACCTCATCAATAATGAGAACTTGCATCTTCTTCAATACTCGTGAAACTTCCAAGGATGCTTCTCCAGTTAGCTTGTTGAATTGTATTTTGTTCTCATGCTCCACTGGTAACATTAGCAAACGATGTAAGGTGATTCCTTTTATGTTATATGCTGCTAACCCAGTTGGAGCAGTAACCACACAAGACAACGTAGAATCCGTTTTTTGCTTTAGGTAGCTTCTGATGACTTTAATTAGGAAACTTTTTCCAGTGCCAGCTTGTCCGCTTACATACATCCTGATTGGATGAAATGATGTGCATGAGCACTCTTTTTTTACATGTAGAAATCCGTGATCAATTTTGTTTTTGATCTCTTCATAAATTTGTTGCTGCTCTTGATTCAGTTGTCTTTCCAAATTTTCTAAGTCTATAAATTCTTCTTGAGCTTGATTCATAGCTGTTTCCACTTCATTCATGGCTATTGATGCTTCATTTTCAACAATTGGTTGTCCTAGGGGATCTTGACTGTGTGTTCCTGAACTTTGGCTGTCCTGAGAACTGTCTCTAGCTATTTCTGCTGCAATTGTAGTTTCCTGTTCAATTTCTTCATTTAACATTTGCAGATAAGTTGTGAATGTATTGCATTGTATGCTGTCTTTGCAAGCATTAAATGAATCCTCATAGCTTTGAAATTCTCCCAGTAGTTCATCCTCTGTACGCCATGGTTTAAACAACTGTAAAAGAGCCAAGTAGTAAAATTCTTTCTTGTCGGTAGTGTCGCAACTCAGCTTCCGGTGATTTATCAAACTTCCTTTGGTTTGCTTCACCAAACATCCTTCTTCACCAACAACTTTATATTTTCCATTATTAATGTCTTCTGCAGCTTTCCGTGAATAAATGTAGTTCTGCAACACTTCATAGAGACACATGTTCTCCAGATGATGACTTCTCTTGGGATAATATGTGTCCAACATGTTTGTTTTCAATATATCTGTACTTTCTGGGTCATTCTCGGCCAAATATTCAATTTCTCCAACAGATTTCAGTACCCGATTTCTCATTGCTGCAAGGCCTAAACTTGCCCAAATTATTCTTCTTGACTTTGAGTAGAGACTTGCAGAAGATAACCTATCTGAACATTCGTAGGATCCAATTTCTCGATGCGATAACATCTTCAAACTGAAACTGTACAGCTTCTTACTAACAGTCTTCTCGTGAGAAATCTCTTCCCACATTTCTTTCAATTCTGTTTTTTCTGATTTCGTAATGTAAGACGTTACATATCGTGCAACAGCAATGGAATTGTCAGCTACATACTGTATATCCATGTTAGCGTTCCACATGGATAAAATGACTGGGTTGTAGTCATTTATATTTTTTGATTCTTCTTTTCTTTTAAGGTTGTAGGTATTCTTAGGTGATTTTCTTGTGATAGTATGTCTCACAGCTGACATAAAACTGTTTACTCTTCCATTTGAAAGAACAGGTCTAGGAAATCCAAATCGACATTTAGTGTAGTATTTTTCTTTGCTCTTGTATTTCCGTCGACAGTATTTTCCACACCGATGACTTTGGAAACGTAAAACTTGCTCCTTTAACTTGTTCTCTTCTGTGCTTTTTGGTATACCACATGTTGCATATTCTTCAATGTAAGATAACACTGCTTCATCAGTATCTGTTCCAAACTTTGGGGCATCCTTGATCCACAACAGCATATGAATATGAGGAGCACCTCTTGCCTGGTACTCTTTTCTCCAAAAGAAATCCACTACTTCTCCAAGGGGTGGATTTTTTTTATTGCAGATGAAGGACATCATAGCCTCAAATCTATGATTGAAATATCTGCAAACATTAACCGGATCCAATGAGCACAGTTCTCCTGCTGTCTTGTATTCGATGTTTTTAATGTTTGAATTGGCCTCTCGTAGAAAATCCAGTAAATCATCCCAAGCGTACTCGGCACAGCTTAGGGTAAGGAACCATGTTGGTGTTCCTAAATTGCGTAACATGCATTTTAGTTCACCATGGCGTCGGTACCAATATTCATTTGTCCCACGCTGACAAGCCATCAGATTGATCAGTTGTGTTTCCAAATGATCATCTCGGTGCTGCACTTTCTCCATAAAATCCTTAGCAGACACATTTTGTAAATGTACTCCACTTTTTAAAATGTGATTTACTGCATAAGACAGTGCAGA
The DNA here is from genome assembly GCF_964204655.1 of Triturus cristatus. Lineage (NCBI taxonomy): Eukaryota > Metazoa > Chordata > Amphibia > Caudata > Salamandridae > Triturus > Triturus cristatus. The sequence continues at coordinate 135,128,485 of NC_140591.1, read as the reverse complement.
CAAGTCGCTTTCAAATAAAAGATGGAACAAATAAGGAATACTTTGTCGAAATCTGGGATCTTCAGCATATAGTCTTGTAGTCCGATACTCTGAAGCTGGAATCTGTTCTGGACGTTCATCGTATCGTCCTCCTTTTCCCGTAGGAAACAGCTGGGGAAAACATCGAGCTTCCAAGCTCTCCTCCCATACACTCACGGGAGTTCCTTTTGCTTTCTTCATCTGAAAGAGATCAATATTGTCTCCCATAACTTCTTTCGAATGAAGAGGATGTATGCTAAAATGTTCATAAATTTCTTCTTCCTTTGTCTTGTCCACTTTTTCAATTTGTCCAGTTGGTGTTTCTGTGTCTTCTTGAAAATATTCGTCTTCTTCTTCTTCTTCTATATAAATTGATTCATACCATTTGTTATTTTTTTTCAAATACAAATTTGCTCTTTGTACTTTCCGCACATCTACCAGCTCCTGCCAAATCTTCTTATTCTTTGTAGGTACACCATTAACCAGAATAATTAATGGTTCAGTTTCCAAAGTATCCGCATCAATAGTTTCCATATTTTTTTTCAAATCCAAGGGCAAATACACCACTCTACCTTTTAAACCTCTCAGTAAATCTGAAGGAGGTAATTTACCAGTTTTGGGCTCCATACGTACTATGGTCTGGAACGGATGAACACATTGAATGAGTATAGACTCATATGTATTTAATTCAGAAAGTTCAGCAGGAATAGCATCCAATTCTAAATTATTATGTACAGCTCTGGTCGGCATTCTATTTTCCTCTAACTTGTTGTAACAGTATTTACAAATACGCTGATCTTCACCCAATTCAAAACAATTTTCAAGAAATATATATGTGGCAAAATCCATCCACTTATAATTATCTTCATTTTCACTCTTTCTGTAGAGATCAACATTCCTAGTTTGTTTTCTATAATGAGTTCTGCGGCAACAAATACAAGTAACATTTGGTCTTTCATTAGAGACTATTGCAAATTTTGTTATGTGATCATTAAATGTCTTACTTACAGAAGGTTCTACATTCTCTTCCACTTCTTCCTCATTTACTGTGTCCTTCTCTGCACTGTTTTGTTCAGGACCAAAGTAACAAAACTGAATTTCATCAACAACCTTCTCTACATCTGATACCGTTCCTCGGAACAGAGCCCTATTCAATTAATTTAACTTTATTGCTGGACTTTTGACAAAATACAACCGTCTCACAAACTTTCTCATTTCAGTATGATGAACAGCCAGCATCCTAAAATGATGGAAAACACTATTGCACACTTTTCTAGATAGACAAGCCAGAGAATGACCCTGCAAACCAGTATTCTCTCTCACTCTGCATGGATCCAGACTTTGAAGCACCTTAATCTTCTGTTTTACACTTTTTTTACTATATTCTCTTAGAAACTCTCGAAATCTGTCAATAGATTCCTGACGCACAGTGCAAATACTACTACAATTCCAAGTGTACACTGGGGCTTTAGGACGTCTCCCCATTGCCTCATCTGCCATCACTTGTACCTCATCTCTTGGAACCATTATCTCCTTCTCCATTATGCAACCATTTTTTACTTCGTATGAACGACCTCTGGTGTCAACTGCATGCAGCAAACTATTACTTTGAAAATAGCTCTCTTCATTAAAAAAAGGTTCACTACTTGAACTATGCATCCACTTTCCTAAAAACACTTTACAAAAGTTTGTTCTGTTCACTACTCTTTTGCTTTTGCTTTGTGATTTCAGTACATTAACCATTTTATCTAATGTACGCATCCTATTCAAAATTAATATGAATAGTTTCCTTTTTAATTCTAATGCTTTTGCTGCAATGGCTTCAATTTCTTTTTTTCTCTTGTAATATTTTGCCTTTTGCTTATATTTCTTCACATCCTTTATCATATTGGACATAACTCTTCTCTGAAACATTTTTCTACGTATCTCTTTAAACGCTGTTTTTCTGTTTATGTAAAACTTTTCAGTTGCAGAAGGTATATTTGCATTAACTAAATTCTCAATTTTTTGCTGTTCTCTTCGTTTTGTTACATTCTTCCCAGGACAGACATTTTGTACATTTTTCTTTGTTTTGAATATTTTTTTAAGAAATTGTTTTTTCTGCTTACCAGAAGATTTTTTCTTTTTCCCAACATGAGCATCTTCTACTAACTTTGGTCCTCCAGTTGTCTTCAAATATAGTTTTTTTTTTAGCGTTTTTTGAACTCGAGATTTTTTAGGCATCTTAAATTTTGTTCACTGTTCTTCAGCAATACCTGAAAAAAACTAAAAAAAAATCCTTTATTGTATTTAAATATATTACTACATTTCTTTTCACAATAGTCACAAAACAAAATTTCTTTGCCAATTTGAATGCACACAAACTGCTCTTTTTTTTGGGCAAGTGAAAATCTCTTTTACAAACTGTCACATTATGAAACCACTTTTCAGATTTTTTAAAAAGCCCATGTCCAGAGTGCTACACTCCAGCAAGGGCAACCAGCCTTAGTGAAGCTCAATGTATTTGCATTACAGACTGAAACCTGAAAACCCCACTCGCTTCTAAATACTGTGCATGACTATACACGGCAAGCACATGGGTGTGTGCTAAGACTCTGCTTCTTCCCCCAAAAATTCACTCCCCCTTTCCATCTAATGCAACTGTGAAATCACCAGAGCAAGACGCAATAAATCTCTGCCTATAATTCCTCTATGCACACAGAGTCATGTTTTCACATTAGTCCCAAAACGAAATTTCTTTGCCATTTTTAAAGCACACTTACTGCTCTTTTTTTTTCCGGGGCAAGTGAAAATCACTTTTACAGACTGACACATTATGAAACCTTTTTTTTTTATTTATTTAATTGCACTTGTCCAAGCTGTTTTTTTCAGACCACCACCATGTGTATTCGCGGTGACTGCCTACACTCCAGCAAGGGCAACCAGCCTTAGTGATGCTGAATGTATTTGCATTACAGACTTAAACCTGAAAACCCCACTCGCTTGTAAATACTGTGCATGACTATACATGGCAAGCAGATGGGTGTGTGCTAAGACTCTGCTTCTTCCCCCAAAAATTCGCTCCCCCTTTCCATCTAATGCAACTGTGAAATCACCAGAGCAAGACGCAATAAATCTCTGCCTATAATTCCTCTATGCACACAGAGTCATTTTTTCACATTAGTCCCAAAACGAAATTTCTTTGCCATTTTGAAAGCACACTTACTGCTCTTTTTTTTTCGGGCCAAGTGAAAATCACTTTTTACAATTGGAAATCACTTTTACAGACTGACACATTATAAAACCACTTTTTTTGATTTATTTAAATGCACATGTCCAAGCTGTTTTTTCAGACCACCACCATGTGTATTCTCTGTGACTGCCTACACTCCAGCAAGGGCAACCAGCCTTAGTGATGCTGAATGTATTTGCATTACAGACTTAAACCTGAAAACCCCACTCGCTTCTAAATACTGTGCATGACTATACATGGCAAGCACATAGGTGTGTGCTAAGACTCTGCTTCTTCCCCCAAAAATTCGCTCCCCCTTTCCATCTAATGCAACTGTGAAATCACCAGAGTAAGACGCAATAAATCTCTGCCTATAATTCCTCTATGCACACAGAGTCATGTTTTCACATTAGTCCCAAAACGAAATTTCTTTGCCATTTTTAAAGCACACTTACTGCTCTTTTTTTTTCGGGCCAAGTGAAAATCACTTTTTACAATTGGAAATCACTTTTACAGACTGACACATTATGAAACCACTTTTTTTGATTTATTTAAATGCACATGTCCAAGCTGTTTTTTCAGACCACCACCATGTGTATTCTCTGTGACTGCCTACACTCCAGCAAGGGCAACCAGCCTTAGTGATGCTGAATGTATTTGCATTACAGACTTAAACCTGAAAACCCCACTCGCTTCTAAATACTGTGCATGACTATACATGGCAAGCACATGGGTGTGTGCTAAGACTCTGCTTCTTCCCCCAAAAATTCGCTCCCCCTTTCCATCTAATGCAACTGTGAAATCACCAGAGCAAGACGCAATAAATCTCTGCCTATAATTCCTCTATGCACACAGAGTCATGTTTTCACATTAGTCCCAAAACGAAATTTCTTTGCCATTTTTAAAGCACACTTACTGCTCTTTTTTTTTTCGGGGCAAGTGAAAATCACTTTTACAGACTGACACATTATGAAACCTTTTTTTTTAATTTATTTAATTGCACATGTCCAAGCTGTTTGTTCAGACCACCACCATGTGTATTCTCTGTGACTGCCTACACTCCAGCAAGGGCAACCAGCCTTAGTGATGCTGAATGTATTTGCATTACAGACTTAAACCTGAAAACCCCACTCGCTTGTAAATACTGTGCATGACTATACATGGCAAGCACATGGGTGTGTGCTAAGACTCTGCTTCTTCCCCCAAAAATTCGCCCCCCTTTCCATCTAATGCAACTGTGAAATCACCAGAGCAAGACGCAATAAATCTCTGCCTATAATTCCTCTCTGCACACAGAGTCATGTTTTCACATTAGTCCCAAAACGAAATTTCTTTGCCATTTTGAAAGCACACTTACTGCTCTTTTTTTTTCGGGCCAAGTGAAAATCACTTTTTACAATTGGAAATCACTTTTACAGACTGACACATTATGAAACCACTTTTTTTGATTCATTTAAATGCACATGTCCAAGCTGTTTTTTCAGACCACCACCATGTGTATTCTCTGTGACTGCCTACACTCCAGCAAGGGCAACCAGCCTTAGTGATGCTGAATGTATTTGCATTACAGACTTAAACCTGAAAACCCCACTCGCTTCTAAATACTGTGCATGACTATACATGGCAAGCACATGAGTGTGTGCTAAGACTCTGCTTCTTCCCCCAAAAATTCGCTCCCCCTTTCCATCTAATGCAACTGTGAAATCACCAGAGCAAGACGCAATAAATCTCTGCCTATAATTCTTCTATGCACACAGAGTCATGTTTTCACATTAGTCCCAAAACGAAATTTCTTTGCCAATTTGAAAGCACACTTACTGCTCTTTTTTTTTTCGGGGCAAGTGTAAATCACTTTTACAGACTGACACATTATGAAACCACCATGTGTAACTACAACAAAAACAATTCCCATTTCTATTATTCATTTCTTAAGTTACCACATACATCCCCTCTCAAACTGTAAACTCACCTTTAAAATTAGTTAGTTGTGAAAGAAATGTGACACTCAAACAGCAGATTATCAGAGCCAGGATCTCTGTTGTGTTCACCTCTCTCCTCTCAGCAGAACCAGATAATGGCAAACTTTCCCTCTATTTTTCCACACATATACATGTAAGTTTCAAATCTCAGTGCTTCCCCCTTTTTTTCAAATGTAATCACACATTTCTATTGGTTGAAAACCAACCCTTTTCCAAAAGTACCCTTCCCCCAACTTGACTTCTGCCTAGTACCCTTCCCCCAACTTGACTTCTGCCTGCTACCATAGCAACAGCTCATGGAACACTGCTGTGTAGAGTTAGGTCAGAAGTTCGACACACAATGTTTCAATTCCACAGAGCAAGAGTGCTTGACTTTTCAAACCTTACAGCAAATCCATAGTACTGTTCTTTGGTTACACATTTTTTTGTACCAATACAAAACATGCTTCTATTAATTTACACATACAGTCTAGTTTTTATTCTAGAATGGTATGAAACAGCCAATCAGTTCTTTTTGTTTTGAAAAAAATATGTATGCCTCCATTTCCAAACTGTCTTTCTTTTCATATTGCCATTCTACTGAAAGACACCTCCTGAGTGCATCCAGTTCTCCTTTGAAGATGTTCACAGTGTGGATTGTAGGGCACAGCTATGTCTTCTGGAGTGAAAAGTTTGCAGAGAAAACAGGTATGGTGAGAGACCTTGCTTTGCCAAATGTAGACATTAAATGGATTGGTCAGAGAGGGTTAAAGTGGCACCAATTGATGCCATTGGTGAAATCCTTCATTCAAATCCAACACCCTGACCTCATAATAGTGCACTGTGGTGGCAATGACCTAGGCACTTTGACTGGGGTAGGTCTGGAAATGCTTATGAAGGACACCTTTGCACAACTGTTTACACTTTTCCCTAAAACTGCCTTTGTGTTTTCCAACATATGTTAAAGGCAAAAATGGAACTGGTCCAATCATTTCTGTCCGCAGATTGACAAAGCTAGAAAGCACGTCAACAAATCTGTTTCTGCTTTCCTCCGTGACTATGGTATGGGTGCCATTTACCACAACAACTTGCGTTATGACATGCAAGACATTTATAGAGGAGATGGTGTGCACTTCAATGATGAAGGGAACAGAGTCTTCCTCTTGAACCTTAGACTCTGCATCGGTACTTACTTGTAGGTACCACTAAAAAAATGACTTCATAAACACAACAGCTCTTTTTAGAGCTCCCTAATTTCTAAACTCTTAAATCTGCTTTTCATTTATTTTTTTTTATTTTTTTTACCGTACTCTTACCGTAAGCTTACGGTACGCGTACCCCGTGATTTTTTTTAAAATCAATAAATGTTTTTTTTGTACTTTTCTGTCCTTCTTTGACCCCCTTACAAATGTTAGGGGGTCTGTAACTCTCCTCATTGCCCCCTTTCCTTGTTTTCTCTGTTTTTTTTCTGAGTGAAACACACAAAATGGCGGCCGCCGCTTCCTGGTTTCGGCCGATTCGAATGTTTACTAAGATCTATGGGCCAATCAGAATCTCCTTCGCGCACGCCATGTTTCTTCCGTACGCTTACCGTAAGCTTACCGTACGCGTACCCCGTGATTTTTTTTAAAAATCAATAAATGTTTGTTTTGTACTTTACAGTCCTTCTTTGACCCCCTCACAAATGTAAGGGGGTCTGTAACTCTCCTCATTGCCCCCTTTTCTTGTTTTCACTCTTTTTTTTTCAGAGTGAAACACAGAAAATGGCGGCCGCCGCTTCCTGGTTTCGGCCGATTCGAATGTTTACTAAGATCTAAGAGCCAATCAGAATCGCGCTCGCGCACGCCACCGTACGCTTACCGTAAGCGTACGGTAAGCGTACCGTAAGCGGGCTCAGATATATATATTGATTTAAAGGCTATTTTCTCAGAATCTACTGAACAGATTTACACCAAACCTACAAAAGGCACTTCCTTGACCTAGGGACTACCTCTCTGCCAAATTTTGAGTAATTCTGTTCAGCCGTTCGGGCTGTAGCTCGTTCTAAAGGTCCTATGGAAAAATGCATGGGAAAAACGCGTTTTGGGACCCCCCTTTTATCTCAGCCCCCGCTTGACGGATCCCCCCGAGACTTTCAGGGTAGGAGCGGAGCGTAGCGCCCCACCTATTTTGAGAAATTCGCGAGGATTCGTCGACCGGCGCCAAAGTTATTCAAAATAGAATGTTGAGGTTTTCCTATGGAAACGTGGTCCTAACTATAACTACCTACTGGCGACCGCCAGTAGGTAATATAGATAGATATATATATATAAGAAAAAACATAGGATTGAGGTACATTAGACGTACAAATTTTCATTGAAAAAACCTTTGAAATTCACTGGAAAAACCATAGGTTTCAGGCACGTTATAGTTAAAAATTAGCATTTAAAAAAACATAGAAATTAACTGAAAAAACCATAGGTTTCAGGAACGTTATAGTTAGTTGGACATTTCACTCGTACAAAACCATAGAAATTCCGGCGTTATAGTTAGGTCAGCTAACTATAACTCGCACCCCCGCAGTGCACTGCTGATGACGTCACATATTACATCATTCAGTGACATCACTGATGACATCACTGATGACATCTCAAATGACATCACTGATGATATCACTGATGACATCATCCAGTGACTGTGTGTTTCTGTAAAGATTAATTTTGTTTTATATATATGCCAAGCTGTATTGAGGAATGAGTGGGTGTATAATTGTCTGTATGGAGGATTTAGTAGGTACGTGACTGACTGTATAAGTGAGTGATTAAATGTGTCTTACTGAATGCATGGGTTAGTGACTAAACTGTGTGAAAGTCTGTATGACATCACTGATGACATCATCCATGTGGAAATCTGATGCACCTTCTCACACCTGAATATAACCTTTGATACACCCACTCTAAAATGCAGACTACCATTTTTGAAAAAATAGATACATCAATACCAGTTACTAAATACGAACTGACTGATTCCTAGACCTACATACACATCCACTCATTCATCCATACAGTCACTCATACATGCAGTCACTCATCAATACAACACTATCATATGCACTCATACACCTATACAGACACTTACACACTGCCACATATCCAGAGTTACTTACACACTTAGTAAGTCATGCAAAGAATCAATCATTCTTCCAATTACTCACCTATACAGTTATACAGACACAACCTCACTTATTCATACAGATACTAACACATAATTACTCTCTTATAGAATCACTGATACAAATACACACTCATCCATGCAGCCACTCACACAATTACTGACTCTCACATATAGTTATTTATATACACCATCACTCACATTTACTGCCTTTTACATATGTAGTTACTTGCACATGTACCACTGAGATATCCGTTCACTCACCAACACACCCATACACACACTCACCCTCCCATACAGCTGTTTCCACATGCACTCTTGAACCCATACACCGGGTGAATCAACCACTTACACAGCTATGCACAGAGTCACACACCTCCCACCCACCCACACACACACTCAGGCAGCCATACAAATACTCAGGTAAGCAATCAATAACCCATATAGACACACATGCAGCTACTCACCAACCCATGCAGCAGCTTACAAAACAACAGACAGACTGATACAGACTTTCACACAGTTTAGTCACTAACCCATGCATTCAGTAAGACACATTTAATCACTCATTTATACAGTCAGTCACGTACCTACTAAAGCCTCCATACAGACACTTATACACACACTCATTCCCAAAAACAGCTTGGCATATATATAAAACAAAATTAAACTTTACAGAAACACACAGTCACTGGATGATGTCATCAGAGATGTCATTTGAGATGTCATCAGTGATGTCACTGACCATGTCATGAATGATGTAATATGTGACGTCTTCAGCAGTGCATTGCGGGGGCGCGAGTTATAGTTTGCTGAACTAACTATAACGCCCGAATTTCTATGGTTTTGTACGAGTAAAATGTCCAACTAACTATAACGTTCCTGAAACCTATGGTTTTTTCAGTGAATATATATATATATATATATTCACTTAAAAAACCATAGGTTTCACACATGTTATAGTTAGCTGTACATTTCACTCGTAAAAAAACAATGAAATTCCACGTTATAGTTAGATCAGGTAACTATAACTTGCGCGCCCACAATAAACTGCTGATGACGTCACATATTACATCACTCATGACATGGTCAGTGACATCACTCATCACATCAATGATGACATCTGAAATGACACATTGTGGATTGCGGTCGCGCAAGTTATAGTTACCTGATCTAACTGTAAAGTGGAATTTCCTTGGTTTTTTACGAGTGAAATGTACAGCTAACTATAACATGTGTGAAACCTATGGTTTTTTAAGTGAATTTGCAAGGTTTTTTAAATGCTAATTCCTAACTATAACGTGTGTGAAACCTATGGTTTTTTCAGTGAATTTGTAAGTTTTTTTTAAATGCTAAGTTATGTATTTATTTTTTATTTTTTTTCTGATTTTTCACCGTGCGCACACCCTGCGCGCACGGTGCGCTTCGGGATGTGGGCACTCGAGCGACCGCCCACGTTGCGCAGTTCATACCGTGCGTGCCTCGCCTTTTTTTACACAGTAACAATTTTTTTTTCTCCCTTGCGGGTCCTTCAATTTATTTAATAAATGTGATTGTTATTTCGTTTTTAAAAAAAAAAAAAATGCCGTGCGCGTACGGTAAGCTTACCGTACGCGCACTCCGCGATTTTTCTTTAAAATTATTAAATGTATTTTTCGTACTTTTTGGTCCTTCGTGGACCCCCTGACAAACGCTAGGGGGTCTGCAACTCTCTTCGTTGCCCCCTTTTCACGTTATCCACCTTTGTTTTTCAGTGCGAGAGACAGAAAATGACGGCCGACACTTTCTGATTTCGACCGATTCGAATGTTTACAGTCATGTAACCACCAATCAGAATTGAGCTCGCGCACGGCACCGTACGCGTACGGTAAGCTTACCGTAAGCGCACGGAGCGTGCTTACAGATATATATATTGATTTAAATGCTATTTTCTCAGGACCTACTGAACAGATTTACACCAGACCTGCAAAAGGCACATGTCTGACCTGAGGACTACCTCTCTGTCAAATTTCAAGTAATTCTGTTCAGCCGTTCGGGCTGTAGCTCGGACTAAAGGTCCTATGGGAAAATGCATGGGGAAAACGCGTTTTGGGACCCCCCTTTTTTCTCAGCCCCCGCTTGACGAATCCCCCCGAGACTTTCAGGGTAGGAGCGGAGCGAAGCGCCCCACCTATTTTGAAAATTTCGCAAGGATTCGTCAACCGGTGCCAAAGTTATTCCAAATAGAATGTTGCGGATTTCCTATGGAAACACGGTCCTAACTATAACTATCTACTGGCGACCGCCAGTAGATAATATATATATATATATATATATATATCAGCAGAGGATTGCGGTCGCGTGAGTTATAGTTGCCTGCACTAACTATAACAGGGGAATTTCAATGGTTTTTCACGAGTGAAATGTCCAGCTAACTATAACATGCGTGAAACCTATGGTTTTTTTAAGTGAATTTGCGAGGTTTTTTAAATGCTAATTCCTAACTATAACGTGTGTGAAACCTATGGTTTTTTCAGTGAATATATATATATATATAGTTTGCTCCACATCTATGTACTTTGAAACTATATATATATATATATTTTAGCTGGTTATGCCAAGGATTTAACATCATACGTCAGAGACACTAAAGATTTTTTACAGAAAATTGAAAACATACACTGGGGCAAACATTACTGGCTAGTAGGATTAGACGCGGAGAGCCTCTATACTATACTAACATCAGGCATAGAGATGGCCTCAAAGCATGTGAATATTGCAACATCCGAGTCCGCAGGAGGGCCAAATAGGTGTTGCAGAGGGCTGGTGACTTTGGAGTAAGTGTGACTATAAGTCCCGCCTCCCACCCGGACTCATGTAGTGAAACTGAATTGAACATCACAACTGAACCTCTCAGAAATTGCTGAAGGGTAAACTCGACCGTAAGTCTTAAGCGGTTTCTGACCCCACAGGTTAGGGTACGCCTTAGCGTGCGTATACCGCCGTGGTGGTCTCACTTTAGGTCCTGACGAATGCTTCGTGCACTGACGCAAGAAGCAGAAACATGTTGACCACTTTTTTCACTATGCACTTGATTTAGGACGTAGCTGGTCTAATTATCACCAGTTCCTATCGTCCGCCACACCATTTTAACTGTGTCCGGTTTACCACTATTAAAATTCATTATTGGTTGAAACTGTGGCATATTTTAAACTTACACTATCACCCTTTGCACTGCATCCACACACAAAAAACCAGCTCCGCTGTAATTCAGGCGTCGTAGCACACCGGGGAGACATTCGGTCTCTCCGGTGGGAACCCAATGATGAAGCATGTCACCAACTAGGTTGGTGAGTGAGGGTTCTTTTAAAAACATAGTGATTCACTTTTCTAATTTGCTCTGCACTTGTTCACATCTGTTGGACACACTCTTTTGTTGTTGATCTATACTAGCCCTGGGGGACTAAGAGTGGCTCCAAAAACTCCCTCTCTCTCCTGTTGTTAATTTATAATATTTTTTGAGAACCAGGAGTATACATCTTCTGGCGCACACACAAATGTTACTCCAGATTATAGAGATCTATCTGTTGGAAAATGTGTTTACATTTAATACAATCTTTTATAAACAAATACAGGGAACTTCGATGGGCACCTGCTTCGCCCCTAGTTATGCCAACCTGTTGGTGGGCTGGTGAGAGAAGCAGGGGGTTTGGAGTGAGTCCTTTGACCATTGGACAAAGAAAATAAACATCTGGCTATGGTACATAGATGACGTTTTCTTTGTATGGGAGCGGAGGGAGGAGGAACTTTTGGAATTTGTCTATGCATTGAATGAGAATAATGTTAACCTAAAATTCAGCATGCAACACAGTCAGCACACTGTTGACTTTCTCGACATCAGACTCACTGTTAAGGAGAATAGATTGGAAACAGATCTGTTTAGAAAAACAACAGAAGGGAACTCGGTACTACACTCGACCAGCTGCCATTCACCAAATTTTAGGTGGAGTATACTATTCAGTAGGCCCGGGCTAAAATTCCGTTCCGCTCACGGAAATTGCGATAATTTGACATTTTCGCGTTCCGTGGAGAGCGCGAAAAGGTCAAAATTTCCACAATCCGCATTTTACCGGAAATTTTTTGCTTGCTCGAGCTGTAAAATAATACATTCTCGCGTGCGCGCGATCGCCTTACCTGAATCCCCGCGTTCGCCGAAAGTTTTCCCGATCCGGTCGCGTTCTCCACGAGATGTTGGATTGTTGGTAGCCATTTGCGCTGTCTTGCGACAGTTTGCGCCCACAGTAACGTCATTCGTCGCGCGATCACGTCTTTCTTCTCGTGATCATGCACCGCGAGACAAGTGAAAACAAGATGGCCGCGCCCGTGAGCAACTGCATGGGTAAGTTGGTGAGCTGCGACCATGCAGAAAATACAGCGAACGGGCGGGAAAAAAACTTCCGCATCTTCGCAATATTTCCGCATGTTTGCGGAGATTTTTAACATTTTCGTGATAATTTGTGAAAGTGAATTTTGCAAATTCCGCCCACCCCTACTATTCAGTGAGTTCTTGAGGGCCAAGAGAAACTGTAGTTCCGAGGACAGTTATTTGAGGAACAAAAAAGGAATGATTCACAGATTTCGAGCTAGAGGGTATCCGCTAAAAATGCTAAAGAAGGGTGAAAAAAGGGCAGATGCCATCATGAGGAGTGAAGCCTTATACAAAGCACCTAAAGTCAAACAAACAGAAAAAGAATCCCCCATAAGACTTATCATGACTTACAATTACCAGTCTGACCAGTTTAGTCAAATAATCAGAAAGAGATGGGATATTCTGACACAAGACAAGTTATTGAGAGAAAAACTGGGCCTACATCCTGCCATAACGTACAGAAAGGGTCCCTCGATCAAAGATAAGATAGTCAGGAGCCACATGGAACATCGTAAACTAACTTGGTCAGATAAAACTGGGGTATTCCACAAATGTGGAAGGTGCAAGGCTTGCATCAACAGTGAGAATGTGAGGGAGGTTACACTAAAGAGTACTAACAGGAAATGTTCCATTAGAAAGAACATAAATTGTGGCACTGATTATGTAGTCTATGTGGTCACTTGCCCTTGTGGCAAGTGGTACATAGGCTCAACCACTTTCCCAGTCAAGAAAAGTATCTTAGAGCACTGGAGAGCTATAGCGAACAACGACTTCAGTTATAGCACGGCAAGACACTTTAATCAGGAACATAACAGTGACTGGACATTGGCCAAATACTTTGCACTGGACACCATTCCAAAAAATCCAAGAGGGGGAAATAGAATTCAAGCCCTACGCAGGTCAGAATCTAGATTTATCCTGCAAGCTGGCAGTGTCTTTCTGTTTGGAATGAATAATGATGAAGAGATGCATGTGCATCTATAACCCAAAAGCTTCCCTGAAATCCTTTTGAGACCTAGAGTTCTGTATTTTAATGTTGAAATATGTATATGTTTTATGTTTGTTCACTTAATCCATCCCATAATTATTTTCTTTTCTGTATCCCCTCACTAATATATCGTAACATGGTGCACAATTTATAGTCTAACTGTCAGTGGCAAAACATACATCAGAAACAAGTTAATTAATGAGGAGCTTGGTATTAAACAATTTCCAGGATATTGGAGAGAAATGTTGGGAGTGTGATAACGGCAATCTAAAATATTTTTGAACATTATTTAAGATCAGTTTTCATGTATCATATTTTTGTGTTTATACTCCTCTACAGATGTCTTCACTGCGATTAGAAACTATGAGCACAGAGAATCTGGTGCCTATCTCCACATCAATCAATCAATTAATCAATCAATCAATCAATCAATCAAACATTTGTAAAGCGCTCGACATACCCGTGAGGGTTTCAAGGCGCTGAGGGAGGGGTGGGGGGGTGCTGTTGCTACTGGTCGAAGAGCCAGGTCTTGAGTCGTCTCCTGAAGGTCAGCAGGTCTTCGGTTTGTCGTAGGTTGAGGGGGAGGGTGTTCCAGGTCTGGGCGGCGCGGTGGGAGAAGGACCTGCCTCTGGATGTGGTTCTACGGATGTGCGGGACCGTGGCCAGGGCGTGGTCAGCGGAGCGGAGTTTCCTGTTGGGTACATAGAAGGAGAGTCGACTGTTGAGATAGGCTGGGCCAGTTTTGTGGAGTGCCTTGTGTGCGTGGACCAGGAGCTTCAAGGAGATTCTTCTGTCGACGGGGAGCCAGTGCAGGTTCCTCAGGTGGGGGGGTGATGTGGTCGCGGCGCGGGACGAGGCATTCTGGATTCTTTGTAGTCTGTTGATGAGCTTGGACGAGGCTCCGGCGTAGAGGGCGTTTCCGTAGTCAAGTCTGCTGCTGACTAGGGCCTGGGTGACTGTTTTCCTCATGTTTGTCAGTATCCATCTGTAGATCTTGCAGAGCATGCGGAGGGTGTTGAAGCAGGTGGAGGAGACTGCGTTGACTTGTTTGGTCATGGTGAGTTTTGAGTCGAGATGACTCCCAGGTTGCGTGCGTGGTCGGTAGATGCCGGGGGGTCCCCAGTGATGCGGGCCACCAGGAGTCATCCCATGCTGAGGGGTTGGGCCCGAGGATGAGAATCTCCGTCTTGTCTGAGTTCAGCTTAAGTCGGCTTTCCTTCATCCAGTCGGCGACGGCCTTCATTCCCTGGTGGAGGTTGGATTCGGCGGTGAGAGGGTCCTTGGTGAGGGAGAGGATCAGCTGCGTGTCGTCGGCATAGGAGATTATGTTGAGGTCGTGCTGTTGGGCGATGCGTGCTAGTGGTGCCATGTAGACGTTGAACAGCGTCGTGCTGAGGGAGGATCCCTGTGGGACGCCGCAGATGATCTCGGAGGCTTCGGAATCGAACAGGGGGAGGCGGACTCTCTGAGTCCTGCCAGTGAGGAAGGAGGTGAGTTCTGCCGGTGAGGAAGGAGGCGGACTCTCTGAGTTCTGTTGGTGAGGAAGGAGGTGGTCCAGTCCAAGGCCTTCTCTCAGATCCCTGCGTCATGGAGGCGCATGCGTAGTGTGCGGTGGCAGACGGTGTGGAAGGCGGCGGAAAGATCCAGGAGGATGAGGGCCACCGTCTCGCCGTTGTCTAGAAGGATCCTGATGTCATCTGTGGCGGCGATGAGGGCTGTCTCGGTGCTGTGGTTGCTGCGGAATCCTGATTGGGAGGGGTCCAGGATGTTGTTGTCTTTGAGGTGACGGGTGAGCTGGATGTTAACTATCTTCTCAATGACCTTTGCTGGGAATGGAAGCAGGGAGATGGGCCGGAAATTCTTGAGGGTGCTTGGATCCGCCTTCGGTTTCTTTAGTAGGGCGTTGATCTCTGCGTGTTTCCAGTTCTTAGGGAAGGTAGCGTTCTCGAAGGAGAGGTTGATGATGTTGTGCAGGTGGGGTGCGATGGAGCTGCCGGCTTTGTTGAAGATGTGGTGTGGGAGAGGGTCAGGCGGGGATCCGGAGTGGATTGTGCCCATGGTCTTGATTGTGTCCTCGATGCTCATGTTGGACCAGGTTGTGTGGGAGTCGTGGTCGGTGGGGTGCGGTGGGTCCGGCGTGTCGAGGCCTGTTGGGGTCATCCGGGGTTTTAAACTGTCATGGATGTCGGTGATTTTTCGGTGAAAGAAGGTGGCGAGGGAGTCGCACAGGGCTTGCGATGGCGGGATGTTGTTGTCGCTGGAGCTGGGATTGGAGAGTTCCTCTACGATGTTGAAGAGCTCCTTGCTGTTGTGTGCGTTGTTGTCAAGGCGGTCTGTGAAGGAGGTCCTTTTGGTGGTCCTGATGAGGTGGTGGTGTTTGCGGATGGCGTCTTTGTGGGCAGCATGGCTGTCTGGCATCTTGTCGCTGTGCCATATGTTCTCCAATTTCCGGCAGGTGTGTTTTGAAGCAAGGAGTTCCGGGGTGAACCAGCTGACTCTTTTGCTGGTGTCTCTGTGGGTGGGCTTTTTCAGTGGGGCTACGGTGTTGGCGCAGTCGTCCATCCAGCGTCTGAGTGTGAGTGCACCATCATCGGGGTTGGTGGGGTTGGTCGGAGGGTTGAGTGCGAGGCTTGTCTGTAGTTGTTCTTCAGTGACTTTGCCCCGGCAGTGGCGGAGGATCTGTAGGGTGTGGTGGTGTGTGAGGGGTTTTCGGAAGGAGAAGTGGATGCAGTGGTGGTCTGTCCAGGTGAGTTCGGAGGCATGGCTGAAGGTGACGTGGGGGCTTGAGGAGAAGATGGCATCAAGTGTGTGACTGGCGATGTGGGTCGGCATCGTGATGAGCTGTTTTAGTCCGAGGTTAGCGAGGTTGGCGATCAGGGTGGAGGAGTTGTTGTCGTTGTCGTTCTCCAGATAATAGTTCAGGTCTCCGAGGAGGATGTAGTAGGTGGAGGTCAGCGCGTGCGTGCTGATGAGGTCGGCGATGGATTCGCAGACTTGAGGCCGGGGTCCTGGCGGTCTGTAGACGAGGGTGCCTCTTAGGGTGGTCTTCGGGTCCATGTGGATCTGGAAGTGCATGTGTTCAGCGGTGCTGAGGGTGTCGTTGGTATTTGTTGAGACCCTGATGGTGTTTTTGGGGACAATGGCGATTCCTCCTCTGGCCCCGTTGGTGCGGTCTCTGCGGGTGATCTTGCACCCGTCGGGGATGGCTATGGCGATGTCTGGAGAGGAGGCTTCATTCATCCAGGTCTCGGTCAGGAAGGCGACGTCCGGGGATGCGGTGTCGAGTAGGTCCCAGAGCTCGACGGCGTGTTTGCGTGCGGAGCGGGTGTTGATCAAGATGCATCTGAGCTGGTTGGGTTCCATCGTGGCGGGTGTCTCGGCGCCTTCGAGGGAGGAGAACCTGCAGTTCCGGCAGGTGAAGGGACCGTGGGTGTGCTTCGGGGCGGCCTTGCAGCAGGTGTGGGTCCTTCCTGGGTTGAGAGCGACGAGGGTGTTGGCGTCGTAGCGGAGATGGTCTTCGTGACTGGTGCGGGGGGCTGGGGTTCTGGCACTGGGCGCAGTCCAGGCGCAGGCGGTCGCAGACGGGCTTGCCTTAGGCGCGTCTGCTGCGCAGCTGTGCAGCGGCTGCCATATATGGGGAGGTGGGGAGGGAGGAGCAGCTGGGAGGTTTGTCAGGGGCAGCGAATGGGTGCGGAGGGGGCGGGGCCGCAGAGGAAGCAGCGGTGGGGACGGGGGCAGGGAAGCGGAGCAAGGCAAGGGGCAAGGATCAAGAGGGCACAGAAGTCAGCGAAAGGGGCACAGAATCAAGAGGGGGCACAACAGTCAGAAAACGGGGCACATAATCAAGAGGGGGCACAGCAGTCAGAAAACGGGGTACAGAATTAAAAAGGGGGCACAGAAGCAAACCGGCTAGCTGGGGTCAGGGGGGCACAGAAGAGGAGCGGGCAGACAGAGTTCAAGGCACAACAGAGCGGATACGAACCTAATGCCACCACTGGCCACCAGGGATGAGGCGCAGGTGGAAGCCTGCGGGTGGTGGAGGGCCTCGACTTCAGCGGCGGCAGTAGTCGTCAGCGGGGGTGCAGGTGGAGCTGCAGCGGGGGGGCGACCTACCAGGCAAGGTCAAGGGTCGCCACTCTCCATCCACTCTCTCCTTTTCTAAAAATATACGGGTTTTTTCGTGAAAGTAGTTGTCATTTAGGGGGTATGATCTTTTTGGATAATGAGGTCCACACTAGATAAGGGTACTAAACCCTGGAATGCATTTTTTAAGGAGGAAATAAACTGCATAGATCACGTCCTTTACTTTTTTTCCCCTAGATCACTACCAGACACTCTATCATGGTTCAAGGGGTACTATACCCAATATATCTTTTTCATCATTTGTATCTGGTAACCAGGCTCTGAAATAGATATACTGAAAGCATTGCATTTTATTGTGAGCAAACTATGCCGAAAATATGCACCATATATTACTTTGCCACTGACTGTAATAATGATGCACATGCGATATTCATTATTCTTTATGGTTTTTTGTATATATCTAAACACCATGATGATCAACCAATATGATTTATATATGTATTTAATTAAACAAAAATATTTTGAAATGTACTCACCTTTCTTTGAGGGTGGCTCAAATCCGAAGTCTTTTCTTTATGTTTTGTGTTGTGTCATACACGGCTTGTATAAAATCTGTGAATTTTGAACTATGGTCATGTAACCAAGAGCTGTTTAGCTCAAAACGCATCTGTTTGTACCCGAAATAAATACTTAATTTTTTCAAACTGAGATCGGTGTGGCTCGTGCTTACGAGATATAGTAAGCTTGGTGGTGGATATATACGACGGCTAGGGCCCACGTTGGGCCTTATCTATAGCAGGAATCAGCGCACCTGTAAATTAAAGGAGGGTTATAAAATGGCACTACAACTCCCATAACTCAAATCAACGTCAATAAGGGGCGTGACATTACTTAAGGGAGGGCTTGCCTGCCCGAGCGCGAACCTTTCCGAACCGCCTCTGATGGAGAGATTTTACTTGAAACGCGTCAGGCATGCAAATGAAAGGCTGCTTAATGTACCGGCCAACGAACTTGTCCATACCTAAGATCAAGGCTGGTAACCTTCCACTGTCTCGAGTGCGGCCATCTGGGCTACCGATGTTTTTGGAATCTTGGGGCGGACGCCCATCCGCCGAGCTACGCATCACCCCATGATGACAAGGGGGTCACGGGCATGGATTTACTGTGCCCAATGTGAAGCAGTGTTGCAGGATTTAGGATTGGAACGACGGCTGGGGCCCAAGTTGGTCCTTATCTATAGCAGGATTCAGCACACCTGTAAATTAAAGGAGGGTTATAAAATGGCACTACAAGTCCCATAACTCAAATCAACGTGAATACTTAAGGGAGGGGTTGCCTGCCCGAGCGCGAACCTTTCCGAATTGCCTCTGATGAAGAGATTTTACTTGAAACGTGTCAGGCAAGCGAATGAAAGGCTGCTTAATGTACCGGCCAACGAACTTGTCCATACCTTAGATCAAGGCTGGTAACCTTCCACTGTCTCGAGTGCGGCCATCTGGGCTACCAATGTTTTTAAAGAGAGATATATATATATATATATATATATATATATATATATATATATATATATATATATATTCACTTAAAAAACCATAGGTTTCACACAGGTTATAGTTAGGTGGATATTTCACTCGTAAAAAACCAATGAAATTCCCCCGTTATAGTTAGTTCAGATAACTATAATTCGCGCGCCCGCAATCCACTGCTGATGACGTCACATATTACATCACTCATGACATGGTCAGTGGCATCACTCATGACATCACTGATGACATCATCCTTGTGATAGAGTGGCGGTCGCACGAGTTATCGTTATCTGAACTAACTATAACGGGGGAATTTCATTGGTTTTTTACGAGTGAAATATCCACCTAACTATTACCTGTGTGAAACCTATGGTTTTTTAAGTGAATTTACAAGGTTTTTTAAATGCTAATTCCTAACTATAACGTGTGTGAAACCTATGGTTTTTTAAGTGAATTTGTACGGTTTTTTAAATGCTAAGTTATGTATTTATTTATTTATTTTTTTTCAAGGGTTTTCACCCTGCGCGCACCCCGCGATTTTTTTCGAAAGAAATAAAATGTTTTTTTGCCCCTTGGGGGTCCTTCTGTGACCCCCTGACAAAGGCTAGGGGGTCAGGAACTCTCTTCCCTGCCCCCTTTTCACGTTTTCCACCTTTTTTCCCCCTTTCCTTTTCAGTGCAAGAGACAGAATGGCGGCCGACACTTCCTGATTTCGACCGATTACAATGTTTACTGACATCTAACAACCAATCAGAATTTCGCTCGCGCACGGTGCGCGCGTATAGATATTTATATGCTTTTAAATGCTATTTTCTCAGGAAATACTGAACAGATTGACACCAGACCTGCAAAAGGCACTTCCCTGACCTGAGGACTACGTCTCTGCCAAATTTCAAGTAATTCTGTTCAGCCGTTCAGGCTGTACCTTCGACTAAAGGTCCTATGGAAAAATGCATGGGGAAGACGCGTTTTGGGACCCCCCTTTTTTCTCAGCCCCCGCTTGACTATTCACCCCGAGACTTTCAGGGTAGGAGCTGAGCGGAGCGCCCCATTTGTTTTGAAAATTTTGTGAGGATTCGTCAACCGGCGCCAAAGTTATTCAAAATAGAATTTTGAGATTTCCTATTGAAACACGATCCTAACTATAACTATCTACTGGCGACCGCCAGTAGATAATATATATATATATATATATATATATATATATATATATATATATATATCATCCCAAACTTATGCCTGTTGTCGAAGACGCCACACAACGGGTGAGTATATCCAACGATTTCTTTATTTGCAGGAAGCAGCATCGCAACCAAGCCCCAGCCAACACAATGTTTTCTTCAAGCCCATCGCGTTTCATGCTATACACTTCCTCAGGGGCTGAAAGTCAAAAGTCAACGGTGAGGCATTTTTGGCGGCAACTTAAATATTCAAATCACCCCGCCTCAGTGGGCGCGGCCGAAACTACGGCCTTCTGGTAATTGTAGTGCTCATCATGTTTCTTAAGTAAGCAGCATCACAAATTGCTCGAATTTTGTTAGTATTTCCATGTGGATTGTGGCCAGGCAAAGTCACTAATGCCGCTTGCTTTCCTGAAATAATGGCACCCATGCCATAAGCAAGTCCGCCGCTTGACGAACTCGCTGGGATGCCTCGCAGCACCAGGGCAATCTTCGGCGGCTCAGGCACCAAGCCGCTAAACAACCATCCCAAAGTTATGCCTGTTGTCGAAGACGCCACACAACGGGTGAGTATATCCAACGATTTCTTTATTTGCAGGAAGCAGCATCGCAACCAAGCCCCAGCCAACACAATGTTTTCTTCAAGCCCAACGCGTTTCATGCTATACACTTCCTCAGGGGCTGAAAGTCAAAAGTCAACGGTGAGGCATTTTTGGCGGCAACTTAAATATTCAAATCACCCCGCCTCAGTGGGCGCGGCCGAAACTACGGCCTTCTGGTAATTGTAGTGCTTGTCATGTTTCTTAAGTAAGCAGCATCACAAATTGCTCGAATTTTGTTAGTATTTCCATGTGGATTGTGGCCAGGCAAAGTCACTAATGCCGCTTGCTTTCCTGAAATAATGGCACCCATGCCATAAGCAAGTCCGCCGCTTGACGAACTCGCTGGGATGCCTCGCAGCACCAGGGCAATCTTCGGCGGCTCAGGCACCAAGCCGCTAAACAACCATCCCAAAGTTATGCCTGTTGTCGAAGACGCCACACAACGGGTGAGTATATCCAACGATTTCTTTATTTGCAGGAAGCAGCATCGCAACCAAGCCCCAGCCAACACAATGTTTTCTTCAAGCCCAACGCGTTTCATGCTATACACTTCCTCAGGGGCTGAAAGTCAAAAGTCAACGGTGAGGCATTTTTGGCGGCAACTTAAATATTCAAATCACCCCGCCTCAGTGGGCGCGGCCGAAACTACGGCCTTCTGGTAATTGTAGTGCTCGTCATGTTTCTTAAGTAAGCAGCATCACAAATTGCTCGAATTTTGTTAGTATTTCCATGTGGATTGTGGCCAGGCAAAGTCACTAATGCCGCTTGCTTTCCTGAAATAATGGCACCCATGCCATAAGCAAGTCCGCCGCTTGACGAACTCGCTGGGATGCCTCGCAGCACCAGGGCAATCTTCGGCGGCTCAGGCACCAAGCCGCTAAACAACCATCCCAAAGTTATGCCTGTTGTCGAAGACGCCACACAACGGGTGAGTATATCCAACGATTTCTTTATTTGCAGGAAGCAGCATCGCAACCAAGCCCCAGCCAACACAATGTTTTCTTCAAGCCCAACGCGTTTCATGCTATACACTTCCTCAGGGGCTGAAAGTCAAAAGTCAACGGTGAGGCATTTTTGGCGGCAACTTAAATATTCAAATCACCCCCCTCAGTGGGCGCGGCCGAAACTACGGCCTTCTGGTAATTGTAGTGCTCGTCATGTTTCTTAAGTAAGCAGCATCACAAATTGCTCGAATTTTGTTAGTATTTCCATGTGGATTGTGGCCAGGCAAAGTCACTAATGCCGCTTGCTTTCCTGAAATAATGGCACCCATGCCATAAGCAAGTCCGCCGCTTGACGAACTCGCTGGGATGCCTCGCAGCACCAGGGCAATCTTCAGCGGCTCAGGCACCAAGCCGCTAAACAACCATCCCAAAGTTATGCCTGTTGTCGAAGACGCCACACAACGGGTGAGTATATCCAACGATTTCTTTATTTGCAGGAAGCAGCATCGCAACCAAGCCCCAGCCAACACAATGTTTTCTTCAAGCCCAACGCGTTTCATGCTATACACTTCCTCAGGGGCTGAAAGTCAAAAGTCAACGGTGAGGCATTTTTGGCGGCAACTTAAATATTCAAATCACCCCGCCTCAGTGGGCGCGGCCGAAACTACAGCCTTCTGGTAATTGTAGTGCTCGTCATGTTTCTTAAGTAAGCAGCATCACAAATTGCTCGAATTTTGTTAGTATTTCCATGTGGATTCTGGCCAGGCAAAGTCACTAATGCCGCTTGCTTTCCTGAAATAATGGCACCCATGCCATAAGCAAGTCCGCCGCTTGACGAACTCGCTGGGATGCCTCGCAGCACCAGGGCAATCTTCGGCGGCTCAGGCACCAAGCCGCTAAACAACCATCCCAAAGTTATGCCTGTTGTCGAAGACGCCACACAACGGGTGAGTATATCCAACGATTTCTTTATTTGCAGGAAGCAGCATCGCAACCAAGCCCCAGCCAACACAATGTTTTCTTCAAGCCCAACGCGTTTCATGCTATACACTTCCTCAGGGGCTGAAAGTCAAAAGTCAACGGTGAGGCATTTTTGGCGGCAACTTAAATATTCAAATCACCCCGCCTCAGTGGGCGCGGCCGAAACTACGGCCTTCTGGTAATTGTAGTGCTCGTCATGTTTCTTAAGTAAGCAGCATCACAAATTGCTCGAATTTTGTTAGTATTTCCATGTGGATTGTGGCCAGGCAAAGTCACTAATGCCGCTTGCTTTCCTGAAATAATGGCACCCATGCCATAAGCAAGTCCGCCGCTTGACGAACTCGCTGGGATGCCTCGCAGCACCAGGGCAATCTTCGGCGGCTCAGGCACCAAGCCGCTAAACAACCATCCCAAAGTTATGCCTGTTGTCGAAGACGCCACACAACGGGTGAGTATATCCAACGATTTCTTTATTTGCAGGAAGCAGCATCGCAACCAAGCCCCAGCCAACAAAATGTTTTCTTCAAGCCCAACGCGTTTCATGCTATACACTTCCTCAGGGGCTGAAAGTCAAAAGTCAACGGTGAGGCATTTTTGGCGGCAACTTAAATATTCAAATCACCCCGCCTCAGTGGGCGCGGCCGAAACTACGGCCTTCTGGTAATTGTAGTGCTCGTCATGTTTCTTAAGTAAGCAGCATCACAAATTGCTCGAATTTTGTTAGTATTTCCATGTGGATTGTGGCCAGGCAAAGTCACTAATGCCGCTTGCTTTCCTGAAATAATGGCACCCATGCCATAAGCAAGTCCGCCGCTTGACGAACTCGCTGGGATGCCTCGCAGCACCAGGGCAATCTTCGGCGGCTCAGGCACCAAGCCGCTAAACAACCATCCCAAAGTTATGCCTGTTGTCGAAGACGCCACACAACGGGTGAGTATATCCAACGATTTCTTTATTTGCAGGAAGCAGCATCGCAACCAAGCCCCAGCCAACACAATGTTTTCTTCAAGCCCAACGCGTTTCATGCTATACACTTCCTCAGGGGCTGAAAGTCAAAAGTCAACGGTGAGGCATTTTTGGCGGCAACTTAAATATTCAAATCACCCCGCCTCAGTGGGCGCGGCCGAAACTACAGCCTTCTGGTAATTGTAGTGCTCGTCATGTTTCTTAAGTAAGCAGCATCACAAATTGCTCGAATTTTGTTAGTATTTCCATGTGGATTCTGGCCAGGCAAAGTCACTAATGCCGCTTGCTTTCCTGAAATAATGGCACCCATGCCATAAGCAAGTCCGCCGCTTGACGAACTCGCTGGGATGCCTCGCAGCACCAGGGCAATCTTCGGCGGCTCAGGCACCAAGCCGCTAAACAACCATCCCAAAGTTATGCCTGTTGTCGAAGACGCCACACAACGGGTGAGTATATCCAACGATTTCTTTATTTGCAGGAAGCAGCATCGCAACCAAGCCCCAGCCAACACAATGTTTTCTTCAAGCCCAACGCGTTTCATGCTATACACTTCCTCAGGGGCTGAAAGTCAAAAGTCAACGGTGAGGCATTTTTGGCGGCAACTTAAATATTCAAATCACCCCGCCTCAGTGGGCGTGGCCGAAACTACGGCCTTCTGGTAATTGTAGTGCTCGTCATGTTTCTTAAGTAAGCAGCATCACAAATTGCTCGAATTTTGTTAGTATTTCCATGTGGATTGTGGCCAGGCAAAGTCACTAATGCCGCTTGCTTTCCTGAAATAATGGCACCCATGCCATAAGCAAGTCCGCCGCTTGACGAACTCGCTGGGATGCCTCGCAGCACCAGGGCAATCTTCGGCGGCTCAGGCACCAAGCCGCTAAACAACCATCCCAAAGTTATGCCTGTTGTCGAAGACGCCACACAACGGGTGAGTATATCCAACGATTTCTTTATTTGCAGGAAGCAGCATCGCAACCAAGCCCCAGCCAACACAATGTTTTCTTCAAGCCCAACGCGTTTCATGCTATACACTTCCTCAGGGGCTGAAAGTCAAAAGTCAACGGTGAGGCATTTTTGGCGGCAACTTAAATATTCAAATCACCCCGCCTCAGTGGGCGCGGCCGAAACTACGGCCTTCTGGTAATTGTAGTGCTCGTCATGTTTCTTAAGTAAGCAGCATCACAAATTGCTCGAATTTTGTTAGTATTTCCATGTGGATTGTGGCCAGGCAAAGTCACTAATGCCGCTTGCTTTCCTGAAATAATGGCACCCATGCCATAAGCAAGTCCGCCGCTTGACGAACTCGCTGGGATGCCTCGCAGCACCAGGGCAATCTTCGGCGGCTCAGGCACCAAGCCGCTAAACAACCATCCCAAAGTTATGCCTGTTGTCGAAGACGCCACACAACGGGTGAGTATATCCAACGATTTCTTTATTTGCAGGAAGCAGCATCGCAACCAAGCCCCAGCCAACACAATGTTTTCTTCAAGCCCAACGCGTTTCATGCTATACACTTCCTCAGGGGCTGAAAGTCAAAAGTCAACGGTGAGGCATTTTTGGCGGCAACTTAAATATTCAAATCACCCCGCCTCAGTGGGCGCGGCCGAAACTACGGCCTTCTGGTAATTGTAGTGCTCGTCATGTTTCTTAAGTAAGCAGCATCACAAATTGCTCGAATTTTGTTAGTATTTCCATGTGGATTGTGGCCAGGCAAAGTCACTAATGCCGCTTGCTTTCCTGAAATAATGGCACCCATGCCATAAGCAAGTCCGCCGCTTGACGAACTCGCTGGGATGCCTCGCAGCACCAGGGCAATCTTCGGCGGCTCAGGCACCAAGCCGCCAAACAACCATCCCAAAGTTATGCCTGTTGTCGAAGACGCCACACAACGGGTGAGTATATCCAACGAT
Organism: Triturus cristatus; assembly: GCF_964204655.1. Taxonomy (NCBI): domain Eukaryota; kingdom Metazoa; phylum Chordata; class Amphibia; order Caudata; family Salamandridae; genus Triturus; species Triturus cristatus. Next base: position 135,102,559 of record NC_140591.1, on the reverse strand, counting down.
TTCTTTATTTGCAGGAAGCAGCATCGCAACCAAGCCCCAGCCAACACAATGTTTTCTTCAAGCCCAACGCGTTTCATGCTATACACTTCCTCAGGGGCTGAAAGTCAAAAGTCAACGGTGAGGCATTTTTGGCGGCAACTTAAATATTCAAATCACCCCGCCTCAGTGGGCGCGGCCGAAACTACGGCCTTCTGGTAATTGTAGTGCTCGTCATGTTTCTTAAGTAAGCAGCATCACAAATTGCTCGAATTTTGTTAGTATTTCCATGTGGATTGTGGCCAGGCAAAGTCACTAATGCCGCTTGCTTTCCTGAAATAATGGCACCCATGCCATAAGCAAGTCCGCCGCTTGACGAACTCGCTGGGATGCCTCGCAGCACCAGGGCAATCTTCGGTGGCTCAGGCACCAAGCCGCTAAACAACCATCCCAAAGTTATGCCTGTTGTCGAAGACGCCACACAACGGGTGAGTATATCCAACGATTTCTTTATTTGCAGGAAGCAGCATCGCAACCAAGCCCCAGCCAACACAATGTTTTCTTCAAGCCCAACGCGTTTCATGCTATACACTTCCTCAGGGGCTGAAAGTCAAAAGTCAACGGTGAGGCATTTTTGGCGGCAACTTAAATATTCAAATCACCCCGCCTCAGTGGGCGCGGCCGAAACTACGGCCTTCTGGTAATTGTAGTGCTCGTCATGTTTCTTAAGTAAGCAGCATCACAAATTGCTCGAATTTTGTTAGTATTTCCATGTGGATTGTGGCCAGGCAAAGTCACTAATGCCGCTTGCTTTCCTGAAATAATGGCACCCATGCCATAAGCAAGTCCGCCGCTTGACGAACTCGCTGGGATGCCTCGCAGCACCAGGGCAATCTTCGGCGGCTCAGGCACCAAGCCGCTAAACAACCATCCCAAAGTTATGCCTGTTGTCGAAGACGCCACACAACGGGTGAGTATATCCAACGATTTCTTTATTTGCAGGAAGCAGCATCGCAACCAAGCCCCAGCCAACACAATGTTTTCTTCAAGCCCAACGCGTTTCATGCTATACAATTCCTCAGGGGCTGAAAGTCAAAAGTCAACGGTGAGGCATTTTTGGCGGCAACTTAAATATTCAAATCACCCCGCCTCAGTGGGCGCGGCCGAAACTACGGCCTTCTGGTAATTGTAGTGCTCGTCATGTTTCTTAAGTAAGCAGCATCACAAATTGCTCGAATTTTGTTAGTATTTCCATGTGGATTGTGGCCAGGCAAAGTCACTAATGCCGCTTGCTTTCCTGAAATAATGGCACCCATGCCATAAGCAAGTCCGCCGCTTGACGAACTCGCTGGGATGCCTCGCAGCACCAGGGCAATATTCGGCGGCTCAGGCACCAAGCCGCTAAACAACCATCCCAAAGTTATGCCTGTTGTCGAAGACGCCACACAACGGGTGAGTATATCCAACGATTTCTTTATTTGCAGGAAGCAGCATCGCAACCAAGCCCCAGCCAACACAATGTTTTCTTCAAGCCCAACGCGTTTCATGCTATACACTTCCTCAGGGGCTGAAAGTCAAAAGTCAACGGTGAGGCATTTTTGGCGGCAACTTAAATATTCAAATCACCCCGCCTCAGTGGGCGCGGACGAAACTACGGCCTTCTGGTAATTGTAGTGCTCGTCATGTTTCTTAAGTAAGCAGCATCACAAATTGCTCGAATTTTGTTAGTATTTCCATGTGGATTGTGGCCAGGCAAAGTCACTAATGCCGCTTGCTTTCCTGAAATAATGGCACCCATGCCATAAGCAAGTACGCCGCTTGACGAACTCGCTGGGATGCCTCGCAGCACCAGGGCAATCTTCGGCGGCTCAGGCACCAAGCCGCTAAACAACCATCCCAAAGTTATGCCTGTTGTCGAAGACGCCACACAACGGGTGAGTATATCCAACGATTTCTTTATTTGCAGGAAGCAGCATCGCAACCAAGCCCCAGCCAACACAATGTTTTCTTCAAGCCCAACGCGTTTCATGCTATACACTTCCTCAGGGGCTGAAAGTCAAAAGTCAACGGTGAGGCGTTTTTGGCGGCAACTTAAATATTCAAATCACCCCGCCTCAGTGGGCGCGGCCGAAACTACGGCCTTCTGGTAATTGTAGTGCTCGTCATGTTTCTTAAGTAAGCAGCATCACAAATTGCTCGAATTTTGTTAGTATTTCCATGTGGATTTTGGCCAGGCAAAGTCACTAATGCCGCTTGCTTTCCTGAAATAATGGCACCCATGCCATAAGCAAGTCCGCCGCTTGACGAACTCGCTGGGATGCCTCGCAGCACCAGGGCAATCTTCGGCGGCTCAGGCACCAAGCCGCTAAACAACCATCCCAAAGTTATGCCTGTTGTCGAAGACGCCACACAACGGGTGAGTATATCCAACGATTTCTTTATTTGCAGGAAGCAGCATCGCAACCAAGCCCCAGCCAACACAATGTTTTCTTCAAGCCCAACGCGTTTCATGCTATACACTTCCTCAGGGGCTGAAAGTCAAAAGTCAACGGTGAGGCGTTTTTGGCGGCAACTTAAATATTCAAATCACCCCGCCTCAGTGGGCGCGGACGAAACTACGGCCTTCTGGTAATTGTAGTGCTCGTCATGTTTCTTAAGTAAGCAGCATCACAAATTGCTCGAATTTTGTTAGTATTTCCATGTGGATTGTGGCCAGGCAAAGTCACTAATGCCGCTTGCTTTCCTGAAATAATGGCACCCATGCCATAAGCAAGTACGCCGCTTGACGAACTCGCTGGGATGCCTCGCAGCACCAGGGCAATCTTCGGCGGCTCAGGCACCAAGCCGCTAAACAACCATCCCAAAGTTATGCCTGTTGTCGAAGACGCCACACAACGGGTGAGTATATCCAACGATTTCTTTATTTGCAGGAAGCAGCATCGCAACCAAGCCCCAGCCAACACAATGTTTTCTTCAAGCCCAACGCGTTTCATGCTATACACTTCCTCAGGGGCTGAAAGTCAAAAGTCAACGGTGAGGCGTTTTTGGCGGCAACTTAAATATTCAAATCACCCCGCCTCAGTGGGCGCGGCCGAAACTACGGCCTTCTGGTAATTGTAGTGCTCGTCATGTTTCTTAAGTAAGCAGCATCACAAATTGCTCGAATTTTGTTAGTATTTCCATGTGGATTTTGGCCAGGCAAAGTCACTAATGCCGCTTGCTTTCCTGAAATAATGGCACCCATGCCATAAGCAAGTCCGCCGCTTGACGAACTCGCTGGGATGCCTCGCAGCACCAGGGCAATCTTCGGCGGCTCAGGCACCAAGCCGCTAAACAACCATCCCAAAGTTATGCCTGTTGTCGAAGACGCCACACAACGGGTGAGTATATCCAACGATTTCTTTATTTGCAGGAAGCAGCATCGCAACCAAGCCCCAGCCAACACAATGTTTTCTTCAAGCCCAACGCGTTTCATGCTATACACTTCCTCAGGGGCTGAAAGTCAAAAGTCAACGGTGAGGCGTTTTTGGCGGCAACTTAAATATTCAAATCACCCCGCCTCAGTGGGCGCGGCCGAAACTACGGCCTTCTGGTAATTGTAGTGCTCGTCATGTTTCTTAAGTAAGCAGCATCACAAATTGCTCGAATTTTGTTAGTATTTCCATGTGGATTGTGGCCAGGCAAAGTCACTAATGCCGCTTGCTTTCCTGAAATAATGGCACCCATGCCATAAGCAAGTCCGCCGCTTGACGAACTCGCTGGGATGCCTCGCAGCACCAGGGCAATCTTCGGCGGCTCAGGCACCAAGCCGCTAAACAACCATCCCAAAGTTATGCCTGTTGTCGAAGACGCCACACAACGGGTGAGTATATCCAACGATTTCTTTATTTGCAGGAAGCAGCATCGCAACCAAGCCCCAGCCAACACAATGTTTTCTTCAAGCCCAACGCGTTTCATGCTATACACTTCCTCAGGGGCTGAAAGTCAAAAGTCAACGGTGAGGCATTTTTGGCGGCAACTTAAATATTCAAATCACCCCGCCTCAGTGGGCGCGGCCGAAACTACGGCCTTCTGGTAATTGTAGTGCTCGTCATGTTTCTTAAGTAAGCAGCATCACAAATTGCTCGAATTTTGTTAGTATTTCCATGTGGATTGTGGCCAGGCAAAGTCACTAATGCCGCTTGCTTTCCTGAAATAATGGCACCCATGCCATAAGCAAGTCCGCCGCTTGACGAACTCGCTGGGATGCCTCGCAGCACCAGGGCAATCTTCGGCGGCTCAGGCACCAAGCCGCCAAACAACCATCCCAAAGTTATGCCTGTTGTCGAAGACGCCACACAACGGGTGAGTATATCCAACGATTTCTTTATTTGCAGGAAGCAGCATCGCAACCAAGCCCCAGCCAACACAATGTTTTCTTCAAGCCCAACGCGTTTCATGCTATACACTTCCTCAGGGGCTGAAAGTCAAAAGTCAACGGTGAGGCATTTTTGGCGGCAACTTAAATATTCAAATCACCCCGCCTCAGTGGGCGCGGCCGAAACTACGGCCTTCTGGTAATTGTAGTGCTCGTCATGTTTCTTAAGTAAGCAGCATCACAAATTGCTCGAATTTTGTTAGTATTTCCATGTGGATTGTGGCCAGGCAAAGTCACTAATGCCGCTTGCTTTCCTGAAATAATGGCACCCATGCCATAAGCAAGTCCGCCGCTTGACGAACTCGCTGGGATGCCTCGCAGCACCAGGGCAATCTTCGGTGGCTCAGGCACCAAGCCGCTAAACAACCATCCCAAAGTTATGCCTGTTGTCGAAGACGCCACACAACGGGTGAGTATATCCAACGATTTCTTTATTTGCAGGAAGCAGCATCGCAACCAAGCCCCAGCCAACACAATGTTTTCTTCAAGCCCAACGCGTTTCATGCTATACACTTCCTCAGGGGCTGAAAGTCAAAAGTCAACGGTGAGGCATTTTTGGCGGCAACTTAAATATTCAAATCACCCCGCCTCAGTGGGCGCGGCCGAAACTACGGCCTTCTGGTAATTGTAGTGCTCGTCATGTTTCTTAAGTAAGCAGCATCACAAATTGCTCGAATTTTGTTAGTATTTCCATGTGGATTGTGGCCAGGCAAAGTCACTAATGCCGCTTGCTTTCCTGAAATAATGGCACCCATGCCATAAGCAAGTCCGCCGCTTGACGAACTCGCTGGGATGCCTCGCAGCACCAGGGCAATCTTCGGCGGCTCAGGCACCAAGCCGCTAAACAACCATCCCAAAGTTATGCCTGTTGTCGAAGACGCCACACAACGGGTGAGTATATCCAACGATTTCTTTATTTGCAGGAAGCAGCATCGCAACCAAGCCCCAGCCAACACAATGTTTTCTTCAAGCCCAACGCGTTTCATGCTATACAATTCCTCAGGGGCTGAAAGTCAAAAGTCAACGGTGAGGCATTTTTGGCGGCAACTTAAATATTCAAATCACCCCGCCTCAGTGGGCGCGGCCGAAACTACGGCCTTCTGGTAATTGTAGTGCTCGTCATGTTTCTTAAGTAAGCAGCATCACAAATTGCTCGAATTTTGTTAGTATTTCCATGTGGATTGTGGCCAGGCAAAGTCACTAATGCCGCTTGCTTTCCTGAAATAATGGCACCCATGCCATAAGCAAGTCCGCCGCTTGACGAACTCGCTGGGATGCCTCGCAGCACCAGGGCAATATTCGGCGGCTCAGGCACCAAGCCGCTAAACAACCATCCCAAAGTTATGCCTGTTGTCGAAGACGCCACACAACGGGTGAGTATATCCAACGATTTCTTTATTTGCAGGAAGCAGCATCGCAACCAAGCCCCAGCCAACACAATGTTTTCTTCAAGCCCAACGCGTTTCATGCTATACACTTCCTCAGGGGCTGAAAGTCAAAAGTCAACGGTGAGGCATTTTTGGCGGCAACTTAAATATTCAAATCACCCCGCCTCAGTGGGCGCGGACGAAACTACGGCCTTCTGGTAATTGTAGTGCTCGTCATGTTTCTTAAGTAAGCAGCATCACAAATTGCTCGAATTTTGTTAGTATTTCCATGTGGATTGTGGCCAGGCAAAGTCACTAATGCCGCTTGCTTTCCTGAAATAATGGCACCCATGCCATAAGCAAGTACGCCGCTTGACGAACTCGCTGGGATGCCTCGCAGCACCAGGGCAATCTTCGGCGGCTCAGGCACCAAGCCGCTAAACAACCATCCCAAAGTTATGCCTGTTGTCGAAGACGCCACACAACGGGTGAGTATATCCAACGATTTCTTTATTTGCAGGAAGCAGCATCGCAACCAAGCCCCAGCCAACACAATGTTTTCTTCAAGCCCAACGCGTTTCATGCTATACACTTCCTCAGGGGCTGAAAGTCAAAAGTCAACGGTGAGGCGTTTTTGGCGGCAACTTAAATATTCAAATCACCCCGCCTCAGTGGGCGCGGCCGAAACTACGGCCTTCTGGTAATTGTAGTGCTCGTCATGTTTCTTAAGTAAGCAGCATCACAAATTGCTCGAATTTTGTTAGTATTTCCATGTGGATTTTGGCCAGGCAAAGTCACTAATGCCGCTTGCTTTCCTGAAATAATGGCACCCATGCCATAAGCAAGTCCGCCGCTTGACGAACTCGCTGGGATGCCTCGCAGCACCAGGGCAATCTTCGGCGGCTCAGGCACCAAGCCGCTAAACAACCATCCCAAAGTTATGCCTGTTGTCGAAGACGCCACACAACGGGTGAGTATATCCAACGATTTCTTTATTTGCAGGAAGCAGCATCGCAACCAAGCCCCAGCCAACACAATGTTTTCTTCAAGCCCAACGCGTTTCATGCTATACACTTCCTCAGGGGCTGAAAGTCAAAAGTCAACGGTGAGGCGTTTTTGGCGGCAACTTAAATATTCAAATCACCCCGCCTCAGTGGGCGCGGCCGAAACTACGGCCTTCTGGTAATTGTAGTGCTCGTCATGTTTCTTAAGTAAGCAGCATCACAAATTGCTCGAATTTTGTTAGTATTTCCATGTGGATTGTGGCCAGGCAAAGTCACTAATGCCGCTTGCTTTCCTGAAATAATGGCACCCATGCCATAAGCAAGTCCGCCGCTTGACGAACTCGCTGGGATGCCTCGCAGCACCAGGGCAATCTTCGGCGGCTCAGGCACCAAGCCGCTAAACAACCATCCCAAAGTTATGCCTGTTGTCGAAGACGCCACACAACGGGTGAGTATATCCAACGATTTCTTTATTTGCAGGAAGCAGCATCGCAACCAAGCCCCAGCCAACACAATGTTTTCTTCAAGCCCAACGCGTTTCATGCTATACACTTCCTCAGGGGCTGAAAGTCAAAAGTCAACGGTGAGGCATTTTTGGCGGCAACTTAAATATTCAAATCACCCCGCCTCAGTGGGCGCGGCCGAAACTACGGCCTTCTGGTAATTGTAGTGCTCGTCATGTTTCTTAAGTAAGCAGCATCACAAATTGCTCGAATTTTGTTAGTATTTCCATGTGGATTGTGGCCAGGCAAAGTCACTAATGCCGCTTGCTTTCCTGAAATAATGGCACCCATGCCATAAGCAAGTCCGCCGCTTGACGAACTCGCTGGGATGCCTCGCAGCACCAGGGCAATCTTCGGCGGCTCAGGCACCAAGCCGCTAAACAACCATCCCAAAGTTATGCCTGTTGTCGAAGACGCCACACAACGGGTGAGTATATCCAACGATTTCTTTATTTGCAGGAAGCAGCATCGCAACCAAGCCCCAGCCAACACAATGTTTTCTTCAAGCCCAACGCGTTTCATGCTATACACTTCCTCAGGGGCTGAAAGTCAAAAGTCAACGGTGAGGCATTTTTGGCGGCAACTTAAATATTCAAATCACCCCGCCTCAGTGGGCACGGCCGAAACTACGGCCTTCTGGTAATTGTAGTGCTCGTCATGTTTCTTAAGTAAGCAGCATCACAAATTGCTCGAATTTTGTTAGTATTTCCATGTGGATTGTGGCCAGGCAAAGTCACTAATGCCGCTTGCTTTCCTGAAATAATGGCACCCATGCCATAAGCAAGTCCGCCGCTTGACGAACTCGCTGGGATGCCTCGCAGCACCAGGGCAATCTTCGGCGGCTCAGGCACCAAGCCGCTAAACAACCATCCCAAAGTTATGCCTGTTGTCGAAGACGCCACACAACGGGTGAGTATATCCAACGATTTCTTTATTTGCAGGAAGCAGCATCGCAACCAAGCCCCAGCCAACACAATGTTTTCTTCAAGCCCAACGCGTTTCATGCTATACACTTCCTCAGGGGCTGAAAGTCAAAAGTCAACGGTGAGGCATTTTTGGCGGCAACTTAAATATTCAAATCACCCCGCCTCAGTGGGCGCGGCCGAAACTACGGCCTTCTGGTAATTGTAGTGCTCGTCATGTTTCTTAAGTAAGCAGCATCACAAATTGCTCGAATTTTGTTAGTATTTCCATGTGGATTGTGGTCAGGCAAAGTCACTAATGCCGCTTGCTTTCCTGAAATAATGGCACCCATGCCATAAGCAAGTCCGCCGCTTGACGAACTCGCTGGGATGCCTCGCAGCACCAGGGCAATCTTCGGCGGCTCAGGCACCAAGCCGCTAAACAACCATCCCAAAGTTATGCCTGTTGTCGAAGACGCCACACAACGGGTGAGTATATCCAACGATTTCTTTATTTGCAGGAAGCAGCATCGCAACCAAGCCCCAGCCAACACAATGTTTTCTTCAAGCCCAACGCGTTTCATGCTATACACTTCCTCAGGGGCTGAAAGTCAAAAGTCAACGGTGAGGCATTTTTGGCGGCAACTTAAATATTCAAATCACCCCGCCTCAGTGGGCGCGGCCGAAACTACGGCCTTCTGGTAATTGTAGTGCTCGTCATGTTTCTTAAGTAAGCAGCATCACAAATTGCTCGAATTTTGTTAGTATTTCCATGTGGATTGTGGCCAGGCAAAGTCACTAATGCCGCTTGCTTTCCTGAAATAATGGCACCCATGCCATAAGCAAGTCCGCCGCTTGACGAACTCGCTGGGATGCCTCGCAGCACCAGGGCAATCTTCGGCGGCTCAGGCACCAAGCCGCTAAACAACCATCCCAAAGTTATGCCTGTTGTCGAAGACGCCACACAACGGGTGAGTATATCCAATGATTTCTTTATTTGCAGGAAGCAGCATCGCAACCAAGCCCCAGCCAACACAATGTTTTCTTCAAGCCCAACGCGTTTCATGCTATACACTTCCTCAGGGGCTGAAAGTCAAAAGTCAACGGTGAGGCATTTTTGGCGGCAACTTAAATATTCAAATCACCCCGCCTCAGTGGGCGCGGCCGAAACTACGGCCTTCTGGTAATTGTAGTGCTCGTCATGTTTCTTAAGTAAGCAGCATCACAAATTGCTCGAATTTTGTTAGTATTTCCATGTGGATTGTGGCCAGGCAAAGTCACTAATGCCGCTTGCTTTCCTGAAATAATGGCACCCATGCCATAAGCAAGTACGCCGCTTGACGAACTCGCTGGGATGCCTCGCAGCACCAGGGCAATCTTCGGCGGCTCAGGCACCAAGCCGCGGCATCCCAGCGAGTTCGTCAAGCGGCGGACTTGCTTATGGCATGGGTGCCATTATTTCAGGAAAGCAAGCGGCATTAGTGACTTTGCCTGGCCACAATCCACATGAAAATACTAACAAAATTCGAGCAATTTGTGATGCTGCTTACTTAAGAAACATGACGAGCACTACAATTACCAGAAGGCCGTAGTTTCGGCCGCGCCCACTGAGGCGGGGTGATTTGAATATTTAAGTTGCCGCCAAAAATGCCTCACCGTTGACTTTTGACTTTCAGCCCCTGAGGAAGTGTATAGCATGAAACGCGTTGGGATTGAAGAAAACATTGTGTTGGCTGGGGCTTGGTTGCGATGCTGCTTCCTGCAAATAAAGAAATCGTTGGATATACTCATCCGTTGTGTGGTGTCTTCGACAACAGGCATAACTTTGGGATGGTTGTTTAGCGGCTTGGTGCCTGAGCCGCCGAAGATTGCCCTGGTGCTGCGAGGCATCCCAGCGAGTTCGTCAAGCGGCGGACTTGCTTATGGCATGGGTGCCATTATTTCAGGAAAGCAAGCGGCATTAGTGACTTTGCCTGGCCACAATCCACATGGAAATACTAACAAAATTCGAGCAATTTGTGATGCTGCTTACTTAAGAAACATGACGAGCACTACAATTACCAGAAGGCCGTAGTTTCGGCCGCGCCCACTGAGGCGGGGTGATTTGAATATTTAAGTTGCCGCCAAAAATGCCTCACCGTTGACTTTTGACTTTCAGCCCCTGAGGAAGTGTATAGCATGAAACGCGTTGGGCTTGAAGAAAACATTGTGTTGGCTGGGGCTTGGTTGCGATGCTGCTTCCTGCAAATAAAGAAATCGTTGGATATACTCACCCGTTGTGTGGCGTCTTCGACAACAGGCATAACTTTGGGATGGATATATATATATATATATATATATATATATATATATATATATATATATATATATATATATATATATATATATATATATATATATATGATGGTTATAATTACGATATCAGCCCACTTGGGCGTGAGGGTTACAATATTAGCCCACATGGGCATGATTGACAAAGTATATAATGTATAGCGTGTAACATGTATTTATAATGTGGTACAAAGATACAAGTAGAATGCAATTGCATGCGAATAATGTGCTAGTATTGAGTATGCACACTAGAAAATCAACTTGTGAATTATTTGAGATAACTTAAAAAGAGGCTAACACATGCTTCTTTAGTTGAATGGTATATATTTGTTTCCACAGTTGTATTGATAAAGTTCACTTGAACTGGATTAAAAAAAACGCTTTAACAACAATGTTAAAAAAACGCATCAGTAACTAAAGTATCGAAAATAATTAGCATAAAAGACTACATTGACAATGTTGCAAATGTATGAATTGAAAGAAAGAAATCATTTAAATAATTAAGAACAATGCCTAAGTTAAACACCACGTACGAGCGTTTTACAAAAAAACTACGAGTCTGTTTTTTATGTCATTTGGAGATGTAGTATTGATTTGCACGTGTTGCACTTTAAAAATATGGCCGCGTTTGTTTGATTCGTACCAGTGAGCAAGACTGCTTGGCAGTTGAAACGCGTTTGGTAGCGGCAGAAGAATAAACGCTTAAGAAACCACACACGGCGTCGTCATCATTTCTGAAATATTTACCTAACTCGCCCCGAGGAGTCACAAAACGACGACGCAACTCTTGTTCTGGAGTGGCAGGAAATACTCGAGGAGCAGGCGAGAATATATATATATATATATATAAGTATATATATCATCCAAAGTCTTGTTCACAAGCAGGAGTACACACAATGACAGGCAGACTCTCACATTCAGAAGAGCCTTTTATTCTGCAGAAAAGCGGCAAACATGCAAATTCCTAATCCTCCCTACGCGTTTCGGAGCCGTTGCTCCTTGCTCACGGGAAACTTGCAGTCAGTAGGTACGAAGGCACGTGTCAATTACCCTTTATATTACCCTCCAATGGGTTTCCTGATCCTTGGGCTTCTGGGACACGTAGTCCTTTCGTCACAATATGACCCTGTATGGGTTCTGCTGTCCGCAATATTACAGGCACGACTCCCACTGGAGCCTAGCATGTAAATGGCGCCTTTCAAACCACGCATTCCTGTCATCCTGCATCTCGGTTCCGATATCAAAAGCACAGTCCACAGTCCATAGTGGTGGTGCTACCCCCTCGACCAGAACGGGCCGAAATATATCATCCAAAGTCTTGTTCACAAGCAGGAGTGCACACAATGACAGGCAGACTCTCACTTTCAGAAGAGCCTTTTATTCTGCAGAAAAGCGGCAAACATGCAAATTCCTAATCCTCCCTACGCGTTTCGGAGCCGTTGCTCCTTGCTCACGGGAAACTTGCAGTCAGTAGGTACGAATATATATATATATATATCATTTTTCTTTTACTGAAAAAAACACAGGATATATAGATATATATATATATGCCCAGGTGTATTGAAGAGTGAGTAGGTGTATGAGTGTCTGAATGGATGATTTAGTAGGTGCGTGACTGACTGTATAAGTGAGTGATTAAACGTGTCTTACTGAATGCATGGTTTAGTGACTAAACTGTGTGAATGTCTGTATCAGTCTGTAAGTTGGTGTGTAAGCAGCTGCATGGGTTGGTGAGTACCTACATGAGTGACTATGTGTGCTATTGATTGGTTGTCTGAGTATCTGTATTGGTGCCTGAGTGTCTGTGTGGGGGGGTGTCACTCTGTGCATAGATATGCATAGATGTGTGAGTGGGTGATTCACTGGGTGTATGGGTTCAAGAGTGCATCTGTGAAGAGCTGTATGTGTGTGTGTGTGTGTATGGGTGTGTTGGTGAGTAAATGGATGTCTCGGTGGTACATCTGTGAGTAACTACATATGTGAAAGGCAGTATATATGAGGGTTGGACTATATAAATGACTATATTTGAGAGTGAGTGATTGTGAGAGAGGCTGTATGGATGAGTGTGTGCTTGTGTCAGTGATTGTATAAGAGAGTAAGTATGTGTTAGTATCTGTCTAAATAAGTGAGGTGGCGTGTGTATAACTGTATAGGTGAGTAAATGGGAGTGTGATTGATTCTTTGCATGACTGACTAGGTGTGTGAGTAACTCTATCAGTGAGTGACAGTTTGTGAGTGTCTGGATAGGTATATGAGTGCATATGATAGTGGCTGTATTGATGAGTGAATGCATGTATGAGTGACTGTATGGGTGAGTGAATGGATGTGTGTGTAGACCTAGGAATCAGTCAGTGGGTATGTACTAACTGGTATTGGTGTGTGTATGGTTTCAAGAATGGTAGTCTGTATTTAAGAGGGGGTGTATCAAAGGTTATATTAGGGTGTGAGGAGGTACATCAGATGATCACGTGGATGATGTCATCAGTGATGTCACTGACCATTTCATGAGTGATGTAATATGTGAGGTCATCAGCAGTACATTCCGGGGGTGCGAATTATAGTTAGCACAACTAATTATAACGGCTGAATTTCTCTGGTTTTGTTCGAGTGGAATGGCCAACTAACTATAACTTCCCTGAAATCTGCGTTTTTTTAAGTGAATTTTCAAGGTTTTTTAAATGCTAATTTCTAACTATAATGTCCCTGAAACCTATGTTATTTTCAATGAATTTCAATAGTTTTTCATTGTTATTTACGGACTATAATGTCCCTAAAACCTATGGTTTTTTCAGTGAATTTGAAAGGTTTTTTTATATGCAAATTTCTAAATATGCCTACATTGGTAGGACATGTGCAGAAAGAAGCAAGAGAAGTGCAGAAAGAACCAACAGAGGTGCAGAAAGAGGCCCACTTTGACAGTACCTTACAACAGACTCACACAAAGTAGCCTAATCACTAATCCGTCTCCTAAGATGTCTTAAACCTCACTTTTCTCTTGAGGTTCAATATTAATCGACTAATCAGAATGTTAGGCCTACCAAATATAAAACAGCAATCCTGAACATATCACTGTTGTAAGTCAGACCAAGTTTGTGATGGTATGCATGCGTGTGTCTCTGCTTTTACCTAGTGACACGTTACATAAACATAAAAATACTTGAATGCCTGTGTTTCAAACAGCATACTCTGTAAATTTGTGTTCAAAAATGTAGAAGCAAGAGAAGTGCAGAAAGAAGCAACAGATGTGCAGAAAGAGGCAAGAGGGGTGAAGCAAAAAAGCAAGAAAGGTGCAGAAATAAGCAAGAAAAGTGCGCAAAGAAGCCAGGGAGTGCAGAAAGAGGAGAGAGAGGTGCAGCAAGAGGAAAGAGAAGTGCAGAAAGAAGCAAGAGAGATGCACAAAGAGGTAAGAAGGGTGCAGAAAGTGGCAAGAGGGGTGCAGAAAGAAGCAAGAGCAGTGCAGAAAGAACCAACAGAGGTGCAAAAAGAGGCAAGAGAACTGCATATAAAGGCAAGAGAGGCACAGAAAGAGGCAGGAGAGGTACACAAAGAGTCAAAAGGGGTACAGAAAGAGGCAAGTGGGGTGCAGAAAGAAGCAAGAAAAAGTGCAGAAAGAAGCAACAGAGGTGATGAAAGAGGCAAGAGAGGTGCAGCAACAGGCAAAGAAGGTGCAGAAAGAGGGAACAGGTAAGAGGGATACAGAAATTTGCAAGAGAGGTACAGACAGAAGCAAGAGAAGTGCAGAAAGAAGCAAGAGAAGTGTAGAAAGAAGCAAGAGAGGAGGAGAAATAGTGAAGAGGGGTGCAGAAAGAGGAATGAGGGATGCAGAAATTTGCAAAAGAGGTGCAGAAAGAAGCAAGAGCAGTGCAGAAAGAACCAACAGAGGCGCAAAAAGAGGCATGAGGGGTGCAGAAAGAGGTAGGAGAGGTACACAAAGAGGCAAGAGGGGTACAGAAAGAGGCAGGAGGGGTGCAGAAAGAAGGAAGACAAATGCAGAAAGAGGCAACAGAGGTGCTGAAAGAGGTGTGAAAGGTGCAGAAAGAGGCAAGAAAAGTGTTGTAAGAAGCAACAGAGGTACACATAGAGGTGAGAGAGGTGCAGAAATAGGGAAGAGATGTGCAGAAAGAGGCAACAGAGGTACAGAAAGAAGCAAGTAAGGTCCAGAAAGAGGCAATAGAGGTGCAGAAAGACGCAAGAGAGGAGCAGAAACAAGCAAGAGAAGTGCAGAAAAATGCAAGAGAATTGTGGAAAGAAAACAGAGGTGTAGAAAGAAGCAAGAGAAGTGCAGAAATAGGCAAGTGAGGTGCAGAAAGAGGCAAGAGAGGTGCAAAAGATGGCAAGAGAACTGCAGAAATAGGCAAGAGGGATTTAAAAAAGGGAAGAAGGGTGCAGAAAGAAGCAAGAGAGGTGCAGAAAGAGGGAAGACTAGTGCAGGAAGAAACAGCAGAGGTGCAAAAAGAAGTGAGAGAGTTGCAGAAAGAGGCAAAAGAAGTACAGAAAGAAGCAACAGAGGTACAGAAGGAGGCAAGAGAACTGCAGAAAGAGGCAAGAAAGTTGCAGTAACAGGAAAAAGAGGTGCATAAAGAGAGAACAGGGGTGCAAACAGAGGCAAAATAGGTGTAGAAAGTGGGAAGAGGGGTGCAGAAAGAGGCAAGAGGGGTGCAGAAATTTGCTAGAGAGGTGCTGAAAGAAGCACGACCAGTGCAAAAGAAGCAACAGAAGTGCAGAAAGAGGCAAGAGGGTGCAGAAAGAGACAAGAAATGTACAGGAAGAAGGAACAGAGGTGCATAAAGAGACAAGATGGGTGCAAAAATAAGGAAGAGAGGTGTAGAAAGAGGCAAGAGAGTTGCACAAAGAGGGAAGAAGACTTCAGAAAGAGGCAAGAGGGATGCAGAAAGAAGCAACAGAGGTGCAGAAAGAAGCAAGAGAAGTGCAGAAAGAGGAAGAGGGGTGCAGAAAGAGGCAACAGAAGTGCAGCTAGAAGCAACAGAGAAGCAGAAAGAGGCAAGAGAAGTGCAGAAAGAGGCAAGAGAGGTACAGAAACAGGCAGGAAAAGTGCAAAAAGAGGGAACAGGGGTATAGAAAGAGGCAAAAGAGGTGCAGAAAGAGGAAAGAAGGGTGGAAAAAAGAGGCAAAAGGGGTATAGAAAGAAGCTAGTGAGGTGCAGAAAGAGCCAACTGAGGTGCAGAAAGAGGCAAGGGAGGTACAGAAAGTGGAAGAGATGAGCAGAAACAGGCAACAGAAGTACAGAAAAAGAAAGAAAGGTGCAGAAAGAAGCAAAAGGAATACAGAAAGAGGCAAGAGAGGCACAGAAAGAAGCATGAGTGGTTTTCATACTTTTAGTACCAATTTAATAGCCACTTTTAGCAATAAGTAACAGGTGACCATTCTAGGTTTGCAAAGGGCCTTCCACCATGCTATAACATTTGTCGCATGGCATGGTGAGCAAAAAAACGATGGATTTAGGCCCAGATCTCTGTACTGGGGTGAATGTATGACATTGTTCTGCATTCTGTCCATCAACTGTTGTTTTTGCATTTATCACCCCAAGTGGGACGGGTATGCTCAGACGTGAGTCCCGTGCTCTCCATGCCACTGGAATCAAGCTATCCTGGCTGAAGAAGGGTGAAACCCTGAAACCGGTCCTAGGATGCTTGTTTCCAGTCCAGGGAGGACCTGGCTTGGCAGTTCGGGCTGGACTGCTCCCATGAGACACAGGGTCAAGACTGATTTGCATATGGCTGGGTTCAAACTGGAATGGCATGGTGAGCAAAAAAACGATGGATTTAGGCCCAGATCTCTGTAATGGGGTGAATGTATGACATTGTTCTGCATTCTGTCCATCAACTGTTGTTGTTGTAACATTTGTTGCTGCATTTTTGGTAACGATTGAGCTGGTTGAGCTACAAGCAAGGTTTTTTTTGTTCAAATCTGCAGACTAGGCAGCAGATGATGGATTATGTGGCAAATGCGGAGAATGTATAACTGTGCAAAAGTCGGTGCAGCCAAACAGTCGCATAATTCCAGTGGCCATGCTCATACCTCTGAATAGGTCCAGAAGTGCTCCTCAGAGGTTTCTTCTTTTTTTGTCTCATTGAGTTTATAGTTTAGCTGCTATGGAAACAAGGAAGACTCAACCTGAGATCACCACTCCACAACACAGACTATCATACCACACAATTACTCTCCATAACACATAATCCCACTCTACATAATTCCTAAACACTAAATGCCACATACTTTCTATCCACATAATTTCATTGCACAACATACCACATAATTCCACTACACACAACCTACATCCACTCCACTCGAAGAAACATTAATAAAACACTTTTACATTTAAAATACCAATAGCTCTAACTCTCGCAAATGCGAAACCTATTATATTGCAAATGCTTCTTTAACTAGTAGTCACGTTTGCAGAGAGGTGGAGAAAGGGGCCTGGGCCTCCGGCCGCCGCTCAGGAATTCCGCTGCATAGGACTTACAGGAGGTACCAGGAGGGCTTCTTGGCTCCCAAAGTCCCTCAGGAGAAAAGAGGACATCATCCCCCAACCCGTAGTGTGCCAGGAGGTGCGTTTGCAGAGTGGTGGAGAAAGGGGGGCATGGCCTCCGAAGACCTCTTAGCAATCCCAATGTGTGGGAATTACTGGAGGTAACAGGAGGGGTAGTTGGCCCCCAAGGACAACCTTGGGGGCCAAATACCCCTCCTATTACCTCCAGTAAGTTCCACACAGCAGCATTGGTAAGTTCACATAGCAGGCCATGCCCCCTTTGCCCAGCGGTCTGCAAACACGCTCCTTGGCACGCTCCTCGATGGGGATTAAAGTCCCCTTCGCTGCTGGGGGTGGTTAGGGGCCAACTAGCCTGCCTGTTACCACCAGTAAGCCTACACAGTGGGATTGCTGAGAGGTGGACACAGGACATGCCCGCTTTGTCCACCACTCTGCAAACACACCTCCAGGCGCGCTCTTGGTTGGAGGATGAAGTCCTATTCGCTGCTGGGGGTGGTTAGGGGCCAACTAGCCCTACTATTACCTCCAGTAAGCCCCACACAGCTGGATTGCTGAGAGTGGTCGGAGGCCATGTCCCCTTTTTACACCACTCTGCAAACGCGCCGCTGTTTGCAGACAGTGAAACTCTTAAGAAAAATACACTACAGAATACTAAAATGTATCTACCAGGAACAGTGTACACTCCTTGCCAAACGTGTTCAAGGAGAGACAATTCAAAGGTCATACTACCTGCAAACTTCATACTGTTGTGAAAACTATACAGACGACCCATCTTCTGATGCAAAATAAGCACATGTACATAAGTTAGTACCTTGTGCATAGACTCTCTTATGTTATGTAGAAATTGTGTTATTGAGATTATTCTGTCTACTAACGCAAGGCTGCTTACAGTGCTTAGTAAGTAGTACGTAGAGTCTTTGCTCTGTTAGAAACTTACTCTGCAGAGCCAAAAAACATGTGTGGAACATGATGAACATAAGGCAACAACTGACAACTTCACACAAAGTTACTCTTCAATACAAAGATATATATTGTGTTCATTACCTCTACACACCTATGATGCATCAGGAGCACATGTGTTTTGTAAACACTTACACCCATTAGTTAGACACAGACTATACAAAATTAGGTAGAAAAGTAATATGGTAGTTACCCACCACCAAGTAAACTATAAAACAAATTAACACACTCATTGGAGGACATCATCAGTGATGTCATCTGAGATGTCATTTGAGATTTCATCAGTGATGTCATAAATGATGTCATAGAGCATGTCATGACTGATGTAATATGTGAGGTCATAAGCAGTGCATGCCGGGGTGCACATTATAGTTAGCTAAGCTAACTATAACTTGTGAATTTCTGTTTTTTTAGTACAAAAGTTAATGTTGTAACTGACATATTCACCTAAAACCTTTGTTTTTTCACTGAATTTCCAAGGGTTTGTTTTAAAAACAAGAACAGATCTTTTTATCACACCTAACTATAACGTTACTTCACCATTTGTTTTTTTCAGTAAATTTCTTTGTTTTATTTTAACGTAAAGTAACATTTTATTACCATACATAAAGCTAACCCCACATGCAGGACCAGGCCCTGCGGCAAACATCGTCAGGCAGTCAACCCCCTTGCTGCGAACGGCCTTCGGTCGTGTGACTGGAGGTTTGGCCACAGGGGAAAACAGCCTTTACAATGCGAACTGAGCCATGTGTGCCGTTTCCCCACAAGCGGAACCATGCTTGCCTTAACCGCGCATATGCCTTAACCACGCATATGCTTGCTTTAGGCAGTGCACGGTCTAGATGCATGGATGGGTGGGCACAAGAAGAGGAAAGATCGGGAGAGGACGCGGCCTGGTAAGTGGGGCTGTGTTTTGGGGTTGGGGTAGTTTTTAGGGGTGGGGGGTAGGTTTTCAGGCTCTGGGGGGGTTGGGTTGTTTATAGGGCAGGGGGCTGGGTATTAGGGCTCAGGGAAGGGGGTTGGGGCAGTTTTCAGGGGTGGGGATCAGTTTTTAGGACTCAGGGCGGGGTGGGGGAAAGGACAGTTATCAGGGCTGGTGGCAGTTTTAGGGCTCAGGGCTCAGGGCGGGGGACTGGGTTTGGGGATGTTTTAAGGATGTGGGAGCAAGGTTTAGGGCTAAGGGAGGGGGAGGGACAGTTTTCAAGGCTGGGGCCAGCTTTAGGACTCTGAAATATCTGGGTAGTTTTTAGAACTCAGGGCTGGGTGTTAGGGCTCAGGTTGGGGGAGGCTGGGTGTGATCTCTAACACACATATCCCTTTACCATGCATACCTTTACCATGAAATTGCGTGGTAAAGGAAAGCGTTCTTAAAGCACATTCGTTGTTGGGGCAGAGCGGTAGTGGCACGTGGGGTTTAGCCATACGTGCTTATGTCATACAACTGCCACAGGGCTTGGCCTGCCATCAGGCCCTGTGACCAAATCCCCAGCAGGCTGTCAACTCCACCCCACAAATCCTTTGGTGTGCGCAATGTATTATTGTCATTCAGGCCCCAAGGACCCCATCCTTCAAGGCCAAAAGATATATATTAAGGGGAGTGGACATGTAGGTCCCTTTCCAAGCCTTAATTGCCCCCAGGGACCCCATCCCCGGGGGGCAGGTCCAATAAAAAGGAGAGGGGACAGTATGGCCCCTCTACCCAAGTCTTAACAGACCCTGGAGACCCCATCACCCAGAGCCAAATGCAATTAAACAGGGGAGGAGTGTGTGACCCCCCTCCCAATCCTTCTTGGGCCCTAGGGACTCCACCACCGTGGCCAAAATCTAAGGGCACGGGTCATGACGCCCCCCTACCTAGCCCTCGTAAGCCCCTGAGACTTCATCCTCTGGGGCTGCATGAAATTATGAAGAAGAGGGGCTCCCCTCTCTGAGCCTTATGAAGCACTGGGGACCCCATCCCCCTGGGTCGTATTTTATTAAAAAGAGAAGGGGGCCACAGATCACCCCTCCCCAGGCCTTCATGGGGCTCAGGACCACATCTACCAAGGCCATACCTTTTTAAAAGGGGAGTAAACAACCCGAACCAGGGTAAGGCGGTCTCCGGGGCCATTAACGGCTCAAGGATGGGGGGCACACGCTTCCGCCTAACTTTTAATGTAAAATTACGGACGTTAAGGTTGGGCTCCCTAGGACCTTTTTAAGGCTTGGGGAGGGGGGCTGTGTGGCCCCCCTCCACATTTTGTACATTTTGACCCCGGGGGATGGGGTTCCATGGGCCTACATAGGCTCAGGAAAGGGGGGCTACATGGGCCCCATCCCTTTAAAAAAAAAAGAAAAATCATCCCTGGGGGAATGGGGGTCCCTGGGGTCTTCACAGGCGCAGGAAGGGGCGCCGCTCATCCCCTCCCTTTTGTTTTTTACAAAATCAGCCTGGGGGATTGGATCCCGGGGCCACCTTCAGCTCGGGCGGGGGATAGACATCCCCTTAAATATACCTGGCCCAAGGGATGGGGTCCCTGGGGCACTAAATGGGCTGGGAAGTGGGGCCCTACTGATGCCACCCTCCCTTATATATATACCCATGTTGAAGAAGCCCCGGGGGGTGGCCCCCCCGCATATACAATGTTCGAGCACCGGAGATGGCGGTCCCCGGGGCAGTGAGGGGGGGATTGGGACCCCCCCACACTTTTTTTTTATTCTGCCCCCGGAATTTGGCCCCTCTGGGGCAAATTAGCATATTCAGCGCGGGCGCCAGCGCTGCTTTTTGCGGGTGCGCGAATCTCGTCGATTTTTTAAAAAAAATAATTTTTTTTTGGGCCCTTGTCCCTGAGCAGGTCTAGGGGGTCCCCTTTTTGCGTTTTTCGCGATTGTTTTTTAGGTTTCTTGTGCCTCGGTTCTACCGAGTCACAAGATGGTTGCCAACACTTCCTGATCTGGAGTGTTGACAGCCAATTAGGAAACAGCTCGTGCACGGCAGGGTGCGCGCTGGGTGCACATAGGGTGCGCGGATCCTCCGAGGCCATAGATATATGTACTTTTAACTCTAATTTTCTCAGGAACTACTGAACTACTGAACGGATTTACACCATTTAAGCAAAAGGCACGAGTCTGAACTGAGGACTACCTCTTTGCCAAATTTGGTGTAATTCCGTTCAGCAGTTCGGGCTGTAGCTGCGGCTAAAGGTTCTATGGGAAAATGCATGGGGAAAACGTGTTTTGGGACCCCCCTTTTTTCTCGGCCCCCGCCTGATGACTCAACGTGAAATTTTCAGGATAGGAGCGGAACGGAGCTGGCCAAAAGTTTGGAAAATTTCGCGAAGATTCGTCAATCGGCGCCAACGTTATTCCAAATAGAATGTTGCGGATTTCCTGTGGAAAATAGGTCCTAACTATATCTACCTACTGGCGACCGCCAGTAGGTAATATATATATATACATATATATTATATATATATATATATATATATATATATATATATATATATATATATATATATATATATATTTCCAGCTCGCAATGCCACTAGGTAATCGTACCTTTCCACAGAAAACAGCACTCACGGGGGAGAGTTCCAAATTTTATTCACAGGAACTCGGGGCGCACATATATATATGCATTTCACCAAGTTCCCTCAACTGCTGCTGGTCGACACGCGGTACACGGACACTAGTTAAGTGCAAAATTGTTTCTTTATTAGCTGACGCTCAGCATGGCAGATGACGCGTTTCACCCATCAACTGGGCTTGATCACATATATATATAAATAAATATAGACACACACACATATATATAAACCCAGCCTGTATTCTGGGGCAAGGGCCAGGGTTCGCTATGGGAGGGGGGTCGATTGCCCTAAGAACTTTAAAGTGATGAGAGACGTCAGACAAGGGTGTATTTACACCTGATTCCTTTTTACATTATATACAAATTATTTAGAAACCGTCTTGATTCAGGAGTGCAAAGATTTACCAGCTGCAGTGACTTGCCCCATTCCGACTCTCCTGTAAGCGGATGATGCGGTCCTTATGGCCCGCACACCGATTGGTCTTCAAAAGGTTGTTAATGTCTTTGTTAACTTTATGTCAAACTTGGGTCTTACTGTCAACTGCTCCAAAACATTTGCAATGAATTGCGGGACAGGACCAAAAAAGAAGACTAATACTCCTTTTCTTCACTAAAAGGCAATAGAGCGTACTAAAACCTTCTCTTATCTAGGGATTTTTTTCGATCAATCAGGTACTTGTTGCCAGGAGATTAAAGCCAGAAGGCTGTTATTTATTAAATCTTTGATGGCCTTATTAAATTTTAGCAGAAAACTAGGAAGACGCTCCCCTGCAGAATTGCTACAGATTTATAGGGCAAAATGTGTGCCTATTGCCACCTACGGAGCTGGAATCTGGGGTTATGCAGGGGTAAACTCATTACAGTCCGCAGAAAACATGTTTTTAGATCCCTTCTGGCAGTCCCAGACAGTACTTCTACCTATATATGCCATCGAGAACTGGGTATGCCATATTTAGAGGATATAATTAAGATTCAGCCAGGCCTTCTGAGGCACAGAGTCTGGACCTAGGATGAGACAGACTTTAATCGCCACATTTTGAAAGATGCATTGGAGATCGACGGGGTCAATCACATAAGATGGCTAGAATATTTTAAAATGTTTTTGTTTAAACTAAGCCACTCCGAATACTATAAAGATCCACATACCATTTGTAATGTGTCCAGGAAAGATCTTAAAGCTAGCTGTATGCGCCATCTGGGCGAAATCAGAACCACAATAGAATTGAAGAAGTCAACGATTCAAGCACATTACATGGCCCTGGCGACTCCATCTATACAACCATATATCGTACTAATAAATGATGATTATGAAAGGTTTTTGCTAACACTCTTTAGACTGAATATTTTATATAGATCTTTATGTTTTCCTGTACAAAATGATTGGTCGAGAGTTCTAAGTAATTGCCCGTGCGATGATGTTTCTGAACAATCAACGATACATATATTGTTTTTCTGTAAATTTTACCCAATCCCGAGAAGAAGATAGATTATCCCTGTGCTAAAAAGATCTAGTATGAGACAA
The DNA here is from genome assembly GCF_964204655.1 of Triturus cristatus. NCBI lineage: Eukaryota > Metazoa > Chordata > Amphibia > Caudata > Salamandridae > Triturus > Triturus cristatus. The sequence goes on along the minus strand of NC_140591.1, from coordinate 135,079,498 downwards.
TGTCACCCAGCATTTTTAACCCTGCAACTGCTAGATAATTAATTTACTATTGCCTCCGTTATTGTTTTAAAAAAAATGTTTTTAAATATCGTAAACCAATCCTGATGTGATCTTAACAACACTGTGTTTATATAATTTTAAGGTGTTTTAATTGCTTTGATTTACGTATTGAGCTTTTATGGCTAACTTTTACAGTTACCGAATAAAGAATTTTTGATTGATTGATTGATATATATATACTAAACTAAGCTACTGAGACCACAATGCTGTTGTGAGGCACGCCCACAGGGCGGAACGTTAATTAGACGCTGCGAGTGCGGCGCGAGACAATGTAGCTGTGCCTTCCTTGGGATACCAGCGATCAAGGGCGAGGAAGCCCAAAACATGTTTGGTGCTAATTGCTGCGGAGGTGAAGCTGTTTTCCCTGCTACTCACCATTAAAGAAGGTTCTTAACATGCTTGTGTACGGCACCTCAATTGTTTGGTTTTTTCATATGGAATATATATATATATGTATATACACATATATATTTATTTATTTATAAGTATATCTATATAAAAATACATACATATATATAATTTCAAGGTGCATAGATATGGAGCAAAGAATAGTAATCCTATACTTACCAATAAAGACTTACTTTGACGTTTTTTGATTGATGATATTTTTGCTATGATATTGCTGTAAACCAATATTTCTGTAGTTGGTATTCTGACATATAACCATCCATTATTGGATGTTCACGCAGAATGAACTGTAGTTTGCTCATATGTATATTAAGTGTTGGCACTGAGGTTGGTGTGTGTTATGGGCTTGTGCTTTTTTGGGCAAATGTATGAAATAAGTTTAGGATTTGTTATATTTTGCTGATTCTATTTAGCAATTATATGCAAGTATCAGGGTTTTTATTGGGTCACCCTGTTACAAAATACAACCAACAAGCTACACTCACTAGACAGGGAACAAGCTTCCGAGGGAATGAATGATTTGATACATTTGTCTCTACATCTCTTAATACCAACAAAACTAGTGATTTCAAGCCAAACCATATTGACACTTGATATGATGAGACGCTTTGGTCAGCCATTAGGGCATATAAGAGATTGGAGACGCCGTGGAGAAAATGCGGAACCCAGGCGAGCAGCCAATAACATAAAATCCAACTACTTCAGTACAAATAAAGGATTAAAAAAATATAAAGCCAACTACTACCATCAACCCATTGCTAACTCAAAAAATCCTACCAAAGACGTTTTTAAATGTAAAAAGCCAAGCTCATCCCCAAGCAGCAAAAGGGTACACAACTCCATCACAGCAACTATGTAATAATACATACGATTTGTTCAAGGAGAAGATCACCAAATTACTAGATATTCTGGGACAGAATGAAACCAATGCCATAATGTCCCCTATTACCAGCCATTATGGTCTCCATTTGAAAAGGCAACAGAAGATGCCATCATAGGAATCTGGGCCAACATTAAGTCATCTTCGCCCGAGGATATTTTCTGGGTTCAACATTCAAAAAAGTAACAATAGTGTACACTCTGTGCTCAAGGATATATGAAAAACCTCCCATCAATATGGAATAGTTCCACTTTTATGGAAAGAAGTGTTGGTCACCTCTCTCTTGAAAAAAAACATGCCTGGATCCTCTAACAATGCCTAACTATCGAACAATCTTGTAGCTCCCCCTTTTCGGCGAAATCAAAGAATCGGTAGCGAATAAGCAACTGAGTGATTTCATGGAGAGAAATCAACTTCTACAAATATTGTAGCCTGGGTTTAGATGGGATGTAGCACATAGACATTGTTGCCTAAAGCCACTAATGATATACGTGGCATCATGGATGAGGGAGAAATAGCAGCTCTGACACTTCTCGACCTGTTGGCTACATTCGATCCCATCTCCCATATGACACTTCTGAAGTGGCTAGCAGAGATGGGGCTAACAGTAACAATCAAATGATTTACACCCTTTCTATCTGAATGTAAGAAAACAGTCCATACTCTACCCAAATCCATCCAGGAAGGAGTTTCACAAGGCTGAGCTTTGAGCCTAACTTTGTTCAACCTATACGTAGTCCCCTTGGAGAGACTGATAGATTCTTTTGGCCCAAAATGTTCTGCCTACGCAGATAACACACATTTTATTTTAAGACTGGATGGAGATACACAACAATTATCTTTGTATCCAACAAAAGTTACTGATTGAATGAGAAAGAACTTCCTCATCCTGAACGGGGACGGAACAAAGTTGTTGTCTTTGTGAATCCTTCCATGTGAACCCAGGCATGGTAGTTGTCACAATTCGGCCAGCCACCAACCCAATAGAACAGGTGAGAACATTTTGAGTTATTTTCAACTCACATTTAACTTATATACCACACGTACTTAATATTACCTAACCATGTATCCGTTTACTGAGAGTCATTTGAAGAATTCTGCCTTTGCTGTCAGCGCTCTCCACAATTAATGTGGTCTGCACTCTGATGCTTTTGTGATTGGACTACTTCAATTACAAGTGGTGGCTCTTCCAAAGTATTTTACCCATCTTGGCACTAAATCACAAAGAATCAATTTCAAATCACCTCCATCAGCGCCAATGGCCGGTAATTGTTAACAGGAGCCTTTTCAAAACACTGGTCGTATGCCATAAAGCGCTCCACGAACCTAGAAAGAACAACTATATGTCCTCTTTATTTGTCCACCATGTACTATCATGATTTCTGAGATCAGCATCTCAATATTTACTTTCCATCCATACATTAACAAAACTTCGACCGGGAGGAAGATAGCTCTCAGCTACACTCTCTAAAGAATGGAAGATCGCTCTCAGCAACACTCACCAAAGAATGGAAGATCACTCTCAGCTACACTCTCCAAAGAATGGAAGATCGCTCTCAGAGACACTATCAAAAGAATGGAAGATCACTCTCAGCTATACTCTCCAAGGAATGGAAGATCGCTCTCAGCTACACTCTACAAAGAATGGAAGATCGCCCTCAGCTACACTCTCCAAAGAATGGAAGATCACTCTCGGCTACACTCTGCAAAGAATGGAAGATAGCTCTCAGCTACACTGTCCAAAGAATGGAAGATCGCTTTCAGCTACACTCTCCAAGGAATGGAAGATCGCTCTCTACATTCTCCAAAGAATGGAAGCTCGCCCCCAGCTACACTCCAAAGAATGGAAAATCGCTCTCAGCTACACTCTCCAAAGAATGGAATATCACTCTCAGATACACTCTCCAAAGAAAGGAAGATCGCTCTCAGCTACACTCCAAAGAATGGAAGATCGCTCTCAGCTACACTCCAAAGAATGGAAAATCGCTCTCAGTTACACTCTCCAAAGCTTAGCACGGCATGCCCCTCTCGCTGAGATCTCAAACCAATTTCTTAAGTTTTTAAGAAAACTGAATAACTACCTATTTGATCTGAAACTATAACAACCCATGGAGTGACCATTTCCATATCTATCCCCCTCTTTCCATTGGAAGGGTTGGCTGTACAAAACGCCTGGATACCTCTCGGTTGAGGTTTAAAATGCACTGTAGAAATGTTCCATCCATCCATCCATCCATCCATCCATCCATCACTAATTTGAGAAACTCTGAATTACAGATGAGCATAAGCACTAAAGCTGAGAGGCACTGATTCTGAGAGGTCATCGGTGGATGGATACTGATTGGTTAGTGTTTGGATGTAGACGAAGTACCGATAGTCACTAGCAATGCCCAAGGGGCCTCTCCAAGGAGTAGGCTTTGACAGGCACAAAGTGTGTAATAATACTTTATTTTCAAGATGAAGCACCTTTTAAGAACTGCATAAGGCCAATTGCTCCTTTTGACATTATATTAACCACAGATGTTTAGGAGATGAAGTTAAATCCCCTGTACAGGTATTTTAAAGCATGTACAATCTTGAGCGATGTTTCTGCAGCTTGGTGCTTGAAAATGCATAAATTGTCACAACGTTGCTTAAAAATAGGTTTGGTTTGAACTCCTAAAATATTCCTGCAAAAGTGCCTTTAAATTATAGTTAATACAGTAATATATTTTAGTGATGTGATCGACCGAATGTGCTTTAAGGCGAAAATTCATGAACTGCATAGACTTTGCTTCTACAGTTTTGCAACCTATGCATGCCTAGTCAGTCACCTTGTATCCTTAATGATACGAGAGGTGTGTGTTACCATCAGTAGAAGAGAGTAAGGGAGAATACTTGGTGCTCACTGAAGTAGAGACTCTTAGCACTTGATACACAAAGAAAGTCATAAATCTGCGGAAGCAAATCTATGACGTTGCAGGGTGCATATTTGCAACATTCTGAGAGTGACACTTCAAGAAGTAAGCCTGGAAAACTGCAACAGCCCCAGGTTTCCAGGGGCACTCTGTAAAATAGTTAAAGGTCCTATTTATGTCACTACAGATCCATTTCAGCAAGAGTAAAGGCACATGTTGTGCAATTATGCATGGTAAAATGCCTCTGGTTATACCATGGGAAGCAGTGCTTTAAATGGGCCGGCACTTTCCGGTACTTACTACCGGCACTTTTTTATTTCGAGAGGGAGAGCACCTGCACTCCTCAAGAAAAAAGTAATACTTTTAGTTGGAGGCACTCCTCAGAAACAAGCAGGTACAGGGGCACGGAGTACCTGTACTTCTGTTTCTCCATTTCAAGCACTGATGGGAAGGGATTTACTTCTGCGGGAGCAAGGGTACATCTCTGCCCGTTTTCAGTGTGAAAAGTGAGCATCGGAGAGGAGTTTGAGAACATCCATAAACTATGGGTGTTCCTAAATCTTTGCCACTTGGGTGAGAGTTACTATATCGCGATAGTAGGCGTGCAAGTTCACCTTTTGTTAATGGCCTGTTTGATTGAGTTGTTTTTGAGTGAAAATCCATATCTCAAATGTTACCTGTCCAGAGCAAATGGCATTCGTATTAAATATCTCCGTACACATGAATAACCTGAAAACCTCTCTGCTTATTTAGTACAGAAATGAAGGGCCCCGGTACCTCCGTTTCTTGTAAGTTAATGGAAAGTGTATCCAGCTGTGGCCACATCATTTGGCTTCCGACGGCCGCTCACGTTCAAATGAAACAAGCAATGAAACACTTAACATGGATTCGCTGCAGATTGCAATGGCATTTAGAAATGAATTTGTACTTTAAAAGACAGATTTAAACGCATGTATGTATGCTTAGCAGAACTGCATAAAGAAGTGATAACTACTGCTCACGAGTACACCCCTTTGTCGCATTCATAAAGCCATTCTACATAAATTCAACCCAGGTTCACAAATGACATGATTTATGAGTGTTTATTAAGCTTTGGAATTAAAGAGACCTCGTTAAATAATTTATTAACATATAAAATTATGCCTGCATGGTGACAGTAAATAAGCACCGATGGTATTCTATGGAAGGGATGCCACAGAGAGTTATAGAACTCAGACAAACCTGGGAGTTTTACTCTTGCCAAAGACATTAGCGAGTATCTACATTTCTTCAAAGGAAGCCAGTGTAAGGAGAACGGGGTGGGAAGTTGCACACAAAATGGGCTGCTGTATTTTGTACACCTTGAAGCTTGGTAAAAAGGGCTTCGTTCATTGCATGTTCAGTGAGTGGTATGCAGTTCCTGACAGATGAGGGAAAGATAAGGTCAGAAGCAACCTGTAGAGACAGATCGGGGGATCTGATCCCTTACGAGCAAGGGCCTTCACTCACCCTGAGGGTGATGCTCACCGGTCCTAGGATGCTTGTTTCCAGTCCAGGGAGGACCTGGCCTGGCAGTTCGGGCTGGACTGTTCCCATAGGGCACAGGGTCAAGACTGATTTGCATATGGCCTGGGTCCAAACTGGAATGGCATGGTGAGCGAAAAAACGATGGATTTAGGCCTAGATCTCTGTACTGGGGTGAATGTATGACATTGTTCTGCATTCTGTCCATCAACAGTTCTTTTTGCATTTGTCACCCCGAGTGGGACGGCTATGCTCAGAAGTGAGTCCCGTGCTCTCCATGCCACTGGAATCAAGCTATCTTGGCTGAAGAGGGGTGAAACCCCGAAACCGGTCCTAGGATACTTTTTTCCAGTCCAGGGAGGACCTGGCCTGGCAGTTCGGGCTGGACTGTTCTCATAGGGCACATGGTCAAGACTGATTTGCATATGGCTGGGTCCAAACTGGAATGGCATGGTGAGCAAAAAAACAATGGATTAAGGCCCAGATCTCTGTACTGGGGTGAATGTATGACATTGTTCTGCATTCTGTCCATCAACAGTTCTTTTTGCGTTTGTCACCCTGGACGGCTATGCTCAGACATGAGTCCCGTGCTCTCCATGCCACTGGAATCAAGCTATCTTGGCTGAAGAGGGGTGAAACCCCGAAACCGGTCCTAGGATGCTTGTTTCCAGTCCAGGGAGGACCTGGCCTGGCAGTTCGGGCTGGACTGTTCCCATAGGGCACAGGGTCCAGACTGATTTGCATATGGCTGGGTCCAAACTGGAATGGCATGGTGAGCAAAAAAACAATGGATTTAGGCCCAGATCTCTGTACTGGGGTGAATGTATGACATTGTTCTGCATTCTGTCCATCAACAGTTCTTTTTGCATTTGTCACCCCGAGCGGGACGGGTATGCTCAGACGTGAATCCCGTGCTCTCCATGCCACTGGAATCAAGCTATCCTGGCTGAAGAGGGGTGAAACCCCGAAACCGGTCCTAGGATGCTTGTTTCCAGTCCAGGGAGGACCTGGCCTGGCAGTTCGGACTGGACTGTTTCCATAGGGCACCGGGTCAAGACTGATTTGCATATGGCTGGGTCCAAACTGGAATGGCATGGTGAGCAAAAAAACGATGGATTTAGGCCCAGATCTCTGTACTGGGGTGAATGTATAATATTGTTCTGCATTCTGTCCATCAACTGTTGTTTTCGCAAAAATTGCAATAAAGCCATCAAAGAGATTCTTTGGAGTTATAGGAATACCCCCAGAAGTGTGGGTGATCTTTCTCCTTTTGAGAAAATGAGGGGGAGGAAGTGTGTGTGTAACTTTGAGTCAGGCATGGATGAGATATTTGTTGTGTAATAAAAACGATAGATCTGTGTCTGTTTGTGAATGTCAACGTAGTGATTCTTCTTCTCCTGTGAAAGTTGATGATTGGGTTCGGGTGAAGAAAGGTAGGATCATTAGGTCTGGCGAGTCTCGGTTTTCCTATCCCTTGAAAGTGGTCAGAGTGGGTCGTCAGGTTGTAGAATTGTCCGACGGGAATGTTTGGAGTTTGTCCAAAGTGGTGAAAGTTCCTCGGTGGTTATGGCTTACTGCAGGAAAGCTGTGTCCCAGAAGGTGGACAATCTTAATAGGCATCATGTGCAAAGGCAACGTCATCGTCCAGTCTGGAGTAAAGACTATCTGTTGGACAAGTGATGTTTCTTTGCATTTTATTATTAATGTCATGTAATCCATTTACAAGTGAAGTTTCTTTGCATTTTATTATTACTGTCATGTGATGCATTTATGTATTGCATTGTTTTTTTTTATTGCTTCTTTTGTGTATTCTTTTTCTATTTCTATTTATGCTGTTGTTTATCTGTTAACGAAGGGGGATGTGTGGTGTCTAGCTGACGTCGCCTAGAATCTGGAATACAGCTTGTGTTCCAGATTCCAGGGCAGACGCTTTGGCCCAGGTTTACGAGATAGAGTTCAAGTCAAGTCAAGTCAATTAATCTTTATTCGGATATAAAAATACCCACAAAAGAACATGACACATACAAAATAAGACATTTCATGATTAAAACACGTTATGCATGGTTAAAAAACATTTAAAATACTTCACATCAAAGGGAGTTGGCCAGAGCAACAGCGCTAAAATAACAGGAACATGGGGATTGTAGGGCCACTAGGTAAAAAAGACCCCGTACATAGCAGCATGATATAAAGTGATAAAATACAAGAGTTTGGCAAATTTAAAACGGGATACCATAACGTGGGCCAGGCCTCTGTAAACAACATAATACACCATTATAACAGTAAGCCAGCCCATACATATTAGTAAATGGGTCCTTGGCTGGTAAAATGTTAAGAAAAAATGCAAAGGAACTGCATAAAAACAACTACCAAAAAACAAGGAACCATGGCTACGTTTATGCGTCCCACCCATCCCTAACCTCTGAAACCAAGGTAGCTACACCTCATTTCTAGTCTTCCGAGATGGAGTTGATTTATATCCCTCATGAAGAATAAACCTTCATACCTTCATTTCTGCGTGTTGTGATCCTTTGGAGTACACATTATTACAACTGTCAACATGTTTCTGGCCTAATTCCTGTTGAAAAGGTCCTAATGTACTCATGAGTGGGTTGATGACAAGTGTCTGTGAGTTATGACGTACCCTCCAAAATATCACACTAGTATACTTTCAGGATAAAAACTGACCTAAAGAGGAAGATAAAGCTAGGAAATTGTACAGAACAAACAATAGCATGCTGTGCATTGCGTAGAAGTGCATGCTGAGGTTGCCACCACCCTTAAGTTGCAGGTGTGGAACGCCCTAGTTTAAACACGATTTTTACAAAGATACCACACAACAACAAACAGACTCGTAACACTCAGCTTAAGCCCAGAAGCAAAGCATGGGGACAGAAGTGGAGGCAAAAGTCCCTGTCCCAAGAAAAGAGGCTTACAAAGTATGGGGAAAACTGCACCCCAACAAAGAATAGTAGAGCAGAATGTTCACTGGTGATTCAAGTACCTGGGAGGACAATATGGAAAGGATAAAATAATTGGGGGCATCAGAGGCAGGTAATGCTAGAGAGGTCGGTCCAGTGGAGCCGGTCCTGGAGAGAGAGTATACTCAGGGTATGCTGCGAGCGCCTCAAGCGGTTGACCTACCCTTCACTCTGCCACACAGAGGTGAACGGAGAGGAGAGAGAGCAGTCATTAAAAAGGTCCATGCAGATTGGCTGAGCCAGAGCAGGTGTAGGAGCGGTTGCGTTGGTTGGTAACTGCAACGTTGCTGAAACAACTCCTAGAGGCGCGTGCCGTCATGGAAGTGGGGCGTAGTCAAATATAGCGATGGGAGAGTCTCTCCCATATTTTATGACAGCGCGGGGAGGTGGGGCAGATGGGTGATGGCGGGTCCTGGATGGCATTGGAGCCAGGGGGGCCGCAGTTGATATGCCTCCAGGAGATGGGTCTAAAATCATGTTGGCGAGCCGCACAATAACAGGTGCCATATTAGTAGTGGCCACTGTGCTAGGGGGTGGCCATGAAAATACCATACCGAACCTTAAATGGCAGACGCCATGTTGGTGATGGCAATGGCATGGCCATTTAGCTAAGAACACTATACCAAAGCATGACATAAACCAGGGTCATGATGGTGACAGCAGGCAGAGTGAGAAACATGCGTATCAGCGAGCAACCCATCGTCAGGCGAGATCCACATGCAGTGGACCCATGTAGCAGTGTGCAGTACACTGGGGGGATTACAGCCCTTAGTAGTGAAAGGGTAAAGGAGAGGTAAAAAAGACAAATGTCCCTGTCCTGCAAAACTGGGAGCTTAGGCTGGCGTTAGGCCATGGAGGTTAACACACACAACGAGTTCTAGAGTGATATTTTCTGTCTAGCCTCTCTGGATGTGTGTGTGTGTGAGGGTTGAGGTACAGTAGACACCCCTCATGTGGTGAGGTGAGGTTGTGGTTCAAATGGTTACCTCACCCCAAGAGACATCATCGTTAAGACCAGTGTGGTGTGTGAGGAAACAGAAAATTGATGTATGTTCCTTACGGAGTGTCTTTGTTCATCTATGTTTGGGCCTCCAGTACTGGAGAGTGTTGTTTATCTAGGTAGTGAGTACTCATTCTGTTCATGGTCTTTTTGCCGCGTATCCCACTGCGATGTCCATAATCCTAGTCTTAACTGCCCTGGAAAAAGCATTTGCATAATCCAGACGGCTAACAATAAGTGTCTGGGTGAGTGACTTCCTAGTATGTAAAGGTAGCCATTGGGAAACGTTCCTAAGCATGTGCATCAGATCAAAGCATGTGTCTGAGATTGAGTTCACATGTTCTTTAATGGAAAGATTTTCATCACTTAAGCCGCTAAGATATTTTACTACTCTGGAGTGGGAGTCAGTCCTTATTCCATCGGCCACCAGTCATTGGACCATATGGCGTGCGCTTTTCCAAAGAGCAGTATCTCCGTTTTACTGGAGAAAGTTGGCAGACATCCAAGAGGCAATCTTGGTCATACAATCCCTGAACCTGCGTTTTGTAGATTCCGGGTTGGATCCAATAGTAATGATCAATTTGGTGTCATCTGCATACGAGATGACCTCAAAGCCACAAGATCTTATTATTTTGGCTAGGGGGGCACATATATGTGTAAAAGGATTGGGCACAAAGATGGTCCTTGTGGCACCTCCTTATTCAGGGTCATGATTCTAGAATTAAAGGTCTCCAACAACTGTACTGAGCGCTTTCAGTCTGTCAGAAAAACTTTCAACCAATATAGTGCTTTGTCCCCCACACCAGTCTCATGCAGTCTCCTGATTAGGACCGCTTGGTGTTGAATGCTGCGGATAGGTCGGGGAGGACCAGCATAGCTGAGTTTCCCCCATCCAGGGCAAGTCTGATTAGGTTGAAGACCTCACCAAGTGCAATTTTGGTGCTGTGAGAGTTATGGAACCCAGACTGAGAAGGATCCAGCAGAGAGTGGGATACAAGGATCAAGATGAGTTGTTGATTGACTAATGTCTCCATCACCTTTCCAAGAAGCGGGAGCAAAGAAATGGGTTTATAGTTGATCAGCTGCTCGGGATGAGCTGTCGCTTTTTTAGAATTGGCCTAATACAGGCAGTTTTTCATTTTACTGGTTCCAATTCCAAGTTATAGGAAAAGGTTACACAGATCTGTAATAGGTTTAAGAAGGATTGGTGCCAGAGTGGCTATAACATTGGGGGAAGGAAAGGTCCTCAGGTGATCCAGATTTACTTCTGTTAACCAAGGCCAGCACTTGTTCGGAGTGACAGGGCTAAAAGTTTCCAAAATCCCGAGGGGGGGCGGGGGGGAGGGAGTATTCGAGGAAATTAAAGGAGTTGACTCTTCTGGTTCGGCGTTGCTGAAGAAAGATTCATAAATTGAGGAATTTGTTCAAATTAGTCTGCGTGATAATCGCAGAGTACCTGGGAGGCTGGGATGGGCAGAGTGCAGGTTGCAGGATTAGTAAATTCCTTCAAAATCTTATAGAGTCATTTTGAGGAAGTGCCTGCATTATTAATCCAGTCCTTTATAAAGGAGTTTCTGGATGCTATAATTTTTAATGGTACTTCCCTGGTGCAGTTTTGTAAGTGATTCTGTCCTCGGGAGATTTAGATGCCCTCCACTTGCGTTCTAGCTTTCTACAGGTGTCTTTGTCCCTTTTTAGAGACTTGGAGTACCAGGGTGAACTAGCACTCTTAATGACAGTATTACAGAGCTTGAATGGTGCAATAGTATCTAAGGTCTGAGTAAAATCTCTCTCGAAATCTTTTAAGGCTGTACTGATATCTCCGTAATCTTTTAGAAATGGGGGAGAAAGCCTTAAGAAACGCAGCGGGGACTATTTTCCTCCAAGGTCTGGTCATTCCAGGGGCTCTCCTATTAGAGTCTCTAGATTTTTTTCATATCAAGACAAAAGCTAATGGAAATATAAAAGCAATACTAAGTACAGTTCTTTTTAAATTTCACATATAGTTTACTTTAACGAAACATTAGCATCACTTGCAAAATCGTGTAACAGCTGCTTTTTCCAAATGCAGAGTTACAGACAAGGTATCACTCTGCATAGGGGAAATGCAGCCCATAGTGCAAATGCACTTTTATATGTTTTCTCCCCACCACGAAAACATGTTTACCCTGCACCCCCACAAGGTCTGGGGCATTCCGTTCCCTTTCCCACCCTAGAACAGGAGGTAATTCACCCTCTTGCTGGAGGAAATCTCTGCAGATTTCAAGGGCTTGAAGGGGGCACAGAAAAGATTGTGAATGTTCATAATGACATACGTTTGTGGGTGTTCACAAAGTAAGCTACGTATTGATCGAGCCACTACTCATCCTTAGCCTGGAGTTTATTACTGCGCAATAGTACACACTTGAGATGCACAATTACACAGTGCTAAAACCGTTTATGGTTGACAGGTATCCCTTTCTGGATAGTTGTCAGGGGTAAATGGAGCATATTTTGGCCATAAAGGTAACTTTATGCCCGTAAATAGCTCTGTGAATCAGGCCAGTAGCAACTGCTTTTCAATCTTCAGAACCCAAAATAAGATATTTTATCTATGTTTTTCTGCAGATGCAGGTAAACCAGTACTTTTGGTAGTTTTTAACTTTACCAGGAAATATGCTGTCCTTTTGAGTGACACATCCCATGTAGTTATCTCAGCTGAGGATAGAAAAATCTGTATTCTTCAAAAGGCCTGGGTGAAGTTCCGCTAGACACGGAACTCCGCGAAGTGACCAAAAAACTCTGTCAGGATACATGGAGTTCCGCAAGCGGCAGAGTTCATTAGGTTGCATCGTTCACACTGATTTTTAGCTCCAGATGTTTGTCTCGCACTGGAAAATCAGTGCAAATGGCACCATGCACAGTGCTTCTTTCTTTCGCTCGAGTAGATTTTCTACTTGAGTGACAGCTTCCTCAACACAAATGGATGGTTTCTCATCATGAGCAGTGGCAACCATCCACGATCGCCTGTGTTGAAAAATCTTGCTGGGAGGTAGTCTAGCCTTAGATTTTCCTTGGTCGCACTCAACTTAACGTTGGTGAGCACAGGCGAGGAAAATACTCTGTTCCGTAAAGCGGAGTGAAGTTTTTTGGAACTCTGGTTGCTCCGCGGAGCGCACAGTGCGGAAAACTCTGCAAACTGCAAACAGAGCGGAGTTCACTACCCATGCCTACTTTACACTGAACCATCTTCTTCTGTGACTCCTTTATCCAGTTGGATGCTTCCATGTACCTCTATCATACATTTGCCAATGCACGAAAACGCACACTCACTATTGCTCTAATATATATTTAAAGTCACCTTGGATATGCCTCAAGTCTGCCAAAGTCTGAAATCTAAAGTATAAGTGGGTGCAGGATATCCTCCCTATCACTTTCTTTGCTATGATATGGGTAAGAATTTGGAGTATTAGTTGAGAGTGGTGAGAACCTACCTCAAATAATAATCACAATCCCCGTCAGGGTTAACCACAAAAGTCACCAAAGAAACCTGTGCTTAACCCTATACTAGCTTGGCACAAAAGCAGCCAAGCTTAATTTAGAGGCAATGTGTAAAGTATGTATGCAACACTCAAACAGTGATAAAGAACACAAGAAAACTCCCAAACCAATTTAAAAAAATAGAGAATATTTAAATTAATGAAATGTCACTAAAATGGCAAACATACAATCAGCAGAATGTTTAAAGTTTATGGTTAAAAATAGCACAAAAAAAGCATTCAGCCCAAATGCAGACTCTAATCACACTAGATTTTAGCTCTACTGGGTGACCTCTTCGAAAGGCAGAACCTCGAGTCAGACAGTCCATGTTGGGTTGAAGCTTTTAATTTGAAACAACAGCGGAGGCCATCGAAGCAGGCCATCCTTAAATGGACAGACTGTGCCCAACTAATCAGAGTACAGTGTTGACTAGACTGTCTCAGAGCTGGCCGTCCTGCATTGAGATGTCAGCTTCATGTCCCTACCTGCTCTCCGGAAAACCAGGCTTGGAGGAAAAGCCCATCTGACAGGGCTGAAAGGCAGCCATGGACCTGGGCTTATCGGTTTAAGGAAGGGAGCTCTGGGCCAGAGATTTTCACCCAAGAGCCAGCCCGAACTCTGACCCGGGTCCAGTCACAGCTTTTTTCACCCAATTAAGGAGGAGAGCCCTCCCTAGGCCTGCGCGCATCCCAGTCCTTGGCTCTAAGTGACACAGCTGGCTGGAGAAGGCGGCCCTGGGCTGAAAGCTTCCACCCAGGGCCAGCTGGAGCTCTGAACTGGGGCCCAATCAAAGCTTCAGAACCCAGCCTAGCATGGGAGGCCCCCCCAGGCATGTGAGACCGTCCTGGGCTCTCAGTGACAAGGTGGGCCAGAGAATTGATCCCATGGCCTAGGGTTTCCATCCCAGGGCCAGTCGGGGCTCTTATCCAGGGCTCAATCAAGTTCTTTTTACTCACCTAAGCAGGAGGGCGCTACATGGGACTGCAGCACACAGTCCTGTGCTGTTCATTTCTCACAGGAGTTATTTCACACACTGCTAATTATAATTATGCACAGCCCAAATTAGGACACATGCTGTGACCCTGCTTGGAAAACTGCAATAGATTTGCGGTAGTGCCATAAATTGTTTATTACATTTCAAAACATGGAACATAATGCAGGATTGGAGAATGTTTATCCAATTTGCATGTAAATAGGTAACAAATGTTTTTTTCTGAGCATCTTTAATACCTGCCATCACGAGTTCAAGGGGCAAACGACCTTTACAACTCGGTCGTTACACCGCAGTAGGTTTACATTGCGGTCATTAACAACGCAACGCTTGAGCTGGATGGCGCGATACTCTAAGGAATAGTATTAATCAATCAATTAGGGGGTTTATAAAGCGCGCTACTCACCAGTGAGGGTCTCAAGGCTCTGGGGGAGGTGCAGCTCCGGATCAGAGCCAGGTCTTGAGGTCCTTCCTGAACATGTGCAGGGTCGGGAAGCGTCTGATGTTCACAGGGAGCTTGTTCCAGGTCTTGGCTGCGATGTAGGAGAAGGCTCTCCCGCCTGTTCTGTTTCTGCGGATGCGGGGGACCTCTGCCAGGGCGAGGTCGGTGGAGCGGAGGTTCCTTTTAGGTAAGTGGAAGGAGAGGTATTTAGGTCCAATGTTGTGGAGGGCTTTGTAGGCGTGGGTGAGGAGTTTGAAGGTGACCATCTTCTCGACGGGGAGCCAGTGGAGGTCTCGTAGGTGTTGGGTCATGTGTTCATGACGCGGTGTCACAAAGACGAGTCTGGCTGCGGCGTTCTGGATGATTTGCCGTTTGTGTGGAAGAGTTCTGTTTATTGCGGCGTATAGGGCGTTGCCATAGTCCAGTCTGCAGTTATGAGCGCGTGGGTGATGGTCTTTCTGCAGTCGGGGGGATCCATTTGAAGGTCTTATGGAGGATGCGCAGGCAGTTGAAACTAGTGGAAGCGACAGCATTGATCGGCGGTTCATGGAGAGGTAGGAGTTGAGGATGATGCGGAGGTTTCATGAGTGGTCTGTAGGGGTGGGTGGATTCCTGAGGGCGGAGGGCCACCAGGTTTTGTCCCAGGCGGAGGTGCAGAGTCCAAGGATGAGGACCTTGGTCTTCTCTGAGTTGAGCTTCAAGCAGCTATCCATTATCCAGGCTGACACGTTCTTCATTCCTTCCTGGAAGAAGAGTCTGGTGTCTTCGGTATTCTTCGTGAGTGAGCGGATGAGCTGGGTGTCGTCGGCGTAGGATACAATGCTGAGCCCATGCTGTCTGATGATGATGACGAGGGGGGCCATGTAGATGTTGAAGAGCGTGGGGCTAAGTGATGATCCTTGGGGTACTCCGCAGTTGATATCGGTGGGTTTGGAGAGGAGAGGAAGGGAGGGAGTCTGATCCTCTGGGTTCTGCCGGGGAGAAAGGATTGGATCCAGTCGAGGGCGGCTCCTTGAATCCCCTTGTCATGAAGTCTGGCTGTGAACATGCAATGTGAAATGGTGTCGAAGGCTGCGGAGAGGTCTAGGAGGATGAGGGCCGCAGTGTGTCCCTGGTCGAGTAGCATGCGGATGTCGTCAGTGGCGGTGAGGAGGGCGGTCTCGGTGCTATGGTTGCTGTGGAACTCAGACTGGGAGGTGTCTAGGATGGAGTTCTCTTCGATGAAGGCGGTCAGCTGGGTGTTTACGAGTCTCTCGGTGACTTTGGCCGTGAAGGGGAGGAGAGAGATGGGCAGGTAGTTTTTCAGGTCTGTTGGGTCGGCCATTGTTTTCTTGAGGAGAGGTTTAACCTCTGCCAGCTTCCAGTCATCTGGGAAGATGCCGGATCTGAAGGAGGTTTTGATAGTCCGTCCTAGTTCGGGTGCGGTGGTGGCAGCGGCCCTGTGGAATACGTGCAGTGGGCAGGTGAAGGTTGAGGCTCCTGAGTGGGTTATCTTCATGGTCGCGGTGATGTGTTCGACGGTCGCGGGATCCCAGGTCATGATGTTTGGTTTATCAGCGGCCGTGGGGAGGGGGGTGGTGGTGTCCAGCGGCTGTTCGCTGAATTTGTCATAGAGGACCTTGATCTTCAGATGGAAGTAGGAGCTGAGCTTGTCGCAGAGTTCCTGGGCAGGTGTGACGTCCTTGGCTTCCCTGGGGTTTTTTGTGAACTGCTGTATGATGTTGAACAGTTCCTTGGCGTTGGTCGCATTGGTCTGGATTTTGTCTCTTGTGAAGGTCCGTTTGGTTTCTCTTATGCGCTGGTGGTATTCCTCCAGAGCGCTCCTGTGGTTGTCCCGTGCTTCCGTGGTTTTCTGGTTTCACAAGGTTTTCTCAAGGCGTCTGCAGGAGCGTCTGGCCTCTTGTAGTTCTGCAGTGAACCAGGCGGCCTCCAGAGGGCGTTGTTTGGTGGGCTTGCGGAGGGGTGCGAGCTTGTCAGAGCAGCAGGAGATCCTGCAGAGTTGGTGTCAGTCGTGGCGCTGGGGGGGGTTTGGAGGAGGTTGGTGTTGAGGTGTTACTCTGTGACCTTGCTCCAGTTCCGTCGTGGAGGGCGCGGGCGGGCTTGGATGCGGCGGTGGTGTTGAAGGTGAAATGGACGTAGTGGTGGTCCGTCCAGAGGGGGTGAGTGGTGTGGCTGAAGTGGATGCTTGTACCCCCCACGAAGATGGGGGCAATGGTGTGTCCAGCTCTGTGGGTGGGCGTGTTGACCAGCTGCTTCTGTCCGAGGTTGGCGAGGTTGTCGAGGAGAGTGGTGGTGTCAGGGTTGTTGCAGTTGTCGAGGTGGACGTTCAGGTCCCCGAGTAGAATGTAGTCCGCGGAGGTGATGGCGTGGGGTGCAGCGAGCTCGGCGTTGGTAGTGGTGGGCTGGGTGCGAGGTCTTGGTGGTCTGTAGAAGAGGGTGCCCCTTAGCGTGGTCCTGGGGCTGGTCTGGATCTGGAAGTGGAGATGCTCGGTGTTGGAGTGGGGGTCACTCGTGCTGGATGTGGAGAGTCGGAGGAGGGTCTTTTGAACGATGGTGAGTCCTCCTCCTGGGCAGTGAGGGCGGTCCTTTCTCTGGATCTTGTAGCCGTCGGCAATGGCCGAGGCGATTTCGGGGCCTGAGGATGCGTTGGTCCAGGTTTCCATGAAGAAGGCGACGTCGGGCGAGAGGGTGTCGATCAGGTCCCAGATTTCTACACTGTGTCGGTGCAGGGAGCGCACGTTGAGGAGAATGCATGTCAGGGTTTCGGAGGTGCGTGCATCAGGAGGGCCTTCGATGGTAGTGGGAGCTATGTCGGTGGTGAAGGATCAGTAGCAGGGTCTGCATGAGAACTGTGCATGGGTGGTGTTCGGCGAGGATTTTGCGCAGTCTGCGTGTCTTTCAGCACCTTCCCTACTGTTACGTAGGCTGGAGAAGAACTGGAGAAACACCAGGACAACCAAAACATTGCCACTAATTTGTTCTCCATTTTGTCATTAAGATCAGGGGAAAACCTTTGCAACATAATATTGATTTTATCCTCTAAGGAGATCTCCTTTCTGTGCACTAGATTCAGCGATTTTTCAAAAGTCACCTATCTTACAAGCAAAAACATTATTTAACTATATTTACCACTTAGCTACAATATATCAAAGTGCACCAATTATTGTGTAAAACTACTTCACCACAAACCAATAACCAAATACCAATTCGACCCAGCTCATTGTTAATAAACAAATAAATAACTTACCCGAATTGTTAAACATTCTCAATCCTTCAAAGTAAATTTTCTGTTCATTTCAATTACATCTTTCCCTTAAATGTCAGCCCTTGTATCAAAATCACACTATCCTAAGTGCAGCGCCTCTAGCGCAAGTCGATGTAACGACTTGCATTGTAATAACAGCGATGTAACGTACCACGGTGTAACGATCGCGTTGTAACGTCACATAATCGTTCAAGGCCCTGCAACGTGGAATAACATGCCAGACCTAGAATTGCAGAGTCAGTTTCCACATGTGATTCCTAATGCCAGGGCCTTTACTGCAGATATTTTCCATTTGCATTGAGCAGGTGGAAAGTGGAGACTGTCCAAGGAAGCCTTTGTAGTTTTATCTGGTGCAGTCCCAAACCCAGTCGGTTGTTTCTGGTCCAGGAAAACCGAGGGCCTCAGAATCAGCCACTGGCATCAAATAGAAAACAGGAATGGAAATAAATTATTTCTAGCTTGGGATATAGTTACAGAAAGTGTAATGCATATAAACATTTTAAAAGTATGTTATATATTTAATAAAGCCTGCCTGTTTATTCTTGGAGGTTGCAACTTGCCTCTCCCTCACTAAAAACCCAGGTATCATTTTCCACTAGATTGCTCCCATCTCTTCTTTTGACCCCGTCATTTCCATAGCATCTCGTGTTCATGCATGTGCACTTCTTGGTTCATATTTCCAAACCTAGTACTTGCTGGTGTGTCCACTTCGGTAAGTGTCGTGATGTTGTGGTATGGAAAATGTCCTACAACTGAATAAACCAGTGGTCTGACTTTGTGGTCCATTTTTTCCAATTTTGAGGGTGAGGCTCTACTCCCTGGCATTGATAGGTTTAATAATTTAAAAGGAGGCCTGGGTGTTTTCCTCCCCACCCTAAAAGGATTTGTTGTATCGTTTTGGCAAATGATACAGGTCAAAAAAAGACTATAGCAGTAAAATTAACCTACCTTTGAAGGGATTTAAACAACATTTTTCATGGCAGTTTGGGATCTCTCTTCTAAGCAGAGGGTTTGGCCAGCACTCGATCAAGATGGCCGTCTAAGTTCTTTCTCCCACAGATCGAGGATGCCTTTAAGGATTTATGGGATCAGATGGCAGTGAGGGAGGCTAGGTTTGATGTTGCCCAGTCGGGCTGTTTTCACGGTGTGGTGAAGACCGTTTCAAACATCTATATCGCTCTAGAAACAATGGCGTGACCGCAGGCTAAAAACATGACTGCCATCATGCATTTCTTGCTTTCAGTGTGATTTGCTGGATGACATCTAGAATTGTTGGAGATTTGACCTATCCACTTAATTTTATACTTCTCTAGCTGCACCAGAAATATTTCCACTTTTTACACAGGGTGCAAGGGTGCCTGCGTTGGAGCTCGGCTACAGTTTGTGCGCCGGCACTGGCAGAAAGGACAGGAATGCACCTATCTTGTAGATATGGCTCATTCCTGCCCTTTCTTTTGACGCAGGGCAGCAGAGCTACAAGGTTTGTGGCTCTGTTCTACACCAAAATATTGTAACTATGCCACTGAATCTTATGCCTTAATCATTCTACGTATCATTCCTCTTTCTTCACTATCAGCATGAATCTCTTATCTCCTCCTTGCTCCTTTTCTTATTGTTATGTACTTCCACTCTATCTCTCTCGCTTGTCCTTATCTTGTTCCTCCCTTTTTAAAGTTTTTGGTTTGTCTCATTGTGCCTCTTTATTTTCCTTACTTTTCTTTTTCCCTTTCCGCTCTCCTCTACTCCGCCCTCATCCTGCCTCTTCTCTTGAATATACATCGTACCATTCTTACTTCCCCAAACTCTCTCTAATCTCCCTGTCCTCTCTCTCATCCACCTGTCCTCGCTCTCCTTCTAACCTTTCTCTATCAAACCTATATCTTGAATATGCTTCTCTCCTACTCATTTTGTTTATTATTTCTGACCTCCTTGTTTTTCATCTTTGTCTACCTAGCCCCTTTTTCTTTTTTTTTAAATCTTTTTTATTCAAGTTTTCAATTGGTAACATTTGAAGAACATAACTACAAACAACTAAAAAAGTATTTGCCAAGTCATGAAACAAAATGCTCCCGTTCAACGCGTTTATTCCACAGTGTCCTGGATTGGCCTCCTGAAATGCTCCATTCTTAAACTATAGTAAGCAGCAGCCACTTTGTCTTTGGTGCATGTCCTTGGCCTCCTGAAGTGCAACCTGCCACATACGAAAGAGGAGTTTTCACACCTGCCGAAAGAGGAGTTTTCACCTGCTGAAAGAGGAGTTTTCACACCTACTGTGTGGCATCCGAGAAATGTCCCTTTTGGTTCTGGAAGTAGCCAGGGCACTTGCAGGCACAGTATGGGCACACAAAGAGGCAAGGAGGCCTGTGCGTGCACACATGCAACCCAAAGGGAAAATAGGTCTTAACCATCCTGCCAAAAGGAGAAAGCTTAAGGGTGACATTTCATTACTACAGGAGATGAAACAGGGTATTGCTGATTCCTTGACACTTAAATACTATTGGATAAGTGACTGTTTTGATTCACCTGTACATCAGAAGAAAATGGAGTTATAACACTTATCTTGAAAAATTTAACATTTCAGCCACTTTACCCCAACAGGATAAATAGGGCAGATGGGTTGTTACTCTAGCCAAAAAAGAGAAATGGAATTTTATGTTATCAATAGATACACTCCGAACAATGATGACCCTGTTTTTGGGTCCTCTCTTACTAAAACCATCACAAAAGTTCTGCAACATGACAGCATGATTTTAAGTGGTGATTTCAATCTCTCACTGGATGGTACTCTTGACCACTCATGACTGCCTATTACAGGTAAAATTCAGGCCCAATAGATCACATGCCCCCACTGAATCTATGTACAACACATAACTTAATTGACATATGGTGGATCCCTAATCCTAAGGGTAGTGAATACACATTTTTCTCACATCCACACAATTACTTCTCTAGGATTGAATATCTTTTAATAGATAATCGGCTTTTCAACAATCAGCTTCCCCACAAATAGAACTCCTTTTGATTTCTGACCATGCGTGCATTTCATCAGACTTACATATAGGTGTACTTACACCATCATCAAAACAATGGAGAAGGAATAATTGGATAATAGAAGATGATGTAACGAGATCCTCCATCCAAAATTATATTACATAATTTATAAATGAAAGCAACAGAAATGTGACACTTCATGATTTATTTTGGGATTCCCTTAAAGCCATTATAAGAGGATGCCTGATCAACCTTATATCGTACAAAAACAGAAAGGATAATCTACATCTAGGTGAACTGTAGGTTAGAATTAAAGTACTTGAATTCAAGTTAAGCCATTCCAATGGTTCAATGGTTCTTCCTGAGCTGAAATCTCTCAAATATGAATACAATAACTCAATTGACTCAATTGGCAGAGTTGGCATGTTTTATTATTGCAAATATATTCACCCCGTGGCAGCAAAAAGAGCAAATGATTCTGAAGATCTTTAATATACAACTACTCACAGATGCTCCCACAGCAATATTTGGTATATATACCTCAGTGCAATCTAACAATCTCTATTCCACGGATACCCAACTCATTGATCTGTTACTAGCCATAGGCATCAGACTGTTCCTTTCCGAATGGAAGAGTTCTTCTAATATTTACTTCTACACCTTCAGAAGTGCAGACAACATTTGTGTTATAAAATCTTACTCCTTATCATCTAGGAGACTATGGGATGCATTAGATAGCTACCTACAAAAGAACAAACCCCCACATAAAATCCATTTTATTCTACACTTTCTATCACTGGAGAGAAAACTGTGGTCTTTCACTGGTATATCCTGAATCATTCACATGTTTTCCTCACTAGGTTCTCACATTTATGGATTCACCAGATATAACTTCTCTTTTCTCCTTCCTTTCCTTCTCGATTCCTACTTTACTAGTTTTATCTATGAAGAAAATACTTTTCTCATCTTAACCAGGGTATTTCGGTAAATACAAATATTGCAATTAATTAGTTTAATTTGTTGCTGAAGTTTCAGCCTTATAGTGATATTTTGTATGTATAATGTTCAACACTCTTCTTGTGATCATGTCTTTACTGTATATATTATTTTTTTATAATACGTGTCACAAGTATCATAAACACAAATTTTTATGTTTGTTGCAATACTTCATGTATTCAAACTGTACCGAGATGCTGTATTATGAGTATTTTTTCTCAATAAACACTTTTGAAATGAAAAAAATAGCAAATCTATCTCTTTCCTGAGCAATTTTGGTAAAAATGTGTTTAAAAACATTGGCTTATCCAATAGGTCTCTCCTAGGTGAGATCTATTGGACTTTATTTTTTGTAGGCATGTTACAGAGCAGTACAGCTATTGTGCAGCACAGCTGGAAGTACAAAAAAGCGCTGTGATGTGATCAGTGCTGGCCACGTCATATCACTTTCCTTTTTCAGGTTGAGCCTACAGCGCTTGCGCTGTCAGGCGATCTGTTGTAAGTGCTTCGTGGGGTCTGACTCCTCCCATATTTAGGATTTGCTTTTGTGTGTGTCGTTTTAAGTTGTAGCCTGCAAATGGCTAATGGTGGGTGTATGCCCCACCTTTTTTCCAAACCTTCTCCTGTGTTTGATTTAATAAACTAAAATGTCGTTCATGTATAATAAGAGCCCAGGCCACCCAAAGAGTGAACATAACAACTGACTTGCGTCTTGGTTCACTATTGGCATTGTTGTCAAGGCGGGGGGAAAATAAATGTTTCGAAAAGCATGTTTGAAAACTGAAAAAGAAAATACTTCTTAATGCACAGATATATTCTGATGTGCTAAGATGATACATGTTAATGAAATACACTTTTTGAATGTTAAAGAGATTTTATAATTTTTTTACACTATTGGTACAAGATCTTTTTAAGAAATGGTAGCATTCCTAAAGTTAAGCGGTGCAGGACACACTAGTTATTTCCTTTCTTTAACTTCAAGAAACCTTGAAATAAAATTCCTGTTCAATTAACATCTTTTTAGGTCGAGCCTGGGCAGTGTATGCACTGCTCTGGGAGGCATGCTGTATTCGAGTATGGAATTGAAGCTCTGCCCATATTTTCATTGGCTTGTGTCATTGCCCTTTGTAAATGCTGGCTTCTGATTCGTTAATAGGCTTGTTAGGCCCTCCTTAGTACCGCCTTGTCTTCATTCGTAACCTCGCATGAGGACTGGCTCTTTTACTTCAGTTGTTACACGATATGTCTTATTTAGTCTGTAAGCACGATTTTCTTTAATGTGTTTCTCCTACTGCAGGCACGACATACTTTTCTGCAACTTTCAGTGCACCATGCACGCTTTTACTTTCCAAGCAGCCCAGTGCACTGGCGGCCGAGGTCTCACATTTACAAGGGTTTGAGCTATTGTAAATGAAAGCGCCTTATATCTTTTAATTATCAAAACAGATAAATAAAAGGCAATGTCATTTACAATGCCAATGGCTTAAACTCTTGCAAATGCAAGACCTATTGCATTGCAAATGCTTGTTTTATTTCCAACCATGCTGCATAGCAGCTGTGCTGATGAACAACATTGCTAAAACAAATATTGACAAAGCCAAATAGCTCTTGCTTAAGCAACAGCTATTTGACTTTGGCAATGTTTGAGGTGTTTGGATGAGGCAGGAGGGTTAGCAGCGGCAAGCAACAAAGTAGCAGACAAAAAATAAAGTTAGGAATACAAAGCACTCTAATGCTGCATTTTTTTACTAAGAGGATGGGGCAGCAAGACGATGGACAACTGGAGGTGGGCTGGTAGGGCAAGCTACATGAGGGACACTGGGAGAAGGGTGTGAGGGGGCAAGTTGCACCACAGACATCGAGAGGAGGGCAGGAGGGGTTAGGTAAACCCACGAACAGCGGAAGGTTCAGGAGAAGCATTACAGGGTGGGAGGGAAGGGATAAGCAACACAATGAGGGAGGAGGGTGGGAGGGAATGGAGAAGTAACACAATATGGAGGGGGTGTTGGAGAGGCAGGACAGCAGCAACAACGTAGGAGGTGACAGAGCAAGCACCAACGACAGGCAAGCAACAACAACAGGGCAATTGACAATAACAGGGCAAATAACAATGACAGGGCAAGCAAGTAAAAAAAAGTACTTCCAAAAGCGCGAGCAGTGGAAGGACATGCAGTGGAACAAGAAAGCAGTACTTAGACCTGACTCCAGGGGAGGGATAAACACACAAAAATGAAGTGAAGCTGTCAAAAGCTGACCAGGGAGAAGCAAGTTAATGAGAGTGACGATGAAGCTAACTAATGGTAAGCAATGGATGGGCTCTACGACAACTAAATGTCTAGCAAGCGACGGCTTATATGGGGCCAGATTCACAGAACTAACTTAAGACAAAATCCTAAACTTACTAACATTTACTCATTTTGGTATTCACAGAAGGCACCTACTCATTGACGAGTAAGTGCCCTCTGTGAATACCAAAATAAGTAAGTGCACTTACTCATTTTGGTACTCACAGAAGGCCCTTACTCATCAATGAGTAAGTGCCTTCTGTGAATACCAAAATGGTAGTAAGTTTAGGATTTTGTCTTAAGTTAGTTCTGTGAATCGGGCCCGCTGTGTCTCAAGCAAGGCCTAAAAATGGTACACTACAGCTCAACTTAAGTTAAAAACATTGGGGTTGGACCACAAATATGCTGGTACAGATTCATACTTGGGGCCTCCGGGAAGAAAAAGACACGTGCAACAATGCAGACTCTGTGCTCGTATTCTCAGCTAATTCTCTGCTTCTAATTTGCCCACAGATATTTCACTTTGGGCACTTGTAATGTCTCTTTAGAATTCACTTTAAATCCATTACAATTTTTACTCATTTTAGAGAGGTGTTGCAGTCTCTCCTCCAAAGATTTGTTTAGCTATTGTAAGGGGTGCATTGCAAAACGAAGACTGGACCAGCATCATGGTGCAAGACAGGCTGAGATAAATGTTTTTCCATGCCAACAAGATGAGTTGCAAAACAGCGCATTTAATAACACATTTGGTAAAACACACTATTGTCAACAGTTTGTGGTTCAAAGACGAATGTAGTGGGGTTTGAGCTTAATAATGCTCGTAATAGCTATGATATTAGGGAATAATTGCCCTTTCCCATCAGCTCAACATAAATGTCAGCACTTATTGGCATATTTATACGGAAATGTCGGAGCGCGGCGCTTCGACAAATTTGGCAGCGCCACGCTCTGACATTTCCAAAACACAGGGATGTGCTGTCTTTACAAGAATACGGCGTACCCCTGTGTTGTCGTTAGTGCTGGCACTAAAATGATCTGTCTAGCACTGATGCAGGTACCCTCACACCATAGTGCGAGGGTGCCTGCATTGCAGGAAATGATTGTTTATGTGCAGGAAGGCGTCCCTTCCTGCACATAAACAATAAGGGCAATTTGTTACGTAGCACACATAGGCGTGTCGCCATTATTTAACGGTTGTTTATGTGCAGGACGGGACACCTTCCTGCACATAAACTATCATTTATGGCGTTTTGCTTTATGTGTGCTGCATAATGCAGCACACATACAAAAACCAAAAAAGAGGGAGAAATATTTCTCCTCATTTCACCATCCTACTGTCTGCTATTGCATGTGTTAGTTTTAGGTACTGCCTCACATTTACACATCCTTGTAAATCTGGGGCAGCGTCAAAAACCAATGGGTGTTGTGGTGGGATGCTCACAGCAACACCCATGTCAAGCCCCTTTTATGCAAAGTGATGCGTGTAAAGTGGCCATATTTACAAGGAGGCGTTAAGCCACAAAAAGCGGCTTAACGCCGCTTTATAAATATGGAGAAGGTCATAACGCCACCAGCATGTCCCTAAAAGTGACGTTCTGGTGGCTTGATCCCCTTGTTAATTGAACCCTTAATTCCTTTCTTCCATGCTATTAATGCATTATGGTTCTAGCCAGCACAACAAAGTCCCAATGGCAGAACCAAATATCTGATATCAGCACCTTCACTGAGCCGGATGGATAATGTTTGAAGAGAAGGTGGAGTTTCCTCAGAGAAGGCAAATTCGGCATTTACAGTAATCCGCTGTAGATTCCCAATGAGGACTTGCATTCTTTCACTTCCTATGGATTTTTGCATTGAGGTGTTGGTCCACAGCAGACGTCAGGCCTCACGTTGCCTCAGCAGCAGCTCCTCATTCAATGGCACACTAGCCCTTCTTTGAAGAAAATGAAAAAAAACACTTACAAACCAGGCTGGCCCATAACACTGAGGCAAGCACTATCTATATCTGTGAGGCTGATAGGATTCTCCTGCCCTGAGTACAGAAGAACAGCACCCGCTGCACCAGTGATACCTCTCGCGCTTGAGGGCATATTTATAAAGCGTTTGTGAACAGTTAAAAGTCATATTAAGGCTCCTGCACAGATGTCCGTAAAGGGATGGTCATACATTCAGGGGTTAAGTAACGCTATTGACAATTGCACCAATGCAGGTAGCACACCTGCATGGGTCAGCGGTGCGAAGACCACTGCATTTGAATAATTGCAGGAATGCACCAAACACACTTGTGCGACACTGTGAGAAAGTGCCATCTTTCTTGCATGGTATGCCCCCACTGTTTGCCGAATTGCTGAATGTACTTTGACTGAGTGTGCCCTGGACTCCTGCCAGTCAGGTGCCCAGGGCCTATGTTCCTTCCCTAAAACCTAAAATCCCAAATTGGCAAACCCTGGCCACATGTCAGCCCCTGGTAAAAGGTACCCTAGGTACCCAGGGCCTTGTGACCAGGGAAGGCCTCTAAGGGCTACAGCACTTATTGTGCCACCCTTAGAGGCCCTGTACCCTAACACAACCACACTGCCCTCGCAGGCTGAGTATCTGGGTACAAGGCAAAACAAAGAGTCGACATGGCACACATCCCTGTGTGCCATGCCCACAACCTACACGGCCCTGGCATACATCAGCCACCCCTCTAGCTGGGTGCCCTATGCCAGTGGTGTGGGCACAGGAGCATGAGCCCTGTGCCCCTACAGTACCCAGGTCCATTCCTGGGCACTGTAAGTGCAGTGCTGCCATTTAAGAGTATATGGTGCTGAGAGCTCGTCAAACACGAACTCCACAGCACCATAATGGCAACACTGGAGACTGAGAAATTTGGTATCAAAGTTCTCAGCACATTAAACCAGCACTGATGCCAGTGTGGGATTTAATATACAAAGCACTATAGAGGGCATCTTAGAGATGCCCCCTGAAACCTAACCTACAATCCACGTCTGGTCTGGGAGGCTGCCTAGGCTGCCACACAGCAGACATGTTGTTGGACCCCTGGGTGGAGAGCCCCCGCTCTCCTGGGCCTGCAACAATGCACATCCTGGGTGAGGTGCTAGGTCTCCTCCCCAGGATGGGCAGGGGAAGCTTCAAAGGCATGCCGCCTCTGTGAGCTTCTCCAGGCCACTTGCTGTACCCAGCAAACTGGCCCCCACCGGTTCTGACCCCCACTCTGGTGGGAAGACTGGGCGGAAACCCCAAGTAAGGACAGGGGATGTGCCAGCCTGCCAAACCCACCCCTCAGGTGGGGGAGGCGAGATGAAGCACATCTCCGGGTGCTCGCCATCTTGAAGAAGGAAGGCCCTGCCCAATCAGGACTAGGCTACTGCCCCCCTCCCACAGGAGAGTGGCAGGATAGGGGGTTACCCACCCCAGGGCAGGGACCCATTGGTCCCTGTCCTTTACCTACCTGTAACGCCCCTAAATCTAGTATTTAGAGGCACCCTGAACCTTCCTTCTCCAGATTCCAGATTCTGAAAAAGCAAAGAAGAGCAAGAAGAAAGAAGACCTGCCGTGCAGCTGCTAAGAAGAGGAAGACACCAACTGCTTTAGCCCCAGCCCTACCGGCCTGTCGACCCTCGAACCTGCTCCTGCTAAATCCCGGCACCTCTTGTGGCCAGCAACCTCACAAAGCCCGGAGGACCTGGCTACCTTGTAACTCTGAGCATCTGGGACTCCCATGAGCAGTGGCTCTGCTCAAACCAAGTTTCTAACCCCTGGCATCAGCCCGGAACCGCGAACCCTGCACACTCTGCACCCGCCAAGCCTGGCCTGTACCGGAGTGGACCAAGACCCCGAGGACGTCCCCCCAGCGACTGTGACCCTGAATCCAGCACCCAAGGACTCACCTCAACGCTCCTGACGACGCCTGCAGCCTCAGAACCAGGGACCCCCCAACCACGATCAACAGAGGGTAAGATTTCCCAACACCAAAAGGCATCCCTGCACCCGGCGCCCTGCAGCCCCCTGTGCCCGACTCCTGGGTACCTACCTATCCTCCAACTACCCAACTTACCTCTCGAAGTGGTGGTGGCACCTGAAGCATCTTCGTCCCCGAGCTTGCAGCCTTTGTTTATCCTGGAGCTTTCCCATTGAAATCCATTGAGCGCCCGAAGGCTCAAAAGCACCCTGCACCCAGCCGCCCGAGTGGCCCTGGCAGTGTAACTTCTACTCCTACCTACTTCCCCATTTGCCCTGAGCAAGTGGCCAGGAGCCCAGCTCCCACATCCGCGTGGCCTGCTAGTCAGCAGCCACCCAGCAAGGCCCCCCTGCCTCCCATAGGATAACATTGGGCCTAACTCACTCTGCACCCGGCCGCCCCAGTGCCGCTGAGGGTGTAACAACTGTACCAACCTGACCCTGGGAGATCCCTGAGTCTGTGCCCAGAACCTTAACTCTGCCAGTTGAGTACTTACCCAAAAGCTGATAACCCACTTTTCTTCCATAGGGTAACATTGACTGGCTTCTTCTGAAATTTCTTCTGTGTGGAGTTTCTAAAATCAACCGAGTAACGAAAACGGAAATACTCACCTGCTATTAGGAGAGATCCCAGTGCTGGATCTTGGTGCCCAGCACTGACCCTGAAAAGTACTCACAACTGTACTTACCACTAACCCAATTTTCTCCCATAGGGAATCATTGACTGGTTTTCTATGAAATTTCTTCTGTCAACTTTTAAAATAGCAAAATATTGACTACAAATCACAACAGTAACTAAAACGAATTTACTCACTTGTTTCCAAGACCTGTCCCAGGACTGAATCTAGGATCCAGTCCTGGAATTAGAAAAGTAATCCTGAAAGTAATCTATTGCAAATAACTTAAAATTCACATTGAACTCAATGTATTATTGTGTTTGAAATTGTGTTGCCTATTGCAACAACCTGTAACTATTACCTACAAAAGTCAATTGCATATTGCAAAAGTATTTAACTAAAGCCTCTCATTCAGAGAAAGTATATTTTGATACCTATTGTTGGTTCTAAAATAAAACAACCATATATTTTTTATATAAACCATTGGCCTAGAGTTCAGTTCTTGAGTGTGTGAGACCATTTGCTGACTGAGTGTATACAACAAATGCTTTACACTGTCCTCTGATACTGCCTTACTGCTCGACCAAGCTACCACTTTAGAGAGTAAGGTTATATCTAACTTTAACCTCTGCCAAACTTCTGGGGACTGTGGACTCTGTACACACTGTACCTATTTGGGAACAGTATATACAGAGCCACTCTCTCACAGACACCAAACACTGAGTAATTACATGGCACAAACACAAAAATTGAACCTAGTGCATGCGCCTCTCGCATGGGCTATGATTTTGCAGCAATTAGCGCTTGCACATTGTTAGTAACAGCAACATGTGAAACCGTGTACCTCGTTTCCTAAATGAACTACACAGAATTACCTTATAGTCACCACCCTCACCAAATGTGCAAAGTTGACCTGCACTAGATATTGCAATGAACCACATGGGAGCTTTAAGGCCACTCTAAGGGAACATGCATGAAAAGAACAGGATCCTTATAACCCGGCAAGAATCAGTTACTGAGAAAGATAACGCTCATGCGAGGATTCCTAGTATCACCACTGTTCCCAACAAGAGAGTGCCCAATAGGGTCGTACCCACTGGAGGCCCGCTGCAAGCCCCAATGGAAGACCAGCATGGGAACGGAAGCTGGCTTCGAGGTGGGAGCATGTAAGAGATCTGCTTGACCTGCTAATCTCTCAAGAAGTTGAAGGGAGCAACGTTTTGGAGCATGGGCAAATGAGTGGTGAACAGAATTTAAATGGTGTAAGCTTTGAAGTACAGCAAACTTCCAAAAGGCAATCAACTATGCCCCCCACACACACATGCACAGAGACACCCTTCACACACAATTAACTATGCCCCTCATACACACACATGTAAGACCATGAGCAAAATAAATATCTAATTCTATTTTTATTTATAGAAGCGCAACCACTCCCGGTACTCAAAGTCGCTTCTAAACGCCTGCAGTACATTGGAACAGTGGTCCCAGTGGATATTTTCATATACATGGAAAGAAACATTATTTATCAAAAAAGAATACAAATAGAAAGACGTTTTATACTTAGTGTACAGCGCTATTTAATCACACTGGACTCATAATGATTCATACATTTGTTAACACAGTGTTAAAAAACAGTGCACCAGGAGGGGAGAGGGAGGGTGGGGGTGATGTGATTTGAGTGAGGATGAGGGAGTGAATGAACGAAAGTGTGATTCATACAGTATATTATGTACACGACAAGAAGGCTCAAAAATAATCCGAGTTATTCACACAGTATCCATAATTCCAATAGCTATGATCAAATATGAAAAAACACAGTGATTCATCGCTGTTGTCGTAACTGGCTAGTATATCAGATGTCGACATTTCGACCCCTATATGTGTAGGTAGTTGGGTCCCTCACGCCGAGGTCTTCCTCACGACAGTGGTAGTGAGAAAGGGGGGAGGGAAGGTACCCTGAAAAGGCCCGCGTAGGCCTGGGCGTGAAGAGGATGGGCGCGTGGGCTCCAGTAAGACGAGCGATAACAGAAAAACACAGAATGGTCCACGTCTCTAGAGGTCTGTACATATGCCGGGCATATCACTCAGACTGGGATTAGAATTAATTGCAGTTATTAGGTACAATCACAATGGGCAAAGAAGCTCCATATAAAGTACTCTCGCCGCTCCAGAATACATCTCCGTCCGATCGAGCGGTAACTCCTGCAAGCAGAATAATACATCAATAGACTTTACATTAATAAATAGATGATATATCTAATAATTCACGTATTAAACAACCACAAATTAGCAGGCTGTGTTAATTTAAATAACCAGATTTGTATTGGATAATTGAAGCTGGCTTATCTGGAATATTTCTATAGTTCTCTTTTTGAATAAAATCCTGTAAAAGTAGTATGCTTATGAGCTGAAATGTTTCTCTGATACCCAGAATGGCAAGTACTGCCAAGATATAAGTTTGAACTTTAAAAAAATATGTTTGGGGAAACAGAGATTTAATATATGGTATGTCCGGTAGTTTGATTATTTGAGACACCTCACCGTAGGTTAGTGCCATTTGACTGCATGGACTTGGATGATTGTGTGCATGGCAATTGGATTTAGTGGAAATATGCCCTACAGTGCATGACGAATAGAATCTCTTATGCACATATGTTTCTCTTTTATTTTGTTTATTTCCAAATATGTAATTCTGCGTGAAGTATAATTATCCCGCTTTTTATTTCAGAAGGATCTTACACACAATGCTAATGACTTTGAATAAGGGAACCATTGGAGATGTATCCTTTTTCTCTTGCTAGTTTTTTTTTTTAAATTAACTATTATTAGTGAAGTTGTAAATAATACTGAAGTCCTGATGAATGTCTTTGATTGTGGATGCAAGCATTGCACCGAAACTAGTCGACTACTTTTGTGTGAGTCACCAAAGTGGCAGATGGTGTCTGCAGGGTGACCAGGTATATGTTTATCTATATCATCACACACAGGCAGACTATACTTACATCTGTGCTGCAGCTTATGACAGCTGTAAACAATTCTCTGTCCTGCACCCAGGCTTACATGCAATCATTGGTCCCTTAACTATTTGTGGACACTGTCAGCTGGGCTACCCCAGTTGGTGGTGGACCACAACAACAGCACTTTTGCCCATACATTTGACTATCACTAATAAGGTTGCAAGGTTTGGATAAAAATCGCTGATCTGCTCCCTTGTTTACGCTCTTCATGTGTGTACGTTTTAGGATGATAAATTCCTATGCCAATCTACCGTAATGTCAATATTCAAGGGCAAAGACATCAGACCTTGTGAATCCTGCCCAATTAAGGAGATTTGAGAAACCAATATGTTTTTATCTTCATGCCATCTGGACAAGCACTCATGAATGAAGCTGTAAACTGGGAGTGTACAATATTGGAATTTATGCTTTGCCAAAAATGCCTCTTCAGTAGTTTTGAGCTATTACATAATTAATCACTAAATTTGAACAAAACATTCCGCTTGCTCCTTTTTTCTGTGTGTGTGAGACTAGTGGAGGGCGGAATAAGCAGGTACCTATACCCAAGATATCTCTTGATGCTGCTATTAGAAATTATATCAAAACTGCAGGGAGCTAGGAGGAGTTGAGAATATATACAAATACTCCTTTACTACTTCCAGCATGGGACTCCCTAGTTGTCAGAAGTTATGTATTCACATAAGATGATATTGGTACGCACGCCACCAGATATTAGAACCTCTAGTTGTTAAAAGCTATTCCTCCTTATTTAGTCACTATTAGAACGTTCCTTCACTATTAGAACGTTCCTTCTGCTTGTAGGATGTTGAGAATTAAGAAAGGGAGGAACAGAAAGAGAAGCCTTGATATGATGAAACAGCAGGCTTACACTAGCCATTATTAGCCTTGAGTTACTTAATTGCCTTCAATGGAGGCCGCATCATTCCAAAGTTCGAATTCAAAATGGTTTGTGCTAGAGCTATCAATAATAAAGCCCGTAAGAGAAACACTATCATAATGAAGATTAAGTGAGAAGATTGCCAAGATCTACAACACACTTGACACACAGCATACCGATACAAACCCTCCTTCGACCAGCGGGGCACCTCCTTCAGTGCCAATAGAAGCTAAGCAACTGGAAGCCACTCTCGAACGAAGAAACTACCACCCTGATGAATACCATCCACTCAGGCACCCACAGACCCATGCCCCCTCTTCATATACAACCTTGGAATAACCGTCATCTCACCTGCGCTCACTACTTTCATCAACACCTCCATAACCACCGCCACCTTCCCATCTTGGTGGAAAAATGCAGAAGTCAACACCCTATTGAAGAAACCAGCAGCAGACCCCAACACTCTCAGCAGTCACAGACCCAACTCGCTCCTACCTTTTCCATCTAAAGTCATTGAGAAGGACATCAACACCCAATTCGCAGACCATCTAGAACTTTATCAACTCCTTGCCAGTTCTCAATCAGGCTTTCCCGCCAACCACAGCATAATGCCATTGGGGGCCCTCATTGTAGCCACCAATGACATCAGAAGCATCCTCGACCGAGGAGAAACAGCCACACTCATCCTCCTAGACCTCTCCACAACTTTCGATACAGTCTCCCACAAGTCACTCATCAGAAAGCTTCAGCACGTGGGTATCTGCAAACGGACCCACAAGTAGATATCTTCTTTGCTCCCGGACAATACTCAACGAGTTAGACTTTTGCCCTACATCTCAGAACCCAAGATACTCATCTGGGGAGTCCCTCAAGGATCGTCGCTCAGCCCAACACTGTTCAATGTCTACATGACACCCCAGGTGGACATTGTTACAGTCCATGGCATCAGCACAGTCTCCTATGCATACGACACACAGCTCATCCTCTCCCTTACCAACTCAACCATCTCTGCCAAAGAAAACTTCCCCAACTTCATGAGCAATGTCGCTGCTTGGATGAAAAACAATTGCCTCCAGCTCAACACAGACAAAACTGAAGTTCTAATCTTTGGCAACAGCCACTCCCCCTGGGACGCCTCTTGGTGGCACTCTGAACTTGGCCCCTCACACACCCCCGATCGCCTTGCCAAGCACCTTGGGATCATCCTTGACACCAACCTCTCCATGAGCAGACAGACCCACACATCTCCTCATCAACCTTCCACATCCTGCCAATGCTACACAAGATTTTCAAGTGGAACCCACTGAACACCAGATTAACGGTCACCCAGGCTCTTATCACAAGTAGACTTGATGACGGAAACACCCTCCATATCAGAATTCCAGCCTATGTCCTACACCGACTACAAACCACCGAGAATGCAGCCGTCTGACTCATCTGTAACATCCAACAAAATAACCACATCTCTCCACACCTCAACAATCTCCACTGGCGCCCTGTTCAGGAAAGATGTAAGTTCAAGCTGCTCACCCACACCTACAAAGCTCTCCACAACACTGGTCCAACTTATCTCAACCACCGCCTCAACTTCTATCAACCCACCAGCCACCTTCAATCTAGGTCCAAGGCAAGAGCACACTTCCCATGCATCAAGAAGACCAGAAGCACTAATTCTCATACCTCGCAGCCAAGAACTGGAACAACCACCCCAAACACCTCAGAACCTCCCCGCCCTCATGGACTTCTGAAGGGACCTCAAGACATGGACCTTCCAGATGAAACAGGCATCAACTACTCCTTCCCCCTCAGGTCTGCCCAACTCAGCACCTGGATACCCTCAAGGGTGATTAGTTGCGCTCTACAAATTCACATGACATGACATAACAAATGTAGTACTGAATGCAACTGAGATTATGTAGCAAGACTATGCAAGCAACCAAAAGACGCAGTATCTCTCAACATTCTCAACACAGAAAAAATATTTATAATAGTAGTGAAACTAAATACATCCTATTGAAACGTCTTCCTCTTCATTACATAATTTAGTAGACAACCTGGCAGGCTGTTTCAAGTGTAAAACTGGCCTTTCATTGTTGTCCTTGGATTAGCGTGCCAGTCGATTCACAATAATTAGAACCATACACAGCAAATTAAGAAAGTGTAGTTAGTTGACTACTACAAACCCTACATACCTCTCAAGATCAACTATGTAAGGTATACAAAGTACTGTTGGGCAACAGGCTCCCCTTTAGACCTGCTACAGCAAAACTTTCAGAGCAGTGGGCTAGTCCAACCCGGGCTGCCAGGCCTGACCCCAGCACTTGGAGGGCTTTACTCCTATCTTAGCTTTTTCTCAGTAGTAATCTGAAAGTGTATTGTGCTGGTAATGTAAAAATAATTTTCTATGGGAGAGCTAGCCTCGCTTGGCTTTTCCTCGCAAGTGCGCAAAAGCTGTATCACACTGATAACTAACAAACATTTAGTATCTGAGGTCATACCTTCCCAAGCTTTCTCCATTAACTCAAAAGAGAACAAACCTGCAGAAAAAATGCTTGCAAGAGTTTCATGCAAAAGCAGCCCTTGCACCATACAATGAGCAATTAGAGTTGTTTTGTAGTTTTTATGAGAATTACACATACTTTGGAGCTTCATAGTCAATACTTAGAGACAGCAAATCCAAAACATGATGTTTATGATGATGATGATACTAAGGATGAGGATTATTATTATACAAAGTACGAAAAGTATGATTCAGTAGTAGAGGGTTTTCACAGTTGTGATTTGTTTAAAAAAAAATTATAAACATGTCAAGTGAGCTTTCATGTGTACAAATAGACACAAATGATTGATTTTCAATCTGCACGCATAATTGACTAATTTCCAATCATCTTTCCAGGGATATCTTTACATGATAAATGATTGCCAGTATTCTAATCCGCATCCTATTACATCCATTGATTAAGCATTATCCAGTTGCCTCATCGTTAATCTCAGTTTTTCACCGTTGAACTAGTGAAGTATATCATCATTAGCTTTATCTAATAGCTAACAAATTCTCTCAGTGCACCATTTGTTTACGTGAAACTCTGAAAGGACTGCATTATGCAGCAGCACATCTGACTACAGTTGCAAAACAGTCAAGTCATTGGTCCATGGCAACATATATATCTTGGTAGGAGTAGAGCACATTTGCGTAGATCTTGCAAGCGTGTTACTTTGCAGGTACAACTCAGTAGATTGCATAACTGTGATCATTCCCGTATGTCTCTTGCAGACCATTTTTGATTGATGTCACTAGGTTTACCTACCATTTCCACTGCTGCTTTAAATCAATTCCATACATTTCTCACTGTTTCAATGAAGTCTTTCATTAAATTACTCCACCAGCTCTACCATCTCTAGCTCATCAATTCAATTTTCAGAACACCAGTCTGCCACAGGAATTGCCTGATGTTTCTTAATGTGCCTATGACCCTCCGGTTTTATTCATTTTATAGACAAACAGGCACATGCATCATCATAGGGTTTTGCGATTCCTTAATAGCGATTATTAAGGAATCGCAATTAAGGAATAGCAAAACCCTATGCATGTAGGAATCGCTGAAGAAATAGCGATTCCCACAAATTCCTTAATTGCGACTAGCAAATTGCGAGTCGCAATTAAGGAATGTCTTCTCATTCATTCCTATGGGCCTCCAGGCCCATAGGAATGAATTAGAGATTGCGGGAGCAATTTGCGAGTACCAGTAGGCACTCGCAAATTGCTCCCGCAATTTCGATGGTGCAAGGGTGTCAAAATGACACCCTATTGCACCCATGTATGTTCACTCTGCACAAATGTTGCATACACACATGCTCTAAGGGCATGTGTGTGGGCAACATGAAACTTAGAAAAATGCAAATAAGTGCATTTTTCTAAGTTTTTGCAAATTACCATGAGGTCCAGCCTCATGGTAATTTGCTCACGCTAATAGCGAAATCGCTATTTTTTAAACTGTAATGCATTGCATTTAAGGAATCTCAATTAGGGATTCCTTAAATGCAATCGCTATTTAAGAAATCACAATAATTTGCGATTTCTTAAATAGCGAGTGGCAAGTTGTTTCATGCATCGCAAAAGCTATTTTTGCGATCGCAAACGGCCGATTTTTGCGATTCGCGCCGTTTGCGATCGCAAATAGCTTTGATGCATGTGCCTGAAAGCCACTGAAATTATGCAATTTTGCAGCTGCATCACGTTTTGCATAATTATGAATTTGCCGCATTTGCCACATAATCCATCATTTGCTGCACAATCTAACATAAAATTGTTTCTAGCTCAAACGGATCAAAAGATATTAAAACTGCATAGAGACCTGCTGCCATGCACTGGAAGACTCTTTACAAAGGTTGAATGGTCACCTTCATGTTGCTAATTGTTGTATTTGGGTGTTAAGCTGATACTAATGATTTGAAACCTTTGCCCAGACAGTGTTAACATGTGTAAAAGTGACAAAATAATGAATATTATCACAAAACGTGCTGCTTTACGTAGCATAATTTGCCTTTTCTTGCTTTATAATTTAGTCACCCTGGTACATCATTTGGTCCTTCTGTGCCGTATAATTCCAATGGTCCTGATTACACCTCACCTCTACCCACAAGCTTTTAGACCATATTAATTTACAGCTTATGTAGCATAGAGAAAGGCATTAACAGAGCTTCGATAAAATATGGCTGATGTCTCATCCACCATCCTCTACTTGTCACAGCTCCATTCAGAGGGCAGGGATAGGATCTGTGTATGATGGCTGATCTGTTGCCTGTTACACCCACAGAATATCAATTTGGTGGTTCTGGCACCAATGTAAATGGTGTCAGATATGTTTCTCTTCAGGGTAAAATAGAAAAACAAAACAAATTGATGGGTGGAATGTTTGAAATAATCTTGGCCTGTACTATTTATTCTGGGCCACATTCTAGTCCAATATTTTTACTCACTGTGAAACTTCAAACAGGAAACAACCATATGCAAATCAGCGTTGGTCCTGTTGCCTGAAATGTCAGGAGGTGTCCCTTGTAAACAGGAACGCAAGGAACCACCGAACAATTTCCTTCTTGGTGGGTCTCATCAGTGAGGTGCATCTTGTGGTATATAGCGCAGTTTGCTACATGACCTACGTCTGAGCATACCCATTGCACTAAGAGCATGATGCGTGGATTTTGTTTTTTAACTCAGCCACTGGTAGCTACACTGGGCTACATTCCAGTCATCACTTTTGTCTTCACTGTGCCACTCCAGATGGAGAGCAACAATATATGCAAGCCATATTTGGTCCAGCCGCAATAGGAAAAGTCCATCCAAAACTGCCAGGTCATGTTGCCTAAGGCATCCACAAAGGAGTACTTAGTAAACAAATAAAGTCATCAATTACAATGTTGCTGCTTTGTAAATATGCCACCGATGGTTTTCAGTTGCAAGCTACCTGTCATGTCCTACCTCCAAAACCTTAATGGGAACTCATTGGTAAAATGTAGCAATCCATGTAATGCCATAGCCTTGATAGGAAGCCCATCACGTCAAGAATAACACACCAAAGCCAATGGTTGAAGTGGGATGACCCAAACCCACTCTCTCAGGGTACTTGCCCATTTTGTACGTTTTTTGAAGAATTGATGAGATGAAATCAGCCAACAAATATAACGTGGTCTGTAGTCAGACCTAACAACAATAGTGCTAGATGCATTTATATATTGCTTTGTGCTGGCACTGCCCCATTACTCTCTGGCAACTCACTTTATTTATTTTATTTATTACTTTACTCCTACTGTAAACAAAAACCAAAAAAACTTTGACTCTCTTCAATGCACTACCCTATATTTCACCCAAAACCCCTCTCAATACATCCTCTACCTCCACTCTCTGACTCATCCCAAACCCCATTCTACTACTATGATCCCCAAAGCAACCCTTTCTAGACTCTTCCCTCTCTTATCCAACCATTATCCTTAGTAATCTTTTTCAATCCAACAAACAGACTCACATGTCAGACGCTAAAACTAACAAAAATTGTCACTATACTAATCCTTTTTGGGTTCCGGTGTAGCGTGCTACTTGCCGAAAAACCATTTTAACGCCTCGTCAGGGGTAGTAAGCGCTATATAAATACAATTCAATTCAATTCAATTCAATAGATCTTTATTCGATTCACAGAATCATAAAAGCATTACACATAAAAAACAAAAGAAATATAAAATATATAAGATCTATTTACAATAATAGGGGGAATCCTTTGTGGGAAAACGCCTATTGACAATTTAAAAGCCCATGATAATACAAGGTACAATGAACTGGGACCCTAACATGACTTATAAGATACTTATTACCTGCTTCTAGGCTTAGCGTTAATATATAAACAGGATTAACTTTCATAGAATGCAGAGTGCAAAGTGCAAAGTGCTTTATCATAAAGTGCAAAGTTTTTTGTTTTTTTTAAAAGAGTGTAAACATGACTTCCCTAAAAATAATTACATTCAGTCGAAAACTTTAAATACACACTAGTTACAAAATTTAAAAAAGTCCCATAGATCACAATAAAATAATTTTAAAATCTAAGTCCCCTTTTAGTCCTAATGAAGTAGGCTGACAATAAAAATCTGCTAGTACCAAACACAATGAGTCTTGAAGAGTCAGTTTTTAGAATACGCAACATTTCGAGGTATCTTCCAACACATAATTTTCTGGCCAGGGGTTTTATCCATTTGGATCTAGGTGTTCTGTAAAGAGGGCAGAAAAATAAAACATGTGCATCATCCTCTTTAGTCCCTGCATTGCATTGAGAACACCTATCTTCCGCTACTCCTCTCTCTCTCTGGACAGGCCCCCATTTAGATGTGAACGACTTAATTTGAAGAAATACAATTACAACACTTTGGTATCATAAACGGATAAAAGTAGCACAGCCTCAGCATGTCAGTTCTCATATGACGAGGACGAGCCACCGACTGCTTTTCTCAGGTGCCATGAACCCGGACACCTTGGAATGATGACGCCTGCTGTCCACTCTTATGTCTGTGTGCTGAAGATCTTAACAATCTCCCTTTAGAACGCTCAGTTTGCATATTCAGGACAAATGGTGCCTGCTGCAGGTGCACTTTCCTTGATGACAGATGTGCCCCCTAGAACTACTACAACAAGAATATAAAGCTAATGTGTTCTGTCCCTCTGTCCTCCTCTGATAATAGCACCACTCTGGCCATCACGCATGACAACAATACACTTTCCACATTGGCAACACAACAATCCAGCATCCTTACAGGCATGCACAACCTACCTGTCTATTCATGCCCTTCTCGGCCTTGCCAGAGGTCTGAAGCTCTACATAACTGCTAACACAGCAGGATGCCTGTAGTGCTCTGAGGGTATTCACAGGGTGGGCACCACATACACAAATTCGCTTCCTTGCATTGTGTTACTGGAGGTTTCAAAAGAATTACAGCCCTAGGCCTATAATCAGACAAAGGGGAAGAAGTTGTTTTAATGGTAATTGTAACTGAAACCTTTTAGTGTGACTTCACCTATGAGCATACAAGCAATCCTTTCTGCCTCCTGGCCATGTTTGTGTTTATCTGCCCTGTTTACAAATGCAGCTTTTCTGTTCTAGTGATGCAGATATGCGTCACTGCGGTCAGATATAGAATTACTGTGCCCGGTGGCTAATGGCATTGATAAGCAGTGATGATTCACTAAACTGGATTTCCTTACTTCAAGCCTTCAAGGGCAAGGGCTATTCCCCATGCTCTATGCTGGTGAGGGAGAGCTCTGTAGGTCCGAACTTTTATGTGGTTACATGTTTACATTGAGAGACACCTACCTCTCCCTCTCTGCCCTATCCGACTCCTGTGGTACCAACCTACACCTGAAATGCTGTTGAAATTTTAACCCCTGTGCTATGACTTATGCTGGTAACCGGGACTTCATAAAAATGAGTGTCCTAGCGCTTGAGTTTTAGTCTGGGCGCAGCGGCCAAGTGATGACGTACATTGCTACGACTGCTCACTTGCCTCCATCAAGTATGGAGTTACTGTGCAATGACACAACCCTTACTATGGAACATCCAATGGATTGTCGCTTGCAATCCGGTATGAATCAATAGTAATATGGCTACGGCTCTGACATCCTTTGTCATGCACAGCATTACTGTGCTATGTGTGAAGTTTGAAGGTTATTTTCTCATGTTTTGACCTCATGATTTTTGCTTGTTTTTCAAAAGATGGATGAAAAGTCCACGAAGGCTGTGAACTTTGCGCGTTCGAAATGCTTAGATATTGCCTGTTCCACATTTTCAACCGTTTATATACAAGTGTAATTTGATTTACCTGTCTTTTGGAATTTGTGAGAAAAATCTAAGCAAGGTTTGTACAAAATCTAGTTAATGTAAGTACCCGTTGTTAGACTTGGCTTTTTTAGCGGCTTTACCCCCAGACATTTTACTTTTGACCCTGTTTTTGTTGGGTTTAGGACCCTACCACTGTATTCAGTGCTAAAGTGCATATGCTCGCCAGGTAAATTACTTTACGGATTGGTGTTTCCATGATTGTTATATTTGATTTACTGGTAAGTCCGTAGTACAGTACACCGTGTGTGTCCAGTGCCTGTAAATCAAATGCTGCTCGTGGGTCTTCAGCACTGATTGTGCCAGCCACAGAAGCAGCCTGTAAATGTAACTCAAACATCCATGAAGGCTGTCAACTTTGCACCGTTGCAATTCTTAGATATTGCCTGGTCCACATTTTCAACATTTTATATACAAGTGTACTTTGACCTAACTGTCTTTTGGAATTTGTGAGGAAAATCTAAGCAATTTATGTAGAAAATCTAGTCAAACGTGTACAAAAATGCAGGACATTGGGTTAGTGATTGATGGAGTTGAAACCTTCCTCAAGCAGCAACCACAATCCTTTTCAAGGGTGAAGTCACAAGCAAACCCTAAATAAAACTTTACTTAATTTAACCCTCTGATAGCTTGGCACAAAAGCAGTCAGGCTTAACTTGGAGGCAATATGTAAAGCCAGTCAGTCAATGATAACTTTTTTCAATAATTTTCAGTAACATTATAATATGCTATAATATAGAATAAAACTTGAAATATTAAAAATAGTTCTTCACATGTACAATTCAACTATAAACAATAAAAAAAATGACCAATTAAAAGAGAGACCAATTTCATCCACTTGAGTAACTTGGGTAATGTGCAACAGTTATCCTATGAGGTACTTTAGTCATAGGGATACACCCGCAGGCTTTTCCTTATTTTTCGTACCTGCCATAAGTGAGAAGACATTACACAGCACAGATATGGGGTATGCAATTGTTGTAAAAACAAAAGTGGTGGTCTGCACTGTGTAAAATTAATTATTTTAAATACAGGTAAAATATATCTCTTCATAGGCATTTCACAAAATTTGCAAATAAAATACGATGTGCAAATTGGTTGCGGGCAAAACACTGTCACACGGGCACAATGCTAACTCTGACAAGGAGTGACAATTATTTGGAAACCCTACCATCAATATGTAAAGCATTTATGCAGCTCTTCAAACAGTAATGAAGTGAAACACTACACAAGAAAAACCACATACCAATTTAGAAAAATAAAGTAACATTTTAAAAATGAATTATAGATCAAAATACCAAAAATCTAATTAATAGAATCAGAGATATGCACTTTTATAGATTTAAGTGAAAATAGTGCATAAATGCACAAAGCCCCAACAGTGGTTAAATGATCATTCGTGTCAGACCGGGACAAAGTCACATGTTCAGGCTGACTGCTATAGAGCACGGGCCAGATCCACTTGCCCATTTAGGGCTGCTGAGCAAAGTACCTTGAATGCTGGTGCACGGTCTGTGCGGGCATTCCTTTGTGAGGCTTTGTGTCGTCCGTCATCTGTTCTAGTGAAGCTGTGCGGTGATGCTTTGTGGAGCTTTGCGTTGATTCAGTTGGGCTGTGTAGCATAGCTGGCAGGGCTCTGCACCACTTTGTATCAGTTCCGATGGAGCTGGCAGCTGTGCGGCGAGACTTTGCATCGCTCGCCATTGATTCCAATGAGGCTGGCAGATTCGCAGCGAGTTTTTGTGGCGTTCTTCGTTGCTTCCCATCTCTTCACATTAGTTCTACTGGAGACCACAGCTGGGCTGGCAAAGCCCCTTCAAGGGTGCAGGACTGGATTGCACCACGGGGGAGGGCAGGGCTCACACCTGGCAGAGTCCAAGTGCATGGTAAAGTTGGTTGGAGCCTTTTCTGCCACAGAGGCACTATTTCGGAGGCCAGCCAACTAGCCCTGGGAGTCACTCTGGTGGTCCTGGGTTTAAGATGCAGGCCCAGTTTTTCTCACTCAGTCAGGAGGGCTGCACAGCAGGGCAGCAGAGTGGCAGGCCTTCTTACTGCAAAACAGTACAGCAGTCCTTGTTTGAGTCTTGCACTGGTCCAGATGTGAACTGAAGATTTGGGGTCTGAGGTCCAATATTTATACCTGGTGCCAACTTTGAATCAGGAGAAGCTTCTAGAGCAGGGGTCTTCAAAACTGGGGTAGGACCACCGTTGTGGAGCCTTAACTGAGGCCACGGTGATGCGAAGCTCTTCCCAAAATTAATCATAATGCTAATAACAGTGCTTTGTCTTAAGCTGAAGGGAAGAGATTCAAAATATTCCTCAAAGCCTCCTACCATTTCAGATAATCACACTGTGAATACTTTTACACATTAGTAAGGCCTAGCTAACCAAAAAAGTATGTTTGACAAGCATGTATTTGATTGAATTTTTAAAAGGGGCAACAGAGCTTAACTGCAATGTTCAAATAAGCCTAGATATATTTAAACATTGCCAATTTAGTTTAATCAATGTGAACAATTCTGGGGGTTTGAGGTGGAAATTATGTTTTTACACACTGGAGGGCATGGCATTAAAAAATGTGAAGACCATGTTCTAGACGTTGCCACCCCAGAGGTGCTTGGCATTTCCTGACTCACTGCTCTGGCCCCAGATGTTTCTGGGGTCACAATATACTAGTGTCAAACCCTTAGTGGTAGTGCCCAGGCAGAGCCTTTGTGATGTGCAAGTGTAGTAGGTGACAGCTCCTCCCCCTCGTTAACTCAGAGTGGCCTATCCTGCCAACAACTAGCACCCCTTTGTCTCACAGCCTGGGAGCATTACACAAAGACCAAATGTTACACTCTTCAGGCATCAAATGGTTAGGGTAAGAAAATTCCAACTTTCTAAAAGTGGCCTTTTTAGAATTGTGTACAGAAATCTGACTATTCCATTAAAGAAGACTTTTAATTGCAATTCTTTAGACACCAAATCGATCTGTCCATATGCTCCTAACTGAAAGTTATCACTTATTAAATGTAATAAGGTAACCCAATGTTATCCTATGGGAGAGGTAGGGCTCATAGTACTGTAAAACAGATGTAAGAGTTTTTCACTATTCAGACATGTAGAACGTGATAGTACTTGCCAAATCTTTTAAATACATTGCACCCTGCACTCTGGGCTGTGTAGGGCCTACCCTAGGGGTTACTTAGGTTTATTAAAAAGGGAGTTGTGGACCTGGCAAAAGGTTTATTTTGCCAGGTCAAAATTACAGTTTAAAGCTGCACACACAGGCTAAATTGCAAAATTGTGTTTGCTGCTTCGGAAAACATTTTTTGCGATCGCAAACGGGCTGAATCGTTTACGAGGAGAAAAATGCTTGATGCATCTGGCCTTTAATCCTTTACATAAAGCT
Source organism: Triturus cristatus (assembly GCF_964204655.1). Lineage (NCBI taxonomy): Eukaryota > Metazoa > Chordata > Amphibia > Caudata > Salamandridae > Triturus > Triturus cristatus. The sequence continues at coordinate 135,035,034 of NC_140591.1, read as the reverse complement.
GTAACATATTATTGAATGCTATAAAGGCGGTCCAGCCTGCAAGGGTCCACCCCACGTCAGTCTACAAGAGTAAGAAATGGATGTCCAACCTCACCCCCCTCTGGAAGTCACTCCTGAAAAGGGAATACTTAGAAAACCCTTGGACTTGCAGTAGTACCTGGCTCTTTCAGTTCCAGGGACAACGCCAATGCTTGTTGTGAGGATTACGTAGCTGTCCATGAGTCCCAAAGGTCCAGGAAACGGATCTGACAATTGTCAATAATGTATGGTGCATTGTTTATTGATACAACATGAGAGCGGTGCTTAAGATATCACGCTTTAGTCAGCTTTCATAATACTGTGGTCAAATTCCAGATGTGTTCAACTGGAAACAGAAAAGGGTTTGCAGCAATTTATAGATCCTTAGTCCAGTACAGTCCCCTTGCTGGCAGACTTCAGAAAGAGACTCTAGACCTGGCTCTTCGATGGAGACACAGCGCCCAGATACCCCTAGGGGTGACATTGTTGCACTTTACAAATGATGATTGATTGTTTGATTGATTGATAGATGCAGTCCAGCACCACTACAGTAGCAGTTTTGCAAAATGTGCATGCTTGTGAATTACTATATTAATGCCATAGATTCAGCAATTTGAATAGTGAGGTGCCCACTATGAATGGCTGTGTATCACTTTAGTACTGCTATACATTCAGTGAACTTAATGGTACTATAGTCAGGGCCACTAGAATTATGCGGCAGTGAAGCACAAAATTATACAACATTGTTGACCAAATAAAAGGCATATTATGAGGCATTTTTTGATGGTAATGCTTCATTATTGTGTAATTTTATGCACATGGTAATACTGTCTGGGCAAAGATTTTTGCTGATTATTGCCAGTCTAACTACCAAATACAGCAATAAGCAGTTGAAAAATGACCAGTTAACCGTTGCTAAGGGCCTTGCACTGTGCGTGAGCACGTTGCAACATTTTTTACGACTTTTGAACTTTTCAAGCTAGAAACAAAACATTTTATTGGTAAAATCTGCAGATTATGTAGCAAATAACAGATTTTGTGGCAAATGTGACAAATACATAATTATGCAAAAACCACTGCGGCCGCAGAATTGCATAATTCCAGTGACTCTGAGTTTATTAATATTCTCATGCTTTATACTCAGTACACTACGAATGATGCTGAATTACTGTACTACTGATTCAACAGATATGACAGTGTGCGCCCTGGGACTTTACACCCTGGTACTTTATTCATTGATTTTTGATAGAGCTGTAACGTGCTACCATTGCAGCCTCAGAGCTCCGAAGATCACAGGATGATTGAGTCGAAAAAATTGCAAATCTATGCAGGGACTTGTGAATAGGCCTGGGCTAAAATTCCGTTCCGGTCGCGGAAATTGCGATAATTTGACATTTTCGCGTTCCGCGGAGAGCGCGAAAATGTCAAAATTTCTGCAATCCGCATTTTACCGGAAATTTTTTGCTTGCTCGCGCTGTAAAATAATACATTCTCGCGAGCGCGCGATCGCCTTACCTGAATCCCCGCGTTCACCGACAAGTTTTCCCGATCCGGTCGCGTTCTCCATGAGATGTTGGATTGTTGGTAGCCATTTGCGCTGTCTCGCAACAGTTTGTGCCCGCAGTGACGTCATTCGTCGCGCGATCACGTCTTTCTTCTCGCGATCAAGCACCGTGAGACAAGTGAAAACAAGATGGCCGCGCCCGCGAGCAACCACATGGGTAAGTTGGCGAGCCGCGACCATGCAGAAAATACCACGAACGGGTGGGAAAAAAACTTCCGCATCTTCGCGATATTTCCGCATGTTTGCGGAGATTTTTAAAATTTTCGCGATAATTTGCAAAAGTGAATTTCGCAAATTCCGTCCACCCCTACTTGTGAACAGCAGAATGTTTTTCAAGGAATAAAACAGTATGTGCCGTGCTTATGGCTTCAGCTTTATGGGGTTCGCTGGCTTGAAGTCAGCATTGAGAGAATACAAGACAACCAGACCTGAGTTTCAAAATAAATTGGAACTCCAGAAACTATCTGAACGTCACCCTAATATTGCACCAAATAAGCACAGAGTGAAATGAAGCTCTCTTCAGGGCTAGGCATGACACCAATGCATCATTTTCCAGGAGCGGTAAATTATGGATGTGTCTATAAGAATGTTAGACCACTGCCATCCAAGCTTCATGAGTGCTTCTTAGTGTCCTGTATGACCAGCCTACAGGTGATGAGCTCATCCCATCCGTACCATAGGGTCTTCTTCAGAGACCTGTAAAATATGATCACCCATTATTTTTAGCTACTCTGAGTGCTGTCAGGTACTTATTTATGTGGCTCTTTTGTGAGGTACCCTATGTAAGAATCTCAGAGTGCCCAGATATATAGCTCAGTCATCATATGAACACGGGCAGTTAGAGTGCACTTGGATGCCAGAGGGAGACACCGTCCAGAATTCTTCAGACCAAATTGAAGCCTTTCAGACCAATCTGAATATTCTGATTTTTAAGGAACTTCTTGAATAGCTTGGAGCCGCTCATAGGCCATGGTCCAGGATTCTCTTTGGACCCTGTAGTCTGAAAGATTCCCTTTCATGGTTCTGCCTTTAAGTAGGCTCTGAGGATAAAGTGCGAGACAATTGATTGGAAGCTAAACACGTGGTTGTGATGCGGTGCAAGCTACTGCTGAAGTGCAGGTTCTACAATGCCTACTCCGGGTATCCACAACAGCTTGAAAATTAAATATCAGCAGATCAATACAGTACGGATACATAAAAAACAAAATTGTATGTTTTAAAATGCTCTGTAAATGTGAAGGGATTTGAAATTGGCTTCTAATATTAATTTGGTATCCTTATCTTGATTTGTGGGATCAACACAATTACAGCAAGCAGGATCTAGTGAGGCTGGTTTGTGGCCTCAGCTGAACAGCACTGGCACACACCAACAAAAAGGGAGCATGCTTTAGGAGAATAAAGACAAAGGGGCATATTATCAACAGCCAGCGATAATTATCGCTGGCCGTACATAGCGATAGAAATATTATTGTGAATATTATCGCCATGATAACGCTATATTTACAACGCATAGCGCTATGGCGATAATATTTCAGCGATAGCTGTGTTTTCAATGGAACATCGCTGGTTTTCCAGCGATGTTCCATTGAAAACAGCGATAACATTGCTGATACGACCCTGTGGTCCTATCAGCATAATCCATCTCCCATTACAAGTATGCCTTAGTCAGGAATTTAACAGACGTTAAATTCCTGAGTTAAGGCTGAGGTAGCGCGATTTATTTTATCGCTGCACCTCCTTGTTAATATCGCGAAGCTGCGTTCACGATATTAACGTGTTGCTTTCACAGCCACGCCTTCTTTGCATCTCATTAGCGATGCGAGGCTGTGAAAAAACGGGCTCTACATCAAGGAAACACGCGCTAGTGTGTCCTTGATGATATTGCTATATAATTATCGCCGCTTTTTGCCCAAAAACGGACGCTAAAGCGGCGATAATTATATCCCCAGCCCTTGTTAATATGCTCCAAAGAGATTTGTGAGAGCCAAGCATGTAGCTTTGTCTTTTAGAAATAAAACTGCATTTTGAAAAGCCCCAACATTGCCATTTAAATTTTGTTCATAGAATTTTTTCCTTGTGAACTAAATCCAATATTTTATACTTTGCATATATGTTGGATGTATACTCGTTTCTGTACTTTATATCCATTGTTTTGAAGTTAAAATCATACAAATTGTTTAGGCGGGGGTCCCTGGCTTCCAATAGTGAGTCCGTGGGGGTCCACAGAAGTTAAACGGTGAAGAGCCACAGGTGCGGGTCCTGTGTTTCTTTACGTCTAGTGCACAATGTAATGTCCTGAATCTGATCCTGGAGGCACCTGAGAGCCAGCGGATGTTTTTCAGTGATGGTATCTCACAGTCATGTTGCTGCAGGTTCACTCACTTCACCTCCTGTGGCTTGGTTTTGACTTCTCTGTAGCAGGAGAAGCTGACCCCTGTCTCTCTGGCAGATGACATACATCTGGGCCTGTCTGACTCCTCAAAAGCCCCAAGCGCAAGCACACCAGATAGTGGAGAAGTGTGGCTCACTGGTTAGAGTAGGCAGACCTGGAAGCAGAGGTCAGCCTGGGACCAGGGTTCAATTCCTGGCTTGGCTGGGTCTTGAGTCCATAAATTGTCCATGGACTCGATAATTCTTGCTCCAGTGCATACTTGATTCATGGGTTCACACTCTGCGACTCTGGGCAATAGCTTGCTTAATCTCCACAATGGCCCCTCGCGGCGGGATGCCTGGCTTTCACCTTGTGGATGCCCTGCTGGGTTATCTCACAGGGGAATACCAGGACGGGTTCCCTAAGCAAGCGCTTAGAGATCGGTTGGTGATTTGCACTATATAAATATCTGCACATTTACATTTACATTTACATGTCAGGATAGGTGCTGATGGACCAAGGACAGTGCTGATCGCCAAGGCCACCTTCTGTGATCTCACCAGGAAGGAATCACAAGTCCCCTTATGCCCTACGAGTTAATCCTGGTCCATCTCAGGGCTCAAAGACTACGTGTACCATGTTAACATTTTAATCTGATAGATTTGAACATGTTAATTCGCTATTTGAGTTCGAGGGCTGCTTTGGTAGCTGTTTTCCCAAATTTTTGGAGGGAAGTAGTGTCCCTCACACATGTGGCATATGGCATAAAGGCATAATCCCTCCCCTCCTCACATGCAAATCAAATGTTCTCCCCCATGATGTAGGAACAGGTGGTACCTGAGGCGGTTCCCGGAGTTCATGCGTGTCACCGCAGCAGGTCTGTGTTTAATCCCCCACCTGACGAACCCCGAAATGTTACAAGCCAGAAGCTGCAATTCAGAAATATTGTAATTTTGTGGTAGCGCGGCATACGTTATGAAGTGAAAACCTGCAATGAATCTAAAATGAAGAAATCCAGCCCGGAGGCGCCATACACTCAAAAACGAAGAGAAAATGTTCATGGATTACATATTTGATTGATGTACGTTTAAAAAAGGTTTGACGTGAACATATACCTCGCGGTAGATGCAGCTGTTGTCATGCCACAGCTGCATCGCCGTGTTCTCTTGGCTGTGGTTATTGTGGTACATTGTAATAACAGACACACAGTGCCGTCTGGCAGGAGATTTACCTTTTCTAAGACTCCTTTCATTACACTGACTGCACGTGCCCCGAGCCGCACGGCATTTCCAAGGGATGCTGGAGCGCACGAGACAAGTGACTGCTTCATATGTAAGGTCACGCGCGGGGCCGTCAGCAGAGGTCACGCCGAGCGCAGCCCGGGTCCCGACGAGGCAGACTTCGCCGTTTGTATGATTATGGCAGCCGGGAAACCATTAATGGAATCCCGTCCGGGGCATTAACTTAAACTCGATTAGATAAACGCAGGGATATGAAACCATAAAACTACATTTTATGACCGAGCTCTTGGGCTCATTTGTCCAAGTTATATTGGAAGGGCCAGATCTCGAATTCACCAGAGCAGGACGAGGCATGCACTCCAGTGACGCTGCACCTGGAATTTGAGGGAATTGTTGTGCTATGAGACAAAATCAGGGTTGGGTCTGACGTCTGACCTGACGGGCATCTAAGTCCCAACACATAGGGCCACATGTATCATCCTAGTCTGCATTCACAAATGGTGCGTATCGCTAAATTCGTCCGTTTGCGAATGCAAAATAGCCTTTCAGGAAGTATGAAAGGCATTGGCAGTGCATGTTAGGTAATCACAATGTTTTACGATTAGCTAAATAGGATATCACAATTTACGATTCTTTAAGCACATGCACCAAGCATTTTCTAAATGCTAACTTTACTTTTAGGAAATACTATTACCATCGTCTCCAAGTTGATGGTAAACATGTGCAAATTTTGAAAATGCAATAACAATTAATTTAAGTGCCATGTAGTGCACACATTCTTGGCATGTGTGCACTTTACATGTGCATATGTTTTAATGGTTGCTGCAGGGGGGGCCTTAGGTCCCCAGGCACCCTTGGTTCTACATTACGTAATTTGTGATTACCAATTGCAAATTAGCGAATGCAAAACCATTTAGGCTTATACTGGCACATGCATCAAGGAAGGCTTTTGCGATTCCTTAATTGCGATTATTAAGGAATCGCAATTAAGGAATCGCAAAAGCCTATGCATGTAGGAATCGCTATAAAAATAGCGATTCCAAAACATTCCTTAATTGCGACTCGCAAATTGCGAGTCACAATTAAGGAATGCCTTCCTATTCATTCCTATGGGCCAACAGGCCCATAGGAATGAATGGGAGATGCATGCGCAATTTGCGAGTACCAGTAGGTACTCGCAAATTGCTCATGCAATTTCAAGGGTGCAAGGGTGTCAAAATGACACCCTGTTGCACCCCTGAAATTGTGATGTGCACCCATGTTGCGCACACACATGCCCCAAGTACATATGTGTGTGTAACTTAAAACTTAAAAAAATGCATTTTAGTGCATTTTTCAAAGTTTTTACAAATTACAGACAAGTTTGATTTGTCTGTAATTTGCGGTCTCAAATAGCAAAATCGCTATTTGTAAGTGCTTCTAGCATTCCATTTAAGGAATCGCAAATTGCGATTCCTTAAATGCAATCGCAATTTAGGAATTCACAAATAATTGCGAATTCTTAAATTGCGCTTAGGAAACACTTTCATGCATCTCCAAAGGCTAATTTGCGATCGCAAACGGCCGATTTTTGTGAATTGCACTGTTTGCGATCGCAAAAACCTTTGATGCATGTGCCCCATAGGAACTAATTCAGTAGTATTACCTTAGAGGCATTACCTATATACCGAATCGCTGTTTGGTAATTTTAAGAAATCGCTTAATCTTTAGTGATTCCTTATATACATCGCATTTTGCGATTACCAAATAGTGATTAGGTAAAAATCGCTATTTGGTAATCGCAAAATGCTATTTTGATACATGTGGCCCACAGGGTGTTGCAAGGATGGATTGGGACCACAATTAGGCACCAGCAGCCCCAAAAAATTGGCTCACAATCGCAGATGGCAACCTTTCACAATGCACTGCTTGGTTAGGATCATGGAGCTAAATGATGGCAAACATTTCCAGTAAGAAAAGTAGGAAATTAACATTCAACTGGAAATAAATATAGTCTGGAAGCCCAGAATTGTAAAAAATACTAGGAACTCACCTTTAATTGCCTTTTTATCCATATGCTTGTTGTGGATGTTTTGATTAATGTTAGCTGGGAAAGTGAAATGGCACAGACCTAGACTGCCTTTTACACTCACTCTGGGCTTTTTTTGATATCTAGTCTATTTTTTGCAGTACTTAAGAGAGACCTACTAATGTTCAGAGACTAGTGAAAGGTGCATCTGTTTTTTGTTTTACTTGCTGCTAGCATCACATGTTCTGAGAAAGGCAATGATGCTAGTGTGTAAATGCAAAAATAAAAACAATAGTGTCACTTTCCTTACATGAAGATTTACATAGCACAAGCTTAGTACAGAGGCATTGGAGCGCTTTACTTGAGCACTAGATAACATTACAGAATGTGATATTATTTTTTTATAGATTTTTTTGGTTTATGAAGATTAAGTGATTTGCCCAGAACCACAGGATGTTGAGCTGACGCTGGGACTTGAACCTGGTTTCCCAGTTTCAAAGTCAATGAAGGCCACAACCTGTCCTGGTTGACTGCAGTAATTGATATCTGGCAGACAAAGAAGAGCAGAGACTGATTTATCTCTGCTGCTTGCTTGGAGAGGAGGGGAATACAAATAAACTGAGGAGCTCCCTCACTGGCCCTCAACATCCCCCACCAACCCACACCACCTCATCTCTCCCCTGCCCCAGTCCCCTGTTAAGCAAGTGCTACTGGCTTCCCTTCAGCAGCTCCTTTCGGCCTCTGTCGCACCAGGAGGTAAACAGAGGGTAGGCACACCTCGTGCTGTGACAGATGGAGCAGCCCGTTGTCATTTCTGCCTCTGACATCAGCCCGCTGGCCTGACTTCATGTGCATGCGGTCAGGTGCAGTATATGTTTGTTAAGGCCCCAACAACAGCCTTTTACATTGTGCGTCAGGGGTGGAGTACCAAGTAGACCCAAAAAACGACCCAATGGCCAATTGCCCGTCTTACTAATCTGAGGCTGGGGTGTTGCAGACTCTGCTCCTCACTCCCTGCACACATTTCTCCTTGCTGCCTCCAGTTTTCAATGAGGTTTTGTAGTGTTGGCAAGGGTTGGATGTGGGGGGACTATCCTCTGTCACCTAGCCCTAGAGAGATGGATAGGGGCACCATTGTCATTACTCAAGAGCACTGCGGGTGGGGCTGTTCATGGTTTGTCATTTGATATTCCTGGATAAAATCACCTTGTAAAATAAATATATTCATAATGGAAGCAAGCACAATCTGCTTTCTCTTATTAGGTCTCGGCTAGATAGCGCATGTGCTGACTCAAAGAGACATGTTGTATATAATTTGTGGTAATAAAGCAACAGGAGTAAACCCATATACCACACTGAGAAGTGGGTAGGTATGCTAGAAGAAACAACCATATCTCAGCTGGTGTGATTCAAGTAAGACAGTTTAGACAGGCATGTCAAATACATTGCAGTGAGGAAGAAGAGAGACTCTTGGGAACAACATTTTTGATTGGAAGGTGCACTAGGCATCATATATTTAAAACAAAGTTGAGTACAGTTGAATCAGCACTGTAAGCATGAACTTGCATATAGACAACCTGAAATTGACCTTGGTGCTAGTTGTGTAAAGTGAGTGAACAAGTGGCGACGCAAGTGACAAAGTGCATTCAGCGGAAGAGGCGCAGGGTGAGATTGGTGACTTGATATATACAGTGAATCTTGGTGGTTCCGGTAGTATTTAGATACATTTAGAATTAAAGATAATCATTGGAGGGAACCACAGCATATAATGCGCTATTGTTTGCGCTGAGTGGTCTAACACTCTTCCGCTGAATGCACTTTGTCACTTGCGTCGCCACTTGTTCACTCACTTACACAACTAGCACCAAGGTCAATTTCGGGTTGTCTATATGCAAGCTCATGCTTACAGTGCTGATACAACTGTACTCAACTTTGTTTTAAATATATGATGCCTAGTGTACCTTCCAATCAAAAATTTTGTTCCCAAGAGTCTCTCTTCTTCCTCACTGCAATGTATTTGACATGCCTGTCTAAACTGTCTTACTTGAATCACACCAGTTGAGATATTGTTGTTTCTTCTAGTATATAATTTGTGGGCTCAGCACGCCCATAGGCTTCACATTCGCTGTTGTCATCATCGCTCTCATATTCTTTCTCCCCATTTGTCCATAGCATGTATTTGTCATGCCTCTTACTGTATTTAATCCTCCACAAGAGCATGGACCAATTATACTATTCCTCCACTGTTTCCATTTTAGGATCTGTTTCAGGAACTACTTTTTTCTTTGTTAAAGAGTACTTAACACAAGCGCTCCTGTTTTCACTCGCTGCTCCAAGCTCCTCTGTAAACAGGCCTGTAAATCTTGTTTTTATCTCATCACAAGTGTGCATTCAAAGAATGAGCTCAAATACCATACGCTGTTTTCTGCAGGGGCCTGTTTAGCTATTTTACATTTTATTGGTGTACGTCAACACTCAGGTCCGGCATTGGTATGATATGCTTGTAAGTCTGAGTGCCCTTGATCGACATTCAAAACACATGGCTAAATTACAGTTCTATCACTTCAATTTAAAGACTTTATTTGGGTGTGTGTTCACAAACAAAATTAAGCACATTAAGCAATTAAGCACATGTTGTAAAATTAATTTACATGCATTCCTAATTAAATGTAATGTTGCTCTGGCAAATCAAAGTTAAATACTTTCAACATACTGCGTTTATTTTTTATATAGATTGTTTATATTGATTTGCCGGTGCAATATTAATTTTAATTCTCCGGGCACCTGATTTAAATACAAAACATATGCTTAAACAAAGGCTTTAATTCATGATTTTCTTTGTAGATACTTACCTAAATAAACTCTTTCCATTGTAGTGATAGAAGGGTGATTTAAGTGCATGCTCTGGGTGCAATCACAATTAAAAATGTTCTACTAGCAAATCAGGGTACAAATAAATGCAATGATTTGCCAGTGCAACATTATTTTTAATTCTGGTGTACTTTCAAAATACTTGCTTAGAAAAAACTTTACATCGGTTTCACATTTGAGGTTTCAGACATGCACTCACATAAAGCGTCTATGAAATACACAGAAGTGCGAGTTTACATTTACATCTCCCCTTGATGTATTATTTTATCATGCCTGTGTGCTTGATTTTCAATTGTCACATTCATCAAATTAAAGGCTGATCATCGCATAGAAACAACAATGACTATGTTATATTTACCAACATATATTTCCTTTATATATGTGTGTTGCAAAGTCATCCTGTGCCCTGGGAACCCCCCAACTTTTTGCTGACTGATACTGGTGGTAACTGATTTTGACTGACCCTGGGCTCTGCCTAACCAGGCCGAGGGCCAGTGCTAAGCTGAAAGAGACACATTAGAATACAGTTAAAACACCTACATACACTAGTGTACACAATGGTATGGTGGGGTACCCTTGTGATTGGCATGACCTACCCTATAAGCTCCTAGTATATAATAGGGCAGGGGATTGAAACTACCTAGAAATCCCAAGTAGCCTGGAGCATGGCAGTTTAGAGGTCAGCAGCCTTTTTCTGCACTTGCATGTGTGCACTGCTGAGGTCTGAGGTCAGTTTAAAATCAGCCCTGGGTACCAGGACAGCTGTTAAAAGGTAAATTGTGCCCAAACTCGACTTTGGTGTTTGGGGCACTTAAAAATGGACAACCTACAATGTTTTGGCATATTAGGGACCCCCAGGGTCTCCCCTAGGTATCCCAGGGGTGGGGGGTCAGGTATTTTTTAAGGTACGTCCTTATAAAATGAGTTTTTATGTGCCTGGGTAAAGTGAAATTTCACATTTCACTCCCCACATTGTGGTACAGTGCTTCTCAAATTCGACTTTGATGCTAGGAGCACTGTAAAGGGAAAATCTGCAATCTTTCTACAGATTCAGAACCCTAAAGTCTCCTCTAGTTGTACATGGGGTGGGGTCCTGTAGATATAAGGCAAGTACTTATAAAATATGTTTTTGTAAGTCCTGGTGCTGGAAAAATTGCCCAAGTCATTTTTCCCATTGCAAATCCCTTGTTACATAGGTTGACATGGTAGGAAGTTATTGATTAATAACTATTGATAGGAGAGGACTAGACATGCCATTTAAAGACTTCCGAGAATGGTATTAATAAATCCAACAATATCATATTGTTGAGTTTCTCCTAAAGTATACATACTAGAAGTTATAAGACTTTCTTGTTTGTAAATCCAAATTCAGCCTTCCAGTGGTCTGCCCTGATTGGTCAAAGTTATTTGGATTAATCAGGCTGCCTTGAAGAGGTGATAAAGAGCCCCTGGGGTTAACCAGCTCTGGCAGTGTGCTGTTCCATAGGAATGCCAGGCCAGGGGAAGGAGTCGTAAACCATGGGCTTCAAAGGCAGAGGGATGGCCACAGTGTCAGTTTCCACTTTACACTTTTGACCCCCACCAGACCCAGGATTAGAATAGGTATGTGCAGATGGTAGGGGGAGAGTCTATTGAAATAAGCCATCCTAGGGGGTGTGTTTAGTCAGCTCTTACCTCCTTGCTGGAAAATCAGCCATTATGGATTTGGAAGATTTGATGCACTCTGGGACAAAATAATGCCACACTCTACAGGATGTGGTCATAACTTTGAGCAGTTACCCTGCTCCCATTGCTCAGAAATGACCTCCTGCATGACCCAGTGAACTTGGAATAAGTATCTGAGAGGGGCAGAGCCCTCCAGATCTGCTGCTTGAAACTTACTGAAGCAAGAGGTGCCCTGCTGAGAAGTTTTGCTGTGCAAAGATTTCTAAGGCCTGACCTCTGCACCATCTGAAACAACAGCCCTGTGGATTATTTTGCTGAGAAAGGAACTAAAGAGTGGACTCCCTGAAAGCTACAGGTTAAAAGAGCTCAACTGGAACATCACCAACTAAACCTACACCTTGGAGAACCATCAGTGGATTTGTAATGGTTTTGTACCAGTGGATTGTGGGAACTGACGTCCTCAACTTTCAAGGACCATCTTAGAGATTCCAGACCCTTGGAGTAAGTTTGAGACACTTTGGGACCCCTTGAGGAACTTCAGTAAGAAGTTCAAGAACTTTGGAGAACTTTGGAGCAGCTTTGAAAAAAAGCTCCATAGAGGGACCGACTCAAGCTGGTCAGCCAGGCCGCCTGGCTTCAACCGCGAGCCGGCCAAGCCATCCAGGTTCGTCCCACTGAAAGCTCCATCCCATCAACTTCCAGAGATTGACCAGGACTAGAGAAAATCTGAAGCCAGCGAACCCTTGCCGGATCCGGCTACATGAGGAGCATCGAGAGACCTCGCGAGAAAAAGCTCCAGAAAAGTTTCTAAGTCCGCTCGTAGAAAAGGTGACCGGGAGCAACCGCGAAAGCCAAGCCGCCTGCCTTCCATCTGTGTCCTATCATGTGTTAGTGGCCTTATTGCCCGTGGCAGACCTACATTTGCCCCTACCAATAACCCACTTTCCAACAATGTGTTAATAATCTTTTTCATGTGAGGCAACAAGAAATATATAGTGGAAACAAGCATACTCAGTAGGAATATACATTGTTCCATGCATGCAGGGAGACTCCAATAACAAAATAAAATGCTTACATTATACCTACTAATGTAAATGACATTGTTATTACATTGATACAACAGGATGCCATTTGTATGCTGAGAATTTCTGTTGAAATGTTGCTTCTCTATGTCAACGCAAGTCTACTGCTTCGCTTTCAATGCTCTGGCCCCCTGAGGGGCGAGGACACATTACACACTCCCCTGCTGACGCTGCGAGGAGGGCATGCCTCACCTGGCACCAAGTGTGCATGGCTGGGCTATGGTGCCATTAGCATTGACAACACATTGACAATGCTTATATCCATTAACATTGACAATGCCTATAGCTCTTGGATTGCTGTGACCTATTCGTTTTGCCAATGCTTGTTTATGTAGATTTTCTCTTTTTTAATAGATTCAATATTAATATGTGTGGTAGTTTAACTTAATAGAACTTGTTTTCCTGACCTAAACATGCTTTGAATAGGTTATGAGTAAACATGGCAGGAGTTTATACACCACTTCAGCAAGCACAGTTAGCACCTGTCACACCAGCTACCAATAGACAGTCACGGAATACTTACAGTGTACAATATAACAGATGGCAGCGAGTTATCCTTAGTCCTCTGAAAGATTCAAGATGATGTAAGACACAGCACCACATAAAATACATTACACCATTCCCTTTCCATACACAAAAACACAGAGCTGAAGTGGGAACCAAAACCAGCCCTGGCAACAATGTTGAAATGAGCCCCATATTGCACCATATAAGTGAGCACACCTAGTGAGCCAGACCTTTTCCAAGGACTTTGATCAGTTGTCATATATAGTGCCTTAGCTGCACCCCTAAGTAATACACCTGCACCTGTTCAATATTCTAACCAGCATTGCACAAGCTTACCTTCCTTCCTCTCATTGTCAGAAATGACATAATGCCTGTGGTAGAGATTCTTTTGTGGTCCGATGAGCCCAAATGACTTTTCTCACCACACCATGCACTATCTCTCTTTTTAGCACAATGATTTCTAACCTGACATAATATGTTCATTCTTTCTGTTTGGCCATAAGATTGGGGATTGTATGAAAAGGATTTATCCTTCTTGATTTCAGACCTCTACAGTAAAAAAGTAACCTTGTGAATATGATGGGACCTCATCGTCCATGTCCACCTGACTGGGATATCCTACTCCACTACTCCAGCATGCACATCCTGTAAGACTGCCTAACTCTTCTCATAGTGATTCATTTAGCAAAAATAGCACCCACTCACTTTACATAATAATATACCATGAACTTAGCAAACCTATTCCTACTGTCCAGGTAATTCATAGTACCAGTAAAGGCTAAACCTAATTTTTTTCAAGCCTTTCCTCGTGCTTGTTTCGTTCACTTGTGCTTGTTCCGTGCAATCCTTGCATTTTCTACCCACAATTGCAACTCTCTAATGACAAGCTATCAACACCAATATTGTTGCTGCCTATGTTTGGTTAATGTCTGGACCATGGTGACCTTAATGTATCAGCTGTTTCAATTTCTTTGTTACATCCTCCAACAGAAGAAACAGCTTGCGCCATAAAAGAATGGCACGTGCAATCAGTATCTCTTTTGCAAACATACAGTAAGGCCGCACCATGGCACTTCCATAAGTTGTTTTTTTTCAACATAAATCCTGGTCAAAGTCTGGCTCCGACTTCGTTTCGATCACTCCTCCTCCATTCTACTGAAAAACATCCTCTGTCTGGCACTTTTAAATGTACTTTTGTTCCTGCCACCTGTCCTTCCTCTCATATACTCTCACCACACTCACAAAATTGACAGGCAATCAGTATAATTCTTCTTTTAGCCGGTCATATACTCTTCTATCTACTACAGTTCTTGCAGTTGCGCAATCCGTGTAGACAGCCTTGCCGACAACTCATTTACCCCACCTGGATAGGAAGCCCTTCCCTGAGGCACATGGTCAGCAACTGACTCACAGTCTATTACTGAATAATTCCATTCTACTATATCTAGTGACCGTCAGACAGTGGCTGCCCCTTGCTCAACATTCTCATGGGTGTAGTACAAAGTGGCACTTACTACGCCTGCTCTAGTTAAGTCAGCATGCCGGTGATGAACAGTTTTAGATTTGGTGCATCACTGATTCAATCCTGCACTCTCCCAAAGTGTTCTTCATGAGTTTCATTCCACAAAACCATCTTACCATTGTGTCACAATGACCTCAAAGCCTCACTTTTGTCGGAGAATTTCTCTATACCTTTTGAATAGTAATGAGCCGTTTACCATCAACTTTACAAAATTACACTACTTTTGTCGTATTCAATCATCTTGCTAATGGGGAGAACATGAAAAGATGAACAGACAAACTAAGAATGAAGTAGAAAAATAGTGTTTTGCACCATGGGATTTTGTGGATTGTAGCAACATGTTGGGCTCTCATTTATAATACATGGGATTCTGTATCAACCAGCTGAGTGAAAGGCAGGTCAGGTCACAAACATAATTCAAGCAGCTGTTAAAAGCAACAAACAGATTGTTGTTTTCCTTTCTATTGCTCTATTTTAATAACTTACAATGACAAGCAGAGAGAATATGTTCATTTTTTGCACTCCTTAGAGAAAAGCCAGAATCTTACTGCATGTTTCTACAGTTCCCAGCGACTGCTGAGTTTTTTTTAAACTGACATGTATTGAATTGTTTCTAAAATCTGTTTGAAAGAAATATCTAAAATATCTGTTTAATTTTGCACTAGAGGTTTTATTTTATCCTTCATGTTTGCAAATATGATCGCTCTTTCATCTGAAAGAGCTACACGCCAAGGTTTTAAGTGGTTTGTGAGAAAGGTGATGACGTGACCATGCATTATGTGGGATAAAGTACCCCTTGCTGTACATTATAAGGATATTACAATCAACCAAGGATTTCCATAACATTATAAAGGAACTCGACCTTCAGTCTTGTTCCTGTGTATGGTTCTGGAACTCCTCAGTGACTTTCAATATCCTTATAATGTACAACAGGGGGTACTTTATCCCTCATATAAAAGTTCAGTGAGCAGAAAAGAATTCTTAAGTGGGGCAAAGCTCCAATTTCTTTGCTCAGACTGTGCAAAGTTTAGTTTTGGAAGCATGCTTTTTAAATAGAAATGGGGGTTGACACCTTTTGCAGCATGTATTGGTGATCATATAGATCTTGAAGTGTTGTGTGTTTCTTACATGGCCCATTGTCGTTTTCCCTATCTTAACCTAACTGTACATGTTGTAGGCCTCATTTTCCTTTGCAAACATTACAACATAAACAGGTTCTGGTTTTGTGCCACATTGTACTTTCACAAGGAACGTGCATATGTTTTCGTGTTCTGTTCTCTTCCTGGGATTTAGTATGAACACCTTAGACAAGGTCAAACACCAATGTCCCTTGTTATTCATTTATGGCCAGGCACTAGCATCTAGACATAACACAAGAATGCAGCTGTTGTCTATGCACATATGTGTTGTCATATATAGATGAGCACATGAATAAAAACCAGACATATGGAACGGAAGTTCTGAGAGAAGAGAACTGCTTCAGCTGAGATGTAGAGCGTTCATCTATGTATGCTAAGGTACGGGTCTGCCAGTATCCCACAGTTCTTTAATATAATATTATTTAACTTCATTAGCATGGTAGGGGAATTTGGGTTACTCTGCCCTATAAAATGACAGGGTTTTTCATGATAAATGGATTATTAACCACGCTGACAGTATTTTTAGTATGCATCTGTTTTCTGATTGTGGCACTTACGCTGCATTTCGGAGCACAATAGTTTAAATAATTATTCTAAACTTAATTTGTGTCTCCTGGTTATCTTAATGCGGACAAGTGAGAGAGCGAAAGGGTGTATCTTGTTACCACAACGCTGAGAGGGTCAAAAGTGTTGTGCTCTGGGGTGCCAATTCACTTGTTTCTCTGGTAAGGTTAGGAGGGCAAGTGAGGCACTATAGCTAGTCGGACTCGGACCCATAAGTACTGAGGTGGTATGGTGACTCAGGTCCTACAAACTGATGATCTATGCATCAAAGCATAGTTCTGTTCTAAGAGCAGAAGCCCTGCAGCAGAAGAACACAGTTTCTTTTTTTACAGTCCTTGATGTCTACCGATCAGGTAAAATTGGTTCATACTGATTCTGAGTGATCTTGGGGGCCAAAAATGTGCTGATGGCCAAAAAATCTGTCAAACTACTAATTGTACTCATGTGCACTTCACTCCTGCTAACTATATTTGGCTAGGCTGGGAATGGAGGAAACGAGTAATGCTAGTCAAAATATTTATAAAGTGATGGTAATATTTTTGGATTGTTATGCAAGCTGGCTGTGTTGACTGAATGTAATTTAAAGATACTGGTATTTATATATTTATGTCAAGGAGGTCGATTCACTAAAATGTCTGGGGTAGCAGATGTGACTTCACACATAGTTTAACCTTAATAACATCACAGGAAATTGTAATATGACTTTTGACCCCATAGTAAGAGCACAATTAATATAATAAAATAGCCAAAACAAATAAATGTAATTTTAGATATTATCTGTATTTTAATAAGAATGATGAAAGGACATACTAAGTAAACTTGAAGCATTTCTTTGTCATTCGAGGGACATAGTGCCACAAAACATAAAACAAAACTAAGGAGCAAAATTATTTCAACCACAAACTGCCATGATGTAGATGTTTCCGTAGAGTACACCAAAATGTATTGATTAATCACAGGAAAACACTTTAAAAAAGATAAGCCTAAACATCATGTCCACATCTGTTTACATATATGGTCCATATATTAATATGAACTATGCCATAGGCTTACAGGATCCCTTATCATTGTAAAAATGTTTTGATTTATGATCACTTTAAAGGCATTTTCCCTTTTGATAAGCTCAAACATTATGGTTGTGTTCAAAACGGATACTTTTTTCATATATTCATTGCAATGAAAAACGATAAGTTGTTTGCAATATGCTTTTTTATTTAATTTTTGTATTTAGAATTGTGAGTGTTGCTCTGCTGAATGTATTTTATTGAACTGGTTCCCAGGTTGAGCAGCAGGCTTTTTACCTTTTGCTTTTAGGACTGCTTTTGCCACATCTGAGGGCAGAGGGGTCACAAAGGCAGTGCCAGGGGTTGTATGGGAAAGGCTACAACTGTGACTCCTGGTGACCCCTAAACGACGTCCATGATTTATGTTTATTTTTGAATTACATATGTTCAGTGATTTTATGGATGTAAAGATCTTAGGATGGACGGCTTGAAATAGTTTAATTTGACCTATGGCATTCCATAATTATGTTCACACTTGTGGGGTAATGTGTCTTTAGTCTCACAACCATTTCACAGTATGCATAAATTGCCCCATTCTTTCACTGCACCCGATAAAAAGTTAAAAACATGCTGCCATTCTGATCCCAAAGCTGAGCTATTGTTGAAGCTATGCCCAAAATCAAAGATGGCAAAAAGACCAACTAAAAGAGTAAAGCAACGCTAGCATCAGCACGATTGGTAGGCTTACTTTGAAGACTGGGCACAAGAGGTAGAGATGTGCAGTAGATGCTTAAGGAGACAGACCAACAATCGTTTTAAATACTTTTCTCTCACTTCCCCATGTCGATCCACCATCCTACCCGTTCTTAAGTTCTTATCTCAACCTGGGCACAAGCTTGCCTTCCTTTCTCTCAGTGTCTGAAATGGGGTTTATTTTGTGGCCTGATGAGCCCAGATAACTTCTGCATCCCAATAGGCACATCCTTTCTTCTCAGCACCACGATTTGTAACTTTACATAACATTTTAATTCTTTCTGCTTGGCCACACGATTGGAGATTGTATGCAAAGGATCTACCATGCTTGATGTCAGAAGTTTACTGTAAATACTTGTGAATATGATTGGACACTACCGTCCAGGTCCAATTGACTGGGATATATCGCTCCAGCATGTCCAACCTGTAAGACTACTGTTGTAACTTTGCGCATTCTACTGTGGCCTCTCTACTGTCTTCCCCTGACTTCCCTTTTTTTCGTTCACCCTATGGATCAGTTGTTCTAACTAGACTAGAATATTAGAGAATATTGATAGTTGTTGATGTGAAACCTTTCCTGTGGAA
Source organism: Triturus cristatus (assembly GCF_964204655.1). Classification (NCBI taxonomy): domain Eukaryota; kingdom Metazoa; phylum Chordata; class Amphibia; order Caudata; family Salamandridae; genus Triturus; species Triturus cristatus. Next base: position 135,016,140 of record NC_140591.1, on the reverse strand, counting down.
CACTTCTGAGTAATGTGATCCTGAGGTACTTCAATGATGAAATAAAGAAGATTGGTTCATTTCAATTAATATTCCAGTGTCTACTTTACAACTACTTAACTCTTCTCATAGTGATTTCTGTAATATTAATAGCACTGTTAGACCTGTGAGCCCTAGGATGGTCTTTCCCCCAAACGTTTTGCCTTACTCCTCCTGTTTGCTGAATTCGTTTTTGTTGGCTTTAGGACTCTGCATACTTTACCACTGCTAACCAGTGCTAAAGTGCTTGTGTTCTCTCCTTTAAACAAAGTAAAATTGGCTTACACATAAGAGACACATTTTTTTTACTTGTACGTCCCTTATAATGTGGTACTACATGTGGGTCTGCAGCACTAATTGTGCCACCCACTTAAGTAGACATTGAAACATGTCTCAGGTCTAACATTACAGCCTGTATGAAAAGTTTTAACTGCCATTTGATCTGGCGAAACAAGCCTCTTGCCAGACCTAAACCAGATGTTTTAATACATATATAGGCCTGGGCATAGTTCGCAGAGTTTTGCTACGCGGAACTCTGCGAAGTTACAAAAAAAACTCAGCGAAGTTCCTTGAGTGGCAGACTGTAGTGCGAACTGCAGTTTGTGCTGGTATTCCTGCCGCTTGGGTAGAAATTCTACCTGAGTGTCAGCTCGCACTTGTGAACTTACTGTTCGCGGTCAAGAACTTTCTGTTCACGATCGCGAGCGTGGAAAAAACTCTGCTGTACTCCGCGAGCTCCACGGAGTGCGGAGTGCAGAAAACTCCGCAAACTCCGCAAGGGGAGCAGAGTTCATCGCCCAGGACTAATACATATAAGTCACTCCAAGTTAAGACCCTAAACAGGATGTGGTGCAATCTATTTAAACAGTTAGACATGCACTTTTAAGTTTTACTTTTCCTAGTAGTGAAAAACCTCTAAATTCTTGTTACACTAATGTGAGGCCTGCCTCTCCCATTGGATAACATTGGGTTACCATATCATATTTAATAAGTGATAACGTTTGATAGAGAGCAGCTAGGAAAGTCAAGTTTGGTATCTGGGGAATTGTAATTTAAAACCCTCTTTAAGGGTAAAGTTGAATTGTAAGCCATAATTCTAAAAATGCTACTTTTAGAAAGTTGGCATTTTCTTGACCTAACTGTAGGAAAGTAGGATTTCCTTCTGTGGTTACCCCCACTTTTTGCCTGCTGCTAAGCTGTTATTGACTAGTCTGACTGGGATCCTGCTAATTAGGACCCCAGTCTATCTGCTTTCTTACTAAATTGTTATGTTCAGTACTTAGGTACATCCCAGATTGGATACTGGGGTACCATTATAAGTCCCTAGTATATGGTACTGAGGTACACAGGGCAAAGGTTCCCCAGAGGTCCCCCATGGGCTGAAGCATGCATTATGCCACCCATGGGAAACCATTCAAAATGGAACTACAGGCCTGCCATTGCAGCCTGTGTACGCTGGTGCTAGCATCACTTACTAAAGATATAGGTTTCCTATATCTAGGGTCACTGCACTTAAAACCTATAAGTCATTCCTATAGCAGGCCTTTGCAATCCTGAAAGCAGGGTGCTTGGTTCTAAGTGAGAGGGTGCCCCTGCATGAGCAGGACACCCCTACAGCCTACGGAGTCCATTCTCCCAGTTTGTCAGAGAAGCAGCAATATACCATATAGAGGGCACCACGTAATTACGCGATGACCATCTCGAAACTGGCTGCAACGAATCCTATCATGTTTGGTATCAAACATGTTGGAATCATACCCCCACACTGTAAACGGTGTGGAGTATGATTCCAAGCACTGGAAGAGCCCTCCGTTAGGCTCTCCATGTCCCTGGTACCATTCTTCCAGACCCGGACAGCACAAAATGGTTGCTGCCAACCAGAGACACGATTCTCGAGCAGGGGATGGCAGAACAATAGGCATCCTGTCACAGGGAGGTGTGACCACCTCCCAGACAGGATTTAGTGTATTGGGGCAGGGTGGGTCCGCTTGCCAGCACCACTCAGTATGCATGAGGGGCACATTTGGCGTCCCCATGCATAGTCCAGTTCAAATCAGTCCTGGGAGCCATTGACTCCCGCTCTGGTGCGAAACTGGACAAAGGACATGGGAGTAACCTCCCCACTGTCCAGACCCTTCCCTGGGAGGCTCCCCAGAATTGTCCCAACCCTTTCCCTAGGATATTTAAGGGCTTACCTGTGGGTGGGTCCCTAGATCCATCGTGGGATAAGATTCAGATCAGATACCACTTCTTCTTCTTCTACACTCTGGGCACTCTGGACTTCGTTGGACTTTGTTAGGGCTCGACTTAGTCTCCCTTCCAGTCTGCTGCATCGTCTGTGCCTGTGCACCATACAGGAACCTTCCAAGGCCTGTGGGAATCAAAGACACCGGAAGGAATCACTCCCCTGCATTTGCAGGCACCACAACTAAGTCAACCGGTCTGCTTATCCTGACCTCCTCCGGACTCTGAAAAGTTCTGCAACACAGGTGGTGGTTTTCCACAGCTGCTGAGACCTGCCCTGCCCTCTCACCAAGTTTGAAGTCAGTATCCCTCGTGGAGGCTGCAATAACTGAACCCCTGTGCACTGTGTCAACTTGCAGTTGCAAAGGCTTGTTGGCTCCCTTCCAAGAAGATCTTTTGGCTCCAAGTAGCCCCAACCTCGAGCATCTCCAGTGATCAGAATCTTGGGCCACACCACATGGTGTGCATCGTGGCCTGCATCCATGGGTGAGCTGCTTGAGGTCCTCTCGCGGCTCCAGTGCCTCCAGCCTGTGGGTCCATTTCAGGGTCACCTTTGCTTCTCCTGGGCTCCCCTGATTGCTCGGGGCCTGCCCTGACACTCCTGTTTGTGGTGAATCCCCTTGACCTTGCTGGTCCAGACGTTGCTCCTTCTTCAGTTCCTGCATTAGTTGCATTTGCCAAGGCTTGTTGGTGTTCCCGCCGGACACCGATCCCTCGACACTCAACATCCTTCGTGTGACAACTTGTACATGGCTCCTGGACTTCCTCAGCATCGCCTGGTCCTCACAGCTGCAGGGTCAAGGTCATTGTCAACTCTCCTGCAACACCCGACATCGAAGGGCATTCGTCTTCCAAGTCTCCTGGTCACTCCTGAGTGACATAGACTCTGTCCCTTCTGCTTGCAGGCACCTCACAACTAGAATCCCCCTTTGGGCTTCCTAGTCAATCACCTTGGGTGGTTCCTTGGGTTCCCAGAACATGTATGTCCTCTCGACATTGTCTTGACTCGAGTCGTGGTTCTTATACCACTTTCTTAGTATATGGTTTGGTTCCTCCCTGGGTCCCCTGTGTATTCTGTGCTATTTACTGTGTTTCTTTGCAAAGTATTGTGTGCATTGTGCATATCTACAGGTAGGAGATATTTGTATGTGTTAGAGAGTATTAAATAATAAATACATATTTTTATAAATACCTTGTGTGGTTCTTTTTCACTTGATCTATACTATACTATAAGATTGCAATCTGGTCAAACAAGCTACTTTACACTTCTTCTGGACTAAGCCTTAAGGCTGCTCTCCACAGCTACCACTTATAGAGCTTTCTAAGGTTGTCTAAGACCTCTTAAATCACCATAAGGGTTTTCTGGACTGGTGCAGGGTGCCCATTTACATAAGTGGACATCATATACCAGGCCAGCTTCTCACACTAACCATTTGGTGTCTGCAGCCTGTTCCTGGGTCATATGACTAGGTCTAATTGGCAGTTGGCCTTTGAACATTCCTCCTAGACAGTATCACAAAGGCGGGTCTGGGTATTGGCATGATGGGCCAACTCTGACTTGTTAAGGGGGCAGAGCTGTCACCTACCGCACTTATACTTTAAAGGCACTGGCTCAGCTCACACACAAAAGACTTCACACTAGCCTAATGTGCCTTCAGACAAACTGGGACCAAGGCAGGGAGGCAGGAAATTCCAGATACCTCTGTAGGGGAAACTCCAGAAGTTTCTCCCACTTCAAAGCTGGGACCAGGCATTAATACTGGACCCTCAGACCCAACTCTCCAGTACACTCTTGGACCTATAGATACTATAGAAGAAGGATGCCCTGCTGCAGTGCTGCATGAGGCCTGCCCTGCTTGCTGAGAAGGAAGACTGGACCTGGCATCTTCATCTCAGGCTGAAGTGAGTCCAAGGGACAGCTAACCGACCTACTGTTTGAGCTACAGGTACAAAACACTTTCCAGAGGCCTCCCTGTAACTGCTTAGCTGGCCTGTTGCACTGATCCTGCACCTGGAACTGCCTGCGCCCTGCTGGCCTCTGCTGGAGTGAGTTCCTGATCCCCAAGAGGTGCCCCTCAGGTACTGAAACCATTGGTGTGGCATAAGTTGCACTCCTCATTGAAGAAAACGAGAAAAACCTCTCTTCGTGCTACAGCGACCCCAGCGATGACCAGCAACGCAAGGTCTCCAGTTCGCGGTACAGCATCGACAGGCTCGGTGACTGTCAACGTGAATCTCTGTTGACTACCAACCGCAACGCCCAGCCTGCTCTTCGTGCTCCAGCGACAACTATCCATGCCACTCTCCCTGCTCCTTGCAGCCTCCTCCACCGTGAACTGGATGCTTCACGCTAGACTTTAGAAGGTAACCTTTTCAGCAGGGCTAACCTGGTCCCTGTATGCTGCCCACACTTCATCACACTTGGCCTGAACTTGTGACTTTCACCTGGTCTCACATGACCAGATAACTGTGAGTGGGACTTTGTGCTTTTATGCACTATATTTACCTGAAATCTTGAAAATTGTATATCTTCTTTTCTACTGATTGGATTTTTGTTGGTTTGGTGTCAAATAATTTAATAAGTTTTACTCTATTTTTCCAAATTGGTGTGGGATTTTTCTTGTGTTGTGTTTTCACTTTATTACTGTTTGAGTGCTGCATTAATATTTTACACATTGCCTCTAAGTTAAGCCTGTCTGTTTTTCTGCCAAGCTACCAGATATTTAGGCACAGGTTAATTTAGTGACTTTTTGTGGTACACTCTGACAAGGATTGTGGCTGCTGCTTGAGAAGGGCACACACCCCCCTCAACCAAGAACCCAATATTTCGCAAGCACCCTTTTTTTTTCCTTATTTTCTCTTGCCCACGTCCATCCACCAGCCTACCCCATTCTCAACTTCTTGTCTTGGAGCCAACTAAACTGTACTTTACTCTGTTGTATGTTTTTATTTTTAGAATTGTTATTTTTCTTCAAGTTCGATGTATGTTGAACCATATATTCTCTTGTTCCATGTACAGCATACTGGTACTCTAAGCTTAAGAGTACTATTTAAGAATGCAAAAATAAATAGATGGAAAGATAGATAGACAGATAGATAGATAGAGAGAGAGAGAGAGAGAGAGAGAGAGAGAGAGAGAGATAGATAGATAGACAATCAACTCAGAGACATATTGTTGTTGCTTGCTAGACAGCATCCCTTATATAGATAGATCAGCATCTGTACCCTTAAGAACATACGTCCCTCTCCTCAGTCATTGGTCTATGTGCATCAGGCCTAAACAGCTGTAACTATGACTTGGCGAGGAGAACATATCCAATGGACAGCTGTTACTGGAAACCTTTTCAGTGAATTGTCTTAACTGCTGTCAGCGTGCAACCCCGTGAAAATAATCATGTAAATAGCATGCCAATGGTTAGGAGCGGGAGCAGTTAACTCACAAGAGTAACTTTGGTGCTTTCTGATTGGACCGGTTTCTAACACAGTTAGAGCAAGTTCGATATTCAGGACTGAAACATTCTTAATAAGAATGACAAACACAAGTTAAAGTTTGTAAGTTTATTTATGAAGTTAATTGCAAAATAAAAGAAATATGCCTTCAAAGGTTTAGTAGCAAGGCATACAAATCATAAGTAAAAGGACCATAGTTTGCCTTCTAAAGGTGGGGCATATGGGTTCCAGATTATAGAGAAAAGCATGTCCTTTTATAGGACTTTAGACAATGACTTTCATACAGTTCTCTACAAATGCATGGTTCTCAGAGTGTGGATCAATGAGGAACAAGCAATACATTTGAGGATTCTCTCACAGCAGGAAATTGCATTAAATGTGGTCGTTCTCACAGTTTATTCAAGCATTCTAGTAGATACATTAGCATGAGAAAGTTGGGATGTCCTTGATTAGGATCAGTGTGGGTCAGGTCTCTGGGAACATTCTCAGTTTATTAGTGTAAGGCTTGCAATTGTTTATTTAGATCAAGAAACAACAGTGGTAGTTGCCACCTGGTGTGCTATGACATTAACCCCTTGTGTGCTTTTGACGAGCCCAGCTCGTCATGAGGCACAGTGGAGCTGTGCTCATGACGAGCTGGGCTTGTCATAACGGTCGCGCTCCGCCCACGCGCGAATGAATTCCCGCCTGTGCGGGAGAATCAATTAGTGGGCGGAGTCGTAACAAGCTCAGCTGGTCATGAGCACAGCTCCACTCTGCCTCATGACGAGCTGGGCTCGCCACGAGCACAGCGCCACCGCCGCCGCCCCCTGCACCGCGGGGGACTTACCCCTGCGGCAAAGGGGTTAATTCAAGATGGAGGACAGTGTAAACACAGTTTATGTTAGTGGAAGCTCAGTTTCTAAGGTATTTAAATGGAACTAAAGGAAAAATAGCTCTCACAACCCCCCCTCTGATGATATCTGAATCATCACTTTCTCTTTATTACAGAGCACCATTCATTAACTTCGGGTTCTTCTCCCTAGATTATCTCAGGTCCTTCAGGGTGTCGTATAGATCACTTTGCATCTCTTCAACTTTTATGTCATGTCTCTTCCTTTTTCTTCCTCTCGTTGCTTACAGCTTCTATTACTCACAGTCCATATTGCTGCTCGATTAAATTCTCTTACAAAATTTTAGGAATACAAGCAAATGCAAAACCAATTAGTATAACCAAAAGAGGAGTTATAATCGATTTTAGAATTCCTCTACCTACACTATCAAGCCACTCTCCTATTATAGCAAACCTCTTCCAGTGGATCCAAAGATAGAGCCTATTCCTTCCCATGCACATGGCGCTTCTAGGTCAGTTAGTTCATGCGTTACGTTTGTGATATTAGTAATGCTGCTTATCCTCACACATGCCTACAAAGCTCAGCACAACATAGGACCAGCATACCTGAACCACCGCCTCGCAGTCCACGTACCCGCCAGGTGACTCCATTCCACCCAACGTGCCCTAGCCTAGCCCTAGCCTCCGTTCCCAGCATCCACAAGACCAGAATCGGAGGAAGTTCCTTCTCCTAACTCGCCGTTAAGACCTGGAACACTCTGTCCCTTCACCTCAGGCAATCCGCATCGCTGACCCAATTGATGAAGGACCTCAAGACCTGGCTGTTCGAATGATCCTCCACACCCAGATGGACCAGCAGACACCCCCACCCCTCCCCTCCAGCCCCTCACAGGTGAGAAGTCACATTATATAAACCCTGATTGATTGATTGATTGATTGGTTGGAATGCGTGGAATTATGTGCAGCATTCCCCAGCATGAATGACTTTGCAAACTCGGCCTTCCTTTGTGAGGAACAAATCCAACGCAAGGGGATTTTGCATTATCATAGCAATCATAAAAAGCAATTCCTTGTTTATGATGGTTAAGGCTCCTGCGGTGTTAGTAGCAAGCCAATCTACTAAGGTTGATAGCCTTCTAATCATTAAAGCGTTTAATCCTATTGGCGGTATAAGTGCTCCAAAGATATCACTAAGTATCTGCTTGAAAATACGCTTACTTCTCTTTATATACCTCTCAAGAGAAAAATCTAGTTAGTATGATAGATTCTAGGAAAGACTGGGACTGTGTAGCAACAACCTATCCAGTTATGTGGTAACTGGAACTAAGCTGATTTATAACATACGTAAGAGATGCCTTTACTACTAAATTCTAATTCGGAAAAGGATCTGCCTTTGACTAAATAATTAAGGTCATATTCTGTCCATCCCAAATTCTCCACAGACTCATTTCCCTCTTGCTTTCTCATTATGCATAGGGATCTATTTTTAAAAATGTCAATGTCAATGCTTATTCGCATTCTCCTTGCCCTTTCAAATAATATGTTCCACACCCATTTTCCTTTCGCCTTTCTTATCTATTCTTATCCTGTAATTCAGTTCAACTACAAATACCCTTTCATCTCTACAAATTTTTAAGGGTACGTCATGAATGTTTTGATTAGTAGCGCTCATTGCAGTTACAGGAGTAAAGAATTTCACCAAATTCTTACGCTGATCCAATGACCGAAGAGTCTTGTAAAAGCGAATAACATGTTTAGTAGTCCACAAATACATATTAGCATTCTTCACAACTGGCACATCTTCTAACAACGTATCATAATCAGAATAAAACCGCATATTAGAATTCTGGTTATAGAAAAGATTTAGGAAAACAGAACATGAAAACGAGTAGTTCAGGTTTAAATGCTGTAGAACGCGTGCAACCTTATTTTCATGTACTGGCTCACTGACAACAAGTTTAATTGTGGTGTTCACTGGAGTATGAGGGATTTCACCTCCCAATAGATAAACATCTAACAGCCATCCTATCATAAAAGCATAAATGGCAAATGCCAAAGCTCCAAGCAAGAATTTTCAGCAATGCTGTGCCATGTTCACTTAAATCAGATCAAGCTAATATCAGAGCCGCAGGCTGCGACAGTTAGCTCTCTAAGCTTTATCCCAGTCACTACCCTATCATGAAAGCTAGAGGGATTGTTTATTCTGCATCAACTGGAGGCCTAAGGCTCTAACGTTCTCTGACTGTTATCCTAGCTCTCTATTAGTCCTATTCAATTTTTGTCACTGATTATTGTGGATGAGCTCTTTGCATAACTGATCTTAGCCTCAGGGAGGTATGTCAACATCAGTCGACAATCATCGGGCTCGAAGTTGGTTTTTTCAAGGTATGTCCAATACATGCCTGACTACTTTTGATTGGCTTTTTCTCTCTCTTTTTGTCGTTTGGGAGTAGGCAAGTCTATGCTTTCATCCACAATGTCAGGTCGGCCAGCTTGTTCTGGTTCTTCTAAATCACTAAATTCCCTTTTCGTCTCAGGTATTTTTCTAGTGGTTGGTAGACTCTTTTGGATAATTATAGTCTTTTTCTACCATTCCTTGAATGAAGCTTGATAATTGGAGGTGCTTGAGGTTCTGGTTCTGATGAAGATGATTCACTCTCAGAGGAGGAACTTCCTTCTATCACACTACTCTGACTCCTGTGCCCTTGGCAGGGTTGCTTCAGCTCTGCATGAGATTTCACTATCTTGTTGGATAAGTATTCGTAGCTCAGTGGTCGGTATCACACTGATTGCTGGAGTAGTAACGCCGACCCCTGGTTCTTGTTCCTCCTGGTTCCCTGCTGGTGGAGATTGTGTGCCTTCTGACAGGTCTCCTTCTTCTTCCGAAGCCTCAGAAACTTCTAACCTGGGCTGACTTGAGAAGTTAGTAGATGGTAGCCCCGCATTTTCTTCTTTGTATCTTACCCTTCTGATAGGGCCTCCCCAGCACTCCAGCAGACAGAACTTCTAAATGTGTTTCTTAATTTGAACTCATTCGCCGGAGTTCAAATCATGTCCTGGGAAGTATCGTCAGCTTTGGTAGCACCATCAACCCTATGGGAGATAGAACACAAAAGACACACATATGATGGATGGAATGCAGAGCAAATCAAACATTCAACCCCAGTCAAGAGATCTGAGTTAAATTCATTGTTCCTTTGCTCACCATATGCAAATGCAAATCAGTCTTGACCCTGTGCCTCATGGGAACAGTCCAGCCCAAACTGCCAAGCCAGGTCCTACCTGGACCGGAAACAAGCACCCTGGAACCGGTTTTGGGGCATCACCCCTCATCAGACAGGCTAGCTTGAATCCAAAGGCACACCAGCCAATCCCTTGCAGTCCTCAAGACCCTGGTCATCTGTGATATTTACAAGACCAGGTGCGGGAACAGAAGGAACTTGCATGCCTCTTCCCATCAACACCTCGTGAGGGGATAATCCTGTTGATTACAAGAGATATTTCGAATGTTCATGAGCACCAATGGAAGAGCGTCTGACCATTTAAGTCACGTGGAGGAACCTGCCTTGACCAATTTAGCTTTGATAGTCCTATTCAATCTCTTTACAATGCCTGAAGTCTTGGGTCTGCAGCTACAATAGAATTTCTGTTCACTCCCTAGTGCTGTACATAGCAACTGCATCACCTCATGTTTGAAGTAAGTTCCTTGATCCAGTTCTAGATTAACTGGCATCCCAAATCATGGTGTCAACTCCTGCAGCAATAGTTTAGCGGCTGTCCGAATGTCACATCTCCGGGTTGGATATGCCTCAACCCATCGCTAGAACAAACACACAATGACGAGGATGTACCTTAATTGATTTCACCAGGGCATCTTCACAAAATCAATTTGGAGATGGTTGAAGGGACCATCAGACTTTCCAATGTGGCTCATGGTCACTGCAACTCTTTTGCTCACATTTTGTTTCTGACAAATAGCACAACGCTGACACAAACTTTCTGCCATTGACCATAAATGAGGGTTATACCAATGCATCTCAAATGTGGACACCATTTCATCTCTACCCACATGTGGGGGGCCATACAGCAGTACCATGGCAGGTAATATAGAATCAGGGAGAACTGGCTTCCCAAATGTCATTGGCATCCTCAGCGCATCTCTTCTTTTGCCATTTAGCCTTCTCTATGTCTGGGGCAGTATGTTGAAATTTTCTTAGCTCATTGAATGTATGTACAGGATTCCGTAACATGTTAGAAATAGTTTCTCCCTCTCTGCATTACATGGCTCATCTAAATGAAAGGTGCTAGACTCAAGAGCAAAATATTGGGCAATTTCACCTGCATAATGAATGCCTCTGGTAACAAAAACACAGCCACGCTAATGTGCAGCACATTTCACTACTGCAATTTCATTTTGGCAATTGTAAAGCCTCCAACAAATTTAAGACATATTGTTCATTTGTAATGGGAGAACCAGCCGAGGTCATGAAATATTGTTGCAACCACAGTTGCCCAAAGTTGTTCATGACTCCGAATTTATACTGGCTGCCAGTGTAAATGGTAATCATAAGCCTTCTGATGTACAACAGGCTCTAGTAAGGGCAAACAATTCAGCTAGTTGTGCAGATGGTACATGGCACTGGTAGGACACTTCCACCAACCCATGTAATGTACATACAGCATAGGCAGCTCTTAAAATACTGCGCCGGTCTCTCATGTAGGACCCATCAACAAAGAGGGTATGGTCGGATTCACGAACGAGGACATCCAGGATGCCGGGTCTTGGTTTTGTCCACAACTTGGCAACATTAACACAGTAGTGGTTGAAATTGCCCTCATCATCTCCCTCTGGGGCTGGCAACAGAGAAGCAGAGTTTGGTGTGTTAGCCTTCTAAGGGAAACATTTTCGGCTGCCAGAATAGTTCTCTCATAGCAGGTTAAACGACTGTTTGTCAAATGTTGCTTGCGGGTCATGAGAATCTCAATCAAGTGTGGTACCATAACAATCAGAGGATAACCCATCAAAATCTCTTCAGTTTGCTGAATGCGGACGCTCACTGCATCAATCTTTTTGAGACAACCAGGCAACACTGCTGCCACCGGCTCAAGAACAACTGAGAAGTATCCAATGGGGAGGATTAGTCTTCATATGGGCTTGTGTTAGTACAGACAATGCACACCCATCTCTTTCATGGCAAAAAAAGCATGATCTCTTTAGTATAGTCTGACAGGTGCACTGGGTGCGCTGCAGTGCAAAGTAAATTTTTGAGCTTCTCTAAGGCTTTCATCATCCTTTGGTACCGGGTCTTTGACATCACTGGGCGTGATCCTCAGTAAAGGCTTCATTAGAAAGGAACACTTCAGAATCCATTGTCGGCAGTAAGCAGCCATGATCAGGAACATTTGTACTTCTCTCTGTGTGGTTGGAAATGTCATTTTCAGACCTGTCTATATGCATTCATGAGATACCTGTCTCACTCCCATCTTTATCTGGTATCCTAGATACATTAATTCCTTCTGACAGTACTGTAATTTATCTGGGGAATCTTTATGCCCATTCTCAGCCAGGTGGTGGAGCAGAGCAATTGTTTCTTGTTTACAAGCTTCCTTAGTCATCAATGCAATCAAAAGGTCATCGATGTATTGAATCAGGGTCGGACTGCATTGTAACTGTAGGGATTCTAGATTATTTTTGAATATCTGATTAAAGTATGATGGGTTTTCAGTATAAAGCAAACACAAGATGATGGACAGAGCGCTGAAACTTGTCAGACACTCACCCCCAGTCACAGATCTGGGTTGAATCCCTGAACCGGAAACAAGCATACTGGGACCGGTTTCTAGGTAACACCCTTCATCAGCCAGGTTAGCTTGAATCAAGTGGCAAAGTGAGCAAGGTACCCATGTCTGGGCATTCTCTGGCAATTTAGGGCAAACAAAGCTTGCTCAAGGAGATGATGGACGGAGCGCTGAAACTTTTCAGACACTCATCCCCAGTCACAGATCTGGGTTGAATCCATCATCATTCTTTAGCTCACTTCGCCACCTCAGTTCAGGCCCAGCTATATGCAAATCAGTCTTGACCCTGTGCCTCATGGGAACATTCCAGCCCGAACTGCCAAGCCAGGTCTTTGGTATAGCCTTGTGGAGAACAAAACTAAACAAGAGTCTTCTCTTGGAACTGGAACGCAAAGAGACACTGGCTCTTTGTGTAGGGGATCCGAAAAGAAGGCTTGACAGAGGTCAATGACATTGAACCACTTGGCCAATGGGGGAATTTAGAACAAGATCACAGCAGGGTTCGGTACCATAGGATAGCATGGAATGATAATTTGGTTAATTTTCTAGAAATCTTGTACGATCCGATAACTTCTTTTAGGATACCCTGTTCTTAATGACAAGGGTAATTCCTGCTATGGGCTCTGGGATAATTTTGTAAGGATGGGTGTGAGGAAAAACAGCATTGGGACAGAGGGTGATCTTTAGGGGGTTTGACACCTTTGATCAATCCAATTTCTCTCCCCATGAAGTCCCAGACATCCTCTCTAACTGCCTCTCTAAAATTGAGTGGTAGGTCCTCCTTAGTAATAACTGGATGCAAACTGACAACAGATTCCGGCATTTGTAGTTTGAACTCTGCATCAGATGCTTGGGTCTCAATCCCGACTCTATCCTGCGCACAGTAAATGAAACAGTAGAGTTCACAAAGAAGAACCCTTCCTAACAAGTTTACAGAACATGAATCACATACTAGGAAATTATTGTGTTCTATGATGTATCCTATTTTTACTGGGACAGGGCAATAATTTGATTTGTTCACTGATGATTGGTAATGCCTGCAACTTGGACTTTTTTTCCAGAGAAGGATAGGTGAGGGCCCTCAACTGTTCTAATGGTCAAGCGAGAGGCTCCATATTAGGAAAGATATGGGATGTTCATTAACCACTCCATCTACATATGGTCCACTCAGGTCTACTTCTAGGACTACACCAAGTACATATTCCTCCTCCTTCCCCAGGTACGGTCATTGACCCTGTTCAAAATTTGCGGAAGTCTCAAACATCATAGGGACCAGACCATTTTGAGACACCTTTTTGCTGCGGTGTATTCTGTTATTCCGCTGTAAAGATGGAATTTCTCCCTGCATCTGCATTGGATTACATAAATTCTGTGGTATGCCAGATATTGGGATTTTTTAGTGTTGCTATAGGGGCTCAAGGTATTGAGGGAAGCTCTCCCTGCGCCACAAGCATATAAGGACATTCCCACTTCCAGTGCCCCACATTGTTGCAATGTGGCAAGGGGTAACCTTCTTTAGGGCACTTATGCTGGCTACTGGCATATTACCTCAACCTCTTTCCATCAGATGGGCATTCCCTCCTTATGTCATGGAACCTCCTTGCATTGTCATTCCGTAACTGGGATCTACTTCAGGACCTTGAAGTGGAGCTTTAAATCCATTTCTCCCTCTATTCTGCGCCAGCTGGGTTTGGGCTATTATATACTTCTCCTTAAACCCCTTTCGCTTGGTTTCAAACATGTTACTGCAATATTTTGCATACTGCATGATTGCATAAACTGGTTAACTCTGCCAACACAGGACACCTTGGGTAATCTGGCTACTGATTTCAGTGCAGAGTCCCTTCACAAAAGAGGCAGGAAACGCTTGCATGCTGTCTCTAAGTGGATTGTTCATTCCGGGGACTCCCTGTACACCTGCATTAACCTTTCAAAGTAGGTGTGCACCAACTTCGGTTCATGAAAGGTTCAGAAAATCTTGGGCCAAATAATTTCATTTTGGGGAACATTCATCTTCAGATATTTTATTACTTTGTTGTATTTAGTTTTGATTATGGGCAAAGGTGCATTCATCCCTGTCACCCCAGGGGCTTCTTGTGTTGGCCAATCGACTGCCCATGTACATTTTGCCCACAAGTCCTTTGGGACCGCCACCTCAAATAACACATCCAAATCTTTTCATAAGACCTTGGAAATGGTCACAATCTGTTCCATCTAGGGATAACACTTATAAGGATTCTCTCTAAGTTTTGGAATGGAGTTTGTGAAATGGAGAAGATCTGATCATGAACACAGGACATGTATGTTCACCCCTTCCTTTTCTTTTCTCAAATGATTCTCCTTTACCATCCCTCCTTTGGCTCCTTCCGCTTCTTCCTTATCACTTTCTTTCTTTTGTTTAACTCTGACCTTCTCCTACCTGAAGCACAGCTCTCTGAATTTTTCAGCCTCACTCCATTCCGTAGTGTTCTCAATCAATTCCCTTACATGAGTCAGTAATCCTCGCATCTTCAACTGTTTTAACTCCTTTTCACCCATCATCATCCCAACATTCTTCGACAACTTCTTTTTCTGGGTTATGTCAACTCCACACTCATACCCCACCTTTTCCATCCTCACACGCTTCTCTCTCGCCACTCTCACTGCTTCCTTGCTCATGTGGAACAAGTTTCTTTCATTGGAATGCCCTAGGAACTCCATTCCTATGTTTCCCTTAACGATTTCTTCAAATTCGTTTTTTAGCTGGGCGAAGTTAAGTTGCTGTGGAATTTTGCCCTTTGCATGGCAAGCCGACTGGTATGGCTGCAATGATCATCTGACCTCCGGTCATAGTACTAGTAGAACTCTCTCCTTGTAGATGTTCTGGTGCCATTACTTAAGGTCCTGGAGTAAACTTGTGATAGGCTGACTCGGCAGAATGCTAACAAGCACTTCGACCGGGGAAGCGATTACTGTAACAGACAAGGGCAGTTTGGTTATAGGTGTGGGGATCTGAGCAG
Organism: Triturus cristatus; assembly: GCF_964204655.1. NCBI lineage: Eukaryota > Metazoa > Chordata > Amphibia > Caudata > Salamandridae > Triturus > Triturus cristatus. Next base: position 135,000,798 of record NC_140591.1, on the reverse strand, counting down.
GGGAAGAGACGAAGTATCTGCATAGCTTTGGCTGCTCAAGCTTCTACAGGGGATCCTGTGACTGATGAAGTCTCCATTGCTCCTAGGGCTGTGGCAATCGGTGCAGCAGCTGCCTCCTTATATGGGGTGGTCTTATGCTGAGGAGCTCATGTATGAAGGTGTCCTCCTCCTTACTCTCTGTTTCTGTCTCCTTTTTATGTTCCTCCTTTTCTATCTCTCTGCTTTCTATCAAGGGATAGATTCGAACAGTCTCAACGACTTCCTCTCTCAATTTTCTCTGCCTTTCCCTGTCCGGTGCGCTTCTCCATGTATGAGCCCTACTGCAGAATTATAATTTAAATTTCTTCCATTTCTTTTCACTTGCCATCTGCTCCCAAAGATTTAAGGCTTCACATTGTGTGGGTCTAGGCGGAGGGCTTAAGTCATACATCTTCTCTTCAAGTTTTCTATTCTAGGGATAAGTAAGGTCCCGCTCAGTGGGAATTGTGGATCTCCATCTTTGGATGTGTATTTGTGCCATTGGCTTAGCCACATGCATGTGTGTAACTCTTTTTTTGACTGCCATGTCTCTAGGTGGTGTGTATTCTGGGGAAACTGCTCCTCTTTATTTACATCTCTCCTTTTTCAATAAAGGACTCTCCATACTGGTAAATTCTTAGTTACTCTCCAATCCACTCTCTCGCACTCTTTGGTCTACTGGGTTCATAATCTGTCCACGAATACTAGCGCGTGTTAGAAATGGGATCTCTGGTTGGCGAAGGCTCGCGCCAAAGCTAGGCAGAGACCACCTCTTTAGTCAGGGCAAGGGAGTTACACGCCACAGATAACCCCTGCTCACCCCCTTGGTAGCTTGGCACGAGCAGTCAGGCTTATCGCGGAGACAATGTGTAAAGCGTATGCGCACGCTCACAGCAACACCACCCCAGGCCCGCTACAAAAGGAACTCCACACAAGGTTATATATAAAAATAGCCTTTGTATTATAATAAATACATTAGATTATAATCGCATAATATACACTGTGCCAACTGGCACTGGGCAGTATCTACAGGGGATTATATACACCTGACAGGGCCAATTGGGCCACTGCCAGAACATTAAAAAATCACCAAATGTAAATGTAGCACAAATAATGAGTGTAGAGCACAACCAATAACTACAGGTCAAAGTTAGGAACACACTATGCGATCATAATTACATTAGGCATAAAACATATTAGGCCTAAAAACCCTTAGCATAACCATGTTACGCACGAACCTCATAACCATAAACATCATTAGAGGAATAGATCAGGGCATAAAGGCATTGCGCAGTAGACATCACATTTAGGCATAAATACAGTGTGCCCCAAGCGGGGCACAACACATGAAAACTGTCCAACAGTGTCAGGACTGGCTGCACATGCAGCAAAAGAAGAGTGCGCAAGAGTTTAGGCCTAAACGTGGCAGCTACCTACTAATTGCTGGGCAGCTGTGAAAATGAGGCCTGGCACCAGCGTGCCTCCTGAGCCCTTCTCTAGGACTTTTAGTCACTAGTTTGCGCAATGTAGCAGCTGCCCTCTGCCAAGTGGGGCAGCTGGTGAAAAATGGCACTGGCCCAGTGAATACTGGCACTCCTCGTGCCTGGTGAGACCCCCTCTGGGACTCTGTCAAGCAAATGGCCCCCAAAGCAAACCAGCGCGGGCACCACTGTGCGAGCCCCACTCGCGGACTCCTGGAACCAGTTGCCCCCAACGTTGCAGCACATGGGCTCTGAAACAAATATGCCCCCACAATAACAGAACCTGCTCCTAAAGAACTGTGGAGCACTCCAGAAGCTGCTCAACAACGTTGGAGCGGCCCGCTGCCAGACGGGGCCGCTCTGACTCTGTCTCCCCCAACACGGACTACCTCGAGCTCCACTCACCAGCTCTCATTAGGCAGCACTTCTCCACTTTCTCCCCTGCCGGCAGAGCTTCGGTCGCATCGCGGGGCTCGGGCGGACACGGGGCTGCTGCCTCCTCTCCTGGTCACGCTGAGGCTGCCCGTGGGACTCCCTCTGCACTACGGGGGTCCCGCCTTGAATAACCGTTGGTCGCGCTGAGGCTGCCTTGGCCGGACTCGGCTTCTGTCTCACGGCCCGCCCACGAAGGTTTCCTGACTTCCTGTTTCTTCCGGGTCGCGGAGGTGATTTTGTCTCTGATCTCGGTAATGCGGGGTGGGCACCCACTTTCTCTAAGCATGCAGGGAGCGGGGTGGGCACCCACTCTCTCTCTCTCTCTCTCCAAACTGCGAGGAGGACACCCACTGTAGTTCTCCACACGAAGAGTGGGCTCCCTAAATATTTCAGCAATGCGGGGGAATCCCTATGGTGGGATTCCCTCAGAATCGATCGCAGCTCAGCGCTGCAGGCTCAAGGATGGAAGCGCACCTCAGGACAGCAAAGCGCTCATCATCAATTAAAAATAAAGTGCTATCCAAAATAAAAGCAACGCGCTCCCAAGGCCAGAATTGAAGTCTCAAGTCCAGGGGAATCCTACACTGTGCAGCTTCGAGATACAGGCCCCCAGCAGTCCTCCTGGGGCAGAAACACAGCGCTCCTTCAGAATGAGAAATAAAGCGCTCCCAGGCGCTGCAGCCCCAAAGTCCAGGGAAAGTCTTTCAGATTGAAGGGGGGCAAAGGCTGGGCCCAGGCAGGCCAGCTCACAGGGCCCTCCAGCAGGGAGGCAGTCCCTTGTGGCGGTTCCTCCTGGACCCCGGCAGCAGCAGGCCCCCCTCAAGTCAGGAGCAACAGAGAACATTTTCATGGGGGTCACAGCCCCTTCTTTTATACACATTTTTCCTTTGTTCCCCCAGCCCAGGGCTGGGGGAAAACCAGATGCAACTGGTTTGGGGGAGCTTTGGAGCACTTTGTTGTGCTCAGCTCCTCTCGCCATTGTCAGGTGGGGGCTAGGTGCTCAGACGCACCACAGGGGGCAGAGCCAGCATTGTGGAGGGAAGGCACAGCCCTATTCAGGTCCCAGGTGCAACTCCTCCCTCCCATCTACATGCAGATCTCCCTATTCACCACTGGGCAGACTCATCCTGGCTCCTGGAATTCCCCAGCCCTCTCATCTCCTGTCAATCACAAGCCAGACATGCACTCCACATCAGGCAGGCAGGTACACAGCACACAGAAAGGCCAACTTCTAGAAGTGGCACTTCTCCTATAGTTATAATAAATCTGCGCACATCATTGTGCAGCATTTATTCTTACGAGTTCGCACATACTAAACTTGACCCTGCACTCCTCTCACACCAGAAATTACCATGGACACACACATTCCCCATGCATTCCTATGGGAGGGCAGGCAAGTCTCACTAAAGGTAACTTTGAGCACACACACTTTACACTGGGACACAGTGCTTAAGTGCTTAGAGGCCTAAAACCACTAACACTACATAGGGAAAAAGGCTAGGATAAATGCAAAAAGTTTATGGGTGAACCTGCCAAAAGGGCCAGGTCCAACAGCGCGTCTCTGTCAAACGTCACCCTATCACAGCGCAGCTACAGCGTCCACCAGTCAGTCCCTGCACGGAACCCTGATGATGCAATGTCTGCATACTATCAGGAGTCCCTGAAATACTTCTAATTATCATTCTTTGTTTTCCTGCTCCAGCTAAGCTGAAATATTTACAATAGCAAGAATATAACTTACAACGGTATACTTTCAAACAGCGTAGGCCATCGTACTCAGCGCACCAACTCCAGTTCACCAAAGAATTAACTGCCAATGAGTTCAATTAGTACCACTATGCAAAAGTAAAGTTACGTCCCTATCTATTGTGAATGATAGGCCCTCACATTGCACCTCACCTTAGAAGACAAGTTCAACTGTACAATACTCTAACTTGAGGTAACTCTCTTCAGTTCTGTATCGTATGTAAAGCAACTCATACATTTGTTGATTTCACTAATCAAAAGAATATCATGAAAAATGCAATGACTATTGCTCCCACAAATTCAAAAGCTAGTCACATAATAATTGCTCTAAAAATTCATACACTACATTCCACCACAACGCTCTTACTACAACTCCCACCACACGCTGCTTCACAATTAATTCATCCTTCACATGCGTGCAAATGCCTATTAATTCTTGCATCGTTCTTCTTCAGCCCCCTCGTCTCCCAGAACCAGCATCGGGTTGGGACTGGGTCAATTTGAATCTCGGTCTGGACCATGAATGTACAGTAATTGGTTCTATTGCCAATTGGTTTCATCAGCTACTGGTCAGATCAAACAGGACCATTGCCTCTGCTACCATATCTGTCATTGAGCAACCCCGTGTTAAATAACCATGTCAATAGCAGGCGAACTGCTAGGAACTGGAGAGCTGTAGACTCAATGCCGACTTTGGTGCTCCCCATTTGGACCCATCTCTAACACATTTAGTGCAAATTTGATATTGAGGACCGAATGACAGACACAAGTTAAAGTTTGTAAGTTTATATATGAAGTTAATTGATAAAATACATGAAATATGCCATCAAAAGAAGGAAGCATGCAAATCAGTACAAAGACCTTAGTAATGTTCTACATGAAATCTGGCATAGGTATGCCTTCTAAAGGTGGAAAGCAGGCGTTCTGGGGTACAGAGATAAGCATGTCTTTTTATAGGACTTTAGACAATGGCTTTCCTACATTTCTACACAAATTTATGGTCCCACAGTGTGCACCATTGAGGAACTAGCAAAAAGAAACATTTTACTACAGAGTACATTTGAGGATTCTCTCACAGCAGTATTGCATTGAATTTTGTCATTCTCACAGTTTATTCAAGCATGCTAGTTGAGACATTGTACAGCGACAGCCTGGGACAGTTGGGATGTGCTTGATTAGGAACAGTGTGTATGAAGTCTCTGGGAACGTTCTCAGTTTATTAGTGTAAAGCTTGAAATTCTTTATTTAGAACAAGGAACAACAGGGGTAGTAGACACATGGTGTGGTATGACTTCAACTCAAGATGGCGGACTGTGCAAACATAGGTTTTGTTAGTGTAAGCTTGGTTTCTAAGGCATTTAACCCCTTCGCCGCGGCAGGAATTCCGCCGCGGTGCTGGGGGGGGGGGGTTTGGGGGCAGCGCGGTGGCGCTGTGCTTGTGACGGAACCGCTCCGTCACGAGCCACAGTTGAGCTGTGCTCATGACGGAGTGGTTCCGTCACGTCTCCGCCCACTGCGCTAATCGCCCGCACAGGCGGGGAATTAGCGCCGCGTGGGCGGAGCGGTGGCCAACGGCCGCAGCATGACGGAACCACTCCGTCATGAGCACAGCGCAACCGTGGCTCATGACGGAGTGGTTCCGTCATGAGCAGGGAAGGGGTTAAAGCAAACAAAAGGAAAAACAGCACTCACACTCCTGCTGCAGCTCTCCACACACCATACCGGGTTCTTCATCCTGTCAAGTGGCACATGAACCGACAGAGCTGCAGTAATAGCCTGTTCATGCCAGTGGATTATGTTCTCTCTTACATATTGCTTTGTGTTTAGTGGAAGGTCTCACTATGCTTCACTGTGCTGTCAGATTTCGCACAGTCCCCTTTGACTTTTATTTTGTGCCAGTGTCTCCTATTTCCCCATTGACAGCCTAATACCATATTAAAATCACAACTCAGTCAATCAGTCAGTCAAGTACTTTTATTCGGCGATGTGCCATAAAAATAAGCAAATCAATGATAAGCTTTTTGCAACAGACCAAACCAGTACAAAGGTTAAAATACAGAATAAAATAGAATTTGAGATAGGGAGCACAGTGTACTGGTTCGTTCTCACAAAGAATGAAACTCCATTTAAATAGGTTAAACAAAATCAATGAGCAATTTGTACGAATAGGCTGTGGACTGACTTTAAAAATTAAAATTCATTTTATTCCTATGTGTGACTACAGTACACATATCTTCTAATAGAAAGGTTTAGTTGAATATATTGTATAACTGAGCAACGTAATTCCAAATCTAGAAGTTGAAGATGTTGCAGACATACTTTAAAAGATCTAGGGCCCGATTCACAAAAGTAATCTATAGGAAAATCCTAACTTTACGACTTTTGGTTTTCACAGAAGGCATTTAGTAGTACTTAATTTAGAATTTTGTCTCAGTTAATCTTAAATTTTGGTCTTAAATTGAATTTAAGACAAACTTAAGTTTAAAAGAGACAAAATCCTAACTTTACGACTAGGATTTTGTCTACGTTAAACTTAAGTTTGTCTTAAGTTTAATCTAAGGCCAAAACTTAGGTAACCGAGACAAAATCTTAACATTAGCACCCCTAAATGCCTTCTGTTAATACTGAAAGCCGTAAAGTTAGGATTTTGTCTCAGATTACTTTTGTGAATTGGGCCTCTAGAGCCAAAGGTACGTAACAAAGGGCATACAAATTGCGACCTTGGCTGGACATCAACACCACAAAAAAGCATAAAGTGTGCCTGTGTCTGTTTAGAAGTACTGTCACAAGGACAGGGAGGAAGATAAAGAAACCAGGAACCCTGCTGTGGGTGGGCTACCAAAAAGTGCAAGGTGCTTAATCTGAAACGCATGAGATGAAAAATCTGTGTTCTCTGGTTGTAACCCATGTAAGAAAAAGTTCCATATCCACTATTTTCTTTAGGTCTAAATATATAGAGACAGTGGTCATGGTTTGGCATTTCGCAAATCTGGATTGGTGTCTGTCTTGTAGAAAAAGAGAGTTTACCATGTTTTTAGAACTGCTAGAGATTTCGCTTGGAGAGTGAAAAAGGTTTGGCCGACCAAGGTCAAAGAGAGTCTTTTTGATATAAGCTGACCATAGGATAGAAGCCACATTGTCTTGTCCTAAACAGTCTTCAATTATCATTCGTCTGAATGAGGTATGAGGTGAGGGCCAAATCTTAAACCAAAGTAACAACGGGGTGACCTGAACTGTGTACTCCAAAAAGGGGAGACCAAATTCCAGATGGACAATAAGGCTGGCTGTACTCCTAGGTGTGGCCAACGACATGCACACAAATCTATTTCATGTTGTTTGAAGACAGCCAAGGGAAGTATAAATCTATGCACCAAACCCATATATCCCCACCACCAGACATTTACTCTTATCAAGAGTAATTAATTCCTTGATAGGCTTATGCCCAAGTTTCTTGGAGAACCTGAAGATACCGTATATGGCCCCTTCAAATTTACAGACTCTCTCAGTCAAGAGGGTTTCCCATCTCAAATCAGCTGTCAGCAAGACCCCAAGTTAATGTAAGCTTGTTACTTTAGAAATGGGTATCCCATCTATGAGTGAAGGCGTGAATGTGTCTTTTTAGGTCCACATATCATTACATACAATTTCTTGTGGTTGATTTTTAAGTTTTGCTTACAACTCAAAATAGGCTAAAAACGATCAACCCCGTAAGATGTAGTAATACGCACCAGTCTGTAAAGGTGTCAACTGCTGATTAATATGAGGCTGACTCACTAGTATTATGCATGATGAGGAATGCCCTAAATAGGTTTGATCTCCGGCTGGCTGATATAGTTGCTGCACTATGAAGCAGGTGACCAACTCGTCATCAAACTGTTGTACTCACCTAAAGAAGATTTTAGCAGGTTGTGAAAAGACATGTACAAAGTTTATTCACCACAGTTGCAACCACAGTCACCGCAGTCACCCTCTGGCAGTCATGGAATTCTTGCAATGCAAAAAACACATAGAATATATGGACTTCAGTCTTCCAAATCTCAAAGATTATGTGAGACACCACATGAAAGACAACACAGAACTATTATACTGCAACCAGATAGCTGTCTCAGAGATATCTGACAAAATGGTTCAGGCATCCTGAGCTATCTGGACATATATGCACAATTTAACACTTAGAAACAACCATAACGCCATATGTGACATCCGCAAGGAGGCCATAAAAGGAAAATATGAGCTCTGCATCCAGCAAGTTTCAAAGTTATAGGCATCTTAAGGTGTAACAGAATATCTCATAAATAGGTATCTTTGTGCACACTATTTTGAAGCAAAAATAATTTTTAAAGTAGCTGGCTTGTATGGCTTTATTAGTTTCAGAAAACCTTAATTTAACCGAAGTTCACCGATCTCAGCTTCAGTAATTACAAATGTCAGTAGGATACCAGAATATCATTGTCAGCAATTCACCTGACTGAAATATTGTGTCCTAAATATTGTTTACAAAAATATTGTCCAATTGAAGTTAAGCATAGAAAGTCTACACCCAAAGAGGTCTCTTGTTGGGCAACATAATAAATAAGCCAAAACTCTAACCTTGCCTCTAGAGGGAATCAGTAAAAGGGCCTCTCCTTCAAGCTGGCTGGAATATTAGGGTACTAGATAGTTTGTATGTATATTTTAGAAGTTTCTTTCATTAGCTGCCTTCTTGCCAACATCTAACAGGAACTAGTTACTGAATACAGAATCATTCTTGGAAAAAAAGTCTTTCAAAACTAACAACAACGTATTTTGGAAGATAAACAAAAATCTCAGTCTATGAATGCAATACACAAACGAGGACACGTGTGGTACAAGTGACGACCATCTTGGAATGGTGTGGCTTACCATAAATGACTGTATATGCTGAACAACCATTTTCCTTATGCACTCTGTGAGAAAACTGAAATGTTAGCCAAAAACATGTTTATGTTTACCCCTCTACATATAACATTGTTAGCCAGCTTTGTTTCACAATTTTTAACGCAATATATGCATACCCACAAATCAAGCACAAAGACACTTGTAATTTATTCTGCAAGAAATGTAACAGATTTAGGAGCTTATTATCTTGTGTTTTTTGCATTGCAAGAATTCCATGACTGTCATAGGGTGACTGTGGTGCGCTGTACTCTATTCCATCAGGTCAGCAGAAGGGTATACTCCTCTGACCTGGCAGAGTGCAGCCTGGCATATTTACATGCAGATGGACATCTCTGATCCTTGAGCAGAGCTGCAACCACAGTGGCTTGCTAAAGGCTTATGCGTTTTTTTTTTGTACAGACAGGAGGAGATGGGGCGCGTGTAGGTGTGGCAGGTGACATGGTAACGTTGACGCAAATGTGACTAAAAGGACATGTTCCCCCCTCCTTCTATGTGACACATACATCTCGTAAATTGGAACCCCTGACAAACATAGGGCGATTGTGTTCTAATTGTTACATTTTTGTTTATGTATGACTGATTTCATTACGCTGAACTGACTGACCTTGAAGTAATATAATTTCCGGGGCATTGATTATCATAGTCCTGAAGAAAGCCTGGGACCATATGAGTGTAAGGCTGAAACATGTCGACTTACAGAGGGTGAAGAGCCGATATTTCCTTAACATTCCCACTTATTGTACATTTTAACCATACCAGGGACACCATCAATAAAGGGATACCTAGGTTTTCCGAGGTATTTTTAATTTTCTACAAGAGATTATACAAAGTGCTCCCTGGAATATGATCGAAATCATCGTAGTTTTTAGAGAGAAGGATGAGATGCCACTAATGGAGTAAATGAGGGTCTAACAATAAAAGAAGCAATTGCACCTTCCATACAGGGACAAGCATCCTTCATCTAGTTTACCATTAAGTGGTGATATCATTTGTAGGATACCTTTTGGTGAGTGTCTAGTTAAAGTTGGAGAACATGTCCTACTAGTCTCCTTTCTCCCCCCTCTTCTTAGGGCATAACCATTGTTAACGACTGAGACAGAGTGATGTGATGTCTTTGGTGTCCTCAACATATGGTTTGGCAAACCTAATAAACCAAAACCCAGAACCATCCTCACTGGCTCTACAAAAGCTAAATCTGAAACCCATGCACATCCTAGGACATACATTAGATGTCATCTTTGCCAAAACAGACCTAGTCACGTTCCAGAGGATAACTCCGGTCACCTGGTCAGACCAATACCTTGTTACCTTCCAACACAAGACACAACACCCCACCCCAGCTATAATCATCTTGCGCGCAACTACATTTTTACCTTGGAAAAGCTGAATTTGGAGGAACTAGAAAACCTCGCACCTCCAACACAGATCTGGTCGCAAATCATTTTGTACAAACATTCTATAGATGGCTGCCGAAAGATTTTGATCACTTAATACATCCAAAATCATCTACACATACCTAAAAAAATATGCCTCTTAGATGAAAAACTTATACTATTCCAACCATATCAACAATCTAAAGTGTACCAATAAAGAATTTTATAAAACAGTAACAGAATTATGTAAGTCAAAATGCATAGAAGCTACCAATCCCATTTGTCAAGGTTTTAGTGACAAACTGGCAAATCATTGCACAACCAAAGCAACATTGTTGGAATAAAATGCTCTAAGAAATGTATGACTTAAGTTAGCATTCGCTGCACCATTTTGTATTCAGTTGCCATTTTGAGCAATGATCGAAACTAACTTCTGTCTCACTCTGTCTGCCTCAGCAGAAAGCAGCTGCGATATTTTCTTTTGTATTTCTCCAAGGTTGAGCTTCTCTTTACTAATGAATAGACTGCTTTTTTTGTCATCACATACCTTTCTCACTAGATAGGCCTGCTCCCACCCTGAGAGCGGTGGGCGCAGGCAGAGTAACCTTGATGCTGAGATAGCATGTATCCGATCCTGGGATTACAACTCATTCTTCTGTATCTCCTTTGTTCACCAACTACCAACTGGAAATTTCCAGTCTGGGTGTGTCTTTAGTGGTTCTGAAAATGTACATTATGTGTTACCATGTTGGCAGAAGCCAGTCCCTCTGCAGCAATCTGAGGAGGCTGGTCAGACTAGACTCCACTCGAGTGTGCTTCTAATAAGTACCTTTGGTTTGTATTCTCTACTGTCTGACCGACTCTTCATTTGTGAGGAAGGCTGAGAGGCGGTCGAGAGTGACCCGGGTGCACCTAATTGGGTCACTTCCTACATTTGGCACCCAAACAGGGACTCCATCGGGTGACCCATCCTTGCCTGCGGACGGGTGAGGAGGTTGGGGCCACATCGGGTCGGACGGGCAGACCAGGAATCCCTGCACGATAGAGTTTTGAACTCTCAGCTGCCCCGCCTGTCTGACCGGGCGGTGCCTCATCCAGTGATTATCCTGACTGGTGTCCTGAACGGCAAAACCCTTGGATATGACCATTAGGTCTAAAGAGTCAGCAGTGGAGAGTACATTTGTTTGACCTGTGTGACCAGGTGAGTTTGCTTTGGTTCTTTGTCGATATGGCGCCATTTTGGTTTGTATTTGACACAGCCTGAGGACCGTCTTTGGACAATCGCTTGAATTTGTTTGATTTCTTTATGAACATGGTACCACTATGATTTGTATTTGATGAGGTCTGCGGACCGGCTTTGGTAAAGATATTTGCAGTTAACTGTTAGGCATAAGTAGTGAACTTGTTTTCTCTGACAATGCCTTGTTTGAGTAAGTTGTTTTGTTTGGGCTGTTGTTATTGTTCTGCTGATGCTCGATTGGAAGAAAGTCAGCCAGAGCCTCCAGAAGGCACTCCAAATTTTGACATGTTCGTAAAACATGGCCTTGGCCCTATTATGTTTAGTATGTTGTGGCACAAATATAAGAGGGACAATGCCGAGTTGCAGTGGCAGTAGACAGGCACTTTTGATGAACAGAAAATTGTTTGCGAAAAGGAGTAGGCAGTCGATGTTTGATTCCTTCAGAACATGGCAAAAGGAGGCTAAACAGAGATGAATGAAACCAGAAAAAGAGGCCCGGAAGGGGACAATGCAGACATTGACTCAGAAAGCTGTAGCTCATGATACAGAGAAAATAGAAAAAGGAGTAGATTGTGCTGATGCGAAAAGTCAAAGTAAAAAAAAAACTTTATTCGGCTGGTTAGACCCATAAAAGTACAGCATAAAACAGTACAGCAGCATAAAACATCAAATAAATCAGATAACGATTCATGTCTTAATGTTCTTAAAAACCAGTAAAATATTATACAAAAAGGATAATGAACCACCTTTATGACTGTAATATTACATTATATAGTAGTGAACATAATCATACTGCCAGCTTATTCAGAGGGGCTAACTCAACGTCATCCTATTCCTGTATCTGAAAACCCCAATTAAGAAGCTTGCAACCCCGACACAGACTATAGGAGAGCCTAACATTTGTAGATATACCAGAGCCTGCCTTACTTGCATTAAATTTAGGCCCCTTAGCAGGGGATGTACTTCTTGCGCAGGGGGTCGTAATGGGTGCAGAAAAACATAATATGTAAAGTGTCTTGCTCTGAGAAGTTGTCACTTGTACACAGGTTTGTTGAGTCCAGTTTAAAATAGCTTTTAGGAAAGGCCAGTAGCCAGGGAACCATGTTCAATCAGAATCTTGATAGAACAAAAAGATGGTAAGCTTTATTTATGTATGTTAAATATGGTTGCATCTGCTGGCCCAGGCACAATGTGGCATACTTTCTCACAGAGGGCTTAATTAGTTCTTTTTCCTCCCTTAGGCCTTGACATCTGTCTAGGAACTTCTGTTTAACCACTCTGATGGCAGACTTAGCCAAGGGAGTAGGAGGCAAAAACAGGTCGGGGCAGCCAAGGTTCTCAGTCTGATCTTTGATATATTTGAGCCAGGGAATAGTTAATGCCTTCTCCAGGGCTAAACAGTCTTGAATAATCAATTGGTTTAAGTTTGGGGTTGGTTGAGCCCAAATTCTCAGCCAGCGTAGGAGTGGTGCAGGTCTGAGATGTAGCCTGCTCCCAACTCCTCATGTAGATTAAAAATTGGGGTGGATACTGGGACCGAGAGAAGTTTGCGCATAAAATTATTTTCGGCCCCTTGTATTTCTTTCATATCCTTATAGCCCCAAATGTCGCTGCCGTAAGTGTCCATGGGGATGCACTTCGCATTATAGACCTTTAAGATCGCAGGGAACGGCTTAGAGCCTATTCGTTTCGTGAAATCTAGTGTTGTCCCTGCTGCTCTAGCTAAAACGTTCTTTTTAAGTGTGCGTTGTGCACTCCACGAACGCTGGTCGTCAAAAAGCACCCCTAGGTATGGGAAAGTGGACACTGTAGTTAGCTCAGCCCCCTTACAATAAAATGTGGCCTTTGCCACCCTCCTAGAGCCTATTGTCATGGCATGTGATTTTTTAAAATTTGTAATTAAATCCAAAGAGTCCAAGAAGTCTACAAAACAATTTAAAAGCAGTTGCAGCCCCCTAGCGGTTCTAGAAACTAGAACCGCATCATCAGCATACCGAAGTGTGCAGGGATCATTTTAGTGCCTGCTCTTGGTATGTCTTTACAGCAAGTTGTTAAGGAATCCCCTAGTTTATTACTATAGAGGGTGAACAGCAGAGGGACCAGTATGCATCCCTGCCGAACCCCTCTTTTTACTGTCCAAGAGTCGGTCAAGCTGCCATCTTCATTGAAGCGTACTGCGGCCGTGGTATTATCATGGCCGGTAGCCAGAAAGGAGATGAGATAAGCATCTAGCCCCATGTCCCGAAGAATCAACCACAGCTTGGACGTATTAACAAGATCAAAAGCCGAGGAGAGGTTAATGAAGGCCAAGTGGAGATCCCCTCCCCCCCCCCGGGCGACAGTATACTTCCCTATCACCAGGTGAAGGTTAAGGCACTGGTCCAGAGTCCCTCTCCCCGGCCTGAAACCATATTAAAGGTCCGAAACAATGTTGACGCTATCAAGCCAAGCTGTTAGGCGCTCCAGGACTACTTTTCCCATGATTTTGGCCGAAGAGTCAAGAAGCGAAATGGGCCTATAACATGCTGCATCATCCCTGGCACCCTTTTTAAAAATGGGGATGATCACCGCCTTTGCCCATGACAAGGGAAAGCTGCGTTAAAAACATGTGTTAAAATCTTAGCCCAAACTTTTGAATCTGCCTTATAAAGGTCAGCCAGTACTCCGTCAGTGATGATGGCTTTGTGAACCTCATCAGTGTTAAAAACAAGTGGGGAACCTACTGGTCCGGGAACGGTTTGTCCCATGGAGTTCCCGAGGTTATGTTATGTTATGTTATGTTACTGCGATTTGTATAGCGCAACAGCTGCCCTAGCAAAGGGGCGTCCTGGCGTTGACAGCAGAGCAGCTAACACAGAGGGATAGGGAGGGTGCACGGTAGGGAACAGGTACGTTTTAATGGCTTTCCTGAAAGCCAAGTAGTTAGTGTGGCTCCGGATGTGGATGGGCAGTGAATTCCAGAGGTGGGCTGCCCTGCTGCGGAAGGAGCGGCCTCCTGCCCGCACTCTCCGAAACCTAGGAACCCTCACCCGGTGCTGGCCAAGTGAGCGGAGCTGGTGAGTGGGGACGTAGGGGGGTAACTAAGTTGGTTAGAATACTGGGGGAGTTGAGTTTTAGGGCTTTAATAGTGATGCAAAGGGCCTTAAATTCAATTCTCCTAGCCACCGGCAACCAGTGTAGCCGGTGGATAGTGGATGACACTGGGCAGAACTTCCGCAGGCCAATCAGACATCTGGCTGCTGTGTTCTTAGCCCGTTGGAGCCACGCAATCTCGGCCTTATTAACCCCTATGTATAGAGAGCAGGCGTATTCCAATCTGGACATTATAGATGCCTGAATGATGGCCTGGCGCGTGGGTGGGTCAAAAAAGCCCCAATAGGGGTTTGAGCCCTCGTAGAAACCCAAAACAAGTCCCAGCTACCTTTTTGGTTTGGACTTGGTAGCTGAGGGATGAGTCCAGCCATACCCCCAAATCTTTGACGGCCTGCTTGGGAGGAGGGGCGCTGCCTAGGCTTTCTGGCCACCAGAGTTCGCTCTACAGACCCTGGTCCTTCCCTACCAACAACACCTCAGATTTACTGGCGTTCAGCTGGAGGCAGTTGGTGGTCATCCACTCTGCGATCGCAGCCAGGTCGCCCTGAAATTTCAGGGCATCCTTCTTGTTGTCACTGGAGAGTGCCACCACCAGCTGAGTGTCATCGGCGTAGGAGACCATGGTCAGGCCCCTATTTCTAGCCACCGTGGCCAGTGGTTGGACATAGAGATTGAATAGTAGGGGACTGAGGTAGGAACCCTGTGCGACACCTTGTTTAATAGGGTGTGTGCCAGAGGCAAAAGGGGGAACAGTGACCACAAAAGACCTCTCACTGAGAAACGATGTGAGCCACTTCAAGGCCAGGCCAACAATCATCACTATATATTTTGACGAAGTGCTGGACCCATTTCTCTGCAGGAACTAAACACTCTGTGCAGGAATTGAATCCTCAAAGAGAGGGCTATTAACAACAGACCAGAATTTGTAACAGTTAGCCAGCACGCTGGCTTGGCTGAGCTCCTCCAAGGTCATCTCCCTCAGTTGTTTTTTTCTGCTCTGTACTGCAAGTTTATATGCCTTTCTGCTATTTTTAACTAAAGAAGCCACCCTTAGTTTTTGCTTAAGAGCCTGCATGAGCTCCTTATGGGTAGTCATGCAGGTATCATCAAACCATCTCTTCAGCTTTGGACGCCTTGCTCTGGTCGTGGTAGATAAATTAGAGGCAACCTGTTTCGTAATTACCTCAAAGGCATCCAAAATGTAACTGGCACGAGATTCCTGATCTAAACACACCTTAAGCTCTGACACACAAGTAATAAACAGATTATCAATAAAGCTTTTGGGGGTGATCTTGTCCCACCGCACGCTACTTGCTTGGTCTTTAGGTTTAATAGTTATATTAGTAAGTTGACTAGCAATCCTACCCTTAAAGGCAGCTTATAGATAGAGATCCAGTGTCAGAGGGTTATGATCACTAAAGCAATTCTGGATAACACTTAAAGTTACTACAGCCAATATTAACGGAGAGGATACCAGTATACGATCAATTACACTTTGACAGCCATGGCCAATATAGGTAGCTACAGATACAGACCTGTCTGATTGTTGTAGACAGTTCAAGTTGTGGGCTGATAGAATGCCTTCTAAGATCAATCAATCAATCAATCAATCAAAGACATTTATAGAGCGCACTACCTACCCGTAGGGTCTCAAGGCGCTGGGGGGGGGGGGGGGGGGGGGGGGGTTTGTGCCGCTACTGCTCGAACAGCCAGGTCTTGAGCTTCTTCCTGAAGGAGAGGTGGTCTTGGGTCAGGCGCAGGTCGGCCGGGAGGGAGTTCCAGGTCTTGGCGGCCAGGTAGGAGAAGGACCTTCCTCCTGTAGTGGCTCTGCGGATGCGTGGGACGGCGGCGAGGGCGTGGCTGGCAGATCGGAGGTGGCGTTTGGGAGCGTAGAAGTTGATGCGGTTGTTGAGGTAGCTCGGGCCTTGATCGTGGAGAGCTTTGTGTGCGTGGGTAAGGAGGCGGAAGGTGATTCTCTTGTTGACCGGGAGCCAGTGCAGGTCTCTTAGGTGTCCGGAGATGTGGCTGTGTCGTGGGATGTCGAGGATGAGTCTGGCTGAGGCGTTCTGGATGCGCTGGAGTCTCTTCTGGATCTTGGCGGTGGTTCCGGCGTAGAGTGCGTTGCCGTAGTCCAGTCGGCTGGTGACGAGGGCCTGGGTGACGGTCTTCCTGGTCTCTGTGGGGATCCACCAGAAGATCTTCCGAAGCATGCGCAGGATGTTGAAGCACGACGAGGAGACGGCGTTGACTTGCCTGGTCATGGAGAGGGAGGAGTCCAGGATGAAACCCAGGTTGCATGCGTGGTCCGTCGGTTTGGGTGCGGTGCCCAGGGCGGGGGGCCACCAGGAGTCGTCCCAGGCGGAGGGCGAGAAGCCCAGGATGAGGACCTCCGTCTTATCTGAGTTCAGTTTCAAGCGGCTCGTCGTCATCCACTCGGCTACCTCTCTCATCCCTTCGTGCAGGTTGGCTCTGGCGGCGGCGGGATCGTTGGTCAGGGAGAGGATCAGCTGGGTGTCGTCGGCGTAGGAGATTATGTTGAGGTTGTGTAGGCGTGCGATGGCCGCGAGGGGGCTCATGTAGACGTTGAAGAGAGTAGGGCTCAGCGAGGATCCTTGAGGGACGCCGCAGATGACTTCGGTGGCCTCTGACTTGTACGGTGGTAGGCGGACTCTTTGTGTTCTTCCGTCGAGGAAGGAGACGATCCATTCCAGTGCCTTCTCCTGGATTCCGACGTTGCTGAGGCGCTGCACTAGGGTGCGGTGGCAGACCGTGTCGAAAGCCGCGGAGAGGTCTAGGAGGATGAGGGCCGCTGTTTCTCCGTTGTCCATCAGGGCTCGGATGTCGTCAGTGGCGGCGATGAGGGCGGTCTCGGTGCTGTGGTTGGCACGGAATCCGGACTGCGATGGGTCGAGGGATCCGTTCGTCTCGAGGAAGGCGGCCAGCTGTTTGTTGACGGTTTTTTCGATGACTTTGGCTGGAAACGGGAGTAGAGAGATGGGGCGGTAATTCTTGAGTTCGGTGGGGTCTGCTGTAGGTTTCTTGAGTAGAGCGCTGAGTTCGGCGTGCTTCCAGCTCTCGGGGAAGGTGGCGGTGTCGAATGAGGTGTTGATGATGTCCCGCAGGTGGGGTGCGATGACAGCGTCGGCTTTGTTGAAGACGTGGTGAGGGCAGGGGTCGGTCGGAGATCCGGAGTGGATGGAGTTCATCATGTGGACGGTGTCTTCGGTGTTGACCGGGGTCCAGGCGCGGAGGGTGGTGGTGGGTGGCGTTGCTGTGGTCGTGGCGTGCGTCGGTTGAGTGCTGAAGCTGTTGTGTATGTCCGCGATCTTGTTGTGGAAGTAGGAGGCGAGGGAGTTGCAGAGGTCTTGCGATGGGGTGATGTCGTTGTTTCCGGCGTTGGGGTTGGAGAGCTCTTTCACGATGTTGAAGAGTTCCTTGCAGTTGTGTGCGTTGTTGTCCAGTCGGTTCTTGAATGCAGTTTTCTTGGCGGTGCGGATCAATTGGTGGTGTTTCTGGGTGGCGAGCTTGAGGGTGGTCCTGTTGTCCGGCGTGGGTTCCTTTCTCCAGGCTTTCTCGAGGGCTCGGCAGTTCTTCTTGGAGCTCTTGAGTTCGTCGGTGAACCATGGGGCTCTCTTATTGCCGGGTCTGCTGGGCGGGGTCCTCAGAGGACGAGTTCGTCTGCGCATTTGCTGATCCACTTCGAGAGGTTGTCGGCGGCCTGGCTGGGGTTCGCTGAGCTGGCCGGAGGGTGCTGGCTCAGGGAAGCGGCGAGCTGGTCGGCTGTGATCTTGTTCCAGCTTCTTCGGGCAACCTGTTGCTGGTGGTGGTGGTTCGTCGTTCTTCTGAAGGTGAAGTGGATGCATCTGTGGTCCGTCCAGTGGAGTTCTGTGGCGTGGCTGAAGGCGATGTCTTTGCTGGATGAGAAGATGGCGTCGAGTGTGTGTCCGGCGAGGTGGGTGGGGGTGGACACCAGCTGCTTGAGTCCAAGGTTGGCGAGGTTGTCGAGCAGGGTGCTGGTGTTGCAGTCGTTGTTGTTCTCCAGGTGGAAGTTGAAGTCCCCCAGGAGGATGTAGTCAGCGGAGGGGAGGGCGTGCGGGCTGACGAAGTCGGCGATGTCCTCGCTGAATTGAGTGCGTGGTCCCGGAGGTCGGTAGATCAGGGTGCCTCTGAGGGTGGTCTTCGGGTCGGTGTGAATCTGGAAATGCAGGTGTTCGGCGGTGGGTGGGGTGTTGTCGGTGCTGGTCGTGATGCGGATGGTGTTCTTGTGGATGATGGCGATGCCTCCTCCCACCTGGTTGGCGTTGCGGTCCCTCCGGGTGATCTTGTAGCCTTCTGGGATGGCGATGGCGATGTCGGGCGCTGAGGAGGCGTTCATCCAGGTCTCCGTGATGAAGGCAACGTCAGGGGCTGTGGCGTCTAGGAGGTTCCAGAGTTCGATGGCGTGTCTGTGGACGGAGCGGGTGTTGAGCAGGATGCACTTGAGGTGGTTGCTGCTGGTGTTCGGCTTCGGCTTGGCGAGGCAGGTCTGGGTGCAGGTGAACTTGCAGGCGTGGCAGCTGAAGGGTCCGTGGGTGCGTCGTGGGGTGGCTTGGTAGCATCCTGGGAGTCGGCCGGTGTTGAGTGCGCTGAGGGTGGCGGCGGTGTACGTCAGGCGGGTTGGCTGGGGTCCTCGTGGGCCAGGGGTCCTGGCGCTGGGCGTGGTCCAGGCGCGGATGGGCGTAGACGGGCTTGCCTTTGGCGCGCCTTCGGCGCACAATCGGCGCGCCCGCTGCGCGTGACCGCTGCGCGTTCGCACGGTCGCCATATATGGCCAAGTGCGCGGGTGGGCGGAGCAGCTGGGAGGCGGGAGCGGGGAGGGAACAGAAGGAAAAAAGGGGCGGGGTCAGCGGTGGTGGCGGGAAGCGGGGAGCGGGGAGGGAAGACGGAGGGCGGCAACAGGCGGGAAAAAGACAGTCAATACGGCAGAAAAAACAACAATGAACACAAATACAATTCTACAGGCAATACGGCGGAAAAACAGCAATAAGCACAGATAAGCACAAATACAAGTCTGCACAGAGAACCAGGGGCACAGGGAGAGGAGCGCTGATCACGGACCACGCCGCTCGAAGGAGGGGGCGTGGTCACGAGCCGGCAGTCGGGCAGCGAGGCACAAAGGAAGGGGGGGCACACGCAGCAGCTGGTGGCCGTGCGGCGCGGGGGTGTCCTAAAACTAGGTCAGATGGGGAATGTTCAAAATGGTTTTGCCCATGCAGACCATCTTCCTCCTCCAACAATGCTAAGCGATTAAGTGGGCAAGTACGGGTGTTGAAGTCTCCCAGAATTAATGTATTATAATAGGCTTCGGTACATTCCCCATAAGCCACTAAAAAGCCCTCCAAGCCACTAAAAAGCCCTCCAAAGCCATTAGGTGCTCAGTCTCGTTAGACCTGGTGAAAGAGTTGTAGAAATTGACCACAAGGAGTGTTGGTAAGTTCTTCCCTGTCAATTCTACTGCTAGCACATGGGGCGAGCAAACGTCAATCAGCTTGGTGTTATAGGAGAGTTTAAGACTAAACATCAAAAGAAGACCCCCCTGGCTCTACCAATGTTTGACTTTATAGCGGGTTTCCAGAATTATATATATATATAACCATATAAATAAAAGTGGTCAGTGGGCTCCCATGTTTCTTGTAAGGCTATGATATGGTGAGTGGTCACAAAGCGTAACCAGGAGGTATCACCCTTTTTTTACCTTAGCGCAGCTTGCTCCATGAGAGGACTTTCAACCTAGCTTCGTCAGTTATAAACTAGTCAATGGGACCAGGTTTTACTCAGTTAGCCCACGATGATTGTGTTGGAGGGCAGGATGTAGTAGAGTTGTAGGGACCAATATCAGGGTCAAATATTTCCGCTTCCGTTAAGTGCAGGGGGCTTTCTATATGGGCGGGTACTGCCACAAAAGATGGTAGTCAATCTTGCATATCCAGACCTAAGAGAGCTTCAAACCTATTCACGGTGTAAACAGGAGGAGACGCATTAAAACGTGGCCCTTTGTGTGGTTTATAAAAATAGCCAAGAGGTAAAGGGCAAATGTTAGTACTCCTAAAGGTTTCGAGCTCACAATGCCTCAGTAGATATTTCACCAAGGCTGGCCTGAGAAAGTTGATCGCGATGCAGTCCCCGTTGATGTTTTTTGTTGATGCGCCAACCCACCCAACTCTGCGTACCATGATAATGTCCCTCCAGTCAGAAAATTGTAACCTCCTAAACCTTGATAGCCAATCGACACATTTGTTGCGCAGTTGTTCCCATGTCTCGTGCTGGTCCTGTTTTAGTGTTGGTACCCCTGCTAGGACTAGGACGCAGGGGCAAGCGGCCGGTGGCAGATTCAAAATGTCTTGGTTATCTACCAGGGCATTACTGTTTGGGTGAGATAATACATTGCACCTCGAGCTGCCAATCGATGGATTCTGGGCAGCTCCCTTGGGTCTGCTCGAGCCGCTTGCATACTCCTGCCGGCAATGAGTGTGTGTAATAGTGGTTGGATTGCTAATGGATTCAGTGCCGGTTCCCTTAATAGATGGGTTTGAGTTGGGGCAGGACAAAGTTTGGTCTAATGACACACAAGGCTTACTTACAGTGGTAATAGCACTGGGGTTGGAGGGTTGAGTTCCAAATGGGGTATCAGTCGATGTATCGGTATATTTAATGTACTTGTTGTTGAACCCGTCTTACCCCCCCTCCTACCTTGAGGTGGTGGGCATTTGTGTGTTCCCTGCTAAGTAACCACCCCCCCAATGATTGCAGCCAGGTTGTCAATAGATGTCTTAAGTCGAGCACATTTTTCCTCCAGAAATACATTTACTTGATTATTTACTAGGGCGGCAATGGTATCCCCGCAACACTCAAGGCAAGATGATGGCTGAGTCTATGTGCCTATTGAGAAGTTCAAACTCATGGTCATTGTTGGTGATGTCGGAGGGGCATCAAGAATTTCAGTGTTGTCAATGGAGTTAGTTATAGATGGTTGTAACCAGGCGGAGAGACAGTTTTGAGCAGGGGTGGTGCGAATGGGCTGTTTCCTTTTAATTCGAATGGGTTTCCCAGTCTTTCTCTTCCGTTTGACCGTAGGGATTCCAGCAAACGGGATAGAATTATTAGTTGGGAGTACCTCGGTTGTCTCGGTTGTGTCCAGGCTACTGGTACTCCCATTTGTGAAGGGGGATTTTACAGCTTCAAGGACATTGGGTAATGACGGCGGTAACTCTGGGGTATTATCTAATAGAGCACCTCTGTGGTGTAAAACAGCTGCCCGCCCTTCAGTGTCCAGGGACAGGCGTCTTTCAGTGAGTTCGATTTCGCGTGAAACAATTTTAACAACCCTCTCAAGCATGCTGTTAATGCTGGTTGTAATAGGGCATGCTGGTGGTAGCGTGATGCGTTTTCCCATGATTGCACAGTTTTTGGACCAGCTTAAGTATCAAGAAAAGATGTATCCAATAGGGTTATGAGAAATTAATAGAGCACTCACCCGCCTTGTTCAGTCCTGCTTCGAAGAGGGGTGGCTCAGCCCAGCCTCGGCCTGTCTTGGACGGGTGCAGACAGGCCTGCCCTTGGCCCGGGCTTTGCCCGGGCGCGGCCCAGGCATGCCTGCGCGCGTCCTGTGCTGCGGGAGCCCCTGAAAGCTTTTATGGATGCCTCCTGGCACACTGACAACATTGGCAGCTGCGCGACGGCGCTGATACCGCAAGGGACTCTGGGAAGTGTAGTCCCGCTCCCGCTCTGCACTCCGCACTATGCCTCCCGGTGTGGCCCCCAGCAGAGGTGAGAACAGGGAGGATGTCAGGCTGTAGTCGGGCGTCCCGCGCTGCGGGTGCCCCTGAAAGCTTTTATGGGTGCCTCCTGGCGCACTGGCAACGCTGGCGACTGCACGACGGCGCTGATACCGCAAGGGACTCTGGGAAGTGTAGTTCCGCTCCCGATCCGCTCCGCACTCTGCCTCCCGGTGTGGCCCTCAGCAGAGGTGAGAACAGGGATGATGTCAGGCTGTAGTCGGGCGACCCGCACTGCGGGAGCCCCTGAAAGCTTTTATGGGCGCCTCCTGGCGCACTGGCAACCCGATCCGCTCCGCACTCCGCACTCTGTCTCCCGGTGTGGCCCCCAGCAGAGGTGAAAACAGGAATGATGACAGGCTGTAGTCAGGCAAAAGTCTTATGTTGCCCGAGAAGAAAATGATACATTTGTGGAGGAATTATTAGATACCCGACCTCCACCTCCATATGCCCTGCAGAAAATATACCTTGCTATGCCACAGCCTCAGTCATCTTTTTTCTCTGTCTCTGCTGCTTCTGTTTCTTCTGCTATCAATCACTCTGTTTCGGCCACAGTACCTCCTGCCCTTTTTTTGACTTCACCTTCTGCAGCTACGATGATTGCCAGTCTCCCTGCTACGCCTATTGTTTCAGCATCTATCTCTCTAGCCCTCACACCTACGACACAGTCACCAGCGACGTTGGTGCCTGTTACTTCTGATGCTACTCCTTCCCTGTTCCTCCATCCCCCGACATTACTGAGCAGCGAAATGCCTGTACATGGACTACGGGACAGAGACTGGGCGACTTCTAGGGAGCGTCTGGGGCGGATATTGATATGATCTGATGTGGGAGATGAAGAGAAAAGGGTGGTAGCCAATTAGGCCGCTCAGTGAGCTCGTAACCCCATTTACAGTGTGGAATATGTGTGGAGTGTGATGAAAGTTTATGAGCTATTTGTGCAGCAGCATGCCCTTAAGCACATGTCAGCTACTTTGATTGGACTGTGGGAACAGTGTTTCAATGATGTAGCACCCCAGATTATTTATGATATTAGGAACCTTGTATATGCTGCTGATATGGCACCTGGTGAGGTTTTTGGTAATGTCGCAACAATTGTCACTTATCGGAATAGGCTGCTTGAGAAGAGTCCGAAGACAGTATCCCAGTTTCCGATGAGGGAAGTTCACCCCATATATCACCCTGAACTACCGGAGCTACAGGATCAGCAGAATACTGTTATTAGACCAAGGGTAGAGGTCCGTTTCCAAGAACAATGGGTTTACACTCCATGGAAAAGGAGTGAGGTTTTGTCCCTTAAGACTCAGCTACCTGACCATAGGAAAAATGCTACTGCATATTATAAAGAATTGACTGAGGCCGCTTCATCAACAGTGATGACGCTTGCAGATATTGAAATGTTCTTTTGGTTTATTGGTGCCCGTTGATATTTGGAGGCAGGTGCATACACAGGACCACATTGTGGAATTGGGTGGTACCTGGGATCAGATTAAAGTATGGGACCAAGAGAGAAAGCCTGGGGAGAAGCCTAAGGCGGAGATACTAGTTTTGTCTGGCCGAATTATTACGTATATGCACTCTCTTATTCCTCCGAGAAGGGTAGATTGGGACAAGTTAGCGGCATGTTGTCAGAAGAAAGATGAGAGTGTGTCTGATTTTTTCACTTGGTTTGAAGGGGTGTTTTGGGATTTTAGCGGACAGGATTTGAACGGTGGAGGGAGGTGTCCGATTGTTCGTTAATAGATTTGTTACGAACTTGCTTCCTGAGATTGCGACTCAGTTACAGGCCTTGGAGAGCACTTGGACTACCTCCTCCCCTTCTGTAATATTGAGTATGGGGCAGTATTATGAGCACAGGGAAAATGAGGAGAAGGAGAAGGTGGAGAAAAAGCATAAATAATTGAAGAAGAAGGAATTGTTGCAGTAGGCTTCTCGAGGGAATGGTAGAGGTCATGGTAGTAAGGCCTGGCAACTTCCTCGTACCAGCCAAAGTACTATGCCTGTAGGGCCGAATCAGTGTGCGTATTGTAAAGAGGAGAGGCATTGGCGTAGCGAGTGTCTGGTGTTGTTGCAGAAAGTCGTGGCCCCTAGAGGACGAGGTTCTCGTCGATGGGGTCGTGGAGCTGGTGAACAGCACAGAGCTCAGCATGGCGCAGCCTCACATGACTGTCCCGATAGTAACTACTTCAATGACAATGGAGGTGGACAGTATTATCATGATGATTATGACATAGACGAGGTGAGAGGAATGTCTCACAGCTATTACAGCCAGGGACAGAGTAAGGGACCAGTTCAGATACCTTTATATCAGCGCGGTCCATATGTTACTGCAGATTTGCATGGCTCAGCTAAGTACTTTTTGGTGGATACAGGATACAGGTGCAATGAATAGCACTATCTCTCGTTCACTAGTCCCTGGGGCAGCTCTGTCTGGCTCTAATTATGTTTCGGTAGGATTTTCTGGTGTACCCTCACACCCACGCACTCAACGGCAAGGAACAAAAGATCTCCGCTAAAGAGCCCCTTCACGGGTGCCCATCGGGCATTGCACCGCCGTCCCGATGAGGAGCAGGCCCAGATGATGAAGCATGACACCTAGCTTGCTGGGTGTATGAGGGCATTAGTTCCGAATATGGGAACTCCCCTTCCCTACCTATAGGTTCTTTGAGTCCAATCAATATCGACGGATTTGAGAATTGACCTCACTAACAAACCATCCCCTTAAGGAACTGCATACCCTTTCTAAATATACCGGTTGTGATCCCCATTTCCAAACTTCTTACACTGACTATAGGTCCTTTTACTGTGGATTCACCATTTTTGTTGACATCTAATTGCGGAGAAAATCTGATGGGCTTAGATGTATTAAAGAAATTGCATGCAACCATTTATTGTTCCCCGCAAGGTGTTTACATGACAATGGATCCGAATGTGGTCAGCACTAAGCAGTGTCTGTCCAAAGATGCACCCCTCCCTGCTGAATTTAAGGACGTGCCACCCATGGTGTGGGCAACGAGTGACACGGACGTAGGACTATTGCAGATACCCCCAGTTTCCATTAAAGTTAAAGACTATGCCATTTTGCCTCGTATTCCTCAGTACAAAATATCGCAAGCAGGGGAGCGAGCCTTGTTGCAGATTACACAGGACCTGATTACGTCAGGAGTTGTTGAAGAGATGACTGCTAATGTAATAGCCCTATTCTTCCCATTCTTCAGAGGGCACCTTCGGGTACCTCTGAAGATCATCCAGATGTTTGTGGTTTTGTGATTGATTTGCACAAAATTAATAAAATAGTGGTTCCTCAGTACCAGGTGGTCCCTGACATTACTGCTCTTCTGACGATGATTCCTTACTCTGCTAATTTATTTTCTGTCCTTGATCTGAAAAATGCATTCTTCAGTATTCCGATCCATCCAGACAGCAGGCACTTATTCGGTTTTACACTATCTGGCAGAAGATTTAGATTCTGCCGAGCTCCTCAGGGCTATACTGAGAGCCCTAGTATATATAGCCAAGCTTTAAAAGCCCACTTGGACTCCCTCACACTTCCCTCACGTAATGTCTTGCTCCAATATGTAGATGACCTTCTCATCGCTTCTGACACTGAAAAGGGTTGCAAAGACAGTACGGTTAAATTGTTGTTTCATTTGGCACACTACGGACATAAAGTGTCCCTTTCCAAATTTAAATATTGTCAACAGGAGGTCACCTACTCAGGTCACCTACTGTCGAAGGAGGGTAGGAGATTGACCCCTGAGCGCATCAGTACCATTGTTAAAATGCCTATCCCTAAAACTCAGAGTGAGGTGCGCGTTTTTATTGGCACAGGAAGCGACGTCTTGACCCAGGATATACAGTATATCGAAAGAGACACTGAGGATTTTGGGATGCATTGGATCCCCGTAAACTGAATTACTGCAGACCAGGACGTCGTCTTCTTAGGAACCCCCAATTTGTGGGTTGGAATTATCACCGCAAATCAAAGTTGACTACAAGGAGAACATAGCCTTGATAAAGTCGCTGGCGTATTACCCATTTGCGACGAAACACGTGTCGGCTGTTGGATGAACAAAGGAATAAAAGAAGGAAAATCCCAAGAACCATCTTACTTTGTTTTACTTGATGCTCACAACGTGCAATTCTAACTAATACATTACTGTTTACGTTTGCTGATGACATTGTTTGTCTAAAGAGAAAGCGTACTGATTCTCGCACCATGATACAGAATGTAAATTTCCAGCATAGGGCTCTCCCCAGCGCTTCCACAGGACAAGAGCCATTTGGTAGATTGTTCATAAGTTCCTGCATGCATGCATACAAGGGGGTGAGAAATAGAATGTGGTCTTGAATGGAAATAGCTGATTTTCTGGGGTTCAACATGTCAGAATATTTCCAGTCTTTCCATTCTCGTAATGGTACTGAAGATAAGCCAATACCAGTGTCAGTGGTCAACACAACAGCTAGTTTCTGTGTCCAGGGATTCGGGAAGATAAAAGTGGGGGAGAGCAAATGCAACTCCACATATAGGTTGAGAACGACTGATAATCTGTCCTGAATACCACCCCCTAATGTCTATTTTGTTTGTGGATCCCAAGGTTGTGTGTGGCTCCCCGAGGGATGGTCGTGCAGGTGTTATCTCTCTTTCCTCCTACCTCCCTTGTATATAGCTCCCTCACATTACCACAAAGGTCATCGGCTGCAGCGTCGGAGAGTATACGTGCCCCGATCGAGAAGGGTTATTAACACAGAAGATATAGATCAGACAGACACCACTTTGCAACAGTTTGAGGATGCCATGAAGGGAATAGTACCTTTTTGGGGCTCCATGTCTAACAGTCTTAACATTCGTCGGCTCACAAGAGTTGTAGAAGGTGTTATTAATACAACAGCAGGGATTCTGACCAATATTACTGCTGAGCTCCAGGCTACGAGGCTCGTCACTTTACAAAACCGCATGTGTTAGACGTCATCCTTACTGATCAGGGAGGAGCCTATCGCGTTATTGATAGTAACTGCTGTGTGTACGTCTCAGACCATGCCCCCAATGTATATGCTGCCATACAGAATTTGCATAGGCTTTCATCTGACATACACCAAGAAAATGGTACTTTGACACTCTCTGGATGGTTCTGGGGTATATTCAAGTCCTGGGGTTGGAAGATTCTTTCCTTTCTAATGGTAATTTTTGGTATTATCCTCACCTGTTGTCTTTGCATACACTGCCTCCCTGCTTGTTGTGCTTATTGTGTGAACACCCTGAAGCCTAAAAGAAAAATAGCGGTGCATGACATTAATGCCACTATCATGATGATGCAAGATGCAATAGTCTTATGTTAATAGATGAAGGTATTTTTGAATATTGACAATGCATATATTAGTTTTTAGTGGCAGTATACAACTTCTGTATGAGGTTCTTTGTTTTAGGCAGTAACAAAATGCTGTAGCTCATGCCAAAATGAGGGTCTGTTGGAATAAAATGTTCTTAGCTGAGTTCTTTATCCATTGTACGACTTAAGTTAGCATTCGCTGCACCATTTTGTATTCAGTTGCCATTTTGACCCATGATCGAAACTAACTTCTGTCTCACTCTGTCTGCCTTAGCAGAAAGCAGCTGCTATTTTATTTTGTATTTCTCCAAGGTTGAGCTTTGCTGTACTAATGAAAAGACAGTTTTTTTTGTCATCACATACTTTTCTCACTAGATAGACCTGCTTCCACCCCTGAAGCGGCGGGCGCAGGCAGAGTAACTTTGACACTGATATATCAGGTACCCGGTCCTGGGATTGCAACTCATCCTTCTGTATCTCCTTTGTTCACCAGCTACCAACTGAAAATTTCCAGCCTGGGCGTGTCTTTAGTGGTTATAAAAATGTACATTTTGTGTTACCATGTTGGCAGAAGTCAGTCCCCCTGCAGCAAACTAAGGAGGCTGGTCAGATCGGACTCCACTTGAGTGTACTTCTGATAAATACCTTTGGTTTGTATTCTTTACTGTCTGACCGACTCTTCATTTGTGAGGAAGACTTAAAGGTGGTTGCGAGTGACCCTGGTGGCCCTAATCGGGTCACTTCCTTCATTATGCAGGATTCCTACTTAACCAACAAAAACCCAAAATCTGCAACCCGTTTACAACTTAACCCTCCAGGGAAAGGCAAACACAGCTTCTACGCTCCTGCAAAGAACTATCACTAACTGAATTTCTGGATCTTGCCAAAGCAAGCTAGCAAGCCTGCTGCCCATCTGACCCTTGTCTATTTGAAATCTTCAAAAATATTCTTTTAACAGCTTCAGCTGCCATCCCAGTCTTAACACTCATAAACAAATCCTATTCAAAACACCAATAAACACACAAGACCTCATGAGCAAAATTTTAATGCACTTAAACCACAAGGAAAAAAGCGCATACTACTAATCTGCTAACTATTAAACTATAATCTTGGGTTCCGAAGTAGTATGCTACTCATCAGAAAGTACTTCAATGAGTTTTCCAGGGTAATAAGAGCTACATAAATAGAATTTAGAATTACAAGTAAATGAAGTACTAGTTTGCAACAATCTATGTTCCTTGGAGTGATCTTTAATTGCTAGAAAGTAGCATTGTACAATGACAAATCACTGATTTAACACTTTATTTTGATTGCTGTTTAATAGAAAAAAGTATGGTCTCTTGCTGCACAGCAGTGTACAACTGCTGCTTAGCTCTCCCTTTCCTTTGTCCCTGGTCTTGATCTCTGCTCCATCTTAGCCTCCTCTGCTACCTGCTTTGGAGTCTGGTTCTGGCTGACACCAAAGGAATTCACTGGCCTTTCCTACCGCCTTCATTAGCAGGAACCTCTCCTTACTGATACAATTCGGTGCATGGCAATACTGTGCAATGTAATAAAACTATACAATACAGGGACACTATACAACAATTCCTTGAAGTGCAATCCTATGCAGTTCAATGTAGCTAAATTATACAATGCAATACTGTACAGGACAGGCTGCTGTCCAGGATCACAGGGCAGCGTTGTCGGGCTTCATCATTGGTGACAAAGTGATCATAAAAGACCGACACCCAGGATGGAAATTCCGGACCCCATTCGAAAGAGAAGTGTAGGAAGTCACAAGAATCCAAGGAACCATGGTCATTGTTCAGAGAGGAGCATCCACAGTGTCTAGCAACATATCCTGGTTCAAGCTGGCCAGATCAGCTGAACAGGAGCAAGATAACAGCCAAGTATTAATGGATAACGCACTCGAGCCTGAATAGACTACACTCAGCCCCTGCCATGACACAGCACCAGCAGGGCCTGAACCAGCAGAAATGGCCCTGAGTGAAACAAACAACCAAATGCCGCCAAACTGGACGAGCAGAAGCGATGGACAATTAAGCGGCCAGGGCTCAAGTGGCCGCAGCCAGAGTAATGGACTCTGGCTTAAATCTGAACCCAGCCAGAAACTGAGAGACCTTGTATGTTTCATCCCAGCTTTGTGATTCATTCTGTTGGGAAACAGCCTTTACAACGTGGTTTTTACCACGTTGTACCTTTACCGCGTATTTTTTACCATGCATGTTTTTAGAACACATATGCTTTTACCACATATGCATTTGCTGTGCATTTAAGGTAAGTTAGGGGTTGTGGGGGGTCTCCCCCCACAAATACATTGGTTATGTATAGGGATATATATATATATATATTATCTACTGGCGGTCGCCAGTAGATAGTTATAGTTAGGACCGTGTTTCCATAGGAAATCCGCAACATTCTATTTGGAATAACTTTTGCGTCGATTGACGAATCCTTGCGAAATTTTCAAAATAGGTGGGGCGCTCTGCTCCGCTCCTTCCCTGAAAGTCTCGGGGGGATTGGTCAAGCGGGGGCTGAGAAAAAGGGGGGTCCCAAAACGCGTTTTCCCCATGCATTTTCCCATAGGACCTTTAGTCCGCGCTACAGCCCGAACGGCTGAACAGAAAACCTTGAAATTTGGCAGAGAGGTAGTCCTCAGGTCAGGGATGTGCCTTTTGCAGGTCTGGTGTAAATCTGTTCAGTATTTTCTGAGAAAATAGCATTTAAAAGCATATATATATCTATAGGCGCGCACCGTGCGCGTACGGTAAGCGCACCCTGCCGTGCACGAGCGCAATTCTGATTGGTTGTTAGATCTTAGTAAACATTCGAATCGGTCGAAACCAGGAAGTGTCGGCCGCCATTTTGCCTCTCGCAGTCCGAGGGAGGTGAAAAATAAAGGTGGAGAACATGAAAAGGGGGCAGGGTGGACAGTTCCTGACCCCCTAGCCATTGTCAGGGGGTCCCCAAAGGACCCCCAAGGGCCATAAATGTTTTTAACATTTTTACGAAAAAAACGCGGAGTGCGCTTACCGTGCGCGCACGGTAGAAACGTTAAAATTACGCGAACGGCGTAACGTGGGCGCGTGAGTTATAGTTAGCAGAACTAACTATAACAGAGGAATTTCTATGGTTTTGTACGAGTGAAATGGACAGCTAACTATAACACCCCTGAAACCTATGTTTTTTTCTGTGAATATATATATACGGTACACGCACGGTGAAAAACCTTAAAAAAAAAAAAATGTAAATAATAAATACATAACTTAACATTTAAAAAACCGTACAAATTCACTGAAAAAACCATAGGTTTCACACACGTTATAGTTAGGAATTAGCATTTAAAAAACCTTGCAAATTCACTTCAAAAACCATAGGTTTCACACATGTTATAGTTAGCTGGACATTTCCCTCGTAAAAAACCAATGAAATTCCCCCGTTATAGTTAGTAAAGGGAACTATAACTCACGCGACCGCAATCCACTGCTGATGCCGTCAGATATTACATCACTGATGACATATGTGTCTTTCTGTAAAATAAATATTTATTAAATATGTATAGCTAAAGGTTAAAGGAAAGAAAAATGGGTAAATAAGTGAATAAATACAGTGATGTAATATCTGACGTCATCAGCAGTGGATTGCGGTCGCGTGAGTTATAGTTCCCTTTACTAACTATAACGGGGGAATTTCATTGGTCTTTTACGAGGGAAATGTCCAGCTAACTATAACATGTGTGAAACCTATGGTTTTTTAAGTGAATATATATATATATATATATATATATATATATATATATTCACAGAAAAAAACATAGGTTTCAGGGGTGTTATAGTTAGCTGTCCATTTCACTCGTACAAAACCATAGAAATTCCTCCGTTATAGTTAGTTCTGCTAACTATAACTCACGCGCCCGAAATGCACTGCTGATGATGTCACATATTGCATCATTCATGACATGGTCAGTGACATCACTGATGACATCACTGATGACATCTCAAATTACATCACTGATGACATCATCCACTGAATGTGGTTTAGTTTGAAATTTAAATATGTATTATATATATACCAATCTGTATTGAAGATTGAGTGGATATATAACTGTCTGGATGGAGGATTTAGTAGCTGTCTGACTGTCTTTTTAAGTGAGTAATTAAAAGTGTCTCACTTAATACATGGATTAGTAACTAAACTATGTGAATGTGTGCAGCACTGTCTCTTTTGTTGTATAACATGCTGCCTCAGTTGGTCACTAACTACATGAGTGTGTATATTAGTTATTGATTAGTTGGGTGAGTATTTGTATGGGACACTGAGTTTGTGTGTGGTTGGATGGGGTGTGTGTAACTCTATGCATAGATGTGTGAATGGTTGATTGACTAGGTATATGGGTTTAAGAGTGCATGTGGAAACAGTTGTTTGGGTGACTGAGTGTATTTATTTGTGTGTTGGTGAGCGAATATATGTTTTAGTTGTACATCTTCAACAAAGTAAAAAAATAAAAGGCATTGTATGTGAGAGTTGGTGTATATAAATAAGTTTGTGTAAGAGTCAGTGATTGTGAGAGTAAATATATGAATGAGTGTATAATTGTAATGGTGCTTTTTTAACATATTAACGATGAGTTACTATGTGTTTGAATAAATGAGGTATCATTGGATAATTGTGTAAGTGAGTAAATTTAAGTGCGATACATTTTTTTCATGAATGAGTAGGATGACTGCATAACCGACTAAGATGACTGCTGATGTGTCAATGTCTATATATGTGTATAAGTGCATTTGATAGTGTTCTATTAATTAATGACTGCATGTATAGATGACTCTGTTGTTGAATGGGTAGTTGTGTGTGTAGACTTAGGAATCAGTGAGTGGGTATGTAGTAACTGGTATTGGTGTGTCAATGGTTTCAAATATGGTACTCTGTATTTTACAGTGAGTGATGAAAGGTTATTCTAGTGTATGATGTGGTGTATCGGATTGTCAAGTGGATGATGTCATCAGTGATGTCATTTGAGATGTCATCAGTGATGTCACTGACCATGTCATGAATGATGCAATATGTGACATCATCAGCAGTGCATTGCGGGCGCGTGAGTTATAGTTAGCAGAACTAACTATAACGGAGGAATTTCTATGGTTTTGTACGAGTGAAATGGACAGCTAACTATAACACCCCTGAAACCTATGGTTTTTTCTGTGAATTTCTAAGGTTTTTTAAATGCTAATTTCTAACTATAACGTCTCTGAAACCTATGTTTTTTTTCAGTGAATTTCAAAGGTTTTTTAAATGCTAACTTTTAAGTGTGATAGTAGTTATATCTATTTTTTTGTACTGATTTTCTACAGTTTTTTAACTGTTTATTTATAAATATTTTATTCATTAAATAACATATATTGTTCTGAAAATTGCAAAAAACATTTTTTAATTAAAACTGAAATATTGATTAATTTTCTTGTTTTCATTTTTTATTTTAATATATTTATATCATTTTCTTTAAAAAAAAAATCCAATTTTTTTCGCAGTCGCGCACTCAAAGTGTACACATCACGGTGGGTGCGCGCATTCTAGCCGCCATTTTAGAAAAGTCATGAAGGATCCGCGTATGGTGTGCGACGGCTGCGTGTTTTTCAGTTACATCATATACATTTAATATCACGTGATATGCGCGATTGGTATGCGACTAGTCTGCGACTCCTGCTCCCGTGCATTCGCGACACATGCGCATTACGGTACGAGATGTTTGCGCGCTTGCGGGTCCCGCGTGACATCATATACGTGCTGGGGCGCGCTGGGTGCGCGACTCCCGCAAAAAAAAATTATGTTCCAAAATGATATGTATGTGTCTTTAATATACATATTAAGGCAAGAGATTATGTAAGATATTCCTCAAAATAATATATTTGTACTTAGAAGAAACTTATATTATTTTTAAATATATTTTCGCGAAGTTGGGTGCGTGCGTCGTGAGTGCAGAAAACCAGGTCAGCAGAGCTGCTGTAGAGCCAGAGAACCAGGTCAGCAGAGCTGCTCTAGAGCCTAAGAACTAGGTCAGCAGCAGAGCTGCTCTATGGTCAGAGAACCAGGTCAGCAGAGCTGCTGTAGAGCCAGAGAAACCAGGTCAGCAGAGCTGCTTTAGAGGGAGAGAACCAGGTCAGCAGAGCTGCTTTAGAGCCAGAGAACCAGGCCAGCAGAGCTGCTTTAGAGCCAGAGAACCAGGTTAGCAGAGCTGCTTTAGAGCCAGAGAACCAGGTCAGCAGACCTACTCTAGAGCCAGAGAACCAAATCAGCAGAGCTGCTTTGGAGCCATAGAACCAGGTCAGCAGAGCTGCTTTAGAGCCAGAGAACCAGGTCAGTAGAGCTGCTCTAGAGCCTAAGAACCAGGTCAACAGAGCTGCTCTAGAGCCAGAGAACCTGGTCTGCAGAGCTGCTGCAGAGCCAGAGAAACCAGGTCAGTAGAGCTGCTTTAGAGGGAGAGAACCAGGTCAGCAGAGCTTTTATAGAGCCAGAGAACCATGTCAGCAGAACTGCTTCAGAGCCATAGAACTGGGTCAACGGAGCTGCTTTAGAGCCAGAGAACCAGGTCTGCAGAGCTGTTGTAGAGCCAGAGAACTAGATCAGCAGAGCTGCTCTGTAGCATAAGAACTAGGTCAGCAGAGCTGCTCTAGAGCCAGAGAACCAGGTCAGCAGACCTGCTGTAGAGCCAGAGAAACCAGGTCAGCAGAGCTGCTTTAGAGAGAGAGAACCAGGTCAGCAGAGCTGCTTTAGAGCCAGAGAACCAGGTCAGCAGAGCTGCTCTAGCTGACACTGACTGACTGACACTGACTGACTGACACTGACTGACTGACACTGACTGACACTGATTGACACTGACTGACACTGATTGACTGACACTGACTGACTGACACTGATTGACTGACACTGACTGACTGACACTGATTGACTGACACTGACTGACACTGATTGACTGACACTGACTGACTGACATTGACTGACATTGACTAACACTGACTGACTGACACTGACTGACTGACATTGACTGACATTGACTGACACTGACTGACTAATCTCTACTACTCTACTACTGACTCTCTACTACTCTCTACTACTCTCTCTCTACTACTCACTCTCTACTACTCACTCTCTACTACTCTCTACTACTCACTCTCTACTACTCTACTACTCTCTACTACTCACTCTCTACTACTCACTCTCAACTACTCACTCTCTACTACTCTACTACTCACTCTCTACTACTCACTCGCTACTACTCTCTACTACTCACTCTCTACTACTCACTCTCTACTACTCACGCTCTACTACTCTCTACTACTCACTCTCTACTACTCACTCTCTACTACTCACTCTCTACTACTCACGCTCTACTACTCTCTACTATTCACTCTCTACTACTCACTCTCTACTACTCACTCTACTACTTTCTACTATTCTCTACCACTCACTCTCTACTACTCTACTACTCACTCGCTACTACTCTCTACTACTCACTCTCTACTACACTCTCTACTACTCTCTCTCTCTACTACTCTCTACTACTACTCTCTACTATTCACTCTCTACTACTCACTCTCTACTACTCTCTACTACTAACTCTACTACTCTCTGCTGCTCTCTAGCACTCACTCTCTACTACTCTACTACTCTCTCTCTACTACTCACTCTCTACTACTCTCTCTCTACTACTCTCTACTACTCACTCTCTACTACTCACTCTACTACTCTCTACTACTCGCTCTCTACTACTCTCTCTCTAATACTCACACTCTACTATTCACTCTCTACTACTCACTCTCTACTACTCGCTCTCTACTACTCACTCTCCACTACTCACTCTCTACTACTCGCTCTCTACTACTCTCTACTACTCACTCTCTACTACTCACTCTCTACTACTCTCTACTACTCGCTCTACTACTCACTCTCTACTATTCTCTACTACTCACTCTACTACTCTCTCCTACTCTCTACCACTCACTCTCTACTACTCTACTACTCACTCTCTACTACTCTCTCTCTACTACTCACTCTCTACTACTCACGCTACTACTCTATACTACTCACTCTGTACTACTCTCTACTACTCACTCTCTACTACTCACTCTCTACTATTCACTCTCTACTACTCTCTACTACTCACTCTCCACTACTGATTCTCTACTACTCGCTCTCAACTACTCTCTACTACTCACTCTACTACTCACTCTCTACTACTCTACTATTCTCTCTACTTCTCACTCTCTACTACTCTCTCTACTACTCACTCTCTACTACTCACTCTCTACTACACACTCTCTACTACTTGCTCTCTGCTACTCGCTCTCTACTACTCTCTAGTACTCACTCTAATACTCACTCTCTACTACTCTCTACTACTCACTCTCTACTACTCCACTACTCTCTACTACTCACTCTCTACTACTCATGCTCTACTACTCTACTACTCTCTACTACTCGTTGCTGGGGCAGCTGTGCGCTTTACAAGTCTACAACATTTACATTTACATTTACTCTCTCTCTACTACTCACTCTCTACTACTCACTCTCTACTACTCTCTACTACTCACTCTCTACTACTCTCTCTACCACTCTCTACTACTCACTCTCTACTACTCTCTACTACTCACTCTCTACTACTCTCTCTCTACTACTCTCTACTACTCACTCTGCTACTCACTCTCTACTACTCTCTACTACTCACTCTCTACTACTCACTCTCTACTACTCTCTACTACTCACTCTCTACTACTCTCTACTACTTTCTACTACTCACTCTACTACTCACTCTCTACTACTCTCTACTACTCACTCTCTAGTACTCACTCTCTACTACTCACTCTCTACTACTCACTCTACTACTCTCTACTACTCACTCTCTGATACTTTCTCTACTACTCTCTACTACTCTCTACTACTCACTCTCTACTCTCTATTACTCGCTCTCTACTCTCTACCTCTCTACCTCTCTCTCTACTACTCTCTACCTCTCTACCTCTACCTCTCTACCTCTACACCTCTACCTATACACCTCTACCTCTCTACCTCTCTGTACATGCACATATATATATGCATATATATGCATATGCATTACCTACTGGCGGTCGCCAGTAGGTAGTTATAGTTAGGACCACGTTTCCATAGGAAAACCTCAACATTCTATTTTGAATAACTTTGGCGCCGGTCGACGAATCCTCGCGAATTTCTCAAAATAGGTGGGGCGCTACGCTCCGCTCCTACCCTGAAAGTCTCGGGGGGATCCGTCAAGCGGGGGCTGAGATAAAAGGGGGGTCCCAAAACGCGTTTTTCCCATGCATTTTTCCATAGGACCTTTAGAACGAGCTACAGCCCGAACAGCTGAACAGAATTACTCAAAATTTGGCACAGAGGTAGTCCCTAGGTCAAGGAAGTGCCTTTTGTAGGTTTGGTGTAAATCTGTTCAGTAGATTCTGAGAAAATAGCCTTTAAATCAATATATATATCTGAGCCCGCTTACGGTACGCTTACCGTACGCTTACGGTAAGCGTACGGTGGCGTGCGCGAGCGCGATTCTGATTGGCTCTTAGATCTTAGTAAACATTCGAATCGGCCGAAACCAGGAAGCGGCGGCCGCCATTTTGTGTATTTCACTCTGAAAAAAAAGAGTGAAAACAAGGAAAGGGGGCAATGAGGAGAGTTACAGACCCCCTAACATTTGTAAGGGGGTCAAAGAAGGACAGAAAAGTACAAAAAAAACATTTATTGATTTTAAAAAAAATCACGGGGTACGCGTACGGTAAGCTTACGGTAAGCGTACGGTAGAAAAAAAAAAAAAAAAAAAATGAAAATCAGATTTAAGTGTTTAGATATTAGGGGGCTCTAAAAAGAGCCGTTGTGTTTATGAAATGATTTTTTAGTGGTACCTACAAGTAAGTACCGATGCAGAGTCTAAGGTTCAAGAGGAAGACTCTGTTCCCTTCATCATTGAAGTGCACACCATCTCCTCTATAAATGTCTTGCATGTCATAACGCAAGTTGTTGTGGTAAATGCCACCCATACCATAGTCACGGAGGAAAGCAGAAACAGATTTGTTGACGTGCTTTCTTGCTTTGTCATCGCACCGCGTGCCCACCGTGCGTGCACGGCACTAACTGCGTAAAGTGGGCGCGCGGTGCGCGAAGCGCACCGCGTGCTCACTGTGCGCGCACGGTGCGCGAAGCGCACCGTGCGCGCATGGAACGAACTGCGTTAAGTGGGCGCGCACGCCACGAATGGCGTAAAGTAACTTAGCATTTAAAAAACCGTACAAATTCACTGAAAAAACCATAGGTTTCACACACGTTATAGTTAGGAATTAGCATTTAAAAAACCTTGCAAATTCACTGAAAAAACCATAGGTTTCACACATGTTATAGTTAGTGGAAATTTTACTGATAAAAAACCAATGAAATTCCCCCGTTATAGTTAGTGCAGGCAACTATAACTCACGCGACCGCAATCTTCTGCTGATGACATATGTGTCTTTATGAAAAAAAAATATTTGTAATATATGTATAGCTAAAAATGTATGGAAGAAGACATGGGCAAATAAGTGTCTAAATACAGTATTAGCATCAGCAGAGGATTGCGGTCGCGTGAGTTATAGTTGCCTGCACTAACTATAACGGGGGAATTTCATTGGTTTTTTATCAGTAAAATTTCCACTAACTATAACATGTGTGAAACCTATGGTTTTTTCAGTGAATTTATATATATGTATGTGTATATATATATATATACATATATAAACATATAATCTGCATATCTATATAAATATAAATTCATGCAAACATATACATATACATATATGCATACATATGCATGGTATGTATATGAAATTTTGAAAAACACTAATAAAAGCAAAGCTAAAAAGCCACCTAATTATAAACAGAATTGCTTTAACTTAAACGAGGGCGAGACCTATTGCATTTTCAATGCTTATTTACTTTGGCTCCATCAAGAAGGCATTCAGATGTGACACATTTGCCATAAATTCTGAATGGTAGCACTCTAGTTCCTCATTAGATCACTGTAGCAAAGCTACTGCTCACCAGGGAAGTCTGCTGCTGGTATTCAAAGTGCATGTTTCAGTCTGCATGTCAGAACTTTTTAATGAAATAGAAGAGGATTTGAGAAGTCAAAATGTGCCCTAAGTTTTCTTTCTGCAGCACTAATCATAACTTCTATGGCAAAATGAACCCCCTCATTTTGTTCCTTTGCAAATTAAATGTTTTAAATGTTACCACTTTATTCCAATCAAGATGGCTTCAGGTGTGCCATACCTTTGTCATAAGTAAGACTGTTAGCGCT
The DNA here is from genome assembly GCF_964204655.1 of Triturus cristatus. Lineage (NCBI taxonomy): Eukaryota > Metazoa > Chordata > Amphibia > Caudata > Salamandridae > Triturus > Triturus cristatus. The sequence goes on along the minus strand of NC_140591.1, from coordinate 134,962,001 downwards.
CTAGTTGTTCTTTAAAACACTCTGGGATTTCTGTCATTGGGCTATACTTGGGCTACATCTCGGTGATATTTGTGCTACATTTGGGCTCTTTTGTCTCTGGTGGCCATCTTGGGAACCTTGTTATGAAGATTCCTAATTTCCTCATTTACTGCAGTCTCCTCAATAGGCATACTGTCAGTTTTTTACTTTGATTCAATGAAGAAGGCATTCAGATGTGTCACACATTTGCCATAAATTCAGAATGTTAGCACTCTAGTTGCTCAATAGATCACTGTAGTAAAGCTACTGCTCACCAGGGAAGTCTGCTGCTGGTATTGAAAGTGCATGTTTCAGTCTGCATGTCAGAATTCTTTAATGAAATAGAAGAGGATTTGAGAAGTCACTCAAAATGTGCCCTCATTTTTCTTTCTGCAGCACTAATCATACATTCTATGGAAAAATGAACCCTCTCATTTTGTTCCTTTTTAAATTAAATGTTTTAAATGTTAGCACTTTATTTCAATCAAGATGGCTTCAGGTGTGCCATAACTTTGTCATAAGTAAGACTGTTAGCGCTCTAGTTGTTCTTTGGAACGCTCTGGGAAGCTGCAGTAGAACACAAAGGAATCAACTGACAGTCTCTGGCCTTGTTGGATGTACATGTTTTACTGAGAATGTCAGACTTCATTCTCACATGACTGAGAAAGATAATGTGAATTTACAGAAAATATGCTCTCAGTTTAGCTTATAGATCATCTTCCAAACCTCTGTGGGAAAAGCATGTGAAAATAGTTTTCTCTCAAACATGATTCATGATATCCCAGCAGAAGGCTTTTTCACATGGTAAAATCACCTTAGAACATACCACAATTCCTAAAATGAGTATGGTACCATCAACAAATGATTTATAATGTAACTAAAGTCTTAAAACCTTCTATTTACTGCAATGCTTTTTAATGAGGTGCTATCATGTATATTGGTCCCAAGATGGCTGCCAACACTTCTTGGATGAAGTACTGACAGCCAATCAGATCTCACAATGAGATGTGTGGTTAGGCTCCGCCCAGATATATATATGATTTTACTTTTGATTTTCTCAGGAACTACTGAACAGATTGACTCCATATATGCAAAAGGCACATCCCTGACCTGAGAACTACCTCTTTGCCAAATTTCAAGTAATTCTGTTCAGCCGTTTGGGCTGTACCTTCGAATAAAGGTCCTATGGGAAAATGCATAGGGAAAATGCGTTTTGGGACCCCCTTTTTTCTCGGCCCCCGCTTGACGAAGCCCCCCGAGACTTTCAGGGTAGGAGCTGAGCGGAGCGCCCCATTAGTTTTGAAAATTTCGCAAGGATTCGTCAACCGGCGCCAAAGTTATTCAAAATAGAATTTTGAGATTTCCTATGGAAACACGGTCCTAACTATAACTATCTACTGGCGACCGCCAGTAGATAATATATATATATATATATATATATATATATATATATATATATATATATCCAAGAAAGAAGTGACTCAAACAGATAGAATCACCAAAGAACAAAAATATATTTCCACTACAACGTTTCAGCTTCCGCCTTCCTATATATAAACAATTCATGGTAAAGACATACGTTGTAAAAGCATATTCGTTCCAAACAAATGCGGGGTAAAAAATGCATGGTGAAGGCATGCAGGGCAGTTCCCTGTGTTGTTCCATCATACAACCATTCTGTTAATATCCCATTCCAGTAAAAGTTGGGAGGGATTTAGAATGCCACCCGGCCTCTATTATACATTGTAGTAAACACATGGCCAGAGGGCCAGGCTCAGCAGGAGAGCATAAATAAAGGCTGGGTGATTGTTTGCGGTCATTTGGTGATACCCAGGGCCATATTCACAAGGAGCTATCGCCGAATTAACGGCACTTTATCGCAGCCAAAGTCGTGATAAATTTACCTCCCCATTCACAAGCTGGTGCTAACAGCCCACACCACCAGTTTACTCGCATTAGCAGCCGCAGAGGACCCCCGCAACAATCGCTAATGAGATGCAGAGTGGGCATTCCCGTGCCAAAAGCCGTGACCACACCACACCTCAACATTCTCAACGACCAGACAGATCGGCGATAAAAACACAAAACAGGCGATAAGGCACATTAGCACCAGGAAATCTACACCTGCTCTGACCTGGTGTTAAGTCGGACGACAGCCAGCACCACAACAGGGAGCACAGTCTAGGGCCACATTGGACGTGCAACAGATATCAAGGAGCCTCTTATCATGCGGCCCGGAAACCCAAGAGGGCCTCAACACCCACCGACACCAGGACCCCCTCCCACACCCAGAACACCCCCCCCCCCCGGACAACCGCAGAGGCAGCGCAGACAAAGACAGCGGACCCCCAGGAAACGCACCAGCCTCACAGACCATACATCTGATAATTTCACCGCCCATTACAGGCTGAAAGGGACAACCATCCTACGCATCCTGACCATCATCGCCTAACAGGCCTACGGCACCAACATAGAGGACAACCAACATCCCACCCCACACCAAGCTGCTGGATTGTCTGCACCTGTTGGCCCCTGGCACCCCCCAAACAACACCCGCCAGAGTCGGTAAAGTTTCACAGCCAGCCACATCCAAGTCCCCCACACCTGTCCTGGACATCACCATCACCCTGGTACCTCAGTCCCTATACATCCAACACAATGCGCAGGATCCGCTGGAGACCAAGCAAGCACCATACCCCATAGCAGGATGCACACACATGTTGGGGGCAATCCACAGCACACATGTCCCACCTGTGGCCCCTGGTGACACAGCACACAATCACCGCAACAGGAAGCACACGTCTCACATCAATGTGCTGCCAACAACAGAACACCATGGAACCTCCAACAATGTTGCCTCCAAATACCCAGCCACTGTGCACAATTCGTTCACCCTCTGACAGTCCATTAGCAACCAGCCTACCCAGGATGGCAACAATGGAAATGCACAGCCCCATGGCAAGTTTCAAATGGACACCCTACTCACCTCAACTCCACAACCATGCAACTCACAACTCTAGCAATGCACACGACTCAAAATCTAAACCAACATGCACAACAGCAAGACACGACAGAACAACTCACAATGGTTACCTGGCCAAGCCGGGAACATGAGCCATCAACGGCATGGCACCTCAGCCACACAACATCCAAATGTGAGGAGAGGGGAGAGGTGGCAACCAGGCAAGTGTGAAAGATGCAGTAGAACCATGATTGGGAAAGTACACAATGCCAAGGGTGGCGGAGATGTGCTGGACAGACCGTAGTATGCAGAACACAAACAAATCCATGGCGACACACACCTCTGGTGTATGGAGTCTAGTAGGACAGTGGACGCAACCATTTCACCCCAGCCAGTAGGGGACCTTGTGGAAATGTTGCCTATTATGCCCCACCCCAAGTGTGACCGGAGTGGGATGGCCTGGTGTATGCCACGCCAGCATAGGGGTGTGAATAAAAAGCACGTAGCCCTGGGCGTGGTCCTCTTCCGTAAAGCACAACATCTCTGCCAGGGCAGCGCCTCTCACCCTGCCACGAGGCCGAGGCCATCCTTGTTTGCGGAGTTGCCGGCGATGCCGTGCGCCTGCCGGACCCCGTCACGCTGGACCACGAACCTGTCAGGCCCGCCCCTGCACAGCCAGGCCACACTGATCACCTGCCGACACCACCCAGTGTCAAGGAGGGCCCACCATGTGCCGGCGCAAGCTTCAGGCCTGAGTCCCGTGACCTTGGCAGCCTCCTCAGACCATCGCGGCCTCCACGACACAGGCCCGCTTTAGTCGTTTCTCGTTGACGTACTTTACTGCCGCCTTCGGACTACTCTTCAGCCCAGTTGGTCACATGTGCGAAAATGTGTCCAGATTCATGAATGGCAGTGACCCCAATTCCGGGCCAGCGGACACAGCACCAGACCCCCCCTGATCAGTGTGGCATAGTTCCATATGGGCTATTTGCGAGACATGGTGCCACTAACCCTGTTCAACGCCAGCCTGCGACACGTGGTGCCACTAACCCTGTAACAAGTGGTGCCACTAACCCTGTTCAATGCCAGCCTGCAACAAGTGGTGCCACTAACCCTGTTCAATACCAGCAGGTGACACGTGGTGCCACTAACCCTGTTCAACGCCAGTCTGCGACACGTGGTACCATTAACCCTGTTCATCGCTGTAGGAGAGTAGGGTCTGCTATCCTATGGTCACGTGTCCCATTTAAGGTTAGGTATAGGTATACTACACCTAAGTAAGAGGTGGATACACCAACTTACCCCAGCTGAGTGATCAGCCAGTTGTGTCAAATTGTTAGGCCAGGCCAGGGGTGGCACAATACATGCTTCAGCCCCTGGTAGGCCTTAGATACACCAATGCCCTGGGTACCTAGTGTACACTTGTACAGGGGCTCACAGGGTGATCCAGTTCCAATTGGTTATGCACCTAAAGTGCATAGTGTCAATTTAGTAGAGAGAACAGCAGGATGGGGGTCTGATTAGCAGGCCCACAGCCTCAGTATGTCAAAAATCAGTGAAGCAAAAAGCAAAAATTTGGGGTGGCAGGCCTTAACAATCCTGAAGGCAGAGTGCTTGGTTTCATGTGAGATGGTGCTCTGGCATGAGCTGAGCCTGTCTGCAGTAGTCGGAACAACTTTCTTCTACCGTTTCCAGATATCGCCATACCATATACTCTCGCGGTTAAATGCTATCTTTGGTTTGGCTTTATCAAAACATGTCGAGTAAGGTGTCATACGAATTGGAATACTAACCCCTCGCCAATTCTGGCGACGGGGTTAGCATTCCACCCTTCTAGAGGGACACGACATGTACAGATCCTGAAACCCGGGTAAAATCAGACATAGCCTCAGCTCCACAAAATGGACGCTGCCACCACCGACACAAGTCTGCCTTCCTGCTGCTGGGAGTCCTTCCAGCTTGGGAGACGTGGACAAAGGGTTTCCTGCCAGGGGAGGTGCGAGCACCACCCCAGACAGGATTTTGTGTATTGGTCAGGTAGGGCTTGAATAGAATCAGACATGCCTGAGGCTCACAAGGAGCCTCGGTGCATATGCCAGTTCAAACCGGTCCTGGGGCACACCAGCCCCAGACCTGGGGCGAGCTGGACAAAGGATTGGGGGTGTAACCCCTCCCTTCCTGGTCCCACCCTTAGGGAGGGACCTAGCAGGTAGTCCGGCCCCTAGAATCCGCTTAAAGGTAGGAGCTGTGTCCTAAGACTTCAGACATCCTGGAATCAACTTGAAACTAAGAAGAAGACGGGAACTTCGACGTTCTGCTGCACAGAAGACTGAAGGAAATCTCCCCTATGGTCAGGGAGTGACCATCTTGCTAACGCAAGCACCATCCAGCAAATCGATGTCTGCTTTGCCGCCACCTCCTGCTGGAGACCGAGCCCAGAGACTGACAAGAACTGGACCTCCAGACCTCTCACCGCCCGATCCACAGTCCCTGCAAAGAAGGAACTCGTGGAGGCACCGAGACACGTGGAGCCAGCCATCTTGGAAGACACTCGACAAGCTGCAAGCGCGACAACAGAGGCTCCCTCCGAGTTGTGCTTTGGGTCCTGAGAAGTCCAACATCCAAGCAGCATTTGCACCAAAGGTGAGCCCTCCAGCATCTCCACAATCTGCGTGGGGCCCCTCTGCACTTTGCGACTTGATGCGCCTACCCGGTCCCTGGCCCGTTGGCTAGTGGCCATCTTGGCGAACCTTTTTGAAAACCACAATGCTGGTCTGGTTGCTCCAGACTGGCCCCTGCTTCCCTCCAAAGGAGCAGCCCCTCTGACCTTGCTGGTCAGAGCTACAAGCTTTCTTTGATTCCTGCGACTCCTGCTTTTGCCAAGGCTTGTTTGCTTCTTCTGAGTCGCCGACACCGCCGACAGCGAGAGCCTGCGTGGGACAGCTCGTGAACCAACTCCTGGACATCGTCGACCTTCAGGGACCACGGGGCTGCAGAGACAAGCTACACCTCTTCACCTGTTTGCACCCGACATCGCCTGGTACCCACCTGGTGCCACGCCGGTCACTGGCTAGTGACTGTGAACACTGTCCCCTCTGCTTACAGGTCTTCTACACTTCCGATCCACCCTTGGATCCACCGCATCTCTTCTGGACCGACCGCCTGCAGCATCTTTGTCGTCAGGCTCCATTGAACAGATAGACGAAACCCGACGCACTTCGAGACCTATGCACCCGCTTCCTGTGGGTGAGGTAAAGCTGGCACTCCGGTGCACAAGTGTAGAGTAACATCTCTAATGTCTAGGTTTGAAGTCTTGATTTCGTAGTCCAACCAGAAGACCCTTCTAGCAGTAACTTTTGAACTTTTACGCACCCATTGAAAACCTATGGGAGCCCGCGTGTAACTTTCCTCACTGCACACGCGACCCGTGGACCTCCTGGTCACTAACTAAAGTTAGCTCCTTGTAGGCCCAGCGATTCTAGAGGCCCTAGGCCTTTTCCCTTTCCTGTTCATGGTACTTATACCACTATTTTAGTATATGGTTTGATCGGCCACCAGGGCCTATCCATATAAAGTGCAACTTCTGTATATTGTAATACTTTCTTGTTCAATATATATCTGTGTGGTGTCCTTGCATTGGTATTAAGGGGGGTTACATATGGTAAAACAGCTTGCTTTACATGCCTAAACGAGTTTAGCCTCAAAGACTGCTTAGCCTACGCTACCACTAGGGCAGCTGGTCCGAAAAGATTGACTTACAACCACACCATAAGGGTTGCTTGGCATGGTACAAGGTGGTCACTTTAATTAGTGAACATCATATACCAGGCCAACTTCTCACAATCGCCAGCCTGCGACACGTGGATGAGGGACCGGGACTACCCTGCGGACCAGTAGGTCCCACATCCAGCATCAATTAATCAATCATTTGTAAAGCACACTAATCACCCGTGAGGGTCTCAAGGTGCTGAGGGGGGGTGCAGCTACTGCTCGAACAGCCAGATTTTGAGGAGTCTCCTGAAGGTCAGCAGGACGGGGTCCATCGCAGCTGTTTGGGGAGGGTGTTCCATGTCTTGGCGGCAAGGTAGGAGAAGGATCTGCCGCCGGTGGAGGTCCTGTGGATGCGTGGGACGGCGGCGAAGACGAGGTCGGCAGAACGAAGCTGGCGGTTCGGGGTGTAGAAGGTGAGACGTTTGTTGAGGTATGCTGGTCTGGCGTTGTGAAGTGCTTTGTGAGCGTGGGTGAGAAGCTTGAAGGTGATCCTTTTGTTGACTGGTAGCCAGTGCAGGTGTTTCAGGTTGGCGGTGATGTGAGTGTGGTGGGGTATGCCGAGGATGAGATGTGCGGAGGCGTTCTGTATGTGCTGGAGGCTTTTCTGGAGTTTAGCCGTGGTTCCTGCGTAGAGGGCGTTGCCGTAGTCCAGTCTGCTGCTGAGGTGGGCCTGGGTGACCGTTCTTCTGGTTCCGGTGGGGATCCACCTGTAGATTTTGCAGAGCATGTGGAGGGTGTTGAAGCAGGAGGAGGAGATAGCATTGACTTGCTGGGTAATTGAGAGCGATGAGTGCAGGATGAACCCCAGGTTACGTGTGTGGTTGGTGGGTGTGGGTGCAGCTCCCAGGGCGGCTGGCCACCAGGAGTCGTCCCAGGCGGAGGGGGTGGAGCCAAAGATGAGGACCTCTGTCTTGTCTGAGTTAAGCTTCAGGCGGCTGCTCTGCATCCGTCAGAGTTCACACCAGTGGTCGCACGCAGAGGAGTAAGAGGAAGATGCGGCTCAGTCTGGACGAAAGCCGGGTCACAGTCAGGGAGGTGAGCGAACACGTGGTGCCACTGAACATGAACTACGCAGGCCAGTGGGGCCATCCAACCTATGCCGGCAACACTCGGTGAATGTTAATGTTAATGTTAATGTTAGTGAGGATTTATAAAGCGCACGTACGCCGATTGGCTTCATGGCGCTAGCGACCAGATTGACAGAGAGGCAAAAGCTAACCCTGAGTAAACAGCCAGGTTTTCAGGAGTTTTCTAAACATGAGAAGGTCAGTACAAGATCGAATTTCAAGAGGGAAGAAGTTCCACAGTTTGGGGGCAAGAGTGGCAAATCTGCGACCTCCAAGGCGTACCCTCTTGAAGTTTGGAGTAGTGAGAAGAGAAAGGTGGGCGGACCTTAGATAACGTGTAGGAGAGTACCTGAGTATAAGATTATTGATGAACTCCGGACTGGTACCATGCAAGGCCTTGAAAATAAGGCAGCCGGTCTTAAACACACATCGCTGTGATACAGGAAGCCAGTGTAGTTTCCTCATCAATGGGGAAGCAGGTTGCCATTTAGGTTGATGGTAAATCAGTCGAGCTGCCTGGTTTTGGACCAGCTGAAGTCGCCTAAGCAGATAGTGGGGCATTCCTAAGTAGACCGAGTTAGAGTATTCTAGATGAGATAGTACCGTGAAAATGATGGCTTGGATCAAGGCATCATGGGTAAGAAAACGGTGAATTTTCCTGATTTTACGCAGTTGGTAAAACACTTGGACACCACAGCTCCAACCATGGTTTTCAGAGATAACTCACTATCCAGGAGTACCCCTAGCGTCTTAGCTGAGCTAGAAGGGGTGGGAGGCGGACCAAGTGCAGGAGGCCAATAGTGAGGGCACCAGTGCTTAAGGCTGTCACCAGTGAGGACTATTTCCGTTTTTCCTGGATTCAATTTGAGATGGTTAAGATCCATCCAGGTTTGAATAAATAACATAGTATCCTGGAATTCCATAATGGAATTATTCGAACTATTGACCCTAAGGAGGCCCATGCTGACCGCTTCCTCCGGCCTACACTGCGGTCCAGTAGGTCACAGACTCTTCATTTTGCATTGGCTGAGTTCATATCAGCATACTGGCATCAGCGCAGACTGCATCCCCTCTGTGCCCCGGTGCCACTAAGTCTGTTACCCGACAATCATGGACACTCTCTGGTCTAACTTTGGTGATGTCTGAGTCTATGGACCGGGGGCAGTTTTCATCCTCATGTAGCTGATACCGAATAGGTGGTGGCAACGAGGCTGTCGCATTCCATTCCTCCATTTGCTGCTTCCGGACAAAATCAAACCTTTCGGCGTCATGCCCTGGAGGACACCTTCCACTGTCCCCCGATACCCTCCGCAACATACACCTCGGACATTGACGGTGACCCGCTCAGGTCGCATGGCCCATCTAACTGCACCGCAAGTCACCGTCCCGTGACTGGGTGCTTGTGCTGGCTGCTGTGCATCCGGGGCCACTAACTCTGTACTAGTCAGGTCCGGGACCCCTTCTCCTGTGAAATTGGATGGCCCCTGAAGCGTTGGCCTTGGGGTCATCAGCGCCGTTTCTCTGTGGGCCTGCGCTGTACGCAGCCTCCGGGCCCAAGAGCGTCCCAGCAGGGCTCACCCACCAAATCGAGTCCTGACCGGCCGGACGTGGCACCACCGCGGGAGGCACACACCACCACCGCAAGGACCACCTCCAACAGCCATCTGCCACAGTCGCCACGGTGGTCCTGACAGACTTACGGAGGTACTCAGACCTGTCGTGGAAGCCATCATCGGCCTGATACCCTGCTCAGCACTACAGGTGCCAGTGACTCAGTGCACCGCAAACCATTGTCAGTTACTGATTGATATTTGTGCTGTGGAGATGTTGTGCAGCAATGTCACCTCATGCAGTGGGAAAGAGCTGGGACTATGATTAGGAAGATGCGTCAAGTGTGCAGACGGGAGATAGCACAGACAATGGGAGGGCAGGAGGCAGCATCCCCAAGGCAGGAATGCAGACTAGAGGTGGTAGTGCTGCAGATCAGAGCTTATAAATTCTCCCTACTTCCACGGACAGAGTAATTTCATAGTCATACACACATACACTCATCATACGCTGGGGCCCATCACACCAACATTCATTCTATTACTCTATCCACACTGAATATACGAGAGAACTCCTAAATCAATCTGCATCTAAACTGAGGTTAATGCAACCTAATTGATTTGTCTCGAGTCATGATTTAAAACAGTTTAAACACATTTGAGATCTCAATAAAAATGACAAAGAAATAACCACCCAACACTGTAATTCAAACAAAGGTTATTTTATCTAAATTAGTTCAAATGAAAAATCATCCAATAGCAAAATCATTATTCTCATAGTTACCTATTTTAGCTAAATGTCGTATTTAGGTCAGGACAGGTCTCTCAGTAAAGTCTCCCGAGTCGCCGTCCTCTCAATCAGCATCGATCCTCTTGAGCATAAGTTCAGGAAGAAGTGGCCTTAGACCCTCTCTAGTCTAACAATATTTATACCAAAATTTACACATTAAAAGTTACAAACAATCTCTAAGCGTCCGTTGAGCAGAGCGAGCAGGAGAGGATGTTGGCTCGCAACATTTAGGAAAATCTCCGCTCTCGAATATCTCAAAAATAAAAACACGGAAAAAGGAAGCACAAACTACATTCGCAACATCCATGGATGCTCTTCTCCGGAATTATAGTGAAGCCACCGCAAGTTTATCAAAATGTTCATTTGTGACAATTGTTCTCCTCCAAGGATATCTGGCGACGAGCCCAGAGCTGCTGTCCTTTCGTAACTTTTAGCTCAGACAGAGGCCGAGGTCATGTTTTCAACCATATTCAGCAAGGCCTCTCTTCGTATTTCATCTACTCAAATGCAGGCTGTCGGCCATTTCTCAACAGGCCAAAATGGATAACTTAATTAAAAAGAAACACAAAACAACGTTACCACATCGTATTGAATATACAGTGTTAATTCCCACTAATACCCTTATGTGTATGTAATTATCTAGCCATGTGCGACATAAAAAAGCATTAAAGCATATTAATTTAAAGCGCAAACACATAACAAATAGCACTTTAGTCACACTTATTTAATTAATTTGCTCACCAACTTAGTTCACGTATTAATTAAGCCATGCAATCGCATTCCCACGTGTAATTCTTTCATTAGTAAGGTTGATTAATTAGAACACTCGACAAAATTAATACTTAATAATTAATCGTTAGTAATTTTAATTATGACATATAGAAATATAAACTGAAGTTTGAGTTTAAATAGAAAATCCTGCTCCAGCAATCCCCCCTTTGGTGATATATCATCACCACAAAAATTCAACCCAAAAAATGTAGTCCCCTTTCTTTAGGAGAAAATCAAACGTCTTTTTGCATTTACATCAAACACAATAAACTCCAGTTTCTCTTTCAACATCTCTTTTTGTTTCTAAATACATGCTTTCCCTAAATTCTTCTAATTCTATTTCTTGTAGATCTCTTTTTGACCTCTTTTCAATATTTTCTTTTACTATTTTATTTTTACCTCTCCTGTATCTACAACATAAACACCCTAATCTAAGAATCAATAAAGCAACAATCACACATGTCAATGGAAATAATATCTTACCAAAAATGGTACTACCTATCTTAGCAATAAAATTCTTAACAGCAATCATCTTATTAGCCATTTTAGTCCAGATACTTTCAGCTTCCAGTGGTACTAATTCTTCATGCAAATCAGTAATATTTTTGATATAGATCTTCAGATCTTTGCTTTCGTCAGGAATGTAAGTGCAACAATGTTGAACTTTCAGCATTCCACAGACTCCACCCTCCTTTGCCAATAGAATATCAAGGGCAAGTCGATTTTGCATAGACATGGCGCGTAAGGCAACCATTTCTGTATTCACCAACAGAAACTCTCCAGCGGTGCTTGTCGATAAGCGATCCACCACTGTTGACAGCTTCCGAATTCCATATGCATTTAATGAAATTCCCACTGCTGGAATCAAAGCTCCAAAAATATCTCCTACAATTTCTGACCAAGTTTCTCTTCTAAAGCGTGTTAGTAAATTAATTTGTTCTGCATCTTCTATTCTATCCATATGAAAAAAATTTGGAAAGACCAGGCCAACATAACATGTGCCATACCAATGGTCAGGCAACCTGTAATAAGCCCTATTCCCACAAATATAATACACTCCCGGGAAAACTAGATCTTCTCCTCCTTTGAATCCCCATCCCGTTGCAATAAAGTATGTATCATGACACCCACTAGTCCCAACAAAATGATTATCATATTGGGATTTCCTTCTGGTAATGCATAGTTTACCCTTCTGTGGTGCATCTAAAGCCAAAGTTGGACTGGCCCCATTCTTCAACTCCTTTCCCATCTCAATGTCCTACACTGTCTCACTCATTTTATATCCTCCTGCCTTTTCATGCATGCTCATTCTCCTTTTCTCTACCATGTCCAGGAAAGCTTTTTCTTCTTCTTTCAAACTACAAGTTAAATTGTTTCTAAAAATGTAATCTAATGTTAATTCTTCTGTTTCAATAAAAATCTCACCAAAAATGTTAGCTTCTTTAACAGGATTCAGTTTTTTATTCATAGGCAATTGCCCAAAAATGTTATCCTTATTAGACATCTCATAATCTATTTTCCCTAACAAATAAAAAATACTACTTAACACACTACATGAAATCCCATACGTAGCTGGAAGATGATGATAAGTAACTCCCTCTGAAACGGATGCAGGCAATTGCATACAGACGTAGCAATCCCTTACTTCCATTGTCTTTAGGTATTCATATAACAATTTTGAAAAAACATTGCTAGAAAAATCATTAATCGACCTATCCTTATGTATGTATATATTACTAATTCTAGTTGGTACTACCTTCTGTGAACTCTTCCCTATGTTAGTCATATTCTCAGTATGTATTCCAAAAGTGTCTATTGTAACTCTAAAAGTAACTAATAAAGCAAGCACACTCCATAATAGCATTAACAATCCTGTACAGCAGCAGCACATTCTGCACCATCCTTTCAGAAAGGTACATCTACTTTGATTATTTTCTGTATTAGCCATTTTACTACTTTGGCAGTGTCTTTTGACTTAGCCTCTACTACTCCACTACTGAATTTCCAGAACACTGGATCGCTAAAATCTGTTAATTTTTAAATTTCTTCTTCTACACTCTTCTCCAAGTGACTCCTTTAGTTCACTCAATTTGGATTTTTATCACTTTTCACTTCTTCTTCAGCAACATCAAATTGTATCAGATCCTGAATATCCTGAACATCTGTCTCTTCTCCAATGTCAGTCAAGATAACTTTCAGGATTCCAACAGTTTTTTCTTCCTCAACCACTCTCCGTAAGGTCCCCTCTGGATTTCCTTGACTTTCTGCCTCTTCTTCTTCTTCAGGCAATGCCACATACGTCCATTCCGGTGACCTATACTTCTGGTTGGGCTTTCTAATTCTTTTGATCACTTCTGGTTCCTTTGGTTCTTTTGGTTCTTCTTCTTTCGCTTGATTTTGACTTGACACCTCGTTCACCTGTTCAGCTTTCGATGAATTCACTCGTGTCAGTCGATATCTCAGCCTCTTTATTTTGTTAGGCCAAAGATCTCCTTTTACACTTCTTTTCTGTTTCACTTCTCTATTGTTTCTTTCTCCAATCCAAGTTCTCTTTCTCAGAACTCGACCCTCTGGTATCTCATTTTCACTCTCATCCGATTCTGTCTCATTTGCCTCTTGTTCATCAACAATTCTCTCTTTTTCCACAGTCTTCTTCTCCACCAATTGAGATTTCCCTACTACTGTCCCTCCTCGGGTCTCCGACACGCAATCTTCTTGCTGTCTACTTGTCCCTTCACCTAGCTTATCAGGAATGTTCCCTACACCTCCTCGAGGGTCTTCCGCAATCTGTCCCTCTCTATCTTCTTCTGACCCAACTTCTTCAGAAGTTATCTCAGGTGGATTCCTCTCAATCTCTTCATTTGACTCAGGTATAGTCTCTGTGGAATCGCTCTTTTCTTTTCTTTCTTTCTCTTTTTCTTGTCCACTGCTCGTTAGAACTTCAGGCACTTTTCCAGAATCTGAGCTCTCTTCTGAGGTTCGCAATGTTCCTCTTGAAGCTTCTCTTGGTAAGAAAAAAGAATCACCTGACTCTCTTTCTGACTCTCTTTCCCCCCTTTCAAGATTCTTTTTTCTTCTCACTGCTTCAGTGTCTGCATCATCACTGGAATATGACTCTTCAAAGTACTCCTTTCCAGTCCCATCCTTTGGATTTGGAACTCTCAGAGTATGACTTGCATAAACCCAGTTCTTCACTCCAGCACACTTCACAGCAGTTGTCGTAGTCAGAATGACTTGTCTTGGCCTTCCCCACTTTGGAACCAAGCAATTTCTTCTTCTGTGCACTTTTATTCTCACCCAGTCCCCTGGACTCAGATCATGGGCTTGCTTCTTTTCAAGTGTAGTGGCGTCTTCTCCAACCTGGTGAAACACAGAATGAACTGCGTCAGCCAGGCCTTTACAGTAATCCAAAATCATGTCATCAGTTATAGTCATCAGCTTGTTGACAGGCACGAATGCATGTCTCATTGCACGTCCCATTAATATTTCATGCTGACTCAACCCTGTAGTTCTGTCTGGAGTAGATCTAATAGTCATTAGCACTAGAGGCAAGACATCAGGCCATTTCATTCCAGTGGCTAAACACATCTTACCAATTCTGTTTTTTATTGTGCCATTCATCTGCTCAACAACGCCAGAAGCCTCTGGCCTGTATGCACAATGTAGCTTCTGCTGTATGCTCAATGCTTCACAAATTAAACTCATGAGCTCATTGTAGAAGTGCCCTCCTCTGTCTGACTCAATTGTCACTGGGAACCCGTACCTAGGAATCAACTCTCTTAACAGCAACTTGGCCACTGTTATTCCATCATTTCTCCTAGTCGGATATGCTTCCACCCACCTTGAAAACAAACAGACTACCACTAGAACATACCTCAATCTATTGACCTGTGGCATTTCAATGAAATCTATTTGCATTCTGGTAAAAGGACCTCCTTCTCTGCCTATTGTTCCTAGGCTCACCACTGTCTTTTTTCCAGTATTGAATTGCTGACAAATCAAACATCTTTGACAGATGCTCTCTGCAATCAGCCTGAACTTTGCATTGTACCAGGTCTGTTTAAAGGACCTAATCATAGCATCCCTCCCCAGATGTCCCTGGCCATGATACATTCTTGCCATTGTTGACAACATAGAATTTGGCATGACTGGTCTTCCATCCCTATAGATCCAAACATGATCTTTTTCTCTTGGTGCACAACCTGCTTTGATCCAATCTCTCATTTCCTCATCTCCTGCTCCATCCTGCAACTGCTTCACCTCATCCCATGTTTCCAGGACATTAGTAAACATCACAGTACAAAAAGACATCTCCTTCTCCTTTCCCCGGTTTATAGAATGATTGTTCTTTGCACAAAACTGTGCTATGTCATTTGCAAATCGATTACCAAGAGTAACAAAATCATTTCCTTGTCCATGTGCAGCGCATTTCACAACTGCTAATTCTTTAGGCAGCTGTATCGCCTCAAGCAATTTCCCAATCACTTCAGCATTCTTTATAGGAGTTCCACTCGAAGTCAAGAAACCTCTCTGTAGCCAAAGCTGGCCAAAATCATGAACCACTCCAAATCCGTACTGACTATCAGTCATTACAGTCACTCTCACATTCATTTCTTCCAATGTTACAAGCTTTTGTCAATGCCACCAATTCCGCTACTTGAGCAGACTTAACTCCTTTCAAAGGTGAAGCTTCCATAACTTCCGAAACTTTACACACCACATATGCTGCATTCAGCACACCTTCTTCTGTTCTCAGACATGATCCATCCACAAACAACACATGATCACTCTCAGGTAGTGGCAGATCTCTTATGTCCGGTCTCGGTTTTGTACAGTAATCAAGCACATCCAAGCAATCATGATCAACATCATCTCTCACACTCACATTTTCAGCATCTGGCAAAAGTGTCGCTGGATTCACATTCACACATCTCTCAAGAGTCACATTTGATGTTCCCAGAATGATTTTTTCATATTTAGTCAGCCGACTATGTGACATTTATTGAGTTCTGCTTCTTGTCAAAAGAATTGCCACATCATGAGGTACGAATGCCCGTACAGGATATCCCATTATTATACCCTCACTCTGTTCCAAGCTTCTGCATGTAGCAGCGACCGCTTTCAGGCAACCTGGTAAACCCACAGCTACTGGGTCAAGTGTTGATGAGAAGTACGCAACTGGCCTTCTCAGTCGTCCATGTTTCTGGATCAACACTGAAAGTGCACATCCATTCCTCTCACTACAGTACAGTTCAAACTCCTTCTCATAGTCTGGCATTCCCAGAGCAGGAGCTTCACACAATCTACTCTTCAATTCCTCAAATGCTGCCATTTGTTCTGCATTCAATTCCAATGGGTCTTTCACTTCACCTTTGGTCAATTTAATCAGTGGCTTTGCTATCAGGGAAAAATTACTTATCCACTGACGACAATAACCCACCATTCCCAGAAACATTCTTACCTCTCTCTGGGTCATTGGGGCTCTCATTCCTCTGATAATTTTGATCCTGTCAATGGTCACTTTTCTCAGACCTTTTTCAATATTGTGCCCAAGATAATGTACCTCTTTCTTGCAAAATTGCAATTTGGCTGGAGATACCTTTAACCCTCCATCTGCCAGATGATTCAGTAAAGCTATGGTATCTACTTCACAAGCTTCACGTGTCTTCGATGCCACAAGTAGGTCATCGATATACTGTACCAGTACTGAGCTTTCAGGCATTGTCAGACTCTCCAAAGATTTCTTCAGCAACTGATTGAATATTGAAGGACTTTCTGTATACCCCTGTGGGATTCGGCACCATGCCAAAATACGCTGTCCAAACCGAAGTGCAAAAATCGTCTGGCTGTCATGATGCAATGGAATTGAAAAGAAAGCATGACACAAATCAATTACTGTGTGCCATTCAGCATCATGAGGAATCTGATACAAAATCACTGATGGATTTGGCACAATGGGACAGCATGATACCACAATTTTGTTAACCTTTCTCAAATCCTGTACAATCCTGAACTTCCCATTAGGTTTCTTCAGCCCCATTATCGGTGAATTACATGGGCTACTCAGTAACTCTCTCAAAACACCTTGCTGAATCATTTGATCAATTATAGGTGTTATTCCTTCAATGATCTCTGGTGTCAATCTGTATTGTGGGATATTAGGGTAAGTGATTCCCTCTTTCACTGTAATCTTTACTGGATCTACATTATTCATCAATCCCACATCCTCTCCAGTAAAATCCCAAACTGCTGCTTTTACTGTGTTTCTCAACTCTTGAGGCAAATCCTCTGGATTAAATACAGCATATGTTCCAACAATCTCACTTTCTCTATTATCTAGAGTCATCCTGTATAAGACATCCTCATCTGGTGTCTCAAAGGCTATTCCATCCGGAGTACAAAAAATTGTGCAATTCATTTTACACAATAAGTCCCTACCTAACAAGTTCACTGGACTAGTGTCGCACACCACAAACCTGTGCATATCTGAAAATTTCCCTATCCTTACCCTTACTGGTTCAGTAAAACGAGTCTTAATCTGTGTATTAGCTACACCAACCACTTGGATTGCTTCGTCCGAGAGAGGAAGATTTCTTATATCTGCTGACCTGACAGTTGATCTCGTCGCTCCTGTGTCTACCAAAAAAGTAACACTTTCTCCATTTATTTTCCCATCTACAAATGGTCCTGCCTGGTCTATTTCTAGAGTTGCTCCAAGTATGCACTCTTCCTCCTCTCTTCGGCACCGTCAGTAGTCCCCTTCAGACTCACTCCCCTCATTCTTTAGCCAATATTGTTGTACTGGATTAGTACGTCTCGGTTTGTTTACCTGTTCAT
This sequence comes from Triturus cristatus, assembly GCF_964204655.1. Lineage (NCBI taxonomy): Eukaryota > Metazoa > Chordata > Amphibia > Caudata > Salamandridae > Triturus > Triturus cristatus. Next base: position 134,944,238 of record NC_140591.1, on the reverse strand, counting down.
CATTGTAGAATCCTGAGTGCTGGTTATATTTCTGAGACCCTTTGTTCTGTGGCAAGGGCGGTTTTGGCTCTTGATTCTGCTGCTTAACAACCTTCTGCTGTTGCTGCTGATGATTACACCTGTCGTTCTGCACCTGTTGATTCAAGGATTTATTCTCATTACTCACTAATGGTGGATTTGTACACTCGGATCTCCAATGCCCCAATTGTCCACAGTTGTGGCACGGGAATTTCTTCTTCGCCTCTTCTAAGTTCCCCTTACCCTTTCCTGTACCATATCTAGGCCTATTTCCTGGATTATTTGCTTGTTCAACCAGCTGTGCTTCTTGTCTTTCTGCAACCTTCACCTGTGCCCACATTGCTTTCTCCTTCAGCTTTCTTTGCTTCGCCTCAATTTCATCACTGAAGTATTTCGCATGTCTCAAGATCTCATCAATCTTCTTACTCTGCCAATCAACTGTGTGCTCACGAATCATTTCACTGATTTCAGGTCTCAAGCCATATACAAATCTGTATACAAAATGACTCAAATCCTTATCACCCAGGTGTTCATCTCCACTGAACTGTTTAAAAGCCAGTATCAACCTTTCATAGAAAGCATGAACTGATTCTTTTGCTTCCTGATGTGTTCGATCTATCTTACCCCAATCTGTCTCTTTAGGGGGTACCTTATTCTTTAGGAACACAATAACCTGCTCATACTTCTTCATTACCTCCGGGTCTGGAGCTCCTGTTCTCTGATCTCTCGGGTATTCTTTAGCAGGCCAATCTACAACTATTTTACACTCTGCCCACAAGTCTGCTGGAACAATTATATCAAACAGACTATTCAGGTCAATCCACAGCACTTTTGACAATTTCACAAACCTATCTACCTGCCTATACCACTCGACGGGCTTTTCTCTCAGTCGAGGGAAATCATTCGTAAATGACAAAATATCCTGTCTAGTCCATGGGACATGTACATATCCTCCTCCAGGAATCTCTCTCATAGGATAAGCATCCACTGTTTTTTCCTTTTCTCTCATGGGAAATGCTGAGTAAGTTCTGTCCACTGAATCTTCTCTTTTCTTGTACCACCTATCCTTCCACTTTTCCACATCTCCCCATTTTCGCAATAAGGAAATCATTTCCTTAATCTGCCCTGTTCTGCCAACATCATTTAGATTCTCAATGTCGTTGTCAGAAAAATCCACTCGGTAAGGCTTCTGCAAAGCTTTCACCTTATCCATGTCAACTCCCATTTCACTCGCTATTCCTTTTAACCTGTCATGTGTACTCTTAGCCCTCCAGGTAATACTCTTACACATGAATAACATCTCCCCATCATGATGATTTTTCAACATTTCTGTAGGAATTGTCCCCGCTATAAGTTCCTCCAGTTCTATGCGCAACCTAGCTACATCATTTGCCTGAGAATCTTTATCCTTCTTTTGAAGAACTTTCAACCAATCATTCAAATCCTCAGCCGTTATTTCTGTAGATTTTTTCACTGTACTCACTTTTTCTGCCATCCTCTGTGGTTCCAAAATTGATCCTCCTAAACAACCAGTATTCACTCCTGAATTAGGCTGTACATTTGACTCTCCACCACATATGGTATGTCTCAACTGATTCACTCCCGTCCTCATTCTTGACTCTCCCGGAGAACAAACCAAACCATTTCCTACATATGGAACTGTCAAACCATTTTCACCCATTCTTTGCTTATCAAAAATAGGCATAACCGGACCTATGGTTACAGGCACTGTAACAGCTTCTAGATTCTTGGTCAATTCTCTAATTTTCTCAGTCAACTCAGATGTCGTTCTTGCTAATTCTCTTGTCTTTTTGTCCCCGATTGCACTCTCTCTCTCTCGCTCTCTCTCTCTCTCCCTTTCCGTGAAAGAGCTACCACTTTTCAGATCAGGTGTCACAACTTCTGTTTTAATGATTTGCAAAGTATCCCTTATTGGAGTAGCAACTGGTGTTCTCACTTCTGGTTCTGGTCTATATGGAGGTGGTCTCTTGTAAATCATGTCATCCAAGACCTCATCCTCATATTCATTAGCCCCATACCTTCTCAATTCTGCATCCTGTACCTTTTCCGTACCTTTCCTCCCTTCCGTTTCTTCAACAGTTCTCATAGGATATAGTCCCTCTGACATACTAGCATCTCGCCATCTCCTCATTCGATCATGATGAGTTTCACGATCATATTTCCTCCCAAAAATGTACCTATAGTTACCTCCACTCCTCTGCTTTTCTCGCTCATGCACCTCATCTTCCCATTCTACCAATGCCTCGAACTGTGTCGGCCTTGGTCTAGGCTCTAGACACATCATTTTTTCCTGTAAATTTCTCAACACGGCCAGATTAAATGAACCATGTTCCGGGAATGCTAGAACACCATCTTCTTTAGTATACTTAGCCCAATTATCCAACCAAATACAGGTATGATACCCATATTTCGCAACCATGAAGGATGCAGGGTTTCTTGTCGGAGGTAGTAATTCACCTTCTCTAGTTATTATGTCCTTATCCTTGTCAAACCACCCTTTAATTTTACTAAACAAGGATTTCTTCTTCTTTTCCTCCGTTTGGTAATACATTTTTGCGTTTACCACAACCCTCTAGTCCTTTCCGCAACTGTACTTTGTCCAATAACAGCGCGACTCACACTAACGCACCAATCCCGGAGCGTCTACGTCACCCTGCACTTCTTCCAATCCCTGCGCGGCTCACACCAACGCACCAATCACAGCGCGAGCACTGTTCTAACCCACTGTCCAATCTCAGCGCGGTCTTTCTGACGTCAGTAGTCGCTGCAGTCACTTCTACTCCTGTCTCCTGTCACTCGTCTACCCCTCCTTTACAAAGCCTTCTCAGTAGACTCTGTTTCAGATTCTACAAAATCTATTAATTACAACATAAAAACATCTCCATTGTCTGCTTCGCTAACCACAGAATAGTAGAAGACCTTTCTCACGATAATCCCGCTTGTCTCTAGAACAGCGCTTTCCTCTGCTCCACTACGGAATTATTACTTTCGTTGACACAGTAGCACATCCCTCTACTCTGCCCTTCTAACATGCATTCATTAACTGTTTCCTCCCGGAATGCTCCTAAGAGTTTCACAATCAACTAAATGCTCATACATTCACGCACTTTCACACCAGAAAATGTAGTACATTTACACAGAATCCTGCGTTTCCCGAGAACAGCGAACAATCTGTCCCACTACAGAATTATAACACACGTTAACCAAGCAGCGCTTACCTCTGCTCAATCCTTCAAACAAGCTTAGAGAATACCTATTACTTCTCCAGCGGTAAGCTTTAACGGCGAACCTTACAGATCCCTGGGACTTAAGACCAGAGTTTCACAGATAACCTTTGCTACCATACACACTTCTTTTATACAGAAAATATGTCTCTAATAGTAACACACGACGATGTCACTGAATCGAACCCAGACAATGCGACGCGCAACTTCAATTGTCACACGCTTTTCCCTGCATTCGTACAGGGCCAACAATCCTGTCTTTCCCGAGAGCAGCACTTACTTCCCTCTGCCCTACTACGGAACCGTCACCGACTCCCTACGTCCCAGAAGCCGTACACACTACATATAACTCAATACGACGACTTCAACATTTAGTGTTAGTACATGTATCAACATCAATCAATAAATCAATAAATCCAAAGCCTATGTACAAGCAATTCATCAGATCAAGACAATAATCAAAACCATCATACTGCTACCAGGAAACTGCTGCAGATCAGAGCTTATAAATTCTCCCTACTTCCACGGACAGAGTAATTTCATAGTCATACACACATACACTCATCATACGCTGGGGCCCATCACACCAACATTCATTCTATTACTCTATCCACACTGAATATACGAGAGAACTCCTAAATCAATCTGCATCTAAACTGAGGTCAATGCAACCTAATTGATTTGTCTCGAGTCATGATTTAAAACAGTTTAAACACATTTGAGATCTCAATAAAAATGACAAAGAAATAACCACCCGACACTGTAATTCAAACAAAGGTTATTTTATCTAAATTAGTTCAAATGAAAAATCATCCAATAGCAAAATCATTATTCTCATAGTTACCTATTTTAGCTAAATGTCGTATTTAGGTCAGGACAGGTCTCTCAGTAAAGTCTCCCGAGTCGCCGTCCTCTCAATCAGCATCGATCCTCTTGAGCATAAGTTCAGGAAGAAGTGGCCTTAGACCCTCTCTAGTCTAACAATATTTATACCAAAACTTACACATTAAAAGTTACAAACAAGCTCTAAGCGTCCGTTGAGCAGAGCGAGCAGGAGAGGATGTTGGCTCGCAACATTTAGGAAAATCTCCGCTCTCGAATATCTCAAAAATAAAAACACGGAAAAAGGAAGCACAAACTACATTCGCAACATCCATGGATGCTCTTCTCCGGAATTATAGTGAAGCCACCGCAAGTTTATCAAAATGTTCATTTGTGACAATTGTTCTCCTCCAAGGATATCTGGCGACGAGCCCAGAGCTGCTGTCCTTTCGTAACTTTTAGCTCAGACAGAGGCCGAGGTCATGTTTTCAACCATATTCAGCAAGGCCTCTCTTCGTATTTCATCTACTCAAATGCAGGCTGTAGATGTCGTCAATTTCTCAACAGGCCAAAATGGATAACTTAATTAAAAAGAAACACAAAACAACGTTACCACATCGTATTGAATATACAGTGTTAATTCCCACTAATACCCTTATGTGTATGTAATTATCTAGCCATTTGCGACATAAAAAAGCATTAAAGCATATTATTTTAAAGCGCAAACACATAACAAATAGCACATTAGTCACACTTATTTAATTAATTTGCTCACCAACTTAGTTCACGTATTAATTAAGCCATGCAATCGCATTCCCACGTGTAATTCTTTCATTAGTAAGGTTGATTAATTAGAACACTCGACAAAATTAATATTTAATAATTAATCGTTAGTAATTTTAATTATGACATATAGAAATATAAACTGAAGTTTGAGTTTAAATAGAAAACCCTGCTCCAGCAATAGTCGAGCCACACACACATTACTGGGTATTGTGCTGTGGACTGCACATGCAACTGTCACCTCAGACAGTGTGGAAGACCTAGGACGTTGATGAGGAAGTTGATGCAGGTGTAACACACCCCACTGCATCTGCATCAGGTCTAACACGAAGGGACACAATCCTAGCATTACCTTCACATGAGCGCGCTCATCTCTAGTGCCCCTACCTCAGTGCACTGCAACTCACTGAACCTTCTGACTGAATTTCGGGTGACCTCTGTCCTTACTCTGGCTACCTCCATGTTGCTGTGCAGTTGACTCTGTTATGTATGTGTTTTCTGTTTCCAATGTTCAAGTTGTTGCCAGCACCAAGCATTCCATGCGGGCTGGCTTACACTCACCCCACACACATCCAGCACAGGCGTCACTGTACATGTGGCCCTGCCAATTAAGGAGCCGGGTGCATGTGCCCGTAGCCAGTTCAACATGATATCGGCGTGTGTCCCTGTGGTCTTGTTGTATGCATGAGGGCCTTGGGCCCTACGACATTACATTGTGCTGTGCACATTGGATGCAGACGTGTCACCGCAGGCAGCGGGTTGTAGCATGGACATTTAGCTTTGTCATCCCCCACTCAATTCATAAGGGGAGTGTCCAGGGCCGTTGTACGCAGAGCCAACATGGGTGTGTGACTGTTATATGAGCTCCCCTGCCCGTGGTTCTGTACTGTGAATGTGCATCTGCATGTGTCTGGCAATGTAGGTCTCCTTAGTGGGGTGTTGGTGGGCCCTGAAGGGTGAAATACACCTACCTATGTGTCCTGGTTCGCAGTCCATGGTTTTGGCCCCCAACCACACCTGTTGGGCCACCTCCTTTTGGCGTGCAGGAACATGGCATTGGGGTGCAATGTGTGGGTGGGTGAAGTGTTGTGAGCCAGCAGTGCTTGCGGGTGCTTCCTGCTGTGTGGTCGTTGCAGGCTTGGTGTTCTCCTCTGAGTAGCTTGGCTGTCCGGGTCCTGGCGGGGGGTTGCGTCGATATCCATGTGCTGTTGTAGGGCGTCAGTGTCGACGGTGTGGTGGTCCTCTCTGGCATCACTGATGTGTTGTATTCTGTGCTCTGCTGAATGTGTTGTATTCCCCCCTGCGATGTGAAGGGGAGGTGCGTATTGACTTTTTGTTGGCATATATGTTGGCGCATTGTGCAGGTTTGCATGCAGACTGTATGGCAATGTACATTGTGACTGTTTGGGGGTGCAGGATTCTTCTGCGGGACAGTGTACATTTGGTCGACATGACGGATGTGAGGTCGTACGCGTACACTTCCATTTCACAGTTTCCGGCTCCGTCAGATGTAGTAGGCATGTTTCTGTGCATGTGCGGAGCCAGTTGTGTCCTCTGTTCTGCAGTGTCAGCTATGAGCATTGTTCCTCATTGTCGTTAATGTGGGTGTGCTGCGGATTTGTGCCAGGTTTAGGTAGTCACGTAATGCCGACGCCTATTGGCCTCCTGGATTGGCCTCCTCGGCACTCCGCCTGCAATCCAGGTGGTCTGCTTATGGGTCAGTTGCTAGTAGTGTTTTGTCACCTCCGTGATGCTGGTCATGTTTTCCTGCGGCCGGCACCGCGTCTTCCACTCCCTCTTCTCCTTGGCCTTCCCAGTTGTTTCTTGCTGGTAGTCTGTGGGGGTTGTGGGGTTCGGGTTGTCCTCTGCATTGTGTCAGGGTGCATCCATGTTGCTACGCACTTTGGATTGTTTTTGGTGTATTTTTTCTGTGGTTTTTATAGTGCAAAGTTCCGCCAGACGTGTGGGATTTGCAGGCCTGTGGCTGGTTTTCGCTACTTTTTGTACCGCGCTTGGCCTCATCGCATGTTTTTTTGCGTTCGCGTATCACATTTATGCGGCGTGGCATTCATTTTAATGCGGAGATTTGGCACTTTATCTGATGACTATCGCATGCTACCGCTTTGTTCTGAATCCCACGTTGTCACAGGGTTATTTTCCCGCGATAGGCTGCGATATTGAAAGTTGTGTTATGCTACTCTTGCGTTCTTGTGAATATACCCCCTGGGTCTAGTGTGTTTGTCTCGTGTAATTGTCCGCCCAGTGCACTGCATTGCATGCGACCTGACCCCCTCTGCGAGGCCTTTACAGATTAGACACCGGAACAGTCATGTATCTTTACATCTGAAACACCGTCGCTTTGTTGTTACGCAGCAAAATTGAATATTTCAAAAAGAAAAACTGCAAAGAACCAACGGTGTATTGCATGCCATGATTTGATGTCGCTGTAAATCCCATACTGCCACAAAAGTCCACCTGTGTTCATTCAAGCCCTTCACAGAGGTTTCTGTTCACTACCAAAGCTCTGGGGTGCACAGCCATTCATTAATGGTGTTACTGATCCTGGATCTTTCAAATCCGGTGATGACCCGGACGCCCTTCTTCAGTGTCGTTACATTGCGCGGCAGGCTGGGGTTCGGCAGCGCAGCCAGGTTGTTGAGAAGCCAGGCCCTGTAAACCAGCAGTCTTCTACAGGAACCATCAATGTGTGTTATAGCAACAGACACATAACTTTGACCAGCAGAAATCTATATTTCATTAAAAAACCTAATGCATGTCTTTTCAAGTAGGGAAATTCCCTCTAGTTGCGTTTCTTTGCAGGCTCATCTGTTGTGAAAAAGAGAGACGATGGATGCCTTTAACGATTACAGTTTGATACTTTCTGAAGGGACGTTTTACTAAAAAGAATGATGGTAATGATTATTACAGTAATAATACTAATAATACCAGCAACAACAAAACAGCACCGATAATTATGACAATACATATTAACGTAGGTAGTATTATCCATCTGTTATTAAAAGTCACAAAGCAAGTCTTTGATGGGCTCGATTTTAAACTGCAGAGAAAATGGCTTGTTCTTTAGCATATCCTAAAAAAGTAAAAATAAACAGTACACTCCATCTGTCATTCATCTCCCTCTCCCTTTCTCAGACTCTAATTCCACTTCCCCTGTCGCTCCCTGTCACATTCTCTTTGCGCCTTCGCTTCTGTGTCAATTTATTCCTTTTCCTGGCCTTAATTTTTACTCCCAGCATTTAGACAATTGAATTAGCAAGTCAGTGGCAGTTAAATTAAATTGAAAGATTTAAAGCAATCCAACTTGACGGTTGTGTTTTTCCTCTGCTGCTTCCTGGATAATTACACAATTTGATTGTGGGAATGTCCTTGTGGTTCTAAGCGGAAGGTTTCACTTCCTAGCCAGTCATCCGGGACTCAGGGGCAGTGTGGCCACTAATGCATGGGGTGACATTTACTGCCCTGGCTGCCTTGTCCAATAAGGAGAGAAGGTAGTTGGATCACATGGACAGGCAGCCTCAGCCATCTGGCAGCCTCCACAGGAGCTGAGCAAATATGGGTGACACGTGTCAAACAACAGCCAAAACCACAGCAGGCGGGTGTGTGCATTGACTCACTCATAACACAAACTTTAAGACTAAGAAAGAAACATTAAATAGCAATGACACCTTTCCCAGCTCAAGCATAGGACTGAAAGTAGTGTTTCTGCCTAGGTTTAGCATTATGCCCACGTATCTATCCGGCTTCGGCCATACCAGTCATATGTGCTGCCTGCATTCTTTTTATAAGGGCTGGGTTACAGAATGCTTTATACTGCTAGTCGAAAGTGCAGCTTTAGATGATGAGTGTGCACTGTGAGTCCAATTCTGAGACAGCTGGTAATCACAGTGTGACATATCGGGCACAGTGTTGCTGTTTCTGTGTGGTGTCACCACCCCAGTTATTGCAAACTTGAGTTGTCAAGTCCGAAATGGGGAAAAACACATTGGGTACAGAATTACTGAAATCCCCTAATTCATGCGACTCCTCAATCCATGCCTGAAAATGTGCACGGGAACTTATTAGTTTTTGTTCCAGGGGTATCTGGTAAATCTTGCAGTTGACCAGGCTGGTATCTTCCGTGGATGTATCTCTCCGCCCAACTTGATATTGGGACTTGGTTTGTTATCTCCAGCCTGTTGAATAAAGCAAGCTGCTAAGTATTGCACACTATTTAATTTGCTTTAGTTTATTTTAAATTTGACATAGAGGAAAATAAACAAATACATGTAACAAAGCGCTGGCCAAAATTCAATAGAAAGAGTGCAAAAAGAATAATAACGTTCTATAAAATATGCAAAAAAATAAGGAGGACATGCCCTCTGCGTGTTGTGACTGATGAAGTGGAACAATTTAATATTGAAAGTGAGATTTCAGTGCATAGATCAACTGCTGAGAGGACCTGATGACCCATCTGTTCGGTGACTATACCGAAGCAACAGGACTACCCAGTCCTACCGAAAAAGGGCAGGCCATATTGATCATTTGAACACCTACAGCATCCTCCGCCTCATGGAGGTAAGGTCTCCTCGAGGTGTGGGGTTCATCCGTAAAGGCGACTATTGTCAAAAGGTCCTGTATTAAGGTTTGATTACCTGCTTTCACAAACAATACTTCTCCAAACGACTGGGATCAATTTTTAAGTTAGCACAAAGTGTAATCATTGAATTGCCTTATAAGCAATATCGCCTGATTTAAAAAAATCTTGGGATCGCCAACTATACAACATTCCAAGTTCCGCTTATCTCCTCAGCACCTTTTGAAATGTGTAGCTTCACTGTTTAAAATGGGAGTTACATTAGGCACTCTACTGCCCGTAGAGTGGAGCTCAAACTATCAGAGGAAGTTTCAATTGCTTTAGGGTGTTCACAGTATAAATACATTACATGTAACACATATCCATAAGTAAATATAACAAAACACACCCAAGCTGAATTTTTCAATCGGTATTATTTTTAGAAAAAAGGAAATGACAATTAAACAAGGCTACAGTTATACAATTGACAAATTTGTGAAGAAAGAGTGACATGTAGTGGTAAGTACAGACGATACACTGTAGTATGACAGATAGAGAAATCACAAAAAGGTTATTTTAGGGGGGATACAAATTTTGATTATGTCCATATGATTGATCACATATGCTTCATCATCATGTGTAAGTTAATTTTTGAACTGAAGCGTTGTGTAGACTCATAGTATGCGTCGACGTTTCGACCCTATGTAAAGCGCAATATTTAATACGCGTCACGGCGGGTCTTCCTCGGGACAGGGGGGTAGGTGTGTAGCCCTGAGCAGAGGGTCATGAATCACTGCGCATGCGTTGGGTTTCTTAGTCCAGCAAAAAACGATTTAGACCTCAAAAGATATAAGAATCTTGGAGGTCTGGGAATAATTTCCAAGGGTTAATCTTTATGAGCCAGTCGGATGATTTACACGATCTGGTGGATGCACGTCTCTTCCAGTTCTCAGTCTGATGCAGTACTACCACTACATGTCACTCTTTCTTCACAAATTTGTCAATTGTATAACTGTAGCCTTGTTTAATTGTCATTTCCTTTTTTCTAAAAATAATACCGATTGAAAAATTCAGCTTGGGTGTGTTTTGTTATATTTACTTATGGATATGTGTTACATGTAATGTATTTATACTGTGAACACCCTAAAGCAATTGAAACTTCCCCGACAGAACCATTGTATTCATATAATACGTATACCCAGGTTCTGAGGGACACCGGGTCACCCCATTATTTTTTGTAAACAAACTATCAGAGGAGCTGAATTTTGTTTGTCAAGCCAAGAAAGGTCTTGTACCACTGGGCGTAAATCCGCAGTAAGATTCAGTGGTTTAATAGCAAGGAACCACTGAATGGGATAATTAGCAGCAGGCATAACACAAGATCATTTAACTGGGCATGGACCATTGGACAGTGAGAGCAAAACAGAATGATCAACAATCACTGACAACCAGCTCTCACCAGCCTTGCAGGCAGAGACCACTAGTTGGGGGGTGCCGCATATATCGAGGGTCGCAACTGTCAGGGGTCCCCAAATATTAGTATCAAATGCTATGTAGGCACCAATCTCCTCGCATCTGTGTTCTGTGGGTAGAAGAGAATTTGTCTTTACCTAAAAATGGGCGAAGATTACCCTGGAGTATTAATTGAGTTACATAGAGCGAATTGACCAATACTTCAATTTAAAAATGGTTCTTGCCATTTACAGTGACTGAAAACTGCTACCACCTCTGTTATAGCCGTGGATGTAGACAAAGGGTACCCCGACTGCAGTAGGAAGAGATTTTCTTTTACATCAACCCAAAAATATGCAGGAAATTGAGACATATTTTTGATAGAAAGTTGTCTAAAAAATGTTCATTAAGTATATGGTGGGTAGACAAACTAAATGTATGCATACTGGGAAACCTGGTAGCACTGTTTCAAATGCCAAATGCAAATGCCACAGGCTCAAATTGTATGCATTCATTAACCTTTTCAATACTAGTGTTCGCTTAATGGAGACAGTAGTGGTATTCCCTTGTGGTGGCAGCCATATTTTATGGCAAGTGGTAGGGGCTTCAAGTAGCCATTGGGGAAAGGATTTGGGAATTTTAAATGCCCGTTCTTCTCATTTAAATAAAGAACTATCGCACATGCACCCACTTCCATTCTCTGTAATGCAATTGCATTAAATGCTCATGTATGTCATTGGGTGGAGCCGTCATGTCTGTCTGGTGACCTCCCTAGACGTCATTCATGTAAGAAATGTGGGGGCATATCAGGAACAGCCGGCGATAATTATCGCTAAGCGTGCTTAGCGCGAGGATAATTATCGCTGGCTATCGCTGGTTTAGATCGCCAAGATAGCATGCTATCAGCAACGCTTATCTCCAATGCTATATATAAACCAGCCATAGCTGCAAAATGGTGCGATTATCGCTGGAAATCCATCGATAAAGGCACAGCGACAGGCGATACCTTGTTGATAGGGCTGGGTGGTCTCAGCCCTATGATCCACCACCCATAGGCTAACATGGTTTAGTCAAAAGAAAAGCAGGCATAAAGAAACCTGCGATAAGCGTGGTTAGCGCTCCTTTTATCATCGCTGCACAGGTTAGCGTGCAGATTGATAATAGGAGTAATGTCGCTCAGTGACATTTTCCTGGTAATTTCTGTGAGTTACGCCCACTTTGCATGTCATTAGCGATGCAAAGATGGGCGTTGATGTAACGGGCGCTAAGTCAGCAAAACATGCGATAGCGTGTCTTTGCTGATAAGGCAATAAAATTATTGCCGCTTTTTGCCCGAAAACGGACGCTAAAGCGACGATAATTTTATCGCCTCTCCTTGATGATATGCCCCGTGCTTAATACCCTGCTCTACATTCAACATGAGAGTTGTAGAGAAATGCCACATTTAGTGGCATAACTAGGTTGCTGTGGTCCATAGTGCATGCGAAGGGAATGGGGCCCTTCACTAGGGTGACATCTCGGTCTGTCAGCTGCCCCAACAATCATCAGCCTCCTTCGACATAGTCTTCATCTGCCATATCAAAATTTAACACCATACACACACGCTTGTATTTCAACTCCCTGCACTGCAAGGCAAAGCCATAACTCTAAAAAGCATTACAAAGCCAGTAGGTATAGTTTTTTTACATAATATTTGTTGCATGATTGCCAAGTAAAATATCCCCATTTCTCAGTTTATATCTGGGCTCTATGAAGCAAGATAGGCTGTTAGTGCCGAGACAGACCCTTGACTTGGCGTTCCCTGTTCATTTGTTGGCTCGCTTACCTCCACTACAGTATTGTGTATAAAACTTGCTCGAGTTCCCCCCTCTCAGTATCTTCACTCTGAGCAGCAACATCTTGTTTTATGAGATTCTGGCCAGTTTTCACTGGCCTCAGAAGGATTACTAACTATCCCTACTTCTGGTATTAATAAGGAAGAATAGTGCATTACAGACCCCAAGAAGTTGTTTTAGTCAACTGCCCATTTCTTTGCATAAAATGAAACAAACAAGACTCGTATAATTCATTTTCCCAGTTTCAGCACTCTGTGACGAGTAAGGCTATGCTGCTTTACTAACCACCATCATCTGCCCTCCACCCGTCAGGCTGAATAAGAAATGACTATGACTTTCTTGTCTTCAGAAGCCACACAGCATCATGGCCACTCTACATTTACAAAAGTGAGCATGGCCAGTGCTCAAGCCATTCAGTGCACAGGCAATGAGGCCTTCACAGTGTCCCTGCAGGTGCTTCTGTAGATTGTGCTGCTCAGAGTCTAACATTTGCACTTGAGGGAATCGGATGGCGCTAACAGCAAGTGCCTAGAGCCATAAGAGCCCCTGCACCCAAGCAGGCAGTGGTGCTGCAGCAATTTTTAGACTGGGGGTGCTGCTATCAATTTCACATCACTGAACTCTTACGGGTTATGAAGAATCCAAGCATCACACAAAGAACAAGTGTTGCAAATTAGCCACGCCCATTCAGTAGGAGAGTGGTAAGGGTGCAGTATGTAGCTGGTGTTGAATTATGGAGCACACTGTTACTAAAGCATGGTGTGACCACTAAATTTACACAGACATGTTGCTTTACTGTTAAACTATATAGCGCAGATTTTATTTTGACCCTATTAAAATCTCTGTTTCCATCACACTTCAGAAATAGAAAAAAAGTGATTAACTTGTGCTTTTCTAACTATTTAGTTTGAAATATTTGTACAGTTCACTTATAGGTAATTAAATGCTATGTGTGTCAGAAGAAACCAACATCCTACAGCCTTTCATTTCACACCAGCAAGACTGTCACAAAGTTCACTTTACAAAAACCTTACACTTTGCTGTAAAAGAAAGAAAAGTAAACACCAGTCTCCATGTTAAAAGAACAACCAGCTATTATTCAGATGACTAGACTAACATTTGACCTCTGTGTTTCAACACACACCAAAACATGATGAGATAAAAACTAAGGACAATATTTATGTCCCAGCCACACAGTGCAGTGCAGCAAGTCACCTTGCTGCACTGCACCACGTGGTAGAGAAATGGCAGGAATGCGCTGTATTCAAGGCAATATGGCACATGCTTTGAAATATGATTTTGCTATAAACTGCAAAACATGATGATAGAAATGTTTAAATCATTCCAAAAGCTGATAATTACTGTGCCTGAGTTCAATTCCACCATCTTTTAGCTCACCTTTGCTATTTTATAGAAGAACCAACTATTTAAAAAAATATTTTGGTCCCACTACAAAAGGAACAATCTACTCCGTCCTTCGAGGCTACATCCCCTTTGATGAGGAAAATAAGCACCTCAGATATGCTTCAGCCTTGTTTGGACTCCTCCGTGAAATTCAGCGTGAAACACTATGACAGAGAGAGCTTGGAACTTACATCTCTCCCATCCTCATGAAACTCCATTGTCTCACCTTGCTGGCCTGCACCGTCTTCAGAACCAGCTGCATCTTTTAGACAGTCATCATAACCTGCATCCCCACTTATCTTAAGGATAGGCTCACCATATTTGGTGGCTCTATACAGACCCACAGCCAGGCTACCATCAGACATAAGGGTATGATGTATATCTGGTCCACTGTTTTAGAAGAGCATTATATCCCAAGGGACTTATAATACAGTGGATGGGATATCCGTCACTCTTGTGAAAGATTAACCCATCCGCTGTACTCTAAATCAAACCCTAAGAGTGATGGCCACATCACAAAAAATTCCTATCACATATAGAGGCCAGGTCACAAAAGATCCCTATCACATGTGAAGTCCACCTAGGTTCCATTCTATCTTCTGTCATCTTCAACATTTACATGGAGCTGCCTTATGTTTTACTCAATGACAGCAGAATCAAGATTCACCAATATGCCAATAATACACAACTCTACTTAAAAGTCTTCTCTACTCCAGTCATCCAATGTCTCAAACACTGCTTGCACATCATCCAGACCTGGATGTTGAGCCCCTACCTGAAACTCAAACTAGTCAAGAAATAATTTAAATTATTTGCCAAGAACTGCAAACAAGATACAAACCTCACTTAATTAAATGTACCTTGACGGCTTCAAAGCCCAACTCTCACTGAATGGTAAATCGTGTGGATTCATCTTGGACACCAGCCTCATACTGAAGGAACACATTGCCAAAAGTCCAAAGGTGGGCTGGTACCAGCTCTCTCCTCTGAAGAAAGTACAACCTTTTCTTTCAGAAATTGACTTCAGAACTGATGGTCATGCCTTTGTACTCTTGCATCTGGATAATAAAAAGGTCCTACTCCGTGGCATCCCTGACTCCACAGTGGCACTTCTTAGGGGCATCCTACATTCCTACATTGTGAAGCAGCACATGTCATCTAGGGCCTGAAGAAATATGATCACATCACCCCAATCTTGATGGAACTCCATTGGCTCACTCTGACAGCTCGCACCATCTTCAGCACCAGCTGAATCACCTACAGGGCCATCACAACCAGCACCCTTGCTTATCTTATAGACAAACTCATCATCGCTGGTGGTTCTTGCAACACCATTAGCCTGCAGACTACGGGCCCGATTCACAGAAGTAACTAAAGACAAAATCCTAAACTTACTACCATTTTGGTATTCACAGAAGTGACTTACTCATTTTGGTATTCACAGAAGGCACTTACTCATTTCGGTATTCACAGAAGTTAGGAGTCCTAACTTTAGGACTCCTAAATGCCTTCTGTGAATACCGAAAGTCTTAAAGTTAGGATTTTTCTCAGTTTAGGAGTCATAAAGTTAGCACTCCTAACTTTAGAACTTCTAAATGCCTTCTATGAATAGCGAAAGTCTTAAAGTTAGGATTTTTCTCAGTTTAGGAGTAGTAAAGTTACAACTCCTAACTTTACTACTCCTAAACTGAGAAAAATCCTAACTTTAAGACATTCAGTATTCACAGAAGGCATTTAGGAGTCCTAAAGTTAGGAGTCCTAACTTTACTACTCCTAAACTGAGAAAAATCCTAACTTTAAGACTTTCGGTATTCACAGAAGGCATTTAGGAGTCCTAAAGTTAGGAGTCCTAACTTCTGTGAACACCCAAATGAGTAAGTGCCTTCTGTGAATACCGAAATGAGTAAGGGCCTTCTGTGAATACCAAAATGGTAGTAAGTTTAGGATTTTGTCTTAAGTTAGTTCTGTGAATCGGGCCCTAAGAATTGTAAAAAAGGGAGACAAAAAAAAACAACAGGCCTTTTCCATCCCTACACCCAGGATCTGGAACAACATGCCCATATCGATCAGGACCTTCATACATCTGCTCCAATTTTGAAAGGTGTTGACGTCTCACCTCTTTCAGGAGCATTACATCAAAATGCATTAACTATCCACAACCCAGATTCCTTTATTATTACTCATTGACTTTAAGCTTGCCTTTGACCCGCTACAGAACTCCACTGCCGTTTGGCTAAGTTTTCACTATAGAAATACCATATACATACATACATGTATAAGGAGACAAAAAACAAGGCTGAAGGCCTTTTCTATCTATGCATGCAGGAGCTGGAACAACATTCCCCTATCCATGAGGTCTGCTGCAAACCTGCTCTAATTCAGGAAAGAGTTGTAGACTCATCTCTATAAAAAAAAAAGTACAGCACAATGCAGTAACAATCCAATAGTCAACTATCTCTCCTATCACTCGTTAAGTGTATGCTTGCCTTTGATCATGCACAGCGCTCCGCTGCCTTTTTGGCTAGGTGTGCATTATACACATGCTAGGTTGACCATCCCTTTCCTTGGACCACTCTCCACGTGTTTTTTACTGTCAGCTCTGTGGGCTGCAGTGCCACTCTTGGTTTCTGAGATCACTGACAGAATACCGTAACCAAAAATATTGTGTGGACAGAATATCATGTCAAAAATAGGACTAAACTTACAATAAGGTAAGTGCACATAGGTGAGTATAGATTTGCTATTCTTAACTCCACATCTACGTACCTTGAACATATATGTGTGGAGTTATATATAGTAAAACTTTACAAGCCTGTAGAAACTTTCACAATATTTTTGTCCTCGATATTCTTGACATGATATTTTGTCCCACAATATGTTTGGTTCCGATATTCTGTCTAATCCTTAATTCATGCCTCAGTCTGTCCCACTGCCCACTCTATGCTCCTTTTTGTCCCTTTTTCCCTCCTGGCCACTATGCTAAGATCATGGTCAAAGTTATTTATATATTTTCTTACAAGGGGTTCACCTGTATCCTTACTTCAGTCCACACGTCATTGCTTTCTTTTGTGTCCTGTGAGCGCTATGATTTGGGTGTGGTTGTGGGTCTCCTTTCTTTCCTCCTACTGGTGGATGTCTATCAGTGCCCTTATGGTCTCTGGCTCATGGGCTTCCCACATTTGTGGACCCCAGCGCCACTTCTTTTGCCTTTATAGTGTCTGAGTGAAAGTGGTGATTCTGTGATTCAGGCATGGAATACACTCTTGGATAGTCAACCACTGCACCTTGAGCACAAATGATTTCAAACAATTCTCACAATGTGAATGTCGTAAAACCTGCTTATATTTTTGTACAGTGGGCTGAAATATTTTGTGCAGAAGTTTCATGACTCTACAACATCAGCCTGCAAGACAGCTCAGTGGTTTGAGTCTTTGCTGCTAACATCTGGTATGAGCTCAGACCAAGACTTTGAATCCCAGCAAAGCAAAGCGAATCATTTTAGCTGAATCTACCATTTAATTGGGAAATATTAATTCTTATATCTGATAAGATTTGAAACCTCAAACCTATGATAATAACTGCTTTATAAAACATATTATTACTGTATTCCAAAGTATATTAGTTCCATAGCGCACAAACTGCTATGTTGTGTAGTGAACCTAAGTCACCTTGGTACTTCGGCTAAGCCATGTCCTTTGGGTATCAAATGTGTGGAGAATTGTTTCTCTGTTGTCGAACTGCGGTGTAGGGAAACACACTGGGATAACGACTGACTGGCTTTGTTAAGGTTGACCATCTTTTGCACAAATGGAATTTAGATTATCTTAATGAAACCTTGTGAAGGAGGAAAAGAAAGAAAGCCATGGATCTGAATGCTCTTCCTGGCTAAGGTTGCATGCGGCAAGACTGAACAGTCAGGAAGTGGAAGATTTTGTGTATCTCGTGGATGTTAGGAAGTCTATGTGGCTGGCTGTGGCAAAGCAAGTGTATTGGCAGGTGAAGGAAAACGCACACTAAAATAGATAAAGAAAAGTTATATTCACTATATATAGTAAGCTCAAAGTGGAAACCATGTTGGATATCCAACATTCAATGTGCTATTTTGCTCATCAGTCTGCTTTTAGTCCTGTTTATTTCACACACTAAAGGTATGTCTTTTTCAGAGGTGTGGCTCTAACTCTTGAAATCTCTATTGGATTCCTTTACATGCTAGAAAGTAAAATATTAAAGTGAGAAACAGTGAGGGCTCAGGACATCATAATACTCCATTTCTCCTTTTTGACCTACTCAAACATATGCTTCTAAAAGTTGCAGAAAATACTCAGGTTATTAATGACTCTTCTGAGATTCAAAATCATGTCATGATGGTAGGTTCAATCTCTCCTTCTTTCACAAAGCAACACATATGTATTAGGGAGACCAGTTTTCTTGGCATTCAGGTATAAACAGGAGTCTGTGGTCCAGGTGTTGGCTGGGTCCAGCTATGGATAGGCACCCAGAGAAGGAACCCGAAAGCAATGTGTCTCTGTGTTTCTGCAGGGCTCCTAATCCTTATGTTGGATGGGTCAGCAGAGTGTTACTAATTACCAAACATAGGTCATAATTCACAAAGGGAAATTTAAATGTGTAAATCTCTGCAAACATAGATTTCTAGGTATGTACAGACAAAGATCTTGTCCGGATGGTATTCACCCATTCCAGGCAGAAATCACAGCCTAATAGTAGCATTTATGAGAGTCCATACCCCTATATGTCAAAAATTACAACTCTGAAGTTAGTGTAAAGTTACTTTACATTGTATTTCTACTATACCCCTCTTGGCGGTGGTCTATGTTTTAGCAGTATATTTGAGGCCATTCTGTACCTATTACTGCCCTAGTAGACCTAAGAGTAAGTTTTGTGAAAATCAACTGTCCTACGCTGTTGTCGGAGTGTTTTAGTATTTCTTTGTATTTCCATGAAGCCCTCCTTAATTTTCCACTAATCTCAACCATTTAGTATAGCCTTAGAGCCCAACGTGTCAGGTTTTTATGTCCATTAAAGGCCCGTTACAGCGTTAAAGGATAGTATTTATAAACCACACTTATACCCAAGGGTGTCAAGGCGCTAAGCGAACAGGAGGAATGAGAACACCAACATCCAGCTAGGAGGCAAATAGCCAGGCCTTCAAAAGTTTCCTGAAGACCGGAAGTGGGCCCGTCTTGGAAATGGGAGGGGGCAAAGAGTTCCAGAGTTTAGCGGCTGCCACAGAGAAGGAGCAGCCGCTCTATTTGGACCTGCGAAATCTGGGAGAAAACAGGTTTTTTTAGAGGAGGATCTTAAGGATCTCCCTGGAGTATGCCACTGAAGCATGGTTGTTAAGTATGATGAACCATTGCTATGCATTGTCTTGTACACCAAATTCAGTACCTTGAAAGAGATGCGATTCCTAATAGGAAGCCAGTGTAGGACTCGGATTCCTACCCTAGCTGACTGATACTTCGGAATGTTAAGTATCTGTCTTGCCGCCACGTTCTGTAACACCTGAAGCTTGTTCAGGAAGCCTGTGCTGATGTTAAGGTACAGGGCGTTGCAGTAGTCCAGCCGGGAGGTGACAAGTGCAATGATAGTGGTCTGGTGTAGTTCCAGTGCTTACCTCTGCAATTTTTTTCTTAAGTTCTTTTTATTAACCAGTAATGTGTTCGACATTATAAATTACATACAGGAGAGTAGTGCGACGACAAAGATCTGACAACAGCATGTTACAGAGTACTTTTCAATGAGACATAGTAGCTCACAGTATTCATGGTATTGGTGATTCGTCAGAGGAGGGGAGAACAGGTGGAACACAAATATTTCCCCGATAGACATTCCATTTGTCCCATATCGCAGTGCATTTTTTGGGGCAGCCATGTGCAACGTATACTGTTTTTCCTCTGATCATACACCAGTCAATATCCGCCTTCCAGGCCTCGAGTTTTGGTGACACCTCTGCCCCCCACAACCGTGCAATATTTCTTTTAGCCACCATTAGACCAAGAGTGACCCATAGTTTGTCTTTGCTGGTTAAGTCAGAGGGTTCCCACACATTTAACAGGCATTGTTTCGCTTCGGGCCTAATCACAGTTTCTAACACCTCTCCCATACAATCATGAATCTTCTTCCAATAATTCTGCACAGACCAACATTCCCATATTATGTGGATAAAAGTGCCCAACTGGCCACATTGTCTCCTGCACTTTCCGTCAGTCACCCTCCCCATTCGCACTAGGCTGAGCCCAGAGACGTAAACTCTATGTAAGATTTTGAGTTGGACGAGGCGCAATCTGGAAGAGATCGACACTTCCCTTGGGGAGGCCACCGCCTCCTGCCACTCCTCGTCATCTAGCTCCAACCCGTCTCCCTCCCAGCGCTCTCGTATTGGTCCAAGGGGATCAGCAGTGTTATATATTAACTTTTTGTAGGTCAGGGATGTTGCTTTTTCTGGTAAGTAGCCGTCAAGTAGCCTATCCTCCAGTGGAGAGGATTCTGGGAGGGAGGTACCCTCAGGCAGTTTTGACTTGAGTGCATGCCGGACCTGCAGGTACCTGAAATACTCAGTGTCAGGTAGTTCGTGTTCACGCTGGAGCGAGGCGAACGACACCAGCTCGCCCTTTTCCCATAGGTCCCCGGTCTTTGAGATCCCAATGAGGTCCCATCTGTCAAACCCTCTTGAGGTCCCCAGGGTACCCAACTGTTCTGAATCCCATAAGGGAGTGGCTTGCATGAGTTTCTGTTCCCACCCCAGGCTTCGGTTCGCTGTGTGTCAGACCTGAACCGAGTGCTTAGTTGGTCCTGTTAAGAGATACCGTCGGGGTCTAGCGTAAATCGCCCTGTTGTGATTTCCGCCAGGGGGGATCCATTTGTCCATTCTGCACCCAGGGTCGTCCCCACTGTGATACGTGCAGTGATTTATGGCAGCCAGGTGGGCGGCCAAATAGTACTTTTTGATGTCTGGAAGCCCAATCCCCCCATCATACCAACTGAGTACAAATTTGTGCAAGGCTATTCGGGGTCTGCCGTCCCACAGCAGTTCTCTCTGCAGGCCCTCCATCTCCTTGAAATATCTCGCCGGGACTAGATCTGGGGAGTTCTGCAAGGCATAGAGTAAGCGCGGTAGCAACATCATTTTAAAAAGCGCTGCTCTTCCCAGCATGAAAGCGGCAGCGCCTTCCAACTTGCGACATCACGCTTCAATCTCTGCAATGGGGGAAGTAGGTTGCGCTCGTATCAGAGTTTGGGGTCTGAGGTGATAAAGACTCCCAGATACTGGAAGCCCACCTTTGTTACTTGAATAGGACAACCCCAGGGTGGGGAGGCAGGGTCCCCATGGAGAACATACAATAGGGACATGCTCCAATTAATCGTGTACCCTGAGTTTTTGCCAAAGTTTGTGAAGATAATAAGCACTACATGGAGCAATGTTTTCGGGGAGGCAAGGTACAAAAGGATGTTGTCCGCATATAATGAGAAGCGGTCTTCCAATCCCTCCGTCCGTCTGAGCCCCCTTATAATTGGATCCCTATGGATCCATGCTGCTAATGGCTCCAGGGAGAGGGCGAAGAGTAAGGGCGAAAGCGGACAGCCCTGATGGGTCCCATGTCCCAGCTCAAATATCTCTGATTTCTTATTATTGACCACTACTTGCTCCAGAGAGGCAGAGTAGAGAAGTCTCACCCACCTGATGAAGCTGAGTCTGAAGCCCATCTTGGCCAAGACTGCAAAGGCATATGGCCATTCGAGGGTGTCAAATGCCATTGTGGAGTCCAGCCCGACCACCACTGCGTCTTCCTGAATCGTGTCTAGTCTTCCCAGCACGCCATGCAGTCTTCGCAAGTTTAGTGCGGTGTTGCGATGGGGCATGAAACCCGACTGGTCGGGGTGTACCAGCTTACTTATAACTTCAGCCTGGCGGCTCGCCAGCAATTTTGCCAGTATTTTGGGTTCTGTATTTAGTAAGGAGATGGGCCTGTAAGATGAGCATTTACCCCTCGGCTTTCCCTCTTTATGTATAGTGACCAATGTTGCAACCCTCTGGTCCTGTGGCAGTTGACTCAGTTTCCTGCTCTCCCCAAATATGGTCCGTAATCGCGGGGCTATTTTATCTGATTTTAATTTATATAGCTCAATGGGCAGGCTGTTAGGACCCAGGGCTTTGCCAGGTTGGAGGTTCCTTATCGCCTGTGCTATTTCGTTGTAAGTAAGGGCACTATCTAGCGTGCGCCGTTCCTCATCAGACAGAGTGGGCAGGCTGATATATGACAGGAGGGCTTGTGAATCTTCTTCTCGTATATCTGAACTTCTTGTAGTGGTCTGCGAATTCATTGACTATAGCTTGTGGATCTGTTATTTTCCCACCGAGTCACTTATCAGTTCATACACTAGCGTACTTGCCCTCTCTTTCCTGTCCTGCCAGGCGATCAATTTCCCGGCCTTGTCTCCCTGGTCGTATAATCTGCCATCTTTATCCCTCCCTAGAGCATTAACCATATCAGTAGTGATAGCTTTATACTCGTCTCTTTTGAGTTTTAGGGTATGGACTTTCCCCTCTTTGTCCTCTTCCTCGTCTCTTCCTCTAGGCGGAGGAGTTCATTTTCTAGGCAGACCAGGTCTTTTAATTTCTCCTTACGCGCTCCAGCAATTGATGACAGCGTCTGTCCCCTCATTACCATTTTTAAATGCTTCCCAAAGATTTTGGGGTGACCCAACCCACCCCTCATTTTCCTGGAAGTAGTGACCTAGGGCCTGCAGGAGTGCTTTTTTCACTATGGGGTTTCGTAGATACCACGGGTTAATGGGTGCGATGCTTCCTTTTTTTTTTCACCGAGGACCAGTTGAGTCCACTCCAGGGAGTAGTCTGAAGCCATGTGTCTAATTTATCAAATATTTGCTATATGGGATGCGGGCACCAGTAGGTAATCTATTCGGGAAAGACTGTTGTGTGCTCCCAAGTGAAAGGTGTATTGTTTACTATCTGGGTGATATGCCCTCCACACATCCGTGAGGCCTAGAGCATCTAAAACGTTCGGAGCCATCTACTTGCGGAGCCAATGTCACGGGGTGGACAACGAGCCAGGGGACCCAATACTACCGAGTTGAAGTCTCCTCCTACTATTATGTGGCCCTCTGGGAATGAGAGCATGATAGTACCTAAGTCCTTGAAGGTACGGCCCTGGAGGCCCGGCGGAACATATATAGCCATCACTGTGAGCGCCTGTCCCTCCCACTGCCCCGAGATCGGGGAGTAACGACCCAGCTAGTCAGTCCAGGTGCGCTGTATGGAGAGCGGGAAGGAGTGTTTAAGCAAGATACCAACCCCTCTAGAGCCCGTGGTGACGCCAGAGTGAGCCACTAGTATGTAGCCCCATCTATTCAGTGCTTTACAGGTGTTACCTACCAGGTTGGACTCCTGAAGTAGCACCACGTCTGGGGAGTGTTGCTTGATGTGTTGTAGGACTATGCAACGTTTTACCTTGTCCCCTAGTCCATTGACGTTCCAACTCAGGAGCTTAAAGCTCTTATCCCAATGTGTACTCATTGTGGCTAGTGTGGTCTGTGTCTGTGTCTTGTCGTCTGCGGGTAAACCATGTCGATTGAACTTGTGAGTGTCGTAACCACCCATCTCCCACCCAACTACCCCCCTCTCTGCTCCTCTGCACTCGGGGCTTGAAACTGCCCATTGAACAACTATGCAGAGTGCCTGTCGCCCAAACTGGAACTAAAAGTAGACTTGTGTGGGGTGAGCTACTCCGTCACTCCGCCGACCCCCTTGTGGAACCTGATAACTAGTCCCCCTGGGTGTGGACCAGTCTTCAACCCTGGGAAACAGTAAGATACACAAAGCTTTTGGCAGGGCAGCACTCAATTATATGGAACAAACAAAAATTACCATCATTTGCAGGTGTTGGCCTGTCGATAATCAAAAAACAAAACAAAAGGGGGAGTGAAATGGTACTGCTCAACACGAGCAGTGGAGGTGGATACGTCCTCCTCAAGTCTATAGATACAAAACAAAAAGATCCACCCTCAGATAGATGTACAAGCCATATCCTCCAAGACAACTTGTGTTTCCTACAATGGTGGAGAAACACATAGTTTGTTTAAATACCTCTCACACTCCAAAAGGGCCCTTGGTGTCATGCTTCATCATAGGGGTCTTCCCGCCCCGCTGCGGGACGGGGCGTGCTGCGACCGATGACTGCGTGGGAGCACTGTTATTGTGAAAAGACTACGTGTTGTGTAGGAGTGTGAGTGGAAGGGTCAGGAGTGAATGAGAGAGTAAAATTAAAAAACACCTGGCTCGTTGGCCTAAAAGACTTTAATATTCCTTTGAGCTGGTATTGTTAAAAATGGGGAAGGAGGTATGTTGCCTCAATGAGCAGTGCCTCCTATGTCTGTCAACATGTTTCGAAGCCCTTCCCTGGCTTCTTCTTCAGGAC
Organism: Triturus cristatus; assembly: GCF_964204655.1. Lineage (NCBI taxonomy): Eukaryota > Metazoa > Chordata > Amphibia > Caudata > Salamandridae > Triturus > Triturus cristatus. Next base: position 134,919,649 of record NC_140591.1, on the reverse strand, counting down.
CAAAAGGATCCCTTCTACATTCACTTTCTAATGTGGAGCGCTTATAACAAGGTATCTAAGATTCGTGTATGTACATGTAGTAACTATGTGAAGTGCATGCCAAATAACCATGCACAGTATACAATACCTAAATAGGTATCTTACTTTGTGATTTGATTGTAAATGAGATAATGCCCCATGAGCCTTAAAACGTGTGGGAGGGGTGCCTACAGTCGCACTTACTCCTGGGACACTGCCCCGCCGTATCCAGCCTCCCTGCGGCTCCGCTGAATGTCAATGCACATTAGGAGCACCTTACTTTCTCCGCAGTCACAACCTTAGGTTGGAATAGGGTGGACCTTCAACGTGCGTTGTGTTCTTTTGCATCTCTCCAACCCTCCAACCAGTCAGCAGCCTCTTCAGGATGGTCGAAAAGCCAGGCATTACCATCGGCCTCCACTCGGAGACGGACCCGAAACAGCATTGCGTGTTTGATTCCTTTGTCTCTCAAGTTTTTCTTTACTGAAAGAAATGAATGCCTTTGCCTCTGTACATTAATGGTAAAGTCCGGGAAAAAGGTGATTTCTGTGTTACCGTACCGTGGAGGTGGGGCCACTCTGGCATGTTGCAGTATGGCGTCTCGGTCCCGAAAATTCAAAAGCTTTGCCGGGATAGGATGCGGGCCTGCAACGTCACCGATATTGCATTGCGGCAGTGACAATCAGGATCTGGGAAGGCCTCAACTCCGCAGGTACGTTCTACGCCGCCTGGCACGGGCCGTGGGGGTGGGGAAGATGTGCCTCTGGTACGGTCCTGCTCACCCGTGGGCTTTGTTGGCTGCTGGGGCAGGTCAAACCGTCTTCTGTAGGGGCCGCCGTTCCGAGAACTCTTCCCCTGTTCCAGTTGAGGACACAGGCACGGTCATTAGCAGGCACAGGCCTGTCTTTCAACACGGCCTCAGTTTCTCACTTGAGGTCCCGGCTCCGATGTCAAAGTAGGCTGCCACTTCCAGCGCCCACAGCAACATTATTTCGGGTCTGTCAGCCACGATTTTTGGATCGTGAGTGCCCTCGGTAGTTCCGACGGTCCACCCGCACTTGGGGAGTCGGATTACAATGCCAGATATTAGGAAGGGAGCCGGTGTTACAGGAGCCACTCTAACTCGCTGCCATTACGCTCCACAACGTAGCCACGCCCCTCCTCAGGATTTTTAGTATGTGAAAGCAGGTGCTGACTGTATGGTTCACTTGGGCATCAAAGGACAGGCCCTCATCGAAGACAACCCCCAGATATTTAGCAATGTTGACTAGAGAAGGAAGGGGACCGCAATTTGTAGGCCACCAGGCGGTAAACCAGATGGAATTCTGGGGCAAATGTACAACCATTTTATTTTGCGCCTCGCAATTTGCAACTAATTTTGAGTCGCAAATTGCGAGGCTTGAAATAAAATGTACAACAGTGTGTTTAACACTGTTTGCGATTCCCAATGGGGTTGCAAATTGCGAGACTCATTAATATTAATGAGCCTCTCGTAATTTGCGAGCCCATTGGGAATGACAGGCCCTCCCAGGGATGGTGGCCTGCTGGGCTCAGCAGACCACCATGTCTGGGGTTGCTTTTAAATAAAGTAGTTTTTTTTTTCCAAATGCATCCTGTTTTCCTCAAAGGAAAACGGGATGCATTTTTTTTAAAAAAAGAAATGTTTTCGTTTCATTTTTTAAGGGCAGGCAGTGGTCCCCAGGACCACTGCCTGCCCTTAAAAAATATTTTTGCATGCATTTGCAAAGGGGAACCATTTGCGAATGCATTACCACCTACTTGAAGTAGGTGGTAATTGTGAGTGTTTTGCGACCGCAATTGAGGTTGCAAAACATTAGTACATGGTTTTGAGACTCACTACTTGGAAGGGAACCGCCCCTTCCAAATAGCAAGTTGAAAAACCTATTTAGCGAGTCGCAAATGAATTGCAACTTGCTAAATAGGCTTTGTACATGGCCCATGATGTTTTTGCATGCGCAAACGGGTTCGCAAACCCGTTTGCGCATGCAAAAACGGGTCGTTCATCTGGCCCTTTGTGTTCCAAAAATTGGCACCTCAGTTTTGACCACATTGATTTTTAGTGAATTGTTCTTCACCCAGCATAAAATGATGGACATACGATGATTGAACTTTTCGGCAACCAATTGCAAATCATTAGAAATGGAAGCAATGATTTGTGTGCCATCTGCATAGGAGAGCACCTGGAACCCGAATGATCTCACCAATTTTGCCAGGGGGGTCACGTAGAGGTTAAAAAGAGTGGGGCTAAGTGAAGATCTATGGGGTACCCCACAGGGAAGGCCAAAGACCTTTGCTTTAAAGTCTCCACAACTGACGATGTCAGTTCTGCCAGTCATAAAAAAGTGGAGAAGCTGCAGGGCCCTCCCCGTGACTCCTGCTTCCCGCAGTCGCTGAATCATGCGTGCCGGGGAGATGGTATCGAATGCTGCCGAGAGGTCAGGCAAAATCAACACCGCAGATCCTCCTTGGCCGACATGTATGCGGATACAGTCAGAGGCCGCTACCAAGGCAGATTCAGTGGTGTGACCGGCCCTAAATCTATTTTGAGAGCTGTCCAGGATTTCCTGGGATTCAATGTGTTTCATCAGCTCAGCATTGATGAATTTTTCCAGGATTTTGGCCTGGGCGGGGAGAAGGGAGATAGGTCAAAAGTTCTTCAGCTCTAAGGGATCGGCGTTGGGTTTTTTAAGAAGAGGTGAGACAATTGCTTCCTTCCAGGTGGCTGGATAGTTACCGGACCTAAGTGTGTTATTGAAGACCTTGCACAGGAAGTTGGCTATTGGGTCGGGGGCAAGTCTGCGTGTGGACAGCATGCAAGTGTCAGGGGGAGCTCTGGACTTTAGGCAAAGTAAACGTTCCTTGGGAAGTGGAGGTGTGATTAATGGAAAAGAGGATAGAGCAAGCTTCTCAGGAACCTGGCAAGGCTCCCCCTTAGGTGGGGCTTTGTTTTCTCCTTCGGCTACCTCTGTGATAGGTTCATCCTCTACGGTCGGGGAGAACTCACGAAAGATCTTATGAACTTTCTCCTGTAAGTCGAGTGCTATACTGTCACAAAAGTCTTGGGAAGGGTTTGGGAGCTGTGTCCCAGTAGGCTCAGCAATCTCCTTTATTACTTTGAATAGCATGCTGGAGGAGTTGTCTGCCGACACCATCTTATCATTGAGAAAACGGTATTTGGCCTAGAAGATGGCTTGTTTGTAGTCCCGCAGGAGAGATTTCTGTTTGGCTTTTTCCCGTGGGCAAGGGTCGGCACACCAATTCCGTTCTTGCCTACGGCATTGGAGCCTGAGAGCCATGAGCTCTTCCGAAAACCATGGAGCCGAGGGTTTAGCTCTTTTAATGAATAATTTTTTGAATGGGGTAACTATGTCCAAGGCCTCGGTAATCCAATTGCAAAAGCCCTATGCCTTGGGAGGGTGAGCAATGTAATTCCCATCCAAGACTGAGACCAAGGCGGCCTTCCAGCTGGTGGCAGTAACCTTGTTCAGCCTCCCACACCAATATGTTTGGTGGGGAGCCTTTGGCTTTAGTGGGATGAGGGAGAGTGATATTAAACTCGACAAGCCAGTGGTCAACCCAGCTGAGCAGCTGAACTGCCTCGATCTTAAGACTGTTGTGGTTAGCAAAAATACCATCCAGGGTCGGCCCTATGGGTGGGAGAATGGACAAGTTGCTCAAATCTTATGGATGTCATAAGGTCAAGAAGGTGGGAAGAATTATTGTCTTGTTTGCTTTCAAGATGGAAATTAAAATCCCCTAGGATAGTGTAATGAGCCGTGGTGACTAGGGGTGGGCGGAATTTGCGGAATTAACCTCCGCAAATTATCGCGAGAATGCAGAAAATCTCCGCAAACACGCCGGAAATATCGCGAAGATGCGGAAGTTTTTTTGCCGCCTGTTCGCGGTATTTTTTGCGTGTTCGCGGGTCGCCAACTTACCCATGCGGTCGCTCACGGGCGTGGCCATCTTGTTTTCACTTGTCCCGCCCTCTGGCGTTGTTTACTTCCTGTTCCGGGTCGCGCAATGCATGTTCGCGGTCGATATTTCCTGTTCGCGATCGCTTTTACTTGATCGCGTTGCTTTTTGCTTGCTCAGGGAGAAAAGATCGCGCGAACTTGCGCACGTGGTCGCAACGGGCGCGGCCATCTTGTTTTCCACTCTATTGCATGGTTCTGGGGCCTGATTTTCAATCCTCCCTAAATCTTTTCAATCCTTTGTTTATAGCCACTTTTTTTGGATCTTTATTACTTATTATTTCTCTAACTATTTTCCTGCCTCTATATTTTTGGTTTTTGTGTACTTTTTTTTTGTTTTTTAGCTACTTTTTCTCTTTGTATTGCCTGCTATTTATTTCCTTTACTCCTTTATTTATTTTACCTTTTCTTTCCCGCCCCGTCCCCAGAACCATGTCCAAGGGCAGGGCAGTTCGCCGGCGCAGCCAGAGCCGCGACCGCCTTCCTTGCGGAAGGCGGCGCCCACAAGGGGTGCATGCACGGGCCTTATTTGGGGAGGCGGAGTTGGCTGCACTAATTTTCTTTGTGCAGCGCCACCTCCCCTCAACCCTGGCAGCAGGTGGCAGGCCTGGGTCCGGGTACGGCCTCCGGGAGCGTCGGCAGCGGTGGGGGAAGGTGCGCCGGGCAGTGTCGTGCATCTCTGGGGTCCGGCGCACCCAGGCACAGCTGACGCACCGGTGGTCCGACATCCTGGACCGTGAGCAGGACCTGCTGGACCTGCTAGGAGTGGAGGTCCCGGGGCTTGGTGAGTACCTATTTAATTATTACAACTTTGTGTCTGTTCTTCTGCTCTATGTTATATATTGCGAATATCTTTTTTTCCTTCCAACCAGATAGAATGTTGCTGCTTGCAATACATTCCAGGTTAATAACGTTTAAAAGTCTTCTGTGATTATGACACAGGTGCTCTTCTGCGCTACTACTAATCTTACTTGTTTGCAGCTTTGCGTTTGCGCTTGCTTAGCGTGATTCTTTACGAGTTTATTTTAGAGAAATTAAGTTACGTAATGCTACAGTGACTCACGTCCACTCCTTACTTTGTCCTGTCACTAATAGATAGGGGCGGATTGATACATAGGTTTAGGTACTTTGTATGAGCTTCTAATTGGTTAGTGGTATGCGTGATGCCCCCCTCACTCAGTTACGTGACGTGCTGCTAGTACGCCAGTCTTTAGAACCTTTCTAGTTTGTTCAATGAGTGGAGGTAGGCTTTGCAGTTACTTAGCAGTAGCAGATCAGCATCAATCAAACCAAAATTGTGTATATACAAAAAATGTAGTCATGTTCATGTGTCCTCCATTTTTGGATCATACACATTGTTGAGGAATACAGTCGAAATGCATACTTAATGTACAATTGGCATGCCTGGAATAGGTGGGCTAGGTTGGGTGGTACGTTGTACTAATACTTAGGCTTACTTGTAACTTAGTTTTCTGGAATCAGAATGGAAGAATGGATTACTGTTGATAAATAGTAACTTAAGTAGTCGAACTGCGAATCCCCCGATATTACATGTTGACCAGATGAGATCGGTCAATGTAGTTATTGCAATTGTTTACATAAGTGTTTTTTGACCGTTGTTGAAAAATATTGTATTTGCTTAAGTTGACACCATCCATCAATGTTTGTCTCTTTCTTATATCTTTCCTGTTCATCAGCACCCAGGGGCAGACGGGCAGGGACTGGGCAGTCGGCGGGACAGGAACACCACGAGGAGGACACCGCTGAGGGCTCCTCTGCTGGCCCCAGTAAGTCTTCTTGTTTTTAATAATATTTCTTATTCCATAGCTTTTACTGCCCCATTTCTCCCGAACTATAGTGTGTTTCCAAATGCTATTTTTTTACCACCAATTATCCTTCGATCTGTACGGTTTCAAAAAGCTTATCCCTGCCTCCGCTATGATGACTGAGTACTACTACATACTATCAGTCTGTCTGTCTGTACTGTAGTAGCTAGTCTTGCCCAGTGCCACTCTTTGTGAAAGGTTGTAATATAAAACTCATATTCACCAGTAGCTCGTACAATCCGTTGGGTCGTTGTCTTGTACTACTTTTTACTCTTGTTGATGTTTAGGCTTTGAAAATTCACAGCAACAGCCCTACCAGATTTCTTAATATTTTGATATGATACCCTATAGGACATACAACTGTTGTAGGGATCTTGCACATACATTTGCACCAGAAAATAGGATGTTGGTGATGGTAGGTTGGACCTTCCTTGCACACCTCAATCAGAAATTCCGCACCCACCACAATTCCACTGCTTGACTATAGTACTGTCTTGTCATACCTATTAGGTCTCGGAACCCTCCCCCCAAGATAACCAACAAGTAGACAACCCAGAACATTAACACACCCAACCTCTGTCGTGGAAGCAATTCACATGCACACCCTTACTTTAATTTGCTCAATCGTGTAAGTTAGTCCACTCCACACCAAATACCACAAAGTCTATGTAAGTTTAAAATTTTTATTTCAATTTGAGAAGGTCTGTACACTGTTTTCTTAGCAGCACCAACCGGCAAATCAATAACATTAAAACAATATACATTGTTACACTTATACAGTTGGGAATTAAATCATGATAACTGAAGTGGTGGAAGGCAGCACCACCATCCCATAGCAATTTAGTTTATATACATTTATAAATGAAGATGTGAGTGAAGGGACCCCTCACCTCAGAAGAACCTAGTACTGGTAGTTGGTGCATCGTTCAGAAGCTCTGGTTCGTAGAAGCGAATCTTGCATCTGTAATGCGAAAAAAGGAAATGGTGTGCGTTAGTATATTGCAACTTGCAAGCATTTCTCAGCCGTGCCAAAAAGTGTAGCATCTATGGATAAGCAATATGGACTAACAGTAACAGTAGTACACCAGTTCTTCCTAAAAAAGTGGCTTGTTAATGTTTGTTGACCGCCTGTACGCAGCGCGTAGACTAGACAGTAGCAGTGTGAGGCAGGTCATGTGGGCTCAAAGGTGTCTTAAGAAGCTGCAAGGTAAAGGTAACGTCACATGTGCATGGCTAGGGCTAATCAAGCAAATGCTACAATGATCATATAACTTAGTGTCTACTCTACTACTACCTGATTTGTACTAGTGATTTATGTTAGTATTAACTCATTTTTCAACCTTGCTACTGATCAATAGGGGGGAGGTGTATATGTTGCCTAATAAATGTGTAATGTTTTCTAGGCGCACTACCGACCACCATTGCTGGGGCCAGCGAAGGCGACGCAGAGGGCGAGGATGCGGCAGTTGCAGATAGCAACGGAGGGGGAGTGGCAGCACCAGTGGCAGGCGGTGGTAAGTTAGATTCATAATCTTTAACTATTGTTGAACTTGACAGCACACTCACTGCAAAGGTGTACTGTATGTATATGTATACTGTAAAGTTGTGAATTAGGGCCCCATTAGGATGGTGGGCGTATTGCCCCCGCCGGGCTGGCTGGAATTCACTGCCGTCACAGCAGGGGCAAACCTCCCGCCATCCCTGTAGAAAATATTCAGACATGTCTAGGCGGAAAAGGGTTCAATATGGCGGTGGTGTCTCTCTCACCACACCGGCAGCCATATAATCTGCATTTTGGAATGCCTTTGCGTGGCGGCATTACCGTCCGCCACGGAAAGGCATGCACACATTGCAGAGTATGCTTGGGGGCCCCCATGGAGGGTACCTACCGATGCTATGGTACCCCCCCGACTTTCAAAGCAAAACGTGACAGGCTCCGTGCGAGGCCCGTCATGTTGTGCTTGGAAAAGCAGCACAACATTTTAGCATTGCTTTCAGCAAAGCCAACCAGAATTTAAATTTAAAATAACAGGGTGCGCCCGCCACTGTGCCGGGCGCATCATCCTAATTAATTGTCCCCACGGGACCCCCACCCTTTTTAGCAGTCGGATGGTGGGCGGACAAAGTCCGCCCGCTATCCGATGTCGTAAGTAAGTATGAGTTCTTGGGGACGTTTGAAGAGTGAACTAGAAGACTAGAATTCCCTTTAATTGGTATAGGACTAGGAGCCAGAGTATTGAGTAACCAATGGCCTCATCTATCTGATTTCAACTCCGCTTTGAAAGTTTTATGGAGAAGAGCACCTGGTGCACTGTTCAACTAAAAAGTGTAAGACAGGTGGAAGGAAGAAGGACGGGCGACATTTAAAATGTTATGTACTACTGTGCTTTATTTTATAGTGCTACTCTACCATGCCACTATGTGTATAAATAATTACCTTGTCCTACTGTTTTATTAAGACTATATTTTACAATTGTCTTGTTTTTTTCTTTTTGATACACAGCTACTCCGAAAATCAACCGGAAGGAGTTGGCCGCCAAGGCACGGCGCCGGAAGCTGGAGGCAATCCAGCAGGAATACCGGCGGCTGGTGGTCCTAGCCGAGGATGAGGAGGAGAGTGCAGCAGCAATTCAAGCCTCCTCCAGTGCCCCGGGCCCCAGCCACCGCCCTCCAGCGGTACGGCACCACCGTCTGGCGGCTGCCCGCCGCCACCGTGCCATCTCCGGTGCCCCCCCCACTGTGGCTGCAACTGCCGCGGCCTTAGACGCCGCGTCGCCCATTTAGAGGACCAGATTCGTGTCCTCCTCCAGTCCCGCCCCACCAGTTAGTCCCTGTCACTGCCCCTTTTTTAACTCCTGTTCGTTCTTCACTCGTTTGGGCGTTCTCTATTTCTATGGACAGTCATTGGGGTTAGGGAGGTGGGTGGGTTAGCTTTTGTGGGTTTAGTTTATTTGTTAGGGTCAATTAAATATATTTTTCTATGTTACATGCAATGTTGTTAATGTTTTGTAGGTGGGGTAACTGTTTTACATCACACTGTTTCTTTGCTGGTGCATGGCCGCCCATAGCGTGTGTTGGATTTCAATAATTTGCTGACTGTATAAGACACAAACAGATAGATGCGACACACCTCACTCATTGACTGGTCCTACTATGCATTCTTTGGAGTGGTGTTTGAAACTGACATCATTGACAACATGTCCATTATTGATTCTGCCTCCCTCAAACTTCTCTCTTACCGGTGCTTGATGTTTATGTCCAACTGTGGCACAGCACTGGCTGCATGGTGAAGATGGTTTCCTTTTTCATACATGCCATGATTGGGGTGGTGGTGGTAGTATAGTAGTAGTAGTATACACTGGCAGGGTGGCAGCATTTCCAAAAAAAAGAAAAGGAGATAGTCAATCGCCTTTGAGAGACTGTTAGAGGAGTAGTTGAATGAAGTACATCACAGAATTTACCGAGCAACAATTATATGCTCAAATATTTGACAAAAAAACTGAATGCTGGTTATTATGAGGATAGCCTACTAGACAGAGTTACAAACTATAGTTTTGTCGACTTGGCTATGCCTACAGTCTAACAGTTAGTGCTGTATATGAGGAATGACAACAAACAAATCCAATCAATGCCGGCAATTCATGCTGAGGTATATGTTCCTTTGTTAAATAAAATAACCTGTGAAATATCCTACTCATGGGTGGGCAAGCAGAAGAAGATCATCGCTCTGCATTGAAATTGAAGTAGTGTTGCTTTCACCACATCCGCCCCAGCAAGTGTGTGATTAAGTATTGGTGTACATTTAATTTAGTTACACCTCGACAATAAGTCACACAGCCCGGGGGAAGAGGGTTAGGTTCCGTTGATTGGATGGGAAGGGGGATTTTGGGAAAGGTTTGACATAGAAAAACAGTATGCATACATAGACAAACAAACGACAATCATTGAAGACTACCATACCATATCCATTCCATATGTTAAGGTATAAAAAAGGAAATGCATGCATGATGAGACCCGGATTACATACACTTCTATTTCTTGTTCTGTTCCGGCCTTAATACTTTAACAGATAGCAAATAGAAATTTTAAATATTGGTAGTGAAGAATCGTAAACACAGAGCAAACGTAATGATGATTGATAATAACAACTCCAAGAACACACTGTTGTAAAGAATGTTTACAAGATATTAATCAAATTATTTAAAAGAAGTGAAAAGTGGATACTGTTACTGTCTTATCCTGGTCAAAAATGTGGACTGGTTTTTTGCATCTCGGCATTCCTCTTGTTCTTCTCGTCCATCAATCTTGGGTGTGTCGCCTCACCACTCGCCACTGCCCGGCTGGAATAAAAAGGTGATTGATTGGTAAGGTAATTAATATGCATTGTAATGTTTTACAAAGTTTTGGACAAGGCCCGGCCTGTAATTTTAGATTGAAAACCAAAGGGGATATTCAGAAAGAAAGTGAAAACAAATGCACAAGTGATGGTGTAGTGCAACAAGAACACTTTCCGAGGTGGCATGTATGCATATGCATCATCTCTACTGTAGTCTGTTTCCAGCATAGACCTTCAACAGTAACAGGAGAGATCAGGCCCACAGTGCTTACCATTAGCACATCCTACGTTAACACTTTAGAGTCCTTTTTTTTTTTCTCTCAAAGATTTGGACAAACGCAAAGCACATTATCCATTCCAGACATAGCATTTTACAGTTAAAGTTAGTAAAATCAATGCACTGCAGTCATCCCACCGCTACACTCTATTCAACTTCTACACAGACATTTGGGTGTGCTGTGGTTGTGGTTCACGTGTTTACCTTTAGGCTTTTCCGTTTTATGCCACTCATGAAACATCCTCCTGACTTCATCATCAGCTCTGATACTTCTACTGACTGAAGATCGGCCTGCAGTACAAGTGTAATTTTTATAACACAACAAGAGTAGAAATATAAATATTACTGACTTGAGTCATTCTTTATTGTGTACAGAAAGATAGATTAACACTAGTACACTTTGACATCACTTTGTGCACAACAAACAACGCAAACACAAAGACCAATAGCTCAGAGTCAGGTGTCCAATGCATGCCATTAATTATCATCATTTATTACCTGTTACTTCTCATCTTAAGTTAACGGGCCGTCTCTTTCGCCATCATCATGACGGACGGTGCTGTTAAGTCACAGTCATTTGCATTGCGCAGATTGAGTGAGTCCCCTTCCTGTATTGAATTAAAAGCAATGTATCACCAAGATGCAGGAGAAGTACACATTTCTTGTTTGCCAGAAGAGGAAAATTAGTAATTACTAGTGTGTTCTGTAGAAAGTTGATTAGTGGCAGTGCACAATTACATCAATTCATGCGCAACACACCACAAAATCTACATCATTCAGTCTGCTATTCTGCGGCCAATGCATGGCATCAATCATTACCTGTTGCATCTCATCTCGTTAACGCTGCAGGCCGTCTCTTTCGCCATCATCATGATGGACGGTGCTGTTAAGTCACAGTCATTTGCATTGCGCAGATTGAGTGAGTCCCCTTCCTGTATTGAATTAAAAGCAATGTATCACCAAGATGCAGGAGAAGTACACATTTCTTGTTTGCCAGAAGAGGAAAATTAGTAATTACTAGTGTGTTCTGTAGAAAGTTGATTAGTGGCAGTGCACAATTACATCAATTCATGCGCAACACACCACAAAATCTACATCATTCAGTCTGCTATTCTGCGGCCAATGCATGGCATCAATCATTACCTGTTGCATCTCATCTCGTTAACGCTGCAGGCCGTCTCTTTCGCCATCATCATGATGGACGGTGCTGTTAAGTCACAGTCATTTGCATTGCGCAGATTGAGTGAGTCCCCTTCCTGTATTGAATTAAAAGCAATGTATCACCAAGATGCAGGAGAAGTACACATTTCTTGTTTGCCAGAAGAGGAAAATTAGTAATTACTAGTGTGTTCTGTAGAAAGTTGATTAGTGGCAGTGCACAATTACATCAATTCATGCGCAACACACCACAAAATCTACATCATTCAGTCTGCTATTCTGCGGCCAATGCATGGCATCAATCATTACCTGTTGCATCTCATCTCGTTAACGCTGCAGGCCGTCTCTTTCGCCATCATCATGATGGACGGTGCTGTTAAGTCACAGTCATTTGCATTGCGCAGATTGAGTGAGTCCCCTTCCTGTATTGAATTAAAAGCAATGTATCACCAAGATGCAGGAGAAGTACACATTTCTTGTTTGCCAGAAGAGGAAAATTAGTGTGTTCTGTAGAATGTTGATTAGTGGCAGTGCACAATTACATCAATTCATTCATGCGCAACACACACAACAAAATCTACATCACTCAGTCTGCTTTTCTGCGGACAATGCATGGCATCAATCATTACCTGTTGCATCTTATTTTCAGTTAATGGCCAGTCTCTCTCGGCTCTGAAGGAGGATAGCTATAGAAGTCATCAGATTCATGGTCCACTTGTTTTGGAAGGACGAGGAAAGTTTGAATTTGTTGTTACCATCATCCAATCATCATTCATGAGGGAAATGGAATTGACCAGGAGATGCAGTATGATCGAGCGGAGGAGCTGGATTCTGAGGACTGTAGTGTCAAATGGCAGACACCTGAAACTTGTATCTTAAATTAGAAGATTAGAAGACGGTGATAATGCATTGGTTGCGATTCACAAGTGTATAACCGGAACAACAGACACAAACAAAGGGGGAAAAAAGGGAGGAAGACAGTAAGTGCGAGCCTAATTGTCAGGGAAGTATAGCTCGTCCTCAAACTCTGGGGGATCTTCCAGTAGTAGGTAATCATCTGACACAATACTTCCGTCACCTGAGCCGCTGTCCTCATCTTCCTCTGTTGATTCATGCATTGTGTAATTCGGTGGTATGAAGTGCTGATTCATTTTGATCATTGTTAACCTCTCCACGTTTTTGGGAGATAGACTGGTCCTTCTCAAGGTTACAATGGAACCTGCAGCACTGAAAACACGTTCGGAAGAGACACTTGCGACAGGGCAAGCCAGATAGCTTATCGCCAGCCTGCTGAGCTGTGGCCATTCAGACCTTTTCCTATGCCAATACTGCACTGGGTTTTGATCAACGTACACCTCTGTTGGGTCGTCCAGATAGGCCTGGACCATCCGCTCAATGTTCAGGGTTGCTGCTGGTAAGCTTTTGTGCTGTTTTTTCTGTGCATCAGCACTGTGCTTAAGGCCCATCTTTACATACCAATCTGATAATGATTGTACTCGGCCGAATGATCCAGTTGTTGTTTTTGTAGTCGATGGTGATGGTGAGTGTTGCGATTGTGAGCCAACCGCACTGCCCTCAGCCGACGAAGTTGCACTTGATTCTGCATGGCCTGCTTCAGTATCAGTACTTGTTGTGGGTTGATGTGGCGGGCTTTTAATTAGCAGCCCTTCGTTTTCAAACTTGATGGCTGCTTCAGCTATACAACTTTTGTAGCGGGCAACATCAGTGTCGGAAAAAGAACGGAATAGTCCTAATTTTGCACGTGGATCCAGAATTGTGGCACAAATGTAATGTTCTTGTGACAAAATTTTATTTTGTATCCTTACATTTTCTGATAAGCGCCTGGATAAGCTCTCCACCAAGTCATGGGCTTGCCTTCTGTCCTCTACACCTTTGTAGGATTCAGACACATTATTCAGCTCATGCTCTAGCATTTGCAACAAAGGGATAGCTTGGCCCATTGTACAGTCCTCCTTGCTGACTTCACGTGTGAAGACCTCAAAAGGAGACAGCATCTCAGTGAGGCATTGAATTAGGGTCCATTGCTCCCTCTGAAGGGTCATGCCTTTAACACTAGCATCACTGCTTCTGTACCAGACATAATCATTGAGTGACCTGTGCTGTTCGTACAGACGATCAAGCATGTAATACGTTGAGTTCCAACGTGTTGCCACCTCCTGGATGAGTGCCTTGACTGGCATCCTACGGTCACGTTGGATGATCCTCAGCTGCTTCCGAGCTTTAAAAGAATGGCTGAAATGAGTGCATATTCTTCGGCAGATGGACAGTAAATTGCTTACTATGGGTTCTTTTTTCAGAAAGTCTTGCACTATAATGTTTATGCAGTGTGCCAAACACGGAACCCTGAAATAGGAACCAAGTTCCATGGCCTTAAGTACATTACTGCCATTGTCTGTGGCAACAAAACCAATACCAAGCCCTCTGGGCTGCAGCCATTCCAAAACCTTGGTGCGAAACTCTTCTAAAATGTTTTCAGCCGTATGAGATTTCTCCATGGCGAACATGGCTACAGTTGCATGTTTCCGAGTACCTTCAAAAATCGCAGCTGTGTCAACAACACCTCGTGCAGATAGTTGATCTTTAACCCCCACAAAAGAGATCCAGTGATACACATGTAATCTGTGGCTTGGCAACTGGTCCACATGTCTGTTGTCAGGTGGATATTGTGCACAGCACTCTTCTGCAAAGCTTGTCCAACCAATTCCAGCACATCATGATGTCGTGCCGGAACAGCAATTCTTGCGAAATAGGACCGGCTTGGAACTTTCCATTTCGGGCAGATGGCAGACACAAATTCAAGGAAACCCACCCCTTCCACAAATGAAAAAGGAAGAAGGTCCAGCGCTAACATTTTAGCCAGCTTCGCATTGTACAATCGTGCCGTTGGGTGGTTGCGTTGGAACTGCCCCTCCAACCTAAACATGCTGTCAATGGTAGGCTGGCTTACTTTCCTTAGTGGTGCCATTAACCCACTAAGGCTCAACGACACAGATTGTCTCATTGAGGTACTCGCCGGTTGCCTTGGTGTCTCACCCACACTCTGAGTATGGCTCTTACTGCGGTGCCACTCTGATGTTACTGAGGAGGATGTGGGCGTTACCACTGCAGTGACTGCACTACTGGAGACAAGGCTAGAAATGCCTCCCTGTTCTTCACCTGCCACCACAATAATATCGCTCCCTGATTCCTGACCAACTTCAAAGGGTTTAGTTTTCCTACTTTCTTTTAACTTAAGTAGGTGATCCTCCCACACAATAGTGTGGTGTATTCTGAGATGACTTGCTTGTCCTCCGGTACCATAGTTTGTACCAAGCTTACCACGCCGAACACCTTGCCGACAAATTGCGCATATAGCAACGTTCTCCTCCTTGGCGCTAACAGAAAAGAAGTCCCAAACTGGGGAGGAGAACTTTCTGGCACTGCTGGATGTGCCACTTTCAACACCAGATGAACTTGAGGGGGTGCTTGAAAATATGTGACCCTGTCCACCTACACTGTGACTTTTACTACCACTTCCTACTGAGGTGGTTGAGCTGGATGTAGGTCCCTGGCGGGCCTTGGAAAATATGGCAGCTGGAGGTAGTGGTGGTGTAACCTGTGTTGGTGAGATCCGTGCTACATCCCGCTCAGTAGCAGCCTTTCTGGATAGGGTTAGAATGTCGGTCTCCAATCCCTTTGGGGCGGGAGTAATGTGCGTGATGACTGGCTCGTCTTCATCAACATCATCACCCCCCTCTTCTACATCTACCTCCATAACTCTAAGTTTTTCTGGGACCTTCCTTTTCAGAAGCAATGTCTTGTGGCGTACTTCACTCTCAGACCGAGCTGGTGGGACCCAAGTGTCATCACGATCATCAGAAGCGGGGCTTGAAGAAGAAGATGATGGACTAAGCCTCCTTTTCCTTGCTGGTGGTCTGGAAGACAATAGATGTTCTGAAACAGTGGTTTGACTTCGCTCCGCTTTGTCTGCAGGAAGCTCGATTTCCTGAAATGCCCCTACGTCAGGAGCAACAACTACTATGGTGGGCTGTTGTGGCGGCTGCTGCTGTTCTGGTTGCGGCGGCTGCTGCTGCTGTTCTGGTTGCGGCGGCTGCTGCTGCTGTTCTGGTTGCGGCGGCTGCTGCTGCTGTTCTGGTTGCGCCGGCTGCTGCTGCTGTTCTGGTTGCGCCGGCTGCTGCTGCTGTTCTGGTTGCGCCGGCTGCTGCTGCTGTTCTGGTTGCACCGGCTGCTGCTGCTGTTCTGGTTGCGCCGGCTGCTGCTGCTGTTCTTGTTGCGGCGGCTGCTGCTGCTGTTCTTGTTGCGGCGGCTGCTGCTGCTGTTCTTGTTGCGGCGGCTGCTGCTGCTGTTCTTGTTGCGGCGGCTGCACACTGATCTGCTGAGTTTGCGCCTGCGTTGAACTTGATTGTGTACTACTTTGCGGTAATGACATTTCTTCAACATCGCTGCCCGTTAGTAGACTGGCTACCTCTGCGACAGTAAAGCCCTTGGGCCTAGGTTGGTGGGGTTGCTGGACCGCTGTGCTGCTCCCAGCTTGGTTCCCGGACAACGCTTTGGTGCCAAAAAAAACCTTGACCGGCACACCACCAGTCGTGGTTAATGGCACTTCCTTTTTCTGTTCCTTCTTCTCACCAGCAACTTTCTTGGTACTGGACCTGGTACCTTTCTTTGGGGCCATCTTATTCCGACGTCAGGCAGGAGGCAGAGGCACAACAAGTTCTGGTCACACGTGGGCGTGATGCGCAGCAGGACTTCTGTCTGGCTGGCAGTACAACGGGTAGCCAGGTGATGCCGATGACACCTCCTACTCTGTCTTTTGTGCACCTAAAAGCAAAGAAGACAGGAGAAGAACATCAGTGAAATGTTGCATTTGTTTTTGTGGTTCAGTTACTTAGTACTGTACTAGTGCAAACAAAAGATAGTCTAGCCATTTATGAATTTTTTTTAACTAGAGCTATGTTATACTACTAGTACTGTGTACAGCCACACTACACTCTCAGGAAGGTGATGTCTAAAAATTCAACAGATCACATAGAAAACACTTGATCAATAAAGCTGTGGCTACCTGCTCTGGTAGCAGTGGATGAAAGCAGGCCTGCTGGCAGACAAGGCCAGGCAAGCTTGCAGGCCTAGGCCTCAAAATGGCCACCAGCCACATGGCGAGCCCCAAAAACATCAGCAAGGCCACCCCAAAAAACACACTTCCCCAACTCAATCCAATGCCATCCATGCCCTAAATGATGTCTAAATTCAAGAGAGCACACAGAAAACAGTAGATTACTAAAGCTGTGGCTACCTGCTCTGGTAGCAGTGGATGAAAGCAGGCCTGCTGGCAGACAAGGCCAGGCAAGCTTGCAGGCCTAGGCCTCAAAATGGCCACCAGCCACATGGCGAGCCCCAACAACATCAGCAAGGCCACCCCAAAAAACACACTTCCCCAACTCAATCCAATGCCATCCATGCCCTAAATGATGTCTAAATTCAACAGAGCACACAGAAAACAGTAGATTACTAAAGCTGTGGCTACCTGCTCTGGTAGCAGTGGATGAAAGCAGGCCTGCTGGCAGACAAGGCCAGGCAAGCTTGCAGGCCTAGGCCTCAAAATGGCCACCAGCCACATGTCCAGGCCCAACACATCAGCAAGGCCAGCCCAAAAAACACACTTCCCCAACTCAATCCAATGCCATCCATGCCCTAAATGATGTCTAAATTCAACAGAGCACACAGAAAACAGTAGATTACTAAAGCTGTGGCTACCTGCTCTGGTAGCAGTGGATGAAAGCAGGCCTGTTGGCAGACAAGGCCAGGCAAGCTTGCAGGCCTAGGCCCCAAAATGGCCACCAGCCACATGGCGAGCCCCAACAACATCAGCAAGGCCACCCCAAAAAACACACTTCCCCAACTCAATCCAATGCCATCCATGCCCTAAATGATGTCTAAATTCAACAGAGCACACAGAAAACAGTAGATTACTAAAGCTGTGGCTACCTGCTCTGGTAGCAGTGGATGAAAGCAGGCCTGCTGGCAGACAAGGCCAGGCAAGCTTGCAGGCCTAGGCCTCAAAATGGCCACCAGCCACATGGCGAGCCCCAACAACATCAGCAAGGCCACCCCAAAAAACACACTTCCCCAACTCAATCCAATGCCATCCATGCCCAAAATGATGTCTAAATTCAACAGAGCACACAGAAAACAGTAGATTACTAAAGCTGTGGCTACCTGCTCTGGTAGCAGTGGATGAAAGCAGGCCTGTTGGCAGACAAGGCCAGGCAAGCTTGCAGGCTTAGGCCTCAAAATGGCCACCAGCCACATGGCGAGCCCCAACAACATCAGCAAGGCCACCCCAAAAAACACACTTCCCCAACTCAATCCAATGCCATCTATGCCCTAAATGATGTCTAAATTCAACAGAGCACACAGAAAACAGTAGATTACTAAAGCTGTGGCTACCTGCTCTGGTAGCAGTGGATGAAAGCAGGCCTGCTGGCAGACAAGGCCAGGCAAGCTTGCAGGCCTAGGCCTCAAAATGGCCACCAGCCACATGGCGAGCCCCAACAACATCAGCAAGGCCACCCCAAAAAACACACTTCCCCAACTCAATCCAATGCCATCCATGCCCAAAATGATGTCTAAATTCAACAGAGCACACAGAAAACAGTAGATTACTAAAGCTGTGGCTACCTGCTCTGGTAGCAGTGGATGAAAGCAGGCCTGCTGGCAGACAAGGCCAGGCAAGCTTGCAGGCCTAGGCCTCAAAATGGCCACCAGCCACATGGCGAGCCCCAACAACATCAGCAAGGCCACCCCAAAAAACACACTTCCCCAACTCAATCCAATGCCATCCATGCCCAAAATGATGTCTAAATTCAACAGAGCACACAGAAAACAGTAGATTACTAAAGCTGTGGCTACCTGCTCTGGTAGCAGTGGATGAAAGCAGGCCTGTTGGCAGACAAGGCCAGGCAAGCTTGCAGGCCTAGGCCTCAAAATGGCCACCAGCCACATGGCGAGCCCCAACAACATCAGCAAGGCCACCCCAAAAAACACACTTCCCCAACTCAATCCAATGCCATCCATGCCCTAAATGATGTCTAAATTCAACAGAGCACACAGAAAACAGTAGATTACTAAAGCTGTGGCTACCTGCTCTGGTAGCAGTGGATGAAAGCAGGCCTGCTGGCAGACAAGGCCAGGCAAGCTTGCAGGCCTAGGCCTCAAAATGGCCACCAGCCACATGGCGAGCCCCAACAACATCAGCAAGGCCACCCCAAAAAACACACTTCCCCAACTCAATCCAATGCCATCCATGCCCTAAATGTGATTGAAAATGAAATATATTCAAAAAACAAAAGGAACAGTTGCTTCATCATGCACACACACACCCATGAGGCCATGCCCATGGCTAGCTCGGGCCTACTACTACAACCCACAAAATTAAAATAAATAAAAAAAAAAAAAAGGAATGATGATAATTAATTATCAAAAATAAATTGTAGTTACACAACAACTGCAATCCCCACAATCAAACACAACAACCACTTACTTGTAAAATATCCTATTCCAAAAATCCTGAAATCCAATTGCAATGATGCAGCAGACAAAAAGAGTGATCTTTCCAGCTCCAAATCCAAAGGCAGAATGAGCAGGAGATGGACAAAGCACTGGGAGGAGCCTGCTGGACAGGAACAGGAAGTTGGAGAATCTGTGTCACTTCCTCCCTCTCTCCACCTTGTAAAAAAAAAATGACTCCTTGCACAAAAAAGGAAAGCCAAATGTGAATGTAAGGAGTTCTTTTCATCCAAAATCAGTATTTGCAGATGGTTTCATGCTGCTAGAGCCGATATTTCTCTCCAAATTGTAAATTTTACGTTGTTGAGTTCTCCAGCTTCACATTACTTCCGCCGGCGTGTCGAAAACGATATGATCGCGTTCTCTTCTTTGTCCCTGTCGCGTTGGATATGACGTGTTCGCGGTCTCTTTCTCCTGTTCGCGTTCGATTTCATGTGCCCGCGTCCTCATTCTCTGGCTCGCGATGTAGAATGACATGTTCGAGATCTCAATCTTCTCATACTCGCGCGGTGCATGATCGCGAGAAGAAAGACGTGATCGCGCGACAAATGACGTGATCGCGTGAAAAATGACTTGAATGCGGCCGCGAACTCTCGCGAGACAGCGCAAAATGGCTACCAAAATCCAACATCTCGTGGAGAACGCGACCGGGTCAAGAAAACTTGTCGGAGAACGCAGGGATTCAGGTAAGGCGATCGCGCGCGCGCGAGAATGTATTGTTTTACAGCGCGAGCAAGAAAAAAATTATCGCTAAGCTGCGGAATGCGGAAATTTTGACATTTTCACGCTTTCCGCGGAACGCGAGAATGCCAAAATATCGCAATTTCCGCGAACGGAACGGAATTTTGGCCCAGGCCTAGTGGTGACAAAGGGTTCAAGGATTTGGCTCCATGACTCAAGAAACATGGCCCTAGGCCCAGGAGGACGTTTTTAGATAGCTCAATTCTGAATGTGGCTGCTTTCAGAAGAGAGTCAGGGACACCTTCCACAGTGCTAAGGGTACATCTGAAGGAGTCCCTAGCCACCAGGGCTAGGCTACCTCCTCTTCTATCAGGGCGATCACGTCTTAGTATAATGTAGCCTGGGGGATAACGACTGCCAGATCGGGACCTGAGTGATCCTTGGCCCACGTTTCAGTAATAAAAAGGCAGAACAGATTGAGTGTCTGGATGGTTAGGGCAATTTCGGTCTTATGTTTGATCACTGAGCGAGGGTTAATCAGTGCTCCCTTAAAAGGGCTGGGTCGGCAGCCACCCTTGGTTTTGCGCTTGTGGGCCTTTCCAGGGAACCCGGGATGAAGGGCTGACTGTTAATGGGGCAGAAGTTACAGTGCCGGCAATGGTTTGCCTTCCCTGTGTCAAAATTAATCATATCTACACACCCCCCATGCTGAGGTTTAGGATGCAGCTCAAGACGGTGCGTACTAGAGTAAGTTATTTCCGGGAAATGTTTGTTGTCTGTGACAAAATGGGCAGCATACCTGGCCCCTGGCGCCATCCAGGCGCAGAGGGGCTTGTCTTTGGCGCGCCTTGGGCATGCCAGCGGCATGTCTGCTGCACGCGCCCGCTGTGCGCTCTGGGATACATCCTGTTAATATGCCCCCCGGAACCGGAAGTGCAGAAAAGAGCTGAACCACCAACTCTTAAGATGGCGGCCAGCTCAGATGAAAGGGGAATGTGCAAGTAAGAACTCTTTCAGCAAAATCGAGGAAACCCCGCCGCGGACTGAAGAAAAAGAGGTAAGGTGAAGCTGAGAGTGCTCACCCACTCACTCACTCGAAATTTAACGTAAGATAAAGCAAAGCTAAAAGCAAGTTAAAAATATGTGGAACAAGTGGCAAGTTAAAACAAGTGTCAAGTACACAGAGCTTGTTGGGTGCTTTGCGCCTCTTACTGCTCCGTGCATCAGCTGCATGCTG
The DNA here is from genome assembly GCF_964204655.1 of Triturus cristatus. NCBI lineage: Eukaryota > Metazoa > Chordata > Amphibia > Caudata > Salamandridae > Triturus > Triturus cristatus. The sequence continues at coordinate 134,898,534 of NC_140591.1, read as the reverse complement.
GGGGATGCATCCTGTTAATATGCCCCCATAACCGGAAATGCAAGTGCGGAAAAGAGCTGAACCGCCAGCTTCTAAGATGGCGGTCAGCTCAGATGAAAGGGGAATGTTGAAGGCTAGGGCCTTTAACAAAGGAGCATGCCTTTAGTGGCCGGTGGAGCCCACTACACAAGACACTAAAGCTATTAGAACATTCCACTAATTTGTAAAAACAGCTGTGAAAAGACAATCGAATGTTGAAGCTCCGGGCTTCTACTGGCCATTAGAAGCACAGAGCCACTCCATTGTTTTCAACGGAGGTCTCAACATTGCAATGTTCTGATAATAGATATTCTCCATTTTCAAACTACTCTCTCCCTTGTCAATTCCACATTTGCTACAAAAACATATACTTATGTGTGCAGAGATCTCCACACTAGTGATGGTCAGCACTTAAGAGATAGGATATGCTCATGGAGATCTCTGTCTAAGGATTTGGGAATGACAGTGTACCGCGCAAGGTGGGGGGTCAGTGCAAGCACACTGTTCGGCCCATGTAAATCTGGATCAATGTCTATAATTGTGAGGGCCACACCAGTGTCATTGTGTCCTGTTGTCAGGGCCACATCTGGGGCATTGTCTTGGAGTGAACATAATGGGTAAGGGGAGATCCCAGGGTGCAATGGGAGCATTTCTTCAACTCCAGAACCTTCAAATGAGGCCTAAACATGCATAATATTAGGTGCAGCTTTCATGCATCTCTGGTGCAGAATGCATAACAATGAACTTTATTCATCACAGATATTGCCTGGTGGGAATTCTCCATAACACCAGATGGACTCTTAAAATTAGGGTACCCATCTCACACAGTTCACACCGTGGGCCCAGGCAGTAATTAACTGTCCTTCTAAACTAACACGTGACATCTTCCAACAATTGCCCATATTAGTTAGGGCACTCTTCTGTAGTAATATACATGTAGCTGAATATACTTTAGCGAGAAACTGAATCCAAATTTTGGAGGTGGGTAGGATGGTAAAACTTCCTTGAGGAACATCTGTAATACTTTTGGAATAAGCTGCTGATGTAGTCTACAGTGCGGTGAGCGTAGAACTTGGTGCCCATGAGATACTGGATCTTTTTCAAAGACCAATGGGTGCTTCTCTTATAGTGCTGCGTGTTTCCCTACCCCAGAAAGACCAGATCAGGCGGCCGCTCCTTCTCCTTCCTCGCGGCCAGAGCCTGGTACGCCCTCCCTCTCCACCTCAGACAGACAACATCTCTCCCCATCTTCACAAGAAATCACAAAATCTGGCTCTTCGACAGACCCCCTCCTTGATGGACTAGAACCTGCGAAACCCCCCTCCCCCCTCACCCAGTGCCTTGAGACCCTCACAGGTGAGTAGTAGCACTTAACAAACGCGTGATTGATTGATTGATTCTCCATGGGATGATGAGTACTTTTATATGGTGATCATCACTGCCCATGAGGTGTGCTGATTGGTTACTATGGGATGCCGGGAACTTCTCATGAAAGTCTAGAGGCTCCATTATGGTGCTAGGTGTTACATGAAGGGTTATGGATGGGTTGGATTGTGTAATAGGTGCCATCCATTGGAGACTGATTGGATCACATAAGGTTCTGTTGTTCCCATATGTTGCTTTTATTGAGTCCATGGCCTTCTCATGGAATAGCTGGTGCTTTCTATAAGGCCTTAGTCGCTTCCTTAAGTGCATCCTTGTGGTATACTTTCATTCCACCTGTGTCCTGTAATGCTGCCTGGATGCCAGAAACATCCACATAAAGTTATTTGCCATTGCACTTAGGCAACAGTTCAGTGGGTTGCTTCAGAGATTCATTGAAGGGTGATTTACAGTATGTGACAAAGAGATGGGTAATGATTAATACAGTTCACTCCTTCTGTTGGATGTTTACATTGGCTCACCCACTCAAAAGGCTTAGAATGTGGGCATTAACTATTCTTTATTGCCTGCGGTCTAACTGAGTTTAGTCACAGTGCAGAGCAGAGACGCACTGGGCAGATGCACGCTAGTATCTGGCGCAAGAACACCTAGGTACAGATTGCTTTTTTGCCAGGGGTGCAAAGTGAATATTGACCTTGATTTACCCTTCGCCGCCTATAATGGCGAATAATACACACAAAGAGTTTTTGTAACTCTTTTGCACATTATTGCTTCATTTAATATTTTATACATTTGCATTTCACATTGGTCCATATTACAAGGAACGGCGATAACATTCTCGCCGCTTTAGCGGTAGGAAACTGCCGCTAAAGCAGCGATAATGGGCTTGATAATATGCCCTTGAGAATTCCCATAGAAGCCCATGTTCACACCAGAACCTAGGCTTCTATGGGAATTCACATGGGCATATTATCAAGCCCATTATCACCGCTTTAGCGGCAGTTTCCTGACGCTAAAGTGGCGATAATGTTATCGCCGTTCCTTGGAAATATGGCCCAAAGTGTGTTAGCACCAAATCGTGCGCAAGAGCCGTTTGCAGCTGCTTTTCACACCTAATGGGTCTCAATTATTCTGCTAATGGAAAAGGAAGTTACAAAATGCTGCTTTACAACACAAATTTCTTCTTAGCATCTTGACGTGGTTACGTTTTTCAAATATCACAGCTATTAGATATTTTTAGTGTAACGGATGTTTATAGTATGGGCACCACAAAAAATATGATCACATTTGTTGCTAATAGGTGGCAGAAATGAGTGAGTATTACCATAAACATTAATATATTGGTTTATTGTTTTTAATTTAGTTTGTAGACAAATGTTCAAGAGTTTATAGAACACCCAAGGCAGCAAAATGTTTTTAAAAATCCAGCAGATTGATGTGCAACAGATGTTGCAAGAGGAAAGTACTTTACAGATCAAGCTTCTGCATTAGATTAATTTCCCAAGAGAACTATTCCACATTACAGTAACTTCTTCTGCATTTCACGCCAAATATCACGGCAAACTGTGGGTGCGGGGTTCCCTAAAATTTTAGACACCCCAAAATGTTACCGCAATCAGAATGTCAACATTTTCTGGATCAGAGACAGTGTTAAATCTCAATTTACTGAGGCAATGTGTCACCACGTTAAGGCATTTCCCAATGCATAAAAAAAAACGAAAATACAAATTATTAAGTAAATGAGCTCACTCAATAACTGAGTTGTAAATCAATAAAAGTTAAAAGGTTTTTAGGCAGTATGCTAAAATAAGCGCAATAATTAAAAACAAGCATTTGCAATGCAATAGGTCTCGCATTTTACGCAAGTTTGAGCTATTGGCATTGTAAATGACAATGCCTTTTATTTATGTTTTGGTTTTTAAAATATTAATAAAAGGCATTGTCATTTACAATACCAGTAGCTTAAACTTGTGTAAATGTGAGACCTACTGCATTGTAAATTCTTGTTTTTTGGTAGGCATGGGAAGATTAAGTGATTTGCCCAGAATCACAGGAAGCTGAGCAGACGCCAAGACTCAAACCTGCTTCCCCAGCTCCAAAGATGGCAGCAAATTCTCGGAATCTCTAATTTCAAGCAACTTTCTTCTATTATTTGTGTATTTTTTCACAGAGTTATATAAACTCAACCAGAAGGTATTGGAGCGCTTTACATGAGCACCAGTTACCTTCGGGTCGAGTTTGCGCGATATAAGTCTGCAAAAAAATAAAAAAAATAGAAGAGAGCTGTTTGAAATGAGATATTCCAAGAATTTAGAATATCAATGCCCAGCTGACCCTGGTTCCTGAAACTGGAAACATGACAGCTAGGAACACCTATTGGAAGCAAACGCGCTCTTCTGAGTGGGTGGCATGTTTTGGGGGGCACCTCCTCCCTAAATCCGCCTGCCTCTACACTACTAAACTTACTGCAGATACTTTAAATAACTGACGCCACCGTGTTTTTTAGAATGCAAATACCACATTTTGGTCTTTAAGTTCAAGGCATTTTATCTGTTAATCAGGGTTAGGGTGGATGGTTTCAGTTTCACACTGTTAATCAGAGCCAAAGGTATCCAGCTGGCACCTGGTTTTATCGCACGTCACCCCGCATGTTTCATCATCTTTGTGAGGAAAGGGGGTTTCTTATTAAAAAAATATTACAGTATCTATATTCTTTTCTGTGCTTTGCACTACGGCTGCTGCGTCAACCACGTACTAGCCCCAGTTGGTAATAATTCTGAGGTTCTGTTTGGACTTTTCCTCTCAAACAACAGGAAAGTAGCAGACTAGAACAGCAACTGCAGCCGGCATCTTGGGACAAGTGCGGACTTCTTGTACTAGGTGCCTGAACTATAGTAATGTTTGTTACTTAATATCATGCAGTTCTCTTTAACCAGTGTCATCTTAACGATTTTTTAAGTCAATTCAATTCAATTCAATTCAATTCAATTCAATATGCTTTAGTAAATCTTTTACAAAAAATCATAAAAGCAGAAACAATAAAATCCAGTGTGTGTCGTACCCATCTCATATATAATAAAAACACGCATGTTTATGGATTGTTATATACAATTGTCCAATCAGGCTGCTAATCCTATACAGTGTCCTAAAAACATTCATATTTAAAATTTATGATATCATAGTTTTTTTGCATCCAATTACATTCCTTAAAAATCGTGCTATAGACCTGGTAAAACCCTCATTGTGTAAAAATTGCAGTAACAATAGTGAAGGACGGCATTGTCTTATACCAAGTATCTTCAAAATTGGTAAAATCCACCTCTTTCTTTGTACTAAGTAGAATTTACAAAAAAGTACCATGTGACTTGTGAACTGCACTGATACGTCATCACATGGACACTTACTTAGCCTTTTTGACCAATCATTCATTGTAGGAAATGATGTTAATCGGTGGAAGATACCAAACCTGAATCGGGTCAGGACGAATCTATCCTGTATATCCTCAATTTCTTTTAGGTATGGCTGCATGTCCTATGTGGTCAGTATTAATTCAGTATTGTTGTTTTTTTCTACATTATTTTTGCATATAAAAATACAGAAACTGCTGAATCACTGTGACATGAGCAAATGTATAATTTTGTCACCAAAGCAGAGCATCTAAAAAAACATGCGTCATATATTTTTAACATCTAACCACTATTCTACTGCGTGAATAATTATTCAGCACCCTATACACTAATGTTGCCTAGAAAACACTAGGGCGCATATTCACAACAGAATGGTGGAGCATGGTGTTATGCTACAATTGGTAACGCCGTGCTCTGATAGTCTGAAAATGCAGGGGTTAGGGTTTAGGGGAGCCTGGGTGTGCTTCCTGCTTCAAGCAGAAACAGAATAGGATGACACTAGGTGCCAGTCCGACACCAAGAACTTTTTAAATGTATTTTTCTATTCCCCCACACTTGCACCAGCCCCACACATGCTACTCGGTGGCAGCCGCCACTGGCTTAGGATGAGCAGGAAGGTGACCTTTTTACACTTTGCATCTTGTGGTATATTTTGCTGCTTGATGCGAGAGATGGCAGGTGATTTGTGTGGCACCATGGTAAATATGCCTCTGAATCATGTTAATGTTAATGTTAAGTTTATTTGTAGAGCGCAACGGTTACCCTGGGGTGTCCTGGCGCTAGTTACCTGTCATTTCAGCTATCACCAACAGAAAAATTTAATTGTTGAACAGCCAATTTTTCAAGGCCCTTCTGAAAGCCAACAGATCTGTGGCATTTCTGAGATGGGCTGGGAGGTCATTCCAAGCTTTGGCCACTCCGAAGACAAATCTTCGTCCTCCCCATGATATCTTTTTTATGGGCGGGACTATAACCATTTTGGCTTCTGCTGAGCGTAGATTTCTTGTGGGTATGTACCGATTAAACTGTTTCTGTAAGTACTCCGGTCCAATACCTTGGAGTGCTTTGAATACAGTGCACAAAGTTTTAAAAAGCACTCGATTTTTCACCGGGAGCCAATGTAGCTTTCTAATTTCGTTGGAGATCGCTGCAAATTTGGGCACCCCAGTAAGTAATCTGGCGGCCGCATTTTATATCCTTTGTAGTTTATTTATAAAGCGTTCTTGAATGTTTAAATAAAGGCCATTGCAGTAATCAAGGTTTGACAAAATAAGTGCGGTGACCACTATTTTCCGGCTCCCCGCTGGCAGGAATGGCAGTATTTTTTTCACTGTTTTGAGAACGAAAGCGGTTGATGATGAAACTGCATTGACTTGGTCGCCCAGGTTTAATTTGTCATCTACTAGTATTCCCAGGTTTTTTGCTTTCTTCATGGGAACAGGAAGTGATCCCATCGTTGATAGCCACCAGCTTGGGTTCCAGAAGTTAGGACCATTCCCAAATACTATGACTTTCGTTTTATTTGAATTAAGCTTTAGGCAGTTTTTCGCCATCCAACCGCCCACTGCTTCCATGCAGTTATAAAAACGGTTGTCCATACCCACCTCCTGTCCTGGCAAAAGAGACACCACGATTTGGGTGTCATCCGCATAGGAGGTGAGATCAAAACCAAAGGTGTTAATGATAGGGGCCAGAGAGGAAACATAGACATTGAACAACGTAGGGCTCAATGACGACCCCTGCGGAACCCCGCAGGGCAGAGCAAAGGGTTTTGACTGGTATTCACCCAGGGATACCACTTGTACTCTATCTGTAAGGAAGGACTGCAAGAGATCATGGTTCAACCCATTCTGTGAGCACACTCACTGGACCCAGCAATGCTAGTGAGTGAAAGAGGTGGAGACCACCGGCATGACTTCCTTCTCTCCATAGCACATGCATGCTCATTGAGGCAGGGGAAAGTGTGACCATGATGGTGACTTGCTTTGATGATGGTATATTAATCTAGATGAGGATTCATGATCTCCTGAAAGGTCCGTTTCTCATCATTGCGTGCATACATAACCCTATAACAAGTATTCTGTATGATGCATGTACAGCCTTATAAACTATTTTGTATTAGCAGGTCTTTCTCTCCTCCTGCTCCTGGAGGCCAAGACAGGATGAAGAAGAACCAGAGAAAGCAGAATTCCCCTGTGCTTTCTGAACCAAAACATGAATACTTAGCTTTCTATACCCTATGTTTACAGAGTATTACCATAGATAAAAAACACATCTTCCTAGTCATATATTACTTTACGTACTTGTAAAATGACTTTATTTATCAATCTTCTATTTTTGCAATGGGCAGTAGAAACATTGCTTGTCAGCTGTTAAATGCTGAATTCAGAATTTTGCTCACTTGGGACCTTATTATGAACGGTTCAGTTAATTTTGATCCCTGCTCAAACACCTGTTTTCACAAGCATCATAATTACAGATTTTATAGCAATTACTGCACCACTTAGATATTATCTCGGAAAGATTTGGGAGGTCAAACCTGTTTAAATTTGCTAGGGAAAAAATGCCTCCATTCCAAGACTTGGGGATAAGGTGTGACAAACTCAAATTGCTCGTGTTGGCGAAACCTAGACCTTAAGGTAATTAATACACTTAGTAAATTCTGAACCCCTGGGTATAAGATTTCAACTTGCGTGATAGTTACCTCAACCTCTTCCGGGTCAGTTGTAATGAGGGTCATAATTTAAACATCACCAGTTGATGTACTGGGAGAAGGGCTTTTGCCTGCAACAAGAAATAACAAGCATTTGCAATGCAATAGCGCATTCACGCACGTTTAAGCTATTGGCATTGTAAATGACAATGCCTTTTATTTATGTTTTGGGTATTAAAACATAAATAAAAGGCATTGTCATTTACAATACTAATAGCTTAAACTCTTGCAAATGCGAGACCTATTGCACTGCAATAAAGGGCCTTCTCGACCGCTTGTTAGATTGTAAATATCAGAGGAAGAGACCGGCCTGTGACGTCTTCAAAGTAGTGATAAATAGTGCAGTGAAGAAGATATGTAAGTGTTGTAAATTACACAAACACAAAGTGTGAAGTGAGAGTTACATATCATCTGAGCTACAAACACTAACAAAGCGCTCCAACACCTTTCGCTCTGTGATTACACTGTCGCGGCTCAGGAGAAAGAGCAGGAGGGGGGTTAGTTACTGCCCTCTCCGTGATTTAGGTGTGCAGTATGGCATTGCGTAATGTCATTGCTATCTTTGGCCTAATAAAAAACACTGCAACTGTAGTAGGGCCCTGGCTTCACCTCCTGGTGCGGGGCGGGCTGTGCTTTATGTCAGACATGGAGGGAGGGGTGGTCTTAGCTGCAGCTCTGGCCTCGTACAGTGCCCCTGCTATTACTAATTAGCTAGAGGCACTGAGGTGGTGGTATTGGTGGTGGTGGTGGTATTGGTGGTGGTGGTGGTATTGGTGGTGGCATTGGTGGTATTAGTGTTGCTGGTATTGGTGGTGGTGGTGGTATTGGTGGTGGTGGCATTGGTGGCATTGGTGGTATTGGTGGTGGTGGTGGCATTGGTGGTGGTATTGGTGGTGGTATTGGTATTAGTGGTGGTGGTACTGGTATTGGCGGTGGTGGCAGTATTGCTGGTGGTGGTATTGGTACTGGTGTCAGTGTCGGTATTGGTGGTGGTGGTACTGGTATTGGTGGTTTTGGTGGCATTGGCGGTTGTGGTATTGGTGGTGGTATTAGTGATGGGGTATTGGCGGTGGTGGTAGATTGGTGGTGGTATTGGTGGTGGTTGTATGGGTGGTGGTATTGGTGGTGGTGGTGGTATTGGTGGTGGTGGTATTGGAGGTGACGGTGGTATTGGTGATGGTGGTATTGGTGGTGGTATTGGTGGTGGTGGTATTGGTGGTGGTTTTGGTGGTATTGGTGGTGGTGGTATTGAGGGTGGTATTGGTGGTGGTATTGGTGGTGGTGGTATTAGTGGTGGTGGTGGTATTGTTGGTGGTGGTATTGGTGGTGGTGGTGGTATTGGTGATGGCCATATTGGTAGTGGTGGTATTGGTGGTGGTGATATTGGTGGTGGTGGTATTGGTGGTGATGGTGGTAATATTAGTGGTGGTAATGGTGGTGGTATTGGTGGAATTAGTGGTGGTATTGATGATGGTGGTATTGATGGTATTGGTGGTGTTGGTATTGGTGGTGGTAGTATTGGTGGTGGTATTAGAGGTATTGGTGGTGGTATTGGTGGTGGTACTGGTATTGGTGGTGGTGGTATTGGTTGTGGTGGTATTGTTGATGGTGGTGGTATTGGAGGTGGCTGTGGTGGTATTGGTGGTGGTTGTTTTGGTGGTGGTGTTAGTGGTATTGGTGGTGGTATTGGCGGTGGTACTGGTATTGGTGGTGGTGGTATTGGTGGTATTGGTGGTGGTGGTATTGTTGATGGTGGTGGTATTGGCGGTGGCTGTGGTGGTATTGGTGGTGGTATTGGTGGTGGTGTTAGTGGTATTGGTGGTGGTGTTACTGGTGGTGGTGGTAATGGTGGTGGTATTGATGGTGGTGGAGGTGGTGGTAATTATGGTGGTGGTGGTATTGGTGGTGATATTGGTGGTGTGGTATTGGTGTTGGTGGTATTGGTTGTGTTGGAGGTGGTGGTATTTATTGTGGTGGTGGTATTCGTGATGGTGGTGGTGGTGGTATTGGTGGTGGTGGTATTGGTTGTGTTGGTGGTGGTATTGGTGGTGGTATTGGTGGTGGTGGTGGTATTGGTGGTAGTATTGGTGGTGGTATTGGTGGTGGTGGTGGTGTTAATAAACAGGCTTTTGAAAACAACCCGTCACGTGGCTTTAGTACAAATGACATATAACACAGATGTGCTGTTGTCAGCTACAGCCCATTAGCACAAGATTATGTGCTACCTGGAATTCACATGACTTAATTTGCTAATCATTTCTAAATCCATTTTACTTGGGGGGTGAAACAGAGATGGGATAATGCCGGGTTAAAGTGATTGAAGGCAGGCGCCCCTGTTAAGGGGTGGCCATGCGGCATAAAAAACCACAAACGGTTTCAGCTGAAGCAGCGCATGTCCGGCCTGCAGTAAAAGGAACTCAATAAAGTAAATAGTGCTTACAGTCTAAATAACGGTCCTGTGTAACAACTGAAGTAAAAGGGTCAGTGGCCATGGGAGGGTACAAATGAAAACAAGGCCGTACTAAGGAGGGACTAAGAAGACTATTAACGAATCTGAAGGGAAAATTCACGAAAGACAATGACACAAGCCAATGAAAAATATGGGAGGAGAGTGGGAGCGGCTTCTGTCCCATACTCTACTACAGCAGTCTTGCAGAGCGAGCAGTACATGCGCGCTGCGGCTAGGCTCGACCTAAAAACATAAAGCACTTTATTAATTGTAATTCGAACTGTGGAAAGAATGATTTCGCTCTTATTATGAAAAGGTAGTGCTTCAGTTTACACAATATTTCATGTTCACATGGATAGCCTTTGTAAAGAAGCTGACTTACGAGCACAGAAATGGTTGATAGGGTAACCCTCTGTTATTCAGAATCTATATCAACAACAATAGTTCTGTCTGATCTTCTCTGGCCTTTCAACACTTTGAATGGGCAATTAGAGTGTGAATAAACACTGAAGAAGCTCACACACATCCTGTTTATAAGTTATTTTTAAAGGGGAAATATTACTTAGCCAAATCGTTTCAACATTTGTTGGACCTGTCAGCCCTAGGGTGGTCTCCCCATCTATTTTTGATCGTGCCTCATTTTTTCCACCCTCATTTTGATGTTGGACTTAGGTCTCCGGGCGCCTTTTCATTGCCAATCAGTGTTAAGGTGCAGGTGCTCCCTTCTCCCAAGATGGCTGCCACAGACCCCTGCTACTGCAGAGTTCATAGTAGCACCCTAGCTGCCAGGAGCTGGCTGGAACCCCACAACAATGTTGCAACACCAGCCCGCCTTTTTTGTCCCATAGGTAGAATGGGGAAGCTCCTGGAATGTGCTGGAACCTTCTAGAAGGGAGGTGTGGTTTTACTTTTGCCGCCTTGGCTAGAGGTCACCTGACCTGGGGCTACTTAAGTGAGGGAGGGAACTTTCTCTAGTTAGTTGGCCAGTGGGGTAAAGCAGAGCTGGAGAATCCACGCAGGAGTGTAGGCGGTAGGGCCTAGCCACGGACTTATGCCTCTGAGAGTGACAGGATTTAGGTGCTGCCTCTTAAGTGAGTGAGGGATCCTGTAAAGCCCACTGATCTTTCCCAGCAGTAGGAGGACCCAGGGAACCTCTGCCCAGCCTGACTAGGAAGGACCTAGTCGCCAACTCACTCCCTACCCCCCTGTAACAGAACCCCTTAAGGGCGCCAGATACATCTGCGCCATCAAGACTTTCTAGAGTAACTGATTGCAGGAACTGAATGCTGAGACTGCGTGTCCAGACTGACCCTTGAAATTACATGCCTAGCTGATTGTGGTATCGCTGAGGATCAACCAGGTCTTCGCGCTGTGACCCCTGCGCTCCCTGGCCTGGCCTGGGATCCCCGGCAGCATGCTCCGCTGAGCGCGGAGCTCCCCAGCTTAATTTGAGCCCCCCTGTGTCGTGGAGGCTGAAGCGCGCTCACCGCTGCGGCCCGGAGGCCGGAAGAGTGCCCCTCATCGTCGCGAGGCCCGAGGAGAAGCCCGGGGCCCCGTCGCTGCCGTCGCAGCTGTGGTGAAGGTGCGTGAGGCCGTGGCCGGCCCCCGTCGCAAACAGGATCACCTGCGGACTTCGGAGCCGGTGTGGACGCCTCCCGACGTCGAGCAAGGTAAGCCCGGAGGCTTGGGACTGACCCCGGTGCGCCCCCTACAGGCTGGGAGCCACACCGCACCCTGAGCCCAGACCCTCTCCGTGGGAGTCCCCTGGTCACCACGACTGAGAGACCCCTCCGAGGGATTCGCACCCCTTGTTCCCCATTGACTGTCAAGGAGCGTTGTGCTTCGTGAACTGCTCCGTTCTGAAGTATTCACTGCTACTGATTACGAGTAGCGCTCTGTTGTAAATGCTCCGTTCTGAAGTATTCACTGCTACTGATTACGAGTAGCGCTCTGTTCTAAATGCTCCGTTCTGAAGTATTCATTGCTATTGATTACGAGTAGCGCTCTGTTCTAAATGCTCCGTTCTGAAGTATTCATTGCTATTGATTACGAGTAGCGCTCTGTTCTAAATGCTCCGTTCTGAAGTATTCATTGCTATTGATTACGAGTAGCGCTCTGTTCTAAATGCTCCGTTCTGAAGTATTCATTGCTATTGATTGCGAGTAGCGCTATATTCCGGGGAACTACCTTTACAACGCAACTTTTACAACGCTGTGCTATTACAACGCATTTTTTACAACGCTAAAACTTTTACAACGCATGCTTTTACAACGCGTTCCATTATATGGTAAGTACCTTTACAACGCATATACCTTTACAACGCATTTGGTGGTAATGCTTTTACAACGCATGTATTTACAATGCATGTGTTTACAACGCAAGTACTTTTACAACGCATATACTATTACAACGCATTTTTTTTTGCAAAATATTTATCTAAATTTTATTAGTTGGGTAGCATTAAAATTAATACTTGAGTATTTTTTTTTTTTTTTAATATAGCAATTCTAATTAAAAAAAGGGCAGTAGTTAATAAAAAAATTATTACTTGTGTATTTTTTCTGGTAGAAAAGTTTGGTTGGTTAGCAGTAAAATAAATACTTGAGTATTAAATTTTTTTTAAAAAAAGCAATATTTATTTGAAAAAAGTGAGTAGTTTATAAAAATAATAATACTTGAGTATTGTGCCTGGTAGAAAAGTTTGGTTTGTTTGGTGATAAAATAATAGTTTAGTATTTTTAGTTTCTATAGTAGTTTCAAAAAAGTGAGTAGATAATCAAAATATTAATGCATGTGTATTTTATTATGTAGAAATGATTAATACTTGATTTTTTAAAATTTAATACTTGAACATTTAGTTTAGTATTTTAAAATATAAAAAATAGATACTTAATAAAAACTTATTTTAAATGTTGAGTATTTATCTACTTAAAAATAAATTTTCTTAAACATTAAAGAGTATATAATATTTAAATATATAGAAAAATGATTGATTACCTATTTTTAAATACTAGAGTATTTTTATCACATATGAAAAGACAAGAGTATTTATATGTTTAAAAGAAAGTGTCCTTTTATAAATAAATGGAAGTGTATTTTTGATTAATTTATTATATAAATAAATTAATAATATATTTAAAATATTAATATCAACATTAAAAAATATTTACAGTAATAATTATACCAATTTAACAATTTTTAAAATTTAGAAATCAGAAATAACAATTATAACTTACTTTTTGAATTTATTTCCCACGGTTTTCCATTGAAGTCTATGAGCGTGTTTGTCCTTTATTTATTTTGGCAGCCTTAGCATATACAGCCCGCGGAACAAGAAAAGAAGGTACAGAAAGTGAAGTAAGAGGAAGTTTTGAAAGGAAAAGGCAATAGAGCCAAGGTAAGGAACATATTAAGTAATTTTACAGTTATTAAATTACAATATTGGAGATTTAAAAACTTAATTAAAAATAAAGATAGGAAACAAATATTTATTTCACTATTTTATTTGATTTAAAAAACATGAAAAAATTAAACATATTTTAAAATTAATTTTTCAAAGTAAGTTTTATTTTTTAAACAAAATATAAATATTTTATTTACATATATTAACATTTAATTACATTTGAATGTAAAAAAGTAGTCCGCCATAAATAGAGAAGCACGCGATGACGTAAGGACGTGTGCGTCGACGTAATACGCCATTTTGCAGAGCATCGGAGGAGGAAGCAGCAGGAAGCTGATCTGCGTCCAGGTAGGAAATATTTTCTGTTGATATTATAGATTAAACCTTTTTAAGGGATACATATATAGTAAGGAAAGAATAAGGGGAGGTTGCTGGAAAACTAATAGATGTTTTAAAAGTTGTTAAACATGTCCACATTAATGTCATTAATACATGCCTATGTCGGGTCGCTGAAAGTAAGTTAGTTATTTTAAAAAAGTATGTAACTCTTTCTAAATAAAAAGTTACGGTTTAGACAGTTGATTTCTTTGTTTCCGAAGATAAAGATGTACTGTCGATCTTCATTTCTTGGTAAAAAAATTGTGCGTACTTTAATATTTTGTAAATCTTATTTTGAAATACAAATGACAATTCAGCTGCAATGTGTATTAAGGAATATGGTTTAATTTCTATTTTATAGTTCGGATTGAGTTTTGGTGATTGGTTTTGACGGAATTTAAATTGGATTTTTTCGATAATTTGAAAAATGGCGTACCGATAATGTTAAATGTTTCGAATACTATGGAACAGTAAAATTTTTCAACATTGGTTTAGTTTTGATGAAATGAAGATTTGTTTGAAAAAATGGAAAAAACCCGACTTATTAATTTGAAAAAAATTTTTAAAAAAAAATCTTTGTATGCCAATTGAATCATTGTAATTACTATAATTTTTAGCAAAGCAGGAAAGTAAGCAAATTCATTGTTTTAAAAAGAAAGAATGTTAGAAAGATTTTCGAGGTAGTCTATAGCCACACACAACGAAAACTGTTGTAGAATTGCCAATAGTCTCTCAGACATTTCCCTTGTTTTGACTGTTACTCGTGGGTTTAGACTACCTGCGAGTGTTTGTGCTAATCTCATTTCTTGGAAACTTTGCTCCTTCTTCAAAGTTTCCAAAAATGAGTAGAAGTTCGGATGTGGTTTTCCAATTGTATGATTGAAGGAGTTATGCCACCCCTCAATGGCATTGTTTGTTTTGGCCTCTCCCTCTAAACAACTCGTGTAGCAGTTCCACCACTCCACATGGAATCGTGGCTTCCTCCTGCGACCCGATCTGCTTAGGTGTCCAATCCATGTGTCCTCAAAATAATTTAGAATGGGTGCCAATTTTTCCTCATTACTCGTATAATAAACAGATTCTATAATTGCAGTGTAGTACTCGTCCACACTTTCGGGAGGAACAAAACAAAGTGCAGTTAATTTTTTTAGTTCAAACTGTAATTTGCTATCCCGAGAATATTCTGCAACTAGGGATGTTTTTTGTAGTTTACGCCAAAATGCCTGCGAAAAATGGAAAAAACATCCCTGAATTTGGGTATCCGTGTACGTTTTGGTGATCACATTGATCATGCTCAATTCGAAATCGATTATTATTTTTCGAGGACTTGCAGATGTTTTGCTTTTAATCACTGATAAAAGTTCAGTGTATGTTGCAGAAGTCTTATCAGGTAGCAAACTATACACTAAGGGAATTACACTATTGTTAATCTTAGCATGTATAGTGTAAATTTGAGTGAAAGGATGGGGTGTACTTTTAAACGTCCCATCCATCATCCAAATTTCACTACTTTCTAACTTAGCAAGGTTACGGGGGGTACTAAAAATTAAAATACGTTTCTGAGGGTTTTCGTTGTCATGCAGAAGGAAAGGTTCATCAGAAAAAGAAATAGAAAGATCATGAGGAATTCTAATGTCAGAGAATGTATGTGGTGTAGACAATTGAATATTACTTGCCTGCTTTTGTCTCTGAATAATTCTTCTCAAATTGGGTATTATAGGCATGTTGCTAGCAACATGACTAGGGACATGCTGTGCAACCTCCCTTAAAATGGATCCTGTAGAATCATTGGAGGTGCTTGCAATAGCTTTCATCTCATTAATTGTCTCTCTGATTTCTACATCCATTGCAGAGGCAGAGTGGTTATGTTCTGTGGTTTTCACAACCAAATTATCAACAGTAACCGCTCTGCCACTGCAATGGGTAGTGTAGTATTGCACGCACCTCCAATGATTTCTAGTTAAACTTATTCTTTCCTTACTATATATGTATCCACCATGGTTTAACAGATTTTTGCCCTTCCTGGATTTAACGAAGTTGGCTGCTCCAAGGCTAGACATTATCTGAAAAAAGGAGAAAAGATAAAACATTTAGCTTGATATTTATTAATATTTGTATACAAAACATAACATGTACTCAATCCTTTATTTTGCCTACTGATGCATCTTCATGGAGTAAGAATAGCACATTGTTATCCCTACACTATCCAACACTTACCCTACTGCTGCACCTTCCTGGAGTTAGAATAGTAAATTGATACCCCTACACTATCCAACACTTTCCCTACTGATGCACCTTCCTGGAGTTAGAATAGTAAATTAATACCCCTACACTATCCAACACTTTCACCACTGCAGCTCCTTCATGGAGTTAGAATATTAAATTAATACCCCTACACTATCCCACACTTTCCCTACTGCAGCACCTTCATGGAGTTAGAATAGTAAATTAATACACCTACACTATCCAACACTTACCCTACTGCTGCACCTTCCTGGAGTTAGAATAGTAAATTGATACCCCTACACTATCCAACACTTTCCCTACTGCAGCACCTTCCTGGAGTTAGAATAGTAAATTGATACCCCTACACTATCCCACACTTTCCCTACTGATGCACCTTCCTGGAGTTAGAATAGTAAATTAATACCCCTACACTATCCAACACTTACCCTACTGCTGCACCATCCTGGAGTTAGAATAGTAAATTGATACCCCTACAGTATCCAACACTTTCCCTACTGATGCACCTTCCTGGAGTTAGAATAGTAAATTAATACCCCTACACTATCCCACACTTTCCCTACTGATGCACCTTCCTGGAGTTAGAATTGTAAATTGATACCCCTACACTATCCAACACTTCCCCTACTGCTGCACCATCCTGGAGTTAGAATAGTAAATTGATACCCCTACACTATCCAACACTTTCCCTACTGCAGCACCTTCCTGGAGTTAGAATAGTAAATTGATACCCCTACACTATCCCACACTTTCCCTACTGATGCACCTTCCTGAAGTTAGAATAGTAAATTGATACCCCTACACTATCCAACACTTTCCCTACTGCAGCACCTTCCTGGAGTTAGAATAGTAAATTGATACCCCTACACTATCCAACACTTTCCCTACTGCAGCACCTTCCTGGAGTTAGAATAGTAAATTGATACCCCTACACTATCCCACACTTTCCCTACTGATGCACCTTCCTGAAGTTAGAATAGTAAATTGTTACCCCTACACTATCCAAAACTTTCCCTACTGATGCACCTTCCTGGAGTTAGAATAGTAAATTGTTACTCCTACACTATCCAACAATTTCCCTACTGATCCACCTTCCTGAAGTTAGAATAGTAAATTGATACCCCTACACTATCCAACACTTTCCCTACTGCAGCACCTTCCTGGAGTTAGAATAGTAAATTGATACCCCTACACTATCCCACACTTTCCCTACTGATGCACCTTCCTGAAGTTAGAATAGTAAATTGTTACCCCTACACTATCCAAAACTTTCCCTACTGATGCACCTTCCTGGAGTTAGAATAGTAAATTGTTACCCCTACACTATCCAAAACTTTCCCTACTGCAGCACCTTCCTGGAGTTAGAATAGTAAATTGTTACCCCTACACTATCCAACACTTTCCCTACTGATGCACCTTCCTGGAGTTAGAATAGTAAATTAATACACCTACACTATCCAACACTTACCCTACTGCTGCACCTTCCTGGAGTTAGAATAGTAAATTAATACCCCTACACTATCCAACACTTACGCTACTGTTGCACCCCCTGGAGTTAGAATAGTAAATTAATACCCCTACACTATCCAACACTTACCCAACTGCTGCACCTTCCAGATTTTGGAAAAGTAAATTGTTACCTCTACAGCATGGTACATTTTAAAAGTTGTTGCAACTTACAATGTTTGTCTAAATTACCTTTTTTTCCGAATTGGTTTTCTGGCAGACTCCTGTTCAGTGGTATTGCTGAGTCGGTTTGTGTAGACACTTTTGAGGTGATTTGTTGGGGAATGGATAAATAAATGTCTGGAAAAGTGAAAAATGAATAAACTTTGAAAACAGAACGATGTTGAGAAATGTGTTTAGTAAAATTATTCCACAAAAATTGCACATGTGATATAAGTTGCTGCACATAACTATTTCCGTAATGAAAAATACATTCTTTAGACATGAAATATAAATCTAAAATTTGAAAATGTAATCATAATTACATTGATTATTTCTTTGAAATTTAGCTATGTGATAGTTAGTCAAATATTTTGAAGGTAAAGAATCCGTGCTGTAAAAAAATACCTTGTTTTTGAGAATTTGCTTTTGTGGATGAGGTGGTAGAGGATGTTTTTCTTTGTTGGCTCAAATTTTTAGTTGTGAGAAAAAAAATCTTTTCTGTTCTTTAAAAAAGGCGAAAAAAAGATAATTAACGGTGGGTAGAAATGTAGTACTTTAGTTTTTTTAAAATTAAACAGACATACAATATAACTAGTACTACATGATACTGTCCTAATTAAAACACATTACTGTAGTAGAAATATAGATATGTACCCCTACCCTACACAAAAATATCACTGATGGTGCTCTTTCCTACAGAAGAAATTGAATATTGTTTCTCAAAACTATCCATTAGTTTTCAAATTAGGTACGATACAGGAGGAATAATTGCAAAAGAAAGGATTTCTAATGTATCGTTATAATAAAATGGGAAAGAAAACATACCTTTTCTAGTAGGTATTTTGTTATCGTGCCTTTATACTGATGTTTGCTGGAGGTTAAAAGGTTGTTGTGAAAAGATGTTCACTGTTGGAGATAAAAAAAAAAAAAAAATTGTTCCTTTGTCAACGTTGGTTATAAAAAGACAATTTTGATTTTTATGCGGTGTGATTGAGTATTAAAAAAAAACACCATTGGCATACATGACTTTATGAAATTTTAATAAATAAATTTTACAAGTAAAACCATGCCACAAAAATAACATTTACCTAAACAATTGAGTTTGTCAGTCGTTTACGTGGTGGGGATGTCCAAATAGGTTCAGCTGCTGTGCAATGTAAAAATCTTCCGATTTTCTGGTTGAGGAAAATAAATTACTTGTTTTAATTTTGAGTTTTATTTTATTGATAATATATTGGAAACAGTTCATTTCTTAAGTTTTTATTATTAAGTAAAAAAATATTTTTTGTGGTTTAAGAAAATATATTTTTCTAAAAACTATCGTTTACATATATATTAATAACTTACTAGTACTTGCTCTGTTGTGAATTCCGTGCTCTCTCTGAGGAGGTCGCAGTGCAGGTGACAGAGGGTCAGCTTATTACGTCTGCTCTCTCTGCTAGTTGATAATCAACTGAGTGCAAAATGGTGTCTCACTTGTATTTATAAGTTTTACTGTGTGTCACTATTAATTTTTTTAAAAACTGCGTTCGTTGTGTTTTTTTTAATGCTTTGTTTTACTGTGGAAAATGATATTTTAAAAATGCTTTTAAAGAAATATTGTTTTCATTCATTTGCCCCGTTTTGGCATCCATTTTGGAACATGTCTTTTGGTATTGTTTACATAGAAACTGTGGTAGGACAAGTTTTATAAGTGAGATGGTTAAAATGGCGCCTGTGTGTATGTGTGTTATGTTTTCGTTAGTTTACTTAGTTTGCGATCTTTTCATGTTAAAAATGTGTATGTACTGTAATTTATTTTTTCATTATTATTTAAAAACTTACAAATGTCTTAAAACGGATTTTTATGGGGAATTTTGAGCATTGATTTTAATACTCGAGTATTAATTTTAATACCCGAGTATTAATTTGTTACTGCATTTTGGTCGATTTACGTACAGTTCTTCTCCACGTTTTAATACACTTCCCCACCCTAAAACCCCTAATTTCCCTGCATCCCGTGCCAGATTTTATTGTACTTTTAATTTTAAAAAAAAAATCGCGTTGTAATGGTATGCGTTGTAATATACTTCGTTGTAACAGCACTTTTCAGTATTGTAATAGGTTTGGCGTTGTAACAGAATTCGTTGTAAAGTAATGCGTTGTAATAGTACTAGCGTTGTAAAAAATGCGTTGTAAAGGTATGCGTTGTAATAGCATGCGTTGTAACGTCATACATCCCTATATTCCACTGCTCTACTCTGAGGTATTCACCGCTTAGCGCGTATAGCGCGGTAATCGCCACTAAGGCGCTACAGGTAACCGAAGTAGCGGTAGGCCCGCGAGGTCTGCCCTGGGTCCCTGCACGCCCCCAGGAGTGGCGCGGTGCGCCCCAAACCCTACCAAGGGGAGTAAGAAACACGAGGGTGGCCTAGAGCCTTCAGGTATCATCCTGGTGAATGTCATACTGGTGAATAACATGCTGGTGAATATGGTGCTGAGGAATCAAATGCTAATATAAGTGAAGCTTGCCATTGTCATCTCATTAATTGCATGTATGTCTCATTAACTGCATTTATATCTCATGAATTGCATTGATATCTTCTGAACTGCATTATTATCTTATGAATTGCATTCTTATCTCAGGAACTGCGTTTATCTCGAACTGCTTGGATAAACTTGAGTTATTTGCATAAATCTCTACAGTGTGGCGTCCCTTATTGTGTGCGTTCCTTGCTTCAGAGGATGCGTGTGTTGTATGGTCGCTTTACACACAAGCCTTTGGGTGCCCAGCCGCTCGTGTTACGTTACCCCCTTATGGCCTGGAGACCCCAGGTCTTACATTGTTGGCGAGCGGTGGGATATTAGGACCTGTGACCATACAGCACCCTTCCGTGAAGCGGAGGGCGCCACAATTAAACGCCTGTTGTTTCAAAGCTCTGCAACTATTATTTGCTGCATTTATTGATTCCACTGTCCAGGCTGAGAGTGTAAGAGAATCCTGGTTAGCTGGCAACTGTCACCCATATCCTAGGAATTTATTCCTTAGTATCTAGGTCCCCACCTGTCAAGATGGAATTCCGGTTAGCTGACTTCGAGGGGTACTCGGTGAAGCAACTGAGAGAGTTCGGGCAGGGGATGGGGGTGCCTGGGGTGCGGAGGGCCAAAGGACCGGAACTCCGTACCGCCTTAAGGGCATGGGTAGAGGCCCACCCAGAAGGGAGAGAGGATGAGGGACAGGAGGCGCCAGATGCACCTCAGGAGGAGAGCGCCCAGGAAGTACTAGACATACTCAATGTAGATGTGTCTGAAAATGTGCCCCCAGGAAGACGTTCTGGGGCCAGTAGTAGGACAGGATCTAGGAGGAGCGCGTCTCCAGAGGAGTACGAGGACAGAAGGGAAGAGAGGTAATTAAAGTGGGAGCTAGCGAAATTGGAACATGAAAGAGAAAACAAGAGATGGGCAATGGAGTAAAAGAAGCTGGCGCACGAGCTTCAGCTAAAAGAGTTGGAGCTACGCGCCCTCCAATTGAATGCGTCCAACAAGGACAATGGTGGCAGCATACCTAAGGAGTCTCACGAGTCAAAATTCTACCTACCTAAGGAAGTCATTGCCAATTACACAGTGGGAGACGACATTGCTAAATGGTTGGAGGCATACGAGGTAGCCTTGACTGCCCATGGGGTACCCGAGAGTAATTGGGGAGGTGGCTTATATCAGTATATACCTCCCAACGTCAGGGACACCCTGTTATATTTGGCCAAGGCGGATCAGGTCAGGTATGCCCCCATGAAAGAGGCTTTACTGAAGAAATTTGGTCTTAACCCCGAGAGGTACAGGCAGAAGTTCTGTGGCAGCCATAAGCTGTCCACACAGACGTGGGTAGATTTTTTTGATTATGCCCGCAAGGCACTAGATGGTTGGGTGCGTGGCAGCGAGGTGCAGGACTACCAAGGGGTGTACAATCTTTTTTTACGGGAGCACCTCTTGGATAAGTGCTTTCCGGAGCTGCGCCAACATCTGGTGGACCGCAAGTTGATGGATCCCCGTGAGCTTGCGGAAGAGGCAGACGGACAGACGGACGCTCCCTCCCACTGCTGCTACCTACCTGCCTCCGCTGCCTGACGCCTGTTTGCCGCTCCTCACCACCTACCTGACGCCGCTGCCTGCATCTCGCCTCCGCCGCCTCCCAGGTACCGCCTGCTGCTTCCTGGTCGCCACCCACGCCGCGACCTTCACTCCTCACGCCCGCTGACCACCGCCACTTACCTGGTCACTCCTTGGGCTCCGTCGCTTCCCGCCGATTTTCCCGCCGTTTTCTCGGCGCCGCTGCCCCAGGCGCACACTCCCACTCCCGCCTCCTCCTTCAGTCCCGCCCCTCCTCCCTGCCCATTGGCCACCCCGCTCCCGCCTCCCGCTGACCCTCCCTCCCGGCTCCTTATTTAAGGGGACCCCGCGGGCTGGTCAGTGCGACCCCCTGTGCCTGCACAGACGGACGCTCCCTCCCACTGCTGCTACCTACCTGCCTCCGCTGCCTGACGCCTGTTTGCCGCTCCTCACCACCTACCTGACGCTGCTGCCTGCATCTCGCCTCCGCCGCCTACCAGGTACCGCCTGCTGCTTCCTGGTCGCCACCCACGCCGCGACCTTCACTCCTCACGCCCGCTGACCACCGCCACTTACCTGGTCACTCCTTGGGCTCCGTCGCTTCCCGCCGATTTTCCCGCCGTTTTCTCGGCGCCGCTGCCCCAGGCGCACACTCCCACTCCCGCCTCCTCCTTCAGTCCCGCCCCCCCTCCCTCCCCATTGGCCACCCCGCTCCCGCCTCCCGCTGACCCTCCCTCCCGGCTCCTTATTTAAGGGGACCCCGCGGGCTGGTCAGTGCGACCCCCTGTGCCTGCACAGACGGACGCTCCCTCCCACTGCTGCTACCTACCTGCCTCCGCTGCCTGACGCCTGTTTGCCGCTCCTCACCACCTACCTGACGCCGCTGCCTGCATCTCGCCTCCGCCGCCTCCCAGGTACCGCCTGCTGCTTCCTGGTCGCCACCCACGCCGCGACCTTCACTCCTCACGCCCGCTGACCACCGCCACTTACCTGGTCACTCCTTGGGCTCCGTCGCTTCCCGCCGATTTTCCCGCCGTTTTCTCGGCGCCGCTGCCCCAGGCGCACACTCCCACTCCCGCCTCCTCCTTCAGTCCCGCCCCCCCTCCCTGCCCATTGGCCACCCCGCTCCCGCCTCCCGCTGACCCTCCCTCCCGGCTCCTTATTTAAGGGGACCCCGCGGGCTGGTCAGTGCGACCCCCTGTGCCTGCACAGACGGACGCTCCCTCCCACTGCTGCTACCTACCTGCCTCCGCTGCCTGACGCCTGTTTGCCGCTCCTCACCACCTACCTGACGCCGCTGCCTGCATCTCGCCTCCGCCGCCTCCCAGGTACCGCCTGCTGCTTCCTGGTCGCCACCCACGCCGCGACCTTCACTCCTCACGCCCGCTGACCACCGCCACTTACCTGGTCACTCCTTGGGCTCCGTCGCTTCCCGCCGATTTTCCCGCCGTTTTCTCGGCGCCGCTGCCCCAGGCGCACACTCCCACTCCCGCCTCCTCCTTCAGTCCCGCCCCCCCTCCCTGCCCATTGGCACCCCGCTCCCGCCTCCCGCTGACCCTCCCTCCCGGCTCCTTATTTAAGGGGACCCCGCGGGCTGGTCAGTGCGACCCCCTGTGCCTGCACAGACGGACGCTCCCTCCCACTGCTGCTACCTACCTGCCTCCGCTGCCTGACGCCTGTTTGCCGCTCCTCACCACCTACCTGACGCCGCTGCCTGCATCTCGCCTCCGCCGCCTCCCAGGTACCGCCTGCTGCTTCCTGGTCGCCACCCACGCCGCGACCTTCACTCCTCACGCCCGCTGACCACCGCCACTTACCTGGTCACTCCTTGGGCTCCGTCGCTTCCCGCCGATTTTCCCGCCGTTTTCTCGGCGCCGCTGCCCCAGGCGCACACTCCCACTCCCGCCTCCTCCTTCAGTCCCGCCCCCCCTCCCTGCCCATTGGCCACCCCGCTCCCGCCTCCCGCTGACCCTCCCTCCCGGCTCCTTATTTATGACGCCCCCTCAGCGACCGCGCAGCGGACGCGCGCAGCGGGAGCACCGATTGAGCGCCGAAGGTGCGCCAAAGGTAAGCCCGTCTGCGCCCGTCCGCGCCTGGACCGCGCCCAGCGCCAGACCCCCTGGTCCCCGCGCCCGCCAGCCCCCCCGCAGGACCTACGACTTCGCTACGCTCATCGCACTCAAAACCGCCCGAGCCCCCGGTTGCTACCGAGCGTCCCCGCGACGCACCCATGGACCCTTCGCCTGCCGATCCTGCAACTTCTCTTGCCTCCAAACAAGCACCACGCCCACCAAGACGGACAACAGCAACCACCTCAAGTGCATCCTGCTCAACACCCGCTCCGTCCACAGACACGCCGTGGAACTCTGGAACCTCCTCGACACTGCATCTCCAGACGTCGCCTTCCTCACGGAAACCTGGATGAACGACTCTTCAGCCCCCGACATCGCCATTGCCATCCCGGACGGCTACAAGATCATCAGGAAGGATCGCGTCAACCAGACCGGAGGAGGCATCGCCATCGTACACAAGAGCACCATTCGCATCTCGACTGACTCCATCGACGTATTCAACGCCGCCGAATACCTGCACTTCCAGATCCACACCGACCCCAAGACTACCCTCAGAGGCACCCTCATCTACAGACCCCCGGGACGACGCGCACAGTTCTGCGAAGACATCGCCGACTTCATCAGCCCTCACGCCCTCCCCTCCGCCGACTACATCCTCCTCGGGGACCTCAACTTCCACCTGGAGAGCAACAATGACCGCAACACCACCGCCCTGCTGGATAACCTAGCCAACCTCGGACTTCAGCAACTGGTCAACACCCCCACCCACTTCGCCGGCCACACGCTCGACCCACTCTTCTCGTCCAGCAAGCACGTCACCTTCAGCCACTCCACCGGACTTCACTGGACCGACCACAGCTGCGTCCATTTCAGCTTCAGAAAGAACACGGTCCACCATCACCCGAAGCAGGCTCCCCACAGAAACTGGAGCAAGATCACCGCCGACCAGCTCGCCACCTCCCTCAGCCAGAGCCCACCTGTCAGGACCACGGACCCTAACACAGCTGCCCTCGACCTCACGCAGTGGCTGACCTCCTGTGCCGACGACCTCGCACCACTGAAGAACCCCCTCACCAGGCCCAGAAGCAAGAAGGCCCCCTGGTTCACCGACGAACTTAAGGACTCCAAGAAGGCCTGCCGCACCCTCGAGAAGGCCTGGCTCCTCAACAAGACCGCCGACAACAGAACAGCACTGAAACTCGCCACTCGCAGACATCACCAGCTCATCCGCACCACCAAGAAGAAATCTCTGCGGGAACGACTGGACAAGAATGCCCATGACAGCAAGGAGCTCTTCAACATCGTCAAGGAGTTCTCCGACCCCAGCACCGGCAACAACGACATCACTCCCTCACAGGACCTCTGCGACTGCGTCGCCTCGTACTTCCACCGCAAGATCGCCAACATCCACAACAGCTTCGACATTTCACCCCTGCACCCATCGGTCGTACCTTCGCACCCCGCCGCCACCCTCCAGACATGGACCGAGGTGACCCCCGAAGACACGTCACGCATGATGAACACCATCCACTCCGGATCTCCGACCGACCCGTGCCCCCATCATGTCTTCAACAAGGCAGCCTCTACCATCGCACCCCACCTCCGAGACATCATCAACACCTCCTTCAACACAGCAACTTTCCCGGAGAGCTGGAAGCACGCCGAACTCAGCGCTCTGCTGAAGAAACCAACAGCGGACCCGACCGACCTCAAGAACTTCCGCCCCATCTCGCTCCTTCCTTTCCCCGCCAAAGTCATCGAGAAGGTCGTCAACAAGCAACTGGCAGCCTTCCTCGAGACGAACGGATCCCTCGACCCATCACAGTCCGGATTCAGAGCCAACCACAGCACCGAGACCGCCCTCATCGCAGCCACCGACGACATCCGAGCCCTGCTCGACAACGGCGAAACAGCGGCACTCATCCTCCTAGACCTCTCCGCAGCATTTGACACTGTCTGCCACCGCACACTAGTCCAACTCCTCAACGACACCGGCATCCAAGGGAAGGCTCTGGAATGGATCATCTCATACCTCTCCGGCAGAACACAGAGAGTACGCCTCCCTCCGTTCCGCTCCGAGGCCACCGAAGTCATCTGCGGCGTCCCGCAAGGATCGTCGCTCAGCCCCACTCTCTTCAACATCTACATGAAACCCCTCGCTGCCATCGCACGCCAACACAACCTCAACATCATTTCCTACGCCGATGACACCCAGCTAATTCTCTCCCTCACCAGAGACCCCGACACCGCCAAAGCCAGCCTGCACGAAGGGATGACAGACGTCGCTGAATGGATGAACATCAGCCGCCTGAAACTGAACACGGACAAGACAGAAGTCCTCATCCTGGGACCATCACCCTCCGCATGGGACGACTCCTGGTGGCCCCCGGCACTAGGCACCGCACCTGAACCGACGGACCACGCACGCAACTTGGGCGTCATACTGGACTCCTCCCTATCGATGACCAGACAAGTCAACGCCGTCTCCTCAGCTTGCTTCCACAACCTCCGCATGCTCCGAAAGATCTTCCGATGGATCCCAACCGAGACCAGGAAGACGGTCACCCACGCTCTCGTCACCAGCAGACTAGACTACGGAAACACCCTCTACGCCGGTACTACGGCCAAGCTTCAGAAAAGACTTCAGCGTATTCAGAACGCCTCCGCCCGACTCATCCTGGACGTCCCCCGACGCAGCCACATCTCGTGCCACCTGAGAGACCTGCACTGGCTCCCGGTCAACAAGAGGATCATGTTCAGACTCCTCACCCACGCACACAAGTCCCTCCACGACCTAGGCCCAGGGTACCTCAACAGCCGCCTCACCTTCTACACGCCCACCCGCCGGCTACGTTCCGCTAACCTCGCCCTCGCCGTCGTCCCTCGCATCCAGAGAGCCACCGCTGGAGGAAGGTCATTCTCCTATCTGGCAGCTAAGACTTGGAACTCCCTACCCGTCCACCTGCGGATGACCCAGGACCACCTGGCCTTCAGGAAACAGCTCAAGACCTGGCTGTTCGAGCAGTAGCAGACCCCCTTCCCCTAGCGCCTTGAGACCCTTACGGGTGAGTAGTGCGCGATACAAGTTCCTTGATTGATTGATTGATTGATTGATTGATATTTGGGTGAGCACCCGGGTGTCTCACAAGGGCCCCGGGGGAGATGGCTCGAAAGGCGGACAGGGTTTCCCCCAGAAGAAAGAGGGGGGAGATAAAAAGGTGGAGTTCTCTAAAGGCCCCCAAAATAAGTTTGGGAAGGGAGTAGGAACCCCACCCCCGTCCAATTCCCCAAGACCCACTTACCCTGACAGGAGTCAGCAGCCAAGGATTGTGCGGTGCTACGAATGTGGGGAGATTGGACACTACAAGGGAGATCCCAAGTGTCGCAAGCGACCCCCAGCCCCAACGGGCGGGAAATGTCCCGGGGTGAGTAGTATAGCGCTTGGGGTGGAGCTGCCCTTAGATAGGGAAGGGGAGTGGACAGGCCTGACCCTGGTTTCACTCGGGGATAGAGAGGTGGTCCCCGTAGTGTCCCTGCCCCCGAACACTGCTAAATATCAGCAGAGGGTGAGAATTAACGGGGAGGAGGTGGAGGCTCTGAGGGACACAGGTGCCAGCATGATCACCGTAGTGAGGCGGCTGGTGTCCCCAGACCAAGTAGTCCCCGAGGAGTTCCATCCGGCCGTATTGGCTGACGGCAGCGTGAGTCACTATCCCGTGGCTCGTGTTCCATTTGAGTGGGGAGGAGTCAAAGGCCTACTAAGAGTTGCGGTGAGCCCTGCCTTGCCTGTGGGGTGCTTGCTAAGGAACGACCTGGAGCACACCAAGTGTAAAGATGTCGAGTTTCGAGCTCACACCGAGATGCTGGGATTACCAGGGTGGACTTGCATAGTCACGCGGTCCATGGCTGCCCAGCATGGAACTCACCCTGGGTTGGAGCCTGGAATGATGGCCCAACCCAACACCAGAAGAGGAAAGAAGAAGGTGGTAGAGGACACGCCCCGTGAGATGGATGGGGAGGCCGCAGAGGTGCCCCCGGAGTCCGTGGAGGTGGATGTCGTTCCCGTGGAGGACTTGCCGACCCTTGCTGACTGGCATGTGGGAGGAGGGCCTACCCGGGAGGAATTTTGTCAGGCACAAAGGGCGTGCGCCACGCTTGAAGGCATGCGGCGACAGGCCGAAGCCCAAGTGGCCAGTCAGGAGATGGGAGGATATCATGTGTATTGGGAGGATGGTCTCCTATACAGTGAGCCCAGGGTGCCGGTACATGGATCTTCGAGGGCCATAGTGGTACCCCAATGTTACTGGGCCTTCCTGCTGGAGTTAGCGCACGAGATACCCTTAGCCGGACATCTGGGTCAGGACAAAACCTTTGCATGGTTGGTCCCTCATTTTTATTGGCCCAGGATGAGGATTGCCTCAGACACCTTTTGTAAGACCTGTAAGTCTTGTCAGGCAAGCGGCAAGACTGGGACTAAATTGAAAGTCCCGTTGGAACCGCTCCCCGTGGCCGGGACCCCTTTTGAGAGGGTCGGTATAGACATTGTTGGGCCATTGGACCCTCCGACCGCAGCGGGACACCGTTTCATTCTGGTTTTGGTGGACCACGCCACAAGGTACCCAGAGGCCATTCCTCTGAGGACCATCACTGCACCGGTGGTGGCGCGGGCACTATTGGGGATTTTTACCCGAGTGGGATTCCCCAAGGTCGTGGTGTCGGACAGGGGCACCAATTTCATGTCGGCCTACATGCAGGCCATGTGGAAGGAGTGTGGGGTGACCTACCGGTTCTCCACTCCTTACCACCCCCAGACTAACGGACTTGTAGGGCGCTTCAATAAGACATTGAAGGGTATGATCCAAAGCCTGCCAGAGGGCTTGAGGTGTAAATGGGACGTCCTCCTCCCCTGCTTGTTATTCTCCTACCGGGAGGTACCGCAGAAGGGAGTCGGGTTCAGCCCGTTTGAATTGCTCTATGGCCATCCCGTTATGGGTCCCCTCAGTTTAGTGAAAGAGGGGTGGGAGAAGACTTCGCAGAAGCTTCCCCGTGACATTGTCAGCTACATGCTGGCGTTCCGCAGCCAGATGGCCAAGCTGTGGAAGGCGGCCTCAGAGAACCTGGAGGCTAGCCAGACCGTGATGAAGGAGTGGTATGACCGCAACGCTCGGACGGTCGAGTTGGACGTTGGACAGAAGGTGTGGGTCATGGAACCTGGGGAGCTTTGTGCCCTCCAGGACCGGTGGACTGGTCCGTACGACATTGTGGAGCGACGAGGCCAGACCACATACGTAGTGGATTTGAAGACCCCCCGACAGCCCCTCAGGGTGTTCCACGTCAACCGCCTGAAGCCGCACCATGAGCGATCAGAGCTTGCTCTCCTGATGGTGACGGATGGGAGCGAAGAGGAAGAGAGTGAAGCGCTTCCTGACCTTCTAGCGGCACAAGAGAACGATGGTTCGGTGGAAGGTGTAGTCCTCTCCCCATCCTTGACCCCAGAGCAACAGAGGGACTGCCGCCATGTCCTGGGACAGTGCACCTCGTTGTTCTCCCTCACGCCTGGAATCACTCATCTGTGTACCCATGATGTGGACACAGGGGACAGCCCCCCGGTGAAGAACAAGTCTTACCGGCTCTCTGACCGAGTGAGGGATAGCATCCAGCGTGAGGTAGCTAAAATGTTGGAGCTGGGGGTGATAGAACCTTCCAGCAGCCCGTGGGCTAGTTCAGTGGTGTTGGTGCCGAAAGCGGCCCCACCGGGTACGACGCCGGAGCTTCGGTTCTGTGTGGACTACCGGGGGTTGAACTCTGTCACGAAGACAGATGCTCACCCCCTCCCACGTGCAGACGAGCTGGTGGACCGGCTGGGAGCAGCCTGGTACCTCAGCGCCATTGATCTGACATCCGGATATTGGCAGATTGCCATGGCCGAAGGAGCAAGAGAGAAGACGGCGTTCTCCACCCCCGAGGGCCACTACCAATTCCGAGTGATGCCCTTTGGGCTCAAAAATGCTCCGGCCACATTCCAGCGGTTAGTGAATCAGGTACTATCTGGTCTGGAGTCCTTCTCAGCGGCCTACCTAGATGACATAGCTGTCTTCAGTAGCACCTGGGAGGACCATCTGCAACACCTCCAGGAGGTATTGCAGGCGCTGTAACGCGCTGGCCTAACCATTAAAGCCAGCAAGTGCCAGATTGGACAGGGATCTGTCGTGTACCTGGGACACCTGGTGGGCGGAGGTAAGGTGCAACCCCTCCAGGCCAAAATAGAGACCATCTTGGCTTGGGAGCCCCCCAAGACCCAAACAGAGGTCAGAGCTTTCCTCAGCCTCACTGGGTATTACCGCCGGTTCGTCAAGGGATATGGTACCATCGTAACCCCCTTGACGGAATTGACCTCGAAGAAGCAACCTCGCAAGGTTGTATGGACAGCTGCTTGCCAAGAAGCCTTTGACACACTGAAACAGGTGATGTGTACCGCTCCAGTACTAGCAACACCAGATTTCAGCAAGGAGTTCATTGTGCAGACAGACGCCTCAGAGCACGGCAAAGGTGCGGTGCTCTCGCAACTCAACACCGAGGGCCAAGATCAACCAGTGGCCTTCATATCCAGAAGACTCCTTCCTCGGGAACGGCGATGGAGCACCATTGAGAGAGAAGCCTCCGCGGTGGTCTGGGCTCTGAAGAAGTTGAGGCCCTATCTCTTTGGAACTCACTTCCTTATTCAGACCGACCACCGCCCCCTTCGCTGGCTCATGCAAATGAGAGGCGAAAACCCCAAGTTGTTGAGGTGGTCCATTTCCCTACAGGGGATGGATTTTCGGGTGGAACATCGGCCCGGAGTTGACCACGCCAATGCTGACGGTCTCTCCAGGTTTTTCCGCCTTAGCGATGAGAACTCCCTAGAGGTTGGATAGCTCTCCCCTCTTTCGGCTGGGGGGGACGCGTGTTGGACCTGTCAGCCCTAGGGTGGTCTCCCCATCTATTTTTGATCGTGCCTCATTTTTTCCACCCTCATTTTGATGTTGGACTTAGGTCTCCGGGCGCCTTTTCTTTGCCAATCAGTGTTAAGGTGCAGGTGCTCCCTTCTCCCAAGATGGCTGCCACAGACCCCTGCTACTGCAGAGTGGTCTTTCATAGTAGCACCCTAGCTGCCAGGAGCTGGCTGGAACCCCACAACAATGTTGCAACACCAGCCCGCCTTTTTTGTCCCATAGGTAGAATGGGGAAGCTCCTGGAATGTGCTGGAACCTTCTAGAAGGGAGGTGTGGTTTTACTTTTGCCACCTTGGCTAGAGGTCACCTGACCTGGGGCTACTTAAGTGAGGGAGGGAACTTTCTCTAGTTAGTTGGCCAGTGGGGTAAAGCAGAGCTGGAGAATCCACGCAGGAGTGTAGGCGGTAGGGCCTAGCCAGGGACTTATGCCTCTGAGAGTGACAGGATTTAGGTGCTGCCTCTTAAGTGAATGAGGGATCCTGTAAAGCCCACTGATCTTGCCCAGCAGTAGGAGGGCCCAGGGAACCTCTGCCCAGCCTGACTAGGAAGGACCTAGTCGCCAACTCACTCCCTACCCCCCTGTAACAGAACCCCTTAAGGGCGCCAGATACAGATACATCTGCGCCATCAAGACTTTCTAGAGCAACTGATTGCAGGAACTGAATGCTGAGACTGCGTGTCCAGACTGACCCTTGAAATTACATGCCTAGCTGATTGTGGTATCGCTGAGGATCAACCAGGTCTTCGCGCTGTGACCCCTGCGCTCCCTGACCTGGCCTGGGATCCCCGGCAGCGTGCTCCGCTGAGCGCGGAGCTCCCCAGCTTAATTTGAGCCCCCCTGTGTCGTGGAGGCTGAAGCGCACTCACCGCTGCGGCCCGGAGGCCGGAAGAGTGCCCCTCATCGTCGCGAGGCCCGAGGAGAAGCCTGGGGCCCCGTCGCTGCCGTCGCAGCTGTGGTGAAGGTGCGTGAGGCCGTGGCCGGCCCCTGTCGCAACAGGATCACCTGCGGACTTCGGAGCCGGTGTGGACGCCTCCCGACGTCGAGCAAGGTAAGCCCGGAGGCTTGGGACTGACCCCGGTGCGCCCCCTACAGGCTGGGAGCCACACCGCACCCTGAGCCCGGGTTCCCTCTCCGTGGGAGTCCCCTGGTCACCACGACTGAGAGACCCCTCCGAGGGATTCGCCCCCTTGTTCCCCATTGACTGTCAAGGAGCGTTGAGCTTCGTGAACTGCTCCGTTCTGAAGTATTCACTGCTACTGATTACGAGTAGCGCTCTGTTCTAAATGCTCCGTTCTGAAGTATTCACTGCTACTGATTACGAGTAGCGCTCTGTTCTAAATGCTCTGTTCTGAAGTATTCATTGCTATTGATTACGAGTAGCGCTCTGTTCTAAATGCTCCGTTCTGAAGTATTCATTGCTATTGATTACGAGTAGCGCTCTGTTCTAAATGCTCCGTTCTGAAGTATTCATTGCTATTGATTACGAGTAGCGCTCTGTTCTAAATGCTCCGTTCTGAAGTATTCATTGCTATTGATTACGAGTAGCGCTCTGTTCTAAATGCTCCGTTCTGAAGTATGCATTGCTATTGATTGCGAGTAGCGCTATATTCCACTGCTCTACTCTGAGGTATTCACCGCTTAGCGCGTATAGCGCGGTAATCGCCACTAAGGCGCTACAGGTAACCGAAGTAGCGGTAGGCCCGCGAGGTCTGCCCTGGGTCCCTGCACGCCCCCAGGAGTGGCGCGGTGCGCCCCAAACCCTACCAAGGGGAGTAAGAAACACGAGGGTGGCCTAGAGCCTTCAGGTATCATCCTGGTGAATGTCATACTGGTGAATAACATGCTGGTGAATATGGTGCTGAGGAATCAAATGCTAATATAAGTGAAGCTTGCCATTGTCATCTCATTAATTGCATGTATGTCTCATTAACTGCATTTATATCTCATGAATTGCATTGATATCTTCTGAACTGCATTATTATCTTATGAATTGCATTCTTATCGCAGGAACTGCGTTTATCTCGAACTGCTTGGATAAACTTGAGTTATTTGCATAAATCTCTACAGTGTGGCGTCCCTTATTGTGTGCGTTCCTTGCTTCAGAGGATGCGTGTGTTGTATGGTCGCTTTACACACAAGCCTTTGGGTGCCCAGCCGCTCATGTCACGTTACCCCCTTAGGGCCTGGAGACCCCAGGTCTTACAACATTGATATGTTCACAGTTGCTCTATACAGAAATGTGATGCAGTGCAGCGCTTGTCAAAAGGTGAAGATAGTGAAAAATGAAGAAATATCCAATTAAGTGCCTAGCTTCAGAGATACAATGCTTCTCATTGGGCAATGATAAACTTACATATTTGACCAATCATGATAAGCGTGCCAAATATATTTCATCAAAGTATATACAAATAGAGCGTTAATGTTTCAACCCGTGGGATTGATCATTTATTAAACTAGGTCTTCTTTAGGTTCAAGCAAAGGGATGCACCCTGAAATTCGTGGGACATTGTCTTTTGTAGAAAACACAGAAAGTGCAATTAGGCACCTCCAAACAGTACTGGCAAAATGGACCAAAGCTTTACCTAAATGATCAATGTATACAACAAAGATTTAGGGTCAAAAGATCCTCAAAGCAATCCTGTGCTTACATCTACGGAAAGGTTTGATCCAAGCTGCAGTCCACTGAGAAGCATTGTATGTCTGTAGCCAAACATCTCTTTGGCTATTTCAAGAGGGCATTTAAACTAGAAGAGTCCTCTTTTAATAGCTGATGCCTTAATTCTCAGAGTGCTACCTAATGAAACACATACATAATAAATATGTAATGTACAATAATGTTCAGCAGGCTTGCTCTTAATGGAAAGCAGTACTTCCAGAGGCCCTACTGCGTGAACTCAGGATAAACCCAACAATTAATACACGTTTTAAAAGAGAACAGGGATACCTATATAAATAAGGTACACAAAAAGTGTGTACATGTAGGCTTTCTCTTCTGCTTCTCTTCTCTTTTGCTGAGTATACCTATATACCTATATACATGTTTTACACAATCTATTTACTCTGCGGAGTAAAATGACGTTCCTGTGCTTCCATGCAAGATAAACTCATTAATTATTGGTGAATAATATTTTGAACATGATCCTCTGACACCTGTAGTTTGTGTCTCAAGAAACATATGCAGTTTTGGCGGGTAAGAACTCGCGATGCAGCTGGGAAACACTGGTGCCACCATTTGAGCGGGTGGTTTCGGGGTGCCGGATATGCGCCTATACTATCTTTGTGCGCAGGCACCTATCGCGCCTTATTGGCGCTACCCACCAAAACATTTTATGCATTTGTCTGTGGAATCGGTGGCGGTGCTCTACGAGCTACCCCTCAACTCCAGGATGGACATCAATACGGTGACCTGCACTAACCGTGCATGAAAAGGGTTGCGGGTGAGAGCGGGAAGGGTCTATCTTTATGCGCCGGCATTGTTCCTGGATGCGCACCCTGGCATTTCTGTTGCTCAGGAGCGGGGACCATTGGACTCTTTAAAGATGTTTGGAGTAGCTACATTAGGTGATCTATACCCAAGTGGGAAATGTATAACTCTGGCTGCTCTTACTGCAAACACACAATACACGGCTATGCTGGGCTTTGCGTATGTCAGATTGCGGGCTGCAATTCGTATGATCTAACCGGAGTACCCGGATGAGACGAGGCCTTGGAATGCACTTCAGGTGCTGCTGTCCGGAGGAAAGGAAAGGCCTAATACCTAGGCTGTATACTGCCTCTCTTGTTGAGAACCCATTGGTCACGTCTGGTGCGTTTGAAAACTGGAATGCTTTATTGGATGTGCCGATGACATGGGAAGATTGGGTTACGTGCTGTGAGTTGACTGGGCGCCTCACGGCGAATTGCAACTTACTGATAATACATTTTAAGTATTTGCAGCAGATGTATTATACACCAGAACGTCGCCATCGATATGGGTTGCGTGATGACTCCTGCTGTGTGCGCTGTGGGGTGGAGAATGCTGACTTTATGCATTTAGCTTGGGGCTGTAGGAATGTGGCGACATACTGGGCTAAAGTGACGCAAATCATCGCGCAGATGACTATGCAGAGTGTATTATGCATGCCGCAGGTTTGTTTATTGGGTCTGCTGAAAGCAATTCAACCGAGCTCTTGTAAACTGGTGTCTATTACTGGCCAAGAGACTAGTGGCCAAAAACTGGGGTGGGAAGACGGTGCCAACAGTGAAGTTGTGGTTTAAGGACCTTGTATATTGTAAAGATCAGTTAGACATTTATGCTGAGGAGCCTCTGATTGCATCCAATATTTGGAGCCCTGTAACAACTTACCTTTTGGGGAACCCTGATGTTTTCTGATAAGTCAAGGACTAGGTCTGCAGGTACTATCTGAGGGGAATGATAGGATTTGACAGAAGAGATACAGATATTGCCGGTCTGCCAGGGGATTTTAGTGGGATGCGCATTGTACTGATTAGATTGTTAGTTATGTTATGTTAGTTAGGTATTTGTAGAGCGTGCGGCTACTCCCTGGAGTGTCCGGCGCTAAAGCGAAAAAACCACATAACCGCGAAAGAGGTAAAAGGCACCGAAAAGCAGAGACCGACAGAACGAATTAGAGTTGGAAAAGCCATGTCTTGAGCTTTTTCCTAAAAGTAAGTAGATCCTGAGCCTGTCTGAGGGTCAAAGGAAGGTTGTT
Organism: Triturus cristatus; assembly: GCF_964204655.1. Classification (NCBI taxonomy): domain Eukaryota; kingdom Metazoa; phylum Chordata; class Amphibia; order Caudata; family Salamandridae; genus Triturus; species Triturus cristatus. The sequence continues at coordinate 134,863,008 of NC_140591.1, read as the reverse complement.
TCATAGACGGGAGGCAACCACCTGGAAAGAACGACCTCCGACTCGAGCAAGTGCAACTTTCGGAACAGGAATCAGGAGTTGAGTAGAAGACCTCAGAGTACGTTGAGGGATGTAATGGGGGAATCTTAGTCTAAGGTAAGGGGCTCCAATCTGATTAAAATCTTTAAAAACCAGAATCAGAGCTTTAAAACGGATTCTTTTTTGAACATGCAGCCAATGCAGGGAGGACAGAAGAGGGGATGTATGAGTCCTGGAGGCGGCCAGAAAAATGGCCCTAGCCGCCGTATTTTGAATCACCTGCAAACGGGCAATTAAGTAGCTGGGAAGACCAAAGTACAAAGAGTTAGCATAATACAATCGCAAGGTAACCAGTGCTTGGACAATGGTTCTTCTATGAGGGACAGAAAGCAGGAGAAAAAGGTTCTCCACCATTCTTAAAATCCCGAAACAGATCCCTGCTACAGATTGGATCTGGGATTTCGTGGAAAGCGTAACATCTAATCTAACTCCAAGATTCTTAACCACGGTCACGGACGACCCGGGGGGGGGGGGGGATACTACAATCTTCACTACAATCTTAAAAATATGCTACAAGAATAAGGATTTCTTTTCATATGCAACCCTGATCCAGCCCCACCCTTATATGTGTAGAATGTTTTTTATCTTTACCAAGGCATGCATCAATTAAAATCACCAGCAGTATGCATTCTAGAATGATTCTTTGTTTGATGATGTCAGTTTGGGTTTATCGATGCACTGTGACATCATTCACCGCATGGCGCCTTCAAGAAAACAGAACATCATTCATGTTCTCACAGAAAATAGTAGTACTGGATTAGTCAAAATCTATGCAATGATTTAGAGTAGTGGCAGAATATAGTCTCCCTGCATTCTTTTGAATTTCCATTCCACATACTTTTTTTCCCTTTTCCCATAATTAATCAACCTGGACACTAAAATGTAGTCCTCTGTTGCTGCATAATTCCAGTGGATGTTACAATAGCATCTGCATTTGGCTCTCTGAGCAATGCCAAGAGCAAACAGGAAATTCAAGCAGGGTCCATACATCTGCTAACCCTCCTTAATAGAGCCAATAAGAAATTAGTTCATTTTCAGGTGAGGTTTCACTAGGTTCCTGTTCTATAGGGGGTGAGCCGAATGGGCCACTGGAGACTAGTAAATGCAGATTGCTTAGAAATCTGCTCCTCCACTCCAAAGCAAAATGGTTGCTAAGCAACGTTCTGTTTTTCATCTCAGAATCCCACAGGTTCTTGGCTCAACCTGTCTTGAAGGGGTTTACGGAGTTTCTCCAAGATCAGATTGGCCACAGGTCCATCAATCAGGTTGTCTATCCCTAAAGGAGACTGGAATTACGCTATAGATGGAAATCTCTAGGTTCACTGAAGAACCTACATAAGGCATTAGTCCACGTTTATCTTCAAATAACCTAATGCTCTGGCACTATGCAAAAGCAAAGGCGAAGCTACATGAGGGCATGAGGAAGCTTGGGTCAGACCTATCCATCTCTGCCTGGGGATTGATGCCTAGTTAGAGACCTTTGGTTATAAGTTGATTGAGAGACCAAAGTTTTGGTCTGCCAGAGATAAAGGCGACCCCTTCCATTATCCACAATGCCGCCAGCACTTAATAGTGCCTAAGTAAATAGTCCCTTTTCAGTTGGATAAAAAAGCCCAATGGGCAAAAAATCTCCAGGGTGGTAGCAGAGTTGGAGGATAGAAAAATGAGAACCAAGCAGTAGGAAGAGCACCAGGTAGACTGAACTGCAGGAAGATCCAGTGAGCAACTAAAGAAAGGATAATTGCCAAACTGGAACTAGGAAATACTAAAAACGGGGCCAGAGCAAAGAAGCTATCAACAGGACTGATGATGCACTGCGATACAGAGGAAAATAAATTCCATCTCCAAACCCAAACCCCAGGAAATGACATCAGGAATAAAGTTCCTGCCATGATGGATTGGGAAGGCCTGATAATACTAAATGAACAGGCAGCCATATTGGACTGGGACAAATTACATCCCTAGAATCCTCACTAGAGGATTATGGGAAGAAGAAAGCCTTAGGGAATGGAAGCACTGGAAGTGCCTCCTGGTGGTTATTCCCCAAGAAGATGAACGGAGGCATAGGGGATCATACCGGTGGGCCGGCTGTCGTGAATGGGGGGTTTGCGGTGGCCAATCGAGCTTCCTACATGCTCCTCATAGTCTGCGCATTGTGAGCCTTGTCCAACCAAGGGAGTGGAACGACAATCTCATTAGTTTGTGCTTCAAGACCAGCTATTTTAAATTCCAAAGACCCCTCATCTCCCTCCAAAGAAATGCTTCACAGACAAAGCCATTCCCTTCTGTATTTATTGTGCATGCAACACAGTGATACACATGCAGAATTTCCAGGTTTTTCATCTTTAGTGGACATTGCTTATTCAAGTTATTTTTTTATAGCATGAGCTATAATGCCAGACACAGTTATTGCAAGTCCTTCCCGCAACTATTCGCTACGTTAAACCAATATAAAATCAATGCACAAATTGCTATTTGAATCACATTTATGATCTGTTTTTAGGTCTCGCACCCAGCGATGCAGTGCGCAGGACTGCTCGCGCAGGCGAGAGTCCTTTTGCAGAGGGTTCCGAAACAGACTCTGGTATCGCACACGCTCGTGCGTGTGCGTTTCCTTTTGAGGTCCCCCATTGGCCTTTGCGTACGTAGTATTGTAAAACTCTGCAAGCAATTGGCCCGAGGCACGTGCATAGCTCCTCCCATGGCACCAAGCGCGTAATAGACACCAATAGGCCGTGGGAGGAGCAATGATCGTGCCCAGACACAGGCGTGATGCGCGCGCCACTTGTTTTTCTTTACTTTTGGTATAAGCACGGCACCCACGCTTTACTTTTGATGTTATACATAAAGTGTGTGTGCCGCGATTATACCAAAGGTAAAGAAATAGAAAAAAAACATCTATTTCTTTACTTTTGGTATGATCGCGGTACCAGCGCTTTACTTATAACATTAAAAGTAAAGCGCGGGTGCCGCGATTATACCAAAGGTAAAGAAATAGATTTTATTTTTCTATTTCTTGTTTTTAATTTCCTATCGCTGAACAGAAGGATAGTCCGAGAGGACCCGCTGCAAAACTAGAAGTCTTTGCATCAGGCTGCGCCTCAAGGGTGCATGACGGAAATAAAACCTACACATTATCTACACTTAACATGGCTGCGAGGAAAAGCGCATATGCGCTTAGTATTTATGGGGTAAAGACTCTTGAAGGCAGACCAAATTGTTGTCCTACGTCTTTGTCGCCGCTTCCTATGTTTCGGCCCCCAAGTACTCGTGCTGTGTTGCTTGTTTTTTGCTGCTGCGGTGTATCTTGTAAGTGAGTCCAGAGTCGTGCTTAAGGGGTTAAATACCTCAGTATGGTGCTGTTCCCGACACCAGACTTAGTGAAGCTGCTATATATGTGCTAATAAGCAAAAACTTCATACAGGGGTAGGCACAGTGTTAGCGGCAGCATAAACTGTGGTTATCACGGACTTGTGTTTAGCTGCGTTTAAACACACGCTGCTTGAGTTTCGCAGGTTTTTTTTCAAGCCCACGTATTTTCTTTTATATTGTTCATCATATTCCTTTTTGCTCTCTAATTTCGTCTTTGGACTTTCCTCCCTGCACATTAATGATTCTCTACAATATGTTCGACTTGCTTGTGTAACTCTCCGAAGTACAAAAATAGTGCCTGTGCATCGCACGCTCATCTGAAGCAGCCCCTTATCCTGCCTCCAGTACTCTGCTACTGTATAGAGTGCTGTATGCGGGTCTTTAAAGCACGAAAGGCACAGAGGTGGCCGCAGGTATAGAGGAGTGTACAGGGGCAGATATACACAGGCGCCATGACAGTGGGGTATGTCCATTCGGTCCGTTTAAGGTAGCTAGTGCTGGAATGTCAAGGGCCCTAACCACGGTAAGGAGAGACAGGATGCAGATCCGCTTGATAGCACAAGCCAGACATCGCCCGTTCCTGACGCACAATACAACCACTGCCTCTGAAATGATTAGTTTTTTTACGCACATTTTTGGGACACTGGCATTTAGGTCCAGAGACTGTTAACCCCTTCTGTGCCACGCCCTTTCCCCCTCCTGTGCCGGGCGTTTTATTAGTGGGTGGGGTTCATGACGAGATAGTCTCGTCATGGGCACAGCGCGACCGTGCTCCATGACGAGACTATCTCGTCATGGGCACTGAAGAGGTTAAGGGGACTTCTTTATTCGGCCGCACGTCGTTAAACTGTAAACACGGCCAAACAGGTGCTGAGTGCGAACCATTCCGGTTCCTTGGGCATGCTTCATGTGCCCGGTCCGTGTGGTGTGCACTCCCACCCGGACACCCGCAGTAAGGGTCATCGGTAGGTAGAGCTTTGAGTTTGTGCACACTCAATGGGTGCATCCCCCTCTTAGACTACTTGCTCATTCTGTACTTATTATTTTGTTTTTAGAGGGATTTATCTCTCTCTAAGGTACACATTCCCTTAGTTGTCTACTTTATTCTCTACCCTACTAGGATCTCCATACTCAAAGGTCTCTATGATACTAATGTCAACATGCTCTTGCTTCTGCTGTGTAATGAGCTGCACATTTTGCCAAATTTTGCCTCAATTGTTCCGTGCGCCTGTATATCTGCACTGATCTTTTTGCTACCTAAATTAGCTGGTTACTGCTTTTCCAACCGACCTGTTTCTCTTACCTAGTACTGTATGCGTCCACTGCAGTACACAACCTCCCATTATCAAATACGCCAAGGTAAAGAGGCCAACAGCGGTGCAACTATATCCTGCTGGCCTGTTTGGATATTAGACTGCACAGTGCTTTGAAACCTGCTTGGGTGAAGTCTGCACTAAAGAATACCATACATAAATACAAGCATTTGCAATGCAGTAGGTCTCTCATTTACGAGAGTTTGACCTATTGGCATTGTAAATGACAATGCATTTTATTTATCTGATGATTTTTAAAACAAAATAAAAGGCATTGTCATTTACAATGCCAGTAGCTTAAACTCTCCCAAATGCGAGACCTATTGCATTGCAAATGCTTGTTTTTGTTGTTGCAGTTTTAAAGAGCATGAACTCGACCCGAAGTTATGAGCACCAGTTACATTACAGAAGGACACATTTATTTTTGGTAGGCATGGGGAGATTTAGGGCCAAATGTATGTAGGTTTTATTAGCTTGTTCCCAATGGCGATTTTTGCGATTGGCTATTAGGAAATCGCAAACACCTATGTACAAATAAGTCCTTGACACATTTAGCAATTCCCAAATGGGGTCGAAATTAACCTACCTCATTAATATTCATGAGGTAGGTCACCTATTGGAAATCACTAAAAACACAGGGATGGTGGCCTGCTGGAGACAACATATCACCATGGGGCATATTATCAAGGAAACACGATAAACATCGCATTTCCCGTTTTGCGCGAATCTGTGTAACGCCGTGTATTGCAGGATTTAATCGCCGAGATATCGCGTTATTATCAACGCATATCTCCACGGCGATAATAAATCCTGCGATAGCGACGAATTTCACGGACATCGCTGGAAATCCAGCGTGGAAACGGAAGCGATAAGCCCATCCCTGGTAATAGGTAGATCTTGCCTCAGCCGTACAATCCACTTACCATTATAAGTATGGCTAAGCCAGTTTCAAACCGGGCATTACAAACCTGCGATAAGCGCGGTTAACGTGGTTTGTTTTATTGCATTGCGGGTTTGCTCGAGGCTTGATAATATTGCGCTGCCGTGTCAGCACGAAATTCCATGGAGAAATGGAAAGGAATGCCTACTTTGCATGTCATTAGCAATATTCATCGCTGACATGCATAGTGGAGTTAAAAGGGTTGTTTCCTCAAGGTTGTGTCTTTGATAATTGAGCGTAAAAAATATTGCCGCTTTTCAGCTGAAAACGGCCGATAAAGCGGCGGAATTCGGCTTGATAATATGCCCCCATGGTCTCTTAAATTAAGCAACATTTTTTTTTTTTAAATGCAGCCCGTTTTCCTTAAAGGAAAATGGGATGCGTTTCAAAAAGAAAAATGAAACGTTTCAGGTTCCTTTTTTAAGAGCAGGTAATGGTCCCTGATACCACTGCCTGCTCTTAAAAATGTTTTTGCATACCATTCACAGAGGAGAAGGAGTACCCTGGGGACCCCTTCTGGTTTGTAACTGGGTTACCACATACTTTTAGTAGGCAGTAAAAGGCGAATGTTTTGAGGACCGCATTTCTGTCGCAAAACATTCTTACATGGCACAGCGAGTTGCTATTAGGAAGGGATGCCCTTAACACACCCCTTTCTAACACCGGATTGCAAAACCCAAATTGCGATTCGGTAACAAGTTAATAAATCACTATTTGAGCTTTGTACATGTCAAAAATCCTTTCTGTGTTTGCAAATGGGCCGATTCTGCTAATCGGCCTGTTTACAACCTGCAAAATGGTTTGTACTTGTGGCCCTAAGTGATTTGCCCAGAATCACAGAATATTGAACCGACACCGAGACTCGAAGCTGGTTCCCCAGGTCCAAAGTCGACAGCTCTAGCTGTTATGCCACATCTTCTCCTCGACCTGTTTATCCTGAAAATGAAACCATTACTGATTGTGTGCACATAATGACATACATTTCTTTTTACGTTATCAATATGTCCGTTTGTTTCACTATTGGAATCAGAGGTGTATTTTAGTGAGGGATTAATTACAGAAGGCCACATCCTGACATACAAGTCTTTGGAAAAAAAGTTAAATTGCTGTTTGACTTTTGTGGGGTTTCACAAAGGGTCTCATTACTAATTCTCCATACAACACTAATAATAGTAGTAGCTCTAAATGCGTTTCATTGAACATATGTAGCTCTCAGTACAGAAAAGGTTGGGGACCGCTTTAGTGACCCCGAAAGGTCTTGGTGTAAAAGAGGTAAAAAACTGTCATGCTTCACGCTGAGGGTTTAGCTTCTGGAAGTGTCTTCGTGAAACACTAGGGAAAAACATGCGGGAAACAGCGTGGAAACACTGATTCCCACATGTTATTCCCCAAAATATTGCAATGCCCATTATTTTCCTGCCCTGGAATTTTGAAGACAGCAAGCAGCACACGTCTTCACAATAACGCAGACACATCTGGTGAAAATAATAATATCCACTTATGTACACAGTCTCTTGAAAACATAAGAACGTCCTTCTATGCCAAACACACGGATGCATGCATATCTTGCGACATGGAGCATCTGCCCTGCCATCCAAAACGCGTATGTGCCCATAATACGCATGCAATATGTGCATATGGTACACATGTGTGCATACCTTATGCAGCTGAACTTTATTAGAACTGTTTGGTCAGATATAAATGAGGTATAACAATAGGAGCGTCCTGGCACTGTGAACTTTTGTGAAGTACCCTATTCACGAGAGGTGCTGGGAGGGATTATGGGAATGTGAGGGAGAATAATTGGTGCTACTTGAATACTAGGGCACGCCCTCAAGCTCTTAACTGTAAAGAAATAATCAAACGTTTTGTTACACACATCTTAGCCATCTTGAGCAAAAATCAGGCTAACGTGCTTTTGTGCTTGGCACACCTTGACTTGTGGGGCACGACTGGTGTCACAGGCTGCAGAGCAGGGCCGTTTCTAGGTGTTTTGCCGCCCTAGGCGATCATTTAAAAATGCCGCCCCTCCCTTTTACTACCCTCACTCTCTCCTCCTGTCATCCAGGTGTTGGGGTATAGAGGCCTGCTTTGGTGCCTCTTTATCTAGTTTGGACTGTCAAATCCGTATTAAAGATTTCATACCACATACTACACCTTTCACTCATTCTCCCACCTCTCCAGGACGAGTCAGCTCCGTTCTCCAGAGTTTTGCCCTAATTAATTGAATTGAATATTTCTTAAACAGATTGTTTTAAATACTGTTTTCCTTTCATTTATTTTTTATGTACCTGATGTGTGAGTCTAGTACAGCCATTTTGCAGAGAAATGTTGTGTTTATGTTTCATGCAATATACATAAAAAAAGTTTCTTTTAGATCATAACAAGGCCTAACATATAAAAAATGAGAGGGTGTCACAGAGATTGTTTGCAGTAATATTGGTGAGCTGCTGCTGTGTTACAATATTGAAAACACACATACCTATCCCTGAATATTAGATGTAAACACATTTAGGGCCTTATTTATGAGAAGTGATGCATCGCTGTGTGAAAACAGGGATGCGTCACTTCTTAGTGCGCCCTCCTTGCGACATGATGGATGCGTCATATTTACTGTATGATGCATCATGTCGCAAAGAGTTACAGATACGTCAGTATTTCTGACGTATCTGAAGGCGCAAAAGTGATGCATTGCTGGGCTGTGTCTGAAAATAGACGCAATTCCAGCAATGTGTCCTTTCACATGGGGCAAGCCCCATGTGAAAGGGAATGCATCAGTCTTACACCTGCCATGAGGCAGGTGTAAGATATTGACGCAATGGAGTCCTAGAAGTGGTGCACTGAGTTCTCATAGATTTCAATGCACAAGTGCTATGAGGCTTTTTGAGGGGGAACACCCACCCTGCATACAATATACCTGGCGCTGGTATAATGTGGTGCAGCGGTTTACAAAGTGATGCATCGGCCTAGATGCATCACTTTGTAAATAGGGCTCAACATGGCACATTTTTTACGCTGCGAGTGCGTCACAAAAAGTGACGCACCAGTGGCATAAAAGTAAAGCAAAGACTCATAAATAAGGCACTTAGAATTTGGACGAGTGTTCCTTTGCACTGTCAGGGACCTAATGAAATGAAATAGTGTATTTAATAAAGCATGCAGCTACTCGGACTAGAGTATCCTGGCGAGTGACAGCGGGAGGAAAACGTGCATAAAAGACCCTTCAGTTATTAACCCCTTCAGCGCTCATGACGGAGCCACTCCGTCATGAGCCACGGGTGCCGTGTGCTCATGACGGAGTGGTTCCGTCATGCTGCGGCCGTTGGCCGCCGCTCCTCCCACGCTGCGCTGATTCCCCGCCTGTGCGGGCGATTAGCGCAGTGGGCGGAGTCATGACGGAACCACTCCGTCATGAGCACAGCTCAACCGTGGCTCATGACGGAGTGGCTCCGTCATGAGCAAGCGCCACCGCGCTGCCCCCAAACCCCCCCCCAGTGCTGCGGCGGAATTCCTGCCGCAGCCAAGGGGTTACAAAGCCAGGTTTTTAAGTTCTTCCTGAAAGAGAGTAGGTCTGTGGTTAGTCTCAGAAACTCAGGGAGTCTATTGCACAATTTCGCACCTAGAAAGCCGAGGGATCTGCCTCCAGTGCGGGCATGGCATATTTTGGGAATAATGGCCAGGTTGGCATTGGAAGATCTTAGGGGTCTAGAAGTTGTGTAGCGATTAACGCGCTTATTTAGGTAGAAATAGTAGAAGATGGTCATCGCTTTGAAGTCCATCCGTTCTTTTATGGAGGGCCAGTTTAGAGACTTAAGAATAGGGGTCATACTAGATCTGTATTTAGGTCTCAGGATGGCTTTGGCTGCCGCATTTTGTACCACTTGTAGGTGCTGTGTAGGGGATTTGGGAAGACCGAGGTACAAGCTGTTGAGATAGTCAAGCTTTGATGTCACCAGGGCTTGCACCACGATCGTTCTGCTCTCAAGCGGTAACAGGGCAGGAATTTTTTTAGCATCCGGAGTATGCCTAAGCAAGCGCCAGTAAGATTTTGGATTTGAAAGTGCATGGAGAGTGTCTTGTCTATGACAATTCCTACGTTTTTTACTTTCTCCTTATCCGCGGGTGGGGGCGGCAGATTTTGGCCACCAAGAGCTCCAGTCAGGCGTTTCTGGATTACCAAAGAAAACAATTTCAGTTTTGTCAGGATTATACTTCAGCTGATTGATTTTAAGCCAGTTAAAAACCTTTGTGAGGAAAGACCTAATCATTTCTTTTTCACATGTAAAATCAGCTGAGTGTCATCAGCATAGGAAACTATTTTGACGCCCTCTTCCTCTACCAGAAATGCAAGGGGGATAGATATATATTAAAAGGGTAGGACTGAGAATGGAGCCCTGAGGGACACCTACATTCATGGCCAGAACCGGGGATGAGAAAGGGGGAAGGCATATGTCCTGAGATCTATTTGCCAAGAAGGATGACATCCACATTAAGGCGGTCCCTCCCCCCCTCGGCCGATGTTAGCAAGTCTTTCCAGGAGCCTCTCATGCGGGACCGTATCGAAGGCCGCCGACAGATCGAGCGGTATCAGAACAACCATGCCTCCCTGGTCCAGCTTACCCTTGAGAAATTCAGTCACTTCCAGCAGAGCATACTCTGTACTGTAGTTAGCCCTAAAACCGGATTGAGACTCATGAATGAGCTTCCCAACTTCACTGTGTTTTTGGAGGGCCTTGTTTACATGCTTCTCTGATACTTTGGAGAGGGCCGGAAAAAGGGAGATTGGCCTGTAGGTGGCAGGGTCTGTCGGTTTGGCGTTAGCCTTTTATATCAGTGGAAGAATCTTAGCATTCTTCCATAATTTCGGCATGTTGCCTGAGGAGAGGGAAACATTAATGAGCTGGTTTACCATGGGGTTTATGGTGGGAGCTAATAGGTTCAGGATATTTGCTGAATATGGGTGGGTAGGAGAGCCAGACTTAATGCTTTGGAGAAGGGTCAGTGACTCTTCAAGCTGAAACTCAGGGAAAGCTAGTAAAGATGGAGGATCCAAGAGGTGAAATTTGCTAGACGAACTAAGGTAGAAGGTCAGTTCTTCCTCTGAGATGTTAGTGAAGGCTTTTTGGATCACAGAGATCTTTTTGTGGAAGAATTGAGCTATTTGATTATACCATTCTTCCGTGCATGGCCCTTCCTTTGTGCTGGCTTTCGGGGTGGTAAGGGTAAAGGATTTAACTATGCTAAATATTTCCTTACTCTTATTTTGGGCATTTTCTATCTTGGTTTGAAAGAAGTTTTTCTTGGTTGCCTTCACGAGAATGTAATGATCTTTTAAGGTGTCTTTATACACCTTCTTGTCCTCAGGTAGATAGGATTTACACAATTTCCATTCCATTTTTCTACAATTTGTTTTGCTAGGTCTGAGGGAATCGTTTAACCATGTAGCTGGTGGGGCCGACCTCTTTGAGGAGCGGGAAACAACCGGTACCTCTGCACTAATGTTGGTTCAGAGCTATGACTCTATTGATAGGGTGTCCGAGTCGGGGCAGCCAGACAGCTCCGTTGAGGAACAACCGAGAGCATCTGCTAACATCGTGATGGATATTATATGGAACTTCCTGTAATTAGGAACCCTCTGCCCTGCGTTAGCCTGAGGGGCTGTGGCAGAGTTGGGAATGACACATTTTAATATGAGGTCGTCAGACCAGGTAATGGTAAGAGGTAGGCTTACAGATATGTCAAAGTTGTGAAAGATTTGGTCTAGGGTATGGCCCTTCTCATGGGTGGCTGAAGAAATAGATGGAAATAAGTTGCAGGCCTGCAGCGTCTCCAACAAGGAAATTGTTTGAGGGTCTTTTCCATTATCCATATGTATATTGAAATCTCCCAGAAAAGGCAGTTGTTGTATTTTAAGGCCAGGGAGGTGGGGGCTGTATTAAGCGTAGTAATACATTTTCCAATTGCACCTTGAGGTCTGTAAATCAGAAAAACAGCTATGCTATGATGGGGACTAAGGCACAGCAGAAGCCTAAGGACTCTGCCCCCTCAATGTTTTCCATCGGGATGGGAGAGCAGTCTAGTTTTTTATTGTAAATTACGGCAGCGCCCCCCTTACCACTCGGCCGGTCACTCCTAAGGATTTTATAACTCGTAGGGATGGCCGAGGTGATAGAAGGGTTGGAGGCTTCAGACAGCCAGGTCTCAGTGGGAAGTAAAAGATCAGGCCATTCGTCTAAAAGTAGGAGACAGATGTGTGGTTCATGCTTTTGCATAGAGCGACAATTCAAAAGGGTGACCTTTAAGTCCTCTGTTTTCTTATTGTTTTTACACTTATTGTTGCGTGCAAAGATCTTGGGTGCGAGTTTCCTGGGCTGGAGGAGAGACCAGTTGCACTTATTGCATCGAATGTCTACCTCCAGGCTCGAATCAGCCGCTGTACACTGACGTAATGGTAGCCGCCTAAGGCTAAGCAGTTTTTCCCTATTGTAATATAGTGGAAGAAACTCACTGGAGGAGAACTGGGTAGCATGGCCGGTGCCAGATGCCTCCGGGATGCTGACTGGCACAGATGGGCCTGCCTTTGGGGCGCCATCGGCATGCCCCCTGCACGCATCCGTTTGTATCAGGAATATATAGGCTAATGCCTATGATGCAAACTGGATCGCTAACGCACCTGAGGAAGCAGAAACTGTGTGGGTGGAAGTGAGGAGCCTGATAGTAACCCCAGCCCTCCGCACAATCGGCGTATCTGCCACGGCGGACATGGACTGGAGGAAAAGCGAGATGTAAATCGGAGCAGCTAAGGAAGTGTAGGCAAGCAGAATCAAGTAAAGTGCAAGTGCTCGTAGGTAGGAGAAATTGTTGAAAAGCACAGAGTAATTCAGCCACACATATACAATTTTAAAAGTATTAAAAACCTAGTAGCAGGGCACAAAACACTAAATCCTACTGCTGTCAGCTGCACGCGTCCATTTACATCGGTAATATATAGGTTAATGCCTATGATGCAAACTGGATCGCTAACGCAGCTGAGGAAGCGGAAACTGCGTGGGAAATAGGGGCTCAAATTGGATCATAAATTCAAAGCTGTTCTGAACAGGGGCCCCCAAAATATGTTTGGCCCAGGGCCCCCAGAATCCTTAAGATGTCCCTGCTCCAGGTTCACTTTGTGCCACGCTCGAACACGGTCCAGCGCTCAGCTGGTCATACGTCTACCTTCTTAGATGGTCTAAGCCCACGCTCTGCATACCACCACCCTTACAAAACTTCCCTCGCTTTACAAAGACAGTTTTCTATACCGCATACTTAAACACTCCCAAATTAGTCTTGTGAGATCAATATATGAAACACCTTCCCAGGGAATTATGTTCCTCTATCTGACGCAGCTGTGTCCGTACCTGTAGAACTGAAAACAATATGAAGTTCTGTGACGTCGTCAGACCCCTGCTGCCTGCTACCTGTCCTGAAGGCCTGGCTGATGACCTGTGACTGACAAACACTGTCGTAGATCAAAGGGGAGAGAGTGGGTTGACAACAGCATAGGGGACGAGCCTTCACAGCAGGGTACCGTGGTCACATTGTTACTTTGATGCACACTGTACCATCCCATCCGTTGATACATATACACCCTTATGCATCAAGCCAAAATCCAGTCGGTAAAATACCGATTCCTTATTAGCTCCCGGTATTAAGTAAAAAATACCCAATCCCAATGCATCAACCCAAAAGCAGAAATCGGTATTTAAGGAATCCTTAAATAGCGATTCTTTAAATAGAGATTCCTTAAATACCGATTCCTTAAATAGCGATTGCATTTAAGGAATCCCAAAGTGAGATTCCTTAAATGCAATGCATCAAAGTTAAAAAATTAGCGATTTCGCTAATAAGGGGAGCAAATTACCATGAAGATGAACTGCATGGTAATTTGCAAAAACTTTGAAAAATGCACTTTTGTGCATTTTTCAAAGTTTCATGTTGCGCACACACATGCCCTTAGAGCATGTGTGTGTGCAACATATGTGCACATATCATTTTCAGGGGTGCAACAGGGTGTCCTTTTGACACCCTGGCACCCTTGAAAGTGCTCCCGCTATTAGCGATTCGGTAATACCGAATCGCTAATACAGAATGGCTTTACATTCATTCCTATGGGCCTCCAAGCCCATAGGAATGAATGGGTAGGTATTCCTTATTACCGATTCGGTATTACCGATTCGGTAATAAGGAATGTTAAGGAATCGCTATTTGAATAGCGATTCCTACATGCATAGCCTTTTGCTATTCCTTATTAGCGATTCCTTATTTTTCGCTAATAAGGAATCGCAAATGCTAATGTTGATGCATATGCCCCATAGTGCATTGCGCTGGTTGTCAAACACCAGTTAGCCCACGGCCCTCTCCAGTCTCCAGCCCAGCCCACAGCGCTGTTAGGGCAGACATCTCTGCAGTCCCCGATGGAGCTGCCACCCTCTCACCTTCTTGTGATGTGCGAAGTCATGAGGAGATGTCTCCTAAGGGCCAGAGCTCTCCACTACCTTTGAAAAATGTATCCGACCTTGTGTAATGTAATTTCTGGTGGTCGTGTAAAGAACTGTAATGCCCTTGACCCAAGTTTGTGCTCTATAAAACTGCAACAGCAAAAAAAGGCTTGGATATATTTACTGGGGTTCTGGTGGTCTCTTTTCTCACTGCTCAGAGTTTTCTTCAGTCATAAATTGTTTGAGTTTAACAGACTCGTGGGAGCTTTGCACACGTGGGAATACAAAATACGTGATTTGGACACCTGGTGAGATTGTTTAATGGCGTGCGTGTCAGAGTCTAGTCCCAAAGCATGCACTGGGTACACATGCTTCACGAGCTGCCTACCCCTGAAGCTCTGCCCTTTGCTTTGCTAACAGGCCGTGAAAACTTGTGAACGCTTGTGAGCTGCGGTGACTTGAACCTCCTAATTACATCTGCTTGTCTGCCGGTTTTCTCAATTTACTTCCGAAGTGTCTATCGACTGGTCCAACGCGTAATAAACATTTCCAATAGCAGACAACAACTTAAATGCAACGGTTCGTAAAGTGCCCCCTCCCACGCATATGATGTCTTTTGCCGCCCTCCCCCTTTTGCCGCCCTAGACGGCTGCCTAGTCTAATCTAATGGTAGAAATGGCCCTGCTGCAGAGCGCTTGCTCTGTCCTATTCTGCCCGGGTGTTGAAGCAGCACTCGGCTGTGCAAGTGTGTGATGCCACTTTCTCTAAAGCAGCTAGTGGTTTGTGCCTGAAGCCTTGTGGTTTGAGGCTCTGAAACTGAAGACGGACTGTCGAAGTCTAGCCAAGCCTTGCTGACACTGACCTGTGGTTGGAAGTCAGATGGATAAATACATTCCTTTAAGAGGTACCGGATCTGTGCTATAAATAGTGGATTGTTTGGTTTAGCTTTGTCAGGCATAAGGAGAACATTAGGCGGGCTGTGAATAAGTGAAACCAGTGCTTAATTTGTAAAACAATAAGTGCCAGGGCCCTCCTCAGAAGGCCATCGCAGCTTGCACCAACCATTGCCATTGTCAGCGCTGCCAATGACATTACCAACACAACTAACCATCAAACTCCTACAAGTGTGGCAATTCACAATTTGCCTGTTCAAGGCCCCCAAAGCAATAGGAATGGCTTGGTGACCAGTATTAGTTATTTTAAATGCATATTGAAATAACAATCAACTGTTCTGCTCATCTTTAAATTATACTAACAGCCCACCATGGGGCAGTTGTTATAAGTGCAGGTGTTCACAATTAAGTTTTGGTGCCAAGTACCGGAAACTCCCGGCTCAAATTAAGCACTGAGTGAAGCATCTGCTGATGTGAAGTACTGATGTGACCAAACCAGTAGGTATGAGTTCTAATGGTTTAACGAAAGCACAAATCAAGTTAACATGCCTTAAAGTGTCTGCATGCAAGTAATTCTACTGTTTTGTTTAAAAAGGAAATAAAGAAAGACCGTGAGTGCAAACCCAAAGCACAGCATAGTGGGCGTGGATTCGCAGAACACTAAATAGAGCAGAACACAAGTGAGCTTCAGTGTATGGTCAACACAGCACACAGCGTAGCCTCCACATCTAGAGCCTTCCCATCCTCCAAGGCTTGTGGGTGGAACCTGCAAGAACATTGGTGATTAGAGACCCCACAAATGGCAATGTCGGTGTTGAGGAATGGACCACAGGACTCTGCAGCTAAGAACCTCCCCTGCCCTTGTATGGACTCCTGTCATAAGCATGAGGGGAGAGTGTGGATTGCATGGACTGATCCAAACTCTTCTAGGAGGAAAGGAACGATTATACAGGAAAGGGGTTAACCAATAAATAGCTAAGGACCATACTTAGCTATTCTTCCTCTTTTCACCCTGCTCAGTATTTTAACAAATGGCAATGAAGAAGTACAGTTCCTGTGCTCCATGAAGCATCTTCTAGTCAACTGTGAACAACTAAATGTCTCTATGATCCAGGAGAGCTGCAATTGAGCAGCGGCTGCGTCCAGCTTCATGAAGCCGTAGTAGTTGGTTCCCAAGCTCTGTAGGTGACCGCTAATGAAGATCCATGACCAGGACATTTTGCTTACCGCCATAGCCACTTAGCGGGGTCTAGGACATAGCAGCTAACAGCATAATCCCTAGAGACAGAAGGTCACTCCCAACCAGCCTAGAGCACAGCGGTGACTGATTGAGCACAGTGATTGCCAATGCAGTCACTTGCTCATGTTCTTGCTCTGACAGGGTCTTGGCCCCACTAAAGATAGTGAACAAACCTCCTGGAGTAGGATGGCAGACAGGACAAAATTTAGAGAGGGCCTGTGCATTTCAAAGGTGGCCTTTTGAACTGATTGTACCTTCAAAGGCAATTAATAACTACTGGGGCTCTAGCCTCCAAAGGAAGAGACGCTTTTGGATTTGGAACCATACTACGCTGGTTGGACGCTGGGACATCAATAAGAGGAATCATTAGGGCAGAAGGGACAGCAATGGGATTATCTGCAGTCTTGTAGTGGCCTGGAGCTTGTCATGCTCTAGGAAGGAGGCTATCATTTGCTGAATTTTGCCTAAATGTTGCTGGCCTGCAGCTAAGTGCAAATTTTTATGGCCTTGGTCCCTAAGTACTTACTAAGGGCAGGTTGGCTGGCCTCCTGTCTACGAGTTCCCAGGGTCACAAAGGATCTCACTGTTTCCACAAGTTTGTAAGGATCGGGCATGGTGTGGTAGAAACGGATGGAAGTAATCATTGGTTGGGACAAGGACCGTCCTGATGTGTGCCGCCATCACACTGTACGGAGGAGTGTGCTCGTGAAGATCAGCAGCCACCTGAGGGGCCTGGGACATGAGGTGTTCAAGGAGTGTGGGGTGAGCTTGCTGAGTCCAAGGGACCCCTGCTTGCAACCAGGGTACCTGTGTTAGCTTGTGCTCCTGAGCGTGTGGTGTTTGAGAGGTGTTCGAGGACCTGAGCTGAGAGCTGAGACTGTCTTCAACCTCCAGATCAGGAGCCTGACATCGCGGCCTCCATCCGAGGTCGCTGGCTCCCTCTCCCTGGACCCACGCCACAAGGTACTTTGTTGTGGAGAACATCGTGATGGGCCCGAGGGATTACGTTGTGCTGTGTGGGCACTTACGGCTGGCTGTCAGGAGCTAGGGAGGATCACACTTCCACCTGAGGGGAACATTTCGGAAGGCTTGGAAGCGCACCAGCTTCCTGGTCAATACTTTTGTCTATGGAGGTCTAATCCAGATGGGCGAAACTTAGAAACTGTTTCTTTCCATTTTAGGTAGTTCTGACAATCTAACCAATGTGGCGTCAGCAGGGGCAATGTGTATCGTTGGATGGTGTAGTTGAGTGACTGAGGGGCTGGGTCACAAGGCATAGTCAATTTTTATACATACGGTGTGGAGTCTTTTTATTGGGTACGCAGTGTGTATGTGAATGCAGTGTTGTGCTAATAGTGTGCACTTGGGTTCTGAGGATAATGCCTGGCTGCTCAGTGCTAAGCTACCCTAGGGTGAGCACAGGTTATCAGACACATGTATCATACTCATCCTATATAAAATTGTGGATTCTGACTGGCTTCAATGTGTCCCAGCCAGCCGGAAACTGCTGGATCTAACATTTGGTGGCAGCGGTGAGAAAGGACATGTGTTGGCACAAGTCCTAGCAACACAATGGTTTGCTACGACTCTGAGGTAGAATATCGTTTTCTTGCCTTTGGTTTTATTTTTTGTTTGTTTTGCCATTCTAGTTTAGAAACCTTTATGTGTTCACAACAGTCATGTCTAATTCTGGAGAGCCAGCAGGGATACTTTGTGGGGGAGTCTGGGTAGAAATGGGAAGCAGGGGATGTGACCCAGCTCCGGAGACTGCACACACCACCTAAAATGTTCTTTTAAAGCCCGCCGAAGAAAGTGGGAGCTCCAAAAGTCATGGAAGGCTTGGCTGGGGGGCAGGAGTGCCGCTGGGGATCCAGAGGAGAGTGAGATTGTGGATAATGAGGGACAGGGTCTGTTACTTGAGGCTTTCCAGAATCAGGAGCTGCAGGGATGGTGTGGTGCCCTCCCAGGCAAGAAGCCGTGTTGCCTTAGGGTCGGTCTTCCAAGGAACTGGGGGACAGGCGAGGAGAAAGGGTGTTCAAGGTGGAGCCCGATAGATTCCAATGGGAGCATAAAAGGGCAAGGGCAGAGAGAAGGCATGGTATAAAGGCAAGGAATGGGATGTTGGCTGTGGGGTTCAGTGCAGCAAGGTTGTATTCACAAACCAAGAGGAATAGGTCAAGCACAGGTGGTGGCAACATTTCAACTGGGTCCAACACAGTGGCCGGGCAGGCACTATGGAATGAGCCTAACATGAGTGGCTCTGGTGGTCTCTTACTATGGGTAGGAGAGGTACAGATGAGTGTGGGCAATTCCCCATGGAATTGGGTGGTTGGGGGGTCCCCTATCTCTTCTCAAAGGCAGATGGAAGGTTGGGGTGGTCCGAGCTCCAGGATGCCACCTACTGAGCTCCAGGGTCTGGGGTATTCCCAGTGGGAACACCTGGGGAGGAGCCAGGGCAGTACCAGGATGTCATCAACTGAAAATCTTCCCTAGTGGAAGGAGAATGAGGTGGGGTGGCTGACACAAGCGTTCCCCCCGTTCAGGATTCAGGGGGTACGTCTCTTCAATGGGAAGTGCAGAACTTCCAAAAAGGGGGGACAAGGGCAAAAGAACTGGCCCCTGGTCCCTATCCAGCTTCAGGGTCTTGACCCCCACTGAAGTACCAGGCTCAGGAGACCATCGTAAGCTAGTGAGAGGGGAAGCGGATAACAGATGTGATGCACCCGGGTCTATCAACCTACCCCCTGCCCCGGGAAACCACCCAAGACGAAGGGCTTGGGGTGGACAGGAACCTGGTCCTGGACACTGACGGCTGTCAGTACCCTTTGATGAGTTACGTACTGGTGAACTAGGGTTGCCTGGGGGCGAGGACAAGAGCCAGACCCCCAGGGCTAACAGAGGCACTGGGTTGAGCCAGGGGTGTTTCTCACGGGAGACTTAGTGGGCCCTGGGAGTAGGCAAAATGGATCCAATGAGGTTACGGGTTGCATAGGACGGGCGGGTTTCATTAGGGGAGGTGAGCCATTGTCCAGGGTCCATCGCACAGAGCAGGAAAGTTTATCAAGGTATTGAGTAAACTCCACTAGCTTTTCGGCTGGGAGTCAGCAGTGTTTGAAATACTAGGGTGGATTTCCTTGATTATTTGTGTTTCTCCTTCCCAGTTTTCCTCTGATCTAGGTGCTAGCCTTAGGACTCTGATTGCGTTTGACACTACCATGTAGTGCCAAAGAGCTGTGCTCATCATATGCATACTGGTGATTGGTGTATACATGATTGACTGATTCGAGTTAGCTGTAAGTCTCTTGTCTAGGGAAAAGACATATACCCAGGGCATGTTCCTCCGATGCTGATCCATGGGCCTGCAGCACTGGTTGTGCCATCCACGGAGGTAGCTCATCGATCATGCCACAGGTGTGCCCTGGTGGGGCCTATGTGCGCAAGGTTACTGTTACTTGATTGACTTTAAAAAAGCCACGTGCCAAGCTTCTGCATGTCTCTTGCTATATCGGAGTTCTATCTGGTGTCGGGGTGCAGTGTTGGGAGAGGCAGGACATGGGCGCATGCGCATTACATGCAAGGGTCGTGAATGGCACTGAATGGTGTGTTCTGTACAACGGGGCCTGCTTCTTGAATTGCATTAGCATGGGGTAATGAAAGTTAAGGCTATTGAGCATTTCCTACGGGCAGAATAGTAGCAGTATAGTGTTTGATATCAATGAGTTCGTAATGGAGAATCCTCTCTGGATGGGAAAGGGGACACTTTGATGCTCGTGGCTGTGTGTGCCTCTCGGCCTGTCTCCAATTCACATCTGGGTGCTGGAGGGACTGCTACATCTGTGCATTCCTGATAGAAGGCCATATACTGGGGTCTCAAGTAAAACTCCAGAACTCTAACTATGAGGGGCCTTTCTGGGACGGTTACATGGGAGTGGAATTTGCACAAGCATTCCAAGGGGCAGGGTCTTAGCCCCACTAAAGATAGTGATCAAACCTCCTGGTATGACAGACAGGACAAAATTTAGAGAGGGCCTGTGCATTTCAAAGGTGGACTTTTGAACTGATTGTATCTTCAAAGGCCATTGTGGGTATAACTACTGGGGCTCTGGCCTCCAAAAGTAGAGATGTTATGTTATGGTATGTTATTAACACTTATATCGCGCACAGAGTGTCCCGGCGCGGAAGCCAGCTGCCAATGCAACGGAGCTGAGAGGAACTGTGGATTAATTAAAGAGCAGAGTCTATAGCTGCTTCTTAAACAGCCTGGGGTCTTGAGTATTCCGCAGTTCATATGGAAGGGAATTCCAGGCTTCCGCTGCCTTAAAAGAAGAGAACTGCCCCCTTTGGAGGAAAGTCGAAAGCGGGGTATCAGCGCTAGACGCTGCGCCACTGAATGCAATTGTCTTCGGGGGACATAAAAACCAAAGCGTCTCCTAAGATAGGGCGTCCCAAATCCGTGGAGAGCTCTATGGGCAAGAATGATGGCTTTGAACTGGGCACGTTGAGCCACAGGAAGCCAGTGTAGGTCCCGTAGCTGTTGTTTTACACTCGAGCAGAACTCTAGTTGCTGCCTTTTGTATAGTTTGCAATTTTTTCAGCTGGTATCCAGACAGGCCAATATACAGTGCGTTGGCATAGTCATTACGTGAAAAGATAAGGGTACGAGTCACCATTTCCTTGGCTGGCCTGGATAGCAGTGGGAGGAATTTCCTGAGCGATTTCAATGTACCAAAGCACACTCCGGCAAGTTTTTTTTATCTGCGTGGACAACCGGAGGTCCTCACTGAACCAGACCCCCAGATTCTTAACAGGATTGCCAACAGAATTAGCCATAGGGTACTCTGTGGGCCAAAGAGCCTCCATAAATTGTGGGGCGAAAGACCCATACAGAAGTACCTCCCACTTGTCCTCATTGCACTTAAACTGAGCCAGTGCAAGCCATTTAAAGACGGCTGAAAGACAACTTTTAGCTCGATACGGAGACAAGTCGCTTTTCTTCCACGTGAAGAGGAGCTGTGTATCATCTGCGTAAACTATAATCTAAGCTCCCAGCTCCTCTCCTAGATAGATCAAGGGAGTAACATATAGGTTGAAAAGAAGGGGACTCAGAGTGGAGCCCTACATAACTCCCGTGGTCACCTTTCTTGCGGCCGAGGAGAACGGAGGCAACCATACCTGCTGCATTCTATCCTCTAGAAATGATTTATGCCAATCCCAAGCCAGGCCCGATACGCCAATGCTTGAAAGACAGGCAAGTAGTTGGCAATGGGGCACCGTATCAAAGGCGGCAGAGAGATCCAATAAGATCAGGGCCGCTCTTCCGCCTGCATCCAAACATTCTCTTATAGCCTCCGACATCTCAACAAGGGCCGTCTCTGTGCTATAAGTGGCCCTGAATCCCGATTGGGCTGGGTGGAGACCCCAGATGTTTCAACAAAGATGACAAGCTGTTTGTAAACCGCTTTCTCACACACTTTTGCCAAAGCCGGGAGAAGAGAAATAGGTTGGTAGCTAGCTAGCGTAGAAGGGTCTAAAGAAGGCTTTTTTAATAGCGGTAGCAGTTTGGCCTGTTTCCACTCAAGTGGGCCATGGCAGTTTGAAGCAACATATTGATGATAGTGTTAACCTCAGAATTGACCACCTCGGCGGCCGCCGCTAGCAGCCTAGCAAGACAAG
The DNA here is from genome assembly GCF_964204655.1 of Triturus cristatus. Classification (NCBI taxonomy): domain Eukaryota; kingdom Metazoa; phylum Chordata; class Amphibia; order Caudata; family Salamandridae; genus Triturus; species Triturus cristatus. Next base: position 134,841,022 of record NC_140591.1, on the reverse strand, counting down.
GGTCAGCTGGAGAACCCGATTTCAATGATTAAAGAATGGATAATGAGTCATGCGGGGCGATGGGAAAAAATCCCCTCAGATAAGAGGAAGATGAATCAGAGACTGGGGTATTCTGAATGGTAGGTCCCACCTGCCCGAGGGTACTCATCCCAAAATTGTCCTGGATCATCTGGATCTTATCTATAAAGAAACAAGACAGCTTCTCACACCATGTTTTAGAGGTAGGGAGGGCAATGCGCTCTGCGCCGGGAGTTAAAAAGCTCTGGACGATTGAAAAAATTTCCTTGGAATTGCTTTTTGTTTTGCTTTTGAATGTGGAACCATACTACTCTGGTTCAATGCTGGGACATCGACAAGAGGAATTATTAGGGCAGGAGGGACTGCCACTGGAGTATCCGCAGACATGTGGTGGCCTGGAGCTTGTCGTGCTCCAGAAAGAGGACTATCACTTGGTGGATTTTACCTGGACGTTGCTGGCCTGCAGCTAACTGCCAACTGTTGTGGCCCGGGTCCCTAAGTACTCTCCAAGAGACAATTGGCTGGCCTCCTGTCCACAAGATCCAGGGATACAAAGGATCTCCCGGTTTCAATGAGATCGTAAGGACTGGGCAGGGTGCGACGGAAATGGGTGGAAGTGACCCACGCCACAAGGTACTTTGTTGTAGAGAGCATCGTGATGGGGCCCGAGGGGTTTCGTTGTGCCTTGTGGGCACCTACGGCTGGCTATTGGGAGCTATAGAGGTTTGCACCTCCGCTTGAGGGGAAACATTTCTCCAGACTTGGAAGCGTGCCAGCTTCCTGGATAACAACCTTTTGTCTACGGGGGATAGCGATCCGCCCTTGTGAATGGGCCCCTGAGCCCCTGGAGGTCTAATCCGGATGGACCAAACTAAGTATCTGTTTCTTCCCATTTTAGGTGGCTCCGACAATCTAATCAATGTGGCACTAGCAGGGGCAACATGTATTGTTGGCCATTGTGGTAGAGCAACTGAGGGGCTGGGTCACAAGGCGTAGTCAAAAACCTGTGATTGCTTGATCATTGCAACTGTTGGAGGTATGAGATATTGGGGATGTGAGAAGTTGGCCTGGTATATGATGTTCACTAGTTAAAGTGACCACCTTGTACCATGCCAAGCAACCCTTATGGTGGGGTTGTAAGTCAACTTTTTCGGACTAGCTGCCCTAGTGGTAGCGTAGGCTAAGCAGTCTTTGAGGCTAAACTCGTTAAAGCGTGTTAAGCAGGCTGTTTTACCAAATGTAACCCCCCTTTATACCAATGAAAGGACACAACACAGATATATATTGAAAATATATATGTATTTATTTCTCAAAGTATCCCCTAGACTCTTTATGAGCACAGGAGCACAAATCGTTAAACAAGACAATGTTATAATATACAGAAGCTGCACTTTATATGGATGGGCCCTGGTGGCCACTCAAACCATATACTAAAATAGTGGTATAAGTACCACGAACAAGAAAGGGGAAAGGCCTAGGGCCTCTAGAATCGCTGGACCTACAAGGAGCTAACTTCAGTTAGTGACCAGGAGGTCCACGGGTCGCGTGTGCAGTGAGGAAAGTTACACGCGTGCTCCCATAGGTTTTCAATGGGTGCGTAAAAGTTTAAAAGTTACTGCAGAAAGGGTCTTCTGGGTGGATTACGATCTTAAGATTCAAAACACAGACACTAGAGATGTTTCTCTACACTTGGGCACCGGAGTGCCAGCGTTACCTCACCCACAGGAAGCGGGTGCATAGGTCTCGAAGTGCGTCGGGTTTCTTCTATCGATTCAATGGATCCTGATGACAAAGATGCTGCAGGCGGTCGGTCCAGAAGAGATGCGGTGGATCCAAGAGTGGATCGGAGTTGTAGAAGACCTGAAAGCAGAGGGGACAGTGTTCACAGTCACTAGCCAGTGACCGGCGTGGCACCAGGTAGGTACCAGGCGATGTCGGGTGCAAACAGGTGGTTAGGTGTAGCTTGTCTCCACAGCTACGTGGTCCCTGAAGGTCGACGACGTCCAGGAGTCAAGGCACGAGCTGTCCCACGCAGGCTCTCGCTGTCGGCGGTGTCGGCGACTCGAAAGAAGCAAACAAGCCTTGGCAAAGGCAGGAGTCATGGAAGTTCAAGAAAGCTGATTGTTCTGACCAGCAAGGTCAGAGGGGCTGCTCTTTTGGAGAGCAGCTAGGGCCAGTCTGGAGCAACCAGACCAGCATCGTTGATTTCAAAATAGGTCGCCAAAATGGCCACTAGCCAACGGGCCAGGGACCGGGCAGGCGCGTCAAGATGCAAAGTGCAGAGGGGCCCCACGCAGATCGTGGAGATGCTGGAGGGCTCACCTTTGGTGCAGATGCTGCTCGGTGGTTGGGCTTCTCAGGACCCAAAGCACAACTTGGAGGGAGCCTCTGTCGTTGCGCTTGCAGCTTGTCGTTGGTCTTCCAAGATGGCTGGCTCCACGTGTCTCGGTGCCTCCACGGGTTCCTTCTTTTCAGGGACTGTGGATCGGGCGGTGAGAGGTCTGGAGGTCCAGGTCTTGTTGGGCTCTGGGCTCGGGCTCCGGTAGGAGGCGGCGGCAAAGCAGACGTTGGATAGCTGGTTGGTGCTTGCGTTAGCAAGATGGTCACTCCCTGACCATAGGGGAGATTTCCTTCAGTCCTCTGTGCAGCAGAGTGTCGAAGTTCCCATCTTCTTCTTTGTAGTAAGTTGATTCCAGGATGTCTGAAGTCTTAGGACACAGCTCCTACCTTTAAGCGGATTCTAGGGGCCGGACTACCTGCTAGGTCCCTCCCTAAGGGTGGGACCAGGAAGGGGGGTGGTTACACCCCTAATCCTTTGTCCAGCTCGCCCCAGGTCCGGGGCTGGTGTGCCCCAGGACCGGTTTGAACTGGCATATGCACCGAGGCTCCTTGTGAGCCTCAGGCATGTCTGGTTTCTTTCAAGCCCTACCTGACCAATACACAAAATCCTGTCTGGGGTGGTGCTCGCACCTCCCCTGGCAGGAAACCCTTTGTCCACACCTCCCAAGCTGGAAGGACTCCCAGCAGCAGGAGGGCAGACTTGTGTCTGTGGTGGCAGCATCCATTTTGTGGAGCTGCGGCTATGTCTGATTTTACCCGGGTTTCAGGTACTGTACATGTCGTGTCCCTCTAGAAGGGTGGAATGCTAACCCCGTCGCCAGAACTGGCGAGGGGTTAGTATTCCAATTCGTATGACACCTTACTCGACATGTTTTGATAAAGCCAAACCAAAGATAGCATTTAACCGCGAGGTTCATAATGTCCTTAAGAGCATATGGTATGACGATATCTGGAAACGGTAGAAGGAAGTCGTTCCGACCACTGCAGACAGGCTCAGCTCATGCCAGAGCACCATCTCACATGGAACCAAGCACTCTGCCTTCAGGATTGTTAAGGCCTGCCATAGGAGTGACTTATAGGTTACCAGGTGTCCCATTTAAGGTTAGGTATAGGTATACTACACCTAAGTAAGAGGTGGTTACACCAACTTACCTCAGCTGAGTGATCAGCCAGTTGTGTCAAATTTGTTAGGCCAGGCTAGGGGTGGCACAATACATGCTTCAGCCCGTGGTAGGCCTTAGATACACCAATGCCCTGGGTACCTAGTGTACACTGGTACAGGGGCCTACAGGGTGATCCAATTCCAATTGGTTATGCACCTAGGGTGCATAGTGTCAATTTAGTTAGAGAGAACAGCAGGCTGGGGGTCTGATTAGCAGGCCCACAGCCTCAATATGTCAAAAACCAGTGAAGCAAAAAGCAAAAATTTGGGGTGACCATAGGATAGCAGACCCTACTCTCCTACACAACCCCCCCCCCCCCAAACGCAGGGACATTAAACTAGCCTTGACCAGTCTCGTCTTCATGTCCTAAGTGGAAGTACCTGGAGAGACCATCTGCATTCCCATGGTCTGTACCTGGCCGGTGCTCCACTGTAAAGTCCATCCCCTGTAGGGAAATGGACCACCTAAGCAGTTTGGGGTTTTCACCCTTCATCTGATTTAGCCACAAGAGGGGCTTATGGTCGGTCTGAATCTTGAAGTGAGTGCCAAACAAGTATGGCCTCAGCTTCTTCAGGGCCCACACCACAGCAAAGGCTTCCCTCTCAACAGCTGACCAATTCTTCTCTCTGGGGGTCAACCTTCTGCTAATAAAAGCAATGGGTTGGTCTTGACCATCTACATTAAGTTGTGACAGCACAGCTCCCACACCCAACTCAGAAGCATCTGTTTGGACAATAAACTCTTTGGAGTAGTCAGGACTTTTCAGGATAGGTGCAGAGCACATGGCCTTCTTCAGGTCATCAAATGCCTTTTGACAGCTTACTGTCCACTGAACCTTTTTGGGCATCTTCTTGGATGTCAGATCATTAAGAGGAGTCACAATGGACCCATAGTTCTTAACAAACTTCCTGTAGTACCCAGTCAAGCCCAAGAAAGCTCGAACTTGAGTCTGGGTGGTTGGAGGAGACCAGTCCTTGATGGATTGTATCTTACTCTCCAGTGGTTGAACTTGGCCTCCACCTACAGGGTGGCCCAAATACACAACCTTACTCTGCCCTATCTGGCACTTAGTAGCCTTGATAGTGAGGCCTGCCTTTTGCAGAGCCTCAAGTACCTTCTTCAGGTGGATCAGGTGATCCTCCCAGGTGGAGCTAAAGACAGCAATGTCATCAAGATATGCGGCACAAAAGTCATCCAACCCAGTAAGGACTTGATTCACCAACCTTTGGAAGGTGGCAGGTGCATTCTTCAGACCAAAGGGCATCACCAAAAATTGATAATGCCCACCTGGGGTTGAGAATGCTGTTTTGGCCTTGGACTCCTCAGCTAACCTGATTTGCCAATAACCAGCTGTCAAGTCAAATGTCCTCAAAAACTTAGCAGAAGCTAGTTTATCTATGAGCTCATCTGCCCTTGGAATAGGATGTGCATCTGTCCTAGAGACAGCATTGAGTCCTCTGTAATCCACACAGAACCTCATCTCTCTCTTGCCATCTTTGGTGTGAGGTTTGGGGACCAGAACCACTGGGCTAGCCCAGGGGCTCTCTGAGGGTTCAATGACACCCAATTCCAGCATTTTGTGTACCTCAGCCTGTATACAGTCCCTGACGTGGTCAGGTTGTCTGTAAAGTTTGTTCTTCACAGGCAGACTGTCACCAGTGTCCACCACATGGGTACACCAGTCAGTTTGGCTAGGTATCAATGAAAACATGTGTTGAAATGATTGTAGAACCTGTCTACATTCAATCTGCTGATGATCAGTGAGGTTGCCTCCAAGGGTCACTCCTTCAACTGAGCCATCTTCAGGGTTCTGAGGCAACAGGTCTGGGAGAGGGTCACTCTCTTCCTCCTGTCCCTCATCTGTAGCCATGAGCAAGCCCATGTCTGCCCTGTCAACATATGCTTTTAACCTGTTAACATGGAGTACCCTGTGGGGACTCCTGGGAGTTCCTAGGTCCACCAAGTAGGTAACCTCTCCCTTCTTTTCCAGGATTGTATGGGGTCCAGACCATTTGTCTTGGAGTGCTGCTGGGGCCACTGGCTCCAACACCCATACCTTCTGTCCTGGCTGAAACTCAACCAAGACAGCCTTTTGGTCATGCCAAGCTTTCTGTAAGGCCTGGCTTGCCTCAAGGTTTTTGGATGCCTTCTCCATATACTCAGCCATCCTGGAGCGGAGACCAAGTACATAGTCCACTATGTCTTGTTTAGGCTTTTTGAGAGGTAACTCCCTTCCTTCCTTCACTAAACACAGTGGGCCTCTTACAGGGTGCCCAAACAACAATTCAAAGGGGCTGTAGCCAACTCCTTTTTGTGGGACCTCTCTGTAAGCAAACAGAAAGCAGGGTAGAAGAATGTCCCATCTTCGCCTGAGCTTTTCAGGTAATCCTTTGATCATACCCTTTAGGGTCTTGTTGAATCTCTCAACAAGCCCATTGCATTGTGGGTGATAAGGAGTGGTGAACTTGTAGTTGACACCACATTCCTTCCACATAGCTGTCAAGTATCCTGACATGAAGTTGGTACCTCTGTCAGAAACCACCTCCTTAGGAAACCCCACTCTGGAGAATACTCCTAGCAGGGCCCTGGCCACAACAGGAGCTGTAGTGGTCCTAAGGGAAATTGCCTCTGGATACCTGGTGGCATGATCCACTACCACCAGTATCAATCTGTGCCCAGATGCAGTGGGAGGATCCATGGGACCCACTATATCTATTCCCACTCTTTCAAAGGGGACCCCCACCACAGGTAGTGATATTAGGGGGGCCTTTGTTGTGCCACCTGATTTGCCACTGGCTTGGCAGGTCACACAGGAGCGACAAAACTCCTTGGTATCTTCATTCATGTGAGGCCAGTGAAAGTGAGGGACAAGCCTGTCCCAGTTCTTGTTCTGGCCTAAGTGTCCTGATAGAGGAATATCATGGGCCAAGGTAAGAAGGAAGCCCCTAAATTGCAGAGGTATAACCAACCTCCTGGTTGCACCAGGTTTTGGGTCTCTAGCCTCTGAATAAAGGAGCCCATCATCCTAATACACTTTATGGGTACCTTGAGCATTCCCAGCAGCCTCAGCAGCAGCCAGCTGTCTGAGGGGTTCAAGAGATGGACAGGATAACTGAGCCTGCCCCAAGTCAGCCCTGGAAGGTCCCCCTGTCCCCAGAAACTCAACCTGATCAGGTTCAAGCTCTTCAGGGACAGTTCCTTCAGGGTTCTCTAGATCATCTTCCTGGGAAGGCTGATCATCACTTGGAGGCAGGGGGGAAGGCACAGCCTTAACCCTCCTGTTCTTCTTCTTGGTAGGTGCTTGGTCCACTGTTCCAGGATCCAAGACCTGTGGTTCAGTAAGGCACTTTTTGGCCTGTGACCTGGTCACAGCAAGGACATGTGGTGATATACCTAACATCTCTGCATGTGTCCTGTACTCCACTTCTGACCATAGAGAACTCTCTAGGTCATTGCCCAACAAACATTCTACTGGGAGGTCTGCACTAACCACAACCCTTTTGAGGCCAGTTACCCCTCCCCATGAGACGTTAACAACTGCCACACTATGTGAAGTAGTGGCATTGCTGGTATTGGTCACCAGGTAGTTCTCACCTGGTATGTACTGGCCAGGGTCCACAAAGCCTGGTGTCACCATAGTGACACTGGCACATGTGTCCCTGTAGGCTTGAGCCACTTTTTCATTTATTAAAGGAGTCTGTCTGTACTTGCCCAGATTACTGGGGCTCACAGTCAGGGACAAATCCATGTCCCCATCACAGATCAAGACTGCCTGTGTCAGGGTTCTGTCTAAGTCAGAATCTCCTTCAGTTCCCATAGTGATTCCCACTACACCCTTTGTCTGGGGACCAACACTGCTAACAGTAGTACTGGGAGCAGGTGCCTTAGGGGCAACAGTGTTGGGGGCTCCACCCTTTTTACAATCACTAGTCCAGTCAGTTGTATTCTTGCAAGATTTGCACCAGGGTTTCTTTGGACCTTCTTTCTTCTTCCCTTTAGGCTGGGACCCACCCTCGTTAGTACTAGTTTGGGGCCCTGTTGAAGACTTCTGGTCTTTAGATTTCTGATCTCCACCCTTTTGGTCTGTTTTCTTCTGATCACCCCCTTGGCCCTGGTTCTGGTTCTTTTGCTTAACCCTGGTTCTGACCCATTTGTCTGCCTTCTTTCCCAATTCTTGGGGAGAGGTCAGATCTGAGTCAACCAAGTGTTGATGCAGTTGCTGGTTCTGACAGTTATTTAAAATCTGTTCTCTCATCATCAAATTGTACAATCCTGTATAATCAGATACCTTACTTCCCAGCAACCAACCCTGCAAAGCCTTAGTGGCACATTCAATGTATTCAGACCAGTCCTGAGTCTGTGTCTTCTGGGTGTCTCTGAACATTAACCTGTACTGTTCAGTGGTTAAGCCTAACCCATCAACTAGGACACTCTTCAGGGCTCTGTAGTTTCTGACATCCTCCTCCCTAACAGTGAGGAGTCTATCTCTGCCTCTTCCTTCAAAGGAGAGCCATATGATTGCTGCCCACTGGTCTTCAGGAACCTGCTGCACTTTGCAGGCTCTCTCAAGAGCAGTCATCCATTTGTGGATGTCATCCCCACTTTTGTAGGGGGGCACAACCTTGGACAGGTTCCTATTGTCAAAGACCCTATCTTTGTCCTTAGGGACAATGCTGCCACCAGTGTGTATAGACCCACTCTCTCTAGGTTGCCTAGCCTTGTTCAGTTTCTCTTCCATCAGGGCTACCTCTAGCTCCTGTTTCCTGATCCTCAGCTGGGCTTCCTGCATTCTGGCCTCATGTTCCCTCCTCTGAGGGGTGGTCATCCTTCTTCTGGAGTGACCTTGAGAGCCTCTAGGGGCATGAGAAGCATTAGATTCACCTGAGTGATTCCTTTGCCTCCCAAGCCCCTGGTTAAGTCCACTGGGGAGATCCAATGGGATGATCCCATTGTCAGTCCCCAATAGCCTTAGGTTAGCTGGGCCACGTATAACACTTGGCACTGGGCTAGTTCTCCCTTCATCCCCACTAACATCTGTATCCCTATCACTTTCATCCTCTGTAGTATGAATCTCATCTAAGGGGTGATTATTGGAAAGGGGTACCTCAGTGGCATCTTCAGAAGGGGGGCCTCCTGTTCCAGTCCCTAAGGGGCCTAACTGGGAGGCTTTCTTGAGAGCTTTCTGATCTTCATCAGCCTGTAAAAGCTCTCTGAGTTCAGCAGAAGTAGGGTACTTGGGCTGTTTAAGGCCCCTGATATTTGCCAACTGCCTGAGCTCATTTTGATTTAGGGTAGCAAAGATGGATGGTGCCCTCTTGGGGTCACTCTCAACAGAGATGGGTACATTGGACCCCTCTGCCCCAGCCATTGCTCTTAAGTGTGGGTGGATGTGTTGCAATCTACCTACACTTGGGTTTTCCTACTAAACCTATCTAGTAGTTGTAGTCAGGGTGTGCTACTCCCTTTTCTCTACAACAACTAAGTTCAGTAGAACTTAAGTATATCTATCTTGTTTTATATGTACCTAAAGGTACCTATGTGATCTTTCAATTGGTAACCAAGAGATTACAATGGTAAAACACAGCAAGCTCAAATCAAACCGCTGCTCACCAATGTGAGAAGTTGGCCTGGTATATGATGTTCACTAGTTAAAGTGACCACCTTGTACCATGCTAAGCAACCCTTATGGTGTGGTTGTAAGTCAACCTTTTCGGACTAGCTGCCCTAGTGGTAGCGTAGGCTAAGCAGTCTTTGAGGCTAAACTCGTTAAAGCGTGTTAAGCAGGCTGTTTTACCAAATGTAACCCCCCTTTATACCAATGAAAGGACACCACACAGATATATATTGAAAATATATATGTATTTATTTCTCAAAGTATCCCCTAGACTCTTTATGAGCACAGGAGCACAAATCGTTAAACAAGACAATGTTATAATATACAGAAGTTGCACTTTATATGGATGGGCCCTGGTGGCCACTCAAACCATATACTAAAATAGTGGTATAAGTACCACGAACAAGAAAGGGGAAAGGCCTAGGGCCTCTAGAATCGCTGGGCCTACAAGGAGCTAACTTCAGTTAGTGACCAGGAGGTCCACGGGTCGCGTGTGCAGTGAGGAAAGTTACACGCGTGCTCCCATAGGTTTTCAATGGGTGCGTAAAAGTTTAAAAGTTACTGCAGAAAGGGTCTTCTGGGTGGACTACGATCTTAAGATTCAAAACACAGACACTAGAGATGTTTCTCTACACTTGGGCACCGGAGTGCCAGCGTTACCTCACCCACAGGAAGCGGGTGCATAGGTCTCGAAGTGCGTCGGGTTTCTTCTATCGATTCAATGGATCCTGATGACAAAGATGCTGCAGGCGGTCGGTCCAGAAGAGATGCGGTGGATCCAAGAGTGGATCGGAGTTGTAGAAGACCTGAAAGCAGAGGGGACAGTGTTCACAGTCACTAGCCAGTGACCGGCGTGGCACCAGGTAGGTACCAGGCGATGTCGGGTGCAAACAGGTGGTTAGGTGTAGCTTGTCTCCGCAGCTACGTGGTCCCTGAAGGTCGACCACGTCCAGGAGTCAAGGCACGAGCTGTCCCACGCAGGCTCTCGCTGTCGGCGGTGTCGGCGACTCGAAAGAAGCAAACAAGCCTTGGCAAAGGCAGGAGTCATGGAAGTTCAAGAAAGCTGATTGTTCTGACCAGCAAGGTCAGAGGGGCTGCTCTTTTGGAGAGCAGCTAGGGCCAGTCTGGAGCAACCAGACCAGCATCGTTGATTTCAAAATAGGTCGCCAAAATGGCCACTAGCCAACGGGCCAGGGACCGGGCAGGCGCGTCAAGATGCAAAGTGCAGAGGGGCCCCACGCAGATCGTGGAGATGCTGGAGGGCTCACCTTTGGTGCAGATGCTGCTCGGTGGTTGGGCTTCTCAGGACCCAAAGCACAACTTGGAGGGAGCCTCTGTCGTTGCGCTTGCAGCTTGTCGTTGGTCTTCCAAGATGGCTGGCTCCACGTGTCTCGGTGCCTCCACGGGTTCCTTCTTTTCAGGGACTGTGGATCGGGCGGTGAGAGGTCTGGAGGTCCAGGTCTTGTTGGGCTCTGGGCTCGGGCTCCGGTAGGAGGCGGCGGCAAAGCAGACGTTGGATAGCTGGTTGGTGCTTGCGTTAGCAAGATGGTCACTCCCTGACCATAGGGGAGATTTCCTTCAGTCCTCTGTGCAGCAGAGTGTCGAAGTTCCCGTCTTCTTCTTTGTAGTAAGTTGATTCCAGGATGTCTGAAGTCTTAGGACACAGCTCCTACCTTTAAGCGGATTCTAGGGGCCGGACTACCTGCTAGGTCCCTCCCTAAGGGTGGGACCAGGAAGGGGGGTGGTTACACCCCTAATCCTTTGTCCAGCTCGCCCCAGGTCCGGGGCTGGTGTGCCCCAGGACCGGTTTGAACTGGCATATGCACCGAGGCTCCTTGTGAGCCTCAGGCATGTCTGGTTTCTTTCAAGCCCTACCTGACCAATACACAAAATCCTGTCTGGGGTGGTGCTCGCACCTCCCCTGGCAGGAAACCCTTTGTCCACACCTCCCAAGCTGGAAGGACTCCCAGCAGCAGGAGGGCAGACTTGTGTCTGTGGTGGCAGCATCCATTTTGTGGAGCTGAGGCTATGTCTGATTTTACCCGGGTTTCAGGTACTGTACATGTCGTGTCCCTCTAGAAGGGTGGAATGCTAACCCCGTCGCCAGAATTGGCGAGGGGTTAGTATTCCAATTCGTATGACACCTTACTCGACATGTTTTGATAAAGCCAAACCAAAGATAGCATTTAACCGCGAGGTTCATAATGTCCTTAAGAGCATATGGTATGACGATATCTGGAAACGGTAGAAGGAAGTCGTTCCGACCACTGCAGACAGGCTCAGCTCATGCCAGAGCACCATCTCACATGGAACCAAGCACTCTGCCTTCAGGATTGTTAAGGCCTGCCATAGGAGTGACTTATAGGTTACCAGGTGTCCCATTTAAGGTTAGGTATAGGTATACTACACCTAAGTAAGAGGTGGTTACACCAACTTACCTCAGCTGAGTGATCAGCCAGTTGTGTCAAATTTGTTAGGCCAGGCCAGGGGTGGCACAATACATGCTTCAGCCCCTGGTAGGCCTTAGATACACCAATGCCCTGGGTACCTAGTGTACACTGGTACAGGGGCCTACAGGGTGATCCAATTCCAATTGGTTATGCACCTAGGGTGCATAGTGTCAATTTAGTTAGAGAGAACAGCAGGCTGGGGGTCTGATTAGCAGGCCCACTGCCTCAATATGTCAAAAACCAGTGAAGCAAAAAGCAAAAATTTGGGGTGACCATAGGATAGCAGACCCTACTCTCCTACACAACCCCCCCCCCCCCCAAACGCAGGGACATTAAACTAGCCTTGACCAGTCTCGTCTTCATGTCCTAAGTGGAAGTACCTGGAGAGACCATCTGCATTCCCATGGTCTGTACCTGGCCGGTGCTCCACTGTAAAGTCCATCCCCTGTAGGGAAATGGACCACCTAAGCAGTTTGGGGTTTTCACCCTTCATCTGATTTAGCCACAAGAGGGGCTTATGGTCGGTCTGAATCTTGAAGTGAGTGCCAAACAAGTATGGCCTCAGCTTCTTCAGGGCCCACACCACAGCAAAGGCTTCCCTCTCAACAGCTGACCAATTCTTCTCTCTGGGGGTCAACCTTCTGCTAATAAAAGCAATGGGTTGGTCTTGACCATCTACATTAAGTTGTGACAGCACAGCTCCCACACCCAACTCAGAAGCATCTGTTTGGACAATAAACTCTTTGGAGTAGTCAGGACTTTTCAGGATAGGTGCAGAGCACATGGCCTTCTTCAGGTCATCAAATGCCTTTTGACAGCTTACTGTCCACTGAACCTTTTTGGGCATCTTCTTGGATGTCAGATCATTAAGAGGAGTCACAATGGACCCATAGTTCTTAACAAACTTCCTGTAGTACCCAGTCAAGCCCAAGAAAGCTCGAACTTGAGTCTGGGTGGTTGGAGGAGACCAGTCCTTGATGGATTGTATCTTACTCTCCAGTGGTTGAACTTGGCCTCCACCTACAGGGTGGCCCAAATACACAACCTTACTCTGCCCTATCTGGCACTTAGTAGCCTTGATAGTGAGGCCTGCCTTTTGCAGAGCCTCAAGTACCTTCTTCAGGTGGATCAGGTGATCCTCCCAGGTGGAGCTAAAGACAGCAATGTCATCAAGATATGCGGCACAAAAGTCATCCAACCCAGTAAGGACTTGATTCACCAACCTTTGGAAGGTGGCAGGTGCATTCTTCAGACCAAAGGGCATCACCAAAAATTGATAATGCCCACCTGGGGTTGAGAATGCTGTTTTGGCCTTGGACTCCTCAGCTAACCTGATTTGCCAATAACCAGCTGTCAAGTCAAATGTCCTCAAAAACTTAGCAGAAGCTAGTTTATCTATGAGCTCATCTGCCCTTGGAATAGGATGTGCATCTGTCCTAGAGACAGCATTGAGTCCTCTGTAATCCACACAGAACCTCATCTCTCTCTTGCCATCTTTGGTGTGAGGTTTGGGGACCAGAACCACTGGGCTAGCCCAGGGGCTCTCTGAGGGTTCAATGACACCCAATTCCAGCATTTTGTGTACCTCAGCCTGTATACAGTCCCTGACGTGGTCAGGTTGTCTGTAAAGTTTGTTCTTCACAGGCAGACTGTCACCAGTGTCCACCACATGGGTACACCAGTCAGTTTGGCTAGGTATCAATGAAAACATGTGTTGAAATGATTGTAGAACCTGTCTACATTCAATCTGCTGATGATCAGTGAGGTTGCCTCCAAGGGTCACTCCTTCAACTGAGCCATCTTCAGGGTTCTGAGGCAACAGGTCTGGGAGAGGGTCACTCTCTTCCTCCTGTCCCTCATCTGTAGCCATGAGCAAGCCCATGTCTGCCCTGTCAACATATGCTTTTAACCTGTTAACATGGAGTACCCTGTGGGGACTCCTGGGAGTTCCTAGGTCCACCAAGTAGGTAACCTCTCCCTTCTTTTCCAGGATTGTATGGGGTCCAGACCATTTGTCTTGGAGTGCTGCTGGGGCCACTGGCTCCAACACCCATACCTTCTGTCCTGGCTGAAACTCAACCAAGACAGCCTTTTGGTCATGCCAAGCTTTCTGTAAGGCCTGGCTTGCCTCAAGGTTTTTGGATGCCTTCTCCATATACTCAGCCATCCTGGAGCGGAGACCAAGTACATAGTCCACTATGTCTTGTTTAGGCTTTTTGAGAGGTAACTCCCTTCCTTCCTTCACTAAACACAGTGGGCCTCTTACAGGGTGCCCAAACAACAATTCAAAGGGGCTGTAGCCAACTCCTTTTTGTGGGACCTCTCTGTAAGCAAACAGAAAGCAGGGTAGAAGAATGTCCCATCTTCGCCTGAGCTTTTCAGGTAATCCTTTGATCATACCCTTTAGGGTCTTGTTGAATCTCTCAACAAGCCCATTGCATTGTGGGTGATAAGGAGTGGTGAACTTGTAGTTGACACCACATTCCTTCCACATAGCTGTCAAGTATCCTGACATGAAGTTGGTACCTCTGTCAGAAACCACCTCCTTAGGAAACCCCACTCTGGAGAATACTCCTAGCAGGGCCCTGGCCACAACAGGAGCTGTAGTGGTCCTAAGGGGAATTGCCTCTGGATACCTGGTGGCATGATCCACTACCACCAGTATCAATCTGTGCCCAGATGCAGTGGGAGGATCCATGGGACCCACTATATCTATTCCCACTCTTTCAAAGGGGACCCCCACCACAGGTAGTGATATTAGGGGGGCCTTTGTTGTGCCACCTGATTTGCCACTGGCTTGGCAGGTCACACAGGAGCGACAAAACTCCTTGGTATCTTCATTCATGTGAGGCCAGTGAAAGTGAGGGACAAGCCTGTCCCAGTTCTTGTTCTGGCCTAAGTGTCCTGATAGAGGAATATCATGGGCCAAGGTAAGAAGGAAGCCCCTAAATTGCAGAGGTATAACCAACCTCCTGGTTGCACCAGGTTTTGGGTCTCTAGCCTCTGAATAAAGGAGCCCATCATCCTAATACACTTTATGGGTACCTTGAGCATTCCCAGCAGCCTCAGCAGCAGCCAGCTGTCTGAGGGGTTCAAGAGATGGACAGGATAACTGAGCCTGCCCCAAGTCAGCCCTGGAAGGTCCCCCTGTCCCCAGAAACTCAACCTGATCAGGTTCAAGCTCTTCAGGGACAGTTCCTTCAGGGTTCTCTAGATCATCTTCCTGGGAAGGCTGATCATCACTTGGAGGCAGGGGGGAAGGCACAGCCTTAACCCTCCTGTTCTTCTTCTTGGTAGGTGCTTGGTCCATTGTTCCAGGATCCAAGACCTGTGGTTCAGTAAGGCACTTTTTGGCCTGTGACCTGGTCACAGCAAGGACATGTGGTGATATACCTAACATCTCTGCATGTGTCCTGTACTCCACTTCTGACCATAGAGAACTCTCTAGGTCATTGCCCAACAAACATTCTACTGGGAGGTCTGCACTAACCACAACCCTTTTGAGGCCAGTTACCCCTCCCCATGAGACGTTAACAACTGCCACACTATGTGAAGTAGTGGCATTGCTGGTATTGGTCACCAGGTAGTTCTCACCTGGTATGTACTGGCCAGGGTCCACAAAGCCTGGTGTCACCATAGTGACACTGGCACATGTGTCCCTGTAGGCTTGAGCCACTTTTTCATTTATTAAAGGAGTCTGTCTGTACTTGCCCAGATTACTGGGGCTCACAGTCAGGGACAAATCCATGTCCCCATCACAGATCAAGACTGCCTGTGTCAGGGTTCTGTCTAAGTCAGAATCTCCTTCAGTTCCCATAGTGATTCCCACTACACCCTTTGTCTGGGGACCAACACTGCTAACAGTAGTACTGGGAGCAGGTGCCTTAGGGGCAACAGTGTTGGGGGCTCCACCCTTTTTACAATCACTAGTCCAGTCAGTTGTATTCTTGCAAGATTTGCACCAGGGTTTCTTTGGACCTTCTTTCTTCTTCCCTTTAGGCTGGGACCCACCCTCGTTAGTACTAGTTTGGGGCCCTGTTGAAGACTTCTGGTCTTTAGATTTCTGATCTCCACCCTTTTGGTCTGTTTTCTTCTGATCACCCCCTTGGCCCTGGTTCTGGTTCTTTTGCTTAACCCTGGTTCTGACCCATTTGTCTGCCTTCTTTCCCAATTCTTGGGGAGAGGTCAGATCTGAGTCAACCAAGTGTTGATGCAGTTGCTGGTTCTGACAGTTATTTAAAATCTGTTCTCTCATCATCAAATTGTACAATCCTGTATAATCAGATACCTTACTTCCCAGCAACCAACCCTGCAAAGCCTTAGTGGCACATTCAATGTATTCAGACCAGTCCTGAGTCTGTGTCTTCTGGGTGTCTCTGAACATTAACCTGTACTGTTCAGTGGTTAAGCCTAACCCATCAACTAGGACACTCTTCAGGGCTCTGTAGTTTCTGACATCCTCCTCCCTAACAGTGAGGAGTCTATCTCTGCCTCTTCCTTCAAAGGAGAGCCATAAGATTGCTGCCCACTGGTCTTCAGGAACCTGCTGCACTTTGCAGGCTCTCTCAAGAGCAGTCATCCATTTGTGGATGTCATCCCCACTTTTGTAGGGGGGCACAACCTTGGACAGGTTCCTATTGTCAAAGACCCTATCTTTGTCCTTAGGGACAATGCTGCCACCAGTGTGTATAGACCCACTCTCTCTAGGTTGCCTAGCCTTGTTCAGTTTCTCTTCCATCAGGGCTACCTCTAGCTCCTGTTTCCTGATCCTCAGCTGGGCTTCCTGCATTCTGGCCTCATGTTCCCTCCTCTGAGGGGTGGTCATCCTTCTTCTGGAGTGACCTTGAGAGCCTCTAGAGGCATGAGAAGCATTAGATTCACCTGAGTGATTCCTTTGCCTCCCAAGCCCCTGGTTAAGTCCACTGGGGAGATCCAATGGGATGATCCCATTGTCAGTCCCCAATAGCCTTAGGTTAGCTGGGCCACGTATAACACTTGGCACTGGGCTAGTTCTCCCTTCATCCCCACTAACATCTGTATCCCTATCACTTTCATCCTCTGTAGTATGAATCTCATCTAAGGGGTGATTATTGGAAAGGGGTACCTCAGTGGCATCTTCAGAAGGGGGGCCTCCTGTTCCAGTCCCTAAGGGGCCTAACTGGGAGGCTTTCTTGAGAGCTTTCTGATCTTCATCAGCCTGTAAAAGCTCTCTGAGTTCAGCAGAAGTAGGGTACTTGGGCTGTTTAAGGCCCCTGATATTTGCCAACTGCCTGAGCTCATTTTGATTTAGGGTAGCAAAGATGGATGGTGCCCTCTTGGGGTCACTCTCAACAGAGATGGGTACATTGGACCCCTCTGCCCCAGCCATTGCTCTTAAGTGTGGGTGGATGTGTTGCAATCTACCTACACTTGGGTTTTCCTACTAAACCTATCTAGTAGTTGTAGTCAGGGTGTGCTACTCCCTTTTCTCTACCACAACTAAGTTCAGTAGAACTTAAGTATATCTATCTTGTTTTATATGTACCTAAAGGTACCTATGTGATCTTTCAATTGGTAACCAAGAGATTACAATGGTAAAACACAGCAAGCTCAAATCAAACCGCTGCTCACCAATGTGAGAAGTTGGCCTGGTATATGATGTTCACTAGTTAAAGTGACCACCTTGTACCATGCTAAGCAACCCTTATGGTGTGGTTGTAAGTCAACCTTTTCGGACTAGCTGCCCTAGTGGTAGCGTAGGCTAAGCAGTCTTTGAGGCTAAACTCGTTAAAGCGTGTTAAGCAGGCTGTTTTACCAAATGTAACCCCCCTTTATACCAATGAAAGGACACCACACAGATATATATTGAAAATATATATGTATTTATTTCTCAAAGTATCCCCTAGACTCTTTATGAGCACAGGAGCACAAATCGTTAAACAAGACAATGTTATAATATACAGAAGTTGCACTTTATATGGATGGGCCCTGGTGGCCACTCAAACCATATACTAAAATAGTGGTATAAGTACCACGAACAAGAAAGGGGAAAGGCCTAGGGCCTCTAGAATCGCTGGGCCTACAAGGAGCTAACTTCAGTTAGTGACCAGGAGGTCCACGGGTCGCGTGTGCAGTGAGGAAAGTTACACGCGTGCTCCCATAGGTTTTCAATGGGTGCGTAAAAGTTTAAAAGTTACTGCAGAAAGGGTCTTCTGGGTGGACTACGATCTTAAGATTCAAAACACAGACACTAGAGATGTTTCTCTACACTTGGGCACCAGAGTGCCAGCGTTACCTCACCCACAGGAAGCGGGTGCATAGGTCTCGAAGTGCGTCGGGTTTCTTCTATCGATTCAATGGAGCCTGATGACAAAGATGCTGCAGGCGGTCGGTCCAGAAGAGATGCGGTGGATCCAAGAGTGGATCGGAGTTGTAGAAGACCTGAAAGCAGAGGGGACAGTGTTCACAGTCACTAGCCAGTGACCGGCGTGGCACCAGGTAGGTACCAGGCGATGTCGGGTGCAAACAGGTGGTTAGGTGTAGCTTGTCTCCGCAGCCACGTGGTCCCTGAAGGTCAACGACATCCAGGAGTTGAGTCACGAGCTGTCCCACGCAGGCTCTCACTGTCGGCGGTGTCGGCGACTCAAAAGAAGCAAACAAGCCTTGGCAAAGGCAGGAGTTGTGGAAGTTCAAGAAAGCTGATTGTTCTGACCACCAAGGTCAGAGGGGCTGCTCTTTTGGAGAGCAGCTAGGGCCCGTCTGCAGCAACCAGACCAGCATAATTGATTTCAAAATAGGTCGCCAAAATGGCCACTCGCCAACGGGCCAGGGACCGGGCAGGCGCATCGAGATGCAAAGTGCAGAGGGGCCCCACGCAGATCGTGGAGATGCTGGAGGGCTCACCTTTGGTGCAGATGCTGCTCGGTGGTTGGGCTTCTCAGGACCCAAAGCAGAACTTGGAGGGAGCCTCTGTCGTTGTGCTTGCAGCTTGTCGTTGGTCTTCCAAATGGCTGGCTCCACGTGTCTCGGTGCCTCCACGGGTTCCTTCTTTTCAGGGACTGTGGATCGGGCGGTGAGAGGTCTGGAGGTCCAGGTCTTGTCGGGCTCTGGGCGCGGGCTCCGGCAGGAGGCGGCGGCAAAGCAGACGTTGGATAGCTGGTTGGTGCTTGCGTTAGCAAGATGGTCACTCCCTGACCATAGGGGAGATTTCCTTCAGTCCTCTGTGCAGCAGAGCGTCGAAGTTCCCGTCTTCTTCTTTGTAGTAAGTTGATTCCAGGATGTCTGAAGTCTTAGGACACAGCTCCTACCTTTAAGCGGATTCTAGGGGCCGGACTACCTGCTAGGTCCCTCCCTAAGGGTGGGACCAAGAAGGGGGGTGGTTACACCCCCAATCCTTTTTCCAGCTCGCCCCAGGTCCGGGGCTGGTGTGCCCCAGGACCGGTTTGAACAGGCATATGCACCGAGGCTCCTTGTGAGCCTCAGGCATGTCTGGTTTCTTTCAAGCCCTACCTGACCAATACACAAAATCCTGTCTGGGGTGGTGCTCGCACCTCCCCTGGCAGGAAACCCTTTGTCCACACCTCCCAAGCTGGAAGGACTCCCAGCAGCAGGAGGGCAGACTTGTGTCTGTGGTGGCAGCATCCATTTTGTGAAGCTGAGGCTATGTCTGATTTTACCCGGGTTTCAGGTACTGTACATGTCGTGTCCCTCTAGAAGGGTGGAATGCTAACCCCGTCGCCGGAATTGGCGAGGGGTTAGTATTCCAATTCGTATGACACCTTACTCGACATGTTTTGATAAAGCCAAACCAAAGATAGCATTTAACCGTGAGGTTCATAATGCCCTTAAGAGTATATGGTATGACGATATCTGGAAACGGTAGAAGGAAGTTGTTCCGACCACTGCAGACAGGCTCAGCTCATGCCAGAGCACCATCTCACATGGAACCAAGCACTCTGCCTTCAAGATTGTTAAGGCCTGCCATAGGAGTGACTTATAGGTTACCAGGTGTCCCATTTAAGGTTAGGTATAGGTATACTACACCTAAGTAAGAGGTGGTTACACCAACTTACCCCAGCTGAGTGATCAGCCAGTTGTGTCAAATTTGTTAGGCCAGGCCAGGGGTGGCACAATACATGCTTCAGCCCCTGGTAGGCCTTAGATACACCAATGCCCTGGGTACCTAGTGTACACTGGTACAGGGGCTCACAGGGTGATCCAATTCCAATTGGTTATGCACCTAGGGTGCATAGTGTCAATTTAGTTAGAGAGAACAGCAGGCTGGGGGTCTGATTAGCAGGCCAACAGCCTCAATATGTCAAAAACCAGTGAAGCAAAAAGCAAAAATTTGGGGTGACCATAGGATAGCAGACCCTACTCTCCTACAGGGGAATGTTGTGTAGGATGAATACCTCTGACTAGAACATTTATGTTCATGCTATTCTGCTGCTAATGTGAAAGTTCGACAATTGCATATAACTACATTTTATATACAATGTGTATCTCGTTTTGATTTCATTGTGTGTGTAATACAAAGACTAGTGTAGTATAGATATGGTGTCGAGTCTTTTTGTGGCATACGCAGCGTGTTGCGAGGGTGGAGCTGTGCCAATACTTTACACTTGGGCCCTGAGGATAAGCCTGACTGATCGGTGCCAAGCTGCCCAAGGTTAAGCAAAGGTTATTGGACATGTGTATCGTACTCATCCTATCTAGAATGGTGAATTCTGACTGGATTTGATGTGTTCAAGCCAGCCGGAAACCGCTGGGTCTAACAAACACCATTAAGCCAGGGCCACCATTGCTGCTGTGTGGGCACCATCATGCCTGGCACACCGACAATATTGCAAGAAATACACCACACTGTTAGAATCACTATTGTTCCATGTATGCCCATAAGATGCACAAATAGCCTTTTATGTGACTGGATTATCATTATGCCTTGGTTTGGCACTATATTGCATTGGATGTAAGCAATATTCCTTGAACTACCACCATACTGTCAGGTTAGCCAAGAGTCCATGGGTAGGCCCCATTGTGACAAGGATGCGCACAAGAAAACCATTTTCATAAGGGGATCCGCACTGTGTCAGACATAGGCAACATCCAAAGAGGATGCCCATATGTAAAGGATTACAATTAATTTGGAGGTGTCTGTAATATTCCCAAGGTTTAGACCATCATACCATGGGAGCCTACAATATGCCGAAAATCACCACCGTTTTCCAGGACCAGCATAGATGTCCACATGTTGCCACAAATTATCACTCTAATGCAAGGTCCAGATTAGCATCATGCCGCATATCTTTACAAGTTGTCAAGAATTACTACCACAGTGCTAAAACCAATATTTTTCAGGGATGAAGATTAAGTTGCCACGAAATACTACCATTATGTGAAGTTTAGCATTTTTACCATGGCATCATGCCATGGATATCTACATATTCCCCTGAAATGCCACCATTTAACCTTAGCAACCTTTTTTTCAGGGTGTGTATCATGCTATGATTGCCTACAAGATGCCAAGAAATACTGCCATTATTTTAGGGCCAGTATTTCACCAGGGGTGAGCAATTGGCATCATACCCTGGATAGAATTTGCCAAGAACTACCGCTATTGTGTCAAGGCCAGGTTTTTACTAGAGTGGGCACAGTAGCCATACACATTCATGCATGCGTGCACATGCATTCTCACACACATACACACACACACACAATCGTGTGCACTTATAAAATACTCAATGATACTTACGCACAGCCATAAACTCACACATAGACACATATGCACACACAATCACACACAGCATTTTATTTTTGGATACCTACCTTCCACTGCCATCTTGTTTACTGGTCTGTTTCCTCTTCCATACAACCCATGGCTCCCGGTGCTGCAGGTAAAGTTCCCTTGGTACTTTCAGCAGGCTGAAGAATAGCCTCAGGTTGAGCACTGGCAAGGGGGCATATGCCAGTGCTTCCATCAGAGCCTGATGATAGGGGGGAGTATGGGTCAATGGGTATGTGAAGTAGTACGTTGCACAGCCTGGCGATAGGCACATGTAAGAGGGGGCATATGGAAGTGCTTGGGCAGAAGCAGGTAGGAGGTGGAGAAAGCCAACGGATGTGCATATGGGAGTGTGAGGGCAATGAGGCAGAGTTGGCCAATGGGCGTAACCTGGGTGGAAGGGGGTTCTGGAGGGGGAAAATTGGTGTGTCTTGGGTGGCCAATTGTGAGGGTGGCAACAAAGGTGCCTTTGGCAGGTAGGAAATGGGGTAGATGCGCTTAATGTTATGCAGAGTGATTGCTTTTCTTATTCCCATGTTGCATAGGTAACAAATGTTTTTTTTGCACCCTTGCAATGCAATCCAGAGTAATTGCAATGTGTGCTTATTTTCCCCTTGACAACATTAACAGCAGTCAGTTTTCAGTACCTTTATTCAATGTTTTGCTTCAATGAGTTGCTACATGGCACTTCGAGCCTAAACCTAAAAAATCGAAAAGTGTTCAGAAGAGGAAGTAAAAGCAGGTTATAAAAAATAACTTAGAGCTTATGAGCATACTAAATCAAAATTGCATTTACTCATGCCTACTCTACTAATAGGATTATCTACATCTTATTGTCATATCATGTTTCATGACTCTCAACAAGTCTCATACCCCAATTTAAGCTTACACCAAAAATATTGCGCTCCATGGCCTTGCTCACTAATTCAGGTCTACATGACTAGATAATGTCTGGTCTACCAAAGTACAAACCAGCCGAGGCCCGTGCAGGTAAAAGAGGTGGGATGGTGGGGCCGGGTGGTGGGGATTTCGACAGACGACAAGGGAAAATTAATTATTTATCAAAGAAAATCTTGTGCTGGTCTGTCGAATCGCACCCCCAGCCTGATCCCACCGCCTTATCTGTATGGGCCACGGCTGGTACAAACCATTCCTAACTAAAGAAAACTAGATTGTGCATAGTGACCACTCGTTGACTAATGAATAATTATGTATTCAAATATAAGTTGCTTATTCTCTACTGAAAGAAATATATGAAGATTCGTGGAAAAGCCATATGGTATATCCAGTCAGACAGTCTGATTTAATTCCTTAGTTTATTCCAAGTGTTGCAATGTCTTCTTGCCAGAAGATGTTGGAGATGATAACGAGACTCCCTTAATTGTGGCATCAATGGACTGCAGCTTTCTACGATTCCCGGACTATTATCATACCCCTGACTTTGAGCAGACAGGACTGACATTGATGTTCCCACCAGGCACTCTCAACTAGTTTCTCACAAGGAAGGGCAAAAAAGGGGTTGAGGAGTCTGTCCACCATACTTAAGACTGATCTTTGGATTCCAATGCCGATCCAGTTCCAGTCTTCAGGTATCGGAGGGGATTGGAGCGGAAGCAGAACCTTCTGCTGGACTGCTTAATGGATTCGCTATAGTTCTAAGACAGGTCAAGGCGTCACGGAGAACTCAGGAATGTGCTGCTAGCTCTTATCGAGAGCTGTATGTGGACAGAGGTCTACCTACTTGCTCAAGATTGACCCCTTTAATCTGTGGTGCAGTGAATTCATTATATTCAGAGGGTCTAAACCAAACTGAAGTCAGGTGGTGACCTTACCTGACCTGGCAAGGAGGAGGAAGCTTAAATTGGTTCCTAAACCACCACTAGATATTAACACTTGCCATTGTTTATGCTGACAGTCATTTCAGGGAGGGGAAGTTATATAAGGATCCATCTACTATGGGTTGTCACTTGTTTACAGATGGTGCACCTAGACCAGAGGGCCGGAAAAGTTGTGGTATTACCCAATTAAATCACTGTCTGTGTTTTTCGTATGTCAATATATACTATTGGTTGATCTTTACTTAAGTGTTCACACCTTTTTAGCTGAGAGTAACTGAGGTATT
Organism: Triturus cristatus; assembly: GCF_964204655.1. Taxonomy (NCBI): domain Eukaryota; kingdom Metazoa; phylum Chordata; class Amphibia; order Caudata; family Salamandridae; genus Triturus; species Triturus cristatus. The sequence continues at coordinate 134,817,555 of NC_140591.1, read as the reverse complement.
TGGAAATAATGTAACCAGCTCCCGACCAACTGGGGGTCAAATTTGCAACCCTAGACTGGAACTCATGGTTTGGTTGATTTGATTATGTTTAAACACTGTGACTGTCTTCTTGCTAGGTGCTTCAAGTTCTTTAGGTCTAGCCTAGAGACAGCTTATATATAATAACACAGTGGTGGTTCAGCTGCACTTTCGCACTGAAAAGTCATTTTTTGATTTGCTTATAGTTTTTTCCACATAGACATATCTGTTCGAGATTTGGTACTTGGTCACTGTATGTAGCCGAGGCATGCTCAATGTTCATGACTTCTGTTCGGGGATAAAAATTTGATGAGGGGGCAGTCAAAATATATGTCTTTTACCGTTTTGCCTCACATAGGAAATGTTGCTAACCTCTACAGCAAAAACTGCTAAATAGATTTACACCAAGCTTGGTATGAATGTGGAACTTTACTCAGAGTGTATGTTTCCCATAATTATGTTTACATTTGTTCAGTTTTGAGCTATTGTCATCTACAAAAGGTGCTGGGTGTGCTTGAAAGTGTAAACACTTTAGTATATCTTGATCGTTGAGTCATCCAGCTGATCTTGAACTTGCGTTTGTGGACGGTTCAAGGACCCAAATTCAAACAAGCATTTGCAATGCAATAGGTCTCCAATTTACGTGAGACCTATTGCATTGCAAATCGTTGGCAAAACGGGAGGGAAAGCGGGGGGCGGGCGGAGAGGAGAAGGCATGGACAACGAGGCGGGGCGGGCGGATAGGAGAAGGCATAGACAATGGGAGGGTGGGGGCGGAGAGGAGAAGACACGGACAATGGGAGGGAGGGCGGGGAGGGGAAAAAACACTCCACATTTACCTGGTTGTCTCCTGTGGCGTGCTCCGACTCCAGCTGCTTCCTGGTCTCGGGCCTTGGACTTCCAGAGGAACCGCACCACCGCAATAAAGGAAAGAGTACACGCCCGTGCAACCACCATGTAAAGGGGCCAGTAACCATGGGTGGATACAAATGATGACATGGCTGTACTAAGGCGGGACTAACAAGCCTCATTATCAATCAGAAGACTGCATTTACAAAGTGCAAACAAACAAGCCAATGAAAAATAAAGGCGGGGGAGTGGGCGTGGCTTCTCTCCGTACTGAACTACCACAGCCCTTCGCAAAGCAGCGCTTGCGCGCTGGCTCACACTCGACCTAAAAATTATCAAAAGTGACTGGATGAGGGAGCTTTTCGCACGCTATCTATTTGGAGTCCACAGACCCTGAATTGAGTCAGAGAACCGAAGGGCTCTGATTAGCTTACAGTAAGAGAACATTTTCTCTAGTACCCACCATGACTGAGAGAGGAACTCAGTCCCTGCATCCAGAAACAAAATATAAAAAGAGCCATAAGTTGGCAGGACACGGTGTACTTGACCCCCAGGCTCATGTGGGACAGCCAATAGCAACACCCCTAGATTTAAATTGTTTGTGAATCCTGTGATTATTCTCATGAACCCGGACTCCTTGCACTGTCCTGAAACCATGTTCCAGGACAATTCAAGGACCCTAAATCCAGAGTACAAAGCACACTACAAGTTATTCTGCATTCCATCATTTGCTTGTAGTAGACACCATTTTTTCATGTGCCATTGGCAGAGGGTTGTACTGAGAATGGCAGGAGGCATGGGTTATAGTGTGTGTTATGCGTTGCATACTATAACTTGCTAATTTCAGGACTTTTTGTGTTCACTGAACCATAACTAACCTCTAGCTGCATGTTTTCAGGGAATTCATGAACATACATACATACATGCATAGGCAGGTAGGGGCGGTGGGGCCGGGTGCGGGGGGAATTTCAAGAGATGACCACGAGGGAAAGCTAATTATTTATTTAATTTTCCCTCGTGGTCGTCTCTCGAAATCGCCCCCACCGCTCTTACCTGCAGCGGCCACGGCTGAATGCATACATGCATACAGGGGCTTTCGGTCAACCCTCTTCATCTGTCTGTTCCAGCGTGCCTCACATTTTGCTTCCGCCCACCACAGCATATGGCAATGGATCAGCCAACTTCTGCCATTGGCTCTCTTGGCTGCAACTAATTGCATTTTGCTTGTACACATGCGCACATCCACCTAAAAAAAAAGGTAATTTCAGTGCCATGGCTGCTGGGTCAATCTCTCCTTTAATTTCATGATTTTAATTTTAATTACAGTAAGCAATTTATTTACTTTTTATTTTTTTGCAAACACATAGATGCACCATTTAACAGTGAGATTGTTGTTTCTATTAATTTATTTAAATATTGCATATGATTCCAAAAAAGGCGACCTATTAGTTTTGCCAATGCTTTTTTTAATTTATTTTTTAAGATTCTTTTATCTACATAGTACAAAACAAGACGTTTTGGGATACAGATTAAAAGACTGGACGGGATGAACTACTCGCACCGGTTATGAGATAACTCCAGCTCTTTGCAGCACCTTCACAATAAGCGAAACTCACTCACTCTGCTGGGCCATCATGAGTTTTATTCTGACTCCCCCAACACCCCACAGCTCCCTTCGTTTGTGAGAAGTACAGCGATGCTTATTGAAAGTGCAGGGGACTGGAAATGATGCCGCTTTGTTCTCATCGCCATGGGGAGAGTGGGAAAGCACTCTCAGCAATTAGAGTCTGACAGCAGAGACCTTACAAAGAGCATCGCTGGCCAGGGAGTGGGCAGGCCTCCAGGCAGAGTCTGCTGCTCGGCTGAGACAGGGTCCAGGGACACGCCCACTTCCGGGAATGTGAGCGAAGATTACGCCTGAGCTCATGCACCCTGCATGTGTACTTCCAGGCAGTTTTGACATCTCGTTTCTACTGAGAAGAAACCCTGATTGTACAGTGGTGAGGCGGTTTGGGGGAGGACTGAGAATTCAGAAGTAACAAGCATTGGTAAAACCTATAGGTCTGGCCTTTGCAAGCTCTACGAATGTGTCTATGTTTGTATTTCTTGTTTATGATTTTTGTATTGCATGAGGCTGTCAAGATGTCAAAGCTAGTTCTAGGGCCCACCTAAAATTGGAGGGGAACATAAAGATTGTTTTGAAACTATTGATCCTATTTTGAAAGTAATTTTTAGGGGCTGAATTTTGGTGGATTTAGGTTTGTCCATCAGGTCAGCGGAGGTTTCTCCTCTAAGATGACCACTTTTCTCCTCTAAGATGACTACAAACACCAAGGGAATGGTGACTTCTGTTCGAAGCATTTTAGTGGAAAATACACAAAATGCTGCGCCAGGTGGCAAAAATTCTAGGCCTCGGCCAAAATTCCGTTCCGTTCGTGGAAATTGCGATAATTTGGCATTTTCGCGTTCTGCGGAAAGCGTGAAAATGTCAAAATTTCCGCATTCCGCAGCTTAGCGATAATTTGTTTCTTGCTCGCGCTGTAAAATAATACATTCTCGCGTGTGCGCGAACGCCTTACCTGAATCCCCGCGTTCGCCGACAAGTTTTCCCGATCCGGTCGCGTTCTCCACAAGATGTTGGTGTTGGTAGCTATTTGCGCTGTCTCGCGACAGTTCGCGCCCGCAAGAACGTCATGCGTCGCGCGATCACGTCTTTCTTCTCGCGATCATGCACCGCGAGACAAGTGAAAACAAGATGGCCGCGCCCGTGAGCAACCGCATGGGTTAGTTGGCGAGCCGCGACCAAGCAGAAAATACCGTGAATGGGCGTGAAAAAAACTTCCGCATCTTCGCGATATTTCCGCGTGTTTGCGGAGATTTTTACATTTTCGCGATAATTTGCGAAAGTGAATTTCGCAAATTCCGCCCACCCCTAAAAAATTCCATGCGAAAATGAGGTAATGCGGAACATCTCCAAAGTATTGATACATTGTCATTGCCCTCTTCGTAGTCTCTCTAGCATGCTGTGGAAGGGGGATAGTTCAGAATGTAAGGGACACTATTTTTACTTTTCATTAAGTTAACACTTCGCAAAAAGGTGGCGGACCAAACACCAGCGAAGGAGTGCGTTCTTGCCTCCATGTCTGGCGAAGCCGCTGACAGCAGCGATCCATGCAGGTAAGTACGGTGGGGTGGTGGAGTGGTGGAGCTGTGAGACGTGGGTGTGCGGGGGGATGTTAACAGACAACTGAATGGGATTGATTGATTTATTTAATTTTCCCTATTCTTTCGTCTGTCAATTCCCCATACTCCCGACCTGCCCCCCCTCACCACACTTACCTGCTCGGACCACCGCTGCCAGCTGAGGACCTACTGCAGACCTAGGCGGTTTAGAGGCAATTGATATGTGCTCGTGTGGTTCCACCACAGGTGCAGTCAAGTTCCTTTCTTTGCAGATAATGTGGCCATAATTACATAATTATAAAACAGAAAATGCCCACATAGCAAAAGGATCTGAGTGCTGATGGAAATCTGCCAGGCTGAAGGCAAGTAGAGTTACATTTGGCTAAGTGCATGCTGATGCAGTAAAGATAGCATAATGCACAGGCCAAAATGGAAAGTAACAGAGACATTACTTGGCAGTAAGAAATAGGCAAAACAACAGAGGCACTTGGAAACATTGATCTGCAAAGGTTTTGAGGATTTACCCCTGCCTTTAGAGAGAACTGGTAAGGGCGTCGATGAACAAACACCAGTGTTTAATTTGTACAGGTGTGGGCATCTGCACTCATTTTTGGCCACATGAGTTATTTTTCATTCTTAGACTTTGGCACAGAGCAAGTCAAAGAAATACAGAAAAAGGAGAAAAGGGGAGAAGGAGAAAGCCGCTGAAAAAGGAGAAAGCAGGTTTGAAAAAGAACCTATATGAATGAGATTAAGCCAAGAGGTGTGGAGTGGTGAAAGAAAGAGGTACTAGGTGGAAAAGGCAGCCACAGTATTTTGCAACGCCATCGGCGTACCCTAAGAAAAACTTTGGGCCCCTGCACTTATCAGTTTACAAAATAAGCACTGGTTTTATATCCAGCTGATACAATGCATACAAGGAGCCATGCCTATATACCGGTACCCACTCTCGATTTTAAGTAGCAGGCACTCACAGCGCTTCTCTTTTGAAGTGCTGGCCAGACACAATCAAATAACACATTTCAACACAGTTAGGTGACTGTTAGAAATGGGGGTCTCTAGTTGGCAATCGTTTGCACCGTTGTCCAAGGAGGGACCCTTCTTCCTAGTCAGGGTAAGGGGGATACACTTCTAAAATAACCCCTGCTCACCACTTTGGTAGCTTGGCACAACCAGACAGGCTTATCTCAAAGGCAGTGTGTAAAGCATTTGTGCATGCATACAGTAATATAGTGAAAACACTACGAATGGACACCAGACCAGTTTAGAAAAATAAGTCATCTTTATCTAAACCAAACAAGACTAAAATGACAAAAATCCACAATACAGTAATAATAAAAATATGACTTTTAAAAGGTAGAAACATGTCCGTTCAAAGCAAATTGTAGAGGCAACACTTTCAACACAAAGTACCTTGGATGCGTCAAAATTAAAAGCAAAAACAGCTGCCGGGAAGGTGATGCATTGGTTCCTTACGCGCAGGGAAGGTGATGTGTCGGTTCCTTACTGAGGGGGAGTTAATCCGTTGGTTTCTTACTAGCTCAACAGGGCCCGGTCGTAATTGGTGCGGTGATCTCGGCCTTCGTAGATCGGTGCCCTCGATGCGGCGTGCATTGATTTCTCGAGCCGCGGGCAGGTTTCTAAGGTGATGCGTTGAAAACAAGTACGGATGCGTCGTGCTTCTGCTCATTGTGTTACTTTTACAGCCCCCCACAGCAGGAACAACCTCCAGATGCCCAGAACAGCAACAGGCACCTCTTGGCAGGTCAGAACTCTTAGGAAGGGGAGTTGGGGGTGAAGTCTTTCTATCCTGGAGACTTCAAAACAGGAGGCAAGCTCTACTTCAAGCCCTTGGAGATCTTTCTCAAGTAGGGGACATAGCACACAGCAAAGTTATGGTCCTTTCCTTGGCAAAAATAGCCACTGCATGTCATTCCCAGACAGCACACAGCAAAGGGGCAGTACTTCTCGGTTTCTCAAGCTCTTCTCCTTGACAAAGGTTCCTCTTGAGTTTCAGAAGTAATCTAAAGTTCAGGGTTCTGGGCCCCAATCTTTATAGCACAAAATCATTTGTTCTCTAGTGGCAGAGAAGCTCTTTGCCCAGCCAAAACGAGTTCTGTGCTCTCTAGTGCAGCTTCCTGGCAGGATGTGTAGACAGCAATGTCAAAGGCAGACCAGGCCCATTCAGGTGTGAAAGAAATCTCCTCCCCTTACTCTGAATGCAGCCCAGGTCTATTCAGCCCAGCCCTGCTCTGACTCACCCTGGAAAGGCAGGACACCCGCCCCCCCCAAGTGGCTGTCTGACCAGGATGCACATCACCAGCCCCTGTCACTCCACAGCCAGACAGTCAATACACAAACCTAGCAGAGGCACACAGGACAGCTAAGCAAGAAAATAGCTACTTTCTAAAAGTGGTATTTTCAAACACAGAATATAAAAATCATCGTCACTAAAAGATGCATCTTTGCAGTCTGAGTTCAGGCATACTAAACTTTATCTTCCTATCTTGTCCCAATGGAAAGTTATATTTATAAGATGTTATAAATTAACCCCCATTCTAACCAATGGGACAGATAGTCTTTCAATAGTGAAAAAAACAAATTGGCAGTATTTCACTATCAGGACATGCCACACACATCAGGGCATGTCCTACCTTTCACATACATTGCACCCTGCCCACAGGGGTACCTTGGGCCTACCTTAGGGGTGACTCACATGTGAGAAAAGGGAAGGTTAGGGACTAGCAAGTGGGTGCACTTGCCAGGTCGACATGGCCTTTGACCTTAATGATGTCACAAGAAGTGAAATCATATGACCTTTGAGCATGAATCTTCCCAGGAAGTTATGTCACATGATCATACTCCTGGTGACATCACAATAATTAACATTGCTGAACTTATATAATAATTGCATAATTAACATAACAACACACCACAAACTTGTCTATTTTAGATATCATCTATATAACAGTGCGGACATGGTATGTCAAGGGTACAGTCAGCTGAATTGTAGTAAGCAAGCAAAATGAGTCTCATGTCTCCTAGGGGAGATTGCAGGGTCGGAGTTCTCTCCCCTCAAAGGGTTCACAAAAAATTGACTAGCTCATTTTATTGTACAATTTACCCATACATTTGTTAAAAAGTCATAAGCTCTAAAAAGGCATGCATTAAATATTCATTTCTTGCTAGTGAAAAACAACAGTCCCCATGAGTTGATGCAATTGTGTTTGTGAAATGTCCTATTGGTGCCCTTCATGTCAATAATTACCTCCATTGCTATGGCCTGTATTTTGCTATGGGCGCCCCATTGCCCAAATATTACAAACAATGTGCCAGTGCCAGAATTTTGCTAATACTGCTGTCCATGCCGTATGGAGCACAAAAGTTATATCTACTATGCTGAGGACCACATTATGTCATGGATGGCCCCCGGGCATTGCAACTGTTGTCCTTTCATATTTCAAGAATTTCCTTCAGTGTGCCATCACCAGCAATTTGTCACAGGTGCCACCTATGCCCTCAATTTTCTCCAGTATGCCAGCGCTGGCATTTTGTCATGGGTGCCACATCCTAAACTTTAGCTACAGTGCGCAAGCAATACCATTATGCCCTGTATATCCGATATGCAAGTATTGACTCTGGAATGCCAGAATTTTGCCACGGGTGCTTGTATAAGCCAAGACACATGGTCCAGCAGTAGATCTGCAAGCATAACACAACATTCTCACTCATGCTCACTTATACACACTTACTCACACTTATTCTCATTCACTCATTAGTACTCACTTGCACCTATTCATTTTCCATCAGCCTCTTGCACTCACTCGTACTCTCACTCACTCATTTGCACTTTCTCACCAACTCTTACTCGAACTCACTTATACTTACTCACTCACTTTCTCTCTCTCTCTCACACAAACACGATCTCACATACAAACATACACACTCACACATACATATGCTCTCACACAAGCCCACTCTTGCCCACATGCATGCACAAAACATACATTTAGAGCCATTTTATTTTTCTCACGTAAGATGTCAATGAAGGTTCCGTTCCAGATCTGGCTGCGCCACTTTTTATTACACTATGAGCACAAAATGAGGTTGGAGCCTGAATCAGACAATGCAAGTTGTGTTCTCTGCTCCGATTTTGCTACCTCTGAGGCTGGGGGTCGCAAAGCAGTGTCAGGGATTCAAGGGACAAGCTAGGGGGTCGCAACCCGTAAATGATGTCCATGGATAAAAGTGGTTGCAACTTGCACCTTGACCTTTACCGAATCCATTCAGTTCTTGTGAACCTATGTACTAATAGGTCAGTTCACAAAAATGTACTTCTGAGGGGCCGATTCTGATCCCGCTTGACAGGGCTCCGAAAGAGATCCGCCCGTGTTTTCTGACCGACTCGTACAGCTGTACGAGCGAGCAAGTACGATGTGAAAAAAGCGAAATAGTCGACTGAATCGTTTCCAGGTCTGAACCACTCCATACGTTTCGTCTGTAAGCAAACCGTGCCGTGCAATGGAGGCCTTTTCCGACCGAGCCAGTACGATGCACGATCGGACAGCAAGATTGAGTCGGAGCCTCCCACACGTAAATGCTCCCGGAAGCAGACTTCGGGGGTCCGCGCCGGACCCCCTTCACCCATAGCCTTACGAGTCGATCACAGGGGGGACCCTTGGGGGACCCAAGGGTCCCCCCTACACATGTATGTATGGTGCGGGTGGCACAGACATGTCCCACTACAGGGGTGCCCTTGTGTGCAACGCACCTTTTTCATCATTGGGAGCCTTTGTACCCGTCGTACAACAGGCTCCCATTGACTTCAATAGGGCTCTGAGCGACCCGTGTCCGTCTGCGCTTGTTTGCATCCTACTCGGGAGCTTGGAGCCCTGGAGCACGTGTCGGTCGGAAAGCCCTCCAGATCCAAGTTGGAGCCTTCCCCCAGCGAGATCGGAATCGGCTCCCGAGTGGCTTACAGTTCTAGCTACCTCATGAATATTTATGAGAAAGTTTACAATTTGTGACCTATTGTGAATCGTAGCCATCACAGGCACAGTGACCTGTTGATCACCATTTGTGAATGCTTTTAAATAAAGCACTTTTTAAAAAATGCAACCCATTTTCCTTCATGAAAATGGCATGAGTTAAAAAAACAGAAGTTTAAGTAAGATTTTTTTAAAGTATTTTTCAGCCAATGAGACCACTGCCTACTCTTAAAAAATGTTTGATAAACATTTACAAAGGGGAAGGGGCCCCTTCCTATTCACATATGTATTAAGACTACATAACTGTAGTTGAAAAAATATTAATGTTTTGTGACTGGATGTTCGTCTCAAAACAGTAATGCATCCCATTCTGAATCGATATATATATATTAAACATGCACCTGGTCGCAAACAAAAATTGCGATTTGGTAACATGTTAGCGAATCAAAATTTGGGTTTCATGCAAAACAAAAGGCCTTTTTGTGGTCGCAAATAGCATGATTCTGTAAATCAGACCTCTTGCTAGTGCAAAAACTCTTTCTGCATCTAAACCTAAGTGCTACATCATGCTTTCTTAACGTGAGACTGATGCTGCCTCAGATCTCCAGAAATGCAGTCTATTACATGTGCCACAGTATTTAATACATTTGTAAATATGAGGAGGGGATATCTGTCACTTTCGTGTCAGAGTACTCCATCCATTGAAATCTAAATCCTTTTCATCCCGGACCCCTGATATACCACTGTGAAAAAAATTGATGTCCAAAGATTTTAATTTTCTGATTTGTGTTTGTGTCATTAGAGAAGTAATTTAGCTTGAGTAGACATTGCTAACCTGGGCTGAACCTTTCTGGACAACATTTTTAAAAATGGCAGATGTGTTGCAGTGATGATGTAATATTTCAGGAATCATGAGACCTATATACTTCATTTTGGTGTCAAAACATAGGGGTCAAGTAGTCTTATAGAGACAGAAAAAACCTCCTCAGAGCAACCTTTCTGCCATTTTCCTAAATGATGGCTCTATAATGATGCATTTTACCCATCATATTGGTAATTTATGTTAATATTGTTTTTGTTTCATGTTTTCCGTTGATTCAAATTCATAAACATGAGAGAAGCATGTAGCAGAGGATCTTTACCTCCTGACTGAGTGTTGCTAACTACAAAATCTGAAGACTCCGTCAACAAAGAAAAATGTGTCATTTGCCGAACTAATCGTATAGAAAAGCTAACACCAACTACCGCTGGACAGAAGAGAGTTTGAGATGCTGCATAAACACGGCAAGACGAAATTCACAAAAGATTGAAACTGATGGCTGAAGAGGATCAAATATTTTATCATTGTAACAAAAAGTACTACAAGTCACATACAAAGGAAAAAAGCATGGAACAAATTTGTCAAAAAATAGCAGAAACCAGTGAATAACAACAAGAATTTGAGTCTTCTGAAATGGCGAAGACAACCAAACCCAATGCCCATCCTCTTAGAAGATCAATGGCTACACTTGATGATGGCTTTGAAAATATCAGCGAAGAAGTGGAATACAATTCTATGAACCAACAAACTTGTATTGTGCAAATGTACTGTTTTTTCCAAATCACTTTTTACGAATTAAGTCATGGCAAAAAGAAAACTCCACTACACATGATGACTGCCCACACTCTAAAACAAGTGCAAAAGCAGAGAGCTAATCACTTCAATTAATAGGGTAGGTGAAGCAACAAGTTATAATGACAGAGTACGGAGCAGGAACTTGTTAGCTGTTCATGCTGTAAAATCTTGTAAATCCGACAGCAGACCACTTCCCAGTCACCTTACCAGAAAAGGATGTACAATTGCTGCTCTTGATAATTTTGGTTTTGAAGACAGCTCTTCTTTGTCTGGAACATTCAGCACACATAATACTGCAATGGTGCTTTTTCAAGACTATACAATTGAAGTAGCTGCTGAAAGTGACTGAGGATAAGGATCTTCTTCCACCTGATGGTGCAGTCTGCAAAGCTGATTTAACTGAATTTATCATATCACTTATTCGGTGCAGACTGAAGGATGAAGAAAAGCCAGTTCCTCCGTGGGACTGGAATTCATGCTTTGGCTTCCCAGAATAAAACCCCACTGAAGAAGTTTGGGTTTTTACGAGTAATACCATCTCCAGTCACAAACTACGCAACAGTATACATAGCTCTAAACAATTTCCAAAATGAGTGTGCTCAGCTTGAAGAACAGCCTATCTTGCCAATTTTCTGTGATGAAGGTGTTTTCCGTAGTGTAGCTGACATTTTTATGAGCAAACCAGTAGAATTTGATGATCTTTTTCCAATGATGGGCATTTTCCACATGACAAAAGTTGCATTGTGTGGTGCCGGAAGTTATCTTAGTGGATGTGGTATAGACGATACACTTATTGAGGCTGAAGTGTTTAGACTCAAAACCGTCCAGTCAGTATAGAGTGGAGCTCATTATTTTCATTCGTTACAAGGTTTGCTCATCATATCTGAGGCTATAGAAACATTGCATTGGAATGCTTTCTGGAACAAGAATAACAAATATGATTTTGCATATCTCATCTCAGAAGTGAACAAGGCACAGGGTGAACTTCATTCAAAAGACATAATGCAAAGCCAGGCAATGTTCAATGCACTCAGTTCAAAATCGGAAAACCTGAAAACAAAGTTTGTAGAGTATCTCAAAGAATGTGAAGAAAAATAAGAACTTTGCAATTACTGAGGAAATGTTTTACACATGATAGCTCTAGTCTTATCTTTGGACAGCAATTGTTTTACGAGGGTACATCAAGGGGCCAGGATTAATGTCCTGAGTTACTGCCTTTTGCCTCATGTTGGCCGGGCCGCGCAGACCAGTGAGAAGTTGCCACTCGGCAGGGTTCCCGTAGCTCAACTCTGCTTTTGTGGCCAAAGACCAGTACCCTAGAATTGGTGCCTGGAGTTGCCTGCAGCTGTCCTGTGTGTGGGCAGCAGCTACACTTGACTTACCAGCCAGAGGAAGGTACCGTTGAGGCGGAGTCTGCACCGCACGTTTGCAGGCAGCCCCCTGTTGCTAATTCTACATGCAAGGGATGCAGCAAGGTCTCACCGCCAAATTTTGCAGTGTGTGTGTCCCCCCTCCATTTCCTGGCCGTGTTGATAGCAGGATTAGGGGAAAACCTCGACGGAGGTCCTGATCTTGCGCCCTGTACAATTACCACACTACCAGGTAGTAGGAGCGCTGATACTTATGGCGCTACACTTTGTTTTCTGTGCCACATTGCCGTATGGTGTATAATAGAACCACAGGAGCACTGAGCACTATAATGTTATGGTGACATGTATCGTACCTCATGTGTCTCGTAATCTACCACATTTCATGCTTTGATATTGATGTATGTAATTTTACCTTGCACTGACATGATAACGATAACAGGGAGTGCATAATATGCACAGTAATATTTTTCATGATGCTACAATGTTTGACCATTGTCTGTTTGGCAAAGTAATTATTGGTTTGTGTTGTTTTGGTCTTGTGTTATTTACAGTATAGTCTATTTTTATATAATACTGTGGGGAGTCCTTTTTGTGGTGTATTCATTGTGTTACCGGTGCGAGTATGTTGTGCCTACGCTCTACACATTACCTCTCGGATATGCCTGACTGCTCTTGCCAAACCACTAAGGGGGTGAGCACAGGTTATCTTTGGTGTGTACCTTACTTACCCTGACTAGAATGGTGGGTTCTGCCTGGCTTAGGTGCATACCCTAGCCAAAATAAACCCCATTACTAACAATATACGTTACACTTAAGCATCCTAAAGCAAATAACATAACACAATGTAACATATCGATACATTACTAAAACAGTGTACGAAAACCGAATGCAACAAACTAGTGAAAAACACAACAATTAATACAACTAAATGCGCAAAATCCCACAAGCAACACAATAACTAACCTCTAATCTATATCACCCCTACCCTTAAAACGCTTAAAAAACATTTAAAAAGGACTTACCTGTTCTGACAAACAGTAGCACCTTACCATGACCTGCATCCTAGACAACAGACTAAAAATGACACAAATAAACTACAAAATAGAAGATAGTGGTAAAAAGGAAATGGCCGCCGAAAGAAACTAAAAAAAGACTATCTCCCCATAGAAGCAAATGGGAAATAAGTAAACAAATGTTGAATAAATGAATTCAAAAATGTAAAAAAAAGTAAACATGTAAAACTTCAAAAATGTTAAATACAAATATTTAAAAATAGTACAGCTTAAATAAATAAAAGCATAAAAATATACAATTATTAAATATATATAGAAAAAACACGTTAAAAGTATGTTTAAAAAATATGTATATGAAACAATTTAAGAAATATTAAGAACATTTAAAAAAAATAAGAATAAACCTGGACAATGTACAACATACATTACTGTTATAATATTACATTGTTTATTTAATAATACAAATGTATTAAAAAGGGTTTCATTTATGAATATATAAATGTTTTAACTAGAAATATATGTTTAAAAATGTAAAGTCTATCAATTAAATAGACTTTGAAAAAATAATTAAACTTTTAAAATGTTACTTTTCTTTATTCTATGATAATAAATAGATAATAATGGTATTTATTACTAACTACTTTTAAACTTCTCTTTCTACGCACCAACAATACTAATTACATATCGATACATTACTAAAACAGTTTACGAAAACCCAAAGCAACAAACTAGTGAAAAACACGACAATTAATACAACTAAGGGCCCGATTCCGATGAGATTAGGAAAGCATTCCCACCTAGAGCATGATTACGATGCGGTTAGGAAGGCCTCCTAACGGCATTTGCTCCTTCTGAATTGGATCAGGAACATGTCTTCCCGACCGAGGGCCAGATTATGATGCAGTTAGGAACATAGGTTCCCATAGAAGTCAATGGAAGTCCAACCAAATCATATCTGGAAGCATCCGGATGCATCATATTTGGTCAGTCGGACTCTCCCGATTCGAGTCGGTCGGAAACCATTTCCAAACCAATTTGATTGTGAAGATTTCCTAACCACATCAGAATCAGACCCTAAATGTGCAAAATCCCACAAGCAACACTATAACTAACCTCTAAACCTCCCATCTACATCACCACTACCCTTAAAACCCTTAAAAAACATTTAAAAAGGACTTACCTGTTCTGACAAACAACAGCACCTTACCATGACCTGGATCCTGGACAACAGACTAAAAATGACAGAAATAAACTACAAAATAGAAGATAGTGATAAAATCAAAATGGCGGCTAAAAGAAACTAGCAAAAACACAGAACACACCCCAATGACACAACACATGGCAACTACAAAAATACAAATCCCAGGACAACCCTGCGGTGTCGCCATACTTGCAGCGCTTGTCTGTGGAAGCTCTGTGTTTTTAATGACCCGTTTTTGTCTTTTACTTTAGTTTGTGTTTGGACACTCATCCCCTGTTTTTAAGCCTGGCCTCGCATACTCGCACTGCTGACATCTAACCTGCACTTTAATTACCTGAAAAAATACCGCACTTTGCGGGTCCTTTGCCCCCGACTCGTGGCGGCCATATTGGGTGTGGGTGATCCTTCGCGCGCTCTAGTCCCCTTTCTATTTCGCTAGGCATACTTATAGGTAGCCATGCTGACGCGCAGCGGTCACGCCGGACTGACGCCGGAGTTACGCCAGAGTTCAGCCCGTCAGACGGGCATAGGGCCGGTCCCCCTGCCCGACTCACGGATGCCATCTCCGGCTTTCATCAGGTACACGAAGGATGAGCTCATGCTTTGGCGGCCACCGAAACTCGCCGCATGTAGGTATGTTCACGAGGGAGGGCAACCGTTCCTGCCCTGCGGGGCCTGTAATACGGGTCTGGTAACGGCCAAAGACAATTGTTTGTTGTCAATGGCCCTGTTGAACTGTCGGTCCCTCCCTAGTCATGCGACAAATTAATTCCCTCATTCTCGACCACAAGTTGGACGTCTTGTTTTTAACAGAAACCTGGATCTCTTCCAGCTCCGGCCCGGATATGGTCAGAGCACTTCCATCAGGCTTTCTTATATCTCACCTAGATAGACCAGTAGGGCGGGGAGGTGGAATTGCCATCCTTTACAGGGATACGTTAATCTGTAAGGTCCAGGATGGAGGGATGAGGGACTGTGAGAGCTGTCAATTCTCTCTACGGTTGTCGCATACCGCTTCCTTGGCAGGCCTCCTTGTCTATCGCCCACCTGGGACCATGGGCAACTTCCTCAACTCTTTTCTTGAAACGGTCGCGCTTCTTGCCTCTTCCACAGTCAACTTTGTGGCACTAGGTGACTTTAACATCCATTTTGATGACCCCTCTGACTCTCTGGCAGTAGATCTTCAGGGTGATCTGAAAGCATTCGAGATTAACCTGGTCAATTCAGGTGCAACGCACGGGAAGGGACACTTGCTCGACCCCATTTTTTCGAACTCAGAACGCCTTAAAGTACTGCCCGCGCTGGTTCTGCCCTGGACAGATCATTTTATGGTTCCGGCCCTGTGGCAGTTTGATGTCCCAGTGGTACCTACACCTAGAGTATACACGGTGGAAAGAGCCTGGTCTAGGCTCCCAGTGGACACCTGGGCAGTACACTTGGAGGCGACACGTCCCCCCCCCCGGGCCTGACCCGCTAGTCGCTGATGCGAACTTAAACACCTGGTTGACCAACTCGCTCGATGCTATCCTCCCTAAGAAAAGACTACTCACCAGGGGTAAGAGAGTGGGCTCAGCTCCCTGGTACACGCCAGAGCTCATAGCTTTGAGGAAGGGTTGCAAGAGGCAGGAGCGGATCTGGAGGAGGGACTGGGGAGAAGTGAGCCGGAGAGAATACCGGGCAGCACTTAACATCTACAAATCCGCCATCCGGGCAGCGAAATTTAAGTTCTTTGAGGAGAGAATAGGACTCTCTTCTAATTCCTCGAAAGAGTCGTTTAAGGTCATCAGAGAACTTCTGCAAACCCCCGAACCTCCGGTCACTCATGACAACCCGCGTTAAAAATGCTCAGAATTAGCCACGTTCTTTAAATCTAAGATAGAAAACATCTTGGGGTCCCTCCCTCGGTTAGCACAGGAGCAATCCTCCGAATGCAACCCTGGGTCTCAGCCTGGGGTGAGGACAGCAGAGCTGGACTCCTTTGGTCCAGTCACTGTGGACGAGGCTCTTGGGGTCTTGGTGACCCTGAAGAGTGGGTCTCCGAGAGATCCGGTACCGATGAAATACCTGAAGCAGGTAGCTTCTACCATCGGCGGCCCAGTGACGGACCTTTTGAACCTATCCTTCACCCAAGGAGTTGTGCCTCCCAGCTGGAAAGGAGCGGTAGTTAAGGCCCTCCTGAAGAAGCCCAGCCTGGACCCCGCTGACCTTGCTAATTTTAGGCCTATCTCCCTGCTCCCCGGCCTTAGCAAGGTGGCGGAGAAACTTGTGAATAGGCGCCTTTCGGGTTTTCTGGAATCCAACTCTCTCTTGGGTGACTCCCAAACGGGATTTCGCCCTGGCCAGGGGACGGACACTGCCCTGCTGGCAGTCGTGGAGAATGCCAGGAGCATTTTGGATTCAGGGGGATCGGTGGCAGTGATCCTCCTGGACCTTAGTGCGGCATTTGACACCGTAGACCATCAGGTGTTACTCCAGCGGCTGTCGGGGGTGGGGGTCTCCGGGTTGGCCCTGAAATGGCTCGCGTCCTTCTTAGAAGATCGGACGTTTGAGGTCTGGGAAGGCCACGAGAAGTCAACATTGGTTCCCCTCCAGTGTGGTGTGCCACAGGGCTCATCGCTGAGCCCCACACTATTTAATATCTATATGGCCCCACTGGAGAGTGTGGTACTGCCACTGGGTATCAAGATCATCAGCTATGCGGATGATACCCAGTTGGTGGTTGGGCTTCCCCAGCCGGCGAACCAACCCGACCTGCTGCACACATGTTTAGCCAGGGTCTTCACCTGGATGTGCAACTCAGCACTTAAACTTAACGGTTCAAAAACCGAACTGATGATGCTGGGGAACTCCCCTCCCCCCTTGTCCCCTAGTAGCTGGCCTAGCTGTCTGGGAGCGCCACCTACCCCAAAACAGGAGATTAAGAGCTTGGGGCTGTGGCTGGAGCAGGACCTATACTTCAAGACACACACAAAAAAGACCGCAGGCGTGTGTTTCGGCCTGCTCCGGTCAGCCCGGAAGATCCTACCCCTCCTCCTGATGGCCACTAGGAGGTTACTAATCCAGGGTCTCATCATTTCACGGCTGGACTACAGCAATGCGCTGTTTCTGGGGGCTCCAGAATCAACTCTAAACAAATTGCAACAAGTGCAAAATGCTGCCGCCAGGCTTTTGACGGACCTTCCCAGGCGGCAGTCAGCCCGACCTGCGCTGAAGGCGCTCCACTGGCTCCCTGTGAGAGAGAGGGTGAAGTTTAAAGCACTCTGCATGGCTCACAAAATCTTGCAGGGAAAAGGGCCCCCTATCCTGCGGAGTATGGTCCAACCTTATAAGGCCTCTCGCGCCCTCCGCTCAGACCACCAACATCTCTTGCAAGTCGCGAAAGTAAAAAAAGCCAGGACTGGCGGTAGAAGATTTTCCGTCAACGTGGCAGCATTATGGAACTCCCTTCCGCATGCCCTTCGCTCCGAAACTGGCACCTTGCGATTTCACAAACTTTTAAAGACTCATCTGTTCCCTGCTTAGTGCTTTGCTGGTTTGGTGTGTACTCTGGACGAGCGCTGGGATGCCCAAGGGAACCACGCGCTATACAAGACTCAATAATAATAATAATAATAATAATAATAACCCACACAACACACCTGGCAGCAATAGCCCATTTGGACACACCCACATAGCTGAGTACAAAACCAGCCCCTTCCCTGACCACAATCCTTTGCAAAACTCCACAACTGAAAGGCCCAACACCAAAGCATAAAGGAGAGGCAAATCAACACACCATCACTACTCACACCACACACAGCACCACTACCACTTCAACACCTGCACCTCTAACCCCTTTGCACATTACACACCATGCACATCACCACCACCCGCACCACTCACAACCCTGCACCTATAACCCCTTTGCACATCACACACCATGGCAACACAGAATGCCCACATTCACAGAGAGTGAGTTGACAGTCATGGTAGATGAGATAGTCAGAGTCGAACCACAAGTGTTTGGTATCCTGGTCCAAGAGACACCATTAGCCACAACAGCACAAATGTGGGCAAGGATAGTCGATAAGGTCAATGCAGTAGGGACCACCCCAAGAACAAAAAAGGAAATCATGAGGCGGTGGCATGACTTGAAGAGGGTTGTCAAAGAGAAGAGGAGCAAGAACCGTAAGCTGGCTCAGAGGACTGGTGGTGGCCCTCCCATTGCACCCAAATCATTCACTGCATGGGAGGAGAAGGTGCTTGCCATACTGCATCCAGAGAGTCCCACAGGAATAGCGGGAGTGCAGGCTGGTAAGTACAAACAAATGTAGACCATCACACAGATATGTACGGTCCAGCTAAACTACAAAGCTACATCTCAGAGGCCCAACTATATCCATATGCACCACAATATCCAATACATGTCCCACAGATGTAACATTCACTCCATCTGAATAACCCCAAAGGTAGACAACATTTACAGGGTCTTATGTGTCCAGGCAAACAGCACTACAACTCCCACAATGCCCCCTGTCACACCCCTGCGCAGGATGTAGCATTCCACCCCCACCCAGGAGCAGTTGGAAGCCATTGTAAGGTTCACCCTCACCCAAAAGATAGGTAGCCATCTTCCCAGGGAGGGCTATTTGGGGGTAGGAGGCCTGCACAACAACTCACACCAGGCACCCTGACCCACCCCTGAGAAGGATGGAGCACACCCCCAACCAGAAGCATTTGTCAGCCATTGAATGGTTCACACTCACCTAACAGATGGGTAGCCATCTTCCCTGGGAGGTCTGTTTGGGGGTGGAAGTCCTGCACAACAACTCCCAACAGGCACCCAGTCACACCCTTGAGCAGAATGGAATACCCGCCCGAAGCATGTGGCAGAGATTGCATTGCTCATATCAAACTAACAGGAAGGTAGCCATCTTAACAGGGAGGGGTGTTTGGGGGTGGGAAGACTGCACTACAACTCCCACCAGGCCCCCTGTCACACACCTGAGCAGGATGGAGCGCTCCCCCACCCGGAAGCAGTTGGAAGCCATTGTATCACTACAAACAAACTAACAGGTAGGTAGCCATCTTCCCTGGGAGGGCTGTTTGGGGGTGGGAAGCCTACACAACAACTCACAGCAGACACCCTGACCCACCCCTGAGAAGGATGGAGCACTCCTCCCCACCCAGAAACATTTGCCAGCCATTGAATGGTTCACACTCACCTAACAGATAGGTAGCTATTTTCCCAGGAAGCGCTGTCTGGTGGTGGGAGGCCTGCACCACAACTCCCACCAGGCCCCCTGTCCCACACCTGAGCAGGATGGAGCACTCCCCCACCCAGAAGCAGTTGGAAGCCATTGTATCACCACAAACAAACTAACAGGTAGGTAGCCATCGTCCCTGGGAAGGCAGTTTGTGGGTAGGAGGCCTGCACCACAACTCCCACCAGGCACCCTGTCACACCCCTGAGCAGGATGGCGCACCCCCCACACCCCCAGAAGCATGTGGCAGAGATTGCATTGCTCACATCAAAGTAACAGGTAGGTAGCCATCTTAACAGGGAGGGGTGTTTGGGGTGGAAAGACTGCATTACAACTCCCACCAGGACCCCTGTCCCACACCTGAGCAGGTTGGAGCACTCAAACACACCAAGAAGCAGTTGGAAGCCATTGTATCACTACAAACAAACTAACAGGTAGGTAGCCATCTTTCCTGGGAGGGCTGTTTGGGGGTGGGAGGCCTGCACCACAACTCCCACCAGGTACCCTGTCACACCCCTGAGCAGGATGGAACACCCCCCCTTAGAAGCATGTGGCAGAGATTGCATTGCTCACATCAAACTAACAGGTAGGTAGCCATCTTAACAGGGATAAGTGTTTGGGGTGGAAAGACTGCACTACAACTCCCACCAGGCACCCCTGTCCCACCCCTGAGCAGGATGGAGCACTCAAACACACCAAGAAGCATGTGTCAGCCACTGCATTGTTCAGCTTCACCTAACAGGTAGGTAGTCATCTTAACAGGGAGGGGTGTTTGGGGGTGGGAAGACTGCACTACAACTCCTACCAGGCCCCCTGTCCCACACCTGAGCAGGATGGAGCACTCCCCCACCCAGAAGCAGTTGGAAGCCATTGTATCACCACAAACAAACTAACAGGTAGGTAGCCATCTTCCCTGGGAGGGCTGTTTAGGGGTAGGAGGCCTGCACAACAACTCACACCAGGCACCCTGTCACACCCCTGAGCAGGATGGAGCACCCCCCCCCAGAAGCATGTGGCAGAGATTGCTTTGCTCACATCAAACTAACAGGTAGGTAGCCATCTTAACAGGGAGGGGTGTTTGGGGGTGGGAAGACAGCGCTACAACTCCCACCAGGCACCCCTGTCCCAACCCTGAGCAGGATGGAGCACTCAAACACACCAAGAAGCATGTGTCAGCCATTGCATTTTTCAGCTTCACCTAACAGGTAGGTAGCCATCTTAACAGGGAAGGGTGTTTGGGGTGGGAAGACTGCACTACAACTCCCACCAGGCCCCCTGTCCCACACCTGAGCAGGATGGAGCACTGCCCCACCCATAAGCAGTTGGAAGCCATTGTATCACTACAAACAAACAAGCAGGTAGGTAGACGTCTTCCCTGGGAAGGTTGTTTGGGGGTGTGAGGCATGCACAACAACTCACACCAAGCCCCCTTGTTCCCCAGCTCATCAAGAAGGAACACTCCCTCCCACCCAGATTCATGTGCCAGCCATTGCACTGTCCACTTTAAACTAATAGGTAGGTAGACATATCATGCTTCCTTGTCCCACCCCTGAGCAGGATGGAAGCCTACACTACACACACACACACACACAGATGTGTCACAAATCTAACACAAATGAGAAAACATAACAGATAAGTTGCCAGTACATGCACCCAGCCATTCCTCTAAAAAAGCATGGTGCCATATGACAACGCCAGCCCTCTCATTGCACAAATATACACAACAATACCATTGCCACTCACAGTGCACAGACAGCTAAGCAAATTAAACTGTGACAGCAACCAAAGTGTGACACAACAATTAACATGCTGAAGAAAGTCTGTGCACAATCATGCACAGCATTGAATGTCATGTGTAAGTGCCATGTGGCCAGAGCAGCAAGGATCACATGAAAACAAAGAAAACATGCTTGTAGGTCCAAATTCAGATTTGCACATTACATGGCAAAGGTTCGCAAGAGTAAACTATGGCCAGTTCATGCTCAGATGTTTCGTCAGCCAGGGCAGAGTAATCAGCAAAGATGTGTCACAGAAAATCTTTGTTGCGCCAGTCCATATGTGGCAACATGTTCCTGTAATCACAAAACATGCATGTGGTGCATGGTGAGTTTTGACACCTCACACCATGGACAAGAAATGCATGTACCTCAACATCATCTCAGGAGGCACAGTAGTGCACATACAAACAATGTGATGATTAGTCAACTGTGTGGTGTACAAACAGTGAATAATACACAGCTAAAACAAAGCTTGTGGGGTGCACTACAATGACCATTTCCCATCTGTCCCACAGGTGACCAAGAACTGACTGCAGAGGACAACACCAGCAACCTGCAGAGCCAGTCTCCCCCCCTGGAACATGGACACTCGGACGTTGACTCCCGGGTTTCGGACGATGAGGAGCTC
Source organism: Triturus cristatus (assembly GCF_964204655.1). Classification (NCBI taxonomy): domain Eukaryota; kingdom Metazoa; phylum Chordata; class Amphibia; order Caudata; family Salamandridae; genus Triturus; species Triturus cristatus. Next base: position 134,795,669 of record NC_140591.1, on the reverse strand, counting down.
CGAGATAGCCCATCTGGTGTGCCAGGGTGCAACCGGTCCCAGGACCCCATCGTCCCCCCCACCGAATCTGCAGCAACACCAACAGCTGCACAGACCCCTGCTGTTATGGCCTGTGCGTCCTCCACCACCAGCACCACCAGTGGTGCCTGTAACACTCCCCCTGTCACAGAGGATGACCCCCCACACCACCAACTGAGGAGGGCAGGGAGAGGATGTGGGTGCCCACAGTGGTGAAGCAATAGGTCCGTGACAGCAGGGCAGGTGGGAGGGGCAGGGTCACTCACAGACAACCAGAGCCTGGGACCAAAGCCCTGGGCAACATAAACAGAGTCCTTGGGGCATATGACCAAGCCCAGGGACGAATGGGCCGGTCAGAAGAAGATTCCCGCGAGCTCCTTCTCCTGCTGATGAGGTCCATGGACACCCACATGGAACAAATTGTGGACCTCTTGGGCCAGCTAGTGGCGGTACTGAGGGACAGGCCTGCGCGATAAACAAAATCTCCACCTCCCCCTGCTGGGCCGCAGGATGACAGTTCAACATCCTCCCCTGTGGCCACAGAGAGGGGTGAGTCCTCAGACCCCACTGGTCCTGCAGCACAGACCCCCCCTGCCAAACGACGAAGGGGCTGTCCCAAGAAATCCCTGGGAGTATCCTGTGGCTGAGCACCTGCAAAACATCCGACACGGAGCCAGCCATGATGGCAACCCTCTTCACTACTGCATTGACTTTTTGGACTGTCCTTCCCCACACTGCCTTGTAAATGGCATCTGTCTGTTGGACTGGGTCACCACATCAATGTGGTGACTACTCGATTCTCTCATTTACCCTAACTGTCAACTCACAGCTTCACTAATCACCCCTATGTAAATGTTCCACACCCTCACATGTCACCATTGAAAATAAATACTCCTTACACACATGTGGTTGTTTCTGCTCCGTCTTTATTCCAGGATGTGTAGTCTTCACCATGAGCACAACGTACAAGGAGTATGGAATGTATGTAGGCAAGGAGAGGCTGAAGGGAACTAGGAAAACACAACAGAACAACTTTCACTAGTCTGGGTGTGACATCACAGACATCACACAACACTTGTCATCAGGGTACTCTAATCTGCACACATTATAATGAGCAACAGTACCGACAAACATCCAGTATCTGTGCCAAACTACCCTGTCCCAGAAACATTGGCAGCCATCACTGAGCCGACAACAGGCTGTGTCACAAAGCTCACATACACCTTCACAACAACAGCAACATCATCAGACAATGGGTCCGTAGTACATTGTTACTCACCTTCAAGTGAACTAGCTGTTGATGAGCTGTTGACGCAGGTCAACACCTTCCTCCTCTCCACTGTCCTCGTCACTGGACACGGGTTGGTTTGCAGGCAGGGGCCTTTCTGCTCATCAGCATCCACGAGCAGGGGGATCTCCTTGCGAATGGCTAGGTTGTGGAGCATGCAGCATGCCACTACAGTCTGACACACCTTCCCGGGCGAGTACATCAGTGCACTTCGGGTCTTGTCCAGGCTGTGAAACTGTGACTTCAGGAGACCGAAAGTATGCTCCACCACACAACGTGTTCTCCCATGGGCATCATTGTAGAGGACTTCGGCTGGTGTCCTGGGATTCCGCAGTGTCACCTAGGTGTGAGGAACACAGAGAAACCTTGTAATGACACTGTGTCAGAGGACTGCATGTCACACACACAGCACGCTATTTTACTCTGCATACTCGCCCACAATCCATGCATGCTCAGAAAGCAGATTAGCCATCAGCTGTGGTACAATGCTGTTACGCATGATGTATGAGTCATGGGCTGAGCCTGGAAATTTGGCACAAATGTGCGAGATTATCATATCCGCTTTGCACACCACTTGCACGTTGATGGAATGGAAATGTTTCCGATTCCTGTAGATGTGGTCACGTGCCTGTGGTGGAACTAGCCCAACATGGGTGCAATCAATGGCACCAACAACATGGGGGATGTTGTTGGTGCCATTGAATACAAATCTCCCTTCACAGCCGCCAATTCAGGCCCCCTGGGGAAATGGATATATCTGTCCTTGTAGATCATCATAGCGGACAGGACATCACGCAGCACCATGCTGAACATAGGTTGTGACATGCCAGCTGCGCTGGCCACCGTGTTCTGGAATGATCCAGTGACAAGAAAATGCAGGGCCGCCATCACCTTAGACGTTGGGGTGAAAGCTGTTGGATATGTTCTGCAAGGCTGCAGGTGTGGCTCCAACATAGCACAAAGTTTCTGTAGGGTGGCTCTATCCAGACGGAATTTCCGGATGATCTCCTCATTCTCCATGTCTGCCAGCACTGTGAAGGGACGATACAGATTTGGTCTCCTCCTAGTTGAGATAAAAGTGGACTAATGTCAATGCAATACACCATGAGATGCGCACAACCTCTCACGTTTTGACTGACACAACGCCAATGACTGTCACCACAATTGAGTTACAGCTTACATGTAGGGACACCTTCAGCTACACTACTCATACACTTGTCCCCTTTCACACAGCAAGTACCTCCGAATCAACATCTGACTTTGAGAATGCACATAGGGATATGGCCACATCTAGCATGGTCACGCATGAGAGTATTTCATCCAGCATATGTGTAAAAAAGCACCACTCCAGTCTCATACCTAGCTACAGAACCTGACACACCTTCAGGCGTAAGTTGAACATGGCACACATCAACAACACAATTACCACTGAGCATAAACAACACATGTGTGCTTGATCCAATAATAGTAGACATTCAAATATGCACATTGTTCATTGAGACATACATCACTGGGATTGTTACAGCACTATCACACATTGATATGTGTGCACATTGGAGAGCCCATAACAACACTGTTCGGTGTATATGCCCATCAATATCACAAGTGACATGTGAGGGAGTACATGCCAATGTACTAAATCACATACACAAACATGCCATGTGTAGTCAGCAGTTGGTTAAATGTGACATTGGCATTGTGTGCACAATGATGTGCCATTGTTCATGTGGCCACTGTGCATTGTTGAGAACTGCCCATTGACCATTGACACAGCCTGATGTGTCCATAGGTGTTGTCAAAGTGCTCCGCCACCCAATTCACTGTCACCCATGTCTATGTATGGCACCCAAAACGCCTGGCACCAGCGGTGTGTCACCGCCAATGCCCAAGACACAATCGCGGTAGTGATAGGCATATACACATGGTCAAATGGCGGTTGGCATGCTCCACCACCCAAATCACAGTCATAGACACCAATGTATGGCACCCATATCGCAGTAGCTACCGCCTGGCACCAGCAGTGTGCCTCCGCCAATGCCCAAGACACAATTGCGGTAGTGATAGGCATATACACATGGTCAAATGGCAGTTGGCATGCTCCGCCACCCAAATCACAGTCATAGACACCAATGTATGGCACCCAAATCGCGGTAGCTACCGCCTGGCACCAGCGGTGTGTCACCGCCATGGACCATGTGGTAGCCTAATGCAATTTTGAACATCGCGGTAGGCGTGCTCCACCACCGCGGAGCTGGTCATTGGATGCAATTGAAAAATGCACCACCGTGGTAGCGCCCGCTTGGCCCCTGCGGTGTGTCACCGCCGTGGACCGTGCCCTTACGGCCAATTAAAACCGCAATCGTGGTAGTCTAATGCAATTTTGAAAATTGCGGTTGGCGTGCTCTGCCACCGCAGAGCCGGTCATTGGATGCAATTTAAAGATACACCACCGTGGTAGCGCCCGCCTGGCCCCTGCGGTGTGTCACCGCCATGGACCTTACAGCCAATGGGAACCGCAATCGCGGTAACCTAATCCAATTTTGAACATCACGGTAGGCGTACTCCACCACCGTGGAGCTGATCATTGGATGCATTTGAATAAGGCAGACCTGGAACACCAATTGCAGCAGCCTAGAACCACTGAAATGACCCCAGGGGACTATATATGTGTGGGAGAGCGCCTCACATTTCCACTGCTCCCAGAGCCTGCTGCCTGAGAACCCTCACCTGCTGCTGCCTTTAGGGACTGCTGCCTGAGACCCCTCACCACCCACTGCCGCTGCTGCTGTCTCCAGGGACTGCTGCCTGAGACCCCTCACCCCCCACTGCCACTGTTGCTGTCTCCAGGGACTCCTGCCTGAGACCCCTCACCACCAACTGCTGCTGCTGCTGTCACCTGGCCACAGTGATGGCGAGGACTGAGAAGATCCGGGCCAGTCCCTTCACCTACGAGGAGCTGGAGGTCCCGGTGGACGAGGTGCTCACACAGTATCCAAGGCTATATGGTGCTCCAAATGTCGCAGTAAGTCTTCAACAGTGTGAGTGAGAGTGCAGGGGGGGCACACATGAAGTTGAGCTGCTGCAGTATGTGCCTGAGAGTGGGGGTTTTTGTCATGCACTACCTAGCATGCTTTCTCCAGGGGAAATGGGTATGTGGCCTATTTCGCACGTTTCCCTGCCTGCACATCAAGATTTGAAGGACATGTATTGTCTTGTCAGCCATACAGTGACGCAGCAAGTTGGTAATGCAGGATTCAGGACAGTGATTGCTTGTGTTAATGGCTGTGTGGGTCCCTGTTGTCCTACTCTTTGTGAGCCCACCTGGCCTGCACAGTCACCGCCCGGTCTGACAGGGACACATCACTGAATGTACATGTGTCTTTTACATTACTCTCCATCAATGAGTCATCTCAGCCCTGTAGATTGTACACAACAGGCCTTGTGAGAAGCGTGTGGGTTTGTGAGATCATGTCCCTCAATGTGACCTCCATGACACAGTGAGCCATTCACAGGGCAAGGACATTGAAGGCTGTGCAGTGTTGGACACAGTGAGTCAACCCCAAACATATGTTGATTTGTAATGTATGTATTGATCTACAAAAAAATGGACAGTAGATGTGGGCAGATTACACATGGCTTAATGTGCTGGCATCCTGCATGTGTATGATATGGGCAGGTACTGTGTCCACCCTCACACCTGCATGCATTTACTTGTGATTCTCCCATTCTGATGTACCATGTGAGATGCATTCTTGTCTCTATTAGACATCTCTGTGGATTTGGTATGAGTCAGTATCATGCTACTGTACTGAGAGAAATTGGACCATAAGACTGTGTCAATGATGTTTTCTCCCTCTTGTCTCCCATGCCTGCAGCTCAAAGTATACCAGCGTAAGGCCGTGTGGAGCACCATTGCATGCAAGGTGTGGGCTCTGGGTGTCTCAAACTGGCGGCGCACCCACTGCCGCAAGAGGTGGGATGACATCTACCGGCTGAACAAGAACGTGGCCGAGATGACACTGGGGCTGATCACTCGGACTGGCAGGTTGTTGCGGCGCAGCATGACACCACCAATGGCCCGCATCTTGGCCGTGACAGAGCCTGAGCTGGATGCACATTTGAAGGAGCATCAGCAGCAAGCTAGGGGTGAGTATTCTGGGAAGGGTGACTTTGGCTGTGAGTGGCTGCATGTGTACACAGCCTGGGCCGGCGCTGGACTATGTGATGTTGGTAGTGTGATGCAGTGGCTTGTAAGTGGCCTCAGTGCTGGGTGCAGCTGTCATGGATTTGCCATACCTGTACTTCCTAATGTGATTTTAGTACTGGGCATTTACATTGCATTCTGAGTCGTGGGCTTCAGGTATCGTCTGCATTGGGGTTGTCTGGTAAATCACATGGAAGGGTACGGCAGTGTGCCTAATCTGAGTGTGCTTTCATCAATGCGTGCATTGCCTGACCTCAGATTTGTGAGGCTTAGACATCTGACACCAATGTGCACCAGTAGTTGTGAACCAAAGTACAACATGGTGTATGGCATGAGCTCATGGCCTTTGTGGACGGTCATGTTGGAGTCTGTATCTGTGTTGTCCCCTTCTGCTCCATCCAGATCTGACAGTGGTAACATGTTGTGGGGTTCATACTTGCCCCCATAAAGGCCCTAGGTGTGCTCAGAGCTATATGTGTGTCTGGTTGAACGGAGCCACTGGCAGGATATTGTGCTGTGTGGGCATCACATGGCTCACTTATGCCTGGTTTGCTTGTTGACACCCACTGTTCGAGTTAAAAATAGAGTTTGCACAATGTCATTGCACAGGGTGGTGTGCAACATGTAGATTTTGTCATCTTCAGTGATGCTTTGCTTGCATATGTTTGTTCTGTTGATGCCAATAACCTGACACTACATCTCTCTCTCATGCAGCATCTCCCATGGGCAGGGAAGGACAGGGGATGGACACCAGTGGTGAGGCATCAAGCACAACAGCTGCACACGAGCACAGTGACACAGATGTGACCAGCGCCTCGGAGGGGGACAGGAGTCTGCTGGAGGAATCACAGCCAGAGACGCAAAGCTCAACGTCATCTGACGATGGCGGTGACGCAGCCATGTTGGCGGGTACAGGGAACAGGGACTCTGCCTCCTCTTCCACCACACAGCGTACGGTGCCCACCCTCCCAGCTTCTTCCACTAATGCTGCCTGTGTTTACACCAGTAAGAAGGAAAGAGTGTCCTTCACCCCAGGCACCACTGCCCCTGCCCCTGTCCCCCCTGCTGCCATCAGTGCTGAGTCTGTGGACCTTTTGCACCAGCTGTGTGTGGGCCAGACAGCTCTCCTCAATGCCTTCATAGACATTGACAAAAAGTTGGCACAGGTGGTTGCTTTCATGGAGGGCATACATTCAGACGTGGGTGGGCTACAACAGACTGTCCAGTCTTTGTCCTCCGAAGTGACAGCAGCCCTTCAACTGGCACGATCTGGGAGTCCAGCTCCAGTCCCTTTGTCCACCCCCCTGCCAGTGGTCACATCTGACGAGAGTGACGACGCACAACAGACCTCAAGGTCAAGATACAGCACACGCAGCACACAGCAGCAGCAGCCCAAGCGTTCCAGGGCACAGACACCATCCCCACAGAAAACTAAACCCACCCCAGAGCGCAAAGGCAAAAGCCCATCAGGCGACTGCAAGGGCCAGGAACCCAAGAAGCAGGCCTCAGGGTCACATGCCTCAGAGTCATCCCCAGCCAAGGACTCTCCTGTCCCAAAAGCGTCTCGCATGGACAAGTAGACAGTTTCCGTGCCCACTGAGATGGTGGTGCCTGCTAAGAGTACACATAAGAAGAGCTCCAAGGCAGATTCACCCACAACCTCGACTCCCATCCAAAGCCCAGTAAAGCAGGGAAAGGAGGGCACTGTAGGGTAGGAGTGGGCGGAATTTGCGTAGTCGCGCTACGCAAAGCTCCGCGAAATGGTAAAAAATCTCCACGAGCACTCAGAAATTCCACGAACCCGTGGAATTGCTTGTTCGCAACACTTTTTTCCTGTTCACGAACGCTGTTTGCGTGCTCGGGTGGAAATATCTTGCGAACAAGCACTTTGAGAATGCGAACTAGCAAAAAATTCCACAAAGCCGTGGATCGCAGAATTTTGGGCAGTTCCGCATTCTCCGCGGAACGGGAAATTACCCAAATTCCGCAAGCGGATTGGAATTTACCGCCCAGGCCTACTGTAGGGGGAACACCTGGTAAACAGGGGATGGAGGTGCAAAGGCAAGGCCAGGCCAAGCGAACAGCTGGATCCAGCATGTCCCCAGAGGGTGGGCCACCGGCTGCATCTGATGCAGCTTTGGTGGTGAGTGTGCCTGTTGTGTCCGCACCACTTGCCACTAATCCCAAGACAGGGAAGCCATTTAGAATCCCCAAGAAGTGGAAAGGCACCCCTCCACAATCTCCCACCCACACTGTGTCTCACGGCAGCATGACTCCACCTCCACGTGCCACTGCACCACCTGGTCCAAGCAGCCCTCCGGCTTTCCAAGTCACTGATGCCTCTACCTCAGCTGGGCCTCTCTCTTCCCGGTCAAGTACTCCAACTGTCCCCGACACACAGCCAGTTCCCAGTCCGACTGACTGGCAATTCTGAGTGGTTGTCCCCCTCACACACCTGTCTCTCCCACAGCGGTGCCTGTACTGACCATTGTTACCCCCCTTACTGTGTTGCTGACCATGGCAGGGTACAGTCACACACATTCCCTAAGCAGCGTCTCATGTACTCACTCTGCACATTGGACTGGCCACTGGCCTTGTTGTTCACTGATGTTTGCCCCTTGCCTGTGCAGCTTCTCATGGACTCACTCTGCACATTGGACTGGCCACTAGCCTTGTTGTTCACTGATGTTTGCCCCTTGCCTGTGCAGCTTCTCATGGACTCACTCTGCACATTGGACACGTCACTGGCCTTGTTGTTCACTGATGTTCGCCCCTTGCCTGTGCAGGATCTCATGGCCTTGCTCTTGTCTTATATTGATGTCTATCTCTGCAACATGTGAATAAAGACAGTTACTCTTGTTGTCTGTTTTGTCAGTGTCCTTACTGATTAAAGTTTTTTCTGTGTGTGTATGGTTTACTGTGCCACATGCTCTGTATGCCACTTCAACATTGCCAATGGCTTGTCTCACTTTTTCTATTTGTTACAGGGGTGACAGGGACTTCAGTTCTTCCAGACTCTGATGCTTGTGGGTGGAATGATGGTCGTTTTAGATGAAATACTGTTGTCATTCTCATTCTTTGTTCATGTTAGCTATATTGTATACATGTCAGGTTTGGAAGCACTGCCAGCACAGAGTGGGATTCTATCCACAGGATTACAGGCAGGCTGGCCAGGGTCATCATGTATGCGTGATCTTACTTTATGTGTGCCCAGCAGTGTAGGTGTATAGTCATCTTGTGATGGTCAGTCATCCTAGTCACATGGGTTACTTTCAATGTGTGCACTTTGGTGGTCAAGAAGTGTGCAATGTGCAGGGTGTGAATTTGTTGGGAGTGTGGATGTGTGTGTGCCCCTGCAATGTTGACTACACACATGTGTCACTTAGGAGTAGAGTGCCTGTTTGTGTGATTGTTCAGTCCTGTGAGTGTGATTGTGTGCACGTGTGTGTTGCATGTTGTGCACTGTGCAGTGTGTTGGTGTGTCCTTGTAGTTCTGTCTGAATTTTGAGTATGCCGAGTATGTGGCTGGCAAGTCAGAGTTGTGTTTTGTTGATCATCCATGTGTCTTGATGCTGTTTGTGGTGACTGTGCATACCTGCTCAGCCACACTGACATTGTGGGTGTGTTTTCTCATGGCATGTGGTGTGTGGTGTCATACCATCCCCTATCTGTGCTTCAGATGCCTACCCATTGTGAGTCTGCACTCCATCTATTTGTATATGGTACACTCCTGCCATGTCCACTAATGACATACACACCACTTCACTTTCATGGCAGCTGTCCCCTTGGGTTGCCTGTGTGTGTGCCTCCCCATCACTTTATTTGTGACACTGTTCTTTGTGGTGCAGATCTTTGCAATGTGCCATTCAGAACATTTTCCCAATTGGTTATATGTGAATATCTTGTACTGTTTAGCAGTCATGGTTGCTCAAATGCAGTTCAACAGTTGCACAGTCTTGTGGTCATTTTGTTTCCACTTTGGTGTCCCAGACTTGTGCATCTGTGGGTGTTGGGTTAGGTGTATGTGTGTTTGCTGAGGTACTGATTCCCTTCCTGAGTGTGATGTTGTCAGTGCGCTGTTTGGATTGTTGTTGTGGGTGTTCATGTTGTGTCACTCATATCTGTGTGGGGCTGGTATGTTTGGTGTGCACACACAGCTTGGTGTGCATGCAGTGCTGTGGGTGTATGTTGCCTTGTCCTTGCCTGGTGGGCATCCCCTGATGTCCGGCTCTGTTTGCAATGTGACTTATTGGCATGTGCATCTGTTGTGTGTTTGATGTAGCTGTGTGCAGTGTTTGGGCTGTGTTGTGTCTTGGTGCTGACAGATGCTCTGTGTGTGGTGTTCTATTTGTATGACAGTGTGTGTGTTTTGTTGGTGTGGTGTGTTTCATTCAGATGTGTGTAGCCAGTGTGGTGTGCCTTACTTATGTGTCTGTCACATAAACTTAGGTCTATTCTAGTTCCTGTGCTTGTGTTAGGTGTGTCCTTGTTTTCTCCTCTAATATTTGAGCTGTCTCTTGTCATTCTTATGCATGTGCAGGCATGTGGTACACTATGACATCATGTTGACTTGATGGGTGGTGTGGTATATCTGTCTGTGTGTCATTGTATGCCCATTTCTCCCAGGTTGTGTCCATGATTGTTTTGTGATGGTGCACTTCTTGTCTGTGCTGTGGTATGTTGTCTGTGCATTGTTCCTGAATGCTGAGGTTGTGCACTCCTGTTCTGTCTGTGCTCCCATTGCCTTTCCACAGTTTGGCTGCACAGGTCATGTCTGGTCTTGTTGTGGTTCTCTGTGTGTTTTATTGAGTTATTTGTTTGTCTGTTGTTTTGGTGTAGACATTGGTTCTGGCATCCCTGTGTGTGTGTGATGTTTGTGGATACCCCCAGGGAGTGTGATTGTTTGTCTGTGTAATAACTGGACATTATTGACACCCTTCTGTGTGTCTGACACTAGTGTTGTGTGCTGCAGGTATGATGGGGTATGTGTGAAGATTCCTACTTGTGTATGACAGTCATGGAGTGTGTCAATGGGCCCTGTGTGTGGTATTCTGCTGACATTCTCCTATCAAGTAGTTGTATACATATGTGTGGCTGTTCACTGTTTGACTTCAGGGCCTTCTTTTCATCCCTGTGTCTATACATGGGTTGCCTTGCTGTCTCCCTGAGTTGTTGCACTGAGGTGACTATGGTTCGACTTCACACACTGTCCCAGCCATGTGTGATTTGATGGCCTGAGGGTGTTGTTATATGTTTCTTGTCTTGCATGTGATGTACACATGCTTGGTAGTTAGCGCCTTGGCCTTCCATTTGTGGGCACCTTACTTTAGGTTTCCTATATGTTGTACTCCATTGCTGCTGGCATGTGGTCTGTGTATGTGGCTGTGTGTCAGTGTGGGGTATATCTGTGTGACTTGGCAGGCTGCGTGTCCAGTTGAGTTATTGTTCATTTTCTGTGTGTGTGTTCATTTTGTGCTTGGACTCAGTTTTCTTGCCAAGTGTGTGTTGTTGTTGTGGTGTGTGGGTTGCCCTGGCCCTGTGCTTCTGTTCTGTGTGTTCCTCTGCAGCCACTCCTGCTGTGGCTGTCTCCCTAGTTGTTTGGTGTGTGGTGCAGGGTGTGTGTTCACCTGGCTGGTTATTGTGCAGGGGGGCACAGGAGGGGCACATGGCATGTCCCTTCATGTTGGGGGGGGCTAGTGTGTGGAGGGTGGAGGTGTGGCCCTATGACCTTTGTGCACTGCCCATGCCTGTCGCTGGCCCTGCCTTCTGCATTGTGCGCATGTTTTCCCGAGTCTTCACCATTGCGGTGACGTGACCGGGACGTTACTTCATGATCGCGGATGATGGGTGACCTGGATGGGGTGATTTGGTGACAGGTAGGACATGTGTGGACCCTATATCAGCCCATGAGTTTTGTGTTGTGGTTGTGTGCGGGATTGTGTTATTGCGTACCTGCGTTGTCGTCTGCGACGGTCCATGAGTTGCTGGTAATGTATCAGGTACAGCACCGGGAAGACATATAGAGCTGGATCCATTGCGTCGGGACCGGGTGGAAGGGACCGGGACTCTGGTTTTGCGTTCCTCTGTTGAGCTTCTGCCGTCTCTGGTTGGGCAGTTTCTCCGTTGCATTGCGACTGGCTGTTTGAAGCATCCTGATTTGTACAGTGGACGGCACATAATTCTGCACGGAGTTGAGTCTCTATTGGCTCCCACTGCCGTGGTGGCGGGCACTCTTTGATGGGGGTTCGTGTCACACCACGGCGGACAGGAAATGAGCTATGTTTGGCCATACTAATATGACGGACGTGAGGACCGCTGCTGGCGTGCGGAAAAAAGCATTTTCCGCCACCGCGAGCACTGCGGTGGTGCCTCCACCCGACATACTAATAGATCCCTATATTTAATTTTGCATGGCACAGAACCATAATTTGCTAGCCATTGACAAAATTTTTTCTTTGCTTGTCAAAGGATTTCTTATGCCTCTACCATTCTCGTATAGTCTGAGAAAAACAGTATTTGAGAGAATCTCAAAAGCCTCCCCTCCTGTGCGGAGGATGAGTTCTCTGTCTCTAGCATTCAAAAGTTCTGTGATCAGGGGCAGATGGTGATCCAAGAAGGCATTTTGGCAAGAGCGGCTGGTGTGCCCACTTGGCCAGGAAACATGAAGAGATCATGTCGATGACAAAAGTGTTTTCAGACAGTTTCTCAGAAATTTCTCTGGCTGAGATCCCTCACAGCCCTCTGCTTATTTAGTCTGGAATGACCCTTCGCAGCTTCAATGCTGGCTGATTGTTCATCGTAGGTGCTCTGAAGAATCTGGACTGTTTAGCGGAGATTCGTGACCGTGTGCTCTATGTTACTGATGCGATTTTCAGCTTTAGCGACCCTTGTGCTTATCCTTGAACAGTCTCCATCCACCATGGAGGCCCTTTCAGCCCCCAGAGCATTCACTGCCTGTAAAGGTTCTCTCATCTGGTGGCCCACCATTGTGAATTCATATTGTTTCCTTGCTTTGGGAGGGCCTTGACTTTGTCTGTGGTGAGAAGTGGAGCTATCATATGTCACTTGGGTCCCTGAGCAGTCCAGCATGTCAGCCGACCAGACCCGCCTATCCCCACCCATTACGGTGGCACGAGCAGTCCATTAGCACAGGATAAATAAAGAGAAACAGGGGAGTCGGGGAGGGAGGGAAGGCAGGCCCCCAACCACCGCCACCAGACCACCACCATCTGTGGTGGCAAGCATGGATCTTGTGGAGTCTGCATAGAGCTCCCTAGGTGGGCCCATCAAAGGTGAGACCTCAAGTCTCGTAGCCACAGAGCGAACATCCACTTGTCAGTAAACAGTCCCGGGCGGCTAAGTGCTCTGTCCGAATATCACCCAAGGTCCAGCAGGAGCAATAACAGTGGCAGCAGCCCCAGAGGGGGGCTTGACTGCCAAGCTTCCTCCGAGGGTGAGAAGTCTCCTCTGGAGGCCCCCTCAATCAGCACCACCCACCGCTACCAAGGATAGTTCAGAGAGGGAGGGCCTGGGAACGGCACCTATCAGAAAAAGGGCATGCTTGGCATATCTTGCTTCTGTTCGTCACCACCAAAGGGGGATGGATCTGTCCAGTAGATCGCACATGCCATGCTGCATTGGGGACTCCGGTGCGGCCTAGGAACATGCAACAGAGGAGCCGACACCCCACACCCCCTCACTGTTAAGGGCATGAAAACCTCACAACATGTTCATTGTGGTCTTCATAGTTGGAGCCGGATATCTCCTAGGTGGCTACCATCTAGCTATGGTTCTGGGTTTCTGTGGTTGAGCACTGGGGATTCTGTAGACTCTGCTCCACTCCAGGGGCTAATTGTCGTGCCTGGGTGAATGTCCTGCATGCTGAAAGGATCAGTGGCCGTGGATGTGCTAAGTAGACGCAGGATATTGCAGGATGATTGGCTTTGGCCTGGGAATAAAAAGGCAAAATGTCTGTGTCACGAGTCCGATAACGAACTGCGGACATTGTTGACCTTCGATTCTGACCCAGTTGTTTCACCCTTTGTGCAGGAAGGACAAGAGCCCTTTAAGGGAATCTCTCAGGCGGAATCCCCGGGGGTGTGGCCCACGACATCATACCCAAGCGGCCTATCGGAGGAGCAGCGGGCGCAAACAAGAGGGCCATCCTTCTTTCAGGAGACGGAAGCGGGTTCCCCCGGAGCAGGAGAGGTCGTGGCGTGGACAGAGAGGAACAGCGGAGGCAGATTAGCAGCGAGAAGAAGCGGAGCCAAAGAAGAGACTGAAGCAAGTACTGCTGTGGCGTGCAGAGACGACAAGCCGGGAGGCCAACGGGACTACGTTTCGCCCAGCCACCCCCCTGGAGGAGGGTGGCTTACTAAGGTACGGGCGACGCTACAGGGGCTTACGGGACACGGGAGGGGGAAGATCGTTGTATAGAGGGAGGAGGGAGGTCACATCGGGGCTCACTCGGTGCCGGTCAAAGGTGACTTCTCCCCTCACTCCCCTTCCCTGAGAGAGAAACACCAGTTTTTCCCTGCGACTCACTCCGGTCTATTTATTTTGTTGTTTTATCCCCATCCACCCAAGCCATTTCCATCAACGTTGGGGAGGTGACATACCGAATATCCAACCCCAAGTCCAGGGGAAGACCTGGTGAAGACGGAACCTTTTCCAACCAGGAGTTCGGACCCCTGAAAGACCATAGACTTTGACTTAATTTTTGTGCTCTTGACAAATTGAATTTTGGAATAAAACAAAACTTGCTGATCTTTATCCCTCTCTCTTACAAACTTTCATTGGTTTGGCCAGCCTCCCTCTGGGAAAGATTCCGGATTGCAACAGTCTGCCATCTTGCTCAACCCAATTGTGGTCGGATTACCTGTGCAAGTCTCACTTCCTGCACATCTAATTTCCCAATTTCTTACTAGAGTGTGGCAATGTACTAATATATGCTGTACTAATATGATGAGTAAAATGGCGCAAATAGTAAACATGAAAACATCAAAGTAAGGGGCTTATTAGCATGGCGGGTGGATTGCCACCGCCTAACACACCGCGCCGGACGGCCTTTTACCCTCACCACATTAGCATGGCAGGGGTACCGTGGGGAAAGACCGTCTGCCACTTTTCCGCCGGTAGGCAATCGTCACGATTGCCTACTGGGCAGAAAAGGCCTATGATACAGTGGCGGTGCATCCATATTATGATGTGGTCGGTGTCATGCCTTTCCATGGCGGAGACTCTGCCATTGAAAGACATGTGGGAATCGCTTTAGGGGCCCGTTGTGTACCCCCGGGGGAGTGGGGTAGTGGGGGGGCTTAGAGGCTGCACTTGGGCGGTACCCATGGTATCCCCCTACATTGGCATACACAAGGTGGCAGGCCCTTCGCGGTGCCTGTCACCTTGTGCATGCAAATGCACAACATGCATTTTCTACATTGTGGCAGGTGCTGCTCACAGCACCGCCTGGCACACTGTTGAATATGCAGGATGTGACCGCCACGGTGGCGGTCGCATTCTAATTGGCGGTGCGGGACCGCTGCACCACTGGCGGCTGGTCCCAGCACCGCTAGGGCAGCGGGCAGACTGAAGTCCGCCCGCCATCCTAATGAACCCCAATATGTTGAAAAATACGAGATGTAAAAGCAGAGCAGGAAATATGAATGATGAAGTAAGGAAAAGGGAACATGAAAATAAACAGGAATTGGGAAAAAAGTGCAGAAAAAGGAGTTAGATTAACATGAAAGGGGAACAGTTAAAATATAGGAACAATGAAAGTATAAATGATATTGGAGAAATAGAAAATGAAGTAAGGGAGAAAAAAGAAAAGAAAATGGTGACAAAAAATGACAGGGATTAAGGAAAATGAAGAAGAGAATATAAAAGATTGTGGGCCTCATTTATGAGAAGTGACGCATGGGTGCGTGAAAGCAGTGATGCGTCATTTCTCAGTGCGCCCTCCTTGCGAAATTTACTGTATGACGCATCATGTCACAAGGAGTTACAGATACGTCAGTATTTCTGACTTATCTGTAGGTGCAAAAGTTGACACATTGCTGGAGTGTGTCACAAAAGTGACGCAAGTCCAGCAATGTGTCCATTCACATGGGGCAAGCCCCCTGTGAAAGGGCCTGCATCAATCTTACGGCTGCTGTGAGGCAGGCGTAAGATATTGACGCTATTGAGTCCTAGAAGTGGCGCAGTGAAATCTCATAGAACAGGGGGCATGTCTTACGCCGCTGATGCCTCAGAAATAAGGCCCTGTGTGTGTGCGTGTGTGTGTGTGTGCGTGAGAGAGAGAGAGAAAGAGAGAGTGAGAGTAAGGAAAAGGAGAGTTGAATGTCTGGAAGTGCTTGAAATGTTGCCAGTCCAGTGGTACATGAGGTTTATTGTGAATTACTGCATGGTGGTGCAGCCAGCCCACTGTAATGTTCTGGCCACATAGAAAGTAAATAAGGAGTTATTTGGCAGCAAAAGGAAGCAAATGATCGAAGGCAGCTTGCAGACAACAATCAGAAGACCTGCACAGTGCTGTAGCCATGCTTTCCATGCATGGCCTATTATGCTGACATTGGACAACGGTGAAAAGAACACAACATTGCGCCATTATTGAGGCTGCATAATGCTCTCAATTACACATTTTTGGCTGTATTTGCTGTGCAAACTACTGTAAGAGTAACTACATGACTCAGTTAGGTAGAACAGAGGGATCCTACGTGAACGTGAACCAAGGCTGCTGTAACTATTGCTACCAAATCTACCGCCTCAGTCAACTTTAACAAAAACATAACATTTAAAATGAGCTATTATTCCCCTTGCAAATTACCCACCAAGAAACCCCTCCCGTGTTAGTGTTATTTCAATCCCTCATCGTCATAGTTCCCTCTTTAAACGTATTACCCTATATATTTCCATGTTTGCTTAGGAAAGGTGCACCGTATCCTGTAAACCAGCTGAATCCATCTCATGCAGAATTGGCCTGACCATCATATGAGAAGCCAAAGCCCCCTACATGTATCCCAACCCAACTGATGATAGAATGTACAGAGATTCAGGCTTTTTGTTTCGTTCAACAAACCATCTGAGGCCCTAAATGAAGATGCATGAAACTGAATCAACTTCTCACCGTCAATTTCCGCTTTGCCTTCCTCTCAGATCTGATGCACCCCTTATACTTCGCTGACCTCCAGCTACCAGCTGCACAAGATCTTCACACATCCCTCATCTGTGACACTCAATTATTCTGATTCTTAACAAGTTGTTCAAGAACGTATTGCTCTCTTCTGCAATCACTCACCTTACCTTCTCGTTGCCATCCACAGGCACAAAGCTGAATGTCCAGACATATATAGTTCCATGCAGCTTTTGCTCCCATAATCCATTTGCGCTGCCCTACATGTACCCTCAGCCAATCACCTGAACTACTCAGCAATACCCATGCCCTTCTGGACCCCTTTATTTGTGAGATCCTGAATCTTCCATAGGATCCCCCTGGCAACATAGATTTCAATGAAAACACCAACTGGTGTGTATTATACTCCACATCTGCTAGATCTTTTATGACACCTCTACCATGATCATCTTGCTCCCAACTTTGTACTTTACAATTTTTCTGGACCCCCCCTTTCAAAATTTTGCACCCAAACTCTTCACCCAAAAGCTTGTCTACCTAGAAACACTTGACATAGAAGGCAGTGCCAGCAAACCTCCCTGAAATGATGGAGGGAACCAGTCAGTTGCTAGTAATGTCCAAAAGGAAAACATATTCCCTGTGCAGACCCTCCCTAGTTGGGGAGCATCAGGCTAATAAATTCCAGACATTTACTTGTACTGGTATCACGTGCAACTCTGCCCATGGAGCCAGCTCACAGAGTCACGGCCATCATAATTCCTACAATGCAATACAACACAATACAATGCTACTATATGGAGTGGGAATTTGTGTAGCCTCGAATAGTAAGCTCCATTCAACCCCCTGTAGCAGCAATCTTCATAGCAGTTTCAGCAGCCAGTTACTATAGATAGTTTATTCACTATGCACACAATCTCCTCATGGACCACAAAAAAGTGATGGTTTGTTCCGCTAGATTTCTACCTCAAAGTCATATTACTACAACAAACATATGCATTTATAGGAGCTCTATGCTATAGTTGCTGGTCTTCCTAGAGCCCCATAACAATATAAATCTTTATATGCCTCCATTTTCCATGTCTTTGGGTCCAACAAGAGCCTCATGTATGCACATTTACCTGCCCACGAACGTCTGCCACATCACAAGGTCATCCTGATTCTGGATCAACCCTCTGGTCCTGTGTGGTTTTGTTGCCCCTTCCCCCCTTCATCAAAATCCCTATGTGTGTTAAGAATGCCATGCCTGCCCACCACCTAGCACACAAAATTTGTTTGCCACTCAAATTTGCACTTATTTTTCTCCCAACCTCCCCTACCAGCTGTATCCACATATCCAGAATGTTCAGTGGTCTAACACTGCACATTCTTAGAGTTTATTTCAGTTTCTAGAATGCCAGGTACATTACTGGACCTTCCATTTTTTGGGTGACCAACAGCTCTTCAAAGTCACCTATCATCTCTTCAAAAATAACTAGACATCCTCCAGCATATTCTACTACTTTCAAATCTGTAGACAAGCTAAAAAAAACTAAAACAAAGCAGCATTTGCTTACACCCTTACAGTGCCCTCACTATCCATGGTCGTAATGTACTCAATGTGACAAAACAGTAACTCCATGAACACCCATATGTATAATTTTTTTTAAAACAAAAATGTGCACCACAAACTAATTGCCCAAAAATTATAAATCTTCCAAATATTATGTTATGTTATGTTAATTAGTCTTCTAACGTGCGCAGCTACTCCAAGGAGTGTCCCGGCGCGAGCATAGAGGGACTGAGATCATGTCCATGCTAAACAAAGAGATGAGTTTTTAGCAATTTTTTAAAAGCCACAGGTTCTTCAATATTGCGAAGTGCAAGCGGCAAAGCGTTCCGGGCCTGAGCCGCCAAAACGGCTAGGGAACAGCCACCCAGCCTGTGCCAATGAAAACGGGGAACCTTAGCCAGGCGAAGAGCGGAGGAGCATAGCAGTCTCCCTGGAACATAAAAAGAGAACCGTTTCTGCAAATAGGTTGGCCCAAGGCCATGCAGAGCACGATGGGCAATGGTGATAGACTTAAATTTCACCTGGGCCGCCATAGGAAGCCAATGAAGAGAGCGGAGATGACCTCGCACGCTACTTCTTAAGGGAATCTCTTCCAAAAGCCGAGCCGCCACATTTTGCACCACTTGAAGTTTGTTAAGGGAGTATGCCGGAATCCCCACATAAAGCGCATTAGCGTAATCCAGGCGGGAGAGAATGAGCGCGCAGACTACTGTCTCTTTCACCGCCTGTGGGAGAAGTGGGAGAAATCTTCTCAAGATTTTGAGGAGGCCAAAGCAACACCCTGAAAGTCTCTTTACTTGGGTGGCAAAAGATAAATTATCCTCAAACCAAACTCCCAAGTTCTTAGCAGTGCTACTGCTAGAAGCTGGTGTCAGGAACTCAGATGGCCAGATCAGATCTCTAAAACCAGAGGGAAAGTTACCTTACAAGAGTACCTCCGACTTGTCTTCATTGCATTTTAATTGGGCACCGGCAAGCCACTTAAATACCGAAGACAGGCAGAATTGAACAGATTCCACGGATTTCTCATCTTTTTTGCAGGAGAAAAGTAGCTGGGTATCGTCAGCATAGGCGATCACCTAAGCCCCCAAATCCTCAGCCAATATGACTAGAGGAGTGAGATAGATGGTAAACTAGAGGGGGCTAAGGGACGACCCCTGTGGGACCCCAGTAATAACCGGCAGAGAGACAGACACTGGCGGTGAAAGCCAGACTTGTTGTACCTGACCCTCCAAAAAGGACTTAATCCAGCCCCAGGCCGACCCTGAAACACCAATCTCCGCGAGTCGGTCAAGCAGCAAAGAATGAGGCACGATATCAAATGCAGCTGACAGGTCGAGCAGCACTAAGGCTGCTCTCCCGCCACTATCAAGGCACTCTCGAATAGCCTCAGACACTTCACCAATGCCAATTCGGTACTGTGAGAGGAACAAAAGCCTGACTGAGCTGGGTGCAAGATGTCCGCTCTCTCCACAAACTCAGTCAACTGTCTATCCAATACCTTCTCACAGACCTTGGCGAGACTGGGAAGAAGAGAAATGGGCCTATAATTCCCAGGAATCAAGGGATTGAGGGCAGGCTTTTTTAATAAAGGAAGAATTTTAGCCTGCTTCCAGTCATCAGGGACTCAGGCTTCTTGCAAAGAATAGTTTATAATGCTGTTTACCTCAGGATTAACAACCTCCGCTACTGCCGCCATTAATCTGGCGGGACAAGGGTCCGCAGGTGAACCAGATTTTAATCCCTTCAAAATTGTCAAAGTACTAGGCAAATCAACCGGGGAAAAATTACCCAGAGAGTACCTAGAAGAGGTAGGATCAGAGGAAGACGACAAAGAATTAGGTGGACACAGTATAAAGGTTGCTTGAATCCCTCGGATTTTATCCATAAAAAAATTAGACAGCGTGTTACACCAGGCATCTGTGGCTGGCAGAGAGCTTGCTTGTGCTATGGGTGACATAAAGCTCTGTACAATTGCAAAGATTTCCTTTGAATTGTTTTAAGCCTGATCAATACGGACAGCATAATAGTCCCTTTTAGCTTGAGAAATAGCAGTGTAATACATGTTCTGTCTCTGCCTAAGCATACCCTTTGCCACCGGGCAGTACTCGCTGAGATGCCAAGAGTTTTTTACAGTCTTGTTTCAATAGAGTCAGCTCAGCTGTATACCACGGTTTAGAAGGAGTCTCCCTGGTGCGACTCACCGAAGTAGGAATAGCAATGGTAGTCATAGTAGACCAAACCCAGTTGGTAAAAGCCAAGAGGCTCCCTTCCAAATCCTGTGGAAGGGCCGGCCTACAGGTGGTCAAAGCCATTGCAAATTTGGAGGGCTCAATTCTTTTAAATTCTGATTTGTGGGAGGCAGGGATAGGTAGACTAGCTGAGGCCACCTCCCAGGAAAAAAAGGTCAGATGATGATCAGACCAAGAAACTGGAAGCCGGTCATTAGCTGTGATGGAAAAGTTAGAGCAGATGGGATCGAGAATATGGCCCCCTTGATGGGTCGGCCGAGTGACCCATTGAGAAAAATGGGCGAGTTGGAGAGTGTCAAAGAACTCTGATGAATCCATAGAATCCATCTGATCAAGATGTATATGTTAAGATCGCCCAATATCAAACAGTGGGAAAAGCGCAGAGCCCGTGCGGTCACTGCCTCGCCCCAAGATTGAAGAAAGGCCTTCGCAGGGTCAGGGGGTCGATAAATCAAAGAACCCCCCAGTTTGAAATAGGCCGAAAAGCAAATGCTAAAGTCAAGAGCTTCACACTTGTCCCAGGCACTAAAATCACACTTAAGAAGATCCCACTTTTCATTAAACATGATAGCCACCTCACCCCCCCTTCCCTCTGAGCGGTCCAATCTACATATCTTATAGCCTCCGGGAGTGGCCAATGAAATAATAGGATCGGAGGAACTGTCTAACCAGGTCTCCGTAATAAACAAAGATCCAATGAATTGTCGGACAGCAGCTCAAACACATCCAAATAGTGTTTTTTCAATGAGCGGGCATTTATCAGTGCCACTGAGATGGTAGGCGTCCCAGTAGACCTGCTGATGGAGGCCGGATCCAAACAAAGTCTAAACCCACATGCAACACAAAGAAAATCCTTTTTCAAAGATAAATCAGGATAAACATGGTGACTACAGATTGCTGACCTTAAAAGCCTCAAAAGGATTGAAGGTTGTAGAAAGATGGATTTTATGCCATATGTCTCATCTCTGTGCCCTCATCAAATTACTTTAACTGCTCATTTGCTTTGGCCACTTTTAAATATGCCACAAAATATTCATGTTGCTCAATATTTTTTTATATCTGCTCCCTCTGGCCATTACTAGTATTATTTGTAGTTCCCTCACTCTGTGTTTGGGCTCTGTGTCCTGTTAGAAATTGTTAAGTTGTCTGGATCGCTACATACTGCTAATGGCCAGACATGACTGTTTCTTCAAATAATTGCTTCAGTTTACTGTACGGAGTCAATCAATCAATCAAAATCCTTTATTCGATATTTAAAAAATATCATAAAAGTACAATAATACAGTTAAAAACATTTCAATACAATTCATTTTATATTGACATAAAGAAAGGGGCCATTTGCATCAAAGCATTCAAAGTAACCCTCTAGTGTGTCTCAGTCTTAAAGCAACTCTAATAAAATTCGTGATACAAGCTAGCGTCAGTGGGTTCCCAACCTTTTGTAAATATAGCAGAGCAACTTTTGCATGTCTGAATTTCTTTTGTTTTAAAAACCTTACTAAGAAACGACGTCTGGGAACTGAATAAAAAGGGCAAAGAAGTACAAAATGAAGGGTATCCTGCGGAGACCTATTGTCGCAGCCGCAGGTACCCTTCTGCTCAACCGTTGCCGTAAAACCAAACGGGTCAGCCAAAAGGTGATGTAAAAGGTTGAGCCTAAAACGAGTAATTAAAAATCTATCTTGTGCATTGTATAGCAAGGCAAGATAGGGTTCCATGCCTTCTATAGACTTGACTAAATTAAAAGTGCGGACAGTAGACTTGCTTTCTTCTGAGGCGGCTCTACGAGCAGCCTCCTTTACCAGAAAAGATCTTTTAATATTGGTTTTATCCTCAGCAGTGATTGTTGTGGGATCAGTAAAGAGGTTCTTGCAGTCTAATCTCATCAGAGCACCCTTTACGTAACTCAGCCATGGGATGTCCATCCCCTTATCTCTACCCATACAATCACTAATTATCTGCCTACTTAGACCCGCCTCACTATTGGTCCATATTCTTAGCCAGGCCATAAGTGGTCTGACTTTAATCAGGTCCTCTATGTACACCCTTCCCAATTCAGCGTGTGTGGGCTGACGTATTTTGTGGGATTTGTAAGGAATTTGTTTTCCTCAGTTTGAATTGATGCGGGGTTTGCAAAGCCCCAAACTTCTGCCCCATAGATTATTTTGGGTCAACAAACTGAGCCATACAGGTGCATGACCTGTTCAGGTGACCACCTGCCCAGCCTATGTCCATAACTCATTATGGCCCCTGTGGAGGCCACTACTTTTGCACTTCTACCTTCAGTTAAAAACTTAAAATTTAAAAGCCCGTCGAATAAAACACCCAGATAGGAAAAGGATTTAACCTGTTCCATTATATGTGTGCCAACAAAATTTTTACATGGTTTAGGCCCTGCCGACAGTACATATGACTTGGCTAAATTAGCTGAAAGATCTAAACTGGCCATAAAGCTAACAAACCCATCCAGCAAGATCTGGAGACCTCTCGGTGTTCGGGCTAAAAGTACCGCGTCGTCCGCATATAACAACACCGGTACTGCTCGTGCACCTACTCTAGGGGTATCTGCATTTAGATTGCATAATGCCTGTTCTAGCCCATTTATGTATAAAGAGAACAGAAACGGGGCCAGAATGCAACCCTGGCGCACCCCGCTGGTGCAAGGAAAGGGAGCTGTAGTATCACCCTCTAGGTTATAACGCACTCTAGCAGAGGTGTGCCAGTGGAGTGCTCTTAGAGTAACCACCAGGCCTTCTTCTACCCCTAGTTTGATTATCAGGTTCCAGAGCTTTTCCCTGTTGACGTGGTCGAAAGCCGATGTGAGGTCCATAAACCCCATATAAATCGGCTGATTGCTTGCAATAGTATACTCTTGGCCATTAAAAGATAAAGGTTCAGACACTGATCTGTGGTTGACTTTCCTGATCTGAAACCATATTGCAAGTCAGTTATTATGTGGTGTTCCTCTGCCCAATCCAAAAGACGATTCAGGACAACTCTCCCCAATACTTTAGCCGTTACATCAATCAGGGAGATCGGGCGATAACACCGGGGATCATCCTTTTTCCCTTTTTTAAAGATTGGGACTATCGTGGCTGCAGCCCAGGATCTTGGCATGCCTGTCGAGACAGCCGTGTTTATTACTCTAGTGAGGATGGGTGCCCATAAATCAACCTTACTTAGGTAGAGATCCGGGGGGGATACCATCCGGACCGGGGGCCTTATTCTGTGTCAGCCCTTTGATCCCCACTGCCAGTTCATCTACCGAGAATTCTACATTTGTCACCCATGGGCAAATTACCTCACCCCCCCGGCTGCTCGTCGGCATGATTATATAAAACTTTAAAGTGGTCAAACCATTGTTCGGGGAGAATGGTAGTGCCAATTACCGGTGCAGACGCATCCTGGAAACAGGGGTTATTAATTATTTCCCAAAATGCCCTAGAATCTTTTCTATCAGCAGCCTCCCGTAAGTTTCCCCATGTCTGTGATTGAAGGGCCAACTTCCTCGACTTAATGGCCTTTTTATAAGCTATCCGGCATTGTGCAATGCGCCCCTTATCTCTAGGAACCCTTTTGAAGCTTACTTTTAGATCATTGTGGGCCCTCGAGCAATCTCAATTAAACCATCTGGGGGAGCATTTCGTCGGTCCGGGCGCGGGTAATTTTAATAATCCATCGATGAGGCGTGCCATTGCCTCAAACGCTTTAACCACCGTAGGTCCCTCATAAGATGGGTCTAAACAAACCCCAATCAATTCCTTACCATCCTCCATTAAGGATGGTGGAGTCACTTTGTGGTCCTTTTCCAAAAGTACTGTAAAATGTTATTGGTGGGAGGTAGGGCTTGGCCACACTTAAGATGGCCATAATCTGCTGAAGCTCAATTGGTGCTGCCACTAACGCCATAGACAATGGGCATGCTGGCATGTGGTCAGTACATTCTTGTAGCTGGAGGGTCAAGCTCTCATGCAGAATAAATCAGCAGGGTATATGTGGTGTTGATAAAGATGTCTTTCAATTTACCAAATAATGTTTGCCTAGTATTCTGAAAAGTTTGCACTAAAACAAAAACATTGCACTTTATATGTCAAATTTTTCTGTGCTTGGCTAAACTTGGCCCAAATTTAATCTGACTCCATGTTGAATCTCAATGCAGTCCTGCTGTATTTTTTCCGTTCTTCTCTTTATGAGGTAACAAACTGTGACCTGTTGGCATGCTTTTCTTGATGAACTCTGCAGGAAAGCTTCCTTTCCTTATGATTTGATTTTGACCCTTTAGTTTTGACCACGTAATTTTGGCATACACTTTGTTATAAAAGATGTCAAAATTGGAGGTGAGCCACATTTGGAATGCCTCGACTCTTTAAGAGCAGCCCCTGGTTAATCTGTCTCTTGCTTGGGGCTTAGAATATTTGTACTCTGAGACTTGACTTCATGCCAGACACTTGCTGCATGTGACTGAGATTTATGCTAATTTCCTATAATTTATTTGTCCTGTATTTTCTCCATTACTTTGCCTTTTGTATTGGACTTTAAATATTCACTAACTTTTTATGGTTTCTAACTATTACGTGATTTAACTCTTCTTGAGTCTTGTGGCTTATCCAATTGACCATGATGATTTTTTTGCTATCTATCTAATATAGTAGGAACACATTGCCTCATATGTTCTTGAGGACAATACTGCCCCTGATCCTCTGTACTGGCTTTATCTTAGATTATCAGATAAGATAGCGTCAACAGTGGTGTAGTAGTTATCAGAAGGGCAGAAAGGCCACCCCCTGCATACCTCAAGTCCTTAGCCTAATCATCACTGTAAAGAGTGGTGCAACAGAGGGGAGTTCCAGTGACCACAGAACTGACCCTGCTGTGAATCCTCGCATTATGGATGGTGTGATAGCAGAGAAGATGTCACATGTGATGCTGGTGTTCTACCACTTCATTGGATTGAGGGAAACCTCTGCCTTGCATGTGACACACAGGTGGATGATGGCTTAAAGGTGTGTGCCATGAACTCCCATAAACATCTGCAGCTACACAGATGTTCGGCAAAAAACAACAGGATTCCAAAAGGAATTATTTAGGAGATAGTTTTGTTTTATAGATTGGTTGATAAGATCCAGTCTGGGATACTATCAAGAAGATCCATTTGAAGAAGGAAATTAATTCATTGATATAGATGCAAAAAATGTAGTAGCAATATTTTAATACTGACAGCACACACATTTCGACAACTCAAAAATTCTTAAAATGTGATAATACTTTTCTTCTTTGATTATTTTTATATACAAAAAAAAAATATATATATATATATATATATGGTCCAATTTGTTTTCGACGCACTCGCTGTTCTGGTAGTGGGGCGGCTGTACTGAAGCATGGAGGAGAGAAGTCTTTGAGTCCGTCGCCCACCCGTATTGTGGATTGAGGAGGAGCTGAATTAACAAGCACCCTACGTAATTTTGGGAGCGTACCTGCAACCGGAATCGTCCGCGGTAGATTCGGAGGACCCACACAGGCCGATAGAGGGTTCCAGGTAGGAGACGCCCGATTTTACTTTACGGGAAACGGGGAAGCCAGTATTGAATATTTTAAACTTCTACAAGTATTCTACTGGAGAGAGACTCGCGGTTTCTGGCCAAGGCATTTAAGCCACGTATTATTTTTGGAAAACACAATGTCAGCTGCTGAATTAAAAGAGAGAGAGGAGGCAGCACTATCGATTTTAGTGACACCAGCATACCTGTGAAGAAAACAGGAACGAGCATTAATAATGAAAAAATCTCGGATGTGATGGCGCGACTGAGACGTCTAGAAACATTAAAACGAAGTGAGTTATCAAAATGGTGGGAGTCAAAATCATTGCAAAGATACCTGAAAGTTAAACGTATTCCACGAGGGTTACGGATCCTTGTAGCTCCCACATACGAAGATCCAAATCCAAACATGCTACGTGACTGGGCTGAAAATAGCCAGGATTCCTCGCGCAGAATGCTCGCAATCCTGGTGAAATATGCAGATATCGATAGGCAGAAAATCCTGGAAGAAATAGCTCAAATCACTGAAACGCTTGAAAAAGAATCTGATCAAGAATCTATTCTTAAATTTACCAAAGATACGATGGAACGCCTTAAGAAATTGGAACTAACGATTAAAGAAAGAAATGCACAGAAGTTCCTTAGAGATAAAAATGATTACGAATGGAGCCAGATCTATACTTTTGCCAAGAAATTTGAAATTTTAAGAAGGCAAAGAATGAGTCCAAAAACACAGATCGGGCCAGAGATGCAATTAGACTTAAGTAGTGTACAGAGCTCAGAAATTGATACGGACCTGGAGGAAGGTCAAAACCGACAGGGGACTGCAGTAGCTCCTTCAATCATAGAAGAATTTGGTTTTTTAGAACAGGAGCAGAGATTCAACCTCCGGACAAGACCCCAAGTTTCACACGAAGGCAAACCAAGAGGAAGAGGCAGAGGAAGCAGAGGCGCAAGGGGACCAAACAACAGCAACGTGTCAACAGCCAAAAGGAACTAATAAAAGACTTTGTGACTACTGAAAATGATGCTACAATAATTAATCTGAAAGATGTGATCCTGACAGAAAAAGAGCAAAACATCCTTAAATTGGGTCTCTCATACTGCCCAACAGCGGACTTTAATTACGTGACAACAAGAGTAGATACTTTTAAATTTGTAAGGTCACTTAAATTGAAAAAGTATTTTGCACAAAATCAGGATAGAAAACCATCAGATACTAGGAAGACTTCAATGATTCCTGCTCAAACAGACTGTCTGTCAGTAGCGGATATGGATTTAATGTTGGATTTAAAATGTATTGACAGCCCGTTGGGTGCAAGTTTGGACATTCCAAGCGAGTCTGAGTTAGTGGGTCAAGAAGAGAAGAGACCTCTGACAAATAGCCAAGCATTTGAAGTAGCAAGGGAACAGGAAGTTGATATTGGCGGGACGGCACCAAGTGATTTTCGCCTTAATTCTAGATTCTTACCAATGACTCAGTGGACATATTTAATGAGCTAGTTGTTAATGATTTAAAGAATCTTGAAAAATGCACGAGTGTTAAGCATAAAAAGTTCACCCAGCATGAAAAAGATTATTCTGCATTGATTTCCAAATTAACAGCACAAGGGAATTGCATTGTGAGAAATGCGGATAAGGGTGGGAATGTTGTTCTTTGGGACAAAACTAAATACCTCAATGAGGCCCACAAGCAGCTTAACAACCATACTAATTATGTGAAAATCACAGACACAATGATGCAAAACAGTTTTAAAATATATAATGAGCAACTTCAGCAATGGTACAATCAGGGTTTAATGACACATACAGAATTGCAATTTTTGAAAATTTCTAATCAGGTAATACCGGTATTTTATTTAATCCCAAAGGTGCACAAAAACAGAGAAAACCCGCCAGGCCGCACTTTTATATCAGCAATAGGAGGGGCATTAGAAAATACTTCTAAGTATATTGATTCTTTTATTTGCCCACTTGTGAAACTGCTTCCCTCTTATATTCAAGATTCAGGGGATTTTTTGAAAAAGATTTATGATCTTCCTTGGGAGAAAGAACTGCTGCTGGTTACTATTGATGTTACCACACTGTATACCAGCATCAAGCATGAGGATGGTTTAAAAGCGATCAAACATTTTCTAAGTGAACGTCCTATTAAGTTATGGTCACATACACAAATGTTACTTTCTATGGTTTCTGTGTGTTTGAAAAACAACTACTTTCTCTTCAATACTGAACTCTATAATCAAGTATGTGGAACAGCGATGGACACTTGCTTCGTCCCCAGCTATGCGAATTTGCATATGGGCTGGTGGGAGGAGCAGGTGATCCGAGTTGAGTTTCAATCAGAATGGAAAGAGAATGTACTACATTGGAGTCGGTATATCGACGATCTTTTCGTCGTATGGAAAGGTACTGAGGACTCTGTCAGAAGTTTTATTAAAAATCTACAAGCTAATACTTTAAACTTGAAATTTACCAGTGCTATCAGCAGTAGTTCAGTCGATTTCCTAGATTTAACAATATATGTTAAGGACTCCAAATTGCACTCCAGGCTCTACAGAAAGCCAACAGCAGGAAACACGTTGCTTCATGAAACCAGTTTCCACCCGCAAAATCTGATAAGGAGTATACTTTACGGAGAATGTTTAAGAACAATTCGGAATTGTAGTGACCAAGAAATTTTGGAGACAGAACTAATTAATCTAGACTCCCGTTTTCAAGCTCGTGGATATACAAAAGAAAATGTGCAAACATCAGTAAGAAAAGCTAGATTAAGAAGTAGAGAGGATATTCTGTTTAACGAAAGTCAGAGCAAAATAAAACGAAAAAAGACACAAATTAATCAAATGAGGATGATTACTTCCTTTAACCGTCAGCATGGTCAGGAGGAGTATACTTAACAAACACTGGCATCTGATACGGAATGATCCACTATTAGGAAAGTTAGTTCATAAGCGACCAGCCATTACATTCCGCAAAGCGCGTTCTTTGAAGCAATGTTTGGTTAGTAACATGATTCCACAAAGTCAGCAAAGTAGCCATATGCGAACATGGTTGAAAAGGAAACCAGGCTTTATTAAGTGCACAAAATGCAAGGCCTGTGGTTATGGGAAGAACATGCAAACATACACTTTGGGTCTTTCTAAACGAGAGAAAAAGATCAAGGTTTCTTTTCTTGTAAGACAGAATATGCTGTCTATATCCTTCAATGCCCATGTGGCTTGAGGTACGCAGGCAGCACGATTCTTCCCGCCCACAAAAGAGTGTTACAACACTTAAGAGCTATACGCAATGGAGATAAGACGTACCCAGTGGCGCGCCATTTCGAATCCCATCATGATAAAAATCCACAAGGTCTAACTTATTTTGTGATCGATTGTATCCCACCAAGTATTCGAGAGGGCAATCGAGAAAAAAAGTTAAGGTGTTATATTCTGGAATTAAACACACAAATCCCGATGGGGTTAAATATGGTAGAGGATTTAATTACACATCTTTGAATCCTGTGCTGGTATGCTGAAAAAATTTAAAAATTAGAAAGTTAGTAGTACAAGAGAGAAACTGCTAGCAACCTCTGAATTTTTGTTTTTATTTGCTTAGGTTTAAATAGTTTTTTTTAATTATTATTATATATATTTTTTTCACAGTTGTCTTGCACTGTTAAAAAAAGACTTATCGAGACTGAGATTAGTAATGGCCCACTTGGGCATTATCCTAGGAAAATGCAACCGCCATAAAATGTTGTGGGACTTTTTATGAATATTAATTGAAAGATACCCATTTGGGTCAAACATGCTCCTATCGTATTATAAGGGGTGTTTGCTGGAGGAACGATAAAGTTTGTTGATAGTGATTTTAAAAAAATTTAATAGATCGTGCAAGTGACGAATTGATCAAGAATTATATACCAACATGGGTTATATCGTTTGGAAGTCATTTGCAACAACAAGAAGGCATTTCTATTGTAGAAATTTGTTTAAATCATGTCAAATGAATTTATATTTACATATACATATTTCTTATCGTTTCACCGCGGTTACCAATGAAATTGAATTTGAATTTTAATTATGTCGTAATTAGAACCGAAATGCGAGTGCATCTTTGTTAAAAACTACCAGTCTTTCGTCTAATACACTTTGGTGGTAGTCACATCACGTGACTCGGTTTTGTATACAATGTGTTTAAAAATGGCCGATTTACAAGCGATAAAACTGTCGGTGAACAAGCCTGCTGGACAGGCGAAACGCGTCTTACCCAGCTGTCCAAAATAAATGGATTTATAGCCAGTACACGGCGTCGTCATCCCTTGCTTTCTGTGTGAGGAGATTGTTTTATATATATATATATATATATATATATATATTAGCGCTCCAAGTCTCCTCGCTTCCAGAAAAGACACAGCACTCACGGGGGAGAGTCAGTAAACCTACTGACTCTCCCCCGTGAGTGCTGTGTCTTTTCTGGAAGCGAGGAGACTTGGAGCGCTAATATTTGGCGGGAGCACCCCCCGCCTTTCAGCACCCGTTCGAGAGTGCGAGACACTGGTGCAAGGGAAGCGTATATATATATATATATATATATATATATATATATTACCTACTGGCGGTCGCCAGTAGGTAGTTATAGTTAGGACCACGTTTCCATAGGAAAACCTCAACATTCTATTTTGAATAACTTTGGCGCCGGTCGACGAATCCTCGCGAATTTCTCAAAATAGGTGGGGCGCTACGCTCCGCTCCTACCCTGAAAGTCTCGGTGGGATCCGTCAAGCGGGGGCTGAGATAAAAGGGGGGTCCCAAAACGCGTTTTTCCCATGCATTTTTCCATAGGACCTTTAGAACGAGCTACAGCCCGAACGGCTGAACAGAATTACTCAAAATTTGGCAGAGAGGTAGTCCCTAGGTCAAGGAAGTGCCTTTTGTAGGTTTGGTGTAAATCTGTTCAGTAGATTCTGAGAAAATAGCCTTTGAATCAATATATATATCTGTATGCGCGCAGAGTGCGCGCTGGGTGCGCGCACCTTGCCGTGCGCGAGCGCAATTCTGATTGGTTGTTAGATCTTAGTAAACATTCGAATCGGCAGAAACCAGGAAGCGGCGTCCGCCATTTTCTCTCTCGCATAAAGAGGGAGTGATAAACAAAGGGGGTGCACTTGAAAAGGGGGCAGAGTGGGTAGAAATAGACCCAGTAGGCATTGTAAGTGGGTCAAAGTAGGACCTTGTAGGGCAAAAAAAAAGAATAATATTTTGTAAAAAAATATCGCCGAGTGCGCGCACCCTGCGCGCACCCGGGAAAAAAAATAATAAAAGAAATTTAAAAAAAATTGCATTTAAGTGTTTAGATATAAGGTGGCTCTAAAAAGAGCCCTTGTGTTTATTGTTTGTTTTTCGGTACCTACAAGTAAGTACCGACGCAGAGTCTGAGGTTCAAGAGAAAGACTCTGTTCCCTTCATCATTAAAGTGCACACCATCTCCTCTATAAATGTCTTGCATGTCGTAACGCAAGTTGTTGTGGTAAATGGAACCCATACCATAGTCACGGAGGAAAGCAGAAACAGATTTGTTGACGTGCTTCCTTGCTTTGTCAATCTGCGGACAAAATTGGTTGGACCAGTTCCACTTTTGCCTTTGGCATATGTTAGAATATACAAAGGCAGATTGAGGAAAAAGCGACATCAATTGCACAAAGGTGTCCTTAATAAGCATTTCCAGACCTACCCCAGTTAAAGTGCCTAGGTCATTTCCACCACAGTGCACAATAATAAGGTTAGGCTGTGGGAGATGTAGAAAGGTTTTCACCAAAGGCATTAATTGGTGCCACTTTAACCCTCTCTGACCAATCCACTTGATGTCTACATTTGGCAAAGCAAGGTCTCTCACCATACCTCTTTTCTCTGCAAATTTTTCACTCCAGAAGACATAGCTGTGTCCTACAATCCACACTGTGAACATCTTCAAAGGAGAACTGGATGCACTCAGGAGGTGTAATTCAGTGGAATGGTAAAAAGAAATGAAAGACAGTGTGGGAATGGGAGGCATACATATTTTTTATAAAAAAAAAAGAACTGATTGGCTGTTTCATACCATTCTACAATAAAAACTAGGCTGTATGTGTAAATTTATAGAAGCATGTTTTGTATTGGTTCAGAAAAATGTGTTACCAAAGAACAGTACTATGGATTTGCTGTAAGGTTTGAAAAGTCAAGCACTCTTGCTCTGTGGAATTGAAACATTGTGTGGCGAACTTCTGACCTAACTCCACACAGCAGTGTTCCATGAGCTGTTGCCATGGTAGCAGGCAGAAGTCAAGTTGGGGGAAGGGTACTAGGCAGAAGTTAAGTAGGGGGAAGGGTACTTTTGGAAAAGGGTTGGTTTTCAAGCAATAGAAATGTGTGATTACATTTGTAAAAAAGGGGGAAGCAGTGTGATTTGAAATTAACATCTATATGTGTTGAACAATAGAGGGCAAGATTGCCATTATCTGGTTCTGCTGAGTGGAGAGAGGTGTAGAGAACAAAGGTCCTGGCTCTGATAATCTGCTGTGGGGTTTTGAGGTTTCAGTCTGTAATGCAAATACATTCAGCATCACTAAGGCTGGTTGCCCTTGCTGGAGTGTAGGCAGTCACCCAGCATACACATGGTTTGTGGTCTCAAAATGCAGTCTGGACATGTGCATTTAAAAAAATCTGAAAAGTGGATTCATAATGTGTCAGTCTGTAAAAGTAATTTTCACTTGCCAACAAAAAAAAGCAGTAAGTGTGCATTCAAATTGGCAAAGATTTTTCGTTTTGTGACTAATGTAAAAACATGACTCTGTGTGCAAATAGGAATTACAGGAAGAGATTTGTTGCGTTTTGCTCTGGTGATTTCACAGTTGCATTAGTAGGAGAAAGGGGGAGTCTCTCAAAAAAAAAAAAAAAAAAAAAAAAAAATTAAAAAAAAAACCTTGGGTGCGCGCTGGGTGCGCGCACCTCAAAAAAAATTTTAAAAAAAATTTAAAAAAAACAAAATTTTTGGTTAAGTTTATAAGTGGCTCTTAAAAGAGCCCTTGAGTTAATGGAGGGAAACAGGAAGAGAAAAACGCAAAAAATGAAAAAAAAATCTATGGCCTAGTGCATGAATGTGCATCAAATCTATGGCCTAGTGCATGAATGTGCATCAAATTTTCTCTGAAGGAGATCAAGACTGGTCTCCCCCACAGAAATAAGTGAACCGCAATCAGTGCACCGTGTAGACAACCTCGCCAAACAAGGTGGTCCAACAAGAGGTAAAGAAACAGGTGAAGGCACCACCGCAGCTGAAGTGCTCCCCTGAGCTGCCGAAGATGTGCTCGGCTGAGCTGCTGCTGAGGTCGTCGGCTGAGCAGGTGAAGAGTCTTCTTCAGAAGCTCGACGAAAAGATACTGGGTGCATTTTGTCAACATGTCTTAACATAGTGTGAATGCTAAAAGAATACTTCTTATTAGGATTCCCACGAGATAAGACTTTGCCACAAAGTAGACAAGTAACTTTTGGTGCATTTACCTTTTTCTCATTCTTGGGAAAACTGAAAAACTGCCATATAAAGCTGTCTTTCTGCTTCCTGTTCCTCTGCCTCTCAAGAGTGTCCTGCTCACTGTCTGAAGTAGGTTGCTGTTCAGCCATTGTCTCTCAACAACAGAATAGCTCCTTCTCCAAAGGAATCAGAACTAATAATGAGGGGAGTAGGTGTGGTTTGGGAAGAATCTGGAACAGAAAGTACTTCAAACCAATCAAAAGTGATGATTCTGGATCACATGACTTGCCATGAGGGGATTGGGTGTGGTATTGAAACAATTAGAAACTGAAAGTAATGATAACCAATAAGAAATGTTGTTTTATTATGTATAAACCCGAGGTGCGCGCACTGTGCAAGCTCCGAGCGCGCACCCCGTGATGACGTATGCACGAACGCGTAAACGCGCAGGTGCATACGTCATATACGCGCACCTAGCGCGCATACGTTTAACACGCGTATACGCGACCGTTATTGCGCGTAATTTCAGCGTATGCGGAAGTAAACCGCGTCGAGGGCGTAGGACGCATGCGTACGTACGTACGGATGCGTACGTACGTACGCATACGTACTGGGTGCGCGCTCCCAGCGCGCACCAACAAGTATATTTGCGTACGTAAATAACGTACGCCGGAATTCATAAAAAACATACGAAATAGTACTAGGAGCGCGCCCAGAGCGCGCACCCCAAGAAATTATAAATAAAAAAAAAAAGAGGACATTAAATAATTTAAAAAATCATAAAAAATAAATATCCAAATTGAATTATTTAAAAAAATAATTTATAAAAAAATACAGATAATACATAAATGAATATAAAGTAATTTTATTTAAATAAAAAAAATATCTTTAATTAAAAATACATTACTTACCATACAAATTCTCAGAAAAAAACATAGGTTTCAAAAACGAAATATTTAGAGATTAGCATTTAAAAAACCTTGCTAATTCACTGAAAAAAACCATGGGTTTCACACACGTTATAGTTAGGAATTAGCATTTAAAAAACCTTGCAAATTCACTGAAAAAACCATAGGATTCACACACGTTGTAGTTAGGAATTAGCATTTAAAAAACCTTGCAAATTCACTGAAAAAACCATAGGTTTCACACACGTTATAGTTAGGAATTAGCATTTAAAAAACCTTAGAAATTCAGTGAAAAAACCATAGGTTTCACACACGTTATAGTTAGCTGGACATTTTACTCGTAAAAAACCAGTGAAATTGCCCCGTTATAGTTAGTTCAGCTAACTATAACTCGCGCGCCCGCAATGCACTGCTGATGACGTCACATATTACATCACTCATGACATGGTCAGTGACATCACTCATGACATCACTGATGACATCTCAAATGACATCACTGATGACATCACTGATGACATCATCCTTGTGATAAAGTGGCAGACCTCCTCTCACCCTAATATAACCTTTGACACACACATTCAAAAATAGAGACTAAAATTTTCAAAAAAAAAGGACATACCAATAACAGTTACAACAACCTCTTCAGTAATTCTAAGGTCCACATACACATCCACTCATTCACCTACAGTCCTATACAGTCACTCATACATGTACTCACTCATTATATGTACTCATACACCTACACATCCTGTTACATTATGCCACTCATCCATAGAGTTACTCACACACATAGTCACTCATGCTAACAAAGAATCAAACATGCATTCACCTGCATATACAGTTATACACACACCACCACACTTGCTTCTACAGAAACTTACACATACTTAGTCTTTTAAACAATCACTTATAGAAACACATACTTATTCATACAGGAACACTTTCAATCTCTCCCTCTCACATATACTCACTTATATACAACAATAGTCACATATACTAGTTTAAAACATATGTAGTTTCTCCTGAAGACACTATTGAGACAGTCATTCACTCACTAACACACCCATACACACACTCATCCACCCATACAGTCCTGCAGACATGCTGTGTTCAACACATACAAACAGTGAGTCACTCATTCATGCACCTATGCACTACATAATACCCCCCACCGAACCATGCAGACACTCAGACTGATACTCAAAAAAACAACTAATAACCTATATAGACACCCATGTAGCTACTCACCAACCCATGCAGCCTCTTATACACAAAGTGAGAGACTGTCACAGATATTTATATGTTTAAACATTACTCACTAAACCATGTATTCACTATGATACACTTAATCAGTCAGTTACACAATCAATTTTTCAAAAAAAAAACAACCATTTAGACACTTATATACCCATTTATTCTTCCATCGACCTTGAGATATACATATATAAAACATATTTAATTTTCAGAATAACACACATTCACTGGATGATGTCATCAGTGATGTCATCAGTGATGTCATTTGAGATGTCATCAGTGATGTCATGAGTGATGTCACTGACCATGTCATGAGTGATGTAATATGTGACGTCATCAGCAGTGCATTGCGGGCGCGCGAGTTATAGTTAGCTGAACTAACTATAACGGGGCAATTTCACTGGTTTTTTACGAGTAAAATGTCCAGCTAACTATAACGTGTGTGAAACCTATGGTTTTTTCACTGAATTTCTAAGGTTTTTTAAATGCTAATTCCTAACTATAACGTGTGTGAAACCTATGGTTTTTTCAGTGAATATATATATATATATATATATATATATATATATATATATATAGCTATATAAAACAACCAAATCCAAATCATATCCTCTGTAGGGTCACTTATACAAAGATTTTCCAACAAGGTCACAGAACATCAAGTATTGTTTTCTTTAGACAATTTATCTTGCATATAATGGATAACCATTGAACCTGATTTAACATACTCTAGAAAAATAGTACACGTTTTATCTTTTCGACAGTTGATGTGAAGAGAAAGTCGACATTTCGGTCTCTTAATGGGGGAGATCTATAAGATCATCTTAAAGGACAGTAATTAAAAATAGAACACTTGTGTGCATAATAACAAAATAATGTGGATTTGATACTAGGATTTATTTGTTATGTAGAGGCTACTGGAATAAATAGATGACGCCTATGGCAAATGTTCTTCTACACAATATACAGGTGTCTCAGAATCTCTATTATTTAACAGCAGCAACAGAATATTCAGCCAAGTTAATGAGTAGCTTAGAGAGATAAATATATTGTAAAATAAGTACTCTTGCAACGTGGATTGTGGATTTGTTGTAAAGATTCTGCAACAGTGTGGCACATACCTCATTCTATTTTCTATGTGTTCCATGTCCTAATATAATTTCCTTATAAGTACTCTCTCTTTTACCCTTCTAAGTCTTCTACTTTTTCCTTCTTTCCTTTTATTATATTATTTGTACATGAGTCTGTTGAAGAATATAATTTATCCTTACTCTCTATAGCCAGAGGAATAACCATTCTCTCTCAAATCACATTATTGGCTGTTAATCTACCAATGACCTGTCTTGAAACGTCTGCTGTCATGAAGTATTGTTGCATTGTACCTACTCATTTGTACACAAAATCTTTCACTGTGCCCACATTTTTTACCACCTTTTTGTGCACATAACGTTTTTCAGATTAATTTCTATGCTTAAACTCCCTACCCCTTGTTATAACTTTTTTCCTGCATACATTCAGGGCCTGACTCACAAAGGAAAACTTACACTTTTGTGAGTTTAATTTTCCTATTAGTAATTTTATGAATGTGGAGACTCCTCAAATAAAAAGATATGACAGGCCCTTTATCTTGATGTACCTCAGAGTTTGAAGATGAGACCGGGGGCACTTCAGGTCATTTCTTTTGTTTTGCTTTGTGTCTTGTCCCTCCTGTTTCAATTGTTCAACATCTTCTCCCTACCTGTTGCATACATTGGTGACTAGATCGTTGTAGAAGCAGCACAAAACCAGTCATGGTATCAGTACTCCCCTGATTGTACTACTGAATATCAAACACAGCAATATTGTGATATGAGAATATCATGGACAAAATATCGAAGACCAAAGTATTAAAAGTTAAGTGCATATAGAGGAAGTATAGATTTACTATTCCCCGCTCCACATTTACACATCTTGATGATCTGTATTGTCAAATAGATATATGTGGAGTTAGGAATAGAAAATCTATACTTACCATGTGTTATTTCAGTTTGGATATTTTGTCCTCAATATTTCCATAACACATTGTGATATTCAGGGGGCACACTCACTACCCTTGGATTCATTTTTCCCAAAGCAACAGTGGTCATGTGAGGTACAGGACAAATAACACATTAGTTTACTGTTCTTTGATATGCCCTCTCCCACATTTAGCCATTGACTGTGAAACATGTCTGGCACCGCACTCACAAATTTGCAATCTGATGAATGTGTCGAAACTTTTGTGTTGTTACTTTGGTGAAAGAATGTAGCCTCGACCTGCAGTTTCACCTCAATTGCAATTGAACCATCTTCTGGGAAAATATATAGTTCTTGTGTCCTTTAAAATAATTCTGGATTTTGAAAATTGCCTATGTCATGCAGTTCCTCAAAGCTTTCCAAAATGAATTATCTCTTGGAAGTGTATTATTCTTCCTGTTCGTGGCACACAACGAATCTATGAGTTGCATTTGCAGTTTTGCAGCCTCGCTTCTATAGTCTCCACTTTTATAAACTTCTTTGTGAAGTCCTCTGAGGTTCCTGAATTTGTCTCGGAACTCTCTCTGGTATAGAAACGTCCACGTTAGACAGCAGCCTAAGCTTAAAACTGCAGCTAACTCTCAGGGCACCTACCTGTTGTAAAGGGAGAGTGGCAGTGTGAGATTCCCTTTTACAGCATTCAAGTTTACCAACCTAAACCTAGCAGCCCTTAGTTTGTGCTGGTGGCTGCAAACTGTGGGCACGGGCACTCATTATTGGGGACTTTAACTTATTTTTTATTGTCAGACTTTGACACGTGGCAAAGAGAGAGAAAGAAAGAAAACAGGAGAAAGGATGTAGAGAATCATAGAAAACAGTGACAATATGACTGGATCAACGTGTAACTTGCCTAACTAGGAGTAAGACTGTACAAAATCCTGGAGCAGTTGCGTACTAAATTCCCCGCTGTGGCAAATTGATTACCAGATCTTGGAAGTTAGTTTAGTTAGTATATCCTAACAGGTTAGCATTCCACATGCCCTAAAAATCCATGTGTGGCTCAATTACTCTTCTGATCTGGAGGTCTGGAGGACAGTTCTAGGTCTTTATAACACAGCAGCTCATTCTTTCTTCTTTCAAGTCTCTTGTTAAGGGGAAGGCACAAGGAAAAACATATTCCGAATGCAGTACATGCCTAGTTCACTCTCTTCTCTATTCTTGAACGCCCCTTTTAGAGTCCATCTTTGTTGAGGGCCTATGTTGCATCCAGCCTTTGGCCACACACCCTGAAGTGGCTACAACTCAGGATCTTGACATACTCTTATAATTCTCTCTCTGCCTGGGAGCACTAAACCTGCATTGCAAACCATTCAGACCATTCACTTCACACTTGCACTGGGCGTAAGTGTTGCAGGTTTTGAATCTGAACTTTTGCTTCTTTGCAAACTTTCTGCAAGGATTTAAAATGGTGATGGTGGCAATTTGTTTTGCAAGATCTTTAGAAATTTGAGCTCCACGACAAAACAGCATGACACAAAACTGATAGTCAGTATGTATGACATATGATTATGAGAAGAACCATAGGTAGTACAGAAAGGACGTTGAAAGAGAAGCACATTGGCTTTTAGAAGATGCTCCAGCACATTTGTTGAAGGGAGTGACAGAGGGGCAAGTGTACACAATGTGGCATTCAGTGTAGTGCGTTAGGGGTGTGGCAAGATGCTGAAGAAAGCTCTGAGTGGAAGGGAGGGCATTTTAATGTTAGTTTTTCAAGGAATACCGCTATGTGGTATCCTCCTATCAATTGGCGTGAAAATATATATGCATGCACATTCATAGAAAAAAAATTCAGTAGAACTATGGTGAACAAGATTGCGTTTGTCACAAAAAAGATAAGGGAAACAAAAAAGGGATGGGTGGAATGCTTGAATTAATTTCAGCCATTGCCAGTTACTTGGGGGCCAATATTCCAGACCATCATTTGGACTGAAATTCAGCCCCTAGCAATTGCCAGTGGGTGAGATTATTTCAAGGATTTCTTCCATCACCTTGACCAAGAGTTTGTTGCAGTAAATGCCCTAGGAGTGATGGGTATGCCTAGTTGCGGGTTCCACTTTCAATGTGTCACCAGACTCAAGCTATACCTCACTGACAATCGCAAACAACAAGATGGATGGAGTGCTGAAATTTTTCAACTATCACCCCCAGTCACAGGTCCTCCCGGGACCAGAAACAAGCATCATAGGACTGGTTTCGGGGTATCACCCCTCATCAGCCAGGCTAGCTTGAATCCAGTGGCACAGCGAGCAAGGGACCCACATTTGGGCATACCACTGGCCCCTTAGGGCAAACACAACTAGATGATAGATGGAGTGCTGAAACTTTTCAACCACTCACCCCCAGTTCCAGATCTGGGTTTAATCCATTGTTCTTTAGCTCACTGTGCCACCCCAGTTTGGACCCAGTCAAATGCAAATCAGCCTTGACCCTGCTCCCCATGGGAACATTCCAGCCCAAACTGCCAGGCCAGGTCCTCCTTGGACCGTAAAGAAGCATCCTAGGACTGGTTTCGGTGTATCACCCCTCATCAGCCAGGCCAGATTTAATCCAATGGTACAGTGAGCAAGGGACCCACGTCTGGGCATGCCGTTGGCCACTTAAGGCAAACATAGCAAACACAACACCATGAAGGACAGAGTAGTGAAACTTTTCAACCATTCACCCCGAGTCACATATCTTGGTTTAATCCATCGTTCTTTGGCCCAGCACGCCACCCCAATTTGGACCAAGCCATATGCAAATCAGTCTTGACCCTACTCCCCATGGAAACAGTCCAGCCCGAACTGCCAGGCCAGGTTCTCTTTAGATCAGAAACAAGCATCCTGAGGTTTCAGGGTATCACCGCTCATCAGCCAGACTAGCTTGAATCTAGTGGCACAGCGAGAAAGGGACCCACATCTGTGCATACTCTTGGCCACCTAGGGTGAACATAGCAAACACAAAAAGATGATGGACGGAGTGCTTTCCATGCCTCTGGATTCAAGTTAGTCTGGCAGATGAGAGGCGAAACCCTGACACCCATCCCAGGATGTTTGTTTCTGATCCAGGGAGGATCTGGCCTGGCAGTTTGGGCTGGACTGTTCCCATGGGGAGCAGGGTCAAGACAGATTTGCTTATGGCTGGGTTTAAACTGGCATAACCTGGGGAGCAGGAAATCATTGGATTTAGGCCCAGATCTCTGTCCTGGGGTGAACGTTTGACATTGTTCAATATTTTGTCCATCAATTGGTTTTTTTGCATTTGTCACCCTGAGTGAGAGGGGTGTGCCCAGACGTGGGCCCTGTGCTCACCATGCCACTAGAGTCAAGCTAACCTGGCTGATGAATCTTGTCCCAGGAGGATTGTTTCTGGTCAAGGGAGATCCTGGCCTGGCAGAGCTGGCTCGACTGTCCCCATGGAGAGCAGGGTCAAGACAGATTTACATTTGGCTGGGTTTAAACTGGAAAGGCATGGGGAGAAAACAATCGATGGATTTAGGCCTAGATTTCTGTACTGGGGAGAATGTTTGATATTGTTCAACATTCTGTCCATCAATTGTTCTTTTTGCATTTGTCACCCTCAGTGGGAGGGGTATGTCCAGATGTGGACCCCGTGCTCTCCATGCCACTGGAGTGAAGCTAACATGGCTGATGAGGGGTGTAACCCAGAAACAGGTCCCAGGATGTTTGTATAGAGTCCAGGGAGGACCTGACCTGGCAGTTTGTGCTGGACTGTTCCCATGGGGATCAGGGTCAAGACTTATTTGCTTGTGGCTGGGTTTAAATTGGAATGACATGGGGAGCAAAAAAACGATGGATTTAGGCCCAGACCTCTGTACTGGGGTGAATGTTTGACACTGTTCAACATTCTGTCCATCAATTGTTCTTTTTGTATTTGTTACCCTGAGTGAAATGGGTATGCCCAGACGTAGGTCCCATGCTCTCCATGCCAGTGGAGTGAAGCTAACCTGGCTGATGAGGGTTGAAACCCAGAAACAGGTCCCAGGATGCCTTTTTCCAGTTCAGGGAGGACCTGGCCTGGCAGTTCAGTCTGGACTGTTCCCATGGGGAGCAGGGTCAAGATTGATTTGCATATGGCTGGGTTTAAACTAGAAAGCCATGGGGGTCAAAAAATGATGGCTTTAGGCCTATATCTCTTGGCTGTGGTGATTTTTTAACATTTTTCACCATTCTGTCCATCAATTGTTCTTTTTGCATTTGCCACCCTAAATGGGATGGGTATGCCCAAGCAGGGGTCCCATGCTCTCCATGGCACGGAGTCAAGCTAGGCTGGCTAATGAGAGGTGAAACCCCAAAATTTGGTCCCAGGATGCTTATTTCCTGTCTAGGGAGAGCCTGGCCTGGCACTTCGTGCTGGACTGTTCCCATGGGGATCAGGGCAAGATTGATTTGCATATGGCTGAGTTTAAATTTGAATGGCATAGGGAGCAAAATAAAGATGGATTTAGGCCCGCACCTCTGTACTGGGGTAAATGTTTGCACTGTTCAACTTTCTGTCCATCAATTGTTCTTTATGCATACCTCACCGACAAGACACAAAAAAGCTGAAACCTGTCTGTGGTTGCTTGTGCTTCAATCGGGAGGGGCCCTTGCTTGGCAGTTTGATCTGGACAGTTCTCACTGGAGCAAGACCATGAGTAATTTGCAAATGGCTGATCTCTCTCTGGAGTGGCCTAGTGGGAGAGAAATCATGGACTGGAATGCGACCTCAAGTGATTGCCTGAGGCTGAGATTGATTCAAGGATTCCTTCCATCACATTGTTGTTTATTGCACAAGAAAAGTAGCTGGGTGGACAAGAAGAGAATGGGTTTTAAGATGTCAGTCAGGCTAACCAGCTTAATGTTAGACCTAGAATACCTGGGAGCCATCCCATAATGAATATGATCCAGCAATATTGACCTATCAACTCTTCAGTGAAGCTGTGGGATGAAATGTATCTGGACCCAGTCTCTCATGTCACGATAAGCAGGGTGTTACAATCCAATTATGTGAGGATTGGTGAAAATATTTTCGAAATGGTTAGATGCTAGTGGTCAAAATACTTTTGATGCTACATCTGTAGTCTGCAGTACTTACTGCAGGAATGCTGCCATTTGAGAATGATTAGACATGGTTCACTAATTACGTTAGCTGATTTCCATTGGAGGACCCTAGTGGAAAAGCTTAATTTGTCCTTTTAATCTCATGGACTTTTGGAATGAAGGTATGCTAAAGAGTCACATGGATTGGATTGAGGACAAGCTGAATTGTGTTTAGGACTAGGTGTGTGCCATAGTGTATAGGAAAATATAAAGCTATTTTTCCCACCATGTGAGGTTTTTTTTCTAAAAAGGGTCACTAAGGCTAGTGCCAGTTCCAGTTCCCTGTCGGTGGGCTGAATATTCCTGGTCACAGGGGAATGGACCGGTCATTAATCCTTCTAAAGGGAAAGAGTGACCTACACTCTACCCAGGAGTGGTAATCAGTGTTAGTCTGATGGAGACCTGGTTGCTGGAGGGAGTTCTGCCCAGCCTGGGTTGAAAAAACATAATGTATTCTGTCAGTACCAGTTGGGTCACTAGATAACATCGACATTACCTAGAACCAGACGTGGTCTGGTTTATGCTTTCTTAGATGATTCAACTTATAACAGCGCCTCTGACCTGGAAAAGAAAACCAGGAGCAGGAGGTGTGAAGTATCACTACATCCTTTTCTGCAAACTTGGGGAGTGTCAACAGGTGCACACAAGGTTAAGGTCTTTACCCCCTAATCTACCTCTTATTACAATTACAAATACAGTGTTATTTATACCTACTTCAGATGTAAGCTATGTTGTACTCTACTTTGGAGGTCTGTGGCTAGGTAATTTTGTGGCTCCAAGTCTGTGTTTTGTACTTAATGGGCACTTAAAAATAATAATCGACCAACAGGTTAGGGATATCAGCCAAATGACCACCTACAGTCACATCAGAGGTGTATAAGAACTTTAAAAGATGAGCGACTTGCAACTTAACATTTTATAATAAAACTCTGCAAGCTTTACAGCGTTAAAATGTCAAATAAAATAAAAAAGACTGATAGAATTAATGTCCAACCCCATCAGTGGGATGTGGTTATTGAAGTTGTGGGAGCCAGCATGTGGACTACCGCTACTTGATATTAGTTCTTCATTAGAGCCCCCACCTCAAGTACATTCCATGCCCCACTGTCCTCTCCTTACAGAGTCCCCACCACAGTCTTCTCTCA
The DNA here is from genome assembly GCF_964204655.1 of Triturus cristatus. Taxonomy (NCBI): domain Eukaryota; kingdom Metazoa; phylum Chordata; class Amphibia; order Caudata; family Salamandridae; genus Triturus; species Triturus cristatus. The sequence continues at coordinate 134,751,750 of NC_140591.1, read as the reverse complement.
ACCCTGCCAAGGTCCCTATCCTCATCTTCCAAAGTTCCAGCTCCCACCAATGCTACCCATACCACAGACCCTAGCCCAAGAGGTGCCCCACCCTCTGCCATCCCTGGCATCCACTTGGAGCTCTTTTCCAGCACAAGTATATCCTGCCCTTTAGGGGTGGGGTGCCCTTAAGGGAACAAACCAGCCTAGTTGTGCAGGTATGTGAGTGGGGTAGAGAAACTTCACACCGTAAAGTTAGCCTAAGACATAAAACTTTGCTAGCCTTTGCTCATGCAGAATTTCCAAATCCCACGCAAAGGCTGATATTGGATGAAACGGGAATGGCTGTCTGGTTCCTTTTAGAATTATATTTGGACTTTGACCTGGTGTGCCACCTTAAAATACTTGCAGAAAGTGAGGACATGTGATAAACCTCTTGAATGCATTTTCCCTTTTCTTTTGGGATGCTCACAAATGGTCACCCGCCCTGACTTTCAGTCTAAGCCAAGGCACACACTTATGAGAGGCAACAAGGTTCTTCCCTTGATCAAACTTTTATTAATGTAACTAGCATCCTACCTTTATGGCCTGTGTAAAAGACAGGCATTATTTAAGACTAGATGGCAACTTGGGATAGGCCTCGTCAACTTTGAAAAGTCGCCTTTAGGCTATGATGACCTGGATGAATGGCAATTTTTTAAAACTGAATTCTAAGACTGAAGGGCATTTTACCAGCTACAACCCTTCCATCTGTTTGAGGTGCCCTCAAAAATGTGTGGCCCTCCTACTCCATCTGCTGCACTAATATAACATTTACTTTTGCTCATTCATTAATTTAGTCCTTAAGATCAGCAAAGTAACAAATGGTTGTTTCTATTTCTGCATACGGTTGGAAAGTTACTCCCTTTCCAACTTTTTCTTGTTATTTTAAAGTGACCCGTCCTCAGTTGGATCTTATCTAGATTACTGTAAGACACTTTGGGGCATATTTGCAAGCCCCTATCGCCAGCACAACTTCACTTTTTCTGACGTTGTGGTGGCGAGAGGGGCTTTGCCTTATTCACAAGGCAGTCTTAAGGCACTTAACGTAGCCTAACGCCACCGTGTGAATAAGGCACCCTTTCACACTATACTTAGCAAGAAAAGGGTGGGTATGGGTGTTATGGTGGGCATTCCACCGCAACACCTATTGATTTTGATGCTGCCCCATATTTACAAGAGCGGCGTAAATCTGGGGCAGCGCCAAAATTAAGACTAGGAAAATCCTGGTCATAAACTGGCAAAACTAGGAGAAATGTTTAATTTCTCCTTGTTTTTGCTGTTTCCATGGGTGCTGCATTGTGCAGCACACATGGAAACACCAAAAAGCCATTGATTGTTTATGTGCCAGAAGGTGTGCCTTCCTGCACATAATCATTTAAAATTATGATGTTTTGCAAAATCTATGTCTGTTGCATTAAGCAGTACACTTAGAAGTTACAAAACACCATTTAAAGATTGTTTATGTGCAGGAAGGGGCACCTTCCTGCACATAAACATTCTTCCCCTCAACGCAGACACCCTTGCACTATGGTGCAAGGGTGCCTGCGTTGGCGCTAGACAGCTTAATTTAGCGCTAGCGGAGGGGGAACGTAGGGTATCATTTTAAATACGGTGCAGCCGTGCTTTTCAGAAGTGGCAGAGCGTGGCGTTAAGCCAAGGAGGCTAACGCTGTGGTTTGTCACTTCCATTGTAAATATGCCCCTATATTTGGGACTTCCATCACCCCCATACTTTAAAGAGCTCAGCTGTTTGTTTGCTCCTTATTTGTCCTTGAAATTATTCAGTTTCTCCTCATGTTACTGCTCTTCAGTGGCTTCTGGATGCCAAGAAGTCTTTGTTCAAGTATCTTGTAACCTCCTATAAAACCAGTCATGAAAATGGTGCTAGTATTCTCAATCACATACTTCCACCTTACTGTCATTCTAGAGTCCTGTGCTCTCTTTGGCCCATCCTCTACCGATTCCTAGGATCTTCAGGTCTAGGTAGGGCATCTGATGTTTTTCATTGTACAAAACACTGTAATTCCTTGCCTCTGCATAGTCACAGAGTATACTCTGCTCAGGCCTGTGACTCTTTAAAAAAACTCTATTTTCCATTTAGTAAAGGCAATGTTTTGCCTTTTTAGGTCTCGGCTAGCGAAGGCTGCGCTTGCGCAGTCTCGCTCGCGAGATTTAATGACTTGGAGAAGAGGGGCTTGAACCCGCCCCTCTTCTCTCCTCTTCTCCATTGGCTGGCCTCTTAAATGCTGGCCAGCCATTGGAGAAGAGGTTCGTCTCGCAAAACAGGCCCCGTCCTTTTCGGATTCGGGGGCGTTTTTTTTCGATACTTTTCGCTGGGCGTGTTTTTCTCTCCTCCAGCCAATGGCAAGAGGAGAGAAAAAGAAAAACACGCCCCTGAATCCGAAACCGCCGCTGCGTTTCTCCGAGGCATTTCTGCTTCACCTCGGAGAAAGGCAGTTGTCTCTCTCTCTCTCTCTCTCGTGTTTCTTTCTCTCCCCCATGGCGGGGGCCTGAGCAGAGTACCCCTTCGTGACTTACCGAGCGCTTTCCACGCGGCAGGCAGGAATCACCGTCAGAACTCCTTGGTTCTCATTGCTGCGTGACGTCAACTGTTGTATGATTTATAAAGAAAAGTGGACATTTTAGGGAAGTTTTGCCTCGTTAAATACAAGTTCGAAGCGCATAATCTATCTTCCAATCTATATGTTAGTTTTGAGTTTCATGTTACTGTTTACTCATCTTATTCAATTACAAGTTGCGCAATATAAAACTGCAAAATAAAAATTAGCGCTTAACTATTTTGTCCAATTTTCAGTCTATGCTTAGAAACAATTCTAAATGTAAGTTTAGTGTTAAACTGGAATTGAAGTACTGGGTTTTTCAGAACCCAGCGGTGCCAGGGAACACACCCTAAGACTTCGAGTCCTTCCTGTTTCAGACTACAGAAACACAGAGTCTTCTTGGTGAAGTCAAAGATCTTGTTTATTGGCTGCAGCCAGTAACAGGTATCCTAGAAGTACAACACGGTGTATATTCTCAGGAGACTGCTCAACCTTACAAAGCCAGCCTTCTCCTTTTATACAAAATATTATGCTTCAGGCAATCATTCCTTATTTTACAGTTGACCATTCACATATTTTCACTACAAAGAAAAAGCAGAGTCATGATGACAAGCCCATATTTCAGTTTGTCCAGCCCTCAATCAATTAACCGGCAAGGCTCAGTACTTTCATCAGACATCGACGGACCCCAAATAAAAACGGGCACCTCCTCCTCGTAAAGCAAGTCATAAAGAAAGAAACAGGGACAGGTGTGTGTAAGATTGGGCATGGTTTGTGTGTGATGAAAGGTTTTATGATATGTTGTGCCTTGATACTAATCTCATTCGGCCACTGGGAAAGGAACTGGCTAAACAGGTTTGGCTTCAGGCAGTGGAGTCAGCTTGCCCAGGTCACAGAGGAGTCAGCAAAGGTGCACGTGTCCTTCAGACTCGTTTTTGGCCTTAGTCATTGGCCTATGTGAGGGCAATCACAAAATGGCTGCCGTTTAAATGGAAGCCGGGGGTTCAGGACAGAAACAGTGATTTCAGGGGGATTTCGTCACCCGAATATGACGAAAATGCTTGTGCATACTATTCTAATCATTCTCGGTCTGCTGATACCAACATCGTCATGATACGACGATGTTTATAACACGAGTCCGAATTTTCAGTACCACAGACCCTCCTTTTGCCCTTACATAGGCAATAACCTATACTCATGTTAATCTGAGTCCATGTCTATATCCATAAAGTCGTTGAGATGTTGCTGTAGCATCATCCTATTACTTAGCTCGTCTCTTGATACAGGTTTCCTTACACACGATGTAGCACAGAGGCCACATATTGCAGGAGCACACTGTACACACAGACAGAACAGGAAAAGAATGTCTAAGATCATCCCAATGACTATCAGAATCTTCCATCCCCAGGCGGATATCAGTTCCCAGAACCATCCCATCAATGACCAATCTTCTTTATCCACGTGAATAGATTCGGAGATCTTATGCAGTTTGGAAATGGCCTGGTAGACTGTCATAGCGTTATCTGGAATGAAAACACAGCAACTTGATTGGATCACTTTACATACCCCACCTCGGTCTGCAAGTATGACGTCTAATGCGACCCTGTTCTGAAGAGTCATAAGGCGATCCGACTGGAGCTCAGCAGTCAAATTAGCAAGGGCACCGGCGGTTTCAACTACCGTGGATTCAACCACCCTTGTCAATTGCCTTATGTTCCTGCTGTTCACCATAGGCCCCTAAATGGCAGAAAACCCTTTACGAAATCTCCAAGTTCTTGTCCTGTAGTGTCTTCTTTACTAATGACACCTCTAACTATCCTTGTCTTATGGTAATCTGCCGCGGCCGTGTAGGTGGGAGGCAGCAGGAACGAAACAAAACATGTGCCTGAGAAGTCAGGGGGCAACCATGTATAGGCTCTATTATGGCAGATGAAATAGGTACCCTTAGCTGCTAAGAACGAAGGGGAAGTCTGAGACGCAAAAACATATGTTTTAGTGCAGATACTTCTCCCTAACTGAGCTCTGGGATTCTTGCCATTACCTTGCAGACATAGGTGACCCTGATGGGGTACAATCCAAATCGGGGAGGATCTCTTTGCTCGCTGGTTCTCACTCAGAGTAACTCCGTATCCTGTTATGTTCCATCCAATATATGCTAGTGTCTCATCTCTCGGGATAGTCTCATAGGAAATATCTTCCTTAATCATATCTACTATACCCTTAACTAGAGCACTATTCTTAGGATTATCTTTCACAGAACGTAGGGGTTTAGCTTCATAAGCGTATATGAACACCGTTCTATATGCCCACACAGAACCATTATGGCTGAAAGGCAGGACCAGGTAAGGGATACCTTTATCAGTAGTATGAGGCATAAGACCACACACCCAACAGTTAGTTGTGTTCACTACTAATTGGTGTTGGTGTAAAAGCTGAATGAATGAATTATTGACAAATTCTAATCTTCTAGCAGACTCGTGTTCAGGCAGAGGGTGAAAAGAATGCGAGGAAACAGTAGAAGGAGGTATGGGCTGTGTAGTGGGTGCAAATGTCACTTGAAAAGAGAATAAAACATATCCTATTAAAAACGTCATTACACTAAGCAACATGAAAATACATAATATCAAAAATTGTTTCTTTGTCATCATTATACACATTCTGGCTTTAAAGTCCATCTGTTTGGCAGGTCTCTCATTCTCGAAAAACTCCATCCTCTCTAATTGCTGCTCGCGGTGGTAGGGTGTTCTATGCTAAGGAGTGCTTCTGTCAGTCCAGGGCAACTCCCTTAGACCGACCAGAACTGTCGACCTAACGTCTTCAGCTGCACTCCAAAGACTTGGGCAACCACGACCCTACAGCTGAACCCGGATGGCGGTTCGAAAAACAAAAATAAGAAAGTTTCTCAGATGGGAGAGCTGCACTTTCAAAATAGCAAAGGAAAAAAAAATTATTTGTCCATAGTTCTCGGCCTCAAATTGTAACGGCTTTTTCCAGGTACTGTCTGGTTCTGGAACAAGAGTTCAGGCTCTGTAGTGTTCAATCGAATTGACGGTGGCACAGCTTCTTGTAAAATATTGTCACTTTCTCGTTCAGAAATTGTTCCTCTTACACGTGCATCCCTAAAAGGCAGAAAACGAGGCACAGTCTCAGTCTCAGAGTCAGCAATCCCCTCCTGGACCCACCGGTCGTACGGTAAAGGTAAAGGGACCCTCTTGCAGTGTATGCCGTGGATCCAGTTCTTTTTCCCTTCCACTCGAACAGCTGATCTTGTTGAGAGAAGGACGAGGTGGGGGCCGGTCCAACGGGGCTGGTCATTCTTTGTCCGTTGGAAGTTTTTGACCAGCACCCACGATCCAGGATCGATAAGATGTCCTGGAGCTTCAGAGACCTGAGGCAGAGTATCGTGAACCTGTTGGTGCAGAACACGCAATTTAGCCGTCAATTCATACAAATAATCAAGCAGTACAGGGTGTTCGATCTCACTGAATTTGGTCGGCCTTGGCACTCCCCATATGTTGGCTGGGCGGCCGAACACAATTTCATAGGGACTAAGTCCCACTCGCAAATGCACAGTCATTCTTGTTGATAGGAGTGCTAAAGGCAGAGCGTCAGGCCATTTAAGACCAGAGCTCGCTTGTATCTTTGCCAACTTCAGTTTTAACGTGCCATTATAGCACTCTACTAGTCCAGCTGATTGGGGGTGATTTGCAGCGTGGAATTTTTGCTGGATACCTAGCCCCTCACATACTTTTTTCATCACTCGACCCACAAATTCACTCCCATTATCACTCCAGACCATTCTCGGCATTCCAAACCTAGGGAAGAATTCTTTGGCAAGGGCTTTAGCTGTGGATAAGGCAGTATTGTCTTTTAAGGGATATGCTTCTACCCATCTTGAAAAGGCACAAACAACAACGAGTACATATTTCAAATTGTTGCACCTTTCCATGTGGATGAAATCTAGCTGCAAAACCTCGAACTGATACGTTGGAGGCGCAAAATGACCAGCTGGAGTTGGGGTTCCCCTACCAGGATTGTATTTCAGACACACCATGCAATTCTTGACCACATTCTCTGCACATTTAGGAATTCCAGCATTTTGCCATACTGGAGCCAACAACTTACAAATCCCTTTCACACTGATTTGGGCCATTCCATGAGCCATTGTCACCACTGCAAGCACATACGCATCGGGTAGCAACCATCACTGATGTTCTGACAAGTCAACCCAACAACCATTTTCATCCAATTTACCCGTACTTTCTTTCCACACATTCAACTCTTTCTCTGAAGCTTCAGCTTGAGACTTCACACTCTCTATTGTATCTTCACACATTCCAACGTCACCAACCCATCTTGCAGGGCCTGCAACATACATTCGACTCATCACATCTTTTGCTGTTTCTTTTGCGATTTCGTCAGCAAACGCATTGCCACGACCAACATCATCAGTAACCTTCTTGTGTGCACTGCATTTCACAATCGCAACTTGTAACGGCAAGGTCAGTGACTCAAGAAGCTCATTCACCAACTGACCATGCTGAATTTTAGCTCCATGCGAAGTCAGGAACCCACGTTCTTTCCACAATCGTCCAAAACTATGGGCCACACCAAACGCATACTGGCTGTCGGTATATATGGTCACTTTCATTCCTTTCGATAACAAACACGCTCTCGTAAGTGCAATCAACTCTGCTGCTTGAGCTGAATTATGTGGTATACATGCAGCTTCAACAATCGTATGCAAAGTCGTGACAGCATATGCTGCAGTCACATCACCATTCGGAAGCTTGAAGCATGAACCATCCACCCATAAGGTACCATCACACTTTACAAGAGGAGTATCTTTAAGATCTACTCTCCCTTTCGTTTCTTCTTCTGTCCTGAGAAAACAATCATGCTGTTCAACATCATCTGTCTCTACTGAAATCGGCAATAACGTAGCTGGATTCAACGTATTATGTGCACATGACTCACTAACAGTGTCAACTCGTAACCTGACAATCGAGCACTAGTTAAGTGCTGTGTCTTGGTCCTGTTTAACAACGTGTCCACTGCATGTGGAACCATCACAATCAACATATTATTCATCACTAACCCAGCAGACTGTAGAATAGAAACAGCTGCTGCCGCTGTGGCTGTCAAGCAACTCGGCAATGCTTTAGCTACCGGATCCAAAGTCGATGAAAAATACGCCCATGGACGCTGCTTGTCTCCAAAAGACTGTGTCAGTACTGACAATGCAAAACCCTCTTTCTCATTGACATACAGTGTAAAGGGCTTACTGTAGTCGGGGGTACCGAACACAATGCATTACGCAATTCGGAAAAACTTTTCTGACAATCTTCAGACCACGGAACGGGATTTGGTGTATCTTTACAGGTCAATGCTACCAAAGGTTTGGCCAGCAAAGAAAAATTCGGTATCCACTGTCTGCAGTATGATGTAATGCCCAAGAAAGCACGTACTTCTCTCTGTGTCCTTGGCACACTCAATTTTGCAATTGCCTGAATTCTTTCTGGGGTCAGTTTCCTTCCCTCCTTCGATAAGAGATGACCTAAGTAGGTCACTTCTTGTCGACAATATTGCAGTTTTGAAAGGGACACTTTGTGATGTAAATCAGACAAATGACGCAACAATGACAAGGTGGCTTCTTTACAAATCTCTTCAGTATCTGCGGCGATTAATAAATCATCTACGTACTGAAGAAGGGTAGCGCCATCAGGTAAAACAATTGCATCAAGCTGTGTTTTTAAAGCCTGACTATATATTGATGGACTTTCACAGTAGCCTTGAGGAGCGCGTTTGAAACGGAAGTTTCTGCCTCCTAAACTGAAGCCAAAAATATCCCTGCTCTCCTCGGCAATCGGGATGCTGAAGAAAGCATTCTTTAAGTCAATTACCGAGAACCAGGTGGCGGAAGCTGGAATCATAGTCAATAGGGCAGTGATATCAGGAACAACTGGAAGCTGTGGCACAACTATTTTATTGACCTCTCTAAGATCAATCACGAACCTGTAAACAGGTGGCTGAGAGGGGTCAATACATTTCAAAACAGGCAGAACAGGGCTATTACAAACGTTGCCTCTTGTCTCTTCAATTACATCTTTTTCAATCAAATCATAAATGATCGCTAGCAACGCCTTTTCACCTTCACTAGAAATCTTGTATTGCGGAATGCGTGGCAATTTAACATTGGCTTTCAATGTCACAACATATGGCGGTATTTCCAAAAGACCCATATCATTAGGACCAGTAGCCCAAAGGATATCAGGAAGAAACGACAATTCGGTTGGAAGTTTATCCTTGGACAAATACATTGGAGAGGTCACTTTCCTACCCAGTGTAAGTTGTACTCACGAAGGAGAACAATATAATGTTGCATTCAATGTTTTCAACAAATCCAATCCTAACAAGTTTTCACCACAGCCTGTCGTCAGAATAAGGGGTGCTTCCAATTCTCAAGGTCCAATAGAAAGGGACATAGGACTAGAAATCGGGTTCCTAACCGGGGCGCCAGAAAAACCTACTGAAACATTCATCTCGCCAGACAAAGGTGCGCCAGGGAGTTTTGAGTGCATAATAGAACTCTTTGTAGCACCAGTATCCACCAGAAAAGGCTCTGACACACCTGATGTAATCACCTTAACATAAGGTCCACTCTGATCTACTGGAACTGAAACAACTCCCTCTCTTTGTCTATGGCTGTCCTAGCACTCATTACCTCCCACATTCTCATCTTCTGCATAGTAGTCGTCAGCATAGTACTGAGCCGTCCTACCAGACGCCTTATTTTGCTGGTCAAAACTATTCATTGAATTTTGAGACAGAAGGGAACGCGCGTTCTGGGGGAGACTTCCACGTCCTCTACCTCTAGGGGCTTGTTGAACACCTCGACCTCTTGCGCCAGAAGCACCATTCGTACGCTGTAACAAAATAGGACAACCATACTTGAAATGACCCTCTTGTTTACAATATGAACACTGATTGGGACCTACAGGAACACGTGGTTGAGAAAACCCGAACCTTTGCGAGTTTCTCTGGAACTGTTGAGGTTGCTGATAGTTACTCTGGCCACCACGTGGTGGATACGCCTGTTGTAAAAGAACCTTCGTCTTTAATTCTTTAGTTTTCCTGTCTGCTCTATCCTTCTCATCTTTATCCCTATTTTCGTAGTACTGTTCAGTAGCCAATATTTGTGCTGAAGAGGAAACGGCCCAAGAACCCTCTGAATCTTTCAATTTCTTACACAGCTCGGGAAGCAAATTGTGTACAAACTTGTCAACGAACAACCGTTGACCACCTTCTGTACTCATATCTTGACCACTGTGGTCGATAAACGTTTCCTCGAACCTGGTGAAGAAATCAGACACTGTTTCATCTTTCTTCTGCTTACACGCAGACAATTTATCCCAATTCACACGCATCGCAGGCATTAAAGTCTTCATGTAAGTAATGATCTTAGCAGGGAGTTCTGCTACCAAAGGCTCAGGCTTGGCACCACCAACTTGTCTATCATTTGCAGCAGTAATATTAGCCCATGAGTCACCTAACTCTTGCGCATGATCTGTATGGCGAATCAATCCCCACAAAGGCTGTGGAACAACATTCCCAAATAACATGTCTATGTCGGCTAAATTCATAATACATGAGTCTGCAGTCTGTGATAATTCCTTGTAATATCCTGCAGGGTTTTTACGGGGGTCAGGCAAAGTCTGCTTAAGGGCTAAAACTTCAGCTCGCTTCCAAGGGACATGTACCCAAACACGCTGAAAATGAGCTGGAACAGCATCAATTTGATTAGCGGCATCAGCCACAACGGCGTCCTTCCATACCGGAGGGACTTCTCTCATTGGGTACTGTCGCACTTTCTTTTTAACAGAGGAGTCTTGTTCAAACAGTGACTGAGAAGGATCCTTATTCCTAAAGGACAACAACGTCGCAATTGCTTTCTCAACAACGGAACCCACAATCGTGCCCTTGTCAAACTCAAACCGTACACGGCACAAATCAGGCGGATTTCTTTCCAAATCATTATCCTCCAATTCTTCACAAAGGAAAACACACATTTTCTCAAAAACGTATCTTTGTTTCAGTGCTTCCCATTGACGGAAGACATCCATAACAGACTCCACATCATATCTTGAAGGGTAAGTAACCCCTTTACGCGCCATATGGTCAAACATTTCTCTCTCTTGAGAATCAGGCAGTTGACTACGCGACTGCTTATGCTCCGAATTAGGTTTCACACCAGATGACCCAAAGAGAGGAAATATAAGGCTAGCAACAGTATCAGTCATTCTCTGTCGGACAGAAGGAGAAGTTGACAAAAGAACAGGAGGAAAAACAGAGGGAGGCAAGGCAGACGCAGATGCAGACGCAGAGGCAGTATCAGGAAGAACACCAGAAGAGGCAGTCGATGTAGTGGACAAAGTTGTAGGAGGTACAGTTGGAGCAGGTAGCAAAGTCAGCGGCCCTTAAGGGGGCTGCGCCATAGGAGTAGGAGCCAACTGAAGAGGAGCTGGCGGCTGTGGAAGAACCTGTGGCGCAATAACCGGAAGTTGCACAACTAAAGGTTGCGGAGGTGCTGTAGCATTCTGCGCATAAGGGGGTGGCGAACTCAACAAGTGTGACATTAAAGGATCTTTCTCAAGTTCTTTTGCTGCATCTTGCTGAAGAAGCGGCAAAACTGGATAACATTTATCAATCACCATTTTACCTTGCCTGTGCAACTGCTCACTCATCTGTTCTTCTTCATTATCTTTAAACTGCATAGCAGCTTGCATTATCGAGATACCCTTTTCTCTCTTATTTCTCTTTGCTAATTTAATTTCCTTCTGTTTGGCTTCCTTACGCCATAGGCGGAAAGAGTCAAACATCGCCGGCCGGGCTTTCTTCTTAAAAAGTTTACCCTCCAGATTATCCAGAATCTCTGTGTCAAAACTACCATATTGGGGCCATTTTAAAACACCATCTTTCCTGGTGTATCGGATCCATACTGCATTATATGTGAGGGGGCCTATGCCATGTTTCACATATAGTTCATACGTTGGAGTTCCAATCGGAGGAACCGGACACGAGTCCTCCAATCGGGAATCCCTATTACAACCAAGACAAAACAAATTTCCAAGTCTGCTAAGACCAGGCATCTTCGCTCTCTAGTCTAGCTTCAAACTTCAAAGGATTATCGAATACGATAGTCTTGTGAATACACAAATCCCTCGGCTTTGGTACTTGAAAGTTCCAAATCAAAGATCTCAAGGGGATACCAAACTAAGAACCAAACTAAGGACTGGGAGACGCTCCACTTATACTCAACTGAGGTACCGATGACGTCACCAGAAGACTTGTTTATCGTTTCGCTCTACCAATCATCCAGGGTCCAAAACAGGGCGATAGTCAGGGCAGCAGTCCTTCGTAGCCGTCGGGAAGCGGGGAACCTCGCAGCAAAGACTTTCGGACCACGTCGACATACAGGGGTCGATGAAGTTGCGGCCTTCCTCCAGAATTTTCACACAAAGCTCCTCACGATCCTCTGGCTTGGACCGGTACCGCTGAAATCGCCCAACATTGGGCGCCAAGTGAAGTACTGGGTTTTTCAGAACCCAGCGGTGCCAGGGAACACACCCTAAGACTTCGAGTCCTTCCTGTTTCAGACTACAGAAACACAGAGTCTTCTTGGTGAAGTCAAAGATCTTGTTTATTGGCTGCAGCCAGTAACAGGTATCCTAGAAGTACAACACGGTGTATATTCTCAGGAGACTGCTCAACCTTACAAAGCCAGCCTTCTCCTTTTATACAAAATATTATGCTTCAGGCAATCATTCCTTATATTACAGTTGACCATTCACATATTTTCACTACAAAGAAAAAGCAGAGTCATGATGACAAGCCCATATTTCAGTTTGTCCAGCCCTCAATCAATTACCCGGCAAGGTTCAGTACTTTCATCAGATATCGACGGACCCCAAATAAAAACGGGCACCTCCTCCTCGTAAAGCAAGTCATAAAGAAAGAAACAGGGACAGGTGTGTGAAAGATTGGGCATGGTTTGTGTGTGATGAAAGGTTTTATGATATGTTGTGCCTTGATACTAATCTCATTCGGCCACTGGGAAAGGAACTGGCTAAACAGGTTTGGCTTCAGGCAGTGGAGTCAGCTTGCCCAGGTCACAGAGGAGTCAGCAAAGGTGCACGTGTCCTTCAGACTCGTTTTTGGCCTTAGTCATTGGCCTATGTGAGGGCAATCACAAAATGGCTGCCGTTTAAATGGAAGCCGGGGGTTCAGGACAGAAACAGTGATTTCAGGGTGATTTCGTCACCCGAATATGACGAAAATGCTTGTGCATACTATTCTAATCATTCTCGGTCTGCTGATACCAAAATCATCATGATACGACGATGTTTATAACACGAGTCCGAATTTTCAGTACCACAGAATTGAATCAGTCACCGCTCTCAGTTCACTACCACATCGCTGCCCGCTATGATTGAGACGTTGACATTCTAAAATGGCCGCCGCCGGATCGATGTCATATCCCCGGCCCGAGTCCTTCTTCTGTGTTAACGGCGCCTCGCCAGTGACGGCCGTGCCGCTGCTATCCGGGCCGTGCGTGCATTTGCCAGGGGAGCCAGCTTCCCGCGCAGGAACCGGAAAAAGACCCGCACCGGGAGCGGCGGTACCAGGAAGAGTTGGCATCCCGGCCCCGGTGAGTGCGGGTCATTGGCGGGAGAAATTGTCAGCTTTCATCATTGGTTTCCCTCACTCACGTTTATACTACATGCACTGTCATTAATGCTGCATTTTAAACAAATAAAAATTAAATGCAAAGTCTTAAATGACGAAAGTCTGGGCTTTAAACATACATCGTGGGCTGCTGGGGAGAGATTTTCATCAAAATAACATTCCCTGAAGTCACTGGTCACAACAGTCATTTCTCACAGCAGACAGCAAAACATGTATACTGACTGTTGAACACCGGACCCCCTCCCCACAAGACCCCTTCAGGAACTTTAAAACCCCTCAGTGCACAGATCAAACAACAGTAAAACAGAGCGGTTCCGTTCATAATGTGAAATATGCCCCACGCACGAGCTGTAATCTCGGGAGATGCACAATAGGAGTGTCGAGAAGGCACAGCTTTTTTTCACGTCACCTGTCCTGCCCCCCCTCCCGCTGGTCCCACCCCAGGCTCAGAACGAAGGCCCCTTTCAGAAAGCCCCTTCTTTACTTTAGTTTGACTTTTTCCCTGTTGGGATGGGTTCCTTGTCCTAACCCAGTTGTACAGACGCTCACCGTCACTTAGGTCCCGCACTGAAGTTTAGGAAATGCTCCTTCATAGAGCTCCTCTCTCCCAAGTTCAAGGAGCCCCCTCCAGGCAGTCCTGCATGCAGAGTGCCCCCACCCTAAGCCAAAGTTCTACCGGGCACACCCGCTGATCACAGTTCAGTAAAACATAAACAAAAATAATGTCATGAGCAATGCCAATAGCTCTAACTTTAGACCGAGACCGTTGCATTGTAAATGCTTGTTTCTCTTCTAATTGGGTTGTGCACCATTGTGTACTTTTTCTGCAGAATTTCACAAAACTCCATGAAAATGTTGCAAAGTTACAGTTTCAGTTAGAAATGTGTTTTGCTACTATCTCACATGACTTTTTTAAGTGAGGCTGCTCATCATGAAAAAAGCAAGGTACCAGCAGGTAACAAGTTTGAGCAAAATGGGCCTTATTTATGAGGCCTTGCAGCACTTTTGCGCCGCCGTTTCGTCACTTTTTGTAACGCCGTTGCGTCACTTTTTTTAATGCACCGGAGGCGTAAAAAATGTGCCATGTTGCGCCCTATTTACAAAGGGAGTAGATGTGTCACTTTGTAAAGCCCATTATAACTGCATCAGGTATAACATATGCAGGGTGGGTGTTCCCACTTAAAAAGCCTCGTAGAAGTGGCGCGGTGAAATCTATGAGATTTCACTGCGCCACTTCTGGGATGCCACTGCGTCAAAATCTTACGCCTGCCTCACAGCAGGCGTAAGACTGACGCAGGCCCTTTTACATGGCGCAGGCCCCATGTAAAAGGACACAATGCTGGAATTGCGTCACTTTTGTGCCACACTCCAGCAATGCGTCATTACTGCGCCTACAGAAATACTGACGTATCTGCAACTCCTTGCAACATGGGGCGCCGTACATTAAATACAGCGCATCCATCATGTCGCAAGGAGGGCGCAGTGAAAACAGTGATGCCATAGTTTTCATAAATGAGGCCCACAATGTCTCTCAACCAGATTTGTTTTTATGAACCAGTCTCCCGCTGATATCTCACAAAACTTTGTTCAAGATGCATGCTTGTTAAAAAAATATTGAGTAATGTGAAATTCTGACAAATTTAATGAATTTCAAGCAAAGCCCAATTATGTGTTTTTGGAAAATCCGACCCTAGTTCTTCTTCCAGGACTCCCCATTGGCACATTTTACAAGCATTATAAATAAATTGATAAAGGTTAGATTTTTGCCTGCCTAGAGTCACAATGCGCTCGGACACACTATAAGCATTTTACTGAACCCGCAAGAGCCCAAAAAGAGCCCCGAAAAAGGCCAGCGAAAATATTACAATGTTTCTATTATCGCTTCTTTGCAGTCCCGCGGGGGTTCCATTACAAACAGATAAGCCAGTTTGCTCCAGTTGTTTGCAGCGTAAAATCCTGTTAATGTCAAAAAAGATGAGCCGATTTAGCCTTAGAGTGGGGGGGCCCAGGGGCATGCTCGGGACAGAGCCGAGAGCTTCCCAACATGCAGCTGCGAGGGCGGAAAAACAAGCCCGAATCCCCGCAGAGACATGCCGTGTTGGAAGAACACAAACGAGAGAAACAAATCCTATTCAATAAAGATAATTTAGGACTAATATTTATAAGACGGCATTTCAGCAGAAGGGTCGTGATTAATCAATTAAGGTCTTCCTCTAATGAGCTCTGCACTTGCCTGCCCGATGTTCCTCTTCCAGCCAGAAACACAGCCGCGGAATCTGCATTAACCAGTGAAGCGCTGGAGGTAACATCAGCGTACAGTAGAAAACTACACCAGATATTCCAGGCTTTCAGTGTGCATGAGTTTACGTGATTACCTGAATAGAGCAAAGAAACGCATATTTTATCTGCCTGATTCCTGATGGGAAGTGAGTCTTGTTTCCCTCCTGTTTCATGCTTTGAAATGCATTTTTGGAATAGATAATTAGGCCTGGGCTGAAATTCCGTTCCGCTCGCGGAAATTGCGATAATTTGACATTTTCGCGTTCCGCGGAGAGCGCGAAAATGTCAAAATTTCCGCAATCCGCATTTTACCGGAAATGTTTGCTTGCTCGCGCTGTAAAATAATACATTCTCGCGTGCGCGCGATCGCCTTACCTGAATCCCCGCGTTCGCCGACAAGTTTTCCCGATCCGGTCGCGTTCTCCACGAGATGGTGGATTGCTGGTAGCCATTTGCGCTGTCTCGCGACAGTTCGCGCCCGCAGTAACATCATTCGTTGCGCGATCACGTCTTTCTTCTCGCGATCATGCACCGCGAGACAAGTGAAAACAAGATGGCCGAGCCCACGAGCAACCGCATGGGTAAGTTGGCGAGCCACAACCACGCAGAAAATACCGAGAACGGGGGGGAAAAAAACTTCCACATCTTTGCGACATTTCCGCGTGTTTGACGAGATTTTTAAAATTTTCGCGATAATTTACGAAAGTGAATCTCGCAAATTCCGCCCACCCCTATAGATAATGGTGAAGAAGGGTAGTTTTCTGCAGTTCCTTGTTTATCAGCCAACAGCACTAAGCATCCTGGGATTTGAAGTTCTACTTTTCCTCTATTATGAGCCCTCAACTGCCATCATGCCAACTGCTTTTGCAGAGCTGCCAATTTTCCCAGGTCCATGCGTGATGTGCTGCCCTAGGCCAGGTTTTTTGTTTGAAATTTGGGACTTGTCCTATTGTACAGGGGCCACTCCTCCGCTATGGCAGAGGAGCGTCTCCCCACTGCCTGCAGATGCAAACAAAAAATAAAACGATCTTAATGCAGATCCTTTTATTTTCCCTTAAACTGCTGAGTTTTTGGGGGCGGGGCAACAGCACTGCAGCATGGGAGGAGAAGTGGTAGGCCCTGCTATCAGTGTGCCTGAGAGTTTGGCCGGCTGTCTCAGGCCAGTCAAACCGTCATGCGCACTAACATCTCTCCAAACCAGCTGTATTGCTAGGTGGAGGGATCAGCAGGCACGAGCTCCAAGCTCCAGATGGAGCGTAAAACCAATGCACTCCACCCAATCCCCACGCTGCTCTCATGGTGAGAGCAGCGTGGGGATTTGCCACAGGGGAAGCTGGGAGCTTCACCCTGTGACAAGTGGAGAAGCCGAGAGAGCAGAACGGCGAGTGGAAGACCGGCAGGTAAGTTCTTTCTTAAAATAATCATTTTAGCCCGTTTGAACTGCCCCCTCCCCCGCACTCACCCCACCACATTTATCTTACATCAGCTGCTACTGCTAGCGTATAATTGAATAAGCAAGACTACAAGATCCCCCCCAAAAATGTGGACCAGGAACCTGAGAAACTTGGCAGGGCTGCTTTTGTCTAAAAAAGCAGGACTAGCTATAAGCCAACCATATGGCGTGGCTAGTTGGTAGCTATTGGATAATATTTTTAGATGAAAAATGCTTGACTCTCGTACTGTGTTTACTGCTTTTGGGTGCTTGAATGTATCTTTCATATACCTACCTTCCTTCCCATCCTTCAGTTTGTACATATTAACATTTCTAAGCCTCTTGCTGTAGGACTTGTTGTTTACAGCATGCATGCAACGGTTGTCAGTGTCAGAACCCTCTCAAAGGGCCCAATTCACAAAGAGCCTCCGAAGCCGTGGACAAGTCTCCACACTCGTGGGGGAATCTCCACACTACAGTTTCTCATTACGGACATTCCACCACGAGTGTGGAGACGCCGCCACAACTGTGGAGGCTCTTTGTGAATCGGTAGGGAGGGAGAAGTGGCTTGCAGAAGTGGACCTAGTAGCCCAAATCGGGGCTTATTGGCTACGGGCTGATTGACCTTACAACCTCTTTTTTCAGCTAGTGGTGCCAGACTCCTGTGTGTTTTAAAAAACAAAGTGATGGATGGAATGCTCAAATTAATCCCAGCCTCCATCGTTTGTCTCCCACCATGCCACCTCAGTTTAGATCCAACTACATGCAAATCAGCTTTGACCCTGCTCCTCATGGGAACAGTCCAGCCTGAACTGCCAGGCCAAGCCCTCAATGAACCGGAATACAAGCAAGCCAGAACTGGTTTCGCCCTTAATATGGGCTCATCAGCCAGGTATAATTTGATTCCAGCGGCATAGTATACACAGGATCCACGTCTGGGCATACCAGTTACACTTAGAGCATCAAAAAACAAATTTATGTATGGAATGCTTAAATTAATCTCAGCCACTGGCAAATGCTTGGTGACCCCTGTGTGTCAGCATTGTGGGAGTTCAGTCACAGCTTACTTCAACACCAAGGGCATGATTTATAATTTGGCAATTCCTGTAATTGCATTATAAGTTTGGCATACAGCTGCACCAACATGATGGAGTAGTACAGCAAACTTACAAAGTTTTTTTCTTTGCAAGAATAAAATCCCAAAGCGGGATTTTCATTCTGAAGAAAAAAAAAAGAATGTCCCTTACCACCAGAGTTTTCTTGGCAGTGACCAGCATTGAAAAATGGCTGCATGTCCCACATCTAAATTAGATGAGCGGAAATACAGCCAAACCTCCAATGGCTCTTACTCCGTTGGGTCGTCAGAGGGGTTTGACCATAGTGGAGATGTAGTAGTCTCTGCCATTGTAACGCCCACTTTTAAGTCTGGTGGGCCGACCATTATGTTGGCGTGGAGGGAACGCTGTTGCAACGGAGAAGCCCATATATAGAATTGTCAAATCAGGAGATATAGCCTTCTCAGTCACTGTGGCTAAACTCTGAATTTCTCTCCTTTTTCATTTGTGAGCTGAGCCTGTTGTGATTAGGACATTATTACGAACATGATCTGTAATTTGACGATGTAAACAAACATAATGTTATGTTGCTATACTTTGAGTGCACAGTGTGTTATATACGTTCTGCTACCATAACATAGCATACCATACTATACCGTTCCATATCAAGACTGTGACCTCTCTTACAGGCAACTTATCGATCCGGTTCCTTCCATGTGTGCGATATTTTTTATTTTCCATTATGTTTTTGTCCAGTTTGTATATGCACAAGGCCTACCCCCACCCTCAACTGCTCTTTCCTTTGATCTCAGGGGCTGCATATTATTGCTGCTGTTTGTACAGGGTTTTACTTTTTTCAAATAATCTAAACCAGAAACATTCCTGGGTGTTATTTATTTTGTGCTTTTATATAATGTTTTGTTTAAGCTCTAAATCCAAAGCAAAAACCAAAGGAAATGATGGACGGAGTGTTGAACATTGCAAGCACTCACCCCCAGTCAACTGATCTGGGTTTAATCCATCACCGTTCTTTAGCCCACTCTGCCACCCCAGATTAAACCCAGATCAGTTGACTGGGGGTGAGTTCTTGCAATGTCCAACACTCCGTCCATCATTTCCTTTGGTTTTTGCTTTGATCGGCATAAGTTGGCAGGGTATGCTCAGACGTGAGTCCCTTGCTCACTTTGCCACTGGATTCAAGCAAGCCTGGCTGAAGACGGCTGAAATGCCAGAAACCGGTCCTAGGATGCTTGTTTCCGGTCCAGGGAAGACATGGCTTGGCAGTTCTGGCTGGACTGTTCCCATGAGGCACAGCGTCAGACTGATTTGTATATGGCCATGTCTGAACTGGGGTGGCAGAGTGGGCTAAAGAACGGTGGTGGATTAAACCCAGATCAGTTGACTGGGGGTGAGTGCTTGCAATGTTCAACACTCCGTCCATCATTTTCTTTGGTTTTGCTAAGCTCTAAATCCATCACATTACCAGAACCCTGGAATGAAGTTACAATGCCTTCTTATATCATAAGCATAAAAAGATGTTTTAGAGGAAACCTATCATTGCACTTCTATAGCTTTCTAGCATAATTGTACTTATAGCAGTTCCAGCCCATAGCCATCACATGGCTGAATCATACATGTCAGATGACAAGCTCATGGCCAATTTGTTTCCATAAGTCTCCTCAAAGAAAGAGGGGTTATATGCTGAAATTTGTCTCATGCAGGGAATTCTGAACATGAAGGGGTGAAAACTGAAGAATTACCTCCCTGCATGATCTGTTGGACTTTGGGAACGGCCAGAACATTTTTACTCTTGGAACAATGGATTGTAGAGGGGCCACTTAATTTAAAACCAATGGATTCCCAAACACAATTTTGTCACAGTCAATGTTTTAAATTGTATCCTAGTGGAGTCACTGAGTCAATGCAGCTTCTTAAGATTTGGAAACAATGTCCTCATTTAGAGATATTTTCACAGACTCTGTTGGCAAACTTCTGTAGTAGAGTGAAATGATACTCCAAGGTCTGGCAGAAGTTGATGTGATGTTAAAAAGATCTGGAGTTAAGTAGCAACCCGGTAATGGAGCATTGCTTTGAACCGCTTGAGGAGAGTAATACAGAGCAAAAACTGGATGAAATATAAATTAAAATATAACTTCTTAGAGAAATAGTTTGATTAGTATGTATGTGGCATTTCCATAGTGCAAACTTAGCCAAAAGCAGTGGAGTGTTGTACATGGTTGAAATTTAGTATAAAGTCAACAAATGATAGCAGAGGTAGTTGGATTGTGGATGGATGATGCATGAAGTGTTCTTTAAAGAGGTGTATCTTCAACTCTTTTCTAATTTAGAGCAGCATTTGGGCAGTCCTGATGGATATGGGGATGTTGGTCCAGATATTGGCTGCAAAGGTAGAAAAAGTCTTCTGCCTTGTTTTTTCCTTTTTTTATGCTTCTTAGCCTTCAGTCTGATGGAGCTGTGGATGCGGTTGTGCTGAGAACCACCAGAGATGGTGAGCTTGACTGAATATCATGGGGGCGATGGTCGTGATGGGTTTGCAAATGATGTAGCTGGTTTTGAACTAGTGTGGGCCAGCAAGGGGAATCAATGGATTTACATCAGAATGAGGATGATGAGATCATATATCATCCAACCAGTGTGGAGCATGGGAGGCTATCAAGCAGGGTGGTACCACTATCCAGATCCATGAGTAAGAGGGATTAAGCAGCAGTGCTGATGCTGCTTTCTGGGAGAAAAAGTTTCACTTTCTTTACCAAAACCAATGAAGGATATTGCTGGTGAATTCCATCCGAAACTCCATGCATGTGGGATGGTTGAACGACTGTGTCAAGGGCAGTTAGAAAGTCCAGCAATACCAAGAGGCAGGGGTCATCTTCACCTTTCGCCAGGAGGGCATCGTTTCCAAAGTGTAAGGTAGCATGATCTGGACACAGACTGGTAGTCGTGCAGGAGATGGTTACCATTAATGCGATTTTGAAGTTGAGCATAAAATGCTGTTTCATTGATCTTGCCAATGAAAGGTAGGTGAGTGCAGGATTGGTAGTTGGTGAGGTCACCAGGGTCTAGTGCAGGTTTTCTTTTAGGAGTGGGAGGATTTGGGTCATCTTGAGAGCCTTTGGTAAGACGCCTTGAGTGAGGGAGACATTGACAATGATGAGCAGGGGGGAGATAGCATCCCCAGAGAGAGCTTTGATGAATCACAATGGTAAGATATAATCTTCATAAGAAGTGGCTTTGAGGGAGCTGAGTATGTTGGTGAGATGTGTTAACTCTCTGCATATTGTGAAGAAGGACTTCAGTATCATGAGGTCATCAGGAGTTCTGTTTTTCTTCCATTTACTTTCCTCTGTGCAAATGGATTGTTTACTGTCAGTAAGGTCTTTAGAATACCATAGTGCCTAAGGCTTTGGCTGGCACTTGCATATTTTAATTGAGGCGTAAATGTTCACATAGTTTTAAAAAACAGTGTTGAAGTTGTTTAGAAGAGTGTTGGTGTTGGATGTAGAGTGGAATGGCTAGGGTGAGTGATGAGTTTAAGCTTTATGTTGTCTATGAGGAAGTATTGTAAGAGTAAGAGATTTGGTCTTCTCTTTTGGATTCTCCTGGTTTGTTGGTTGAACACTGAGTAGGGAGATGGGGATGGCAAAATGGTCTGTTCAGTCTAGGGGTATGGGTGGGGTGCATTGTAATGTTGGTGATGTTAAGAAGAGAATGTAGAGGACATGCTCATTGAAGTGGGTAGCTTGTTTGACATGCTGTACCATGTCGAGTATGTTGACAATGTTGATGATGGCGTCTCTTGGTTTTTAATTTTTTTTGTTTTACTTTTTCTACTTTACTGCTTTACTACTTTTCTGCTTTACAGTTGCTGATTGTATCATTTAGTATAATTTCTCCACTCCGGAGGAACACAGTAGAACAGAGAAAAAGGAGAGATAGCAACTTAATTGGGCGTCTGGCTAGACTCCACCTAATCCATGAAGCCGCAAGTAGCCAAAATTACTTCCTCCTGTTTTGCCACTATGAAATGACTTACAAAGATTCTATGGATGCTCCCTTTTTCCGCCTAAAGAACAGTCATTCAGGCCATGATTCTATCTACCCTAGATTATGGCAACATCCTTTATCTGGGCGCTGATAAGGCAGTAATCAGACATCTTTAGATGGTTCAAAACGCTCCAGCAAGGCTGGTTTTCCGGCTTTCCCAAACATTCTTCAGTGTCCGGTCTCCTTCAAGACCACTAGTGGCTTACCGTGGATAAATGCATCAACTTTAAGGCTCTCTGGGGGCGTGGCCATGCCGTGGCCCAAGATGGCCGCGCGGCGCTGAAGCTCTGTATGGTAGCCCTGAGTGATCTTGGCTGTCCCCGAAACATCAGTCCATCGAGCCGCCCGAAATACCTGGTGCGAGCTCGGCATCCATGGACCTGCCGCCAAACTTGCAGTCTGCCCGCAAATAGAGTTTCCAGTGCCTTGGACTTGGAGAGGTGGAGTCGGCAGCGTCCTCCGGCACGGCCTTCTGAAGCGCTGGGGCTCACGATCCGGCAGCGCGCCCGCACCCAACAACGAGGGCGGTGAATGAGATCCCAGTCGTGGCCACAGCAGCGGTGAGTGCATGCACTGCTCCATCCTCCCCGCTAACAGTGACCGCCGAGAGCCCCCCCTGTATTTTTGGTGCTAGTGGGGGGCCGTGAAACCCATCGGCGGTGCTCCCGGTGGCCTCAGAGGGGACAGGGGCCTCAAGAGTGCCAGGCTGCGTTTGCTGATGGGAGGGGAGCTAGTGCATTAGAGCATAGCGGGCCACTGTTGTCAACGCGTCATACCGCCTGGGTGTGGCCAAACATGATCCCGCCTTCGGCTCCACGGCTTTGCCGCCCGGACCAGCTGCCCATGTCACCCTGAGCTGGTGGCCTAGTTCTGCAGCACGGCCTGCCAGCTCTGGAAATTACACAGCCCGCGGCCCCCAGGGAACGGCCTGCATTCTGCTCCATTTGGGGCCCCTGCCGGAGTGCCGCGGAAGGGAAGTGTCCTCCAAACCTTGGCCATCGGAAGTCTAGGCCGATCACAACTGCCCCCACGGCTGTTCTACACCTCATCAGATTTTCTAAGGGCTGCCCTTTTGGGGATCCCCACCGCTGCTGCCAGTGGACTTACCTGCTCTCCCTTGGCTCCACCGTGCCGTGCCCTTGACTTGTGCGGCACCTGCTGGCGCTGTGCGTGGCATGATCTTCCTCATACCAGGGTCTCATAGTGATGGGTAGGAAAGACCCAAAGCAGAGGATGCTCTCGTTACCAGTGGCCACGGAAGTAGTACAGGACCGCGGCGCTGACATGGCTGAGGGTGGCCGAGTCTCTGCTGCGCCCACGGACCTGACAACGTCCAATCCTGACCTATTAGCGGAGCTCAGGGCTGTGTTTAAGGCATTGGACAATAGGTTTGATAAGCTAGAGATGTTTGGACACTATGGGCACTAAATTGGACATCCACGACTGATGCTTGCATACAGCAGAAGGCCGGATATTGGACCTGGAGGATGGATCTGCACAGTCGACAAAGAGGCTGGAGCGCGTGGAAAAAATCCTAAAGGACATTGCCATTAAGAAAGAGGACTTGGAAGCGCGAAGCTGCCGCAACAACCTCCGCATTACTGGTGTTCCGGAGTCCACGAACACTGGGATAATGGATACGTTTGTGGAATCCTTGTTAGTGGACTTATTTGGGAAAGAGGAATTCACCCCTGGATTTGTGGTTGAAAGGGCGCATTGATCTTTGGGTCCCCGACCCAACCCTGGCTGCCCTCCTAGGCCAATAATAGCACACGTCATGAACTTTCGGGACCGGCACAGTGCACGGGTCGCCAGGGAACGGGGTGCGCTGAAGTGACAGGGGTCATCAATCTCATTATATCCGGACTTCACCCTCATGGTGCAGGAGGCCCGCCGCAACTTTTCAGGTGTCAAGGCGACGTTGCGGAACCTGGGCCTCAGATAGGGGATGTTATATTCAGCTAGTTTCTGACGCACAAGCTTTTTGCAGGTCCTATAAGACTTCAGGCGGTCAACAGAGGGAGGTTGGACAAGCCTCTTTCCCCCCACACAGCGGATCTGTTGCCAGTGTGGAGCTCTTCTCAAGTGAATGACCGGCAGGCTGTATCTGTAATTGTTGCATGATCTGTACATGTTATGGCTCGATTGTATGCAACTACCATGATCGTGGCAGTACAAATAGCTCGTCACTGTTATCCTGCATTTTGCAGGGCACCATTGAAGCATTGCCTCCCCCCTAGGTGCGTAGCATATTGTTATTTTCACAGATTGTAATGCATCAGTCTTGGTTTTTGTCTACACAAGTAAGGAGTTTACAGGATGCATTAGATGCATGGCTGTTGGGTTCTATACCTTGTGAGCTGGGTTGCGAGGCTGGGTGGGGAGTGGGGAAGTTATCACTATTGTTCAAAGTTTTTATGGTTCCGGTTCCAAACATGACGTTTGCCTTTTTCAGCCACTGTGACTTTCTTCATTCATCTTCCACTAGCCACACATGGCCGCTGTCCCTGAAATAGCTGATCACTCACTCCTCTCGACTATCTCATGGAATGTGCGTGGGCTGAATAACCCTAAAAAATGTAAGCATGTGATACACTATTTACATCACCATAATATCAACAATGCCTTTTTACAGGAGAATCACTTGCCCAAAGCGGACACTCCACATTTTGCAACGGGATGGGGGGCTCACCCATTTTTCTCTAACTATAGTAATTATGCCAGGGGCACTACGATCCTCATCCACAAACATCTCCCTTTCTCTTTGACATGCTGCCTAACTGACCAAGAGGGGCGGTACACTATAGTGGTTGGTAGGTTGATGGGAAACACGGTCACGCTAGTGTGTGTCTACGCCCCAAATGTAGACAGCCCCGACTTCTTTCATGAACTGGATGCCAAGATGACATGGGTTATGAGCGGCGTCGACTGGGCCTTCTAGTTGAGTTCCTGGAGGCAGCAGAGAGGGAAACAAACTTCCTCAGTAAATATGCCGTGGCACGTAGAGGGCAAACTTTTGGGGCGCATCTTGGCACAACTGTTACGACCCCCGTATTCCAAGGCTTGCATTACTGCACTCCAGTCTGACGAAGGGACTCTCCTGACAGACACATCTGACATCAGGGACACTTTGTTAGCCTATTATGAAAGCTTATACACCTCCAAACCAACTCACACCTCCTCGGAGCGCGAAGAGTACTTTGAGGAAATTGCGTTAGTTTACCTTGAGAAATATATGCAGGATTTCCTCGCAGAACCATTTTCGAAAGATGAAATAACAGATGCCATAGCTGCACTAAACGGCACGTCCGCTCCCGGCCTTGATGGCCTCACAGGGGACTTTTATAAGGAATATAAGGACATCTTAGCCCCGAAACTTATAGAAGTATACCACAAATCTTTAGAGAGAAACCAGCTGCCGCCGACCCTGCGGCAAGCAGTGATAGTTTTGCTCCCCAAACCTGGCAAGGATCCCTTGCTCTGCGGGTCGTACAGGCTGCTATCCCTCTTGAACTTAGACTACAAAATATTAGCAAAAGCAATCGACGCGCCTCGCTTTACTGATGGACAAAATCATATCTCCTGTTCAGTCGGGGTTTGTCCCACGCAGATCTACTTCTCTAAATCTCCGTATACTATTTGCGGTTCTACATAGAATCAACCCGGCCACTCCTGCCGCGGGACTATTACTAGACGCCGAGAAGGCATTCGATTCCCTTGAGTGGCCTTTCCTAGGGACGGTTATGCGCAGGCTGGGCATGCCCTTTGGGTTCATCAATCTTACGAAGCTGTTATACTCAGCCCCAACAGCCAGACTACGTCTAAATGGCATGCTCTCCCTGCCTTTCGCCCTCTCCTATGGTACTAGACAGGGCTGCCCTTGTCCCCGTTGCTCTTCACCCTAGCAATGGACCCCCTCATTCAAAACTTCCAGGAGCAACACCTTCATAGGGGGCTCCAGTTTAACACTGGGCCACTGCTTGCGTCTTTATATGCGGACAATATCATCCTATACGTCCGGAATCCACAAGACAATTTAGACCCTCTAGTCTGGGAAATCATTAGATTTGGCGGCTTTTCTGGCCTCGGTATCAATTGGAATAAGTCTGTAATTTTTCCCCTCTCTTCGGGTATGACCCGCTGGGAGTGTGAGTTCCCTCTGACTTGGTGCTCGGACTCCGTCAGGTATTTATGCATGAACATACATTTACACACCAACGAAATAATATTATCAAACTATGGCCCAGCAATACACACACTGGAAAAGCAAGTGAACAGGTGGAATAGATTACCGCTTTCAATTACTGGGTAAATTGCATTGATAAAAATGGTGGTCCTTCCAAAATGTTTGTATTTATTCAATAATATTCCTATTCCATTACCGAATCGATTCTTTGACTCTCTTTGCACTCATCTCATCTGACTGACATGGGGGGGAAAACGCTCTAGAGTCCGCTGGGAGATCATGACACTCCCATACAACAAGGGCGGTTTTGGTGTCCCTAATTTTCAGATGTATTATTTGGTTGAGCAATGCAGATACGCTCACACTTGGTTCCATCCTGATGCCCGAATCCCATAATTACGCCCTGAGGCTGATTTAGTTCTACCGGACATGCTACGAACGGTCTTGCCCCTGGGCTACCCCCGTGATCCATTCAGACGGTGTCCACAACAAGCTGGGCCTAGCTAAAACTGGTCCGGAAGATGGGATCACCGCCGCTATACTCTCCGAACCTACCACTCCCGAATCCACGGTGGATTCCTATCACAGGGGAGGGAATAGTGCAGCGCACTCTCACACGGTTTGACATGACCTCCATTGGGGACCTCTACATAGATGGCCAAATCTTTTCTGTCTCTGACGGAGACAAATTTGAGGGGGCTTCGTTTATGGACAAGTTTATACTTGCGCGACTTGGTGCCGCAGTTAGGGCCAGGCTTCCTGGATACCCGGTAGAACCCGACCCTTTTCCCCCCTTAACCATAGTTCTAGGCAGCGACACTGGGGAATATTTGATTTCTAAACTGTATAGATCCTGCATGGAGATGGTCCCAGTAAGGGACGATAAAGTACGGGTTGCATGGGAGACGGATCTAGGTCACCCAATAACTGATGACCAATGGGCTGAATGCTGTCAGCACACTAAGGAGATATCATTAAATAGCCGCCACAAACGCATTCATTTCAAATTCCTGCGCCGAATCTTCATTACTCCTGCGATGTCCCACAAACTAGACCCCGACAGATCCCACTGCTGCTTAAAATGTAAGTCCCCGCAGGCAGACTTTGCCCACCTTACATGGACCTGCAGCAAAATTAGCTCGTACTGGACTGACATACACCATCTACTTGGGAAAATGACGGGCTTGATATTATCCCTGATTCTGGAAGTGGCACTCTTGGGATATGTGAAAAATGTCCCGATGGCGGTTCGGAAATTCACAGCTGTTGGGCTACTCTTGGCGAAAAGGGAAATTGTGATGAAATGGGGGGAGAGGATGGCGCCGACGAGTAAAGACTGGCTGAAAAGCATGGCATATTGCAATCTGAACTATGACTTATACGCCTCCACATTGCCAAGTACATCCCGCCCACGTGCCATTTGGGGCCCTTTCAAACAATTTACAGCAATAACGCAGTCTGCATCAGACGAACGGCTGGACGCTGGCCTGGAGCCAGCGGGTATCGGTTAAACATGTTCTATCCGCACAATCAACTTGTATTGGATTGGATTGGATTGACATTTATAGAGCGCACGAATGCCGAAGCGTCTTGGCGCTGGGATGAGAGAAAGAAGGAGAGGAAGGACCAATGTCCACAAAACAGACAGGTTTTTATTTGCTTCCTGAACATTGTCATGTTTGGTTGGAGTCTGGCTGTGATAGGTAGTTGGTTCCACAGCCTAACCACACCATGAGAGAAGCTCTTCCCACCCCATATGGCTCGACAAACTTTCGTGGCAGCAATGAGGCCAGAATTGGCTGATCTAAGATTTCTTGTGGGGGCATACCAGTAGAAGATTTTAGGCAGGTCCGCAGCCCCTCCGCCATAAAGTGTCTTATGAGCCAGACATAGGGCCTTAAATTCTAAGCGTTGCTGGATTGGAAGCCAATGCAATGACTTAATGACATCCGACGTAGGGTGGCCTTTGGGGATGTTCAACAATAGCCGTGCCGCAGCATTTTGAATAGACTGCAATTTAGACTTCTGTGCCAAAAATAGGGCATTGCAGTAGTCTAGCTGGGATAAAACTAACGCCACCACCACGGTTTTCCTTAATTCCAATGGGATAAACGGAAACACCTTTCTGAGTAACTTCAGGATGTAGAAGCCGGTGGAGGTAGCGCGGTTAATCTGGGCTACAAAGCCCAGTTGTTTGTCGACTATGATCCCCAAGTTCTTAACTTTGAATTATGTTACAGGACATATGCCAGCCTCAGTTGGCCACCAGGTAGGGTTCCACAGGGATGGGCCGCCACCAAACTCCATCACCTCCGTCTTATCTGTATTTATTTTCAGATAATTGTTACTCATCCAGCTCATGATGTGAGTTAGACATGCATGGAAACTCGCAGACGCCACCTGCTGAGGTACAGAGATAATATTCTGTGTGTTGTCTGCGTAAGATACAAACGAGAGCCCATGCTGTCTGATGAGACTGGCAAGAGGGGTGACATAAATGTTAAATAGAGTTGGAGACAATGCCAATCCCTGTGGGACACCGCAAGGCAGGCGGAATGTTTCAGACTGTAGATTTTCCCAATACAAAGTCTGTTTCCTCTCCTCTAGAAAAGATGAAAGGAGGGACAGAGCCGCCTCCCCAATCCCGACCGCCTTCAGCTGTTGCACTAACACCATGTGATTCAAGGTGTCAAATGCCGCCGATAGGTCGAGGAGGATGAGGATCGCACTCCCCCCCCCATCCACCTGTCTCCGAATATCCTCTGTTGCTACAACTAACGCGGTCTTGGTCGAATGACCTGATCGAAATGCGTGCTGACTTACATCCAATAAGTTATTGGCGTCTAGATAGGTCGACAGCTCCTGGTTTATTGACCTCTCAAGAATCTTGGCTGCACTTGGCTTGACTGCAATCGGCAGACAAGAAATAGGTTGGTAATTCTTGGGTTCCAAGGGATCAAGCTGGGGTTTCTTGAGAATCGGTCGAGTACAGGCCTGTTTCCAGACTAGTTGATAGAGCCCTGATTGAATCACTTGGTTTAGAATGGGGGTTAAGTGGCTACTAACAGCCCCCGACACCACATGCATGACATAGGCGGACACGGAACCCTCGGGGATCCTGACTTAATGGATAGCAGGAGTTTATTTTCTTCAGTAGGAGACAGTGTGCTGAACGTATTTAATTGACAATGCTGCAACTTGCCCTCTGTTATAGTGGTTTGGCTTGTGTCATCTGTCTGCCTAGTACTCCGAAGGTCCTCATAGATCATTTGTATCTTGGTTTGAAAACAATACGCCATTTTGGTGCATAGAGCGGAGTCAGGAGTAAAACAAGTTTTCTAACATGGTCATGATAACACTTGAATGTTTTTGAACAGTTCCTTAGTGGAGTTGTTAGACTCCTTTATTTTTGTTGAGTAGTAACTCTTTTTAGCGAGTATAATGGCTTCTTTGTACCGTTGTGGTGCTCTATTGTAGGATATCTTATGCTCCCTACTATATTCAGTCCTCCACACACGTTTGGCTTTCCTGCATATAACTTTCAACTCTTTCAACTGTGGACAGTACCACGGCGAAGACGACTGCACTCTTCTTAGTTTGATAACTTCCTCAGGGGCCACTATGTTTACAGCCGCTGCTATCCATTTATTGAACTGGCAAGCTGCCTCATTGTTGTCCAAATCCTGGGTAGGCGGACAACTATTCAGGGCTTGTTCTAAGTCAGCCCCTTGGATTTTGTTCCAGTATCGAATTTTAATACTAGCTGGTTTATTTTAACTTGTACACACACTTTATGATGTTACGAATGGAACTGTTACCAGTATTAAACACCGTTTGAAGTGCAGATTAAGGTGTTGGAGATGGGATGAGTGGGACAGCACATGATGAAACGTTATTTTTGGTGTGATCAAACTGTCAACATTGCTGAGACTCTGCATAGCAGGTGCTAGACAAATTATGTACAGGGCATTTCTGAATATCCATTGTCATGAAACTGGAGCTGGAGCGATATTATGTTGGCATTATAAAACTGATAAATAAATACAAATAAAAAAATAAAAAAACTTTAAGGCTCTCCGCTTCATGTATAAAATCAAGATTCACATCGGCCCAGAATTTTAAAAAAGGTGTCTCTGCCCTATCTTCCCTCCTGCACACTGTGTTCTAGCAACAGGTCTCTTTTTTTCAGTGCCTACATTCGACACTCTGGAATAGGCGGTCGGTCATTCTCTGTAATTGGCCCTAAACTGTTGAACACACTTCCTGAGTCAATCAGAGGTTGCAACTCCCTGGTCTTGTTCCACAAACAGCTCAAAACTTGGCTATTTTGGGGGCATATTATCAAGCCAGGCGATAAAATTATCGGCGCTTTTGCTGCAGAAAACTGCCGCTAAAGCGGCGATAATGGGCTTGATAATGTTCTCTATGGAATTCCAATTGAAGCCCATGTTAAATGTGAAGGACGTCTAACCTGGGCTTCAATTGGAATTCCATAGAGCATATTATCAAGGCCATTATCGCCGTTTTAGCGGCAGTTGTCTGCCGCTAAAGCGGCGATAATTTTATCGCCTGGCTTGATTATAAGCCCCCTAGTTCGTGCACGCAAGTTACTGACCTATGTCCTCCAGCACTGGGAAACCTCACAGGTATCTATGCACTTTAAAAGAATCAATAATAATTGGTAAATAGCTGTTAGACCTGGCATCATTGGCATGAGTCTCTCCTCCATTTTTTCTGTTTGCCTCCTCTGTTTACGATGTTTTTGCTGGTTTATTGCTTTGGGCACTGTGCCACTACTGATCAGTGCCACAGTGCAAGTGCTCCCTATGTTAAATTGTTACGTTGATTGGTGTTACCATGATTGGCTTGGTTGACTTACTGTTCAGACCCTAGTCTAGTGCACTGCGTGTGCCAAGGGCGTGTAAGTTAACTGCTGCTGGTGGGCTTGCAGCACTGGTTGTGCCACCCACAGACGCAGCGTGCAAAATGTGTCTCAGGCCTGCCACCGCGGCGCCTGCATGCAGTCCCCGACTGCCATGTCGACTTGGTAAGGAAACCTACTTACCAGTCTCTAAACCTTCCCTTTGCCACATTTCAGACACCTCTATGGTAGGCCCTAGGGCAGGGTGCATTGTTGGTAAAAGGTAGGTCATGCCCTGATGTGTGTGGCATGACCTAATAGTGAATTACAGCCATTTTCGTTTTTCACTATTGAAGGGCTACCTGCCTCCAATAGGCCAGACTGGGCAGACGGATTATTAACTCCATTATAATCTATCTGACTCAGGGAGCATGGTAGCAAGTCGAGTTTAGTATCCCTGAACTCAGAATTTAATAACTCACCCTTTAGGATGGATGGTTTTTAAATTCTATGTTTGAAAATAGCACTTTTAGAAAGTGGCTATTTTCTTGTCCAACTATCTACCGGTCTCTGCTGGTTTGGTGTGTGTGTCAGGGGCTGGGTGGCTCCAGAGGTCTGAGTGAGTCAGTGTGGGGTGAATGGGGCGTTTACACATAGAGTGAGGGAAGAGTAGCCTGCCCTGCCTGACACAAATACTGGCTCCGCCTCCTGCTGGGCGACTGATAGCCCTGCTTCTGCCAGTGACAATACTGGCTCCGCCTCCTGCTGGGCGGCTGAGGACTCTGCCCTGCTCAGTGAATAGGCCAGGTGCCTCTGCCTGGCAACACCCACAACAAACCTGAGCTGGTGGGAATCTCCCTGCTTGGACAAAGGGAACAAAGGGAAAAAGGGGTATAAGAGAAGGACCCCTGAACCAAGAACTCAGATCACTTCTGACAAGGAAACCTGTACCAAGGACAAGAAGCCTGCTGATCTAAGGACTTGCCTCCCCTTTCTGCCAGAGTGCTGTTTTGCTGTGGAGGAACCTGAAAGCTGCTTCTTTATTTTTGCCAAGGAACAAGGAGAGAGGAACTTGGTGTGTACTCTCTGAACACTTGCTAGAAAATCTCCAAGGACTGGAAGAGTGCCAGTCTCCTGTTGAAGTCACAGGGCCAAAGGACTTCACCATCTACTGAATTGCTGAATTGCTGGAAAGTGTTGTTTCCAGTACACAAGGGAAAATCTGCAGTCTCGACGCCAGCAGCAACGCCAGTGAGCAGTGGGTATCGGCCCCGGCTCCAAGTGACCCCGTCTCGACGCCGGTATCGACGCCAGTGAGGAGTGAGTATCGGCTCTGCCTCCAAGCGACCCCGTCCCGACGCCGCTGCTGATTGCATCGACTCGACGCCCGTCTCGACGCCGTGAGCGCTGCTCCGGCCCGACATCCCTCGACGCCGCTGTGGATTGACCCGACTCCGAGGCACGATCGACGCCGACCTCGACGCCGACATCTCGACGCCGTGGATCATCGTTTTCTTCGTTTCTCAAGGTACTGTACTTGTGGGGTCTGTTGCGACTCCAGGCTTGACGTAGCGCTCCTCGCGGTCGACGCCGAACCTTGGGAATCTTGTAGACTCGACGTCGTGTGACTCCTGTGGGGGTTACATTGTTGCCAAAGAACTGTGCTCAGAAGAATACTTTGCTAAAGAACTATTTGCCAAGAAGAAACCTTACTTGAACTATTATTTTTCCTTCCAAAGAGTATTTATTAAGACTGTGGTATATTTTTGTCGTTATTTGGTCTTGTGCTAAGCCTTATATAAAAATACTATTTTTATAATAACTTCTGTGTCGTGTCCATCTGTAGTGTATTCACTTTATTACTGTATGTGGTCATAAATGCTTAACACACTGCCTCTGAGATAAGCCTGTCTGCTCTGCCAAGCTACCAAGGGGGTAGCAGGGGTTATCTGAGTGTGTAATCCCCTTGCCCTGACTAGAGTTGGTTGGTCCCTATTTGTCAGAAGTGTATACCTCTGCCAACGAGAGACCGCCGGTTCTAACATTGGTGGTCAGCGGTGAGGATTTGAACTTTGCATTTATGACTCATGTGCAGTGATTAGTGTACGCTACATAGTGAAAGCAGACCATAACGCAGCCACAATCTGTTTTTGGTAGGATATTCTATTTTTGTTCTCCGCTTTCCTGGAGCTTATTTTCTTAAACACTGCCAGTTTTGACCATGGAGAATGCCGGAGCTGCTACACCTGTGGAGAATGTTGTGGGGGAATTTGATAAGGAGAAGATAGATTCCTACACGCTAAAAGATCTAAAAGGATTTTGCAAGCAGTTTAAAGTTCCTACCACAGGTCTCACAAGGAAAGACGACTTCCTCAAAGCGCTGAAGGCCTGGTTAGAGGCCAGAAATCCCTCTGATCCGGTGGTGGTACCGGAAGAGGAAGAAGAGGAGGAAGAGCCCGTGAATGGGCCAGTGTCATCTCCAGGCAGTAGTGCGTCCTCTAGGAGCCTTTCCCCCGAAGAATTAGAAGACAGGGAGAAGGAGAGGGGGTACAAGTTAGAAATGGCAAAACTTAAATTAGGAGGGCAGTTGGAATTAGAGAATGCAAGAAGCAAGAGAGAAGCTGAAATGGAGAGCAAAAGATTAGACTTTGAGAGAGAGAAATTAGCGTTTGAACGTGAGAAGATGGTGAGGGAGATGGAGCTTAAAACTAAGAGTTTAGAGTTGAATCCCTCTGGTGGCAGCACTCCATCTGTGCCTGCAGAAAGTAGGTTTTATTTTCCTAAAGATGTGATCAAGGATTACAGTAAGAATGAAGATATTAGCCAATGGTTTAAAGCGTATGAATTAGCATTGTTGGCCCACCGGGTCCCTGAGAAGGATTGGGGAACGGGGTTGTGGAGCCGCTTTACAAACGAGGGGAGAGATACCTTGTTGAGCCTTCCTGCTGAGGATAGGATGTCTTATACTCATATGAAAGATGCTTTAATGCTGAGATATGGCTTAACCCCAGAAAAGTACAGACAAACCTTTAGAGAATGTAAGAAGTTGCCTGGTACTACGTGGGTTGAATATGTGTCTTTTTTCTGCAGAACCATGGATGGTTGGATAAAGGGTAGCAAGGTTGATAGTTATGATGCTCTTTATGATTTGTTTGCTTGGGAGCACTTGTCTAATAACTGTTTTCCAGAGCTACGCCAGCACCTTGTTGACAGCAAGCTATCTAACCCTAGAAAACTTGCTGAGGAGGCGGACCGCTGGGTCAGTACCAGGGTCCACAAGGGTCCAGTGGGAGACTCAGCCAAAGGTGGGCAGGGTCCCCAGCAGAAGAGTGGGGGGGACAGGGGTAAACAGAGGGAGTTTCAGAAAGGGCCCCAAAGTAGTCCCCAAGGGAACCAAGGGAAGGGTTCCCAGCCTCCCCCTGTAAAGAAGCCAGAGGCCCCGACAGGTAAACCTGTTCACAGGGGCCCCATGACCTGCTATGCCTGTAAGCAGGTGGGACACCGTTATTATGATCCCCAGTGTCCCATGAAGGATTCGAATGCACCGCCGCGTGCACCCCCTCGTCAGGTAGCGAGTGTAGCCCTGGGAGGGGAGGAGATGGGTGCCCCCGGTGGGTGGGGTCCCGCAGAAATGTCCCTGGTCTCTTTAGGAGACGTGGAAATGGTCCCTCCAACCCCTCTGCCTAGTAACACTAAGAAATATAGGCAGTGGGTGACCATTAATGGCCATAGGGTGGAAGCTCTCAGAGACACCGGAGCGAGTGTGACAGCTGTCAAGTGTCACTTGGTGTCCAGAGAGCAGGTGGTCCCTCATGCATTCTACCCCGTTGTAGCTGCTGACAACTCACAGAGTAAGTGTGAGGTAGCTCAAGTTCCTTTTGAGTGGGGGGGGGTCTCAGGTACTCTTCAGGTTGCTGTGAGGCCCGCCATGCCTGTTGATTGTCTCTTGGGCAATGATTTGGAGGACTCCCCTTGGGCTAAGGTGGAGAGAAAAGCGCATCTGGAAATGTTGGGTCTGCCTGAGTGGGTGTGTGCGACCACCCGGTCCATGTCAGTCAGTAAGGGTGTTGATGGGGGCCCGGAGCCTGAAAGTATGGCCCAGGTCCCAACCGTGAAGAGAAGAGGCAGGGGGCGCGGGAAACCGTCCCCCATCGTTCCCGCGGTCCAGGAGGGAGCAGACCCTGAGGGGGATGCCCTGGAACCGACAGGAGAACAAGTGGCCGAACTGGGAGACCTGCCCGAGCTGACCCATTGGCAGCAGGATGGTGGTCCCTCCAGGGAGGAATTTTGTGCTGAGCAGAAAGTGTGCCCTTCTCTTGTGGGTATGAGGCAGCAGGCCTCAGCCCAAACGACAGGTGATCAGTCAGGATCACATTGGGTCTACTGGGAGAACGACCTCCTGTATAGCGAGCCTAAGGCTGCTGAACCTGGGTCAGCCCGTGTGCTGGTGGTACCCCAGCGCTTCAGAGCCTTCCTACTGGGGTTGGCTCATGACGTTCCGTTAGCTGGACATCTGGGGCAGGACAAGACCTATGACAGGCTTGTCACCCATTTTTATTGGCCCCAGATGAGAAGGGATTCAGATATCCATTGTAGGACCTGTCAAACTTGCCAGGCAAGTGGGAAAAGTGGGCGGAAGCAGAAGGCTCCCCTCCAACCTTTTCCCGTCGTCAGTACCCCCTTTGAGCGAGTGGGAATTGACATTGTGGGGCCACTGGACCCCAAGACAGCCATGGGCAACAGGTTTATCCTGGTCTTGGTGGACCATGCCACCCGGTACCCGGAAGCCATCCCTCTCCGAACAGTGACGGCCCCCGTGGTGGGACGGGCACTGATGGGTGTTTTCTCCCGCATGGGGTTCCCCAGAGAGGTGGTGTCAGACCGGGGCACCAACTTCATTTCGAATTATATGAAGTCTCTGTGGAAGGAGTGTGGGGTAACCTACAAGTTTACCACTCCTTACCACCCTCAAGGTAATGGGCTGGTTGAGAGATTCAACCGGACCCTAAAAGGCATGATCATGGGTCTTGAAGAACCAATGAGGCGTAAATGGGACGTCCTCTTGCCATGCCTGCTGTTTGCTTACCGTGAGGTGCCACAGAAGTCTCTAGGGTTCAGCCCCTTTGAGCTTTTGTATGGTCACCCGGTAAGAGGACCTTTGAGTCTGGTTAAAGAAGGCTGGGAGCAAACTCCCAGGAAACCTCCCCAGGATGTATATAGTTACATGCTGGCCTTTAGGAACCAGACTCGGCGCTTCAGAGATCTTGCTCAGGCAAATCTGGAGGCCAGCCAGGAAGAGATGAAGCGGTGGTACGATCAGAATGCCACTCTGGTTGAGCTTCAACCTGGTCAGAAAGTTTGGGTCATGGCCCCTGTGGAACCTTGTGCGCTCAAGGACAGGTGGACTGGACCGTTTGAGGTTGTGGAGAAAAAGAGCGATGTCACCTACTTGGTGGACTTGAAGTCTCCCAGGAACCCCTTAAGGGTCCTGCATGTCAACCGGTTAAAGCCCCACTTAGAAAGGTCCGAAGTGGGCATGCTCCTTGCCACAGATGCTGGGATGGAGGAGGAGAGTGAGCCTCTTCCTGACCTCCTGTGTGCAAAAGAAAAAGATGGGTCAGTGGATGGTGTTGTCCTCTCTGACACACTGACCCCTGAGCAGCAGCAAGATTGTCGCCATCTGTTGGTACAATTCCCTGATCTGTTCTCCTTAATCCCTGGTGTCACTCAGTGGTGTGTCCATGATGTGGACACCGGGGACAGCACTCCTGTGAGGCACAAGGCCTACAGGGTGACTGACAAGGTCAGAGCATACATCAAGGAGGAGGTCTCCAAGATGTTTGCCTTAGGGGTGGTTGAGTCCTCTAGCAGTCCTTGGGCCAGCCCAGTGGTCTTGGTCCCAAAGGCTGCAGCGCCTGGTGCTTCACCAGAACTTCGGTTCTGTGTGGATTACCGAGGACTCAATTCGGTCACCAAGACTGACGCGCACCCCATCCCCAGAGCTGATGAGCTCATCGATCGGTTGGGGGCTGCCCGGTACCTTAGTACGTTTGATCTAACGTCTGGGTACTGGCAGATCGCCTTGACTGATGGGGCAAAAGAGAGGTCTGCATTCTCCACACCAGATGGGCACTACCAGTTCCGGGTGATGCCCTTTGGGATGAAGAATGCCCCTGCCACATTCCAGAGGTTGGTTAACCAGGTATTGGCCGGACTGGAAGATTTCAGCGCC
This sequence comes from Triturus cristatus, assembly GCF_964204655.1. Lineage (NCBI taxonomy): Eukaryota > Metazoa > Chordata > Amphibia > Caudata > Salamandridae > Triturus > Triturus cristatus. Next base: position 134,714,312 of record NC_140591.1, on the reverse strand, counting down.
GCCTACCTGGACGATATAGCAGTGTTCAGCGCCAGCTGGGAGGAACACTTGCGCCACCTCCAGGAAGTGTTGTTGGCCCTGCGCAGAGCAGGCCTCACAATCAAGGCCAGTAAGTGCCAGATTGGGCAGGGTTCAGTGGTGTACTTGGGGCACCAAGTAGGGAGCGGCAAGGTGGCCCCCCTGCAACCCAAGATAGATACCATCCTGGCTTGGGAACCGCCCAAAACCCAGACTCAGGTGAGAGCCTTCTTGGGTCTCACGGGTTACTACAGGAGGTTCGTCAAGGGGTATGGCAACATTGTGCACCCCTTGACCTCGCTGACTTCCAGGAAGCAGCCGAGACTTGTGATCTGGACTGACGCCTGTCAGAAAGCCTTTGACACCCTGAAAACTGCAATGTGTACAGCACCGGTCCTCCAGGCACCCGACTTTTCAAAAGAATTCATTGTCCAGACGGACGCTTCAGAGCATGGTGTGGGGGCTGTTCTAGCACAGATGAATGAGGAGGGCCGAGACTTACCTGTAGCCTTCATCAGCCGGAGGTTACTTCCCAGGGAACAAAGGTGGAGTGCGATAGAGCGTGAGGCATTTGCTGTGGTCTGGGCGCTGAAGAAGCTAAGACCCTACTTGTTTGGGTCTCACTTCCGGGTTCAGACGGACCACAGGCCCCTCAGATGGTTAATGCAGATGAGGGGTGAGAACCCAAAGCTGTTGAGGTGGTCCATTTCCCTACAGGGGATGGACTTTACGGTGGAACACCGCCCTGGTACAGATCACGCCAATGCTGATGGTCTGTCCAGATTTTTCCGCCTTAGTGATGAGGACTCCCTGGGTGAAGGGTAGTTCTCCCCACATTTCAGCTGGAGGGGACACGTGTTAGACCTGGCATCATTGGCATGAGTCTCTCCTCCATTTTTTCTGTTTGCCTCCTCTGTTTACGATGTTTTTGCTGGTTTATTGCTTTGGGCACTGTGCCACTACTGATCAGTGCCACAGTGCAAGTGCTCCCTATGTTAAATTGTTACGTTGATTGGTGTTACCATGATTGGCTTGGTTGACTTACTGTTCAGACCCTAGTCTAGTGCACTGCGTGTGCCAAGGGCGTGTAAGTTAACTGCTGCTGGTGGGCTTGCAGCACTGGTTGTGCCACCCACAGACGCAGCGTGCAAAATGTGTCTCAGGCCTGCCACCGCGGCGCCTGCGTGCAGTCCCCGACTGCCATGTCGACTTGGTAAGGAAACCTACTTACCAGTCTCTAAACCTTCCCTTTGCCACATTTCAGACACCTCTATGGTAGGCCCTAGGGCAGGGTGCATTGTTGGTAAAAGGTAGGTCATGCCCTGATGTGTGTGGCATGACCTAATAGTGAATTACAGCCATTTTCGTTTTTCACTATTGAAGGGCTACCTGCCTCCAATAGGCCAGACTGGGCAGACGGATTATTAACTCCATTATAATCTATCTGACTCAGGGAGCATGGTAGCAAGTCGAGTTTAGTATCCCTGAACTCAGAATTTAATAACTCACCCTTTAGGATGGATGGTTTTTAAATTCTATGTTTGAAAATAGCACTTTTAGAAAGTGGCTATTTTCTTGTCCAACTATCTACCGGTCTCTGCTGGTTTGGTGTGTGTGTCAGGGGCTGGGTGGCTCCAGAGGTCTGAGTGAGTCAGTGTGGGGTGAATGGGGCGTTTACACATAGAGTGAGGGAAGAGTAGCCTGCCCTGCCTGACACAAATACTGGCTCCGCCTCCTGCTGGGCGACTGATAGCCCTGCTTCTGCCAGTGACAATACTGGCTCCGCCTCCTGCTGGGCGGCTGAGGACTCTGCCCTGCTCAGTGAATAGGCCAGGTGCCTCTGCCTGGCAACACCCACAACAAACCTGAGCTGGTGGGAATCTCCCTGCTTGGACAAAGGGAACAAAGGGAAAAAGGGGTATAAGAGAAGGACCCCTGAACCAAGAACTCAGATCACTTCTGACAAGGAAACCTGTACCAAGGACAAGAAGCCTGCTGATCTAAGGACTTGCCTCCCCTTTCTGCCAGAGTGCTGTTTTGCTGTGGAGGAACCTGAAAGCTGCTTCTTTATTTTTGCCAAGGAACAAGGAGAGAGGAACTTGGTGTGTACTCTCTGAACACTTGCTAGAAAATCTCCAAGGACTGGAAGAGTGCCAGTCTCCTGTTGAAGTCACAGGGCCAAAGGACTTCACCATCTACTGAATTGCTGAATTGCTGGAAAGTGTTGTTTCCAGTACACAAGGGAAAATCTGCAGTCTCGACGCCAGCAGCAACGCCAGTGAGCAGTGGGTATCGGCCCCGGCTCCAAGTGACCCCGTCTCGACGCCGGTATCGACGCCAGTGAGGAGTGAGTATCGGCTCTGCCTCCAAGCGACCCCGTCCCGACGCCGCTGCTGATTGCATCGACTCGACGCCCGTCTCGACGCCGTGAGCGCTGCTCCGGCCCGACATCCCTCGACGCCGCTGTGGATTGACCCGACTCCGAGGCACGATCGACGCCGACCTCGACGCCGACATCTCGACGCCGTGGATCATCGTTTTCTTCGTTTCTCAAGGTACTGTACTTGTGGGGTCTGTTGCGACTCCAGGCTTGACGTAGCGCTCCTCGCGGTCGACGCCGAACCTTGGGAATCTTGTAGACTCGACGTCGTGTGACTCCTGTGGGGGTTACATTGTTGCCAAAGAACTGTGCTCAGAAGAATACTTTGCTAAAGAACTATTTGCCAAGAAGAAACCTTACTTGAACTATTATTTTTCCTTCCAAAGAGTATTTATTAAGACTGTGGTATATTTTTGTCGTTATTTGGTCTTGTGCTAAGCCTTATATAAAAATACTATTTTTATAATAACTTCTGTGTCGTGTCCATCTGTAGTGTATTCACTTTATTACTGTATGTGGTCATAAATGCTTAACACACTGCCTCTGAGATAAGCCTGTCTGCTCTGCCAAGCTACCAAGGGGGTAGCAGGGGTTATCTGAGTGTGTAATCCCCTTGCCCTGACTAGAGTTGGTTGGTCCCTATTTGTCAGAAGTGTATACCTCTGCCAACGAGAGACCGCCGGTTCTAACAATAGCACATTTTCAATGCTTTATCTGAAAGCAAGATGGTCCACAATGGTCTGAGCTGAAGAAGTAAAGAGTTTCATGGTGGCAGGTGCCAAAAACTGGAGCGTCCCCACTCCTTACGATCTTAGGAACTGAAAACAACAGAGCAAGTGCTAGGAAAGACTGAGGAAAGGTAAAGCATATTACAAACAAGATTACTTTCACCCATACATGCGTTCCAGGAAGGTTACTGGATCGACAGAAAGTCTCCTGTTAAAATTGCCTCTACCTTGTTCCAACTGGAGCGTAGCCATTTCAAGCTTATTCTCTTCTCAGTGGCCATCATACAGTGTTGTGGTTGGAAGCTGTGGCACATTCCAGCATTCATCCAATCTCTGCACCATCAACACAGGTATAACATCTAAAGGCCAAAGTGGTAGCTGAGATAAGCAAGTGGGCAAATATAAGCATTAAAAAGAAAGTTAACAACAACTTTCCGATATCATATAAAGCTGACACCAACATTGTTTATTTCCCTCCAGTAATTCAGAAATCCCTCCTCAAAAGAATCAAGACAGTCTGAATATTCTAAACCGTGAATCAAGTCCTTAGTGACAAGCCTCTCCGTCAGTGAATAAGTTGTAGGTTCAAGAGACAAAGGTTTGCTTTATTTCCTAATCCCAGAAAGAGAGACTTGGTTACCAGCAGATGCATTATTTTTGTATCCCGAAATGGAGTGGTTCAGATAAATATTATATTTAATCTAGGCAGCACTTAAAATAATACTATTTTTTATAAAACCTGTCACTGGGAGATTAATTATAGTTTGGAATCCAGGAACACATGGGATGTACAAGTTTGTAACATGATGATAGATTCAACCACAAATCATGGACAGGAAATCCCTAGGTGTACCGGGCTACTGGGATTTGAAACCTTTGTATCAGGACAATTGGATTCCTCAGGCCAGTTTGTGCACTGATTGGCCTGAAAAGAAGCTTGGGATAAACAAGGAGTAAGCATACAAATGGAAAAGAAACTACATTTGGTAAATGAGTAAGAGTTTGAACTGCCAGATAGATATATTTAGCCTTTTTTGTAGTCTTGGACTTCGTTGAACCACTTACCTAGTTCATTCTCAGCCATCTCACATTTAAGTTGTTATCCCATTCACATGACAGTGTTTTTGAGAACTTGATTGTAGTGTCAGGATTGAACAATATATTTTAAATCTGCTGGTTAAGTCCTCCACATCTGAAGAGCTTTGCAACTTTCCAAAGCTGAAACGTTTTTTACCCTGGAAAACTTCACAGGCAGGTGAAATATTCACAAAAAATGTTTTTGTGTGAAATGTTCCTTTCGAAAACTTTTTTCATTTAAGAATGTGCCAGGCAAAAATATTGGGTGGTTTTCTCTCATAAAACCTATTTTTTGTGGCATTACCCCATTTTTTTATCATACACTGAACAAAGGTACTCCGTGAAATTTAATTTAACCTTTTCTAACTTTGTTAGCATTTTAATAAATAAAAAATAATAATAATAATTATCAGCATTTTACACACCCCTGATCAGTTTATGTTTGTGGATCTCCTGAGAACCTGGAAACACCATCTTCTGGTACCTGACAGGAGACTCATGAAAAATGAGGGTCTTATAAATTGAAACCTGATCACCCTTTACATCTTCAAATTCTGAGACAGATGCAAATTCATCTCTAATTTTAATTCATGATGTTACATTAAATCCTGTGATTTTTTGTTTTAAAAAGCGTGACTCGCTGTCCGCCATGGCCCATGCAGGTAAGAGCAGCGATGAGGGAAAATTAATTATATATTTATTTTCCCCTCATCTTCGTCGGTCAGAATCCCCTCCAACCCGGCCCCACCATTCTTACCTGTAGGGGCCGCGGCTGCTCACTTTTTGGCATCAATTTTCTATTTTTTAGAAAATAAATTGTATTTACAGTTGTATGTTAGGTTTGCTGCTGATTTGTGTGCGTATGCCAATGGAGCTTTAACTGTTCTGGTTTTCCAGTCTTTTATTGAATGCTTTGAAGTCATTATGCCAGCTGGTCGCATGCACAAGCTTTCCTCCCACTGTCAAAAGTGATGGCAATTTCCCTGGGATCATCCACAACACTCACTCCTGATACACTATGATCTTGAAGCCTGGGCAATAACTTGGGAGTTTGGGCAATAACTTGGGAGTCTGGGCAATAACTTGGGAGTCTGGGCAATAGCTTTGGAGTGGGGAGAAAAACCGAAGCGGAAGGAACCTTAACATAGGTGTGACTCCTCTCTACACAGTGTCAATCAAGCGATAAACATGTAAATAGAATGGAAGAAAATTTATTTTTAGCAGCACTGGTCCAGTTCCCTTTAGTGCCCTCTATACAATACATAAAGCTTCAGAGGTGATTCCTCCTCTCACCAGCAGCCAGTGTGGGGCTTCCAGTGCAGCTGAGGAGGAGCCAGTTCTTGATTTATTCAGGGCCAGCTTTGCTGAAAGATTTTGTACCCTGGACAGTCTATTAATTAGGTACTCCGGGGCTCCAAAAAGGATGTATTAAATAGTAGAAGATCTTCATTGCTTAGGGATGGGGGATGTTATGATAGATAGTAGATCTCCTGTGATCTTTGGTTTGATGGAATCTGATCTGTAATAGATTTGATCATCCATCTTCCATGTCCTTCCTTGATTTACGAATTCAGGTTGTACTCTTTAAGAAATATGCAAAAAGGATACCCAGCTCCTGCTATGTTCTTCTCACTTTCTAAATCTGGTTTATCCCCTCACAGATTGGAGTTGTTAGGTCTGCTTGAATGTGCAAGTTTACATTAGGATTAACCAAAGCCTTTTATTAACTCGTGTTGTAGGTACAATTCCATGGCTTGAGGCGCTATATTGCTCTTACATATTAGTTGACCTGGAGGTGATATGACAGTTGTAGTCACTCTCTCACAATCACTACTTCTGCTTGCGTGCAGTTTTTCACTATCTCGCTCTGTGTTATTTTTTTTGTGTTGCCGTTCACTCACAGCCTGGAATTATGGGAGTCATTACGACCGCCATTGTTGCGGAATCGGGACCAGCTGACAAGTAGTTGTGGTCCAACTCGCCACATTAGGATGCAACCGCTGTGTAGGCAGTCAAAACATCCCTTATTCACTAGCTCCTTGTGCTGAGGTCGGAAAAAGGCTGCAGCACAAGCCGCAATTGAAAAAGGGATATTTTTAAACATCCATGCATAGTGTGTTAGGCACTATGTGGGGCCTAGCACATGGTGCATAGATGTTTGGGGGCCATAACATGTGCCCCTGCTAGGGGTCCCAAAGTCCCTTTCCGGCTGCCTGTTCATAGCAGTGGAACCACTGTGAACAGGCAGTTGGAAAGGGATATGCTAATCCCTACGGCGGTGTCTGCATGGACACCGCCCCTATTTTAGGGATTAGGAATCCGACCACCATCCTGATGTGAGCTTTGGTCCTGTCGGACGTGGTGGTCCTACTCCCCACCTCTGCGGTCTGACCTGCTGCATTGTAATGCATCTGTCGGACTGATGCCCTAGATGGCGGGTGGACTGCCACTGATGGCCTGTCAGTGGCAGTCTAGCTGCCATTGTAATGAGGGCCGAAAACTTCTCTTTAGCAAAAACCTCTTAGTTTGCATGCTATCACCAACGAGGTTTCATGGCTCTGACCTAGTGGACAAATGTATCCACTTTTCTGTACAGCGCTATGGTCATCGGTTGGATTTCAAGCAGGGCCACTCCGCCTTCCATCCTTCTGAATTTGATACAATGAGTATTGTTAAGGTGGGTGGCAATAAACATCTGTTTTTCTACTACAAGCAGACTCACAGGTGGCAGCATCATGATAGGTTGCACAGGCGTATCCTGTTTTTATGAGCTTGTAGTGTGAAAAGTGAATTCATTTAACCAGATATTTCTCAAAGCTAATTCATTATTTTAGACGCCATAGATGAGGAACAAAAAGAGAGAAAAAAAATGCTCATTTTTTCTGAGTTGTAGAGCCTGAAAAGTAAGCCCTGGCTGCTCTGTCTGCACTGAGCCATGGAGCCCATTGTTACACGGTTCAGGGTGTTTTTTGCAAATGCTCATAGTATGTTGTAAATCCATGTTGTATGTATGTGAAACGAAATTTGAACGTCATCAGCCCACCTCTCATTGCAGCCTAGAACCCAATGTGAGCAAAACGAACACATCTTGTGTGGTAGCATAACAAAATGTCCCTCTGTGCAGTCTGCAAGGATTTCCGGGAGTTATCTCGCTGAATATGCACTACACACAGTGTTACTGCTGGCAGGCTTGTCTCAGCCGGTTTTTCTGATACAAGGGGCAGCGGGGAGGGTGTGGCATGAACATGCTAATCTTCCCAGACTATACCTAGCTTGTCCAATGACACCATAGACCACATAAAGCACAAAGAGATGACTTCCAAACAATGAATAACAAGTACAAACAAATATGTTATTCTTGCCAGCCAAAAAAAGGGTACGTCAAGGAGAGTCAGGCAGACACGCCCACATGATGGGGACATGGAGAAGGCAGAAGAAACAAACGGAGTGGGACGAATAGGAGTGAACGACGACGTAACTCTAATTATGTAAAAAAACACCATGGAGGGAATATAGACTGGAAGCAGAGAGGACCGATGAAGTATAAAGTACATACAACCCCCATCCCCAGTAACTGTATGTACAAATAAAAAACTGCACCCACACTGTGCGGACTGGTGGTGTTCCGTCAACATCACACATTGTTATTTAATTTTTATTTGTTATTAATTTGCAGTTCAAAACGTTTGTAAAGGTTAATACACAGTTCTGGTAAAAAGATATGAGATGGAAGGGGATAACTAAATGTGTGCAAATGTGAATCTAGCACACAACATAGAGAGCAGGAAACAGCTCCTAGAGTGGCGTAAGGGAACCATGAATTCGAACAAAAGAAACAAAACACAACCAGCAATGTACATCAGACCACCAGAGGAGCAAAAAGTCAGAGTAGTGCAGATGAAACGAGGACAAGAGAAGGGAAACACATGCCGTAACATTAGCAGTAGGTTGCAGGAAATGTAAAAGTATTGGGGCCTATTCACAACCTGTATTTTGTAGTGCTACTGATGGAGCAGGTAAAACAAAATTTTGTATACCTTCTCTAATTTGCATGAAATTAATTATGTAATCATTCTTAAATTAATTTACATAACTTGTTTGCAGTGGAAGTGGTACTAATCAATATTTGCACTTTGATAAACAAATACACGTGGGACTAAATTGCTGATTGCATGGCAAAATTAAATATTTAACAATGGTACGTAAACTAACCTTACATTGTGGCGAGATAGTAAAATTGCATGATTTATATTGCTTTGTGATTGTATTGTTGCTTAAAGTTATCGTATGGTAAGTATTATCGCTTTAAATGTTGCTGTGGATAGGAAAATACTAATATACTTTGGGATTAGTGTGGGTTTGAACATTAAAACTTTCATTTCTACATATTAATTGCTGATATGTCTATTTTCGCTTAGTTAACGTTCGGGCCTACTAGGCCGCAGTTCTCAAGATGGCGTTCTCTGAAGCAGATGCCACCCTGTTCACGCGATGATTTCTGCGAATGCCCAGATAGCTTTGGAGATCACGAGGTGACATGAACTCCTGACATCGTGTTCCCTGCCAAGGTCGATGTGTTAGGGACTTGACTGCAAGCCAGAAGATGACCAAATGTGAACCAAAGAAGACACAAAGAATGAACCTGTCAATAAGACCCTTTTGCCTTGAAAAGATACATCTACTGTTCCCCGTATGAGAATTAGAAGGACAGTGACAACTTGTGAACTTTTGTGCCAAGTCACTATGCAGAACCAGTTTGCACTGGGAAGAGTGCAATGAACTATTGATAACCTCGAACTGTCCAATCAGAACATTTGGTCTGCCCCTAAAGTTGCCATATTTTGTATGAAGTAAGACACAAAAGGGTATAATAACCCCTCATCTGTCATTACGAAAAAAGTTAAGGTTAAGTTTTTCGGAGTTCAGAGCTCAGTTCAAGGGGTTGAGTTTTTCGGAAGACGCAGTTGCAGTGAGGTTTGGAATTAGAGTTGGTTGGAGTTGGAGTTAGTGGGTTTGGAAGGAGTTCGAGAGTTGCAGTTGGAGTTGCGGCTACGTTGGTCTTTGGGTTATTCTTGTGTGGTCAACTTGAAGCTATTCATCACCTGTTCATTGGTAAATCATTTACTGCAATTTTCTAAAAATCATGCTTAAATGAGATTTCTAAATGTTTAATTACTCTTTAATACATCTGAATATTAAATTATGAGCTGTAGTATATAAATGTAAGGTTAAAAGGATTGCTAAATGATTTAGATAAACAACATTTAAATGACAAGAAATGAGTTTGTGGTTCTTAAATTAATCACTGAAGAGATCAAATGCTTTCTAGACTTGAATTGTGTTTTAGCTGGTTCTGATTCACCATCAACCAGTCCAACTAGTTGGTCCATGGACCAAACAGTGGAGTGCCTTGATGATAAAGTCAGGATTCTGAAGACTGTATACAGAATGTATATAAATATAAATTAGTAGAAAATTAGTCCTGATAGGTAATAAGGTACCCACTTGGTCCAGCAGCCTTTCTCCTATGTACAGATTCGAGTGAGTTTGTGTGGATGAGAAGTGTGTTGGTGTTATGGGCCCCACCAATGAATGAATGTATGAATGAACTGTTGTGAATAAGAATCTGTGACATAAGGAGAATATGTAAATTTTTCCCTTTGTGCTGGATCACTACAATAGTATGGGAAAACGTACCACAAAATTCTTTTCACAAACCTATATGCAGAGTTTCGCTTACACTTCTCTTATGTTTTCTGTGTGCCGATCTCCACCCCAACTGGTGAGTCTCCTCACACATAGGTATATATTTGAGTAGTAAATGTGGGAGTGACAGGCAATAGCAATCAGGCAATGGCAGGTAGAAGCGGATCAACACTCGCACTACTGTCCGCTGTGCGCCCGGACGAGCATTGAATTAAATAGATTTCCCCCGGAAGTAGTGCGCAATCCCCCGGAAGTGATGCGCAGGCTAAGACGCTGGGTAAATGAAAACACTCTGTCCTCACAAACGGGAGTACCCGCGGCAGCCCAGAGAGTGGGAATGGCAACAGCAGAGTAGGTAAGTCAATACTGACCAGGCATGCAATTAAATACAAACACAGTGGATATTTAAAATATTTAAAAAGGGATTAAAAACCGAGTAAAATCGTATCAGGCAATAGCAATCAGGCAATGGCAGGTAGAAGCGGATCAACGCCTCACTTTTCACTCCTATACACATCCACAAATGAGTAAGCCCATTGTCATTCACAAACTACAATTCTAAAGTTACTACAGCCAAAAAGGGACCCAAAACAGTATTACATGACTGTATCTCAGAGCTGAAGTAAGTTCACCACCACACGTTACCAACAACTGGTTCTGAAACACCCTTCCATAGCCCATTGAAAATAATGGTGTTAAGGACTTAAACTAAAGCCTCACAGAAATAATGTTGAATTACATTAAATAATTTATAAGAGTTAATAAAATAATAGCAAAATTGATAAGATAAATATAATTTAATGTTAAAAATGTATAATATGAAATAATATAAGAACTTATCTTTGCATTTAAATATACATTTTAACATAATATAATTAAATTACTTTTAATTATTTCTAGACCTTACTGTTAATAAATATTAGTGCATTGTAAAAATATAATTCTTCATTAAATGAAAATTTATTTTTAATTTAAACTTCAGAAAAGTACTTTTAAATACATTTATTTTAATATAGTTACATTAATTAAAATGTAATTCTACAATAAGTTAATAATAGTGAAGCATTTGATTGTTTAGTTCTAGATTTAAAATAAATCTATTGCATAAATTTACATCAGCATTTAACACAAAGTTATGTTTACAATTTTTTTTAGAGTTAAATAAAAAAGAATCCCTACATATTTGTTTTAAATATTGAACTATCGACAAAAAGTGCTATAGCACTATTTACTTAATTTAGAATTAAATATGTAATTCATGTACATATGTTAAATTAAATTAAATTAAAAAACAAAAATTCTGAAGTTTAAGTTAAAATATAAATTCTGGCATAAAGTCAACAAAATATGTTCTTATGCATTAATAATTATTAAAACTGATGTAAAGAATTATTTAAAAGTAATTGATATATATTTTGATAAAATGTATTGTTACGTTAATTTTATTAAAATATTTTTTAATTAAAAATAGCCATAATTCCCTCCTTCACTGTGTGACTGCAAAGAAAATTGAACACACTCTCAATAATGCATTTCAGCGACACAACTCTTTCAGATTTGTTCTATGCAGCACTGGCCACTGCCATATAAAGTGTAACATGAAACAAAGTGCCATAGACATAAACGACTCGCAGTGAACCTATATCCTTGGACGTATAAATCAGCGCCATCTTATAACATGTTAAGAAGTCCGCTATTGCTAGTGCAAAACTGCTAGACACAGTTGTATACTTCCTTATTATCAATTCCATATGACTTTTCATTAAATATATTGATGATAAGACAGCTTTACATCAGATAGTTTTTATAAATTTGTTACACTATTTAATTATTTCCTTGGGGGGCTGTCATATTTCACTCTGTCTCGTAATGAAAAAGATAATATTCATAACACTACCTTTTTTTTTTTAGTTAAGTAGTTTTTATTGAAGATAAAAACACACAGGATAAGCAATACAAATTAAGCCAGTAGGAGTAAGTAAATTGTAAAACATGTCAGCAAATATAGAAGGTGCCTATACAATAAGCTAATACTACGGAAGGGGGAAACAGAGTTTAAGCAATAGAAACAGTAAAACTTAACAGCTTGCTAAGAACAGGCAATAAAAGGCAAAGCATAGTATACCACCAAGAAATATAAAACTCCTAAAAATGTAATAGTGTGAATATAGTATTTAAATAGAAGAGTGAAAAAAAATTTTTTTATGAAGAAGGAGAGAAGGGAAGAGAAAGAGGGAAAGGATAGGTGGAGAGAGAACAGAGAAGTACAGGAAAGAGAGGGGACAGAAAGAAAAGAGAGAAGAACAAGATGTTAAGAGTAGACAGAGACTACGATGTTGATGATAAGAAGGATGTAAAGGGTAACCATAGTAGATCGGACTTAATTTGTACGTGAATGGAGGATTGAGGGATAGAGGCAATTCTATGTTCGTCACAGATATAATTCCACCAATGAAGAAAGGATAATTTAGAATTGTCTTTCCAGCAAGTGAGTATAACTTTAAAGGCAACAGCAAGGAATAAGTCTAATAGCGGAGAGGCAGGAGTATCTAGATCAAAATCTGGTGAAACAGTGCCCAAAAATACATTTTGAATATTAAGTTGTACATTATTAGGAAAGATCCGAGTACATTTTGACCATATCTCCTTCCAAAAGGCATAGACTTTAGGACAGTAAAATAATAAATGTATTAAAGAGCCTTCAGCTTCAGAGCAAGACCAACAAGATGGTGTGACAGAGTGATTGAATTTATGTAGCAAAAGAGGAGTAATAATGACTCTATTAAAAATAAAAAAGAGGGACTGTGTGAGATTTGCAGCTTTGGAGGTTTTGAATAGTTTCTGCCAAAACTTATCCCAATGTGATACTGATAGAGTCAAGGAAAGGTCATGTTCCCACTCTAGTTCCACCTTAGATTTAACCCGTGTGCAGATAGGAGTAGATAGAGAGTTATAGATATAAGAGGCACTAGGAGTAGTATCGGAAGAAGTGTGAAATAATGAAGAGTCAGAAGGAGAGGAAGAAGGAGTTGGAGGAGAAGAGAATTTCTGTAGACACTCCTGCAGAATTGGGGCTAGCGTATCATATTGCAGAATACAGGAATCAGGAAGATTGAAGGTAACTTGTAACTGATGGAAAGAGAGAATTACATTGTTGACAATTAGTTGATGTACAAAAAGAAGGCCCTTTTCTTTCCATTGTTTGTAATAGAATGACTTGTGGCGAAATTTAATGTACTTGTTAAACCAAAGAGATGACGCTAGAAAAGATTCATAGTTATTCATGTTCTTAAAGAAAAGTGTGTGCAACAACATATGGGAATGTTTCAAAATAGGGTATTTGGAAATAAAAGTACAGTTAGACATGTGTACAACATCTCGTATTGAAAATTAATTAAGCAAGGAGCATTCAACATCAACCCACGCGGGTTTAGGCAAGTCCTGATAATCCCTAGACAAGGCAAAAAATTGACGAATCAAGAATGCATTATGATACAAATTAAAATCAGGGAATCTTACATTCATTTTTAGGACGAATCAATTTAGCCAGAGCAATACGTGCATGCTTGTTATTCCATAGAAACTTTGTGCATAGCGAATTAATCTGGGAAAAATAATATTTAGGAGTTTTGAAGGGTAACATAGATAATATAAACAAAATCTGAGGAACAATCATCATTTTGATTGTATCAAGTTTGCCCCACCAAGAAAGGAGCAATGGAGACCATAAATTCAACAAATTGGTAATTTTAAGTTTTAAGGCAGAGAAATTCTGAACAAGTGTATCACGAATGGTGGGGGTAAACCATGTACCAAGGTATTTTATTTTCTGGGGACACCATGTGAAATTAGACGATTCAAACATATATCTGTAACATGAAGGATTTAAAGGTAAAATCTCAGTTTTAGAGAAGTTAAATTTGTAACCTGAAACCTTAGCGAACGATGCAATTTCCTTCAAAAAGGGGGGCAGGGAGGATACAGGGTTAGACATATAAATAAGCACATCACCAGCATATGCGGACAGTTTAATTTGTTGAGATTTAAGATTGAAACCAGTAATGAGAGAATTACTTCTGATACGTTCCAGAAATGGTTCTAGACATAACAAGAAAAGTAATGGAGAAAGCGGGAAGCCCTGGCGTGTACCTCTTTGAAGGGAAAAATAAGGGGAGAAAAGACCATTAACAAAAATACAAGCTTTGGGGTTGGTGTATAATAACTTAACATAAGAAATAAACTTTGGACCAAAGCCAAACCATCGTAAGGTGTGAAGCAGAAATTCCCAATTAACACGATCAAAGGCTTTTTCAGCGTCCAGGGATAAAGCCGCTAATGGGGAGGGATATTTTGTACTAAGAGCAAGGATATTGGAAAACATTCTGGCATTGTCAGAGGCCAAGCGACCTTTAACAAAACCAACTTGGTCAGGATTAATGAGATGGGGAATAATTTTCTCTAAACGAGAAGCCAATATTTTTGCAAAGATTTTACAATCATAATTAATTAATGAAATAGGACGAAAAATTTTACAATAGGAGGGATCTTTATCTGGTTTGGGGATTACAATGATAAGGGCTTCGAAAAAAGAACCACAGGCTTGGGAATTGGAGATAAAAGAATTAAAAAGTTCTAATAATTTGGGTGCAAAAATTGAGGAGAAAGCAGAAAGTAATTCAATTGAAAAACCATCCGGGCCAGGAGCTTTTGCTTTCTTCATAGATTTAAGTGCATCAGATAATTCTTGTAAGGACACTTCATCTTCAAGGGGTTGAAAATTATCTTGGGAAATTTGAGGCTTAGGGATATCCCTAGCAAAAGTAGCAAAATCATCTTCAGAGGGATTGGTGGTTTCTGTGTAAAGGAGCCTGTAATACGATTGAAATGTGTCAATAATATCTGAATCAGATGAGAGGAGAGAGTCGTCAAATTCTGAATGGATTGGGCCAATGGCTTTTCGTTCTGATTTAATTCTTAGATAGTTTACCAACATTTTCCCGGCTTTATTTTGGCCTCCGTGATATTTCGACTTAACCTTGAGGAGAATATTACAGGCCTCCGTTGTGGCAATCTTATTCAGGGTGGATTTGGCTTTGATTAACTCTTGTAGAGATGATGAGGATTTGGAAGAGTAATACTTATGCTCTAACGCTTTTGTGTGGGTTAAAGTTTCTTTATATTTAGCATGCAGCAATTTTTTCTTCTTTGAGGAATAGGCAATAGTAAAGGCTCTGAAAGATGCTTTGAAAGCATCCCAATTGTTGTGTAGGGAGGTATCTAAGGATTTATTAAAAGAAAAAAATTCCTTAATAAAAGCGGTCGCTTCTGAAATAAAAGTGCGATCTGATAAAAGAAAGTTATTGAAACGCCATCTACCTTGTTTGCAAGTGGTGAGGGATAAGTCAATATGGGTGGAGACAGGAGCATGGTCAGAAATAAAAATAGATCCAATCTCAGATGACTGGAGACAAGGTAGCAGTGATTTGGAAACAAGAATATAATCAATACGAGATCTAGTATGATGTACAGGTGAAAAGAAAGTAAATTCTGAGGTATCAGGGTTACAAGTTTTCCAAGTATCGAATAGCGGGCGAGAGGAAATGGCTGTTTGAAAGGATTTGTGGGATTTGTCAGGTTTGAACTTGCATTTGGATTGCCTATCAGTGAACGGGTCTAACCAATTATTAAAATCACCACCAATCACAATATTAGAATTAGGAAGTGACAATAATTTCAATTTTACAGAATTCCAAAATTCAATGTCTGGTTTAACAGGTCCGTAAATATTGAAAAAAGTCAATTGTCATTTATTAATGATAACCTCAGCCAATACCCAATGACCATTCGGATCACACTCAGATGATATGATTTGTGCATTAATGGATTTATGAAATAAGATAGCGACACCACCGTGTCGGTCATTAGCAGGAGAGAAAACAATCTGATTGACCCATTGACGTTTAAGTTTAAGTGATTCTTTATCATTGCAATGAGTTTCCTGTAAAAAAGCAACCTGGGTGTTAAGTTTAGCTAGATGAGACAATACCTTTTGACGCTTGACGGGGTGACCCAGACCACGAACATTCCACGACACGACATTAACCATATTTCCGGGACCAGGGGAAGGTACGAACATAGGACCATAAAACTGCAGGGTTGACAAGAGGAAAAAAGGGAAGACATGTTACAATCAGTAAAACAGGAAGACCAATCTTATGAAATAAGCCAGACCTAGATAACAAGAGTAAAAATAAGGGAGAACGAAGAAAAGAAAGATAGAAAGAAGGAAGAGGAAGAGGAAGGAGATGAGAAAGGGGGAAGAAGAGAAAAGTAAACAGACCAAGGACGAACATCCAGATCTGAAAAAAGAAAGAAGATCTAAGAGCAGGGAAACGTGGTGACACCGAAGGACGCGGACCACAATGAAAGCAGGGGCAGAGGACAAAAATAAGAAATGGGCTATAAGCCTCACAAGAATAAAGAAGGATAGAAAATCAACATAAGAAAACAGGCAAGTCAAAGAAAACAATTAAAGCAGGAACAATCCGATAATGTAAATGAAGTCAGGAGCCAGTATCCATGCCATGCGAAGAAAAGTTCTGCAGAAAAAGTCTGAGTTTATCCGGATCCTCAAAGGAGCGAGAGCGACCCTCATGAGTGATTTTGCAGAGGCAGGGATGAAGAATTCCATATTGAATGTTGAGTTGTCGCATTTGAGGCCGAAGAGCAAGGAATTCTTTGCGTCTGGCGTTAGTAGCATTAGATATATCTTGAGAAATGAAAATGTTATGACCAGACCAAGTAAGGCGACGTTTAAATCTGACAGCCTTCAAAACTTGCATGAGTTCGGTGAATTCCAAGAACAACATTATAATACCACGAGGTTTATTAGCAGATGGCTGAAGCCGACCCAAGCGGTGCGCTCTTTGTATGTTGAGAGGATTAGACAATGACTGAAGGTCCAAAAGCTCTGGAAGAAATTTCTGTAGAAATGAAACCAAGTCAGACCCTTCAACATTTTCTGGCAGGCCAAAAAGGCGTAAGTTGTTTCTACGATTGCGATTTTCAAGATCCTCAGTGTGGAGTTTTAGTTTCGCAATTTCTTGTTCAAGATGAGGAATCTTAGCAGAGATATCTTGAATGTCACTAACTCGTTGTTCAAGATCAAGAACTTTACTTTCCATAACAATCCATCTTTCCTCAATTTGCCTAAGCTTGTCATTGGTGGCAGTCATGAATGGCTGAAGGCCTCAAACCTCATCCAAAATGGTATCCAGGATCGGATTTTGCGATGATAAAATTGGTGAAGGTGGATCATTTTTGTGCCTTTTCGGTTTTGTGCCAGAAACCGACGGTCTGGACAAGTGGGAGTCGCTAGCCATCATCAAAAACGGCAAGTCAAACCAAAAAGAAAAACGAGAAAGTAAAACCAAAGCAGCAAAATTTTGACGGAACTGCAATGTAGGGAGGTAAGTACGCCACTCACACAGGTGCACTGAATCAACTCAGGGATTGGCGACTGGAAATGGACTTAAGCTTGGGCCTGAACAGGACCGAGGTACCCCAAGGACAATGCACTGATGTAGGTAATAAAAAACAATGAACCCAAGTCTGAATGAAAAAAGTCCATCAATAATAGAGAAAGAGCACCTGGTAGAAGCAGCAGAGGTTGGAGAAAAGCATTAACAGCAAAGACACCTCATGAAGTACAGCACATGTGAGGAGAAGCACTGCATATTGAAGTAGGAGGTGGGCCAGGGCACTGCAGTATCAGGCAGAGGTGAAGAAAAAAAACCAAAAAAAAACCGGCTAAAAATAGCAATAATACATCCAGAGGTGGGCCTCAGGCATCACAAAGGAACTGTTGGGAGGGAACACATCCTCAGTTGAGCAGTCGACAAGGATTGAAGAGGGAAGAGCGAACGATGCAAAAAAAAAAACGGAACAAAATGGCGGCCGCTCGCATCTCTGCTGAGGAGAAACCGCCGATGCGAGTAAAAGTCTCCAAATGTGATGAAAATTGGAGCGGAGGCGGTCGAAAGACTCACCGCGATGACCCCATTACCACGCAGTCCCTCAAGGCAGCCCCACTGCCAAAAAGACGATAGTAGCTGGTTCCGAGTCCCGCGACGGCGCCGAGCTCAAGCAGGGTCCGCCATCTTCCCTCGGCGTTCAAGCCACGCCCCCCCTTCATAACACTACCTGAACGAACCCCGGCAAGCACGAGTGCTTACACTGTTTGGTCGAAGACTGCTCACACTTGGAGATTCAGGGGCCGATTCACAGAACTAACTTAAGACAAAATCCTAATCTTACTACTTTTGGTATTCACAGAAGTTAGGATTTTGTCTTAAGTTTGTCTTAAGACGAACTTAAGACAGACTTAAGACAGACTTAAGACAAACTTAAGACAAAATCCTAACTGAAGTCTGTCTTAAGTCTGTCTTAAGTTTGTCTTAAGTCTGTCTTAAGTTTGTCTTAAGTTTGTCTTAAGTCTGTCTTAAGTCTGTCTTAAGTTTGTCTTAAGACAAACATAAGACAAAATCCTAACTTCTGTGAATACCAAAAGTAGTAAGTTTAGGATTTTGTCTTAAGTTAGTTCTGTGAATCGGGCCCCCTGAGTGTTCTTCACCTCAGGTAAAGCTAATGACTGAATAGCCATTAACTGAGAATTTGACTATGGTGGGACTTTGTTGTATTAATACAACCCACATAAGCAACTGCCTATTCAAAGCATATGGACGAATCTACGGATCAAAGACAGCTTCTCCATTTTACCTACTGTGTAGCAGCCCTTGTAGCATCCGTAGAATACCTTCCCTGTAGTGCTGCATATTCCTTTTATATATTTTCAAAGAGTTGCGCTTGCATGACGCAAAGCAGCATAAAATCTCACACACATTTTCAGATAGGCGCAAGTAAGTATCTGCGCTATATTTTTAAATTAGCGTGACGCACAAATGGTTTGGTGTCACTCTGTGCCAAAGTTGATTTAATGTATGCAGAGTGGGTGTGTCAGGGCGTTACCGACGCTATAAAGCTCCAACACCCTGTAGGCACAGGTATTTACAAGAATCAAGCAAAGTGACGAGAAGCAGCACAAAAAAGATTACCGCAGAAAAAATAGCGTGGGTACAAAACAGGCGCAAAAAGAGCTGGAGCCATTTACTGGGAGATCTACCAGCAGAAGAACACCAAATATCTACTGGCTGTGGCAACCGTTGAGATTGTTATTATCTGTCACTATCAGCGGATAGATGCCTTGGCGAAAAAGAAAACACAGACGAAGGAAAGAATCTACAACCAGAGAATATCACTCATCCACATGGAGATACTGGTAGCTGGATCCTCTTCTGACTGCTGCATTACAGGAATGGGTTGTGGGGCAAGGTTCTCTGCCATTTCTTGTGTTTGGACTTCCACCAAAATACGTTGCATCCTTTTGCGGTGTTTTGCGAGTTTTTTTAAGGACATGCATGACGCACATGCTTTTTGCGTTGTGACGCAAGACTATTTTTGCGCATGCGCTAGTTCATGACACCTCGCGTTGTAAATATGATGCATCGCCAATACTTTCACGCACACAGCGCAGCGCTAAGGTTTTCTGGCGCAGCGCAAATTCTACTCGACCTTTGAAAATCTGCCCGTAGTATTTAGTTGTGATTTAATTACTTATCTGTTTCGTAATGGAGAATAACTAGCCTAGATATTCACTTCTTGTGTCTATTGTTTGACTGCATGAGTTCTGAGTCTCTACCCCAGACCATAGCTCCCTGAGAGATCTTGAGCGGCTCATCCTAGCTACCCTGAGAATCTAGTGTGCTTTGTGGCCCAGTTTGCAGAGCCCATAGTAGGACTGACAACAGGAAACCGGAGACAAATTTCCTCAACCACCACAGCTCTTGCTCGGTAACCCCAGCCTACTCTGTGTCGGAGGGCGTCTGATAAGTTCCTAGAGGGGTAAAGGGACCACTGCACCCTACTTTTTGCTGTGTTTTACTACCAGGCTAGGAAATTAGGCAGCCATTTTCCCTGCTTTGATTAAGGCCCACTACACCCTTGATGCCCCACTGTTTTTACCCGAGGAAGTGCAGAATTAATACCAACAAGGACAGCAAGTTCATCACCCTAAAGTTGAAAGCATCAATTTATATTAAAATATAAATATGTTTAATAATTTGGCACCCATTAGAATGACAACACTAATTAGCCCTTTTGTGGGTCCTAATGAGGTGGACAATTAAGGTAAGGTTGAAAGTTTCACCTTATTGCTAAGGTAGTGTGCTCTTTGAACATGTCTATCCTCGGTGTAGTCCTTCTGCTAGGCTAAGGTATTTCAGGTGGTGACGATGCTGCCTGACTCACTTGGTTCTGCACATGCGGTCACTACTGGTTTCTTCTGAGTTCTGGATCACATGAGAATGTCCTTAAATCCTGGAACCCTTCTAACTCTGCGATAAAACTCAGACACCTCCTGTTAAATTATGACTTCAAGTACAACAAGACACGGCAGCCATGATCACTGTGGTACCGTGGCCTCGATTCCAAGTGAAACTATTGCTAAATCACATCCCTTGGCGTTGGGACCCAACCTTCCAAGATCTACAAATCCCGACACTGATGACTCACAAGTTGTGGCAACTACTGCAATCGAGGTTACTCCCACAGAATCCCCCAGAGTGTCTGGTCTAACTCCTCCCTCTCCACTAACTATAACAACGGATGTCAGTCTCAAGGAACCTTCTGTCACCTTCAAATGGTGGGGGAGGGGCGGAGAGAAGGAGAAAGAAGAGTGGGCAGTAGAGGAAGGTAAGGAGGAGGAGGAAGAGGATTATCTTGATCCTCACAGCAAATAGATGGCAAAGTCACAGAGCGATTTTACAACCACGGTTGTACCAGTTCGCAAGAGTGATGACCTGGACTAAAGGGGGCTACATACATAAAAAGATACACCTTCCTGTTGGGAAACAGCATTTACAACACAGACAGAACTACGCAGTGCCATGTAAATGCAGGAACTACAACAAACGTGTCGTTACCATGCGTTCCATTACAACGCAGGTCATTACAACAACTTGCTTTAGTGAACGCATTGCTGGATTTTTAATCCAACACCTTCCCTACTGTTGCACCGACTGGAGTTGGAATAGTAAAGTATACTATTCCAAAGTCCAGTGCTTCCCTAAGGCAAGACGTTGTAATGACTTGCGTTGCAATGGAGCGCGTGGTAATGACGCATTTGTTGTATTACAATGCGTTGTAAAGGCATGCGTTGTAAAAGGTAAACATCCATTACATCGCAGGCATTACAATGCAATGCCTTTACAATGCAGTCAATACAACGCATGCCATTACAGCACATGCCATTGCAACGCATATCCCTCACCGACCAGCACCTTCCTTGAGGTAAGCATCTGGCAGTGTTAGAATAGTAATTTTCATTGTATTCGAACATTCATTGTAATGGCTTGGGTTGTAATGGCATGTGTTGCAATGGAAGTTGCGTTGTAAAAGCCATGTTGGAAAGGTATGCGTTGTAATTGTTTGCGTTGTAACCTCATACATCCACAGACAAAGCAGCATGTACGACACAGTAATCTTGCCAACGCTAGCCACCTCATGTATAATTCTGGTATTTGATGTTAAAGTACAGTTTAGGAAGGCATCAGATCCTTAATTTCATATTGATCTTTTTCCTGACTGAAAGGCTGTGACATTTACGCGAATGGTAGATCCCTTCCTTCAGTACTGACCGTGTTCTTGCATATGCATATATTTACCTAAGGAGTGAACCTTCAGAAAATGCTGTAAATGACATGGAACATTTCATAATTTGCAGAATGTCAGTCAGGTAAAGTTTTGCAAAAGTCATCTTGGGTTGTTTTAGCTGAAAAGTGTACTGTTGCCTACCTCATCTACTCTTCCTCCTAGAGGTTAGGCTGTAAGGGTGACAACATCTGGTTATTTTTGCTGATTCTGCTGTCCTCCCTGCTGAAAGGCCTTGATTGGTGGCATGGTACCAAGATACTCTCGCCTAAATATAACCAATAAACATATTGTGTCCTAAATATCGTTTTCAAAATGTCGCCCTGTTGGAGCGGACAATCTAGATCTGCACCCAAAGGAGTGATATTTGTGTAAACGATACTTAGACCACAACATTTATGCCGGGCGATATTTTTGCTGGCCATTTTCTAACATGCAACCCTGCTTTTTAGTGCTTTTTCTTAGTATTTGTCTCTCACTCCTGACTTGGATGGGAATTACTCTGGAATATGCAAGAGTAGGACAGTTATGACACAAGCATTTGCAGCGTCAATAGGTCTGGCTTTAAAGGAATGTTGTATGGTAATGTGAAGCATCACAAGTAATTAGTGTGGGAATTAATTTGCATTTGTGTGGAAACAAACAACTGTAGAATAGTATTGGTGTAGGTTAAAAGGTCAGGCGGCAGTTGCACTGTCAAGCTAGACCTAAAATCCATGTAGGTTAATGACTGCTCTCCCCCCATCTGTGCTGCTGCCAGAGAAAGGCAATATTTAAGTAAATGGGGGCTCAGGCATTCAATTATTTTATACACAAGTGGTCCTAATGGGGTAAGTGAAGCCCTTGACTTCCACGGCATACATGATAATAAACCCTATCGACAAGTAAGGTTGGCTATGCGTTTTCTGCATTTATTTATAGTTATCGTACATGAATCCTGTTTTTCAAAGAAGAAACTAGGATTTCGACAATATCCATAAAACAATCCAATAAGATGCTCCTATATAGCGGCGCAGGGAAAGTGAACAAATAGAGCGCAAGTGCAATATACAGAAATATATATACACGTGACTCTGGACAGAATGATAGCATACAAAATGATATGCAGGACTTCTAACTACAGTGTCTGACAGTCTACAGTAGGTGATTGTCGACGTTTCAACCCACAATGCTAAATTAATTAGAGAAGGGTCATCATCAGGACAGAGTGTAAAAGGATGCACCAGCAAGATTGCAGCATTAGTCCCACAATCATGGGTGTGTATGTAGTGATGCACCGTAAGACTAGCGCTAAGGATTGGGCACAAGGGTAAGTGACTTGAAGGGAAGGCACTAGAACACACTAGACGTGTTGAAAATGTGCTGAGGTATGTATAATCTCCATTAATCGTCCACGCATGAGACCTCCAAATCAATGGCACTGTAAGGTTGTGAATTATTCGATTATCCACAATACACAAAATCAGTGATCTCTGGAAGAAGATAGTGTCTCACCACGTGCACGAGCCGGAATGGCTGGCTAGTGAAAGACAAATACCATAAATTATCTGGTTAGCTTAGAACACTTTAATAGCATTACAATACCATGGGTGCCCCTGAAAATTCAACTTCAGCCTGCTGGATCAATAAAACAAAATGATTACAGCTACAAGGAGGCAAGAAAAGAAAGAAAAAAGCTTGTGCTCATCAAAAACATGTACACCTGGTTCCCAATATGTGGGCGATGCCAAAGCCCCTCTAGTAATGCTCATATAATTGTCCGGTGAGAGTTGCTCTGTCAAGCTAGACCATGAAAAGAGCTTCTTCAGGGGGAGATGAGGGCCAGTGGGAAGGCAGCTGCTCTTGTAATCTAGAAATATGCGGCCCGATTCCCTAAGTCATTTTAGCGTGTACATCTATGTTAAACGGGCAAATGGCTGGATTTACGAGATCTAGGTATTCAGAAAAAGGATACTTCGCTGGTAAATCTTTTTACCAGTGAATAATATCACCCCCATGTGGGTATAATGATTTGTAGGAGTAAATAACACACACGGGCGGGAAGTCAGAATTGATACATCACTAAAGTGTTTGAATGTCCAGTTCGTGGTCACTTACAAACCTATTTCTGGCCCTCTTCCACCTTGAAACAGCTCAGATACATTCTCTTTTCTAGAGTGGGATGCCACGGAGGGCCTCCTGACATTTCATGAGGTGCATCCTTGGAAACAGGGAAGAGGATGACGCGTTCTATTGCACAATGGTAAGGCCGTTGAAGGTATGCTGTTATATCCTGTGAACAACTCTACATTGTGGAAATAACAGCACTGCTACATTGAAGTGTGATCACAAAACCTTACGTCAGAAACCTGTGACTGGTGCAGCTTTCCATGTGTACATGTGGAAAGGTTTGTAAATAAAAAGTGGTAAATCCGCACCAGTGTGTGAGTATGAGGTTTGGGGAGGGGGGCATTAAGCCCTACATGCCCATGCTTTTTGGGCGGAATGCATGGTCCGGAGACCTGGGAGTCAGGTATTGGTGAGTACACTTAATGGGCGTGGTCTGGAAAATTAAGTGGGGATAGTTTAGGAGTGACCGTTACACTGGTAGGAGAGTTCATAACATGTTGGTCAGAGGGTACTGAAAATATTTGTGTGGGCTAGGTTAGTCCCATTTTGTTCCAATGGGCTGTGAGCAAAGCAAGAGGGCTGTGAAAACCCTGTTTACTTTAGAGGTGGAGGGGAGGTCTGACTGCATAATGCCTGGTGTGTTGGACCAGGCTAGGGTCAGGAGGGTGTGGCCGTACAGGAGGTGGCGGTCTCCGTTTTAGCTTGCTCGCACCCCAAATCTATGCTGGGGTTGGAGGGGCCCACTGTGGGAAGAGCAGGTGAGGAGAGCGGAGCGCTCCCGGTGGGAGGGCCCTCCAGGGCTGGGAGGTCTCACCAGGTGCTGCTGCTTGACGTAAAAAGAGAAAGTGCAGAAGGCGCGGGGTGGGTGGGGGCTTGTGGAAGGCAGGCAGCGGTTGTGCTGGGGCTGAGTATGGCCCGAGGGCCCAAAATGAAGCTACCTTGCTGGCAGCAGCGCAGTAGGTCTGCTCGAAGGTGCAGTTGCTAGGTGCTCATTTGGCAGTAGAAGGGGAGGTGTTATGGGCCCCGCAGGTAGGCCAGCAGTGCGAGGACACACAGCCGGTGCGGCGAGTCTGGGGGTGGCTCCCTCACCAGAGGGGACAGGGCCAATTATGACTCTGGCCTGCACTCCATTTATCCGGCAGGAGCAGGCGGGCCCGCAATGGCAAAACAGAAAAGGGGGTAACACCCTAGGAAGTGCGGGGTATGGATGGATGTGGGTTGCAGGAAGATGAGGTGAGGGCATTGGGAGGGATGTGGAGGTAGTGAGGGCAGCTGTCCAGACCAGCCACGCAGGTAACGTCAGCAGGGATGGTGGAGTCACGCATTTCCAGCAGGGAGAGTTTGGTATGACTCATAAACCATGCTCTAAAGACAGGACTAGTTCCAGGTCACTGGGTCTGGGACAGCAGGGGACTTGAGCGGACAAGGCAGGAGAAGCCTTTACACAGCCTCCCCACAGCATACAGAGTTCTATGAGCAGCTTTATGAGGCTCAGTTTGGTAATGGAGGTGTTGATGATGGCGCGGTGGCGAGCACGAGTGCATGTGGGTGTGATGACTTTGACTGAGGAATGGAAGAGCCTGTGTTGGATTACCAGGAGGAGTACCTGTAAGAGGGAGAATAGCAGTACTAGGAGAGTAAGGAGATGGAGTGGTGGAGGGTACATCATGAAATGCGTCATAGGCGCCCAGTACGTAATGGTGGTGAAGGAGTTGGTGTTTTGCAGGCGAAGCGGAAGCCTAATGAGAAGAAGGAGGTGTCCATGCAGACGGATTGAGGACTGGCATCGGGGCAGCAGTCTCTGGTGTGGTCTACAACCTTGAAGCCAGGTAAGGAAGGTGTGCAACGGCATAAAAAGGTTTGACATTGAGTGGGGATGGGCACTTGCGGAGGCATGGATGACATGGAGGTGCAGCTAGTGATCACACTCAGGATCATGGGTTGGGTTCAGAGGCTTGCGACGAACAAGGCAAGAAGTCAGAGAAAGCAGCAAGAAATGGCTTGACCGACCCCGTTGATTTAGTGAAAGATGAAGAAGGGGCCATATAAAGTAAGGAAATTAAACATAAAAAACTCCCTTACATGGGGATTACCAAACCTCTTAGGGCACATCCCTTGGCATCTACTAAAGAACTTCTTGGGAAAGGGGAGTATATTGAGTTGTTTGAGCCGCTACATAGGGGGGTCAGAGCTAGGGAAGGTTCAAAAGAGGAGGAGTACAAGCTGGCCAAGCAGCCACGGGTACGGGTACATTAGAAAATAGGACAGAAGCTTTCCTGATATACGATAGTGTATATTGTGAGAAATTCCCAGAGTGATGCATGGCCTTGTTTAAATACTTGGAAGTAGAGTGGAAATCCAAAATAACCTTTGGGGCTGGGCTTGGTTGAAATATGATGAGGAATTTAGGGTCTGTTTGGCAAAAGCAGAGTCTGGAGACAGTTAGACATCAAATTGTTATTACAAACAATAATGTTAGGCCGGCCTGGATGACTTATACGGCAAGTGGGTGGCCAGTGCTGGGCTTGCAACAGCGAGTACCTCTGTTTCTGCATGACTGCTCAAAATGCAGTGGGAAGTATCCAGCATTGCAGTGCGGACCACAAGGGGGTGCAGGGTCAATGGGCAGACAAGGGGGTCAGTGGAAACCGAACAGTGATAGGGGCAGAGGGCAGGGAGGACAGTACAACATGGGAAAAGGCTCTTATCCCAATTTTGTAAATTGGCTATTGCCTAATTTGATCATATCTCCTATTGGAGTGGTCCCTAAGAAGGAGCTGGGGGAATTTAGACTGATCCAGTATCTTTCCTGGCCAGAGGGTCAATCAATAAATGACTTTATTCCAGAAGGGATGAGCAGAGTGCATTATGCCATGGTGGACTCAGCTATTGCATTGATAGTTTGGGTCAGGTGCCTTGATGGCAAAATGCAATATTAAATTGGCTTTTCGTTTGCTGCCAGTTCACAGTATGATTTTGAGTTACTTGGAATTAAATTTGCAGGTTGCATATTTGTTGACAAACCATTGCCGGTGGGCTATTCCATTTCTTGTTTCTTGTTTGAATCCTTTAGTACACTTTTGCAGAGCTTGGTTCAAATGGTTGCTAGTTCAGGTTCTATGACACATTATTTGGATGATTGTTTCATCATGGGTGTCCCACGGTCTACAGTGTGTGAAGATTTATTGATCAGGTTTCAGGAGCTGAACCAAGATCATGGGGTCCCTATGGCTCCAGAAAAGACATTTGGATCAGTGAATGTTTTGACCTTTCTAGGTGTGGAGCTGGATTCAGTTAAGCCCGGGCGTAGTGCTCCACTCCGCCCACGGAGTGTACGTAGCGTTGCCTGCTTCGCGGTTTACGAAGTAGGCGTAGCAGGCAGCGCTACGCACATGCCACGGCGAAGCAGAGTTGCCCGCCACCCGCCGCCCGCCCGCCCTCATTTTAAAATAATTTAAAGAATTTTAAAGTAAAGCGCGGGTGTCCACGCTTGCGCATTTGTGAGAAGAAGTTGCCGTCAACCAGGAAGAGGGAGCCCCGGGACGCCGCACCGCAGGTACGCGGAGCGAGCAAGTGTGCATAGATTTGGCCATACTACGCGATGCTCCACGTAGCCCCACTACGACCACTACGCCCAGGGTTAAATTCAGTGAGAATGGAAGCGAGGCTACCCTCAAAGAAAAAATAGAAGTTGTTGGGCTTGCTAGGTAAGATGCTGGCTAAAAACATGGTGCAAGCTAAGGAGATTCAGGTCTTGCTGAGGCATCTTAATTTTGCTTGTAGAGCTGTCAGCACAGGCTGTACATTTTGTAGGAGATTGGGCTTGACCCTGTCAGGGGAATCTCTCCCTCATCATAGAATTCGCTTGAGAGCAGGAGTTAAAGTGGACTTGGGGATTTGACAAACCTTTTTTAAGGAGTTCAATGAGGTCCTGATGGCAGGCATGGTGGAAAAAGCGGAGTGGTCCTTGGAGCTTTTCTGAGATGCAGCAGACAGCTCTGGTTTTGGTGTGTTCTGGCAATGATATTGGTGTGCAGAATCCTGGCTGGAGCAATGTATAGGCAGTACCCGCAGTATTGCATTTTTTGAATTTTTTGAAGGGGGTTACCAAATAACTATCATCCTATATCCCTTCTTGACACAACTTATGGGAAGGGTCCTTTTGGCCTGACTGGAGGCATGGGCCGAAAGTAATAACATCTTCCTGAAGGCACAATATGGATTCCGTAGGAGTATGGGCACGGTGGATTAATGCCTAAACCTCTCCTTAACTATAGAGAAATATACAAAGGCAAAAGGCGGGAAGATCTATATGGCCTTCATGGACCTGACCGCAGCCTTCGACTGTGTTTCCTTTTCGAGGTTATGGTCCATGATGGAGGGGATGAGCATTGATCCGCTGATAATTGCCTTCATACGTCAGTTGTACGCCAATGCCACCGCTTGTGTTCGGTATGGTAGGAGGGGGGAGTGCACACGTCACTTCAAAATTGGAAAGGGAGTAAGACAGGGCTGTGTTCTCGCCCCATTTCTTTTCCCCATGTATACAAAGGGGTAGAGTCCTCCCTGTCTGCTTTACCTGTGGATGTTCCGAAGTTCGATCAAGACCCCCTCCTGATTTTAACATACGCTGATGACACAGTATTGATAGCTAGATCGGGGCTAGCCCTGCAGGTGTTAATTACAGCCTACTCCACTTTTATGGCCTCACTTGACCTAAACAAATCAAAATCGTTTATTAATGTGGCAGGAGCTTCCAGAGGAGAGAAACCCCCCACTTCCAGCTGGCAGGAAAGAAAATTGAGGTTGTTAATTCATTTTCATACCTGGGAGTTCTCTTTGATAAGGACTATACATGGCCCAGCTTAGTGGCGGTAAGAGCCCAGGGTATGCAAAGGAACCTCAATGCTGTAAAAAGATTTGCAAAGAAGCTGGGAGGGAGCCCTTTGGATATAATAAAAAACATCTATCTTGCAAAAACAAAGTCTGCTGCAATCTATGGAGCAGGAGTTTGGGGGATGGCAAATGTTGAGCAGCTCCAGTAAGCAGAATATAGCTTTTTTTAAAATAGTGTGTCTTTACCGCAATCAGCTCCGAATTACATTTTACACCTCGAACTAGGTCTTCCCTACATTAGTGATCGCAGAAGATTAGCACCAGTATTGTTGTGGCTTTCAATTTGACGGAGGACCACGGTGGATCTGACACAGACTATTATCAGGGATTGTTGTAAGTTGGACTACTACAAAATAATTGGGTGGTTAAATTACATAGAGGACCAGCTGAATGCTCTAGGGCTGGGAGAACTATTTAAAGACCCTGATTCTTGTAAAAGGATCACAAAGAAAACAATAACTGACTTATAAAACCGGAGAGCAAATTACGATAGAAGGGGAAAGAAATCTTGTTTCCACTCTTCCATTGCTTACGATCTATTTCCCCAAGACCTGGGGAGGGTTTTTATTACCTATCACGCATAAATAACACTCAGCATAGATTCATTTTACTGTGCTTCCAATTGAATATGATCCCGCTACTTTTGGGGCATCCGGCAAAGAGACACAAACTGGCAGATTTATCTCCTTGTCTGTGTAATAACTTTGCCGTGCAGTCAGACCCTCATATATTACTGTTTTGTAAAAACTATTCTGAAGAAAGAAAAACATTCATAATTCTGATCTTAAGGTATCATAATTTTAAACAATATCGGGTGGCAATGTATTTTCTAAAGGCTTTATCGGACCCATTTGTATGCTATGCGGCAGCCTCATTTTTGTGGGCATGTTTTAGAAAGAGGACATTGGTGGGACGATCTCTTAATAATAATGATTGACTCTGATTTTAAGGAATTTTACTGGATTTTTAAAAAGTTTATTTAAATGGAATTTGGATCATGGCAAAACTGTTTAATTCTTTTTTTTTACACTGTATATAGGTTTATATATATATTTTATATGAAGTTTTTATAATGATGCTATGTGCTTTTATGGTCTGTTTTAAAAAGATCGAATAAAGGTATGTGAATTGAATTGAATTGAATAGTTTGTAAGGCTAGATGTCAAGGTATTGCATAACTGAAGACTGCACCTGTCTCATTTATGCAGCCTTTTCCACACACAACACAATGATCATTAATGTGCTTTATGGATTCACTGTCCCAACTGACTTCTATTGGTGCTGAAGTTCTTCTACTTAAGTATATTGGGCTGACTCTAATACTGATTTTGATACAAAAAAAATCCCTTTGATTCTAGGAAATTATTTTACTTCACTTTATAATGTATTAAACCATGCACTGTATAAACTGCATGTCCTCAAACCCTTCTGTCTCACAGTGACACAGACACACACACACCATGACCATGCTTTTCTGTGTTAAGCATTTTCTATTCAAAATGTCCCTGCTGCAATAAAAATGTTAAATGATAAGTGCTCTGCTGCTCCTATGATACATGTGTCAGCTATACTAAATGCCCAGCCTTCAGAAATCACAGGCTGGCGGGCTACTATGAGCATTGCCAGACGGCATTCAGCTCGTCTTTGTTTGCTTTCTGTTTCAGGACTCGAGATGTGTTTGTTCTCCAGATATCTAAACACAAAGCGCTAATTGGGAATACAAGATTTTAGACAGGCAGCAAATATGCTAATATATGCACACTTCTTTTAGAAACATATGCTTCAAATCTTGAATAACAAAAGCAAAATGTTTACTTATACCTTTGTCGAACATACGCTTTGTGTCTTCTTGCTTTAGTCACCACTCCATCTTGTGTGTGGTGCTAGATAGCAATATTAATTCAGTGTTGATGAAATAAATTAGATACAGCATTAGGCGTGGTCGAGGTTTGGGGGTGTGAAGTTCTCTGCTTCCTGATGTACACTCTCGATATGTGGACCTTGTATTGCACAAAGTAAGAACCAGTGAGGCGGAAATCAACCAGGAGGGTTGAAGCAAAGAGGCGGGTCAACGAATAAGAAAAAATGGTGTGTTCTATCTCATCACTGTACAACCCAATACTATAAATTGGAGTACATTTGCAGTGGGTATGTTGGGCACAGGAATACCCAGAATACGGGTAGTGTTTGAAAACCCTGAAAACAAATATTCAAAAATGTAGACTGCTGAGATTACAACCATACAAAGATATCTCACTACAAAAACTTCACTTACACATCAAAGCACTTCCCCCAATATCCTAGGACTGGAGTTAAAACAGGTTGACAGTTTTGAGGTAAGATATTCATGCATAATAAATATTTTGGCAATAACATAACAGGTGTATTTGTAAAGCGCACGATTACCCGTAGGTGTCCTGGCTCTGAATAACAGATGTTTATTGTTACCCAACACAATGGTACTCATTTTATCGACCTCAGATGGATAAAAGGCTGAGTGGACCCGCCGGGATTTGAACCTGTGACCAGGAGGTTAAACACAGGCTCTTGCAGTGGCTGCTTCAGTCCACTGAGCCACCAGACCCAGCTAATCAATGGTTTTGAGTCTATGGGCCTAATTTAAAGCTTGATGGATGGAGCAGTGTCCGTCGGGATGGCAAAGGACATTGCCGCTATCATCCCGATGGTACTGCGGCCACCAAATTTAGAGATGACCCCAGGCCTTGCGGTCATCGCTGTACATTGGAAGTTCCTTTCGGTGTTAAAGGTTTGGTGTATGGCCGCCATCAGTTTTGACAAACGTACTCCAAACTATTGACATTTTGTTTAAAAAAATAAATTCATAGGGAGGAAGTTTGTTTTAGAAAAACAAAAAACAAATGTCTCCTGCACCCTGGGAGCTTCATCCCAGGCTGCGGGGGTAATTATTTTAGTTTTTTGGTCGCTTACTGCCAGGTTTTTCCTGGTGGTGACAGACAACGAAACAAAGCTTTATATCATCAACTCTAAATAGGGCAGATTTTGTAATGTCCTTCCTCTGGTTGCCCCTAATTCGTTGGAGGATGTACTCCATTATCAGAGCCAACGGGGACTCCATCGATGGAATACTGAAGGTCTGCCCATCTCTAAATGAGGCGGCGAAGAGGGGTTTGAAGGACAGAGGACCCTATGTCTCTGCAGTTCAAGCTTTCACAACATGTTCTCCCAGAGAGCCATAATACTTTGAGAGAACCTTTTTGACTGAGCATTGCAGTGTGCGGCTTTACCTGAATTTTTATCTCCCATATTTTTTATGTTCTTTTGTATGAACGATTGAGAGTCGATAAGGGCATCGAAAAAGAAGGATTTGTTAAGAGCTTGAATGCCCAGCTGTGCAGCCGCCTTTATCTGGACATGTGGGCTGCATCCACAGTGTTACCTTG
This sequence comes from Triturus cristatus, assembly GCF_964204655.1. Lineage (NCBI taxonomy): Eukaryota > Metazoa > Chordata > Amphibia > Caudata > Salamandridae > Triturus > Triturus cristatus. Next base: position 134,682,210 of record NC_140591.1, on the reverse strand, counting down.
CATTTGCCAGGAGGGCAGAGCAAGATTTGATTGGACAGCACCAGCACTTCCCAGCAGTCAACCTCTGTAAAGCTCTTATCTTTTTTCCATTTCTATCTCTGGCGGGATGTGAAGGGCATGGGAGAGGCAGAGGAATCCCATACACCCTGGGGACCCTGTCTTTGCACACACTATTCACTGGAAAGCAACATTGATCACACAGCTTCCCTAACATTTACCATATATTTTGCTTTGAAGGTAATTTAAATTGCTCATGTTTTGTGGAAAGCAAAACACAGATAGAACTATTAGTATCTCATTTTAAAGATGGTAAAATAACTTAAAAAGTTGCGTCTTTGACAATATGTGCATTTTTGATATCCTAAAGTTGTGGTGCACTGTTGAATACACATTTGGAAACTGTGTGGATTTAAAGGTACTAAGGTAAGAAAAAAGATAATTGTACATGTGGTAGTGAAAATCATTTTAATAACCTGTTTTGTTTATACAGGGTGACTTGCACATTTTAATGGTATTCAATTTACCGACCTTGGAAGAAGGAAAGGCTGAGCTAGGACTGCCAGGTGGAAACATTACGGAAATTATCAACCCTTCTTGGAGCAAGACAGAAATCTAAAAAAAAAGTCAAACCAGCATTGCCAATGCCAATAGGCCGGGCTTTAAAAGAATGTTGTACGGGAATGTGAAGCATTACAAGTAAATAGCATGGGAATGGATATGAATTTGTGTGGAACCAAAAAACAACAATACTTTTGTTGTAGGTTACAAGGTCAGATGACAATTGCATTGTCAAGCAGACCTAAACATCCATGTAGGTTACTGACTCCCCTCTTCCCAGCTGTGCTCCTGCTAGAGAAAAAACACCATACGTTACATAGTTATATAAGACACTTTGGGCCATATGTAGGTGGCATACACTTTACCGATTCTTAAATACCGAATCTTACCGATTCGGTATTTAAGAATCTGTAAAGTGTATGTAGGTAAAAATTCGGTAAATGTTACCGAATCGGAGTAAGTCGGTAATTACCGAATCGGTATTTACCGATTCGGTAATGAGGCATACCTTCCCATTGATTGAATCAATGGGAAGGTATGCCTCATTACCGAATCGGTAAATACCGATTCGGTAATGGGGGGAGCACATTCAAGGGTGGCAGGGTGTCACATTGACACCCTGTTGCACCCCTGATTCTTCCATGTGTGCACATGTGGCACACATACATGCCCTAGGGGCATGTATGTCTGCCACATTGCACACTTCACAGTGCACAAAAATGCATTTTCACACCTATTCGTCATTTACCACCAACTATTAGTTGGTGGTAAATAACGAATCCCCACACCCACCACACAGTCCCCCTACATCTCATTACTGTATTCGGTATTTACCGAATCGGTAAAATTACCGATTCGGTAATTTTACCGATTCGGTAAATTACCGAATACAGAAATGAGCCCCCTACATGTCAACAGCCTAAATACCGGTCGGTAACGGTATAATTACCGAAAATCGGCCGTTACCGACCGGTATTAGGCTACGTACATATGGCCCTTAAATACCAGTACAATGTCATGTGTGCCCCTGAAAGAGCAAGCTCAGGAAACTGGCTAAATAAACAAAATGATCATGATTGTGTGGTGGGCAGGATTTTTTTTTGTGGAAGCACACAACTGCTGCCCAATCAAACATGCACTCCTGGCTCCTAACATGTGAGCAGAGCCAGAGTCCATATCTAGTGATGCTCACATTATTGTATGGCGACAGCTGCGCTATCAAGCCAGACAATAGAAATGAATAGCATTAGATAGGGTGCAAGATATATGTAATTTAGTAGTGTTGGCCTAAATTTACAAAGAAAAGATGTTGGGCAACGCAATGTGAATATATGGTTTGTGTTGCATCAACACTCGACATTTGCTTTGCGTTAGACCTACTAAGCATTGCATATCGATGACAAGAGCACACAAACACAAAAACAATGAGAGGCCGTGTGCTACAGCACACAAAACTTCAACTGCAGGAATCCACGCCATGTTATGGAAGTTAGCCTCATCTAGATAACAGATGCATGGAGGTGTCCTTAGCAAAGCATGGCATGGTCTGGGGGCTCGGAGTCACCACAAGCCTATAAGCCAGGGCCAAAGGCCAGGGATGGGAGGAAAAGGAAACTGCACCGCAGACAAGGACATGGAAACCTGCATTGTTGAGGTAAGCAAACACAAGAATAAACTTGTTTTGTTTGTTTAAATCTCTTTTATTGAATTTATGCATTCTTATGTGAATTTACATACATATACAATGCTTTTTCTTTAACAGGTGCATTTGATACAATGTCTACACATTAGCAGACCGTCGATATGGTTCGGAGTATAATACTTACCGCGTAGTGCTTACCAATTGTATCTGGTGTATCTTGACAGCATTTTCGAATTTAGAAGCAACCACATTATTTATCTGTTAGTCTTTGTTTCACATTGTGTAAGCCTTACAGGTAGGTACAATTAAGTGCTAGTGCGGTAGATGTGAAGTTTTGCAAGAGTTCGTTTAGTTCTAATACATTTAACATAAGAAAAGAAGATCCCACAAAAACTAACATTGACCTCGCCCGTAGTACCTTTTCCCCGCTTCCCCCAATATGCATGTGTAGTGTTGCCTTGTATTTCTCGATGTTTCCTGTCCGTGTCGTACGTGCCTGCGTAATCTCATGATTGACATGTATTTGCCCATGAAATACCGCGGTTTACACTCAAGTGACGTCTGTTTTATGCCACCTGTCCACGTGTCACTCAGTCGGAAGGTCTCCTCCCTCATTCTGCTGCAGCTCGAGTAAAAGAGCATCCCAATGTGTTGCAATGGGGTCCTGGCGCAGACCCTGATGGCGATGCTTTCTGCCTTAGCCCATGCTAGCAATGAATGACGACATGCCTGTGCATGTGGTGGATCTGTTGCTTTCCACCTTTTAGTTAGCAATCTTTTAGCTACCGCCATCCCCAAATCTAGGAACCTAGATAGATGTTACCTTAGTGGCTGACGTTCTCCTGAAGTTGTGCAGTAAGTATACTGGCCATTCAAAAGGCATTTTGCTGCCTGTGCAGGTATGTAACATTCTGGCTACCTCACTCCAATATACACCTATCTGGGGGCAGCTCCATAACATGTGTATTAGCTCAGCTCCCAACTCAGCGCATCTCGGGCACGCTGTGTCTAGTCGATTGAAATACCGATTGATCTTAGCAGGTGTGAGATAGGCACTGTGGATTATATACAGCTGAATTTGCCTGAACAGCATATTTCTGGGTATGCGTGTTGGACTCTCCAGTATCTGTGTCCATTCCTTATCTACGAGTTGGTGCCCCTGGTCCAGCTCCCACTTGCGGCAGACGGAATCCAGGCTTACCGCTGCATGGGTCCTAAGCGAGGCAGCGGAACAGCGTGTGAGGTGTCTGCCGCGCCCCATGACATGCAAATACTGTATGGTAAGGTGCAGCTGCAACTCTGTTGTCATGTCCCTCCATCTGGCCGTCAGTGTGGTTATCAGCGAGCGGTGCGTAACCAATTGCCCCAGTGGGAACCCCTCGTCTTCTACCAGAGACGTATATGGTGTGAGTGCTCCATCGCGGTATAAATCCCCAAGCATCTGATCACCTCTCCCCTGCCACTCCTCAGTTGACTGTGCCATGAGCACAGCGTGGCCGCTAGGAGATCCCTCCAATGGTATCGCTGGCACACAGGGTATAACCTCTCGGGTTATGTATAAGCTCCTGCGGAAGCAATTGTATTCCACTGCAAGTAACAATGGCTCTGGTGTCCTTGACTTCATGGCAGGGTGGAAGAGTCTAACAATTTGTTCCAGTGAGTAGGGTGGCTGCGCAGTGGCCGTGTCTGTGCGGTTCCTATCCGCTAGCCATTGGGCTATCCACTGCAGTTGAGAAGCTAAATAGTAGTGCTCAAAGCAGGGCGCCGCTAGGCCCCCTTGATCTGTTGGTAAGTACAGCTTTGTTAGCGTCATTCTGTGCTGGGCATTTCCCCCATATGAAGACTCTAACCTGTTTCTCTAGTGTGGCAAAGAAGGAAGCAGGGATGTATATAGGTAGATTTGCAAAGTAACAGAGGAGCCTAGGGAGGATTACCATCTACAAGAAGAATTTTTTTATGAGTGAAAGTTTGCAATTGTGTAATGAAATCTTAAAAAAACAATGAAATGACACCAACCAAAAAGACAGAAATGAAGAAACAATGGCATGACATGAAGCAAGCGAGGGTCGGATGGGAGCCACAACAACACCATAAGTGGTAATTGGAATAGAAGGGACAGACGCAAGCGACAATGAGGGAGGGGAAATGCCAGGTATGAATATCCATTCACACGCTTCACGGTTACATGTACAAGTGGCTTCTCTAGTCCATGTCCTTCCCTATCCTGCCAGACTTTGGGTCCAGCTCATGGAAATATACAGTGTATGACATGAAAAGTATATAGATGCAATGAATAAATGGAAGAAGAGGATGTGGAGATGCCTTTACAAGAAATGCAGAGCCCACAGTCAGGCTAGCACCGAGCATGTTGTGTCACACTGCAGCAGTAATAACGCTCAAAGAACGTAATACCCACATCAGTACCGTGGCATTCTTACCACTTGCACACAGGAGTGGAGTGAAGTGAGAACTTACTTGAAGAACCAGCTAGCATCATGAACTTAACAGAAAGGATACGTTGTACCCTATCAATTTAAAATCCACTACATAACTGAGGTCATAGTCCTTTGCAGTACATCATGAAAACCCTAACCATAGGCATAAGCCCCATCTAACACATTGAATACAACATGCCGCACATCTCAATTTTGGATTCACACCTGTCAAGCACGACCCTACTATTTTCATAAAATGTCTTATGCATCTAGTAACTGATGAAAATGTAATTTTAAAGTTATGAAATGCATGATGACACAACAATGCAAATCATTTAATGTTCCCATTCTATGTAGCTGGAATCAGTACAAGAGACAAGGGCACAAAATCTCCTGAAGTCACTGCTAGGTTGAGTGTTAGACTGTCCAGTGAAAAAAATGCCATCTTTCAAAAGAATTGTGCCGGAATAAGGACCAATATAATATTGTGAAGGTTAAAATGTATAAATAAGTAGAACTTTACTATTCTTACCTCCACCTCTATGTACCTTTAAGATATATATACATACATATATATGTATATTCACTGAAAAAACCTTAGGTTTCAGGGGTGTTATAGTTAGCTGGACATTTCCCTCGTACAAAACCCTAGAAATTCCCCTGTTATAGTTAGTTCAGCTAACTATAACTCGCGCCCCCGCAATGCACTGCTGATGACGTCACATATTACATCACTCATGACATGGTCAGTGACATCACTGATGACATCTCAAATGACATCACTGATTACATCACTGATGACATCATCCATGTGATAAATTACTGCATCTTCTCACACCCTAATTTAACCGTTGATACACAAACTCAAAATTTCAGACGTCGATTCTCAAAACCATAGATACTCCAATACCAATAACTACATACCCACTTATTAACTCTTAGGTCTACATACACCTCCACTCATCCACCTGTAGAGTTACTCATACTTACAGTCACTCAATACAGGACTATCATATGCATTTATATACCTATATAGACACTCAGACACCGCCAATCATCCATAGACATACTCACACACCTAGTCAGTCATGCAAACAATTAATCACACTCCCATTTACTCCCCTATGCAGTTATACACACTCAAGTTCACTTACTCATAAAAATAGTACCACATTCTTACGCTCTTTTACAATCATTGATACAAGCACACACTCATCCATACAGCCACTCTCACAATTACACACTCTCACATATACCCACTTATATACTCTTACACGCATATATACTGCCTTTCACATATGTAGTTAGTCAGAAATGTACCCTACCCACACAAACACTCAGGCACCCATACAAATGCTCAGACAACCAATCAATAACCCATATAGACACTCATGTAGCTATTCTCAAAACCATGCAGCCACTTATACACCAACACACAGACACATACAGACATTCACACAGTTTAGTCACTAGTCTGCAGTAAGATACATTTAATGACTCACTTATAGAGTCAGTTACGCACCTAGAAAATCATCCATTCACACACTTGTACACCCACTTATTTTTCAACAGGCCTTTCCCTATATATATTAAACATATTAAAACTGTTCAGAAACACATACTCAATGGATGATGTCATCAGTGATGTCATCAGTGATGTCATTAGAGATGTCATCAGTGATGTCATCAGTGATGTCCCTGACCATGTCATGAGTGATGTAATATGTGACGTCATCAGCAGTGCATTGCGGGGGCGCGAGTTATAGGTAGCTGAACTAACTATAACAGGGGAATTTCTAGGGTTTTGTACGAGGGAAATGTCCAGCTAACTATAAAACCCCTGAAACCTATGGTTGTTTCAGTGAATTTCTAAGGTTTTTTAAATGCCAATTCCTAACTATAACGCCCCTGAAACCTTTGTTTTTTTCAGTGAATTTCAAAGGTTTTTTAAATGCCAATTCCTAACTATAACGTGCATGAAACCTATGGTTTTTTCAGTGAATTTCAAAGGTTTTTTAAATGCTAATTCCTATCTATAACTTATCTCTAAAGAAATCATGAAAAGCATTCTTTTTTAAAAGTAGAGAGCACATTAGTTTTGTGGAAAAGCATCTTTGTGATTGGTTAAGAAAAAGCAGTTTCTCTGTGGAGTACATATCATAGGATAAAATTTGCTCAGCTCAACCACACCTGCTACTTGCATTTGGAAGGCACTGTTCGAACTTAAAACAATTGTCAACTTTTAATCTGCACGTGTCGTTAAATGTTCAAGAAAATGTTACAAAAAAATATCGTAAAGTTTTTAAAAATTGATGAACTTTTAACCTGCACGTATTGTAGAATGTTCTAGAAAGTGTGTTGATAGAATACGTTGCACTTCTGACTTCTATGTGTTGTTGAATATTTAAAAAAAATGGTTAATATGGAAAATTAAAAAGAAACCAATACCAAATGAAACACATTAACAAGGAGCACAAGTCACACAACCCGCCAACATCACACCACTAAACGAGCATAGAAGTGAAAACCACGCTGTATTCATACAGGATGTGTACAAAGGCCAGTCGTTGGTGTTCTGGGATGTCTGCGACCGTGGTCATCATGGATGAGATGCCCAGAATGTGGCACATGGTCGAGTTCACTGTGTGTTATGCTGCCAAACGGCTGCTCCTCCCTCCCACGAGCCCCCACACTTTTGTACAGTGCGCTGTTGTATCTCGTGCACTCGTACGGCACACCATTGTAATGCCTATTTGCGCATGTCCTGCTACATTCCAACTACAACATCACAGTGCCGTTTGGAGGTGGTGCATGCCACTTTACAACATCGACTGCTGCGGCTCTTGTAACAGGCCACACCAGAACACAGAGACACACTTACCGCACTTCCTGTACACGGACATGTCCGAGACACCCCGTTCCCCTTGCCGGATAGGCACACCCCTCCACTGACCTGTGAACCCCAGACCAGCACACGCCAGTTGTGCATGCAGGAGGATGCGTGCGTAGCTACACATCCAGGCTCACTGCCAACGCTGAGGTGACAGCACACTGTGATGTTGCAGGGCTCGTGCCCATCATGCTAAGACAATGACCACAGGGACACACTTACTAAGATGTGGGTTTGGGGGGCATTGGCGGTCCTGGAGTTGTTGAGATAAGTCTTCTGGCCCTCATGGGTATCCCTGTATCATGCTCATTGACTCTATGGCACCTGTGGGTGTTCTGGTGTGGCTCTTGGCTGTGTTCCCTTTCAGGGTGCAGGTAGTTGTCCTGCTTAACACCAGCAGAAAGCAGGTGTAAAATCCCTGGTGCTAACATGTCTTATCGCCAGAATTTGTTTCGCATTGCAATTAGTGTGAAAGTTGTGATGTGATTTTTTTCGTGTGCACAACAATATACAAACTGAGCAGTGTATCTCCTCAAGATCCAGCACCTGACGCACTATTCCCAATCAATATAAATACAATGAGATTTCTTAATAGATTTTGTGTGTACACTGTATGTGCAGCCAATACCTCAGTGCAATACAATACAGGATTTTAGTATTTAGAATAAATCGGAAAGGTTTACCTTGTGTCTTTTTGCACGGGAACGGCTACTCTCCATTTCATTATCAGCCCTTTAACGGAAGTAAAGTTGAGATAAATGTAACACACTGTCAGAAGTTGGTGCAAACTGCAGATATCAGCAGTATTCCAGCGATAAGTGCCCCAAAATTTAACACCATGGTGGACTCCATCAAATAACAGTAATAAGAACAAGAAAGAGTCACACAGCAGTTAAGAGAACAACCAAAAACATTATTAATTTTTTTTTCAAACTTTATTTTTTATAATAATAAATATATAAACGATAAACTATTTTCAAACTTTATTTTTTATTAACATAAATATAAACAATAAACTAATAAACAAAATGTAACAACAATAATACAAAACAACAAGGCTGAACACTCCTGTGGGAACCACGGATGTCGACGACAGACCTGGAAAATCAGAAAGATTGTTAAAAAAAAAAAACATGGTATTCTCAACAAAATACCACAAGAAACAAATCACAGATATATAAAATGCATACAGCTAACAAAATTTTATACGTTTAACTTACAAAAACTGTAAATGTTGCCGCTTTAAAAGATTTACCGAATCTGAGGAATTTTTTTTGCAGAAGGCACCACGCCCACAACGTTTTTCTTCAGTGGTGAGGAAATGTTTTACTTTTTCCAAGGGGCAAACAAAGACCAATGCCACCTTCGTCACTCGCAAGATTTGCCAAAGAGTCCTGTTACGAGGGGACCCTAACAAAAAATACTCGTGTGGCACAGCAAGTATGATGAAACACCTAAGGACCCTTCATCCAAACAATCTTGCACGAGAAGAGTGCAAACAGATGAGAAACACTCCTGTTCTGTATCTGTAAAAAAGAATCACAAATAAATGTATATTAATAACTTTCAAATGTATACTATTCCATTACTGTACAAACACATTTTATATAAAAACTGACTAAGAAACTATAGCCCTGAACCACAAGTGTGACGATCGTTAAAACATTACTTTGAAGCAGTTAATGCCCTAAAGCCTACCTCACTAAAAGACTACATGCTAACTGACTAAATGATTACAGTACTATAAGGAGACACACTGGGTGAGTGACAGGGTGTTTGCTAGTAGAGTATGAATACTAACTAGGGAATTGAAGGTGTGAAACACAACTGTGTAGGTGATTAGAGGACTGCATCCATACTGCATAGGCATTTAAAGCAGTCCATGTGCTAAGGCCTGGCTCACTGCATGACTACTTGGGTACTGACTGAATGATTAGAGTACAGCAAGGAAAGTGCCTAGGTGAATTTATAGTGCTAGGCTTTTCACACAGGGAATGGATTAGTACTTGGTACTGAATGGGTCACTAGAGGAGTGCAAAGGCAGTGACAAGTGCTGGACTGTATGGATACTGACTAGGAAATTGAAAGTGTGAAAGACAAGTGTCTAGGTGGTTAGAAGACTGCATGCATAGTGCATAGGGGTTTGAAGTAGTCCATGTGCTAAGGCCTGGCTCAGTGTATGAATACATTGACACTGACTGAATGATTAGAGTACTGCAAAGATAGTATCTTGGTGAATTTATAAATGTTTGGGTTTTAGCACAGTGAATGGATTAGTACATGGTGCTGAATGGGTCACTAGAGGACTGCAAAGGGAGTGACAGGGTAGTTCCTGGAAGTATATGGATACTGACTAGGGAATTGAAGGTGAGAAAGACAATTGTGTAGATGGTTAGAGGACTGCATGCATAGTGGATAAGGGTTTGAAGCAGTCCATATACTAAGGCCTGGGTCACTGGATGAGTACTTGGGTACTGACTGAATGATTAGAGTACTGCAAGGAGAGTGCCTGGGTGAATTTATTAGCGTTTGGCGCAGTGAATGGATTAGTACATGATGCTTAATAAGGTCACTAGTGGAGTGCAAGGGGAGTGACAGGGTGTTTGCTGGAAGTGAACCGATACTGACTGGGGAATTGAAGGTGTGAAAGACAAGTGTGTAGATGGTTAGAGGACTGCATGCATAGTGGATAGGGGTTTGAAGAAGTCCATGTGCTAAGACCTGGCTCAGTGCATGAATACTTAGGCAGTGACTGAATCATTAGAGTACTGGAAAGAGAGTGTCTTGGTGAATTTATAAGTGTTTGGCTTTTAGCACAGTGAATGGATTAGTACATGCTGTTGAATGGGTCTCTAGAGAACTGCAAAGGAAGTGACAGGATGTTTCCTGGAAGTGTATGGATACTGACTAGGGAATTGAAGGTGTAAAAGACAAGCGTATAGTATGTTAGAACACTACATGCATACTGCAGAGAGATTTGAAGCAATCTATTTGGTACTTAGAAACTGACTAAATAATCAGACTACTTCTAGGACAGTGCTTAGGTAAAACTTTTAAATTTTCAGTTCTGCCACAGTGAACAGAATAGTACATGGTACTGCACCTTAGTGTTAAACCCTGACTCATTTTATCAATGCATAAGCAAAGACTAGCTTCTAATGCGACTAAAACTTGACAACATGAGAGGTTTTAAATTAGTTATCTGTCAGCAAATACACGATGTTACCAAATGCTTCTCTCACAGTGGTTCTCAAATGCACACAGACTCACAGTGTGATTCTAGACAACAACCACTATACCTAGGAATTTTCCAAAAATCATTCACTACTGTGGAAGTGGTAAGGGAACTGCACACAATCTTCATATTTCAGGACTGCACTTTTATGTCAAAGCCTGACTCATATAATCAAAGCATAAGCAAAGACTGGCTTCTAATGCTACTCAAACTTCACAACATGACTGGTTTTAAAACAGGTATCTGTCAGCAAATACACGATGTTACCAAATGCTTCTCTCACAATCCTTACCCAAATGCACACGGACTCACAGTGTGATTTTAGACAAGCAACACTATCCTAGGAGTTTACCAAAACTCATTCACTAGTCTGGAAGAGTTAATGGTACTGCACACAATCTACATATTTAAGTACATCACATCAGTGTCAAAGCATGACTCATTTAATCAACGCATAAGCAAAGACTGGATTCTAATCCTACTAAAACTTCACAACATGACAGGTTTTAAAACAGTTATCTGTCAGCAAATACATGATGTTACCAAATGCTTCTCTCACAGTGATCCCAAATACACACTAACTCACAGTGTGATTCTAGACAAGCACCACTATCCCTATGAGTTTACCAAAACTCATTCACTACAGTGCAAGTGGTAAGGGAACTGCACACAATCTACATATTTCACAACTGCAATTTACTATCAATGCCTGACTCGTATAATGAAAGCATAAGCCATAACTGTCTTCTAATGCTACTAAAACTTGACAACATGACATGTTTTACAACACTTATCTGTCAGCAAATAAACGATGTTACCAAACACTTCTCTCACAGTGGTTCCCAAATGCACACAGACTCACAGTGTGATTCTAGACAAACAACACTATCCCTAGGAGTTTACCAAAACTCATTCACTACAGTGGAAGTGGTAAAGGAACTGCACACAATCTACATATTTCACGACTACACTTTAATGTCAATGCCTGACTAATTTAATCAACGCATAAGCAAAGACTGGCTTCTAATGCTACTAAAACTTGACACCATGACAGGTTTTAAAACAGTTATCTGTCAGTAAATACACGATGTTACCAAATGCTTCTCTCACAATCCTTACCCAAATGCACACAGACTCACAGTGTGATTTTAGACAATCAACACTATCCTAGGAGTTTACCAAAACTCATTTACTAGTCTGAAAGAGTTAATGGTACTGAACACAATCTACATATTTAAGTACAGCACATCAGTGTCAAAGCATGACTCATTTAATCAACGCATAAGCAAAGACTGGATTCTAATGCTACTAAAACTTCACAACATGACAGGTTTTAAAAAAGTTATCTGTAAGCAAATACATGATATCACCAAATGCTTCTCTCACACTGATCCCAAATACACACTAACTCACTGTGATTCTAGACATGCACCACTATCCCTAGGAGTTTACCAGAACTCATTCACTACAGTGCAACTGGTAAGGGAACTGCACACAATCTACATATTTCAGGACTGCACTTTTCTGTCAAAGCCTGACTCATTTAATCAAATCATAAGCCATAACTGTCTTCTAATGCTACTAAAACTTCACAACATGACAAGTTAAAACAGTTATCTGTCAGCAAATACACAATGTTACCAAATGCTTCTCTCACAGTAGTTCCCAAATGCACACAGACTCACTGTGTGATTCTAGACAAACAACACTATCCCTTGCACTATACCAAAAGACATTTCTTCATCTAGAAGAAGTACTACATTTTAGTATAGAAACATAACATAACTCATTTCACAAATTCATAAACCATGACTGGTTTCTAATTCTACCAAAATATGAAAACAGCACAGTTATCTGTCTACAAACACATGAAAAACACAAATGCTTATCACAGAATGGTTTCTACATGCATACACATTGTAGAGAAAAAAAGTACTCCCTACACTTTAGCAGGAAAAATACATTAGTCTGATTAAAATCAAAATTGTCTACATACATCCCCTCACAATTAAATAACTCATCTTTCAAGTTCTTTTGTAGATTAAGAAGTATATCAATCACTCACCATATTTTCTTTTACAGAATCTCTGCACTGTGCACCTCTCAGCAAAAGCAAAGAATGGAAAAGTTTCCCTTTCATTTTCAACACATATACATGTAAACATCAAATCACAATCCTTCGCACATAAACTCAAAAGCAAACACACATTTCTATTGGTTAAACATTTCAACCCTTTCCAACTGAAATACATTTCAACCCTTCCCCCAATCTGCCTTCTGCCTGTTACCATAGAAACAGGTCATGGAACACTGCACTGAGCTCACAGGTCACAAGTTCAGCACACAATGTTCCTACACAAGACAGGAAGTGTGCTTGACTTTTCAACATATCAACTTATCATATATAATGCTCCTTACAATCTGTTTTTGTTAACCAATAACAATCATACCTTTAAAAAACAGAAATATACACCCTACCTTTCAGTGTAGAAAGTTGTCATACAACCAATGATTTCTTGTCGTTTTTCAAAAAACGTTGCTGTGGATCCGTGCACCCAGCGCGAGAGAATCCGTACATCCAACGCGATAGGATGCGCGCACCGTGCGCGCATTTCCACAATTTTTTTTTTTTTAAAAGGGGTTCAGGGGGTCCTTCTGGGACCCCCTAAGCACCTCTAGAGGGTCAGAGTATTTCCACTCTGCCCCCTTTATATGTTTTACACACTTATTCCCCTTGCATCTTCAGCCTCGCTTCTACCGAGGCTGAAAATGGTCGCCAACAGTTCCTGGTTTCGAATGTAGAGAGACACTCGACAGCCAATTAGCATTCAGCGCGCGATCGGGAGGGTGCACGCTCGGTTCGGGGAGGGTGCGCTTACGGTACGGGTAGGGTCCACCGATCCTCCCCGGCCATAGATATCACTAACTTTTTTACCCTAATTTTCTCAGGAACTACTGAACAGATTCATACCATATATGCAAGAGTCCGAACTGAGGACTACCTCTTTGCCAAATTTGGTGTCATTGCGTTCAGCGGTTCAGGCTGTAGCTGCGACAACAGATCCTATGGGAAATTGCATGGGGAAAACGCGTTTTGGGACCCCCCTTTTTTCTCAGCCCCCACTTGACGGATCACCGCAAAACTTTCAGGGTAGGAGCGGGACAGAGCTGGCCAAAAGTTTGGAAAATTTCGCGAGGATTCGTCAAACGGCGCCAACGTTATTTCAAATAGAATGTTGCAGATTTCCTATGGAAATTAGGTCCTAACTATAACTATCTACTGGCGACCCCCAGTAGATAATATATATAAATATTTAGTTTTCGTTCTAACAGCGGCAGGCGAGGGGATGTTTTTATTGACGGCTTTTCCGCACTGATGACGGCAAGAGCCAGAAACGCGTCTGCGGATGTTTTATAGCCGACACATACCCCGTGAGTGCACCGAACTTTGGGAGTACCATGAACTCCTTGTTTTTGCTGTGTAATAAGTGGTTTCCACCACCACTTCCCGGTTGCACCCGCCGCGAGTTCGGCTGGCCCCAGGTGGAATACTGTGTTTTGGATTCAATTTGGGCTGCTGAACCGCCGCTTACGGACTCTGTTGACCTATTCAGGTTGTGGCTTATACAGAGCTAGAGTGCTTCACCATATGTGGGACAATCACAGAGTTTTCGTTCTAACAGCGGCAGGCGAGGGGATGTTTTTATTGATGGCTTTTCCGCACTGATGACGGCAAGAGCCAGAAACGCGTCTGCGGATGTTTTATAGCCGACACATACCCCGTGAGTGCACCGGACGTTGGGAGTACCATGAACTCCTTGTTTTTGCTGTGTAATAAGTGGTTTCCACCACCACTTCCCGGTTGCACCCGCCGCGAGTTCGGCTGGCCCCAGGTGGAATACTGTGTTTTGGATTCAATTTGGGCTACTGAACCGCCGCTTACGGACTCTGTTTACCTATTCAGGTTGTGGATTATACAAAGCTAGAGTGCTTCACCATATGTGGGACACTCACAGAGTTTTCGTTCTAACAGCGGCAGGCGAGGGGATGTTTTTATTGACGGCTTTTCCGCACTGATGACGGCAAGAGCCAGAAACGCATCTGCGGATGTTTTATAGCAGACACATACCCCGTGAGTGCACCGGACCTTGGGAGTACCATGAACTCCTTGTTTTTGCTATATATAAATATATACATATACACATATATATCTATATCTGTAAAGATACATATATATTTAGTTAAGCATTGTAAAAAGTTACTTACCTACATATATTTACCTTCCTGATATTGTGGTAGGTGATGCTATGGGCATATTTTTGAAGAACGATCTTTAAAACACAATATTCTGGGGGGTACCCATTGCCAAGTCACAGCCAGCCATTGAACCGTGCAGTATGTATGTATGTTTTTATGTACATGGTATGTCTATAGTGCAATTCTAGCCTAAAGGTAGTGAAGTGCTGTACAGGGTCAAAGACAAGCATAAAGTCATGAGTAATAGGAGAGGAATATGGGTTGTGAAGTGCTAATGAATTGTGATGTTGGGTTCTTCAACTCTTTGCTAAATTGGAGTAGCCTTAGGATCGTCCTGGTGGATATGGGATGTTGTTCAAGGTCCAGGGTGTAGTATTGACGACAGAGATGGCACAAGTTGAGCACAATGATGGGGAACATCACTAAATCACCTCAGCAAAAAACAACTCAAGTGTTATATGGACACACTGCAAAAGCACCATCCACGTCAACCACTGGTAAACATGAGCCCCCACAATTGAAATCCACCAGGATGTCTACAGAGATACATGACCATCCAATTGACTTTGTTAACAGGATCATTGATTGTGAGATGCACAATGCCTGTGATCTCAAAGATGGCCTAGCCTGAAATGACAATGACTTGGAAGTTATACAAAGCAACTCGGGGCCTTGAATGTATTGGGCAAGGCGGCCTAGTAACTCAGCGCTTTCATGTTATCAAGGCAACCCTAGTGAACAATTAAGCACTAAGGACTTAATTTATGAGGAATTGGTGTAGGGCAGCGCTGCACGTCTTCTTGCTGTGCTGCTCTACGCCAATGTGAAAGGGCAAAAAAACGCACTGCACTTATGAAATACTGTACATTCCTATCCTTTCCCCCTGCGCTGGCACACAATTAGCTGCCTGGCACCAATGGAGGCACCCTTGCACAATGGAGTATAAATTGCAGTCAGGATTATTATTGTGTAGGAAGCGGCACCATTGTGCACAAAAGCAATCTCGAGAGGCGGTTTCCTCTTTCCATGCGTGCTGCAGAACGCATCACACATGGAAAGAGGAAATAATTAGGAGAAATACAAATATTTCTCCTCGTTACACCTGCTCTGGGGAGGGGTAAGGTTTTGGTGCTGCCCAAGGTTCGTGTGATTAAGTAAATCTGGGGCAGCGTCAAACATACATGGGTGCAGCATGATAAAACCCTCTGCAGCATCATGGAATGCCTCATTGACGCAGAGGGAGGCAACTCAACGACTTGCGCTGCTTTGTCTTTCCCCATAGATATGGGGCCATGCAAAGCCAAGCAGAGTGCTTTGCGTCTCCTCATATATATGATTGAGAGGCTTGCACCACCGGAGCGTCAATAAAAGTGACGCTCCAGCGGCGCAAGCCTCTCATAAAAAAGTCCCCGAGTACCATTAAGTCGTTAAAGGACATGCTAGGCGAGCTGGGAAAGGCTGTTGTTCAAATGCTAAATCAGACGAGAACTGTACTAACTCACATGTCGATTGACGTGAAGTCCCTTGCGGTATTGACTGCGCTGATCAGCAGTCTGACAGCCCCATATCTGTACTGACAAGTGGAACCTATCACTAATACCCACATATCTGCATCACAAGAGCACAAAGGCATGGCCTAGCAGCACATCACTGAGCTGTGGCAGCTGTGCGTCCAGTAGCACCGTCATTGGGTTACAGGGCAGTGGCGTAGCCCTTAGCCCGCCGGGGGCAGTCCCTGCGTTTGCCGCCCCGCGGCAGCCGCACTAAAGAGAGGGGGGAGCAGGTGAGTGGGGAGATTGCCGCCCCGAGACGACAGGTAGGAGCTGGGGGTAGGCCGCCGCCCCCTAATATTGTGCCGCCCGGGGCGGACCACGCCCCTTGCCTCCACCCCCCCCTTGCTTCGACACTGTTACAGGGTAGGAATAACCATCAACCATTGGTGGAAAGGCAGTGATGCCTGGGGATCGGTTCCATGGCATCCTGTTCAATCGAAATCATCATTCCACACTCGAAAGGAAATGGAATCCTTTTTAATATGTTTACATCAGACATTTTCATTAACAATAAATATCTTGCCATTTCTTTTCAGTCGATCCATAGTGAGTGTGGTGGAGTTCATGTCTTATTTGTGCAGTGACAGATAGAAGCATCTTATCTTCCTTTTGCTGATCTTTACATATGCATGAAGTTTTCAAACAGATATTTACTTGTTTGCTAGCACAAGGTCACAGATGCTGCCCTGTAGATCGTGGAATTTATGTTTTTTCAAACTTTGGAATTACTCACAGGGAAAGAATTTCCTTGTGATATTTGGATCCTTCCATTCTGTGAGTTGGTTTGGTATATCTGTGTCCATGTCAACATCTGATGTTGGACTCTCTTCCAGTAGCATTCTACTTCGTAGAGCTAAGTTACTGCAAAGCACAACCATAACGTCACACAAAGTGTTCAGTTTGTTCAACATTCTGTCACCAGAGAAGTCTAGGCATGTGCATCTTTCTATCAGGACACCAAAACGTCTTTCGGTGATGCCAGTGTTTTATTTCATATTGTATGCTTTATATGTTTTTATGTGTTCTTAATGCGGTTTTTCTTTTATGGATATTTGATTATCTAAATAAAGATGGTTTTGACCGACTTGGGTGAGGCTAGGGATCTTCCAGGTGCAGCCTTCCATGCTTAATTTGCTGCAGTCATAAGATGGCTGTTGGGTGGCATCAGCCATGGTCTTAAATTGTAGCCCTGGCCACCTAGGTGGGAAAGTACACAACATTTACTGGACAGTTCCACAATTTTCATTCAAGGTAAACAAAAGAAGAAGACAGATATAGAATAAAGCTAGCAATGACACCAAAGGTTTCAGTGGCACAGACTACTAAGTACTGGCACATCAGTTACAGTGTTATAGCTCTTCTCATCACTGTGAGTCATCACCAGTTCTGTGCTGAACAGCGACTGACAGGACACAAAGCATGATTCGGGCTGAGGTATAGTTTAGTTATAGAGCCAGGCTCCATGCATTTCAGTACTTTCGATACATTATCTTTCTAAGAGTAGACGTCTGCAGCTGATGAACCCTTAGCTCTCAATGTAAATGTTGCATGTTTCAAGTAGCTGGCTGTTAGATAGAAGCATAGACCTCCACGTACAGACAGACGGATAGGTAGTTTGACAGAAAAGGAGGCATATAGATAGGCAGATGAATAGACAGACAGACAGTTAGATGCATAGCTAGAAAGACTGGATGGATGGATGGATGGATGGATGGATGGATGGATCAATGGATGGATGGATGGATGGATGGATGGATGGATGGATGGATGGATGGATGGATGGATGGATGGATGGATGGATGGATGGATGGATAGACGGACAGGGAGGATGGATGGAGGGGTGGGTGGATGGATGGAGGGGTGGATGGACGAATGGATTAATGGATGGATGGGTGGATGGACGGATGGACGGATGGATAGATAGATGGATGGATGGATGGATGGATGGATGGATGGATGGATGGATGGTTGGATGGATGGATGGATGGATGGATGGATGGATGGATGGATGGATGGATGGATGGATGGATGGATGGATGGATGGATGACTGGACGGACAGGGAGGATGGATGGAGGGGTGGGTGGATGGATTGGTAGATGGATGGATGGACGTAGAGACGACTGACACCTTCAACAGCTCAAGGACAAGCAGCCTACCAGGCACCCACACGTTTCTCTGGTGACAAACACATTCCTTCTCGAAACTTGACAGCTGGCTTGTATTTTTCTTGCTCATTTAAGGCCAGAAGGTGAAAGATCTTACAAACAGGAAATTGGCCGAAGAAGCGGCATTTTATTAGTCCACAGATGCACCCAATTAGTTAATGGGATCAGCACAACAAGAGATAAAACACCCCCGCCCGCCCCCTCTTCCCAGCACCATCTGCAGAGCTGTGGTCTCTCGAGGTGTTCGTGTTGCTTCTGCAGTGGTGTTTCCAAGATTATGAAACAGATGCGAGGTGCTGCGCGCTGGACCCGGGTTCGTTTGAAAGCGCTTAGATGCGTGCTGTAATGGTGCTCAAGCGCGGAGGTTCACTCTACCAGTGTGATTAGAAATGGACGCGAGCCTACATGGATCACACAGCTGCAGGGTTGGATCTTGTCAGGGCCTTTGAAGTTATGCAAGTTTTCCGCATAGTTACGAATTTGTCGCAGTTGCAACATAATCCAAGAACTGCTGCATAATCCGCAGGAGTTAACAAAGGAATGTTGTTTCTAGCTGAAACGGACAAAAGTTACTAATAAAGCAACAACACTGTTGCTGCGCAGTGGTAGGCTCTTCGTAAAGGCTGGCTGGTCATATTTCTGTTGTTTAATGCTGTATTGGGGTGTCAGACTGTAGTACCAGTCTGATACCCAAATACAGCAATAAACAACATTTGCACAAGTAGTGTTAACGTGTAACAAGCATTGGCAAACCTAATACGTCTTGCCTAACTGAGACCTACTGGCCAATGTCTTCTAGCCATTGTGTACAGCAGTGTGGCTGCTGTTCAGCATAGCTAAAAATTAATGGCATGGCATAGGGGAGACTGGCATAGAAGATAGTGAAATGGACTGGCATACATTGGCATGGAGTGGAGGGGCATAGAGTATAGTGGAGTGGCATAAAGTAGAGTGGCGTAGAGAGAAGCAGCAGAGGGTTTGTGGCAGAGAGTAGATTGGAGTGACATAGAGTTAAGTGGCATAGAGTGGAGTGGCATACAGTAGAGTAGCATAAAGTAGAGTGACTAGAGAAGACTGGTGTAGAGTACCATAGAGCAGAGAGGTGTAGAGTAAAGTGGCATAGAGTAGAGTGGGGTAGAGTGGAAATGCCATATGCTAGAGCGACATAGAATGGTGTGGCATAGAGTAGAGTAGCGTAGAGTAGCGTGGCGTGGCATAGAGTGCTGTAGAGTAGAGTAGCAAAGAGTGGAATGGTGTAAAGTGAAGTGGCATAGAGTGGTGTAGACTGGAGCTGAGTGGCATAGAGTGGCATAGAATAGAATGGAATAGAGTGGAGTGACTGAGTTAAATTGCCTAGAGTGATGTAAAGTGGAGTTGAATGGTGTAAAGTACAGTGGAATTGTGTAAAGCAGCGTAGAGTAAAATGGCATAGAGTGGAGTACAGTGACCTACAATAGAGTGGCATAGAGTGGACTGGAGGGGCATATAGTGAAGTGGCATAGAGTAGAGAGGAAGAGAGTAGAGTGGAGTGGCACAGAGCAGATTGGCATACTATAGAGTGGCATAGAGTAGAGTAGGGGGAGTTGAGTGGCATGGAGTGGCATTGTGTGAAGTGAAGTGGAATGGAGTTGTGCAGAGCAGTGGCGGCTGGTGACATTTGAAAGTGGTGAGCGTAAAGTTATCATGGTACTGCACTGAGGCGAGCGAGCAAGCCCTAACAACTCCTCAGAGAAAATTTTGAAAAAAGAGTGGATAAATAGAGCCTTTTCAAGCAAATTTGAGGAAGCAGGAAGGTTGATAAAGCACTTGCGAAAGTATTATGACAGGATCTGTAATAACATCCTTCTATCCATCAACTTTACCCCAACACAAGTACAAACACACACTCAAACTCTTTCAAGTACACACATAAAGCACGAGTCACAAACATTTGTTTAGGCTTAAAGACCTATAAACAAAAATCACGTTCTCACACATCATTGCATATGAAATGGTTTCATATATATATTAAACCAACACACCCTGGATAAAACGTAACATACAAAAGAATGCGCTCTTCCTATTGCCAACCAGTTTAACGATCCTTCCCACAGATAAACTACATGCAGTAAACAACCTACCTAAGGCTGCGAAATCTATTGGCAGGCCTACCTATGTCCTGCTAAACCCTCTCTACAACCGGGCTGATCACTCCTACTAGAAAATGTGACCGAATCTCTTCCATTTTTAACACCCTTAAATCATTAGCACTAGAAGTCAATCATCTTATAAGAGAAGCCCCTTGCGCCGCTGGTTCCTCACTTTTTTATATGGGAAAAAGTGACGCCCCGGTGGCGCAAGGGGCTTGTGAATAAGCCCCAGACTGTCTCACATATAAACCAAGGACCTAAATCCCACCATCCACCTCACACACAAACTGGAACTATTGGATAAAAACTGCACTTTAAAAAGCAAGCCTACCCTCCCTCTCACACCGCTTGCATTAATAAAAAAGTCTCCTCGACAGCACCTTCTAAGGAAATGCCCTCTGAACCTGGAATTCCCTTCCCACACTCCTGCCCCCGCACTTCAAATATTCAAGTCCACGACACTCAACCGTCCCAAACACTGATCATGTTACGAGCCGACGATATAGTTCAGCTTTGCAGCCTATCACGTGTTGCTGCTGACTATATGTTTCTAGATGCACTGCGGCTAGAAACAATATCTCCTGCCTTTGACCTCCCTCAAAAGGATGAAGGGTTCACACGTGTCACCCTCTTGTACTTCTTGTAATGACTACATCCTCTTCATTGCTGCCGTTCACTCTTCTGTGTACCTTTTCCATGCCTACGACTGGATAGCTCACCACACATGCATATATCCTTTTCAAGCCTTTCTGTTTCACTCATCTTCCCATTCATACTGCGTGCGTCACTCGTGAGTGCTTCTATTCGCTGAAGTACATCTCGGGTACGAGCCTTAATGCTGTAGTGGTGTGGACTACTAGTGTATGTAACCCTCGCTTGCCTTGTACTCACTGTTGTATTTACATCATCTCCTGCAAACGTTGCACAAAAATCCCTTCTCTCTCACTAAGTGAATCATTGTTGTTAAGCGCTCTGCTGCCTCGGGGTTTCTTAGCGCTATATCAAACACTGATAAAAACCCATCAATGAGGCCTCGCACATTGTTTGTTCACTGTTTCACTACTCGCAATACTAGCGGGAGAGGGGAGAAGGTCGCCGGGGGTGGTGGGGGGGGGGGGAATTACAATTTAAAAATTAAGCTAAACTTACCAGACCAGGTCCGCGCGGCGCCTCTCTGCTTCTCGGCCGGGTCCCGTTGGCGCCTCTTCTAAGGAACAGCACTGGTTGGCAACCCCTCTAAGACAATACTGACGCTGCTCCAGCAGCGCCAGCATTGGCTTAGAGCAGGGTGACTCACCGCCCGCCTGCCCATTAGGAGACCGAGGTTTGAGCCTTTGCTCAACCCTCGCTCTCCTAATGGGCATGCGCCAGCCACAGCAGACAGTAGTGCGCATGACTGGGCACGGAGCGAAAATTCGCCTCCTTTACCCAGCATGCGCACTGCTGCCTGCTGTGCGCTCTGCGCCACCCCTGGTCTGCTGCATGTCAGTCACTCAGCAGCATGACGTCGGACCGCCCTCCCCCTTCAGAATCTGAAGGGGGTGGGCAGTCCGAGTTCATGCTGACTGTAACTGACATGATTGTCAGAAAATTCTCCATCGACGCCGAGGGAGCTGCCGGTGCGGGCGGCTTGTGGGGCAACGCCCCAGCGCCCTTAATGGACGCACCGCCACTGGTGCAGAGTAGAGTGGCATAGAGCAGAGTGGAATGACATATAGTAAAATATAATGGCTAGAGTGGAGTAGAGTGGCATATAGTGGAATGGCATAGATTAGAGTGGATTAGAGTAGAGTGGTGCAGAGTAGAGTGGTATAGAATGAAACTTAGTGGTGTAGAGTAGCATAGACTAGAGTGGAATAGAGTGAAGTAGAGTGGCATAGAATTGAATGGCATAGAGTGGAGTGGGGTAGAATGAAGTAAAGTGACATTGCGTAGAGTGGTGTAGAGTACAGTGACGTGGAGTAGAGAGGCGTAGAGTAGAGTGGCACAGAATGGAGTGGTGTAGAGTGGTGGAGGGTAGAGTGGAGTAGAGTGGTACTGTGTGGAGTGGAGTGGCATAGAGTAGAGTGGAGTGGCATAGAGTGAAGTGGAGTAGAGTGGCATAGAGTAGAGTGGCCTGGAGTGGAGAGTCATAGAGTGGAGTGGCGTAGAGTGGAGTGGCGTACAGTGGAGTGGCATAGAGCAAAGTGGAGTTGCATAGAGTAGAGAGGCGAGACGAGATTTGAGTGGCATAGAGCAGAGTGACGGAGAGTGAAGTGGAGTAGAGTGGAGTGGCACAGAGTAAACTGGAGTGGCATAGAGCAGAGTAGAGTAGAGTGGCATAGAGTAGTACAGTTGTGATTGTAAGTAACTAAAGCATCAATAGACAGTGGATAGGGTGAAAGCAACATAAATAGGAAGCTGTATCCCTGTGTGAAAAGAAGAACACACTGCAGGTCCAGGAATAATACTTAAACACTTAAAAAATGAAAACAAAAAAGACTCGGAAGAACAAAGACAACCAAGCAGACATGTACTTGGTCCCTGCTCTAGATAGGAGCTAGCACAAAAAAGGAGGGGAAGCCCACGGGTGATAGCAATTGAAAGATTGCAAATGAGAGTGACAACGAAAACAACTAATGTTATTCTGTGGGCGGGATGTAAGCCCACTGAATAATAAACAATATGTTTCGCAGCACAGCACATGTACTGTGTAGGCGAGGCCTAAAAATGGCAAAATAGTGAGTTAATACTATTACAAGCACAATGTGTCACATTATGCTGCATGTTTTGCCTTTTCTCACTGCATAATTTAATAGGGCTGTTGCATGATTTGGTTCTCCCCTACTGTGTAATTCAAATGGCTATGGATATTGGCTTGGAGTAGGCATTGGCATCATTAGGGTGGGGCCGTGACGAGAGGGTGGAACAGTTACATTACTTCAATGCCTCCCACCCGACATGCGCCCCATCACCAATTTCCTTTTAATAGCTTAGGCACCTCAGCAACGCCGCCAGGGTTTCCCTTTCGGGCAGAGGAAGAAAAAATTAGCTGCACCATGTCAGGCACTCATAGAGGGATCTCTGAGGGTCAGGTTGTGGTGGGTGAGGTGAAAAAAACAAGATCCTTGGCTTATTACTTCCCTCAAAAAAGAGTAAAAACAACAATCTTCAGAACAACATGAGTGACAGATCAACTAACCCGTGTCAGGGAGCAAACAGGACTTAGAAGGAAGGAGGAGAGGGGAGAAAAGAGAAAGAGAGAGAAGGACTGAGAGGAGGAAATTTACGTTGAATGCCTACGAGAAGTAACAGGGAGCAGGAGTGCTAAGAGAAGGAAAAATGAGATACTGGCTGAAGGGAGAAAAAGGAAAGAGAAGAGGAAGGGGAGAAAAGGAAGCCTCAGGGCATGTACAAGAAGAATAACAGCTGAATAGAGAACACACACCTTCAGAGCACTACACCACATTAGTCCTGCCTACCTTAACAGTCACATGCCCTTTCAGGAACCACCCAAACACCTCCATTCTGCTGAACTCCTACTTGTGCACATCCCACGCATATGCAGAACTAGATCCAGAGGTCGGCCTTGTTCCACCTCACTCCTAAAGCATGGAACGACCTCCACCACACATTGGAGCTTCCTCACCTCTTGCGTTCTGGAAGAAGTTGACGACACTGGCTCTTCGAATATCCCCCCGTCCACACTTGCAAAGGCTAGACTTCACATCTGCTCAGCACGAAAATGTGCCCCCTGGAGATAGTGTGCTCTACAAATTAACATGTAAAGGAAACACAGGGGCACCCAAAGCAATAAGACAGGGACCTTGGGAAGTAACGTATTGCAGGAGACAGTGGTCCCTGAAAGCAAAAAAATATATACACGAACAGCAATGAATATAGCCAAAATTGGTACTATATTATAACCTGTGTCCAGCCGGACAAGGCAACTTTAATTAGAAACAATAATTGGCAATGATCAGAAGACCTGAGCGAATAAAGATTCCAAGGAATAGGCCTTGGGCAACGGGGGTTCAGACAAGGCAACAGGGTGATGCAGTATCTCGATACATTGAAGGAGATACGTTCCGTGGGGGTCTGCAGGACAGCGCGTTCGGTCAATCCCAGGTAGGCCGTTGCCCAAAGCCTATTCCTTGGAATCTCTATTCGCTCAGGTCATTGGACCCAGACAAAGTACCATTTTTGTTGTATCTCTTCACAACCCGAGGCATTTTTAATGGGCAATTCATACTAATTAGTCCTGATGATGATCCTAAATTCCCCTCGTTAAGGATCGAAACGTCGTCGACTTTGTGGTTCACCTTACACATTAACAATTTATGTGTATGAAATGTTGTGAAGGTGGCAAGTTCTATACTAAGATGTTTCACTACCTGTTATTCTCTGACATAGAAACATCACTACAATTGCCTGTATGTTTTTCCGAAACTTCATGTCCTCTTGATATGTAAGCCGCAGGATACAGGCTTGTGTCCCACTAACACTATGCTTACATTCTTCTGATCATTGCCAATTATTGTTTCTTATTAAAGTTGCCTTGTCCGGCTGGACACAGGTTATAATATAGTACCAATTTTGGCTATATTCATTGCTGTTCGTGTATATATTTTTTTGCTTTCAGGGACCACTGTCTCCTGCAATACGCTACAAATTAACATAACATAGCACATCTCTTGGCTAAATACTCACAGAATTATTTCACTGCCACACTGTAGTGAGGAAATTAGTTTTATCAGAAAGAAATCAGAAGTAGAGCCATGTTGTGAAATATATCTCACACAACAATGGCTTCCCAGTTAAGTTTAAAAACAGCTGGAATTTGGAGAACAAAAAAGGGACACTTTTTTGTTGTGAGATATTACATATTTATGGCACAGTTATGCCATTTTGTATGGTCCCAAAGGGAATTCTAAGTCTGATGTGTGAACATGCAAGTATGTTTTTGTTGAATGCAGCATTTCACAACCTTTACATAGAAGGGGGCGGAGAAACTATAAGACTCTTTTCCTCCTCTAACCTGATACCCTTAACCTGCATACAACATGGCCAACTCTTTAAATAATTCTGCTTGGCTGTTCATCAGATAACTTTTTTTTTCTGCACTGCGTAATACAGCGATGGCATCTTCTAAACACTAGGAGCAAAGTTAATGGTTCAAACTAACTAGGGTTCATAAAGTTGGATCAGGCAGGTAATTGGGGAATCTAGATTGGTTTTTCAGGGTTCACATGACCTTAAACAGCCACTTACGTATGTCTTATATATGATGTAATCATACTGCAAGGGCAAAGACAGAGCTAACGGTTGCATGCGACTGGAAAATGAGCATAATACGTTGACCTAGCAGTCCTTCTGTCACACACACTACACACACACACATGCACACACACACATGCATGCAGGCACACACTCACATGATTCAAATGCCTACACACACACACATATATGCACTCCCCTTTCCCTCTACACCTCTCTCATACTGTCAGGGCAAAGACAGATGTAGAGACTAAATCTATGAGGTTACAGCTGGTAAACTGGGTGGCTTTAGTGCACAATATCTGCTACAAATACACACACGCACACACATATATATCTATATAGCTATTTGTGTGTGTGTATGACAGTCCATCCCATCCGTATGGATCTGCAGTGGTTTCCAGGATATATATATATATATATTCACTGAAAAAACCCTAGGTTTCAGGGGTGTTATAGTTAGCTGGACTTTTCACTTGTACAAAACCATTGAAATTCCCCCGTTATAGTTAGTTCAGCTAACTATAACTCGCGCGCCCGCAATGCACTGCTGATGACGTCACATATTACATCACTCATGACATGGTCAGTGACATCACTCATGACATCACTGATGACATCTCAAATGACATCACTGATGACATCACTGATGACATCATCCAGTGAATGTGTGTTATTCTGAAAATTAAATATGTTTTATATATGTATATCTCAAGGTCGATGGAAGAATAAATGGGTATATAAGTGTCTAAATGGATGATTTGTTTTTGAAAAATTGATTGTGTAACTGACTGATTAAGTGTATCATAGTGAATACATGGCTTAGTGAGTAATGTTTAAATATGTAAATATCTGTATCAGTCTCTCACTTTGTGTATAAGTGGCTGCATGGGTTGGTGAGTAGCTACATGGGTGTCTATATAGGTTATTAGTTGGTTTTTTGAGTATCAGTCTGAGTGTCTGCATGGTTCGGTGGGGGTATTACGTAGTGCATAGGTGCATGAATGAGTGACTCACTGTTTGTATGTGTTGAACACAGTATGTGTGCAGGACTGTATGGGTGGATGAGTGTGTGTATGGGTGTGTTAGTGAGTGAATGACTGTCTCAATAGTGTCTTTATGAGTAACTACATATGTTTTAAACTAGTATATGTGACTATTGGTGTATATATGTGAGTATATGTGAGAGTGAGAGATTGAAAGAGTTCCTGTATGAATAAGTATGTGTTTCTATAAGTGATTGTTTAAAAGACTAAGTATGTGTAAGTTTCCGTAGAAGTAAGTGTGGTGGTGTGTGTATAACTGTATATGCAAGTAAATGTATGTTTGATTCTTTATTAGCATGAGTGACTATGTGTGTGAGTAACTATGGATGAGTGGCATTGTGTAACAGGATGTATAGGTGTATGAGTACATATGATGAGTGAGTACATGTATGAGTGACTGTATTGGACTGTTGGTGAATGAGTGGATGTGTATGTGGATCTTAGAATTACTGAAGAGGTTGTTGTAACTGGTATTGGTATGTCCATTGTTTTGAAAATTTTAGTCTCTATTTTTGAATGTGTGTATCAAAGGTTATATTAGGGTGAGAGGAGGTCTGCCACTCTATCACAAGGATGATGTCATCAGTGATGTCATCAGTGATGTCATTTGAGATGTCATCAGTGATGTCATGAGTGATGTCACTGACCATGTCATGAGTGATGTAATATGTGACGTCATCAGCAGTGCATTGCGGGCGCGCGAGTTATAGTTAGCTGAACTAACTATAACGGGGGAATTTCAATGGTTTTGTACAAGTGAAAAGTCCAGCTAACTATAACACCCCTGAAACCTAGGGTTTTTTCAGTGAATTTCTGAGGTTTTTTAAATGCTAATTCCTAACTATAACGTGCCTGAAACCTATGGTTTTTTCTGTTAATTTCAAAGGTTTTTTAAATGCTAATTTCTAACTATGCCTACAGAGATAGGACATGTGAAGAAAGAAGAAAAAATGCACAGAAAGAAACAAAAGAAGTGCAGAAAGAAGCAACAGAAGTCCTCAAATACGAAGATAAGTGCAGGAAGAAGGATAACGTGCAGAAAGAACAAAAAGAAGAGCAGAAAGAAGCCTTGTTGCAAAATCATCCTGTACCCTCAACTTTTTCAGACGGATACTGGTGGTAACTGAGTCTGACTAACCAGTCCTAGAGCCAGTGCTATGTTAAAAGACACTTAGAATACAGTGAAAACACCTACATACACTAGGGAACATTATGCGTTGGGGTCCCCCTGTGATTAGCCTTACCTCCTCTATAAGCCCCTAGTATATAATAGGGCATGGGGATTAAAACTACCTCTTAAAACAGGCCACAGGGCGTTTTTGCACACGTTAACTCAGGCCCCGTCCCCTCCTTTCACCATTGTGTAAACACGCCCTGTGTCCGTTTTTAGTTGGGAGATTAAGTTCATTTGAGTCCTGAGGGTCCCTAGGGTCCAACTAGCCCACTAGGTACCTCCAGTAAGTGCCACAGAGCTGCGTTGCAGAGAGGTGTAAAAAGTGGCACGGCCTGGACCACCTCTCTGCAATGCAGCTCAGTGGCGCTTACTGGAAGCACTTGGTGGGCTAGTTAGCCCCCAGGGGCCCTCAGTATTGAAGGGAAATTATATCCCCAATTTAAAACGTGCCATGGTGCGTGTTTGCACACGTCACCTCAGGCCCCGTCCCCTCCCTTCACCACTGTGTAAACGCGCCCTGTGGCTGTTCTAAGTTGAGAGATTAAGTCCCCTTGAATCCTAAGGGTCCCTAGGGTCACACTAGACCACTAGGTACCTCCAGTAAGCGCCACAGAGCTGCGTTGCAGAGAGGTGTAAAAAGGGGCTTGGCCTCAGAACACCTGTCTGCAGCGCAGCTCCCTGGCGCATACTGGAGATGCCTGTTGGGGGCGCGTTTGCAGAGTGCTGCATGGAGGGGGCATGGCCTCCGGCACGATGCCAGTCTTTTATTTATTTTATTTTTTTAAGAAGGGGGGCTGTGTGGTTCCCCTTCTTATTCTAATTTATTGGCCCTGATGACCCCATCCCCCAGGGCCTGTCTCCTAATTATATTTTTTTGACCCCAATCCCCAGGGCCGGCCACTGTTTTTTATTATTTTTAAAAAATATATATTTATAGACACACCTAGGACATGCTGGACAAACCGTACGTACCTATCACCATGACGATTTGCTTGATATTCATTAAAAGGCGACTATGCATGCAATTAATCCACGTGGAATGTATTTACACCACTAGTGAAGCTCTGACATGTCTGATGCTCTACCGTGCCTAATCCCGGTAGACACCCTTGTCGTTTATTTATACAAACATGGGTAGCTATTGACGGGCACATTTAATACACATGCACACCAAGCCATTCAAAGGGGATTCGACAAAAATTCGACCAAAACTATGCAAGAAACCCCCCTCAAAGTTAATAAAACACACATCCACTGCCGGATGTGTAATACTTTTTATTTTACTCTCTGGAAAGGGGACGAACATCACTTGCGAGTCACAGCGCGCTCCTGACAGAGCCCAATGCTGTGTTACACCCACCATTGCCTGCCGAGTGCCACACACCTCTGTATTGTATTCTACTAGCTAGTGCATATGCTATGACACTCTCTAGCCCATGTGCACTGTAACACCACCCCGTGAAAATGTCATGCCACACTTGTCTTCGCACGGGTTATATTGCCCCATCTAACGTGCCTTCCTCGATGCCTATGTTATAACGCACAGTGCTATGCCATACATATTACAATTTGGGATCCATATCTTTGTCACAGTGCATATGCAACGTTACACTCCCCAGCACATATTTTATATTACAACTTTAGAGACTAGTTAGGTTACACAACACTGCCCTGTGCATATTACACTCCAAGGCGCATATCGCATAGCACACGCTAGTGCCTGTGCTATCTCGCGCTCTCCAATGAATCTGTCATTGCGCACAATGTATTGCATATTATATTTCACGCCTGGTTCATCTTATATCACACTTTTTGGTGCATAGTTTATACCATACACTATATCTAGTTTTCATTTTCAATCGTGCTCTCAGGACTATGTTCTATATAACACTGTGTTCACCTACCCTTTTCACGGGCATTACATTTTGCGATAGGGGGTGGAGGGTCAGGGGGTGTTTTTGCCAAGTGAGCCCGGAGTCACAGTCACTAACGTCTTCTTCTTCCTGAATAAAAGTGAGATTATGCTGCATACTTGTTCATATTTTAAGTAGTTTGCACAGACAAAATGTTTTAAAAACAATAAAGTTTCTAATACCCGCCTTCTCTGAATAGTTAGCTTGCTGCCCCATCCCCCTCCTCCCTATCCTCTGTTGTGTGAATCCATGGACTAGCCTCCTCCCTCTTGCCATGCATGGTCTGATGTGCTGCCACTGCCCTCAATTTAGTATGATGTACCAGTCCACTCCTCCTGCCCTCCATTGCCCAATTCTATGCCCCATCATTGACCTCCTGCTTAAACTCTGTGCTTAGCTTGCTGCCCCTATTCTCCTTCCCCCTGCCCTCCGATGTCTTTGTGCATGCCCCTGCTCCATCCTTTTTGCCCACCATGTCCCATGGACCTGCCACTCCTATCTACTCTGAGTGTTCTGTTGAGCTGCCACTCCCCTCCCACCTGCCTAGCATTGTCAGATGACTGTAACCTGTCCCTGCCACCTCCACCCTGCCTGTCCACATGCCATGCCTCTATCCTCTTCCTCCTGTCCTACATGGTCCATTGTACTGCCACACCCTTCTGCCCTCCCTGGTCTGTTGTGCTGCAACTGCTCCTCCTGCCTGCCCCGTGTGGTCTGTTGTGAGGCCCCTTCCCCTGAACTTTCTTGTCTGTGCACAGGTCCTGACCCTCCCTTCTATCCTCCATCGTCCTTTGTGCATGCCCCTGCACCCTCCTTCTTGCCCATCATAGCCATTGTGCTGCCACTAACCCTCCCACTTGCCATGCATGGTCTTCTGTGCTGCCATGGCCCCTCCCACCTTCCCTGTGTGGTCAGTTAGCTGCCCCTGACCCCCTCCCACCTTCCCTCCATGGTCTGTGTGTATGCCATCACAGTCTCACTGTTGCTCTTCATGTTGTGTCTTGCTTCTAGTGCCCATCCTGCCTGACCTCCATGGCCATCTTGCTGCTCCTGCCCTGCCCCCTTGCCCCCAGCCCTCTGTTTACATGTGCAGACCCCTACTCCCTCCCTCCTGGCTTGTCTGTTCCATTGTAATGCCCCTGATCCGTCCCTCCTGCCCTTTATGGTCTGTTATGCTGCAGCCTTCTCTCCTGTCTGTCCATTATGGTCAGCTAGCTACCATTGCCTCTTGCCCCTCTGTTCTCTGTTGTCCATGTGCATGGTCCTGTCCCCTCCCTCTTGCTTTCTATGGATTGTTGTGCTGCACTCCCGTCCTGCATGCCCTGTGTGGTGTATTGTGCTGCTGCAAACCCTGATGCCTGCCCTGCAGGGTCAGTTTGGTGCACCTCTCCATGTCTCTCCTGTCCTCTGTTATCCAAGTCCATGTCCCTATCCCATTTCCTTCCATGATCCAATGTACCATACTTGCGAACATTTTGAACTTGGTAAGAGGGAGATTTTGAAAAAAAACTGGGGTATTGATTTTCCCCTTTGAGTTACATTGAAAAAGAGGATATTGTAGACAGGAGACAGATCAAATAAAGCCCATTTGAGCTTAAAAACATTGGACGTTTCCTGGCTGAATCGGGTCTGTTGGCATGTATGGTTGTACTACCATTGCCTCTTCCTTCTGCCCACAATGGTCTATTACATTGCCACAGCCTTGAAGGAGGGTAGATTTTGTATCACAGGGGGCCCCTGGCCCGTTCTGTCCACACCTGAAGTATGAGACCCTTGTCCTTGCCCTGCCAGCCGCATTTGTAGGCCGTATTAAATTGACCAGCGGGTCCTGTGTTGCTATATAATTATCCTGAGACATCCTTACCACTCAGCCAGCATAAAACCCCTGTGTAGGCCCTTCTGTTCAATATGTAGGCCTCTTTGTTAAATTGACCATAGCTCTGCAATTTTAGTGTATAGCAGTCTGAAGGCAGGTCTGCGAGGCCTTCTGCTCCAAACTAGTAGCCCCCACCCTACCCGAGTGCTCCGTGCTCGGTATCAAAGTTCAACATCCCCCTGAAGCTGTCGACATACAGTAGGCTGCATCCTGGACTGGTACTTGCTTCCTGGGCAGGTTTCCCACTTTTAAGGAAGTGGCAACCGCAGAGCGTCAAGTTAGGAGAACTGAGGAGATTTTATACATGAATATATTGAATTCCTGTACAATACCCATTATTTTCTGCTTGCTCTATGGAACTTACGATAAGCGATTGGCCTGAGAGACTGACCTTTTCACCCAGTCCATTGTCAGCATTAAGTGGGTAAATGACGAAATGTCTGGTAAAATCTGCAGACGAAGCTTTTGGGTAGCATACGTAGGTAGATGTAGCGTGCAAAGGAGCCCACAAAATGATATAAAAAGGGAGCACCCACAGATATCGACGGACAACCTCGCCGTCTGTATGTAGGTTAACAGGCTGTGCAGGTTTTCCCCAAGAACTGGGAGCTCTTGTCTTCCTTTGCTTAAAATGTCTTGCTCGGCTTTGCTTGAAGTATCTTATTCTATTTTACCTATATGAAATGTCATGTTATGTTTAACCATTGTTCTCTTTACTTTTGCATTTAAAAGATGTTGTATTGTAATTGCAGGAATGCTTGCTCTAAGAGTAAATGTGAGTGTCCCTAGGTAACATTTTCCTTGGTGTAACTTGTTTCTCATGATGCATTTATAGATGTGTTTTCTCTCTCTCTCTGTCAGTCCATTAATTGAGATACAGAGAATATCATGACAGCTGTATGATTATCTGGATTCTGTATTTTGTACTTTAGGTCTCTATTCTGCGGTTTCTTTGAAGTTGCATCTTCTCATTAAACTGCCATTGTATTCTGCCTCCAATTCCATGTCTCATATGTCTGTTTTCTTCATTTTTGGAGCAAGCGTTCCTAGGCACCCCGGCTCAAATTAAGGTGCCCCTTTTGTCCCTGACTCACTCTCCTGCTCAGTTCTGTGGTGGCTCCCGGGGCTCTGGGGACCGCCCCTAGCTTCCTTGACCCGTAATAGATCTTCCCTCCAACAGCCTCTCTTGCAAGTCCTGTATTGTTGGTTTGTTGCCCCTGCTCCCCTTTCCACTGCCCTCCATAGTCTGTTGTGCTTCCACGGCCCTTCCTGCCTGCTCAGTGTGGTTAAATTGTTGCCTTTGCACCCTCCTACCTGCCTTCAATTTTCAGAGTCCGTGCCCCTGGCCTCTGCCTCTCAACAGTATCCTAATGAACAACTAGATTGCTAACATTCTATATTTATTACAAAAGTGTGGAGCGCCTGACATCATCTTGATGTAATCAAAACTGTAATACCTAGAGCATTCCTTTAGAAATTACATATATGAGAGGGTCTTATTGGCATCAAAATTATGGTTAGTGCTCTAAAAGACTAAAATAAGGACATATTTTCTGAGTTTTCAAATAGCGACAAAGCACTTTTAAATTATTTGTTATCTTTATGTTTTTTTATCTAGTTGACAACTTGATTAAATGTTGCACTTAGGGGAGAGGATGTGGTGTTACTTCCAGAACTGCAGACTTTGCAACTGGGGAACCAGGTTGAAGTTTCTGCTTCAGCTCGACATTCTGTGATTCTGGTCAAATCACTTAGTCTCCCCATGTCTACAACCAAAATGAATTTGTTCTTGTGTGATGTAACCAATGCTCATGTAAAGCACTCCAATACCTGACAAGTCTGCACTATATAACACTGCAAAAACACAAAATAATAAGTGTTTTGCACACTTCTGTCATTGGGCTATATTTGGGCTATATCTGGGTGATTTTGGGCTACATTTGGGCTCTTTTGTCTCCGGTGGCCATCTTGGGAGATTTATTTGTTATGAAGTTTCCTAATTTCCTCATGTACTGCAGTCTCCTCAGTCGGAAATGCTTTCAGTTTTTTACTTTGATTCCATCATGAAGGTATTCAGATATGTCACACATTTGCCATGAATTCTGAATGTTAGCACTCTAGTTGCTCATTAGATCACTGTAGTAAAACTACTGCTCACCATGGAAGTCTGCTCCTGGTATTAAAAGTGCATGTTTCAGTCTGCATGTCAGAATTTTTTAATGAAATAGAAGAGGATTTGAGAAGTCACTCAAAATGTGCCCTCATTTTCTTTCTTCAGCATTAATCATAATTTCTATGGCAAAATGAACCCCCTCATTGTGTTCCTTTTTAAATTAAATGTTTTAAGTGTTACCAGTTTATTCCAATCGAGATGGCTTCAGGTGTGCCATACTTTTGTCATAATGAAGACAGTAAGTGTTCTAGTTGTTTTTAAGAACATTCTTGGACATTCTGTCATTGGGCTATACTTGGGCTACATCTGGGTGATATTTGGGCTACATTTGGGCTCTTTTGTCTCTGGTGGCCATCTTGGGAGACTTATTTGTTATGAAGTTTCCTAATTTCCTCATTTACTGCAGTCTCCTCAGTAGGAAATACTTTCAGTTTTTTACTTTGATTCCATCAAGAAGGCATTCAAATGTGTCACACATTTGCCATAAAATCAGAATGTTAACACTCTTTTTGCTCATTAGATCACTGTAGTAAAGCTACTGCTCACCAGGGAAAACTGCTGCTGGTATTGAAAGTGCATGTTTCAGTCTGCATGCCAGGATTTGAGAAGTCACTCAAAATGTGCCCTAATTTTTCTTTCTGCAGCACTAATCATACTTTTTATGGAAAAATGAACCACCTCATTTTGTTCCTTTTTAAATTAAATGTTTTAAGAGTTACCACTTTAATCCAAGCAAGATGGCTTCAGGTGTGCCATACATTTATCATACGTAGGACGGTTAGCGCTCTAGTAGTTCTTTGGAACACTCTGGAAAGCTGCAGTAGAACACAAAGGAATCAACTGACAGTCTCTGCCCTTGTTGGATGTACATGTTTTACTGAGAATGTCAGACTTCATTCTCACATGACTGAGAAAGATAATGTGAATTTACAGAAAATAAGCTCTCAGTTTAGCTTATAGATCACCTTCCAAACCTCTGTGGTAAAAGCATGAGAAAATATTTTTCTCTCAATCATGATATCCCAGCAGAAGGCTTTTTCACATGGTGAAATCACCTTAGAACATACCACAATTCCTAAAATGAGTATGGTACCATCAACAAATGATTTATAATGTAACTAAAGTCTTAAAATCTTCTATTAACTGCAATGCTTTTTAATGAGGTGCTATCATGTATATTGGTCCCAAGATGGCTGCCAACACTTCTTGGATGAAGTGCTGACAGCCAATCAGATCTCAGGATGAGATGTGTGGTTAGGCTCCGCCCACATATATATATTGATTTAAATGCTATTTTCTCAGGAACTACTGAACAGATTTACACCAGACCTACAAAAGGCACTTCCTTGACCTGAGGACTACCTCTCTGCCAAATTTCAAGTAACTCTGTTCAGCCGTTCGGGCTGTAGCTGTGTCTAAAGGTCCTATGGAAAAATGCATGGGAAAAACGCGTTTTGGGACCCCCCTTTTTTCTCAGCCCCCGCTTGACGAATCCCCCCGAGACTTTCAGGGTAGGAGCGGAGCGTAGCGCCCCACCTATTTTGAAAATTTCGCGAGGATTCATCGACCGGCGCCAAAGTTATTCCAAATAGAATGTTGCGGATTTCCTATGGAAACAGGGTCCTAACTATAACTATCTACTGGCGATCGCCAGTAGATAATATATATATATATATATATATATATATATATATATATATATAGAGAGAGAGAGAGAGAGAGAGAGAGAGAGAGAGAGAGAGAGAGACAGAGCGAGAGAGAGAGTGAGAGAGAGAGAGAGATTGTGAAATAGTAAGCACAAAGACAGGCTTTGGAACATACATAGAGTAGTCTATGAGATCATAGGAAGCAGGGAGATGGACAGTCTTGTGGCCCACATGTACCATATATATATGCATGTTTGTATATAATACAATGATATCGTGGATTGAGGCAGAGCGGAAGGCAATTTGTCTACATGCGCACACTTGGTCACCCTCTTCCAGATTGGCCATTATAGGTGGCCCCATCAGTTTTGTCAGTAAACCCACTACTGGGAATCGGATGAATATATTAGCCTCTTGGTGCCATATCAGCAACGGCCAGCGATAATTATCGCTGGCCGTGCTTAGCGATAATTTTCTTATCGCTGGCTATCTCTGCTTTTTATCGCCCTGGTAGCGCGTTATCATCAACGCGCTGCTCCAGGGCGATAGAAATTCCAGAGATAGCAATATTATCGCCGCTCCCAGCGATGTTCCCTGCAAAAGGGCGATAACCTTGCTGATACAACCCTGTGGCCGTATCAGCATGATCCACCCCCAATGTTAGGGGTTGCTTAGTCAGGATTTTAGCAGGCGTTAGTTTTTGGAGAAAACAGCAGTTTTCTCCAAAAACTAACGTCTGCTAAAATGCAAGGGCATCCTTGCTGATAGCGCAAAAACGTGTTATTGCTCTCCTGACATGTAGTGTATGTCAGGAACGCCCACTTTGCATCTCATTAGAGATACAAAGGTAGGCGTAGTGTAAAAGGGTGCTAACATGCGAATACGCATGTTAGCACCCTCTTGTTGATAGGGCGTTGGTTTTATCTCCGCTTTTCTGGCTTTTAAAGCCGGAAAAGCGGAGATAAAGCCCTTGATGATATGCCCTTAGTTCTTTTCCCTGGTTAGTTTTTAATGATTTTGTGGGTTATGCAAGAAGATGTAGTGGAGGAAATGGATCTAAGTGTAAGAGTTTGTAGTTAGCACTGATAGTAAAAAGCTTCTATCTACTTCAGTGCTATCAATTCTTGCACTGTTATTGGACCAAAAGCTGTGGAAAGTTATTTCTTTAGTTTTAAAAGTTGGTTTATTTAAACTAAACAAAGTACATCATAATTAGGCATTTAAACTAATGAAAAAGATGTAGTATAAGGCAGAAAGGGGAGGGAGAAAAAGGGAGAATATTACAAGATAATCATACACTGTCAATATAGTTATGATTTGAGGATAACATAGGATGATAATGTGCAATAATATGTACGGTACACAAGCAATAGTAAATCATAATTTGAAATTAGAAAAGAAGAAAGGATCATCGAGGAGACTTTGGAACTTTCTCTGCACTGGATTGATGTTGCAAAGAAAGCTGTGCATGTTTGTCGAAACAATTTGTGATTGTGGACCACAACATAGAGCGTTTAAGGGTCAGTGAATGTGGCTGACAGTAAGATGTATCAAATATATGATTATGACAAACTGCATCCCGCCAAGCCTGGAAGGATAGTTGGGAGAAATCTTTCCAATTCTTCGTTATTTGTTGGAATACCACACTAATAGTAGATCTATGATTCTTGTACGAGTCGGGACCACCATCCAACAATCTGCTAAGCGTCCCAACAAAACACTACTAATGGAAAAGGGCAGGGAGGAGTTAAAGGTGAAGTTAATTTGGTTTCAGACTTGCATCCAAAAAGTATGTACTAAGGGACCAGTGAAAAATAGATGTTTGAGCAGTTTGTGAGTGACACGACCAACCACTATCAGGTATGAATGGGAATATGTGAGGAAGTGTGGTAGGAGAAAGAAAGAGTCTGTAAACGTAAAATAGTGTTTGTGGAGCCCGAAATGTTTTCCATAATTTAAACCATGTACGTCTCCAAGTTGAAACAGGCCAAGTTTCTTCTAAGTCATGTTACTAGGCTATCAATGTCAGTCTTAGATCTGTCTATACAATTTTGTTACACAAATCTGCATAGAGTGGAGGTTTTTGGATTTGTTAAAATGAGAGTAACTAAAGTGGAAGATGATAATGTGAGCTGAATGACACATGATTGAAAATGACAGTAAGCAGTAAGTACCATCAGGCACATGCATCAAGCAAAATACAGGTCGCAAACGGGCAGATTCTCAGAATCTGACCCTTTGCTCCCGGTATTTTTGCATTTGGGATGCATCATCCCAAATGCAAAAATCGCTATTTAAGGAATCTCAAAATTGGGATTCCTTAAATAGCGATTGCATTTAAGGAATCCCTAATTGAGATTCCTTAAATGCAATGCATTACAGTTTAAAAAATAGCGATTTCGCTATTAGCGTGAGCAAATTACCATGAGGCTGGACCTCATGGTAATTTGCGAAAACTTAGAAAAATGCACTTCTTTGCATTTTTCTAAGTTACATGTTGC
The DNA here is from genome assembly GCF_964204655.1 of Triturus cristatus. Lineage (NCBI taxonomy): Eukaryota > Metazoa > Chordata > Amphibia > Caudata > Salamandridae > Triturus > Triturus cristatus. The sequence continues at coordinate 134,643,760 of NC_140591.1, read as the reverse complement.
CCACACACATGCCCTTAGAGCATGTGTGTATGCAACATTTGTGCAGAGTGAACATACATGGGTGCAATAGGGTGTCATTTTGACACCCTTGAACCATCGAAATTGCGGGAGCAATTTGCGAGTACCTACTGGTACTCGCAAATTGCTCCCGCAATCTCTAATTCATTCCTATGGGCCTGGAGGCCCATTGGAATGAATGGGAAGACATTCCTTAATTGCGACTCGCAATTTGCTAATCGCAATTAAGGAATTTGTGGGAATCGCTATTTCTTTAGCGATTCCTACATGCATAGGGTTTTGCTATTCCTTAATTGCGATTCCTTAATAATCGCTATTAAGGAATCGCAAAACCCTATGATGATGCATGTGCCTGCATATTCTTAAGCACTTGAAATTTACTATAGCACAAGGATGGTAAACTAAAAAGATTTTGGGCTAGTTAAAAATTTAGAAAGGAATTATTAATAAAACGTTGGTTAACCCATATAAGTCCTCCAGGAATTCAAATTAAAAGGTTTATTTTTATGCAATAAAGAAATGTTATGCCAAATCGTAAATTTAAGAAAATAATTGATATCTGTGGGCCTATTTAGTAACAAAAGGTCTAATGAGTTATAAAAATGTTTAACAAGAGGTGTGGAGAATCACTTAGGTCTTCTAGTAAAAGTCAAGAATTCCCAAAAAATGAAGGGAAAGAGAGAACACTTCTCCAAATCTGCCCACAGAGGAGAAAATTCATAGGATTCTGAAAGCCAATGGATGATGGATTGTCTTAAATGGAAAGCTGAGTGATATTTAAGAAAGTCGGGAAAGTTAACACCACCATATTACCTCTAACGGTTTAGTTTCAGTAAAGATATCCGGAATGTTTTCCCATTCCATAAAAAAGAAGAGAAATTTGGAGGGAATTGATTGTGGAATATTAGAGATAGTGCATTAAACAATGGAGACCAACGCCATCTTTATAGTATCGAGACAACCCCACCAGGAGAAGTGTAAAAAATGCCATAGACTAACCAAAGATGTTAACTTATTTATTCAATCTTCTAAGGTTAATCAAACAGAAGGTTTGATTGATGGTGAAAACAATAGTCCTAAGTATTTTATTTGTGCTTTGTTCCAGGAAAACTTGGTCATTAAAAAATCTGACTTAAAAGTAAAATTGTTGAGCGGTAAGATATTGCATTTATCATTGTTTAATTTATAGCCGGAAAGTAGAGAATTAGATGCAACTGCATGAAGGAAGGCTGGGATCGACTCTTTGGGATGTAAAATGAATAAAAGTATGTCATTGGCATAAACTGCCACTTTCATTTGCTGATCCTTCCCAGAAAATCCATGTATATTTTGATTATTCCTAATTCTGGATATAAAAGGCTCTAAGGTTGGATTAAAGAGAAAGGGAAAAAAGAATAGCCTTGACAAACTCATCTGCTCTGGAAGAAATAAGGGGAGGTAAGTCTGTTAGTGAAAATAGTTGCTTCAGGAGCGCTGTATGAAAGAGAGCTGAGTTTAATGATTTTTGGTCTGAAACCAAACCAATGAAGAGCATGAAAAATAAAATACCAATCACCCTGTTCAAAAGCCTTCTCTGCATCTAATGTAATTGCAGCTAAAGGATCAGTCAAATGTGTAGATTTGGATAAAATATCAAACATCAGATGACATATCTTAATTTAACAAAAGTGGATTGTTCCTTTCCCAGAAACTGAGGTAAAAAGTGTTCTAAAAGAATGGCTAAAACTTTGAAACAATTCTTATAATCAACTTTATCAAGGAAGATGGGCCTGAAGTTCTTACAAAGTTGTGGAAATTTCCCATTTTATGGAATAAGGCATATCAGTGCTTATAAAAAGGATCCAGCTGAATTACCGTTATTAGAAAAAGAAGTAAGGAGAAAAATTTGTTTAGGAATAATCAATTTAGACAATGTTGAAAAAATTCAGTAGTTAAGCCATCAGGGCCAGCAGCTTTATAAGATTTAAGACAAGATAAAACATTCTGCAGTTCTGCCAAAGTAATGTCCACCTCCAAATCCTGAAAGTCTAATAAGTATTAGAGGTTTTTTGTGACGATAAAAGATAATTCAAGACGTCAGGGTCCAAAGGGATGTGCTTCGAGGTGTGTAATATTTAATAAAATTGGTTTAATTTTTCTGAGATATCCACATTCTTATGTAACAAATTTGAGTGACTATCTGTGATAGATTTTATTTTATTTTTGTTCTTTTAGCAAAATCACGAGCTGGTGCTTTAAAAGCATCCCAAATGGTATGAAAAGCAAGTTCGTCTGTGCAGTTTAATTGAAAAACTTTGTGGAAAACCGAGGTGAAAGCAGAGGTGGAAGAAATGTGCAAGACGAGCGAGTTGTTAAATCTCCATCTATCAGGTATAAAAATGTAAGGTAGAATGTCCAATTTAAATAAAACAGGGGCACGGTCAGATATTGAAATAGAGCCCTTATCAGCAAAATAAAGGATTTTTGATAAGATATGTGAAATAAATATATAATCAATTCACGATTGTGTATGATGGGCTGAGGAAAAGTAAGTATATTCGCGTATAGTGGGGTTGGAGATACTCCATGCATCAATCAATGCACGTTGATTGAGAGCCTGAACAAACAATTTCGGGGATTTATGCGGCACATAAGATGTAGCAGAATTTCTATCCAGAAATGGGTCAACAATTTGGTTGCAATCCCATAAAAGAAAGAAATTATCACCTGAACATTGTGATATTTTTCAGGAAATATCTATCTAAAATTTATAATCTGCATTAGTCGGACAATATAAGTTAAAAATCGAAATTTGTACATTGTCTATCAAAAAATTAGTAAGCAACCAACGACCTTCAGTATCTGTTTCCTGTGAAGTCAGCTGAACATTGAGAGACTTATGAAATAAAATTACAACCCCATTTCTTTTACCATAGCCCATTGTAAAGAAAACATTGCCAACCCACCCTCTTTTCAATTTCAAAGATTCTGTCTCGGTGAGATGAGTCTCTCCTAAAAGAGTATTATCAGCATTAAGATGGGCAAGATGAGTTAAAACAGATTGACGCTTAATTGATGAACCTAATCCTTTAACATTTCAAAAAATAACTTTTACCAACGTATTTATGAAATGCTGAGTAAAATATCCAATGGCATGATATACACAAGTCACATAGACCAGATATGAATAGATATATAAGGAAAGGGAGGAGAGAAAGAAAGAGAGAGAAGATGCAAAGGAAAGAAAGCATTATGGACCAAAAGGAAAAAGAGAGAAAAAGTAGTCAAAGTTGACAGAGAGAGTAAAGATCAAAAACATAATATGAAACACATGAGGAGGGAAAAACATACCTAAGGAGAACATCAAAGGATGATGGGGATGATAAGGCCAAATGGATGATGAGACAATGCCTTGACTCCACGTGGAGGACAGCAAGTCAACTTGTAGAACAAGGGAAAACGACGGAAGATACAATTCAAACCAGATACGAAAACAAAGCTTGTTGAACGAAAAAAATAGTATTAGCGTAAAAAAATGTAATGACTATTATAACCAAGAGATCAAGAAAAACATTTTAGATAACATTTGCAAACTAAGGTGTGTTGCAGAATAGGAGAAGGAATTTGAAATAGTTAAGCATTAAGGTGAAGCAAAATGTTTTCAAGGTTTGACGGGTCTAGAAATGTCCATAGTTTCAACTCTGCATTCCTGACGAAATGCCCTCAAATGAGACGGATCATCGTAAGAGGTTGTTTTGTTCTTATAGGTAACTTTAAACAGACCCGGGTGGAAAAAAAAATACTAGCACCAAGAGATTGAAGTGCTGGTCTCATGGATAGCAATTCCTTACATCTGTCTGCACTGCTTTTCGCATAATCCTGTGAAAAGTAAGGGTTGTCACCAGACCAAGTGTTTTTTTTAATGTCTTAACTGCTAAAAGAACCATTAAGCATGCCAATATGCTCAAGAAAGTAAAGTATGACGCCTCTAGGCTTCCCAGAGGTAGAGGCAGTGTTAGGTAGATGACCCAGCCTGTGGGCCCTTTGAATAGTTAACGTAGAGGTTTCAGGTACATGCAGCAATTTAGGAAGAAATTACTTGAAAAAAATGAAATAGAGTCAGATCCTTCAGAACCCTCAGGTAAACCATACACACATACATACATTATTCCTCCTATTCCTGTTTTCCAAATCCTTGACCTGCCTTTGAAGCAATGAAACCTGTGATTAAAGCTGGGTGACCACAAGAGCTGTGGTATTAAAAAATGAAATAATGCTTTCCACTTTTAAAATGTGTTCCTCCATTCTGGACCATATGTCATCAACAGCCTGGGGCTTGGCATTAGTTTCCTCCATATAAAGGTGCAACGCTCTGATTTCTTACCATAAAAGATCAATAGAGGTTAGAGAAGCAGTTTACTGGAAGATGGAGGGTCTTTTTTCAACCACTTTGTGGAGGATATAATGGCCGTAAAGGCTGGGAGAGTTGAAGTAGAGGACGAATGCGAGCCACAAGATGCAAAACAGCAAGGTTCCTCCATGCCCAATCTTGTTGAAAGGTTGGAAGAATATGATAGAGCCTTAAGTGAAAAGTCAGAGGGAAGCTTAAAGTGAGCTTTGGAAAGGGGCTTCAATCTGCCCCTCTACTTAAATAAATGTGTGCACTGTTAGCCACGATTATAAAATGTCCAGTAAAGCTGCAAATGCCAATGATTGATGAAAACAAAGCAAGCAATAATTTGCAGAAATGAGGCTTTGTAAAATACGCATATTACTCCAAGCTTGATCTATTCAAATGTTAAAGAAAGCTGTAGTTGCTAAGATAAAGTCACATTTTGAAAGGGCTGGTATGAAGCTGGGCCGTCAAGAAGGAAATGCCAAGTGGTCTGCTTCTTTTAATTTTCCTCTGCTGCGTGGCGGTACTTCTCGGTAAAATGGCAGTTGTTATGAGGGAGAGGAGCACAACGCTCATACAGCCTGAAAAAGGGCTCCGCTTGTCTGAGGATGACGTGGAACCATGTCGTCCCTGTAAAAAAAAAAAGTGTTACATGCTGTGGAGCTGCCACTGTTTTTTACACCGTCCGGAGGGCTAAGCAACAGCTGCCATCCTCTTTGGGTGTCAAGCCATGCCCCCCTGTGGAAAGGTACTTCTTGTGATGTCATCGTGGCTAAGTGTGTGCCAGATCACTACTGCTGTCCCTTGATTTCATTGAGCCAGCATATCTATTTGTATTGTGTAGAATTTTCCATAGGTCTTTTACCGCATCATTAAGGCTTAGAGAATACAAAAATTACTGAACCCACAAACCTCTCAGAAAGCACATGTTGAAAAAGAAAAGAGACATGTTGTGTAATTCTATTTACCTGGAAGGAGAGGGGGAATCTGAAGAAAATCACAGTCTTAGCAATGGCATTGGCTAAACAAGCTCTTGCTATTGGATAGAGTTCCAAACAGATCCACAGAATCATGGAATGTTGCGTGCTCTGAGTAGAAGGTTGGTCGCTGCATTTGCATTTTTGGGAGGGTCCAGGCGATAAACTGCTGTCCAACAGTAAAAAGCTGGCTAAAGTATCATGGTAGATTTCCTATCCCGTCTACTCTCTCAGGTAGGAAGATGGCTAGGCATCAAATATGTTAGTCTGATGTTGTATAGGTGAGAATTTATGTCTACACTACATGTCGTTGTAAAACTGTGTAAGAGTAAGTAGAAAATTCAATTAAAAAAACTTTATTCGGTATGTATAAAACAACCACAAAAAAATGTACATAAATAAAATCTGATTGTGTTACACATAGGTAATATCAAATATTAAAAGACAAGACAAGATAGCACTTGATAAACAACATGAGGCCAAAGTTAATCACATCTTAAAACACATAAAATATTAATTCAAAAGGGAGAGAAGCAGGCACTCAAGCTGCAGAAATCTTTTACCATTTGTTTCTAGAATCAAGCATTTTTAATCTTTGTTTTTAACTGTGATAATCGCAATCTGCTCTGCACACTGAGAATTAGGAAGGTCAAAATGGGCGGTCGGGCCTTTTCTCATCAAGCCCCAAGCCACTGGAACAGTCTCCCTGAGGAGATCCGTGCCTGCGCCGACCAGTCTCGATTCAAGAAAATGCTTAAGACCTGGCTGTTTTAAGATTATACTGCTCATTGGGTGTCTTCTTCTCAGGTGCCGAGAAATCCCCCTGGGGATGATTCGTTGTGACTTACAAATGAGTATAATAATAATAATAAAAGAGCAATACAATTTCATAAAATCATCATGGTGTCAACGGTATATCGGTACAATGCTTTTATGTGTATTAAATGCGTTTATAATAAAAAGTGCCACATTAAGATAGACCCTAGCGCCACTTAGCTCTGACAAGTATTTTACTGAAGTAAGATGCGATCCATTACCGTATGCAAGCAAAAGTGGTTTTGAGTAATAACGTCTAAAACCAGCATGAAAGCCACAAAACAACATAAAGTGCCCAGTGCTCTGCTTACTCTGCACATCACATGGACAAGGAAAAACAGGTTTTTATGTTGGGAAAGGCAACTAAATGATGGACAATTGCCAATCTAAATCTGACCAGGACAAAACGGTGTATAAGATTAGAAATATAAATTAAATAATCTTGACAGCCCACTGTTGAAGTCAGTGCTAAATAAAACTTAACAGTTGGTTTCCTGCTCTCGCAATCAAGCCGAACTTCCCTCCTATGATTCATAAAGGTTTCTCCGATAGACAGCTTACTGAGTGATAATACTTGTAGGGGGTTAGTCAGGGCTGACATCTTAAACAATTTACTGGACACAGAATTAATATAACTTAATCAATTGATCATCATGGCATTGCCCAAGGTAAAACAGTCTAAAATGATTGATGCTGTAAAACTAGTTTTTTCTTTGGACCATATGGAGTGCCAGAGCAGTAAGGAGCGAGACGCAACTATATCTGTGAGGTACTGAAGCACTACTTCTCTGTGAGTGATCTCAGATGAAGCCGAAGTGGGCAGAGTAAGATGGCGTTTATGGAAACCATTTTCCTCCATCTGCAGCGCTTTGTTATTATGGTAACCCCACACACTAGCCCCATATGTTGCAATGGATAAAACCCTTGCCCTATAAATTGCTGTCAACTCCTTGACCAGCCGAGAGCCCAGCTTGGCTGAAAATCTAAAAATGCCATGGTACTTCTGTCCATTTTGCTCCTGACATTGGTAATTTCACAAGTCCATAAACTGTTACCTGAAAAAGTAATGCCCAGGTAGCAAAAGGTATCAACAGAGGTCATTGGTGATGTATCCATTAAAAAAGTTCTACATTGTTTAATCCTTGGCCTACAGACCATTGTATAGGTTTTACTTTTATAAATAATCAATTTCCTGGCAGCAATAAAATCCTGAAGGTATCCATTAAACGTTGCAACCCCACTGGTCTCCTGGCCAGCAGGACTGCACCTTCTGCATACAAAAGTACAGGAGTGGGGTGCCCCGCTACTCGGGGGGGCATCGGCATGCACTGTTTGTAAGATCTGGTCCACCCCATTAATAAACAAAGAAAATAACAGAGGGGCTTATCCACAGCCTTGCCGAATGCCACGTTCACTGCAAAATTATTGGTGCATTCCCCTTGGGGGCCGTAGCATACTTTACTCGCTAAACAGTAGTGAATCTTGCTCGCACACTAGTAATATTAAATAATGCATTTTCATTGTTCACTCAAGGTAGTAAGAATTACAAAGAACCTTTCACAATTATTTTTCTCAATGGGACTCTCACAATCTATATTCTGGACATAGAACACTCAAAGTGACCTGATTGCAGCTTTTGTAACAGCTTTCTGGCAGAAACAAAAACAGATACATATTATATTACAAGAAATCGTGTGTATGAAGATTTGTGCACAACTAGATTAACAATTTTATAAAATGTAATTTATGTGCTTCAGTGTAGGACAATAATGATATTAGTATTGTCAGCCGAACATGTATGATGTTGTTTCTTAAACAGAGTGAACATCTGTCTAATCAAAATTTTGTATGAATATATATGAGAATTGGATAACCTTGCCACAACCTGCTGCATAAATGTCATTTACTCGTGCAATATGCCACATATGTAGCCTTTTCCATGATGCATTATTCAACCAACAATCCTGACTAATTTGTTTGTGCCTTGCAGCATGAGACCAAGGGCTCAGAGTTAAAGAAAATGGATATGACAGACTCCATCACATGCATCCATATAAACTGCCAAGCTCCACAAGCTTGTAGTCTCAAAATAGATGACCTTGCAGAAGTCCCACATGCATATATTTCATGAATCCTCACCAGGAATAGTGGCCAACCAACTGTTGAATGTCCTGTTCCCACGCACTAAGAAATCCTATGCAAGGACAAATAAGGTAAACCCTGTCACATCTCTGTCACCTAAACAATCATTGTACCCTACTTTTCAATCCCTTACATTCAACTATAAACTTGATCAATTTTTAGGTCTGGATTTTGACATTTGTAGGAAAAGAAATTATAGTGTATTCTCACACCCAGTTTTATGACTGATGCTGCTGATTTTCTGATTGTATGCAGTAGGACTCTATTAACCAGCCCCCAGTGTATATGTTTTCATGCCTAAAACATGTCAAAATTGGCTATACTCCTAACTGGCATATTTAACTTATCTGTTATTAACTTACCAAAACCCAGTACCTGTAAGTTAAATGTCACCAGCGGACTGCAGCACCCATTGTGCTACCCACTACAGTCACAAGGAAAACAAGACTGCAGGCCTACCACTGTAGCTTGTCTGTGCTGTTTTAAAACTGCAAATTCAACCTGTCCATATAATCCCTTTTGACAGGCCTGAATCTTTCTTTTAAATGTTAAAAAGTCACCCATAAGTAGGCCTTAATGCCAATAAGGCAATGTGCATGGTATTTAAAAGTAGGAGATGTAAAAGCGTAATGTTAAACATTTCCATCCAGTGAAAAGAACTCAAAGGCTATTTTCATTTTAGCAGGGTTAGCTGTTCCCTAGGAAAGCATTGGGAACAACATTAAATGTAATAATTCTATCTTGAGCTAGGAAACACATACAAGTTTCATTTTGGGACTTTTTGAAAATGTTCTTTCAAGTCTTATTCACTGGTGAAGTTGGATTTTCAATACATAATCTGAAAAAGGTACTATTAGAAAGTTACCTCTCCCCTTCCCAAAGCCTCCAGAAGCCCATTTGCATGAGTTTCAAATGTCACCAGGCAGCTGAATAGCCCCATTGATGAGATGTGAACTTGCTCTCAGAGTTGAAACAAAGAACTTGGTTTTGTGGAGATGTGCTAATCCACCAGGATGACTATCTGGGCTGTGCCCACGAACATGATTAAATTCAAAGCTGTCTATCCTGTCACAGGCAAATATTAGCTGACGCTTGGGCTGACCCTCTTTTGTCCACCTAGTCAAGTAGGCATCAATCCCCATGGGAGAGGAGCTGCCCCAGAACTGGTTTGAAGTGAACACAGAGGCCACATCTCTGGATGAGGGAGGAAAGGTCCTGCCAACATGGTTTTAGGTAGAGTGGCACTATGGAAGAGTTTGCAGGAGGGCACACAGGATGGGTAGGGTTCCCATGGGAACTTTTTCCCTGGTAAGAGAAGGACCAGGAGTCTCATTCATCCACAGGCTAGTGCCAAGCATAAATGTGGCACCCCTGGGCACCCTATTCAGAATACTACTGGACCTGTGGAAGACAGAAGGGCTGTACCTGTTGTTGAGACCTGTGAGGTGATCTTAAAAGCTGGACCTGCTCTTAATTGTACTCAGCATAAATAACTGGACTACAACAGTCAGTTGGCTGACCTCCTGTTAAGCTACAGGGACACAACAAGTAGCTCGAAGCCTTTTCCTGAAGACCCAAACTAGCCAGCTTCAACTGGACCTACCCTGGACCTTGCTGGTGGCTTCTGCAGGAGTGAATCTTGACCCCCACCTGCTGCTCCTTAGGTCCTAGGACTCTTGGCTGTGTCAAAGTGTTCCCTCCTAACATCCTGAGAAATCTGGACTTAGAAACTTTTTGGCTGCAAAGACCTCTGGAGGGCAGGCACAAATTCCAAGTCAATCCAACAAAGGCATGTTGCTGCTGGGCCAAACATTCAGGTTGTTCTGCTCAGAGCTTTTCTGAGCAGTAAATCCATTTCAGTGGGATGCCACAGAGAGGGTAATCAGCCGTCTGATGTCCTGTCCGCTACAGCTTCCAGCCTTGCCTGCTGGAGGAGCACTAGCTACAAAAAATGACCAAGTTTAAATGTAGCAATCTTCACCAGGCGGAGGCCTCACAAGTATCCTGCCGATGAGGGACCTTCCTTGGGCACAAATTATGAATTTTTCATGGTTGGAGCTTTCTTGCCAAAAGTCAACGGCTAACCGGGACCTCGTCCAACAGCTATATGGCCTTGTGGAGCCCATCTTCTCCACAGCCTGATGCCTTGCTCCGCTGGGGATTGTTGACTTCCATTTCAGAGACAAAGGGCCTGATTTAGATCTTGGTGGATGGGTTACTCCTTCACAACGGTTACGTATATCCCATCTGCCGAAATATAAATCCCATTATACCTATGGCAATTATATTTTGGTGGACAGGATAGCCATCACCGCTGTGTCGGAGTAACCCATCCGCCAAGATCTAAATCAGGCCCTAAGTCACAAGGTAAAGTGTCCGACCGGGTCAAACCTTGTTTCTGTATCCAATCCGTGCTCCATCGTGGTCAGCCTAAACATCCTGGGCCGGTCAAGCGTGACCAGATGATCTCAGTTGCCTCTTACTGCTTATTAATGCTAGGTTTATTTAAAACTTTCAAAATTCATATCTCTTGTTCCCCTTACTGTATTTTGTCATTTTGGTATCATTTTGTTCATTAAATTGTTGTCAATGTTTATAAATTGGAGTGGGATTTTCATTGTGTTGTGTTTTTGACTTTTTAACTGTTCTGGTTCTTCTAAATGCATTACATTTTTTCTCTAAGCTAGTCTGCTCTGTGCCAGCTACCAAGGATTGAAATTAGGTTTATAATACTGAAACCTTTCCAGGCCCTAAAAAGAATAGTGACATTATTACTTGTGGAAGACTGCCATCCACCCTGACTAACACACTTCCTCACAACAACGCAGCTGTCAACCAGACCTATTTCTAACAATGTACACAGAGTGGGCTTTGGCCTCATCCCTTTCAACCAATGACTTTCATACATCAGCCTCCTTTAGCCATTGGCTGAATACTTTTTCAAACATGTCTTGGCTCAGACAAGTGGAATATTCATATCTCACTATATGCTTTTGGCTATGTGGTTGAATCCTTGAGCCTCCCCCCTGAGTGATTGAAATGAACTGCACAAGGGACTACTTTAAAAACTAAAGACCTCTCCTGCTGGCTCCACCCTCTGGGTCTTACTCTCTGCATGCATTAGCACTTTAATCTCTGTTGCATTGGCTTTGCCAATGCTCGCCCTTCTTGTATACCTTATTGCATGTTCATGTGAATGCATTTGAGTATGCAAATGACATTAAAATAATAATGTTTTCATACTTGAGCTGTTGATTACTACAGTGCCTGCACTGCAGCTTGGGTTATTTTATACATTATGATGGCTAAAATCTAAATATGCCCCCTCGGATTTTCTGTGCAGTAACAGTGATTGCTGGTATTCTCCTCCTGAGGCTTGAGCCGGGAGGTTGATTTTTTTTATATAGTGTGCTGTATTTCATTTTCCTCCCTTGTGTCCGCTCCCCCCTCAAACTGTTTTTAAAGTTGAAATCTTTTCCTATACTCAAGCTACTTGAGCGCCGCTCCCCTTACATTGCTGGGACAACGTTATTTTAGTCTATTCGTACTCTTGCCTGTCCTGGGAAGCGGTCGACTGTTAGACCGGCTCCAGGTGGGACCACAGAGAGGTAGGAAGTCAGGCAGCGGCCATCTTGGTGAGGGCTCGCGCTGCACGTCGCGCTTCGAGCGCTTAAAACCTTACGTCCATGGCTCCGCGCAGCGGACGCGCATTGCGGGCACGCCGATCGCGCGCCGGAGTCGAGCCAGAGTCCTGCCCGTCTGCGCCCGTCCGCGACCAGACGGGACGCGGGACAGGAGACTCAGGCCACAGGGGCAACACGCAGACATCCGAGAGAGCGCTCCTTCCTAAGTCAATACGCTACACTCGCGAGGCGATATTCGAAATAGGTAAGACCCCCACCTTATCATGTCATCACTCCATAGACCCTAACGTATTATTATCTCAATGCAACTCATGCTACTTTCGCCTTGATGATGCCTCCATCTTTAATAACCCTGTAACCTGTCTTAACCTGATGCTACTTAATTGCAGATCAATGGTTAAACACAAACTGGAACTTCGTGACCTTCTACTTCACAATGACTTCGATATATTGTTTCTAACAGAAACCTGGCTAGATGAATCTTCATCTCCAGACATACTCGAGGCTGTTCCTCTTAGCTACAGCCTACTGAGAATTGACAGGCCGATACAGCGCGGTGGTGGCCTTGCAATGATCTTCAAAAAAGAACTGGAGTGCACCCTCACTCACAAAGTCATCACTAATAGCGAATGTGGCTTTTTCACCATTAAAGTGTCTCCTAACATGTCCATAACTGGCCTTCTCATTTACCGGCCCCCTGGCAATGCTACTCCTTTCTGTAACCAACTAATTGATACTGCGACGCAACTAGCTATCAAATACAACAACTTCATGATTCTAGGCGACCTGAATCTTCATTTTGAAGATCTACTTGCCAAGGAAGCTCAACTCCTTAAGACAGCTTTGCACGCTCTGGGGATCACTTTGCTTTCCACCTCACCTACACATAAACAGGGCCACCTCCTCGATCCCATTTTCGCGACTTGGGAAGGCATTAATATACAACCTCCGGTCCCTATAATATGGTCAGACCACCACATGATTACGTTCAATATACCCAAGACCAGGATTAAGGATAATGCCCACAAACCTGTATGTGCCAAACGTCGAAATTGGAAAAACTACACCCCAGAACGCCTCTCTGACGAATTAAAAATTCACCCCCCCCCCAAGGTCTATCCCTTCAAGACACCTGGAATTCTTACGAACTCTGGTTGGGTAAGGCACTTGATAAAATCGCCCCCTGGACTTGCAAACCCCCAGCCAGGCGAACAAAATCTGAACCGTGGTTTTCAGAAAAATTAAAGGCAGCTAAAGCCCGGTGCAAAGGGATTGAAAGAAATTGGAGAAAGAACTACTCCATGGAACTGAAGGAAAATTACAAACGTGAATTAAAAGCCTATCAGAGACTTATAAGAAAGGAAAAAAGTCTCTTTTACCAAAATAGAATTGAACAGTCTATAAATCCCTCTAAAGAACTGTTTCAGATTTATAAACAACTAACAGACACAGCGAGCCTGGATACGCAAGACACATACTCTGATGAGTTATGTGAAGAAATTGCTGATTTCTTTGTCAACAAAGTAGACAAAATCCACGCTACTTTTTCCGCGCCCCCTACTCTGGGTACGATACCTCCCTGCCCTCATAAATCCACTCTTACTCATTTCTTCACTCCGGACAAAGCAAAACTGTCTAGCATAATCAACAGTATCCACTCAGGCTCCCCAAACGATGTGTGTCCATTAGACAAATGCAAAGACATCATGGACAGTACTCTCATGGATCAAATTTGCCATCTCGTCAACCTATCCTTCAAAGAATGTCTCGTCCCTGAGGCTTGGAAAAACGCCCAAGTCATCCGCCTGAAAAAAAAACCGAACATTCCTATTACTCACTTTCAAAACCTCAGACCAATATCTCTATTGCCTCTTTGCGCCAAAATAATAGAAAAAATAGTGAACTCCCAACTCATGGCGTACTTAGAGCAAGAAAACATCCTCCATCCCACCCAATCCGGCTTTAGACCCAAATACTCCACGGAAACTGCTGTCTTGTATTCCACGGAATTTATCCGCAAGATGGTGGACGAGGGTGAAACTGCAGCGCTGGTCATGTTGGACTTAAGCGCCGCTTTTGATACGGTGCTACATGCCACGCTCTTGTCCCGACTCTCTGACATTGGAGTGAAAGACGGTGCACTGGAGTGGATTAAATCCTTTCTCTCCAACAGAACTTTCCAGCTTCACTGCCCGCCTTTTAAATCATCCTCGCGGTCCGTGAGTTATGGGGTTCCACAGGGCTCTAGCTTGAGCCCTACCTTGTTTAACATCTACATGGAACCCCTGGCTCAAATCATAGAGAACTTCGGCGTGGGCATTGTTAGCTACGCCGATGATACGCAGCTCATGTTCAAGCTTACTCCGGATACTGACAAGCATGCTGCAAACTTTTCGGAGTGCATGACTGCGGTCGCTAGGTGGATGGACAGTAATTGTCTCCGGCTAAATGGTGACAAAACTGAGGTGCTTGTGATTGGGAACAACACCTCCCTTTGGTCTCAAGCATGGTGGCCTATATCGCTTGGCGACTGTCCTCAACCGGTTGAGAAAGTCAAGAACCTCGGGATCATGATCGACTCGGATCTTTCAGGTAAATCCCAAGTCCACAAGATCATTGGCAAATGCATCGGAACACTAAGAATCCTTAGAAAAATCATTGACCTTATACCCATCACAGCCAGGAAAACCATTGTACATGCTCTTATCACACCGCACCTGGATTATGGGAATGCCCTTCTTCTGGGCATTAACCAAAAACTTCTTCACCAGCTGCAATGTGTACAAAATGCAGCCGCCCGGGTGGTACTAGGCCTTCCGAAAAGAATCTCGGCCAAGACTGCACTGTCCAAATTGCACTGGCTCCCCGTAAGCGAAAGAATTAAATTCAAGAGCCTCTGCTATATTCACAGGATAGCCCACAACAAGGGCCCCTCATACCTTAGAAGCCTCATGACCATCCATCGCCCTACTCGTCATCTGAGGTCTTCAGGAATGTCCCTTCTCAAACTACCCCGCGTTCATAAAGCCAAAATCGGGGGCCGCTCCTTCAGTTTTCTAGGAGTGAAACTCTGGAACGCCCTTCCGACTCATTTAAGAATGGAACCCTCTGAAACCCTTTTCAGAGCGAACTTGAAAACACACCTCTTCCCTCAATAACTCTGGCCCTTTTCCGTCCGGTTGTCGCGGATGAGATTTTTCAGCAATCAGCGCGGGGATACACAACTGTGCAGCCATGCGCTCAATAAATGTTTTATTATTATTATTTTATTATTTTGGCATATTGTTGGAATCCTAAGCAATTTAGTGGCCCTGGCATAAGGCTGTCTTTTCTTGGTACATTGAAGGTATTTAAGCATTATCTGTAACCTTAGTAAAAGGTGACCCTCCTTGCCATTTTATGTACATCCTAGGAATTATATGGTGCCCCCACAGCCTGCATAAGTGGACACCCCTTGCCATTTTTATGTCAGTTCCAGGTATTATAGTGGGCCTGAAATAAGGAGCCCCAGGCATATTATGAGCACCGCGTTGCTGGGCATTATGCTACTCCTGGAATATGGTGGCCGACCATTGTTTCCAATGGGGATCCTTGCATTGCATGGACACGACCAACAGCCTACCATGGCTATCACTAGCATTTATTCTAATTAAATATTAAATACTAAACACTAAACATCAAGGTGTAGGAGTAGTCACCATCTTAGACTGTAGAGCAATCTCTATTGGTTCCTTTGGGAATGACAAATTTATTTTTGTGAATGCTACTTTCAGTCTGGCTATTATAATGTATCTTGTAAAGAGCAGTTACAACTTTCTTGTATTTTTGCAAAGTAATGAATGTGCCTTATTCATAAAGGTCCCCCCATTTGTGACTGTGCCCAGGCAGGGCATTTGTGATTTGCAAGTACGGTAGGTGACAGCTCATCCCCCTCATCAAGTCAGAGATGGCCCAACCTGCCTACTCCTATGCTCATTTGTCTCACTGTCTGGGAGCAATGCACAAAGACCAATAAAACTAAACGTTCATGCCCAGGTATATGACTGATACAATACAATGGAATATCCAACCATGGTTGCTCTGCAATAGGTGTCAGCCGCATCAGTCCCGATTTAGACAAATTAATGGATATGCTTTATACCCTAATTCTGTAAACTCCCATGTTACTGGATCTTTTATTCAAATGTGGATCTTTTATAAATAATAATATATTATCAACATATAAAAATTAATATGATCTGCCATGTCCCTAAACAAAGTACTCTTTTTTTTGTAAACCGAATTTTATTGATTTTTTCAGCCATACAAACATTAGAAGTCCTGGTCAGAAGACCAATTTACACAGAGCTCTAAATCTGTTGTACATTAATTTCTGTTCTATTGTGAACATGACAGTGCTTTCACATTTCACTTTATGTTACATATCATCACTGGGAATTATGCCACTCACTTCAACAATCATGTAACCTCCCCATTTCTCCTCTTCCAGCTCGCGCCTCTGCCTGAAGTTCTCAGTTGGTTATATCTTAATGGACCCACTCAACGGAGAGCTATATTGAGCCTCGCCACAGCCGCCCATGCAACCGTCAATGCATCTACCAGGTGGTCCCAGGCCCGCTCCTTGTCAATAGAGCCACGCCCCCTGTTTACTTCCGGAAAAAGCACCACAAGTTCATGTCCCGCCGAGAGAATGAGAACCTCCCTCCATTTACCCAGCTGGGGACTCCTGGGAGTTTCCAGTGTGAGGTAATTTCTCGTTTTGCAAGGATCAGAGCCAGGTCCACAAATTTGGTGGTTATTTTATTCTTGCTCAGACATGGGGATCCCCCCAACAAACACACCATGGTGGTGCAAGGGGTTGTTCTATGAGTGATTGTGTTAATACAGTCTATTACCCCTCTCCAGAATTCCAGTCGGGTTTCGCAGGACCACACCATGTGGAGCATTTATAGCTCCATGTTCTCCGTATTTGGGGCAAGATGATTTGGTTGCACCAAAAGTCCTAATGATTTTACCAGGAGTAGGGTACGCCCTATGTAGGAATTAAAAATGTATTATTTTAAATTTGGCATTACGTGAGACTGTATATATCTTAGAGAGTATTGTGTCCCGGTCTGCCTCCGCAGTGGGGAGAGAGAGGTCTTCCTCCCGTTTCAGGCATAATTCTTCCAAAGGAGTTTTTATATTGGCCCTTAGCACCTGATACAGGCGAGTAGCTGCCTTGATCCTGCCATTCATAGTGCAAAGGAATTGACAGCATTGATAATAATAATAATAATAATAATAATAATAATAATAATAATAATAATAATAATAATAATAATAATAATGTCATTTATAAAGTGCATGGTTAATTCACATGAAGCGTCCCAGTGCTAGGAAGCTGGGTGCAAAGAACGTAAAGCACAACGGAGAGAGCCTAAATGGAACCAAAAAGGCAAGTCTCTCATTTTTTTCTGAATATCAGTTCAGTAGGAGCCAGCCGAAGGAGCTGTGGTAGCGAGATCCAAGGTTTGGGAGCCAGGAACTCGTTACCACCGCTCCTTCAGCTGGTGGGGGGTTCAACTGTACCCATACTCCAGTGGTTCCACGGTGTTGCCATCACAGCTCTGTGTAATAAAAACTGTCCCCATGGTATTTCGAAGGTCTCTGAAAGATCCTCGAATGTTAGTAGATGCCCATCCCTAAATGAATCTCCCACCCGGGTCACACAACACACAGACCATTCTGTCAGTCCCTGCAACGCTCCTCCGCCAGGTAGTATCTCCAACACCCTTAATGGAAGGTCTGCAGTAAAAGGTACGTGGACTCGGGTGCGCTGCAGGCAATGTTGCCAGCAACACCGAACAACCTGCAGTTCCATGAATCTGTTCCTCAGGGGGCGTCCAGAAGGATCCAAAGCAGGGTTTGAAAGCTCGGAGTTTCACCAGGGGCTTCTATTCCAGGGTGTACTCACAAGTGAATCCACTAGTTAACCCACTGGAGCTGTGCAGCTAGAAAGTTGGCCTCTAGGTTCAGGGCTGCAAGTCCCCCCTCTG
This sequence comes from Triturus cristatus, assembly GCF_964204655.1. Lineage (NCBI taxonomy): Eukaryota > Metazoa > Chordata > Amphibia > Caudata > Salamandridae > Triturus > Triturus cristatus. The sequence continues at coordinate 134,625,750 of NC_140591.1, read as the reverse complement.
ATGGTGGTCATCACAATTTGGACGTCGCCACTCTACCCCTACCTGTTCCCTGGGTAAGTTCTATCAGCAGTGAATCTATTTCTGGGAACATTCAGCGGAAATGAGGAGTGGCAGAGTATAGCATTCAGGGCCACCATTTTTACGACTGCAATTCCACCTGCTACAGTTAGGGAAAGGGACGTCCCAAAGTCGATGTTAGTACAGGGCGCTCTGATGGCCGCCCCAATGTTACCATGCAGGAGGACCCGAGGTTCATGATAGACATTAACTCCCTGGTATTGACACCCAGGAGATTCCTTGCAGGTCACGAGGCCGGGGCATAGCCTTGCAAATTAGGAAGAGATGTGATTTTTGCCATTTGATGCAGAGGCCTGATGTAGATCCAAAGCGCTCTAGGAGTGATATTGCCCCTCGTAGATCCTCCTCCGTGTCCCGAAGGAACATGAGCATATTGTCCGCATATAGGGCGATCTGGTGGAATATGCCCGCACTCCAGTACCCGATAAAGATCGTCCGAGCATGAACTGCTGGCCAGCATTTCAACAGCGATGGCAAATAATAATGGTGAGAGCGGTCAGGCTTGCCTAGTCCTTCTCCCCACTACATATTGGTTGGAAATAACTCTGCCAGTTCTAACTCATGCCATGGGGGCCGCATTCAGGGTATAAAAAGCTTTTTTCGATGTATTATTGTTTGCTAACCATAGGTCCCACCTTGGTGCCGCTGTTGCCGGGTCAGCGAGTGGAAGGGGGGTTCCTTGCACTTCACCCGCCTGGTGTATGGGTGCCCTTTTGGTGCTGTGCCTCCTCTCGTTGGGAGGGACTTCATGGCTGTTTCTCTGGATTGCTCTATCCTTTTTAAAGAGCTCTGTTCTTTTCACCACTCACGGCGGCTAGTGGACAGCGTGGCGATGAGACGTAAAGGTGAGGCAGGGGCAGATGGACAATGTGAGTTGGTGCTGTGGCTTGATATGCAACTGAGGGTCAGTCTTATGATTTTATGCCTATACAGCTGCTTGTGCCTCTTTGGTTATATCCAGCTTCATTGCCTTAATGTTCCTCTGTGAGTCTACCCACTATAATTGTTAGTTTTTCTTTTGTTATGGCCTCACAGCCTAGAGTGAAAGACTGGCTTTGCTTTAATCTCCTTTATTTGTTTGACCGTTCTATTTTTTTCCCAATGTTCCTCCTTCTTCTTTATACTTACTTTATAGTTCCATTATGCTTGGGTGACTTATTGGTCAGAAGTGGAGTATCTGAGGCGTTTGTGCATGGTGCAATGCATATACCTAGCAATTCCTGTATTGTGGTGATTTACTCCACTCCACACTCCCACTTGGCCCTTCCTTTCACACTGGATGTCTGTTCCAGATGGCACGCGTGGTGTAGAATCGCAGCCTGCACCAACAGGACGAGGTGACTCACTAGAGGGCAACATGATCCATCACTCATTCATGCTTACCCTAATTCAGCACATGCAGCAGTGCAGTCTCTGCCTGTCTTCCAGGCCCAAACTTTCCAGTGGCATGGATAGTGGGCTGCCTGGTCAGTTTTGCAGGCTGCCTGCTGCATGAGCACAAGTTGCCACCTCTTGCTGGGATGATCACCATGCTCAGTTATCCGTTTTGGGGGGGTAATCAATGGCATGCACTGGGTTGGACTACTCATCACCCCTTGAAGTGGGCTATCACCAAGCCTATTATAACCCCCTCACACATTTAAGAGCCTAACACAATGATAATTTGTCACACAGAAACTCAGCTTCGGACTGAGGGCCGTGTGCCTTCCAGTCCCTGGTATTGTCTCCCATTGGCTGAGTGAGGCATCATTATGCATGCTCAGAGCTTGCGTAATTCCGTGGAGTCAGGTATCACGCTGCATCTCTCATGAGTGCAAATTAAAGTGAACAGAAGAATGTAGGGGCATATTAACAAGGGCCAGCGATAATTATCGCTGGCCCCACATAGCGGTAGAAATATTATCGCCGGCTATCGCTGAAAATGATCGCCTTGATAACGCTATATTAACAATACATAGCGCTATGGCGATAATATTTCAGCGATAGCAGTGTTTACCATGGAACATCGCTGGTTTTCCAGCGATGTTCCATGGAAAACAGTGATCACATTACTGATACGACCCTGTGGCCGTATCAGCATAATCCGCCTACAATTATTAGTATGCCTTAGTCTGGAATTTAACAGATGTTAAATTCCAGCGTTAAGGCCGAGGTAGAGCAATTTTTGTCATCGCTGCACTTCCTTGTTAATATCGCGAAGATGCCTTCGCGATATTTTCATGTGTTGTTTTCACAGCCACGCCTTCTTTGCATCTCATTAGTGATGCGAGGTGAGGCTGTGAAAAAACAGGCTCTACATCAAAGAAGCACGCGCTAGCGTGTCCTTGCTGATATTGCGATATAATTATCACCGCTTATCGCCCGAAAACGGACGCTAAAGCGGTGATAATTATATCGCCAGCCCTTGCTAATATGCCCCGTAGTCTGTAATGCCAACCTTAGTTCAGTCCAAATAGTCTCTGGAAAGGGTGAGAGTTTTATCCTCTGGTTGCCCTTACTGCAGCCTCATAACACTTGTGGAAACTCTAGTGATCGTTCTACATTAAGCTGACTCCATGTTGTGCTGCCTGTTAGATGGTCAGTGGGGAAACTATACTGCTGTCCATGCTGAACATAAGCTGGCCATTGTCAGTGTAGCTGGGTGTCACCAGGCCTAACATCAGGCCACCGCACCAAAAGACACTAACACAGTGATCACATCACACAGAAGCTCTTCTCCTGACTGAAGCCCTTATGCCTTCCAATCCCTTTTAATACGTCCGGCTTGTGCTCAGAACTTGTGTCATTCCACAGTCCTGGTGGCACACTACATTCGGCATAGATTATCAGGAGCAGATCAGCCAAAATGAAAGAGCACTGCTAGAGGGGTGATGTGAAGGTTCAAGAAGGTTGGATCGAGATAGGATTCCAGGGGGACTCCACAGTCAAGGGGCTTGGAGGAAGATATGAAGGAGGAGAGGTAGACTGTTGGAGAGTGGTCCAAAAGAAAGGACTGAAACCAAGCCAGAAATCTATGCTCAGAAATACCAGAAAGCATCAGTCTGGTGAGAATGGGGGAGTGAGACACTGTATCGAACACAATAGATAGGTTGTGGAGGTTTAGGATGGAACTGCTACCCTGGTTCACTTGTAAGTGGAGTTTGTTTCAAATTGCCAGAAGGGTAAATCTGGTGCTGTACAGGAGGCACAAACTAGACAGAGTTGAGGCATTGGTGTGCTTCTAGAAACTCATGAGCTAGCTTTTGATGGGTTTTCAGGAATTCCGGAAGATTGTTGGCGTTGGAAGATGGGGAACAAGTTGCTCAGAGTAGATGGATCAAGTGATGGCTTTTTGAATAGATAAAGCATCAAGGCCTGCTTCGAAGCTGTAGGAACATAGGGCAAGGTCGAAAAGTGATTATACTGACCAGTGATCAGAGAACAAGTAAGGACCAGTGCTTAAGAGATGATGGAAGGTGGGCAAGGATCAAACAAGGATCCTGATTTAATGAATCTGATGACCTCAAAGGTAGATTCCAAAGAGAGAGCAGAAAACTGAGTCATGGCGGAGGAGAATGTGGTTGGTTCCACAAGGGGAAAGAGTTGGATATCATACCGACAAATGTAGTTGACAAACATTTTCCCCCCATTGGATTTAATAATAGAAAATCTACACCTAATGAGAGGAATATTTTTTGTAAAAGATATTTAGGACAGGATATTTATATCAAACAATATTTCTAGATATGATATTCTGACATGACAGCCGCTATGGGCAAGCATGGAGTTTCATCTAAGTTGAACAGAACATATTCAAAATGCATAGTCCAAGGGTTCATGTTTTCTAGATAAAATAATTCAAAATAGTGTTTATCCAGTGCTACATAATACACATTACATTCAGAACCAGATATTAGGCTTTGAGAAACATGCTATTGAAGCTGAAACACCATACACCAGGCTCTTAAACTATGCAGGGATGATCACAACCTGAAGGATAGCTATTATTAGAAAGGTGAAAAAGTGATGTAATACAATGTAGGACATAGTGCTGGGAGTACAGGGAGGTTGATTGTCCAATCTTAATACTTGTAAATCCACAAAATAAAAAATACTTATCACTGCCCTTGAGGCTTTTGTTGCTAGTCATTGTGATTTTTTATCTGATGGAAGCTTTTTTACATCCTTTCTTGCTGGTTGTTCTATTTTGTAAATCTAAATCTATTTACCAATACACTGGGCACTGATGTCATTCCAGAGCAAGCACTGACGAGCACAATAGGTCTGGTTTTATTGTGTCAGCATATGTAAAAACAGCCTTCAAGAATACAGTAAGATCTACCCTATTGTCTTTGCCAATGCCATGACACAAACAGCAAAATAAGAATTCTTTATTAAAATGGAAACAAGGGATGAAGAATTGAATATGTAAAACTGTGAGATAATTTAGTGTATTTTATAGGTGTAACATAGTCACTTTTGCCTAGAATGATGCACCAAATGGCTAATAGCAGGAGGTGAGAAAGGATTCGTTCTCTGAGTAGAAACAAAGCTCACTAAATATATTTTAAAGCACTGGTAAGAATATATTTTATGAACAGACCTATAAAATACCTAGGGGTGTGGCCGTTATGATTGAATGATGATATCATACAAACTGACACCAAATGACCTTTAGTCAAGATGACATCATAAAAATGGCATTACACAGCCTTCGATGCTGGTGAAAAGACAGACAGTTGATACAAAAATGTGCAATAAATGGGCAACTAATGAATAACTTCAATCAATCAATCAGGATTTGTATAGCAGGGCTAATTACCCGTGAGGGTATCCAGGCGCTGGGAGTGCTGCTGTAGGGGGCTCAGTTAAATAGCCAGGCCTTAAGTCCTTTTCCGAATTCCAGCTGGGAGGTTGCGGTCCAGAGGTGAAGAGGGAGGTTGTTCTTGGATTTCGCGGCGAGGAAGGAGAAGGAACGTCCTCCACTGTTGCTGCGGCGGATGCGGGGAGTCTGGGCGAGGCGGAGGGAGGCGGAGCGCAGGTGTCTAGAGGGAAGGTGGAAGTTGAGTTGGTGGTTGATCTAGGCTGGTCCCAGGTTGTGCACTTCAGAATCTTAGAGAAGGTGAAGCAGATATAAATCAAGTATAGAGGCAGAGGGCACAGAGGGCTCAGTCTCAACCCTTGGTGACCATTAATTATTCCTCTGCTACAGGTTACTGTTGCACATAATTCCTAGTTAATAGTTTCTTGCTGTATTATGCCGAAGATGTGTCGTAGAGAAAAGAAAATGCACCTGAGGATTCAAGAGACTCAGAGGAGAAGTTAGCTGAAAACTGATTGTCCCAGAAATACATGCATCTTTGGGTAATGTAAGGTCTCAATTGACCGATTGATGCTTGGACATCCATGGAACTGAGTTCCAGATATCTATGAAGCCATCTTTGAATGGTATTTTCACGGGTGTTTGGTTACAATTGCTAATGCACTGTGCAGCCATCTTTGAATGGTACTATCACTAGTGTTAGGCTACAATTGCTAATGCACTTTCTAGGGGTTTGATGAGAACACTATTAGTACACTACTGTAGCAGTCTTCATTTCATTAACTCTGGGACCTCTTGTTGATAAATCAATTAAATATTCATACTTACCAAAATGGTTATGCAACGCACCCATGCCTCACTAAATAGCTATATTGAAGACAACAAACTGGTGGTCAATGCTAACTAAACAAAGGTAATGATCTTTGGGAGCTATAAGAACACATCAAATTTACGCCAGAGGCTAGGGTACATAACTATTGCACAAACATCAACCTACAACTATCTAGGTGTATGGTTCTCCGACACTGGCAAGCCCGGCTTACTTTTAAAACATATCAAAATGAAATCTGTCAGAGTCACATCTGCCTTATCCAAACTAAACTCCCAGTGTTACTCCCCTTCAGCTGGGAAATTTTCTTCTGTACAATGCATGGCTTATAGAAGAGTATTTCATCTTCCAAAGAAGACTCTCCGCTCGCTCCTCCATCTGGAGTTTGGCTGACTGGGCAGGATTTTGAACGTAAGGCGTCCTTTCTCAAATACTACTATTCAACTCAGCTCGCCAAACCGGACACCTTGAAGAAAGCACTTCAAGAGCTCTACTGCAAGCTGGATAATGCCTGGTCCTAAGACTGGCAGCCAAAGATTTGAATGTTAATATGGCAACTCTAGCCACTACCACATTTTCGTACTCAGGAACCAAAAGAAACAGGTCCTGGCTCTCTCACGAAATGCTGACTTGATGCTGTCCAAGCAAGCAGCCATGCTCAGTGGCGTAGCTAGCCCATGTGTTGCCCGTGGGGGTCTCTGTGTTTGCCACCCGCGGCGGCACATAAGAGCGGGGGGGGGGGGGGGTTACTGGGGATTCCTGCAACAGCCGCAGTTTGGGGGGAAAGCTACCGCTCCCAAAACCCGTGCTGCAAGGGGCGGACCACCTCCCCTTGCTACGCCACTGGCCATGCTGCTCCAATTGTAAATTTTTTTGAAGGACTTGAGATGCAACCCTACTTGAAAGTTACACTTAGCAGTGGGACCAGGTTTAAAGTCCGCCAGTAAATAAATGGATTTCGCTCTGGCTGGGAATCGGTATCTGGATTAGGCCCTTGCAGGCGTTGTAACTACAAGAGAGAGTCCCTGCTTCACCTGCTTTGCTGCTGTTCTAGATATCTACCTGCACAACGCACTTTACTGAAGTATGGGATTACCACCCGCAAGGATGCTTGGACACTTCCTTGACAACCAGAATCCCCATGAACTAGTCACGTTTTGGCAAGTACGTGGGCTCAATATCTTCTGCAATTTAACTGCGAGACAAAGTAGTAGGTATTTCCTGAGCATGACAACAGCAGACCACTGATCCACAAGCTGCCTGTTTTAAATGTTTTATATGTCTTTTATGGTTGTTCTGAATACTCTTCTCTAGTTTAACGTTTGTATAGTTCTCCTTCTGCTGGAGCAATGTACAAACTGGCTCTTATCTCCTGATCGTTTGTAGAAAGAACTGTATCATTGGTTTAGCTCTACAACACGGAGTAGTGCATGCCCTGTGACTGACTGATGTTTCGCCTTTCCATTATTTTGTACCAATTTTAATTAACTGACACAATACATTCTTTCATTCATCCCTTTCCTATGGCATTGCTTTTCGGCCATAAACCATTAGAGTGGCATTGAATATATCAGGGAGTTCAGAGCAGAAGAAGGGTGATGGCATACGTGGTCTGAGTTCATTCACATAATAATGAAATGAAAGCACACCAACTCTTGTAGACATCTTTTTAAGATGGGAGTCTCCGCTCGGACTGTTCCCAGTTCTCAGTGTCTGCCGTGTGCAGGGGCCCTCGGGGTGAACTCCCCAGCACGGCTGCTGTTTATGGACCACTCTCAGGCGCTATGCAGGTCTGGAAGCATGTTCTGCTTCCATGGTATCAGTGATGGGGGAACCATAACAACTGTGCCTTGTAGGTAGAAGAACAGAAGTCGGTCAGGGAGGGAGGGGCATCTTCATACAGCGCCTCGCCTAGACCCATAATCAGAATCTTACCTCGTGTGGGAGGCGTTATAATAAGGCGCTGGGCAGAATTTTTCAAAGTTTAAATTGCAGCTAGAGTTACTCAAACACCCAATGTTGTAAAAAAGTCCTGACGAAGGCTAGGGTGATGTGTGTCCAACAGAAGACCGCATTCCCTGCGCATTCAGTTTCCACAATTTGGAAAATGTCCTTTACTGCTCTCTTCCCACTGTCCTGCACTGGTCATTAGGACCTTGGCTGCTGCCTTCACACTGCCCTGCACTGGTCATTAAGACCTTGGCTGATGCCTTCCCATTGTCCTGCACTGGTTATTAAGACCTTGGCTGATGCCTTCCAATTGTCCTGCACTGGTCATTAAGACCTTGGCTGATGCCTTCACACTCTCCTGCACTGGTCGTTAAGACCTTGGCTGCTGCCTTCCCATTGTCCTGCACTGGTCATTAAGACCTTGGCTGATGCCTTCCAATTGTCCTGCACTGGTCATTAAGACCTTGGCTGCTGCCTTCACACTGCCCTGCACTGGTCATTAAGACCTTGGCTGCTGCCTTCACACTGCCCTGCACTGGTCATTAGGACTTTGTCTGTTGCCTTCACATTGTCAGTAACTGGCCATTAGGACCTTGGCTGCTGCCTCCCCACTGCCCTACAGTGGCGATTGGGGCTTTGGCTGCTGCCGCCCCACTGCCCTACGGTGGCCATTAAGGCTTTGGCTGCTGCCTTCCCACTGTCCTGAAGTGGTCATTGGGACTTTTGCTAGGGGGATGGTACTCATGACTGGTGCTGTAGATCTTGTTTTCATCAGAGTTACGCTAAAGACCGCTCACTGTGCTCCAGGAAGACATGCGTTCTACGGCCTAAATTGTTCAATTTGAAATCTGAGTGCTGGGTCCACCCCCACACCTGGCACTTAACTGCACAATCATGTGATTAGGAGAAAAATCCCTCAACCTCCCTGTGCTTAAGCAGCTGTTTATACAGGAAGGCTAATGTCATTGGTAAATATGTGTAATGCAATTCAAAATATTAAAATCCCTACTTGATGGCGATTTTGCATTGAGGGCCATTGAGATGGGTAACAGAATCCGGTATATCGCCATTCAATTATTCAATCAATCACTCAATCAATCAGGTGTGTATAAAGTGCTGCTACTCACCCGTGAGGGTCTCAAGGCACTGAGAGGGGTGAGGGGCTGCTGATCCATCTGGGCACTGGAGGCCAGTCGAAGCGCCAGGCCTTTAGATGCCAGACCATTATTGTACAGTGCTCTGTTTCTGTCTGACTTGGGCTCTGGCTTGGACATAACCAGGCGCACACCTCAACTCCTGAATGTGGTTTGATACAAGAGCAGTGCCCAGCAGCTATAAAGGGCACACTGCTTTATTATAGATTATAGTGCTAATTTAAATTAGCTTCACATTTGGGTCGCTGCCCTCTCTTAGCGCATGACTGCTGAATGAAAAGCAGGCGGGTTCAATATTCGGTAATTAATGGCTTCCTTCACTGCCAGATCTCCAATGCTCCTCTGAATAGTGTATGTTCCATGATTGCTCAGTGATTGGCAGGAAGTGCCTTCCACAGGCCAGGGCTTCCCCTAGCCCTGAACACAGTCTACAATGTGAAGGCCTAGCTTTGATGCAAGATTTATTCCAGATGATTTGTGTTCATCAGACAATAACTCGTAATAGGATATAATAATTAATGACTCTTCCTAATCTATCCACGAAATTTGATGTCTATATTTATTGCTTTTTGTTTGTTTTTTATACTGCTATGCATTGCATTACAGTCACTTCAGAATGATTTCAAAGTAAAACTAAATTTCAGAGAATGCATTGCTGCAGTGATCCATCTGAAACTGAAGTGTGGCCCCAAAGAGGTAAACCTCACTCATTACCACTAGCTCTATTACTCCATCCACACCTAGTCTGAATCGCTCAATGTTTATGTTTCCTCAAGTGCAGGTAGTTCAGTTATGCCCTACAGGCTGGGATCAGTCTATTCTAAAACTTTGGGCTTTGAACGTTTATGGATCTCTCCCTGTGTTGTAGCCCACTGAAGGTTTGTTGCTCAATACACTTAGACTTAGACCAGATATTCCTTGTTGGGGAGTTAAGAAGAACCATTTTGCATGTACTCCGTGATCTCTTACTCAGGTCAATACTTGGAGTCTGGTAGACAAGGAAAAGTTAGGTAGAGAACAATGTGAATTTGACATCTGCTTAAGAACAACCAAATACAACCTCTGCTTTTTGCAAAACGTCACTGACCACCACCAGTCGCGGGCAGTGCAGGTAAGCGCGGTGGGGCAGGGGGGAAGTCAGCAGACGATGGAATAGGAATTATTTAATTTTCCCTATTCCATCGTCTATCGACCTTCCTCCATACCGCCCCGCCCCCACGCCACCTCAACTTGCTTACCTGCACCGGCTGCCGCTGACCACCACACCACCTGCTGTGTTAAATCAGGAGCAGAAATGGAGAAGTGATGGGCTTACAGGACCAGAGGAACTGGAGGCTGGCATTGCTGTGCTATCCATCTGATGTGTACCTGTTTGGTGGCATTCCCTGTGTCTGATATCATCCTTCTTGTTCATGGCCAGAGAGGACCTGAGGCCATGCTGCCACTTTACCAGGTATCAGGAGAGGAAATGAAAGATTTACTCCCTGTGGAGAGTTGAGGAAAGGTATGCAACAGATTGTTCCCCCTCACTTGCAGCAGCATCTCTTTTAGATCCACCTTGCATAGCTCAAGAAATAGAAAAGACAAATAGACAAGTGTTGTTGCTCCACTGGGCCCATTGACTTTTGTTTCACCTTGTACCCTAACTCTACACCTCGGGTTTCATGTACTTGGTCCTCCGATGGATCTTGAATCGTTCCGAGAGGGTTCGGATATAGGGGATCCTATCAAGCTATCCATTGAGGACCAGGAATAACTGACCTACAAACTAGTAATTCAATTCATATTTATAACCCTGAACACTACACTATACAAATACAGGATTATCACAGTTAAGCTAAATCTCCAGAAGAAATTCAGTTGGTCCAAAATCATATAAACTAAAAAACCCAGTTAAAGCTATGCAGAATAGTGACATTATAATCTGTTGTCCAGAGATCTCTCTATTTAGATTCCTATCCCTCATTAATACTCAATTGCAATACAAACTCAATAATTGAAGATGAGACATAGAGAGATAGAAACAGGATTTGGGGATGGCTTAGTTTATCAGCAAATTTAAAAAGAGTAAATAAATCAATATCAGGCATTTAAATTTAGGAAAACAGAATAATCAAAATTATCTCTTGTGGCCCATCAATTCCCAAAACTATAGAAGAAGACTCGAGGAAAAGGTGTGAATCATAGCAGCTCAAAGGTTCTCTCCCAATGAAGGAAAGGAGTCAGGGAATAGTGCACAGAGCATATGAGTCAGTCCAAAGAAGGTCAGTAGAGTCCGCGAGATCGAAAGCTGTCTTCATAGAGCACAATCTCCAGAGAAAGAAGAAAAGGGTCTCCCACTGTTGCCCTGTCACACAGTGTATATTAATCCACAAGTTCTGGGGTGACAACTCCTGGGTCATATCATCTGGTCAGACCACTCAGTCCATTGTTCAGTTCTTATAGGGTGATTGTCATGCAGCATAGAGAAGGCACATTTTATGGCAAAAAGGTGGTGATCATCACGTGAGCTTGTTGAACCATTATAAGTTTAAAGTTGTGAACAATGGTCTTTTAGCAAAGGCACATCAGTGAGTTCAAGAGGACAGTTTCTCACACCAGATGTTCCCATAGTAACAAAAAAAGTTGCAAATAGTCCTAGACATGGGAGCTCTTTCTATAAATCATAGTTTCATTCTACATTGTTAGTCTACAAAGATTTTCCATGAGAACAGAATCAAGCAGAGAAAAGTAAATACAGGCCTAAATTGAATTCGGTTAATGAAATATTGAATATAGAGTAATGGAAATATATATTTCATTCTAGAATCTTGGGATCCCTATATATTTCTTTAAACTCATTTGCATTTCTAAAGCGTTATAGTTTAATCGAAATTAGCACGTGTAACTATGACACATTACTACATTTTCAAAAGTACCATTGTGTAAAAATGATTTCAAAATAGAAAATATGATTGTCGTTTCTAATAATTCTCATTAGTACATGTATCTGTAGAAGTTTCAAAGTAATTGGAATGATACATGTGCAGCACCTATTTCTCTTTTCTCTGTTGGTGCATATTTTAACGTATGCAAACATGGAGTTTTAAAATGAGACTCCTAAAATGTCACATAATGTCATCTAAATTACATTAGTTTCATTAATCCTGCATACACATTATTATTTAAAGAGAATAGCTAATGAAATCTCTAAAGTATGTGCGTCATCACTTTCACATTTCTATTTCACGTTAAAAGAATACACCAGTGTAATTTTAGTACCACATGAACCTATGTTATTCAAACAAGCATTTTCGTCTAGTCTGCACGCTTCTGTATGCTTTTACAATGCAGTTACTAATGTTTTTATGATCTATTTCTCACGACTCTCCAACATATAGTGAGTACAAAATTATGAACGTTGTCATTTTTCTTTCAAAGGTATAAAAAATCGGTTTCATGAGTCAAAGAGGGGATTCAGCAGCTTACCTGCTTCAACACTAAGTAAGAGAATTGATTCAGTGTCCATTGCTTGGAATGGGTGACTCCCATTTCAAAATAGCAGTGCATCAATTTGCATAAAACATAATCAGTGCACTGTGCTTTAAGTGATGCCCATTGTGATATCATGTAGAGAAAGGCATCATGCACAGCTGCCTGGGAACTGCTGTAATAATTTTCTGTAGTGGTTCTAATGCTCAGGTACACCACAACATAGTAGCAAATTCCTTCTTATGATTTAGCTTTTCTGCTTTGTTGATTTAACTTGTAAGTGCTTTTTCCTCAGTGAAGTGGTGGCTTTGCCATTCTAACACTTTCTCCACCTACCACTTTCCGCTAACTTATATCTTGGATGCAAGAATCATGCATGTGCAGCATTATTTATGCACCGAAGAGGTGAATTTTATACTTTTTATTTTGTGTTGATCTAGTGCATTTTGCGCATGGACAACGCATATTTTTATGGGGATAAGTTTATCTGTATGGAGATGAGGCAGCAGCCCGTATTTTAGCTTGCCCGTCCCTGTTGGGGGATACTGCACTCACACAGGCACTCACACAGGTGGAGGGGTGGGATGCACTCACCGAGTTAAAGAGAACACAGGTCAAAACTATCTTACATGGTGCTATCCTTACGGAATACCTAAGAGCAAATGCAGCCCCTGGGGGCCTCCTAGTAGTCAACGAACCCTTGATCTTTTTGGAAGACTCCAATTTCAGAAAGAACTGGTCGTTGATAGCGTGGAGGTGCTCCCGGGACTGGTTAATATTGATCATAGAGACAGCGAAGAAGATCTCGGATGATCTATTGATCCAAATACAAACAAGTGAAGACAACCTAAAAACAGCTATTCAAATCTCTGTGTTCAAAAAGAAACTAGAGGAGACGAATAGAGTAGTCAATGAGTATAAAGACTACTTGGTTAATTCCAAAGTCCAGAAACTTCAAAAAGACCTGAAGAAATTCTCAAGGGAGAAGGTCTACCCCTATATTAATGATGAATATATTAAGAACAAAGAGATTCTAATGAAACAAAAGAATCAGACTCGTCCGGCGACAGATCACTCCAGCTCAGGGAGCGAGAGTAGTGACAGCGACTATAGACCAAGATATAGGGGTAGAGGCTGGGCCAGAGGATATATGCGACCATACCAACAGGGACCGCAAATGGGCTTTGGATGGCCTCCGATGTACCCACCAATGGGCCCCCCACAATTTTTTCAAAAAGACTACACTCCTTTTTTAGAGAGAGGCAGGGGGAGAGGCAGGGGGAGACAGAGAGCACAGAGAACACAGAGGGTGCAGTGGGACGACTTGAATCAGAGGATCACACGCAGCATGGCCCGGGAAGGAGAACCGAGCACGAGCAGGGAATAGATCTGGTCATGAATTTGAGCAAATTAACTCTTACACCAACACAGGAGAGAGTACTAGCGAAAGGATTGGGTTTTGTACCCACTAATCAACCCGATAACTTCAAACTCAAATGTGAATTAGCGGGTTTCTTTAGAAACATCCGACTAAAAATCTTTTTCGAGGGAAAAGAGACAACGGAAAGTGGTGGCGATACAGAATTTAGAAACAAGTCAACCTTTGTCCCCACTCTCAATCAGTTGCCACCGGAAGTAGGGGTATTTGAACAAGCAGTTTTGAGAGAGGTAGATCGATTGGACGAAGAAGGAGCGAAAAGACCATTTTTCAATCTTTCCAAAATGGAAAACAAGGCCGTACAAGAACTCAAGAATGAGAAATCAATAGTGATAAAACCAGCGGATAAGGGCGGGGCGATAATTATTCAAGACTTGGATACTTATAACGCACAATGTCTCCTCCTCCTTAATGACAGGAGGAACTATACCATACTTGAGAGGGATCCGACAGAAAATCTGAGGATTAAAATTGCATCCACTTTGGAAGAAGCGCTATCTAATGATTGGATAAGCCAAAATGAGGCAGCATTTTTAATTAAGGATCAACCAACAGTACCTTACTTTTACACCTTGCCCAAGGTCCATAAACCAACACGACCGCCCCCGGGGAGACCAATCGTATCAGGGGTTAACTCAATTCTGGAACCCTTGTCCAAGTTCTGTGACTTCTATCTTCGCCCAATTGTTCAAAAGATGCCAGCCTACTTGAAAGATACTAGAGAAGTACTCAACCTCATAAAAGACCTTGAGTTTGATGTAGAAAAGGATCTGTTGATAGGGTTGGATATAGAATCTCTATATACCAACATTCCCCAACAAGAAACCTTGAGGGTGATTGAAAACATACTGTTTTCGGAAGACTGGGCTTTTCAGACACCAAGGGCTTTTATTCTCTGCCTACTTGAGATGGTACTAACTGAAAACTTCTTTAAGTTTGAAGACACGTTCTACCTACAGACCCACGGAACATCGATGGGGAGCTCTTGTGCCCCCAGTGTGGCGTGTCTTTATGTCTCTAAATTTGAGGAAGATGTCATCTATCAACCGACCAACCCTTTTTTTAACAACATAAGGGGTTGGCATCGGTATATAGATGATGTTTTGATAATCTGGCGGGGTGATAGGGCCTCGGCTGATAACTTCCTAACTTGGCTTAATTTGAGAAATCCTTTCCTATTTTTCGCTGGATCAATTACGAACAATACTCTCCCCTTTCTCGACCTAAACATCAAAGCCGAGGGAGGGGGCCTGACTAGCAGTGTGTTCCACAAAGATACAGACAGGAACAACTTACTATCATTTTTGAGCTTCCACCCACGGACCCTGAGAGAGAATCTTCCCTATGGACAGTTCCTGCGTCTTCGCAGGAACTGTTCGCATTTGGAAGAGTACAAAAAGGAAGCAAATCTCCTGAGCGAGAAGTTAAGATGTAGGGATTACCCAGAGGGTGTAATTAAAAAGGCCCAAAAAAGAGCACGGAATTGCAACAGGGAGGTTCTCTTGGAGACTAATCAGAGAGAGACCACGGACAGGAGCATTTGCGTGACCACATATAATACAGTTTCAAACAACCTTAAAAAAATCATCCATAAAAAGTGGCAGATTCTCAACTCAAATGGACTGAACCAACCAGTCCCCTTATTTGCTTTTAAGAAGAGTGCGAGTTTGAAGAATATCATCGTAAATACTCGTCCGAGACCATCAAGAGAAATGAGCAACTTAGGTTTGGGCACACACTTTTTGCCCCCGGTTGTCGGGCACTATGCCTGTGGATCGTGCAGAGCCTGCCCTTTATCAATCAATGGGAAAAATATTGACATTGGTCTGAGAAGTCCATGGGAACTAAGACAGCACACCACATGTAACACTGAAAATGTCATTTACTTGCTGAGGTGCCCATGTAATCTATTATATGTTGGCATGACCACACGTAAAGTGAAGGTTCGAATTCTAGAACATATGAGCACAATTCGGTGTGGCAAATCCAACACGAAGCTCACTGCCCACTTTCTAGAGCAAAAACATGATGAGAAAGACATTAGGTGGATAGTGTTGGACAAACCCTTTATCCCGCAAAATGTGAATGATATTTCAAGCTTCCTACTGATAAGAGAACAGAGATGGGTTGAACGGGTGAGGAGCCATACCTCAGGACTAAATGATGGAATTGCCTGGTTCCAGTTGTATGGTATCACAAAGTAAGCCCGGAGATAAGGATTATAAGATCTGTACTGGCTGTGTTGAAGGAAATTTAGAAGAGAATAAAATTTCAAACTCTGAATACACTGTTATTTCACATAGGATGAGGACATGACAAGATAATTGCTCACGAGTATGAATAAAATAAGAGCATAAAAACCCTCCCCCAACATTCCTTTATAACCGTTAGAAATACCTTGTTGGTTACCATTGTTGCTAACTAATTTGCAGTTGCAAACTACTTTGCATGGGGAAATTCAAAGATGGCCGCCTTGAGAACAACCAGGCGAGAGAGTACACAGAAGGCCTCTTTCTATGTTAGGGAATACAGCGATGGGCTTGGCCAATGAGGAGAAGGGGCGTGACTAACAGCCTCCACACGGAAGCAAGGTTCCACTGTGTTTAAATAGGACACGAGAGGAGCGTAAGGTATCGGCAGAGGACTGACGGAGGGAAAAAGGATCGGGTGCCTCTTTGGAGTAGTAAGTGTTGATTGATTCTCTGAAACGCGAGTATAAGTAACGGTCCATTTGGATTTAGCTAAGGGCTTTGAGCGCTCGAAAGGAGAGCCAGGGTGGGGTTGAAAAAACCGCAAACACGTTGATTTCTGGCGAGTTGGTTTTAAATACCTCTGACCACCGCCCGGAACAAAGTAGGACATGGCAGGCACCTGAATTACACAGTTGATCTCGCCCGTTTTTGAAAGAGGCGATTCCGAAATAAGAGTCTCTGTGGTGTATAAGTGTGTCTTTTGGTTGGAGATACTGACTAAGTCTGTTTTATGCAGAGTGTGACTACAAGAGCACCCGCCCCCGCAGCCCCGGGTTTAGAAAAATTTTCGTAAACCCTTGTGAGTATGTCTACGTTTATGTAGAGATGGACACACAGAAGGGGTGAGAGAGATCGAACAATTGGGGGGTCACACAGTTTGTAGTACTATACAAAGCACGATTTTAGCAATACCGTTTGAGTGGGGTCCTGATCAAGAACAGGACACATAGACAAAAGAATGACTCGGTATACCCACCAAGCTGTGGTGTGTGGGGGTGTCTGTGTGCGAGTGTTTTTCACTGGGTGCGCTGGTTAATGGGCTGTAGTGTGATAACATGGTTCACATATGATGGATGCGTGGGACATAGCACGATGTTGTATTTTTATTATGAAGTTTGGAGGGAATGACTATCCATTGTTTTCCTCTTCCTCCTAGATATGTTCCTCCTCTTGGAATTTCCTAAAAGAGCGAGACGGGCATATTGTCCAAAACACCCAAGGTAATAAGTACTCGACAAGGGGTACTACATAGGGACCAACACCCTGACGAATGCCAGAGTGACCCTTCTGGGCACACGAGTAACTGGCAGAAACATGTTGGTTTTAGCAGGGGGATTATAGGGTCGTTACCTGCCCTAGAGACCCCATACGTTTCATTTTAACCCTGCCAGAGGTTGACACGAATAAAGTACCAAAGTCAACCCCTAGACAGTTTTAATTTCTTTCTGCTTCCCTTGGTCCCTTGATTTTGAGAGACTATCTGTTGTCTTTCTTTTTGAATAGCACGAAAGTGTGTTTATTCTACCTTTTCTGTCCTTTATACTTTACCCTCACCACCATTTTCTTCATCATTCACTCTCCAAAAAAATTGCGCTCCACCAAAGGTGTTGGTCTGCACCTTGGTGTATGAAGCGGCCCAATGATGAAGCATGACACTCTCGGGTGTGTGAGGGCAGTATTATAAAATCTATTGATTTTCCCACTTTCTGCATCCTTGATTGCAAGATTTGCTTTTTTCTGTTTTCCTCTGTCTCTGTTGAGTGTGATTAAAGATAAGTTTATCTGAAACTATAAAAAAGCATGTGACTGTTCCTCCTATTTCTAAAAGGCAACTTTCCTTATTGGCAGTGAAGAATGTAGCTAATTACAAGACATTCTCTCTAGGAATTGAGTGTCGCTATGCAGAGACACAAAGACAGCCCTGTGATAATGTAAAACAACATCGGCAAATCCAATAGGTCTTGCCTTGGCTGCTAACCTTTTGGATCTGTCAATGTTTGTTTTGTTCCCTCACGCTTTTTAGATAATGCTATTGTTGGGGGAAGGGGGAAAATTGGCTGAAGTGCTTACTCCTTGTGACAGGGCAGAATGCTGTCACTCACAATGAAGTTAACCAATGGTTAAAGTGGGCTATCACACTGCCCTATGCTATATACCATGGGAACTCGCAAACATTTTCCCAGGGGCCAAAAGTGTGGACTGTGATATTACCGAGGGTGGCATTGATGCAAGTGGTGTGCGGTCGGGCTGAGAGTCAGGGAGGGGGGCTCATTGGCTGTAAACTGGGTGTACGGGAAGCAGAGCATATACATCTAGTTGCTGAATTGCACAATGTGAAACTAGAAAACCTGGGATTAATCCTGGCTACACCACTTTACCAGATTGTGTGATCCTAGGCAATAGCTTTATTTCACTTTCCCTCCTTTTTCTTCATTTGCACATATACATTGACCTCGAAATACATGACTTCATAATGCGAGCTGTACAAAACCTTATCCGGTGTTTGATTTAATAAACTACAATGTTTTACTTGTACAATAGGAATCCAGGTCACCCAAAGTGTGTACATAACAACTAACTTGCCTCTTTAATTCACTATTGGCATTGTTGTCTGGGTGGGGGGAGAATTAATGCTTCTAAATTCATGGTTGAAAACTATCACTTTTGAAATAATACTTCTCAATGCACTGATATAATCTGATGTGCTAAAGTGAAAAGGTTCTGCATGTTAATTAAATACACTTTTTGAATTTTGAAAATACTTTATCATATTTTTGCACTTTTGCTGCAAGATGGCTTTAAAAATGAAGGTACTCCTAAAGTTAAGCGGTGCAGAACTCAATAGTTACTTCCATTCTTTAACACCAATTAACCTTTAAATAAATGCTTACCTGTTTATTTAACATCTTTTTATTGTTAGTATCTCTCTAGTAAACAGCAGTACACCAGGGGACCGTACTTTGAGTATCAATGCTGCATGCTGTAGTGTGCGGAAGATAATTTGTCCATGACATAACAACAGGTCAATGAAAGATAACATCTGGCTGAAACCCCCTTTAAGTATATTATACAAGTAATTTTTAATAAAATCAAAAGGTTTTGGCTAATGTAAGACACGCAAATATGCTCCATTATATATCCCCGAGTATCTAAAAAAAATACAGCTTTGCTTTCATCCTATAGTTCCACTTCCTCATGTGCGTGCCGAACGCTCAGACAGGCCAGCCATCAAACTCTCTGGGCAAATGTCTAGTGGGCCTTTTCTCCTAAAGCCTATATGGCTACTTCACTGCTGTGATCACCACACTGCATTCACCCCGCCAGAGCTTGGGGGTGAAGAGGAGTGGGGCTGTAGTTAGCAGAGGTGATAACTTACTTTTATGCTTCAGTAACTTGACTAAAGGTGGTTGTGACACGGTACTTGAGGGGAATTTCAGGACGATGGTCACGGTGCTTGTTATGTCAAGATTGGACTACTGTAATGGTATTCTTTTGAATGCCGGTATACATCTGGTCAACAGGCTACAGATGGCTCAAAATGCGGCTGCTAGGCTGCTATCAGGTATTCCGAAATTTGTTTCGGTCAAAAAATTATTAATTAGGCTACACTGGCTTCCTGTGAAGCATAGAGTATGCTTCAAGGCCCTTTGTACAGTCTTTAAGGCCCTCAATGGGTCTGGTCCACAATATCTGCAGGACAAATTCAGATGGTACGTTCCTAGTAAGACCCTTCCCTCCTCTAGTGCGAAAAAAGTCCTGACGCCCTTTGTTAAAAAGGCCAGCTGGGGCGGCGAGAGCTTTACGGCTTGTGCATCCTTGGCTTGGAATTATCTGCCTTTCTTCTTGAGGAATGCTTCTAGTCTTCTCTTGTTTAGGAATAGTTTGAAGACTTGGCTTTTTACTCAATGATTTCCTCCCTCTTCCGGCTAGGCAATTCATAGCGCCAGAACACCTTAGGGGAACCGTTGCGCTCTACAAATTTTATTAACATAACATACTACCCCCACAGTCATATAAGCAACTGCCATTCATCCAAAGAATTATTTTTCTGTGTCAGGCCTTCTAGGCACCGTGATACTTAATGGTATGAGTTTCGAAACTGGTTCAGTCACTTCCAGCTGTGGCACTTGTTTGCTTCCTTCTGTTGTCCTCTCTGCAAGCACCGGCAGGCATCTGGAATAAAAACCTTTAAACTTTCCAAGCCATGGGGCCTCCATTGTTTTAGGAGGAGAAAAGACATTGCTATTTTTGGGCCCCCTACTATATGTGCTCCAATGTCCCAGATCCAACCCTCTTACTGGGAACACCCAGGCATTTACCTGGGGCTGTGGGCACTAAGAGGTGTTAAAACACTTCCTTCCCATGATGTTCTTTCATCCCAACCTGCTTGCACTATTGTCTACTGTCCTCTTGACTGTTTCTGAAACAACATGCAAAGCTACTCAGGAACATATGGACAAACAATGCAGTTGGTAAAAGTTGTCGCAAATTGCTCACCAATGTTCACCAAATCTGTTCTGCTTTTGGAAGTCAACCTAAGTACTAATAGGTTGGTTTGCAAAAACCCGATTTGTAGTGGGTCACAATTCGTCTTACCTCGTAAATATTAATAAGGTAGGTCGCAAACTACAACCCACTATGAATCGTTGCCATCACAGGAATGGTGTCCTTCTAGGATCAGCAGTCCACCATGTCTGTGATTGCTTTTCAATAAAGCAAGGATTTATTTTAATGTTGTCCATTTTTTTTAAAGGAAAACAGGATTCATTTAAAGAAAAAAATGAAGAGTTTAATTAACATTGTTTAAGAGTGGGCAGTGGTCCATATTTGCAAATGCATTACCACTACCTTTTAGGAGTCAAAAAAGCAATAATGTTTTGGGGCTGGATTTCGGTCTCAAAACATTATTACAACCCCCTGCGATTCGAAATTTGGAAGTTACGCACTAAACGCGCCCCTTTCAAGTACCAAATTGGTATGTAGTCACAGACACAAATTGCGATTAAGTAACATGTTACAGAACCGCAGGTTGGGTTTCTTACATACCAAAATTCCTTTTTGTGGTCGCAAACAGCCCAAATCTATGATATACGCAGTTTGCAAATGCAAAACGTCTTAGTAGATCTGGCTCTCAATGTAGTGATAATCATAGATAAAGACTGCTCTTCAGCACTCCTCAGTAATGTTTCAACACCTAGTCAGGGGTAGTAATCCCTATATAAATGCAATTACAATTTCACTCGAGCAGTAACACCATCTCAAACCATTCCCATGACCAATTTTACAAGAATGCACGCAGGATGTGCCTTGTATTCTGTGTCAGTGAAAATGCATGTATTAATGTGCTAACCAAGGTGGTGTCTAATGTTAATTATCTGTTTACAAGTGAAAGAGATACTTGTGATTTACAATATATGAAAATTATGTAGAATTATTCTTTTTTTATTCATCTCTGTGATAATATTGTATTTACCGATTTCCTGTATCCCACAAAAAGTTAAGTGCTTGCTTCACAGCACTGACAAAACATAACAGGCCTGATTCCACAAATGTAACTTACACTTTTGAGTAAGTTTATTGCTGCATTATTTTTAAAATTCAAATAAGGTATTAAAATATTTTAGTATGAAACAATAAATATGTACTATTGTTTATATATTTTTAACATTGAATAATAATCTGTTTTAAATCATTTAATGTAACCTCATTTCTTAAGAAGTTTTATTTTAATTCCCTACCTGCATTATTTTCTATGGAAGGGTGTTGCAGTACCTGTGGTTGGCCATGTGTGGTGCTGGACTTACTATTGTTTTTTTGAATTAGTAACTTGCACTCAGGTGTTGTGAATAAGCAAAAAGTAGTAAACATACTCAAAAGTGTAAATTACTCAATACCCTAAGTTATATTTGTGAACCAAGTCTAAGCATGCATCATGCCACAAGTGTTCTTTTAATGTGTTCCTGACATCAGCTTGATGAGTTTGAAATATAAGTAATAGCAGCATAAGAGTGCATAGTCCTTTAGAGCAAACCCTTAATTCCTTCACTTTTGTTGTGGAGTGGTCAGCTATGTGGTGGTGGTCGTTATTTCTGCTGCGATATGTTTACTTATAAAGAGTGAAAGTCTGCAAGTAGGTTTGAGAAATGCATTACTGCTAGTGGTCCTATTTAAGGGTGCAATATGTGTGTTATATTATATGCATAATGGCTTATGGATTTGCTTGTGCGTGTGGGTGTATATGTGCACATGGAAGGGAAGGTGTGACAGGGTTACTTTCTCAATTTTAAGAGAAAAGAAATTTACGGCCAGCACTGCTGAGGTCACCACAGTGCTCTTTCCCAATGTGACCACTCCCACCCTCAAATGTTAAGAGACTGAGAAGCTCATTATGAATCCCACAGTTCTGATTGGCACCTGTGCACCTGGTATACCCAGATCTAATCAGTGCACAATTACCATTCCAGTCTGTTGGATGCCAAGGGATTTTCGAGGTAGGAATATCGAGTGCACCAAATATTGTGGACACAATATCGAAGGTCAAAATATCAAAAGGTAAGTTAAGTCTAGACTTTCTACATACATATGTAACCTGACGATATATATGGTTAAGGTGCACAGATGTGGGATTAAGAATAGTAAATCTATATGTGGAGTTAAGAATAGGAAATCTATACTTCCTCTATATGTACTCGATATCTTGTTCCAGGATATTCTGTCCACGATGTCCGTCTATCTCAATATTGCTCGCTATTCCATAGTATAATTATTCTGAGGTTCTGACCACGGAATGGTGTCCTTAAAGTGCATAAACTTGGAAAGTGCTGTGCGCGCCTACTCAGATTTCACCAGTTTAACCAGGTGAAATTTTGTGGGCATATCACTGTGGGAAGCGCTGCTGATGTAGCAGTAATAAATCCAATTCGGCCGCATGCAAGAGTATGTGCTTGGATTGGGAATTATGGGTGCTGTGGAGTGAAGGCCCTAGAGTAGTCATGGGCTAGTGCATCACAATAACTCTTAAGGTATTTCCTATAATGACTGGTACAGGAAACCTAGCTGAAGGATCCATTGTACAGTTGAACCAGTGTTTAATTTGATCCAGTGATTGCAGGTGTGAATATCTGGCACTCCTATTTGAGGACCAGCACTTATTTTCCTCATCAGACTTTCACCGAGGTCAAAAGAGAAAACAGCACAAAAGGGGAAAGAAGGAGGAAGAGACAGACTGAAAAATAGTGGCAGCAAAAGAAAGCAGGGATTTAAAGAACCGTAAAAGTGGAGCCAGCAGGTAAGTGTGCGGTGATGGATGAAATATGCACAACTACACAGCCTTAGAATTCATCACCCACATTATTTGATAGCACCAGTCACCGGCTTCTGAGTCCAACTTTGGGCCCAGCACTTCTCTTCTTCACAAATTAAGCACTGGTTTCAGCTGACCTGAAACAGCACTTTAGATCTAAATGCACATTTTGACCCATTATCACTGGTTATTGTCTAGCACAAGCTGGTTTCACGCCAATGCCCTTGTACAATACATCGCCCAAAATAACGGACACCACACATGTAACTCAATAGCAGAAAAGGCCACTTTATTGGACGAGGTAACTCATATTACTTCAGGCAACTTAATTTCCTAGAACAATTTCACAATTTGGGCCAAAACCATTTTATTACCACTATGCCTAACAAACTGTACATTTTCCAAGCAAAACCAATGTTTACTTTTGCATTTCCATATTTTGTTTTCAATCCTTTTTCTTCCCTTTTCTTTAACGACTTACCAATAACGAGGGTTGGGTAAAATCCGCTCCAAATTTACCCTCCCCCATCTTGCCTCCACAACTATATGTGCCTGAGCGAGTACCTGTCCAACTGTGGCGAGACACACCTCCCCAAATCCAACCCGCATGGTCCCCTCATGTAGCTATATATATCCTTTTTTTTTTAGGTGGGAGGGTGGGAGAAAACAAACTTCCCCCACCTAACTGCTTCTTAAAGCGCTGCGCCACTCCACGCTCGCGCCCCTGACCTCCCTATATAACCTACGCCTTGCGCTGCACGCTACGCCTACGCGCCTACCTCTCTCTGTGGCCATACCATTTGGGCGAATGACCCCGGGGGGAGACCGCTCCGCTCTGCTCCCCCCGAGGCCCCCATCGCCCAAGATAACGGACACCACACATGTAACTCAATAGCAGAAAAGGCCACTTTATTGGACGAGGTAACTCATATTACTTCAGGCAACTTAATTTCCTAGAACAATTTCACAATTTTGGCCAAAACCATTTTATTATCACTATGCCTAACAAACTGTACATTTTCCAAGCAAAACCAATGTTTACTTTTGCATTTCCATATTTTGTTTTCAATCCTTTTTCTTCCCTTTTCTTTAACGACTTACCAATAACGAGGGTTGGGTAAAATCCGCTCCAAATTTACCCTCCCCCATCTTGCCACCCCAGGAAAACCGAAGAGTTTTCCTGGACCCCACCTTCTCAGGGAAACAGACCCCACTTTTTTTTTTTTAAACATTTCCCCATAAATCCACTGCTAACTCCGTGGCCAAACAATCTCTTACTTCAAGTAAATAATACGCAAGGCCCAATTGTGATAGGTGTACCGCGTACGAACGAAACAATTGCCCATCCTTGCCTATAATGTCTGAGTGGCTAACATAATTTATGTCCATAGCACTTCAGAATGTTTTCATTGCGCGATTCACCTTTTTCCGGGCTTTGTCCACTGCAGCCTCGTTTCTTGCATTCCTCCAACGCCGCCTGTAAATAAACTCAGTCCATGCAATTCGTGTACCAAGCCAATTGTTCTTCAAAACAGTTAAATCGAGCTGCATTCGTTTTTATTAATGACAACCCAGAGAGTGATACGAGGTCATTTTCCCCAAGGTGCAGTATTAAAAACGCTGGAGACCCTCTAACACATTTCATGCGTGTAAGAGTAGGAAACAATTCATCCCACCTCATGCCTCCGCGTCCTTTCCATACCAGCTCGTGCCCACTGCTGGGTACTCCAAGATTCCTGCCGTAAAGCTGCTGCTCCGCAAATATAGCAGCCCATTTTATAAAGGAGTGGCCTACTAACCACACTTGCTGCTTGCCGGACAGGCCTCGCACATCACCTATGAGGAAAAACATAATGAGCAAACAGCCTACAAATGCACATCATTTACGAACATAACTGGTGCAGCAACTTGATCTCCACCTGCCTATACGTTTGATGGCGTCCCAACCCAATCCCAAACGGGCTGCTTCAGTTGCCGCCCCTATTCGAAACAAATGTGTCCCATAATCCCCGGGATGCTCCCCCACCCACAAAAGTGCCTTCCTCAACACGGCCAATACCTGTGACGCCGACAGCCTCTTCCCCGTCGAGTGTATGAAAATAAAACCCTTTCTCATCTGTACACAGGTTTGGAAAACTACCCATTCCTGTACGGGGCAACAATTACTGCTGCCACTGCCATGAAGGAAAATCCACACTCCCCTCCCCAACTGGTCGGTTTTTGATTTCGGTAGCCAAATTCTCACTCGATCACCCTCGTGGACCATTTCATCCCACCTCAAGCCTCCCTGACCCTTCAAACCCAACAATTCCGATACCCGGAAAGCCCCAAAAAAGAGCCATATCATACAAATGCGGAATAAAGCCACTTCTTGTTGGCTATAACAACATGCTGGGAGTGCCATCAAAATCTTTTGTAACAACAAAAATTTAATAGGGGCTCGGCCACTCTTTGCTCCCACCGACAATCTCCTCAACCCCTTTAACATGCGCTTAACTAAAATGGCGGCCACTGGGTCAAAACCCCAATATAACTGGCCAAAAAATGAAATGCCTGCTAACTGTCCCCCAATGGTGGACGGAGACAAACCCTTGTCCACTAAATCCAAAACAAAATCCAACACTACAGGTACCTTCACCTCATGTAACTGATTACTAGAAACCAACCGTACATAACTGGCAAAATCCGCCCATGCTCTTCGGTATGCGTTCCTTGTGGATGGCGCCACTGAGCTTTCAATCAGCTGAACTATTCTCCCACACCTAGCTCCCAAATCCTGTCCGGAATAGGCGTTTTGCTGTCTGCTGCTCTCGGCGCCAATGTTCGAAAACGCTGCCAATCGAACCGGAACAGTGCATCAGCAATCACATTATTTGTACCAGGTATATATTTTGCCCTAAAAACTATATTTCGCCTTAAGCAAAGCAACATGAATGCACGCAGTAACTTCAACACTCGCACATCCCTGGCCTTTTGGTAGTTGATGAGATTAACCACTGCCATGTTGTCCACATTAAAAAGGACAGACCGATTCTGAAACTCCTGCCCCCAAAGTGTCAACGCAACCAGTAAAGGAAAAAACTCCAAGAAAGTGATACTTTTTCCTTCACTCAACCACTGCGCGGGCCAAGGTTCTGAACACCAACGACCATCCCAAAAAATGCCAAAAGCTTTCGATCCAGCCGCATCCGAATAGATCTGAATCTGCCACTGATATTGATCATCAATGAACTGCAGAGGGACACCATTGAAGTCGTCCAAAAATGACAGCCAAATCTGTAAATCCTTTTTGACCAATCTGGACAACCTCACTCTATGGTGGGGCAGCCACGCCCCCGACAATGCCATACCTAGAGCCCTAGAAAAGGTCCTGCCCGCCCGCACCACTCTACAAGCGAAGTTCAGGTATCCCAACAACCTCTGGATTTGCCGGAGCTCGAGCTTATCATGCTCCAGGGCACTGGCCACGCAAGCGCGTATCTCACCCAATTTATCCGCTGGTAATCTAGCCATCATGTCCGTCGTGTCAATCTCTATCCCCAAAAAAGTAAGCCTGGTCACTGGCCCTACGGTCTTATCCTGTGCTAAGGGCACTCCAAAATAATCCGCCATACTCTGAAATCTGTCCAGTGTTTGCTGACAGTCCTGTGTACCGGCACGTCCCATAAACAAAAAATCGTCTAAATAATGGCATGCCACGCCTCCTACTCCACTTGAAGAAAGTACCCAATGCAGAAAAGTACTAAACTGTTCAAAAAGTGCACACGACACCGCACATCCCATAGGGAGTACTTTGTCCACATAATAGCATCCATCAAAACACATCCCAAATAGTTCAAAATCTGTCGTATGGATTGGCAAAAGTCTGAAAGCGGACTTAATGTCACACTTTGCTAGCTCTGTCCGCTCCCCCAAGGAATGAACCATGTGTAATGCCTCGTCAACCGACGTGTATGTGACCGCAGTATCCTGCGTCGCGATGTAATCATTAATAGATTGTCCTTCTGGCCAGGATAAGTGCTGTATCATACGATATTCCCACTTTGCCTTTTTGGGAATGATACCTAATGGTGAAACAATGAGGTTCTCCAAAGGACAGAATTCAAACGGGCCCGCTACTCTGTCCAACTCCACTTCCTCTGCCAACTTCTGACCCAGAATGTCATGGAACTCCTCTGCTGATCTTAAGTTATCTGCCCAATGCCGGCTACTTGGCCCTTGGTAGCTGATCTTAAAGCCTTCCAAAAAACCCCAATAAAGTTTAGCTGCCCCCCTTCGATCTGGATATTCGTTTAACCAGGGCACTAAATGTTCCAAACTAATTGGGGTAGGCGCCTTTTGGAACCAATGGGACAAGTGCTCCCCTACCTCTAGCTGACCCCCCGTGCTCCTGCCCTCTCTGACCCCCTGAGCCCACCGCCATACTGAAACACTGGGCGACTGTATGCTTTACCCCACATTGTGAACATTCGTGGCGAAACCTACACAATTGCCTGGAACAAAAGCCTCTATTAAAGTTCCAACAAGCCCCGAACCCTGCTGCCTGCCCTCTACCAACCATTCCCGCCCCTTGAAGGGCGGGACGCCCAAGAAAAGGCCGATAAGCCACCGGTAACCCACTTGCGGTATGTGTCATTGTGGGAGGATTAGCGGATGACATCCATTGGAGCCATAATTCAGAATCTATTTCACCCCAAGGTTTATCCACGCAAACACTCATCCGGGCTCTAAACTACTCATCGTAATTTAACCATGAGTACCCTCCAAAATTCATCTGTGCTTTACGCACTACGTCCATATATTTTAACAACGATGCCGCCCTTTCAGGATAACGCTCCACATAAATGCTTGCAAAGAGAAGGAACGCTGATGTCCAATTATCCACGTTACGTGGTACTCTGGGACGCCGGGACAACTCCAATTCCTCCTCCTTAGATCCCTCCGGGGCCTGTACGTCCCTATGTAATAGCCGAAATACATCCACAAAATCGTGGTTCCATATTTTTTGTTTTGTCTTACCTGCTAAATGGGACCCAAGGGGCATCGCTAAACCCATATAAGGAAGCCGAGTCTGCTTAGCCACACTTACTTCTTTCCCTGCGGCACCAAACATGTCTTCGTTCTTTTTCCCCCACCCCGGGACTCCCTGAGAGACCCCCACTACCCCTTCACATGAACACGCCCTATTGGGAACGCCTTCCTGTCGTGACATCTCCAGATTCTCCTGTCCTCCCACACCCACCACTCCCAAACCCGGCTGAGCCCTTTTCCTCCCCCAAACCTCCCACCATTTCGCCCTACCTTTAGGTAGCTGTGCCTCTCTGTCCCGCAGTTCCGCTGGCATACTATGGTACTGAGTCTTCTTTCGCTGTTTCTCTGTCGCCTGCAAATCCGCTCTAGACTGCTGCAACGAGGAAACAGAAAATGTGGCACCCCCCCGTCCCCCCCGTGCCCTTTTTGATCCAACTCTATCCTGGGCCATGTCTTTGACCACATAGTCCACCAAGGAACCCATATCTCCTACACTCCTAAATACCCCCCTATCCTCTTCACTCTCCTCTTGTTCAGCTTGCGCACTACCACTAGGGCGCGCACCATCCCCAACCCCCCATCGTAACAACTCCAGTCAACAGGCGGCCCCCGCTCTAAGGGACAACTGCCAACGCCAAAGTCCGCACATGACCCGCTCCTCACTTCAACATGCCTACCGGAAGCCACTCCAGCTCCCTTCGCCAATGCCAACTGCACCCTCGATGCAGCCGTAGGCCTGGTGCCACCACTAAACGACGTCTCCTCTGATCTGGATCGCCCCCAGACCGCCGTATGAAAGCTCACCGTGGGATGACCTTCCGCGGCTGCCTCCAGCGTCTTTTGCGCAGGTATCTGTGAATGCGGCACCCATAACCACTGACCGTCCTCAGGACCCTCCCCAACTTCATCCTCGCCTTGCATTAGACCAGGCCTCTGCCGTGCCTTAGGAAAAATATACTGCATGTCATAACGACTCATGCGATCCTGGCCCTTATGACTCCCTGCCAAAACCGACGAGTCACCAACCGGGCTAAAGAAGTCACTATCTTCACCATTATCGCCCTCACCACCTTCCTCCTCCAGCTCTAGGACCACCCCATCTAGTGGGTCCCTTTCAACCTGACGGTCCACCTCCATAACCGGCCACTCTGCAGTGTTGCGGCCTGCCACCTGCCCACTCCAGGCTATCCCTACCGGCTCCCTTGCCTCCTCAGAAACGCTCTGCCAACCATCAACGCCCCCTGGCCCCTCGTGCACCTCATCCTCCTCACTGTCAGATGAATAAGCCACCAAACCCGCACACTCCCCTGGCATTGGTAAGAGAGGAGCCGGCTGGCACTCCACATATGTGCGCCGGACAAAACGGGGGGGGACCCGCTCGGTCAGTGCTTCCTCCTCCCCCAAGCCCCTCCGGCCTTGCTCCTCACCAATCTGTGCCGCCCTCGTGACTGACACTGCCCTCTGCTCTGTGCCAACACACCTGTCATGCCTGGAGGCACTCCTGCCCCGTCCAGACCTAGTTCTGGTCATTGCGTGCCCCCTCACTATGGCACTAGTCAGCCTCCCAACAGCTGTGACATACGGGGCCTCCGCACGCACACTCAACCTTTTTGAGCGCATGCCCCTCCTCCCGCCCATTGTAGCAGGTCGCCTCCCAGCTGACCTGCCCACCCGGCGAACTGGCTCACCAATACAAGCAGCCACCGCCAACTTCACTCCCAATGACGCCTTCCGTGGTGTTCCCCTCGGCTCTATCAACGCGGAGCCCCCAGCGGCCGGAGCTGCACCTGACAGCCAGTCCTCCTTCCCCGCCTCACGCAGCAGCTGAAGCGCTGCGTGTAACTCCGCCTCCGACGCCATGAGGAACTCACAGGAAAACTGGCAAGTCGCGCGCTCCTTCACTGACTAACGCGCCTCAGAAAACAAACTTCCCCCACCTAACTGCTTCTAAAAGCGCTGCGCCACTCCACGCTCGCGCCCCTGACCTCCCTATATAACCTACGCCTTGCGCTGCACGCTACGCCTACGCGCCTACCTCTCTCTGTGGCCGTACCATTTGGGCGAATGACCCCGGGGGGAGACCGCACCGCTCCGCTCTGCTCCACCCGAGGCCCCCATTTTCCTTGGTGTAGGCTGGGAATATCAAACCCTGAACATTGATGGGACTGAATATCATTACAACAATATTGAGTGACAAAATATTGAAAGGTACAATTCTATACATGTTTAAGACCTAACTCTAAATATGTGTACCTTGGTGATAAATATAAGTTTAATGTACTCGTCATATTTGGGATTCAATATTCCCGCCACAATCTTTTTCCTATCTATGCCCAGTGATATGACCGTATAGAATGCATAGAGGATGGTGAGGTGCCTAAATGAATGCTTCTCACAAGCTCAGATCGGAGTTTTGTGAGATGTGGAACAGAAACAGCTGCACCAATCCAAGCAAAAGTGTGAAGAGAGGGGGTGCACATGCTGTAAGAGGGAGTCTCTGTGGAATGGTCTGAAAAGACGCTGATAATGCCCTGCAGGTAAGAAGCTTTACACAGGAGCGCAGGAGTGTATCATTAACAATTTGTCACAAATATGAATCATAAAAAATACACTTTCAATAAGTCATCGCTACAATTCTCCTTAAGTGCTCTACTTTTCCTAATCACTTAAACATGAGTCATACTGTACTGGAACTGTGATACATATTGACAACATCTGGGAAAATCAAAGGATACTGGAGCTTACTCACAAGATACAAATACTGGTTATGACTGTTGAAAATGATTATTTCTTCAGACTATGTCGAGCGAGCCAATCAAACACGAATACTTCCGTGCTTTTCACAAATTCAGATTTAATGCGACTCCCTCGTTTCTATAATAATTTATAGCAGTGATTTAAATGGGCAGTTACGGAGTACCTTCACTGATTCACTTTGACATTCTGATTTTGCCAATGTATAATATTCTTACATATAGGGGCTTGCAGCCACCTCTCTTCATCCATTTGTCTGTGGTTGTGGCATGCACATTTTGCTACCACCCGCTCATCACATAGCATATGGCAGTGGGTAAGCCTTTGGCTAACTTCACTTTGAGTGACTGCATTTTGCTTGCTCACAAGGAGTGCATCTGCATGCAAGCTAGTTCCCATCAATGCCAGTGTTTTTGTTTTTACTTTATAATTATTTTAGTGTTTCTTTGTGTTTAGGGCCTGAGATAATAGCAGGAAGCTTCTGATGCACATTCTATCTTTATCAGATCCCATGTTCTACCAATGCTGTTGTAAATTCCTTTTGACGTGTTTTACTTTTCTGATTGCTGGTTTTCACAGCATATCAGATGATATTGTGTCCATTTGAAACTGTTCTGTATTCAGTTATTCTCGTTTTCCTTTTTTCTTTCTTTCCTTCTTTCTTTTTCCTTTTTCCCCCCTAATTTTGGTCTTTCTTTCTCTTACCTTGTTTTTCTCTTTCTCTTTCCTCTTCTTTCCTTCTCTCTTTCTTTCTTCTACTTTTTCGTTTTTCTTTCTTGCTTGACTTTTTTCATTTTAGCCTTCTATTTTTCCTTCTTCTATTTTTTTCTTTTCTCATTCTTTCCTTCCTTATTCCTTTTTCTCTTTCTTTCTTTCCTTCTCTCATTCCTCGCTGGTTCTTTCTCTGTCCTTCTTTCTCCCACCTTCTTTCTTTATCCTTTCATTCTTTCTTTCTTTCTTTCTTTGTCTTGTTCTTTTGTTTAATCTCATTTTCCTTCTTTTTTCTTCTTTCCTTTTCCTTCTTTTGTGCCTTCTTTCTTTCCTTTGCTTGTTCTCTTTTTCTTACCTTCTTTCTTTCCTTCTTTCCTTCTCTTTCTTTCTTCTTTCCTTTCCTTGTCATCTTGTATTCCTTCTTTCCTTCTCTTGCTTCTCTCGTTCACCATTTGTCCTCTTTCTCCTTCTATCCCTCTTCCCTTCTGTCCCTCTTTCTTTCTGTCCCTCTTTCCTTCTTTTTTTCTGTTCCTCACTCCCTCTTTCCTCCTGTCCCGTGTTCCCTCTTTTCCTCTCTTTTTCCCTTTTTCTTTTTCTTTCTCTCTTTCTCTCATCCTCTCTTTTTCTCTTTTCTCTTTCTCTCTTTTTCTCTTTTATTCATTCTTTGGTTATTTTTTTTCCAAGGGCAAGAGGCCAGCAGGCAATGTCAGACAAACTGAAAATTTTTGGTCTGTGTTAGCCAATACATTTTGATTCTACTAAAATTAGGTGTTTCTTATAGGGGTTTCAGCCAGGCTTCATCCATAACTCTTTACCCCCAAACATAAGATATACAGATAACTATCTTAATTTCAGAAGACTACTCAAGAGTTGGCTCTTACCCACATAGGCAACATACTCAAACATAAATATACAGCATATCCCTATGCATATAAGCATGGTATTTGGATTATATGTATGTATCAAGATATGTGTATTCCTTTGGATAAGTGTGTATAATCATTATTTTTATAATTATATAGCTATTCGTTAGGTCTGCTTAACTAATGTACATATTACCTATGGGTATATTAATCAATGTTTAACTTGTATATAGGTCACTGCATATATAAGTAAAAAAATCATAACGTTCTACAATTGTTTCACTATTGAATTATTAAAAGGAAAATAATATATAAAACAAATAAATCAGCTTAAAGTACAGCAAAACTTGAAAGTCTGAATTTATTAAATACAACGTAAATCTAGATATATGACCTTCCTTATAAATATATACCTTTCATGTACAAATGTACATTTATATTTATTACTTTACTCCTAATTCAGCATCTCCAATGCACTACCCTAGATCTCACCCTATACATCTCTCAATATATCATCTACATATATACCTTCCATGTACTTATGTATCTTTATATTTATTAATTTACTCCTAATTCAACATCTCCAATGTACTACCCTATACCTCTCTCAATATACTTAGAATGCGAGAACGATCATACTGATTCTCCTGGATCTATCTCCCACTTTCGATACAGTCAAACATGGTATCCTCCTTGATAGGCTCTCCTCAATTGGAGTAGGAGACACATCGGCAAAGTGTCTGCAATCCTACCTGTCTCATAGACAGCAGGCCAGACCCCTCCCCCTTGCCGATCTGAATACAGGGACATTAAACATGGTGTTCCACAGGGGTCTGCAATTAGTCCCATACTATTCAACATATATATGAGCCCACTGATTCCAATCATTAAATGATACAAAATCTTCTTAGTCAATTATGCCGATGATACCCAACTAATCCTCTCTTTGGAAGGAGATCACTCACTGTCACTATCTGCTTTCCACTAATGCATGCAAAGAACTGCAGCCGGGCTCAAGTCCAATACACTACAGTTTCATGGTGATAAGACAGAGATTCTCTGCTGCCCAGCTACGAAAGTTCCAACTCCCCTTCCTCCTACTTTCTGGCCCATACCATAAGACAAGTCCCTGGTGCCCTCATAGACAGTTTGGAAAGTGGGTGTAATTTTTTATAACAAGCTCAGCCTGGAAACTCAAGTGAACAAAACGGCTGGATTCTGCTTCTCTCTCATCAGAGCACTGCGCAAGATACTCCCAATGCTCCCCAGCTCATCTAGAGCACTAGTGGTTCGAAGGGTAATTCTGAGCCGGCTGGATTATTGCCAATCCTTGCTCATGGGAGCTTCAAACTACTTATTAAAGAGATTAAAGAGAGTGCAACAGTAGCACCATGCAGGGCCTCTGCATCTCAGTCCCTGAAGGAACTTCATTGGTTCCCACTGGTACAGAGAATAAGGTTTACATCACTATTGTTTTTAAGGTCCTCCATGGCCTCGGGCCAGCTTCCCTACAAAATAGACTTAACTGGCATGCCCCCAGGCTGGCCAGTATGTCCAAGGTTAAGCAAAACTAGATTTGGATGAAGAGCATTCATGACCAAGGAAGCTCAAATATGGAACAAACACCCAATAACCCTGAGACAGTGAGGGGAGCTATTGCACTTCAGGAAGAGACTAAAAACATGGCTCTTCCCAAAAGAGTCGAACATGTCTAAAACACTATACTGGCCATGTAGCTGAGGATCACTGACACACTTTCTTTCTGGCACTATGTGCTTGTAGATGCATAATTCAACACCAGGATACTCGTGGGGTGACAGTGCGCTTTATAAATGACCCAACTAAATAAATAAATTACTTTACTCCTAAGTCAGCAGCTCCAATGCACTACCCTATACCTTACCCTATACACCTCTCTATCTCCTCTACCTCCACTCTGAATCATCCCAAACCTCATTCTACTACTCTCCCCAATGCACTTCCCTCTCATCCACCCTATACCTCTCTCAATGTATCCTCTACCACCACCCTCTGACTCATCCCAAACCCTCTACTGCTCCTTGCATCATCTCAAACCTCTTTTACTATTCAGATCTCCCAAACAAGTCTTCTAAACTCTTCCCTCGTGAATACCTCCTAGACTCATCCGATACCTCATCTTTCTCTAATCCACTTACTTATAGAGACTCTTCCTCCCTCCATCTCTCCTTTACTCATCACAAACCTCCTAACACTGCTCTGATCTCCAAATAAACACTTTCGGCAGAGACGGGGCCTCCGTACTGCAGTTATCCATTGCGGAGGTCCAACCACGACTGCGGGCCTCCACCACAAGTGCTGAGGCCCTTTATAATTGGCCCTTTTGTGTGTAAATGCATAATGATCACTGTGAGGAAACCTAGATGTCAGATGTTAAGAAACAATTAAAATATTGTCTGTGCCACATTGAAATCAAGGATTAATCATCATTTCTATTATGTCTGGCTTCTTATGGCATTTTAAAAGAAGTTTGTAGGTTTCAAACCCAGTTATTTACTACAGTTACATAGTTGCAGGGAAAATCAGAGTGTGAAGAGGGGCACTCACAGGAAGTTACATTATCGAACGATTATGTGAAATTATGCAGAATTACACGAACTGCATCTCGCACTAAAAAAATTGCCTGAATGGTCAATTGTGGTAAAAATGTAACTCTAAAATGAAATTTTGCATTGATTTCCCGTTGCTTACATTCAAAACACTGCCACTGGTATTCGGATTTGCAGTTTTGCATTTAAAAAATACCAACTCTCATTCATAACACTGCTGTTTGCATTCAAATATGTAGTTTCATGTTTACAAATTACCTGAATGTGCCAGTCACTCGAGTAAAAATGTACCTGAAAAGCTGCTAGTGTTCAAAAATTACCTGAACAGTTCATCTTGCTTTAAAATTTCTCCTCGAAATTACAATATGTGGAGTAAATCTCGTAATCTTGGTGATTTCATGTATATTTTATTACGTGAAATTATGTAAATTACGCCAATCACTCTGGCGTGATTAAAATTTTGCCCAGTCATAGAATAGAAGCCCTACTGATACACAACTCTCATGTGACCACTGTCAGTGTGGCACAGGCTCTTCCACATGAAAGTGGTTAGGACGGAGAGGAACTGTGAAGGGGTGGTTCAGGCATGAGGCAGGAATCCATATCAGATGCCATGCATTTGAAGGTGGGAGGGTGAAGTCAGGAAATGTGCAGTGGCAGGAATCCAGGTTTGAGAGTTTTGTATTGGGGTAGGGTAGGTGGTTGGTTTTGCAATGGGCTTCTGGGAAGGGTGCTTTTAGTGTTTAGGTCAGATATAGTCTAGGGAATTACCAGGGGTGGATGGAGGGGGGGGGGGGCTGACAGGATACCAGGTATTTTTTCAATATTAGGTAGGGGTGATGGGTAATGCGACGGAGGTGGGTGTAGGATGTGGCAGGACAGCGAGCCTTTTTTCTTACATTTGAAAGGACAGTTATCTAATGCCAAGTGTGGTGGGGTGTGTTGGCAGGCCACCGAGCTGTGCATGGCTTCCCCGTGGCTCTTCAACCTCTGACGGTGCTAGAGGGCATACCCAACATAACATAACATATGGTTAACTAAATAAAGTGGATACTTTTCACCTCTGAGTTCTGAGTGACAATAGAGATAAGTCGTGCTTTGGTGTCTGTTTAATGCTCCTCAGAACCTCCCTGTGAAAAACATCCGAGTTATGCACAAATATCTATCTATACATCTATCTGTTTGAAATGCTTGATAATTAAAACATGAAACCGAATCATTTTGGAATTGAAATGGGGATAAAGTGAACACATGTGAATAATATTAAGAATGTTTTCTTAATTGCAGCATATTTATCAGACATGTTTTTCATTGCTTATATCCAGCTTTGAGCATTTTAGGCATCCGTTACCATCTTTTTGCAAATCATTTTTTGGGGAAACTAAAATTGAACGATAAGTGGAGAAACTAATAGTATTAATAATAATCTTCATAATACATGAACTCAAGCTCACTGGAGAGAGCTTCAGAACTGGAAGCGAAATGAGAAATGAAGGCAGAAGCAGATGACTTAGGGCAACAGACTTACAGGGAGCTGCAGCTGCTGCATATCCCTCCCTGAACACCTGGTTGTGTAACTTATAGAGAAAAATGAATGTTGCCACTAAGGCTTCTCTCCCCACATAATGAAAATGGTCTTCCGTGATCAGACCAATACATGTGCAGAATCAGAATGTGTTATCTCTCCAGGTGGGCATTGCACTAAGAAATAATGAATCTTTTCCCTCCTTTTTAGCACCAAGACACCATCGGGTAACAGTAGCGCTCTACAAATGTTAATTATAATATTAGTAATTATGGTGCAGAAAAATATCTAAAAAGAGTGCTTCTGCAGGTAGTATGAAACCTAGAACTATAAAGGAAAAATATGACCAGATATTTGGGAACACATTTTGGAACCCAGTGGGCATTTTGAAATCCCTGTTTTAGTTCCATTCTGGTAAAGAAAACTTTATTCTTTCAGTGATATTAAAATTGAAATGGGAACCTCAAGTTGAGAATGATGTCTGCCGCAGTGTTCTTTTAGTAAAGTGCTGTTTTAGTAAAGGGTTACATTGTGCTGAAGGGTATATCCTCTGTGGCCAACCTCCCTGCTGTGATTGTAGCCTTTTTCTGGTAGTGCTGAATGTATAAAGATACATAGGTGTAGGGACCCACCGTTTTTCTCTGTCAGTGCACTCAAATGCGGAAGTTGCTGAGCACTAAGGTTGCCCAGTCTTTATCCCATCTCGTGCCCCCACTCTCCACTTCCTGTCTCTTTATATTGATCTTACAGGTGTGTTATTCCTGATTTCCTTTGTTGCTGTTTCATATATTTTCTTCCTCCTTATCTGTGCCTTTTCTGCTTCTTTCTCTTGCTTTGAGTCAAATGGTAACATGTAGTTGTGCCAACATGTATCCATGCAACCTGCCATTGCCATCATAATATACCTTATTAATACATTAATTGAAACCCCCTGATCACGGAGAGATGGGGTTTGATATTCTTGGCCCCTAAACATGAATGTTCAAAATCTTCAATGCATGTAGGAATCACAAGGAGCTGAGTCCTGACTTTTAATGCTGCTGAAGGACAGTCACTCTCTCTGATTCTCATAATCTCATCCCTGTGGCTTCTCCTTAAAGTATCTAAAAGTTTAACCACATGACCTGCTTCTAGAAGCTTCCAATTTTGCCAATAAATGTGTGTTTTCCATCGCCTCGGGGAAGTCCTCTACTTGGCGACTGCCGGTGGGAATACTACCAATTTTTTCTGCGCGTATTTTTTTAATAAAAACATTTTGCAGACTCAACCCAAAGCAGAGCCCTGAAGTTTGATGAGCACTAAGTCTGATGATGAAACAATTCCGGTCCACAAAAAAGAGTACCACTGGCCACAACCTCCAACCAGCAAACAATTGATCATTGGATTTTGGAGAAAGGTGTACTTAAGGAAGCCTGTTCTAAAGAAACCTCATTCAATCAGTTTACTTCATTTGTCTATCTAGTCCAGTGGTCTCCAACATTTTCCGTAGTAAGATCTAGTTTTGTTCAATGAAAATCATTGCGAGCTACTATTATTCGTTTTGTAACAGTGACCACATCAGACAGGATTACCTTAGTGGCCACCCTTTGCAAGATTACCAGCATCAAGACTGTTGTTTGTAATGCAAGAGGTCTCGCATTTTTTTAGAGTTAGAGCTATCGGCGTTGTAATGGAATTGTTTTTTACTCATGTGAGCGCGAACGCCAGTGCAAAAGTGATAGAAAGCGAGAGAGAGATCGTCTAAAGAGATAGTTAGAGTTCTTTGCATATTTAAGTGAGAGGTAGAGTGAAGAGAGAGTGAATGAGATAGAGAGTTAGCGAAAAGTAGAGTGAGATAGAAATAGAGAAAGAGAGTTTAGAGGTAGGTTAAAGTTGGAGAAATAGAGTTCTTTGCCTATTTAAGTGAGAGGTACAGTGAAAGAGAGAGAATGAG
Organism: Triturus cristatus; assembly: GCF_964204655.1. Classification (NCBI taxonomy): domain Eukaryota; kingdom Metazoa; phylum Chordata; class Amphibia; order Caudata; family Salamandridae; genus Triturus; species Triturus cristatus. Next base: position 134,587,069 of record NC_140591.1, on the reverse strand, counting down.
ATAGAGAAAGGTAGAGAGAGAGAGTTTAGAGGTAGGTTGTTAAAGTTGGAGAGATAATTGTGTGGTAGAGTGAAGAGAGAGAAATATATCTTGTGATTCTGGGCAAATCACTTAATCTCCCAGTGGCTACCAAAAACAAGTAATGGCATTGTAAATGACAATGTCTTTCTTTTATTTGTACTCTTTTCGGTGCCTCACAACATTCCGAACTACAAGCCTCAGAATACAAAGTTAAAACACAGAGCTGGGTCAGATACTCAGTCCTGGCATAGGAACTTAAGCTGCCTGGTAAACATGTTACAAAGATTTAAAAATCCTCCCGATCAGTTGTGAGCAGAGACTCAAGAGACCAGTGCCTGCTGTCATTACTTTCAGCTCCTTCCAGTAACCTGCCACCTGTACCTTCTCTCCCCTCAGTCTCCCCTTGCACCCATCATGCTTCACGCCCCCCTTCTGCCCCTCTTTGATCCACTCGTGCCCAGCCAAGTTCTGGATATATTTCGCGGCAATCCATTTCAGGTCAGAAACTGCCATAGCAGTTTTATTGTTCAATATTGAAACGATAACCCGGGTTGTAAACTGCGAGTTTGACGTACTTCTCGGGATGGGAAGCATTTTTATTCATTTATTTCCATTATAATGTATTAATGTTGCTGGCGGCTTTAAATTCAAATATAATTAAACCCGCAGAACTGTACTGTCACTAAATCGCAAAGAAATACATAACGTTGCCCGGCTTGCCTTATTCATGTAGTGAAACTTACACTTTGCAATATTTCAAAAGGCAAACTCAAACAACCCCAGTTTAATGCTGGCATCTGGGCATTTGCCATGCTGTAAAAATATAGAGTCAAGAAGTTGCCCTTTCTGGTAGCTGGAAACAAGCTGCAAACTGTTGCCTGCACAGCGATAACTCGAGATTGAAGGACCGCTAAGCACGCCCTCATCATGGGGTTCTCCGGCCTCGATTTGACTCTTCAAGGGCAGTGTAGAACGCGGATGATTCTGACGAATTCGGAGGAACGATTCGAAACCCCTGGGCGAGCTTCTCCATGCACTCCAGAAACAAACATGAACCTATTATAGTGCGCAATGCTTGGAGCTCCATGGGAGCCACGCACGGACCACACATTTTTCGGAGCGCGGTGTCAGTGCACGTCTGCAAATCTGTGACATTTTAAAAATTCCAACAATAAATACAGACAACACTGCTCAGCTGAGAAACAAATCAAGAGGGCCCAGCCCTGAGCCTGCAGTAGAAATCGATCTATCTTTCTGCACACACTTTTCAAACGTACTCAAGTACACTCTGGGAAGGGAGCGTGCCCTACTCGTAGTTGTTGTCAAACCTCAGTAGGGAGGGCAGCGGGCACCGCTCGTTCTGCTAAAGAAATAGTGGCAATGCGATGCAAACCAACCGCCCTACTATTCCCCTACAATACCCCCACCTCCAGAATCAACCAAATGGTGCCAGTGGCCAGAAGCCTTAAACGCGACAGCCCCACTGACAGCAGCTGCAATGTGAACACAAGGGAGGGATCCGGACTCTTGGAGTGTCAGCATCGGTGGCTGAGTCTCTGGGGATCGAGCCCCCGGGACCGACCTCTGCCTGCACTTTGATTCGAACTCGATGAAGACATCAAGGCTGAGCAGCAACTGCAAGGGGCATGCCCAGGGGCCTTACGCAAAATGAAGCCCTCCCTGAATTTGAAGAGGGGCTCCTGAGTCGACCATATCTCACAGATTTTCATTGGGATTACCCCGCTGTATGAGAAACACGAACTGTGCACTAAGTCACACATGGGGATAATGTATAGGGATAGTGTACAGAGAATGCCCCCCCACACACACACCGGAGACAGCTCTACACCTGTAAAGAGGAGAACCGCAAATACAAAAGAAAACAGAGGAATAGATAATATACAAGAACCCAAACTGGAGGCAGTTCACCTATTGTAATAAGAAATGAAAATACAAAGGTACACATGGGAACAAATATACATGGATGCCGAGGGGGGGAGGGAGGGGATTCCGCTATTGAAACAGCTGCGATAGAAACAATGGAAAGCACAGGACGGAAGTATACTTGGATCTCTGGTGGAGGAACCTTCTCATCTGTAGGGAAAATAACTGAAAACACAAAGAAATACACAGGATTCAATATACTATAATGTCCGTGGGAGCCAGATTCACACCAACAGGGCCGTGACTTGTTAGTATTACGGTGAAAAAACCCTGTCTAACGCCGCACGGTGCTATACAAACCAGTGGTGCGCGCGCACCACAGAGGAGCAGACGTGGCAATCGAAACCAGTGGTGCGTGCGCACCACAGAGGAGCGGGGGTGAGGGAGCCTGTCGTCTGTGCCGGGCTGATGCGCGTGCTAGACACCAGTGGGAATGGGCGGAGCAAAGGCGGGACATGCGCCTGCCTTTGCCCAATTGCGTGCCTTATTTTTGTTAAAAAAACACGCGAAACCCAATGGCAACCGGCGAAAGCCTGATCACACACATGAGCGTGTGAGCAGCTTTCAGAACCCCTTACAAGAGGTCTCGCGCTACGCGAGCAGTGCTGCGCACTGCAAAGCTGGGCGTGAGACCTAAAGAGAGTCAATTTGGAATGCCTTTACTTGGCTAATAAATAGCTAATACACATGCCACAGCAACAAGGTAAAACTGTTAGTCTCCCCATAGCCACATGATTTATAACTCAAAATACAGCTTTAAATATGTTTTGGAACCCCAATCATTTTTCTCCAAAATTAATTTATGAGTTCTGAAAATACACACATTTTTTAGTCAAATACACACTTTTTAAATTTTGGTTTCCATATTCAACCAAGCAAAAGCTTCAAAATGAGTAGGGTGGATTGCACACAGGAGAGCTACTTACAGGTAGCTGGAGAGCTACCAGTAGCTCATGAGCTACTCGTTGGAGAAATGTGTGTCTGCGTGTGCCTGTGTTGTCTCTGTCTATAGGTGTATGTTTATGCGTGCATGTAGCTCTCTGTGCCAATCTTTGTGTGTGTGTGTGTGTGTGTGTGTGTCTCTGATGTGTATCTTATTTATTTATTTGCAATTTTTTATGGCTCAAACCAGACCCACTGGGGTATCGGAGCACTTGACATTTAATGCAAATATATACAACAGCTACCAGTATATGAAACGTACTGTACAGTAGGTAAATTATACACAGGATATTGTGACAGGAATCAGCTAGTGCAGGGTTCTCCAAAGTTCGTCCTGCAGGGCCAGATCCATGCCATATTTTAAGATAACTACATTTACCGAAATGGAGATATGCTAAAAATCTGGCATGGATCCGGCCCTCTGGACTGACTTTGGAGAACCCTGAGCTGGTGGGTAACAGAGTAAATGCTTGTCAGTCACCGGGTCATTGGTTAGGATGCAGAGGAGTAAGATAGCAATCACCGGGTGTTACAAGATACAGTCAAAAGGTGTTTGGGGTATAGTGTGGCGACCAGGGAGGACATCTCTAGTCGGGATGAAAGGATGTCAGAGTGGCCAGTGGGCAGACATTCCCAAATAGAGGTGGCGATGGTACAGAACAGCTTTAAGTTCAATCTTGGAGGCGTGATAGGGTGATTTGGTTGTGATGGAGGGGTCTGGGTCTCCAGACTCTGTTGGCTGCCCGTGGTCCACGAAGGGGACCCTCATGAGAGGACGGCCGCCTTGGTGCCACATGAGGGCACACGAGACAGTCCAGCATTGTGGGACCCCCCTAGGGGTCCGCGCGCAGCGTCACTTCCAGTAGGGGGTGGGCGGGGGATGAGGTATAAGTGCCTCTCCCCGCCCACTTGTGGCCTCTTTGCCGCTGCCCTTGACGCCGTTTGGTCGGGTCCGGGAGCTCTGGTCTGGTGTCGGTTTCTGTTCGGGTGAGTGCATGGGTATTACCAGTCCTCCCCACCCAAAGTCTTTCACTTCTGTCCAATGGCTCCAACCTCGTAGTTGGAATTCGGTGCTCCCGGTTATAAATAGCATGGGTCCTGTAGGTTTCACGGGCGCATGGGGGTTAAGGATCCCCAGCGGTGGTGGTGGACAGGGGATGGTCCCGTCCGACTGCTGACATCTGGGCACTGTCCCGCTGCCCAGAGTGGAGTGGGAGCTCACTTCAGCTGAACTGCCTGGTGGAGGGGCTCAGGCTGCCCGCTGCACCGCAGCGAGGGGATTAGTGTTACGAAATTCAGAGGTTCGCACATTTGTGTCAGTGTTTTCTGAGTGCAGCGTCAATCAGGGGCAGCCTCACAGGTGGGTCCCTGCAATCCAGCCGGGTCCCATCAAGAGGGGACAATGCTCCCAACAGATGCTTGTAGCAGATGGCTGAGAGCAGCAGGGGTGTTTTCATGGGTGTTGAGAGGGGCTGCGCTGGGTCACCACATCGCTCATTTCGCCCCGCCAGCTCCTAATGAGACCCGGGTATTAAGTTTCCGCCGGCTTGATTATGGGTAATCCTAATACAAGAATGGGGGGGATTAATCTTATATAGCCTCAATATCGGAGGTACGGAGGCGTCCGGGACGGTGCGCATGAAGTTATCTGCTACGGGCTGCAGAGGTTTCTAGTATAACGAGGCGCCGATGCCTTGGTGGATGTGGCTGCTGACCGTCTAGAGTGCTGCAGTGCCTGCTTTTCAAGGTCGTGAGTGGGGAACTGCAAGGTAGTTATTAATTAATTGAGGAGCGCTTCAAACCTTTATTTTATAATTTAGTGGAGGACTTTAAAGGTTTCTAGAAATGTGAGACTCAAGGTATTTTAACAAATTGCAGAGGTCATTGGTTTACGGCTACCAGTGGTTAGTGTGACAGTTCTGCAAGCTGCTGTTCATGGAAGGTTGCATGTCAATGAGAGTTGATGCATTTGGGGGGCCAAACAAGAAATTCAATACACAGCATGCACGTTCCAGTTGTCCCATGTTCTGGCAGAGCACGTCCCCCCCCCAACAGTGGCAAGGTGCTCAAAGGATCCGGAGCAGGTTCGGAGGGGTGCACGCTCTGGAGGTATTTGCCCCCCCACGTGCACTATGTGCAGGACGGGACATTATGGGGCCGGTGAGAGGCACTGGGCCCCTTTCAGGATTAGTGGTGGCCTAGGTTTGACCTGGGTTTTGCGCCATGGAAGGTCCCCCTAAGCCTTGAAGCGGCGGAGGCGCCTCCCCTCCCTTTCATATTTGTTTACCCTGCGCATCGCTAGGGGGATGGGTCCCGTGGGGGTTGCCATATGGGCCATGCCTTGTTGTCATGTTTCAACAAGCGCAGGGCGGGCAGCTCGGGATAGGAGGGCCGCGCCCAGCATGCGCAGTCGAAACCTGCTCACAGGGACCCTCCGAGAAGAGCTCAGTTGTAGCCCAAGGTTATTTCGCCATAGCATGCATGGTTGGTGTACCGATCTACCCCTAAGTCACATCAACATAGTCAGGCATGCCAGCCAAGATTTACACTTCCCTCCTCTTGGAAGAGCTGAAGTTCAGATCCTCGCGTTGTTTTTTTTTTTTATCCTGATATGCAAGCAACACACATTTTATGTGGCAGCAGGCTGCAGCTGTAAATTGTGTTCATGAACTTCATTAGAAGAGGGTAAATGTCCAGACACTATGTTACAGCAGCCGAGTATGTATATGTGTATTCTGATTCCTGGGTTATTGTGGCCAGGGTTACACAGGTCTAAGGCCCGCAGACTGGTTGTGATCGGGTTAGGGCCGGATGCCATGGGTGCCCAACCAAAGGGTGTTGATACCTGCACCTCTCCTGCGGCAGTCAGGGGAGCGGCACTAACGGGCCATGTTTCTGTGACATTGCAGCTCCGGTGTCAGCCGTGCAAATCTTGCGCATTCATGGGTTGCTGAGGTTCTTGTCGAGGTGTTGTGGGTCCGGCCTGCAGCACACATTTCATTTGGATTCATTAAGCAGTTTATATAACGCAAACTTTATTTATTTGAACTGGCATTAATTTGTCAGCCTCTTTTTGCTTAAATCCACAATGTGCGAAATTCAACCCGGGAATTTCAGAAGGGCTGCTCCGTCACTTAATTGTCAGCCCCGGCGTGTGTGACAGTCTGCCACTAGTGGGCGCTGCTTGCCCAATGTTGACTGACTAGGGTGATGCTTTTGAGTTAATGCGGGCACTCGTCAAGAGAGGGGCCTCTCGATACCATGCTATTCCAAAAACTTAACCTGGTTTAGTAACCAGGCCCAGGAGGGCTCCGTGACTCAGGTGCTGGAGATGGTTAGTGTGTTGGTATGCCTGTCCTAGGGCAACTTCGTAATAAATCATCTAGCCTGACTGGTTCCTTAAGATGGATAACAGAGCATCATCACTGTGGCCAAGGGGACCAGCGTGAAGGGCTAAATTCTCTCTCATCCATAAAAAGTATCTCTTAGACCAAAACAGGACCTCAAAAATGAGAATTGGTGGGTGTCACAGATATTATTTGCAGTAATATTAGTGAGCTGCTGCTGTGTTCCAATGTTGAAAACACAAGTCACTATACCTGGATATTGATGCTTAATGGCATCCTAGTCTCTTGTACATTGCCCGTCTGGTGTTCCCCAACTCCTCACCGCAGAGACAGCTAAGGGTCTGTCCATGGTTCATTGCGTGGCCAGTTATGGTTTTCTTTTCTTAAAGACACCCACTGCTAGGCCCTATGCTCCCAATTGCACCAGTCGTTGGGCAGGGCGGGCCATAGCAGGGACAGTCACCAACGTATAAACGGTCATTGGGTCCATGTTAAAAGACACTTAAGCACACCTGATACTATCTGGAGCCCGTATAGTGGAGAATTCAGAGGAGAATATGCCACACCAATGCCTTTCACTGTGCCGGCTGTCCCCGGCTCTTGTGCAAAGACGTATTATTATGATGCCTGAGTTAAATCAGGGAACATGGTTGTTTCTTCTGCTTCATGACCTGTTCTGTCAGGGCAATCTATCTCCCGGTGTGTCGCACGAGTGGAAACCTGGTGGCACTTTGATCACCGGTGGCCGGGAGGGCCCGGCAAGAATGTAGTAATCGTCACCAGTGGAGGTGATGACTTGTGATCAGGTTAGATGGAAGTAAGGGTCAACTCTTATTTTTACAAGGGCAGGACAGCCACAGCATTCCCTGCTCCTCCAAGTGCATTAAGACTCACAATAAGGGCAGTTTGGGGAGGTTTGCGACTTCCAACAGATACAATCATCGGTCATCTGGCCGCTCACAGGGTTAGCAATTTAAGAAGCCCGGGAAGAGTGGGGGCGGGACATGGGAGCGTAACCCACCAACTGTTACCCGTTTTAGAAAAGGTGGGGCATAGGGGAATCGCATAGGAGCATCCATTTACTAAGGCCATCCCATTAGTTAGAGTGCCGCCCCATCAGCCTTTCACCCTCCTGAGGGCGATAACTGAGTCCCACCGATTTGGGTAGCAATAAACACCTGTTAATCAGTGCCAGGATACCCCCCGGGGTGAAGGTGCACAAACACACTCCTGTTCTGTTTGCATACACTATGCATCACAGTTGGATAGCTTTCCTGACTATGCGGCAGGGACGGGAAACAAACACTTGGAGAGCAAATGGGTTTGGATCTGGCACATTAGTAATATTGGAATATCATTTACTTTTGACAGGCCCGGGGCAAACAATTGTAAGGCATTTTAGCCGTGGCTGCAGCCAGCTGATCCCAGTACACGTTATACAAACTGGATCATCTTTAGGACAAAGGCTGAAAGCTCGGTCTGGGGATACTTGTGGCCATTAACCCTCTTCTAGCTGCTGCGGCAGGTCGTGCCAGATGACTTGGAGTGACAGGCAAGTGCAGTAAGCGAGCCGGTATTTAGTTAGGAGGTGACTTGCAGAGGGGTCTTTACGGACCCACATAAGGTGGGGTGGCAAAGCACGTATCAGGGAACCTTAGATTCCGATACTATCATGGGGTTAGATACGCAAGACTCTTTGGTACTTTTGTGTCACCCCACCCCCGTCCCCATCCACTGGTCTGCACCAAGGTTCACATTGGCAGAAGTTTTGAAGTGCATGACTTGCGCTAGGTGGGGACATCAGCCTAGAATCACAGCAGTTATTCCACGCAGTCAGAGGATCAGAAGGTGAGGGGCTAACATGCAATATGGTCGATAATGGTCTACCACATAAGGCAAGTGTCATAAGACATCTGTCATTCAGAGATGACATGGCCCTGTTATGAAGCAGAACACGGGGGTTCAGGTGCGAGGCCATATTTGTATTTGTATTTATTGGTATTTGTGAAGCGCATCAATAATCCCGAGGGACATCACGGCACTAGGAAGGGTTTTAGTGCAGTGCACGTTGATCAATTGATAGGATAAGTAGCTAGGGTACAGGGTGGTTTCAATTTTTTTCTGAACAGCAAGTAATCATCTGTCAGGCAAAGATCAAGGAGTAGGTTGTTCCAAAGGACCGCAGCTAATTTGGAAAAGGACCGGTCGCCCATCCTGACTTTGGAAGTGCGTTTGACTGAGGCGAGAGCTTGATGACACGATCTCAAGTTACGAGAAGGGACATGGAATTGTGGTTTATCTTGCAAGATGTGTGGCCCTTTTTTATGCAAGGTTTTATGCGCAAAACAAAGGAGCTTGAAACTGGCTCTCTGGTGGACTGGTAGCCAATGTAATTCCTTCAAGCAATGTGATGCTGAACTATATTTTTTTTTGTTACATATTAATTTTGCGGCGGCGTTCTGGACCACCTGGAGTCTAGAGAAAAGATAGTCGGCCATGCCAACATAAAGGGCGTTGCCGTAGTCCAGTCTGCTCAGGAGCAGAGCCTGTGTTACCGTTTGTCTGCAATTTAATGGGATCCAGGGAAAGAGTCGTCTGAACAGTGTAGAAAAGGCTTTGCCACACAACCTGCGTACTTGGTCCTGCATAGATAGAGTGTCATCAAAAATGATGCCCAGATTTTTTGCCGCACGTTTGGGTTCTGGGGTGGTGCCTAGTGCCTGGGGCCACCAGCTATTGTCCCAAATTGCCTGAACACCCCAGAAGAGCAGAATTTCAGACTTAGTTTTAAGCAGTGCTGGGACGCCTAATAGGGATATGTATATTACGTATGGTCTTTCTTCTATAATGTACAGCACATTATGGAATAAATACACTCGTAAGGATTCTGAGTTGCGTTGGCCTATGCATGGGTCATTTGATTTACGAAAGATTGAGTATGTGGAATAATGTATGTTTAAGCGAAAGACTAGGCAAGATATGTTTGACTGTATACATATGTGGGAGAAAGAAGTGCGTGAACGAATGAAGCGTGAGCAGGCCTTGATTGAAAAAGAACATCGAAAGAACATTTATGCGAAAACATTAGAGTTGAAAAACAAAGAAATAAAAGAGTTAAAAGAGAGAGAAGATAGGGAGCGCAATTTACAGATAACTGGCCAATACGCTGTTCGGCGGCCCCTTCATCCTATACTTAATAAACCACAAGATGATTTCTTATTATTAGATCGTCCTCCACATCCGTATACTGTTCCTTCTGCCCCTCATGAGTCAGATGAGGACTCCAGTTCAGAGCACCAGAAGGCACGAGAAACTCGCTCTATGTTGCCCGCTGAGCGTGCGTCCCAGCTTAGATCTGCTGCTCGTAAAGCAGTTCGTTGCACTGCCCCCGCCTCTGAACTTCTAGATAGTATGAAAGGGAGCAGCTGTATTTAACTGAGGTGTTTGCCACAGAGGTCCTTGAGCTGTTTATGAAATATTCTGAGGAGTTAGAGCCCGAAGATGTAGCAGATAATTGTAAGCAAATGCGTGATGGTCTTTTTGTTTTCTCCCAGGTGACTGATACAATCAGGCGTTTGGTTAAACTGCGTGTTGATGCAGTCCGTTTGCGGGAGGAGAAAAAGGTTGCAGACGTAGCTGCACAGACATCTCAGACCGGCATGGCACAAGCTTCTATCTTCGGAACAGATAAGACTATGATAGTTCATGCGAAACCTATGCGGGAGGCCGCGCCTTTGTATGTTCCTCCTAAAGGACAGGGTACAAGTGATGATAAGGCTTCTATTGATGCAAAGGGTTATTTTATTTATAATTGGGTTTACACTCCTTGGAATAGGACGGATGTCATGGCACTTAAAACTGCATTGCCTGATCCGCGGAAAAATCCACCTGCTTTTTATGAGGAAGTTGAGGGTGCTATTAGCTCTTGTACTATGACTTTGCCTGATATTGATTTATTTTTCGGATTGATATTACCGCCTGATATGTGGAGAACTGTTCGTAAAATTGATGATCGTGCAGCTTTTGGGGCGTTATGGAAAGACTTAGAACAAATTGATGTAGAAAGGGAACCAGCACAAAAGCCATGTCGGTTAATTTTAGATCTTCCCGCAGCTATATTAGTTAAGTTAAAAACGATTATTCCCCCTAAAAAGATAGATTGGACTGTTTTAGCGTCGTGTAAGCAAAAGGCAGATGAATCGGTCTCTGATTTCTTTACACGCTTTGAAGAAGCATTCCACGATTTTAGTGGCCAGTCATTGACAGATGACACGGGCAGACATCTGTTTGTCGATAAATATGTCGCAAACCTGTTGCCAGGAATAGCTAGTCGCCTAAAAGCCAGTGAGAGTTCATGGACTACCTCGTCTCCGGTTTCTCTCTTGACTATGGCTCAGTATTATGAACGCCAGGAATTAGAAGCAAAGGGTAATGAGGATAAGAATTAAAAACGAAGGTTATGTTGGCTCAGGCTTATGGTCCGCCTTTTAGAGGTAGTAATAGAGGTGGACATGGATCTTATGGTTCGTCTTTCCCTTATTATACTTGTTCGAATTTGTCTGTTGACCAGTGCGCGTACTGTAAGAAATTTGGGCATTGGGCTTCCGATTGTCCAGCACTGCGTGCTCAGCAGTGCCCACGTGGTCAGGGACAAATGAGAAATCGTTCAGGATATTCAGGGCCTAGAGGAAGCACAGGTGATCGTGCTAGGTTTGATGCGAATATACGTGGGCAGGATGGGTTTAACACTTTTGATAGAAGGAACCAATATCAAATGTCCGACTATGTGCCGTCTGATTTTCAAGATTCTACTTATGCATAGGATTGCCTAGGACGGGGTAAGGAATCAGTTGAAGTTCCAGTAGATCAGAGGGGTTCCTATGTTACAGCACATGTTTTGGGTTCGACTGATCAGTTTCTGGTTGATACAGGAGCTACTCGTAGCACCTTGTCTAAACAATTGGTTCCAAGGGCTCCCCTGTCTGGCTTAACCATTACATCGATAGGTTTCGATGGAACCCCTTCCCTTAGCCCACTGTCACAACCACTTGCATGCCATGTGGATAAATTTACTGCTCCATGTCCATTTTTGCTTTCCCCGAATACACCAGACAATATTGTGGGTCTTGAAATGCTCAAGTTTTTCAGGGCTACGATACGATGTTCTCCAGAAGGTGTACGTGTTATCTTAAATGACAGCCATCCTGTGACGGAGAGAGCTTGTCTTGTTAAAGAGTATATTGCATTAGCTTCACTCCCTAGTACTTTGTGGGCTACTTCAGACACTGATGTAGGGCAAATGGTTATTCCACTAGTACATATTAGTGTCAAGGAGGGCGCTGTGCTGCCACGTTTGCCTCAATACAAAATTTCACAGGAAGGCGAAGAAGCACTCATACGTATTGTCCATGATCTCATTGAAGTGGGGGTTGTTGAGGAAGTTCCTTACAATGTCTTTAACAGTCCAATTCTTCCTATTCTGAAAAAAGATACTGACACTAGGATTTACCAATTCATTATTGATTTGCGAGAAGTTAACAAGATTGTAGTACCACATACCCTGTGGTTTCTGACATAACAACACTTCTTACTTTGGTTCCTCCGACAGCAACTACATTCTCTGTGATAGACTTGAAGAATGCTTTCTTTTCAATCCCTATTCATCCTGATAGCCGATATTTGTTCGGTTTCACTTTGAATAATCGATCGTATAGATTTTGTAGAGTTCCTTAAGGCTATACTGAGAGTCCTAGTATTTACAGTCAAGCATTAAAAAGACAACTTGATTCTTTCGTTTTGCCTGAAGGTGTGGCTCTCATACAATATGTCGATGACATCTTGTTGGCAGCCGATACCCCTGAACAGTGTGAAAAATGTACTTTGTCCTTGCTTTCTTTTCTTGCTTCCCATCATCACAAAGTGTCACGAAAGAAATTGCAATATTGTAGACCGAAGGTAACCTACTTAGGTCACCTTCTGTCTAAGGAGGGACGTGCACTCACACCAGATCGCATTCAAGCTATTTTAGACACACCAGTGCCCGGTACTCAGAAAGATGTTCGTGCATTCATTGGTCTTACTTCTTTTTGTAGGCAATGGATATTAGGGTTTTCACACATTGTTAAACCCTTGCTAGCACTTTTGACTAAAGATACTCCAATGCCCATTCCATGGGCAGATGAATGTGAGACTGCTTTCCGACAGTTACGACAAGCTCTTTGTTCAGCACCAGTGTTAGGTACTCCAGATTATACGAAGCCTTTTACACTCTATGTACATGAGAAAGATGGATGCGCATTGTCAGTTTTAGTGCAGACACACAGTGACAAACAGCGTCCCTGTGCATATTTTTCAGCAGCACTTGATCCTGTTGCTCGTGCGTTACCTGGATGCTTCCGTTCAGTTGCAGCAACAGCTGTGTCAATACGTCCAAGTGAAGGGATAGTTTTGTCACATAAGCTGTTGGTGCTAGTACCCCATGCGGTTGATGCCCTTTTAAATCAGACGAAGACGCAGCATTTAACTAGTGCTCGTCTGACAGGATACGAATTGACATTGTTGGCCCCTCACATTGCACTGAAGAGATGTGCGACACTAAACCCAGCCACTTTGTTGCCATACCCGGTGACTCAGTCTCAGTCACATGAGTCTCATGATTGTATATTCCTTACTGAGGAACAGACAAAGGGTTGTGTCGATTTGCAAGACACGCCCCTTTCAAGTGTTGATGGGGAACTATGGGTTGATGGGTCCTGTTTAAAGTTACCAGATGGTACAACGTCAGCTGCATATGCAATTACAACACTTCAGACGGTAGTTGAGACAGTTCGTATTCCACAGAAGTCAGCTCAGGCAGCTGAGCTAAAAAGCTTTGACACGAGCGTGTAAACTTAGTACTGACTTATCTGCGAACATTTATACAGATAGCCGCTATGCTTTCGGAGTGGCTCATGATTTTGGGCTACTCTGGAAGGAGAGGGGCTGCAAATAATGCATGGAGAATTAGTACATAATCTCTTGACTGCTTTAACATACCCGAAGAGAATAGCAGCAATTGTTAAATGTAGCGCACATAAGAAAGTAATTGATAAGATAGGACAAGGCAATGCTTTTGCAGACCAAACAGCCTGTGAAACTGCCATGCAGCGAAGCACCACGTCTATGTATGTAGTGAAGTCACAGGCTGAACGCTGGCATGATACCAGACAGGAAGTGCTAGATATGCAGAGATCTGCTTCTGCAGAAGAAATTGAGCAATGGTCTAAGGAGGGAACATTGGATGATGAGGGCTGTTGAAGGAATAAAGAGATGAGCAAGTGGAGATTGCCTATAGCCTATTTACAACCTATGATTCATATGGCACATGGGCCAGCACATGTTGGAGCCTCCTTGATAACGAAATTGCCCACGCACATTTGGGAGCATCCAGAAATTGCCGGCATAGCTAAAAAGATGGTGCAATCTTGTCTGATTTGTCTTCCGCATAATCCTAGTAAAGGTACACAAACTCCTACAGGAGGGTTTGCTACGCCAACCGCACCTTTTGAAGTTTTGCAAATGGATTACATCCAGCTTGAGCGCTGTAATAACTTAAAATATGTTTTGGTAGTGGTATGTGCCTTCAGTAAATGGATAGAGGCATACCCTACGAAGGACAATACAGCTCTCACTACAGCAAAGGTACTTTTGAAGGAATTCTTCCCTCGATTTGGTGTTTGTAAACTTTTATGGAGTGATAACGGACCCCATTTTATTGGGCAAGTTGTCGAATATGTCCTGAAGGGATTAGGGATAAAGCAGAAATGTCATGCTGCTTTCCATCCACAATCAGCAGGGCTAGTGGAAAGGTATAACGCCACACTTAAATTGAAACTGGCGAAAATACTGGCTTCCACATCCTTGAATTGGCCAGACACATTACCTTTGGCACTGTTGTCCATTAGATCAGTGCCACATTCGCGATCTGGTCTTACACCATATGAGGTGGTGTTTGGAAGGCCTATGAACATTTGGGGAATTCCTAAACCACGTCCCATACACGATGTACCATGTGTGTTGATGAGTGACTACCTATCACAATTGACTGACAGTTTGATTTCTATTCATCAACAGGTTCGAGAAGCTCTTCCTGATAGGTCTGCAGGTGAAGGCCATGGACTTCGACCTGGAGACTAGGTGATGATCCGATCATTCCAGAGGTCGAGCAGCTTGGAACCGAGGTGGCGCGGCCTGGAGCAGGTGCTCCTTTCAACGAGAACTGCAGTCCGAGTGACGAAAAGGAGGAACTGGGTGCCCTCCACCCACTGCAAGAAAGTGCCGTCTACCTTGGTGGATCCTGCTGCCTTGATCGACCATCGGGACATCCTGGATACAGAGAGAGGCCAAGCCATATCACCTGACGAACCTGAGGAAGTCTTCCCGGACCACACGATTCCTGGAGTATCCCGATACCAACTGAAACAACGGAAAGAGCCTGCATCGTCGAAATAGACTGGTTGAGCAATCGCCCTGGGTTAGTGAAACGGAATGCTGATGTGGCAAGGGGGGGGGATCAGTCTTGTATAGTGTAGCGACACCCGTCTGGACCCTCGGTGAAGAAACCAACATCTGCCCAGGAATAAGAGCTCCAACGATTGTTTCCAACGACAAGCTGATCATGTCCACAATGAGATCAACTGTTGCTAAGAGAAAGATCATTTGTGCTATAGGGTTTGTTGTTGCTATGGTGGCTGTAGCAGTAATAACCTGGTTCGTTGAGAAAGTGACTCCTGCTTGAGAGCTTTTGATCGCCACTACTCCAGTATCAGTTGAACACCACTACTTTACGCTTCCCTACCATGAGCAGAAGCATCGACAATCCTACTTAAATAATACCTTTATCCAGATGTTGTATCATACTCATCATGCCACAAATACTACCAACTGTTGGGTGTGTGGGATGATACCTGCACATCAAAAGAAAGGAGGAACACCTTTTATTCCTCTTCCCTTTTCTCATAATGGTTCTTGTCAAGCTTGGTATGCACTTTTGTTTGCATCTGGAAGACGTACAGTAGGCAGGCTTCTTTTTCGCCTTAATAAAGTATGCTACCAAGATAAAGATGGTTATCCTCAAGCCAAAGGGACCAAATGGGAATGGGAAGAGTATCAACCGGACAATATTTCAACACCATATGTCTTCACAAATATGAGAACTTTTACCAGTAATGAACAATTTGTGATTTCTGTTACTAGAGCTAAAGCAGATCTATGTATAAGCAGTATTGGGAGAATTCAAGTGGGAAAAGCGAATGTGCTGTAATTCTGACTATTGAAGGTGTAAATAACAGTAGTTTTATAACCTCACATAATACCTACTTTATCTGTGGTAGCCAGGGATATTATCAACTACCTGCTGGGTGGTCAGGTGTGTGCTATGTGTCCTTTCTATTGCCCCCTGTGTTTCTGGCACCTGCATCCTACCACCGGGACCTTAAATAATTCGACGATATCTCTAGAAATAGATACAAAAGGACAATAAGTGCTGACGAAGTAGACCAAACTGATACCACTCTGCAACAATATGTCGATTTTAATTTAGGTTTGTTCTTCTTTGTGGGTGCTGCATTAAACAGTAGGAAAATAAGACGATTGACTAGAGCTGTGGAAGCTGTTACCAATCAGACAGCTATGGCACTTGGGAACATTACGGAGGAGCTGCAAATTGCAAGGATTGTAGCTCTCCAGAACCGAATGGTTCTAGATGTGGTTCTGGCTGATCAAGGTGGTGCATGTCGCATCATCTGTAGCAGCTGTTGCATATTCATACCGGATCACTCACCTTCAGTATATGACGCAATATCAAAACTGCATAAGATTGCTGCAGAAATTCATCCAGAGACTGGTACTTGGACTTTTGCTGAATGGTTTTGGACTCTTGTTTCTGCTTGGGGCTGGAAGCTACTGACTATCCTGTGTGTAATGGTTACGATACTTTTTACATGCTGTGTATGTATCCAATGTGGTCCAGTGCTTTGCTCCATTTGCATCTCTGTCTGTATACCTGTCAAAAGAAATGTTGCAGAAACAAAGGCCCAACAAATGTTGAATAAAGAGGTGGCCGAAATAATGCTAATAGATGTACGGGATGCATATTTAGATTACCCCAGAGGAACAAATGTCTTCAGCTAATGCTAAAAGGGTCATCTGTTGTAAATTGGCAGTGATTGGCTTAGCATTAGCGGAAGCCATCTAGTATCTAGAGGCTATCTTGTCCATTTTGTGGAATCCATTTTGTATTTCTGGCAGCCATTTTGTTTGCCATGTGCTGCCACGTGCTCACCATGTGCTTTGTCCTCCCTCAGTGTTGACTGCTCTTGTAATCTACCTAGAAACAAACTATATTTAGCATCTTCCACCTTCGCACATGCCCAGTTTAGTTTGCAACTGTCCTTGCAGCTGTTAGTAGTATGTAACTGTCGGGATGTGTTTACTAGCATTGGCAAACTGTTAACTCCTCCTACTTGTCGACTGTGCATTTCTATATGACCTTATATGTACATAAAATCTTCTTCTGCACTTGTACCGCCTCTTTTGAGCCCCTGTGTGGGTATAAAAGGACCATGCTCCTTCTGTTCGGTGTGCTACTTTCATGCATTACCGAAGGGTGCTGTGTGAATGTAGTTCCACCTCATGAGGTTTATTAAACTTTGTATTTTCTATTCCAGTTTCTGTGCCAACTTCGTCCTATTGGTCTGAGGACTCTGTGCAGAGAAGGGCGAACCCCTTGCACTGGGAGGCCTAGCTGAGGTCCACTTCTACAGTATTAGGAATGCCGAAGATATGTTTGTTGAAAAGAATGGCTATACCGCCACCTCTCTTGCCTTTCCTATCCTGTTTTAATATTTTATAGCCGGGTGGTAGAGCACAGACAATGTCAGGGGTATTATTATCATCAAGCCAGGGTTCAGTGGCAAAAGCTAAATCTGGGCTCAAGTTGTTTAGTGTGTCCCAAATCTCAGTGCTATGTTTAGGAAGTGATCTAGCGTTGAAAGAGATACAGTTTAGGGTCAGGTTGCTATGATGGTGGTTTATATCTACCTCTATGGGCAGGGTGTAAGCATCTTGACTTCCCCATTTGCAGTCGTGTCAGGTATAAGGTCCTTCAACCTCCGCTGGGGAAGCTTTTGTACGGCATGTATTTAGTTTTTGTTTGTCAGCCAGATTTAGAAGCTTCTCTCATGAGCATGTAAGAGGGGGATATCCTTCTAAGGTGTGGGGGGCAGCGTTTCTGGCCCCTGGGCCCGGTCTGGCGCGGACAGGCGCCGACGGGATTGCCTTAGGCACGCCAGCAGCGCACCAGCAGCGCGCCAGCAGCACGCCCGCTGTGTGTCGAGGCAGGCATCTGTTTTTATGATGCGAGTTGGGCAGCTAGACTGCTAACCGCCGTAGTGCTTCCTGCCTGGGGTTTGCACCAATTTCCCTCCACACAAACGGAACAATCCGTGGTGGACCGGGGAAGACGCAGTGAGGACCAAGTGCAATGTGAAAATAAGCGTTGTATCATACAAGTAAGTCAGGGTTAAAAACAAATTTAAATGGTTTGTTTTTAAAAGCAGAAGTACTTAAAAAACGTTCTAATACTCAGGGAACCCTTTACCAGGCGTTCCGCTCACTATGAAAGAAACCAATCGTTCTGGTGCTAGCTCCTAGTTGCCTCTAGCGCGTCGAGGCAGGCATGGCTTTACATTGGCCACGCACGGGCAGAAGGGTTCAGTGCTGGGAACCGTGTGATTTCTTAAACTGGCCATGGGCAATCATGGGTTGTCTCTCCATATAGGGGTGTGCTGCGACTCCAAGGAAACCTGGCTTTCGCCCTTTGGAAGAGGGTTACTTACTGATTCAGTAAGGTGTGGGGACTGACTGACTTGGTGAGGCACAATGAACTTCCCCAAGGGTACTGGATTATGTCAAATCTTTGGTTCAATACGGGCTACAATTCAGGGATACGAAGCGTACTAGGGCTGTGGCTGGTTTAAGCACCAAGGGTCACAGTTGGTCAGCAGGTAGGGTGTACCTGGGATCGGACTACAGTAAATAAGCCTGGGGGGCTGGGTCACTCCATAAGGGTGCAGTGTCTGCATCTCTCAAAGCAGATTTGACACCAGCCGGGTGTACGCCATTGGTTTAGCAGTAAATGGGCTGGGCAAATGTCGGGGCCAACTCAGCTAAGTGGTTGCACACTGGACCCGGAGCCATGTTCAGGCTGGCCAGACTCAGTCAGAAGGGTACAGTGCCAAGAGCAGCGGGATCTCTAAAGCTAGCTAGGGGCAATCAGGGGTCGTCCTTCCATATGGGGTGAATGTCCTTTTGTGCATCTTGAGAGTGGCATGGGAATGGAGGCATGGGTTTCTTCCACCACTGAGTTAAGTTGGTTGGGGGTCCCAGGTATGCACTGGAACAGCTTGCTGTCGAAGCTGCGGCACAGGCTGGCGGGAGAGGGGGGTGCCTCCCCTCCCAACACTTTGCTCATCACCTGGGAGGCAATGATTCGACTTTCCTGGGTAGGATGTAGGCGTGCTTATCTTTGTCAGGCAACAAGGGTCCTGGCAAGCGTTTCTGCAGCCATTCATTCAGAATAGGGGCAGCAACTACAGCCTTAGGGCGGGCATGTCGTACCCAGTGCCTGCAATGTGGGCACAATACAACTTTCCCTCAAACCAGTTTTTACACCATCCATGTGTATCGGCCTACACAGCAAAGCAGTCGCACACGGGACCCGGGCCATGTTACAGGTTGCTTCGGTTATAACTTTCCCGGCCTGGATAGTCAGCCGAGCTAGGCCAGTTAAGGAAGCTGACATCTCCTTGGGTGCTCTGGCCCATATTTGGGGAAACCAGGTATTAAAGCACTAAAAGGCTGCAATGTATTAGAAAGGTTGGCATGTCCATTATTCAAGCGAATGCAGGTAACTGTACTTATTGTGCCCCCCCGTCCCCATCCACTGGTCTGCGCCAAGGTTCACATTGGAAGAAGTTTTAAAGTGCATGACTTGCGCTAGGAGGGGACATCAGCCTAGAATCACAGCAGTTATTCATCGCAGGCAGTAGGTGAGGGGCTAGCATGCATAATGGTCAATAATTTGACTACCACAAAGTCAAGTATCATAAGACAGCTGTGATTCAGAACTGACTTGGCCTTAATATGAAGCAGAATACGGGGGTCAGGTGCGATGCCATGGCATTACATTGGCCATGCACAGGCAGAAGGGTACAGTGCCAGGAACCACGTGATTTCTGGAGCTAGCTATGGGCAATCATGTGTTGTCTTTCCATATAGGGGTGTGCTGCGACTCCAAGGAAGCTTGGTCCTTTGCCCTTCAGGAGAGGGTTAGTTACTGACTCAGCTCGCCCCTCACCAAATTTCTGGTTGAGCAGGTATTGTAGGCATGCTTTGTAATGTCAGGCAAGGCGGGTCCTGGCAGGTGCTTTTTTCAGGGGCAGCAAACCCAGCTTTCTGGGAGGGCTTGGCAGGAGAGCGCATAAGGCAGGTGGGACAATGGGAATCCCAAGGTTTTAAAAGGTACAGCCGTCCGTAGCCACCCAGGGGAGTGGCCGGAAGACGGGTTAAGTGTATCACGTACAGGTGAACTTTGAGGGTTCCAAAGGCACCCTGTGAGGCAGCAGAGGTTTGTTGGGGTACAGTGTTATTGTGCAACTATGGGCAAGCTGGAATAGTTGTATAAATGATGTGCAGTGCTCAATAAAGGGGTTAGCAACATAGCATTTCTTTATTTTGCCAGGATCAAAGCTCTGGGTGAAGGGCCGTCCATGCGTCCTGTGAGTGGCGTAACGGGTGGAATTCAAGATATGGAGGCAGGGGTTTTCCACCACTGAGATCATTTGGTTGGGGGTCCCAGGCATGCGCTGGAACAGCTTGCTGTAGAAGCTGCGGCACAGACTAGGGGGAGGGGCGGTGTGTCCCCTCCCAACAATTTAGTCATACACCTGGGAGGCAATGATTTGACTTTCCTGGGTAGGAGGGCACTGTGGCCAGAATTGAAATCCTCCTGGTGTAAGTTAAGCTCTAATTGTGGGTGTGGGTGTAATGATGGGCAGAGATAACCCCACTGTTAGTGTGGCAAGGGGCCCGGTCAGGGGTTGCCGTGGAAACTTCACGCAGGAGAGCTAACAGTGCCATGCACAGATTCACTGAACAGACTGGGTTTGGTTTAACAGGCATGTGCTGCTGCATGCTAAAGTCCACAGGGAGTTTTGAAGAGGATGGGGTGCACCTGTCCAGAGTGGGCATGGACTAGTTTTGCTGGATCTGGGAGAGGCCTGGGATCAGCAGGGTGTAGGTGGAGATGCCTACGTTGGTGGGGGTCCCTGGTTGTGACGGTGTACACACCCAGAGCTGTGGTGGAGTTACAGGGCGATCCAGAGGCTGTAAGGTACCCTCTGCAGGAGCACAACATTCTCAGGGAGGTCCTCGCATTGGACCCTGGAGGAGCGACGGCGCCCTGTTAGTCCTACGGGCGGGTGGACCCCAGCAACCGGGGATTGCCTGGAATGCTCCGTCCCTTCGAGGGCGTGAGAAAGGGGGTAGACTGGCGGTCCACCGGTGGGAGGTGTTAGCCCCTCCCCCAAAATTGGTAAGCACCGATTGGCGATGGCCACGCTGCAATTTGGCATCAGGCGGGCAGGCGGCGGAGGGGTTGCCTGCCCTTGGATCGCCCGTAAGATAACCCACCACGTTGGCATATTTGGTATGCAAATAAACCTGCAGCAATTTTCTCCACAAACAAGGTGTCGTGCGGTTTATTTCCTAACAATATTGCTGTATGTGGGATGGGGAGTGTTGCTGATATTGGCACTATGGGTCTACTCCCACGGAAAGGTGAATGCAGAGTTTGTGTCTTCTTGGATGCTGCTGGTCCCAGGAGGAAGAGTTCTGCTCTTCCAGGTGAGCGCGAGCCACAGAGATCACCAGTTTCTTTGTAAAATGGAGGGAGGAGTCTCTGTGAATTGACATGTGGACCAGGAAGGCAGAGAGGTGTTAAAGAATGGGCAAAGTGGGCACTTGCCCAGGAGCGTGGGACCCCACCTTCCAAGGGGCCCCTCAGAAAGCAGAATTTCTCTTTTGCTCACTTCTGTGTATTTCTGCATCTCAGCCTTCTACATGTGAGTCAATATTATTTGGCAGACTAGCATAAAATGGGCTATGGAATTCAAAGTTGCTACAAACAAGGGACCCTTACACATTCTTGCCCAGAACCTCCAATGTGTCCGGATCTTGTGGTTCATGTTGAGGATGTGTGTGTGCAGTTGTGCACGCGAGAGCAAATGTGGGTGTGTTTGTGTGCCTATGAGTGAAAGTGTGCATGTGTATGTACATATGCTTGTGTTCGTGATTGATGTATCATTTTTATCTGTGTATGTTTCTATTTATGTTAGTCTCTAGATCGATTTCAGTTTATGCTTCTTTTGTGTCTATGTTTGTTGTGTAGACATCTGTATCTGAGTATGTGTGCCTGCCTGAGTCTGTATGCATAGCTGTGCATCTCTGCAGGTGTGTCTTTTGCCACAGTGTTTATGGGTGTCTATGTTTGTTATTGTGTGTGTGTGTATTCTCATTTGTGTGTGTTTATGTGACCATGCTTGCCTGTGCCTGCCTATTTATGTGGGGGGCTACATGTGTGTGTTTGCCAATAACGGGGTCTCGTTGTGTATCTCTTGTGCGTGGATGCGGTCTACCTGTCTGTGTGGGTCGTTTTATGTCTCTGATGACGATAGTTCTGTGTGTCTGTCTGTCAGTGTGTGTCTGTGTGCATCAGGGCACCGTGTTAGCGTCACTGGGTGATTGGGTCCAGATTGGAGGAGTTTAAATATTCATGAGGCTGGCAAGGAGCTGGGAGGGGTGGGGGCTGGCGGTCTAGGGTGGTGGGAGGAAGGGAGGTGAGCCGTCATTGGGAGCTCGCTTCAAGTCTGGGGAAGGTACCGACAGCCAGGGAGGGAGCGAAAGAGAGCGAGGGGAGGAGGGAGAGCGCCTGCGTGTGAGATGAACACAGGACCCTCCAGTCGCCGCTAGCTGTCCCGGTGCACGTGTGTATGTGTGTGTGTGTGCGTGTGTGCGGGGGAGAGTGAAAGAGGGAGCTCTGAGAGGTGCGGAGAGGGGGAACACGCTCGGAAGAGAGCCGCAAGAAAGGAGTGAGAGCAGAGAAGGAACCGGGAACCCCAAACACCAACCATGCTGTGCTGTATGAGGAGAACAAAACAGGTAGGGGGGCACATTTACGCTGATATCTGTGGCTGTCTCATTCCTGTCTGAGGGGAGGGGGGGGCAGGGGGTGCTGGCTGTGGGGGGGAGGTCTGTGGAGGGGTTGAGATGTAGCATTGGAGATGGTGCACTGTCGGCGGGGTGGGGTCCGTGGGCTACAGAGGTGATGCGCTGGAGTTAGGGTGGGGACCGCACGGCGGGCGAGCGGGGGCTGTGTGGGTGGTATGTCGAGTGAGATAGGATGTTGAGACCTGGGCAGGGTGGGTGAGGTTTAACCTGGAGGACGGCGTTTAAAGGCAGAGCCTTTGAGGTGATGGTCTGTGGGTAGGGTGGGGTGCAGATGGTGAATGTTGAGAGAGGCTTTGAGATACTGGGCAGTGAGTAGGGTGGGTGTGGCGGGAGTGGCTCTGCTGGGTGTGTGGGACGCCGCCTTCGAGATGCTGGACTGTGAGAATGGATAAAGAGGTGGGGGGGGGGGGTCTGTGCGCCTCTGAGGTGCTGGTCTGTGGTCAAGGTGGGGCGTAGATGATCTATGTAGTGGGCCGTGGCGCTGAGGGCGCAGCCCCTGAGATGATGGTCTATAGACGGGGTGGGTTCAGAAAACGTGCACGCTGGAGGCTTGGTTACTACCTTTGAGAAGTTGGTCTGTAGGCAGGGTGGCTGCAGGGGAATGGTCTGTGAGGTGGGTGAGCTGTGAAGCTCTGAAAGGCGGTGCGATCTGATAGGGTGGCGCGGTCTCTATGTGAGACATGGCATGCGGTCGGTATTGGGTTCAAAGGGTGTCTGGGGGGTCTTCAGGATTCGGTGATGGGTGGGTGGGTGGGTGCAGCTGCGCTGTGTTCCTAGGGTGGACTCGCGTTTGGTGCCGGTTTGATGGCGTGAATGCCATGCTGTGACGTGGGCACACCTGTAGTACCGAGCACGCTGCTACTGTGGGCTGTTCGGGGAACCTGATGGGGCGGCTGATGTACAATGTGTGCTGGTGACGCTCCTCGTGGGGGGGTGGGGGGAGACAGGGAGGTGCTACCTTAGAGTTCGCTGACCCACTTCGGGGGCATTAGTGGACATTCACTCATTGGGAGTGGCACACGGAACAGCTTTGTGCGAGCTGGGCATTAGAAGGTGTGTGTGGGTACGTGCAGAAGGAGGGATGTGCGGGGGGGGGGGTATATGACTCCGACAGGAAAGCATGAGGTAGACCGTGGAGCCAGGGTCTGAGGGGCGTGGTGCCAGCCCATGCCAGCGCATCCGGTTCACTGCTGCCTACCTTTCTACTCTGCCAGTATAGATTTCAGGCAGAATCTGTCTGTCCTCGCCCCACCCCTGTAGGTTCTGTAATCAGAACCTGGTCATACCACCTCAGAATGGAAGGGTGGGGAGCTAGAATCTGCGACTAACCCTTCCCCACCGTGGGCGGTGCCCGCCCCCACTCCACACCACAGGCTGCACAAAGTGTTGCCGGGAGCCAACCTGTTGTGCCAACAAGGACAAAAGATGGGGCCAAAACACCGCTCTGTGCACTCCCCCCGCCCAGGCCGGGTCGCAACGCCCCCCTGCCCCACAGAAAAAATATCAAATTCCCCATTACTCCCACGGAGAGCATCGGGTGGGAGGGGGGCACGCTACCCCTGATGCCCTGGGGGGGGGGGGGCATCGGCTGTAGGTGAAGGAAGGCCGACCACGCCCTGTCTGAGATCACACAGCATCTTATAGGACCAGCAGGCACCCAGCCCCATTGAGGGCAGCTGGGACCCTCGGCACACCCATGCCTGTTGGGGCGGGGCTGCTGAAGTAATGCCTCAGGTGTGTGGGTGGGCGGCACCGCCCCTTCATTGCCACCGAGGGATGCTCAGTTTAGGATTCTGATGCGGGAAGGGGGTGTTATGGAGGTGGGAGAAGAGAACGTGTACATGGCCCACTTATGCCGATATATAGATCACCGTGGGGTCCTTAGTGAGGGGAGTGGTCGCCGGATCGAGTGAAGGATGCTGTAGATGTGGGGCGATGAACGAGCGGGCTTGCGGGTACGCAATATTACACAGCACGCTAGCCCCGGTGCACAACATTACACAGCACGCTGGTCCCGGTGAACAGCATTACACAGCACGCTAGCCCCGGTGCACAGCATTACACAGCACGCTAGCCCCGGTGGACAGCATTACACAGCACGCTGGTCCAGGTGCACAGCATTACACAGCACGCGATCTACGTGTGTAAGCTCTCAGTGCGGGGGACGGAAGATGGGACATGTGCTTGAGAATGTGGGGGAGGGGTGCTACCCCATTCTCAAATACTGCACGCGCCTACAACTTTCGTGTGAGGTCGCGAAAATGGGACATGCACAAGCAAATGTTGGGGTCTGGTGGCCGCGCCCCCACAAACCGTCAACTGTGCATTCGGAGGGACGAGCGTTTAACTTGCTGGGAGGCGGTCGGGCGGAATGTACAAGAGGGCCCCGTGTCTGTGTGTATATCTGGGGGGATTCCTTATTGTACCCTGCGACTCCTTTCCGATATTAATACCGGCTAAGGACCCCAACCGGTCCTGCATGTTGGGGGTTCAGGGTACTGAAGCAAGGTTAGTTGTGAATCTTACTCGAAGGGCGCACTTTTGTTACCAAACCTGAGCAGAATCGATTGAGCCATTGAACAGGGGCGGTTGTGACTTGTTCACACGCGGACGTACTTGTGAGGAAGCCGGTGCAACTGTATGATGTGATTTCAAATGTAGCCTCGAAAAGGAGTGGGGGCTTTTCCAAGGCGTGGCTCCCTGAGCAAGGCCTCGGAGGGGGCTGGAGGGTCAGAGGCCGTGAAATATGGGCCGTCTGTGTGTATGGGTCGGCGGGTGTAGGATGAGTGTGTGGTTGTATCCGGGTATGGTTGGGTTGGTGGTATTATGCATTCACGATGGGTGGGCTGGGTTTAGCATGTGTGGGGGAGTATATAAGCGGGTAGTGACTAAATGGAAGGGTGGAGGTGGGATGAATAGGTTGCTAGACTAGGGTCGATAGAATTATGGTTGCATGGTGGTGATAGATGGGGCTGTGGAGGTGAGTGGGTGGTTGGAAGGATGGATGCTGGTGGTTTTGTGGATGGGAATCCAAGAATAAAGGCGAGGCCGAGAAAGAAAGAGGCAGTGAGCGAGGACAGGAGAGAAAGATGGAGAAAGAAGGAGGAAGCTAAAGAAATGTAAGCTAGGCGGAGAGGCAGAAAGGAGGGAGTACACCGACTGGTGCGAGGTGGTCCAGCTCACAGAGCGGCGGGCAGACCCAGCACGAGCTGGGGAGCAGCTGCCGCACGGCACGGAACGACGGAGCACTGGGCGTTGCTGGTGCCCTGGGGGTTGAGATGACGCGCATTGTTCCTCCCAGGCTCCGAGCATCCACAGCTCCGCATCCCTGGGTACCAGTACCGCTACCTGCGCTCCGCGCACCTGTCTGCGCCTGACGCCGCCACGCTGACGTGCACCCGGCGCTCTGAAGAGCAGACAACTAAAAATACGGGCGGGCGTGACGTCCACCGGGGATTGACCCGCAAGGCGCGGGCACCTGATGCTATAAAGAGCAGCCATCTAAAAATAAGGGCGTACACCAGGCGGTCTAAAGCAGCCATCTAAAATAGGGTGGGGTGTGACACCCACCTGCATTAGCACGTACACCGCAGACACCTCCCCGATATTCGAGGCAGGGATACTGGAAAGAGGTCTTTCAAAGCTGTCGGTCTCGGCTGCCTTTGTGGGAAAGAGGGGAGGTGACCAGAATGTTAAGAAGGGTATGGCCGGGCCTTGGCCGGACGCCCCCTCTGAATCGATGCCCAGTCTGAGGCCTGAGACAGTTCGCTTCCTGAACACAACTAGATCATGGCGGATGGGTGCATGGCTTTGGAGGGGGGGGGGGCTTTTGTGTGGCTTGGATGAATTGATGGATGGCTAGGTTTTGTATAAGTGGGTTAATGGTTGGGGAGAGGGATATATTAATGAGCGACAGGGTGTTTGGGTAGATAGATGGCCTGTGGGTAGGGAGGATGTGTGTGGTTGAGTCAATGGATTTATTAACAGACATAGAATTGTAGGCCGCAGGAGTCACTGACAATAGCTACTACACATAGATATAATTGATGCTTTATCGAAATACAAGCAACGAGGCCTGCCTATCCACACTGATGCACAGAGGATGAACGTCTGTCGTAGGTACGATGGGATATATGCCGAGGACAGCAAACCCTTGCATTGGGACTAACCGTTATGTCAATCGTATCCGTTATTCATATTGTGTTCACCACCACTGTCTTGCAGTTTCGTAGCGCTGTAAACTACCTGCCAAGGCTTAGCCATGTGGCAGTCCTGTTATTGATTGTAAAAGGATGAGAGGCTGATCGCTCTGATCACATTTTAGTCTGTAAAGTGTAGCTCACACACATATGGGTAATAAGGCTTCGTGACGTCACTGACGCGTGGTCTTGCGTTTGCCCTGCTGACTGAATTGAGACTGCATGATTCCTAATGGGTAAAATATTGAATGGATGGCAGCGCCGCAAACGGGTTACAATGTGTCTTCTTGCCAGGGGTAGACCTCGGGTGGTGCACGAGACGGGAACGCACTATCATGCGTGGACATTCGCATGGACATTGCAAAGAATGATCCCCTCAGGGCGCAGCGCGCGCGCAAAGGGCGCGTGGCAGCCACGCCCAGCAGTAGCAGCAGAATGCAGTCTGCACGCCTCACTCCAGCTGCACTGCCCCCGAAAGCAATGCATCGGGAAGCTATTTCAGAGACAGAGTTCCTTGCAGGCATCGGTACCATCACAACGGACTGGCATCCGGTGCCAAGGGGCCGCCTCGCGCCACAACCAGGCTGGCCGCGTGGAGATAGTCGGCATGGACGGAAGGATGGGAAAAAAAGCTGAACAGGAGCAAAGGGAGGGGGGAGGCTGAGAGAGCGACATAGACAAGGAAAAAAAAAGACGAGACACGTTTCCATCGAGCAGGGATTTTCCGCCTTCGGGGCCTGCACCGTCTCCTGTCATTTGTGATCCGTAGATGACTCGATGCTCTCCAGGCATCGGAGACTGGATCGCTTTGTGGTACCCTCAGGTGTGAACGGTGGATCTTTTCTGCATCGAGATATTTGAGCTGATTTATGTGCAGGGTTTCAATGCGTCTGACTCCGGGAAGAACCAGGCTGCGCCGAGATGCTCTCTGGGCTGAGAGGATGCCAGGAGCTGCGCATTGACCCATCGAAAGACAGCCCACTTGGAACGCGTATGAAAAGCAGGGCTACTGGTGGCACGGAAAGGCCGAGGAAACAAAAGGCGGATCCATGCTGCCAAACTGTGAAATATTTGTTTCAAACATTATGGTTTATTCCATAGGGCCTGGAAACTCTACCTCCATGTGGTAAATCACTTGTTTGCAAGTGGGGCAGCTGGGCCTCTGGTCTCTGAGACTGACAGATAATCTCTTGGTCAACCCCAGTTCCCATGATCTTGCCATTTCCAAAGACTTTAAACCTGTAGCTGCCCCTGATACGCTCCAGCAGGATCTAGAAACTTGCCCTGTTGCCCCCTCCAGTATGCCTTTGGCACATGGTACATTTCGTGAGACATTGCTCTGCTCTTCAGCTCAGTAAGGAGTGGACCCCTTGCTGGCACCTTTGGCGGACATGATGCAAACATCTTATAGACCCTGAAGTTTTTGCAATATTTCTTGCCACCTTTTCCTTATCAACAAACTTTAGGAAATGTTTTGGAGAGCAGGGTTGTGGTCCATGCACTGAGATCTACTGAGCATCAAAGCCTAACCAGAGGATGCTCGGAGGCTGCATTGATGTTCATAGTAGGCCACCTCCTTCTGCGTTTTCAGAGGGGGTACATGTTATGCCCGTGTCACTTTATACGCCCTAATCTTGGCAGAAGTCAACCAGGCTTTTGCCTGTGGGTGCTACCAGATACATATTTAAAAGGGGCAGGTCTTGCTTGCTGCAGTGTTAGTGAGATGGCTGATGGCGGGCTCTTGTATGGTGTCCAGAGAGCCATCCTCATCTGGAGTGAACACTGACTTGGTGTGGTCCCCTTTCTTGGCCACCATGTACTTGAGACTATGGCCATATCAAATGCATGGTATCGCTTCTCAACAAAGGGTGGGCCCCAAGATCAACTGGAACTAGTACATTACTGTAAAGCTGCCACAGGCTGAAAACAGATGCCATGTCTCTTTAAAAAATAAATTGTGATGAAAACTTAGGGCAGGATTCACAAAAGTAAAATGAAATGAAAGTCTAACTTTACGACTTTCGGTATTCACAAAGGGCATTTACTACTCGTAAATGCCCTTTGTGTATACTGAAAGTAGTAAAGTTCAACTTTTGTGAATAGTAAATGCCCTTTGTGAATACTGAAAGTCGTAAAGTTCAACCTTTGTGAATAGTCAATGCCCTTTGTGAATACCAAAAGTTGTAAAGTTAGAATTCCGTCTCAGTTTACCTTTGTAAATCGGGCCCATAGTTTTTACCCACTATCAATGGTAACTGGAAAGACACGTTATGGAAAGACAGGTATATATAGACCTTTCCATCACTCTCGTCCCTGTTCCCGCGAGAGGAAACCAAGTGCTCCAGCTTGACTGTGAGTTATTTTTGTGACCTCCGTCAAGCATTTAGATCATCTCTGTCATGTGGAAAAACACAGCAAAGATTTGGCGAAGAACAATATTGAGAACAAGCATGTGATACTCACAAGGGCTTCAAGCGTGCCTCATTAGGAAAGCTAACAAAGCGCTCATTAAGTCAGAGCAAATGAGGTTAGCGGCAGTGGAAATTCTAAAAAGCTTTATTTAACCGAACTGTGCTATACACTCTGGCTTGATGTAACATATCAGGATATAAAACTTCTGAAAAAAGCGAAAAGAATATTGGTAGGAAAATGGACCATAGTATTAAATCATTCATCTCTGCAGAAAGACAAAATCTACTACTGCTTAAAATGTTGGACATGTTTCCACCAAAATATATATACCATACAACCTTCTTCAGGCTACAAAAATTCAGGGCCTCATTTATGAGAAGTGTCGCATCGCTGCGACAAAGCATCAGTGCAACACTTCTCAGTGCGCCCTCCTTGCGACACCAGGGTTGCGCTGTATTTACAGTATGGCGCATCATGTCGCAAGGAGTTACAGATACATCACTATTACTGATGTATCTGTATGCACTAAAGTGGCGCATTGCTGGGGTGTGTCTGAAAACAGACACAACTCCATCAATGTGTCCTTTTTACATGGGGCAAGCCCCATGTGAAAGTGCCTGTGTCACCCTTACACTTGCGGTAAGGCAGGCGTAAGGTTTTGACGCAATGGTGTCCTAGAAGTGGCGCACTGAAATCTTATAGATTTCAATGCGCCACTTCTACGAGGCTTCGATGCGGGGGAACGCCCACCCTGCATACATTATACCTGACGCAGGTATGATGTAGCGCAGGGGTTCACGAAGTGACGCATCTGACTAGATGAGTCACTTTGTAAATATGGCACAACATGGCGCATTCTTCACGCAGCCGCAGTGTCTCAAAAAGTGATGCAACGGCGGCGTAAATGTGACACAAGGACTCATAAATAAGCCCTCAGTATCTTCTGTTCTAGGTTGTAGTTATTAAAGAGGCACCATTTATCAGTTACTGCATTTGTGTCTCACACATTAAGATATGCATTTCTCTATGTACAATATATAACTCATGATCATTATTCGGTGCTCAATTTGAGCTCTTGGCTACAGGTGGGGCCCCAGTGCGGTCAGCTCTGGGGACCAGCATTTATTTTTCCTCATCAGACTTTGACCCAGAGAAAGAGAGACAAAAAAACACAAAAGGGGCAAAGAAGGAGGAGCAGAAAGAAAAACTGAGACTAAAAAAGCAGGGGTGAAAAAAGAACACGAAAGAGCAAGGTAAAGGGACAGGTAATGTTTGGTGGTGGATGAGAGGCGTGAGGTGGAATAAATATTACATAGCGTTGGTATTCGGCAGCCCTGACATTCGATAAAGCTGGCTGTGGGCTTCTGAGCAAAACTTTAGAACCTGTCACTTATTCTTTTACGAATTAAGCAATGCCTATACCCACTTAGAAAATGGTACTAGAAAGACTGGTGCTACGATTAATTAACCTAGGAATGCTGTATCATGCACACCCCACCATCTCTCAGCTTTAATTAGTTATAAAAGTGTTCTACTCACTCTATGAGTGCTGTGGTTTTGATACCCACTGAGCTGCAACAGACGGGGGAGGTAGTGTCTTCCAATCACTTGGCTGGACTTAGCCAAAGGTTTCCTCTGCTGCCCACACTTACATTAGCAGCAGCATGTCCCCTTGAGAGATCAAATTTAAAAGCCGGTTGCTTTAAGCCAGTGCCATTGGGTTTGCATCTCTCTGATTTTGACTTGATAGAACAGAAAAATCTTGAGTTGAGATGAGCTGTTTTTGGTATTAAATAATTGTGAAGTGGATGGTGGCATACCACACGTAATAGATTGGCCAAGGGCGATTGTCTTTCTTAAGCTTTAGTAGGTTGTGGAGCCTAGCACACGGTACAGGATGCATGATAAGCCACTCATAGTGTGCTCTGCATCCAGTTCAAGTGAGGTGGTGGCTCTTGGCCTTTGCAGCGCCGTTTAACTACTTTTGTGGTTGGAAAACGACTATGCATTAGAGATGAGAGGGCAGGGGATGCATAAGTGTCACCCAACTTCCCGTGGAGCATGTTTCTTTCTAGACTAGCTGCCTCATCAGACACCAATACCACTCTACATTGTAAAGTAGGGTAACATCTGGGCTTCACAATAGTACATGTGCCACCTGCAATAACTCTTATGTGTTGTTTAGGGCGGCTCTTCGAGGCTTTCAAATACAGAGACTGCCTAAAAATTGAAGCACACTTTTGACTTTTAGTCTTTTGTATACAATTCAACTTCTTGTTTTGCAAAAATTGTCAGGGCCTGATTACAAGTATAGGTGCTATTTATCACACCTGGTAAATAATAATACCACAGGTTTTGTTACTTTTCTGGTGAAATACATAGCACTTATTACCAGTTGGCTGAGGAATAACATGCAGATTTTGGTGTTTAACGTACCAAAATCCACATGATACGGTAAATACTGTATGTTTTTAATTGTGGAATTTTGGTCGGGTTGACCTGGTGAAATCTAGTGAATGTTAAGGTATTTAATGCACTCAATGAGTATCAGATGCGTTAAATGAACCCAAACTCGTTATTCCGGCCCATGTGTAAAAAGGACTTTATGCATGGGTCGGAATTTAACGAGCAACTAGTAGTCATAGTGGGAATAATGGCTGCCTCATTCATGAACAAGGCAGACCTAGGCTCACAGTGACACATAGTTACATTGGTCTCACCTAGAAACAACAGGGCCTTGTATGGGACTCAGAACATTTGTTTCTGCTCTTTGAATCGTGAAGGGCCTGCAAATGATGATATGAATACTCTTAGATCCCACCATATTCGGGTTTATCGCTTTCTTTATAGCATGGCTTCTGTGCATTGCTTGCTTTAGGGAGTCATGCTCATTGGTCGATTTTTTTCAACATGTTGTTCTGTGAGTAGCAGTCCTTCGTTGACTTTATCTTCTGCAGTTGCAATAATAGAGTTATATATGGAATTAATCAACCGAGGATATCATGGACTGCAGGACAGACTTCATCATATGGAAAGGGTCAACAATCTTTGAAAAACAGACCACACCTAATGAAAGACACTATTGGAGACGAGCACATAAGAATGCCTGGGCATGAACAACGATCATAGCACGAGCCAATACAAGCAAGACGACTTAGCAAATATTAGCTGCAATACACTTCCATTATTCCCTTTCCCATCCAGCTGACTAAAAAGTTGCAGGACCAGAGACTGAGGCTAGGTCGCTGCAGGACTACCAATAAATTCCTGCCTCCTGCTGCACCCCCGCATCAAAAAAGAAGTGAGATGCACATGCTGCCTTCCTAACTCCATTCAATGGCATCTCCTGGTTTCCCACACTTCCATCACCTCCCCTCAAATGTGCCACTTCATGTAATATTTCCACATAGTGCACTCAGTTAATACCAGTCACAGTCAAGCATGCCACACAAAGGCACAGTGACAAAATACACACTCACAGGGAAGTGAGGGATCTCAGTTATTGGACACTAAACAGTTTTATCAAGAGGGACATTAGATACTTAAAAATACCTGTATCCTTCCATACCAATCAGGAGCCATCAAACATCAGTCTCAACATAACTATTGATAGAAGAGTAGCCAACCTCTACTGTAGGTGGGGAGACATTTTGCAGGGGGCATGGAAATCATCACACACCTTACATGGTAGTCTTGAGATGTGAGGTTAACACGCAGAATAAAATAACAGGGTACACTGTGGGTCGTGATGTCACAGTCGCCATCCACAAGAGAATTTTATCCTAAAAGTGGACACTCCTGGTGCCACTAAAAAGGTCATCTTCTGGAACACTGCTGCCTTCTCAAAGAATTTTATTATATTGGCACTGGGCCCATTTTGTAGACAATGCCCAAACCTAACCACACACATGATCTAGGCCACCACAGGTATATTTTTTTAAGACAACTGGATTGTACCACCTGCTTTCTGCTCCCAACTCATAACTAAAGAAGAATGTAATCTTTTTGTAGATCCTCACATCACCTCTAATTGATGACTTCCAGATTATACAACCTGATTATATTGGCCATGTCTCCCAATCTCCATCATGGAGATGCTTGAAGCGGGCCACTGAACAAATACAGGCTCTGCTGCTGAGGTTCATAATGACATTCTTCTTAGTGAAGTGCTGCAGATCAGAGGTTTTAATGCCACACTTGATGTACTGGGGCACACAAGATGATATCTGAAGTGTGGTGGATTTACTTGTTGGCCCAGTTAATTCTAGATATGGCAACATGTTCTTTAACGCCTTGGCCAACACCTCACTGAAGAGGTGTAATATGTTTCTTATTAGAATAAGGCTTAGCACACTTACACTTCTGGCACACACTGATTTCCTCTTGGCATTAACCAATTCCCCGATACAGTAGACTCAGTGCTTCTCAGCCATACCACTGCCTCATCAACAGTCAGACCTAAGACTTTGTAGATGGAGTCACTAGACAGTCATCTCAAATAGCACATGTGAACCACTCTCCCAAATCTAATAGGTCCAAAAAATATAATTCTAATGACTGTGTGCAGGCCCTGAAGTTAAACATTCATTTAAGGCTTATCTAAGAACGTGGGTGCTGACTCTCTACATACTCCCATGGAACAGTCTAGCGTGGCACTGACTGCAAAGTACTGAAGACTGACACCCTAGCTGTATCAAGTACACATGGTCTGCACATAAACCAAAGGGGGTTGTCTTTAAATCCCACTATGGAAATAGAGTACCACGGTCAGAAGCCATGACCCCCTGACCAAAGAAGCCATGAACCTTCTGACCAAAGAAGAAGCTATGAACCCCCTGATCAAAGAAGAAGCTATGAACTCCCTTACCAAAAAAGCCATGAACCTCCTGACCAAAGAAGAAGCCAAGAACCCCCTGACCAAAGAAGCCATGAACCTCCCGACCAAAGAAGAAGATATGAACCTCCTGAAAAAAGAAGAAGCCATGAACCTCCTGACCAAAGAAGCCATGAACCTTCTGACCAAAGAAGAAGCTATGAACCCTCTGACCAAAGAAGAAGCTATGAACTCCCTAACCAAAAAACCCACGAACCTCCTGACCAAAGAAGAAGCCATGAACCCCCTGACCAAAGAAGCCATGAACCTCCCGACCAAAGAAGAAGCTATGAACCTCCTGACCAAAGAAGAAGCCACAAACCTCCTGACCAAAGAAGAAGGCATGAACCCCTTGAACATAGAAGAAGCCATGAACTCCCTACTTTTTGGCTCACCAAGGAAACATCTTTACATATCTTTCAAGGAGTTAGTGAGGTAGTTCTTGCTGCTGTGGACAGAACCTCGAACTCCAGTGGCAGGGCAGTAAATATTTCATGCAGGGATTGGACACATTATTTATGCTGGGGATCAAGGTGGCTACAAATTTATGTGGGTCCCACTCTGGTCCTGTATCTCACATAAACCTGCAACACGATTCAGAAGTTACTGACAAATACACTGCTAAGAAGTGGAATCACCCATAAGGTTCTGCAGATGTGATTTGTACTGCGGGGGATTGAATGCCCCTGGACACAGTATAGGCTTGTTTATTCCATTATACAAATCCCAGAATTCAAAGAATAAAAACTTGGACTGCAGCAGCTCACCACACATGGAACTGGGAAACTTGACAGCTATGTGGACACACCAGACGTGCCTACAGTAAAAGTCCCAACAGAGACATAATTGCCTCTCTGTTATGCCAATGGAGTCACATATAAAGGTTGTTTATAAGTTCCAGAAACTTGTTCCCTTTCCCAAAAGAGAATAAAATACCTGATGTACCTACCAAACAGATACACGCGTTCTGTATCTACGGGGAAAGTGTTGATACACAAGGGCAAGAGACATTTATCAGCAAACAGTTACTGATCTGGGCTTCTCTGGCTTCTGACAGATAGAACAAAGTTTAGATGGCCCTGGCCCCAGTAGCGACAACCTCATTTTTTCAGTGTTTACAGTTAAATGGGATTTGCTGACAACTAGCCCCCGCCGCTGGTAATTCTGGTGATGACACCGCTCTAAGCAGGGACCAAAGAGGTTGCATTTCATGTGAGGCTGAGATCTGCACACAGTCCAGTCAATAGCACACTGCCGGTGTTGGCAGAGAGTTAAACAAAGAAACCACAAGGCGCAGAGAATTAATTCCAAAACCAGTTCTATCTACGAATGAAAGCTTATGGACCTGGCTTTTAGTTCAAAGACATGCTCTACTGCCACCACCCCACGCCATTCATGTGGCTGTGGACTTTTTAATTGTTACAGAAAGAGTCTTTCACAAGATACAAAGATGAATGAGGCGAGTGCATCCATTGAACAGAAAATGACGGCCTTTGAAAGCCCATAACATACCCGGGACCTGGACACACGCCAAAATGACATGATTTTTAAAGCAACATGATTGGAAGAGCTATGAAACGCTGGATTTCCGGCATTGGATTTTGCACAGCAGGGCCCTGTCCACTGCCTGTCTTCCTTTGAGATTTGGCAGATGTTTTGTAGTCTCTGATGGGATTGATCGTCAATACGCCCCCATCCCCCGGGGGGCAGTGCATGTCTGAGCCGCTCTTACCAGGGATCACGTCAGCAGTGTGGTTTCATCTTCCACCTACATCACTTACACACTTCCAATTAGGCCGAAGCTTCCTGTGCTAATTAACAGCACACTGCTCCGGAGACCCGCAACCAGCAATCACCCAATCGGAGATGAGCAACAGCAATTTGCCCCGCCCATGCCTCCCCTAAGTGGCAACCCACCACCCAGAGAGAGGAAACGGTCTTCTCTGCAGTGGGCATGAATGTATATGCCTGGAAGCATCGCCTAACTAGCAGACGGTACAGCGGAAATCAATACACGGGGAGGAGCAAGAACCCCCCCCCCCCCATTTAGAAATGTAGTTAAGTGTTTCTTTTAGTGCACGATGGTGCCGAACAAGGAAGGGAGTAACACCAAACGTCAGCCTCTAATATATTGAAGAGCTTTTCTTACACACATGAAAAATATTCCCACCCTTTCATCAGGGTTAGTTTGGGATAAAAATCGGCCTGGGCATGCTAAAAAACAAGTGGCCAACATCTGCATATTGCCTTTCCGCAAAACAATGCACGGATTAGTTCACACAGGTGAAACACACCTGAAAACAAGTAAGGTCACTTTGCTCAGGCGCCCTGCCCCCGCTCAATCTGCATATATTAATGGACCAGACCAGCGAGAGAAAGGGAGGGACACCTCTGCCCCTTGATAAAAGGGAGGTAATGGACGCCCATCTGTCCCCAGAAAGGCCGCTCAGGCACCCACTGGGCCGCTGGCGGCATCAGAACAACACAGACACCGCCCAAATCACCCCCTCCTTGCTGGAACTTGGATACAGACCCTTCTGGCATTGCCCGAGTGCCCGCCTTACCAATCCGACCATGCCTTTCATTAAACGCAGCTATTTACCCAAAACCATCACTCTTGCACACCCTCTCTCCGTTTCTCTCCCGGTCTCCATTTATATCACTCTCTCAATCTTAACCTCTCCCCCGCTCTCTCTCTTTGTCGGTCTCCCTGTTCGCCATCCTCGCTCCTCACTTTTATCTACCTGTCCTCTCCCTTTGTTTCTCCTCGTAAGACCTTTATTTGGTCGGTTCCGGGGCAATCAGGGGTCACTGGATCGGCGTAGTGATCACTGGATTAGTCTACCACTGGTGTCCTGGGCCCACAGCACTGCTGGCCCTCAAACTGAACGATCACGTACTTTCTATCGGCTCTTGACCCGTGGTATATTGAAGCAGAGCGGTCCAAGTCTTACTTAAGGAGGCGATGACAATCAGAACACAGTAGAACAGCACCATTCAAGTTCATAACTTATGTCTATTGAGTGATTTACTTTATAGAAAGACAAGTATGTTACCACACATATAACAAAATATTGCACAGACAATGACCATACGCAAAGAAAACGAGAACTCTCTCACACCTTCTTAGCCAAAGATCGGATCCTAATCATTATTGTAGCGCTTACGCACTAAGCGGTAGAGTGGTCTTAAATGATGCAGGGCCTGATTCACAAAGGGCCTCCGCACTCCTGGAAGGGGCCCCGCAGTTGTGTCATCATACCGACAGCCACATGATATTAAGAACTCAGTGTGGATGCAATATGACTATATTAAAACATATTTGAATTTTATTTGACTTATTTTAAAAAAGGCAAGAAAAATACATTCAATGATTCATAAGTACAATGTGGCATGATTTCAATATGACAAAAAATTCTCAAAATTCACAAAGAATCAATCTAACTTAAAAAAGGTTAGATTTGACATTAAATCATACATATATACAACATGAAAAGAATGGTGGCTATGTGATGGGTCTTCGTAACGCGCGTTTCGGCACCTGCAGTGCCTTCATCAGGAGGGCCACAATTTTATCTTTATGTATATGGAGCAACTGGTTCGAATCGCACAGTTGTTGCAAGGTTAATAACCTGGAAATTGGTTCGTTTGCATCTGAGTAAGAATGTCGACAATTTCAAGTGCACGTCCTTAGTGTCGATAATTATTATTGTTTCAGTACAGATGTAAAATTCCAGGAACCAATTGTGAACAAATGATACATGTTCACACTTTTAAAGGCTCACCATTAACTGTGCATAGCTCTGGGACACAGCTCAATGAGGCATAGATCGAATCAAACTGACTTAAGATGGCATGGTGGTCCGTGATGATATCTAAGGCTCGAGGAGCACAAGACCGCGAGGATATGCGGGTCTGTTCATTAATTATTCTGGTAGAGTCGCACAGCGTGTGTGTCATGGAGCCTTGTCAATCACAAAATAACATGTGCCTTATGAACAAATTCCACAAAAGAATCAGTTCCACAGACAACCTAAAACCTAAAAACACTGACATTTGCTATTTACGATGTCCTAGACAGCCATACATTTCCCTCAGTGTACTGTTTGCAACCTCACACATGATGTCACAGATAACCTCACTATGGGTATTATTGATGCCATCTGTGATTACAACATATATCACATCACCATTGATATTGATCACATCAATGAAGCTGCAAAACTCCCTACACCCTGGAGCCAACTGGGTTTGAACTTTGGCTGGTCCTAACAATGCTACTTATAGAGCATGTATACTTATAATAAAGTGTCCCATTGCTAGGATGCTGAAAGACAAGTTGCCCACACACTAGGACGTTTGAGTGAGTCTAAAAAGCCACATTTTCAATTTTTTTAATCTAAAAATCATTTTGGAGGGGTCTAGTCGAAGTTCCAGGGGTAAAGAGTTCCATATTTTTGGAATCAGTCGACAAGAAAGCAAAGCCACCAATTCTTGCTTTTTTACATGTAGGAACAAAGGCCAGCTTGGAAGTAGCTGACCTAAAATTTCTAGATAGGGCATAGCGGGTAATCATAGATTGCAACTAGGCAGGGCCATGGCATGAAAAGACCTTGTTGCAGTAACAGGGAGCCGTAAAGGTAATTCTCTGTTTCACCGGTCGCCAGTGCAATTTCTTCAAAGCAGCTCTGATAAAGGCTCGTCTAGGGAGCCCAAGCAGTATCAGGGCTGCTGCTTTCTGCATCCGTTGAAGCCTATTCAATCGCAATTCTGTAACCCCTAAGAAGAGAACACTACAGTAGTCCAATCTGGATATAACCAGAGCCTGGACTACTGTTTTATGGGCGGAATCAGGGAGGAGCAGATTTTTTTTTAAAGGATCTCAACATCCATAAACACTTTCCTGCAAGCGCATTAATCTGGGCATTGAAGTATAGCTTCTCATCTAAACAGATTTCCAGGTTCTTAACCTTGGCTATGGGAGATGGTAAAGGACCAAGACTATCTGACCACCAAGCGTTGAACCAAATGTTGAGATGCTTGCCTTTTACCAGCACGTCAGCCTCAGCACCTCAGTCTCAGCACCTCAGCCTCAGCACCTCAGTCTCAGCACCTCAGTCTCAGCACCTCAGTCTCAGCACCTCAGTCTTCCTGGCATTCAGCTTCAAACAGCTACGGTACATCCAAGTGATGACATCTGCCAGACAGGCACAGAGAGAGAAAAGGCCTTTAGCTCACTGTTGTGGGGTGGGTGATGACACTTTGTCTGTCATTGTTGTATGAAATAGTAGTAAAACCATGCTGCTCAATGACCTCAGCAAGAGGGCTGACATAAACATTAAAAAGAGTTTGACTCAACGAGGAGCCCCGTGACACTCCTTGCTGTAGAGAGTGAACCAACGATTGAAATGGTTTTTGTGAAACCTGAAAGGTACATCCTGCAGAAATGAAGCCAACCAATGCAGCGCTTTGTCACCAATGCCACTGTTCTAGGGCTGCTTGATCAAAATATTGTGGGATTCCGTATCAAACGCAGCACTGAGGTCGAGCATAGCCGCGGTGTTGCCCTCATCCGTAATCCGCCTTGCAGACTCAGAGGAAAGCAGCAAGGCTGATTTCAAAGTAGTCTGTGTACAAGGATCAAGGCTTTCACAGAAGCTGGATTAATTAATTTGATGTGTATTAATTCACTTCAATGTATATCACTAAAATTCCCTCTTGCACAAAGCACATTATTCAATTTTGTATTGCATTAATTAGCATTTGAAAAAGTGTTCCATCAAAAAGAACTCCTTGTGATTGGTTCCAACAAAAACAACCACCAGGAACAATCACCTATACCCACTGCATTCAACTATTAAAAAGCTTACATTTATAGTAAGGTATATATTATTTTTACACACTCTTTCATGGGAGTAAACCCCACTACACCACCTTTCCTCCCCCCAAAAAAACAGTAACAGAACAATCTAAATTTTTTAGGAAAAAACACCTACTGTGTTCCTCCTATAACCCTATTTTTGGCACTAGACCTAGGCTTTACAATGAACCTTATAAGGTATTTTACCTAATCCTTCAACGTAGCTTGATGCTAAACCTAAACGTATTCTTAAAGCTAACCCGATCCAAACCCTTGCAATAATGTAATTCAGTAGTTTTATTATTAGTGAGATTGCATTGCAGCCACTATGTATTGGGTTGTTAGCATTAAATTGTGTTGTAATGAAATTAAAACCACCAGGAATGTCAAGTAAATTTGGACTGGAATTTGTCCCAAAACCAAATGGAAAGTCAACGTTTATAAACTTGTTTAAATGGACTCCTTATGTGTAAGGCTCCCTGTTTTCCGTTTTTACTGATTTTTACAAATAAATACAGACAGAAAACATTCATTTTCTTGTCTGTATTTATTTTTAAATGTTGATAAAACCAGAAATTAGGTTGATTTTTGAGTAATTTCAAATACTGTATGCCATGACTGCCAGGCCAATAGATGCGTGGATTGATAGATAAGGGGGTTAAAAAAGAAAGGGATTATAGTAAAGATGCTTTAACAGCAGTAGATATGCACATGGTTAATACTGAAATTTGCATAGTTTTATATAGGTGAACTGATTTATCTTTTGCGGGTGTTCACAGCACTGAAACCTGTCAGGCATCCAAGCATGAGTGCATATTTATCGGTTAAATAAATGTGGAAATATGCTAATTTCAGCTTAACTTTTTGACAAAACCCAAAATAAATATGGATAGATTCAGATAAAATTAGCAAAAAATAAATATGGATAGATACAGACGGAAATCGCACAAAAATAAATACCATAAAACCGGGAGCACTAATTATGTGCCTCTTGAAACGTATTATGGATATAAAGATACTACATGTATAAAGTGTGTTCTTTCTCCTCCGAGTTAAATTCTTCCTTTGCTTAATTACTTTTGCCACCCTTGTCAGATTTGATATTAGCCAATCGGGATCCCAAAATCTAGGTCCAAAGTTGAGGAAGCCATTCAACAGCGCTTGGGAAACAAAGCTCCTGGACCGGATGGGCTGTCTATCGATCTCATTAAGCACAAACCCGACTTCTGGCGCAACTCTTATTAAACATTTTTAATAACCTAATTAAAGCCCCGATACCAAGCATCCAGTCAACTAGTATTATTGTCCCGATTTTTAAAAAGGGTGACCACTCCCAACCAAGTGGCTATAGACCAGGGGTACTCATAGTACGGCCCGCGGGCCGCCAGCGGCCTGGCTAGCCTTTCTTGGCGGCCCGCGGACCTTGCAGACATCGTACCGGTGTTTTTTATTTTTTTTTAACAGTGTCAGCAAACAGACTCTGCTCTGTGGGGGCCGGGCGAGTCAAGCGCTAGTCCGAGTGGAGCTGCTGGGGCGCTAAGAGGTGAAATACAACAAAGCCTCGTTATCATGCAAATGGTCTCTTAAAGACCTGAGAAGTACTTGGGTGGGGCTGTGTGTGTGCCCTGGAAGGGAAGCCGCCTCAGCTGCCACACAAGCGGAGGAGGATGGGTGCGGGGGGGGGAGAGGTGACAAAGAATGACAAGAGAACAGCAGGGTGTGAGA
The DNA here is from genome assembly GCF_964204655.1 of Triturus cristatus. Lineage (NCBI taxonomy): Eukaryota > Metazoa > Chordata > Amphibia > Caudata > Salamandridae > Triturus > Triturus cristatus. Next base: position 134,545,420 of record NC_140591.1, on the reverse strand, counting down.
GTCGGGTAAGGTGACAGAGGGCAGTAGGGAGAGACAGAAACAGACAGAGACAGATAGAGATAGAGACTAACAGAGACAGGGACAGACAGAGAGATAGACAGAGACAGGGACAGACAGAGAGGCGGAGAGGGAGACGGAAAGGGAGGGCGACAGAGAGAGAGGGAGGGCGACAGAGAGAGAGGGAAACGAAGAGAGAGGGAGACGGAGAGAGAGAGAGGGAGACGGAGAGAGAGAAGAGGGAGACGGAGAGAGAGAGGGAGACGGAGAGAGAGGGAGACGGAGAGAGAGAGGGAGGGAGACGGGGAGAGAGAGGGAGACGGGGAGAGAGAGGGAGACGGGGAGAGAGAGGGAGACGGGGAGAGAGAGAGAGACGGGGAGAGAGAGGGAGACGGAGAGAGGGAGACGGAGAGAGGGAGACGGGGAGAGAGAGGGAGACGGGGAGAGAGAGGGAGACGGAGAGAGAGAGGGAGACGGAGAGAGAGAGGGAGGGCGACGGAGAGAGAGAGGGAGGGCGACGGAGAGAGAGAGGGAGACAGAGAGAGAGGGAGGGCGACAGAGAGAGAGGGAGGGCAACAGAGAGAGAGGGAGGGCGACGGGGAGAGGGAGGGCAATGGGGAGAGGGAGTGAGACGGGGAGAGGGAGGTAGACGGGGAGAGGGAGGGAGACGGGGAGAGGGAGGGAGACAGAGGGAGGGAGGGAGACAGAGGGAGACAGAGGGAGGAAGACAGAGGGAGGGAGACAGAAAGGGAGGGCGACAGAGAGAGAGGGAGGGCGACAGAGAGAGAGGGAAACGAAGAGAGAGGGAGACGGAGAGAGAGAGAGGGAGACGGAGAGAGAGAAGAGGGAGACGGAGAGAGAGAGGGAGACGGAGAGAGAGGGAGACGGAGAGAGAGAGGGAGGGAGACGGGGAGAGAGAGGGAGACGGGGAGAGAGAGGGAGACGGGGAGAGAGAGGGAGACGGGGAGAGAGAGAGAGACGGGGAGAGAGAGGGAGACGGAGAGAGGGAGACGGAGAGAGGGAGACGGGGAGAGAGAGGGAGACGGGGAGAGAGAGGGAGACGGAGAGAGAGAGGGAGACGGAGAGAGAGAGGGAGGGCGACGGAGAGAGAGAGGGAGGGCGACGGAGAGAGAGAGGGAGACAGAGAGAGAGGGAGGGCGACAGAGAGAGAGGGAGGGCAACAGAGAGAGAGGGAGGGCGACGGGGAGAGGGAGGGCAATGGGGAGAGGGAGTGAGACGGGGAGAGGGAGGTAGACGGGGAGAGGGAGGGAGACGGGGAGAGGGAGGGAGACAGAGGGAGGGAGGGAGACAGAGGGAGACAGAGGGAGGAAGACAGAGGGAGGGAGACAGAGGGAGAGGGAGGGAGGAAGAGGGAGAGAGAGAGAGGGGGAGAGGGGGAGAGAGGGAGAGAGAGGGAGGGGGAGAGAGAGGGAGTGAGAGGGAGAGAGAGGGAGGGAGAGAGAGAGAGGGAGAGAGAGGGAGGGAGGGAGAGAGGGAGGGAGCGAGAGAGGGAAGGAGGGAGACAGAAGGGGAGACGGAGAGGGAGGGAGGCAGAGGAAGAGAGAGAGGGGGAGAGAGGGCGGAAGACAGAGGGGGGGAGGGAGACAGAGGGGGGAAGGAGAGGGAGGGAGACGGAGAGGGAGGGAGACGGAGAGGGAGGGAGACGGAGAGGAAGGGAGACAGAGAGGGAGGTAGACGGAGAGGGAGGGAGACGGAGGGGGAGGGAGACGGAGGGGGAGGGAGAGAGACAGAGGGAGGGAGAGAGACAGAGAGGGAGGGAGAGACAGAGAGAGGGAGACGGAGGAGGGAGGGAGATGAGGGAGGGAGAAGGAGGGAGACGGAGGGAGAGGGAGGGAGACGGAGGGAGAGGGAGGGAAGAGGGAGGGGGACAGAGGAGGGAGGGAGACGGAGGAGGGAGGGAGGGAGATAGAGACAGGGGGAGAGAGAGAGATGTGTATGCCGGGTCCGGTGGCTCAGTGGACGAAGGCGTCCGCTGCAGGGACCTGTGTTCCACCTCATGGTCACAGTTTTTTTTTGTTGCTCTAGCCCCGCCCCCTCCCCCAATTACCCCGCCCCCAAGGTGCGGCCCTCGGCCACAAACCACACTGTAAATTTAGCCCCCAAGAGAGAGTTTGTGAGTACCCCTGCTATAGACCAATAGGTAAAATCGAACAGTGTTTAAATCATAATCTAATTATTGGAAAGAATACCATAGCCCAGCGATCCCGAATATACCAGGCTTTTATGGACCTCACTTCAGCGTTTGATTTTGTCAATCGGTCACGTTTATGGTCTACTCTTTTAGATTACGGTTTAGATGAGGTTCAAGTTCCTTTTTTTAGCCTACCTACATAAGGATTTGAAAGCTCGGGTGAGGATAAACAAGGGTGGTGAGGTTTCTAATGACATCAGAGTCTGCAGAGGGGCAGGCAGGCATGCTTCTTGGCCCTGTTCTTTTTATCTTATACAATAATGACCTACACAGGTCTTTGATAGTACTCACCAACGATGTCCCTAGAATTAATGGTAATACACTCCCCGCCCAATTGTATGCCAATGATGCGGTTTTAATGGGCGGTACACCGAATGCTCTTCGCATCTTAGTGAGGGGTTTTGTGGATTTTATGGCCAGTTTAGATTTTTGCACTAATTTAAAAAAAGTATTTTATAATGGCTTGTGGGCCGAGAAAGTATCTTTTAATCTCCATTACCATGAGCAATCAAAGTTTACAACGCACTTGCACTTTTCCTTACTTAGGGTTGGTTTTTGCTGCTAATGGTTCCTGGTGTGACCATGTGGTGTAAAGCAGGAATAAGCTCTCTAAGGCTATTAACTCGATTTTTGGTCTCCCCCAGCCAAAGAGGACATGGGCAATTTGACAACCGTGAACATTTTTAAATCTCAGTGCATACCAACTACAACATACGGCGCAGAGATTTGGGGCTCCACAAACAGCCTTAGAATTCAACGCGAAGAAAACAAATTTTGTCGAAAACTCTTGGGAGCACCGATCTTTACCTCCCAATATGCTAGCCATAGCGAATTAAAATTGCACTACATTGAAGACTACATAAAGGCCTGCCCTGCTTTATTTTGGTTAGCAATTTGGAAAAATCCAGCAGCGTCTCTTACAAGAGATATAATAGAAGATTGCCTTAAGTGCGAGAAGGGAAGGGAAATACCGTGGCTTGCTACCGTGAATGAGAGTTTAAGCAGTGTTATATATGAACAACTCTTCTCAAACCCAATTGAAATAGATAGTGTGAACAAAAAAGATGTTTGGGTGTCCCTATATGCATATTATAGCAAAGCAAGACATAATAGAGAAATTAAGAAATCTACTATCGTTACCAACATGTCTATTGAGCACCCATCACATACGCCATCCAGTTACCTCTTAAAACCCATAGGCCGCTGGGGGATGGGACTCCTTTTTCTTTTAAGGGCAGGCATAAATGTTGTTATGTGATCTGTGCTTTTATGGATATATCTTTATCCGAATAAAGATTGAATTGAATTGATATTAGCCAATCCCTATTTTAGAGAAAACATGGGTGAAAAATCAGTATCAAATATCATCTTTCCAATGCAGTAAAATTCTGAAAATTTACTTCTGTCTTTCTATCACTATACTTCTTAAAATCCTATCTAAAGTGTTCCCCACTCTAACCTTAAGCTCTTTCTCAGAGTTTAAACAGTTATAGTTAAAACACTAGTTTCTTTTTTGTCTCACGATTATGGCATTCCTTCAATATAAGTAATATCCTATGCCTTTTGAACCAGCTCAGATTTGTATTTTTTGCCTTTTGTAATATTTGCTTATTACATAATGTCCCGTGAACAGTAAATTCGCAAGAAAGCTAGGGATTGCTTCCTATCTATTATTTTTAAACGTTGATAAAAACAGAAATTAGGTTGCTTTTTGAGTAATTCTAAATACTGTCTGCCATGACTGCCAGGCCAATAGATATGTGGATCGATAGATAAGGGGGTTAAAAAAGAAAGGGATTATAGTAAAGATGCTTTAACAGCAGTAGATATGCACCAACTTGATACTGAAATTTGCATATTTTTATATAGGTGAACTCATTTATCTTTTGCGGGTGTTCACAGCACTTAAACCTGTCAGGCATCCAAGCATGAGTGCATAGTTATAGGTTAAATAAATGTGGAAATATGATAATTGCAGCTTAATTTTTCGACAAAACCCAAAATAAATATGGATAAATTCAGATAAAATTAGCAAAAAATAAATATGGATAGATACAGAAGGAAATGGCACAAAAATAAATACCATAAAACCGGGAGCACTAATTATGTGCCTCTTGAAACGTATCTTGGATATTAAAGATATTACATGTATAAAGCGTGTTCTTTCTCCTCCTAGTTAAATTCTTTGTTTGCTTAATTACTTTTGCCACCCACGTCAGATTTGATATTAGCCAATCGGGATCCCAAAATCTATATCCAAAGTTGAGGAAGCCATTCAAAAGAGTTTGGGAAACAAAGCTCCTGGACCGGATGGGCTGCCTATTGATCTCATTAAGCACAAACCCGACTTCTGGCGCAACTCTTATTAAACATTTTTAATAACCTAATTAATGCCCCGATACCAAGCACCTGGTCAACTAGTATTATTGTCCCGATTTTTAAAAAAGATGACCGCTCCCAACCAAGTTGCTATAGACCAATTTCCCTGATAGACAATACACTGAAAATTCTAGGGAGGATTTTATTTAATAAGATCCAACATGAATTGAGGAATTTAGAATTTTACAACCGTGCCAGTTAGGATTTAGGAGCAAAGTAGGTACAATCGAACAGTGTTTAAATCTTAATCTAATTATTGGAAAGTATACCATAGCCCAGCAATCCCCAATATACCTGGCTTTTATGGACCTCACTTCAGCTTTTGATTTGGTCAATCGGTCATGTTTATGGTCTACTCTTTTAGCCAATCCCTTTTCTAGAGAAAAAATGGTTGAAAAGTCAGTATCAAATATCATCTTTCCAATGCAGTAAAATTCTGAAAAATTACTTCTGTCTTTCTATCATTATGCTTCTTGAAATCCCATCTAAAGTGTTCCCCTCTCTAACCTTAAGCTCCTTCTCAGAGTTTAAACAGTTATAGTTAAAACATTAGTTTCTTTTTTTCTCACGATTATGGCATTCCTTCAATATAAGTAAAATCCTATGCCTTTTGAACCAGCTCAGATTTGCATGTTTTGCCTTTTGTAATATTTGCTTATTACATAATGTCCAGTGAACAACAAATTCGCAAGAAAGCTTGAGATTGCTTCCTATCTATTATTATTAAATGTGCCATAGATCTTTCAAAATGAAAAATATCTAATACCCGTGTTCCAGTGTTCACAAAACATTAGAGCTTTGAATGAAGTGACTTGCTGTTGCTGGTAGTCTAACAATTCCAAGGGGTTAGTTTTGAGTCAATATTAACTCGTAGACTTGGCCACACCTGAGGACAGCTCTGTATGTCTCAACAGGTTCCAACATTTGTGTTAAATAAGTCCCATTTTTTTCATATCTATACTTTTCTGATTCTCAACCTGAGGGGTTGTAGGACTGGCATGAGGAGAGCTAACACACTTAGCTCCAAGTAATGTGTCATATCAGGAGAAAAACAACGGGCTGATGAATTAAGTATAATGAGACACACCACGCTTCATTTGTATCCCTCCATGCAAAGGGCTAGAGCAAAGATGAGAGCACAACACGACAATACATAGTGTAGGTATGATTGAAAAAACAGAGCCTTTGCAAAATTGCTTTTGTCATACACGTGGTAGAAGTGCACTATATGAATGATGATATTACAACACAACAAAGCATTGCATAGCAATACATAACATTACACAACAACATACATATAACACTATGTTAACAGAGATTGTCATAACATTACATAACATAATGCAATGTAACTTGAAATATTCCATGGTCAATATCACGCTACACAAAACAACATAATCAACATTAAACTAGTAACCATAAAGGAGAAGCCATTTTATCATTTATAATTTTTAACGAACAGCTTATGAAGAATTGCGTTGGAAAATAATTAAACTTTTAGACCTATTGGGTGGATGGAGATCACAGGCATTAATGAAATTGTGCAAATGCCTTTGGTTCCAATACTGAAATAATTAAATAATTATTTTAATTATTTGGGTACTGGAAACCTGCATGGGTTCTGATGACGTTTTATACAGTATGTAATCATTCTATAGAGAAAGCTTAGTTGCCTTTCTGTTATATTTTGTACTTGGATTTAGATTCAGACTACAAATACAGTGTGAAAGGCTTCTAGTGTTAGGCAGCATGGGTATGAGAGTGTCAAAAACATCAAAGCACATTACATCTATCTGCCTTATGACACACATGACTATAGTTGTTGGAATTCGTATATCCGCTGTGAAATACCTTTAAACCAGGAAAAAGTAGTCTTTCACTGAAGGCACTGCTGAGAGAAATGAACCATGAAGTTTACTTTAATATTACATTTTCCTTATGGACAAAGTTAATAGAATATCAGGATGGCAAAAACTACCGTCGGAATGAAACTATTTTCGAACAGTTTGTCAGAGAGTTTGAAAGTGATGATGGTGTTAGATGTATTTCACACCTGCTGTGCATGAAGTGTGTCAGACTTTTACATCTATTTTCCCTTTGCGACCACTGGTATCTCTTAAGTGGATAAGCCCCTTTCATAGTGAAAGAGCATGTGTCCTGAAAAAAGGCTGCAGGGGTGATGGGGAAATGGCTGTATTCCCTCTATCCTATTAAGGGGTCGATTCCGATCCTGTATTTTTTTTTCCCGTACGACTCGTTTCCGTATTTTTTTCCGTACGAATCGTACAAGTCACGTCTGACCTGTGAAGTACGATTCGTACGGCCTTTTTCCAGGATTGGAATCGCCCCGTAAATGTCAGATCGGTAGCCATTATTTAGGGCATCTGGCAGGAGTCTTGGTATACATTTTAAGAGGCTTCGAAAAGAGCAATAATCCTTTGTGAGTCACTCATTATTGTGAGTACAAAAATAGAATGAGGCTCCTTTTCTGACTGAACCTGCATCTTGCAGGGATTTTTTGTCTTTCATTTCAATGTTAACCTGTTGGAATTCTTTATTTAGAGACAAACCCTGTAATAGAGTTATTTTTTTTATAGCAAACCATATTGGCTATTTGTATGTTGTGGACGCTGTAATAATGAGCGTTTAAAGTAAATTCTGCAGGAGATGTACAAAGTTGAAAAAATGTTTACTTTCCCGGAACTTAACCAGCTTGTGAAATGTTCTGTAAACAAAGATTTGCCAAGGAGATATTTTTCTGGGAGAAAGACTTTGTTTTTCTGTTTTCTTTTGTCTGCAAATCAATTTTTGAAGTATTTCCATTGTATTTCCTTTTGAATTTGACAACTTTGTAAAGATTTTAAAGTTCCCCAATTAATTAAACAAATCCAAAAGTCCAATATCACCAACTATGCACACATGTATTATTTCCACTGCTCAACAGTAAAATCATACTGTATACTTACTGTATGTATCATGTGTGCATTCTGTGTTCGTTTTTTTTCAAAGTATGTGCTGTACACATCTGTTTATTTTCACTCTAATGGTAATGTTAAGTTTATCTGCAGTTCTTCTGCCTGCCTTTTCTATGCACGTTTGACTTAGACCTCCATTTTGGCACCTACTCATTACCTCCTCGTTAGTCATCCTCGCCACATGACTAACGAAGTGAGCTTCAGCTCCACACCAGAACCCTCCAAAGCAAAAGTTAGCCTCCCATGCCTCCCATCCCTTCCCAATATGGTTGACCCATACACCCCATGACCACTATAAGAGGTGGGCCGGCCCAATCCCAAAGCCTGTTTTTTTTGTTCTGCGCACGTCTCTCCAGATGCGTCAGGTAAGTGGTGCCTGCAATAGCAGGTACGTGGGTCTGGGGTTGGAGGTCCTGCTCTAGCGGACCCTAGGGGCTTGGACTCTGTTTTCCCCCCTTTCCCCCGGTATGTTTGTATGAGCCGGTTAGGCTCTGCTATAGCGGGCCGAGGGTTTCCAGGGGGGGTGGGGATGTATGGGGGCCGGCGCTGCCTTGCCTTCTATGTTCCCCTATGTGCCTTTTCTCCCATTCTCTGATGTGGTCTAGGTGTTTCCTTCCGTACGGCTGGTCTTATGGATTTGTGTCACCACCCGCCTGCCCCTCGTGGCGCTCTAGCGGGCGGCTGCTGTATGGGTTGTTTCGCCGCCCGCCTGCCCTCGTGGCGTTGAGGCGGGCGGCAGCTGTGCGGTTGGTTTTGCCGCCCGCCTGCCCCTCGTGGCGCTGAGGCGGGCGGCAGCTGTGCGGTTGGTTTCGCCGCCCGCCTGCCCCTCGTGGCGCTGAGGCGGGCGGCGACTCGATCTTTGTTTTTGCTCCCCCCTTGTTGACGCACCGCCCACCTTCTCTTCCAGGCGCTATGGCGGGCGGCGGCAGTTATGCATATTTTCCTGCCTTGCGTGGGACGTTTCGTATGGGGGCTGTTTCAATCCCGTTTTTCCTCCTCTTGAGGGCCGCCTCTGGTTCCCGCTCGGGCTCCGCCGGCACTTCGGTGCTCCACGGCGGGCGGCGGTGTTGCTCCGCTGCTCTCGCTAGTCTCTCGGCGTGGTGCTCTCCCTGCTGGTGGGCGGTTCCTGTGGCTGGCTCATCCTCCCGGGGGCGGGGTTTGGTTCTGGGATTATCCCACACAGGTGTTGCCAGTCGATTTCATGGGGCTGGCCCGCCTTTTCCTACCTACTTTTAGGGGCATCTGTTTCTTTCACTTCCAGTGGGCTGCTGCTGGCTTTTGTGCTTGTGTTCCTGCGTTGTTGCTGCTCATGGAGCGTGGGGACGTCCCTGTGGGGGAGGACCCGCCCTCCCAGGTTCCTCCTGAGGCGATCACTCTTCAGTCTATTCAGGACATGATTCAAGCTGCGGTGACGGCTGCTTTTGCGCAGCGCTCTGGTGGGCAGGGTCCCTCTTCTCCTAAACGTCCTCACTTGGACCCCACTTCGGTTTTGGACGCTAAAGGGGAGGAGGAGGATCTCCGGGGGCGCTATGTCCAGGGTCAGGAGTTGCGGGATGTTCTCCTACACATCAAGCAGAACTTGGCTTTTCCTGCTCCAGAGGCTGCTGAGCTCTCGGAGGACTTTTTCTTGCAATACCAGCGTAAGGAACCTGAGTCTCTGCCTGTTCATTCTTGTGTTAAAAAGGTATTGGAAGGGGAATGGATGGAGATTGACAAGTAGGCCTTCCCGAGGTACCTGGCAAACCACTACACCATCCAGGACTTTGCCAAGGATTACCCTCCCTCTGTGAAGGTGGACTCTCTGATGGCGGGCCTTTCCTCGCAGGATTCCAACATTTCCGAGGACGCCTCTCCCTCGGACCCTGTTGACAGGCGGGTGGAGGCCGCGGCCAAGCGGTCTTATTCGGCTGCCAATTTTTCCATTCGTGCCTCTGCCTACCTGTCTTACACTGTGCAGTCCTTGTTGAAGGATTTCCAGTCCTTGGCGGAGCTGTTGGACCAGGGGGCGGATGTGGTTCCTACCCTGGCGGTTATGGAACAGCAGACTCGGCTCCTGTCTGACGTCTCCTTGACACCTTGGGGGCCTCAGCTGCTGCTGGTGGCGCTGCTATTCAGGCCAGGTGCCAGATTTGGTTGCGCAACTGGAAGGCTGAGGCTGCCCAGAAGGCTTTGCTGATGAGGATTCCCTTTTCCGGGCCAAAACTCTTCGGGTCTTCCCTTGAGGACATGGTCAACAAGTCGGCTGAGGACCGGAAGCTGCTGGCTCCCCTTAGGTCGTCCAGGGCCTGCTTTCCGGGTCCCAAGAGGGCGTTTTCCACCTCGTCCACGCCCAGGGGCGGTGGGCCATTTCGAGGTAGGGGTCGCGGCCGGGGCGCCCCCTTCTTCTCCAAATCCCGGTCTCAGCCTGCTGCTTCCACCTCTGCTCCCAAGACCTGACGGTCTTCTGGCCCCGCCGGGTGGGCTCCCGGTGGGCAGATGACTCCGCCACTTCCTTCCGGCGTGGGAGTCCTCTGTCTCGGACCTTTGGGTTCTTCGGATCGTGAGGGAGGGTCTCTTCATCTCCTTTAGTTCCCCTCAAACGGGCGGCCTTGCTCGCTGGCATCCAGGAACTGCTTGTGAAGGGGGCCATCCGGCCTGTTCCGCCATCTCAGCGGGGCTTCGGCGTCTACTCCATCCTGTTCCTGGTAAGGAAGGTGTCTGGGGATTTTTGGCCTGTCTTGGACTTAAAGCGGGTAAATTCGTTCATTCCTCACACTAAGTTCAAAATGCTTTCTCTGCAGGAGATTCTGCCGCTGCTGGTACAGGGGGAGGTGGTGGCTTCTCTGGACCTGTTGGATGCCTACCTCCATGTGCCGGTCCACCTGTCTTCTCAGCCCTTCCTCAGGTTCTGCGTGGGTTCCTGCCACTACCAGTTCCAGGTACTCCCTTTTGGTTTGTCATCTGCCCCGAGAGTGTTCACCAAGGTTCTGGCACCCTTGGTCGGCATTCTTCACCGGGAGGGGATCAGGGTTTTTCCCTACCTGGATGACTGGTTAATTTCTGCATCTTCTTTTTCGAAGGGGAGGCTTCACGTCCGTAGGGTCTGCAAGGTCCTTTCTGCCCACGGTTTCCTGATCAACCTGCGGAAGTCCCACCTCGATCACACCCAGGACTTGGTCTTCATTGGGGGCCGGTTGGACATGCTACGGGGGAAGGTGTTCTTGCACCTGGAACGCCGCAATGTCTTGTGGCGGGATCTTTCGGTTCGGGTGTCCCCCCAGATCCGGTCCGACCTGGGCTGGTGGCTTGTGGCGTCCCATCTCTCGGAGGGTCTTCCCTTTCTGATCTCCCCATCCCGGGTGGTCACGACTGATGCCAGTCAGCTGGGCTGGGGGGAGTGACCTTGGGGTCCTAGTCGATTCAGGGTCAGTGGGGTCCTCTTCTGTCCCGCTGCTCCTCCAACTACCGCGAGATCAAGGCGGTCCTGCTAGCTTGCCAGGACTTTGCTCCCTCTCTCCGGGGTCATCAGGTTTTGGTTCGGACAGACAACCAGGTGGTGAGGTGTTACATCAACCACCAGGGGGGTTGCCGGGTGCGCTCCCTGTGGTTGCTGTCCCGGGAACTGTTGTCCTGGGCGGAGGGGGCGGTCTTGTCTCTCAGGGCTGTCTATCTCTCGGGGTTGGAGAATGTGGTGGTGGACCATCTCAGTCGGGTGTTTGCTCCATTGAGTGCCCTCTCCCTGTCGCCGGCAGTCTTTTGGCGTCTGGTGGACCGGTTTTGCCTTCCCCAGGTGGACTTGTTCGCGGAGTCGGACAATGCCCTCCTGCCCTGCTTCTGCGCTCTCCATCCGTGTCCGGGGGTCTGGAGGGTGGATGCTCTATCTTTCCCGTGGCCTCAGGGTCTCCTTTATGCCTTTCCCCCCATTCCCTTGATTCCTTGGGTCCTCTGCAAGATCCGTTTGGACAGGGCCCTGGTGCTCTTGGTGGTTCCCGGTTGGATGCGCCGCTCCTGGTACCCTATCCTGGGCGAGCTGGCAATTCAGCCTTGGTGGCCGATTCCGGATCACCCGTTCACCTTGGGGGGGCCTCCTCTTCCCGGGGCGGTGTTGCGCCGGCTCCATCTGCAGGCTTGGCTGTTGAGCGGGTGACCTTGTTGGCCCAGGGGTGTTCCCCGGGGGTGGTTGCTTTATTACAGGGTTCCCAGAGGTCTTCGACCTTGCTGTCCTATTCTCGTCACTGGTCCTCCTTTTCCCGTTGGTGCGACCTGTTGGGTTCTGACCCGGTGTCTGTGGGCCCCATGAGGGTTCTGGATTTCCTGGCGGAGGGTTATTCCCTGGGGTTGGCTACCTCCACTCTGAGGGATCAGTGGGCTGCCCTGCGGGTCTTCTGTAGTCCGGACCTGGACCTACTGGATTCCTTGGTGGCTCGCTTGCTGCGGACCTTTTCTCTGCGGCGGCCGCGGGCTGTTTGCCTGTCCCCTCCTTGGGATCTTCCCTTGGTCCTGCGGGCTCTGCAGGGTCCCCTTTTGAGGCCCTTCAATCGGTGGATCCGAAGTTCCTCACCTTCAAGGTGGTTTTCTTGGTCGCCATTGTCTCGGCTGGCCGCATGGGCGAGCTGAGGTCCTTCCTTCGGTCTCCCCCCTTCTTAAGGGTCCTGCCGGACCGGCTGGTCCTGCGCCATGATCCCCGCTTTCTGCCTAAGATTCCCTCCCTGGCTAACCGCTCTCGTGAGGTGTCCTTGCCTTCCATTTCCCCGGCGGTGGATGTCCCCCTGTCCTTGTTGGATGTCTGTCGTGCGGTGGAGATTTACTTGGCCCGCACCTCCTCTTTTTGTCAGTGTGACAGCTTGTTTGTGACCTTTGGTCCAGTGCGTTCTGGTCACAAACCTTCTGTGTCTACTCTGAGTCGCTGGCTGAAGCAGGCTATCCTGCTGGCGTACGACTCCCAGGGTTCTGACCTCCCGGGGTTGGTCCAGGGTCGTTCCACCTGGAGTGTCTCTGTGTCTTGGGCCTCGTTTAAGGGTGTGTCCACTGAGGAGATTTGCCAGGCAGCTACGTGATCTTCTCCCCACATGTTTATGGAACACTCCCGGGTGGTTCTGGGGGGCTCTCCTCCTGGGGATTTTGCGGGTGCTGTTCTGAGTGCAGGTTCTGCCATCCCTTGATTTGTCCTTTGTTTGGACTGTGTTTTTGTTCTGTGGTTTTCATTACGCGATGGATTAAAGTTGTTGTGTTAACCTGTTTCCGCCTTGATGGTGTTTTCTTTTGTACCATGAAGCCTTTTTGGCTTGGGTATGTGCTCACTTCGTTAGTCATGTGGCGAGGATGACTAACGAGGAGGTAATGCCCCGATTACTTACCGGTAATCTTCATTACTCCGAGTTAGTCTTCCTCGCCACATGAGTTCCCGTCCCTCCCTCCTTGCCTGGCTATCGGCTTCATATTTGGCTTGGTAGTTTCAGGCTTTGGGGTTGGGCCGGCCCACCTCTTATAGTGGTCATGGGGTGTATGGGTCAGCCATATTGGGAAGGGATGGGAGGCATGGGAGGCTAACTTTTGCTTTGGAGGGTTCTGGTGTGGAGCTGAAGCTCACTTCGTTAGTCATGTGGCGAGGAAGACTAACTCGGAGTAATGAAGATTACCGGTAAGTAATCGGGCATGTATGGAACATTTGTAAAGTGGGCCCAATGCGAGGTACCTTTATAGGCCTTGCCTACAGACAGTTTTTCGCTCTGTCTTGTTATAAAGACCCAGTATGAACAATACCAATACTTACAGTCGGATTTGGGAAAGCCCATTGCCTCCATTGGTTGGTTTTCTTGGCACTCTCCTTTGCTTGCTTCTCATTCAATGGCATCCCTTCCTCTTTTTGTTTGTATTTATCCCTCCCCTGGAGCATAGCTTCTTTACTATCCTTTTGATTGGATCACTTGTAGTACTAAACTGCTCACATTTAGGTCACTCCTTTTTTTGTCTTTTTGAACACTCAATGGGAGGGCACACTTTTTCTAGCTCTCTTATGATTGCTTCCACCGCAGACACTTGCTCCCTCTGCTCACTTCATGTTGCTTCCTTTTCTTCCTTCCCATCTCATCTGTTGCTTTTCCCACCGCTCCTTTATTTCTTTTTACATTCTCCCATTTCAAGATTCTCATACACACCAAATTTGCTGCTGGGGCACTCCTATTCAAGAATGCACTTTCACATACATTTAACTTTTTCTTATTGACGACCCAAGACTGGTGTCTGCCATCCTGAAATGTCAAGTAAATGAAAAATACAACAAAATGGCAGCCGCATCATGCTGTATACCTGTGTATGTTTTTTGCACATCCGCACATAAAAGTCGTCACCCAAGGCCGACATGGCATCATGATGCATACATGCCAATGACACTTTCGCATGTGCAAAGGTCTGAAGGTAACTTTACCTACTTTGTACTAGAAATGCTTAGCTGAAAACAACCAAGTGTTTTTATTTTTTTTTTTTATTTATTTTTTTTTTTTTTTAAAAACCTTTATTCGTGCATCTTAAAAGAACAAATACGGGCCTACAACCGTCAGGCCGGCCACGATACAGTAAAGCACTGATACCCACATTACAGCCCCCGTGCATCAACGGTCAGGATTAACAACAGGTTATGAGTCACATACTGGAGATATCTTTGAAACCCGGGGAAGGAGAAGTGAAGGTTAATTTTAAGTTTTTTGATAATTTTATCAGAGAAAAAAGTCAATGAAGGATAAGAGCAAAGTAGATTCGAGTCCGCAAGATAGCTTCACCACACGGGCGAGCAGCAACATCAGTAAGAACAACAATGGGAGTAAAATCTCAATCAGTGAGGCGGTGCAGAGATATATCAGGATAGTCACATGAGCAAGTACGCGCCCCTCCAGAGCCGCCCCCACTCGATCCACCCCACACCCGGACCCCGAATCGAAGAAAGTAGAGCACAGAGACATAAAAGAAGAAAGGCCCATAGAACTAATTGAGAACAGAGTATTACCCCCCCACCCTACACCAATGCGGAGGCTACGGCCTACCCCCCCCCCAGCATAGTGCCTGTCGCCCAAGGAACCCGAAATATAGAGAAGAGAGAAAGTAGGAACAGAGTAAAGAAGGGAAGAAAACAGAAAAGAAGGTGGGGAGGAGCCCACTAGACACCAGAGCGCCCCGAACCATCAGCCAGTTATGGCCCCCACACACTGAGAGCCCTCTACGCCAAAAACGGCATGCAAAGATACCATGGCACCACAGTTTAAGCAAGGGATACAAGTCGCGACAAGTGCGCGCAAAACATACATACAGTCCCAGTCCCAGGCCAGCCCGTCCATAAACCATAGCGATAGAAGTCAGACTAGCCCTGGCCCGATCGCGGGCTTGGGATTAAACCAGCTCCTGCGTGAAGGCCCCGTGTCCCGAGCAGACAAAGACAAGATGGCCGCTTGTGAGAGGATGGGGAAGTAGGATCACGAAATGGCCGCCGACCATCGATTGAGGTCCCTTGTTGCACCACATAAAATCCAAACCTGGCAAGTAAGGTACAGGAGTTCCACAAAAAGGCAGCAGTGGGCCACCGCGGACGGTCCCTCGAAGCCGTTAAGTATCGCTCAGCAGGATAGCCTCGCGGACGCGATGAGGCAGGGAACAATGAAGCAGGCAGCCATGACCAGGGGGACAAAGTATCCGCAGTTGAGGTGGAGAGCGGTGGACCCTGGGCGCCGGGAGCGCTAGATGAAGGCACCAGTGTAGCACAATCATACACCGCCGCTGCGTCCCCGCAAGAGGACAAGAGCACCGGAGGACCCACGCCCTGTGGATGACAAACAGTGCGCTCACGGCCCGCAGCCGACAGTATGGGGTCAAACCTCTCACTCAGCGCCTGCAGGCCAGCGCACATCTGTAGTTGAAAGTCCCGCAGGACAGCCAGAACGGAGCCGCATGTCAGCGGAAGCTGGGCCCCAACATCGGCAGCAATCCGGGACGGCACTGTGGAGCTGGTGTCCGGAAGAGGGAGGGCGAAGTGGGCAGCGGGCGAGACCGGAGTATCACCCCCCAGCCGCGAGCAGGCACTCAACGCCATGTTTTGCCGCTATACGGTGCAATGGCCAGGGGGGGGGGGTCGTGGCAAGTGGTCAATTCCCCTCAGGTCTACGCCGCAACAGGAAAGGCCGACAGTCGCTTATCTTCTCGCCGGTCCCCCTCGCCGCTGGCTAGGCAATAGGCAAAGGGGGCAGCAGCCCCCCACAGCTCGGTCCTCAGAGCGGGGCAGGAGACTCACCGCACCGGGGCCCACCCCACCGCTCCAGCCCGTCAGGCACAGGGTGCAGAAGGTGTCCGGCCGTCTCTCCCCGGGCTCATCCGGCAACGATCCATGGTGCGAGGCGAGATCGGGACCGCGGGGCTCAGGTTAGCGCTAGCTGATCCGATAACCGCGGAGCTTCCAGGAGGCCGGCAAAGGCCGTAAGGGCGCAGGGTTTCAGTGCCGAGGACAAAAGCACCCAGAACTCGGGCATCCGGGCGGGTTGAGACTCCGGGAAAGCAGCAGCGCGGTCAGCGCGTCTTCGCACACGGTGCACCTCGAGAATCGGCGAGGATGGGCATCAGGATAGTAGTCCGAGGCCACGGACCGACGGAGCCGGGCGCTCAAGCGTCTGCTCCGGTCGCCATCTTGGCTCCTCCCCCCAAGTGTTTTTATTAACGACCGAGAAAAAATGACCAGAAACTTGATGGATATGTATATTTTTATTTTTATACAGAGTAAATTTTTTTTTAAGTGACTAATTTATCTGGTGGTGCTGGAGTTAAAATGTGGAATTCACAGAACAATAAAGTAGCAACAGGGGACAAGACATAGTCAACGCCTTGGTAAACAATCTTGGTTAGGAAAAAGGCGAGATAAGGAGAATAAGAGGTGAACGGGTATTATGTGGTACATGAGCCCGGGGTCTATGAGGAAGTACAACACAACCAGAAACACATGGAAGCAGAAAATGAATAGCTGCTTCTCAGCCCTTCTCACTCCAACTGTCCACTCATCCGTGCACAAACACTCACAACACACCAACCGTCCAATGACCTCACTCACTGGCTGAGCAGCAGGGACTTGGAACTCTGGCGAGGATGCATAGTAACTAAGACAAGTCACAGCACATGCCTTTCTTTTAATGTGCGGAGTCCGCAGTCATAAATATACTACTCGTAAAGTTTATTTGTGAATTGCAATAAATTGTAAACCTAAACAAAAGTGTATGTTAGCTTTGTGAATCAGACCCAGAGTGGGTAAGTCAATGCTTCTAGCAAATGATATATACTCCAAAGCACAGGTGTAGCATTAATGGGTCAATTAAGATAGTTAATGGGACTGAAGGTCTATTCTTCACCGTAAATTGCCATGATAGATTTTAAACCGACTCTGTCTTCCCTAGCCACACTTCCAGTACACCCCTTAAGACTCTCCCTTCCCTATCCAGGATCCTGGTACACCCCTTAACACTCTGTCCTCCCTAGCCATACTCCTAGTACAGACTCTGTCTTCTCTATCTACACTCCCAGTACACCCCGTCAGACTCTGTCTTCCTTATCCACGCTCCCAGTATACACCTTCAGACTCTGTCTTCCCAATCTACGCTCCCAGTACACCCCTTCAGACTCTGTCTTCCTTATCCACGCTCCCGGTACACCCCGTCAGGCTCTGTCTTCCCTATCAACGCTCCCAGTACAACCATCAGACTCTGTCTTCCCTATCTACGCTCCCGGTACATCCCGTCAGACTCTGTCTTCTCTATCTATGCTCCCGGTACACCCCGTCAGACTCTGTCTTCTCTAGCTATGCTCCCAGTCCACCTGTCAGACTCTGTCTTCCCTATCCACATTCCCGGTACACACCTTCAGACTCTGTCTTCCCTATCTACGCTCCCAGTACACCCCGTCAGACTCTGTCTTCCTTATCCACGCTCCCGGTATACACCTTCAGACTCTGTCTTCCCTATCTACGCTCCCAGTACACCCCATCAGACTCTGTCTTCCTTATCCACGCTCCCGGTATACACCTTCAGACTCTGTCTTCCCTATCTACGCTCCCAGTACACCCCGTCAGACTTTGTCTTCCTTATCCACGCTCCCGGTATACACCTTCAGACTCTGTCTTCCCTATCTACGCTCCCAGTACACCCCGTCAGACTCTGTCTTCCTTATCCACGCTCCCTGCATACACCTTCAGACTCTGTCTTCCCTATCTACGCTCCCAGTGCACCCCGTCAGACTCGGTCTTCCTTATCCACGCTCCCGGTATACACCTTCAGACTCTGTCTTCCCTATCTACGCTCCCAGTACACCCCGTCAGACTCTGTCTTCCTTATCCACGCTCCCGGTACACACCTTCAGACTCTGTCTTCCCTATCTACGCTCCCAGTACACCCCGTCAGACTCTGTCTTCCTTATCCACGCTCCTGGTTGTTATGGAAGAAAGGCGGAGTCCTTTGTGGTTGATTGAAGAAGGATTTTATTCTCATATAATAACACCCACGACCAGACGCTCCCGCTGCGCACCAGGACCCCAGGCAACTGAACTAACGTTGTCGGAACCTGGAACGCATCGAGCAGCGTCCGATCATAGCAACACATTCAAAGAAGGCACAGCCTCATGAAACATCCTCGCGCTGTCCTCCAGCACGAGGATGAGAATCAGCACATAACAACTTCTCCCTCTTCACCACAAAGAGAACAACAACTTATGCAAAGAAACAGAATAACTAAAATGTGACAAGAAATAATAGAAAAAGTAAGACAAAATAAGTGCAAAAACATTACATAACATGTGAAATCATGACAAGACATAATCATTAAATCTGGCAGGTAATTTCCTACTGCGAATGCCTAATTCTGGTGGTAAAGGGTATGTGTCAGCATTAACCTCAACAGTGTCAGAAGAGGATAGAACAGACAAGTTGGAATTTGTACCCGAAGTACCTGATGTGTCATGCATAGTCGGAATGCAAGATGAAGAGGAATTGGCCAAACCAGAAGTTGGATTTTTTAACCAAAAAGTCCAGTCACAACTCTCAAACTCCTTTTTGGTCAAATGAAGTAAGGAGCGAGCTTGTGACACAGAGAGATGCACTAAAGATCTTTTGTTCCACCATCCTCTGACACCAAGTAGGGCTGAACCTTTGCTGACACCAGTAACCTGTACCGGCGGGGAAAATTTCGATAAACCCTTAGCTACTTTTTTACGGTTTTTGATGAGGACCCAATCACCAATTTTTAAATCAAGTGAATCAAATTTCCTCTTTGAATCAAACGTTGCCTTCATTAGATCTTGTTTTTTTAAAACTTTGGCAACCAATTCTTGACTTGCAATATTCCCTTTATTGTTCTTATTAAGTAGCCAATTGGGACATAAGTTGGTGTGAACAGTCCTGTTTCTCAAAAGTGAAAACGGAGAAACACCTGTGGTACAATGTGGTGAAATGTTATAAGACCACAACTTAGTTTCAAGGAAATCTTCTACATCTAGATGAGAAGAAATGGCTGCTTGAATGGCATCTTTAACCAACCTGTTCGCTCTTTCTACTAACCCATTTGAGGTCGGTGAATACAAAGCAACTTTAAAGTGTTTAACATCTCGTTCAGCCAAAAACGAACAAACCTTTTCGGCAATAAAATGAGAGCCATTATCTGTAACAATGATAGAAGGTGAACCTTCTACCAAAAATATCTTTTTCAAAAACCTAACAGCATTGGTGGAATTTGCTGACTCACAGAACATATGGTAAACCCACTTGGAGTGATAGTCAATTAGCAAGATGAGATATCTAAGATCATGGGGAAGAACCTCATAAAGACCAGAAAAGTCTAGACCGACTTTCTCCCATGGCTTATCAGGAAAAGGAACAGGATGTAAGGGCGCATTCATGACTCTCCACTTTTTGTCAGATAGCAAACACTCAGGGCACGAGTCAATATGAAACCTGACCTGAGATTCAAGGGATGGCCACCAATAGTGAGACTTAACGAGTTGTGCAGTCTTTGAGACCCCAAGATGACCATGATGTGCAAATTGAATAATATCATTTCTGAGACTGGAGGGGGGTACAAAAGAATCATGTCTCATTACTAAGCCATTAACCAATGATAACTCTGATGCAACCATGGCAAACGCTCTCAACTCATTAGACAGATTCCTATTCTCTGGCCAACCTTTTACAATATATTCTGTTACTAATTTCAAATTCTCATCTTGATCTTGAGCTTCAAACCATGTCTGTTCAGAAATGCAGGGGCATAATTTGGTTGCATCAATAGCGGCAACAACACATTTGACATCATCAATGGCCTCAACTTCTGAAGGATCCTGAAACGCCATGCGTGAGAGGCAATCCGCCCTAAAATGATATGCAGGCAATAGGACTGCAGCAGCTGGTGAAGGGCCCCACGCATGAAGCCGGACACACGCTGGATGGCCTGTTTACGAATGACCATGGCATTATTTTTAGGATTCGGATGCTACCACTCAAACCCCCTCAGACCAATGATAGGGCACCAGTGGGGGCGCGGATGTGGAAAAACGCAGACATACCACATCTCTCAAATCTCTTGCTGTCATCTGCTCCAGAAAGCGGAGACAATACTGAAACTATGTCCATTAAATTTCAGGAATGGATCTTAAAAGCAGCGAATGAAGTTGCTCCTGAAAAAACTTATCGCCCCAATAGAACCACTCCATCTGCCCAGTGGTATACAGAAGAGCTGCGACTTCAGCGTCAGTTCTGTAGAAATTTAGAAAGGCGCTGGAGAAAGCACTATAGTCCATTGGCTAAGCAAGAATACAAAAGTGCTCTGGCTATATATAAGAAAGCTATCACTATACAAAAGAATCTTTTCTTCACTGGTCGTATTGAGCACGCCCAGAACTCAGCTAGGATGTTATTTCAGGTGGTGAACTCTCTGTCTAGTCCTCCAGCTGGCTCCACAAAAGAGAACTCGCAGGAATTCTGTACCGCCCTAGCCACATTTTTTACTACTAAAGTAATGGATATTTACTCCACTTTTTCTAAAGAGCCGGTAGGAAGAACCACTGATTTAACTATTCAACCAGCACTGAAGCACCCTTCCTTTACTCAGTTTCAGTCAGCTACCGAAGAACAGGTCAACGCACTTGTTGGCAAAATTAAATCAGGCTCTCCGTTGGACCCATGTCCTCCGACCATAATGAACCAACTACACAATGTGGTTACCCAGCCGCTGACCAACATATGCAACTCCATCTTTAGGACAGGTGTCTATCCACAGACCTGGAAGAAGGCTATTGTTAAACCTCTGATTAAGAAGCCATCTTTAGACCCTACCATCACTTCCAACTACAGGCCAATTGCCTGCCTTCCATTTCCTGCCAAAATAGTGGAGGCAATAATGAATAAACAGCTCTCTGAGTTTATTGAACAACATAAGCTCTTAGATGACACTCAGTTCGGGTTCCGGAAGGGACACGGAACTGAGACAGCATTGATAAAGGCCTCGGATGAAATTCGAGAGATCATGGATTCGGGAGGTGCTGCAGTGCTCATCTTATTGGACCTGTCAGCTGCTTTTGACACGGTCGACCACGTCATCTTGGTCGACCGTGTCGCAGCCCTTGGAATTAGTCATCTGGCTAAAGACCTTATAGCCTCCTTCCTTGTTAATCGCAAACAGGCAGTCAAACTGGGCAACTACTACTCGCCCACTTCTGAACTGCCCTGTGGAGTCCCTCAAGGATCCTCGCTAAGTCCCACGCTTTTTAATATCTATGTTGCGGACTTGGCGAGGGTTATTAAATCACATGGGATGCGATTAACTACCTACGCGGATGACACCCAGCTTGTGCTGGCGGTGCATAAGAACGGTCCAGTGGTAGCAGCTAAGTTTCAGGAGGGGTTACTGGATGTACAATCATGGATGCACAGTAACTGCCTGAAACTTAATGCAGAGAAAACCGAAGTTATGACTTTCGGTAAGATCTCCCCCGAATGGTCCCCAACTTGGTGGCCCAGTCAGATGGGCTCCCCCCCGATTCCAGCTGTCAAGGTTAGGAATTTGGGAGTGATCTTTGATAACAGGCTATCTTTTGGTTATCATGTCAACAAGGTGGTCTCTGCTGCATTCTTCGTGCTGAAGAAAATAAAAAAACTCATGCCATACCTACCCGCTTCGGCAGGGAAAACACTGATTACCACCTTAGTGTTTTCGAAGCTGGACTATGGAAACGCCCTCTTCCTTAGCACTCACAAATACATCCTGAACAAACTGCAGTCCGTGCAAAATGTGGCAGCACGAATTCTGCTTAATATTCCTTGGCGACACTCTACTTCAGCAGCCATACGCCATCTACATTGGCTAAGAGTGGAGAGCAGAATTAAATTCAAGGCTCTCTGCATCGCCTACAAGGCCATTCATCAGACTGGACCAAAGTTCTTAAAGGAAGCTTTTCAGGTGTACATACCTGGAAAGAATCTAAGATCAGCAGCAAGCCACCTATTGCATGTTCCCCGAACAAGAACGGCCACATGGGGAGATAGACGCTTCCTGGTAGCGACCCCCATACTGTGGAACACACTCCCCTTGTATATTAAAACAGCACCAACACTCATTGCCTTCCGTAAGGCTCTGAAAACTTGGCTATTTAATCAATAAGTTCCTGTCCTCAATTTTGTGTATCCTAGAGCATCTCATTGCGCCTAGACACCCTAGGGTATTAGTTGCGCATTAAAAATCCCATAAATAAATAAATAAATAAATAAATATTGATAATAAACAAATCTTGCGCCCGTATTTTTAAACAATAACAATAATTGATTTCTATGTCACCAACAGAACACACTAGTTGGCCAGACCAGTATGGTGATGGTAACAGAGAAACGAAAAAAATGAAATTTAAAAGCACAAGAAATTACTCACATTAAAATCAATCCATAGGTAGTAAATAAATAGGTGTGAAGTCACTCACAGGTACCATGTGAAAGTGAAAAACACCTGTAGAAAATTATAGCTAATAGCTACTACCACATACCAAACTTAATCACAATTCCCATGAAGGAACATGTGAACATACATGTTAGAAGCATGTAGGTGACTAATCCACGGGCAGAATTTTAAGTAAAAGTGGAAAGTCACATGCAAAGTACTATATAAAAACAGTGTCAGAAGAGGATAGAACAGACAAGTTGGAATTTGTACCCGAAGTACCTGATGTGTCATGCATAGTCGGAATGCAAGATGAAGAGGAATTGGCCAAACCAGAAGTTGGATTTTTTAACCAAAAAGTCCAGTCACAACTCTCAAACTCCTTTTTGGTCAAATGAAGTAAGGAGCGAGCTTGTGACACAGAGAGATGCACTAAAGATCTTTTGTTCCACCATCCTCTGACACCAAGTAGGGCTGAACCTTTGCTGACACCAGTAACCTGTACCGGCGGGGAAAATTTCGATAAACCCTTAGCTACTTTTTTACGGTTTTTGATGAGGACCCAATCACCAATTTTTAAATCAAGTGAATCAAATTTCCTCTTTGAATCAAACGTTGCCTTCATTAGATCTTGTTTTTTTTAAACTTTGGCAACCAATTCTTGACTTGCAATATTCCCTTTATTGTTCTTATTAAGTAGCCAATTGGGACATAAGTTGGTGTGAACAGTCCTGTTTCTCAAAAGTGAAAACGGAGAAACACCTGTGGTACAATGTGGTGAAATGTTATAAGACCACAACTTAGTTTCAAGGAAATCTTCTACATCTAGATGAGAAGAAATGGCTGCTTGAATGGCATCTTTAACCAACCTGTTCGCTCTTTCTACTAACCCATTTGAGGTCGGTGAATACAAAGCAACTTTAAAGTGTTTAACATCTCGTTCAGCCAAAAACGAACAAACCTTTTCGGCAATAAAATGAGAGCCATTATCTGTAACAATGATAGAAGGTGAACCTTCTACCAAAAATATCTTTTTCAAAAACCTAACAGCATTGGTGGAATTTGCTGACTCACAGAACATATGGTAAACCCACTTGGAGTGATAGTCAATTAGCAAGATGAGATATCTAAGATCATGGGGAAGAACCTCATAAAGACCAGAAAAGTCTAGACCGACTTTCTCCCATGGCTTATCAGGAAAAGGAACAGGATGTAAGGGCGCATTCATGACTCTCCACTTTTTGTCAGATAGCAAACACTCAGGGCACGAGTCAATATGAAACCTGACCTGAGATTCAAGGGATGGCCACCAATAGTGAGACTTAACGAGTTGTGCAGTCTTTGAGACCCCAAGATGACCATGATGTGCAAATTGAATAATATCATTTCTGAGACTGGAGGGGGGTACAAAAGAATCATGTCTCATTACTAAGCCATTAACCAATGATAACTCTGATGCAACCATGGCAAACGCTCTCAACTCATTAGACAGATTCCTATTCTCTGGCCAACCTTTTACAATATATTCTGTTACTAATTTCAAATTCTCATCTTGATCTTGAGCTTCAAACCATGTCTGTTCAGAAATGCAGGGGCATAATTTGGTTGCATCAATAGCGGCAACAACACATTTGACATCATCAATGGCCTCAACTTCTGAAGGATCCTGAAACGCCATGCGTGAGAGGCAATCCGCCCTAAAATGTTTTCCCCCTGAAATGTGTTTAATAGAAAAATGAAATTCATGCAATTTCGACAGAAGCCTGATCAGTCTGGCTGAAGCCTTTCCAAGCCCATTACCATTAAGCAGTTGTGGGAGTGGTTTATGGTCCGTGAATAAATCGAACTCACGTCCCCAAATGTAATTTTTGAATTTATCTATAGCCCAAACGCAAGCAAGTGACTCGCGCTCAATGGTGCTATAATGTGTTTCAGACGGTTTGAGCATTCTGGAAGAAAAAGCTATGGTGTGCTCCTTTCCAGAAACCCATTGTCCCAAGACAGCACCCAAACCCGTGAGACTGGCATCAACCATTATGAAACACCTAGAGGAGTCGTGAAAGGGATGTAAGGCTGGTGCATCGATTATAATTTTTTGGACCTTATCAAATGAAGACGAAATTTCCTCAGACCACACAAACTTGGAGCCTTTTTGTAAAAGAGCACGTAAAGGTTCAACTGACTGAGCATAACCCTTGACAAATCGAGCATAATACTCTGCTAGGCCTAAGAAGGACCGAAGTGAATCTTTATCTTTAGGAGGGGTGGCATGACTAATGGCCTTGATGAGGGATACTTTGGGTTTAATCCCTTCTGGAGTCAAGGTATGACCCAAATAGTCCAATGATTGTGTGCCAAACTTGCATTCGTCAGCTCTGATGGTCATACCTGCCTCATTTAACTTGGATAAGACTGAGGACAATTTTGATAAGTGCGACTCCCAACCATCTGAAAAAACAAGAATGTCATCTTGGTAGGCCTGGACTCCGGGCATGTTCTGAAAAATGCTATCCATGATTTTTGGGAAAACACTGGCCGCGGAGGCCAGACCAAAGGGAAGCTTGAGGTATTTGAAAACCCCAAAAGGAGTGACAAATGTGGTGAACTCTTGCGAATCCTTCGTTAACGGTACTTGGTGGTAGGCTGAACGCAAGTCAATGATTGAAAAAAATGTTGCTCCTCCCAGATTGGCAAGAAGTTCATGAATCTTAGGAAGGGGATGGCGGTCAATCAAGATGTTTTTATTCAATGTGCGCAAGTCCACACATAATCTGACCTCTCTAGATTTTTTGCGTACACCTTCAGACTCTGTCTTTCCTATCTACGCTCCCGGTACACCCCGTCAGGCTCTGTCTTCCCTATCTACGCTCCCGGTACACCCCGTCAGACTCCGTCTTCACTATCCACGCTCCCGGTACACCCCGTCAGACTCCGTCTTCCCTATCTACGCTCCCAGTACACCCGGTCAGGCTCTGTCTTCCCTATCTATGCTCCCAGTACACCTCATCAGACTCTGTCTTCCTTATCCACGCTCCCGGTACACCCCGTCAGACTCTGTCTTCCCTATCCATGCTCCCGGTACACCCGGTCAGGCTCTGTCTTCCCTATCTATGCTCCCAGTACACCCCGTCAGGCTCTGTCTTCCCTATCCACGCTCCCGGTACACCCCATCAGACTCTGTCTTCCCTATCGGCGCTCCCGGTACACCCCGTCAGACTCTGTCTTCCCTATCCACGCTCCCAGTACACCCCGTCAGACTCTGTATTCCTTATCCACGCTCCCTCCGACTCATGTAGTCGATGTATGATGATTAAAGTAGGTTTATTAGATCTCTTGTTCAGGTTTACAGAAGAATCAGCTCTTAAGTATAATAATAATGAAAGCCCCACCAGGAGCAGCTCCCTTGCTGCTCAGCCCAATCTCCCAACTGACATCCATCCACAAGCATCCCCAAAATTCTCACATTGCATCACACACACCAACATTCTATTATTCATCCACATTGGCTGAGCAGCAAGACAGGTAAGTGAGGAAGATACATAGCACCCAAACCAGGATACCACACACCTTCCCCCTTAAAGGAACGCAACAAATAAAAATACAAGCATAGGGCATGGTCATTATAAAATTGAAACATACAGTTAAACCATAAATCGATTCAATTCAAATAAACAAAGAATGTCGCATCACATGACCACCTCTTCCCCCTTTAAGATTCTCATTTACACATTTCCTGAAACTGGAACGGATTACTCCCACTAGCGCTGTTATTTTAGACTAGAAATTGCACAGTTACCCTGTAGGGTGTTAGAAACGAATTTTAGAGAGAAGCTGAATGAATTCTGGAAAAACGAACAAATTTTAAAAAAACGTCTTTTTAATTGTGATAACAATGCTTTTAATATTGCACTAACCCTAGCGTGATTTGCACAGTATTTTGGTGCCTACCTGACCTGCCAGAGCGAAGGGAATAGGGCACTTGACCACGAGCACCAGCCGCCATCTTGGGGCAGGGTCGGGACGCGGTCTAGCTCTTCTCCACTTCCGGGAGAGAGCTATTTAGAGCGAGCGAGCCCTCTGCTCTGTTGATTCTCATTTACACATTTCCTGAAACTGGAACGGATTACTCCCACTAGCGCTGTTATTTTAGACTAGAAATTGCACAGTTACCCTGTAGGGTGTTAGAAACGAATTTTAGAGAGAAGCTGAATGAATTCTGGAAAAACGAACACATTTTAAAAAAACGTCTTTTTAATTGTGATAACAATGCTTTTAATATTGCACTAACCCTAGCGTGATTTGCACAGTATTTTGGTGCCTACCTGACCTGCCAGAGCGAAGGGAATAGGGCACTTGACCACGAGCACCAGCCGCCATCTTGGGGCAGGGTCGGGACGCGGTCTAGCTCTTCTCCACTTCCGGGAGAGAGCTATTTAGTCCTCGCTCGACTAGGATGCGCAGCGGACGAGCGCAGCGGGCGCGCGCCGAAGACGCGCCTAAGACAAGCCCGTCTGCGCCCGTCCGAGCCAGATCCGGGCCCAGGGCCACTCCCCCTGGTCCTGCTGGTATCCTACATACAGCTTCCACCCTACGCTATACTTCCACACAGCTGCAGGAATGGAACACAGGACTGGGTATGTCTTGTCAAGTACTTCCGTTATTAAAACACTCATTATCCACACCCATATCATGTGCAGGTTGCTCTTATACTCTGCCACCTCCCCTGTCTGTGACAAATACTATAGACCACCCCTTTATAACTGCCAGCGCTCCTCGCTTAGCGACACAGTATACTAGAGCTGCACTCATTAATTCACGCTCTCTCCCCAAACATAGTCTAGACATCAGGGAGAGCATTATTAATCATGAACTGGACATCTTATTCATCACAGAATCATGGGGAGATGATGCATCTGGCCCTGACTTTGTTCAAGCTACTCCTGAAGGTTACAGTGTAGCTAGACAAGATAGAGCCTCGGGGCGAGGCGGAGGCTTAGCCATTATTCATAGGGACACTTATCGCGCTACATTTGAGCCCATTCTAAGTACCAATTGCGAAGCTCTCGCATTTACTATCAATCTTACACACAAACAGGCGTTTAAAGGAACCCTGGTGTACAGGCCACCTGGAGCTCGAACCAAATTTCTAGCTGCACTCATTGAAATTATGGAATCAGCAATAGAATCCCCGACTTATACAATTCTTGGGGATTTTAATTTTCCTCTGGAAAACTTGGAAAACAAAGATACACTCCAACTTATTACTGATATGCAGGCAATAGGACTGCAGCAGCTGGTGAAGGGCCCCACGCATGAAGCCGGACACACGCTGGATGGCCTGTTTACGAATGACCATGGCATTATTTTTAGGATTCGGATGCTACCACTCAAACCCCCTCAGACCAATGATAGGGCACCAGTGGGGGCGCGGATGTGGAAAAACGCAGACATACCACATCTCTCAAATCTCTTGCTGTCATCTGCTCCAGAAAGCGGAGACAATACTGAAACTATGTCCATTAAATTTCAGGAATGGATCTTAAAAGCAGCGAATGAAGTTGCTCCTGAAAAAACTTATCGCCCCAATAGAACCACTCCATCTGCCCAGTGGTATACAGAAGAGCTGCGACTTCAGCGTCAGTTCTGTAGAAATTTAGAAAGGCGCTGGAGAAAGCACTATAGTCCATTGGCTAAGCAAGAATACAAAAGTGCTCTGGCTATATATAAGAAAGCTATCACTATACAAAAGAATCTTTTCTTCACTGGTCGTATTGAGCACGCCCAGAACTCAGCTAGGATGTTATTTCAGGTGGTGAACTCTCTGTCTAGTCCTCCAGCTGGCTCCACAAAAGAGAACTCGCAGGAATTCTGTACCGCCCTAGCCACATTTTTTACTACTAAAGTAATGGATATTTACTCCACTTTTTCTAAAGAGCCGGTAGGAAGAACCACTGATTTAACTATTCAACCAGCACTGAAGCACCCTTCCTTTACTCAGTTTCAGTCAGCTACCGAAGAACAGGTCAACGCACTTGTTGGCAAAATTAAATCAGGCTCTCCGTTGGACCCATGTCCTCCGACCATAATGAACCAACTACACAATGTGGTTACCCAGCCGCTGACCAACATATGCAACTCCATCTTTAGGACAGGTGTCTATCCACAGACCTGGAAGAAGGCTATTGTTAAACCTCTGATTAAGAAGCCATCTTTAGACCCTACCATCACTTCCAACTACAGGCCAATTGCCTGCCTTCCATTTCCTGCCAAAATAGTGGAGGCAATAATGAATAAACAGCTCTCTGAGTTTATTGAACAACATAAGCTCTTAGATGACACTCAGTTCGGGTTCCGGAAGGGACACGGAACTGAGACAGCATTGATAAAGGCCTCGGATGAAATTCGAGAGATCATGGATTCGGGAGGTGCTGCAGTGCTCATCTTATTGGACCTGTCAGCTGCTTTTGACACGGTCGACCACGTCATCTTGGTCGACCGTGTCGCAGCCCTTGGAATTAGTCATCTGGCTAAAGACCTTATAGCCTCCTTCCTTGTTAATCGCAAACAGGCAGTCAAACTGGGCAACTACTACTCGCCCACTTCTGAACTGCCCTGTGGAGTCCCTCAAGGATCCTCGCTAAGTCCCACGCTTTTTAATATCTATGTTGCGGACTTGGCGAGGGTTATTAAATCACATGGGATGCGATTAACTACCTACGCGGATGACACCCAGCTTGTGCTGGCGGTGCATAAGAACGGTCCAGTGGTAGCAGCTAAGTTTCAGGAGGGGTTACTGGATGTACAATCATGGATGCACAGTAACTGCCTGAAACTTAATGCAGAGAAAACCGAAGTTATGACTTTCGGTAAGATCTCCCCCGAATGGTCCCCAACTTGGTGGCCCAGTCAGATGGGCTCCCCCCCGATTCCAGCTGTCAAGGTTAGGAATTTGGGAGTGATCTTTGATAACAGGCTATCTTTTGGTTATCATGTCAACAAGGTGGTCTCTGCTGCATTCTTCGTGCTGAAGAAAATAAAAAAACTCATGCCATACCTACCCGCTTCGGCAGGGAAAACACTGATTACCACCTTAGTGTTTTCGAAGCTGGACTATGGAAACGCCCTCTTCCTTAGCACTCACAAATACATCCTGAACAAACTGCAGTCCGTGCAAAATGTGGCAGCACGAATTCTGCTTAATATTCCTTGGCGACACTCTACTTCAGCAGCCATACGCCATCTACATTGGCTAAGAGTGGAGAGCAGAATTAAATTCAAGGCTCTCTGCATCGCCTACAAGGCCATTCATCAGACTGGACCAAAGTTCTTAAAGGAAGCTTTTCAGGTGTACATACCTGGAAAGAATCTAAGATCAGCAGCAAGCCACCTATTGCATGTTCCCCGAACAAGAACGGCCACATGGGGAGATAGACGCTTCCTGGTAGCGACCCCCATACTGTGGAACACACTCCCCTTGTATATTAAAACAGCACCAACACTCATTGCCTTCCGTAAGGCTCTGAAAACTTGGCTATTTAATCAATAAGTTCCTGTCCTCAATTTTGTGTATCCTAGAGCATCTCATTGCGCCTAGACACCCTAGGGTATTAGTTGCGCATTAAAAATCCCATAAATAAATAAATAAATAAATAAATATTGATAATAAACAAATCTTGCGCCCGTATTTTTAAACAATAACAATAATTGATTTCTATGTCACCAACAGAACACACTAGTTGGCCAGACCAGTATGGTGATGGTAACAGAGAAACGAAAAAAATGAAATTCAAAAGCACAAGAAATTACTCACATTAAAATCAATCCATAGGTAGTAAATAAATAGGTGTGAAGTCACTCACAGGTACCATGTGAAAGTGAAAAACACCTGTAGAAAATTATAGCTAATAGCTACTACCACATACCAAACTTAATCACAATTCCCATGAAGGAACATGTGAACATACATGTTAGAAGCATGTAGGTGACTAATCCACGGGCAGAATTTTAAGTAAAAGTGGAAAGTCACATGCAAAGTACTATATAAAAAAAATCACTTGTAGACAACAAGTGGGTGACGAATCCACAGGCACTAAATTAAAGAAAGGTGGAAGGTCACATGCAAAGTACTTATAGAAAAAAAAAATAATAATCACTTGTAGACCACAAGTGGGTGACGAATCCACAGGCACTAAATGAAAGAAAGGTGGAAGGTCACATGCAAAGTACTTATAGAAAAAAAAAAATCACTTGTATAAAACAATACCACACTCTGTCTTCCCTATCTACGCTCCCGGTACACCCCGTCAGACTCTGTCTTCCCTATCCACGATCCCGGTACACCCCATCAGGCTCTGTCTTCCTTATCCACGCTCCTGCTACACCCCGTCAGACTTTGTATTTCCTATACATGCTCCGTGTACACCCCTGAAGACTCTGTCTTCCCTATCTATGCTCCCGGTACACACCTTCAGACTCTGTCTTCCCTATCTACCTCCCGGTACACCCCGTCAGACTCTGTCTTCCCTATCCACGCTCCCGGTATACCCCGTCAGACTCTGTCTTCCCTATCTACGCTCCCATTACACCCCGCCAGACTCTGTCTTCCTTATCCACGCTCCAGGTACACCCCGTCAGACTCTGTCTTCCCTATCTATGCTACCAGTACACCCCGTCAGACTCTGTCTTCCCTATCTATGCTACCAGTACACCCCGTCAGACTCTGTCTTCCCTATCTATGCTCCCGGTACACACCTTCAGACTCTGTCTTCCCTATCTACCTCCCGGTACACCCCGTCAGACTCTGTCTTCCCTATCCACGCTCCCGGTATACCCCGTCAGACTCTGTCTTCCCTATCTACCTCCCGGTACACCCCGTCAGACTCTGTCTTCCCTATCCACGCTCCCGGTATACCCCGTCAGACTCTGTCTTCCCTATCTACCTCCCGGTACACCCCGTCAGACTCTGTCTTCCCTATCCACGCTCCCGGTATACCCCGTCAGACTCTGTCTTCCCTATCCACGCTCCCGGTACACCCCGTCAGACTCTGTCTTCTTTATCCTTGCTCGAGGTAGACTTTTTGCCACTACTAACGCCAAAATGAATAATTACGTAGACGAATGATGTTATGTTATGTTATGTTATGTTATTTATTCTTTTGTATAGCGCAACGGTTACTCAAAAAGAGTGTCCCGGCGCTTTTAGGTAAGGGGAACAGATTTCAGAATAACACAACACAGCTAAAAGAGGTTAAAAGATAAACAAAAAGAAAGCAAAACTACTGGCAGACCTATTGGGAAAACAGCCAGGTTTTGAGACCTCTTCTAAAATCAAGGAGAGTAGACGCCCCCCGCAAAGGGAGCGGTAGTGCATTCCACATCTGTGGGGCCAACAGACTGAAAGAGCGGCCCCCAAGGCGAGCCCTCTTCACACGCGGAACAGCCGCCAAAAGTAGAGATTCTGACCTCAACGAGCGAGTCGGATGGTAAAAGGTCAGTCTCTTTTGGAGATGTTTAGCTCCCACAGCATGGAGCGCTTTGTAGGCCAAGGTCAGAGCCTTAAAGGCAATCCGTTTGCGGATGGGTAGCCAGTGTAACGTCACCAACAACCCAGAGGCGCTGGACCGTCTACTTAGGCCAAAGATGGCCCTGGCCGCCGCGTTCTGTGCAACTTGAAGCCTTTGTAGCAGATACTCTGGCAGGCCCAGGTAAAGAATGTTGGCATAATCCAACCTGGAGCCTATCAGAGCCTGCACCGTCAGCCTCCTGTGCTCCTCGGACAAGAGAGGCAAGAACCTCCGCAGCATTTTTAACAGGCCGAAGCAAGTGCCGGTTACCCCCAAGATCTGGGCTTTCATCGTCAGCCCCTTGTCCATCTTAACCCCCAAGTTTTTAGCCATGGGAGAAGAGCCGGACGGAGGGAACATGTCGATGGGCCACCAGGCCTGCCAGCTAGGCTCCGTATCGCACCCGAAGAAGAGTACCTCCGATTTGTCGGAATTGCACTTGAGGCTGTTCAGTTGGAACCATGCGAACACAGCCCCAAGGCAATTCTGGATACTCTCCCCGTCAAAGTCAGCCCCTCTCTCGCAAGAGAAGAGGAGCTGGGTGTCGTCGGCATACGACACGATCCGGGCACCAAATGACTCCGCCACCGCCGCCAAAGGGGTCATAAAGATGTTAAAAAGGGTCGGGCTCAATATAGAGCCCTGAGGGACCCCGACTCCCAGAGGCGGCATTACGGCGGTGTCAGATGATGTCCAGATCGTTTGCCGGCGGCCGGCCAAAAAGGAAGAAAACCATTTGAGCACCGTCCCCCGCAGACCAATCTCAAAGAGTCTTGCGAGCAGGCCCTCATGGGGGACGGTGTCGAAAGCCGCCGACAAGTCCAACAACACCAGCATGACTTTGCCCCCGGTATCCAACACCCCTTTAATGGTTTCAGAAACCTCAAGGAGCGCAGTCTCGGTGCTGCGATGTGAACGGAAGCCCGACTGGGAGTCATGTAAGATCTCATGGGACTCCAGAAAATTGGAGAGCACCGACTGAACGTGCTTCTCCAGAATTTTTACAAGAGCCGGCAGCAACGAAATTGGCCTGTAATTGGCTGGGGCTTTCGGGTCAAGTCCCGGCTTTTTAAGCAACGGGATGACCATTGCCTGCTTCCATACTGGCGGCACCTCTCCCAGACTCAACGAGAGGTTGAGAAGAGGGTGCGCCAGCGGATTAACCACCTCCGCCAGTTTACCCAGGAGCTTAGCAGGGCAGGGGTCAAGCGGAGACCCAGATTTTTAATTGCCTATAAGCGCTAGAGAAGCTGAGGCTGGCAGAGATGGAAACTCAGCCAATAAGGCGCCCTGCGCAACTGGGGGAGGCGAGCCCGCCTCGGGCATCGGCAATGTAACCGGTTCACTCGATAGAAAGGAGTCCTGGATGAGTTTGATCTTGCCTGTAAAAAAACACGCAAGATCCGCCGTGGATGGAAAATGCTCGACAGGCATGATAAATACACGTGACAGAATATGTGACTATGGCCAGCGGTCACCAGTGACATGGATAGCAATAATCTGATTTAAAACAGCCTCAAGTCAAAGAGAGCAACGCTGCACCCTGTTACAATCCAGACACCATTCTGACGCGCCTGCACATCTGGCGAATTTAGAGCCCCGACAGATGTTTCATTACAATGGAAAGCATCGCGTGGTCCTCTGTGACGTCACAATTCAGCTGACGAAGCAAACATATGACAAAGACAAGATCATACTAAAGCATTCCTATTCTTCAGCTGCCTCTTTACAGCAGCAGGGACTCCAGGCAGCTTATAGACAAGAAACAGCTCTTGACACAACCCACCCCCTCACCGGACCACAGTGAGAATCAGCTCTGTTTATAGCGGAGGGACGCTCGCAAATGAAACATGTGCACGTTTGAATCTAAGCAGGAATCAGGCCAGGGATTTCAGTGTTCGAAACACATTCTGTTTTGCCCGTGGAGCGCTCCCGGTTCACAGAAAAAATACATTTTCGGGGTTTTTTATTCAGTAGTATCTCGCCTTATGGAAAGGTAGGCCCTGAACCTAGCCTCATCCCTTGGAAGGGCGTCCTTGCGGCCTCATTGCTGAGCTGATCTGACAGGTCTTCACAGCACTGAGTTTCAGAATAATTCAAAGAAACAATCCCTCCTCTTAGCTCCTCCACAACCTCCTATTTGCTACTGTGTGGCTAGGAAATGATTGGTTGGATTACCTCCATGTTCTTCTGCTTCTGGGCAAGCTTTTCTTTACTCTCTCCTTTGATTGGACGAACTGTATGTTTTCACTGCTGGCGTCATTGAACTATTTGTCTTTTTTATCCTTTCTTTCTTATTTTGAACACCATATGTATGCATGTCTTGCTCCTTCCTCTCGTCTCGCTGCACATGGAATGCCCTCGCGCTCTTTACTTCGCTCCTGCATCCCCCTCGTCTCTCTTCTCCGACGCCCCTGTGTCATGCTCTCTCTCTCCCTTCATCCTTGCGCCCTCTGTCAGCTTTATCTCCCATCCCCGCCAGCTCACTCTCACTCCGCATTGTCTTTGCCATTGGTGGATGCTTTTTAGGCCTCGCCTGACCCAGCGCATTCGCCGGCCTGGCGAGACTTATTGAGAGGGCTCCAAAAAGTGCTACCAGGCCAGCCTAGAGCTACAGTAAATGTGCGCGGGCGCGCGCGCTTGACCACGATTACTTTAACTTTTGCGGCCGCGCGGCCCTTTGATGTTTTATCGTGATCACTTTCGCGGCCGCTTGGCATAGCCAATAAGTCTCGCTTTTGGGACCTTATAAGTATTTAGTTATGCAACTGTTGCATGGCTAAACACTTAAAAGGTCCCAAAGGCGAGACCTATTGGCTATGCCAATGCTTGTTAATTTATGCCGGCATAGGCAAAGCCAACGGCAGCAACTAGCTGTCGCAGGGGTGTCCCATGAGTGAGCGTGTCAGCCATACAGTAGCCCCGCTCTCAGGAACCCACCGACTGACCCGGACTCTAAAGGCTGGTACGGCACTGTGGCCACGTGCGGTCAACACCCATTTATGTATCCCCTCTGGCCACACCTGCCCAGAGGATGTCATGTGCTCATCTCTGTATCCGGGCAGGATAAGCAGGACCACTGACCTGTTGCATCCCTTCCCAACTCAGTTTTAAATCAGTGTTCATTAGAGACGGCATCCAAAGTCTTTAAGTCGCTGGCTTGGTTGAATATTGGGCCAGAGGTTGCATCTCTGGTGATGAGTTCAGCCCGACAGTCCCTCAGTGGTGGGGAGGGTTCTTGTGTCGTCAGCCAGTACACTGCCTGCGACCACTTGGTTTTGGTCCCCGCAGTTGCCGAGGGTCTCGTCATACTCTTTGGCTTCAGGCCACCCTGCTTCTTCATTGCTGTCAGGGTGGTTCACATGCTGGGATGAGATGTCAACCTTTTTAGACCACAAGATGTTTAGAGCAATAGTTTTTGACTGTCAACATCATTCCCTCGACTGTAAGCACCGTCCAGACCCCTAGTTCATATGGTGTCCTGAACTGCCATCCTGGCCGGGGGTCTCTGATGATCACCAGGTCTCCTGGTGAGATGTAGCATACCTTGGCACCTCATCTCTGGCTCGTGCAGATGTTGCGCGGTGACTGTCGAGCCGGGGCTCCGTGGATGGTGGCGGAGTCCACGGTGCTTGTTGGGTGGTAGAATGAGACTATCCCCAGTATTCTTGGAGGAACAGCTGGAGATGGCACTCAGGGTTGGCTTGTTCAGCCACAGCGATGCGGAGGGACTTATTCAATGTTCGCATGAACCTTTCGGCCTCACTGTTGGTCTGAAGCCACTGGGGGTGATGCATCTGCGGTGTATCCCCAGGTGTTTGAGGAGGTCGTTGAATTTGGCTCTGGGGAAGGGCGTATCATTTTCAGTCTTTATCTCACTAGGTAATCCGAAGGTAGTGAAGATATTTTCCAGTATTGGGGTCTACATGCGTAAACGCAGTCAATTTGACTACTTCCACAATGGGGTATTTTGAGTAGCTGTCGATTAGACCCAATTTGGTTTTCTCATCCGGGAAGCTCCCCAAATCAAGTCTCAGCTTGGACCAGGGCACAGTGGTTGGATCTTCGGTTATTATCGGTGGGGGCCTTTTGGTTGAACTTGTCAGCTGGCACCCTTTGCACTGTCGAACGACCTCTACCATAGCTTTGAGACCTGTAAACAATACCTTCTCTCTCATGCGGGATTTCATTTTCATGGTGCCTTGAAGTCACCCGTGTGCCGGTAGTGTCACATGTCATTGGAGGGCAGCTGGAATGACAATGCGGGACCCTCACATAAGGGTTCCACCTTGCGTGGTACTTAATTTGTCTCGAACCCTGCAAATTTTTGCCAACCTCTCCCTGTCTTGGCTGGGCCAGTCGTTGGCATCTTGAAAGAAGTTTTGCCATGTGCCACTGTGTTATGTTGTTATGTTATGTTATATGTATTTAATATAGCGCACAAGTAACTCTGGAGTATCTCGGCGTTGTGGACCGCTGCTTTGACTCTTTAAGTGTTGACCACCAAGTTGTAAATGAAAATGTCTGCATGCCCACTTGATCACCAACCCCTCTCTTTCGATCTGGGTGTAGCATGTTTTGGTCAGCATCAGTGTCTTGCTAGCAAACGCTAATGTGGCCCACCTCCCAGGTTCTTGCTCTTGAGTGAGTAGTGCTCCGAGCTGTATGGGTCAGGCATCAACTAGGAGTTTGGTGGGCTGGTTCGGATCAAAGTACGCCATAGTGACATCGAGAAGTGCATCCTTCATCTTCTTTTTGGCCCCACACCCAATTGGCATCCGCTTAGTGAGGGCTATCAGAGGTTCTGCAAGGGTTGAAAGTCCATAAATAAATCAGCCACAGTAGATGGATATGCTGAGAAAGCTGCACACCTCTGAGACAGAGGTCGGTGCATGTGATTGCTTGATGACCTGTGACTTCCGGGGGTCAACTTGGATCCTGTCTTGATAGCCAAAGAATTCGATGGACGGTTGAAGGAATAGGCATTTTTCCTTATGTAGGAGAACTCTATGTTCCCAGAGATGCAGTAGTGTACCTTGGAAGTGTTTGTGGTGTTCAGCTGCTGTTTTCGAATGAATGAGAATGTCATCATTGACATTCATAACCCCAGCGAGTCCAGATAGTGTTTCACGAATTGCATTCTGGAAGACCTCGGGTAAATGCCGAAGTTCAGTCGTCTGTATCGGCACAGTCCCAGGTGAGTACTGAACGTGATGATGTACCTGCTCTCTTTGGCCAGGAGTAGTTGGTGATACCCAGCGTTGGGATCCAGTTTGGAGAACCACTGTGAGCCGTTCACATCCGATATGATGTCATCCACAATGGGTGTTATATGACGCTTGTGCATGATGGCGCGGTTCGGGAGCTGCATATCGATACATAGGCGTATTTTTCCTGGTTGTTTCAGTTTCCCCACTATCACCATTGGTGAGGCTAACGGCATTGGTATTGACTCTTTCTCGATCACCCCCTGCTTCTCGAGATTTTCAAGCTCTTGCTCAAACCAGAGGTCGCAGGTGGAAGGGGACATGGCAAAGACGTAACGCCACTGGCACGATGGTGGGGTTGATATGTAGCTTGACTAGTGGATACTTGAGGCATCCTAGCCCATTGAACAGTTCAAGACATTAATCTAGTAGGTCGTCGACTTGGTGTGACTTCACATTTCTAGTGAACAACGCTATGCTCAAGTCTTCCGTAGTGTGGCTCCCCAACAGTGTGTCCGCTTCTTTATCTATGATGTGAAATGTTGCTGTGACCTCCTGCTTGTTAGATTGTACTTGTACTGTCATGCACCCTCAGAGAGGCAGGGATGACTGGCTCCCATACGTGAGAATCTTGATGAGTGAGGGCCCTAGTGATGGTTTTCGGTGAAGGGGATTGTACGGCTGAATCCCCATTACATTCACGGAGGCTCTGGTGTCAATTATGGCTTTGATTTCGTATACTGTGATACAGAGGACGCACATGGGTTGTGGCCTCCTACAGCGTTTAAGCTCAATTGCAAATTAAATGAGGAATGGCTCCTCCTCCTTTTCTTCTGGAGATGAGTCTTCCACTCACTGTTTTTGTCACGGTGTACTCTTGGTGCCGTCTGTCTGCACCACATTTGTCAAGGACAGCTGGCCGGTTGCCTTTGTTGGCGGTTTCCCTCCTCAGGTGCTTTTGTATTTGATCTTCTTCCAGCATACAGAGGCAAAGTAGTTTCTGCTGTTGCAATTGGGGAAGGTGCGGCTTTGGGCAGGGCATTCTGCTACTGGGGGTTCTTCACGGTCAAAGTATTCACACCCAGGTTTCATGGGTGGGAACCCATATATTCTGGCGGCTTCGGTCTTGCCCTTTATGTGGACGGCATTGGCCCACACTATTTTGACAGTAGGGGTATACACAGGTGATTGGGTAATCTCGTTGGCCCCGGCAGCGGACAAGTCATGGGACCTTGCTAAAATCCGGATGTGGTCTAGACTGATGTTCGGTTGCCTTAGGATAAGGCTAAGTAGGGTTTTGTTGTGGGAGCCTTGAATTAGTTGGGCTCTGATTTCTTTCAACTGGTCATCTGCCGTGCAGGTATTTTCCAGCTTATGCAACCATGCGTAGAATGTATCAATGGACTCCCCTTTTCGCTGGCGGGCTTGGCGAAGTTTGAACCGTTAAAAGTCAGGGTTCAATTGGGAATTGAAATGATCGTTGAGCCCTCTGTCCGCTGCGTCATATTCTTTGGCGGGGCCAGTGCTCAGCAACTGTTTGAATAATTTGTATATATCTTCACCTGTGTAGTGGAGCAGCAGGGACCTTTTAATTGCACCATCATTCTGTTGTGTAGCGATGAATTAGTTATCAAGTCATCATATCCAGGTCTTCCATCATCGGGATGCCGTCGCTGGGTCTGCCAGTTAACTTAACGACGGTAACACTCCTGTGAGTGCGTGCTGTGTGGTGGATTGATGTTGTTGTTGGGCAGCCTGTGCCTCGTCGGCCATGGTGAACACAGCTGGGCAGTGGGGTGGTGACAGCAGATGTTATGTTCCATGTTTATGGAAATGGTTGTGCCAATGCTTGATGGTCTGTGGTGGATCATTGAATATGTCACAGAACATTCTCCAGATGAGTTTTCTGGTCCTGGAATATGCCTCAGCACATTCTCCAGATGAGTTTTTTGGGATATGCCCCAGTGGCGGCTCCTCCGCTAAGGCGGAGAAGTGTCACCCCACTGCTTTCAAGCAGTGAAAGAAAGGAAAAATAAAATGATAATAACGTAATGTTGGTATCATTTTTCATCCTGCTGCAGTAGCTTTGGGTGATGGGGCAGGTTTCTCTGCACACAGAGCAGGGCAGAGGAGGAGTGGTAGCACCCTCCTAAGTGCGCAGTGACTGTTTGGCCGGCCCTCTCGGGCTGGCCAAACAGTCATGCGCACTTCGCATGTTCTGGAGGACATGCCCAGGACCCCAGTCCCTGGTTGAGCACTGAACCACAGCACTCAGACCAATCACAACGATGCATTGCAGCATTGTGATTGGTCAGGGGAGACTGAGTGATTACCAATCACAACGCTGCATTGCAGTGTTGTGATTGGTCAGAGGAGTCTGGCTGCTTCCTGTTCCATTTCTGGCAAGAGGAACGATGACGGAGAGACGCCCCACACCTCGCCACTATTGATCTATGCCGGTCGCTACTGATATTCCCCTTTTTCCCTTTTTCTATAGTTTGTTGTATTAATCAAAAAAAAAAATTCTTTGTGCTCTAGCCCCTCTCTGTCTCATTCCTCTGGCTCAGAGGTTTGGCTTGGTAGGAGGAGAGTGGAGCGCTCCTTATCGCTCCCTCCTGCAGGCATATGCGGTGGGAGAGGTCACGTGCTCCGGAGTGACTGGCGGCTCTTGGCCTGGTACTCCCGGAACTGGCGGGGCATGGCTGGCGGTTTAGTCCAGACAGCCTTCTGTTCTTGCATCGTGCTGTGCGCTTCGCAGTGCCGTGGGTCTTTCTCCGCTTGAGCAGACGTCCTGGCTGCTGTAGCAAAGTGCCTTCACACTGGCCTCGTGGCTTTCCTCACACTGGAGGCGGCCGGCTGAACGCCAGGGCCCATCTTCACACTGCTCTGAGCATATGCTGCAGTGCCAGAGTATGGCTGCAGAATCTTCACAGTGCGCGGCGTGCATCCCACCCTCGTCACCAGTGTCGTGGGGAACCGCCAGACTGACACAGACTCTAATGGCTGGTACAGCAGTGTGACCACATGCGGTCCACACATATTTATTTATCCCCTCTGGCCACGTCTGGCCAGAGGATGCCATGTGTGCATCTCCTTGTCCAGGCAGGATAAGCAGGACCGCTAACCTGCTACACCAGCCATCTTGAAAACGCATTTGCTCTACTTTCAAAATGCCGCCATGTTGCGTGATGCATCATGGCCTGATGCAATGTGGTAGCCATCTTTGAATTATAAAATTATTGTTTTCTTTACTTTCAAGATGGTGTCACGCCACGCTGCATCATTCATGGTAGTAGCCATTTTGAAAGTATAGAAAATTAACTTTTAAGATGGCTCGGTTGGCATCATTACCTTCGCGAATGCTAGTGCAAAACAGTTGCAAAGCCTGTAGTGCGGCCTGGTAAAAAGTGGCAAAGCACAATTAAATGCCTTTGCCAAAGCTTGTCTGTTTCAGCAACCAGGTGGCTGGACAGCGCCTCTTCGGTGCCTATGTGATGTCCTCGCACCGAGCATTTCAATTCTATTTAGAACCAGGTGGGGGCAATTAAACAATTAGGGAATGCTTTGCAAAGCTTTCTTTTCCATTTGTGCCTGGGGAGGTGTGATGTATGTTGTCTTACAGTATAAAAAGTAAGCACAAGCTACACACGGACACACTTAAGGAGGACACGCACCGTCTATGGTATCACACAAATTAATACCAGAATAACACCACCTTACACTTTACGCTTCACAATAAAGTAAAAGATTCGCGCTACAGTGTCTCTTTTGAGGCAGACAGGGCCACTTAATTGCAGATCTGCATCGCCCTAAAACCGCTGTCCGCCCAGCCAATCTGCACTGTGCCTGCGTGGTGTCATTTATGTGTTCGTAATGTATGAAAAGTATGCACAAATAACACACGGGCGTGGGTGTGACCAGAGAGGAGCGAAGCACATTAAGAGAACATAGACACACTACCCGAAGTAGTAGGAAACTCTTCCGCATTACGAAAGGCGCTCAAGTCCTGGTTGTTCGACTAGTCACAGTGACGGTCAGCGCCCGGATACCAACACGTTGATAAGCAGCGCTATATAAATCGACAGCTTGATTGAAACTTTCGAACATGCATGCCAGCGGTTTACAGATGATTTCGCTATTGCCTGCAGCAAACACAAATGCATGCGCCCCGCCCCCCATACTTTGCAGAACATGTATTTCAGGAAACAGCAGGTCAGACAGCTGTCAGCACAACAGGGGACGAGGCATCAACCATCCCGCACCGCTCCTCGTCCGCTCTCCTGGGGAATCCAGACTCGAGGGACTCGGCAGCTTCCACCAGAGAACGACCAAACCACGCGACAGAGAGACCGGATGTAACGCAAAACGGGCCGCTAATTCTGCTCTTTTTGGGAAGGCTGTGCAGTTAAACATGCAGGCAGCAATATGCATCACTGGAGTCTGGGTTCTCAGGAAGTGTCAGTGCCCTCCCTCCCTGTTCTAAACTGTGTATTTTAGTCTTAAAATACCGAGTATGCCAGTAAGATGTGTGTGATCTGCAGGTCACAAGTTCAAATCTTTGCAAGGACAACTCAGCCTTGCATCCTTCTAAAGATGGGAGATTGAGTACCGTTGAATTAGCTAATATCCTTCAGGTATTTTATTTATTAGAAATATCAAATTTTTAGTCTGTGGTGCTATATGGTAAACTAAGTAATTATTCTCTCCTTTTTGTGGATGGGTCCTTGGCTGTAACACGTCATCCTGAGTTTCCACTGGCCGTAGT
This sequence comes from Triturus cristatus, assembly GCF_964204655.1. Taxonomy (NCBI): domain Eukaryota; kingdom Metazoa; phylum Chordata; class Amphibia; order Caudata; family Salamandridae; genus Triturus; species Triturus cristatus. The sequence continues at coordinate 134,503,403 of NC_140591.1, read as the reverse complement.
AGGCCACTGAGCTCCCGTTAGGAGGCACGGCGGCTGAGAACCACCCCTGCTCTGTCCATCTGTGAGGCTCCCATGGCTGCACGTAGCAGGCTATAGAAAAGCAGGTGTTTCAGCTCCCGCACGTTCAGCCTAGGGCTGTGGGCTGTTGTAAGGTAGGGCGGGCTAGCACGGGAACTCTACGCCTCATTGTGGGCGGAGCTTTTACTTCTGCCTAGTGCCTACTCCTGGAGATGGAAATCCACCCACTGCACTCATCTGCTCAATGTTTAGGGCAGTCGCCAGGTGTTTTCTTCTCTGGGGCTCTGTTTTTCATGAACTGGTTATTTAAAGTACAAAAAAAAATCAACACTTTCCTCCCAAACAAGCAACGTGCTGTGATTTGCACAAGTTCTAGAACAGTGCACTGCGACACTGCCCACGTCACTGTACATCCCACGTTGCTACATAGACAACACTTCTCTTCACTAGTTTTATGTCACCCTCCCATCAGCCTCTATGCAATGTAGCGGTGACTCACTCCTTTGTAACCCAGGGGAACCTTCTCGAGCCCCTTGAGCCGCCGGAGTGCCACTTTCTGTGACGCTTTGGCGGCACACATGATCAAATGATATCTATGAAGCCACACAAAGCCGCTCTGCCTGGCCTCAGGAATATGGAGTAAGGCAAAGTTGCGCAAATGGCTGCCTTCCCTTACTCTGCATCAAGGAGGCATTCATTGGCGTTGCAGTGGGTGTTCCCACGCAACACCTGTTGTAAGCTGTGCATTTTAGTCATGAACTACAGAGTATGCCAGTAAGATGTGTGTGATCTGCAGGTCATAAGTCATGTCCCTTCTTCCTGCACAAAAATATTCCTGTATGCAAGGGGGCCTGCGTCAGCACTGGTCAGTCCATTGTGCACAAGCGCCGGGGAAAAGGCAGGAATGCGCCATATTGTTTTACATACGGTGCATTCCTGCCCTTTCCCTGTATCGCGGCACCGCGCAGTGCAGCAAGGTGACTTGCTACGCTGCGTTACTTTTTTATAAATAGGCTCCTTAGTATATGTAATTCAAGTATACAGTTGTATTTCTTATTTAAGGCACTGTTCCCCTTCCTTACTTTTTTTATATTGTTAATTTGAGGTTCAGCGCTCATTTTGAGCAGTACAAAAACAGAACACAGATAAAGTATGAAAGCTACAGATAATTAAGGGTGTCTAATTATGCAAATTTGTGATTTTGTTTTTGTTTTAAAAACATCATTTCACGCTTTGCAAAGAGCAAATTTTGAGAGTGTTTTTAATGGGATAGTTGCAGCAGCCTTTTACAGCAGTGTGACGCTGTCCACACTGCTAATGATGAAACCTACATTAAAGTGCGGTGAGGGTTGGCCTAAGTCACTACAGAAATACAAGGTTAGTGTCTGTCCCTAAAGAAACCCAGGGGCTTATTTATGAGCCCTTGCACAATTTTTGCACCGCCGGTGCGTCACTGTTTGTGATGCACCGGCGGCGTAAAAAATGTGACATGTTGTGCCCTACTTACAAAGGACGCATCTAGACAGATGAGTCACTTTGTAAACCCCTGTGCTACATTATACTTGTGTCAGGTATAATGTATGCGTCCCCCCGCATCCAAACCTCGTAGAAGTGGCACATTGAAATCTATATGATTTCAGTGCACCACAATGTACCACTTCTAGGACGCCATTGCTTCAAATCCTTAAGCCTGCCTCATGGCAGGCGTAAGGGTGACGCAGGCCCTTTCACATGGTGCTTGCCCCATGCAAAAAGGACATATTGCTGGAGTTGCGTCTCTATTCAGACACACCCCAGCAATGCGTCAGTTTTGCGCAGACAGATAAGTCAGTAATACTGATGTATATGTCATTCCTTGCGACATGATGCATCATGCAGTAAATATGACGTTATCCATTGTGTCGCAAAGATGGCGCACTGAGAAGTGGCTCATTGCTGCTTTGTCGCAGTGATGCAACACTTCTCATAAATGAGGCCGGAGTTTTAGTGTCTCTCTATGGAGAGAGACAAGATTAGTGTCCGTATGTGAAGTGACCCAAGTTGGTGTCTGGCAGTAGAGAAACCAAGGGTTGATGTTTGTCAAAGGGAGATACCCAGTGTCTACTTGACTATGAGCAGACAGACCAAGTGTTGCTGTCTGTAAGTGGAAAGGCCAAATGTTGGTGTTTCCAAGTGGAGAAACCCAGGGTTGATGCATGTTAGTGAAGAAAGCCAGGGACGGTGCCTCGCAATGGTGGGATCCAAGGTTTGTGAGTATATATGGAGAGACCCAAGGCTGATGGTTGTCAGGGTAGTCTCCCATGCTTGTTTTTTTTTTTTTTTTTTTGGTATATGTTTATTGAGAAGTACATGTCAGTTTATAAACAATACATAAAAAAGGGAGTATAAACAAATCAAATTATAGCCACACAATAAATTACTATGAAATGTTACCTTCTCAGATTTTTAAATATAAAAAGGATAATACAGATATCAAAAGATACAATAGTTGAGGTACTCATAAAACCTGGAAAGGAAGAAATAGGAAAGGTGGACTAGGGAGAAGATGATAAAGATAGTATACAGTATGTAGTAAACCATGTATTATAGATAGTTGGAAGATAGTAGCGATAAGATCATACAAATATATTATTTCAAGTCAAGATATTCCCACTAACTCAACAATTTCAAATAGGTGAACAGTAAGTCCTAATTCAAATAACAGTGTTCGTGGCTACAGCATCAACAGGCCTAATGATAACATCAACAGCAAGTCTCCCATGCTTGTTGTCTGCAAATACAGAGACCAAAGGTTGGTGCCTGCAATAGTGAGAGCACAGGTTGGTGTTTGAAGTGAAAAGATGCAAAGCTGGTGCTGTCAGTGGTATTACCGGAGTGATATTTCACCTAAATATCATCTGACCATAATCATAGTCAAAATATCATAACCAGAAAAATATGGTTGAAAAAAAATACTTTTTTACAATAATTTTAATGTGTAAAATTGTGCTTACTATAGCATTTTTTATAATGTTTATCAATTTATTTTATTTTGTTTTTTTCATTATATATGTTACTGTGAAACGTATTTTTAATTATTTTAAGAATACTTTAGTAATATATAATTTGGTTTGGGTTGTTGAGTTTATTGGGAGATTTGGTGTGTTGAGTTTTTCACACTATGGGCCTCATGTAGGTAGCTAAATACCGGTCGGTAACGGCCGAAATTCGGTAAATATCCCGTTACCGACCGGTATTTAGCTATTTGAGATGTAGGAGGCATAATTCAGGATTCGGTAAATTACCGAATCAGTAAAATACCGAATCGGTAAATACCGAATCCTGAATGTAGGGAGCACTCTAAAGAGTGCAAATAAGTATTAAGAATTCGTTATTTACCACCAAATACAGGTTGGTGATAAATAACGAATACCTCTCAAAAAGCAATATTTTGCAGATGTAAGAGTGCCATGTGGCAGACATACATGCCCTTAGGGCATGTATGTGCGCCACATGTGCACACATGCAAGAATCAGGGGTGCAACAGGGTGTCAATGTGACACCCTGCCACCCTTGTATATGCTCCCCCCATTACCGAATCGGTATTTACCGAATCGGTAATGGTGTCTGGCTTCCCATTGATTCCTATGGGCCTCCAGGCCCATAGGAATCAATAGGAAGGTATGCCCCATTACCGAATCGGTAAATACCGATTCATAATTACCGAATTTTTCCGATTCGGTAAAATTTACCGAATTATTACCTACATCACATTTACCGATTCATAAATACCGAATCGGTAAAATTCGGTATTTATGAATCGTTAAATGTGATGCTACCTACATATGGCCCTATATATCAATTAATGTTAATTGATTAATTTGCAAATTAGTTGCAATATTAGTTACATTTTAAGTTACTTATTTGTTTTCATATTTAATAATAATTTAGATTATAATCACGTTTTTATGTCGGATTGTGGAATTCATTGGTTTGTTAGATGGGCAGTGTTTTCAATATAATCTAAATAAATAGATAATAATTGATTAATGCATTCATTATGCTTTTTATAGCAAATTAATTGATATGTTCAATTATTTTAAATTGTATAACTATTTTACTTAGTTGGATAGTGTTATTTTAAAGGATTTATTCATTATTGGTAAATATTGAATATGTCAAGCATGTATTGTTTGACATTGCTATTTATTTATTTACATATTTTTACAATTATGTATGTATTCTATTTTTGGGTTGCATCATTTAATGGGAGATTTGGTGGTAGTCTTTTAATTAAAAGTTACATGTATTCATGTTAACTGATTATTCTATTATTTATGTTAATTTTTACCTGAATATATTTAATTTTACAAGTTTGTTTAGTGAGTTGTGATATTATGAGATTAGGAAAAAAAAGATTATTATTGTGGGGTATTTTGGAATGGGTAGGCCTTTTAAAACTATTATTACATTCTAATTAATTAAAAAGTAAAATATGTACAATGTAAAACAAATTAATTTTTGGGTTGGATAAATAATAATTCATGACCCTAACAGAATGTATTGCTTTCCATTTAAGTTTGTAGGTTTAATTTTATGGGGAGTGGGGTGGGTAGTAGGGATACTCTTAATTTGTATTGATCATTTTAATATCTAAAACCTATTGTAATTGTTTTTTTAATGTAAAGCTACAGAACTGAAATGTATTATTATTTTTGGGATTTTAGGTAATCTAGCCTCTATTTACGTCTCTGAAATGTTTTTAATTGGTATCTATATTTTTTGGGAGTGGTGAATCTGAACACCCTCAAATGTAGGAATGTTTCCCACTATTTGGTTGACTGGACTACAATAGTAAATGTGACCCTCCCAATATGTGCACTTCGCGTTCTTTTAATCAACTAAAATTAGAATAGTTAGAGTGAACCTCCCCACCCAATGTTTACACTTTCCCTGATGTGTGTTAGAATAGTAAACCTCATAGCTTCCTCAAACATAAACTTACCACAATGCTTGTTGGACTTGTGTTAGAATAGTAAATCAGTGTTGTCCAATGTATGTTCTTTCCTCAATGATTGTTTGACTGGATTTAGAATAGTAAATCTAACCCCTCAATGTGTACACTTTCCCCAGTGTTGGTCGGACTGGAGTGAGAATAGTAGATATGCCCCCAAAACCCAAAATATGCTCCTTCCCCATTATTTGTTGGACTGGAGATAGAATGGAATTCTAGTAGTTAATCAGACACTCCAAATATATGCACTTTCCCCAGTGTTTGTTAGATTGGAGGAAGATTAGCAAATCTGATTCACCCCAATGTATGTACATCCCAATGTTTGTTAGACTTGAGTTAATATAGTTAATCAGACCCACATCCCGCACGTTGCATGATTTCCCCACATTCATCGTAGGATTGTTGTTAGACTAGTGTACTTGAATTGCTTTTATTTGTTTATTTTTATGATTTTGTTTTGGAGACATTTTGAGCATATTTAATTTAAGAGCATATTGTTTTTATTGTTATGTTAATTATTTTTCTATTGTGTTTTGTTTTTTAAATATTTTTATTTTTCGTTATACTTTTAGTATATTAAATTTTTTTTTTTTGTTTTGTTAAATATTTTCAAATTGTGTTTGTAATGTTTTATTAAATGTCAAATATGTGTTTATATATGTGCTCATATGGCATCTTATTAGTATAAATGTATAATGTTTTCCTTATGAATTAGTTTTATTTGTATAATACATGTATTGTTATTTATAATTTATTATTATTTATTTCATCAAATAATTTATCATTTAATGAAAATATTTTAAAGCTATATGCATTGTAAGACTATTCTTTAGTTAATAAATTCATGTTGAAACAGTGATATGTGTATATTTTTAAATATGTTACATATAAAAAACAAAGTAAGCAGTATTTGAATCACAAGATTGTTAATTACCAGTCAATACATATACTTTCAACTATAATGTCTATATTTTGGACCACAATAATTTGATAGCCAATATTTTTTCACTTTACATATATATAAAGTTAGTATTTTTGTTTTCGATATTGTGATGATAGTTTGGTATCACAGTGTTTTTGAGATCATAGGGGCTGATTCACAGAACTAATCTGAGACAAAATCCTAAACTTACTACTTTTGGTATTCACAGAAGGCATTTAGTAGTAGTAAAGTTAGGATTTTGTCTTAAGTTTGACTTAAGACAGACTTAAGACAAACTTAGGACAGACTTAAGACAGACTTAAGACAGACTTAAGACAAAATCCTAACTTTGCTTCTACTAAATGCCTTCTGTGAATACCAAAAGTAGTAAGTTTAGGAATTTGTCTTAGATTACTTCTATGAATCGGGCCCAATATTTTGACAGAAAACGTCCATGGGGTTGTTGTCTGCCAGTGGAGAGACCAACAGGTGGTGACTGCCAGAGGAGGGATCAAGTATTGGTGTCTGTTAGTGGAAAGACCCAATATCTTTCTATCAGAGGGGAGACTCAGAGTTGGTGTCTGCCACAAAAGAGGCTAGGGGATGGAGTCTGCTACTGGGGAGACCCAAGCTTGGTGTGCACCACTGAGCAAATCTTGGGGTGGTGTCTCTCAGGGTATTAATCCAAGTTGGTGTATGTCACTGAAGAAACTAAGTGTTGGGGTCTCTTGAAGGAGAGATCCAGGGTTGGTGTCAGCATGTGGAGATAGCTAAGGGGGTGATTAGTGGTCTGGCGGTCTTGTGACTGCCAGACTCACGGTGGCGCAGTAGTGGTGGTCTACCGTTTTGTCAATCACAACTTTCAAAGTCGTATCAGAGGTGGATCGTCGACTGTGACAGAGAACACTCATTCCCTGGCAGTGGGGCAGCTGCGCCACAACATTATATGCTGAGCGGGGACTGGCGCAGGCCCGCTCAGCATATTGCAAGTTCATCCACCGCCAGCATTTCATGGCAGGAGCCCCACCATGAAAAGGCTGGCTGTAGAGCAACAAGGCCCCCCTACCAGGCCCCTATATTCTCTTCGCCATGCAGATACATTCAGGGGGGCACAACATGTTCCCCCCTGTCTGTCCCCCACAAAGGTCCAGCACGGCATGGACGTCACCGTATTACGCCTTGAACTCTTGTGACACGAGTTCAATGCGTAATACAGCCAGTGGTCCATGCGCGGGATTGGCCAGTGGAGGCAGCGTTGTGCTGGCGCCACTGCGTCAAACTCGTAAATAGGCCCTAAGACAGGTGTCCAGCCGCGGCTCGTGCAGGTAAGAGCAGTGGGGCGGTGGGGCCGGGTGGGGGGGATTTTGACGGACGATGACTAGGGAAAATTAATTATTTATTATATTTTCCCTTGTCATCGTCCATCGAAATCCCCCCACCACCCGGCCTCCCCGCTCTTACCTGCACGGGCCGCAGCAGTTATATTTAATCTGTAGAAACGTAATGTGTTTAGAAAAGGATTTAAACAGAAGTACAAAGCTAATTCTTACATTCACTAAAGGAATTAACTGCAAAAACAAAAATAAAAAAAATTAATCTTCCAAGATTGTGAATCCTCCCGAGTTAAAGCCTCCAAACTAAGACGTTCAGCGAGTGGGCAGAGACAGAGCGTGGAAGGATCTGGTCTGCGCTTTGTCTTTGGCAGTCTGCTGTTTCTCTGTCTGTGAAAGGTACAATTGGAGCTTCCCTCACAGGATTGATGCTCTTCTGGCCTGGGCTTCCTGTTTGGTTAATGCTGTGGAAAAAACGCACTCTTAAGCCTGCTTCTGAAGCTGAGTCCTAGGCTGCTATGCTTATATTTTTTAAATTTGACAGTGTTTATTGCTGTAAAGAAAATGACTTCCATTGCTCCACATTTACTGCTCTTTTGGGGGCATATTTACAAGCAGGCGATACAAAATTATCGCCGCTTTTGCGGCCGTTTTCGGTCGAAAAGCGGCGATAATTTTATCGCCTAATTAGCAAGGCCACGCTAACGCGTGAAACCTTGTTTTAGCGTGGGGATTCTTTACGCCCAGCTTTGCATCTCTAATGAGATGCAAAGTGGGCGTTCCTGAACTAACATGACAGGAGAAATGTCGCTAAGCGACATTTCTCCTATCATCAAGCCCCAAGCTATGAAGCATAGCGTCAGGAAAAGTAGCGATAACCCCTGTTATCGCTACTTTCCTTACACCTGTTTCAGAACTGACTTAGCCATGATATCCTATGGAGGGTGGATATCATGGCTAAGTGTGTAAGTCCCTATCAGCAAGCTAACGCCACATTGCGTGAGATTATCGCTGGGTTTCCAGCGATAATCTGACGTTAGGCAGTTAGCGTGAGGATTTTTATCGCTGAGGAGATAAGCGTTGCTAATAGCACGCTGTCTCAGCGATAAAAATCCTCGTTACCTGGCGATAATTATCCTCACGCTAAGAGCGCTGAGCGATAATTATCGCCGGGTGTTGCTGATATGCCCCTTGCACGGTTAGGCCTTAATCATGTTTCACCCCCTGCAACTTTTCTACAGTGTCCCACTACTTTGTAGCCAGGTTCCCGCTATGCAAATTCTCATATTACCAAGCTGAGGGAGGGAGCTCATTGCTGCTGAGAAATGACCAGGCAACACAGTCTTCCCTAGCATTGCCCAACAATGAACTTCAACATGACAATGGAACTAGACACTGGAGTAGTAAATCTAATTATCAGCGTACTCCTTCACGTATGCTTGCTTGTTCTTGGTCAGATGGTTCCTCCCCTTACACTGCGATCGTCTTGTTGCTGAAGAGAAATTGACCTAGGAGGTCTTCTTCTCCATCGCATATAGTTGGTAAGCAAAACTTACCCAGCTAGGAGGTAGACACACCCGCCCAGAATATGCCACATTCTCATTGGGTCAGATACTTGAGACATACAGAGGTGCCACCTCTATCTGGATTCTTGAACAAACATAACCTATTAGGAAGGAGATTCCTTGTTCAGTGGGAATGTTTTTTCCAGAATACACTAGTACCTGGCACCTACATATAGTCCAGAAGATATCTTGCAATCCATAAAGAGAAGCAAAGAAAAAATGCATGCTATCACATCACAACCCAGAGGCAAAAACTGGATCCTACAAGGGGCAGTACACTGAACTTTAAGAACAGGCTTGGAAGAGACATTAGGGCAGAGTTCTGCAAAGAGCCTAGCTACAGTGGTGTTCAAAGCATTAGTGCAAAGTTTGTGCCAGGTATAGAAATATGCTTGGAGCCTTAATGCAAAAGTTACTTGCAGATACAGAGTGCTGCTCGATACGCTGGCGCAAGATCCATGACCTGGGCAGAGAGACACCTCAATCAATCAACCAGGATTTATAAAGCGTGGCTAATCACCCGATAGGGTTTTCAGGTGCTTGCAGGCCCCGAAGGCTTATTCGAACAGCCAGGTTTTTAGGGCCATGAAGAATTCCAGCGGTGAGGTGATAGTCTGGAAGTGCATGGGGAGGTTGTTCCAGGTCTTTGCTGCAATGTGGGAGAAGGAGCGTTCTCCACTAGTGCTTCGGTAGATGCGGTGGTTTGGGCAAGTGAAAGGGAGGTGGAGCATAGTCTTCTCGAAGTTCAGGCGGTGGTTAATGTAGGTGGGTCCTTGGTTGTTTATAGCCTTGTCTGTGTGCATCAGCAGCTTTAATTAGCATCTCTTCTGTACAGGGAGCCAGTGGAGATTCCTGAGATGGGGTGTGATGTGGGTTCATCGGGGAATGCCGAGGATGAGTCTGGCTGCGGCATTCTCTACGGTCTGAAGTCTCTGTTGAAAGTGTGCGACGATTCCTACATAGCGAGCATTGCCATTGTCCAGTCGGCTGGTGAGGAGGGCTTTTGTCACAGTGCGTCTAATCGGTAGGGGTAGCCACTTGAAGATCTTACGTAGCAGGCGCAGAGCGAGGAAACAGGCGAAAATGGCATTGATCTATGATTTTATGGTGAGTTTGTTGTCAATGATGGTTCCGAGGTTTCTGGTGTGGTTGGTTGTGAGTGGATGTGGGTTCTAGGTCTGATGCCCACAATGTGTTGCTGCTGTTGCCAAAAATCAATACTTCTGTCTTGTCTGTGCTCGACTGCAGGCAGTTGTTCTTCATCCTGGAGTATTGGTGCACGATTCACCACCAGGAGCATAGTAGGACTTGGAGTATTATTGTACGATTCATTTCCGGAGACAGAGTGGTGCTTGGAGCCCATCAGTCTCGATGCAAGATGCTTTTCTAGAAGCAGAGGGATTCCTTGAAACTCAGTGAAAGATGCTCTTCCAGGAGCTGAGAGAATCATAGAGCATCATCTCAGAATGCACTTCTAGGGGCATTCAGAGCTGAAGCACATCTTATCAAGGGCCTCAAATAAGGCGACCTCATCACCCCCATTTACTTTCTTTGCCGGCCTGCACCATCTTCAAAACCATCTGCATCATTTACAAAGCCATCTCTACCAGCACTTATCTTGTAGACACGCTCAGGATTTCGTCTGTACTTATTGGCGTACCCGCAGCCAGGACACCCTCAGACTGCACACTAAGAGATGTAAAAAAGAAAAAAACAAGTGAGCAGGCCTCATATAACTAGGCATGCAGGATTTGGATGAGTATCCCTGTATCCATGCATTGATAGTCCACAATCCAGCTACCTTCCCTATCACTCTGACTTCATGCTTGCCTCTGACCCTACATAGTGCTCCGCTGCCTTTTAGCTCGGTTCGAGCTGTAGAGCTATCACAGGCATACGTACTTCAGAGCCCCAACCCAGAAAGCACTTCCAAGGCCAGAGATGCACCAGGAACGCCACTGTGCATCTAGGAGCAGATACCAAACACCACAACCCTACCTGCATCCCTCTCATGCAGACACTTCTCCGCTGTTTTTGAGGCTAACAAAAGACAGAACACCCCCCTTCCTGAAGCCAAGATTCCTGGTCGTGTCTGTTTGTGGGACAAGATTAGGAAAATGATTTGCAGCTCGCCCTCTGATTTGAGCTTCAGGGCTTCCCTCACCTCGGGCCCACGAGACTTGTTATGCAGCTGTCCCACTTTCAGTAAGTTCCTTCCAAAGACTCTTCATGCCTCAGTGGCCCCAGCAACAGCAGCAGCGAGTTTCACACTCAAGTGATTCCCTGCCATGCTGTCCTGATGTGGCTGCTCTGCTTCCCACAGCCAGTGTGCGGCTGCCCTATATTTGCTCTCTGTTGGGAGTCCAGTGTTTGTGCTCGAATAAGAAAAAACAAGCATTGCATGACTGGCCCAGCGGGATTCCTGTGGGGTCGTTTAGTGAGGGTTTGCACGAGACGTTAGGCGGTGCAAAGGTGTGCAAAGCATCGTGTCGATTTATTTATCATTGTGTGCGAACTTGTGCCTTAGTAATTCCACTGATAATGTACCCATGCCAGCTACATCCCAAGTGCATTGTTTTGTCCATCAGTGTGTTGCCCCGTTGTCTGAAGTGTGGACCTCTGCTTATAAAAATGTATTGATATGAAATGCAGAAAGAGGCCAACCTGCAGCTGGCTTTGAATCATCGGAAAATAATCAATAAAAAGGAGCCTCTCTGCCTTTATTGTCTTTATAAATATTGCTTTTCTTTAGCCTCTTTCTTCCCTTCTCCTGTCTTCTGTCGTTTTTCTTTAGCTCTCTCTCTCTCTCTCTCTCTCTCTCACACACACACACATGGATGAGCAATTTTGCTACTTTTTTTCAGTCTTTCAAACTCCATTTTCCCTACAGTTTCCTCTATTGTTTACATTCTCTGTATTTCCTCTATATATTCCATTCTCCTTTGAATTCGCGTTTTTCTTTCCCTTGTTCACCATGTCACTCCCTCCTCTGCCCCTCTTCTTTTGCTGCCTTCCCCTCCCTTCTTTCCTCCCTTTGCTTCGGCTGCCTCTTCCCCACCTCCCCACCCCTCTATCTTCCTGTCTATCCTTTAATAAAATACAGCAGGGAAGCGATGCTCTTGATAAATCCATTGCCGCCCCTGGATGTGGCCTATTCACAGAGAAACCTCCAGCACAGCAGAAACGCACGAGCCTGCAGATAAGAATGTATTTGCCCTTTAATTTCCTGACTGTATGAAAGCTTAGGATCAGCAACTTGCACCTCCATTTAGCATATTTTCCCGTGTCCTTTGAAACGAGAAGAGCCGCAGAGGCAGATTATGTACAAACACACGGGATGGGGGGTTTGTGATAGCACAGAGGAGAGGCACTGACTGCCCAAGCTTTGAACATGAGGGCAGTCATAATAACACTGGACATGTACATCCTACCAGCTGAATTATTTCAGCACCTGATAAGTAGGCGTTATTTTCACGCAGGTAATTGTTACTTATTTTATTGACCTCTGAGAACCTAAAAGATTATCTGTGCATCTCCAGAAAAACATTTGGGATTCAGCTTATTACTGTGAAACACCCAATATGTTTTTTTGCAGATGTTTGAAGCGTCACTTTGCTTTTAAAACAGCCTAACTTAGATAAGATTGATATCTTCAACAATGCCTCATGTCAATCAACTCACAAAAATATTCCTTTATGGCATCAGCAGTGTTCATCCCGCCCCTTTAACATATACATGTACAATTTACAATATGTTTTATAGTGTTAACGTGGACGTTTACATGAAGAATAGGTCTGTTGCCGTTAGGTGATTAGGCCTCACCATTTTTCCTACTGCAACATGATGCTTATATAGTGATTTTTTATGGGTTACTATAAGAGAAGCCAAGCATTGGCAAAGCCAATAGTCCTGACTTGTGACAAATATTGGCTTTGAAAATGCTTGTTTTTTTGCTGCAATGCAATGGCAAAGATGAGTGGTGACCATCTTGGAATTTGTTTTTTTAGTAAAGGAAAAGAAAAAACAATCAAAGATGGCCTCAGTGCATGTTCACACATGTAGGGATACCATTTAATAGTTTATTCTTAATTTCTTACGTGCAGGATGACGCACAATCGGAGACAAAAGAGTAACCCTGTAGCAGTATGTATCTGACAGGCCCTTTCAAAAGTTTTTTAAAAAGTAATATTAAAAAAGCTGAGCGAGGGGGTTAGAGGGAGTTGACGGGAAGGAAATGGGCAAAAGCAAGTAACCAAATAGCAGAGTGCAGCTGTCAGGCCCTTGCAAAAATGAATACGTGGATAGGTGATAAAGGGCCTCATGTAGGAAGCCAAATACCGGTCGGTAACGGCCGAAATTCGGTAAATATCCCGTTACCGACCGGTATTTAGGCATTTGCGATGTAGGTGGCAGATTTTCTGTATTCGGTATTTACCGATTCGGAAATTAAGAAATCGGTAAAATACCGATTCGGTAAATACCGAATCCAGAAATGCTATGTAGGGGGCACTCAAGTGAGTGCATCATTGGTGTCTGGATTCGTTATTTACCACCAACTACTAGTTGATGGTAAATGACGAATACCTTTCTAAAAGCATTTTTGTGCTATTTGAAAAGTGCAATGTGGCAGACGGGCATGTATGTGCGCCACATGTGCACACATGCACGAATCAGGGGTGCAACAGGGTGTCAATGTGACACCCTGCCACCCATGATAATGCCTCCCCTATTACCGATTCGGTATTTACCGAATCGGTAATGGTAACTGGCTTCCCATTCTTTCCTATGGGCCTCCAGGCCCATAGGAATGAATGGGAAGGGATGCATTATTACCGATTCGGTAAATACCGATTCTTAAGTACCGATATTTACCGAATCGTTAATAATTACCGATTGGTTACCTACATTACATTTACCGATTCATAAATACCGAATCGGTAAAATTCGGTATTTATGAATCGGTAAATGTGATGCTACCTACATATGGCCCAAAGTGAGGCTGGGGAAGAGAGCAAAAAAGAGACGCACTTTTGTGGAGTGCTAAAAAAAATGTAAAAAATCCCCTCTCGTTGGCAGTGAAAGGGTGCAACTCATCAAGTTAAAAACTATATAAAGAAGAAATGCTTCAGGGAGGGACAAAGACAAAAACAGAGAGGAAAGTCGTTGCCTGAAGAGCAGGGAAGTGAAATAGTCATCCAATTAGGAGCAAAGGGCTGACCCTTACCCAACTGTATGTTTGGAATTGTAGACAATACGTCTTTAACAAAAACAGCTGAAGCTTTCTGAAGGAGAGACCTAAAAGAGGATAGCTGGAACAATATACAACGCTTAATGGTATTTAGAGGCGGTGGTCTCTGTTATTAATAATTATGTTGAATTTTTATGCCAAAGTCATGGTTCCAAAAAATACTGATCCACTCCCTAAATTTGACACACAAAAGTACTTCTAAGTATTGTAAGTAGTGCTATAGAAGGACTCTTCAATGCACTCTTACAAGATTTGTGACTATACCTTGAAAAAGTAAAACTCCCTATTAGTAAAAGTGCCAGCAGGGCACAATCCTTTATATTGGTATTAATTGTATTTCAATAATCCCGTTTGATGTTTTGGGGCAAATTTACAAAGACATGTGAGTTTACTACAAAAGTACAACTTTACGTACTCCAAAATGTCTTTGTGAATAGGCTCCATGGTCTTGAGAGATAAGTTTCCTGCCAGGAATTTATGAAAGCAAAAGACACACAATTGTGTGTCTTTTGCTTTCTCGCCTTATGTGCGCAGGGTATGCCCAGACGTGGGTCCCGGGCTCACTGTGCCACTGGATTTAAGCTATCCTGGCTGATCAGGGGTGAAACCCTCAAACCAGTCATGGATGCTTGTTTCCGGTCCAGGGAGGACCTGGCTTGGCAGTTCGGGCTGGACTGTTCCCATGAGACACAGGGTCAATGGATTTAACCCAGATCTCTTGATTGGGGGTGGGTTGATTTGTTCTGCATCCCATCCATCAGTTGTGTGTCTTTTGCAGGAATTTATGAAAAGCAGTACAAAAAGTTGAAATGAGGGTACAATTTCTGTAAAAGCACACCTTCCTTCCTCTTCCATTTGAGACAAATTGTCTCATAGGTTCAGTAAGGATAAATTTGCCAGGGCATCCGCTTACCATTTGACTCCACAGTGTTTTACTGTATCTTCTCATAGAGGTTTAAAAAGGAATGCACGCCTAACATTCTATATTGATGACAGAACAAAAGGCATTCCTGGATTCCATGTTCCTGCAATAGAAACGGTGGAACTGACAACATTACAATGGAGCTGACAAGGGGATATAGGCAAAAAATTGTGGTTATCTGTTTTTATGATCACAGATTTGAAATTTGCTGCGTAAAATGAGAGGGAAGGGTAAGTTAACAGTTTGAGTCGCTTATGAGTTCTTCTGATCAGCAAATCCCTTTAATCACCGGGAGTCAAAATACTCACTCCTACTGCCCCATCTTTGTTCATTCCACCCACGTTCAGCCATCAAGCATAGATAGGTTTGCCTTCTTCCGCCCGATCCCTTCAACTGCTGCTTCTTACTCTTCCAGCCGGCTAACCATCTCCCTTTGCCTCTTCCTCCCCATCTCATCCCTCTCCTGTTCCCGTTATCTCTAATTCCTCCATCTCCATTTGCCCTCTTCCAATAGTCTCTGTCTCCTGCCACTTTCCTCACCTCGGCTTACTCCCGGCCCACATTTCTTATCCAATCTCCGCCTTGGGTATCTTCTTCCGCTCTGACTTGGTTCTGTTATCCATGCCCTGTATCCCTTTCTCTCCTCTCACCCAGCGCTCCCCCAGCCTGCTTGTTAATTTTCTTCCTTCTAGCTCGCCTCTGCACCCTGTCACTTCTAACACCTACAGCCTGTACCACATCTCTATGCCCATCGGACGTCACCTGGCCATTGTCTTTGCGCTCTGCCCGCTCTGCTGATCTCAATAGCTTTTACCCTTCACTTTGGGAAACGGCCACTACAACGCGGCCGTTTCCACGCCTAACACTAACCACGCATGCATTACAACGCATTCGTGGTTACAACGAATAGCCTTTACCATGCATACATTTACTACGAGATACGTAGTAAAGGTATGTGTGTTAAAGGTAAAAAAAGGGGTCACCCCCCCCCCCCCCCCAAAAAAGGAAAAAAGACATGGGTTAATAAAAAGGGGGGTTGGTGGGTCTCCCCCTACAAAAAAAAAGAAACGCACCTGAATTCCGTTATTTTTAGAAACTGAAGAAAAAAGATGAGGAGGCAATCGGCGTCGTGAGAGGAAACGGAAAGACACTTCCTCTTTCCGACGTAAAACATAAATAGGAAGTGCTTGGAGTGAAGACAACGTAGAGAGGTAAGGGGGAATGAGGGGGTGGTGTCGCACAGGGGTAAATTATAAGGGTTGCATTTAAAGGTTAAATAGTAGTGAAGGAAGATATCCTTTAAAATGAAAATGCCATTACCATGCATAGTTTAACAACGAAAATCGTAGTAAAAATGTGCGTGTTAAAGGCATTTTCGTGGTAAAGGATATGTGTGGCGAAAGCATTCGCGTTGTAACGCATGCGTGGTAAAGGCATGCGTTACAACGGAATGCGTAGTAACATCATACAACCCTTCACTTTCTTCCAGGAAGGCCTGCACCATGTATGCTTAGATATGCAAGCACCAGAAAGGGCATATACACACTGTCTATGGTTCTTTATTACAAAATATAGTTAGATGTGGTTCCAAAGAATGAATGAGTCTTTTCGCATTTAGGCCCAGCATCCCCTTTCTTCAGTCACTTCACACTACCTAACAATTAGAATCTCGAAATGGGAACATTTTGCAAGAGAAAATGCAGTTTCAAACTTCCATTTCAATGCACTGGAGCAGGGAGCTATTAGTAACCAGATCTAAATTATAAAATTTGCGGTTTTGTGACAATTCTTGCTTAACCCTTTACATGGCTTTTAGTTTTCGCACTGCCACCAACACTTTCATATGAGTAAGAGAAACACTGCTTAACAGAGCAAACTACCAGCTTATTAAAACCACAGCCCACCCATGCGTTTATTGTAAATTAATAGTGTTGGTGCCAATCGGAGCATTGTGACAGCTATTTTAAATAGCCAATGAAAACTCTCAAGCATTGCATAGCTTAAAACAATTTCTATATACTGAAATCAAAACATATAGTTTTCAGTGACTGAAGAATTTTTTTGGGGGGGGACCTCCTGTTCTAGAATTTGTAGCAGCATAGACAGGCTCTCTGTTCATCTACACATTTAGCAAGTACATGAATATGAATGACTCTTAAGTGACTTTGACCAGCAGCATGGCTTCGCAATGACGGAAGGAGGTGACCTTTCATGAACACGTCTTGGTACAGCGTCTGAAATCACGGAGCCACCAGGTCGATATAATCCTGGTATAACTCCATGGGCAAGCCGTCGCCGCCCTGAGCATTGCCACTGCGTAGGGTGCATATATCAAGTTTCACATCTTCCACCATGAAAGGAGAATTCAAGAGATCCCTTACAGTGCCCTCGATCCAACCCATAGCAATATATTTTAGGTAAGATGACAGTGCAGGGGAATCCCCTTGGACCCTGGAGGTATAAAGATCAGCATAATAGTCGCCATAACGTCTCACGAATGTCGGCAGGGAGGGAAGTAGCTGTCCCATCGTCCTGCATAATACCGGTAACACATTCGCAACCATCCTCCAGCCTCAACACCCATGTCACGGTCATACTTGGTCTTCTATCTCCCCCTTCCCCGAACACGCAAGTCCTGGCACTCTTCCCAAGGTAGAGTATCTTACTGTCAGTTGCATCACAAAACTTATTCACCTTTGTCTGCAAGACAGGGAGCAAGGAAGTATGCGGGGCAGGAGCATAGATATATTCCAGCAACTTAATCTCAACCTCAAGGCGGTCAAGCATGTAACACAAAGAGTGGAGAATGTCTGAGCTTTTGGATATGCACTTCCCTCTAATATACACCTTAAAAGCATCCCATAGGGTTGCCACCTCCACGAATGAGCCCGCTTTAAGCTCAAACAATTCTGTTATAGTAGAGTGAACCTCAGAGCAGAAATCCTCCTCACATAATTCAGAGCCTTTGAGATGCTAACTAATGAAGGGGATGGGTGGAGCATGGTTGGTTGACAAGAGCAACACCGATCAGAGAGTGATTGGACAGAGTCCTTGGATAAGTGATGGACTTGCTAATTGTTGCTACCAAGGACCATTTTCCCAGCCACATGCCTAGATTTGAGGACGTACGTGCACAGCAGAATAGTATGTGAAGTTGACCTCCACTGGGTGCAGGGTTCACCATATGCTAATTAGGTCATGTCGAAGGACAGCAGTCACTCGGGACGACCTGTGGGTATGTGTGGACCTGTCAATTGTGTCTAAAAGATTGAGATTAAAGTCACCATCCCAGAGCATAGGCCTGTCTTTGTGTTTGCTACATTTAAGGAGGATGTCATCAAAGAAGACAGGGTCGTCGACATACAGGGCATAAATATTAACAAGCAGTAAGGGCTGAGCATTTATTGAACCTGCCAAGATTACCCCCCACCCCACGATGTCAGTAATAACGTCCCTCGGGGTGAATGCAAATTTTTAAAGAAATCAGGATGACTACTGCACAAGAATCTGTGGAGTAAGAGCAGAAATAACAATACCCCACCCATACTGAGGCGAAAATTGGGGATAGGTGAGTCTCCTGAAGGAAGGCAATATCTACTCTGTGCATGTCCAAGTAGGCCAAAAACCTTCTACATTTTCATGGGTTATTAATACCATGGGCATTCCAGCTAAATAGTCGGACCATGTTTGCCCATTATATTCCTACAATAATCAAACTGGAGGGAGAAAGAAGAGTCTCTGATCCACTCAGCTTCCTTTTCCCAAGTATCTCAAAAATCAATGGGGGAGTGGATCACTAGTCCCAAAATAAACCAGGGTGCCCATTATATTCCTCAAATCCTGTTAAATAATTAACCTGCCAGAAATAACAGATGATACTAGGAAGATTTACCCACGAGGTTGGTCAAAATCTTGTATATTTCCTACAAAAAGGCTGGCTCTAAGCACATATCACCTTACCCAGCTAGTGGAAGCTTTAATGTCTTGTATGCTAGGCATGCAAACAAGATGCAAGACAGACGTTTCCTAAAAATTACATTTTGATTGTCATTTGTTTACTTGCTCTCAGTCTAGTAAAAATTGGCATGCTTTACTGAGCATGACATATTAGATGTGTGGGCATTGCAAGAGGGAATATGTAGACAAGAGGTTTGCAATCTTTTCTGAATTAAGAGCTACTTGCGTTTGATGAAAGTCATCCCAATCTACTAATATTATTAGTGTTGTAATAGTGACAAGATTGCATTAGTAGCTACCGTATGCTCGGGTGACTAGCATTCACTGATCAGTGCAGCAGGCAGGGTTGCCAGCAGATATGAATATAAAGGCTTTGTCAATATGGAATGCCTCTTCATGGGTTATATATTACATCCGTAAGTGCACTACCCCTGGCACCAAAGTAATAATATGAGTAACATTTCTCCCCAATGCCAAATAATTAATCAAATATAAGCTTCAATTACATCTTGGAAATTCGGCAATTTTTCTCCAAACATCAGATTCTGGGTTCCCAACATTCACACATTTTCATCTCCAATATACACTCTCAATTTTGTTATGCATATATTAATTCAAGAAGCAAACACTTCTAATTTACTAGGCTGGGCTTCTCACTGTATGCCACTCTTAATTTAGGTATTCATATATTAGTTCAAGAAGTAAGCCCTTCTAATTTAGTAGGCTGGGCTTCTCACTGTATCTCACTCTCAATTTAGGTATTCATATTTTAAATAAATAAGTAAGCCCTTCTAATTTAGTTGGCTGGGCTGCTCAGAGGAGAGGTACTTACAAGTATCTGATGAGCTACCAGTAGCTCTAGAGCTATTCAATGGAGAAGCCTGATCTAGACCATACCATGTGTTCAACCAGATCCGATTCATGACTTGCCTAGTCTTTAAACATGATCCCTGTTTTCAAGCCACTGGCTTGGGAAAATGGCATCTGATTAAATACTGTGTCACAGAGATCACTCGGAAGACTGTTGGGCTAATCAAGTCTGGAAATCGGGGTGAAGAAAATTTAGCAGCTCTCTCTCCCTCTCTCTCTCTCTCTCTCCCCCCCTCTCTCTCTCTCTCTCTATCCCTCTTGTCAGTCATGGCCTTTTCAAGGAATGGAGAGGTGTATCTTAATCTTATTTTCAAATAGTGAAATGGTGATCCAAAGATAATGATTTATGTTGTCCATACATTTCTCTGTTAGCAACTGGTTCTCCTTGAATTATGGATCACAGTGAGGCAGATGGAGAGCATTTTCTATTGATCCTGACACCCTTTGAAGGGTACTATTTTTCCCAGGGCGCTCTTGCCAAAGACACCTTAATTAAGAGGTTTTGAATTACACAGTATAGAATCATAATATTGATATCTTTATTCTACTACACATTTACAATGTACGAGGTACACTGGATTGAAGTAACAATGAAATCCAGCTCCTAGGTTCTGCTGACCTCTCAATGCTTCAGTTCAATGTGTTCCATGAGAATGGACTCTCACATGACATATTTAACCCCTTCCCCGCTCATGACGGAACCGCTCCGTCATGAGCCACGGTTGCCGTGTGCTCATGACGGAACGGTTCCGTCATGACACGACCGTTGGCGGCCGCTCCGCCCACGCGGCGCTGTTTCCCCGCCTGTGCGGGGGGACAACGCAACTGGGCGGAGTCATGACGGAACCGTTCCGTCATGAGCACAGCTCAACTGTGGCTCATGATGGAGCGGCTCCGTCATGAGCACCGGGCCACCGCGCTGCCCCCCCGCACCCCCCAGCGCCGCGGCGGAATTCCCGCCACGGCGAAGGGGTTAATGACTGTTCTCTTTGATTCTGAATCAGTCTTCAAAGCAAAAGTCAACATTGTGATGTAGAATGTCTACTTTCACCTCCATCACCATTGTGGGATCAGATGTTAATCGTTGACTAATCGCGGCATCACCCTCATCATCATTGTTGCAATTCAAGCATTGGATCACAGTATTGCTTATATGGAGCTCTAGCTGCCAAAATGATAAGTAAACTTTAAAAAGTTCAAATCCTGGCTGCAACATTCATTCCTGCTCATAACAGATTGGAACACATCTCACCTGCGTTGCTATCACTTCACTGAATGCCAGCTAATGGTTCAAATGCTAAATGCTCTTCAAAGTCTACACAAAAGTACAATGGGATGTCCTTAGATACCTTCCTAAACTGTATCTCCCTTTTCGTCTGCTTTGTGGAAAAACGCCCACTCTCTGAAAGCTCCAATTTGGAACTACTTGCATTTGACCTGGCTTCGCAGTTCGGGCTGGACTGTTCCCATGAGGAACAGGGTCAAGACTGGTTTGAGTATGGCTCGGTCTGAACTGTGATGGCGAAGTGAGCTAAAGAACGATGATGGATTCAACACAGATCTGTGAGTGTCTGAAAAGTTTCAATGCTCCGTCCATCATCTCCTTGTGTTTGTTATGTTTAATTAACTCTCAGTTGATGGAACTTTCTGATGGCATTATAGCCCTTCTGCATCAGGTTATGCCCAATGGTAATGGTCCCCTCCTTTGGTATAAGTACTTGCCAGTAGCTTGGGCCTATAACTCAGATAGAGGATGTTGTGATAGATCACAAATAATCCAAATGGACACAGGTTAACAATAAATTAGTGATGTATTTTAAGCCCTGAAGGAGTAGCCAGCATTGACTCTCCGGGCGCATGCAGATCACAATCTAGAAGAGGAATTATTACACTGCATTCCAATCAGAGTGTAAGGATGCTGACAAGAAGGTTCTAAGAATACAAAGCATGAGTTCTCAAATAAATATACTGAGCGTAGCACACCTCCCTTTTTACATAAAACAGAACATAATAAATAGTAAGGCACAAAATGTTAAGTAGAAATAACAACTAAACAATGAAATAAGTGAAGACATACCAATAGGTGTCAATAGAAAACGAAATTATTTGTTTTCGCATGAATCTTCACTGACCTCTTAACATTTTCAATATAAACAGGCACACCCAGCAAAACAAGATTAGCATTACAGTCACCACAAGAACCAGTACTGGGCTGAGTAGTAGAGTTAACAACCTGTGCCCCGGGATAATAATCTAACACCGTGCATGTGTTAAATTCTCAATATTTTAGTCTAAAGAATCAAAACACAGCCACAAAGAGGTCTCATCACCTGTTTTACTGTTCTAAAGGTCGTCTTCTTGCCGAGGTTTGATTGCCACCACATAACCTTTATTAACCACCCTCATCCTCAAACCACACTGAAGTAAATACTCCACGCAGAAGGTAGGTAAGAAGTTCTTTATTTTCCATATAAGAATAGCTGCACCCTCAGCTTGCCAGTGCGAGGCTGATTCTGTCAGAAGCCCTCTGTCAACATTCCAGAGCAGGCTTCACCTGAAAGTTCTAAGTTGGAACCATAAGGTACAATGAATGGAGGGGTGGGGGAATATACCAAGTGGGAAGATTATAACACACACTGTACCTGTAGAAACCTTCTAAACTTGGATTAGTTCAGAAAATGTTGAACTCACCTTTAGGTGCCTTCAGAGGTTTGTTATGAGAACCCAATCACCCACTTTGATCTTTTTGCTCTGCTACTCGGTCTAGGTAATACTTACTCTGAACCTCCCTGTTCAACGACACCTCTTAGACAAAAGCATTATTTCCATCAGACCCACCATAACCTGATGCCCCCTTTGATGTAAATTTGGTCTGGCCTTCCCAAGAATACAAAGCAAGAGGTCTCAAAGAACTATATAAAGCATAGCACAACAGAGGACATTTAACAACTATTATAGCGCTCAGGAATGGGCTCTAACTTAGTTCTCTTATCACGTTTTGACTGGGCAGGCACATGAAATTTCCTATACTTTCCTGTTAACTCTTATTTATTTTATTTATAAAGTTTTATATAGCGTGAACATGACCCTAAAGGGTATCAGAGTGCTTTATATTACAACGTTCGGAAACTTTAGATGGTTGAGGGGGTAATATACATACATGCAGGATTTGACATTCAATACAAAGAGAGGTAGACAGTGGTAGATAAGATAACATACGTTGCTAACAGTAACGTATGATTTAAAGTTTTAGCATGTGAATTTGTTCATTAGAAGCACTTTCACCTCTTTTTTGAAGGAGGAGGAAGGGATTCTGCGTACATCTGAAGGTAAGGAGTTCCAAGTCTTCAGAGAAGGCTCTGCAGCACGTTCTCTTTTTGTGGAAGGATTGTGGTTTCAGTAGTAACTCTTGACTAGACTTTCTGTCAGAATGTCCTTATAATTTTAAATAGCCACATTTTATGGGTTAGGCATGAACACACCTTACAGATTGATTCCTGATATGCTTTAGGACATTGTGACTAATATTTCTCATCCATTCACTTGGAGGAACATTCATTCAATGACAGGTGATATTTCAAAGCTAGTAACTAATCAACCTTGTTCTTTACAAAATTGTATGTTTTTGAAATGCTTTATGTGGTTCTGCATTTGTAATAACAAACATATTTCTCTGGCCATGTTTTTGTATGCCAAGAAACCTCTTCTTTAATCACCATGGAGACAGCCACACCATTGTCACACATTGATTGTGCACATGTCATAATGCCACTGTGGTGGCTGCCATTCCTCTGTCTGAGCACTTTATATAGAGGTTGCATAGACCAGCTGCAGGGATTCAATGGGGGGTCCTGAAATATTGAAGTTGGAAGAGAGTCGCTATGGTAACAAACGCATACCAATCTGGTGATGGAAGGGCAGCGGGATCCGGAACGGATCAGTGTAAGTCTTTCATAACTCATTTTTGTGGATCTATGGAATCCACCACGGTTGAGGGTTGTGTTTCACTATGTGATTGGATGAGATGCAGGTCAGAGAAGATTGGGATCATGGCCTTGGAAAAGTTACCCTCCATAAGTGGTTCAAATTTATTAATGAGGACACAAATTAGGACTATTTCAAACTGCGTAAACAAAATGTATAATTCTTCATTAAAAAAGATGCAAAACATCAGTTTACATTCTGAGCATGGAAATATGAAAATGTTGTGGAAGGTGTAGATAATGTAAAGGGACTGTATAATGTTCCCTGTTTTGGTATCAGAGACTGTCATTTGGAGAAGACTGGTCTCTTTGGATGGCCTCAGGCATTGAACATACTAATGCTAGATCACAGCATATGAATGAGAATGTGAACTAAAAATAGAACAGAATAATGTGGTATGGAAGTTAATGGGTCAGGAAATAAAAAAAAAACATGCATTTTCAAGACATCATCCCATAGTCAGAATTACATCAATAGACTGTGTTGGCAGCACATATTCTAAGTATCACTAAAATGTATCTCTACAGTTGCTGTTTACAAAGATAGCACAAACGCTGCGACTGTCAATCATCTGCTAAAGGTCCATCATTACAGATGAAAACCCAATCACCTATTCACGCCCTTCACCAGATCTTGCCACTTCTAGTACCATGCCTTAAATCTGGCAACAGGAAGCGAACATATGAAAGAACTTTTGTTTTGGAGATGGAATGCAGGGTGTTGGGTCACTATGGATATCACAGCATACAGTACTGGGCGAGAAAAGTTTGGGAAGACAGGCATGTAGGAGGACATAAAAACGAGTGTGGCGAAAAGCCAAGGAAGGTCCCACTTCCGACATTAACCAGTGAGTTTTAAAATTCAACTCTGCGGGGCTGACTTGAAATTGGCAGCCATTTTCAACCTGCTTCACTCACTATCAGCCAACAAGCATGCACTACTGTGTACTTTTAAGAATAAAACATACTCTGTCTGGGTCACTAGTTTGCTGAGTAAGATGTAAGGCACGTAAGATCAGGTGCCGTCGGTCTTACTGCCAAATTTAACCTGGCTGTCGCGTTATTAATTTCAATGTTTGTTAATGGGATACTTTAACACTGAAAGGGTATACTTACTTGTGTGAATGTGGTATTGTATTATCCTTGTCCAGACCTCATGCAGGCACTTGAGATGTGAAGGCACAATAAACATGGATATCTGTACCATTACTTATGGCAACAGGGCGAGGACGGCAAGCAGCAGCTTTTGTCGAATCACTGGAGGTCCGCGGTTCTTCGAACCTTCCATTAAGATGCTCTAAATGAGGAGAAGATGTCAGCCTCGGTCAAGGGTCCAGCCCTTAAGTAATTGGTTTCCTTGTAGTAGCCCTGTAGCCAATCCCAAGGCAATGCTTGAGCTCGAGTTGGCTTGATGAGCTCTGGCAGCTGATCTGCCCAAACTTTCAGTGGTTCATTGATCTGCAGACCCCAGGGTGGATGCAATAATTGCTCCCATTGTACTCCCCAGAATATGGTTGCACCTCACTGGAGGGTAATAAGCTCTCCTGTGGTAGACTGGGGAGTCCATGTAAGGACTTCACTCAGTCATGACTTTGCTAGCCATTAAATAACACGTTGGGCTAAATTTATTAGTACGTTCCACTGGCTTTGCATCACAAAAGTGATTCAAATTGTCACTAGTGTTGTTTTGGTATTTACTTTCCAGCACAAAACGTGTTCATTCGTGTTTTGGTGCAAGGCAGATAAATATAAGCCGGTGCAGGTGAGTCAGAAACAAAGCGCTGTATCTTAGTAGAAATGGCACTGTTCTGCTCTTTCCTATTCACCCAAAACGGAGTTAATTCTTTGTAAATTTGCACTGAATTTTCCAAGCACAAAGGTTTCTTAATGAATTTGACTGCAAGACTTGTTTCAGGACAGCAAAAAACTGGTGACCTTTAAGGCTGAGCCAAAGTAATGATAAACCTTCTAAAACAAAATTAAAAAATGGGGCAGCAATAAATGTTTTCGACCAGTTAGCGTATAATGTACACTTTGCAGTGTTTAAGGGCACATTAGGAGGCAAAGGTGGTAATCTCATGGTTGAATTATCGACCTTCCGATTGATTGTGACAATATTGACTCTTAAATATCATCACAGTAGAGTTAGTAACAGTAAATCTACACTTGCCATGACATATTTTGTTAGTCAGTAATGAAGGAACGCGATAGCTGTACTCGTTATTTTGAGTCTGATATTAACATACAACCACAGCAAGGCACAGCTTCAGCATGATAAAGGAGCAGAACAGTACTCCTGGACAGCCAAGAGTCACGTGGTGCTCAGATACAAAATAGCACACTTAGGGGCCAATTACGAGTCAGGCGGTCCATGGACTGCCAGACTCATGGGGCAAAAAGGGTGGTCAGACCATCATTGCCCCGCCGCAGCTGCCAGGAGCCTGACGTTCCCTGGCGGTGTTGAGTCCGTCAGCAGGCAGTGATATAATTTGCTGGACTGACGCTGTCCCGCCAAGCATATTACAAATTTCCTCTCCCCACAGTTTTCATGGCAGTTCAGAAACAAAGGGTGCTCTACAGGGGCCCCTGGTGCCCCACGCCCTTTGAATGCACACAGGGGGGCATAACTTGTGTGGCCCTGTGTGCATGTATCTCAGTTCCTGCATAGCATAGACTTTACAGACTGTGCAGACTTTACAGTTCATGCTGTGCAGGAACTGTTTTTGGCGTTCCCATTGCGGTGCCCTTTTTTAGGGGCACCATCATGGGAACGTCAAAAAAATAGCCCGTCAGACAGGAGGAAACTTCTAGTTTGGCGGGCGGCCCAACCACGCTTTGGTGATGCGGCAGTGGGGCAGATTCGCACCTCAAAAGTCATAATCAGGCCCTTAGTTGTTCATGACCATGGGTTGCAAGTAAGGAAGAGATTTCTGCACCTAGAGCACCATCTACCTTACTCAGATACACTCTTTAGACTGGTCTAAAAACGTATCTGTCCACACTGTTAGATACAGAACATTGTATCTGATCTCACGCTCTCAGGTGGAGTAGTGCAACATAGCGGCTTACATATAAGCAGCTACCACAGATCACCCTACCTAATTGCATTGACAAAAGAGATGTGTGAAAAAGGGAGACATATATGACAGATGGGCTCCTTTACATGAAGTTCAGACACAAAAAGAAATGTTTTCACCATAGATTGCAGGTAGGTGAGCTACACTAAGATCTCAAAGATCATACATGCCATAAACATGCAACTCCACAAACCTTTAGCAACACTGGTAAAGCAGCAACTCGACTTCCACAAAAGTGTAAAACCTCCACCAGAACAGCCTTGATCACCATATCCACATGAGACTACTTGCTGTACCCAACCAAGGTCCATGACCACATGCTAAACTAATCCCTGCGTAAGTCAGAAATTCGCTACTGGGGAACAGGGCACCCAGGGCCTGGTCAAAGGACCCTGCCATCAAATATACACAGGTCACATGAAGACAGTCCTACACCACCAACCAAGACACAGGATACCCTCTCACTCATACATCAAGGACAACAAGACAATATGGCACATCCTTTCTTCAACCACACAGCCCATCTGCTAAAACAAGACTTTAAAATACACTTGCCAGACAGTGGTTGGCTATGCTGCATGGTTAGTTTTATCTTCATGATGTGGAAATACTTTTTCACATAGTAATAAACATTGCAAGTGGGACAGGAAGAGTGGCTTCTAGTCACACAAATCTCTACTTACTGATTAAACTACTAATCTCTGCACACTGACAGACAAGGCGTTCTCTCCGACTCCACAAATGTATGGTAGGAACCTAGATACAAATAGCATACACATAAGCCATTTTTTAAGCCGTGATCATAGCTGGAAGTTTTATGGCAGGATCTTCTGTAATATGCCTTGATAGTCATTTAGCCGGGTCAGGTTGTGTTAGATGAACAATTGAATATGATGTACCAGAACTGGGTTTAATTAGATGAATATAAGCAAACATAAAAAACAGACTCTTCAGCTATGGGCCTACATAACCTAGGCTGGAAAATGACAGAAATGTTCTGTGGCATTCTTATCAAGTATGTTATCTGTATCTATTATTATCCTTGCTAATGTGTTGAAGATGTTCTTGGCTATCTTCATGTTCTATTGTAGAATGTACTCTTTGTTCTTTTGAAGGGCTGGTAAAACGTTAGATCGCTCACGCTACATGTTCTCTTCACC
Source organism: Triturus cristatus (assembly GCF_964204655.1). NCBI lineage: Eukaryota > Metazoa > Chordata > Amphibia > Caudata > Salamandridae > Triturus > Triturus cristatus. The sequence goes on along the minus strand of NC_140591.1, from coordinate 134,475,357 downwards.
TCGCCTCCCTCCCCCTACACACAGCTCACATCATAAAGTACAGTTGTGCTTACACAATGGCTTTGGTTTCTCTCAGCAAAGTATAGTGGAAGAATTCCTGATGTGTTCTTTTACTCTACAAATAAGTGATGTGGTGAGGTATCTACTCCCTGATCTGACGTACTTGGTACAGGCAAGCTCAGTTTGCACCAGTTAAGTGTCATTGAACAGTGAATTCAGGCACATAGGGTGACATTCACGGTTAAATTACCCATGCTGAATGACAGGTCATTGTAACCTGTCAAATGAAAATACACTTTCCACCCAGCAGCCAGCAGATCTCATACAGCGCCAAGGTTTCCGCGACAAGAATTGTTGCTTAAAGTGCAGCCTTGCTCAACCTTCCAGTCGTTTCAGAATCATTTGCAGGCCTAACACGGAAAGGATGTCATGCAATGGCATGTCTGCTTAATCTTCAAGCCTTTTGAGAAGCTCAGAAGAGGCTGACAAGACAAACCAACTCACACTGGTCCAGCCAAGGTTGTGTCAAGGAAGGTTCACGGCTAGAGCTTTTGTTTATTCATATGTTTATCCCAGGATGCCATTGCATCCAGTCCCTGTTCCATTTATATACCCATTTTTTGTTGTTGAGAATATACCACAACAGTGAAGAATTTCCAGGACGTAGGCTGCACACTTCGGAGGCGAACCATCCAATTGTCCCCGAGGTTGTTGCATTACAGAGCTCCGATAGTTGGTCTATCGCCAGATTGGTCAAGGGGGTAACACTTGGGACACTTTATAAAGTGGAAACTACCAACATAAATACGGTCCCTTACACTGGAAAATATTTATGGAACACAAATAAAAAGGTCCCTCACAGGTGGCAGCTCTGTCTTTTATAAAAAACCCTCTTTGAATAAAATTGAAGATATCAGACGATTTGAAAATAGAATACGATCGAAACTGAAATCTATGTATAAGGACCATACAAAATCAGGAAAATAATATATTGAGAAATCCATATTATATCATATGTCTTGAAAAAGATGGAAATATTTGGAATAACCCATCGAAACGCGTCGACACAATTGTAACTTACATAATCTCTATCGGAATATGGTCGAGTCATTGTACAAATAGAAGTTTAAAACAGACCATTAATTCACTACTACAGATGATATGTACTGACAAAGACTAACAATAGGAGTCTATTACTGTGTTTTCTCTTTTGTTTTTATGTATTGATGTTTTTGTAAAAAAAATTCTGTCCTACATGTCGAAGTGATAAAGTTTGTCTCAAACAGATTGTATGTGTTAACGAGACAATTGCTTTTGTGTGAATCTCTTGATTTTTATGCAATTTTAATTAAATAAATATTTTTAATATATTTTTAGTTTCTGTGTTAGAATTTTATTTAACCCTTTAGTCTGGGCTCTTGTAAATGCTGTTTACTTTTATTTTGTTTTCATAGTATGGTACATGCTATTAAGATTTGTTCCAAAGGGAATTTATATTTTACCCATTTATATACCCAACATCTATATTTACCAGAAATGTATTATCCTGATTTAGAAAGTGAAAAGCAGATCAATACATGTTACAATAGCCATACCTTCAAAAATCCCAATAAATTCATGGGGACCTATATATTTAAGGAAATCCTAAAATGGAAAGATGCCAAGTGGAATTACTTCCTAAAATGCAAGGAGAGCAGTGAAGTAAATCTACATTTGCTCTAATTCTCATAACGTGAGGGGATGCAGAGTCTGAAAGAGACCCACGAAGGCCAGAAGACAGCTACTTCCGAGGTGAACCATCACCCCAAGTAGAATCTTGGAGTCTGGAGATTTTTATAGGTGCAACAATATTTTTACCCAAAAGTAGGCAAACAATGTGCATACAATACATTCATGCAATGTGATCTGTATGCGCCAAGGCTCGTACTAGTGAACAATATAGGAACTATGAACATATAAGAAAACAGTAGCCACACTGTTAATCTATCCTAAAGAAAAAGGAAGTATTTATATTGGTTCATCTTTTTTTTGGGAATATGTAAGAGGGGTGACTTTGTATTGAAAGAGACATGGAATGACTGCAGGTCTGTAGTCTGAAATAATCTCAGAGAGGGGTGGGCGCCTAAGAATTGTCTTTGGTAACTAGTTTCTGAATATGTTCGCAGACAGTAGTAACTTTTGTGATGGAGGCTACACAGAGCTGATACAAGATTAATTTATTTTTAGGAACGTTATACTATTTTGTAATTATAAAAACTCTAAGTTATACACAACAGGCATTGTTATAAAAGACATTTAATATATTATCAAACTATATTTGGTGTGCTTAATAAAATCTATGTTCTTAGAAATTCATGGTCCAACCTTTCGCCTGTTCTTTTTAAACAAATAATTTATTCTTTTTTTATTTATTTGTTTTTTTGCAGTCTGTTCAAACATCAGTTTTACAGAATGTCAGTAGACACATTTCCTGGTTACATTAATTTACTTTTCAGAGGTGTTGATATGCATTAATAATCCACATTAAGAAACAACAGTTCTGCCTCGCGACCCCTCTCAAAACCCTCTACAACCCTTCCAGTTCCCCCAGATCTTTTCCCATTTCTTCGGGAAACCTCTGCTCAGGTAGATTGTGCTTTCTGCTTGTCTAAACCAGTCTAGGTCATATTCCCAGTCCACCACTTTAAGTATGGTTGGGGCTCCCCAATATTGTGCAATGTTCTGTTTAGCTACTACTGTGGCCAGCGCTAGCCGTAGATGCATGTGTCTAGGCCATGCTGCGCTTCCCGGAATCATCAGTGGGAGCCATTTCGGCTCTATCAGGACCTCAACTCCTGCCACCTTTGCCATAATCCTACCTACTGCCTTCCAGTAATCTAGTATTGCCGGGCATTCCCACAACAGGTGATGAGTGGTACCCTCCTGTCTGCACCCTCGTTGACACATTGTGGTGTTTAACAATGTACTAGTGTTCGGGGATAATATATATGATTAAATATTTTTAGTTGTATTAGATGGAATCGAGTCCATATCACTACCTCTCTGGGGCCCTGCATGGCATCTGTCCACTCATCATCTTCAAAGTGGTCTATATCAGTTTCCATGCTGCTCTTAGAGGACCCAGAGGGTCCGGCATAGTTGTTAACTAGTTTCCTTTATTTTAACGATATGCCTTTTTCTCAAGGGGTTCCCTTAATAGTCTGTTTTCCAGGGTTGACGCTTCTACCAGTTCCTCCCGCTCCCGAATGTAGTTATGTAGTGCTTGTCCAAGCTGCATACATCTCAACCAGTCCCCCTTCCTCAATTCGTATTCTTGAACGTGACAAATGCCTGCCCTCTACAGACGCCACCTAGGGACTCCAATTCTATAAGTTTCCATTTACTCGAGCTACGCAGCCCTCCCACTTTATTGAGTTTATCGCTGTCCCAGAGCGGGGCCATCGCCGATAGACTATCATCCTAGCCAAGGTATTTTGTTGCTGCTCACCATGTGTTTGTTGCAGATTTTGGTTGTCAAAAGGCCTTTCTCCGCCTTTTTATTATATAGCAATGGTAGATGGCCTCTGGCCCCCATGCTTGCCTTGTCAACCCTGCATGCTGGTTCCCCTCAGTCCCCAAACACCCACCTGTTCACAAAGACAAGCTGGGAGGCCCAGTAGTATAGTTTGACATCGGGAATCACAAGTCCCCCCTCATATACCCCTCTCTGTCATTTATGCAGGGCAATGCAAGGCGTGCCTTTCTCCCCAAATCGGGGTACGCAATTTGGCTTCTAATTTCTGAAAAAAAAGCAGTGAGACTTGATAGGGTTTGTTCTGTAGTACAAATAGCATGCGGGGCAGTGTAATAATTTTGAACAGGGCCACATGGCCCATCAAAGTGAGAGGAAGCAACCTTCAACATCGGTTTTGCTTACAAATTTCCTTATTTGCGACGCCAAATTCTGTTCAATGAACTCCTGTAGGTTTATAGAGACGTATATATCCAAATATTTGAATCCCTTCATTTCTAGGGAGATGCTACACATAGACGTTCATTTTGGGAGGCCACCAACCAGTGGGAACTACAAGGATTTGTCCTATTTATTTGACACCCCAAGTGTTGTCCAAAAATACGAAATATTTGTAATATCCTATCGATAGATTGCCTTGGCTTCCTCACGTAAAGCATAATGTCGCCTGCATATATAGAGATGTGCTTGTCTCATTCTCCCCCAATTGGGATACTCCATATAAGAGGGTCCTTTCTGACCAACGCTGCCAGGGGCTCCGGAGCTAAAGCAAATAGTAATGGGGACAGAGGGCCCCCCTGCCTTGTCCCTTTATGTAAGAGGAACACCCAGGATACCGTCGCGTCAATCCTCCCCTGTGCCAACGGCTGCTATATAGTTGTTTTACCCATCCAATAAATTACGGTCCAAATCCTAGGCGGCTCAGGACAGCCCATACCATCAGATTGTCGTCTAACCTGTCCCTCTGCTCTATGGAGAGTTGCGGCAGGTCTATGTCTTGCAGGAAGTTCCCACCATCTGTTTAGGAGTTCTCCGCCGAGGACGGGTATACTATATCTAGTAAGTTGTGAATGCTTCAATTATCTGTTCCCCTGTTCCAAGTAGCACGCCTGTCTGTTAGCCCAGGAACCCATTTATTTGTTGACTCTTTTTTCTGTAACTACGCCAATTATTTGTTAGCTTTGTCCCCCACCTCATATAGCCTGTGCTGGGTGGCCAGTGCCTACGCCCTCGCCCTATTTTAAAGTAGCTTCCGCAGTTCTCTCGGATGTAGCTTTATACAATGTTTCACCCCAGTATGGTCTCTTGCTCCCTTTCCTATTTGGTCTTCTAATTCAATTCTAGTTCAATGTAAAGGCATTGTAATGTCTGTTCTTTTTTCAGCACTCCTATGTGGGCCTTCGTGTGACAATGTATCACTGCTTTAAATGCCTCCCAGAGTGATATCTTATATTCTACCGACCCCAAGTTTTGGGCAAAGAATTGATCCACTCTAAGTCTTGTGTTGTCTTTAAGTTGCGCATTTTTACAGTACTTTACAGTACCATTGGTCAATTCTATGTGGTCGCCCATTGGACCCATCAAATGTGCTTCAACTGGGGAATGGTAGGATATACCCCGTGCAGTGTTTGTGACTACCCCAAAAATGTTCCAGATAGCTGAACTGCGTAATCAAATAATCTAATCTCGAAAGCCCTCCATGTGCTGCCGATATATGTGTGTATTGTTTAAAGGTCAGGTGGTGAAGTCTCCTAAGGCCCCCACCTTTTGCCCCATGGATGCCCCCCCCAGTGTGTCCATGTTGGCTGAGATCACATCATTCATGTCTCCCCCCCAGTATCAGCTGTCCCTCCGGTAGATCCAGGAGTATCTCCCCTAGCTCATCTAGTGTTGAAGTCTGTAGCCTAGGTGGGACATAAACCGAACAAAAGTTGAGTGCCTGTCCTTCCCAGTGACCACTCACCACTACAAATCTCCCACTTTGATCAGTTTGGGTTTTCTTGGGCACTAAGGGAAGTGATTTCTTACATTATATCACCTCTGGAGCCTGATGTATATCCCACATGAGCTAATGGCTTGTACCCCATCCTATCTAGTGCCTTGCATTGGTTGCCTTTTAAATGCATTTCTTGAAGTAGAACAATGTCTGGGGCATGTTTTTTTATAAACTGCAATACTACTGAGTGCTTAAGATTGTTGTTAAGGCCGTTAATGTTCCAGGACCACACTTTCCTTTTTTGTATATGTGTGCCGATCATGGTAGAATCTCCTTTCCTCCCTTCCCTCTTCTTTCACCTGCATGTGTTTGAGTGACTGTTCCTGCCACCTACTCCCTCCATCTCTACACTGACCTCTCATTCTTATCTGTGTCTGAGTACTGCATTTTTCAACAAAAACCATTATGAAATCATTCCCCTTTCCCCAAAGCTGCCCCCCCCAACCTGCTACCCTGCTAACTAGGTTGTGATTCCCCCAACTACCCAACCCGCAGAGCGCCTATCGCCCATTCCAAAACATTGAATAACAACAGTAAGGGCTGTCTCGGCCACTACAGCACCCTTGGTAATTGTTCAACTCTTTCCAACACCTATCAATAAACAATCTTTGTTTGTAGTCCCCAAGTGTTCCAGGCCAGTAGTATCTAAACCGGGTGCTGTGATTCTTTCTTTACAGTCCCCAACAGTTTGCTCAAGTCAATCCTCTCCACTTGGTGTGCTACTTCTGTGTGTTATAGTATCAGTGTCTTTTCTTCTTACCTTGCGAGCGGGTCAATGCCTTTAGCTTTCATCACCTCCCCCTACCCCCTGCTGGTCTGGTGGCATGGGTCCCACCTGTAATTCTACAGTCTCTGATCTGTGTTCCAGGCTCTTGTGGCCTCATCTTGTTTCTTTAGATCACCTCCTGTTCACCGCGTGCCAACCCTCCATCCATTCCCATGCTTCTTCTAGTGTTGTGAAGTGCCAGGTTTTATCTTCTGCGATTACTCGGAGCTTCGCTGGGAAGAGCATCATATCATTTGAGCTCCCTTTCTCTTTACAGCTTTGAAGCTTCTCCGTTGGCGCTGGACTTGAATTGTGAAGTCAGGGATGAGACAGATCTGGGCATTTTCATATTGTGTATCACCTTTGGATCTTGCAGCTGGGATAGTTAAAAGTCTTGCTATTATTGTGCGTGGAGGGACCCCCATTTGTGGCTTCGGCACCCCGGCTCTGTGTGCCGTTTCCCCTGAGAAGGTTTTTGATTGTCTTTTGGGCTTCAGTGTGTTAATAATGAAATCTTCCACAAACAGGTCCACACTGGGGCCTTCTGCCCCCTCCGGGACCCCCACCACTCTGATATTATTGCTTCTAGCCTTTCCTTCCTGATCCTCCAGCTTTGCCGCCAATGTCGAGGTCTGTTGCATCAGCGTCTCTACTTGCGCCTCCAGTCTCTTCGTCGTGCACTGGAGTTGTGATATATGTGTTTCTGCTTCTGATAGTCTGTTACTGCAGCCTTTAACATCTTTTTAATCACCGCCATAATTGCCCCTAGTGAGGGCTGTACTGCCTCATCCCCTTGTGCCTGGTGCGTAGGTCATGGAACGGCATAGTTATCCATCTTGTTGGATTGCGATGTTCTTGCACCCTTTGGCTTCACCATTGTCAAAGTTTTTTGATGGGGGGGGGTTGGCTCCCTGATTGTACGCTTCTGTGTGCTCAACTCGCCTCCTCAGTGCATTTGCAGGGGTTGCGTCTTTGCCGCTGACCGCTCGTCTATGTCTCTAGACATATGTGGGCTGCTGTCACTCCTCTGCTCCTCACTGTTATTTCCGCCACCTATTTGCTTCCGCCACTGTAGTCTTGGCTCCGCTCTGTTGGGCCTGAAATCCTGGCCCTTGCTATGTGTGTCACATGGCACCTCTGTTCCAATCGGTGCCCTTTTATGCAGGTTGGGTCGAATTTATGCTCTATAGAGGAAGCGGAGGAAAGGGGGCCTTGGATTTAGCCCACACCTCCACTAATACTTGTTCCTCTACCTCTGATCACCACCACACTTTTCCGCTTGGCCCTTAAATAAGTGGATTTAAGCCCATAATTTATGCTGTTGCGCAGCCACGTTATGTCCCTGCAATATTCACAGGCCCTCCGCCGAATGTTTCGAAGTTGGGGTTGCGCTGCCGACCCATCCTCTTTGGTGGGCTTTTGGATCGAGGACGGAGTCTCTGAGGCAGACTCCCGGCGCTTCTCCTCACGGGCCACTCGTCTGTGTCCCAGGACGCAGGCCCAAGTGTTCTCGGCCACCATGGTCTGGACCATCGCTGTCAGTCCCTGGGGAGGGAGAGGGCGCCAAGGCAGAGTCAACTTCCCTAGCTCCAATGTCAGGAAAGCGGTTCCTCCTCACCTCCCTGGGCTCCATGAATCCCAGGGGCCGGCCTCTACTTCATCTCGGTGTTGCTTCCTGCTGGCAGATGTTGTCGTCCTCGCCCGATGGACCGATGCTCCTGTTCTCATCGCTGGGGCTGCAGCACAGTCCCACAACACTTCTCCGCACTGTCTGGCACTGTATGCTGATTTGGGGACAGGATATTGATCAGAATGTGGGGTTTATAGAGTGTGAGCACAGAGCTCGCCTAGAGTACGGTCATTCCTGTTCATGGCCAAGCCACGCCCCCCCCAAATTATTTATTCATACCTTCAGAATATGGTTAAATAACCAAAATCTTATGGATTCATCATGATTATGTTATATTTTGGTATAGGTGTTCAACATGTTAATCTTGGTGAAATGATTATTCAGATATTGAGAATGCCATGCTTCGCTTCTGGTTTGGGAATATGTATTTTAGTATAAAGTGAATTGCAGATTTGAGTTTCATGAGATATAGGTATTATACAACAATGTCATGGAAATAATGTTTCCATGTCCCTTTCCAACCAAAAAGCAGCACTAGTTGTTGCTCATTTATTAATGTGCCTTGGTTAGTGTTCATTTTTCGAAAAGTTACAAAGTAAAAGCAACAGATAAAGAGGAGGGAATGTTTAAAGTGACCTGTGAGCCAGAATATACTATGAAAAAGCAAGCACGTCAGCTTATTAGATGGAGGCAATATGTTTTGATGGATATCCTGGTGCTCAATCCACCAGGCCTAAATGCTTGGTATCAGAGAAAATCAAAATCATGGGTGGACATTGTTTTTGTCTTTTGAACATAATATTTGTAAAAGCCTTCATCAGTGCAGTGACACAGTAAACAAATATCCAAATAACATTTTATTTACTCAGTGTGCCATACATGCATGTATCAGTCTGCACATAGAATTAATGTTTTCCCCACAATGGGAAGAAACTAGAAGAGGAAGTTTGAAGGGGTAAAATCTGGCCATCTGTACAGATTAACCATGGCATATTTTCTCTATTAGGTCAACAGTGATCTAGGATTCATTCTTTTGAAGATGAGCTCAGTCAAACTGCAGAGGGGAATCTGTTAATGTTTTATGTTTCAAGGTCTATCGTCTCATTGTTTTGTTACCTCTAAAAAAACATTGTTGCACGTATTAAATAGTCACAAAGACTTGAATTACAAGTTTGTAGTAGGGAATATCGCACCCCAAATATCAACAGGACAGAAGATCGTTACCACAATATTGAGGGACAAACTATTGAAAGGTAAGTACACAAAGGGAGGTAAGGATTTAATACTCTTTACTCCACATCCACATACCTTGAAGTTGTACATATCACCAAGCTATGTACATGCAGAGTTAGGTACAGACAATGTGTACTAACTCTTCTTTTGATCTTTTGTCCCTTGATAGTGTAGGAAGATAGTGTAGGAAGGATATTCTATCTCATCAGCATGTGGGATTCCCACACTACACCGAACTACAATTAGGTTAATGCCATACTTTAAAAAATTGGACACTTGAATATTCTTGTCACAGTGAGAAGATTGCAAGGGAAACTCATTCTGCACAATGGCTAACATAGGCCAGTAGACAGTCTGTGGTTGCTGTATTGAGGTACACAATTGCAACCCACCGAGACAGAAAGATGTCTGGCATTACTTACTGCGCCATTTAGGGAAAGTGTAACCTAGGTAATAAACCCAAGGTGCTGCTTTTTCAATGGGATCGGAGTGATGGCCATATAGCTGGTCCTCTTGTTTGTGCACAACAGCAACACAAAAAACTGTTAAAATGCGTCTACAAAGAATATACCTGGTTGCTTCTTAGGAAACGATGCAAGAATTCCTATCATAATTTTTTTATTTGAATTGTATTCTGACTTCATAGAGAACAGACACAAAACTGACTTTAATGTGTTGTGCAAGCCATCCATGTTTTTCAAGTAACCCACTGTGCCATTTATATACAAGCAGGGTGCATCGTCCCGTTTGTAATGTAATTATATTGACAACTGTTAATATCTCCTATGAGCAAGAGATACAGGGGCATATTTACAAGGCGGCGCTAGAAAATGATTGCCGCTTTTGCGGCCGTTTTCGGCCGAAAAGGACGATAATTTTATTGCCTAATTAGCAAGGTCACGCTAACGCGTGAAACCTTGCTTTAGCGTCAGCATTCCTAACTCCCAGCTTTGCGTCTCTAATGAGATGCAAAGTGGGCGATCCTGACCTGACATGACAGGAGAAATGTCGCTAAGCGACATTTCTCCTATCATCAAGCCCCATGCTATGAAGCATAGCGGCAAGAAAAATAGCGTTAACACCTGTTATCGCTACTTTCCTTACGCCTGCTTCAGGACTGACTTAGCCATGATATCCTATGGAAGGTGGATATCATGGCTAAGTATGTGAGGCCCTATCATCAAGCTAACGCCACATTTTGTGAGATTATCGCTGGGTTTCCAGCGATAATCTCACGTTAGGCAGTTAGCGTGAGGATTTTTATCGCTTTTGAGATAAGCGTTGCTAATAGCACGCTATCTCAGCGATAAAAATCCACGCTAGCCGGCGATAATTATCCTAGCGCTAAGTGCGCTTAGCGATAATTATCGCCGGTTGTTGCTGATATGCCCCACAGTCTTTAGGTCCACTATACGTTGTATGGGAACACACAACCACAGCAAAACACAGAAATATTAATTATATTGAAACAGAGGCTGTCAGTTCCCAAGAAAGAATCAGTGCAGATGAAAGCCACTGCTTGTAAGTGCTTGAACCTGTCTTAAATATAATGCCTAAGATTATTAATCTAGAAAGAAAAGTGGTTACTTTTGGTTAAACTTTGTCATCCTGACTTACATACTTTAGAACCAAGTGCACAATCCTTAGGGTTCACTCTTGGTAGCACTCTAATCCCACACTTCAACAAACTGGAGCAACTTGCATCCTTCATGCCCTGAAAAGATCAAAGCACCCCCTGACCCCAGCACACTGAGAACCTCGGTCTACACCATGAACAGCTCCCACCTGGACCACGACACCTTGCAGGAGTTCCACAGTCTTCCCTCACTCACATTAATGCACTCTTCCAAGCGACAGTTCGACTGATTCCTTCAACAGGAAAATTCCACCACTTTTCTGGTGCTCAAGGGACCCCACTAGCTTCCCATCCACACCAGAATACAGTTCAAAACTGATGTCTACGTCAGTAGGTCATTCATCTCAAGACCCCATCCCTATCTTTCAGCACATGTTACCTTCTCTGGCAAACATATCAGAGATGATTTAGAGACAAGGAGTCACTCCTCTTGCAAACAGCCTTGAACACTAAAACAGCCAATCTCTTGAGCATCTTTGCAGCCTCTGGAACCCCTTCCTCTTCCATTAGAACTCAACCTGACTTGCTTATTTCAGGAAGCTGCTGAAACCTCACCTGTTCCTCCTTCACCCGAACTAACTGCTCTTAATGTTGCCTGGTTGGTTCACTTCCCTTTAGTCTCCTTGTTATGATCTTTAAGCCTTTCAGATACTCTTTTCTTGCACTGTGTCTCTCTAGTTATTTGTAAAGCCTACTTTACACCTTCTTAGCTATAGCTGCACCATAGAAGGCCATAAACAAATAAATAAACACAATTGTATTTATTGCAAGTAGACCATGCTTTTAACTTTGCCTTGTGTTAAGGGTATTGGTCTCCCAAAACTGATGTTATACCCAACTGCTGGGCATGACAGAGATTATCACAGGAGGTAACCACTGGCTGGGATTAATTCGGTCTTGTTGGCTCTTCGTGCATGAGACAAAGCACATACATTACAATATAGTGTTGAGCATCAAACACACAAAACTAATAAACAAGGATGGGATACCTGTAGCATATCAGTTAGTGCATCAATGATGCTCAAGTGAACCATAAAGAGAACAGGCTTTAGCCAAGTCAGGGAATCTGACTTTAATTTGACAATATATTCAGAATGCATTTGTGCATGCCTGTGTTTACATGTGTTACCACATTAAAGCCAAACCTATTGGCATTGCCAAAGCATGCTTTGTTTTATGCAGCTGGTATATGTGCCCTAACGTGTGTGTGTGTGCAAATATAAATGTGTGTGTGTGTGTGTGTGTGTGTGAGAGAGAGAGAGAGAGAGAGAGAGAGAGAGAGAGAAATTGGCACACAATTTCTAACTAAAACAATAAAAATACAATTGGAGTTAAAAAGGCAGTAAAATGATGTTGTTTGTACAGAATACATGGCTGAAATAAATAATTCAACGTGTAATGATTTGGTGTTCTTTTGAGATGTAAAATAGCCCCTTGTGCATTTCAGTGCAAGTACTCTTTAGAAGACAGAATGATACATCGAACAGCATGAGATGCGAAATAAATACGCCTCGGGGCAAAGCCAAAGCACTTTTAATGTATATTTTAAAGGATTGGTAATAAAAGGTCTATAGACAGCTGTGTTGTGAAGCCAGAGCTCAAAATACCTAAAAAGTACATTTAATTGTCCAAATGCAGTACTTCATCAATCTTCTGAGAACATGGAGCTAAAGCTGAATAGTCACAAAACACCAACACTTAATAATATTCCGTTTCTGCTGTTTTCTAAAACACTAGTTCACTCCTCTATAGTTACTACTTATCATGTATGGCCTAGAGACTGCTGTAGCTTTCTTGCCACGCTTATCAAGGCTAGCCCTATTAGCTTTGCCAGTGCTTATTTTTCCTCCCTATTTCCAGTCCTCTTTGGTGAAAAGCATCACAGTCTAATCCCTTCTCTTCTTCCCTCCATTCATCCTTCCACCATTTATTGTGTTATTCAAGTATGTTATCTGTAAGGATGCAGGCTTGTTGTGACTTCTGAAATTGATCTCTCAAAAGCTCATTGACACTCCTCAAGGAGATGCAGTACTGTATAAAAAAAGTAAAAGAAATATACATAAATACAAATTCCTGCAGCACCTTGCCAGAAAAATCATATTACAGCTGAATGGCGATTTCACACACGAGAGCATTATGCACTGGGCCCCTTCACTATATATTGGCGTTAGTCAAAAACTGTATCATAAGAAGAGCGAACCTTACTCATAGGTTGTAGGGCAGATTTTCTGTTCATCATTGCGGCTGATTTAAGTGCGTCTTCACAGTAAATCATCTGTATTAGAGGTCATGGTTATGGCATCAGACATTTCTCCATCAAAGTGACAGTCATTGCCCTGAGAAGAATCACCCCGGAGAGAAAATACCAGCTGAAAGCCAACTATTACCCATGCTGGGTGGGGTCATTTCTCATACCTTTTAATGGGCACTGAAAAGAAGGTGTGATTTATCATCACCTGCACATCAGCTTTCTCTCTTATGCTAAGAGATGTTTCCCTGAATGTTGGGAATCTTATACTGTACTTCTACTGACAAGCACCATCGTTGCCATGGTGGACTTTTCATAAAGTTAACTTAATAAACGATTGTGAGGCAGCCACCCCCAATCAGAAACGTTATTTACCACCATTTATAGCAGGATTAACTCTGATATAACAAACAAGAATGAGTCTGCTACCTACTCAACTAAAGATTAGAAGATTAGGTTCTCATAATCCTTGAGGTCAGTGTGCCTTGGTACCCACAGGGTGTTTATTAAGAACCCTCACTCACCAACCTATTTGGTGACATTCTTCATCATTGGGATCCCACCCTGGTCGCCAAATGCTTCCAGGGTGTGCCTGAATCTTGGCAGAGCTCAATGCAGAGTAAGAAGTGTCTCTGTTATTAGGATATCAACCATTGAGGGATCTTCAGATAAAATGATTAGACTTCCAGTGGTGCAGCTAGGGAATTTGCCTTTCTCCGTTAGCCCCTTCCTCTAAATGGAGCTGAGAAGCTCTTTCTCGCTAATGGCCACTGGGGTAGCTTTAGATCTGCACATGCTCCTCCATGGAATGATACTCTTTTCACTAGGCTCAGTTTAAATCTCAACAAATGATAGTTGATGGGTATCATCACATTGCTGTTCCCTCAAAGTCACAGTACAAACTCCCTGGCACTCTGTTGATTCAACTACGAGTTGTGCGGAGTCTAATTCCCCTGTGGAATTCCATTACGCACAATTATAAGGGATTTTCCAGAGGCAGGAACACCAGAATTTTACTGGCTTGAAGATCCTTCTAGCACAATTGAACTGGGAAAGGACTGAACTGCAGCTAAGTCCGATCTTCCTCTGTCAGGGACCAGGGGGAGCATAAAATCTTCCCGGCCTGCCAGGCGACATCCTGCCCACCTCTTGCCGACCTCCCTCAAACTCCTATTTCACCACACCTTGTCCCACATTGACCTCCTTGCACACTTTTACCACCTGCTTATAGCAGGTTTTAAAATGTGTGTGTTACACGGGATGGATTTGTGAATTCCATGTGGAATTTCGAAGTTGGGCCTACACTGTTACTCTCCGTTCCTTGGAGTTTAACTCATAATAGTAGAATATATGTGTGGAAATACTGGCCATTAGTGGAAATCCTGGACACTTGGAATTTCCATGCATAATTCCTTGTCACTCATGATCCAGCACACTTTCTTATAGCTATAGGTCCTGGTATAGTTGTCGGACAGGTTGTGCCACTGATCATATGGAACTTTGATAAGCAACTGAAAGTGTGTGAAAGGAGCTAGCATCAGCAGCACAACCCAACTTACAGTGAAAATGATTTGGTTCCACAAGGACGGCAGATAGGATGGTTTCAAACCGTAAAGTTTAATTAGCAAAATTAGTAAAAGTTACAAGTTTAAAACAATCAGTAAATCAGTCATCAAATGAATGTATTTATCCATTCGGTTGTGTAATCTGAAATTACATATTATTCAGATGAAATGGCAAATCATAATCAAAAACAGGGTGCAAAATAGATAATATATTGGTTCCATAAAATAACTTTCCTAAGCTAAATAAGACTCAATAGAGAAAAGGGAAAATTCGAAATGGAAGGTGTCAGCATCAGATTAACCATGCTAACGTTCAGGGCAACAGGCAGGAAACGTTTGAGTCTAACTCAAGAACTTGGGGGTATATTATCAAGAAACAGAGTTAAAATTTTTGCCGCTTTAGCCGCAGAAAACTGCCGCTAAAGCGGCGATAATGGGCTTGATAATATGCCCTTGAGAATTCCCATAGAAGCCCATGTTTTGGTGTCAACAACAGGATCTGCTAAACTCTTCTAAAGAACACACAATTATAGCAAAACAGGATTTCCGCAGCTGTGCCACCAACTCCCACTGAATAGACCAATCAGTATGCACCGTCTTGTGGGAGCAGGTAGACTCCCCAAGTTCTCAGAACCAAACAAGGAAGTACACAGCTGCACGGGCTTGGAGATAGCTGCAGTCCGGTCCGCCTGGTGCAGGATTTTCTCTCCCATCACCACACATGGCAAAAATCAGGAGAAAGCTCCAATTAACTCCTCTAATCGAACATTTCCCAAAGCAAAAACACTAACTCATACTTCTAGCTAACAAAGATGCACCTGAAATGTAAAGATAGAGGTGTGACAACATGGAAATTCAGCAATGCATCGCTTAAAGGAATACTTCGAGGAGCTCAGGACTTCTTGCAGTCTGGCCAACATTAAGAAATTACAGCTAAACTAATGCACAATACCATAAGCAATTCAAGGAATACACTTTGGTTCTACAAATGCGGATTGGCTACAATGATATGCTGCCACTCTTGACACTCCAATTAACATGTTAGTATATTTGATGAATGAATAATTAGTAAAATTAGGGAGCCCTAAATTATGCGGCTCCGCTCACAAATGTGGCCAGCGTGGTGATAATCTGCTGTGACACCACGCAACCATGTTCCATGGCCACAAGCCTCAAGCTCTCTTGAAACAACCCTAGGGAAGTGATCCCTCTTCCTACATTTTTAACCAATGGCCGCTCAGCCCGCCAAACTGCTTAAAGTTATGCGCTGCCTGGGACTCGTGCGCCCCGTTCTTGGACAAACATCTTGCAATTGTGTCGAGTTCTTGATAATGTTGCAATTTTATAGTAGCCTTCCAAGAACCTCCGTAGAGATTTGACACACAATGAAATAAAGCGGGCTGCCCAAGATGACACCGGTTGTCAGCAGAGAAACTAGGGATTTAACTCATAATATCATAATGCAAATCTACTGTCTTGGGCACTGTGACATGTCAGCCCCTGTGCTGGCTGTGGAAGGGGAAAATGAAGGCAGCTCCAGGCCTTCTTCTTGTACGTCTTGAATTATAGATTGAGGGAATTATCCATAACCACTGCTTTCCACACAATGCCCTGCCTTAATTGAATGGTTCATTGATGCCCATTATTGCAGAACTGACATAAAAGTAGGAGTAAATGGCTTCCTGTTGAAGTTTAATGGTTTCGGAGGTAGCTCTTATCACATTATTGTTGTCTTTCAATGCGGCATGCTACAAATTTCATTTAGTCTGGCTGCTTAAAAGTCCCATCGATTTCTTTTCTGTTTCCTTCTGCCTTGACTTTGCCACTGTAATCCTTCAATTTACTTGGATTGTTATGGTTTCGCCTCTAAATTTAATGGGTGGCTTAATTAGATATATGAAGGGATGGGTAAGGTGAACAAAATATGACCCGAGCCTTTTTCCGAATAATTGCATCCTTTCTGAATAAGACATAACTGTAGAAAATATATATCGTGAACTTCACCTGTACAAAGATTTTCTGTTTTATCATTACAACACAGTTTGTTTTATCTTTCTACTGCAAAGCAGGTGTTCATTGATCTGCAGTTCATCCTCTTTGGACTCTGGCTTTAATTTTGTCATGTGAAGCAAAGTTTAGGTTTTTTACCGCATGTTTTCGTCTTTATTTTAATTACTGCAGCAAAACCTTTTTGGCCCCCATGGTATATCAGTAGTGATTAGGCTGAGCTATTTAGCTATTCATTGCAGAAGAGAACCCGTGCAAACATGCGGTAAATGATGATTATATTTAGTGTAAAGTGACTTTACGGTTAAATTGAGTTTCTTTCCTTAAGTTAAATAATAAAATAATGAAAAGGACAAATTTAGAACATCACAAATCGTTCTGACGTCATTATATTATTTTTCCTTCTTCCTTTCTCCAATCTCCTTCGCTTTCATCTCCTCTTTCTTCCTGCCTCACCCAGTTCTATTCACACCTCATTCAAAATAAATATGGATTATTTCATAGGTGACTGCAGCCAATTTAAATTGTATTTGTTGTTAATGTGAACAGGTTTATGTTTGGTGTTAGGTCATACATCTGGCGACCACAGAACGCCTACTGATTCTTTGCTTAGTTGTAGAGATGTGTCTTCCACTTTGCTCTGAGAGCTGGGGGGTTGGATACATATTTTGGCTTATCTAAAGAGGTAAAGAGTTTGCACAGTAAATTTGCTTTGGAGATCACTCCATTCAATTCTCCAGAGATAAGCAGTAATGATCATATAATATGATGTGTAAAAACATCTCTTCCAGCATGTGATGCCCATATATGGGTACCGAAAACAGATGTGCCAGCTCCCAGATGTGTTTTGCCTTTGAGGAGGACACAGCACGTGATGATGTTTCTCCCTGCTTCATCTGATTCTGGTAGGAACCCAAATTCTCAGACAGGCGGATCCCAACAATTAATGCAAATATAAATAATAGCAGTTGTTGTTTACTTAAAGACTAAAACTCTTACCCTCAGTCTTGCAGGCGGCACTTTAATGATTAGTTGTGTTCTGCCACAATTCATTCGCTAATTGAACCGGGAAGCCTGAAAAGGCTAAGTTGGCAATGCTGAAATTACAACCTGTGACTTTCTGTGTTGGCTCCAATGCCTTCTGCTTGTGCATTAATTCACTGTGGTGGTTTACTTGCTGGAGATGTGTGTGTGTGCTTGAATATCTCGGAGCAGGCCGACTCTATCATGAGACTTACGAGTGCCTGCACTTTGCGGCTAGCAGTTGTACATCAAGAGCCTGTTAGCATTCTGATGCACAGCATCCTTCCATCATTCCGGGGAGCAAGTGACATGAGTTCAACAATACTCTGTTTGTAGTATGTAGCTGACCCTGTTCTTTAAACCCAACGCTGATCCCCAGTAAATCCCTGAGTATTACTTTCAGGTAATGAGCGGGCCAGAAGCTATTTTCAAGCCAGAAAGCACCACCTAGACAATTACTCACAAATGAAAACATGAACACTGCCAACGCGGGAGGACAGCTTGAACCAGGATGGGGGCAGTAGTAGCGCGGATATATCATCAAAGGTCATAACCTCGCTACCTCTACTCATGGGGCTCCAGAAGGTGCACTCACTACTAAGGCCAGACACCTCTGAGGGTGATACCTGGTGTGACATGCATGACGCTATCGCCTTGCCAGAAGGTCTGGCACCACCTGCATCTCTGTTGGGTTTAAAGCTCACCTGCACAGTGAGGGGGTTCTTTTATTAAATGAAGTGTAATCCCTTCTGGCCTCAGCCCCAGTTTGAATTATAGCCAAATAACCATAATTTCCATTGTATCTATGTTCATTTGTTCTTTTCATTAGAAGATCTTTTCTGCCCAGCCTTTTGATATGGGCAAGCATTTGCATGCTGAGCTACATGAGGTATCAACATATATAATTGATCAGAATACGTATTGCAGATTTTGCTTTTTGATGATATCTCTTTCACGTGAAGCAACAGAGAAATGCTACACCGGAGAGCAGTCTGATTTGCACACAAGGGGAATCAAGGTGATTAAAATTACCTTACCAAGCAACGTAGGTGCTAGTAAAACTCTGGAATTTAGTTAGAGACCACATGAGACTAGAACAGAGATCTGTGGAGGTCGTCCACTGGGCCCGTCAGGGCTGTCCAATTCCAAATCCTAATTGAAAAGACCAAATGCAGAGTGGAAAAAACCAATCTATGAGTTCAGGAGACGCCACATCTTCTGCAAAAAAGTTATCCAGAATGGAAGATCAGAAAGAACATATTAGCTCGCTAGTAACTTAGGACTAATGGCCGTTTGTCCACTATTGCTCAAACAAAGTCTTTATTTAATCTACTCCAGTACTATCTCATATGATAGTTAAGTGATAAATAAATGCTTCAGCAAAGCATTAGAGCCACTACCCAACCATATCTATTGGGGCCGAAGGGCAACAAGTGTTCACATTAGGAATTGGGCTGGGTCGTCCCGGCGGTCAGCGTCACATGGTCAGAAGCAGGTTCCTCCAAGAGCTAAAAAGTAATTGAGATTGATCAGCGATTGAACAGAAACTGGGCAAAATCCTTACCGAATGAAATGGATCATCTTTCCAAAGCACAAATCAAATTCCCTACATTTCTTTTTAGTGGGGAGGCAGGTAAATGACAGTAAAGCATTGATGGGTTTGACTGTAAGGCATAGTACACAACTTAGCCTGGGCATTCTTTGCTCCATCCCTTCTGCTGTGACATCATGTGTATCTTGATGCAAAGGACAATGGTTGCAGAACAGTCTTCTTTGTGATGCGGGTTGCATTGTCAACAATCCCTCTGTTTACAAACTAAAGTAAATCACCTTTGCCCTCAATAATTGATGTCTCTTATCCTGAATGAGAAAAACTGAAGTTGACAAGTATCAGCAATCGAATTGCTTTCCACTATGCGAGTACCAAGTGACAGCGCTCTCCTGGCTTTTGGCTAATTTTGTGCTATAGAAATACCACATACATACACACATACACAGATCATCAAATAGTGTGAAAATCACACTGTCTGCAGTGTTAGTTGATGCCCCGATGTGAGAAACACTCCATTTCTGATGCCTTCTCTTCTACAGTTGTGTGTCATGTGATATCTTCTTGGAACAGCTGCGTGTAGGCAAAGAAAAAAAATCTGTTCCACACTGAATAACACGGGCCTCCTAGTACCTTTACCAGTTTCCATCAACACTGTGCTTAATATGCATGAAAGGTACCTGACATCTTGACATCTTCCCTGTGTCTTACACTTCTTCCATCACTGCTTCCAATTAAATTCATAATAAACATTTGCACCCTGGTACCCACCCCACCACATCTCCGCCACCTATGGCATTTCTCCTCTAACCAGTCTCCTATATCTAAAATACACTATGCCTTCCCCCTTCCTTGCTTTCCCTCTCTTAAACCTCTTGTGTTTCATGTTCCCACTCTCCTTGACTGACCAGGGTGTAGATATCATGCTCGCTAGTGGCTCTGAAATATGCACCTGCTTCTGAGCACTACAGAGATCCCATCACCCCCTATCTCACTGCTTCCCTCGACTACATATTGAGGTGAGGAAGGATGGGATGACAGCGCATGCGTGTTTGCCGATCTACCACATTCATTGGTTTTGTAGAGCCCCAAAGGAAGCGGAGGAACAGCACATTCCCTTCTACCCCTTTCCTTGTGGCTCTAGAGACCCACAGGAAATACTAGAGGACAGAGGGAGTGTCCATTTTACTCTTTCGGGGAGATGTGGCGTCGCAGCACTGGAAGACACGCAATCACTTTTCAACATTTTAGCAGATAATTTATTGAAAAATAACTTGAAATATATTATGCATTGAAACATCAAGGAAGCTTACATCTGGTTGGTAGGACTCCTTTCTTTCTGTTACCGCTTCATAATATTTGATGTGCTTCAAGGGCCTTGTGTCATAAGATACTGATGTGCCGCCTTCTGAGGTGGTGGACGCCTTCCAGATGCTCTCATGACGGCTAGACCAGGACTGTGATTCCTAATGTCTCTGCCAGGTTCTGGGCACACCGCCCATCTCATTTCCAGCCTGTGTAATTACTAGATGGCGAGGTCATTTGAGTTCACTAATTGTAGAAGTCTCATGGACACCACATGCAAGACCTAAATTCACACGCACTGTCTAGTGGGAACTCTGAGACAAGTGCGTAGGGTGTCAGTAGGTTAATTGTGGCAAGATATTATGAAGATTCATCATTGAATTAAAAGCCACCAAATTAATCTTCAAACTTATTGTATTTTTGTTTTCCATTTGTTATATTTATTTCATTATTACCCTCATGATTTTGTTTACAGTTAACCTAATGATCAATTGTACTGTTTGTTCTATACAGACCATCTCTAAAGCATATATAGCTTTGCCTGTGGTATGAGACATTGGGAAAACAAATATTACTGTAATAAGTGTTGTTTGTATTGTGATGTTATTGTACCAAATATGTTTACCCAAACAGTAAAACAGAATCTACTATTGTCTTTTTACACGATTTTGTATGAATAGATTGTTTTTAATTGATAAATGTGGTACACTGAGTCTTCTTCCATCATGTGGGAATAATGGTCTTGTATACCTAATACACCAATAGTTGGCTAGGGATGTTTTCTTGAACATAACTACACAGCAGAACACATTGGTGGAGTAAACCAAATCAGACATGGCCTACAGGTGGACATCAGTAAGAACCCTACCTCTCATTTCCTACAGGAGGACAGTGACGCAACTTCATGTCCACATGAAGTCTTGGCCCTTGGCCTTCGACTCCTCAGTGCCTGGTCATAATATCTTCAGTGTATGTGGGCTGTGATGCAGTGGATGGGCTCTACTATGGCTATTTGAAGAGAGATGTGTAAATCAATGAGAGATTGGATACATAAATGTTTACAGATCATGAATGACAAGAGTGGATATGGAAAGTAGGGATGTGGCTCAATTTCGGTAGCATGTGATCTTTAAAAGGAAATAGCCATGCATGTGATGCATAGATTGCCTTTGCTGTTACTACATTTCAAAATAATAAAATGACTGAACAATATATTAACTTATGTAAAATAGAAAAGTAACCGTGAACAGGTAGCACTTTGTTGAAATAAACTTTCTGCGTTTCCACTCCTGTCAGTACTGTGTTGTGGGTGAAAAACAACATCCTAGCAAGTAATTATACAATAAGAATATTGACGTTATTGACTATAAACACAAGTTATTTGCTCCCCAAGGAACCATTCAGGTCATTATCTAATTATTCAAATTATTAATAATAATGGTGCTTAACTATCTCATTTTTATACGGCTTAGGGCCTGAGTTAGAGTTTGGCGGACCGGGTTACTCCATTATATCCTATGGCACTTGTAATACAGCGGACGGAATATCTGTTGTGTTTGTGACGAATTAAGCTGTCCCCAACACTCTAAATCAGGCCTTTAGTCATCATTAGTCATACTAATAAAGCAGCCTGGCACATCAGTTTGAAACCATGTTCCAATACATTCCAATCACACACACACACATGGGTATGTATGTGTGTGTATATATCTAAAGATATGTCTATAGATATAGCTGTAAATGTCTCTCTCTATATATATGTCATAATGGTCCAACGGCAGTGAGGCTCACACTCAGGGCATACTAGCTGTGTACTTTCAATAGTGCAACCAAAACAGAACAAACAGCACTCAACGCGTTTTGACACCACAGTTGATCCAGGTGCATAGTCCTTTCTATTTGTGCTAATTGTACATGAATATCTCCATTTTATTCCCATTTTATATGATCTGGGGCAAGTTCATTGAGTCTTGTAATTCTATGTAAAAATGTACTGCAGGAGTTCTACTTTACATACTCCAAAGTGCCTTGGTGAATACGTCCCTCTGTGTTTTACAACACTTTATAACATCTTGCATCCCTGTGGGCCATGGTGAGCTTGTTCTTATAGAGTGCTGCATTGACAGGTTTCTGCCAGTGTGGTAAATATGATATCTGGTGTAGGAAGACCAGCAGTTATGATCTAATGCCAGCCTGATCTTTTCCTCTAAAGGTTGACATTTTGTACATACTCCCGCAAAATGTGATTGATTGCACTGCTGTCAAAAAAGGATGAATGGTTGAATGAGGTACTCAAGCATGCAATGCTAAATGGTTTTACTGCAGCGTAAGACTAAAATGCACATGAGCCTAGTGCTCGTGGAATATTGCGAGAACTGTAAAGATATAACAGAAATTGGGAGTCACCTGTTCAACCCCAAGACAGGGACTGACAATGGTCCTTGCATAGTTCACGCTTTGGCGCTAGATGTGGCTTGGCCTTTGGTCACAGCGGTGAGGGGATCCACTGGTTGTAAACTGTACTGCACACTCTTCTAATGTGTACACATCTAGTTTAGTAATGGATAATAGGGTCGTGTTGATGAAATGTTGGAAGAATGAAGACTCAGGGGTATCCTTGGTAAATACCAAAAAATCTATCCCCAAAACATGGTGAACCTGGAGTTAAAATTGTCATTTTAGAGAAGGTGAAACGTGAGTTTGTCTGCAGTTAGGAATTTTATGTAGATGAAACGTTTTGCAGCAAGATATTCATGTTCATATGATAGTTGTCATTGTTGATTTGTGAATAAATGTTTTTGTAGACTCTCTCTTCACATGGAGAAGGGTGGTGGTGGAAAACATTCTTAAGCTGTAGGCAGACCTTGATGGGAAGTGACTCACATTTGAATATTTAGATATATAATCGCTGTTACTCAGCCATCAATTGGCAACAACCTTTGCCACTTCAGGTCTAGAATAACCCCAGTTTGAAACTTGAAGGGTGTTTGTGGTTTTACACCAATTTCTGTGCCAGTGAGTTCTATTAAGAAGGAATAATATGGGAATAAACAGAGTGTGTTGGCGACACCTGTGGGTATAACTTCCTACACCTCTTGAGTGGAAGGGTATGGGCATTGCAAATAAATTTACAGAAAGAGAAGTGTTCTGCAGTAGATAATAATTCTTTTTTGTTCTACTGTTCAAGGTTGAAAAACAGGAAGATACTGACCAAAAGATTGAGCAAGATGGCAACAAACCAGAAGACACAGCCCATAAGGCGGCAACCAAAATCCAAGCCAGCTTTCGTGGGCACATAATCAGGAAAAAGATGAAGGGAGACCAGTCAGATTCAGATATCAAGGCCAATGGAGAAGCAGTAGAAAACAAGGATGAGGAGAACGAGGAATGCCAGGAGAACGCCACAGACGAAGCACCGTGCAACGCATCTGAGAGCCAGGAGGAACAGAAAAAAGAGAGCACCACTTCCGTTGAGGCAAAAACGTCAGACGAGAAGGCTGCTGCTGACGCGGCGAGTAGCGATGCCGCAAAGCCCTCCGCATCCTCTGAAGACAAGCTCCAGGAAAGTACCACTGAGAAGGGTTCTAATGAAAGCTTGCTCGCCCCAGAGTCCAAAGCAGATCCTTCAAGCGAAGAGTGTAAAGAAACCGATGTGCCTGCTGCAAAGGATGCCAGCACGGGAAAGGTCCAGGAGAACGCCGCTACCAGCCCAACGGGGGCGAAGAAGTCTGGTGAGTAACTCCTTAGCATGCACTGCTCCCTTTTGACTGGCACTGAAGATCCTTTTGCAATGATAAGTAAAACACATTCATAATCTTACCAAAAAACACCTGTAAGAATGATAGGAATTTGACAGACAGAAATCGAATGAATCAACATGTACTCACATCTTGGTTACTAGTCTAAATAATGTTTTAGAACGGAAACCAAAAGGGTAAAGGTCCAAGGACAATACCAAGTCAACCAGGCAAGTAGTCAGGATTGCGGGGTTTCAGGATTTTTGCCAAATATAATTTTAGGAGAGAACCAAGGGGTATATTACCAAGAAACGGCGTTAAAATTATCGCCGCTTTAGCGGC
Organism: Triturus cristatus; assembly: GCF_964204655.1. Taxonomy (NCBI): domain Eukaryota; kingdom Metazoa; phylum Chordata; class Amphibia; order Caudata; family Salamandridae; genus Triturus; species Triturus cristatus. The sequence continues at coordinate 134,450,809 of NC_140591.1, read as the reverse complement.
AGAAAACTGCTGCTAAAGCGGCGATAATGGGCTTGATAATATGCCCTTGAGAATTACCATAGAAGCCCATGTTCTGGTGTCAACATTGTGTTAGCAACACCTTCATCTGTGACTTCACCACTATGTACCTGTGTGCTATACTTGGGTGAAGGCAGAAAAATACGCCTTCAGTCCAACAGCAATAATTTAGGGGCCTTTGGACGATTCAAGACAGATATCTTTTGGGGTTACACACTACCTTTGAAAGCTTGATTTTCCGAGGGTACCCTCCTTATAATATTCTAGGAACATTCCAGTGTGTTGAATTAGATTAAGAATGTCCAGTGTGAGGTCAGGATGGCAGGATCCTCGCCAGATTTTAAGGGCGCCTCACAAGGGAAATGTGCAAGGGAAATGTTCATGTCATAACTCAGAATGAAATAATAGCTTGGGTCAGTGGATGTCCTGAAAATAGGAAGGAACCTGGTCCTCCGGTAGCTACTACAGGCCCACTTGCCTGTCCTGTCCTCCCATCTAACGCCTCTGATGTCGTGTGGCGTTGGAAGGCACATACTGTTTCAAGAAGGCCTTGGAAAGCAAAGCCGAATTACTTTTTTCTTGTATGAATCCGTTATCCACAGCAAGTGCTGGGAGGATGCTAGGGGTGTACAAAAGGTTATTACATGAGCATAGTCATAGTTCCTGATTATTGGCCTATCTCTACTTTATGGGATTTATACTTGTTCAATGGCTATGCACCCACATATATTTTTCTTGCAAAATGTTAGCTGGCACCAGAAACTCAAGCATTTAGTGTGTGAGTCCATGTCATGCTTATCGTTTCTTGCAAGTACTCTAAAACCGGGTCACAATAGTAACTTCTGAGCCTTCTTCAATATGAGGGCATAGCTTGCCTAGCTTTTCATCTTGAGCGAAATTGACCTTGCATACAAAATACTTGCAAAGTTCTGAATTTCACACAAAACCCATTTTGCCTGGAATTTTCCGACCTATAAATATTTTTCATAGTTTTTGCAAAAAAAAAAAAATCTTAGCAAATTTCACATCCCTGGAGAAAACTTCCAAAGCATCAAGGAAATTAGTTTACTTTTTCTCAGGAGAGAACCCCCACTTTGGGTATCTGTCTTCAGAGAATGAAAAAAGTGCTGACCAGTCCCCTATCATACCGTGGGATGGTGGATTGACCATGTTTAAGGCTTACAACACAGTATCCAATTTGTGGTGCTCCTGCCTATGTGCCAGCAGCGGTAGTGGCTTCGCAACTCCAGTCATCTGGTGGCCAGCCTACCAAACTCTAGTGGTAGTCCTTCATTTTTTTGGACATCTTAAAACAGTCAACTATTTACTTTCTCTGGTAATGTTCGCTTGACGAGCTGCGAAGAAGATGTTGATTTTTTTCAGATGGAGTTGGGATGATGTATGGACCAAGGGATTCTAGTGATTGACAGTACATTATATGTGGCCTACATTCTTTCAATCCTAGGCTGGATTCTGTTAAGGAACTTGAGTGAAGCTCAGAATGTGTAGCTCTTTTAAAACCTTGCGGCTCTGAATGTGATCCGCAGATATTTGAAGTATTAACTCATATTTGTAAATATTCTATAGGTTGTATAAGAAACCCATAGAATATCTGTGGGCTGGTTTCCTTTAAGCCACGTTACCTAGTGGCTGCTTTCATGTTCTACCATCTTATTAATGGTGTAGGTCATGCTGCTTTCCTATAGAAAGCAATTCCATAGGACTACCCTATATGAATCCAGAGACACCTTCTGCTGATCACATATGGATTTCATTGTTAGAAAATCCACAAAAAACAACTAGGATAATAGAAACAAATGGTACAGAACAAAAGGGAGATGCATTCAAAAAGGATTGTAGGCTAGCACAGAGTGACAGCTCTGAAAAGCTTTCTGTAGTTGCTGAGAGAAGGATGGGCATTTTGGTGTGCAGACTATATATCAAAGTCAGAATGTCACTGGTACTAAATATTGAGGGGAAAATAGCGAAATAAATATCGACAGGTAAATAAGTCTAGAGTTTCTATGCCTAACTCCACATATATGTACCTACGTGGTACATATATCTTCATGGTACATAGATGTGGCGTTAGGAACAGTTAATCTGCACCTCCCTATGTGCACCTACCTTTCCCTATTTTGTTCCTCTCTAGTCTGTCTTTGATATTCTTGCATGCCCATATTCAGTAGCCAAACCACATTTTTGACATAACTGGGAAAGCTGTGTTGGTGTCAGGGTTAAAATTAATGATACCGGAGATTTGTTCTTGGTGTTGTTTAAGGAGAATAATATTTCTTGTCTATGATACAAAAATATAATTTCCAATCTAATGAGACAAAATGTATGACTTTCTCCTTTTTCATATGTAATGAGAGCGAAGCTAAAACCTGTATTCACTGTATCTGCCAAGACAAGGGTGCAGGAAAGGGACAGCGGATTATATTGATTTTAAATATATAATCTTCAACAAGTTAAAGGAATAAAGGATTACGTTTGGGGTGGTATCAGAATACCTTAGCCACCATATCATCTGACCTAAATAATTTAAATAGAGTTTACAAAAATATTGTTCCATTGGAGTTAATAAAAGAAAATACACAGTCAATGGGACGATCCGATTGTCCGCGATAATTCGGATACAATCTTTGCCTATGATCTTGACATACTGATATGGGAAGCAGGTTCAGGTTCAATGCATGTTGTTTTCATCAGTTCCAGCAATGTTTCCTGGGCCCTAGGTGTACATACATCTAATATATGCAAAAAGAACTATTGATGGACAGAATGCTGAACTATGTCATACATTCACCCCAGTTGAGAGATCTGGGCCTAAATCCATCGTTTTTTTGCTCACCGTGCCATTCCAGATTTGACCCAGCCATATGCAAATCAGTCTTGACCCTGTGCCCTATGGGGACAGTCCAGCCCGAACTGCCAGGCCAGGTCCTTCCAGGACTGGAAACAAGCATCCTAGGACCGGTTTCAGGGTTTCACCCCTCTTCAGCCAGGATAGCTTGATTCCAGTGGCATGGACAGCACGGGACTCACGTCTGAGCATACCCATCCCACTCGGGGTGACAAATGCAAAACATGTAATATAGACCATTCCTATCGGATCTTTAATAGAGAGAGAGAAAAACTGATTGAAAAAATGGGTGTTGGCTTGATTGAGTGGTATTTGGAAGTGCCAAGTTATCTAAAGCCAATGTACAATAAACAGTTTGTTTGCTTTGAAAATATGTGAAATAAACTACATCCCAGGTATTTGCAATACTGGCGCATGCTTTTCCAAGCTCATTTAGTTGTACTGTGGAAATGGTAATTCTCATGCCTATTGTAAAACAAAGTTGCCATTCACCGACCAATGAAAATCAGGCACCTGGCTTAATTTGTCTCTATACTCAGGTCCATATTTCTAAAGGCTTTGCATTGTCTTTGCCACACAAGTGGGTGCAAGGACAACACAAAACCTAAATGGGATTTATCAAGCCGCGCAAGGCCACCTTACGTGGCCCTGCTTGGCTTGATAAATCTAGCGTAATGCAAGACACTGCAAATTGCTGCCTTGCGTTACTCTGCTGCAGGGGGGCTTGCCAAAGGTTGAGGAGTATAGGTGTTCCCACGCATCTACCCTTGCATTCTGACACATTCCCAGATTTACCAACACTGGTAGACCTGGGAATGTGTCAGAACTGTACAGTTTTCCACCAGAGGAGCACAGAATGTTTCATTCTGCAGCACTCTTGGAAAGTGGAAAATGCCTCTGAGGATTGTTTTTATATAGGAAGGTCCTGCAGAAAACCAATCCTGCCTGCAACACATGCACACTCGCACCATGGTGCAAGGGTGTCTGCATTGGCGCTAGGCAGCAGTTTATATGCCAGCGGAGGCAGAGAGCGGGAACGCGTAGTATTATGATAAATACATCAAATTCCTGCCTTTTCACGTAACGTAGCACAGTAAGCCGGCTTGCTGCGTTGAATTGTGTGAAATATCGATCAATTTGGGCCAAAATTTCTAGAGATGGTTTGTCTGCTGAGCATACTAAACATTTTCCCTTACTCACTAAACATCAGTAGTGGGATACAGCACTCTTCAAAAAATTATTGCATGGGTAAGAATTAAGCCTTTCACATGGGTGCTTACTCCTATGACACAATACTCAATAGTCACTCGTGTTCTATGACATGATTTCCACTCTACACTTGCATTTTGTGACATCTGCGCCCATCCTTCTCTCAACTCCGATGACATCAGTGTCTACTCAATACTTTTCTGCTGTCATTTCTGCTATGACATCATGCTCATTCTACACTTGCACCTTCTGGTCTCCTACTGTATCATCTTGGAGCGTGAGTATGAACACAATGTCAATCTGACAGACCTTCAACATGTGAAAACTGGAGAGTTCAACAGTATTTAGGAGCCCATTTGAACAAATATAATCTCAGTACCTCCCCTTTCTCATGGTAATCATGGACATGCCATATGTAAATGCACCCTGAAAGTTTAAGGTAAGGGAGTGAACATAGCCCAGTAGAGAATACCGAGAATTAACTTGAAAAGAAAACTAGCAGACACGGAAAATATGGAGGACAGTCGGCTTACCTGATCTCACGATACCTTTTAGTGGTGACGAAAGAGTAGAGGTTGGTGCCTCTTGCTGTCTTTCAAAGCAAGGAAATGGTCTTGCTGGGAAGTATGTTTTTTAGAAATGCCTTTGTGATGTGTAGTTCTCATCTCAGCATTTGTAACCTTGCTAGTTTTTAATGACATGGTTAGTGCATCTGAGGCTTATGGTGAAAGGCTGTAAAATCCACAGAGTTGTCAACGCCACTTCTCCTGGTCCTTTCTGGCTCCTGTCTATGTTTATAAAGATGGTTCCTCAGCAGATGGGTGGTGAAGATGGACCCTCCTTCTGTTTTAAAGGGACAGGTTTGTAAACCGCATGGGCTGCATACGTGGAGGGTCTATACTCAAAGAGACTGATGGGTCTAGAGGCCGGCTGAAAAGGTTATTAGAACACTGGAATTTTGAGCACTCCGTTTAATATAATGGAGTGCTCCGGGCTTCAAATAGCTGGTAGAAGCCCGGAGCATCAACATTACAATGTTTGTTTACAGCTTTTGCTGTTAACAAAGGCCTATGGACCTCAAGGGTATTTCAACCCCATTTTCTTTTACAAATTAGAACATTCTGCCCTCTAGGGGCAGATGGTTCTAATAGCCTTCGAGCACTCCATAGCGGACTCTACCGACCATTAAAGGCCGGCTCCCATGTTAAAGGACCTTGCCTTGGGCGTGGGTCTTTAACACTGGAGCAGGCCTTTATTGGCCAGTAGAGCCCGCTGCATCGGGCTCTAAGGCTATATTAGTGGATGCTCCCTGGTCAACTCAAATGGAGTCGCCCTCTACCGTGCAGTTTTTACCTTTCCAGCCATCAGTCTCACCAAGACACTCGAAAATATATGTTTTGACTTCACTTGATTTGGAGTACTGCTCAGTTTCTGTTTCCAATGGTCTTTTTGGGGTGCAGTGCTTCTGGTTCATCCTAGGTTATTCCTACAGCATTTCCCATAGAGCCATCTGGAATGTTCTTCATACAGGACATGAATAATACTTTTATGGTGTGCTTTTACAATGTAAGATTGGAGTAATGTTATGTTCTATAGAGTCCAGAAAGGGTCTAATCAGAAATGACGAGGTACTTCCAATCCCAATATATTCATTTCTGAGGTAGACCCAAGCTGTCTAAATTATAACCCCTCTATGGTTTGGTTTCCCTCTATTTTATATCTTGTGGGACTTGTGCTGGCTTGAGTGGTCAGGAGCTAATCATGGAAAGGGAACTTTGTTTCTCTTCCTCAGTATACGTTTGGCGCATCAGATCTTTAAACATCACTACTTTATTTGTCATTGGGACTAGCATGAGGCACACTTTGCGATCTATCTTGGAGGTGGTTTCTGACTTTGCTTTTGGACTCCTACTTCTGCTGTTGTGGTAAGGCTGTCCCCAGACATCACCCAGTCCCCCTCACTGCCCTACCAACCAAGAGAGACCCCCAGATATAGAAGACAGCGAGTAATAGAACCCTGGAACAGAACAAAGCTCGACGGGGGCAAGTCTAATGATGATGCTTAGCTGGCTTCACTCTCTACTCTCTCACTAAGAGAATTGTATGTATGTGTATCCCCCTCGGCCCCCTTGTGGCTTAGACTTGCTTTACCTATAACCACATGTTGTGTGCCTAAAAAGACAAGGGAAACACAAAAGAGTGAACTATTATATAGCCGCTTGTCTTCTGCCTAGGGTTATGCCAGTGGCATACGGCTGTAGTCAAACATGAGGTAAAGTCTGCAACTACAGGTTTCGCAGTTAGAGATATTGACCCAATGAATACAGAGTTAATTACGGCAAAATAGAGAGAAACCAACGCAAAGCATTAGAGAGTTGGAGTAACAGGCCAATAGAAACTAATATAAAACCTCTGCACCAATGGATTTCAAAGGTGTTTCCACATTCCAATGTTCCTATGCAGCATTAGAGCATTTGAATGTTGAGTGCTCCATTGAAGACAATGGAGTGCTCCGGGCTTCTGACGGGTACAAGCCCGGAAGCATCAATATTCCAATATTTGTTCACAGCTGTTGCTGTGAAGTAAGGCCTCACGTAGCCCAAGGGGATTTCAACCCCCTCGGGCTCAGTGAGGCCTTTGTTTTACAAGTCAGAACATTCTGTCCTTTAGGGTCGGAATGTTCTAATAGCCTTAGAGCCCTCCGTTGCAGGTTCTACCGGCAATTAAAGGGCCGCTCCCTTCTTTAAAGCCCTGGCCTTCGGCCTTTAACGCTGGAGCAGGCCTTTAATGGCCGCTAGAGCCTGTTACGTCGGAATCTAAAGCTTTAATATACCCTGCTGCTGGACTTTAATGACTACTACAGACCGAGGCATATCAAGCTATTATAATATTTCACCCACAGAATATAGAATGTTTTAGAGAACATTGGAATGTTGAAGCTGAACCTCTATACCATCTATTGATGGCCATTGTCGTTCCACTTTTTTCAATGAAGCTGTTAACACTGCAGTTTTCTAACATAGCATTGTCGGCGTTTGCTGAAGGCTACACCGGTTGAACAAAGCTATGAACATTAGATATAGACTTAAGCCACAGGCGAGGGCCACTAATGAACGAGAGGATATTTAACAACTGGTAAAGCCGAGGCACTGAAGTTAAAAGGTTTAAAATTAAAAAGGGAGAAACGGGAAGGCAAACATTGGAATGTTGGAGCAGAAGGTCTATACCAGTCATTATTGGCCCTCAGCCATTGCTCTGCCTACTGGGGAGCTCTCAGCATTGCAATGCTATAATGACAGTTCCAACACATTGATTTTAACCCATTTTAGCCATAAGACTTGTTGACTGTCATACCTTGCACTAAAATCATACTCCCATGTTGCTGGATTACTTATACTTGCCTGCATATCTGTAAACACAAGTATATGTTGAGCTGAGCTATTTTATTAAAAGAAGCATACTTGTATTTTATATTTGCAGAAACAGCGAGCAGCAATAAACCAAAGATGAAAAAATCTGGTAAGCAATCAGGTGTACAGCGTAAAAGGGTCTCTCTGGACCTCCTTATTTACTGCGTATGTTTTCAGGCATTGAAGATATACGCGCGTGTTAGCGTAAACACAGTCTCAGAAGGTTCATTTCAACAGGGTAAAGTTGCAACAATATTCATCCACAAAATTACCATATTTATTGGCAATGCAATCAAACATTTGTTTCCCGACTGATTAAATTCCTCAGACAAGCTGCTGAGTCAGATTGTTTGGAAGCTCTTAGAGCTAGCGTTGTATACACTGGGGCAGTCGTGGCAACATTATTTCATGAGACCTGGATGAATACCATATTTTTTAAGATATCCCCGTAGGAGAAATTGACATAAAATGTATCTAATTGGATTTTATTTAAATAGTCGGTGGTTAGCCTGAAAATCTGTCGTGGAAGTGAAACTCCCGCAGGTTACTTCTGAGATGCGATCTGGTTCAATGTACTGAGCCTTCAGCAGCTTTAACCCGATCCAGTCCTGGCACCTCCCTGAAGTGCACTGTCTGATCCTGTGCAAAGTGGGTTATCTCCTGCTTCATTTCATGTATCTGTCAAAACTGAGTTCACTTAACAGCAGGGCTGACCCAATACTTAGGGTCGCATTTATGAGGCCCCTTGCGCCACCGGAACGACACATTTTGTGACGTTCGGTGGCACAAGAGCCTGCTCCATATTTACCAGGCAGCACTAAGCCACTTTTTGGGCTTAATGCTGCCTCGTAAATATTGTTCCCATGTCGCAGTTTTCTGAGTTAAATGGGCGCCAATGGGTGCTGCTGGGGGTCCTCCCAGCAACATCCATGGCTTTTGACACTGCTCCAGATTTACGAGAAATTGTAACTTTGAGGCAGCGCCAAAAACTCACGGCTCCCCAGGGGGGGAGTAAGGGGGGCTCAACAAGGAGAAATATATTTATTTCTCCCCGTTTTTCCTTTTTCTATGCGTGCTGCATTCTGCAGCACCCATAAACAGAGGAAAAAGCCTCTTCTGATTGTTTTTGTGCAGAAAGGTTTCCCTGCCTGCACAGAAAGAATCATCCCTGCAACGCAGGCAATCTTGCACCATGGTACAAAGGTGCCTGCATTGGCTCACGATAGCCCATTGTGTGGCAGCGCAGGGGAAAAGAACAGGAATGCGCCATATCTGATAGATACAGCGCATGCCTGTCCTCTTCTTTTGCCTTAGGGCAGCGCAGCACTGCTGCGCTGCCCTGCAGCAGAACTTCATAAATTAGGCCCCTAAGTGCGTTGTGGAATACTTGAACACCTGGGCCTGATTTACAAAGGTAACTTAAACATTTGAGTAATTTACACTTTTGAATACGTTTACTTCATTTTAGCTATTCACAACAAAAGCAAGAGTAAATTTACTTCAAACGTGTAAGTTACACGTCTACAAGCAAATTGAAGGGCATGGGGGCTAATCACTTTTGAGTGCTTTATACTGTTAAGTATGTTTACTATTTTTTGTCTATTCACAAAATCTGAGTGTATATTACACTTTTGGAGTAAATTAACACTCAGACATTTTTAAATAGACAAAAAGTACTAAATCTAGTCAAAAGTACAAATTACTCTGAAATGTAAGTTACTTTGTGAACTTGCCTGGTGCTCCTGGCAGCATTTTCCAGAGGTGAGGACCAGTTAAAAGCCGATTCATGGATGTTTTTGCAACTGTCCAATCAATGTGCAATTAAAAAGATTTGCATAGAGTCATTCTAAAAACTAAGCATTTTCAGTAACAGCACAATGGGTTGATTTTTTTTAATCTGGATATCAGTACTGACGGTTAACCGCTTTCTCAGTGCTTCATATTTTTGGATATGTGAATCGAGGCACAGGGAGACAAAATGATGTGCATAGAATCACACAGTTAATTCAAGCATGGAAGCTGGGATCAGGTTGCAGGTCTTTTGCAAATACAGGCAGTTCATCCCTTAGCCAGATCAAATTTCCTTCTATTTTGTGGTAAAACTGATGACTCAAACAAATCCAGCCCCATCGACCAGTCTCTTCTGCTCACTACACAAAGATCAGCTCAAAGCCCTTTGCATAATTGTTGTCAGGACATTTCTACCTGGTGGGATAGAAAGGGCAGATTTACTACGAGGACAAGATTAGGGCTCTCCAGTGAGTAATGTGGCCTGTTTAGCAGTCCAAAGATACACACATTAACTTAAAGATCTACCCTTGAATGAGTTGGTTTCTTCTACTAAGGGCACACTTTGCTATCGGTTCTATCATAGTCATGAAGTGTCCTTGTGTGGTTGGATGTATGTGAAGGGTATCTTTGTTAGGTTCTTGGATAGCATCATTTGCTGATGCTACTGATGTTCATGCAGTTAGTACCTAATGCATCAGAGTCACTGGGAGAAGGCTGGGAAATAGGCAGTCTATATTTTTTTATTTAGTACACAGAGATTTAAAATGGTTCAAGTAAGCATCACTGAGAAATGCCTAAAGGGAAAGGTGGATCTTGCAGTGGAAAGTGAGATTCGATGTGTGTTGGTGAGTTCCAGATCTGTTGCAAGCCCCTCAAGAACGCATGCATTCTCACAGTTTATGCATAAGTGCAGTTTGAAAACAATGCTCAGAACATACACCGAGGGGCTACTTTTCAGTGTGTGTGCTTCGTTTCTCAAACTGAATTTCAATACATGTTTTGCTTAGTTATCTGCTTTTTTTATGCAAGGTTTTGTCCTTCATTACAAGCAGCCCTGAAAATGGCCTGGACCTTTTCCCACCCTGAGGATTACCAATACCAGGAGTATCATTAACTCCGGAGTGGGAAGATTAAAAGTTGGACTCTGATGGTCCCCTCAGAAAGGAGGAATTACCAGGGAATTGATAATTCTGTGCCCGATTCTCTGTGTAATTCCCCATTTCCCCTCATATATGCACATCAACATTCCAACAGTCGATATTTCTGTGTGAAAATTATCAGTTCAGCGGATACACCGCGGATCTCATTATTCCAGTGGGGCTACAACTGCTGTTTCTGGCCCCATCAGAATTACGAGACCACTCGTAATAAGGCCCTTAATGCCCTTGGTGCCATCTTCAGCTTCTTTTTCAGGGTTCACTGTATTACCTTCCGGATGCTCAGGGGAGGTTTAACTGCAGTCTCCTGCGGTCTGGTGTACCGAAACTACAGGTTCTGAAGGCGCATACGCAGCAAGGCTTTGGCAACAGATAAAGACCACTGGACCCATCTAACCTGCCAATACCACTATTCCATGTACATGAGGGCAATTTTATTAAGATGTCATGCACCGAGGTGCAGCAACCAAAGTTGCAGTGTTGTGTATTGTGAAAGGGAGAGAGCAGGACAGCACCATATCTACAAAGTAATAACACTGTGGCTCACTTCTCAAGCACTGGTGCACCTTATCCTGCTTTGCGCCACTCACTCACCCTTGCGCCATAGTGCAAGGGGGACTGCATGATGCCTAGAATACGTTTTGTACTGGAAAAGTACCCTTTTGTAAATATGAAATGATCCCAATGCCACAAAAAAGGCCATACAGACTTGCATAAACAACTAAAGTTTCTGCTCCTTGAAAGTGCTCAGCGCTTGGTGATCACAGAGTGAGTGGAAGTTAAAAAAGTGCAGGGTGTAAAATAGAGAAAGCACCAGAAATATAATGCTTAGGCGAGAACCATAAATGTGTCATGGAAATTCAGACTCCATTTCAATTCATTAAAGTTCTGGGAGATACAGATGCCATCCCTCTGATAGGCTGAGCCTGTTTATGCTAACTCAAGTTACTGTTGAAGCTTGTCACTGTGATCCTACATTGTTCTGGGACACATACTTCCCTACAGTTGATTGACTATTACAAGCTGCAAAGGCAATCTTCTTGACACCTATTTTCCTGGATTCAGTCCTGAAATGGTGTTTTCTTTAAATTGGCTCTTGCTTCATTTGAAATTGATTTATCCTGATGATGACCGTAAAATCACCATAAGTCGAAACGTTGTCAATGATTTCGGCAATTGGAAATATTAATTAATTGACATGGAATCTGAATTTCCCCGGCCCAACAATTGTGATTCTTGCATGAAGCATTATTGTTCTATTGTTCTTTTACATACTTAGTCCATGTTTATAAAAGGGTGGGCACAGGGTTTATTTGTTCCCTGGTCCCGCACTCTTTAAAGGAAGCCCCCACACTCATGCTGCAACATATTTAGTTATAGATTTAAAAAGCAAAGCTTCCATTAATCACGAAGCACCTAACACACTTAATTCCTCTTGATGGTGCCAGATACTTATCTGCTGTGTTATTTCTTTCTCGATAGGCAGGGCAACTGGAATTATGTGATTCTGGGGCGATGTTATTTTCCGCATAATTACACATTTGCCACATATGCAACATCCTCCATCCTCTATTGCATAACCTACAGATTTTAATTTAAAAAAACATTTTCTTTCTAGCGTAAACAGATCAAAAGTTACTAAAACACAGCGGGACATGCTTCTGTTCAGTGGAAGTCCCTTCGCAAAGGTTGACTGACCATCTATCTGTTGCTTATTGCTGTTTTGGGGTTTTAAATTGGTACTAATGTAGTGAAGCTTTTGTCCAGGGAGTGTTAACATGTAAAAATGACAAAATAATTAAGTAATGATTTAAGAATGTGCTGCATTATGCTGCATAATTAGCCTTTTCTTGCTGCATAATTTAATCCACCCTGCCACAGAATTTGGTCCTCCCCTGCCACATAATTCCAGTGGCCCTGCAAACTTTGAAAAACAGTTCTGCTGTAAAGGGCCCAGCTTCAATTTGGTGGCCCGGACCCCAGAATGACTTTCAACACCCCTGTTTTAGTCTAAGATTCTTGTGATAGCAATTAATAGATTCAATTTTGTGCATTCATGATGAGCCTTTCCATGAATTAAATCTAGACTTATTTGCAATGGAGGATAATTATGCTTGAATTGCTTCAATTACTAAAAGTAAGTAACGTTTTCAGAGAGAACAACAGTCCCATCTTGTCCCGCATCCTTAGAGGGTTGGGTTTGGTTTTAACGATGGTGCTTTGGTTGTAATGTCCTGAAGTGCAGGAGTCGTGGATAATATTTACCGATAGGAATATAGACAGACACCTTTGTGTCTCCCAGGACCCTCCTTCTGTAGTGGGTGATGTGCGAGTGTCCGCAGTGTGGGTGTGTACAGGTGTGGCAGGGACGTAACATTAGCCCATGCAGTGCAGAGTGGCCTAGAGCTCCAGGGGGCCCACTTTGGTTATGTGCACGGGCAGCAGGCCCCTGGCCTGAGAGCTCCTGACTGGGGTCAGATCGCTGGGGACCCCCCCTCCATGCACTTTGCAGGGGGACACCCGCAAGTTTCGTTATGCTACTGAGGCGTGCGATTAAATCTCTGGTTTAGATGTGTTTTGAAACCTCTCCTACAAACTAGGAATCACCCACTCCAGCCACAGCCATCCTGAACCTGGCATCAAATGCCTGATTCAGGCATACTTTGGAACAATACCACTTCCTTTATCCTGGATCATCACCAGAAATATGTGAGTTTAAATATGGCGCAACTTTACTTCTTGAAACAGAACTTCCCCTTTATTGAATATGCAATTGCACTGTACTCTGATCACCCTGCAGGGCAAAAACAGGACTAAATATTCGATTTATTATCTCATTACGCACGTGATGGCTTTAAAGGTAGTTAATTGTGTTATTATAGTCGCTTTAAGGCAAGCCCAATGGCTCCCTTCGCTCTATACAGAAGGCTTCATTTACAAGCCCATTGTGCTGCAGGTGCGTCACTTTTTTTGACGCACCATCAGCCCAATGTGCTTGCCCAATTTTGCAAGGCCACTTAAAGTCACTCTGTGTGGCTTTTGATGGCCTTGTAAATATGGGCCCCTTTTACGCAATGTTCTACGTGAAAGGGGCGTTCCATGGGTTTTATTGTGGGCGTTCCCACACAACATCAATGGAACATGACACATTCCCAGATTTACCCAATGTTCTGTAAAGTTTGGAATGCGTCAGAATCCTACGCCTCCCCAGGGGAGGCATAAGAGTGGTGCAACAAGGAGAAATACTTTTATTTCTCCTCCTTTTGTCCCCTTTCTATGCGTGCTGCATTCTGCAGCATGCATAGAAAGAGAAAAATGCCATCAATGATTGTTTTACAAAAACAATCATCCCCACAAAGCAGGCACCCTTACAACATGGCACTGCAAATGCTGTTTGTGTGCAGACGCAGGGAAGAAGGACAGGAATGCCTGTATCTTGTAGATATAGCGCATTATTGCCCTTTTAGTTTGATGCACAGCAGTGCAGCAGGAAGGCTTGCTGCGCTGCTGTGCGTCAAAACCTAGTAAATGAGGCCCAAAGACTTTCAAATAATTGAATCAAACCTGCAACCACGCACAGGGGCAGGAGAATGCACAAACACAGAATTAGGCAGAGCTGTAAGAAAATGGGGAGATTTCTCAATAAAATACCATCTGTTAAAGGTTGGCAGACTGGGGGCTGGTGAGAAATCAGAGATCATTTGGGCTCCTAGTTATCTACAGGAGACATTGCAAATTGGAACGCAGAAAACCCTTATGTTTACAAAACAAAGGTCTCATTTGACACGTTTCGGTCTCCACCGAGACCTTGTTTACAATGAACAAGGTCTCGGTGGAGGCCGAAATGAGACGATGTAAGCTTTCAGCCTGAAAATGTAAGTAATGGATTAAAGAGCTATTTTCCACACCTTCCGTGAGTGCGCCCCATCTTCCTTCGTAGAAGGATTAGTTGAAAAATAATTTAAAAAAATATATATGTATATATATATAAGCACACATTCCCTCGAACAACAAAGGATGACGACGCCGTGCCTTGACAAAATTATGATTTAATTGTCAGCTGTCGGACGCGTTTCGCCTGTCCTGCAGGATTGCTCACCAACAAATTCAATAAAGTTTGCAGCCATTTTTAAATGTTAGCTAAGTGCTGTGTCACGTGTGAAACTACGTGGAGTGGTGTGGCTCACTGGTTAGAGGCAGCAGACCCAGAAGCAGAGGACGGCCCGGGACCAGGGTTCAATTCCCGACGCGGCAGGGTCGTGGACCAGGGCCAGCGGACTCGATAATTCTCGCCTCGGTGCCTACTCTAACCAGGGATCACACTCAGCAACTCTGGGCATTAGCTTGCCTCATCTCCACAACGGCCCCCCACATTCACCGGGGATGCCTGGTTTCACCTTGGAGATACCCAGGAGGGACCATCTCACAGGGATAGCCAGGATGGGTTCCCCAGCGGTCTACAGCGCCAGGACACCTCAGGGCAGCAGTGCGCTTTACAAGACACATACATTTACTACAAAAGTGCATTGGAAGACAGACTGGTAGTTTTTTCATTCAAAAACACAATGTTTAGGAAAATACACAGGAGCTTTGCCCCACATGATTCCGAAATTAAAAACGAATCAATATAACAACATGACAGTAATGCACAGCATTTGTATTTAGCTGTACATTGGGTCAACACGCATTTATAGACGTGTGCCCAAAAGCAGATCAATTCGACAACGTGGTGGTAATGCACAGTATTTCTATTTTGCTGTACATTATATCGACACGCATTTATAGACATGTGCCCAAAATTTCAGATATTAACCGTATTCAATTTAAATAGACATATACTATTCCTGCATGACACCCAAAAGTCTGCCGGTGCCATACCATCTTAATGCAATAATGACACAATCTAGCCCAAGTGGGCATATGTAAATGGCAAAGGTGTCTTGTTTATAAACATATCAATGTCTTCTAAAAGTGCAAGTGCTTATAATGTAGAAAAAAAATTGTGCATTTTTTATACAAAGTGAAAAAAACAGATAAAAACATAGCGAAAGGGACGAGGACTCCCTCATTTCTGCAGTTAACTACAGGTGTGTATGTAGGTCTTCCTCCATATTAAGACCTTCGGGGATTTTACAGTTCAACTTTATTATATAAGAAGATTCTAGCCTTCTCAATTGCTTATCCCCGTTTCCACCCCTCACATTGGGCCCGATTCACAGAACTAACTTAAGACAAAATCCTAAACTTACTACCATTTTAGTATTCACAGAAGGCACTTACTCATTTTAGTATTCACAGAAGGCACTTACTCATTTCGGTATTCACAGAAGGCACTTACTCATTTAGGTATTCACAGAAGTTAGGAGTCCTAACTTTAGGACTCCTAAATGCCTTCTGTGAATACCAAAAGTCTTAAAATTAGGATTTTTCTC
The DNA here is from genome assembly GCF_964204655.1 of Triturus cristatus. Taxonomy (NCBI): domain Eukaryota; kingdom Metazoa; phylum Chordata; class Amphibia; order Caudata; family Salamandridae; genus Triturus; species Triturus cristatus. Next base: position 134,434,926 of record NC_140591.1, on the reverse strand, counting down.
AGTTTAATAGTAGTATAGTTAGGACTCCTAACTTTAGGACTCCGAAATGCCTTCTGTGAATACCGAAAGTCTTAAAATTAGGATTTTTCTCAATTTAGTAGTAGTAAAGTTAGGACTCCTAACTTTAGGACTCCTAAATGCCTTCTGTGAATACCGAAAGCCTTAAAATTGGGATTTTTCTCAGTTTAGTATTAGTAAAGTTAAGAGTCCTAACTTTAGGACTCCTAAACTGAGAAAAATCCTAATTTTAAGACTTTCGGTATTCACAGAAGGCACTTAGGAGTCTTAAAGTTAGGACTCCTAACTTCTGTGAATACCGAAGTGAGTAAGTGCCTTCTGTGAATACCAAAATGAGTAAGTGCCTTCTGTGAATACCAAAATGGTAGTAAGTTTAGGATTTTGTCTTAAGTTAGTTCTGTGAATCGAGCCCATTGGGTCTAATTGCATCAATTACAAAATAAGATAATCCCTCTGTGCTTTTACAATGGTGTTGCTCAAAATGTCATGCCACCGGATAAGTTCTATCCCCATGTTTGATGGCTCTAAAATGTTGCAGCACTCATTTGTGGACTGGTAAGATTGTGCTGCCCACATACCTCAGGCCACAAGGGCACTGAAGTATGTAAACAGCAAAATCCGTCTTGCACGTGAATTGACCGTTGATTTTCATCCCCTATTAGAGAGTCCTGTTTTGTACATGGTGGTATTTATCTCATGGATACAAGCTTTGCATTTTAAGCATCTTACAAATCCTTCCCTTCTACCTAACCACATAGAGGCTGTCACCTTTGGTTTGGATGGTGGTACCATATTACTGACTAGCATTTCTTTAAAGGATCTAGCTCGCCTGAAAGTTATTTGTGGTCTCTTCAGTACCAATTTGCCCAAAACTGGATCATTTCGTATCAAATGCCAGTGTTTGGACATATTATCTCTCACTGTTTTATGCTGTTTGTTATAGTAAGTGACCATCCTACATTAATTATTATTTTCACTTTCCAACTTCTTTTTTACATTATTTTTGTTGAAAAGGATATCTTATCTCGACTTTTTCTTAGCTTTGTAAATGGCAGATTTTATACAGCCTTCAGAATAGCCTCTTGATTTGAAACGTGCTCTAAGCACCTCCAATTCTTTATTAACAAAGAGATTTGGCTTATACAGCACTCCCAATGGTGGTAAACACAGTCAATAGTACTGTAAATATAGCACGAATCAGTAGCAAGATTATAGTATGAAACAAATTTCATAAATTGAGAAAATTATTTGGCATAATGTTCACACAAATATGGCGGGATTGAAATGATGAATCAACCAGGTTCCAATATGTTCGATGAGGTTTAATATTCTCCAATGCATGTGGTGTATACGGAAATTGCCAACACGTGTTTCGTCTGTACATAAATGGGTACAAAGACTTTTTCAAGGCCAAAATTGTAAATGATTAAGGATCACAATAGCCACACGAGCAAATAATCCATACGCTGAACGTGTGGTGCAATATTCAGGGGCTGAGAAGCATAGAACGTCCAAGTTGTGGCACAGAGTAATATACCCCAAAAATGAAAATATAATCCGGACAGTAATCGTTATATCTTCCCAAAGGGATCAGTGTTATAATCCGGTTCCATTTGAAGAGTGGCTGAGTATATAAATGTATATAGCGAGACGCGATTCCCCCACGATGAGTTACAAGATCAAAGAGTGTGCTGCAGTCATCGGGTAGTTACAATATAAGTGGTTGAATCTGTATCCTGAAAGTGGCCAAAAGAACAGATGACAGCGCCTGATAACGCAGCGTTATCAGGCGCTGTCATCTGTTCTTTTGGCCACTTTCAGGATACAGATTCAACCACTTATATTGTAACTACCCGATGACTGCAGCACACTCTTTGATCTTGTAACTCATCGTGGGGGAATCGCGTCTAGCTATATACATTTATATACTCAGCCACTCTTCAAATGGTACCGGATTATAACACTGATCCCTTTGGGAAGATATAACGATTACTGTCCGGATTATATTTTCATTTTTGAGGTATATTACTCTGTGCCACAACTTGGACGTTCTATGCTTCTCAGCCCCTGAATATTGCACCACACGTTCAGCGTATGGATTATTAGCTCGTGTGGCTATTGTGATCCTTAATCATTTACAATTTTGGCCTTGAAAAAGTCTTTGTACCCATTTATGTACAGACGAAACACGTGTTGGCAATTTCCGTATACACCACATGCATTGGAGAATATTAAACCTCATCGAACATATTGGAACCTGGTTGATTCATCATTTCAATCCCGCCATATTTGTGTGAACATTATGCGAAATAATTTTCTCAATTTATGAAATTTGTTTCATACTATAATCTTGCTACTGATTCGTGCTATATTTACAGTACTATTGACTGTGTATACCACCATTGGGAGTGCTGTATAAGCCAAATCTCTTTGTTAATTCTTGGCATCTGTGCTTGCACGCTGCTCATTGCACTTCTTGGTAGTAAGTGCTTATGGCTAACAGCACCCACTGACATTATGAACTCTTACTTTTGCCTCTATTTCACTACTTGCATGTTCTATTGATGTGCGGTCCGTTCCCAATTTTGGGTACACTACTACCTAATTTCTTTGTCTATCCAATTCTTTATTGCAGCCTTCTTGATCACTACAATTGCTGGTGGTACGCAAACATTCGCCATAGGGGATACTAGTTTTGATTAAATTCTGGGGGTGGAAACTTGTTGCATGAAGCAATGTGTTACCCGCTGTTGGTTTGCGGTACAACGTTGTCTCCAACCTCCCATCCTTTATATAAACTGTCAAATCGAGAAAATTCACACTGATTGCGCTGATAGTACTTGTGAATTTTATATTTAAATTATTAGTCTAAAGTTTCTAAACAAAATCATTTAATGACTGTTCTGAGCCTTTCCATACGACGAACAAGTCGTCAATGAATTGACTCCAATGCATGACGTTATTATGCCATTCTTCTGGGTACCGCTTCTGGACCACCTGCTCCTCCCACCAGCCCATATGCAAATTCACATAGCTGGGGGCGAAGCAGGTGCCCATAGCTGTGCCGCACGTCTGATGAAACAATTCGCCATTAAAAAGAAAATAGTTATTTTTCAGGCAAATAGATGTCATGGCAATAAGCATTTGTGTATGAGACCAGAATTTTACAGGCCTACCTTCCAAAAAGTATTTAACAGCATTTAGACTGTCTTCATGCTTGATGCTGGTGTATAATGTGGTTACATCAATAGTTGCAAGTAGGAAATCACTTTCCTAAGGCAAATCATACAACCACTTAAAAAAATCTCCTGTGTCCTGAATATATGACGGAAGGATTTCAACAAGAGGACAGAGAAATGAATCTACAAACTTCAATGTATTTTCAGGGGCACTGCCCATAGCTGAAATTATAGGGCGTCCCGGAGGATTTTCAGGATCTTTATGCACCTTTGGAATCAGGTACATAACCAGTGTTACCGGATTATTGATTTTTAAAAACATCAATTCTTCTTCCTTAATCAAGCATTGAGTGTACCATTCTTGTAATTGTACATTGTAAAGGCTGTGACTGGTGGTCATAACATCTTCAGCAACCCTCACATAATTAAAGCGATTATTCAATTGCTTGTATGCTTAACTCAGGTACTGCTGTTTACCCCATAAAACAACATTCCCGCCCTTGTCTGCGTTACGCACAATACAGTCTGCATTTGTAGAAAGTTTATACACTAGAGCAGTATAATCTCTTTGTTTCTGTGAGATTTGTTTTATATTTATCATTTGTGTTTTTACACAGACTTTTCAATTCATTAGTCACCAGTTCATTATAAATGTCCACAGAATCTTTACTAGACATAGGTGTAAATCTCGAAGTCGGTCTAAAACTGGTCGGATCGTTGCTTGCAATGTCTATGCCTTGCAAATCAGCTAGCATAGATGCTTGACCCATAATAGTCTGTGTGTAACTCCCTGTATTTGAGATATTGGTTCCAGATTTTTCTTCACGTTGCCTTAAGTCCAACATCAAATTCATATAATTTACCACAAGATCTGCTGACTGGATATTACTCACATGGATCGCACTGGTGGATGGTATGGGTGCCAGTTTGGAATTGACGGCAAAGTATTTCTTTAACTTTACCGTTCAAACTTTTTTAAAGACGTCCACCCTTGTTTTTACATAGTTAAAGTTCTCTTCCAGACAGTAAGATAAAACCAGTTTTAGGATGTCTTTTTCTTTCTCAGTTAGTGAAATTTTTGTCAGATTTATAATTGAAGCATCAGTTCCCGTAGATATTTCTTGTTCTGCTTGTTCTTGGCTCTCCCTTCGGCGCCTGGATTGTTTTGTAACTTTGTGCCTCTGTTGCCTCTGCCTCTTCCTCTTAGAGGCTTTGCGTTGTTTACAAATGTCCTGCTACGGATGTTGAATCTCCGCTCTTGTTCTAAAAAAACAAATTCTTCAATCACGGAGGGAGGCGGTCCTGCTGTTAACACACTGGTACCCTCATCGCCATCAGTATCTAATTCAGAGCTTGGAATACTACTTAATTCTGACTGTGGATCTGCTTTTGGTTTACCACTTGCATTCATCCTTTGACGACGAAGCGTTTCGAATTTTTTTCGCAAACGTCTAGATTTGCCCTCGGTCATAGTCAATGTTATCACGCAAGAACTTCTGTGCCTTGCTCTCTTTGATTGACTCTTCAAGTTTGCGTAACCTTTCTTTCATCTCAGACTTAAACTTGGTTATTGTCTCTTTATCTGCATCTTTGTCTAGAATGCCGAGGATTTGTTCAATTTCTTCAATGATTTTCAATCTGTCAATGTCAGCGTACTACACAACGATGGACCTAATTCTGAGTCTCTTGGTCCGCTTTTGCCATAGTGGCATATCGTTGTGGGAGCTACAGGTGTAAGACCCGGTTTGGTTGACAAATCTACTTATCATCCACGGATAATTAACCAATATCCTAGTGGTGTAGAGTGGTACTGTGCTTCCTAACTAGTGCTGTGTGAATTTAAGACAAGTACCTGGTAGTTCATTTACGCATCAGGTGATGATATAGTGCGTTCAGACTAGTGCCTATGTAGTTATAAAACTATCGTGCCTGTAGTTTGATCACACCTCTATGTTGAGTTGACCCTAGACAAAACTGTGGTACAGTAACTTTGAATAAGGCTACTGTTATGCGCGCGCAAGAGTGCCAATAACTATGTGAGAATTTGTTTTACGCGCCAAGTGGCAACTCAGTAAACAGTCCAAGTCCACACTAAGTGCTAAAAAAGTGAAAAATCTAAAACTAGAAGAAAAATGATTTCTTAAAATTACATAAGATTTATAGATTTTAAAAAGTCTCTTATCTTAATTTCAATGTTCACCCGAGCCCGGGGAAGAAAAGGGTAGGGAAACCGTGAAGTGACCATGCTGGGTGGTGGGTCCCTTCCTTTCCTCCTGTGAAAAAGAATAAGACAAAAAACATAGTAAGTTCAAAATATAAACATCTCATACAATTTAATTCCTAGGTGATGTATATATACCATTTAAAACCAATTATCAGTGAAACATCAATAGTAACAGTCAGTATCACGGAAAGACAGTTATAGCACCCATCTACTTAATTCTCATGTAGATGTGTGGCTAATTCTTCATCCAGGTTGTGGCCTCACGGGAATCTGGTTTCTAGCTCTAATATCCACTTGGATTCTTTTTTTCTTGATGCTAGTTCCCTGTTGCCCCCTCTATTGCCCATGTTTATCTGCTCTATGGCAAAGAACCGAAGAAGAGAACTGTTGGATTTGTGGCATTCCTGGAAATCCCTGGCGATAGGATTGTGTAATTTGAGCACTAAAGAGCAATCTGCCTTTGCACCAGGACCTTCGAGAGTGCGTTCTACTTCTTTGAATTTTTGGATATATATATATATATATATATATATAGAGAGAGAGAGAGAGAGAGAGAGAGAAAGAGAGAGGGAGAGAGAGATACATTTTTTAAATCGTTTTGGAAGGATTTTACACTCATTAGTAATGTCTTATGAGCTTGTCTAATTACCAATATTCAATTTTATTTAATTACTAATATTATACTCTTTACAATATTAATCATCATGTATATTCTGTACAAGCACAGATCCATGATTATTGTCAACTTAGAGGTAACTGAAAGATGTGATATTTCAAACGGTACAGAGATCTCACTCTTTAGCTGACAGCATTTCATATGGACCCTGTCTCTAGGCAGTTTGCTTTGACACATTTGGGTCATTTCTATCACAAATCGGAAAAGAAAGTTTACAACAACTTCAGTTTAGGCATGAAGTTCCAGAAAGGCCACTCACCAGAGAAGTATTGCAGGAGGATTTCTTCTGCTCTGCCAATTCAAGCAAATCATGTCCAGATTTCCCTAAGTTGTACATGAATGTCTAGATAACTTGGACAGTATACAGCATTTTGTCTCCTAAAAATCTCTATTCAGGTCACTATCCCTTGTAGGAATGACGAATCCCATACAGCCAAAACTCCTCGAGCAGAACCACGGCAGAAGGGAAGGAAGCAATGGGACAAGAAAGAGAAGCAAGAGAGTTACTAAAATTACCAAAGTAATCTAATCATTACCTCCCCCGAACTCTTCCTCACGCCATTCATAATAATTTAAGGAGATAATAATAATAATAATAATAATACTGATATTTGTAAAGCGCGAACAGCTACCTCACGAGGAGGTGTCCCGGCGCTATAGACCGCTGGGGAACCCGTCCTGGCTATCCCTGTGAGATGGTCCCTTTCTGGGTATCTCCAAGGTGAAACCAGGCATCCCCAGCATCTGTGGGGGGCCGTTGTAGAGATGAGGCAAGCTTAATGCCCAGAGTTGCCGAGTGTGTTCCTGGTTAGAGTAGGTACCGAGGCGAGAATTATCGAGTCCGTTTTGACCCTGGTCCACAACCCTGCCGCGTCGGGAATTGAACCCTGGTCCCTGAGATACCCAAGCCTTGATGCTGAACCATTATGCAAAACATGTGAACATTTTTAATTTACAGAAAACAGCTAGATAGAGGTAAATGATTAGCCGCTACTAAAACCAACCTCGGCACATTCAAAACAGAGTCATCAGGAGGAACCAACGAATGGTAAAGAACCAAAAGCTTAGAGTGTCGCCCAGTGGTCGGCCCTAAAGACATTTGAGCAAACGATCTTGGCAGCTGAGGCTCAGGCGGACGCCTCCCTCCTTTCTAGAGTGTAGAGTGATTCTAAACCATAAGGTAAATCTACACCAGCCACAGCGTAGACCTGAACTGCAGGAGTTTGAACCTAATTGCAGAGCATAGCCGATGCTGGTTTCAGTCCTAGCTTTCCAGAACAAAATGTGACAAACTGGGACTTGCATAGTTGGAGCAGCAGAGCCATCATCAGATGAAATGGGGCTTAAATCCCCAAGAGGCCTCACAGACATGACCACCAATAAAAACACCACAAAGGAGGGTCTGTAGAGCATGTAGAATCAGTAAAGAACAAGGGGAGTGGGAAAACATAGTGTCATATTGTGAGATCTCCAATGACCCACAACAGTTATGTTCGTTCAGTGGCATGGTTTCTCAATGATGTACTGATACTGTGTTTTCCCACTCCCCTTGATCTTTACTGATTCTACATGCTCTACAGACCCTCCTTTCGAACCATTGTAGTGTGTCCCAATGGACCTCTTACATGATAGGCGGTGTTTCTATTGGGGGTCATGTATGTGAGGCCTCTTGGGGATTTCTGCCCCATTTCATCTGATGTTGACTCTGTTGCTTAACCTTTATATGTAGGAGAGAGAAAGGCAACTGGACTGGGTGTGCGTGGACGTCTCTTGCCGGTCTCAATCAACTTGCATTGATATGTAGGCATCATCTGTAGCAGGCAATGTTGCGGTTGGAAGCTATATCAGTTCAAAGAACCAAAAGTGCATTCAGTTAGACCTTACCTGTAGTGGCTGCATCAAAAATGTCCACATACCATCCCCAAATACCTCTTCTGCAACCAGAACCGGTCCTCCCACAAATGCCCTGCCTGATAGCCAATGCCCACCCCTTCGAAGAAGACACAACACCAAAAATCTAAACGGGGGAATGACAGAGCCCGAGGATAGAGACTCACCGCTCTGCCAGCCAACAGGAAATCAGCTGGGACTTTGGGAGACTTTATGAGAAAGAACACCCACTGCCCTCCCTAATCGATAATCCATCTAGTAAAACCAAATAAGTCTGAAAAGGTGGGAGAAAAGATGTTCTAGATTCATCCTCCCCATTTACAGACTCTCCCACGAGGGTGAAGGACTGGTAAGGAATAACAGTGAAACCAGAATCCGGCCTCTTCATAGGTCAGGAGGCAGAAGGGCTCTTCTTGCAGTGAAGGATGTGATGAATAGTGTGGGAGAGGGTTTCCCAAACTGCTTAACAAATGTCCTATATTAATCTTCCCAAGAACCCCAGGGGATTGTTGGTGCCCAGAAAGAGGCAGATGTCCCCATTCTTAGGCGGCAACAAATGGCTACTAGTTTGACCTAGAATGAAGTTCAAAGTCCCTCGGTTTGGCTGCAGTGCCTGCCTTATGCCCAAAAGGTTTCTGACGCCCAAGAACTAGTTTCTTCTCACACCAGTGTTTGCCTTCCCATGCTCTCCTTCACTAGGGTCCGAAATAACTTTGCTTTGACCGTTAGAACTGGGATTTTACTCACTATTAAGATCACATGGTTTCCTTTGGAGTTGGGATTTTACAAGCCAGTCACACTCTTTTAGTAGATCAGGGTCTAGCTTTATGAGAAAGTTTATGTTGTGTTTTTTGATGATCACATTTTGCAAAAAATTACAAAGGCCTTGGTGCTTTGCGGCGCAGAGATTTTGGTGCGGTGGTCGTGTCAACTTACGTTGCAAAGACGTTTCATCACGTCGAAGTTGCTTGATGCTGCCGTTTGTGCTGCTTTGCACCACAAAAATCCACTAGGCATCACACAAATGTCTGCAAACACATAGAACCTAATTTAGGAGGCCCTAGTGGCACTTTTGCATCATCAGAGCATCACTTTTTTATACTTCAGCGGTGCAATCTGTGCAGCATCTTTACAATGTCACGCAAAGTCACTTTGCGTGGCTTTTCATGGCCTTACAAATATGTGCCCCTTTCAAGCAGAACACTGCGTGATAGGGGCGTTCCATGGGTGTTCCTGTGGGTGTTCCCACGCAACAACCATGGAATCTGAAGCATTCCCAGATTTACAAGGAATAGTAAAACCTGGGAATGTGTCAGATTCTAACCTCACCCCAGGGTTGGAACTAGGGAGGTGCAACGAGGAGAAATTGCCTCATTTCGGCTTGTTTTTCCTCTTTCTATGTGTGCTGAATTTTCCAGCACACATCGAAAGAGGAAATCGCCAGAATTAATTGATTTTGTGCAGAAAGGTGTCCCTTCTGCACAAAATCAGTCATCCCTGCAATACAGGTACCCTTGCAAAAGGGCGCCAGGGTGCCTGTGTTGGTGCTAGGCTGCAGGGGTCAGTACAGGAATGCGCTGTATTCTTGTAGATAAGGTGCATTCCCGCACTTTTAGAATGATGCAGCGTGGCGCTGAACATTGCTAGCGGCACCACGCTGCGCCATTCTATTGTAAATGAGGCCCTTAGTAAGTTCAGCCCTGTGAGGCTTTCCTCGTAGGCCTCATTTGAGATATTCACAAATGTGCTGTCCCCAGGGCAGGCGTGAACTCACCTTCACTGGCGATGACGCTGCAGTTAAAACAGAGGGCAGTTTCAGACCACCCCTGTGTTTGTGACTTTAGGCATTGGACTAGCTGAGTTTAAACAAAAGCCTGGGTCTCCCCTGCAGAGGGTGGAGCAAGTGACTGAGCTTACCTGCAACTGGCTCGTTTGGCTGTTCCTGGGACCCTCCTATTGCCCACCATGAGAACAACTTACTGACACAAAATGGCCACTTGTACAGACAGTTTTACCAAAGGGGTCGCGCAACCATGGCGATGGAGAAGGCTCGCGGGAGGGTGGGTGGTAGACATAAACCAGATGCAAAAGCCTGCTACGCCTCCACATCTCTTGCGTTCCTGAAGTGTGGCCCTAACAGCTTCAATTGAAGGATCTCTGGCACAGCTGTTGAAGATGACCTGTTGGTATGATCCGAATTTGCGTGGAAGGCATGAATATTAGTGCCTATATAGGCAACCCTGCCCAGCTTTGCAGAACCTAGCATGCAATTTGAATAAATAATCACGCACCATTTTGTTGGGAAAAGGTTGCTGCAGGCTTATTCCATACAAAAGTATGCCAACGTGTCCAGAGCCAAAGAGGGCGCCAGATGGACGGGGCAGATATAACTACCTCACCCCAACCCTCTGGGCACTGGAAGTTGTGCGGCCGGCGTGCCGGGCTGGGGGACTGCTCCCCGGTGTTACCTCAACTAGAGGTGGTGGCGGCATGCCTAATGTGGCACTAAGGTGGTCGCCCTTTTGAGGTGGCCTACTGCGTGAGCCGCGGGCAGCCTCATTTACACTTTTCCACTGATATGTCGCTTTATAATTATTGTATGGGAAGTATATGGCTGCTTTGACTTCGCTTTATAAGGCAACATTGTTATACGTTTGTATTTCAGCCATGTTTTAAAGTCAAATATGCCGTGTTAGACATCTTCCTCAAGAAGTGACAGGGCCGATTACAGCAGCTGCCACTAAAGTTAAAGAAATATCTCCAGGCCAAGCTTTTAGGACAAAAGAAGCCGGAGACAGACGAGCAGGCAGACACTGACATGAGAACAGATATTCAGGACGACACATACTTAGAAATAGAGGCAAGGCAAGTGCAAGGATGTACGTTTCCCCAGGCAAAGTCAATATATTCATGCAATGGAGCCACATGTCACAGGCCTCTTCAAGGGGAAATCTGGCGCCCCCCTCTGGTGGTGGATGCAGCCACATGAGCTTCATCCAGGGGCAATCTGACGCCCCCCTCTGGTGGTGGATGCAGCCACATGAGCTTCATCCAGGGGCAATCTGGTGCCCCCCTCTGGTAGTGGATTGAGGCTGCCCGCGGCGCACGTAGTGGTACCACTTAAGAGGGCGGCCACCTTAGTGCCACATTAGGTACATCAACTGGTCTAGTTGTTGGGACCCTCGATGGGTCCTCTAAGTCCGGCGTGATCAACACATCACTTTCGGCATAGCAATTAGGGTGGAAGCAGGTAAGTTGACACACCACGCTGGCATATTTCTAGTATGAAATAAACTGCAGCAAAATATTCTACAGAAAACTAGTCTTGTGTGTTTATTTATTATGTGCATACTATGGTTTTCAGGTTGGGTGAGTTGCCGAGCACGAACTCAAATAATGCTGCTCGGCCACTTTATACAATATTGTATATGATAATTCAGTTGAAAATTGTAACACGCAGCACTGCACGTATAACAGAATGTTATACAACAGGGAGTGCAGCCCGCTGTGCGCGTACACACACTGCAAATCCATAGGTCCAGGAATAAGTTCTCCATGATGGCACCATGGCAGGCTCCTGAGCTTAGTACTGTAGCCCTCTACATACACTACGCTGCCAAGCTTCCCAGGCCCATGCGTGACTAGCTCCTCCAATCCAGGATTTTCCTTTGCATTCTGGGACTTGTAGTCTTGTTTATTCCATTACAGAAAACAAGGGCTCTCTATCTGTTCCAGAATGCAAATAAAAACATGGATTGAAGCAACTTCACAAGTATCCCAAAAAGTTTTTCAGCTCAGCCTTTAGCAAACCCAGTTTGCTCCCTGTGCGAGCCAGAATTCATTATAAAGCCCCCTTTGTGAGAATTGAAGTAATCCTGATTTCGGCACAAACAGTAGTTTGAAAACAAATTGTGATCACAGACTGTGAAGTTATATCAATCACACTGACCATGAGATTTTCTGTGTACAAATTATTCAGGTAAAATCTGGCAAAATTTGTGCCGGGACAAAATAACAGTGTTCTGAGTTTTGCAGCCCAGATCTGGGAAACATTACTGCATTATTTCCCAGTATGGTGTGTGTGTGTTGGGGGAAGCGGGGTTACAGGCCAACCTACACAGGTGCGAGGGAGATGTGAGGGGGTGATGATGCTTGTCACAGGACAGACAACAATTGGGGACAGTGAAAGCAACAGGAACAGTGCAGATATCAACAGGCAAGCAATGACACAGGAAGGTTGAGGGTGCATGAGATAAGCAAAAATAACGGGCAAGCAATGACATAGGAGGGGACAGGGAGAGGAGGTAACAACAATGACAGAGCAAGCAACGACAGGCAAGCAACGATGCTAGAGGGGGCAAGCAACAACAGATATGGAACAACACGGGAGGGGAACAAGAGAGCAAGCAACAATAACAATGGCAGTAGAAGAAAAAAAGCACCTCAATTCAAGTGCAAGAAGCGGAAGGACACAAAACAAGCAAAAGGACACAGAACAAGCAAAAGCAATCAGTAGTTGGTCCATGCTCCACCCAACACAGAAACAAATGAAGATAAAGTGAAACTGGCACACACTGACCAATTAGAAACCCGCAAACTTGAGTGACAATAAAGGCAATGAATGGAAGGCTGTAGGCATGCTCCAAGCCCACCTTTAGGTAATGAATTGTCTTGCAAGCGACCATGCATTCGCTATCTCAAATGAGACCTAAAAAGGGCACTGTGATGGTATCCAGAATGAACAGGAAGCTATCCGGCAGAAGGTGATTTGACTCAGTGGCCATCAATAGATGGGAAACTTTCCCACAAAACCTGATGAAGTCTCTGAAAAACTACTTCCTCTAATCTCTGGTACTGTAATGCTGCCTTGCTTCAACTGACCATCCTGTACCTTAGGGTTTGAGAGTTCCATAAATGTTTGACCTAGTACCCTCCTTACGATCTTGGACTCCTTAAAACTGATTCATAAAATAGCTATTTTAGATATCTGGATCTCTATAAACCAGTTAAACTTTCCCTGAAATGCCTATGGGATACACATTTCACCTAAAAAGGAAATTCCTTAGATCTTCCTTCGTGTAATAATTATTCGGTTAAGTTTTCCTGCAAGTGTACTTAGTTTGCTTACTCGCGAACCAAATTCACCAAGTAAAAGCTTTTGGTCAAGGTTTTCAGAGGTTAGAACAACAGCTATTGGCATATATATGGCAGAATTTTCTGATATTTGCCGGCCTCCTTCCAGAAGCAGACCTGAAAATATCAGAAAATTCTGCCTCAGAGAATTCATGCGCCAAAACAGTCCAAATAGGCAATAGGAAGTTACAACTATTCTGAGACCAATCGGATTCAGCTAAAGGGAGTGGTCAATTTGATTGGTCGTGTTGAGGCCAATCAGATTGGTTAAATCTTTGGGAAGGTTGTAGGATGTTTCCAATAATTCGATTGGTTGGCCTCTGACAAACATAGTATCCACTACCTTCAGGCAAACTAGTCTCCGTTTGGTCTTGTTGTACCAGGGTTCAGGTCCAGGAAACACCTCCTGGGCTTCTTATGTAGAGTTTTATTTTATTTTTTAGAATTTTATGTAGCGCAAACTCAACCCGAATATATCAGGTATCAGACGCTTTACGTGACCACCAGTTTTGTTACAAATGGGCACATTCATTTTTGTTAAGCACAGGAAGATTAAGTGATTTGCCCAGAATCATAGGATGTTGAGCGTCCCTGCCGAAACTCAAACCTGATTCCTCAGCTTTGAGGTCGACCGCTCCAGCTGTAAGGCTACATCCTCTCCATCTGGAGTGATGAAGCATCCTGATATGCTTTGAGTAATACAATTTGGGCAAATTGAGCTTCAATTCATCCCGAAGATGGTATCCCGCTAGCAGGGTATAACTATGGGGGAAGTAATCCATTCTTTCTCTGACCCTACCAGTGAAGCAACTAACAACACAGGAATGGAATTTGGGTACCAAGATAATAGTACAAAGAATCTGGAGGTTCATGGGCACAAGTGCGTGGAGGTTGAATTAAATCCAAGGCTAAAAGGCACTGATTACACAAGTGTAATCTGGCTTTAACCTAATTATTGGGGTGATGTCGCTGATGTAAAAATGTTTTTATAAACCTATTTCCTACCTTTGGAATGGCAGACAACCATATTCTATACAGTGGTTGTCCTCTGTGATTGCTTGGTTCTGCTTCTTCCTAGATAACTGTCACAAGCAGATCAGACTGGACCGGTTCTTTGGAGTCATCCGATGTTCTACTTTATCTCCTCTGTTCTTTAGTATTTACCTGTGTCTTATCTTCAAGATGGTATATGTACAGCCCTAGGTGAATGACTTTCAGGTGTACATTAACTTCTCTGCTGGCCCCTCTCCTGGCCTTGACCTTGACACCTCCATGGTGAAATTCAGACCTGAATGTCATCCAGTTACCTCCAGCTTATGGCTTCAGAAACCAAGCTGATTATAATGGGACAGAAAGGACGAGAGCTACTCCAAGTGTTTTACCTTACCTCGCAACCAGCAGATGTGGTTAAAGACCAGGGCTGTACTGGCAGTAGCGGGCACCAGACCAGGTGGGACGCCAGGTTGGGTGCCAGTTTCGAACCACTGGGGGGCTGGTTTTGCAGCATTGCTGCAATATCGGCCCCCTGTAACAAAAGCAGCAGCAGTGTTTTCCACGCGCATCAACCCACCACCCCCGAGGCCCGTCCGACTCAATTGCCAGGGCCGGTTTGCGTTCCAAGTTCGACCCTGTTAAACACCTTGGCTTTCACTTTGATGCTGATGCCTCCCTAGCACCGCATTGGGGAGCTGCCAATTGCCTCTAAAAACTGTCAAACTCATCTTACCTTTGCTCTTAGAAAATATAGAAGTTTAAGGGTTTAGTCTCAATTAATTCTCGGCTCAAATATTGCAACGCCTTGCATACCAGACATCCACAATGTCTTGTCACACAGCAGGAAAGATCACAAAATGCTGCTGCAAGAGCCTTTCTGTAATAGCTCTAACAGCTGCATGGTAGTTCTACCTCAAGGGAGCGACTGAAGAAGAGATATGATGTCTTTGTGCCTCGAAGGTCACTGCACTAAACTGCATAGTTCCTAAGCTTCACCTTTCCTCCAAGGGTGGATGGTCCTCTTCCATTCCACCCTCTGGTCTGTGATGCACTGCTGATAGAAGGAGGATGCTCCAATCACTTGATGGCTTCAGAAAAAAGCTGAAGGCTAGTTTGTTTGCCTCTGGGGATACTTTTCAAGATTAGATCATTGAGATTCAGTCAGGTGGTAGGTGCTATCCAAATGTCTGGAGACAGTCGTGGAAACATTGACGGGTTTGATGAACTTGTTTGTTCCATGTCAGCTTTCATTACTTATATTTGATTTGTCAATTCCATAAGGCAAGGTGAACCACCTTGTGGAGGCATATACTCATTAACCGCCAATCAAGAGACTGTGGTAGAACGTTTTAAACTCTGCATGAGCCAGATTATTTGCTGGATGCAGAATAATTGTTTAAAATTCAACACTGGGAAGACGGAAGTGGTCATGTTCGGAAGGGACATTTCACTTTGGAACTCCAATTGGTGGCCCGAGATAGCAGGGCCATGCCCCCAGCCCGTAAAGAAGGTAAAAAATCTTGGTGTCCTGATTGATGACCATCTTTCCTTATCTGACCAGGTCAACAGCATTACCTCTTCTTGTTTTTATACACTTAAAATTCATGGGAAAATTCTTCCTTTTATTCCTATGTCTCTGAGTAAAATGGTTGTTACGGCGCTGATCCTGTCAAAAATTGATTACTGTAATTCACTCTACATTGGAGCAAAAAAAATTGTGATTCATAAACTTCAGACCCTGCAGAATGTGGCGGCCCGGTTATTATTAGAACTACCCAAATTTAGTTCTATTAGTCTAATTACTCGAGAACAACTACATTGGTTGCCCATATCGGCTATGATCCACTTTAAGTCAATGTGTATGTTACACAAGGGATGGGACCCGCGCAGATTGGTCAATGCTGTAAGCGATACACTCCACAGAGATGCCTCCGTTCCCCCTCAGCGTATTTGCTTGTGGTCCCAAGAGTAAAGACGTTGAAATGGGGGGGGCAGAAGTTTTCGATACTTGGCCCCAAAGCTATGGAACTCTATGCCTCTGCATCTTAGAAAACAAAACAACCTGCTACAGTTTAGGAAGGGACTTAAAACTTGGTTACTTGAGTGCACTCCTTCGGGGGTTTGATTTCCCGGATCAACCTTAACGGTAGCAAGCGCTAGGACGCCATGGCAAACACGCGCTCTTTAAAAACCCATTTTTCATTTCATTTCAAAAGGCCCCCAAAATAGCCTTTTATGGTCTGGCTTGACAATAAAAAGGCCAATTAGGGGACCTTTTTCAAAAATTGTCAAAGCATACAGCACAAAGCAGCAAGTTGCAACAAAAGTTATGGCTTGCTGTATGCCTGGAGAGATGAATGGTTGCAACAACCCGTTATATACCTTGGGTGTTGTGCGTGAGGACCCGAAATGTGCTGCTATTGTGTTGACTTAAAAACTCTTAAAACATTCTTGGTTCTGCTCAGCTCACTTGAGAATAGACCTGGCGAACAGACTTCTTGGCGCAATCACCACATTAGTCCCTAGCATTCTTTTTTTCTTGCTAAACATGCAGCGGCGTGGGAAGGGTGCCATGGGACCCAATGCAAGAAAGGAAATGAAGCCACTTTTTCCTATCCAGGTAGTGAAAATCACTATAGCAAGGTTACACAGGGCCGCTTATTTTCGAAGGCCCTGGTGCCAATATACCTGCTGCACTATAGTTAGGTACACCCCTGTAAACACGTGAATCATGGACTGCCTTAGCTGACATTTCAAAAATCCTCACTTGAATGACCATTTCCGGGAAAACCAATTTTCTGAGGCGGTTTTGCTGCAGGAACTTTTAGCCCGAGGTGAGTCCTGTTATTAATCTCTGGAAAAGCAGAACGAGGAAAATGTCATTTAAAAGGAGTTTAAAAAAATAATTACGGCTCCTACCTGTCATACAGACTGTGAGTAAATACAGGGTTATGCAGTGTATTCGTAACTGCATAACCCTTTATTTCTATGATAGCTACTCTAGCATTTTTTTTCATACTCATGGCATTGACAGCTGATAATTTCCCGCCCCTCAATTATAGGCCTGACAGAGTCAAATGCTTTTTAGGAGTTGAAAGCACAACTAAACACCATAAATGCCAGCAACACCTGCACAATCACACTAGTAACACCGGTCCTCCCACCTCCAGCCCTAAACAGAGTCATCCACACCACTGGGAGCCATCTATTTCATGTCCCAGCTGTACACTTACACCTCACTCCTTGTTTAGAATGCAGATCACCAATAGTAGGTCATATACTTCTCTTCCAAGCTTTTTGGTTGACTAGGCGAATCCCAGCATTACCTGGAGAGAGTTAATATGTTTATTGTTCTTTCAGGTGCAGAGAGGCTCGCCATTTTAATCACACATTCATTGTGTTTTGTTAATTGAATGAGCGCGCCGTGCTGACTCAGCACGACTGGGGCCAAACAGTGACCGCTTGCATTGGCTCGGAGCAGAGCTGAGCGCCTGTTTTTATGATCTGGCCTGGCAGCTCTGCTGTCGCCAGACAATTATGTGAGAATCACCAGGAGAAGGGCTTTAGCTTCGCCCCATGTTGAGAACCAGGAGTACATATTTTGACTGGGCAGAAGTTGTGTGCTTCCACAAAAATGTGCTTGCCCTCCAGTGCATCCGTGAATATTTTGTTTATTTATCAGCTGCCTGAGCTTGAATAACAGGGTCACACACATGACATCCTAATGCAATTAAAATGTTTAGATAACTAGCTAATGTATTTTGTTTTTCTCTGGCAGCAGCAGAGATGGAAGGAGGGCAGTCAATACTATTTAAAGCGTGTACGTTTAGCTTCCAGTGTCTCCAAGAGACTGCATGGTTCTGAGACAGCACAGCTGGAAACAGAAAGAGGCTGTCTGCTTTCACTTTCCTCTATAATACCAAATGGCAACCCAAAACCGGCCATTATGGGTGTTCACAAAAAGCTTTTTATTTTTTGCAGATATATATAGCGTGATATTTACCCGAAAGTATTGCGGCGCTTTACATGAGCACCAGTTACGTTACTCATGGACACATGCATTGAAGGGGAGATGAAGTGATTTGCCCAGAATCACAGGACGTGGAGTCGACCCCGAGGCTCGAACCTTGGTTTCCTAGCTCCAGTCGGCTGTCTAGCCATGAGACCTCATCCTCTCCTCTTTAACAGAGAGCTGCACACCTGCTCTCACAACTGAAGAGATAGGAGGGGCTTCTCTGCCAGACATATATTCCTGATGCAATGATACAGATTTGACACAAAAAAAAGATGAGCTGGTGAGACGTTTTGGAAGAAGCAGCACAATTTGTTGCCGAAGAGAACTAGCGCACTAATTAGACCTCTGAACACATCCTTTTCATGAGGGCTCTAGGGTGGCTGAAGACATACAAGGTGATTTTAAATACAGAAATGTACACACATTGGGGGTGAGGAAGGAACAATATATGTCGAGATGGGAGCAATTAATCATACAGATCAGAGATGTATAGGAGGGGTGAAGCTGAAGCTGAAGTAAAGGATTACAGGATGAGGGGTGAACTGTGAGGGGTGGTGGATGAACCCGGGGATAGTGCTGGAACCAAAGGCAGCCCATGTTGCACTAAGCAAGCATAGCAAGAAACCCGACCCTATCCGGGGTAATTTGGATTTGCACCCAGGAGAAAAAAAAATTGAGGTAAATCATTCATTTTACAACATAATTTACCAACCAACATATATTAGTTAAAAATCTGTAGGCTTTACATGCAAGTCTGAAAAGAGCTGACCGTGATGACATCAGATGGTGGCAGTGCTTAATTTGAGCCGTGGTTTCCGGCGATCGGCACTGGTTCTTAATTGTCAACATCAGCACTTATCACAGCCTATCACATGGCGGTGCTGTTAGTCTAACTTAGAGATCAGCACAACAGTTGTTTAATAATTCAATACACGTTAAAATGGACTAAAACCTGCATCCCAAGCCATTCTTATAGTTGTGGGGGCCTGGAATAGTCTGAATTGTCACAGTTGTAGGAGTGTGATGGTTAGGAGTTGTGTTGGTACTGTCACCGGCAGCGCTGGTGGGGGCAATGTGTGGTGCAAGCTGCAGTGGCCTCCTGGCGAGGGCTCTGGCACTTATTTATTTACAAATTAAGCACTGGACCGTGGGTGCCAGGTTGTTTGGGACATCTCTGTAAGGTGGTCTGGTAGGGGCATGTCGTGCTTGGCAGCTCCTGTTGAGTGGCAGCTTCTGAGTTAAGTATCTCCCATTCCCAATGACTTCGAGACATGCACAGCCGGCTGATGGTCACGAGTGGGAGAGGGCTGTGGAGACATGCCTTCCTCTTTGGAGACCTTCAAGGCTTATCCTGTGTCGATTCTAGTCCTTGGGAAATTGAGGGCATGAAAAGAAATGCTGGAGATTATGTGGTCTTTGGGGATCGTGGATTCATCAGAATGGTTCACAAAGCAGGGATCTGAGGGCAGTGGAGAAGGAGAGTTTAAGCTGCTAATCCTGGTTCACCACACTTACAAATTCAAATGTGCTAGTGACGAATATTTACGGTACATTAGATTAACCTGAAAAGGTTGCAAAGTTAGCTTTGGCTAACCTTTTTACTTCATGTTTGTTTCTTAATGTGATATTTTGATTATAGTGCCACCCTTCCCGGTGCATCACAAGTGCCTGAGGAATGAGAAGCAAACAATTTACTTAGTGAAAGAGACAACGCCGTCAAGGACAGGGAAATGACAGACATTCAGCAAATTAGTTTTTAAAATTCTATCATTTTCACTGACCTAAATTAATTAGGGTTACAAAATATCTGATTAATAATCTATAATTGAAAGTAGGCTATGGAGAGGCTTTTGAGTGTGGGGAGGAAAGTTTTTGAGAGAAAAATATATTTTTTTGTGCAGGGAATTTTCATCCACAGTGACAAACCTCACGAGGCCATGAAATGCACACATTTTTTCACATTTTCCAATTTCACTAACTGGTGCTGAACATCAATTTAGCAGCAACTATGTCCTTAACAAAAATAGAGTTTATGATGGGACTTCAATACACGAAACAGGTATGTAATCTAGCAAAAAAAGCTATATAACAAACCCTGAATGTAAAGCATCGCTCCTTACATCACTGGTGACATCACAAAATACATCATCAAAGATTTTAATGATGGTATCACGTAAAACACACCCGATTGCATTACTTGTGAGATCACTGATAACAACACATATCAACATAGGTGATACATGTAAGAAAATAAATCTCTGCTTTTCAAGAAAACTAATTTTTTTTCAGTATTAGTCGCATTTCATTTTCAGTAAGTCAAAGGTGAGCGTGTATTTTTTTTATTTCCATTGGATTCACTCAGCTGTCATTTGGTAGCAGAGGTCGGCAGAATTATTTCTTTTAAAAATATGAAGAATCCTGGATTGATTCCAAGCTAAATGTTTCTATGAGGCGCAAAAAAACAGAAATCAACCCACCAGAACAAATGATTTTGTGTAGCACGTGTAATTTTGTGCTGTCTAGTGGAGCCCTCCGCCCACCCTTGATCTATAGCCTGACACTTCGTGTCTGCGCACACACTTCCCCCTGCATGTGCATATGAATGTGCAGGCTGCCATGTCGGTGAAGAGAAGAGACAGAGGACCCCTCAGTTGCCACCATGTAATTGTTTGCTGGATCAATATCATCTAAGGCTAGAGGTGGAGGTCTGCCTGCGTTGCCTTGGTAACCCGCCTTATTAAACGCGGTGCAAGACTGCCAAATCCCCGTGTATCAGCGAAACAGCGTTTATTAATGTGCATTGTGCGGCAGAAAACTGGAGAGCTCATTACAGGCCACGCGCACCGTGGATTGGTGGGGGCAGCAGGGGCGGAAATCACGGCTCAGGGGGGACACTGGAGCCATAGGCTGTGAACAGGACTTGTGTCGCGTCAGAAGGAGCGTCAAATTCCCTTACCTCATACATGGGCCGTATCTGGGTCCACTAAGCAATTTACAATCCCACTGCACATTTTTATTTTTCCCTATCTGGCACGAGGAATCTGATATTGGCTTTCATTCAGTCTGGTCACCTCCCTCCTAGTGGCTAAAATAATTATTGTGCGGAATGAAAGAGTGCTGGACAAGTCAGTAATGGTGTTTTTTGGCCCTCAACCAACTTAGGCCAGCCTGTCAGTAGTGTTTGTGGGGTGCAGGTCAAACAAACTTCACACGGGGCCCCAATCTGGTTCACACTCATTTAATGCAGAAGAAATGTTTTCGAGGGGGGGGGGTCTTACGAGGTAGCTCCAGCCTTTGGATCGCCTAGTCGTGCAGATGCCAAGCTGCCTTATCTTAACTGACCAAGCCAGGACTACATCTGTATTCCTTACATACATGTTCTAGGCCGGGAAACATGCAGGAGCTGGGAAAAAGAGCCCCATGCTCCCCCCGAACATAGGAGCCTGAGCCACCAGTGACGAAGCTGCAGTAGGGTAAGGGACGATATGTAGAGTTAGTGACTGGCATCAGCATCCTTTTATGATATTAGATTATGGATGTGATAGTTTAGATGGGTCACGCCCCACCCCCCCTTATATTCAAGCTCCATGTGGATGACTGAAGGTTTCTTTCTCCACTGTTGAAACCAATCCATATCCCTTCAACAAAAAAAAATAACCCTGGACAGTACCAAGCTATATACTCGTCTCTTGCTAGAAGCACTTCGAGTGCTTGTTGTGATCTGCTGAACATCTTAAATGGCTTATCCAGTAACATGACCAAGTGCTGTTAGTGTTACACCTAACAGCGGCATCTGGCGTCCCTGTTAAAGTCTTCCCTACTGACAGCTATAGCTCTCTGTTGGAGACCTCATGTTACCAATGCACCACAATATCCAAACAGAACATACAGTATAATGAGTGGGCTTCTTGTCCACCCCAGCACCCATTGGCTTCTGGCACTTATTTTAGGAGTTGTCATTACCTGGGTGGACTGTCCATAAAGCTTTATATTTCATGGATGGTTATATGGGACTTTAGGTGTTCCTCTGTGGCAATCTCTCTACTCTTGCCCATATTATTTTGCCATCCACTCACTGTCATGGTGCCCCACCCCAATTGCAGAATATGACCCCTCTCCCATTCACAGATACCGCCACTGCCTGCTACCTGGCACTGGTACCACTTGTGATTTCGGCTTTGCCAGTGCTTGTTGCTTTGCATCACAGCTTTAGCAAAGTCAATAGCGTTGTCTGGCCATTTGGAAAGAATGTATGCAAAGTGGCCATTTTGCAATGTATTTAAAAACATAAGAACATCCATTACAAGGCGGCAGCCATGCATCGGGTGCGTGCGCGATATGCAATCTTAAGAGCAAAAAGACAGTGGCAAAGCTGTTCAGTCCTCGCCTGGCATAAAATGTGTGACTTCTTGTCTTTGCCAGTGCTTGTTTAGAAATGTTTGTTTCTCAAACTCATCAAGGGGTTCTCCACTGCGCCTTGTATCTTTCAAACCCTTCATTAGAAATGCACATCATGAGCAAATCTCCTTCTTTGCCTGTGGTGTGATTTCTGGTATGGTCCAGAAGCAAGGAACCAGCTGTCTGGTGCTGTCACTTCTGTTGGTGGCCATCATAAAAGCCTCTGGTTGGTGCAGTTGCAGGATCATTGATGTGGTTTATCAGTCTCCCACTGCTCTCCTAGAATGAATGTGCTTCTGAGAAACAATGGTGGGTGTTGGGTCCAGTGCGTAATTTGAGTCAGTGGTTTCTGGTGCACCAGCACTTAATCATTAACACCTGCAATTTTCATGAGCACCAGTTAATGACACCTTCATTTATGACAGATTAAGAGATTTGCCCAGAATTACAGGATGTTGAGCCAACGCCGAGAGTCGAACTTGGTTCCCCAGCTCCGAAGTCGCCAGCTCTGACATGGGCCGATGCAGGCTGCCTCCTGACGAGAGCCCCGGCACTTATTGTTTTACAAATTAACCACTGGTTGGGTTACAGTGTGTGGTTTAAATTCAATAATTTCAGCACCTGAAACGAGAAGAGAGGGATGGTTTAGTAATTTAGTTGTACAAAGAATCTTTTATTTTTATTTTTTAAGATTCTTAAAAACAGCAAAGCCATTTCTGCACATTATTTATAGAACTGTTTTCAACCAGTCACTGAAATGTGGCAAATAATTTATATGACATTGCTCAGAGTAAGGAAATTTTACATAGTATATTGGAATGTAAATGGGGGGAGGGGAGGCGAGAATAAAGGATGCTGACCCTAGTTCTAATCCTGGAGTCGAATCATGGACACAGATGTCTGATCTTAGTGGCAAATAACCAGAATATTATCCTGTGCTCCAGTTTATCTGTCTGACAAACCTAAAAGCACGTACACACAAGCTAAATATTAGGACTATATTCTGTGAAATTCATGTAATGTACTTTAGTGCAATTGCACGAAATTTAAGGAAAATTATGCAAAATTACAGGTAATTACTTAAAATGCAAATCTGGCCGTTTTAGTGCTGAATGTGTCTTTGCGTCTATTTTGGACACAAGGACACATTTGGCACAAAAAATAGCCCCCAAAACCCAAGTGCACTCGCATTCTGGCCATTCTCTTTGTCCTGCGCCATCATTTTGCCACAAACGCAGTGGAATTAGTCAACATGGCATCATTCCAGGAATTATGCGTTATTAGCGTAATGCGAAATTCCTCAAATTACATGAATTATGCTAGAGTGATTTAAATATTGCCTGGGCTTAGATTTTATCACAGAAACCACCATTTGTTGTGCTTAGGAGTCAATGAGGGTTAATTGGTGTTTCTATTTTCTATGCATGAGCTGAAGCCCTTCAGAAAACCAGTCCCACCTACATCAACAACCACATGACCTTCTACCAACCAACCACTCTGCCACCTTCACCTTAGCCCATGTCCCACGCATCCATTGCAGCCGACGCGGTGGCCGCTCCTACCTCGCCACTGAGTTATGGAACAACCTCCCCCACCACCTGCTCACGTGCCCCTCTCTGAGGGAGTTCAGGAAGCAGCTGAAAACCTGGCTTTTCGACCGCCACCTCCCTCTGACTGAGGATCGCTCAAACCACGCAGCGCCTGGAGACCTCCCTGGGGTGACAAGCCTTACCATATAAGACCCGATGATTGATTGATTGAAGAAAATATAACAGAATTTGAGCTACGGTAAAAGATGGCTAATATGACACGTGGAAAGTTACAGATATTCCTTTCTGCCCAAACAGACTCCTTAGAGCTTTGTATGTTTGATACGATCAGAAAAATGAAATAACCTTTTTCGATCTACACACTGTAAAGGAGATGCTTGTGGTAGAGCAGATGATCATGTGGAAGCTTACAGGAAAAGGGGGAAAACATCACAGAAGTAGAAAAGATTTCAAACGGAGGTCAGCAGCTCCTTGATAGACCTGATGGGAGATATTCTATTGAGTCAGAAACTAAGAAGCCATATGAAGCATGAAACAAAACCAGGTTAAGCAACTCCTGAGAAAGCATTCTGTTGAGTCAGGGCTGTGAAATCTACTGAGTCCTCTTTAGAATTTTTAGACCTTTTGGGAAAGTGAATTTTTTTATCATCATGGCAACTGCGAGAAACTAATATTTTTTTCTTTGCAGTGAAATTATTACAAATATCAGAGATAACAGTTATGGACCAGAAATAATACAAATAAAAAGTGATCTTCAATTTTTTTTCAAATCCTTTGGACATTTTCAAATACTTTTTGCTTTTTTCCCACAAACTTTTCTCATTTACATAGTACAGTCATGGGGTGCACTAGTGCCTTATCATAAGAAATATCAGAACAAGCTAGAAAAAATCTTCAGAATCAGAAAACTCATAAGGGGTGCAAATTGCTTGTAGTAACAGTGGGTACTCGCTGTGCAGATTCGAAATGTTGCCTTCAGCGTATAGACGTACCCTACAGAAAGTACATAGAATATTATATTTTGACCTGCAAAAAGGACCAATACGCTTTCCAGTCTGCCCGTCGTTTGGGCAGCACTTGATACATTGCTAATACTATATAAGATTGTATTTCCTGTGCCCTGTCAGCACCACTCATTCTATGTGTTTGTCATGGGCTTTTATAAACTTAGATCGGATGACTTATGAGACTGAAAGGCACTTCCAAGAGCCACCTGCCACCAAAATTGCCCAATGTCTCAGACAAATCATCTGAAAAGGGACTGCTATAGGCTAGGTTTTTTCTATATTTATTAAAGGTGTCTCCTCCGCTTCAGCCTCAAGCTTATTGGAGACATTCAAATTTCTTTTTGCAAAAATATTTTTAGATACTCCCAACTCTCCCTCCTCTCTCTCAGTGGTGTATCACAAATTGATTAAGCTCCCCTGCAGAATGTGACAAGGCACCTCTGAGTCTACCATATTTCATATACATTTATTGATCTTGGCCTGATTGGGGCACCCCGAAGGGTTGGGGAGCACTGATGGGTGTGGACCACCCCTGCAACGCAGGGGCTGCAGAGTCTTGTGTTACGCCCCTGGTCTCCCTCTTCCTGTTCTAATGCTGTGAAGGCTAATTCTAAGAATGGTTGTCCACTTAAAATGTATGTCACTCTTATACTGTTTGATAATTAGGTGTTATTGACCTCTTTTCTGGATGTTAACAGATGCTAATGTCCTTTGCACAGGCTGTTAATTGCTGTTGATTGCCTGGCTATTAGTTATGAGTGGACATCTAGGAAAAGTGCTTATAATGGCAGAATACAATTGCCAATATCATGTTGGCGATGCAATTATTAGTACCCGTCTCCTTATTTGCATCCAGTACAGGGAGATAAACACACACTCTGGTTCAGTTCTTAGTTTGTAAAAAATATAAGTGACAGGGCTCTCGTCAAGAGGCCACTGCAGCTTGCACCACCTGCTGAGCCTGCCAGCTCTGTCAATGACAGTACCAACACAACTACTAACCATCACACTCATATAAGTGTGACAATTCAGACTATTCTAGGCCCACAAAACTATAAGAATGAATTGGGTGACAGATATCAGTTATTTATTAATGTATATTGAATTAATAAAAACTGTTGTTGTGCTCCTCTCTAAATTTGACAGACACGGTCACCTTGTAGCAGGCTGCCATAAGTGCCGGTGTTGACACGTAAGTGTTGGTGCCAAGCACCAGAAACCACAGGCTCAAATTAAGCCCTGCTCTGGTTCCTGCATGCTTCATGTTTTTGCTTCTCTCTCTTATCCAACATACAATGTAGACAAACAAGAGTACATAGTGACTGAATTGTAAACATTTTGATTATCGAACTCAATCACAGCATTCCATCCATAATGCTTCTTATTCTTCATATCTCCTTTCCTTCAGTGATGCCTTTTTAGATTATTGAGGATCTGCTTTTAGGAACTGAAAATTGGACCATTCACCTATTGGGTGACAAGCAATCTACATTGGTCCTCCAGAAATGGATACAGTGCTCCAAGGAGATGATTGTATGTCAGCATGCCATATGCAGAATATTGTCTGACATAACTATTTGCCCTAAGTACCATTACAAAACAGAATTGACTCATTGAATGTAGATATGCTTTTATGTAAAACAAAATTGGACATTATTCTAATAATATTTTGGTGGCATACCCAGGAGATATTTTGGAAATTGATACAGTGTATTAGACACACAAAAGGTGATGGGAGAAATGCTTGCAAATAGTCTACAGCACTGGCAGTCACTTCAGGTAGCATTCTATTCCATCGTTTATGATACACAGTGCTACTCTAGACTGAGGTGCACCTTCTTCGAATCAGTACAAAGCCAACTCCTCATGAGAACAGTTCAGTCTAAAGTCCCAGGTGAGGCCCTCTCCAGAAGGGAACTCAAGCAACCCCAGTCGGATTTTGACCTAATTAGGGTACAGTTTTGTTTTTGTATTGTGTTTTGATTTATAAAGCGCATTAAGCCAAAAGCATCTAAGCGCTAGCACAGGTATAAAACTGCCAAGATGAAAAGACCAGGACACAAGTATGAGTGAGAGAAGAGCCAGGTTTTTAGCTGCTTACGGAACACTGCATAAGAATTCTGGTAGTGTGTTCCATAATTTGGCCACTTTCACAGAAAAAGTACAACCACCCCATTTAATGTTTCAAAACCTAGGAATGATCACCTTCCTCATAGATACTGATCTGAGCTGTGGAATATACCACTTAAAAGGTGTCCTCAGGGGCATCGGTCCCTGGTGATGGAGAGCCATATAGACTATGCAAAGTGCTTTGAACATCCCTCGCTACCTAACAGGAAGCCAGTGAAGCCACAGGCTCTTTATGAGGGCCTACATCAACCGTGCTCACCACAATACGTATTTCACCATACCCATGATATCTAGCTATTAGTTATTATTGGACATGATGACCTCAAGATGGCACCTCTATGTTTCTAGTCAGCAGTATGCCAGATATCTTTGTCATCTGCAGAGCGCAAATTGGAAGAAGTGGTAACCAAGCATCTTCACCTGGTTTCCCACTTGGCCATATCAAGTGACCTTAGGCAAAACTCTCCTGTGTTTCAGTAGTCACATAGGCTAAAAACGCGTACACCTATAAATGGCTTTCAAGTTACCTTTGCTCTATCCAGGTACCAGTACATACAGACATGCATTCATATTTATATGCTAGTATGAATCTCTTTATACCAGAAATAGATGCTCATTCACATTTATTAACTGATTTACCTTTCACCTTCAATGAAAAGGCACCAATTAAGGACCTGCTCCCAGAGGTTAGAACCTATAAAGTTTGAGTCGGTAAGTAAAATATTTTATTGCCAAAAGCTGATTGTCGTAGTGGTATTATCACCCGCCAGTTGTCCATTCTTCTACTATATGACTAACAGCAGCTTGATACACTCAAATAGATGCTCTAGCCTACTCCTTCTTACACACTCTACCTCATCAGATCCATATCTACTAGTGCTGGTCTGACCACAAATAAAACAGCCTCGCTTATCCCACCACCATCGCCGATGTGACCACCATCCCTGGTGTGTCAATACGCTCACAGTACATAAAGTCAGGGTGAACCAACTCTGGGCTCCTGAACATGGCGTGGTACAAAGATCTGGCAGTCTCAGAATACTTCCTAAATGCACCCATTACAATACTATTGCCATCAAAGGAAGCTTTTTCATTGGCTAAAAAGATCTCTCAGAATCTAATAAGATTACCACAGCTGCACCCATTACTGTGTCTCTAGAAACTGAAACCGGATTCCATTATTCAGCTCAATGGGACTCATTTTATTGAGTTTTGATGGATTAGGGCCAGGGCCATCGAAATTATGCAGCAGGGTTGACTAAATTATGCTGGGTAATGAGGCACATTTTTTGATAGTATTCATTATTTTGTCATTTTCGCTCATGGTAACACCGTGTGGGCAAAGATTTCACAACATCAGTGCCAGTATAACCACCAAATACAGCAATGACCTACTGAAAGATGACCAGTAAACCTTTGTAAGGGGCCTTCCTTAGTGCTGGAACTCGTTGCCAGGTTTTTAGTAACTTTTAATCCGCTTAAACTAGGAGAAAAATCTGCAGATTATGCAGTTGACAGATTATGACACATGACAGATTATATGTCAAATGTGGCAAATTCATAATTATGCAGAAAACACATGATTCCATAATTGCAGTGGCTAATGTTTGAGTCTGCAAAACAAATATTATGGTTGAATAGATCCACCAGACTTCATACCTTTACCCTCAGGTTGCACTCACTGATTCCTGAAGTGGCTGTATTAACTCACTGGAGCATTTTAGTGTCTTCATGGTCCAATTCTGGACTGGCTTCAGCCCGCAGACCGTTTACAACATTTGTGACTAATTTTTTGTCATTATAGTGCCTAGAAAGCACATATTACTCCATGTGTTACATCCTATTTTAAATAGTGCACTTACTTACCAGAAGGAGATTGTAACTGTGTGATTCTACAAGGTTGCATTTCGTTGGGATGCACCTGTGAAGGAACAGTGTAATTCTCACAACTAGTTGCATTTTGTAGTTTCTTCCAGAAAACAATTCAATAAAACAAATGGCAAAATCATCAGAAATTCTGCAGGGCGACCGGATGACAACAACTAAATGCATTCTGGGAGTTGTAGCCTTTCATTTCTTCAAATGAACCAATTGGAGTAAGGCGCCAAATTTAACATTACTATTAAAAAGAAAGCCTGAGCTGGAATCTTGGGGCCCCTGTTACATGGAACCATCTTTTAACCTTTATACTGGGGGGAATACATTTTCAGCAATTTGATTTCATCACACAGTACTGTTATCTGTAAATATATGATGTCAACACCCACAGCCCTGAATTGTGATCACATACGATTGGTAACTAACACAATCTGCTAAAAGATTATTTTTCAGGAGGGCACTTTTTAACCATTTTGAACATCATTTGGTATAGGATTTTTTTCTTTTCATATTAGGTTAGAAAATATGTTGTCACTAATAATCCTCATTTCCAAATCCAATGGGCTTCATTTCAGTCTTCTCATAAATATATTTAGGTTATGGATGTAGAAGTATGTCTTTGTAAGCAGCTTTACTATTCTAACCAGAATGTTATCACATATTCATGTATCTCTATGCTAAGAGCATAACCCTATGTTGACTTATCTATTAATTTTGTAGAATCAAAGCGTGTTACTCTCTTAATAGCAAACATCATTTAGAATTCATTTCTATGTGTTTGAAAACAAGCTGCATTCACCTCTGTGTATCATGCAGGCCACAGGGTTCAATCCTGACAGCATCTCTAAACTGCCAGGTCATTGTCATTTTGTCATTGTGTCATCTCATATAATACCTTTTATTAAAGCAGCAATACACTTTTCAGCTTGTGTTGTGTGCTACATAAAACATCATAGAATTTGTTGCTGGTGTCAGGCAGCATAAAGTTGATCTTCTTGCTGGGAATGATTTATGTCTCAATTATACGAAATCTCTCCCTGACCACTGAGCAGTACATGTATCTTCAGATTTGCAAAGAAGCCGAAATAGGACGCAATTTGAGGCGCATTGTAATCCAAATGCAATTGCTCACGAATTTTATTGCATTAGTGACTTTTATAGACTGTTGAAACTTATTAAAACCAGCTTGGAATATCTCTAGTGAGTCCATCACACCTACCCAATTAGAAAAGAATTAATCTGTATCGTATAAAATACTACTTACCTGTGTTGATATTTCAGGAACTCCTCATCCATATTACCTTGAAATGTTTAGCATGTTTAGGGGCCATGAATAAACCTATAGCCCTTCCCACAATCTGCCACACATGTTGTCTTTAAAAGTGATGTTGTTTTGTGATGTACGCACATGGTGTTGCCAATAGTTCTGTCATTTTTTGTTCAAACATTTAACATGAAACAGTACTGAATTTCAGGCTGCTATTGGTCATAATCATGGATTGTTCTGGATGACAAATATTCTATTCTAGTTTGTTAAAATTGTGTCTTGGGTGATCCTGCTGCTTTTGAAAAGCCCAGCGTTTAATGTGGTTTCAAAGGCTCCAGAGGTTTCCTTTAATTGGTTCTGGCTTCAGGACTGAAGACAGCGATAGCACACACCTTCTGTCATGACCACTCATTCCGTACAATCCTAATAGTGTCGCGCAACCTCAAACTCACAATTAGCAACGATTTATTCTATGGTATTCCCAGTACCCTTTGAAAATAGTGGTCTTTTGTAATTTAGCTCATCTGATGTCCCCCACAATAAAGCACTCACATTTGAAAAATAATATCTTCTGCTCCTGTCCCCGAGCAATGAACTTTCTAGCCATCAGAATAAGAATGGTGTACAAATACATATTTCAAATAATCTTCAAAGACAGCAGAGGCAGTAGACCAATTCTAACTTATTCAGTGATGATACATGTGGTCATTGAAGCCGCTTAACCTTCTGTCTTGTTCCTCCAGTGCATTATCTCTGGTGTTAAGTGTTTACATGTTACCTCTTCATCTATGCAATAATAGGTCGCAAAAAATACAGCGGGACACCCACTTGCAAACAATGCTTAGATAAGGTGTTGAGCGATCTACTGATTCTGGGAGTACTTTTCAAATTGTAGAAGGATTCACTTTTTTTCAGGAAATTTGCTGTATGAAGTAGGGAGAGGTGCCAAAAGGATCCTAGCCCTTGTGGGGACGCACACAGACGAATCCTTAACTTTAGAGTGTTGAATACTATTTGAGCTTTGGAAGTCTGGATGACAACATACAGGGTGCCTGCAGCTGCATCTAGTGTCATGGCCCCAAAGAGAGAGTTGAGTGCACCCTCAGTCAGTGGCCAGATAGGCGATGCCCATGATACCACGGCTCGTGTAGCAGATAAGGTACTGGAGCGGTCCCAGAGTGCTACTTGTTAGAGACCCTCTTGGAACTTGCTGTTCCTCATAGTGACAAATGGCAGCATTCCCGCCGGCTACAAGTATTCAACCGCACAAATAGCCTTTTTGGCGGTAGAAAGCAGTATGTCGCCAGCGCTGTCAGGTGTTTGATGGGTGCTAAATAGCCCGTTATAGCCCGTGAAATCCTGCCTGGCAACGTCTCTGGGAAAGCAATTTGTACCCCGTCAGCATGGCTGTGAACGCACCGGTTGCAGTCGTAACGGGGTTAACACTTGGAATTCTCACAGAGAGATTGAAATAAAGCAAAACAGCCAAGAAAGACAGTGGATCCTTTTATTTGTTTCCTTCTGGGCAGAGGGAGCCTCCTCAGCCACTCACGGGGGGTTTCTAGAAGAAAGTAAATGTTATCAGCAACGCTATAATGTCCCGCAAACCAACCATTCTCTCTGAGATATGACGTAGTAGAAAAATACTGAGATCTTCCCTGCCACACAGTTCCGTTTGTGGTGTGTACTACATACAGGGTCTCTTGCTGTTGTTGCTGTTGTTATTATCAAAACAGCATCTTTAATATTGACAATAATAATAATACTAATAATACCAACACTATTATATTGATAATAACTTCACTAATATAATTATAGTAATAACAATAATATTAATAGTTATAATACGAGCAATAGCAGTGATAATAATAATAACAGCAATAACAATACGAAAAACAATAATAGTTATAATACTAAACATTGCAATGATGATAATAATAATAATAATAATAATAATAATAATAATAATAATAATAATACCACCACTGTTATAATATTAATAACTTCACTGATATAATGATAGGAATAGCAATGTTAATATAAATAATAGCAATAATAACAGTTATAATAATAACAATAGCAGTGATGCTAATAATAATAATAATAATAATAGCAATAATAATGCAGAAAACTACAAAAACAATCATAATAATTAATAATATTAAGTGCAATGGATACATGAGATCTTGTTTGCAGTTGTTTAAAAGCACTGGCTCCTCAGAAGGTGATCTCTGCATGTTTCAAGTGAGCTCTCATCTTCAGAGATCCCTAAACATACTGTGGCACAACAAGCATTTTATTTATCGAATGATAAGATTGATACTCAGGTAACAGTAGATGAGTCCCTAGGTATAGATCTAGAATACCAACCCTGCTGTGCCCAAGTTTATATGTATCTGATAAAAAGGGTATCTCTACTGCTATGGAAAGACCATTTTCGGTGCTTGAAATGGAAACTATTGCAAAAAGAACTATTGATGGACAGAATGTAGAACAATGTCATACATTCACCCCAGTACAGAGATCCATCGTTTTTTTGCTCACCATGCCATTCCAGTTTGGACCCAGCCATATGCAAATCAGTCCTGACCCTGTGCCCAATGGGAACAGTCCAGCCCAAACTGCCAGGCCAGGTCCACCCTGGACTGGAAACAAGCATCCTAGGACCGGTTTCGGGGTTTCACCCCTGTTCAGCCAGGATAGCTTGATTCCAGTGGCATGGAGAGCACGGGACTCACGTCTGAGCATACCCGTCCCACTCCGGGTGCAATTGCAAAAAGAACTATTGATGGACAGAAGGTTTTAATTTGTTCTGCATTCCGTCCATCAATTGTGTGTCTTTTGCTTTCTCGCCCTAAGTGCGCCAGGTATGCCCAGATGTGGGTCTTGGGCTCACTGTGCCACTGGAAACAAGCTATCCTGGCTGAAGAGGGGTGAAACCCTGAAAACGGTCCTAGGATGCTTGTTTCCAGTCCAGGGAGGACCTGGCTTGGCAGTTCGGGCTGGACTGTTCCCATGAGGCACAGGGTCAAGACTGATTTGCATATGGCCAGGCCTAAACTGGGGTGGTATGGTGAGCAAAAGAATGATGGATTTAACTCAGATCTCTTGACTGGGGGTGAATGTTTTGATTTGTTCTGCATTCTGTCCATCAATTGTGTGTCTTTTGCTTTCTCGCCCTAAGTGCGCCAGGTATGCCCAGACGTGGGTCCTGGGCTCACTGTGCCACTGGAATCAAGCTATCCTTGCTGACGAGGGGTGAAACCCCGAAACCGGTCCTAGGATGCTTGATCCGGACCTGGCTTGTCGGTTCGGGCTGGACTGTTCCTATGAGGCACAGGGTCAAGACTGATTTGCATAAGGCCAGGTCTAAACTGGGGTGGCAGGGTGAGCAAAAGAATGATGGATTTAAACCAGATCTCTTGACTGGGGGTGAATGTTTTGATTTGTTCTGTATTCCGTCCATCAATTGTGTGTCTTTTGAAATGGAAACTAAGCTTTGGCAACAACCAATAAGTCGCACCTTAACTGTAAGCAGTTGGTTTTCCAATACTTAAAGCATTGTTAAAATAAAGTAGAATAAAAAAGTCCAAATAATGGAGGAACTGAACATTAAATATTTTCAATCTTTAGAAAGAGCATACTTGACTTTTTAATACTTTACACGCAGGAAACTGGCTGTATAGCAGGAAACGTGGCTAGTTGTAGCAACTTAAAAGAACATAGCAGCCCACTGAGGGGTGAATAAGCAAGCATTAGAATTTAAAGTAAAGGTTGCCAGGGCCTACCTTACATTTCACACGACTTGACAAATGCTCCGACCATTTGGTTGATCTGCAGCAGCCAGGCGAGCAGATTTGCAACCGTCTACCCCTCTCCAACATCATAAATGCTGCTTTTGTGAATGAATGACTCAGCCTTCATGCAGCATGAGGAACATCGGAGATAAAAACCAACCTGATAAAGTCTTATCTTTAGTGAAACAAGGTAAAAATATACCTGCCGTTGTGCTTCTGCAAACGCACTAGTGAGAGGACAACATGGAGAGCACAGGGGACAGTGAAGTGAAAGGGTGAAGTAGCACAACGGGGAGAGAGAGAACAAAATATGCACTCCCATGGTGTGCTAAAAGAAAAAAGAAAAAAAAGAGGGTTCCCGGATTAAGCCATCCAGTCTAAAGGATGATAAAGAGGCTATGTTCCAGAAAGGAGACAAATGAAAGAAGAGGAAGAAAAGCCCTCAATTAAGAAGTAAGCAAATGAGATTGAAAAGAAACCCAGAAAATGGTAATCAATATACTGATCGGCGGCCAACTCCAAGCATTGCTACTGTACACAATAGGTCTTTGAAACATAAGTGATCCCTAAATAGAAGTGCACATACTCACCAGTGAGATGTGTAAAACAGAGGGGCACATTACGATGGCTGTCGGACGAGTATCCAACCACCATCACTGCGGGACTGAGACTGGCCAACAAGTAGTCGGCCGTCCCACCCGTCATATTTTGATAAGACCACCATGTAGGTGGTAGCAAACTACATTTTTCCACTGTGGCTTGTGCTACTGCCCGGAAAAGGGCCGCAGCACAAACCACAGTCGAAAAAGACAATTTACACACATCGATGCACATGTGCCAAGCACTATGTGGTGCCTAGCACACGTGCATAGATGTGTGGGGGACACCACATGTGTCCCCTTGTCCACTTAGAAGTGGCCCACAGGGGACTGGGGCCCTTCTTGGGGCCCTCAAAGTCCATTTCCGTCTGCCTATTCATGGCGGTCCCAAAAGGCTTTTGGAAAGGGACATTATGACGGGGCAAAGTGGTTTCAGTTGTATCCTTCTTTAACCAGTTCATCTTCCCTGTTTGTTCCCACCGGACGTTTTCATGCAGCCTCAGAACCCCTTATGTACCAGAATATCTCTCTTCATTCAGAAAAGCTCATACAAACAGCAAGGAATCTTTCAGACATGAGCACAGATACAAAACAAGTGACTCTTTCAATGATCTCTGTGGGAGAACTAACAAACTTAGGCCACATTTTACAATGATGGCTCCTCCAGTAGGAGATCACCCTGTGTGAGAAATCCCTACACTGTAAACATTTATTGGGAGCATTCTCATATTTTGGAACCCGTAGCCAGTTCCTGATGAAAGTGTTTACTTAGTACCATGTAGTACAGTGGAGAGCTGTGGTGCAGCGGCCAGGGCAGCTGACTTCGATCCCCGGCTCCGGAGGCAGCTCAGCTCAGCACCATGTGACTCTGGGCAATAGCTCACTTAATTTCCATGACGGCCCCCAGCGCCTTGAGACTCGTAAGGGTGAGTAGCTTCCGCTTTACAAATACGTATTTACAGTACATTTATGTAATAAGAAATATTTCCTAGGATATTTTCGGCACCATTCGACTGTGCATTCAAATTCCTTTTAACACCTTCTAATAACTGTTTGTTAATATGATCATGAGGGTTGATTTGGCATTTCCAGACCATTCAATTACCATTTCAAACCATGAGCAATAATTCAATGCCTGCTAGTCCATTTAAGAGCAGGGGAAGGTTATTTCTAAACGTAGGCACCTCTTTTATTCCTATTTTATTCCAGTTTTTGTTCAAAAGAATAGACTAAGATATAAAAGCCTTAAAGGCAACCAGCAGATAGTCTGAAACTTTTTTCTGAATCAATTAAGCACTTAACTGGTCGAAATACAAGTAACTAGTTGTCGGGTAAACATAAACGCCCATACAAGGGAGGTATTTCTTGTAATACCCATTCATGACGTGAAGCCTGGTGAAACAGCTAGATGTTAATAGTGCTATGTAATTTATGAATACATAAACCATTTTTAAGAAATAGAAATGTCTTGAGTCGCGCTGTTAAGCACACTTTTACCCTCATTTTCGCCTTACAGGTACCTTAATGC
This sequence comes from Triturus cristatus, assembly GCF_964204655.1. Taxonomy (NCBI): domain Eukaryota; kingdom Metazoa; phylum Chordata; class Amphibia; order Caudata; family Salamandridae; genus Triturus; species Triturus cristatus. The sequence goes on along the minus strand of NC_140591.1, from coordinate 134,398,644 downwards.
CATGCTGGAGCAGTAGCAATCCAGCACGAATAACTACAGCCTAACCTGTACTTTGTTTTGTCTGTGCTTCGTAAAGTGCTGACACTCAACATGGGTATGAGCAGAGTTAGACTGATCCCATCGGGGCGGCTGTCGGAATCGTGATCCTGAATGCAGACTGTGCCTGCTCAGACACCTCCATCGGAGAGGAACTGGTGAAAGAAGGATACAATGGAAGCCACTTTGCACCATTAGCCACAAGAACCAGTCCCAGCATGAAACTTGAATAGCTTAGAATTTAAGTAATAGGTTATTCTATTTCCAAACACCCATATGGCAGCCACTGGACTCAAGAGAAATCCTTGGTTCCACTGGAACGTCCATATTAGCATATATACCTGTGACAAACTGGGGTTGGGGTGGCATTAACCTTCCTTGGGGAGGAAGCTCTGAAAATGTGCAACAGGTGTACATAGTATGACAAAAAGCAATAGACAATGTTGTGGGGTATTGTTAATCATGTTAATTTGTCTATTATGAATGCAATACATTCTTTCTGTTACAACTAATTTAGCCTGGTGGATATTCCAGTTTGCAAATGACTTTCACTGGGTCAAGTTACTGGCAGAAATGGTTTAGAGAATAGAAGAACTTCCTTGGAAATATCACTGACCCTAGTTGTATCTTTGAACTGGCTACTGGTGTCTTGTGATATCCGATACCATTATATATATTTTTCCAGTGTAGATTGATTCTTATTTGCATCAAATAGCATATACCACGATTCAATTCAGCAGAAACCATGGGCCATATTTGTGAAGCCACGCAAAGCTACTTTTCTTTTACAAGACCTTGTAAACCGAGAATGCACCAACAAATTACATCGAGGAGAGGCGTAATGAGGAGAAATATTTGTATTTCTCCTCGTTACTTCCTCTTTCTATGTGTGCTGCGTTCAGCAGCAGACATAAAAAGATGAAAAGTCCCTCAGGATTGTTTTTTTGCAGGAAGGTGCCCCACCCTGCAAAAAACCATCCTACCTATAACATAGGCACCCTTGCATCATAATGCAAGGATGCCTGCATTGGCGCTGGGCTGCCTAAACGGCACCAGCGCAAGAGAAAAGGGCAGGAATGCACTGTGTTGCCTTAAATATGGCAAATTCTTGCCCTTTTCCTGTGATGCAGGGCAGCACAGCTAGGTGACTTGCTGCACTGCCCTGCACCACAAATCTCATAAATCTGCCCCCATGTTCATTTGGTCCTGTGAAACTTGCAATAGAAGGGCCCGCCCACATAACCGCAACTCAGCACACCTTCAACAAGGAATGTGCCACTTACTGGCTGCACAGGCGGCCAGCTTTATGAGCTCCCTTCTGTAGAGGTCTGAGGTCCCTGCCAAAAACCTTCATTTTGTTTTATAGGAGTTAGTGCACAGATGTGACAAGACTATTAGAGTAACATCTGCACGGTCTGGCACAAATAACCCTAGGGCTGCAGCACACGCCTTCTGCAAACTCGCTAGTGGCAGTAACAGAAATGCAGGTGGAGTGGGAGGATAGGTGATGGAGCCTCCAAGCCCCAGTCAGACACTCCAGCTGGAAGTAACCAGTCGTGCATGTTTGGTGGGCTTCATTAACGTCCTAGTCACTAATGGGTGGTCAAGTCAAGAGGGCATCATGGTTGATATCACTGGTGATTCAAAAGGGATGAGTTAAGGTCCCAGGAGTTGTCGTGGATGGTACCACCGGAGTAGAAAAGGTGCGACGTCACCAGAGATGCTCCAAAGAATGTTGACAGAAAGTGCTCAATAGCACATAAATGTGCAAGACACTTAGTACAAGAGAGACAGCAGTGTGATAAATAAATAAATTGCCATAATTTGCCACAGTGTTCTCCTATAATCACAATAAGTGCTATTTATGCTCAATGATAAAATGTAGGTATTGTATAGTGATATAAAATATGTTTTTACATTCTGTCTCTTCAGTTTCAGGCAGATTTTCGCAGCTGTTTTCGCGCAAAAAGTAGGCACTTGAAGGCAAAACCGTAAGTGTTCGAGAGAGAGAGACCCATTGTAGAAGTCACCAGCCATGAAGAGCAGACTAGGACCCCCCAAGCAGGCTAGGCCCATTACGATCGAAATAAAATCCCCTGACAGCTGAGCCCGTGCCGGTGTGCGTCTTTCTTGTGTGACCTCGGAATGATTAAAGTGCCTCTGAGAGGGATGGCAGAGGCAGTTGGGTGTTTCCTGCCAGGAGAAGGCGGGTGACCTCTGTTCATTCACAAGACACAGCAGGAAACTCCTCTGTATGTTCCTCTTTAATCTTTTAATCGTTACCTTTCTCTTTTTCGGTCTCACACTTTGGCTTCTCGTGCACTTATTTCTGCGCTTCTGTGCCCCTTTCAGCCCTCCATTCATGACACCCAGCCACGAGAGGTGCCAGGATTGACAATATAAATTATGGAATTTAAAATAGAATTTTGCCAGCTGTTACGTTTTCCAGTACACTAATAAAAGGACATTTTGGAACTTTTTTCAGTTATTTTACATCACCACCAGGTGGCCTCCTAAGGCTGCTGCCCAACTTTGTCCAATTAATGCAGCGGCCCTTCCCCTCTCCCTTCTTGTTCGATCCATACTCAGTTCCTCTATCCATCTTTTTTAGGTCTTGCCTAGCGTTTCAGCGCGAATGCGCTGTCATCGCTTTGCGAGGCATGCAGTATATACTGTAGTGTGGAAGCTTCGTGGAAGCTCTGCCCACTCTCTGCCCATTGGCTTTTGTCTTAAATACTGCCTTCCGATTGGTTTGAGGCTTGTTAGTTCCTCCTCATTCATCATGTATATCCTTCCACGGCTATTGGCCCCTTTACTCCTGACCCTATTTTCTCTTTGGTCTCGCCTAGCGTTGCAGTGCGAATGCGCTGCAATCACTTTGCGAGACATGCAGTATATGCTGTAGTGTGGAAGCTTCGTGGAAGCTCAGCCCACTCTGTGCCCATAGGCTTTTGTCTTAAATGCTGCCTTCCGATTGGTTTAAGGCTTGTTAGTCCCTCCTCATTCATCATTTGTATCCTTCCACGGCTATTGGCCCCTTTACTCCTAACACTATTTTCTTCCCTGTCTCCCCACCCCACCGCCCCCTCCCTCAGTCTGTGACTTCTCGCCCTCCCCCCCTCCTGTTTGTTTTTTCTTGCCTGCCAGCACTTCCGTTTTCATCTTTATTATTGCCACCTTGAAATATGCGAGTTCAAGATGCGTGCTGTACAAAAACTTCTCATGTTTAATGAACTAGATTTTAATGTTACTCTAAATATAATAAGACTCTAGGCAACATTCGGGGTACGCATGGCAACTGACGCCTCTTTGTTCACAAATGGCATTGTTGTCGGGCGGGAGAAGCGGCAGTGTTTTAACTCAAGCTTAAATCTAGCACTTTTAATAACTTCCTCTCAATTCAGGGCTATAATCTTGTGTACTGAGGTGACGCGCTAAAGAAATGCACTTTTTTGAATTCTGAAGAGACATTATTACACATTTACATCATGTTTACTGTATGATTAACATGGCGATCATTTTCATGGCTCGCCCACTGGCTCGTATACGCTTGGCTCGTCTCTGGCTGGCTCTACCTGTTAATTAATATTTTGGCTCGCGCACCTCTAACAAAGAGAGACTAATGGATACATGAGAGTGAGCCCGGTAGATGGTAGAGAAATAGACTGGTGCAGTCAAACAGACAAAGTCAGTCGCCATTGCCTCACGTCAGAATCATCACTTTCAATAACCTGGAAATCTGCCGGCAACTCCTGCATGCCCCAACCTCATCCCCCTCACCTATTCTTAGCAGAAGCGGCGGATTCTGAGCTGTGCCCTGCTGGTGCAGAGGAGCACGGCAGAGTCTGTAGAAGCGCTAGGATCCCTAGCCTCTCCGTGCGGGCACCTAAGCCTTCCGGGTGCCTTCACACTCAGGATAAATTAATACATTTTGTTCTGTGCTTTAGTCACCCCTCTGTGAGCACTGTCTGGTAGATGAAGCTCTGTGTTAATAAACACATTCAGAGAGGTGGTTGTGTACAAACAAACAACAGCCACAATACCGTACGTTTTGAACGTGTAGTTAAGAACCTCATTGGCTGATCATTCCATGGCACCACCAAAATTACATTTGGACACATTTGCTCAACTGTAAAACACTCCCTTCTATGGGTCATTTAACAACTCGGGGCTTTGGGGTTAGTTAACCTACTTTGGATGCTGTGTATAAGAGTAAATACAAAAATTAATGCAATGAAACTAAGCAACCAGTACTGTCTAAAACACTCCGAAAACTGACACGCATTCTGACATTTTGTTTAGTTAATTTTGATTTTCTCATAGATGCGAAATCTGCACACTTTTAACTAATAGCACCGGGCGACCTTTGACAACAAGGCAATGAACACATTTTCATGTACCCCCGAAGCTCCCCCACCCTCTGCCCCCTTGGCAAACTTCATTGCCTCCCAGTGTTTGGGGGATATCCAAGACGCAGGAGAGTGAGTCAAATAGTCTTGAAAATGAAAGAGAAGCCGGGATTCAGATTCACATGCTCCGATCCCGATTGCGTTGATTAGTCTGTAAGCACTACTTTTATTAATGAGTTTCGCTTTAGTAAAGCACCACGGTGTGTATGTGTGGCGACACTTCAGCCATGAGGTACGTGCCAAGCAATTGTTGACACAATCCACACTTTGCGTCTTTTACAATATATTTATGACGAAGTGCAGGACCTTTTCAAGGGATTTTGCACACTACATACTTTCACTCCAAAAATAAAATGTGTAGGTAAAAAACATTGCCATTTACAGTGTCAATAGCTCTAACTCACTAATGCAAGACCTATTTGCATTGCAAATGCTTGTTTAAAGTTCAGTTTACAACCCATCCCTTAACTCTCATTGTAGTTCGTTCTACTGGGCATATCCACTCAAGGCTTCAATTTGGATTTCGTATACTGTTTTTGGGGTATCTATAATAGGCATCGGCGAAATATAAATTATGCTGCCTTAATTCATGTAATTTCGCGTTGTGCTTGTTATGCGAAACTCCCAATAATTAGGACATTATGCCACTTTGCGTAATTATGTTCCATTGGAGTAAAAAACGATCCCTGAAACGTACCATTCATGTTAAAATTTATTGCGAACACACGCAAACAACGTAAACAACAGAACGTGAGCAGTCATTTGTGTTTTGTTTGAATGTATCATCACAGATTTGTATTTCACATATTTATGCATAATTTTGCTGAAATTTCACATAATTATGTGAAGAAAATTCCATGAATTTTGCACACTCCTAACTATTTGTCCTCTCCCCACTTATAGTCCTTTATTCCTGTTTACTGTTCTCCCTTGCCTGTACTCTGCTTTTCTGCTTGCACTTGCGTTATCTCCCCTTTGCCACAGTGTCCCTTCATGCTTCTGTGACTTCTATATTGATCCTCCCTTCATGCTTCTGTACCTTTACCTTTACATCACACTACATCACCCGCCTGCCCCATCTCATTTCATAGTTGACAAAAAGCTGCCTTTTTTCTTCTTTTAAACCCCTCATCTGTTTTGAGATGCTAACTCATCTATGCTTTTTTGCACAGTTTCTTGACCTCTTAAAGCGCTTTGTTCCAAGCACTATATCATTTCAAACAAAAGATGAAATAAATTACTGGGAAATTGAATAGACTTTAAGGAGTCATTACAATGTTGGTTGGAAAGGCCCGGACCGACATTCGTATTCTCTTCGACTGTGTCTGAACCCTACCGACCGACTCAGCCGGTTTGCAATCTGCCCGACCCATTACATGTTCTCTATCAGATTGTAAACTGTGTGGTCATCCGAATCGGTTCCGACTGGCTCTTGAAGAATTTGTGTCAGTCGGAACCACATCGAACATCTCTATGGACAGCGTTTACGACCTCGCGATTAAGATGCCGATTTCAAACAGCCTTTCTGAGTCGGAAACTGACTTTGGGGGACCCTAGCAGGGCCCCCTTCATCCTTAGGCCTCTGGTTGGGGGCTGCGGGGGTACATAAGGGACCCTCCAGTTAAACCCTGCATTATGTGACTGGCACAATGAGGTGCCTGCGACAGGGTGCCGTTTTTTCCCGCACACCCCCCATTTCTCCATAGGAGCCTGTGTTACAGTGTTCGGTCACATCATAATCGTTGGGTGGAACCGCCAACCATGAGTCGGTCTGTCCCGAATCCGAGACGGTGTCTGGCAGAAAGTTTCCGCACGACATCATAATCAGCCCCAAAATAAGAGGCTTTGTTGGTAAGTAGTAATCCACCTAGATTCTCAGGCGTTTGGCTGTGATTGGTCCTAGAAGGTCTAGTACAGCCCTCTTCTCAGAATGCCAATACTAGAGACTTTAGGTTCAATTGCAAATCACATATCAGGCACACCTGCTAATTTTCCCAGGCATTCTGTTATGTGCCATATTTAATCTTTCCAGTTGAGTGCTCTTAGAACAGGGTGAGGGTGCCACACAGACTTTCAATAATGCTTGTGGTGCAGTGTCAGGGTAAGGTGCTGTATGTTATTTCTTAAGTCAGTTTTGCTTCCATACCACCTAGAAAAGACAGTGCAAGTCCAGGGGGCGGAGACAATCCAATTATATATGATTCATCATTGTAGGTGCAACATGTTAGCGATCAAACCACACCTATGAAATGTCTGGCTTGCAGGGCACTGGCACGAATATCATGGTGTGCCAGCTTCTACATATGAGAGTTTGTACATTTGAATTGACAGGAAGAGGGAATCAGATGTTGGAGTACATTGTTTTAGAAATTGTTTATTTAGAAATCTATCTTCTGGTGGCTCTTCTTCATCGCTGTTGGGTCTTCAACAACTGTAGATAAACATGTGTGTCAGCTGCATGCGGGCACATGAGTGCGCCCACCTGAAAAAGCACACCACTCCCAGCGTCTGACTGAATAGGTAAGATGTGAGGATGTAACCCAGGATATGCAGAAAGACATGGAAAGCAGCACTCAGCCCCTCCCCCCACCTCCACCCTGATCATTGGAACTGGTTGGGTCAGAATCAAGGGCCATCAAAGCTGCAGCAGAAACGATTTTGTAATTATTTGGTTACAACAGGCAAATATATTTTGACATATAATACAATCAAATAAAAATCTTCGACATATTTACGTGTGTTCCATATTTTATTTATATGAATAATTTATTTAATTTTGTATTATAGTTATAATTATACAACCCTTATGCATACAAAAAGTTCATTATACACTTTTAAGGTTTCCTTCTTAATCTTTACACTGTATGCACATTAAGGCTCCTTGTATATATCTTGATGATATTTAGGTAGTATGAACCTAGCCGAAAGATAGAGGAGTGCCGTGAAGGGTCCTGTTAATTTAGATTTTAGTAAAATAAATAGTTGGCAAGCAGGTAAATGTTGTCCATCTTCAATATTCATTTGCACCTGATCGCATTGTTAAACCTGACCGTGAAATGACCTTACATGTCGAGGACTATAGGCATAATGCTGACTTCAACTCTCACTGGACCATCAACTATTGCCAAATACCTAAACAGAGATTATGTTTGTCTTAAACGTGAAAAGGAAATCAAAAGTTCTCAAATGTTTTACCTTTTTGGAAAGTGACTAATTAGTACTCATTAGTTCCGCTCAAAGCCAGGCTTTTTGTAAAGAAGTCTTCATGTAAGGGATACGCATGATTCTGAATACCTTTCTGAAAGGATCTTTCATGGAAATTTTAACTTTTAGTAATTGTTTCCTTCAATACACCATGCAAACTCATGTGCATTATCCTTGCAGTCCAGTCGAGTCGTCCGCCATATGCCGCACTACAACCAAGAGGACTCCTGCACAGCACTCACAACCCCTTGAATATTGTTCAATTGGGGCTAATACAACAAAGCATAACAAGCAGATATCACACTATTAAAACTTGGCACAGAATCCAAATTAATCGATCTAGCCCTTTGGGTGATGCTTTATGGTAGTCCCTGATGTATGATGCAAATTCTAACTACAATAAATACTGATGGTCGTCCCTGGAAAACAAAACAATACAATGGATTTATGAGACTTAAATCTTTCACACCCAACTTTTGTCGGACGAGCAACAAAGTAGCTAAAGTTCATTCCCTCATGGATGACAAGAATACATTCTTGGCTCTGACACATGCAAGGATGGTAATACAAACATATGTCACCCTGCAAACAGCAACATATCACTCCATAACTTATCCAGCGTATTTAAAGAAAAAACTATTGGCCATTCGCTTAGGCGTACTGCCATCCTCAGCAGATAAACCGGTTTGGAGATATAAAGGATCAAAATCATGCAGGCTATGTGGCGCTTTAAAGGAAGATATTATATACCTGATCTGCATAGGTTCTGCACGAAAGGGAGCCCGTCTTGTAGTTCCTGACATTGCATGATAAAATATTTAAACAGACCACTATAGGCATAGCACAGTGAACTAGTACAGTGCCAACGAACTAGATGACAATGAAATACAGTCTAAAATCTTTTTTAATCCAGGTTTGCAGTTCTTTGCACAAATTGAATTAATATAATAAATGGATATGCGTATGCACAATAACACTTTAATTACTTTTCATCAGTTGAGAGACGATAAACATTGCAAAGCATTTATATAAAGAATTATGAATTCTTAGCATTTTAAAAGTGTCTAAGTAGTTCTAGTTCTGAGAGTTGATGCCTATTATGTAGTATTCATGTTCAATCAGAAATAATGTAATAAGGATATATATCTGCCCAACAACACTATAAATGGTTAAAGCAATGATTTAGTACAATACAAATATAATTAACCATCTATTACAGTATGATTTTATATTTTCATCTGATGATTGTCAACCATTTTACTATTAAATCAATAATTGAAGTGGTAATTAAATTTACTTGGAAATTGGCAAAACGATGTTTTGCTTTGAATTTTAATATTTTCTTTTAACATGTATAATTTGAAAATATTGTGAGCACTTTTTATTAACTTGCAACAATACATAGAAAATAGAAATTAATGGACATTTTTACTTTTAGGAATTGTTTCCTTCAATACACCATGAAAACTCATGTACATTATCCTTGCAGTATAGTCCGCCATCTGCCGCACTATAACTAAGAGGCGTCCTGTAAAGCACTCCCAACCTCTTGAATATGTTATTGCTAAATATTTTGGTACATGGTCTTAGCAAGGGCAGAACACCTCACCTGAGTAGCTGTTAAGGTAAATGTCTGCAGTGTGTTTTAGCTTAGGGAAACAGCCTAAACATTAGCCAAGAAAACCATCACTTATCTATTCACCAAGTGGCTTAGCCACAAAATTACTGCTTGCCTACTAGCCATGTGCCTAAGCAACTAGCCCCTAGCATTCCATTCACTTATTTTAACACACACACATGGGAAAGAGCCAGAACACTGCGCTCTGAACCATGCGTGTTCTGACTATGCACGGTCTACTATGCTTGCCTTAACTGCGCATATGCCGTAACCATGCATATGCGTGGTTAAGGCAGTGCGCAGTCTATCTGCTGCAGGGACGGAAGACAGTGAAGACGGAAAGAAGCAGGAAGACGTGGTGATGTGAGTGGGGCTGGGGGGGTCAGGTAGGTTTTAGGGCAATGGAAGAGGTTGGGTTAGTTTAAGGGACAGCGCAATCGTTCAAGAGTATTTTCAAGAAACCGCAGAGGAATAACTAAGTGGTGATTCCTAAACATTTCTGATTTAAGGAAGGATTTTTAGAAGGAGGGGCAACATGGCCCATTTTAGGAACTTGAAGGAACATTCCATGAAGTACAGGAGCATTTGCCGTTCTTGACCGTAATGGAAGGCAGGGCCGGACTGGCTACCGGGCATTTTGGTGTGCTGCCAAGCTGGGGGCTGATTTCTTTGACGGGGACCTGCATGTGCTTAAAACCATTTGTTTTGCTTTATTTATTCAGGAGCACACGCAGGTCCCCATCAACGAAATCAGCCCCCACCGCAGTGAAATCAGCCCCCAGCTCGGCAGCACACAAAACGCCCGGTAGCCAGTCCGGCCCTGATGGAAGATCTCGTATGAAACCCCCCTTGCAACGCCGCAGAGGCTCCATGATGAAATGTTGGCACCAAAGCCCTCCAGTGATCTGCAGTCCTCCTGGATCACTATTCCATACCACAGATTACCTGATATGATTCACTAGGAATCACACAAAGGTTATAGCCACCACAGTGAAATAAATGTTCTCACCTGCAAATCCAAATCTGCATGTTCCAGGATTGGTAGATTTGGTCATGTAGCAGCAGTCATGTGACCAAGAGCTGCTTGCCCACTGAAAAGAAATGCTTGCTCTAAAAGGTCCAAACTCTCCAGCAACTTCTGATCCTGACCCACTGTTACTCCCCCCTTCTTGGCTGATGTGTGTCATAACGGTGACATGAATGTGAGGTCTGCACTCGCTGAAACCTGGGATTTCTATGAATCTGTGGCTCAGAAGGTCTTGAGCGGTGCACTATTCTAAACACCAGTAAATAACAAGTTGGCTCTGATCCTCTAGTGACCATTGACCTTCTTGGATGTCTTTATTCCACCATGATTTGATCACATGACAGCAGTGATGGAGCTAGGGAGATAAGATAATGGAAACTCCTTGCCGGCATCCCAGTGCGAGCCTGTTCTACCTTAGAAGGGAGCGCTGTTCCAGCCCCCCAGGTCTAAAAGAGGGGGTTTTATCTCCATCCACGCAAGATATTCCCGCCTTGAGTTTCCAATACAAACCCGGACAGGCTCAGAAAGTACACACCTGCAATCCTGAACATCTCGCCTACATCTTCCTTCAACACAAGCAAGATCCCTGTCAAAGCCCCCAAATTAACAACAATTTGTCTTGAGCATCAAGACACGAATCGCGATCAAACATGCACCTGCCACTTTGCACCTCTTCACGGACTGTAAGCTGAATGCAATCATCATTATAGGAACTTGTCTGGCATCCACTTCTTCATTTATTCTCAACAAACACCTCCCTATGCATACTCCTTCTTATATCACAACCGCTCTCCTAAATCTGGTGGTGGCCTTTTCATGATCCATAAATACTCCCTGACATTCACTCCTGCTCCCTCCTTTTAAAGCATGTTTGTTGAAAACCTCTCCACTCTCCACCAACCAGCACTCTGCCATATTAAAGACCCCTGTGCCCTCCTCCAAAAGGATTGCTAACTTCACATGCAGTAACCTATTGGAAAATATATACTTCAGGTGCTTCAGCCTTGCAGGCAACCCTGAAAGCAAGCTCATGAAGGGATCCGTGCCATCTCTGGTGTGCCACCTGAATATCGACTAGGAAATATTGTTCAACCTTAATGTCATAGATGAAATATTGAAAACAAAAATATCTGAAAATATGTAATTTTGATATTTTTAAAAGATATCCAAAAAATAGATAGTATAATAATCTGGAACTCACCCGCGCACAACACATCGTCAGACAATTTATCAAATGGGAAAGTACTTGTATCATGCTTTAAGTTGTTGGAACTGGAGGTTTGAGTTCTAATCCCAGATTCCTGCAGTGGTGGCTCCTCCAATAAGGTGGAGGAGCATTGCCCCACTTCTTTTGAGCAGCGCAAAAAAAGAAAAAGAACATTATAATAACACGATGTTATCATAATGTTATTTTTCCCTGTGAGGCAGTTTTGTGGGGCGGGCTGGGGCTGGGCAGCTCACAGAGCAGGAGGAGAAGTGTCTGGGGCTGGTTCTGGTTGCACATGATGGTTTAGCCCGCCGTCTTGGGCCAGCCAGTCATGCGCACTTAGCATGTCCTCCAACCTGTTTCTGAGTGCACATGATGGTTTAGTCCGCCGTCTTGGGCCAGCCAGTCATGCGCACTTAGCATGTCCTCCAACCTGATGTATTGCACAGCCTAGGTGGAGAACATGCCCAGGCTCCCAGTCCTTGTCTGAGCAATGAACCACAGCGCTCAGACCAACCACCAAGCTGCTGTAATGCTGGTGACAGCAGCATTGTGATTGGCTTAGGGGAGTGCTACCTGCTTCCGTTCCGGGACTCAGTGGGAGAGAAGCTGAGGAGAGATGCGACTGTGAAGAGGTAAGCTTCTCTTCACACCTCCTCCCGCCGCACCGATTCCTGCCAGCCGCCACCAGGTTCCTCACTTGACAGAACTGGGTGGCCCTCATCAAATCAATTCCTTTTAGTTTTTTCTTTATCTGCTGAAACTGAGAACATTTAGCAGCAAGATCACAACGCATTTTAAATGCTGCCGGAAACACTTAAACCTTGTGGTCAGTGAAGTGCTTTTGATTGGTAATGTGGCTGGGCTTGCGAGAATAATTTGTTTTTTTATGTCATCTTCTTCCTGAATTGCAAAGCAGCAGTTAATGTTTAATTTTTTTTAATCTCCATCCTCCCAGCTCACTCACACCGTATGTCACAAACTGTACACGGTGAAGAGACAGTGTCACATGGTGAGCACTAGGGTAAGCAGGACATCCCTACACAGAGATGGTTTCCAGGTCACGGTGTGGTTTACATGCTGTAATCTTTTAGAAGTTTTGCAACAAGCCCAGACCGTGGGAGACAGCTGGGGGTACTGATGTTTCTCCTGTTGGGGGTCAGGCGAGACCCTGCTACTCGGGCATCTACCTCAACAGAAGCCAGCCTGAAGATGAAAACGTGCAAGAAGAGAAAAAAACAACAGAAGACACTTCTGTGTATATGCATTCATCATCTGGAGCAAAAACCCATCAAAATCAGAACTGTTCTGACCCTCCTGCACTTCAGAAGGAGACAGAAGGCGCATCCCTTCACTGAGCAGAGACTCCGCTGCACAGTACTCAGCTAACGTTTAAGAGAATAAATGTAACAATTAGATGCTCATGTTGTACCGCCTGAGTAAAAGCATTCTCAAAGATGCACCCTCAGTATCCAAGCCAACACTCCTCTTTATGACCCAACATACAATCAGTGCTAAATTAAATAACATTCAGTTTTCAGAGGATTAAATTAATAGTCTTACAAAAAGGCAATACATTTAGCATTTTTCTAAAGTAGCACCCATTGGCCAGTTGCACACTCTGCATCAGAATAGGTCTACAGAATGATATGTGCAACTATGAATTCTATAGTGAGTGACACTGGTCTGTGTTGGGTCTTTTTCACATGCAACAGTGTCGTCATTATAATGATATTTAATAAAAACATATTGATATGAAGCTACTGAACGTAGGGAAGGGAATATTCCCTGCATGGTAAATGAGTGTGTGCCTCGGTCGTGAGTGCACAACACACTTTATGTTTAGCCCCAGAGACATAATCTAGAATGTGCACAGAGGTCTATGCCTCTCCCTAGCAGGGCGGCATCCAGAAACATGTTCTGTGACCTGGAGGGATACATCAAACAGGTCCTGACAGTGAGCAGAGGACAACTGTGCATGCCTGTTTTTAAACACACAGCAGTCATTGCAGCATCACTTCTTTTGTGAATCTGTACTGTGACCAGATCCTTTTCTCAGTGTCAGAGAGAGTGTTGTCCACTGACCTCTCTTCTGTAAAACTCCACTGTTAAGTGAACCCTCAAAAATATGCACTAATGCCTTTTGAGTGCATTTATTTATTTTATTTTTATTTTATAATCTTATAAAGCGTGCAGCTACCCAAAAAGGGTTTTCCGGCGCTAAGCATCACAGAAAGCCAAATTGACAACCTAATATAGCTGTGTCTTCAAGCCTTTGCGGAATGCAAGCAGAGAAGTACAGTCTCTGAGGGATTTAGGAAGCGAGTCCACCATCTTGGACCCAACACTGTAAAAGAGCGCCCTCCCATCTGAGCCAGGTGGAACCGGGGAACAGTGCAAAAGATCAGGTTGGAAGATCTCAGGGAACGCAACAGGATGTATGGAGTCACTAGGTCCTGAATATAGTGCGGACCTATTTTGCCTTTGGCCTTAAACATGTGGCAGAGAGCCTTGAATTTAATCCGTTTGGTGACTGTGAGCCAATGGAGCACAGGGAAGAGGTATGTGACTGAAGCGTGCTTAGGAAGCTGAAACAACACTCTGGCTGCTGAGTTCTGGACCATCTGCAGGCGCCGATACATGCCTGGTCCAATCTCAAATATAAGATGTTGCCATATTCCAAATAGGATAAGATTAGAGCTTGAATCAAGGTCCTTTGGGCCAACTGGGAGATATCCAGATGATCTTCCTCACCCACTTCAGCACAGCAAAACAAGTAGAGGTAACCTTAGACACCTGGGGTTTCATAAATAGTTTATTGTCAAGGACAAAAACCTAAGGGCCAGATGTACGACCAGTGTAAAGTGCGACTCGCAATTTGTGCTCGATTGTGACTTGCAATTTACAATGTATGACAGTGTCAGATACACTGATTGCGATTCCCAATGGGGTCCCAAAATACCAGCCTCATGAATATTAATGAGGCACTCGCAATTTGCGATCCCATTGGGAATGGCTGGCCCTCCGAGGGACGGTGGCCAGTCGGGGCCTGATGGCTTGTGAGTCGCTATTCGGATGTGAATGCCCCTTCCTAATTGCGAGTCACAAAACACTATTTTGCGAGTTGCAAATTATTTACGACACGCAAAATGCTGTTAGTACATGGCCCAGAGGAAAATTGCATGCGCAAGCGGGTCGCTAACCTGTTTGCACATGCAATTTTCCGTCGTACGTCCTATTTATTGGTTTTGTAGAGCAACTGAATCACCCCCTAAGGGGTATCTCTGCGCTTTGGGCAAAGCTGCTGGCAAGCTGATAAAAGATGTTAGAACAAAGTGGACTTCTGGCCCTAAGTTCTTAACTTTGGGGGTCTGATTGGAGAGAGGTCCTGAGGATTCCTGCCAGTGTTGCGGACCCCAGAGATGCAAGTGTTTGCCCAGGACCATAATTTCCATCTTACCGCCTTTAAACCTGTGAGAGTTAGCACTCATCCAAGTAGCCTCTCGACTCAAGCCCAGATTAGGATCAGAAGGTCTATGAGCATGTGCACATGATGAAGAATAAATATTTTGGGTGTCATCTGAGCAAGAAAAAAGGGTCAAACCACAGCTCGCCACTATATCTGCCAAAGCGTGGATGTAGATATTAAATAGCAGAGGACTTAGTACAGAGTCCTGGGGAACACAAAGCCAGAGTATTGGATCTGGTATTGGCTGAGAAGACTTGAACATGCGGTCCTTAAGGAAAGATGTTAACGAGGCCAAGGCTTTTCTTTCCACACCCAAAGATGACAGTCATTCGAGCAGGATGGAATTAGACACAGCATCAAAGGCCACTCCGAGGTCTAATAGAATAAGAGCAGCCGTAGGACCCTCATCCAGGAGTCGTCTAAGGCGCTCGATGCCGTGTCTAGCCCTGAAACCCGATTGTGATGGATGACAAAACTCTTTGGCCTCAACATAAAATGTTAGTATTACATTCACATGCTTTTCCAAAATTTTGGAGAGCCCGGTTAGGATAGAGATTGGTCAGAAATTCGACCCGATTGACGAGTCAAGATTGGGGTGTTTTTTTAAAGCGGGAGGACCATAGCATGCTTCCAGCTCAAAGAAACATGGCCCTTGCACTAAGAGGTGTTCCAAAGATTGAGCACCACCTGTAATAGAGCTGGATCAAGCAAGCAAGGCTTACAGTGGATGTACTATGGATGTTTAGCACGTGTATCGTAGAAGGACCCTGTCTATCGTATAAGTCTAGGTACTGGGGCCACATTGTAGTTTAACAAATCTGAGTTTGCACTTATAAATATTACATAATATTTATATTAGTATGGTGCAATATTATGTACGAATCAATTTGTTCCCAGAATTGCGAATGGGCGTTTCAGAGCGAGAGTGCCATGGAAATTTGGTGAAAATGCATAAATAAGGGTATTCACACGATATTTACAAACTTTCCATGGTCCATTACCAGCATGGATAAGGTCAGAGATTTACTCTGAGCAAAGGCATTTGTAAATATCTATAGAGAGCGGGAACGGGGAGGCACTTCTTGCAAATTTTGTTGCATATAGGAGAAAGGGTTTCTCCATGGCATAAAAAAGTTAGCGTGTGCAAATACACTTTTGATAAGGATTTGCACATGCGCAAATAGGTAGCACGAACAATTGCACATGCCTAACTAGGTAAGCTTGATAAACTGTGTTTATGGATTACTGCGGACATGAGAATTCAAAAAAGTCCTAAAATAATAAATCTGCCCCCAAACGTAAATGTAAACCTATTGGTGTATAATTACATATTTTTGTTAATCTTAGTATTTATTATTGTTATGTACATTGCTGGTTTGTGAACAGAGGCCCCTCACAGCATTAATATAGGGCCTTCAGATCATCTTCTTTTGGTCCCAACATCTAGACTTGCAAATAGCAGGGTATTTCGGACCTTCAGCTCTACCAGATCAGTAAACCCGCAGAAAGAGGCCCATAAACCAACCACAAATGGGAATTGAAGTTGTGAATGAGAAGTTTTCAATAGCGGGACCTGCGGAAGGAGAAAAAAGCGCAACACAGATTATTGACCTCTATTTCTCTTGATGATTTAATCCAGAAAGGATTGGAAACAACGCAGCGCATTCCTTCCTGTTCGCCATACGAAGGAAACCCTCTGCACTGTCCTGACCCTGGTCCTGATGAAGGTTCTATAGAGAAATAAAAAGGGCCCAAGCGCACTACTAGCCAAACATAAATTCCCACCCATTATATGTGCCTCAGATTAGGGATTTTGTAAGTAACACTTGACCCCAACAGGACAGGAAGTATTTTCTGTCAACCTATGAGGCAGAACATCCATCCCATAGGCAAGCAGCAATCACTGAGGCCTACCATTTTAGACTAGTTGTTTCCAGTAGGGCCTCTTGGCTTAAAAGTTGGACCTTTACTGTAATTACTCATAGAAGTGCTCAAACTTGTGAAGGTTGCTGCTTGGCAACATTTATTTATTTTATAAAGCTTTGCATTCTTCGAGTAATGTAATGAGATGCCTGCATAAAATGTGGAGGAGTGATGACTGTGACCACATTGCAGTAGTATGCAAAGTAGTCTCCGCTTTGAGCAGGGGATGTCCTCTGAAAGCAAGCCCAAATGATTTCTGGTTGGGACATGTGGTTGCACAAGGCCGTCCCAGACCTCCAATAAAAAAAAATTGCTAAGTGAGTAGGAGGCAGGTCCTTAGAGAGAGTTAGTCTTTATGCCAAGAACTGTGTGAGAGAGTGGCATTTATGCTCCGCTCACAGGGCAGTCCCCCTCTAAAACTTTACAAAACAAAAGTTTGCTGGCGCTGCTGCTGATTTCCTGGGGTGTTTCACACTACTTAATGGACATCGGCTGCTTAGTCTCTCCAAATGCCAATAGCCCGCTCAGTGCGGGGGTTTCCAGCTCGCCTTCCCTGTCACCTTGTGATATCAATTCTTCACTGTGTAAAGGGAGCTGACATCATGTGACACACAGTGGCACCCTGTGAGTCGGCTGGTCTGTTGTCCCTTGGTGTGGACCACATACACTAAACTGGTCATCTGGCGAAGTTGGACCTAGTCAAGAGACTGTGCGCGCTCTGTAAAATTGGTCCCCCCCGACCGATGTCCTCAGCGTCACAAAACCATAAATATATGTTTTATACTAGCAGAGGGAAAAGAAGACAGGGGAATAAAGAGCGAAACAGTAAAAGAGATCACATTCTGAGTGAATTAGGAGAGAAAAGAAAAAAAGAAACGCGCTAGTAGTAGCATTATTAATGCAACATCAGTATCTGGAAAATGATCAAAACAACATCAGAGAATGATAAAAGAAAAACTGCCTTCTTACAAAAATGAATCTGTCCACAGGGGGCACCCGTGAGTGGAACATGTTGCAACTGTGCTTTAAATCCCGAGATTCTATTTCACAAAATTAGGACACACACACACACACACACACACACACAGAGACACACACACTCCCACCCAACCCATCCCTCACCCCCCATTTAACTATCTGGAAAGTTCCCTTGATTAGCACTGTTCAAAAGTATCATTTTCACTGCCCTTCAGTGAATAGAACGTGTTGTTTGCTTTATGTTATTGCCCTGCTTTGTGTCATAAGAGCGGAGAATGGCACGCAAACCATGATTTAAAAAAGCCTCTATGTGTTCCATCGCAGTGTCTTTTCTTTTAAATTATATTGACTTATTTGCTAAAGTTGTTTAGTAATTTAATGATAGTGAAAAAACTATGTTTTATATATATTTATAGTACAAACACTTTATTTGAAATTGTACATGGTGCAAACACATAGAAGTTGTTACTTTTGATGTGTTGTGCAATTAGGTTAGACAGAGAACAAAGTGAAAGACAGCTTGAAGATAAACAGAGAACAGATCGAAAGAAAGGCTGGGAGAGAACATGAGAAAGAAGACAATAATGGAAATCAAATGAGAAGGGACAGAAGAAACAAGCAATGGCAAAACAAATAGGTCTCACCTATGCAAGATCTATTGGCTTTATTAATATGTTTTAGCAATGTTGTACACCAGCTTGGCTGCTTTTCAGCATAGCTAAAAGGTAGTGGGGTAAAGTAGAGTGAAATGGAGTAGAGTGTTGTAAAGTGGAGTCCAGTGGAATGTTATGGAGTGGCATAGAGAGTTATGGAGTGGTGTTTAGTGGTCTAGAGTAGAGTAGAGTGGTGTGGAGTGAAGTGGAGTGGCATGAAGTGGCATAGGGTGGAATGGTGTAGAGTGTTGTGGAGTGTTGTAGAGAGAGTAGAGTGTCATAGACTGGAAGGGTGTAAAGTGGAGCAGAGTTGAATGGCATAGAGTGGAGTGGAGTGTTATAGAGTGGAGTGGCATAGATTGCCGTGGAGTGGTTTAGAGCAGTGTGGAGTGGCATAGAGCGACTTTTGTCACTCTATGTGTTGTAGAATTCAGTGGCATAGAGTAGGGTCGAGTGGCATAGAGTGTCAGAGTGAAGTGGGGTGGCGTACAGTGAAGTTTGTTTCGTAGAATAGAGTGGAGTGGAGTGGCATGCAGTGGTGCCAAGGGAGTTGCGTAGAGTGCCGTAGGGTGGTATGAAGTGGAGTAGAGTGTTGTAGAGTTGATGTGGCATAGAGTGCCATTGAATGGTGTAGAGCAGAGTGGAGTGGCATAGAGCGACTGTTGTCACTCTACATGTTGTAGAGTCTAATGGCTTAGAGTAGAGTGGAATGGCATGGAGTGCCAGAGTGAAGTGGCAGAGTGGGGTGGCTTATAGTGGAGTAGTGTGTCATAGAATTGAGTAGAGTGTCATAGAGTGAAGTAGAGTTTAATGGAGTACAGCGTCATAGAGTGGAATGTCCTAAAATAGACCATAGTGAAGTGGCGAAAAGTGCAGTGGTGCAGAGTAGTTTTAGTGATAAAAGTATACTGTGCACAACGGATAATGTGTGGAAATGTCTTCACCTAGTGTGTTGATTTGTTCTGGTTGTATTAAAAGATTTGTTCCAACCACACTTCAAAATTACCAAATGTGTGCTCTATTTGTCTTTTCCATATTCTGAAATATCTGCACAGTTCATTAACAGACATTTAAATTTTGTTTTGTGCTAGAAAAAAAGATATACCATCATACATCACAACCTGAGTAGGCAGCTAGATAAAATAACATCCTACAGCCTCTCTGTCTCACATGGGTACCCAGCAGGATTGTCACATAAATCCTCTCACTTTGAAGTTAGAGAAAGAAAAGTAAACACCAAGCTCCCTGGGAGATAAGCCCTGACATTTCACCTCAGCCCTTGAATGCACTTCACATGTGACAAGATAACAACTAAATTTAAAAGCCTGTTTACAGAAATCCAGTACTGGTGGAAGAATACAAGAAATAGGGTGTGGGCAACGGATGGGAGGAACTCAAGCTGGACAGTCTAAAACAAATTCAGCTAGCAAATAGAAAGCAAGCAAATGTGAGTTACAAATCACAAAGCCAATGGTAAGCAATAGGTGGAATGCATTCCCAAGGAAGCTTTCCGAATGTCCTCAAGATGTTTTTAGCAAACCAGGCAGTTGCGCTGTCTGGTAAGCTTCGACATAAAAAGGCAAAAGATAGGAAGGTCAAAAATTATGACAAGTTAAATGGGAAGGAAGAAGCAGATTTGAAGGACGAGGCCAGGAGTTGAGGTGGAAAGCTGGAAGAAGAAAACCAGAGAAGAGGGTAAGTGAGAAAGGAAGGGCAGGAAATGGAAAAATGAAAAGGACAGTATTAAAGGTAGCAAGCAGGCAAAAAGTGATAGAAAGAGGGAAAGTGATGAAAAGAAGAAAAGAACCAGCAAAGGGAATAAGGAAGAGAAAGAAAAGAAGCAGAAACAAGAAAAGGAGGCAGGAGATGAAAGCGAGAAGCAAAGACAACAATAGATGTGAAGGAGAAAAGGAGAAAGGAGTAGAGAGGAAGGTTTAAGTGAGATGGGAGAGAGAGGAGAAGGACAAAGAAGAGAGAAGACCGGGAGATGAAGAAGGTTAGGGAGAAAGGAAAAAGTGTAAGAAAAGAGGTTAGAGTTAAGGTGAGCAAAGGGAGGAAAATAAAAAAGCGAGAAAGGAAGGAAGAGGATTATGGAAGAGTGAGAGACGGGTACAGGAGAGAGAGTGGCTAGAGTAGAGAGAAAGAAATGAAGAGGAAGAAGAGAGTGAGAGATGAAAATTGGAAAGAGAAATACAAACAAGCAGTGTAAGGACAAGTAAACACTTGGCTATTATCAGTGCAGCAGGTGTAGTGTTACAGTATGAAGGGGTGTGAGCAGCTCTGTGTACCCCAGTTATCGCTATCTGTTGATGCCTCCATGTGGGTAACAGTTGTTCTTGCTAGCATTAGGACCTATGACACCCTTGTTATGCCACCGGCCACAATTTCAGTAACAAATTTTATCACAAAATGATCAAGTGAGTGCGGACAACTGAACGTCACGATATGAGTAAGAAACGTCATCAGTGCAGACAAACATTAAAGCCAACAAAAAGTCCTATCTGTTTAAATCCTAAAACTCACAGGCAGGTGGACGTGCACCACACCAAAAACATGGTAACATTTGTCACACGCTTGACGATGCACATTAAAATTTGTCCTACACAAATATTCTGTAACACAAGGAAGCAGTTTGCGTTCTACAGTATGAAGCGAACAGAAATGTAAATGTAATGAGGTTTAATAGAATTATAACAATAATATGTCGTTTCAACTGAGCTAGAGAGGTTCCGGCAAACATGAGAAGCCACTCAAACAAACATAGAAGTGATGGAAGGTAGAACGGGAAAAATCAACTTATAATCAAAGAGATCACAGCCAGTTCCTAATATACAAACTCCCAAACTTGGTGAACTACTTCCTCAAACAGACAAAATTATAAGGAGGTACATATCTAAGCGTTCCCACACGTGCAGGCGAAACTGAAACAGCTACATATAAAATACAAGACCTCAAGGAGTGGGACGATAAGTAAATACATCATTAGCATCCATAGGCCAGGAAAACTTCATAGGAAACATTAAACAGCATGTTTAGTAGAAAGCGACAAAACACCATGTCATTCACTGCACCTCCCCAGCCCTCAAGCTGCAGGGAAACGTTTGGACGGCTGTCCACACAACACCCAATGCCTGGGAACGAGAAGGGTAAGCAGACGTATTTCAATGACCCCTCCCAGTAGTAGGTGCTCAAAGTGCCAGGATGTGAAACAGAAAAAACAGACACTGCACCTTGCCACACACATTCATTTGCTACCCCTCTTTCACAGTGCCGTATTAAACCCTGTGGAGGCCCATAGGCAGTCGAAATTTCGGCCCCCCCTCACAAATGATCTCCTAATACGTTTTTAATTTTTACCAATAAACAATTTTAATAAACCACTACATTACATTAATATAGTTTTTTCTCTATAGAGTCTTTAATGTAAAGTTTTTGTTTCTTTGAGTCGATTGATTTTTTTTCTATCTTTTGGAAACAAATTATGAAAGCTTGATTGTAATTTTCTTTCAAGATCAAATCAATATTATTTTTATCCATTGCCGCGGGGACGCTGTAAGGAGTGGGTCCCATAGGCCGGTGCCTACTTTGCCTATTTGGTATCCGGAACTGCTCTTTCAATGAAAAGCACTGGTGTGCGCTTAAAATGTTTAAAATGTTATTTTGTATGTGTGTGTATATATCTATATCTAAGTTCCACAATTTGTCCAAGACGAAGCACACTCCCATCAGGTATAATAATTCAGCAGCGAACCAGAGTCAGCATGTTCCATCTCTTATTAATCAGCCAAAACGCGTTTCAAATTTAAACATCCTTGCTCACGGGCAGACGGCATCTGGTACAAACTGTCATCTTAGGGACTATCTTTAAATACCCACATATCTCATTGATAACCCTCTAGTGGGTGTATAGAACCTCCATGCATTGTGGGATCGATAGTCCATGATTGAAAATCACCATACCCAAAAGTCGTCAACATTATTTGCTTAATATACTTTTCTGAACCCTGATAAGTCTGAAGGATGGAGGTTCTATACACTCACTAGAGGGTTATCAATGAGATATGTGGTTATTTAAAGATAGTCCCTAAGACGACAGTTTGTACCAGATGCGGTCTGCACGTGAGCAAGGATGTTCGAATTTGAAACGTGTTGGGCTAATTAATAAAAGAAGGAACATATATAGATATATAGATATATATATATATATATATGGACACACACATATACACACACATATAAGTGAATGGCCAGAAAATTAAAATACTTCCCACTTTGAACCAAAGCTCTAACGGCAACCAAGCAAGCAAAGCAAGTCATCGCGATCCCACACATTTATCATTAGATACATCCTTCGCTCAGTCACTCACTCATCTAACCTTTCATGTTAATTATGAACCTTTCTCTGCCAAGTTGCAGACAGAGAAGGCTCATTAAAAGACCCTGAGCCGCCGTAGCTGGTAATAGTGTTGGTGTGTGGGGGAAAGGTGGTTCACAATACCCCTTTATAAATTTATATATATAAAATGGAGCAGGGAATCCTGGTTATACGTATACCCTTTGCAGTTAGCCGCTCCAGTTTTATCTGTGGCCCAATGTATGCTCCCTCCCTAATATTCACTGGAGACGCCACTGCTGCAGACAGCAGCGCTCAGAAACATGAAGCGGCAATTACGGCCCTGTTTCCGAGCTCTGCTGTCTGGAGTCTGTGCGCTAATTTGGAGATTTTTCAAGCTAATGTATGCAAAGAAGACAGAAAAAAGAAACGCAAAAACCACTTCCGCATCTGCGCAAAACATGGACCGGCATCATAATACAAGCCCCTGATGTTTAACACTTTGGAAAACAGTAACACATGTGAAAAGCATGTGCGAAGCAGAGACAAAGGGCTACGAAAGTTTTATTACGAGTATTTAAAAAAAAAAGTAGTAAAAGAGTAAGTAAAAACGTTTGGCACACTTTAAGAGAAAATCAAAGGTAAAAATACAAATAAAAAAAATATGTATTTCAATGAAATATTTGGTAAAGGATGTGGCCTGCATACACATGAAAGCAAAGGATATTCAAGCATTCATGTAAGACAGCGCCCTGAAGAAACTCTGAAGAGAAGCATGGAGCTGCATAGAATGTCAGAGAAAGACTTTCAGAGAAGCGAGCAAGTGAGGTTAGTCAAATGGTACAAAGCGTGTGCAAGGCAGACACGTTTCAAGAAATGCTCGAAACAGACCTACGAATGCATGTGCAAGCTCTGTCATATGCCCAGAATTAATATGTCAGACATGGAATGCACAATGGAAGCGTGGCAGTTGGCTTGAAAGGGAGTGACAGTCAAATTACACAGGATAAGGGCACCCAAAAAATGAAACTAAACTATGAAGGTGAAAATCTAGACTAACGTGTAAGTTCCTGCCAGGAGGAAAGGAACTGCACGAAGTGCACATTCCACCTAAAAAGTGACCGAAAGAGAGCAAAAATATAATGAAAAGACCGCTGCAGCTCCTTTAAAAGTAACCTGAAGGTGCTATTTTCGTTTTTGTATTTAAATGGGCATTTGTAAGACTGGCAACATCAGCTGGCGGTGGCATTTGACCGAGACAGTTAAAGTTAATTAAAGAAGTCAACCGCTGATGGTTACTGTGTTTCCTTTAGAGAAAGCCTTGGTTTAGCGACCAGCCAGCCTTCCCCAGAGCATTGAAAAGAACGGAACTATTTTTAGACAGATGCCAACAATGTGAAGAGGCAAAGGGCAGTCACTCAAAGTAAAGGCAGCCAATTGCCAAGGACGACTGACCCGCTGCCCATATTGTCTGCTGCAGTGGGCAGAAGAAAAAACTGAATGGCAAATGCACCAGGCCAACGAGTGAGACCTACTGACCAAAAGCTCCTCTTCTTTGTATATTTTGTATGAATTGTTGGGAAAAACAATAGTATGGCGAGACAGTAAAACTGTCTCAAAGGCCAGACCTAAAAAGTATGCTCAGTGTATTTTATTTACTAAATAACACACTGTCGGCATTGATGGAGAATCAGCTATTGATTAATTGTATATGTTCTTTAATACACAAAAACCGTGGCATGAAGGCATTTATGCTTGGAAGAACCACAGGATTCCTTCGAAGAAATGATTTTGCCACCCATTTTCTTCTCATGCCACGCACAATTGTCTGGGATTGCCAGGTTATTGGAGTGGCACTGGGCATGTGGACCTGCGAGTTCATTTAGTAAATCCTGATCTTCAGTGCACCCCTTAATGGGTACAGCCAGCCCTTACTGTGCAGCTGAGTGGTACCCCCCCCCCCATTCTTACCATATTCAATTCAATTCAAAACTTTATTTGGCAGCATTCTGGTAGCCATAAAAGTTATTCACAAAAAGGAAAAGATAAAAACATACTACATCATAACAATTAGAATTAAAATTTGACCAGAACACAAAATGCCTCAGCTAAAAAGATAAAATGTCTCGTACAATACCAAATTGCAACAGCACATCTCATCAGTGCATCGAACTTCGTGCCCACGTGGCAGTCTTTAAAAATGCGCCTACATTGAACCACACTTCATCATTGTGTAAAAGTAATAAGAATCTAAAAGCGGGTCTGCATTGATTTAGTCCATAACAAAGCTTCTTTAGAATAGGAGTTAAAAACAACTTAGAATATTGCGAATAAAATTTGCAAAAAAAGATCAAATGAAGCTTAGTCGGTTTAGAAGCATCATCACACCGGCAAGATATAGAATGAAGGTGCTGGGTATACCCTGACCATATTCCACAATAACACCCTCATTTCACACCTCCAATCAAGTGGCTCCTGTAAGCTAAACAGACCCCTCTGCCAAATTGCAGATGCCTTCCATACTTTATATAAAACGTGATTCAAGATCCTCCAAGCATCTCTCAATAAGATGAGACTCAACCTGCCCTTCCACAAGTTTATGAACAGCACCTCTTCCTCAAGCATGACTTGGCCAGGCTAGGGGCACTGCATCTCTTAGTCCAAGCACTCCCAAACTAAACAAATAAAAAAGACATTCACAATCGTTTTTGGGCTGAGCTCCTACGAATCCGGAATTCCCTCCTTTCTGGACTTCACAAGTTCCATTTGGCTGCGTCATGAAAAGATGAAGAAAATGCAACTGCCACACTCATCACACTTGCCACCATAAATCATCAAATTTCAATCCTGCCATTCTAACCCTGATCCCCAGTGGGTCACGTGGTCTCCAAAGCAGGTACATGCTTCTGCACATATTATTCACTCTATCATATTCAGTGGTCAATTTGTATAAAGGTAGAGGCCAGGTTTTTGAAAGGATTGCGTTGCCCTTGCAACACACAAGGTGACGCAAGGGCAACACAAGTCTTAAGTGAGATTTACTACCACAGAGCATCACCTTGCGTGGCTCTGCGTGGCATAGTAAATCTGGAGTAAGGCAAGGCAGTGCAAGTTGCTGCCTTTCGTTACTCAGGCCCGGGAGGGAGGGTATTCCATGGGTCGCGGATCCACCCATGGATATTGAGGCATTCCTAGATTTACTACCAGTAGTTAACCTGAGAATGTGTCAAAAAGGGGTGCCTACCAGGGGAGGCGCAACGAGGAGAAAAAACTTTTCTCCTACTTTTTTCCTCATTTAAATTGTGCTTCATTCTGCAGCACACAAAGAGAGAGGAAACATCCTCTATGGATTGTTTTGTGCAGGAAAGTGTAATTCCTTCTTGTGCTTACTCCACAAAAACAGACCTGCCTGCAACTCAGGCACACTTGCACCCCATTGCAAAGGGTGCCTGTGTTGCTGGTAGGCTGCACTGTGTATACCAGCGCACGGAGGGAACAAGAATATGCCATATCTTAGTAGATGATTATTAATATTAAGAGCTTTTAGTGCACACAGCTCCTCCAAGGAGTTTCCCGGCGCAGGGCAGGAGGAAAGGATGCAGAGATCTAAGTGAGCAGGTCAGAAAAGCAAGGTCAGGCCCTTGCGAAAAGTAGAAGTACGTGGCACATTCCTGCTAACTCCATATGACGCAGCGCAGCGTAATAAGTTGTCTTGCTGCGCTGCACTGCGTCACATTTTCATAAATCTGGCCCTAAGTGCAAGAGCCCAACTTAGTTCTCAGTGGCCAGTAGAGCTCATCCCACCCACTGCCCCTGCTAGGACTGACAAATACCAGTCTGAGCACTACCTACTAACCATCACACTGATACATGTATGACATTTGTGTCTATTCTAGGCCATCTCAAGCAGTAAGGATGGACTACCCATGCAAGTTCAACAATGATTTATACGAATCTGTGAAATACTTTGCTGAAGTTAGAAAAAAGACAAGCGGCGCCACCATTCGGTGGATTGTCATTAATTGCTGGTTTCATAAATAAAGGCCGGTGCCAGGCACCTGCAAAGGTCAGCACAAAGTAAGCATAGATCTTATCCTACCATTGACACTTTGCAAAACCAAAGATCTCCATGCTCTTTCCTCTACTGAGTGGTAATGCCTACCGCTGTAAAGTGAAGACCACATATGTCAATAAAATGCCCAAAACTGCTGTCTGCTTACCTTCCACTTACCTACTCTCTGTAGCTTTCACTGGAGATAAAGAAGTAACAGCGCCTTGCCTTAAATTCTAAGTGAAGCACTACAGCTCTGTGTTTTTCTTTTCCTCCCATGCACTTCTCATCTTTATGCCAATAGTTTCATATTATATATTCAACCTGGTCTGAAGTCTGGTTAAAATTGTTATTTATAATTTAATGTATCTTGTGAATGTACCTCTAGTATATCATATTCGTGCAGTGCTCTGAAACCTTTGTGAGCTGGTTGTGCTTTAGAAAACTCTTGAATAAAATACAAATAAAGAACGCTGCCACTGAAACTTGAATTCATGCCAACTCAGAAAAGAGAATGCTAAAAAAAAACACCTCTGCAGAGAGAATGAGAACAAAGACAAGTAGAGAATTCATACGGACAACATCAGAAGAGAAAACAAAACAACATAAACATATAGCAAACAGAAAATAGAAAATATAAAGCAAAAGGTGGAGAAAGAGCAAATACTGTGAACATGAAAAGAAAAAGACTCAATTGTTGAAATGTGTAAGACATGGGAAAATAATGGCATGGAGTAGGAGAGAAAAAGGCACAGTACTGAAAATACAGCAAAAAAGACTAGAGGAAAAGACTAAAAATGTAGGGCCTGGTGAAAACTAGTTATATTGGGGAATTTAAAGAGGGAGAGACAAAAACTGTGAGGAGAGCAATGTCTCATATTCAGTCTTGTCAAAAGGCAGTAGGCCTCTGAGAAATTACTAAGCTTTCTGTCGTGAAATATAGCAATGTGCTGTGCGATTATGTGCAATTTTGCAAACTTACATTTTATGATATCGCTCCAGCATGCGAGGTACTTGCAAAGGGACTGATCCGAACATAAAATGTCTCCTAAAATACATTTTCTGCTCCCACAAGACATTTTCTGCTTGAGTATAGAGGGGAACAAAACTGTGCAAAATTGTGGCTGTCACAAAGGGCTACATAAAGTTTAGGATGCATTTCGGGAGAGAAAATACAAAGAGAACAACAAGAGTGCAAGGGCAAAAAGGGGAAATATGACATGGAGGGAAAGACAAATAGGGAAAAGAAATTGAATGAGTTTATTGAGCAAATGGAGAAAATAATTATTGAAAGGAAAACTGAGCAAATAAAAAACAGCTTGTAGAACAAGAGAAGAGGGGCAAAGAGAAAAAAAATATTAAGACATGGAAAAGTGTGCCTATTACAAAAGGAGAAAAGTAGAGTAAAGAAAGAGGCAATGACAAAGAGAGAACGGGGATAAACAAAAAGGGAAAAGAGAGAAAGAGAAAAAAGAGCAACCAGGGGAGAAAGAGGAAAGAAAATTGAGGAGACATACTGTGGAAATAAAAAGTAGAACAAGCCTAAAAAAAAGTGAAAAAGGAGCAAAGAAGGGGTAGGAAGCGTAGAGCAACAGGAGTAAAAAGACCAAAAAAGTGAAAATGGACAGAGAGAAGAGAGCAGAAACGAGAGCAAGGATTGAGAAAATAGTAGTAAAAGAAAGAGAAAAGGGAGCACATAGAGTGCAAATGAGTACTCACCAGTGGATAAAAATGGCAAAGAGAAAGTGGACATAAAGCAAAGCAGGAGAAAAAGAGTAAGCACAGTCATGAGGGGTGGAGCGTGAAGATAAAAGGAGAGCAGGGGAAGAGAATAGGGGTGTAGTTCAAAACAAGGGAAAACACAAATAAAGAGAAAATGTTTGTTGAGCAAAAAATGACAAGAGAGTTAGGAAAGATAAGATGTAGAAATATTAAAGAGAGAGATAAAGTAAGGAAAGAAAAATTGGGCATGGGAAGAAAAAGAGTGCAAAACAGCACAGAAGTTTGCGAAGGTCCTACATTAAAGGGGAAGAAATAGAATAAAAAGGATAATAGAAAATATTGTAAACAGGGGTAAAAATAAGAAAAACAGAGGGTGAAAGACGCGTAATAAGATCAAAGTAAGCAAAGAGATGTAGAGCAGAGGGGAAGAAAAACAGCCAAGATAAAGATGCTAAACAAGTATGAGAAATATCAACTCCAGAAGGACATTGCATTTGAGATGCTACATCACTAATCAGCTCTGACAGCCAATAGCCGGCGCAGCATTTCGTAAGGATGGCCAGGAGAAAAGAGAGAAAAAGAGGTGACAAGGAAGAGTGCAGCCATCTTTGAAGACGTATTAAACAATAATTAAAAATAGCCTCTCGGGCCAAGACTGTCCCAGCACCAGTGACAGCTGTCACTCTGATGTCTGTTACTAGTTCGTGAGAGCGTTCTTGGGGGCATATTAACAAAGGCCGGCGATAAATATCGCAAAGCATGCTTAGCGCTTGCATATTTATCGCCGGCTATCTCTGGAATTTATTGCCCGGTTTGCGCGTTATTAACAACGCGCATCGCCGAGGCGATAAATATTCCAGAGATAGTTGGGATATCGCCATTTTCCATGGTGGAAAACGGCGATATCCTAGATGATAGGGCCTGTGGTCTTAGCCACAAAATCCACCCCTATGTTAAGTATTCCTTAGTCAGGAATTTAACAGATGTTAAATTCCTGCGTTAAGGCATACTTAATGCGATTTTAAAAATCGCTACCCTCCCTTGTTAATATCGCGAAGCTGCCTTCGCGATTTTTTCCCAAGGGAGTCTTGTCAGGCACGCCTCCGTTGCATCTCATTAGCGATCGGAGGCATGCTGCAAGCGGGCGCTAAGTCAGCAAGACACGCGATAGCGTGTCTTTGCTGGTAAGGCGATGAAATTATCGCCGCTTTTCGCCCAAAAACAGACGCAAAAGCAGCGACAATTTCATATCGCCGCCTTGTTAATATGCCCCTATGTGTGTGCTGGGCTGTCACTGCCACACTTGCGCCCTGGGTCAGTGGTTGCATGATGCTGAAAGTACGGCTGGCTGGGTGAGAGGAATGTGTGAGGTTAAATGGACCCGTGCTGGAAGAATTATGTTGTTTGGGCTAGATAAAGAAAGCCTGTGAAATCGGGGAAATACTCATTGTTGTGTGAGTACGTGCTTGGAAGACGAATGTGGAGGTAAGGCGCTGCGCGGAATGGAGTCTGCGCAGAGCAGTGTGTGAGGAGCTGGGAAAGAGAAACCCTCAGAGAATGTCAGAGGGGAAATGGAGACGAGAAGAAAACACTGCATGATTGTCTGCAACTTGGACTACCTATTTATCTATCTGTAAGCTTCATATGCTGAAAAATGCTTCGAGGCGCTTCAAAACGGCCATCTTACGCTCCTTGAAAGTACTCGATTCTTCAATTAGAAATTCAACCATTGCCCATTTTTATGATCAAGTGTTTTTTATTTTTTAAGGGGCCATCGCGAAGTGAGAACAAAACAATCTATTTTTCCTTTTCTTCTTCGGCCTCACGAACAACAAAAAACAGGAAGTAAGACTGTTTGAGTGGGTGGTCACAGAGTTTAATGCCAGGCAATAGAATATCCCCACGTGGAATGTCAAGGATTTGAATCCAATGGAATGCCTTTGAATTAAATCTTCTTTTCTTAGACGTTATGGAATACTTGCAGACGGAATGCCATGGGATAGAATCTTCTCGAATGGAATGGCAGTAATGTGTTTCAATGGAAAGTCCTTTAATGAAATATACTGTCACTGGATTACATCATCCGAACTGGAATGCCATAGGATGAAATGTTCTCAGGTGCAATGTCATGGAATGGCATCTTCTCAAATGGAATCTGATGGTCCAAAAGGCAGTGCAATCTAACAAAAAAACGAATGTGTTGAAAGCGAACACGCAACCCCCATTCATATTACATTCCTAGAAACACAAACTGGACTGGACTGGATAAAGGCCAACTGTCTCAAACTCAGCTTGGACAATATGGAAGTCCTCATCTTTGAGAACAACACTTCCCCATGGAACGACTCTTTGCGGCCTGATGAACTCGAACCTTCCCCCGCCCAACAGACCACGCCCCCACCTCGGCATCATCTTGAACAGCAAATTATCTATGTAGAAACAGGTAAATACAGTCTCGCCTGCCTGGTTCACCACCCTATACATGTTCCAGAGGATCTTCAGGTGGCTCCCAATCGACACCAGAAGGACCGTGACTCAAGCCCTCGTTACCTGCAGGCTGGACTACGGTAATACTCCTAACACAGGAATCACTGCACTGCTTCTAAAGAGACTGCAAACAATACAAAACGCAGCAGCAAGACTCATCCGTGACCTCTCCAGACGAACTCACATCACCCCGCACGTCCAGATGCTACACTGGCTCCCGATCCAGACGAGATGCCAGCTCAAGTTGCTGACCCTCGGATACGAAGCCCTGCACGATGAAGGACCAGCATACATCAACAAACAAATGACCTTCCACCAACCAACGAGACACCTGCGATCCGCCTCTATTTTTCTCGCAGACACCGCTCCCCCAGATCCGCTAATCTAATAGTGGAGGACGCTCCTTCTCTCATCCGGTGGCCAAAGCCTGGAACGACCTTCCCCTGCACCTCAGGAATGCCGCATCCCTCTGGGAATTCAGAGAAGGACTCAAGACATGGCTTGAACAGAGCACTGCTAAGCAGCTAGCAACTCCAGCGCCTTGAGACCCTCACTGGTGATTTGCCGTGCTTTATAAATCTTGATTGATTGACAAAAATATATATTATTTATGCATTATATATTGAACAGCATCTGGTCACACATGTGCAAACAAATGGAAAAGATTAATATTTTGAATGGCATTTGTACCACCACAGCCAGCTGGTGGCGTGTGCCAGCTGGGATCAACAGCAGGTGGCAGGGTCAGATGTGGAATGCTTCCACTCCTGTTAATAGACAGCATCCATGATTTATCCATTCCTTTTTAATAGGAGTGGAGAGCAGGATGTCTAGTGGTTGTGTATCCACCTTTGACACTACAAGATCCATGGCCATCATGCCCACTGTCTTGCCTATTTCAAGGTTTGAAAGGTGTGCAGGCTTCATTCTTTTTGCAAAGGCCACACCCACTTCTGTCTCCACTTTCTTCTCCTGTGGCTCACCTGGATTGTCTCAGTTAAGTAGGGGGAGGGGGCTAGCAGCCTCACTCTGGATGTGACCTGAGGCGGAACCCCTCATTGCCATCGACCTCTGCTCCTAAAAAGGTAAAAGCAGGCTCTGCTCTCGCTCTTGGTATCTGCACGTCAAGGGACAGGCTTCCCTTGGGACAAAATGTGAATAAAGTTGTTCAGCAGCAGCAAAACAACATTAAGCCCAGGACACTAATCATATAAAATGCCACAAACCAGTTTAGTTGAGAGAAGAAAAAAATTATCAATAAAACATTAACACCGCAAAGACAAAATACCGTTCGTGCTGTTAAGAGTTATGATTTCTTCAAGGAAATGTTCAGAGATACTCCGAAAACAGTTGTGCCTATCCGAGGTTACAGGAGAGTGGTTTCAAAAGAGGCCACCAGAGGCTGCTCTTGTAATGGATGGAGACAGCATTTATCAGTAAGCTACTCAGCCCCCCGCAGGCTAGAAGGGCTGGGCCTGAGTCAGTTATCTTGCAGGCTACTGTCCGCTTCGTTCCATTAAATTAAACAGCACATGTCCTTAATTGTGCAGATTGTTTAAACCTGCAGGAAGGGGGTGTCCAGTGCCCCTAACACCTTCTTTCCAGTTTGCCGAGGACATTCCACTCCAGGAAATAGTTGGAATGCAGATCTTCACCAGAGCGCGTCCTGCAGTCCACTCCACCAGGTGTCTAGGTGCCTCCGTTTTAGGAGGGGGGGGGGGGGGGGGGTAGACTCAATCCTCAGGTCATGGTCCGGAGGTGTCCCAGCACTTCTCAAGTCCACTCTGGTTAAACAGCCTCCAGGTAGGTCACACCTCCAGAGGTCTGCACAACAATACCATCGCAGAACCCTACACCAAGTCCACTCCTCCCTAGCTCGTGCGGGAGGTGAGCGGGAGAGGTGTGGCACAGCGGCCAGAGTGGCTAACTCCGGAGTGTGGGGCTCGCGGTACGATCCCTAACTCCAGTGGCAACTCAGCTCAGCCTCATGTGACTCTGGACAAGAGCTCACTTAATCTCCCCGATGGCCCCCAGCGCCTTGGGACCCTTAGGGGTGATTAGTTTGCACGTTACAAATACCAGATTTAGTCAGCAATTTGCAAATTCTAGTCTCGGAATATAGTCCAGTGCAAGATAAGGCATACAAGCTAAAAACAGAGGGCTCAACATCAACATTGTCTGAGCCTCTCACTTTAAATATCTCACCCACCCCCAATTTTTCAGTGCTTCCCCTGATTTAAGGTAAAAGGCATCCCAGAAATCGCTGCTCCAAGGTGGCAAAAGCAAAACTTTGACTAATTTTGCTGAGGTCTCTGGGCCCTGTAAACACACATTTTGGGATGGATCAGGCTGGTCAGTTGCCTCTTTCTCTACTTCAAAGAGAAATCTCCTGCAGATGGTCATCTATGCTTTCAAAGGAAGGCCAAGAACTATTCTGCCGGAGGGTCCCAGGTTGCTTGAACTGACCAATTAAGCTCCATTTTAAGGGTCAGGAACGTCCCACCTTTCTAGGAATCATATCTGGAACACTGTCAGTGCAACTCTGATTAACTAATTAGTATTTGCAGTATTCAGCATAATGTGACAAAGATGGAGGTTGTTGAGTGTTATTAATGTGTTTTGTGCAAGTGAGACTCAAACCCTGCACAAACTCGACCTATATATATGTTTGCAAAGGTTCCTCATGCAGCAGGGCATTGCAGGTGCTCTTACATCTCAGAACAGAGAGGGAGCTTAACTGGAATGTTTCCAATCTGCACAGTTTGCAGCTGGGCCTTGACCATGCATGTGACTTACTTACACTCAGATGTAATCCTTAAATTTCTAAATTTGTTTTTTCTTTGACATTTTGATGCGAAGGCCTAAGCTACTAAGTGACAACCCTGCCTTTGAGCGCGGTCTTATGTTTTTTTAAATCCCAGATGTGGGTGGTGTAAGGCCATGTGGCATCCGACATCAAGCACTTGATTTTGATGACTCATTTTGTGGACATAAAGCATGGCCAATCTATAAGTCAAAAAAGCCTATTGGTGTTTGCCACCTGCACACCATGTTGTAGGAGTTGAGCACACATATACAGTGCAAGACCATTCAACTGACTCACAGTGCCCAGCGTCAAAGTATTGCACCACCTCTTCCCGGTCCTTCAAAACTGACCTCAAATTTCTCCTCCTTCAAAGACACTTCCAAATCTAATTCACGCCCTCTCTATTCCCTCAAGGAAGTTCTTTCACTATAGGAAATTCTGTACTCCATGCCTATAGAAATGCCTTCCTAGTGTGCTCTTGTGTTTTGAGTGACTGCCACTTATTGAAGTATTATACCCCTACTTTCATCTTGTATGCGTATGTAACATGCACACTTGTCACTTTTTCCTCTTGTAATGTATCGTCTGCTACCTCTTCTGGTATCTTGTTTGCTTTATTATTTGCACAATTGTCACTTTTGCCTCATGTAACGTAACGTTTGCTTTTGTAACATGCCCACTTGTAATTTTCTCCTCATGTAACGTTACTGTTCCTATTGTGAAGCGCTCTGACACCTTCGGGTAGAGTCCGCGCTATATAAAAATGCATAAGATAAAATAAATAAATAAATGGCAGCAATCCAGTCCTATAAATGCAAAACATTCAGAGAAGACCACAGGAAAAGCAGTTTTCCTACACTGCCCGCATTAATGAATGAATCAACAAACAGACTTTTATTGCCCAAATTGCTTTATGGTGATTGTGGCTTGGATGGGTGATTCCACAGTTTAATTTAAAAAATGTGTGTTTTGGTGGAAAGTTATGTGAAGATGAAGGGGTTGACTTGGGAATGGATTTCCAAATCTCTGTTCCTTGCTCTGGCACGCTTCCCTCTCCTTTACAACTGCAGCTTTTTTTGGGAGATCAGTTTAGAGAAGTGTTTGTTGAATGCTCACATAAATTGCATGTAGGTGTACAGTTGTATTCTATGTCACTCCAGAGGATGGGTTTATGGGTTTAGAAGCGTGCATTATCTGTGACTCCTGTGTTGACTAGCAGCCAGTTGGGTGACTTGGAGGTTGCCTGATGGGAGTCCATGTTTATTCTTCATTACAGTCTTCATGTTGCTTCCTGGATCTCTTGGAGATGGGAGGCATCACGTTTTGTAAGGCTTATGGAGAGGGAGTTGACTTAAGGAAGTCAAGAAGTAATGGTGGTTCCTCCAGAAGTGCATGCCTTCTGATTGAGGAAGAAATGGAAACATAAAATTAAGCCAACCACAAATTTGATCTATGTTTTGAGTCATTCTTGAGTTTGGGGGATGGGGCAGGGAGGTACTTTTTGGCTTTGAGCCTTTGTGCTGAGTGTGACTGACTGATGTAGCATAAGTGTCAGGCTTTGTTGTGACTACTCAACATAACAATTGACTTATCTTTTTACTGGTTGTTTTGCACATGCCTTCTCCCTCCTCTCCTCAGCCTTGCAATCTTGCTCCTGATCCTTCGCCGTTAACTAACATAGTTAGACAGGATCCGTCTCCTTGCCTGGACCGAAGATGGAATGAGATTGGATGGTTAATTGCACTTCACATCCATCAGCAGGGCAGTGGTAGGCCACCGGTGTGGTGAATTAGGGGAATGATGAGGTCTGGGCTGCACATTCCATTCCCAGTGGTTCTGCTGATTGAAAAGATCCCCCATGGCTCTCTCTAATAAGACAAGCAACAAAGCGATTATTGAACCAGCTTTAAAAGACAGCTTCTGGCCTGCCCCAATTCCCGCTCTTGCTCGGTGCTTAAACCTAAACTAATTGATGGTTTCTTGCTTCTCGCTTCTAATGGCTTCTCCTGTAAATTGGCAGTGACCGCCGGGCCAGCGTGGATTCAACCAGCTTTTGCTTTAGTAGCGTATTGGCAAATCCGTTCAGGATTCCACTTGATTGATTGTTGAGGTAACTGGGGGCTTTGGCGCGAGCCGTCAATTGAACAAGCAAATGCACTGCGAAGACCCCAGTCAACCACCAGGGCAAACGCTTATATAACTTCTCGTAGCAGCTAGAGCTGAGTCTGTGATGAAAGGTTGTACTTGCAATATGTCTTGTGCAACATCTTTTTCTTTAAATGATCAGTATTGCCTATTCAGGCTATGGATCTGAGGATTATGGATAGCAGGGCAATGATCTTTCTGTTCTTGTGGAACCAATAAAGAAATATGTACTCGTTTGGCATCTTCACCGGAAGCATCAAGCCATCATACAAATATTCCTAAATTTTACACTTATAGAATTGACACTTCTGTCATTACCACTGGTGGCTTGCCTCTGTCCCTCAGCTTAATGCTCCTGATATGGAACATTGCAGATCCATGTATCCCTCTGCAGCTGTGCCATCATCCACGGGTGATAATGTATGCCCCCAGAGCAGTGTCACCACCCATGGGTGAGATGCTGTATCCCTCTATAGCTCTGCCATCGTCCATCGGTGAGATCTCAAAGCCTCCAGAGATACAACATCATTCAAGGATGAGATACTCTATGCCTTCAGAGCTGAGCCATCCTCCACAGCTGAAGCACTGCATGCTTTCACAATTATGCTATTGTCCAGTTGCGAGATTCAGTTTGCTTATTCAGCTGTACCACGACCATGGGCTGTTTAGTTTATGCTTACAGCTGTGCCATCATCTATGGGTGAGATACTGTAAGCTTTGGCAGCTGGGCTAACATCCATGGGTAGGATGCGGAATACCTCCACAGCTCTGCAGTCATCCATGCGTGAGATACTGTGTCCTTCTGCAGCTGCGACACCCCTGGGTGAGATAATGTAACATTATGCAGCTGTATCATCATCCATGAGTGAGATGCTGTCTACCACCACAACTCTGCCATCATCCATCTGTGAGATACTGTGTGCTTCTGCAGCTGTTCTATCTTCTATGGGCAAGATAATGTAACCTTATGCAGCTGTTCTATCTTCCATGGGCGAGATGCAGTAAATTTATGCAGCTGTTCTATCTTCCATGGGTGAGATGCTGTATTCCTCCACAGCTCTGCCATCATCCATCTGTGAGATACCGTAACCTTATGCAGCTGTTCTATCTTCCATGGGAGAGATGCAGTAAGTTTATGCAGTTGTTCTATCTTCCATAGGCGAGATGCTGTAAGTTTATGCAGTTGTTCTATCTTACATAGGCGAGATGCTGTAAGTTTATGCAGTTGTTCTATCTTACATAGGCGAGATGCTGTAAGTTTAGGCAGCTGTTCTATCTTCCATGGGTGAGATGCTGTATTCCTCCACAGCTCTGCCATCATCCATCTGTGAGATACTGTAACCTTATGCAGCTGTTCTATCTTCCATGGGAGAGATGCAGTAAGTTTATGCAGTTGTTCTATCTTCCATAGGCGAGATGCTGTAAGTTTATGCAGTTGTTTTATCTTCCATGGGTGAGCTGCTGTATTCCTCCACAGCTCTGCCATCATCCGTCCGTAAGATACTGTGCGCTTCTGCAGCTGTCGCATCCATAGGTGAGATACTATAAGTGTATGCAGATGTTCTTTCTTCCATGGGTGAGATGCTGTATTCCTCCACAGTTCTGCCATCATCCATCTCTGAGATATGATGTGCCATTCATGGGCGAGACACTGCAGATTATGCACTGAATCATCATCCATGGGTGAGACGTTGCACACCTTCACAGCTCTGACAATGCATGCCTTTGTAGCTATGTCACTGTTCATGGGTGAGATGCAATATGCTTATCCAGCTGTGCCGCCATCCATGGGGGAGACACTGCAGGCCCCCTCTGCAATGTGGTCTTTTAACAAGAAAGAAAGAAGTGCATCACCTTATCTTCTAGAAGAGGAACTTCCCAACCATCACCTCTGAGGGTTGTATCATGGTACAGTAGCTCCTACCTGTTGGGAAGCCAGCCTACTTCCTGGTGGGAGCTGCCGTGCCTTTTCATAATGCAGTGGTGAGGTAAAGTAATCTGCATTACTTAGCAAGACAATATTTCCAACTTTTAGTTAAACATTTTTCATCTGTGCAAATATGAATCATTGACCAATAAAATGATTGGTCATGTGCCTGGTTGGCAAGCTGGACCCAAGCCCAGGACTAGCTTTTTGAAGATTCACTGCATTGATCACTATTGCACAAGCCCCTATCAAGTCACAGCCCTCGGCTGAAAGACAACACACAAGTGCTCAGATGGTCAACTCAGACATAAATGCACTTTATATTCTTTTACACTTTTTAAATTATGATCGACCTAAATGTCTTGCCCCTTTGTTGAGAATGAGATCCAGATGTTTGACCAGCTGCAGACCAGCCTTGTATGCATACAGATGCTATCCATTCCACTTGTGTGCTATGCTATGGGGAGCTTTTTATGCACTGCTGTTAAGGTTAGGGGCAACATTATGGATTAGACGACATGTTAGTTGTTTCCCTGAATTATTTACTGTAGATGAAATATTGGCTTTTTAACAATATGTTCGCATGAATTATTTTTCTGTTTGTTTTTGGTGGTTTTAAGTAGCTGTGACAATCTCTGGTGATGACGAAAGATGATAGAGCTGCAAAACCAAGAGTTATTGGATGACATCTCAGCTGTAGATGCTCCCTCCCAGTGTCACTGACTGACCACTCACAAGGTGCTATATAGTTCATGTTCATAGCACAGTTGACCTATTTTCAAGGGAACTCGTGCACTGACCTATACACACCAGCCTTCCAGTCCACGTGGCTGTCTGTGGGAAGGGCTGTCAGCCTGCTGTATGAGGGAACACAACTTGAAAATGTCCTTATAGTCGGAAGTATGACGTATAAACAAGTTCTGATTCAGTACATTGTGACGCAGGAAGACCAATCCTTAGATGAAGTCATAAATCTCTTGCAGACCAATGACCTGGCATAAGGGAAGAGAAGGGTAGATTTACGACCTTCAGCGATACACAAAGGTTTCCAGAAACATGCCAGGCAACCAGTGACAGTGACAGATTCAAAGGTGGACTCCTGAATTCAATCCATCAAATCAATCAATCAATCAGTATTTGTAGAGCTTACTGTTCTCACTCCAGCACCACATGTAGAGATCCTTCTGCTTTAATAACAAACATTGGTAAAGCCAATAGGTCTGTCTTTAATGTGCTAATACATAAAAAAAATAGGCAATCACAGATTCTATTTTTATGTGTTGCATGCACAAGTGTTGTTTACCAAATGAAAGCCAACCATTTGGCTTTGCATATGCTGGGAAAAAAGTTGCAAATAGGGATTTTTGAATACATATAGGAGATAAGGAACTGAATGCCACACGCATTGTGAAAATTAAGTGTACTCTCCAGGTGTAAAAGAGTTTCTTATGAACTCTAATTGAAGCACTTCCTGGAGGGTGGAATGATTCCGCCAGCTCCATACGGTGAGAGAGACATACTCCTCTGGGTGGTACCTACGCACACTCTATGCATAGTTTGAAACATTGGTGACAATAGGTCATTAGACAGCTGAACTGTCAAGACAGACCTAAAATGTTCTCTTAGAGCAGACCTATCTGCCATGAGCTTGGTCTGCACAATGTCAAATACCTGAAACATAAAACAACCGTTTTTCACAATTTTATTAAAAATACAAAACCTTCACATCACGTCTGACACAACCCTTTGAGAATTGGCAAGTCTGATGATGGTTGCATCGCCTCGGCTTGTTAAATTTCAATTCCCTACACTCCCTGCCATTAGTTTGGACAGTGTCATATTTGAATCACACCAGTATATTATAGTATCTGTCTTTTATTCCCATCTTTACATCCTGGGTATATATATATTTTTTAATTGGGCTCTGCCACATTGAGTTTTAGGTACAGCTGTGGTGCTTCAACACTAGCTTGAGGTCTGAATTATTTTAAAAATAAACATGAGAATTTGGAGTGTAAAATATGTTCGTGGAATTGTAATTGCTGTGAGCTCCTTTGCATAATATTATTTGACATGTTATGCTTCAGCACACCAGTCCTTGCAAGGCACTTTTTATAAAGCAGGCTACACTTCAGTTTCTTCCCCAGTGCTCCATGCGCGATGTTTTCAGCATGAACCATCGTATGAGACACGTGGCCGCTCTTTTCCAGTGCGACCTATTTGTGAGAGTGTACAAACATTTTGCAACCCATACACAGTTGCAGTTAAAGCACAACATTTTATTTCATAAAAGGGATTATTTGATAGGTTATATTGGTGTTGAACAGTAAAACTCCAACAGCAGAGAACAACAATAGGCATGTTTTTGTCTTGGAACTGAAACACACTCTATACAATAATTCAGAGAAGATGTGTTTATAATGTTCGATACATCCTATCTCATTTGTGTCTGGGTGTTTGTAAAAGAAGATTGAATCTTGTCAATAGATTGCATCAGTTGGTCACAGGATACAAGTATGAAATTGGATAAATATTATGGAAAATGATTGGTTGCACTTGTCCAATTGACGGGGCACATGTGCTTGTGCAGCACTCTCTTACAGGCTACTACATAGACAAGGCGGTAGTAAAGAGAGACTACTAAGCCTTTTGACCAATGAACAGCAACAGTTTAGAGTGGACAATGACACATGCCAATGAAAAATGTGGGCGGAGCTTCAAGTCCTTACCTCAATGCAGCATGCCTCGCAGAGCAACGCATGCGCTGCCCAGGCTCGAACTAAAAATAGAACCTGTAGTGTCAAGATAAACACATCAAAAACCTGTTTAGATATCTGTTGCAAAAAGATATTAGAAACAGTTAAACCACGAGTCCGTTTAAAAAAAAAAGGTGCAGTAACTCAGAATGTGTAGAATCATTCAGAAAGAGTCTAGCATTCTATAATTATCTAAGGAATGCAAAAAATAATCA
Source organism: Triturus cristatus (assembly GCF_964204655.1). NCBI lineage: Eukaryota > Metazoa > Chordata > Amphibia > Caudata > Salamandridae > Triturus > Triturus cristatus. Next base: position 134,357,678 of record NC_140591.1, on the reverse strand, counting down.
TTTTCTTTCTGCTAGTCACTGTAAGCTAAAATAATAGAGCAGAAGACAGAAAAACAACCTTTCATTTTCGCATCAAAACTTGACTGCAGTAACTTATCACAATCAAGTTCTGATGCCTTTTTTTTATAATCAGTGACTGAGTGCGTCACTAGGAGCCGCTTATAAAGAAATGAAAGACACGGATTACAGAATCCCATGTATTATAAACAGATCAGGACTAACTGGCACATGCATCAACAAAGACTTTTGCGGTTCCTAAATTGCGATTTTTAAGGAATCGCAATTAAGGAATTGCAAAAGCCTATGCATGTAGGAATCGCTATAAAAATAGCGATTCCTACAAATTCCTTAATTGCGACTCGCAAATTGCGAGTCGCAATTAAGGCATGCCGTCCCAATCATTCCTATGGGCCTCCAGGCCCATAGGAATGAATTGGAGATTGCATGAGCAATTTGCGAGTACCAGTAGGTACTCGCAAATTGCTCATGCAATTTCAAGGGTGCAAGGGTGTCAAAATGACACCCTATTGCACCCCTGAAATTGATCTGTGCACATATGTTGCACACACACATGCTCTAAAGGCATGTGTGTGCGCAACATGAAACTTTGAAAAATGCACAAAAGTGCATTTTTCAAAGTTTTTGCAAATTACCATGAAGTTCAACTTCATGGTAATTTGCTCCCCCTATTAGCGAAATCGCTAATTTTTTAACTTTAATGCATTGCATTTAAGGAATCTCAATTTGGGATTCCTTAAATGCAATCGCAATTTAAGGAATCGCTATTTAGAGATTCCTTAAATTGCGATTTTTGCATTTGGGATGATGCATCCCAAATGCAAAAATACCGGTCGCAAAGGGGCAGATTCTGCTAATCTGCCCGTTTGCGACCAGTTTTCTCGTTGATGCATGTGGCCCTAAGGTACCTGACATAACTTTTCATACTAAACCAATCAGTCTTATATCCTTTATCATTGGCTCATCACCGTATCCGAGGCCTGCTTTATTGAGCATAAGCTTTGTAAGGCTGGGCGAAACTAATGAAATTTCCTTTGCGAAAATGGTCAAACTCTTGTTCTAGAGTGTCCAAATGAGGTGTAATTTCAGACTATGTTAATCCCGCACATACCACCCCTGTCCACCCCTTTCCACTCCCACTACACCTCCCTTTCTCCCCCTTCCCACCCGACGTATTCAGACTGCTACTGATCTTCTATTCTGCATGGAAGTTAATTTACATATGGCTATCTGCTGCTGAGCATCAATGACTGACAAACAGGGCCTTTCTACCAACGGTACTGAGCATATGGTACATACATGTAGTCATAATTCATCCTTATATGCATTACACGCATTGCGCTCTGAAGTGGCAGAAAGGCAACATATTGGTCCTTTAAAAAAAAAAATATTGTAAATAATGTTGATATGATTTAATGTTTGCCAGTTTCATGGAATGAAATCACTTGGGCCCCTGTTATAAGATGGTCTGTATTTTCCGACCCATGCACAAAGGCCTGTTGGCGTACGGATCGTAATTCCCAGTTGGGTGGTGTTTAATGCACTCAGTAAAGGCTGGGTGCACTAAATACCTCACTGTTCATTACATTTTACCTGGTCAAGCCTGTCGAAATTTGCGGAGATTTGTTAACTACGCATTCCGTTCCTCCACGTAGCCAGCTACTAAACTGCACCCATAAATGCTTTGATAAAGCAAGTTTACATGCTAAAAAGAAGCATATAACCAATTCACAAAAGTGAACTTTGAAAATGAAAAATATCAGGCAATGAGAGAGGTGATGATTTTGGGGTCCCCCCTAACCTAGGGGGAGGACCAAGCAGATGCCTTGAACACAAAGAGCATATCATGCTGAACGATTCAGTGGTGGTCCCATCCTCTTAGGACGACCCCAGTTATGGGCAAAAATACAATCCCAACCAAAGGCCCTGTAGAGCATTATGGGACTAAGACAGTAAATCAACCTTCAGAAGTCTATAAAATTATAATAGACCAGTCTACTACAAAAATATATTATTGAAAGTAACTTTGTATACGTTTACGATGAATGTACTTCTCTTATAGTCCTTTAACCCTAATGCTTCTCTATGTTTTTCTCTCTGCAGAATCCGTAGAAGAAACCAAACCCACTGAAAGTGCCCAGCAAGAAAATGTCAAAGGAGAAGAAAACAAGGCCGAACAAGAAAGTGCCTGAACATGATGAAATGTCTAGGACCCTTTCCACTCTCGGACGACTTTGCAATCCCCAAACCCTCTCTCTCCCTCTCCGTCCTCTCCCTCACGTGGATCCCTCCCACCCCTCCCGACGCCCTTCCCTCCGTCCTTCTCTCTGTGTGGCAAAACATGTATAAGGCAGGAAAGTTTTTCAGTCAAAACAGTGTGGCTTCAACATTTTAAGTGTTTCTTGGTGTTGTCAATGGCAAGTTTTACAGTATGGTCTGAGCCAATCATTTTGGAGATATTCTTGCACTGTATCAACGTCCTCCTATCCCAACGCGTGCGATGCTCTTATCTCCCGCCCCTTCCGGGCGCGCTCGCGCGCTCTTACCTCTCTCTCGCCCTCTCTCTGTTACAATGTGTGCAATGTTCCGTTAACCTTAGGAGTTTTCAAATCTATCGAGTAAATTCAAATCCGTCTTTTTATTTTTTATTCTCCTCCCTCTTCAATGTGATGGAATGAATTTAACAAAAAATGGAACCCCCAGTTTGTTTTCAAAGAATAAAGCAAATGTGCCAATTAGCGTATAAACTTCCGGCTCTGGAGTTTTTCTTGTCTTTCTTAGTTAACTCGATATATTAGCATATTTTGTGGCAGTGTGAGTCAAAGACATAGCGTTCCTTACTGCGGTGTGCAGAAGCAAAAGTGTGTATTTTTGATCTTGTGCCCCAAAACTGCCTGGTGGCCCCAATCCTGCCATGTGTGACACCTTCAACCAGAGATAGCATTGCACCAATAATTGTTTTTACAGTTTTTCCATTAAAAGAATGGGACTACAAGACCATGCAGCAAGCAGGCCGCATGTCTCTTGACTGTCGCTCCTCCAACTTAGCTCTCACAAGGCCCCCCTCCCGACCCTGGAGCCCAGCCTCTGCCATTTGCTTGATTTCTCAACCACACTGGCCAGAGCCATCTAAACCCTATTTGTTCCTTTGACCAATATGTTACTCTCAACCTGTGAAGTAAAAAATGTTTTCCTTTTCGAATGGGATATTTGCTAATTCATTCACACATTCTATTAATTACAACTACCAAAGTCAGGTATTCACAAAATCACTCATTGTAATGGAACACTTAAATGCAAGGCAACGTCAGTTTATATAAAATCAATTAAATGGTTTATTCGATTCACAAAGTTTCTTTCACCACAATATAATCATTATAAAAAATGCATTAAATTTTTAATAAAACAAAAACACATTTAAATAACAAATTGAATAAAAAAATACAGAGTAAGACAAAATACAAATCAACAAGGAGATTTTAAAAAAAGACAATCAATTTGTCATGAAACAGTTAATTCGGAAACCTTGTGGGCAACAATTGAATAAGGGTTGACTTCCTTATTTAACAAAGGTTTTGTGTGCCCCTTCCAAATTTAACACAACGGTATTGCGTCGACGCGTTTCGGAGGCTATTCGTAGTTTATGACCTCCTTCTTCAGGACTATTAGAAATGGTATCTCCTTATCCATGAACGGTTGCCTAAGGCACAAATGGAAAACAATTTTTACTATCAGTGTACATAGTGTTTTCTTTCCTTTTTTTTAACAGAAGTCTAAGTAACATCATGTCCTATGTTCATGGGACAGCCTCGGTTTCTAACTGTTCATTCTTTCATATAGACAAAAAATACCCCCTCAAGAATATATAGCCATAATCCTATTGTCTCAATTCTTTGGTTTTATAAAACAACATGACCCGCATCAAAAGTGTTTCCATTTAGTCACTCCATCAGTTCTTCATCATTCATACTCTAACTACACACTAGTAGGAATACTTAGTGATGTAATCTCATTGGGTTTTTGAGAAACTCACCTGTGCGACCAACGCACTAGGCTTGCTCATTGGTTTTGCTGTGCTCCTGCGGGAGTGATTTTTTCAATTCTGCACTTCCCTGGGCTGTCAAAGAAATGGTAAAAATAGCTTTTTCTATCTTGTTCATTGTTTCGAGAATACTCCATCCGTTCTTTTCCTATAGATATGAAGCTCCCAACTGGAGCTTAAAAGTGGAGAATTCTAACGCTAATTTCCCTCTTCAAATGCCCCCTCACTCAGTATAAAGATTCATAAAAATACCTTTCAAGGTTCTTCGTGGGTGTGGGCAAAGAACATCTTATTTAATCTCCTCACTGCGTGCTTCTTTGTTAATCACTTCGTTCCTACAAACAAGGGAACTCCATTTAATCCCGCTGGGGTTTAATAGGGAAAAAAAACCCTATGGCTAATAGGGGTAGTGTACCCAATATTAGTCGCATCTATTTTATACTTGTACAATGGATTTAATTTATGGCTCACCTTTTTGTTAAACGATTCTGAGCTGTAAGGAATTCTTTTACTGCTCCGGGTACGATTAATTCGTGGCTGTATATAAAAACGAGTATGAGAAAAGTGTATACACGTGTGTCTTAAATCTCTCGCTTTTAGCAATAATTAACCTAAAATGTTTGTAAACAAAGGAAAGAACATAGGCAAAAGAACCTAGCGACATAGTTACAGCCCTACTAGTAGAAGTTTAAACATAAACCACAATTGGGTGCATAGCGTTTTGTCTAAATGTAACGTGCCGGCCAGATATTTCGTTTTAAATCCACGAAATGTACTTTAATCAAACTGCTGGCAGCGTGTCTATGGCGCCTATTTTTTAAGGTGGATTAATTCGGCGTATTGCTCCCTGGTCGGTTTAAAACGTACCTGTTGAAGTCCGACGATCTACGTTCCCGGGCAGCTACTTCCGCGTCTTCCGATCGCGGGCAACATCAATAACGGACTATGTGGCTGGGACTGCCTTTTATTGAACGTCAGAGATAGACGTCATCGTGAAGAGCCGGCGAAAAATACCCGGCTCGATCTTTTTTTATTTTATTGTTAAGCATAAATCTTTATAAAGAGTTTTATTAAACTATGTTAGACAACAGCGCATTATCGCTGGGTATCTTATTCTATTCGTTTATTGTTTTTAGGATTACTGTTCGTTTTAGCCACAACATTTATCGGTTGGCTTATATTAAAGACTACTCTATACTAGAAAGCATAACGTTGTGATGTGCAAGCACCTCATGATCTTAAAGTTTCAAAAAAGGTTGAATCTGATAGGAATAAAGACATTATTGTGTATATGCATATCAAGACCAGTAGGTCAAAAGACAATATGAATCACACAGTGTTTAGTTAAATAGAAACCTTAGTATAATTCAGAAGAATTGAAGACGGACGTTTCTATAAGCGGGCTATCATCCACATATTAATTTGATTCTGAAAAAGAGGTATATTATTTGGTCCGAATTTATCCCAACTGGACAGATACCGAGTACATAAATCCTCCAGATTTACGGCTGTCAATTCATTGCGACAGTGCCAAGTTTTCACGGCATAATCATTCGTTTTTTGAGGAAAAATGATCAGTAAATTTGTTTCAGTTGTTGTGTATTCAATCTCTATTTGAGCCACTCACCTTATTATTAACTAATAAATCGTAACTCTTAAATCTGGTCTGTTAATCATTTAATCACGTTACTATTTTCATCCAATCCTCCTTAGTATTGAGGCCTTTATTGACTGTGTCTAAAGCGGAAATATACCATTGTTCTCTATTTTTACGTTTTATTTCAATGTTGCCACCTCGTTTTGAGCAGCTAATCTTTTCAATAATGTACCATGAAAAGTCAGTATGTTTATGTTTGTATTTAGTGAAATGCTCAACCATGGGGGCATTATTTTTGTTGGTCTTGAGTGCAGATCTGTGTTCTAGCAGACGTGTTCTGAGTTCCCTGCCCGTTTCCCCCACATATGCTAGCCCGCAAGGACATAGGAGGAGGTAAACTAGGTTGCTGCTCCTGCAGTTGTTAAGCGTTTTGGCAGTCATGGTGTAGTTGTTGTAAGTGAAGGTTTTGGTTACAATGCAGTTATCGCAAATTGAGCAACTGCTGCATTTGTAGTTTCCTATTGCTTTGTTCCCTGTGAGCGTGATCTGGTTGTTGTCATTGGTTTCTCTATATGTATGAACCAAATTGTGTCTGATGTTCTCATTACGTCGGAAGGCAAAAATTGGTTTAGGGATTTTGTCGAGTTTCCCGTCGTTTAAAATGTGCCAATTTGAGTAAATCACATTCTTCAGTCTATTACTGATATTTGAAAACTGGCTTACAAATACCAGTTTGGAGTCAGCTGCTGATTGGGTTTCAGTGACTGTCGGTTCTGGATGTATCATACATTCCCTATTGTAAAATCGTGCTCTTTTGCAGGAATTTTTGATTAACTTCTTGGGGTATCCTCTGTTTATTAGTTTCTCAGTTAGGTTCCCTGCATGTTTAAGAAAGTCCTGCACATTGGAACAGTTTCTCCTGAGACGGAGAAATTGTCCAAAAGGGATATTATCCCGCTGCGATTTTGGGTGATAGCTATTGTAATGCAGGAGTGTGTTTTTGTCTGTGGGTTTGACATAAAGCTCTACTCCTAAAGCTCCTTCCATATTTTTAATGGAGATGTCCAAGAAATTCACTACATTTTTGTCAAAGGCTGCTGTGAACTTGAGGTTCTCATCTCCCAAGTTGAGCCATTCAAGAAATTCTTCAAGAGTTTCAACCGTACCTTCCCAAATGAAGAAGATGTCATCAATGAAGCGGCGCCACAACTTGACATTCTCAAAGAAGGGCACCGCCTCATTAAACACATGTCTATCCTCGAAATGGGCCACATAAAGGCATGCCAGGCTCGGCGCACAGGTTGCGCCCATGCTCGTACCTTTGCACTGAAGGAAAAGGTCATTTTTGAACAGAAACATGTTGTTTTTTAAGACTAAAGTGATGCATTGTTTGACGAACTCTTTATTAGCCCCTCTCAGATCTGCGTTGTCAAGGATGTCACCAATAACCTCAATGGTGTTATCTTGAGGTATATTGGTGTACAGAGCCTCTATATCTAAGGTCACTAATATCTGTTCATTTTCATTGTAAGGCATGCCTTCTATCATTGAGATGATGTGGGCCGAATCGCGAACATACGATTTTTGTTTGCATACCAAAGGTTTCAAAAAGGTGTCAGCGTATTGACTTAAGGGTTCCAATAAAGAGCCAATGCAACTGACTATGGGTCTCATCGGAGGGTTTTTTAAACTTTTGTGTATTTTGGGTAGGCCGTATATGGCAGGCGTTCTAGCATTTTTATTAATTAAAAACTTGTGTTCAGCCTGACAAATCCAACCCTCCTCTAGGGCTGTATTGACAAGATTAGTAACTTGTAGGTTCAAGGCATTGAGCTTAGTGAAAGATGATTTTTGGTAGTGTTCTTGGATTTCTAACAATTGTAGCATCCTTCTGTCATAGTCGTCTGTATCAAAGACGACTATCCCTCCACCCTTATCAGCGGGCTTGATGGTGAGCTGTAGATTGTTTTTTAAATTAGTCATGGCTTTCCTTAGTTCTTTGCTCATATTATTTTTGTCGGGGTGAGAATCATTCATAATTTGTTTGACTTTAGATTCAACAGTTTTCTCGAAGGCTTCTATATTTTTGCCTACTTGTGTAATCGTCGGGGTAAAAGTAGATTTTTCCCGAAGACCGGAAATATTAGTGGGGCGGTTATATTCTGTATTTTCAAAAAACTCTCTCAGTCTAATTTTGCGAAAAAATGCCTTAAGATCTTTTTCTATATTAAATTTATTGACATTTGCAGTTGGAGCAAAAGTAAAACCTCTTTCTAAAACCTCTATTTCTAACTTGGTGAGATTGTAGCTAGAGAGGTTAATTATGGGAAATTTGGAGCTTTTGGATCCCTCTAATGGCGATATCTTTGAACCAAGACCGATCTACAAAAGAGGACCCAACAAAGGTGTTACTTTCTCTGACACCTCAGGTTCAAGTGGTGAAGAAGACAATTCTAATACCAATGATAATATGGGACAAATAGATGGACCCAATAGAGGTCACTCTTTTTTAGAAATCCGCCAAAAGAGAGGTGGCAGGATAGATCGAAACCCATATCAATACAGAGGGCAATATCAGAGAAATCAGCATCAACAACATCAGGGAGATCAGAGAACGACTTATCACAACCAGGCCCCTCAAGATTACCCCAACACGAGGAGCCAAAGATATCGCCATTAGAGGGATCCAAAAGCTCCAAATTTCCCATAATTAACCTCTCTAGCTACAATCTCACCAAGTTAGAAATAGAGGTTTTAGAAAGAGGTTTTACTTTTGCTCCAACTGCAAATGTCAATCAATTTAATATAGAAAAAGATCTTAAGGCATTTTTTCGCAAAATTAGACTGAGAGAGTTTTTTGAAAATACAGAATATAACCGCCCCACTAATATTTCCGGTCTTCGGGAAAAATCTACTTTTACCCCGACGATTACACAAGTAGGCAAAAATATAGAAGCCTTCGAGAAAACTGTTGAATCTAAAGTCAAACAAATTATGAATGATTCTCACCCCGACAAAAATAATATGAGCAAAGAACTAAGGAAAGCCATGACTAATTTAAAAAACAATCTACAGCTCACCATCAAGCCCGCTGATAAGGGTGGAGGGGTAGTCGTCTTTGATACAGACGACTATGACAGAAGGATGCTACAATTGTTAGAAATCCAAGAACACTACCAAAAATAATCTTTCACTAAGCTCAATGCCTTGAACCTACAAGTTACTAATCTTGTCAATACAGCCCTAGAGGAGGGTTGGATTTGTCAGGCTGAACACAAGTTTTTAATTAATAAAAATGCTAGAACGCCTGCCATATACGGCCTACCCAAAATACACAAAAGTTTAAAAAACCCTCCGATGAGACCCATAGTCAGTTGCATTGGCTCTTTATTGGAACCCTTAAGTCAATACGCTGACACCTTTTTGAAACCTTTGGTATGCAAACAAAAATCGTATGTTCGCGATTCGGCCCACATCATCTCACTGATAGAAGGCATGCCTTACAATGAATATGAACAGATATTAGTGACCTTAGATATAGAGGCTCTGTACACCAATATACCTCAAGATAACACCATTGAGGTTATTGGTGACATCCTTGACAACGCAGATCTGAGAGGGGCTAATAAAGAGTTCGTCAAACAATGCATCACTTTAGTCGCAAAAAACAACATGTTTCTGTTCAAAAATGACCTTTTCCTTCAGTGCAAAGGTACGAGCATGGGCGCAACCTGTGCGCCGAGCCTGGCATGCCTTTATGTGGCCCATTTCGAGGATAGACATGTGTTTAATGAGGCGGCGCCCTTCTTTGAGAATGTCAAGTTGTGGCGCCGCTTCATTGATGACATCTTCTTCATTTGGGAAGGTACGGTTGAAACTCTTGAAGAATTTCTTGAATGGCTCAACTTGGGAGATGAGAACCTCAAGTTCACAGCAGCCTTTGACAAAAATGTAGTGAATTTCTTGGACATCTCCATTAAAAATATGGAAGGAGCTTTAGGAGTAGAGCTTTATGTCAAACCCACAGACAAAAACACACTCCTGCATTACAATAGCTATCACCCAAAATCGCAGCGGGATAATATCCCTTTTGGACAATTTCTCCGTCTCAGGAGAAACTGTTCCAATGTGCAGGACTTTCTTAAACATGCAGGGAACCTAACTGAGAAACTAATAAACAGAGGATACCCCAAGAAGTTAATCAAAAATTCCTGCAAAAGAGCACGATTTTACAATAGGGAATGTATGATACATCCAGAACCGACAGTCACTGAAACCCAATCAGCAGCTGACTCCAAACTGGTATTTGTAAGCCAGTTTTCAAATATCAGTAATAGACTGAAGAATGTGATTTACTCAAATTGGCACATTTTAAACGACGGGAAACTCGACAAAATCCCTAAACCAATTTTTGCCTTCCGACGTAATGAGAACATCAGACACAATTTGGTTCATACATATAGAGAAACCAATGACAACAATCAGATCACGCTCACAGGGAACAAAGCAATAGGAAACTACAAATGCAGCAGTTGCTCAATTTGCGACAACTGCATTGTAACCAAAACCTTCACTTACAACAACTACACCATGACTGCCAAAACGCTTAACAACTGCAGGAGCAGCAACCTAGTTTACCTCCTCCTATGTCCTTGCGGGCTAGCATATGTGGGGGAAACGGGCAGGGAACTCAGAACACGTCTGCTAGAACACAGATCTGCACTCAAGACCAACAAAAATAATGCCCCCATGGTTGAGCATTTCACTAAATACAAACATAAACATACTGACTTTTCATGGTACATTATTGAAAAGATTAGCTGCTCAAAACGAGGTGGCAACATTGAAATAAAACGTAAAAATAGAGAACAATGGTATATTTCCGCTTTAGACACAGTCAATAAAGGCCTCAATACTAAGGAGGATTGGATGAAAATAGTAACGTGATTAAATGATTAACAGACCAGATTTAAGAGTTACGATTTATTAGTTAATAATAAGGTGAGTGGCTCAAATAGAGATTGAATACACAACAACTGAAACAAATTTACTGATCATTTTTCCTCAAAAAACGAATGATTATGCCGTGAAAACTTGGCACTGTCGCAATGAATTGACAGCCGTAAATCTGGAGGATTTATGTACTCGGTATCTGTCCAGTTGGGATAAATTCGGACCAAATAATATACCTCTTTTTCAGAATCAAATTAATATGTGGATGATAGCCCGCTTATAGAAACGTCCGTCTTCAATTCTTCTGAATTATACTAAGGTTTCTATTTAACTAAACACTGTGTGATTCATATTGTCTTTTGACCTACTGGTCTTGATATGCATATACACAATAATGTCTTTATTCCTATCAGATTCAACCTTTTTTGAAACTTTAAGATCATGAGGTGCTTGCACATCACAACGTTATGCTTTCTAGTATAGAGTAGTCTTTAATATAAGCCAACCGATAAATGTTGTGGCTAAAACGAACAGTAATCCTAAAAACAATAAACGAATAGAATAAGATACCCAGCGATAATGCGCTGTTGTCTAACATAGTTTAATAAAACTCTTTATAAAGATTTATGCTTAACAATAAAATAAAAAAAGATCGAGCCGGGTATTTTTCGCCGGCTCTTCACGATGACGTCTATCTCTGACGTTCAATAAAAGGCAGTCCCAGCCACATAGTCCGTTATTGATGTTGCCCGCGATCGGAAGACGCGGAAGTAGCTGCCCGGGAACGTAGATCGTCGGACTTCAACAGGTACGTTTTAAACCGACCAGGGAGCAATACGCCGAATTAATCCACCTTAAAAAATAGGCGCCATAGACACGCTGCCAGCAGTTTGATTAAAGTACATTTCGTGGATTTAAAACGAAATATCTGGCCGGCACGTTACATTTAGACAAAACGCTATGCACCCAATTGTGGTTTATGTTTAAACTTCTACTAGTAGGGCTGTAACTATGTCGCTAGGTTCTTTTGCCTATGTTCTTTCCTTTGTTTAAAAACATTTTAGGTTAATTATTGCTAAAAGCGAGAGATTTAAGACACACGTGTATACACTTTTCTCATACTCGTTTTTATATACAGCCACGAATTAATCGTACCCGGAGCAGTAAAAGAATTCCTTACAGCTCAGAATCGTTTAACAAAAAGGTGAGCCTTAAATTAAATCCATTGTACAAGTATAAAATAGATGCGACTAATATTGGGTACACTACCCCTATTAGCCATAGGGTTTTTTTTCCCTATTAAACCCCAGCGGGATTAAATGGAGTTCCCTTGTTTGTAGGAACGAAGTGATTAACAAAGAAGCACGCAGTGAGGAGATTAAATAAGATGTTCTTTGCCCACACCCACGAAGAACCTTGAAAGGTATTTTTATGAATCTTTATACTGAGTGAGGGGGCATTTGAAGAGGGAAATTAGCGTTAGAATTCTCCACTTTTAAGCTCCAGTTGGGAGCTTCATATCTATAGGAAAAGAACGGATGGAGTATTCTCGAAACTTAATGAACAAGATAGAAAAAGCTATTTTTACCATTTCTTTGACAGCCCAGGGAAGTGCAGAATTGAAAAAATCACTCCCGCAGGAGCACAGCAAAACCAATGAGCAAGCCTAGTGCGTTGGTCGCACAGGTGAGTTTCTCAAAAACCCAATGAGATTACATCACTAAGTATTCCTACTAGTGTGTAGTTAGAGTATGAATGATGAAGAACTGATGGAGTGACTAAATGGAAACACTTTTGATGCGGGTCATGTTGTTTTATAAAACCAAAGAATTGAGACAATAGGATTATGGCTATATATTCTTGAGGGGGTATTTTTTGTCTATATGAAAGAATGAACAGTTAGAAACCGAGGCTGTCCCATGAACATAGGACATGATGTTACTTAGACTTCTGTTAAAAAAAAGGAAAGAAAACACTATGTACACTGATAGTAAAAATTGTTTTCCATTTGTGCCTTAGGCAACCGTTCATGGATAAGGAGATACCATTTCTAATAGTCCTGAAGAAGGAGGTCATAAACTACGAATAGCCTCCGAAACGCGTCGACGCAATACCGTTGTGTTAAATTTGGAAGGGGCACACAAAACCTTTGTTAAATAAGGAAGTCAACCCTTATTCAATTGTTGCCCACAAGGTTTCCGAATTAACTGTTTCATGACAAATTGATTGTCTTTTTTTAAAATCTCCTTGTTGATTTGTATTTTGTCTTACTCTGTATTTTTTTATTCAATTTGTTATTTAAATGTGTTTTTGTTTTATTAAAAATTTAATGCATTTTTTATAATGATTATATTGTGGTGAAAGAAACTTTGTGAATCGAATAAACCATTTAATTGATTTTATATAAACTGACGTTGCCTTGCATTTAAGTGTTCCATTACAATGAGTGATTTTGTGAATACCTGACTTTGGTAGTTGTAATTAATAGAATGTGTGAATGAATTAGCAAATATCCCATTCGAAAAGGAAAACATTTTTTACTTCATAGTTTGTCGGTGCTCTATTTCCTTTTTGAAAATACAGAGCCCCTCTCTTACCTTGTTTTAACTCTCAACCTGTGTCATAACTGGCTCCCTCCGAGCCATCCCCTTCTACTCTAGCCTTTAAATTCCAGTTCCAGTCAAGATTAGGGAGTGTCCTAGACACCCAATGATGGCTGGCATCTGCGGGGAGGTGGGGGACGGGCGCGCTTGCGAAAATGATATAAAAAAACACTTACCTGAAGACGAGCACGACGTCCTGCACTTTAGAACTGGATGTTGCAACTCCCTTAGCCAATTCTGACCAGCCTCGGCTGCTGCAGGTAGGAGCGGTGAGGCTGGTTTGGGAGGATTTTGAGAGGAGACCAAGAGGGAAAATTAATTATTTATTAAATTTTCCCTTGTGGTCGTCTCTCGAAATTCCCCCCTCCTGCCCCAGTCGGCCCCACCTCTCTTACCTGCAGCGGCTGCGGCTGATCCTGACGCTGCTCTCATGCAGCATGAGCGCAGCGCCCTGATTGGAGAGAGCGGCATCACTCGGCACTCCACAACGCTCTGGAGACCTGCACTTGCTCTAAACCAGCTGTCTTAAGATAGCTAGGTTAGAGATGTTTAAAGTGCACATGACAGCCGGCCAAAAACACATACACACTTTACACAGTGCCTACACAGCCCACCATCCTCCATCCTTGCACTCTGTTCAAGACCGGGGATGAAAAATGAAATGGTAATAAATTACCATTTTATTTTTCATCGCTGTGGTTTTGGGGGGATTTTAAGTGGGACAACACTCCTCCACTCCAACGGAGGAGCCACCACGATAGACACCCTCAAAAGGGTTTGCCAGATTTCTACAATAATTACAAAATGCTCCCCAGGGTGTTTAAAAACCTTGTTGGCCCCCAGAGTTTGGACCCCTTCTCCAAGTCTTCCTTTCCCTACTATGTACATCCTGCTTCCTCTGTGTCCTACTCCTCACTGCTAATACTCCAATCTGCACAGGTGCAGTTTTAATGCACTAGTGTCTACAGCATACAGTCCTGATTGCACACTTTTTCAAGAAGCTCAAGTTGGTCGCCAGTCTACGTACTAATCAATAACTTGTCTCTCAATTAGTGACTAACTGTTAATTCTTACCACTCAACTTTTCATTTTTGTTAAGGCATATTTTTTTTCAAGTCCTTCTGGGTCTAATTTTATCGCCCATAAGAAAATGTTATGTTATGTTATGTTATGTTATGTTATTTGTTTATTTCTATAGCGCACGGCTACTCAAAAAGAGTGTCCCGGCGCTTTAATGGAGAAAGAGACAATACTGCAACATAACAAACATAACACCCGATAAAATGATCAGAGAATGAGAATAACAAAAATGTCTAGTGGAAATTAGCAAGGACAAACTAACAGGTCTTTTATAGTGTGGCATAACCGGCTAATAGGCTACTGAAAATAAGCGGATACCCACGGGCGTAACGAAACTTGAGGTGGCCCCCCTGCAGGGTACAGGGAGGGGCCCCCTCCGGACTCAATCTGGAGCTCTCCAGTTGAAGTGCGGTGCTCAGGGGGCCCCGTGGAGGTTGGGGGGCCCCTGCACCGCGGGGGCTTGTGTTATGCCCCTGCGGATACCCCATTATGCTCCACTTATGTTTTCCACTTATTTTATTTCAGCCTCATTTAGAGTGTAGGAGCCACTTTCTTTCCAACACCAAAGCCTCAGCTGGCTCTTCCATCAGAAATCCCTTGCCAACCTCTAGCCGGCCACGTTCCAGACGCAACTTTATAGCTTCAGAAGGTCCACTCCATTTAGGATGGGTCTCTAACACAGAATATTTGGTCTCACCTACAGACAGGTTTTGCTGACGTTTCCATGCTTTTGATTGGATGACTTGTATCCATCTACTGCTTACATTCCATTGGAGTGCATGTGTTTTCTTGATCTTTCCCTCATGTGCTGCTTCTCCCCTCAAATCCTCTCCCTGTCCTTTCCCTGCTACTTCCCTGATAGCCCCCGCTAGTCAATTTCTTTCCTCCACCCCTCCCTACCTGGCATTTTCTTATTTCATTTTTTAAACCCTCACTCCCCAAAGCTCCTAGGTTGCACTACCCCACTCCACCCTGGCTCCAACTCTGACTGTAGCAGGGCGGAGGGCTGTTGGAAATATTGTCAGTCACACCCAGCATCTAAATGCCCCCCTTACGTTTTGTCTACAGGAGCAAGAGTACTGGAACTCACCCAGCGCCTATGGGCTGTTACCTCTGTGTCCACACTTGCAAACCTTGCTATGTTTCAATTACGCCATCCATCCGGTAATTGCTATGATTTGTTTTCAAAAAGCAGAAATGAATAGCTTGTTGTCTTTGTCACAACGATGACTCAGAGAAAAAAGTAACATTGAAAGTACGTTTTAACGTAGCCAGGCAAAGTCATAGATGTGGATTCATCAAAATTAGCAGGTAAATGCAGGAAGTGACATTGCACAGACTTTAGACTGCCCATAACATCATAGGAAGTGATGTCACATCAACTTTAGCCACATTAACCACAAATGTAGTGATGGAATTAGCATCAGGAAAGTTAAAAATAACTTTTACAAGTGCAAACATAAAAAACAAACATGTTACTAAATTAGACAGATGTCAATTTCAGTTATTCTTCATATTTTAAGTAACCCTGGGCGTAGTTCGCGTAGTAGCACTACGCGTAGCAACATGAAGTGCACTTCGCACTAGGCAAGCTACGCGTAGCTATGCAAACTGCATAGTGCACTGTGTAAAACGTGTTCGCACTGATTGCACAGTGCCGGCTGCTTGTCCGCACTAAGCAATAATTGCAAACCGCATCTTGCACAGTACAAGCGGTCATTTTCTGCTGCTCGAGTAGATTTGTACTCGAGCGGCAGCTTTCTCAACACGAACTGGTAGTTTCTCATCACGAGCGGTCGTGAGCATACGCGACCACTCGCAATAAGAAACCTGACCTCCCCGCGTTGAGAATCTCGCCATGAGGTTTATTTTCCACGCTTGTGATCGGCAACTTGATGTTGCTGCTCGCAAACGAGGAAAAAGTCTCGCCGGGATGTTATTTTGCTCGCTCGCGGTCGCCAACTTGATGTTGAGGGCCGCGAGCAAGCAAAAAATTCCGCTACGCTACGCTACGCTATGCGTTTTGCACTGTGCTACGTGCAATTCGCGCAGCGCATAGCTGCGCAAACTACGCAAGCGTAGCATAGTCCTACGCCCAGGGTTAATTTTAAGTAGGGTTCCTGTAGTGATATCCAAGTTGCTGGTGTTAATACCCACATACAACAACTTGCCAAGGTACAATATAATATGTTGAAACATAATCTGAAATGTCCAGACACAGCATTAAATTCCCAGGCGCAGCCATCTTATAATCTGATGTCCATATCCTAATATGTGCAGGTTTAGCAGAAGATTCCCAAGATCAACCTCAAAAGGCCAGGTTCAGCTTTAGAATCCCAGGCACATGCTTGCTACCTCCACACCTGGTCCAACTCCAAATGCTCTTACATGTTCCAAGAGCCCTTGCAAAACCCTTTCAATGCACAGTCGCAGCCCAAATACCCAATCATAGTGAAAAACGCCAAGCCATATCCCCTGGTGAATAGGTTGTGCTAAACTTGTATCACAGGTTTTCCAACAAGATTATTTCAGCACTCGGATGTTTACACTGTAATGATTCTGGGGATATTAGATTAGAACAGTTCGGAGGATATCTTTAGGCTCTGTCAACTGGGCACACCTGTGGCAGGGCTACTAAGATACTTTCTGGCACTGTGGCACCAGTAGTACCATCACCACAAAGCCTTGAATGTGTTACTGGTTTGATTGGGCAGGGGGAGTCGTCCGATTATATTAATGTACAAAGCCCCAAAATTAGCAGAACCAGGCCTACATTGAAGGATAGGGGTGCTTTGGAGATGGACATAGGTGACCAGATTACAGATAAAAATTGGGCAGTAGCCTGCAAGATGGTGAAGAGGTCTCAGATGATGCCTAATTTAAATTGATCCATTTCAATTTTTTCCATCACACTTACCTAACACTGATCATTCAAAGTAAAATCTACCGGATAGACCTGCAGGATGTCTGAAATGTGGGGTAGATGAGGCATTTGGTATATATTTATCCTGGACCGGTCTGAGGGTCACAGACATCTGGACAGGGGTCACCACACTATATAGAACGATGGGGATCCATACAGCCTTTTCTCCACAACACTGCTTATCAGGTTTTATTGTCCGTCCATAGCACAAGAAAATGCAATATATGTTCTTACAGTTTACTTTACTATTGTCACAGAGATGCGTTGAATGAGTAGACATAACCCTAGCATCATTTTGTGGGTAATGGATAAAATAGAATGGGCGCTAGCGGAGGAAATTCACATTTAAAAAATCCAGGAGGGATGAAACAATAGTGGAAGACTTGATCATATGGGCAGATGTGATGTTAGAATTCTCTGCAACGATGCCACAAAATAAAAAGTAGGGTATCTACTAAGACCAAGGAAGTATATGAAGGTACATATATTCTATGCTGATATTGTGTGCCGCAGATATTATTCATGATCTAGAACAACCATATAATGGAAATCAGGCCAGGGAAACAGGGGAAGGGAGCGGAACAAAGCGACAATGGTTTCTAACTAAAACACAATATTTGTACTTGTGTTTCTTGTTTGTTATTGAAAACATGCAAAATAAAGATAATAAAAATTGTATTAGTTGTTAGAGTTTGTTGAACTTTTAATTTTTTTCCATTTGGTTAGGGCTGAAGAAAATCCCAACTATTTCTCTGGGAGATGGAATTACTATGGAACAAAAAGCATACATTTTTTGCCAATATTAGAGAAAGAATAATTATGGTTTATTTTCCTCTATCTAGTTGAAAAATTGCAATTCCGATATCAACTCTAAAAGGTGTCATACTTGTAGCTGGCCTGGTAGGGTTTGAAAGTTTTAAGGAGGCATACCTACCATACACACTGACATTAGTAGGTTTGTCTCCCTCTTTTAGATTGTGGTTTTAGGCTTACCCCAAGATCAGTCTACAGGATGATGTCCTCCTGGTAGTCGGGCACTTGAATAGGGAGTTCCCACCAGAGAGTCCACTTGGCGTAAGTCCTGCATGGAATGTCGACCATGGAATCAGGTCATGTACATGCGAAGCAGCATCCTTTCACCAGTTCAGTTGATTGAGGGTGTAGGAAAGTAGGACCTGCTTTCATGGTTGCCCCCACTTTTTGCTTTGGTCATACTGCTTTTCTGACTAGTCTGACTGAGATCTCACGAATGAGGACCCCAGTCACTGTGCTTCTCCCTAAATTGGCTATGGTGAGTACCTTGGCGCATTCCTAATTGGCTGCTGGTGTGCCCTATAGTAGGTCCCTAGTATACAGTACTAAGGTACCTCGGGCTTAGGTACATTAGGGGTCCACCAAGGCTGCAGAATGTATTATGGGACACTGAGGGACACTCCAAACTCGAACTACAGAGAGGAGTTTGAGATGTGGAAAGAGCACCAGAAAGGGTAGGTGCACGAGCAACAGATGAAATATGGATGTTATACAGGCCAACAGTGTTACTGTTCTGGAGAAAAACAGCGGCAGTCAGTGGCCTAAGAAAATATCAACTTCTGCCATGCTGTGAAATATAAAAGTCGTGACTCGGGCATGTTTTTCTATTCAATTCAAGCACATTCAAGCTCATTCCCTGACACACTTGCTAATAATGGTTATACCTGAATACCTGTTCATTAGGCATGTTCAGAAAAAGTTGTTTTCAGCAGACCATGTGCGGCTTCACTCCAGGCTATGGCCTTAGCCAAGAGAACCCATTTACTTGTTAGTTAAGTTCCTTTTAGGACATTACATCTGTACATGGCTCTGTCTCCCAGTTCTTTTGGCCAAAACATTGAATGCTAATATATTGTGAAGGTAAGAAATTATCAGTAAGTGTAGATTTACTATTCTTAACTTCACATTTGATGGTATATAATCAATAAATCACCATTGTTGTTTACTTTATAAAAAAGAAAAAGAAAAATCTTTAATTAACTCAAAGCTAAAGAATGCACATACACTCACAAACATATACACCCAATTCAGTTGGCAAAACAGTATTCCAAACAATAAGCGCAGACAGTAGGACTAACAACATAAACCCTCTCTTAGGGGGCCTTGCCTTTAACCAGGGTACAAATCACTTACTCTAAAAATGTATCACAGAGAGGCTGTAACCCTGTAAACCTAATCAGCTGATATTATTTGCAAGGTACTTCGGGCCCGATTCAGAGTTTGGCAGGGAGGGTACTCCCTTTCAAAGATGATGGAGTACCCTCTCTGTCAAACAGGAGGTTCTACTGCCTCATTGAGAGTTCATCATCAAAAATCTTTATTTGGCTATATAAGCAACCATAAAAGTACACACAAGAGGAGATAAATAAATAATTGAAAACAGCAGGTTCTTTCTTATCAGCTAATGTCTTCCTTTGTAAAAAAAAGATCTAAAAATCTATAAAACAGTGTTGTGTTAAAATTCCAGAGCGGCCTTGCCCGCAAGGCAATTTTCAAAAACAAACCAACACGATTAAAACATCCTTATTATCAGCTACTGAATACATCATAGGCTTCTCTAAATCAGTGATGTGTAGCCTCTTAATGGTAATAAAATACTTTTGGTATACAAAAGATAAAAATCACAGAACAATAGAAAATGTGATGTTGTTTGGCCGGATCTCCCATTGCATGGGCAGGGGCGGGTATCCACATTTGTTTGAAAGCCTGATGGGAAGCTAAGTAGATACTTAATTGTGCCTTCTATAAGGCAGAACAACAAACTACTCTCCCAATGACCATAGGACTAGTCAAGTAACTTTGGGGTGGGGCATGCCCTTCCGGGTTTCTACTGAGATAGGATGTCACTCTGGGTTTGACTGACTCCCTTTTCATCCTCTCTGCATGTGCGAATTTAAACCAGAAAGTCAGCAGCTGTTTTTTATTAATAGTTTTAAACCCCCCTGGATTCTCAAACAATTGTCTACAGCCTATCTTGTGCATATTAGATTCAATGTACTTCAGCCACTGAATGTTTCTACCTTTGTCACAGGAGAGGAAATCTTTTATAACCTCTTTCGTGAGGGCTCCCTCTGTGTTGTTCCACATTGCTAATCAAAGGGGCAATGGGAGGGCACTAATGTAACCCTCAACATAGGGGATGCCCAACTCACTGTGACACACGAAGCTGGAACTGGAAGTCGGTGCCCCCAGAATCTTCCTGCAATCTGTATTCCTCAATCTGGATTCAATCTGGATTTGGTGGCAATTCTCGCTTCCCCAAACTTCGGCACCATAGTTGTAAATGGGAAGGCATTGAGACCTATAGATCTGGAGTAGAGGGAGTAGAACTCTCCCTTTCCTAGGGCGAGGTAGGCTAAGTAGCAAGCCTGTGGCTGGAGAGAGTTTGCTCCCGCTGATGCTATGTGGGCTTTCCAGGAGCCATTATCACTAAGGTTTAAGCCAAGATATGAAAAAGGGCTTGTACAGAGTTAACTAGAGTCAGCTGTTTTTAGAGAAGACATATTATATTTCCTTGAGTCACAAAACATAATAAAAGATTTGTTAAAATGTGTTCGCAAATCTAAAAATACCATAAACTTAACAAAGCCACTCCCTAAAAAGGAGAGCGCCTTTGGGGTGCGGGCCATCAACACGGCATCATCAGCATGTAATAAATCTTGTAAAAAAGAACCTTGGATCTTAGGGACATCAGGAGTGGCAGTAAGTAAGAAGGGGTGGAGGTTATTAATTTATAATATAAATAGGAGTGGGCTAAAACACAGCCTTATCTCACACCTCTCTTTATGTCAACAGCTCCTGACACCTAATTCTAATTCTTACTTTCATGCCTCTGTGCGCATATGCCAAAAAATGCAATAATGCTTCATCCAAGCCAAGGGAAATTAATATAGACCACTGCTTTGAATGGTTTACACTGTCAAATGCTGTGGTAAAATCCATAAAAGCCAGGTATAGAGTTCAATCAATTAATCAATCAATCAATCAGTATCTATATAGCACGGCTTATCACCCCGGGGAGTATCCAGGCACTGAGGAGCGGGGAGCCTTAGTTGAAGAGCCAGGTCTTGAGTTCCTTCCTGAAGTCAGCGAGTGAATGGGAGGTTCAGAGGTGGTGCGGGAGGTCATTCTAGGACTTGGCTGTGAGGTACGAGAAGAAGCGACCTCTGCTGTGGCTCTGCTGGTTGCAGGGGACATCTGCGAGGGAGGTGGATCTCAGTTTTCTGGTAGGCTGGTGGGAAGTCAGGTGTTGGTTGATGTAGGAAAGTCTGATTTTGTGGAGGACCTTGTGGGCGTGGGTCAGGAGCTTGAACTGGCATCTCTTCTGGACGGGGAGCCAGTGGTGTTTTCTGAGATGGGGGGTAATGTGGGTCCATTGAGGAGGTCGAGTATGAGTCTGGCTGCAGTGTTCTCTATAGTTTGTAGTTGTTTGAGGAGATGGGAGGATGTTTTGGCATATAGAGCGTTTCCATAGTCCAGTCGGCTGGTGACGAGGGCTTGAGCCACTGTTTCCTGGGATTGATGGAGAGCCATCTGAAAATCCTACAAAGCATGCGGAGAGTGTGGAAGCAAGAGGTTACTGCTTTGACCTGGCGCTTCATGGAGAGGTCGCTGTCCAGGATGATGCTGAGGCTGCGGGTGTGGCTGGTGGGGATAGGTGAGTGTCCAGGCACAGTGGGCCACCACGTGTCGTCCCATGGGGAGGTGTTATTTCCGAAGATGGGCACTTCCATCTTGTTTGTGTTCAACTTCAGGCAGTAGGATCTCTTCCAGTCGGCGATGTTGGTCATGGCGTTCTGGAAGTTGACTCTGGTTGAGGCGGTGTCTTCAACGAGAGATAGGATTAGTTAGGTGTCATCTAATAAGAGATAATGTTAATCCATGTGTGTGGGCGATGTCAGCCAGTGGAGTCACGTAGGCTTTGAAAAGGGTGGGGCTGAGGGAGGATCCTTGGGGGGGCTCCACTGATGATGTTCTTGGGCTCAGAGGTGAAAGGATGTAGGCAGATTTTCTGTGTGCGTCCTGTAAGGAAGGAGGTGATCCACTTGAGGGCGTTTCCTCTGATGCCGATTTGGTGGACTCTCGTGATGAGGGTGTGGTGGGAGACTGTGTCAAAGGCAGCTGAGAGGTCGAGGAGGATCAGGGCTGCAGTCTCACCATGCCGAGGAAAGATCTGATTTCATCAGTTGCTGCTATTAATGCAGTCTCAGTGCTCTGGTAGGAGTGGAAGCCAGACTGGGTGGTGTCGAGAATGTTGTGTTCTTCCAGGATGTCTGTGAGCTGGGGGTTGATGGCTTTCTCCAGGACCTTGGCCTGGAAGGGCAGCAGTGAAATGGGGCAGTAATTCTTGAGCTTGTTGGGGTTGGTGTAGGGTTTCTTCAGGAGGGGTTTCACCTCCTCGTATTTCCAGGCATCTGGGAACATGGCTGTGATGATGGATAAGTTGAGGATGTCGGTGAGAGTACTGCTGATTTCCTTCTGTCCCAAGTTGAAGGCGTGGTGGGCGCAGGGGACTGTCGATGCTTTGGAGTGGATGGAGGCCTTGATCACTGGGTGATTGGTGTGGTCAGCGGTGTCCATTCAGTGATGTGGAGTTGTCAGTGCGAGTCAGGAGGTGGGGTCTGCAACATCCTAAGAATTACAGTGTTCTACCACCTAAACGTGAACTGAGGGCACTTTCGAGCTTCATTTAAGGACAATGGTACCCTTGCTTTGCCACAGCCTGGGAAAGCCTTCTGTGCAGACATGAGCCCTCAGAAATCCCCTTGTGCACAGTTGGGTCCTCTGAAATCCTCTTGGTAAGTCTTGGTTCTGTAGAAATCCTCAGATTCACTTTCAGACATCAAAAGTTTTCTTTCTTTTCACAGTTAGGACCTCAGAAATCCTGCTGCTCAAATGTAATACCTCACAAATCCTCCTGTTTGCACTTGAAGCCTGAGAAATCCTCATGTTTCACCCAAAAAATGAAATGTACATCTTTTTTCACAGCTGCGACTAGAGATATTCTACCGCGTGTTTGTTGTAAGAAGTACAATTTACGATTGTGCGTCTGCCTATACATTGTTTGAATGAACACAATTGAAGAATGATTTTTCAACATTAGATTTGACAAGAATGCTCTCTCTTTTTGATAGAAGCATGGCTTAAAACTAATAAACAAGGCATAACGACCTCTGGAACACATACAATGTGTGTTGTATCACTGCATATTTGTGCTATAATCAACAGCTAGCCGACATAACCTGCACAGACTTACTATTCCCACCTTTGTACATAAAATTAAGCATAAATAAATAAATACCATGTTTCTACAAATGGTAGCAGTTCAAGATCAGCGGGAGCACCGCCTTTGGGGATATATAATTAGTCAGGATAGCGTTCTATACAAAAAAAATATTTTGGAAATTATTACACAAAAACACATACATATTAGGAAAAAATAAAAAATGCTTTTATCTTAGGGGTTGTTGGCCTGTGGCTAGCCCCGCATATTTAATCAAACTAAAATATGAAAAATGTGTCAGGGTACTTCCCTTACTAGTAGCCTGTTGCAGCGCGGAAACCTGGGTAACAGGAATCAAGGCAAAACCCGTACCTAATATCCTCCCTTTATCACAGACCAGACATCACGTTAACAAATTCACTCATTCAATAACTGGTGGGGCCCATAACACCAACATTCACACATCGCTTCTTACTGGTTTGCACTTACAGGAGAGATAAATGTTCCAAGCGCTGACATGGAAAGAATACCTTATGAATTATAAAGAGATATTTATTTACACATCTACACTAATAATCTTATATCTACACACCTTAAACCTAAACATTAAGATACTCATCCCACATGATCAATGGATCATTTAGTTGGATTGGAGTGATGATTTATTCCCACTAAAACATACTCAAAGATTCTGATCTATCTCTTCTTAATAAAACGACCAAACACATTTTCTTGTTAACAATATTTGTGTTTATCTAATTAATGCAAGAATTTTAGTTCCATCTAATAAATTTCTTAATCATCACGCAAATCACATAACACCATATTTACCTAATCAGGCTATCAGTCGTCCTCTAAGTCATCAAATTTGGTCGTCAATTAGTCAGAATTCGAAAGTTCTTCATGCAGCACGCTACAGCCCCAAAGATTGGGTCAAGGACCAGAGACGTGCAGGCATCAATCAGTGCCCATAGATTTTAGGTAGTCCTCAGTTCATCAAGAATTTGGCCAGCAATTCAGTCTGTCAAAGATTCAGGAACGCAGCCGTCACGTAGCGTCACCGCCGTCTCCGTCAGCAAAAGTGAAGTACGAGATAGAGTGAAGTAGTTATCCTCTCTATTCTAACGTTACTTTTATAATGAAAGTATGGTCTAAAAGATACATTTTCGAAAATTTGGGCTCATCCCATTGGTTGGTTAAGATCGTCCGGTGATGTTTCACACAGTTCAGGAGGTTATGTCATTAGACATGATCCATCCGGTTCCTTGCATTAGTCCTTTGTTTGAATATTTGGCAGGCATCCCATCGTGACCTTGCTTGGGCACAGCAAGTCTAGGGTCATGTCGAGGCCACTGGTACATGATGTGGCGCAGGCGCACTTTGCCCGAAACCTCGTGGAATGGTGGCCATCGCGTCGAGTCAGTCAGGCAGCCATCTTGGTTTTAGGGCCAAAGGACAACTTAAGCGAAACAAACACAAAAAATTATTAATACATAGAAATAATGAATAAAATGTTAAACCCTCACTAATTCCCTTATGTGCTTGTAATTATGTAGCGTATGGCGACATTTAAAGCATTCATATTCACCCATTGATGTCATCTGGTGCAACATACAATAACGTCACAAAAGCAACATATATCATGCGATATTCTATTTTTCTAGTATTAGTATGCGCACGTGTGTTAATTACAAATTATTTTAGCTATGCAAAATGCAAATCCCATGTGTATTTCGTACATTAGTAATGTTGATTAAACTTCATGCAAACACATTAATAATATTACAATTAATAGATTATTCTAATTAGTATAAACATGCAGAATAGGGGGGGTATACAAAATTTTGTAATACCTGCTCCATCAATCCCCCCTTTGGTGATTTTATCACCACACCATTAAAATATTATATCATTTTACATGGAGTAGAAATGAGTTCTTGCTTAATTCACATCTCAGTCTCCCCAATCTCTTCTCTTTTTGCTGTCTTATACATGTTGTCCTTAACTTCTTCTAATTCTATTTCTTCAAATTCCCTCTCTTGTTTCTTGTCTTGTCTCCTTAAAATTTCTCTTTCTAACTTTTTCTGAATTTTCTTCTTTTTATGACAAAGGCATACTAATCTTAATGCTAATACTAGGGAAATCACACATGTTAATGGAAATAAGATTTTACCTAAAAAGCTACTACCTAGGTTTACTAAGAAATTCTTAATAGCAGATATTTTCTTTCCAATCTTTTCCCAAACACCTTCAACCTCCAGTGGTGCAATTTCGTCATGCAGATCAGTTATATTTTTAATATAAGTTTTCAAATCTTTACTTTCGTCTGGAATGTAAGTACAACAATGTTGAACTTTCAGCATTTCACAGACTCCACCCTCTTTTGCCAATAAAATATCAAGGGCAAGTCGATTTTGCATTACCATGACACGCATGGCAACCATTTCAGTATTTACCAATAAGAATCCTCCAGCGATGCTTGTTGACAAGCGATCCACTACTGGTATCAATGCTCCAAAGATGTCACCTACAATTTCTGACCAAGATTCTCTCTTTCTACGTGCTAAATAACTACCTAACTTATGTACACCATCTTCTCCTGTTCCCATATGAAATTTTTTGGGGAAAACCAGGCCCACATAACATGTGCCATACCAATGGTCTGGCAAACGATAATACGCCTTGCTCCTGCAAATAAAGTATAATTCAGGAAAAACTGGATCATTTCCTCCTTTAAATCCCCATCCTCCCATGATTCGGTATGTATCATGGCACTCACTATTCCCTACAAAGTAATTATCATATGCAGTTTGATTCCTTCTAATACACAATTTTCCCTTCTGAGGCCAATCTAAAGCCATAGTTGGACTAGCTTCTCCTTTCAAGTGTTTTTCCATTTCTACATCCCAGACTGTCTTTTCCACCTTTCCTTCAGATGCCTTCCTTTGCATTTTCAATCTCCTTTCTTCAACCATATCCAAAAATGTATTTTCTTCTTTCTTTAAACTGCAAGTCAAATTATTTCTAAAAATATATTCTAATGTTAGTTATTTAGGGCCTCATGTAGGTAGCCAAATACCGGTCGGTAACGGCCGATTTTCGGTAAATATGCCGTTACCGACCGGTATTCAGACAAGTGAGATGTAGGAGTCCAAAAACCACTTTTCGGTAAATATGAGGCGGTAAATACTGATTCATAGTTACCGAATTCTAAAATACCGATTCATATTTACCGAATACATTATTAACGAATCGGTAAATATGAAGTGGTAAATATGAAGTGGTAAAAATTGAAAATGACATGTAGGAGCAGTCGGTAATTAAGAAATCCAGGAAAATCGGTAAATAAGAGTCGGTAATTAACACGGATGGAAAGCAGGTGGTAACCATCAACAATGCACATAAGCAATCCCAAAATGCAACAGCGTGGACAACATGGCCGCCATGTACGTCATTGCAAGGCGCCTACGTCTACAGGCAGCAGGACTGAGGGTGTGGCGACGGGAGGAACAAATCTACAGACAGCGCATCACACTATTCCAGCTGACTGATGCAGAGATACATGAGAGGTACAGGCTACACCCCGAAACCATCATGGACTTAATCAGGGACCTTCACCCACTCCTGGACCAGCCAATAAGAAGGGCGCACGCCATACCCCCACATGTGCAGGTGCTCTGCAGCCTACATCTGTTGGCATCCGGCAGTTATCAGGTGGTGATAGCTGCGGTGGGTGGGGTATCCCAGAGTTGCCTGTCCCGTTTCTTCAGGAAGTTCCTGGAGGCCATGATGCAGAGAATGCACCACTACATCAGCTTCCCAAACACACAGGCTGCACTGCAGAAAACAAAAACAGACTTTTATCACATGGCACAGTTCCCCCATGTCATCGGCTGTATTGATGGTACACACATCCCAATCTGTCCTCCAGCTGACACAGAGCACATCTACAGGAACAGGAAGTCCACCCACTCCATCAATGTGCAGGTGATCTGTGATGCAGGGAACATCATCACAGATATTGTTGCAAAGTTTCCTGGGAGCACCCACGACTCTTACATCTTCCAGAATAGTGGGATCTACACACGACTGAGAGCCGGAGAATTCGGAGAGGGATACCTGCTGGGTAAGTAACAGTGACGCCCCTTGAAACCTGCAAATCAGAGTGTATAGAGGCATGTAACTGATGGTTCCCTTTTACTCATCCAGGCGACAGTGCATATGCATGCCGTTCATTCATCCTCACTCCCTACCTACACCCAGCAACCCAGAGTGAGAGACGATACAACGTGGCCCACAAATCTACACGCAATGTGGTGGAGCGCACGTTTGGACTGCTGAAGAGCAGGTTCCGCTGCCTCCACAAGAGCGGAGGCGCACGCCAGTACAAACCCATCACCTGCTGCAAGATAATTGCCACTTGTGCAATGCTGCACAACCTTGCCACGAAAAAAGGTACAGATGTGGAACTAACATATTTTGAGGACAACGAGGATGAGTCAGGCCAGCCAGAGGGCAGCGCAGCTAGAGTGCCAACTGCAATCGATGGGAGAGAGAGACGGGCAGAGATCACATGCAACTATTTCTGAGTAAGTGAGGGGACACAGCGAGTCGTGAGAAGTCATGACGTAGTTTAATGTGGCACCACGCCATGAACACATGAACAGGCCAATCTGGCAATATGCCATCTATACAATGAGTATGTCCAGGGTTACGTCACCCAATGGCAAGTGGATAAGCAGGGCCACATCAATGTTTGCGCATACGCGCTGCAGTGGTGGATTGCACGGCCTGTGCATCCTCACTAGAGCCAACCCCAAGCCGCCTGCTGCTCCTGCGTGCTTCGGGGACGGGGGGTGTGATGCTGCTGCTGGTGTCGATGCTCTCCGCAGCATCCCCTGCAGCAGTTGTCGACGCCTGACTTGTCAATAGCACCCCTAGTGCACTTGTCACCTGCACCATCCCCCGTGACAGGTCGCTGCAACACTGTGTTAGGCCCTCCTGCATCGTCACAGAGCGCCGGCAAAGTAGGGAAGTCGCAGTTGCCAGACGGTTGAGTGCCCTGCTGGTAGTGTCCCTTCTCTGGCGTTCCCGGCGCCGTGCTTCGATGTCAGCATCTAATTTGCTGCACAACTGCTGGATTGACTGGGACATGTCCCGAATGCCCGCAGCCATGCCGCCAATGTTTGTGTCCATGTTGACTAAGCTTGTCCTCATCACCCGCATGTGCCTCTGGACTGACATTACTGCCTTTGATTGCAGGCGCTGTTGCTTCAACATTTGGCCCTCGAGCCCCAAGAAGACACCATGGCCGTCAGTGGGTGCTGGTGGACTCTGGACACGCGACCTGCGGCGCCCTCTTGCTCCCGTCTGTGCTGCCTGTGATGTTTGGGGCACAGTGCGGTCTTCTGGGCCCATGCTGTCGTCTGACGAGGTGTCTAAGGCTCGTAGCCTGGCTGCTGGACGCCTCCTCATTCTCACACCTGCAAGCGGAGATGTGGCCGGTGAATCGAACATGAGTGGCGATGCTGGCTCTGGTGGTGGTGATGCTGGCTCTCGGTGAGGTGATGCTGGCTCTGTGTGCGGCGAGGCTGGCTGCGTAGGTGGTGCGGCTGCAAGTGGGCCTGCTCCCTGGTCTGCACTCGTGCTGGCTAGAGGTGATTTTTGTGGCCGGTGTGCCGTCTCCCCTGCAGCATGCCCTGTACTGCATGATGTCACATCTGTGGACAGAAAAACAACATTGGCTCAGTGTCCCCGAAGGGCTGCATTGCAAGCGTCACAATAAATCATTTCACATTCCAATCTGTCCTCTGTCTCCTTGTGCCTCGAGTGCGTGACATGCCTTGTTGCCCTGTGACATTTACGTCATGGTTAGTGTTGCCCTGACTACATCTCCCGGAATGCATTGCCTGTCTGCACTGACACGTGTGGACTGCAGTGTGATTCTCGTGTCACAATGGGGGATGTGGGATAGGGGTAGGGGCGGCTACATTGCTGTGCTTTCGTCTTACCTTGGTGTGTTGCGGCTCTGGCAGAGCTGTCGGCGTCCCCAAGACCCACGACGCTCTCTTGCTCGAGTGTGGCCGCCACCAGCTCCTCCAGTTCGGTGAGGGCAGGTGCCCTGTTGGTTCCACCTCCGGTCTGGCTGGCCTCCTTCTGGATGTCGCCCATCTTCCTCTTGGTCACAATCCTCAGGTCATACCAGCGCTTTTTGAGGACCTCAATTTCCCTGTGGGTCACTCCCACAGCATTGACCTGCGCCTGGATGGCCAGCCATATGTTGCGCTTTTCGGCCTCAGGCACTTGCAGGGATTGCCTCCCAAACAGCTTCTGGTGCTGCTTCACCACCTCCTCCACCAGCACCTGGAGTTCCTTGGGGCTGAATTTGAGCTTCCTCCTCCTTTCCCCTCCGTCTTTCTGTGTGCTCTGGCTGGACATGCTGTTCGTTTCCCGCTCGCACATGCAACTGCTCCCTGCCTCTCCTCTGCACTCCGAGCCTCTCCAGGGTCGGCTAATTATGTACACCTGCCTGGGTGTGGCCACTTCGGCTAATTGTGTACACCTGCCTGGGTGTGGGCAGTTCCTGGTTGGGTGGGCTGTCGTTGCACAGGATTAGCTGTTTCGTCAAGTCATGTGATGTTATTTACCGAATCCGTACGTACCGATTCGGTATTTTCCGATTCGGTAGATACCACCTCGGTATTTTCCGATTCGGTAGATACCACCTCGGTATTTTCCGATTCGGTAATTATCACCTCGGTATTTACCGAATCGGTGAATTCCGATTCGTATTTACCGACTGTTACCGAATCGGTAACTGTTACCGAATTTTTACCTACATGTAACTTACCGACTCTAATTTACCGATTCGGTACGGCTCGGTATTTAAGAACCGGTAAAATTTATTTACCTACATGAGGCCCTTAGTCTCTAAGAAAAATTCACCTAATTCCTTAGCAGGTTTTACCTTATTTAGATTGTTAATTGATGGTACTTGTGAAAATATGTTATCTACATCTGAAAAATAATACTCTAACTTCCCTGTTTGATAAAATAAACTAGCTATTACACTACATGTTATTCCATAAGTTACTGGAAGGTGGTGATAGGTCACTCCCTCAGATACAGATGCAGGTAACTGCATACAAATGTAGCAGTCCCCTTACGTCCATTGTCTTTACATATTCATACAATAATTTCGAAAATACATTGTTAGAAAAATCCGTTATAGACCTATCTTTATGCAAATCATTTCTATCTATTCTAGTTGGAACTACTTTCTGGATCTTTTCTATATTAGTTTTATTTTCACTATGTCCTTCTATTGTATCTATAATAACCTTAAATGAGATCATTAGAGCTAGTATACTCCACAGATGCATTAGTAATCCTGTACAACAACAACACATTTTACACCATCGCTTCAAAAATGTACATCTACTTTTTCTACTATCTGTGTTTGCCATTTCTGTAAAAATGAGCAGTGTCTTTTGACTTAGCCTTTTCTACTTCACACCTAGTTTGTCTAACCCAAGGCTCTAAGCACCTACTTGGTTCTACCAGTTTTTGTCTTTTCTTGTATTTTATTGTCTTTCCATTAGCAGCTTTCTTGTCTCATTCAGTTTGGCATCTCATCATCTTTCACCTTTCCTTCGTGATCTGAATACAGAATGTCCTGAACATTCGCTTCTTCTCCAATATCGGACAAGATAACTCTCAGGATTTCCGATTCCTCGTCTTCCTCAACCACTTCCGGTACAGTCACCTGTGGGTTTCCTTGGCTATATGCCTCCTCTTTTATTTCAGGCAGGGCCATTTACGTCCATTCCGATGACTTATACTTCTGGTTAGGTTTCCTCGTTCTTTTGCTTTCTCCAAGTACAACTATTTCTTCGTCTTGATTTCTCTTGACTTGTTACTTCATTCACTTGTTCAGCTCTTGGTGAATTTACTCATGTCAGTCGATATCTCAGCCTCTTTATCTTATTCGGCCAAACTTCGTCTCTTGCTGCTCTTTTCAGTTTACTTCCTTTATCATTCTTTTCAGTTCTCCAAGCTCTCTTTCTTAGGACTCAACCTTCTGGTACTTCGTCTTCGCTTTCCTCTGACTCTGTTTCAACTTGCTTTTTACTTTCAACAACTTGTCTTTCTACCACTTCTTTTGGTTTCCCTACTTCTGTCCCTCCTCGAATCTCCGGCACACAATTTTCCTGCTGACTACTTGTCCCTTCCTCTAACTGGATGTTAGAGTTCCCTACACCTCCTCGGGGGTCTTCCGCAGAAATCTTTCCCTCTCTCTCTGTATCTGGCACCTGTTCATCTAAATGTGGTATTTCAGGTGGAATTTCTCTCAATTTGTCACCTGGAACTTCTCTCTCAAAAATTTCTTCAATTGTCTTTTCACTGTCTTTTCCTTTTCTCGAACATAGAGTTCCTTGTTCAGTCTCTGAGTCTGAGCTGGTATCAGAAATCTGTAGCCTTCTCCTCAAAGAAATACTTCTGGGGACAGATGTTAGATACGTCTCTGATTCCCCCTTTCAGGATTTTCTTTTGTTCTTGTCTCTTCATCATCTGATTCAGTACTAGATTCTGATTCGTCAAATTATTATTTTTCTGTGCTATTCACTGGATTTGGAATTCTCAATGTGTGACTTGCATGAATCCAGTTCTTCAGTCCAGTACACTTCACAGCCGTTGTTGTGGTCAAAATCACTTGTCGTGGTTTTCTCCACCTTGGAACCAAACAGTTTCTTCATCTGTGTACTTTGATTCTTGCTTCTTTTCAAGGGTGGTGGCATCCGCTCCAACCCGATGAAACACAGAATGAACTGCGTCAGCCAGGCTTTTACAGTAATCCAACACCATGTCATCAGTTATAGGCAACAGCTTGTTGACTGGTATGAACACATGACGCATTGCTCTACCCATGAGGATTTCATGGGGGCTCAACCCTGTAGTTCTGACGGGAATTGATCTAATAGTCATGAGTACTAGAGGCAAGATATCTGGCCATTTCATACCTGTGGCTAAACACATTTTCCCTATCCTGTTTTTGATAGTACCATTCATTTGCTCCACCACACCAGAAGCCTCTGGGTGATAGGCACAATGTAGTTTTTGTCAGACATTCAATGCTTCATAAACCAATTTTATGATCTCATTATGAAAATGTCTTACTCGATCTGATTCAATTGTTACTGGGAACCAGAATCTGGGAATGAATTCCCTCAAAAGCAATTTTGCCACGGTGTTCCATCAATTCTTCTTGTTAGGTATGCCTCTACCCATCTTGAAAACAAACAGACCATAACTAAAACATATCTCAATCTGTTAAAGGGAGGCATTTCAATGAAATCTTCTTGCATTCTGGTAAAAGGCCCTCCTTCTCAACCTATTGTTCCTAGACTCACCACTGCCTTTCTTCCAGGGTTGTATTGCTGACATATGAGGCATCTCTGACAAAGACTCTCTGCTACAAGTCTTAATTTTGCATTGTACCAGGTCTGCTTAAATGACCTGATCATGGCATCTCTCCCTATGTGTCCCTGACCATGATACATCCGTGCCATGGCAGACATCATGCTATCAGGCATAACTGGTCTTCCATCCCGATAGACCCACACATGATCCTTTTCCCTTGGTGCACATCCTGCTTTTACCCACTGCTTCATTTCATCATCTCCTGCTTCTTCCTGCAATTGCCTTACTTCCTCCCAGGTACCCACAATGTTAGTAAACATTAAGGTGCAAGAAGTCACTTCCTTCTCCTTCGCCCTATTAATTGAATTCTGGTTACGTGCACAGTATTGGGCCATATTATTGGTGTATTTGTTGCCGATGGCGAAGTAATAGTCGGTCTGACTCTAGCATCGATGAGAAATATGCAATTGGTCTCCTCAGTTTTCCATGCTTCTTTATTGGAACAGAAAGTGCACATCCATTCCTCTCACTGCAATACAACTCGAACTCCTTCTCATAATCAGGCATTCCTTGTGCTGGCGCTCCACACAAACCATCTCTCAATCGTTTAAAAGCTGCCAATTCCTCTTTGTTCAAATCAATTGGATCTCTCACAACACTTCTTGTCAAGCGTACCAAAGGTTTTGCAATCAGGGAGAAATTGCTAATCCACTGGCGACAGTATCCAACCATTCCAAGAAACATTCTCACCTCTCTTTGAGTCATGGGAGCTCTCATTCCTTTTATGATCCTGATTCTGTCTATTGTTATTTTTCTCAGTCCTTTTTCAAATATTATGGCCTAGATAATGTACTTCTTTCTTGCAAAATTGTAACTTTGATGGTGACACTTTAAGTCCTCCATCAGCCAAATGATTCAGCAAGGCTATAGTATCTATTTCACAAGCTTCGCGAGTTTTTGACACCACAAGAAGGTCGTCGATATATTGGACTAACACTGAATTCACAGGCATCTCTAGACTTTCTAAGGATTTCTTCAATATCTCATTAAATATTGAGGGGCTTTCTGTATACCCCTGTGGAATTCGGCACCAAGCCAAAATACGCTCACCGAAATGAAACGCAAAAATCTGCTGGCTGTCATGGTGCAATGGGATGGAAAAGAAAGCATGGCATAAATCAATCACAGTATACCATTCTGCATCATGGGGAATCTTATACAAAATCACAGATGGATTTGGTACAATGGGACAACACGACACAACAATTTTGTTTATTTTTCTCAAATCTTGCACTATCCTGAACTTTCCATTAGGCTTTTTCAGTCCCATAATCGGGAAATTACATGTACTACTCATTATTTCTCTCAAAATGCCTTGTTTTATCATCTTTTCAATCACAGGAGTAACTCCTTTGATTATCTCAGGTGTCAGTTTATATTGAGGGACATTTGGATAACTTATTCCTTCCTTCAATGTTATTTTTACTGGGTCCACATTTCTCATTAGTCCCACATCTTCTCCTGTAAAATCTCAGACTTCTGCTTTTACGTTCTGTTTAAATTCTTTAGGTAATTCATCAGGGTTAAATACAGCATAAGCTTCAGTAACCTCTGTTTATCTGTTTGCCAAAGTCATCTTATACAGCACATCTTCATCAGGGGTCTCAAATGCTATCCCATCAGTGGTACAGAAAATGGTGCAATTCATTTTGCACAGCAAATCCCTACCTAACAAATTCACAGGACTTGTGTCGCACACAACAAAGCGGTGCATTTCTGAGAATTTCCCTATGCTATCTTTCACTGGTTCTGCAAGATAAGTTTTAATCTGTCTGTTGGATACACCAACTACTTGGATCATTTCATCCGAGAGAGGAAGATTCTTAACATCAGCTGACCTAACAGTTGATCGAGTAGCACCAGTATCGACTAGGAAAGTAATACTTTCATCATTTATTTTTCCATCTACAAATGGGCCTGTCTGGTCTACTTCTAGAGTTGCGCCAAGTACGCACTCCTCTTCCTCTCTTCGGCACCGTCAATAGCTTTCCTCTGAGTCACTCTCATCGCGTTGTAGCCAATACTGCAAAACAGCGCTAGCGCGCGGCAGCTTAGTTACCTGTTCTTCGTTGTTGAATCCTGTCTCATTACTGTATTTCTGTGAGTTTTTGCTTTGTGGAAAAGGCGGTTTTGGCACCTGATTCTGTTGGGGAACAACCTGCTGCTGTCCCTGCGGTTGACCACTCACCTCATTCTGCACCTGTGGATTCAATGATGCATTTTCATTATTAGTACTTGGGGGAAATTTACACTCGGATTTCCAATGCCCTACTCTACCACAATTATGACATGGGAATTTCTTTTTAGCTTCTTCTATATTAAAGTTTCCCTTACCTTTCCCAGGAATACATTTCGATCTGGGATCTGTATTATTCGCTTGTTCCGCTAACTGAGCTTCCTGTCTCTCTGCCACTTTTACTTGTGCCCACATAGCTTTCTCTTTTAATTTAAGCTGTTTGGCCTCAATCTCATCACTGAAATATTTTGCATGTCTCAATACTTCATCTATTTTCTTGTTTTGCCAATCTACTGTATGTTGTTTGATCATCTCACCAATTTCTGGACGTAAACCATATACAAATTTGTATACAAAATGACTTAAATCCTTTTCAGTCAAATTCTCATCACCACTGAACTGTTTAAAGGCCAAAATCAACCTTTCGTAATAGGAATATACTGACTCCTTACTTTCCTGATGAGTTCTGTCAATTTTTACCCAATCTGTCTCTTTGGGAGGTACTTTATTTTTCAGAAAGGCAATAACCTGTTCATATTTCTTCATGACCTCTGGGTCAGGAACTCCTGTCTTTGGATACCTAGGGTATTCTTGTGTTGGCCAATTTATCATAAGTTTGCACTCTGTCCATAAATCGGCTGGTACTATTATGTCAAATAGACTGTTTAGATCAATCCATAATACTTTAGATAATTTCACAAATCTGTCCTCTTGCCTATACCACTCAACGGGCTTTTCGCGTAGTCGAGGGAAATCATTTGTAAATGACAAAATATCTTGTCTAGTCCATGGAACATGTACATATCCTCCTCCTGGAATTTCTCTCATGGGACATTCTGTTACTACCTTTTCCTTTTCTCTCACAGGGAACGCTGCAAATGTTTTATCTGAGGCATCATCTCGTTTTCGGTACCACCTGCTTCTCTTTATTTATCTACATCTCCCCATTTTTTCAACAAAATGATTATCTCCTTAATCTGACTGATTCGTCCTGGAGTATTCAAATTTTCAATATCTTTTTCAGTAAAATCTATTCGATATGGTTTTTGTAAAGCCTTCACCTTTTCAATATCTATACCCATTTCATTTGCTACTTCTTCTAATCTTTCATGCAGATTTTTTGCTCTCCATGTTACACGTTTGCACAGAAACATTCATTCCTCATCCTGATAAGTTTTTTATTTCTCTGTGGGGATAGTTCCTACTATTAACTCTTCTAGTACCATTCATAATTTGGCCACATCTATTAATGGGGATTCTTTGTCTTTTCTCTGCAAACTTCTCAACCATTCGCTCAATTCTTCTGACGTTGGACCTACTGGTTTCTCTACATTACTTCATTCTGAGTCCCTTTGAGTCTCTAATACTGATTCCATTGTCATTGTATGTCTTTCTGCTATATTTGGACCTAGAAATGGGTTATTCGAAACGTTTGGCTCAATTATACTCATTGTCTGTCTCTATGGATTTTTATTTAGGCTCTGCTTTGGCTTTTCAGTCTGTTTATTACTATTATAAGGAACTGTTAAACAATGTTCACTATCTTTCTGTTTATCAAAAATAGGCATCAAAGGGCCTATAGTCACTGGAATAGTTACAGCTTCCAAATTTTTGGTCAATTCTCTTATCTTTTCAGTTAATTCTAAAGTTGTTTTTGCTAATTCTGCCGAATTTTCACCATTCACTTCATTATCTGACTTTCTCTCTACCTCTCTAATGGAATTATTTTCCCTACTTCTTGGGACACTGGTTCTGTTTTAATGATCCGCAAAGTTTCTCTCATTGGGACCAGCCTCCACCCGTGCAGCCCACCGGGGGATTGCCCGGTGCCCGCTATGGCCAGTCCGGCCCTGTCTGCTTCGCTAACCAAAGAATAGTTAAAGACCTTTTTCACAAGAATTCTGTCTTTCCCGAGAGCAGCGCTTACCTCTGCCCTACTACGGAATCGTTACTTCCGTTGATAAAGTAGCACATCCCTCTACCTTACCCTTCTAGCAAGCATCGGCTAACCGATTCTCCAGAATTAAGACACCTAGTTAGAGACGCAATGCTCCTGAGAAATAAAACCAGAGTTTCGCAGTTATCCTGAATGCCTTTCCATTCACACACTTTCACATGGGAAAATGTAGTTCATTCACACAGGATTCTGTCTTTCTCGAGAACAGCGAACAGTCTGTCCTACTACAGAATCATGACACTCGTTAACAAAGTAGCATTTCCCTCTACTTTATCCTTCTATCAAGCTTAGGGAACACCTATTAGCTTTCCAGTGATAAGCGTAATCAGAGTGCCTTTTGGACTCCTGGTACCTAAGACCAAAATTTCACAGGTGACCTTCACTACGATACATTTCTCTCATACAGAAAATGTCCCTAGCAGTAACACACGACGATGTTATCAAATCGAACCCAGACAATGCGTCGTGCAACTTCAATTGTTACACGTTTTCCCTGTGTACCTACAGGGCAACAACAATTCAGTCTTTCCCGAGAGCAG
This sequence comes from Triturus cristatus, assembly GCF_964204655.1. Classification (NCBI taxonomy): domain Eukaryota; kingdom Metazoa; phylum Chordata; class Amphibia; order Caudata; family Salamandridae; genus Triturus; species Triturus cristatus. Next base: position 134,319,994 of record NC_140591.1, on the reverse strand, counting down.
CGCTTACCTCTGCTCTACTGCGGAACTGTTACAAATTTCCGACTTTCTACTTCTCGGAAGCCGTGCAAACAACATAGAACTTAAAGCGACTCAACATAGAGTGTTAATACATAAGCCAATACCAATCAATAATCAATAATCGATAAGCAATGTACAAGCAATCCCATCATGACCTTGCTTGGGCACAGCAAGTCTAGGGTCATGTCGAGGCTACTGGTACATGATGTGGCACAGGCGCACTTCACCCGAAACCTCGTGGAATGGTGGCCATCGCGTCGAGTCAGTCAGGTGGCCATCTTGGTTTTAGGCCCAAAGGACAACTTAAGCGAAACAAAACACCAAAAATAATTTATACATATAAATAATGAATAAAATGTTAAACCCTCACTCAGGGCCTCATGTAGGTAGCCCAATACCGGTCGGTAACGGCCGATTTTCGGTAAATATGCCGTTACCGACCGGTATTTAGACAAGTGAGATGTAGGAGTCCAAAAACAACTTTTCGGTAAATATGAAGCGGTAAATACCGAATCATAATTACCGAATCCAAAAATACCGATTCATATTTACCGAATACATATTTACCGATTCGGTAAATATGAAGTGGTAAATATGAAGTGGTAAAACTGAAAATGACATGTAGGAACTATCGGTAATTAAGAAATCTATGAAAATCGGTAATTAAGAGTCGGTAATTAACACGGATTGAAAGCAGGTGGTAACCATCAACAGTGCATATAAGCAATCCCAAAATGCAACAGCGTGGACAACATGGCCGCTCTGTATGTCATTGCAAGGCGCCTACGTCTACAGGCAACAGGTCTGAGGATATGGAGACGGGAGGAACAAATCTACAGACAGCGCATCACACTCTTCCAACTGACTGATGCAGAGATACATGAAAGGTACAGGCTACACCCCCAAACCATCATGGACCTGATAAGGGACCTGCACCCACTCCTGGACCAGCCAACTAGAAGGGCGCATGCCATACCACCACATGTGCAGGTGCTCTGCAGCCTACATCTACTGGCATCCGGCAGTTATCAGGTGGTGATAGCTGCGGTGGGTGGTGTATCCCAGAGTTGCCTGTCCCGTTTCTTCAGGAAGTTCCTGGATGCCATGATGCAGAGAATGCACCACTACATCAGCTTCCCAAACACACAGGCTGAACTGCAGAAAACTAAAACTGACTTTTATCACATGGCACAGTTCCCCCATGTCATTGGCTGTATTGATGGCACACACATCCCAATCTGCCCACCAGCTGACACAGAGCACATCTACAGGAACAGAAAGTCCACCCACTCCATCAATGTGCAGGTGATCTGTGATGCAGGGAACATCATCACTGATATTGTAGCGAAGTTTCCTGGGAGCACCCACGACTCTTACATCTTCCAGAACAGTGGGATCTACACACGACTGAGTGCCGGAGAATTTGGAGAGGGATACCTGCTAGGTGAGTAACAGTGACGCCCCTTGAAACCTGCAAATCATAGTGTATAGAGGCATGTGACTGATGTTTCCCTTTTACTCACCTAGGCGACAGTGCATATGCCTGCCGGTCATTCATCCTCACTCCCTACCTACACCCATCAACCCAGAGTGAGAGACGATATAACGTGGCACACAAATCTACACGCAACGTGGTGGAGCGCACGTTTGGACTACTGAAAAGCAGGTCCCGCTGCCTCCACAAGAGCGGAGGCGCACGCCAGTACACACCCATCAACTGCTGCAAGATCATTGCCACTTGTGCAATGCTGCACAACCTTGCCACGAAGAAAGGTACAGATGTGGAACTAACACATTTTGAGGACAACGAGGATGAGTCAGGCCAGCCAGAGGGCAACGCAGCTAGAGTGCCAACTGCAATAGATGGGAGAGAGAGACGGGCAGAGATCACATGCAACTATTTCTGAGTAAGTAAGGGGACACAGCCAGTTGTGGTATGTTATGACGTAGTTTTAATGCGGCACTACGCCATGAACACAAGATCAAGCCAATCTGGCAACATTGCATATATACAAGGAGTAAGTCCAGGGTTACGTCACCCATTGGGAAGTGGCCACGCAGGGCTGCATCAATGTTTGCGCATACGCGCAGCAGTGTTGGATGGCACGGCTTGAGCATCCTCACTAGAGCCAACCCCAAGCCGCCTGCTGCTCCTGCGTCCTTCTGGAACAGGGGGTGTGATGCTGCTCCTGCTGCTGGTGTCGATGCTCTCCGCAGCATCCCCTGCAGCAGTTGTCGCCGCCTGACTAGTTAATAGCACCTCTAGTGCACTTGTCACCTGCACCATCCCCCGAGACACGTCGCTGCAGCAGTGTGTCAGGCACTCCTGCATCGACACAGAGCGCCAGCAGAGTAGAGAAGTGGCAGTTGCCAGACGGTTGAGTGCCCTGGTGGTAGTGTCCCTCCTCTGCCGTTCCCGGCGCCGTGCATCTATGTCAGCATCTAATTTGCTGCACAACTGCTGGATTGACTGGGACATGTCCCGAATGCCCGCTGCCATAGCGCTGATGTTATTGTCCATGTTGACTAATGTAGATTTCATGAACCGCATGTGCCTCTGGACTGACATGACTGCCTTTGTTTGCAGGCGCTGTTGTTTTAACATTTGGCCCTCGAGCCCCGAGAAGACACCATGGCTGTCAATGGTTGCTGGTGGACTCTGGACACGCGACCTGCAGCGCCCTCTTGCTCCCGTCTGTGCTGCCTGTGAGGTGTAGGGCACAGTGGCATAGCTCCCATCCTGGGGCATGGTGATTTAATCAGGGCCCCTGCTGTCATCAGACGAGGTGTCTGAGGCTCGCAGCCTGGCTGCAGGACGCCTCCTCATTCTCACACCTGCAGGCGGTGATGTGGCCGGTGACTCAAACATGAGTGGCGATGCTGGCTCTGGGTGAGGTGATGCTGGCTCTGGGTGAGGTGATGCTGGCTCTGGGTGAGGTGATGCTGGCTCTGGGTGTGGTGATGCTGGCTCTGGGTGAGGCGAGGCTGCCTGTGTTGGTGGTGCGGCTGCCTGTGGCCCTGCTCCCTGGGCTGAACTTGTGCTGGCCAGAGGTGATCTTTGTGGCCGGTGTGCCCTCTCTCCTGCAGCATGCCCTGTCCTGCGTGATGTCACATCTGTGGACAGAAATGCATCATCGGCTCAGTGTCCCCGAAGGGCTGCATTGCAAGCATCACAATAAATCATTTCACATTCCAAAATGTCCTCTGTCTCCTTGTGCCTCATGTGTGTGACATGCCTTGTTGCCCTGTGCCATTAACTTCATGGTTGGTGTTTCCCTGACGACGTCTCCCAGAATGCATTGCCTGTCTGCACTAACACATGTGGACTGGAGTGGGATTCTCCTTTCACAATGGGGGATGTGGGATAGGGGTAGGGGGGGCTACATTGCTGTGCATTCGTCTTACCTTGTTGGGTGGCGGCTCTGGCAGAGCTGTCAGCATCCCCAAGACCCACGACGCTCTCTTGCTCGATTGTGGCCCCCACCAGCTCCTCCAGTTCGGTGAGGGCAGGTGCCCTGTTGGTTCCACCTCCAGTCTGGCTGGCCTCCTTCTGGATGTCCCCCATCTTCCTCTTGGTTACAATCCTCAGGTCATACCAGCGCTTTTTGAGGACCTCTATGTCCCTGTGGGTCACTCCCACAGCATTGACCTGCGCCTGGATGGCCAGCCAAATGTTGCGCTTTTCAGCCTCAGGCACTTGCAGGGATTGCCTCCCAAACAGCTTCTGGTGCTGCTTCACCACCTCCTCCACCAGCACCTGGAGTTCCTTGGGGCTGAATTTCAGCTTCCTCCTCCTTTCCCCTCCATCTCTCTGTGTCCTCTGGCTGGACATGATGTTATTTTTGCTGCACGAACAGGCACTGGCTCCCTGCCTCTCCTCTGCACTCCAAGCCTCTCCAGGGTCTGTTGATTATGTGCACCTGCCTGGGTGTGGCCACTTCCTGGTTGGGTGGGGTGTGGTTGCACAGGATTGGCTATTTCCTCAAGTCATGTGATATTATTTACCGATTGGGTAAATACCGATTCGGTAGTTTCAGAATCGGTAAATACCGATTCGGTATTTTCCGATTCGGTAAATACCACCTCGGTATTTTCCGATTCGGTAAATACCACCTCGGTATTTACCGAATCGGTGATTTCCGATTCTTGATTACCGAACGTTACCGATTCGGTAATTGTTACCGAATTTTTACCTACATATAACTTACCGATTCTTAAATACCGATTCGGTACGGCTCGGTATTTAAGAAGCGGTAATATTTATTTACCTACATGAGGCCCTAATTCCCTTATGTGCTTGTAATTATCTAGCGTATGGCGACATTTAAAGCATTCATATTCACCCATTGATGTCATCTGGTGCAACATACGATAATGTCACAAAAGCAACATATATCATGCGATATTCTATTTTTCTAGTATTAGTATGCGTACGTGTGTTAATTACAAATTATTTTAGCTATGCAAAATTCAAATCCCACGTGTATTTCGTACATTAGTAATGTTGATTAAACTTCGTGCAAACACATTAATAATATTACAATTAATAGATTATTCTAATTAGTATAAACATGCAGAATGGGGGGGTATACAAAATTTTGTACTACCCGCTCCATCAAGCCCCTGAGGGTTGCATGCGTTAAGTACTTTTCAAAGGGGACCTGCACCTCTCCCACACCCCCATCAGAGATGTATCACAACTATCAGAACATTGGGCCACATCCTTAGAAGATCACATGCTCTGTCAGCCACCTCAACAGCATCATGCACCCTCACACCCTGTCTGAGTACCAGTGGAGGCTGACACCTACAAGGAGAGGGCTCAGGCGCGCGCAAATATATTAAAAAGACAAAAAAACGTACCTGATGATGAACATGATGTCCTCGGCACCCGACCTTCTGTCTCCGACTGCAGCCCAGCCAACAGGAAACTCCCTAGGCCAATTCTGGCGCTGCTGTCACCCGCATGAGAGCAGTGCTAGGATTGGTGGCAGCGGCCTGGCTCTGCACTCCACAGCGCTGTGGAGGCTTTGGCTTGCTCTAACCCAGCTGTTCTAAGACAGCTAGGTTAGAGCTGTATAAATTGCGCATGTGTGGCTGGCCGTTGCAAGATGGCTGGCCAAAAAGACATGCGCACTTTAAAAAGGGCAATACCAGCCCACCCTCCTCTCTGCTACTGACAGTCAGCAGCGGCCGGCCCCCCTCCCGACGCTCTGTTCAGGACGGGGCATGAAAAATAAAATGGTAATAAATTACCATTTTGTTTTTCATCTCTGGGGATTTGTGGGGGTTTAAGTGGGTTGACGCTCCTCCGCTTCAACCGTAGGCGGGAAGGCTATCTAAAAACATAATAATCTCCTTGTAAAGCACACATTTCACTGCCAAAAAAGTATCCTGGTTGTAATACCAGATGTTTATTGTTGCTCAACTCTATGGCACTAATTTCATTGATTTCAAAGGGACAAAAGGCTAGCTAGACCCACCGGGATTCAAACATGTGACCACACATGCTGCTGGGGGAACCCCACGTTCATCGAGGTAGAGATCTTCTCAAGATCATAAGACCTATCTAATTTCTTTCTTTTTGCTTTGCCTGGAAGGGCCCAGGTGAAAATACTTACCTTCTTGTCAGTGCTATTGGCCCTGGGAGGGATCCAAATTCCAGGTAGATTGCTGAACTGTGGCATTTACAGAGCTCTTTATTGAGAGGGTCTCTACTTTGCAGATTGTTTTGCAATTCCACACTTTTGACATTCTTTCTATTACCCAGACCCTTGAAGATTCTTCCACTGCCCAGGACACAACCCTTTAGTCAAGGGCCTCCACTGTGTGCCATCAGTCTGGGACTATTGGGCTGAACAGGTTTCAGGTTGTTACTGACTGTTCTTGGGCCTGTTGCTCTATTGCACACTCATTACTTGTTTAAACCTGACAACAGAAACAGTGGCCAATGAGGCTGTATTCCTAAAGACTGAGGGCTATATTTACATGGGAATGCTAATGCAAAGCTCTGCCATTCTGAAAATGCAGGGATGCACCGTATTTACAATGATAAGGCACATCCCTGCATTTTTCCTAGCGCTAGCGTTAAACTCAACTGCACAGCACCAACGAAGGCATCCTTGCACCATAGTGCAATGGTGCCTGCGTAGAGGGAATGATTGTTTATGTGCAGGAAGGTATTCCTTCCTGCACATAAACAATCACTAATGGTCACTAATGGTGATTTGTAACTCCTGTGTGAGAGTTGTGCCAAATTGCCCACCGCATCACCCATTGTCCACCCCTATCACGCTAAGTGTAGCATGAAAGGGGGACTTTTTTACAAGGCAGAGTTAAGCCACGTTAAGTGGCTTAATGCAACCTTGCAAATAAAGAAAAGAACTGACCGCCAGAGGAACGTCACAAAAAGTGCAGTTCCTGTGGCGTTAAGGCCTCGTAAATATACCCCAGAAAGTCCAAACAGCGACAAACCAGCTGGAAGTGTGCAGCTTAAAAACACGCACTCTGAAGGTGGATGTCTCGATTGTGCATGGGATGGGTGTAGTTCAACTATGACCCCCCAAACAAAGGCACATCAATTGTATTTATCAGACATACTGCGCATGCCTCAGTGCATGAGGGAGGCCAGTGAGAAGCCACACCGTGCAGCAGAGGCAGGATGCCCAGCACTGTCTCTGCTTCTTGTAGGGCTGCGCTTCCAGCCCTATGAAGAGTATGGGAGAGTGAAAGAGGTGAGTCTTTTCCTTCCTAAACCTGGCCCTGCTCCCGGGTGGGAAAGATGTCTCGCTGGTTCCAGGACTGGATTCCTGATCTGCTGCAGCCATGGAGCCCCCGAGATGCCAGCAAAGTAGGCAAGGTTAGTGAAAAATATACTGTTTCTCTGTGCATGTGTGAGTGTGTGTTTGTGAGTTAGTGTGTGATTGAGAGGGAATGCGATTGAATGAGAGGGTGTGTGTGAGTATCGCTGAGAGTGTCAATGAGAGTGAAAGTGAGTGAGCATAGGTGAGACTCGGTGAGTGTGACTATGAATTAATGAAAGTGAGTGAGAGGGAGTGTGTGAGTGAAAGCGTATCAGTGCTTTTGAAGGATTTAGGGCCTCATGTAGGTAGCTAAATACCGGTCGGTAACGGCCGAAATTCGGTAAATATGCCGTTACCGACCGGTATTTAGTCAAGTGAGATGTAGGAGGCCAAAAACCAGTTTTCGGTAAATATGAAGCGGTAAATACCGATTCATAATTACCGATTTCTAAAATACCGATTCATATTTACCGAATACATATTTACCGAATCGGTAAATATGAAGTGGTAAATATGAAGTGGTAAATATGAAGTGGTAAAACTGAAAAAGACATGTAGGTAAATTCGGTAATTAAGAAATCCATGAAATTCGGTAATTAAGAGTCGGTAATTAACACTGATTGAAAGCAGGTGGTAAGCATCAACAGTGCATATAAGCAATCCCAAAATGCAACAGCGTGGACAACATGGCCGCTCTGTATGTCATTGCAAGGCGCTTACGTCTACAGGCCGCAGGTCTGAGGATATGGAGACGGGAGGAACGCATCTACAGACAGCGCATCACACTCTTCCAACTGACTGACGCAGAGATACATGAAAGGTACAGGCTACACCCACAAACCATCATGGACCTGATAAGGGACCTGCACCCACTCCTGGACCAGCCAACAAGAAGGGTGCATGCCATACCACCACATGTGCAGGTGCTCTGCAGCCTACATCTACTGGCGTCTGGCAGTTACCAGGGGGTGATAGCTGCGGTGGGCGGTGTATCCCAGAGTTGCCTGTCCCGTTTCTTCAGGAAGTTCCTGGAAGCCATGATGCAGAGAATGCACCACTACATCAGCTTCCCAAACACACAGGCTGAACTGCAGAAAACTAAAACTGACTTTTATCACATGGCACAGTTCCCCCATGTCATTGGCTGTATTGATGGCACACACATCCCAATCTGCCCACCAGCTGCCACTGAGCACATCTACAGGAACAGAAAGTCCACCCACTCCATCAATGTGCAGGTAATCTGTGATGCAGGGAACATCATCACTGATATTGTTGCGAAGTTTCCTGGGAGCACCCACGACTCCTACATCTTCCAGAACAGTGGGATCTACACACGACTGCTTGCCGGAGAATTTGGAGAGGGATACCTGCTAGGTAAGTAACAGTGACGCCCCATGAAACCTGCAAATCATAGTGTATTGAGGCATGTGACTGATGGTTCCCTTTTACTCACCTAGGCGACAGTGCATATGCCTGCCGGTCATTCATCCTCACTCCCTACCTACACCCATCAACCCAGAGTGAGAGACGATATAACGTGGCACATAAATCTACACACAATGTGGTGGAGCGCACGTTTGGACTACTGAAAAGCAGGTTCCGCAGCCTCCACAAGAGCGGAGGCGCACGCCAGTACACACACATCATCTGCTGCAAGATCATTGCCACTTGTGCAATGCTGCACAACCTTGCCACGAAGAGAGGTACAGAGGTGGAACTAACAGATTTTGAGGACAATGAGGATGAGTCAGGCCAGTCAGAGGCCAACGCAGCTGGAGTGCCAACTGCAATAGATGGGAGAGAGAGACGGGCAGAGATCACATGCAACTATTTCTGAGTAAGTAAGGGGACACAGCCAGTTGTTGGATGTCATGACGTAGTTTAATAATGCGCCACTACGCCATTACAACAAGATCAAGCCAATCTGGCAACATTGCATATTTACAAGGAGTAAGTCCAGAGTTACGTCACCCATTAGGAATTGGCTACGCAGGGCTGCATCAATGTTTGCGCACACGCGCTGCAGTGTGGGATGGCACGGATTGAGCATCCTCACTACTGCCAACCCTAAGCCGCCTGCTGCTCCTGCGTGTATCTGGGACGGGGGGTGAGATGCTGCTCCTGCTGCTGGAGTCGATGCTCTCCGCAGCATCCCCTGCAGCAGTTGTGGCCGCCTGACTTGTTAATAGCACCTCAAGTGCACTTGTGACCTGCACCATCCCCCGAGACACGTCGCTGCAGCAGTGTGTCAGGCCCTCCTGCATCGACACAGAGCGCCGGCAGAGTAGAGAAGTGGCAGTTGCCAGACAGTTGAGTGCCCTGGTGTGACTGTCCCTCCTCTGCCATTCCCGGCGCCGTGCATCTCTGTCAGCATCTAATTTGCTGCACAACAGCTGGATTGACTGGGACATGTCCCGAATGCCCGCTGCCATTTCACCCATCCCCACTGCCATTGTGCTGATGTTCTTGTCCATGTTGACAAAAGTTGATTTCATGCCCCGTATATGCCTCTGGACTGACATGACTGCCTTTGTTTGCAGGCGCTGTTGCTTTAACATGTTGCCCTCGAGCCCCGAGAAGACCCCATGGCTGTCAATGTTTGCTGGTGGACTCTGCACACGCGACCTGCGGCGCCGTCTTGCACCCGTGTGTTCTACCTGTGAGGTGTAGGGCACAGTGGCATGGCTCCCATCCTGGGGCATAGTATTTTGCTCTGGGCCCCTGCTGTCGTCAGATGAGGTGTCTAAGGCTCGCAGCCTGGCGGCAGCACGCCTCCTCGACCTCACACATGCAGGCGGTGATGTGGCCGGTGACTCAAACATGAGTGGCGATGCTGGCTCTGGGTGAGGTGATGCTGGCTCTGGTTGAGGTGAGGCTGGCTCTGGTTGAGGTGAGGCTGGCTCTGGTTGAGGTGAGGCTGCCTGTGGTAGTGGTGAGGCTGCCTGTGGTAGTGGTGCGGCTGCCTGTGGCAATGCTCCCTGGGCTGAACTTGTGCTGTCCAGAGCTGATCTGTCTGGCCGGTGTGCCCTCTCTCCTGCAGCATGTCCTGTCCTGCGCGATGTCACATCTGTGGACAGAAATGCAACATCAGCTCAGTGTACCTGAAGGGCTGCATTGCAAGCATCACAATAAATTCATGTAACACTCTCACATTGTACTCTGCCTGCTTTTGGCTAATGTGTGTACCATGTATTGTTGTCCTGTGCTATTTACTTCATGGTTGGGGGTTCCCTGACTACATTTCCCAGAATGCATTGCCTGTCTGCACTAACACATGGACTGGAGTGGGATACTCATTTCACAATGGGGGATGTGGGATAGGGGTAGGGGGGGCTACATTGCTGTGCATTCGTCTTACCTTGTTGGGTGGCGGCTCTGGCAGAGCTGTCGGCATCCCCAAGCCCCACGACGCTCTCGTGCTCTATTGTGGCCTCCACCAGCTCCTCCAGTTCGGTGAGGGCAGGTGCCCTGTTGGTTCCACCTCCAGTCTGGCTGGCCTCCTTCTGGATTTCCCCCATCTTCCTCTTGGTTACAATGCTCAGGTCATACCAGCGCTTTTTGAGTACCTCTATGTCCCTGTGGGTCACTCCCACAGCATTGACCTGCGCCTGGATACCCAGCCATATATTGCGCTTTTCTGACTCCGGCACTTGCAGGGACTGCCTCCCAAACAGCTTCTGGTGCTGCTTCACCACCTCCTCCACCAGCACCTGGAGTTCCTTGGGGCTGAATTTCATCTTCCTCCTCCTTTCCCCTCCATCTCTCAGTGTCCTCTGCGTGGACATGATGATTTTGTGCTGCACAAACAGGCACTGGCTCCCTGCCTCTCCTCTGCACTCCAAGCCTCTCCAGAGTCTGTTAATTGTGTGCACCTGCCTGGGTGTGGCCACTTCGTGGTTGGGTGGGGTGTGGTTGCACAGGATTGGCTGTTTCATCCAGTCATGTGAATTTTTTTCCCGATTCGGTAAATACCGATTCGGTATTTACCGAATCGGTAAATAACACTTCGGTATTTACCGAATCGGTAAATACCACCTCGGTATTTACCGATTCGGTAAATTCCGATTCTTGAATACCGAATGTTACCGATTCGGTAAATATTACCGAATTATTACCTACATATAACTTACCGATTCTTAAATACCGATTCTGTACGGTTCGGTATTTAAGAATCAGTAAATTTTATTTACCTACATGAGGCCCTTAGTGAGGGAGATTGTGAAAGAGAGTGAAAGTGGATCAGTAGTGTAGCTATGATTGGTGCAGCAGCACAGTTGCACCAGGGCCAGAGGACTAATAGGGCCCAAAGAAGCCTATTATTTAAAGCCTCTACATCAGGATTTGTGAGTGACAATCACGGAGAGTGAAAGTGTGAATGTACGAAGGTATTTCTAAGTGAATGTGAGTACATTTGTATGTGATTGACAGTGAGTAGGAGTATGGATGAGAATGAGAAAGTGAGAGAGAGTATGTTAGAGAAATAGAAAGGGAAAGAGTGAACGAGAGAGGAGGTGAGTATGAATGAGAGTGAGGGAGTGCGCGCGAGTAAGATCGTGGTTGCATGTTTTATGATTGTGAGTGTTCCGCTGGTCATGGCATTATACTCAATATAATTCTGTCGATTTGGAGGCTGTTCAGCCCAATAGTCCCAGACTGATGGCACACAGTGGAGGCCCTTGAATAAAGGGTTGTGTCCTGGGCAGTGGAAGAATCTTCAAGGGTCTCAGTAATAGAAAGAATGTCAAAAGTGTGGAATTACAAAACAATCTGCAAAGTAGAGACCCTCTCAATAAAGAGCTCTGAAAAAAAGCTGACCCTGGCATACTGGAGCAAAACCTTGGCATGGGGGATCCTGATATGCGGAAAGTAATATTTGACATATATGAATTTTGGCAAAGGTCGGGGGCTGGCATGATAAAGGTACTTTTTTGCTTCAGAGAGGGCAGTCATGGCATTTTGGGAATGAGTCTGTGGGCTGGGGGAAGCAAACCATGATAAAATGTTGGCTCTGAAATATGGAAGGTAATTTTTGACATACATGTCCCCCACTAATATTGGCACAATTCTAGTATGGACATAATGTATGTAATTCTTGGTGAAAAGGGGTACCATAACATAAGGCTGACATTGGCACATTGGAAGAAATTGTAATTGAACACCTAAGGCCATTTAAAAAAAAAAAACTGGAATGACTCCCTGGAAAGTATTACGCCCCACCACTGTCAAAGATCACCAGTCACCACTGGGCCCAAACTCATAAAAATGGACATTGAATTATCCCGAATAGGCTGCACACTTCCTGAGTAATCGTGTGCCCTACAACATTTTTTTCCTCATCACCCTTTCATTTAGTCGAATGAGACCGTAGCAGGACTATGAACAAGTGGGGAATATAAGAGTGCGATCCTTTCTAGCACTGGTGCAGTAATGGCTACAACCATAGATTCAACTCAACTAAAGAAGCCCTGGCATTCCACGTTCTTGATTCTATTTTCTCAAAGCATCTCTCTTGCATTGGACACTACTTAGCCTACCCAAGGCATTACCAAGTTCTTGTTGGGTACCACTGAAAACCTCTTTTCTTAAACACTGAAAATCTCCTCTTTTACTGGAAATCCAGCATGTCTACCACCTCTGATAAGGAACTCTTCTGTGAGGGAAAGTTTGGAGGTCGAGGAGCCATCCAGTCCTAAATTGTTCCTGCACAAAAACCTACATGACTCTATCTCTGATCAATTTCGACGACGACAGACAAAATCTACTAGAGAATGTGCGCCTGCAATGGATTGCTTTTGTTTCTTTAAATCTTTAACCTATACTTACTTTCTGTTACTTGATTCTTTTGAAAAGATAATGTACCCTGTTAGCAATGGTAGACAGTTGGTTTTTGGATTGTCGGCATTTCATACCAACTTCACTTAAGTTGTTCTAGCAATTGACATGGATGGGCGTGCAAAAGCTCATAATTAATTATTAAAAAACTAAGGGGCATATCATCAAGCGGCAGCGATATTTATCGCTGGCTGCAATTAGCGTGTAAAATTTCAATGCCGTCTATCGATTAAATCTATCACCCGGTTAGCGCACTATTACCAACGCGCATCGCAGAGGCGATAGAAATCTAGGCAAAAGCGGCGGAAAGTGTAAAAATCGCTGTAATTCCAGCGATAGAAAACCGCATTAGGGAAAACCTTGTAGATAGGGAGACGTGGACCGCCGAAATACCCGGTTAGCCCTGATTTTAATATCGCTATGCATGTTAGCGATACACTTGTAAATAGAGAGAAGCTGGGTTAGCGATAATATCCCATATTGTTTTACGGGACACGTCTCCCTTGCATCTCATTAGCGATGCAAGGCGATGCGATGTTGAAGCCAGCGCTAATCCCATTAAACACGCGTTAGCGTGCTCTTGTAAATAAAACGATATTTTTATTGACGCATTTCGTCCGAAAACAGACGCAAACGCGGCGATAAAAATATCGCTAACCCTTGATAATATGCCCCTAAATTCCTTCTGGGTGGGCCACAGCCAACTACAAGCTTCATTGATCCGACTCTAAAACTTGCCAAACCACCAGTGTCTGCAGAGCGCTGCTACCAGGATTCTTTAGCCGCCACCCATTGGCCATATTTCTCCTACATAGCAAGTCTTCATTGGGTACCAGCGGAAGTCCAAAGCAGCTGAAATGATGCTTATTTCATTATGACTGGTGATGCTTCGGGGTGTTTGGGGGTACAGTTTTTACAATAATGACTGTCTGAAACAGACCGTCATTCAAATCTTTGCAGATGCCTTCACCAAGAGTTAAACAGCACCAGCGCGGTGGTGGCAACATACCATGTAGTGATCAGTAGGAGTGAACAGGTCTTTTTTACGGGAGTGGGACCTACAGGCTCATTCACCTTTTTAAAAGTTCTGCTGTTGTGTGCTTAAATCATCCTAGGCCTACATTAGTTAGATGCAGGGCCCTGTGCAGCACAGGAGTGGTGATTCGTTGCTGTATATATGTGTGCTCGGGAACGGTATAGAACAGGCGAGAGGTGCTGCACAGTACAAGCATAGTTAGTTCATGTACTGAGTTTATCTACACCATTGAGGAATACATTATATGAGAGATGTAGTGCTGTGCAGTGCTTGGTGTATGTGTGCTTGTGAGAAGTAATATACATGAAGGGTGAAGTATTTTGCAGTGTGTGTGCTGGCAGTGTGTGTTTGCTTGCAAATAGCACACCATGGTGCAATACAGAAAGGAAACAGTACCGCGCAGTGTGCACAGGTTGATTGTCTGTGCTGGGTATATCTGCACCTGGAGGTGACAGTACTGGACAGGATGTGTGCTGTGTATGTACACTGAGTGCAAGTGTGCCTCCAATGCTATATTACATGGAGGACCCTGGGTTCCATTTTGGGAAGCGCAGGTCTGTCTGATGAAGACATGAGGAGTAGAGAAATCCCCCCAGACAGATTTGTGGAATGCTGCATTCCTGTGAGCTGGGTGGGACAAACTTTGAAGGAAGGGAGAGACTGACTCCCCCAGTACACTATAAAAGGGCGCTCTTTGTTTCGGTGATCAGGAGTAAGGGGCCTGGCCACATCTCAGGAAGGAGATGGGCTGATAAGGGAATCATAAAGAGTGGGGCTGGGAGCCTGTGAATAACCATTTGATGACATTCAGGTGTCACTCCATGGCCTGTGTTGTGGGACTGTCGCCTTGAAGTCTCCTGCTGTGACAGACAGCCTTTCAAGACGAAGAAAAGAGAGAAAAGTGTACTTTTTTTTTTTCCATAACTTGTAAAGCGCAGCAGCTGCCCCAGCAAATGGACGTCCCGGCGCTAACAGCAGAGTAACTGACACGATCGGATGAAGCAGAAAATAGGACTACGGTGCAGGAAAAAGGTGAGTTTTAATGGCCTTCCTGAATTCCAGGTAGTTGTTAATGCTGCGGATGTGAGCAGGGAGTGAGTTCCAGAAGATAGCCGCCCCACTACAAAAAGAGGGGCCTCCAGCACGGACTCTCTGTGTCCGGGGAACCACCACCAGGTGTTGCCCCAGTGAGCGGAGATGTCGTGAGAGAACATATGGCGAAAGCAGGTTGGCCAGGATGCTAGGGGTAGTAAATTTAGGGCCTTGAAAGTAATGCAGAGAGCCTTGAATTCAATTCACCTGGCCACAGACAACCAGTGAAGTTGACGAATGGCATACATAGTCCAATCTTGACATTATTGATGCCTGAATGATGACCTGTCATGTGGGTGCATCAAAGAAACCCAATAGGGGTCTAAGCCCCCGCAATAGCACGAAACAGCTCCCTGCCACCTTTTTGGTTTGAACTCGGAAGCTAAGGGATGAGTCCATCCACACCCCCCGATTTCTCACAACCTGCTGAGGAGTGGGGGGGGAGGGGCGCTACCATGGCTTGCGGGCCTCCAGAGTTCACTCCACTGACCATGGTCCTTCTCCACCAGCAATACCTCCGACTTGCTGGCATTCAGCTGGAGACAGTTGGTGGTCATCCACTCCACGACTGCCGCCAAATCGCCCTGGAACTTAAGGGTATCCCGCTCTGCGTCGTTCGAGAGCGCCACCACTAACTGTGTATCGTCGGCGTAGGAGGCCATGGTCAGTCCTCTGATCTTAGCTACTGAAGCCAGGGGCTGGACGTAAAGATTGAATAACAGGGGACTAAGGGAGGAACCCTGTGGCACCCCTTGTTTGATGGGGTGTTCGCCCGAGGCATAACGGGGGGACTGTTACAACAAACGACCTCTCATCAAGGAAAGCCACTCCAAGGCCTGACCAGTAATTCCAGCCTCCTCCAGGCGACGCAGCAGGATGGCATGGGACACCGTGTCAAACGCGGCACTGAGATCAAAGCGTCCAGTGCTGACCAGAGATATTCTGTCACAGCCAGGAGAGCAGACTCTGTGCTGTGACCTGGTCAAAAGCCATTCTGGGAGGGGTCCAGCATGTTGTTCATGGTCAGGAAGTCCGACAGGATGGAGTGGACATATGCCTCCGTGATCTTTGCCGCCCAAGGGAGCAGGGAAATAGGGCGGTAGTTTTCCAGTTTAGCCGGGTCCAAAGAGGGTTTTTTGAGCAGGGGTTTCACCTTGGCCTGTTTCCATGCCCTAGACATGGTTGCTGTGGCAAGGGACCTGTTTATTACCTGACCCAAGGAAGGTATGTTCACAGGAAGCACTTTCCTAAATTGGTCCGGTTTGAGAGGGTCTGCAGGGGATCCTGACTTAATTTTACTGCACAATGCTTGTAGCTGGTCTGCAGGGATCGAAGGCAAGGCATCTAAGGTATTGGCCTTTTCACAGCATTGTGCCTCCTGCAAGTAGATGGGTGTGGTCAGGAAAGACCTATAGATGTTGTCCACCTTCCTAACAAAGAAGGTGGCAAGGTCCTCACACTGCTCATTGGGCTTGATAGTCGACCCTGCTGTGGCCTGCCGAGATTTAAGGCTAGAGAGCATCGAGAATATGCTCTTTGCCGGATTGTCACTCTCACAGATTTGATTGGCATAGAATGCAGCTCGTGCCAATTGGATGGCCTTGTGGTACCTCTTAATCGCCACCCTATGGATATCCTTCGAGGCGGGATTGAAGTCCCTTCTCCATATATGCTCCAGCCTCTTACAGACCTTGTGCATATCGGCCAGCTCGCCTTTATACCATGGTCTAGATTTAGATTTGTGGTTCATAGACCATTTCTCAGGAATTAGGCTGTCTAACGGCTGGCTGATCCAGTCGGAGAACACTCTGTATGCCTCATTAGGGTCGTCCGGCAAACTCGGGCTTGTGATCCAAAGACAGGCACAGAATTGGTCCGAGTTCAATTTGTTCCATGGGCGTTTGAGGGAGGTAGTCCGATCCTCACTTTGTGAAGGAATTATACCCTGGAGTGACATAGGGACTAAGTAGTGGTCTGACCATCCTATAGGGATGGGGGTGTGCACTGTGAGGGAGGGTGTGTTCGTGAAGACTGGGTTCAGCAGATGGCCGGCAATGTGTGTCAGACCTGAGACCTGTTGCACTAGCTGCCACGCCGCAAGGTCAGCTACAAAATTAGCCTTGTCAGTGTCTTCATGATTGTCCAGGTGTAGGTTCAGATCCCCAGTAACGGTAACGTTTGAAGTGTTAACTGCCAGCACGCTGACCGTCTCCGCGAGTGCTGCCCTAAAGTCTGTGGATGGCCCAGGGGGCCGGCATACTAGGAGCCCTGACACTGTATATTTTGGGCTCAGTGTAACCTTAAAATGTGCACATTCGCATCCGGCTACGCCCTGCTTTACGAAAGTGCAGGATTAGCAGGATTTGTAAATGACCGCGATGCCCCCGCCTCTAGTTGCCCTGTTAAGAGTAAGAATGCTATAACCTACTGGGAGCACCAAGCCTGGCTCGGCAATCATAACATCAGACAGCCACGTCTCGGTAAGGAAGAGGACGTCTGGAGAGGCGTCCTCTAAAAGATCATGAACATCTGCGTAGTCTTTGGCAAAGGAGTGACAATTGAGATTAAAAATGCTAATATTCTTCCTAGACACGGGGAGGTGGCTGCGTGGTAACTGCGTAGGCGTGGCATCAAAGTCACACTGTAGACAACAGAAAGGGCCCTCAATAGCGTCCCCACAACACTATCTGCAGCTGCTCACCAAATTACTAATTGCTAAAAGATCGTTCCGGGCATAGGTTGGCCCATCTCTAGTGAAAGGGGCAGCATGTCTGGTGATGAACTGGTGCGGACGGACTCAGATGGGCTTGCCTTTGCTGCGCCTTCGGCGCACCGCCGGCGTGCCGCTGCGTGCTTCTGTGCCATTGGCCCCTTTTCACTAGGGCTGCTGCTCAGTTTTTAGCAGACTAGACCGACTCCTCACCCAAAATGGTGGAGGAGCACGGCACACAGGAAGTGAGTACCCGCCACTCACAACTCCCTCCATGCAAACAACTCGCTAATGGCTGCGGTGGACCGGGGAGGGACTGGCGGAATCTGGCCCCAAATTTGGGTACCGATAAGTGAGCAAAAAGTAGTAGTGCAAATACGCGATATTTAAAACAGAGTACAATTTCAGGGTCAAGTCAGTTCACACACACTAAAACTGATTTTTAAAAACACTTGAGGGCACACACACAAGTAAAAACAAACACAGCTTCCGACAACCGAGCTGTCCTCTGGCATGTCAGTTGTAAGCTGTAATCAAGAATCAACCTTCAAAGGAAGCAGAACCCCATCATAAAAAGACCCTCACCCTAAATCACATTTGATGTCTGGAATTGGACTACAAGAAGGGGAGGTTGTGACCCCAAATTGTGTAATCTGGCAAGCAGCCAGATGTACTGTGTGAGAAGGGGAAGCTGTGCAACAGTTCTGGCTGTGACCAGGACATGGGGCCAAGCCCTGCTAGTCTCCCTGCTGGGTGAGGTGACGTCAGCCAGGGAAACCAAGACCACCTGCCCTGAGACCTGGAGTACCAGCGCCTGCCTACTTCAGTGTGACCTGTGAGGAAGAAGAGAGCATTGGAGGGAGCGAGGTCCAGTGGGGAGCCCTATCAAGCAGACTCCCTGTGTGAGGTGTGAGGAGATGGCTGTGCACTGATTGGGTCATGTGCAGGAGTGATTCATTGACCCCACATGCCAGGAGAGAACTGCAGTGAACTGAGCTGTGCATATAGTGCTGTCCGGGGAGCACCAAGTTCGTACCGCATCTTTGTGGTGAGCCCGTACGCTGCAGGGGGCCACCGTTGAAGTGATTGTGCCAACAAGCATGCCTAGACTTGTGCATGCCTTACCTGCAACATCGTATGCCAAGAAGAGCTGCTGTGGTGTGGATGATCAAACTGGAGAAGTCTACACTTTACCCACAAGTACCACAACAACCCCATTTGCCAGGAAGGACTGCTGGTACTGAGCTTTGCCAAAAGTTTGGTCCATTGCATGAGAAAGTAGAAGCGGCGACCTGCGGGTCGAGCCTGTTTGTTGGCATCTGCCCTAGACCAACCCCGAGATTCAAAGCCTGGAAGGCACAGCATTTTCCGCACAAGCATTTTCACTAGAACAAGCTTACCTTTCATGTCAAATACATTCTTTATTGCTTCAGTTTCAGAAGAACTCTTTAATATATGACTATTCATGATGCTGTGTAGTACTATCTAACACAGCTAGGCTGCCAGGAATGACCTACAGGGTGCCCAACAAAAAGCAGATGACATGACAAGACATGCCATGGCATTTCAACACTAAGATTCAGTTGGCTTTGGCAAAATTCCAGCTATAGAGTTCAAATGACCCAAGATGATTAATTTGAGTGCCAAGAAAAATTACCCAAGTGGTTGTTCAGCACATAACCTACCAAAAGTAATGTTAGAATCACTTCTGAAATGTTTCTTTGTATTTTATGAAGGGGCTTATGTACGCAGGTGCTTTGTTCAAGGTGGTTACAATAAGAGAAAAATGTTCTGGCAAACCTAATATGCCTGGCCTGTTTTTTTATTGGAAATGCCTCTTCATCAATAGGTGCTTTAGTATGTTTGGTTGTATGGATTGGTAATTGTGTGAATATAAGAATAAGTCAAAGGGTGGATGAATAAATAAAGGAGTGGGTGAGTGACTTAGTGCATGGACAAATGAATGGATGGGCGAATTGAGTATCAGTGAGATGCCGCATGCATCGAAGAGTGTATATTGGCAATTGTGGAAAGACAAGAATGAGTGAAAGGGTGGAGGAAATGATGAAGGAATGCCTGAGTGACTGAGTGCATTGATAGATAAATGAGTGAGTGATTG
The DNA here is from genome assembly GCF_964204655.1 of Triturus cristatus. Classification (NCBI taxonomy): domain Eukaryota; kingdom Metazoa; phylum Chordata; class Amphibia; order Caudata; family Salamandridae; genus Triturus; species Triturus cristatus. The sequence goes on along the minus strand of NC_140591.1, from coordinate 134,300,381 downwards.
GGTGCATCAGTGAAAGAATACATTCATAAAGGAGGGTATACTTACCTGGATGTTTGGAAATGCATCGACCGGAGGCTGGATGGATGAATAGCTGATTGTGTTCATGAACAGATGAAAGAGTGATTAATGAGTGGATGCATGGGTGGGTGAATGGGTAAGGTGGTCAGGGAGAGAACGGAGTGATAAGGCTGCCATAGTAGAGGCTGTAATGTTTCTGTAATGGCACAAGGTAGTACTCTCTCCTTGCTGCTACTGCTAACTTAAACATTGATACAGTCACTCATCCATGAATCCATGTGCCACGTCACTCAGACAGTCATCCATCCATGCACCTAGGTACTCACAGTTATTCATCCTGCACTCACCCAGCCATCCATTCATATATGCATTGCCTCATTCTTGTATTTTCCCATCCACACGACCACATCCACAACATTTCAAAGCTTCGTACTGTGTTTGCTGTCAAATCCTTGAGAGAGCGGGAGCTAAAAAAAGATGCTACCTTTCTACGTGGTATTTTCAGAGGTCAGTTCATGGCATTTGAGAAGATCACCAGTAACTTTACATGGTAAGCGGTGATCGCCTGAGGAAGTCCTTTGTCATTGCTACCTCCTGTTCATGTTCTGTATTCACAGACTTGCGTCAGGGAGCGGGCGGATAAATATTTCTTAGGATAAGAAAGGTTCATACAAGTACCAGGGTTTGAAACCACACCGCATCATTCTAATATATTTATTGAGGATATCCTAAAAAACTTGGTTGAAAGTAAAATCTATTTCATCAAAGTTGTCAATGAAACACCTGTTTGAAAAGTAAATCTTCCTTGGGGGAAGGGGGGCTTCCACTCTAGTTCTGAGGCTTTCAAAAGCCAACTTTAAAGCAAAAATTGTCTCAGTGATTCTGAGATGGCCATTCAACAAACAAGTGCACAGAATTACACTTACTCGAAAGAGGTATATGGGCTCATGCCTGGACCAGACCTTTGCTGTATTGGAAGAGGGAATCCTTAGTATGCAAGTGCTAGGGGAGTCTGGACCTTTAAAGTCCAGCCAATGTGGCATATAGTTATGTTACATGGTAATTTGTAGAGCGCTCGTTCACCAACCGGTCTCTTGGTGCTATGGGGGCACAGAGGAGAAAGGGTAAACAAAGAGAAAGACAGAGAAAAAGCAAGCAATGAGAAGCTAGTTGTACGCCAGGGTGAACAACCACGTTTTAAGCAGTTTCCTGAACCGCACATGATCCGCCTCAAGCCTAATAAAGGTAGGCAGTGAGTTCCAAAGCTTCGGGCCCAGAAAGGAGAACCGGGTCCCACCAATGCGTTTACGTCTGATTCTAGGCACTGTCAAAAGATTCAGATGCATTGATCTCAGAACACGCTGGGGCAGATGCTTACTAATGCAAGAGGAAATGAACCTAAGGCCAGTTTCATAAATGGCTTTAAAAAGAATGCAGCCAGTTTTAAACATCGCACGCTGCTCCACTGGGAGCCAGTGGAGATCTTTAAGCAGCTGAGTGATGTGGCTTTTTCTATCCTTAAGATGGATGACTCTTGCTGCTTGGTTTTGAATTAACTGAAGACGATGCCTCAAATATAGTGGGATACCAAGGTAAAGGGCGTTTCCGTAATCAATTTTTGAGAGAACAAGGGCAATCACGATTTGAATACTGGCCTCTTTACTGAAAAACCATCTGATCTTGCACAAATATAGTAGTTTGATGTTCCAGAATGAGTCCCTTGATTCATCAACCATTACCTACCTTTAAGCAGCAAGAAAACATGTACATTTTGTGCTGTTTCCTACCCGTGTGTAGCAGGGTGATATGCGAATGAATGGGAACAGGGGAAGAAAACTGGGTGGAAAGGACAGATGTTATTGAACGTACGGTTGCTTCAACCTCTGTGTACCCCTAGCAACCTTGAGTCAAAGTCTGAGCAGGATGCAAGCTGCCGAAAACGTCCTGGAAAAAACCCCACTGTTAACAGATTAGAGAGAATAGTTTGGTTTACTCTGAAAACGGTGGTTAATATTATATATTTTAGCTCATACAAACGAGGCTGACACAATGTGCATTCTTCAGTTGTGATTTATTAATTGAATTTGTTGAATCATTTTAAAGAATGCATAAACACCACCACATTTCCTGAAACTTCTCTGGTTACAGTTGATGAAATGATAAATATGGCGTGAAATTCGTCATTTCAGTCCTCATCACAGCACGCTCAACCATTCATAGATATGTGCAAAGGTTATGCTTGCAAATTGAACACTTAGGCCCACATTATGATGTCGGGGGGACCGCCACCGACAGTTTGTCGGTGGTGGTCCACCCCACAACTAGGGCAACGGTACACCTGCCAGATTACAATACCGGTGATCGGAGTGCAGAGGGCAGGGAGAAAGACTGCCGCCTTTGACAGGCTCAAGGAGCCCGTCGGGTGGCAGTCGGATAGTAAGTAATCCCTATAATGAAGGCGGTGCCTGCGCAGACACTGTCATAGGGATAACGATGTCCATTTCCCACAGCCTTTTCATGGTGGTCCCACCACCGCCATGGAAAGGCTGTCCAAAAGAGATTTTAAGGGCCCCTAGCAAGGCTCCCGTCCCGTGTGGCCCACTGCTATGTGGCCAGGGGGGGCACATGTGATGCACCCCCCAAACATCCATGCACAGTGTGCCAGGCACCACATGGTACCTGGCACACGATGCATGGATGTTTACAAACATGCCTTTTACTACTGCGGCTTGTGCTGCAGCCCTTTTACAGGCCGCAGCAGAAGCCGCAATAGTAAAAGGCATGTTTCCAACCGCCTACATGGTGGTCGCATCATAATATGGTGGGTGGAACCACCGACTACTTGTCGGGCGGTGTCCATCCCGCTGCGATGGCAGTCAGACGCTCGTACGACCACCATCATAATGAGACCCTTATTACTGTTTGTTCTATATTCCACTGATGGGGGCAGTTTGAGCCTTGACCCAGCAGTATTGCATCATTTTCCCTCAGACCAAGTGTACAAAGTGCAGGCCTAGCCGCTCCCTGTCCTGTGTGGGAATTGGTTTGTCTTCAATGAGAGACTGTTTTATAATGACAGAAATAAAGTCAAAGAATGGCATGAATTCTGGCAGGCTCTTAACTGGTACAGAAGGGCACCGGACACAGTGGCAGTGCACGCAAAAAACAAGTAACAGTTCAATGCAAGAAATGCAAGTCATTGAGCTCGCATGGACTCTGGTATTCACAGGATGGGTCTTATGTTTCTCTCTCAATATATCCTCTGCCTCCACTCTCTGACTCACCCCAAACCTCATTCTACTACTATGATCTCCAAAATATCCCTTTCTAGACTCTTCACTCCTTGCATCACCCCAAATCTTCTTACTCCCAAACAACCCTTTCTAAATTCTTCCCTCATGTATCCCTCCTTAGATACATCCAAGATCTCATTTTACTACTATGATCTCCCTAATCCATCTCTAGAGACTCTTCCCTCCTCCATCTCTCCTTTACTCATCCTAAACCTCCTTCTAATACTTTTCTATACCACCATTATCCATTTTAATCCAATTTCCAGACTTGCATGTCCACTGCTCAAATTAAATCATATTTCCCTATACTAACTCACCACTAATCCTTTTTGGGTTCTCACCTATGCTACTCACCAAAAAGCGCTTTGACGGTATATAAATACAATTATAATTACAACAGAATTCACCTTACACCAGGTGGCAAATTATGCTGAATCCGCAACGCATACTTTCAGAAGGCGCAAGCATAATGATATTAATGTTATTACAAAGCGCTCTCCAACCAACGGTTTCAATGCACTGTACCTGGAAACGTTGTAAGGCTGAGCTCCAACTTACAAAAAGCATTGACAAAGTCAATAAGTTTCGCCTCTGTGAAATCTATTGGGTTTGTCAATCTTTCTTTGAACATGGTCACCACAGAGCACGTAAAGCAACAACAAGCACTCACGGCCTGCTTTCTCAAGAGACAACTTAATGCTGCTCCGCACTGTTTCTGCAGCTTCATGATTTGAACGATTTGAACGATTGCTGCTGAGGCGTGCTATGTTCTGCAGGTCACAAGTTCCAATACCAAGAAAGACAGTTGAACCTGTCAACATTCATAGATGACTAATTCAAGTATCATTACACTGGGTAATAGAAACGCCTATCGTTTACAGCACTTAGGGATCGCACATGGGCAATATAAAGCTCGACATAAAAATAAAGGTATTAATGCACGCGATTCGCATCTAAAAATTAGTACAAATGCTAATATTGCCATCATTAACTTCTATACAAGCAGTCACAATTGCAGCTACCTGCAGTTAAAAGGGGCTTGATTTGAATGGTGCAGCAGGTGTAGTGACACCAGGGCCCAAAGCTCTAGGAACCCCTCTAAACACCAAATACTGCAATATATTACTACTAAACAGGCACTAACAAGTGTAGTTATCGTACAGGCAATATGGTATGATTTGAATTGTGCAGAAGGTGCATTGGCATAAGTGCCAAAAGTTGTCATTACTCCTTTAAACACCAAATATTGCTATATTTTACCAACAAACTGGCAGTCACAAGTGCAGTTATCTTGCAGGCACTAGGGGCATGATTTGAATCGTGCAGCAGGTGCAGTGGCACCAGGCCCAAAAGTTGTCAGAAATCCTCTAAACACATAATATTGCTATGAAATCAATTAATTCTATTATTTTCCTCTTTCATTTCATTTTTCAAAATATTGCTATATCTCACCAATACTATACCATAGTGACAGCACAATATATTGACTTATTGTACATAAACAAGTCATTACGCTTTAACAGACTTTCTGTAACTTATATTGTACAACTACTCAGCAAGCTACAACTTACAACAAAAAACTGCTTTTTATTAGTCACATAAGCGAAACCTAATGTATTTACCAATGCTTGTTCCTCTTGTGCCCCCTTATTTGCTGACCATAAGGGAACAGATGCAGACTCTGCCCCTCCCCTCACCCGCAATCTTATCCCATTGGCATCATCTTGTCAAGTTGCTCCTTTCATCTTGTCGCATCTATCACTGCTCAAAGCTGCATTCACAAACTCAGCGGCGGTAATGAATTCTGCACCGGTGGAAAGCAGGCCGCGCATGCGGTGCCGCGTCAGCAGAATTTACAGGGACCTGCAGATGCCGCGAGCCAGAGCGGTAAGCCCTCCTGAAGCATGAAATGAGCCTAATATGGAACAGAGAAAGAACAAGGATTCCATTTGCAGAGCGATCACATCAGCTTAGCTGCCAAAGGCAGGTTTTGGATCAACCTCCGGCGCTTATTTACTTGGCCAACAAAATGCTGAACTCTGCAGGTGAAGCTCCCGCGTGTCTGTAAACTTTCAAAAGCGATGCAAGTCCCTTCATCCAAGTAAGGTTTACTGCACGAACACAGACGTCAAGTAGGAAGGGGCAACTAGGGGTAGGACATGATATCCTTGACTTGTCCATTGGCGCACTCAACTTGGTACTTGCGAACCCTAATGCCATTGGTCATGAAGGCAGGAGCTTCATGACACCTTCTCAGCCCTTCAGCAGCAAGTAGAAGGCTTTGAAGGAGTGCAGGTTGGACAAGGTCTTAACCCTGTACAGCGCTCTGTGGCTTAGTGGCTAGGTTTGCGCTGTACAAATACCACATAGATTCAGAATACATACATACATACATAAATACATATATACAACAACCTGACGCAAAACTGGGGAGGAAGTCAAAGGATGCACATAGCCACTTCTGCTGCCCCTTGCATTTTGCTGAATCGGCGTTCATGTCCGCTGATAACAGGATGTCCCGGAAGAGCAGGACTGGATAGGGGAGATTCATCAGTGGTGAAGAGTCATCAGCTCACCAGTACTACACCCATAGTATCGTCATTGGCATCCTTTTACACCCCTCCAACAATATATACATTTCCCAAGAATAAACACACAACACAGATATTTGTTTGGGTAAAATTGCTGCAGATTTATTAAATACACCGTTATGTAATAGGTGGGTTATCTTACGGGCGATCCAAGGGCAGGCAACCAACTGGGCTGCCTGCCCGCCTGATGAGCCAGGCAGCACCGGGGCGAACCCGCATGTGCTGCCCTTACGAGCGTCGCATAGCAAACCACCCGGTTGTTCAGGCCCACAACCGCCCAAAGGACTAGCAGGATGCCGACACGGTTTCAAGGACCCTCCCATAAGGCTCCTCGGATTTGGCTCTGGCACCCCCTATGGTGCAGCGCAGAGGTACCCTTGGTACCGGCCTGCTTCCAGATCGCCCTGTAACTACGCCTGCAACGAAAAAAGGAAAACATTACAATATTCTCTGCCCCCCTCCTGCCACCACCACGCTGGGTATGCGGTAGGGAGGGAGACGGCGTGCACGGCGACAAAGAGGTCGCCAACATGGTGGGGGAGGGATATATACCCTCCCCCAGGTCCAAGACGCCCAGGAAGTGACACCCCTCGCGTCACGACCAGGCAGGAAGTAGGGGGGACTCCAACCAGAGTCCCTGCCCCCCAAAGGGGGCCGGGGGTGTAGGGTGCCCAGGCGACACTAGAGCGCCGACCTCTCTAGTGGCCCCCTGCGGGAGCCTCGATCAGCGACATTACATTGATATGTGTGTCTTTTTTTGACTCAATGGAGTGTAACTGCACAGAGAAGGGCTCGTGCATTCACATGGGTTCACCCTGCGTAGGCCCAGCATATTGGTGTTATTTTTATAAGACTGAAGCCCAAAGCACTGCATGCTACACATGCTGTTTGTCTCATTTGATGATATAGCAAGGCACAGAGGCTAACATTATACACCACCTCGTTCCTTGCCCAATCACAGCAGTAGTACAATAAAGGAAAAATGATAACCTCGAACCCTGAATTATGTATCTATTCATTAGCAGGATATATGTGGGAGAGGATGTGGCCCAGTGGCCAGAGCTGCCGACTGGGGATCCGGGTTCGAATCTCGGAATTGGCGCAACATCCTGTGATTCTGGGGAAATCAGTTAGAGTCTCGGCAATGGCGCAACATCTTGTGATTCTGGGCAAATCACTTAATCTCCCTAGTGCCCATGGACAGCCCCTGGATACCCTCACTGGTGATAAGCCACGCTATGTAAATCTATAAACTTTAACTTTATATAGGGTCTCCCAAGCGAGTGGGGTATAGAGATCTACACTGTCTGGTTATAGGTGACAAGAGCCCTTGCTGCAGATACCACATCAAACAGTAGGAGTCAGGCTAATACCTCAGCCCTACAAATAATGCTGAAATTGGCGATGCAAACACGATAACACAGCACAGTCACACATATTCATTTGTGTCAATAATAGCAGCGGGCACACAGAAATACAAGTGGATAACTAAGGTATAAACAAAGGGACACATGTCAAACCTTATTAACAGGATTACTTGCAATAGCTTTAGAGAGAAATTTCTAGAACAGACACCTGAGCCCTCAAAGAGGTGTCGTTGGTACTACTGTCTTTTCAATTTATTTCAAGTTATTGTAAAGAGAGGTTCTTCTCCTGTTGCCTGTTGGGATTCCAATGACGCACTTAAAGAACTCAGAACCCACGGCCTTCTCCCTTCTTTCATTGCTGCTCACAATCAGGCATGTGACCTTTGAACCTATTAGAAGGAGTATGGCCATTGGTGTGTGTTTGAATTCTTATAGGATGTTCAAGTTTATAAAGCTGAATGGGTGAGATGTTTTTTGGAAAGGCAGTTAGCTAGGGGGTTTATTTCACAATGTACATTTTTTTTAAATGAAATGGCTAGGTCTGGTGTGAAATGTTGTTATTGTAAAATATGACATAATGATTTGTAGTCTGCCCCCAGGCATCTAAAATATTTTTATCAATCACAGCGAATTTGTATTTTAGAGGTGTCACACGTTCTTGGGGCCCAAGATTGGTTTTCGTCTAGCGATGGTAATGTGGTAGTAATGTCCAGCCTTTAATTCACGCTCCGAGTACTCGGCGCGTGCTCTTTATACTGCTGACAGGAGGTTGGGAAGTCGTTGAGCCCACAGGTACGTTTCCAGGTTGATTTATTGGAAGGCAGCAGACAACAGGAGCCCAAGTTGCCTAGGCAACCAGTGTCTCGGCTCCCAACTTACACTCCGAAGACCTGGAAGTCCTGGGGCCGAACGCCCTGAGAGGAGGTGAGGCTTAACAGCCAGAGCGGCAGACTTTGGGACTGAGCAACCAGGTTCGGGCGACTCTGCATCCAGCTATCCTGTGACTTTGAGCAAATCACTCATTCAACCCATTCCTAAACAAGCATTTGCTATGCAATCGGTCTCGCATTTAGGCAAGATTGAGCTATTGACATTGCAAATAACAATGCCTTTTATTTTTGTTTTCGTTTTTAAAACATAAATAAAAGGCATTGTCCTTTACAATGCCAATAGTTTAAACTTGTTTAAATGCGAGACCTATTGCATTTCAAATGCTTGTAATAGCAAGTTATGAACAGCTCCATCCATATCAGTCAAACCTGTGTATCTGTGTGGTGTTGCATCCTGACTGCGCAGTGCACACATGTGAGTATGTGTGTGCCCACTGGCACGTGATGCTTCATATGTTCATGAATGAGCGCCAACTGTAAAATTTTACACTGTGCACCTATGTGCACCTGTGCCACTCTGCCTTGGCCTCAGTAGGTGGACATGTGTGTTGTTGCATATGTTTCTGGAGGATTATCCGCCTGTGTTCCTTTGCATGACTACGTGCAGCTCACCTCAGTCTGCGTGTGGTTCTCTATATGTGCCTCGAAAAGTGTCAACTTGTGTGTGCATCTGTGCATTTGCCTTTGACCCTGCCATACCATGGCTGTGTATGTTTGTTGCTGCAGATGTTCCTTGAAGTGTGAGGGTGTTCTGACAGCAGTATGTGTGCATTGCTGTGGGGTCTGTGTGTGTGTGCATTGCTGTGTGTGTGTTGCGGCATGTTTTCAGAGAGAAGCCTCGGCGTGTGTTGGCCGCGCGGCTGTGTGCATGTGCGCCACCCTGCCGTGGCTGTGTCTGCTTGCATGTGTTGGCTGTGTGGCTGTGTGCATGTGCGTCACCCTGCCGTGGCCGTGTGTGCTCGCGTGTTTTCACAGCAGCCCTGGCCAGTGCCTGCAGCCTTGTTTGCTCGCGGAGGGTAGGAAAGGGGCCACCATGCAGAGAGCTGTTCTCCCCTCCCTCGTCCCTGCTTCCCACTTGTTGTAAGTGTATCTGGCTCAGGCCTTTTACCGAGATCTATTTTTGTGCTCCCTGTGGTTGGCCGGTAAGTTAGTTGTTGCCTCCCTTTAAGAAGGTCACTTCCCCACCTCCCCCCGATGAATCAGCTAAAGGAGGAGGCTGGAAATTGGATTGAATAAGCTGGGTGTTAGCAGAGGATCCAGGGGATTGTTATGCTAATCAGATGAGATCAGCAGCCTCGGTGCCCTTCATGCTGGCAGGTAAGAAGAAAGCAGACCCCGATCTGGGGCTGCTAGAGTATCTCTGCCCTGAGATCCTGCATACCGTGGGGTTAGTGCCTTGAGACTGGCCGGCAAACCGGAAGCAGATCCTGCATCCAGCGAGTCTTAGATGCGTAATAGTCCGACCCCAGCGCTGACCGCCGCTGCTGGAGCGGCACATACAGCTCGAAAGTGAAAGTGCGCCGAAGCGCCGTGCCCGCAGAGCAAACGCGTGCACATCTTGTGCTGAAAGGCCGCAGGGGAGGGAAAGTGAAGCAAAATGGGCCCGATGAAGACAGGGAGGAAGCGAGCAAGAGGGAACGCGAAAGCACGCCATGCCGTGAGCATGCACATCGGCTGTCTGGGCTCAAGTGGACATTGCCAGAGAAGACACGCCGTGAGCGTGCATATCGGCTGTCCAGGCGCGCACGTGTCCTGCCCCCCTTCGCCCACCAAACCGACAACAATAGTCTCGCCAAGGCATGCAGCGCATGCGCTGCGTAGCTAGGCGAGACCTAAAAATAAAGCTGACCTTGTGCAACGTAATCCGGGGCTCATGTAAAGCGCTCCAAAAGCTGAGTTTCCGCTATATTTTAAAAAAAAAATGTAAGACCGCATGCATCTCGCGCAGGAAGGCGTGCCAGACTTTTCTTATAATTGACTTGTGTCTTTCCTTTCTCTGGCTGTGTCTTCCCTGTTGCTCAGCTAGTGTGAGTGTTAGAATGCCTGATGACCTCATGGAATGTTTGAGAGCCTGGCTTGTGTGTGGAGTGTCATTTGATGGCAGGCAGGCTGAGCGGCAGGGAGGCTGCTCCTGGTGGGGCTACATTTCCATCTCCCTATCTTCTTCTACTGAACTTACCTTGTAACTAAGCTTCAATAAATCCAACCTGTTTTATATACCTGGCTCCATGGACATTCAATTTACCACATTTGGCGACGAACTTGATGAACCTACGCGTTGAGGAAAGAGACTGCGTTTAAAGGAGCTAAGGAAAACGGGAACTAAGGAACCTACTAAAAAAATATTGGAACTACAGAAACCTTAAGGAAAAGGAAACTCCTTGGTCAGCCCCACCAGTGTCCCTCATCATCTGGACAGCCTGCAGCCCAGGGCGTTTGACCTTCTACTGCTGGTGTTAGAGCAGCTACTATGGAGATTGCTGCAATCCTTTGAGGAGTTGCTCTTGCCTAGCTGTTCTTTCTACAGTCGTGGGACAAGCTGCTAATTTGGTTTGGCAGTAGAAACTGTTTTTTGGGAATTGGCAGTAGCGACGTGTGCTGGGAAATCTGGCACCCCTGTGAGGAATTACACTTGGTTTTCTAACAGCCTAGGGCATTTGACTTTCAACTTCACAGCTGAAAAGTGAAGTCTAGCACCGCAATGGATGTTAACAGTAGAGCTTACTTGTGAGGAACCAGAAGTGTCTATTACCGCAATCCATCTACAGAGGCTGGTGCTGTGTTCTAACAGGCACAACAGAGGAGGTGTGTTTTTTCCTTTGCAGCAAGCAAGTCTGGGTCTGTGCTCGGGGAAGTGTTTGGGGTGGAGCCAGTGACAGGATCTGTGTAAAAGCTCGTTGTTGTAAGGAGTGTGGAGATTGTGCACATCGTTTGCTTTTGAAGTGTATTTTTTGGGGGGAAATGTGACCGCCTAAGATCCTGAGGAGATTTTCGCTGCTGAAGTACGCAACTTTCAAAAGGTTGCTGCATCTCAAATACAGGTGTGGACTTTTGGGGGTAAGTCTAATTGGTTATATAACGGTTTTTGGCTGCCCCTGGACAGTTCAACCGCTCCTTAACCCCTTTGAAATATGGCACAAGCTGTGCACAGCGTGCACACAGTGAGCGCGTGCAACCCTACCTGGTTTCCAAGTGTGCAGCAATGTCGTTGTGGATCTATTGTGACATTCTCCATTCGTGGATCCTTGCTGATGTTCGATGGATCATCAGAGAGACGTTTTGATGTACAAACGCGCCGTGAGCCATCCGGTGCAACGTACACAGCGTGTTGCCATCTTGGGATTGGAGAATCTCTGCCATTCATTATCCTCGTGATTACCTTGTGGTGCGCACGCTTTGTCAACCACGTTCTTACACGCTTTGCCAACCGCATTTTTTTGGGGGGGTGTCATTTTCAATAAAGTTATTGGAAACATCGTCTTAACGGAGCAACAAGTGGAATCCTCCTTCATCCAAGAGTCCTGTTATTGGGTGTGTGGATATTTTGTTTGGTTCTCTTCTTACTTGACTGTATGTACTGTTTTTATTTTTGGCGAACATTTTGTCTCCACGTACAGAGATCTAATAGCTGCATTCCTGAACTCTTCTGTATAAAAGCTGGATGTTTTAGGCTCAGAGATGCATTTTGGATAAGGACCTCGGGTGAGAGATCGCTCACCGGTGTTTAATGACTTTCTCTAATGTTTGTTATGTTTTATGTGTCATGTATTGGTGTGTGTGCTTGTGGACATGCATTTGTTTTCATGGTGTAATGCTGTTCTATTTTCAAGGGTGGTGAGTACAAGTTTGTGTTGAGGTGGTGAGGAGGTGAGTGCCCCAGTTCTGGTTTCTAGGGTGGTTAGTACCCTAGTACGTCGAGGTTGTGGGGTGGTGAGCGCTCCAGTTAAGTTTTTAAGAGGTTTTGGGTGTTAAGTGCCCAGTTATGGCTCATAGGGAGGTGTGTTCCCCTATTACGTGGAAGTTGTGGGAGCTGAGTGCCCCAGTTCAGCTTTTAAGAGGTTTTGGGAGCGAAGTGCCCCAGTTATGGCTCATAGGGAGGTGTGTACCCCTATTACGTGTAGGTTGTGGGAGCTAAGTGCCCCAGTGCTGGATCATAGGGAGATGTTTTCCCTATTACATGGAGGTTGTGCGGGCTGAGTGCCCCAGTTCTGGATGTTTACCAGATTCTCGAGTTTTGAGTGGTATGCCAATGAGTGGGGTTAATGCTTGTTTTAATTTTGCCTAAGGGAGGGGGATGGGCTTAATCCCAATGTGTTTATTTTTGAGAATGCAATGTAAATGCTTTCATTTGCAATGTAAATGCTTTTCTTTTAGAATGCATTGTATATATTGATGTTTGTGTTTGATTCCGTCACTTCTGCATTTTGTTTCCCTAAGGAAGGGGGATATGTTATAATTAACTTGTGCCTTTCCTTTCTCTGGCTGTGTCTTCCCTGTTGCTCAGCTAGTATGAGTGTTAGAATGCCTGATGACCTTGATGGAGCGGGTTTTACAAAATGTTGTATACCTCCTCTATTTCGCATGAAAATACTAATTATATAAATCTATTAACCATAATATTATTAATGAGTGATGCATGAATACTAATCAACATTATTAATATTCAAATTACATGTGTGATTTGCAATTTGCATGGCTGAATAACCGTTATTTCTAAAATCGGTACGCATATTAACCATAGAAAATATGGTAATAGAATACTGCATGATATATGTTGCTTTTGTAATGTTGCCTGAGAGGAGGACCGAAAAGGTGAATATAATTGCTTTAAATGTCGCTTTACGCTAGATAAATACAAGCACATAAAGGGATTAGTAAAGGGTTAACATTAGATTCATTATTTCTATGTATTAATTACTCTTTTGTGTTTGTTTCGCTTAAGTTTGCATTTGGGCCTAAATCACAGATGGCCGCTGACAGCGCACGACAAAGTGGCCACTGTCCCACGAGGTACAGAGTAAACTGCGCAGCTGCGACAAATCTCCTAAACCTCGTCATGACCTTTTGTCCATAGTGTACCAGAACAAGGTCGGCATATGGATGACTGCCAAGACGGAGAACAATAAATCTCACAATAAACCGGAACAGACTGACTTTTGAACTAACTTATGATCTCAACCCTCGAACTGAACTGGAAACCAAAGTTGGCATCGGACGATCTCAACCAGCCAATCACGACTGACCTAAAATATTCATTTGTATCTTCTTTTCTTCAATTTTATTATAAAAATGGTGATAGAATAGAAAGGAACGTTACCCCTTATCCCCTTCCACACTACAACAACGACCTCCTATCGACACGTCGCTTGAGGACTACGTCGCTTTGCGTTGCCTTGCTACGTTTTGCGCGTTCTCCTGAATCCTAGAGGTCTGGACGCTGCCCGATTATTTGATAACTGCAAACTTTTCCTGACTCTACGGGCAATGATAATGGCTTGCACGTCTCTGGTCCTTTGTCGATCTGTGGGACTGTAACGTGCTGAGTAAAAAACTTTCAAGCTTTGGCCTGTTTCCGGATGATTTACAACTAAACCTTAATTACTCCAGATAGCCAGATTAGGTAAATATGACGTTCTACGATTTATTCGAAAATTGACTTTATGCCCTTTAAACTTGAGACAAATGAAAATATTTAGATAAAAGATTATTGAATAACAAGAAATATGAGTTGTGAGTTTTTCATTTAGGGAAGGATTCTGAAGTCTTAATTAAATGTGTTTTAGCTGGTTCTAAATCACCATCAACCAATCCAACTAATTGGTCCATTGACCGAGTGGGAGGAGTGCCTTGATGTTTAGGATTAAGGAATCTGTAGGTGGATGGTATTAATTAATAATTTGTAAATATCTTTCTCTCTTATAGGTTATAAGGTATTTCCCCCCATGTCCAGCGCTTGAACCGCTCATCCCTCCTGTGTGTGCAGACCAGTAAAGAAAGTAGTATGAGTGTTGGTGTTATGGGCCCCACCAATGACTGCATGTGTGAATGAGTTAGTGTGAAGTCGGGTCTGCGACGCTGGAAGGGTATTGGCTGTCTTGTCCCCGTTAGCCTGGGTTTTCGCGCTGCAACAGTTTTTCTGGTGGCAAGATGATGGGTTTATTGTTTTGGTTTGGTGATTATTGTTTGTAAATTGCTTATTGAATATTGATTATTGATTAGTATTGGTCTATGTATTAACACTCTATGTTGAGTTGCATTGAGTCCTATGTTGTTTGAAGGCTTCTGGGATGTAGGAAGTCGGAAGTTTGTAACGGTTCCGTAGTAGGGCAGACTATTCGCTGCTCTCGGGAAAGATGGAATTGTTGTTGCCCTGTAGGTACACAGGGAAAACGTGTGACGATTGGAGTTGCATGACGCATTGTCTGGGTTAGATTGGGTAACATCGTCGTGTGTTGCTGCTAGGACATTTTCTGTATGAGAGAAGTGTATGGTAGCGAAGGTCACCTGTGATATTTTGGTCTTAGGTACCAGGAGACCAGAGGGTACTCTGATTACGCTTAACACTGGAAAGGTAATAGGTGTTCTCTAAGCTTCCTAGAAGGATAAAGTAGTGGGAAGTGCAACTTTATTAACGTATGTCATAATTCTGTAGTAGGGCAGACTGTTCACTGTTCTCTGGAAAGACAGAATTCTGTGTGAATGTACTACATTTTTCTGTGTGAAAGTGCGTGAATGAAAAGGCATTCTCAGGAGCATTGGGTCTCCAACTAGGTGTCTTAATTCTGGAGAAACAGTTAGCTAATGCTTGCAAGAAGGGTAAGGTAGAGGGATGTGCTACTTTATCAACGGAAGTAACGATTCCGTAGTAGGGCAGAGGTAAGCGCTGCTCTCGGGAAAGACTGAATTCTAGTAAGAAAGGTCATTTACTATTCTTTGTTAGCGAAACAGACAATGGTGGTGTTTTTATGTTGTTACTAACAGATTTGTAAGTTAAAAGGAACGAAAAGACCTTACTGAGAATTTTTGTAAAGGAAGGGTCAGCAGAAGAAGGAGTAGGAGCAGCGACAAGCACTGACTTCAGAAAGGTCGCGCTGGGATTGGCCAGCTGTAGAACAATGTAGACGCTCCTGATTGGTGCGTTGGTGTGCCCCGCGCTAGGAGTGGAGAATTACAGGGTGACATAGATGCTCCGGATTGGTGCGTTAGTGTGAGTTGCACTACGATTGGATAACACAACAGAATATTCGTAGGAGAAGTCTAGCGATACACAGAATAGACAAAATGATGTATTACGATCCACCAGGGAAGGAGAAGAAATCCTGGTTTGGAAAAATCAAGAGATTATATAATAAAGACAAACCGATTGTGACTAGCGAAGTACAATTACTTCCCCCACTGAAATCGCCCGCATCCTTCATGGTTGCAAAATACGGATATCATACATGTATTTGTTTGGACAATTGGGCAAAGTATACAAAAGATGATGGAGTTTTGACATTTCCAGAACACGGTTTATTCAATTTAGCGGTTTTGAGAAATTTGAGAGAGAGAATGATGAATCTGGAACCGAGACCTAGACCAACACAGTTTGAAGCATTGACGGAATGGGAAGATGAGATGCATGACAGAGAAAGACAGAGGAGTGGCGGAAGATATAGGTACATGTTTGGTAGATCACATGGACAGGAGAATCATGATGATAGAATGAGGAGATGGCGAAGTGCAAATATGGCTGATGGTTTGTTTCCTGTGAGACATGCTGAAGAAGTTAGTAGAAAATGTACAGAAAAGAGAAATAACATAGAGTCAGGAGGGTATGGAGTGCATGAATCGGAGGACGATGTTCTTGACGACATGTTTTATAAAAATCTACCCCCGTATCGCCAGAATCTGACATAACACCAAGTGCCCCAATGAGAGAGACTATGCAAAACATTAAAATTGAACCAGTACCCCAAGACATAGGGAGAAATAATTCTTTCAGAGAAATAGAGAGAAAACAGGATGGTAAAGTGAGGAGTGAAAATTCAGCAGAATTAGCAAAAACCACTTTAGAGCTAACTGAAAAGATTAGGGAATTGACTAAAAACTTAGAAGCCGTGACTGTTCCCGTAACTATAGGTCCTGTAATGCCTATATTTGATAAACAGAAAGATAGTGAGCATTGTCTGACGGTTCCTTATAACAGTAATAAACAGACTGAAAAACCAAGGATAAGTACAGACGTGAACCCATGGAGACGGACAGTAAGTACAATGGAACAAAGTGTGCCTAAAAAATTGACAGTAAATCCAGGTGAAGTGGAAAGACGGATAATGACTACAGCATCTGTATCAGAGACTCCAAAAGACTCAGAACGAGGTAATGAAGAAAAACTAGTAGGTCCTACTTCAGAAGAATTAAGTGAATGGTTGAGGAGTTTACAGAGAAAGAACAGAGAATCTCAATCTATAGATGTGGCCAAGTTAAGAATGGTTTTGAAAGAATTAATAGTAGGGACTATCCCCACAGAGAAGTTAAAAACATATCAGGATGAAGAATTACTATTTTTGTGCAAAAGTATAACTTGGAGAGCAAAGAATTTACATAAAAGATTGGAAGAAGTGGCAAATGAAATGGGTATAGACATGGAGAAAGTAAAAGCTTTACAAAAACCATATTGAGTAGACTTTACTGAAAAGGATATTAAAAATCTGAACACCACGGGACGAATGATGCAGATTAAAGACAGTTTTGTTAAGAAAGTGGGGAGATGTGGATAAATGGAAGAGTAGGTGGTATCGAAAATGAGATGATGCCTCAGAGAAAACGTTTGCAGCTTTCCCGATGAGAGAAAAGGAAAAGGTAGTAACAGAATGCCCTATGAGAGAAATTCCAGGTGGGGGATATGTACATGTCCCTTGGACCAGGCAAGATATTTTGTCATTTACCAATGACTTCCCTCGATTACGCGAGTGGTATAGGCAAGTGGATAGGTTCATAAAATTATCCAAAGTTTTGTAGATTGATCTAAATAGTCTATTTGACATAATAGTACCAGCAGATTTGTGGACAGAGTGTAAAATTATGATAAATTGGCCTACACAAGAATACCCTAGAGATCCAAAGACAGGTGCCCCTGATCCCCAGGTGATGAAAAAGTATGAACAAGTAATCACCTTTCTGAAAAATAAAGTACCTCCCAAAGAGACTAATTGGGTAAAAATAGATCAAACTCATCAGGAAACTAAGGAGTCAGTGCACGCGTACTACGAAAGGTTAATCCTTGCCTTTAAGCAGTTTAGTGGTGACGAAAATTTGAGTGAGATGGATTTAAGTCATTTTGTATACAGATTTGTATATGGTCTACGCCCAGAAATAAGCTAAATGATTAAACAGCATACAGTAGATTGGCAAAATAAGAAAATAGATGAAGTACTAAGACATGCAAAATATTTTAGTGATGAAATTGAAGCCAAGCAGCGTAAACTAAAAGAAAAGGCTATGTGGGCACAGGTAAAAGTAGCAGAGAGACAGGAAGCACAGCTGATTGAGCAAGCAAATGGTAGAGGACCAAAAACTAAATTTAATTTTGGAAAAGGAAAAGGACAATTCAATATAGAAGAAGCCAAAAAGAAATGGCCATGTCATAATTGCGGAAGAATAGGGCACTGGAAAACCGAGTGTAAATTTCCCCCGAATACTAATGGTGATAATGCATCATTGTATCTGCAGGTGCAGAAAGAGGTCAGTTGTCAACCGCAGCGATAGCAGCAGGTTGTTGCCCAACAGAATCAGGCGCCAAAGCCGACTTTTCCACAGAGCGTAAATGCACAGAAATACAGTAATGAGACAGGATTCTACAACGAAGAACAGGCAACTAAGCTGCCGCGCACTAGCGCTGTTTTGCAGTATTGGCTACAACGCGATGAGAGTGAGTCAGAAGACAATTATTGACGGTGCCGAGGGGAGGAAGAAGAGTACGTACTTGGCGCAACTCTAGAAGTAGACCAGACAGGCCCTTTTGTAGACGGAAAGGTAAATGATGAAAATATTACTTTCCTAGTAGATACTGGTGCTACTCGATCAACTGTTAAGTCAGCTGATGTTAAGAATCTTCCTCTCTCGGACGAAACAATCCAAGTGGTTGGAGTATCCAACAGACAGATTAAAACGTACCTCACAGAACCGGTAAAAGTCAGGATAGGGAAATTTTCTGAAATGCACCGCTTTGTTGTGTGCGATTCAAGTCGTGTGAATTTGTTGGGTAGAGACTTGCTGTGCAAAATGAATTGCACTATATTTGTACTGAGGGTATAGCATTTGAGACCCCTGATGAAGATGTACTGTATAAAATGACTATGGATAATATGGAATCTGAAATTACAGAAGCATTTGCTGTATTCAATCCAGAAGAACTGAAAAATACAGTAAAGGCAGAGGTCTGGGATTTCACAGGAGAAGATGTAGGATTAATGAAAAATGTGGATCCTATAAAAGTAACAGTGAAAGAAGGAATAAGCTACCCAAATGTTCCTCAATATAAATTGACACCCGAAAAAATTGAAGGAGTTACTCCTATAATTGAGAAAATTATCAAACAAGGGATTTTGAGAGAAATAATGAGTAGTCCATGTAATTCACCAATTATGGGCTTAAAGAAGCCTAATGGAAAGTTCAGAATAATGCAAGATCTGAGAAAGATAAACAAAATTGTTGTGTCATGTTGTCCTATAGTACCAAATCCATCTGTGACTTTGTATCAGATTCCTCATGATGCAGAATGGTATACAGTAATTGATCTATGCCATGCTTTCTTTTCCATCCCATTGCACCATGACAGGCAGCAAATTTTTGCGTTCCGTTTTGGCGAACGTATTTTGGCTTGGTGCCGAATTCCACACGGGTATACAAAGCCCCTCAATATTTAATCAGATACTGAAAAAGTCCTTAGAAGACCTAGAAATGTCCGAGAACTCAGTGTTAGTTCAGTACATCGACGACCTGCTTGTGGCGTCAAAGACTCGAGAAGCTTGTGCAATGGACACTATAGCATTACTAAATCATTTGGCAGATGGAGGACTTAAAGTGTCACCATCAAAGTTGCAATTTTGTCAAAAGGAAGTTCAATATTTAGGCCATAAAATTGAAAAAGGATTGAGAAAGATAACAACTGACAGGATCAGGATAATAAAAGGAATGTTTCTTGGAATGGTTGGGTATTGTCGTCAGTGGATAAGTAACTTTTCCCTGATTGCAAAACCTTTGGTACGTCTGATGAGAAGTGATGTGAGAGATCCCATTGAATTAAATAGAGAAGAGCTGGCAGCCTTTAAGCAATTGAGAGATGGTCTGTGTGAAGCACCAGCACTAGGAATGCCTGACTACGATAAAGATTTTGAGTTGTACTGCAGTGAGAGGAATGGATGTGCACTCTCTGTATTAATACAGAAACATGGAAAACTGAGCAGACCAATTGCATACTTTTCATCTATGCTAGACGCTGTAGCTGTAGCTTTACCTGGGTGTCTGAAAGCAGTGGCTGCTACCTGTAGGAGTGTGGAGCAGAGTGAAGGAATTGTGATGGGATACCCAGTACGAGTATTTGTACCCCATGATGTGGCGATCCTTTTAACAAGGAGCCGCACTCAGTTCATGACACATAATCGGCTGACTAAATATGAGGAAGTCATATTAGGTGCAACGAATGTGAGCCTTGTGAGATGTCTGAATGTAAATCCTTCAACGCTATTGCATGATGATGAGAATGTTGAGGTCAGGGACGAAGTGGATCATGATTGTTTGGATGTACTCAATTTCTGTACTAAACCACGTCCTGATATAAAAGATGTACCTTTGTCAGAGAGTGATTTTGTAATGTTCGTGGATGGGTCATGTCTGAGAACAGACAAAGGAATTTTGATTGCAGCGTATGCAGTATGCACAGTTGCAGCGGTAATGGAAGCATCTTACCTGAAGGGAGTAAAATCAGCCCAAGTTGCTGAACTTATAGCTTTAACTAGAGCATGCAAATTGGGAAAGAATGTGAGAGTGACTGTGATAACTGATAGTCAGTATGGTTTTGGTGTGGTGCATGATTTTGGCCAGATATGGCTACAGAGAGGATTTTTGACTTCAAGAGAAACTCCCATAAAGAATGCTGAAGTGGTTGGGAAATTGCTTGAGGCGATACAGCTACCTAGGCAATTCGCAGTTGTGAAGTGTGGTGCACATTCAAAAACTGGAGATTATGTTGCAATCGGCAATAAATATGCCAATGATGTGGCTCAATACTGTGCACGCAATCAGAATTCAATTAACAGGGCAAAGGAAAGAGAAATGAATTCTTACCCTCTTTTGTTTACTAACATTGTGAGTACACAGGAGGAAGTGAGGCAATTGCAGGAAGAAGCAGGAGATGAGGAAATGAGACAGTGGGTAAAAGCCGGATGTGCACCAAGGGAGACAGATCATGTATGGGTCTATCGAGATGGAAGACCAGTCATGCCTGATAGAATGGTGTCTGCCATGGCACAGATGTATCGTGGACAAGCACACATAGGGAGAGATGCGTTGATTAGGTCCTTTAAGCAGACCTGGTACAATGCAAAATTCAGACTTGTAGCAGAAAGCCTTTGTCAGAGATGCCTTATATGTCAGCAGTTCAATCCTGGAAGAAAGACAGTGGTAAGTCTAGGAACAATAGGTCGAGAAGGAGGGCCTTTCACCAGAATGCAGATTGACTTCATTTAGATGCCTCCCTGTAACAGGCTGAGGTATGTTCTAGTAATGGTCTGTTTATTTTCTAGATGGGTAGAAGCATACCCCACAAGAAGAAGTGATGGAATCACAGTAGCTAAATTACTGTTGAGAGAGTTCATTCCCAGATTCGGGTTCCCCGTAACAATTGAGTCAGATAGAGGAAAACATTTTCATAATGAGATCGTGAAACTGATTTGTGAAGCATTGAGTGTACAATAGAAACTACATTGTGCCTATCGCCCAGTGGCTTCTGGTGTGGTGGAACAAGTAAATGGCACTATTAAAAATAGGTTGGGGAAAATGTGTTTAGCCACAGGTTTAAAATGGCCTGATGTCTTGCCTCTGGTACTCATGACTATAAGATCGATTCCAGATAGGAACACAGGTCTGACTCCCCATGAAATTATCATGGGAAGAGCAATGCGCCATGTATTCATACCAGTCAACAAGCCGTTGCCTATAACTGATGACTTGGTGTTGAATTACTGTAAGGGGCTGGCTGACGCAGTTAATTCTGTGTTTCATCAGGTTGGATCAGATCCCACCTCCCGTGAAAAGAAGCAAGCACATGATCTGAGCCCAGGAGACTGGGTGAGAATTAAAGTACAGAGAAGAAGGAACTGTTTGGTCCCACAGTGGGGAAAACCACGATGTTTTTGACCACAACAACAGCAGTGAAGTGTGCTGGGATCAAGAACTGGATTCATGCTAGTCACACATTGAGAATTCTAAATCCAGTAGATAACAAAGAAGGAGAATATTTCGATGAGACAGAAACAAGTTCTGAATCGGACGCTGAAAAAACGAGAACAAGAGAAATTCCTGAAAGGGGGGAGACAGAGCCAAATCTGACCGTTGCCCCCGAAAGTATCTCCTTGAGAAGGAAGTTACAGATTTCTGATACCAGCTCAGACTCAGAGACTGATCAAATACAGGAACATTCGAGAGAAGATAAAGACAGTGAAGAGACAATCAAAGAAATTGTTGATAAGGAAATTCCAGATGAAAAGCGGAGAGAAATTCCACCCAAGATAACAAAAGTAGATTGACAGGTGCCAGATACAGAGAGAGAGGGAAAGATTCTTGCGGAAGACCCCCGAGGAGTTGTAGGGAATTCAAGCATCCAGTTAGAGGAAGGGACAATTAGTCAGCAGGAAGATTGTGTGCAAGAAACACGAAGAGGGACAGAAGTAGGCCAAATAAAAGAAGTGGTGGAAAGAAGAATAGCTGAAAGCAAAAAGCAAGTCGAAACTGAGTCTGAGAATAGTGATGAAGAAATACCAGAAGGTCGAGTTCTGAGAAAGAGAGCATGAAGAGCTGAAAAGAATGATAAAGGAAATAAATTGAAAAGATCAGCAAGAGATGAAATCTGGCCAAAGAAAATAAAGAGACTGAGATATCGATTGACACGAGTGAATTCACCCAGAGCAGAACAAGTGAATGAAGTATCTAGTCAAGAAAAATCGAAAACCGAGACAATAAATACAGCAGAGGAGAATAAGAGAACAAGAAAACCTAACCAGTAGTATAGGTCGCCGGAATGGTCGAGGCAGATAGCCAAGTAAACCCAGAGGTGACTATACCAGAAGTGGTTGAGGAAGACGAAGAATCAGAAATCCTGAGAATTATCTTGTCCGACATTGGAGAAGAAACGGATGTTCAGGAAAATCTGTATCAAGATTACGAGAGATAGGGAAAAGACGATCAAATGTCAAACTGAACAAGACAAAAAAGATACTGATGGAAAGACAATAAAATACCAGAAGAGACATAACTGTTAGAACCAAGTAGGTGCTTAGAACCTTGGGTCAGACAAACTAGTCGTGAAGTAGAAGAGGCTAAGTCAAAAGACACTGATCAATTTACGAAATGGCAAACATAGAAAGTAGAAAAAGTAAATGTGTGTTCCTGAAAAGGTGATTCAAAATGTGTTGTTGTTGTACAGGATTACTAATGCTTCTATGGAGTGTGTTGGCTCTAATGATCTCATTTAAAATAACACTAGATACAATAGAAGGACATAGTGAGAATAAAACTACTGTAGAAAAAATTCAGGAAGTGTATCCGACTAAAATAGATAGAAATTATTTACATAAGGACAGGTCTATAAATGATTTTTCTAACAATGTATTCTTGAAACTACTGTATGAATATGTAAAGACAATGGATGTAAGGGACTGTTATGTTTGCATGCAGTTACCTGCATCTGTATCGGAGGAAGGGACTTACCATCACCTCCCAACAACCTATGGAATAACATGTAGTATGCTTCTAATAATGTAGAGGGGGATAGCTGGGATTTAGCCCTAAATAGTCAGCCTATTATAGAGCTCCCATCTGAGAAAACGATCGCTTCGGTGATAAAGAGTATGAGTGCGTCCGGAGCTATGGGCCCGGATGAGCTGCCCATGTCTATAATAAAGCAAGACGTTACATCCTGGAGTAGGATTCTCCTTCCAGTATTCCGTGCGTGCTTTTTACTGAGATTAGTCCCTAATTCGTGGAGGGGAAGTATATTAATCCCGATATTCAAAAAAGGAGAGCGGGATAGCCCTGGTAACTATCGTTTAATTGCTCTTTTAGATTCGATAGGGAAAATTTTTGCAAAATGTCTTTTGATTTTAATTTCCGAATGGATGGAAGCGAATGACATCCTACCTTTGGAACAAACTGGATTTCGTAAAGAGCATGGTACACTTGATAACTTAACAGCATTACAGGTGATTGTCGATAAATATGTACGTGTTCGCGGTGGTGGAATATATGTGGCATTCATCGATTTCTCCACAGCGTTTGATAAGGTCGACCGACCAACCCTGTGGAGAAAACTCGCTATTTTAGGGATGCCGTTATATTTGCTCGAACTTGTAAAAGCCCTCCACTCGAACACGTGGTGTAAGGTATTACAAGGTGGAGAAAGAGGTTTGTCTCAATCTATCCCCTCACCTAATGGGCTAAAACAAGGGTGCATATTGGCCCCTATATTGTTTTCTCTCTATACGGCAGACCTTCCTTCTTCCATTTCAGTGTGCGGTGGGATAGCCCCGATAATTGGAGGATCTCCTGTATCAATTTTAATGTATGCAGATGATATCCTCATATTAGATTTAACTCCGAAGGGCTTGTCTAACCGCTTATGTGCATTAAATCAATTTGCAGAAGCAAATTTCATGAAGATTAATGCTTCGAAAAGTAAAATCATGTGTATTTTTGGAAAGAAAAAATGTAGGTCTGTAAATTACGGATGGGCCATAGGCGGACATAAGTTAGAGGTGGTAAAAACCTACACCTTTTTGGGTAAAATAATATCGGCAAACTTAAGTGAGAAACTCCATACAGATCATAACTCGCGTAAAGCATTAGCCCATGGTATGGGATTATGCTCCTTGTACAAGGCTACAGGGAAGAGACACCTTACACTATTTATGGAGGTATTTAGGGCAAAGATCCCTGCAACTTTATTGTATGGGTTAGAATTAGTAGAGTTAAAACACTGGGGATTTTTACATAGAACGGAAGGAAAGATATTAAGAAGAATTACTTCCATTAATACAGCTTGTTCTGTATCCTCATGTAGATTGGAGTTCGGACTCAGAAGTTGTTGGGTACAGGGGCTGATAGCTCTGGTAAGGTGGGTAGCTTGTATAGCTAGAGGTAAAAAGGATTCCTTACGGGAAACCATAAAAAATGAGCTTCTAGGCAATTTCAATGAGTTTTCCCTGTTAGTAAAAAACTTTAGAGAAGCAGTAATTCTGTTAGAGCTGGATGTAAGTACTCTGTTCCTACTTACTCCCTCCGAACTAAAATCTAAATTAAAAAGTGCATCTTGGGAGCTCAGTTATAAATTGGATATGATTGCCCAACAAGGAAAATCGGAAAGGCAACTTCTCTTAAACACATATACATTAAAGCTGCCACAACAATACCTCACATGGAATATCCCCCACAGAGTCCGTAGGTTATGGTACCTGTTAAGACAAGATTTGCTTCCACTAAATCCACTTTTAGCTAAATGGTATGGTGTATCTCCTATATGTAATCTTTGTCATAATGCTGTACAGGATCGTAATCACGTTCTGTTTATCTGCCCTGTTTTACGCCCATTGCGTTACAAATGGTTGAAACCTATCTGTTTACAATTAGGAATTTTAAATGTAAACACTTTTTTTCATGCACTTTACTGTCCTCCAAATGAAATGTTCTGTTTTAAAGTTTTTAACTTTTTTAAAGGTTTTTTAAATATTTATTGAATGAAATATAGAGAAATATCTGTCAATTGTCAGACCAGTGTATATGATGTATCTTCTTCTCATCTGTTTGTCTGTGATTTTATTGTAAGTATTGTTGTATAATTGTGTTTTTATTTTATGTGGCCCTCTTTGAGAGCCAAAACATAATAAACTTAAACTTAAACTAATGTAGTGTAATAGCTAGTTTGTTTTCCAAAACAGGGAAATTAGAATATTATTTTTCAGATGTAGATAACATATTTTCACAAGTACCTGTAATTAACAAACTGAATAAAGTAAAGCCTGCAAAGGTGTGAGGTGAATTTTTCTTAGAAACTAAAGAATTAACATTAGAATCTATATTTAGAAACAATCTGACTTGCAGTTTAAAGAAAGAGGAGAGAATGTTCTTAGATATGGTTGAAGAAAGGAGAGTGAAGATGCAAAGGAAGATACATGAAGGAAAGACTGTTTGGGATGTTGAAATGGAAAAACATTTGAAAGGAAAAGCTAGTCCAATTATGGCTTTAGATTGGCCTCAGAAAGGGAAGTTGTGTATTAGAAGAAATCAAACTGCCTATGATAATTACTTTGTAGGTAACAGTGAGTGCCATGATACATACCGAATCATGGGTGGATGGGGATTTAAAGGAGGAAATGATCCAGTTTTTCCTGGGTTATATTTTATCTGTGGGAACAAGGCTTATTACCGGTTGCCAGACCATTGGTATGGCACATGTTATGTAGGTTTAGTTTTTCCAAAGATATTCCACATGGGGAGAGGAGAAGATGGTTTACATAAGTTAGGTAGTCATCTATCACGTAGGAAAAGAGAATCTTGGTCAGAAGTTGTAGGAGACATTTTTGGAGCATTGATACCAGCAGTGGGAATATCTCTAAATGCACACAAAATTAGAAAATTATCAACAGTAGTGGATCGCTTATCAACAAGCACCACTGAAGTATTTTTATTGGTAAATACTGAAATGGTTGCCATGCGTGCCATTGTAATGCAAAATCGACTTGCCCTTGATATATTATTGGCAAAGGAGGGTGGAGTCTGTGGAATGCTGAAAGTTCAACATTGTTGTACTTACATTCCTGACGAAAGTAAAGATCTGAAGGTCTACATTATAAATATAACTGATTTGCATGAGGAAATTGCACCACTGGAGGTTGAAGATGTTTTGGAAAGGATTGGAAAGAAAGTTTCTGCTATTCATTTTTTTTTACTAAACCTAGGTAATACATTTATAGGTAGGATCCTATTTCCATTAACTTGTGTAATTTTCCTATTATTAATTTTAAGATTAGGATGATTATGCTATAGAAATAAGAAAATACAGAAAAGGTTAAAAAGAGAAAATTTGAAAAAAAAACAGAATAAAAGACAAGAGAGAGAATTTGAAGAAGTAGAATTGGAAGAGATAAGAGATAGTATGTATAAAACAGCAAGGAGAGAAGAAATTGCGGAAACAGAAAGTGGCCACTGTCCCACGAGGTACAGAGTAAACTGCGCAGCTGCGACAGATCTCCTAAACCTCGTCATGACCTTTTGCCCAGAGTGTACCAGAACAAGGTCGGCATATGGATGACTGTCAAGACGGAGAACAATAAATCTCACAATAAACCGGAATAGACTGACTTTTGAACTAACTTATGATCTCACCCCTCGAACTGAACTGGAAACCAAAGTTGGCATCGGACGATCTCAACCAGCCAATCACGACTGACCTAAAATATTCAGTTGTATCTTCTTTTCTTCAATTTTATTATAAAAATGGTGATAGACTAGAAAGGAACGTTACCCCTTATCCCCTTCCACACTACAACAACGACCTCCTATCGACACGTCGCTTGAGGACTACGTTGCTTTGCGTTGCGTTGCTACGTTTTGCGCGTTCTCCTGAATCCTAGAGGTCTGGATGCTGCCCGATTATTTGATAACTGCAAACTTTTCCTGAATCTACGGGCAATGATAATGGCTTGCACGTCTCTGGTCCTTTGTCGATCTGTGGGACTGTAACGTGCTGAGTAAAAAACTTTCAAGCTTTGGCCTGTTTCCGGATGATTCACAACTAAACCTTAATTACTCCAGATAGCCAGATTAGGTAAATATGACGTTCTACGATTTATTCGAAAATTGACTTTATGCCCTTTAAACTTGACGAGACAAATGAAAATATTTAGATAAAAGATTATTGATTAACAAGAAATATGAGTTGTGAGTTTTTCATTTAGGGAAGGATTCTGAAGTCTTAAATGTGTTTTAGCTGGTTCTAAATCACCATCATCCAAATCCAACTAATTGGTCTATTGACCGAGTGGGAGGAGTGCCTTGATGTTTAGGATTAAGGAATCTGTAGGTGGATGGTATTAATGTATATTTTGTAAATAACTCTCTCCTTTAGGTTATAAGGTATTTCCCTCCATGTCCAGCGCTTTAACTGCTCATCACTCCTGTGTGTGCAGACCAGTAAAGAAAGTAGTATGAGTGTTGGTGTTATGGGCCCCACCAATGACTGCATGTGTGAATGAGTTAGTGTGAAGTCGGGTCTGCGACGCTGGAAGGGTATTGGCTGTCTTTTCCCCGTTAGCCTGGGTTTTCGCGCTGCAACAACCTCATGGAATGTTTGAGTGCCTGGCTTGTGTGTGGAGTGTCAGTTGATGGCAGGCAGGCTAAGTGGCAAGGAGGCTGCTCCTGGTGGGGCTACATTTCCATCTACCTATCTTCTTCTACTTAACTTACCTTGTAACTAAGCTTCAATAAATCCAACCTGTTTAATATACCTGGCTCCATGGACTTTCTATTTACCACAACTTTACTAACGACCCCTCTCACCGGGGAAGATTTTCTGGACTCCATCTGAATCTGATGTTACTAGTGACCTCACGTATATCTGGGGCACAGTCCACCTCATATGCCTCTTCATCAGGTAAACAAACACTCACAAACAGCACCATCACTCATAATGGCAGCAGACATATTTTCATCTGCGCCTCTCACTCATTCTGTCCAAAGTTTGCTAACACATTGAACTTCTCATGTTTAACCGTTTGAAGCGCCTTATTGCCGCTGACGCTATAAGACTAGCTCCATCAAAGGCACTCTTGGCTACCCTGCTACTGGAACAGATGGCACAAGAATCACGTTTTGTAGATGTTACTTCCTCTCGACCCCTATGCTACACTACACTCCAAAGTTGCTCATTGAACATCATCCATTGACCGACACCCACAGTTATATTTAACCACTCACTATTCTTGATTAGCAAAAATGTAGCCTTCTTTATCAGCAAGACGTTCCTCAAACCCCCCCACCTCTCACCCGCAACATTAATTAACCTTCCCAACACTTTTACCACAAGATTAGATAAACCCTAAAGTACTTTTTTTTACATTTTCTGTGTGTTCAACCTTCATCACAGGTCCACTATTTTGTTTACATCCTCTAGAGATATTTCACTATCTTCACTTAATAAGTTCACCACATTGTTCTCTTCCTTTCAACAGCCTAATTGGAGACACATCTATAATTGATTATGGCATTAAGTGACAATTCCAAGTTAGGTATTTAATAGTTTTTTTAATGTCCAGTCTTGATTGTACTGGCACCTGTATTCACTCTTTAAACACTCTACCAGCTCTTCCAGTCAATAGACTGCATTGTAAAGAGTTACTAAGATGCTTGATGCACAATCTTAAAAAAGAATTGGTCTGCTTGTTCCACACTAATTTTTATTTATTTATTTTATTTAAGAAGTTTTTTATAGCGCTGGCCAGACCCTAGGGTATCGGAGCACTTTACAGCGAAACATTGCATAGATTCAACAAGACAAACAGTAGAGTGACAGAATAATAGTGCAAGACAGTCTGAGTCATTGTAGCCCTTCGGAGCCTTGGCGTAGGAGCAGAGCGCAGTGTCAGCTCGCTTCTCCGTATCGGAGCGCTTTACAGCGGGAAACATTGCATAGATTAAACAACACAAAACAGTAGAGTGTCAGAATAACAGTGCAAGACAGACTGAGTCTTTGTAGTCCTTCGGGGCCTTGAAGGACTTGAAGGAATTGAATCCCATGGTTAGAAACAAGCAATTTAGAAAGTCTTATTTCAAATATAGACATAAAATAATTATGCAACAGTTTTAACATCTGCTTTTTCATAAATCTGTAATAAATCCACTTTGGATGGTAGTCAAAAAATACAATAAAAGAAATTCGCTCCACCTGGAAAAACAAACATCGCCCACATGAAATCAATCACCAATGTTTCCCAGAGAACTGTAGGAAGCTCAACAGGATATAAAGGCAAGTTTGTCACCACAAAATGTCTATCCACCCATTGACATACAGAGCACACAGCCACCAAAATATCCATGGACTAATCTACTGATGGCTACAAGTGATATAACTTACATTTCTTCTTGGTAGATATAAGACCAGAATGTCATGGGTGAGCCAATGTCACCAAATGTTCCTTAACACCAACAGGAGGAACTACCTTTGTCCCTCTCATGACTAATTCCCCTTCAATACTGAGTTCCTGTTTCACCTTTGCCCAGACCACTATTTTGGTTGCCCAACATCTAACTTCCTCATCTCTGGCCATCCTTTCATAATCAAGTCTTTAATTTTGTGCTAGGTAGCTTGTTCATTCAATGCATCCAGTCACTCTTTCACTGAGACGACACTGTTAAAATTTCCTGCAGTTTCAACCCAACCAGCAGCCACAATTCTGTTGTTTTCTCATTCTCAATGTCATCTTTAGATAGAAGAATGGGAAAATCTGACAGAAAAGTTGCACACGTTTTTGCCACCTGCTTTATGATGCACATCAAAATCAAATTTTTGCAGATGAAAAAACAGTCTAATAAGTGTTGGGCTTGTGTTACCCTTACCTTTCTTGACTGAAAGAAAAGTCAGTGGTTTGTGATCAGTGGATATAATAAATCTCTTACCACATAAAGTGGTCTTAAAATACACTATTTTCCAAACACACCGTGAGCTGCGAAACTACTAAACATGCCCCAGTGCATGTGATCTGAGACCAAAAACATTTCAACATTTGCTTACTCCTGAATGGCCTATTTAACTTTATTAGGCAAAATGTTATAGTGTCCCAAAATACAACCTTGGCATGGAAAGTTAAATACCACCTATGGACTACAAAACTCATTCACTAGTGTGACATGACAAACATGACTACAGGCATACCACTGCAGACTTGTTGTTTCCGTTTTAGTTTTAAAACTGTAGCCCAATCTGTCAAAGTGACTCTTTTGACAAGGAAAACCTCCCTTTTAAACATCAATAAGTCACCACTATGTATTCCTTGTAGCCCACAAGGCAGGGTGCATGGTATTTAAAAATAAGACATGTGGACATTTAAAGTTGTCATATCTTTACAGTGACTAACACCCAAAAGATATTTTCACTGTAAAAAGACTGGCTGTCCATAGAGAAGAACTGGGAAATAATATTACCTCCTCATCCCTCTCACTGAGATGAATCACATAGTGAGGCCCCGTGCCGCCATTCACACTCCTTCCCAAAGTATAAAACAACCACCTCACATCGGGCCCTATTCACAAAAGCAATCTGAGACAAAAGTCTAACTTTATGACTTTTGGCATTCACAGAGGTCATTTATTAGTCGTATCTTTATGTCTGCAGTCGGGCCAGAATCTCCGGCTTTGGCCATACTCCACGCACTTGGGCCATACTCTCTGGCTGGAGCCATACTCTCCTGCTTGGGCCGTACTCTCTGGCTCGGGCCGTATGAAGTGTAATCAATGGGCTGAAATGCAGTTTTTACAAAAAAGAACATTAGGAATGTGTGATAAATGGTAGAGGAGGTCATGAAGATCAGTTTGGGCAAGGAAAAGGGTTGTGGCTGGACACTACATCATATCCCAGAAAGGTTTGCTCCTTTGCATCATGGTACATGTAGTCCACAATTTGTGCCCCCCTGCTCAGTGTTGACTAATGTGTGTAAGGACTGTTTCCGTGCTGTGACCCTGATGGAAACTGGATTGGAATTGGTCAATAAGGTTGAACTGATCAATGTGATTGCATAGTTGGGTTTATACGCATTTCTTAAGGAGCTTTGCCAGAGAGGGAATGGTGTTTTCTTTTTTGGAATGGGGGTTACCTGCCCTGATTTTAGGCAGTCTGGTAAAGCCTCTTGGGGTAGTGAAGCATTCACTATCTTAGTCCAGAGAGGGAGCAAAGAAGTTTTAACCCCTTCGGTGCTCATGACGGAATGGTTCCGTCATGACCCACGGTTGAGCTGTGCTCATGACGGAACCATTCCGTCATGACCACACCCGCGCAAGATTCCGTCAGCACAGCGGCGGAATCTGCGCAGCATCGAAGGGGTTAATCTCATTGAAGACGTTAGCTGGTAGAGGGTTGCAGAAGTGGTTTGATGGTTTAAGTGTTGTTAAGATATTAAGAATGGCATTTTGAACGTTTTTGAAAATGTCCCACGATGCGTTGTTTTTGAGGGTGAGTCCTTGTAGGTCTGGGGGCTGAACGATCATATGCGGCCGTGGGCTTTAGAGGTATCATCGGAAGGAGCTCAACTGCTGTTTGGAGATCACTTTCAATCTCTTTAGACTTCAAGAAAGAAGGAGGCAAATATGTTGCAGTTTGGCAGCGGAAGGGATCCCATTGTGTAGGGATTTGATTTTTGAGTAAATTGATGTTTGATAATTTCAAACAGTTTTCGTAGAAGATATCTGGCATTGTCTAGTTGAACTCTGAAGAAATGTTGTCGTAATGGATGAATGGTCCGTATTCAAGATGGTATGTTCATGTAGTTTATTAGGTAACCAATAAATGAAGTAAGGTACAATGAACAAAACCCCAACAGTGGCAGCCTGCTTGCTGCTCAGCCCTACTCTCAACTGACATTCATGCACGCATACAACACTCTATGACATCATACACTCATGCTAACATTCTACACCATACACTGGCTGAGCAGCAAGCTGGAAGCAGACACCACACTTCTCCCCCCTTTAATAAACAACAAAAATGCAAATGTAAAGAATAAGCATAATAGCGACATCAAAGGGAAGAAGCAAACAGTCTGAATGTCAATAAAGGAAAGTAACTAAAAGAGAACATATTCCAATTATTATGATAGAGGATTCTGCCATAAAGCAATGGAATTAACAAGCAGAAACGATGAGAAGATAAACACTAAAATAAGGAAGCAAAAAGGGAATGCAAACCTCGACAAGGAATAACAGAAATAATCCAAATAACACACACCCATCTTCCCCCTTTAACCCCTTGTGTGCCACGCCCTTTCCCCGCCCTGTGCCGGCCGTTACATTAGCGGGCGGGGTTTATGACGAGCTGGACTCGTCATGGGCACAGCGCAACCGCGGCCCATGACGAGTCCAGCTCGTCATGGGCACACAAGGGGTTAATAGAACGACAAAAAAGGACAACAAAACCGTAGCAATAGAAATGAAACACACATAACAAAAGGAATTGAAGCTCCAAATCACCACCTAACATACTAGTTGGCCATACCAGAATGAAGATGGCAAGAAGAAACAGCAAAAGAAAACAGACAGTGCAAGCCAAAGACAAGAAAAACACACTCAAATGAATAAGAGCTGTGTAAGGAAAACTCATTTGGAATTAGAAAATACCCATGAGAATAGTAAAATAATAAAGCGTTACAATGTAAAATCAACTCACAGGTACTATGTAAGATGAAAATACAGAGTGACATAGATCCAAAGAACAAGAATATGTAGATAACAACACAATTACACACACAACATATGCCCTAAATAAAGGCACAGTAAGGAAATGCAACGTAAAGTACTGTAACCCCTAATGTATGAAGTACTTTACGTTGCATTTCCTTACTGTGCCTTTCTTTAGGGCATATGTTGTGTGTGTAATTGTGTGGTAATAGCTTATGTTTGCTGAGCAGCAAGCTGGAAGCAGACACCACAAATTTGCTTTTGATTTACTGATGTGATTATTGTAGGTGTTCCTCAGTGATCGCAAGTGCTTTAAGTGTTCTCGGGACAGTGAGAATCTCCACACCTGTTCGGCTAGTCTCAAATGCATCTTTCCTCATTTAGGCTCCCATTGTACCATGGTTTGAAATCTCTAGTGGACAGTCTTTTTAGCTGTAGCGGTGCACCTGTAACAAGAATGGTCGTCATGGAGTTGGTGTAGTGGTTCAGGTAGGTGATTTGTTTTCCTGGGGCCCGCAGTGCAGCGTACTTGCTGCATGGGTCTCGCCGTGGGCTGCTGCTGAGCTGTTACCTGGCCGGAGGTCTGAAGTGCCTTTCTCTGGCCGAGGTAGGCGTGGCTTCATTGCCAAAGCTGTTTTCCGCTTTCTCTCGTGCTGGGGATGCCTGTCTTGACTAACACTGCTGGTGCTCTGCACAGCTTAAGACTTCTTTTGGGAATGCATTTTTTTGTTTGCCACTGCCCTCGAGGTGTCGGTGCCTGCGTGCCTGGTTACCTTTTCCTGCTACTGGGCCAGGTCTGCGATTCTTGTCTCTGGCCACTTTCTGGGCGGGTGCTGGTTGCTGTGGTGACGGTCTCTACTCTGTGTTCTGTTTTCTTTCCGGGTCCAGCTTCCAGGGAGTGGGGGGGGTTGGCCTACAGCACTTCCTGGTTGTCTGGCGGGCTCTGCTTTGCCCGTGTGCTGTCAGCTGTGGTTGCCTGGCTTTCGGGCCATGCTGTGCCTTCGGATTTTGTGGCGGCTTCATCCTTGCCACAAGATCCGGCTGGATTGGCTGCTGCCACGGCTCCTTTGAGGAGGCTCCGATGTGGCATTATGGCCTGTGCTGCCAGGTCTCGACGTCGGCTCGTCCTGTGTTTCTGGGATACTCTGTTGCTCTCTCTCTGTCTTCCATTGTTGTCTGTGTCCTTCATGGCGCTGGTGTTGTTGTTTGCGTCCCAGTTGTGTGCTCTGGAACGCACCAGCTCACTGTTGCGACTTAATTGTCGCCTCACCTTTCCCTTAGCTACATCTTCACTACTGCTCAGCCAGGAAGAGTGTTGGAGTGCTTGGTGATGAGTGGAATGCTGAGTGCATGGTGATGTCATAGAGTGCATGGGTGTCTGGTATTGTGCTGAGTGTTAGTTGGAGTTTTGCAGGCTGAGCAGCAGGGAGGCTGATCCTGGTGGGGATATCTATCAGTCATCTTACTTACCATCTTCTTCATCTTTAACTGGACTTAATAAACCACCTTGCTATAATTTACCACTTGGCTACGTCTGGATGTCTTTTATCTACAACATTTTGGCGACAATTTAAAACAAGAACCTGTGTGTATTGGAAGATGAACTGCTTTTGAAACTGATTTATAACATAAAACAAAGAAAACTGAAGCTTGACGGAAGAAACACCCTGGTTAGCCCCACCAGTGTCCTTTACCAACTGGACAGCCTGTTTGAGGCGTTTCCCCTTCCCTACATCAAGGGATCTCATGAACCTTTGGCTGCAGCATGATGCTGTATTCCTACTGTGCTTCTACACATTTAGATGTGTAATTGGAATGTACACATTTAATGATCTGTCTTCATCTGAATAAACTGGCTGTGTTTTCTGACAAGATCCACATATAGAGGCTTGCAGTGTATTTTATGGGCACTGCGGATTTCGTGTACTTGCTGTGAACACTTTTACAATCTATGCTGGGGGAGCCAGCAGCGGCTTTATTTTTCGGCATCGGAAGCCGCTTGAGTCATGTTGGTGAGTGGCTCTTTATCTATTATTTGTGATTTGTGAGCTGTTCGCCAGTGCTTTGCGTGGCATTTCAATCGGCCGCAGTCCCTGAGAAAATGGCCAGAGCGAGCACAACTTACCTTATTCTGGTGTTGTGTGAAGCTCCTATGCTGTTTTCGCCTGCCACCATTGTTGACGCGCTTCCTTGTGACGTTGTGCTGTCCCACAATGTTGATGTAGAACACACCCGCCGTGAGCCACCCGACGCTCTCCATCTCTGCGTGCCACCATTTTGGTTTTCAGCCAGCAGGCAAACCAGACCGGCCTGTCCCAGTGTGACGCATGCAACACGACAAGGGGACGCTGGTGACTTGGACCGCAACCAACCTCTGCCGCTGTAGTTGTTCTGAGTACTACGAATCTATTTGTAAAGAGGCACAGGAGTCGGTAAATTGTAGTAAAATAGGTTTAATTCATAAACCAATAAATGACCCACTGGTGCATCAGAATAACATGTCTAACTTCAACCAACTCTAACCACTTCTGCCCTCCCATTCCAACCCATGACATTAACATATTCCAAATGACATAATACATTCTACAGAACGAGGAGAAACTATGGTATCAATATACATCAATAAAACTTTATTGGAATGTAGTAGTATGAACCACACTATTATTCACATAGGGCCACTTTCTATTTGGAATCAGTGATTACAGAGGTCTATTTGTTCCTAGTTATCTTCTTCGTATGCCGGCTCTTATTACTATTTTATGTCCATGTGTATTCGCAAGAGTAGTGTGTGTCCATTGGTTGATATTTAACCAAGCAGGAAGGTAGGACCACTGACACCTAGTTCTGATTTCGGTTCATGAAAGTGTGGCAGCAGCTCCATCCAGCTCTATGTACTATGGCAAGATTTCAAGTGCTGCAAAATTACTTTTGCATCTTTGTGCTTGGACTGATGGAGAACATTCCTTCCTGTTGTTTTCTTCAATGTCTTCAAGGTGGCACACTTAAAAATGGGAAGGTTTCATACGTTTCTGCATTTCTAAGCATTGTTGATTTATTGGAATAATAAGGTTTGGTTTTGTGTTGTCAATACATGATATGCTTTTGCTTATCTTTATTCACAATAACTTACTGCTGATCGCTATGTTCCTCATTTCTTCAAGTCACTTGATCTATTTGCCTTCCACTTATGTATTGTTATATGCTGTTATCGTTTTTTTTAATTTATACTATGTAATTTAGTGAGGTTAATTTTTTTACTATGAAATGCATTGAGGCTAATAACTGCTTTTTGGCCTACTTGTATTGTAATATGTTTGGGTGCTAAATTTTCGTTGTGTTAAGGGTCTTGTTCACTGGTACTGTATGGTGATGTTATGTGCTTGGTACTGAGTTATAGGGTTATGTATCCTTGTGCTGCGTGAAGGGTTGTGTACTCCGAGGTGTTTTGCCTGACAATATAGGTTCTGTCAGGTGGACAGTGCAGTGTAGATGTTATAGGGTTGGTTGCCCTAGAGTTTACTGTGTAGTGTGTGCGTTAGCTGAGACTAAGGGTGTACACTAGACTGTGCTTTGCCCGATTTGTCCTGTCAGGTGTACAGTGTACTGTATGCGTTATAGGGTTGGGAGCCCTAGAGTTTACTGCGTAGTGGGCGTGTTGCGGTGGTGGCTCATGTCAGGCGTACAGTATAGTGTGCGGTGTGCTTGTATCTTTTTATTTTTATTATTTTTACGAATTAAGTATTGCTCAGAGCAATTTTCTAATTTTTTTTTAAGTTCAATAAGATTTTATTAAGGAATGAAAAGAGAAGAATCAATACATAATGTCAGCTATAAAGGGGGGAGGGAAGGGAGAGGAAGAGAGAGGGGGAGGGAGGGAGGGATAACAAATGCAAAATGTAAAAGGTAAGAAAATTACAATAGAGCAATAATCATGGGCAATAGAGAAGGAAACATAAAAGGCATAACCGTTATAAGTTAAAGAGCAAGTCGTTAAAAGAATAAAAACAGAACAATATGCTAGTGAATCTTGAATGTGTAAAGGGTATCATGGAGGTTTAGGAACTTCTTGTTGAACAGGCATTGGACGGAAAGAACGGGCAGCACAGTTATTTAAATACAGCGTAATGGGAATCCATAGATCTGCACGTTTAGCTGCTAATTGAACAGGAAAAACAAAGGCAGTATCAAGTCTATGGTTGTGGCAAACATTATACCACCATGCTTTGAGGGAAACATTAGATGTATTTTTCCAATTAACAGTAATTTGTTGAAAAGCTACAGCCAATAATAAATCAACAATGCGAACATTCATGTCTACATTATCCCAGCTAGAAGATAAGCTTCCTAAGAAGAGGTGAGAGAGAGAAAAAGGAATACAAGTATGGAAAATAACATTAATTTGAGCCCACACCTGTAACCAAAAGTCATGCACATGTTTACAAAGGAATAGCATGTGGAGTAAGGTAGCATTAGGGGTATCACACGACCAACATAAATCTGGGGTATTTGGGAAACGCTTATTTAGTGTAGAGGGCGTGAGAAGTAATCTGTTATAAATAAAAAATAAGGATTGTGTCAGGGAAGCCGCTCTGGAGGTTTTACGGAGTTTTGCCCAAATCTTATCCCATATAGATATCGGCCAGTTTATTCCGAGATCCGATTCCCATTGATGTTCTATCTTGGATTTGGATCTGGGCAGCTCATGCGTGTGGAGGTATTTATAAATAAGAGATGCCTTGGGGGTGCTACATAGGAGAGAGTGGAGCTGAGAGCTAGGAACGCGTGAGACAAGGGGAGGTGAAGAGTTCGATATCTGCTCGTAAGTCTCGAGAATAGCAGCTTTAAGTAAAAGATACTTGGGGAAAAAGGATGAGGGTAAACCAAAAGAAGAACAAATATCGGAAAAAGAGAGAAAGGTGGGACCAGAAAAAAGTTGCGAGATCCAAATCAAACCCCGGGCTCTCCAAGATTTCCAGTAAAAGGGCTTATTACGAATTAAAAGATATTTATTATGCCAAATGGTGGAGGAGAGGAAATCGTCTATGGTCAGAGGTGGATTAGGGGTAGCAGACATTAAGAGCTTGAGAGTGTACTTGTGAATAAGAGTGGGAAGCGAAGAGGGTTTGCGGGAGAAAGCAAGATATTCTGCAAAAGAAAACGGAGACAGGAGATTACGCTCAACCTTAACCCACAGAGGACAGGGGGAGGTGGGGTCTTGCAGCCAGAGGGAAGCTTGACGTAGCAAAAAGGCCTTCTGATAAGCAGTAAAATCAGGAAAGTTGACACCCCCTTCAGAAGCAGGGCGAATTAGTCTGGCAAGAGACATTCTGGATTTTTTTGAGCTCCATAAAAATGAGGATAATACTGAGTTAAACTTTTTAAAGAATCTCGATGGGATTGATACTGGAATGTTGGACAATGTATAAAGAATAATAGGGGAAATCATCATTTTAATAGTCTCCAGGCGACCCCACCAGGACAAGTATAAAGGATGCCACCTTGCAGTGAGGTCCGCAATCTTTTGTGCGCATTTGGACATGCATAAAGAGACAGTGTCTGGGATGGAAGAAGTGATATATAACCCCAGATATTTGATATGAGAGGGACACCAAGTAAATTGGGAGGCAGTAAAATCTTGTTTGAAAGTAAATTTAGTCAATGGTAAGATCTCACACTTATCATGATTAAGCTTATATCCAGAAATGGAGGAATAATTTCGAACTTCATCTAGGAAAGCGGGGATGGATTCTGCAGGATTAGAAAGAAAAAGTAAAATATCATCTGCATAAGCAGCGAGTTTAATTTGAGAATCTGCAATCTGGAAGCCATGTATAGCGGGGTTCTGACGTAGTTTTGACAAAAAAGGTTCTAAATCAAGGTTAAAAAGAAAGGGGGAAAGGGGGCAACCCTGACGGACGCCCCTGCCTAAATCAAAATAAGAAGAGATTTGACCGTTTGCAAATACTGCAGCTCTAGGGTGTGAGTACAGCAGGGAGACCAAAGAAATGAATCTAGGTCCAAAACCAAACCAAGTGAGGGTGTGAAAAAGATAGCGCCACTCAACACGATCAAACGCTTTTTCAGCGTCAAGGGCAACTGCTGCAAGGGAATGTTGACAGCGGGAAGATTTTGACAATATATTAAAAAGGAGTCTCGTGTTATCAGTAATATGTCGACCTTTGACAAATCCGGACTGCTCTTCACCCAGAAGATCAGGGAGAAGGTGATCTAGTCGAATCGCCAATGCCTTAGCAAAAAGCTTGTAGTCAATATTGACTAAGGATATAGGCCTGTAGTTTTTGCAATACTTAGCATCCTTCCCAGGTTTGGGTATCAAACAAATATGAGCATCTGAAAACGTCCCTGAGGAAGCACCTTGGGCAATGAAAGTAAGAAGAAGGGAATGCAATCGTGGAATCAATAGCTTAGAAAAATTAAGGTAAAATTCAACGGTAAAACCGTCTGGACCAGGAGCCTTGTTGAGTTTGAGGAGTTGCAAAGCAGCAAGCAATTCTTTTTGTGTGACGTCCGATTCTAAGAAGGAAAGGTCGAGAGGGAAATTGGCGGGTGTGTGGATAGTAGAAAAAAAGTGGGCGAGGGAACTGGGAGAAGGTTGAGTCCCCGGTGTGTACAAAGTCTCATAGAAACGTGAAAACTCAGCAAGAATGTCAGCATCTACATGTTTCAAATTATCATCAGAGTCATAA
This sequence comes from Triturus cristatus, assembly GCF_964204655.1. Classification (NCBI taxonomy): domain Eukaryota; kingdom Metazoa; phylum Chordata; class Amphibia; order Caudata; family Salamandridae; genus Triturus; species Triturus cristatus. The sequence continues at coordinate 134,260,819 of NC_140591.1, read as the reverse complement.
ATAGATTCAATATTTAACTTGTTGTGCTTAATCTTCAGTTAGTTAGCTAGGAGTTTCCCTGCTTTGTTCTTACCCCCATAAAATTTAGCAGTCGACTTCAGCAAATACAGGGAGGCATCTTCTGTAGATTTCTCATTAAATTTCATTTTTGCTGCAACAAGGGCCGTCAAGCTATCAGCAGAGTGGGATGTGAAATATGTATGTTCCAATCTCTTAATATCTGAAAGGAGGTTTTTGGTGTGCCATCGAGCAGTTTTACGTTTATTTGCGGCATAATTAATGATAAAGTCACGTGCCGCTGCTTTAAAGGCATCCCAAATAGTATGCTTTGGAAGGGTGGCGTCGTCATTAGTCAAAAAAAAATCAACAGAAAAAGAGGCGAAGGCAGCTGTAAACTTGGAATCGGCAAGGAGGGAGTTATTGAAGCGCCATCTTCTGGGACCAGCAATCTTAGGGAATACATCAACACATGTGAGAACAGGGGCATGGTCTGAAAGCAAAATCGGACCAATCTCGGAATGTAAAAGCGATTGAGTGAGATTGTGGGAAACAAAAATGTAATCTAAGCGTGATTGGGAGTGATGACAGGGAGAATAGAAAGTGTATTCCCGCAATTTTGGATTACATAGGCGCCAAGAGTCTACTAGCTTATGTTGTGAAATAGCATGACTAAATAGCTTGTGGGGTTTGTTAGGAGTATAGGGGGTCTTGGAGGATCTATCAATAAAGGGATCCAACGGTTGGTTACAGTCTCCTGCCAAAATAAAATTGTGGTCCATAAATTTAGTTAGGAGTGGAGAGAAATTGGCCCAGAAAGAAGGGTCACCCGTGGTTGGGCCATAAACGTTAAGGAGAGAGATTGGAACACCCCTGAGTGATAGCTTGGCATAAACCCACCTGCCTAAAGCGTCAGATTCTTGGGTAAGAACCTGAAAGGGGAGGGATTTACGACAAAGGACTGCCACACCATTCCGTTTACCGTCACCCTGCGAGTAAAAGAGTTCGCCCACCCAACCACGTTTAAGTTTGACAGATTCAGTATCAGTTAAATGCGTTTCTTGGAGAAATGCGATATCAACGTTCAATTTGGCTAGGTGTGACAAAATCCTTTGGCGCTTAATCGGAGAATTAATACCCTTCACATTCCATGACAATATATTTAGTGACATAAAAGTAATATTTTAACAAAAAATGTGAAAAACATGAGTAATGAATAAAAAACCCATGAAAAGAAGAAAAGACATAAAGAGAGAAGAGAAAGTAGCGTGAAAATGTTGAAGAGAGGGAAGAAAAAAGGGCAAATAAGAGCATTTGTGTTATCAAGAAAGGACAAGTGTGAGGAAGGAGTGCAAAAATTTAAGCAGAAAGCCAAAAGCAAGAAGACAATTGAGAAACAAATGTATGTAAAGAGACAAAGGATGCATTGCTTACACAAACTAAAAGTTCCGATCAGAAGTAAGAAGACAAGATGAATACAAATGAACAGAAATGAGAACAAGGGAAGAAAGAATAGGAAGGGATATAAGGAAAGAATAGCGGATGCACGGGGAAAACAATTGAGGGAGTAATGAAAAAACATACCTACAGAGGAAGGGAGCGAGAAAGGGTGGGGAAGGGAAGGAACCACATGGGTGAGGCAGCACATCCACGAGCAACGAAGCAGGGACCGGGAGACACCATTGAACACGTAAGAAAAAAAAAAATTCCTGTGAGACGAAAAAGAAGAACAAAGAATTAAGCATATTAGGGGATTATGACAGACCAAAACTAACAATTAGAACAAGAGACAGCATCATGTATAAACAATAGAACAATTGAACATCGGCCTAGCGAATATTTAGAAAATCAGAAAAACTAAAGGCAACTGCAACCCAATAAGGGTCATGAAACAAGAACAAAATAGAGAGAGCCTTCAAATAGTCATATAGGCATTAGTCAACCAGGAGCAGAGGATGATGGTCCGGAAACATCCATGGTAGATGATTTGTGCGCATTGATGAAGCTTTGTAAACGTACAGGGTCTTCATAGGTTGTAGTCTTATTATTATATGTAACTTTGAATAAACATGGGTGATAAAGGCCGTATCTTGCCCCCATCGCGCGTAGATCTTCTCTCAGGCTCAGAAAAACCTTGCGACGGTTGGCGGTGGCTTTGGCATAATCCTGTGCAAAGAATAGAGATGAGCCAGACCAGGACAGGTTCGGAGAGGATTTGGCCGCCGTCAAAACCATCAAGAGATCTAAATATTCCAAAAAGTAGATGATGACACCTCTAGGTCTCTGTGAGGAAGAAGCAGAAGAAGGTGGCCGACCCAATCTGTGAGCGCGCTGAATATTGAGAACCTTGTCCTGTGGCAGATGGAGGAGCTTGGGAAGAAACGTCTTGAAGAAAGCAATTGGATCAGACCCTTCGAGTCCTTCAACTAGGCCATAAATACGAAGATTGTTGCATCTGTTTCTGTTTTTTAACTGCTCTACTTGTTGTTGAAGATCCGAGACTTGAGATTTCAGGTTTGTGACAACAGAGGAAGTTTCTTGGAACGATTGAACGGATTTTTCGACTGATGTGACCCTCGTCTCCATTTGTGACCAATTGTCCGTGAGGACTTGGAGCTTACTGTTTGTCTCTTCCATGAAAGGACGCAAGGATCTTATTTCTTCTAACAATAATTCCATGGACACTGGACCAGAATGCTTTGGAGGTGAGAGGGAGTCCGATTTAAGCCTCTTCGTGTTAGATTTAGGGTTATCCGGTGAATGTCTGGAAGGATGCATTGGCGTAACAGAGCCAGACGAGTTGAGAGAATCTTCTAGTTGTGAAAGAGCAGAGAAAACCTTGGAGTTCTTCAGAATCTGAGGTTTGGGCGGGCGAGATGAATGCGACATCGATTTGAGTCTGCCATATGACAAAGCCGTATAAATGTTGACTCGTTGAAGGTCACAAAAAGCTAGAGCAAAGAGAGCTCAGGAGAAGACACCTCAGGAGTACGCAGGTGGCAAGTACGTCAAACAGAGAAAGCAACCATCTCCACAATATTTAAACAGAAGAACCAACTGTGATGATGCCTGGATGCTGCTGGTGAGGCACTGTAATAAAGAATACCGATGACAATGCTTGCGCAGGATGTTCGTAGGCAGTTTAGCGGGGTATGGAGCGAAATGCCTTCTCACGTGCTTCAAAGAAGCCTGCAACAGCTAATAGCATTGGTGATATACAACAGCCAGGCGTGCAAGGGGAAGCTAGTAGGGCGTTGATAATATCATGTCTGGAAGAAGAGCTCAGCGGTAAGTATGGGAGAAAAAGGGCGCTTCATGAAGGAACATTGTTGAGATACAATATGTGTGACTGGCGCTCCAAATTGAAGGTAGGCATTGCAGAAATCAATGTGGAGAGGAAGAATAATCAGGAAGGTGAAAATGTGAGCCCCAAAGAATGTATAATATCGAGCGCTCACAGCATTGGTTTGACGAAGCAGTTACCTCAGGATAACACGCATTGACCTGCAGAGTTAAGATGGCCGCCGCATCGAGAGAAGCCTGAGGGAGCTTCCGAGCAGCAAAATCAGCGTCGCGGAGGCACGGAAAAGCTTCGGCCGACGTCGAGTGTAATCACGGCATGTTCCGACGCTCTTTCATCCGCTCGCCCCCAGGAATGGAAAACAGGAACCGGTTAGTCTCGCAGTGCCGCTCCGGAGCTTACTCGGACGCCGCCATCACTCGCGGGCGCCAAGCCACGCCCCCCGTGTGCTTGTATCTTTGCTCCTGTGAGGAAAGGGAATGGGTGAGAGCGATTCCAAGGTATTTATTGCTTTAGGGATCTAGTGCTTTATTTATTCTTTCCATGATCTGATGCATTTTCATAATTGTATGCATTTATGACTTCAGGAATGTTCTATTTATAAGTTGGTAAATTTATTGCATTTAATGTTTTACCAATTTTATATTTATGGTTTCATGATTTTAATGGGGCAGTGTTCTACCAATTCTTTTCATGTTTTATTGCATTTATGACATTTTGAATGTGATGTCTACTATTTGGTGACGCTAACGTATTTAATGATTTTTTAAACCTTTTATCTTTGTTGTATCTTCAGTTTGTTCTTTCACATTTTCACATTTCTGCATGTAATGTTTATTGCCTTTTTCTTTATCTTGGTTATACGTTTTACCTTTATTCTTTGCATTATTTTTGTCATTTGTTTCTTTAAGGAAAGAGAATATGTTGTGACTTAATTGTCACCTCTCCTTTCCCTTAGCTACATCTTCCCTACTGCTCACCAGGATGAGTGTTGGAGTGCTTGGTGATGAGTGGAATGCTGAGTGCGTGGTGATGTCATAGAGTGCATGGGTGTTTGGTATTGTGCTGAGTGTCAGTTGTAGTGTGCAGTCTGAGCAGCAGGGAGGCTGCTCCTGGTGGGGCTATCATTCATCTTACTTACCATCTTCTTCATCTGTAACTGGACTTAATAAACCACCTTGCTATAATTTACCACCTGGCTACATCTGGACTTCTTTTACCTACAATACTCACTTTGCTCACTATGTTGGGGTCCTCCCGGCTCGGTCTTCGCTGTCGTCCAGTGCTGGAGACTTGCTCATTTTTCCTTTTAATTGTTTCTTCCTCGGGGCTTGTAGTGCAGCCGTCTTGTGCAGTATGGGTGGCTTGTGTCCTTTGTTCTGCTGCGCCTTATCCTCTGTGTGTGTTCTGACTGTTTCCACAGGAGCCCAAGTTGTGGCCGTGCCTGCATGTAATGTGTGGCGAGCTTGCCGTTGCCTGTGTTCTGCTGGGATGCCTGGCCGGTGGTCTGCGGTGCGTTCCTCCAGCCGAGGTTGTAATGGTGTCTTTGGGGGTTGGTCTACCCAGCCGGAGTCCTGCAGTGCCTGCTCCTGGCTGGGGTAGGCGTGGCTCTGTGCTGTAGGTTGCCTGGCAAGAGATCTGTGGTGCATTTTCTCCGGCTTGGCTGTGCTGCGCTTTGCGGCAGGCTGCTCTGCACTCTGGCTGCCTTCAAGGGTCTCTGCATGGCCTCTTGTTTGCTGTGCTGCAGACTTGTACTGGAGCTTCCCTCCGCATGACACCTCCTGTGCTGCAGAGTGTTTGTTCCCTTTTTGACCCTTGCTTGCAGTTTCTGGCTCTATGGCTGCTGTTTTTCCATGGTTTTGCCGGTTTCAGGGGGCTCTCCCTCTCTGCTGCTTTCTTGTGAGCCTGGTTGCCTGCCGGGCTCGGCCCCTGGCTGGTCGGCCTTGTGGCCTCTGTATGTGGGGTCTGTCTGGAGGGCTGCGTGGCCGGTTTCCAAATGGCCACCTGTTGGCTGTGTAATGGGCTTATGCTTGTGCTTTTCTCCTTGTGTTTCTGCTTACTGATCTGGGTGTGAGGTGCCTACCTCCAGCTGGCTGTGGGTGTGTCTGGTCACTTGGGCGCTGTTTTGGCAACTGCTTTGGTGTTGCTTTTCGCTCCTGGTTCTCCTTGGGTCTCGGTCTCTCCTCTGTGACCGGTGTGCTGCCTCGACTTGGGGCTGGTGCATGTCTTGGTTTCAGCATCCTCTGCCTCTTTGGTGTTTAGCTTCTTGGTGTGTTCGTACATCTCTTGGCGTCTCTGGTGTGTTGTTGTGCCCTCTGCCATGTTGGACTGCATGTCCTGCCTATACGGCTTTGGCCTGCTGCCGCTCTTTTACGTGTTTGGTGTTTTGTGGGCCCTGGCGTTTTCTGGCTTGTGTACTCTGTTTGTGGACTGGTTTGTTGCGGGTTGGGGTCTTCAGGTTCTGATGGTTCGATGTGTCCTTTCTTATGGCTGGGGGCTTCATGGTCCTAGGCTTCTCTTCTGCTGGGTCTCTTGCTACCTGCCGGGTGTGTATCAGGCCTTTTGGGGTTTGGTGCACCTTGGGACACAGTCTGCATGTGTTTTCTCTGCTGCCTCTCTCCTGTTTGATGGCTTTCCTGCTTTTTGATTGCTGGCCTTGAGGCTCTGTTCTCTAGTGGCAGCAGTGGTGTTGGTTATGGTTCCTGGGGGGTTTTTGTGCTACCCGCCCACCCTATTTTTGGTGCCTTGCTCCCCATCCTTCGGGGGTGTGGGCTCTGGTGTCCCACTGTTCTGCACTGTCCATTTCCTCTCCTGCCCTGTGTCGTCCTGGCTGGTCAACATGCTGCTTGTGCATGCTCCTGGGTTGTCATGCGGGTGCTGACTGTTTGTGTAGTTCTCGCCTCTTCCTCCGTTTTGTGGTGTGTGTGCACTGTCGCTATTGCCTCTGGTCTGATGCTGTGGTGCCTCCCTTTTCCTGCTCATAGTGCGGTGAGTTGGTGGTGGCTGGCTTCCGGCGTTCCTGGGATATGGGGCTCCTATGGTGGATGTCGGGCGGGGTCTCGTGTCTGCCCTTCCCCTCTGTTTCTGTGCTTCCACTGTTCTCGGCTTGCTGGGGCTATGGCAGTGGGTGTCTCCGTGAGCTGATACGCTCCGGCCAGGGTCCCTGGTTCGTGCTTCGGAGTCTGTTTGGGCTGTTGTACATAGCCCTGGTGGCTTCTCCTGTGTCGGGTTTCTCCCCATTTGGTGTGGTAGTGGTCTGTGACTGCGGCTTCCCTGTGTGCTGGTTGGTGGGGTGCCACTTTCTGGCCAGATTCTTCCTTGGCCCTGCCAGTTGACTGTTCCTAGTTGTGTTCTGGGGCTGTGGGTGGTGGCCTGGTAGTGTTTTCCTGTCCTCTGGATTTGTGCCCACTCTGCCTGGTGTGGGGGTGTTCATGGCTTCCGTCTTGGGGTGGGGTTTTTCTGCCTCTGGCTGGGGCTGTGCCAGTGGGGCATGTGTTTCGGTTGTCCACGTACAGTTGTCTCACTGTGTGGCCTTCCTGGATTTTATATCGGCAGTTCTTGTTGGGGGATGTCTATGACATCTTCCTCTGCTGTCCTGGCCTGTCGCTTTCTCTGGTTGTGGCCTGCTGACTGGCTCTGGCTTTCCGTCTTCGGTTCCGTTTGAGGGTGCCGGTCCGTACGGTGGCCTACGAGTCCCCATTTTTCCCGGCTGTCCTCTGCCTTGGCAGTTGTGGTTGTGCTGTTGCCCCCTTTCCTTAGAGTGTTTTCTTTTAGCTCCTCTCTTGACTGGCACTCGATTTGTCCTGGAGGTTGTTTGCCTTCAGCTCCTGTTGTTTTCCTGGTTGATGGTGGTCTGCTGCCATCCATCGCCGTGTCTTCTATGGTGCCCCGGCTGCCTCATGGCGCCTTGATTGCTCGTTCCTTGGTGCCAGCTTTTTGGGGGTTTGGCGTTGGCCGGACGTGTGGTGTCTGGTTGTTGGTTGTCCTGGTCTGGGCGGCCGGCTACCATCCCTGTTGCGGTTCTTCGGGGCAGTGGTCTTGGATTGGCCTGACCTGGCGTTCCTTTTCAACTGAGCATTTTCCTTTGGGGTTTCTGCTCCTGCATGTTTGTCCTTGTCTTCAGCGATTCTGTGTGTTTGCTGTAGTGTCATGCTTTGCCGGTTCCTGTTCCGGCCGTAAGGCCTGTGTCCCGGTTTCTGGGTTGGTGCCTGTGTGTTGGCTTCTCGATGGGCTGTTCTTTTGTGTGGGGTCCTGCTGCCATTTTGGCAGGCTGTTGTTCCCTGGGGGCTTCTTCACCCCTGCTCTTTTTCTTGTGCTGGCTGTGCAGGGGTTTCTGCCATGCCCAGGCATGGTGTGCTCTGCTGCTTGGATTTCCGCCTTTTGTTTCTCTGCCTCGGGTGCTGGTTTCTCAGGGCAGGGCTACTCTGGCTTCCGGTCCCCTTGCAGTGGTCTGGTAACTGCCCGGGCCTGGTTCCAGGCTCTTTTTGATCTTCGTGCTGCCCCTTTAGTGCTGTGCTTATTTGGCCTGCTTCTGGGTTTTCAACTTCTCTGGTTCCCCAGGTTGCGCCTTTGGCCTCTATGGGTCCTGTCTTGCGGCCCTGCTGGTGTTATTCTTGTTGCCATGTGCTCGCCAGTTGGCTGTTTTTTGGCTCCTTGTCTTTTCTGCCTGCTGGCTGCTGGGGTTTGTGGCCTGGTTTGCTCTTTGGTGGAGTTTGGGCTTTGTGCTCTTTCATTTTCTTTGGCTTTTTGCTGGCGCTCTGTTGGTTTGCCTTTTGGTACCTCTGGTTTCTTCCTTTGACTCTCCCTCTTTGGGGGGGGTTTGCATCCCGTGGGTGTGGTTGTGGTGTACTGACTTCCGTCTTGTCCTTGGTTTTGCATGTGGCTTGTGTTGTGTTTTCTGTGCAGTTGGCCTGGTCCTTTTTGTGGCTTTGGTACATCTCACTGTGTGATTCATCACAGCCAGAGGGACGAGGAGGCAATTCTGCGATTACTTACGGTAATAGCATTATTCTCAGTCCTTCTCTCACTTTGATGAATCAGGCCTTTCCTCCCGCCCTGTTGGCCAGTGCATCTGTGTGGTGTTTGGGCTTTGTATGGAACAGGAAGTGAAGAGGGGAGAGGGTGTTTTATATGTTAGGAAAGATTGTGAATGGAGGCGCAGGGGCCTCACTATGTGATTCATCATGGTGAGAGAAGGACTCAGAGTAATGCTATTACCGGTAAGTAATCAAAGCATTAAATAGCAATTCTGCTATCTCAGGCTAGGGATCAGCTAGGAATATTATTTAACAAATATTTTAATATTTATTAGAAGCCCATCTTAATGTTGAAGTTAGATTTTAATACATATTAACAAAACAGGTATTTAAAAAGTTGCTTTTTCCCTGATTGAAGCACTTAGAGGCTAATTTGCATTAGCCTCCAACTGTCGCCCAGCTGGCGAATAGCTCTCATGAGGTTTGAACACTGCTCCTAAAGCAGACACAAGGACCTGGGTGTGTGGTGGTGATTTTGTTCCTCTGTCAAGAAGACCAGTTGGCTGTGTCCAGGAACCTAATTTACTTCAAAGGGGCCTCCCCTGTCACAAGCAGATGTCGGATGAAATCTGAACAGTCCCATTTCTTTGCCCTCAGAGTCAGGCAAGTACTAAACCCAGTGGGGGAGAGCTGACCCCAGAACTGGGTTGGATCAGCAACAGAGGAGGGGTCATTACCCTGGCCACAACCCTCGGTGGGCAGACAGGCTCTGCAAAAAGGGAGAAAGGTTTCTCCATCTTGGATTTAGTGAGTGAGATGCACTGTGGAATTGTTTCCATTAGGCACACAGCCATTTCTGCAAAAAGTTACCTTTGCAAACTTTTACCCCTTTCGATACGGAGGGGCCAGGAGTCTCCACCACCCACAAACTAGTGCCAAGGATATAAAATGTGGCACCAAAAGACTCCTTCTTCAGAACACTCAGGACCCATGGAAGAACAGAAGGACTGCACCTGCTGTTTGAAACCCTTGAGAAGAACTGGAGGGCCTGACCTGCTCCCATTCGTACCCGAGAAAAGAAGTGGAATTTAATTTCTATCCTTATAAGCTTTTAACTCCAAAACCAACAACTTCACTGGAACCTTGTCCAATGCTTATTTGAGTTTTCGGAGCCCTTCTTAGATAGAGCCTACTGCCTTGCCCACTGAAGGATTTTGACTTCCCAGGACCGCCGTACCCATGAATGGAGGTTCTACTGCCGGCATCGCGTCGGGCCTCCCACCCGATTACAATGGTGGCGGTGGGACCGCCACAAGATCACCACCTCTGCCTGTGGTGTTAGTGAGAGGGGCTGGAAATGGTGATGGTGCCTATGCTGGCACAACTGAGCAGATTTCAACCAGTCTTTCCACCGCCTATTTAATGGCAGGGAAGGGGGCCAAAACAGGGCCCGGGGCACATGTGCCCATGGGGAGGCGTGAATGGGGGCATATGTGCCCTTCTAGAATTGCAACAGGTCATGCGTGCACTGTGTGGCATGCACGACAATGTGCATGCCACACAGTGCACCTGATGTAGCAGCGGTCCCACGGTGGTGGCATGACTGCTGGCTGTTATCCTCAGCCAAAGCATACTGCTGACGTGGGACCACCACCATGGCCCCACCAGCCGAGCTGCAACATTGTAATTGGGTGGGTAAGATGCCGCAGGCTTGGCGTTCTTCCTCGGCTGGAACCCTGCCAAAGACATAAACAGGCCCTAAGTCCCAAGGTGCAACCTCAGACCAGGTTGAACCTGGTTGGTGTGTCTGACCTAAACTGCATCACGGTCAGCCTGAACCTGTGTCTAGTTCCACTCTACCAGGATCATTGGCACTTTGCACTTTTTGCCTCTATTTTTACCAAATGCTTTCAAAATTCATATTACCGCTTCCTCTTATTGGATTTTTATCATTTTGGTGTCAATTTGCTAATTAAATTATTCTGAATTTTTAAACATTGGAGTGGAATTTGTATTGTGTTGAGTTTTTGACTTTTCACTGTACTGGTATCATTAATACTTTACACATTCCAAACCTGTCTGCTTTCTGCCATGGCTACCAAGTGTTGAGCTCAGGTTTAAATTACTGAAACCTTTTACTGGACTTAAAAGGGTAGTGCCTTTATTACCAGAGATGTATCTCAATCCATGCCGACTGATACAACTCCTTCTCACAGATAACACCTAAAAAAACCTTTGTTTTGATAAAACACATCAAATGACCTATAAATTCAAGTCCTGCATAAATTTAAATTTGTATGCAATCATGCCATGGTGACTAAGGATTCTCAAAACTCTCTCCAGCACTGTACAGAGCTCCAAACTAACTTTGGCAGCAATTAAGATATCATCCTGTCTGTTAGTACGACCTTTTCATGACCAAAGAGAATTTATATTGAATTCAGTAAAAAACAGTGCTGTCAATACATACCCAAAAATTCTTTTTTCTGAAGCATAAACTACAAAATGGGGTCGCAAATGTTGACAAAGCTTTTGACTCTTCTGCAACAATAATTATAATGAGATACGGATCTTAAATCAATCAAAGTAAAAGGTTTGACCCACTCAAGTGAGCTAACAGTACCTGTATTTGCGGGAGAGAATGGCAATCAACAAAGATGCTATTGTTCAAATAACGTAGACCAATTAACAAATGGATGTAACCCATCTTGTATTTGGCCACAACTACCGAAGACACCCATTTTAAAACTCAACATTTTCAATAACTTAATTTTCAACTAATTCTTCCATAAACTCTTTTAACTTGACCCTGATGCTCAAGGCTACTTGTCCAACCTTCTTTATAACAGAAATGTCATTGTCTTTAGAATGATCTTGTACTGATAGCCTTGCAGACATCCTAATCTATCCGGAAAGATAGCATAGTTTTTCAAAATGTTCTCTACACTCCAACCGACTTTTTCCATGCCCAATTAGTGAATGTTGCCAGGACTTATTTCCATTACTCTCCTTGATCATGCTTTCTTAAAATTTAATATCTATTCTTTGCAAAATAAATTCTTACACTGATATAACTACCAGAAAATGAAACGGTGTTTTGAAAGAAACCAAAGATTCTAATTGAGTTTTATAGTAGACCAATGGTTGTACATATGAAAGACACACTTTAATATTCTCACATATTTCTGTGAAAACTTTATTTGAGATTTAAGGGATTGGCAAACCTGTATCAGCATTATTCTAATGATCTTGACCTTCTGAGAGTTGAAAATAATAACCTGATACATACTCTGTATTATGGGAGTATATTTCCACTCATAAATAGTAACTACTATACTAGAAGATTAACAACATGTTTATTCTTTTAAGGACATTTTGGTGATCCTGGTTTTATACCTCTGAGTTTTCACAAGAATTGTGGCTCTGGTTTGTAGACTATCGATGAAGTATCTAACGACAACTCAGATTCAATGAGCAAGTAGATCCTGATCACACATATCATTTCATTATTGGAAAAATTGAGAATGAACAGATGATTAAATATGTTGAATTGATGCAAGTCTAGAAATTCACTATCTCTTGGACTTCTAGCCATACCCTTTACTTTGAGAAGAATAATCCCACAAAAGCCCTGAAGAAGCAACAACTTGTGAAACATGTGTCAGCAGTGGGTCTCATTGGTTATAGCTCAATAATTGCAGGAATATGTGTGTAAGAGTGGGTCAATTTAACAAAGCAAGTATGTTACACTGAATCAACTAATATAAATGCATTTATATATTGCTTTGTGATGATAATATTAATAGAGATGTTAAAAATATATTTTAGTAGTATATGAAATTTCTTATGATCTTGAAATGATGCAACTCCCTAGGACTCTTGTAGTAATATGCCAAACAGCCTTAGGTCTAATTGCAATTTCCCTACTGGATGATTGGAATCCTGGAGGACTTTGAAATCAATTGAAAGCACACTGTTGCATCATTCTACTTCCTTAACAAACTTGGGCCGTATTATACAAACCGCACACTTTCCCTGTTTGTGCCACGCCGCATCTTTCAAAAGATGCGGCGTGGCAGCCACAAACTCGCCTTGAGGGCAGCGCATACACATGAAATATGGAGTGGCTGCTTCAAAGCCACTCTGTATTTCACAGCGCAGGTGGCATGTCGCCTGCACTTTTAAGAGGGGAGAGAGATCCTCTTGTAGGCGGGTGCAGTGAGTGACTGTATCCGCCTGGAAGGGGATGCTTCCAGGTCCATCGGTCATCCCCCGCTAAAAGTGCGTCACCTTTTTGTGGCGCGCTTTCTATGCCCATGTTGGTTATACTGTACAGAGTCAAAGTGATTCTCTTATTTGCACTGGGCCACGCCCCATGCAAATGAGGGAACGCCCACTAATGATAGGGCTGGTGCTACATGTGCGCCAGGGCAATCAGTATTACAGAAAGGGACGCACAAGCATCTGTGACCCCTTCAGTAATACCATTATGTCCTGGTAGAGCACAAAACGGGTGCACACACCTGTTGCATCCTCGTGTCACACTGTACAATACGGCCACAGTTCTTCTTGTCCTCAATTGAACAGAATTTGTTTTCCATTACATACTTTTAAAAAGCTTGTATTTTATACATTTTAGACACTGTTTCACACAGCAGGACTTGCTTTTAAACTAGCTAAATGGTTTTTCAGCCACATTTGAAGCAAATTGACTCATCCAAATTTAAAGCTCCCTGTTGTTCATTTTCAAAGACCACAGCCCCCACATGTTCTATATCACTTGAGGTATTTAATGCTTTGTAAGCTGTGACTGAATGTTCAATTCCTTTCACTGTAGTCAAATGTTCAGTGCGAGATGGCCTTTGGAAGAATAAAAGACTCTCTTAAATCTTTGTATGATTGCAGAAACTAAAAACTGGGGCAATATTACAAATTGGTGTACCAGGCGCAAACATGGACATAGTGTCCTATTACTGATGATGCATTGCCCCCATGGCATCCACATATTCGTGGCTGACCTGGGGGTAGTGCATTAGTAAATGAGAGAAAGGCAGCTTGAGTCAACCACTCTATCTTTCACTGTTTATGTGACACCACTTGTCCATTAGAGGTGGCCCATCATTAGTAAGTCTCACGGCCCCCCTCTGTAACGAGCTAGGGTAGGCCCTTCTCTCATTGACTGACCCATACCAAGGTCAGCCAATGGGAGCAGGTGGCAGGATCCTTCATGAATCCCATCCCTCCAGCAGCTTCTGAGGTCTTTGTATTCTCCTTCCCACCACCTACTTTCACAGTTAAGTGATTATTGAAGGTTGTATGACACAACCACACATTCATTTTCCACGCATTCCTTAACTACGCGGGTGGAACAACGAATGCGCCTGAACCACGCATTCCATTTACAATGCAAGTTGTTACAACGACTTGCTTAGGGGGTGCTGGACTTTGGAATAGTATAATTTACTATTTCAACTCCAGTCACTGTAACTGTAGGGAAAGTGTTGGACTTCAAAGTCCAATGCCGCTTGACCTAACACAGGTTGTTGTAACGTCTTGAGTTGTAAATGTAATGCGTGGTTCAGACACATTTGTTATTCCGCCCGTAGTTACAAAGGCAATGAGTTGTTCGGCAGTCGTTGTATTTGCCGTTTCCCATTATTTAAGGCTGGCTGCCTGTATGAATGTATGTGTATTCACAAGTGTGTGATGTGAATGGGTGTCTTCATGTGAATATGCTGGTGAAAGGTGGGTGTATGTGTGCAAATTTATCACTGGATGGATATGTGGCTAGGTAGTTGTGAGTATTTGTGTGCAGCTGTCAGCAGATGAGTGACTGTGAGTGTGCTGGTGTGGGCCTGCCCGACTACTGATCTACATTACGAGCCACCACTGACTTCAAAGTGGGGCCAGAGATCTCCTTGCAGGTGAGTGTAGTGAATGACTGTACCCACCTGCAGGTGGCTGTCTGGAGGGTACAAAGGACCCAATTTCTCCCCTCTAGAGGACTGCCCTGAGGGGGCCTCCTGAGGGCCTCTCTGCTTTGTGCCCGTGTACATAATACGTGGAAGCAAAAGATACACACTTGATGGATGGTATGCAGCACCAATCAAAACATTCATCACCAGTCAAGAGATCTGGGTTAAATCCATCATTAATTTGCTCACCATGCCTCTGACCGACACCATCTCTGAACCGACCGACCTTAAGTCGGTGGTTTCAGCCACCTGATTACAATGTGACCGAACACTGTTCAGTCGCATACTCATATTTCTCTATGGGAGCTTGTGTTACCACCATAAAACAACCGTAATACAGGCTCCTATGAAGAAAGGGGGGTGTGAGTAAAACCCTGCACCCTGTGGCAGGCATCCCATGGTGCCCCTTCGGCCACCAACCGTAGGCCGCAGAGTCAAGGGGGCCATGCTAGAGGACCACAAAGTCGCTTTCCAACAGCCTTTCCATATCGGAAAGGCTGTCACAGAAAACCTGTGGGAAATGTGACATCGTAATCCCAACGGCGGAAATGCCGTCCATAGTGGATTGCGGTGCAGTTCTGACCGGCTGGCCGGAAGACTCCGCAAGCCGGTCAGAATCGCGTTGGAATGACTGGTCGGTTCACGCTCCGACTGATGACATCGTAATTCGGTGGTCAGACCGCACACTGACCGTGTCGGTCAAAAAGCCTCAGACCGTGGTTGGAAAGCTTCTGACTAGAGGTCGGAGGCTTTCCAACCGACATCGTAATCGGCTCCATAGTGTTGAGTGTCATTTATCAGGGTGTCAATAATTGGAGTGTCTAACTGTAAAATCGAGGAGAGTGTTGTAGAGTGGAGTATTGTAGAGTGCAATGGACTGCAGTGGAGTAGACTGGAGTGGGGTAGCGTACAGTGGAAGAAAGTCTTATATAGTGGAGTGGCATATCATATAGTGGAGTATCATAGAGTAGAGCGACGTGTTGTTCATTGGAGTGGCATACAGTAAAGCAGGGTGTTGTACACTGTCATAGAGTGGAGTGGAGTGCTGTAGAGAGGAGTGAAATAGAGTGTATTAGGGTAGAGTACAGTGTTGTACAGTGGAGTATCATCGAGAGGAGTGTCAGAATACATTGGAGGGTGTGTCGTACAGTGGAATGGTATGTCGATAGTGGAGTGGTGTGCCGTAGAGAGGAGTGAAGTGGTGTCTCATCGAGTGTCATACAGTTTTATACAGTGGTGTATAGTGTATGGGCATAGAGTGGAGTAGAGTGTGATAGAGTGGCATCAAATTTTGTAAGGTCTTAAAGAGTGGAGTTGCATACAATTGATTTGAGTGTCGGACAGCGGAGCAATGAAGAGTGCAGTATGATACAGTGGAATAAAGTGGGATAAAGTGTAGTAGAGTGGAGCATAGAGGAGTGGACAACGCTGGAGTGGGTTAACGTAGGGTACAGTAAAGTGTCATAGATTGGAGTCACATCTCATAGAGTATAGTGGTGTGGAGTGCACTCGAGTGGATTGACGTAGCATTCAGTTTGAGCAAAGTGTACAGAACAGTGGAGTGGCATACAGTGGAATAGCATAAAGTGGAGTGACATACAGTTGAGGGGTGTAGAGCGGAATAGCGTATAGGGGAGTAGTGTAGAGTGCAGAGGCATACAGTGTAGTGCCATAGACTGGAGGGGCATACTGTGTAGTGGTTGTAGGGTGGAATAGTGTATAGTACAGTAGTATACAGTGGAGTGACATACAGTGGACTAGCGTACACTTGAGTGGCATACAATGGATTGCAATAGAGTGGAATATAATACAGTGGAGTGGCATAAAGTTAAGTGTTGTCTAAGGGAACAGCGTAGAATGGAGTGGTGCACAGTGCAGTAGTTTACACTGGAATGGCATACAGTGGAGTGTTGTACAGTTGAGTGGCATACACTGGATTGGCATAGAGTGGAGTGGCATTCAGTGCAGTGAAATAGAATGGAATAGCGTATAGTGGAGTAGCATACAGTGCAGTGGCATAGATTGGAGTAGCGTAGACTGCAGTGGCTACAGTGGAGTGTGATAGAGTTCAATAACATACAGTGGAGTGGTGTAGAATGTAGTTGTGAACAGTGTAATAGCATAGAGTGGAGTGGCATTCAGTGCAGTGAAGTAGGATGGAATAACGTATAGTTGAGTAGCGTACAGTGCAGTGGCATAGAACGGAGTGACCACAGTGGAGTGGGGTAGAGTTCATTAGCACACAGTGGATTTGTGTAGAGTGGACTTGAAAACAGTGTAATATCGTGTTAGAGTTGACTGGGGTACAATGGAAGAGTGTAGAGTGTAGTACAGTGGAGTGGCATACAGTGGAATAGCATAGAGTGTAGTAGCGTAGAGTGGAGTGGTGTACAGTGGACTGGTGTAGACTGAAGTGGCATACAGTAGAGTAGGGTAGAGTGAAATATGATACAGTGGAGTGGCGTAGAGTGGAATGGCATCCAATGCAATAGCATACAATGTACTGGCATACAATGGAGTATCACACACAGCAGTGGCATAGACTGCAGTGGTAGACAGTGGGGTAGCATCCAGTAGAGTGGCATACAGTGGAATAGCAGACTCTGGAGTGTGCTACACTGAAGTGGCATACAATTGAATAGCATAGATTGAAGTAGCCATACAGAGGAGTGATGTAGAGTGGAATACTGTATACTGGAGTAGCGTACAGTGGAGTAGTGTACAGTGGAGTGGCGTAGATTAGCATTGTGTACAGTGAAGTGGCGTAGAGCGGAGTGATTTAGAGTTGAGTGGTGTACACTGTAGTGGTGTACAGTGGAATACGGTATAGTGGAGCAGCGTACACAGGAGTAGCATACATTGAAGTGAAGTACACTGGAATGGGATAGATTGGGATAGAGTGTAGATGCTTAGAGTGCAGTGGAGTTTCGTAGAGTGGACTGGCATACGGATGTAGATGAAATTAGGTAGGAATGCAGAATATGGTGTAAAAAGTAATGCAGAACAACACTTTGTGCTGCCTTGTGTTTATTCACATTTACCAACCAAAGCAAGGTCGTGCAATTGTGGCCTTGCGTTGCTTTGTAAACCTCTCTTACATATTGCGTTGGCCATGTGACATCATGTGTGGCACAAGAGTAAAGCAAGACAATATTAAATCTGGGTGTTAGTGATACATTGTGTCATGATAAACCACAGCATCTGTACTGTATTATGGGTTAGGGCCTTATTAATAGGTAACTAGTAGGTTTTTTTTTTGCCTATCTATTACTACTTATTTAAAGTATTAATAGGTATAAAAATAAGTTTGTTTTTTCTATAATCTTTTAGAACATTTATGGTGTAGCACACTCGTAGGTAGCAAGTACCTGTTTATTTTTTAACAAATGTGTGTTTTTAAAAATATTTTTACCTTGCACAGTATTTTAGTGCAATTTACCTGCTGCACCATAATTTTTGTACATTTCTTTAAAATATGTAAAAATTAGAAAATACACTGCAGTAGACTATATTAGTAAAATATAGAGGATTACAGTGTGTTGTTTTATTTTTCAACCATAGTTTGTTTTCTATTTTTGGTACTCCATAATATTTTTTTAAAAGTATAAACATTGTAATTAGTTTTCCCTGCCTATTACCACTTTAAACACATGATAATAGGTAAGAAAAAATGTAAAACCTACAATTAATCTGTATTTTAGGCCGTAACCCAGAACACAGCTAAATTGCACAAAATACAGCATGGCTGCCTTTGACTTTTGTATAATGTCTTGACATCCCCATGTACAGCGGTAGTAACACAAAATTACCATGAAACTACAGCAACAACAGATATTGTCAAGTTTTATGCCCTTATAAACTAAAAAATACTTACCCTACTTACCTCTAAATCCAAAGAGGATTTGTCAAAATGAGCGCAAGGTTATTATGGGGCAAACATCCAAGGAATTCCTATCTTTGGTAACCCTAACTATAACTACAGAGTGGCTGCCATCACTCTGTAAGATTCACACACACACACACACACACACACACACACACATATACACTATATATCTATAGACACACATATTTTTGTGTGTGTGTCTATATAAATATATAAATATATATCTATATAAAACTCCAAATCCTGGCCCGTCAGTGACTCGATGGGACCTCAAGGCACGGACCTCTAGTGCACCTCCAAAAGAATAAACAACTTCAATGTTATTACTTCGCAGTGCTGTGATTTTATTCACACATAGAACATTATAAGCTCCAAAGCTGTTCAGGCATAGTGTCTGCCATGACGCGTTTCGCTCGCCACATGCAAGCTTGATCACATGACCAAATATATATATATGTGTTGCCAATAAAAGGATTTACGTTGTAGAGTGCTGCTTCCTGTTTGCTGTAGGAGAGGTCTGGAAATGATGTTAAAACAGCGTGGTTCAGCCGTCAGCAAGCACCGCCAGCAAGTGCGCCTAATTTGCTCGAAAATGAACCCTGATTTATGACTCGCGGAAAGTGAAGGGCAACGGCGCCGCCCAAGACCGGCTTCGGCATGGTTCTTGATTACCTTGAAAGTGGGTTTTTCATAGATGCAACGTACCTCAAATTGAATTTAAAATCAGACATCATCCACTGGAGGATTTTGAAATAATGGGACAGAAAACAACAAGTACCAGTAAGCATTTCATCAACCCATCAGGGCGTCCACTAGGGGGTGATCATTATAAAGAGCTGGAATTAACTTGTTGACTTTTTGCTGCCCCTCATGCGATGTCCAACACCGACTTACCTCTGAAGGAGGTCAATGGTGACCGAAATATATTAGGACTGCCGAGTTGTGTTGCCAATAAAAGGATTTAGGTTGTGCAGTGCTGCTTCCTCTTTGCTGTAGGAGAGGTCTGGAAATTATATATATATATACCTGTGTTGTTCTAGTTTTCTTTTCCTTCCCTCTTGAATAGTCACTACAGTGGATGGAATATTTGTTATATAAATGCATTTTGAGGACTATGTAAGTGTTATACATTGAATTACTAATTGACATGTTGATGTAAATGATATATATAGGTTATACGCTACGAACCTTAATTCTAATGCTGTACTTTTTATTTTTTTTTATTTTGACAGATTGATAACGCAAGGAGAATAGCCACTGATTTATGGTTAAGAGCACATGAGATTCAGCAAGTTCAGTTGAACTGTCATCTCTACAGCATCACTCCGATTATTTATCATTAGCGTTACAAATCTATAACCTGATTAATATTAAGAATAATATCATTTTGATGATGCACTGGATTATGAACAGCAATACAACTATTGAGTGAAATTGATCACAAGGTACTATACCTTTTATCTCACCGTCACTTTGTGTTTTATCAGTATCTAGCAATACATAGACACCTTTATCTTCATTAGCCCACAGTGAATGGTGATTAAGTACTATACCATGATTTTTTTCTAAAATGCACGATTAATTAATCTCACAATCACTTCCTCTACTCACGTTAGGGAATTAAGATTTAACACAACAAATGTAAATAAATAAATAAATGTTGTTTTGATTTTTATTAACAATTTAAACTGAACAAACACATTTGGATGTGTACAAGTATTTCTTTTATGTTCATTTTGCACGCTGCGTCGTGCTTGTATACTGCACCTTTAAATATATGTGAAACTCATCTAAGGTCATGTGACCAAGATCTCGGCTGAGATCGAAACGCGTCGTTTGTCTGCCAAATAAACCTGCAATACTAAGAACACAGAACTGGAGTGGCTCGTCTTTTCTGTGATAATTGCTGAATTTATTCCTTTGTTACTAACTGTACATGATCTCGATGAGGCCACCGAATCACCTTCCTCTGAATTGGATATGGATATGAATACACAAAATAAATTACGTAAGATCAACTTAACACAGAAGGGGGCAGGCCTAAGCCCATTTAAACCCAAATCAAACTTTATTCCACTTATGCCCAAAGACGCTGTAGATGTCTTCCATGATTGTGTTGTTGAGGATATCAAGAAATTACATCTTCAAGCACAAAGCAAGGAAAAGAACAAGAGAAAAGCTCATTATAAACAACTGGAATACGTCAATCTTATGTCCAAGCTAGGCGAAAACAATGAGATAATAATAATAAAAAAATTGGACAAAAGAGGCAATCTGGTTATCTGGCCTAAATCTGACTATGTGAATGAAGCAAACAAACAGTTAAACAACTTAAATTGCTACGAAAGATCTACTCATAAAGAATATATTAAGGCCAATGAGACTCTATACAAACTTTTATCGCAATATAGAAGGGAAGGACTAATTTCCTTTGATGAATTCAAATTCCTCAACAATGAGTTTCCCGTCCTGCCTATATTTTATCTCATTCCTAAAATCCATAAAGGTATTTTTCCAGTGCCAGGGAGACCGATTATTTCTGCTATTAAGAGTGTTTCCGAACAAGTGGGACAATACATTGATTACTTTTTACAGGACATGGTCAAGGCATTACCTAGTTATGTACAAGACACCGAAAGATTTAATCTGATTAATGACTCTTGACATTGAGTCTTTATACACAAGCATAGATCACACAACTGGCTTGTCTGCAGTTAAGCACTTTTTGGACAATAGACCTTGTGAACTTTATGAACACAACAAAGTTATTCTCAATCTTATTGATTGGTGCCTTAATAACAACTTCTTTTTATTTGGCAAGGAATTGTTTAAACAACTTCGCGGAGTAGCGATGGGAGCCTGTTTCTCCCCCAGCTACGCATGTTTACACGTTGGCTGGTGGGAGGAACAGGTTCTGAAACATACACATAGGGCATATTTCAATAATCATGTGGCTTGTTATTTAAGATACATAGATGACATCTTTATATTGTGGCACGGTGAAGAAAGAGAAGCTTTAAATTTCATAGAAGCGATCAACCATAACTCTATGAACCTTCATTTCACATCTCATATTGACAAAGCTAGCATTGAGTTTTTAGACGTCAGAGTCTACATTCTTAACAATCAAATTGAAACGACCCTATTCAGGAAACCTACCGCTGGTAACGTTACTCTCCACGCCAAAAGTGCTCATCCCAAACATCTCATCGCCAGTATTCCTTACGGTGAAATTTTAAGACTCAAAAGAATTTGCAGTCTAGAAACTGATTTTAACACATGTTTGAGGAATACCATTATCAGACTAAAGGCGAGGGGCTATTCTAATACTATTCTTGACAATGCTATGGCCAAAGCCAATGCACGACCTAGATTGAGTCTATTTAAGCCTATCCAGTGTCCAGCTCCTTTAACTGAGACAGCCGCACAGAACATACTAGAGATTGAATCAGGACCCAGATTGATTACCACCTTTAGTAGAGAAGAAAGGAAAATAAGATCTATTGTCAAAAGGCATTGGCCTATCGTTCTTACCGATGCCGTACTCCGTACCAGAGTACCGGCTACTCCCATGGTTACCTTCAGGAGAGCCAAATGCATGGGAACCTGTCTGGACAAAAGTAGCCCTGAAATCAGACAGAATGCAATGTGGCTAAAATCTGCTCCAGGTTTTCGGAAATGCTCTTCTTGCAGGGCTTGTAAGTTTGGCACTAATAAAACTCACTACCTTACCCCTTTTAGCACTAAAGAAGTAGCTATCACAGGGAGTTTCACTTGTAGAACTGACTTTGCTGTGTATATCCCGACATGCACCTGCGGCCTTAATTACATTGGTAGTACGAAGCTGCAGGTGCATGTCAGGATTCTACAACATCTCAGAGCCATCTTACATAATGATCCTGCGTATCCGGTGGCACGCCATTTCAAATCGACTCATAACAATGATGTCAACTGCCTTAAATATTATGTAATAGCATCTATTCCCAAACCCCGAAGGGGCGGTAATAGGGAACTTCTATTGAGGCAGTTGGAAACTCGTAAGATCTTAGAGTTTGACAGTAAATGGCCAAATGGCCTCAATAACACTGAGGATATGCACAACTTTGTTTAATGATGTCTTGATTTGAGGACTTAACACTTGAGAGAACACATAGGTACATACACATACATAAATTTTAGTAATCTCAATGCTATGTTCCACCCCTTTCATTATGAGCCTCTCGTGTATATATTTCTGTACATACATTTGTACATATATTTGTATATTTATTTCTTACCTTGTGTATTACACATCCATATGAAGGGATATCTCTTGCACCAAGCACTTTAGTAATCAGGTTACCTTATGTAACCAGCGCAGATTTTTCCCTACACCTCTCTTGTCATATATATAACATACATTCTTTTATGACTTATCAGCACTTTCCAGTAAGATGACGGAACCATAGAAATGAATTGTATATGATTTAACAATAATTATCAGGATTGTATTTTTTATTGTTATTAATATTTATTCATTCCTATTTTAATCTTACTGTCATGCTACATTTGCACATATTCCCTAATATTTTGCACTTTCGCACGTTTTTGCACAATTATTGAAAATGCTGCTATGCACCTCTTTGCACTTGTACAGATTTTGAGTTTCCATACTTGTTGGCAATTATACGGTATAGGTATTTACCGGGCATTGTTTTACCTTTTTTGCTGGTTGGGTGTTTTTTTAAGGATTTATCCTGTTATACCAACATATATATACCAACAAGTTTAGTCGTGTGTATTATCTCTATGCAGGCTGCCAATGCCAAAATGCTAATTATTACCATTATATTTCCGTACTTCACATTGCATGAAATACCAACTATATGTATTATACAATTGTGTTATGTTTTTTAGAACCATCGTGCAATTTGATTTCAATGTCCTTCAAATGTATTACACGAAGTCGGTTTTTCTGGTCTAGTAACATGTGATCAGGAAGTGGGTGTACACTTTGCAGCGCTTAAAAAACATTCAGTGCAACTTGTCTCCGCATGTGAACAAGGGCTTCCGAGCCCGAAACGCGTCATGGTTTGCTGAGAGAAATGGTCGTAATGGTCGAATAAATACTCTTGCCTGAAGATTCCTGTGGTCCGTCTCTCCTTCTACGCCGCACGCTCGGAGGTTGTGGGAGTTCGAACATTTCATATATATATGTATATTACCTACTGGCGGTCGCCAGTAGGTAGTTATAGTTAGGACCCTGTTTCCATAGGAAATCCGCATCATTCTATTTTGAATAACTTTGGCGCCGGTCGACGAATCCTCGCGAATTTCTCAAAATAGATGGGGCGCTACGCTCCGCTCCTACCCTGAAAGTCTCGGGGGGATTCGTCAAGCGGGGGCTGAGATAAAAGGGGGTCCCAAAACGCGTTTTTCCCATGCATTTTTCCATAGGACCTTTAGACAGGGCTACAGCCCGAACGGCTGAACAGAATTACTAGAAATTTGGCAGAGAGGTAGTCCTCAGGTCAAGGAAGTGCCTTTTGTAGGTTTGGTGTAAATCTGTTCAGTAGATTCTGAGAAAATAGCCTTTAAATCAATATATATATCTGAGCCAGCTTACGGTACGCTTACCGTAAGCTTACCGTACGCGTACGGTGGCGTGCGCGAGCGCGATTCTGATTGGCTGTTACATCTAAGTAAACATTCGAATCGGTCGAAACCAGGAAGCGGCGGCCGCCATTTTCTCTCTCGCACTCTGAGGGGGGGG
The DNA here is from genome assembly GCF_964204655.1 of Triturus cristatus. Lineage (NCBI taxonomy): Eukaryota > Metazoa > Chordata > Amphibia > Caudata > Salamandridae > Triturus > Triturus cristatus. The sequence continues at coordinate 134,236,932 of NC_140591.1, read as the reverse complement.
CTGTAAACAAAGGCAAAAAACATATAAAGGGGCTGTTTAGACAGCGCCCATGCACATAGCCATGTTAGTTGAGTTCTCAAAGATCCCCCAAGGCCAAAAACGGTAAATTTTTATTTTTAGAAAATTTCTCCGATTACGCTTACCGTACGCGTACGGTGCGCTTACGCTAAAAATGTTAATAAAAAAAAAAAACACTCTCTGTGCATGGCATATTATTGTCATCACTTACAAATTAAATTTAACAGATTACCTATCACAAGGAAGCGCATAATATGTCCTCCATGTGCGCACGGTGCGTAACGTGGGCACGCACCGTGCGTAACGTGGGCACCTTGCGTGTACGGCACTAACTGCGTAAAGTGGGCGCGCGGTGCGCGAAGCGCACCGCGTGCTCACTGTGCGCGCACGGTGCGCGAAGCGCACCGTGCGCGCACGGAACGAACTGCGTTAAGTGGGCGTGCACGCCACGAATGGCGTAAAGTAACTTAGCATTTAAAAAAACGTACAAATTCACTGAAAAAACCATAGGTTTCACACACGTTATAGTTAGGAATTAGCATTTAAAAAACCTTGCAAATTCACTGAAAAAACCATAGGTTTCAGACATGTTATAGTTAGCGGAAATTTTACTGATAAAAAACCAATGAAATTCCCCCGTTATAGTTAGTGCAGGCAACTATAACTCACGCGACCGCAATCTTCTGCTGATGACATATGTGTCTTTATGAAAAAAAAATATTTGTAATATATGTATAGCTAAAAATTTATGGAAGAAGACATGGGCAAATATGTGTCTAAATACAGTATTAGCATCAGCAGAGGATTGCGGTCGCGTGAGTTATAGTTGCCTGCACTAACTATAACGGGGGAATTTCATTGGTTTTTTATGAGTAAAATTTCCGCTAACTATAACATGTCTGAAACCTATGGTTTTTTCAGTGAATATATATATATATATATATATATATATATATATATATATATACATATATATATATATATATATTTTCCAAACAACGAAGTTGCTCCTTCTGGATTGCCGGGACCCTTGAAGGTTGGCATACACTCCGGCGGAGCCAGCCGGCGTCAATATCCAATTAAAGCAAAAAATCCAGTATGCTCTCAGTAAAGTGAGACAGAATCCCAGAAGTAAAGAAAGGTCTTAGTGATTTATTTCACACAACGCGTTTCGGCACGCAGCCTTGTTCACGTCAACAAGGCTGCGTGCCGAAACGCGTTGTGTGAAATAAATCACTAAGACCTTTCTTTACTTCTGGGATTCTGACTCACTTTACTGAGAGCATACTGGATTTTTGCTTTAATTGGATATATATATATATTGCGGGATTGTAAGAGGCAATTTGAACGGCAGGACAAGTTATCGCAACCCACTGGGGTTTCATTTGCATCAAGAGACAGCACTTGCATGGCAACTCACTAGAGTAAGACGAAGGGCACTACAGTTACCAGCAGGCCATGCAATTGGCCACGCCCAACCGGGCGGTGACTTCTACAATTTTCAGGTGTCTACAAATTGCCGTGACAAGTATCTGCCATTTGCCTGCAGCCCATGATGAAGTACGGACAGTACGAAACGCGTCGGCAGCAAACATTGTGCGGAGCTTTTTCCAGCTGCTTCCTTTTGGTTTCCTGCAATAAATAGAAAGCTTTACAAAATCGACTTGTTGGTGGTTCCCTTACAGCAGGCAAACTTGTGTTGGATGTTATTGCGGCCCCGCCTGAGTCGCGAAGGGAGCTCCGCCATGCCTCGGTGTGGTCTAGTTACAGCGCCAACCGGCGTTGCAGCGAGAAGGACAAGTCAGCTGATTGCGGGATTGTAAGAGGCAATTTGAACGGCAGGACAAGTTATCGCAACCCACTGGGGTTTCATTTGTATCAAGAGACAGCACTTGCATGGCAACTCACTAGAGTAAGACGAAGGGCAATGTAATATGTGACGTCATCAGTAGTGCATTGAGGGCGCGCGAGTTATAGTTAGCTGAACTAACTATAACGGGGGAATTTCAATGGTTTTTTACGAGTGAAATGTCCAGCTAACTATAACATGTGTGAAACCTTTGGTTTTTTCATTGAATTTCTAAGGTTTTTTAAATGCTAATTCCTAACTATAACGTATGTGAAACCCATGGTTTTTTCAGTGAATTTGCAAGGTTTTTCAAATGCTAATTCCTAACTATAACGTGAGTGAAACCCATGGTTTTTTCAGTGAATTTGCAAGGTTTTTTAAATGCTAATTTTTTTTTTTCTTCTTTTTTTTTTTACATAGTTTTATTTTAATTGTCTATCCTTTTTTAAAGACTATGGTTACATTTTAAAAATTCTACAATATGTTTTTATTTTACCATTTTTTTAAAATAAACAGGTAAAATGTATTAGTATTACATATTTTTTTTTTTTCCTTTTTTTTTTTTTTTATTTTTTTTTTTACCGTGCGCGTACGGTAAGCGCACGTCTTGCTGTAATTACGTTAGATTTCTACGCTGTTTGCGTTCATTTACGCAATTTGCGTAGACGCACGTCACGCGCGCACAGCGCGTAACGCGTACGCTGCACGCGCACGTTACGTGGAAGTGAAGGGGCGTGCCTGTTTTGCGCATGCGCGCGTGCGCGTGTCTTTTTTACGCGCATGCGTATTTTTGCCGTAAGCGCACCGTAAGCGTACCGTAAGCGTACGGTGGGTCATGTGATCATGAAACACAACTTTTGATTGGTTGAAACTACTTTTACCAGCAGGCCATGCAATTGGCCACGCCCAACCGGGCGGTGACTTCTACAATTTTCAGGTGTCTACAAATTGCCGTGACAAGTATCTGCCATTTGCCTGCAGCCCATGATGAAGTACGGACAGTACGAAACGCGTCGGCAGCAAACATTGTGCGGAGCTTTTTCCAGCTGCTTCGTTTTGGTTTCCTGCAATAAATAGAAAGCTTTACAAAATCGACTTGTTGGTGGTTCCCTTACAGCAGGCAAACTTGTGTTGGATATATATATATATATATATATATATATATATATATATATATATATATATATATATATATATATATTCACTGAAAAAACCATGGGTTTCACACACGTTATAGTTAGGAATTAGCATTTAAAAAACCTTAGAAATTCAATGAAAAAACCAAAGGTTTCACACATGTTATAGTTAGCTGGACATTTCACTCGTAAAAAACCATTGAAATTCCCCCGTTATAGTTAGTTCAGCTAACTATAACTCGCGCGCCCGCAATGCACTACTGATGACGTCACATATTACATCACTCATGACATGGTCAGTGACATCACTCATGACATCACTGATGACATCTCAAATGACATCACTGATGACATCATCCAGTGAATGTGTGTTTTTCTGAAAATTAAATATGTTTAATATATGTATATCTCAAGGTCGATGGAAGAATAAATGAGTATATAAGTGTCTAAATTGATGATTTGTTTTTGAAAAATTGATTGTATTACTGACTGATTAAGTGTATCTTTTTGAATACATGGCTAAGTGAGTAATATTTAAATGTGTAAATACCTGTATCAGTCTCTCACTTTGTGTATAAGTGTTTGCATGGGTTGGTGAGTAGCTACATGGGTGTTTATATAGGTTATTATTTGGTTTTTTGAGTCTCAGTATGAGTGTCTGAGTGTCTTCATGGTGCGGTGGGGGTATTACGTAGTGCATAGATGCATGAATGAGTGACTCACTGTTTGTATGTGTTGAAGACAGCATGTGTGCAGGACTGTATGGGTAGATGAGTGTGTGCATGGGTGTGTTAGTGAGTGAATGACTGTCTCAATAGTGTCTTCATAAGTAACTACATATGTTTTAAACTAGTATATGTGACTATTGGTGTTTATAAGTGAGTATATGTGAGAGTGAGAGATTGGAAGAGTTCCTGTATGAATAAGTATGTGTTTCTATAAGTGATTGTTTAAAAGACTAAGTATGTGTAAGTTTCTGTAAAAGTAAGTGTGGTGGTGTGTGTATAACTGTATAAGTAAATGGATGTTTGATTCTTTATTAGCATGAGTGACTATGTGTGAGTAACTCTATGGATGAGTGGCATTGTGTTACAGGATGTTTAGGTGTATGAGTACATATGATGTGTGAGTACATGTATGAGTGACTGTATAGGACTGTTGGTGGATGAGTGGATGTGTATGTGGATCTTAGAATTACTGAATAGGTTGTGGTAACTGGTATTGGTATGTCCTTTTTTTTGAAAATTTCAGTCTCTTTTTTTGAATGTTTTTATCAAAAGGTTATATTAGGGTGAGAGGAGGTCTACCACTCTGTCACAAGGATGATGTCATCAGTGATGTCATTTGAGATGTCATCAGTGATGTCATGAGTGATGTCACTGACCATGTCATGAGTGATGTAATATGTGACGTCATCAGTAGTGCATTGAGGGTGCGCGAGTTATAGTTAGCTGAACTAACTATAACAGGGGAATTTCAATGGTTTTTTACGAGTGAAATGTCCAGCTAACTATAACATGTGTGAAACCTTTGGTTTTTTCATTGAATTTCTAAGGTTTTTTAAATGCTAATTCCTAACTATAACGTGTGTGAAACCCATGGTTTTTTCAGTGAATTTGCAAGGTTTTTTAAATGCTAATTCCTAACTATTACGTGAGTGAAACCCATGGTTTTTTCAGTGAATTTGCAAGGTTTTTTAAATGCTAATTTTTTTTTTTCTTCTTCTTTTTTTTTTTACATATTTTTATTTTAATTGTCTATCCTTTTTTAAAGACTATGGTTAAATTTTAAAAATTCTACAATATGTTTTTATTTTACCATTTTTTTAAAATAAACAGGTAAAATTTATTAGTATTACATATTTGTTTTTTTTTTCCTTTTTTTTTTTTTATTTTTTTTTTTACCGTGCGCGTACGGTAAGCGCACGTCTTGCTGTAATTACGTTAGATTTCTACGCTGTTTGCGTTCATTTACGCAATTTGCGTAGACGCACGTCACGCGCGCACAGCGCGTAACGCGTACGCTGCACGCGCACGTTACACGGAAGTGAAGGGGCGTGCCTGTTTTGCGCATGCGCGCGTGCGCGTGTCTTTTTTACGCGCATGCGTATTTTTGCCGTAAGCGCACCGTAAGCGTACCGTAAGCGTACGGTGGGTCATGTGATCATGAAACACAACTTTTGATTGGTTGAAACTACTTTCAGTTCTAGAACTCTCTTACACCACACCCATTCCCCTCATTTCTGCTTGTGATCCCTTAGGAGAAGGAGCTGGGTTGTCTTTGTGATATGATGGCAGAACAGCAGAGCCCTTCTGAGAGTGAGGCTAGCAGCACTACCTTGAGGCAGAGAGCGAGGAAACAAAAGACCTCTTTCATATGGGAGTATTTTTCTTTTCCAGAGGGCCAGCAAAAGGTAAATGCACCCTTAGTGACTTGTAAGCTGTGTGGCCGTGTACTTTCAAGAGGGAATCCCGACAGGAAGTATTCCTTCGGGAATCACACCATGTTGAGACACCTTAAGGATGTACACAGAAGGACACATGCTCGACTGACTGAAGGTAACCCTTCAGTAAATCAACCAAGCACATCCACAGCAGCTCAGCCTGGACCATCATCTTCAGTGCCGAGTCCTTCTTCTGCAGGTCAGGTGAGCCCTTCATCTGTGGGGGAGCATCTCCTTTTTCTTCTCCTCAGGAAATTAACCCTCGGTTTCTGAGGGTTGAAATACGGTGCGCCACTTGTCATGATCTAATTTGTTATAGGGAGACCAGTATTTCCCTAGTGAACAATAAAATAGATCAGCACACTTGTCGTACCGTCTAATATTCCCATTCTTTCTTTCCTCTGTCCCTGCATGAACACAATGGCTCTTTTAAGAGCCAACCTTACCTTTCATCTATTTTTTATATATGTTTTTAAAACTTTTTTTTTTTTTTTTTTTACCGTACGCGTACGGTACGCGTAATAATTTTTTTTTTTTTTAAAAAACACTAAAAATCAATTATCACATTACAAGGTCCTTGAGAGACTACAATGAAAAACTGAAAATGTGATTGTGGAGAAGTGGAAAAAAGGGACCATGATATTTTTGACTTACCATACCCACTCAAAAAAAAAATTTTCATTTAAATTTTTTTTTAATTGCTTTAAAAATGGTTCTAGTTTTCGAAAATTTCCTATCTCAATCTGAAAAAAAAAGAAAAAAGTATTAATATTTAATAAAACATTTTATAATACAGTACACATATTTACATATTTTTCAAAAAAAAAATTGCCTTTTTTTTGCTGTTTTCAGAATATATTTCATTTCACTATAAATTGTGAAAGCAATTGCATTCATCATTTAACAGCGGGCAAAAAAAAAATTAACAATCTCAAAGATTGTTTTAAAAAAGCCCACAATCTCTTTTTGCATAAACATAACTTTATAGAAATGCATAATATTCTTAAAATATATCATCTAATATCAATACTTATTTCTTTAAAATACCGTCTGATATTTTTGTTTCAGAAGTATAATCACAAAAATATATCTCACATAACTCCACAATACATCTGGTTCCATTTCCTTTAGGCCAAATAGTAATTTTAAAATTCTTTTTTGATTAAATTTCCAATGTTAATCCAATAAAAATCTAAAGTTTAAATTGTACAGATCTCACCGATTCTCTGTAACATTTTGGTTTCCGAAAGATTTATTAATAATTAAATAAGTCCACAATAGAATTGTTTACCTTTCCGCATGGCCAAATAGTAATTTTAAAAATCTTTTTTGAATAAATTTCCAATGGCAATCCAATAACATTCCAAAATTTAAATTGTGCAGATGTTACCGATTTTTTCAAAATTTTTGGTTTTCCAAAGTTTAATTTAAAATTGAAAAAGTCCACATTACAATTGGTTACCTTTCCATTAGGCCAAATGGTAATTTGTAAAATCATTTTTTTTGAAAATTCCACTGGTAATCCAATAAAATGGTAAAATTGTTTTGTCCAGATGTTGCCAAATCTCTCTAAAATTTAGGTTTCAGGAAGATTAGATAGGAATTTGCTAAATCAAAAGGCAAACGTTGCTTAAAAATCAATTGGGAATCATTACACAGTGTCCTGCCTTTTTCACATTTAAGATAAACTGTGTAATGTCCAGAAGTTACAGTAGGTCCATCATGGAAAATTATTGCAACTGTTACAAAAGTTTTTCCTGAAATTGATAATTGCTGTCCTGTAAACTTCTTTATTAAAGTATCTAATTTTGAACCATCAGCTTTACAGCGTTGCATCATTAAAATTACATACTGTCCGTATTCCTTTAAAATTAACGTTGAAAACATGTCAGATTGACACTCACTGCATTCCATGCTATGATTAGCATCTTTAACTAATTTAGCAAAAGTGACTGTTTTACTTTCTGGCAATGTTAAATAAATAAACCTTTCAGAATCAACATTAGAGCCACATATATTATAACAGTTTTCACAACTATGTTCCCATTTATAAGAGAGACCAAATAAATTTTTAATGGGAACCCCTTCTTCTTCCAGTACCTGAAGAAAAAACATCAAGAATTCCTGTGTGTCTTGCTGTACATTTTGAGAAAACTGTGTTCGTCCTGAACATACATCTAAAAGTTTTCTAATTTCAGTAGCACTTTCTATTTTTGAAAAAGGAGACTCAACTCAGAACAGAATCTTTTTCCCTGATTTACTATTATCTGCTCTTGCACACTTTCCAGATAAAATGCAACATTCAGCACTACATTAGCGTAGCAGTTCACAATAGAGCTATTTTCAAAATGACATCCTACAACCTGTTCTTCATTTTCCTTTTTCTTTTTGCTTGCAATTACATCACTCCTCTTTTTTTTCCTCCTCTCTACATCTTCATTACAGATATTCTCATTTCTCCTTTTACGAGAAACTACACGTTTCTCCAACACAGGATACTGACCTAAATGAGGAGCATAGCTTCTTCTTAATCTATTATACTCCTTTACACAATTTGCATCAGCACTAACTGTTGAGTCATCAAAGTCTATTATGAATAAACCTGATAATGTTTTCACTCGTGACAAAGCAACATATGCCATACCTTCTTTGAACACAGTTGAACCAATGTTCACAAATGCACAATCTACAGTCAATCCTTGAGACTTGTGAATAGTTACAGCATATGCTAGAGAAAACGGAAACTGCTTCCTACGTACATATAAATCTTTCACAAGCATGAAACGAACTGAACAACGACAAATGTCTTTAACTTTTTCTATCTGATCAAATTTTATTTTTAAACATTCAATTCCATCTTTTTTCTGATAATTAATAAAACCCACAACTCTTCCCATAGCTCCATTAACTAAACCTTTTTCAACATCCAAATTTCTCCTTAAAAACACTCTACAGTTCATGCAAACATATAGATTTTTTTCTAATCCAGCTGTTTTGGAAATGTTCTTCTCTAGTGAATCCAATTTATTTTTCAGTGTGCCTGTTAATGTGACAGTAATTCTTCCATCCTCAATTTTGTCCACTGCTTCCAATTTCCTGATATCTTCCTTTTCCAATTTCAAAAGCTCCTCATTGAATATTGAGCATTCACGTAGAGTTGGCATTAAGCAGATGACACTTTTCTTTTCTGCAATGTTCTTGTATATCTTCTCTGCAACTATTTCTTCCTTTGGAAATAAATTATATAGCAGCCGACTCTGTAATGCTTTTTTGCCAGCTTCAGTGAGTAGTCCAATTCTGATATCTTTCAGAATACTTCCATATTCTTCATCGTTTGCTTGCCTCATATTAGTAGTAAGTTCCTTGTACTCAAAGAAGGACCAAATATTTGCATTACCGATGCTTCCCAATGACTTCTTTGTGTCTTCATGTGTCACAGTATTAAACACTGGTTGTCCTTTAACTGGAGTAAGTTGCAAAAGATCTCCAAAAACTATGACGTGTTTTCCTCCAAATAACACGTCATAGTCTGTCTTCAGAATTTGCTGCATTCTTAAATGCACAAAGGCAAGCATTAAGTTTGATACCATGCTCACCTCATCAATAATGAGAACTTGCATCTTCTTCAATACTCTTGAAACTTCCAAGCATGCTTCTCCAGTTAGCTTGTTGTATTGTATTTTGTTCTCATGCTCCACTGGTAAAATTAGCAAACGATGTAAAGTGATTCCTTTTATGTTATATGCTGCTAACCCAGTTGGAGCAGTAACCACACAAGACAAAGTAGAATCCGTTTTTTGCTGTAGGTAGCTTCTGATGACTTTTATAAGGAAACTTTTTCCAGTTCCAGCTTGTCCGCTTACATACATCCTGATTGGATGAAATGATGTGCATGAGCACTCTTTTTTTTCATGTAGAAATCCGTGATCAATTTTGTTTCTGATCTCTTCATAAATTTGTTGCTGCTCTTCGTTCAGTTGTCTTTCCAAATTTTGTAAGTCTATAAATTCTTCTTGAGCTTGATTCATAGCTGTTTCCACTTCATTCATGGCTATTGATGCTTCATTTTCAACGATTGGTTGTCCTAGGGGATCTTGACTGAGTGTTCCTGAACTTTGGCTGTCCTGAGAACTGTCTCTAGCTATTTCTGCTGCAATTGTAGTTTCCTGTTCAATTTCTTCATTTAACATTTGCAGATAAGTTGAGAATGTACTGCATTGTATGCTGTCTTTGTAAGCATTAAAAGAATCTTCATAGCTTTGAAATTCTCCCAGTAGTTCATCCTCTGTACGCCATGGTTTAAACAGCTGTAAAAGAGCCAAGTAGTAAAATTCCTTTTTGTCAGTAGTGTCGCAACTCAGCTTCCTGTGATTTATCAAACTTCCTTTTGTTTGCTTCACCAAACATCCTTCCTCACCAATAACTTTATATTTTCCATTGTTGATGTCTTCTGTGGCTTTCCGTGAATAAATGTAGTTCTGCAGCACTTCATAGAGACACATGTTCTCCAGATGATGACTTCTCTTGGGATAATATGTGTCCAACATGTTTGATTTCAAAATATCTGTACTTTCTGGGTCATTCTCGGCCAAATATTCAATTTCTCCAACAGATTTCAGTACCCGATTTCTCATTGCTGCAAGGCCTAAACTTGCCCAAATTATTCTTCTTGATTTCGAGTAGAGACTTGCAGAAGATAACCTATCTGAACATTCGTAGGATCCAATTTCTCGATGCGATAACATCTTCAAACTGAAACTGTACAGCTTCTTACTGACAGTCTTCTTGTGAGAAATCTCTTCCCACATTTCCTTCAATTCTGTTTTTTCTGATTTCGTAATGTAAGACGTTACATATCGAGCAACAGCAATGGAATTGTCAGCTACATACTGTATATCCATGTTAGCATTCCACATGGATAAAATGACTGGGTTGTAGTCATTTATATTTTTTGATTCTTCTTTTCTTTTAAGGTTATAGGTATTCTTAGGTGATTTTCTTGTGATAGTATGTCTCACAGATGACATAAAACTGTTTACTCTTCCATTTGAAAGAACAGGTCTAGGAAATCCAAATCGACATTTAGTGTAGTATTTATCTTTGCTCTTGTATTTCCGTCGACAGTATTTTCCACACCGATGACTTTGGAAACGTAAAACTTGCTCCTTTAACTTTTTATCTTCTGTGCTTTTTGGTATAGCACATGTTGCATATTCTTCAATGTAAGATAACACTGCTTCATCAGCATCTGTTCCAAACTTTGGGGCATCCTTGATCCACAACAGCATATGAATATGAGGAGCACCTCTTGCCTGGTACTCTTTTCTCTAAAAGAAATCCACTACTTCTCCTAGAGGTGGATTTTTTTTATTGCAGATGAACGACATCATAGCCTCAAATCTATGATTGAAATATCTGCAAACATTAACCGGATCCAATGAGCACAGTTCTCCTGCTGTCTTGTATTCGATGTTTTTAATGTTTGAATTTGCCTCTCGTAGAAAATCCAGTAAATCATCCCAAGCGTACTCAGCACAGCTTAGGCTAACGAACCATGTTCGTGTTCCTAAATTCCGTAACATGCATTTTAATTCACCATGACGTCGGTACCAATATTCATTTGTCCCACGCTGACAAGCCATCAGATTGATCAGTTGTGTTTCCAAATGATCATCTCGGTGCTGCACTTTCTCCATAAATTCTTAGCAGACACATTTTGTAAATGTACTCCACTTTTTAAAATGTGATTTACTGCATAAGACAGTGCAGACAAGTCGCTTTCAAATAAAAGATGGAACAAATAAGGAATACTTTGTCGAAATCTGGGATCTTCAGCATATAGTCTTGTAGTCCGATACTCAGAAGCTGGAATCTGTTCCGGACGTTCATCGTATCGTCCTCCTTTTCCTGTAGGAAACAGCTGGGGAAAACATCGAGCTTCCAAGCTCTCCTCCCATACACTCACGGGAGTTCCTTTTGCTTTCTTCATCTGAAACAGATCAATATTGTCTCCCATAACTTCTTTTGAATGAAGAGGATGTATGCTAAAATGTTCATAAATTTCTTCTTCCTTTGACTTGTCCACTTTTTCAATTTGTCCAGTTGGTGTTTCTGTGTCTTCTTGTAAATCTTCTTCTTCTTCTTCTTCTATATAAATTGATTCATACCATTTGTTATTCCTTTTCAAATACAAATTTGCTCTTTGTACTTTCCGTACATCTACCAGCTCCTGCCAAATCTTCTTATTCTTTGTAGGTACACCATTAACCAGAATAATTAATGGTTCAGTTTCCAAAGTATCCGCATCAATAGTTTCCATATTTTTTTTCAAATCCAAGGGCAAATACACCACTCTACCTTTTAAACCTCTCAGTAAATCTGAAGGAGGTAATTTACCAGTTTTGGGCTCCATACGTTCTATGGTCTGGAACGGATGAACACATTGAATGAGTATAGACTCATATGTATTTAATTCAGAAAGTTCAGCAGGAATTGCATCCAATTCTAAATTATTATGTACAGCTCTGGTCGGCATTCTATTTTCTTCTAACTTATTATAACAGTATTTACAAATACGCTGAACTTCACCCAATTCAAAACAATTTTCAAGAAATATATATGTGGCAAAATCCTTCCACTTATAATTATCTTCATTTTCACTTTTTCTTTGGAGATCAACATACCTGGTTTGTTTTCTATAATGAGTTCTGCGGCAACAAATACAAGTAATATTTGGTCTTTCATTAGAGATTATTGCAAATTTTGTTATGTGATCATTAAATGTCTTACTTACTGAGGGTTCTACATTCTCTTCCACTTCTTCCTCATTTACTGTGTCCTTTTCTGCACTGTTTTGTTCAGGACCAAAGTAACAAAACTGAATTTCATCAACAACCTTCTCTACATCTGATACCGATCCACGGAACAGAGCACTATTCAATTCATCTAACTTTATTGCTGGACTTTTAGCAAAATACAACCGTCTCACAAACTTTCTCATTTCAGTATGATGAACAGCCAGCATCCTAAAATGATGGAAAACACTATTACACACTTTTCTAGATAGACAAGCCAGAGAATGACCCTGCAAACCAGTATTCTCTCTCACTCTGCATGGATCCAGACTTTGAAGCACCTTAATCTTCTGTTTTACACTTTTTTGACTATATTCTCTTAGAAACTCACGAAATTTATCAATAGATTCCTGACGCACAGTGCAAATACTACTACAATTCCAAGTGTACACTGGGGCTTTAGGACGTCTCCCCATAGCCTCATCCGCCATCACTTGTACCTCATCTCTTGGAACCATTATCTCCTTCTCCATTATGCAACCATTTTTCACTTCGTAAGCACGACCTCTGGTGTCAACTGCATGCAGCAAACTATTACTTTGAAAATAGCTCTCTTCATTAAAAAAAGGTTCACTACTTGAACTATGCATCCATTTTCCTAAAAACACTTTACAAAAGTTTGTTCTGTTCACTACTCTTTTCCTTTTGCTTTGTGATTTCAGTACATTAACCATTTTATCTAATGTACGCATCCTATTCAAAATTAAAATGAATAGTTTCCTTTTTAATTCTAATGCCTTTGCTGCAATGGTTCAATTTCTTTTTTTCTCTTATAAAACTTAGCCTTTTGCTTATATTTCTTCACATCCTTTATCAAATTGGACATAACTCTTCTCTGAAACATTTTTCTACGTATCTCTTTAAACGCTGTTTTTCTGTTTAAGTTTATCTTTTTAGTTGCAGAAGGTATATTTGCATTAACTAAATGCTCAATTTTTTCCTCTCCTTTTCTATTGAAAACATTTTTTCCAGTACAGACATTTTGTACATTTTTCCTTTTGTTGAATATGTTCTTTAAAAAATCTTTTGTTTGCTTACCAGAAGATTTTTTCTTTTTCCCAACATGAGCATCTCCAACTAACTTAGGTCCTCCAGTTGTCTTCAAATATAGGTTTTTTTTGTGGTCTTTCTTTACTCTGGATTTTGTAGGCATCTTAAATTTTGTTCACTGCTCTTCAGCAATACCTGAAAAAAACTAAAAAAAAATTCCTTTATTTTATTTAAATATATTACTACATTTTTTATGTTCTTTAGAAATCTTAAAATACTATAAACCCCTTTCCTATAAATGAAAATCACAATAACACCTTCACAAATTAAATTTCTAAAAATAATTCCTGTGTGCACACAAAGTCATGCTTTGAAATTAGGCAGAAAACGAAATTTCTTTGCCAATTGCAAAGCATACTTTCTACTACTTTTTAGGCAAGTGAAAAGTACTTTTACAGACTGACACATTTTGAATCCACTTTTTAGATTCTTAAAAAAGCACATGTCCAAACTGCTTTTTCAGACCAGCACCATGTGTAACCTGGGTGACTGCCTACACTCCAGCAAGGGCAACCAGCCTTAGTGATGCTGAATGTATTTGCATTACTGACTGAAACCTCAAATCCCACTCGCTTGTGAATACTGTGCATGATTCCACAGGGTAAGCAGCTGGGTGTGTGCTAAGAGTCTGCTTCTGCACCAAAAAATGGCTCCCCCTTTCCATCTAATGCAACTGTGAAATCACCAGAGCAATACGCAATAAATCTCTGCCTGTAATTCCTATATGCACACAGAGTCATGTTTTCACATTAGTCACAAAACGAAATTTCTTTGCCATTTCGAAAGCACACTTACTACTCTTTTTTTTGGCAAGTGATAAACACTTTTACAGTCTGTCACATTTTGAATCCACTTTTCAGATTCTTAAAAAAGCACATGTCCAAACTGCTTTTTCAGACCAGCACCATGTGTAACCTGGGTGACTGCCTACACTCCAGCAAGGGCAACCAGCCTTAGTGATGCTGTATGTATTTGCATTACTGACTGAAACCTCAAACCCCACTCGCTTGTGAATACTGTGCATGATTCCACAGGGTAAGCAGCTGGGTGTGTGCTAAGAGTCTGCTTCTGCACCAAAAATGGCTCCCCCTTTCCATCTAATGCAACTGTGAAATCACCAGAGCAATAAGCAATAAATCTCTGCCTGTAATTCCTATATGCACACAGAGTCATGTTTTCACATTAGTCACAAAACGAAATTTCTTTGCCATTTTGAAAGCACACTTACTACTCTTTTTTTTGGCAAGTGATAAACACTTTTACAGACTGACACATTATGAATCCACTTTTCAGATTCTTAAAAAAGCACATGTCCAAACTGCTTTTTCAGACCAGCACCATGTGTAACCTGGGTGACTGCCTACACTCCAGCAAGGGCAACCAGCCTTAGTGATGCTGAATGTATTTGCATTACTGACTGAAACCTCAAACCCCACTCGCTTGTGAATACTGTGCATGATTCCACAGGGTAAGCAGCTGGGTGTGTGCTAAGAGTCTGCTTCTGCACCAAAAAATGGCTCCCCCTTTCCATCCAATGCAACTGTGAAATCACCAGAGCAATACGCAATAAATCTCTGCCTGTAATTCCTATATGCACACAGAGTCATGTTTTCACATTAGTCACAAAACGAAATTTCTTTGCCAATTTGAAAGCACACTTACTACTCTTTTTTTGGCAAGTGATAAACACTTTTACAGACTGACACATTATGAATCCACTTTTCAGATTCTTAAAAAAGCACATGTCCAAACTGCTTTTTCAGACCAGCACCATGTGTAACCTGGGTGACTGCCTACACTCCAGCAAGGGCAACCAGCCTTAGTGATGCTGAATGTATTTGCATTACTGACTGAAACCTCAAACCCCACTCGCTTGTGAATACTGTGCATGATTCCACAGGGTAAGCAGCTGGGTGTGTGCTAAGAGTCTGCTTCTGCACCAAAAAATGGCTCCCCCTTTCCATCCAATGCAACTGTGAAATCACCAGAGCAATACGCAATAAATCTCTGACTGTAATTCCTATATGCACACAGAGTCATGTTTTCACATTAGTCACAAAACGAAATTTCTTTGCCATTTTGAAAGCACACTTACTACTCTTTTTTTTGGCAAGTGATAAACACTTTTACAGTCTGTCACATTTTGAATCCACTTTTCAGATTCTTAAAAAAGCACATGTCCAAACTGCTTTTTCAGACCAGCACCATGTGTAACCCGGGTGACTGCCTACACTCCAGCAAGGGCAAACAACCTTAGTGATGCTGAATGTATTTGCATTACTGACTGAAACCTCAAACCCCACTCGCTTGTGAATACTGTGCATGATTCCACAGGGTAAGCAGCTGGGTGTGTGCTAAGAGTCTGCTTCTGCACCAAAAAATGGCTCCCCCTTTCCATCTAATGCAACTGTGAAATCACCAGAGCAATACGCAATAAATCTCTGCCTGTAATTCCTATATGCACACAGAGTAATGTTTTCACATTAGTCACAAAACGAAATTTCTTTGCCAATTTGAAAGCACACTTACTACTCTTTTTTTTGGCAAGTGATAAACACTTTTACAGTCTGTCACATTTTGAATCCACTTTTCAGATTCTTAAAAAAGCACATGTCCAAACTGCTTTTTCAGACCAGCTCCATGTGTAACCTGGGTGACTGCCTACACTCCAGCAAGGGCAACCAGCCTTAGTGATGCTGTATGTATTTGCATTACTGACTGAAACCTCAAACCCCACTCGCTTGTGAATACTGGGCATGATTCCACAGGGTAAGCAGCTGGGTGTGTGCTAAGAGTCTGCTTCTGCACCAAAAAATGGCTCCCCCTTTCCATCTAATGCAACTGTGAAATCACCAGAGCAATACGCAATAAATCTCTGCCTGTAATTCCTATATGCACACAGAGTCATGTTTTCACATTAGTCACAAAACGAAATTTCTTTGCCAATTTGAAAGCACACTTACTACTCTTTTTTTTGGCAAGTGATAAACACTTTTACAGACTGACACATTATGAATCCACTTTTCAGATTCTTAAAAAAGCACATGTCCAAACTGCTTTTTCAGACCAGTACCATGTGTAACCTGGGTGACTGCCTACACTCCAGCAAGGGCAACCAGCCTTAGTGATGCTGAATGTATTTGCATTACTGACTGAAACCTCAAACCCCACTCGCTTGTGAATACTGTGCATGATTCCACAGGGTAAGCAGCTGGGTGTGTGCTAAGAGTCTGCTTCTGCACCAAAAAATGGCTCCCCCTTTCCATCCAATGCAACTGTGAAATCACCAGAGCAATACGCAATAAATCTCTGCCTGTAATTCCTATATGCACACAGAGTCATGTTTTCACATTAGTCACAAAACGAAATTTCTTTGCCAATTTGAAAGCACACTTACTACTCTTTTTTTTGGCAAGTGATAAACACTTTTACAGACTGACACATTATGAATCCACTTTTCAGATTCTTAAAAAAGCACATGTCCAAACTGCTTTTTCAGACCAGCACCATGTGTAACCTGGGTGACTGCCTACACTCCAGCAAGGGCAACCAGCCTTAGTGATGCTGTATGTATTTGCATTACTGAGTCCAACCTTAAATCCTTAAAGTATTCTTTATTTTTCCCAGTACACCTTAATTTATCGTGAAAACATAGTCCATATTATTTTACATGTTCCTCACATTTAAATTTCTCCCAAAACAGAAAATAATAAACACAACTTCAACAAAAGGAATTCCATTTCTATTATTCATTTCTTAATTTACCATATACATCCCCTCTCAAACTCTAAACTCACCTTTAAAATTAGTTAGCTGTGAAAGAAATGTGGCACTCAAACAGCAGATTATCAGAGCCAGGATCTCTGTTCTTTACACCTCTCTCCTCTCAGCAGAACCAGATAATGGCAAACTTTCCCTCTCTTTTTCCACACATATGCATGTTAATTTCAAATCTCAGTGCTTCCCCCTTTTTTTCAAATGTAATCACACATTTCTATTGGTTGAAAACCAACCCTTTTCCAAAAGTACCCTTCCCCCAACTTGACGTCTGCCTAGTACCCTTCCCCCAACTTGACTTCTGCCTGCTACCATAGCAACAGCTCATGGAACACTGCTGTGTGGAGTTAGGTCAGAAGTTCACCAAACAATGTTTCAATTCCACAGAGCAAGAGTGCTTGACTTTTCAAACCTAACAGCAAATCCATAGTACTGTTCTTTGGTAACACATTTTTCTGTACCAATACAAAACATGCTTCTATTAATTTACACATACAGCCTAGTTTTTATTCTAGAATGGTATGAAACAGCCAATCAGTTCTTTTTTTTATGAAAAAAATATGTATGCCTCCATTTCCAAACTGTCTTTCATTTCTTTTTACCATTCTACTGAATTACACCTCCTGAGTGCATCCAGTTCTCCTTTGAAGATGTTCACAGTGTGGATTGTAGGGCACAGCTATGTCTTCTGGAGTGAAAAGTATGCAGAGAAAACAGGTATGGTGAGAGACCTGGCTTTACCAAATGTAGACATTAAATGGATTGGTCAGAGAGGGTTAAAGTGGCACCAATTGATGCCATTGGTGAAATCCTTCATGCAAATCCAACACCCTGACCTCATAATAGTGCACTGTGGTGGCAATGACCTAGGCACTTTGACTGGGGTAGGTCTGGAAATGCTTATGAAGGACACCTTTGCACAACTGTTTTCACTTTTCCCTAAAACTGCCTTTGTGTTTTCTAACATATGCCAAAGGCAAAAATGGAACTGGTCCAATCATTTCTGTCCGCAGATTGACAAAGCAAGAAAGCACGTCAACAAATCTGTTTCTGCTTTCCTCCGTGACTATGGTATGGGTTCCATTTACCACAACAACTTGCGTTACGACATGCAAGACATTTATAGAGGAGATGGTGTGCACTTCAATGATAAAGGGAACAGAGTCTTCCTCCGAAACCTTAGACTCTGCATCAGTACTTACTTGTAGGTACCACTAAAAAATCACTTCATAAACACAACGGCTCTTTTTAGAGCCCCCTAATATCTAAACACTTAAATCTGCATTTCATTTCATTTTTTTTTTTTTTTTTCTACCGTACGCGTACGGTAAGCTTACCGTACGCGTACCCCGCGATTTTTTTTAAAATCAATAAATGTTTTCTTTGTACTTTTCTGTCCTTCTTTGACCCCCTTACAAATGTTAGGGGGTCTGTAACTCTCCTCCTTGCCCCCTTTTCAAGATATCACTCTTTTTTTTCTGAGTGAAACACACGAAATGGCGGCCGCCGCTTCCTGGTTTCGACCGATTTGAATGTTTACTAAGATCTAAGAGCCAATCAGAATCGCGCTCGCGCACGCCACCGTACACGTACGGTAAGCGTACCGTAAGCGCACCGTAAGCTGGCTCAGATATATATATTGATTTAAAGGCTATTTTCTCAGAATCTACTGAACAGATTTACACCAAACCTACAAAAGGCACTTCCTTGACCTGAGGACTACCTCTCTGCCAAATTTCTAGTAATTCTGTTCAGCCGTTCGGGCTGTAGCTGTGTCTAAAGGTCCTATGGAAAAATGCATGGGAAAAACGCGTTTTGGGACCCCCCTTTTATCTCAGCCCCCGCTTGACGAATCCCCCCGAGACTTTCAGGGTAGGAGCGGAGCGTAGCGCCCCACCTATTTTGAAAAATTCGCAAGGATTTGTCAACCGGCGCCAAAGTTATTCCAAATAGAATGTTGCGGATTTCCTATGGAAACAGGGTCCTAACTATAACTACCTACTGGCGACCGCCAGTAGGTTATATATATATATATATATATATATATATATATATATATATATATATATATATATATATATATATTCCAATCGAACTTGCTCCGCAATTGAAGATACCCACACAACGCTATGTTTCAACCTTCTTTATTCGGGAGGCAGCAGCGGACTCAGGGAGGACCTCACAGCGCAATGTTACACCACTTGCCTACGCGTTTCGAGAGTCAATCTCTTCCTCATGGCATGGTGTTGGTCGGGAGAGTGGAAGCATGGCCATTGATTTTGCACAGGTGATAAGCAGGTCTTAATCCCGCCCCAGTGGGCGTGTTTGTTGCAAAGCACCCTGGTAGATGTGGTCCAGAGTAATAATGATATATATATATATATATATATATATATGATAACCAAGATTCTGGAGCGATCCTTGATGGGATCCAAAAGCAGTTACGGACCACAGCGTAGAAAATAACTTCTTTTATTTTGTTTGCAGATTAAAGTGCATAGTGCATAAAATTATCAAGCGAGTGCTCAGCCTGACGCGTTTCGACTGCCCCACGGCAGTCTTGATCACATGACGCGCAGGACCAATCAGTGAGTATATATAAGGTGACTAATCAGAAACACGGTTAGAAATTGTCAAAACATTTACGGTTTAAACATAAACATAGGACTGTGAGTAAAAACACATATCAATACTTTCTCAAGCAATTTAGCATTTGTCATACATTACATAGTGAATACATCATTCTACGACGATAGTTGTAAAAATCTGAATGTCAGATAAGAACATGGTGTTCCTTTACGATATTTCACAACTAAAGAGCATCACAATTGAGCATTTGTCATACATTACATAGTGAATACATCCTTTTACGTCGATAGTTGTAAAAATCTGAATATCAAATAAGAACATAGTGTTCCTTTACGATATTTCACAACTAAAGAGCATCACATATGCAAGAAACACCCTATTATATATCTCCAACTATAAATTTGAGCACAGTGCATATTCGTTGAGATATATTAATTGCCAAAATTGCTTGTATACAAGTTAAATTTGATGTTACCTATTACACATGCCCATTGAACCATTTGGCGCATTCCGCGGTTATTCTAAAAAATTTTGCAAAATAGTGCAAATAAAGTGCTAATACTAAAGTGCATATTCATAACAGACTTATATATACGAAAATAATAAGTATGATTTACATTGCAGCTTATAGTAGACGTTACAAATGTTTTCCCCTGTTTCAGTTAATTGGAGGTATGATGTTCATACATATATACACGTCACCATCTTCAGAACTGTTCTGGTTTATAGCATCTAATGAGACAAGAAAATTATATATATATATATATATATATATAATCTACTGGCAGTCGCCAGTAGATAGTTATAGTTAGGACTTATTTTCCATAGGAAAAGCGTTTTTTCTTTTCCTAATAACTTTGGCGCCGGTTGACGAATCTTCGCGAAATTTTCAAAACTAGTTGGGCGCTCCGGTCAGCTCCTATCCTGAAAGTTTCTGGGTGATTCGGCAAGCGGGGCCGAGAATAAAGGGGAGCCCCGAAACACATTTTCCCCATGTTAATTTCCATAGGAAACTTTAGACAAAGCTAAAGCCCGAACTGCTGAACGGAATTACACTAACTTTTGCAAAAAGGTATCCCTTGGTTCAGAAAGAGACCTTTTTGTTAAATGGTGTAAATCCGTTCTGTAGTTCTTGGGAATTTTTTTTAAAAAGTGGTCGGAAAATCCATTTCCCATAGGAAACTTTAGACATGACTACAGCTCTAACTGCTGAACGGAATTACACCAAATTTGGCAAAAAGGTAGTGCATGGTTCAGAAAGCGCCCTTTTTTAAAATGGTGTAAATCCGTTCAGTAGTTGCTGAGAAAATAAAAAAATAAAAGTTTCGATATCTAGAGGCACGGTGGATCCGCGCACCCTCCCGACCACGAGCTTTATTCTAATTGTTTGTCAACACTCCATACCAGGAAGTGATGGCAGCCATCTTTTGCCTTGGTAGAACCGAGGCACAAGAAAACAGAAAAACTAACGTGCAAAATAAGAAAAGGGGGCAGGGTAGAAACACCCTGACAACCTAGGCCTGCTCAGGGGGTCCCACAAGGACCCCCAGGGCCAAAAAAAGCATTTTTTTAAAAATAAAATCAGCCGAATTCGCGCTGGGTGCGCGAATCCGGCCGAGAAAATAAAAAAAATAAAGAAAATTATTTAACCCCCAGGTGGGCCAAGTCCCAGGGGCATGCTGAAATAAAATTATGGGGGCCCAGGGGGACCCCGGCAGCTCCGGGGACCATCAGCTCCCTGGGGAGGGTCATTGGATGGGAGGGGGGCCGCACGGCCCCCCTCCTGGAGCCCTTCATGGCCCTGGGGACCGCCACCCACCCAGGGCCGGCTCCTGCAGTGTCCCAGTCTGCCCACCCCCGGGACACTGCTGTTTGCTATGGCAGGGCGGGAGCCGCGCGGCTCCCTCCCTGTCAAAGCAAACTGTGGTTCGGATTTTGGAACTCACTTCCAAAATTCAAAGCAGGAGGCAGGGAGCCGGCAGGGAACGTGGGGGCATTGGGGCTCCCCCCACGCTCCTCAACGAAGTGGCCAGGCCCCAGGGGGTGGGGTTCCCGGGGCCAGAAGGGGCCCGGGAGGGGGGTCCACGTGGCCTCCCTCCCCCATAATATATATATATTTTTTTAAACCACTCAAAGGCCGGCCCCGGGGGATGAGGTCCCCGGGGCCATAAATGGCCTGAGGAGGGGGGCGAGGCAACCCCCTCCAAATATATTTTAAAATAAATAATAAACACTGACCATGCCCCGGGGATGGGGACCCCGGGGCCGAATATGGCCTCGGGAGGGGGGCCGCGCAGACCCCTTCCATTTAATAAAAAAATAAAAAATAGGGGTCTGGCCCTGGGGGATGGGATTCCCAGGGCCCATAAAATAGAAATGCAAGGGGGGCCACACAGCCCCCCTTCTTATAAAAAAACCAACAACAAAAAACTCTATCGTGCCGGAGGCCCCGCCCCCTCCCAGCAACACTCTGCAAACGCGCCTTTTGGTGCGTTTTAAGTTGGGGAATTAATTCCCATTCAATACTGGGGGTCCCTGGGGGCCAACTAGCCTACCAGGTACCTCCAGTAAGCGCCACAGGGCTGCGTTGCAGAGAGGTGGTCCAGGCCATGCCCCTTTTTACACCTCTCTACAAAGCAGCTCTGTGGCGCTTACTGGAGGTACCTAGTGGGTTAGTTGGACCCCAGGGACCGTCAGGATTTAAGGGGACTTTATCCCCCAACTTAAAACACGCCACGGGGTGCGTTTGCACAGTGGTGAAGGGAGGGGGCGGGGTCTGAGGTGACATGTGTGGAAACAGGCCCTGTGGCACATTTTAAGTTGGGGAATTAATTCCCCTTCAATTCTGAGGACTCCTGGGACCCAACTAGGCCACCAGGTACCTCCGCAGGCCTACGTTGCAGAGAGGTGGTCCAGGCCACGCCCCTTTTACACCTCTCTGCAACGCAGCTCTGTGGAGTTTACTGGAGGTACCTAGTGGGCTAGGTGGACCCCAGGGACCCTCAGGATTCAAGGGGACTTAAATCTCCCAACTTAAAATGTGCCACGGGGCGAGTTTGCACAGTGGTGAAGGGAGGGCGCGGGGCCTGAGGTGACATGTGTGCAAACACGCCCTGTGGCACATTTAAAGTTGGAGAATTAATTCCCTTTTAACCCTGAGGGCCCCTGGGGGCCAACTAGCCTACCAGGTGCTTCCAAGAAACGCCACTGTGCTGCGTTGCAGAGAGGTGGTCCAGGCCATGCCCCTTTTTACACCGCTCTGCAACGCAGCTCTGTGGCGCTTACTGGAGGTACCTGGTGGGCTAGTTGGACCCCAGGGACCTTCAGGATTCAAGGGGACTTAATCCCCCAACTTAAAATGTGCCACGGAACGCGTTTGCACAGTGGTGAAGGGAGGGGGCATGGCATGAGGTGACATGTGTGCAAACACGCCCTGTGGCGCATTTTAATTTGGGGAATTAATTCCTCTTCAATTCTGAGGGTCCCTGGGGGCCAAAAACCCCACCAGGTACCTCCAGTAAGTGCCACTGCGCTGTGTTGCAGAGAGGTGGGCCAGGCCACACCCCTTTTTACACCTCTCTGCAACGCAGCTCTGTGGCACTTACTTGAGGTTCCTGGTGGGCTAGTTGGACTCTAGGGACCCTCAGGATTCAAGGGGACTTAATCCCCCAACTTACAACGTGCCAGGGGGTGCGTTTGCAGAGTGGTGGAGCAAGAGGGCATGGCCTTTGTCTAAATCTCACCAATCCCCCTGCGCGGGGCTTACTGGAGGTAAAAGATAGGCTAGTTGGCCCCTAAAGGCCCCCCAGCAGTGAAGGGGACTTCAAACCCAATCCAAGAGCGTGCCAGGGAGCGCGTTTGTAAAGTGATGGGCAAAGTGGGCGTGGCCTGGTACAAGTACTTACCAGTGCTGCTGTGTGGGACTGACTGGAGGTAATAGTTTGGGAAGTTGTCCCCAAGGATGTCCTTGGGGGCCAACTACTCCTCTTGTTACCTCTATAAGTCTGCTAAGACGTCTTCAGAGGCCATGGCCCCCTTTCTCTACCACTCTGCAAACGTGCCTCGTGGCAGACTACGGAATGGGGTATGAAGTCCAATTTAGTCCTGAGGGAGTTTGGGGGCCAAGAATCTCTCCTAGTACCTCCTGTAAGTCCTACGCAGCAGAATCAATGAGCATTGGTTGGACGCCCAGCACCCTTTCTACACCACTCTGCAAACGAGACTACTAGTTAAAGTAGCATATTTCTGCACCTCTGACTTAGAGGTAGTTTTAATCCCCCTGCCCTATTATGTACTAGGGCCTTACAGAGGAGGTCATGCTAATCACAGGGGTACCCCAACGCATAGTGTTACCTAGTGTATGTAGGTGTTTTCACTGTATTCTAAGTGTCTTTTAGCATAGCACTGGTTCTAGGCCTGGTTAGTCAGAGTCAGTTACCACTAGTAGCCTTCTGATAAAGTTGTGGGCACAGGATGATTTTGCAACAAAGCCTTTTTCTGCTCCTCTGTTTGTTCTTTCTGCACATGTCTTGCTTCTTCCTGCACTTTTCTTCGTCTTCGTGGACTTCTGTTGCTTCTTTCTGCATTTCTTTTGCTTCTGTCTGTGCGTTTTTTCTTCTTTCTGCACATGTCCTACCTCTGTAGGCATAGTTAGAAAATAGCATTTGAAAAACCTTTGAAATTCACTTTAAAAACATAGGTTTCAGGCACGTTATAGTTAGAAATTAGCATTTAAAAAACCTTAGAAATTCACTGAAAAAACCATAGGTTTTAGGGAAATTTATAGTTAGTTGGAAATTTCACTCGTACAAAACCAGAGAAATTTCCCCGTTATAGTTAGTTCAGCTAACTATAACTCGCACCCCGCAATGCACTACTGATGACGTCACATACTACAACATTCATGACATGGTCAGTGAGATCACTGATGACATCACTGATGACATCATCCATGTGATAATTTGATGCCTCTTCTCACACCCTAATATAACCTTTAATACACCCACTCTAAATTACAGACTGCCATTCTCAAAACCATAGACACTCCAACACCAACAACTAAATACCCAGTCACTGATTGTTAGGTTTACACACACATCCACTCACTCATCCATACAGTCACTCATACTTATGGTCACTCAGTACAGGACTATCATATGCACTCATACACCTATATAGAAACTCACACAACGCCACTCATCCATAGAGGTACTCACACACCTAGTCAGTCAGTCATGCAAATTATTAATCACACTGCCATTTACTCACCTATACAGTTATACACTCACCAGCTCAAATACTCATACAAATACTAGCACATTCTTACGCTCTTATACAATCACTGATACAAGCACACACTCATCCATACAGCCACTCTCACAATCACCCACTCTCACTTATAGCCATTTATATACTCAAACACACATAAATACTGCCTTTCACATATGTAGTTACTCACACATGTACCAGTGAGATATACATTCACTCACTAACACACCCATACACACACTCACCCCCATACAGTCCATCACAGATGCACTCTTGAAACCTTGCACCCAGTGAATCACCCACTCACACATCTATGCACAGAGTCACACACACCCCAAGCACACAAACACTCAGGCACCCATACAGATACTCAGACAACCAATCAATAACCCATATAGACACTCATGTAGTTATTCGCAAACCCATGCATCCGCTTACACACCAACAGACAGACGGATACAGATGTTCACACATTTTAGTCACTAACCCATGCATTCAGTAAGATATGTTTAATCACTCACTTATAGTCAGTCATGTACCTACTAAATCATCCATTCAGACACTTATACAACCACTCATTCTTCAATACGCCTTTCCCTATATATATTAAACATATTTAAACTTTACAGAAACACACAGCCACTGGATGATGTCATCAGTGATGTCATCAGTGATGTCACTGACCATGTCAGGAGTGATGTAATATGTGACATCATCAGTAGTGCATTGCGGGGGCGCGAGTTATAGTTAGCTGAACTAACTATAACGGGGGAATTTCTCTGGTTTTGTACGAGTGAAATGTCCAACTAACTATAACTTTCCCTAAAACCAATGGTTTTTTCAGTGAAAAAAAAATAAAAAAATAAAATATATATATATATATATATATATATATATATATATAGAGAGAGAGAGAGAGAGAGAGAGAGAGAGAGAGAGAGAGAGAGGGGGGAGAGGGGAAGAGAGAGAGAGAGTGTTTTAGGACAGGTTGGGAGACATAGCAAGAAAGCAAAGCTTTTAGATAATAACACACAGACATCCACATTAAGACACAGACACCCCCGTGGAGTATAAACAAAGGGAAAAGGGTTTCAGCTTCCAACATTCTTCGTTGCAGCCACATGGATTAGTCTTCGACAAAGGTTTTGTTAACAGATTAGTTTTTTAGCACATAGTTGTGTTCAGTTTTGATATGGTGGTTCAAATAACTCCTAAGTTCTAGATCCTATATTTAATAGAAATCACAGTCTGTGTTTCTGATCACTTAAAGGAGGAGGTGAGATCAGGTGTTTTCAAGCTGAACCTAGTTTTCTGTAGGTATGCAGTTTCTGCCTTTGTAACCATGTTGGGTCTTTCTTCCAATAGTCCTTCTGGATAATAAGTAGTGAACTGAATTAAATCCCTGCATTCTAAGGGAACCTAAGGAACCATTTTAGGTATGGTTTGGCATGGTTAAAAATACACAGTTTCAGACCTATATTGGCAGTCTGATGTAATTTCTGTAATGGATCACCTACATAATATCGATGCATACAATATCGAAACACAAACATATCACAAAACAAACATTGTGAACTAAAAGATTGCATTCCTATACTCAACTAATAAATTCACAAATATCGAGAATACAAATATCGTTGTTAAAATAAATGTTTTTCTTATTTCTAAAACACAAAAATCGGAACCAAAAATATTGCCTCCTTGAAATAAACATATGCTTTGTTAAAAATATCGCCTCACACAATATTGACTACAATAATATTGCCAACATACATTAAACAAAAAATTACAATACACATTAAACAATGTATACGTTTCAATAAAAAAAATATTACATCACCAAAATAATCATAATTTACCCCAATAAAATATATAACTAAACACATAATAATAAAAACAAAAAAATTTATTTACATGAACTGCGAACATTCATACAACAATCTAAATATTAATAAATATATATATATATATATTTAAAAAATAATATTCAAAACTATTGAACTAAATATTAAATATTACAGATAAAACCCAATTTAGAATTTACCATATTAAGACATAACTGATACAAAAAATACAAACACACATTTCATCAACTCAATACTTAAAAATAACAAAAGCTGCAAGATGAGGAAACTCTGCCAGATTCTCTGACCAGACCATGAAAAAAGAGATATACATCTCGACAACTCCCTTGTAAAGTAAATTAAAACTTACTTTTAATTAAAATTATAAATATAAAACAACCAATAATTAACAAAACACTCTCCAACTTTTATCTCTTTACATGTAGTGACTAAAAGAAAAAACGACATCAAAAACTGCTAACCTGACTGAAATAAAATTACTAATCTCTTTTATAATATATAATAACATGTATGTTCTTAGATGTTTCACACTTTTTCGCAGCTTTTCCGCTGGAAGTGTTGTAATGTGAAGCAGGTTCTTTCATTGCTGATTGAGCAAAAACAGAGCTTCAGTTCCATTTTAGCTGTTCCTTTGTTGGTAGTTTGTAGAGGTTGAGGTTGTTAGTTTTTTTTTATTGTGTATGAGGTGTGTTTCTATTTTAGAATAATTTAATTATACTTAATTTTTTTATGTCTTTTTTTGTTAAGTAGTTGAATTATTTTAAATAATTATAACACATAAAATACAAATTTCAGACAATCACAAAATAATTACACAAATAATGAAACATAACATTTCCCCCATCATAAAAAAGAATTATATATGATTTACTGTTCCATAGCTGCAGATCATCTTCAGTATTCACATAGTCACGAAGCATAATCCACTAAAACTGGGGAAATAATTATCCAAAAAAACCCAAAAATGAAAAAAGAAAACCAATACAATAGAAATCAATTTGCTGCACACAAAGAGTAAAATGCCTCAAAGGATTGTGTGCAGGAAGATATCCCTTCCTATTCAAATACAATTCTGCCTGTAATGCAGGCACTCTTAAACCATGGCCGTGTGGTTCAGGGGGACATGTATGGTATTCCTGAAAGTCTTTAGTGGCAGAACTGGAAATAAGCCCGGATTGTACATGGGTTCCCTGGTAGAATGCAATAAGAGGAAAGGACTTTTTAA
The DNA here is from genome assembly GCF_964204655.1 of Triturus cristatus. Taxonomy (NCBI): domain Eukaryota; kingdom Metazoa; phylum Chordata; class Amphibia; order Caudata; family Salamandridae; genus Triturus; species Triturus cristatus. The sequence continues at coordinate 134,208,858 of NC_140591.1, read as the reverse complement.
CAGAGAATATACAACTGCACTTCAGATTGTTCATTGACAGCAGTCCTACGACAGATCAGTTGACACACATGAGCTGGAACATCAATTTAAGACTTCTTGGCCCTCAAATGGAGTGTGGTTTGGATCACTCTGCTCAAGGTGACCAGCCACAGTTGTCAGACCCAGTATTTTGTTGGGGTGGGCAAAAACATCCTGTTCTCCACTGGCAGAGTTTGTAGAATTTTGCCCACTCTGTGTAATGCTTGGAGCACAGAGTTCTGGCAAGTTCTGGACAACTGCTGCGTGTCGGAGTTGTTTTTGCTTGTGCGACTCGGCAACATTAGGTTGGTGCACACAAGCGAGAATGTGTGTCCACTAGAGCGATTTCTGTGTGCTACAACACCTCCAGGTAAGATTTCTCAATGTGGGCGTTCATGGCAGGTCGTGAAAATTCATGTTGAGAAAATCTACTCAAGCGGCAGAAAGAAGCAGCGCTCTCTGGTGTGCTGCATGGTGCAGTTCGCTTGGAACAAGCTCCCAGTGCTAAAAATCAGCATGGGCAGTGCGATGTACCACATTCCGGCCCGCTCGCGAAACTTCACGTAATCTCACAGAGCTTTTATGCAACTCTACAGAATTCCACTGAGTGAAACTCTGCGAGTTCCGCCCACTCCTAGTATTTTGGGGCTACTGGCTCAAAGATTTCTTTGGAGATTGACTTCAGCCTCTTCACATCCTCACTGCTTTGTCCTCCATCAGCTTCACCTTATTTGCTCTAAGATTGCATTCCTGCCCAGCTCTCGCAATCTCCTGACCTGTGGTTCTGCCACCACTGCACCCCTCAGGTCGTCCATGGTGGTGATTGTGCACAACACACGAGTCCTCAGTGCCCACTCCTCCAGGCACTCTGCAGGACCAGTGCACAGATGTGCACAGGGCCCTCATTCAGAGCTCTTTGAAAGTTCACTCTTCATTTGGTCTAAAAGCAAGTGTGGAAGGTGCTGCCACCAGCCCAGGTGGGAGTCCGCAAAGCCCAGGAGCACAAGTCAGGAGTGTTTGCAATTTCAAGGTTCCCCATCGGAGTTACACGGCCACTGATCTATTCTCAGATCTCCCTGCCTGTGCAGGGGCTTTTGAAGGATGGTGAAGATGTGATTGATGAAGCATACATCCAGCTCAGTAGTGCCACATCAGGTATCCACCCAACAGAGTCACCAAAGGAACCATTCCACTGCTTGTCCAACCCCTTTATAGCATTCTGGGTAAATTGGATGATGGCAAACACCTGCAAAAATTAATCAAAAAATTCTATGTGCGTGTCCATGCCTAGCCTAGCATTTTCCCTTGAAACTCTTTAAACAGGCCAACTGCTGGGTAGTAGTGACAGAAGACTGGCCCTTCCTCATTGTCAACACAGAAAACGTCCACTACCCTAACTTTCAGGCACTTTCTGATGATGGCCATGGAAATGATATCCACGACCACTTCCTCCACCAGGGGTTCTTAAATCCCTGGGCTCATTTGATCTCTCAGGTGGTTGAGCACAGTAATTTACTTCCCTAGTCAGGCAGCTGGAACTTTGTGGGAATAGCCCCCCTAAATGTATCCCCATGGTGGGAGGGACATGTTCCTTCACCGCCAGATTTTTCATGGCAGGGCTCCCGCCATGAAATGGCCGGCGATGGTGGTACATTGCAATATGCTGAGCAGGACTGTGTTATTCCCGCACAACTATTCCCTGGTGCAGCTGGTGGTCCTTCGCCGCAACAACTTTTGAAGTCGTAATGCGGCTGATGGACCACTGCCACCGCGAGTCTGGCGGTCTTATGAACAGTGTCAGTGACTCTATACCTGCTGCCAAGTTCTAATCCAAAGTTTAGGTGTAAAAAATAGTTTGAACATAAACCCAACAAACTTAAACCCCCCATACATTATGTATGTTATCCAGAAAGGAAGAGTCAATTCCTTTAAGTCACCAATTGCATTATGACAATTTAGACTTGGGACCTGATTTAGAGTTTGCCGGATGGGTTATTTCATCTCAAATGTGACGGACATCCTGTCCACCTTATTGCAAATGGGTTATATCCGATGGTGCTTGTAATAAGGTGGACAGGTCTTATCTACCAAACTCTAAATCAAGCCCTTGATCCAATCTGTTACGGTGATACTTGTGTACAGATGCCAGGCTGATAAGTATTTCTGACTCAGTCTTCCCGTGTGTACGTGCTTAACATGCATCATATGTAATGTGCTCAGAGCCCCTTAGATACAGGTGGGCATTGGTGAATGCAGTTCAAAACCATTTTAAAAGAGCAATATAGCGGATAAGGCTTCATGTTGGGGTCCCATGCCAAAGAAGAGGTCCAAAAAAGCCAGAGTGCAAAAAGTGGAATTTTTTTAGAGCAGAACTCAGATTTCATTCACATGTTCTCGAATAATTCATGGGTTTACAATAACTTACGAACATTTTTCAAATGTACAGTTGAACACTCTGCTTGTTAATACTGTTGAATGAGATGAAGCGTATCAGAAATTTAGCTTGTGCGAGGGAATTTTTGTGCCTGATTTTACCTGAAGAAGCTGATAAGATTCTAGGCCAATCTTGCGGTGCTCCCAGCATTTGGAACTTCATTTAGATTCTAATTGCCTCTCTTTCTCTCTCTCTCTATATCTCTCTCTCTCGCTCACTTTCCCACTACGATAATTCCGTAGACCCACAATTTCAAAGTACATCAAACAATTGATATCAAATTTCTCTTTTCATTTTTAATTACTGTTAATGATGTTCCATGTTCTAGTGCTATATTGCACTCTAGATTGCACAATAAATGTACACTTATAGACACAATAAATAAAAAGAATAACTCCTGTGCAAATAGCACTGAGCATTCCATAGTCAAAATGGCATAGAATCACTTCTGCATAACATTTGAGATTCACCCACAGGTAACCCCATACTTCTCATAGTCATTAGTGGAACCACAATGTTTATTGTATATAGCCACATCATTTGTATGGATAATCACTGATTCAAAACCTTAAACCATTTAGAGTTCAATAGAATGATTCTAAAAGGCGATATGAAGACCCAAAGCATCTTGCACATTGTCAATTTCCAAGACTGGAATGTGTCAATGGGATCTGATCGGTTGCAAGAGTCAGGATTCTGTAGACATCAAAGCACACCCCAAATTATGCTGAATAAAGTGGCTTATAAAGTGAATCCTAAAGTCAACCTTACTCAGATCACTAAACCCAGCTCTTATTGCAATGACTCTAAATTGTCTAGAAGAATCGAAAATCATTTGCAATCAAAATGTGGTATGTTATCATTAATCCCTCAGTGCATGAAGTCTCAAACATTCTAAAAATTTGTCAAAGTTTTCCATTAGTGATGATACTGCAGTGAGATTCAAGTTCATTCTCTGATTACAGGAAAGCCACCAAACTATCATGGTTGTGGAGACTCACTGACAAATACAGCAAATACTGGGTACGGTTGGCTCCTGTCTCCAACTCCTTATGGTCTCTCAGACGCTTTCGACACCAAGAGCCACATATTACTGTTTTAATGATTTCTAAACCTGTCAGAGCTTCAAAGATAGGATCCTGAATGGTTCTACTCTTTCCTTGACAATCATAACCATCTGGTTAGCCTGGGTAACATCATGCTGCCTAGTATTTCTCTAATGCTCAATCTTAGTCTCAAAGCTGTTTAACCTTTATATGTCATGTTATGTTATGTTGATTTGTATAACACACTAATCACCACGCTTGGATCCGCAGAGATTTTCAAATGATGCGTTAGGAGTGTGAATTCCTCAGTATGCCGATGACACTGGCATCTACATAAAGCTCTTCAAATACAATAACATCATCACTCTAAAACTGGATGTCTTCAGCTTCATGGCATTACATCTGAAAGGGACTTGACTCACTCTCTTATCACAAGAAGAGGAATACAGCGGGATTCAGCTTGACTCATTTTACTACAAATGCACTGGCTCAGAAGGTGATATCACTCACAATCTGGCTTGACTGCCCTGTTGCCATAAACTCTAACAATACTCGCAGCATAAAATTCGCCAACAGGGCTCTATTCCCCCCAAAAGACTCAGGGCCAGAACACGTTCATTGCGGAGATTCCACCCCGAGTGCGGAGACGCCCTCACGAGTGCATGCCGCTGCCATGAGTGCGGGCTTCTGCCACGAGTCCAGAGGCCTTTGTAAATCAGGCCCTTAAACCCGTGCTAAAACCTTGAGACTTCCAATCTGTCATATTAAAAATTGTAATATGAAAAAATGATTAAAGCAAGACCTCATTGATAGGATAATACAAAATTCTGAAGCCCCTTTAACCCCCCACCACCACTTGAAAGCTGTTTTCATCGCAGCTGCATGACTGATTTCCAGCTCAAGAAGTTTGATGACATAACATCTCTGCCATCGGGCAACTTATGCCCAACATGATTCTGTGGCATAAATGGCCCACAATGGAAAAGCCCATAATTGCAATTCATTTTGTTTTTTCGAATGCACCTTCCGTCTCTTGTTAAAGATGCAAGAATACACTTGACGCCCTCCATGTTTTTCACTCTGTGCTATTCCCTTGACACATTTCCTCCAAAGACCGTACATACAAGCATTGAAATTGGAATCGAGACTCATGGCCCAGTTTACGAACAGGAAATCTAGACTTATGAGTCCATTAAATCTCAGAATTTACTCCTGTTGTTAGATTTTAGCAAATCACAGACTGCTGTACGATTACTTGAAATCTCACAAACATAAAATTACGATAAATCATACGGTACACATATTTCATGCCATAGTAAATCCAGGTCAAAGCAATGAAAATGGGGGTTGCACACAAGCAATGAATCACTGCCACCCCCTGGGACGATAATCAAGGCCTCAGCATAACTTTCAAAGAATGCGTGCCATTGAAATCCAAGGAAATGTATATGCCAATGCACACAATAGCAGCCATGCATAAACATCCTACACAAAGCAAGAATGCCCACGCATATGCATGTCAACATAAACAAGTCATTACATGGATAACACACGCACGCATCTATGTTAGGCAATCAAACATCTGAGAATGGCGCCTCTCTTACAGAAGTGTGCACTCCTGATATGTACATAGTCTACACATGCATGCAGAAGATACAAAGGAAAATCTTTTGGTAACTGGTTTGTCAGGTGCAAATAAGACATAAACATGGGAGTGGTCTGTCACAGAGACGTTTTTCAGATGTACATACTCATTAATTGTGATAGTTGCTGGGGTAGACCACGGTATTGTGATGGGAGCAGATGGCTTGTGTTGTTCCACTATTGGGACACATCAAGCTTTTAACTTTACGAAAATTGAAAAACAGGTTAGTCACCTTAGCCAGTTAAAAGTGCAAATTGCTGGAGTTAGAGTGGTAACCATGAGCGAAGGACGTGTAATAAACAACATTTTCACAGGGTGGGTAGGGGAAGAGAAGGTGTGCTATGGAAAAATATTTTGGGTGAGAGAAAAATGTTTACTTGTTTTTTTCTTTTGTTATTTCAATATTTTTATTTGAGCTGTTCGCATAAATTATGCCACTTTTCATGTAGTCATCATCTATCATGTTCCAAACGTATTAAATTCTTAAGTTACTCCTCATTGCCTTCCCTCATTTCATTAGTTGCAGGATGAGGAGTCACTTCGGATCACACATAAGCATAACTTACAATTAACCCAACTGCCTCACTGATTTCGGCTAGCACATGATTAATTACTCTGTATGCAACATTAAAGGCAGGGAATACTAAGGATCTGTCTACGAGTTGTTGGCAAGCCCCAACTGTGGGTGGAACCAAAGTGGCTAGGATATTCTCTCTGCTTGTATTAAAGAAAATAACTCAATATGTAACATGCACTCTCTTCAAACTTGATAATGTGCAGTTGTGAAATATGCACTTTGTAGAGCTAGCTGGATACTAGTTGAGCCTACATCTGAATTAGAGAATGTAAATTATAAACTAAGCATTAATAGGAGGAAAAATGTTTAGAAGATGCTTAAAATTTCTGATTATTCTTAGATTCGCAGGTAGGCACGAACGATAGGAGAATTTGAGGCTAGAGTTGTGTTAAACCAAGGATAGAACAAACATGGACTAATGCATTGCATTTATATGAATAAGGGAATTTCTATATGTCCTGATACAGTAAAATGTGATACATGACATATTGCTAAGGATTGCCCTGTGCACTGTCCCAAACGATGTTATGGTTTTTCACTTTTACTACATGCTACATGTATGTACTGAGATGCTACACAACTTATTGGTCAGATGCATTGCTTTGATATTACACTTGCAGTAGGTACATTTCTAAAAACAATATATAAAATTAGACAGTACATTACAAATATTTGTAAATATTTGGAGATGATGTGCTGTATGTTAAAGTTATATTTTAGCCTTTATGTTGAAGGATGTTCAATGGGCTGAGATCTAAATAAACTATTTTCTGATATATTGATTTCATGCGGAAGCTGTCACCTGCGTTGTACCTCAAGAGAGCCAATGTTCCTGTATTACATCACGTGGAACCATAAGCGTCAATTCACTGAAATGACAGGGGTAGTCAAAGTGACATCACACGCCTTTTGACACCCACGTTCCTTAACACGCACATACTTACAAATAAACAAAAAGTTAATTCATATACACTCTCTCACACATACCCTCGAGCACGCACACAACATACATTTAAAAGCATGTGTTACTTACCTCAGCTGCCATGGAAGTACATATTCCAGCTTCTTGTACTCCATTTTTATTACACTATTAGCAAATAAGTTATTGTATTTATTCACTGTTAGTGTGATAAACAACTGACAGAAAATAAAGAGAGTGGCGCCCTAGCTGCCGCGGTATTTCTGGGACTGCATTTGCCACCTCTGAGGCCAGGGGTCGCAAAGGCAGTGCTAGGGGTAGCAAAGGGCACGTCAGGGGTCGCACCCCTAAAAGGAAGTCCATGCGTGGAACATTCATGTCAGACCAGAACAGCAAAACACACAAACACGTTTTTAAAGGTCATGTGATCTTGCTCAGGAGACCTACTGTGTGTTTGCACAAACCTCGCAGGCCAACAGGAACGGGTCAGGGCCAGCTGCGTGTCAGATTAGAGTGGCTTTACAACAGCAAATCACATTGCAGGTCAGTGGGGCTTTGGATGAGCCAGGCGCATTTATAGGCTGGCAGGGCTGGAGGGAGAAAGGCCAGTCAAATGCAGGTCAGTGTTCATTGGGCAGAGTCAGTCACATGGCAGCTCAGCCGGGTTTAGGCTAACAAAGAATCTACCGATGGTTAGGTCAATGAGGCTGAGGCAAATTCAGTCACATGGCAGGCCTGCAATCCTGGATAAGTGTCATTTACAAGTCAAACGGGCAAGGCTGAGGGGGTCTGGAAGGAGAGAAATGGATTATAGAACTTGGTGACACCTTCCCGCTATGTAACACCCCTTTGCTTGCCCCACTTTGCTGTATTTGTGTGCTATAATGTGTATATCAGAGACAAATTTATCTGGTACCTTTCCCTGTCACATTAGTTATAATAAATCCTATGACCGGTCCATAAAAAGATCAACACTTCTGGTGTACTAATCGCCACACCTACGGAGGAATCATCAAGTCTGTACTCCTCAAACAAAGTTATCCCAAAATGATAAGCTCCTAGGACCACTAAATTACTCCTCAACACTTGGCAGAAAAGAAACAATATCCCCAAACTGCATTTTGACCACAAAACTCAATGGCGTAGCTAGACCTACTGCCACCCGGGGCGGCCCCTTAGTTTGCCGCCTGGTGCAGGTAAGAGCGGGTGTGGCGGCCGACAGACGACTTGTTCCTGGATGAACAGGGGGTGGCGCTCGACAGATGACTTGTTCTGAGGGGGGAGTTGTAGTCGACAGACATGACTTGCTCACCTCTGCTGCCCCCAAAAAGAGTGCCCCCTCACCCTAGCTACGCCACTGACAAAACTAAAAGGAAAATTTTAGATTACTTATCTTTCTTTTTGTATCACAGCCTAAAGATGGCTCACTCAACCTTCCATTTTTGTTAACATGTTTCAGTTCATTATGGCCATCTGGTTACAATCATTCATCAGGACTAAAAACAAGCACCTGTAGACCGTACCAATTTTTGTGGCATATACAACCACTGTCTATCAAACATTTCTCCTGTATATACAACCTAGGTCAGGTACTGATTCAACTGAGAAAAGTCTGGGGATTCCCCAGTCTTTTTGTCCTGCCACAACTCCCACCAGAGGACTGCACAAGACTGTAAAGCAGTTTTTGGGCACAGCTATGTCCCTAACATTGGGAACAGCAGAGCTGGGTCAGAGCCAGTTGAATGCTAGGTCAGTAGAGCTGGGTTAGTCAGCCAAAGAATCCTGTACTGCAGTGCATGGTAAAATTCAAAAGTGACAACTAAGATTTCTGACTTGCACCAGATTCCTGGCACTCTTTCAGAGTGCACGGTTGATAGGATGTTGAAAGTAGTTTGGCTTACATGGGGTGATTTGTCTGAATTTCAAAGATCCTTCAAACGTGATGAGGAAAAAGGTGGTAAGCCTAAGCATGATGTATTGTGGAGAGTGTGAGAATAGATGCTGTCATGCATACCTACCATTTTAGCAGTGGCCAGTATCCTAAAAGTGGGACTGTCTTATAGTATCTAGCACATGAATAGGTTGAGTCTGCCAGGAGATAGGTTACATGACATACCCCAAGGAGCGACAGAAACCCAACCTCTGGAGGTACTGTTAAACATCCAGCATATGTAAAATGCAAGCTACACACAGAACCGAGAGAGGCACAAACCATGGAGCCATGTAGGCTTCATGTAGGCTTTGAAAGCCAAGGATAGTATCTACTGCTGTACATGTAGACCTCAAGGAACAAGGTAGAAACACCCTGAGTACAAAATCCACCACAACCTTCAAGAGTCAAGAATTCAACTACTCCTCCTAGGGTGAAAGAGGCCACCTCTCAAGCTGCTGAAGGCTCCCAAGGCTGACCGCGGCCCAATCATGTCACGCCTCATACCTAGCCAGACTGGCACCCTGCACATGTGAGGGCGAGACAATATACAGGTGGTGGATTACTGCAGAGACAGAAAAACTTAATTTTCCCACAATGTGCTAATCTCCTTTCCTCACTTCTCCTTGTGAGCCCAATACATTCTCCTAGACCTCAGAGACACTTTCTCTTTCTAGATTACATTACAAGGCATCCAACTGTCCTTCTAATATTTCTCCTAGATATTTTCTGTTTTGAATATTATTCGGGATGAATTTGTTTGTTGGACTGGGTACTGCACGGGATTGGCATTATGGGGTGTTTTAAAGTATTACATTTTTAAAATATTTGTATTAATTTTAATTGGACAACATGATGAGGATATTTGATGGACCTCTGAATTACTATGCTACACCACAGCACTACTGCATTCGACTAATGTCCCTTACTGTACCTTGCCCTTTGCAGGGGAGCAGCCATCATTAGTGCAGGAAGTGCCAGGGCCCAGAACTGTGATGGGCCCATTGCATCTCAAACATGCTGTTAGTACCCGAACAAGGAGCAGGGTTCTACTTTCCCTGTTTGCATAAGGGCAGAAGAAGCTCTTGCAACAAAAATGAGTCGATATTTACTAATCTTTCATGCAACGCAGCCGGGGAATGCTGGCTGGGCTGCATGAAAGGAAGAGACCAGAAATGTGCCATATTTATTAAGATGTGGCGCAATTCCGTTTCTCCTTGTGCTGGTGCATTTCTGGTTGACTTGCGGCAACACAGACACCCTAGTGCATGGGTGCCTGCATTGGGGTCAAGATTGTTTTTGTGCAGGAAGGTATACCTTCATGCAAAGAGGAAGTAACACGGAGAAATAAAGATATTTCTCCTTGTAACAGCAGCCTTGTGTGTGGGTACCATTTTGGGATAAAACTCGGGTTTACTAACCTCAGATCCATGGGAACGCCCATGCTCCACCATGTAATGCCTCTCCCCATGTAATGCCTCTCCGTTGCAAGGTAACGCAAGGCAGCACGATGCGCTGTCTTGCATTACTTTTTTCAGGAAGCCATACAAATCAAGAACTGTGTGGCTTTGTAAAACCCGACTAACACTTGCTTCGCAAATGCACAAAAATGCGGTGCAGCCATGATGCAAAATGTTAGTACATCTCGGTCTGGCTGGTCTTTTCAAAGTCTCGGCAATGCAGAAACGTATGGCAAGCTTGCTGTAGGGTACAACGTGTTTTTTCCATTCCTTTTGCAAACCCATTATTAAATGATTTGCTAAAACCCTGCACATTGAAAATCTAATTGTTATTCCCCTTAGACAGGGAAGTATTTGTTAATTGTATTGTAATTGCATTTATATAGCGCTTACTTCCCATGACGAGGCGTCGAAGAGCTTTTTCTGGGAGTAGCACGCTACTCCGGAACCCATAAAGGATTAGTGTTGAATTAGTATAGTGAAATATGAAAGCAATTCCAGTGGTTGTCCTGTAGTTCGTGTAGGTCCACCAACCCCCGGGAGGATTTGGGTGTGAATTAAAGGGAGTTCCCGCTCTTCTGGAGGTTTCTATCCCAGCACACACTTGTTGTTGTTTTCCTCCTCCCAGGCTGGCGCCCCGATGTGTCCCCTGGACCCCGCAGCACATTAATAAATGTTTCATGCCGCTTGTCTTGCTTTGGACGAGTGCTTTTAAGCCCCTGTCCCTTGGGCCCATTAGAGCGATAGGCTGTGTCTGCTGCAACATATGCTCCTATCAGGCCCTGTCTGGATGGATGGCCCCCTCGGAATAACAGCAACGCTGCGTCATGAAGCAGCGGCGTGTGTCTGCCAGGGGCGGGGGGGAGGAGTCAAGGATGCAACGAGTGCAGAGAGAAGTGAAACCCGCGCAGTTTCGCTCTTAAAATTCCGAATGAATGTTTTAGGAGCCAGATGTCAAATACCCCACCCTGCAAGCCACTGTCAATTTTAAGGGGACATTTTGAATCCTGCAAACCTGGTGAAAACAATGTGTCAAATGTAGGAAACTGGGCTTTTCATTACAAAATGGCAGCTTCTTTCTACGGGAGGAGCTAAGATAGCTTGGTGGCAGAAAGACGTGGGCCTGACGAGAATAATACAACTATTCGTCATGAAATCTGCTTCTCGTATTTCGATTGGGTGACTTTAGGCAGTTAATAACAAATCATTGATGACGACAAATGTAAATAAAGGTTACCCTGCTGTAAAATGCTCATAGATGCAAAATGCATTTTTTTTCTGATTTTGGCACTTTTGTATAGCGCTGACAAGATGTGAGTGACAGACCACTTTACAGGAGTAATTTCCACAGTAATCCGTTTTGGGATTATACAAGTTTAATTCTGTCCCTTTAAAGTTTGCATAATTTATGCTATGGGGGAGTTTCACTATTTTTTCATGCAGTGCAGGGCTGCAAGCAAAGTTGCTGTGCTCAGTTGCATGAAAGGGAGACACCAGGGCACAGATTTATGACCTTGCCACACAACACAGCACAACACTCAAAGGGGCATATTTACAAGACCCTATCGCCACCACAACGTCACTTTTCAGGATGATGGAGTGGCGATAGGGGCTTTGCCCTATTCACAAGGCGCATTAAGGCACTTAACGTGGCTTAACGCCCCTTGTGAATATGGCACCCTTTCACGCTATACTTAGCGTGAAAGGGGTGGGAAGTGGGTGTTGCGGTGAGCGTTCCACCGCAACACCCATTGATTTTGACTCATACATACAGGGGCAGCGTAAATATGGGACAGCGCCAAAATTAAGACCAGGGAGAACCTGGGAGAACCTTTCAGGATAAAATATTATGCCTAGACCAACTGTAAAACTTTTCCTACTCAGTATGTGTGCTGTACAGTGCAGCACACATGCAAAGTCAGGAAAAAGGAGAAATAAAAGTATTTCTTTTTTAATGCCTGCTACAAAGTGGGGTTATTCTTTGGTACAAAACTCTGTCTACTATTGTTAGTAGATAGGATTTTGTGTCTAAAAGCATGAGTGGCAGCACGGGAAAGCCCATGTATCACCCATGTAACCCCCCTCTGATGCAGAGATTTGCACTGTTTTGCGTTACTTTTAGGCAACTTTCCAGTGCAAGATAAGTTTTGTGCTGGTAAGCAAATCTAACAAAAAGTGTTTGCAGGTTTGTGTAACTTTTGTGACACAAACCCAGCGCAAAAGGTATGCAAATCTGGCCCCAGAAATGCACCACATCAACTAAGAGGTGGTGCATTTCTGGTCTCTCCTTGTGCTGTCTGTTAAATGTTATGTTAAATTTATTTATAAAGCGCACGTACACCCAGCGGTTTCATGGCGCTACAGCAATAACGTACTAAATCAGGAGGTTATAGGTAAGCTTGCGTGAATAAAAGGGTTTTGAGGAGGGATCTGAAGTGTGGCAAAGATGTTTCGAGTCTAAGTTCCAAGGGAAGGGAATTCCACATTTGAGGTGCCAAAAAGGAAAAACTGAGTCCGCCGTGTTTTTTCCGGTTAAAGCGAAAGGGCGTGAGAAAGTTGGCATGAGACGAACGAAGAGCACGAGTTGGGGTGTAACGAGAGGTTAAGGAAGAGATGAAAGCAGGCCCCCGACCTGCTAAGGCTTTAGAAATAGTACAGCCCAATTTAAACAGGCAGCGTTTGGCCACTGGAAGCCAATGAAGATGTTTCAGCAAGGGGCGGACGTGTTGAGTGCGTGGTTGATGAACAATGAGTCGCGCAGCCTGATTCTGGACCAGTTGAAGGCGATGGAGTTGATAGACAGGAATGCCAACATAGAGGGAGTTGGCATAATCTATCCGGGAAATGACTAAGGCCATGAGAACCACAGTGAGGGCCTCGATGGTGAAAAATCTTGAGATCTTGCGAATTCTGCGAAGATGGAAAAAGCATGAGGATGTAACTGCACCGATCTGAGGCTTCATGGACAAGTCATTCCTGATTATTACTCCAAGGCTTTTAACTGACTTGGAAGGTAAAGGAGGATTTCCTAACGAGGGGGGCCAGAAATTATTGTTCCAGGGACTGGAAGAGCCGGTCAAAACCAGCTCGGTCTTATCCGGATTGAGCTTGAGTTGGCTGGCGTTCATCCAGTCCCTGATGAAACATAGAGTGGCCTGAAAGCTGGAAACAGACGTGCGGGAGGAGTTAATGTTAAACACAAGTTGAAGGTCGTCCGCATAATTGAAGCAGACTACTCAAAGTTGCGAAGAGAGTGGATTAAAGGAACCATGTACAGATTGAATAGAAGAGGAGAGAGAGAAGAGCCCTGTGGCACACCGCAGGTTAGAGTGGTCCTTTTGACGGAGAAGGCGTCAAGGCGAACGGCCTGCGAACGGCTCCCCAAAAAAGAGGAGATCCATTTTAAGGCCGTGCCCTGGATGCCCGCATCCCTGACACGGTCGATCAAGAGTTTATGATTGACCGTGTCAAAGGTGGCCGAGAGATCCAAAAGGACGAGGGCTTGGGAGAGATTGTTATCAGCCCCCCTACGGAGCTTATTCATAACAGCAAGTATGACCAGCTCAAAAGAATGTGCAGGCCTAAAACCGGCCTGTTGGGGGTCAAGAAAAGATGAGAGTTCGATAAAGGAGCTAAGGCATTGCGTAACATGGGCTTCCAAGATCTTGCTCAAGTAAGGAAGGAGGGAAATGGGGCGATAATTAGTGAGGTTGGTGGGATCAGCATGAGGTTTCTTCAAAATGGGGATGACCTCTGCTACTTTAAAGGAATCAGGGACAACACCTGTTTTTAGTGAGTTGTTGAGGAGCGCAAGCGGGGGATCGGGGAAAGAGAGAAAGGCTTCTTGGAGAAAGAGGGGAGGGCAGGGATCTGAAGGGGAACCGGAACTAACCTTTTTTTAAAGTATGAAAAAGTCTTCTTTGGAGATCAGAGGTATTTGATCAAATAGTTGCGTGTTTTTGGGCGAAGTCCCTAGGACAAAGGGAGTGGGGATCGGAGGAATACTCTTTTTGATAATGGAAATTTTCTGAATGAAAAAGTCGTTAAGGGCGTCACAAAGGTACTGGGTGGGTACTGGTTTGACAGTTACTCTATCAGGTAGAGATAATTCATTAACGATGGAGAAAATGTCTTTGGTTTTGGTGGTCGAGCTCGTAATTTTTGATGAAAAATATGAGGATTTAGCTGCAATAATGGCTTTTTTATAATCAGTTAGAAGCTTAGTGAAGATGTCTTTTGTGTCTGTAGAGTAAATTCGTCTCCACCTTCGTTCCGCTTGTCGAAGGAGAAGTTTTTTTAGTCTGAGGTCCTCTGTAAACCACCGCTGGGCGTCATGGGGCCGCCTGATTATGGGAAATTTACAAGGGGCAACAATATTACTGGCTGCACATAGCCAGTTATTGATGCCAATTGCTTGATCATTAAGACAATCAGCTTCCGTGGGCAGAGAGGTGGAAAGTAAAGAACAGAACTCCTCTTTATTTGCCCGGTTCCAGTTCCTGGTTAGAATTTTTTCCGATATTAAGGGTTTAGCTGGCTGGGGCAGGTCCAGAGAGAATTGGATAGAATAGTGGTCGGACCAAGAACATGGGGAGACGGATAAGGAAGAGATGGACAGATTGGCTGTCCAGAGCGGACATGCTGAATGCAGTTGAAACCCGAGAGAAGGTCTGTAAATTCTCGGGAATGGGGTGTTTCATTAGGGTCAGAGGGCCAATAATTGAAATCGCCAATTATCATTCATTTGGAGTTGTTTATAATTAGTTGGGAGATAAGATCTCCCACTAACTGGGGAAAGGAGGGCATGGAATGGGGAGGCCGATAGAACAGGGCGCAGATAAGAGGGGCATGAGAGGACTCAAGTTTAATAACAAGGCTCTCGACAGAGGGAATAGTGGTGACAGTTAGAGCAGTAAACTGTAACTGGTGATGTATAATAGCTGCCACACCACCTCCAGATTGCCCAGAGAGTCTATTGGTCTGTAATATATAATACCCCGTGGGGATAGCGGCCAGGATATCCGGTAGAGAATCATCCGTAACCAGGTTTCAGAGAGAAGAAGAACATCGGGTTTTTGAGAATCAAGAAGATAGAAGATTTCTGATTGATGTTTTGATAAAGACCGCGTATTCAGATAATGACACTTCAGTGCCAGTTTGGTGGGGTGGGGAGGGTTAAGAATAGCTGACGGGGGGACAAGAAGGCCTTCTCTATGCAATGGACGGGGAAGAGAGGGCAGAGTATGACAGGAGGATAGGATTCCACAAGAGGAGAGCTTTTGTTTTAATCGTGGCGTAGCGGATCAGTTATGATGGAGAGCACGTAACTCCCCAGAGGAATATGAGAGGAAATGGGCAGAATGGCTGGGCCCTGGTCCCGTTCGGTCGCGGACGGGCGCAGACTGGCTTGCTGCCGGCGCGCCCGCTGCGCGCGTCCGCTGCGCGCGTCCGCTGCGCGCTTGCGCTGGCATCGGGAATTTATAGCCACTGGCTCGCGGTGTCTAGAGCGCAAAATAACACCCTCACCCAAGATGGCGATCCCGCTGCTGACTACCGAGTCCTCCGCCCGCGAGAACACGACGGGTCCGGACAATGGCAGCAACGACGGTAGCGAGGTAGGCACGGATGGCACAGGTCTAGGGCCAATGCAACACCCTTACACCATGGTGCAAGGGTTCCTGTGTTACAGGCACCCTTACACCATGCAATCCTTAAAGGCATTTCCTCTTTCATATATGATGCAGAATGCAGCCCACACAGAGAAAGGAAGTCACAAGGAGAAATAAAGATATTTCTCTTTGTTGTGCCTGCTTCAGGGTGGCAAAGCTTGTTGACACAATCCCAGGTTTACTAGCTGTAGTAAATCTGGGAATGTGCCAAAATTCATGAATGGATGCATGGGGACACCCATGCTCCACACTTGGAATGCCTCCATAATGCAAAGTAACACTAGCACTGCCTTGCATTACTTTTTGGGAAATATCCCATGCAAAGCCACACAAATCTGATTTACGTGGATTTATAAATCACAAATAACATCTTGTGTTGCAGCTGCACTAAAAAAGTGGCGCATACATGTCTCGAAATGTTAGTAAATCTGCCCCTCTCTCCTTTATAGTCAAAGGAACTCTAAATACGGCAGAGTATTTGACAGAGTAGCCTATCCACCAACCTCCAAATAAGTCACTTTAATCTCACAGAAGCTCTAACAAGGTCACAGCAGAACAGCATACCACCTCCCTTAGCAAAACCCCACCATCGATATCCACGAATGCCAATGCCTCAGCACTCAACCTCCACCTATGGATATCCAGCGGCGCCGACACACTGGTTCCCCTCAATAAACCCTAAGTCAAGCAGCCCTCCAAGAAATCCAGCTGGTTCTCTCACGCCCTCCAAGAGTCCAGGCGCACCTGCAGATGGCTCGAGAAAAGATGGAGCAGCAGCAAGATCAAGGCTGACCACACAGCCTTCCAAACTGCCATCACAGCACACCACACCTCATTAGAACATCAAAGAAAGGTGCCATACAGGAACGCATCAACGCCAACACACACAACAGCAAAGAACTCTTCACTGTGATGAAAGAATTCACCAAACCCAGCATATAGACAGCAGACTTTCCCCATCTCGTAAGACCTCTGTAATAACCTAGCCACTTTCTTCCACCACAAGATCAAGGAGATCTATGCTTGCTTCGCAACCCAAGACCTACCCATACCACTCGCATCCATCGCACCCTACGGCCCCAGCAGATCCTGCACAACTGGACCCCCTTCACCTCTGACGACACCTTCAGGATCATGAAGAGCATCCACTCCAGAGCCTCCTCAGATCCCTGCTCTCACCACATCCTCAACAAAGCTGGCACCTCCATCACACCTGAGACCTGCCGCACCATCAATTGCTCCATCGAGTCCGCCACCTTCCCTGAAGACTGGAAACATGCAGCGATCAACCCCCCGCTGAAGAAACCTTCTGCCGACCCAACGGACCTTGAGAACTAAACACCCATCTCTCTACTCCACTTCCCAGCCAAAGTCACTGAGAAAGCCATCAATGCCCAACTGTCTGAGTTCATCTAAATGAACCACATCCTGGACCTCGCCCAGTCGGGCTTCAGAAGCAACAACAGCACTAAGACCACCTTCCTCCCTGCTACAGATGACATCCGCACCCTCATCCTCCTGGACGTTTCAGCCACCTTTGACACTGTCTCCTACTACACCTTCTGCGCAATACTCCACAATGCCAGTGTTAGACCTGGCACCTTGGAATGGGTCTCCCTTCCATTTTTGCTGTTGCCTCATGTGTTTTTGCTGGTGTTAGATGCTTTGGGCACTGTGCCACTTCTGTCCAGTGCCACAGTGCAAGTGTTCCCTATTGTAAATTGATGTATGAATTAGTGATTCCATGATAGGTTGGTTTGGGTTACCTATCAGACCCTAGTACAGTGCACCAGGAGTGCCCAGGGCTGGTAATCCAAATACTGCAGGTGCGCTTGCAGCACTGGTTTTGCCACCGACAGAAGAAGCCTGTAAAAGTGTGTCTAAGGCCTGCCATTGCAGAGCCTGCGTGCAGTCTGGTACTGTCATGCTGACTGGGCAAGTGCACCCACTTGCCAGTCCCTAAACCTTCCCTTTTCTTCATATCGAACACCCCTATGGTAGGCCCATGGGCAGGGTGCATTGTAAGTATAAGGTAGGACATGCCCTGGTGTGTGTTGCATGTTCTATTAGTGAATTACAGCCATTTTCATTTTTCACTTTTGCAAGGCTACCTGTTCTCCATAGGCCAGAATGGGCAGTTTGATTATTACATCTTATAATCCTAACTGACTCAGGGAACATGGTGGAAATTCGAATTTAGTATGCCTCAACTCAGAATGATAAAATACATATTTTAGTGAAGTTGGTTTTAACATTCTGTGTTTGAAAATACCACTTTTAGAAAGTAGGTATTTTCTTGTCTAACCATCCAAACCTGCCTCTGCTAGGCTGTGTATTCCTTGTCTGGAGTTTGAGTGACAGGGGCTGGGGAAATTCCAGGAGACAGGGTGAGTCAGCACAGGGCTGAATAGAGAGATCTGCATCTAGATGGGTGGGAGGAGTTGCACCTGGGACCTGAATAGGACTGTGCCTTCCCTCTACAATGTTGGCTCCACCTCCTGTGGTGCGTCTGATGTCTCTGCCCTGCACTCTGAAAGGAAAGAAGGAGTCTTGTCAACAAAGTGCTCCAGGACTGATCAGAACTGGTTTCGACTAGGCAAAGACCTCTCTGCCTTCAGAGAACAAAGAGAAACTTGGTATAAATATTGGGACCCAAGCCCAAGAACTTTAGATCACTTTGGGAAACAAGAAGAAACCTTTGCAGAGGAGTGGAACCAGAAGAAACTGAGGAGAGACTATCCCTAAGCTGAAGTGCTGCTTGGGGGATTGGCCTGCAGTGGTTGCCTGACTGCCAAAGAAAGGAGAAAGGACTTTGTGTGAATTTTTATTCAACTTGTGAAGGATCTCCAAGGGCGTGGAAAAGAGCTTGCCTCCTGCTGAAGTCTCAGGGACAACAGACTTCACCCGCCAACTCCCTAAGAGTTCTTTTAAAGTGCCTGCAGTTGTGCTGGACTTTTTGAGGACTTGCGTGTCGCAAGGAGCTGGAAGTGCGACTCAAGAACCAGAAGCGTGTCACTGAACTGCTGCTTCACAACACGAAGCGCCTCGCATCGCCAGGAGAAGAGGATTGACGTCGCAGCAGATGCCGCCGCATCACTGGGAAACGTGTCGCAGGGCCTGTCGCGGCTCATCGCAGGAGACGAGGATCGACATCGCATCAGACGCCATCACATCTCCGAGAAGAGTGTCGCAGGGCCTGTCGCGGCTCATCGCCGGAGAAGAGGATTGACGTCGCAGCAGACGCTGCCGCATCCCGGGAAGAGTGTTGCAGGGCCTGTCGCGGCTCGCATCATTGTGAAAGCAACTCGCATCGCCAGGGGAGAGGATCGACGTCGCAGCAGACGCCGCTGCATCGCTGGGAAGCGTGTCGCAGGGCCTGTCGCGGCTCGCATTCTGAGGAAACATCTCACATTACCGGAGAAGAGGATCAACGTCGCATCAGGTGCCGCCGCATCACCGGGAAGTGTGTTGCATCAAGAAGAAAGCGCCATCTTTGTTTATTTGCACCGGATCTTCAACGCATCTCCGTCCTTGCAACACTTTCGTTGCCCTGCGTGTCGCATCATAAGGTACATTGAACTCTGAGTGTCTCATTTACCATCTGAAGAGAACTAAGCTAAATTCTACCATTTTAAAGTAACAGTATTGTGGATTTTTGCCGTTTATGGTTGTGTGTTAAATCTATATAAAGAATACTTATTTTTTATATAAAACTCGTGTGGTGTCCATCTGTAGTGTTGTCACTTGATTACTGTATGTGTTCACAAATGCTTTACATACTGCCTCTGAGATAAGCCTGTCTGCTCGTGCCAAGCTACCAAGGGGGTGAGCAGGGGTTATTTTAGGAGTGTACCCCTTTACCCTGACTAGACGCAAGGGTCCCTAGTTGTCACAGGTACCTACCTATGCCAACTATATACCCCCAAATCTAACAGTCAGCATCCGCAACAAAGCCCTAGATTGGATCCACTCCTTTCTCACCGGCCGAACACAGAGAGTCAGAATTGCATCGTTCTACTCAGAACCCAGATATCAGCTGGGGAGTGCCTGAGGGATCCTCCCTGAGCACCACCCTCTTCAACATCTACATGGCCCCACTTGCAGCTATCGTCAGAAGTCACAGACTCAATATAATCTCTTATGCTGACGACAACCTGCTGATTCTTTCCCTCACAGATGAACCCACAGCCACCAAGAGCAACTTCCACAACAGGATGAAGGCAGTCGCCACCTGGGTGAAAGACAGCTGTCTCAAGCTCAACTCATACAAGACCAAAGTCCTCATCCTGGGCTCCTTCCCCTCCGCCTGGGATGACTCCTGGTGACCTGCAGTGCTTGGAACCTCCCTATACCCACGGACCATGTACGAAACTAAGCATCATCCTCGACTCATTACTGTTAATGAACCACCAGATCAACGTCATCTTGTCCTCCTGCTTCCACACCGTCTGCCTGCTTTTGAAGATCTTCAAGTGGATCCCCACCTAGTCCAGGAAAACGGTGACCCATGTGGTCGGCAGCAGCAGACACAACTACATCAAAGCACTCTATGCCGGAATCACCCAAAAACGTCTAAAGAAATTGCAGAACATTCAGAACGCCTCTGCCAGACTCATCCTGATCATCCCCTGCCACAGCACATCACTGGTCACCTCAAACACCGTCACTAGCTACCAAGCAAAAAAATAATTACCTTCAGTTCCTCACGCACACCTACAAAGCTCTCCACAATACTGGACTTGTATACCTCAATGACTGCCTCTCCTCCACTCCTATCAGACATCTCCACTCCGCCCTGGTCCCAAGGATCGTCAAGACCATGTCTGGAGGGAGATCCTTCTCTTACCTCACTGCGAAGACCCTGCCTCTACATCCCAGGCAATCACTGCCGCTGCCTCAATTCAGGAAGGACCTCAAGACCTGGCTCTTTGAAAAAACTGCAGATCCACCCACCCACCCTTCAGTGCCTTCAGACCCTAACGGGTGAGCAGTCGTGCTATACAAGAATCCTAATTGATTGATTTATTGAAGGTCCAAAGTGAGACTGTGGCACTGGAATGATAGGTTATAAAGTTCCTTAAGTGTTTCAGAGAAAAGGATTGTCATGCTTTTGAGGGAAATGGAGTTCCACATCCTGGCAGCACTTTCTGAGAATGACTGTTTGAGTGTTTCTGATTTCTGGAGGCGAGTGCTTCAAGGAGAAGAGTGTTACTAACAATATTCCTACAATATAAACACCAATAGTTACAATCAATGAAAAATGCATTTGTTATGCAGTGCTCTCTATGTTATGTTATGTTATGTTAGTCCAATTTATAGCGTGCACAGCTACTCAAGATGTGTCCCGGCACGAACCCAGTGGGGAGAGGAGAAAAGACCGCTAGATGAAATGAAATGTCTTCAGATTTTTCCTGAAGAGCTTGGAGTCCTTCCTGAAAACTGTGAAGGTTCAAGGGAAGCAGATTCCAGGCAGAAGCTGCTATAAAAGCAAGAGAGCTCCCTCCAATTCTCTTGAGGCGGAAGCGTGGGACGTGAGCGAGAATCTGCGGCGCTGAACGCAGCTGTCATGCGGTAACATAAAACCTAAGGCGCTTTCTCAGATAGGCTGGATCTTGTTCGTACAGAACTGAGTGAGCAAAGGGCAAGGGCTTTGAACTTGACTCTTTGTATCACAGGTAACCAGCGAAGATCCCGCAAGTGTTGCCTTACACTGGTCCTTATAGGGATGTTAAGAAGAGTCCTTGCCACTGCATTTTGAACTACCTGCAAATTGGTTCAGGAGGTATCCCGGAAGGCCTCCGTACAGGGCATTGGCATAGTCTAAGCGTGATAGAATTATGGCACAAGTCACCGTTTCCCTGGCTGGCTTAGGGAGAAGCGGTAGAAATTTCCTAAGAGACTTGAGTGTGCCGAAGCACTGCCCAGCAAGCTTCTTTATCTGAGTAGAGAAGAGAAGTTTCTCGTCTAACCATATCCCTAGGTTTTTTGCAGGTTGGCCATCAGAGGTAGGCATTGGAAATTCAGCCGGCCAGAGTGATTCCCAGAACTGAGGGGGGAAACTCCCAAACAGAAGGATCTCCGATTTGTCCTCATTGCACTTTAGTTGTGCAAAGGAAAGCCATTGGAAGACAGCCGTCAGACAGGTTTTGGCTAAAGAAGTGGAGGAGTCACCTTTCTTCCACGTGAAAAGGAGCTGGGTATCATCCGCATAAGAGATGATCTTAGCTTCCAGCTCCTCAGCCAACTGGATCAGGGGAGTGACATATATATTGAAAAGCAGGGGACTCAAGGTAGATCCTTGGGGTACTCCTGTGGTCACAGTCTGAGGGGTGGAAGAAAAAGGTGGGAGCTAAACTTGTTGCATTCTGCCCTCTAGAAGGACTTCAACCATTTCCAAGCCGGCCCCGATATACAAATATCCGAGAGGCGAGCCATAAGCAGATAGTGTGGCACAGTAGCGAATGCCGCAGAGAGGTCCAGCAAAATAAAAGCCGCCCTACCGCCCGAACCCAAGCATTCCCAAATGGCTTCAGTGACTTCGACCAGAGCTGTCTCGGTGCTGTATGTGGCTCTGAAACCTGATTGGGCTGGATGGAGTAGGCCGTGACCTTCGACATAGCTGGTAAGTTGTTTATTTACCAGGCATCATAGTGAACAAAAGATTCTGAATTTGGTTATTCACTCCTCTGATGTACCAGCAGTGGGAAATAAACAGCCCTGGCTACTCTTACAGGCTGCTGTTATTGTAGCATTAGCTCTTTGCTCCAATGGAAAGAAGAAAGCACAGCTTCAGGTGGGGAGGAGGGAAGGCACAGAGAGTGGTGGAAGTAAGTGGCAGGAGGCCAGGTATTTTCTTTTTTACATTAGGGACAAGGAAGAGATGCTGTGCAATTTATGGCACCCCATTACTCTTCTGTCTCAGTTCAGCAGTTGAAAGCAGGGGCAGATGATTTTGGGAGATCATACATAACATAAAATTATAGATGTGAAATTGATTTACAGGGATGTTTTTCACATAAGGGTTTTAAATAACATGACCGGCAATTTAATCTCTGATCTCATTGTCTATTTGATGTTGCTCAAAACCCCTTTGTGAGAAACAGCCCAGTTATTCACAGTTGCCCATCTGTAATTCTATATGCTATACAGAGCCATTAGCGGGAATGACTGGATTCTAAATCCAGCAATTCACTGCTATGATGTAGCAGTGGTGGATAACACAACTTGCTAACCACTGTTGCTATGTCATAAAGGAAATCCAGGCTGCACTGCTGGGCTCCAGTGGCTAAATGAAACTTGAGTGAGCCCCCATGCAAAGTAGATGGAGGGGGTCCCCTCGCTCTGGACCCAGTCAGAAATCTCAGGCCAACTACCCACCGCCCAAGCACTGTACCAGAGGGGGCCCCCTGGAGTTCATGCCCACCGTACCACAGGGGCTGCGGGGGCTATTGTTACGCCACTGCGGCCTCTCTGAAAGCATGTCAGAGCAGCATTGGCTCAGAGCACAGGTAGAGGAGGGATGGAGGTGCAATGGCACAGAGAGTGGTGATTGGCAGGAGGTCAGGTTTTTTGTTAACATTTGGTATAGGAAGGTGAGGCCATGTTATGCATGACTCCCGCATTACTCTGCCCAGCAGTTGATAGCCTGGGCATATCATTTGGGGGGTTTTAGATAACATAAAATCAGAGATGGGTAAACAGTGAATTATGGGATATTTTTCACCTTTGAATTCTGAGTGACATCACAGACATCTCTAGTTGTCTACTTGATGTTGCTTAGAATCTCTCAGTGAAAAACATCCATGCAATTTACTGTTACCCATCTATAATTCTATATGTTATATATGGCTCTCACTGAGCACCACTATTGTGAATACACGATTCTAAATCTGGTTATTCACTGGTTCAACATAGCAACAGTGGGAAGCAAATGCTGCTTCCCACTGTCGCTGCTTCATACAGGAATTTCAGGCTGTGCTGACAGGTTTCTCTGAGAGCCAGTCAGTGTAGCTCTCACTCAAGCCCAGCTTTGAGAGGCTCAGGTTGGAGGATGCAACGGGGCATACTTACAAGGTTATATGGCCACCAGAACTTCACTTTTAGAGACGTTCTGGTGGAGATATTCCCTTCCCCTTATATCGAGAGCTGCATTAAACCACTTAACGTCATTTAACACCGCCTTGTAAATAAATCCCCTCTTCATGCTTCACTTAGCCTGAAAGAAGAGTACAATGGGTGTTGCAGTGGGTGTTCTGCCGCAAAACCCATTGCTTTTTGATGCTGACCCATATTTACAAGGCTGTGGCAGCACCAGAAACTAAGACCAGGGAATACTTGGTCTTAGACTGGTGAAATGAGGAGAAATTATTAATTTCTCCTCGTGTTTTGCTCTTTACATGTGTGCTGCATTCTGCTGCACACTTAGAAAGAGCAAATCACCTTTCAGGATTGTTTATGTGCGGTAAGGTGTACCTTACTGCACATAAACAATCACCCCTGCAGAGCAGGCACCGTTGCAACATGGTGCTAGGTTGCCTGCGTTGGTGATAGGCAGCTTTATTAGTGCCAATGCTAGAGGAAACACAGTGGTGTGCCGTATTTTTGTAAATACCACACATCCCTGCATTTTATAAATGTTTGGGTGTGGCATTACCAATTTTGGCGTAACACAGTGCTCTAACATTTTGTTGTAAATATCCATCAGAGTGTGGTAGGGGTGGGTGTAAGATGGGCAGGCATTTTCTTTAGGACAGGGAGGAGAGGCCTTATTATGAATGGCTCGGACATTACATCTCTGCCCCTGCATAGCATGTGACAGTAGGGGTAGAAGATTTTGTCGGGCATACATAACATAAAATTATAACTGGGTAAAAAGTTAATAACAGGAGTGTGTTTCACATCACAGGTTCTCAGTGACTTCAAAGACAACTCGAGTTTTGCTCTCATTTATTTGATGACACGTAGAGCTCCTTGATGAAAAATATCCCTGTTATTTACTGTAATCTATCTATAATGCTATATATTAATATCTCTTCCACAGTAACTTACTAGTCAAAACAGGCAGTGATGCCTGAATGCAGGAAGGCTAATTGCTATGCAGTGATGCACTGATCCAGGAATGTTGCACATTAAACATTACATGTCAGGAAGCCTAATGCTACCAGCATTTCTCTTCATGACTATATATAACCTAAATACAGTATGATTTGAGTATGTTTTTACAAGAACCCCACACAAAAATCTGACTTCGGTAAAGCAATATCCCAGAGAGTGGTGCAACGCTGTGTGGCAGAGGCAAGGGAATAAAACCTGAACTATTTGAAGCAAGGTGGCTCAGCAAGTTATTTTGCTCGGGGCTGACACCTGTTTTGATCAGCATGCTAAGACTTCATGCTCAGAAAATGGCAACTCAACTTCCCACCCTTTAAAGAATGTAATTTGCAGCCACCAGCGTTCTTTTGTTCCTGTGCACTTGCAGTACATTTTTATAGCAAATGATGTTTTCACTGTACATTTTTACTGTAAATGGCATGGAATTTATATGACGTGGCGTAATTACCTATTTTCGGACATTTTGTGCATCTAAGGTAACACTAAATCCACAGAATTATGTGATTTACACCATGGTAAATTTAATTTTGCCCAGGCCTGGAAATTAGCTCCTGAAAAAGGTTGATAAATGGATTGCTGTATCAGCAATTTTCTTGCTCCGCCATACTTTCTTTGCTGCAATTGGGGCTTTTAATATATTTTAAGAATGCCTAAATAGTCCTCCTTGTAGGCAGTATTTAATTTTTTCATTTACAATTTAGTTTCTGCCTTTGGACCCATTATTGTAGATGTTTTAGCTCAAGAGGCATCCAAGATACTTTATTAGATTTAACCCTAGATTTATTGAGACAGTACAGTTTATGTGAAATCATTTTCATTGATGTGAAAAAAAGATCAAGTGTCCCTTCATGATTGTTCTCCTGAATATCACTAACAAAACAACTGACCTAAAAAATATTGGGGTAAAAATATTGACTATTAAACTAAGTGAACCCTATACTAAATTAAATAACAAAAGTATTGATTCCAAAAATCATCCACAAAAATATCTAAAGTAAACATACTACCGAATACAAGTATATTGAGTTTTAAAATTAACATTAGAATTAACAAACACATTGAAAACCAAAGTATAGTATATAAAAATATTTGTAATGTAATTTACAAATACTAAATGTATTTAAATAAAAGTAATTTCTGATGGATGCATCTGCCTGTGGATTTCTCACCTTATGAATATGTCCTGTGCCAGCATTCCGCGGACTTTTGTCCTAGCTCTCCCCATCGACGAGGACATCACAATGCCTCGGCTCCGCTCGCGACTCCGCATGATGTCATCGGAGACATAATAGAGCCTGTCAGCGTGATGACGTCAGTTTCCTTTTTTCCACGCCGTCGGCGCTTAACAGTTTTCTAGCACTCTCCATATTTGTCGAGTTACTTTGTTGTTCCTTCATCTTTAACGGTTGCTGTTGAGATGTAGTCTTTGAGGAAGTCCGGGTTCAAGCCCAGTAGAGAGTGTGGGGGTCACATGTCCATCACTGACCCCCATGAAGATTGCTTATGGTGTTTGTCATCGGATCACGACTTGGAGGACTGTTCCAGTTGCAGAAAGATGAACCCAAAGGCTCTTAAAGAACAGGAGGCCAAGCTGTTTATGGCCAAGGCAAAGAAAGAAGGAAGAGCATGTAAAAGAGCTAAGTCGAAGTCAAAGTCATTGACTTTGCATATGTCAAAGTCGAGGAAACACAAGTAGAAGAGGAGATATGGGTCTCGGCGCCGTTCACCGAAGGGTAAGGCATCGAGGTCGCCTTCGCCGGCTCCTCGACGTCATCAGAAAGACTTTGTGTCTCCTTCACTTTCACCATCTTCTCGAGTGAATCCAGAGAGATCTCCTTCTCCAAAAGGCACTCCAGCGCAGTCTCTGTCGCCGAGGGGTTCGCCGGATTCGGAGGGCTTGCCAGTTCAGGATGATCCTTCTCCTCCTTCTCCTGTGCACGAGGTTGAACCAATGGCTCCGCCAGTGTTTTCGGCTGTTCCGACATCGGATGCTCCCCATGTAAATGCTGACTCGAATCCATATCTACAGTTTCCAACTCCAGGTTCGGATCCAACGCATTTTTTAAATGCAATGTATGGAGTTTTTGCTAAGGCAGCCTTCCCCTCCGGAGCACCTTCGGGTCCAGTAGGGCCGCTGGCCTTCAACTTGGGCATTCCTCAGCACTATGCCCAGGCACCCTTCGTGCCTTTCATGCTGACGGCGCCGTCATGGCAGTTTCCGGCTCTGAGGGTTTCAACGCTGTATATGGAGTCCCCGGCGCCGTCTGGTGCGCCTTCCTCACGGCCTCTTACGGCGCAGATTGCACCTTCGGATCCTCCTTCGACGCCAGCTCCGGATCTGTCGGCACCACGTGTGGCGCCGCCGATGCCGCAACCAAGGTTTCGTTCAAGGAGGGAGGCACAGAGACTGTTGGAGGAGGAACAGTATCAGAGAGAGGAGGTTGAAGAGGGTGAGATAGATGAATCTGTGGATGAATTCAAAGGAATTCAGGAGGTAAGTTGACTGGACACCTCCCCTGAGTGGGAGCTTTCTTCGTCAAGGGCTTCTCCACCTCAAGAGGTAGCTCCTTATCATACTGTCATAAGAAAGGCTGCGGAGCTTTTAGACTTACAATTACCTACTGCTGAGTATAGGCCAAATTTGCTCACTGAAGTTTTACATTCGCCTTCTTCAATTGTTGAGCCCTTGTTGCCCTTTAATGAAGCTTTTATCTTTGATGTGTGGCGTAAACCTCTCTCTTCTCCTGCTGTGTCTAAATCTGTGGCAAGAAAATATAGAACTGCTCCAGGAGATCCTCTTTTTCTTTCTTCTCATCCATCTCCAGAAAGTTTGGTGTTGCAGGTGTCCTGCTCTAAACAATCTTCAGGCGCTTTTTCTCAGGCTCCAGCCGGCAGGGGCTCTAAGAAGCTGGAGCAGTCGGCTAAAAAGGTCTTTTCTTCATCTAGCATGGCATTAAAATCTACCAATGCTACCTGTTTGTTGGTCAGTTGATGGATTTGGCAAAGCAATTGGCACCCAAGTTGTCTGATGAGGAGAGGGGACATTTTATGGAGGTTCTGTCAGATGCTCAGGCTGCAGCTAGACAGGTTATTCAATCTGGCCTGGATACGGCTGATTCAGTGGCCAGAGTTATGGGTTCCTCCGTAGTTACCTGGAGACAAGCTTGGCTTAGATCCTCTAGATTTTCCCTGGATGTTCAGGCTACCCTTCTTGATTTGCCCTTTGATTGTTCGAAGCTTTATGGGGAGAAGGCTGATTCTGCACTTCAAAGGTTTGAAGATAGCAGAACCACAGCAAAATCCTTGGGGTTGCAAAGCCAGTCAAGGGGGTTTGGTTACAAAAAGTATTGTGGTTTTGGAAGGTCTCCCTTTCGCAGTTTGCGGCAACCTCAGCAGCAGCAGCAGCAGCAGCAAAATCTGCTCTATAAGTCTTATAGAGGAAGAGCCAGTGGTCGCCAACGTGGTTCTGCCCGCAATCTCACCTCCTCCTCGTCTACCTCCCCTGCTCCCCCTGGTAACACAGGAAAGCAGCCCTAGATCCCTCATCCTGGATCATGTGGGTCCTGTAGGGGGTCGGTTGTCTCACTTTCTACAGGGTTGGAAATTGGTCACGTCAGACCTTTGGGTTTTAAACCTTGTGGAGAATGGGTACGCCCTTCCCTTTTGGGAATTTCCTCCTCCTTACCCTCCTTGCCAAGGTTTTTGTTTGGAGCACCATTTGCTTCTTTAGCAGAAGGAGGTCCTTGCCTTACTACAGAAAGGTGCAATAGAGGTGGTTCCGGAGCAGGAAAGGGGTCAGGGATGCTACTCCCGGTATTTCCTGATCCCCAAAAATGATGGCAGGTTACGTCCAATTCTGGACCTCAGGGTTTTGACTTTTTACCTGAAGCAGGAGAAATTCAAGATGCTGACCCTTGCTCAGGTGCTTCTGGCACTGCAGCAAGATGACTGGATGGTGTTGATCGATTTACAGGAAGCGTATTTTCACATCCCCATCCTGAAGTCGCACAGGAAGTATCTAGGTTTTACGGTAGGGTCGCAGCACTACCAGTTTGCGGTCCTTCCGTTTGGTCTTACTACTACACCTCGAGTCTTCACAAAGGTGATGGCAGTGGTGGCAGCTCATCTCAGAAGGTCAGAAGATCAGGGATTCTAGTTTTCCCTTATCTGGACGACTGGCTGCTCAAAGCGGAGTCGCCAGAGATTCAGGGAGTCAGTCAGAATCTCCAGAGATGCTGCAGCGGATCTCACTTGGTGGAGTGTGCAGGGCAACGTGTCTCAATTGTGTACTGTGTATACTTTAAATCTGTTGTCGGTCCACCTGTTCGCCTCGGAGGCACGGAAAAAATGGGTGGAACTGACGTCATCACGCCGACGAGGCTCTCTTATGGCACCGGTGACGTCATGTGGAGTCGCGAGCGGAGCCGTGGCATTGTGACGCCCTCGTTGGTGTGGAGAGATAGGAAAAAATTCCACGGAATGCTGTCACAGTGGATATTCATAAGGTGTGGAATCTACCGCCAGATACTGTATCCACCATTACTGAAGGTAAGTAACAACACTTTATAAAAAGGTAATAAAAAAAATTACTTTGTAATTATCCTTTACAAAATATGTATTTTAAATGTCAAATAATAACAAAAAACGCATTTACATTAAAAATATTTGATTTACACACCATAGGAATTGGCTATTCTCTGCAGAAATGTTCTAGGTCCAGAATTACAAAGCACTGCATTGTCCTTTTTGGTGTGCTAATAACTTTGGTGCCATGTGATGAATCTACCCAAAACTTTCCAGTTTTGTGAAGATTCATCACTAAATGTGATGTCTTCTCTACCTCAGCTTCCTGGAGAATTTCGAGGTGATCGGTCAAGCAAGGGCTGAGACAAAGGGGGGTCCCTGAAACACGGTTTCCCCATGCAGTTTTCAAAAGGAAAACTTAACAGCGATAGCTCTAAAACAACTGAATGGAATTACATCAAATTTGGCACAAACTAGATCTTGATCCACAAAGCATGCTTTTTGTCATTTGGTGTAAACCCGTTCAGTAGTTTTTGAGAAATTAAGGTTCAAGATGTATGTTTATGTCATGCCGCAGTTCAACCTGAAAGAAATGTTGCGCACCCCTATCATAGGAATCGTATACTTGGTTCAGAGTCCTACAAAACCATAAAATAAGATACAAGGTGGCAGGGTAGGGACCCCCCACAGGGCCAAGTTTTAGAAAAGGTTTTAAGGGGGTTACCTGGATCTGTGGAGTCACCGTAAGCCCCATTGCAGCCCACAGGAGAATCGCAGAGGATTCACAGATCTGTGGTGCAACAAAATTAAAAAAAGGGTGTTGGCCACCCATGGGGGTTAAGTGCCCGGGGGGCATTGGCTGCAGGCCAACGCCTTCCGCCCAACCTCACGCCACATCCGGCTGATGGCATGTCAGTGGGTTCTCCATCTGCGGGGGAAGGCTGTGTGCAGTGGGGATTTGGGCACCCGCTGGGGTTTGGGCATCAGCCACTAACCACGCATGGTGATGGAAATCTTACTTTATGTTAAAGGAAACTTTATGCAAAAAAAATAGAAATTCACTGAAAAAATAAAGGTTAAAATAATGTTATAGTTATGAACTGTAATAATATCTTACCTTACATTTTAAAAAAATCCCTAGAAATTCACTGAAAAAAAGAAAATTGTTAGGGACATTATAGTTAGATGAAAATGTCAGTTAAAACATAACATTTTAAACTAACAAAACCAGTGAAGTTCACCAGTTATAGTTTTACACAAGTATATAGCACTTGCCATTCACTGCTTGTACCCTCACATATTACATTGTGGTACTGTAAAATTCGGAACCATGTCGGTGGCATGTCCCACCATGCCAATTTTGGTATCAGCGAACCGCAAATGAGTAACGCGGTATGTATGAGTGTTTTCGTCATGTTTCTCTAATGAATTCACTGTGCATACGATACCACATACTGAACTCTTTGGGTTCCATTTTAGTACAGTAGCCATTTTGTGGTTGCCCTCACATAGGCTGCGCTCTAAGGCCATGTTTAGGCCTAAAGGACACGTACACCTTCTGTGACTTCTCTCTGACCTGTGCAAGCCGACTCCGCTGCCCGAGGTCGATCCTGTCCGGCCGGTTCCTTTCTCGCGGCCTAATGTGATTAGCATCAGGGCTCGACCCATCATAAAGCCCCTGTTCGCACACGATCCCTGACTAAACTGTTTTCACACCTGACTCTGTTTCCTACTTTATGGCTTGTTTTACGAGCAGGAGGTGCCCGTTTTATTGGGGTCTGCTGTTATCTGATGAGGGTTCTGAGCCTCGCTGGGTACAATGACTGTATGCTTAATGAACTGAAATGTGGGATTGTCATTATGGCTCTGCTGTTCCTTTGAAACTAAAATATGTGAATGACCACTTGTAAAACAGGGGCGGTGTTGCCCCCAAAGCGTAATTTTGTGTATATAAGTAAAGACTGGTTTTTGGTTCAGGAGCAGTCTCCTGAGAACATACATCGTGGTGTACTTCTCGGATACCTGTGATTGGTCTGCAGCCAATAAAATACGATCTTTGATTTCACCTAGAAGACTCTGTGTTTCTGTGGGTCTGAAACAGGAAGAATCCGAAGTCTTAGGGTGTGTTCCCATGCACCGCTGGGTTCTAAAAACCCAGTACTTCAGTTGGCGCCCAACTCGGGGTGATTTCAGTGGTACCGGTCCAAGCCAGAGGTTCGTGAGGAGCTTCGTGTGGAAATTCTGGAGGAAGGCCGCCACTTCATCGACCCCTGCATGTCGACGTGGCCCGAAAGTCTTTTCTGCGAGGTTCTCCGCGTCCCGACGGCTACGAAGGACTGCTGCCCTGATTAATCGCCCTGTTTTGGACCCTTGATGATTTGGTAGAGCGAAACAATTGAGAGAGTCTTCTGGTGAAGTCATCGATACCTCAGTTAAGTATAAGTGTAGCGTCTCCCAGTTTGTTTGGTATCCTTCGGGATTTTGGTATCCTTCGGGATCGCTTTGATTTGGGTCTTGCAAGTGCCAAAGCCAGAGGACTCGTGTATTCACGAGACTATCGTATTCGATAATCCTTTGAAGTTTGAAACTAGACTAGTGAGCAAAGATGCCTGGTTCTAGTATATTTGGAAATTTGTTTTGTTTTGGTTGTAAAAGGGACTCCCGATTGGAGGATTCGTGTCCGGTTCCTCCAATTGAACTCCAACTTATGAGCTGTATGTGAAACATGGCGTGGGCCCCATTACGTATAATGAAGTATGGGTCCTATACACCAGAAAGGATGGTGTTTTAAAATGGCCCCAAAATGGTAGTTTCGACACAGAGATCCTAGATAATTTAGAAGTTAAATTGTTCAAGAAGAAAGCCCGGCCGGCGATGTTTGATTCTTTCCGCCTATGGCGAAAGGAAGCCAAACAAAAGGAAATTAAATTAGCAAAGAAAAATAAAAGAGAGAGAGGTATGTCGATAATGTAAGCAGCTTTGCAGTTTAAGGATAATGAAGAGGACCGAATGAATGAGCAGTCGCAAAGGCAACGCTAACTAGTCATTGATAAATGTTATCCAGTTTTGCCACCCCTTCACCAAGATGAGTCAAAAGAGAAAGAGAAAGATTCCCTGATGTCGCATTTGTTAAGTTCGCCACCCCCTTATGCGCAAAATGCTACAGCGCCTCCACAGCCCGTAAATGTGCAGCCTCCAGCTAATGCGCAGCAAGCTTTCCCGCAGCCGCCAGCTCCTCCTCAGCCGGCTCCTGTCATGGTAGCACAGCCTTCCCAAGGGCTGCCGATTTTGCTACCTACCACTTCTGCGCCCCCTGCGACTTTACCTAGCACATCAGCTGCCTCTCTTGGTGCCCTACCTGCTGCTACCCCTGTATCTGTATCTGCACCCGTTTTCCTTCCCTCTGTTTTTCCCCCGGTTCTTGCCTCAACTTCTCCTTCTGCAAGACAACGAATAGCTAGTGCAGTCACTAGTCTTATATCACCCCTCTTTGGGTCATCTACTACGACCCCTGGTCCACAACGTAAGCAGTTACGTAGTCAAATACCTGGTTCTAGAGAGAAAGAAGAACTGGACCGCATGGCACGTAGATGGATTGTTTATCCTTCCAGATATGATGTAGAATCTGTTGTTAATGTTTTTCATCAGTGGGAAGCGCCACAACAGCGGTTTGTTTTTGAGAAAATGTGTGAAATCCTATGTGAGGAATTGGAAGATAATGATTTAGACTCCAGTCCGCAAGAGTTGTGTCAAGTGCGATTTGAATTTGGAAAAGGTAGGATTGTGGGTTCTGATGTTGAGAAAGCAGTTGCGACACTGCTGTCTTTCAGGAATGGGGATTGTCAGCAATCGTTGTTTGGACAGGAATTCCCTGAAGGGAAACAGGTAAAAGCGCAACAATATCCGATGCGTGAGGTTCCTCCAGTTTGGAGACCTGGTGATGCGAATGCTAATCCACCTGTTCTGCCACATTTTCAGCGTGTTTGGGTACATGTTCCCTGGAAACGATCTGAAGTATTAGCCCTTAAACAGACATTGCCTGACCCCCGTAAGAACCCTGCAGGATATTATAAGGAGTTATCGCAGACTGCATAATCATGTGTCATGAACCTGGCTGACATAGATATGTTGTTCGGAAATGTTGTTCCACAGCCTTTGTGGGGATTGATTCGTAATGCAGATCATGCTGCAGAACTAGGTGACACATGGGCTAATATCATTAATGTGGACAATGGACAGGTCGGTGGTGCCAAGCCTGAGCCCGTGGTAGCAGAACTCCCTGGTAGAATAATTAATTATATGAAAACTTTAATGCCCGCAATACGTGTAAATTGGGATAAATTATCCGCATGCAAACAGAAGAAAGATGAAACAGTGTCCGATTTCTTCACCAGGTTTGAAGAAACATTTATCGACCACAGTGGTCAGGACATGAGTACAGAAGGGGGCCAACGGTTATTTGTTGATAAATTTGTTCATAATTTGCTTCCAGAGTTGTGTAAGAAATTAAAAGATTCGGCGAGTTCTTGGGCCGTTTCCTCTTCAGCGCAAATACTGACTACTGCGCAGTATTATGAAAATAGGGATAAAGATGAGAAGGATAGAGCAGAGAAGAAAACGAAAGAGTTGAAAACAAAGGTTCTTTTACAGCAGGCTTATCCGCCACGTGCAGGTCAGATTAATTATAGGCAAACCCAGGGTATCTATCAGCAACCCCAACAGTTCCAGAATAATCAGCAAATGTATGGGTATTATCAACCAGGTGTCCCTATCGGTCCCAATCAATGTTCATATTGCAAGGAGGAGGGTCACTTTAAAAATAATTGTCTTAGATTGTTGCAGCGCACAAATAATGCTTATGGCGCAAGAGGTAGAGGTGGCCAGCAAGCCCCAAGAGGTAGAGGGCGTGGAAATGTTCCCCAGAACGCGCGACCTCTTCCGCCTCAAAATACGATGAATAGTTTTGATCAGCAAGCCAATGCGACTGGCAAGACAGCGCAGTACTATAATAATGACTACTATGCAGAAGATGATAATACGGAAGGGAATGATTACTAGGACAGCCATAGACAGAGAGAGGGAGTTGTTTCAGTGCCAGTGGATCAGAGCGGACCGTATGTTAAGGTGACTACAGCGGGTATAACAGAGCCCTTTCTGCTGGATACTGGTGCTGCAAAGAGTTCTATTATGCACTCAAAACTCCTTGGCGCGCCTTTGTCTGGCGAAATGAATGTTTCCGTAGGTTTTTCTGGCGCCCCGGTTAGGAACCCGATCTCAAGTCCTATGGCCCTTTCTGTTGGACCTTGTGAGCTGAAAGCACCCCTCATCCTAACGACAGGATGTAATGAAAACTTGTTAGGATTGGACCTGTTGAAGAGATTACATGCGACATTATATTGTTCCCCCTCAGGAGTACAACTTACGCTGGGTAAGGAAGTGATTTCTCCCATGTATTTGTCAAAGAATGAACTACCAGCTGAATTGTCGTCTCTTCCTGATGCCCTTTGGGCCACCGGCCCTAATGATGTGGGCCTTTTGGAAATACCGCAGTATGTTATCACTTTAAAAGCCAATGTTAAATTGCCCCGCATTCCCCAGTACAAGATCTCTAAGAAAGGTGAAAAAGCGTTGTTAGCAATTATCTATGATTTAATTGAGAAGGATGTCATTGAAGAGACAAGAGGCAACGTTTGTAATAGTCCGGTTCTGCCTGTTTTAAAACGTACTGACCCTTCTCAGCCACATGTTTACAGATTTGTGATCGATCTTAGAGAGGTCAATAAGGTTGTTGTGCCACAGTTTCCAGTGGTCCCTGATATAACCGCCTTGTTGACTATGATCCCAGCTTCCGCTGCTTGGTTCTCAGTAATTGATTTAAAGAATGCTTTCTTTAGTATCCCGATTGCAGAGGAGAGCAGGGATATTTTTGGCTTTTGTTTAGGAGGTCGAGGCTTCCGTTTTAAACGCGCTCCACAGGGCTACTGTGAAAGCCCATCAAAATACAGTCAGGCTTTAAAAGCACAGATTGATGCCCTTGTTTTACCTAAAGGTGCTACCCTTATCCAGTATGTTGACGATTTGCTAATCGCCGCAGATACTGAGGAGATTTGTAAAGGAACTACATCATCATTGTTGCGTCATCTGTCTACCTTCCATCACAAAGTGTCTCTCTCTAAGCTGCAATATTGTCGACAAGAAGTGACCTATTTAGGTCATCTCTTCTCGAAGGAGGGAAGGAAGCTGACCCCAGAAAGAATTCAAGCCATTGAACAATTAAGTGTGCCGAGGACAAAGAGAGAAGTGCGTGCTTTCTTGGGCATTACTTCATACTGTAGGCACTGGATCCCGAGTTTTTCTTTATTGGCAAAACCATTGCTAGCATTAACATATAAAGATATACCAAATCCTGTCCCATGGTCTGAGGAGTGTCAGAAAAGTTTTGTGGAATTACGTAAGGCATTGTGTTCAGCTCCTGTGTTGGGTACCCCCGACTATAGTAAGCCTTTTACCTTGTATGTTTATGAACGTGACGGTTGTGCATTGTCAGTACTGACACAGCCTTTTGGAGACAGACCGCGCCCATGCGCGTATTTTTCATCGACTTTGGATCCTGTAGCAAGGGCATTGCCAAGTTGTTTAAGAGCTACAGCGGCAGCAGATGCGTCTATTCGACAGTCTGCTGGACTAGTGATGAATAACACATTGATTGTAATGGTTCCTCATGCAGTGGACACATTGTTAAACAGGACCAAGACACAGCATTTAACTAATACTCGATTGTCAAGTTACGAGTTGACGCTGCTAGCAAGTCATGTACACATAAAGAGGTGCAATACGTTGAATCCAGCCACATTATTGCCAATTTCAGCAGACACAGATGAGGTTGAACAGCATGATTGTCTGTTCAGAACAGAAGAAGAAACAAAAGGGAGAGTGGATCTTAAAGATACTCCCCTGGTTGAATGTGATGGTACCTTATGGGTGGATGGTTCATGCTTCAAGCTTCCGAACGGTGATACGACTGCTGCGTATGCTGTCACGACTCTGCACACGATTGTTGAAACTGCACGCATACCACATAATTCAGCCCAAGCAGCAGAATTAATTGCACTCACAAGAGCATGCGTGTTGTCGAAAGGAATGAAAGTGAACATATATACTGACAGTCAGTACGCTTTTGGTGTGGCCCATAGTTTTGGGCGTTTGTGGAAAGAACATGGGTTCCTGACTTCGCATGGAGCTAAGATTCAGAATGGTCAGTTAGTGAATGATCTCCTTGAGTCGCTGACCTTGCCATCACAAGTTGCGATTGTGAAATGCAGCGCACACAAGAAGTTTACCGATGATGTTGGGCGTGGTAATGCATTTGCTGACGAAACCGCGAAAGAAACAGCAAAAGATGTGACAACCCAAATGTATGTTGCAGGCCCTGCAAGATGGGTTGGTGATGTTGGAATGTGTGAAGACATGATAGAGAGTGTGAAGTCCCTTCAAGCTGAAGCCACAGAGAAAGAATTGAGTATGTGGAAAGAGAGTAAGGGTAAATTAGATGAAAACGGTTGTTGGATTGATTTGTCAGAACACCGGCGATGGTTGTTACCTGATGCATATGTGCTTCCAGTGGTTACAATGGCGCATGGAATGGCACATATCAGTGTGAAAGGGATTTGTAAGTAGTTGGCTCCAGTATGGCAGAATGCTGGAATCCCTAAATGTGCAGAGAATGTAGTCAAAAATTGCATGGTATGTCTGAAATACAATCGTGGTAGGGGAACCCCAACTCCACTTGGTCATTTTGCGCCTCCATCATATCCTTTTGAGGTTCTGCAACTAGATTTCATCCACATGGAAAGGTACAACAATTTGAAACATGTACTGGTTGTTGTTTGTGCTTTTTCAAGATGGATAGAAGCATATCCCCTAAAAGACAATACTGCCTTATCCACAGCTAAAGCCCTTGTCAAAGAATTTTTCCCTAGGTTCGGAATGCCAAGGATGGTATGGAGTGATAATGGGAGTGAATTTGTAGGTCGAGTGATGAAAGATGTGTGTGAGGGACTAGGCATTAAGCAGAAGTTCCACGCTGCAAATCACCCCCAATCAGCTGGATTAGTAGAGTGCTACAATGGCACCTTGAAGCTTAAGTTGGCCAAAATTCAGGCGAGCTCCGGTCTTAAATGGCCTGACGCTCTGCCCTTAGCACTCCTATCAACAAGAATGACTGTGCATTCGCGAGTGGGACTTAGTCCATATGAGATTGTGTTTGGCCGTCCGGCCAATGTATGGGGAGTGCCAAGGCCGACAAAATTCAGTGAAATCGAATATCCAGTACTGCTTGATTACCTGTATGAATTGACGGCTAAATTGCGTGTCTTACACCAACAGGTTCACGATACTCTGCCCCAGGCCTCTGAAGCTCCAGGACACCCTATTAATCCTGGAACGTGGGTGCTAATTAAAAATTTTCAACGTACAAAGAATGATGAGCCCCGTTGGATCGGCCCCCACCTAGTCCTGCTATCGACAAGATCAGCAGTTCGAGTGAAAGGGAAAAAGAATTGGATACACGGCATACATTGTAAGAGGATCCCTTTGCCCCTACCGTATGATCGGTGGGTCCAGGAGGGGATCGCTGACTCCGAGCCTGAGACTGTGCCTCGTTTTGTGCCTTTTAGCGATGCACGTGTAAAGGGAACAATCACAGAACAAGAAAGTGACGACATTCTGCAAGAAGCTATATCGCCATCAAACCAATTGGACACTACAGAGCCTGAACTCTTGTTTCAAGACCAGACAGTACCTGGGAAAAACAGGTATAATTTGAGGCCAAGGGCTATGGACAAATAAAAATTATTTTTCTTTGATATTTTCAAAAGTACAGCTCTCTCTCATCTGAGAAACTTTTTGACTGTTTGTTTTTTGAACCACCATCCGGGTTCAGCTGCAGGGTCGCGGTGCCAAGACTTTGGGGTACAAGCCGAAGACGTTAGGTCTACGGTTCTGGTTGGTCTAGGGCGTTCCCTGAACTAACAGGTGTACTCCTTAGCAGAAGATACTCATCCGCCGCGAGCAGCACGATTAGAGGATGGTGTTTCTCAGGATGGAGAGGCCCACCGAGGAAATAAATTTCAAGAGCAGAATATGTAAAATAATGAATAGCAAATGTTTTGTAGTATTATGTCTGTTTGTACTATCTAGCATAATGATGTTTTCTGTAGGTTGTGTATTATTGTCTTTCCAAGTGTCATTTGCACCCACTGTACAGCCCACACCTCTTCCTACTGTTTTCCAACACTCGTTCCACCCTCTGCCAGAACACGAACAAGCTAGACGTGCCGAATTTGTAAACAATTCGTTCATTCAACTCCTGCACCAGCACCAACTAGTTATGAACACAACGAACTGCTGGCTGTGTGGTTTGATGCCGCATACCATTAATAAGGGCATCCCATATCTAGTACTACCGTTTAGCTATAATGGTTCATCATGGGCATTCCAGACCATGTTTCTTTTTGCGCTTGAAACCTACTCCCAGCGACCATCGCGCTCCATTAGACCTAACTCGAATAATAAAGCCCTGATGAAAGGAGTTGCA
Source organism: Triturus cristatus (assembly GCF_964204655.1). Taxonomy (NCBI): domain Eukaryota; kingdom Metazoa; phylum Chordata; class Amphibia; order Caudata; family Salamandridae; genus Triturus; species Triturus cristatus. The sequence goes on along the minus strand of NC_140591.1, from coordinate 134,169,930 downwards.
GATATGAGTAGAGATATTGATGCATATACATCTATTCCCAAGGATGAGTTGCGAGCTTATGTAGGTTGGAACGCGACTGGGTATAGCATCAGTTTGGGTGAAAAACAGCGCAAAAGTTCATCCCCGATTTGGGTCGTACCCCACATAGGTCGGTTCTGTCTACAAGGTAATGGTCAGAATCCAAGAGCTCAACTAGGGAAGAGTAACTGTACTGAAACATACACTTTTCCATCAACGTTTTCCCCTGCGTTTTTGGCTGCCAAGGGTACATACTTTGTCTGCAATGATCGAGCATATACATTGTTGCCCCCTGATTTCTCGGGCACGTGCTATGTTGCGAATTTGCTACCGCCAACATTTACTGCCGCCTCTGATTATCACAAGACCAGAGTTGTGAGAGGCGTTGTTAGTAAGGAAGATACTGCCGGTCAGGAAGCGGGAGACTTTTTCCTGGGTTTCCTGCCGTTTTGGGGACCAATGGTCAATAGTCGGAACCTGAGACAACTGACCCGTGTAGTTGAATCCACTGTTAATGTAACGGCCGGTGCCCTTGGTAACTTGACAGCTGAGCTTCAAGCGGATCGCCTGATGACGTTGCAGAACCGTATGGTTCTAGACGTTATCCTTGCAGACCGTGGTGGGGTATGCAAGGTTATCCAATCGAGCTGTTGTATTTTCATACCAGATAACGCTCCGACAGTCTACCAGGCCATTTCCAAACTACATAAGATTTCCGAATCCATTCACGTGGATAAAGGAGATTGGTCAATGATGGGGTGGTTCTGGGGACTGATATCAACTTGGGGATGGAAGATTCTAATAGTCATTGGGATGATCTTAGCCATTCTTTTCCTGTTCTGTCTATGTATACAGTGTGCTCCTGTAATGTGTAGCCTCTGTGTTACATCATGTGTAAGGAAACCTGTATCAAGGGACGAGCTAAGCAATAGGATGATGCTACAGCAACATCTCCATGACTTTATGAATATAGACCTGGATTCAGACTAGTATAGTTCTTGCCTATGTAAGGGCAAAAGGAGGGTCTGTGGTACTGTAAAATTCAGAACCATGTAGGTGGCATGTCCCACCATGTCAATTTTGGTATCAGTGAACCGCAAATGAGTAACGCGGTATGTATGAGTGTTTTCGTCATGTTTCTCTAATGAATTCACTGTGCATACGATACCACATACTGAACTCTTTGGGTTCCATTTTAGTACAGTAGCCATTTTGTGGTTGCCCTCACATAGGCTGCGCTCTAAGGCCATGTTTAGGCCTAAAGGACACGTACACCTTCTGTGACTTCTCTCTGACCTGTGCAAGCCGACTCCGCTGCCCGAGGTCGATCCTGTCCGGCCGGTTCCTTTCTCGCGGCCTAATGTGATTAGCATCAGGGCTCGATCCATCATAAAGCCCCTGTTCGCACACGATCCCTGACTAAACTGTTTTCACACCTGACTCTGTTTCCTACTTTATGGCTTGTTTTACGAGCAGGGGGTGCCCGTTTTATTGGGGTCTGCTGTTATCTGATGAGGGTTCTGAGCCTCGCTGGGTACAATGACTATATGCTTAATGAACTGAAATGTGGGATTGTCATTATGGCTCTGCTGTTCCTTTGAAACTAAAATATGTGAATGACCACTTGTAAAATAGGGGCGGTGTTGCCCCCAAAGCGTAATTTTGTGTATATAAGTAAAGACTGGTTTTTGGTTCAGGAGCAGTCTCCTGAGAACATACATCGTGGTGTATTTCTCGGATACCTGTGATTGGTCTGCAGCCAATAAAATACGATCTTTGATTTCACCTAGAAGACTCTGTGTTTCTGTGGGTCTGAAACAGGAAGAATCCGAAGTCTTAGGGTGTGTTCCCCTGCACCGCTGGGTTCTAAAAACCCAGTACTTCAACATAACTCATGACAAGTTCAATGAATGCATCGATAACATCTCTAATGACATCTAAGATTACATCAGTGATGACAGCACTGTGCATGGCGAGGGTGCGAGCAATAGTTATTTAGGGTACCAATAATATTTACTTGAGATGCGTTTTTTATGTTACTAATAACTTTTGAGCTGTTTGACAAATTGCCACAAAACTTGCTTATTGCCTAGTTTGCGTATGGAAAGTTTTGGGGTGATCCGTCAAGTGAGGGCAGAGAAACAAGGGGTAGGGGGACAAAAGCGGTTTCTATAGAATTCTTAAGGCACAGCTACCAATAAAACTGCTAAACAGAACTACACCACATTTGGAGGGAAGCCAGATCCAGACCCACTGATTGTGCTTTATTTGTAATTTGGTGTACTACCAGTCAGTAATTGTTGAGAAATTAAGGTTAACAATTATATTTATATATGGATGGTTGGGTCAGAGGTACTCTCAGTAGAATCGCTCTAAACCAATTAAAAATAAAGAACATTCTGTTTGGTCCAGGAAGCTTTAAGTCCCTTGAGCCAATTCGCTCCCATATATGTAAGACTCCCTCAGGAGCAAACAATCTGATTGGATGCCAGCAACATCAGAAAAATGTTCCTGGCAGCCATTACAGTCCTCTGTCCTGAAGTTTTAAAAACAAATATTTAAGGGAGCAGGGAAGGTATACCCTGCCTCCAAAGGCACTGTGGGGGAGTGGGGTGACCTAGAGGGACCCCAGTGGCCAAAATAAGAAAACAATTCCAATTTTGCCGCAATTCCACTGGACTCCCGCGGGTTCGTGGCCTAAAAAAAAAAAATTTAAAATTGCAGCCACCATTTTTGAAAAAACGTATGCGGGGAGGGGAGTGTCATGCAGGGCCCCATTCCACAGCCCATTTTGGGACCAGAGGATTCCATTCCACGGGCCAAATGTGTCAAATAAGAGGAGGGGGGCGCGCGGCCCTCTCCCTGTCTTTGTAGGCCCCGGAGGACCCCATCCCGAGGGTCTATTTCATTAAAAAAAGGAAAAGGTGCTGAGTGGCCCCCTACCTAAGCCTGAGTAGGCCCTGGGAAACCCATTTCCTGGGGCTGAAATCAATAAAAAAAAGGGGGAGGACCCATGCAGCAGCCCCTCCTCTCCGAGCCTTAAAAGGTCCCAGCGACCCTATACCCTGATGCGGTAAATAACAGTAAAGGGATGGGGCTGTATGCCCCCCCTCCCTCAGTCTTTAAAGACCCAGGGCACCCCTTCTTCCATGGCCAGCTCAGTAACTGTGTCCTGGGGAGCACACCGCTGGGACACAGTAGTTTCACTGCCCACACTAGCGTGGGCAGGGATGAGTATGTTTGCTACCGACTGGTGGGAGATTTTAAAATGCTCTTTATAAAGAAATCGGTCCCAGGGAGAAGTCTGCTCCCAACCAGTGAGAGATTTAAACATTCGCACAACGGCTGGGACAAACTTATGTTCTGTTTCCCTACCTTCCCTTCTCCGGCAGGGAAACAGAACAAATATTGCTCACGTTCAAAGGAAGCAAGCAGATAACAGCTGCTCCTGCACCATGCAAGGAGGTGACTGGGGCCGTGGGGGTCCTGGGGCACCCTTTGCAGCCCCAACATGGTGGTTGGTGCACCCACCTCTAAATTAGACATGCTCCAGGGGATGGAGGTCACTGGGGCCAAAATAGACTTGGGGAAGGGGGCCGAACGCCCTCTTTCACTTTATAATAACATGGCGTTCCCATAGCCTATTAAGGCTCGTGGACCACATGCCCCTCTCCCCTGTTTAATTGTATATGGCCCAAGGAGATGGGGTCCCCGGGGCCTTCTAAGGCCTGGAAAGGGGAGACAAGTAGCCCCCTTCCCTGTTTAATTGGAATTTGGCCCCAGGGGATGGGGTCCGCAAGGTTATAAAAGCATGGAGGAGGCCGAGGCCAACTGAGACTTTTTTAAAGACTGAAAAAAACTGAGGGAGGAAGGGAAGGTTCACTTTTATTTGGATAGTTTTTGGAGGGGTTATTGAGGGTGTGTGACTATTGTGGGTGGTGAGTTTGTAACAGTTGAGGATGAGGTCATTTTATTAGGATGATTTAAGCTGATTTTGGGAGTGAGTGGGACTGTTGTAGGTGATCAGGGTGGGGCAGTTGGGAAAGTGTAGTTTTCATAGGACGTTTTTGGAGAACCTAAGGGGGTCAGCCTGTTGTCTGTGAGTTTTATTTTTTGTTAGCAGAACCAAAGGGGATGATGGACGGAGTGTTGAACATTGCAAGCACTCACCCCCAGTCAACTGATCTGGGTTTAATCCATCATCATTCTTTAGCTCACTCCGCCACCCCAGTTCAGACATGGCCATATGCAAATCAGTCTCACCCTGTGCCTCATGGGAACAGTCCAGCCCGAACTGCCAAGCCATGTCTTCCCTGGACCAGAAATAAGCATCCTGGGACCAGTTTCTGGCTAATCAGCCGTCATCAGCCAGGCTAGCTTGAATCCAGTGGCAAAGTGAGCAAGGGACTCACGTCTGGGCATTCCCTGCCAACTTAGAGCAAACAAAGCAAAACCAAAGGGGATGATGGACGGAGTGTTGAACATTGCAAGCTCTCACCCCCAGTCAACTGATCTGGGTTTAATCCATCATCATTCTTTAGCTCACTCCGCCACCCCAGTTCAGACATGGCCAATTGCAAATCAGTCTCACCCTGTGCCTCATGGGAACAGTCCAGCCTGAATTGCCATGCCATGTCTTCCCTGGACTGGAAACAAGCATCCTGGGGCCAGTTTCTGGCCACTCAGCCGACATCAGCCAGGTTAGCTTGAATCCAGTGGCAAAGTGAGCAAGGGACCCACGTCTGGGCATACCCTGCCAACTTAGAGCGAACAAAGCAAAACCAAAGGGGGTGATGGACGGAGTGTTGAACATTACAAGCACTTACCCCCAGTCAACTGATCTGGGTTTAATCCATCATCATTCTTTAGCTCACTCCGCCACCCCAGTTCAGACATGGCCGTATGCAAATCAGTCTGACCCTGCAAAAAATCTAGTCCAATCCCGAACCCAATCACCTGATCCTGAACCGGATCATCCAAGTCCTTCCTTTGCTTCTGCTACTTGACCATTGAGCAAATCCAACCCTTTGTTTCCGGAATGGAAGGTAAGCTTCTTTTTTTGCTTGTTTCCATGTTAATTGTCTGTTTGCAATTGCTCTGGACTCGTGCATTTTCGAATCTCTCTTATAAGCAATAGTTTCCACATGTGTAATGCATATGTATGTAATTTTGTCATTTAACAAACTTATAAAAACACATCTGTATCAAATTAATGTTATTATTGTCAAATTTTGTGGAAGCTTCCTTGATGATAATGGACACCTACACAAATGATGGCATTAAACACAATTCATAATGTCTTCATACAGGTGTGTTTGCTCATTTTATATTAACTATCAAATTATAAACATATGCATTACACATTTTTTAAGAATTTTAATTTAAAAAAATGAAGTAATTTCACTCGACAAGGTAGAGCATTTAAATAAAATATGTAAAATCAATCTTAGTTCTAAACTGAAATCATTTTATTTTTTTATGTCAAATTTCTCATTTGTCTAATGCATTATGTGAATTTATTTACATTTAAATTATTTATTTTTTGTAAGGGGTAATGCATATGTTTTTATTTATTCGCTTATTAAGTTTAAATAAACACACTTGTATCAAAACTTAATTTTTTTTTTTTTAAATGTCAATTGCTTTTTCATTATTATGACGAATGCTTCATCAAAAATTTTATGTCCATCACAATCTTTTTTTTACTAATGTATGGACTTTACTAATAAGACATCTAAATAAACTACTGTATACACTGCCATAATTTTAAGAAAAAATATGTAATTCTCTTTTTCATCACAAACAGTTTTATGAATCAAAGAATTGTAAATAAGAAACATAATATTAGGACAATCTTTGAAAAATTAAAATCTTTTTCATTAATAAATGCAATAATTAGCTCATTTATATTTTATTCAATTCACAACATAAAAAGAGAAAAAAAAGCTTTCCCACGACAACAGGCTATGGTTGTGTGTCCCGTAACTTGTCTCCTATACATACTGCCAAAGGGTATCATCCTCAGGAAGGAGTATCAATTCGGCACAAAGCAGGAACCTAAAGGATCTTTCTTGGGAGGGGTGGTTTTAGGTTTGACAGGGTTTAAGGGCAGGTAAGATGTGAATTAGGGAGAAGGATTACAGGTAGGAGGGGTGGCAGAGGATTGGGTTTTAGATGTAAAGGGAACTGGAGTGGGTGATGTACGTGTGTATGTATGTTTAATAGTCACATGTGGGTCTGGTGTAAGTTGTGCATGTTTGGATGTTTGTTTTTTGGCAGGTATTTGGTATTCCGGTCAGTGTTTGAATTCTATTTTGGTTGGTGTTGTCTTGTGTGCTGGTATGATTTTGTGTGAGTGTGTTGGTTTGGATTTGTGGTCTGTTGAGGTGGTTGTTGTGGTTGTGGTGCATGTGTCTGTATGTTTAGCAGTTGCATGTGGGCCAGGTGTATGTTGTGTATGTATGTATGTGTGTGGTGTAGCTGGTGTTTGGTGTTCTGGTGAGTGTGCGTGTTTTGTGTGTAGGTGTGTATTTGTGTGAGTGTGTTGGTTTGGAAGAGTCTGCTGTTGAGGTGGTTGGTGTGGTGCTTGTTGGGATGGTGGGGGTTGTGGGTGTAATGGTGGTTGTGGTGGTGGTGTTTGTGGTCATGGTGGTGGTTGATGGTGTAGTGGGTGTTGTGGTGGTTGTGGGTGTGGTACTGGTGCGAATATAGCATGTCACAACGCATGCTAATACATCGTGTACTATTACAACGCAGTCGTTACAACGGCCGCGTTGTTAGTATGCAATACCTTTACATCGCAAGTCATTACAACGACTTGCTGTAGGGGGCGCGCTGGAATTAGAAATAGTATTATTTCCTTATCCTACTCCAGTTTGCGCAACAACAGGGAAGGTGTTGGGTTTTATATCCAATACCTTTGCACGCCCTATAGCAAGTCAGTGTAATGACTTGCGATGTAAAGGTATTGCGTACTAAAAAAGCGGTCGTTGTAACAACCGCGTTGAATAGCAATGCGTTGTTTTAACAGCGTTGTAAATGCTGTTTCCCATTGGTGCCTGCGGTGTACTGTCAATAGTGTGTCTGTGTTGTTTGCATTTTCTTTGTGTTTGTGTGTGTGTGCGATTGTGCTGCTTGTGTCTGTTGGAGTGGGTGCCGTCAAAAAAGTGGGTGTGCTTGGGATTGTGCTGGGAATTGGGATTTGGGCTGAGGAACGAACCTGAGTTGATGTAGAAGGTTGGGAGGCTGGGGTTAGTGAGGAGGCTATTTTTTGTAAGTACTTTCTGCATGCCAAATATTAAACTGTGATTGGCATCCAGAAATGCAACCATTTGTTGCATTTGGCAGCTAAAGCCCTGGATGCCATTCACTATTGCAGTCTGGCCTACAGAAATGCAGCGTAAGAGGCCAATAGGCTCTACATTCAGCACAGCCGGGGATACAGGGTCAGGGGAAGAGGTGCCTGTGGTGAAGGAGCTCCCAGTCACTTTAGGGGGCTGGCTTTGGCCAACCGGGGGAGTCATGGAGCAATAAGGAGAGTGCAGCTGGGTCTCTGGGTGGTAGACAAAGAGAAGATTATTACAAATCCTGTAGGGTCCACCACCACTAGAGGCTGCTCACTTGTGGAGGTCTCCAAAGACGATGATGAGATGGTGGCCTCTGTTTCAGTCCCCTCACCCTCCATGCCACTGCCTCCATGAGTGTCAGATATTTCACCACTCGAAACACAGTGGCCAGCTGCTTCCCCACCTTCCTAGCCATGGTCCACTTTGCCTGCTCCTGAAGATGCTGTAAAGACATATACAATAGTTTTATTGTATCTGTGCAAAAATAACTGATCATTAATGTTTTTTCTCAAAACATTTTCCAAATGTTCATATTTTACCTGCTTCAAGGCTTTTAAACTTTGACTTATTTTAATCATTATCTTCTGCACCTTGGGAACATCTTCAGAAACTATTTGGTCATAGTTTTGAAATTTCCCATTATTGCTCACATATTATTTTTGATAATTTCTCTAACAATTTTCATTTCTCTCCGGGAACTGTTTACCACCTCCGAATGCTTTTGATTTGTTGTTTTGGATAATGAACTAATGTTACAAAAAGTAATATAAAGCAAAAATCTCTATGTACATTGTTTGCACAAGTCAAAAAAAGCTATGAATCAATGTGTGTCAATATTTACTGCAAAGTTGTACCAATATTTGTATAAGCTGATCTTTGGGCATTTCACAATGGTAAAACTTACTTCAAGTAATTTCAGTATTTTTCAACTGTTAAAATACATTTTAAGGATTCAGCACTTGAGTTGCTTATTAACCCCTTCAGTGCGGCGCGGATTTCCGCGCCGCGCTGAAGATTCCGTGCGCGGGCGGGGCCATGACGGAGCGGTTCCGTCATGCGCACAGCGCAACCGACGCACGTGACGGAACCGCTCCGTCACAAGCGTCGAACGGGTTAATGTATCACACCTTATGTATTTTCTTATGATGTTGAAGAAATTCAAAAATATTATTTGGTAGTTTCACATTACGTCTACAGCATAAGTAAATATATAGGGCTTGATACATTTCTAATCCACTTTAGAACTGAGCTAAAAATATAAAATTTGACTCCAAAATATCTTGCTATTTGTAGTTTGTTTTAGCATTGTGAAAATGTTTTTTTTTTAAATCAGGCTTTCAGTGTAGTCAAACATTGGTAAAACATTACAGTACATTGTAAATACTGTGATTCCTATATATTTTAAAAAATATTTAAAAAAATGCACACTACAATATGAAATGGTGCATGAATGAATGAGATGCATTTCTAAAATTTCCTAATGAGTCATTTTTTGTGACTCATTTTAAGATTTCCAGATGGGATGCTCCAACATACATGTGACAGAACATTCCATCTGCAAAAGTCCCTTTAAGCAATCTATTTTTGTACATTATTGATGTAACATCTGGACATAACAAAGGCCATAAAAATAATGTTTTTGGGTATATGTCACTCTGCCACCAATGTGTTCACATTCCTGTCTGTTTTTTTCCTAAATGTATGCCTATCAAATTCATTTTTCGGATCATTGTTTTCTCCCACCAGCCACAGAAAAGCATAACAAAGCTGGTGTGAAGACGCTGATCGGGGATGCTGACAGCGGAGAGCCCCGCCTCCGGCTAGTCAGGTGTCCGAAATCTCCACGCCCCATCCCCGTAATGGCGATTTGCAACCAGCGTTAGCGGCGTTTCTCCTCTCTGTCTCTCCTCGCTTTTTTTGTGATTCAAGGGTGCTGTCATCTCCCGGGGGGGGCCTCTGGAGTGTTGCTGCAGAATCCAGGTGCGCGAGGCTGATTTAGGCGATCTGGAGCTCGGAGACATGAGCCCTGAGCTGGCGAGTTGATGAAGCAGGGGAAAACCAGAACGCTATAATTGACGGAAGTGAGGCTGGCGTTTGAATCAGGAGCCACGAGCCAGGAGCTATCTGTATCGTTTCTGAGCTATACTAGCTCGGATATCACGACGGAAGGACTGCCTGAGTGAGTAATGACTTGTCTTTGCTAAGTGTGTTCTGGAACGCCTCACTTGGACTGCACTGGCTTTGGCGTCCTACTGTAATTATATGATTTAGCCTTTGCCCGTTTTTTTTTTTTTTTCATCTTTTGCCAAATAGTTGCCCTATGTCACTATCAGAACGCGTTCAAAACGCCTTACAACGCTTGGCAAAAATATGGGCAAACCTCTTAAAAACAGTGGGGCAGTCAAAAACGAGAACACAGCCCGTTTAAAAAAAATTAAAACTCGCTTAGCTCAAGTAAAGGAAGCAAAGCAAACTTCCAGCCTGTCCCAAAAGGGCGACGAGCTTGCACGTACTCCATCCCAGGACAGCACTTTTGAGAGCTCTGAAGAGGAGCCCACTCCGGAGTCATTGCTAAAAAATAAGGAACCTCAGGAGCTTCATAGGGTAGACGAATTTCTGCAGTCCCGTGAGTCTAGTAGTGCAGATACAGTCGTGGATGTCCCCAATGATAAAAACAGCTCTTCTAAGCAATTTCCGCTATTCTTCAAAAAAGCAACCCTGCCACCGCCAGTCTCTAACCCCAGTCCACCTAGAAAAACCACAACCAAAGGTGATTCAACGGACTGGGGCCAGACAACAGAACCTCCTGCTATCCTACCCGCAAGACGGGTGCTATCTCCAGAGCACCATTTAATAGCGAGGGGTGACTTGGCTCCTGCTCAAGCGCAAGGTAGAGAACAAAAGCTGCATTGTCTACAAGAAAAACGTCAACTAAATCAGGGCATTAACATGCATCTGGGCCGCGGGACGTCGGTTCTAACAGCGGTTGAAAAATCAATCGGAGGCTTACAAACAGCAATTGCCCCACATCATGACTCTCCTGGGCCAGAAAATCCTTTTGTGGCTCCTGTCTCCGCCCAAGTATCAGTTTTGGCACCAGTCTCTGCCCAAGCGGAGACCTCACCTCCGAATACACCTCCCAAAGCTACCGAGTCTACAACTGCTCAGCTAAGTTCCATCTTAAGCTTTGAGAATTCTGAGAACAGCCAGGCAAGACAACTAGACATCAAAGAACTTCTTAATCTGATTCTTGACGAAATTCGCGAAATGAAGAGGGCCCAGAAAATTGAAACTGCCTCGCTGCACCAACGCTTGGGGAAAATCGAAGAGGCGATGCAGGGCTTCCCCATTAGACTTCAGGAAGCAGAAGCCAGAGTCTCTCTTCTCGAGGATCAGATCACCTCGGTGTCCAAAGAGATGAAAGCAGCCACGATCAACGAGAGACGTCTCGAAAACAAGCTTGAGAAGCTCGAAAACCACTCACGGAGGTCAAATTTGCGGATAGTTGGAGTTCCAGAGGGAATTGAACAGTCGCAGCCAATGCAATGGGTGGAATCTTTTATCAAACAAACTGTTCTCCCAGAATTTGAAGGAGACCTCACTATCGCAAGGGCCCACCGAGTTCCAGCACAACCTTTTCCGAACTCTCCAATTCCACGAACAATTCTGGTGAACTCTATGGACTTCTGAATAAAAGAGAGAATCTTAACAAGAGCAATTCAGCAGAGGCAGTTCTCCCTAAATGCTACAACCAAGTGTCGAATCTTTTCTGATATGAGTGCCGCTGCTGCTCGTAAAAGAAAAGAATTTGTTAAAGCTATTACAACTCTTCAAAACATATGGTGCTCAAGCCTCTATCGCACAACAGTCCAAACTTAAAGTCCTTGTCAAGGGCAAGTTCTTTTTGTTCTCAGATTTGGACGAGGCCCAGGCATTACTAAAAGAACTTTCAAAGGGAGTTTAAAGCTATTTGTAAAACCTGTCATTATTTATGATCTACAGGCAGGGTTGGGATGGGCATGGGGACGTAGGACACTAAGGGTGTAAGGTGAAGACACCCCAGGGTTTTTGCAGGGTGGGAGAAATGTGGCTAGCGGGGTCCGTAGGGGTTATCCACATTGCAGGGTGGGGGGTTTTTCGTTTCTTCGGGGTGGGTGGGATAGTGGGCGTTTCATATTTATTTTGTGCAAAGAGGGAAAAAACAGAGCAAGAGGTTTTTTTGAGTAAGGTCACAATTAGGGTTTTTATAGCAAGACAAGGTAGCGATTTGGTCTTAAGCAGTCGCATAGATGGTTAGGGAGTCCAATGAATGTAAGATTCTCTCGGCTAATGTTAATGGCATATTGAATAAAAAAAAATATGGCGCCTTAATCAGATGGCTAGCTTCACTGCGACCCCAAATTCTCTTTCTTCAAGAAACCCATTTAAAATCCAACTCCCCCAAACTTTTTATACCTAGAACCTTTTCAAAAGTTTTCTTTGCGTCCTCAGGTTTTGCTGCGAGGGGTGTAGCAATTTATCTTTCTAATAAACTTTCCTGGGAGGTCATAGAAGTCCAAAGAGATCCAAAGGGGAGATGGATTTGGGTCGCAGTAAAGTTGTTTGGGAAGAGACTCAATCTGGTCAACTACTATGGCCCTATAGTTGATGATGAGGGACCACTGATTCAAGTCTATAATCTATTATCTGGTGCTCCGGGACAGATAATACTCGGAGGAGATTTTAATTTTATATTAGATCCAAGTAAAGACACGACAAATAAACAGAGGGGTCAATTGAAACCGAACACTAAAAAAGCTTTGGAGACTATTATTGAGAGCTTCCAATTGATGGATAGCTGGAGGGATAGGAACTCAGAGAAAGAATATTTTACTTTCTATTCTCATCGCTTCCATACGGCATCTAGAATTGACTTTTTCCTTAATTCCAGATCTCTTCAGATCCTGGAAACAGGCATTGGATGCAACCCCTTCTCTGACCATGCCTATATCAATTTGGAAATTAAGATCTATGAAGCAAATAGGGAGAGACCCAGGTGGCAACTGGATCGCCTTCTTCTGCAGAATGAGGAATGGGTAAGAGGCTTTAGGATTTGGATAAAAGAATACTTTCGGATAAATGAGAACACTGCTTCTCCTTTTTCTGTCTGGGGCGGATTTAAATCGACAGCCCGGGGAATGATAATTGCATATACAACTGCCCAATCTAAAGACCGAAGGAACAAGATAACTCAATTACAGTCAGATCTCGAGCGGGAATACGCCCTTCAACTACAGTCTCTTCCCAACGAATATCTCCAAGCCAAAACAGCATTAAAAGATTTTTTTGTTGTCGAAGAGGTTTGTAACTCCCAACTTTTCCAACAGAGGGTCTATGAGGAGAGACAGTTGATCGGCAGACTCCTGGCAAATTCTACAAGAAAAAAACATGAATCAGCCTTAATAACAAAAATATTAGATCCCTCTACTGGTCTGGAAATAGTCGATAGCTCTAGAATTGCCCAACTTTTCCAGGATCATTATACCCGACTTTATTCCACTGAATATAAAATACGGGACAATTCAATCGAAGAGTATTTCTCAACTCTGGCTCTCCCCCAGATATCCTCGGAACGGGCTCTCGAGTTAGAAAGTCAAGTGGAGGGAGTCGAAATTTTGGCAGCCATTAAATCAACCCCAGGATCAAAAGCTTGTGGCCAAGATGGCTTTCCAATCGAGTTCTTCAAAGTGTTTGCAGAAGAATTACTTCTTCCCCTGAAAAACTTGTTTAATTTTATAAAAGAAGGAGGCCAGGTTCCGTGTGAATTCAAAGAAGCGATTATAATTTCATTTGTTAAAAAAGATAAAAACCCTAATGACATGAATTCATACCGGCCTATAAGTCTTTTAAATTCCGATTATAAACTTTTTATGAAGGTTTGGGCGGTTCGTTTATTACCAGCCGCTCAGGAGGTCATTCATAGAGATCAAACGGGCTTTATTGCGGGTAGATCGATGGCTTCCAATACCCAATTTTTGATACAAGCATTAGAGTATATCAACACAAACCATATCCCCGCATGTATCATAATGGTTGATGCGGAAAAGGCTTTCGACCTTGTAAATTGGAAGACTTTATTTTTTACTCTAGGCCAATTTGGGTTCCCCTCTAAGGTGGTAGGAGTGCTAAACAATATTTATCAGGATGCTACAGCCAAACTCGTAATAAATGCTACCTGTGCAGGAATGATACGAATTAAGCGGGGAACGAGACAAGGCTGCCCACTTTCCCCTCTACTTTTTACTTTTTTTATAGAACCCCTTGTATTAAATATTCGTAATAATGCTGCTATTTATCCCCCAATTCCAGATATGTCTAAACTTAAGTTGTTTGCTGATGATATTATTTTATATTTGGCCCCCAATAGGTCTAATTTTGAGGAGGTCTTGGGTGAATTCTCTCAATTTGAAAAGATAGGGGGCTATAAAAATCAATGCAAATAAAACTGAAGTTCTTGCATTGAATACGGATATTGATCCTTTCCCCGACTCTTTAAAATTACAGGCAGCCAGAACTAACCCTATAAGATATCTTGGGATCTATGTCTCCTCACAGTCTTCCCAACTTTATGATTTAAATTACCTAAGAATGAAGAAAAAAATAACGAAATTATTGGATCAATGGTCACTTCTTCCATTATCGATAGTTGGGCGTGTATCTTTGATTAAAATGTCAATACTTCCCCTTTTGATCTTTTTATTCTCTAATGTCCCTATTAAAATCAATCAGGTATTTTTTAGGGAAATAGATACGCTTTTTAGACAATTTATATGGGAGAAGAAAGCCCCCCGAGTTAAATTGAATATCCTTCAACTACCCGTAGATCAGGGGGGACTCGCACTCCCACATATTAAATCCTATTATGAAGCCGCCCTCCTTGACCTTGTATCAAGACTGTTAGGATCCAGCTCTTGTAGAGATACTTTTTTTTTGGATAAAATACTGACAGAGATCGGTTCATCCATTCCAGTGTTTTTAAAGACTGCTAAACTTCCAAAGAAAAGCCGATATAAAATTTTAAAGGACTTCCTATGTCGACTACAGGCAATTTTTAGGGACATGAATTTGACGGGCTTTCTATATCTTAAACTAAAAGAATGTGCCGGCCTTGGTCTCCAGCTACAAGCCGGTCATAATATCATATGGGAAAACTCCGGCTTAACCCAATTGAGACACTTTTTAATACAGAATAGACCAATCTCTTGGCAGGAAATATTGGCCAGGGTGGGGGCTCGTCGGAAACCGGTCTATTTTGAATATCTGCGCTTAGTCTCCTGGTTGAGAAGCTACGGAGGCTTAAATGAATCTCCCAACCAGCTGTCAACTGCACTTTATGGAGCTAAACTTCGAGGGATTGGTAATTGGTATAAGCTGATCCATAAACAATTGCATCCCCCTATAATTCAGAAACATCGGGAAAAAATACTTCGGGAGACTGATTGCAGTCTATCCGAAAAGGAGTGGGAGTGGATCAGCCTCTCTGGGGGCCGTGCACTTCGTGCTGCAAATTACAAGAGGATGGCTTTTCTTTCTAGGTGGCTGGCCTATTTGACACCCTCCATTTTGAGTAAAAGGTTTCCCGATGTAGAAGACAGGTGTTTTCGTTGCGCCAAACCTGGGGAAGGCGGATGGCACCATACCTTCTTCGTATGTCCCAGGCTGAGGTCTTTTTGGGAAGCAATTTTTTCGGACATCGAGCGTGCAATTGGGAATCCCATTCCTATTGCAGCTGAGACTGTCTTATTTGGCAGTTGCAAGGGAGACCTACAATTGTCTAATTCAGAAAGAATTTTTATTTTTATTGCCTGTGCGGTAGCTCGCTCTCTAATACTACAAAATTGGAGATCAAATGCAGCCCCCTCCCATTTGAAATGGATAAATAAAATGAAAAGGGTTAAAAAATTTGAGGAGGCTTACGCTAGGAGGGTTGGAGCTGTAAGAAAATTTAAGCGAAATTGGAAGTTTTTTGAAAAATTGGAGACGACTTAATTTCATTCCCCCTCAAGAATGCATTTGCACTCTGTTTGGCAACTGTTTTATAACACTGGAAGTGGGGAATCGCTTAAAATCACCTGTTTTCTTTTTTTTTTTTTTTTTTTTTTGATTATTATGATTATCATGATGTTGAATCCTTCTTTGACTACAATCTTTTGTAGTCTGCCTTGTCTTGCACTTGCACTTTAAATGGCTTAAAGTACTGTATTTTTGCTATTTGCACTTGGTGTATTGCACTTTTGTATATTGCCTTGTTTCGCATTTGCACCTTAAATGATTCAAAGTACTGTATTTCTGCTATTTGCACTTGGTATATTGCACTTTTATCCTGAAGTGATTAACGATTACATTGATCATTAGCTTTCAAAATTCTGATTGCTGCTACACACTAAGCATATTGAATTTCCTATTAGTGTTTTCTTCATTGTACCTTTTTTCATCTTTTCGCCATACTATCTATGTAATGGACGCTAATTGTACTCTGTAATGTCTTCTTTTATCTACCTCTTGCTCTGCTTAATAAAAAAAAAAAAAAAAAAAAAAAATCATTTTTCAAAAAACTGGTTTACATGTACATTTATGAAGGAGTCAACATCTGACACTTCTAACATAAAGTAAATTGTATTTTATATGAAAAACATAATATGTTTTTAATCAATAATGTCGCCATTTAATCTTGTTTCGTATGTGAGTGTTGTTCCGATTGCTTTGGTAAGCCCAGATCCAAGAATTTTGAATGTCTCACAAAAGGGCATATGGAACATTGCCCATAGGTATAATGCCCTGTGAGGGGAGGAATGTTCCACAGATTAAGTTGTTGCATGGATGTCTGTTGTCAAGGTTTCGTGTGGACCAGATGATCCTTTATGGTCTTCCTTCTTCTGAACAAAAACATGGGTTTATCCAGTAATAAAATGTTGGAATTAAGGATCCTTCAGTGTTTATTGATAATCTTTTTCAGAATGTTGGATGAATTGTTGTAAGTAGTAACACAGATGATATAGGCCATGCCTTTGAGCGAGCTCGATCCTTGAGGGATTCTTGAGGAGTATTCCGGGCATGATTTCTGCCTCTACTGATGATTCGCTCCAAATAATTCCAGCCAAGGAATTTTTTCGTGAGGTACAGTCTCATGCCAAAAATTCTCCAGATTGGAAAAATTTCTCCTAATATGTAGGAATTGACCTACAGGGAGATCTTCTCGGAGGAATGTGAATGGGCGCTATCAAAGTCAAGGAGACTATTCCTATCAGTAGATTTTGAATATAATGTGGGGGGAACCTCCATTCTTCGCAACCACCTTCACGTCCAGGAATAACACTTAATGTGAGCTTGCAGACATAGTGAAGGACAGAAAGGGATTCCTTTGGTTCAGCCAGTCGAGCAATATAGACAACTCTTCAATGTTACCCTGCCATAATACAAATATGTCATCAATGTATCACTGCCACAGGAGTATCTTGGTGCAGCACGGATTGCTGGACCAGATTTGGTTTTCTTCACACCAGTGCATGTGGAGACAGGCAAATACTGGGGGAGAATGTGCTCCAGATCAAAGTACCGTGACATTGGAGATATAATTGGTTTTCAAATACAAAACAATTCTCAGTGAGTCCAAGTCTCACTCACTACATAATCCCCTCGATGGGAGAAGCCCATCTCCATTCACACTCACTAAGGAGTGTAGAGATGACTCAGAAGCTCTCTTCCTGTGGAATACTGGTGCATAATGCCTCGACATTCAGGTAGACCATGAACTCAGTATCTGGATCAAAGGTGGTCCCACTCAGAATATTTAGGGAAATGTTTATTGCCCTTCACATACAATCTTGTCTTCTCAACTAAAGCGTGGAGAAACCAATTTGTAAACTGGGAGAGGGGTTCCAACATTGACCCAATCCCTGATGCAATCGGTCTCCCGGGAGGGGGGGGGGGGAGGGAATTCTCCACTTGTGTATTTTTGGAAAGGTGCAAAACTACAGTGTCCTTGGGTTTTGAGCAACCCAAAAATCAGCTTCCTTTACAATGATCCAGTCGTTGTCCTTAGCCTCCTCCACCAATTTCTTTATCTCCCTTTGTAGTCTCCTGGTAGGATCCATCTTCAGAGCCTGATAGTTCCTTCCATCTCTAAGGGGGGACATACATGTTTCTTGGTGGGCATTCCTTTGTTGGATAACAATTGCGCCCCCTTTATCTGCTGCTTTGATTACCAGATGGGTCTTCATTTTCAAAGTCTCTAAGACCTGTCATTCCCTGTTGGAGAGGTTTTGGAATCCCGTCTTCCTAGTGTCAAGCAGTTCACCCTCCGTAATCACAGCCACCTCAATTGCCACTACTTCAAGTGGTATTGTGGATGGGGGAGGGAAAATGGAGGATTTTCAATGCAAGTCAGTGTATCCTTCTACATTTGTCAAGTCTTTATTCTAGAAAAAAATGGCACCCATATCTTGTGAAAAAAACTCAGCTTATTCACTTCTGAGTTTGAATGGGTTTCGAAATGGGAGGGAACCCAGACTTTTGTTAAGAACTTTTATCTCGTCATCTGATAAACACTCATTGCTCAAGTTAACCACCACATCTACATGACTCTTGGGCCTGGTTGGGGTTCCATGGTCTTGCTCCATGGCTATATTCCCTCTCCTCCTGGGGTTTCCCATTGGACTCTCTTGTCCCAAAACATGCCTCACCTGCTTTCCCCACGACCTCTCCCTAAAAACATGCCTCTGGTTAAAAAAGGGCAGGAGAGAAAATGGTGGGCAGAAAGGACTGTGTCCGTATGGGTTCTGCCAGAAGCACATAGGTTGTGTCGGAAAGTGTTGGAACATTGGAGCCCGAGGCCCCTTCCCTTTCAAGAATCCTCTCACCCTACTACCCAAATTGGAGCTATCACTTGACCATCACATTCTCCTGTTTCTTACAATCATCCCTAATGTAGGGGTAAACCCATTTGTGTGAAAAAAAAATGATAACCTTCAGCTATTTACTAATCTTGCTCTCCATCAGATAGTCTTTATGGTCTGTGATCTCTCTGCTGATTTCCTTCAGCTTTTTCTTAAAAACAGTGATCTTAACCTGTGTGCTGAGGAGATCCTCACTGGCTTTAATCTATGCCAACATAGCATCAGAAAGGCGTTTTGCCGTTCTGATAATTAAGATAAACCAGTCACTGGAGCATTGCCAGGCTATTTAAGACCATTCTCTTTTTTAATTGTGCATCATCTAGGAATATTCTTGGTTCATTATTTATGAGTAGACCGGTGGGTGTCGCATTTCCCATAGCAATAGACCAATTGGTTTTGATCCCGGTAGACCTCTTTTGGGTCATCCAGATAGTCTTGGACCATCCTCTGAATGGTCATCGCTGCTGCCACTTTCCTGAGCTCTGTTGCCTTCACCTCTGCACTTGACTTAAACCATGTCACTTAAAATCAAGCCATTGCAGAGGTTGCAAATACCTCTGAACAGCGGTAAGGCTAACTAAATCACACCTTCCACACTGTTCCCTATTAATAGATTCAGAGCACATAGTGCTTTGTATTGGCCGCTCAGTAATACTATTGCAAGGCAGATCAGCATAAACTTAAAATCTTGACAGTGAACTCAAAAAGTGCAAAAATGCAAAGATTCCTGTTTCAGCCCTCCGTCCATGATCTTCTTGCGTTTGCTTTGTTCACCAGAAGTTGGCAGGGTATGCCCAGACTTGGGTTCCTTGCTCACTTTGCAACTGGATACAAGCTAGCCTGACTGATGAGGGCTGTTAGCCCGAAACCGGTCCCAGGATGCTTGTTTCTGGTCCAGGGAAGAGATGGCTTGGCAGTTTGGGCTGGACTTTTCCCATGAGGCACAGGGTCGAGACATATTTGCATATAGCTGTATCTAAACTGGGGTGGCAATGTGAGCTAAAGTACGATGATGGATTCAACCCAGATCTGTGACTGGGGGTGAGTGTCTGAAAAGTTTCAGCCCTCCGTCCATCATCTCCTTATGTTTGCTTTGTTCGTCCTAAGTTGGCAGGGTATGCCCGACGTGGGTCCCTTGCTCATTTTGCCCTGGATTCAAGCTAGCCTTGCCAATGAGTGGTGTTAGTCCTAAGCCGGTCCCAGGATATTTGTTACCGGTCCAGGGAAGACATGGCTTGGCAGTTCGGGCTGGACTGTTCTCGTGAGGCACAGGGTCAAGACTGATTTGCATATAGCTGTGTCTGAATTGGGGTGGCAATCTGAGAGCAAGAACGATGATTGATTCAACCCAGATCTGTGACTGGGGGTGAGTGTCTGAAAAGTTTCAGCCCTCCGCCCGTCATCTCCTTGTGTTTGCTCAGTGCTGGATGCAGGCCTTTGTGGGGATCTTCCAATTATGCAAGTCAGTGGTGGTGGTGGTCGAGCCACATTACTTTGAGCAGGTTGAATAGGAGGGCTCGTCTTGGTGTCTTTTAAGCCAGCCTCCATACTGACAATGATTGGCTCATCGTCATCACTGTCACTTTCCATAATCTCTGACTTTCAGGAACTTTCCTTTTCACTTGTCACTCAGGGCGGGTCTCGGAATCGGCTGGGGTCCAATCCTTGTCCAGATCGTCAGTAGGGGGGGCTTGGAGAAGATGATCAAGTATCCTTTCTTTTCTTGTTGGAGATCATTAAGTCAATTGTTGGAGAGAAAAACCTTACTCAGCAGAAAGTTCAACCTCCCGTTCTGCTCCTACTTCATGTAGAGCTGGTGCTGGCATTTGCTCCTGTTGTACACTTTCCTGCAGCAATTGGGTACTTAGACAAATCCAGTTCAGACTCTCTGCTCATCGCCATAACTGAAATGGCTGCATCGCTGAGAGACTATGGCTTGGGCTCAGCCCTGGTGTGGTCCAGTTGATGTGGGAGTGCTGCTCCCAGCCTTTTGCTGTCCAGAGGAGGGTGCAGCGGGTACACCAGATTTCCTGAAAAAAGGTGAATGGCAACATGGCAATGGTGGCAATATCCTTCTTCTCCTTCTCTTTCTTACTGGCCACCTTCTTGGCAGGAACACCTCTTCTTTGAAGTCATCTGCAAGTTTTTTCTTAGCTCTGGCAGCTGTCACTTAGCTGTACAAGCGGAATCAAAGACGGACCCCGGTGGTGTCACTGCCGGCGGTTTGTGTGGCAATATTGAGTGTAATGTCTCTTGTTCACCTAAAAGCAAACAAACAAAAAATAAAATTCAGTGAATTTGATATTTGCAGTTTGAATCTACAGACAATATAAGTTAGTGAGCTTATCACCAATAGGCTCAGTGAAATAATATCAATAACACAAATACTGTGATACATAATACAAAGGTAAGTACACAAATATTGAAAGAAATATGGTTTCAAACTAATATTGTTAAAAAAGACAAAATATAGATTTGTGTATAGAAATGTATAGGTAAAATAGTAAATATTAAATATATAAATATTTTAACATATAACATAACTATAATGTACAATACATACCTCTCCACGCCCCTTTTCTACACCTCTCTGAGTTGCAGAGAGGTGTAAAATGGGGCATGGCCTCGGACCACCTCTCTTCAACGCAGCTCTGTGGTGCTTACTGGAGGTACCTAGTGGGCTAGTTGGCCCCCAGGGACCCTCAGGATTTAAGGGGACTTAATCCCCCAACTTGAAACATGCCACGGGGTGCGTTTGAACAGTGGTGCAGGGAAGGGGCGGGGCCTGATATAAGAAGTTAGCAATCCTGCTTTTTGGGACTTACTGGTAGTAATAAAAAGGATAGTTGGCCTCCAAGGTTGACATTGGGGACTAACTCCTCCTCCTGTTACCTCCAGTGAATCCCACACAGTGGGATTGCTAAGAGGTGTTTCAGAGGCCACGCTCACCTTTCTCCACCACTCTGGAAACACGACTGGTATGTTATAGTTAAAAGTTAGCATTTAAACAATCTTTGAAATTCACTGAAAAAAACATAGGTTTCAGGCACAGTATAGTTAGAAATTAGCATTTGAAAAACCTTAGAAATTCACTGAAAAAACCATAGGTTTCAGGGACGTTATAGTTAGTTGGACATTTCACTCGTACATAACCAGAGAAATTCAGCCATTATAGTTAGTTCAGCTAACTATAACTTGCGCCCCGCAATGCACTGCTGATGACGTCACATATTACATCATTCATGACATGGTCAGTGACATCACTGATGACATCACTGAAGACATCTCAAAGTGTTGCATGCTGGGAAAGAAAGTCCGTAATTATTTTCTATTTTAGTAAATTTTCAGTGCCTTCCTACATACTTATTTCCTTTGTAGGCTCCGTCCCATTACCTAATTTCGTCGATTTTCTAAAACCCTCCGATGGGCCTCCAACATGAAAGCTGTTCTAATTTGAGGCCAGCTGGTAATCCAAAACAGGCAACTATGCACAGTTCATTTGTCTCCATAGCCCCCAGACTTAAGGGGAGGTGCGCTTTCGCAGATGGACTGCTGCTCTAAATTTTTAAACCAAAGCATCCTCAAATGAAAACGCACTCAAAACCAGCTAATTTCACCGGCAGAACAGTATTTATTCACGCAGAGTAAGTCTCTTCGCCTTACGCGTTTCGGGCTTCAATCCCCTTGATCACAGACATGACCAAGTAATGGGATGGCATTTCATTTAAGAAGGCATTTGGCAGCATGGGACTCTTTTAAGCCCTCCAATTGGGCAACTGGTAAGTCCAACAAAGTGTTGCATGCTGGGAAAGAAAGTCCATAATTATTTTCTATTTTAGTAACTTTTCAATGCCTTCCTACATACTTATTTCCTTTGTAGGCCCCATCCCATTACCTCATTTCGTCGATTTTCTAAAACCCTCCGATGGGTCTCCAACATGAAAGCTGTTCCCATTTGAGGCCAGCTGGTAATCCAAAACGGGACACTATGCACAGTTCATTTGTCTCCATGGCCCCCAGACTTAAGGGGAGGTGCGCCTTCGCGGCTGGACTGACGCTCTAAATTTTTAAACCAAAGCATCCTCGACTGAAAATGCACTCAAAACCAGCTCATTTCAACGGCAGAACAGCATTTATTTACGCAGAGTAAGTCTCTTCGCCTTACGCGTTTCGGGACTTCAATACCCTTGATCACAGGCATTAACAAGTAATGGGATGGCATTTCATTTAAGAAGGTATTTGGCAGCATGTGACTCCTTCAAGCCCTCCAATTGGGCAACAGGTAAGTCCAACAAAGTGTTGCATGCTGGGAAAGAAAGTCCATAATTATTTTCTATTTTAGTAACTTTTCAATGCCTTCCTACATACTCATTTCCTTTGTAGGCTCCGTCCCATTACCTAATTTCGTCGATTTTCTAAAACCTCCAACAGGAAAGCTGTTCCCATTTGACACCAGCTGGTAATCCAAAGCGGGACACTATGCACAGTTCAGATATATATATATATTTAGACCAGGGATTCCTGGTTGGCTGAGGTAGGTACCTTAGGCCAAGTAGGGACCTGCATTCCAACATCAGGGAAAGGAAGGTCACCTTTTTAGATAGCCCCGCTCACCCCCTCAGTAGCTTGGCACGAGCAGCCAGGCTTTTCTTCAAGGCAAATGTGTAAAGTATTCGCAACCATGCTCACAATAATCCAATGATGACACCACAAATAGACTCCACACGAGTTTTATAAAACGAGTATAAACTTTATGTAAAAAGATATACGATAAGACCACACGATATAAAACCAATGTATGAGGTTGTGAAATATTTCTCCTGGCCGGTTGTTAGGCCAACCAGCCGTTTTAAGTTCTGGCGATGTCAATGAGCACTTCTAAACATTCTCCTGTACTCTTAATATCATGTCATACAGTTCGTAATGCTAGAATCATGCACTTTTGCAATGTAAAAATACTGTAACGTAGTAATCCAACACTCTGCAATGAAAAGAATGCAATGCGTAACGCAACAATCAGGAACGTTGTAATATCAAATAATGCAAGGCGTAATACAACCATCAGATATGTCGTTCTGCAAAAATAAAGCAATGCGTATACACTAATCAGGTAATTCGCTATGCAGGAAGAATGCAATGTGCAATACGCTAATCAGGTAGATCGTTATTCAGAAACAATGCAATGCGTCATATGACAATCAGGTAGTTCGTTATGCAGATAAAAATTCCATGCCTCATACACTAATCAGGTAGTTCGATATGCAGGAAAAATGCAATGCGTAATACTCCAATCAGGTACTCCGTTATACAGAAATGATGCAATGTGTTATTCGACAGTCAGGTACTCCATTCTTCAGAAATGGAATAATGTGTAGGACACTCAGGCCCCGATCACCGGGCCTTAGGTGGTCTCTATGCCTCTCCTTCTGACTTACAGTCAGCCTCTCACAGTTGCCCCCAACACAGTACGATGTAATCCCAAAGTGCAGCTTTGCACTCCGGCCCCTGCACCGCCACTCCTTTAGCAATACGGGCCGTGACACGACCCAAAGCAGAAGCTCGCGCTGCCAACACAAGAGAGAGGCCGAGAGCATCGCCCTCTGAGCCCGCGCCCCGCCCCAAGAGTCGACACACGTTACCTGGGGGGCGCGAACTCACTCTCCTCTACTTGTCCAGCGGCTGGGCCTCCAGTGCAGCTTTGTGAAATGGCAACGGCGGATCGGGCTGGCAACTCAGCTCCTCTGGGACTGCCGGTCCGGGCTGCTTCAGTTACGAAGATCTCAGGCTGCCACAAAGCACATGCACACAGCGTCGCTGAGTCTTCCTTCACTCCGGGTGTATGATCACTGGGCACTTCACACACAAGTCGCAGGCTGCACGAAGATCATGCGCATAGCACCGCTGAGACTCACTTTACTCCGGTGCACACGATGACAAGGCAAATCCTCACAAAGGTCTCCAGGTGCACAACGCTCCCGCACACAGCGGCGATGAGACTCACTTGGATTCCGGTGCACACGATAAGGCAAATCCTCACAAAAGTCTCATGGTGCACAATGCATATGCACACAGCTTCGATGAGACTCACTTGGATTCCGGTGCACACGATAACAAGGCAAATCCTCACGAAGGTCTCACGGTGCACAATGCACATGCACACAGCGTCGATGAGACTCACTTGGATTCCGGAGCACACGATCACTGGACAATCCTCACAAAGGGGTTCAGGCTGCACAAAGCACACGCACACCGCATCGCTGATCCTTGCTTGGACTCCAGGTACCCCCGATCACAGGCAGATCCTCCTGAAGGTCGCAGGGTGCACACACACACAGTGCCACTGAGACTCATTTGGACGCCAGGCGCCTACAATCACAGGCAGTTCTTAGGAGGGTCTCAGGCTGCAACAGGCACGCTCACACAGCGCTGTTGAGACTCTCCTGGAAACTTTTATGTTCCTGTGTTTCCGAACAGGGAGCCAGCTCACCTCAGGCCCTGGCCCTTGGGGATAGTTACTTCAGAACACAGGAAAGTCCTTCCAGCAGGGGGACACAGCACACGGCAAAGTCCCTTCAGCCTTTCCTTGGTTGAAACAGCAAACTGCAGGCCAGCACCAGATTACACAGCAAGGGCAGTCCTATCCTTCAGTCTCTTCAGTTGTTTCTTCCTTGGCAAAGGTCCTCTTGACCACGAAGTAGCTAATAAGGCAACCATACCAATCATGGACAACGAATTATCATTACTTTATACAGGGAACACTTACACTTTGACACTGGTTAGCAGTGGCAAAGTGTCCAAAGCAGCTAATTTGGCAACACAATGTAAGAAAAAAGGTCTAGGGGGAAGGCAAAAAGTTTGGGGAATTGGCTAAAAAGGGCCAAGACCTACACATATGTTTCTATATCTATATATACATATATGTATATAACACTATTATTAAAAAACGTATTTCATATATTAAATTTTTTATGTTTTTTTAATTTACAAATATAAAAGCATATATATATATATATATATATTACCTCCTGGCAGTCGCCAGTAAGTAGATATAGTTAGGACCTATTTTCCATAGGAAATTCAGAACATTCTATTTCCAATAACTTTGGTGCCGGTTGACGAATCTTCACGAAATTTTCAAAACTCATGGGGCTCTCCATTCTGCTCCTATCCTGAAAGTTTTGGGGTGATTCGTCAAGCGGGGGCCGAGAAAAAAGGGGGGTCCCAAAACATATTTTCCCCTTGCAATTTCTCATAGGAATCTTTAGACAGGGCTACAGCCCGAACTGCTGAACGGAATTACACCAAATTTTTCAAAGCGGTAGTTCTTCGTTCAGAAAGAACCCTTTTTGTTAAATGGTGTAAATCCGTTCCGTAGATGCTGAGAAATTCAAAAGTAAAAACACATATATATCTAGGGCCGCGGATCCTCCCAAGCACAAGCTTTATGCTAATTGGCTGTCAACACTTCAAACCAGGAAGTGTTGGCAGCCATCTGTGCCACGGTAGAACCGAGGCACAAGAAATCAGGAAAACAAGTTCGTAAAACGCAAAAAGGGCGCAGGGTAGAAACACCCTGACCCCCTAGGCCTGCTTAGGGGGTCCCACAAGGACCCCCAGGGCCCCCCCAATTTATTTTTTATTTTTTTAAATTGGCAAAATCCATGCAGGGTGCGCGGATCCTGCCGAGAAAAAAAGAAAACGAAGCGCGGGCTCCCGCGCTTCCTTAGTATTTTACCCCTGGGGGGCCAAGACCCGGGGGCAATATATTTATTGTAATGGAGGGCCCACAGGGGCCCCCCAGCCCGGGGACCGCCACCCTTGGGACTTTTCTCGAATATGTGGGGGGGCTCTCAGCCCCCCCAGCCCTGAGGACCGCCACCTCCCGGGGCGACAAAAAGAAATGGGTGGGGGGCGCTCAAAGGCCCCCCCCAAGCCCCGGGGACCGCCACCCCCTGGGGCTTTATTTACATATTTGCGGGTTGGCTCATGGCCCCCCCGAAGCCCTGGGGACCGCCACGCCCTGGGGCTTGTTTTAAAAGATATAAACTACCTGTGTGGGGTGCTTGAGCCCCCCCACACACCCCGGGGACCGCCACCTCCCCAGGGCACTAAATATTTAAAATAGGGGGTCCGTTACGAACGCCCAAGCCCCGGGGACCACCACCCCCAGGGGCTTTGAATTAAGTGGGAGGGGGGCCGCGTACCCCCCTGGAGCGAATGATGGCCCTGGGGACCGCCACCCCCCAGAGCCGGCTCCTGCAGTGTCCCGAGGTGCCCTCCCAAGGGACACTGTAGTTTGCTATGGCAGGGTGGGAGCCTTACGGCTCCCGCCCTGCCATAGCAAACTGCTTTGGTATTTGTAAGACAGAGCAGGAAACCTGCTCTCTCTTCCAAATACCAAAGACGATTGCTTATCCACACGGGGAGCTGCATCTTAGCAGCTCCCCATGTGGAAGAGCAATGCCGGCTCCCGCAGGAGGCGGGGAGCTGGCGGGACCATGGGGGGATTGGGGACCCCCCCACGGTCCCCAACGGAGAGGGCCAGCCCCGGGGAATAGGGTCCCCGGGGCTATTAGTGGCCAGGGAGGGGGGCAACGCGGCCCACCTCCACAAATTTTTAAAAAAGAAAAAAAAAGGCCGGCCCCGGGGGATGGGGTCCCCGGGCTATAAAGGGCCTGAGGAGGGGGGCAAGGCAGCACCCTCCAAATCCATATTAAAATTTAAAAATGGCCATGCCCCGGGGATGGGTCCCCGGGGCCGATGATGGCCTCTGGAGGGGGGCCACACGGCCCACTTCCAATTTATTATTTTTTTAAATAATAAAATAGGGGGCAGGCCCTGGGGGATGGGGTCCACAGGGCCAATAATATTAGGAAAAGAAGGGGGGCTACACAGCCCCCCTTCTTAAAAAATAAAAAAGACCGGCATTGCGCCGGAGGCCATGCCCCCTACTTGCAGCACTCTGCAAACGCGCCCCCTGGCGTGTTTGCAGTTGGGGAACTAATTCCCCTTGAATACTGGGGTCCCTGGGGGCCAAATAGCCCACCAAGAACCTCCAGTATGCACCACGGAGCTGCGTTGCAGAGGGGTGTTCTGAGGCCACGCCCCTTTTTACACCTCTCTGCAATGCAGCTCTGTGGCGCATAATGGAGGTACCTGGTGGGCTAGTTGCACCCCAGGGACCCTCAGGATGCAAGAGGAGTTAATCCTCCAACTTAAAATGCGCCACGGGGCGCGTTTGCACAGTGATGAAGGGAGGGGACGGGGCCTTAGGTGACGTGTGCAAACAAGCCCTGTGGAGCATTTTAAATTGGAGAAATAATTCCCCTTCAATCCTGAGGGCCCCTGGGGGCCAACTAGCCCACCAGGTGCTTCCAGTAAGCGCCACTGCGCTGCATTGCAGAGAGGTGGTCTAGGCCGTGCCCATTTTTACATCTCTCTGCAACGCAGCTCTCTGGTGCTTACTGGTGGTACCTAGTGGGCTAGTTGGACCCTAGGGACCGTCATGATTCAAGGGGACTTAATCTGCCAAATTAAAATGGCCACAGAGTGTGTTTACACAGTGTTGAAGGGAGGGGATGGGGCCTAAGGTGATGCGTGCAAACACGCCCTGTGGCGAGTTTTAAGTTGTGGAAATAATTCCCCTTCAATCTTGAGGGCGCTTGGGGGCCAACTAACCCACCGGGTGCTTCCAGTAAGCACCACTGCACTGCGTTGCAGAGAGGTGGTCTAGGCCGTGCCCCTTTTTACACCTCTCTGCAACGCCTCTCTGGGGCGCTTACTAGAGGTATCTGGTGGGCTAGTTGGACCCTAGGGACCCTCAGGATTCAAGGGGACTTAATCTCCCAAATTAAAACAGCCACAGAGCGTGTTTACACAGTGGTGAAGGGAGGGGACGGGGCCTGAGGTGACGTGTGTAAACACGCCCTGTGGTGCATTTTAAGTTGGGGAATTAAGTCAAGTTTAATCCTGAGAGTCGCTGGGTCCAACTAGTCCACCATGTACCTCCAGTAAGCACCACAGAGCTGCATTGCAGAGAGGTACTCCGAGGCCATGCCCCATTTTACACCTCTCTGCAATGCAAGTCTGTGGCACTTACTGGACATACCTGGTGAGTTTGTTGGCCCCCAGGGACCCTCAAGATTCAAGGGGACTTTATCCCGCAACTTAAAACGCCCACAGGTTGTGTTTGCACACATGTCATCTCAGGCCCCCCTCCCTTCACCAGTGTGCAAATGCACCCTGTGGCGCTTTTAAGAGGTAGTTTTAATCCCCCTGCCCTATTATATAATAGGGGCTTACAGAGGAGGTCATGCTAATCACAGGGGGACCCCAATGCATAATGTTCCCTAGTGTATGTAGGTGTTTTAACTGTATTCTAAGTGTCTTTTAACATAGCACTGGCTCTAGGACTGGTTAGTCAGACTCAGTTACCACCAGTACCCGTCTGAAAAGTTGAGGGTACAGGATGATTTTGCAACAAGCCTTCTTTCTGCTCCTCTGTTTGTTCTTTCTGCACGTCTTGTTTCTTCCTGCACTTTTTTTCGTCTTTGAGGACTTCTGTTGCTTCTTTCTGCATTTCTTTTGCTTCTTTCTGTGCGTTATTTCTTCACATGTCCTACCTCTGTAGGTGTGATGGATAAACAAGGAGGGACGCAACACGAGGTCGTGGTAGTTTGGGTTTTATTGCGATAAGTTTGCGTTTTGTCTGGCTGGTGATTCTTTCTCTTGCAAAATGGGCGGGATCCGTGGTGAGCAGCTGGTAGATGTCTCGGGCCGTCTGCTTCTCAGCGTGGGTCTTTCCTCTTCCGTCACGAGGGCGGCTCCCGGTGTTCCCCAGAAGAGAAGAGAAGGGACTATATTAGGTAGGTTATACAGGCTCGTCGCACCTAACACCAGGGCCAGGGGAGTGAGGAACCACCTTGTGGATATCAAAATAAGCTTCTCAAGTGGTATAATACGTGAGGGGTTGAACGAAAAATAAGGGAAGGATGTAAACACCCGAAGCGGTCGTTTAGCGTGGACGGTCCCGCCTCCCTATCCAACCCGCTACCCGGTCCCGTACCTGTCCTAGCCACGCTCCTCCCCCGGGAACGTGGCAGGGCGCTTCGCCGTCTCCGTATCCTCTGGTCCTCTCGGCTTCTTTTCCTCCGCTGTCCTCTGGTTCACTCCGCTTGGCCTCGTCCACCTCCTCGCCTCTTTCCTCTCTCAGCTCTCCTCCGATACTCCTCCTGGGCTCGCCGTCCGCCGACTTCCTGGTTCCTCCCCGTTTTGGAGATCCCGGCTTCGTGACGTCATCTATGGGCGGTCCTTGGGTTCCCAGAGAGTCCCAGTTAAAGGGCCCTGCATCGGCCAGGAGAAAACGTTCCTCTGTGTCTGAAGCCCACTCGTCCTGTGGATAGGGGAGAATGTTAGAAGCCCGTGTCACCGGGGTCCACCACTCAGTACCTTCTGTTGCCCCCTGGTCAGCCCTGGAAGTCCCGTCACAGTAGGCATAGTTAGAAACTAGCATTTAAAAAACCTTTGAAATTCACTGAAAAAACATAGGTTTCAGACACGTTATAGTTAGAAATTAGCATTTAAAAAACATTCGAAATTCACTGAAAAAACCATAGGTTTCAGGGGCGTTATAGTTAGCTGGACATTTCACTCGTACAAAACCATTGAAATTCCTCTGTTATAGTTAGTTCAGCTAACTATAAATCGCGCACCCGCAATACACCGCTGATGACGTCACATATTACATCACTCATGACATGGTCAGTGACATCACTCATGACATCACTGATGACATCATCCTTGTGATGGAGTGGCAGACCTCCTCTCACCCTAATATAACCTTTGATACATACATTCAAAAATAGAAACTAAAATTTTCAAAATAATTGACATACCAATACCAGTTACAACAACCTATTCAGTAATTCCAAGAACTACATACACATCCACTCATTCACCAACAGTCCTATAGATTTACTCATACATGTACTCACTCATCATATGTACTCATACACCTATACATCCTGTTACACACCACCACTTATTCATAGTTACTCACACACATAGTCACTCATGCTAATAAAGAATCAAATATCCATTTACTTGCATATACAGTTATACACACACCACTTCACTTACTTCTACAGAAACGTACACATGCTTATTCTCTTAAGCAATCACTTATTGAAACATACTAATTTATACAGGAACTCTTTCAATCTCTCACTCTCACATATACTCACTTATATACACCAATACTCACATATACTAGTTTAAAACATATGTAGTTACTCATAAAGACACTATTGAGACAGTCATTCACTCACTAACACACCCATACACACATTCATCCACCCATACAGTCCTGCATACATGCTGTATTCAACACATACAAACAGTGGGTCACTCATTCATGCATCTATGCACTAAGTAATACCCTCCGCCGAACCATACAGACACTCAGACACTCATACTGATACTCAAAAAACCAATCAATAACCCATATAGACACTCATGTAGCTACTCACCAACCCATGCAGCCACTTATACACAAAGTGAGAGACTGATACAGATATTTACATATTTAAACATTACTCACTAACCCATGTATTCACTAAGAAACACTTAATCAGTCAGTTATACAATCAATTTTTTTTTTAAAAATCATCCATTTAGACACTTATATACCCATTTATTCTTCCATCGACCTTGAGATATACATATATAAAACATATTTAGTTTTCAGAAAAACACACATTCACTGGATGATGTCATCAGTGATGTCATTTGAGATGTCCTCAGTGTTGTCATGAGTGATGTCACTGACCATGTCATGAGTGATGTAATATGTGACGTCATCAGCAGTGCATTGCGGGTGCGCGAGTTATAGTTAGCTGAACTAAATATAACGGGGGAATTTCAATGGTTTTGTACGAGTGAAATGTCCAGCTTACTATAACGCCCCTGAAACCTATTGTTTATTCAGTGATATATATATATATATATATATATATACATATATATATATATATATATTACCTTCAGGCAGTCGCCAGTAGGTAATAATAGTTAGGACCTATTTTCCATAGGAAAAAGCGTTTTTTGATTTGCCAATATCTTTGGCGCTGTCTGACGAATCTTCGTAAAATTTTCCAAAAAAAACAGGGTTAGAGTGCTCAGTTTGTGTGTTGAAAGTTTCGGGGTGATTTGTCAAGTGGGGGCTGAGAAAAAAGGGGGGTCCCAAAGCGCGTTTTCTCCATGTTAATTTCCATAGGAACTTAATTACAGGCTATTACACCAAATTTGGCAGAAAGGTAGGTCTTGGTTTAGACTGTATATTTTAACACAAGGAGACCCAAAAACGTCGAACAGGGACCCTGGGAATTAATTACTTTAAACAACAACGGTCCCTAGAATTTTTCAAGATATATAGGAGAATAAATACAGACTCGATCAGTACTATATTGACGGGACTTGTCCAGCCGGACAGAGGTCAATTATTTACTTATATGTTAATGAACAAACATTAGTACATTAATACACAAAGTGGGACACAAGCCTGTGTCCTGTTTGAACAAAGGAAGATGTGCAAAACAAAAGGAGACAACAGGGGCTCAGGCAAAGCACATGGTTTGTTGTAGGGAGCCAATAAAAAGTTACAAGCCAACAAATCACATAAACACCTTTACACTTTACAATGAGCTATTTTTAGCATATAAGGTGTTATTAAAGTGTCTACGGCGTTTCGATCCATTGGGGAAATACAAGGATCATCATCAGGACAATAAGTATTATGCCTGTTGGATAGAGCCTGAATAACCGGTGGATAGGAAGCGGGAGTGATAGTCCAGCACGGGGGAGACCGCGAATTGCGGCAACTGTGTTGGAGAAAGGGAAAGGGAGAGTGTAATCGAGGTCGTGGTCACGGGTCGATGGGAACCGTGCAGAAGGGTGACAATTCAATTGAGCAACTCACCGGAATAGAAAGTTGAAGCGGAGCCGTGGCAGCGTGCTCATCGGCACTCGGGCCGTGATGATAGGAGAAAATTCCTTGGTAATGGGATTCAAGTGTCCGTCAATGCGGGAGGCAGGTTTCCGTCAATGCGGTTTAGACTGGGCCCTTTTTGTTAAATTGTGTAAATCCGATCAGTAGTTCCTGAGAAATTAAAAAAAAGAAAAATATCGATATCTGAGCACCGAGGAGGGTTCGCGAACTCTCCCGGGCACGAGCTTCACTCTGATTGGCTGCCGACACTCCAAACCAGGAAGTGTTGGCAGCTATCTTGTGACTCAAGAGGTTAAAAAATAAGAAAAGGTGGCAGGGTACAAACACCCTGACCCCCTAGGCCTGCTCATGGGGTCCCACAAGGACCCACAAGGCCAAAAAAAGCTTCATTTTATTTTTTAAATCAGCCGAATTCGCGCTGTGGTTGCGAATCCGGATGAGAAAATAAACAAAAATGAAGCGCGGGCTTCCGCGCTTCATTTAAATCAGCCCCCAGGTGGGCCAGGTCCCAGAGGAATGCCAAAATTATATCGTGGGGCCCCCGCAGCCCCGGGGTCCGCCACCTTCCCGGGGCTCTTGAAATTGTATGCAGGAGGGCATGTCGCCCCACCCCCGCAGCCCTGGGGACCGTCACCCCCTGGGGCTTTACTTAAATATGCGCAGGGGCACATGGCCCCCCTGCTGCCCCAGGGACCGCCACCTGCCGGGCTGCACATACAAAAATGTGAGGGTGGGGGGTCTCTCGGACCCCCACAAGCCCTGGGGACCGCTACCTCCCTGGGGCTTTCTTCGATTATATGCAGGCCCCCCAAGTCCCGGGTACCACCACCTCCCCGGGGCTGTGCAAATGATGGGAGGGGGGCTGCGTGGCCCCCCTCCAGGAGCCCTTGATGGCCCTGGGGACCACCACCCCCCTGGGGAAACGCAGCTCTGGCACTTTGTAAATTGGGGGATTAAGTCCCCTTGAATCCTGTGGGTCCCTGGGGGCCAACTAGCCCACCAGGTACCTCCAGTAAGCGCCACAGAGCTGCGTTGCAGAGAGGTGGTCTGAGGCTGCACTTCATTTAAATGAGCCCCCAGGTGAGCCATGTCCCGGGGGAATGCCAAAATTATATCACGGGGGCCCCGCAGCCCAGGGGATGCCACCTCCCTGGGGCTATGAAATTGTATGCAGGAGGGCATGCCACCCCCCGCAGCCCTGGTGACCTCCACCCCCTGGGGCTATACTTAAATATGCGCGGGGGCCCTCATGGACCCCCCAAGTCCCAGGGACTTACAATGTGCCAGGGAGGGGACGGGCCTCATATTACAAGTGTGCAAACACACACCCTGGGATGTTGTAAATTTGGGGATTAAGTCCCCTTGAATCCTTTGGGTCCCTGGGGGCCAACTAGCCCACCAGGTACCTCCAGTAAGCACCTCAGAGCTGCATTGCAGAGAGGTGGTCTGAGGCCACGCCCCTTTTTACACCACTCTGCAAACGCGGCTTCTGGTGCACTACTGGTGGGGCGATGAGGTCCTCTTGTGTCATGAGGACCTCAGGACACAAGTGGACTTCATCCTCCAGGCAGCAGTGTGCCAGAAGCTGTTTGCAGCGTGGTGTAAAAAGGGGCGAGGCCTAGGAACACCTCTCTGCAATGCAGCTCTGTGGCGCTTACTGGAGGTACCTGGTGGGCTACTTGGCCACCAGGGACCTTCAGGATTCAAGGGGACTTAATAGGGATGTTATAGTTTCAAATTAGCATTTAAAAAACCTTAGAAATTCACTGAAAAAAAACATAGGATTGAGGCACATTATAATTAGAAATTCTCGTTTAAAAAACCATTGAAATTCACTGAAAAAAACCATAGGTTTCAGGGACATTATAGTTAGAAATTAGCATTTAAATAACCTATGAAATTCACTAAAAAAAACATAGGTTTGAGGGGCGTTATAGTTAGAAATTAGCATTTAAAAAAACCTTAGAAATTCACTGTAAAAAACACAGGTTTGAGGGACGTTATAGTTAGTTGGACATTTCACTCGTACAAAACCAGAGAAATTCGGCCGTTATAGTTAGTAGAGCTAACTATAACTCATGCCACCAGCGTGTACTGTTGATGACGTCACATATTACATCACTCAAGTAAAAAATAATGCCTCACCTTGGTTTACAGCGGCATTAAAAATTGATAAACAATTATGCAGAGCTGCTTAATGCCAGTGGAGGAAAACCAAAACTGCCGAAGATCGTAGGAATTATAGGCACTGTCATTTAAATTATATAAAAAACATCAAATTAACTAAAAAGACCTATTTAACCCAGCGTATAAATAACGCTGCAAACTCAAGTAAAGAACTTTATAAAATATTGAAAGAATTTACTTCCCCCCGGGTTGAGCAGTCCTCTTTTTCTCCTACTCAAGAGTGGGTTGAGTCTGTCTCCTCTTTCTTTGATAAGAAAATTAAAACCATCTATGCCTCTTTTCCTCACCAGGATAGTGACCCTAACTACCCTACCAGTAATATGACCAAGACACCTCCTCTGCTGGAAATAAATGACGTTCCCCTGTTAATGGAGTTTGAACCCATAATCACTACTGAAGTAGTGGAAGGTTTAGTTAGGATCAAATCCGGTTCTCCAGCTGACCCTTTTCCTCCTCGATCTTGTACTAAGGTTACGCCTCTGTTCGCGAATGTCTTACCGTTATTTTTAATATGTCACTAGAGCAAGCCAAGGTTCCGAATAGGTGGAAACATGCTCAGGTTAAGCCAATCCTTAAAAAACCTTTGGCTGATCCCAATCTACCAGTAAATTACCGTCCCATTTCATTGCTACCTTACTTTGGGAAGGTATTGGAGCACTTAGATAATAAACGCCTTACTGTTCCTCTAGAGAACCACGGCCTCCTTGATTCCTCGCAATCAGGCTTCCATGCTGCTCACAGTACGGAGACCGCGGTTGTTGAGATAGTGGATAACATCAGGCTTACTCTGGAAACAAGAGAATCTGTAATCTTGGTCCTTTTGGACCTGTCTGCGGCTTTTGATACCATCTCCAACAGTATCTTGAAACATCGACTGTGGGAGGAGGGTATCAGAGGGAAGGCCTTGGACTGGTTTGAGAATTACTTGGCTGATCGATCCACCACCGTTCATGTAGATGAAATGGTCTCGCGTAGTTACCCAGGAACAGTTGGGGTCCCTCAGGGCTCTATTCTCAGCCCCATGTTGTTTAATCTATATCTAACACCTTTAGCGGGTATCATTAGATCTTATGGCTTTGAGACTGTGTCTTATGCCGATGATACCCAATTGCTTGTTACATGTGGCTCTGATTATGATGGCACATGATCCCGTTTTAAGAGCTGCATGGTTCAAATTAACAACTGGATGAGTTTAAATAAGCTACAGCTAAATGGCAGCAAGACTGATATTATTCTATTTGGAAGAGCTGAGCAATTCTGGACGCAGGATTGGTGGCCCCTGGAGCTAGGTACTTGTCCTTCTCCCAAGTTAGCAGTACGCAACCAAGGCATTACCATCGACAATTCTTTGTCCATGAAAGCCCACATTAACCAGGTTTTAGGAGTCTGCTTTGGGATTATGCGTAATCTTCGTAACATTTTTAAGTGGCTACCCATCGAAGCGAGGAAACCTTTGGTACAGGGTCTTGTTATTAGCCGTCTTGATTATGGCAATGCTTTGTTTATGGCACTTAATCAAGATTTGCTTTCCAAGCTCCAGATTCTTCAAAATACAACCGCCAGACTTATTCTCAATCTTCCCCCCAATCTCCTTCCGCCTCAATTCTTAAAACTCTGCACTGGCTCCCGGTGCGTCAAAGAGGCCATTTTAAAATCTTAAGTCTTACACACAAGACAATGTATGATACCGGTCCTGGCTACCTAGCAAAAAAATTGCAATGGTATGTACCCGGACGTTCCTTAAGGTCTGGTACTAAATCATACCTTGTTCAGCTGCGAATTCGAACCTCTCGTAATGGTGGCCGTTCATTTTCTTACCTTGCCTCCATGCTTTGGAATAAATTACCATCAGATCTTTCATCGATAGCTGATCATACATGTTTTCGTAAAAGGCTGAAAACCTGGCTCTTTTCACAATAAGTTTTCGCATTAGGTATCAGGTTATTGTCTGTTTCTCTGTCTTTTTTGCTGCTAGCGCCTTGAGACCTTCTGGTGATTTGTGCGCTTTATAAGAATATTTGACATTGACATTGACATTGACTCATGACATGGTCAGTGACATCACTGATGACATCTCAAATGACATCACTGATGACATCATCAATGTGATAATCTGATGCACCTCCTCACTTCCTAATAAAACCTTTTATACACCCACTCTAAAATACAGAATACCAATATTGAAAGCATAGACAGGCCAATAGCAGTTAGTACATACCCACTCAGTGATTCATAGGTCTACACACACATATCCATTCATTCATAGATACAGTAACTCATAGATGCAGTCACTCATCAATACAGCACTATCATATGCACTCATACACCTATACATATACTCACACACTGCCACTCATCCATAGACTTACTCACACACCTACTCAATCATGCAAAGAATCAATCACACCAATTTACTCACCTGTACAGTTATACACAGACCACCTCACTTATTTATACAAATACTAACACATGCTTACTCTCTTATACAATCACTGATACAAGCACACACTCATCCATACATCCACTCTCACAATCACTGACTCTCACGTAGTCATTTATATACTCCAACACTCACATATACTACCATTCACATATATAGTTACTCACATATATAGCACTGAGATATCCATTCACTCACCAACATACCCATTCACACACTCACCAACCCATACAGCCCTTCACAGATGCACTCTTGATCCCATACACCCAGTGAATCACCCTCTCACCCTCTCAGAGTCAACTCACCCCCCCACCCACTCAGGCACCCATACTCAGACAACCAATCAATAACCCAAATAGACAGTGATGTAGCTACTCACCAATCCATGCAGCCGCATATACACCAACTGACAGACTGACAAAGACATTTACACAGTTTACTCAATAACCCATGCATTCACTAAGATACGCTTGATCAGTCACTTATACAATCAGTCACACACCTACTAAATCATCTATTCAGACACTTATATACCAACTCATTCTTCAAAACACCTTGGCATATATATATATATATATATATATATATATATATATATATATATATATATATATATATATATATATATATATATATATATATATATATATATATATATATATATATATATATATATATGTGAACAAGGGCAAGTGGTGCCCGAAACGCATCATCAGGAAACAGCAATAAATATTGATTTTGCCTGAAATTTTGGTGGTTCGTTCATCCTTTGTGGCGAGGAAGCGTTGACTACGCGGTCAGCTGACGAAGGATTATCGGTGATTTCTATATATATATATATATACACATATATATATATAAAACATATTTAAACTGTACAGAAACACATATTCACTGTATGATGTCATCTGTGAGGTCATTTGAGATGTCAGCAGTGATATCATCAGTGATATCTGCCCATGTCATGAGTAATGTAATATGT
Source organism: Triturus cristatus (assembly GCF_964204655.1). Taxonomy (NCBI): domain Eukaryota; kingdom Metazoa; phylum Chordata; class Amphibia; order Caudata; family Salamandridae; genus Triturus; species Triturus cristatus. Next base: position 134,132,018 of record NC_140591.1, on the reverse strand, counting down.
GACGTCAACAGTAGTACACTGTGGGGGCGCGAGTTATAGTCAGCTCTACTAACTATAACGGCCGAATGTCTCTGGTTTTGTATGAGTGAAATGTCCAACTAACTATAATGTCCCTGAAACCTGTGGTTTTTTCAGTGAATTTCTAAGGTTTTTGAAATGCCAATTTCTAACTATAACGTCCCTGAAACCTATGTTTTTTTTCAGTGAAAAAAAAAAATATATATATATATATAAATTCAAACTTTCACTGTTGGCATACACCAACGGACTTTGGTATTCCAGGGCCAGCAAAGGGAATTATGGGTCTTGAAGTTCCGTGTGATAGCAAAATCGAAGCGCCATGGACATTGGACTACCCTTTAATGTTACGCCATGAATGTGTTCGTCCTAGAGTGCATTTGCATGTTGCAATTTAGGTCATGCTCTATTTTTAATGGGACAAGTTGGTTATAACAGGATGACTGTGTCTTTTGCTTTTCATTTTAGGCACAGCAAGTGTTGCAAATTGTTGTGTACCATAATAGCAGCTCGTTTTTATGTACTGCATTTAGACAGTTTTTATTTGATATGAAGTATAAACAGGGCAAAACGCAATGAGAGAAGTGGCACTACATCTGATTATTATATGCCTCCACCTAAAATGAGTAGATGTAATTTCTATTCTCTGTGTCATTACACTGTAGAAGAGTTATCCGTTTACAATTATTCAGCAAAGTATGTTAATGATGTATTATGCCAAGAGTTTTATACATTAGCTGGTACTTGGATTATTGGTACTGAGTAAATCTTAGCTGTGATTTGCCAGTGACATTTTGCACTTAGTCTTTTTACTATGTCTATCCATATTTGAAGGAGTGGGAGAGCTATATATATCTTTGAAATGTTGGTGCTACTTAGATTGATAAAGCCTGCTGTGCAGGCGAAACGCGTCTCTCTTTTCTGGGGGGTCAAGAGTGACCTGAAATAACATTAAATCAGCCCCATACTTACAGACCAGAGTACGTGCCTCTTCTTTGGGGAAGTAGGAATGGTGTTGTGATATGTGATATATATATATATGTAGATATATATATTCACTGAAAAAACCATAGGTTTCATGCATGTTATAGTTAGGAATCGGCATTTAAAAAACCTTAGATATTCACTGAAAAAACCATAGGTTTCAGTGAATTTCAAATGTTTTTTAAATACCAATTCCTAACTATAACGCCCCTGAAACCTTTGTTTTTTTCAGTGAATTTCAAAGGTTTTTTAAATGCCAATTCCTAACTATAACGTGCATGAAACCTATGGTTTTTTCAGTGAATTTCAAAGGTTTTTTAAATGCTAATTCCTATCTATAACTTATCTCTAAAGATATCATGTTTAATGATTTTGATTGGATTTCTATATTTTTCAAATTCAGTGTGTCAATTTCATTAATTATTTTTTTTTTTAATACTTTTTTATCACCATTTTTTAAACTTATTTTTTTAATTAATTCTTTTAAAAATTAAAAAATATTATTTGAACTTAATGGGTTTTTCAAACATATTTTTTTATATTTTTCAAAATATTTTTTTAACTATAAGTGCAAGACTTTATATTAGATATTTTTTTTTTCAATGTTTTTGGATCCGCGCACCCTAAGCGCACGGTTCACGATCCGTACGCGATAGCATCCGCGCATGGTATGCGTTGGGTACGTGTTTAGTGCGCGATCGCTATGCGACCGGTACGCAACTCCCAGCCTATACGCGATACGTTCGATGTACGTAACGTGACGTCTACGGGCTTCCGCGATGCGTCATATGCGTCCGTGACGCGGTAGGTGCGCGGATCCCGCGAAGTATTTAACATTTAAAAAAACATATTTATGTATTTCATGTGAATATTAATTGAAAACAAACTCTAAACTAGTCTTAAAAGTAATATATTTTTACATCTAACCCTATAATTTTTTTTAATTCAATTTCGCGGATGCGCGCTGGGTGCGTGCTGCGTAAGCGCACGGTGCGCGGATCCCATGTGACCTGCAAAAAAAGAGATTTGATTGGTTCATTACACTTCCTGTTCTAACTACTGAAAGACCCCACCCATTTCAATAATTCTTCTTTGAGCTTCTTTGGAGAACCATCTCTTTGGAGAGAAGAATATTTTTTTAGACTAAGTATACACTTAATTCTAACTTTTTGCAACCAAAAATGGCTTCAGGGCAGCAGGCATCACCTGCATCACCTCAAACCTCTGAGGATGAATTTTTGCCGGAGGAACCACACAAAAAACGTTTTGCTTCAGTGGTGTGTAAATTTTTTACTTTTCCCGAAGAACAGAATAAGATCAATGCCACCTTGGTCACATGTAAGATTTGCAAAAGAGTCTTATCGAGAGGGGATCCTACCAAGAAATACTCTTGCGGCACAGCAAGTATGATGAAGCACATAAGGAGCCTTCATCCAAACAATCTTGCACATGAAGAGTGCCGACAGATGAGAGACACTCCTGCTCCTGCGCCATCCACCTCATCGCAGCTGAGCACGTCAAGAGTGCATCCCTCAGACCAAACCTTGGACATCCGTCCTCAATTTCAATTTTTAAAAGTGCTCTGCACTAAGTGCAATAAGACTTTGTGCTATGGCGAGCAGTCAATCGACCTCATCTGCCGCCGGCAGGAAAGTTATATTTGCTATTTTTTTTTTTTTTTTTACTGTTCCCTGAAGCTCATTGTTTGGTTTCTCCTGTTTTGTTTTCAGTTTTTTTTTTCAGAAAAACCAAAAAAATCACAAAATTGTTCAGAAAACCCCCAAAAAAGGAAGAAAGAAGAAAAAAAAAAGTTCTTGTAAGAACTAACTTTCCTGGTTTAAAAAAAGAGCTAAATTTCTTTGTTAGTGTCTGAAAGTTTAGATGAATGTATGTGTAGTACGTAATTAACTGAATGAATGCATTAGTAGCGTATGGTGAATGTATAAGTGCAGAACTATAAGGAAGTGCTGCAGCATCACACAGTAATCTCTTTAATTGTAGTGTGCTGTAGAACTTCCGAAGCACAGGGATGCAACATATGTACATAAATATGTTGCAAATCTATGCTTCTCTCTGCACGGCTGCTTAAACTGCAGCCATGTGGTGACACAGGCACCATAGTGCAAGGATATTTGTGTCATGTGCTGTTTGTTTTTCTACAGGAAGACACACCTTCCTGTACAAAAACAATGAGAAAATGCATTTTTCTCCGTCAATGTATGCTGAACATTTCAGCATGCATTGAAGATATAAAAATGTTGAGAAATTAAAACAACTCTCTTTGTTGTGCTTTCCTACACCAATTGTAGAATGGTGCACCATTCACACACATATCGAAATTTACAATTTCTAATAAATCTAGACATGTGTCTTGTTCTATGAGTATTAAGTGCAATCATGCACAACAACACTTATAGAACACCCTTTCAACCGAAAGTGGTCTGCATGATGAGGTTATATTTTCATGGAGTATAAAAAGTGCACAGAGTGCCTTTTCCTCTCTTTGAAAATATGAAAGAGTATCTTACACAATAACTATGTTACAAAAAGTGACATATTTCCATTTTTAAATTTCCTTGCGAATGATAGAAGGTAAGCACAGAATTTTGACTGCAAAGATGTTCAAAGAAGAATGATTGAAATGATTGCGGTCCTTCAACAGCTAAAAAGATGAAATATTATGAACCCCTCAAATCTCTTTTTTTGCAGGTCACTTGATATCTGATTATCGTCAGATTTCAAAACTACATAAACAAAGTGTTTTAAGAAACGTGTTTCAACTTTGTAGATTCTTGCAGGCCTCTTCATTCTGCATATTGAGACTTAGTTAAACTTACCTTCACAGTAATAGGAATAAAAAATGTTATTCATTTTTGCCTATTTTTCATTAAAATATAAATTCTTAAAAAATGCTCATTTTAAAATTTGGATCTGTGAAAGAAAATAAAATAAAAATTATAACATATAATAATACACTTTTTACAACACAACATAATTTCCACAAAGTAATTTTTTTGCCTTTTTTGCTGTTCTCAGAATATATTGAATTTCACTCGAAATAGTGATTTCAATGGTACTCATCACTTAACAGCGGGCAAAAAAAAAACAATCAGAAAGATTGTTAAAAAAAAAACAACATACTATTCTCAGTAAAATACCAGAAAATACAAATCATACATATATGGAATGCTTACAGATTACAAAATTTTATAACTTTAACTTATAAAAACTGTAAATGTTGCCATATTAAAATAATCACCGAATAAATGACCACCAAAAAGTCCATAATTCAAAACTATACCTTTCCTTGAGGCCAAATGGTATTTTTGCACTTCTTCTTTATGTAAACTGTCCAATGGTAGTTCTATTAAATTATAATAAGAAATTCCTCAGAGAGTGAATTAGCTTCCTAAAACTTTGGCTTCAAAAATATTAGGTAGGAATTTTGTAATTCCCTAGACAAACTTTGTTTGAAAGCCAACTGGGCATCATTACAAAGTGTCCAGCCTTTGTCACATTTTAGATAGGCAGTGTAATGTCCAGATGTGGTGGAAGGACCCTCATGGAAAATTATTGCAATTGCTACAAAAGTCCTTCCTGATATTGATATTTGTGCCGCTACAAATTGTTTTATTAAAGTATCCAATTTTCTTCCATCAGCTGTACAACGTTGCATCATTAAAATTATGTATTTTCCATATTTTGTTAACAATAATGTGGATAACATTTCTGATTTACATTGGCTACACTCCATGTTTTGAATTGTACCTTTCACTAATTTATTGAAAGCCACTGATTTACAGTCTGGTAATGTTAAATACAGAAATCTCTCAGTGTCTACATTGGTGCTACATGTATATGTGCAATTTTCACAATGATGTTCCCATTTGTAAGAAAGGCCAAAAATATTTTCTATTTCTACACCTTCATTCAAAAATGGTAAGCATATACATTAAAAATTCCTGAGCATCTTGTTGGATATTTTGTGTAAATTGTGTAGAACCAGAACACACATCCAAAAGACTACGAACATCTGAAACAGATTGTATTTTACTTCTATCTGTTGTCAATTTTTCATAAACAGAGTGCAACAGAGAACAACATTTTTTTGCCGATTCTCCATAATTTGCTCTTGCAAATCTTCAAGATAAAAAACAACATTGACCACTACATTAGCATAGCAGTTGACACCAGAACTATTTTCAAACTGATAACCAGCAATCTCTTCAACAGTGTCCAATTTCTTTTTACCTGCAATCACAACATTATCTTGTTCTTTTCTTTTCTTGATACCTTCAGAACAGATATTCTCTAACCTTCTTTTTCGACCAACCACACGCTTTTCAAATACAGGATATTGACCTAAATTTGGAGCATACACCCTTCTTAACCTATTATACTCTTTTACACAGTTTGCATCTGCAGTAACCTTTGTCTCATCAAAATCAATCAAAAACAAACCAGATAATGTTCTGACTCGCGACAAAGCAACATATGCCATACCCCCTTTAAATACAATAGATCCAATGTTCACCAATGCACTCTCTACACTTAATCCTTGAGATTTATGAATAGTCACTGCATATGCCAGAGAAAATGGAAATTGTTTCCTACGGACAAATAAATCTTTAACAAGCAAAAAACGAACTGAACAACAACCAATTTCTTTAACTTCATCAATCTGATCAAATTTAATTTTTAAAAATTCAATTCCTTCTTTTTTCTGATAATTCACAAAATCCACCACTTTGCCCATTGCACCATTAACTAAACCTTTTTCTACATCCAAATTACGCCTTAAAATTACCCGACAGTTTACACACACATACAGGTGCCGATGCCGATCCTGGAAAAACCGGGTACGAACCGTCGGTCGGAGCGTTTTCTCCGTCCGACTCGTACCCGGGAAAAAAACCCTACAAACTTGCAAGTACGATTCGTACGGAAACACCATTTCCGTACGAGTCGGACAAAACACCGACCGACAGTAAAATACATATACGAATGTGATCTGGGACAACGCGGACGTGACGTCCGGGCGGAGTTAGGCATGTTTTTACATACCAGCAAGTACGATTCGTACCGACAGCAGTCCGGACGGCAATATTTTTACGGCACCCAAAAAGTGCCGGAAAAGGTAAGTACGCCGCGATGCGAGCGGTATAGGGGGCCCGGTACATGCCGCCTAGGGGGCCCGGTACATGCCGCCCCCCCCAGCCCCCGTATGTACACGCCGTCCCCCCAGCCTCCCCGTGTATGTACGAGACGTACCCCCACCCGTGTATGTACACCCGTGTATGTACACCCGTGTATGTACGAGACGTACCCCCACCCGTGAATGTACACCCGTGTATGTACACCCGTGTATGTACGAGATGTAACCCCACCCGTGTATGTATACCCGTGTATGTACGAGATGTACCCCCACCCGTGAATGTACACCCGTGAATGTACACCCGTGTATGTACGAGACGTACCCCCACCTGTGAATGTACACCCATGAATGTACACCCGTGTATGTATGAGAGGTACCCCCACCCGTGAATGTACACCCGTGTTTGTACACCCGTGTATGTACACCCGTGTATGTACGAGACGTACCGTCACCCATGTATGTACGGTGCCGACCGCCAGCGCATAGCGCTGGGGGTCCGCACCGTACATACACGGGTGTACATACACGGGTGTACATACACGGGTGTACATTCACGGGTGGGGGTACGTCTCGTACATACACAGGTGTACATACACGGGTGTACATACACGAGTGTACATTCACGGGTGGGGGTACGTCTCATACATACACGGGTGTACATACACGGGTGTACATACACGGGTGTACATTCACGGGTGGGGGTACGTCTCGTACATACACGGGTGTACATTCACGGGTGTACATTCACGGGTGTACATACACGGGTGGGGGTACGTCTCGTACATACACGGGTGTACATACACGGGTGTACATACACGGGTGGGGGGACGGCGCGTACATACGGGGGCTGGGGGGGGGACGGCGCATATGCGGGCACATGTCCCCATGGTTGCTATAGAAGTTCGCTCCGTACGGTGTTTTTTCCATACGGTTGTACAATCGGACGCACGGGACGGATTGTACTTGCGCGCTCGGACTTCAGTTTTACGATTCGTACGGAAAATCGTCCGGGGACGTGTCGGACACTTTTCCCGAGCCGAGGACGTGTCGGGGAATTTTCCCAATGTGATTCGTATGTATTTTTTCCCATACAAATCGTACTTGCCAGTTTGTACGGTACTTGTACGATTCGTACGGAAAAAATGCGGATACGATTCATACGGGGAAAATTTCTCCAGGATCGGAATCGGCACCACAGTGTCTTTTCCAAACCAGCAGTTTTAGATATTTTTTTTTCTAAACAATCTAGTTTTGATCTCAACTTACCCGTTAAAATAATAGTGATTCCTTCATGTAGTATTTTATCGATGGCTTCCATTTTGACAATTTCTTCATTTTCCAATTTTAATAATACTTCGTTGAATATTGAACACTCACACAGTGTTGGCATTAAGCAAATCACTGACTTATTTTTAGCAATTTCAACGTACACTTTTGCAGCAACTGCATTTTCATTTGAAAAGACATTGCAAAGTAATCGACTCTCCAAAGCTTCTTTCCCTTTTTTGAAAGAATTCCAATTCTTATATCTTGAAGAATACTTCCATATTCAGCATCATTTGCCTGTCGCATATTTGTTGTCAGTTCTTTGTATTCAAAATTACTCCAAATGTTTCCATTACCAACACTGCCAAGAGACTTTCTAGTATCTTCATGGGCAAGTGTTTTAAATACCGGTTGTCCTTTTACCGGTGTCAGTTGCAGTAGATCTCCAAAAACTATGAGGTGTTTTCCTCCAAATAACAAGTCATACTCTGTTTTAAGAATTTGCTGCATTCTTAAATGCACAAAGGCAAGCATCAAGTTTGAAACCATGCTCATCTCATCAATAATGAGAAGTTTCATTGTTTCAGCACTATTGAAACTTCACAACAAGCTTCTCCAGATAGCTTGTGGTATTCCAATTTGTTCTCATGCTCTACTGGCAGCATTAGTAAACGATGTAAAGTAATTCCTTTAATGTTATGTGCTGCCAACCCAGTTGGAGCAGTGACAACACAAGACAAATGCGACTCAGTTGTTTTTTGCAGATAACTTGTAATTACTTTAATTAAGGAACTCTTTCCTGTTCCAGCTTGACCACTCACATACATTCGGATAAGTTGAAATGATGTACATGAGCAGTCTTTCTTTTCATGAAGTAATCCATGGTCAATCTGCTCTTTCACTTGCTGATATATTTGTTTCTGTTCAACATTTAGTTGCTCTTCCAAGTTTCCTAACTGTATTGCATCTTCTTGTGCTTGATACATTGCTGTTTCCACCTCATTCATGGCAATCGCTGCTTCATTTTCAACAATTGGTTGTCCACGTGGATCTTGACTCAGTGCAGCAGAACTTTGACTGTCTTGAGAACTGTCTCTAGCAATCTCAGCTGCAATTGTAGCTTCTTGATCAATTTCATCATTCAACATTTTCACATAATTTGCGAAAGCACTGCATTGTATGCTATCTTTACAAGCATTAAATGAATCTTCATAGCTGGGAAAATCTCCAAGTAATTCCAGTTCAGAACGCCATGGTTTGAACATTTGTAAAAGGGCTAAATAGTAAAATTCCCTTTTGTTAGCAGTGTCGCAACTCAGTTTTCTGTGATTAATCAAATTTCCTTTCCTTTGTTTCACCAGACATCCTTCAGAACCAATCACTCCATATTTTCCATCGTTGATGTTCTCTGTAATATTCCGTTTAAAAGTGTAGTTTTGCAACACTTCATAGAGACACATGTTCTCAAGATGATGACTTCTCTTTGGATAGTATGTGTCCAACATATTGGTTTTCAAAATATCTGTACTTTCAGGGTCATTTTCTGCTAAATATTCAATTTCTTGAACAGATTTCAGTACCCGATTTCGCATTCCTGCAAGACCTAGACTCACCCAAATGATTCTTCTACTTTTGGAATATAGACTTGCAGATGATAACCGATCTGAACATTCATATGCTCCAATTTCACGATGCGATAACATTTTCAAACTGAAACTATATAATTTCTTACTTAGACTCTTCTCATGAGAAATCTCTTCCCACATTTCTTTCAATTCAGTCTTTTCTGATTTAGTAATGTAAGACGTTACATATCGAGCAACAGCAATAGAATTGTCCGCAACGTACTGAATATCCATGTTAGCGTTCCACATGGATAAAATAAGTGGGTTGTAGTCATTTATGTATTTTGATTCTTCGCTTCTTCTTAAGTTTTAGGTGTTTTTCGGAGACTTTCTTGTGATGGTATGTCGTACAGCTGACATGAAACTGTTCACTCTTCCTTTGGCTAATACAGGACGTGGAAATCCAAAACGACATTTGGTATAGAACTTATCCTTTGACTTGTACTTTCGTCGACAGTATTTTCCACACCTATGGCTTTGAAATGGTAAGACTTGTTCTTTTAAGTTTTTGTCTTCTCTGCTATTTGGTACAGCACATGTAGCATAATCTTCAATGAAAGACAAAACACTTTTATCTGAATCTGTTCCAAATTTGGGGGCATCCTTGACCCATAACAACATATGTATATGAGGAGCACCTCTTGCTTGATACTCCTTTCTCCAAAAGAAATCCACAACTTCTCCAAGAGGAGGATTCTTTTTATTGCAGATGAAAGACATCATAGCTTCAAATCTATGATTGAAATATCTGCATACATTGACAGGATCCAAAGAGCACAATTCTCCAGGTGTCTTGTATTCAATATTATTTATATTGGAATTTGCCTCTCGAAGAAATTCAAGTAAATCATCCCAAGCATACTCAGCACAGCTTAGTGTAACAAACCATGTAGGAGTTCCCAAGTTCCGTAGCATACATTTCAGTTCTCCATGTCGACGGTACCCATATGTATTAGTCCCCCGCTGCCATGCCATCAGATTAATCAACTGAGATTCTAAATGATCATCTCTCTGATGCACTTTATCCATAAAAACCTTTGCAGTTACATTTTGCAGATGCATTCCAGTTTTTAAAATGTGATTTACTGCATATGAAAGTCCAGACAAGTCACTTTCAAACAGAAGATGAAACATATAAGGGATACATTGTCGAAATCTTGGATCTTCTGCATATAACCTTGTTGTCCGATATTCAGATGCAGAAATCTGCACAGGACGATCATCATATCGTCCACCTTTTCCTGTTGAAAACAACTGCGGGAAACAACGAGCTTCCAAACTCTCTTCCCATACACTCATGGGACTTCCTGTTGCTTTTTTCATTTGAAACAACTCAATTGTATTCCCCATCACCTCTTTGGAATGAAGTGGATGTACACTGTAATGTTCATAGATCTCTTCACATCTGGACATGTCCACTTTTTCAATTTGTCCACTTAATGTTTCACTATCTTCTGCTAAATCTATTTCTTCTTCTCCAACAAACACATTTCTATAGTACTCATTATTTTTTATCAGATACAATGATGCCTTTTGCACTTTTCTAACATCCACTAACTCTTGCCAGATTTTCTTATTCTTAGTAGGAACACCATTAACTAGAATGACTAGTGGCTCATTTTCTGCATGATCTACACCAATAGTTTCAACATTTTTCCTTAAATCTAATGGTAAATACACAACTCTTCCTTTCAATCCTCTTTGTAACTCTGATGGAGGTAATTTACTTGTTTTGGGCTCCATACAAACAATAGCCTGAAATGGGTGAACACATTGTATCAGAATAGACTCCTACGTATTTAAATCTATCAGCTCTGGAGGAATAGCAACCAACTCTAGATTATTATGAACAGCTCTAGCAGGCATTTGATTCTCATCTAATTTATTATAACAATATTTGCAAATACGCTGCTCACATCCCAAATCAAAACAATCCTCTACCAACAAATAAGTTGCAAATTCCATCCACTTATCATTATCTTCTATTTCACTTTTTAAATACAGATTGACACCCCTAGTCTGATTTTTATAGTGACTTCGCCGACAACAAATACAAGAAACATTTGGGTGCCAATCACGATCCTGTAAAAACCGGGTACGTACCGTCGGACGGAGCATATTCTCCATCTGACGCGTACCCGGTCGTAAAAATATACAAACATGGAAGTACGATTCGCACGGAAATACCATTTCCGTACGAATCGTACAAAACCCCGACCGATGAAAACAAACATACAAATGTGATCCGGGAAAGCGCCGACGTGACGTCAGGACGCACGCAGCCTGCCATTCACGAACCAGGCATTACGATTCGCACCGACGTCATCCCGCACGGACAATATTTTCCGGCAGCCAAAAACTGCCGGGAAATCAGGACGACGCGAACAAGGAGTACCTGCACGCGACGGACAGACATGGACCCGAACCTACGTGTCATCCCGGCCCTCATAGCAGTCGACCTCCTCTACAGGTTATGACGCAGACGCCGCAGAAGGTCAGAACAACAAAGGGAGGGGGGAAAGGGGGGGGGCAGGACCAGGGACAGGCCACAAAACCCCCACCAAAGTCACACAGCACACATGCCCTGGACATACCTGACCCCCAGGCCCTGGTCACTACGAGGGGGTGGGGGCGTGTCCAGCAAAGCCAGCGTCCGCCACAACGGAAGTGCTTGACGACACGAACCGGCAACACAACAATACAGGTACGTCCCGTACCCACGCCTTAAGAGCGTGGGTACGAGTCGTACCCAGCCCACACCTACGTCACCCCAACAATGGCGGGACGGCTGTACCCACGTGGCAAAGGCCTGGGTACGGCTCGCACAAGCATTCCATAGCGTGGGTACGGATATGTACGGACCGTACCCCCACCCCCGTATGCATGGAGCGTACCCCCCACCCCAACAGTGTAAGTACGACCCGTACCCTCACCCGCGTACGTATGGAGCATACCCCCCACCCCAACAGTATAAGTACGACCTGTACCCTCACCCGCGTATGCATGGAGCGTACCCCCACCCCAACCGTGTATGTACGACCCGTACACTCACCCGCGTACGTATGGAGCGTACCCCCCACCCCAACAGTGTAAGTACGACCCGTACCCTCACCCGCATACGTATGGAGCGTACCCCCCACCCCAACAGTGTAAGTACGACCCGTACCCTCACCCGCGTACGTATGGAGCGTACCCCCCACCCCAACAGTGTAAGTACGACCCGTACCCTCACCCGCGTATGCATGGAGCGTACCCCCACCCCAACCGTGTATGTACGACCCGTACCCTCACCCGCATACGTATGGAGCGTACCCCCCACCCCAACAGTGTAAGTACGACCCGTACCCTCACCCGCGTACGTATGGAGCGTACCCCCCACCCCAACAGTGTAAGTACGACCCGTACCCTCACCCGCATATGTATGGAGCGTACCCCCCACCCCAACAGTGTAAGTATGACCCGTACCCTCACCCGCGTATGCATGGAGCGTACCCCCACCCCAACCATGTATGTACGACCCGTACCCTCACCCGCGTACGTATGGAGCGTACCCCCCACCCCAACAGTGTAAGTACAACCCGTACCCTCACCCGCGTACGTATGGAGCGTACCCCCACCCCAACAGTGTAAGTACGACCCGTACCCTCACCCGCATACGTATGGAGCGTACCCCCACCCCAACAGTGTAAGTACGACCCGTACCCTCACCCGCGTACGTATGGAGCGTACCCCCCACCCCAACAGTGTAAGTACGACCCGTACCCTCACCCGTGTACGTATGGAGCATACCCCCCACCCCAACAGTGTAAGTACGACCCGTACCCTCACCCGCGTATGCATGGAGCGTACCCCCACCCCAACCGTGTAAGTACGACCCATACCCTCACCCGCGTAGGTATGGAGCGTACCCCCACCCCAACAGTGTAAGTACGACCCGTACCCTCACCCGCGTACGTATGGAGCATACCCCCCACCCCAACAGTGTATGTACGACCCGTACCCTCACCAGTGTATGCATGGAGCGTACCCCCCATGCCAACAGTGTACGTACGGACTGTACCCCCACCTCGTATGCATGGAGCGAACCCACACCCGTGTATGTTCTAAGCGTACATATCGTGAAATAGGAGGGTTGGGTGCAGAGTTCTCCCAGCAGTGCCCAGACACAGGAGGGGTGTGTGCAGAGTCCTCCCAGCAGTGCCCAGTCACAAGAGGGGTGTGTGCAGAGTCCTCCCAGCAGTGCCCAGACACAGGAGTGGTGGGTGCCTAACACTCCCAGCAGCGCCCAGTCACAGAAGGGGTGTGTGCAGAGTCCTCCCAGCAGTGCCCAGTCACAGGAGGGGTGTGTGCAGAGTCCTCCCAGCAGTGCCCAGACACAGGAGGGGTGTGTGCAGAGTCCTCCCAGCAGTGCCCAGACACAGGAGGGGTGTGTGCAGAGTCCTCCCAGCAGTGCCCAGGCACAGGAGGGGTGGGTGCCTAACACTCCCAGCAGTGCCCAGTCACAGGAGGGGTGTGTGCAGAGTCCTCCCAGCAGTGCCCAGACACAGGAGGGGTGGGTGCCTAACACTCACAGCAGTGCCCAGTCACAAGAGGGGTGGGTGCAGAGTCCTCCCAGCAGTGCCCAGACACAGGAGGGGTGGGTGCAGAGTCCTCCCAGCAGTGCCCAGACACAGGAGGGGTGTGTGCAGAGTCCTCCCAGCAGTGCCCAGACACAGGAGGGTTGTGTGCAGAGTCTTCCCAGCAGTGCCCAGACACAGGAAGGGTGTGTGCAGAGTCCTCCCAGCAGTGCCCAGACACAGGAGGGGTGTATGCATAGTCCTCCCAGCAGTGCCCAGACACAGGAGGGGTGGGTGCCTAACACTCCCAGCAGTGCCCAGTCATAAGAGGGGTGTGTGCAGAGTCCTCCCAGCAGTGCCCAGTCACAGGAGGGGTGTGTGCAGAGTCCTCCCAGCAGTGCCCAGACACAGGAGGGGTGTGTGCAGCGTCCTCCCAGCAGTGCCCAGACACAGGAGGGGTGTGTGCAGAGTCCTCCCAGCAGTGCCCAGACACAGGAGGGGTGGGTGCCTAACACTCACAGCAGTGCCCAGTCATAAGAGGGGTGTGTGCAGAGTCCTCCCAGCAGTGCCCGGTCACAGGAGGGGTGTGTGCAGAGTCCTCCCAGCAGTGCCCAGACACAGGAGGGGTGTGTGTAGAGTCCTCCCAGCAGTGCCCAGACACAGGAGGGGTGTGTGCAGAGTCCTCCCAGCAGTGCCCAGACACAGGAGGGGTGGGTGCCTAACACTCCCAGCAGTGCCCCTGCAAAGAAAAGGGTGGAGTACCCACAGATCCAATGCCCACAAATGTCAGTCAGGTGCACAAAGATCCTGCAGTACATGTACCACATGTGTGCGAGGCTGGGAGTATACACATGCATAGCGCCAAAAAGAAAACATGTACACATGAAGTCATGACAACAGTCTACATACACAAGTACAGTGACCACCAAGGACGCCACGAATGATGCAGGTGGAGACATCGCTCAGCATGCATGGCCCAAGTCTAACGAGTCCGTCACACACCCAGCCAATGTAGACACAGCTCAGCACCACATATTGGAAAGACCCTGCAGGGAAGATCTCAGGTTACACAGAGGAAGGAACACACCTTGGGACGATGTCACCATGTAGTAACTGCTTACATGAACAAAGTTATGTAGCCAACAGCTTGTGATGGCACACAGATACCAGGATCCACCCTATGACCAGCACAAGACTACAATTCCCACACACCCAACACATTATCACTACCCAAAATAATGGGGCAGGTCGACCAACAGCAGTACCAGACAGACAGTAGTGTACTAAGGAAAAATAAATTGCTTTATTCAGCATCCAAAAATCAGTTTGTCCCTTGAAAGCCCATAGGGCAATCCAAAGTTCAAATCCAGGTGGGGGACACAGTGGGACGCGTGTCCCCTAGCTTGCCTGCACAGTCAGACTCCTTCGTCTTCCAGAGCGGGGAGGGCATCATGTGGGGGGAAGGACCAGGCACCGCAGGGACATGAGGGCGAAGGGTAGGTGTCATGGGTGCAGGGATGGAGGACTCCACCACAGGGGGTGGGGCAGGGCCAAAGGCGGAGGCCAGGATGTCGCTGCACACCTTAGCAAGGTCCTCCAGCGACTCCCCTGCACCCGAAGGAACCACAGGCCCCAAGGGGGGGGGGGCGGAGGGATGGGTCGCAGCGCCACTGGGGGAGGGTGTGGACAGGGGGGGGGACTCAACCACCCTGACCGGGGACTCCCTTGACCGCTTGCGGGGTGGTGTCACAGTGGGGCTCAGGGACAGAGCGGCCATGAAGGAGTCTTTTCCGGATATGTGGCCAGGAGAGCTGAGGGGAGGGGATTTGGAGGGAGTGGATTTGGTGGAATGCGGACTCCCACTCTGGCTGCGTGGCTTACGTTTGCCCCCCGACCCAGTGGGTGTGCCTACTTCACCCTGTGTGTGCGTGCCAGGAGGTGTGCGTATGACCTTCCCTGCTGGTGTGGTGCCTGTGTCTGTTGTGGTGGGTGCATGCTGACGTCTGGGTGTACGTGGGACAGGCATGGGAGTGGGAAGTGTGGATGGGTCAGGGGTAGGGGGTTGGACGTAGCGCTGCAGGAGACCCACTGCTGCAGTCAGTGTCGAGTCAATGGACCTCAGCAAGTTGCGTTGGTCAGACTGCGATGAGAAAATGCCCTCCAAGTATGCCTCCATGTTGTTCAGCACTTGGCTGTGGCCATGGAGGACATTAAGCATCGCAGCCTGACCAACCTGCAACTGCCGCTGGATGTCCACAGACTCGGCATTGGCGGCAGCAGTGGAGACAGGGGCAGGGGGTGCGGTGCCTGGCAGGAAGGAGACATGTGGTGACCGGGCACGCTGGGAAGGGACACGAGCAAGTGGGAGGCGGCTGATGGCAATGGAGGGGGCGGGGTGAGATGTTGTGCCGCTGTCAGCTACTGGTACAGCCTCCGCCCACTCGGAGAGATCATCCTCGGACCCGTCAGCTTCATATTCTGTCGTGCCAGTGGACAGGTCCTCGGCCTCACTCTCCTCTGCCTCAGTTCCACTCAATGTGCCAGCCACGATGTCAACGCTGGCACTGGTGCTCGGTCCCTCCGCTCCGTCTGTGCTCATGTCCTCCTCCGTGTCCCCCGACGATGCTGTGGGCAAGGTGAAGAGACAGCAATTAATCATACACCTGTATACATATGTCACATGAGTCCAATCTACATAGGTTACAGTGCATAGCCTGAAAAGAAAGATCAGTAACATCTACAAAACAAGGTACAGATGTAGGGCATGCAACACACAGTTGGTTGACCCACCATGCCACTGAAAAACCATGGAGAGCATTACACAATAACAAATGACATGAAATGGAGTTTGACAGAGGAGCCAGGCCCTGGGGACAATCCAGCACTGCATCTGCACCACACAGCGTTGCCGAAAATAGGGATGAGCAGGGACCATATCCATGAACTTGAGGCACATGCTGCATAGGTAATACTGAAAAAATGCCCACCATGACTGGCTCACTGCACCTTGAGTGTATGTCCAGACAAACATCACACACTGGCCAGACCTAGCAAGGAGACATCAGGTTTTGACATGTAGGCTTTGCCCGCACCAACCACCCCCTACATGAGACAATTTGTTGAGACACAGGAAGCACTTACATCTCTTAGTCTGGGTGAAATACACAGGGGCTGCATAAATGCAAGATTGGACACCAAATACCCAAGGTGCGCCTGTCCAAATAATCATGTACAAATGGTCATCATCAGATGATTGTAACAAGACACACAGGCACTGGCCACCGTGAGTATGAACAAGGAAAATCAGGTCAGGCTGTACAGTGGACACTTTTACTACATATTTTGTCAATATACATGGTGCCAGGGGACAATGGCACAGAGCACAACCTATGCTGTAGACACTGAGAGTGTCCACATTTTGTGATGACACACATGACACCTAGGAAAATATGCCCCAGGGGACAGTAGTGGCCACACAACTCCATGGTCCTGAATGGGAATGACTGCAACACACGCCACCATCCCTGCACTATGCGTATCGCACACTCATGCACATCATGTCACAGGCCACAACATAGGACATGTGTGCTGTAAGGCATGACACTTGAGAGACTAACTCTCATGTCTGGACTCAGCATCAGTGCCAACTGACATGGAACCCACAAGTACTGAACTGGACAGGGCACAGGCAAGGTCCCAAAACCTGTTACACACCACCCCCACACATGATGCTACAGGCATAGTTCACGTGGAGAAAGTGCCAGCCTACATAACCTTGTGAAGGAGTGACTACACACAGACCAGGGAACAGATTGAAAGGAGGGGAAGGGAGGCAGGAGAGCACCGCTATACTGTGAGTAACAGGATCTGCACAGCACCTTTAAACCCTGACAGTGTATCCATGCAACTGTGCACTTACAAATGCTGGTGACACACAACAAACACACATGTACCTACCCCCTTCCTGCTGCTGCTTCTCCTGTAAGCGCCTGTCCAAGTCTGGAAATACCACCGCCAGCACACGCTTGTGGATGTGGGTCAGACAGCGGCGCCCGTGGTTCTTATGGGTCTCAGGTGAGTCCCCCAGCAGGACCCGTGCGATCCTCCGCGTCCAGCACCGGATATCCTGCCAGCGTTTCCTCACCTGGACCAGGCGCCGCTTGCGACCATCCGTCCTCCTCACGGCACTGACGGCGTTCATCCAGATCTGCTTCTTGGCAGAGGCGCCTACCTGTGAGGATGAACAAGTGACACTACATCAATACACCTGGCACATGTCACAGAGACACATATTAGAACAAATTTGCTGTTTACAACAAGGCATAGTATGCATCCAACGCATTGCACCTTTGTCATAGGGACATGATCCTCTGGGGAAGGGCAAAAGCAGTACGTGCCATTGAAAGTACACAGGTGGAATGAGGGCAATGACACAATCAATGATCCAGGCTCACACTGTGCATCACAAGCTACACCAGGATAATGTGCAGCACCTCTAAGCAGTCACATGCCACAGGCCACTGACGCTACCTCAGCAGAGTACACAGACACACACAGGCACAGGACATTCACCTGCCATTGCCAAATGCAGCGACAAAGCTCACTCTGCACATGTGCCACTAGACGGGGGGGCTCACAGGTGTGGGGCTGGCTCTGCATGTCAGACACACAGCACTGCTCCCTGCTCACATCACATGGGCAGGGTATATCCATCCCTCATGCAGCCCGGGTGCCCCACTCCATATATGCACCCACCCACATGACAGGGGACTTACACACACACCGATGTCCAGGGTACGAACACATCATGTGGACACTCTCAGCAAAGGTACACAGAACTAACACACATCTGTGGGTACAGTCACCTGTCACACTGGGCTGACCACATAATCACATGAGGACTGTAGAGGCTACATTCCCAGGAGGACAAGACAGGCAGAATGTGGCATGCACCATGCAGTGATTGTAACAGTAAACACAATGCAAGTGAGGACGGCAGGCATGCACCACAGCATGCTCTGGCTGGGAGACATCAGGCATTCCCCCCCCTGGGACCCCCTACAGTACATAGCATGAGTGTCACACCTGGACACAATGCCAGAAGTCACAGTCACAAACAAGGGACACAGTCTGTGCTAGTAGACTCTGCACTCACCTGATACCCTGGTCGCCCATACAGCAGGGGGTACTGTGGGAGGATCACATCCAGCAATGCCAGGTTCTCCTCCAGGGTGAAAGGCTGTGCCCTCTCCACAGACCTTGACATGGTTCCAGGGAATCAGTAGCAGCAGCTGGGTCGTAGAATCCAAAGATGTGCAGGCAAGTGCTCCCTCATGGGACCTGGCTGCCTTATATCTGCCTTGCTGGCCTGTTTCATGCACAGGAGTACAGAGTGATTGGTCACTGACATTTGCATCCTATGTTTCCTCCAATCCCTTCAAACCTAGCACAGTCAGTGTGTTCTGATTGTGTTTTTTTCTTGAGCATGATGTCAACTCCAGAACCACATTGCAACAAAGTAGATTTATTCAAACTGACTTCTGCTGTGCACCTGCTGAAAAAAATTCAAACTTTAAACTTGGTCTCCATGACAACCAGCATGCATGTAGGCCTTTATACTTGTCCCTCATGTGTCCCCTATGTAATTTGGAGTTTCACACACATGTACGGTGCGTACCGGGGCCCTAGGGCACCCCAAAAGCATAGCAACGGCCCGTACAGGCATGTGTATGGTCCGTATCACTATGGGTGTGCTCGCATATGCGTACCCATAGTGATAGTGAGCGTACAGGCGTGTGTACGGTCCGTATCACTATGGGTGTGCTCGCGTATGCGTACCCATAGTGATAGTGAGCGTACAGGCGTGTGTACGGTCCGTATCACTATGGGTGTGCTCGCGTATGCGTACTCATAGATAGTGATAGTGAGCGTACAGGCGTGTGTACGGTCCGTACCACTATGGGTAAGCATACGCGAGAACACCCATAGTGATAGTGAGCGTACAAGCGTGTGTACGGTCCGTATCACTATGGGTACGCATATGCGAGAACACCCATAGTGATAGTGAGCGTACAGGCGTGTGTACGGTCTGTACCACTATGGGTACGCATACGCGAGAACACCCATAGTGATAGTGAGCGTACACACGTGTGTACGGTCCGTACCATTATGGGTACGCATACGCGAGAACACCCATAGTGGTACGGACCGTACACACGCCTGTACGCTCACTATCACTATGGGTGTTCTCGCGTATGCGTACCCATAGTGGTACGGACCGTACACGCGTGCGTACGCTCACTATCACTATGGGTGTTCTCGCGTATGCGTACCCATAGTGGTACGGACTGTACACGCGTGCGTACGCTCACTATCACTATGGGTACACATACGGCAGCACTCCCATAGTGATAGGGAATGTACACAGGCCCTCTGAGCGAATGTACGGTGCCTTTCACACATCACAGTGGTGACAGGCAGCACGCAGGAAGGAATAGGGCTGAGATACTTGTCCATGGATGGACATCAAGGCATTGTCTGGGCAGTACTACATGTGTGGGGCACAGGTGTGAAAGGCTGTGATGTGGCACATTACTCCTGAGTCGAGAAGGCACCAGATGTATGATGAGATGTGTACAGATGTCATGTGTGACAGTGCAATGTGTGCCAGGCATGCCCTTAACTCCTTTGACATGTGTGCATGTCGTACTGCACACTTGGGATGAGCGTCACTGGCATGGCACAGTCAACAACACACGCAAGTGTCCCCTGATGCCCGTTACAGGGGTTACCACACCAGACATGTGACTACCCACGGTGCATGATGTGTCTATGTCATGTATGTTTGGGGTGTTCCCATTAGCTTGATGTTGGTGCTCCCTCAAAAGCATCAGCTGTTGCAGCAACCAACATGTGTCTGTGTGTAGATGGACATGGCACACTGTTACGCACACCAGGCCACATGTGGTATCAGATGTGAGGTGCGTATGTATGCATGGGACACGGAGTAGCATCACAAGGACATGTCTGCATCCTCTCAATGAATGTGTGGTGAGTCATTACATGTACACCTTATTGGCAAGGTGTGTGGGCTGTCCTAGTGTCATGTCATGTGACCTGTGGCTCTAGTGTTCCGCTACCAGTCTCTGAAATCGACATCCTACTTCTGCTGATGTGTTGATGTATGTCACTCCTGTGTTGCGTCTGGCTGTTCACTTACACTGGGACACAGCTAATCCCATGCCATGGCACGTGGAGGTTCACAATCTCCGTGTGTAGCTGGGTCTTGGTAGGAGTGTCACCTGGCAGCCATACGTGTCCAGGGCATGTGGCACATACCTGACTCCGTATGTCGCATATGTGTATTGACAGATTAACATGTGCTCAGTACAAATAAATTGTTGTTGTAGTGCACTCACTCTTCCTTGTCACTTCCAAATTACTGCAGAGCGCCGCCTCTTCCCTGACCAATTCCGGACTTGGCTGACATGCGGGAGAATGACTGTATCCGGTGCTACCGCTTCCCCCAACTGTTGATTGAGGAGTTGACGGCGAGACTGGCACCACAACTGCAACCGCTGCACAGATATCCTACGGCACTGACACCCAAGCTGAAGGTAATGGCAGCCCTACATTTTCTTGCCACGGGTACCTTTCAATATACCATAGCTCATGTTGGTGGCATGTCCCAGAGCATGTTCAGCCGTGTGCTGCATGATTTCTTAGAGGCCATGTTGCTTCACCTGGATGAGTTCATCCATTTCCCAACTCCTGAACTGTTGACTGGGGTCAAGCGTGGATTCTATGCCCTGGGAGGGATGTCCCATGTCATTGGGTCCATAGATGGGACACATGTGGCTTTGGTACCACCACAGGCACAGGAGGTAGCGTACAGGAATCGCAAGCACTACCACTCCAACAATGCCCTTGTGGTGTGTCTGTCCAACATGGTGATTTCACATGTCTGTGCTCGTTTTCCAGGATCAGCACACGATGCCTACATCATGAGGCGTAGCAGGGTGCCTGAAATGATGACGCAGCTGCGCAACGAACGAGCATGTGTTGTTGGTGGGTACACTCTGTCTGTCCTGTATTTAGCATAGACTTCCAGCACGACCGCTTCTCCTGTCCTACTTATGTCCATGTGGTTTCCATGTAGGGGACGCTGGCTATCCCAACATGCCATGGCTGATCACACCTCTCCGCAACCCCATCACGCCGGCCCAGCTCCGCTACAACACCGCCCATGGCCGGACAAGGCGAGTAATAGAGAGGACATTTGGCCTCCTGAAGAGCCGATTCAGATGCCTCCACAAGACCGGCGGCGCCCTCCCATATGCCCCGGCTAAGGTCTGCAAAATCTTCATGGTCTGCTGCATGCTGCACAACATGGCAGTTGAGAAAGCTGTGGCACTCATCCTGGATCAAGATGATCAGGACCATCCACCCGTGGAGGACGAAGGGCTTGGCAATGGGGCTAGTGATGTGGAGGATGTGGTTCTGCAAGAGGACATCCGGAGTCGGCTCATACGCGACTTCTTTGCTTAGTGGTGAGTACCAGTGTCTGTGTGTGCACGCATTGGTCCCCCTGTGGCATGTGTTGCGATGTGTGTGTCCATCTGCATGTATGGCACGTGAGTCAGAGGTGTGTGTTGATGTGTCACTGGAGTGATGGTGCCAGTGATGAGTGTATTTCCCCAGTCATAATTGTGACCTAGCATGTTGTCATCCTTACATGTGTCGAGTACATGCACATGCAAGTGGCTGTGCTTTTTGTGGCTGACTTCTTGTGTGTCTCTCATCCCCAGGTACTTGCGCATGCCATCTGCTGGTTGCATTGTTGTGGCACTGCAATTCCTCATGGACACGTCATCGTGTGCTGACTCAGCGTTACACGCACGGACAAGTATGGAAGTCTCCTTAGGGTAAGGGATGCATCAGGGGTGTATTGGGTGTGGCAGTTGTTTACAATGTGTGCACACTGCCCCTGTCGATGTTTGGTTCCTCTGCAGACATGTCGCATCATCATGGGACACATGACATGCAGCTGGGTACACCTGAATAGATGGTCAGACTTGTTGACAGTCATCTGTGATGGGATTGTGGATTGTGATGATGGCATCAATGTGTGTTACACTGCCCTCGGACACATACGGTTTGCATTGGCTTGACATGGTGTGGGACTTCCACATCAGAGGATCAATGGTGTATGGCAGCCTCTCCGTGAGCAGCAGGGGGTGTTTAGCTGTTAGCCGACACTTGTGTGCCAGTTCCATGGCTATCACGCATTTGTGCTGCAGAAGGGGGGTTCCAGTGTTGGACCCACATGTTACTCCACATGACCTGTTCATGTGTACTCCGAGTTGCCTCTGCATTCCCGAATACATGAATAATAAAGGTGTCCCTATGCCTCCAAGGTGCCTCTTCTCAGTCAATGCTGGTGTGTTGCCACGGTGCATCCGGCATGTCTGGCATGGTTTTCCGTGATAGTGGCTATGTGTCTATGTGTAGAGTAGCAAGATGCTAGCTGTTTGTGTGGGATTAGACTGTGTATTGTGCATGATGTCCATGACTGTTTGGGTATTGTGACATGTGCCATCCCCATACATCCAACGTTGGCCAGGCCACCATTCTCTGCATCCACCTGACTCAAGCTTGCAGGACATGGTTCTGCAACCTGTCCACACATACCTGGATGCCCCACAGGACACTCCACATGATCCCTGACCTCTGCGCATGGCTGTCGCTGTACTCACTATGTCTGTCGGCACGGTTGGGCGGCCACCCCCTCAGCTGGTTGGGCCCATCACGGGTGTGTATGGTGCTCCATGTCTGTCTTGCCTAATACAATGTGACCCATGTGTGTCCTGTGCCAGACTCAGGCCCCAGGGTGTGGATGGTTGAAGTCAAATGAGAACTCAGGCATGGTAAGACTTTACAAGACACATGTAAGGTAATAATGCAAAATGTAGGCATCTTCTCTTTATGGTGTAACTTTTTATTTTGGTTGGGGTACATGGGGGGGGGTATGACATGAGGGGCTTTCCGGGTGTGTGGAATCCAAAGTTCACTAGGGGAGTTGGTGTCCTTGCCATTGGAAATCCTCAGAGTCCATGCCACAGTCTTTGTCAACATTGGTCAGACAGTGACCAGCAAGTCCATGTGGCAGAGAATCTCTTTTGCTGCTGTGCTGCTGTTGGTCCAGTGGGCCAGGTGCCAGGCCAGGTGTCCTGGGAGATGGTGCTGTTGCGCTGACCCTCACGGTCTTTTCCGTGGACGACCCGCCCTCCTGCGGGGACCCTCAGAAGCAGGCCGTGACGATGTTTGGGATGCTCCGTCGGATGTCTCCTCCTCCTCCTCATCCCTCCCTGTGGGTGGTGATGTTCTATGCCTGGTGGCACAGGGAGGGTTGCCCATGTTGTCGGCTATCCGACGGAGTGTACTGTGAATTCCCGTGAACACCGTCACGAGCTCAGCCTGTCTGTCCTCCATCCGCCCTTGGTGTCGCAGTAGACAGGCATGTTGCTCCGCATGTTGCTGGGCCTGCTGGGTCTTGATCTCCTCGAGGATGGACACAACCTGGGCCATGCCCGTGGTGTCCTGCCGGTATATGTCCAGGATGTTTCTGACATGGGAATATACCGGTTCCGCAGCCAACCGGTCAGGCTAGCGCCTCCGCCGTCCTCCACTCCCACCACCCCTGCCCACTTGCACCTGGCCTGCCCTTGTGGGCACATCGGGTCTCCGGGACCCCTGAGGGGTGGCATTGGCGTTGTCGCCTGCCTCCTCCTGGGTGCCCGGTACACCGTGTCCCTCCTGGCCAGCCTGGCTGCATTGTGGTGGTGGGGCAGGGATCCTGGGTGTCTCCTGGGATGTGGCAGGAGTGGGGGTGGTGGTTGGCCCAGTTGTACCTGACGCAGGTGCTGCAGGTGGTTGGACACTAGAGGGGCCAGGTTGGTCGGGGTCGGGTTCGTCCACAGAGTGGTGAGAGTCGTCGCTGCCGGTGGGTCCGTCATCCCGCCGAGCCGGGTCCTGTGAGTCTTCCCCCCCAGTATTGGGGGGTGATCCACGACGTTGACCTGTGTGTAAGAGAGACAATGTTAATTTTGTTCCATGCAACATCCATGTTTCATTCGTTTCTAAGTTGGCACATTTCCTCTGGGAATTTGGATATGTCTTGCATTCCACTCACAGTGCACTTGTGCATGGGTATGTCCCTTGGCCACAGCTTTTGCGACTTTACCTATGTGTGGCACAGTCTTACTTGCTGCGTCAATTGTGACTGCAGTCAGCAGTGGAGTGAGCAGGTGTGGCGAGCCATGCATTGGCGCCTTCCGTTTTGCACTGTACGTGGGCACATGGAGTTGTTCCACACACTTAGATAATGCAGGTAGCTGGCGTTGTGCTCGTGCACAGGTTGAGACATGGCCCTGTGTTTTGCCATGGAGAAGAGGGGGGGTTCAGGCCCTGGCCACCCTTGTCTACATGCACGCAGTCCACCTGCTGACGAGCAGACATTCCCACACCCCCCAAGGCTGAATTGGGCTCCCTGTGTGTCCCTTTCTCACTCCCTCTCTGTCCCCCTCTCCCTCCCTCTGTGTGTCAGCCTCCTCCCTCTGTCCGTCTCCCTGTGTCTCCCTCCCTCTCTCTCCCCTCTCCCTCCCTCTGTGTGTCACCCTCTGTCACCTCAGCCCAGCTTCCTAGGCACACACTTTTGGCAGATCTTTGAATGGCCCTTGGCTTGTTGATGTGAGTTTGTTTCTGATCTCCAGGCACCCATTGGGTGTAGTGTGTGTGTCTGCGCTGCTGCTGTGGTGGTGTGTGCTGCCACTCTTTCACAGTGTTGGCTGTTCATTAGCTGCTGTCATGTGCAAAAAGTGCCTTCACCCCCATGTCTTAATGCAAGGCGTCCGCCATTTGCTGGCAAGTCTTTCCTGTGTGGGGACACACTGTTTGTCTGGCTGTGACCTAGGCCATATGGGCAGAGGGCATTGTTGTCTGCTTCTGAGTTGCACTATGTGATTTTTGGGGCCCACACTCCCACCATCCGGCTTACCGTGTCTTGTGTTGGTATCTTCTGTGGCCTGTGACTTGGCATTGTCCAGCTGGGTGCATGGGGCATGGTGGCGCTAGTGGCATGTGCGTGTTCATGGAGTGTGGTTGAGTCATGCGATAGCTTGGGGTGGTTGCGTGACTGATTGTGAGTTTGGTTGTGGATGACGTTCCCTCCATGTGAGGTGAGTTGTTTGTGTACTCACCCGGGTCTCGGAGTCCTTCTAATCCGTCCACTGCCACCACCGGCAGTATGCCCATCACCCTCTCCTCCCAGGGATGGTATTGTACGGGTCTGCGGGGTGGCTCTCCTCCTGTGATATTGGCCTGGTTGTGGTCGTCGGTCATTTTGGCTCGGACCCTCCTCCGCAGATCGTACCACCTGGCTTGGCATTCATGCCTGGTCCTTCTGGTGGACGCAACAGCATTCACAGCATCGACAATCCTCTGCCACATGGCTGTTTTTTCGGAAATGCTGGTCTGTCTGACCAATGTTCCAAAGAGGTGTGGCTCGACTCTGAGGATTTCGTCGACAAGGACCTCCAACTCTTGGCTAGTGAACTTTGGATTCTTGTTAGTGGGCATGGTGAGGGGTGTGGGTGTGGATGGTTGTGGGGGGTGTGGGTGTGGATGGTTGTGGGTGTGTGGGTGTGGTTGGGCAGGTGTGTGTGAATATGATGAGGGGGTGTTTGTGAAGGTGTGTGTGTGAAGGTGTGCAAGTGTAAGGTGTAGTAAAGGTTCAAGTATGGTGCTGTAGGTTGTCTGTGGGGTCTGGCAGCAGTGAGTCTGTTGCAAAGGCTCATGGTTTGTGTGTGTGGGCCCTTTTTATTGGTCCATTGGTGGGTGTGGCTGTGTTTGAACTTTGGGTGGGTGTGTTATAAGGAGTGGTTGTGTTTTGGGCCTCTGTTTGGGATTTTGGCAGTTGCAGGTCAGTGAATGTGTTGTATTTGTGCTTGTTGGACATGTTTTGTGGCTTTGTGCCATTCGGATAGTGTATTCTTGTGTTGTTGTGCTTTGTCCTGGTTGTGTATGTGCGTTTTTAACGTGTGTGCGGTGTGTACTTCGCCAATTTTGTTGTACAGTGCTGTCCGTGTGTCTGGCTTGGTACGACTCGTACATGCGCGATGTTGGGTGAAGGTGCTGGTGTTGGGGCCTGGGGTGCGCTCCGTACTTAGAATGTTGGGGTGGGGGTATGCTCCATACATACGCGGGTGAGGGTACGGGTCGTACATACACGGTTGGGGTGGGGGTACGGGTCGTACATACACGGTTGGGGTGGGGGTACGCTCCATACATATGCGGGTGAGGGTACGGGTCGTACATACACGGTTGGGGTGGGGGTACGCTCCATACATACGCGGGTGAGGGTACGGGTCGTACATCCACGGTTAGGGTGGGGGTACAGTCCGTACATACACGGTTGGGGTGGGGGTACGCTCCATACATACGCGGGTGAGGGTTCGGGTCGTACATACACGGTTGGGGTGGGGGTTACGCTCCATACATAGGCGGGTGAGGGTACGGGTTGTACATCCATGGTTGGGGTGGGGGTACGGTCCGTACATACACGGTTGGGGTGGGGGTACGCTCTATACATACCCGGGTGAGGGTTCGGGTCGTACATACACGGTTGGGGTGGGGATACGCTCCATACTTACGCGGGTGAGGGTACGGGTCGTACATCCACGGTTGGGGTGGGGGTACGGTCCGTACATACACGGTTGGGGTGGGGGTACGCTCCATACATACGCGGGTGAGGGTACGGGTCGTACATCCACGGTTGGGGTGGGGGTACGGTCTGTACATACACGGTGGGGGTACGGTCCGTACATACACGGTTGGGGTGGGGGTACGCTCCATACAAACGCGGGTGAGGGTACGGGTCGTACATACACGGTTGGGGTGGGGGTACGCTCCATACATACGCGGGTGAGGGTACGGGTCGTACATACACTTTGGGGTGGGGGTACGGTCTGTACATACACGGTTGGGGTGGGGGTACGCTCCATACATACGCAGGTGTGGGTACGGGTCGTACATCCACGGTTGGGGTGGGGGTATGCTCCATACATGCGCGGGTGAGGGTACGGTCCGTACATACACTGTTGGGGTGGGGATACGCTCCATACATACACGGGTGGGGGTATGGGCCATACGTACACGGGTGGGTGTACGGTCCGTACGTACAGGGGTGTACATGCACGGCTGGGGGTTCGGCACGTACATACGGGGGCTGGGGGGGTGGTTCGGTGCGTACATGCTGGGGGGGTGTTCGGCGCGTACATACGGGGTCTGGGGGGGTGGTTCGGCGCGTACATACGGGGGCTGGGGGGGTGTTCGGCGCGTATGTGGGCACATGTCTCCATGGTTGCTATGTGAGTTCGGTGCGGACGGTGTTTTTTCCATCCGGTTGTAACATCGGACGCACGGGATGGATCGTACTAGCACGGTCGGACTTCACTTTTCACATTTGTACGGTAAATCGTCCGAGGATGTGTCGGACACATTTTCCGACCCGAGGACATGTGGGGAATAATTCCCAATGCGATTCGTATGGTCTTTTTCCCATGCGAATCATACTTGGCAGTTTGTACGGCACTTGTACGATTCGTACGGTAAATAGACCGGATACGAGTCGTACGGGGAATTTTTTTACAGGATCGTAATTGGCACCTTGGTCTTTCACCTGAAATTACCTTAAACTTTGTCATTTCATCCTCAAATTTTTCTGTAATTACAGGTTCTACATTGTCTTCAACATTTTGTTCTACTAATGTGTCAGTTTCTTCACTCTCTTGCTGAGGCCCAAAGTAACAAAACTCACAGACCTGCTTCACATCTGAAACTGACCCACGCAAAAGAGCACTGTTCAACTCACTTAACTTTAGTGCTGGACTTTTTGCATAATACAACCTTCTCCCTAACTTCCGCATTTGAGTATGATGTACTGCCAGTATTCTGAAATGGTGAAAAACACTTTCACAAACTTTCCTAGAAAGACAAGCCAGAGAATGATCTTGCAAACCAGTATGTTTTCTCACTCTGCAAGGGTCTAGTTCTTGCAACAGCTTAATCTTTTGTTTTACACTTTTTTTAGTATAGACTCGTAAAAAACGACATAATTTTTCAATAGATTCCTGTCGTACACTACAAACACTACTGCAATCCCAAGTGTACACAGGGTTTTTAGCACTTCTCCCTAAAACTTCATCAGCTATCACTTCTTCTGCATGTCTTTCAACCATTTTCTCTTTCTCCATTGGACAACCATCACTAACCTCATAACCTCTACCACTGGTGTCAACTGCATACAATAATTTTTCACTTAGTGAATAACTCTCTTCATTAAAAAAAGGCTCTGAACTAGAACTGTGTTTCCATTCTCCCAATAACTCTTTTCCTCCTACTTTTGGCCTTCATTACATATATTGATTTATCTAATGATCGAATTCTGTTTAACACTAAAATAAACAGTTTCCTTTTCACTTCAAAAGCCTTTTCCACAATGCTTTCAATATGCTTCTTCTTTTTATAAAATAAAGCTCTCTTTTTATATTTCTTTACATCTTTCAGCAAATTAAGCACTATTCTCTTGTAAAAAAAATGTTGCGTAATTCCTTATACTGATTTTGTTTTCTTTTACCATACTTTATCTCCTTTGACTGAACATTTGCTTTTTTACTTTTCATCTTATTTTGATTTTTTTTCTTACTTAAAAAAGTATTTGAAGTTGCAGCATTCTCTACATTCTGTTTGCTCCTACAAACATTTTTTATAAATTGCTTCGTGATCTTACCAGAAGATTTTTTCCTTTTAGCCACATTATCTTTTTCATTCAATACTTGTGGTTGATGTTTCTTCAAATAATCCTCTTGTCTCTGTTCTTTTCTTTTTCTTTTTTTTTCTGGCATACTTTCTCGATTTTAACGTTGAAAAACAGTATCTGCAAAAAAGAGTCACAAATAAATGTATATTAATAACTTTCAAATTTACAATATTCCATTACTGTACAAACACATTTTATATAAAAACAGACTAAAAAACTATAGCCCTGAACCACAAGTGTGACGATGATTAAAACACTACATACATAATGCATACTACTTTGAAGCAGTTCATGCCCTAAAGCCTACCTCACTAAAAGACTTCATGCTAACTAACTGAATGATTACAGTACTAAAAAGAGACACACTGGGTGAGTAACAGGGTGTTTGCTAGAAGTGTATGAATACTAACTGGGGAATTGAAGCTGCGAAAGACAACTATGTAGCTCATTAGAGAACTGAATGCATACTGGATAGGCATTTAAAGCAGTCCATGTGCTAAGGCCCGGCTCACTGCATAAGTACTTGGGCACTGACTGAATGATTAGACTACAGCAAGGAGATTGCCTGGATGAATTTATAACTGGTAGACTTTTCGCACAGGGAATGAATTAGTACTTGGTACTAAAAAGGTCACTAAAAGACTGCAAAGGGAGTGACAAGATGTTTGCTGGACTATATGGATATTGACTAGGGAATTGAAAGTATAAAAGACAAATCTCTAGGTGGTTAAAAGACTGCATGCATAGTGCATAGGGGTTTGAAGCAGTCCATGTGCTAAGTCCTGGCTCAGTGCATGAATACTTAGACAGTAACTGAATCATTAGAGTACTGGAAAGAGAGCGTCTTGGTGAATTTATAAATGTTTGGGTTTTGGCACAGTGAATGAATTACTACATGGTGCTGAATGGGTCACTAGAAGACTACAAAGAGAGTGATAGGGTGTTTCCTGGAAGTGTATGGAAACTGTCTAGAGAATTGAAGGTGTGAAAAACAACTGTGTAGGTGGTTAGAGAACTACATGCATACTGCATGGACATTTGAAGCAGTCTATTTGGTAATGAATGGTTCACAACATAAATACTTAGAAACTGACTAACTCATCAGACTACTTCTAGGACAGTGCCTGGGTAAAAATATTAAATTTTCAGTTCTGGGGCAGTAAAGACAATACTACATGGTACTGTACTTTAGTGTCAAAGCATGACTCATTTTATCAACGCATAAGCAAAGACTGGCTTCTAATGCTACTAAAACTTGACAACATGACAGGTTTCAAAACAGTTTTCTGTCAGCAAATGCACAATGTTACCAAACGCTTCTCTGACAGTGGTTCCCAAATGCACACAGACTCACAGTGTGATTCTAGACAAGCACCACTATCCCTAGGAGTTTACCAAAACTCATTCACTACAGTGGAAGTGATAAGGGAACTGCACACAATCTACATATTTCACGACTAAACTTTAGTGTTAATGCCTGACTCATTTAATCAACACATAAGCAAAGACTGGCTTCTAATGCTACTAAAACTTGACAACATGACAGGTTTCAAAACAGTTTTCTGTCAGCAAATGCACAATGTTACCAAACGTTTCTCTGACAGTGGTTCCCAAATGCACACAGACTCACAGTGTGATTCTAGACAAGCACCACTATCCCTAGGAGTTTACCAAAACTCATTCACTACAGTGGAAGAGGTAAGGGAACTGCACACAATCTACATATTTCACGACTACCCTTTAGTGTCAATGCCTGACTCATTTAATCAACACATAAGCAAAGACTAACTTCTAATGCTACTAAAACTTGACACCATGACAGGTTTCAAAACAGTTTTCCATCAGCAAATGCACGATGTTACCAAACGCTTCTCTGACAGTGGTTCCCAAATTCACACAGACTCACAGTGTGATTCTAGACAAGCACCACTATCCCTAGGAGTTTACCAAAACTCATTCACTACAGTGGAAGAGGTAAGAGAACTGCACACAATCTACATATTTCACGACTACACTTTAGTGTCAATGCCTGACTCATTTAATCAACACATAAGCAAAGACTGGCTTCTAATGCTACTAAAACTTAACAATATGACAGGTTTCAAAACAGTTTTCTATCAGCAAATGCACGATGTTACCAAACGCTTCTCTGACAATGGTTCCCAAATTCACACAGACTCACAGTGTGATTCTAGACAAGCACCACTATCCCTAGGAGTTTACCAAAACTCATTCACTACAGTGGAAGAGGTAAGTGAACTGCACACAATCTACATATTTCACGACTGCACTTTAGTGTCAATGCCTGACTCATTTAATCAGCGCATAAGCAAAGACTAGCTTCTAATGCTACTAAAACTTGACAACATGACAAGTTTTAAAACAGTTATCTGTCAGTAAATAAACGATGTTACCAAATGCTTCTCTCACAATCTTTACCCAAATGCAAACAGACTCACAGTGTGATCTTAGACAATCAACACTATCCTAGGACTTTACCAAAACTCATTCACTACTGTGGAAGGGGTAAGGGGACTGCACACAATCTACATATTTAAGTACAGCACATCGTTGTCAAGGCATGGCTCATTTAATCAACATATAAGCAAAGACTGGCTTCTAATGCTACTAAAACTTCAGCACATGACAGATTTCAAAACAGTTTTCTGTCAGCAAAAGCACGATGTTACCAAACGCTTCTCTGACAGTGGTTTCCAAATGCACACAGACTCACAGTATGATTCTAGACAAGCACCACTATCCCTAGGAGTTTACCAAAACTCATTCACTACACTGGAACTGGTAAAGGAACAGCACACAATCTACATATTTCAGGACTACACTTTAGTGTCAATGCCTGACTCATTTAATCAACACATAAGCAAAGACTGGCTTCTAATGCTACTAAAACTTGACAACATGACAGGTTTTAAAACAGTTATCTGTCAGTAAATAAACGATGTTACCAAATTCTTCTCTCACAATCCTTACCCAAATGCACACAGACTCACAGTGTGATTTTAGACAAGCAACACTATCCTAGGAGTTTACCAAAACTCATTCACTACTCTGAAAGAGTTAATGGTACCGCACACAATCTACATATTTAAGTACACCACATCAGTGTCAAAGCATGACTCATTTAATCAACGCATAAGCAAAGACTGGATTCTAATGCTACTAAAACTTGACAACATGACAGGTTTTAAAACAGTTATCTGTCAGCAAATACATGATGTTACCAAACGCTTCTCTGACAGTGGTTCCCAAATGCACACAGACTCACAGTGTGATTCTAGACAAGCACCACTATCCCTAGGAGTTTACCAAAACTCATTCACTACAGTGGAAGAGGTAAGAGAACTGCACACAATCTACATATTTCACGACTGCACTTTAGTGTCAATGCCTCACTCATTTAATCAACACATAAGCAAAGACTGGCTTCTAATGCTACTAAAACTTGACAACATGACAAGTTTTAAAACAGTTTTCTGTCAGCAAATACACGATGTTACCAAACGCTTCTTTCACAGTGGTTCCCAAATGCACACAGGCTCTCTGTGTGATTCTAGACAAACAACACTATCCCTTACACTATACCAAAACACATTTTTTCATCTACAAGGAGTACTACATTTTACTGCAGAAACATAACTCATTTCACAAATTCATAAACAATAAGTGATTTCTAAATTTACCAAAATATAAGAACTGCATAGTTATCTGTCTACAAACACATGAAAAAACACAAATCCTTATTACAAAATGGTTTCTACATGCACACACACTGTCAATAAGATTGTAGAGAAAAAAAAATGCTCCCTACACTTTAGCAGAAAAAACACATTAGTCTGATTAAAATAAAAATAGTCTACATACATCCCCTCACAATTAAATATCTCAACTTTCAAGATGTTTTGTAGATTAAGAAGTATATCAGTCACACACCAGATATCAGTCACACACCAGATTTTCTTATACAGAATCTCTGCACTGTGCACCTGTCAGCAAAACCAAAGAATGGCAAAGTTCCCCTCTCATTTTCCACACATATACATGTAAACATCAAATCACATTCCTTCCCACATAAATTCAAAACAAACACACATTTCTATTGGTTAAACATTTCAACCCTTTCCAAATGACATAAACTTCAACCCTTCCCCCAATCTGCCTTCTGCCCGTTACCATAGAAACAGGTCATGGAACACTGTACTGAGCACACAGGTCACAAGTTCAGCACACACAATGTTGCTAATCAAAACACAGTGTGCTTGACTTCTCAACATATCAGCTTATCATATATAATGTTCCTTACAATCTGTTTTTGTTAACCAATAAGAATCAAGCGTTTAAAAAACAGAAATATGCACCCTACCTTTCAGTGTAGAAGGTTGTCAAACAACCAATGATTTCTTGTCTTTTTTCAAAATTGCATCTTAGCCACCATTTTAGAAACATCTTACTTTCCAAACTGCCATTTCATTTACAGAGACCATCTGAGTGCATCCAGACCTCCTTACAAGATGCTTACAGTGTGGATTGTGGGACACAGCTACATTTTCTGGAGCCAAAGGTATGCAGAAAACAAAGGCATTCACAAAGACCTAGGTTTGCCAAATGTAGACATTAAATGGATTGGACAGAGAGGGTTAAAGTGGCACCAATTGATGCCATTGGTGAAATCCTTCATGCAAATCCAACACCCTGACCTCATAATAGTACACTGTGGTGGCAATGACCTAGGCACTTTGACTGTGGTAGGTAAGGAAATGCTTATGAAGGACACCTTTGCACAACTGATTTCACTTTTCCCTAAAACTGCCTTTGTGTATTCTAACATATGCCAAAGGCAGAAATGGAACTGGTCCGATCATTTTTGTCCACAGATTGAGAAAGCTAGGAAACCTGTGAATTAATCTGTTTCTGCTTTTCTCCGAGACTACAGAATGGGGTCCATTTACAATAACAATCTGTGCTTTCATATGCAAGAGATGTATAGGAGAGATGGAGTACACTTTACTGATGAAGGAAACAGAGTCTTCCTCAACAACTTTAGACTCTGTATAGGTACTTACCTATAAGTACCAAAAACTCTCAATGAACACAACGGCTCTTTTTAGAGCCACTCAAGAACAAAACACTTAAGCTTAAACTTTATCTCCCAACAATTTCATTTTTTTTCCCTTGGATCCGCGAACCCACCGCGAGAGGATCCGTGCATCCAACGCGATAGGATGCGCGCACCATGCGCGCATTTCGCCGTTTTTTTTTTTTTTTTAAAAGGGGGGCCACAGGGGGTCCTTCTGGGACCCCCTAAGCACCTCTAGAGGGTCAGAGTATTTCCACTCTGACCCCTTTAAATGTTTTTTGCACTTATTCCCCTTGCTTCTTCAGCCTCGCTTCTACCGAGGCAGAAAATGGCCGCCAACAGTTCCTGGTTTCGAATGTAGAGAGACGCTCGACAGCCAATTAGCATTCAGCGCGCGATCGGGAGGGTGCGCGCTCGGTTCGGGGAGGGTTCGCGTACGGTGCGGGTAGGGTCCGCGGATCCTCCGCGGCCATAGATATCACTAACTTTTTTTCCCTAATTTTCTCAGGAACTACTGAACAGATTCACACCAAATATGCAATAGGCATGAGTCCGAACTGAGGACTACCTCTTTGCCAAATTTGGTGTCATTCCGTTCAGCGGTTCGGGCTGTAGCTGCGACAACAGATCCTATGGGAAATTGCATGGGGAAAACATGTTTTGGGACCCCCCTTTATTCTCGGCCCCGCTTGACGAATCACCACGAAACTTTCAGGGTAGGAGCGGAGCGGAGCTGGCCAAAAGTTTGGAGAATTTCGCGAGGATTCGTCAACCGGCGCCAAAGATATTCCCAATAGAATGTTGCGGATTTCCTATGGAAAATAGGTCCTAACTATAACTATCTACTGGCGACCGCCAGTAGATAATATATATATACAAAAACTGAGATTCACCTTCTTTTGGGTCACATCTGACCACCGAAATGAAGAAACACGCCTAGGCTCCAGTTTTCAAAAAGTGTGTTAATTTAAATAAGTGCAACAACAAAATTGTTGACAGCTATCGTGGTGGTCAGAGGGCCGTCCAACAAGCAGTAGGCAGTACGAGCACCACATTATGATAGGACCACCAGACTGACAGTCGCAAAGTGCTCCTTTACATGGTGGCTTGTGCTGCAGCCCAGTAAAAGAGACGCAGCCAAGCTGCCATGTAAAGGAGCACTTTCTGCACCTCCATGCAATTTGTGCCATGAACCATGTGGTGCATGTCACACAGTGCATGGAGGTGAGTGGAGGCATGGCATGTGCCCCCTTAGCCACTACAGTGGCCCATAATGGAAGGGAGCCCTGTTTTGGACCACCAAAATCCGTTTCCGACAGCATTTTCATGGATTCCGACCAGAGCCCCGACAGGATCACTGATCTTGTCATAGGCGGAGATCTTCCCCCCGACATTTTGGCATCCGACCGTCGGATTGTAATCCGGCGGTCGGACCAAAGGGCTGTTGGTCGGGTGGGCCGACCAACATCGAATTCAGTCCCTATATTCCCACACACATAACAGCCAACAATTAAAATGTAATTGAAATTAAAAAAGTATAACACAATTAACATATTAAGTAATAACTAAAAGAATTATTAATACATGAATAAATAATTATTATTTGATTATTTCCCACCCTATTCTCCTACAAACACAACAAAACATACCTAGTATATAACATAAAAATGTAATTATTAAATAATTTTCAAAATGATCAATACATTTAATATTTCTATAAAAATGAATCATTAATTAGCAATTAATTATTACTTAATTAACTTCTCATCATATAACTCTACTAACCAAACAACTCACAGCCAAAAACATGCTAATTACACAATTTACATAATTATCAATTAAATAATACATTAATTATTAATCAATCTTACTTAACTTCCCACCCTTTACATAATTACATAATTTACATAATTAATTATCAATTAAAAAATTAACATTACATCAAAAAATGGAATAATCCTTACAAAAATTATTACAAAAATTCACTATACAATATACATTACATTTACATTAATTATTAATCAATCTTACTTAACTTCAAACCCTTTACCCCTATAAACCTAACCCACACCTAAAACTCATATTAGGCAAAAAAGTAAAAATTCACATTACATTATACATTATACATTACATTTACATTAATTATTAATCAATCTTACTTAACTTCCCACCCTTTACCCCTATAAACCTAACCCACACCTAAAATATACCTTTAAAAATGTAATATTTTCACAATTTACATAATTAATTATAAATTAAAAAATTAACATTAAATCAAAAAATGGAATAATCCTTACAAAAATGATTGCTGGTGTTTGCCTGAGACACCTATGGCAGGAAGGAACCCTTAAAAGAATTATTGCTGTTGAACATCCATGACACCTATGGCGCGAAGGTGGTGTAGAGAAAATTCAAACTAATAATACAAAATAATTGCAGGTGTCTCATTAGTGACTATGAGAAATGCTATATGAGGGAGGTGCAGGGCAAAATAGAAAGAAACATAAAAAAGTAAAAACTCTATACAAGAATTATCCTTAAGCATAAAAAACTCATATTAGGCAAAAAAGTAAAAATTCACATTACATTATACATTATACATTACATTTACATTAATTATTAATCAATCTTACTTAACTTCCCACCCTTTACCCCTATAAACCTAACCCACACCTAAAATATACCTTTAAAAATGTAATATTTTCACAATTTACATAATTAATTATCAATTAAAAAATTAACATTAAATCAATAATTAATTATACTTAATTAACTTCCCACTCTTTACTCCTACACACCCAACAGCTCACACCTATAATAGAACTTAAAAGATACTTTTATTACACAAATTACATAATTATCAATTACCTCATCGATAGTAATTAAAAATTATTTTTTCACCCTGTACCCCTACAAACCTCACAACTTGCTTCAACACTATAAATTAAAATTAAATTAAATTTAAAAAACTAAAAATTATAAACTACATTTAAGACATTAACAAAATGTTATAAAAAATGTATAACATACAATTAAAATATAAACTTAAATACATGAAGATAATTAAAAAATTATATTTTTCACAACTATCTTTTTGTAAATGATACTCACAACACAGATATTTTTGACAATATCTTACTTACCTTAAAAAAATCGGTAGGTTTGTAAACAATATTTCTGCATCGCGATATTTGTGTATTACAATATTGAAAACTCGATATTTGTGTGACGATGTTTTTGACTCGATATTTTGTCCAAATATCACACAAAAAAATGAACAATAGCATATTCATTCAACCATGCATAAAGATAATATTTCACTAACATACAGACTTCAAGGGTTACTTTATGTGCCTCTAAGGACTATGAGGTGCCTGAGGCAGGAAGGGGGGTACAGGGGAAAATGGAGCAATCCTTCAAAAATATTGCTGGTGTGCGCTTATGAGACACCTATGACAGGCAGGGTATGCAGGGGAAAATTGAATAATCCTTCAAAAAGTATTGCTGGTGTGCGTCTATGAGACACCTATGGCAGGCAGAGGGGTGCAGGGGAAAATTGAATTATCCTTCAAAACAAATTGCTGTCATGCGTCTATGAGACACCTATGGCAGGCAGAGGGGTGCAGGGGAAAATGGAATAATCTTTACAAAAATGATTGCTGGTGTGTGCCTATGAGACACCTATGGCAGGAAGGAATCCTTAAAAGAATTATTGCTGTTGAACATCCATGACTCCTATGGCAGGAAGGTGGTGTAGAGAAAAATCAAACAAATAAAACAAAATAATTGCAGGTGTCTCATTAGTGACTATGAGAAATGCTATATGAGGGAGGTGCAGGGCAAAATAGAAAAAAACATAAAAAAGTAAAAACGCTATTCAAGAATTATCCTTAAGCATAAAAAACTCATATTAGGCAAAAAAGTAAAAATTCACAAAAAACCAAAAGGCATAGCCCAATTGTATCAATGTGCTTAAAAAATGGCTTTCACAAGTCAACATGGACGAAAAGGATTTGCACACTGACTACACAAAATGCCAACTGGCCACCTGCCACCAAGGGCGAAGGCATGGACAACAAAGAACACATGCAGGTCTATGGTAAAAGCAAAGCACACTGGCTCCCCAAATAGCCACACTGCCCCAAGGCCACCAAGGGCAAAGGCATGGACGATAAAGAACACATACAGGTCGATGGTAAAAGCACACTGACTACAAAAAATGTCCACTGGCCACATGGCCACCAAAGGCGAAGACATGGACATTTAAGAACACATGCAAGCCTATCTAAAAAGCACAATGACTTCACAAAATGGCTGCCGGACAGATATTCTGAACAACAAGCAAGAAGGCATGGACAACAAAGAACACATGGACGCCTATGGCAAAGCACACTGGCTACACTAAATGGCCATCCTGCCACTTGGCATGGAGAACACACAAGGCTAACAAAACAGACAAAAGGGTGGCTAATGGCAAACACACACACACACAAACACAATGATCAAACAAAATGTCCACTTGGCCAGCAAAGAAAGGAGGCAGGGTAAACAAGGGTAAACAAAGATGAAAACACTAGCATTCAGTAAAATCAAAAACAAAAATCAAATCAACTTAAAAAATTCCCCAACCACAAATATCCCAAGGCACCAAAAATTACCCAATAAACTACACTTTAATGCTTTGCAGAAAAACGTTAAAAAAATACAAAACACCATTTTGCATTTAATCCAAGGCCATCCATAAATCAACTGATGTTTTAAAAAACATATAGCACAGAAACAGTTTTCTAATATATATACCCATTGTCTATTGCTGGCTGGCCAGAGCCGATGGGCAGACTAAGCTCAGACAGTAAAATTCACAAGCACACAAAAAAAAAAGACAAAGTACTTTGAAACTAGTACCCCTGCCCTCCCCAAAATGTGCACACTTCTCCCCTTGAAAAATAAAACAAATGCAAAAAAGAACCCTACTGCGACTCCAGGCTGCCCACAATCACATGTAAAACATTAAGAAAAAACAGAAGAAGGTCAAAGAACTATTTGTGCAGGGCCTCAATGAAACAACAAACTTAGCCAAAATTGTTTAACTTACTTGATTTGTCTCAAAAAAATCCTTTAAATCC
Organism: Triturus cristatus; assembly: GCF_964204655.1. Lineage (NCBI taxonomy): Eukaryota > Metazoa > Chordata > Amphibia > Caudata > Salamandridae > Triturus > Triturus cristatus. The sequence goes on along the minus strand of NC_140591.1, from coordinate 134,092,316 downwards.
AATAGTATATATGCGGCAGAGACTGCAGACAGTGATCTTTTCTCCTCAAAATCCAAATGGAAAGTGAACAAGGAATGGACAAAGCACTGGGAGGAGTCTTCTGGACAGGAAGAGGAAGTTGGAATCCATTTGGTACTTCCTTCCTGTTGAAAAAAAAGTTACATAAAAAAAGCTTTTTGCACTAAAGAAAAACTACATGAACCTGCCATTCGGCTAGAATACATACATGAAAATCAATTTGTGAGTTGATTTCGCTGCTTCTCGAGTCGAAAAACTACTCGAAAAGCAGCCCTGCTGACCGCCTGAGTTAGAAATTGGCACAGGAAGGCATCCTAGTGATCGGAAATCAAAAGGCTAGGGGATGCCAAATCTAGTTTGTGCTCACCAGCTCACTTGATGGAGCCTTACATTGTTCAAGTTGTCATTGCGTTGGTTCCATACAGAGATTGGCGGAATTTGCCCGGAATTCCATGTTAAAAGAGTAACGTGGAGTCACCAAGTTCCTCCAATTCTGCGAGTGGGATGAAAAATTCTGTCCGGGCCTAGTCTATAGGTAGGTTGCCCCCAAAATGGTGTTGCTTCCCACAGCTACTCCAGGTCCCAGGAGCTGCTTTTCACAAAGCAGATCTCTGAACAGAGCTCCATTTAGAGATCACTTTCTAGCACTTATTAGCAAGTGTGAATTTCTTCTGTTGTAAGTGAGATCTCAACATGATCTCCAAATGTGTGAGTCTCACTTGCAATGAGTGAGACTTGAGGTCTCTGGCTTACACACACACCTACACACTCATCTTTTAAACCAGCTTGTTAACTTTTGTTCCGCTTGTAACTAGCCTAAAAACCCCTCCTATATTTTAGGCGACATTACTGGGCTAATGGGTTTACAAATGTATTAATGAATGGTAAATTTCCAAAAATATTTTGGGGGAAGAACCCTTCTTCCTCTGTACTCTTTCAACCATCCAAAGTTTTTACAAACTTAACATGCGTGTAAATTCACTATGCTGGTCCACATTTACTCCCAACTTCTACTTTTCACATTGAGCAGGCACCAAGCTCACTGCTGCTTCATTTTCCAATGCTGTTTGCTATGTATTCATATTAGCTAAAATATGTATTTCTTGATTTAACGATGGGTTGTATTGGAATATGTTCAAATAGGGAAACAACGTTTACAACGCTGCCATTACATCACAGTGCTTTTACAACGCGGTCGTTGTTAGTACGCGATACCTTTACATCGCAAGTCATTAGATCGACTTGCTGTAGGGGGCACTATAAACTAAGGAATAGTATAATTTACTATTCAAACCCCTGCCCTACTGTTGCACACGCTGGAGTTGGAATAGTAAATTATACTATTCCTAAGTCCAGCGCGCCCCCTGCAGCAAGTGGATCTAATGACTTGCGATGTAAAGGTATCACGTTCTAACATCGCGGTCGTTGTAATGACCGCGTTGTTATCGAACGAGATGTAATAGAATGCATAGTAGCATGCTATATTCGTTTGATTACAATGCAGACATTGGCAAATGCTCTTTAAAAGTCACAAAACGCCCTCTAAAGCCTCAATTATTCGATAGCCACCTTTACTCTGTAATATATTTTGATGACATCAAGACAGATATATGATATTCGACAAGCATGAAAATGAACACAGAACTTGGTATTCAAAACAAAACACCCTCTAATAAAATTAAGATTATTAATAATATCTACATCTTTAAAACGGATGTCTTGATTTATGTATGTGTAAAAGACCCGAATGAAAGGCTGCAACCCCACCTTGGTTGCAAGGTACTAAAACACTGCAAACACAGATCTAATCTAATGGAACCACATTTGAGCAGAGTGGGCGTGGTTATGCAAATCTTCCCTGAAATGACGTGACTGGTCTCAGAGAAACGGCGCCCTTTCAGTAGGCCAGGAAACCTAAATTGTCTGTCAGTCTCTCCGTAGATTTCTCCCCACGCTCATCCCGAGCGCCCAGGCCCCTCAGCACCACCCCTGCCTGCCTTCACTTCTTCGTGCCTCGGTTGGAAGAGGAGGTGAGGTAAGCGAGCCGCAAGCAGAACAGGCCTCATGAATATTTCACAAGCGGCGAGCCACGGGGGACTCCATTAAATCAAGTCCATTTTCCCTTAAATGGAGGCTGAGAACAGACAGGGGAAGAATTAAAAATAAAGCATGGCTGTACTGAAAGTGTAGTATTTTGCAGCCAAGCGACAGGGGACTCCGGCTCGCCCCCGCGCCTCTGCTAATGAATTCCCACCCCCGCGCACAGCACAGGCAGGCGGGAGACACGTCCTGCAGTCTTAAAGGCGAACTCCGCGTCTCCGCATTCAAAGTGTGGAGAGATTTAGCGCATGCGTGGTGCTCACGTGACATTCTGCAGTCAGCTGCTGCCCACCTCCCTGGCGGCAAGATAAGAGGCCGCATACATTTGTTATTGCACACATTCCCCGTCTTTTGAGACTTTCAATAAGCATGGACATTAATTCACCAAAATGCCATGGGTATTGGAAGTGACATCATGCACCTTTGACTCCCAGTAATATCACAGTTTTGATCGCCATATCAAGGCCAACTGGAAAGAGGATGGTCGTTAATAAAATTAAGTAAATTAGGACAGTTAATCAACTCACTCAACACCTCTGTAGGATTGAGCACACTCCTCAATTTGCCTTGAACTTCTCCAGTTTTTCTTACTGCTTACCTTTCCCTTTTCTTTTTCCTCATTTCCATATTTGTAGGCAAAAGCCATATCATTGTGGAATGTGAAATAAAAACGTAAATTAAACTGCCCATATATACTCCCCAAGGGTCTAGGGGAAATGGTACAGATAGGAAAATACAGAAAGTAAGCAGAGCATGTGTGGATTTTATAGATTTACTTCCTGTCTTCCAGATTCCTCAGAAGAGAGGATTCTCTGGGCAGCATTAGCTGCTGCAAATCCTAGCTACTCCTAATTTACAGTTTTGCAGTAGGTGGTAGGTAGCTTGCAGTAGGTGGTTGGGCATAGCTTATTGGTATCCCTACTATGCATTGTTAGAGTGGCCAGAGAGTACTTCGGGAACCCCCCGGTGAAACAGAAGGCAATAGCACACAGGGTTTGCTGTTTGAGAGAAGTCGTGTTCCTGGAACTGTTCTAGATCCTGATATATTGGTATATTTCACGACTTTTTCTGTAGATTAGCTTGAAACACGTTTGTACTAATGAATATAGGTCCCCAGAAAATCATGGTGCAAGAATAGTAAATCGGGGGGCAAAATATTGAAAGGTAAGTGCATATAGGGAAGTATAGATTTAGTTTTTCTAACTCCACATCTAAGTACCTTGAAGATATATGTACTGCAGAGGTACATTTATGTGGAGTTAGGTATAGAAAATCTAGATTTACTCACCTGTCGATATTTTATTTAGACAATTTGTCCTCAATATTATGCTCCATCTATATTCCAGGTGTTATAAAACGCATGTCCCCACATTTGGAGTCCCGCTGGAAAAGCACACTCAAAATCAGCATTGGCAAATACTAATAGCGTGGCAAAACTGCATAAGAAAACACCTCATCCCTCTTTAAAATTACATTGTGCTCTAACAGTCCTTAGGCATGCACTAATTCTTTGGGATTTTAATGTAGGTAAACTTAACACATATTTACATAAGTGAGGCCATGGATTGTAGCACCTGCCCCTTGGGTTGTACTCCACACACATTCCTCCAGGATCAACCTGCAGGAAAATCTGTGGTGAAAAGTTTGTAGGAAGTGGTTTCCATGTCTCTTTACCTTTCTGTAAGGCCAAAAGCTCAATGCATCCCACATCAAGATGAGTAAAATTAGTAATTGGATGGTAAAGGCGCCCTGGGTAAGATCAGAATGGGTCATGGTTGGCATGCCCCCCGTGTGTTAACAGTTCCGAGTGATAGGTGGAACTTGGGTTGAAGAAGGTATGTGTGCGTTTATCACTAATTACGAAATGCTTTTGCCGGTGACTCCTTTCTTGAACGTACAGATGGGGATAAAGGTGTAGAAACTGGGAAGGACATCAGAGACGGCGAAACTCCATTATATGTAAGACCAAGCTTTATTGCAAGAACAGGTAGCAGTTCCATGTCCCAGATAAGAATCTGGTAACCGTCATACATGCTAATATATATACAAACCCCCAAGGATTGGAAACATGCCACACGTGTCAGTAGTCTAACCAACCCCCAGAGCGACATGCGAAATAAACCCAAGCGAGTGACACCAGTTATGCTTGTGTCTACTTCAAACAATAACAGAAAGGAATACATGGCACAAGCACGCTATAATAGGTGCCGCCTTTGTGTGCTTGTGTGTACAACAATAGGTGCCTCCATATGTCCTATGCCAGAACCAGCTGCAAGAGCAACCAGTGCGTCCTTCTCCCCACCTGCCATCAACAGAGTTTACAGCACTGCCATTACAGCTTCCACCTCCACAGCTGCCACTGATCCCTACAGCTGCCAAGCCTCATCGACAGACACCACAGCTGCCACTATCAGACCTGCCACACTGTTACTGCCACAGCTGATACCACTTGCAGATGGGGATCTTTTTTATATTTCCCCGGAGCGATATCGTGGTAGGAAAATGCCTGCCCTAGACTCATCCGTCGTGGGATCCTCTCCCAACTACCCGAGAGCATAGATCTGCTTCCCCTTCACCGTACGGAAGGGGGGTCCATGGTAGCTCAAGCACTCAAAGAACTGTGCCAGTGGATCGGCAGCATGGGGAACTCCTGAGAAACGTCAAGCTCTCTGCTTGCTCTGGCAGGAAAAGGCCATTTAACAGGCTAAAATCAAAAACCCAAAAATAGTAGAGGGGCTGGTCAGCCTTCACCTTCCTGTCCAGGCTGATTTAGAGACAGGAGGGGACCATGGCTCAGAAGCTAGGGCTCACTGTCAGTTACAACACCGTCCACCCTCCCATTTACCGCCTCTCTCTCCCAGTCCGCTCGGAGCTCCACAGCATGACCATAGGGTAACTGAGGAATCGACTGTCAAGAAAAAAAGAGCAGGGAGGTGCCAAAGGCTTTGGTGGTGGGGGGGGGGGGGCGTGGACAGAATACCCACGAGATGGGTTAGGGTGAAAGGTTTTATCTTCTAGAGCACGTGGTGTTGCTTTAGGGTGGGGGTAAGACTGAGCAGAAACAGGTCATTCCAGGTGGTGTTGGTGGAGGTTTGAGTGCTAAGACCTAGGAGTGAAGAGCCAGGTGATGGGCAGGTGGGGTGGTTGGTAAGATTGAACTTCTAGGTCACAGAGAATGTTAGGGGCAACATTCATTTTTAAAATGCATTTCCAAACTGTGCACTTTTACTTACCAAATAAAATGTATTATTTTAATATGGGTTAATTCAGGAGTAGTTATCAATGGTGCTGATGTTGTGTCTGAAGCTACTGTCATCGGCAACCTGTTTATGTTCAGCATGTCCCGCTTTAACTCCAGCATCACCATGTTTTTGATTCTCCTATTCCTCTTCAGTCTCATCGCAATGTTGTGCACATGCAACAAATTAGACCTGCGCAACACCTGATCTATGGGCACTGCCATTTCACAGACAAGGCAGAAACCTGTTTGAATGCACTGATTTGCGATAACATGCCTTTGCCATTATATAGCATTGCATGACATTCACCAAAATACAAACACTTCATAAAACAACTGACCATCCAGTCCAGGGATGTACTCAGGAAGAAGCCTTGTCCTCTGAGGGTGAGGTTTCTCCACAGTGAATGGCTTGTTACTGTTCTTTAGGATTATGGAGTCATGAGTGAAACCCGAAAATCTAGCACAGCGATGTGTAAGGCAATGGTTTGCGTCTGAGACAATCTGCACATTGATGTTGTGTGGCATCTTTTGGTTGCAGAGCACATGCACCCTGGCCTTTGTGGGCGGTTAACGGAATGTTTGAGTAATCCATGGCTTCAGCACATCCTTGAAACCCGCAAGTGCTTGAATTTGTTTCTATCACTGCATTCACTGTCTTCACGTCAATAGCAAATGAAATGTGCTCATTGTCTAATTTGAGTGCGGTGTTCACAAGTATGTCAGTATTTTGGAAAAGGTGGGCTATGCCAATCTTTATCCCATGCCCGTGGAATGCTGGTAAGCTAGTGTGTTGGAAAACGAGGCAGTATCTGCGAGGCATGCACAAATAACATGACTACATTTGTCCTTCACTGGGAACCAAACACCCGATTGTAGCACCTGACTCTCAGAGGGTAGCGTTGCAGAGAAGTCTAAGGCTTATTCAAAGGAGGTGGTGTGGGCTAGTAATCGCCATTGACCAGTAGGCAGAAGTAACACTCAATAATTGATTGTCCAGTCTGTACTTTGCTTTATGAAAGGAAGAGTACATTTATTCAAAACACACACTACTCAGTACTATGCACCAATTTACAAATATACATCTGCTGTTGGAGTTACTTTGTGACATTGCATAACATTCCCACCCCTCCCGCGGTGGGTGTGGGGGTGGGGTCTAGTACCACCACTCCAATGTTTGCACATCATCTTGCCGACAATGCAGTAGGCTGGAGTGAGCTGGAGTGAGAGCCTTGCCCACTGGCACCTTCCCAGTGGTGACCCACCCCCTTTATCTCAACAAGCATTTAAAATGGGCACACCTGCCACGGTGACACATAACCCTGACTGAGCATCTCATTCTGACCATACAGCACACCTCTACATCTTAGGGTCTAACAGTCTGGGTTGTTCTTCACCCAACGCAGTAGCAAGAATACATGTTTAAGCATCACTTAAAATGATAGTACTTATCATGGCTGATAACCGATGCATTGCAATAAAAGCCCCTAAAAAGTATCACAGTTACAACATAACCCCACTTTGCTTATGACTTCACAATACACATGTGACTTGTAGTACTTCAACAGAAATAAAATTAAAGAATGTATTTCTTGTGCAATTACACCTCTTCATCTCTAGGGGATGCCCTTCTTCAGACATCCCCAGTTCAGCCCTTGAAACCCTGGTGCAGTCCCCAAACACTCCCCCAGCTGAAAAACAAACGTTCCAGCCACAGGTTGTTGTTGGCAGATGGCTGAGCCCTTGGGGGGTTATCTCCATTGAGTCCTTAGCGACTTAGGGGGGTCTTTCCTCTTCGTGCTGGTGGAGACTGCGTTGGTGTTGCAGCTCCCCCTCCACCTTTGCACCTTTGGCGGTGACTCCATCCTCCTGGGGCCACCACACGCATAAAATGGGCATTTTCATGCAGGCCTATCCAGGCTCTGCAAAGCATTATGGGGCGCTTCCTCCTGGCTCCATACATATTAGAGCAGCGGCTCTCCCACTGCTCTGGGGAGAGCCACGCTGCATGGCTGGCAGCTTGACGCCACGTTTTTATGCGTTGGGTGCCCGGTCCCACCAGGACTCCTTGGCACCAGGTGAGTTGATTGCAGCTCGGGGAGCCCACCCCTGGCTGCTCCTGCCTCTTCTCGGGGACCCAGTCCCACCCGGGCACCCCGCTTGTCAGGTATTTTGGAGGGCAGCTCGGGGAGCCCACCCCCGGCTGATCTCACTGGTTCTCCGACTGACCAGCACCCTCGCATGCTGCCACGGGAGCCTGCCTGTCATTCTGTCAAAGGTCGCCTACCTTCTAGGGGTCATTTCTCAGCCCCCAGTGGACCAAATCTTCACCATCTTGGCCTCTTCTTGCTCCTGGTGGCGCGCCCCAGCCACTGGGAGCACTTTCCTTCGCCCTCCTGGTGACAAGGAGGGTGAACTGAGCAGGAGCTGTCTTCACTGACTCTCTGTTCCAGCCTTTCTCCTGTCTCTCCTCCTAGGCCTCTCTTCTCCTGGCGCAGAGGCCCAGGCCTCTGCGCACTGGTCCTAGACTCCCCTTTTGGTGCAATTCAGGGTCCTGGGACAGTCAGGGGGTTCTTTCTTCCAACTGCCCATGCGCCAGGCTCCAGCACCAGCCTTCCTCAGCCGACTGCACCGCAGAGAGAGCTCCTCTTCCTGTCCACGACCATTTTAAAGAATTTGGAGGGGACTGGCAGGAAGGCTCTGCTGCCCTATCCAGTAGCGACACATCACCTCTCTGCCCCTGCACCTTCCTTCCTGCCTAGGCCTCTGGGATTGTTCAAAATGGTGTCGTCCAGGGGTCTCATGCCACATGGTCTCTGAAAAGCCCCATTCCCCCCTTGCTGCCTTCTCTCCTGAGCAGCTTGGTACCTGGCACCAGGTGACAGCTGCTGATTGATAATCTGCAGCTCTACCCACCTTCTCTCCTTCTTGGAGAGGAGATGCTTGCAGTGAAGGGCTAGGCCTCTGATGCTACAGCTGGTAGGCACCATCCCAGTGGTGACCCACCCCCTTTATCTCAACAAGCATTTAAAATGGGCACACCTGCCACGGTGACACATAACCCTGACTGAGCATCTCATACTGACCATACAGCATACACCTCTACATCTTAGGGTCTAACAGTCTGGGTTGTTCTTCACCTAACGCAGTAGCAAGAATACATGTTTAAGCATCACTTAAAATGATAGTACTTATCATGGCTGATAACCGATGCATTGCAATAAAAGCCCCTAAAAAGCATCACAGTTACTACATAACCCCACTTTGCCTATGACTTCACATTACACATGTGACTTGTAGTACTTCAACAGAAATAACATTAAATAATGTATTTCTTGTGCAATTACACCTCTTCATCTCTAGGAGATGCCCTTCTTCAGACACTCCCCCAGCTGAAAAACAAATGTTCCAGCCACAGGTTGTTGTTGGCAGATGGCTGAGCCCTTGAGGGGTTATTTCCATTGAGTCCTTAGAGACTTAGGGGGGTCTTTCCTCTTCGTGCTGGTGGAGACTGCGTTGGTGTTGCAGCTCGCCCCTCCACCTTTGCAGACCTTTGGCGGTGACTCTTTCCTCCTGGGGCCACCACACGCATAAAATGGGCATTTTCATGCAGGCCTGTCCAGGCTCTGCAAAGCATTATGGGGCGCTTCCTCCCGGCTCCATGCATATTAGAGCAGCGGCTCTCCCACTGCTCCGGGGAGAGCCGCGCTGCATGGCTGGCGGCCTGACGCCACGTTTTCATGCATTGGGTGCCCGGTCCCACCCGGACTCCTTGGCGCCAGGTAAGTTGATTGCAGCTCGGGGAGCCCACCCCTGGCTGCTCCTGCCTCTTCTCGGGGACCCAGTCCCACCCGGGCACCCCGCTTGTCAGGTATTTTGGAGGGCAGCTCGGGGAGCTCACCCCCAGCTGCTCTCACTGGCTCTCCGACTGGCCATCACCCTCACATGCTGCCACGGGAGCCTGCCTGTCATTCTGTCAAAGGTCGCCTACCTTCTGGGGGTCATTTCTCAGCCCCCAGTGGACCAAATCTTCACCATCTTAGCCTCTTCTTGCTCCTGGTGGCGCGCCCCAGCCACTGGGAGCACTTTCCTTCGCCCTCCTGGTGACAAGGAGGGTGAACTGAGCAGGAGCTGTCTTCACTGACTCTCTGTTCCAGCCTTTCTCCTGTCTCTCCCCCTAGGCCTCTCTTCTCCTGGCGCAGAGGCCCAGGCCTCTGCGCACTGGTCCTGGACTCCCCTTTTGGTGCAATTCAGGGTCCTGGGACAGTCAGGGGGTTCTTTCTTCCAACTGCCCATGCGCCAGGCTCCAGCACCAGCCTTCCTCAGCCGACTGCACCGCAGAGAGAGCTCCTCTTCCTGTCCACGACCATTTTAAAGAATTTGGAGGGGACTGGCAGGAAGGCTCTGCTGCCCTATCCAGTAGCGACACATCACCTCTCTGCCCCTGCACCTTCCTTCCTGCCTAGGCCTCTGGGATTGTTCAAAATGGTGTCGTCCAGGGGTCTCATGCCACATGGTCTCTGAAAAGCCCCATCCCCCCTTGCTGCCTTCTCGCCTGAGCAGCTTGGTACCTGGCACCAGGTGACAGCTGCTGATGGATAATCTGCAGCTCTACCCACCTTCTCTCCTTCTTGGAGAGGAGATGCTTGCAGTGAAGGGCTAGGCCTCTGATGCTACAGCTGGGGGGAGGAAGGTCATTAATCCAGCCAGGCATGGTCGCACCCAGCCAGGCTCTGGTTATGAGCTGAGTCAGAGGAATATGACATTTCTGGATAACCCATAAGCAGTACAGATATGGCTTTTGGCTCAGCAGAATACTTCCTCTCACACAACTTACAGTGTACGTTGGTGCATGTCTGGAATTTGTAGGCTCTAGGGAAGTGAAACTGCCCCATGTGGTCCCCATCTTCATAGGAGAGTAATGGAGTGTTCCTTCAGTAAAAACAGTAAAGCACACTGACTTTCCCTTACATGTGACTTCCCATACTATAACGCCTATTCCATGTCACCACCCAACTCTGCATAATTCTTGCCACACCATTCTATCTGTACCTGTTCCTGGGCTGCGCATGCCAGGAATCTCCCCCGCGCAGCCCCTACATGTGTGCACATGCTTGTGCACACATGTCTGCATGTAACCAGCCCTGCGCCCCTTACTCCGGCTGCAGTGAGACACCGGTAAAATCCACATGCAGTCTCTTTCATCATGAGTTCACTGTGGATGAGTGCCAATTTATGAGGCTCTCCCACAGTAAAAGCTCGACAATTAGGTGTTCAAAAAGCGAAAAATCTGGGCGGCTGAGATGGTCTGAACCACCTTCTAACATAGTGATAGAAAGGGTTTTCTTAAATCTCAATCTCTTGGCGTAGTCATTAAACATAATTCCCCACTGGTCATATGGACCGTTGATTGTCGGCTTGATGTGTAAGAAAGGAGCTAACATCAAATGTACATTGTAAGTAAAGTGAAACCAATATGGCTCCACAAGAACGATAGACAGGATGCTATCCAAACTGTTGGGATTTTGTTCAGGTTACATGTTAAATTAGCCAGCAAAATGTATAGAAAAATATCATAAAAACATATGTAGTTTAATGTACATGTAATCTGAATTTGTAAAGGATTAGGAAAAATATGCAAGATAAAATAACAATAACATACTGCAAGCAAAATATTACCCAAGTCAGTCCCATAAATGAACTTTCCTATTGTATATAAAGCATCAACATTTTAAGATGAAATTCCGAGAAAGGTGTGCGATTCAGATGAACCAGAGTTTAGGTTCAATGGAAAGATTTTGACTATTCGAGCTTGATGCTTAACCCTCCGGGCAGGGGGAATCAGCAGAGTCGAGAAGAAGAATCCTCTCTCAGCAAGAGTCAGGATAGGGTCTAATCTGCTATTCTATAGAACACACAATTAAAAGCATGAAAGAAGATTCCAGAAGCTTTTCCTTATCATCTTCCACCAAAGAAGCCAATCAAAAGACAGCGCTCTCTGGGAGCAGATAGACTGCCTAGTTTCCTAGCTTCCATCAAAAAAAGCAATCATCTGGACGACCTTGGATGTAACAGCAGTCCGGTCTGCTTGGGACAGGATGGTTTCTCCCACGGTCTTAGTCTCCAAATCCGAGAGACAAAAAATGTAATTAAAAAGATCAGTAGTTTGCTAATCTTTATACAATGGACAATTAACCTATTCAAAGCTAATGAGGCACATGATAAGACACTTGCAAAGAAGAGAAAAGCAAAACACTGTATTAAACCTAATGTGTGCAGTGAGGCCTGCTTACAGGTTAGACCTACACTAGATTTAAACAGGTTCTAAATCAATACAGTTAGCATTAGTAATTTTATCAAACGCAAATTAAGGAAAGCATGCATTTCTTTCAGGGTGAATGCACCTATTGTAATTTAGTTAAATATATACTAGTGGCTCTTATTATAGTCACTTACTACCAGTGCTTAATTTGCGCCAGGGGGTTCCGGTGCTCAGCACCGGCACTTAATTGCCAGCACTGGCATTTAGGACAGCTGTTCATTTAAATGTGAGCAGAAAAACAGTTATCAGTTCAATATACATTTAAAACAACTAATACCTGCCACCCAAACAATTCTTAAAGCTCTGGAGGCCTCGAACAGTCTGAATTGTCTCTTTCATAGCAGTGTGATGGTTAGTAGTTGTTTAAGTTCTCTCACTGACAGCGCTGGCAGTGGCAATGTGTGGTGCAAACTGCTGTGGCCTCATCACTAGGGCCCCAGCACCTATTTTTTTTACAAATTAAGCACTGCTTACTACAATTGATTAACAAAGTGCACACAGATTAATACAGTGAAACATACATCAAGCATATATGTTGCATGTAAAGGGGTTAGGCATTACGTTATGCTGATCCACTGGTTGACAAATATATACAGCGCTTGAAGTAGTTTGGCATGGGGGGTATGACAGTCCGTAACCCAATGTATGTCTCCAGTTTATCTGAATGGCAGCTGCTAGGAAGTGGCATACGGTGCCCAGTTCGAACCCACAGGCTGTCAGGACCTGTTTTGCTGTGGGTCACGCATCTTGTGATTTCTGGGTTTTAACATGTGTATTTTAGACGCATGTCATTTTATAGCATGTATTTCCGTAACATGCTCTATATTCATATGTGTTAAAACAGTCTGTCTAAAACCACATGCTATCATTTTATCCGTGTAATGACTTGTGTAATCGAAGGCCACAATTCTGGGGTCCTATAGAACTGAAGAGGTATTGTTTGAAAGTAGTACACACTGCTGGGGTCCAGCAGCAATGTGAAGTCCATACTAAATAAAGCTTAAACTGCTAGGGTCCTCAACCCCTAAGAAAATACCCCTGCGGGAAGGCCACACATCTGGCACCCACTGTCCCAAGAATGCACTTTTGATCAAAGCTGACACTACATGGGGTCCTAAAATAGTAAGAAAGCACTCCCGGGGAACGCCACACAGCTGGGGTTCCATAAGACAGAATTTTCGTCACCCTCTTGAAGCTCTACAGCACAGAGAAGGCACCTCTGGAGGAAGGGCACACAACTAAACAATCCATAATGCTTAGAAGGCCTTTGCTGAATGTAGCTCCAGGACCATGCATGAAGCATTCCTGGAAGAGGCTGAGGAATGGCACACTCCTGGAGTTCTATGGCACTGAGAATGTACAGCTGAAAGAAGGCCACAGTGCTGAGGGCATAAGACACTTCTGAAAGACTCTACACTGCAGGGTCCTATAGCACTCAGTAGCTGACACTACCAGAGATCCAGACACACCAAAAAGGCATTAATGGAGGATGGGTACTGAAGAACCAGAACCTTTTTGGACCTGGCGGCGCAGGGTATGCCTTAATCTCCTGGGTTCTCCTGCTTCAGTTAACAGAGACACGGGGACACCCTGTCGGCGTAAAAGATCAGATTTTATTAGCTGCAGCTAGTTCAGTTGTCCTAGAAGTACACACAGTATGTTCTCAGGAGACTGCCACTTCACTCCGTGGCGCACAATCTTATATAGTACATAGATAACAAATACATTAACAAAGAACACACCTAAAACATACATAGAGGACCAATAAGGTAAAGTTAAAGACGGAACGTGTCCAATAGGAAAGGTTGAAAAACAAGGATATCGAGTAACTCGAAGAAGCCTCTCCTCCAACGGTGTTTTCTATACCTCCCACAGGTTAAAGTATTAACATGTCTGTAACTGACTTGCAGGTGGCGAGATATGTTTGTGTGTTTTGGAGGACAGTTGTGAAACGAGAGAATACGAGCGGAGGACAGCGAAGGCCAGAAGGTAAGATAAAGTCAGGAGAGAATAGTGTGAACCAACAGATAGTTAAGACAGGGATTAGAGGAACCAGACAGGGATTAGTGTACTCGGCCCGTCTCTAACACCAGCTTCGTAAACAGAGGCACAAGGCTATTTTGACACAATATTGCAGGAAAAGCAGAAGAGACTTCGTTCGTCGTGCTGCCTGAGTGAGGGCAACACAAAATGGCGGCAGAGCACAAAATGGCGGCTCAATGCGATCGTGATCGAAAATCGAATTTCCTCAGACCCTCCTTTTGCCAGAACTCAGGCAAGATACATAGACTCACGTTAATCTGAGTCGATTTCGATGGCCATGAGGTCATCAAGCTGTTGCTGTAACATCATTCTAATATTCTCTGTTCTTTGTGCCTTGGGTTTTGGGATGCACATATTAGCACAAAGGTCGCAGATGGCGGGACCACAGTGCATACAAAGACAACAAGAGAATACGATGGCTAAAACCATACCAAGGAATGTTAGCACTTTCCAACCCCATTTGGACAGTAGTCCCCAAAACCATCCCATTAACGACCAATCTCCTTCGTCCTGATGAATCGACTCAGAGATTATATGTAATTTAGAGATGGCCTGGTATACTGTTGAAGCGTCATCAGGTATATAAATACAGCAACTCGATTTGATCAATTTGCAGACTCCACCACGATCTGCAAGAATAACATCTAGGGCAACTGGGTTCTGTAAGGTCATAAGACGATCCGCCTGTAGTTCCGCTGTAATATTACTTAAAGCTCCTACAGTGATGTCTATGGTAGTCTCCACGACACGAACCAGTTGCCTCATATTCCTGCTGTTTGCCATAGGACCCCAAAAAGGAAGAAATCCCTTTAGGAAGTCTCCTCCCTCTTGACCTGCTGTGTCTTTGGAATCAATAATTCCTCTGCCATATCTGTTTTTATGAAAATTTGAAGAAGCAGTGTATGTAGGGGGAAGAAGAAAAGCTATATAGCAAGTTCCAGAAAAACCAGTCAGCAACCACGTATAGGCTCTATCATGACAGATGAAATATGTGCCCTGAGATGGCACTAACGGTGGCAAATTCTGAGAGGAGTGAATGTAAGTATGGGAACAAAAGCTTTTTCTCTGTTCGGGGTCAGTAGTTTGACCATTGATTTGCAAACAGAAATTGCCTTGATGAGGTACAGTCCAAATCGGTGGAAATTGTCCTTGTTTAACCTGATCACTAAGGCTTGTGATGTAATGAGTGACATTCCAATTTATATATGCTTTCCTCTCATCGATAGCAATTTTGCTATTTTCCATTATTTTAGCCATAGCTACCATTCCCTTTATCAATGAACTATGACTGAAGTCTGGTCCATCAATATAAGAACTGACAAGTCGTTTAAATCGGCTTTGATAGGCGTTAGAGAAAATTACAAAATAAGCCCAAGCAGAACCTTCATAAGAGAATGGAAGGACTAAATATGGCATCCCTTTTTCTGTGGTATGAGGCATTAATCCACACACCCAACAATCGGTTGTATTAATTACTAATTGGTGTTGGTGTAATAATTGAATAAACAAATTATTGTAGTATTCGATTCTTCTTACGAGTTCATGTTGAGGAAGTGTATGAAACAGATGTGGAGAGATAGTAGAATAAGAAGGCAGAGTAACAGAAGAAGGGACAACCTTTTGCTGCATAGCATAAACAATCCAACCTATACATGCCAATAGAATACACAATAATATGAAAACACATAAAGTTGTACTACAACGACTGTATACTATTCTATAATGATTGTTCTTCATTTCGTTCTTTCTCTCTCTTTCGCCTAATGAAGTTTCCATCTTCTAAATGGATGCTCACGGCAATCTTCCTTAATCACTTGATTACGATTGTCTGCCGTCCTATGACACTGCAAGTCCTGCAGGCCTATTGCCACTACTCAGGTCACAACCAAGACTCCTACCGTGACCCTGCAACCGGGATAGAAACTACATAGAAGAGAGATTCTCAAATTTTCTTTTTCAGTCTGGGTCTCAAATCGTAATGAGTCTTATCAGGTACAGTCTGATCCTGAAACAATGTTCGTGGATTTGTGGTGTTCAAACGAAAATGTGATGGTACAGCTTCTTGGAGAATGTCATCGTTCACTTTTTCCGACAATGTTCCAGTCAAACGTGCATCACTAAAGGGTACAAATCGTGGAACCTTCTCGTTTTCAGAG
Source organism: Triturus cristatus (assembly GCF_964204655.1). NCBI lineage: Eukaryota > Metazoa > Chordata > Amphibia > Caudata > Salamandridae > Triturus > Triturus cristatus. The sequence continues at coordinate 134,076,439 of NC_140591.1, read as the reverse complement.
TCACTTATACCCTTACGGACCCACTGATCAAAGGGCAAAGGCAAAGGAACCTTCTTGCAGGGTACACCGTGAATCCAGTTTTTCTTTCCTTCAACCTTCACTGCTGTACGGGTTGTTAGGAGGACCCGACGGGGCTCCCTCCAGCGAGGCTCCAAATTCTTCGTCCTTTGAAAATTCTTCACACAAACCCAGTCACCTGGTCGGATGGAATGACCTGAGTCTGTGGAGGCCTCTGGCAAAGCGCTCTGAACCTGTTGATGAAGAACACGCAATTTAGTTGTGAGGTCATGCAAGTAATCAATCAACATTGGGTATGGCAAGTCTGAATACTTTTTAGGGCGAGGGACTCCCCATATATTAGCTGGGCGTCCAAAAACTACCTCATAAGGGCTAAGTCCCAAACGAGAATGCACAGCCGTTCTGGTGGATCGAAGAGCCAAAGGTAAGGCATCGGGCCACCTAAGGCCTGTACTAGCCTGTACTTTAGCAAGCTTGAGTTTGAGGGTGCCATTATAGCACTCCACTAGACCCGCTGATTGTGGATGGTTTGCCGCATGGAACTTCTGTTTTATACCAAGACCTGCACAAACCTTTTGCATGACTTGGCCCACAAATTCGCTCCCATTGTCACTCCAGACAATGCGCGGCAAACCGGATCTAGGAAAAAACTTTTTAAAGTACTTTGGCTGTAGATAGAGCAGTATTGTCTTTCAGGGGGTAAGCCTCTATCCATCGGGAAAAGGCACATACCACCACTAGAACATATTTGAGATTGTTGCATCGTTCCATGTGAATGGAATCAATTTGCAACACCTCAAATGGATAGGTCGGAGGAGCAAAGTGACCTGCTGGAGTTGGGGTCCCTTTCCCGTATTGTACATTAAGCAAACAATGCAATGTTTCACTACATTATGTGCACACTTCGGTATTCCCTCGTTTTGCCATACTGGAGCCAGAAGCTTGCATATTCCTTTCGCACTTAGGTGGGCTGGACCATGCGCCATAGTAACTACAGGTAGTACATATGCGTCTGGTAACAGCCAACGTTGGTGCTCGGACAATTCCACCCAACATCCCATCTCATCTAACATTCCTGTACTTTCTTTCCACCTACTCAATTCTTTCTCTGTAGCCTCTTCTTGAATTGATTTCACACTTTCTACTGTATCCTCATACATTCCTCTTTCTCTGACCCAATTTGCAGGGCCTGCAACATACATGTGACTTGTAGCATCTCTAGCTGTCTTTTTCGCTACCTCATCTGCAAATGCATTCCCGCGACCAACATCGTCAGTAATCTTCCTGTGTGCACTACACTTCACAATTGCTATTTGGGTAGGCAAAGCAAGTGACTCAAGAAGATCAGTCATCAACTGACCATGTTGTATCTTAGGGCCGTGGGAAGTAAGGAATTCCTTTTCTTTCCACAAACGTTCAAAATTGAACGCTACACCAAAAGCGTATTGACTGTCGGTGTATACGTTCACTCTTTTTCCTTCGGATAACGCACACGCTCTGGTTAGGGCTATCAGTTCAGCTGCCTGAGCTGAGTTTTGTCTGATGCGTGCTGTTTCCACGACTGTATGCAAGGTAGTAACAGCATAGGCTGAAGTTGTTTCTCCATTAGGAAGCTTAAAGCTAGAACCATCTACCCATAGTGTTCCATCCGGATTCACTAATGGCGTATCTGTTAAGTCAATTCTACCTTTTGTCTCTTCCTCAGTACGAAAGAAACAATCATGTTGCTCCTGAACACCTTTCTCTTCTGGAAGAGGCAACAGAGTAGCTGGATTTAAGGTATTACATCGTTTGATATGCACGTGACTAGCCAAAAGCGTCAGCTCATATCCAGTTAAACGAGCACTCGTAAGATGCTGCATTTTTGTTCTGTTTAGTAAAGTATCTACTGCATGTGGCACCATAACAATGAGAGTATTATCTAGCACCACTCCAGCAGACTGTCAAATAGAAATTGCTGCTGTTGCTTTAAGACAACTAGGCAATGCTTTAGCTACTGGATCTAACGTAGCCGAGAAATAGGCACATGGCCGCTGTTTGTCTCCAAATCGCTGCGTTAAAACTGACAACGGACAACCTTCTCTTTCATGAACATAGAGCGTAAAAGGCTTATTGTAATCAGGAGTACCTAGTACAGGAGCAGAACACAAAGCCGCACGTAAATCAGTAAAACTCCTCTGACACTTGTCAGTCCATGGAAGGGGCTGAGGCGTATCTTTCAAAGTGAGTGCCAACAAAGGTTTAGCCAACAGAGAGAAGTTAGGGATCCACTGCCTACAATAGGAAGTGATGCCCAGAAAGGCACGTACCTCTCTTTGTGTGGATGGCACAGACATTTGCGCAATAGCTTGGATACGTTCTGGCGTTAATCGTCTCCCCTCCTTGGATAAGAGATGACCCAAGTAGGTAATCTCTTGGCGAACATACTGTAGCTTGGAAGGTGAAACCTTATGATTAAGATCGGATAAGTGTCGCAACAATGCAACCGTCACATTCTTACATATATCTTCTGAATCAGCAGCGATTAGCAAATCGTCCATGTACTGAATGAGAGCAGCACCAGACGGCAAAGAAAAAGCATCAAGATGACATTTCAAAGCTTGACTGTAAATAGAGGGACTTTCACAATAGCCTTGAGGTGCGCGCTTAAACCGGAAGCTTCGGCCTCCAAGAGAGAAGCCAAAAATGTCCCTACTTTCTTCGGCAATGGGAATACTAAAGAAAGCATTTTTCAGATCGATAACAGAAAAGCAAACCGCTGTAGAATGTATCATCGTCAACAGCGCAGTGATATCTGGGACAACAGGAAACTGTGGTACAACAATTTTGTTTACCTCCCGAAGATCAATTACAAAACGATAAACAGGAGGTTGAGAAGGATCAGTGCGTTTAAGAACAGGAAGAATAGGGCTATTACATATGTTACCTCTCGTTTCCTCAACCACATCTTTCCGAATCAAGTCTTGAATGATTTCCAAAGGCGCTCTTTCACCTTCAGTGGAAATTCTATATTGAGGAACACGTGGCAATTCAGCATTGGGCTTGAGAGTGACAATATAAGGTGGAATTTCAAGACAACCAACATCATTTGGACCCGTAGCCCAAAGCGTTGTAGGAAGAGAGAGCAATTCAGGAGGAAATTGATCTTTAGACAAGTACATTGGAGAAATCAGTTTCTGTCCCAAAGTGAGATATACACCAGAAGGAGAACAATATATTGTTGCATGCAATCTTTTCAATAGATCCAAGCCCAATAGATTCTCACCGCAACCATTCGTTTAGAGAAGCGGAACTTCTAAATCATAAGGGCCAATTGAAATAGGCAATGGGCAAGAAACTGGATTACGAACTGGGGCGCCAGAAAAACCTACAGATACATTCGTTAAGCCAGACAAAGGTGCCCCAGGGAGTTTTGAATGAATGATAGAACTACTCATTGCACCAGTATCTAAAAGAAATGGCTCTGAAACACCCATTGCAGTGACATTAACATAAGGTCCATTCTGATCTACTGGAATCGACACAACTCCCTTACTTTGTCCATGGCTGTCCTAGTTAGCATGAAGACTTTCATTCCCGTCTTCAATGTAATAATCCTCATTGTAATACTGTGTAGACCGAGTGTTTTGCCGATCAAAGTAGTTCACGGAACTAGAGGGAGGAAGGGAACGCTGTTCTTGGGTCAATATACCTCGACCTCTACCACTGTTTGCTGACTGGAGGCCAGCACGACCTCGTGGAGCAGATAGTGTCCCATTTCGCTGCAATAAAACCGGACAACTATTCTTGAAATGACCTTCCTCTCTACAATAGGCACATTGATTAGGACCTAGCAAAGGTCGCGGAATATATGGCTCAGGCTTTTGATACACCTTCTAAAACTGCGGAGGCTGTTGAAACTGGGGCTGAGCATAACGAGGTGGATAAGCCTGTTGCAAGAGAACCTTAGTTTTCAATTCTTTAGTCTTTTTCTCTTGCTTATCTTTTTCTTCTTTATCTCTATTTTCATAATATTGAGCAGTAGCCAATGAACTTTCGGAGTCTTTCAATTGATGCGACAGTTCGGGAAGCAAATTAAATACGAACTTATCTACAAATAACCGCTGTCTACCCTCCGTAGTCATGTCTTGACCACTGTGATCAATGAATGGCTCCTCGAAACGAGTGAAGAAATCAGAGACACACTCATCTTTCTTCTGTTTACACGCGGCTAGTTTATCCCAGTTAACTCTCAAGGCAGGCATCATCGTTTTCATTAATGTAATAATCCTACCAGGGAGTTCTGAAATCAAAGCATCAGGCTTCGCACCACCCACTTGGTCTCTATCTGCGGCAATTATAGCATCCCAGTCAGCACCTAATTCTTGGGCATGATTCTCTTTACGAATCCTAGCCCATAATGCCTGTGGAACTACATTCCCCATCAACATATCAATATCTGATAAATTCATGATGCAGGCTTCAACAGTTTGTGACAATTCTTTATAATAACCTGCAGGGTTTTTACGAGGATCCGGTAGAGACTGTTTAAGGGCCAAAACTTCAGATCTTTTCCAGGGGACATGTACCCATATTCGCTGAAAGTGAGCAGGAACAACTGGATTTGCACCTGCTGCTGGGACCTCTTCTCTCCATACCGGAGGAACCTCTCTCATTGGGTAATTTTTCAGTGTCAACCTAACTGAGGGATTGGAATCTAGAAAAGTCTGTGAGGTAAATAAGGTTCTATAGGAAACAAGTGTCTTTACAGCGTCCTCAACCTTAGAACCCACAATGAGTCCCTTATCAAAATCAGCCTGAATATCTAACAGACCCTGAGGAACCGAACCCAAGTCCATATCCTCCCAACCTTTAACCCCTTCGGTGCTCATGACGGAACGGTTCCGTCATGAGCCACGGTTGAGCTGTGCTCATGACGGAACCGTTCCGTCATGACCACGCCCGCGCAAGATTCCGTCAGCACAGCGGCGGAATCTGCGCAGCATGGAAGGGGTTAATGAGAGTATCACACATAGCATTGAAAACATATCTCTGTGTAGGCGCATTTCACTGTGAGAAGGTAGGCAAAATGTCGAGTACACTATACCGAGGACCCTTCTCAATCCATTTGCGAGCGAGAAAGTCCAACTTTTCTCGTTCTTCGGAAGCTGGAAACTGACTACGAGACTGTCTTCAAGAAAAAGCCGGAGACACATTTAATGCCTCAAAGAAAGGTGATAAAAGACCAGAGACCGTTTCTGTGAGTCGTTTAAGCATAGACGGAGAATTGGACATAAGAATAGGGGACAAGGTATTAGGCGAACTAACGGAAGGGAAATCAGTAATTACCAGAGGAGCGGAAGGTGTAGAAGATGAAGGTAAAGGAGTCGAGAGCAAAGCTGGCGAAGGCGGTAATACTTGAGGGGGCAAATGTGGAAGAGCCGGAGCAGGCGGAGGCGCAACTGGCGGCTGAACAAGGCTGTAACAACAGGGGTGCATTAGCACCTTGTACATAGGGCGGAGGCAATCTCAATAGGTGAGACATCAAAGAATCCTCCTCTAAATCCTTTCTTTTATCAGAGGGGGAAGCTGGTAACATCGGATAGCATTTATCTATCGCCATAAGATACTGTCTCTCTGAAATTTCCATCGCATTATCAACTTCATCATCTTTGAATTGCCGAGCAGCCTCTATAATTGGCATACTCTGTGCTTTCTTATCTCCTTTTTCTTGCTTAATTTTTAGGTCGAGGACTACCGGTCTGCCGAAGGCAGAACCGGAAGTCGGAGATTTTATGTTTTCTAGAGTGGCTATTTAGCCCGCCTCTCTTTTTGCTTCTCCTCCATTAGCTGGCTTCCTAAACGGAGGCCCGCCATTGGAGGAGAGAGCCGTCCCTCCAAATAGGCTCCGTCTTTTTCAGATTCGGGGGCGTGTTCCTTGCTGTTCTTTCCACTTTTTAGCCACGCCCTTTTTCGAACAGCATGAACACGCCCCCGAATCCGAAAAAGTTTGGAAGCTCCCATCCGCCATTTTTTCACGGATCGTCTGGCCGTGAGGATCTTCTTGCTGTTGCTCTCTCGCGCTGCCCGCCTAGTTAGGCCCTGTATCTTAATTAGTAACCACGTTTCACATTTCCATCTACTACTCGTGTGTCGCCCCAGCGCTGCGTCCTCCTCGCTGCCCTGCACACCGGGTTTTCATGCCGTGCCTTTTGTTTGCGGTGAGTGTAGTTTCTTTTGGGCACCAAAGACCCCCTCCCCCCCGCATGCATCTCGTACAAGGTGCAGCATTGAATAGTCCTCCCTATTTCGCCCCGGGCTCTCCCGGTTTAGCCGTGCGGCTGCTGGCAACGGGCTGTGGGTGTTCCTTCCTCCCTCCCTCCTAGCGGCAGGGGAGGAGTGCGCAGGACTCTGTCTCTCCCCTCTTCGTTTCTTCGGTATCTACCCACGTCCGGTTGTTTCTTTCTCGCCCTCACTCTCTTAAACGCATCTCTCTCAAACTCCCCTCTTCATTATTTTCTTCTTTCCAATAGCTGACCTAATTCATCTCCCACTCTTGCCGTCTTTCTCACCTTGACTCCGTTCTCTCTTTCTTTACAACTTTACTTGTTAATCATCGTGCCTGCGCTTGTCTTACGTGGGACTGAACTGCTTCCGTCACACGTGATCAGCTCCCTGCATTCCAACCCTTGCCACTGGCATGGCCCCCCTTTCTGCTCCCCAGAACAGACCCGACTAAAGACAAAGGAGCAGCATCGACGTGATGCCTCTGGGACCCGTCCTGTCCAGCTCCTACCCAGCCTGCCCTGCTTAAGTCTCTGGAGCAGAAAAGTTGAGATAGTGAACGGGTGGGCTGGGTCATGCCATCTCATGCTCAACGGCTCTCACTGACATTGCCCGGCCTGGCTCTGAGAAGAAAAGCAGCTTTTTTCACTCTCCCTACTTGAGGGAAAGCAGCCGATCTGCATACTCACAGCAGCTGGGAAACAAACAGTTCTTGCAGGGAAACGACCTGCAAAAAGTAACACCTACCCATGCCCCAGCTGAAGAGGTAATCAAGACGTGCGGCGCAAAATTCCATTTGAAATGGTTGAGAGAATTCTTTTTTATTTACAAACGTTAAAATAACAGAAACGGGGGCATTTTCATCCTTATTGCTACATACATGTAAACAAGGTTTTATTTAAAATGGTGCTTGATAACTTGTTATGTATCTTTGTTCACTTGGAGCATAGCCCCATACCCCCCATAGAATGCTCTGCACAGGGGGCGTATCCCCCAGCAAACGACGGAGGGCTGTCTGTTAAACGTGTGTTGGGAATGAGATGAACAGAGACCCCGGTCATGAGCCAGAGCACCCCCCCCACACACACACACTCCTTTGGAATCAGGGTACATATGCAAAAGCCCTCTCTCTGTTAAAGGGTGAAGGATGTAAGGCGCCTGAGAGGGGGGCATGTCCCCCTCCCCCAAGTCTGTCTATCCAGACATAAAGTCTGGACATATGTACTTCAAACACGCAGAAAACAATATTTAGCAAAATGTCGGCATTTTCTATCTCGTCTAATTAACAGGGTTGGTATCTCTTGCTTGTTTTCTATTTTCTTGGGGAGAGCTTTGAAGTCGCCAGTAATGAGGCCAGGAGCTCTGACACCTCACATCTTGGGGAGCATGGAGGAGGAGCTTGAAGTGGTGGGGGCCCGACTGGGGTGGCGGACGGGAAAGACAAGGTACTGGTGCTAGATGCTGGAGAAGAGGAAACAGACTTTTTTGCTGGGCGGGAGAATATGAGGTCTTTATTCAGAGTACAGCATATGCTGTGAACTGATGGCAAAGAACTCTGTACTTTAGACCTGGCAGAAGCAGAAAGAACAAGAACAGTGCTTCGATGTGAGTACAAAGAGGTGGAGAGTAGGCAGTGCAAGCTTCCATCGCCACGTTATATATACAGCGCAGGCACAGCACCGCAAGCTTCCCTCTCAGACACAACAGACACTATAGTCAGCAGCAGTGCAAGCTTCCCTCACATAGAGAATAGTACAGCAGCTCTACCAGGGGCGCAGGCGGGACACACACACACACACACACACACACCCACAGCATCAGTGCAAGCTTCCTTAACCTAAATAACAGGTACAGCACTGGCGGCTCTCTATCTCACTACCTAACTCTCTATCTCACTACCTCACTCTCTATCTACCTTACTCTCTCTCACTCTCTCTCACTACCTCACTCTCTATTTCAATACCTCACTCTCTCTCTCTATCTCACTACCTCACTCTCTCTCTGCTAATGCAATAGGTGTCACATATGCAAAAAAAAAGCTAATGCCAATAGAAATGACAATGCCATTTATTTAGGGATACAAAAAAGATAAAAAAAATAATGAGCAATACCAATAGCTCTACCTATAATATTGCCGAGACCGTTGCATTGTAAATGCTTGTTCTCTGTTTGGCTTCCTTACGCCAAAGGCGGAAAGAGTCAAACATTGCCGGCCGGGCTTTCCGTTTGAATAAAATAGCTTCCAAATTATCTAGTATGTCAGGCTCAAAGCTACCATTTTCTGGCCATTTTAAAACACCATCATTCTTCGTGTATCGGATCCATGCCTCGTTAAAGGCAATGGGGCCAACACCATGTTTAGAATAGAGCTCATAAGTGGGAGTTCCAACCGAGGAATCGGACAAGAGTCCTCCAGCCGGGAATCCCTATTACAACCAAAACAACAAAGTTTCCCAAACTTAGTCAGACCAGGCATCTCGCGATTTCACCGGACTGTTCACAAACATCAAGGGGGTTAAATACTTAACACAGCACAAACGTACTTACCCCTCGGCTTCGGTTATTGCAATACCCGAATCAAAGAACCTAAGAACCTAAGAACCAAACAACCAAAGAACCAAAGAACCTAAGGACCAAAGAACCAAAGAACCAAATGTGGGAGCGACCCACCAATACTTAACTAAGATGTCTTCTTACACCAACAGAGGCCCCGTCTATCGTCTCGCTTTATCATGCATCATCGAAAGAGGGCCAAGGCAGGGCGGCAGTCAGGGCAGCAGTCGTCAGTAGCCGTCAGGAAGGAATAACCGCGCTGCAAAAGACCTTCGGACCACTTTCGACATACAGGGGTCGCTTGACGTGGCTCGCGAATCCTCCAGAATTTTCTTGCGGGGCTCCTCACGACCTTCAGGCAGAACCACTACCTCTGAAGCCGCCCGACGTTGGGCGCCAGTTGAAGAACCAGAACCTTTTTGGACCTGGCGGCACAGGGTACGCCTTAATCTCCTGGGTTCTCCTGCTTCAGCTAACAGAGACACGGGGACACTCTGTCGGCGTCAAAGATCAGATTTTATTAGCTGCAGCTAGTACAGTTGTCCTAGAAGTACACACAGTATGTTCTCAGGAGACTGCCACTTCACTCCGTGGCGCAAAATCTTATACAGTACATAGATAACATATACATTAGCAAAGAACACACCTAAAACATACATAGATGACCAATAAGGTAAAGTTAAAGACGGAACGTGTCCAATAGGAAAGCTTGAAAAACAAGGATATCGAGTAACTCGAAGAAGCCTCTCCTCCAACGGTGTTTGCTATCCCTCCCACAGGTTAAAGTATTAACATGTCTGTAACTGACTTGCAGGTGGCGAGATATGTTCGTGTGTTTTGGAGGACAGTTGTGAAACGAGAGAATACGAGCGGAGGACAGCGAAGGCCAGAAGATAAGATAAAGTCAGGAGAGAATAGTGTGAACCAACAGATAGTTAAGACAGGGATTAGAGGACCCAGACAGGGATTAGTGTACTCGGCCCGTCTCTAACACCAGCTTCGTAAACAGAGGCATAAGGCTATTTTGACACAATATTGCAGGAAAAGCAGAAGAGACTTCGTTCGTCGTGCTGCCTGAGTGAGGGCAACACAAAATGGCGGCAGAGCACAAAATGGCGGCTCAATGCGATCGCGATCGAAAATCGAATTTCCTCAGTACTTTGCGGGGGTTTTATAATACTGCCAATAACATTCTTGGAGACGCTTGTGCTGCTAGAGTGCTGCTCAGGCACCACTGGGGAATATAATAGTCAGGCTGCTGGAGTTATCGATGACTGAAAAGTTCTGAACTTGTAAGCTGCTATGAGCTATTCAGAGCTCTAGGACCTTACTAGTGCATGCAGTCTGTATCACACTAGCTCATACTAGGGGGTGCTGTGTGTCAGGTTTTCACTGCCTTTAATCACAACCTTTCACTCAGTGCTATGACTCTTCTCTACCTCATGTTCTTTTGCCTGTCTACATTTCTGGTGTTTTTCGCTGCGAGGTCAGTTCTGGGTCAGCATATACTGGTTCAGGGCCAGCAACAAAGACTTGAGGCCCTCCATCTGAGCTGGTTCGAGTGGTGGTGCAAAGTTAGACCAACAAAACCAGTACCTCTCCACTGTTACATCCTGTGTCGGATAGCTGACTGCCTAAATCCGCATCTCTCTCATGATCAGTCCCAGTTTGGGGTCGGGGTCAGTATCAGATCTAGTTGTGTTTCTATTTATTTTTAGTGGTAGTTTTATATAGTGTGAACTTGACCCGAAGATATCAGAGTGCTTTACATGAGCATCAGTTGCATTACAGACGGACACATTCATTTGGGATCACAGGATGCTGAGCGTCCCTGCAGAGACTCCACCCCGGTTCTCTAGCTTCAAGGTCGACTGCTCTAGCCGTTAGGCCACATCCTCTCCACCTCCGTTGTTCTAACTGAGCCATCAGGAACCCAAGGCGCTGAAGCTACATGTGTTGATATTTGGATCATTGACTTCCAAGGACCACTGCTGAGGGCCCAAACAATCCCAGCAGGCCATAAACTCTCTGTCTGTACACAACTGAAGGGCCCAGACGATTGCAGCCGAGACATTACACTGCTGTCAGCAAAGGGAGAACTATTTAGAGGTCTGGCAGAGGGAATTCTTTTGGTGAAGCTGTGATACCATGAGTCGCGTGAATCTTGGAAGCTTCCTCAATCTTTGTCAGGCTTAGAGACAGCTTGAGCTGTGTCGCCAGCATCATCTAATAAAAAGAAATCATGAATGCAAAATACATGTATATATTCATATATAGAGGGCCTTTGTGTCTGCCCTTTTCATCCATTAGTCTTCTTAGCTGTCACTACAATCGTGTTTCCTCCCACCAGAGCACACAGCATAAATCAATAGCTCAGTCACCTTCAGAGTCAGATTTAGGGCAGTGCGACCGGTGCAGCCGCACTGAGTGCTGACTTCGAATGAGGGCACTGACCTCCGGGGGGGAGGGGGGTGCTGTGTTTAGCAATAACTTACGATTTAAAAGCACCTGCTGCAGAGTTCCTTGGGCGTCCATCTTTCAGGCAGATGTAAAAATATCAAGATAACTCTTGTGGTTATTGTTCCTGCTAGAGAGAGAGAGAGGTCAGAGTTTTGTCTAGTGGCAGTTTTGACCCCCCATGAAGCAGCGCTTTGGGTTAATATGCCCCTGCAAAGAACTGATGTGTATTATATGTGGATAGCTGAGTGGATTGGTAGAATCGGGCTTTACCAGCTTTTTCAAATAAATAAAATGTATGTGAGAGAGGGGCTGTGGAGAGATGAGGGGCACTTTTGCTGCGTGGGTTGAACCAAAAAAGATTGCCACTCGGGCCCCAAAAGCGTTAGAGCCATTAGCTCTCTTACACTGTAAGTGGTGCCATGTTTACTGATCGCCAGTGTGCACATCAGCATAACAGTAAGCGCACTTCAGTTCCAAGGTTGCTGGGCTTATAATTTACTTTGCAATGCTTTTTCGTCTGTTCTTTTTCCTTTTTCAGGTCTCACTTTAGAATGCATCATTTGCTGGGTGACCTGTTGTTACCAATACTTAAAAAAGGCTCAGGCTCTATACAGAAACAATGGGGTTTAGAACAGCCAACGTCAACATGTGTTTTTTTTAGGGTTTTCCATTGTATGAATAGGCTGTCCATAAAATCAATGGCATGTCATGGATTGTTTCATTTCTTTGACTTTAACAGAATTACCAAGAATTACAGGATGTTGTGCCCAGGCCAGGAATTAAACCTGGCTCCCCATTTTCAAAGGTCATCAGCTCAAACCACTATACCACATCTAACTTTGTGTTTCTACAAATGATAGTGCTTAAGTAGTTATTTTGCTAAACCGCTAAAGTAACATGACGTGCAGTTTGTAATTCAGAGTCAGAGGCATATCTAAAAGGCCCTGTTTGTTAGCTCTGCTGTGCCTGTCAAGGGCAGTGCCTCACGAAGAAGTGCTGTTGATGACATGAATCTGGAAGAGCAGTCTTTGCTCATGGATGAAACAGGCCTGATTGAACAACTGTTGCACAACAAATCATTGTGCTGACTATTGTGGGTGGGCTGCCAAAGCATGGGACTTGGAATGTCTGAGATGCTTCATCATGGGAAACGGCCACTACAACGCGGCCGTTTCCACGCATTACCATAACCACACATGCATTACAACGCATGCATGGTTACAACGAAAAGCCTTTACCAAGCATACCTTTACTACGAAATACGTAGTAAAGGCATGTGTGCTAAAGTTTTTTTTTAAAGGAGGGGCTTGGGGGGTCTCCACACCACAAAAAAAAGTGTGGGATAAAAAAAGGGGCTTTGAGGACCACCCCCCCTAAAAAAAAAACACATCTGTTTCCGAAGTATAAAGAAATAGACGTGGAGGCAATCGGCGTCGTAAGAGGAAATGGAAAAACACTTCCGCTTCCTCTTAACGACGTACAACGTCACCACGGAAGATCAAGGAGAGGAAAGGTAAGGAGGAATGAGGGGGTGGTGTCGCGGAGGGGTAAATTTAAGAGGTAAATGTTGTTGTTTTTTTTTCTTTCAAAGCATTTTATTAATTTTTACAAACAGGTACATTTGCATTTCCAATTTTTGAAGAAAGGGACGGTGCACCATAGAGTTAAGTCAAAACTGCTTCCAAAATATATCCTTTAATCTTTGTTTACATCTTAAAATTCAGACACAGCCAACGCGTTTCGTTCTCTAGGAACTTCATCAGGGCTGAAAAAGACATAGATACAGACATATATATATAAAAAGTGTATAAAATATACAAAACACAACACGAAGATCTACAAAACAAAATAGAAAAAGAGAAAAAAAAATGTGTAACATATTACATAAAAGAATTCACAACCAGCAAGAAAAACATAGACCAAAACAACAATTATAATAACAATCACAACATTGCATAAAAGACCCACATAAATATACATAAATCACTTAATACATAAGACTCAATGAACGTATTTATATCTGTATAAAACACATTTTTAACGTAAGCAAATCTTTGGAAAAGCAATAGAGAACAAAAAAACCATATAAAGCAACACAAATAGATCATTAAAAACAGCATGGAACCCATATTCCGTTACTACAAGGTGTAGAAAGACAAAAACAATAACATACAATATAACCAACATATCAGAATTCATTGCATGGACATTGAATCAGACAAGAAAAGAAAAGGAAAAAGAGAAAAAAGAGGAAAAAAGAAAAGAAAGAGAAAAAGAAAAAGGGGAGAAAAAGAAGTAAAAGAGAAAGAAAAACGAGAGAAGAGAAAAAAGAACACAACACTAATCAAAATAAATATCATAAATCCAGCATGTTGTAATGATAACAATTAAGGAAAAATCTATTACGAATGAAAAAAAGATGCTCAAAAGATATAACAGAACTATAAAAAGATATATATTCCAAAAATATTAATATAAATATTACAAAAGAGAAAGAGGAAGAACCCATAACAAAAGGAAAATATTCTTACCCAAAATTTTTGATAAACAAATCCGATAAATCCATAAACAGTTTAAATCCAGAGTAGTACCGATTGTGTCGCCTAATAGGACAAAATGCAGGATCATATTCATCATAGGATAACCAAGCAAAAAGATTGAGACAATATTGGATATTACATCTTAACGGGCAAGAGCATGTGCCAAAGGGCAAGTGTCCTACCTCTTAGAATAATAGGAATCATATGGTCGCAAAAGTAGAACACCTGGATCCGTACATAATACTTACCAACCAGTACCAATCAAAAAACCTAATAAAAAAGCAAAATTAGACCATCTAAGATTAAATAGATATACACATACCAAAAAACATCCCTAACAGAAAAAGGGCCTAATATAGAGTTCTTTATGTTTAGAGGCACCCTCTTAACTCCGTACACGATATGCAATAATCAAATCAACAGTGTCGTTGTATATTTGAAAGCCAGTGTCATGGCCAGATTTCCTAAAACAAGAGAAAGTGAAAATCGCCATAAATACGCGTTCACCACATGTCCAAAACACAATAATTTCATTAGTAAATAGGCAGAGAATAATACATCAACATGTTTGTTCCATTACTATGGGCTCAAACTTTATTAAAACCTGGCAAACATGTAACACTAAAAGAATATATAGTGCCAAAGATATAACATCTACACCTAGACCGGAATGCTCATTGTATACGAGATTTGATGTAAATATATCATGGACCTAAGTCATTCCTGCTCTCGGTCGGGCCAAATGCATGCCCAAAACATAACAGAACGAAAACTAGAAACAGAAATAAAAAAATATTTGAAATACATAAAACGGAACTGCCAATTGAACTAGTCTCGAATGACCTGTAGTGACAATGAACAGGTAAAGAATATTAAAGCATCGTAGACACGGTTGCACGTAAGGAATATGTCTGTTAGTACAAACAAATCTGTGTGATATTAACAGTCTCCATACTGTGTGTTCAATAAAAGCGAGTTGTAAAGCAGAATCAGCACCCCATAAACATCTAAGCCATGGTAAAGAAGAAGGATTGAGAGAGTCTCCCTTACCTGGTTGCTGTGAATAACCTCTTCGTATTTCGCGGTCAAACCGTAAACCATGATGTTGACGCCCTAAATAGGTCTTGTAAGTAAAATCACGTGTCCATATGTACTCGTGATCAAAACGGCTCGGTGTCGTCAAAAAATACTGAGAATCTAATACAGACCGATGCCATGTTTCAATGGTAAACGAACACGAAGCATAGTACAGCGAGACAACCTTATCTTCACTCTACATACTCACAATAAGTTCCTATACAATATTACAAGACAAAGAATAAATTAAAAAAAAAATAATAATTTATTTAACAACATCCATACTAATTTATGTAAGATCAGTAATGGATAAAAATATCCCTAAAAAATCAAAGGAAACTTTCAATTTAATACTAAATAAAAATAAATAGACCCAAGATATAACAAAAGTGGATAATCGAAATTAAAGACATAAAACGAGCTGGAAAACTATATAACGAGAGCCAACTGCACTGTGGATTGCTTCTTGACCGCATCCAATAAGAAAGTGCTATAACCAAGGTCATCGAGATGATAGCGCCATCTTGAAGGGCCGCCCGTGAAAAACAGCGCGATACAATAAGCACGGTGTAAGTTGAAGGTAAAAGGAATCAATTAACCAAACAATCCAATTGAATACTTTTCCATACCATTTGAAGATTTGGAAAAGAACAGTCAAAATTGCAAAAATTAAACCAGTTTTGAAATACAATCGAAGTCATAAATAATATAGTTATTTGAACAACCGCATCGGATGCAAAAGAAAGATTGATAAATCTGCCACTAAATCTATATATGCATATAACATTTGGTATCAAATGGTTTCCCTTCCCTTCTGAAATTCTGCGTTGCTCAAATTTCTCCAAGGAAGCACCAGATGATGAAATACACTTCCTTGTGGCCTTGCTACTACTACTTGCTTTAGAGGTAACTCTCCTATCTCTTTTATAGGAGAAGTTAGTTTTTGATGAGTCAGTTAGGTAAACTTTTGTCCAGCGATAGTCAATTTTCCAAGGATAATGCAGTGCAGCAACACAACAAATCTACTCAGCCTATCCATGTAAACTCCTGGTCCACACTCAATCCTCGAACAGAGAAAACAAGGCTGCATAACTTGAGTAGATGCCTGTGTAAATCAAACCATGATCCAGCACAGATAAAAAAGGGTATAGTCAAGCAACAAAAGCTCTATAATAAATTGATATAAAGATAAAAGAATCAGAAATGTAAGGCCCTCGGTTTTTCTACAGACAGAGTGCTCGTTCAGCGACTTGATTGCCTTTTGGAGATGGATTAACAAACTGTCATCGCAAACTACGCTCTGATAAATGCTGCGGTGTGGGAGGAATATGTAACCACCCTATACACAACAAAGACAGTGGCGGCTGGCATGGCTCAAGGGTGTCGGGCGGGCGCGGGGGATCGTCGAGGGGTGGTGTCACGGGGAGGGGGTCGCGCAAGGGTGGAATTAAAAGAAATAAATACATTTACCTTTACCCGAGAGCGCCGACCAAACAGTCATTGCACACTTAGGAGTGGGCAAACCACTCCTCCTCTGCTTCAAGAACAGAGCAGGACACGAAGCATAAGATGATAATAACTCTAAGTTATTATCACTTGATGTTTCTACTTGACACTGCTTAAAAGCAGTGGGGCGACACTCTTCGCCTCTGAACAAAGGAGGCTTAAAAAGAAAACAAGGTCACCCATTTTGAACTTACACAAAAAGTCTACCACAAAACTCACTCATAGATGGAAATGACAACTAATTAGATCACTAATAAGGAGTAAAGCCCAACAAATCAGTCACCCATGTTGTCAACAAATTCCCAACGTTGGGTATGCAAGGAGTGTCTACAAAAGATCCATTTGAAGTCTTCTGTACAAATCTTTTTTGAGATCTTCTCCTATTGTTTGTGTCTCAGACTCTGCCATGGAATCTGGGTGGTTATGGTCTCTTACATTTTCAATGGCATTTTTTTTATAATGGTGGCTCTCCCATAACATCCTGTTGAATAATATTTGATGTGCTTTCAATGTGTGTCCTCATATGTGGCGTTCGCCTTTCCTTGCTATAAGTATGTCCCAAATCTGTTAACAGAGGTTTTCCTTTTTGAGCTGTGGAATCTGTAGGTGATATAAATTAACTCAATATATGTGTATTGAATAATTTTTTAATTTATGAGAAGCATTTAATTTAGTTTTATGTTTTAAATAACATTTTAGCTTATACCTTGCTGTTTGAATATTTTCTTCTATCTTAAACCTATAAATGTTCAGTTAAAGTTGTATTTTGTTCTTCATGTGCAGTAGAAATCAGTAGAAGTTTTTTTTAGGTTGTGTTTTCGCTGTCGGGATCCGGTAAAGGAAAATAATTTAATTTAAATCATTATATACAATAATTTTTGCTTTTTAAGGTTTTGTTTTAAGTTTACGTTACATTTTTAAATAACAAAATGTGTACTTCTTTATAGCTTGGAGCTGCTCCTGTCACTCAGAGTAACCCTTGTCTCTCTCCTCACGTGAGTATTTCTTTCCCATGTGTTAAGTGTTGCAGTTTTGAATATGGGTTTAGGAGTTTCTTTTTTTTTGGTTATACCTTATTAGGGAAATGCAAGTTTGTAAAAAGCAGGATCTGGTGGCTTAGTGGACTAATGTGTCCCCCTCAGGGGCCTCTGTTTGACCTTGTGGTCACAGGTTCAAATCCTAGCAGGCCCACTCAGCCTTTCATCCTTCTGAGGTTGATAAAATGAGTACCATTGAGTTGGGTAACACTAAACATCTGTTATTCAGCCCCAAGTTGCCTACGGGTGACTGGCACTTTTAAAATGCACGTTATGTTAAATTATATATGCTTTAAACTTTCTTTTGACATTCTTAGATTTAAATACATTGGGGGAGGTTCTATATTTATTTTTGTTTTTATTATATGTTATGTATTCAATATTTTTGTTGACAATGTTTAGGGTGTCAATATTTTTCTATTGTTGTATTGAGACATTTACAAAATGGTAGTCGATAGTATGATAGTGCCAATAATTTTAATTACAATATTTCTTTTTGATATTGATAGGTTTGTTTAAAATGTCGATAATGTTGTAGTAGATGCCAAAGGCAATGGTTTTTTTAATCAGAATCTTAATGTTGTCGATATTGTGCTACACAACTGTGATGCATTAGAGTGCACACATTTTCTGAATCACATTATTCATCTATTTATTTTAATGGCTATAATTTCTGGTGCTACCTAGAGACAGATCTCCAAGCTTTTAAAGAACTCTTATGGACCACGCCAAGGACCAGATGTACAACCACTGAATTTTGCAACATGCAAATTGCGACAAATTGGGAGTCGCAATTTGCGAGTTGCAAAATTCAATGTACAACAGTGTCTCAGACACTGATTGCGATTATTAATGAGGCGGTCACAGTTTGCGACCCCATTGGGAATGGCTGGCATTCTCAGGGATGGTGGCCTGCTGGGGTCAGCAGACCACCATGTCTGGGACTGCTTTGTCAATAAAGCAGTTTTTTTTTTTTAAATGCAGCCCGGTTTCCTTAAAGGAAAAGGGGATGCATTTAAAAAAGAAAAATGAGGGGCCACTGACTGCTCTTAAAAAATATTTGTGCTCCCATTCACAAAGGGGGAGTGGTCTCTCTGGGACCCCTTCCCGTTTGCGAGTGCCTTACCATTCTTCTGAGAAGGGTGGTAAACTGCGAGTGTTTTGCAACCGCAATTCGGTTGCAAAACAATCATACATTGGGTAAGGACTTGCTATTCGGAAGGGACAACCTTGTTACGCCCCTTCTTAATAGTAAGTCGCTCACCCTATTTTGCGACTTGCTAATAGGTTAGCGACTTGCAAAATAGGGTTAGCACATTGGGCTGACCTATTTTTCTGTCGCAAAGGGGCCGAAATCCCCTTTGCGAACGCAATTAACGGCTGTACATCTGGCCCCAAAAGTTAAAGGGGCTATGTGCCAGCTGCTAGCTTACGATTGATTGGCTTTCTTCTCAGTCTCATTTGGTTGCTTCTTTTTTGTTGGCCTTCCTTCCTCTTCTTTTGATTATCACTCCCTCCTATCAGCTTCTTTACCATCCTTTTGATTGGATGACTCATATACTTCCACTGCTCCATTTCGGAGCTACTTTTCTCTGTTACTTTTAGCACTCGATGAGAATGCAAATGTTTTCTTGCTCTCTCTCTCTCGCATGGGATCAATTTCATGCCTTAATATCTCCTTGCGATCCAACCCCGTAAAGCATATATTTCTATCACCACCCCTCCCTGTTTCACTGTGCATTTTTTATAATTTTCCATCCGCCTCTGGTTTCTACAACATTGATCCTCAGCAATTCACTTCGGCTTGTGACTCATGATGTGTTTTATCTTGTAATGTGATGTGTTTCTTTAATTAAATGCAGTATGTGTTTGGATGCTTCACCCAGGGACTGGGAGCTGATGCTTCCACTTTAATGTCTACTCTGTTTTCGGCTTCCATGCCACAGGCTTCTGTGTATCTGTTTAAGACGCTGCTCACTGCATCCCCTGTGGAGCATCTGCGTTTGCAGTCTGTGTAGAAAACCCTGGAGAATTCCACTAATATGTAAAATAAATGTTTCAAACACTTGTTTATTGCTGTGTAAAGTTGAGATGAGTGCATGGAGAATATTTGAACAAAAGAACATTTAAGAGTGCTGTATGTAAGTACACAATGCTTACACACTTCTCTGCCTTCTTTCTATGCAGTCTCTTCTTTCTATGCAGTCTTTTCTCTTTGTTCCATTCCCCTCCTCCTTAATTCTCTCTTTCTTTCCACGCTATGCCCATTCCTTGTATTCCTTTATTTTTTTCTATCGTGCTCCAACCTCTTTTCATTCTCTTTTCTGAATACGGTACACTCTCCCTTCTGCCTTCATGTTTCTTTACATGTTTTGTTTTCTTCATCACCTCATGTTCCTACTCTACATTTTTTTTTAATGTATTTCTGTTCTTTAGAAGTCGAGCACTGTGCACCCTTTTTGTTCATGTGGCTCATTTATGGGGCAGGTAACCCGCCATTGGCAATCATTTGCATACTTGATCAATAGCATGTTATGTGATGCACTGGCTTGAGCTGCAGCTCTCCCACCATCTACTGAGCATCAGGGCAGCCTCCAACTCTTAGCACTAGAAGTAATGCCAGGTCTTGTGCCAGAAAGATAGCTGGACATGTTACTAGTTTCCTGCAGATTTCTCCTGTGTAACTTTCATGCGAGTGGGTCTGAATTCCACGAGGGATGCCAGCACAGCCTTTCGTATGGTCTTCCTTACCTTTACGTTCGAGCAAGACCAATTGGCATTTTGCCATACTTGTTTGTAGTAGTTTTTAATGTCTGCCAAGATCAAAGTTGTATCTTCCACATTTCTGCTGCAGGTATTCTAGCGACCACTAGGTGGCACCAAAATGTAGGAAACTGGTGTTTAAACTCGGCAATTGTTCTCAGATGGAAGGCTACGTTTGGAACAGGATAAATAACAAATCTACTGATAGCAGCACCAAAAATCTTTTGTGGGCCGGTCAAACAGAGAAAGGGATGCAAAAAACAATATCAATTCAACTGAGATTGACACGAAAACCATCCAATCTCGAGCAAGGATTGGTTCTGCAGAGTATTGCACACAAAACTGCTTCCACAGAGGCTGAATCTGTCTGTAAAAGTGCACTTTTTATTTAAAGAGCCAACATGCATGGTGATGTGTGTGATAAAGAATTGCTGAAAGTAAGCAATTTTCATTGAGTTGCTTTCGTTTGCAGCAGTTAAAGGATCGAAATATTGTTAATAAGTGAAACTGTCATTTGCATATTTGATGAGAAGCAAACTAAATGATATACTGTAACGTGTCTTTTGTGTGTCTGAATCTGCATGTACTTGGAGAAGTGAGAATGAACTTTCTCACGAGTGTGAGTTCAGATCAGTGGACTGGAAGCTGCCAAAAACCAAGGGCCTCTTTTACAAACTTTTGATGCACAGCAGCGCAGCAGGCCTTCTTGCTGCGCTGCGCTGCCCTGCGTCAAAAGAAAAGGGCAGGAATGCACTGTATCTACAAGATACAGCGCATTCCTGTCTTTCTCCGCTGTGCCAGCGTACAAACAGCAGCCATGCACCAGCGCAGACACCCTTGTATCAGTTTGCAAGGGTGCCTGCGCAGAAGGGATGAAGGTGCCCCTTCCTGCACGGAAACAATCATTAAAGGCATTTTCCTCTTTCTAAGCATGCCGGCAGAAAGCAGCACGCAAAGAAAGAGAAAAAAAGAAGGAGAAATAAAAGTATTTCTCCTCGATGCGCCTCCTTACGCCTCCCCAGGGGAGGCGTAGGATTCTGTCACATTACCAGGTTTACAAAACGTAAATCTGGGAATGCCTCAAGTTCCATGATCTTGCATAGGAACACCCACAGCAACACCTATGGAATGCCCCTTTCAAGGAGAGTTCTTCGTGAAAGGGAAACATATAGGGTGACTTTACATGGCCTTGTAAATATGGGGAAGCCGTTGCTCTGCCGCTGCGTCAAAAAAGTGATGCACCAGCAGCGGCTTGTAAATATGCCCCCAAATACGATGCTTAGCACTGAATTTACTCAAGGCCCTTTGTAGTTGCCTGCAATCTAAAGTAACATCTTTACTTCTTTTACGTTAGTGGTTGTTGATTAATGGGAAAGAGCGCCTAAGCAAAAGGCAATGCAGATAGGAATACACTGTAATCATTTCAGTGACAAATGTTTTTACTGCTAAAACGCTTAATTTGTTTCAAATCTGTTTATTGAACACATGACACAGGGAAAAAGTCCAACAAATTAAGGCAATGTAACCCCATCAAAAAACACATAACAAGAATATCATCTCCCAATTTGGATGTCAGAGTATTTCGAGTAAAACAAAGAAGAAGAAGTCAGTACATTATCACCCAAACCAGTGCGGCAGAGGAAAGGAGGAAAACTAAAATGAAAAGCGAAACAATATGTTGCAACCCTTTCTAAGGTAACAGGACATCTCTCTCAATTCGAGACGGACCAAAGGAAAACATCTACCATCGCTAAAATCGTATGAAACATTTTCCTCGTCAACACAATTAGGTGATCTATGTAAAGCTACGTACAGCATACCCTGTTTCGTGCACTAGGCGGACTAATATTCCGAACTGAGCGATACCAGGGGCACATCACCCAAATTGAACAGAAGGAAAGGAGAAAGAAAAAGGAGGAGAAGAGAAAGAAGGGAGGGTCAAACCACCCATCTAAGATGGGGAGAAGAGGACGATGCGTTACAAATAACATGCTGTTGGAGGTGGTCAAAGGTCTCGCAATGAAGAAAGAGGTAAGGCCTCTCCTGCGGAGGTGGTGGTTTGGGGGAATCCAGCTGGTGACCTCTCACATAATGTTCAAGAGAATCATCAAACAGCTGCAGAGCCCGCAGCCTAGGGGGACCAATCGGGAGTGTTCCATCCTAGAGAAATGATGTATTAGTGGCTGCCAGACGCGGGTGAATTTGGCGTCCGTGTGTTTGATACGTGCCATGAGCAATTCAAGGGCTAGAATGTGCCACAAACGGAGGAACCATGTGGCCACCGGGGGGGGGGTGGAGGGTTCTTCCAGAATAAGGCTATGGATTGCCTGGCTGCTCCCAGCATCTGTAATATCAAACTCCAGTCTGTATACGTCATTGCAGTCAATGTCAGGGGCCTAATGCCTAATAGGGTAATCATCAGGGAGGAAGGGATAAGGAAGCCCACTACATCCTTAGTATGACTCAGAATCTCCTTCCAAAACATCTCAAGGCTCGGGCAAGACCACCAAATATGTAGAAAGTCCCCTCTGTCACCCTGGCATCTCCAGCAAGTCAGGGGGACATTTGGTAACATCTCTTGTAGACGGGCCGGAGTGAAGTACCATTGTGACATAAGTTTGTACGTTGATTCGCGTTGCGGTATGCTATGGTATATTTTCGGGATGTCCTTCCATAACCGGGCCCATAAAGTGCTTAATTTGATAGTGTTTCTGTGCCTGGTAGCCCCTTCTTGACTCCAAAATTGTTATTGCTTCCAGTATGTTGATGCAATTATCCAATGGGATTAATGTCCATATCTCTGACATAAGCCATTAAAATTCAGAATTCATCCCCAAAAAGCCATTTTTAAGTGCTGTCACAACTTCACAGCAGGGGTGGAGAAACAACAAATTATTGGCAAAGGAGTTGTTCACATACTGCATGTATTCCGTTCATGAGGTAAAAGCACCTTGAACCTCGCCCCTCGCTATAGACTCCCTTCCATCACTCTCACCACTACCTTTTTCTTTCACCTTCAATCATGTGCCAACCGTGGCGGAAAGTCAGGGTCTGAAAATGCATTAGTAAGTAAGTATAACCGCCTCTAAGAAAGAGAATAGTGGCCATGGAAAGAATTTTATGAGGCATGCAAAAAACGGGGTAGAGTGGCCAGAAAACAGAATATAGGGCCAGATTTACCAGTATCTCACACAGTGCAGCGCAGCAGCTGCAAATGCTGCGCTGCGTGAGAGGGCGAGAGCAGGAGAGTGTCATATTTACAGAAATATGGCTCTCCTCCCCTTTCCCTAGCACCGGTGTTAAAATCAGCTGCCGTGTGCCAGGGAGACACCTCTGCGGCAAAGTGCAAGGGTGTCTCCGTGAGTCAAGCATAGGGTTTGTACTCGAATGATACCCTTCCAGTACAAAATACTATGCTCAGACTAATTCTAAACATTTTCCCACTTTGTATGTTTGCTGTACAGTGCAGCACACATGCAAATTTGGAAAATAAAGGAGCACCCGGTTCAAGTGTGCGCTATTGTCTGATGCTAAATCCTGTCTACTTTTTTAAGTAAATAGGGTTTAGCATCAGAAACCTTGGGTGATTGGATAGGAACGCCCAGGCACCACACAGGGTATGCCCCTTTGGCACTAAGTAATGCAAAGCAGCAACCCTTCCTGCACAAAAACAATCACAAGAGGCTTTTTCCTCTTTCTATGAGAATGCAGCACACATAGACAAAAGGAAAAATGTGGAGAAATAAAGATATTTCTCCTCGTTGTGCCTCCCTTATGTCTCCCCTGGGGAGGCATACATTTTTGGTGATTTCTCGTCAATCTGGGGAACTGTCAAAAAGCCATGGATGTTGCTGGGAACGCCCCCAGTAATGCATACTGCACTCCCCTTTAATACAGAAAAGTGTGTTATTTACAAGGCAGCATAAAGCCAAAAAGAGTGTCTTAGTGCTGCCTGGTAAAAATGGATCAGGCTCCTGTGCCACCTGAGCACCGCTGGTGAAAGGGGCTTATATATAAGCCCCAGGGTGTTTAGTGAGTTTCTGTGTGCAGATATGTCTGTCGATGATGTGTCTGGGCACACATGCCTGTATGTATCAGAGAGGAGGGCAGGAAGCTGGAGATGAACAGTAAGTGCTGACATCCATAAAGATAAAGAAATGCTCATTTCTCTGAACAGAATCCCAAGGGTCCCTCCGCCCGCGTGCTAATTTTCTCAGCTGCCTTCCAGAAATAGGCTCCCTTTTGCAATCTGGGTTAATATCGCCATCATCAGATTCATTAAATGGTAAGTGGATGTTGTTGTTCTCCCATCCCCCAACCTCCAGGGACTCCTGCGTGGCCTTTCCTCTCTGTACACTCGCCACATCTCTCCTCGCTTCAATGAGGCTGTCCTGTGTGCATGCTCCTTGCGGTCCAGGCTTGCCCTTCACCTAGGGCTCTTCCTTAGCGCGCCATTCCTGTTCTCAGCTCATACCTCCCATGCGAGTGAAGCACCTCCGGCATATCCTTACACCTCTTGTGTTATAGTGTGTGTATACCCTCTGGCATGTGAGCAGTATCTTTGTGTTGGCACATTTCAAAGCACAATAAATAAAGGTTCGGGCCAACAGAGAAGGATTACATGACCCAAAAAGTTTTTGGGGGTCTTCCTTAGGTAGGGTGTGCTTTTAGCTTCAAGACCAAGTGGGGACAGTGTTTAGGAGCCTGGCTCTGTGGGGTTTGGGAGCAGTGATTTATCAAGGGGTCAATGAAAATAGACTCCCGCCCTTTCGTTTGGTAGTAAAAGACAGTCTTAATTGGGGTGCAGTGGACGCAGAAACCCCTGGGACCATTGCCACTGCACCTGCTGCACCAATGATAGCTGTGCCCTTGTTGAGTAGCAGGAGGGGTGCTTGTGGAGTGACAGCTCTACTGGAAAATGTTCCCAGACACGTGATATCTAATTACCTAACCTTCCTCATCCCAGTATTGCCTATATGGTGCCAACCACTTAGACGTTGACTTGAAATAACAAATATTTTTGGGACATTGTTGCACCAGTGTGTGAAATGGCAGGAGCACGACGTACAATGATTCCGACCTTCACAGACCAGTATTTTACATGGTGTTTCAGAGACACATATTTGTCACGTTCACCACTTTGGCTAAAAGTAGCACCATCAGCAGAGGTTGTACTACTGTAAATATCAACGCCAACGACATCGTGGCATACTAATATCAAGGACAGAATTTCGAGGGACAAAATATCGAAAGATGAGCACATATAGGGAAGCATAGACGTACTATTCCTAACTACACATCTACTACATACCTTATAACATAACATATGTATTTGTAAAGCGCATGTTAACCCAGAAGGGTTTATTGGTGCTGAATAACAGATGTTTATTGTTACTTAACTCAATGGTATTCCTTGAAGATATATTACAGCATAGGTACATATATGCGGAGTTAGGTATAGAACACCTAGACTTACTCACCTGTTGATATGTTAAGTTTGATATTCTTTCCCATCCATATTGCTGATTTGATATTCTGGGGGTACACCAATAGGAGATATCCCAGCCTATCACTACTTTTAGAATTCTCTAATAATATGTAATTGATCAAGCAGACCCACATAGCTTGTAATCCTTAGAAGGTAAAAACAGCTCTGTCAATAGCAAACTATAGATGGAATACTTTCAACACAAAGTACCTTGGATGCATCACACTCATAAACAAAAACAGCTGCAGGGAAGGTGATGCGTTGGTTTCTTACGCCAGGAAAGGTGATGCGTCAGTTCCTTACTCCAGAGGTGGTGATGCGTCGGTTCCTTACTGCCATGCAGGGGAGGTGATGCGTCGATTCCTTACTGTGGGGGGGGTGATGCGTCGGTTTCTTACTGTGCGGGGAGATGATGCATCAGTTTTTTACTGCGGCACAGGTGTTTATCTAGACTTGGCGCCCCCGGTGTGATGTGTGGGGATCGGGGATGCGTCGGTTCTCGATGCCGCTGCAACACCGCAGCGTTGATCTCTCTAGCCGTGGTCCCACAATACATTGGTTTTGCAGCTGCACAGCAGGGCCTGCGTGGAAATCGGTGCTTTGATCTCGGACTTTGGAGACTGGTGCACGGGATTCGGCATGCAATGATTTCTTCAGCCGCGGGCAGGTTCTGCATCGGTTTCTTCAGTGGCACAGCGGCGATGCATTGGAAACGGGAGCGGATCCGTAATGCTTCTCTTCCTTGCATCTCTTTTCCAGCTCCCAACAGCAGGAACATCCTCCAGAGGCCCAATTCAGCAACAAGAACCTCTTGGCAGGTTAGAACTCCCAGCAAGGAAGTTCAGGGGAGTTGGTGGTTAAGTCTTTGTGGCCCTGACACTTCAGAACAGGAGGAAAGCTCACTTCAAGCTTTTGGAGAGGCTACACAACACACAGCACCCAGCAAAGTCTTTGTCCTCTCCTTGGCAGAAACAGCCACTGCAGGCCACCTCCAGACAGCACACATCAAAGGGGCAATACTTCTCCTTCAGTTTTCTCAGCTTTTCTCCTTGGCAGAGGTTCCTCTTGAGTCCAGAAGTAATCAAAAGTTCTGGGCCCCAACATTAATACAGCATTTCTCTTTGTTCTCTTGTGGCTGAGAGGCTCTGTGCTCCATCAAAACCTCTCTGGTCCAGCTTCCCGGCAGGAGGCGGAGACAGCATTGTGTAAGGCAGACCAGGCCCATTCAGGTGAAAGGAAATCTTCTCCCCCTACTCTAAATGAGGCCCGGGTCTATTCAGCCCAGCCCTGACTTATCCAGGAAAGGCAGGACACACCTCAAACCCCCGCCCCCCTCTCCAGTGGCTGTCTACAGTGGATACACATTCCAAGCCCCTCTCACTCCAAAGCCAGACAGTCAATCCACAAACCAGCAGAGGCACACAGGATGGCTAATCAATAAAATACCCAGCTTTCTAAAGGTGGTATTTTCAAACACACAATATAAAACCATCTTTAATAAACGATGCATTTTTATATTCTGAGTTCAGGCATACTAAACTCCAGCTTTCTATCTTGTCCCAATGGGAAGTTATACTGATAAGATGTTATAAATAAACTCCTATTCCATCCTATGGGACAGATATCCTTTCAATAGTGAAAAACAAAATTCTCTGTAGTTCACTATCAGGATGTTACACTCATCAGGTCATGTCCTACCTTTCATATACACTGCACGTTGCCCACAGAGGTACCATGGGCCTAACTTAGGGGTGACTCACATGTAAGAAAAAGGAATGTTAGGGCCTGGCAAATGGGTGCACTTGTCAGGTCAACATGGCATTACCAAACTACGCCCAGACACTGCAGTGGCTTGCCTAAGAACCTTTTGCAAGGCTGCTTGTGTGGGTGCCAGAATCAGTGTTGCATGCTCACTAGCAGCATTTGACTTACAGGCCCTGGGCACACACAGTGCACTGTACTAGGGACTTAGTAGTAGGTCAACCAAGCCAATCATGTAAACACCAATCCATATTAACAATTTACACATAGAGCATATGCACTTTAGCACTGATCAGCAGTGGTAAAGTGCCCAGAGTCAGAAAACCAACCAAAACAGAGTCAAAAACTAGAAGCCAAAAAGCAAAATGAAAAAAGTCTGGGGATAAACCCACTGAAAATGGCAGGCCTAACAACTATCATTACTCAAAATGGCAACGCATGTACAACCATGAGAAAAATTTGGCATACAAAGATAGGAACAGAATAGTTGAACCTCTTGCCCACAAAAAGATCTGGCATCAAGTCCAAACATCTTGCAATTCATTTCAAACAAATGTCAGATATTTGTTGGCAGAGCCTCGACTGGCTTCCCCGTCAAAAACTGTTAACCAGCTGCCTATCAACTACAGGACCAAAGTCAATGCATGTTTAAACATATGTACATTTTCCTCTCCAGAACCACCCCTGAACCCTGGAAACAATGCAAATGACTCTTATGCATTGCCACTTGTTTCCTATTTTTTGGAGGGTTTTCTCCAAGCAGAAAAACAAAACGACATGGTCTCTGCTCAAAAAACAATCTGGCTTCAGAGGAACCACTGCACACCAGCCGCCATGCAGGTGGAGGTCGCACAAATAGCTGGGGGTTGGGGGGTGGAAATGGGGCCATATTCTCGACTGACCTGGTGGACAACAGGACCACTGGCTGACGTCTAAATGTCCTCCAGAGTCCTAATCCTTCACCTCAGATGAGTCCTTCATTGAATTCAGTGTCTCTTTTCCTTCTTGAGACCAACTCACTGTGGTCTTCTTGAAGTGTATTTTTTAAAGCACTTTTTTCCTTCAGCTGTACTGGACAGCTGGTAGAGAGGCTTTTAAGGTGATGACCCCATCACCCATGATAGCAATGTGTCCCTTTAGACATTTCATCTATCCCTTACAATCACCACCATTCACTCTTGATAACAATGCCATTAAGGCATTCTTTATTGACCCTGGAAATAGGTAGAAAGAAGCCTTTAATTTATCCTGAAAGGTTATTTTCCACTACATCACTGGAACCCCCTGAACAATCCCTGAAGAAAAAGGTGCATGGACATCTTTAAATAGCAGTGGCCATCTTCCAGAAGCTACTGCCTTCAAGAGTTAGCGAAGAAGCAGAAGTAGCGAAGTAGCAAGAGAGTTCCATCAAAGAGCCACAGGGTAAAAGCAAGTGACAACTCAACAAATCCTGAAGTAAATCAAAGTCCTGAACACAGTGCCGTACTAATGGAACATCAGTGACTGTGGGTAAGGCTTGCATCTGACACCCTTCAGCATTTGTTGTGTGTCCCTCCTACCACAACCAATCCCATCCCTGGATAAAGTCTTTGAAGTATGGAGGTAGATGTTGTCGGGGCAGCAGGAACTCCTGAGGGCCTTGGTGAATCCAAACCACGTTGTCGAGAAAGGGTTTGCTGCCCTCCAGCAGTACTAGGTTGCCCCTAGGAGAAAACTGGCCTGTCTCCTGTCTTCATGAAGAGTCCCCTCATCAACACCCAACAGCCCCCACCCCTGCTGTTGTGTTTGTGAGCTCCCCCATAACACCACCACTGTCACTACCACTGTCACCACCCTTGTGTCTCTTACCCCTGAGCAAGTGTCAGGGCCAGCCTCCTCCGAACCCGAAGTGGGAGCAGACCAGAAAGATCAGGAATTCCTGCCCTCACGCCAGCACAGCACCCTATATAATTTTGGCAATTACTTTTTTGTGTTTGATTTAAAGTTTCTTAAATTATCTGTTGAATTTATGTGGGTATTTTTTTTTATTATGTGGACATTTCCTATAAAAAATTTTACCATGGGACTATTGTTTTGAATAATTTAATTTAATTTGGACACTTTTGTTCAGATTATGATTTTTACCCTCTCCCCTTCAAGTTCTTCGTCTCTCCTGGTAGACAATAATTATATTTGCTAGGTTTTTACATAGATGTTTTTGTACAGACCCAAGCCCATCCTAAACACCCATTTTAGGTTTAACCCTCACCTAGCATCCCTTGCAATTTACTGTTAGGTAAACACATGCCCTGATGGAGACTCCTCCACCCCGTTCAGACATGGCCATATGCAAATCAGTCTGACCCTGTGCCTCATGGGAACAGTCCAGCCTGAACTGCCAAGCCATGTCTTCCCTGGACCGGAAACAAGTATACTGGGACCGGTTTCTGGCTAATCAGCCATCATCAGCCAGGCTAGCTTGAATCCAGTGGCAAAGTGAGCAAGGGACCCACGTCTGGGTATACCCTGCTAACTTAGGGTGAACAAAGCAAAACCAAAGGGGATGATGGATGGAGTGTTGAACATTGCAAGCACTCACCCCCAGTCAACTGATCTGGGTTTAATCCATCATCATTCTTTAGCTCACTCCGCCACCCCGAGTGGGACGGGTATGCTCAGACGTGAGTCCCGGGCTCTCCATGCCACTGGAATCAAGCTATCCTGGCTGAAGAGGGGTGAAACCCCCAAACCGGTCCTAGGATGCTTGTTTCCAGTCCAGGGAGGACCTGGACTGGCAGTTTGGGCTGGACTTTTCCCACAGGGCACAGGGTCAAGACTGATTTGCATATGGCTGGATCCAAACTGGAATGGCATGGTGAGCAAACAAACGATGGATTTAGGCCCAGATCTCTGTACTCAGGTGAATGTATGACATTGTTCTGCATTCTGTCCATCAGTAGTTCTTTTTGCATTTGTCACCACGAGTGGGACGGGTAAGCTCACACGTGAGTCCCGTGCTCTCCATGCCACTGGAATCAAGCTATCCTAGCTGAAGAGGGGTGAAACCCCGAAACCGGTCCTAGGATGCTTGTTTCCAGTCCAGGTAGG
The DNA here is from genome assembly GCF_964204655.1 of Triturus cristatus. Lineage (NCBI taxonomy): Eukaryota > Metazoa > Chordata > Amphibia > Caudata > Salamandridae > Triturus > Triturus cristatus. The sequence continues at coordinate 134,045,885 of NC_140591.1, read as the reverse complement.
ACCTGGCCTGGCAGTTCGGGCTAGACAGTTCCCACAGGGCACAGGGTCAAGACTGATTTGCATATGGCTGGGTCCAAACTGGAATGGCATGGTGAGCAAAACATCGATGGATTTAGGCCCTTATCTCTGCACTGGGGTAAATGTATGATATTGTTCTGCATTCTGTCCATCAATAGTTCCTTTTGCATTTCTCTCCCCGGGTGGGACGGGTATGCTCAGACGTGAGTCCCGTGCTCTCCATGCCACTGGAATCAAGCTATCCTGGCTGAAGAGGGGTGAAACCCCGAAACCGGTCCTAGGATGCTTGTTTCCAGTCCAGGGAGGACCTGGCCTGGCAGTTCGGGCTGGACTGTTGCCACAGGGCACAGGATCAAGACTGATTTGCATATGGCTGTGTCCAAACTGGAATGGCACAGTGAGCAAAACACCGATGGATTTAGGCCCAGATCTCTGTACTGAGATGAATGTATGACATTGTTCTGCATTCAAAGGAATATGTGCTGTACACCACCAACTGTCGTTCACTTCCCAAGCACAGTTTGGACATATTCAACCTCCTCATGGAGGCAAACCCCAGCGCTCTCTTCCTGACTGAGACATGGCTGCATGAGAGTGCGGGCCCTGATATGGCTACCGCTCTCCCTGCAAACTATGCGATCACCAGGATTGATCGTCAAAACCAGTTGGGTGGTGGGATTGCCATCATCTTTGATAGGAAACTGAAGTGCACATTAGAGCATATTATGATCCCTGAGTGCGAAGCAGGATTCTTTAAAATCTCCCTGAATTCGAACTTCACTGTGTCCGGTGTACTGTTGTATCGTCCTCCTGGTAATTCCTCTAAATGGGTGTCTACCTTAGCTAACTACATTACCCCATATTTTATGGCATCTAAAAATTTCTCTCTTATCGGTGACTTTAACCTTCACCTGGAGGACCAGTCTATTGCAGTTTGTGTTAATCTGCTGGACGACTTAAAGGCCCTAAACTTGTTTTTAATGAATACGGGTCCGACCCATAACAAGGGCCATTTGCTTGACCCCGTTTTTTCTAATGTGACGGAGCTCGAATGGCTTAATACTTCTCCCATTTGTTGGTCAGATCACTATCTAACTAAATTGATTATTAAACTTCCACCTATTGCTCACTCTAAAATAAATGCCTCTGCCACGTTGAGGAAAAATTGGAAGTTACTAGACATGGTGGAACTAAACCAGACACTTCATTTAAACCCTCCCAGGAAGGGCCATGATATAAATCGGCGGCTCAGGATATATTAAAATCAGACTATGTGGTGCAACTACGAAAGAGATTAGTTTCTAATAGTTGTATGTGTGGTAGGTCTACATGTTTCAGCCCACTTAGGAGTGTCAGGGGCTTTCGTCAGGACCAGTGTGTGAAGTGAGTGGCAAAGTGAGGAGTGCCACGTGATTAGTGAAAAAGTAAAAAGGATTTAGTTACCTACACACTCGCTAAGGTGTGTGGAAGAGGTGTCTGCACAATGGCGGACACCGCAGCAAAAAACCTGTGGGAGAAAAGAACATAGCACAAAGACATATAAAGCAGTGGCATATTGTGCTGAGTATCGCCGCAACTATAAAATGCAATCTTCCGTGCTGTGATGTATCCAACACTTGCAGTCGGTTGTGCCTGTGGCCACACACATACTGTACTGGTATGGCATGCTGCTATAGTCTCACACTGATCAATAATAATGAGAGGACGCTGTGTGTCCTGTGAACTCTATCATTAAAATGGTGAACAGCAAGACCGGCAACAAGACAGGCAGGAAGGGTAGTGAACTAATTTCATTGGGTGCCTGGTGGAGGCTGTGGGCACCTTGAACGGTGGTGCTCTGTGTCCACCGAGTGGTCAGACTTAGACGTAAATACCCAGTACGCACTGGCTAGGATGGGCTAACCAAGTGGCGGTGTGCAATATAGGTGAAGTGCTGGGTATAGGACGGGGAACTACCCCTGTGTGACGCGCTACAGGTAACAAAAGGAGGGGATGACAAACAGAAGAAATTAAAAATTAAAAAAGGAATTACACTATGGCTGAGTAATGGATGCTGCTCAGGAAAGGGGAGGAGTGCGCTCCTTAAATCACAATTTCTGTGGGGAGGAATAAACCAAGTTAGGCATGGAAGTCGGGAGATCATCGGCAGATGCCGGCCGACAAAGAAACAACGCGCGTCACCTTACTTGATCTGGTCGCAGCACCCGTGTAACACCTACTCAGGGCTCCCGGATCCCGGATGGTGGTGTGTCCAAGGCGGAGGGGGAATAAATAGTGGTAGGGGCCATGGACTACGTGCTGGGAGTCCGGTAGGCGCTGGTGTAGCAAAGAGGTCTGCGCATGCGTAAGGCAGGGTTGCGAGTTGTGCGCGCATGCGTGGAGCGCGAGCAAGCGTCGTGGATGCTACTCCAGAGCGCATGCGCAGAGGAGCAGGGACGCTGCAAAGGGGAGAGCGCGAGCTGAAATAGCTAAACTGGGGCAGACATGTGGGCACAGGATGCCAAATATAAAGAATAAAGAATAGAGGATCGGTGCCTGAGATAAGCCTTACGTGAGAAAGGCGTGAAGTGGACCGAAACAAACAAGGATGCAGATGTCCTGCAGGCATGTGGCTATGAACAGGAAGGACAGCTGGGGAACCTCACGGAGGTATGGGGGTTACTGGGTCTGCCCGGGGAGTGGGAGAACACATTGCTGGCATATGAGGCTACAGGAGGACAAATCAAAGGATAGAGTTAGGTTCTCCTGAGGCTATTCCATGGGATATTATCGTTAAGTCCGGTGGTGTGACTGGACAGACGATATATCCAACGTTGCTCTTGTTCCAGAAGGCGACTCTGGATATTAGGAAGGTTGTGGTCCAGGGCCTCTACAACAACCCACCTCATGTCATTGGTCGTGTGGCCTTTTTCTAGAAAGTGGGTAGTCATTTTGGTGGTGTTTTTCTTGCATCGTTGTACTGCTCGATTTTCCCGGCTCTCTTGTGATTAAGGGGACTAATGTGACTTCAGTCTCTTTCCATCCAAGTCTAAGGGTTAGAGTAGTGTATAGAGCCTATTTAGTAGGCACTTCGACATGATCCTGTGTTCTTCCCCATAGATTAGGGTTTGCACATATATCCTAGAGGATAGATCCGTTAGTATTAGGGGTAATCTGTTCTATAGTGAGGGTATTTCATGGAGTCGTGCTGAATCCAGGCCTGGTAGGCCTTAAACGGGAGAGACTCCATCTTTCTTTCCTCTCCGGCAGCTTGGAAAGTTTCTAGGTCGAGGGTGATGTTTTAGTTACGAGGTGTTATTCGCTTGGAGAGAACCGGTTCAGGCCGGCCCTTATCGAAGGATTGTATTTTTCTTCATGCCGAAGACACTACATCAGGCCGGCCGGCTGGGAACGTGTCCTTGGTACGGGGAGGTACAAGAATTTGGTGGGCGGCAGGTTATGGGCTGGAATTTTCCATGAGAAAATGCACCTCTATATTAGTGAAAGTCTGAGGCAGATACTGGCACTTGCTTTTTAGTCCGTAGGCGGCACCTGGCCGTTAAGCAGTAAAGCTACTACTTATTCCAGGGAAGACAGATGACAAACCTGAAGGTGGAGAAAAACCGAGAGATAGATATTCTTCTAACAGAATAGCCAAAGAAAAGAGAGTAGCCGATGAGGAAGAGGTCCCAGTGACTCGGGGAAGGAGAAGGGAGTAGATCCGTGACTGCGGAGGTGTGACTTCCAGGCGAAGCCGAGGCACAGACGAGAAGGGAACCTAGATGACCATTGAGTGCAGGCTACATACGACCAAGGTGATGTCAACCCCTTTATTATTAGAGTGTACAACTTAATCTATCACTTTTCTTTGCAGGTCATATGTGATATGTATTATGTTCTGTGAGCGTGTATGTAGTGACTAAATAAAGTATCCAGTTTGTAGTGAATCAACATGTGCTGCGTGTTCTTGTATAAGAGGGTAGCCTATTCTTCTAGTCAGCTGTGACTTGATATGAACAGATGTTAATCCTGATCAGGTAAGTGGTAGCTGAATAAGGGAGAAAGGAGCCCCTCGAACTGGGGAACAGGTTGTGCTCAACTAGCAGTCTTTGTGTGATCTGATACATAGTAACACTGGTTCCCTTGGTGTATGTCGTGGTAATTATAGGATGAACTTGTGCTAAGGCTGCCGTCTGGGCAGGAAGTCCTGGGTCCGTTTGGGACCGCGAGGCTAAGGCTGCCGTCTGGGCAGGAAGTCCTGGGTCCGTTTGGGACCGCGAGGCTGAGGCTGCCATTTGGGTAGGAAGTCCTGGGTCCGTTTGGGACCGCGAGGCTAAGGCTGCCGTCTGGGCAGGAAGTCCTGGGTCCGTTTGGGACCGCGAGGCTGAGGCTGCCGTCTGGGTAGGAAGTCCTGGGTCTGTTTGGGACCGCGAGGCTAAGGCTGCCGTCGGGGCAGGAAGTCCTGGGTCCGTTTGGGACCGCGAGGCTGAGGCTGCCGTCTGGGTAGGAAGTCCTGGGTCCGTTTGGGACCGCGAGGCTAAGGCTGCCGTCTGGGCAGGAAGTCCTGGCTCCGTTTGGGACCGCGAGGCTGAGGCTACCGTCTGGGTAGGAAGTCCTGGGTCCGTTTGGGACCGCGAGGCTGAGGCTGCCGTCTGGGCAGGAAGTCCTGGGTCCATTTGGGACCGCGAGGCCGCCACTTGTATTATAAGAGGTCTTGATATATATATATATATATATATATATATATATATATATATATATATGAGTAGGAATTCCCTGTCCTTAGGTGGTATGTATATATGTGGTTTCTTAGGTGTGAATAGGCCCTAGGGAGGGGGTAACGTTCTGGCTGGGTTAGAGAGGCTCTGTTGAGCGGGTTCTATCTGATCTGAAAACCCAAGCAGAACATTTGGCGTCACGAACCGTTTACGAAACCTGTGTGCGTTGTGGTTGTCTTGTGTTTGCTTTCGGCGCGTGCGTGGTTTTGTTTGCATTTTATTTTTGTATACTTGTGTATATAGTTTTTTTTTCTTTTCTTCTTTCTTCTTTTTCTTCTTTTTCTTTTCCACGATGTTTTCTAGAAGATCTAAATCTACTTTTAAGTTGCCCGTTGATATTCCCGGATGGGATTCAACGCCTTATGAAGCCTTGGCCCGTGAGTGGGCTGATTCTACTGGTTTGAGTGAGAATTGGAATTCTTCTTTGGAGCTGGCGGAGCCGGCTAATGTGATTACTTGTTTGCAGAAGGCACCCATATCGAAGGGTGAAGAGATTCCTATTTTGGGGCGCAGAGGTTGGATTGTTCTGTCTGCGTATCGGATTCTACATGAGAGATTGTTGAAATTACAGATATCTCTTAAAGATGTGGAAGCGCACTTTGTTGAGATTCAGAATTCTCATACTTTGTTGCGGTGTCAAAATAAGTTGCTTGCTGATAAGCTGGAGACTTACCAAACTATTGCCGAAAGGGCTGCTGTGCGAATTGCTCGTTATAAATACAAGAACAGGCGCGGTTGGGTTTCGACGCGAAAGGTGCGTCTGGTCGTGGCGAAAGCCGGACTGGATTGGAATCCTGATGAATGGGATGGTAATATCTGGAATTCGAGTGATTCTTGTTCCTCGGGTGAGGAGTCTGTCAAGCGCGAGTCTTCTCGTTCCCGTCATGATTGTAAGTCTGCTTCTCGCACCTCTGATGGTGCACCCCGTGATTACGCTCGTTCTTCGGGTGGGATCGATACCTCTTACACTGATTATCCCTCTACGAGTACTGATCGGGCTCCTTGCGATGCTCGTCCCGCGGTCTCTGCGCATCCAGTTTTTCGTCGGAAGTTGCAGCAGTCTCCCGCTGCTCCGCAGGGTATTTCTTTGGACTCTTTAGAGGACTTTACTCAACAGGAAATTAGTGATATTTTGCAGCGATTTCGGCAGCGAGCTGGTGAGACCTTGCTCACATGGATGGTGCGCCTTTATGAACTGGGCGCTGCTGGTATTATGTTAGATATTGGCGATTGTTTGAAGTTTTGTTCCTTGAGTTCGGATTCTACTGTACAGGATCATTTTCGTAACTATAATGGTGGTGGTCAAATTTCTTTACTTCAATTGGCGACTGAGGGTTGTAATCAAAAGTATCCTACTGAGTCTGATTGGCCTGTGAATGACAAACCGTGGTATACTTTGCGCGACGCTGCACAACGTCTCAAAGAGGAGGTGATGAAAACGGCAATTTTTTTGGGTACTGCTGACAGGTTGCTTGATGGTTTGTTGACATCTTCTGTGCGGAATCGCATTATTCGGTCTTCCCCTGTTGCCTATAAGCAGGTCATGATGACTTTATTGATTAATCAGACTGGTAACGTGTTATCTACGGTACTGGAGTCGGTACGCCAACTCGGTGAGTTGGGTGAGTGGTTTAAACCTGAACGTCAGTCCCGGCCTGACACCCGTACTCCTGGTGAAAATAAACTTACTAGGCGTGATATCTTTTCTGGTCTTCTAGCTGATGGTGTGCGTAGGGAGGACATTGACGGTGAGACTACCGCTCGTTTGTGGGAGTTGTTTCGCAAACGTGGTTTGGATCGGAAGGAGGGTGCCCGGCGTGTTCGGACCACTGAGTGTGATCGTGGTGGTTCTGACGGTAGCGGTGATGACGACCGCCGTGGGCGCTCTGTTCGTCGTGATGATCGACGTTATGTACGTGATGTGTCCCCCCGTCGAGAGGGAGACAGGGAGAGAGAGGGGGAAAGAGAAAGGGGGAGAAATGATTATGTTTACAGCAGACGTAGAGATGATAGGGATCAATCCCCTGAGTTGAGGAGGAGAGAGGATCGTCACAGTTTGGTCGATCGTAACCTGCAGTACTATGCTGAAGACTCGAATCCGTTCCGTACGGGGAATGGATATGAACAGGAGGTACCGATACCTAAGAAACGTGAGAGTCTTTATCCTGATTTGTCCTGGTACACAGAATGCAGTAAGAATGACTAGGAAATAGGTCAAGCTCCGGTACACAGATGGGCTCACCGAGATGATAGACCCTATGTAGATATTGATATTTATTGGAGACATCGTAATATCCAAAGAGCCCGAGCATTGGTAGATACAGGAGCGGAGGCCACTCTTATTCATGGAAAATCAAAGAAGTTTACAGGCCAGCCTTTTACTATTACCGGATTAGGTGGAAAAGAAACCCCTGCAGTTCAAACTTTGCTTGAAATAAGAATAGGTAGAATCCCTAGAAAAGAATATTCTGTACTAGTGGTGCCACTCTTAGAATTCATAATTGGAATTGATATTTTGAAAGGAATGACGTTGCATCTAGATGATGGGTGTTACCAATTTGGAACCACGCATTATATATCGTCCAGACCTATACGGGTTGGTCGTTTAAGAATGCCTCCCATACAAGTTCCCCAGGCGACAAAAGTGGTTTGTCAGAAGCAGTATCGTATTCCAGGTGGCCATGAGGAGATTAGTACCACTATTCAGGAGCTGGTGGATGCAGGTGTTATAACCCCGGTTACTTCTGCTTGGAATAATCCTGTTTGGCCTGTACGTAAGAGTGATAATTCTTGGCGCATGACTGTTGATTATCGAGAATTGAACAAACACACGCCCTCTTTGACTGTTGCAGTGCCGGATGTTATTACCCTAATTGAAAGAATCCAAAAGCATCCAGGTACATGGTATGCGTCCATTGATATTGCTAATGCTTTCTTTTCTATTCCTATTGCCCCTGAGTGTCAGGAACAGTTCAGTTTTACGTGGAACGGGCGTCAGATGACGTTTAGGAGTCTTCCTCAGGGCTATGTGCATAGTCCTACAATATGTCACCGGCTGGTGGCAGAGCATTTGGCTGAGGTACCGGTTCATTCCCAAATTCAGATATGTCATTATATTGACGATGTTTTGATCCAAGGCGATACACAGGAGGAAGTTCAGACCCAATTGGACAGGATCATTGAGTGCCTGCATGGGAAAGGTTGGGAAATCAACCCAGATAAATTGCAAGGTCCGTCCCAGTCTGTAAAATTTTTGGGTATTAATTGGCATGAAGGGCACCGTGAAGTGATCCCTCAGGTTAAACAGAAGATTCTTGATTTTGCAGTTCCGAGGAATAGGAAAGAAGCCCAGAGCTTCATTGGCCTGTTTGGTTTTTGGCGCCAGCATATTCCTCATTTGAGTCAAATATTGGCCCCCTTGTACCGGGTCACACGTAAAAAGAATGCATTTGAATGGGATGAACCACAGCAAGATGTGTTTAGTCTGGCAAAAGAAGCAATTCAACATGCTCTGGATTTATGGCCTGTACGTGATGGTGATGTGGATTTGAATGTGTCTGTACAGGGCCCTTATGCAAATTGGAGTTTGTGGCAGAAACAAGGCAGGAGTAGAGTACCGTTAGGTTTTTGGACCAAAAAGTTACCTGATGCTGGTGAGCGTTATACACCCTTTGAGAAACAGTTACTTGCTTGTTATTGGGCTCTGGTGGATACCGAGCAATTGACTTTGGGACATGATATAGTTTTGCGCCCTGAAATTCCTATCATGCAGTGGGTTCTGAGTTCGCCGAAAACTCATCGAATTGGACATGCTCAAGAGGCGAGTGTGATTAAATGGAAATGGTATATACAAGATAGGGCACGTGTGGGCCCGAAAGGAGTTGCTTCTTTACATGAGCAGGTGGCGCGAGCGCCGTCGACTGAGACTGAGAGTGAATGTTCCGTACCTTTAGCACAGGAGTCTCCTGTCAAGTGGGGTAAGCCTTTTGATGATTTGTCCGCAGCGGACAGAAACCATGTTTGGTTCACGGATGGTTCAGCGAGGTTTATAGGGACGACACGGCACTGGAAGGCGGTGTCCTATAATCCGGTCACACAGAAATTGCTGAGCACAACTGGTGAAGGTAAAAGCAGCCAATTTGCCGAGCTGTACGCTGTTTATCAAGTTTTGAAACAAGAGTTACCTGGTACATGTCATATTTTCACTGATTCTTGGTCTACTGCCAATGGACTGGCTGTTTGGTTGCCGACTTGGCATTCCCATAATTGGAAGTTACATTCCAAGGAATTGTGGGGAAAAGAGTTATGGCAAGAGATTTGGGAGATGCTCCCACAGAGTACTGTTACAATCTTCCATGTGGATGCTCACACCCCGATAGATTCTCTTGACAAATTTTTTCATAACATTGCAGATGAGAAATCTAAAATTGCTGAGGCAGTGGTGGACAGGCAAGATTCTGACATTGCGGGATTGGCGAAATGGGCACACCAGAAGGCAGGACATTTTGGAGAGAAGGCCACTAGCAGGTGGGCTGCTGATCGAGGAATTTATATTCCCCTAGATTTAATTAAAAATGTTATCTTACACTGTCCCGTCTGTCAGCATATCAGACAGCGTAAAGTGCCCCAAATTGTTAAAGGTCATTTACATCGCGGAAAACTGCCCGCTCAAATTTGGCAGATTGATTACATTGGTCCAATTCCTATGAGTAGGAATTGTCAATATGTTTGCACTATTGTTGATACATACAGTGGCCTGCAGGTAGCCCTTCCCTGTAAGCAAGCTACCCAATTGAATACCATTAAAACATTAGAATTGATGATGATGTATTATGGTGTGCCATTCCAAATTCAATCTGATAATGCATCCCATTTTCGTGGAAGATTGGTACAGGAATTCTGTGCGGAAAACAATATTGAATGGATATTCCATATACCCTACTATCCACAGGCCTCGGGCCTGGTGGAGAGATTGAATGGCCTGCTAAAGGACCAGCTGCGTAAGTTAACAAATGACAAGTATAAGAATTGGCGAGACTTTTTGCCTCAAGCGTTATTGATTTTGAATAACCATCCTTTCCTAAATGCTGAATCCCCACTTATGCGTTTGTTTCCTCCGAAAGTTGATGCTAAGCCCAATGAAATAAGAGAGACTGTGATGTACTGGGAAATTTCTCCTGGAGCTTTGGCTCCATGTAGAGCGACCCCAGGGTCGGCAGGTTTAGACTTGCATGCCATGGATGACACCGTTTTAAAAAGTAAGGATCGGGTCATCATTGCTACCGGTGTTGGTATTCATATACCACCTGGGAATTTCGGATTAATCGCCCCTAGATCGGGGCTGGCTGTAAAAGGCATTCAGGTGCTTGGAGGAATAATTGACAGTGATTATCAGGGAGAGATTAAGGTGCTCCTGCTGAATAGCAGTGAGGTTGACTTACTGATACACCGCACTGACCGAGTGGCTCAATTACTCATTATGCCTGTTTTCAGTGGTACATTAATGAAAGGCACTGCCCCAACTTTGCTCACTGTACGAGGCCAGAAAGGTTTTGGCTCTACGGATAACCCTGGGGCTAGGGTTTGGGTGCAGTCGCCTAAAAATCCCCCTGAACAAGCAGAGGTTATTGCCACTGGTCAGGACAATACCATTTTGGTTATGAGACCAGGGAAAGATAGCTGGGAGGCGGTCCCGGCTGACAAATGTTATTTACGAGAATGATTAATGCCTGTATTTGATTCTCTTTCAGATCATTCTTTGGACTGTTGCTGCAGGATGTGTCGGTACTGGACTCCTTTTGGGATGGTACGACGGGAAAGGAGGGATCCCGTCAACCCGGGATGAACTGAGAACCCGAGTGTTGCGTTCCTTCGCTGCGTGGGATTCATCATCGAACTTTTGGACATCATTAGCCAAGAGGGTGACTGATGCCCCTCACTTCTGTTTGACACCGATGAGATCTGTACATGATATTCTGGCGACCTGTCTGGTTGCTGTCCCTGCCTCGTTGGAAACCCTAATTCACATTTTTAATGTTTCAAAGGCTCGTCCCAATGTTCTCCTGGGTGATTTTGCTACCCATGTATATTGCCCTTTATGCACTGAACTGCCGAACGAGCCACCCCCCATCCAGTCCCAAATAGTTACCTATAATATCACACAAGGTGATTTATGCTTCTTTCTTACGTGTAATCCTAGTGCGATCTCTGAATGTCTACGCCTCAAACTAAAAGGCGCCACTTCATTTACCGCTCATGAACGGACTTTGTGCTTTCAAAGGACACCGACCACATGTGTTTCAGTTCAGAACAATATGACTTGCAATAGTTTGGTAGTTACCCCCAGTCATTATCGCACGATGTTACTACCTGCCGGATGGCTTTTCTCATGTGGTAATACTTCCTGGCCATATGTCCCTGCAAACATTTCCGGAGACCCTTGTGCTATTACAAGACTCAGTTTGTTAATGTTTTCATCACATCCGAATGCCAACTCTCGTGTGATTCGAGATACTGTGATGTTACAGGAGGATTGTGACTCATCTTTGCATTTATATTCCAAGTCTGAATACCTTAGCCTGGCTATTTCAATTATTGGTGTTCCTGCTCTGGCAGTTTATAATGCCAAATCCATTGGGAAAATGGCCTGTTGGATGGTGAAATCCATTAATCATACTTCTACAGTCCTGTCCGACATGTTATTAGATGCCCAGGGTGAACGTAGGGCCATTTTGCAAAACAGAGCGGCCATTGATTATCTTTTGCTTAAACATGGACATGGTTGCTCCGATTTTGAAGGTCTCTGTTGTTTTAACTTGTCCGATCATACACAATCCATACGTGCACACATTGACAAGTTGCGTGATTTAACGGAAGAAGTTAGAAAACACGTTGACCAGGGCTGGTTTGACTGGCTCTTTAATTGGTTGCCTGACGTACACATGCTACGTCAAACATTAGGTGGTATTCTGATTGCTGTTGCTGTTTTGATTTCTATCTGTTGCTTTATTCAGTGTATTCCTTCACTGCTTCCATTCTGTACGCTCGGTACTAGACATAGATCAGTTAGCTTTGTTTCATATTATTCTTCCACAGATGTTAGCTCCATTTAATGAATGTATAATAGACTGAAGTCAAGGGTGAAATGTACTGCTCGATTTTCCCGGCTCTCTTGTGATTAAGGGGACTAATGTGACTTCAGTCTCTTTCCATCCAAGTCTAAGGGTTAGAGTAGTGTATAGAGCCTATTTATTAGGCACTTCGACATGATCCTGTGTTCTTCCCCATAGATTAGGGTTTGCACATATATCCTAGAGGATAGATCCGTTAGTATTAGGGGTAATCTGTTCTATAGTGAGGGTATTTCATGGAGTCGTGCTGAATCCAGGCCTGGTAGGCCTTAAACGGGAGAGACTCCATCTTTCTTTCCTCTCCGGCAGCTTGGAAAGTTTCTAGGTCGAGGGTGATGTTTTAGTTACGAGGTGTTATTCGCTTGGAGAGAACCGGTTCAGGCCGGCCCTTATCGAAGGATTGTATTTTTCTTCATGCCGAAGACACTACATCAGGCCGGCCGGCTGGGAACGTGTCCTTGGTACGGGGAGGTACAAGAATTTGGTGGGCGGCAGGTTATGGGCTGGAATTTTCCATGAGAAAATGCACCTCTATATTAGTGAAAGTCTGAGGCAGATACTGGCACTTGCTTTTTAGTCCGTAGGCGGCACCTGGCCGTTAAGCAGTAAAGCTACTACTTATTCCAGGGAAGACAGATGACAAACCTGAAGGTGGAGAAAAACCGAGAGATAGATATTCTTCTAACAGAATAGCCAAAGAAAAGAGAGTAGCCGATGAGGAAGAGGTCCCAGTGACTCGGAGAAGGAGAAGGGAGTAGATCCGTGACTGCGGAGGTGTGACTTCCAGGCGAAGCCGAGGCACAGACGAGAAGGGAACCTAGATGACCATTGAGTGCAGGCTACATACGACCAAGGTGATGTCAACCCCTTTATTATTAGAGTGTACAACTTAATCTATCACTTTTCTTTGCAGGTCATATGTGATATGTATTATGTTCTGTGAGCGTGTATGTAGTGACTAAATAAAGTATCCAGTTTGTAGTGAATCAACATGTGCTGCGTGTTCTTGTATAAGAGGGTAGCCTATTCTTCTAGTCAGCTGTGACTTGATATGAACAGATGTTAATCCTGATCAGGTAAGTGGTAGCTGAATAAGGGAGAAAGGAGCCCCTCGAACTGGGGAACAGGTTGTGCTCAACTAGCAGTCTTTGTGTGATCTGATACATAGTAACACTGGTTCCCTTGGTGTATGTCGTGGTAATTATAGGATGAACTTGTGCTAAGGCTGCCGTCTGGGCAGGAAGTCCTGGGTCCGTTTGGGACCGCGAGGCTAAGGCTGCCGTCTGGGCAGGAAGTCCTGGGTCCGTTTGGGACCGCGAGGCTGAGGCTGCCATTTGGGTAGGAAGTCCTGGGTCCGTTTGGGACCGCGAGGCTAAGGCTGCCGTCTGGGCAGGAAGTCCTGGGTCCGTTTGGGACCGCGAGGCTGAGGCTGCCGTCTGGGTAGGAAGTCCTGGGTCCGTTTGGGACCGTGAGGCTAAGGCTGCCGTCGGGGCAGGAAGTCCTGGGTCCGTTTGGGACCGCGAGGCTGAGGCTGCCGTCTGGGTAGGAAGTCCTGGGTCCGTTTGGGACCGCGAGGCTAAGGCTGCCGTCTGGGCAGGAAGTCCTGGGTCCGTTTGGGACCGCGAGGCTGAGGCTACCGTCTGGGTAGGAAGTCCTGGGTCCGTTTGGGACCGCGAGGCTGAGGCTGCCGTCTGGGCAGGAAGTCCTGGGTCCATTTGGGACCGCGAGGCCGCCACTTGTATTATAAGAGGTCTTGATATATATATATATATATATATATATATATATATATATATATATATATATGAGTAGGAATTCCCTGTCCTTAGGTGGTATGTATATATGTGGTTTCTTAGGTGTGAATAGGCCCTAGGGAGGGGGTAACGTTCTGGCTGGGTTAGAGAGGCTCTGTTGAGCGGGTTCTATCTGATCCGAAAACCCAAGCAGAACAATCGTATAGTACTGCGATGTTCACAGATCCTTGTTTTTACTTTGCGAGTGGTCATGCCTATGTAGGTGAGGTTACAAGGGCAAGTGATCCGATACACAACATGTTCCGAGTTGCAATTCGTATGTTTGCGGAGTTCCCAAGTTTTGCCGGGTTCAAGATTCAGTTGTTTGGTCGTCTCAGTAATGTGGCAGACACTGCAATTGCCGCATGGGAAATGCCCTTTGACGTTGGGGAGGCCCCATGCGTTGAGGACCGTGTTGGTGGGTTTGGGAAAGCAGATCGGTCTGGTGGATACGATGGTGTCCTTGATGGTTCGTGCTCTTTTGTTGGCCAAGAGGGGAGGTTCCCAGTTGAGTTTTCCTGTGTTCAAGATTCTCCAGTTTTTTTTAATGATTTGAGCAACTTTGTTGGTCACTGTGTTGAAGGTTGTCACACATGTGAGTGGTGGGCTGGTAGGTGCCTTAATGTAGTTCTCCAGTAGGCCTTCGCGATTTTGGTTTCTGGCCCTCTTGTTAGCTGTCTTTGTTATCTTGCGGGGATAACCACGTTGGTGCAGCTTGTGGCAAAGGTCAGTTGCCTGTGCCTTGTAGTCCCTGGTGTCACTGCAATTCCTGCGGAGGCGAAGAAATTGGCCATATGGAAGGTTCTCACGTAGGGCTCGGGGATGGAAACTGGAAAAGTGTAGCAGGGAATTACGAGCTGTAGGTTTGAAGTGAGTCTTACTCACAAGAACTCCTGATTCGGCTTTTATATCCAGGTCTAGGAAGGTGGTCCGGTGCCTGTCTGAACTGTGTGTGAACCTAAGGTTAGGGTCACACATGTTGATCCATTCACAGAAAGAGGCCAAAGATTCTCCTGATCCCTCCCAGATCAGGAGGATATCATCAATGTATCGCTTGTAGAATTTGATTTGGGGGATGCGTGATGAGTTGATGTTGAGGAGGTGTTTGGTCTCAAAATGGAAGACATACAGGCCCGCTACGCTTGGGGCGAAAACGCTGCCCATTGAAGTACCGTACTTCTGGAGATATAGCTTGCCTTCGTATTCAAAGTAGTTCTCTTTGAGCGCTAGTGTTGCGCATTTGAGTACAAAGGAAGGAGGGGTGCGATATTGCCAGTCGGTGTTGTTGAGAGCCTGTTCTAATACTTTAAGGGTGTCGTCTTGAGGGAGGCTAGTATACAAGCTCTCTACATCAAGTGACACCAAGAATGAAGTGTTGGGGTCGTAGCGTATGTCCGCTAGAAGACCTAGAAGGTCTTTGGTATCTTTGAGGTATGTGCTGGTGGATTGAACCAATGGTTGCAAAAAATGATCACAAAAACGTGAAAGGGGTTCTAAAAGAGACCCGATGCCGGAGACGATGGGGCGTCCCGGAGGAGGGGTTTTGTTCTTGTGAATCTTAGGAACAGTGTAAAAATATGGTATCTTGCCTTGCGTGGTTGTGAGAAATTTGGCCTCGTTCTTGGATATGTGGCCAGAGTCTTCCGCATCATCCACTAAGGATTGTATGCGAGTCTTGAGGGAGGGGGTGGGGTCATGTGTGAGCAACTCATAATTTTTGGTGTCATTGAGTAGGCGCTCACACTCGCGGTGGTAGTCCTCTTTATTGAGTATTACCGTGCCTCCCCCTTTGTCCGCTGGTTTGATAATAATTTCTGGATTCTGCTTCAATGATTGTAGGGCCAGACGTTCTGCCTTGCTGGTGTTTTGGAACGTGTGGGGTTCTTTGAGGGCTTCAATTTCTTTGAACACTGTCTGCTCGTATACCAAGATCTCGGGTGGTACGGAGCATGGTGGAGGTATGAATGTTGATTTGGCTCTAAGGGTCGTGTCCCCTTGGTCTCCAGAGTCAGTGAGTGCGGGTGCATTCTCAAAGAAAGCCTTGATTTTGAGTTTGCGAAAGAATTCCGCTAGTTCGCAATGCAACTTGAATTTGTCTAATTTGGTAGTAGGGGCATAGCCAAGTCCTTTTTCTAGGATGGCCACTTCAGTGGGTGTTAAGACATGTTTAGAAAGGTTAGAGACAAGACTCAGCGTGTGCTCGGGCCTGGTTGTAGGTCTCTGGTTTGGCTCCTTGTCTGAGCACCCTGCTGTGGATTGTCTTGCCAGTGTACCGTATTCCCTCTGCGTCTCCTTCCGCGACCTCTTCGGCCTCTTCCTAAAAAAGGCTGTGGTTGGTTTTGATTCATGTATGGTGGAGGCGGGCCGAACGGTGGGTTCCAACCGTACCCAAATTGTGGGTGTACGGGGGGGTAGAGAGGTGGGTATAGCATATTAGGTCCCTGGGGTCCATGGGACCAAGGTGGTTGCCAACCTGATTGTCCACCTCTGCCTTGTTGGCGTCTGCGGTAGCTGTTGTTGCTAGAGCCACTGCTTACTGACGAGTCTTCATCCGATGAGGTACCGGATGTGTCAGCGCGGTGGGGTGGTTGGTAGTCAGCTTCGGCGTAAGGATAAGTCTTTGCGTAGGAAAATCTTTTCAGATCTTTCTGGAATTTGGTAATTTTACTTTGGGTAAGGCCCTCTTTGTATTCATTGATTTCTCTGTTTGTTTCTTCCAATTTTTTCTTGAATGAGGAGAGTGTGGTTTCAAAATGGGTTTCTGTGGCTTGTATTTCGATTAGAAAAGCGTCGGAGAGGCGTTTGGATGTCTGGATGATGAGGATCATCCAGTCACGGGTACATCTCCATGCTATCTGTGCCCAGTCTTTTCGAAAGGTGGGGTCTTCGAGAAAGATGCGTGGGGCGTTGGTGACAATTAGGCCCCTGGGTGCGGTATTGTTCCTTAGGTACTCGGTCAGAATTACTCCATGGAGTATGGTTCTTATTCGGTTGCGTTTTTTTACGTTGAAATTATCCCAGTCAGCTGTTTGTGCGATAGAGGATGCCAGATTGAAATCTGCCAAAAGGGGGGGGTTGTCAAGTATGCTATTGACATCGTCCAGTGTAAACCCTAGGCCCGGGTTCTCAGCCATAGTGAAAAAACCGGAACAAAAAGAGGAGGGGGGGGGGAGGGGAAGAGCGTCGTAGCAAGAGGGTGCTCTCACAGCTGTGCGCTGCGGATTAATGTAGAGATCAATGGGAGAGCTAGGGAGACATGGGGTACGTCCGTATCCCCTGTGGTATAGATCAGTTTTATCAAAGCTGGACGAACCCGAGGGTGTAGGTACAATCACTGAGAAGCAGTGATAGGGAACCCACTAGGTTAGTTAAAAGGCCCCTCACACACCAACCTGGTTGGTGTCATGCTTCATCATAGGGGCCCCAACCGGGTGGCCGAGTGCCTCCCGGTTGTGCTGCGACGCCTGACTACAGCGGAGCTGGTGTGGTGCAGAAATGTGATGTCGTGAAGGCTTAAAAATATCTCTGAGAGTCCTTGCCGAGGTAAGTTTATTATTGGCGGCTCAGGATATATTAAAATCAGACTATGTGGTGCAACTACGAAAGAGATTAGTTTCTAATAGTTGTATGTGTGGTAGGTCTACATGTTTCAGCCCACTTAGGAGTGTCAGGGGCTTTCGTCAGGACCAGTGTGTGAAGTGAGTGGCAAAGTGAGGAGTGCCACGTGATTAGTGAAAAAGTAAAAAGGATTTAGTTACCTACACACTCGCTAAGGTGTGTGGAAGAGGTGTCTGCACAATGGCGGACACCGCAGCAAAAAACCTGTGGGAGAAAAGAACATAGCACAAAGACATATAAAGCAGTGGCATATTGTGCTGAGTATCGCCGCAACTATAAAATGCAATCTTCCGTGCTGTGATGTATCCAACACTTGCAGTCGGTTGTGCCTGTGGCCACACACATACTGTACTGGTATGGCATGCTGCTATAGTCTCACACTGATCAATAATAATGAGAGGACGCTGTGTGTCCTGTGAACTCTATCATTAAAATGGTGAACAGCAAGACCGGCAACAAGACAGGCAGGAAGGGTAGTGAACTAATTTCATTGGGTGCCTGGTGGAGGCTGTGGGCACCTTGAACGGTGGTGCTCTGTGTCCACCGAGTGGTCAGACTTAGACGTAAATACCCAGTACGCACTGGCTAGGATGGGCTAACCAAGTGGCGGTGTGCAATATAGGTGAAGTGCTGGGTATAGGACGGGGAACTACCCCTGTGTGACGCGCTACAGGTAACAAAAGGAGGGGATGACAAACAGAAGAAATTAAAAATTAAAAAAGGAATTACACTATGGCTGAGTAATGGATGCTGCTCAGGAAAGGGGAGGAGTGCGCTCCTTAAATCACAATTTCTGTGGGGAGGAAAAAACCAAGTTAGGCATGGAAGTCGGGAGATCATCGGCAGATGCCGGCCGACAAAGAAACAACGCGCGTCACCTTACTTGATCTGGTCGCAGCACCCGTGTAACACCTACTCAGGGCTCCCGGATCCCGGATGGTGGTGTGTCCAAGGCGGAGGGGGAATAAATAGTGGTAGGGGCCATGGACTACGTGCTGGGAGTCCGGTAGGCGCTGGTGTAGCAAAGAGGTCTGCGCATGCGTAAGGCAGGGTTGCGAGTTGTGCGCGCATGCGTGGAGCGCGAGCAAGCGTCGTGGATGCTACTCCAGAGCGCATGCGCAGAGGAGCAGGGACGCTGCAAAGGGGAGAGCGCGAGCTGAAATAGCTAAACTGGGGCAGACATGTGGGCACAGGATGCCAAATATAAAGAATAAAGAATAGAGGATCGGTGCCTGAGATAAGCCTTACGTGAGAAAGGCGTGAAGTGGACCGAAACAAACAAGGATGCAGATGTCCTGCAGGCATGTGGCTATGAACAGGAAGGACAGCTGGGGAACCTCACGGAGGTATGGGGGTTACTGGGTCTGCCCGGGGAGTGGGAGAACACATTGCTGGCATATGAGGCTACAGGAGGACAAATCAAAGGATAGAGTTAGGTTCTCCTGAGGCTATTCCATGGGATATTATCGTTAAGTCCAGTGGTGTGACTGGACAGACGATATATCCAACGTTGCTCTTGTTCCAGAAGGCGACTCTGGATATTAGGAAGGTTGTGGTCCAGGGCCTCTACAACAACCCACCTCATGTCATTGGTCGTGTGGCCTTTTTCTAGAAAGTGGGTAGTCATTTTGGTGGTGTTTTTCTTGCATCGTATAGTACTGCGATGTTCACAGATCCTTGTTTTTACTTTGTGAGTGGTCATGCCTATGTAGGTGAGGTTACAAGGGCAAGTGATCCGATACACAACATGTTCCGAGTTGCAATTCGTATGTTTGCGGAGTTCCCAAGTTTTGCCGGGTTCAAGATTCAGTTGTTTGGTCGTCTCAGTAATGTGGCAGACACTGCAATTGCCGCATGGGAAATGCCCTTTGACGTTGGGGAGGCCCCATGCGTTGAGGACCGTGTTGGTGGGTTTGGGAAAGCAGATCGGTCTGGTGGATACGATGGTGTCCTTGATGGTTCGTGCTCTTTTGTTGGCCAAGAGGGGAGGTTCCCAGTTGAGTTTTCCTGTGTTCAAGATTCTCCAGTTTTTTTTTAATGATTTGAGCAACTTTGTTGGTCACTGTGTTGAAGGTTGTCACACATGTGAGTGGTGGGCTGGTAGGTGCCTTAATGTAGTTCTCCAGTAGGCCTTTTTCGATTTTGGTTTCTGGCCCTCTTGTTAGCTGTCTTTGTTATCTTGCGGGGATAACCACGTTGGTGCAGCTTGTGGCAAAGGTCAGTTGCCTGTGCCTTGTAGTCCCTGGTGTCACTGCAATTCCTGCGGAGGCGAAGAAATTGGCCATATGGAAGGTTCTCACGTAGGGCTCGGGGATGGAAACTGGAAAAGTGTAGCAGGGAATTACGAGCTGTAGGTTTGAAGTGAGTCTTACTCACAAGGCCTCCTGATTCGGCTTTTATATCCAGGTCTAGGAAGGTGGTCCGGTGCCTGTCTGAACTGTGTGTGAACCTAAGGTTAGGGTCACACGTGTTGATCCATTCACAGAAAGAGGCCAAAGATTCTCCTGATCCCTCCCAGATCAGGAGGATATCATCAATGTATCGCTTGTAGAATTTGATTTGGGGGATGCGTAATGAGTTGATGTTGAGGAGGTGTTTGGTCTCAAAATGGAAGACATACAGGCCCGCTACGCTTGGGGCGAAAACGCTGCCCATTGAAGTACCGTACTTCTGGAGATATAGCTTGCCTTCGTATTCAAAGTAGTTCTCTTTGAGCGCTAGTGTTACGCATTTGAGTACAAAGGAAGGAGGGGTGCGATATTGCCAGTCGGTGTTGTTGAGAGCCTGTTCTAATACTTTAAGGGTGTCGTCTTGAGGGAGGCTAGTATACAAGCTCTCTACATCAAGTGACACCAAGAATGAAGTGTTGGGGTCGTAGCGTATGTCCGCTAGAAGACCTAGAAGGTCTTTGGTATCTTTGAGGTATGTGCTGGTGATTTGAACCAATGGTTGCAAAAAATGATCACAAAAACGTGAAAGGGGTTCTAAAAGAGACCCGATGCCGGAGACGATGGGGCGTCCCGGAGGAGGGGTTTTGTTCTTGTGAATCTTAGGAACAGTGTAAAAATATGGTATCTTGCCTTGCGTGGTTGTGAGAAATTTGGCCTCGTTCTTGGATATGTGGCCAGAGTCTTCCGCATCATCCACTAAGGATTGTATGCGAGTCTTGAGGGAGGGGGTGGGGTCATGTGTGAGCAACTCATAATTTTTGGTGTCATTGAGTAGGCGCTCACACTCGCGGTGGTAGTCCTCTTTATTGAGTATTACCGTGCCTCCCCCTTTGTCCGCTGGTTTGATAATAATTTCTGGATTCTGCTTCAATGATTGTAGGGCCAGACGTTCTGCCTTGCTGGTGTTTTGGAACGTGTGGGGTTCTTTGAGGGCTTCAATTTCTTTGAACACTGTCTGCTCGTATACCAAGATCTCGGGTGGTACGGAGCATGGTGGAGGTATGAATGTTGATTTGGCTCTAAGGGCCGTGTCCCCTTGGTCTCCAGAGTCAGTGAGTGCGGGTGCATTCTCAAAGAAAGCCTTGATTTTGAGTTTGCGAAAGAATTCCGCTAGTTCGCAATGCAACTTGAATTTGTCTAATTTGGTAGTAGGGGCATAGCCAAGTCCTTTTTCTAGGATGGCCACTTCAGTGGGTGTTAAGACATGTTTAGAAAGGTTAGAGACAAGACTCAGCGTGTGCTCGGGCCTGGTTGTAGGTCTCTGGTTTGGCTCCTTGTCTGAGCACCCTGCTGTGGATTGTCTTGCCAGTGTACCGTATTCCCTCTGCGTCTCCTTCCGTGACCTCTTCGGCCTCTTCCTAAAAAAGGCTGTGGTTGGTTTTGATTCATGTATGGTGGAGGCGGGCCGAACTGTGGGTTCCAACCGTACCCAAATTGTGGGTGTACGGGGGGGTAGAGAGGTGGGTATAGCATATTAGGTCTCTGGGGTCCATGGGACCAAGGTGGTTGCCAACCTGATTGTCCACCTCTGCCTTGTTGGCGTCTGCGGTAGCTGTTGTTGCTAGAGCCACTGCTTACTGACGAGTCTTCATCCGATGAGGTACCGGATGTGTCAGCGCGGTGGGGTGGTTGGTAGTCAGCTTCGGCGTAAGGATAAGTCTTTGCGTAGGAAAATCTTTTCAGATCTTTCTGGAATTTGGTAATTTTACTTTGGGTAAGGCCCTCTTTGTATTCATTGATTTCTCTGTTTGTTTCTTCCAATTTTTTCTTGAATGAGGAGAGTGTGGTTTTAAAAAGGGTTTCTGTGGCTTGTATTTCGATTAGAAAAGCGTCGGAGAGGCGTTTGGATGTCTGGATGATGAGGATCATCCAGTCACGGGTACATCTCCATGCTATCTGTGCCCAGTCTTTTCGAAAGGTGGGGTCTTCGAGAAAGATGCGTGGGGCGTTGGTGACAATTAGGCCCCTGGGTGCGGTATTGTTCCTTAGGTACTCGGTCAGAATTACTCCATGGAGTATGGTTCTTATTCGGTTGCGTTTTTTTCGTTGAGATTATCCCAGTCAGCTGTTTGTGCGATAGAGGATGCCAGATTGAAATCTGCCAAAGGGGGGGGTTGTCAAGTATGCTATTGACATCGTCCAGTGTAAACCCTAGGCCCGGGTTCTCAGCCATAGTGAAAAAACCGGAACAAAAAGAGGAGGGGGGGGGGGGGAGGGGAAGAGCGTCGTAGCAAGAGGGTGCTCTCACAGCTGTGCGCTGCGGATTAATGTAGAGATCAATGGGAGAGCTAGGGAGACATGGGGTATGTCCCATGTTCTTTTCTCCCACAGGTTTTTTGCTGCGGTGTCCGCCATTGTGCAGACACCTCTTCCACACACCTTAGCGAGTGTGTAGGTAACTAAATCATTTTTACTTTTTCACTAATCACGTGGCACTCCTCACTTTGCCACTCACTTCACACACTGGTCCTGACGAAAGCCCCTGACACTCCTAAGTGGGCTGAAACATGTAGACCTACCACACATACAACTATTAGAAACTAATCTCTTTCGTAGTTGCACCACATAGTCTGATTTTAATATATCCTGAGCCGCCAATAATAAACTTACCTCGGCAAGGACTCTCAGAGATATTTTTAAGCCTTCACGACATCACATTTCTGCACCACACCAGCTCCGCTGTAGTCAGGCGTCGCAGCACAACCGGGAGGCACTCGGCCACCCGGTTGGGGCCCCTATGATGAAGCATGACACCAACCAGGTTAGTGTGTGAGGGGCCTTTTAACTAACCTAGTGGGTTCCCTATCACTGCTTCTCAGTGATTGTACCTACACCCTCGGGTTCGTCCAGCTTTGATAAAACTGATCTATACCACAGGGGATACGGACGTACCCCATGTCTCCCTAGCTCTCCCATTGATCTCTACATTAATCCGCAGCGCACAGCTGTGAGAGCACCCTCTTGCTACGACGCTCTTCCCCTCCCCCCCCCCTCCTCTTTTTGTTCCGGTTTTTTCACTATGGCTGAGAACCCGGGCCTAGGGTTTACACTGGATGATGTCAATAGCATACTTGACAACCCCCCCCTTTTGGCAGATTTCAATCTGGCATCCTCTATCGCACAAACAGCTGACTGAGATAATCTCAATGAAAAAAACGCAACCGAATAAGAACCATACTCCATGGAGTAATTCTGACCGAGTACCTAAGGAACAATACCGCACCCAGGGGCCTAATTGTCACCAACGCCCCACGCATCTTTCTCGAAGACCCCACCTTTCGAAAAGACTGGGCACAGATAGCATGGAGATGTACCCGTGACTGGATGATCCTCATCATCCAGACATCCAAACGCCTCTCCGACGCTTTTCTAATCGAAATACAAGCCACAGAAACCCATTTTAAAACCACACTCTCCTCATTCAAGAAAAAATTGGAAGAAACAAACAGAGAAATCAATGAATACAAAGAGGGCCTTACCCAAAGTAAAATTACCAAATTCCAGAAAGATCTGAAAAGATTTTCCTACGCAAAGACTTATCCTTACGCCGAAGCTGACTACCAACCACCCCACCGCGCTGACACATCCGGTACCTCATCGGATGAAGACTCGTCAGTAAGCAGTGGCTCTAGCAACAACAGCTACCGCAGACGCCAACAAGGCAGAGGTGGACAATCAGGTTGGCAACCACCTTGGTCCCATGGACCCCAGGGACCTAATATGCTATACCCCACCTCTCTACCCCCCCCGTACACCCACAATTTGGGTACGGTTGGAACCCACCGTTCGGCCCGCCTCCACCATACATGAATCAAAACCAACCACAGCCTTTTTTAGGAAGAGGCCGAAGAGGTCGCGGAAGGAGACGCAGAGGGAATACGGTACACTGGCAAGACAATCCACAGCAGGGTGCTCAGACAAGGAGCCAAACCAGAGACCTACAACCAGGCCCGAGCACACGCTGAGTCTTGTCTCTAACCTTTCTAAACATGTCTTAACACCCACTGAAGTGGCCATCCTAGAAAAAGGACTTGGCTATGCCCCTACTACCAAATTAGACAAATTCAAGTTGCATTGCGAACTAGCGGAATTCTTTCGCAAACTCAAAATCAAGGCTTTCTTTGAGAATGCACCCGCACTCACTGACTCTGGAGACCAAGGGGACACGACCCTTAGAGCCAAATCAACATTCATACCTCCACCATGCTCCGTACCACCCGAGATCTTGGTATACGAGCAGACAGTGTTCAAAGAAATTGAAGCCCTCAAAGAACCCCACACGTTCCAAAACACCAGCAAGGTAGAACGTCTGGCCCTACAATCATTGAAGCAGAATCCAGAAATTATTATCAAACCAGCGGACAAAGGGGGAGGCACGGTAATACTCAATAAAGAGGACTACCACCGCGAGTGTGAGCGCCTACTCAATGACACCAAAAATTATGAGTTGCTCACACATGACCCCACCCCCTCCCTCAAGACTCGCATACAATCCTTAGTGGATGATGCGGAAGACTCTGGCCACATATCCAAGAACGAGGCCAAATTTCTCACGACCACGCAAGGCAAGATACCATATTTTTACACTGTTCCTAAGATTCACAAGAACAAAACCCCTCCTCCGGGACGCCCCATCGTCTCCGGCATCGGGTCTCTTTTAGACCCCTTTCACGTTTTTGTGATCATTTTTTGCAACCATTGGTTCAATCCACCAGCACATACCTCAAAGATACCAAAGACCTTCTAGGTCTTCTAGCGGACATACGCTACGACCCCAACACTTCATTCTTGGTGTCACTTGATGTAGAGAGCTTGTATACTAGCCTCCCTCAAGACGACACCCTTAAAGTATTAGAACAGGCTCTCAACAACACCGACTGGCAATATCGCACCCCTCCTTCCTTTGTACTCAAATGCGCAACACTAGCGCTCAAAGAGAACTACTTTGAATACGAAGGCAAGCTATATCTCCAGAAGTACGGTACTTCAATGGGCAGCGTTTTCGCCCAAGCGTAGCGGGCCTGTATGTCTTCCATTTTGAGACCAAACACCTCCTCAACATCAACTCATCACGCATCCCCCAAATCAAATTCTACAAGCGATACATTGATGATATCCTCCTGATCTGGGAGGGATCAGGAGAATCTTTGGCCTCTTTCTGTGAATGGATCAACACGTGTGACCCTAACCTTAGGTTCACACACAGTTCAGACAGGCACCGGACCACCTTCCTAGACCTGGATATAAAAGCCGAATCAGGAGGCCTTGTGAGTAAGACTCACTTCAAACCTACAGCTCGTAATTCCCTGCTACACTTTTCCAGTTTCCATCCCCGAGCCCTACGTGAGAACCTTCCATATGGCCAATTTCTTCGCCTCCGCAGGAATTGCAGTGACACCAGGGACTACAAGGCACAGGCAACTGACCTTTGCCACAAGCTGCACCAACGTGGTTATCCCCGCAAGATAACAAAGACAGCTAACAAGAGGGCCAGAAACCAAAATCGCGAAGGCCTACTGGAGAACTACATTAAGGCACCTACCAGCCCACCACTCACATGTGTGACAACCTTCAACACAGTGACCAACAAAGTTGCTCAAATCATTAAAAAAAACTGGAGAATCTTGAACACAGGAAAACTCAACTGGGAACCTCCCCTCTTGGCCAACAAAAGAGCACGAACCATCAAGGACACCATCGTATCCACCAGACCGATCTGCTTTCCCAAACCCACCAACACGGTCCTCAACGCATGGGGCCTCCCCAACGTCAAAGGGCATTTCCATGCGGCAATTGCAGTGTCTGCCACAATACTGAGACGACCAAACAACTGAATCTTGAACCCGGCAAAACTTGGGAACTCCGCAAACATACGAATTGCAACTCGGAACATGTTGTGTATCGGATCACTTGCCCTTGTAACCTCACCTTACATAGGCATGACCACTCGCAAAGTAAAAACAAGGATCTGTGAACATCGCAGTACTATACGATGCAAGAAAAACACCACCAAAATGACTACCCACTTTATAGAAAAAGGCCACACGACCAATGACATGAGGTGGGTTGTTGTAGAGGCCCTGGACCACAACCTTCCTAATATCCAGAGTCGCCTTCTGGAACAAGAGCAACGTTGGATATATCGTCTGTCCAGTCACACCACCGGACTTAACGATAATATCCCATGGAATAGCCTCAGGAGAACCTAACTCTATCCTTTGATTTGTCCTCCTGTAGCCTCATATGCCAGCAATGTGTTCTCCCACTCCCCGGCAGACCCAGTAACCCCCATACCTCCGTGAGGTTCCCCAGCTGTCCTTCCTGTTCATAGCCACATGCCTGCAGGACATCTGCATCCTTGTTTGTTTCGGTCCACTTCACGCCTTTCTCACGTAAGGCTTATCTTAGGCACTGATCCTCTATTCTTTATTCTTTATATTTGGCATCCTGTGCCTACATGTCAGCCCCAGTTTAGCTATTTCAGCTCGCGCTCTCCCCTTTGCAGCGTCCCTGCTCCTCTGCGCATGCGCTCTGGAGTAGCATCCACGACGCTTGCTCGCGCTCCACGCATGCGCGCACAACTCGCAACCCTGCCTTACGCATGCGCAAACCTCTTTGCTACACCAGCGCCTACCGGACTCCCAGCACGTAGTCCATGGCCCCTACCACTATTTATTCCCCCTCCGCCTTGGACACACCACCATCCGGGATCCGGGAGCCCTGAGTAGGTGTTACACGGGTGCTGCGACCAGATCAAGTAAGGTGACGCGCGTTGTTTCTTTGTCAGCCGGCATCTGCCGATGATCTCCCGACTTCCATGCCTAACTTGGTTTTTTCCTCCCCACAGAAATTGTGATTTAAGGAGCGCACTCCTCCCCTTTCCTGAGCAGCATCCATTACTCAGCCATAGTGTAATTCCTTTTTAATTTTAATTTCTTCTGTTTGTCATCCCTCCTTTTGTTACCTGTAGCGCGTCAACAGGGTAGTTCCGTAGTTCCCCGTCCTATACCCAGCACTTCACCTATATTGCACACCGCCACTTGGTTAGCCCATCCTAGCCAGTGCGTACTGGGTATTTACGTCTAAGTCTGACCACTCGGTGGACACAGAGCACCACCGTTCAAGGTGCCCACAGCCTCCACCAGGCACCCAATGAAATTAGTTCACTACCCTTCCTGCCTGTCTTGTTGCCGGTCTTGCTGTTCACCATTTTAATGATAGAGTTCACAGGACACACAGCGTCCTCTCATTATTATTGATCAGTGTGAGACTATAGCAGCATGCCATACCAGTACAGTATGTGTGTGGCCACTACCACTAATAAATAGTGGTAGGGGCCATGGACTACGTGCTGGGAGTCCGGTAGGCGCTGGTGTAGCAAAGAGGTCTGCGCATGCGTAAGGCAGGGTTGCGAGTTGTGCGCGCATGCGTGGAGCGCGAGCAAGCGTCGTGGATGCTACTCCAGAGCGCATGCGCAGAGGAGCAGGGACGCTGCAAAGGGGAGGGCACAACCGACTGCAAGTGTTGGATACATCACAGCACGGAAGATTGCATTTTATAGTTGCGGCGATACTCAGCACAATATGCCACTGCTTTATATGTCTTTGTGCTATGTTCTTTTCTCCCACAGGTTTTTTGCTGCGGTGTCCGCCATTGTGCAGACACCTCTTCCACACACCTTAGCGAGTGTGTAGGTAACTAAATCCTTTTTACTTTTTCACTAATCACGTGGCACTCCTCACTTTGCCACTCACTTCACACACTGGTCCTGACGAAAGCCCCTGACACTCCTAAGTGGGCTGAAACATGTAGACCTACCACACATACAACTATTAGAAACTAATCTCTTTCGTAGTTGCACCACATAGTCTGATTTTAATATATCCTGAGCCGCCAATAATAAACTTACCTCGGCAAGGACTCTCAGAGATATTTTTAAGCCTACACGACATCACATTTCTGCACCACACCAGCTCCGCTGTAGTCAGGCGTCGCAGCACAACCGGGAGGCACTCGGCCACCCGGTTGGGGCCCCTATGATGAAGCATGACACCAACCAGGTTAGTGTGTGAGGGGCCTTTTAACTAACCTAGTGGGTTCCCTATCACTGCTTCTCAGTGATTGTACCAACACCCTCGGGTTCCTCCAGCTTTGATAAACCTGATCTATACCACAGGGGATACGGACGTACCCCATGTCTCCCTAGCTCTCCCATTGATCTCTACATTAATCCGCAGCGCACAGCTGTGAGAGCACCCTCTTGCTACGACGCTCTTCCCCTCCCCCCCCTCCTCTTTTTGTTCCGGTTTTTTCACTATGGCTGAGAACCCGGGCCTACGGTTTACACTGGACGATGTCAATAGCATACTTGACAACCCCCCCCTTTTGGCAGATTTCAATCTGGCATCCTCTATCGCACAAACAGCTGACTGGGATAATCTCAACGAAAAAAAACGCAACCGAATAAGAACCATACTCCATGGAGTAATTCTGACCGAGTACCTAAGGAACAATACCGCACCCAGGGGCCTAATTGTCACCAACGCCCCACGCATCTTTCTCGAAGACCCCACCTTTCGAAAAGACTGGGCACAGATAGCATGGAGATGTACTCGTGACTGGATGATCCTCATCATCCAGACATCCAAACGCCTCTCCGACGCTTTTCTAATCGAAATACAAGCCACAGAAACCCATTTTAAAACCACACTCTCCTCATTCAAGAAAAAATTGGAAGAAACAAACAGAGACATCAATGAATACAAAGAGGGCCTTACCCAAAGTAAAATTACCAAATTCCAGAGAGATCTGAAAAGATTTTCCTACGCAAAGACTTATCCTTACGCCGAAGCTGACTACCAACCACCCCACCGCGCTGACACATCCGGTACCTCATCGGATGAAGACTCGTCAGTAAGCAGTGGCTCTAGCAACAACAGCTACCACAGACGCCAACAAGGCAGAGGTGGACAATCAGGTTGGCAACCACCTTGGTCCCATGGACCCCAGGGACCTAATATGCTATACCCACCTCTCTACCCCCCCGTACACCCACAATTTGGGTACGGTTGGAACCCACCGTTCGGCCCGCCTCCACCATACATGAATCAAAACCAACCACAGCCTTTTTTAGGAAGAGGCCGAAGAGGTCGCGGAAGGAGACGCAGAGGGAATACGGTACACTGGCAAGACAATCCACAGCAGGGTGCTCAGACAAGGAGCCAAACCAGAGACCTACAACCAGGCCCGAGCACACGCTGAGTCTTGTCTCTAACCTTTCTAAACATGTCTTAACACCCACTGAAGTGGCCATCCTAGAAAAAGGACTTGGCTATGCCCCTACTACCAAATTAGACAAATTCAAGTTGCATTGCGAACTAGCGGAATTCTTTCGCAAACTCAAAATCAAGGCTTTCTTTGAGAATGCACCCGCACTCACTGACTCTGGAGACCAAGGGGACACGACCCTTAGAGCCAAATCAACATTCATACCTCCACCATGCTCCGTACCACCCGAGATCTTGGTATACGAGCAGACAGTGTTCAAAGAAATTGAAGCCCTCAAAGAACCCCACACGTTCCAAAACACCAGCAAGGCAGAACGTCTGGCCCTACAATCATTGAAGCAGAATCCAGAAATTATTATCAAACCAGCGGACAAAGGGGGAGGCACGGTAATACTCAATAAAGAGGACTACCACCGCGAGTGTGAGCGCCTACTCAATGACACCAAAAATTATGAGTTGCTCACACATGACCCCACCCCCTCCCTCAAGACTCGCATACAATCCTTAGTGGATGATGCGGAAGACTCTGGCCACATATCCAAGAACGAGGCCAAATTTCTCACAACCACGCAAGGCAAGATACCATATTTTTACACTGTTCCTAAGATTCACAAGAACAAAACCCCTCCTCCGGGACGCCCCATCGTCTCCGGCATCGGGTCTCTTTTAGAACCCTTTTCACGTTTTTGTGATCATTTTTTGCAGCCATTGGTTCAATCCACCAGCACATACCTCAAAGATACCAAAGACCTTCTAGGTCTTCTAGCGGACATACGCTACGACCCCAACACTTCATTCTTGGTGTCACTTGATGTAGAGAGCTTGTATACTAGCCTCCCTCAAGACGACACCCTTAAAGTATTAGAACAGGCTCTCAACAACACCGACTGGCAATATCGCACCCCTCCTTCCTTTGTACTCAAATGCGCAACACTAGCGCTCAAAGAGAACTACTTTGAATACGAAGGCAAGCTATATCTCCAGAAGTACGGTACTTCAATGGGCAGCGTTTTCGCCCCAAGCGTAGCGGGCCTGTATGTCTTCCATTTTGAGACCAAACACCTCCTCAACATCAACTCATCACGCATCCCCCAAATCAAATTCTACAAGCGATACATTGATGATATCCTCCTGATCTGGGAGGGATCAGGAGAATCTTTGGCCTCTTTCTGTGAATGGATCAACACGTGTGACCCTAACCTTAGGTTCACACACAGTTCAGACAGGCACCGGACCACCTTCCTAGACCTGGATATAAAAGCCGAATCAGGAGGCCTTGTGAGTAAGACTCACTTCAAACCTACAGCTCGTAATTCCCTGCTACACTTTTCCAGTTTCCATCCCCGAGCCCTACGTGAGAACCTTCCATA
The DNA here is from genome assembly GCF_964204655.1 of Triturus cristatus. NCBI lineage: Eukaryota > Metazoa > Chordata > Amphibia > Caudata > Salamandridae > Triturus > Triturus cristatus. The sequence continues at coordinate 134,015,462 of NC_140591.1, read as the reverse complement.
TGGCCAATTTCTTCACCTCCGCAGGAATTGCAGTGACACCAGGGACTACAAGGCACAGGCAACTGACCTTTGCCACAAGCTGCACCAACGTGGTTATCCCCGCAAGATAACAAAGACAGCTAACAAGAGGGCCAGAAACCAAAATCGCGAAGGCCTACTGGAGAACTACATTAAGGCACCTACCAGCCCACCACTCACATGTGTGACAACCTTCAACACAGTGACCAACAAAGTTGCTCAAATCATTAAAAAAAACTGGAGAATCTTGAACACAGGAAAACTCAACTGGGAACCTCCCCTCTTGGCCAACAAAAGAGCACGAACCATCAAGGACACCATCGTATCCACCAGACCGATCTGCTTTCCCAAACCCACCAACACGGTCCTCAACGCATGGGGCCTCCCCAACGTCAAAGGGCATTTCCCATGCGGCAATTGCAGTGTCTGCCACATTACTGAGACGACCAAACAACTGAATCTTGAACCCGGCAAAACTTGGGAACTCCGCAAACATACGAATTGCAACTCGGAACATGTTGTGTATCGGATCACTTGCCCTTGTAACCTCACCTACATAGGCATGACCACTCGCAAAGTAAAAACAAGGATCTGTGAACATCGCAGTACTATACGATGCAAGAAAAACACCACCAAAATGACTACCCACTTTCTAGAAAAAGGCCACACGACCAATGACATGAGGTGGGTTGTTGTAGAGGCCCTGGACCACAACCTTCCTAATATCCAGAGTCGCCTTCTGGAACAAGAGCAACGTTGGATATATCGTCTGTCCAGTCACACCACCGGACTTAACGATAATATCCCATGGAATAGCCTCAGGAGAACCTAACTCTATCCTTTGATTTGTCCTCCTGTAGCCTCATATGCCAGCAATGTGTTCTCCCACTCCCCGGGCAGACCCAGTAACCCCCATACCTCCATGAGGTTCCCCAGCTGTCCTTCCTGTTCATAGCCACATGCCTGCAGGACATCTGCATCCTTGTTTGTTTCGGTCCACTTCACGCCTTTCTCACGTAAGGCTTATCTCAGGCACCGATCCTCTATTCTTTATTCTTTATATTTGGCATCCTGTGCCCACATGTCTGCCCCAGTTTAGCTATTTCAGCTCGCGCTCTCCCCTTTGCAGCGTCCCTGCTCCTCTGCGCATGCGCTCTGGAGTAGCATCCACAACGCTTGCTCGCGCTCAACGCATGCGCGCACAACTCGCAACCCTGCCTTACGCATGCGCAGACCTCTTTGCCACACCAGCGCCTACCGGACTCCCAGCACGTAGTCCATGGCCCCTACCACTATTTATTCCCCCTCCGCCTTGGACACACCACCATCCGGGATCCGGGAGCCCTGAGTAGGTGTTACACGGGTGCTGCGACCAGATCAAGTAAGGTGACGCGCGTTGTTTCTTTGTCGGCCGGCATCTGCCGATGATCTCCCGACTTCCATGCCTAACTTGGTTTTTTCCTCCCCACAGAAATTGTGATTTAAGGAGCGCACTCCTCCCCTTTCCTGAGCAGCATCCATTACTCAGCCATAGTGTAATTCCTTTTTTAATTTTTAATTTCTTCTGTTTGTCATCCCCTCCTTTTGTTACCTGTAGCGCGTCACACAGGGGTAGTTCCCCATCCTATACCCAGCACTTCACCTATATTGCACACCGCCACTTGGTTAGCCCATCCTAGCCAGTGCGTACTGGGTATTTACGTCTAAGTCTGACCACTCGGTGGACACAGAGCACCACCGTTCAAGGTGCCCACAGCCTCCACCAGGCACCCAATGAAATTAGTTCACTACCCTTCCTGCCTGTCTTGTTGCCGGTCTTGCTGTTCACCATTTTAATGATAGAGTTCACAGGACACACAGCGTCCTCTCATTATTATTGATCAGTGTGAGACTATAGCAGCATGCCATACCAGTACAGTATGTGTGTGGCCACAGGCACAACCGACTGCAAGTGTTGGATACATCACAGCACGGAAGATTGCATTTTATAGTTGCGGCGATACTCAGCACAATATGCCACTGCTTTATATGTCTTTGTGCTATGTTCTTTTCTCCCACAGGTTTTTTGCTGCGGTGTCCGCCATTGTGCAGACACCTCTTCCACACACCTTAGCGAGTGTGTAGGTAACTAAATCCTTTTTACTTTTTCACTAATCACGTGGCACTCCTCACTTTGCCACTCACTTCACACACTGGTCCTGACGAAAGCCCCTGACACTCCTAAGTGGGCTGAAACATGTAGACCTACCACACATACAACTATTAGAAACTAATCTCTTTCGTAGTTGCACCACATAGTCTGATTTTAATATATCCTGAGCCGCCAATAATAAACTTACCTCGGCAAGGACTCTCAGAGATATTTTTAAGCCTTCACGACATCACATTTCTGCACCACACCAGCTCCGCTGTAGTCAGGCGTCGCAGCACAACCGGGAGGCACTCGGCCACCCGGTTGGGGCCCCTATGATGAAGCATGACACCAACCAGGTTGGTGTGTGAGGGGCCTTTTAACTAACCTAGTGGGTTCCCTATCACTGCTTCTCAGTGATTGTACCTACACCCTCGGGTTCGTCCAGCTTTGATAAAACTGATCTATACCACAGGGGATACGGACGTACCCCATGTCTCCCTAGCTCTCCCATTGATCTCTACCATGATATAAATCGCCTGGCGGAAGCCACCGATAAATGGCTTCGCGATGCTGCCAATCATTGTTTACCCACCATTTCTAATAAAGGAAACATGTTTAAAAGATTGAGAGGGACCCCTTAGCAACCAAGGGAGATAGGGTACTTAACAGAATAGATATAATAACAATATGCCCACAAACCAAAGAAAAGCCTTGAAAGACCTACAGAACTGCAAGGAAATAACAATAAAACCTGCAGATAAGGGAGGGGGGGTTGTAATTTTCAACTCATCTGATTATGATAACAAAATGCGGCAACTACTCAATGTAAAAGAACACTATCAACAGATAAAGTTTACGCAAATTGAAACTTTAAAAAGAGAAGTAGAAGTTCTCCTTAAGAGAGGAAAAGAGGAAGGATGGATCTGCGATAATGAGTTTAAGTTTCTAATGAACTCCCATCCAGTAATTCCTGCTATTTATGGATTACCAAAAATCCACAAAAGTAATTCCTGCTATTTATGGATTACCAAAAATCCACAAAAACTTTTTTGATCCACCAATGCGGCCAATAGTAAGCAGCATAGGCTCAGTCCTGGAACCTTTAAGTAAATATGTAGATGTTTTTTTGAGACCAATAGTACAAAAACAGAGGTCTTATTTAAAGGAGACAGCCCATGCAATTTCCGTCTTTGAGGGTCAGGGCTTCAATAGGGTGACCCAAATTTTGGTCACCCTTGATATTGAAGCCCTATATACTAATATACCCCAAGATGACACGATAGAAGTTGTATCCGCAATCCTAGACAATGAAGACCTAAAAGGAGGCAACAAAGGCTTTATAATGGCCTGTGTTAGAATGGTCTTAAAAAACAATATATTTTTATTCAAGGACGAGCTATATTTACAAACGAAAGGTACCAGTATGGGAGCCACATGCGCTCCAAGTCTGGCCTGTCTTTATGTTGGAGACTTTGAACGTCGGAATATCTTTAATGAAGTCGCTCCTTTCTTTGAAAATATCATGTGCTGGCACCGTTTTATAGATGACATTATTTTCATTTGGAACGGTGCCAGCTCGGATCTGATGGAATTCCTGGAATGGTTGAACTTAGGAGACCCCAATTTGAAATTCACAGCCCACCACAGTGATGTCAGTGTAGACTTCTTGGACATCAAAATTAAAGTAGTAAATAGTGAGCTGCAGGTAGAACTGTATACAAAACCGACTGACAAGAACACACTGTTACAGTATACCAGCAATCACCCTCACTCCCAGAAGGACAATATTCCTTTTGGGGAGTTTTTAAGACTGCGGAGAAACTGCACCAGTATCGCCGACTTCTATCATCATGCAGACAAAATGAGAATAAAATTACAGGCTAGAGGTTACCCAAAAAAATTGATTAAAACTTCATTGAAAAGAGCGAGGTTCTATGATAGAGACAGCTTACTAGATTCAAAAAAAGAGAAGAAGGAAAGTGCATCCACAGAGAGAGTGGTTTTTGTAACTCAATTCTCAAGTAAAAGTAATCAAATTAAAAATATAGTTAATAGAAACTGGAAGATTTTAAATTATGGCACAGAGGTCAAGCTAAACAAACCGCTTTTCTCATTCAGACGCAATAAGACTATTAGAAATGCATTAGTAAGAACATATCCAACAGAATTGGAAAAACAGAGTACATTAAGAGGTGAGAGAGCCAAGGGCAACCACAAATGTGGAACCTGTTCAGTATGTACACAATGCCTAGAAGGGAAAAACATTACATTTGCCGGTAAAAACCTTAACACTACTAAATTAAATAACTGCCGCAGCAAAAATGTAGTTTACCTCCTAACCTGCCCATGTGGGCTTGGTTATGTTGGGGAAACAAGTAGAGAACTCCGCACTCGCCTAGCAGAACACAAGTCGGCAATAAGAACGCAAAAGGAAAGTGCCCCATTAGTGGACCACTTTATCAAGATGAATCACAAATGTGATGATTTTAAGTGGTTCATACTGGAAAAAATTAGGATAAATAGAAGAGGAGGAAATCCAGATTGCAGGAGAAAAAAGAGAGAACAATGGTTCATGTGTTACCTCAATACTGTTGAAAGAGGCTTAAATTCCAGAGAAGACTGGATGAGGTTCATGCTTCCTAAATAGTAGAGCATATCCTCATCTTGTCTGAATGAGTCACGAGGTATCGGTTCCTGGTGGGAACAGACAAGAGACCCGGAATAAATAGGATTAGGTTAGCTAGGAGTGGAGAGCCATGTTAGAGGAAATAGACATTATAGGATAGTCTTTTCTGTAAAGAGGTATTCCAAATCTGGGGGAATACTTATTCAAAAAGATATCTGAATTAAGTATTACACATACACGCAGAGACAATGCCACCAATAATCTCATTATAACCTTCTGGGATGTGGAAAAACTAAAAAGAATGATATCACGAGTGTGAACCGCGGTTTAAACAGTACCCACAAGGAGAAATATGTTTAATGTACTTATATTAAATAAATAAACATACGACCAAAATTACAACCATCCTAAATTGATCTGTATCAAATTACGATAGTCACCAGCAAGGACACGTAGGTAGCACTAATAAAGGTTTTTTTTTTTTTTTTGTTTTTTTTTAAACGACAACACTAAGGAGCAAACAATCTTGACCCTGTGACTTAGCCAACCAATACGATTGCGGATTACAGTGAAAAGACCCGTACACGTACCACGTGAGTGGGGTTAAGCCAATAAGCAAGAGGGACACAATAGATAAATAGCAAGCCGGATAGGGAAAGATTGATTTGGCTCCGATCCGGAAACTAACAGGACGGTTGTAATACAGCGAGAAATCAGGTGAGATAATAAGGATCCGGAGAGATGGTAGATAGAAGAAACTATTATGGGTTAGAAGTACGGACTAATTTAGACAACATCCCTTCTCCCGTGTCTTTTAGACTCGCTGATGTAAGAAGAGGATTTTAAAATACACCGCAGTGCAGGAATTCGGAAAACATAACCATAGAAAGAAGCTCTTTGCAACCAGCAAGCCCGCATTTACCACGAAGAGGTAATTATGAGAGTTAAATAGCAGGGAACAACTTATGATTGCAATTGAGCTATCAATCAGGATTGAGACTAGTGCTGTACAAATATTCTAATTTTCCCCCTTGGAACTTAGAAAAGATATAACACGTCACTCGAAATCACTAAGAGGGTGAAAGAAGAGGAATGTGGGTTCTCTGAACTACAAAAGGAATAAGGAGCGCAGATAGATACCCTGTCACAAAGGTGAGAAGAGGCCTGTATTTGGAATTTGCCGATAAACATATAAGTTTGTGATGCAGGAAAATCGAATGTATTAACATCAGCAATGACAATTATAAAAAGTAATCTGGTTGCCTTTATTAACAGCATGAAGGGATAGGCATCGGATTCTCTAAGTAAAAGGTGGGGTCATAAACAACAACTAGGAAAATAGGAAAATTATGTACAAATACCAAATACAGCTATAGAAAGAAAAGTTGAACAAAGGAATGAGGCAAATGCCGCTATATATAGAATGGAAATACAAAGTATGTTAAGAGAAGGGTGTTGTAAATAAGATCACGGATGTGAGTAGCAAAGCCCATTAAATTAAATTTGATTAACCTTACAATATAGGAGACAAAATGGGATATTGTTTATTTTCAGGTAATGAATACAACTAATGCATACAATAAATGATAGAATTCATGAATTTCAGAGAATATGATCGTCAATGTATGAGAAATATAAATACAAGTGAGAGCAGTAACTATATTTATCTGTTCTAGGAAAATAATTACTGAGGTGGGAGACAGAATTATGTGGTCTTGATAAAGATGGTATTATCATTCTGAAACCATCGAAATGCGTCGACGCTGTGGATAGCGCAATCAGAGAATAAATACAGACTACGTATATACAGATTTTCAAATGTATAATGTACTGTATTTTTAAAGATTGAATCTGATGTGCACTCGTAAAGAGGAGTATTTGAATCTTACAATTTGTGTTTTGTCTCCACGTTATGCTGGTCATAATTGTGTTACATAGTTTTATGTGATTGTAATTGAACTGTATTGTATTTTAGGAGGTTTTTAATAATTTGATGTTTATGAAATGTTTAATGAATTTGTATGATCTACAAGGATGAATATGTTTTTATAAAATAAAGAAAAAAAATTATTTCCCAAAGAGAACTTCCTTTCTGACATAATACTTTATGCTCTCTTAATTGGTGGATCAAGGGAACATTTTCTTTTATCTTAATAAAGGAAATAGACACCGTCATCCTGCTCCTTGGTTTAATGACCTCTTAGAAACGGAAAAAGCAAGATGCAAGGTCCTGGAGCGCAAATGGCGCAAAGATTACGATCCTGATGCTAAAAGCATTTATCACAAGGCTAGAAATTTATACCATTCTGCCTGTGTTAAAGCGCGCGATTCTTTTGTTTCTCGTTCTGTTATGGAAGCTACTAACAAATCGAAAACATTGTTTAATCTAGTTAAGGACCTTGCTGGAGCTCACACCTCAGCGTTACCTCCCCCACTGGATGCGAAACAGTGCCAAGATCTTGGCTGTTTCTTTTCGGAGAAAATTGAGAAAATTATCAGGGATATTTCCATTAACAATACTGTGTCTCCTCTTTCCACCGACTGTGATCTCGTCCCCTTGGGGGATAACATCTTAGTAGCATGGCCCCCCATCACTGTTGACACAATGAAATCCATACTTAAAAATACTAAGTCTGGCTCTCCTAGGGATCCTATCCCGATGAAAATCCTTAAACTACTAGATGACCAGTCCTTGGAGGTCATTGTTGACACGCTTAATGCTTCATTAGAGTGTTCATCTGTCCCAACTCTTTGGAAACATGCCATGGTTACGCCATTGCTAAAAAAGCCCACAGCTGAGCCTGAATGTCTGGCAAATTATAGACCTATCTCCCTGCTCCCCGCCTTTTCTAAATGTTTGGAGAGACATGTTCATTCGACCCTAGCCTCCTTTGTGGAAACTAACTCACTTTTGCACCCCTCACAATCGGGTTTCCGTGTTGGTTACTCTACTGAAACCACTCTCCTCGGAGTCACAGAACACATTAGAAACCTACTTGATAAAAGTCAGACGGTCGCGCTCGTACTTCTTGACCTAAGCGCGGCCTTTGATACTATATCACATGAAATTCTTATCAAGGCACTGTTTAGGAACGGAGTACGAGGCAATGCACTGGATTGGATTCGTTCCTTCCTGAGTGGCAGGACGTTTCATATAAATTCCTCTACAGCCTGCTCTGACTTTTTTTAAATCTTTCACGGCGTGCCTCAGGGTTCCATTTTGAGTCCGCTGTTTTTCAACATCTATCTCAGACCTTTAGCTGACATTGCTGAAAAATCTGGACTCTCCCTGATGACTTACGCCGACGACTCCCAGATTATTTTCTCTCTTTCTGAGCCTAGTCCTTCTTCCTCTTCTCCTCTTAAGTTGGGGTTGCAAAACATTGTGAATTGGATGACTAGCAACCAGCTAAAGCTAAATGGAGACAAGACGGAGGTTCTTCTGTTAGAAAAACAGCATGATCTGTGGAATTCCTCCCACTGGCCTGACCAGCTGGCCACTATCCCTACCCCAGTAACACATGTTCGTAACCTGGGCTTTATTCTGGACTGTATTCTTTCTATGAGTAAACAAGCTAACAAAGTAGTGGGTCTCTGTCTCAACATTATTAAATGGTTGCGGAAAATCATATGGATGCTGCCTCTTTCTACTCAGAAGACGGTAGTCAATGCTTTGATTACTTCGCGACTTGACTACGGTAACATACTGTATCTCGGTTCAAATAAAGTGGTAGTGAATCGACTGCAACTTGCTCAGAACGCTGCAGTCCGTCTACTTTGCAAAATCCCGAAAAACTCTGGGGTCTCAAATCATCGCAGGGAACTCCACTGGCTCAAGGTTGATAACAGAATTCGCTTCAAAGCTCTGACCTTTATGTTTAGAATTAAGGCTGGCAATGCACCTAATTATCTTTTATCGTTAGCCCAACCCTACTATCCCAAGCGCAGTCTTCGTTCTCAATCACTTTCTAATTTTTGCATCCCTAGATTTAAACTTGCAAGAATGGGTGGCAGATCATTTGCCTTCCTTGGCCCTCCCCTCTGGAACGCCCTCCCCCTTTTCATCCGAAAAGAGGAAAATTATGACAGGTTCCGTAAAAACGTGAAGACCTGGCTATTCAACCAATAACTCGAGTAGTCTGCTTTTTCGCTCCTGACACTTTTTCCATGCTGTATCTCGGCGCCGGGAAACCCTTTTTGGGTAGCTGTTGCGCCTTACAAGTTCTAATAAATAAATAAAAAAAATTCTGTCCATCAATAGTTCTTTTTGCTTTTGTCACCCCGTGTGGGACAGGTATGCTCAGACGTGAGTCCCGTGCTCTCCATGCCACTGGAATCAAGCTATCCTGGCTGAAGAGGGGTGAAACCCCGAAACCGGTCCTAGGATGCTTGTTTCTAGTCCAGGGAGGACCTGGCCTGGCAGTTCGGGCTGAACTGTTCCTACAGGGCACAGGGTCAAGATTGATTTGCATATGGCTGGGTCCAAACTGGGATGGCATGGTGAGCAAAAAAACGATGGATTTAGGTCCAGATATCTGTACTGGGGTGAATGTATGACATTGTTCTGCATTCTGTCCATCAATAGTTCTTTTTGCATTTGTCACCCAGAGTGGGACGGGTATGCTCAAACGTGAGTCCCGTGCTCTCCATGCCACTGGAATCAAGCTATCCTGGCTGAAGAGGGTGAAACCACAAAACCGGTCCTAGGATGCTTGTTTCCAGTTCTTGGAGGACCTGGCCTGGCAGTTCGGGCTGGACTGTTCCCACAGGGCACAGGGTCAAGACTGATTTGGATATGGCTGGTTCCAAACTGAAATGGCATGTTGAGCAAAAAAACGATGGATTTAGGCCCAGATCTCTGCACTGGGGTGAATGTATGACATTGTTCTGCATTCTGTCCATCAATAGTTCTTTTTGCATTTGTCACCCCGAGTGGGACGGGTATGCTTAGACGTGAGTCCCGTGCTCTCCATGCCACTGAAATCAAGCTATCCTGGCTCAAGAGGAGTGAAACCCTGAAACCGGTCCTAGGATGCTTGTTTTCAGTCCAGGGAGGACCTGGCCTGGGAGTTCGGGCTGAACTGTTCCCACAGGGCAAAGGGTCAAGACTGATTTGCATATAGCTGGGTCCAAACTGGAATGGCATGGTGAGCAAAAGAACTATGGATTTAGGCCCAGATCTCTGTACTGGGGTATGACATTGTTCTGCATTCTGTCCATCAATAGTTCTTTTTGCATATATATCATGGGGCACACAATACGTCTCAATGGTGTCATAGCAGTACACAACACATGAATAAATAGGTTTCCATTGTGAGAGAACATTTTCGCATTTTGTCACATGTGCCTTACAAGAAGGTGTGGGCGTGTGCCTGAAGGTAGTGCATAAGACTAATCTTTGACCCATGATTAAGGGTATGGGGGTATTATCCACCTCCTTGGGGGTTTTATACATGCCCCTGGTTATACAACACTGATTGGCTTCTCGTTCTTTACAGGGGCAGTGCTGGCTTCTCGTTCTTTACAGGGGGAGTTGGATGGGTGGGATTGGGTGGTGTTGCGGGTTGTTTTTGTTCGACAGATGTCCCATGGATATTAGTGAGCCTTAGAGGTTTGACCAGAAACCTCCCTAACAGCCACGTGCCGGAATAGCTACAGGACCTCATTATGCAACCTGGTGTAATCTTCCCTCACCAATTGTAGATGTTCTTTATGCAGTTACCAGTTGTTCATCCTTCATTAGCTGCTTTTGCTCATGTAGGTTGGTATTGAAGTTCACCAGGAGGCTGTTTATGGACTGCATAGACTGCTGCATGTAGGTAGAACCATGTTGTCCAGAATCCTTTTGAGCAGAGAAATCCTTCTCCCACAGTACTGGCCTGCACCAAGCCAACCCTCCCCACATGGATGGATAGATTTTCTTCTTGGTGGTGGGACAGGAGGTGGAAGGGTGCTTTGAGTACAGGTGCGACGTGCAAATGGACGAGAATAGGGTGTGGACCATGCCTTGCCTGAGGACTTATGTGTGTGTGGTGCAGGACTGAAAACTGAAGTTGCACTATGGTGAGAGGATGGGATCTGCGATACCTGCTTGGTGTTTTCAAGGAGAAGGTGAGTCCTGTGTAGCTGCAACAAGAACCTGTGTTCTTGGTCCATGCACCTGGAGACTGGCAACCTGGAAGGGTCCCAGAGGAGGCTAGGTAGTGATCAACAGAGAGCCCTAGCTGCTTTTGCTAGTGGTTGCGAACTTGTGGACAGTGGTGGCTCTTGTGTCAGGGCCATGGTCTCCCTGTCCTGATCTTTGGTTTACTAAGGTTAATGAACTTAGGATTGCATCAAAATGATGCCCCTTTCCAACAGAAGCGTAACAAGGAGAAATAACTTTATTTTTTCTCGTTATTTTCTCTTTCTACGTGTGTTGCATTCTGCAGGACAGGACAGAGGAATTAGCAAGGAGAAATAAAAATATTTCTCCTTGTTGCCCCTGTCGGTGTATGTGCAACATTTTGGCGCAATCCCGGGTTGGCAAGTCCTTGTTAATCTGAGTTTCCTTAAAAATACATGGGTGGATGCATGAGTACGCCTATACTCAACCCATATAACACCTACCCAACGCAGAGTATTGTGTGTGGTTTAGTAAATCCCAGTTAAGGACTTGCATTGCCTTGCAATGACTTGCATCACACAAGGACAATGCACATCCTTAGTAAACCTGCCCCACAGTGCTTGCAGTTGTGATGTAAATGGGCAATATGTGATTTTATGAAGGCACTTTTTCATGTAGGAGTTTCCGATTGTGAGAAAGCTCGTTATGTGCATAGAAGGCTATCGGTGGTTGTAAGAACTAATAGTTACTGACAACATAAGTACAGGTGTTGTTGCCTGCAGAGTAGTCTTGTGGAAATTACCAATGAGGAGTAAGAAAGGCTAACATTGCAGGTATAACTCACTTACTGTGTGAAGGTATGAGGTGTTGGGGATATGCTGGTTGAGCTCTTGCGGTGAACTGGTGTTGTTCCTTCGTACAGTGTATGGATTAGGTCAATTAAGGAGAAGGATGATTGGAGAGCTTTGAACAGGGGGCAGAACTCTCAGGAAGATACATGTAATTTTGGCAGTTACTGGGTATAACAGTTGTGTCAAGGACACAGTTCCTTCAGAGGTGCATCACTGCTTCTTCTTAAAATGTAAGCAAATCGGTGATGTTCGAATATCGATGAGGGTGCTGCTCTAGACCCTGGGGGCCATATTTATCTTGACCATTACCTTGTGTCAGTGATGCTAGACATTTGGGCATACATATTAATAACATCCGTAATATAAAGGTTACTTGTAGGAGAGTAAGATCTGCTTCTTATAGTTAACCCCACTTTTTGCTGATGTTTCACTGTTTTCGACTTATACTGGCTGGGATCCTGCTATCCAGGACCCCATCCTAGCTGCTTTCTCCTCTAAATTGATTGCATGTACTTTAGGTACACTCCAGATTGGATACTGGGGTACCCTTATCAGTCCCTAGTATATGGTATACTATGTACCCAGGGCATAGGTACCCGGGAGACCATTCAAAATGACACCACAAGTCTGCTACAGCAGCCTGTGTAAGGCGGTGCATGCATCCCTTGCTTAGATATAGGTTCACTATATCTACTCCATATCACTGCACATATAAACCTATCAGTCACCCCTGTGGCAGGCCTTATCAATCCTGAAGGCAGGGTGCTGGGTTTTATGTGAGAGGGTGCGCCTGCATTAGCAGATCCCCTCTGCAGCCTTCGGAACCTATATTCTGGGGTTGTTTGTGATGCAGCCAACCATATGTATTAAAGTGCATTATCACCTCGCGGTAAATGCTAACTTTAAAACGGCTGCATGGAAACATGTCCTGTTTGATGTCAAACACCTTGGAATCATACCTCCACACCAGTAACTGGTGTGGGAGGTATGATTCCACCCTCCTAGAGGCAGAAATATGACAACACCGGTACACCCGGTACCAGCTTAACAGAACCTGGCATCACAAAATGGATGCTGCCAGCCACAGACACGAGTCTGCCATCCTGCTGCTGGACGAAACTCCGGCAGGGGAAGGCTGGACAATATGTTTCCTATCACAGGGAGGTGTGATCCCCTCCCAGACAGGCTTTAGTGTATTAGGGCTGGGTGGGTGCACTCTGAGAGTGCTTTGATGTCAGCCCTGGGGGCACATTTGGTGTCCCTGTGCATAGTCCAGCTCAAACCGGTTGCAGGAGCCATTTGCTCCTGCTCTGGTGCGAAACTGGACAAAGGACATGGGTGTAGCCACCCCTCTGTCCTGACCCTCCCATAGGTGGGTCCCCAGACTTTGTCCCACCCCTTCCTTGGGTATAAAGTAGGAACCCCTGGCTACAGGACTTTAGATTTACCTGGACGAAACTCTGCTACAGAAATCAAGTACTTCGAATATCTACACTACTCTGGATGACTGAAGAATCTCCCTTGGAGTAAAGGAGTTACTCCCCTGCAAGGCATGCGCCTTAAAGGCATCTGACCGGTTTGCATCTCCTGAGGACTCTGAAGATTTCTGAAACACAGGAGGTGGGTTCCCAAGTGTCCGCGAGGTTGACTAGTGCTCTCAGCAATCCTGAGACCCACAGCCCTCGTGGGGACCGTGGAACCTGTACCCCTGTGCACCGTGTCCATTTGCAGCAGCATATGCTTTTCGGCGATCCCTGAGGCTGTGCTTTGGGTTGCTTGTAGTCCAGACCCCAAGCAGTATTTCCACTGAAGATTTCTGGCCTACACTCCACGAGTGTTCCGTGGGCTGGTATTTTGTGATTCAGCTCAAGGTCCCTTCTCGATCCCTGGTCCGTCAACCTCTGGGTTCCTGAGAAGGGAACTTTAACTTTAAGTGGGCTTTCCTGGTGCTTCAGACGTGCCCTGACTCTCCATAGCTTGGAGAGTCCCCAAGACATTGCTGGTCCTCACTGAAGCATCTTTCCTCTGCTCGCGTGGGTTGCAGTTGCCAAGGCTTGTTGGTGTTCAATCTAGACACTGACCCCTCAGCACTCGACATCCTTCGTGGGGCAGCTCACCTCCAGACTTAGGTCATCTTCAACGTCTCCTGGTCCCTGTTGCTGCAGAGTCAAGCTTCACCTCTTCTCACCTGAAACACCCAACATTGGTGGGCATTTGTCTATCATGCCCCTGGTCACTGTGAAGTGACCCAGACTCTGTCTCCTCTGCTAAGGTTCTTCTCAGCTCCGATTAAGGCTTGGATCACACTGGACACTTCTCATCTTCCCGGCAGCAGCACTTCTTCGCATCATGCCATTGAAATCAACGAGCGTTTCCGACACCACTTGACTTCTATGCACCCGGCTCTCCTGGGATAGGTAACACGGGTACCTTGATACTCTCAAGGGTGCTGGCCTTAGAACCTTTTATGTTCCAAAGGGTTCGCTTGAAGTCCTCTCCTAAGTGTCCTTAATCTTTAAAATTTTAACTGTGACTTTCCCATAGAGTTGTACGGAGCTCGCGTCTGTGTTCTCACACTGCACACGTCCTCCGTGGGTCCCCTGTGTCACTACCTTGGGTGGTTCCTTGGGGTCCCAGCGATTCCACATGCTCTAGGCACTGTGTCTAGTCAAGTCGTGGTGTTATACCACTTTCTTAGTATATGGTTTGGTCTCCCCTTGGAGCCCACTGTGTATTGTGCTATTTACTGTTGTTGTAGTGCTTTAATATTGTGTACCTTCTTCTCTAATCTCATAAAGAGGTTAGTAGAGGGTGTTTAGTAATATATACATATATTTGATATATTCCTTGTGTGGTTCTCCTTTCATTTGGTCATTCGGGAGGTTATAATCTGGTAAACCAAGCTGCATTACATTCCTTCGAGACAGCCTGAAGGTTGCTTTCCATAGCTACCACTAGGATAGCTTTCAATAAAGGTTGTCTTTAACCTAATCATCAATAAGGGTCGTTTGGACTGGTGCAAGGTGCCCACTTTAACTAGTGGACAGCAATACCAGGCCAACATCTCACATTACTTGCATACTTTTACATCAGTCTGCTGTGGACTGGGATCTGGTCTGTGCTTGTTGGAGGTATTGGCGTAGGGGTTCCCAGATGTCTTTTGGTTTAGATGATGTTGGAAGTTCTTCTGCATATAATTCAAGGTTCTCCCTTTGGTTTTTGCTTTGTTCGCCATAAGTTGGCAGGGTATGCTCAGACGTGAGTCCCTTGCTCACTTTGCCACTGGATTCAAGCAAGCCTGGCTGAAGACGGCTGAAATGCCAGAAACCGGTCCTAGGAAGCTTGTTTCCGGTCCAGGGAAGACATGGTTTGGCAGTTCGGGCTGGACTGTTCCCATGAGGCACAGGGTCAGACTGATTTGCATATGGCCATGTCTGAACTGGGGTGGCAGAGTGGGCTAAAGAACGGTGATGGATTAAACCCAGATCGGTTGACTGGGGGTGAGTGCTTGCAATGTTCAACACTCCGTCCATCATTTCCTTTGGTTTTTGCTTTGTTCGCCATAAGTTGGCAGGGTATGCTCAGACGTGAGTCCCTTGCTCACTTTGCCACTGGATTCAAGCAAGTCTGGCTGAAGACGGCTGAAATGCCAGAAACCGGTCCTAGGAAGCTTGTTTCCGGTCCAGGGAAGACATGGTTTGGCATTTCGGGCTGGACTGTTCTCATGAGGCACAGGGTCAGACTGATTTGCATATGGCCATGTCTGAACTGGGGTGGCAGAGTGGGCTAAAGAACGGTGATGGATTAAACCCAGATCGGTTGACTGGGGGTGAGTGCTTGCAATGTTCAACACTCCGTCCATCATTTCCTTTGGTTTTTGCTTTGTTCGCCATAAGTTGGCAGGGTATGCTCAGACGTGAGTCCCTTGCTCACTTTGCCACTGGATTCAAGCAAGCCTGGCTGAAGACGGCTGAAATGCCAGAAACCGGTCCTAGGAAGCTTGTTTCCGGTCCAGGGAAGACATGGTTTGGCAGTTCGGGCTGGACTGTTCCCATGAGGCACAGGGTCAGACTGATTTGCATATGGCCATGTCTGAACTGGGGTGGCAGAGTGGGCTAAAGAACGGTGATGGATTAAACCCAGATCGGTTGACTGGGGGTGAGTGCTTGCAATGTTCAACACTCCGTCCATCATTTCCTTTGGTTTTTGCTTTGTTCGCCATAAGTTGGCAGGGTATGCTCAGACGTGAGTCCCTTGCTCACTTTGCCACTGGATTCAAGCAAGCCTGGCTGAAGACGGCTGAAATGCCAGAAACCGGTCCTAGGAAGCTTGTTTCCGGTCCAGGGAAGACATGGTTTGGCATTTCGGGCTGGACTGTTCCCATGAGGCACAGGGTCAGACTGATTTGCATATGGCCATGTCTGAACTGGGGTGGCAGAGTGGGCTAAAGAACGGTGATGGATTAAACCCAGATCGGTTGACTGGGGGTGAGTGCTTGCAATGTTCAACACTCCGTCCATCATTTCCTTTGGTTTTTGCTTTGTTCGCCATAAGTTGGCAGGGTATGCTCAGACGTGAGTCCCTTGCTCACTTTGCCACTGGATTCAAGCAAGCCTGGCTGAAGACGGCTGAAATGCCAGAAACCGGTCCTAGGAAGCTTGTTTCCGGTCCAGGGAAGACATGGTTTGGCAGTTCGGGCTGGACTGTTCCCATGAGGCACAGGGTCAGACTGATTTGCATATGGCCATGTCTGAACTGGGGTGGCAGAGTGGGCTAAAGAACGGTGATGGATTAAACCCAGATCGGTTGACTGGGGGTGAGTGCTTGCAATGTTCAACACTCCGTCCATCATTTCCTTTGGTTTTTGCTTTGTTCGCCATAAGTTGGCAGGGTATGCTCAGACGTGAGTCCCTTGCTCACTTTACCACTGGATTCAAGCAAGCCTGGCTGAAGACGGCTGAAATGCCAGAAACCGGTCCTAGGAAGCTTGTTTCCGGTCCAGGGAAGACATGGTTTGGCAGTTCGGGCTGGACTGTTCCCATGAGGCACAGGGTCAGACTGATTTGCATATGGCCATGTCTGAACTGGGGTGGCAGAGTGGGCTAAAGAACGGTGATGGATTAAACCCAGATCGGTTGACTGGGGGTGAGTGCTTGCAATGTTCAACACTCCGTCCATCATTTCCTTTGGTTTTTGCTTTGTTCGCCATAAGTTGGCAGGGTATGCTCAGACGTGAGTCCCTTGCTCACTTTGCCACTGGATTCAAGCAAGCCTGGCTGAAGACGGCTGAAATGCCAGAAACCGGTCCTAGGAAGCTTGTTTCCGGTCCAGGGAAGACATGGTTTGGCAGTTCGGGCTGGACTGTTCCCATGAGGCACAGGGTCAGACTGATTTGCATATGGCCATGTCTGAACTGGGGTGGCAGAGTGGGCTAAAGAACGGTGATGGATTAAACCCAGATCGGTTGACTGGGGGTGAGTGCTTGCAATGTTCAACACTCCGTCCATCATTTCCTTTGGTTTTTGCTTTGTTCGCCATAAGTTGGCAGGGTATGCTCGGACGTGAGTCCCTTGCTCACTTTGCCACTGGATTCAAGCAAGCCTGGCTGAAGACGGCTGAAATGCCAGAAACCGGTCCTAGGAAGCTTGTTTCCGATCCAGGGAAGACATGGTTTGGCAGTTCGGGCTGGACTGTTCCCATGAGGCACAGGGTCAGACTGATTTGCATATGGCCATGTCTGAACTGGGGTGGCAGAGTGGGCTAAAGAACGGTGATGGATTAAACCCAGATCGGTTGACTGGGGGTGAGTGCTTGCAATGTTCAACACTCCGTCCATCATTTCCTTTGGTTTTTGCTTTGTTCGCCATAAGTTGGCAGGGTATGCTCGGACGTGAGTCCCTTGCTCACTTTGCCACTGGATTCAAGCAAGCCTGGCTGAAGACGGCTGAAATGCCAGAAACCGGTCCTAGGAAGCTTGTTTCCGGTCCAGGGAAGACATGGTTTGGCAGTTCGGGCTGGACTGTTCCCATGAGGCACAGGGTCAGACTGATTTGCATATGGCCATGTCTGAACTGGGGTGGCAGAGTGGGCGAAAGAACGGTGATGGATTAAACCCAGATCGGTTGACTGGGGGTGAGTGCTTGCAATGTTCAACACTCCGTCCATCATTTCCTTTGGTTTTTGCTCTCCTTACAATACACCATATCTTTAACCCTGTGTGCGGCTTTCAGGGCAAGTGAGCTCTCCCAAGTCAGAGCCACCCGGCGTTTGGCCATCAATAATGCAATTCGCACAAATCTGCCCATAGTACCTTTCAAATGAGGAACATAGCATAGTAGACAAACCAGCGGAGTACACTGCAACACACCCCCCGTCATTTCTTGTATCTCTTGCACCACTTTCTCCCAAAAGCGTAACACCCGCCCGCAATCCCAAGCTAGGTGCCAGACGTCCCCATCTAGTTGGCCACATCGTTTATAATTGCTAGTGTAGCGTAGGCAGCTTCTGTGTAATCTGAAGGGTGTGTGGTAGACCTGATGGATATATTTAGAATGTATTTTCCGCAGGTTACCGTTTGGTGTGAGGGTACTAGTGAGATTGCATATGTGTTCCCATTGTGTTGAGGTCCGGGGGGGGGTGTCATTCTGTCATTCCAGCGGGCGAGACTTCCGTCCGAGTCCGCAGCTTACTCATCCCGCACGGCTCTGTAGAGTTTGGTGACCAGGTTTTTTTTCGTGTGGGTGCAACCAATAGTAATTGTAGAGCATGCAATGTTGGCGGATCGGCTGGATATGCAGTGTAATGTGTTCGAATACCCTGCCTGAGTCTATGCACAGTGAATTGAAACAATGGTGTAGAGGTAGTGATATACTGGAGCCCCTCAGAGGTGACGAAACTCCCATCAGAGTAATGGTCCTGCATGGTATCTATACCCGCCTCTTTCAATGACCGTAATGGGCCGTCCTCTTGTGTCACCGAAAGTGCAACATGATGTGCCAGTGGCAGTGCTGGGGCGTAAATAGGGAGCTTATTTGCGAGTTTGCCTATAGCTTTACCAAGCCACAATAGTCGTGTCTAATGTATTAATTTCATGTTTCGGCGTAACTCGATGTGTATGTGTGATGATGCCGGATAACAGAACCGGACTAGCATCGCCATCTTCTACTGCTACGTGCAGGGTATAAGCGTTTGGGCGTAACCAAAAGTATGCATACTGAGATAATATATGTACGGGTCAGGAGCACTGAATCCCCCTTTGGCGTAGTTGAGTTTAAGTTTTGCCCAGCTCACTCTAGCCTTCTTACCTCCCCAGATCAGTCTAAGCAGAGCAGTCCTTATGGTGCTTAAACATTATTGTGTTATAGGAATATTGCAAAATAAGTATAAAAAAAGTGGGAGAATGACCATTTTGATAAACGCAATGCGATCAGCCACGGATAGCGGCAATGTAATCCACCTGTCAACTTGCTGCTCTAGAGACACACTCTCTGCCATAGTTTTCTTTTATTACAAATTCGGGGTCCCGATGCACCCAGACGCCCAGGTATTTAACTGGTTCCGCCGTCCACACTAGCGGGTATTCCATACTTGGTGGATCTGTACCGGATGCCAATGGTATTATTACCGATTTGTTCCAATTAATAGTGAGACCAGAGAACAATCCAAATCTCATGTACTCTCTAAGCACCTGAGCCAGGTATCACCGGGGCTCTCTAATAAAAAGCACCATATCATCGGCATAAAGGGATATACCGACAGGGCGATACAAGAAGTTGAGAGCTGTGTCTCTGTGACGCTGCCAGATCACACAGACCAAGGGCTTTAGCACAATGGCAAACAGCAGCGGCGACAGGGGGCAACCCTGCCGGGTGCCTCTGTTAATCGGGAACGGCTCTGATGTCAGTCCCCCCACACGGACCCACGCTGAAGGGTCAGAGTATAACAGTTTCACCCAACCAAGGAATATTGAAGGGAACCCCGTGCGATGAAGGATTTGGAACATGTAACTCCACTCTATGGAGTCAAACACTTTCGCTGCATCTAACAGTACAGCAGCTGCATGCAATTCTCGATCCAGGACGTGAAACATCGCAAATATAGTTCGCAAATTGTGGGATGTGGATCTCTCTAGAATAAATCCTGACTGGTCCGGGAGGACCAGACAAGGCATCAGTGGTTGGAGCCCGGTAGCTAGAATTTTAGCGATTATTTTGGCATCAAGATTAATCAGGAATAAAGGCCGATAAGACTGGCAATGTTCGGGTGATTTGTCTTTTATTAGTAAGGTGATGATCAACGCTTGACGGAGGGACGGCGGCAATAAACCAGTTTCATGTGTCTTCGCGTACATTTCCAATAAGTGGGGCGTAACCAAATCAATATATTCTTTATAAAATTCAGCTGTAAGAACGTCAGGCCCGGCGCTTTTTTGTTGGGTAAGGCACGGATCGCTGCTTTTATGTCTGATTCGTCGATTGGTTGACTTAAGTAGTCGCAATGCCCATCCGACAACCATGCGCAAGCAATATCAGACAGATATTCCGGAAGATCCGAAGCAGACGTTGTCCCCTGTGATGTATACATGCTGGCGTAAAAGGCATGAAATTGGTCCACTATCTTCTGAGGGGTGTAGTGGTCCCCACCCAGTGTGTCTAGTATTTATTCTATGTGATGATGTTCGGCACAAAATTTGAGTTTAGCGGCTAAATTGCGACCCGGTCGCCCGCCCTCCCCATATGCTCGGGCTATATGTCCCCTCAATAGATAGCGTATCTCAGACTCCGCCATGGCATCATATTTAAGAACTAATTCATGTAAGTGAGAAAGTGTGGTGGCGCATAGCTTGGCAGTGTAGGCGCGTTCGAGGTACGCCAGTGTAGCTTCTATCTTTTCAAGCTGCCCCCTAAGATCTTTTCAAATACCCCCTGTGGTGCTAATGCAGACTCCTCTGATGGTCACCTTAAAGGCCTCCCAGAGAGTGGAAGCACTCTCCACGGTGCCTACATTAATCTCAAAATACTGTTCTATGGCTTTTCTAATGGTGTCGGTGAATACTGGGTCCAAGAGGGCCTCCAAACGGAAACGCCATGTGAATGGGCGATGAACATTAGTTGGGAGTGTGAGAACAAGCCGCACAGGATTGTGATCAGAAAGTGTGCGTGGGAGCACAGCAATATCGATGACCCATTCATTTGCCCCAACAAGTCAAGGGTCATTGGGACCCTATCTCAGCGCACTGTCGCTGCTGGGTTTTCCTAGATTCTTTCAAATCAATAAACCATTCAGAGGTTAAGCTTCAATACTTCATTTTCTCAGTGGAAAAAACATAGACAATCTTCTCAATTCAACACATCACAATTTTATTCATTGGATATGATATAGTTCATTCCTTGTTTAAAATAAACTTCTCGGTTGATCAAAACATTCTTTTAGTTGCCCTATGCATTTCGAGCCTTCTTGGCTCTTCCTCAGGGGATTTGAAATTCTAAAATAAAAATAACATGTAACATTTGATTTTTTTAATAAAGATGTCAAAGTACGCGTCATGTCAATTATGTCAAAACTTAACTCTGTCAATGCTAGATCAGTGTATCACTCTAGTTAGGGTGTGTGTTGTTTTGACCTCCACCAGGAAACGTGCTCGAGAAAGTGGGGCATGTAGTGTCATGCAAAGAAAAATAATGATTGCATACCTGGTTCGAAACAGGTGAAAAAAATTACCCGTTCTGAAAAGGTAAATCTGTGGAAAATAATAAATAAGAATGAATAAGGATAAGATCAAGTCTAAAAAGAACATCTCGAAAAAGGAATAGTAAAACATCGCCTTAGACTTACTCGAATCGTGATCAGCAGAGTCTCTAAATCTCGGATCAATGTAGGGAGATAGACGAAAATGCTATGGCCACGGTCTTCTTCGAATAGTATTTGCCGGTAAACTGATAAGAATACTTCCGGATATGCGAGTGTGCACAAAATCTCGTGACAATAAGACTATAGACAGACTCGGCGGCCATGTGTAAAGGGTAGACTTCTCAATGGAAGGAGCGCTTCACGGGTGAAACTACGAAGAAGTAGGAGACAACAGTTCTGAAAGAGGGAAAAAAAATTTAAGAAGAACCAAGAAAGAAATCATGGGAAATGAAACGGTAGAAATCTTCGTAGGGAGAGTGGGGAGGAAAAAAGGTGGCCATCTTGGAAAGGTATAAACCTGGTGGAGGAGGACTCATCATGCGTGTATGAGTAAAGCTAATGTAGTGTACATGAAATCAAAAAGAATAACACAGTTGTCTAGAAACAAACTACATTCAGTGGTCATGCGTCAAAGCTGGACAAATAAAAATGTGTTATAAATAACAGACATAATCAATTTTATCACTCATTCCCTTATTTACTAGAGTGTCCAAACGCTTGATCCAGTATGTTTCTCGTTGAAGGAGACTCCTGGTAAGATCTGTATCTGGATGTTGGTCCACTAGTTCAAGCACGGAGAACTGTAGTTGGGCTATGTTGTGTTTCTCCTCATTCCAGTGAGTGGCTAAGCTGCTGTTTTTGTTCTGTGTCCTGATTGTGCTCTTATGCTCAGATATTCGAACTTTAATCTTCCTCTCAGTCTTACCAACATACAATTTTCCACATGGACATTTGATGTAGTAAATTAGTTTCAATGAATTACAATCACTATTGTGATAAAGGTTGATCTTTTCTCCTGTGAGAGGATGATGTAGAATGTTCCCAACAATCACATTATTACAGTGAACACAGTTACGACATTTGGTCATTCCTTTGTAGTTGGTGTGATGTTGTTTGGTAGGTGCGTTGATAATTTCTTTGATATTTTTCGAACGTTGATACGCAAACATTGGTGAATCTTTAAAGATATCGTTAAAATCTGGTTCATTTTGAAGCATTTCCCAACGTTTTCTTATTATTTTCTTTATTGTGCTGGATGCAGTGGAAAATTTAGACACAAAAACTTGTCTTGTAGTTTGTTTACGTGGTTGTACTTGTAGTAGACTTTCTCTAGTGTATTTAGTTGAACGTTGTTTAGCATATTCCACCACTTCCTCGGGATATCCCCTCATCCGAAACATCTCTTGCTGTTGTAGAGAATGACTCTCCATGTCTTCCGTTTTTGAACAAATCCTTTTTATTCTTAAGAACTGAGAAAGTGGTAGATTCTGTTTTAGGCTGTTGGGGTGAAAACTTTGAAAGTGTAACGCACTATTGACATCTGTTGCTTTTTTGTATACTTCCGTTTTGAATTTGTTTCCTTCTTTGATGAGTGTCACGTCAAGGTACGATATCTTGGAATGGTTAATTAAATGTGTGAATTGAATATGTTCATCTTTTAGGTTCAGGTCTCGTATTTTGTTCTCAAGGAGTTCCTGAGTGTTGGTCCATAAGATGAATATGTCGTCTATAAATCTACAATATAGCGATGAGTTGTGAGTCCATTCAGTGTCATTGTATATATGATCCGATTCAAATTTAGCCATGTACGTATTGGCATACGCCGGAGCCCCGGCAAAGCCCATGGATGTTCCTTGTTGTTGCAGGAAAAATAAATCATTCCAGAAAAAATAACTATGGTATAAGCAGAAGTGTAAAAGTTCTAGGATGAAAACCTTATCCGCTCTTAATGAGGATTGGCACAGCAGTGCCCATTCTACTGATTCCATGCCTGCTATGTGCGGGATTGAAGTGTACAACGATTTTACATCTATTGTACAGAATATCATTTCTTCTGAGGGAGTAACTTTCTCTAGTTTCTGATGAAAATCTTTAGTGTCTTTAACGTATGAGTGCCAACCTTGTACAAAGGGTTGCAAAAAATAGTCTATATAGTGACCAAGAGGTTCAAAAATGGTGCCACAACCCGTCACGATCGGTCGCATTGGGGGATTCATTAGATTCTTGTGTATCTTCGGGAGCATATATAAAATAGGTTTCCGAGGATACTCCACTGCGAGAAATTGTCTGGTAGCTGTGCTGATCCATCCCATCTCTAAAGCATGTTCTAGAATACTTCCTAGAGTGGTTTTTAAATCTGTTATGGGATCTTTTGTCTGAGTGTCTGCCACATGTTCTTGTACAGCTTTAAAATAGAAAGAACTATCCATTAACACTATAGCTCCTCCTTTGTCGGCTCTTTGAATTTGAATTTCAGTGTCTCTTTGTAATGACTTTAAAGTATGTATCTCGTGTTTGGTTAAATTTGTTCTTTTGGATCTTTTAAAGTTGATTTGTTGAAAATCTTTCCTTACAAGGTTGACAAATGAATCAAGTATCTTGTGAGAGACAGGTGCTTGGTATTTTGATTTGGGGCGAAATTCCAAAAATTCTGTGGTTTCACCTTCTGGTTTAGGAGGAAGAACATTGGTGAAAAAATGGCGTAGTCGTAGTACTCGTACAAATTTAAAGAGAGCTAATTCGCACTCAAGTAAGTTTGTGTCGTAAGTGGGGACAAATCCTAATCCTTTGTTCAGTGTTTGTATTTGGTCTGGAGTAAACTCTTTTGTGGAAATATTTACTACTAGGTTTGTTTCTGGCTCTGTGTGCGTGTTGTTTTTGCCGTGACTTCTCCTTGTTTTACGTTTTTTGACGGACCTGGTGGTTGGTTGGAGTCTTGGTCCTTGGATAAAAAATGCGTTGAACTTGGTGTGGCAGATAGTTCAGTGTTATCTTTGGAGGTATCTGGAACTGTGAGTTGACTTTTTGCTGATGGTCTAGTTGTTGCGGTGTCCGTATCAGTGGCTAAGCTTTCTTCAGATGAGGTAATAGTTGTGAATTTCTTTTGATATGCTCTACGTTGTGCATAGACATCTGCCCATGTGTAAACCTCATTTAGCTTATAATCCAATGTATCTCGCTTGAATTTACGCAACTTTCCTTCTTGGATTTCTTTTGTGTATTTGTCAAGTCTGTTGTTAATGTCTTCCAAGGCTTTTTTAAGGTCTTCTTCTCCCATACGTAAAGACAAGTTATGTTTGATCTCCTCTATCTCGTGTGATAACTCATTGATGACTTTGGACAGCTCTTCTACTAGAAGTAGGATTAAATCTAATGAACATTTGTTCAGAATTGAATACCACCGTTCCATAAAGTCTTTATTCATATGAAACCTGAACAACATTGGTTTAATGGTCATTCTCAAGCCTCGTGGTATCCTTTTTGCTCGGTGATATTGTATCAATGTAGACGCATGAAGACGTTGGTTCATTTCTCTCTTGACTGTGTATTCTAGTTGTTTGAGTTGTTGAATTATGGAACTTCCTTGTAGATCTGACGCTTTAACATCTTGGATAAGTGCATAAATTTCTGATGCTTGTTCTGAAGTATAGGCTAGAGTACTAGCTCTGTTTTCTGTTAAGCTTGAAATTGTGTCGAATGACATGGTTTGGGTGCTCTCGTCTAATGACTGTAGGACTGGACACCAAAATGGGTAGAGGAGGCACTCCTTTTTATTTTCCAATTGTAAACTTCAATTCAATTAATAATTTTTCTAACAAAGCGTGCTGCAAGGAATGAACTATATCATATCCAATGAATAAAATTGTGATGTGTTGAATTGAGAAGATTGTCTATGTTTTTTCCACTGAGAAAATGAAGTATTGAAGCTTAACCTCTTAATGGTTTATTGATTTGAAAGAATCTAGGAAAACCCAGCAGCGACAGTGCGCTGAGATAGGGTCCCAATGACCCTTGACTTGTTGTGTAAAGATTAGCAAGCATCGACTGTCACTTGCTTCCTCAGCAGCACGCTTTTTTCAACGAGAAACATACTGGATCAAGCGTTTGGACACTCTAGTAAATAAGAGAATGAATGATAAAATTGATTATGTCTGTTATTTATAACACATTTTTATTTGTCCAGCTTTGACGCATGACCACTGAACGTAGTTTGTTTCTAGACAACTGTGTTATTCTTTTTGATTTCATGTACACTACATTAGCTTCACTCATACACGCATGATGAGTCCTCCTCCACCAGGTTTATACCTTTCCAAGATGGCCGCCTTTTTTCCTCCCCACTCTCCCTACGAAGATTTCTACCGTTTCATTACCCATGATTTCTTTCTTGGTTCTTCTTAAAAACAATTTCCCTCTTTGAGTACTGTTGTCTCCTACTTCTTCGTAGTTTCACCCGTGAAGCGCTCCTTCCATTGAAAGTCTACCCTTTACACATGGCCGCCGAGTCTGTCTATAGTCTTATTGTCACGAGATTTTGTTCACACTCGCATATCCGGAAGTATTCTTATCAGTTTACCGGCAAATACTATTCGAAGAAGACCGTGGCCATAGCATTTTCGTCTATCTCCCTACATTGATCCGAGATTTAGAGACTCTGCTGATCACGATTCGAGTAAGTCTAAGGCGATGTTTTACTATTCCTTTTTCGCGATGTTCCTTTTAGACTTGATCTTATCCTTATTCATTCTTATTTATTATTTTCCACAGATTTACCTTTTCAGAACGGGTAATTTTTTTCACCTGTTTCGAACCATGTATGCAATCATTATTTTTCTTTGCATGACACTATATGCCCCACTTTCTCGAGCCATTTCCTGGTGGAGGTCTAAACAACACACACCCTAACTAGAGTGATACACTGATCTAGCATTGACAGAGTTAAGTTTTGACATGATTGACATGACGCATACTTTGACATCTTTATTAAAAAAATCAAATGTTACATGTTATTTTTATTTTAGAATTTCAAAGCCCCTGAGGAAGAGCCAAGAAGGCTCGAAATGCATAGGGCAACTAAAAGAATGTTTTGATCAACCGAGAAGTTTATTTTAAACAACAAGGAATGAACTATATCATATCCAATGAATAAAATTGTGATGTGTTGAATTGAGAAGATTGTCTATGTTTTTTCCACTGAGAAAATGAAGTATTGAAGCTTAACCTCTGAATGGTTTATTGATTTGAAAGAATCTAGGAAAACCCAGCAGCGACAGTGCGCTGAGATAGGGTCCCAATGACCCTTGACTTGTTGTGTAAAGATTAGCAAGCATCGACTGTCACTTGCTTTCTCAGCAGCACACTTTTTTAGAAAAATTATTAATTGAATTGAAGTTTACAATTGGAAAATAAAAAGGAGTGCCTCCTCTACCCATTTTGGTGTCCATTCATTTGCCCCCTCACTTAGCAGCCAGTAGTCCAGGCGGGACCAGCTGTGAGGCGCTGGCGTAGCATGTGTACCTTCCCTCACTGTGTGATTACGAAGCTTCCAGGCAAACACCAGTACAAATTCAAGCATAGCATTTGTAATACTTTGGGCCACCTTAGGTGTGCGGATACCTTGCGGGCTAGACTTATCCATACTGGGATCCAGGTAAGTGTTCAGATCCCCACCCCATATAATAGCTGCTTCAGGCCATCTTCGCAATACATCATATATTTGTGCAAAGATCTCTGGTTCATCCACTATGGGCCCGTATACATTAATAAAAGTAATCAGGGAGATCCCCAATTTACCGTGAACCATAGCGCAGTGCCCCTCATCATCTACATAGGTTTTGATAGGTGATGACACCTCATTTGAACAGAATAACAACCCACCTGGCATAGGAAGAATACGATGAGGCTAGCTTCTTCCCAGCCCATTTAGTGGCGATTTTGGCCTCAGACACCTTGGTCAAATGCATCTCCTGCAGGAGAGCAATCTGAACCCTGTGCCGATCCAGATAGGGAAATACCTGTCAAATTTTCGGGGGGAGTTGAGCCCCCTGACATTCCACGTCAAGCAGGGGCATTCAGCACCCATCAGCAAATTGAAGACAATAACCAACAGCAGAGTATCCAATTTGCGGCAGGAATAGCTGTCTAAGAGTGTATGTCATAGCTAGCGTAACAGTACAATAACAGCAAACAATCCCCATATCAACAACACTGGAACCCCCCACCCACTTTAGCAGACCCAATTTGCCAAAACCATTCTCTTGAGTCAAAACAGAGCCCATAAAGTGAAAACAGATACAAAAAGTGTTGTGGGGTACACCCATTGGGGGACGCAGTGGCACATCCAACTCCCGTTTGTACAAGGGAGGTGGCCGCACCAGTGATCATGTTCTCCCTAGGTCATTAGTTTGCGTCAACATCAAAGTATGACAGTACACACTTTACAATATAAGACAACATTACCCGCATAGTAGCACCAAAGGCGAGACACAGAAAATTATATAACTTCCCGCATGTAGCCCATACCAACAATAGACCACGGAGGTACAATCACCAGGAACCAGCTTGTTAGAGGCGCTATGTCACAGCGAACAGTCTAATATTGAGCACAGTGTCCCTGACAGCGCCCGAGTCATGGGGCCGTCAGTGAGTCCGGAAGTAGAGGGGTGAGTTTAACATTTGAATCATCATAAAACTGATGCATCCGGAGGATCTTGTTTCTTGCGACTGAGAGATTTGGCAAAATCCATAGCTTGATTGGGGCTAGTGAAGATCCTGGATTTATCTTCAGAGCCTATCCATAGGCGGCCCGGATAGAGCATGGCAAATTGAATGTTCTCGGTAAGCAACATCTTTTTTACTTGTTGGACGTCTTTTCTTGCCGCCTGTACTGTCGCTGTGAAGTCAGGGTAAAATGACAGGTTATTACCCTGATATGTGATGGCGCCCTTTTGTCGGGAAATGCGGAGCACCGCATCCCGATCCCTAAAGTTCAGCAAACGCGTGATGATTGGTCTAGGTGGCGCGCCTGGAGGTGGACAGACTGCCAAGGATCGATGAGCCCGTTCCACAATTAGCAGGTTTGAAAGATTTTCGGCACAGCAAATATCCCGGAGCATGTTTTCCACATGAGTTTCCAATTTACCCTCATTTGTGGATTCTGGCAGACCTAAAATGCGAATATTATTGCGCCTTGATCGCGCTTCAAGGTCCTCATTTTTAGCCTGGAGGATCGCCAGTATCTTCTCCATGTCATTTGTTTTTGTTGTTACCTGCTGTTGATTATCCTCCGCATTCGAAATACGTTGCTCCGCCTCATTTATTTTAGCTGCCTCTTTGTCAAGCATAGTGGTCATGTGGTCCATACGTCCATTAAGAGCCTCAATTTTCCCGTCTATGGTTTGCAGGCTAGCCTGGATAGCTGCAAGTGTCTTCTCCAGAGCAGAAGGGGACTTGTCGCGTTATCCAGTTCTGAGTCAGAAGCGGCAGTTTGCTGTGACTTCCCGACCTGCGCAGGTCAAAGTTGAGGTGTGGTTGATTTTTGTCCGCTTTGCCCATGATAGCAGATGTGCGTATATAACAGCGTCCGTTACTTATAGATATGTTCCTCAACCTCTTCTATAGGCACTGATGTTGCACGGTCTCTCCAGCGGGCACTTCGCACCCTAAGGGATAACAGGGATTAGGGCAGAATGTTATGTGCAACCGGTGGCGCAGCCTCCAATGCCCCTTCAAATTTCTGTCCACGTGGTGCTAGACAATGTCTTCTGGGCAATATCTATGATGGCCTGTGCATGGGGCAGTGTGCTAGGCTTTGGTTCTAGATGCAGGAGAGCGATGACGACCGCCTACATGCGTTAGTAGGCCGCCCCAGCTAGGCCCGAACACACAGTTCTGTCTCCTGCCGCCGCTCCTGTAAGCTCACAGCAAGTCCCAGCACAGAGGTAATTCGCTAGCCGCGGGATATTGTGGGTAGTGAAAAAAGCGCCCCACCGTAGTCCACCAGAAGCGCTTTACCGGTGCTCAACCATGCCCACACACACAAATCAATCAGAGGTATCCCTCGGCGTGCCAGCGGGGGGGATGCGATATCACCTTGGCCACGATTCAGTCCTCTGTCCCAGCCCTGAACAGACAGACAATTGTAGTGTGCGACGGTCCCCCACAACAGCACGCCTCAAAGACTCACCGTAGGTCAGACTGGTCCATAGGCCTCAGATTCACACACCAGCTGCCACGGCATCATAAGCTCTATTTAAAAGAAAACAGATCTTCCTCAGGGGGCCCACCGCAGGAGATGGCTTCACTGGTGTGCTGCCATCAGGCGGGTAGCCAGGCCAGAAAGTGCTGCGATTCTTCAGTGCACTCCCGCCGACTCAGGCTCCACCACGGCCTCAGCTCACAGACCGCAGTGGTGTCCCGTCACGCCGCCCCGGCCCCAACACTCGTCCAGTGCCGGCTAGGCAGCAGGCACCGCAGGAAAAATGTCCCCAAAGCAGGGCCGGCACTTACACAGCACAGGCCGCTAAGGCCGTGGGTGGGCGCCGTGGGCCGATCCCCGCTTCGCGCGCGTACCTGCACCCGCGTCACTGTTGATTTCCAGCTCCTTCCAACAAGCCACAGCAAGATTGTTGATGCAGGTACACACTCGCCAGTATTAACAGTATCAGCCGGAACCTCTGACACTGTGTCCTGGAAAGCCCGTTTTTCCCCAGACGGCCGCCATGTTGCTCCCACAACGACACGCTGGTCTCTGCTTTTCTCGGCTGCGGGGGCTGTCAATTGCCTTCAGACACTGCCAGAATGACGCACAGCTTTTAGAGATGAGCCGCCACGCATTTGACGGCTCGGATCACTAGTAGGGAGCAGGATATTCAGAGGATAATGCTGGCGGCCGGCGGAGCTGCACTATGGTGCAGCTATCTTGCCATGAGCCCTCTAGCACCCCCTCACTTTTCAAGGGTTGTGTAGCTTTGCACCATGTGATTTATCAAGCCATGCAAGGCAAGTAGCATGATGAATACAGAGTAATGCTCTGCAGCGCATATCGCTGCTTTGCATTACTCTGCCCCAGGGAGGCATTCTATGGGTGGTGCGTGGGTGTTCCCATGCAAACTCCGTGGATTTTAATGCACTTCCAGATTTACCATTACTGGTAGACTGACGATTGCGCCAAAATGCTTTGCCTTCTCAGTTGAGGCGTAACGAGGAGAAATATCTTCACTGCTCCTCGTCTGTTCCTCTTTCTTTGTGTGCTGCATTTTGCAGCATACAAAGAAAGAGGAAAATGTCTCAGGGGATTATTTTTATGCAGAAAGGTGTCCCTTAAGCAATCCTCCTTACAACGCAGGCACCCTTGCACCATGCGTTGGCGCTAGGCAGCACATTATGTGAGAGCACTGGGAAAAGGCAGGAATGCGTTGTATTGTAATAAATACTGCATATTCCTGCCCTTTCCCTGTAACACAGTGCAGCAAGGTGACTTGCTGTGCTGTGCTTCGCTATATTTTAAATATGCACCAGGATGTATAAATGGGTAAGGCTTTCCTTCTAATCTTTTCTTATTGCAATGTGTTTTCTTCAGCCTGGCTACTTTGTCAGATACGTTGGACTCTTATCGAGTGTCTTGTACGTGATGCAGCTGGTCTTGAAGATGTTCCGGGCTAGTAGGCACAGCCAGTGTAGATCATTTAGTGTAGGTGTGTCATGGTTACATTTCTTCAAGCCCATGATGAACCGAACTGCCATGTGCAGAATACCATCCAGGTGCATTTTGGTGACGTCAGGGAGACCGGTGAACATGGTGTTGCCTCCATTTGGGTAGGAGAGGACTACGACTTGAACTGTTGCTCTAAAATTGTCTTCCAGGGAGGAAAGGTTTCAAGACGGAGAGTTGAACCATGCTGTCATGGTCATCCTGGTGATATGTTCTTTGAATGTGAGGTCAGTGTCGAGAATAAATGCAAGAGATTTTGCATCGTGCGGTAACTAGGGTATGAAGCCTGTTACGTTTACGCTGGAGTGGCAGGGATGGATCTGAGATTGTTTGGCATTGCTGCCGAACAGGAGAAATTCAGTCTTGCTCTGGTTGAGTTTTGATGAAGTCAACTGACTTTTGGATGAGTTCGAAGGAGGATTTATGTTGGTAGAGCTGATTTTATAATAGAGTTGGCATTGTTGGGATATTGATTGGATCATGATTTTGCTATTGTTAAAACTGGAACCGAGGTGTTCCATGTAGAGGGTGAAGGTGATGTGGGAAAGGATGGAGTCCTTAGGTGCTCTGCAAGTGACCAGGAACATCTCTGATATGGTAAAGCACATGGATAGTTTTTTTGTAACACAAGAATAAATATTAAAAATATTTTTATGTTAAAACCAATAATGTTAATTCATTTTATATATTTATTTTAAATTCAGAGCAAAATAAAACAATGCTACAGCACTATTTAACTTAATTTTGAATTAGATCTTTCAAAATGGAAATACATTAAATTTAATTAAAAGATTTTTTTAAGTTAAAATTAAAAATAAATTCCCACCTGAAGAGTAAATATGTTATGATGCATTAATAGTTATGAAAAATGATGTATAAAATTAAATAAAATCAATTAAGATATAATAAACATTATTGTTACATTTTTTTTTTTATTCAAAACAGGGTAATAAATAATTCTGTAATTACATAATAAATATGCATTTTTATATTTGTTTAACATTAAATTATATTTATTTTTATTCCCCACCTCCATTATTTTATATGAGAGTGTGTTGCCATGCCAGTGGTTGGTCGTATGTGGTGCTGGACTTTCTACT
This sequence comes from Triturus cristatus, assembly GCF_964204655.1. Lineage (NCBI taxonomy): Eukaryota > Metazoa > Chordata > Amphibia > Caudata > Salamandridae > Triturus > Triturus cristatus. Next base: position 133,983,225 of record NC_140591.1, on the reverse strand, counting down.
GTTTTTTTTGTTAGTAGTAGTAATGCACCCTGGGACTTTGTGAATAAGTCAAAAGTTGTACACTTACTCAGAAGTGTACATTAATCAACAGTGTGAGCTACCTTTGTGAATCAGGCCCTTGTTTTTCTAGAAGCATATGCCATGATCCCCTCTTATTTTCCTTCTCTTTGTAAAAGAACAGAACCACCCCTAAACCATAAGTAAAAGCATTAATCGTAAGGGCACTCTTCCAGTATAAAAAGTATCCTTTAACACTTTTTTCCTGCTTTGCATGTGTGCTGTATAACGCAACATTAAAACATGTGTTCTCATTATGTCTGCCTCAAGGAGGCATGCGTTTATTGCACGAGTCCCTCTCTAAAGATGTTGGTAGTTAGGGATTTGCATTAAAACCCATGGGTGGTTGCATGCTTTGCGTCACGAAACACCCCCTTGATGCAAAGTAATGCAGAGCAGCGCATAGCCCACCTACGAGTTTATTTGGGATTGGTGTTGGATAGATAGTAAATCCCAGCATGACACAATGGGGTAGATTTTCAAACATTTTGCGCTGGGTCAGCGTTGCAAAAGTGATGCTAACTAGCACAAAATGTATTTATCAATTTACTTTCCAGCGCAAAACTTGTTTTGCGTTGAAAGTACCCTACAAGAAATGCGAAGCAGTGCAAAACATTGCTTTGCATTACTTAGCACCAAAGGGCATTACATGGGTGGGACATTGGCGTTTCCATGCAACCACATATGTCTTTTGATGCAAAACCCTATCTATAAACAATTGTAGACAGGGTTTAGTGCCAAAAGTTAACGCCATCTGAAAGGAGCACACATACAAAGTGGGAAAAGTGTTTGAACTTGTCTAGGGATAGTATTTTATACAGGAAGGCTACCCTTTACAAAACCTATGGTAGACTCAGGCACATACCTTAGTGCTATGGCGCCAAGGTGTGTGCCTGGTGCACGGCAGCTGAAATCAGTGCTGGTGCTAGGGAGAGGGGAGGAGAGAGCTATATCGCTGTAGCTGTGGCGCTGTCCTGCTCCCTCCCTGTCACACAACGTAGCGCAGCATTTTTGGCTGCTCTGCTGCGTTACGTGACTTCTTAGAAAGTCTGCCTCTGTGTGTCATAAAACCATTGAAGGACACAGCTTGGACATCTGATTCATGAAGGCGCTTGATTTCATTGGCTAACACGTCTGGCATTGGTGATGATTGTGTACATTTATTCTGAGTGAGCTATGACATGTTATTCCTTCCCCAACACCAGCGATGCACTCATTGGTTGTTCCATATCTTCATCTCTCTCCAGTCCATTCATACCTCTGACTATCCTCCCGATAGTCTTATTAGAGGAATGTTCCTGTGTACAGTAACACGAGAGTTCATCGTTGACCTGAGCATCTCTAGACCGCCAATGCTTTCTCCTTCCCCTGCATACTTTTGCAAAGTGATGAAACTTGCCAGAGTTTTTGCAGTCTTTCCCTACGGCTGGGAGGCCCATGAAAGAGGCCAGGTATGGCAGGCCCATGCGATGGCAGCAACTGGCCTTCATCTCAGTTTTGCTGCCTTTCGCAGCTTCCGCTTTGGTGGTTTATTTAAAAGGCTGTACATATCCATATTTGTTTTGTTGTGTTTGCTCTCTGTCACCTCTTTGACCCAAAGTGACTGACTGGTCAATTGCCTTGGCTTTCTCAACCACTGCCTACAAAGTGGGGTCACCGATAATCCATAACCTTCTTGCACTGTTTTACTGTTGGTGTTACCATGGGTTGGCCTCTAAATCTCTCCTCAGTGGTTGCTCCAAAGTTAAACCTAGTAGATAAACCTCTCAAAAATGTAAAACAAATCATCAAAAGTTCCATTCTTCTTTTGTCCCTTTGTATAGAATACGCCTGTGTGAAATGTGCATTGCACCGGCATAATATTGCGTAATTCTGGTAAATTTGCATTAATATTGTTATGCTAAATGTTCAGCGAGTGCATAGAAACAAACAGAACACTCTTCTTCCCTGTGCTTGTCATTTTTGCCCTGTTTTGTAGTGTGACTGTCACCCCGCCTATAAAAATGCACACTAGAGGCAATTCGTGGTAAAATATAGCACAAAATGCTGGTTTTGCATTTTTCGTAACATGGCTTATTATGTGTAATTTTTCTGAACTTTGATGTAATTACGCAAATGCATATTGTGATATTTCTTTATGAAAGGTTTAAAATTGCTTTCTAACCTAATCCTAGTCTCTTTGTATTCACTATTGTCATCTTTCCCTTCTGTGGTTCGACCTTGGCAGGGTTCTGAAAATCTCCTGCTCTTCAGATTCCCTTCCCTTCCCTTTCCCTTCCCTTCCCTTCCCTTCCCTTCCATCATCCTTACACTGCAGACATTTCTGAAGGGGATCAAACTGCATAACAGCAACTCTATCACAGTGCAGATTGAGAAGGCTGACCAGTAAGTAAAATTACAGATGAAAGTGGTGGCAGAGAGGAAATGTGAAAAGGGAGGAACAAGTGAGATTTGTGGCAAGTGCGGAGAGATAAGAGCAGCACAATACTGTCTGAAGGGAAAAGACAAAAGTAAAGTGGAGGATAGCGAATTTTAGGGCCAGATGTATGATGCATTTTACCAGTCGCGACTGGTAAACCGCATTTTTCTATGTACAAACCCTATTATGCGAGTCGGTAACCTATTATCGACTAGTAAAATAGGGTTTGCAAGTCGCTTTTAGGAAGGGGCGTGCAAGGGTGTCTCTTCCTAATAGCAAGTCTCAAGGGGATGTACGATTGTTTTGCGACTGGAATGTAGTCGCACAAAATCGCAGCTTACCTCACACTTCATGTATGTGTTAAGCCAGTCGGAAACAGGAAGGGGTCACCAGAGAACACCTTCCTCTTTGTGAATGGTAGCAAAAACGTTTTTTAAGAGCAGGCAGGTCACTGCCTGCCCTTAAAAAATGAAACAGAAACGTTTAATTTTTCTTTTTTAAACATGTTCCATTTTCCTTTAAGGAAAACAGGCTACATTGAAAAAAATATGTTGCTTTATTTAAAAGTAAACACAGGGTCTTATTATGACTTCAAAGCCAACACGAGGAGACGATGGATGGAGCGCTGAAACTTTTCACACACTCACCCCCAGTCACAGATCTGGGTTGAATCCATCATCGTTCTTTAGCTAACTTCGCCACCCCAGTTCAGACCCAGCCATATGACAGGGAAGACCAGACTTGGCAGTTCAGGCTGGACTGTTCCCATGAGGCACAGGGTCAAGACTGGTTTGCATATAGCTGGGTGAGAACTGGGCTTGCAAAGTGAGCTAAAGAACGATAATGGATTCAACCCAGATCTGTGACTGGGGGTGAGTGTCTGAAAAGTTTCACTGCACCGTCCATCATCGTGTTGTGTCGCGTTGTTTGCCCTAGGTTGGCAGGGTATGGCCAGACGTGGGTCTCTTGCTCGCTTTGCCGCTGGATTCAAACTGGCCTGGCTGGTGAGGGGTGTTACCCCAAAACCGGTATCAGGAGGCTTGTTTCCGGTCCAGGGAAGACCTGGCTTGGCAGTTCAGGCTGTACTGATCTCATGAGGCACAGGGTCAAGACTGATTTGCATATAGCTGGGTCTGAAGTGGGGCAGCAAACTGAGCTAAAGAACGATAATGGATTCAACCCAGATCTGTGACTGGGGGTGAGTGTCTGAAAAGTTTCAGCGCTCTTTACATCATCTTGTCGTGTTTGCTTTGTTCGCCCTAGGTTGGCAGGGTAGGCCTAGACATGGAACCCCTGTTCACTTTGCCATTAGAAGCTGGCCTGGTTGCTGAGGGGATTTACCCCAAAACTGGTCCCAGCATGCTTGTTTCCGGTCCAGGGAAGACCTGGCTTGGCAGTTCGGGCTGTACTGTTCTCATGAGGCACAGGGTCAAGACTGATTTGCATAAAGTTGGGGCTGAACTGGGCTTGCAAAGTGAACTAAAGAAAGATAATGGGTTCAACCCAGATTTGTGACTGGGGGTGAGTGTCTGAAAAGTTTCAGTGCACCGTCCATCATCTTGTGTTTGCGTTGTGCGCTCTAGGTTGGCAGGGTATGCCCAGACTTTGGTCCCTTGCTCACTTTGCCGCTGGATTCAAGCTGGCCTGGCTGGTGAGGGGTGTTACCCCAAAACCGGTATCAGGAGGCTTGTTTCTGGTCCAGGGAAGACCTGGCTTGGCAGTTCAGGCTGTACTGATCTTATGAGGCACATAGTCAAGACTGATTTGCATATAGCTGGTTCTGAACTGGGGTGGCGAAGTGAGCTAGAGAACGACAATGGATTCAACCCAGATCTGTGACTGTGGGTGAGTGTCTGAAAAGTTTCAACGCTCCGTCTATCATCTTGTTGTGTTTGCTTTGTTCACCCTAGGTTGGCTGGGTATGCCCGAACGTGGGTCCCTTGCTCACTTTGCCACTGGATTCAAGCTGGCCTGGCTGATGAGGGTTGATACCCCGAAACTGGTCCCAGCATGCTTGTTTCCGGTCCAGGGAAGACCTGGCTTGGCAGTTCGGGCTGTACTGTTCTCATGAGGCACAGGGTCAAGACTGATTTGCATCTAGCTGGGTATGAACTGGGGTGGCGAAGTAAGCTAACGAACGATAATGGATTCAAACCAGATCTGTCACTGGGGGTGAGTGTCTGAAAAGTTTCAGTGCTCTGTCCATCAGCTTGTTGTGTTTGGTATGTTCATCCTAGGTTGGCAGGGTATGCCCAGATATGGGTCCCTTGCTCACTTTGACACTAGATTCAAACTGGCCTTGCTGATGAGGGGTTACCCCGAAACCGGTCTTCAGTATATATGTTTCTGATGGATAATTCTAAATACAGATTCCTTACCTTGTGACTATCCTCAGGCACTAACTGGATCTGGACTTTTTTCAAAGCAACCACTCCAGTGAGCTGCGAGGTGGCACCATCAACTCCACAGCGACATGACACCACTGGAAGTTATGGTGTGGAGCCATTTAAAGACGCCACACCTGCAAGATGGCAACAGTTCCTTCTTTTATAGACTATTCATCTGGAATCAGGAGCTTGGTTCCCAAGATGTCCGTTTTCTCCAATGCCAAAATTGCTTTTTCAGAGACAGTGTGCTATAGAAATGTCCTCTCCAAAAACCACAGGCTTCAAACCATGCTGTGACTGCAGGAAGCAGATGTCAGTCACGGATCCACACAATGACTGTGTATGGTGCGCAGGATGGAGGCGCAGCTCAAATGATCCCTGAGGAACATAAAAGGGATCAGGGAGCAGAAAGTGAAGTTTTATGTCACAGAACACAAACTACAAGGTAGATACATACCAAACAGCGGACCCACATACACTCTTTGTCATTGGTCTGGTCCCCCTCCAAGTCCCCATCCTAGCTTAAATCACTGCGGGCATGTCACCCTGAGCACAAGAAGTCCTTGCATAGCTCAACCCTACCCTGCCACACCCTCTCCAAGGACCTTCACATAGTCAGGACTCCAAAGCTCCAACTCTTTCCATATCATCGGACTACCATGCCATTCTGAGGCTTGACCCGACATGCTCTGAGTTTCCCAGGACATTATCGACCCCATAACAAACAGTGGTGTTTCAGGAACCTAACTTTTCCGGATCATGCTGACTCCCTCTGGAGCTATCTCTAGCCCCTAGGAGCCTCAGGGGGCAGAAGGCAAACTTCCATTGTAAAGTTCTGACTGGATAATGACTGACTCCATTGGTGCACCATCCTGCTCCTTGCCAGCATCAGTTTATTCCTTCACTCCAGCACCGAGGCCTCACTGAGTCTAACAGCTCCAATGCTGAACCCAAACTCCAGAAGCAAGCATCCACACTGGATTCAATCCTGATGACCATTTCCAATTCCAAAATCAACGTCAGCCGGTGCCAGACATATGTCCTGTTCTGAAATTATAAAGGTACAGCCCCCCACCCACTTTGGATAAGTCCTAGCCCCTTCCTTAACACTAATATTATTGGATTCTGCAAGCCTTGTTGGGATTCTAACACAGTTCAAGGACTCAAAAGCTACTCAGCATGATAAGGATAATAATGATGAGACAGATAACTTTTTCCTCCTCAGTGCACTGATGCTGACTTATACGTAGATGTACAGAATGCCAGTAGTGTAGATACTTGCATTGAAACATAACCAGATTCCCCTCCATGGACCCTCACTAAGGAGAGTTCCTCCTCTGCGGTATTGGTCTCCTGAGTAGACCTGAGTAGAAGTGTCGGACCATCAACTATAGACTATTGAGAATAAAGCAATCCATATCATGGAGATCCTGTAGCCAGGGGCTGCTTAGTTAGAGCCCTTGCTGCCCTAATGAGGGCCTGCCAGACACCTTAATGGTGACATGGGCTAAAACATGATTGAACCCAGTTATTTGTCTGGTAGCTAAGAATCATAGGCCGGCCCCTGGAGACTTTATCTTTTTGATTCTGCACCCTACTCCTGAGAATTTGGTTGTTCAGCCGTCCACAGCATGGTCAACACCAAAGCATTTCCCACTATGCCACCAGACACAGTATCAAAATGCATTGATACATTTGAAAAGATAATCTTTTCTTTAAACTACCTTAGCCCTTAGTTCCCAGAACGCTGGTAATTTCTTGGGTAGGTACACTCATGTGCTTTGGGACACACCTAGATAAAGGGAAACAGCGTGTACAATGCTGTCTCCACAATGCGGTACCATTACTACGCGGTCGTTACAACGCATACAATTACATCGCAAGTCATTACTACGACTTGCTGTAGCAGGCCCTCTGGTGTTGGATTTAGAATCCAACACCTTCCCTGCTGTTGCACAAACTGGAGTAGGAATAGTAAATAATACTATTCCTAAGTCCAGCGCGCCCCCTACAGCAAGTCATTGTAATGACTTGCAATGTAATTGTATGCATGGTAACAACACGGTCGTTGTAACGACTGCGTTGTAATGGCATGCGATGTATTCGCATGCGTAGGAACAGTATATATTCCTAGATAAATGTTGCCAGCCGTCTCTAACTCTCTGATGAATTCAAGAACTTCCTTGCCCAGACCATGAGGGTACATCAAAATACATTTTAGGGCAGGACTGTATAAAATAGACTCTGCACCAGGCAGGTCTTGCCTGGTGCATGTAATGAAATTCAACTGCAACATACAGGCATCCCTTAACTGTTCTAGGGTTTTCAGGGGAAAGGCTGTCTCTGCTCTGGAGTGTCATGACCAACTCCTTGGGTTTGCTCTCACTAGGCCATCAGTTCCACGAACAGTGCAGAAATTTCAGAGGATGCTCGCAGGATCTTGCCTACCACCAAAGGCAGCCCTCACAGCCCCTGCAACAACCAGCACAACCTTTTCTTGGCAGTTCCACTGTAGACTACGCCAAGGTCATCAATCATCTTCTTCCACTTTTCTTGTTGCAGCTGCAACCAAGCCACTCTGATTCTTTCTCCCAGGGTCATGCCCGGCTGGTAGGAGTCAGAATCTGACTTTTCCTGCCCGTATGGCGTCTATTTTTTACAGATTAGTTGGTGCTGTAAATTATCTAATAAAGCTACACCTTTTCTTTCACATGTATTCTCCCTCCTATTCCAACCGGTTTCTGTTCATACTTAAGCAAAACATGTTTCCGTTCTTGCATAGGAAGTTTAGTCATTACTGGCCAACGAGGCCATAGAGAAGTCCCAGAAGAGAATAGGAAGGGCATGGGGTGTCCAAAAAAGATATTGGTCTGAGGAAAATTCTAGACCTTCGGCTCTTGAACACCTTCGTTCAGAATTACAGGTTTAAGATCTCAACATTGGCCCAAGATCTTGCTGGAGGGGTCTGGATGGTGTCCTAGATTTGAAGGACACATACTTTCATGTGTATATCCTGCAGCCCCACAGACACTTCTTTCGATTCGGGGCAGAGCATTCCAAATGTTTCATTCTACCCTTCAGCCTCACCTCCGTTCCTTGAGTGTTTATGAAGGTGACAGCAATGGTTTGGCCTAGTTTTGCAGAAGGTGGGATCGCCACAGTCAGTCATGGACCACCTGCAGATGACTTTCACACTTCTATCATCTCTGGGGTTCTGCATCAGTGAGTTGAAGCCCTAGCTGCAGCCTACATACAGGATCCTTTTATTGCGGCCATTCTGGGCATGGTGGCATTCAGAGCTTTTCCACCCCCACAGAAATTCTAGGACATTCAGGGTATGATCCCAACTTTTCAGAATCATTCCTGGGTACTGGCCGATTCTGACACTTCTTGGCCTATTGGCCTGGTGCTTCCTGCTGGCCCCAAGTGCCCATGCGGGACTTTCAGCAGAATCAGAGTTGCCTTTCAATCAACATGTGCATCTCATAGGAAGCAGCCCAGGACCTTCTGGCTTATAGAAACAAATCAGACTAACCTTCTGTGTTCCCTATCCTTTGCAGAGCTCACAGTAGTGATGTATGCATCATATCTAGGTTGGGGCATTCATGGGATGAATCGAGAGCATAGGGCTATGGCCCCCAGTAGAGTGGAACAAACTTCTGGAGCTTCACTCCATCCATACCTGAAAGCCTTACTCCCATCCATTAAGAGGATGCTGTTTCAGGTGTTAACAGAAAACACAAACACAACAGGGCAGAGCGGAATTATGATCCCTATGCCAGGAGGCACTGCATCTGTGGAGATGACTGGACCTTCAATGGATCTCCCCGCAGTAAACTATTTGGTGGCATCACCGAATGCCAGCTCAGATGAGCTCAGCAGACACCAGCTGGAGGATAACGAATGGCGTCTCCATCCAGAGGTGGTGCAAGGCATCTTCATCCTGTGGGATATGACTTGGTTAGATCTTTTTACCACCGCCAAGAACACAATGTTGTAATTATTGCCCACTACAGTTTCTGAATACGGTGGGATGCCCCAGCCTTACTCCCATTCATTAAGAGGATGCTGTTTCAGGTGTCAACAGAAAACACAAACACAATGTGGTACTGCAACAAACAGGGCAGAGCGGAATTGTGACCCCTATGCCAGGAGGCACTGCATCTGTGGCAATGACTGGACCTTCAATGGATCTCCCCGCAGTAAACTATTTGGTGGCATCATTGAATGCCAGCTCAGATGAGCTCAGGAGACACCAGCTGGAGGACAACGAATGGTGTCTCCATCCGGAGGTGGTGGAAGGCATCTTTTTCCGGTGGGATATGACTTGGTTAAACCTTTTTGTCACCGCCAAGAACACAATGTTGTGATTATTGCCCACTGCAGTTTCCGAATATGGTGGAATGCCCCAGTCTTCTGTATGACTTTCCCCTCTGGCTCTCCTCCCCTGTGTACTGTAGAAGATTAGGACAGACTGGGCACAGGTCATCCTGATTATTCCAAATGGGTTAGTAAAGTATGGTACCCAAAGGCTGATGAGCCTGAGCATTTGTCCCTGGTCCGTCTACCTATCTGGTTGAACCTACTATCAGCAACAGGGCTGGATCCTACAGCTGATCCTCCACAACCTACACCTCCATGCGTGGTAATTGAATAGCGGCAATTGAACGCTTTTGCTTTATCTGCTGAAGAAGTGGATGTTATTCATATGGATAGGTCCCCATCTACCAACTCTATTGATTCTCTAATTTGGGCGAAGGCTGTAGCCTTGTGCAGAGATTGTCATGTTGACCCTCTATATGCCAAGTTTAATGATGTTATGTAGTTTGTCTAACTTTGACCCATAAAATGTTTGTGGTGGGTACTGTAAAAGGTTATTTGTTGATCCCTTCGCCCATTCGACATTTGCCTGGCCAAACTTCATCAGATGTGGTTCCTTTTCGAAAAGAACTCACATGCATGTTTTCACCTGCACTTTTCATTATTTCTCAGTAGAATCTTAATTTAGCCCTTACGCTCCTGAAAAGCACATCCTTCGAGACTACGCACAGCTGTTCTCAGAGACTGCTGACAATTAAAATGTTTTTTTCCCCATTGCAATCACTTCTGTGCACCATTTTATTGAATTACAGGTGCTGTCAGTGTATCTTCCATACGCCACCATCTTCCCTGACTAATTAGTCCTGCAGACTCCAGCTCCTTTTCTTCTGAAAGTCATGTCACCCTTCCATCTGGGATAGTCTATTTCTCTCACTGTTTTCTTCTCTCCGTCACATCCCTCTGAGGAGGTAGAGAGGCTTCACCGGCGGAACCAACGAGAGCACTCAGCTTTTGCATTCTGGGCATGAGATGAGTGGATGAACAACTCTTTGTTGGCTTAGCTGAGGCAAAAAAGGGTATGGTGGTGCAGAAGCTACCCTGTCCAGATAACTCAACTTGTACATTAAAATGGGACACCTTGTGAATCTATGCACTTACTCTACCAGAGCCACAGCCACCACAATGGTGTTGGCCAGAGGTGTTCTGTTTTGGACATCTGACAGAATACTATATGGGCATCCATAAACTACACTACAGATTACTGTCTCAACAATGACCTTTAAAGGGAGGGTCATTTTGCCGCTTGTTCCTGCAGGAATTCATGGTATACTGCCACTCCTCAAACCCTCAGCCTTGTGGGAGGTACTGCTTTGGGATCTATTCACAAGGTAATGAATGTGCAGTCAGAAGAATCTATCAGAAGAAACTGGTATTTACCTTTGGTAATAGTCTTTCTGTTGGATCAACTATCTAACCACAGATTCCTGACCATCCTACCATTTCCTGTTCAGTGGAGTGGACATTTAAAATTCCAAAATGATACCAAGTTAGATTTGGCACACAGTTATTTCCAATCAGTCGTAGTTGATTGCCAAGTGAGGGTGGTGAAAAAGCTCAAGATAAACTGATGTGGTTGCTAAGGGAGGGTCCATAAATATGTCTCTGCTCTGCCACTTCAGTAGGCAATATGGGGTTGCTGTGGAGTGAATGGGACCACAGTAGCATTTGATTTGTAAATAAATCCAGATGCAGTCTGGCACCTGGGGATATTCACAAAGTGAGGATTCTGCAGTTAGCTACAGGTCCACAAGAAAGCATTAACAAATGTAAGTAACTTGTCACTCAAGTGTCTTTGGCAAGTGCTAACTCATGGCTATGCATGATACATGCATGCGTCTGTTGTAAAGAAATGGCATCAATCACTCTTAGTGGCGAATGCAAGTGCTGCTCTCATTTAAAATTAAGGTTCTTATATACGGCATATCTGTGTGCAATACAACCAGTGAGCACTCGGAGTTATAAATGTACATGTGGCATGTAAAGAAAGTAACGCCTTGCACCCCAGCAGAGGATGTGATAGCCACCCCCATCTGTGGTCGAAGTTCTGATCTGTTGTTATGTGCATCAGATACACTCATGAAGTGTTCTGCCCTACTGAGTGAGGGGTGACTGTATGCAGAAGAAACACTGATTGTTAGTCTTGGGTGTCACCTCTCTCTGGTTCATAGAAGGGGAGGCCAATATAGGGAGTCAACAGCAGAGGCCCAGAGACCTTTAAAGGCATGGGAAGAATGGGCTCTGGTCCAAGGCTCCATCCTTAAAAAGGGGGCCCCTTAATAGAGTCTTTTCAACTGTCTACCAGAGTCATCTGTCTTATTTCGATAGTCCTCCCTGATAAGCTAGAATGCTATTTAAAAATACATTGCTTTCAATATAATGTCTTTCCATGTAGTTTTTAGTTTTGGGGATATGGGAACTTTTCCAGAATTTGTTTTAGAGAAATGTTGTACTTATGTTTTTTAGCCCTGTGCAACATACATAAAAAGTTAATTTAGAGCCAAACAATATGTGCCTCATGAAGCTTAGTGTTGTAAGTACGGCGCATCTGTGATGTCATAAGGATGGCGCTATGAAAAGTGACACATTGCTGTTTTTGCCTAGCCACGAGTCACTTTTCGTAAACGAGGCCCTTGATCTTTACTGTCCTTCGCCAAGTATGTATCTGAGAGAAGCTTGCACTAGTGATGTCTCCTCTGCGTCTGAAGGAAGCTTTCACTGTTACTGCCAGTTTTTTGCAAGTGCTGTTTGCACTACTCTTGTCTGGGCTGGCGAGTGATGTTTGCTTTTCTGTTGCTTGCTCTCTTTCTGTGCTGTTTGTAAAAGATTACAAAGCGCCCTCATAAAAGGGTAGTATTGAGTATTCCTCAGGTATACATTTGCTATACAAAGTCTGAGCCAGTGACCTCATGTAGGATGGTTTACTTCTGTGTGAGACAATAGGAACATTTGTGTAACCTGGGGGATTAGATACCTCAAGTCTGGGTCTGTATCATTCCCAAACTATAAGAGAAACTTTGAGTTGTATGACTGAGCCTATAAAGTCTGTGTAACCTGAGTGATAATTTTGCTTTTAGATGCTCTAGCATTTATGATCTCCTTAACCTGAGAGCGGCCCTTTTGTTAAAGGCCTGACTGTAGGATCTGTGTAATATGAGTAATGCCAATGCTATCAGTCAATCAATCAGGAGCTTGTAAAGCGCAGCTACTCACCCGTGAGGGTCTCAAGTCGCTATCAGATAGATAAACTTGAAAGTTATGGTCTCAGGGCTTGAACTGCGGCCCGAGCTAGAGTCTGTAAAACCTTGTAACATGTACAGTAGAGTCGCTGTCTGGGATCTGAGATTGCACAATCTGTTTAACCAAAAGAGGTGGCGGAGAGGCTAGAGTTTAGATCACTTATCTGTGAGTCGTTGCTACCTGGTCCTTTAAAACATGGGGTGGTTGCTTTCCTGGGGGAAGCCTTAGTCTATATTAAGACTCATTTAAACGGAGACATTGTTTGTCTGTCATAAGCCAGGATGAGTATGATTTGTTTTATATGGACAAAGCTCAGTTTCCTAAATTCAGAATCTGTGACGTGATAATCCCAACTAGCTTTAACTCAAAAAGTTGTAGAATATTAGGATGTTAAAGAAATGTGTGCAGTTGGCATACAATCATAAACAAATGACATTTAAAAATCCGTTATTACCTTTCTGGTTTTTAATTTGATGTTTAAATCTCTTTCTTATGTTTGATGAACTGTGGTTATAGTTCTTGTAAATTGAAAGCTAATGCACATTGTAGTACTACTAGCTTAAAAAGGAATCAATACGGGCAATTGTATCTTGGAGGCCCCTTATTAAATGTAAATTGTCCAAATAGGGACCCAAAATATGCGTGTGCCTAAGACCTCCATAAATGTTAAAATGGCACTACCTGTGAACTGGCCTAGGAGGACTGAATGAGCTGAAATTAGATTATAAATGCAAATTTGTTTGCATTTATTTGCATTTGTTTGCATTTGCAAAAATATGTTTGGTGCAGGTCCCCCCAAACTTCATAAGTTGTCCGTGTCGTGGCCATGACCTTAGGGTCAAACATACTCATCAGTGGCGGCAGCCTCGAAACCGAGGTGGCGGGTGACATTTTAAAAAAAGAATAATAAACTTACCTGTTGTCACCGCCGCCTCTCCTCCATCCTCAGTCTTGGTACTGGCAGCACCAGAAGTACCCAGGCTCCCAGACATTCCTAGCCAATCATGACGCTGCATTAGCAGCATCATGATTGGTTTCAGCGGCTTGTTTGGCCGCTCAGGCAGTGCCTGGGAGCCTGGGCATGTTCTCCAACGGGCTGTGCAAGACAGGCAGGTGAAGAACATGCTAGGTGCACATGACGGTTTGGCTGGCCCAATAGGGCCAGCCAAACCGTCATGTGCACTTAGAGAGTACAAACTCCTTCTCCTTCCTCTGACGGCGGCAAGCCCAGGCCCGCCTGCCCGCCTTAACCTGACTTTGAGTAGCACACAAAAAAAAGGATAATAATGTCATGTTATTATCGTTTTCTTTTTCTTTTTTTGCACTGCTCAATGAGCAGTGGGGCAATGCCCCTCTGCCTTAGCGGAGGAGCCGCAACTGATCTTCATACTGTATTTGTTTTAACCTGTTAGGCACCCACCGTGGGTCAGTGTACAGCCACATCAATAGGCATGGTAAAAAGAGAGCTAGTGTCCCAGCTGCAGTGCAGCCTTGTGTGCATGCTATACCCATTTAGGTACTCCTAACAACTTGCCAATCTCCAGGGGTTGGTGCAGCCCTTTGAAAAATATCAGAAGCGTATTCATATCTCATAATGTGTGCCTTGTAATCCAACCTAAAATCCAACCAAGACATACTATGATGCGTGACCGTCTACCATAGGGTCCTGGTGGGATTAGATTTTCTTCTGTTTGGCAGTGCCTCGGTTAGCCTAAAACGTGCACTGCATCCTAAATAACAACAAGAACTACTGGGTGGGTGAGGGGATTGGCCCTGTGCCGCACAAACCCTTCAGTCAATGAGGCCTTCTAGATGCCTACTGACACCTCTATGTCCTGTAGAGATTGATTGCAATTGGACAAACCACCTCCTTAATGCCACATCAAAATAGCTAGCTAATGGGTATGTCCAATTCCAGAAGAAAGGTCCTTTATCAGGGCATTTAGTGGCATGCAAAGCATGCGAAGCATGAAAGGCCCCCTTGTCATAACCTATTAATTCACAGGGAGTTGTATACGTGTTGATGTTGAAGTTTGATCCTGTATCAAAGGATTCACTCTCCTTGTCTGCAATTCACTCATCCTCAGTTATGTAGAGTCCCATATGCAAAGGGCCCTTTGAACCATCAGTGCCGGCAGGAAATACAGGCCTCCTGTTTGAAAAACCACTATAAGGAATGCCAAATGACAACTGTTCCAGTGTAGAGAGCTGTGTTTCATGAAAGCTTGGTTATTGTAACCTGGTAGTTCATTGAGTATAAAACTTTGTGATGATGACAATTCAAGAGTTCCCACTGGAGAGTGAATAACTCCACGGTGGCTCACATTCATAGCACTTCGTGCTACAGTTGCATTTGGAACCTGATTGACACATTTCAGCATGTTAAGTGAGCTTGTAAGGCGCTGTAAGGAAAGACATTACATAATAGCCCATTTTACGCGTCCTACTCCCCTCCCCCGAGAAAAGCAGTCGAATAAGACCTGCTGGAATTGAACTTGTGTCCATGAGGCTGAACCCCACTCCCTGCTGTGAATGCAATAGTCCATTGCCCCACCAGGCCTATCTGCCTAAGATCAGAACTGTAGGTTTTGCAGGGACGGGGTGAGATTATTCTTTAATGAGAGGTTTGTTACAGGGGAAGGATTCACATGGGTAGATGTGGTGGTCATGTAAACAGCCATGTTTACACCCTTCTACCCATTGTTAACTAAACATATATGATATAGTTCATGGAGCTTTGGTGCAAATGTAGCCAAAAGGAAGAGAAATGCTGAACAGCATCAAAGAAAAGTATGTAGTCAACAGTAGGAGAGGAGCTGGTTCATGCACTGTTAGTGCATTGCGCTGTATTGTTCTGAAAACAGGTGCATCTTCTACTATTTATTAAATTGAAGCAGGGTTGGGGAAGTCCTGGTGGATATAGGAATGTTGTTCCAGATCCTGGGTGCATAGATGAAACATGCCTGCTGTCTTGTGTTTTCTTTTTTACACTTCTCAGTCTGAAGTGCCCTGCTTGCGGGTGTTCCAAGACCACCATTAATGGTGAGTTGTCTACAAAATAAGCATGGGCGCTCATTGTGATGGTTTTGTGAATGATGCAGCTGGTTTTGAGGATGGTGCAAAGTGAGCCAATGGGGTTCCATCAGGATGGGGCCAATGGGATTGTATTACTTCTATCCAGCTGGGAGAGTTTGAGGGCTTGAATATCAGTTCTTGAACAATCGTTTTCTCTTTTGAAGCAAGAGCTAGTACCAGGCAATGATGTTTTTTACAATGTGTTCTTTAAGGGTGAGTTGTTGTCCAGGGTGAATCCAAGAGACTTTGAATTCAGTAAAAGTTGGGGTTTGATTCCATCAATGTACATGTCCTTGAGCCAGGTGTGCACTGTTTCATGGTTGTTGTTCTTGGCTAAGACCAGCAATTCTGTTTTTGGTGGGTTGAGCTTCAGGTAGGCACTGGACATCCAGGTCTGGGTGATGTGCAGGCACTGTTTGGGGCATTTGGATGTCTGAAGCAGAGAAGGCTTTCAAGTAGGGTTGTGTATTATCAGCATATTGGGGAACCTTGATGCTGTTATCTGTCAGTAGAGCAACAAGTGGCTCAATATATTGTATTGTATTGTAATTGCATTTATATAGCGCTTACTACCCCTGACAAGACATCAAAGCGTTTTTGTTGGCAAGTAGCACTCTACTCCGGAACCCATAAAGGATTAGTGGTGAATTAGTATAGTGAAATATGAAAGTAATTTGAGTGGTGAATGTGTTAGTCAGTTATTTGGATTGAGAAGGATAGTGAAGGGATAGAAGAGGGAAAAAAGGGTTGCATTTATATAGAGCTTGCTACCATTGTTGGGATGTTGAAGTGCTTTTTCGGCAAGTAGCACGCTACTCCGGAACTTAATTTGAGAGGTGGACATGTTAGTCTGTTAATTGGATTGAAAAGGATAGAGGAGGGATAAAAGAAGGAAGGATTTAGAAATATTTTTCTTTTGTTTATTTTTGGCGCTCATAGCAGTAGCAGGAGGCTTGGGATGAGTAAAAGGGAGGTGGAAGGACAAGAGTCAGAGGGAAGGGTTTAGAAATAATTGTTTGGGAGATCTGAATAGTAAAAGAGGTACGAGATGATGCAAGGAGGGGTAGAGTAGGGAAGAGTCTCAAAGGGCTATTTTGGGGATCATAGTAGTGGTAGGGGCTTTGGGATGAATGAGAGAGTGGAGGTAGAGGATATATATTAATAGAGGTATAGGGTGAGAAATAGGGTAGCGCATTTGAAAGGGTAGTAGAAAGAGGTCTGAGATGAGTCAGAGTTGAGGTAGAGGATATATTGAGAGTGGTATTGGGTGGAAAATAGGGTAGTTCATTCGATATGCTGAATTAGAAGAAAAGTAATACATTTATAGATCGACACATACATAGAAGGTAGATAGATGCATAAAGAAAGGTAGTATATGTAGATTAAAGATGCATTAAATAAACTCTAGCTTTCAAGTGCTTTCAAGTGTTGTTGTATACAAAATATTTGTATTTATTTATTTATTTATATTTTTGTTTGTAAATCAATAGTGAAGCAATAGTAGATAAATAGTTATGATAAAAGATTTACTTATTTATACAGCCACTTATGTACATGTACACCTTAGCTGTAGAGGTTAAAGATGGCACAGGACAAAATGGAACTCTGAGAGACTCCACAGGTAATAGAGATCTTTTGCAACCTGGCGGTACCCATGTGAACAAACTGATGTTGGTGGGAAAGGAGGAAGAGAGCCAGTGAATGGCATTGCGAGTGAATCCTATTCACAACTCCAGGGTTGTGTGAGGGTGGGGTGGTTGAATGTGTCAAAGGCAGCAATATCAGTAGGCAGGGGTCATCTTCAGCTGTGGGCATGAGGGCATTGTCTGCGATGTGTAACATTGCAGTCTCAGCGCTACAACACAATCTGAAGTCAGGCTGGTAGTCATGCATAAGATAGCTAGCCTTGATATGATCTGGGAATTGAACATAGACTCCTTTTTCAGTGATCTTGCAGATGAATGATGGGTGAGGGATGGGCCAGTAGTTGGCGAGGTTATGAGGGGCTAGTGTAGGTTTTTTTTTAAGAGTGAGAGAATATTGGCCTGTCTTGAGAGTTTCTGGGTACATGCCATGAGTGAGAGAGGTGTTGACAGCAGAAAGTAGGAGTAAGGGAGCGTCTCCAGAGAGCGCTTTGATGAAGGATGAAGGTACGGCATCATCCTCATAGCAGATGCCATACCTGGCAGTGGCAACAAAATGCAGATGTCAAAACAGCTGGGCTGTTCCCCCCTGGCACCGCTCTATCATTCATACTTATAAGTTATTCCTTGATGTTATTATGAAAACTGTTACAGCCAGTCTCTCTGAATTTTGATAATGTATGGCAAATATTAATGTAATAAGGCCGAACAGATTGTGGTCTAACCTGTCATACATATTGTTAAAAGCAGCCAACCTTCAATATTGATTGTGAAACTCTTTTCAAAACCCATTGTTTGTGTGAAAGGTGCTCTTTAGAGGGGAATTAATATACAGTTCCCATTGCGGTTGTAACTACTGTTTGGTCTATAGATATATATATATAGTGTTGTAAAACATGTCTCAGGCCTGCCTCTGCAACCTGTAGTGCAGTTTTAAATGCCATTTCTACCTGTCAAAACAAATCTTTTGCATGGCCTAAACCTTCCTTTTTAATACTTATAAATCACCCCTAAGTTAGGCCCTAGAGACTAATAGGTCAGGGTGCATTGTATTTAAAGAGTAGGAGTTGTGTACTTAAGTTTTACATGTCCTGGCAGTGATAACTCCCAAAGTTGTTTTTCACCTTAGCAAGGCCATCTCTCCCTTAGAATAACACTGGTTTACTTTATTACACCTAATAAGTGATGGCTTCAGTTTAGGAGCAGATAGAAGAAAACTTCTTCCACTCATTTGAATGGTAATTTAAAATTCTCTTTACTGTTAAAGTTGGTGTGTTGGTCTCCTGGCCTAGGGGGTTGTACTCAGCACTTACAAAGCTTCAAAGTGTAGCCTGAAGGGAAGGCTGCACCCACCCCTTTTCCTGATCTCTGAAGATGCCTTCCTTTTCACAGGCAAATTCGGCCCACACTTGACCCCACTTGCCCTTTGGCCCCATAGACAGACTGTAGCCAAACCCAGGGAAAGGAAAAGATCTGATCAGAACCAGTTTAGGGTTAGATTAAGAGCGTGCACCCTCAGAACCTCCAATCAGAACACTCCAGGACATGTAGAGACTCAGAAGAAGGACTGCCCTGCTGTCTGAAACCTAAAGGAAGACTAGACCTGCCTGCCCTGAATCCAGGATCCCAGAAGTGACTCCAAGGGTCAGTTGGCTGACCTCCTGTGTGAGCTGCAGGGAGATAGCAAGTTTTCAGACGCCTTCCCAGCAACTGCTCAGCTGACCAGGACCAACAGGACCTGCCTCAATCCTGCTGCTGGCCTCTCCAGGAGTGTGTTCTGACCCCCAAAAGGTGACAATCAGCGTCCAGGAACCTTGGCCGGTGTCAGAATGTACTCATCTAACCTAAACTCGACTCCAGGTGAAAATCCAGAGGTGCTGAGCTATTCACATCAGAAAAGAACTCTGTGGTCTCCTCACAAATATGAGTGGACTTCACCCAGGCCAACCCCAGACCTGCATCTGACTGCTGAAGTGACCCTCCCAGCTCCAGACTCCGGACTTCACCTGCACAGGGCTCTTCGTATAAATAACAACCGATGCACACCAGTGCCAGCTGGAGGCCAGCTCTTCGCGATGCCGCGAACCACACTGCCAACAGAAAGTTTGGATGGCGGCTCCTGACATTGAACTGGAAGGTAAATCTTCCACTGGGATCTGACTTCTCTGCCATCATTACCTTGAGAGCAGGGCTAAAGGGATGTGACTGGAACACATTTTGGTGTGCCATTCAACCAATGGGAACCTATCCCAAGCTCCATTGAAGCAACTTGTGTTTGGTCAGAGTTAATTTGCCTGTCTTTATGCAAAGTATGCACCAAGACTCCATTTGTACATACATGTACTTCCCCGTCCTCTGAGGATGGGCAATATGTTACCAGAGTCTTGCCCAGTCGCAGCTGGTGCAGGTAAGTGCCGTGGGGCGGTGGAGTGGGGCAGGCGGGGGAGGAAGTCGACAGACAATGGAATAGGTTTAATTAATTTATTTAATTTTACCTATTCTGTTGTCTGTCAACTCCCCCCCTTTGCACCCTGCCCCGCCCCTGCCCCAACTCGCACTTATTACCTGCGCTGGCCGCCACTGGTCTTGCCCCAGATTTAAATAAATGCCGAGCTTACACACAGACAAGGAACTGCTTTGAGACTTCAGCTTTGTCAGTGCAAACTCAAACCTCATTGTTGGAGGGCAATGTTTGGAGATAACTGGATGTGAATGCCTTAGAAAATAAATGCAAAATGGAGCACATATTTTCTGGGCACAGGTTACCCAACAATGATATTAGGTTGAGTTACAGATGGAAGGGTTCTTTAAAATAATGCTGGGGTGCGTCTGACTTTTGTGTTCTTTGTAATTGCAATGAGCAATTGTCTGTACCATAATGATTATTTTGTTGCGAGTCTGTTGATGTATTGGGAAATAACCGAGTTAGACTACAATGATGGCGAAATTTGTTAACTATGGTGACGTCGTTTTGTGGCATTTGAAGCAAAAAAATAGTGACTTGGTCCATAAGCAGATTAAACCTGCAAAGCTGAAGCGTTGAAACCTGCCGCAAATGAAAATATTATCAGCTGCTACTCTCATGAAATTATGAAAAACAAGTTTTCGATTTGCGGGGGTGGGGTTACTAAATCTATATTACTGTGCAACTTTGAAGTTGTGGTCATCAAACCCAAAATGATTCAGCTTCATCCGGGAGACCCTTGGATCCAATTTAAAGTCATCCTTGTATTAATTTAAATTTCCATATTATACGTATGTACAATGAATTTCGCTTGTGTGACAAATATGGCGCAATATGGTATAGAGGGTTACCTGACAGGACAAACATGGAATTTACTTTGAGATTGTAATTTCGCATCACCGTTTATAAAAATATATATATATATATTGCTTACTTACTATCAAACCTAGATAGGATGCCACCTGCTGAGACATTATAGATTGGTTATTCAAGATGGCGGCAGTAGCAACGAGTCACATTTCTAAGCCTCATCAGTGACATTACATAGGCTCCCACAGCCCTGTGGTGCGGAGGGACCCTAGCTGCGGGCGACACCCTCAGCACAGTACCCTGGCCTGAGAGCTCCTGAGTCTGTGTGGGGGACTCCATTTACCTTGCGGGGGGTTGGGGGGCTCAAGTTTCGTTACGTCACTGAGCCTCATGGCACATCATATAAACTACAAACCTTATTAATACAAACATTTAGGCTCTTGAAATCTGGATCTTTGGTAAAAACGTTGCTATACCGACAATTACCATGAACAGACAGATTTCATTCTTGCAGGAGTAGGAGGATTTGTTTATCATAAGACCTAGCATTTCCAAAGAACAGTGTTTCTTTCAGTGGAACTGTATAATAACATATTTGATATATTAAACTATGGATTCCTAATTTCCTGGTGTCAACTGATAACTTTGTGAAATATGAAAAGTATATGTAACTTTAAATGTACCTATCAAATTTCATAATTATTTAGAAAAGTATTGTTTCTAAATATTTATTTGATAACATGTTATACAATTTGACATAATTGTTCTGCCAGCCCCTAGCCAATATATAAACAACTTAAGTGGACTTCCCTGAAATTAAAGAGTAGAGATAATCATGTACTGATGGGCCTCCTTGTGGAAAGCTTAGAGTATCTTACCCCGTTTGATGTCACCCAGTAAGACTAGTTAACACTGATTTGCCAGAAGAATCATTTGTCCTCACAGGGAGCGAGCAAGCCTTGGTGGCTCCTCCCTAGGATCAGAGCAGGTTTTACCCAAAAGTTGCAGACTGCTATCTTGAAATTACACACAGATGACTCAAATGAACCCCTGACTAAATGTTGCTGAGGTCACTTTGCTAAAAATGTGAGTGTCATTTAATAGGGACTATGTATACTGGGCACTGTGGATTTAAAATGCTCTCATATATTCCCGGCTACTCTATATATACAGCCATGGGGAGAGGATGTAGCCTAACGGCTAGGGTGGTCAATCTCTAATCTGGGGAACCGGCTTCGAGTCTCGGCAATGACGCTCAACATCCTGTGATTCTGGGCAAATCACGTAATCTCCCTGTGCCTACAAAAAATGAATGTGTACTTGTGTAACGCAACTGGTGATCATGTAAAGCCCTCTGATACCTGATACCTTCGGGTCAAGTTCGCCCTATATAAAACTACAAAAAAGAAAGAAACATGCTGGGGACCAAGGGCTATGTAGGATCCTTGGATCCTCAAGATGTTTTCTTATATCTGTGAGAAGAAGAGAAAGATTGTTTTCCTTTTGGGGTGTGTAAATCTCATTTATTTTCCCAACTGAAAAAGCAGGGTGGAGGGGTGAGATGACCAAGATTCAAGATTTTTTTTGGTGCAGATTTATATAGCGTGAACTCGACCCGAAGGTATTGGAGCGCTTTACATGAGCACCAGTTACGTTACCCACAAGGACACATTCATTTTTTTGGTAGGCACAGCGAGATTAAGTGATTTGCCCAGAATCACAGAATGCTGAGCCAACGCGAGGCTCGAACCTGATTCCCCAGCTCCAAAGTCAGCAGCTCGGGCTGTAAGGCCACATCCTCTTCCAAGATTGAGGAACAGGGTCAGTCCTGGGTTGCATTAGGTGGGCCTCTGTCTAGATTTGCACTGTGGGAGAAAAGCGATGGGTTGGATTTCTACCCTGAGCAATTGGCAGTGGTTAGAGTATTTGCAAGTATTCTTTCTGTCACCTTTTAGGAGGTTTGGTTGTTATTAGTATGCCTGGAAACCTAAGACTCATGCAGCTTTCCAAGCCCACTACTGCCAATGTTTATGAATTCCGTAAAGTAGTACATTTGCACCCATCCAAGGACTACTTCTGTAAGTACAGATTTACTATTTCTTTGGAAAACCAGTCACTGTAGGAGCCTAATTCACAAAGGTAACTTACACTTTTGATGCATTTACACTTTTGAGTAAGTTTACTACTTTTAGGCTACTTACAAAATAACACTTATAAATGTACTCCAAAAGATTAACTTAGATGTCTCCACCAAATTGGAGGCCCTGGGGACTTTTAACAAACTGCATTTTGTAGCACGTTGTGGACTAATACTATAGTTCTACAAACATTCTACAAAATGTTATTCACAAACTACACTACTAAAGTAGTTCTTCCAAAAAAAAGTAGTAATTTAGAAGTGCAGTTTGTGAATAGCATTGTCTATATGTTTGTGCTGCTATTGTAGTACTACAAGATGTACTACAAAATGCAGTTTGTGAATAGCCCGCAAGCCCTTCATGCAAACCTAAAATAGTCATGTAAACCGTAACATAACCTAGATTCTTATTGTAGATGGAACAACATTCTAATCTATTAAATTAATCATAAGCGGTGCTTATACACCATACATCCTGAACTCAAGTATTTAAAAGGGCTCTCATATGTGATAGTACAGTAGAAGGAAGCTCTGTGAAATAAAATGTTTGCCTAGGATCACACAATTCAATTAAGCTGAGAAGCCGGTATTGATTCCAGGTTATCTGGAAATTCACCCAACAGGTGTATTTCTGTGTCTCTCTCTCTCTCCCTCTCTTTCTCTTTCTCGCTCTCTTTCATGTTCCGCAGCAAAAGTCACTGTTTTGTCTTTTATTGTTGTCTCACAATGAACAACCAACACAGACATAGCTGACCCGACTCAGGAGCCCCTGGCCCAACTACCACAGCAAGAATGTAGTTATATGGGGGTGTCACACCCCAAACACTCCCCTGAAACTACCTCCCTGTTGCCAGGGCACAAGACTCAAGTGCTTAGAGTCTGTTTACTATTAACCATGGGTCCCGGGAAAAAACTTTGATACTTCTGTAGCTGAATGGTCTGTGTCTATGTCTTGTGTGCAGAATGCAACACACATGCAAAGAGGAAGTAATGAACGTGTTACGGCATCCTCTGGTAGGCACACCATTTTGGCGCAAACTCATGTTCACTGAGTTTAGTGAGTATGGGTTTGCGTCAAACTTCATGGGTGGATGCACAGAAGCGCCCATGCTCCATACATATAATGCCCCCCAGATGCAAGATAGTGCAAAGTAACACAATGCAGCGAGTAGCTTGGCTTTGTATGGATTATGTGTCTGGACTATGCCAAAAAGGTGATGCAACCCTAACACAAAATCTTAGTAAATATGGGATTTCGTTTTTATAAACTTCATATGGACCGTATCTATTTTTTTGGCTTCATTACTATAGGTTTTTTCTTAATGTGTGAGCCATCCTTATACCTGCCTAACACCTCCTGTGTGTGATTCTTGACATTGACCCAATCTACTATAGGGTAAGACGAGGATATCTTTAAATAGTCAGATAATATAAAATTGCTTGGTCTTCAACCATCCACTACCAATGTGAAAGTGTTCTCCGGATGCATTTAATACCATCCTGTTTAACAGAACACAAAGATGATGGGTGAAATGTATGCCTAATTCTAAGCCAAAGGCAGTCACTTGGGCTCCAAGACAGTCCATCAGATGTTTATCACAATCCCACTCCAAACAGGAATCAAGCACTTCCAAATTAGGCTTTTTCCTGCTCCAATAGGAAAGGTCCAACCTACACTGCCAGATGAAGTAGCCCCTAGAGTTTACAAATCATACTTGGAAACAAGGCCCATGTTCTAAACACAATGGGCCATATTTACAAGGAAGTAATGCAGCGCGGGACCGCAAGCCATTT
Source organism: Triturus cristatus (assembly GCF_964204655.1). Classification (NCBI taxonomy): domain Eukaryota; kingdom Metazoa; phylum Chordata; class Amphibia; order Caudata; family Salamandridae; genus Triturus; species Triturus cristatus. The sequence goes on along the minus strand of NC_140591.1, from coordinate 133,958,822 downwards.
GGGACACCTTCCTGCACAAAAACAATCACAAGAGGTGTTTTTTTTTCTTTGTATGTGTGCTGCAGAATGCAGCATGCATATAAAGAGGAAAAAAAGAGGAGAAATAAAAGTATTTCTCCTCGTTGCGCCTCCTTACACCTCCCCTGGGGAGTCATAGGATTCTGATGCATTCCACGTTTACAAAACATTGTAAATCTGGAAATGTGTTAGAATCCATGGGTGTTGTGTAGGAACACCCACAGCAACACCCATGGAACACCCCTTTCACGCAAAGTGGTGCGTAAAAAGGGGCCGTATTTACAAGGACATGAAAAGCCACGTAGGATGGCTTTACGTGGCCTTGTAAATATGGAGCACTCCACTGTGCCGCTGGTGCGTCACAAAAAGTGACGGCACAAGAGGCTTGTAAATATGCCCCAATGACTGAGAATTTGTGCAAGAGATCATTAAATCACCCTTCTCAATCTACAATTAGTCACTTGCCAATTATGCACCTCGGTGAATTACAAGCTAAAATATATATTGATGCTAAAAATGTATGCCTCTTGGAGAGGAAAATAATTTTATTATGAAGTGTGACAGCTGTCGTGTATGTTTTTTATACATCTTTTTGAGAAAATATTTCACAGCTGTTTAGAATATTACCCCAAAATATACCTTTCTCCATTATAACCTATACCTATTAAACAAAGTCATTTTATGTCATTATTCATTGACTTTATTATTTGTAGTAAGCACTAAGCTTAATTTTGCAGAATGCACATTGAGTTTAAAGATGCGCCTCACAATTTTTAGAAATTGAGGCACAATGCACAGCGAAGTGACACAACATACAGTAATAAGGTAACAGAAATAATGAGAAAAAGACAAAAACAACACAGATGGGGAGATGTGAAAAAATATCTTCCAAGGGCTGTTTGAAGATTCGGCCTTCAAAATAGTTTGCCACATATTGTGGGGATTTTCTATATCCTCCTTTCGACAATGGACACTGGCACCCATTGCTAGTGGTCAGGGATCGATTTGTACCCACTCTCATCACCCTAATGACTGCTTTAGACATATGATCCCAGATTTACTATGATTTTGCCCTAGGGTTGCGTCACCTTTTGAGGCTCAGCCTCAAAGCAAATAACTTGCTGTGGCTTTGTGTGGTTTAGTAAATGCAAAGTAATGCGACAAAGTGCGTAACATGACAATGCGTCACTTTGTGTCGGGTAGGCATTACATGGGTGGAGCATGCGCATTCCCATGCATCAACCCATGTATTTTGACGCAAACCCAGATTTACAAAGGCTTGCAAACCTGGGTTTGCACCAAAATGGTGTGACTGACTACCCGAAAGAGGTGTTACAAGGAGAAATATCTTTATCTCTCGTTGTTATTTTCCTCTTTCCTTGTGTGCCACATTTCAGCAGCAAACATAGAAAGAGGAATATGCATCTAAGTTTTTTTCTTTTTTTGCAGGAAGGTACCCCAAAAACATTGCGGCTTGTAACACAGGCATCCTCGCACTGTGATGCAAGGGTGCCTGCACAGGCGCTAGGCACAGAGCGGTAGCACAAGAAGAGGAGCAGAAATGCTCCAGATATTTGTCAATATGGAGCCTTCCTGCTCTCTCCCTTTCACGCGCCACAGCGCAGCAAGTCCCCGTAAATCCGTAGAGAATCAGCCTGAGTGAACCCCCTCCATAACAGTCTTCGAGGGGTGTCTCCGTATCCAATAAAACTTTATCTGACTTTTTTTTAATACCTCGCTGTTATGAGATTTAATTATATAAATTTCTGAAATGATTATTGTGCGTTCATTGAGATCTAAGGATGTTTCTTTGGCATTCCAGGCACACCTGCATGGTCACAGCATGGTCAGCCCCCCTCCAATACCTCCATCTGCATGCTAGGCCAATAGCAGATACCAGATTGTCCAATTTGCAACTTGTTTACTTGAGTGTCAGCATGCTTCTACATTATATGTACATCCTGAAGGGTTTTCACTGTGATAGCCTGATGCAAATATGCTGGAAATATGTAGCAGCCAAACAAATAGAAGAAAGAGATACTTAAATTAAATTGTAATATTAGGTCTCTTAATTCCTAGAATTATTATATCATCAGTGCCTGCGTTGTTGTATTGCATGTCCCTGTGCCCCGCTTTGTTACATTCCTTGTTATTGAAACCACTCTACTTAAAGTCCCTAAGTACTACATTCGCCCTTGCTCACTGTAGGGACTGATGTATTTATTCTATCCTAAATGTGTACTAAACAAGGGGGGGGGTGGGATTATTATATGATTATCTTAAGCTGCTTCACTGCCTTTACTGCCCTCCAGGCCTCCCGCCAAATTGGTAATCTAAAACTATGGCTGTCTGCTGTGAGGGTTATTACATCAAATAACAAGGTTGATTAGCATATATGTCGGTTTTATTACAGATTGTGTGCAACAAGTGACACTGTGAGAAATGGCCGCTGTATATCAGACTTTAAGTAAAAGTCTGTTTCCCAAAATGTGGCAGAATGTCCAGATATTGTGGCACGTGCTAGAGTTGATCAGTCTGACGTATTGTGAAACATCTGAAAGCAATGAAGTGATACATTTGGGGTAGGTGTTGGAAAGTTCGACAAGTCCCATTGACATGAATTGAGGCAAAAATCTTTGTTTTAATGGAAGAAATGTAGAACGCTTAACATTTTCTGCTACAAAGTAGCCCTCAATCTGAGGAAAAGGTGCCTTCCTTCCGAAGTTGACCTGTCTGCTTTCCTCCAGTCAGTTTTCCATGACAGGTCTGTTCGATGTCTTCACAGTTGTAGATTCACAATCCAAAACCTGATGAAGAATCACCATGAGATTCACAAAAAAACAACCACCACACTGCTGACTTCTTTTTGAGTGCTTATCCCCTTAAAAAAACAACCAAAAAGCCAAGCTGAAATAATTCTTTAAATGTGGGTGTGTTTCCACCGTTGCACACCTCCTTTCCTTCCCATCCCCCGCCTCCCCACCCCCCCACATGACGTGGACTATGACTGAGAGTAGAACATCAATGTCACCATGTGTTGGTACCCAGTGCATGATCTTTATTGGTAAAGGTAAACCTACTTCCTGTCCAAACAGGAAGTCGAGTCCTAGAAGTGTCAAACATGGAAAGAATGACCCCCAAAAAACTTATAATGGTTCTGGTAATTGTCACAGTGATCTTTCCTCAGTATAAAATCGAACCATTGACAGAGATATATAATCAATAAAACATGCACATAGTGTTATTCTGAGAGCTAGTCACGTATTCCAAGAACTCTGTACAGCAACGGACATTAATTACAAAGGGAACTACTATGACGACAGCCGTATAACTACTCCATGTGTCTTACGTGACCATGGGGACAACGGAAGGATAAGGCCGGTTCCAACTTGGATTATATTCTCAGCTCAGGTGGTTTACTCTGTGGCTTAGTAAGGCTGGACAACCACATAATAAATGTATATCATCGTGAAAGCTAAAACAAAATCGCCCTTAAGCGTTCAAATGGACTTTTTTAGCTTTCCATTGATTTAACATCATGCAATGACTTCTAGGATAGCTAAATAACTATGTATCCTGATTTCCTATTTGCAGGTATATCACTGAGGTCTTTGCGTGTTAATCATTGGCATTTCGTTATAGCCATCCTGCCCAGCGGTAATGAGTGGTCATGATGTACATTACATGAATCGAGAATAATTTGTTGGGAATGTGGCTTTCCAAGCACCAGATTAATCGCTTCATGCCCAATTTAGGCTTGTGATGAATGTTGCCTTACAAGAAATAGCCGTCCATTTTGTGTTTACATTCTACATCTGTATCACTATCATTATCCTGTTGAACTAATTTATTGAGGCTAATGGTCAAGTACAAAAAGATGATAAATATAGTTTTCATCAGAGCTCTTTTTCAGTTGGCAGACATTTTCTGATTGGTTAAGATTTTTTGAATGCTAAGAGACACCACTACCAGCTAATTGATTGGAGGTGTAATCCTGACCTCTGACCTGCCTCCCCTGCCATGAGGGCTGTGCTCTTCTAAGTTCTTCCACTATAGTTTGTTGTGGATGTAGAGGAACAGTTTCTAGAGGCTCGAGGTCAGTAGCACCAGGGATGATTTCGATGTCGAGGTTCGACTCTTCCACCTCGCAGCAGCGATTAACTCCATGGAGCAAGGAATAACCACCAAACTGTTTCCATGCCTGTGAAAATCCATTCCCATCCTGAGCTGAATCCATCTGAAGACACTGTAAGCAATTAATATAAACCTTTAAGGGTCACAAGTCAATTATTGAAGAGCTCCATGGCACTGGGACCAAATTTGGCCATGAATGTACTATATTTACAGTCCTTGATGACATAACACATAGTTCTTGTCTCTTAGCCTACGGAGACTTATGTCATGGAGTTATCGACAGCTGTGCGTTCATCACAGCAAACCCTTGTATACATTGCAGGGTGTTGAAAGTGCCACAAAGCTCTAATTGGAGGTTGGAAACTCTTGATTGGTCCTCCCAAGCCAGCAGTGTCCATCATCCCCCATCGCTGCGTTCCACCACATCCATGTAGCGCATGTAAGAATCACAGAGTAGTTAGGCAGCGGTTATAGTACGTTCTGAGACACTCACGAGAACCAATCCATCACCAAATGTTTGATTCAATTTACACAAATCCAAAGGTATCGAGGAAGCAATCTGAATTAAGACACAAAGCCTTCAGCTTTATTGTTTTTTTTGTTTTGTTTTTAGAACTGGTTGTCGTTGTTCAGGATCCACAAACGAGCAGAGCATTCGTACTCGTAAAATGAACAGAAGAGGAAACAAGTTAAATACATAAAAGCATTTTTTACACACACGCGTAGCTGTTCTCCATATAACTCTCTTACAAAAAGGAAATGGCCATGTTTTGTTTCAACAGTAATTTAGTTCCTGTCTAACAATGTTGGTAAAATATATATATTTATATATATATGTATAGATTTGTCTACGGTACCTGTGTATATAACACTGTTAATCACAAAATTGCCCCCTACACAATTCAATGCAGTAAGGGGACATCCTAAAAAAAAGGGGGCATGATCCCTGTATAAGTGGGGCAAACTGGCCCGGTTGCCGCTTTTCATTCTGGGGTCAGACTTTATAGATGGGCGGCTGTACCCTGCTTCAAAGATGATTCTGTTAACTAAATACAGTGTAGTTGTGAAATAATTTATAATAAAAGTATCCCACCTCCTCACCACCCAGGCAAACTATCACAACAGCTGCTCTGTGTATTGATTTTAGCAAACAGGAAGAGACACTGGCTTTGATTTTATGATCAATGGGAACCCTGGACATACCCACTGCATGTGTACGATAATACAGAAGTGGGTTTGGAATGTTGAGATTTGCTTAGCCAATCAGAATGCTTAGAATGCTGACCTTAACCAGTGCTATTAGCCTGCATTCTGAGTTTAGTGAGAGTGTGAAGAAGGGTCAGGAAGCAGTCAGGGACACTGTTTGTTTTGGCTGTGATTGGGTGAACTAGTTCTAATTGCCCTACTGCACACACATGTAAGATGTTAATAGCTGTTAACTCCTCTTTCCGCTTAATATTTAGCTTTGTTCTTGAGCCCATAATTTCACTATAAATTCGATATTTACACTGTCATCAGAGGTTGTTAACCACTACTAAGACCCCTAGCAGAGGGCAGTAACACCTGGACAATACAGCTATGGAGGGGACTGATGTTTACATGGTACTGTCCATATCCACAGACAGCGGCACATGATTACGCAATGGTTTCATGGATACCGTGGAGCGTCTTCGGTAGTTGATCCGTACTTGCTCACCTACAGGGGTAGCGGGAATTATTTCCACCCACTATTAAATAGAAATGGGTAACTATTTAAAGAAATGTGCTCAGGTTCTAAAAGTGGCACATCCAGATTCAAGCTTCAGTTTCTTTTCTTTCTTAGAATTGGAATCCCAACGCGCAAAGGATGTGAAATTTCAAAGCACACAGAGCAAAGGAATGTAAAATTGTAAACATCCAAATCTTTCTAATGAAACCTTTTTCTGCTCCCTAATGATTCGATCCAACAAACGTGCTTTAGGAGAAGCCGAATAGCATGACAAGACAAACATGAAACTCACAGTTCCAAAAGGCCATAACTCTAAGTGTAGATGGCGCGGTATTGAATATTTGGGATTTGCTGACTTCAAGTTTGCGAGCCACATGGGTCCAAAAAATGGGTTCCATGGAAGTGCCTCATGCTATCTAGTGTCTCAAACACAGAATATGCAACAACCTTTTCAATGCATAATCCAAAGCCATGGAATAGAGTGTGTTACGACTAATGATGTCATACGATGTTGGTATGTCATGACTTCTTATTCTGACTTCTGATGTCATGGTTGATATCGCATCAAGAGGGGAGCCCTGAATTCCTGGTCCTTGTTTGGAAGCCCAAGGAACAGAGTTAAGGAGTGGGATTTGTCAGCGAACACGTGGGGTTGTGGTTTGGGCAAGGGGAGGAAGAGCTATGTGATTGTTTCAAAGAACTTTTATAGGACACAGTACCCAGAACCAAGATGACAACAACAAGGGATGCCTCTTGCAGCCCTTGAAGTGTACTAAATGTTGGCATGGACTATATTAGTATACTGGCTGAGATGGCTCGCAGCATTAAAATGGGCATTGACCTCAGTGCCTTGTACGCAAAAAGTCAACAACAGAGGGGCAGATTTACAACAAAGTGACGCATCTCTTGAGATGCGTCACTTTCCTTGCGCCACCCGGAAAAATGCTTGCGCCACCATGGATGTGCCGTATTTACAATACGGCGCACCATGGCGGAAGAATTGACAGATGCTTCAGAAATTCTGACGCATCTATTGGGGCAAAAGTCACGCATTGCTGGAGTGGTGTCGCAAGCACGACGCAACTCCAGCAATGCATTTTGTGGCCTATTCCTACTACACTGCGTCACTCCTTACGCCTGCTTCAAGCAGGCGTAAGGTTTGGACGCAGTGGCGTCCTAAAAGTGACGCAGTGAAATCTTGTAGATTTCCCTGCGTCACTTTTACGAGGCTTTCCTGCGTAGGAACGCCCCCCTGCATACATTATACCTGACGCAGGTATAATGTGACGCAGGGCTTTACAACGTGACGCATCTCCCTAGATGCGTCACGTTGTAAATAGGGCGCATTGTTTCCGCCACCGTTGAGTCAAAAAAAGTGACGCAATGGCGGCGCAAAGAGGTGCAAGGGGCTTGTAAATCTGCCCCAGAATGTTTTCCTGTGTGCAGGTCTGTTTAATATATCGAGGTGGGGTCGTTTTCCTAGTCTCTTCAAATTTTTTGTAGGATTGGTTGATCACACAGGCTGTAACGACAACTGTAGAGTGGTGAAAAATATGTACAAGGTGAGCTTTCTGTGTAGGTACCCTGGTTGTGATAAACAAGTTCTGGTATTCCTAAGATCTCTGGATATTGTAGATGGTGTGAGCTGTTCGCCTTCAGCACAATGGGACATTTTAAGTATGTAACCTGCTGCGGGGGCTCGGCATCGTTATCTGAAGGGTTGCCATCTGTGGTGTAGTAGAACGGGTTCTACACACACACATATCTCTTCTATATTTTTTGTAAACCTTTCCCACAGAACAATTAAGATTAATAAATGTAGTACCTGTTGTTTCAAGTAATTGTGTATATGGCTTCAAATACAACTGTGCAAAATTTAATTTTAGAGCTAAGTTTTGAAAAGAATGATAAACTTCTCAGTTTAGGAAGATTAAAAATGTGTTTAACTTAGCAGAACATTGCCTGTGTGTGACAATTCTCCTAAAATTATTTGTAGAAACTTTTTCCATTGAGTCCATTCTTGTAAGACAATTTTGCTCAGGGTTTACACTTCACAAAGGTTGTTAAGATTTAAAAGAATTTGCACACTTTGCGGAACTAAACCTTTGCTACTTTGCACACACCCCTAGTTTTAAGTACAGAATGACATTTCTAGTATTACAATAATCCCCAAAATGTCCTCGGCTGACGTGCTGCACAGAGCTCATCATCATCGGAGGGGCTGTTGGGACCAGGTGAACGTGGCCACCATCACTGTGACACGAATGGTCAACAATTGTGCAGGCATGTCAGGAAGTAAGGTGGAGGGCGGATCGTTTTGACCTGACGCTATCCTGAGTACCCAATATCACATGGTTCATTACTAGCCAAGAAGTGAAGGGGGATATAAACATGGATTACCCAAAATCCAGTTTGTGGGCTTGTGTGCTCACATTCCTTCATTTCAGACCTGACCAATGAACCCTGAGCTCCACAGAAGGTCACAAGAAGATGCAAGCCCCACTGCTTGGCCATCATTACTAACCTCAGGAGTACTCTCTTGAACAGCGGCTTCGGTATCTTGCTTTCCGGTGTCCTGAGTGGACGCTGATTGAATAGAGATACTTCTGCAGCTGCCTTCTGAATCTGAAGTTTCTAATAATACATTTTAAAACTGTTTTATTCTGGTTACTTTATTTAATTTACAATAATAATTGGCAATAGTGACCACATGGTCATGAAATGTTGAGCCTAATTTCCCGGATCAGTGCTTTAAATTAATCTGAATGCATAATACTGACTGTAATCTAGAGTATTATCTTTCCAAGACCTTCATAGAATTGCAAAACCGTGTGTTTAAGCACTATTGTTTTGTGGTTTTTTTGGGGGGTGAAAGGACGTGTACTGTCCATAGTTCCAATTTTCTATGGCTGTGTCCAGTCACTTCTTACGATTGGAATGGCTCAGAATGACGTTGTCCAATAGGTGCCCTCACCAACATTCTGCCCTGATGACTCGAATATCCCTCATTGAGTTCAAGCAAGTTGTTAAAGTCATGTTACATCGCGAGACCTCACAGGGTGAAAGTGAGACCAAGCACAGTAGCAGCTGTGCACGGATATCAACGAAAGGGTAAGAGAGGAGAGCGGGCCGTAAGGATAGCGGACGTTGAGCCTGATAGGCTGGCGCCTCAGAAAGCAGGCGGGGCTGCAAGCTAGCCAATTGCAGTCACTGACTCTCTCGTAACTAGACTGTCCATTCACAGACGTCAAGTCTCAGTGTTCAAAATCAATATATTTATACGTCGCCCCACCTTTGTAGAGGAAAAATGGCAGTGCTGAACACATTAAATGCCTCGAAAAGCAGCATGGCTGCCCTTTGAAAAAGATTAACGACCAGCCATCAAACTCAGCAACTCAATCCAATCCAAGACTGGGTTTCATTCTAAGAAAAAGTATTGGTTACTGTATATATTTACACCTCAGAAGCACACTCCATTCATTTTAGGTCCCTCACGCTTTTTAGGAAATGTCCTGTGTCCATGACTATACACACAATTAAAACTATTTTCCCTTTCATTGTCACACAACACACTCTCGTTAAACTGGTGTCACTGAGGAACCACTAGAGCTCAGGAAGGGATGAGTGTTGAGGATGCGCAAAAGGAAGACGGGATAGCTCTCTCCCCACGAAGAAGACTTGATTGTTTGGCCATGGTAATTGAGAATCCTTAAAAAGTGGTACTGCAGTAAGATAAAAACTGGTGGAGTTACTACACATGACATGACAGCCAATAACTTAGGTCTCTTTTGAAGAGATGGTGAATACAGGGAGCAGTCAACTTGTTGCTGCCGGAGAACTTAGCCACTGACTTGAAAAATGTGAGCTATTAAGGCATGAGAATATGGAGTACTGGTGCAAGCCAAGAAAGTTGGGCTGTTAGTGCATAAGAATGTGGGCCATTGGTGTCCATCAAAACCTAGGGTCACTGATGCATACCAGGAATCTAGATTTCTGGTGCATAAGAATGTGGGCCATTGGTGCCCATCAAGACCTAGGGTCACTGATGCATACCAGGAATCTAGATTTCTGGTGCATAAGAATGTGGGCCATTGGTGCCCATCAAGACCTAGGGTCACTGATGCATACCCGGAATCTAGATTTCTGGTGCATAAGAATGTGGGCCATTGGTGCCTATCAAGACCTAGGGTCACTGGTGCATACCGATAACCTAGATTTCTGGTGCATAAGAATGTGGGTCATTGGTGCCCATCAAGACATAGGAAAACTGGTGCATACCAAGAATCTAGAGTTCTGGTGCATAATAATGTGGGCCATTGGTGCATACCAAGAATCTACATTTCTGATGCATAAGAATATTGATGAGTGGCACATTGCAAGAAGATGGGGTGTTAGAGTACAACACGAATATTGGTATGCAGTGGCGCGGTGGCCCTGCTGGTTAGCCAGATGAGCTGTAGGTAGGAATTTGTGACTTCAAAAGTTGAGTGCAAAATGGTACAATATTTTCAGTCAGTCCATTGAAAGGTAAGAAGGCCTGAAGCATTTGCAGCGTTGAATTAGACATGCGGTGCACATAAAATGTGAAATGGGTGTCTCTCATGCATGGGGGTGTGGTCCCATTCAAAGAGATAAGACTTTACATGTACACCATATTACAGATTTGCATGCAAGGGCAAAGCGGACCTCCTTGGTGGTGCACAATTGGTGCACCCTCCTTTGGGAAGGGGCATGGAAGGTCCCATAAATTCACCCCTCCAAAGGTAGGCCAGTAAGTGCATGCGGTGAAACCACTGCTTCATGTTTCATTGTTGCACTGTCTCTAGAGCATGCACTGGAAAGAATGCATTTTTAGGTTTAAGTATTCACAGCATAGCTGTTAAACAGACCGATTTCTGGCAATATACAGAGAGTGGGCTTTCGGTCCTTACCGTTCAACCATTGGCTTTCTTCTACCAGCCGCTTTAAGCCATTGGCCATAGGCCTTGTCAATCACTTCTTGGGCCAGCCCAGTAGTATATTCATCTCTTACCTAATGCTATTGGTTGTTTGGGTGCATTCTTCCACCTCCAGCGCTTGCATTGAACTGCATGAGGAAATATTATACACCTATAGCCTTCTCTGTGTGCTCATGCTGACTCCCTCTCGATTGTCACTTTCTAATGAATTAATGCTTCATGAGTTAGCACATTAAACTCCGACATGTGTTGAATTTGCCAGTGTTTGTTTTCTGTAAGTGGACTGACAGTCCAAGTTTGTTCCGGGCACATCCAGTGGTTCTTTGATATGCGTCCTGGTATCCAAACTCGATACAAGATTTTCATGATGCGGCTTCTTCATGGGCAGGACTAGGTCCACATACACTGAAGGGCAGAGGGCACCCAGGCAGAAATGAGATGACCAGCTCCCAGGGATTGTTACTGGACGAGCGTTTGGGTTTTTGGAGATGCAGTGATGAAAATCTAATTTAACTTCACTTCCATAATGGAACTGGTTCCTTTTGCTCAATGTAATTGATTAGATCTGAATGCACCCTTTGTTTGTTTCCAATGGAAGCACAGTACGCAGTCCATTGTCTGCTACCCTGCGTGCGTCCCCCCCGCCCCCTTCTATAGGCAGCAGAAAAACATTGTAACTGGCCAACTGGTATTTACACGAAGCCCACCAGTGCTTCCCACCTCAAACGAGTTTCGAACTAGAGGTGTCCATGTTTTCGTTCGTCTGATCCTGTTAAATGCAAAACTAATTTCACACGTCCTTTGACTGAAGCATATTTTATCCACCAGCGCCTGAAGCCCGGATCCAGGCGCTTGCTTTAATTTACGTCTTCTGCTAAGCAGAATTTGTAAGTCTCCGCAGGGCATGCGGGCATTTGTCTCGTGGAGAGTTAACTTAAGCCTAAACCTAAATAACAGGAGATGACGGGAGTGGGGGCGAGAGGAGGGGGGCCCAATGAGACAGCATTCGAGAGCGCGTGCAGCACGCGCGAGTACGAGGAGGTTTTAAATTAACCCTTTTAATTCTGCCCTGGAGGCACGTGCCATCAATCTCCGTTGCATATTGGATTTTTACGCATTTCTCTAATTTGTCAGCTGAAAATTGGCCGGCTGATTTAGGAAGACATGTTGTGGTTGGGGAGGAGGGGCAGGAAGAACTTTCAGTTTGTTTTTAGGCTGCCGCTGACGAGGCTGGGAGAGGCACCGATAGGCGTCCAGTAAACTGCCCCATAGAGGCTCCCAAATTCTTGTGCACTAGACGGGTCTGGCTTCAACCATAAGAAGGGGCCGATACTCATCAAACCCTCCTCCTGAGAGTCAGCCCCATACCTTAGGGGGTCTCTCACTTATCCAGTCTCAAAGACCCCATTGACCTTAAATAGTTTCACTGCTGAGAAGCAGCAGTATTCTGTTAACAGTAAAACAACGTTTGCTCCTGAGTCCCAAGTTCCCCTTCATGTCTTCATCTGGATCTTGAAACATCTAAGGAGCCACTCCCGCTACAGAGTGTGTGACATAGCAGTGGATTTTCATCTGAGCCTCTATGCGGTTATTCCTGCACCGTCTGAAGATCTTGACCTTGACAGGTCATTCAAATGTAACTTGGGTAACTGGGCTTCTCTTCTGGAGCGATAGTTTGTTTACGCAGTCAACGGAAACTCAAGGAGATCTCATGCAAGTGGTGCAAATCAGATTTAGTGTTCGCTCCATTTGCAAGAGCTGGTACGTGGTGCCAATCCTATGGAATTAACATGGCTGCCAGTGCTTCTCCGTATCCATCTGCAACAAAGAAGTGATAGATCGCAACATTCTATGGCCGGAACAAACTGTAGGACACTGGTCTGTCCTACGGCAGAATACTGAACAAGACCCAACTTCTGGTACATGCGTCACTGTTTCCCTCAGCATGAGAAAGGTGCTACAGGCCTAAGGATGTGCAGACCTTATCAGGGCCTGTCCTCTGAAGAGTGAGTCTCTCCCTCCCAGGGTAGGAAAGTCCCAAGTGACTGCACGTAAAGGCAACAGTCTTAACAGGTGCTTCTGAGCTGTCATTTAAAGGCTGAAGTTCATGCAGAGTGGAAAACGCAAAGATGAAGACAGGACTGAGCTCCAGTAGGCAAGGACGTAAGCAGATCGGACGAGCGTACGTAGTGTTTATCTTCCATCATCATGTGTGCATTTAATTTAAAATCAACCCTTACAAAAATAGTTTCTCTGTAGTAATATACGGCTCTTGATTAATCGTGCCGGCAAATATAATTTGGTCGCTCACACTTATCTAAGAAACTTACTGTTCAATGGTAGACCCAGATACCAATGGCAACATGCCTCAATCTCAATTTCAAAAAGAGCTCCTGCTTCAACAGTCAACATCTCTAACACAGGTGCAGCCTCGCCAATGTACCCCCAGACTAAAAATGGATGACTCCTCCATAGCTAACCAGCACAACAACACCCCGAACAACTACTGTGCATTTGTAATACCAACCTACAAACTCCCCCGTCACCCCAGATGACGTAGGCGCATTCTGATGTTCTGGCCTTGTCTGTTCCACAGAAAGAGCTGCTCTTCTCCCACCAAAGGTCTCTGCAGAGGAACCTTCTAGTGTTCACAGAACCCCATCTAAGAGGAAGCCTTCAGGGAGGCGACTCTGTTTGCTAGCTCACGGCCATCATCAGTGACTTTGTGTCAACTGCACCTTTTTCGAAGCATATTCATTTCCAGAGGCCGAGCCTGTTTAGTTATGCTGCAAATCTGGAATATAGCTGGAATAAGGGCCACATACCCAGCCACATGGCTGATTTTAGGTTTATCAGCAGCCAATGGAGGCCAAAGATAAGGGGGTTGGTAAGGATCATGAACGGATAGGTCTGTGTTAGTTTGGAGGCAAGACTGTGAGATAACCTCATGTAATAATGATGACATATGCCTTAGGTCAATATTTCACGTACATCTCATGCCTTGGTCAGTAGACTATATTGAGCGAGGGCAATGATGGAACTTAAATGTTCTCTAGGACTGAGAACGGGATATTGTAAATTTTTCCTGTGGGATCTGTGAATGCACGCACCTCCTGACAGAAGCCGGTTACACCTCTCTAATAGACTCTAATAGACTCTAGAGGACTTGTTTCAATGTGAGCACCTGATTCCTTAATCAGGAGAAGCACGCCGACAGCGTGTGAGCTTCACGGTATAAGACCCAAAACCAACGCCGCAGGGTCTGTCGGGCAAGGGCTGCATGGGACGTCATGTGCAAACAATGCAACTCACAATAGAAATAATGTATGTTCCTTTGTCATCGACAAGGTGATTTTTGGCATTCGGGACTCCGTTAACTCTGCAGTGATATTCTGTATAGGTGTGTCTTCTGCCTAACAAAGCCAATAGAATCTTTATTACTCCCTGTTTTCAAAGAAAAACCTGTTCACTGGAGTATACTTCTAATGTTACTAAGTTGTGCAGCTGTGGGGTGTGCACAAGTTATATTTTGTTCCCATTAAAGAAATTTAAGGTATAGAGGGCATGGATCTGTACCATATGTGTATGTGCTTCCCATGGATTCTGGCACTGAACTTTGTAATTCATATGATTGTTTCAGAAGGAACTGGTTTGCCTATGAGAGGAACTTTTAGGTTGTCAGTCAAACAATAAAAACTTGACCGAGCAAGAAGAAGCGCAGACAACCTCCTAGGGTCTTCATGTGTGAGCAAAGGGCGCTTGGCAATTAGTGGCACTACATTATCTAAGGTATTTATAGGATCACCAATTTTTGTGCATCAGCATGATACATCTATGCAGGACTGAGCTAATATACCCAGGATTCTCCAACAAGGTGACTCCTTTGCCTTTTTGTCTTAGTGGCTTTAATGTGAAATGTGTCACTGTAGCACAGCAGGGAAATGCTAGCACAACAAAGATATCGCGCTTAGGATCAACCCACCGACCCGTCTCCGTTCCAAGCCCTTCATGTAATATTGCAGCGTGCCAGTACCAAACCTCGTCTCTGAGGAACCAAGCCATCCTTGAAGGACTAGGGGTTTGCTTGCCCCAATGTCAACAGTTACCAAGTTTAACTTGGATTAAAGGGTCCTATTTGAACATTTTCTTGATGCTTGTAGCTTTCCTTTAGTGGCCGTTTTGGTAGAAGATATCAAACTCTAAGAGTCACATGAGAAACTTTGGCCAATTCAAGTAAAGGCTAAGCCTTCCTTGATGACATGCTTGTTGGAGGAAGCAACAATGTATTTCGTTATGCCATGTATGTACATATCTCAAGAACAAGAATGTAACAGGATTTCTGACTCTTGTCAAACAAAATGCATTTGCAAAGGATCTGAGAAAGAGTAGAAGGACTTCAAAGTTGTCTGGAAAAAGGGTAAGCAAAGAAGGCGAGTTTTGCTAAACCCTCTGAACTACGGCACATGAAGTGCAGAGGGGTACTGCGCGGAGAAGACTTCACCCGCTGTTGCAGGATGGGTAGTAGGCAAGTCATAACTTTAGGTAATAAGACCCTACCCTGTCGGCTCATGCAAGGTCACCTAGATCCTGGTTGTACAACTCAAGAAGAAGCAGACTCGCTGCTGGGAAACGGGGAGATTTGCAATGGACGTATGATACGGGGGGCCATTTGGGTAGGCAGAGAGGCAGCCATATGTCATTGGAACATGCGACTCGCTCAGACCTGCTGACATTAAATCGCTCGGACAAGTCGAGAACTCACACACTATTCCAAAAGGCTGCTCTGCCGTCAACATCCCACCTACTGACTGCACGGGTCAGAATGTGAGTTGTGTTGCGGGTGTGAGGAATATGAAAGTGGTATTTTGCTTTACAGGAAAGTTAGCGGCAAATATGACTTAAGCGGAGCAGGGGTCCCCACCACTGTATTGAGACTGAGGCAAATCTCAATAAATAACTACTTCCTAAAAAAAAAGTGCATCATCCTTATACTAATGATACAACAGCACCACCAAAAAAACCAGTCCAATCCAAAAAATGACACAGAACACTCACACGTGTGGTTGCTGACCCCATATACTTTTGTTCTGTGCTAGATGCCATGACTTGAGAATCCCATAGTGATGTCTCCTGCAAAGTCCTGCCCACCCCGGAGCAGGGCTAGAACCTCAACGCAGCAGAGGAGGGGTAAAGCGCCCTTATCATGGAGGCAGGAAGTGGCTGGCGGTCATTGCTACAAAGGCTTCCGTCTAGTGCCTAGTTAAAGCACGAGGCACCATGCTCCCCATGGCAGCATTTCATACGCACATCTTCACCCAAACCCACACAGCAAACCAGGAAGAAGGTGCGGGTCAATTGAGATTGGAGACCCCAGCAAGCTTCTTCGGGACACCAGTGTTACAGAGAAAATTGGATTACACTTCATAGTCTAAAGCCTGCTCGTCAAATCGAAAGGGACAAGAGGCAGCTGGAAGAGGGGGAGGGGAGGGAAGGGTTAGGCAGAGAAACACCAAAGCTAGACCTTTGCATAAAGAGAAATTCAAACTGAAAAAGAAGAAAAAAACATTTTTTACAACATTTCAATTTTCTCGGCATATGTTGGTTCTTCACACAGAAATTCAGTTCGTTTTTTGTTCATTTTTGTCTTCTACGGGATTTTTTGTCGAGTTTCAAATATTCAGCGTTTTCTCGCGTTGTTCTATGTTCTTCGCTTCGCGAACACACAAAGTGGTGAAAGAAACAGTCCCGCCTCTCTCTCTCTCTTTCTCTTCTTCTCCTGTATGACCATGTTTGTGTGTTTTGTTTTGAAAGGTGTTGTATTAACATTTGTAGAATAGGCAGAAGAGGGAGGCAGCCAGTAGCCAGATGGGTGCAGCCAGCTCCAGGGATCCGCTCTTTGACATTGCTGTTCCAGGTCCTGCAGGGGAAGGGAATAAAGAGAAGTGTCAACAAATGGACCCCTAGATACTGAACTTTTACTTAAGACCTTCACCCAACCATCGACTCAGACCTAAGTCAGTGCCCGAGTGACGGCATGTGGTAGTGCGGGGAGTGGGGTGAGCTATACATAGTTGTGCAGTGAGGATGCCATGGGCATGCCGGGCTGCAAGCAAGGAAAATGGCCTCTTTAACTGCTGAGGGTTCAAAGTGCCCTTTAGAGGTCTATGCCCCAGTACTCCCACACTAGCTGCACCAATGGTAGCTACTACCATAACCATATGGTATGCACTGCCCTGTAAATTGTACTTATGCCTCTCAGTGGCATTCATGCTCACAACGGGGCAGATGTACTAATATTTGGTGCAACGCAGCAAGACAACTTGCTGCGCTGCATCAAATGGAGAGGGAAAGAATGCACCATATCTACTAATATATGGCACATCCCTGCTCTCCCTCTGAGCTGGTACACTTGCAGCTGCCAAGGGTCAACTTTGGCACCAGGGTGTCTGCGTTACAGCTAGGATACCTTCCTGCACAAAAACAATCCTTATTCTATGTGAACTGCAGAATGTAGCACACGTAGATAGAGGAAATAATGAGGACAAATAAACATATTACTCCTTGTTACGCCTCTTCTTGGAAAGCTACAATTCTGACGCATTCCCAGGTTTACTACTCTTAGTAAATCCAGGAATGTGCCAGAAACCTTGGGTCGATGCGTGGGAACACCCGGACTTCACCCATCGAACACCTTCCAGAGGCAGAGTAATGCAAGGCAGTGACTAGCGCTGCCCTGCGTTTCTCCAGATTTGTTAAGCAACGCAGAGACACACAAGGTGGCTCTGCATGGCATAGTAAATCTCATTTAAGGGCTTGCGTCATCCTTGCGTCACCTCCTGTGGTGCAAAAACCATGCAAGCCTTTGATAAATCTACCCCAACATGTGCAAGACTTCTTTTGCCAACTGTGATATTAGGATCCCCCTCAACGCGGCTTTCTGTGACTGCCTTCAAGTGAGACCACATTTACCTCACAACACACTTTTATTTGCATTGGTTGCAACCTCGTCAGCCTCTTTCTGTTCGTTCTGTTGAGGAGGGAAGAGAGTATTTCTTGTTACCCCATGTTTAAGGGGCCTTCCAGGGAACAGAAGATAACTTGCACTACTACCCATTCTTGCATCATCAACAATCATAAATAATAAGGGATTCAGTTTGTCCCTATGTTTCATGATGTTCTTTTGGGTTGTAAACCCCATTGTGACATCATTCAATAGATGGCCAATCATTGGAGAGATTTTATTTAGGTGGACAGATGAATCCGCAGTATTAAATCACCTGAAATTGATGGCATCAATGATTACAAAAACCATTACCTTATGAAAGCAGACACCTTATACCATTTGTATGTGTGTGATCACTTTTGGGTCCACTGGCATAGCAGGACGCTGTGGGCCCTCATGGAAACAAAGAAAATGGGCCACTCTGCCTTGTTTGGTAGTAAAACACAAGACACACAATTGATGGACGGAATGCAGAAAACATTCACCCCCAGTCAAGAGATCTGCGTTAAATCCATCATTCTTTTTCTCACCATGCCACCCCAGTTTAGACCTGGCCATATGCAAATCAGTCTTGACCCTGTGCCTCATGGGAACAGTCCAGCCCGAACTGCTAAGCCAGGTCCTCCCTGGACCGGAAAAAAGCATCCTAGGACCGGTTTCGGGGTTTCAGACGTGGGTCCCGTGCTCTCCATGCCACTGGAGTCAAGCTATTCTGGCTGATGAGGGCTGAAAGCCCGAAACCGGTCCTAGGATGCTTGTTTCCAGTCCAGGGAGGACCTGGCCTGGCAGTTCAGGCTGGACTGTTCCTATTGGGCGCAGGGTCAAGACTGATCTGCATATGGCTGGGTCCAAACTGAAATGGCATGGTGAGCAAAAAAACGATGGATTTAGGCCCAGATCTCTGTACTGGGGTGAATGTATGATATTGTTCTGCATTCTGTCCATCAATAGTTCTTTTTGCATTTGTCACCCCTGGTAGTAAAACACAGCAGTAACTGAGCCACAATCCTGAGCCGCGGTGCCAGTGCAATTCTGTACTAATGATAACTACGGATTAGATGTAAGAAATACTAGTTGCAAAAAACTGGGCAAAAATATTCAGCCATTATTTTTGCACCCAGTATTGAATTTTATGAACTATCCTATCTACTAAAAAGTGAGTTTGTAAAATTCCGATTCGAAGTGGGTTTTTATAAGACAATGGGATCTTAGTGGAGAAGGATGAGTCCTTCACAAGTAATACGTCCACAATTGTCTTTTTACTGATAACCAAGTTCCAAGTCGTACCTCGTTCTCTCAGAGTTGTGAAGTGGGGCCGTCTAAAGCCTACTCATGGGAGATGGTGGGGTATTGTAACCCCAGCTCGCTGATACGCAGAAATAACACTCAGTAAATTATTGTCCAGCCAGTGTTTTTTCTTTTAAGAACATGAAGTACTTTTATTACACACAGCTTTCTAAATACTACACATTAAATTCCAAAGGTATACAATCAGGTAGATGGAACTACCTATGGCGACACTCTCATATCACGTTACACCTCTAGTGGTTCCTGAACTCTATATACACAATATCACCCACCTATACACGATGCAATATCTTTCTATAAGAGGGTGTGATTATCAATAGACCTAAATGCTGTGTCATTGTGTCACCACATCATTCACAGCAATCATGTGCTGTAATTCATCAGTGTACCTTCACTGAATTCAATAGCATTTATTTCAGTGTAAAACCTTGCTTTGGTAACTTTCACAGGATCAATAAAGCATTGTGTTGAATAATATGTGTCCTAGAGTCTTTGTTTTACTTTTATTTGCTGCTACGGCAGCTTCAGGACCCCCCATTTGAGCTCCCTGCCTGCCCAAGCCCTGTACAAATACTTGGGCACCAGTCGTGAAAATATTAATAGGAACCCTGTGCAAGGCCCTGTATTCAAGAAAAAATAAATTCCTGAGAGCAGGTGAAGCGGCTTATCTAGTATCCATGCCTGCAGCAAGAAACGCCTCATAATCCCCCACCAGGGGGCTCAGACTTTGCATATCTGCTCTTTGTGGTACCTCCAGGAGAGACAAGCGCACCACCAACATTTTTTGAGAATATTGGGGGCTGCAGAAGTCACCCTGTGTCTCCATGGGGATGCTGAGCTCATGTTTTTGTACTTGGGGATTGGAAGGGTAAGGACCGACATCGGCTGCTCTTAAAGCTAGTACAGAAAACCCACTATTATTTATACCTCTTTAAAATCAGTGCTCTTGTCAATTGGACTATTATAAATCACTGGATCATGGCAGACACAACATATGACATTGCCACTATGAAGCAATTGTATGAGGGTTTACATGGCATCAGGGAAAAACAAGAGATATTTATCCGTCTTTGATTATTGTGTCTGTGGCTGTACTCAAACTTTGTGGCATATTTACTAGAGAAGTGGCAGAGCTTAATGCAGCTCACATAGAAGTTGCAAAAAGACATTTTATTTTATTGATGGCTTATTGTGCAGGAAGGGACACCTTCCTGCACATAAACAATCAAAGGCCTGTTGCTGTTTCCATTGGTCCTGCACAATGCAGCACACATGGAAACAGAGCAAACAAGGAGAAATTTAAAATTTCTCCCCGTTGCACCTGTTGAAGACCAAGTTTTCCCTGGTCTTAATTTTGGCGCTGCCCCATATTTACGCAGCCCCTGTAAATATTGGGCAGAGTCAAAATCAATGGGTGTTGTGGTGGAATGCCCATTTTAACACCCATTGCCCACCCCTTTCACACTAAGAATAGTGAGAACGCGGGCCTTATTTAAAAGGCAGCATTAAGCCACATCAAGGTTTTTTTTTTTCTTTCTTGTTCAATTTTTTTTATTAATGTAAGAGAGAGAGTATAAATAGTTAAGGTTCTACAACATGTAATACATTAAAAAAAAACATCTTGAACAATAAGTAATTAATATAAAGAATAAATATGAGCAATTATATATATAATGGATAAACCCTAATAAAAACAGATAGATAAGAACCTTATAATGTCATTTCATTTGTATTACATTTAAGTAAGAATAATTGATCACAGAAAGGATAAATAAAAAGACCCACAAGAAAAAAGAAAAACAAAGAGAGAAAGAAGAGGCGACAAAGGAACGAAAAGGATAAGAAGATAGAAAGAGAGAAAGAAGAAGAGAAACAGAGAAAGGTATTCCAGCCTTACTAAAAGAAAAGGGAAAATCAATCAGCAGTGATAAAAGGATATTGAGCCACCAGACCCTGAGAGGCTAAATGGATATGTTTATCAAGCGATCTCCAGACACCAGAAGAGATAAAAGGGGTATATTGTCCCTCCTCCACCGAAGTGTGAGCACCGCGGCGAAACGATACCCATGCCCACCATGTGTGATACGATAAGGAATTAAAGGATTTCCATTCTGACAAACATAATCTTAACAGCTATTGATAACAATAGATCTAGAAGTTGTAAATCTAACTCGTCTCAAGGAAATGGAGATGAAGCTGCCCAAAGAGCCAACAAAACTAGAGGAAAGGAAAGCTCAAACTGGATATTAAAAATTAGTAATAAATGCTTGTGGATTAACTCCCAAAACGTTTGGAGAAGGGAGCACTCAAAAAACATATGCTGAAAGGTACCAGCAGCACTTTTACAGTTCCAGCAAAGATCATCATCTTCAAGTTTGAGTGCATACAGACGAGCTGGGGTCCAATGCAGAAGATTGATGGTGAAAAACTTTGATTGAATCAGAGAAGGAGCCATTTTATTACGTAGGGCAAATTTCCAAATGGTTTTCCAAGAGTTCAGTGTAATATGTTTGAATACGGCAGAATCAAAGTGGTGTATCCATTTGAGCTGTGTAACCGTAGAAAGTGATGGTGGAGTGATAAACAAAAACTTATATATCCTAGAAGCAACATGTCCTACCTTACCCCAAAGCTGTAGGAGAGAAACAGTATTTGAGTCCGGATGAAAAGTACTTTTGGACAAAGCTACCTTAATTTTAAGGAATTAATAGAAATCAATATTATTGAGACTATATATTGAGGCCAACAAAGAGAAAGGTAAAGGATCATTGTTAACATCATAAAAATGCTTGACCAATGTAATGGCTTTGTTGGCCCAGTTTAACCTTGTCCCCGCATCCACATGAATCTTAATCCTGGGATTGTGCCACAAAGAGGACCATCTAGAGTTTTGAATGTGTAAGGACACTGCCCTATCAATATTTTTCAATGCCAAAATGGTGTCCGATATGATACGTCCAGAGAAGGGGAAAGTCAACGTAGATGCAGTCATCAAATCAAGGGAGAACACAAATGTTGTTCAATATACAGCCATGGCGGAATATGCCTAGTATCAGAAGAAAACTATAGAGTCCCCTGAGAGGCTAAGAACGCCGACTGATTTAAGTTCCAATCTGGAAAATTACACCACCCATATCGTAAGATTTCCTCAATTGTTTGTACGCGAAGCCACATCAAGTGGCTTAAGGCTGCCTTGTAAATAAGGCGAAGCACATATTGCCACAGGAACGTATAAAGTGGGTAAGAGTAAATAATGAAGAGTTCTGTGAGAGAGCAAACCTCGAGTTGTCTATGATGTCACTCGGAACACGAGTTAAAAAACATCCTTGTTTTTCAACTTTTACCTATCTATAATTTTATGTTTTATATGGCAACCAAATTCACCTGCCCTTGCTTTGAACTTCAATGCATTGTAGTAAAATTAAAGGAGGAGTCATACATAACATGGCCTCTCCTACCTGTTTCTAAAGTAAAATGAAAATAGCTGAAGCCCTGCCACAAAACCACACCACCCTCTATATCTCGCAACCCTCCCCCTCATATCCTATTGAATCTGTGCTCTCTGCTCTCCACCAGAACAGAGAATCATCACTGCACCCCAATGCATGCATTTTTGGCTTGGTAGTTGGGTCTGGGAGCCCTGTGTCAGGTCTGCCATGTTGTGAGCCAAGAATAAAAGAGAAAACAGTGACTTTTTATGTAAACAAGAGCGAAAGAGACAGACAGAGAGAGATACCCATCTGGTGGCTGAATTTCAAAATGTGAAACCTGGAATTATATCAGCTTCCCAGCTTGTCCAAATTTTGTGCACATAGCCAAATATTTTATTTCACAGAGCTTTCATTTTCTTTATTATGTGCTGTACAAGCACCACTTATATTTGATTTAATAGATTGTAATGTTGCTCTATCTCTGATGAGACTGCCTTGCCCCTTAGTTCACTGATGGCATTGTTGCTGGGGGTTGAGCCACAAATGTTCTAAAAACAGTCACTTTTAATAAAGATCTGTCGGTGCAGTGATATAAACTGATGTACTGGGGTGAAATGCTTCTGCATGTTAAAGAAATATGCTTTTTTGAATTTTGAAGAGATTCTATCATATTTCTATATTATTGCTTGTTGCTTAATAATATACATACCAAACGTTTCATGCTTTGGCTCGTACACGGACTCTTGGAGCCAAACCAGACCCAAAACCAAGCTCTGGGTCAGCACGCCCTATTAATTTGTCTGCGCACCATCTTCTCCTTGCGACTCAGACTCAGTAAATGGGGCCCTCAGTCACTTGTATGACTTGTAAAAGGCGAGGACTAGAAACATGGAGCCCTTATCACATGCATCAATTTGACAACTCTACTATCAAGGCTTTTTGCAGCAGAGATGAAGAAGGGTGTGTGCAATGAAAATACATTTAAAATAAGTAATCCCAGAGAAGAGACTCCAGGCTGTTGTTTTTCACATTACCGCATCCATGAATTCTAAGAGAGAACTACCAGGATCTAGGAGGGATAGACAGGTTCATAGTTTCAGCGGGGGTGTTTGTGGTGTGACACCTCTCATATGCATTCTTTGTTTGGTAGCTGCAACTAGGGGCCCTGAGTCAAGTCTGCTGTTTCTTTATCGGTTTTAGTTCTCATTCTAGTTTCACTAAGAGTTTTAACTTGTTCATTTTTCTGATAAACATCTTAAATATATGCAGTAGTAAATCTGCACATATGAAAGTACTGCTCAAATGGGTACAAATGTACTACTTTCTGGAATTAATAAACGTTGATAATAGTAGGCTTAGAAAGCTATGTCAGTCTCAGGTTTCCAGGCATGCTACTGGCAATTAATACCCAATAGGTGATGAGATGGATGCTTGCAAATAGTCTAACTAGAGGCAGACGCTCGGGATAGCTTTTTAACACATTAGACAGAGGCCCACCTAATGCAACCTAGGACTGACCCTGTTCCTCATGGCAACAGTCTCTCCGAACGTTGGTCATCTCACCCCTCCATCCTGAATGCATATATATATTTACTGCTACACCTAGGTGTAACTACCCTTTTTTTGCTTTCCACCGTCTCTGAGATTCTACACTTTTTTGTTATTCACCATTTCCGCATGCAGATGTACATCAAGTTGTAGACTTACATGTCTTCACTCCCTTAAATCAGGGTGTGAAGTTTTCTTACAGCAGGATTTGCTTTAGCAGGATTTACATGTGCAAAGTTATTGCTAGCATCTTTGCACACATAGGTGGAAATCACAACTTCAGTGAAAGACATCTCTACAAGGGGAAAGTATAGTATGGAGGTTATTATTAATTAAAAACTATTGCAAAATATCTTAATGTAAAATATAAATTAAATGTAAAGATTTGTTTTCATCTCAGAACTAATGTAATAAAATTAAATTAGGATTCCATATTTAATTTAAATACCTCAATTTTATTTATAAATAACAATGTTCAAACAATCATTTAAATAAATGCCCACTTCTGTATATATGTTTTCTTCATATTTCCTAAATGTAGTAAAAATCTTGTGTTCAATTAATGTAAATTATTTGCATTCTTCTACAAGTTTAATTGATTTTTAATTAATTTAGTATTACATTTTGGAATAATAAAATAATGAATTAAGAATGATATGTAATTGTTTAAATCTATCCATCCATCTATCTATCTATAGCATGTTATTTTATTTCCCTGTCTACAATGTTTTCAATGGGAGTTAGTTGCAGTAATAGTGGTTAGATACATGATGTGGCGATTGACTAATCAGAAGGCTGGCCTGGGGCACATTTGAGCCTGCAGGATTGCAGTTACGTTAGAAGCGTACTTTGTGAACAGCAAGGATCTTACTCATTTGTGGTTGGGTATTTTTATTAGCATATCCCTCCCTAAACCCCTCCTTATATTTCTCTAAACGCATCCTATTTTAATAGTACGCATACCCGATTTTCCAGCCACTCTGTGTTTCTCCCACATTTACTAATAAAATGTATAGCAACTTATGCGGCGATCTCTGCCACCATGCCAGAGACCTCTGCGCAGAAAAGGCAGAGGTTTCTGACTGTAGGTTTGAGAATAGTGTTTTATAGTATGTAGTAGTAATTTACTTACTACAAAAGGCAGCTTATGACTAGACCCATATATGCTTAACCTTTGCCCAGGACTTAGGACTATAGAAAAAGTATACATTGCCCTCCACAAACTGCATTGGTGGTTACAGCTAAGACGGTGGGCAATGCTGCAGTGAGCACTGAACCCGCTAAGCTATCTTGCAACCTGTATGAAAAAAGCAGTCAAGCTATGACCACTACTCTTGATCACATTCATTGGCTATCTATGGAAAATAAATTCTCTTCATTATGCCTCATGCTCAACACTCCTATCCCTGTACAGGTTAGCTTTGTGCTCTATGAAACACCAAGATAAAATGATGACATTAAAAAAATGTGGTATCCAACAGGTCACTGAGTAGTTATTCTTTCCAAAATTAAATTTGCATAACCTTTCAGTTTGGGCAGGAACTGGTGTGTATGGTAGAAAATGTGGGGAGATGTCAGAAGGAGGGGAATATGCACAGGGGGGCAAAGGGGTCTTGCTGTAAAACCTTTTCTTCAGGCATCGGGACAAACAGTGGTTCCTGGTCAGGGCTGATGAATTATTGCTGCTTAGCACTGGGGTACGTGAGCCTTGAGTACTACCGCCATGCTCCTTGGAAGGCAAATATTCCAATGTGGGTCTTGTCTCTCCAAGAGGTAAAGTGGCAGAGCAATTATGACTTACCATTGGCTAATTTGTGCCAGTGTTTGAAGGTGGTGGGTACCGGCTCTCAGTATTGGGAACCGAGACTTCTCTTTGTTAATCAGAGTTTGATGCAGAGGAAAAGAGAGAAAGGTAGAAAAAGGAGAAAGAAAGAGGAAGAGAAAGGTAGGGAAACAATTATTAAGGGAGAAAGAAGGGCTGAAAAATAACCTGCAGATGTGCAATATAGGGAAAGGAAGGAAGGGACTTGAGGTAGACTCAAGAATAAACATTTGACCCGCCCAACATCTGGTAGCACTGGTGGTGGGTTCCTGAGAAAACCTTTGGGCCCCTGTGAATCTTGTGTTTACAAATCAGGCAGTGAGGCTAATGTTTGGAGGTAGTGAGAGTCTGGGAGTCAGATTCACTACAACAGAACTAACACTCAATAAAGGTCACTGTTCAACCACAGCAACATTTTAAATATAGTATAAGGGCCAAATTACGAGTTTGTAGGATGGGATACACCGTCACAAACATGACGGATATCCCGTCCGCCATATTACAAGTTCCACAAGATATAACGGAATTGTAATCAGGCCCTAAGTCTTTACTTTCAAACGAAGAATATATAAAAGAATGTCCAAGATAAAGTAGAAGGATGTCAGTTCTGGATGAGAAAGACAGGGTGTGGAACGGATATTAAGGAGATTTGTGTGTAAATTACAGGGTGGGATGTTCCAGTTAGGAATAGAAAAAGGTAGTTTGTGGATGAGTTGTTTATGATTTTGAAAATCAGGAGTAAAAGATTATGAGGTGCACTTTTCCTTGGTTGATAGCCAACCTGCTTGGTGCCACATAACCGAGGTAGAAGTTCTACAGGACCCTCGCTGCAAAGTTCAGGCCGCTGTGCTATTCGGGCTAAAGATTATAGTGGAGGCCCATTAAAAGACTGATGCAAAAGTTGAGTTTGCTAAGAACAAGAGCTCATATCAGTGTTTTGACAGATTTGGAGGAAATGCCGGCCCACATTTTATGAATGTTCAATATTTGAAATCTGTACGCACTGGCTGTGTTGGTTACAAATGCTTTGAATTTTATAGAGAGGTTGGAGTGTACACCAGGACCTCTGGCAGGTGATGTTGAAGGATGTCTTTGAGAGTGGATAGAGTAATTGGAGATGCAGGTGCTGAAGCAGCAGGAAAGTACATTACATAATTCTTTGATGAATTCAGCATATCTGATTGAATGGCCATCCAGTCCAGGAACAGAAGGCTGTGAGACAACCTGCGATCTGGTTAAGTAGGTGAGGAGCAAAGCTTGGAAATATGAGAAAAATGTTGTTAGCATCTGTGTAGAGGTGGCAGGAAAAGCTTGAAAAGGTAATGATTGAGCTTGGAAATGACATAGAGAGGGAGAAGAGGTAGGAGCTTATGATTGAGGCTTGAGGGACACTTACCGGCAGAGGTGAGGGGTGGAGAGCCAGGAGCACTAAGAGACTGAGGGGCATATGTTCAAGGAAGTGGTGGAGTGAGGCGTTAGCCGTCATGGCTTAACGCCTCACTCCGCCACTTCATAAATACAAGGCTGCACCATATTTACAACGATATAGTGGAGCCCTGCATTTCCCCCTGCAATGGCGCTACGCAGGCATTCTTGCACCATAGTGAAAGGGTGTCTGCGTGCAGGGGAAAGATTGTTTATGTACAGGAAGGTCCCCCTTTCTATACATAAACAATCTTTAAATGCCATTTTGTCACTTCTATGTGTGCTGCACAAGGCAGACCACATGAAAAAAGCAAAAACGAGGAAAAATGATGCATTTCTCCTTGTTTCACCAACTTAAGACCAGGTTTTCCCTGGTGTTAATTTTGGCGCTGCCTCCTATGTATGCTGCCCTTGTATATAGGGGGCTGCGTCAAAATCAATGGGTGTTGTGGTGGAACGCCCACCGCAACACCCACTGCCCACCCCTTTCACGCTAAGCATAGCGTAAAAGGGGGCCTTATTTACAAGGCAGCGTTAAGCCATGTTGAGTGGCTTAACGCTGCCTTGTAAATGCCCATATCGCCACCACAACGTCGTATAAAGTGACGTTGTGGTGGTGATAGGGGCTTGTACATATGCCCCTGAGAAACAACAATCAGAGAGAAAGGATGAAAACAAAATTACTGCCAAGTCTCTGATGCCAGGATTGTCTCAGGTAGATAGCAGAGTGCTGTGATCGACAATACCAAACATGGCAGACAGATTGAAAAGAAAGAGTATGGAGAAGAGGTAACTTTGAAGATGAGCAGAAGAATTCCGTACTAATTGCTCAAGATTTTTTTATGAAGAAACAGAGTAGAGACGGACAGCAGTTGGCAGGAGGTGAATGGTGTGCGGTGCTTTTTAGGTTTTGCCTGCACTTCGCTGCATAAATCTTATAAGGGGCTTACATCCCGCCTCCCTGATTTCCTTGCTTTTCATTGGTTCCTGAGCTTGCCACTTATTTTTCCTCCGTAGTTATTAGCTGTAGCATTCTGTTTCCTGTTGTTTCTCTTATTGTTTCTCGTGTGCTTGTCTTATCAGTTTACCATCTCCGAAGTACTGTTACCATCCGCTTCTCTTGACTTATTTTTTTTAAAGGGTTTTTACCTCCCTAGCTGTTCTTGCCCCATCATAGTAGGCAAATGTCTCTCTGACAGTGCTCGGAAAGCGGTACAAACCTTAAAAATTTTGTCCATGCAGCTGAGTCGGCAGTTTTGGGTCCTCAGCGTGTTGCTAAACTGTAGACAGCAGCACATGGCACAGCCTGGAATGCTGGCCAGGATGCAGCTGGGCCACAACTTCTGGTGCCACACCCACAATCATAAGGTACTGGCCCATGTGCAGCTGGGTCACCACTTTCAGGTCGACAGCTTGCTGCTAAACCCAGGACAGCAGCACACAACCTGGAGTGCTGGCCAACGTGTAGCTGGGCCGCAACTTCTGGTGCCACACCCTTAAACATACAAACAGGCGATAGCAGTCCACGTGCGTATGGGGCACCACTTCTGGCCTGCTGTGATGAGAAGAGGGGTCCGCATGAGAAAGACCATGTAATTGACCAGTGGCTGATGGAGAAATGCTCCCTGCATGAAGTATTACTTTGGCAGCGACCTGGCTTCATGTCCGTTGTTGCGGGGCAGTTCCATGGATAAGAACATTTTACCCGATATAACGCCCATTTTACTTCTAGCGTGGCATCGTAGCGCTGTCAGTTGTTATGCTCGGCGGCTGAAGGAGAACTGTTCCCTGCATGCAGCATTGCTTTGGCGCCTACCTAGCTGTCTACCTCTTGCATCTGCTTGTTGGGATTGTTGGTCAATTTGCCCGGAGCCTGTCTTGTCGAACTTGCCTCCACACTACTGTGTTACCAAAATGTACAGATTTTCTGTATGTCCGTTGTTGTGGGGCAGTTCCATGGATAGGAACTTTTTACTTGATATATCCCCCATTTTACTAGTAGTGTCACTTTGCACGGCTGTCAGTTGTCATGCCATTTACAGTTTTCAGTCACGCTCCAGAGACAGTTTTGTGAGGTGTCTGTGGCGTTGTGGTCCTGTACATGTTTGCCGTTGAGGCTGTTCTTTGGATTAACATATACAAGGGTCATATGTCGTCATTGTGGGTGGTTTGAAAGAGAACTTTGAAATCTCTTGTCTGCGGGAGTTAGATGATATTGGGGTTGGTGCAATCTTTTTTGAAAGGGGGGGCATTAATATGCCTTTTTCTGGTGGTTAGCGGTAGTCTAAGCTCTGTGTTGCTTCCTTTTTCGCAGAACTGCTGCTTGTTTCTTCTTGTTGAAGCACTCCATAAGAGTGCATGTGTTTCTCTTTTAGAGTGCTGCAACAAAAAGAAAAATGAAGCTCACTTATTTTCTCTTCTCTTGCCCATGTGCGTCTGTGCCACCCACCCCCCCACACATACGCAAACTCACACTCATTCTCGCCTCTCTTCTGTTTTGCAGCCCATGTTAGTGCTCTCCTTTATGGTGTTACCTTTTCCACATGAAACCTTTCCTAGGGTAGCATGACATCACTGTTCCCTTTGAACATGTCTAGCTGCAAATGTGGAAATAGGGGGCTCATGGTTTTGTTTAAGGAACCATAGAAACCAATTGGTGTTAGAAAACAGAGTTCTTGGGCTCACTGCCCTCAATGCTGTGCACTTCTATATTTCTAATCGTACACCAATTGGGAATTCCCAGAACTGTCAAGTTGGATTATGGCAGATAAGATGCAATGCTGCTGCATGGCTAGTTTGAGAGACGTATAAGTGTGCCCTGTCATCATAACACTTGTGTCAGCAAGGCTAGTTGTGCTGTTTGAAGTCACGCGGGGAGCAGTAACACCTTCATAATTATTAACTTCAAACCATGGATGCCCATATTATTTTCTCTTTCTAGCTCTGCACAGTCTTTGAAGCAGGGAAACTGGTGATCTGACTATAGGGCTATTAGTCCCAAAATGGGAAAAAAATAAACCTGGATTGGATGAACTACCTAAGCCTGGATATGGCAAACGTGAGAACTCTTAATGTATGCTCCTTCATTCCTATTTTGTATTCTCCTATAAACCTGGATATGGCAAGAAAATGTACAGCTGCCCATGTCATATGATATTTTGCTCACTTTAGATATGCGGCACAGCATTGGGGATGCTGAACAGTGTGGCTAAAAACCATTGGCAAAGCCAATAGATCCCAAAGGCGAAACCTATTGGATTTGTCAATGCTTGTTTAGTAGGGGTAAGAGTACTATGGATTTAAAACAAGTTAGATTGGTGTTTATGTTGGGAGAGTGATGAAAGAGCGGTGTCAGTCATGAAAGGATGCAAAAGGAGAGAGAGGACGAGATTTTATGATGTGGCGACTGAAGTGGTCAGATGGTGCACATGATGGGCTGGTTAACTAAACTTAGTTGAGTAGAGGGCGTAAAAGACAAGGCAGAGAGCATCTGAGCGATAGTGGGATTGCTAAGAGGAGGTGGGATGGGGAGGAGTGTTGCAAGGTTCGCTCTAACGCCTGAGATCTTCAAAGAGAGGTAGGTAGCAAGGTCTGCAGTGGAGAAGGACACATGAGAAATAGGTGTAAGAGGAGGGGATATAGGAGTGTTGGTGATGCGGGCAAGAGGTTGGGAGTGAAGTAAGAAGAGTAGGTTCAGATAGAGGAAGGATTTGACATTTGTCAGGATTGATGTGATAGCATTGAAGACATGTTCAAAGGAGTGCATGCTTTGTGGTTTTCAAAGTTTGGAAAAATTGAGTAATCCATGATTGAGGGTGAGGGCCAGCAGTGATAAAGTTACAAAGGCCATAGTGGCAGTCAAACACTATACTCAGTGAGGCAGAGCTCGGGATGAGTGTGGATCATTGGAGACTTGATTTGTAAGGTTCTGTGGGAGAAAGTAAAAAGAAATCCGTAAGAACTGCTGGTGTTGCAGTATTGTTGCTTTGATCCAAGACTTGATGAAGGACATGA
The DNA here is from genome assembly GCF_964204655.1 of Triturus cristatus. NCBI lineage: Eukaryota > Metazoa > Chordata > Amphibia > Caudata > Salamandridae > Triturus > Triturus cristatus. Next base: position 133,927,453 of record NC_140591.1, on the reverse strand, counting down.
CACTCAAAGTGGTGAGTGATGTAGGTTGTCTTGTTTATGGACTGGGCATTCTATAGAAAGAGTAACATAGGGGAGGGTTTGGATTGTGGTTCTTGGGTTCAAGTGTTTACTTTGTGTTTAGTACAGTAGAGGTAGACGAGGCAGGTAGTAAATGGTTTAGGTGGGTAATTAATAGGTTGGCCAAAGAGGAGAGTGAAAGATGTGAATGGTGGAGCAGGGAGTGCTGTGAGTAGCCACGGAGGTCTTTGGAGACTGGAATGTACAGAAGAAGGATGGTACTGGAAAAGGGCTGAAACATGTTTTGGGAACCAGAAAACAGCCTTATTGTGTCAGTTGCTGTAGCAGGTGAATTACAAACGTTGTTCAACAATAAAGTTATACTATGGTTATGGGTTATGTGGTAGTAAGAAAGACATACAGTGAATCCTGGCAAAGGGACGGGTCACACACTTCAGTGTAAGGTTATGAGACAGACCATAGGAGTGTACAGCTTAGAGCGATATGAAGAGAGTACCTAAGCACATATTGCCTAGATTAGAGGGCATGTATCCTGTTGTAATAAAGCCACACCATACAAACAGAAGGACCACATTTTAGTTGATGCTTGTTTTGTTTTTTCTCTTCCAATCTCCTTTTTATTTTCTTGTTTGATACTTGGAGTTACGCCCCACTATCTCACCTCAGCAGCTTCTCTTACAACTACTAACTGGCCCCCATTTTCACCTAACGACCATAAGTTTGCCACAGTTCGTCTTTCCCTGCAGTAAAGGCCTCTCCTTTTCTCCCCCCATCTGTGAACATGGAGGTATATTCCTCGTCCCTGCTCCCTCTGTGATGCTTGTGCTGGCTGTGACAGGTCTTCTTGTCTCCTCCTCTTCCTCCCACTCTCATGTCTTGTCATCTCGTCTTCTCTTCCTTCATTCCTGCCCACCCTCGTGTTGTTCTGGGCTTTGTCCTCTCCCCCTCTGGTACATGTTGATGGGCTGCGCACTCCTCCCTTCTCTCCCTCCGCTGACGTACGCACGCATACACGCTTGAGTATTTGTATAGCACAAGCCTGACTAACGAGCAACAGAGTTCCCACCCTGGGCATGAGCACCTGTTGCAGTGGCTTGTCTCCTCCCCCCTTTGCTCATTTCCTCTCTCACACCTGTTGTTGTGCCCTGTATCCTGTGCCCTCTTCCTCCTCCCTCTCTGACACCTGCTCTTGTGGTCTTTGTCCTCTCTCTTCCTACCTCTGACACCTGTTGTTGAGCTCTGCCTACTTTTCTCCTCTTCCACACTCTCTAGTACCTGCTGTTGTTTCGTATGTCATTCCCTGCCCTCTTACATGTAGTAACGGTCTGTGTCCCCCCTCCCTGATACCTGTAGATGTGCCCTGTGCCCCTCCTCCTTCCTCAGCTTGTTTTCTCTCTTTCTCATTCTCCCTCCCTGGCAGAGGTCCTCCTTACCCCCTCTCTCTCCTCTGTTCCTAAAACCTGTTGTTGTGTCGTATTTGATCATCTGCCCTCCTACATGTAGAATCGGCCTGTGTCCCCCTCCCTGATACCTGTAGGTGTGCCCTACGCCCCTCGCCTCCTCCCTTCTCAACTTGTTCTCTCTCTTTCTCACTCTCCCTCCCTGACAGATGTTGGTATGATCCTACCCTAACCATTTCTGTCCTCTATTCCTAATACTTCTTGTTGTGCCTAAGGCCTCCATCTCCATACATGTAGCTGTGCCCCTCTCATCTCTCTTCAGCTCTGTTCCTAATACTTATTGTTTTGGCCTGCGTCCTCTTGTTCCTTCTCACACTCCCTCCCTCTCTGATACCTGTAGATATGCCCCCCCATCGCCTCCACTTCCTCCCAGCCTCATTAAGATTCCTCACATTGACAAGTGTCTGTAGTATCCAGACACCTGCTCCCAGGGGGCCCATTTATCACAGCGCTCTGATCAATAATACATGAAACCAATCAGAGCAGCTCTGGGCTCCTGGGGGAGAGGCTGTCATTATTTATCTGTTCACAGGAGGAGAGGTGGTTTCAGCTTTACCCAGGAAGCCTTTCATTTTCAGTGGGCGGCGAGGCTCCAGACAGGCGTCGGGCCTGGGCTGGAGGGGGAGGGGCTGCTGGGAGTACAGCGTGCAGGACTCATTTCTAACGATCAGATTCAGCTCCTTTGGGGTTTCTATGTGACATGCATGCAACGTGTTCATTTTATCAGGACACATTGCAATAGGTGAATGTTTGCAACACCGGTGCCACCCACATGTCCCGATAAGCTGGGATAACACACAACTAGGAGGCATTGTGAGAGAAGACCACACAAGTTGGGCGGAAAGTCCCTCGGCCTAAACTGACCATGCTCCTCCAAAGACCGTCTACCAGGAAGTGATTCATCCTGCAGACAAATGGCTTCCCATCAAAAAACCCACACACAGAACCACGTAACTCCCCGATTGTGCTATTCCTTTACAAAAACTCACAAACCTACAACTATTTACAAAATCTGCTTATCATAACTGTTAGCAGTGGGGTTTCTGGTTGGCTGAGGTATACACCTAAGCCAGGCAGAAACCACAACTCTAGTCAGGGCAAGGGAGTTACACACCTAAGAAAACCCCTGCTCACCCCCTTGGTTGCGTGCCAGAGCAGTCAGGCTTATTCCTGAGGCAATGTGTAAAGCGTTTGCGCAATAAACATACACACCAAGAACACACTAGGCACATCACAAATAGAGACTCCACACAAGGTTATATAAAAATATCCTTTGTATTGTTCATAAAAGACAGAAGACCACAATCACATAAATTACTGGGCCTCTAGGCACTTGTCATGACGTCACATAGATTACACAACTCACTTTGCCAATCAGGCAGTTGTCATAACCACACCAACAGTGCACTACAATAAATACTGGTAGAGTGCACACATCATCAATCCATCATCAGATCACTGTACATATGGTGCAACACTAACAATGTAGCGCAAGCCACATAATAACATGAGGTAATTAGAGTGAGGCATGACACATAAGAATTACCCAGAATACCCATTACCATGGGTTACCACAACACTAAGAGCGGCCCCTGCGCTTCAACCACAGGTTATGCGGTAACTCTGTTCCCTTCCTGGTGGGCTTCTGAGCCACCTTCCCGCCTACACCAGGGAATGCAGGAATTATCCCGGTGCTGCGAAACCACTCAGGCGGGATCTAAAAATGGCCCCTCGGGTCCGGACAACAACAGTGCAGCCCGTTCCTCACACAAAACGAGGGGGGCCTTCTCAGGGGCTCTCCCCTGCAATGCCAAAGTCAGTAGGGAGGCCTTGCTGGGTCCACTCTACATCTGAAGCTGCCGGTAACTCGTGGTACCGCCCCGCCCCCCTGGGCTCGTCTACCCTCCTCAGCAGGGCACAAAATAAAGGAAACCTGGGTGCGGCCACCAGCAGAATCCCTGCCAAGCCCTCAGGGCTAGGCTGACACAGAACGCAGTCTCAGTCCTTACTCTCACCCCTGGGCTCCCTGCAGCAGAAGGTACGAGATGTCTTCTGCTTCCCACGGGTCTCCTCTTGCAGCACCACGCCCCCAGTGGTGGGACACGGAGCAAAGTCTCCATCGGTTCCACTTCAAGCTTGAGGACTCCTCCACGCGGCCACCGATGATGCGGCATCCTTGTGGGCTTCTGGGGGGCGTGGCTGGGCAACGCCGGGAACTCCGGTGGGCCACGCCGGTTGCCCAGCAACGCTGCCAACTCACCCGCGCTGATCTCACTGATGAGCAGCTGCACTGGGACGGGTAGCTCCTTACCGTCTCGGACTCTGCACACCACGGCTAGGTTGCCGCTTCCATGAGGGTTCAAGGAGCACAACGCCAAGGCTCTGGTAGTGCACATGTGCCAGAACTTTCCCAACACAAAAGGGAAAGATACCCTGCCCATGGAGCTCAGTGGGGTACACTGGCAGGGAGCAGGCAACAGTCCAGCACACAGGGTCCTTGCAAGGAAACAAGAGGCAGTACTTCCAGCGGGTCAGAACAGCAAGGTAAAGTTCCAGTGGCGGTTTCTCCAGGCAGCATAAGCTTCTCCTCTGGCCAGATGCAGTCTGTAGAGCCAACAGGGTCTGGTTACAAGTCCATGCACTATCTACTTCATGGGGTCACAGCTCCTGTACTTATAGTCAGAAAGTTGTTGTTCTAGGTGGCACTTCAAACACTGTTTAGAAGTGCCCATTCACATTTCAAGCCCTGGCCCCAGACACACTGCAGGGAGGTGGAGACAGCATTGAATTAGGCAGGCACATCCCTATTCAGGTACAGGTCCAGCTCCTCCTGCTACTCTAAATTCCGCCGAGGCCTATTCAGGTGCAAGGGAAACTCCTCCTGCCACTCTAAATGCAGACCAGACCTATTCAGGTGCAATGGAAACTCCTCCCGCCACTCTAAATGCAGCCAAGGCCTATTCAGCCTAGCGCTGAGTCCCGCAGGAAAGGCAGGACTCACCTCAACCCCCCTTGTGAGTGTCTACAGTGAATTCACATCCCTTCTCTCCTGTCAGTCAGAACCAGACGACCAATACACATCCAGGCAGGGCACAAAAACACATAAGCACACAGAAATGCCCACTTCTAAAAGAGTAATTTCTAAAATAGTAATAATAAATCTGCTTTCACAGATAAGCAGGATTTATCACTACTATTCCAAACATACCAACCATGGTCGCGCTACCCCTCTTATGTTAGGAATTATCACTGAATCGCATATCAGGGACACCCCAATGCAACCCTGTTAGAAGGTGGTTCTGATACTCTGAGCCACCCGGATTTTTAGCTTTTTGAGCACCTATTTGTTGAGCTTTTACTGTGCGAGATCCTCATAAGTTGGGACTCACCCACAGTGAACTCATGATGAAAGAGACTGCGTGTCGATTTTACTTGTGTCCCCCTACCTTGAATAGGCCGCTGCGCAGCAGCTGGAGTAAGGGGCACCGTGCTGGTTACATGCAGACATGTGTACATGTGTGTGCACACGTGTGTGGGCTGCGCAGGGGGGATTCCTGGCGTGCGCAGTCCAGGAGCAGCTACAAAGTGAATGGTGTGGCAGGACGTATTCAGAATTGGGTGGTGACACGGAGTAGGTTTTATACAGTGGGAATGAACATGCCAGGGAAAGTCAGTGTGCTATACAGTGTTTATTCCATTATTCTCTTATGGGGATAGGGAGCACATGGGCTAGTTTTACTTTCCTAGGGCCTAGAAATTCCAGACACGCACCAAAGTCCACTGTAACCTATGTGAGAAGAAGTATTCTGCAGAGTCCAAAGTCATATTTGTACTGCTTTTGGGTCATCCAGAAATGCTATATTTCTCTGAGTCAGCTCATCACCAGGGCCTGGCTGGGGGCTGACCTCAGCAACCTGGATTGATGACCTTCCCTCCACAGAGAGAAGATGGGTGGAGCTACAGGCTAATCCATCAGCAGCTGTCACTTGGTGCCAGGCACAAAGCTGCACCATGGTGAAGGCAGCACTGGGGGGAAGGGGCTCTCAGAGACCATGTGGCAGGAGACCCCTGGACGACGCCATTTTGAACAGACCCAGAGGCCTGGGCAGGAAGGAGGGAGCAGGGGCAGAGAAGTGATTTCTCGCTGTGTGATAGGGCAAACAGAGACTTCCTGCCAGCACATTCCCCAACTTCTTAAAAGAACTTGCACAAGAAGAGGAGCTCTCTCTGGGGTGTGGTATGCTGAGGCAGAAGGTGCTGGAGCCTGGCACAATGGGCAGTTGGAAGGAGGAACCCCCTGACTGTCCCAAGATCCTGAGCAGCACCAGGAGAAGAGACCAGGACCAATTAGCAGAAGCAGGGACCTCTGCGCAGGGAGAAGAAAGGCTCAGGAGGAGAGCCAGGCGAAAGGCTGGCGCAGGGAGCCAGTGAAGACAGCTCCCTGCTGAATCCCCCCTCTGAGAGGCCCAGAGGGTGAAGGAGAGTGCTCCCGGTGACTGGGGAGCGCCACAAGGAGCAAGAAGAGGCCAAAAACAGGAAGATCGGACCCCTGGGGGCTGAGATATGCTACCCCGAAGGTAGGCGACCTTTGACCTGTGGCTGGTCAGGTCCCGGGGGCTGCCCCCCAAAGAAGTGAGTTTGGGGTGCGCCATCACGCACCCCGTGAAGGTACCCCCGCGGGGTGCCAGGAGCCCACCCTGGCCCCCGTTGAACATAAAGCCGGGGAGCGCCATCGCGCTCCCTGTGAAGATGTGTCGGGGGAGGGGCCGGGCCCTGTGTGCAGAGGACGAGGCGGGGAGCGCCGTTGCGCCCCCGTGAAGAGGTCTCTGGGCGCCCGGGACCCCATCCCCGGGCCCCGAAGCAAAGTGAAGTGCCCAGGGGTACCAGGAACCTTCCCTGCCCACTGGCGCAAAGAATCAAGTCGGGGAGGTGCCGCCGTGTCCCCTCCCCCCCCCCCGTGACAACTGCCCAGGTGCCCGGGACCCCATCCCCGGGTCCTGAAGTGAGAAGGAGGTGGGGGGAGTGCCACCGCACTCCCCCGAAGACCTGGTGGTGAGGGAGCAGCCTCCGCGTCTGCCCGCCACAGCTGGCAGACCAGAATGCACACGCCGGCTCCTGTGACCGCACACGAGGGTGCGGACTGGGAGGGAGCTAGCAGGGGCAGCTGGGGGTGGGCTCCCCGGGCTGCCCTCAACCAATCTGGCAGAACAGGGTGCCTGGGTGAGACCAGGACCCTGCAAGGAGGAGAGGAGCGCCCGTGGGTGGGCTCCCCAAGCCGCAAGAACCACTTACCGACAGCCCGGGGTCCGGGTGGGACCGGACCTCCAACGATGTTGACATGGGCGGCCAAGGGTGGGCTCCACAAGCTGCAAGGAAGCCCTAACCTGGGGGCCCGGGTGGGACCGGGCCCCCCCACCGTGGACGGAACGATGCACGTAGCACCAGGAAAAAGAGCAGCGCGGCTCTCCCCAGAGCAGCGGGGGAGGCGCTGCTCTAGCATGCAAAAGTTCCCATAATGCCTTGCAGGCCAGGACCAGCCTGCGAGGGCAAACAGCGTTTCCTCGGCTTGTGGTGGCCCCAGAAGAACGGGGTCACCACCACACGTGTGCAAGAGGTGCAGGGGGAGCTGCAGGAGAACACAGCCTCTCCCAGCACGAATAACCCCTCAAGGGCTCAGCCAGCATGTTAACTCTTACTGGGCTGGAACTTTGGTTCTACAGCTGGAAGAGGAGTGAGAAGTGCACCAGGGGGTGAAGAACTGAGTTGGGGATGTCTGGAGAAGGGCATCCCCTGAAGGCGAAGAGGTGTAATTGCACCCAAAGTGCATTTACTAATGTTATTTCTTTCAGAGGGACTGAAATTCACATGTGTAATGTGAAGTACCTGTGTAAGGTGATGACATAAGCAAGGTGGGGTTATGTTGCCCAGACAGGGTGTCTGGCTGTATATGCGTAATCCTGTGATTCATCTGTGATGCCTTTAGGGGCTGTAATTGCAATGGATTCTAATGATTAACAAATGTGATGAGTACTGTCATTCTCAAGTGATGCCTAAACATGTATTCTTGCTGTTGCGCTTAGGTGAAGTACCCAGACTGGTAGCCCTTAAGATATAGAGGTCTATGCTTCATGGTCAGTAGGAAATGCTCCATCAGGGTTGTGTATCACCAGGGCAGGTGTACCGATTTTAAATGCTTGTTGAGGTCACGGGGTGAGTCGCCGCTGGGATGATGCCAGTGCACAGGGCCCTCGCTCCAGGTTAGGTTCAACTCACTGCATTTGAGGGCAAGATGATTTGCATACCTGGGAGTGGTGGTAGTAGACCCAAAAGGGGTGGAGATGTTATGCAATGTCACAAAGTAATTCCAACAGCTTATGTATATTTGTAAATTGGTACATAGTATTGAGTAGTGGGTGTGTTTAATAAATGTACTCTTGCTTTTATAAAGCAAAGTACAGACTGGATAATCAATTATTGAGTGTTATTGCAGCGCACCTGTAATGGCGGTTACTAGCCCACACCACCTCCCTTGAGTAAGCTTCAGACTGCTCTGCAATGCTAATCTCTGAGAGTCAGGCGCTACAATTGGGTGTTTGGTTCACAGTGAAGGACAAATGTAGTCATGTTATTTGTGCAGGCCTCACAGATACTGCCTCGTTTTCCAACAAACCCTATGAGAGGGCAGCCTCACAGAAATGAGAAACCAACTAGGGTGTTTGTCATTACCAGGACATGCCACACAGTTAAGGCACATGTCCTACCAACACAGCACACTGCTCATAGGGCTAGCTAGGGCCTACCTTAGGGGTGACATATATGTAGTAAAAGGGGAGTTTCAGACATGGCAACCAGTTTGCATGTCACCTCACTGCAGCAGTAAACTGCACGTGTAGGCCCTGCAGTGGCAGAGGTCTGAGACAGGTTCAAAAGGCCACTTTTGTGGGTGGCGCAAGCAGCGCTGCAAGCCCACTAGTTGCATTTCATTTACAGGCCCTGAGTATTTTGGATACCCCTGTACAAGGGGCTTATAGGTGTAGACCAATCTTCCTAAGTTTACAAGAGACAGCACTTTAGCACTGAACAGCAGTGGTAAAGTGCCCAGAGTCATAAAACCAACAACAGGTCAGAAATATACAGGAGGAAGGCAAACGATTCTAGGATGAATCTGAAAAAAGGGCCAAGTCCAACAATAAAAAACCTATTGAACCTATCATGTCGTAAAGCAGTTTGCATAACATTATTCTATCACGTGTCCTTGCGCGTTTCTTTAGTTGAGATGGGAAGAAGGTGGGCGTAAAAGCTTATCATTTTGTTCGAGAGGATGAGATCACCAACATGCACCAGTCTCCTCAACCTGTCCGGTTTGTCTGGCTACAGAATGCCTTTGTATGGATTGATGTAAGGGAGAAATGGACAGCGATGGATGGAACAGGGAGAGATACTTTAATCTGGGGTTCTTATACAAGGCCAGTATAAAACAATCAAATTAAGGGCCCGATTTACATGTTGGTGGTGTGTATACTCCATCGCAATAGCAACAGAGTATACACACCACCAACATGATGGTCCACCTACCTGATTTAATTATGGGCGGACCAATTGGTTTGGCTACGATGGTTACCACTTTGTAACCACCATAGCCAAATGTTTCCGACAGCATGACGGAGTGACGGCCGTTGGAGAAATCACAACATATCCACCTGCCCAATTCAGATGGTCAAACATGTGGCCGTTTTCTTTACTGTCCTTGAGGAACAGTGAAATATAAATAATGCTACTCCCTCCATGGGAGATGACTTCAATGGTGAGGGGAGCAATATATTTTATACTTTGAAGAGGAAGATCCAATTTTAGGATTTTCTTTTGAAAGAAAACAAAATCTGTTAGGTGCAGGATTGTGTCATATTGACGCACCCCTGCACCAAATAGCAATATGCATTGACTGGAACCGCTGTGACAGAGGTCCTGCCAATGCTTTAGAAAAGACTGCCACCTTGGTGGTCGATTACAAATTTGGCAGGCGGTCCTTCCACTAAAAGACTGAGTAACTTAATCTGGCCCCTGACAGAACAAGGAGCCGTCTGCCATAATATTAATTGGGCCCTAAATTGTTTATGGAGCACAAAACACAATCTCAAAGAAGGTACAGGAGATTGGCACTGCACACTCAGTAGGGAATGTGCAGGGTAGAAGAACTGTATGTCCCATAAGAAAAGAACAAAATAAAAGCAATGGATCACCAGGATATGTGTAGGGGTGGGCGGAACTTGTGGTGTTTCACTCTGTGGAATTCCGCTGAGTAATAGAAAAATTCTGTGAGATTCCATGGAGTTATGCCAACAAGCGGAAAATATGCAGAACTCTGTGAGATTCCACAGAGTTCTGCCAATGGGTGGACAATATGCGGATTGCGCTGCTCGCAATGCAATTTAGCACAGGTAAATCAGCATGAGCGGCACCATGCGTTGTGCCAGAGCACATGCGGCCATGCTTGTTGATTTTGCTGCTGCTTGAGTAGAAAATCAACTTGAGAAGTAGCAAATCTACTCGAACTGCAGCCCTCTCTGGCTGCGACTGCTCACGTCTGCCGGCATTATAAAATGGCGTCTGAAGAATCTATGGCTACCTGAAATCACGCGGTCCAGCAAATCTCGCTCGAAAGCGCACGTTGCAGCACCTTGCATTGTTCTTGTGAATGGTCCATGCGCCAATTGTCGGAATTTAGCAGGAACTTCGCATTATGAATGTAGCACAGAGTTACAAAGTTCCACAATCGGAATTCTAATTCCGCCCAGCCCTAGATATGAGCACTGACGCCACAGTGGGAAAGGTGCTGGATACAAGCACAGCTTCTCCATTGTACAGGATGGTGAACGGAAGCACAGCATCTCCAATGTACAAGATTCTGAATGGAAAAACAGCATCTTCATTGCACAAGATGCTGAATGGAAACACAGCATCCCCAATGTACAAGATGCTGGATGGAAGCACAACATCTCCATTGTACAAGATACTGAGTGGAAGGACAGCATCTCCATTGTACAAGATACTGAGTGGAAGGACAGCATCTCCATTGTACAAGATACTGAGAGGAAGCACAGCATCCCCAATGTACAAGCTACTGAATGGAAGCACTGCATTTCCATTGTACAAGATACTGAGTGGAAGCACAGCAGCCCCAATGTACAAGATGCTGGATGGAAACACCGTTTTTCCAATGTACAATATACTGGATGGAAGCACAGCATCCCCAATGTACAATATGCCGGATGGAAGCACAGCATCCCCAATGTACAAGATGCTGGATGGAAGCACAACATCTCCATTGTACAAGATGCTCGATGGAAGCACAGCATCCCCAATGTACAAGATGCTGGATGGAAGCACAGCATCTCTATTGTACAAGATGCTGGATGGAAGCACAACATCTCCAATGTACAAGATTCTGGATGGAAGCACAGCATCCCCAATGTACATGATGCTGGATGGAAGCACAGCATCCCCAATGTACAATATGCTGGATGTAAGCACAGCATCCCCAATGTACAAGATGCTGGATGGAAGCACAGCATCCCCAATGTACAAGATGCTGGATGGAAGCATAGCATCTCCATTGTACAAGATGCTCGATGGAAGCACAGCATCCCCAATGTACAAGATGCTGGATGGAAGCACAGTATCTCCAATGTACAAGATGCTGGATGGAAACACAGTTTTTCCAATGTAAAATATACTGGATGGAAGCACAGCATCCCTAATGTACAATATGCCGGATGGAAGCACAGCATCCCCAATGTACAAGATGCTGGATGGAAGCACAACATCTCCATTGTACAAGATGCTCGATGGAAGCACAGCATCCCCAATGTACAAGATGCTGGATGGAAGCACAGCATCCCCAATGTACAAGATGCTGGATGGAAGCACAGCATCCCCAATGTACAAGATGCTGGATGGAAGCACAACATCTCCATTGTACACGATGCTGGATGGAAGCACAATATCCCCAATGTACAAGGTCTTAGATGGAAGCACAACGTCTCCAATGTACAAGGTCCTAGATGGAAGCATAGCATCTCTAATGCCAATGTACAATGTGCTGGATGGAAGGACTCCTTCTCCAATATCCAAGGAAGTGCTGAAGCCCAGGCAGGAAGTTGCAGGATGGAACCCCTGCCATACAGGTGTAAAGATGCAGGATGGAGCACTTTAACACAAATGGGAAGGCAGAGGATTGCAGCACTGCTGCACAGATAATAAGCTCTACGATTATAGAACTGTGGAACAGGTGTAAAGGGGCTGAATGATTGCACTGCAGCACAGATGCAAACGTACAGGTTTACATCACTGTACACAAGTGGGAAGAGGCAGAAACACAGCACTGCAGCCCAGTGTGAAGGTGAAACATTATTGCACTGTAGCACAGATGTGAAAGTTCTGTATTATAGCATTGTAGCACAGGTGGGATGGAACAGGAACACAGCACTGCAGCACAGTGTGAAGTGCAGAGTTATAGCATTGTGGCACAGATTGGAAGGGGCAAGATAGGAGCACTGTATCCCATTAGAGCAGTATGCAGGTTTTGTACATCGTTGCCCAGGGGGATTATGTGAAGAAAGGATGCACAGCAGTGTGGGTCAGGCAAGCGCAGTTAGAGATCGGGGTCGCCACGTTTACATGAGGAAGAGGACAGTGCTGCTGTCCCCCTGGCCTGGAACGTGCACTGCAGCTCGAGAGGAGATGGTGCACAATGGATACTGGTGGACATCTTTCACTGCATAGATAGAAAGCTTCTAAGAGGATATTCACAACTATATATGGCACATGATATGGGGGGGTGGAAGAGCTGCAAGGTAGAAGAGCTGGGGGGAGGCACCTAATGGGTGTTATTGACAAACAGAGAAAAAGACCCAGGATGGACACGCTTGTCAAGGGTAACACACACCTTGAAGCTGCCACACAAATAGCTGTAGGGTGGCAGTATCTGGTGCTTCTAACCATTTCACAGTAGGAATATGACTAACATAACAAATTTTTATATTGGTTTCTGGGGTGCTCCCTCACCTTGTATTGAAATCTGCTACCTCATTTCTGTGTAAAAAGTGTAAACCAATGGGCAATGAGTGTCGGATAATGAGTAAGAACTCTAAGTGACCCTTCCCATTGTCAAGAACTCCAGGTGAAAGTCTGAGGACTACCAAGATCTAAGTGAGAATCTGCACCATCAAGGTCTGAGTGAGAATCTGCATCATCAAGATCTGAGTGAGAATTTGCATTATCAAGATCTGAGAATCTGCATCATTGAGACTTGAGTGAGAATCTGCATCATCAAGAGCTGAGTGAGAATCTGCATCATCAAGACCTGTGAATCTGCATCATTGAGACCTGAGTGAGAATCTGCATCATCAAGAGCTGAGTGAGAATCTGCATCATCAAGACCTGAGAATCTGCATCAGTGAGACCTGGGTGAGAATCTGCATCATCAATATTAGAGTGACAATCTGCATCATAAAGACCTGAGTGAGAATCTGAATCATCAAGATTAGAGTGACAATCTTCATCATAAAGACCTGAGGGAGAATCTGCATCATCAAGACCTGAGTGAGTATTATCAGGGCCAGAAAGAAGGTTTGGGCATTGCCAACACCTCTTAGCGAGCCTGAAAAATATCAAACACTCTAAGTGTCTGTTATTACCAAGGGCATTAGGTGGTAGTGTGTGACTAGCTGAATGATAGTCTGGGCATTATCAACAGCTCAGCATGAGAGTCTGCATAGCATCAAGATGTTCATGGGAGTCTTGGCTCTATCAAGAGTTATGCATGGGCGTTTCGGCATTACCAAGCCATTGTTAAGAGCCCCAAGTTGGTATATTCAGGAAGATTTTGTGAAATTCTGGCCATTATCAAGAGCCCCAAGTAAGAGTCCAATGAATTATTAAGAGGGCTGGTTAATATAGGTTGCAGACAGGACTATGCTGACCTTGTGCGACCAGGGGGAAGAGGGGGGAGGGAGGGAGTTGGGGCATTCGTATTATTGTTATATATATATATGTTTGGATTACATATGGAAAAGTCAAAGTCATCGTATCTGTACGGCTTGATTGTGCAGTTGTCTTGGGATATAGAGCCCTGCTATACATGTGCAACTTGACAAATAAAATTTGTTTTCAAAAAAATAAAAAGAGGGCTGGTTAAGATTCTGATCTTCAGCTGGTCTAAGGGAGAGTATGCACAGCATTTTCCTCCTTTAGATTTCCAGCAGATTGTCAAGCTTACCGTCCGTCTGGTGTTGTTGTGCCACGACTCTGCCAGCAGACGATACCTCTGCCTATTACAAGGGCCACGGAGAATTCCCAAAGCAACCTGACAACTTGTGCACTTAAGGTTGCATAACCTGATATATACAGCCCTACTATCTCTCCATGGGTAACTCACAGCTAGACACACATCTGTCAATGGTCTGTGCTTCACCTGCAGATGAGGATTCTCAACTCAAGATGAGCACTCCTCATGTCCATCCTTCCCTGCAAGAAAAAGCACATTGGTGGTAGTTGATTCTCTGTTCAGGCAGCCAAACTCTGGAACTCACTCCGGCAAAAATAAGGAAAAAGATCATATGTTGTCAGGGCAGTGCTACAGATCTAGCTGTTCCCAAACAGAAGACTCCTTTAGCTTGAGTACCGCTGAAGCAATGCGATACTATTTGTGCTTCCCCAACTGATGAATTTGTCTCAAACTCACACAGATATTAAACATATGTGAAATATGCAAGTTGAGTAAATCTTAGAGCATCGCTCAGAACTCCAAAGTTCTTTAAGAGCCGAGTCAGTCATACATTCATCAGTAGCTGAGTCGGTATTGGTTTCATCGAGAGCTAAGTCAGCCTGTGCTTCCTCAATAGCTGAGTCAGCATGTTCTTCACCAAGACGTGATTCAGCTTAAACTTCATAAATAAAAGAGAGCCTGAACTTCCTCAATAGCTGAGTCAGTACGGGCTTTATCAAGAGCTCAGCAAACCTGAGCTTCATCAATAGCTGATTTCATCAAGTGCTGAGTCAGCCTAAACTTCATCAGTAGCTGAGTCGTGTGTGGGCTTGATCAAGAGTGCATTGAGCCTGAGATTCAGCAATAAATGAGAGAGGATGGCCTCCATCAAGAGCTGAGACAGACTGAGCTTCCTGAATAACTGAGTGAGCCTGAGCTTCATCAATAGCTGGGGCAGAATGGACTCTATCAAGCTCTCGGAGACACTGAGCATCATCAATTGATAAATTAGTATTGGCTTTATCAACAGCTCTGTGAGTCTGAGCCTCATCAGTAGCTGAGTCAGCATGTGCATCATCCAGAACCGAGACAGTCTGGATTTATCAACAGCTGAGACAGCCTAAGCGTAATTAATATCTGTTTCAGTATGAACTTCATCAAGGGATGAGTCAGCATAGTCATTATCAAGAGCTTGGAAAGTCTTTTGATTATCAAAAGCAGTCCATCTCAGTTTTAAAGTGGACTGGGCCTAAACATAATCTAAAGCCGAGCCAGTACAGCCTGCATCAAAAGCTGAGATAGCCTGATATAATGCTTCATGAATAGCCGAGTCAGTATGGAATTATTTTAGAACTTAGTCAGACAAAGCTTCATCAATAGCTAAGTCAGCATGGTCTTTATCAACAGTGGAGTCTACATGACCTTCATAAATAGCTGAGTCAGCATGGGCTTTATCAGCAGTGGAGTCAGCATGAGCTTTTTAAATAGCTGAGTCAGCATGGGCTTTATCAACAGTGGAGTCAGCATGAGCTTCATAAATAGCATAGTCAGCATGTGACCCATAATTGCTAACACTTTGCAGAGTGACAAAAATGATCACTTTTATCATGCAAACCCGGTGCAAAGTGTAGGGGTGGGATTTGCTTTAAATTGCAGTTAAAGTACATAAATATCTATAGCCGCGCACCGTGCGCGCACCGTGCGCGCACCGTGCGCGCACCCTAACGTGCGCAAGCGTAATTCTGATTGGTGGTTACATGTCAGTCAACGTTCGAATCGGTCGAAATCAGGAAGTGTCGGCCGCCATTTTGTTTGTTTTGAGTGCGAGAGTGAAAAAGGAAGGTGGCGAACGTGAAAAGGGGGCAGGGTAGAGAGTTCCTACCCCCTAGCCTTTGTCAGGGAGTCCCTGAAGGCAGAAAAAAACATTTTAATTTTTTTAAAAAAAAATCACGGGGTGCTTTAACTGCAATTTTCTCAGGAACTACTGAACAGATTGACTCCATATATGCAAAAGGCACATCCCTGCCTTGAGGACTACCTCTTTGCCAAATTTCAAGTAATTCTGTTCAGCCGTTCGGGCTGTACCTTCGACTAAAGGTCCTATGGGAAAATGCATGGGGAAAACGCGTTTTGGGACCCCCCTTTTTTCTCGGCCCCCACTTGACTAATCCCCCCGAGACTTTCAGGGTAGGAGCTGAGCGGAGCACCCCATTAGTTTTGAAAATTTCGCGAGGATTCGTCAACCGGCGCCAAAGTTATTCAGAATATAATTTAGAGATTTCCTATGGAAACACGGTCCTAACTATAACTATCTACTGGCGACCGTCAGTAGATAATATATATTAGAGAGAGATATCTATCTATCTATAGAGAGAGAGATATGACATTATATAAGCGTCTAATGACACCAATATCGATGATGATAATAATAATCATCACCATCATTGTTATTATTGCTGTTATCATTCTTGCTATGGTTATTAGAATTTCTTCTGAGAAAAAAAACCTATCTAACACAATGCCTGTTTACTTCCTTACAAAACTCGTTTTATATCATCCTAATAAATAATAATAAATTTCTCTCTGACCCTCGCTCTTGTTTCCATCTTCAGGCCCCAACCCCTCGCTTTAAGCCTGAAAAAAGAGACACAGGTAGGTGGAGAATGCAGAAGATCACAGCAGTGACGTTGGAGGTGCGCCAAGACTCAAGTGTATTTCCACAAAGGCCCAGGATGTTTCCCTCTCTCCCCTCTGCCTTGATTCCTCTTCTGTCAGCTTACCCTGCCTGCAAAAGTCAAAGCGAGGATAGTCTCAAATGGAATTATTTCCCAAGTACAGTTGACATATATTTATGGGCCTCCGTCTCCCCCTGCTGTTCTTTAGGAGTAACTACAGAGAGTTAGTTGTTGAATCTGCTGCTTTTATGAGGTGCACATTTTCTGGCACCAAACTCTATTGGTGCATTATTGATATTTCTGATTTCCCGGGGACAGAGGTGGATTTCAGGTTAAAGACGTGGCACACAATGTATATTGAAAGCCTGGTTAAAAAACTTACATTACAAACTCATCATATTTCTCCGTAAGATTACTTCTAAGGTCCTCTTTACGTTCCAACGGGTCAGCAGGGGTGCGGAATCTGTTGTTACCAGCCGGTATATCTGTTGCAAAATCCGTCTGGTGTCTGCTACAAAGACCGGCCATTCTGAGTTTTTCCGCCAAGCAGGAAATAACTCGTTGCACCAGGATTTTCGTGAGTGTTTTATACATTGTTTTACCATAAAGTTTTTAAACATTTACAGGTACAATAGCTCATACAATTTCTGCATGCTCTGACTGCGGGTGAGGGCCGGGGAGCACAGTACTTCAGGGCATGCTTGTGTCTGCACGGTGAGAGCATTTTATGGTTCTATCCCCCCGCTTGCCCCCCCCCCCTCCTCTCCTCTCACCTCCCCCTGCTGCACAGGGACGAGCAGGAGGGGCTGGGCGGTGCTGCTGCCTGCAGCGTCTGTGAGAGGCACGGTGTCTCCAGAACCGGAATTATTGGTTTTGGAGTTTTCAGACCCGATAATCCCAGGCCCTGACACAATTTAAATTATCAACTTCCATTATTTCATCTGGAGGGGCACTACTCCGGGTGGAACAGCACTACTCATAATGCAGGCCTAGGTTTGAAGATAAAATTCTAGTAAAGATTGACAAAGAATCCCTCGAGTCCTCCTGGAAATCTATGACAATCCTCATTTTCGAGACACGTTCACTTGCATGCAATCTACTCATGCAGATGATACACCAGGTGGAACATTCTAGATACAGCTAAGTAATGCACTTGTACACTTTCACTTGAAACTTTATTTCTGTTCCTAGACCCAGGAAAATTCTCCCATGCTCCCCCCACCCTTTTTAGGGTCGAGCCTGTGAGTGCATGTGGTAGCGCATGCATCTCGTTTCCGAGACTATTTTTTAGAAAAAGAGGCTTGGAGCCCGCCTGTTGTTTATCATTTGTTGACATCAGTGCCCTTCTTCTTTACAGCCTTCTAATTGACCAGCGCACTGCAAGCTTTATATCCGTTCTTCACAGTGGAGCAGGGACCAAGCACTGATTGATTCAACTTAATCTGTGCCCGTCCACTGCCCCCGACTTGAGTAAAGTACTATTTCTTCCCCCTTTCCATTCGCCCTGCCTGCTGCTCCCTCCACAGCATTTGCACTCAGAACTTCAAATAATAGTGGAGCCATACAGGCGCTATCACTAATGCAGTTTATAAATCTCCCTGCTCTGCATAGAGCCAACCACGATACATTTTCTACAGGAGAATGGGCAAAATGATACCCTTTGCTGAGAGGGTGTGAATTAGCTCCTTAACTGGTAGCGCATTAAAAATTGCTAATTTTTTAGACATTATATAGCGTTAACCCGACTTCGAGGTATTAGAAAGCTGTGCAGGAGCACCACTGGCATTACCCAAGAACACATTCATTTTGGGTTTTTGGCACTGGGGTATTAAATGACGTGCCCAGAATTACAGACATGTTGAGGCAATGTTGAGACTCAAACCCGGTTCCCCAGTTCTAGAGTCAGCAATTCTGACCATTAAGCCAAATCCTCCCCCCTGTTCTTATGAATGTGTTTGAAGATGAGGTGCGCTTAGAGAGGCCAGCCTGCCATCTGTGTCTGATTGCAAACACAATGAAGCCTGTGTTTGCAAGGCCGGCTTGAAAGCGAGCTATCTCTCTAGGAGCATGAAGCGCCCAGTCCAAAGGCAGCCTGGCTGTAGCCAGGGGAAAAAAAACACTTTCAAGCTACCGAATTTTCATTTTTTTAATTATCACACTTTTTGTAATTTTACCAATCCAAATGGTCTCGGCCATCTTGGATCAGTAAACAAAGCGCTCACATCACAGCAAAACATTTAGCTTTTTACCAATGCTGAGTACCATCAGCTAAAAGCATAGCAAAGTCAGTATGCCTCAGAGGCGAGACCTATTGGCTTTGCCAATGCTTGTTTTATTGTGAAGCTGTTCTCTACACATTCCACCATGAAAACACAGTCATAGCTGCTCTTGACAGAAGGACATTTGTGAATATTTCCCAGGTGAGAAATTACCTGGAGTAGTAAAGTCAGTTCCTAGAAACATACAAGTTTGCGGGTGTTCATCTTCGCTTGCAGGTTGAACCACCAAGAAATGCGCATAAATTTGCCTCTAAACTTACATTTGATAATTGGGCATTTAGATAACCTATTTGTAAAGGTTGAATTCTATAAACTCGACCTTTTCCTTTGCATTTTTCTTTTGTCATACAGCTAAGTTAACTCTTTCGATGCGCATGATGAAGCGGTTCAGTCATGCGCATCGGTCGCACTGTGCGGATGACGGAACCGCTCAGTCACGGCCCCGCCCGCGCAACGAACCTTCAGCACGGCGCGGTAATCCACGCCGCGCTGAAGGGGTTAAAATGCTTTAGGTTGCAAATAGAGAGCATCACCAATCCCTGTGCAATAGAGAGCATGAGCATGAGTACAAGTGACTTAATTAATAATAAGTATCATTAAATTTAGAGGCAGCCAAATTCTGCCAAAAAGTATGTGAAAATCTCCACAACTGTTTTTCAAATTTCAATGACAGAAATGGAAAATCTGCAGAAATGTCGTGAACACGTACATGAATTTCTTTAAATTTGATTCCAAGAAATAAATGGCATGAAACTGCCCTTCCTGTCCATTTTGTTTACTACGTTCCTAAATATTTCGAAGAACAAGACTACATGACATGCTTAGGGTATTTATCAGCATAATTCTCATGTCTCTCCTGTCCTATGCACCTCAGTGCCAGTACATCTGCTCCCTAACACATACCTTTCCCTGGATGTCCTCTGTGGGTCCTGATGCCAGGGTCCCTGTTACTTCATGCACATCCATCATCAGCACATGCACATCCATCATCAGCACATGCACATCCATCATCAGCACATGCACATCCATCATCAGCACCATTTTTGTAACCCAATACCATGGACTCTGCCCCTTGCACACACATTTCTGGTGCCAAGGTCTCTGCCACCTCACACACATCCTTACCCAGCTCTCCTCTGTACGCCCTGGTGCCATGGTCTGTGAGTATCTTTCCCCAGCACTCCTTTGAAAAATCTCTGTGCCACCATTGCTGTTCCTCTCACTCACAGTTCTCACCAGAACCTTTTCTGTAATAATGCTAGGCTATCAGTGTCTCATCGTTCCCCTTAGCTCCCACGCCTCACTGTCCCCTTACTGAGTTTGCGATGCGAAATACAACTCTTACACATCTTTCCTCTGATCTCCGCCTCCCCACCGCCCCCTGGTGGAGTTTCATGTGTTACCCGACATCGACTCCCTTCACATGGTCACCTGATGAGGAGCAGATATCACATGGTGGAAAGGGGGGTGAGCTGGAAACCCTTGCGTAGAGTGGGTTTCCAGCTCGTGTTTGGGTGATCTGCACAGATGATGTCCATTATGGGCTTTTGGATATGCACAGTACATTGACAACAAACAGAGAAGCTTTTATTATTGTGTTTTCTTTTTGGAGGAGAAGGGTGGAGAGGGTACAGGCAGGGCTTGAAGTGTGATGAGAAAACTAGGGGGGTCACTCAAAGGTCCATCGCCAATGTAATGAAGGGCGTGGCTTAAAAGCACGTAAGCTGAAAATCTATGATTAGCGTAGTGTGCCGCACGACTTCTGTCATTACATCCAGATATATACTACAGCAAGTAACATTACACTTACAACAAGCCAGTACTATTGGCTTTGTCAATGGTGGTTAGTTGCTTAACATAAATAAGCAACAACTATGGATTTGTAATATAGCATATTCAAAATGCTTCAGTTCGGAAATGGTGGGACTGTGAAAGAATTATACTGAGTCTCTTTGAAGTTACATCAAAGGCAGTGAAGGGTGGCACTGCTGCAGAGGTAAGGTTTATGTTTTTTTCATTCTGAGGGTGAGTCAAAAAATGGAGAGCCCGAAAGGGACCTGTCTCAGCACCTGCTTTTTGGAACTGCCGGTGCAGAGCACCAGCAAGACCCGGTTCACTTAAAGCCCTGGGTACAGGCACATAATAGGCACTTCTCTGCATAAAGCTGCACCTCTCCAAGACCCCCCAGCTTCTCACAGTGAAAACAATTTAGCAGTTAGCAGGTCTGCCTCAAAGCTGTGTATGCCCATTGTAGATATCTCCTCTGCCCTCCCCTCCTTTCTGTTTCCTGAGAGCCTGGTATATTGAGTTAAGAGTGCCAGGAAGCACAATGAATGCATAATCTATATAGGAAAGGAAAGAGCCTCAGATGAGTGCCTAAAACTGGGCAGCTTCCAGAGGCAAATTTTTCATAAAGTGCCTTCTGCCCACTGCAACTCAGAGGAGCAGCCATAACCTTACAGCAGTGCTTATCCCAAGGTAAGCAATGAAGCTAGCCTGCATTGGCGGATGGCACTGCTACTGCGTCTTCTTGGCTCTTGACATTACTCCTGCTGACTGCTTCAGCTTAGTTATTCTGCCTGTTCCAGAAATGCAGGCATAGAAGGGAAATCCACAGGCAGAGAGAAACTGGGCCTGAATTTTGAAAACCTGCCCATGTTAAGATATCTGTGATTCCAAAGAATATAGAAGTGGTGCAAATTTGCATTATTCTTACCTATGCGATCCCATGTGTTTGCTTCTTTCACATATCAGTATATAAAGTGGATAACCCAATAAACCCTTGAAGGCTTGGGTGAATTCAAATAATCTGGTAGCAGAGTGCCGTCAAGGGATTCTTTTTTAAGAAGCAACGTAGTTGTGTAATCTACAATTAATTTATCTAAATTCAGAATATAATCGTAGATGGGATTTATTCCAATTATTCGTGTCTAGAGTTTATACACAGTGAATTTATCATATGTATAAGTGTTCAGTCATCATAACTCGAGAGAGTGAAAAAAATGAAGCAATCAATTACCTCAAAATAAACTCAATATCAAAGTAATCAAACGAAGCAAAGGTGTGTAAAAGAGAAATGAATTTTATATCAATGAACGATATTCAGGGTACTTAAAAATAACAGCAGTTGTACTTATAATGGAAGGCAATAGTACATTCAATGGTTCCTTCACTTTAACAATAAATCAAACACTTTTTCAACACAGTATTCAATCGTTGTGCCAGTTTTCACTACTTGCCCGGACGACGCCAAACAAATGCCAGTATCAGTTTGAAAAAGAGATAACTAGCGTGAGGCTTAACTCCCTTGGCACTTTACTTCTCGAACTTCGAGCTATCTGCCAGTTCGGACTTTATGGTGAACAAAAATAAGCAACTTAATCATTAACTGAGAAATCCTGACTGTGGGTGGATGAAATCAGAACTCGCTTTCAAAACGATTTGCTACATCTATCTGACTTGTTATGATAAGGGGTCATCTTTTAAAACCTTGTAGTCCTGAGGATGGTCTTGTAAAATGACAACAAAAGACCGAAACGTCGACTGATTCACTTTTTTCCACAACGATTGAATACTGTGTTGAAAAAGTGTTTGATTTATTGTTAAAGTGAAGGAACCATTGAATGTACTATTGCCTTCCATTATAAGTACAACTGCTGTTATTTTTAAGTACCCTGAATATCGTTCATTGATATAAAATTCATTTCTCTTTTACACACCTTTGCTTCGTTTGATTACTTTGATATTGAGTTTATTTTGAGGTAATTGATTGCTTCATTTTTTTCACTCTCTCGAGTTATGATGACTGAACACTTATACATATGATAAATTCACTGTGTATAAACTCTAGACACGAATAATTGGAATAAATCCCATCTACGATTATATTCTGAATTTAGATAAATTAATTGTAGATTACACAACTACGTTGCTTCTTAAAAAAGAATCCCTTGACGGCACTCTGCTACCAGATTCTTTCACATATCAGCACCGGGAACCCACCTTTAAATGGTGTATTATATAAAGCCAAAATAGGCTTAGAGAGGCCTCCTACCCATTAACAAGCATGGGGTCTCAGAAGGCTTTAGAGGTGGGCCGAATGGCACCTCTCTACTTTAAAAAAAAAATAAAGTCCCTGGGCCTGACCAGGCTGGGAAGGGGGTGCACAGCCCCCTTCCTTTTACAGTAAGGTACGTCCCCAGGGATGGAGTCCCTGGGGCCTAATTAGGCTTAGGGAGAAAAGGCCACATGCCCCCTCCTTTTATTAATTACTCAGCCCCCGTAGATGGGGTCCCCCTGGCCCAGTAAGGCTCGGGGAGGGGTGTCACTCGCCCGCCTCTGCTTTATTAAAGAATGGGGCTCTGGGCCGCCATTTTTTGCCTCGATCCCATGGGATTGTGCAAAAATTGTGGGTTTTTTTCAATTTTGAAATGGGGGTCCCCTCTGGGTTCACGGGGGCAAATTATCCCTACCCTGCCCCCTTATCTCATGAAAAAAAAAATCAATTCAGGACCAGGGACTAAGTCCACGAGTCCTGTGATGGCTGCCAGCAGCATTTTTCTCATGTTGCTCGCACACAATCAGTACGCTCGCTCCCGCTAGAGTCAGACTCTCACAGGAGTAAATTGGCCAAGGAAGGAAAAAAGGGGGAAAAACTTTGCAGACCTGCTGCCCCTCTTATTTTGGGAGGGCTGAAAATTTTGCAGTGTTTAATCAAGGGGGTGCCAAGAAAAAAAGGGGGTCCCAAAACGGGCATTAAATCCAATGCATTTTCTATGGACTTTTGTATTTTGCATAACGCAAAAACCGTCAGGTGGATTTTTATTAAATTTGGCAGTATTACATATTAGAGGGTGCACATGATTCTGTGGTGTACTGCAGGTAAGTAAAGTAAGTAAATGTTAAGTTATACGGTTTTTCAATTTGGTGACATCTTGTTGCACTATACTACTAAACGCAGCAGGGAATCCCAAAAAATAATCTAGACGGCATACGTAAAGTTTCAGATTTACAACATAAACAACTGAAAGACGCATTTATGGTCACATGGTAATGGAAACCTATAAACAAATACATAACCAATAGAATATATTTTAATCTACATGAGTTTTTTTTTGCACGAAGTCTGGCTCACAAATAAAACTATGTCCAACAAGCCAAACAAAAAAAATCTTCCTTATGTACTCTTGTGCAACAAAATGGAAAAGTGACCTAGCAGTGAGCTAAACAAACTACTTTATGGTGGACATGATAATTGGCCATTATAAAAATATAATAATCTTAATTTTTATAACAGTGACTGCCTTTCATTTACTTTGGGCTTCATATGTATTATAATCCTACTAAAAGTTGCAAGGAAGCTCAAAAAATGTAAAGATTCAGAATTTCTACATGAACAACTAAAATAAACATTGATGGTCACATGATTATGTAAACCAACAAACAACTACATAACAATTACAATAGATACAAAGAAAGAGATCACATTAAATCTGATTTCCACTTTGTAGTTATAGTTAGTATTCCCAAAGACTGAAATACTTTAATATTACCCCCCTAGTAACTTTCCACCCATTGACGAATTATCACAAAACGTTCCAAACCTATAGCATTTTCTACATTTTGAGAAGATGTGAAGTTTTGTGGTAAAGTATTAAGGGGGTGTAAAGATAAAAGGAGCCTCCAAAACACATTTTTCCACCAATGCATTTTCCATGGACTAATATATTTGATGTAGGAGAAAAAAGGCTGAATGGATTTACATTAAATTTGGCAGGGTTATACATTATTGTGCAGAAATGATGCTTTTTGGCTACTGCTGTTAAGTAGGGTAAGTTATTTTTAAGTTATAAGGCATTTAAACTTAGTGATATCTGTCACTGCTGTATTTTCGTGGAATTTCACAACATTTTGTAAAACTACCACAGTACATGGCTGTAAACTTAAAAATATATATTCAAAAAATACAAATATATTTCCCTACCTCTTACCACTTTAATAAAGTGGTACCGGGTAGGGACCTACTACTTTTCTATATAATAATAATAATACTGGATTTTATAAAGCGCGAACAGCTACCTCACGAGGAGGTGTCCCGGTGCTAGAGGAACCACAGAAGTCCTGGGGCGGAGATAGAAGACCTAGCGTGGCTGGGAGAAGAGCCAGGTCTTAAGCATCTTCTTAAAGCAGGGTTCAGATGGAACCTGCTGGATTGCTTGAGGGAGAGAGTTCCACAGAACGGAGACGTTTGCTGAGAAGGTACGACCGCCAAGGCGGGCCTTTTTTGCTCGTGGGACAACCAGTAGGACACGGTCATTAGACCGTAATGCACGGCTTTGGGAATATCTTGGAAGGCGTTCTTTTAGGTAAAGTGGGCAGGAGCCATGCAAAGATCTGAACGCAAGCGTCAGAGCTTTGAATTTTATCCGGTTGACCACAGGAAGCCAGTGCAGGGTTCGAAGATGCGGAGAGACTGACTGCTTGAAAGGAATTCGCAGTAGCAGCCTCGCAGCCGCGAGGCTCTAACACTGAAAACAGACAAAGTGTAGCAAATCAATATGGCTGCCTTTTCATTCTAAAAAAACCGCCATTACCCGATTATATACTGGCTTTTCATCGCTATATACCATAGTACACTGCAAAGTTATCTCAGTACACCATTACCCAAAATATAACTTAGTACTATCTGTATTATTTTATTATATACTCATGGTGTCGCATGGGCAATGCAATACTTAAGTAAGATTTACAAAAGAAAGGAAGGCCACCATGCGTGGTCCTAAGTTGATTGGTAAATCTAGAGAAATGCAAGGCAGGGCAATTAACTGTTTTCCGTTCTCTGCACACCATAATCTACATTGCTGCTAAATGTCACATACATCTGTATGCCACACCACTGTAGCCATTCCACTATATGCTATTCCAGTGTATGCAACTCCACTCTACGCTATTACACTGTACACAATGCCACTCTGCGCCACTCCAGTCTAAGTCACTCCACTGTATGCCCCTCCCCTGTATGCTACTCCACTATACACCATTCCATTGTATGCCACTTCATTTTGCGCTATTCAATTGGACCCTCTGCAATGTACAGCACTGCACTGTATGCTATTATACTCTACCCCATGCCACTGTATGCCACTCCACTCTACGCCACTCCACTGTACGCTATTACACTACAAACAACTCCACTTTATGCCAGTCCGCTCTACGCTATTACTCTGTTCGCAGATTCACTCTATGGCTCTTTAGAGTACTCCACTTCAATGTATGTCTCTCCGCTACATGCTACTCTAGTTTATGCTATTCTACTCTACACCATTTCACTTTATGCCACTCCACTCTATGCTACTCCACTCTATGCCACTCCAGTGTATGCCATTCCACTCTACCCCAATCCATTCCACACGTTTCTATTGGATGCTACTCCACTGTACGCCACTTCACTGTATGCTATTACACTCTACCCCATTCCAGTGTATGCCACTCCAATTTACATCACTTCACAATATGCCACTACACTGTATGCTACTCCACTATACGCTATTCAGTTTACGCCACTCCAGTGTACACCACTGCACTTTACTCCACTCCATTGGACGACGTTCCACTCTACGCCACTCCACTATGTGCTATTTCACATTACCCTATTCCACTGTACACTATTCCAGTCTACACTACTCCACTGTACGCCACTCCACGCTATTCCACTCTACGCTATTCTACTCTATGCTATTCCACTCTATGCTATTCTACTCTATGCTATTCCACTCCACGCTTTTCTACTCTATGCTATTCCACTCTACGCTATTCTACTCTATGCCACTCCACTCTATGCTATTCTACTCTATGCTATTCCACTCCACGCTATTCTACTCTATGCTATTCTACTCTATGCTATTCTACGCTATGCTATTCCACTCCACGCTATTCTACTCTATGCTATTCTACTCTATGCTATTCTACTCTATGCTATTCTACTCTATGCTATTCTACTCTATGCTATTCCACTCCACGCTATTCTACTCTATGCTATTCTACTCTATGCTATTCTACTCTATGCTATTCCACTCCACGCTATTCTACTCTATGCTATTCCACTCCACGCTATTCTACTCTATGCTATTCCACTCTACGCTATTCTACTCTATGCTATTCCACTCCACGCTATTCTACGCAATGCTATTCTACTCTATGCTATTCCACTCCACGCTATTCTACTCTATGCTATTCCACTCCACGCTATTCTACTCTATGCTATTCCACTCTACGCTATTCTACGCTATGCTATTCTACTCTGCGCCACTCCACTGTATTCCACTCTACACTATTCTACTGTACACCACTCCATTCTACGCTATTATACTGTGTGCAACTTCAAACTTTGCTCCTCTACTGTATGGTGTACCACTATACCCCACTGTACTCCACTCCACAGAATGCTATTACACTCTACCCTATCCTACAATACACCACTGCAGTCTAAACCACTCCACCTTACGCTACTACGCTATACGCTATTCCACTTTACGCCATTCCACTGTTCGCTAGAACTAACTTATGAACAGCAAGCATGCTCTGGAAGTGCCTGGCCCGTTATGAGTTTTCTTTAATGTCAAGATTTCAGGTGGCCAAGATATCTCACGAACCTAGTTATTACATCCATAATGGACCTGAAGAAAAAAGGGCAATCTATTTATTGGTTTGATTCAGTTGAAAGTGGAGCACAGACAGCGAAGCAGACAGTAGATTGAACAGCGTGCTTTCGTTTCAGGTCCAGCCTGCCGTGAAACGCATGCAGCTGGCTTGCTAATGGTGACCGGATGCAGGCCTTCTGTCTTTACAGAGTACACCAGGCAGATCTTCCGAGGGATTAACTGTTCTCTGTCTTCGTGGATTCTCCGTGCTTGGCTGGTTTGTGCGGATTTGAGGGCTGCCTTTGCTGGAACTAGCAGAGAAACAAAACAGAAAGCGCGGCAGGCAATTTACTATGCATCGGTTTTACAACGTCTCTGCTGTATTGTCTCGAAACAGCTGCCTGGCCTTGAATGAAAAACACCCTCTGCCTTTCACACGGGAAATACAAAGAGCCATGCCGGGACACTGAGGTTCTGCTGCCATCTAGCGGACAAAATCTGGTGATTCAGCTCAGGATCACGGGACGAACTCATTTCTATTGACTGTCAAGCTCAATTCTGCACCAATCTCTTATTGTTCAATTTCCAAATATAGTGAGTTATTCGACAGTTTGAACAATTTCAAAGTATTTATACCTTTTATACAAAGTAAAAGAAACTCTGATGCTATATTCCAATTGGAACATTACTCGGTTTGAAATGAGGGTGGCATTGTATTTAATGTTATATATTTTTCTTCCAAGTAACACCATAAGGTTCTGTGGTTTTAAAACAAAAGGAAACTGCTACACATAGTATACTATCCAAACAAATGTGGACATGTTATTACATTTAAAATGCATCAATCTGTCTCAGAAACTGACCTGCTCTTACTTGCTGTTATGAGTAAGGCACGCGTGGTCAGCTGCAGCACCGCTCTATTTCCTAGTTTGCCCCCGGGCTTTTCTACGTCACGATACTATCCACTATGCCACTCTACTGTCTGACACTCTATTTCACTGTAAGAAACTCCACTCTACAACACTGTACTACACTCTATGCCATTCTATGCCACTCTACTCCACTCTATGCCTCCGGGCCTCTCTACGTCTTTCCTCGGCAGCCTCAGATCAGTGAGTTCCCCAAGGGGCAGCCCTTCTTTTTATTTGCAGGCAGAACTCTAACTCAAGATTTCAGTGACATTCAAAGGGTTTCCCTCCTTATAATCGCAAGGCTGTTAGTTCGTGGTCATAGCTCTGACAGATAATTTTCTGTGACATATGGGGAAGGGGGCAGGTGAGCACAATTTTACCAGATGTACAGCACTCACCCTATGCATGGACCCTTCCCTCCGGGTATATCTCCCTTTCTATATCATTGCTTTAAGCTCTGCTTGGGGTCTCGCTGTGTGCCTGCTGGAGCCTTGAATGAGGTGACTGGGTGCAAAATGGGGGTCTGATGCGCACGGCACAGGACTGACACCTTACTATCGGGTGCACAAACAAACAGTGGTTCCTCAGCTTTGGATTGGTTCTTGCTGACACACCCCTCACATAGTAAGCCATTGGTTGGCTTTCTGCTGTGTTTGTGAAGAAGTAAATGTAAATCCAGTATTTGCAAAGCACACAGCTACCCGGAGGCATCCCGGCACTGGGGGCTGTCGGGAAGATTAAGCGAGCTATTGCCCAGAGTCACATGGTGCTGGGCTGACCTGCCACCAGTGCTGGGGATTGAACCGTGAGCCCCAGCGTCCGGTGTCAGTCGCCCTGGCTGCAGCCCTACATCTCTTCCCCTGTTTGACTGTTGGCTCACAATACACATCCTGCTAGCCTAATCCAGTCCCTAACGTAGGGACTGCTCCTTGCCCTGACATAGCTGCCAAGGTTTCAGATTGCTATGGCTGACCACAGATGGCCCTGCTTTACAGCACAGACAGACAACTTTAGTGTACCCGTTTTCAAGGCGCTATGCTGTGCTGGAGCCCCCTCCCCATTCTTGTAACACACATTTTAAATGTCAGCAGCAGCAGCAGATTATTAAATTAATATCTGACTTACCTGACCCTTTTTATAGTCCAAATGGTCCAGTGAGAGGAGCTGCTGGTGTGGCACTGCGGAGATCGCAAGCCTGTCTATTCTTCAGAGAGTCAGAGAGTGAGCCATGCTGCACTGCCTCAGGCTGTGCCAACTGCTCTCACTATGAGACTCATGCTGGCATGGTGAGTCCGGGGCACAAGTTGGGCTCTGCCTGGGCAGGGCACAGCAACAGCAAATGTTGAGGTATCAGGAGGACTAAAGTGAGCAGGTGGTCGATTCTTGAACACTGGCTCTCTCCTTTAAGTATGGGCCATGCAGCAGGGGAATTCCTGGGTGCTTCGGGGCCCGGCTGGCAAGCAGGTAATTCAACATCCTGCCACAGCATGCACTGACTGGACTGGACTCCTCCGCAACAGTGTGTCCACATGGGACCTGATGCGACCCAGGGAACAGTAACAGAAAGCAGGTTTGGCGGCGCTAGTTTAAAGAGCTTTTTTGGCATAATAAAGAAAGCCTTCTATGCCACAAAAAACAGACCGGGTAATTGAAGCATTTGGTTAGGAGAAGGTAGTCGCCTCTGCAGAGAAGAGTTAGAGACAAGCAGCAAGCATCTGCTCTATCGCATTGTCCAGGGCACCAAACCTCCTGGGGAGAGAAAGTATGGGAAGTGTGTGAATCCGCTGCCCATGTCCCTGATAACATTTCTATGATGAAAGCAATACGCTGCACTGACTTTTCACTACCTGGAAGTGCTGTGGTTTGCAAATCACACAAGTGCACTATTGCAGTCAAAATTATTCTTAACAGAGGAGCAATTTTAACCCTGTGATAAGGATCTGTGTCTGTCATTTTATTCTAACAGTAGCCGCCTGCTCACGATTTGCGTCGCAGCGTCATGAACGTGATGTTATTAATCATGCTATAGCGCGGCGCGTGTCGGGTGAATTTCTGTTACCCTGTAGCAGCTTACAGCTGCAGACTCGCCTCCCCCCCTCCCCCCAAGCGTGCTGGAAGCAGCGTGCACATCGTGCTGCTACTCCAGACGAGACCAGATTTAGTTTCAATAGTCAGTAAGGTGAATCTTGATTACGTAGCGGCGCTGACGAGGCGCTATTATGCATGAATTCGCATTTCAGTGCAGTGATGGGGACCACCACATTCAAATGCATTAGTCTAGCGCCTGATGTGTGGTACTGGACAGGGCTGCCCTGACTGGCTGATCATTTCAAATCGCTTCATTCTCTCAGAACTTCAAATAAGCACTATCCTGCTCCTGGTACCTAGATGCCAAGTTTGCTTATATGTGACATTTCCATGTCATGAAGTCTATGAAAACAGGTGAATATTACAAAATGACCCCCTTTTGGGCAGTGTGAGACTCTAGAAAGGGCCTGGAAACTGCTCCAACACCCTTGAAATGGAACCTAAGTCCCTCTCAAAAATTTATATTTTGGGGTATACAGTTAAGGCACTATGATATTAAACAACAAAGAAGTCTGTTACTGACTGAGGATCATGACTGCCGCCTGAGGTCTTCACTGAGGGGGCAGTGAATGGGGCACCCTCAGCCTCTCCAAATAAGGACATTCACAGACCTTAAGCTCGGCTCAATGTCCTCCTGGACCCTTGGGACCAAAATGAGTAAAAGCATCCAATGGGCTTCTGCCTTTCACCCATGCTGTAATCTCATGCATGAAGAATTATAGACAAAACATTAACCTTTGATGTAAAACAGGAGAAAGGAAGAGATACCCATCTAGAAGCAGATTCGCACTATGTGAAACCAGAAAACCTCAGATCAATCTCAGCTCCCCTACTTGATGAAGCTGTGTGATCTTAGGTGAATATTCAATTTATTCTGAGCCTCCTTTTGTTTTATTATCACATGTGAAAATGCCTTCAAATATGTAACTTCATAGTGTATGCTGTACAAAAACTATCTTTTGTTTAATTTCATAAACTATTATATTGATACATGTATAATAGGAATATAAACCACATATAGGGTACACATGACAAGTAACTTATCTCACCTTTTCATAACGACCTCTCAATGCAGTCATATAATCTGCTGTGCTAAGGTGAAAAGCTTCTGCACCATCCCTGGTCACAGTGAAGGTGTTGTGTTTGGCAAATCTTCTCTACTCCTGTCCTTCTTGCCTGGAGCAGAGCTCGTAAACACTGAAACTATCAGGACCGCCTTGTGAGATGCAACTACTCTGATGATCCAGGGCCATGCGACTCCTGCCTTTCTCTGCAGGACAGTTGCAAGCGCGCATGGCTTCACAAAGGGTTTCGCACACCAGGGGTTTGCATCCACAAACTGGGTGCAGGCTTTGATGACTGCCATATGCATTGGAACTGCTCACCTGCCCTAGACTCCAGGCTCTCTCCCTACTTGGGGCATCCAGCAGCAGCTTCAGACCTCACACTGGCCACAGTACCAGCTGAGTTCAATGAGCAGTGCCAAAGGGGAGTGGAGCTTTTAATTATGCGTGCCAATGCATTTTAGTGAGATGATGTTGGGAACGACATGAAATGCATTAATCTCACCCGCGATGCATGGCATTTTGAAGTGCTGCAGTTAGTGCTTTGAAGCGCGCTAGACTCAAGAAGGAGTGTCTTCAGGTGACCTGCTGGAGAAAAGGTGCATTAGAGGACTGCGGATGAACATTTCCAGATAACCCTTTCCCATCTCCTTAAATCAGGCAAGACTCAGAAACTAAAAGATCTGTTCAAATTATATTAATGATGAGGCACCCCCTGGGAAACCCTGCCCACTTGTAGGCTTCCAAATTGGGAAGCCCAACTGGCCTCATTCCCGGAGATCAGTGACAGAAGTCGAAGCTCACTGAGCTACCTTGTCCCAATAAATGATTGACGCTTGGGGGCCAGACAAAGCGGGCATCACCTGGGCCAGGCACATAAGACCCTCTCCAAAGTGTAACTGTACAATAAAGTCAAACTTATTGGACCTTCTGGGTGCCCTGGACGGGTCCCTCCACCTTTAATAGAGCCCAAAGCTTGAATTGTAGTGGAGGGTTTCTCTAGGCGCTTCGAGCATAGCCGCCTGGACCTGCATAGAACACTCACAAGCTCCAAAGAAAGTGGGCCCATCTTTCCATAGCATTTCGGCTCCAATGTATAATTTATCGTCTTATATTTATTTTCAAGTTGCGAGGCATATCTAAGCGGAATGTTATTAAAAAGGACAGTAGCAGTACATAGCTTGATGGTATGATAGTCATATATAGCTTGATGGTATAATGACTGTGACTATTGTATTGTATTGTAATTCTATTTATATAGCGTTACTGCCCCTGACAAAGCATCGAAGTGATTTTCATTGAGTAGCACGCTACTCCAGAACCCAAAAGTTTAAGAGGTGCATTAGTATAGGGAAATATGAGTTGGTTTAAGTGCTAGACATGTGAGTCTGTTCGTTGGATTGAATAGGACAATGAAGAGATAGAAGAGGGAAGAGTCCAGAAAGTGTTATTTAGGAGATCATAGTAGTAAGATGAGGTTGGGGATGAGTAAAGGAGAGATGGAGGAGGAGAGAGTCTCAAGAAAGGGATTAGGGAGATCATAGTAGTAAAAGACATGTAGGATGAGTCAAAGGAGAAGTACATGAGGGAAGAATTTAAAAAGGGTTTTAGAATGAAGTTTGCGATGAGCCAGAAGGGATAGAGGAGGAAAGATGTTATTTTGGAGATGACAGTAGTAGAATGAGGTTTGGGGTGAATCACAGTGGAGGCAGAGGATGTATTGAGAGAGTTATAGGGTGAGATAGAGTTGTGCATTTGAGAGAGTGAATGTTTTTTTTGTCTGCATATGGGTACGCCTCATGTATAAGCAAACAGACAGCAGGCCACAAGCGCTGAATGCGCCAAGATGCCCTGGATTGGGTGCTAGTCATGCTTTACAAATCTTTTTTCCTTTTCTTTTTCATCGTCTTACATAACTTGATGATGTAAGATAGTCTGACGCTGTGCTAAATCTTTGAAAACCAATGGCTAGCAGACACTCTACTATGTCCTGAGGGAGTGTGTCCTCCAGAAGACTGGCTGAACCATGCTGCCCAACCATGCCCGTGGGTAGAAAATTCCTCTGCACCTTGAGATGTGCAGACATTATTTATTATGAGGACTTTCGTAAAGCACATTATGTAAAGTAATCAGAACATGTTGAATTACCTATTTTATGAGCCAGTGCTTAAGATAAAAGTGCTATATAAATTCAAATAAATCAATTAAATAGAAATTTAAGGCATGACTATTCAGGCCTCCAGTGTGCAAATAAGAGGGAACAGCAATGAATGAGGGAAAAAATGAGTGAAGCCGAATTGGCCTAGTGGGTATGTGGGTGGACTCCTAGTAGGCTTCTGGGCTGGTTTGAAGCCTTAAGGGCAGGGCACTAGTGGACTTCTATACCTGCGGGACTGGGCCCTGGTGGCTCTTTATGCCTCTGGGATGGGAATGTGATGTGCCTCCCATTGTTGGGCTGGGACTGCGCTGGGTCTCTAGGCCTTTCCGGACAGGGAATCTGGTGGGCCTCTAGGCCATTGGGGCTAGCACCCCAGTGGTCCTCTGTGACTGGGGTACAGGGGAGCCTGGAGGGCTGAGGACTCATGGTCTTCTTGGCCTGTGGGACTATGGGACTGGCGGGCGTCCAGCCTGTGGGGTTGGGGACAGATGGGCCTTTAATCCTGGAGGACGTGGACTCTGGTGATCTTTAGGTCTGTGGGGTTGGGACTCTGGTGGGTCTCCAGGCCTGCAGGGCTGAGCCTTTGGTGGGTTTCTAGGTCTGCAGGGCTCGGACTCTGGTGGGACACTCGGCCTTTGGGGCTTGAACTTTGCTGGACCTCTAGGTCTACACGTCTGGGGGACAGGTGAGCCTCTAAACCTTCGGGCTGAGGACAGATGGCCTTCTAGGCCTGTGGGTAGGCAGAACTGGGGGATCTTGAGGCCTGTGGGGCTGGACTCTGGTGGGCCTCAGGTCAGCAGGGCTTAGAGAATTTCTAGGTTATGGAACTTTGGTGGGTCCTTATTTTTTGGCGCTGCCCCAGCCTTGAAATCTGAGGCACCGTAAAAAAGCAATAGGTGTTGCCGTGGAACACCAACTGCAACACCCTTTGCCCGCCCCTTTGTCGCCACAGACTGCAGTGGAAATGGGGCATATTTACAAGGTGGCGTTAAGCCATGTTAAGTGGTTTAGCGTCACCATGTAAATATGTGAACATGAGAAATGGCGCCACCGGAGCATCAGAAAAAGTGACCCTCGGGTGGCGAAAGCAAATTGTAAATATGCTCCAAACTGTCACACATCATAGGAAGAAATGTAGCACACAAGCACGCCAAAAACACAGAAAGATCACACAAATGGTCTCAAAACTTGCCAGCTTTGTTACGTCCTTTTGAAAATAAAAGAAATGGCGAAATATTTAACTGTAAAAATAATGGAACTCCGGCCCCGCCAGTACCTCCTAACTTCGACCTTAAACTGACTGTTGCTGTCATCTCAGCTTGAAACTGAAGAACCATTGATCTGTATTTATTGACAATCAGCAGTGCGGCGCTGTCTCCGTGGGTCGAAGCATCTGCAGGTTTTTTTTCACAATTCGATCTGTTAGGCGGAACATAGAAGTCGTTTACTATGGCACTTTCTCCCAAGAAAGGCAGCCATATATGTGTTCATTTGTGAGCGTTTTCTGCCATCTAGCGTTTTCTGTTGGTATTACACTAAGAGAGAAAAATGTCAGATTTTCTTTGGAGGAAACACCAACTAGATGATAAAGAGCACCTATAGAACTATCTCCATAAACAACCTAGTAAAATAATTTTCCACAGTTGGAGTTTAAGTATTGTTTTTTTGCACCTAGTTGGTTTATTTTGAGGCGTCGTATTGAGAATGGTGACAATCATTGCAGTGCATTTTGATAGAAATCAAAAACTTTCCAATGGGAAGCACATGCATTGATGTTATGTTAAGTGGTCACTTACAAGTATTCATTCAGTAGTTTCTTCGTACTATAGCCGTAACTTGCCATTTCAAGCATTGCATGGCCCAAGGAACAAAGAGGCGGGGATACGTTTTATGGCACACATATTTTCATTTTGAGGGTCTAGCTTTAATTTGCAATTCTTTTCTTTCAAAGTCCTTACTAAATGTATCTGCAGTTCCTTTGTACAGTAGACAGTGTGCTGCATGTGTTGTGCCTTTGCACTAATGATGGTCTTTGTGTGCTAAATGTGTTTCTTGGGATCAGTCATGTGGATTGCACTGTGAATTGATTTATTTGGTTTTCTATTTGGTGGATGTGTATACCTCATTGCAGTTCTGCAAGTATTCACAATTGGTGGCTGTCTTTGTGTATAAATGAGTGCAGAAAAGAGCCTATGTCTATGTGTATTTGTTCACATACCCAAGACGGTGCTTTGAGTGTTGTTGAACTTGGCCCTTTCTTCAGGGTGGTCCCAGATGTTTGCCTTCCTTTGCTGAACCTATTTTTGTGGGCCTTTAGGAATCTGCACACTTTACTCCTGCTTACCAGTTGTAAAGAGTTTGTGCTCTTCTTCTAAAAATGGTCCAATTGGCCTACATCTGGTTGGATTATTTAATTTACTAATAAGTCTCTTTTATAGGGTACTAGATGCACCTAGGGCCTGTAAATGAAATGCAACGGGGCGGAGCTCTGGGGGCATTATAGGCCCACAAGCCTTACAAGGGTGGAGCACTCATTTATGAGGAACCTGTTGGGATTGCCAGTTAGCACCCCGTTAGTACCTCTTCGGATAGACTTAGGGCTTCTCCCTATTGAGGAGGAAGTGGCCCTAAGGCCACTTACCTACTGGAGAAGAATATGGTCAGTTCCTGAACTAGCTCCCTCTAGAAGTGAGTTCAGGGATGTGTGGGCTGAAATCAGAACTAAGAAAATCCCGTGGTTAATTCATATTAAGGAACTCTGTAACAGGATTGGCTTACCCGAGTTATGGGGAACACCAGAAGCAGTGTGCCTGGCAATATCTAGGGCCGATTTGGTATACCATTATAGGCACCACAATCTATTGTCTCTTCACGTGAGCTCTACAGTTGGTAGACTGACATCTCAGTTCCTCCAAGTAAAATAGGATTGCAAAAAGGAGGATTTCCTTGACCTGATTAATCCAGCTTCGGCAAGGAAATTGTACATGCAATTTAGGATGGGCAGTCTGCCGCTCATGTCATTTACTTGTAAATGGGACTTAAATAAAAATACTGAGTGCCCAGCGTGTAAATACCATCTCGAAAATGAGATCTATGTCCTTTTTTTTTTTTGTCCCAAATGCCAGACTGTACGCAATCGCTGGGTGAAACCTATCTGTAGGAACCTTGGCTTTAGAGAATGTCATAAGGCCTTGAGAGTATTAAAATATGATACGCACCCTCCTATCGTTTTCGCCGTCTCCCGCTTTTTAAACGGGATGTGGCTTAAACGTAGGAATTTTTTAATGAAATAAATTGTTGATTTATATATTTATAGGAAATTTAATGTATACTTCCGATAACTATTTTCTACGGTTTAATCTGATTTTAATATGTGACGGTTTTTAACCTGTAATGTAGGTGTATATATATGATTGTAATTGTTTTTGATTTGGTGCATGTTATTTATTCTCTGTAACTTGCAGGCACATGCATCAATGTAAAAACCGGTCGCAAACGGGCAGATTCTCAGATTCTGTCCCTTTGCGACCGGTATTTTTGCATTTGGGATGCATCATCCCAAATGCAAAAATCGCAATTTAAGGAATCTCTAAATTGCGATTCCTTAAATTGCGATTGCATTTAAGGAATCCCAAATTGAGATTCCTTAAATGCAATGCATGAAAGTGAAAAAATTAGCGATTTCGCTGATAGGGGGAGCAAATTACCATGAAGTTGAACTTCATGGTAATTTGCAAAAACTTTGAAAAATGCACTTTTGTGCATTTTTCAAAGTTTCATGTTGCGCACACACATGCCCTTAGAGCATATGTGTGTGCAACATATGTGCACAGATCAATTTCAGGGGTGCAATAGGGTGTCATTTTGACACCCTTGCACCCTTGAAATTGCATGAGCAATTTTCGAGTACCTACTGGTACTCGCAAATTGCTCATACAATCTCCAATTCATTCCCATGGGCCTGAAGGCCCATAGTAATGAATGGGACGGCATTCCTTAATTGCGACTCGCAATTTGCGAGTCGCAATTCAGGAATTTGTAGGAATCGCTATTTTTATAGCGATTCCTACATGCATGGGCTTGTGCAATTCCTTAATTGCGATTCCTTAAAAATCGCAATTAAGGAATCGCAAAAGTCTTTGTTGATGCATGTGCCAGATAGTGTTTGTGTGTATTTTATTCTGCACTTTTATGGTCCGCTGCGACCGAAATAGAGTTATCGATGATGATGAAATGCAACTAGTGGGCAGCAGTGAGAGTTGTGCCACCCACTAAAATAGCCCTGTAAAAATTTCTCAAGCTTGCCACTGCAGTCTGTCATGCAGTTTTAAATTTGCATTTTGACAAGGCAAAAATAACCTTTTTGCCAGGCCTAAAACTTATAAATTACCCATAAGGTAATGTCTAAGGGCACATAGGGCAGGGTGCATGGTATTTAAAAAGTAGGACATATGTATTTAAGTTTTACATCTGACAGTGAAAACTTCTAAAGACATTTTTCACTGTAACAAGGGTATATTTGCAATAGATGAACCCGGGGCTACCTTATTACACTTGATAAGTGATAACTTCAGTTTGGGAACAGATACAGAGATACTTCTTTCACTCATTTGAATTGTAATTTAAAATCCTCATTGATGGCAAAATTGGACTTTAAATTCAGAAAATGACACCAGATGTGCCTTTCTGCCAGTGTCCAGAATCACATGACTGGGAACGAGTCTCCTGTGGAATGTTGTGTTTTCTTCCAGACATCAGGATAAAATGGCCTTGGGTGTGGAGCAGGGTGTTACTTTCCTGAACAGAGTTCCTGGTGGTTGTACTCAGCCCTTCCTGAGCTTCAAAGGGTAACCTGAGGACTGTGTCCACCTCCTTTCTGACTTCTAAGGCTGCCTGCCCTGACACTGACAAATGCAGCTCACACCTGGGCCCAGCTGCCTTTGTAACCCTAGATAGGTGAAATCAAACCCAGGGAAAGGGAAAGGCTAGACAAACAGGGTATCCCCCACCCACATGCTAGCACTGGGTATAAAAATGGCATCCTCAGAACCACTCATCATAACACTCCTGGACCTATGGAAGATTTAGAAGGACTGCCCTCCTGTCTGAAAAAGGAAGACTGAACCTGCTTGCCTTGAACACAGGATTTCCAGAAGTCACTCTAAG
Source organism: Triturus cristatus (assembly GCF_964204655.1). Taxonomy (NCBI): domain Eukaryota; kingdom Metazoa; phylum Chordata; class Amphibia; order Caudata; family Salamandridae; genus Triturus; species Triturus cristatus. The sequence goes on along the minus strand of NC_140591.1, from coordinate 133,888,730 downwards.
TGACCTCCTGTTTGAGCTATAGGAACACAACAAGCTTCTAAAGGCCTTCCCTGTATCTTCCCTGCTGACTAACACCAGTTGTATCAGCCTGAGCCCTGCTGTTGGTCTCTGCTGGAGTGAGTCCTGATCCCCAAGAGGTGCCCCTCAGGTCCTGGGCCCTTTACTGGAATCAGAATGTACTCCCCCTGCATCAAAACTGAACTCTGGTTGAAAATACAGAAGTTTGGGGCTCTTCACAACTGCAAGCGGACTCCTCGTGTTAGCAGCGATCTCCGTGTCTCCCATCAACATGAAGTTCCAATGATTACCTGCTCTTCGTGCAAAAAAAGCGACCATGTGCTGCTTCCACCCATGTGAAGCTCCATCGATGACCTGCTCCTGACGCTAACATTAATCTCCTTGTGGGCCCTGCCAACACAAATCCCCAGCTGATTCTCCTCGTGAGGACTTGGACTCAGAGAAGTAACTTTTTCACCAGGACAAACTTAGTCCCAGTATCTGACCAGCAAACCATTGCGGCCTGCCTGAATTTGTGACTTGACCCGGCGCTTCAAAAACGAGATAAGCGTAGGTAGCGGTTTATGATTCTTGGTGCTATTGTCACCTGAAAATTAAAAAATTCATAACTCCGGTTCTACAGATGGGATTGGATTTTTATCTTTTAAGTGTCATTTTATTTATTAAAGTGCACTATACTTTTAAAAATTGGTTTGGGATTTTTTATGGGTTGTGTTTTCAGTTTATTATTGTTTGAGTGCTGCATAAACCTTTTACAGGTTGCCTTTAAGTTAAACCTGATTGATTTTGTGCCAAGCCACCAGAGGGTTAGCCACAGGTTTAGTTAGTGACTTTTGTGGTTCACCTTGACAAAAAGTATGTTTATTACTTGAGTGGGGTTCTCATTTCTCTCAACTATTAACCCCATTTCTTACAAGTGTGAGCACTGTGCCTAGGCGTATAAATAAATAAGCTGTCTTTTGGCTGACCTATCAGTATGTGAATGTTTGTGTCTATTTACTTGGGTATGGGTGACCTGGGATGTTAAAATATTGACAAAAGAAAACCCATATCAGTACAATCCACCCTTCAAAGGTGCTATAACTCTAGGGATAGCACCTCAGGATTTACAAATAACATTGTTAATCGAGTTGATTCCCCACGCCCATATTGCCCAACCTCCCCACCGCTCTTACCGGCACGGGCCGCGGCTGCAATCAACTCGATCAACAATAATATTTGTCAACCTTGCTTTAATAGAAAGGCACCTTTTATTTTGTGTAATTACCCAATTGGGTGAGAGCGGTAGTCTAGTCCGATCCTACCACCCTCCCATATAAATGAATAGTCCCTCTAAGTTGGTAGATTAGTGGGAATAGTGGCTTCTCACACCAGGATCACAAATGTGGGTCTGGATGGGTTCTACCACCTAGTGTGGAAGCAGGGTGTTTTTTACTTCTTAATCACACACGACAGAGACAGAAAATAACAGAAAAGAGCAAGTATAGCAGTCTAGGATGCTTAGAAGTGGGAAAATCAATAGATTTTATAATACTGCCCTCACACACCCGAGAGTGTCATGCTTCATCATTGGGCCGCATCATACACCAAGGTGCAGACCAACACCTTTGGTGGAGCGCAATTTTTTTAGAATAAATGATGAAAGTCGGTGGTGAGGGTAAAGTATAAAGACAGAACAGTCAGAATAAACACAAAATTGTGCTTCTCAAAGAAAAGGACAACAGATAGTCTCTCAGAGTACAGGGACCAAAAGAAAAGCAGAAAGAAATCTAAAACTGTCTAGGGGTTGACTCTCGCACTTTTATTCTTGTCAACCTCTGGCAGGGTTAAAATGAAGAAAATGGGGTATCCAGGGCAGGTAACGACCCTATAATCCCCCTGCTAAAACCAACATGTTTCTGCCAGCTATTTACGTGCCCAGCCGGGTCACTCTGGCATTCATCAGGGTGTTGGTCCCTTTGGTGTGGTCTGTACCCCTTGTCGTGTACTTACTACCTTATTCGTTCGGGGCAGTATCCCCGCTTCGCTCTTTTGGAATTTCCAAGAGGAAGGACATATCTATAAAAGGAAGAGGAAAACAGTGGATAATCATTCCCACTCAACCTCTTTTTGCAAATTGAAACATCATTGAATAGCCCACGCATCCTTCATATGTGAACCATGTTCTCTCAATGCAGCCTATCTTCCAGCACACCCAGTGCCCAAAATTTGAGGGAAACACTAGCATCCGACACCCTCACAACAGGTTAGCTGGTTTCACGAGTCACCTCTGTGCATGTATATACAGATAGTGATCCAAATAAAATACCCAAACTATCGGTAAAAACATGCCCTATTCAGTGAAGTACCTGTGTCACACCACGTGTTAATAGTCTCTATCACCCCTTTGTGTACCCATCTTTACACTTAACAAAAAAATACTCACAAGAGTTTACGAAAAATTGTTCTAAACCCGGGACAGCGGGGGCGGGTGCTCTTGTCGTCACACTCTGCATAAAAAATGGTCAATGACTAAGAAAGAAAGACTCGTTTGTATGGCACAAAGATACTCGCTTAAGAATTAGTCCCCTAGTCATAAAAACTTTTGAATACTTTGGTTCTTTGACTGTCACACACTAGCGTATTCAGGGCAATGGTAAAAATTCGTAAAAGCGACTGCCCAGTAGTCGCAATGCCAGAAGTTTTTTCGCATCCACACAGTCTCTCCACTCGAGCCATCCTTACACCCAATTAAGTGGCCAGAGAGCATTCATGTTCCGAGTGAATAACTAACACTCCTGCATCTAAATCAAACGCTTACTACTCCAAAGAGGCACTCGTTCCTCTTTCCCCTCGTCTGTCCTCCGCCGATACGATTAACTCCCCTCGGGTCCTTTTTTAAAAGGGAACATTGTTATCGTATACGCGCGGTCCTCCACGCCCATTCTGCGTGTTGATGAGGGAGTCAGAGACAGTGCTATCCCTCGTCTCTTCTACGTTGTGGGTTGATGTTTTTTACTTCTGCCAGAGAAGTGAATATTATAACAGTCTAGGGCTCTACTCTCCTCTATATTTATTCTGGGATGCCCTGGCTGGGATTAAAAGTGTCTACTGGCTTGGAGTACATAAGAGGGGCGCTGATGTCCCTCCATCCTAATGTGTCAACATGTTTTGGCTGTTGCCTATTTGCCCTTGGGGTAGGGTTAGGGTTATCATGACAAACTACATTATCTGTGCTACTGTTCTATTGAGGAAATACACAGCACTCATATGAAACACTTTAAAATCAGCACTCATATGAAACACTTTAAAATACCTAGCAATCACTTGGTGATGACATTTTAAATGTGTGGTCCATGTTGCATGACCATTCCAGTATCAAAATCTCACTCTTACCCTGAGGTTGGGCTATTTGTTCCAAACCCGAGGAGCATCGCCATGTAGTCAAACTCAGCAATATAATATTCCTATCTAGAAGTGGGGGCTCGCATAGGGCGTGCTGCGGGCGGTGAGATGAGGCAGGTGGGGGTAGAAAACTCGGACATACGACGGAACGGAGGAACGTAATAATTACTTTCCTCCGTTCCGTTGTATGTCCGTGTTTGCTACACCCCCCCACCCTGCACCTCCCCACCCCACCCCACCGCCCCGCAGCACGCCCTATGCGAGCTGCCACTGCTAACTAGGTTAGTGAATGCAATTTTTTGAGATTTTGTTAATCTAATAGTTATGACAAACCCTCTCAGGCTGTACTTTTATTTCTTTTCTATATTGATATGTGCATCTCTATTTGCTCACGCATAGTTTTTATTTGAGAACAAAATAAAAATGAAAAGGTACTATTGCACATGTTTTTTTTGACAAATAGGATTGCAATCACGATGAGCCCGGGAGTGAAAATTGATCCCTTAATGTCACCCAAGTGTCAATTCATCCCCTAATGTAACCCAAGTGTCAAACAAAACTTCGAGTGATATTCAAACATTAGAGTGAACAGTGTCTCCATCGAAAAGCCAGGTCTGGAGTCCCTTCCTGAATCCTTTTTTTGCCCACCATGCCCCCCTCACTTTGGATCCAGCTCTTTGCAAATTAGCCTTGACCCTGCTCCTCATAGGAATAGTCCGACCCAAACTGCCAGCCAATTTGGAACACAAACAACCCAGGACCGGTTTCACCCAAATAAGGGGTCATCAGCCAGTTATAAGCTGGTTCAAGTGGCACAGCAAGCACAGGACCCATGTCTGGGCATACCGTTGCCACTTGGGGTGGTAAATCAAACACACAAAAGGTGATGGGAGGAATGCTTGCAATTTAGCTAACGACTGTCAATTGATTGTGGTAGCATCCCAACCCATCATTCTTTCGCCCACCATGCCACATTAGTTTGGACCCAGTCATATGCAAATCAGCCTTGACCCTGCCCCGCCTCCTTCACAGAGCATTAATGCTGCATTTTTAGGCAAATCAAAGATTGGGCTGCGCTTTTTTAGACAGGGACTGCAGCTCGCCTTCACCAGTCCTGCATGCTCAGAAGGTGGTGTGCCTTCTTTGTTGGGGTAACCAGATACTGCATTATATTGCATTACATCAGATGTTCTATGCATCCTTGGTGATTGCTTAGAAAGATTCATCAAAGATTCATCAAATTTGTCAACACTTTTGATGTTGCCAGAGCTTCAAGATGAGAACGCCTTTTCTGAGAGGAAAAGCCATTAAATTAATTAAAGTCAAAGGCATCTACTTCAGTTTTTAATTAAGAAGATGCATATCATTGGAAAAAAAAGACAGCAAAAAATTGGAGAACGAGCTACAGAAATGAAAATGCTCCAGAGTGTAGGTTCCTATAAAGTGCAGGGTGGTCCAATTTAATATGAACTTGCGAACTTGGCAGTTTGCATGATTCGGTGAACCCCAGTGGTTGAGAAAGTAACAGAAAGCAGACTATATTGCTCAGTTTTACAGGGACAAGTGTGCATACAGTAAATGCTTAAAAGCTGATCATTGTTCTTGACTTCAAGCTAATCAAATGCATCTCAACAGAAGTGGCTTGTTACCATTCACAATAGCTTACAATCAGCTAGCAGCGTTAGCTTGGAAAGCTTCAAATGGCAGATGCTTAATTTGTAAAACTATAAGAGCCAGGGCCCAAATATTTCTAAGGAAGCCACTGCAGATTGCACCACTCGCTGCCCGTGTCTGTGCTCCCAAATGCCAGCGCACCGATGGCATGGACGCGCTACTATGGCTATATTTTAGTTTGTAATACATGGATAAACTAATGTGTTCTGCTGCAAAAAGTCAGACAGTACCACCATGTGGCAGACTGTCAGGAAAAAAAGAGCTGATGTTAAGAATTAAATGCTGGTGCTGTGCACCAGCAAACACTGGCACAAATTAAGCAATGGAGCTGACCAACAGCAGGTCTAACAGAGGTCTGACATGGCTCACCCTTTGCCATCAGGTTGGGCAGAGCATACATGCTTGGATGATAGAAGATGAGGAACTGAGGCTAAGACATCTACAGAACATTCTACGCTTTGAAGGCATACATTGAATTCAAGATCTTACAGCAAACCTAAGAAATGTTTTTTTTTAAGTTCTCATCTAAATATATGAGTCTTAAGTTATTAAATACATTTGTGAAATCTTTGGCAGGTCTCTTCATCTTTCATTGTCTGAGTTCTCTTATCCCTTCTGAACGTGGAGTGTTTATAAATGACAACATTTTTGTTTACAAATGTTGTTTTAAAACGTTATTGGCATTTACTTTTTAATGATGGATTGTTGCAGTCAGGCTTCAACAAATCACGACAGGCAAAACATTCTACCCATAAGCAGAAAAGGTGTAATTTGGCTGTAGGTCAAAATATTGTTTACAAATACATTATTTGCAAGAAATATTGTGTCCTAAATATTGGGTACAAAAATATCAGCCTATTGTGTGTAGAGTTTCTATTATTAACTCCAATGGGCTATATTTTTGTAAATGTTATTTAGGACATCATATTTCTGCCAGGCAGTATTTTGCTATAATATTCTGATACCAGGCGCTGAAAGGGCTTCAGAGATCTCCCCCTCTCCTTCCCCCGTCGTGTGCCTCAGCCCTGGCTGCTACAGCTCGAGCTGCTGTGGGCTTAGCTTAACTGACTAACAACAGGAGGTTCAGCCCTTAAACAGTAAGGCTGGGCCCAATACTCATAAACACCACCAGAGTGCCAATACTGTTATCATTTTAATCCATTATTTGTGGAAGGGACACATGGACCAACTTGATGTGACACCGAAATTCACTTGATTTTCTTTTTAATTTTTTAGATTAATTATTTCATTCATATATCAAACAATTTTCAACAATCTACACGTATCATATTCACAAACCACACCCACCATTCTTTTACAATTTACACATAAAAGTCAAAATGTACATGACCTAAACACAACATGAAAGAAACAATTCTTGACATACTTTGTGACAAAAACGAAATACATACAAATGCTTTTATATACACATACAACAAAAAAACACCTTTTGGCACATTTTGATTTAGCTTCATAAGCTTTACGTTTAGACTCAACAGTGCATTGTTCTAAATGAACCCACTGAAGGTCAAGTATCACAGTATATTCACTTGATGTTTTTAGAATGAAACTGTTATTTTATGTGCTTGACTAGGGTCGACGCGTTTCGAACCCAACTAAGAGTTCACGGGGTTCTCATCAGGACCAATAGCTTTTTAATGAGATCAACCGATCTGATGTGTTCCGCTCATGAACTTCTTATTAGAAATTTTTTTTAGTTATAAGGAGACCCCTTTTGAGGCCATTTTCATAGTGGTTTCAAATCGTCTTTCCGAATTTCTTTTTTACTCGTAGCGCCGTCTCTGCTCATGAAATCATTTCTTTTGTATAGCTCTGGACGGAGGCGGCGGTCTTCCTCAATCTCTTTAGCAACCGACTGGGTTTGGTTTGGGCAGTGTCTGGAGTCTTAATCTCCGGCATGCCCGAGTTTTTCACAGGTCTTTAAAGAACTCTTGCATACTTACATACCTTCCTTTTTTTCTGGTTTCCGTACCCCTGGGCCCTCCCTCTGCCTATTCTTTACATTTGGATTTTACTTTTACTGCCCTAGTGTGAGAATGCATTTCATGAAAACAAACAAAGTAGGGTTGCCAAAAGAAGAATGCCGCCATTTGTTGTTTAAAGAGCCTGCAAAGATCTGTCTTGACACTAAATAGGGTTATAAATAAAAAAAGTATGTATTCATTTGTAATGTGACTTTTCTGTCTTTGTTCCCTTTAATTATCAGTCATGGATCATTCAGGCAGCCCTAGAACACAAATAAAAATGCTGCTTTCTATTTATATTTGCTGTTCCAAGTATACACAGATAAGTTCTGAAAATATGCTATAGGTGACTGCTTATTTTTGTGATGTCTGGGACATCAATATGATGAGCTAACAACCCTAATCACAGGACTGGAAGTTTGTTGCAGGATAAGCACAATAATTATTTCCACCATCCTCGACCCTGAAAAGTGCCAGACTGGGAATGCAAACCAAACGTGGCAATTGAGTCTGACCGGCCACGGGGAAGGGACTGGGGCCATGGAGGGGTGGAAGGGGGGGGGGGTGGTTTCGAGGGGGGTGTGTGTGTGTTAAACACAGCAGCTGCTTTTGGTACATTGCTTTTGATATTGCAGCACTGCTGCAAAACCAGCCCCCTGTACCAAAAATGGCCCCCACTGGTCAAAAATGGCCCCCACCCTTCCGGCCCACCGAGAAAACTCCTGGTGCCCGCTACAGCCAGTCTGGCCCTGTCCCTGAATAATGCCATAATAGCAATAGTTTAATGTATATCTGAAACCCTTCGCCAGCCCTCAATAACATGTTGAATTAGTTCAAGTGTCTGGGAATGCACCCTGCATTCAGACAACTCACTCCTCATTTCCGCCCTTCACTTTCACACTCAACCTGTACTAACAGTGATCACAATGCACTCACACTGATCACCAAGCACTCGCGCTATTCACACTGCACTCACAATGACCACACAGCACTTAATGCCACTCGCCATGAACTCACACCGTTCTCCCTCCACTTACCCTGCAGTTACATGAGCACACCGCTCACTCTTCACTCGCAATGCACTTGCGCTGTTCACCCTGTCCCTCACCCTGCAGTCACACTGCACTCATGGGACACTCACCTGTCCCTCTCAGTTCTCACTCTGCAATCTCACTCAAACAAGCCCATCACTAACTATACATTCATTTGTCCCACTTGCATCCGCACCCAAATTCATATGGTCACCTCACTCACCCTGCAGTCACTCCTTTCACCCTACTCTCACAATCTTGCATCACTCACCGTGCACTCACATGGGCACTCCTGTCACCCACACAGCACAGAGGGTTAATGGGCCTGCCACAAAGAACATGTACCAAGCAGATCACAGAACTAAGAGTGAGTAAACTATGAGTAGCACTATAAAAAATGAAATGTTTGTCAGAAAGGGACTATAGAGAGATGAGGTACATTGCTGGCGAGTGGTAGTGAGGAAATTCATTGGTTGCTCCGTGCGCTACCAGTGCTAGGGTCAGCCCTGGCTGGGAGTCTAAGCCCCACCCCCGAAGATCGGGTCTAGTTGTGCCCCTGTCTGATACCATACTCACAATTCACTGTACGTTCTGTTGCTCTTTTAGGGCTGATGCAAAGGGTGCTGTGGGATTGTATTTTTCCTACTAACACTCCCACTGTGCACCCAGGCCCTTCTGACATTTTGTGGTTCAGTCAAAATGTTTTGACAATGTGACTGGCTGACACAACCAGTCACAGACTGAAAAGCCCCAAAAGTGTGAAGGAAACGCAGATGCAAATAGTGAGATGGCCTTGGACCTGTCGTGCCTTAACATAGGTGTGCTGCTTGTTGCAGTCACCTCTGACCAATTTTCATGGTTCAGCCAATGACATTGAACCAAATAAAGGTGGCTTGTCCACCTATTTGTGGAAGATGTTGCAAAGTTGTTTTATTTCTCTAGAACTTTGTGTATTTCTTGGAAAAACTGAAAAATACACAAATGTTGGAAAGTTCTGTAAGAGTTGGGCTTTGAAGTGACAATCAGAAATTGTGTTTTGTGCTCAAATGCAAATCATGTTGACTCTATTATGAGGAAAAGCTAAGAAAGACAGGCGCCTGGGTACAAAAAGCTCATGAGATACCCATGTTGTTTCAGGAAATTTTATGTATGTATGTATATATGCATGTGACATTTTTAGAAAGAGAACCTAGCCGAAAGATGTGCACAGTCAACGGCTAACATAAATTTGATGGGTAGCCGTGTACTGAGAGTAAAACTGAGAGTGAACAGTTACTTCGTTGTGATGCAGTGACTTTTAAAGAGGTGCCTTTTCAGCTCTTTTCTAAACTGGAGCCGAGTTGGGGTGTTCTTGATTTATAAAGGAATGTTATTGCAGCCCCTGGGTGCATAGAGAGAGGTGGCCTGTTGCCTTTCTTGTAATTATTTTTGCCACTTCTTCATCTCCAGTATGATGGTGTCCTGGCTGCTGCGGTGCCGAGAAGGGATGTTTGCCGGCCTGGTACGTGGTGGTGCAGCTTGTGATGGCTTTGTAGATCATGCAGTCAGTGTTTATGTGGTCTGGTAAGGGTAACCAGTTTCATTCCATTAGGGTGAGGATTACTGGTTATGTTACTTCAGGCGCATCAAGAGGTGAGCTTTGGCGTGTAGTATGCCCTCAACGAGGGCAAATGCTGAGTCACTGAGGCTGTGGAGCAGGGCATTGCTACTGTCCATAAGCAGGACTGTAAAGGCCCCAACAGCAATTCATAAGTTGCTTTCTGTCAGGAACTGGTTCACTTTTTTTTTAGTAGAGAGAGCTAATACGAGTCCACCTTGGTATTCTTTGTGATGTGTCCTTGAATGTGAGGTCGGCGTCCAGGGTGATTCTGAATGACATGCCGGTCGGTGACAGATGGGGTTTGAAACATCCAGGTTCAAGTTGCTAAGCCCAGTCTGGACTAGTTGTTGCTTGTTGTTAAAGCAAAAGCAAGAATTCAAGCCATATCAGGGTTTCTGTTTTGGTAGGGTTGAGCTTCAGAATTTGTATGTGATGCCCTTGTTGTCTCCAAAGGGTCACTCAATGAGGTGCAAAGTGATGAACTGAGGTGGAAAGTGATGAACTGAGTTGCAAAAAGTGGAATGTGGGACATCGGGAGCTCCATTGATTTGAGTGCCGGCATCCTAGCCTAAGGTTAGATGTTGTAGTCTATGGGAAGAAAGACACCTAGGATAAGCAAGGATGTAGGGTTGAGACGTGTTTCTGTGATGATGAGTGCATTAAGGTTGGAAAAGGTGAAGTGGTCTGTGATGTCAGTATTGTAGAGTGTGTGTTTGAGTTTGAGGGTGTGTGGTGGTTAGTAGGATGTGTATGTGTCTAGGTCTTTGCCTTGTGGTGATATAGTGTGCATTTTTGTGTGGTCTTGGTGTGGGTGTGATTGTGGGGATGTGGAGTGAAGGGCTCACGGATAAGCACATGATGAGATCTAACGTGCTAAGTGCTTACTGAGGTGACATTGGAGCAGGATTCTTGCCCAAGGTCCTCCTTGGACATAAAAGTCTTAAACAGGCAACAACTTTGCCCGTGTCTGCCCAAATAGCTGGGCTCATGAGAAAAATATGCATACTTGTACAAAATGATAGCAGTTAGCAGAGTGGTGTTTTCAGAAGACTTGTACAAAAGATAAACAAGGGGTATGCACTTGCATGCAAAATACTTGACACTTATCCTTGTCAACTTAAACTAAGGGCCCTATCCAGAGTTTGGTGAATTGGATATTGCATCACAGTTGTGGTGGATGTCCTGCCCGCCGTATTACAAATGCATTACAGCCTACGGTAGTTGAAATATGGTGGATGGGATAGCTGTCATGTTTTGACAGAGTAGGCCAAGAGTCAGAATTTCTGATAGATTATGCTTGCGTAATAAAAACTTCAAACCTCCCTAGGCCCGCTTCTCCAAGGATGGTCCAATGTGGAAGGTTACCTGCATCTATGTGCCTAGACTACGATATCTAGCAGCACGTGCCACCCTAGTCCACAGTGCCGGTACATATCGGTAATCTACAATACCACTCCACATGACAACGTGAGCACACATTACCCACATGTAGGAGGAAGGCAAATGGCATGGAGATGTCACTGCTGCTCATAAACTCACTTGTTTACAGCCTTAGATCAAAGGGGGGTGTTTCCAGGAATGTGAGAAATAGGCAAAATAACAGAAAGGGACATGAAAAAGAGGTGAAGCCGAAAATGCCATTAAAAAAACATAAGAAGGCTACATTGCAGAATGGTGGCGGAGCAAGTCAGAATCTATAGATTGTACGCTTGAAGCAAAAAAGTAATTTAGTAATATCTACTGACTGCAAAGACATCTGCATTCAGTGCAGCAACTCAAAGGAACATGCTTTTAATGTCAAATACAAGGTCACACTTTGAGATTTATTAATTTTCCTTTTCAGCCCCCTTCCTCCACATCTCAGAGGATTCTCATCTGTGACGTGCTGTTGGCACCTTCTCTATGCGTGCTGTGTCTGCTAACCATGCCACAGGCCCATGCTCTCAACTTTCAATAGATGCTAGAAAGTACTTCAGTTTTCTGCACATTTTAATTAGGCCAGGGTGAAATTTCAAATAAGACCGAGTAAGCACAGTAATTCTGGTAATTCCATGTTACTCTTTGGCGTGGAATTACTGATAATAATGCGATTGCATAGTTAAGAATAATTTGGGGGACACAAATCTTATTGTGAGAGCACATTTAGCGAGCTCGAGTAGCCACTTGTGCTTTCTTTTCATGTTCTGCCGCATTTAGCACTGTTTATTAGCGCAAAATGCATCTTTGCGTCCATTTTGGATGCAAGGGAGGATTTGCACTAAGAAAAAAAGGGAGTGAGTTGGGGTACAATTCTACCCCAAGAGCACATTTAGCAATCATGAGAGGCTGCTTGAACTTAGTACACCAGAAGGAGTAGGGCGCAATAAAATATCTGTGTCTCGTGATGATCCGGTTGACATAAGAGGATGTCTAAAACCTGTTGTTCCGTTTCGAGGAATTTCCACAAGGATAATAGTGGAATTACGAGTTTAACCCTATTTCATGTTTGAATTGGCGGTGGGCAAGGAGAGATCACACTTATTCCAAGGGTGGTGCTCCTCCGTCAGCTGCTCGCCTTCATCCGCCGTGTAGTACACAACCAGAGGTGAGAGTATTATTTTACTGGGACCGGTAGAGTCCTGAGGAAGGCCAGCGTGACCCCAAACGAGGGGCACACACACGGCCAAAACATGTCGACCACCTGGCAGTAAGGAGGGGTGCTAGGAGCACATTACATCTCCCAATCACCCCAATCTTTCACGTTTTTAACCCTGGCCGGAGGGTCCAGGAATAAAGTATTAGACACAGCGACACTTCCGAGCTGGTTTTAACTCACATCACACTTCACTTTCTCTAGCGTCGTTCCCAGCCACTGTGAAATAAATTGGTTCTCTCTGTGTTGTATTGTCTTCCCCCACCCCGTGCGTGGCTACGCCGGGGTGTATTGTAAGCAGCCCTATGATGCAGCATGTCATGCATTCATGTGAGTGAGGGCAGTATTAGCACACACAGCACGTGCCATCATGAGACACGGATATTGTATTGCTCCCTACTCCTTCTGGTGTACTAAGTATTGACAGGGGGTTCGGGGCAGGTGAGTCCGTACCCTCACCCCTTCTTTTTGTGTGTATTAGGCTGCTTGCACTCCCTATTCATATTCTGCTGCATTTAGTGATACTCTTTATGCCAAAATTCATCCTTGCATCCATTTTGGACATTAGGTGATTTTGGCCTTAAGAAATAGCTCTAAATGCAGAGTTACCCTTCACTGAAAATTCTGTGTAATCTTGCGAAATTCTTAGGTAATTCCATGTGTTTAAAATAGCACTTCGTACTTCACTTCTAACATTTCTGAGGACTATAAATAAGAGATGGTACTATTAAACAATATTTAACACTATAGAGATAAGTGTGCAAGCACTGATGCTCACAGACCAGAGTAATTTAATGATATAGTCCAGTGTACATGCAGATAATGATATGGAGTCTGAGGCACAGGCAATGTAACTAACAGACGAGTGTAAGCCAGTTAAAGAGAGAGTATAATGGTCACATCAGAAAGGCAATGGGTTCCCATGTAAAGACGATTTAGCAAACAGACAAGTGTAAGGCAAAAAGGCAATGGACAGACAATGACCAGAGCAATGGCAGAGAGATAGAAACTGGTCGGTCTATTTCGTTGCATCAAATTGGATGCTGAGGGTCTCATTCAGGGCCGGACTGGGAATCCAAAAGCAGCCCTGGCAATTTTGTGGGACCATCCACCCCCCCCTCCCGGGGGGTGGGGTGCACATTGCAAGTTGACGCACTGCTGCTTTTGTGACTGGTTGCCAATATTGCAGCACCACTACAAAACTGGCCCCAGTAACAAAACTGGCCCCCACCACTGCAAACCTAGCCCCCAGGAACAAAACTGGCCCCCACCCCTGCAAAACCAGCCCCCACCCTTCCAGCCTCCCGGGGAAATGCCCAATGCCCACTACAGCCCGTATAGTTTGGAGGGGTTTTTGTTGCCTCCCTCCTAATGTCGCGGCTCAGCCCTTCTCTGCTTCGCATCAGGGAAGCAGTGTTTACACCGTCAGAGCCTAAGCTGGAACAGTCATTGTAAACATCTAACCTGACAGCCCATTCCCCAAGGGGCCTTCAAGGTATAGCGACGGTCACTCATCACCAAATGATGATGAGGCGATCATCGGCTGACTTTTCATGACTGTGTCCAAAATGAGAATCAGGGAGAGGCTGGCAAGAAAATTGAAGAATGCCACAAAGTTCAGGGAGAAACCTCCCTGTTGATTGGGACAAATGCCATCTTTGGGAGTTTTGTTTTCTCTACAAACAAAAGTTTGCTGAGTGGGCATTTTAAACATGTTATCCACTCGGCATACCTGCAGTACTGTGGATGGAGATACGGAGGCAGCAGCTCCCTTCCCAGCACAGAGATTATCGCCATGAAGGCATGGATCTCTAAATAATATTAATTCCACATTTGTAAAGTGCGAATTTATCACCCCAAAGGGTATCCAGGCACTAGGGGGCATTGGGGAGATTAAGTGAGCTATTGCACAGAGTCACATGATGCTGAGCTGATGTGATGTGCTGCCGGCGATCGAACCGTGAGCCCTGTGCTGTGGAGTCATCCGCTCTGGCCGCTGCGCCACACCTCTCCCCAGGCAGAAGGTCCTTTCCAAGGGGCACAGATACCATGGCCTCTACCCCCACCCCTTCCCCCTTGCAGAATATCTGCCAGAGTCTAAATGGCTCACACACACTCAGAAGGGGGGAGAGGCAATGTTTCACTATTCCAGCCTCCCCTTGCACATAAGTTTCACACAAATGGAGGAGTAGAGAAGGTGTATTCCAAGATTGGCACATGCTTTGTGAAAAAATACTGCCCTCAATACGCCCCTGCACAGACCAATGCCTGGGGCGGAGCAAAGGGAGGGGAAGACAAAACAAACCTAACATTTTGGGACCACTGAAAGAAAAGTGCAGCGAAGTTTAAAACTATCTTGAGGTGCCCCCTTTCGACCATTTATTTCTGGGCTCCCTGGCTAGGTGTAAAAATGTGAAGGATGGTGGTGATACTAGAAGATAAAGAGTTCCTTCACCCCTCCTTACTGCTAATTTGTCGACATGTTTCTGCTGTTTGTTACATGCCCACAGTGTTGGGTCACACCGGCATTCCTCAGGACCCTTTGGATCCCAAAATGTGTAACCCTCTGTACCTCAGTTAGGTATCCTTGGAAAGTGTTATTTCCAAGATTCAGGGTTCCCCTATGTAACTCACACTCTGTAATCTGTAGGAGAAGACATAAGAAAGATAAAGGGGATAGAATTACTCATATGGAGGTTTGTGTGGCCCCTTCAGAGCATCTTAGCTACAGTGCTCGACAATCCTGTGTTGTATACTTTCATCTCACAAAGCAAACACGCACCACCAAGGTGCTCACTGTAACCAAATCGGTGTGAAATATAAACACTCCGTCCACAATTGGATCAGACATTCAAAGTAGGACCATTTTCACCTAATAACATTCGCAAGAGATTGTGCTTTTTTAGACCGAAGGAGTACCATTAGATACCAAAATTCAAACACCAATCTCACGACACACTATCTGGAAGAGCACCACACAATTAAAGACCTAACATGGACGGTGCTGGATAAACCCAGACTACATCCAAACACAGAAGACAAGAAGAGACAACTTCTAATGATGGAACAGAAATGGGTGTACAGACTCAAGAGTCATTAGGTGGGATTAAATGATGACATCCCATGGAACACCTTAAATAGATAGGGTTAAGGGTCACCCTAGTTATCCTGCCTCTCATGACACCCGGAACATCAACCAAAGCATGGGAATACATCCCTGTGGACTCTCACAACATGATGTATCACCTGGATATGACATATTTCTGAATACATTAAATTACATAGTGCATCGCTCACACTAGTGCACATGACTATGTTAGCTCCGGGGCCACACCCCCTCACGCCTGGCGTCCATGAACAATAACATTGAGGCCACTCTGACACCGCACGTTAATACCTTTCACGCCCACCGTTGAAGATAATGTAAGCAATCATGTTAAAAACATCATGTAATGAACAAACGCTCATCACATGAACATCGGAAGATGTTGCCCCCACGGTGGATTAGGAACAAAAAAGGCACGCTGATAAGGGTATTGTACTGATTTACATTTATACAAATGCGGGGATCCAGCGCACGGTGCCTATAAATAACACATATTAAAATTGTTTTACAAAAAGATTTTCTTATTGTGAAGTGTGGGTAAACTCTATTCTCTTAATGAAATATAGAGCCAGTCTCCACAATTGTTAATCCAAATAAAGTTGGCCCCGCTTGTTGACTAAAAGAAAAAAACATCACAGGAGGAGACGCTGGGTAACAACGTGTGTCCTGACAAGCCCGGTCACACAGTGGAATATCACGATCATGTGATACGTAAGCCCGGGCCCAGAAAAACCTCCCATTTTGAGAGGGGAAGCTAAGCAGCACCTTGCGACCTACACGGCGAGAACTAGATACTCTCCGGGCAGTGCACCCACCTTGATGAAGTAAGGAGTTGTGGGGGGAGGTCAGCTGGACGGAACCACGACCAGAGGAATAGGCCCGCTACGAGTAAACCGCAGGAACACCTTGGGCCATCCTCATTTGATTTACTGCTACCAGCTGTCTCACTGTGTTTTTCTCATGGAACTAACTGGGCGTATACTGGAGGTAGAAACAGAGGGTTAGAAACATAATGGCTCTAGCAATAACCGGGCATGACTTGGCGAGTGAGACAACCGGAAGGGTCTCAGTTGGTATAGATTTTATGACAGAGATAAGATGAATTACCAATCCATGCCTCTCAAAACAATATCATGCTACTGTTTAACTCCAGTAGGTTTATGTTTTTATTCTCTCCTAGATTTTGACTACAGGGGGTCACTCACAAGATCTCGCTAGTTTTATCTTTGTAGTAGATGAGTGAGTGTGTTTTTACTATGAAGAATGAGTAAGCACAACGGATGCACACTAGACTTCGGTCTAGGAAAGCACAATCTCCTGCGAATGATATGAGGCAAAAATGGTCCTACTTTGAATGTCTGATCCAATTATGGACGGAGTGTTTATATTTCACACCGACATGTTTACAGTGAGCACCTTGGTGGTGTGTGTTTGCTTTGTGAGATGAAAGTATACAACAGGGGATGTCGAGCGCCGTAGCTAAGACGCTCAGAAGGGACCAAACAAACTTCCACATGAGTAATTCTATCCTCTTTATCTTTCTTATGTCTTCTCCTACAGATTACCGAGTGTGAGTTACATAGGGGAATCCTGACTTTAGGATGTAGCACTTTCCAAGGATACCTAACCAAGGGTTACACATTTTTGGATCCGTGGCCCAACACTGTGGACACGTAACAAACGGCAGAAACATGTTGACAAATTGTCAGTAAGGAGGGGTGAAGGAACTCTTTATCTTCTCCTATCACCACCATCCTTCACGTTCTTATACCTTGCCATGGGGCGAGGGGGGGCAGGAATAAATGGTCGAAAGGGGACACATCGGAGCTAATTTTAAACTTCACTGCACTTTTCTTTCGGTGATCCCCTTACTTTGCCCCACCCCAGGTGTTGGTCTGTGCGGGGGCGTATAGCAATCCCAATGATGAAGCATGTCACAAATTTGTGACTGAGCGCAGTATTTTTTCATAAAGCACGTGCCAATCTTGGAATACACCTTCCCTACTCCTCCGTGTGTCTGAAACAGAAGAGTTTAAATAGCTCCCATAGTTTTTTACGAGTGTTTCTTGGCACTGGTAACTTACAATCATTTTGTATGCAACTTTTTCTCACAGGGAGATTCCAGTGTACAGGCAACGATACAGGCAAGGCAGTGTAAGGTGAATATTGACATTCCAGTGTACAAAAAGGCAACGACATAATAGTACAGAATACCAGTGTAAGGCATTGATAGAAGCCAGTGTACCAGAAATAAAACTAACAACACCAATAGAAGGCAATGATAGAAACCAGTGTACTTGAAATAAAACTAACAGACCAATAGAAGACAATGATAGAAACCAGTGCACCAGAAATAAAACTAACAGACCAATTGAAGGCAATGATAGAAGCCAGTGTACTTGAAATAAAACTAACAGACCAATAGAAGGCAATGATAGAAACCAGTGCACCAGAAATTAAACTAACAGAGCAATAGAAGGCAATGATAGAAGCCAGTGTACCAAAAATAAAACTAACAGACCAATAGAAGGCAATGATAGAAGCCAGTGTACCAGAAATAAAACTAACAGACCAATAGAAGGCAATGATAGAAGCCAGTGTACCAAAAATAAAACTAACAGACCAATAGAAGGCAATGATAGAAGCCAGTGTACCAAAAATAAAACTAACAGACCAATAGAAGGCAATGATAGAAGCCAGTGTACCAGAAATAAAACTAACAGACTGATAGAAGGCAATGATAGAAGCCAGTGTACCAAAAATAAAACTAACAGACCAATAGAAGGCAATGATAGAAGCCAGTGCACCAGAAATAAAACTAACAGACCAATTGAAGGCAATGATAGAAGCCAGTGTACTTGAAATAAAACTAACAGACCAATAGAAGGCAATGATAGAAACCAGTGCACCAGAAATTAAACTAACAGAGCAATAGAAGGCAATGATAGAAGCCAGTGTACCAAAAATAAAACTAACAGACCAATAGAAGGCAATGATAGAAGCCAGTGTACCAGAAATAAAACTAACAGACCAATAGAAGGCAATGATAGAAGCCAGTGTACCAAAAATAAAACTAACAGACCAATAGAAGGCAATGATAGAAGCCAGTGTACCAAAAATAAAACTAACAGACCAATAGAAGGCAATGATAGAAGCCAGTGTACCAGAAATAAAACTAACAGACTGATAGAAGGCAATGATAGAAGCCAGTGTACCAAAAATAAAACTAACAGACCAATAGAAGGCAATGATAGAAGCCAGTGTACCAAAAATAAAACTAACAGACCAATAGAAGGCAATGATAGAAGCCAGTGTACCAGAAATAAAACTAACAGACTGATAGAAGGCAATGATAGAACCCAGTGTACCAGAAATAAAACTAACAGACTGATAGAAGGCAATGATAGAAGCCAGTGTACCAGAAATAAAACTAACAGACTGATAGAAGGCAATGATAGAAGCCAGTGTACCAGAAATAAAACTAACAGACCAATAGAAGGCAATGATAGAAGCCAGTGTACCAGAAATAAAACTAACAGACTGATAGAAGGCAATGATAGAAGCCAGTGTACCAGAAATAAAACTAACAGACCAATAGAAGGCAATGATAGAAGCCAGTGTACCAGAAATAAAACTAACAGACTGATAGAAGGCAATGATAGAAGCCAGTGTACCAGAAATAAAACTAACAGACTAATAGAAGGCAATGATAGAAACCAGTGTCCTAGAAATAAAACTAAAAGACCAGTAGAAGGCAATGATAGATGCCAGTGCACAGCCATTGATACTAACAAACCAGTGTAATGGATTGATAAAAAGGACCAGGGAGTGTACAGGCAATGAAAATAGCAGGCAGAGGTCCAGCACATGGGCAATACTACTGAGAGACCAGTGTAAAGGCAATAATAAATATACTCCAGCATGCAGAGACATGAGTGCAAGGCTATTATAGAGGAATACATCAATAATACTAACAGAAAAGTGGAAAACAATAATAGAGAGAATCAAGTGTTTACGCAATAATAAAAACAGGCCAGTGTATGGCAATGAGAGAGAGTTCACAGGCAAGTGCCTAGCATTAGGCAATAACAGAAAGAACCCAGCTCAAGAACAATGATATTAAAGGACCAGTGTGAGGCAATGGTAGAGAGAGTCAAGTATATGGGCGATAATGCTAAAAGACGAGTGTCAGGTAATTCTATAGAGAGCCAGGTACCCATGCAATGATATATACAGAGGATTGTATGCCCCGTATTCACTACTAGGATCTGGAGAACACTGTCAATAAATGTTTACAGTAACACAACAGTGTCTCCATAGACAAAAGTGTGAGAAATGTAACATTTTTGTGCATCGTATAGAAACGTTGACTGTCTCCATAACTGTGTGCACAGAGAAATAGGTATGTGGAGTAACATGAAAACACAGAACACAGATGTATGCGACATGATACAAGTATGTGTATATTAATTCTAGTCATTTTGTACATAAGTGCATCTGTGTGTTTATGCACATCAAAGCAATCTGTTTGCAGCATAAGCGCGTGCGCAGTAATACAGAAGTATGTGCTGTAGCATTAACATCTGTCTGGCAAACTATCTGTGTGCACACACAGAAAAGAGACCACAGTAACACAATTTTGATGATAGTATCACAATCGGGTGTACGTACCAATTGCTTTTCAGCAAAACAAGTGTGAGTACATCCTCAAATTGCTACACAATTGTACTTGTAGTAAAGCAAGAGTATATACCAAAAAACTTCATTCATAGTTGTAAACAGTAAAATAATTCTTTGCAAAAAACACTGTACTAGGTTGACAGCAAACTATTCTATGAACAATAGTAATTGTTTACACAGAAAACGTGTAACAATACAACTTTGCATACAGTAAAACAAATGTACACACTGTTATAGAAGAGTATCTCTGGTAGTATGCATCCAATACAAATCTGTGTAATGCACGCTACCACGCATACGCAAACAATTTCTTGTTGCTATATGCTCACTTTGCCATATTAACGTTTTCCTCCTTACCTCTGTCGCTTAGATCAATTAATTTAAATTCTACCATGACTTGGTCCAATCAGTGCATCATAGTGTCCCCTAACACTGCATTATGCCCAACAACTACATTATAGGTCCTATCCATCCACTTTCTTATGGGGTCTACCCACTTTCTTATGGGGGCTATCGCATCATAGGGTCTACTCAGCCACCACCTGATATGGTCAACCCAGCCACCACGGGATAGGGTCTACCCAGCCACGCTTGATGATGGTGTACCAACCACCAATTTATAGGGTCTTTCCAGTCACCACATGATAGGGTTTATCTATCTACTGTGTTTGGGTCTGATCAATCACTTTATGACAGAATCGATACAACACACACACTAATGTGCTGAAGCCAAACCTCCTAAAATACATATGTTCCGGTTTAGGGAGGACCTGGCCTAGCAGTTCGGGCTGGACTGTTCCCATTGGAGCAGGGTCAAGACAGATTTGCTTATGGCTGGGTCCAAACTGAGGTGGCATAGTATGCAAAATAACGATGGTCTGGGATGTGATTACCAGTGGAGATTAATTCAAGCAGTCCATCCATCACTTTTTTATATGCTTTTGAAGCCGAACCTTGGCGCGGTCTGATTTTCCTCTCAACTATATGGTAGCTTTTACCAACCACAGCACAATGAAATCCATGGACCAAGAGACAATGCTCTCCTCATCACAACTGCTTAATGGAATTGGCAAGCAGGTGCCTTCTAAATATCTGCTTTCTGAATAGCAGCTGCTTCACTGCAAGATGGGATCCACCCATTGCGCCACACCATGGCAACTCTTTCCACACTGCAATGCATTTTTCAGAAAAAATGATCCCATCATTTCATAAAAAATAGCACCTACCATCCAACTATTGCATGACATACTCAATGACAAAACAGGTGCACTGTGTTTTAGGGGATTACAATATGACTGTTTGCATGTAGTTTCCCTTTTATTAATCGGCTCAACAACTACCTTGCTCTTTAACCCCTTGTGTGCCCTTGACGGAACCACGCCGTCATGAGCCACGGGCACCGTGTGCTCATGACGGCGTGGTTCCGTCATGGAGCGGCCGCTCCTCCCACGCGGCTCGAATTCCCCTCCTGTGCGGGCGAATTAGAGAGTGGGCGGAGTCGTGACGGAACCACGCCGTCATGAGCACAGCTCGCCCGTGACTCATGACGGCGCGGTTCCGTCATGAGCACCGCGCCACCGTGCTGCCCCCAAACCCCCCCAGCGCTGCGGCGGAATTCGCGCCGCAGCGAAGGGGTTAAAGCTTGTTGACATATAATAATAATAATATTAATAATAATAATAATAATAGGTGATTTATAGAGCGCTTGGTTACTCCATTCGGAGTGTCCCGCGCTAAGACTGGAACAAACCAAACATTAACAAAGGGAAGGGTGGATGTGATGCAGTGACAAAATTGCTGATATGAGTGGCATAGGTATGAGAACTATTTCAAATAAATTCATAAAAAGAACGGCAAAATAATCATAAGGGGACAGTCTCGCTCACTAGAAAACTTGGAAAGAGCTGTTGGCAGTCTCAGAGTGCTCCCCCACCCCCCCAATGCTCCTGCTGCGTTTTGGAAGGTTTCGCCTGGCTGTTTACAGAGACAAATCGTCCCGCCATTTTGCATGTTGTTTATCCCATCTTACTATATTCCGGATGTCCTCATTAATGAGGCCACTGCACTCAAAGAAAAGAATACCAGGTGACAAAGGGGACCCCGGGGAGTCGAGCAGGGCCGAGTCTAGCGGTCGGCAACAGGGGCTCCATTTTAACACGGAGCTGACCACTTCTTCCACACGACCGAACTCTTTCACTCAACCCCAGTCTGTGTTCATTCGTAGTCCCAGTTAATTCATTAACATTCCATCAAGTGGTCAAGAAAAAAAAAAGAGAAAAACTGTTTTAGCCCACGAACATTGGCAACCACAAAAGCGCCTACTGCCAAGGTTTGTACCAGGCCTGGGTCCCAGAGATAAATTCTCCCCACCCGCAAAATGTCCGCCGCTGGCCCGCCTGTGAGAGCTGCGGGCCGATCACGCGGGACCGTGCTCCAGATGGCCACGCAAGCAAATTAGGCAAAAAAAAAAGAACTCTTTCACAGGCTACGGTTTTGTGATCTGACTAGGGAGAGAGCGGAGGACAAAACATTTGCTTCTAGCTGTTTTCAGTTTTTTTACCCGTTGGAGGATTCTTTTTGGCAGGGGACTGAGAGAAAAGGAGGCAGTAAGAAGCAGACAAAAGAGAGATGTTTTTGTGTGGATTTGGCGAGTAAAGAACAGATTTGGAGCGGGAGGAATTGTGGAAAGAGATGGACCAGAATTCCATAACTGGATCAAACCATTTTCCATTTAAAAGGAAGTGGGGGTGTTGTAGTGGTAGTAGGAATGGGATGAGGAGCAAATTCTGGGAGGAGCAAGATTGTTCATGAGTACCTCTCAGGGCTTTAAGTGGGCGGGTCCGACAGATCTAAAAAGCAGGAGCTGTGACGGGTCCCTATCGGGCTCTCCATTTTTTTGCCCTCGTCATCAGGGAGAAAGAAAAAGTCTCAACAGTGCAGCAGTGCCACCCTTCACTGCCTTTGATGTAATTTCAAAAAGACTCCTTATAGTTCTTGCACAGTCTCATCATTTCAGAGCTGAAGCATTTTCAATATTATACACAACAAAGTCATAGTTGTTGCCTATTTATCTTATGCAACTAACAACCATTGGCAAAGCCAATAGTTCTGGGTTGTTGTAGGTGTAATGTTAATTGTTGTATTATATATCTGGATAAAATGACAAAAGCAGCAAAATACCAGTCGGCTGGAGCACTATGCTGAGCACAGATTTGTATATTATGTGTTTTAAGCCCTGTTTTTTCATCCCACTTAAAGCCATGGTTACCCCCCTTTGTCAGTCATGTGTGCCCGCTGCACACACTTCTCTTTTGAACTCACTGGTTGGTGTGTAGCCTTGCTAAGCAAAGAAGAGTTATTAAAATAGATGCATTTTGCCTCTGTTTTCTGAATAAATACATGTAAATTAAAACAAAAGACAATCAGAAACAAACCAAGCAGTAAAGGAAACAGGGTTCATCAGCAGATTTGGATGTTGGAGCCGGATGTTTTTTAATAGTCGGCTCACTCTTGTGAGTGCAAAACTGATCATGGCTGTCAGGAGAAAACTGAACAATATATTTTGAGGCACGCGTGGTATATATTATATATACCACGCGTGCCTCAAAATATGTCAGTAGTGTTAAACCCCTCCTTGGGGGAGAAGATTTATCTGGGGCACTAGAGGATTGCAATTTTTAACCTGGTAGCTATTGATAAGGCAGATCACATGTGATCCTTGAACAGTAGATTTCGTATTTGTGTCCTATCAGCCCTCAAGAACAGGAATTAGATATCATGCCAGGCGGCTTGAGCAAGGCGGGACATTCTGTTGTCCGATTGGTCGATTATGAGACTTCCAATCAAGTGAATCCATTCCATGTTACAGCAAACACCAGAAAATGAAAGCTAATCACAACTGGGAAACAGCTCTGCCTTCGAAAATATCATAACATAAGATCAGTGCATAGCAAATGTATAAACATGTAGAAAATGTCAACATTATAAATGTAACCCCCCAAGCTAGATTTGGTGCTTAAGACATCACAGAGGGAGATCCGTGCAGACCAGAGGGGAAGCTCTTCTGCATAGGACACCAGAATGTCACTGGCGTCTCTAGGCCAACTGGATAAGCATCTCTGCCCATGTTGCATAGACTGATATTCTTTTACAAGCATTCCATAGCATTTAAGCATCTAATGTTGACTTAGCAATGCTAATACACATTTTCAAATATGTATTTTGAATTTCTATTTCGATTTATTCATTCATTCATTCAGGGGGTTTGCAAATGTGTGAAGCCTTTCGGTTGCTCGTGAGCACTGAAATGAACCCAAGTAAAACAGTTCCGGTTAAGGAAGGGGAGGTTAGAGCCTGGTTGGATGGGTGAGTAACAGTGACCAATGTTCTCAAATCACTCCTATAGATCATTCAAAGTTGTTTCTGTTCTGACATGATTTCTGAGCTGCTTGTGATTGGGATCAAAACTCATCTTCGATTGAGGGAATTCCACATCTTAGGGCCTTGAACTCCCTTGCAACACCCATGGATGGTTGGTTGATCAGGTAATGCAATGCTAAATGGTGGTTTCTAGTTGGCATGCAGCGCGGTGCCAGGTTTGGTAAGTATTGTGGGCCTTTGCCCCAGAAACCTTACTTCATGACAGTGCAAAGAACCCTAAATTTGGTCAAAGCACCGACTGGTAGTGAAGTGGTTTCAGGGCAGGTTTGACATGGTCAAACTTGCAGAGAAAAAGGCATATTGTGGCTGCCTACTTGCGTAAGAGCGCGTTCTTGCAGTGAGTGCCGGAGAGTTTTCATGGGGGTGACCTGGGCAAATGCCAGCTAGACTCAGTGCTTTTGGCAGATTGGTAGCCAGACATTGATACCCTAACCAACTGAGTGCACTTGAGGAAAAAGCAATAGAACGTTAGTGTCAAAGGCTATTCCTGTGTTCTTTAATTTAGGAGCAGGTGAAGGAGGGGGTTCTCTGATCTTGGGGCACAGAGTCAGATTCAATGACTCCCATAACTAGAAGCTCAGTTTTGGCTCTATTCATAACAATCAGTGGCAAAACCAATAGGTCTCGCCTATGGGAAAGCTATTGGCTTTGTCAATGCCTTTTAGCCATGTTGTAAAGCAGTCTGGCTGTGCAGCATGGCCTGAAGTACATTTAGAAAGAAAAGTATTATGATGCAGCCAGTGTTGGCAGAGACATAAGACTTTTCTTTCTTATGGCGGGTGGGGGTAGGCAACATGGGCAACCAGAGGTTGTGTGGGAACGGGCAACACAGACAACAAGTGGGTGGGAGGGTAAAAAGTAACACAGACAAGGGTGGGAAATGGGATGGTAAGAAGCACCAAGAACAGGGTTTAAGGAGCAATACAGACAATGGTGAGGGTGGTAGGGGAAAAAGCAAAATGGTTAAGGGGTGGGGTTTGGATGGGAAGGAGTAATGGAGGTGGGAGGGTAAGAAGCAACACAGACAGAAAGAATAAAGAAAATAGCACCTGAATCACAGTGAGCAGTGGATGGACAACAGAAGGATACTCATCTAACTAAATAAATCAGGAATTGGTTCATGCACCAAACAAAAGAACATGAAGTGACATTGGCAAGTGCTGGCCAATTAGGATCCAGTAAATATGAGTGACAATGAAGTCAACATACGGTTCGCAATGGGTGGGCTCTAAACAACGTATATTAAACAATACATCTTGCAGCACGAGTGCATGCGCTATCAGCTGGTGAGACCTGAAAATGAAGCTCTAGTTGATTTAATAGAATAAATATTCAAAGCACAAGGTAACAGGAAACCATGGTTGAATTTCCACATATGTTACCTGAGTGTTTTTTGGTCTCGCTGCACATTTCTTTTCATATACAAGAAATCAATATTTGCAGAATGTGGGTGGAATGGGACACCCACACATAATAATATTAATTCATTTCCCTTTTAGGGAAGTATATAGTAAGGTAATCATTAAAGGTCGCCGATGAATCTCATCTGCTAGACCAGGGAGAAAATTTCCCCCAAATGTTACCCCAACTTTAAATTATAGCTTAGTAATCCTTGCGGGTGGTCACCACATTTGTGTCTATATACTAGTGTATGCACCCATACATTGTTCATAAATTACATTTTCATATGCAATTTCACATTGTGTTGAGGTTATAATAAGGAGTTATAAACTATAAATCTTCCCTTCACCTAGACATTTTCCTACTTTCCAAAATTGACAAACATTCCCAGGAGTACATATGGGAAACTTCATTAGACACAAGATTTCAAGTGTACTTCTGGGGATGGCATGAGACCATTTCTCCTGGGCATACACACATTTATGCTTTCTCCATGGGCAAACTATTTTTATTCATGGATAAACACCATCCCTTACACTCCCAACATATCTATCTGGAGTGACCCATTTCCCTTCCCACCCTGGAAAATGTTTATACGCAAGCCCATGGCAAAGTGACAGTGGAAAAAGAGTTTGTCAATGCACACAAATGTACATGTTTGTGAGCGTTCACAAGTTTCCAAGTCTAACTCCACCATCAAGTGTCCATTTTTAAACACTAGAGTGGGATTTACGGGTGCATAGAATTCTGCACTGATAATGTGCTCACCATTATAGGAAATTGGAGAGCCGAGAAACCTACGTGACACAGATAAACAGCCAATTATATGGGTTATGGGATAGTCTGTGTTACAAGTAGCATTGTATTGTTATGAGTAAGGCCCCCTATCTTTTTACCTAATAGACATTTAAGTAAAGAGTGTGTAAACCACCCTAGATTATAGGTGTTATTTCCGTATCAGCCTCTTATATAGTGGATTACACCACACATGTTTCATCCCGGGGACAGTTAAGCTGAGGCTTTCTAATTGTGGAATACTGGTCATGGACGATTAAAAAAGTAAGTCACGATCGATGAAGTTAGGAGCGGTGACCATAGAGGTGATAAATTGCAGACACCCAAAGACTTCATCATCAGCTGTGGATGCGGCTACAACCTTCCCTGATAATGGATTACTTCTCAAATTCTTCACTGACTGTAACCAGTATTCCATCTTGAAAAAGCTCCAGTTTAGTTTCCCTTATAGTGAAACACATGTTGACTGATCCACTACATAAAGAGGCAGATCAACTGTACAAAGAAGTACCGCAATCCATGTAACCTAAGGAAAGAAATATGTCTTTATGAGTCTGAAAAAGAAGAATAAAGTCAATTCACATATATTATATATATGCTATATCTGTAAGTCGATTTAGGATTGAATTACGAAGTGTCTTTTGATCTAGGTTATGTTCCACTCTCTTTACTTTGATGTAAATGGATGTACGCTTGCTGGCAATACCTTTGTGAACACCTGGCAGGTGTTAAAAAGGAACATATGGCAGTAAACTTACATTCATTACTGAATTTCCCTTTGTAATTTGGGTTCTATGTTACTTTAGAAAAAACATTTAGCCTCCAAGTGATATTTTTACTGATGGAAACAACTTAAAGTATGTAATTTTGTGAAAATTGCTGTGTCACCTTGCCCTCTCCCCCAGCTCCAGACAAAGAAATATTTATCAATGGCAACCTTTTCACTTACCCAATCAACTTCTTACTGCTTTTTCATCATACACATGGGAATTGTTATGGATTAGAAGTAATCAACAGTGGCCCTGAGCACAAAACACCAGATTTTCAAGATATCAACACAGGACACATTTACATGCAGTGACCTCATTTAGATAAGCAGAGGTTATCCTGAAAATGTGGCATGGATGTGACACTTGTAGCTTGTTGTTCGTCTTCAACGCAGACTGGGCATCCAGAATCCCACCATTGCCACCAAAATGTAGCAAGGTTGCTGTAAATGGTGTGTAGTGTTACTCCCCTGTTCAACAAATATGCACGGCATTGACACGTGTAATGGTTCTCTTTAAGTAATTTACATGCAACCCTCTCATTTGAGAAGCAAAAATCCCGACCCAGTATACATTTAACACATCAGTACTCAAAAAATTAATTAGCAGCAGCCACCATGAGATCAGATGATACATTTTAAACAAGAGCAAACAAATTCTTACAAATGTTTAAATATTACATACTTGTGTGCAAGAAAGGAATATGGTTAATAAATTAGTAATGCTAGCATCTAATCTAAATATATATGAATGGAAAAGTTAAAAAGTGTAAAGTAGAACATCACGCCAAATCTATAACTAAGTCAATGTTAGTGTTTACAAATACATTGCAGCAAAATAAATATGAAGCAATATAAAAAAAGATAGATTTGCATTGTATTTGAAGTGTAACATTAATTATTGAACAGTCTTGCATGATAATCTCAAATTTGGCTGTTACCACGGTGGCTAAGCACTGCCAATGGCTCTGATGTAGTGTAGTATCTGGAAAACGTAGTAAAATACTTTAGTCAGACCCTTATGGTATCTTTGCTGGTTCTAATAATGGATTCTGCCAATGCAGCTCTGTTTGAGGTAGACATTTACTTGGGAAACACAGTTACAGCCACAAAGAATGTGCTGCACTAAACTTTGCAGAAAGACATGTACAGAGAGCATCTCCACCTCCAATCTGAAATCATTATAGATCAGAGCAATTCTTTCTATCATGATTGATAATGGGAAAGTCCTCTCTATCTACTCGGATCTTCCTTCTAAATTCGCACGCGATGCAAAACAAGGTTTTAAGGCTCAAATATAAACCATGATCAGATAATCATATGTAGAAACTTTTCCAGAACCGGTACTGGCTTCTATATTCTGCTCAAATGCTGTACATAACACTTGGCATCTTCCTGGAATGAGGGCCACAAAAAGCTTTAAAAAGGGGTTATTTAGAAGCATGGCCATCATGAAATGCACAGACCTGGTAGACCCAGACTCCTCCTTATACCCTGAATCAAAATAAAAATCCAGAGTTTGGTAGGCAGAGGTTTACTCCGCAGTGTCCCAGACTGTGAATCAACTTACTGAGCCCTTAAAAAGGAAGATCATCTTACCATGTCCTTCCACTAATGGAACTGCACATTGGCATATGAGTTTCACTAAAACTGTATTTCCCAACTGGACTATTGGCATGTGAGCTCACAGCATATATGTGTGTGTGTTTCACCGAAATAAATCTACTGTACTATGCATTAAAAAAAGAATCTTAATTTGACATAAATACATACTATACAGGCTTCAATCATAATGTAAAGCCACGCAACTCAGGCATACCAAAACAAACACCCTCAATACACCTGCGATAGTGCCACATAAAATAAAAAGTGTGCAGGTTTAAAAAAAACACTTAGACTGTAATTATGAGTGATCTGTAAAAATCCCCATTACAGTGCATTCCTGTACTTTCCCCCTGCACGGGTGCAGTTTCGGCAGACAAGCGCCAACTCTGGCACCCTTGCACCATGGTGCAAGGGTGCCTGTGTTGTCTGCAGGATTGTTTTTGTGCAGCTAGGTGCACCTTCCTGCAAAAAAACAACCCTGAGAGGTGTTTTCCTCTTTCCATGTGTGCTGCAGAATGCAGCGCACATGGAAAGAGCAATAAACAAGGAGAAATATAGTTATTTCTGCTTGTTACACCTTACCTCGGGAGGCGTAAGGTTTTGGCACTTCCCCAGGTTTACATGGTCTTGTAAATCTGGGGAAGCTTCAAAATCCATGGGTGTTGCATGGGAACACCCACAGCAACGCCCCTGGAACCCCTCCCGAGCACAGAGTAAGGTAACGCAGCAATTTGCGCTGCCTTGCCTTACACCATATCTATGAGGCCATTCAAACAAAGCGGCTTTGCGTGGCCTCATAGATATGATTTCAAGGTTTCCCAGCTGGAGCAACACAAAAAGTGACGCTACGGCGGCTCATGGGGGTCCCTGTTTGCATTTCTGGGACTTAGCCTTACAAATCATTGTTACCAGGTGTGTTAGTCTAATTAATTCAGTGTAGGCAAACCAAAACTACAACACCCAGAATGCAATAGTTCGCCACATCAAGGCCCTGGCTCGTAATACAGTGTTTTTGATGAAATGGAATGCGGCAACCACTACAAGTGAACCCAGGTCGAACTCGAGAGTTTAAGACACTCTGTGCACTACCGGACTCATAATTTCTGGATGACAATAGTTTACCTTATTATAAGCCCAGAGGAACATTTCGGATCTCTTTACACCATGGTGACCAAGCAGCCTATACAGACGACAATATCAATTTCATTCGCCAGAACAGGGCGTCCGAAGAAGCATGCGATGCACCCATCTCTGGAAAGACTCATAGTCAAGTGTTAGTGTTAATAAGGGCTAGAAGAACTACAACTAAGAGAAGACTAATAGAGATAATAAATAGTCTAAATCCATGGCCATTCTCCAATCAGCACTGGGGGAAACGTGGAAGCCACCCCTCCCAAACAATGGACGCAATTGCCCGCCTCCTGATGCAGCCACTCATGGCTCTTTGTATGAATAGACATGCTCTAGGTTACTGCTAGACGTCAGAGAAGAGATTGGTGTATGTCCGATTACCATGATGCTCTCCATCCATGAACGACAGATCTCTTATAAAGAATGGAACATTGATATTATATCAAGAAGTCATAACATAAAATAGGTAATTGAAAGTATAGTACGTACGGGTGGGGCTTAGGTGACCTTTTAATACAATGTTTCTCCCTTTACAGAGCATTTGTTGCTGTACATGGAGATGTCCCTAAAGTGGACACTTGGTACAGTCTTGGTGGAGGACTATTGCACCCGCCTGCAAGGTGATCTCTATCCCCCCCCTTCTAAGTGCAGGTGGGTTCCCGCATGCACTGTGAAACACGGAGCGGCTTTAAAGCAGCCGCTCCATTCTTCATATGAATGCCCAGTCCCCAGGGCAGCATACGTTTGAGGTGCCCTGGGGGCAGCGCATTCATCCTAATACTGTATTAGGAGGATGTGTTTCACAGTGCAGGCGGGTCCCACCGACACTTTGAAGGGGGTTAGAGATTCCCTTGCAGGCGGCTGCAGTGAGCTACTGCACCCACCTGCAAGGGGATGTCTGGGGGGTCCATGGGATTACCTTTCCCCCTCCAGGGGGCCGCCATCAGGGGCGCACTGACAGCTTCTATGCCTCTGCACCCGCGTCTATAATATGGCGCGGCCACAAAGGGATACCCTCATTTGCATGGGGCCACGTCTCCATGCAAATGAGGGTATGCCCTCTGATGATAACGCTGGCACTTTATATGCGCAAGCGCTATCAGTATTGCAGAAGGGGACGAACAAGTGTCTGCGGCCCCATCGATAATACCAAAGTGCCCCAGGGGCACGCACTGTGGGTGCAAGTGCCCGCTGTGCCCCGGGGCACTTCCGTAATATGCAAAGCAGTTCTGGGGCCTCCTTTGAGAGCTAGGGAGGCTTGTGACCTTGTGTCAGCTGTGGAGGGGAAAGATAAAGATACTGAGGAGAATCACTTTAGTGGGTCAGGTGGAATGCAGTGGGGGTAAAGTTAGACAGACGGAGGAAAAACTGATAGAAATGGAAATTGGAGTGGGAAGCATCTTGTAATTGTGCAAGAGAGCATCTAAAAGGAGTGGGAACACCAGTCAAGTAACTGGGAGGAAAGGGACAGGACCACTGTGGGAAAGGGACAAAGTTGGGGATGAATGGAACCACTGCAGAACCGGGAGAGGAAGCAGGTACAGAAAAGAGAATAAATAGGGTCCAAGCAGGGAAGAGGAGCACAGGTGAGTCTGTGGATGCGCAGGGCTGCTGATTGGAGAAAAGGGGTGGGATGGGATGGAGGGGTGTAATAATGCTCATCTGGAAGGACAAAAGGGCGAGAGAGGAAGAGCAGATATCACCATGAAATATGTAGGCTGAAGCAAGCCAGAGCATTAACTTGGGAAATCTTTCAAATAAAATGCAATTCAACTAGGGGAGGGCAGTAAATACAGGTGCCCTTTGCAGAAAATGCCTACAGATGGTTTTGTCATTATCATCCAATGTCATCTAAAAGTCATGACAAAAACATATCACAAATGTAACCGCATGTGTTGTTCAGGCTGCATGCCCTAGAAAGACTGTGACTCAGAGGACGAAATCAGTGATGAATTACTTACAACTAGAAAGTATGCCCTGTAATATAGCATACAACAGTGAATTACCATAATGTGATTTAGACGGTTGCATTGGGATGTTTTTATTTGTCTCCAGAGCTCAAGATAACACTCGAGCTTCTGTGAGTGCAGCAAAATAGAGACCGAATGTGTAATTACATTCTGTTGAGGAAAAAGGCAACTGTCATACCATAATTGCCAAGTTACAATTTAAAATCACTGCACGTAATAGCTGCATGACACAGTGATGCCAACTAAAATGTGTCTGGAATGTGTGGATGGGGCTGGTGCTTTGCTATATCATACAGCCGGGCAGTAGCTTACTACCTCCAGATACCGTGCAGTTGCAAGAGTGTGTAAAAGTACTACACAGTAAGATGTCAGTACTTGCTGCTTCTGCTGAGTGGTTTGTCTTCTATACTCCTCTCCTGTACCAGGCTTTTCAGAGCACCAGGCAAAATGACATTTTGCCTTTTGATGTGCTCTCTTTCTCCTAGCAGTAAGACTTTTTGAGGTCATTTGTGGCAACATTACGCCCTTTTCTGGCCATCCGAGGTGGCACCTTAATGCGCCTGCCACAGTGGCCGTGATATCTGCTTCATAATCAAATATGAATTTAACGCTATAAAAGTACGTTGCAGCTGAATGAAAACTAATCGTTAAGCCAGCAGAATGGACAATACGCTCTTTCTCCTTCCACAAAATATCCACCTCAATATTGTTGGTTTCTTCTTCAGAACATGGAACAGGAGTAAAGAGTGAAACGCTTTGATATTCAAATACGTTTCCATCATGATTGTCAGGTCACCAAAATGCAAGGGGAAGCGGAAATGAGAATACACAGTCTTTGGATCCGGCAATGCCCTTCGCTGATTCCCCTCTTACCTTTCCAGCTGACCCGAGTAAGTTCACATGGGCACAGCCAGCTTTCAAAAGATCCCTATTACCTTTGGAGTCCACCAGGGTTCCCTACTCTCTTCTGCCACCTTCAACTTTTACATCGAGACTCTTGGGGCCCGATTCACAGAATTAACTTAAGACAAAATCCTAAACTTACTTCTTTTGGTATTCACAGAAGTTAGGATTTTGTCTTAAGTTTGTCTTAAGACAAACTTAAGACAGACTTAAGACAGACTTAAGACAGACTTAAGACAGACTTAAGACAGACTTAAGACAGACTTAAGACAAACTTAAGACAAACTTAAGACAAACTTAAGACAGACTTAAGACAGACTTAAGACAGACATAAGACAGACTTAAGACAGACTTAAGACAGACTTAAGACAAACTTAAGACAAACTTAAGACAAACTTAAGACAGTCTTAAGACAGTCTTAAGACAGTCTTAAGACAGACTTAAGTTAGGATTTTGTCTTAAGTCTGTCTTAAGTCTGTCTTAAGTCTGTCTTAAGTTTGTCTTAAGTCTGTCTTAAGTTTGTCTTAAGACAAACTTAAGACAAAATCCTAACTTCTGTGAATACCAAAGGTAGTAAGATTAGGATTTTGTCTTAAGTTAGTTCTATGAATCAGCCCCTTGGTGCTCCACTCACAGATAGTATCAAGATTCATCAATATGCCGATGATACACAACTCTACTTGAAAGACTTCACTGCTTCAGACATCGCACCCCTCAAACACTGCTTGCACATCATCCTGACATGGATGTCCAGCACCTATCTGAAGCTCACCCAGCCAAGACAGAATTCTTGCTCTTTTTCCAAGAACAACAAATAAGATATAGTCCAACCTGGCTCAAAGACATGAACCTTGATGGCTTTGAACCCCACATTTCACCGAATGCCATGCCACTTAAATTCACCCTTGACACCAACCTCACCCTCAATGGATACACTGCCCACAGGGCAAAAAATGCCTGGTGCCAGATCTCTTTCGTGTAAAGAAAGTTAAACCACTACTTCCAGAAAGTGACTCCGGAATTGCTGTTCAAGATCTCTTACTCTCGCTTCTGGATGGTGGTAATGCCTTACCCCAAGGCCTCCCAAACTCCATACTTCCACGAGTTAGTCATATTCTACACTTTGCAAGATGTCTCGTCCAGGGCCTGATGAAATAAAAGCATATTGCCCCCCTCCTGATGGAACTCCTATGACTCCCCTTGATGGCCCGCACAATCTTCAAAACAAACAGCGTCATTTACAAACCATCACGACCAGCACCCCTACTTATGTTGCAGACAAGCTCGCCATCTCTGGTGATTCTCAGCCCACCCTAAGCCAGCACATCATCAGACTGCAGATTAAGAATTGCAAAAAATATAACCTAGAAAACACGCCTTTCCCATCGATGGACCTATGATCTAGAGCAACATTCCCATATGCATCAGGACTGCCCCAATACTGCTCCAATTTAGAAGGCTGTTGAAGTCCCACCTCATTAAAGAATACTACATGCCAATGTGCCAACCATCTACAGATCTTGACTTTAAGCTTGCCTTTGACCATCTGCTTTCTTTTGGATAGTCTGGTGCTATACATACTTAAATACAAACAATGATGTCAGTAATGATGTCGCTAAAGAGTATGGGTTTACTACAGCACCCGTTGATTCTTCGACTGAACCACACCTTGAGACCCTCGTGGGTAAGTAGTCGCGCTTAACAAATACTGTTTCATTGATTGAGACATGGACCAAGCGCTACTACACTATCATAGAGCTGTAAACTTGGCACTTGATAAGGTTACCCCATTTAAATCTTGTTGCTCATCTAAGCATGGAGGCCATGCACCATGGTATACATCAGAACTGAGATTAGAGAAAGCCTTTTGCAAAAAGCTGGAGAGACAATGGCCCAGGACACACAATTTACCTGATAAGAAGGCTTAGAGAGCATCCTTAATGACTTACCATCGTAATATCAAAAGTGCCTGGAAGTCTCATATATCCAATTAAATTAGCCAGGCTGGTAACTCATCTAAAGAGTTATGTAAGGTGCTTAACATTTTTGGTAACACCTGTGCCTGCTCTCAAGAAACATTGGTGTCACAAGCATTATGCAACTCTCTTTCCAACTATTTTGAATATAAAATCAGAACTTTCCTATCTCGTCTGATCAGGTTTGGAAGGAAACTAATTTTAATCTACCTCCCTCCAACTATGCCACTAACTTAAGCATGTTTAGTATTTTCTCGCCCAAGTTAATCCAGAAGGCAATCACCATAGTGGATTCAGGATCTTCTTTGGATAGTTGTCTTCTAACCTATCTAATCAGCTGGCTCCTGCTGTATGTTCCTTATTTAATTTATCAGTCACTAGGTGGAAGATCCCCTCCATTTGGAAAGCGGCTCAGGTGACACCAATCCAAAAGAAGGCCAACATGTCACCCACAAACCAACCCCTTTCACTGTTTTCTTTATTGGGCAATCTACAGGAAGGTCAAATAAATAAGCAACTCATGGACTACCTTGACGTCGATAGATTCTGGACCCATCACAATCCGAGTTCAGGCCTTCTTATAGCACAGAGACCGCCTTGGTAGCAGTTACTGACCTCATAACAAGCTCCCTCGATGCCAATATGCCATCCTTGCTTTTGCTGTTGGACTTATCCGCAGCGTTTGATACTGTGTCTCATCCCAGGCTATTAAAAAGGCTTCAGGATATTGGAATCCAAGGCTTAGCATTATAATGGTTCGATGATTTTCTCACCAACAGAACTCCAACTACTACTCTGGGTTCTTATAAATCCTGTACCATGAAACTGAACAAGGGGGTGCCTCATGGCTCCTATCTAAGCCCACGCTATTTAACATCTATGTTGACCCCTTGTCAAGACTAGTAAAGTCTTTGGATTGGAAGTAATATCTTATGCTGACGATACGCAGCTAATAATCTCCTTTGATGAAGATCTGGTCACAGCTAAAGAACGTTTCGCCGATGGGATGAAAGCAAACGCCGACTGGATGACAGAGAATTGCCTCCAGTTCAATGATGGTAAAGCAGAGATTACGTTTTTGGGTAAGGCCCAACAGCTTCAGGACTCCGACTGGTGGCCTCTGGAACTTGGTGCATCCCTGATCCCTAAACAAGCCGTCAAGAACTCGGGCGTCGGACTGGACCAAACTCTCTCTATGAAAGAGCAGGTCTTGTCTACTATTGGCACCTGCTTCTACACATTGCACCTGCTGAGATGAGCTTTCCCTTTCCTCCCACTTTCAGGGAGGAAACCACTGGTGCAGGCACTGGTCATTAGTCGACTGGACTTTTAAGATCCAGTGACAAAGCTTTGCTTACTGTCCCACAGGCCTGAAAGACCCATGAAGGGGGCAGGTTCTTCTTTTACCGCCCCCTTTATTGGAACAGGTTACCTCTTCACATTCAAATGCGCACTGATCATCTTAAATTTAGAAAACAACTTAAGACAGTGTTGTTTTGATTAAGCAGTTTCCTCTTGGTCTGTGTTTTGCTTTGCACCGAGATACCACTCCCAGGGTGATTTGTGCACAATATAAATTATAATAATATAACATAACAGAGTTGACCTCTGGTTCATGCTCTTCGCCACAGCTTCCGGTTTGAAGCTTAGCTAGTATTGTAAGGGCAATGAGGGGGAACTACTGAAAGTAAAGGTGTATCTTCTGGCCCTG
This sequence comes from Triturus cristatus, assembly GCF_964204655.1. NCBI lineage: Eukaryota > Metazoa > Chordata > Amphibia > Caudata > Salamandridae > Triturus > Triturus cristatus. The sequence goes on along the minus strand of NC_140591.1, from coordinate 133,851,922 downwards.
CTTCCTTCCTGTATCTGCTGCTGCCTTTGTGATTGAACAGACTAGAGGTAGCACTGAAAGTGCCAGGGATAACAAGGGGCAAACAAGAGATAGCCGCGGGTACCTGAATCTGAGGTCCATGGTATCGCTGCATTTTTAAACTAGTTTTTTAATCACTTAACAGTTCTGACTCAAACAATGGATTTATGATTATTAAATTACAACCGCCTTCAGAAAATGGCCTTAGCTGAATTTTGATGCATGTCATTCTGGGACAAAAGCTGCAACAGGAAGTGACACCATTGTGTGTAACATACAGTGCAGTACTGGTTTACACTCATATACCCAATGAGTGTAAAAAATTCACAGTGTCTGAAAGGCTCATCTTTTATCACTTCCTTTTCCTTATTGATTATGCAAAAGTCCAAATGTTAATAAGTGAAGCTTCCTCTGGTATGGTATCTGATTATCATGGCCAATCATACCATTCACAAAAACAATAGGCTCTTGGGAGTTCCTAAGAGAAAATTTACACACAAAAAAGTGAGCAAAATTTAGGGCAAAATAGCAAGGTCAGACAATATTCTTGTTATTGCCATTCTGACATACAACCCTTGCTTATGGAGCTCTATGTGTTGATTATATGGGATACTCTATGTGCAAGAGACCAGCCACCTAGGGGCATTCATGCAGTAACATACCTTAATTTCTGCTGTGCTCGCAGACTAATTTCTGATTTAGCAAAGTACATTACATACAGGAATCTCTTTAGAGATCAGAGGTCATGCAGTCAACCACCACTAAAGATTGCTGCTTTTTTTGCCCGCGACATTTTCAATTCTCTTGCATTTTCCCCAGTGGTTAATTTGTAAAAAACCTAAGTGACGGGGCTCTCGTCAGGAGGCAGCTTGCTCCAGTCCATTTCTCCTGTTCGCACTGTGTAAAACAGAGAATCAACTACTAACCATGAAAGTGGTGAGAGGATGTGGCCTAATGACCACAGCTGACTTCAGAGCTGGGAAACCAGGCTCGAGTCTTGACGTTGGCTCACCATCCTGTGATCCTGCGAAAATCACTTAATCTCCTGTAAATTAATGTGTCCTTAACTGGTGCTCATGAAAAGCGCCAGTGTTGATGATAAAGTGCCGATGCTGAGCAGCGGAAACCACTGGCTCAAATTAAGCACTGGTTTTCCCCCTTTTCGTCCTCTCTCTCCATGTTTTCTTTAAATAGACTCAGTAGCGGAGATATGTACTGCAGGAAAAAAGTTACGTATTATAGCCAGATGGTGCCACTGTAGTTGGGGGTGAGGGATGAGTACCTACAGTCCTTTATTTATGTCTATGAATACTGCCTCTAATGCTTTAAATGGGGATGGATGGATGGATGGATGGATGGATGGATGGATGGATGGATAGATGGATGGATGGATGGATGGATGGATGGATGGATGGATGGATGGTTGGCTGGTTGGCTGGATGGATGGATGGATCCGAGAGTATGCAGTACTTTCCTCCGAGCCATGGGCCTGCCAGCTTCAGACTGCAGTCGGCAGCTCAGTTCGACGCCTGACATTTCCCTGCCGCTATTCTCGTCGCTGCCGCCGTCTCTTTCTGATTCACATCATCATTTTGTTTTCCTTCCGCGTTATTAGAGCGCCATTTTCAGTTCACCTGTTTATTCCTGTCAGGATTGTGTTATTTGGCAATGGGCTGTTAATAATAAGCTAGAGCCGCTGATTAATGCCGCTCAATTACCTCCAATCACGGCGGAAATGTTTCAGGGATCCGCGCGCGGTGACGGGGCACTCTAAGGTGAGTGCCTATCAATTTCAGTGTCTTTGCCGCAAAACCTTTTACTGTTTAAAATGCAACCCCGCCAGGCTGGGAGGCAGGTACTTACTCATTCAGGTGAGCTACCCGGGGACAGGCAGGGGCTTTCTTCTTTTCAAGACTCGAAAGTGGAGCAGGCTCGGTGGCGTCGGCTCTTTATGCCTGTGTTTTGACAGGCCTTCATTTAACCAGGGCTGTGCAAGGTTGCAAAGCTTGCTTTTTGTTTCAGCTTTGAAAAGGTTTGGAGAAAACTTTCTAACTTTCTGTCACGGTTGAAACCTTTTTCACGACGAGTCAAAAAAAGTTCTACCTCAGATGCACTCTGTAGAAAGCCGTGTTCTTTCCCTGTATAATACATTATTGTGCATAGCAATCCTCAGCTAAGGGTGCATCTCCTAGCCTGGCGGGGTTAAGTTGGACAGTTATCACACAAATTGCGTTTAACATTATTTTGGAAAAAGACTTTGCTCGGACAAAACAAATAGGGATACTTCACAGAGCAACAACGGGGAACTTTGATAAAGTTCACCACTTAAACGCAATCTTTCCTCACCTCTACCTAGAACCACTCTGGAGGCCTGCACTTACTCTAACCTAGCTGTCTTAAAAGAGTTGGATTACAGATGTTTAAAGTGCGCATGTGTGGCTGGAAAAACACTTTAAACAGTGCATAGGCAGACCGCCCTCCTCTCTGCTGATGTCGCCCAGCAGGCCCGCCCCGTCTTAACGTTCTGATCGGGACAGGGGATAAACAACAAATGGGAGTGAATTACCATTCCACCATCAAGTGGGACGACGGAGGAGCCGCCCCTGCCCTCGTTGTACTTCTACCAATCGGGAGTTGGATGTTTTAGAGCTGATTCACAATGCGGGGTAAGGGTTTGTAAAAGGGTACTCCTGTCGTACTGCTTCCTGTACTCCAGAATGCTTTTGTGAATCATCCTCACTATTGCTGCTGGAAATCTAAAATACAGGCCCTTGGTAAACCCAAATAGAAGGGGGGTGAGGGTTTTGCTCATGTGAATCCTTAAGTGATCCCAGAAAAGCAGTGAGTCTTTTCAATAGCTTTGGCGTGTGCTGCTCAGGGGGATGCTATAGCACCATGACAAAGTCCTGCCGTTGTTAAGATCACACCTCTCGATCAAGCTCTTACTTGTACTGTTCCAACACCGTGGAACCCTCTCTTGGAAGAACTGAGACTGCCCCCTACACTTCCGCTCTTCCACAACGCCATAATGATGTAGCTCTTCTCCACCAAACTCTTTGATCACAAACCAAGCTTCTCTAACCAAGCTTCTCTAATCTCCCGCTTCTCTCCTTGGACTTGCAGGGGAATCTCTTTCTCTTTCGTAAAGCTGTGAATGGTTTTGCTGCTTAGGTTGTTATAAAGCATTCAGTTACCTTGGTGATGAGGTTTATGCTATAGAAATGTTGTTAATAAACAAATAAATTAATTGATTTGTACCCTAAGGTCTTAACAACAGATATGGGAGCTGTAACAGAATCCATCGAATGTGACCACAGTTCATTGGTCCAGACTTCAGCGATGCTCTTCACAATTAGTACCTGGGTATTCGATCTCAGTCAGTCGAATGGCTTCGAAGAGAAATCTCAGCATGGACGTTAATGACTTCAGGCCCTCACTTGACTACATCAGCATCTGGGTCTTGCTGGCAGACGTGCGAAACGAAGCTGAGAATGAAATGAGATGCATCCGAGGGTGTAGAGGTATGTCCAAAACAGAGATGGGTGATGACGAACCCTGAAGAACACTCCAGGTCAGATACAATGCAGGGGTAGAGACTGCATGGACTCTGTCAGAGTTATAAGATGTGACTCGTATAACACTTGCCGTCAGAGAATCTGATTTCAACAGTGTCAAAAACTGCTGCTCGACCTAATGCAACCAGGGCTATGATACTGTCACTATCGTCTATCACCGTGAGGTCGTCGATCACAGACACCACTATGGACTTGTTCCTCTAGAAGGACAATAACCTGCCTGGAATATGTCCAAGAGCTCGTTATTTTTGACAAATTGCTGAGCGGGATCCGCAAAAATGGACTGCAGCGCCTTAGAGACATACAGAAAGACTGGAAATTGCCTATAATTGGCTGAGCTGGCAGGATCTAGAGAGGACTTCTTTCTAAGACCAGCAATCATTACCGTCCTAAGTAAAGCTGGGACTGCTCCATTGAACAGAGACAAGTAAATTATACGTCAAACTGTGGAAAGTAGCGAGGCAACGAAAGTGGATATTTCAAATTTTTTTGGGTAGGATAGGTCAGAGAGGGATGCTGAAAATCTGCTTTTTTTGATAACAGATTGCAGCTTAGCTTTTGAAATTGGATTGGAGAGCTAATAAGGTACCTGGGAAGGAGTGTAAAAACTGAAAGTCATAGATGTTCATAGGCTGCGGACCATGGGCGTCCGCAGGTAGTGACAAAGACGGGGGGCACCCCCCCTGGATTTTTCACTTCCTCTTTTAACAAATTTCAAGATCGCGCTGCACAATCTTGATTTATTTTTAATTATGACCCCAGAAAAAATCTTGCATTTTTCAAAATGATGCCCCCCCCCCATGAAAAAAAGTCTGCGGACGCCTATGCTGTGGACCTATATATGAACACCGTTGGGAGAATGCAGATGGAGAGGGCCTTCTTTTTATAGAGAGTTTGCTCCAGGGTTTGAGTATATAAATGTAAAATGTTTCCTTGCTTGCCCTCTCTCTTTGTGTCAACCTGCTGTCCATGGTGGTTGGAAATGGAAAGGTTGTCTGTAAGTTAATTCGGCTTCTTTATGCTGATAAATTGTACACTGCTTCTGTGTTTCTCAGCTGCAACTGCATAAACTCCACTGGAAGTCTCTCCCTCTCGAGTGAGTATCAGCCTCCAATAGTAGCCAGAAGTACCGCTCTATCATCGCCATGGGGCACAAGCTAGCAGATGCTTGGGAAGGCTCTGAAGGCAGCATGCTGGAAGCAAGGTTGGCATAACTTGGCCACCGAAGTACATGTGCAGGAAAAGAACTGCATGGAGAAATGTTACCGTAGAGATATGGCCATTTATGTTGTCTAGTATTCCTTTAATGGGACGAAATCCCTCACCCACCAGAGATGGCATTCTTCATCATAGGGATTCTCCTGACCCTGTGATAGCAAATCACGGTGGGGGATACAGCTTCCGCTCATGATCGGGAGGTGCTCTTTGGATGTTTTATTATGTTATAATGTTCCCTGTGGAGTCAATTGGGCGTTGAGGCTATTAGAGTTTAAAGAGTGTGGTGGTGCAAAGTAAAAGAATGTAAGCAACATGATTAAAACGGACTCCAGAGCAGACGTTATGTTGTATTATTGTCTGTCTGGGTCAGGATTGAAAGCAGAAGGGAATTGTTTGAGGTCCTGATGAATGCCCTGACACCTCAGCTGAGGGTTCTAGTGAGGGCAGAAACATGTTGACCACGAGATAATTAATTGGCAGGGTTAATGGACTGCTTCCGTGCATATTGACCTATTATTTTTAATCCTGACCCAGACAGAAAATCTGCCTTGGAGTCATTTTTAGTCACGTCCCTGTGATGTAGTGTGCCACCTCTGGTAGGTGAGGGATTTTGTCCTATTAAAGGAATACTTCTCTGACATACTATGTTCTAATCGTTGCGTCTCATTGACTGGGTATTTTGTTGTGTGTAGTGTTTATGATTCGGGAGTGAATACCCGTTGGTCCCAAAATATCCCTAGGCTCCCCCTTTTGTGCTTTTTCATTGATTTAGGCCCAGATCTCTGTACTGGGGTGAATCTATGACATTGTTCTGCATTCTGTCCATCAACTGTTGTTTTTCCATTCTTCATTGATGTTGTCACCTGCAAAGCAGCAGTACAGTCCACTGTCAATGGGAGAATTACATTGGCACAAACTGTGGATGCATATGCCACCCAAAATACCGCTCTTCAGGGTCATCGTCTTAAGCGCAGTAGATAACAATAACAATCTTACATTCTCTGCCCTTGTCGATTGGCTAGCAAGGATGTTTTGGAGAGGCTCAGTCCAGCTTTGACCAACCTACCGTGAAAGCGAGATTGATCCTCCTCGCTTATTCTGCCCACCCTGCGTTCATGCATCCCTGGGCCAAGTCTCACATTTTCCATGTTCGACAGTTCCCATGTCAGCTCCTTGCTATTCAGTCCAGCAGCATTGGACTCTGCCAAAGGCAGGGCCGTGACGCCAATGTACCCTTTCCTAAATGCCTGGCCATCTGTCAGCCTGACTTTCTGAAAGTGCAGTCTGCCCATGGGGAAGGCATACTCAAAAGGCCACCAGGCTGAGGCTCAAAGCAAAAGGCAACGGGTCCCAGTGCGGAGGCAGCATCCAACGGTGAAATCAGCCCCTGCCTTAGACCAATCATTATTAGCTATTTGAATGACATCCTAGTGTGAGCTTCAGAGTCACACAGACACACGACCTGAATATTGAAGTCTCAATATATCAAGAGAATAAATCTTTTTAAATGTAACATTATCAGAAGACTAGCCCGCTGGCCTCGGAACCTCCGTGACAAGAAAGAGGAGACACGCGCATCATGGATTGAAGGTTGACCCTGTGTCAACATCAAAACAACTCTTATAGTTCCATATGGTGAGGTACGAGACTTGCCATGTATGAGACCGACAAGGATTTTGGGGTTCGTCATGCTGAGGCAAAGCTGAAGTAACCAGAGTGTAGAAAGAAAATGGCTGCCTTCACGAAGCGACAAATCCCTACTTAGAGTTGAGTCTGACTTGTTTCATGCAAAAAAAAATCCTCAGTGTTCAGAGGCTTTCTTAAGATCCTAGCCAACTTCTGCTGATCCGTAAGAGCGTTTCCAGGAGATCCTGTGGGAGATTACCCTGGACCCCCTGACTTCATCCAGGCAATCCAGTCAGTCAGGTTTTGGACCAGTCTGGAATGCACCATCAGGATTATTCACAAGTGAGAATATTGTTGTGTGCTCATTTGGGAATGGCTTCATCTATGACTCCATCTGACTGTTTAGGGGTTTGTGCCAAGATGACACATGTTGTACTTCATGAATTTGTCAAGTCTGTGAAAGTTGCACAGCTTCCCTGTGTGAGAAATGTTCCCACAATAATACTGTGTAAAAAGTCTTCCACTAAAGTAAATTTTCTTAGGGTCTTTCCCCAACAAATCCTACTTTTATCAGGGTTTTGTGCACAGTTTAGAAAAAAATGTACATTTTGTGATGTTCACTAGGGCGAAATTCTTTCGAAAGTCTACAAATGCTGCCTAAGTTTGAATGATCACACCTTGACATTTCCACATATTTACAAAACCAATGTACCAACTTGTAAGCCCATACAGCTTTTTCTTTTCTTTGAGATACATTCAAAGCTGAAGGCATTCTCTTGCTTTGGATAGAACCAGGAATGTTTCACAAAGGAACCTCAAGGTAAGTATTAGAACCAGGCCTTATGCTCTGGACAATCCCACTTTCCACCAACTGAATACAAAACTGGTCTGTTGACGTGTGTGACCAGTAGGTCATACCTTTAAATCTTGGCAGGGACAAGTCAGCCTTTTATTGTTCTAGAATAGATAATCTGTGTACCACTGAGCGTTATATAACTGAAAAACAAAATTTAACAAAAATTGCAACATCAAGCAACTATATATAAATTATTATGTTTTTGAAAGAAAGCAAAGTAGCTTTGATGCTAAGCCAACAATGAGCCAGCCCATCGTAGACGCTGTTGAGAGGGGTTGCGTATTGTTTTGCAAGCTTTATTTGCCTACATATTTTCAATTTTATAACTGTATGCATGTTGGTTGGTATGAGCCCTTAATTAGGCCGGTGTTGGGTAAGGTGTAAAGCCAATAGTAAAGGCTTCATCAGTTCACTGGGATAAGTCCTGGCAGATTTCATATATTTTATCTGTTTATTATGAAACATTATGAAAAAGCCAGTAGGCTCGCCCTACTTACTGTGAATAGCATTTGTTAAAGACAATAGACTTTTAAGGAGGGATTGGTATTGCTATGTGATACACCTGTATACAGGTATTTTGTTAGATGAAACTTTCACAGATTACCATAGTAGGCAAGGCTTTTGGTATTGGTGATCCAACTGAACAACTTGGGGGCAGATTTACTACCATTTGTTGCAGCGCAACGCAGCTTGCAGCGTTAAATGGCGATGGCATGAAAACTCCCTATCTACTAGGATATGGTGCATTCCTACTCTTCCTTTGCTAGTGACTGCCATGCTCTCACGCAGGCACCCTTGCATTGTGCAACGGTACCTGGGTTGAATGCAGGATTGCTTTTGGTAACACCTTCCTGCACAGGAACAATCCTCCAAGGCTTTTCTCCTCTTCACGTCTCCCCTTGGAAGGTGTAGCATTTTGATGCATTGCCAGGTTTACTATTTTTTGTAAATCTGAGAATGAATCTTTCGTGGGCACTAGTTGAGCACATACAGCAATGTGGTTTGTCTAGAACTAGCTGCAAAGCAGGACATTGTTAAATGTAGGTTCTCATGGATCATTTACACCATTTATATATAGTAGCATACCAACATTGGCTCTGCCGTGCTGCTTTCCTGAGGAAGCCATTTTGTTCCATAAGTAGTTTGAAAGAGGATGTGGTTGATTAAGTAACTCTTTGCAACAAGTTAAACTGGCTTAAAGTTAAGGCTGATAAAACTAAGTGTAGTAGTGGAGTCTAAAGAAGGCCTATGGGAAAATACCTTTTATCCCCTTAAAATGTGATCTTTGCCCAACTCCTGCGAAGAAGGTGAGGATCTTGGGTGTCCTGATGGACAGTGATCTGTCCCTGGAACCCCAAGTGAATGTGGCCACATTGGCATGTTTCTTCCACCCTAGGATTCTTCATCAAATACTGTCCTGTGCCTGCCACTTGATTGAAAATGCTTTGTACATGCTGCCTCTAAACGACGCATGAACAGATTGCAAGAGAATCAACATTCAGCAGCCCGCTTGGTGGCTAGAGCTGAGACATTTGAACATGCCCGCACTTGTTAGAAAGGGACCATTGACCAGACCACCTAAGGTGGCTAGGCTGAAAAAGGTCATGTCCATAGCTCAACATGATATTTTGAGGTCAGCCCCTCTTCCTTTCTAGAGAGAATACACATCTACTATGCAAAGCAATCTGTGCATTCAGCATGTCTATGTCTTACGACTATTCCGCATTTTCACGCAGAAAGACACAGAGGCAGAATCTCTTGGGTGTGGGTCCCCAACGCCCTCCCATTGGCCATATAGTTGGAACCTAACTTTTTAAAATTAAATATAAACCTTAAAACTCTATTTCTCTCTGTATTTTTTGTGCCAGGCCAGGAAACCTTCCTGTGCCAGTGAACTCTATGTAACTGTAACTTAACATAACTTTACTATACTTTTTACAGAACTTATGCTATGTGCATCTGGTTATTATTCATCCCCTCATCAAACGTGTAGCAAGTGTACAGCAAGCCTGCATGCTTCCCCTGGGCCACTACTATGATGCTTGGCTGGATATATCTGCTTTTGGGCAGTGATCTGGAATTTATATGTACATAATAAATGTATGCATCACATGCACTATGCACGTAGAGACCACACTATAACACAAAGAGAATGTAGTTTTGTGTCACAGGATCAGGTTATGAATGCACCCATTTCCTGCAAAAAGTCTAATTAACGTCTGGAAAATATGGTGAGAATCAGCCTCTATGACAACGCGCTTCAGTCGTGCTCACCTTACGTTAATGCTGCAGGTTTATCCCACATATGATAAAACAAGAAGTCTCAGCAAACTTGTTCACTCCAGTGATTAGAATAAGGCCAACAGGCTCCTATTAATACAAGATGCATGCGTTTTGGCTCAATATCACGGAAAAGACCCTCAAGGAGTTGTAAACCCTAACCCGCTTTCACGCCCTGAAGCCCAGAGACCGCAACCGCCCCGTGGATGATGGAGAATGGCCTGGACTAGACTTCGAAGACCACATAAAAGATACTGACCTGCCGCTGGGGTGAAAATGGTGGGCAACACACGCTCTATGGAAGGAAAACAATAACATGAACATGGAAAAACCCAGAGGAAGGGGAAGTGTTTACATTCACCTGTACAAGTTGTTCATCTGAGGCCAGAAGGAAACAGAGGCCACTCTGGAACAACCTTTGGTAAGGTGGCCACATCACTCCAGGTAAATAGACAATTTCTCTGGTCCTGAACATTTCACCTCCAAAGCATTGAATTTAGGGGTATTAGCCTGATTAGTTTAATCAAAACAAAACCATAACACCTGCATTCATAGGTTATCACGCAAAAGTCCAGGACTGGAAATACTGTCTGTAATGACCTAGAAGGATGTGATAACCCTAGCTCTAGATTTCCTGGGGGAGCCACACATGGCCACCTTCTGTACCTTGCCCAGTGTAGTGTCTTTGTTAGAGAAGTCACTCATTAAACTTCAAAAAATGATACAGCCAATGAATGCAATACATTTTCCATGAGATCTTAGGAGTACTGCAGCTGAAATCAGTGCCTCACTTACGTCATGTGCCATGTCCTACAGTTATTTATTCCATTGGGCACATTTTCTGCTATGAATATTCTGTTCTAATGAAACAGTAACATTGATGATTTCAAATCATTGGTGTACTCATATGAGGGGGAAACTGGGCAGATATAAGGCGCCAGAGACAGACACGCACATTCACAAGAACACACTTACACAGCATTCAAACACTAAGCATTTGGGATTTTTGGAAAGTAACAAAGGAGCATTATGCACCAAAAATGTCCTCTCTCTCTTTTGTCAACCAAATTGCTTCTTTTTCGGCCCCGTTTGCGCTGCTAAAATTGTTCCTCTCTGTTGCTAGTTTACTGGCATCTACTTGTGGCACTAAACAGCACTCCAACCTTATTGTTCTCGCTCTTTCTCTGCTTTAGTGACAGTGGAACACTCTGTTCTTTCTGGTATTGTCTTTCGTTGGTGCCTTGTTCTCTGTTCTTTTTGGTTCTGGTCTTATCTTATTGGTCACTACTACACTGTCCCCCTGGGCGGCAAATGCTCCTCCTCTCTTCTGCTCCAGTAAGCGCCCGGGTCTGGGCCCTCTTCTTTCCTCTCTGTTAACCTCTCCACTTTCTTCTTCCTTCACCCCTTTACAAGCCATTATGTGTTAGTTTACCACTTTTACTCTGGTGATTACCAGATCTTTGGATACTTCAACTCTAATTATCCTTACCCAGTTCTTAATTGGTAAAAAAGTAAAAGCCAGGGCCCTTCCCAGCTGGCCACTGCAGCTTGCACCACCCATTGTCCCTTCCAAAGACAGTACCAACACAACTACTAACCATCCTACTCATACAAGTGTAACAACTCAGACTATTCCAAGCCACTCAGAGCTTTAAGAATGGTATGGGCCACAGGTATTATTAATTTTGAATGTATAGTGAATTATTAAGCACCGTTGCTGTGCCCATCTCAAAATTAGACAGACATCGCCACCATGTGGTGGCCTGTCATTATTGCTGGTGCTGAGCACTGGAATCCACTGGCTCAAATTAAGCATTGTCCTTAGCTTGAGTTACAGGTTTCTAAAATGCCACTTCTCTGCCCAGCTCTAGTTGACTTTTCATTCCGCTCACAACCACCACTACAAAGAAAGGAAATAGAATTCTTTCCTGGCCTCTGTTTTTATTCATATCCACAGAGCATCTACTCATTCCACGCTTCTTCCTTACCACCATCATACTCAGCATAAAACCTTTGCATTCCCTTCCACATTTCGTCCTTTTGCACACACACGTATGCTCCTGTCCATTCTTGGGGGCATATTATCAAGAAATGGGGTTAAAATTATCGCCACTTTAGCGGCTGAAAACTGCCGCTACAGAGGCGATAATGGGCTTGATAATATGCCCTTGAGAATTCCCATAGAAGCCCATGTTCTGGTGTCAACATGGGCTTCTATTGGAATTCTCTGCGGCATATTATCAAGCCCATCATCGCCGCTTTAGTGGCAGTTTTCTGCCGCTAAAGCGGCGATAATTTTAACGCCGTGCTTGATAATATTCCCCATAATATTTCTAGCTCTAAAATCGAAATGTTCTTATCTTCCACAAGAGACGTTTTAAGGCATGGGCCAAATGGGCAATTGCCTAGGGGCCCCATCTCAAAAGGGCAAAACTTTTTTCAGCTGTTTGTATGATTCTGTTCTGATGTATATAAGTGAATATTTCTAGACACAGCGTGGGCTTCAATTAGTACAAAATGTATAATAAAATTCAAAATTGTCCCGAACATGGGGCCTCAAAATATGTTGTGCCCGGGATCTCAAAAACCCATAATGCAACAGTGCCCACGACACACAAAATTTGAATTTGCATCCTGATTCGATTTTATCTCTTAATTCGACTGTTTTGCTATTCTTTTGCGCCTTCAATCCATAACTGCTGCTACTCTCAGCCTTCTTTTCAGCTCCCTCCCACTGTCTCAACAAAAGCCTCTCCTCACTGGTTTCACTTCCAGCTTCCTATTTAGTTCCAGTTTCTTACCGTCGTTTTCCAATGAGTTAACCATCTCATCTTCTGTTTGACTCAATGCTTCCATCCGTCTCCCTGGCTTCTCTTGACAGGTCCAGTTTATGTCCCACCCACCTTGTCTGTGGTTTCGGTTCTGTATATTTTCTCTTATAGGTCCTAAAATCTGGAATGTTCTGCCTCCCTCTCCACTCTTAGTTTATAATTTACAAACCTCCCTATTCCCATCCTGCCAATAGTTCACTCATCTTTTTGTTTTGATTTTTCTCGAATTTACTGTTATACCATTTGTATTAAAATTTGTACGACACTTAAGCGAAAACGTATTAAAAAATCCGATAAGATGAAATTAAATTGAATGGAAAGTTAAATGGTCCATTCCTAGCGAGACAACATTGACAATTATGCTGACATACCAGGGGATCATTGTATTCTGTAGTAACCACATATAGCCACAGGGAGGCAATAGAGATTTACGTTTGTTCACCACATTTGAAACTGTCAACAATTTTGCTCTCGAGGGCGGGAAAAAAATGTCCTCATCTATTCGGATCATACACAGCTACCTCGGTTCCAAAATAACACCAAGAGTAGACCCTCACATCAACTATAGCGAATCAAGCGCAAATGGTGTTTATACCTAATTTTTAGTCAGAGGTCTGCGATAATCGCTTTCAAGCCTCGCAAATACAGCCTGCGCAAACTCATCCGGGTATATCCTTGAACAATTTTCGTACTTTATTACCTCCCCATTCCGACTCCTACACGCAGGGCTGGAAGTGAAAAGACACCTTTTTTTGTAAAACTGCTGACTTTGTCCTAGTACAATCAGTATACACCTGGGGGCGTATTTACAAGCCCTCATCTCCGCCAGAGCGTTACTTTATTTGATGCTCCAGCGACATTTACTATATTTACAAGGTGACGCTAAGCCACTTTGCGTGGCTTAACCCCACCTTGTAAATATGCCTCTTTCTGCAGCATTCACCTGCTGGCAAAGGGATGTGCAACGGGTGTTGCTGTGGCCATTCCACCGCAGCACCCATTGCTTTTTGACGCGGCTCCCGATATACAAGGCTAAGGCAGTAGCAAAAACGAACGCCATGAAATACCAGATGTTCGAATGGTGCAAAGAGAAGAAATTATTTTCTTCTTGTTTTTTGCTCTTTCCATGTATATAGAAGGGGCAAATCGCCATTACCGATTGTTTATGTGCAGGAAGGTATCCCTCCTGCACATAAACAAACTTCCCTGCAGCGCAGGCACCATTGCAACATTGCAGCAGGGTGCCTTCACTAGCCCCAGGCAGCTCTTTTTGCGCAAGCCCTAATGGAAAAACAGGAGTGCGCCGTATACCTGTGAATACGGCACATCCCTGCGTTTTGAAAATGACAGAGTGCGGCACTGCCAAATTTGGAAGAGCTCTGCGCGCCAACATTTTCTTGTGAATATGCCCCCCGGGCGTATTCAGAGGCACCTGCACTTTGGGGCATATGCACGAGCCCCTGTGCGTTGCTCTTCCACCACCCAACATGGTGCAGGAGAAACACAAATAAAAAATGAGATGTATGAAGCCACGCAAGGCCACCTTGCGTGGCCCTGAGTGGGTTCATAAATCCTGAGTAATGCAACGCAGCGCAAATCGCTGCGTTGCATCACTCTGCGCCAGGGAGGCGATTCCATGGGCTTTACATGGATGTTTCTATGCAACATCCATGGATTTTTGACGCATTCCCAGATTTATGACAAGTGGGAGACTTAGGAATGCGCCAAAAACCTACGCCTGCCCAGGTGAGGCATAATTAGGAGAAACACTTTTATTTATACTTGTTTTTTCCTCTTTCTACGTGTTAGGTGTGCTGCATTCTTCAGCACACATGGAAAGAGGAAAAAGCCTCAGGAGTTTGTTTCAGTATAGGAAGGTGCCCTTTCCTGCACAACAACAATCCTCCTTACAAGGCAGAGACTCTTGCACCATGGTGGGAGGGTGGCTCCGTTGATGCTAGGCAGCCAAAAAGGTGCCAGGGAAGGTGAAAAGGAAGGAATGAGCTGCATTAACTTCAATACGGTGCATTCCTGCCCTTTCCCTGTCACGCAAGGCAGCGCAGCAAGCTGATTGGCTGAGCTGCACTGCGTGACTTGGCCATATTTCCATTGGCTGCATTTTCTTTAGATCAGCAACCACCAGGAGGTATGGGAGGTTTCTTATTTAAGTTATAGATGTTCCCAGCACAAATGCCTCACTTGAGTGGCCATCAGCACTCCTTTTTTAAGAGTCATAGCCTGGCTGTGAACTAGCAGAGTTTTAACAATTTGATGTCAGTGCCCTGAAGGAAACCAAGACACTCAGCTTGTCACTTGTACTTCAGCTAAGTTATGATTTGGAGGCAAGTTATTGTGTTCCCCAAGCTCTGTTTTTAAAAGATATGCATGCATGTAGGAACGTCAGATCTATAAATCTATATGAGTAATTATACAAATAGCCATTCACATAATATTCTTATTTATAATAAACATATAACTCCAACTAACTCACTGAGCTATGCTCCAACGATTTCTTCTTGTGACCTGGAGGTAACACATGGATCTCTGCAGCAAAAGCAGTAACCTGCTGAGCTTGCTACATACAATACAAATCTTTAACCTGTGTTTTACTCGCTCTGCTTTACAGCAGGCACATTAATCCTCTGTGCTATTTTATGATGACTTGTGACTAGATTACCCACAGCTTTCCCCAGCAAGCACGTTTACCAAACAAAATAATTACTATTATTATACCCTGAATATTATTGGGTACACAAAGATCTCTGGAGCAGGTGCCACTATCTGTAAGACATGTTTAAAAGGCACTGAGATTACAAGTGAGTAAGCCAGAACAGATTTACTACCACATGTGTCCTTCTAAACATATGTGTAAGCTGGCAGACTTCGCTACTCATGACTCAGCCCCTCTGGCCTCACCGCTTTTTGCTGTAACCTCTGACCCCCAAATTCATGAGATCCTAAAGTATTTATTTTCCATTTCCAGCGCTGCTGTATGTCACTCATGGGGGAGAAGTGCATATTTAATGCACGGTTAAAACGCATTAGCATGTTAGTCACGATTTCCAATGTGGAAACCTTGAAATGCAGGCTGGGATTACTCTGGAGACGAGGTTAGAATGTGAGCAGACATCCAAGAGTCTCAGATAGGTCACGATAGGCCAGACCTCTTTGAGTTTGCACTTGTGCAAGTTAATATATTACTTACAGAAGCATGTCCCCTTCAGAAAGACCCTCCTACCATCAAGCATGCCAACCTCCCTGCCCCCAGCCCCCCAGTCACATCTATCCTCAGCTCCTCAGCGTGGCATAGCCTTTAATGAGCCTGCGTTGTTGCTGTTTTCTGTTCTCAGGTATTAGCGCCTGCCAACACATGTATGCACGTCGAATAAGGGTGATACATTGTGGTCTGGGTGTGAGAGAAAGTGTAGGGCTGGCAAGGCCGGGTGGCTCACAGAGGTGGGTGGAAGGGTCAGACCTGCCGTGGAAAAGAACGAGCTATGTGTGCCTACGTGGACTCTGACTCGACAAAACGCCTGGCGTATCGGATGTGACATCACAAGTCCATTGACTGGCAATGACGTCACTGGGTTGCCCCCTTGTCACACAGATGGCGAATCAACAGCCTCCTATTTGCTGGTAAGGGGCTGGGGGTGAGTACAAGTAGTGGACACAATTATGGGAAGTTACTACAGCTCCTAGACGCCTGTCTGCTTTCTGTTCTTTTCATTATGATTTTTTGAGGCTAGGAGCAGGCGTAGCGAAGCTAGGGCTACCAAAGTGCAAGTCCAGGGTAGCCACTGCTGCTATTGCTGAATGACGTCCATGTCTGTCCAGTGCAAGCTCAAAGTAGGCGCAGGAGCGCTGGATCCATGCCAGATCTTCGCGAGACCCTCGGGAGATACATATACGTGCAATGAAAGAACATCGAGTTTCTTTTCATATCTGCTGGTAACCATGAAAAACTGGCATGGATCCCCCACCTGGACTTAAGTTGGGCATCTCTAGTCTGGCCCCATTGTGCTCAAAGTCTTCTGGCAAACCTCCATCTCAGGTCGAAGGAACTGCTGGGGCGGTCCATGTGCATCAAGAAAGATCTCCCTTCCCAGGGAACAGGGCCCTGATCCTCGGTGGAGGAGCCAGGGGCTCAGTAAAGTAAGGATCTGGAGGGTCTGTAGGTAGCTTTCCCGATAACACGGTGGACGAGCCCTCAAAGCGCACATGTCGTCCCATGACAGGAGTCAGATGGGAAGCGAGCTCTGACATTCTAGCACACGTCACTCTGCCTTTTGGTACTTGCAAATCTTCATTTAGAATGAGAGCACTACAAGTACCAGAATGCAACCCGAAGGAGCAGGACAGAAGTGGCTCAAAGGCTGAAGCAGTCACCCAAAGGCTGAAGAAGTGAGTATCGATTTTAGCAATGGCTTCAGCATCTTACACCATCCATATCCCGGTCTTTTCTGTCATATCTCTGCTTTTTGTATGCTAGCTTTCTTTTCATATAGTGCTTTATACAGAAGCTTTGCCAGATCTAAGCGCATAAATATTAGTTAAAAATAAAAATCCAATTGGTCGCACACTGCTCGTCCTACCAGCGTGTTACACCAAAGCATTGTGGTCCATGAAGTAAGCATCAGCGAGTGCGCCTCTGCCAGAGTCTTAAGCAAAAATCAATGTTGCGTTGGCCATCCCTGGACACGTGTTTCGAGGTTGTTACCTCTCATCAGCAGGGAATAGGCATGTGTGTCGGGTTGCTGCGTAGGCTGCCAAAAAAATGTTCTCAGGTCCGGTACCACTCGTGGCACGCAGGTGCGTAACCATGTGCTCGTCAGCCCCACCGGCTCAAGGGAGCGTGAATATAAACAAAAATCCAATTGGTCGCACACTGCTTATCCAACCAGCCAACGCGACATTGATTTTTTCTTAAGACTCTGGCAGAGGCGTACTCGCTGATGCTTACTTCATGGACCACAATGCTTTGGGGTAACACAATGGTAGGACGAGCAGTGTGCGACCAATTGGATTTTCATAAATATTAGTTATTGCTGTATAAGAACATTGGAACGTTGGAAGCTCCATTGAAAACAATGGAGTAGCTCCAGGCTTATAATGGCTGGTATAAGCCCGGAGCACCAACATTCCAATGCTTCTTTGTGGCTGTGAACAAAGGCTTCAGGGAGCATGAGGGGATTTCAATCTCCTCGGGCTCCTTGAAGCCTTTCTTTTATGTGTTAGAACATTCTGCCCTCTAGTGGCAGAATGTTCTAATAGCCTTATAGCCCTTTCTATCTGGCCTATACTGGCTATTAAAGTCCTTCTCCCTTGTTAAAGGCCCTCGCCGAACGCTCGAGCGGGCATTTAATAGCCGTTATAGCCCGCTACGGCGAGCTATAAGGCTATAGTACAGTTTAATCTTGCAGATGTTGGAGGCAAGCCTCCAACTCACTGAGCCTTCTTGCCTTCACAGTGCTTGATGCAAGCTAGGAACCTTCTCAACTGGGACTCCTGGGGGCGTGGGTCAAGGTCAGAAAGAGCCAAGAGGTCAAGCGAAGGTCGTACCTTTTTCAGAACCTCGTGCTTGCTGCTGACATCGGCTGTGATCGCCAGGTCACTCACAAGCTGAGAGTCCAGGCAAGGCTAACATGACCTATCATCCTTCAGAAGTCGATAACTTCCCTACCATTTAAACATTAATTTGTTTTGTAGAAAAATAACAACGGTTAGTGCAGGGCTTATGAATCGGAAACTGTTGAAAAATGTATAAATCTGTACTCTTAAACAATATTATTAACATTATTATTGTTGTTGTTGCTATTGTTATCATGATTATTATTGTTATTATTATTATGATTATTATTAAGACTATTATCATTATTTTCATTATCCAACATTCCAAAGCCGTGACACTTGGTCCCGTGTTGAGTGTGTTAGCTGGACTGTCTATTTTAACAAAAGGCACCCTCTCTCTCTCTCCCCGGATTACGGTTGTAGATCAGTCTGTTCCCGGCTTCTCCCACCAGGTGTTGAATTTGGGTGGGTGAATAATTCCGCTCCGCCAGAAGAGTTTGCAGAGTTTTGCCCACTCCACGATATGCACAGAGTTCCGCAAAAGTCCGCGTAGTGACACGGAGTGGAGTTTTTTCACCTGCGTGGCTCGCCAACATTAAGTTGGTGCGCGTAAGTGAAAAAAATCCCATGCTAAACCTCCTTCCGGTGAGATTTCTCAACACGGGTGATCGCAGCAGGTCTCGACCACTCGCATTGAGAAATCTGTTGGTCGCATTGAGGAAGCTGCTACTCGCGAGCGGCAGAAAGCAGCTCCCTCTGATGCGACACACAGTGCCGTTCAGTGGTTTTACAGCATGATACAAACTCCCAGTACTAAAAATCAGCGCGAGCAGCACAACCTATTACACTCCGCCACTTGCGGAACCCTGTGGAGCAGGCCGGAGTTTTTTCAGCACTTCGTGGTGTTCCGCGGAGCAGTTCTCCCCGAACTCCTTAGACCAGGTGCACTTTCCTGATTTGTGCCACACTGCGCTCTTATCTAGGTTTGCCCACTGCAGAGGAAGACAGTGCACCCATTTACAGAAGAAAGAGTTGTCCCTGGCACAAGTGAGAAGTGTCAAAAGCCACAACATTGCTGGGGAGAGCGAAACAATGAAAGAAACCACTACTCTGTCTTTTACTAGAGAAGGATCTTGTTCAGGGGGGCTCCCTCCACTGGTGCAACCGGTGCAGTGGCACCACAGCCAAGAGGTCTGAGGGGCCAACTGAAACCGGAATATTGCTGTATTATATAATTCAGACACGACCCGGGTAGCTCATATCCTTCCTTTCAGTAGGGTTCATGACACACTGGCTATTCGGCTCGCCTTGCCTCATTTTGAGAGGGTACAGGGTGCCGCATAGGCGGGTGCAGCATTTGACTGCTCCGGTGTGTGCGGGATATCTCTGGGGACCTGGGCTTTCCACAATTATAGTAGATTTGCTATACAGATTGAGCTTAAATAAAAATAATCATGATTTTTTTAGCAATATCTTGCAAACGTGTTTTGAATACTATTGCTTCCTCAGGGATCATATTTAATGGCAGCTGTTTACACATGAAAATAAGATACAGCTCAAAATTTCACGAAGGCCTGTCTGCATATAGCATTACCAAAGGAAATGATGGACGGAGTGTTGAACATTGCAAGCACTCACCCCCAGTCAACTGATCTGGGTTTAATCCATCACCGTTCTTTAGCCCACTCTGCCACCCCAGTTCAGACATGGCCATATGCAAATCAGTCTGACCCTGTGCCTCATGGGAACAGTCCAGCCCGAACTGCCAAGCCATGTCTTCCCATCAGTTGACTGGGGGTGAGTGCTTGCAATGTTCAACACTCCGTCCATCATTTCCTTTGGTTTTGCTTTGTTCGCCATAAGTTGGCAGGGTATGCTCAGACGTGAGTCCCTTGCTCACTTTGCCACTGGATTCAAGCGGGCCTGGTTGAAGACGGCTGAAATGCCAGAAACCGGTCCTAGGAAGCTTGTTTCCGGTCCAGGGAAGACATGGCTTGGCAGTTCGGGCTGGACTGTTCCCATGAGGCACAGGGTCAGACTGATTTGCATAAGGCCATGTCTGAACTGGGGTGGCAGAGTGGGCTAAAGAATGGTGATGGATTAAACCCAGATCAGTTGACTGGGGGTGAGTGCTTGCAATGTTCAACACTCCGTCCATCATTCCCTTTGGTTTTGCTTTGTTTGCCATAAGTTGGCAGGGTATGCTCAGACGTGAGTCCCTTGCTCACTTTGCCACTGGATTCAAGCGGGCCTGGTTGAAGACGGCTGAAATGCCAGAAACCGGTCCTAGGAAGCTTGTTTCCGGTCCAGGGAAGACATGGCTTGGCAGTTCGGGCTGGACTGTTCCCATGAGGCACAGGGTCAGACTGATTTGCATATGGCCATGTCTGAACTAGGGTGGCAGAGTGGGCTAAAGAATGGTGATGGATTAAACCCAGATCAGTTGACTGGGGGTGAGTGCTTGCAATGTTCAACACTCCGTCCATCATTCCCTTTGGTTTTGCATATAGCATTGGCACATGTATAAATGCTTGAAATTAACTCAAGCAGGACCACTGAAGTTATGCGATCTGTGACTGGGGCATTCTCCACATAATTATAGATTTGCCACGTAATCCATCCTCAGCATAATCTGTAGATTTTAACAAAAAATTGTTTTTAGCTCAAGCAGATCAAAAGTGACTAAAAAGGCAGCAACACGTGTTTCTGCACAATGGAAAGCCCTTTGAAATTTGGACTGGTCACTTTTAAATTGCTTATTGCTTCTTTTGATTGTTATTCTGTAAGTAATGAGGTGAAACCTTTGCCCAGAACGTGCACTGATGACAAAATAATGAAGCAATACTATAACAAATGCTCCACATTATGCCTCATTATTTAGTCAGCTCTGCCGCATAATTCCACTGGCCCTGGCTATAAATTCTGAAGAAGCGGTAGCATCATGAAGCCCATAATGGCATAGTATTGACATAAATCCATCACAAAGTTTCCTTTGAAGCGCAATATGTGTGGGAAATCTGCTATAGTTGTGGAAAGTAATGCATATTACATGCTGTAAAACAATAACAGTTCTTGATGGGTGGCGACTTCAAACAATGTTCATGAATACGCTTTACAACAGCACAAGGGGCTGGTGTTATTCTGGGGAGAACCCCATCCCACAGCTGGGCCTGCTCTTCCATTATCTCTTGAGAACCTTACTGTGTGCTATTGTCTTGCTACCCCCTAGTCTGACCTGTAGAGTTCGCCGCACCAGATGAATGCCAAACTATGTGCTACTGGTATTTACCAGGGCGGTATTACTGATGGTAATTGCATGAATCTGGTAAGGAGGGCCTTACATTCATTGCAGGTAGTTATTCTACAAATCTGGGTTGCAGACAGACCTGCAGAGTGTTTCTGTACATTTTTAATGTATAGTATTTAATATATCACCCATGTTCATTCTTCATTAGTTAAGTCTCCTCTGTGAACGGCATCAATTAAATCTCTGCGGAGTCCTTGAACCCCTTCCATTTTGCCTTTCTTGATTTGCTACTCTCAGAAGTTGTTCTAGGCAGAGCCAAGACTAGGCCTCGCCAGAGCTCCGCTATGCGGAACTATGCGAAGTGACCAAAAAACGGCACAGAGCTACGCGGAGTTCCACAAGCGACGGAGTGCATTAGGTTGCACCATTCACGCTGAGTTTTAGCACTGGGTGTTTGTCCCGCACTGGAAAATCAGCGCGAACAGCACCGTGCGCAGTGCAAGAGGGCGCTGCTTCTTTCTGCCACTTGAGTAGATGTTCTACTTGAGCAGCAGCTTCCTCAACGCGAACAGACGGTTTCCCAACGCGAGCGATAGCAGCCATCCGTGACCGCCCGCATTAAGAAATCTCCCCGGGAGGTGATCTGGGGTAAGATTTTCCTCACTCGCCACTAGTGAGGAAAAATCTCCACTCTGCTATGTGGAGCGGAGTTTTCAGAACTCCGTGGGCTACATAGAGTGGGGAAAACTATGCAAACTCCGCGAGTGGAGCGGAATTTCACGCCAAGGCCTAACCAAGACTCAGATCCACCTTTGATAGTCGTCCATTTACACCATACCTTTACTGGCCAATAGGGGTCAGCAGTAAAGGAAAATGCATGCTCAGATTTACCAAGACTTCACGTTGGCACAAACAAACACAAGGTAAGCCCAGCGGTGCATGCTATGGACTATCCAGCGCAGAAGCTGTTGTGCTCTGGAAAGGTGCCCTCTGCCCAGATCGAACTCCGCCTTGCACTGCTATGTGTCACTCTTTCGTCAAGGTGGTGAAACAGGGCAGATCATAGCAAACACCCTTAGGTTAGAAGTCAAAGTCCAACCTACTACGACAGTCAGTGGGGCTTTCGATAAATAGCACTGCATACTTGCAGAAGACGCAAACGAGTGGAAATGTGCTCATTTCGTTCCTCTGTGTTGTCTATATATTGGAATTTGTACTGGAAAGTTGTGTTTCCAGTACATATCCTACACTGGACACCCAAACTCACCTCTGCATCACGGTGCAAAGCTGTGCATTATGCAAGGCAGCTGTGATTGTGAGCCAGAGATGGCACCAGCAGCAAGGCACATCTGGATGCTGCGTTGCGTTGCATGAAGGATTAGTACATCTGGCCCCACGTCTCTGAAGAGAGCGATAGCCGTACCTGCCAGGCCGCAGTCTTACACAGGGCACCATAAGTCAGGTACAGGAGGCCTTTAAAGGAGCAGTCTCTTTTTTTGTATTTTGCCTTTTCTTTTCAGCTGCCCCACATCTCCCTAATCTGCCCATCCTGTGTCAGTCGCATTCTTTGTCTATTTTTGTTCAAAGATTTTTTGTGTTTTTTAATATGTCACCCTGGTTAAAACCACAAATAATTAAATACATTTCATCAATGGGAGATAAAGGCAGTCCCTTTACTGTCTCTAACTTTCTCAGATTGAATATGCTCAATTGTTGGCACTTGTGACTTTCTAATATTTAGATTGAGTGTGACATGGGGGCTGCATTACATGTATTTGGAAATAAATAGTGACAAGGTGTGGGGTTAGATTTCCAGGGATATTTACACTGGGCAGGCTCATGGCAGTAGAGTCTTATGCAAATGTGCAACCAAGGTCCATGTGATTTTCTTTGATATTCCACTGGTATCCATATTATGTGTGTGGCTTGCAGATAACTACATCACAGCCCTGGCATCTCACAGCAATAAAGAAAGATCTCTGTTGTCAAAGTCCTCCCATGACACTGCCTACAAAGCTACTGCAAACAACCACGGCTTCTCGATTCCCACCTAAACATTCAGCTGTTGAAGCAAACACCATTGTGGGATGGTCATTGAGGCCTCCAGCCTTCTTGAAGGTCCTGCTTCCATCCTTGGGATGCCCCCACCAGAGCC
Organism: Triturus cristatus; assembly: GCF_964204655.1. Lineage (NCBI taxonomy): Eukaryota > Metazoa > Chordata > Amphibia > Caudata > Salamandridae > Triturus > Triturus cristatus. The sequence goes on along the minus strand of NC_140591.1, from coordinate 133,828,548 downwards.
ACAAGATGGCGCCCGGCGCCCCTCCCCCAGGTCCCTGTACTCACTGTAGAGGAAAAGGCTGGTGTTTGTGAAGCCCAGCTTGTTGGTGGCCACGCAGGTGTAGTTGCCGTAGTGTTCCTCGGTGACGTTGGAGACCAGGAGGATGGAGCGGCTTCCGGTGTTCTTGATCTCCAGGCCGTGGGCGCTGTTTATCCTGAGAGTCCAAGAGAGAGAAAGAGCCAAGCGGACAAGATTACCAACATAAGTAATGAAGGCGGGCAACTGGCAGAGAGAAACACAACGCGAGCTGCGACTCCCAAAGCGCTAACTGACATGGACATCCAGTGCTGGCTGGAGTAAATGCAGGGGAAGCAGGGAGAAGAGGAGGACAGGAGTAAGGTGGGGGTTCATGTGCTCATAACTTGCGAGAAATTGCGTGGAATTGAGTCAACGCTATAGTGGTCTGTGAGCCACGCCATCATTTTGTTTGCAAGACAGGGAGCTGAGTTTGAGTCTCTGTTTAACCCTTTACATGCTTTGATGATGATAAAGAAATCCAGGATGGATGGACAGGACAAGTAAGTGTATCCTTGTACCTCTGAAGTGAGATGATTGGAGCAAAAGCCCCTAGGCTACATGTATGTATGTATGTTCGCGTGTTTTAACAATGTGAAACACTAGCAAGGGACTTTATGACGTAAGACGTAGATCTGATGTGAGATGTCGGGAATCTTATCTTTCAGTTTCTGGGCTGATGGAAGCTACTAAAAAAGTCAACCGGAAGAGTCCCCCTGGCTTTCTGCTCAGTGAAATGGAGAAAGGGCTAGCGCTCAAATTCAAGTACCAGCTTCAAGGCGCCCTGAAAGGTCTTCCTATCAGGAACACAGTGGCTGATTTGTAATGAGCATCAATTGTGCTGTCATGGACCTATGTGAGCATGCAGGAGTCCTAAAGCTCAAAGTAAGGAAGGTGAAGGGCTCAGGGTCTGGAAAGAACAAGCTCCAAACAGAGTACAATGCAAATGTTTATGTACATTGGTTTGTTTGGTGCTCAGTTCAATACTCCGCTGCTTTTAGGTGCTGAGTGACAGGAGAAATCCCATCCTATTTTATCAACAAATAGTCTTTTTGGCCAACAGAAAAAGCAAAAATCAGGCAGAGATGCCTGAAATGGACAGTGGGCATCCAGCTCTTTCTCTGCCAATCACACCAGACAGAAGGTGAGCTTTGTCCCCTGAACATGGAGAGGGACAGCAGGAAAACAATGTTAACTGAATACGAGACAGAGTCTAAGACAGGGAGGCCCACCTTTGAACACAGGGGTCTCCATGAACCGTGCTTACGAAATGTGCAAGATGACTCGTGTCAGAGGCCCCCTGCTGGTATGTAGAGATGTACCCCCCTGTGCCCCATTCCAGGCCTGCAGCAGAAACAGGCATTGATTTACTGAATCTCCCCCACAGACTTGTTTACTCGGGCATATTCCGCCAGTGCCTGCATAAACAAACCTCCAGCAAATATCAGACTGGAATTATGGCTTGCACCCCGCCTGGAAATATCTGGAGAGGGGGGTTACAGTCAAATTAAGCACAAGCACAGGAGAAGAACTATATTTATTCCGTGTTATACTATAAATCTGGAGATTGCAAAGTCAATCTTGGCTTTCCTGTTTCTGCCAAGGGTAGTAAATTTAATGCCTCTGTCTTGATGGTTGTAGAGAAATCCATCAGTCGCTGTGCCGTTTTCCTGAATCGTGTCATTATTTGTGCCGGGTCTGCAGATTTTTAAAGTGTTGGCAGGGGCGTAACAAACGCCCCCGCAGCCCCCGCGGTGCGGGGGGCCCCCAGTCTTCGGTAGGTGAAGGGGGCCCCCTCAGCTCTGTGAGTGAAAAGGCTTGCTCTAAAAAGCAGGTGCAGTCTGCAGCCTGCTCTGCGCTCCTCGCGCTGACCCAGGGCAGGACTGAAGAGAAACAAAGTAACAAGTTACATTGTTTCTCTTCAGTCAGAGCCCGGCCGGAAAAAGGATGGGGCCCGCACTCTTCAGAAACACCGGGGCTTTTGGGAGAGAGGTTAGACAAGTAAGGAACAGGACAGATCACATTCTGCAGCGTTGTCGGTAAGTCTAGCAGTTTTAATTGTGAAGTTTTAATTGTGTGCTCCTTCAAAAACATGCTATGTTGTGGGTTGAGAACAAATGCCTAATATGTTTTAAAATGCAGAATTTACATTTCTACAGATAGGTTACCTGGGACTTTAATTAGTCCCAGCTGTAAATATCCTCCTGTCCTGACCCTCTTCTTTGTCTCACACCACTAACAAGTGCAGGATATGTTACCTCCTGCCAGGCCCGGTTCTAGAGCGTGGGGTGGGCCGGGTGGGCCAGGCCCACCCAAACATGAGCCATGGCCCTCCCAGTGAATCTGCCACCGATGTACAACTACAATAAAAACTGTGCAGATGACTGGTGATTTACGATCCTGCTGCAGAGTAACCATTTGTCTGTTGGTAGTTTTTAAATGCTGATAAACTGAATTTTATGGGAATAGCTCAGTGGGTTACTACCTCTGTCACAGATATCCTTGTGTTACTTGCAGTTCAGAAGTTACTATCCTAACATAGGACAGTGACCTATGAACTGTCTTTAAAGAGCTGCATACAAACTTCGCTTTTTTGTATTGTGATATAGTTAGAACTTCTCCATTCCTTCATTATTCTAATGTTGCCAAAAAGAGTTTGTTTGGGAAGTTATTACATTTTTATCAGTAAAGCTGACCCCCAACCACTGGAGTACTCTTTAAATCCTGAGTTTGTGCTTCTCCAGTCCAACCCCCCGTAAAATATATTGCCCACCAGTATGGATGACGTGATTTCTACACCTTGTAATCCTCATTGGCTTATGTGACATTCCCCATAGACTGATTTATTGTCTCTGTATAATGCGTGCTGTTATGTAAAGTACTGTGACACCCTACACTCATATGAGTAGCGCTGTACAACAAATGGAATGGATATGAGGGGCAACGGAGAGATGAGGGGCACAAGTGGAGGGTGGCAGTGAGGGAATCCGAGGAAGAGGTCATGGGGTGGGGAGCTACGGAGAGATGAGGGGCGCTGGTGGAGGGTGGCAGTGAGGGAGTCAGAGGAGGAGGTCACGGGGAACTACAGAGAGATGAGGGGCACTAGTGGAGAGTGGCAGTGAGGGAAGCCGAGGAGGAGGTCCTGGAGTGGGGGTGGAGTTGCGGAAAGATGAGGGGCACTAGTGGAGGGTGGCAGTGAGGGAAAACGAGGAAGAGGTAATGGGGTGGGGAGCTACAGTGAGATGAGGAGCACTGGTGGAGGGTGGCAGTGAGGGAGTCAGAGGAGGTGGTCACGGGGTGGGGGGAACAGCAGAGAGATGAGGGGCACTAGTGGAGGGTGGCAGTGAGGGAATCCGAGGAGGAGGTTACAGGGTGGAGGGGAACTACAGAGAGATGAGGGGTACTGGTGGAGGGCGGCAGTGAAGAAATCTGAGGAGGAGGTCATGGGGTGGGGGGGAACTACAGAGAGATGAGGGGCGCTGGTGGAGGGAGCAGTGAGGGAATCTGAGGAGGAGGTCATGGGGTGGGGGGCTATGTAGAAATGAGGGGCACTAGTGGAGGTTGGCAGTGAGGGAAGCGGAGGAGGAGGTCATGAGGTGGGGGAACTACAGAGACCTGAGGGGCACTAGTGGGGGGTGGCAGTGAGGGAATCCAAAGAGGAGGTCACGGGTGGGGGATCTACGGAGAGATGAGGGGTGCTGGTGGAGGGTGGCAGTGAAGGAATCTGAGGAGGAGGTTATGGGGGTGGTGGGAATTATGGAGAAATGAGGGGCACTGGTGGAGGGTGGCAGTGAGGGAATCTGAGGAGGAGGTCAGGGGTGGGGGGGAACTACAGAGAGATGAGGGGCGCTGGTTGAGGGAGCAGTGAGGGAATCTGAGGAGCAGGTCATGGGGTGGGGGGAACTATAGAGAAATGAGAGGCACTAGTGGAGGGTGGCAGTGAAGGAATCTGATGAGGGGGTCATGGGGGGGGGGAACTACAGAGAGATGAGGGGCACTGGTGGAGGGTGGCAGGGAATCTGAGGAGGAGGTCATGGGGTGGGGGGAAATACGAAGCTATGAGGGGCGCTGGTGGAAGGTGGCAGTGAGGGAATCTGAGGAGGAGGTCATGGGGTGTGGGGGAGCTACAGAAAGATGGGGGACATTGGTGGAGGGTGGTAGTTAGGGAGTCTGAGGTGGAGGCTATGAGGGGGAGTGGCTATGGCGAGATGAAGGGTACTGTTGGAGGGTGGTAGTTAAGCTATCTACAGAGAAAGAGGTAAAAAAAGAGGTCAAAAAGACGTTTGCACCAGCAATAAAGCCGGCCCTGTCATGGCCTTTCTGTTTTCATTTATTTAATTAACAGTCAGGTGATTAGGACAACTGTGGAGCATACTTTATCATGCATGCTAATTATTTTTACTGCTATATTCAATGTTTCAAGTTTGAAGGTGATTTTACTATTGTTTTTTACTGGGAATAGTGAAAGTGGAACTGAATGGTGGCTGATATGGGGCTAGGGCCCAAGGTCAGGTGTGAGATAAGGTGTGATGGAGAAGGGTGGTAGAAAAGTGGATAATCAAGCCTGTAAGAGAGTGCGCTGCAGAGTCAGAGGTCAGGTGGAGGTAGTAATGAAGAGGGTTTCTCCCTGAAGGCTCGCACAGAGGAAGCCCGGGTAGTGTCACTTGCTAGATACTCCCACCTTAGAAACTTCCTCTTCCCATCAAAGGGACATTGCATGGCAGAAAAGCACTTTTTGAGAGTGATAACATTTAGAAAGAGACTTTGAAAAGAGTGCGTTTTACTGTGCCTTGTAAGAGTAAGGAGAGATAAAGGAGGGCCCAGAAGCAGGCCTGGCTAGATATATAAGCGATAAATCGGGCCAGCAGTGGCCCACCCGAATGTACCCTTGGCCCACCCAAATAAAAATTCCCGGAGCCGGGCCTGCCTCCTGCCCCCAATTTTACCATTCCCCGTCCCACCCTTCGTGTTAGTTGGCACTAGCTTGGTTTTATTTTACCTTTGCCAATGCTTGATTACTTGCTTGCTGTGCTGGAAGGAGAGAGGGCTCCTTCCTGTCCACCTCTAAACAGGTGCCGGGGACTACAGAGAAAGGGGGCCGGGATTGACTACCCTTGTTGCATGTGACAAAAAATGACCTAGTATTACATTCTCTCTATAATGGTGAGTTCAAATCAGAACATGCCAAATGTGGCCCTCGGGGTAAACACACTGCTACTGGGCGCCAGAGACACACAAAAATCACTATTCGGCTCCCGGGCATCGGCTAAGCTTTATCCAAACAGTTCTGAAGTGCTGCTCACGTAGTATTAAGAAGTCTTTTCTTGCACTTTTTCGTCAAACAGCACGTCACAGAGACCGGTCTGTGTGCAACCCATTAATAAAACAAATTGCACCTCTGCCAGTGGCATAGTGTTAACTTTTGTTGAAATAGTGCCAAGAAACACGCTTATGCTGTTTGTGAGCGCTATAAAACACATAAATTGTACCTATTTCAGCTGCACGCAAGTTACCAACTGAAGCGTGTTACAATAGCGCTTAATGGAAGGTCCTTGCTCTTCATCTGATGTGTGCATAAATTGAAAAGCATGTCACGCTTTGTTAGTACTGGAGTCGTAGAAGAATATGGAAGGATTTGCTGTCTTCGTCTTTCTTTTCTCATCTTGGTCTCTTTCAATCTTACTTTCATTAATCTTGCACTTAATTTACTAACCTCTTAATTTTACCTTTCTCTTACACCTCATATTTGTTCCCACTCTTACGTTTTATTATTCCAACATACTCTTGCTTCCACTTACAATTTATTACGCCTATTTCCTCCTGCTCTTACTCATTTCTCCTCTTACTCCTATTACGTCTTCTAACTGCTATTCTTACTTTTGCTACCATATTTACCAATGCCCTTATTACCGTTAACTTAGTCCTACCTACTCCTACTTGCACTCTTACTCCTGCATACTCCTACTTGAACCTACCTTCCGCTACTTTTACATCTACATACTTCAGCTCTTCTGCTTAGCCCTTCGAATGCCTATTCTTGCTCATACTTGGGAGAGGAGTTGGCCTAACGGCTAGGGCGGTTGACCTCGAATCTGGGGAACTGGGTTCAAGTCTCAGCAATGACGCTGAACATCCTGTGATTCTGGGCAAATCTCTTAATCTCCCTGTGCCTAACAAATATGAATGTGTCCTCATGTAACGCAACTGGTGCTCATGTAAAGCGCTATGATACCCGATACGGGTCAAGTTCGAGCTATATAAAACTCCATAAAATAAATAAAAATAAAAAAAATGAACAGGATCTGCTCGGTCGCATTGGAAGGTAAACAAGCATTTGCAATGCAATTGGTCTCGCATTTGTGAGAGTTAGAGCTATTGACATTGTAAAGGACAGTGTATTTTACCTATGTGTTTTCTGCTTGGAGTGGAGTGAATGTGTGTGGTGTCAAGTGGACATATGTGGTTTGGATTGGAATTGTTAGTTGTGGAATTGTGTTGTGTGGATTGGATCTGTGTAGCGAAATAATGTAATTATGTGTATAGTAATTGTGTGGTATTGAGTGTACTGGAATTATGTGGAGTGGGATTGTGTGTCATGGAGTGGGATTGTGTGTCTTGGAGTGAGATTATCTGGAATGGTATTTTGCGTTGTGGAGTGGTATGTAGTGGAGTTTACTTATGTGGTGTGCTGTTAAATATTATAGCATGATGTGGAATTTTGTGGTGTAGATTGGATGTATGTGGTGTGTTATGTAATTCTGTTGTTGGTTTGAATTATGTAGTTTGTTGTTGAATTATGTGGTGTGGAATGGAAATGTGTAGAGTTGAAATGTGTGACGTGGAAGTGTTCGCTGCTGGGTGAAAATTATGTTGAGTGGTATTATGAGGCATGGTGTGAAGTGTAGTTATGTGGAATGTTGCTACGTGACAGACTGGATTTATGTGGAGTGTATTTATGCAATATGGATGAGAGCATAATTATGTGGAGGTTAATTATGTGGTGCTGAGTGGTATTATGTGGAGTAATTATGTGTGATGAATTGTGTGGGGATGAATTGTGGAATTGTGATGTGTGGAATTATGTGGCATGGTGTGGTGTATAATTGTGCGGAGTGGAATTATGTAGCATTTTGCAGAGTTGTATTTTGTGGAGGGTAATTCTGTGTTTTGGAGTTGCGTGTAAATATGTTGTGTGACGTATAATTATATAGGTTGAAGTGGAATTATGTGTACTTGAATTGTGTAGTGTGGAGTGTAATTATGTGGTTTGGAGTGCTATTAAGTTGTGTGGAATGTTATTATGTGATGTGGAATTATGAGGTATGGAGTGAAGTAAAAATATATGTTTTTTCATATTTAGGATTGTAATTATGTGGTATGGAATGTAGGGTTAAATTATTTATAGTTGAATAGTGTGGCATGGAATTATGAGAGGTTCAAATGTGCTGAGTTTGGTAGAATTAGGTAGCGTGGATTTGAGCAAGCTGTGCACGCTAAGGCTTTTATGTCATGGGGTATAAAGTTGACGATTGTCTATTTTTCTTTGTAAAAATAATTTGGGCTGTTTCTTTACCTTCCGGTACATTTCTGAACAATTTGTTAAGCTAAATTGTAATGTTTCTTTTTGTGCGTATGCAGGAAAGAACGAGTGTATGTGGAATGTTGCTACGTGGCATAGACTAGATTTATGTGGAGTGTATTTATGCAATATGGATGAGAGCATAATTATGTGGAGGGTAATTATGTGGTGCTGAGTGGTATTATGTGGAGTAATTATGTGTGATGAATTGTGTGGGGATGAATTGTGTAATTGTGAGACGTGTGGAATTATGTGGCATGGTGTGGTGTATAATTGTGCGGAGTGGAATTATGTAGCATGTTGCAGAGTTGTATTTTGTGGAGGGTAATTCTGTGTTTTAAAGTTGAGTGTAAATATGTTGTGTGACGTATAATTATATAGGTTGAAGTGGAATTATGTATACTTAAATTGTGTTGTGTGGAGTGTAATTTTGTGGTTTGGAGTGCTATTAAGTTGTGTGGAATGTTATTATGTGATGTGGACTTATGTGGTATGGAGTGAAGTAGAAATATATGTTTTTTCATTTTTAGGATTGTAATTATGTGGTATGGAATGTAGGGTTAAATTATTTATAGTTAAATTGTGTGGCATGGAATTATGAGATGTTCAAATGTGCTGAGTTTGGTAGAATTAGGTAGCGTGGATTTGAGCAAGCTGTGCACGCTAAGGCTTTTATGGGGTATAAAGTTGACGATTGTCTATTTTTCTTTGTAAAAATAATTTGGGCTGTTTCTTTACCTTGCGGTACATTTCTGAACAATTTGTTTAGCTAAATTGTAATGTTGCTTTGTGTGCGCATGCAGGGAAGAACGAGTGTATGCAAAAAATCATCCTATGTCTCAGTACTAACTTCCACACCTCTAAACAACAATCCCAATCCTAGAATGAGTTATCCGTTTGCTTTACAACAGTTAGTAAAACAAGGAAGTGCTTTGCGAGTCTGTAAGTAGCAAAGGTTTTAAAGGAACTTGTTTTTAAGTATTGTTTTTCCCAGTTCAAGGAAGGGATAAAAAAATATCTTCAGATAATAATAGGGGTGACAGGATGGTGCGATAGCAGAATATTGATTTGTGTGGATCTGGCGAGGACTGCGGGCAGCAAGTGCTTGATACGCTATTTGCATAAGAAAATACTATATATTTTTTTCGTTATCCTCCATTAGTTATTAGTAAGGAAGGGGGAAGAGAAGCGTTCACCGACAGCATTCGGTTAGTCTTAGGGAGACAAAGAATGCTGTGGTCTGTGGTAGATGGCGCCCAGAAGGCATACGTATATGTATCAGGAGCTGCCAAAGAAAGGAAGTGGAAATGCGCTTTAGACGTTGCTGGTATTGATTGCTACTGTGCGGTTGCAGACTTCGCTGGGCTGACAGTTGGTGGGGAAATGCTACGTTGTCATTGTAGGTTTAATTCATGAATCGCTCATTCTCTCTGGTGTTTGTCCTTGGGGTACTTGTTGACTGGTGCTACATATGGGATCTGGTTTGCCTTTGACAGCAGGTATGGTTTAGTGGGGTACATAGTGTAAATTAATGTTGGCGTGAGGAAACAAAAATCGGACCCTTTGTACATTTGATATTATTGTGTGCATCATGCAGAGGATGAAAAGTAGCAGGAACGGCTTTGATGCCGTATAGGCTAGCAGGAAGAAATGTTTTGAGGTGGTCAGTTGCAGAGATTGTTCAACATTTTTAAAACTTCCATAGTGGCATTGGGGAGGCCAGCAGCTGAAAGGCTCTGTCTTTACTGGTAGGCAGTGGTTAGATGGTGACCGGTCATCAGTCTTTCTGTGGGTGATGGACAGGGGAGCAGTAGGCGGCGGTCACAGGTTTGCAGTGACATCCGAGGGGTGGTTTTAAAGGCGGGCAGAAAAGCATAATTGCGGGTTTCATAGGGGTGAGGGTAGAGTGTAATGGATGCGTTAGTAGCAGGCACGACTGAAGTGACCTGCGTTTGGAGGTGGTTAACTGAGCGGTCTTCACTTGAAGGTGGGTCAACAAGTTGGAGGATGTGTTTGGTGGGCCGGCTGGAGGCAGTGTTATGTAACTTTGCTGAGGGCGCAGCAGCATTTACTGATGTATGTAAATCGCTCGAAGAGAGGGCGGAGGTGACCAATAGAGGAACCAGAATCCTTTTTTTATGGCTGGGGTGAGCCCCTGCAGTATGGCGGGTCGCTGGCCTGAGGGCTCTTGACTGGGGAGGAGAATGGGGGGCCCCCTCCATGTACTTTGCAGGGGGGCCCCCTCAAGTTTCGTTACGCCACTGAGTGTTGGGGGGGAGAGGGGGGCACTTCCTGTGTATGGTATGGAGAATGAAAGCTCCCACTTTCAGCTCAAGCTGGCCTGGTTACCCACCGGAGGAAAGTTTATTATTCTGAAACAAGTGCCCCAGGTGGATAAAGTAAACATATAAAGCGTTTCAACATCGTGTTGGGGTAGTAAGCGCTGTATAAATACAATTAGAATACAATGCGATGCAATGTTATTTGCCCTAAAGATACAAGGGGGGTAGTAGTCCTTCTTCTATGTCCATAGCTGAAGCTGACTTGAGGCTGTGTTGGGAGGAGATGGGGTGAAGGTCCTTGAGGCCAAGAGACTCCACACCTCCCTATTTTATTATTATTTATTTTTTTACAGGGTTTGTGACTCAGGCTTAGCTGGGAGTCACAGTGCCTTAAAGGAGCCCAGGGCACAAAACACTGCAGCCACACATGAGGTCGATGTACAAAATACAACACAAGTGCACAATAACCTCACACATGCACCACCTTGGTGCTATTTTGAATCAAGATAGTGGGATTGAAAGTATTTTTTTGTAGAGTTCTATTCACCAAAAAGAATGGACAGCGCCTTTACATGAGTGTTAAAAGCTTTCCAGTGCCACCATCACAAAAGAGTCTGATCTGCACGTGGTTGGTCTCGGTCCAGAGTGGCGCGGTCAGCATACTGGAGCATGACTTGAGTGCCCGAGATTAATTCAAGCTTTCAACCCATCACTTTTTGTGTTTACACATGTTTGTACTGCTATGGTCACAATAGAGGCGGGGGGACACGTTTGCATGGCCGCCCAATTCTTTGCGGTGCTAGCGTCATGGGTGAGCTCAGGGAGTAATTTGACCTGTATCTCTGCAGCGCTTTGCTCATAAGAGAGGAGAGGGGACTTCTTTTTTCTGTATGTCCAAATCTTCGTATTGCTATCTTCAGAGAGGAGTAGGAGACCCCATTGTATGCATGGCAGAGAAAAGGGAGGGATGGTAGGACATATGTCTGAGTGAAGTGGGAAAGGAATATGCTAGTAGGAACAGTGCCTAGAAGCGCCATACGTTTAGTAGAAGAGTTCAGATTAAATGAAGAAGACAGTGCTTATTGGGTGGGGGAGAGGCTATTTGGCTGAGGTGTGCCATTCAGGTCCACCTAAGATGGACTGGCCACAGGTGTCCTGCCCAGCACTTGTGACTTTAGTGAATGACTATGTCCGCAGGATAGTTTAGAGCATGTAAGGAGCTTTGCATAGCTCACTTAGGGACATATTAAGTATATAAGGTGGCTGTAGTGCCCATGTGCCCAGTGCTTAGATCAACAAGGCACCCCTAGCGAAGAAAGCGGGATGGAGTACTGGAAAGGGATCTTGCTGATTTTTGCTAAGCAGAAGGATGAACAATTGATGAATGTTGTACAATTTCACCATCACTGCGGTGGTTTTACACGAAACCATTTGATGGGAGGAAAGACCCACGGTATAGGTAGCCTATTGCTCGCTATGGGTTCTAATTACACAGACAGCCCCCACTTCCCTTTCCAAGCCTGGCCTTCCAAGCGGTTTGCTGGAGGTGTGGCCAATGGCCGTGCTGCAGTGGACAGACAAGCTCTGGTCTAGTGCCCAGAGCTCACTTTGTTCTCACTGAAGAGGGCAGTAGGAAGAGAGCATCTAAAAGAAGGGGTTTGTCTGGTGCCCTCTACCTAATCCATGGTGTGCTCTGTCCAAGATCCAAGTCATACAAATTTTGGAAACCAGGTCCCCCCCACCACATCTAAAATGGAATATTCCCAAATTCCCAAAGTTTGGCAAGACCCATGCACCTGACCCAAAAAAGTAGGCCTCTGTTTCGCCTAGGCGTGTTGAATAAACCTGCAAAAATACGCACTTGAAAAGTTTCCTAGCTTAAACATGTTAACTTGTATTCATCACACATCTACAAAGAGGGGATTCTCACTTCACTCTGTGGCTACAGCGCTGCGCACCCTGAGCCATGCTTTCTTTAGCTAAGGCCGTGCATTTCATTGCCTAAATATCACCTTTTGTGCAAGAAGGTTTTAGCATACAAAACCAGAGGTAACATGGCCGCCATTTCCCACTGCTTGAGAAGTAGAGTAGAGAACTCTCTCTTTAGAGGCGCACCAAGACGGTAGACTCTGGGGAATTGTAGGGTGCGTCTGATGGTCCTCTCAAGTGGACAGAAGACCTTCAGAACCTGAGATTCTTTGCAGACTGGGTCAGCGGGGGAGAAGTACCTCCTCCATTCATGAAGCCCCGCGCTCCCCATCACCTTGGTTACAGAAGGAACTCTCGCGGCACTTCCCCGTTGCTGAGGGCAAGCTACGCCTATGCTTGGTAACTCTCATCGAGTGGTATAACCTGGGATTTTATTTATGCTGGCATCACTCCGAGCCTCGATTGCCGGCAGCAGGTAATTATCACCTGACAAGTTGACAAAAAATAAAAAATTGCACTTTCTGTCGCCAGTAAATGGCGATGACTTACAGTAACATTCATTTGTGTTTTATTAAATCCCCTCCAACTGGGAAAATCCCTCCTCGGCAGAATGCCGCACCAGCTGGAAGCTTCGAGGGGGCGGGAGCAGGAACGCTTTGTTAAAGTACTCCCTTCTCTCATTGGAAGCCGTGGGGGTAAAGGCCCACGGGCCACTCGACAAAGCGCCAGTCACAACGAACCTCACAGGGCACCCGTGCCATTGGAGCGCGCCAGAAAACAAGCTCCACGCGCAACAAAAGCACCAGCGGTGGGGAAGTTATTCAAACGTACAAATTGTTTATTTTAGTTGTCGGAAATGTGCGCATTTGACGTGAAGTTCACAAATATCAATTATGCGTTGCTGCTTATGGGCTCGAATGGAGCTCTGGCTCCTGAAGCCGTATTTTGGCAATAGAGCAGGAGGGTGCACCCAGTATCCTGACGTAGGCAAGATCTAAGAATATTCTGATTTTGGAGCAAGTTGCTCTAGAGTTGGACAGACACACCCACTAGCCACTGCCACAAAGTGTTGGCAGTTTTTGGAGATGTTGCAAAGTATCCGTGCTCTGGAAGGGACAGTCTTACCTATGTGCAGTGTTTCTGACGCCACAGTCTACCACTGCAAACGTGGTTCATTCACATGGGGGATTGTGTTGACACAAGAGATCAACTTTTGACTGCACCTACTGCACAATGCAGTACCAGGCCACAACATCCTACTGTACCCCTTACCTCACTGTGCCCTCAGTATAAGAGTGACAGCAGCAGGGTTATGTGGTGGCAGAAATGTGGATCATTCTGTATATCCTCCTGTACACCTTACCTCACTGCACCCTCAACATATGAGTGACAGCGGTGGGATGATGTGGTGGTGCAAATGTGGCTCGGTCATTACCAGATTGCCATCCGCCAGCACTCCTTACCTCACTGCACCCTCAAAATATGAGTGACATTGGTGGGATGATGTGGTGGTGCAAACGTGGCTTGGTCAGTACCAGACTGCCATCCACCAGCACTCCTTACCTCACTGCACCCTCAAAATATGAGTGACAGCGGTGGGATGATGTGGTGGTGCAAATGTGGCTCTGTCAGTACCAGACCACAACATCCTCCTGCACTCCTTACCTCACTGCACCCTCAACATATGAGTGACAGCGGTGGGATGAGGTGGCGTTGCAAACGTGGCTCAGTCAGTACCAGACTGCCACCCACCAGCACTCCTTACCTCACTGCACCCTCAACATATGAGTGACAGCAGTGGGATGATGTGGTGGTGCAAATGTGGCTCTGTCAGTACCAGACCACAGCATCCTACTGTACCACTTACCTCACTGCCCCCTGAACATATGAGTGACAGCGGTGGGATGATGTGGCGGTGCAATAGTGCCTTAGTCAGCACATCCTCCTGTGCACCTCACCTCACTGCACCCTCCAAATATGAGTGACAGCGGTGGGATGAGGTTTCTGCTCACCATTTTCAATGGTCAGCGTTCAGTTGCCACAATTTCATTGCAGAGAGCGGTGTCTTGGGCACAACGTAGAGCTCAATTATGAGTTTTTCGAAGGCGTGTATACAGTGCTGTGCAGAAGCAAGTCAGACTGGCCCCATGCACTCCTTGAGAACTGAAGCTGGGCATGCTTGAATACAAAGGAGTGTGCAATGTGACGCAGCACCGCGACTGGATGAAAATGTAACCTGTGCGCTCTTCCCTTCGGTTGACCAAGAGCATCTTCACCATTTTTCAAACAATATTTTTACTTGCGCAGAATTATGCCACCAATGGACTGTTCCACTACATTGAGGGAAGTAAGACCCGTACAAGATACAAATATATTAAAAAAACAAAAGGACTCCGCCTTCTTTTTTAACTAGATTTATGTACTCTACTTTTGTAAAATGTTACAAATATGCTTTGAGTATAATTTCTGTATGAAAATGTTGTGCTTAAAAGTAGAAACAAATTACTCTGTTATCTCGCATTAGGCCGCTACAATCTCCCCATTATTCAGTTCTGCTGATGGCCAGCCAAGTAAAAACATGATATATCATGCCTTTGAGCCCATATGTGTGGGGTCCAATGTGCACAGACATGCACGATCACCCTCCAACCTCTCTGGACCCCTCACTGTTGTAACAGCTGATCACTCAAGGAGGGAACATCCAGGGGCTCTGCTTAATATGACCCTAACAAGGACCCCAACAAACCTTCAATATATGAAGAAGCATCCAAAATGATGCTACATTTTGCAAGCCAGTACATTAGGAGGTAGTGGTTTGGGTTGTTTGTTCTCACTCAGTGGGCTAGCAACCCAGTGAGAGTGAACATGTTCTGTTAGAGAGAATGGATTGTGTGAGTCTAGGTGCATTGTGCAGCATGGACACGTATCTGAGGAGTAGCTGCACTTGGTGTTAAAGTTCATTTTGTGCATGAGTAAGTCTGGTATGAGAGGAAGCATAAGACCATAACAAAGTGATGATTGTCATCTTCTATGAGAGTTGACACATTCGGTAAGAGTGGATGCATTCTGTAAGGAAGGCACACCTATCATTTAGTGATGATGGACTTGTTCTAAGCGAGTGGGTACATTTTGTGAGAGTGACTAGATTCTGTGAAAATGAGAGGACATAGGGGGTCATTAGCATGACGGGTGGATCGCCACCGCTGGGCAGGCGGTGGTCACCGTCGGCCCAGCAGTGGCGGTCCGCCCGCTAGATAGCCCCGTGTCACCCCCGCCATATTTGTATGAGATGGGGCACCGCGGTGGACGGAAAGACAGTCCGCCGCTTTTCCGCCGGTCGGATTCTTGACCAGGCAGAAAAGGCCCTTAACATGTGGCGGTGCCCTGCAGACACCGCCATCCATATTAGCATATGGCTTTTTCAATGCCATTCCATGGCGGAGACTCCGCCATGGAAAGGCATGCGGATTTCGCTTCGGGGGCCTGTTGCGGTCCTCCAGGGGGTGGGGGGCTGCACTTGGGGGGTACCTATGGTACCCCCCAACATTGGCATACACAAGGTGGCAGGCACCACGCGGTGCCTGTCACGTTGTGCATGCCAATGCACAACATGCATCTTGGACATTGTGGCAGGTGCTGCTTGAAGAATCGCCCGCCACAATGTTCAAAATGCAGGATGCGACCGCCAGGGAGGCGGTCGCATCATAATAGGCACAGCGGGACCGCCGCACCCCTGGCGGGTGGCCCCGCATACCATCGTAGTGGTGCCCATAATATGGATGAGTGAGTACATGAAGTCATGATGAACATGCTATGTGAGAGTGGATGTATTTAGTGAGAATGGGAGCATTCCATAATAGAGTCACTTTGTAAATAGGGTGCAACATGGCGCATTTTTTATGTCGCCGGTGTGATGCAACGGCGGCACAAAAGTGTTGCAAGGCCTCATAGATAAGACCCTTAGTGACAATGGGTATAATATGTGAGAGTGAGTGCATTCTGTGAGAATGGGTGTGTTGTAGAGGAGAGGGTACGTTCTGGAAGAGTAAGTACATTTAGTGATCGGGAGTGTTACGTGACAGTGAGAACATTCTGTAGAGTGGGAAAATTCTGTAAGTGAGTGACTGTTCTAGAATAGTGAGAGTAAGGCAATGATGGGCATGTTTTGTGAGAATGGGTAGATTCTGTGAAAGTGGGTAAGTTGTGTAAGAAAGGGGAATTGTGAGCCCATTTAGAGATAATTAGTGGGTACATTTTGTGATGATTTGGTGTTTTCTGTGAGTGTGGGCGCAATCTATAATAGAGGCTTGTTCAGGAAAAGTGAGTACAAGTAGCTATGATGGGCCTGCTCTGTGTGAGAGTGGGTGCATTCCGTGAGAATTGGTGCATTCCAGAGGAGAGGGCATGTTTTTGGGTAATAAAGACATTTTGTGATGATGGGCATGTTTTGTGGGAATGGGCAAATAGTGTGTTAGTGGGCGCTCTCTGTAGCGGGGGTCCTGTTCTGTAAGAGGGAGTAGATTTATCATCATCTTACTTGAGAATGGGTAATTTCTGAGATTGCGGGTCCGTTGAGTAAGAGGGGTCTGTTCTGGAAGAGTGAGTACATTAAGTGAAGGTGAGCACATTCTGTAAAGTGAGAACATTCTGTCTGAGGGATTTGCTCTAGAGGAGTGACAGTGAGTACATTTAGTGAAGGTGGGCACATTCTGTAAAGTGTGAACATTCTGTCTGAGGGATTTTCTCTAGAGGAGTGACAGTGAGTACATTTAGTGAAGGTGGGCACATTCTGTAAAGTGAGAACATTCTGTCTGAGGGATTTTCTCTAGAGGAGTGACAGTGAGTGCATTTAGTAATGATGGGTATGTCTGTGGGAGTGAGTATATTTAGTGACGGTGGGCACATTCTATAAAGTGTGAGCATTCTGTCTGAGGGATTTTCTCTAGAGGAGTAACAGTGAGTACATTTATTATGTTATTTACTTTTATAAGGCGCTCAGCTACCCAAGGGTTTCCCGGCGCCACCTGAAGGAACTCAAAATAATCAAAAGAGTGATGGAAGACCTATTGATTAAAAAGCCAGGTTTTCAACATCTTACGAAAGTGCTCAAAACTGGACTTGGTCGTCAAAGACAGAGTAAAGTGTGAACATTCTGTCTGAGGGATTTTCTCTAGAGGAGTGACAGTGAGTGCATTTAGTAATGATAGGTATGTTGTGTGAGAGTGAGTATATTTAGTGAAGATGGGCACATTCTGTAAAGTGTGAACATTCTGTCTGATGGATTTGCTCTAGAGGAGTGACAGTGAGTACATTTAGTGACGGTGGGCACATTATGTAAAGTGTGAACATTCTGTCTGAGGGATTTTCTCTAGAGGAGTGACAGTGAGTGCATTTAGTAATGATGGGTATGTTCTGTGGGAGTGAGTATATTTAGTGAAGATGGGCACATTCTGTAAAGTGGAAGCATTCTGTCTGAGGGATTTGTTCCAGAGGAGTGACAGTGAGTATATTTAGTAGTAATAAAGGATATGTGCAGTGGGAGTGAAAACATTCTGTGAGAGTAGGTACAGTATATATATTCGGCATGTACAGGAAGAGCCAGAACAGTGTGTGAGGACGGTAGTGTTCTGTGAGAGTGGGTGTTTCTTTGGGAGTAAACACAATCTGTGAGAATTCGTATTTCCTGAAATAGTCAGTAATCTGTGAACATGGATACGTTTTTAGTAAGAATGGATTTGATCTACAAGTGGAAGCAGGGACAAGTTTTTAAATTATGTATATGTAAGCAGCAACTTATTTAGACATTACTACTTTCTTTAAAAGTGGGATGAGTGTGTAAAGTTGATTAATTCTGAAATAATCAATATATTGAGTCTGAATGGGTTTGTTTAGTATGACTACATTCACTTTGTAAGAGTGACTAGATTGTGTACGTGCCACAGGCAAAGATAGTTTAAGGATGGATTCTGTAGGAGATGGCACCCTTGTCTAAGAGTGGATGCATTCTCTAAGAATTGGCTCTTTTTGTGACAGTGAGTATGTGTAGTGCAAAGGAGTATGTAGCTTATGCAGGAATGGGTATTTTCTGCAGGCATGGCGACAATGTTTGGGGCTGTTTTTTTTTGTGGTAGTGACTATATTTTCCATGTTTTTAAGAATACATATGTAAGTGCCTGGTCTTTCAGGCCTTACACTGAGAAGAACTGAGGGCACCTGACATTGTGTAAGTATGGTGGCAGCTGGAGTACCAACATTAGTCTGGCACTTGAAGGACTACTCCCAGCTCTAGGTTACAAAGTCTTCTGAAGATGGCGTGATGGGTCCCTTAGCAGAGGAGGGCTTGAGTCCCTTTTGGCCACTGCCTGCAGGGTCTATGGCAGTAAAACATCACCACCAATCAAGGGCTTGTTATAAACAGTTACCTGGTGTCGTCTCTGTACCAGGCAAACTCAGGTGTGGGCACCGCTGAAGCCTCGCAGCGCAGGAAGGCGGGCTTCCCCATGAAGCCCTCGTAACTTTTGGACTCCGTGATGGTTGGAGGAACTGTAAGAGAAATAAAAGAAAGACTGTCACCGTCCATGCTCCTGACCACACACAAAATAAAGCACAGAGCACGCAGCGGAAATCGCAAAACAATGCAGCATGAAAAACAACTATGAGGTTTCAGAGGGTATCTTCAAACTCTACCTTCAGTGTCTAAAATCACTGGGAATTCAATGCGGCGCAGAGCAACAGCACCGAGCATACATTTTGAGTCCTACTTACTATTACTATTAAAAAAAAAATCCATGTGAATTAACAAACTTATAAAAAACTAGAGAACATTTAGCGAAATGAAATACAAGTGATACATTCAGAATTACTGATAGTTTGGTATAGGGTTAAACATTTCATCCTGGCGTCATTTCACATTACATTTGTTGGGAAACGATTAACCAGGGCCGCCTGCCCTATTTGGTCATTGGGTTCATTGCTCTGGGAACCTCCAAAAAACACTCGTCTCTCAGGGGTCAATCCTTGGTCCCAGTGGAAGGTAGCCCTTCTCACCAGACCATCCATCTCTGCTCCCGGGTATTACAGCTTTATGGGAGTCATTGTGGAGCTTTGAGTTACAGTAACAACCTACATCCCCACCCCCCAATCCCCCATGACACATTAACTCCAGTGGTTCAGTTTAGGACCTCGTGAGAGCGTTGAATTTCAGGGTGGTGGGCTAACCGGAAGCAGAAGCTGAGCATTCTAATCTTTGTCCAAATCTATTAAAGAGTAACTCTAGCCTGCAGAGCCACTAAATACATGTTGGCAAGTACTGCTACTTGATCCTTGCAGAACCTCAAAACAAGGATAAATGTCTGCCACTCAGGCGGACAATGTAGCCATGATAGTTTCACATCTGTTTATCCAACCACCATACTCCTTGCATCTTCTGATAACAGATGCTCTCCTTCCATTGGAGGATCTGCTGTCACGTGACCTAAAACCCACGAGTGCAGTCTGTGAAAGATGGCCTCTCTTTACATGCTCAAAAACTGACGAACTAAATAAGGACTTCTATTCCTCACTGTCTTTTCATGGAATTCTCGCCACGGTTCCCAAACAAGATGATGCGTCTCGTGCATTGTCGCTAGTCAAGGTTCTCAATTTTATTGCATGACTCTGGGTCCAGGTACAGTGCTTGTCTGGGAGCCAAGAAATCACCTCCAGGATATTGTTCTGATGGATCTTCACCTTAAGATCCAATTCAGAAAGAATTTGCTTTCTAGTTGTGGTCACTCACTCTCACTCTGTTTCAAGCCTGTAAGCTTGGGTTAGCCTGTGGAGTTGAGTTAAGAACATGGCAGCTTTCGGTGGAGAGTTGGGAGCCGTCAGCGCGTGGAAAGAGTCAGCATCGAGGTAAATTGTGAAAATGTAGGTACTAGGACTTGTAAACCTGGGAATGCGCTGAAATCTTACGGTTTCCCAGGAGAGGCGCAACAAGAAGAAATATCTTTATTTGTCCTTGTTTCTCCTCTTTCTATGTGTGTTGCATTCTGCAGCACACATAGAGAGAGGAAACCCCCTCTCACGATTGGTTTGGAGCAGGAAAGTTTTCCTTCTGACACAAAAACAATCCTGCATTCAATGCAGGCACCCTTCCACCCTGGTGCAAGGGTGACTACGTTGGCTCTAGGCGGCCCATCGTGCACCAGCACAGGGAGAAATGTCAGGACAGCATCGTTTGCCCTAAATATGGCAAATTCCTGCCCTTTCTCAGTAATGCAGCGCAGAAAGGTGACTTGCGGAGCTGCACTGCATCACTAGCCATAAATATGCCACAGAGTGTTTTCTATTGACAGGGGTTTTTATGGTGGCACAACAGAGTTTTAAATGAAGAACATGTTGGGAATAGCATGACAGATGCCTGAGACTGAGAAGGACCACATGATAAGCATAGTCTAACGCTCTATTAAGACCTGGAGATTGGACAACCCCTACTTGTCTGCAATCCGTTTTTTCAGCTCACCTCTGGTGCTCTGATACTGCATTGATGAGCAACAATTTCTATGTACGAGAGAGAGAGATGGCGCAGTTGACAAAGGACCCAGTCGCCCTCCATAGTAATGGTGGACACCAGATCCCACAATTCTCACTTTATTTACCGGAAGAGAGTATTTGGAGGAAGTCACAAATCTTCGAGGTCAGAATGGAACCAGCATTTATAGATGTAACTAAAGGGCGGTGAAAGCCAACACCGCTATAGTTCTCTGAAATTTCTTGCATCCCGAAAATGTATCTAGGCATTGGGAAAAACAACAGTTGATGGACAGAATGCAGAACAATGTCATACATTCACCCCAGTACAGAGATCTGGGCCTAAATCCATTGTTTTTTTGCTCACCATGCCATTCTAGTTTGAACCCAGCCATATGCAAATCAGTCTTGACCCTGTGCCTCATGGGAAGAGGCATTGGCTACATACATAAGCAAGCTGAGTTGGTTGTGAGCACTGGTCAACAATAAACAGAAGATACAACTGATACAAAACTTACTCAAAAGTGTAAAATTACTCAAAAGTTTCCTTTGTGAATTAGGCTCATAGTTCCCCAGTAAGTAGTTCCTTTGTAAACAATGTTTGAACTGTTGAGTTACTGCTCTCCCCATAACATTCTAGTGACAGATAGAATCAAGATTTGGGGATAGTTGGTGTTTGCTGTAGGCTCTAGAGTAGTAACCACTGCCAGTGACTCACCCACACAGTCTCACAAGAAGATACTAAGATGCCCCATTTTTATTTAGGCAGAGATTTTCTTGCCATTCTCGTCCCATTACAGAATTTCAGAACAGATCACGCATGTAGTAGGGGGTCATTGAAATTGTCGTCTACTCTTAAGTTTATTTTAACTCTGTACATTGTGATCTTCCCAAAGTTTATAGTGAAAGTTTGTGAAAATACTTATTCAAAGTAGGATTTGATGGGAGAAAAACCCCAAGCAAAACCTACTTTCAGTAAGCGAATACTCCCACAAAACGTTTTATTTTTATTTTTTAGAAAATGTGTTTCTAGAGGGAATATTGTGGTATGTACATGTACTATGCTATTTCACAAATTGCAGAACTTATAAACTTTGCCTTTCTTCCCAAGCGGAACTGTAATCCCACAACCATCTCGTCAAAAGCTCCTGCACAGTTTCTCTCTATGTAAGGCTTGTGTTGGGTGGACCATCAACTGATCTCATCCTGTCTAGGTCTCGATAATGAGAAGGTCATAAGCCGAGATATTGTTCAAGTTCCTAAAGCTTGGCCAAGGGAGGCTATGATGTGACATGCTCTTAACTCTGTAGTAGTATCCTTTAATTAGATGAGAACCTCGATTAAAAAAAAGAACCTGTGTTAAGCTCTTACCATACCTTGTCTCAGAACTCAATCGATAGTGAAGGGTGCCTCTAAAGAGCGCAGGTCGTGTACCCCTACACAGCTTGGTCATGGGAGCCGATGACGGTACATGCTCTAGCTGTGAAGTACCAGCCTTTAAAGAGACCGGAGACTCAGGGCCTCATTTATGAGGCTCCTTGCACTGCCGGAACCTTACTTTTCGTGACGTTTCGTGGTGCAGGATCCTGCTCCATATTTACCAGGCAGCACTAAGCCACTTTTTTGGGCCTAATGCTGCTTCATAAATATGGTTCCCTTTAACAAAGTTTTCTGCATTAAAGGGGTGTGCTGCTGAGGGAGTTCCCAGCAACATCCATGGCTTTTCGATACTGCCCCAGATTTATGAGAAATCGTAACTCTGGGGCAGCGCCAAAAAAAGTATGCCTCCCCTGGGGTGTTGGTGTAAGGGAGGCACAACAAAGAGAAATATCTATATTTCTACTCGTTTTTCCTTTTTCTGTGTGTCCTGCAGCACACATGAAAAGAGCAAAGAGCCTGTTGTGATTGTTTTTGTGCAGGAAGGTTACAGTTCCTGCACAACAATTATCATCCATTCTTCAACCATGGTGCAAAGGTGTCTGCTTTGGCGCACGGCAGCCCACTGTGTGCCAGCGTATGGGATTAAGGACAGGAATGCGGAATATCTGATACACATGTGCATTCCTGCCCTTCTCTTTTGCCGTAGGGAAGCTCCCCATGAAAGCTTGCGGCGCTGTCCTACGGCAAAACTGCGTAAATGAGGCCGTCAATACCTATCCGATAAATGTTAATTTAATGTGGAAAGAGAGGTTTGTCTCATAGCTTGTCTCATAACTCTATATAGACTACATAAGGGCCCCAATCTATAGGCGCCTACATCTCCTTTAGGGGGAAACAACGGTTAACGTACTGATAGAGGGTCGAAACGCCGTCGACAAGCTGAAAGAGCGAACCATTGCCCAGCACGTATTATTATATACAGTTGCTGTTTACAAAGAAATTATACAAGAATGGTCGCCTTTTAAGATTTATGGAAACCTTGTATATAAATATACACCCTGTCACTTACGATTAGGTTCCATTTTTCACTTTGGGACAGAGTGCACAAATATCTGGTCTATTGTAAATTTAAACAATGTATATAATAAGCTGGTGTGTTTATAAAACAAGTCATAATTGTACAAATGTGTTGGTGGTTCCTTGCCCTCTGACATTATTCTACCCTCTTTTTATTGCGATTGTGCAAATTATATTGCTTGAATAATTTTTTATGAGTCCACAGGAAACGTTGTTTCCCCTTATATAACCATTACCCTGGTTCCGTTAGTGAGTATGGTTTCCCTGTCCTTTCTCTTTTTACATCTCCTTTAGGGGCATATCAGCAAGGGCCGGCGATAATTATCGCTAAGCGCACTTAGCGCTAGGATAATTATCGCCGGCTATCGCTGCTTTCTATCGCGGAGATAGCGTGCTATCAGCAATGCTGATCTCCAAAGCGATAGAAATGCAAGCGTTAGCTGGAAAACAGTGTGATTATCGCTGGAAATCCAGCGATAATCGCACTGTGACCGGCGATACCTTGCTGATAGGGCAGGGTGGTCTTAGCCATGTCATCCACCTCCCATTGGATATCATGGCTAAGTCAGAATTAAAGCAGGCATAAGGAAAGTAGCGATAACCATGGTTAGCGCTACTTTTCTTATCGCTATGCTTCTTAGCGATTCCCTTGATAATTGGAGAAATGTCGGTTAGCGACATTTCTCCAGTTATTTCGGGACGGAACGCCCACTTTGCATCTCAATAGAGATGCAAAGCTGGGCGTTCAGTAAACAGGCACTAAGGCATGGATTCACGCGTTAGCGTGTCCATGCTGATAGGGCGATAAAATTATCGCCGCTTTTCGTCCGAGAACGGACGCTAAAGCGACGATAATTTTATCGCCTCGCCTTGCTGATATGCTCCATTGATCTCTGGGGATCAATTTGGCACAGAAGGACTCACACTACCGCCAGTCTGGAATCCATCCCCAGTACGTTGACATCATTACAAATTGTAATGTGTTGGACAAGACCGTAGATTCTTGAGTTGACATATACAGAATGTTCCAGGAATAATTCATGTGTATAAAAGTAGAAGAAGAGACATACACAATGAAGTGCTCTTCTGCAGGAAAGTGTGCTTGGTGTGTGTTCAATGGTGTGTGAGAGAACGATGAACATGGGTTGTTTTTTTGTGTGTGTTGGGTGAAATCATTGTGGAGGGCGTTGCATCTTAAACATTTTTTGTTGGTGTGCAAAACATAGCTGTTCTTAATGTTAGTTACCTATTGGCTTTACAAACATTGACAAAGCCAATAGGCCTGATCTTAGTGTGCTGATGTATGCAAACACCGGCCTGCATAAATGGGCATTATTTAAGCCATGTTTCTTCATATTCTGCTTCTTCCTGTACCACTTATGCATGTGCCCCAGGCGTTTTAATTCCCCAGGCTTGCTGTGCATGCATTAGCACTTTAAAGACTGACAAAGAGACCCCGCAAATGCTTGTTTTATTTTCACAGGCCATCAGATGGAAAGTGTTTCAACACCTAACCCTTCAGCAGTATAACCAGCTGCTTCCTGCAACCCTTGAAGGAAGAAATTAAAAATATGATTCTGACAGTGTTAAGAAAAGGAGAAACTAGATGAAATAAGCTATTCTCTGTGCAGAAGGAGGCTCACCGCGACCAATTTAATTAAATTTACCACCTAAGATTCTTTACTCTGAGTGTTTATCCTGGTCTCTGTGTTCTTGGCTCACTGCCTTTCTTTCAGGGCTGATGCAAAATGTGAACTTGTTCTCCAGATAAATGAAGATGTAACCTCTGGATGTGTCACCTTGTCCCCAAGAGACACTCGCGCCACGAGCCATTGCCAGGATTAGAGGCTCTTCCACACTGCGCACGTCTCCTCCCAGCACTAAGTGTGGGGATTCATTGCTAATCATACTCTGGGTCTACCACCAGCCATGAGGGAACCTCTGGGCACAGCTGGGCCCCTGGCACCTGAAGAGCCACAAAACTACCCCCTGCCTTGAGTCGATGGCTGCCCTGTCCTTCCACGCAAAGATGCCGTGGTCGCCACTTATCCCCGCGTCCAAGCGATGCCTCCCTGCTTACCCTTTGCTGTTCCACCTCGTCCTTTTCTTTCTCTCAATCCTGTCTTTTGGTCGACTCTCATTTTATCTTAGATTGACATACAAAACGTTGATGTCATTCAGGGCTTCTGTTCGAGGGGACACATGTCCAGCTCTGAGCATCCTGCAGCCTCTTCTTTGCCCTCCTGATTTTTAAACGACGTTCCTCACAAGCTGTATTTCTTCTCTTCTCACCACAAGCTGCCTTTTAGGTCTCGGCTAGCGAAGGCTGCGCTTGCGCAGTCTCGCTTGCGAGATTTAATGACTTGGAGAAGAGGGGCTTGAACCCGCCCCTCTTCTCCCCTCTTCTCCATTGGCTGGCCTCTTGAATGCTGGCCAGCCATTGGAGAAGAGGTTTGTCTCTCCGAACAGGCCCCGTCCTTTTCAGATTCGGGGGCGTGTTTTTTGCTACTTTTCTCATTCTCTCCTCCAGCCAATGGCAAGAGGAGAGAAAAGAAAAACATGCCCCCGAATCCGAAATCGCCCCTGCCTTTCTCCGAGGCATTTCTGCTTCGCCTCGGAGAAAGGCAGTGGTGTGTGTAGTATCGGGGTAGTGTGCTTGTTTTTGGTATGTTTTAGGCAATTTTATTTGTTTTTAAACACGCTTTTAAACGTTTTTAAACGCTAAAGTGATAAGCTCCCTGAAAACGTTTGACGTCAGCCTCATGGGGTGCCGCCAGCTTGGCCGATATCAAAGTAATTTAGTTGTAGTAAATTCCTAAACATTTACATAGAATCTATTGCTAACAGTCATCCGCCGTATTTGAAAGCTGTAGTTTAAATGTTAGCGGCTAACTTCTGGTCGAATGTTTCTTTCTAATAACTGATAGTGTTGCTGTTGTCCGTCGTCTAGCTGAGGTAGGTTTCACTTTCTGTCCTTCTTTTGTTTCTAATGTCTATTCTGCCTTGATGGCTTTTCGCGCGCTGCCTTGTGAAATGCCGCGATGACGTCACGAAGAGCCAGCCCCTCCGCCGGCAGCCTGAGGTGTGGGCGGAGCCTGGTGCCAGGGGGCGGGGCGTTCCGTCACTCCTGGAGAAATAAAAAAAACAGTCTGAGCGCTGGCTCAGGGTAGGGAGAGGCGGCGGGTGGAGGAGGAGTAGAGCCCGGCGCGGTCGCAGCCCGGGCACCAACGGTAAGCAAGAGGCGCAGGGAGCCGGTGACAGAGGGTGGGGGGCCTATCTAGTCTTTAAGGACAGTTGGCGGGGTCGTTTAGATGAACCTCCCCCCGTTGGAGCTCTGACAGCTCTGGGCCTCAGACAGGTTGTTACCCTTGACCGCCAGCTCCCAGGCCACTCTTAAACGAGCGTAGTGCCACGCTGCATATGTATGTAATTACACACACGAGTACAGTACTTCCGGCCTCCTAGGCTATACCTGCACAGTGCCCACATGCGAACTCATCACCTCTCTCGTTGTCCAGCGCCCTGAGGGCCTCGGTAAACCTACACAGTGCCCCCAGGCCTCCTTAGATCGGATACATTGCACGACATTTACGCCCGTTTCAGGGATCGGTGTGTAGCGCTGCACACAACCCAATGCCGAGATTCATTGTAGGGGAAGCGTCATGCCCCTTCCCAATCCGTACACCCGATCCTTCCACTACATGCTTACCACTCCATATGTCACCCCAAGTCTCCCGAGGATCCTCCTTTCCAAAGAATGTACATGATGCCACCATATTTCCATCCACTTTAAATATCCCACGGGTCCTTCTGGCCTCCCTCTTGTCATCATGGAGACAAGCGGTATACACATACACTGCCCCCGATCGCCCTTACTCTCTGCCCTGGCATCTTATTATCAGTGGAGATGCCGATCCTTCAGTCTTCTACCCGCAGATTGCTCCCAGAGTTCCCTGTTACAGCAGAGACAGACCATTCTTTTTCTTCTGTCACATGACTGCATCATACCGGCAATACCTTGGCATCCTTTAACCGGCACGGAGCCCCCTCGTCTTTTGCCAACAGAGATCACAGAATCACACTTCCGTTTTAGATGAAAACGTGTTTACCAGTGTCTGTGACTTTCATGTTTCATCATGGTGTCCCATGCTCCTTATACCAGCAGAAATCCCAATAGCCTCCGCCTATTCTCACAACTTCTCTCTCTCAAAACATCACTACCTCACTCTCTAGCTCACAACCTCACAACTTCACTCTCTCTCACTCACTACCTCAATCACTCTCTATCTCACTACCTCACTCTTTCTATCTCACTAACTCACTTTCACTCTCTCTTTCACTACCTCTCTCTCTATCTCACTACATCACAACATCACTATATGCTTATATATCACTACCTCACAACATCCCTCTCCCTCACTACCTCACTCTTTCACTACCTCACTCTCTCTATCTCACTACCTCACTCTCTATCTACCTCACTCTCTATCTACCTCACTCTCTAACTCACTACCTCACTCACTATCTACCTCACTCTCTCTCACTACCTCAGTCTCTATTTCAATACCTCACTCTCTCTCTCTATCTCACTACCTCACTCTCTCTCTGCTAATGCAATAGGTATCACATATGCAAAAAAAAGCTAATGCCAATAGAAATGACAATGCCATTTATTTAGGGATACAAAAATGATTAAAAAATAATGAGCAATACCAATAGCTCTACCTATAATATTGCCGAGACCATTGCATTGTAAATGCTTGTTGTCTCTTCTGAAGGAGCGCAAAACAACAGGATTGTGGCAATGATAGTTTCGTTTTTGAATGAGAAACTACCGATCACCTTCCTAATTCCCTTAGGTCGACACACAACGCTGTTCTGCACTGCTCTTTTGTTTGAAGGGCGAGTGAGTGAGAGGTCTACTTGTATTTCATGCACGGTTTCTAATTCACCGGCTCCACAGTCATGGCTCCAAATATTGAGTGCCCAGAGGAGTACTTGATTAATTTAAATAACACACCCAGATCAAAGCCTGTTACTCAGGAATGTAATTTCATAGTGCATTACTGAAAGACAACAGCATCATTTGTAATCACAATTCAAAGCAATCGTAGCAAATACATGGGAAAAAGCATAGATATAATCGCAAAAACAAGGCTACGAAAAATAATGATTTAACACCACCATAATAACACTCTGTTAACAATACAAGTACAATTACTACAATCATAGCACCACGACAATAGTCAGATCAACATGTTGGAAACAAAGTCTCTCTCCAGAGTAACATCCATGTCTATCACAGTTAACTTCTCTCTTGCAAATAACTCTCTTTGAAAAACTGTTAGGGTTTAAAGGACTATGGCCACCCTGATAGGCTCAGAAGCTAAGCAAAGGCCAAGAACTTATCTGGGAAAGAGAAATGCTCTGCCCTCTTCCCCTTCTTCACTTGGAAATGAGGGTGCAGAGAGGGCGCAAACACACTTTTTCAGAGAATACCATTCAAAGATGTTTCAATGTTTATCACGGCAGTTAGTGGGCCAGCCGCTAACCACCGACTGACATGGTTGCGAGCAGTTGAGTTTTTAAGGTACGAGGTAATAGGAGGTGTCTGCCTTCTGCAGCACCTTAGCCTCTGAATATGTTGTCTTCAGTCTATTAGGACCTACTGAACGTTTGTCCCCAGGTTCCTACTGTCCCTCAAGTCCTCTGGCAACTTTTCATTGGGTCAACAGAGTCCATCACTCAAATTATCATTTTGCCTCTTTCTGTCATCAGGCTGACCCTTGGCCCTTCATATGACTCCAATCATAGATCAAACTCCAAGCATCAACACAACCGGAGTCCAAACATTAACCCACCTGATTCCAACCATCACACCAGCCAGACTTCAAACATCAACCCGACCAGAGCCCAAATATCAACCAAACCAAACTTCAACCTTCAACCCCAACCAGAGCCTTAATATCAACCCAACCAGACTTCAAACACAACCCAACCAGACTTCAAACTCCAACTCAACCAGACTTCAAACATGAATCCAACCAGACTTCAAACATTAACCCACCTGATTCCAACCATCACACCAGCCAGACTTCAAACAACAACCCGACCAGAGCCCAAACATCAACCAAACCAAACTTCAACCTTTAACCCCAACCAGAGCCTTAATATCAACCCAACCAGACTTTAAACACAACCCAACCAGACTTCAAACACAACCCAACCAGACTTCAAACTCCAACTCAACCAGACTTCAAACATGAATCCAATCAGACTTCAAACATTAACCCACCTGATTTCAACCATCACACCAGCCAGACTTCAAACATCAACCCGACCAGAGCCCAAACATCAACCAAACCAAACTTCAACCTTCAACCCCAACCAGAGCCTTAATATCAACCCAACCAGACTTCAAACACAACCCAACCAGACTTCAAACACAACCCAATCAGACTTCACACTCAACCCAACCAGACGTCAAACTCCAACTCAACCAGACTTCAAACATTAACCCACCTGATTCCAACCATCACACCAGCCAGACTTCAAACATCAACCCAACCAAACTTCAAACATCAACCCTGATCAGAGCCTTAACATCACTCAACCAGACTCCAAACGCCACCCCAACCAGGCTCCAAACACCAACCCAACCCAACCAGACTTCAAACATGAACCTTTTCTTTTGATAGTATGGGCAATATTAAGGGTGGCAGATGTGATCTATCTCATCACCAGAAGGGAGAAGTAGTTTGACTCAGTGATCCTATTATCTTAGGATAGCAACAACCACTGCCCAAATCTCCTTTTTGCATCACAGTGGGCCATAAAATGTGCATGTCCCTTCCCTTCAGGCAACTAGCCAGGGAGTAAAACTACACTTGAATTCAATTTGAAATGATTGGGTCTTCCCAGCTTTCTGAATGAATGCACTTTCTTAAGAAATGCATTTGGAAGGAATTTCCCTATTTTTCTGCTTTGAAATTGATTGTGCAATAAGAAAGACCAAGATTTGCTAAAATAGCCTTTGGCTATCACCCATTGTGAAGTGGGGGTGCATGTTGGAGAATCTATGAGAATTGATAGGGTGGAGGCATCTAAAAGGGCACACGTCTTGGAAACAGAGAGTGTTGGAGAGGTAGGAAGACACCACAAGGAGTGTGTGGTTTGGATGCACACAATGGCAATCTCTGGCAACAACCCTACAGATATTCCAGATTTCCCCCATTCCTTTCTACTCAAAGGAGATTCCTTCTGCCTTTTTACTTACAGTTCACAGTGACCCGGACTTGCTTCACGTCATCGGAGGCCACCTCGTTGGCAGCTTTGCACTCGTACTTGCCAGACTGCTCCCTTGTGATGCCGAGGATGTCCAGGTATTCCTCCTCCCCTTCAAATTCTCTACCTGCATAAGACACAGTGTAATAACCAAATATACGTTAAAACGAAATCACCAGGCATCACAGCTGTCGCATATGAACTTGTGGATTGTGACGTTTAAATCTGCGTTACATCACAAAACATTAAAACATTTGATTGTTTTGCTGTACTCAATTACAAATCAGTTATTTTATGCACTTCAAACCATATAACTTAGACATGTCTCAGCACAATGTGTGTATATAAATATATATCAACATGAGGTGGTAATACATTTTGAAGCTTTGTTGTACGCCATTTTTGGTCCCCGCTGTTTTATTCATCTTCCTGTGCGTGTGTGTGTATATATATATATATATATATATTCACTTAAAAAAAACATAGGTTTCACACATGTTATAGTTACCTGGACATTTCACTCGTAAAAAACCAATGAAATTCCCCCGTTATAGTTAGTGCAAGCAACTATAACTCACGCGACCGCAATCCTCTTCTGATGACGTCAGATATTACATCACTGTATTTAGACACTTATTTACCCATGTCTTCTTCCATTAATCTTTAGCTATACATATATTACAAATATTTATTTTTCAGAAAGACACATATGTCATCAGTGATGTAATATCTGACGTCATCAGCAGAGGATTGCGGTCGCGTGAGTTATTGTTGCCTGCACTAACTATAACAGGGGAATTTCATTGGTTTTTTACGAGTGAAATGTCCAGGTAACTATAACATGTGTGAAACCTATGGTTTTTTAAGTAAATTTGCAAGGTTTTTTAAATGCTAATTCGTAACTATAACGTGTGTGAAACCTATGGTTTTTTCAGTGAATTTCAAAGGTTTTTTAAATGCTAATTTATGAATGTAATTTTTTTTTAATGGAATTTTCAGCTTGCGCGCACCGTGCGCGCACCGTGCGCGCACTCGCGAACTTCGCGGAATTTTTTCCGTTTCTTCCTCGTGCGCGCAGGGTGCGCGCACTCTGCGATTTTTCGAAAAAAAAATAAATCTTTTTTTTGCCCTTGGGGGTCCTTCTGGGACCCCCTGACAAAGGCTAGGGGGTCAGGAACTGTCCACCCTGCCCCCTTTTCACGTTCTCCACCTTTGTTTTTCACCCCCTCAGACTGCGAGAGACAAAATGGCGGCCGACACGTCCTGGTTTCGACCGATTCGAATGTTTACCGACATCTAACAACCAATCAGAATTCCGCTCGCGCACGTAAGGGTGCGCGCACAGTGCGCGCACGGTGCGCGCGTATAGATATTGATATGGTTTTAAATGCTATTTTCTCAGGAAATACTGAACAGATTTACACGAGACCTTCAAAAGGCACTTCCTTGACCTTATGGCTACCTCTCTGCCAAATTTCACGTAATTCTGTTCAGCCGTTCGGGCTGTAGCTGCGACTAAAGGTCCTATGGAAAAATGCATGGGGAAAACGCGTTTTGGGACCCCCCCTTTTTCTCGGCCCCTGCTTGACGAATCACCCCGAGACTTTCAGGGTAGGAGCTGAACGGATCGCCCCATTTGTTTTGAAAATTTTGCGAGGATTCGTCAACCGGCGCCAAAGTTATTCAAAATAGAATTTTGAGATTTCCTATGGAAAATAGGTTGTAACTATAACTATCTACTGGCAACCGCCAGTAGATAATTTATTCATAGAAAACAGTAGAAATGTATGAGACTTGCAATTTGAGAAAAATTTAGTAACGAGGAAAAAAGATAAACATACAATACTATAAATCAGACATTTGCATAACACCAACAAGATGCATTTTGATTGCCTTACAAACAGTCAACATCTCCCAGGGAATTCATTGCCAGAAGCTGAGCTAAGCCTCTTTACAGTCACAGCGCACATACACGTTGTTTCCATATCACCTATCAGTGAAGGGTTGTATGTCAGAATTTCATTAGCAAAAATATCAGTTTGTGTCTTATTTATTGTTTACAAAAATATAGTTCCATTGAGTGTTGATTTTCTATTGTTCTCTCCAGAAGGGTGATATCCATGTTAACATTTATGACCCAATATTTCTACCAGACAATATTTGTTTACAATATCCTGGTACCATCCCCTGGTCAGAGTTCTATTGATGAATCTAATGCTTAGAATGTGGTAGATGTGCTGGGGAGCAGTGTCACGTTCGTGTGTCGCCGGTTGAATCTATAGATGCAAACAGTGCTTATCTGTGCTGCTGACGTTGTATAGATATAAGAGGCCACCAAATCACTATTTACCCTGCCATGAGTTAGTCATATATATTTAAAGTGCTCTCAATGTCGTAAGTCTGTGAAAATTGTTTTAAAGTGTGCAACGCCTCCTAGTTTCTGCCCTCTTTTAAAATAACTTTGTTGTTGTTCAAATACGCTCACGCAAGACGAGGATGTGGGTATTAGATGGTGGTTATTGATTATATGGTAAAGCTACAGAACCCTTCACTGTATAAACCTTTTAGCATTTTGGAAAGAGGTAGTTGTGAAAAATGAAAACCGTGTTTGGCCCTATTTATTTCTTACTCAGAATCATGCTTAGTAAATACAGTCGAAGCAGGCACGGCTTGTGTACATACGCATGCAACCAAAGATACGCAACCACACTCCGCAGCGTAGCGTTAAGTACAAAACAAAAGATACAATACTAGTGTTGAAAGGACCATTCTATCCTGTACGCTGTGCGACATGAAATAGAAAAGCATGGCTTCAGTTTACAAATTGAGGAATTATTTATAATGAGCGCTGGAGCGAATAACCCTAGCCGACTGCGTGAGGGTCCGTGGTAGTGCTACATGGTTCGGACTTTAGTCAGTCCAACTAATGAGGGATGATAAAGTCTCGCGAGAGGACCCTCGGCAACTCCCTGTCAGTGATGTCCACAGCAACTGTTCAGGATGAGGGTCTCTGAATGCTTCACATAATGATGGTCCGTAGGAACTCCCCACGCGGAGCGCCCGTAAGAGTCCCATGTGGTGTAAGCTCATGCAAAGTGCTCACTTGGGGCATCCATTGGATAGTATCATGGTCCACTCACTAGGAAGGTCTCATTAAGGGACTCTCTGGATTTCAACTCTTCCTGGTGACGGTGGGGGGGAGGGGAGAGGCTAGGCAAAGGAGAATTGCATGAGAGATCCGGCAGGGGACCAACATTTCGAGCTTTATAGGGAGTTCGCAGGATGGATGTGCTTGGGAAGTTTTCATGATAATTATTTATTGGCCGACTCATGAAGATGGTCCTTCGAGGACCCTCATGTAAACCAGCTGAGTTGGACTCTAGGGGGCAGATTTACAAGCTCCTTGCGCCACTTTTGCGTCACTTTTAACACGGGAAAAGTGACACAAAAGTGGCGCAAGGGGCTTGTAAATCTGTCCCTAGGTTTCAAGAAGTAAAATCTCAGCTCAGTCACATGACACACCGTGTGATAGTGAGCACATCCCTTAGGGCCTCAATCATCAGGCAGGAATCTCATGTTTTCAGATTCCATGCATGAGTTGCTTATAGAGGACAGCATTTTTGCTGTTCATTCTGTAACATGCATCCCTGCTTATCCCATTATAAATTGACGGAATGCAAAGAAATAGCCTGGGATGTATGTTTCTGTCTAACAATAATAGTCCTCTTTCTCTCTTTATTGTTTGTTTGCCAATATTATATCCAAATCATGAATCACTCTGAAATGAATTGTAAATAATTAACAGTCACCCCTCTCACATGCCCCCTGATATGCGCCTTCAGAGTGTTTTTGTTTTTGAAGGTTTATGAGGGTTTCTAGATAACTAGCTTCGTTCCTCAGCAGCCGCCATGAGCCCCGGTTGTCGCTTAGTTCCCGTATGTCTGCCTGGGTCGTGAGTCATTGGATGGCCCCTTTAAATCGCCTTCTTCTGACTGCACCGGAGGGGACTTGGAAGTGCTTGGGGGGCTGAGCCCCTCCCCCATCCCCCCACCAGGGCGAGGATAAAATTGGGAGCAAGAATGCCGACGTGTCTTTAAAGTTTAAACGCCCCCTGTTCTCTGCAGCCGACCCTCTTCCTCCCTTTGAAACGTCTGAGACCCCGGCAGGTGTCTGAAAAGAGGCCACTGAAAGCTTCCGGCCAGCAGGGGACCCCTGTTGGGAGGCCCTTGAGGTGGGGAGGGACGGGGGCTGGCGGGGGAGGGAAGGCAGGCAGAAGGGGATGGTCCGGGCCCTTTCTAAAACCAGGCTTGTGGGCGCGCAAGAGGTAATAAACGCAGTGGGGCCTTCCCGCGGACAGCTGTCGGGGCAGAGCAGCGTCAGGAAAATGGCAGTCATTTGTCCCCTCTGCTGCGTGTGCCTCGGCTGCCAAAAGCCCTCCCGAGGAAGAGGCAATTTACTGCCGCACAAAGGACTGCAGCGCGCTGGGGTGTCTGAGCAGCGTCGGCAGGGTTTAGAGAGGCCTCTCCCCGCTTTCAGCTCTGCCTGGCTCTTTCCATCACTTCTTCCCGCTCTCCTCCCCATTAACACACCTCTCTGCTCTGTCTCTGCTCCCCTCCCATTACTTTAATGCGTCCTCTGTCTGCATTTATCCTTTCCCTCCCTATCTGCGGTTCATTCCGCCATCTCCACCCTCTCTCCATCCCTCCACCTCTCCTTTACGACTATCACTTCTAGTAATAAGTCCTCTTTCTGCCTTTCTCTTTGTCCTCTCACATGTTCCCCGCCCTTTCCAACTCTCCCTCAATCTCTCAGGGCCTATTAGGATGTGGGTCATAGTTTCCTCAGACCGACACCATAGGGGAAACGGTACTGACCGACCTAATTATGATGCGACCGCATTCTCCCATTTCTCTATAGGAGCTTGTGATAGGGCCATAAACCGGCTATAACACAAGCTCCCATAGAGAAATGGGAGATTGCGTTAATCTCTGCACCCTGTGGCAGGCACCTCAAGGTGCCTCAAGGGGAGGGGATTAACAGGGGGGCCCCTCAGTGCCCCCTCTACCCCCAACCGGAGGCCACAAGGGAAAGGGGGTACCCGCCAGGGGCCCACAAACACGCTTTCCGACAGGGTTTCCAAGTCAGAAAGGCCGGCATGGAAACCCTACTGTAAAACGTGCATCGTAATCCGTATGGCGTAAACTGCCGTCCATATGGATTACAGACTGGTTCTGAATGGCCGAGGGGCTCCTTGAGCCTGTTGGAAGCCAGCAAGAATGACCGCTTGGCTTCTATTCCGACCGGCTGTATCATAATCAGCCGGGCGGAATTGAAACCAACGATGACATCGGAATTGCCCCTCAGTGCCTATTCTCCCCTCCCATTGCTTCCACCTTCCTCCTTCTTCAACACCTCTCTCCTCTCTTCAATAATCCCCCTCTATAGTTTCCATCCCCACCTTAGTTTCTTATTTCTCTTCCTTCTTACTCTCCTCTGTTTACTCCATTGTCTTTCACTATCTCTACATTAGTAACTATTTACTCTTTCCTACATTCTGCCTTTCCTTTTCCCCTTTTCAAAATGTGCCACCTCTGATTCTAGCTTTCTTTATTTATTCCTTTTATGCTCTCTTGCGCTGAGATTGTTTCTCCCACTCCTGCTGGCTCATTCTAGCTCCCTTGTCTCGTCCCTTTCCTACCTTGCTTTCCTTTTTACGGCAGCTTTTTACTTATTTCCTCCATTCACCCATAGCTCTTTCTTCATAATTAAACCTTCCCACCATTGTCGTAGTATCATTACATATGGTAATAACTCCAGTCAAATACAGAGTCTAACAAGCTTACTAAGTTTTATGAAGTTTACGGACTTCATCAAAGTTGCAATGCTGTGTCGCCTTTACAATACTTCAGAAAACTATTTTTGCTGAAGAATTTTCCTGTAAATAATTTACTGTGCGAGAGACCTTTAATATATAGAAATGGGTGTATAAGGGATTTTTCTCAGCAGATCTTTTTTGCTGAGTTAGCTGCTTCCTAACAAAACAAGCATTGGCATAGCCAATAGCTCTCGCTTTTGGGACCTTATAAGTATTTAGTTTTGCAGCACATTATCCTTGGTGCAACAACATCAGCTGTTGCATGGCTAAACCTTGTACCTTATAAGTGTTTAGTCAATCAACAGTTGATGTTGTTGCACCAAGGATATTGAGCTGCAAAAGTAAATACTTATAAGGTCCCAAAAGCGAGACTATTGGCCATGCCAATGCTTGTTTATTTGGACAGCCACAACAATCAGAATTGCAAAATGGCATTGAGGAAATGGCGGGTGTGGTCTGTTATTGTAGATGAATGGCCGTCGTTAGTAATGCGTGTTATCTCTTCATCTCAGATTTCAGCTGCCTTTATCTTGTGCGGATTCTTTAAACCTAAGATATCAAAAGAAAGCTATACAATCTGGCTTCATAAGCTCTTAAAAGAGCTCGTAAACCTCAGTCATATTTTCTGGGGTAAATTAAAAAAAAACAAGTCTTTTGACACTTTCCTGAAAAAAAGAGCGAACTTGCAGAAACATTATAAATGAAAAGTACTGTTTCAATATACATTAAAAAAGATTTTTACAGAGAAAATTGTCTGTACAGTGCAGCTAAGTGGTTCTGTGACCTCAGGCATCTTAGCGCTTCAAAAGAAAAACAAAGAGAAAAATAAATTAAATTACGCTTACTGTCATGGTTTTTTTCCTCTCAGGCTATGCCTCCTAGACATCAGATTGAATTCTGCCCTTTGTAACTTAGACCTGGCATTGCTCACAGCACCTGAATTCGACCAAAAGTTCACAAGCCAGTTTCTGATGTGACAATTGACAGCCTTTCTACAACTAACAGGATGGTGTTTACAGACATACAAGATCCTTTCCCCCCAGCTGTGGTAAGTGGTAAGGCCAGACTTGTAAAACCAACAGCAAGTGGGGGAGGAGAGTGGTGACACGGGAGAGATGAAAAAGGAGAGGAATTGTGAGGCAGAAAAGATGGGGAGAGAAGAGAGGGAGTGACAGACAGACAAGAGAGGCCAGAGAAGGAGATTTTAGCGAGGGCAAAAGGGAGGGGACAGAAAATGAGAAAAGTGCAATCGAGGAGCGAGAAAGAACAAGACGGCAAAAGTGAAAGCAGGGGTGCACGCGCAAAACACACGAGTGGCAAAAGTGAAAGTAATTCAGGGTCCAGATGGTGCCTCAGGCGCTGAAAGCTGGCGGCTGCGCACACTTGTGCGCGTAACAGCAAGCTGGTGGCCGGCTGCCTCTGGGTAGCACTTCCAAAACCCGCTTACTAAATGTCTCACTTGAGACAGCGCATGCGCTGGCTCAGGCGAGACCTAATAACGTCTCATTCTTTTATGGGAGTGAATGCCTCCTCATGAGGAAGCAGTAACTTACACCATAGAAATGAAAGAAAAGGGATGTAAGGAATCTCAAAAGAGACCACAATCTGTTTCTCACTCACACCCAACTGATACAGTTCTTTTTGCTGCCCCCTACTGGGGGCACCTCAAGGCACCAGCCTCACTTCCCCTTAAGGACATCCCTGCCCACCACTGCCACCAGCTGCCCTTAAAGGACCATATCCCCTAGAGTTTGGCACACAACCAGGCCGAATGGTTGCTACCCCGCCACCAAATTTAGCGTTTCATCTGTTATGGGCACGACTGATGCCAACACCACCCACCGTGGCTTTGGACACACAAAGAGTACGTGAGGGACAGCAGGGGTGAACAGAGTACATGCGCCCCCACATCTCATGTCTTCACCCACAGAGCCCTCGCCTCTTACTGAACATAGCTTTGGGCATGCGCTCACGTTGTCAGGCTGGTGGGAGTTTGCTACATTGAATGTACTTTAAATTCCTGGGACTATTTCATATTTAGACAACAGATGGGTGCAAAAATTCAATTTCAGAACTGGGATTGACACTTGAGGTTTAATGGCGTGCAAGATTTGGGATATGGGGGGGCCTCCTGGCATCAACTGAAGGAGGGCGTTGTCCTTGCTTACAGAAAAAACGCTTTAATGAGATTGTACTTAAACGTCTTTGTTTTATGTTCAAATAAGAGATTGTTTTTAGATTTTTTAGGAATTTAAAAATGCATAGTATTTTTTAAATGGAAGTTTCTGCTAAGAGCATTACAATACTGAATGCTCTCTGGACTCTATAATATAACGTGCCATTAATATCTATTAATGCTCATTCTACTTGGCTCACTCATTTGAAAGATTAGGGTAGCCATGCCAGGTTTCAAATCAAAAAGCGGAAAAATTGGAGGAGTCTAACTCTCCTCTGAATCTTCCCCTTATATGACATGTAAGGCAGCGTTTATTCAGTGCTTCTTCAACGAGCTTAGAATCGCTGCGATTTCTTAGTCAGGGTACCCTTTTCTCTCCATCAGTTGCGTACGACTCTTTGATCATGCACAGTTAGTACAGATTTTTAAAGTTTCTTGTTTTTGCAC
This sequence comes from Triturus cristatus, assembly GCF_964204655.1. NCBI lineage: Eukaryota > Metazoa > Chordata > Amphibia > Caudata > Salamandridae > Triturus > Triturus cristatus. The sequence goes on along the minus strand of NC_140591.1, from coordinate 133,789,954 downwards.
CCTCTGTTGCCAAAACACAAAGAAAAAGGTAAAAGTTGTAAAACTAAAAAATACTCGAGATTCGATCCCCCAATTTCACCCCATGTAAAGTCACTCATATTTACCCTGGATACTGACCTCACCCTCAAAGAACAGACCCCAAGAAATATAAGCCAGCCTGGTATCAGCCCTCGCTACTAAAGAAGTGAAACCATACCTGACAGAATGCAACTTCGGAATTGTCATTCAAGCCCTCATACCTTGGTGCAACACCTCCCAGACGCCGCTCCCCTCACTGTCCCCTTTAAGGGCATCCTATATGCCACAACAGGCCTCAGCAAGGGCCTCAAGAAATATGCCCACATCTGTCCCACCCTTGCCAGCCATCACCATATTTGAAACTAGCTCTAGCATCTACAAAGCCACCACACCAAAAGCCCCTGCCTGTCTGGTTGACAAGATCCTTGTCTACAGCGGATCCCAGCATCCCTGCAGCCAGCAAACCATCAGAAGGGAGGTGAGAAGTGCAAAAAAATGATGACAACAGGCCTTTTCCATTTATGCGCTTAGGATCTGGAACAACATCCCTGTATCGATCAGGGCCACCCCAATCCTGGTCCAATATAGGAACAAGTCTGAGGCACATCTCTTTAAAGAACACTACATCAAGCAGTAACAGCCCACTTTCACTCATAGAAAAAAGCTCCCGCTCCAGCCGCACATTGACTGTATATTTGTCTTGGCCCTATGCAGGCTAGGGTTGTTCTATGCATACATATATACATACGTAAATTGCTTATCTTCTAACCATGCAGTTGCATAAAGCGCACAACGTCTGTTATACACATGGGTAGAGTTAAGAAAATTATTAACTGATCGGTTAATTTAATTTCATGTTTCTTTCCTAATATTTCCTTTAAACATGTCTGTTACACAGGTTTTGAAGAAAAAAAAACGACATGGATAGGTGCGCTCTAATGTAGTTTCTGCTCATGTTATGCACGTCTCATTTAAATGTAAATTAGATGCACTCTTTAGTGTACAAAGCACATTCTTATTTGTGGTTCTGAAGCAAACCTGTCAAACTTCTCACGCGTTTGTCCCTCTGCACATCCATTCAGAAAGTGCACGCGCTTAGGGCACCACGTTAAGTGGACGTCTTCAATACTTTTCATCTAAGATGATTGGTTGTTTAGTGAGGGTGTTGGGAGTGTGCCTGGTGCAGGTTTCAGCACCAAGGACAGCAGTACACGGCATCGAAGGTTTGATTGAGAGGGCAGAGAGGAGTGCATAAGAATCGGCATACTGTACTCAAGTGTATGCAGTGACATAACATCAAGTGTCAATAGAGCAAGGGAAACCAGGCACCACTCCAGGCAGTTTGACATAGCAGGCAGGAGAGCCTGGCATCAGAGACCCAGAAACAAAGTAAGAGCTGTTAAAGCCAATAGTTCTGAACAATTTCAGGTTCTCTGTTGTAAACGTTGTGCATTGGTCTGTAGGTGTGTTTGTGGCAGTGGTTGTGTGGTTTGTGTGTGTTGCAGTGGTGGTGTGTGGTGTAGTGACGGTGTGTGGTCTGTAGATACTGTGAGACAGACAAAGCCAAGATTGGGCGAGGAGGGAAGACAGATAGAACCAGAATACAATGATTAATCAGCACTTCTGTGTTGGAGAGACATTCACAACTTAACTAAAACATACAGCGATGTCGACAAATTGTGCATGAAGCAGGCAGAGAGCACTAGGTGATAGAGATCGGGATTTGCAGTCAGATAGAGCTAATGACAGTAGAAGGGTAGAAGGAGACAGCCAGTGCTAGGAGACAGTAGACCGAGACCGCTAGTGCTAGGAGACGGTAGACAGAGACCGCTAGTCCTAGGAGACGGTAGACAGAGACAGCTAGTGGTAGGAGACGGTAGACGCAGACAGCTAGTGCTAGGAGACGGTAGACAGAGACAGCTAGTGGTAGGAGACGGTAGACAGAGACAGCTAGTGCTAGGAGACAGTACAGAGACCGCTAGTGCTAGGAGACGGTAGACGCAGACCGCCAGTGCTAGGAGATGGTAGTCAGAGACAGCTAGTGGTAGGAGACGGTAGACAGAGACAGCTAGTGGTAGGAGACGGTAGACAGAGACAGCTAGTGGTAGGAGATGGTAGACAGAGACAGCTAGTGGTAGGAGACAGTAGACAGAGACCGCTAGTGCTAGGAGACGGTAGACGCAGACAGCTAGTGCTAGGAGACGGTAGACAGAGACAGCTAGTGGTAGGAGACGGTAGACAGAGACAGCTAGTGGTAGGAGACAGTAGACAGAGACAGCTAGTGCTAGGAGACAGTACAGAGACCGCTAGTGCTAAGGGACGGTAGAAGGAGAGAGCTAGTGCTAGAGGACAGTAGAATGCGACCGCTAGTGCTATGGGGCGGCAGACTGAGACCGCTACTACTAGGGGACGGTAGATGGAGACTGGTAGTGCAAGGGGACGGTAGACGGAGAAAGCTAGCACTAGTGATTGGTAGACTGAGACCGCTAGAGGTAGGGGATAGCAGACTGCGACTACTAGTGCCAGGGGACGGTATATAGAGACCGCTAGTGCTTGGAGAAGGTAAACAGAGGCAGCCTGCTAAAGACGGCAGGCAGAGACCGCTAGTGCTAGGTGATGGTAGAGAGAGACTGCTAGTGCTAGAGGATACCAGACTGCAACCGCTAGTGCTAGGGGATGGCAGACTTAGACCACTAGTGCTAGAGGATGGTAGACTGAGACCACTAGTGCTAGGGGACGGTAGACGGAGACAGCTAGTGGTAGGAGACAAAAGATAGAGACAGCTAGTGTAAGGAGACAGGATAGAGACCACTAGTGCTAAGGGACGGTAGATGGAGAGATCTAGTGCAAGAGGACAGTAGAATGCGACCGCTAGTGCGAGGGGGCGGTAGACGGAGAAGGCTAGTACTAGGGATTGGTATACAGAGACCACTAGTGCTTGGAGAAGGTAGACAGAGGCAGCCAGTGCTAAAGACGGTAGGCAGAGACTGCTAGTGCTACGGGATGGTAGACTGAGACCGCTAGTGCTAGGGGATGGTAGACTGAGACCGCTAGTGCTAGGGGGCGGTACACAGAGACTACTAGTGCTAGGAGACTGTAGAGAGAGCCGCCTAGTGCTAGGAGACTGTAGAGAGAGCCTGCTAGTGCTAGGGGTGGTAGACTGAGACCGCTAGCGACAGTGATTGGGAATATGAGAGCAGCTTGTGGCAAGGGTTGGAAGGCCAGGCAGAGACAGCTACTAGCGAGTGGGAGGGTAGAAAGAGAACTGCAGAAGACAGCCCTTGTGTATGTATTATTTTCTGTATTTAATTATCTATTAAATACATCTGAAGTGAAAACTTTGGTAAAGCCAATAAGTGCGGTCTCCTATAATGCAGATACAGGCTAACAACATTGTAGCTCAAAGTGGTGCACAGCCATACAGACAGCATGTATACATGTGTCACAAGGCATGCATATGCATGCCATGAATACACACAGAAGTGCACACATGTATGTGGGAATGGTGCATGTGTGCATGCTGTCCTTGTGCCAGTGAAACACACTGAGTGATGTGTAAGTGTGGCATGTGATTATGTTTTCTTTGCATACACCTAATGTTGTTGGTCTGTGCATGCACTATGGGAAAGACGAGTCTGTTGAGTGTTATTGTGTTCAATGGTCTGGCGATGCCAACACAACGTGTCCCACATTATAGGAAGTAGCCAAAGTTTGCCATGCATAATACATCTCTGCAAGGTCTCAACAAACAATTGATCATATCCCTCAGTAAGTATTCTCTTCAATCTAGCCGCCTGACTCCCCACACAGTGCCGTCAGTTTAGCGGGCTCCAGGCATACCCAAATCTCAGCGACCTCTCCACAAATCCCAGCACCCACCCCCCACAAACAGTCCTAACTGATGATGCCCCAAGTCCAGGTGGTCCCCATTGGTGTTCTTCAACTCCATGATCTGTGATAAGAAATAAGAGATGCTCAAAAGCATCTGAAGAAAGTTTGTAAAGTCCACAGAACACATCCTGGAGGACACCACAAGCATTTAAATTGTTCAAAGATGCGGAACAATATCAAAGCTACATATGAAGTTCATAGAAATGGTCCTATGGAGCCCTACAAAGGTGGATCTAATTCCCAAAGATGGGGCAACAGATCTCTCCAAGAGAGGCAGCAAAAATCAAAGATGTCAAGCTTTGAGTCATGCATGAATAATCTCTAATGTACAAAGAAGAGCGGATAGAGAGGAGCAAAGAAGTATTTCGTGTTCAAGAAAGAGATCATGGGGAGCCTGCAGAGAGGATCTAATACTCAAAGCAAAGATGTCGCAGATCTCTCCATGAGAAGGTATAAAAACAGACAAAAGAAGACAGAAAAGACGACAATAGAGGCTGCAAGACGTACTAAGAGAAGATGGGGAGCATCAAAAGAGAGTCTATGAAACTGTAGAAGAAAAGTCTTGGTGTCCTGCATAAAGCAGCACTAATGTCCAAAAAACACAGAGGCTGGGGAGTATTCAATTAGTATTGAGAGTGCAAAGAAGAGATCCTATGGAGCCCAAGAGCGCATCTAAAACCCAAAGAAGAGAGGAAGCAGATCCCTACAACAAAGGAATCTAGAAAGGACCACAAGAGAGGCTTTAGAAACCAAATAAGAGAATATGGGGGTATCAGAAGAGAGTCAATAAAATACAAAGAAGGAAGCTCAGTGAGTCCTGCTTGAGAAGCTCTAGTGTCCTAAAGAGAGGCAGAGAAGCATCACATGAGGATTTAGAGCCCAAAGGAGAGAGCCAAAGAGATATTATTATTAAGCCAGGCGATAATAAAATTATCGCCGCTTTAGCGGCAGAAAACTGCCGCTAAAACGGCGATAATGGGCTTGATAATATGCTCTACGGAATTCCAATTGAAGCCCAGGTAAGATGTGCAGGACTTCTAACATGGGCTTCAATTGGAATTCCATAGAGCATATTATCAAGCCCATTATCGCCGTTTTAGAGGCAGTTTTCTGCCGCTAAAGCAGCGATAAGTTTATCGCCTGGCTTGATAATATGCCCCATAGAGTGGACCACAAGAGATGCTTTAGAACCTAAATAAGAGAAGATGGGGAGAATCAGAAAATAGTCTTTAAAATACAAAGAAGGAAAGTGATTGAGTCCTGTCTGAAGAAGCTCTAGTGACCTAAAGAGAGGTAGAGGAGCATGTACATTTGGATTTAGACCCCAAAGAAGAGATCCTAGGGAGCCCAAGAGAGCATCTAAAACCCAAAGAACAGAGGAAGCAGATCCCTACAATAAAGGAATCTAGAGAGGACCCCAAGAGAGGCTTCAAAAACCGAATAAGAGAAGTTGGTTGGTATCAGAAGAGAGTATATATAATACAATGAAGTAATTCATTGAGCCCTGCCTGAAGAAGCTCCAGTGTCCTAAAGAGAGGCAGGGGAGCATCAAAGGAAGATGTAGAGCCTGAAGAATAGATCCTAGGGAGCTGAAGAGAGCATCTAATACCCAAAGAAGAGAGGAAGCAGATCCCTACAACAAAGGAATATAGAGGACCAAAAGAGAGGCTTTAGAACCTGAATACGAGAAGATGAAAAGCATTAGTAGAGAGTCTATAAAAACTGTGGAAGAGAAGTTTTTATGTCCTCCTTGAAGAAGCTCTAATATCCAGAAAACAAAGGCTGAAGAGTATTTAAATACAGAGAGTGCAAAAAAGAGATCTAAGGGAGCCCAAGAAAGCCTCTAACACCCACAGAAGATAGGAAGCAGATCCCTACAACAAAGGAATATAGAGAGGACCACAAGAGAGGCTTTAGGACACAAATAAAAGAAGATTGGGGGTATCAGAAGAGAGTCTATAAAATACAAAAGGTCATTGAGCCCTGCCTGAAGAAGCTCTAGTGTCCTAAAGAGAGGCAGAGGAGCATCAAATGAGGATTTATAGCCCAAAGAAGAGATCCTGGGGGGCTGAAGAGATCATATAATACCCAAATAAGAGAAGAAGCAGATGTCTACGAGAGATTCTACCAGCAAAAGAAATGAACTCCTATCGCTCCACAGAAAGAAACTCTAATATGCAAGAATGAAAACTGAAGACGACAGCACACAGGAGAGCGATGAAGCCGTGAGTGGGGAAGCACTGGAGCTGTAAGGCTCAATGAAGAGAGACTTTAGAACCCTATAAATGTGGTTACAATACCCAAAGAGCAGTGCCTGAAGAGCCATACTTCACCGAGGGCGGTATCTACCGCTTTGCGTGGAGAATGGACTGCAAGGAGGAAGTACATATAATCATAAAGTTGTCACAAAACAGGTGCTCAACGTTTACGTCTCACCATGCAGGAGAATCACGATTTACAAAAGGAGTCAACATGAAATAGCGTGAATGGAATAACAGCTACTGCAGGGTCCTATATACTCCCTTTTTGGTGTCACAGAGGTCGCCATAAGTAGCACAGGAGGGGAAGCCACAAGCCACTTCCTCCTCTTTGGCGAGGGACTGTGCAGCTCAGAAGTGTCAACTGCAGCAGGGCCTTCCCCGGCATGCAAATGAGCTTCCGACTGTGGCAGCTTGTTCTGTAAATACAAATAGGAGAGGCTGACCTTTCGGATAACAGAGAGATGGAGCTGTAAACAACCTGTGTGTGCGGAATGAGCTCGCAGAGGCCGCCTGCATTCGGCAGCCTTGATTAGAACCCGTTTCTCAGCCAGTGGCGGCTCCTGCACTACGGAGGAGGAGTGTTGCCCCACTGCTTGTAAGCAGTGCGAAGAAGCATAAAATGATAATAACTTTAGGTCATTATCATTTTATGCTTTGTGCTGCTTTGCTGGGTGGGGGGCTGCTCTCAGAGCAGGGGAGGAGTGGTTTGCCCACTCCTAAGTGAGCAATGACTGTTCGGTTGGCCCTCTTGGGCCGCCTAAACCAGTCATGCGCACTTTCCCTGTTCTCCATGCAGGCTGCATTACAGCCTGCATGAAGAACATGCCCAGGCCCGCGTCAAACCAGTACGCTCAAAACCAATCACAACGCTGCAGTGCAGCATTGTGATTGGTTAGGGGAGCCTGGATGCCTACCAATCACAATGCTGCATTGAAGCATTGTGCTTGGTCAGTTTGGCCTGACTGTGCTTCCGTCCGAGAGGAAGAAGAGCAGGAGTGGAGACGAGGGACCCGGTGCAAAGGTATGTTTTTTTTTTTTTTTTATCATTTAAAAAAAAAATGCGTAAACCCCCTCCCCCCGCTCGACCCGCTACCAACCAGCCATGCCGGCTGTCACTGGAAAACGTGATTTCCCAAAGGGTTCCTGAAACCTTCTAGCACAGAGAATCTAAGCTATTAGGCGCTCTTCAATGGGACATCCCATCCTAACATAGTATTGCACTTTCATCCCTTACTGAATGAGCCTTCCCTCCCTGGAACCCTAATACTGAGCTACCATGCCCTGAACCAGGGAGGTCCAGGAGGGCTGCACCCATGTCAGTTTCAGGATGACAATTTATATGAATTCCTGTCAGGGCAGAAGAAAAATGTGATTGTGAGGCTAGTTTTTCCTCTATAAATGTGGGTTTGCCACACTTGCCACATATTTCACCCTATGCCACATAACTTAGAGTTGAACAGGAAATGTGCTTCTATCTCAAATCACAAGTTACTAAAAGAAACACACTACACAACATACAGTGCAGTAGCAGACGCTTTGCAAAGGTCAACTGCTAATCTTTCATATATTCGAGTGTTACATTTATACTCATGAGGCGAGACGTTTGCCAGGACAGCATTAATATCCACATTGGATGGACTGAGGAACTGGTTTTGTGAGCAGTTGGACATAGCATCCTGACTTGTTTAAATGTTGTTCAAAGTAGGTGGGAATAAGTATTAAATATATGTCATTAGCATGTTTTACTTCATTAGTTGTGCAAATGTATGTTACACCAAAAATGTGTTTCTTAAAAGCAGAAGTTATTCCAAAAGAGCACTTAAGACAACAGAAAAATCCCAAATATGTCCCTTGTCTGTATAAGGTCTAATGTTTTGAATCTTACAGGGCCTTAAAGTGCCGCATATGGCCTCCTTTAGCATAGGGGGGATGGCCTGCCGGCCCACCAGGTAAGCTGAACCAATCAGGGACTGCGGCCTCCATTTCCCAGGCAGGGACCACACAACTTATTTAGAAAACTCTGCCAAGGCAGGGGGGAACATCTGTGCACTCATCTGAGTCACCTGAGTGGCCAGTCTATCGGCTCCGCTGAAGGCACTGTTGCTTTGCCGAGTGGCACCATTTTTGACGCGCTGGCTAAGGAAAGGTTTTGGTGTTTGGAAAGTGGTGTTTGTTTCCTGAAAAAGAAACAGTGGGCCAGATACGTAAGGAGTTTTCTCCCTGCACATGGGGGACTTTGTGTATTCACTCTTCCCATGACCACAGTGTCCATCATAGCAGCATCGGGCAGGAAAAACTAATGATGGTGGCCCTGCCTTGAATAGGACACGGGAGCATCCTTTTCACCTGCTGACCCTGTGTGGATGGGTGGTCAGTGGAGACTCCGCCAGTGTGAACACATTGCTTCCATGACTTTAAATACAGCAGGGGGAGCACCAGTCTGAGGGCGCGAGGATCGTGGATTTAAGGTGTTGCTCTACTTTGCCAAGATCTGAATAACCCTCCCAAGCTCTACGGGCCCGATTCACAGAAGTAACTTAAGACAAAATCCTAAACTTACTACCATTTTGGTATTCACAGAAGGCACTTACTCATTTTGGTATTCACTGAAGGCACTTACTCATTTCGGTATTCACAGAAGTTAGGAGTCCTAAAGTTAGGACTTCTAACTTCTGTGAATACCGAAAGTCTTAAAGTTAGGATTTTTCTCAGTTTAGGAGTAATAAAGTTAGGACTCCTAACTTTAGGACTCCTAAATGCCTTCTGTGAATACCGAAAGTCTTAAAGTTAGGATTTTTCTCTCCTAAACTGAGAAAAATCCTAACTTTAAGACTTTCGGTATTCACAGTAGGCATCTAGGAGTCCTAAAGTTAGGACTCCTAACTTCTGTGAATACCAAGATGAGTAAGTGAATTCTGTAAATACCAAAATGGTAGTAAGTTTAGGATTTTGTCCTAAGTTACTTCTGTGAATCGGGCCCTACATATGTAATGTAAAAAGCTGTTCTGAAAGAAGGGCTTCTAGAGGCACATAATGCGGACACAGACTAAACTGAACTGAAATATGACAACCAGTTCAAACACATGACTGTGAGAGAGAAACTGAAGGAGACACTCATTTTAATGCACCAATTGTGCACAGGCAGGCTTCTTTCCTGCTGATTCCAAGACTGTATGTTTTCTATGAACTATTGTGCTGTGGGAGTTAGAAGGGACAATGTTGATTTAATGGCATTCATTGGCTCACATGCAAAACTGAAACATTATTTGCTTGTCGAATTATATTCTTTTGAAGATCGAGTGATTGTGTATACTTTTTCTCTGTAAGCAGCTTTTGTACTTTGCATAGAACTTACATCCATACTGCGCCAATGTGTGATAAAATGGCAAAATGACAGAATCAGTTACTTAATGCTGTATAATTAGCAGTTTCTTGCTGCATAATTTGGTCTTCCCTGTTGCTTAATATGGTCCACCACTGCTGCCGAATTCCAGTGGCCTTCGTTCCATTTATTGCAATAAAAATTTACCTATCACCGCTATCCTGAAAATATGCCATATGCTTGCCCTCCTGAACCCACATTTCATACCTTTGCTCTAAACGATGTGTGTCCAGAGTATGTACAGGAGGGGAAACATGCATGCTAGGAGTTCAGGATAGGTGCACAAAATAAACAAACATACAATGAGTTGAAATGGAATGCATTCGCGTAGCCGATGGTTACTCTTGAAATCTGGTATTGATCGATCCCTTTGGGAACGACATGGATGTCCCTACACAAAATAGATATGTCTAGCCATATTAGATCTGTGATAGAACATTGAGAGGTTGACGGGATCCTCTGCCTTAATGTGTCCAGAGCAGAACTCACCACAAGGACTCTGTCAGATGATGCGTTAACAATTCTTAGGCTTAAAACTTTGTTTAAGGCACTATTTTCCACCATGGTCTTACTTCCTTCAATAAGTTCATGGCCACTACTATGAAAATATTGGCGTTTCCAATTCCACTTCCACCCAATGGTCTCCCAGTTCACTCTGCACATTTGTGTTGATACAAGATACTTGCTCCTAAGATGAGACTTGCTAAAGAAATTATAAAAGATATGTGGATGAGGCAAAGGGATTATAAACATATGAAGAGATAAGGTAAAATTGCACTGTTCACAAACATGAACCTCCATAAAACATCTTAGTTCTCATAAATACTCCAGAGAACAGTACTTTGCGTCGTAGCTGAATACTGTTGGCCCGATTCACAAAGGTGAACTGAGATGAAAGTCTAACTTTACTACTTTCTGTATTCACAAAGCAGAGCCATAACGGAACTTATGGGGGTCCCCTGCAAAGTACATGGAGAACACCCCCCTTGAGAGTCAGTCAGGAGCTTTTGGGCCAGGGTACACTGCTGTAGGGGCCCCCTGGAGCTCAGGTTCCCCTGCACCACGGGGGCTGCTGGGGCCTATGTTACACCACTGTCACAAAGGTCATTTACGAGTAGTCTCAGTTAAACTTAAGACCTACACCTAAGTTTAACTGAGACAATAGTCTATCTTTACTACTCGTAAATGCCCTTTGTGAATACGAAAGTCATAAACTTAGACCTTCGTCTCAGTTTACCTTTGTGAATCGGGCCCTGTGTCTTTGTTAACAGCAATGGGTGTTTCTGCAGTAGGTCTCCTGCTCTTCTCAGAAGACTCCTGGCTGCTTCCTTGCAGCTGTATTATTCCTTGACTGATGTGGGTTGCATCTATTTGGGGTTGGACATTTAGATGACTCTAGCGTCTGAGGTAGAACAGGGCAGTAGGCAAGATGATGCCAGGAAATGGCGACCGAACATGAAACATACAGGGAAAGAGAATAAGGTATGGTATGTGCGCAGGGGGATCAAGTAAATTTGTTGTTATGGTGATATATATGGAAAATGAACCCTCTGGAAATGGAAACATTAAATTAGACATAAGGGGAGTGAAATCTAGAAATGATGAGAAGGGAACAAATAAGGCAAGGGAAGGAAAAGGAAAGAAGACAAAAAGGGGAAAGGTGAGGAAACCAAACGATGTCTCAAGAAAAGTGTGGAAGATGGAGTTAAATCATACAAAAGGAGGAAGGGAATCATGCCAGACAAGAGTAAAGTGGTGGGACTGAAATTAAACCTGAAGAAATGTGAAGGATGTGAAATGAATGGAGAGGAAAGAGGTGGGGGGTCACATCAAACATTTGGAAAGCGTGAGGAGGTCAAATGCGACAAGAGGAAAGTGTTTGCGAATTAAATCAGACAAGAAAAAAGAAAGGAAATCCAATCAGACAAGTAGCGGGTGAAGAAGGACAGTACAAAAGACTAGTAGAGACTGGAAGTAAGACAAGACGGGAAGGCTCTAAAATGAAAGGGGAGAGCAAAGAGAGGAGGTCAGACAAGCGGGGAAGGGGCAGAGAACGGACTATTGTGCAGGTGGATGAGAAGGGAAAAAGATCAAAATACCACAGAGGGAAAAGAAGACAAAACCAGATAAATGGGGTCACAGGACAAGCATGGAGGAGGAGAGACAGACATCAAACAGACTGTACAACAGAAAGAGAACATTAGACAAAGGGTCACCATAAGGTCACCATAAGAGCGTGGGAGATGAAAACAGGCAGGCTCAGAGCAGGGCGGAAATCAGGCACCAGGAGGCAAATGGGACACGAAAAAATTCTAAAACATGAGGGATACAAAAATGTGGCCTAACGGCTAGAGCGGTCGACCTCGAAGCTGGGAAAGTGGGTTTGAGACCCAGCAGGGACGCTCAACACCCTGGGATTGTGGGTACATCACCTAATCCCCCCTGCCTAACAAAATAAATGTGTCTGTCTGTAACGCAACTGGTGCTCATGTAAAGCGCTCTGATACCTTCGGGTCGAGTTTGCGCTATATAAAACTAACCCCCCCCCCCCCCCCCCAAAAAAAAAATGATCATGGCAAGTAAGACAAAAGTTAGCACAGATGAATTCAGATATTCAAAGAAGGTGAGGAAACAGGAAAGTGCAGACGGCGAGGATAGAATGTCGAAGTGAGTACTTTGCAACATCTGTATGTTTGTTCTGTATCCCTAGAATGCAATGTGTTGGCAATTTATTAATCTCGGTTACATTTTTCAATTGCTGCACAAATAGTCCATGTTCCGTAGTTAATTTCTGTCATTCTCAAATGTCATCGATGTCTGATGAAGCCGTAGAAGCAGCTATTTCCTTGATTAAAACTTTTTGAGAATTTCTGATCAGACAGGTGCCCACCCGATCCTCATATAACTGGGGACTCGATGAGGAACAGGAATCCTAAAAAGTAACATTCGCCACATAAAGCCAGAGACATCTCATAAAATGTCTGATGCCTGACAAAGCCTCATATTCTTGATAAAGTGACATCTTTTTTCAGAGATGACAACAGCACTAAAATGCAGCTTTCCTATAAAGTTGCAAAATTCTTATATAAACACACATATCCTATAAAGTTGCTGGTTTGTTATAAACGGTGCATTTCTATAAAGTTGGTTGCTCCCGTAAGTCACTCAGATCCTATAAAGTTACAGATGTCTCGTAAAACACGAAAAGTCTAAAAAAAATCTAATATTTCTGAGGAAGTCGCAGACTGCTTCATTTTCAGCAAACATCTTAACATTTCTGGCTTTGGAAATAGTCATAGGTAACTAATACAATCAATGCATTAGCCATGAGCTTGTCAAGCAGTCAATGGTTTCCTGTAACGTCAGAGGTGTCCCACGAGGCTGTGAGATTAACAAAAAGCCAAATATGGGTCAAGGGTAGCCTTAAAAGCCACAACAGTCCTAGTAAATTTTGAGACTTTCTGATAGTCATAACATTTTGAGAAGTTGTAAAACAAGAAGGAAGCCATGGACATTTCACATGTGAAACATTTAGTTGAGTATTAGATGGGGTACGAGACTCGCTGTACTCAATTCAATTCGATTTATTGTTTGATTAGTTAAAATCATTACAATTCCCCATCCCTATTTACATAAAAATCATGATAAAAATTACAAAAAATTATTTTTTTTAAAAGTACAATTACGTTACGTTAAATACATTTACAGTAATTCCTACTCGCAAAAACATTCTAGTCGGTGCCTGTATGGCGACTATATTACACTCCGGTGCCCTAATGAGACTCGCTGTAATAATACTGACTTGCTGGAAAAGCTGTGATTTATGAAAATGTCAGAAACGATTTGTCAACTTAAATATTTTCAACACAGTCAAAAAGATTGTAAATTATGAACTACTGCAATATCAATTACACATCTGTAAACTCCTTTTAAGAAACAGAATTTCGGTGAAGTCCTTCATTTCCAGTAAACCAACACACTCCAAAGGCTGCATTCTCAACCTTGGTTTCTCAACATCACCAAACATCCGATGCAAACCACCCATACATTGTAGTACACTGACCACTTTGCCATCCCAAACTCCCTGCTCGTTGAACTACCAACAAACCAAAGAGAACGCAGAAGAAAAGAGCAAGCTTGAACATGATTTCTCCATAGGAAACCTAACTTTTGAACTCATCTCTCACCCCATCAGGTCTGACTCCACCACCCTTCTTAACAACGTTAACAGTTTTTTAGAAATCTATGCAAACGTTCATATCTCAATTGCAACACGAAAGTGTAAGCCAAATACTTCAAGTCTCCGGTATTCTAAGGACATTGGTGACGGCAAATGATCCATCTGCAGACAGGAAAGAAAATGGAGGAAAAACAGAACTCTCAAGGGCCACTTGATACTGAAGTCCCTCCGCACAGCACGCAGACAGCTCTTCACATTACCAAAAGCAAAGTAATACAGCGTCAACATCAATGAAGACAAAACAGAGGCAGAACACGGCTCAAGACAATCAAGTACTGCATCAACCTCCCTGCCCCACAGAAAAGTGCAATGCCATTAATCTCTTCTCCAGTGAAAAAATACAGAACCTCTGACAGCACATACCGGATATCAGCTTGCTTCATCTCTTACACCCGCCTCTTCCTGTAGAATCCCACCGTTTGCAGCCTCGAAAGCCTCGTCTCTTCCAGATCTGGCTGACATACTCAACTGCCTCAAGGCCACTTATTATGAAGGTGATGTCTTCCCGTCTCCCTTCATCAGAGCTCACTCTGGGAATGCTCTTATACCCCACATTACCATAGGCAGTGCCTTCCTCACTCAAGGTATCTTCCCAGTAGCTCTCAAGACTAGCCATAGGCTCCTACACTTAAAGAAACCTACACTAGACTCCAACAACCTCGCCAACTACCAGCCTGTCACTCGCCAACCAATCATCGGCAGGATCATTGAAAACGCAGTCTATGTTCAACTCCAGTATCACATCAATGCTCCCCATCTCCTGCATGACTAGTCTGGCTCCCGATCAGGCTGCAGCACAGACACCTCTACCTTACACAACACAGATGATGCCCTCTTAGTAGGGTGACCAGACCTCTCGGATTTCCCCAGACAGTTCCGGTTTTCAGAGGATTGTCTTGGCTTACCAATGGTTTACTTATTTTTAAATACCTGTTGCATTTTTTGGGGCAAAGGTCCAGTCATCGTGCAAAGCAAAATAGAAATGTGTGATTTTGTTTCCACATGGCCTTTCTAAAGTCTAAAATAATGTTTCAGTTTCTTTCATGCAGAGCAGGAGGTGGGCTTCATGCTCCCAGCAGAGAGGGAGACAGAGTGGCAAAGAGAAGAGGTCCTACTATAGCTAATAATAGTAAACTTCTCCCTGTAAATATGTGTGTGTGTGTGGTATGTGTTATGCATATATAAATATGTAGAATATTTATAGATTTCAAGGCTACGTGGCTACGCATAAACCGAAACAGGCCAGACATAGAAATAAGACAAAAAAACTTTAGTCCTAGCTTTATGTATGGCCAGTAACAGTTTTTTCTTCTCAAAATCTGGTTACCCAAAGTCTTAACAACACATAAAAATGACCCCATCCTCCTAATATTGCTGTCTTCTCAGCTGTCTTTGACAAAGTCAACTATCCCACCCTCATACATACTATTGAGTATTGAATGGGATTCACCAACAATTTCCTATACTGGTTCTCCTATTACCTTCCCAACCAACACCGGTTTGTTCACATGAACACCTTCAGGTCACAAAGATCCCTTTCATGTGTAGAGTCTCCCAGCGTTCCCTACTCTCTCTTGTCATCTCCGACCTCTACAGAGAGCCGCTTGTTGCTCTACTCTCAGATGACAGCATCAAAATTCGCCAACATGTTGATGATACACAACTTTTCATGAAAGTCTCCTAAACTTCAGACATCCAATGCCCAAAACATTACTTGCACATCATCCACGCCTGGATTTCCACTCCTAACTGAAGCTCAACCCAATCAAGATAGAATTCCTATCATTTGCCAAGAATGTCAAACAAGATATGGTACAAACCTGGCCGAATGACATGAACCCTGATGGCTTCAAACCCCAACTCTCTGCAAACACCAAATTACTTGGATTCACCCTGGACACTAACCTCTACCTCAAGAACACATTGGCAAACAAGACAGCCTTGTATCAGATTTCTCTTTTAAAGAAATTCAAACCTTTTCCTCCAGAGAGTGACTTCAGAACTACTGTTTAAGCCCTTGTACTCTTGCATCTGGACTGTGGTAATTCCCTACTCCATAGCCTCCCAGATTATACACTTGCTCCCCTTAGAGACATGTTACACATCGTTGTACGTCTCATCCAGGGTTGAAGAAGAATGATCCCATCATCACCATAGTGATCGAATTCCATTGGCTGCTATTGTCAGTCTGGACCTTCTTCAAAACCAGCTGCATCATTCACGAATCCATCACAACCAGCACCCCCGCAGCCAAAGACGTAAGAAAACAAGGCACCGGTCCTTTTCCATCTCTGCACCCAGGATCTGAAAAAACATGCCATATCCGTCAGGACCTCCCCAACGCTGCTCCGCTGTAGGGGAGAGTTGAAGCCTAACCTCTTTCAAGAACACTACCTCAATATGAATTAGCCATCCACTAACCAGCTACCTCGGCTATCCCTTGTTGACTTTATGCTTGTCTTTGACTCAGACAGGGGCATATTATCAAGACAGGCGATAAAATTATCGCCGCAGTTTTCTGCCGCTAAAGCGGCGATAATTTTATCGCCTGTCTTGATGATATGCCCCACAGTGCTTTCTTGCCTTTTTACTAGGTTTGCGCTATAGAAATACCATATTCATACATACAAAGTGATAGATTCTCCTTGAAAACAAAGGTTTTGTGATAAATCACAAGACTTTTTCCAAAGTCTCATACATCTCTTAGTGATAGATTTCCTGTAAACACATTTGCTTCCATTTTAAGTACTCTAGTTATACCAGTCTGGCAATTTCACTCCCAGAATTACTAACATCTCAGGCATCAATAATTTGAGGATCAGGGGTTACTGTGGGATAACCAGTAATCCCATTTGGATCTCCTATGGAATGAATCACCTATTTATCACTTATTTTCAATTATGTCAGAATCATTTCTACCTTTTTCCACATCTAACATTATGTTTTTCATGTGAAATTTCACAAAATTACACTATTACGTCCTTATGCTGTATTTAGGTGTTACTTGCATTAAAACAAATTCTATTGTGGGAGCTCTGGAACAATGCAAACTAAACGAGCATGAGCGGCTTGTGATAGTGGCACTTTTTTTTGTGAAATGCGTCCTTGTATCAGTTTTTGACGGACAGACGCAGTTTGCACAAAAAATAGTCAAAATGCCAGATTTGCAATTTTTCATACACTTTGTGCTAGAAAAAACTGTGCAAAATGTCAGCTTTGCGGTTCTCATACACTTCGAAATAAAATAAATTGTGCAAAATGCCAACTTTATATTTCACATAAATTCACATATTTTTTCTGAAATTTCATGCTATTACGAAAAAGGAAGTTATGCATGTTTTGCATGTTTTGCACAAATTGCAGGCCTTTTGTGAAGCAGCACACTTTTTAATGAGTGACAGATCTCGTACAATGGTTCATGTTATGACCTCACCCCCTTTCCAAATCAGCTACCCCCACAGCCTGGGAGTAAGTAATTGCCCAATGGTGTGTGACTGTTAAGGTGGAAAACTATTGATACATTGCTCACCACATCACAGTTGAAAAGGGACATCAATCACATGCCTCTTCTAAAGTAATAATTTCCAAAGTCCCTTTTGCAATTTGGATAAACTCTTTTCAAACAGTAAAATGGATTTTGTACATATGTAAAAGGGTCTTTCTGGCTGCACACGCCATCTTTCACCTAATCTGAGGGTTTGTGACAGCTGAAGTTGTTTGTACAATCTGGTCCTCAATGTCATGCTTCTAGCAGAGCATCCTATATTTCATCAAGTCACATATTTTTAGGTCTGGGCTTTAGCAGTCTAGCTGTCAAACAGACCTACTGCTAACACTATATAACAACGGGCTTTGGGTGTGTCCGTTCAATCATGAACTTCTTTGATCAGCCTCTTTCAGCCATTGGCTTGAGACGTTGTCAATCATGCTCAGCCCAGTGACGTATTAATCGGTCATCATATTCTATTTACTATTAGGTGGGATCATTCCTCCTCTATTCGAGTGCTTGCATTGAACTTCAGGAGGGGCTACTTTGCAACTATAGTCCTCTCTGTCTGTTCTGGAATGCTGTCTATCTGTGCCTCACTCAAATGTGCTAACACGGTCTGCATTAGCACATTTAGCCCAGAGCTATCCACCAGCGGCGGCTTCTCCACTAAGGCGGAGGAGTGTCACCCCACTGCTTTCCAGCAGTGTAAAAATGGAAAAATAAAATGAAAATAACACAATGTTATTATCATTCTATTTTTCCATGCTGAAGCCAGTTTTAGGGGGAGGGGGGGCTTGGCTGTCATAACAGCCAGCCGGGAAGGATCGGTTGGTGCACTCAAGAGTGCATGACAATTTGGCAGGCCGTCTGGGGCGGCCAAACAGTCATGCGCACTTAGCATGTTCTCCACTCACAGCCTGGGTGGAGAACATTCACAGGCTCCCACTCCCTGTCTGAGCGCCGAACCAGGCCGCTCAAACCAATCATGACGCTGCTGTCATGCTGGTAACAACATTGTTGTGATTGGCCCAGAGAAGCCTGTGAGTTTCCTGGTACTGGGAATAGAAGTGGAGGAGAGATGGCGGCCGTGCGGAAGCAAACAAAATTTTATGGTTTTCTGCCCCCCCCCCCCCCCCCGCCACCACCATTCCGTAGCAGCCGCCACTGCTATTGAATTGAAACATTCTCAAGAAAGTAAAACACTTCTCATAAAGTCATACCTCTGCCGAAAAGTCAAACAGAAACCAAAAAATCACAAAACACAGACAAATGCATGGGTTCCCCTACAATAAGATAACATCTCAAAGTTACCCACTTCTGACAAGGTCTTAAACTTTTTGTATAAGTCACAAACTTCCCGCACTAATAGCCGAACATTAATTCACATATTTTATAGACATAGATTTCTCACAAACTTACAAGGCACCTAAACACTCCCAAAAAAGTCAAAGAATTCTTGTAAACACTCGGTCTACTGCAAACAATTAGCAAAACGTCTTTAAAAAGTCACACACGTCCCTTAATATCGCAGATTTTACAGAATATCAAAAGAATCACAGAAGAACAACTGGGTTATGTTTGACACCGAAAATAAACCTTAAGTCGCCCTATTCAATACTGAGGTTCTAGTATTTAGAACTCATGCAGTGCAAGTGACTTAGCAATACAATTGTTGGCTAAATGTTCTTATGTTATCGTTGTTTAAAATATTATTCTCTGCCAAAACCGAAAGTGAAAGTATTGGAGATACCATACACTTTGCATAAGACATTGAAAGGGATTCTGAGATTAACATGAGTTTGTTTAAGTTTGCAGTTAAACTTAAGGGAAGGTAGGACAACGAAGCGGTCGAATATAGGCCTGTTCTGTCTCCTGCTGTAAATATACAGCACTGTGTTGGCCATGTCTGTGGGTTTCTGCAGGGCTTTAAGTGGGCTGGGTCCTGCCGGTGCTCTCAGCACCGGCATTTTTAAAACGCAAGTGCCAAGATGGGTCTCTATCAGGCTCTACATTTTTGCCCTCCCCCTCAGGATGAAAACAAAAATCTTACCTCTGCAGCTGTACCACCCTTCACTGCCTTTCATGTAACTTCAAAGACCCTCGTTCTAGTTCTTTCACAGTCTCATTATTTCAGAACTGAAGCATTTTCAATATTCTATGCAACGAAGCCATAGTTGTTGCTTATTTTTCTAATGCAACTAACAACCATTGGCAATGCCAATAGTCCTGGCTTGTTGTAAGTATAATGTTAGTGTTGTATTTAATTATTTGGATGCAGTAACAGAAGCCGAAAATTACCAGTCGGGCGGCACACTATGCTAAGCACAGATTTTTAGTGTATGTGTTTTGAAGCCAAGCCCTAATAACATCGGCCACGCCCAATTGAGCGACCCCCCCCCCCCCCTTCCCCCAGCTTTTTCATCCAACTTAAAGCCTCTGGGTTTGTGCAATATGAGTAAACACAGCATATAAATAAAGCCATAAAGTTCTCGTGCAGACCAGCATTTCCTACGCCACCCCACCCACCGCATACTACCCCTAAGGTAGAACACTGCCCATATCCCACGGCATAGGCAACGACTTATATTTTATTTTTTTAAAGCCCAGATTGTTCACAAACTCCCTGAACTTCCACAGTGCTGCACACTTTCAACAGTCTTCTCGCGAGGCCTCCAAATTGCTATAGAAACCAGACGTGTCTGATCACCACAAGTCGCCATACCGTAGGAAATCCTAAAACACGTATTGCCCACTGCCCCCGCTCCACCAGCAATAGTCATCGCTCAAACAGGGTCTCCATCATTCACCATCATTCAGGAGAACTCTTTTAATTAAGTATCTAGCCCTCTCGCCCCTCCCCCGCGCTCTTGCTCCCGTGGTGGCATCGCTCGAGCAATAAGAGACAGGCAAGTGGGCAAGCTGAGAAAAGGTTAGGCTAACAGTGCGTTACTGCAGGAATAAGTAACATATTGCTCATTAAACATTTAAAAACAACAGTTGCCAGCTCTTTCTGCCAATATTTCGGGCTGTCAGTTTTACGGCGAGGCCGCGGCGCGGTTCCGAGATGCTTTATTCATGCCTTGAAAGGCCGGGCGCTGCTGCGCAGCGGTGGGCCCGGATCCCACGGTACCCGGCGAGGCGGAGGCTGTCGGAGCGCGGGCCCCAGCTCCCCGGAGCTCCGCCGCAGCGCTGAAACAAACCAGCGCATCCGGCCTCGCCAAATGTGTTCACCGGAGATAAATATTTTATCTGCAGCTTTTTGCTTTGCTTTTTTCGGTCTCGTTTGGTCACTGGGCAGTATCCGACCGAGCTGCAATGCACAGCCGGCGATGGTGCATTTTTTTCTTTTTTTTAATGAATGTTTCTTTTTTTTTACCCTGCAAACATTTGTCCGCTAATGGCGTTTCTGGCCGAGAGATGAGGCGCTGGACGGCGGGCGGTGCTGGATGTTATTAACTTCCGACGCTCGGGGCTCTAAGGCGTGGGTAAGAGCTGTGCTAAGCGGTGAAAAAAGTAATCATAGCTTGGCTTTATCTCTTCTGTACGTGACGCGTCGCCCGGATCGAACCCGTCGCCTTTCGACGGTGACGTCATAGGCCTCGTGCATGTAGATGTGTCTGGCCACATCCTCTCACATCATTGTCCTCGTGGATGTGGGGGCAACGTGCCCAATCGGGTCATTAGAGCACCAGCCAATCCCCAGCGTACTGTTCAGAATAATCCACCTTGTACACCCGGCAGAATACACCTCAAACACACAAGCAAAGCACACTTCGTTCATTCCATACCAGTAGAACACACCACAAACATATCAACAGAGCACACCTCATGCATCCCAGACAAGTACTCCGTATTCGAGAACACACCTAGTGCGTTTTAGAGAACACATCTCAAACACACCAGCAGGCTCCACCACAAACACACCAGCTGACCACACCACATGCGTTCCAGCAGAGCACACCTCATGCATTCCAGGCGAGCACCCCTCATGCACTCTTGCAGAGCACACCTCATGCACTCCACGCTAGCACACCTCGTATTCTAGCAGAGCACACCTCGTGCACTCCACAGGAACACACCTCACACATACCAGATGAGCGCACCTCATGCATTCCAGACAAGCACACCACATGCATTCCAGACAAGCACACCTCATGCATTCCAGCAGAGCACACCTCATGCATTCCAGCAGGGCACACCTCATGCATTCCAGCAGAGCACACCTCATGCATTCCAGGTGAGCACTCCTCATGCATTCCAAGAGGACACCTAACATATTCCAGGCAAACACTCCTCATGCATTCCAGAAGAGCACACCTCATGCATTCCACACTAGAACACCTCGTATTCTAGCAGAGCACACCTCGTGCATTCCAGAGGAACACACCTCACATACCAGATTTCCGTATGCATTCCGGGCAAGCACACCACATGCATTCCAGACAAGCACACCACATGCATTCCAGATGAGCACACCTCATGAATTCTAGACAACCACACCACATACATTCCAGACAAGCACACCTCACACATTCCAGAAGAGAACACCTCATGCATCCCAGATGAGTACACCTCAGGCATTTCAGAGGAGCGCACCTCACACATTCCAGATTAGCAGACCTCATGCATTCCAGAAAAGCACACCTCATGCATTCCAGAAGAGCACACATCATACATTCCAAAAGTACCCTCTATCAATATCTGCTCCAGAAGTGATATACTGATTCACTCCATTAGAGTATACTTTACACACTGTAGCACTCATTACCCAATCTTGTACTGTCTGCCTCATGCACTCAGAGATAAACCCCACACTGCAGCAGCCCTCCTCACACATCACTGCCAAGCCCCCATACACTCAGCAGAGGTAAGACTCTTACCCTCCAGCAGAGTCCTCCTCAAACATCACTGCAGAATCAACTCCATACACTCAGCACAGGTATAACACAAACACTCCATCAGAGTTCTCCTCACACACCACTGCAGAGTCCACCCTCATACACTCAGCAAAGCTGCAACTCAAACACTCCAGCATAGTCCTCCTCACACACCACTGCAGAGTCCACACCATACACTCAGCACAGGTATAACACAAATACTCCATCAGAGTCCTCCTCACACACCACTGCAGAGTCCACTCCATACACTCAGCACAGGGAAGACTTGCACTCCAACAGAGTCCTCCTCACACACCACTGCAGAGTCCACTCCATACACTCAGCACAGGGAAGACTCTTACACTCCAGCAGAGTCCTCCTCATACATCATTGCAGAGTCCCCTCATACTCTCAGCACGGGTGTAACTCAAACACTCCAGCAGAGTCCTCCTCACACACCACTGCAGAGCCCACTCATACATTCAGCACAGGCATAACTCAAACACTCCATCAGAGTCCTCCTCACACATCACTGTAGAGTCCCCTTATACACTCAACAAAGGTGTAACTCAGACACTCCAGCAGAGTCCTCCTCACACACCACTGCATAGTCCACACCATACACTCAGCACAGGGAAGACTTTTACACTCCATCAGAGTCCTCCTCACACACCACTGTAGAGTCCACTCCATACACTCAGCACAGGGAAGACTTACACTCCAGCACAGTCTTTCTCACACACCACTGCAGAGTCCCCTCATACTCTCAGCACAGGTGTAACTCAAACACTCCAGCAGAGTCCTTCTCACACACCACTGCAGAGTCCCCCCATACTCTCAGCACGGTTGTATCTCAAACACTCCAGCAGAGTCCTCCTCACACACCACTGCAGAGTCCCCCATACACTCAGCACAGGGAAGACTCTTACACTCCAACAGAGTCCTCCTCACACACCACTGCAGAGTCCACATCATACACTCAGCACAGGTAAGACTCATGCTACAGCAGAGTCCCCCTTACTCACCACTGCAGAGTCCCCCATACACTCAGCACAGGTAAGACTCTTACAATACAGCAGAATCCCCCTCACACACCCCTGCAGAGCCCACCCATAGAATACAACAGAGGCAACCTCTGATTTGACGGATACCAGAAAGACCTCTCCAGAAGACTGCGGAAGTCTAGAGTCAAAGAAGAAAGAATCAGGCGATGCCCAAAGCGATACCTTTGCACAGAGGTCGTAGGACCCCCTGCAAGTGGAGCTCTGAAACCTGGTTATTTGGCAACCCTTTCTGATGATTCTTTCAATTCAATGAATTGCAGTTTTGAAATTATACTTAATACACGTGGATTGAGGGAAACTCTTTTGCTGTGAAGCTCTTGTTCATGGTGTCGAAGGGGGAGTCAACAGCGAAGAGCTTTACAAAAAGAACCGCCTTCAGCGGCATTTTTTGATCCTGCTTCCTGCCTTCCTCCTTAAAATGGCCCTGGTCTAGTCAAGGCGCTCCTTGGCTATAGGTTCCCTTGGCCATTTAAAAGACCCACATGCTGGCACTGCCATTTGTTGTGCGCAACCCTCCTTGCTTAATGCGGCTACATATTCCTTAATGATAAACTGCCTTTCTAATTGAGATTTATTGGAGACTATTTTTTCCCACTTTCCTTTTTGACATCTTTTTTTCGGGCTCTAAAGAAAATCCTATTAGGTTAAATCTCTTCTCTGTGCTTTATCTTTTAATTTGATGGTGATTGTGCTTGTTGGTTTGTGCCTCCCCAGCACCTCTGGTGGATTAAGCGCTTTGAGTTCAGCCAGGGTACTCCAAGGAGCCTTCTGCCTCTAAACTTCTGGATTTAGGAGCTCAGCTAAAGCATGTTGACTCTTTCACCCTTCAATTTATTCAAGAATTAATGCTAATTGCGTTAAATATGTGGCTCCTGGGTTAAATCTCTAGCCTCTCTCCAGCCCCCACAGACTGGCACACTCCCCCCCCGCTCCTGTTGGCCAGTTTTTTTCAAATCAGCACTGAAAAGTCTGGAATAAAGCACCATATTCAGGCTTGCAACGATGGCTGTGGGATCACATTGGCAGTAGCCAGGGATTACACCAGTGGGTCATTAGGAGCCTCTCTTACTGTTTGCTGTCATGTATACCGGCTGCATCTGCCATGTGCGTATCTCGCCGGCAAAAGGACTGCAAGTGCTCCTTCTACAAGGTAGTCTTTAGTGCTAGGGTTTGAGTTCCAGATGGTCTTAGAGGCTACGTTGCCTCTAGTCTACAGAGACCCAGCATTTGCATGTCATCAGTTCCCATACACACCTGCATATCATCAGGTCATTTCCACTGCATTTCGTCAGGTTATTTCTACTGCACATCATCAGTTTCCTTACATAGCTGTATATCAGGTCATTTCTACTGCACATCATTAGGTCAATTCAACTGCACATCATTAGGCCAATTCAACTGCACAACACCAGTTCCCTTACATAACTGCATATCATCAGATCATTTCACCTGCATATATTCAGGTAATTTCTACTGCACATCATCAGTTCCCTTACATACCTGCATATCGTCAGGTCATTTCTACCACACATCATCAGGTCATTTCTACTGCACATCATTAGGGGCCAGATGTAGATGGCCAAATAGCGATCGGTAACGCTGAAATTAGCAGAATTTCAGCGTTTGCGATCTCTATTTGGCTGCGAGCAATGTAGGTGAGTTTAAACCTACTAGCAAAATAAGGAATCGCAAAATTGCGATTCCTTATCTTGCTCTTGCATTTAAGGAATCTGAAATTGCGATTCCTTAAATGCAATGTAAGTAGCACAAAAGAAAGTGCATTTTAGCCTTAAGGAATTGCTAATTACTACCAACTTCAAGTTGGTGGTAATTAGCGATATCCTTTTAAAAAAGCACTTTTCTGCTTTTTTTAAAGTGCCATGTGGAACACATTCATGCCCTTAGGGCATTTATGTGCGCCACATGTGCACACATGCACATTTCAGGGGTGCAACAGGGTGTCCTTTTGACACCCTGGCACCCTTGAAATAGCGCCCGCTATTTGCCAATCTTTAATAGCGAATCGCAAATAGTGGATATCTTCCCATTCATTCCTATGGGCCTCCTAGCCCATAGGAATGAATAGGTAGGCATTCCTTACTAGCTAATCTCAATTTGTGATTCGTTATTAAGGAATATTAAGGAATCACTAATATTTTAGAGATTCCTACCTACATTCAATTTTGCGAGTTCTTAAAAGCGAATCGGTAAAATTCACTATTAAGGAATCGCAAATTTGATTTTACCTACATCTGGCCCTTGGCCATTTCTACAGCACACCACCAGTTCCTTTACATAACTGCATAATCATCAGGTAATTTCTACTGCATCTTGTCAAGTCATTTCTAGTGCACATCATAGAGTCAGTTCTACCACACATCATCAGGTTATTTCAGCTGCACATCATCAGTTCCCTTATATACCTGCATATTGTCAGGTAATTTCTACTGAATATCCTCTGGTCATTTCTACTGCACATCAGGCAATTTCTACTGCACATCATCAGTTTCCTAACATAACTGCATATCGTCAGGTCATTTCTACCGGATATTGTCAAATCATTTTTACTACACAGTATCAGTTCCCTTACAAACCTGCATATCGCCGGGTAATTTCTACTGCATAGCATCAGGTCATTTCTACTGCACATCATCAGATCATTTCTACTGCACATCATCACTTTCCATAGATACCTGTAAATAATAAAGTCATTTCTACAGCACATCATCAGTTCCCTTACAAACCTGCACATCAGCAGGTAATTTGTACTGCACATCTTCAGGTAATTTCTACTGCATACCATTGAGTCATTTCTACTTCACATCATCAGGTCCCTTGCATAGCTGCATATCATCAGGTTATTTCTACTGCACATCATTAGTTCCCTTACATACCTGCACATCATCAGGTCATTTATACTGCACACCATTAGTTCCCTTACATGCCAGCATGTCATCAGGTAACCTTCCTTCAACCTCTTTGCTGAAAGAATGCTTGTGTTACTACAGTATCTTGGTTTGGGCTGTAACCCATAGGCAAAGTCACCCAACACTCACAGTCAAAATGCCAGCAGCCCTCGAAACGAGAGTCCCCAACCCAATGACAGTGTGAGGACAGTTTCTGTGCTCCAAATGTTCCCCGTCATTGAGCGAGATAATGTTGCTCCCTCTCTACAGGTAAACCCCTGTGGTCTTTCTGTTGTGGCCAGGCTGCCATGAGAGCTCATGAGTTCAGAGAGAAATTATTTTGTGTAACTCGACCATGGCTTTAGTGACTCACTGCCTTGGTACACTCAAGAAACCAGTTAGCCCTAAGAAAGCGCGAGAGGAAATCTGAAAACTGCCAAGCAACAGGCTTGGAAAACTCCTTGTATGGAGTTGTTTTTGTCATGTCTGGCTTGAGTCTGGGCTACATAAAACAGGGATAGTTCAAGCGGCATCTGACCATTTACAGTAGAAGAAAACCAGAAAGGTACCAGTGTCATGGGTTGGTTCCACCACACTGGATACCACATCCAGTATGATGGTCAGTAGCTCGCTGAACCAACTGCTATAAATAAAAGATAAAAGGCGGAGCTTCGCTCGAGCACTTTGTAGAAAATCATTTTGACAAAGCCTGTACCTTTCTTTTACAGTCGGGATTCCTGGGGCTTCATCGTAGCCGTGTTCCAAAGGCTGGATTCAAGGGTGAATTGGTGCATAGGATCCCAGTGTATCGACCCTGCCCGCTTACGAGTGATGCCGTGTGAAAGAGTCACTAAGACAGTCCAGGGACACCAGAGATCCAGTGTTTAGAGCCCCTCCAGAGAGTGTTCACTGGAGACACTGGACAGCAGCGACACTGACAGTGACCTGACTCCCAGTGAAGGAAGTGACCTGATTAGGGCCACCCGGGTCACTCGCGACCATCTCTCAGCCTTCCATACCAATGAAGAGTCGGTCAGACAGGAGATAATACAAACCAAGTATATTTATTCAGATACACTCGAGGCGAGTCCAGTCTGACCAGCCTCCTGGGATTGCTGCAGAAGACTGACTTCAGCAAACATGGTGATACATTATGTACAATTCAGAACCAATGAAGACACGCCCTGACTGAAAATTTCCAGTTGGCGGCAGCTAGGCAAAGAACGTACAGAAGGATGAGTTTCGATCCTGAGACCGGGCACACGCTATCTTAATGCCAAGGTCGTTCTGCCTGTGCCCGCCTCTCTAAAGGTGGGCGCAGGCCTCTATCTAGTGGGAAAGGTATGCACTAAAAAGAACAGTGTATTCATTAGTACAGCAAGGCCCAATATTGGAGAAACGAAAACTACCACAGCTGCTTTCAGCAGAGGCAGAGAGAAAAGTTAGTTTCGGTCATGACTCAAAATGGTGGCTAAACATAAAATGGTGCCGCAAATGCTAACTTAAAAGGTCCAATACATGAGCAGCACAGCTAAAACATTTATATTCCAACACCGGGAACATAGACCTTGTCCTGTCCATGCACCTGCACCATGAATCACACCCTAGTAACTAAGAGGACCTCCTTATCATTACTGGGCAGGATGAGCCTTTGGAGTGGATAGGAGGAAAGAATCCACATACCCATGGGGGTCCCCATGACCGGACCAGGATGGAAAGTGATACAGTAACCTACTATCCTAAGAGCCCAGAGATCACAGGAAGACAGTGCGGTGGTCTATAGAGTTCTTTTAACTCTAACGACGCTGGGGTATTAAACTTTGATCTGGATTAGTAATTAGTTGTGATTGCTTTTTCCATCAAGAGTTACTCCTGTGTGTCCAGTAACATTGGAAATGTGTGATTACCGCTAACGGGACCAGGGTATTGTTTCCTGGATTTGGGAGGCCCTATCCATAAACAAGAATGCAGCCCAGGTCCTTGTTTACTGTCCCATATACCCACAACCCAAGAGTTTGTTTGTTTGCTTCTTCAAAATCTTATTCTCCACATTTCCGTATTTTTTCATATAATTTCCTTCATCTTTCATAGTCAACCTTTATCGTTTTACCTCCATGTCCAACTATCTCTTGTATTTCCTGCTGTCTCCTTCTTTCGTCTTATTCACTTCTACTCTCTCTCAACCTACATTTTCTAATTAATATCTTCATTTACTCTTTCCTCTCCATCATTTATTTATTTATTTATTTATTTATCTTGTATAGCGCACAGATACCCCAACGGGGTGTCCCGGCGCTTGTGTGAGAGCAGATACAATGTTAGCTATTGAGTGGAAATTAGCAGAAAAGAAAGGTTTTCAGGGCTCTCCGGAAGGGAAGTTCTTCCCGAATTATCCTAATAAACAAGGGTAAGTTGTTCCAGTGGGAGGCAGCACAAACTTGGAACGTTTTCCCCCCAGATCGAGCTTTTTTGACTCTAGGGGTAAAAAGAAGATGTTGAGAGCTCGACCGAAGTGAACGAATGTTACTGTAAGGACGAAGGCATGAGGATAAGTGAGCAGAACCCTTCCCATTGATCGCGCGGTGAGCGAGGGTAAGAGCCTTAAATTCCGCCCTTTTATGAACTGGAAGCCAATGCAGCCTGAGTCGGTGGGGGGTGATATGTTCCCTGAGGGGAAGACCACAAACCAGACGGACAGCGGCGTTTTGAACTGTTTGGAGACGACGCTGAAGACCTCTGGATAACCCTAGATACAAGCCATTAGCATAATCAAGATGGGAAGTGATTAAGGCCTGCACGATCGTTTTTCTGGTTTGGTTAGGGATGAAATTGATAAATTTTTTCATCATCCTCATTTTGGAGAAGCAGGCCACAGATACAGACTGGATTTGCTTCTGAAAAGAGAGGTTGCTATCCCAAATGACTCCTAAGTTTTTGACAGAATCTTTAGGCAGGGGGGGTGAACTCAAATCAAGAGGCCACCACAAGTTAGGGTCCAATGGAGAGGGCTGATGAAAAAATATAACTTCGGTTTTGCCAGCGTTAAGCCGGAGGCAGTTGTTATCCATCCAGCTGGCAATATTCCGGAGGCAATTTTTTAGTGGGTCAAAGGTAGACTGAGAAGGGGAATCATATGAGAACAGAAGCTGTATATCATCCGCATAAGATGTGGCCTGGATTCCAGATAGGGAGATGATCTCGGCCAGCGGGGAGAAATATACATTAAACAAAAGAGGGATTAATGAAGAACCCTGAGGGACGCCCCACTTGAGGGGACGACTGCTTGAAGTAAAAGGGGGAGTGAATACAGCCTGTGTCCGATTGGACAAAAAGGAGGCAAGCCATTCCAAGGCCTTGCCCTGAATGCCTTTTGCCTGTAGTCGATCAAGAAGGACAGGGTGAGAGACGGTGTCGAATGCTGCCGACAAGTCTAGCAGCACCAACACCGCTCTAGAGCCCTCGTCTAGTTTCCATCTGATGGCGTCAGCCATCTCCAAAAGGGCAGATTCGGTGCTATGACCCGACCTGAAGCCATGCTGGGAGATGTGGAAAGCGCCGCTCAGCTCCAAGAAACCAGCCAGTTGACCTTGTACAAGTTTCTCCAGCACTTTAGCTGGGGCAGGGAGCAGAGAGATGGGGCGATAGTTAGCTGGTTCAGAGGGGTCTGCAGTTGCCTTTTTAATGATGGGAACCAGTCTAGCGTGTTTCCAGGTGTCTGGAAAGATACCTGTCTGAAGGGAGTCGTTCCAGATTTTGTTTAATAAAGGATTAAGCAGAGGAGCAAGGGATTTATACTGCTTCGCTGGCCAAGGGTCTAGGGGGGAACCAGATTTGCATTTGAGTAATTCTGCCAGTGACTGTTCTAAGGAGATCACCTCAAATTTAGAAAAGACCTTATCAGAATTGGAGCTGACTGGACATGATTTCGGATAGGAGGGGCTGAAATTACAGGGGAAAGAGTTCTGAATGACAGCAATCTTGTGTTCAAAATAGCTTGAAAGATTGTCGCAAAGGGCCTGGGAAACCAGTGGTTGGCGCTTGAGGGCCATAGGGTCAGTAAAGGCTCTGACAGTGTCAAAAATGACTCTGGATGATCCTTTAGCCCGGGGGATTTTCTCCTCAAGGTGGGATCTTTTATGATCAATGATTTTCTTTCTATACTCCTTGAGGGAGGTTTTGTATTTAGATCTACTATCAGGAGAGTAAGACCGTCTCCAATTTCTCTCTAGCCGCTTGCAGATCGATTTGCAAATCCGGAGTTCCTCAGAATACCAAGGTGCAGAAGGAGTAGCACGGAGGAATTTGATAGATCTCATAGGAGCTAAAAGATCCAGAGCCGAGGTGACCCAATGGTTGAAACTGGCCACTCGAGAGTCCAGATCGTTAGCCTCCACAGGGAAGGACATGGAGAGATGAGGGGCTAAACTCTCAGGAGAGATCACCCTCCAATTCCGACCCTTAGTGATGGACAGGGGTCTGGAGCGATCCGCCAGACGAGAGGAAATGGAGAAAGGGATCACAAAATGATCAGACCAAATAACAGGGGTAGGGTTGCCTAAAATAATGTCAATTAGATTAGTACAGATCAAATCCAGGGTGTGTCCACCCTTATGCGTAGGGCCGGAAACAATTTGCTTTAGACCGCAATCAGATAGAGTTGACAAAAAATTAGCGGCAATAGGTTCATTAATGTTATCAGCGTGAAGATTGAAATCCCCCAAGAGTGTGAAATTGGCATAACGGAAGGATGCTTGTAAAGCAAAATCAATAAGGGCCGGGAGATGAGAAATTTTAGATTTGGGGGGACGGTAGACTAATAAGCCTGAATAGGTGAAGTTAGCATTCAATCTTGCTTCGTGCTTCTTGATATCCTATGTTTCTACCTCCATAAGTGCCTACTTTTATTAGTTTAGTCTTTCCTATTCAAGCTCTTTTTCCTTTCACTGTGTTCTTAATTTCCTCCCACCTTTCCTCTCTAGATTGCTTTCTAAACCCTTCATAACCCTGATTTTCCTTCCCTTTTTCTTTACTTTATTCTTTCTTTCTCTCCTTACCTTCCCACCGTAGTGTTCTTTGTCATTTCCATTTGTTTTGTGGAGTTTTATATAGCACAAACTAGACCCAAAGGTATCAGAGGGCTTTACATGAGCACCAGTTACGTTACAGACAGACACATTCATATTTGATAGGCACGGGGAGATTGAGGGGCAGATCTATATTGGAGATGCGCCACTTTTACGCCGCCGTTGCGTCACTATTGTGACGCAGCGGCGGTGTAAACCCTGCACCACGTTGCGCCATATTTACATCGTGACGCATCTATGGAGATGCGTCACGATGTAAAGCCCTGCGCCACGTAAAACCTGCATCAGGTTTCACGTGGGCGTGTCGACAGAGGGGGGGGGCGTTCCTTCGCAGGAACGCCCCTGAAAAGTGACTCAGTCAAATCTATAAGATTTGACTGAGTCACTTTCCCAATGCTGATGCGCCAAAACCCTGCGCCTGCTTGAAGCAGGCGTAAGTCTTGACGCACCATGTTAGGGATAGGGTAGGTTGGAACAGTGCTGGAGTTGCGTCGCGCTTGCGACGCAACTGAAGCACTGCGCCAACCTTACGCCATCGGATGCGTCACGCATCTGTTTATTCCTGCGCCATGATGCGCCGCATTGTAAATGCGGCGCATCATGTGTGGCGCAAGGGTAAACTTGCGTGACGCATCATTCCTGGCGCATCCTTGCTGATTTGCAGGGATGCGCCAGGAAACATAAATCTGCCCCTAAGTGATTTGCCCAGAATCTCAGAAAGTTGAGCATCCCTGCCGAGACTCGAACCCGGTTCCCCAGCTCTGAGGGCGACCGCTCTAGCCGTTAGGCCACATTCTCTCCCATTTCCATTTCTTTCTTCCCTCATTTTTGTTCCTTCTGTTTCTTGCTGTTTCATTGTTTTTCATCCTCTATCCGCTTAGCCCCTTCTTTCTCACTATTGTTTTATTACTTTCTTCAATTAATGGCTTTTTCTGTATTTCCTTTCTTTCCTCGCTTCTTTTCTATATTTTCCTTGTCATTATACCTTCTCTGTTCAGGTGCTTCTTGTCTTTATAATTTCTTTAATTATTTTCTTTTCCGCTTTCTTTCATGAAGCAGCTCTCTCTTTGTTCTTTGCTTCTCTTTTGTCTCCCTTTCCTATAGCTTGTTCCTTTTCAGGCTATTGTGTGTTTATGACTCTGTCTCCTCTTTTTTGCTAGCTCCGTTTCTACCTCATGCTCGCTATCTCACGCCTTTTTATCTCTCTACGCCTAATTACAAAGCCCTGGGGCCTTTGCATGCCTGGGCTGTGAAGTGAAGTTTGTGAGCTGCGGGAGGGAAGGGAGGCGGCAGGGAGATTTCCAGGGAACCGGATCTTTATCATGCACAGCACGTGACACCGCAGGTAAAAAATGAAGGCTTCAGACAGGATTAATTGCCCCCTTCCGCGGATCCTCATTAGAGCTCTTCCGTGGAAGACCACTGAATCTGTCAGTCAGAGGAGCCCTCGTCACAGAGAATGATGTAACGCTGGGAGAGGCTGATAGAGAAGTACACGGATGGATAGACAGGACGCATATGGTAGGAAATGGGTCAAAAACAAGCTTGCTGCCAGGGGGCGCTCCACAATCAGGACAGATGGATCAGCGCCTAGAGGCCAGTGAAGCTGAAGGAGTTAACTAGGAGCAGTCCAGGTGCTTACTCAGCACTCTCAGGAAAGCCCTGGAAATGAGACGCCTGTGTAGCCAAGCATGCACACATTCAAAGGATATATTTGTGATGTCATCAGTGATGTCATTGACCATGTCATGAGTGATGTAATATGTGAGGTCATAAGCAGTGCATTGCGGGGATGTAAGTTATAGTTAGCTCAGGTAGTTATAACTGCTGAATTTCACTGGTTTTGGACGAGTGAAATCTGAGCCTAACTATAACGTCCCTGTAACTTTTGTTTTTTTCAGTGAATTGCTAAGATTTTTAAAATCTATTTCCTAACTATAACATCCCTATAACATTAATTTTTGTAAGTAAATTTCTATGATTTTTTAACTAGTAATCAAATTTGCAGAGTGGTGGACAAAGGGGGCGGGGCCTCCAACAAGCTCTCAGCAATCCTGCTGTGTCAGACTTACTTGAGGTAACAGGAGGGCTTCTGGGCCCCTAAGAACTCTCAGCATCCAAGAGGACTTCATCCCCCAACCAGCAATGCGCCAGCAAGCGCAACTGCAGAGTGGTGGAGAAACGCGCCGTGGCCTCCGCAGACCTCTCTGCAGTTCCGCTGTGTGTGACTTACTGTAGGTAACAGGAAGGTTTGTTGGCCGCTAAGGACACTCTATAGCCAAGGGGACTTTATCTCCCAACCAGCTGTGAGCCAGGAGCTGCATTTACAGAGCAGTGGAGAAAGAGGGTGTGGCCACCGAAGTCCTCTCAGCAAACAAGCTCTGTGGGACTTACAGGAGGTAACAGGAGGGCTTGTTGGCCCCCAACGACCCTCAGCATTCAAGGGGACGTCATCCCCCAACCAGCAGTGCCCCAGAAGGTGCGTTTGCAGAGTGGTGGAGAAAGGCGGCATGGCCTCCGCAGACCTCTGCAATTCGTGTGTGTGACTTACTGAAGGTAACAGGAAGGTTTGTTTGCTGCAAAGGACACTCTAAAGCCAAGGGGACTTTATACCCCAACCAGCTGCAAGCCAGGAGGCACATGTACAGAGCGGTGGAGAAAGAGGGTGTGGCCTGCGGTATCCTCTCAGCAAACACGCTCTGTGGGACTTACAGGAGGTAACAGGAGGGCTTGTTGGCCCCCAAGGACCCTCAGCATTCTAGGGGACATCATCCCCCAACCAGCAGTGCCCCAGGAGGCACGTTGGCAGAGTTGTGGAGAAAAGAGGCATGGCCTCTGAAGCCCTCTCAGCAACCACGGTCTGAGGGACTTACTGGATGTAACAGGAGGGCTTGTTGTCACCAAAGGACCTTCAGCATCCAAGGGGACTTCATCCCCCTGCCAGCAGTGCACCGAGAGGCACGTTTGCAGAGTGCTGGGGAAAGGGAGTGTGGCCTTCAACAACCACTCAGCAATCCCGCTGTGTTGGACTTACTGGATGTAGCAGGAGGTCTTGTTGGCACCCTCAGCAGCCAAGGGGACTTTCATCCCCCAACCTGCAGTGCACCAAGAGGAGCGATTGCAAAGTGGTGCGGAAAGGGGGTTGTGTGGTTCCCACTAATCCTTAGGACCTGCTCATATGTTTGGACAACATAAACTTTGGGCTAGCTACCTAGACTGATTGCGGGCACCTCCACAGGATATGTTGGCCTAGAGACCTGCCAGCTCAAAGTGCCACCATAC
This sequence comes from Triturus cristatus, assembly GCF_964204655.1. Taxonomy (NCBI): domain Eukaryota; kingdom Metazoa; phylum Chordata; class Amphibia; order Caudata; family Salamandridae; genus Triturus; species Triturus cristatus. The sequence continues at coordinate 133,755,459 of NC_140591.1, read as the reverse complement.
ACCCCCTACCTTACCAGGGAGTGAATGGTTTCTGACAACCACTGTACATGAAAACCCTGACCCCCTCAAGTATCGTGGAAACAGATCAGAACCTTTCTCTCAGTCACTCGTGCTCACTTGTGCTCAGAGAAATATACAGAATACACTGTGGGATGTTTTCAATATATTTATTGAACCAATGTTATTCTGTTATAGAATCCATGTGCTGCAATAATCAGTAGACAGAAGCAGATGAAAGTGATGACGAGAGCTAAAAGAGTAAAGAGTAGATACAGTTCTACCATGGTGCTAAACAGTGTATATATGCAGGGATAAAAACAAGGCAGTAATCAGGCGTACCCCTACTATGCAAACCCTACTCTGCTTGTACCTAGAGTATGTGTAGGTTTGAAGCCAAGAATCCCCCCTACGGACGATCCAACTCCATTATCTGGTGGGAGAGAATGTAAGAGCCCGTGTTGGTCACGAACTGGACACAGAGAGTGGCCAGTGAGAGGGGCCACACGACCACTCTCCCATTTACAAATAGCAAGTTTAGCCCTGGGGAGGTGGTGGTCCATGGGGGCGGGTGTGTGAGGCCTCCCATATCAAAAGTAAATGCCCCAGGGAGGTGGTGGCCTCTGGGGCTGCGGAGGAGGCCGCGTGCCACCACATTCTTCTTTGCTAAAGCCCCAGGGAAGTGGTAGTCCCCGGGGCTGCAGGGCGGTCCACGCGGTTCCCTCTCTTCACACATAAGGCCCTGAGGAGGTGGCAGTCCCCAGGGCTAGTGGGGTCCAAGAGCCCCCCACATAAAAAAAAATGTAAGCCCCAGGTCTCTCGCTCTCTCTCTCTCTCTCTCGCTATCTATATATTATATATATATATATATACACATATATATAATGAAGGTAAATGCATGTGGAGTTTGGCATAGGAAATCTAGACTTACTTACCTGTATGGGCACTAGCCTAAAACTACCTATGCTGATTATTCTGAAATAAAAAGCACTTTGAAGTAAGCAAGCACGGTGTGGTCCGTGCCTGAATGTTGTCGAGACAGTGGCGATCCAGGATTGTGAAGGTCTTATATATATATATATATTACCTACTGGCGGTCGCCAGTAGGTAGTTATAGTTAGGACCACGTTTCCATAGGAAAACCTCAACATTCTATTTTGAATAACTTTGGCGCCGGTCGACGAATCCTCGCGAATTTCTCAAAATAGGTGGGGCGCTACGCTCCGCTCCTACCCTGAAAGTCTCGGGGGGATCCGTCAAGCGGGGGCTGAGATAAAAGGGGGGTCTCAAAACGCGTTTTTCCCATGCATTTTTCCATAGGACCTTTAGAACGAGCTACAGCCCGAACGGCTGAACAGAATTACTCAAAATTTGGCAGAGAGGTAGTCCCTAGGTCAAGGAAGTGCCTTTTGTAGGTTTGGTGTAAATCTGTTCAGTAGATTCTGAGAAAATAGCCTTTAAATCAATATATATATCTGAGCCCGCTTACGGTACGCTTACCGTACGCTTACGGTAAGCGTACGGTGGCGTGCGCGAGCGCGATTCTGATTGGCTCTTAGATCTTAGTAAACATTCGAATCGGCCGAAACCAGGAAGCGGCGGCCGCCATTTTGTCTCTCGCACTGAGTGTTGTTTATCAAACATGATGGCCAAAAACATGTTACGGGGCTGTTTTGACAACTCCCTCCCACATAGTCATGTTGAGGGAGTCCACAAACATCCCCCAAGAGCAAAAACGGTTTTATTTTTTTTTCGGCAATTTCGCGGGGTACGCTTACCGTACGCTTACCGTAAGCGTACGGTAAAAAAATAAAAATAAAAAAAACACTATCCACACTTACCCCACCCCCTGTGCTTTTGGTGGCCGAAGGCCACCAAATGTACAGGGCTTATTAATAGGTAAAAAAAACTAAATTTTGGCAACATGAAATTATAAAATTGAAATAAAAAAAACACTATCCACATTGACCCCACCCCCTGTGCTTTTGGTGGCCGAAGGCCACCAAATGTACAGGGCTTATTAAAGTTGATAAAAACCGTGCACGGAACGAACTGCGTTAAGTGGGCGCGCACGCCACAAATGGCGTAAAGTAACTTAGCATTTAAAAAAACCGTACAAATTCACTGAAAAAACCATAGGTTTCACACACGTTATAGTTAGGAATTAGCATTTAAAAAACCTTGCAAATTCACTGAAAAAACCATAGGTTTCACACATGTTATAGTTAGCGGAAATTTTACTGATAAAAAACCAGTGAAATTCCCCCGTTATAGTTAGTGCAGGCAACTATAACTCACGCGACCGCAATCTTCTGCTGATGACATATGTGTCTTTATGAAAAAAAAATATTTGTAATATATGTATAGCTAAAAATGTATGGAAGAAGACATGGGCATATAAGTGTCTAAATACAGTATTAGCATCAGCAGAGGATTGCGGTCGCGTGAGTTATAGTTGCCTGCACTAACTATAACGGGGGAATTTCACTGGTTTTTTATCAGTAAAATTTCCGCTAACTATAACATGTGTGAAACCTATGGTTTTTTCAGTGAATTTGCAAGGTTTTTTAAATGCTAATTCCTAACTATAACGTGTGTGAAACCTATGGTTTTTTCAGTGAATATATATATATATATATATATATATACGCCAACTCCTCCATGCAGGAAAAGTATGAGGCCACACAGGGGATTCCAAGGAAGACCTTTATTTGTAAAACAGGGCATAATGCATTTTGGCTTGTGTAGCCTTCGTCAGATGCTGCTTAACATCAGGATACTGCTCCACCCGCTCCTTTGTAGTGTCTGCTCCACTCCTATTCGTCGGAGTGCGACCTGCCCCAGATCACATGACCAATTACTGATTGCAGTGCTGTAGAAACTGCAATACCCAGAAGACATTGTTTCCAGGTGAGTACTGCGTGGGGGGAAGCAGGCAAATCCCAAAGGTGCAGAGTGGCCGATTTAAAAAAGCGCCTGGAAAAGATTATAGTCCAAAAGGCTTCCTTAGGGCCCCATTAACGTCCAAGCCCCTTGTGCAAGTGTCCTCGATATTGTGGTGCCGATATTCAGGGGGAACACCTCTATAGCGACAGATATGACACAGTTTAGTGACACTGCTGAAATGGAGGGTAGTTTAGATTAAAAACACTAGAGTATTGAATGCAAAGGTGTATACGCTGCAGAAGATTTTTACCTTCAGCTCTCAAAACAGTCTTATAGATTGGTTTATGTCAATTTTTATTTGTAACTTTTTTAAACTTCATAAAAGTTATTACTAAAATGGACACACAGACTTGCTAAAGAAATATGCATTAAGTTGTACATTTCCATGCTTTCATATTAGGAACGTGCCTAATAAAGGAGTATTTGAATCACTGAAGTGTCCATTTGAGATTGGGATGAAGGTCTCTGCAACAACAGAAGATATTCTGTGGGTAGTAGTTCCAGAGCAGAATACCCTGGGACATTTGGAAGACCCTTTAGCACCCTGGAAATGGCTGGGCAGTTACTTCTGTCAACCGGAGAAGCAAACCTCTTTCTTTCTTGGGTGTAGGAAGATAACAACCCCAAAATTGATGGGGGTGCAATGCATGGGGTTTCTCAACAGGGACAACTATTTTTCTGAGTGGAAAGAAATAGTTCAATTGCCCAAATGCACAACGTATTTTCCCCATGTTGAGTTGTACACTATATACAGTTATGTAGGCCGGAAGTCCTCTGAATGCAATCTGGAATTCACGCATATTTTCCAGATGTAGTCCTGGAAAGCTTTGTGAATCCCTGATGCTCATATATCTGCACCCATATAATGGGGTCTGTGAGAATCGCCCCCATCCTGTTTACATTATTGTTGTTTGTCCTTGACCATCTGTTAAAGTTTGTCCAGTGGCCATAGTTCCTCGCTCTCCATACGGTGGATGAAGAAGGCTCTGGCCAGCAGTGGCGGCTGGCACAGATCAGAAGTGGTGAGGCGGAGGGCGGGGAGGGTGGGGCTAAAGAAAAAAAAACGTTCCTCCTCGCCACATCTTGACTCTCCTCCGTTGTCTCTCCGCTTCGTCCCTCAGCTGGGCTGTAACAGGAAGCACCCAGGCTCCCCTAACCAATCACAACTCTGCAATGCAGCATTGTGATTTGTAGGGGTGGGCGGAATTTGCGAAAGTGACTTTCGCAAATTATCGCGAAAATGTTAAAAATCTCCGCAAACACGCGGAAATTTCGCGAAGATGCGGAAGTTTTTTTCCCACCCGTTCGCGGTATTTTCTGCGTGGTCGCGGCTCGCCAACTTACCCATGCGGTTGCTCGCGGGCACGGCCATCTTGTTTTCACTCGTGCATGATCGCGAGAAGAAAGACGTGATCGCGCGACCAATGACATTACTGCGAGCGCGAACTGTCGCAAGACAATTCAAATGGCTACCAACAATCCAACATCTCGTGGAGAACGCGACCGGATCGGGAAAACTTGTCGGCGAACGCGGGGATTCAGGTAAGGCGATTATTTTACAGCGCGAGCAAGAAACAAATTATCGCTAAGCTGTGGAATGCGGAAATTTTGACATTTTCGCGCTCTCCGCGGAACGCGAAAATGTCAAATTATCGCAATTTCCGCGAGCGGAACGGAAATTGAGCCCAGGCCTAGTGATTTGTCGGCACTCAGCCAGGGAATGGAAGCTTGGTCATGCTCTCCCATAAGGCCGATAGGGCCGGCCAAACAGTTATTGCGCACTTACAGAGTGCTCACCACCCCTCCCCCCCTGCACTGAGAGCAAGCAGCCCCGCCCGCCCCGCAAAGATGCTGTAGCAGGAAAAAATAAAATGGTAATTACAGCAAGTTATTATCATTATATTTTTTCTTTATTTACACTGCTGAAAGCAGTGGGGCAATGCTCCTCCGCCTTATCAGAGGAGCCACCACTTCTTCAAAACGACATGTCCGGTGCTTGATTCACCTCACGCCTCTGTGCTCGTATGCATGGCTCGTATAAAGCACGTTTTAAATACATGCCTTGCTCTCTCGTGAAGCGTTTTATTTGTGAGCCGCACCAGATTGTGGGAGGAGCTGCTCTGGTTATCTCCCATCCCTTATTTCTGTTTCTGAGCTCATGTTATTCCAGACACCAAAACTAAGGGAAGAAGTTGGGGTGGGGGGAGAGTGAGAAACTCTTTAAAAGCAATGGCAATGCTTTAGCATATTGGCAATAGCAATGCAATGCAGTAGGTACAGTGGCACCAGGGTCCATTGGTGTGAGGGACTTTTAATATCCAACAGTGGCAGGGGAGCACATTTTCCTAGCTTAGGGCCCATGGCATCCTTTCTACTTTACCTCCCTGAAGCACCGTTTCTCACAGCTGAGGGAGGAGGCAGGGAGGGCAGGGAAGGGGGCATGGAGGGGGGGGGGGGGCAGGGAGAGAAGAGAGGACCGGGATACATCTCGCCCCGCCGTCTGATTTATCTCAGCACACGGTTGCTTCAGCACCTCTTCTCACCGAGAGGTTTCAGACTCCAGCCCCTGCAGCAGGATGCAAGGGGGAGAGTCCATTAGCCGCACAAGGTGGCTCTGCTGATGACCATTTCCAACTCGCCCAGGGCTAGCGGCGGAGATGGGGTCCTGTGATTGCATCTCCTGGACCAAGGAGAGAGGAATTTGGGAAAGCAGTGTTTTCTGTCTGTCACAATAAGGAAGAAAATGATATAAAAGCTACTTCAGACCTTATCTAAGTTCCAAAATGTGTTAAAAAAAGATATTGGAAATTACTTTTCAACATTCTTCATAAACATTTTTCATAAAAACGCTTCTCAGCACAGCTCCTTGAAGTCCCAGGGTGGCGATGTGGCCGCTCCCTAGCAGAGAATTTGTGTTTTTTTTTGGGGGGGGGGAGAGGGGGGGCGGGGGAGGGGGTAGAGACTGCCGTTTCTCAATGATGTCTGTATTCCCTGGCACGGGTCGGAGTTGAGCTGTGAATCATGTTTTATTGTTAGTATATAATGTCCACCCTTTTCTTCCATAGCACCAAAGGTGTAGGGGATAGCTCGCTTCTTTGCGCTCTTAAATTGGCTGGGGAAGTTGAGAATGGAGATCTTCCCAGCCAAGAACTAACAACAGCAGCCAATAACGCGCCTTTGTGTTTTGTTTTATAATTATCAAACCACGGTGGCGTATTTGCACCTGATATGCACACAGGCGTTGTTCTCTTTAATATCAGTACATCTGGAAAACTATCTGATCTGTAAGTGGTCGAGGACTAACTCGGGCATGACAGACAACAAGAGTTCAAAATCCAATCAGAGCATTCAATTTTGGAGTCATCATCTGTTTTTTTTTAATTTCATCTGTTTATCAGAGTTTCAAAATGCCCGTAGTTGATGTTGCATTTTAGGAAATCCTTGTTTAAGGTTATTGTTTGCCGTGCTCTGGGATCTTGTACTGGTGGAGGTCGTGACAGACAACAATCAGTGTGTATTGATTTCATTCAGCAGAGACTGATCATTACCTCAGTGTGATACTGACTTGGTCAATATTGCTAAATGTAGCCAGATTGGTGGAAAAAGTGATACGTTCACGTGCAAACAAGAGAATAATCGAGTCACTCTATAGCAGAAGAACGCTTCAGGAATTGGCAAGTTCATGTTTTTGTGTAATGTTATTAAATTTTTGTTTTTTATTTGCGATTTGGCTTGAAAAATCTAAGGGCCTTATTTATGAGGCCTTGCGACAGTTTTGCGCTTCCGTTGCGTCACTTTTTGTGACGCATCGGCGGCATAAAACATGCCTTCTGTTGTGCTCTATTTACAAAGTGACGCATCTAAGCAGATGCGTCACTTTGTAAACCCCTGCGCTACATTATACCTGCGTCAGGTATAATGTATGCAGGGTGGGCGTTCCCACATAAGTAAGCCTCGTAGAAGTGATGCAGTGAAATCTAAGAGATTTCACTGCGCCACTTCTAGGGTGCAAATGCGTCAATATTTTACGCCTGCCTCACAGCAGGCGTAAGACTGAAGCAGGCCCTTTCACATGGGGCTTGCCCCATGTGAAAGGACACATTGCTGGAGTTGCATCACGTTTGTGACACACTCCAGCAATGCGTCACTTTTTCACCTACAGATACGTCAGAAATACTGATGTATCTGTAACTCCTTGCGACATGAAGCTTCATACAGTAAATATGACGCATCCATCATGTCGCAAGGAGGGCGTACTGAGAAGTGACGCATCACTGCTTTCATGCAGCGATGCGTCACTTCTCTGAAATGAGGCCCTGACTATTTACCTAAGAGACACATCACTTGATCTAAATTTGTAATTACTTCTTTTTCTGGTGAATCAATTTGTTTTAAGACAAAAATATTTTTGCTCAAAAATCAAATTGGGCTTCATATTGATTAATTAATTAGGTAATTAATTAATCATTGTCACATAATCCATCGTTTAAAGTGACAGGTTTTTTTTTTTTCGTATCGATTTGATTTTTGCCATTTTCCCAGGGTATATTTTGGGGTAAAATGAGCATGCTTTACAATTTGTATGCAAACGAAGTTTAGAGCTCAATTCTGCTGTGTACATTTTAGTGGTGTATAATATTTTAACACTCCTAGACCAAACTTCCACATTGAAGAAAATAGGAATACTAATGCATGACACTTCTTACTGCATTTATGTAAATCTTAAACCCTGTAAATAATAGATGTTTCTATAATCTAATTTATGGCACTCAATTTTCCGTCCTTGTAATGATGAAGCTCAGTCGTATTTGCAGGGGTTACAGAACACCTCACTCGTCAGCCCTCATTGCTCAGCTCACTGAGTCATCCTGCTGCCCTGAAAGTGCGAAAGAGTTCCAGCTTTACTAGAAGGATTACCTACTGCAATTTATTCACCCGCTTTGCCTAACCATCAACTTTGACATCTCAATGTACTTTAAAGCGAGAATTTAGACTGGGTTTCAGTAGAAAGAGCTTCATGTCCTGGGACTATGGTGCCACCCTGGCCAGAATTAGGGAAATGCAGGATATAATGTTGTGGGGGAGCAGAGCAAGAGGGGCTCGGTCTGTAAACTCTCAGAGCAGGAGAAATCAGGATTAATGGAATCTTTGCATCAAATAGGGATCGTCTTTTGATCTCCTAGAACGGATCTCTGAAATCATGAATCCTTGGTCACCATCACTGGTCGCTATGAGGAGGACAGCCGCAGTCCGTAACTTGCAGCGATTAAACTGTAATTCCAAGAGCACCGAAGGCCCATAAGAAATACCTGTATTTGGGTTCCAAACGGAATGGTCTTAATTTCGCTGAAAATTCAAAGTCTGCATCCGTGTCACATAGGATGTATCTGTGAAGCACACGTTCAACAACGGGCATCTGAGTGTTGGTTAAGAGATGTGGCAACCAAGCAAAGGGTGGACCTGCTGGGATCTGCAGCTGCCACCTCAAGGACCCCCACAAATTCCTACAATTGGTGCCTTAGTCCACTGAGCCATCAGACCCGGCTCATAGATGCTAATTTACTTAGACCCACTGAGGGGCCTTTCAGCACAGAATGGAGAATTGCTCCATAAATAGACCTAGGTGTACCCTGAAGCTGCAAGATTCGATTTTGCTGTGGAATTTGTACAGTGCAACGTTTACACCAGGTGTTCTCTTGGCGCCAGGGATTCTCTTAAAACAGGAAGTGTGCAGAGGCCTCAGTAAAGAGAAAAGTAAAGCAACAGAGGGTGTCTGTTAACAAAACAGGAACTGTGCAGAAGCCTCAGTAAAGCAAAGAGTAAAGCTGCAGAGGAAGTCTGTTAACAAAACAGGAAGTGTGCAGAGGCCTCAGTAAAGAGAAGAGCAAAGCAACAGAGCAAGTCTGTTAACAAAACAGGAAGTGTGCAGAGGCCTCAGTAAAGAGAAGAGCAAAGCAACACAGCAAGTCTGTTAACAAAACAGGAAGTGCGCAGAGGCCTCAGTAAAGAGAAGAGCAAAGCAACAGAGGAAGTCTGTTAACAAAACAGGAAGTGCGCAGAGGCCTCAGTAAAGAGAAGAGCAAAGCAACAGAGGAAGTCTGTTAACAAAACAGGAAGTGCGCAGAGGCCTCAGTGAAGAGAAGAGCAAAGCAACAGAGCAAGTCTGTTAACAAAACAGGAAGTGCGCAGAGGCCTCAGTAAAGAGAAGAGCAAAGCAACAGAGCAAGTCTGTTAACAAAACAGGAAGTGTGCAGAGGCCTCAGTAAAGAGAAGAGCAAAGCAACAGAGCAAGTCTGTTAACAAAACAGGAAGTGTGCAGAGGCCTCAGTAAAGAGAAGAGCAAAGCAACAGAGCAAGTCTGTTAACAAAACAGGAAGTGTGCAGAGGCCTCAGTAAAGAGAAGAGCAAAGCAACAGAGCAAGTCTGTTAACAAAACAGGAAGTGCGCAGAGGCCTCAGTAAAGAGAAGAGCAAAGCAGCAGAGCAAGTCTGTTAACAAAACAGGAAGTGCGCAGAGGCCTCAGTAAAGAGAAGAGCAAAGCAACAGAGCAAGTCTGTTAACAAAACAGGAAGTGCGCAGAGGCCTCAGTAAAGAGAAGAGCAAAGCAACAGAGCAAGTCTGTTAACAAAACAGGAAGTGCGCAGAGGCCTCAGTAAAGAGAAGAGCAAAGCAACAGAGGAAGTCTGTTAACAAAACAGGAAGTGCGCAGAGGCCTCAGTAAAGAGAAGAGCAAAGCAACAGAGGAAGTCTGTTAACAAAACAGGAAGTGCGCAGAGGCCTCAGTAAAGAGAAGAGCAAAGCAACAGAGCAAGTCTGTTAACAAAACAGGAAGTGTGCAGAGGCCTCAGTAAAGAGAAGAGCAAAGCAACAGAGCAAGTCTGTTAACAAAACAGGAAGTGTGCAGAGGCCTCAGTAAAGAGAAGAGTAAAGCTGCAGAGGAAGTCTGTTAACAAAACAGGAAGTGCGCAGAGGCCTCGGTAAAGAGAAGAGCAAAGCAGCAGAGGAAGTCTGTCAACAAAACAGGAAGGTGCTATTTTGTTGTTTACAAATTAAACAGAGGTTGACCATGTTTTAAATGAGGTAGAGTTTGCGGGACAAGTCTGTAGCTTGACAGACACAAAGAGAGTATTCTGATAATTGCTAAGAGATGGGGATCAGATTGCCCTAAATCCTCAGTATGCTGCTTGCCTAGGTTATTATCGGTGCTTTACCTGCTCTTGTGGATTATATTGGGCACTGCTTGAACCTGTGAGTACCCCTAAATGAAAACAAGGTGAGCTGTGCCCACAGACATAGACCCACCCGGGGCAAGCAATGACGAAGCACCCTGCTACATCACCAACACTAGAGGGTGCCGCACGGCCATACAAAGGTCGACCCTGGAGGGAAAACACCACCACCTCTCTCATAGCAGCCACAAATGCTTTATTTTACTGACGCACCAGGATTCCTTGCATGCACCCAGCTTGAAAAAGTGACGCGTATCTTAATCGCAGCCACATGTTTACAGCGGCCAACTTAAGGCTATCATACGTTTACGTCCAAGAGACTGAATCTACAGTCCTCACTTTTTAAATCCTTCTAAATGTTTCCTTCAGTACTTACTAAACAGCAGTGAGTGATGTCCCCAGAGTACACAGAACTATTGGTAACCAAGCAGTGACTGACTCTTCAGAATGAAGCCCTCAGCACCTGAAAGTTTGTTCAAATCAGTTATATCTTGTAGTCTGGCTTCCCCCTTACCAGCCAATAAAGTGCCTGCTTAACCAGACAGACCCATACTGGAAACACAGGAAAATTCCCACGAGTTCGGTGTTTAATTTGTAAAGAAATATAAGTGCCAGCCAGGGCCCAATGTGATTATGGGAGGAGACTGCAACTTGAACCAACCAATGCCCCTACCAGCTCTGCCAGTTTCCTGTTATTTCCCCAACCATCTATCACCAACATATGTGTCAAATGTGCCCATTCTATGACATTGAAAGCTCTAAGAATGACCTGGATGAAGAATCATTATTTTAATCCTAATGTATATTTAATGTTTAAACACTCTGCTTTACTCAAAAATAGAAAGGCAGCACCTCTGCTTTACTCAAAAATAGAAAGACAGCACCACCATGTGGTGGATTGTCAGAAATGAGTGCCAGCGTTCAGAAACAAGGGCTGGTATCGAACACTGGCAAATACTGGCACAACTTAAGCACCGCACCAGTTAGCACTCTTTCTTCAGCATCCTCTAGTCTTCAAATCAAAACAATATTCCGGGACTCTGCATCCTACAAGCTCAGGTTATTGGCCTCACAGTCCAAACATTATCTGCCACACTCTCCTTTCGCTGCAAGCAACTCATATCATGGAAAGAGCTGTGGGGCATATCATCAAGGAGGCAATATAAAATTATCGCTGCTTTTGCATCCGTTTTCGGACGAAAAGCAGTGACAATTTTATCGCCTAATCAGCAAGGTCTCGCTATCGCGTGAATCCTTGCATTATCGCCCTTTCCCCCAACGGCCATCTTTGCATCTCTAATGAGATGCAAAGTGGCCGTTCCTGCCCTGACATAACAGGAGAAATGTCGCTAAGCGACATTTCTCCAATTATCAATGGGCATGCTAACCTGCAGAGCGACAAGCAAAGTAGCGATAACCTCTGATATCGCTACTTTCCTTACGCCTGCTTCAAAACAGACTTAGCCATGATATCCTATGTAAGGTGGATATCATGGCTAAGTCTGCCCTGCTCTATCAACAAGCTATCGCCAAACTTTGTGAGTGTATCACTGGATTTCCAGCGATAATCTCACATTTGGCAGTTAGCGCTTGGAATTTTATCGCTTTTGAGATGAGTGTTGCTAATAGCACGCTATCTCAGTGATAAAATAAAATTCCACGTTACCTGGCGATAATTATCCTAGTGCTAAGTGCGCTTAGCGATAATTATCGCCGGTCCTTGATGATATGCCCCTGTATACTTTATCAATGTGTGCCCTGGCTTTGCTATGAAACTCTGTGCATCAGCGCCATACGCTTTCCTCTTATGCACAGAGGAGCCCCTCAATGGTGTTGGCATTAACTCTTTGTGTAATGCCACCATGTCATCATTATTTTCTACAAGGTGCCAGATTCTGCCGTGTTTTCCACACACTTTCCCATCACTCACCTGCCTAATTTGCACTTGGAATATGAATTCTGCCCACATGCCACGTACATCTGAGCTCCTTACCTCTCGGGGGTATGGCAGAGCAAGTTCGCCCTATTCTGATGGCGCACGCATGGGCCGCTCATAGAGACACCCCTTTCGATTGATGGAAAACTGCTGCTTTTCATTAGATTCTTTGAGGTTTGGACTTCCTCTGCTTGGATAAAGGTCTCAGAGATTGGATGAAGCTGGGTTGGCTCCCAGATCACTCGATGCGATAAAGCAAAGATGTAATGGTGAACAGGAGGACCCGGATGCGGGGGAGGCTGTGAATACCTTAGAAGTGCATCTCTGATCTTCTCCTGAGTTGTAGGGAGGACTGTGGAGCGTCGCAGTGTGAAGCATGGCTCGGCTGCTCGGACGCTTTCTATTAAACATGGGATGTGAAAGATATACAAATTACCCCATAAAGAAAAACAATGACTTCTCTGGAGCCCAGATGCATTTCTTGCACTGTCTCTTTTTTTTTTTTAAAGTTTATTTTTTATTAATCCATGAAGGTTATCACAAGTCACAAAAAACGATGGTTACAAATATAATAAAAATGTCTTTAGAAAAAGAGTACACAGATTTCATAATACATACGAAATAATAATGTTATTAAATACAGGGTACTTTAAAGTGTGAGTGCAGATTTTTTTTTTTTTTAAAGCATGGGTATATATCTAATCTAGCCGTGCCTTCAATCATTCAAATAGGATACCACTGGGCCCCATATCTCCATGCCTAATTTCTTTTTTTGTATGCCTTTAATTTCATACATTGTGGAGAAGTGTGGCTCAATGATTAGAGCGGCAGACCCTGATGCAGAGGTCTAGCCCGGGACCAGGGTTCAATTCCCCGCCTCGGCGGGTCTTGGGCTCAAAAATTCCACGGACCTGATAATTCTCGCCTCAGTGCCTATTCCAATCATGGAGTCCCACTCTGCAACTCTGGGCAATAGCTTGCTTAATCTCCACAACGGCCCCCACAACACTAAGGATGCCTGGCCTCCACGTTGGGGGTGCCCAGGAGTGGACGCCTAACAGGGAAAGCCAGGATGAGTTCCACAGCGGTATTCGTACAAGTGCCCTGAGACCCTTGCGGGTGAGTAGTGCGCTATACAAGTATCAATTTACAATTTATTTATACAGACTAGACTCTATGTTAAATATAGACAAAAATCGAGCCCTCCAGAGTTCAGACGCGGGCACATCTTTTTGGAGCCTGTGGAAATATGAATTTTCGTGATCCATTATGTCCCCTATCTTAGACCCCAACGGCTCCATGTATAAGTTACAAGTACATGTATGTTCCCTCCAGTTCCAGTTATGAAGACGCAAACATATGTGCGTCCACCGTCAACATGTCCTCTTTCAGATCCGCCATGAATGGGTCGGATATTCTATTCCTAAGTATGAAAGGCCACCGACTTTGTATGGCTCAGTTACTCTATTTTGCAGTTCAGGCGAATAGGCCCTGAATGCTGCCATCAAGCCTTTCCCTGCTTCCTACCTCTGACAGCTCCAGTCTGAGCTCACATCTGTATCCATGAACTTTGTCCTACTCCCTGCGCGGCTAACGGTGCCTGACTTCGGCCTGTCTGCCTGCCAAAAACTGTATTTCACCTTCAAGATTATCTGCTCCGCTCCTCATCCAATGCATTCCTGTCTACTAGTTTAGGTAAACATTCTTCCAGCTACCGAGCGAGGAGCCCGGCCTTGCTGTCCTTGTGCAAGTAATTCATAGGCCCTGTTACTATGGAAGATTTCTGCCCTCGCATCCCATGTAGACACTTAGACGCTTGTACACGCATTCACAGTCAGTATAGAATAGATTCTGTCTGAGAAACTTTCCTTTCGGATAATATAGTTCTTTAAACATAAGATATTAGATATGATTTGGGATTAGGTTGACATGACCCCTCAGACTTCTGTCTCCACATGTAGAGCTAAATGTCAAGTCCCCTTCACCCTCTAGTTGCACGTCAATCACACGTCATGCGGCTGCGCGCGCATCTTTGCTAAATATTTCTGCTGACATTGCAAGATTCTCTTATGGATCCACCCATTACTGACATCATGCATAATGACGTTTTCTAGTTACACCTAGTTACGCCTATTTCTAGTTACGTATGCACCTTTTTATCTGTATTATCAGCTGTTACGCCTCCTGCATCTGTTTCACTGTAATGCCTTTTCTATAAAAATGATTATCTGTCAATAATGTATTGCCTTCACTTCCTGAACCTCCGTGGTGATGGAACATGACGCCTACAATTCTGAATTGTATAAGGAATAAAGCCCTTTCAGAACCTCTAATACCACGGATTCTGCCTCTCATTTTACTGAGTTATTCTTATTATATTTCCCGTATCAAAAATAGTACAGGTAATTAAATTATTTACCACATAAATTGGCGCCCGAATAGGGACACTTTCTCATCTCACGCGCCGGAGGTGCGTTGCAGGCCCGGTCTCCTGCCACAGCTGAACGGACAAAAACGCGTACCTGCAGGATTTCCTGTATCTCCCTCCGGCCAAGCGGGGGCGACTGAGGCTGCGATCAACACCCAGACGAGGCGGTGAGAAGTGCGAAGTATCCCGACCAGAGCCTAGCTGAGAGAGCAAGATCCGAGGTATACAGAGGCCCACCAGGTTCCGAAGTACCGAAGTCCCGAAGTTCCGCGTCGAGTCCAGTCCGGTCCAGTCCAGTCCAGTTCAGTTCCGAGGCCTTCCGTTCCGAGCTACCCGGTGAGTACCATTGCCGGGGAGGCGTTTAGACGTGCACATAAGTCGTGCCGGTCAAGACGGGTTTGGGTACACAGATCCGGTCTGCACTGTTTTAGCAGTGTATCTGTACTGTTTAGCAGTATATCTAGTATGTCTCGTATATAATTCAGTATTATCTAGTATTAAGTATTATGCCGGTAACTAGTTTTCTTCTAATCATTATTGTTCGTCAAATGTTAAATGTTAAATGTTAAATGTTTTTAAATACGTTCTACATATCGTGGTATGAATGACTGTTCATTATTGTGTTTATCATATTAAGTGTGTTTCATATTAAGTAACCAGTTCTCAAAATGCCGCTCTTCTCGAAATTAAGACAGATCAAAACTAGAAAAGGGGTACTCGAAGAAGCTGTTCCCATTCCCCCTAGGGACACTCCAGGGTACTTCATGTATCATAAACATGGCCTAGACGCCGTATTATTTCTTGATTTATGGGTGGACTACACCAAAGAATTACCGGAAAGTCAGAGGTGGCCCGCAGCTGGGACCTGGGATGCGGATTGCATCATGAAAGTAGAAGAAGAATTATGGAAAAAGAAAGCTAGACAGTCACAGAAAGATGCCATTGAATTATGGCGTAAAGAATCATATAGACGTACAGAAAAAGCACTCAGACAGGAAGAGAAAAGGAAGGAGAATCCAAATAGAGCTCAAGAAAATCTCCTAATAGAGGAAGGTACCCGAGTAAAATCAGAACAAGTAGATAGACAAAGAAACGCCCTTATGAATGGTATGTATCCTCTTCTGACCGAGGGGTTACCTAAGGCTACCCCGGAAATACCAAAAGATTTGCCACCCCCATTATTCCCGATTATAGTACATCCCAAAGGGCATCCCAAAACCGCAGAAGATGTTTTCCTTTCCTCTTATTTAGATGACGCAGCTCCCGAGTATGTTAACACCGCACCACATAGACCGCTTACCGATGGTACACAACGCCAAGATCATCCGTCTGTACCTCCACAACAACAAACTCATTCGAACATTCCGACATCCACATCTGTTTCTACCGCTTTTCCCGCATCTATGGTTTCTGTCTTACATCCGACAAATCCTTTCACGCCCAGCACCTCAGATGGTGCTACAGGAGGTACGACAGACATTTTTTCTACACCACCCAGAGGAAATAAACTTTCGCTTAGAGAATTAGCACACCAACGTACGCCCAAATTAGCAACTCCCGACATGCTTAAGGAACTTCTAGTAGATTGTGGATATGATCCTGTGCCCGGTAAACGGGACGAAATGCTGCTATCATCATTACGTATCCAACGAGCTGCAATATATTTAACGAAGCTACCAGGAATGACTACACATTTAGAAAATATATATTGCTTTGTTCAGACAGGGCGAGGTCCTGAAAATATTAGCAGAGCCATGGAGTACCAGAAAGCAGAGGTACAGGGGCAACTGTTACGTTTTCTTATCAACTGTGTAATCAGAAATCAAGACCGACCGGGGGTAAATCCGGAAGAAATGCAAAAACTTGTCACTTGGGGACAGAATATATCAGAAGGAAGACATGATAGACAGCCATGTATAGTAGCTATGTACCGAAAGATCCGCAAAGAAATAGAACGAATACACGAAGAAAGATTAGAGGTAGACGAGGTAGAACTAAACAGAGAGGAGGGGGAAGAATTAGGAATGACAACAGGACACGTAGACACGATGGCTTATGTAGGTAGAGGAAGATTTTCTAACAATACTAGATGCTTTAATGATTCGGTACGTCCGATACGTCCAGAAGATAATAGAAATTTCCAAACACCTATAATAAATATAAGATCTCCCGAACATTTGTTCCAAGCCGCTGACAACTTGCTCCGAGAACGGAGGGGATATCATATACTTGATTCAATGGACGAGCAAGAATTAGCTAGATCAGCAGTACTATGGGCTGACAGTCCCGGAAAATACAATGATAATGCACTAGCTCGCACGTTTCTGAACCTTACCCCAGACGAACAGCGTTTAGCCAGCATATACATGATTCAACATCTCCTTATATTATATAAAAGCCAACACTCCGATCCTGGTCCTTTACCTGATATATTGACTGAATTACTCACGAATAAATGGAGAGGTTCAGGTACTGATTTAATTAGAGAAATACTAGAATACAGAAACCAGTATATTCTTTTCGTATGCCCAGAACATGTCTCACTGCCCATCAAGGAAAGAACGACGTATTATATGGATAGACAGAATCCCTTACGTGAAGTGCACCCAATAAAAGGTGATGACAATGAGTTTAAACGTGTATTTGTATACACACCCATATCTAAAATGGAACTATTAGAAATGAAGAAAGTGGTACCCAGTCATGACAAAGACCCAGCGGGTTTCCACCGTGAGATTAAAGACATGTTACTCATGGGAGAATATACCTACCCCGACATTATGAAAATATTGAAAGTATTAATGCCTGCTGGCATTTACGAAAAACTCAAAGAAAAAGATTGGGAGGTGGGAGACCAAAAGATAGATTGGACAGCATTGGAAACAGAAGAAAGAGCCCGAGGTCCAGGTGCAGGACTTGGGACAAAGACTAAAACATTACCAGGTTTACTAGTACAGGTACTGCCACGTTTATTAAGTACGAAAAAGGAAGACTGGGGTGCAATCTCAGCCTGTAAACAAAAGCAAGATGAAGACACTAGTGATTTCTATTCTCGATTTGAAAAATGTTTTGGTATAAATAGTGGCATAAAAGCAAGTAGCGAATCTTATCCACATCTGTTTGTGACAAAATTAGTTGAAAATTCCCTGCCCCAAGTTAAGAATAGAGTATTGAAATTCGAGAGTACCTGGCAAGGTAACACCCCGTCACAAATGTTACAGATGCTACAATATCACCATAATAGAATTAGAGAGGAACAAGACCATGAACAAAGACGCATGAAAGACACAAAAATGAAAATGCTTGTTGCCCAGTCAGTTCCAGTTGACGGTCATAAAAAGGGTATGACACAGTCCAGTGATTCAGCAGGTCCTGTGAAAGGGACATGCAACTATTGTAAGCAGCCAGGTCATTATATACACGATTGTCCAGTCTTAAAACACAATATCGCCACAGGTGCAACAAAGGAAAGACTACGTCCACCTAGACAGGATCAGAACCAAACGCAACTCCCTCAGCATGCACAATCTAGGCCAGCACCGCAACAGGCAGCTCCACCACTGACCGTAGCTGCATCACAGCAACAGCCTATTGCTGCCACACAAGCAGCAACGCAACAGATGTACCAGTATGCACAATATGATTATCCTGATTATCAACGATACGCATGACATAGCCTAGAGAAGGAAGTTGGCTTACCCCTTATTGAGGTTCCTGTAGATCAGGAAGGTCCTTATGTACATAGTGAACTATTAGGTCAAGATAGAAAATTTTTACTTGATACAGGGGCAAGCAGAACAACAATACGACGTAGTGAAGTTCCAGGGGCACCCCTCTCAGGCTCACAGAATATTTCCCTTGGTTTTTCAGGAAAACCTATCGTTAATGAAGTATCGCAACCTCTTCCACTGACGATTGGTCCCTTGACACAAACTACAGATTTATTGCTTACTAAATCATGTCCGGAAAACTTGTTAGGTATAAAAACATTGAAAGCTCTAGGAGCTATAATATGTTGCTCTCCGGAAGGAGTAAGATTATTTTTACGTGATTTCAAAGGACACTATGTGTCCCGAGACATGGATCACCGACTGCAGAATTTACCTACACACTTATGGGCACAAGGCCCCACTGATGTTGGTTGCATGAACATTACACCATATCGAGTCACACTTAAGACAGGAGTAGTATTACCACGAATACGACAATACAAGTTACCTCCGGATGCTGTGGAGGCTTTACTGCAAATCATTGACGAGCTTATTTCTCAAGGAGTGGTTGTGGAAACCAACTCCAATGTATGTAATACCCTGATAATTCCGATTCTTAAACGAACTGATACAAAAGCCCCGCCTGTAGGAAGGTGGATATCTGACTATGGTTACCCCCAACTTTTTGCCTAGTGTCTAGCTGGTTTTTCGACTTAGTTGGCCTGAGATCCTGCCATTCAGGGTCTCAGGCTGTCTGCTCTCTCTTTAAAATGGATTCCATGTACCCTAGGTACATTCCCAATTGGTAAGGATCACCTTATTGGACCCTGTACAGTGTACCCTAGGTACCCAGGGCATAGGTGTACCCTAGGCCTCCCAGGGGCTGCAGCATGTATTATGCCACCCCTGGTCTGGCCTTCCAATCAGACACAACTGGCTGATCACTCAGCTGGGGCAAGGTCGTGTAATCACCCCTTGCTTAGGTGTAGTATTCCTATACCTACCTTATATATAGACACATGTGTACCTATCAGTCACTCCTATGGCAGGCCTTAACAATCCTGGAGGCAGAGTGCTTGGTAACATGTGAGATGGTGCTCTAGCATGAGCTGAGCCTGTCTGCAGCTTTCGGAACCATGTCCTTATAGCTGTTCTATGATATAGCCTACCATATACTCTTAAAGTGCCTTATAATCTTAAACGGTTATGGTAACTATGGTTGGGCTGTATCAAAACATGTCGTGTAAGGTGTCTAACACTTTGGAATAATACCCCCATACCATTTCTGGTGATGAGGATATTATTCCTCCCTTCTAGAGGGAGAGACATGTTAAAATCATACTTTGCTGTGTAACCTCTGACCAAAGCCTCAGCATCACAAAATGGATGCTGCTGCCACGACACAAGTCTGACCTCCTGCAGCTGGGAGTGATCCCAGCCAGGGAGGCCTGGACAATAGGTTTCCTGCTTGGGGAGGTGCTAGCACCTCCCCAGACAGCCTTTAGTGTATTGGGGCAGGGTGGGCTGAAAGGAATGAGACATGCCTGGGGCACACAAGGTGTTCCTTGCATAGTCCAGTTCAAACCGGCGCTGGGGCACTCCAGCCCCAGCTCTGGCGCGAAACTGGACAAAGGGAAGTGGGTGTAACCACCCCCTCCCAGGTCCCACCCATAAGGCGTGACCTAGCAGGTATCCCAGCCCCCCAGATTAGTATAAGAGTGGGAGTTGGGCCTCAAGACTTTAGATTATCCTGAACCTGCAAAACTGAACAGAAACTCTGGACCTTCGACATTCGACGAAAGAAGAAGACTGAAGAATCTCCCTTGTAGCCAAGGAGTGGCTACCCTGTGCAAACAGGCACCATCAAGTGACTACCCTTTGCTTTGTGAAACGTTCGACGAGGAACCGACTGCAGAGCCCGACCAGAGCCTTGATTTCCAGACTTCTCCGACCCTCATCCACATCTGCAGCAGAGCTGAGATCCGTGGAGGCGACGAGCGACGTGGGACCGGCTACCTGGGAAAAGTGGCTAGTAACTTACAGCGCAGCTTCTGAGGTACCCTCGAAGTTGTGCACCGGGGATTGAGAAGCCCCAACCCCAAGCACCATCTGCACCGAAGACCAGCCCCCCACACTCCACGAGTCCTGCGTGGGGCCCTTCAGCATTTTCCTGCCTGCCGCGTCTGTCCGGTTGCTTGCCCGCTGGCTAGTGGCCTTTGTGACGACGCTCCCTAAAATCTTCTGCGCTGGTTTGGCTCCTCCAGACTGGCTCCCGCTTCTCTGCAAAGAAGAAGCACCCCAGACCTTCCTGGTCTGCACCAGAAGCAAGTCCCTTGTTCTTCGTGGGTTCCGCTTGCCAAGGCTTGGTGAGTCCTAGTCCAACTTCGACGCCGCCGACAGCAAGAGCCTTCGTGGGACAGCTCGCCTCCTGGTCCTGGTCGTCCTCGACGCTTCCTGGTCCTCCTGGCTCCAGCGACAAGCTTCACCTTCCCCTGCAACTCTTCACGACATCGCCTGGTTCCTTCCTGGTTCCACGTGGTCACTGGCTAGTGACCTTGACTCTGTCCCCTCTGCTTGCAGGTTTCTTCTCTTCTTGATCCCAGGCTTGGGATCCACCGGACACTCTCCCCTGACTGCCTGTCAGCATCTTTCTTCAGGCATCCATAGGAGTCGACGACGAAAACGACGCATCTTCACCCCTATGCACCCGCAGCCTGTGGGCTAGGTAACTTGGGTACTCCGGTGCTCATCAGGATAGTGACTATCCTAGTGTCTAGTTTTCAAGTCTCAACTTCCTAGCTACTCCGGAAGTGTCCTAAATCTATCTATTTCTAAACTGTAACATTGCTATTGACTGTTACGCATTACGCGTGAGTGTTTCCACTCTGCACACGAATCCCGTGGGCCTCCCACTCCCTAACTAACGCTAGTGTAGTGTAGCCCCAGCGATTCCCTAGGCCTAGGCCTATTCTATTTCCGTGACAGTGGTTCTTATACCACTTATTTAGTATATGGTTTGCGTGGCCCCTAGGGCCTAACTGTATTACTTACCTGTGTGACTTACTGTATGCATTAATAAGACTGTGTTGTACTTACCTCTAAACTCATAAAGAGTGCTGAGGGTTTGCTTAGAATAAATACACTTTATTTTATACATATAACTGTTGTGGTGTCCTTTCATTTGGTATTCAAGGGATTATATATGGTATCACAGCTGGCTTCACATGCCATTCAGAGTTTAGCCTAAGACTGCTCTTGTCCATGCTACCACTAGGATAGCTGGTCTATAAGGTTGACTTTACAACCAATCACCATAAGGGTATTTGGACTGATATAAGGTGTACACTATAACTAGTGACATCATACATCAGGCCAACTTCTCACATTGGTGAGCAGCGGTTGGGATCTGAGCTTGCTGTTGTAATACCATTGTAATCTTGAGATACTAAATTGAAAGATCACACAGATATTGTCTAGGTACATAGTACATAGTTTATAATACTTAAGTCCTACTGGACTTAGTAGTTGTAGGTTGAAGGGAGTAACACACCCTGACTACAACTACTAGAGAGGTTTAGTAGATACAACTAGTGTAGGTAGGTGCACACACCACACCCTCACTAGAATCATGCCCCTGGATGGAGATCACACTGATGCTCCCTCAGGAGAGGAGAATCCTAGACAGGTTCCCTCTAGGTATGATGCATTCACATTCCAGGAGATGAGACAATTGTGTACCTCCAGAGGAATAAAACAGGGTGCAAACCCTACCCTTAGACAGCTAGTGGAGCTTCTGGAGGCCTATGATGCTGAAAGAGCTGCCAGGGATGGTGCCATAGCTGTAGATAAGGGTCTACCCACCACAGATGAGTCAGATGGGACTTCAGAGGAAGAGGTAGACAGCCAGGGCCAAGTAGGAAGACTTAGCCAGGCTAACTTAAGTTTACATGGGAGTTTGCATGGGGTCCCCCCATACAGACCCACAAGTAGGCATTCACAGAGAAGCAGGAGGGACAGATCCCCTTCAAGGGAATCCATCCACTCCCATGTTTCTAGCATCTCTAATGCTTCCTCTCACAGAGGAATGACTTCACCTGAGAGAAAGGAGCATAAAGCCAGAATGAGGGAAGCTAATCTGAGGATTCAGAGGGAAGAAATTGCCCTTGCCAAAGAGAAGCTTGCTCTGGCTAGAGAGCAAAAATTGTGTGGGTCAGAACCCACTGGTGGCAGCAACATTCCTAGAGATAGGGATAGGTCTTATGACCATAGAAACCTAAGCAAGATAGTCCCCCCATATCAGAATGGGGATGACATCCACAAATGGATGACTGCTTTGGAGAGGGCCTGCAAAGTACAGCAGGTACCCCAAAGTCAGTGGGCAGCTATCTTGTGGCTCTCCTTTTCTGACAAAGGTAGAGACAAGCTCCTCACAGTCAGTGATGAGGATGCAAACAATTACAAAGTCCTGAAGAGTGCTCTGATAGATGGGTTTGGCTTAACCACTGAGCAATATAGGTTGTTGTTCAGAGACACCCAGAAGACACAGACACAGGACTGGTCTGATTTTGTGGATTGTGCCACTAAGGCTTTGGAAGGTTGGTTAAATGGCAGCAAGGTGCAGGACTATACAGGATTGTACAACTTGATTATGAGGGAGCAGATCCTTAGTAATTGTCAGAACCAGCTTCTCCATCAACACCTGGTAGACTCAGATTTGACCTCTCCCCAAGAATTGGGAAAGAGGGCAGATAAATGGGTCAGGACCAGGATTAGGCCTAAAAATCAGGGTGGTGACCAAAAGAAAGATACCACCAAGCCTCAAGAGAAGGGTGGGGATAAAGCAAAAGAGAAATCTTCCTCAGGGCCCCAAAACTCCACACAGGGTGGTGGGTCCCAAGCTCCCTCCTCTACCACAGTTAAAAAGCCTTACTGCCATGTGTGTAAAACACCTGGGCATTGGAAAACTGACAGCAGTTGTCCACAGGCTAAAAACAAAACTGTTCCTCCAACTACTCCTGTCACACCACCTATTACTGTCAGCAGTAATCCCCCAGGTGGTGGGAGTGCCCCCAAAAATTTGGTTGGGTTTTCTTGGGGAACACAGGGGGATCCTGGCTTAGCCAATTCCCCTACAGCAGCTACTCTTGTCTGTGATGGTGGCATGGGGTTTGCCAACTTCACTGCCTGTCCCAACACTTTGGGTAGGTACAGACAGGAACCCTACATCAATGGTAGAAAAGCTGAGGCCTACAGAGACACTGGAGCTAGCATCACTATGGTGGCCCATAGGCTAGTTCCCTCTGAGCAGCTTTTGCCTGGTTTCTCATACCAGGTAACTAACATTGATGGCAAGCAGAACAGTCATCCCATGGCAGAGGTATGTCTCAGCTGGGGAGGTGTCACTGGCCCTAAAAGGGTGGCAGTGTCTCCAACCTTGCCTGTGGACTGCTTACTGGGGAATGACTTAGAACTCTCAGCTTGGGCTGGAGTTGAACAAGACACCCATTCTAAAATGGTAGGCCTTCCCAAAAAGGGTAGTGGGGTTGTGCCAGTCACAACCCCTGTCCAAGTAGCTTTCCTCCCTGAAAAGGTTGGAAGGGCAGTGGTAGCCACAGCCCAGGCACAGACAGACTCCCCTGTAGCAATTGGCAGAGCTGTGACAGTCACAGCTCAAACACAAACTGAGTGCCTTCCTGAAAAGGTTGGCAAGGCTGTAATGGTCTCAGCCCATACTCAGACTGATATAGGTGTAGTGAAGCCTGAAACTATGGATCACTCCACACAAACAGAGAGTAGTGGGGAGGAAGAAAAGTCTCCCTCTCCCCAGACATTAGGAAAAGGTCAGCCTCCTCAGGGATCTGACCTCACCCCTTGTGAAGGAACTGCCCCAGAGGTAGCCAGGCCTGGCCTGGCAGAGCCTCTGATGTCAGTGGCCCCTTCCAAGGTGGGACCCAGTCTGGTGCAGGTAGCCTGCCTCTCTCTACCCTGCCTCAGTCAGCCCAGGGCTGCAGAGGTCAGGGAGGCCAGTGGACCCCAAGAGGGCCCCTGTCCACAAGAACCCCCCCTTCAAAAGAATGAGGATTGCCTGGTTAGTTGCCCTAGCCAGGTGATGGGTAAAAACATTCCTGAGGGATCCCCTTCACAGGTAGTTAGGGACCTCCCCCAGAGGGATTCTGTTGGGCACAGGCAAACCTGGGACCTTAGGGCCCCAAACCTGACCTGTCCCTCCAGTAAGCCCACAAAAGGGACCCAGCCTCCAGCTTTAGGTAGCCAGAGGCTGACCCTGAGAGCACAGTGCAACTCAGTTAGAGAAAGAAAGGCATCCATGGTGGAGGATGATTGGAGGAAGCTGAGGCCTCACTTTGAGGACACTCACTTCAGTACTCCATCTCAACACCAGCCTTTTTCTTTGCAAAGACACACCAAAGGTAGAGATTCCCTATGGTGGAGACCCTATGATATCTTTAGGATGAGGGATTGCTTAGTGGACCATGAGACAGGGGGTAACCATGCCAGTGCTGGTTCTTCCTTATATGGCCACTCAGGCAATAGAGGCTTACCTTGTAAAGGCCAGCCTTATCTCCTTTCGTTTGGGGGGGGGTTGTGTAGGAAGGTGGATATCTGACTATGGTTACCCCCAACTTTTTGCCTAGTGTCTAGCTGGTTTTTCGACTTAGTTGGCCTGAGATCCTGCCATTCAGGGTCTCAGGCTGTCTGCTCTCTCTTTAAAATGGATTCCATGTACCCTAGGTACATTCCCAATTGGTAAGGATCACCTTATTGGACCCTGTACAGTGTACCCTAGGTACCCAGGGCATAGGTGTACCCTAGGCCTCCCAGGGGCTGCAGCATGTATTATGCCACCCCTGGTCTGGCCTTCCAATCAGACACAACTGGCTGATCACTCAGCTGGGGCAAGGTCGTGTAATCACCCCTTGCTTAGGTGTAGTATTCCTATACCTACCTTATATATAGACACATGTGTACCTATCAGTCACTCCTATGGCAGGCCTTAACAATCCTGGAGGCAGAGTGCTTGGTAACATGTGAGATGGTGCTCTAGCATGAGCTGAGCCTGTCTGCAGCTTTCGGAACCATGTCCTTATAGCTGTTCTATGATATAGCCTACCATATACTCTTAAAGTGCCTTATAATCTTAAACGGTTATGGTAACTATGGTTGGGCTGTATCAAAACATGTCGTGTAAGGTGTCTAACACTTTGGAATAATACCCCCATACCATTTCTGGTGATGAGGATATTATTCCTCCCTTCTAGAGGGAGAGACATGTTAAAATCATACTTTGCTGTGTAACCTCTGACCAAAGCCTCAGCATCACAAAATGGATGCTGCTGCCACGACACAAGTCTGACCTCCTGCAGCTGGGAGTGATCCCAGCCAGGGAGGCCTGGACAATAGGTTTCCTGCTTGGGGAGGTGCTAGCACCTCCCCAGACAGCCTTTAGTGTATTGGGGCAGGGTGGGCTGAAAGGAATGAGACATGCCTGGGGCACACAAGGTGTTCCTTGCATAGTCCAGTTCAAACCGGCGCTGGGGCACTCCAGCCCCAGCTCTGGCGCGAAACTGGACAAAGGGAAGTGGGTGTAACCACCCCCTCCCAGGTCCCACCCATAAGGCGTGACCTAGCAGGTATCCCAGCCCCCCAGATTAGTATAAGAGTGGGAGTTGGGCCTCAAGACTTTAGATTATCCTGAACCTGCAAAACTGAACAGAAACTCTGGACCTTCGACATTCGACGAAAGAAGAAGACTGAAGAATCTCCCTTGTAGCCAAGGAGTGGCTACCCTGTGCAAACAGGCACCATCAAGTGACTACCCTTTGCTTTGTGAAACGTTCGACGAGGAACCGACTGCAGAGCCCGACCAGAGCCTTGATTTCCAGACTTCTCCGACCCTCATCCACATCTGCAGCAGAGCTGAGATCCGTGGAGGCGACGAGCGACGTGGGACCGGCTACCTGGGAAAAGTGGCTAGTAACTTACAGCGCAGCTTCTGAGGTACCCTCGAAGTTGTGCACCGGGGATTGAGAAGCCCCAACCCCAAGCACCATCTGCACCGAAGACCAGCCCCCCACACTCCACGAGTCCTGCGTGGGGCCCTTCAGCATTTTCCTGCCTGCCGCGTCTGTCCGGTTGCTTGCCCGCTGGCTAGTGGCCTTTGTGACGACGCTCCCTAAAATCTTCTGCGCTGGTTTGGCTCCTCCAGACTGGCTCCCGCTTCTCTGCAAAGAAGAAGCACCCCAGACCTTCCTGGTCTGCACCAGAAGCAAGTCCCTTGTTCTTCGTGGGTTCCGCTTGCCAAGGCTTGGTGAGTCCTAGTCCAACTTCGACGCCGCCGACAGCAAGAGCCTTCGTGGGACAGCTCGCCTCCTGGTCCTGGTCGTCCTCGACGCTTCCTGGTCCTCCTGGCTCCAGCGACAAGCTTCACCTTCCCCTGCAACTCTTCACGACATCGCCTGGTTCCTTCCTGGTTCCACGTGGTCACTGGCTAGTGACCTTGACTCTGTCCCCTCTGCTTGCAGGTTTCTTCTCTTCTTGATCCCAGGCTTGGGATCCACCGGACACTCTCCCCTGACTGCCTGTCAGCATCTTTCTTCAGGCATCCATAGGAGTCGACGACGAAAACGACGCATCTTCACCCCTATGCACCCGCAGCCTGTGGGCTAGGTAACTTGGGTACTCCGGTGCTCATCAGGATAGTGACTATCCTAGTGTCTAGTTTTCAAGTCTCAACTTCCTAGCTACTCCGGAAGTGTCCTAAATCTATCTATTTCTAAACTGTAACATTGCTATTGACTGTTACGCATTACGCGTGAGTGTTTCCACTCTGCACACGAATCCCGTGGGCCTCCCACTCCCTAACTAACGCTAGTGTAGTGTAGCCCCAGCGATTCCCTAGGCCTAGGCCTATTCTATTTCCGTGACAGTGGTTCTTATACCACTTATTTAGTATATGGTTTGCGTGGCCCCTAGGGCCTAACTGTATTACTTACCTGTGTGACTTACTGTATGCATTAATAAGACTGTGTTGTACTTACCTCTAAACTCATAAAGAGTGCTGAGGGTTTGCTTAGAATAAATACACTTTATTTTATACATATAACTGTTGTGGTGTCCTTTCATTTGGTATTCAAGGGATTATATATGGTATCACAGCTGGCTTCACATGCCATTCAGAGTTTAGCCTAAGACTGCTCTTGTCCATGCTACCACTAGGATAGCTGGTCTATAAGGTTGACTTTACAACCAATCACCATAAGGGTATTTGGACTGATATAAGGTGTACACTATAACTAGTGACATCATACATCAGGCCAACTTCTCACACCGCCAGTATATCGATTAGTTATTGATCTGCGCGAATTAAATAAATGCATTGTACCACAATACCCCGTGGTCCCAGACATCTCTTCATTACTAACAGCCATTGACTCCAAAGCAACGTTCTTTACTGTAATTGATCTCAAGAATGCCTTTTTCAGCGTCCCAATAGATCCGGAAAGCCAATACTTGTTCGGATTCAGTTTGAATGGACGAAGTTTTAAATTCACACGCGCACCTCAAGGATTCACAGAAAGCCCCAGCATCTATAGCCAAGCACTAAAACGAGAACTTGACAGTATCCACATGCCAATGAACACTACACTGCTTCAATATGTCGATGATCTGCTGATCACCGCTCGAAGCGAACCTGAATGTGAAACAGCGTCACTGACGGTTTTACAATTTCTGGCCGACAAGGGGCACAAGGTGTCCCCTTCTAAGCTGCAATTCTGTGTCCAGCGAGTTGTTTATCTAGGGCACTCGCTGTCCAAGGAGGGAAGGCAGCTTACACCCGACCGCATCCAGTTAATTACTAACATACCTATACCCAAGACACAGAAGGAGGTGCGGGCTTTTATAGGCCTCACTTCATACTGTAGACAGTGGATCCCTCAATATGCATTTCTAGCAAAACCACTCATTCAGTTGACAACACAGGAGGCAGCCACATCGACTGTCCTCCCTTGGACTCAAGAACATACACATGCCTTTGAAAGCTTAAAGAAAGCTTTATGCCAAGCACCTGTCTTAGCAACACCATGTTACAGTAAACAGTTTACACTCTTTGTTACGGAACGCGAAGGTACTGCCTTGTCAGTACTCACACAGGAACAAGCAGGATCACACAAACCATGTGCTTACTTTTCTAGCACATTAGATCCCGTAGCTCAAGCTCTTCCTGCGTGCCTGAAATCAGTGGCAGCGACAGCTTTAGCAATCAGACAAAGCGATTCTATAGTATTAGGACATCAATTGACAGTACAAGTACCACATGCAGTAGAGGTTCTCTTGAACCGAACACAAACACAACACTTGACTATAGCGAGACTTACGGGTTATGAATTGACATTGTTTCAGCCACATATAGAAATCAGACGTTGTAGTACATTGAATCCTGCCACACTTTTGCCAGTAAACGGAACAGACCCACTAGCACATGATTGTAGTGAAGTTATTACTATCACGACAAAACCCAGACAAGACTTGACAGACGTCCCATTGTCAGATCCAGACCTGACGTTGTATGTAGACGGTTCATGCATGAGAACAAGTACAGGAGAGTTAGTGGCCGCGTACGCAGTCACAACAGACACTGAAGTCATCGAAACAAATTGTATTAACACTTTGTCAGCTCAAGCAGCAGAGCTCATCGCTCTGACACAAGCCTGTATTCAAGCCACAAATAAGAAAGTTAACATATACACAGATTCACGTTATGCATTCGGAGTCGTCCATGACTTCGGCGTGCTGTGGCGAGAGAGAGGTTATTTAACTTCTCACAGTGCCCACATCCAGCACGGACCCCTCATTCAAGCTTTATTAGATGCAATTCATCTACCCACTGCAATATCGATTATGAAATGCAAAGCCCATACGAAAATTACCGATATTATTTCTCAGGGTAATGATTTAGCTGACAGAACAGCCAAACAGACTGCTCAGAATCAGACTCATACAACTGACACGACAAAGACAATAGTTCCGACACCAACACGTTGCATGACAGTTAAGGATCCCGCTCTTGATGTAATTGACATACAGACACATGCTACACCAGATGAAATAAAGAAATGGACTGAATTAGGAGGGATCCAAACGGATCAAGGATGGATGACGAAGGGAAAATCTATATGGTTTCTCCCCGATTCAATGGTTCAAGTTATCATTAACACAATACATAGTCCAGCGCACCTAGGAGAAAAAGCTATGCTAGACAGTATTCAACACATTTGGTTCAACAAACACTTGCGAGCAGCAGCTAAACAAAAAGTCCGTACCTGTATGATATGTTGTCAGTTTAATCCAGGTAAAGGCATTCCCGTAGAGCAGGGTGGATTTCAGCCTCCTGATCACCCTTTTGAAGTCCTCCAGATGGATTATATCCAGATGGAACGTTGTCGAGGATTTAAATATGTCCTTGTAGTTGTATGCGCTCTTTCCCGTTGGACAGAGGCGTATCCCGTCTCCGATTACACTGCCCCGACTACTGCCAAACAATTAGTTCGAGAATTCTTCCCACGATATGGTTTACCACGTGTTGTCTACTCAGATAACGGCCAGCCGTTCTCATCCGAATTAATGAAACACGTTTCACTTTTGTTAGGCTATCAATGGAAATTTCACTGTGTCCGACACCCCGAGGCAGCAGGTCTCGTGGAACGCCATAATCAAACTCTGAAAATTAGATTGTCCAAAATATGTAGAGAAAAAGGAGTCGATTGGATAGTAGCCTTACCAGTTGCACTCTTTTACATGAGAATGGTAGCACATTCTCGAACAGGGCTATCCCCGTATGAGGTGATCTTCGGTAGACCACCAAATATGTGGGGGACGCCTATACCTCGCAAAATCACTGATATTGACTGTAATATGCTGACAGATTACCTGGCTTCCTTGATGTCTGCACAACAATCTTGTCGTTCACAGGTAGCTGCAGCCTTTCCCGATAACACTGAGGTGAAGCCCCATGACGTGGTTCCAGGTGACCTGGTTCTTGTGAGGAATTTCGACCGGAAGTCTCAGCTGGATCCTAGGTGGAAATCGCCTCAACTCGTGCTACTGACGACGAGGACAGCCGTGAAGATCGAAGGTCGAAAAGGGTGGTTACACTCGAGTCATATCAAGAAATTTTATGGACTACAATCTGATGTAAAAAGTCAGCCCTGCATTCCCTCACAGACTGATTCAAAACTCCCTTTGGTTGAAAAGACTGAATTTACAAACTCTGAACTCTATAAGCTAAAACTAAGGTCTAAAAAGTCAGACAATTTGATTGTTTAAGTCCTCTCCAAGGTGAAGCGGTTGAATTTGTCCCTGACATGTATCCTCTAGACCTGAATAGAGAAAGACAGTTGAAAAAACATGCGTATTGTAAATCACTGCGTAGTCATTGCACAGTAACGTTATTAATTTTGTTTTTTCTAAGTTTTCTGATCATCATTGTCAGCATACTATTGCACATGTATTACCCTATTCTCAAGCATGATCACAACGTAACTACAGAACATTCTTTTAGCGAATTACCACCGCATGAATTGTCCTATAGATTTGCGCTGCGTAATAACACTTTCATTAGTATGTTACATCATTCCCATCAGACCAGCAATGCTACCAATTGTTGGATATGTGGCCGACTCCCTCCCTATCAGAACTATAAGGGAGTTTTGCCTCTCTTTCCATATCCGTTCACACACAATGGCTCCTGTGGAGCATGGTTTAGTTTAATCAATTCCCTAGATTCAAACTCGATAGTTTATCAAGACAACTGGGGATGGGGAAACCTGAACCTAGTTTTACTCAACGTCTGCTACCCTAACAAGGAGGGACTCCCCAAAAGAACAGGAACTGATCTAGAAAATGAAGTATATGGATTAGGTAATTTTACACTTAACCTCATGATCCTGAACGTTGAATCCGAAACTACACCAATCTTGCCCGCCATGTCAGTATTCCCAGTAAAAGGGGAATTATGTGTGAGAAAGAATGGCTCCATACATATGGGCCATAGTAAATGCACCACTGTAATAAAATTCAGTGATCAAGGCAAGTCTACATTTAGAGCTTCCCATCATTCCTACTTTATATGTGGCCAGACCGCATATACACGCTTACCTCTAGATTGGGATGGCACCTGTTACATAGCATTCCTTCTGCCACCTGTTTTCCTAGCCCCTCCTGATTATCATAGGAATATCCATTTAGTACACACTAGACAGCAGAGAGATCTCCCAATTGTCGATTACACTGAGACGGCATGGGAAAAATATACAGATTTCAATAAAGGTCTCTTTCCCTATATAGGCACAGTCACTAATAGTAAGCTGATACGTAGATTAACTAGGACCCTTGAAGCCGTAGTAAATGAAACTATTTCCGCCTTAGGCAACTTAACAGAGGAGCAGTCTGCGATGCGGATTGTTGTTCTTCAAAATCGTCTTGTCCTTGACGTCATCCTGGCCGATAGGGGCGGAGCTTGTAGGGTCATCGGATCAAGTTGCTGCATATTCATCCCAGAAAATTCGCCATCTGTATATAAAGCTATAACTCGCCTTCATAAGATTGTAAGCCAGATACACCAGAATCCAGGCACCTGGACTTGGTCCGGTTGGTTTTGGAGCGTGTTGTAAGCCTGGGGATGGAGAATACTATCCTTCCTAGGTATTGGCTTTCTCATACTATTCAGTTGCTGCTTATGTCTACAATGTGGGCCAGCGATTTGTGGTCTGTGCGCCACATCGTGTATCCCACATCCAAGTTTTCGTTCACAATGCCGGATGAAGAAAGAAGAACAAATGATGTTATATGAACAGATTGATGGATTAATGAAGATCGATATCTCCTGAGGTCAGTAGGGGACAAGGAGGGAATGTGGAAATATGAATTTTCGTGATCCATTATGTCCCCTATCTTAGACCCCAACGGCTCCATGTATAAGTTACAAGTACATGTATGTTCCCTCCAGTTCCAGTTATGAAGACGCAAACATATGTGCGTCCACCGTCAACATGTCCTCTTTCAGATCCGCCATGAATGGGTCGGATATTCTATTCCTAAGTATGAAAGGCCACCGACTTTGTATGGCTCAGTTACTCTATTTTGCAGTTCAGGCGAATAGGCCCTGAATGCTGCCATCAAGCCTTTCCCTGCTTCCTACCTCTGACAGCTCCAGTCTGAGCTCACATCTGTATCCATGAACTTTGTCCTACTCCCTGCGCGGCTAACGGTGCCTGACTTCGGCCTGTCTGCCTGCCAAAAACTGTATTTCACCTTCAAGATTATCTGCTCCGCTCCTCATCCAATGCATTCCTGTCTACTAGTTTAGGTAAACATTCTTCCAGCTACCGAGCGAGGAGCCCGGCCTTGCTCTCCTTGTGCAAGTAATTCATAGGCCCTGTTACTATGGAAGATTTCTGCCCTCGCATCCCATGTAGACACTTAGACGCTTGTACACGCATTCACAGTCAGTATAGAATAGATTCTGTCTGAGAAACTTTCCTTTCGGATAATATAGTTCTTTAAACATAAGATATTAGATATGATTTGGGATTAGGTTGACATGACCCCTCAGACTTCTGTCTCCACATGTAGAGCTAAATGTCAAGTCCCCTTCACCCTCTAGTTGCACGTCAATCACACGTCATGCGGCTGCGCGCGCATCTTTGCTAAATATTTCTGCTGACATTGCAAGATTCTCTTATGGATCCACCCATTACTGACATCATGCATAATGACGTTTTCTAGTTACACCTAGTTACGCCTATTTCTAGTTACGTATGCACCTTTTTATCTGTATTATCAGCTGTTACGCCTCCTGCATCTGTTTCACTGTAATGCCTTTTCTATAAAAATGATTATCTGTCAATAATGTATTGCCTTCACTTCCTGAACCTCCGTGGTGATGGAACATGACGCCTACAATTCTGAATTGTATAAGGAATAAAGCCCTTTCAGAACCTCTAATACCACGGATTGTGCCTCTCATTTTACTGAGTTATTCTTATTATATTTCCCGTATCAAAAATAGTACAGGTAATTAAATTATTTACCACAAGCCACATTGAGGCAGTGCACAGCCGAGCCACAGCTGTTGCAAGAAAAATCAAATACCTACACCTATAGGCCAGTTGATTTGGATCTTCTCTCTCGGTTACTCCCAACAATACCTGGGCAGATGACAGGGTTACCGGGCCCCCCACAATTTCTGTAAAAAATGTCTCTATATGTACAAACAGTGTCGTAAGGTATCTACATGAGTAAAAAATATGTACGATATCGGCATCGTCTGATCCACATCGGAAACATTTCCCATCATTTGTTCCCCCCCCCATTTAAAAAGCTTGGCTGGGGTGTAATAAAGATTAAACAAAGTTTTGTAATGTTGTGTATGGAGATTCGCAGATATAAACAATTTCCCTGCTAATTCAATAGATTTTTGTATCCACATGCGTGTACATCCCAGCCTATCATCCCATTTGGTATTGTGGGACTCTAGATCACTTTCCTTAGTGTCCAGCAGTATATTATATAGTGTCCCAATGCATGCCTTTCTCCTTACAGCTTTTCCACAGGGTTTACTCCTAATTTCACTTGATGTTTCCCTAGGAAATCTGTAAGTATTTAAAGAATTCAAACCTACTTAGATGAAATTTGTCTGATAACATTTCAAAAGACATTAAGCAGCCGTTAGTATATAGGTCCCCTAAATAACAGATCCCTTTGGCTGGCCATCTATCTACAGTCCTATCCCAAAATATCGATGGAAGAAGTGTTGTATCTGTAATGGGGGTGTACTGAGATAGCCTTTCTAACCCATACTGCCTGCGGACTGTTTTCCACACTTTATAAGCTGTGTTCACAACCTTAAACCTGTTTTTCTTGTAGTAGCTTGGATCTACGTTAATAAACAATCGATTTTTGGCCTCACTCCCAAGTAGCATTTGATAAATTGATGGAGCTTCCGCGGCACTAACTGGGTTGTCACCAAGTAATAAAATATTCATGTGTTGCAAAATACAAACATAATAATAAAAGGTAAAATCTGGTACGGACCAGCCTCCTTTCTCCCGAGGGAGAGTCATATAACTCATAGCTCTGCGAGGTTTACCTTGGGCCCATAAGAATCTAGCACACACTGACTGTAATATTGCAAGTTGTTTGCGAGAAATTTCAAGTGGTACTGATCTAAAAAAATATAGGATCTTAGGTAATATCAACATTTTCAAGACATTACAGCGTCCCACAAGGGAAAGATGTAAACACTCACATCGATCCAGTTGCCTCCGTACACTATTTAATATGCTGCCCCAGTTAACCTCAGCCAATGCTTTTAAACACGCCCTTAACTTGACACCTAAATATGTCGCCTCACTCACTACTCGTAGATCTTGACATACAATATTAGAGCATAGAATCTGTGTTTTTGTCAAGTTAAGTTTGTATCCCGAGGCAGCCCCAAACTCTCGAGCCAATCGTTCAATTTCAGGCATAGCCGTACTGGGGTTCGGTGTTACTACAGCAACGTTGTCTGCATAAGCAAACACAAGATAGTATTCCTGGTTACATATTATCGACTCTATCCCTGCACTCTGTTCTAACATTTTTAAGAACAGGTCTATATAAAGTGAGAACAGCAGCGGAGAACAGGGGCATCCCTGCCTAGTTCCCCGCAAGATGTATAGTGGGTTTGATTCGAGACCCATAATGCAGACCTTGGCTAATGGAGAGCGATATAATGCTGTATGGAGGTAATAAAATTCTGTTTAAAACCAACACGTTGCAACACGGCCCATAAAAATTTCCATGCAACCCGGTCGAATGCCTTTTCGGCGTCTAGAAGTATCAGGCTAAAGGCATTCCCTGCTACATTAGCTATATCAAGCATGGTTACAACTCTATTAATATGATTGGTTGTCCCCCTCCCAGGGATAAAGCTGTGTTGTCTCACTGATACTAAGGGTGTTATTACTTCAGCCAACCGCGTCGCTAGGATCTTAGCGTAGATTTTACCACCTACATTTAAAAGCGAAATCAGTCGATATGAACCAGGTTGATCAGCTGGTTTATCTTTTTAAAAAAAACTATAATGTTGGCTTCATCCCATGATAAGGGGGCAACTCCACCTAGGGCCTGTTGCACAACGCCTAGCATATCAGTCTTTAAAAATCCAAAAAATGTTTTATAGACTTCCAATGGAAGTTTGTCGGGCCCAGCTGCTTTGCCCATAGCTAAGCCATTAATGGCTGTTTCCACTCCCTCCATTGTAATGGGAGCTTCTAGTGCTTCTGCATCCTGCTCGTCCAGTTGACCATGACAATACTGTAACAGGGATTCCCCTATATGGGAGTCATAGCCCTCACTGGTGTATAGTGCCTCGTAAAAGTCTTGAAACACCTTTAGGATCTCTATATCCGTTTCTACTGTTTACCCCTTTAGGTCCCTCATGGAGCTGATTCTCTGGGCTGCTTTTTTAACTCTAAGACTCTGCGCGAGACAGTGCCCAGATGCATCCCCATATTCATAATATAATCTCATGTTTATGGAGTGTTTCCTAGCTATCTCTTTACTCCACTATAGATTAATTTTTGCTTTGCCCTGAGCCACTGTCGTTTGGAGGTCTGAGATATCCTGCCCTATATGTATACCCTGCATGAGTTTCTCCTCGGCTACCATTAGTAACGCATATAATCCCTGCAGTTCTGCTCGTATTTGCTTTTGCTCATATAAGCCAAAGCTAAGGGTCTCTCCCCTAAACCCTGCTTTAAAAGCATCCCATACGCTCCCAACCTCGGCTGTATTGCGATTTATAGAAAACAATTGCTCAATCCATATCTGCATGTGGGTCACATAATTACTATCTAAAAATAGTTTCTTATCAAATGAGTAAGATCGCGGTTTAACCCCCATCCTAGACATTCTCAAATGCAACACTAAGGGTCCATGGTCTGAAGACACCCGAGGGTACACCTGTATTTTGGCTCCTGAAAGTAGCTGGCTCGTTACAAAAAAATAAACAAGCCTTACAAGTTTCTTGTGTGGATATGAATAAAAAGAGTACCCTGGGTCAGTGGCTCTTAACGTAGCCCAGGCATCCACCAGTCCATGATCCACCAGTAGTGATTGTAGGTCCTTAAATACCTTTGGTATCCGTCCTTTATATAATTTATTTCCATCTTGTAATATGCCAGGATCAAGATGTATATTTAGGTCCCCACATATAATTAAAGGGGTGGGCCACGATGCCAGCTCAACATTTAAGTCTTCAATAATGAGTGTCTCATCCAAATTCGAACCATATATAGAACATATTGTATGGATCTGGTTTCCCATGTAGCATTCAGCTATGACCCATCGCCCATATTTATCTGCCAGTTTTCTTCCTGTCCCTTGAATATAGCTCTTTGTAAGAATTGCTACCCCCGGTGTGGTAGTTGATTGTTCAGTACACAATAAAGTTGTGAAACCTAGTTCCGCCAGCATTTTCTTTTTGGCCCATGGTATATGGGTTTCCTGAATATAGATCAAATCGGTCTGTAGTGCCCTCAATTCATTGGAAACCCGCTGCCTTTTATTACGATCGTTCAAACCGCTTACATTCAAAGAACATAGCCGCATGCCACCAACTATACCACTACCCTCCATCTTTGTGTACATATGCTGCATGCCAGCAACCATCATTTTTCCAAATTTCCATTTGCCAACCTTCATGGATTATTTTTACTGCTCTCCAATCCCCCCCTACCACCCTCTTCCCCGTTCCACCCCCCTTACCCACCCTCCCCCGTCCACATACAGTTCCGGCCGGAGCTGTATCCTCCCCCCACCCTTCCCAAAATACGAGGCTTGGAGACACAAGGTCTCCGAGATAGATCGAGCTTAAAGACCCCTTGGTCTCCACCCCCCTGACCCCTGCCAAGGTGTTTATCACTGCCTTCTTAAAGTATTCACCACCCACCACCATGTATGCCTTGTACTACTTTTATTTCTGCACTCTCACCTCTGTATCTACTTTTAGAGGGATCGTAAATACTCCTTAGCGGCTATCTCTGTGGTAAAGAACTGAACATGCTCTTTGTGTATTATTTTAAGTTTAGCCGGATTCAACAAGAAGGCCCGTGCCCCCTTGTCCTGGAAAGGAGTAATAAGTTGGCGTAGTTGCCATCGCCTTTCAACCGTTAGGGGACAGAAATCCGGACGCACGAAAAAATCAATCCCCTTTCCTGTTTTTTTTCTATCCGGGCGTGCAAGGTCATACACCGCTTCTCTAGCAAGATAATTATTGACCGATATTAGAAGAGCCCTTGGTCTAGAGGAGTGCTGGCCCGGCTTACTGCGCTGCACAAAAGGAAATCTATGTGCCCTTTGAATTTCGCGGTTCCAATCCCATTGTGTTAGCCCAGGAAATGCCTCTGAAAAAGTTCAACAATAAACTTCCGAGGGTCCTGCCCCTCTGACCCCTCGGGAATATCTAATACACAAAGGTTGTTTCTCCATGGGCAGTTTTCTAAGTCAGTAATTTTCCAGAGGGTGTCGTCCTTGGCAGAGCGTAAGGTCTCTGTAGTTGCCTTTTGAGCCGCTAGTTCATCCTCCAGGTTCGATATGCGGGTTTCCGCCTCGTTGAACCTTTCGGCAAACTCAGAACAGGATTTAGCAATTCTCCGAACTGCGTTCTGGAGCTTGCGGCAGGCCCCTTGTGTGCGCTGTCTCTCTGCGCGTGTTTCTTCTCTATGGGCCATAATGCACTTATAGATGACAGCCAGGAATATGTCTTCGGGTTTCTCTCTGATTTCAAAATTGGGCTGTCCACCACTGGCTGTCTCGGTCTCTGCCATGCAAGAGTAGTCCCATTGAAAAGAGTCTGCGCTCCCAGCAGATAAATAGCCCGCACCTATACCATTTGCTCCCTGTTTGCGCACTGTTTTTGGGGTGTCGAGCCCTGTATGCTTTTCTGAGTCAGAATCATCCCCATATGTATCAGAGGGGTCTGACATTGAATAAAACGGCAAGTCTCCAGAATCCCCCTCCTTCATTAATTCCTGTTGCTCCCCTTTTTTATTATTTATTGCCAAATCAACCTTTCCATGATCAGTTTTTGATTTTGTTTCATTTACTTCCTTCTGGACTGTCTGTACAGGGGTTTGTGTGTTGTCCCCCATTGTGGCAATTTCTATATTATTCCTAATGTGTTTGTCATTTTGTGTCCCATTCACATGATTCTCTACCCGTTTTTTTATGACTGCTGCCTGGGACCCCATCCTTATTAGTCATAAACTCTGGGTGAGCGTCCCCCCCTTGCGCCTCTTGATCATGCTCGGGTTCAGGGATAGCTGACGAAGCGGTATTGTTCTTTTTAGCTTTCGTAGCTAAAAATAATGCGGGAACAGCTTTCTTACCGCCTTCAGAGCGCGGGCATCCTTTTTCCCCACTGATATCAGTTTCTTCTTGCCATCAGCGCTTTCAGGCATCTCCGGTTGATTGCGCGCTCTTCCGCGTCCAGATTTTGGGGGCATATCCTCTCCGTCTCCCCCCCCCGGCGCTAAGACGTCTCCCGGCCGACAGCATCCGATTCGCAGCCCGAGCTGTGCACGCACACGCGGAAGACCGCCGCCGCGTCAGTTCCAACAATCGAGCCAGAGCCAGGTGAGGGACGCCGAGGACAGTCCACAGCATGCCGGTTCCGATTGCAGCAAAACCTCGGCCTCCATAGCGATACAGCGTCTTCAGCAGCCACTCATGGCCGCATCAAGCCAACATCAAGACCGCGGTGAGTGAGGCACAGGGGCGGGAGGGGGGGAAACACCGGGAGCACAAGCCCGCACGGCCGGAGACACGGCCGCCATCTTGCCGAGATGTTCTATTTCTCTCTTGCACTGTCTCTAATGAGAATTATACTGTTTTGCTATTTCATCTTAAAATATATGTTCTTTTTCTCCTTTTCTGCATTTCTATTACTTTACCTTCAACTTTTACAGCAGATGAAACCGACAGACTCATCTTGACTGTCTCTTCCCATGCAGAAAATAAGGAAATAATTATAATCTAGGGCAAGGGAGTCCAACAAAGGTCTTCAAGAGCAGGAAAGAGGTTAGATTTCCACTATTCACATAAGACATTACATAAAGCAAACCTTAATGAAAACAATGTACATACACAGTGGTTGTCAGAAAGTGGGTCATTAAGAAGGGATGAGGGACTCAAACTAACCGAAAAACCCTCACAAACACACCCTCCTTAGGTCTCACCACAATTCTCAGAATCTCTACTCAACCCTTGACAGTTGTGACACACATAGCAGGCAATGCCCCAGAGAGATGTGTGCTAAATTACAGCAGCGCCAACAATTGTAAAGTAAAGAACTCAACACCATAAAAATGCTAAACCAATTTAGGAAAAGAAACTAAAGTTTATAGGCAAAAAGACACCAATCAATCAATCAAGCATTTGTAGAACGCACTACTCACCCGCAAGGGTCTCAAGGTGCTAAGGGGAGGGAGCTGATTCTGATCGAACAGCCAGGCCTTGAGAAGTCTCCTGAAGGTCAGCAGGTCCTGGGTCTGTCGCAGGTGGATAGGCAGAGTGTTCCATGTCTTGGCGGCGAGGTGGGAGAAAGATCTGCCGTCGGTGGTCGTTCGGTGGATGCGTGGAACGGTGGCGAGGGCGCAGTCAGCGGAGCGAAGCTGGCGGTTCGGGGTGTAGAAGGTGAGTCGTTTGTTAAGGTATGTTGGTCCGGCGTCATGTAGTGCTTTGTGAGCGTGGGTGAGGAGCTTGAAGATGATCCTCTTGTTGACGGGGAGCCAGTGCAGGTCTCTCAGGTGGGCAGGGATGTGGCTGTGTTGTGGGAAGTCGAGGATTTCGAGGATGAGGCATGCGGAGGAGTTCTGTATGCATTGAAGTATTTTCTGGAGTTTGCCCGTGGTTCCCACGTAGAGGGCGTTGCCGTAGTCCAGCCTGCTGGTGACGAGGGCCTGGGAGACCGTCCTTCTGGTTCCGGTGGGGATCCGTCTGTAGATCTTGTGAAGCATGCGGAGGGTGTTGAAGCAGGAGGAGGAAATGGCGTTGACTTGCTGGGCCATTGACAGTGATGAGTCCAGGATGAACCCCAGGTTGCGTGCGTGGTCATCATTATTACGGAAATGGCCACCAGAGAAATGTTCAAAGTTGTAAGGTAAAAGCACCCAGTAAAAACAAAAGTGACAGTTTGAGGTTGCCCAGGACCTAGGTGTGATTTCAGGCTGATTGGGATGAATC
Organism: Triturus cristatus; assembly: GCF_964204655.1. Taxonomy (NCBI): domain Eukaryota; kingdom Metazoa; phylum Chordata; class Amphibia; order Caudata; family Salamandridae; genus Triturus; species Triturus cristatus. The sequence continues at coordinate 133,714,908 of NC_140591.1, read as the reverse complement.
AGAGGTTCGATACACCAAGCACGTCAACCCGGTCAAAGTTTTTACCTTCTGGCTAAGTCTTTTTTTCATGGAATTCTCCAGCAGGGCAAGGCCCCAGACTGAAGCCAGTGCCGGTCCCCAAAGTAGGATTCGTTGTCATCGAGCTCCTGCTGAGTTCTGATACTAAAACTCCAAACAGGACAAAGCTGTTTCTGGAGAAAATCCCCAAATCTACACCGTGAAAACAGATTCTAGACCTTCAGTTTCTCTGAGGGCACCTGTTTCAAAAAAGTAATGTGACGCTTTTTTTTTATATATTAGGAATCATACACTTTGGTCTTAAAGAGACATTTTAGGAGTGACTTATTTATGTATAAATATACTTTTTTTCATACAAATGCACTTTCTTCTTTCATGTGTCACTGCAGTGGTATTGAACTGCAGCCTTGCCAGAGCACTTCTAAACTCCTGGCAACCATACATTTTTGTCATATATGTGGATGTTGTAAATACACATTACAGCGCCCAAACAATATTCAATTTACATGTTATTGGAGCATTTTATGAACAATTTTACCTGGAAATATAGATGAATTTTATTGAAACCAATCATACCAATACCATTTTAGGCCCACGGTACATGCACTGCGGCACAGAATTCCAAAACAAATCTAAAATAGGGTCCTTAAAAAACACGGAGAAATCAGGGGTGATGATGTAGAATAGGCAGTTTTTTCTCCAAAGTGGCTCAGTGGTTATTCTGAATATCTGCCACTTCTTTGGAAATCCCAGCCTTAACATGTCTTGCAAGCCCAATTGCAGACTATCCTATATCACTCAATCGTCCTGATGAGAAATTAACTACGAAAGCAAAATGAAAGCTGAAAAGAAGGGATTATGTATCAAGGATAAGTAGGCGGAATAGCAGACTGGGTGGCCCGGGCAGTCATTTTCTGCAGTCAAATTCAATGTACTCATATTTGCAATACCAAGATTTTGGTTGAACAACATATTAGATTTTCTGTAAATCTAAATCAAATCCGCGAAATGGGGGAGGGTTGCTTTGTAATAGAGTCGGAGAAGCGGCTGAGAGACAATCCTCTGACAGGTGAATTTGTCACCTTGGACAAGAGGAATAGGATTGACAGCTCAACGGATCCGCTCTGTGGCGGCTGCACACCTCGATAAGATTGCCTTACGGAAACCAGTCTGATCCTATCCCTAAATCTTTCTTTTAGCTTTTAACACCACCTTTCTGCTGTATGTGTTTTCTTGATCGCCACTTTTTCTCTGCCGTGTCGCTCGTGGCGCGTTACGCCGTCAATGCAAAGGTTGTGATCTTATCCCAGAGGCGCTGAGAGGTATCAGATAATAGAATTGCGAGATCAAAATGCGAAGACTGATCCAGCCGGAGAAGAATACATAATCTTATCCCAAGGGACACTCAGGAGATATTTAAAGTAGATCAGATTTCACAGAGCCAATTCCACTTAACACAAGGATCGATTTCTCGAAACCGTTCGGCTGCTTGTACTGACACACACCGCGACAGGCTATGGGATTAAAACCAAACCTTCTTTTCGAAGTCAAAATTTGCCCATTGTGGCAACACAATATTTACAGAAAAAGCTCCAATAGAATTCTCAGCACACAATGTTTGGATGACCCAATATTCATATGTTGGACATTAGTACAAACTTCTGTTGAAAGAATCAGGAAACTCAATGCTAAATTAGCGCTCAGATGGTCATATTAGATAAAGAGCGCTATGTCAATGTTCTGGGTTTGGACTGGATTTACTCCCCTAGTCAACACAGAGGAATCTTGAGTACATTCCCTAATCGCCCTTTGTCGGAGGTTGCTAATTTGCCAAAAATGAATCATTATGGATAAGAAAACTCAAAAATGGTATCCCAGAGAATAAGAGAATATTTCTTAACAAACTGTCCAACATTATCCTGTGAAGGGATTGCTGACTGGCAAACTACGATGCAGTGTTCTTGACTCCAGGGTTTCCACACATCTCATACACGATACTGTCATGTAGAGACATATAACTTCATTTAATTGGTGAAAATTAAAATAAGCTATAAGAAACGTCACATTTGCTGCTTTCTCCCAAAATTCGTCTCCATTGTTGTGCATCATGCCACAACGCACCTGTTACAGGCATGGACTACTGATCCTGTGTTATAAATCAATGCATGAAAGAATGAAACACTATAGAAACTGTAGCATAATACATCTTTCAAGAAATGCGCCGATGATTTATTTCAACTGTTCTCCTCAACAATGGAAAAGTGTAAAAGTAAACAGGATGCATAAATGAAAATTTAGAAAAGAATGTGCACAAGTACAAACTTTGCACCCTGGAAATCTGCCCCAGAATACCGATGGCACAGAATGTTGAGGGCACAATATTAAAACTGAAATATCAACAGGTAAGTATAGATTTTCTATACCTAACTTCACATAAATGTACTTTGTGATATATATAGGTATGTATATAAGGAGGAAGGAATATTAAACCTGTACTTCCCTTTTGAAATGTTGCCCCCGATATTCTGTTCTCGATGTTCTTTTAGGCACATATTCTGGGGGTCAATTTCAGCAGTACAACAGGCGAATTAGAAGTACCAGGCTGTCTAAGTTGTATCAACTAAGTGTTTGTATTTGAGGATTTAAAATGCAAAGTAGAGTTTTTTGGTTTGAGTACCTTCTGTTTTATGCAGCATTATCTCTGCTTATGCTCCATTCTTCACTTCATTTCCTTTTCTGGCCAGAGAGGAGGGTTTCTCTTAGGGTTAGAAAGCTAACCCCTGACCATCATATAAATATCCAGTTTGGCTATAGTGGTAAAGTGCCCTGTCTTTTGGAAAAGAAGGTAACTGGACAGTATGAAGGGACTCGTCACTCTGCTGCCTGTGGTGAATTGTTTCTGTGGGCAAGGGTAGCCTGGCCCGCTGTTGCCGCTGCAGTGCTGGTTCTACACTGATGCAAGCTTTGGTTTCTGCTGTCTAGGCTCTCTATACAAAAGAAGCCCGCACAGTTGATGCCTACACTGTACCTGCTCTCTGTGAGTGTCAGAAAGCTTCTTCTTTGGTGCACCCTGTACTGTATCTATTCTGTGTATGAGAGGGAAGCTTGCATGCCCACTGCATATGTTCTGAAAGCTGTGTGTGTGGCGTGAGACAGTGTGTGTGTGTGGAAAAAGCTGTGTCCCCTGCTGCTCATGCGGCACCGAGTATTTATGTGAGGGAAGCTTGCATGACCAATGCATATATTCTGAAAGTGCTGTCTGTAAAATGTTGTACCCCTTTGCTGCTCATGCAGTACTTGATCTTTGTGTGACGGAAGCTTGCATTCCCACTGCATATGCTACTCTGGTGGGAGGTAAACTCTGCTCTGCCAGTGGAGTTTTGCCAACTCCCCGTTCGGCCAACCTGCTAGTGGAGCAGAATGTTTCCGGCAATGCTCATCCCTATTCTTAGCAATCCCGCTGTGGTGGACTTAATTGTGGCAACAATAGGGGTTCTTGGCCCCCAAGGACCCTCAGCAGCCATGGGGACGTTATGCCCCAACCAGTAGTGCATAAGGAGGCCCATTTGTAGAGTGGTTGAGAAAGCGGGCGGGGTCTCTGACGTCTCCACAATCCCGCTGTGGAGGACTTACTTGTGTCATCAATAGGGGTTCTTGGCCCCTAATGACCCTCAGCAGCCAAGGGGACTTCATCCCCAACCAGTGGTACGTACTGAGGTTCCTTTGCAGAGTGGTTGAGAAAGGGGCGGGGCCTCCAATGACTTCTCAGCAATCCCACTGTAGGGGAATTACTTGTGGCAACAATAGGTGTTCCTGGCCCCCAAAGACCCTCAGCAGCCAAAGGGACTTCATCCATCAACCAGTAGTGCTCCAAGAGGCCCCTTTGCAGAGTGGTTGAGAAAGGGGTGGGGTCTCCGACGAGGTCTGAGCAGTCCCACTGTGGGGTACTTATTAGTGGCAACAATAGGGGTTATTGGCCCCTAATGACCCTAAGCAGCCAAAAGGAATTCATCCCCCAACCAGTAGTGTATCCTTTGTAGAGTGGTTGAGAAAGGGGGCATGGCCTCCGACGAGGTCTGAGCAGTCCCACTGTGAAGGACTTACTTGTGGCAACAATAGGAGTTCTTGGCCCACAAGGATCCTCAGCAGCCAAGGGGACTTCATTCCCCAACCAGCAGTGAGCCAGGAGGCCCCTTTGTAGAGTGGTTGAGAAAGGGGGCGGGGCCTCCGATGACGGCTCAGCAATCCTGCTGTGGGGGACTTACTTGTGGTAACAGTAGGGGCTCTTGGACCCCAACGACCCTCAGCAGCAAAGCAGACTTCATTAGGGGTGGCCGAGCAATTCTTCGCCCGCTCACGGAACTCTGAGCAATTTGGTGGAGTTTTTCTGCAACTCTGCGGAATTCTGCAGATTGAAACTCTGCGAGCTCTGCAGAAGCCTAACATGTTTTGAAAGATCTGTGTGTAAAAAGCTGTGCCCCGTACGGCTCATGCAGTACCTGATCTTTATGTGAAGGAAGCTTGCATGCCCACTGAATATCTTCTCGAAGCTCTGTGTGTAAACAGCTGTGCCCCTTGCTGCTCAAGCAGTGCCTGTTCTGTGTGTGAGGGAAGCTTGCATGCCCACTGCACATGTTTTGAATGCACTGTATGTGAAAACTGTTCCCTGTGCTGCTCATGCTGTACCTGATATTTATGTGAGGGAAGCTTGCATGCCCACTGCATATGTTTTGAAAGCTTTGTGTGTAAACAGCTGTGGCCATGCTGCTCATGCAGAACCTGATCTTTGTGTGAGGGAAGCTTGCATGCCCACAGCATATGTTTTGAACACTCTGCATGTAAAAACTGTTCCCTGTGCTGCTCGTGCTGTTCCTGATATTTATGTGAGGGAAGCTTGCCTGCCCACTGAATATGTCCTGAAAGCTCTGATGATAAACAGCTGTGCCCCTTGCTGCACATGCAGTACCCGATCTTTGTGTGAGGGAAGCTTGCATGTCCACTGCCTATATTTTGAAAGCTCTGTGTGTAAATAACTGTGCCGGGTGCTGCTCAAACAGTGCCTGATCTTTATGTGAGGGGAGCTTGCATGCCCACAACATATGTTTTGAGCGCTCTGTGTGTAAAAACTGTTATCTGTGCTGCTCATGCTGTACCTGATCTTTGTGCGAGGGAAGCTTGCACTGATCCCTCCGCTTTAGTTGTTACCAGTGCTCGTGTCCAAAGCTTTCCTAAGGAGTCTTCCGCCCACTCCACCACTTACTCCACCGATTCCACTTCCCTCCCTCTCCTCTGTCCCTGCTCTCTATCCTTGCTCAAGCTTATTTTCTGAACTCCTCTCTACTCCTTTTCTGTCTTTTCTTTCTCACGCCTGGTCTCCTCACTTCCCAATCACACATTAAGGATTGCATCCCATGAGCCATAAAGTGCACATTGAGCAGCTCAAAGTCACAGCAGGGTGGGTCCGACTGGCCAACATTGCAAACTTGCAGGGCCAGAAGCGCTGTTCTGATGGGTTAGTGGGCCTTTTTATTTGCTTGTGGCTTGCTTTTTACTGTTGATTTCACTGATATTACCACAAACATTGCCTGCAGCAAAACCAAATGGACGCCGGGTCCCATCCCACGAAAAATGTATAATTTCAAACCTACCTCAATTTGCAAATGTTGGCAACTTTTTAAACTTGTGATTCGCTAATGGGGGATCACTTTTATGTTGGTGCCAGGGACGATTTTTTGTCCGGCACCAATTGCAAGTGGGGTTGTGCACAATGTCTTCCAATTATGACGAATTCTATGAGGCCAGAGTAGGTGTTCCTATAATCACAGTGGAAATAATCACTGGCATAACAAAACTTGAGGGGCCCCCCTGCAAGGTACATAGAGGGGCCCCCTCCAAAATCAATCAGGAGTTCTCGGCCAGAGTACTGTGCTGAGGGGGGGCCCTGAGCTTGGGGGACCCCCACACCGCAGGGGCTGCGGGCACCTGTGTTACGCTGCTGGACGTAATGTCCTGGACATGTATCGCACAGGATATGGGGGGTTTCAGAAGTCTGACCTAGTAGAATCTCAAAACAGAGTAAACTACTCCAGTACAAATAATGTATTACAACTACAAGACCAAACTTTGATACAGATTGCGTCAGATGCAACAGTTGCAGGCAAATGTAGCCCATGTGTCTCTTTGGAGTTAGCCTTTGTAAAGAGGAAAGGGGCCAGATGTACATAAAAGTCAGTTTGCGATTTCCTAATTGTGAATTTTTGCAATTGTGTCTTAGACACATTTTACAATTCACAGGGGGTCGCAAGTATACGGACCGCATTACTGTTCATGAGGTAGGTCTCGCTTTGGGACCCATTGAGAATGGCCTGCACTCACAGGGATGGTGGCCTGCTGGAGTCAGCAGACCACCATGTCTGTAACTGCTTTTTTAAATAAAGCAATTTTTTTGTAATGCAGTCCATTTTCCTTAAAGAAAAACTGTGATGCATTTCAAAAATAAAAATGAAATGCTACTTCTTCATTTTTTAAGAGCAGGCAGCGGTCCCTGGGAGCTTGTGATAACATTTTCAAACCTTGAGGCAAAATGCAGAGTGGTGTATAAATGTCCCCTGAACCCCAAGATGGCATCCAGGGCCATATGACTTGTTTCTCTTTATATATTTATAATATTACATGATTTATTAATTGATTTTAGTACTCTTTAAAAGGATTTAGAGCATTTGAGCGACATCTCTTTAGTATTCATTGTTCACTGCAGATATGTCAGTCAACGTTTTGAGAAATCTGCTTTTGTTGGGGTAATGTGCTAATATTTAAAATGTGAATTATGCAACAATACGAATTATTGTAAATCAAATTTAAATGCAAAGCTCATTGTAAGGAAATTAAAAACATGCATTCAAAAAATGAGTTTTCTTTTGTAGAACCTTGACACTATGGAGTATTTTTAACAAGAGATATATAGGGAAAAAAATAAACTGCAATGTGGGATAGTATAACGTTTTTTTCTGACAGGGTTCTGCATTTACAGTGGTTATTTTCACACAATGGGGAGGATTCTTTGTTAGAAAATTGAATCAAGATTGGGCCTACAAGGCTGAGCTTGTCAGGTTTGCAATTAATATTAAACTAAATAAGAGCAGCACTATCATTGTGAAAGCATCTTTTTTCACAACACTGACAAAATGCTGTGTTTAACTTTTTTATTTGTTTAGGGAAGCTAAATATTCTGCCGACAAATTCAGCACTGTGAATTACGGGCACAAATTCACAATCAGTCTTCTTTTTAGCGTGAAATACCAGCTATGAAACCACAGCAACATTGAATAAGAAGACTTGCTCAAGTAAAGTAGACAGACAGACAGACAGACAGATAGACAGACAGACAGTCAGATAGATAGACAGATCTCGCCAATAAAGGATAAAGGAGACACACAAAGATAAATAGATAGACGAGAGACAGACTGAAAGATAGACAGACAGACAGACAGATAGATAGATAGATAGATAGATAGATAGATAGATAGATAGATAGATAGATAGATCTCGCCAATAAAGGATAAAGGAGACACACAAAGATAGATAGATAGATAGATAGATAGATAGATAGATAGATAGATAGATAGATAGATAGATAGATAGATAGATAGATAGATAGATAGATAGATAGATAGATAGATAGATAGATAGATAGATAGATAGATAGATAGATAGATAGATAGATAGATTTATTTTTGCAGGTTGGAACAATGTTGGTGATGTGGCTCTCTGTAAAGTCCACATTCAGGCTCTGATTTTAGTTACAGTATATATAGATCAGCCCCAGGACCATTGAGGAGCTAGAAGACCATATGATGACAGGAGCCCGTTTTAGAGGAGGGATATTGGCTACCTCCTGCTTACCAGAAGTTCTGAGGAGTACATCCACATGAGTCCCTTCTACAATCTTGACTAACCTCACCTAGCTCAGCTTCCCTGACCCCACCTACACCCATATCCGCCACCGCACACCCTTCCCACCCTTGCCTCGCCTCCACACTCCTTCCCATGCTGACTTTGTCCATCCAGGTTGAGCCTCCCCCCACCATCTCATGAAGTATAGCACCACCATCCCACCGCTGGTTTGTAGCTATGTTCTTTCCATATAAGTCCTGGTCCAACCAATATATGCATGTTTCCCTAGCACGAACATGCTTGCAGATGTGCAGTTACGTAGAGCGTACGCTTCCTGTGTGCTATTTCTTTAGTGGTTATTTTGCAGGATTTTTCTCCAAGGCACAACATAGAGTTACAGGGAAAATACTTGTCAAAATGGCACGCTAGGGAGGCTGAAATATTCTTGACACCATAGCAAATTCAGGCAACGCAAGCTTCCCAGTCACCAAGACTCCCCTCTTTGACAACAAGAGAGGGGCTTCATGATCGCCTTTTTGAAGGCATTTGTCAGGAACAGAAAATAATCAGCTCGTAAATACAATAACAGCCTAGAGACGGTGGGCTCGGAGCCTTCCCTTCATGCACTGCAGTGAAAGGCGCAAGCGACAGCGGATTTCGCTTTAATTGGAAGCTCTTGGGTGAATTAGCGAGCCTGCCTGGCAGCGCAGATCTCCAGAGGCACCAACGCTCTGCAAATGATAGGGTGCGATTGCATTAGTCAGGCGGATCCTGTTCCCGATGAGCAGGACTGACATGCAGAGTGTACCTGTGAATGCGCAAAGACAGAGCGTATGGGTCGAGGCTGCAGGTCACCGTGGTACGCACAGCACGTGCGTGCGTGGATGGATGTTCCAAGAAGCAATGACATGCATGATGCATGCCCTATTAGCAACACCCACTATGACAGGAGGGATTGGATTGTAGCATTTGTGTAGTTCCTTGTAACTCTGACCGGGCCCACATCTACCTCTAAGCGGACAACTAAGAGACTACTGAAAGTGTGGGTTTATGGAGTAGTCTATGTGGGAACAATTTTGGTGACGTCTACGAGGTGGGGTGCTCTAAAGTGAACCTGCGTTTTGCTTATACTTACCATCTCCGTTCGTTGTGTGTGGTGGAAGAGCCAAGATGGCCAACTCAAGGAGCTCCAACGTCCAGCTCTTCTTCATCTAGTTCACTATTCACTGCCTTTTAGCCTTCACACAAGCATTAGGGATCTCTCAAAACCACTTTCTGTATAGTCTCCATTCCTTAGTTGTGTATTTTTGCTTATCACCTGCTGAATTAAAACAATGTAAAGCACCAAGTTGCCTCACCAATAACAGGAACTCAGTCCCTGACCATCCCAATAAGTACAAAGTAGGAGAAATTCAATTACTAGTCCCCTGCACTGGACAGCAATGGACCTGTGAAGTTTCCTTTGGTGAAGATGCTACTCTACCCCTTTCGTCTGGCCCAATTTTGTTTCCCAGCATGTTCTTGTAGTAATATCTTGAGCTGTGAGGGCTTTGTGGAATGTTCTCCCAGGAGGGCATTCTTGATGTCATGGGATTCCATTGCATTTGAACTGTGCCATGGCAGTTGTAGGCTGTGCCTGGCCCGTGATGGTAGGAAGAGATTTTCTTTCCGGACAGAATAAACTTTGGAGTTTACACCATAACTGCTACTCATATTATTCATCATAATTTTGTGGCACAGGCCAGACCGTCAGGGGAACCCCATTAAAAAACAGACCCCCTTTAGGGACCGTGGGCAGGGTTGCAACCTTAAACATGATCTTGAAGCTCATCAAAACTGACAAATTTAAATCCAGCCAAGGTAAACCGGCAAAGTACACTGGAATAAGGTAAACCGGCCTGAGCAGCCCAACCCTGCGCTGCAATGCTGGAAACATTACCCATCTGGCTTAAGAAGGTCTTTAGAAGGGAAGGCATCCATTCAGTATTTGTAACAGACAATGGTACACAACTCACCTCTTTGGAAATGCAATCTGTTCAAGACAATGTAGGTATTAGACTTGTGTGTATGTGTGTATGTCCCAGTACAATCCCCAAGGGAATGGTTAAGTTGAAAGGACCAACAGATTGGTGAAGGGAACTATGGAAATGGCGTGTAGTGCAGGGTTGTCAATTCCAGATGCTATAAAAGATATGCTGCAGGCTCATCGCACCACAGTCAATGGCAGTGGGTGGGTGTTATCAGTGGCAAAGAATTTGAAATGGGGTTTTCAAAGGACGAATCTCATAGGTTCATCAATAAGGGAGATTGTGTGAAGGTCAGACGTAGTGGGAAGAAGTTTGTCCCAATTTTGTGGTCCCTTTAAGGTGAGGAATGCCGAAGGAAATTGGGTCAATTTGGAGAATGGTCAAACCTGGAATCTGAGAAGAGTTGCGTTGTATCAGAAGGGTGGTACTTTAAAGGCATCTTCTAGTGGAGAATAAAAAGGCTCAGGATGGTTCTCACGAAAGATTGCGAGTTTCAGAGAGGAGAGAGTGGTATTGGTGAGCTGGTTCATGTGAGTGCGTATGTGGGTGATGTGGGGTTGTCAGCTGCAAGAATGGTGAGGTTGCAGAGACCACCTGGTTACTTGGGCGATTACCCATAGGGGTAAACCTTACCATCAGTGTTTGTAGTGTTGGTCATTTGGAAAATGTTTGGGAGCACGTTGTCTATGTATCTTGGGTGTGGTTAGATGTTGTTTTGTTTTCGTGCAGGTATTTGTAGTCTCTGTCTTGTGAAGGAAATGTATGTGTTATAATGTCTTGAGCTCTGCTTAGCTCAAACCTGTGGGGCTTTGTGGAATGTTCTCTCTGTAGGGCATTCATGATGCCATGGGGTGCCATTGTATTTGAATTCAGCCATGGCTGTTGTAGGCTGTGCCTGGCCAGTGATGTATGAAGGGGTTTTCTTTCCTGACGGAATAAACTTTGGAGTTTCCACCACAACTGTTCCTCGTATTATTCACTGCAATTCTCTTATGTCCAGGTAGCAGAATCCACAGAGATAGCCCAGCCTCTTCAAGGTTGAGAATCGCGTGCCCCGCATTTCAGTGGCTTGGTATGCTTGGAGGCTGAAGGACAGTGCTGTATATTCCCGACGCATTGAAATCACTTATTGGCCGGTCTGGCTCACCTACAGTGAACCTCATGTCAAGCGAGTCTTGCTTTGTGGAGCCATCAGCCTTCCAGCAATTGTAAGGAGCCCGTAATGTTGCTGCAAGTTTGGTTTTCTGACATGCCTCAATGCTGCATCACTTCATTGTGAATCTTACTCCTCAGAGTCCTGTCTTTTCCACCACATCTCAGTAATCTGGTTAGTGGCAACCTTCCTAGGCCTTCTGGAGCACACGCATGCCACACCTGGAATACACAATAGTCTTAAATGTATCAACTTCAAATGGTTGATTCAAAGACAAGAACTTCAGGAATTCACCTCCCTGCTTTTTAAAGGAATGTGGCCCCACAATTCTGAACCACTGCAACTAAGGAAGGACTAAACTATGGTCCTTTGTTCATTCCAAAGCAACTAAGGAAAGACTAAAAAATCCTCCTTAATGGCAAGCTGAACCTTCAAGCCACCAGAGCCTTCTAGTGTCCACTTCAAAGCCACAGGAAATTAATCCTACTTCGAGAAAGGAAGTGAACACAGATTGGAATCATTGTGTATTTGATTTTATCTGTCCTCACACAAAATCAAATAGGTCCATCAACTCATAGACTCCTGCCGCAATCTACCTTCAACGATAGGAACTTGAAGCTCGTAGAAGTCCCCTAGTCTAACCTTTCACGACTGCAGGCACATGTCTACAGTCCACCCTCACAACTCTCCCAATTATCTCAACACAATCTTCACACAGACCATCCATTCTAGAGGGATTAACCACAACAGCCTCAACTACAACCAATAACCACACCTCACCCTCAAGAAATATACAAGATACCCTGTTGTCTGATCAACGCCAGGTCAGGAAACACTCACCACAATTAACTTTATGGTTGCATAACAGACCACAACACAACTTAGACATCATTGTCTAAAGCAAATCTTGGCTAAGCAACCACTCATCTTCCATCCTTGACCAGCTTGTACTCTAATATAACACTAACTTTGGAGCTGATAGGCAACTGGAAAGAGGTGGTGATACTGTTGTCATTATGAAGAAATTGCTAAAGTGTATATCCTCACAGTCGACTCAGAATCACTCTTTTGAAGGTCTTAAATTGCCAATCACCCTCTCCGCCTCAGATTCTGTGATTCTACACGCCATTTATCATCCTTCTAAAAATAACTTGTCTATCATTGAACAGCTCGCAGAATACAAAGTTAAAAGCTGCACTTTTACGTGAAAAACATATTCTTAGATGATTTCGACAACATCTAGGGTGACCAAAATGGTTGAGGTGCATCGGTGGTGGAATGATTAACTCAAATTCACAATCTAAAACAGCAGTCTTCTCCTCACTCATAACTAAGGAATAATCTTGGATTTGGTTCATGACAATTTGCATTTCTTTCCTGTCTGCTACTCCTACTTCTCATGAATTTATTTATTTATTCTGATGAGGCTAGCCAGAAACACTAAAATGATAACTAGGTCATTGGTAGAGGACCACATCACCCCTACCTTCAATCTCTTATTCTACATTAAAGATGTTAATGTTGCTACCAAGAAATACTCTGACAAAATTGCACCGAAATTAAATTACTTCCACTTCATCCCAGGAAAATCCGCCTCAAACTAAGCCAACACTGGTTCTCTGAGCAACTATTTGCAGCGACAAGAAGTTTAGTCAGAGGTGAGGGTAAATGGAGGAAACACAAATCTCATCAATCTCTAGAGAAACTGAAAAAGGTTGCCAAAGTGTACAAGACATTAATCCTCCAGGCTAAATCCTCCTATATTCCCCCCAAATAAATCTGCCCCCACTAATTATCAAGATTCCTCTTCCATCACAAAAGAACCTGTTGAGTTCAATTACCAACCCATTGCTCTCAAATGTCTTGCATTTGGAGCTTTGTACCAAACCTTTACTGATCCAAGTAAGGAAAGCCTTGAATACCTGTACGTTCTCAGTGCATCATCTAAGTGCATTGCGTAAGACAGACCTGAGATCCCCTGTCATTCTTTCTTTGGACCCAAAGCAGGCACCAAGATGCAAATTGGTTCACGGTGAACGACTATAAATGAAATGACATAAGATCCTGCCCGGTGCTGCTCACACTATCTGGGATAGAACTGGTCACCCCCTAACCCAAGTAGACCCTTACCGGGAGCACGGGGTGGAGCCGTGGAAAGGTGGAACACTGGGAGTTACCCTTAAGTGTCAGGTTCTAAGTGCTTGTTATAGTGGCAGGAGGGGAAGGCTTCTTTATAGATCTTTAAGAGGGTGTTGGTTCTTCTATCATCCTGCAAAAAAATCATTGTGTTAGAATAAACTTCCTCGTCTTCCCAGGAGACATCTTGAAGAAACCCTTTGTTGTTACGAGAAACCCACAATGCAATGAGAACAGAAACTGCAATGGTATACCATAAAGGCAGCATTTACTCTACAGCGAGTGATATTTCTTGGCCAGAAATAAAGCACTATGGTTTCATCTACAATGTACATCACTAAATTTGACATAAAGAAAGGGCCATTTGTCCCCCACGAAGAGAGATATGTCCTTGCTCTCTTTTGGGTGATGTTAACTTCTTCAGGGAGGTAGACTTGTGTTGAGGCAAGGTTTTGACTACCATGGACCCACCACTAAGAGCCATCATGCAGAGTGTCATCTTGGCTGTTTTATCAATCAAGGATTGATAAAAAAAAAAAAAAAAAGCCTTTTAGAAGTCAAAAACAGGGTGTTTTGAAGAACACATTATAAAATGTTGCAGATTTGGTGAACATTTCCAGGCATTAGAATTTGTCTCTGCTTCGTGACACGCTCATCTTGTAAAATGTCAGCTTATAAAGGCCCTTAGTCAGGGCTAGAAACAGCAGGTTGGCCTCCATGTTTTATGTTGTTGAGACCAAGACAGAACCAACATGCCATGAAATTGTGGATCATGAAGGAACTTCGAGAGAGAACTACTACCCACCCTGAGCAGGACTAATGGGGTCTATTGTCATATCTAAGGGGCATATTAACAAGGGCTTTATCTCCGCTTTTTTCGCTTTAAAAGTCAAAGAAGTGGAGATAAAAATATCGCCCTATCAACAACAGGGTGCTAACATGCAAAATCGCATGTTAGCGCCCTTTTTCACTACGCTTCCCTTTGCATCTCTAATGAGATGCAAAGTGGGCGTTCCAGAACAAAATGGAGAAATGTCGCTAAGCGACATTTCTCCTACTATCAAGCTTCACGCTAACCCTGTTAGAAACAAAAAAAGCAGCGCTAACCACGATTAACGCTGCTTTTTTACGTCTGCCAATTTTCAGACTTAGCCATGTAATCCAATGGAAGGTGGATAACACGGCGAAGTCCACCATGGGCTATCAACAAGGATATCCCTATCCTTGTAGTTTTATCGCTGCATTACCAGCGATAACCTCCCAAAATACTGCTTTCGCTGGATTTTTTATCGCCTAGGCGGTTAGCGTTGTTAATAATGCGATAACCAGGTTGATATTATCCAGCGATAGTGGGCGTTAAAAATATTAATGCTAAGCGCCCTTAGCGTTAATTTTCCCTGTTCCTTGTTAATATGCCCCCATGTTACTTAAAAAAGTCGACTGGAGAGGGCAGAGAGAATGACAACAAAGGGGTAAAGGAGTGCCATGTGAAGAGCTTCCCCTATTTACAGAGACCAGCGAGGAGAATTCAGCAAGTCTCTGGCAGTAGGGGAGAGGGGTTCACGCATGCAAACCCTGCCTTATCGGCAGAGGGAGGTGCATAAAGTTTGATGAATAAAATATTCATCATCCATTTTTGATGCATTGCGCGTGATGGGCTGCAGCCTGCCTGCTGGCGTACTTTGTTTTGGTGTAATGTGTTAACCGGTCCAGTTCCCATGCGAAATCCCTCCATAATTGTGGCAGGCACTTGAGTGCAACAGCGGAAGCAGAAAAGGAGCTAGGGGTGGGGAGGGTGGTGGGCGAGGATAGGACAGAGAGAGGAGAAACCAGGCTAAATGCGTGATCAGCCCTTGGGATTTCAACAGTGATCAGGAGAAAGATGCCGGACAGATTAATTCCAGGCAAGACTGGCAATCGGCGAGCCTCCTGGGCCCGCGTCTCCATTCTCTCGCAGACGGCAACACGCGATAAGTCGGAGTGAGACAGACAGCAGCAAATAAGCCGCAGATTAGTTCGCAAACTACATCTGGGCCAAAAGCATCCACAGGGACGTGTGCCGGCGCCCTGGGATTGCTGCTGGACCAGCCGCTGTCCATTTAGTCGCTGCCTGGTCCACTATTACAAGAGATAAATCTCTCCTTCCCAATTCCTTCCTTGGGAAATGATTACCTGTACTACTCTGCGCTGTCTCTTGGAGGTGTGACACCAGATACTTATCTGCAATGGATGTCTCCACTGGTGCCACGCGCTCAGAAATCACAAATAGGTCCACACAGGTTATGCACACACATTCTGCAGCACTCTGCAATTAAACATGGTATGGCACAGGGTGCCTGCAGATCTAAAAAGGCTATGCCACCATACAATGATCCGCCATTTTCCAAAGAATGCACCTATTGCTTAAAATCACATATCACTGCGTAGCTCTCTGGTGTGGTGGACAGTGTATTGGGAGGACAGCTATGGGCACCTGCTCCTCTGTAAGTGCCCTTCAGCTTCCCCGCTAGGATGTACTTCCAGGTCACATTGCAATATTGTTAGAGAACAGACATTGCACCAAAGAGATCAAGTGCAAGCTTCCCTACACTCCACCATTTTGACGCCTGTTTCAACCCTACATTGGATAAGCAACAAAACATGTCACTCAACTCAATATGTCTGAAATACAGAGTAACAGCTACATACTGATGAGACCCGGATCTATGGCTCATCCCAAGGCAACACAGAGACAATGCCTATTTCTGCGAGAAAGTGTCGGGCCAAATGTGTCCAGCAGAGATTGGATCTAGGTAAATGTGAGACACCACTCCATGCACAAGCTGAGATAAAGGTGAGAGTTAAGGCGAGGGGCATTACTTAGATCCTTTCGAACAGTCTTCGGAGCCCCTGGTGGGTGGGTAGTGGTTATGATGTCTGCCAAAATGGCGGTAGACCGTCTGTTCTATTTTAAGATCCCTGCCTGCCGGGTGCGGATCTTCATGCTTTGCAAGGAGCCACCACCACGACATCTTCTTTCGCCGCATTGGAGGTTTGCCACGCAGGCGCCATAGTTAGGCTCTTGCTTCCAAACTCTTTTGTTGTGGGAAAGCAAACTCCTAAAGCAGTAGTTTTGTTTTTCTGGCAGCTTCTTCCTTGCACATGGAAGCCAAGTAACATTTTCCCTGCCTCTTTCCATCACGCATCATCTACACCGCCAGCGAAAAAGTAGTGACTGTTGTCCTGACCACAACAGGGCGTGGCAATCAACCCTGCAACGCAACAGTCTGATGGGGGAGGGACTGCTGGGTCAGGTGTGGGAGTCAGCAGAGTCCGCTGAGGGTTACCCAGCTGTTCTGCTGAGGGTTACCCAGCTGTTCAGCTGAGGGTTACCCAGTGGTTCCTCAACTCTAAACAGAGAGGAGGGAATAGCAGTTTGGTGAGGCGAAAGGACCACTGGTTTACAATTTTTATGACATTCCTCCCACTTAACCACATCATAAATGTGACTCTAAGGGGCATATTTACAAGGGCTTATCGCCACCAGAACTGTCACTTTTTGTGAGGTTCTGGTGGCAATAACCCCTCGGCCTTATTTACAAGACGACATAAGGCCACTTAACTTGGCTTAACACCACCTTGTAAATAATGACCCTTTCACGCAGCACTGAACCTAAAAGGGGTGGGCAGTGGGTGTTGCAGTGGGCATTCCGCCACAACACCCACTGCCTTTTGACGCTGCCCCCTATTTACAAGGGTGTCATAAATATTGGGCAGCGCCAAAACTAAAACCAGGGAAAACTTGGTCTTAACCTGAAGCAATGAGGAGAAATATAATAATATATAATTTATTTCTCCTCGTTTTTGTTGTTTCTATGTGTGGTGCATTCTGCAGCACACATAGAAAGAGCAAAACACCATTGATTGTTCATGTGCAGGAAGGTGTCCCTTCCTGCACATAACAATCCTTAGAAAATGACGAGTTACAACTTCTATATGTGCTTCATTCTGCAGCACAAATAAAAGTTACAAATTGCCATTATTGATTGTTTATGTGCAGGAAGGGACACCTTCCTGCACATGAACAATCATTCCCTGCAACACAGGCATCATTGCAATATGGTGCAAGGGAGCCTGCATTGGTGCTAGGCAGCTAAATTTAGCACCAGCGCTAGGGGAAACGCAGGGGTGTGCCGCATTCTTGTAAATCCGGCGCATCCCTGCCTTTTGAAACTGTCGGAGCGCGGCGTTAGCAATTTTGGCTTAACACCGTGCTCCGACCGTTTCCCTGTAAATATGCCCCGTAGTAAGAAGCCAAGGTGAAGCAGAAGAGCTGCAGCCTTTATAGTAACACGTCACATTTATTTATTTGAGTTCTAGATAGCACTGCCTAGACCCAAGGGTATCAGAGCTCTTTACATGTTTTGCAACTATCCACCCACTTAAGTGCAAACCACTGGTTCAAGATACTTGATAAACGTACAGCAGGCTCACTTTCATTGACACTTTTTCTATACAAATGTTTTGGGGTTATTATAAAGACATGGTAAACGGTTAGGAACTCTACACCTAAATGGTAGTAAATGCCACAGATGGCACATTCTTATAAAATGTTTCAGGAAGTAAATTGATAGGTTGAGAAAGGGAGAGGGATACAGCAGTGCAACACTCTGAATCACACATCACACCACTAGTCACCGCAGTGCTAATGGCAGACAAACTCACAAGTCAAAGATGACTGTAGAAGGGAGAATGTAAAAATGTTGCTCATTTGATTACAGCAGCTTGTGTAAAGGGCCTAGGAAAGTGGTGAGAGAAACACTGAAGAAAGGAAAAACAACATGGCGGATGGGGGTGGCTGCAAGAACATCTGATAGCCTCATCTATTGTGTCCTGAGCTCACCTAACCAGTGCAGTATTCAGCAGTGATGGTTCTGACACAAATCTTGCATTTACAGTACATAACCATCTGAATGATTCTACTTTTGATCTTTCACGTCTGGTTCAAGCTTACACAAAATCCTTTAAAACATTGCAGGAAGCTGGGCCTCTGAACACTGCCAGGCCACTTGGTGCCCGATATCTACATCCTGAGATAAGCTGGACAAGCATCAGCGTGCATGCATGAGCCCGGTGTGTCATTCCCAAATGGGGAATCGGCAGGTTGAAACTCGTTTCCACCATACTGAGCCATGCGCTGTACCATTGAAAGGTTTGCAACCTTCTATTTGCTTGTTACGTTTTCACTTTTTATATGATCTTTTTAGGTCGGGCCTTGGCAGCGCATGCGCTGCTCTGCGAGGCATGCTGTATTGAGGTAGGGACTTGAAGCATAACCCACTCTCCGCCCACATTTTTCATTGGCTTGTGTCATTGTCCAATGTAAACTGTGGCTGTTCATTGGTCAAAAGGCTTAGTAGTCCCTCCTTAGTACCACTTTGTGTCATGTTGTAACCTCCCATGGCGACACCCCCTGTTACATGTGTTGTTGCTCGGTAGGCTTTAATTACAGCCTTTGAGCACTATTTTCTCAAATATCGGTGTTCTCCCTGCTGTTGCCGGCAGGACACGCTCTCTCCTAACGGTTTTTAAAACTTTTATAGCACTCACTTGCAATGCAATAGATCTTGCATTTGCGAGAGTTTAAGCTATTGGCATTGAAAATGACAATGCCTTTTTATTTACCTGTTTTAAAACCAACACATAAATAAAAGGAATTGTAATTTACAATGTCAATAGCTCAAACTCTCATTAATATAACACCTATTGCACCGCAAATGCTTGTTATTGTATGTGTTTTGTAAAGTATACGAAGTGTATTAAGTGATGAAATCTTTGAATCCTATTTTCATGCCCAATAGCCCTATGTAGATGAGGATTCCGCAGATTCCTTTGGCATTTGGTCAACTTTCAAAACTCTTTAACCCGGACTACCTGATGTACGCAACTGATCTCTAAAACCAGTACCATAGGTACCGCCATCCTGAAGAAGGCCATCCCCAATGGTTTAAATGCGTTGACGTTTCCTGAAGGGGAGACATAATTTCATACTCACATAGAGTGTATCCAGCTGTGGACCAGCATAAAGAAAGCATAAACTAAAGCACTATACGTGACTTCCTCGGCCCCTCTTTTGGACTGAACCATTATTTTAAAAGGGGCTCTGAATGAATAGACTATTTTGATCCACTTAGAGCCTTGTAGCACTACATAAAGAGCTGGTGCCTGATATAATAATGCATTCTTGTCGTAAACCCTGCAGTTCACTAAATTGCAGGGTTTGTGACATGAAGACGTGGTTTTCGAATGTACAAAACCCATTTAGGGATTTGGTGACAAAACAAAAGCATGTCACCACCTTTCTCCTTCACTACTAACAACCTCCAAGACAGCACTTCGACCTCCACCATGTTGCCTCACTGCCTTCACATAAAAGGAAACTATCTTTGGTGTTGCTTGCACCATTCAACCACATAAAAAAACGAGAAGAAGTGGCGAAGGCAATAGGTCTAGCATTAGCTATAAGGTTTTTGGCTTTTCTAGTGCTTGTTTTGTGATGGATTTTGTTTTGGTTTGTTAAATGTTATTAATGGTTGGGCTGCTGGACACTCGCAAATAAAAGAATTGCCTAAAAACAAAAAACATTTTTTTTTTCTCAAAAAGCACGTCTTGCCCTAGTAAGGAACTACTTTGTTTAGAAAAGTGTTACTGTGAAATTAGACTACCTGAATAGTTGAAAAGGGCTGACCTAGTACCCCATGCTCTGGTCTGTGGAAGAAAAAGGGGAATGATACAACAACAGATCAATGGCTGAGGAGGGCTGGCTGAAAGCTCCTATTTTAGTATAATCAAAAGGTCTTGGCAAACGCCAGACCCAACAAACATAGTTCAGAAGTTCACCTATTTCCTAGCACAATTTAACATTATAAGGCACAAAAGAGGGAAGGCGCAGCGAGGCACCCTATAATACTTATAGTTGCTAACTTTCTCTAACGTGTAGTACAAACCCAGTCGATTGAGAGTACGGAGGAAGGGGGGCTCACTTTAAGGACAAAAGCCCTCACCCACCCATTGTGGTAGCATGCTTCATCAGAGAAAATCCCCAGACTAGCTTCAGCGGGGTTGCCAGAGAGCAGATTACATTGTTCCTAATTACTTTTCCTAACTTTAATCTGTAACTCACGAGCAACACGATAAAAAGAGAAGCTAATAAATAACATAGCAAGAAAAAAGGATATAATGCAGGTATGGGTCTGGGCCAATGGGTGCCAAAGGTTAAAGAAAGAGAAAAGAAAAAAAAGCGTGACGAAAAAAATAAATAAGCAACTGCCAAATGGATGAAAAGGAAAGAGGAGAAGAAAGGAAGCACTGAGGCGACAGTTCAGTGGACCATCCTTAAAAGGGCTGGGATTGCATGCTTCGTCCACTCACATGGGGCGATGTGGTTTAAAGTGGGGGTTGTGTTTTTGTTGTGTGGCTACTCGCTTGCACAATGGCATATTCTTTTACGCAAGTATGGGTGTGTTTTTGTTACAATTGGAATACATTCGCTGTCATAGTTGGATGTATTATACATTTGGGCGTTTGTTGCCGTAGATGACCTTATGTTCACAGACAACTGGTCTTTGTACTTTATTAAAGTGATGGAAAAAGTCTGCTGTACAAAGATGGCTATACTTCAGTACAATAGGAGACATTACACTGCGCCGCACTGTCGGATATCAGTGATACAATAGTCAATGGACACATTCAGCAGCACAGATTCCAGCACACTCTTCTTCTGTCTTTCTCTCTTCCCTTCCCATGCCGTACTCTCGCTCTTGTAGACAGTTGCCGGAACTCCCACTTTGAATCCAAAATCTACTTTAGTTCAGCATTTTTCTCCACGCCCATCACAGGAAAATATATTCAACTAATGAACATAGCAGCTTTTGAGGCTGTTGGCTTTGCCAATGCTTGTTGAGCATAGGCACTACATCTACCATTCTTCACTCTTGTGTTTCGTTGCATTTCTTGAGAAAGTCTCCTGGTGGATTTAATAACATCACACCTAGGTCTCAGGTAAATGTACTTAGAAGATAAGCTAGTACGCAATTCATTGACTTATTGATCAATAACAGTAAGTTCCCTATGGGTCCCATTGGGTTTGCGTACATAGCAAAGAACTGAACAAAATATTGCATGTGTTATATAACACCCGAGCCATCATAGCTGATTTACCTCCTATATGAATGAGAGCCCTGCTCTTTTCTATACATTATTTATTCATGAAGGTTTTTTATTTCCTTTTACCTCAATTGCATTTTCTCATGAACAAAGAGTTTTAGTCTTCGCAAATCCTCTGATCAGAGGTTTCTAAATGTCAAATCCTGTTTGTAAATGTACTGGACCAATTTACCAATTCTGAAAAGGTTTTCAACTCCTTAAATGGGTTCAGGAAGCCATTAAGAATCGCTATTTGGGAGGGGGTGTTAACCCCGTCCCTTCCAAATACCAGTTCCTTCTGGAATGTATAGTTTTGGATCCAAAATTGGGTAGATTTTTTTTATATTTTACCGCCAACTCAAATGAGGCGGTAATCCGTTCGCAATTCCGATCCCATGTTCCTCCTGTTGGAAGTTTTTTAAAAAAACGTTTTTAGCAGTAGGAAGTGGTCCTTGGGATCACTGCTTACTAAAAAAAACTTTCAATTTTTATAAAACAAAAACAGGCTTCATTTTAAAGATAAATGCTTTATTGAAAAGCAATCGCAGACACATTGGTCTGCTGACCTGAGCAAACCACCATCCCTGTGATTGCAGCCAATCATAGTGGGTCGCAATTTACATCCTACCTCATGCATATTAATGAGGTAAATTGAAATGCAAATCTGTATTTTGTAAACTGACCAATTAGAAGATTGGTTGGTTCACAAAGTAGAAAATTATTCAGTAATTGTCTGTGCGCAAATTGCAACCACTTTTACCAAATGCATTTTTTGTACATCTGGCTCTCAGTGACTGATTATCTAAACATATTTTTCCATAGTTATGTATTTGTACCAACCTTAAAAGCTGTTCCATGTTGCGCCCATCATCTCCTACTCTGTGTCTGCAGCCAACAGTAATGTACCCTTGACTGTTATTTGTTCCCCTAATGGAAAAACATTAATGGCGACTGCTTTTGTGTCCTCTGGAGAATACAGAATCGTGCCTGAACTCAGCCTTCTTCAAGAAAGAATGCCATTCATCTGCCAAGTGTACCTAGGATAGCTGCACTGTTTGGATGCCACCCCACTTCAAATCCATCAAGTCATATCAACTTAGATGCAATCCCAGCCTGCAATCTTTTCGCAAACAACTAAAGACTCTTCTGTTTGCTAGGTCCACCCTGTCCTAATCCCTGTCCTAACTCCCGCCGTACCTCCCTACTCTGGCCGCATCCTTAGCGCTTGGACGCCCGTCGGGCAGCAATCGCGCTCTACAAATCGATATACAATACAATACAATACAATACATATCCCTTCTCCACTTCCAGAAAGAGCTCATCCTTCAATCAATAACTCCTGGTACCTTGACGCCCCCACCGCACCCCACTTTCATGCGTTCAGAGGAGCAGCCCTTCCCCATCGGCCCGCCTCTCCAGTGCCATCCACGTTCCCTCCAGCCCTATGTGCTTAGCAGATACTCCCCTAAACCCTCTCTGTGCCCCCATTACGTGTACTGTAGACTTGCATCCTGCACAGTCAGGGTCGGATTGACCGTACCAGGCATCGGGCATTTTCCTGGGAGGATGGAAGGGCGTGGGTTGGTTGTGCTGTGGTGGGGGTCTGTTTTGTCATTGGGGATTGGTTTTGCAGCGGTGCTGCTATATCAGCCTCCAGTAACAAAAAGCAGCAGGCAAGCATTTCTAGCCCCCCAGGGCCAGGCGGTGCTCCCCCCCCCCCCGGGGCTGGTCCAGCTGTAGCTAGGTTTGCACTTTATAATCACATACATGCATTTCTTGGAGTGAGCTGAAGACTTCTATTGGAGGAGGTCATGCTCGCTTTAGGTATGAATTCTCACACAGTTTCTTCAGTTTCTAGATGCTGATGACATGTGGAGTTCACTGCATTTTACTTCCTTCTAATTCCAATTACCTAGTCGTTTGTAATATGGAAGGAGCACAGAGGTAGTTGCGTGAAGAAGAGTGTGGGTGTAACCGGAGTCATGATGTGGTAATCCAGTCACACTCTCATCCATGGATCCACTGCTTGTACTGTAGAGACTCCCCAGGGCAGATCACCGAGCCGCCCTCCTGAAACACATTTTCCAAGGCAGTTCTAATCACTAGGACGCACTCTCGAGGGGGCGGGAGAGTGACGTAGTTTTGAAAGTTCCAAATTGGAAAAGGCCTATGTGGACCACAACATTGATCGGGGACTCTCCGCAACAGGTTAATGACCCGCAGCTGCGCTGCGCATACCAGTGCGGAGGAGGGCACCTCCTTTCCTAGTGGCCTTGGGAAAGCACCCAGTGGGCCGATATCAAGAGGGTGCACTGATCTTCCGTACCCTTGACGATGGGACATCTGCTGTCCACTAAGCATGGGAGAAATGTGGGTAATTTGCTTTCTCATAATTATGTGAAATGACATCAAATGTATGTGAAATGACAGCAAATGTATGTGAAATGGTGCGTAATTATGCAAAATGCAAACGTCATTTCATGATATATTTTAGTGCAAAATGCATCCTCGCGTCAAATTTGGAACAAGGACACATATAATCAAAAGCACTGTGAACAATACCCACTTGTGTTCTGTTGTTTCCCACGCATTATGTTTTACCACAAATTGTGTGTTCACAGTAAATCTTTACTGTGAATGGCAAATAATTACACAAAGCAGTATAATGGCATACATTGGAGTTCTGCTCAACAAGCTTAATGTGAAATTCCCCAAATATTAAGAATAGCAGTTGTGTAGGTTAAATTTCGACCCAGACCGACTATTCAACCCATACGTCTCCATCCCTCACACATGCCGAATACTTTGTTGTTTTTTATTGGAAATCTTACACCCTACGATTACTTTGCCCTAGATCAGGCTTTCTCTGGTGAAACTTGAAACACTGCAAGCAGTCACCACTATGGTGCAAAAGACTAGAGAAACCATGGAGCATCAAGTGCCTTTGTTTAAGTTAGCTGCTCATGGTATGCAGAGGTAGAGAGCATATTCTCGGGTGTTGGCTTGGAGCTTGTCTCTCCCCTGGATCATAGCATCTTTACCATCCTTTTGAATGGAGGAGTAGTATGCGTCCACTGCTTACACTCAGGAAATTACTTTTATCTTTTTTTTACTGTTGCTTTCAGCACTCTAGGGGAGTGTATGTTTTTTCTTGCTTTCTCCCTCTCTCCTCTGTGTGCTTCTTCCTTCTCCTTCTCCCCCAGGCATTCTCCATTTTGCTCTTCCACCCCCAGCTTACCTCTGTTTGCTTTTTCCCTCAACATCTCCTTATCCCCCTGGTGTTCTCCCTTTTGCTCTCTCAACCCCCCCTGCAGCTCATCTGTTGATTCTCCACATATCCCCGCTTGGCTTGCTCCCTTTAATTTTTTTTTATAATAAACTCCCAAACTACTGCTCTCCCTATTTATGGTTGCTGCTCGTCTGTGGCATTTTACTGGTTCTTCAAAACTTCTTCTCCGTTGCTCCTTTGCCAGTATTGTTTTATTTTTTAATTTCAACTTTTATTTAAACATTTTATGGGTACCCGACAGTTTCAAATTCCTAGTGGGCCACTCCTTTCTGTCAGTGTACTTTTGTGCACCTTTTATTCATTTTAATTTACCACTCCAGATGGGTTTCCACCACCTTGGAGTGTAAATATAAAAAACAAAACAGAAATCACCTTTGCTATCATCACATTTATCCAAATATCTAATTACTCTGGGGCTAAAAGAAAAATTGGCACATATCATAAAATATACGCGCACACATGTAATGATGCATGCACATGTGATCATGCTAGGGCCAGACGTTTTTTGCCAATGAACTTCTGCATCGGCAACAACCATTGGTAAAGACAAAAGTTCAGCAGACACTTCTGAAAGGTGAGACATTTTGGGTTTGCCACTGCTTGTTATTCTTTTGCATTTGTTTTATTGTCACATGGGGCACCTCTGTGATATCGTCGCTCTTTTTATTGCATATTTTGTAATTTATAACAGACAGCCTCAGGCCCCCTACACACCTCACTGGCCAAAAACCCTCTGTCAGTCCCCACACTCTTAGGAAACTCGCACAGTCCACTGCTCAGCTGCTTGTCATCCCTCATTGCAGTGGCCTGCCCAGGATTGGAGCTATTATAAGTGGCATTCCTCTCCTACCCAGCCATAGGGCTGGCAGCACATTTGCTTTGCTTTCCTTATGGTCCAGGCACCCTTGCTATGACCCTGCAGCATTGCATGGCGCCCACATCACTGCGCTAGTACTATCTTCTTTTTTCGTGCATGTTTCTATATTTATTGCCCAACTTGTCGGTTTCCCTTTTCTGTGTTTATCCCAGTTTCTTGTTCTCCCTTTCTGCAACACGGGGTGGTACTGCCTTCTCCCTGCCATTGTGATGGCTTGGATCTTACTTCTTCCTGTAGTGGCGGCTGCAATTATAAAAATATGGTAGGCGTGATGGTGCCAAACTCACCATATTTAATGCTCCACGGGTGCAGCACTTCTCTCCACATATCAGCATCCTTGAGCAGGAAAGGGAAGAACTTCCTTCCTGTTCAGTAGAATGTAAACATTCCACATTCTCAGGATGAGACCAGCTCCAGGATTGGTGGGAGCAGGCTAACCCATACTCATTTTGAGGTTGGGGGCCTTTGCCAGCAATCCCCCAGCTGTTTCACAGCCCTGGGATTGCTGGGTGTGCACTGCGCATGTCAGACTGGCCGTAGCTGTTGGCCAACCCGACATGTGCACTGCAGGGGCAGCTGTAATCTTGCAATCGCAGGGTCCAGCCCCGCCCCCTAAACTCACACTGCGGCATTTAGATAAAGTTGCATTGACATACCAACATGCCATTTTATTTATTTGTGTGTGCCTATGCTCGCAGCAGGCGGGGCAATGTACCTCCGCCCTTGAAGAGGAGCTGCCACTATCTGCCTGGTGTAGACACTTCCTTGACATCTAGAGTTGTATCATCCAGGTAGTGATGGCTCGTTATAGATGCATGAGCGACCCACTTGCTGCACCTTTCTACAGTTCATTTAGTATTCCATACCTCCAGTAGAGAGTGCCTCGCCTCTCCTTTATCTGCACCGTCCAGAGCTCCCATGCCTTCAGCACAGAGAGAGAAAAAGCAGCCAAGGCCTGTGGTCAGGGCATGGCTCAGTGGAGCTCAGCACGGACACAGGGTACAGAGAAGGCATATCTCAGCATCACAGAGCAGGAACTGGACGGACAAGGAGGAAGCACTTCTGCATGAAATAACATGAGTCTAAACAAGAGCTGTGTAATGGTCTGTCACCCACCAGCCCCAATCCGACCACACCATGCATGTACCTGCCTCAGCAATTCAAAATATGTGAAGGCACTTGTTTATCTTAAGATTTGGTTTTACCAATGCTGCCTGTTGTTTTTAAGTTACTTTTGAGGACCTATTAAGGGTCCCAGCTGCAGAATGTGGAGCACTTGCCTTGTGACAGGTTGAGTGAGAGAGGTGCACAAGTTTCATGCTCCAGAAACTGTGTTTTTCTACTGCACCAGCTTCCCCTTAAAGCATCTGCTGCTTTCATGGGCCTGGTGCTGGTATAAACCAAATACTATGCTTTGCATATCAGTGCACTTCCTTGACCATGGTAACAAGTCCTGTCTTTCAGAGATCTCTTCCATCCTCAGTGTCCCTATATTTGCAGTAAATCCTCATTGTTGCAAAATGCTAATTGTTTGAAAGCATCAAAACAAACCAAATTAAGTGAAATTTACACAAAATAAACAACAAATGAGTGTTCTGTTAAGAAAGGAAAACTTAGTACAGCAAATGCACGCAACCCACAACGAGGACTGCCCGATCAGTAGATACAGAGGGGCTTATTTACAAGCCCTGTGCACCGCCGGGACGTCACTTTTTGAGACGTTCCCGTGGTGCAGAGCCCTATCTACGAGGCCACGAAAAGTCATCCTGTGTGGCTTTTCATGTCCTCGTAGATATGGTGTATGGTAACGCAACACAAGTCAATGCATTGCCTCACACTGCGTCAGAGAGGTGTGTTCTCACTCAACGCCCATGGTTTTTGACAGATTCCCAGATTTACAAAATAGCGTAAATCTGGGAATGCTTCAAACCTGTGCACCTCCCCAGGGGTAGCGTAACGAGGTGAAATAACTTTATTTCTCCTTGTTTTTTCCTCTTTCTATGTGTGCTGCAAGAGGAAAATGCCTCCATTGATTGTTTTTGTGCAGGAAGGTTTTCCTTCCTGTATAAAAACAACCATTCCTACAACACGCACACCCTTGCACCATGGATGGGTGCCTCCGTTGGCACAAGGCAGCAATTTGTGAACCAGCATAGGGAAATACAGTGCATTTCTGCCCTCTCTTTTGACACAGGGCAGCGCAGCAAGAAGACTTGCAGAGCTGCCCTGAACCAAAATGTTGTAAATGAGGAACTAAACACCTTAGCCCTAATTTATGGTGGGAGGCAGCTATTTAACAGTGAATAAACTGTGTATTATCCTTTGGGTTTAGTACTTTTGCCAGGAGCCAGAGTATTTTCTATTAGTAACAATCTAAAAATCAGGTTCCATGTTTCTTGTCCTGGGAGGTATATTTAAGAGATCTGTGCATTTTGGAATTTGTAGACGGTACTGGGAAAAATGTGCAGTAATCAGCTCAGTAAAAGTGCATATTATTTTCAATCCCAATATCAAAAATTCAGAATACAGTGGTAAAAATGCCCAGGGGTGGTAACAGATTTACTTAGGGTAATTTTGCCACCCAATAAATGTGTGGGACTCAGGATGTGACCTACATTCAGGGCCTTAAGTGGGCCGGGTCCTGCCGGTGCTCAACACCTGCAGCTCTAAAGAGCAGGTGCTGAGACGGGTCCCTATCGGGCTCTTCATTTTTGCCCCACACCCTTAGGGTGGAAAAAAAATCTTAATTCTGCAGCACTTCACTGCTTTTGATGCATCTTTTATTTCTTTTGCAGTTTTATATAGCACAAACTCGACCCAAAGGTATTGGTGCGCTTTACATGAGATCCACCTGCATTACACAATGACATATTTATGACATTTTTTGGGGAATGCCTAGGGGGATCAAGTGATTTGCCCAGAATCACAGGATGTTGAACTGACCCGAGACTCGAACCTGCTTCCCTATCTCCAAAGTGGGCAGCTTTAGCGTTATGTTACAACCTCTACCCCAAGAACTGAAGCATTTTCAATATTGTATGCAACTTTATGCAACAAACAACCAATGGCAAGGCCAATAATCCTGGCTTCTTGCAGGTGTAATGTTACTTGTATTATATATCAATGACAGAAGCATCAAAATATCAGTCGGGTGGCACACTTTGTGAATCACAGACTATTAGCTTAAGTGTTTTAAGCCACGCCCTCAATTACATCGACCACGCCCCTTTGAGAGATCCCTTAGTTTTTTCATCCCACTTAAAGCCCTGCCTACATGCCCTACTGATTTACACCAAGTAGAGAAAAGGAGGGATAGCGAGGATATGAAGGGGCTTCTGATGGTCAGGAGGGCCAGGGTAATGGAGCAGTAGAGATATCCGGATGGGACGAGTAGGAGGTGCGTGAGAGGGAACGGGGACGCAATGCTCGGGAGACCTCAGGTGATGATATAATGCTGAACCAGAACTGCAGAATTTTACTGAGGTAAAATGTCTGTTTAATACCAGTACTTAAGGATTCTGGAGAACAAAGCACCAAAATCAGCACTTTATGTTCAATTTTAAAAGGAAAAATATATATAAATAAATAAATAATAGGAATTAATTATTGCACTGGCTAAATTCCAATCCCCGTGGTATCAGATTTTACAAGGTGGGAAAATTGCCACATCCTCCACTGACCACTGATAATGCAGGCCTATATGTATGCTATGTCATTGCATGCAATACACAAGGCTAAAACTATTGGCTTTGTCACCAGTTGGATTCGTTGACATTGGTGGTCAGCCTATCCCCAAGCACTCTGCAGTTACATGCGAGTGAGGCATATGGAAATGAAAACTTTTTCCAATGATACCAAGTTGATGTGGTGGCGCAGCCAGGTGTTTAATTCTAGTCCCCTACTTCCACAGTCACCAGCTTGACTCCTCCTTTAACAAATATGGTGCTGCAGTATATCATAGGCTGCAGAGACAGCTCTATGCCTCACCTACTATGCGTCTCCAATTTAAAAGTGCCCAGAAGATTCAACGGTGAGCTCTAGGGCATACTTACAATGTCCCCGCAGCACTTTTATACTGCCGGAGCATCATTTTGTAAAGCTCCGAAGGCGCAGTGTGCTGGGCCGTATTTACAAGGTCATGCATGCCCTTGTAAATATGGAGTAAGGCAATGCCTTACTCTACGTGGAAGGGGCGTTCCATGGAGGTTGCTGTGAGTGTTCCCACCCAACACCCATGGTATTTGACACTGCCCCAGATTTACAACATAGCATCCATCTGGGGCAGTGCCAAAACCAATGCATTCCCAAAGCAGGCGTAACAAGGAGAAATGTTTACATGTCTCTTTGTTTTTTCTCTTTCCACGTGTGCTGTATTCTGCCGCGCACATATAGTGAAAAAAAGGCCTCCTTTGATTGTTTTTGTGTTGGAAGGCGTCCCTTCCTGAACAAAAACAATCATGCCAACAACACAGACACCCTTGCATGGTGCAAGGAGGCCTTCGTTGGTGCTCGGCTGCAGTTTATGCACCGGCACTAGCAGAAAGGACAGGAATGCACCATATCTTGTAGATACGGCACATTTCCGCACTTTACTTTCGACATAGGGCAAGCAAATATTGTTTCAGAATTAGAGCCTGGCAGATTATTCAGACATTTTGTGTACTGCGCATGGGCACAGGGCTGTTCTGTATTTCGTTATAATCAGTTTAGCATCACTTCAGAATATGGGGTTTGTTGTCCAACAATAGGGGCTCTGAGCTTCCATCTTAGTAACTCCTAGATGTAGATACTGCTAGAAAGCACTTTAAAATGGAAAATGCTGAAGTTAAGCTTTATTTCTTTAATATCTTCCCCAAAATTATGTCAGTAAAATAATGCAAATTCACGAGTAAATTGCAAAAAATGCACTTTGGTGCATCTTGAGTGAATAATGAACTTAAGGACATACTTCCTGGGCCGCTATTACATAAAGTTCCCGGCAGGGTTGGACTGGGACACAAATTAAGCCCAGGCACAAAAATAAAAGAGTCCCTCATAAGCAAATCAGAAAGCTAAAAAAGAGGCTGACATTTCCAAAATGGGGCAGTTGTGAACTTTGAAAAGACACACTGTATATGTGTTTTGAAAGGTATGGCTGAGTGCATGCATTGATGCTTGCCGCAGACCATGATTGTGGTAATATCGGCGAACTCAACAGTGCAAAATGACCCAACAGACCATAAACCGGCTCACACACGGGCTTGTCAGACCAGACCTTTGGGCATTGCCCTACAGGCCAGTCTGACCCAGTGCCCGTGGGCACAACAGGTGTTTACACCCGCTTTCATCACCCCAGGGCACTCTGGTATGACAGAAGGCACGCGTGATGTCCCTCCTGTAATACAGACAGCACTGGTGCACATATTGTGCTGGTGCTGTCCTACACCCCTCATTGTGTAGTGATGTTGCCCCATGCAAACGAGGGAAACACTTTGCCCCTGCCCCTTATTATGGATGTATTATGGGCTGTCAGGTTGAGCACTGACTGTGCAACACAAAGAGGTCAGTACTGCTCCCTCGGGATGACCCCTTCAAGGGTGGAGAAGAGGTCCCATGGACACCCACAGACATTCACTCACTCTGTCCCTTTCCGTCACATTCATTCAGTCACTCACTGAACAAGCCTGTAGGGGGATCTCTGTCCCGCTTTTGAAGTGCGTGCCGGTGCCGTCTGCACTGTGAAAGGCAGACTGACTGCTTTAAACTACTGCTCCTCCTTTCATCAATGCACGGCCCCCAAGGCAGACGTGAATTTGAGTCTGCCCTGGAGGGGCAACGCTTCTATCAGCAATAGGACACACTATCCCTGTTGAAAAGTCACTTAAGATACCTGCAAAGTGGCGGGGGCTGGATCCTGGAAAGAATGTCTTGCATGACAGATTTTCCGCTCAAACCTGTCTCCAGCGACACATTCAAACCAGTCCTTTGTAGCAAATAATTATGCAAAATTTCATACTGCCATTATTTCCAACATTTCACACAATTTGGTATCATGTGGGCTGACCTTAACAGTGGCGTATAGGGCCGGACTGGCCGTAGCGGGCACTGGGCATTTCCCCGGTGGGCTGAGAGGGTTGGGGACCGATTTTGGGCCCCTAGGGGCAGATTTTGTTACAGGGTCATTTTTGCAATATCAGCCGCTGTAACGAAATCGGCAGAAACCGGCCGTGGAAAACAGCTCGTCTGCACTCCCAACCCCCGGTGGGCTGGCCGAGCACTTTGCCAGGGTCCATTTTGGTTCCCAGTCCGGCCCTGGTGGCGTAGCTAGGGGAGGGGCGGGGGCGGTCCACCCTGTGAGTCACTCTTTTAAGGGGGTGGCAGAGGTGAGCAAATCGTGTCTATCGACTACCACCCCCCCTAACCAAGAACAAGTCGGGTGTTGAGCGCCACCGCCCCCTCCCCAAGAACAAGTTGTCTGTCGGCTGCCACCCCCACCCCCTGCTCTTACCTGCACCGGACGACAAATTCAGGGGCAGCCCAGGTGGCAGTGGGTCTAGCTAGGCTACTGGGCCTTACACCTCCACTGCTTCTGTGTGAAAGAAACGCATCACTTTTTTTTTTCTCTCTGCAACCGCACCAGCTCAGGACCCAAACTAATAAATACAACTTCAGGTTGGACAACCCAGTGCAGCCACCAGCAAAGTAGACCAGGATCATAAGAGCTAAACTACGGGGACCTGCAGAGATGCTCAAAGCAGCCAGCGCACTGAAACCCACAAACTGCGCATCTGTGTCTCACACCTCGTCATTCACCACGCTGCGAAGCGCGGCATCCCAGAACACAATAACCACACCTCCGGGGTCATCAAGCACAACACAGGAACACTTTCCAGGAAGGATCACAAAACAAGGACAACAAACTTCCAACCAGCTACGTAGGCAAGCGCTTCACTGTCTCACATAGAGGTAGTAAGCGCTATATAAGTGCTGCAATACAATACAATCTGCGTCCATCTCTGTCTAAAATGGAGGCCTGTGTGCTTGTGGATATAGACATCAATGGGGTACCTTTCAAATGTCTCTGGGCCCCAAGAACAGCCCTATGACCAGTTTGTGAAATAAAAGTGTGATCGTCCATCTTGAGTCTGGCCTCTTATTGAACTTTACTGGTTACCTGGCCAGCATGCCACCGAGGGAGGTTTATCTGGTCTTCCGGTCAAACCAGTGAGTGAAGCTCATACGACCACTGGTGCTGCGCCGGCTGAACTCTCGATCCACTAAGGGTCGCTGTCCAAATACATCAGCCTGATGTTTATAAATAATGTTCAATGTATTTGTTTTGTGTAATAGCAACATGTATTGCCACACACCATAGTGGTATCCACTATGTTGACCTCAAGGGGATGAAAGGCTAAGTCAGTCCTGCTGGGATTTGAATCTGTGACCACTTGGCTTCCCACAGATTTCTGAAACAGGTGCATAAACCCACTGAGCCATCATTAGTTCCTATGTGATATATCTCCTCACTCCCAAGCCCTTCGAGGCGATCTTAAGGTAGCACAAAGAGGAACAAATAACACGTGTTTGTGCTTTGACTATGCAAATCACAGGGCAGTTTTCTTACTCTTAGGGGCAGTCGGGGACTTGACAAACTACGGGGCATTTCAACAACAACCGGCGATTATTATCGCTAAGCGCACTTAGCACTAGGATAATTATCGCCGGCTAGCGTGGATTTTTATCGCTGAGATAACGTGCTAGTAGCAACACTTATCTCAATAGCGATAAAAATCCTCACGCTAAGTGGCTAACGTGAGATTATCGCTGGAAACCCAGCGATAATCTCACGTTAGATTGTTGATAGGGACAGACAAACTTAGCCATGATATCCTCCTTCCATAGGATATCATGGCTAAGTCAGAAAAATACCAGACGTAAAAAAGCAGCGTTAACCGAGGTTAGCGCTGCTTTGTTTGTCTCTAACATGCTTAGCGACATTTCTCCTATTATTTTACTCTGGAACGCCTCCTTTGCATCTCATTAGAGATGCAAGGGGAAGCGTAGAGTAAAAGGGTGCTAACATGCCAATTTGCATGTTAGCACCCTGTTGTTGATAGGGCGCTAGTTTTATCTCTGCTTCTTTGGCTTTTAAAGCCAAAAAAGCAGAGATAAAGCCCTTGTTGATATGCCCCTACATTTGTGAACATGGCTGCAGGCAGCAGATGTGGTACAATAGCTAATTTGCTCTCCGCTTGATTTAACTGCGTGATCCTGGGCAATTATATCACGCCATGTCCCTGTCACGCGGCTCGCTAACCTGCCCAAATTAGGACTGCTTAGGAACAGGAGAGAAGAATAGACTTGAAGCAGGGTACACAAAGTGGACACCACAGTCCTGGGCAGACAATGACCCAGTGGAAGATTCCACGCACCACATTTGGTTTCAGAAGCTACGGATGCACAGAGCGTTCTTTCCAACTGGCGTTTTATGTGTCTGGATGAAAGCAGATGCCCACGCTCCACTTGTGAAATCCCTTGTCCTGGCGATGCCATCTCCATGGCAACAGACCTCACTCGGCCATCTTGAAGCAGTGGCGGATATCGCACCAGCAGCTGTAATAAATTACAGCTGCGGATCTGACAGCACCGTGACATTAGTCAGACTGAAAAGTTCATAATGAGGCTGCCTCGTGCGCCGGGGTCCGAGGCAGATTGCAGGGCATCATTTGTAATGTGTTTGTGCCCTCTCGGACCTTTACTAAACTTGTTTCTGCCTGCTCTGGCAGCCAGCGATAGGAGATTGGGGTAGAAAGAGCAGTGAGCCTTAAGAATATAGAGCGGGAGAAACTCACAGAAAGAACAGGAAGGTTCCAGGGAGAGAGAAAGGAATGAGTGTCAAAGCAAAAGAGCGAAAAAAGTCATAAACTCAAAAAATAGAGATAGAGAGGGAACAGAGAGAGTGAGGTGGGACTGTCACAGGAGAGAGAAAGAAAATAATCTCAAGCAAGAGAGGGAAGACATCTTGTTTTCAAGGGACAGAAGGAGTGAGGGGGAAGGCAAGAGAGCAAGTGTGAGAGAGAAATGAGCAAAACACACACACGCACCCTCCCCCACATAGCTGTTAAGTTTTCCAGAGAACTTCATGAAGGTTGCCAGAAAACCCTATGCACTGCCATGTGCCATCCTGGGCCGTGCCTGCACCACAGAACACACAATGGAGTGTGCAGCCCTCCCTACCACAAGGGCTGAGGATGGCCCTAGACAAGAGAATGACCCTCAGTGGTCTAAGCTCATAGTCACAAGGAGGAAGCGGACACTGACAGACACCTACCTACCTCTGCGCAAATCCATTACAAACCAAATGAGGCGTAAATATGGTATCAGTGGCTTGCGGCTCCTGTGGGTGGCACTCACAAAGAATGGACACAAGTCATTGCAATCTGTAATAATTAACACTTTCATGTTTTCTCCTCCTTCTAAATCACAAAAGGTATCAATGTGGGTCTTGGGAATCGCAAATAAAATGCAAACCAGGTGCCTCATCTACTGAGCTATCATGACGGGCTGTCTGGCCGGCGAGCTCCCCATCTCTCGTGACTCTCGGCACACATGTACCAAGGACACCATCAGACCGAAGAGGAAGAAGCTCAAAAAAGAACCATCAAGGCACCAGACCCTCTCCATCCATGCACACCCCAGCATCCATCAGCACTGACCCACCTCTGCTGCAGTTCAGGAAAGAGCTGATGACGCACGTGAGAATCCTACAACACACCTCCCTAAACACCCCTACACCATGGTGCAGTGCCAGGCCACTTTCACTCTAGTACAGCAGCTGACCCTTTGGCTGTGTCTTTGCCTGGACCATGTACAGCACTCTGCTGCCTTTCTCTAGTTTAGTGAAATATGTAAATGTAAATGTTGTAGACTTGTAAAGCGCACAGCTGCCCCAGCAACAGGGCGTCCCAGCGCTGTAGACTGCTGGGGAACCCGTCCTGGCTATCCCTGTGAGATGGTCCCTTTCTGAGTATCTCCAAGGTGAAACCAGGCATCCCTGGCGTCTGTGGGGGGCCGTTGTAGAGATGAGGCAAGCTTAATGCCCAGAGTTGCCGAGTGTGTTCCTGGTTAGAGTAGGTACCGAGGCGAGAATTATCAAGTCCGTTTTGACCCTGGTCCACGACCCTGCCACATCGGGAATTGAACCCTGGTCCCTGGCCGATTCTCTGCTTACAGGTCTGCTGCCTATAACTAGTGAGCCACACCTCTAACACATTCTTGTATACCTATGCAAATTACAATGTACCTTTTGCACATTTAGGCTTAGGGTTTTATAAACGCAAAGACTACAGTTTTGCACATTGATTTGCGTTTCAACATCTGTCAAATGTTAAATAACCTGGTGCCATGTCAGAACACTGAATGCACAAATATTGTCTGACATAAATATGGTGTCCTAAATATTGCTTACAAAAATATAGTCCTATTGCCTGTAGGTTTTCTGTGACTAATCACAATGGGGAACTGTTTTTGTAAACAATATCTAATATACTATATTTATGGCCGGCTATATTCTGACAGCGATGGTCTGGTACCATACCAAGCAACCTTCTAAGTCTTTGACATGGATCCAGAAAATAAAGTGCATCCCTGGGTGTGCACTCTAGGTGAGGAGGATGGGACATTCGCCAAACGTTTGGGCTGATGTCCAGCATCGGCCACACATTTTATATGCCCCTTACTCTTTGAAACATTTCCTGAAAAAGATAGTAAACAGGATGACGTATGCTCGCTCAGAGTTCACTTACGTGTTGCGATATTTAATGGGCACCATGCGTTTCAGCACATTAGTACTTGAATTCCTCTGGTTAGGATGGGGGCTCTAGTTCATTCCCTTTCATGGAGTCCCATGGTGGCTTGGTTGGGGTTGCGGGTGGTATCATTATGAGGGGCGCAATCAATCTCCTTATTTATGTCCTACCTGCGACTGTTTCAAAGCACTTTGCAATCGCTTAAGTTGGTCACCTAGTAGCATTCTGTAGAGTGCGCCGCTATAGTTTCGTTTTACACCCGAATGAGCCATTCTCCCAACCATGCTGTTCTGGAACTCTATAATACACTATCACGTGGAGTCACCCATTTGTGAGGAATTCAATGCACGTTGCATCTTCTGTGGTTGATTCCAATATCGTTTTAAGACAGAACCCCTACGTCCCATGCTATCTCCACACAACACTTGGTGGTCGAGATGTTCTGGGGTAAGGGGCATGGTAGCTTGCCTTAGGAAGAGACAGTGTCTAGGTCACAAAACATGGCACAGTCGGACCTTGTTTCTCTCGTATGGGATTTCCATGTATAGTCATAGGCGTTGAATGGCCCCGCCCGCCTGCGGGGACCCCGGGGCACTGTTTCCAGTGTGTCTTCTTGGGTGCTGGAGTTCGCTTTCTTCGGGAAGACCTTGGATAGTCACTTAGTCATTGTGCAGCTTATAGAATTGGGCTACAGTGGACACAGTTCTTCATCTTGTAACAAAAGGGGAATATCCGCATTATGTCCGACCCCCGGTGGAGCTGCTTGGTTCAGCTATTGAGGAGATCGGCCCTGGTTCATCCCCTCGGCCGTAACCTACCCAGCCAGACATTGGGCACAGTTTCTCCCCGTCTCCGTTTTCTCCCTCCCCTCCACCTCACATAACAATGTTTCTGTAACTATGCCCTTATTCTTTGTTTCCTATGTTTTGATTACTCTAAAACAAATGTAACATGTTAACCTGTAACTCTGATCCTCATGTAAAGCGCTCTGATACCTCCGGGTCTAGCCAGCACTATATAAAACTCAAATAAATAAAAAAAATGCTGAATTGAACCATACAGTTGTCAGGGACATGTCTTAGAGGGAATGTTTCACAAAGACAAGTCACAATATATTAAAAGCTGAGCCACAATTTCTTTTTTAAAAGGGTCCCTTGCTTACTGGGGGACTTCAACAGCATGGGATGATGCTTGAATCAAAAGAGGAATTATATTGCAAATATAGTGTCATCCAAAAGTACCTAGGCGGCACCAGTTTCATAACACACAACAGCATGAAGAAGGCACAGCCCAAGATTGCTTGATGGCTGTTGTTTCTACAGCCAGATTAGTGGCACTGCAGAAGGGACACAACACAAATCTGGGCACTATACACTTTACCAAAGGGCCACACATATAGACTGGCTACCAAAGGACAACCTCCTTCATGACAGTTTCAGTTTTCAGTAGAAATGCTTAGCTTAAACAACTTTGACAGTCAATTAGTTGCCAAAACAATAAAAAAAAGTCCCAGTGGTCTCCAGGCCATCATCTTCCATGACTTATGTTGCTTCCAGCTGCCTCTTCTCCCGCACAGTGGCTTTATATTTGGCCAAAATAACTTCAAAATCATCAAGGGAGCTGCCTCCTCTGTTTCTCGGAAGACCTAGTCTATGTTTGTGCACCGTATACATACTATGGCCAGGTATGTGCGTGCTTTTTTTACTCATTGGAGTCCAAATTAGCCTTTCATTACCCATGAGAGTCCGGTACCTTCACCCGCTCTACCTAATTAGGTGCAGTAGCAAGTGCCATTTCTGTTTACCAGAGGCCTGTTTGTGCTTCTATTTCAGGTCTAGATTTTCACAGCACAGATGTCAAATGGACCTATTGCTTCCAATATGTATGGCGTGGGCTTTGGGTCCGCCTCTTTCAATCACTGCCTTTCTTTGACCGGTGTCTTTCAGCTATTGGCTTAGGACTTTGTCAATCACATCTTGGCAAACCTCGTGCAGTATTCATCTCTCATATAATGCAATTGGCTGGTTGTGGTGTATGCTTTGCCTCGACACTCGAGTGCTTGCGTCACTGGTGTGCCCCTTGAAGATCGAATCAGCAACAAGAGAGGACAGAATATTGAAAATAAAATATCAACAAGTAAGTCTATGCCTAACTCTACATCTATGTACCTACACAGTACATATATCCTCACAGAATGCAGACGTGGAGTTGGGAATAATAAATCTATACTTCCCTATATACACCTACCTTTTGATAGTTTGTCCCTCAATATTCTCTCCTCGAGATTAGTATTGCCAGGATATAGTTGGGTCGATAATCAGTAGGACAGACTTGTCAACTTCATGAGGGACTACTTTACAAGGTCAGCCCTCATTTCCTTGAAATATCAATAAAAACAGAGCTCGATTCCATTAGGACATTAAATACAACCCGATTGGCTTTGCTGGTGCTGGTTTACGTATGAGGGTACTATGCATTTGAGAGCGTGCATGCGCATGTGTACCATACCGAGCATTGCCTTCAAGACCTTCGCCATCCCTTGGCGGACACAAGCAATGTATGCGCATACCTGGCTAAGAAACTCACCACCTCAGGTGGCTAAAGCCACACGAGGAGCCAAGACATCAACACGGTCAAATTCAGGTAAAGCAAATAGATAAATAAATAAATTGATCGATAAGACGAAGGCACAGGCCGTGTTTCATCCACCTAGTCTAGGATGTCGAGTAAATCCCTTGAAGGCAGCATGAGGGGCGTAAGGCAGGCCTGTACAGCAACGGGGGTCACCAAACTTTCAGGGGTCCTCAACCCTTCAAGGGGCTCAATTCAACCCAGGACCAATGAAGAACTGTGAGATATGGAAGACCCAGGGGCCCCTCTTCACATTCTGCAGTGGGGCCCGTGGCTTTCGTTACCCACTAGACATCAAGATTGGAACCCACTCATACAGACCGGAAGTGATCTAACGACTAAGGGGCATATCAGCAAGGGCCGGCGATAATTATCGCTAAGCGCACTAAGCGCTAAGATAATTATCGCCGGCTAGCGTGGAATTTTATCGCTAGGATA
Organism: Triturus cristatus; assembly: GCF_964204655.1. Lineage (NCBI taxonomy): Eukaryota > Metazoa > Chordata > Amphibia > Caudata > Salamandridae > Triturus > Triturus cristatus. The sequence continues at coordinate 133,675,475 of NC_140591.1, read as the reverse complement.
GCGTGCTATCAGCTACGCTTATCTCAAAAGCGATAAAATTCCTCGCGCTAACAGCCAAAATTGAGATTATCGCTGGAAATCCAGCGATAATCACACACATTTTGGCGTTAGCTTGCTGATAAGGCAGGGCATACTTAGCCATTATATCCACCTTACATTGGATATAATGGCTAAGTCAGGGTGAAAGCAGGCGTAAGGAAAGTAGCGTTAACTGTGGTTAGCGCTACTTTTCTTATCGCTATGCCTGTTAGTGATTCCCTTGATAATTGTAGAAATGTCTGTTAGCGACATTTCTCCAGTTATTTTGGGACGGAACGCCCACTTTGCATCTCATTAGAGATGCAAAGGTGGGCGTTACGGGAAAGGGAGCTAAAGCAAGGAATCACACTTTAGCGTGACCTTGCTGATCAAGTGATAAAATTATCGCCGCTTTTCGGCTGAAAACGGACGCTAAAGAGGCGATAATTTTTTATCGGCAGCTTGCTGATGTGCCCCTTATTTCTTCCAGGTGCACCTTACCCACCAGCCCCACCCAGCAGAATGAATTTCCCACCCTGGGTATTGCACATGCTCCCAAACTGTTCCCTCCCCAGTTGATGCTTCCTAGCTGGGACCAGGGGGCGTGTTCCTTTATCTCTCAGGGCCCAGGGTGTGTGCGTCAGTTCTTTTTAGAGGCTAGCTGGCGCCTGCATGATTTATTCCTTCTGCCCCTCACAGCCCTGCGTGTGAGCAACAATCATACCTACAAGAGCGAGTGTGTAGGTGTTTTCTGCTCACAGACGCCCCACACTGCACCGGTGCTTTGATTTCGGACAATGCTCTCTTTCCGCCGCCTCCCCCTCCCCCATTGCCCAATTCAATCAGCTGTAATTGGTTGTGCTTCGAGACAAAAAAAAAACCTCTCCACTGCTCTGAAGCTTTGTACAGATAATTTTGCTGATGGAAAATTGCCTTGTACAACATCCTCCACCTTGCAAAAGCGAGAAGAATAACAACCTAAGGAGAGGCGGATAATAAAGTCAAAGCGAGGAGGAAAATACAGATAAGCATATTTTTAGTTCCCCAACAACATTACATTTTAGATTAACGTATGCAAAGAGCAAATGTACCTTCTCCTTGAATGGGATTGCAAAGTATGCTCAACGCAGGCCCCATAATGTAATCTCTCTAGCTGGAACCACAGGAACCTATTAAAAGGGGGCGCCAATAGGACTGCGCCCCTGAAAACGCGAAGCGAGATCTCGCGACTTGTCGCCTTCATGAATTCATTTCTGCGGGGTAGGATGGGGCAAGCAGTGTTTCTTGAGACAGTAACCAATGGTCACATTTGTTATTCGTGTGGTCTAGTGTCTGTTTCCTGTGATATCACAGTTTTGCTGCATCAGTTGTGTGTGGTATTATTTTTTGTTTTATATAGGAGTCCTGTGGTGCCAGGGTTTTGTTTTGTAGACATTTCTTTATTGTGATTTTTATAATATATGAAAATAACTGTAATAACATACAAAGTACCCCACAATGTACCTCACTTCAACATAAACACTGAAATATGTAAGATCCCAATAAGGAATACTAAGATCATAGAAAGAAGGAAAGAAAGAAAGAAAGAAAGAAAGAAAGAAAGAAAGAAAGAAAGAAAGAAAGAAAGAAAGAAAACAACAAAAACCTGTGGTATTAGTCTTGTATGGTATCAGTTGTGCATGGTACCACTTGTGTGTGAGATTGAACTGCTTGGATAGTGTCAGGTTTTCAGGTATCCCTGATGGTTGGTTTTGATCTACTTGTTTACAGTTTCATACAGTTCTAGTCCATTGGGCAGATTTACAAGCCCCTTGCGCCGCCGGTGCATCGCGTTGCGTGACGCACCGGTGGCGCAGCCTGCTAAGGGATATTTACAAGACCAGGTAAAGTCACCCTATGTGACTTAACCTGTGCTTGTAAATATCGCCCCTGTTCACGCAACACTTTGCGTGTTAGAGGCGTGACATGGGTGTTGCTGTGGGTGTTCCCACGCAACACCCATGTCCACTGATGCATTTCCAGATTTAAGGGAAATCGTAAATCTGGAAATGCGTCAGAAGGCTACGCCACCCTAAGGGTGGCGTAGCGAGGTGCAACGAGGAGAAATGTTTTCATTTCTCCTCGGTTTTTTCCTCTTTCAATGCGTGCTGCATTCTACAGCACACATTGGAAGAGGAAATCACCTCAATTGATTGTTCTTGTGCAGGAAGGTGCCCCTTCCTCGCCAAAAACAATCTCCCTATGACGCAGGCATCCTGGCACCAAGGTGCAAGGGTGCCTGCGCCGGCGCATGGCAGAGGTTTGCGCACCAGAGCAGGGGGAAGCACAGAGATGCAACATATTGTTGTAAATATGTTGCATCCCTGTGCTTCGAAACTAACGCAACGCGGCGCAGCAAAATGACATGCGCTACCGCGCTGTGTTAGTTTCTCGTGGATCTGCCCCTCAGTCTTTTTCAATATTGACCTGTTTAGTATCGAGCTTGAGTAGTTGAAGTACCATTAGTCTTGCGTTGCATGAGCTGTATGTTGTGGGTCTTGCGTGGTTTCACTCTGTTTAGTTTCAGTCTTTTGTGGCATTGTACTACTTGAGTTTTCTTGGCCTTGTGGGATATCAGTCATGGGTATTCTGCACCATCAGTCTAGGTTCAGTTCTATTCTTGTATTGTTTCATTGTTGCGCGATAACAGGTTCGTGTGGTATCAATTGTGGGCGGGATTGTACTGCTCGGACAGCATCATACGTTTGCGGTATCACTCGGTTGATATTCTACTGCTTGGGTACTCAGTCTTGTATATTAGTCTTTTCTGCTGTTAGCCTTCTTACTATTGAGCTGTGTAGTATCAGGCTTGAACTGATGTAGTACTAGTCTTGCGTCGTATGGGTTTTGCATGAGTTCAGTTTTTCTGGTGGCAGTCTTATGTTGTATTGTATTACTTAGGAAAAGTCTTGAGTGATGTCAGTTGTGTGTGGAGTCAATATACTGCACCACCGTTTTAGTATGGGTTCAGTTCTATTCTGATGTGGTTTCAATCTTGTATAACATCAGTCTTGTGTGATGTCACTTGTGTATGGAATTGTACTGCTTGGTTTGAACCAGATTTGTATGGTTTTGCAGATGGTTGTTACTTTGTTGCTTGCGTACTCTGGCTCCCTCAGTATTTGCCTTTTGTACTTTTAGTATTTTTTTTACTAGTAGCCTTCTGTAGTATTTGTGTGATACTAATCTTGTGTGTTATGAATCTCCTAGGGGATCAGTTGTGTGGTTTCAGTCTTTTGTCGTATTGCCCTATTTGAGTAGACCTTGTTTTGTGTGGTATCAGTAGTTTAGAGCATCAGTCTTTCCAACCATCCCTCTTGAGGAGAATTATTCTTGAGATGAATAGCTCTTGTGTGGTATCAGTCTCGTGCTGTATCACTTTATCAGCTGTTTGTGCAGTCTACCTCTTGGGAAGTGTTGAGCTTGTTTGATAGGGGTCTTCACCAGTCCAGCACTCCTGGCCTTGCAAGGAGGGGCTGCCCTGGACCTGGCCGCACAGAAGCCTGAGATGTTTGCACCAGGAGCTGGGTGGGAGTTGAGATGGGAGAGGTATACACATTTTTTAATTTGCCTCTCCCAACAAATGAAAGTTCTAGAAGAAGAGTGGTCATTAGGCTTGGATGGCGAAGTTCACTTTGAGAGCGTGGCCTGCGCCTGCAGCAATATGTCTCCGCAGACTCCGCGTGCAGCACTTGGCGGGAAAGAGCCATATTACGCCAGCAGGACATCAATCACCTGCGCTCCCATCTCTGAGGCGACGAGAGCGGGCACCAGGGCTGCCATTACTAAGATGGAACGCAAGCATTTGCTAAGTGCAGCCAAACACACAGGCGTACTGCAAACACTGCACTATTTGAATCATGCACTCAATGCAGGCAGTCGCACATATTTAGGTATATGCGAGTTTTATAGAGCGAATTGTGTCTCATTTCAGGTCCTTCCGAGCGTTACTTTAGAGTTTGGTGGGTGAGGTAGACCTTGTCCAGTGCTCTTTAGCTGTGTTCCTTGACTGCATGAAGGCATGGGTAAGGAGATGTGGCCTAGTGGCCTGAGCTACTGACCTAGGGATGAGGGACCCAGGCTTGAACCCAGGCCTGAGCTCACAATCCTGTAATTCTTAGTAAATATCTTAAAATTCCTGTGTAACATGGTTCTCTTGTAAAGCACTCTAATGGTCTCAGGCCAAGTTTTTGTTGAAGATTGATGTTCAAATCGTCTGTTTCTTTAGATGTGTGTACTTTCGTTGTGCTCTTATGTCTGGGCCAAGCGTTTCCTTAGGCCTTGAACTCCCAAGCATCTTCTTCTCTGTTCAGCCATTTGAAGGATCTTTGGGGGATGATCTAAGCAGTCATTGAGCGGAGGATCCTGGCCGATGAGTAGCGGGAGACTAAAGCGTGTAAGTATTAGGGACCTTGGGAGCAATCCAGGCGACCTTGGATTTGATCTGCGTGTCCACCGGAAGTCAGTGAAGCGCCGTCAGAGCTGGCCTCATATGGTCAAGTTTGGGCAAGTTTAGGCATAGTCTGTCTGCCTGGTTTGAAAACCTTTCAAATCTGTCTAGAAGTTTCTTTGGGAGCCCGTAGTAGCTCACGCTACAATAATTAAGACTTTTTATGAGCGACAAAATCATGAGCTCCGCCCAGCAAACAATTTGGTTAAGAAGAAAGAGTGCTGACCTACAGCATAGCTGCAGACCTGCATATAGACCCCTTTGACTAGCACATTGATTCAGAGCAGTGGTTCTCAATCTTTTGACTTCTGGGAACCCCAAATAATCATTACTGGAACCCAGGGACCCCCGCCCCCCTGGATAATTATTGGAATCCAGGGAACCCCCTTCCCACTGAGTCATGACAGCTGGCAGAGGGCCCCAGCATCAGCATTGTAGAAGATTTGAACCGCAAAACAATACACAAAAAATACACATAAAAAATTCAACTAATACACAAATGATGGCACATTTTATTTAATTTGCAAACACATATAAATAATAAATAAATAAAAATGTTAATTTTAATCTGAAGGTTGGAGCTTTTCTAAATTCAATTGAGGCCACTCATCAATCATACTGTATTCTGTGTGATGCACTCACACTGCTCCCACTAATCATTCTGAGGATGCTAAGTTAATTTTTAGTCTACAATTTCAAATTCCTTCACAGTTCTAGTACATCTTAAATTGTTCAATTGTACATTTAGATTCTTTATTTATATGCACTTTGTTAATCTGTTAATATTATTTAATTTACTAAGTAGTCACGGACCCCAGAGGGAAGCTTCACGGACCCCTAGAGGTCCACCCACCATAGGTTGGGAACCACCGATTTAGAGCATAAAGGAAATCTTGGTGTTAAAGGTGATGCCAAGGTTCCTTACCTTTGGTGAAGTTAGTAGCCAGTTAAGCCAATGGTCCTTGTAGCCAAATCCAGAGGCAAGCGCGTGACCAACCAGAGGTCCGCTATGCCGAGATAGTATATGCCACCAGCTGGTCCCAGGCAAACCAGTTCAGATGCCCTTGGATGGAGCCACGAAATGGAAATGGTAGTTCAGCTCACCCTCACAGCAACACAGCGACCACTAACAACTAATATTGCACTATTAAAAATGGGTTCAAAAGTTAAACCAAAAAGTCACTAGAACCTGTGTTGGAGAATTGGTATGCATTCAAGGGCCTAGTTTACGATAATCTCCCCATATATGGACCACATGCAAACTGGTGTTGTCCAACGCTCCATTTGGTGTGTTTCGGACTCTTTTCTTAACCCTACTCTCAACTGAGATATTGAACATTACGTTGTGGCAAATGAGTCAATGGTAATTGTCAAGGTAAAAAATGAGAACGTGATGATAGGACTAGTTAAAATAAACAAGACAAAGGGGTGGCACGTTCTCTGCTGTACCACCAGGTGGACAGTGCCACCTAGCATGGCACTCTAAGCGTACTAAAGAGTGGTCAATGCATTGGCACCCCAACCAGGTCCAACATTTTGCACTGCCGAGTGTTTCTCTAACATAGAACCAGCTCGTACCTTCACACTCCTTGGAATGATACGTACCTGAATTGACCCTTTAAAGTGTTCTTTCTGGCACTCCAGTGCAAATTGTGTTCCATTGATTGTCTCACCTGAAGAGTTACATTTAAAACGGGACTTTCCAGGGAATTCCTTGGCAAGGAGCCCCCAAAGCATGTCCTTTAACTAAGCCATCCAAAGTTTCTTGAAGTGGACCTTCAAAGTGTGCCGGCTTAACTGGTATTCCAAGGTGTGTCCTTTAAGATGGTACACTAGAACAAACCGTGTCTTCTGGCAAATCAATTGCATCCAACAGAATGGCATTCCAATGTGTCACCCTAGCATGACACCCAAGCCTGTGCCATGTACCGTGACTTTGAACATGTTAATGTACATGTTGCAAGCATCGCTTTACAAATCGTGGCCCCCCTCCACCCAAGCACTTCAAAGCATGGCCTGGTAAGGCGCACAGTGTAAGTCACCCAACATCCTACCAAAAGCATGTGGTCAAGAGTGCAAAGAACTTTCTCTTAGAGTACCAGTACAACATCTGTCAACAGGTGTGGTACTACAACGCATGTCTCCTGGCTCTGAGCTGTATAGCATGCCATCATGTATGACCCTTCTGGAGGTCACTACGAAGTGCTTCCGGTAGTCCAGCCTAGAGAGGTTCTTCTGAAAGGGAGAGGCCAAGCATCAGATGGCAGTGCCCTTTCTCTTACCTTGTTAACAATGAAGGCCCCTCTTGGCCTGCACGACTTGTTAAATACAGGCCACTGGGAGAAGGGTGAAGTGGGGGGATGTCTAGGAAACTTGTGTCCTTGAGGCATAGAGGTGAATACCCATACATGCCACTGTGCACAATGGCAAGCGTTCGGTGAAGTCGATAAGGGCATTAGGAACCTGAGTGACTGTTGGGTATCAGTGACAACTGTACGGCATCCACGGCGCTTCTCACACACAGACCAGAATAGCACATTGAATAATGTAGCGTTGTCTCTGCCATCAGATGTGGAGCATGAAGAGTGTGACACCGAGCCTACATTGTAGTGTCTGTGACAGCGCTTCTAAAGAACACTCAAGAGCTGCTACAAGAAAGAGAAGCGACAGGTATCCTCCAGAGCGCGAGCGTCGCTCATCCATACTCAACGACTACTTCACCCAAGGTTGTACAAGCTTGAATTGTTCCATGTGTTCCCTATGGAAAAGGGAGCTCTTCAACCTATAGTTTACAGTCTTAGATTTAATGGGAAAGACGCCACGTAGAACACGAGTCGCAGACTGCGTAACTCACCCCCTCCTCATCTCAAAGCGCTTCATTGCAAGAGTGAAAACAAATCCCACCGCTAATCCACCACGCGCCATGACGGCAAGCACAATGTAGGCTCAATGTGGTAGATTCCATCCACCCTGTGATTCTTGCTCGTCTTCTCCGGATGAGGATTGGAATGTTCCGATCAGACAGATTCGGCCCTCCCCCACCCTCATTTTTGTACCCAATGTCATTTTATTATCACACACTCAAAAAGAGTTGTGGTGTGCTGATAGGAAAGTGATCAGAACAACACGTCACCTAGGATAAACGCAGGCGTGAACAGGATCCGAAGTGAACATAGATAATGTCGCTCTTTACATATGCGTTATGTGCTCGAAGATATCGGCCAATGTGTTGACCCCGTCAGCTTCCAGAGAGCACCAAGGCCATCTACATCTAATTTATTCTCTAGGCGCTAGACTGAAGTTGAGCAAAGTAGACACGAGCATAGTAAGACAGGAACGCCACACAGACCCAAGGCACCACAGTGACACCTCCCTCGCTCACACACACGACCATCCCATGGGTTATGAGGTCATTGCTCAAGCATAAACCAAGCTTATACGATAGCCCATTGCCTAGGGGTTCGTGTAGTGTGCTTGCAAGAACACCAGCAAGTGAATTTAACTTCCCACATCTGGAACATCGCCTTTCCAATCAAAACAGGGCTTTGAAAGGTCTCCATCATGCACAAGCAATTGGATACTCAGGAACCTTTTAAGGATCTATGTCTGATCCTTTTTCAAGGTTCCCAAACAAAAAAAAAACATGTTATTGCTTGAATTTATGTGTTATGTTAGTGTTTTTTAAAGCGCCCAGATCACTCCAGCTGGAGTGTCCCCGCGCTAGGATTACTTCCCTATCGGAGCAGGAATAGAACAGAAAAGCGACACAGAAAGGCTAACAGAACCCGAGAAAAAAAGGCAACCCAGGCACGAAGGGAATGCCAATGCCACTGTAAACTATAGAAATTAACTCTGCCTAAACAGCCAGGTTTTCAGTTTTTTCCTAAAGATAGCCTCAACAGGTTCAAGTCTCAGGTACAAGGGAAGGGAGTTCCAAAGCTTGGAGGCTCAGAAGCCAAAGGATCAGCCATCCACCCTGGCTTTCTTAGCACACGGGATTATAGCAAGTGCTGTACCTGAGGAGCTGAGGCTATGGGCGGGTGAGTAGGGTTTCACCAAGTTGCACAGATAGTGTAGCCCTCCGTTGTTACCGTTTATTTGACAAAGGCACATAGCCTTAAAGGTGATGAGTTTTTCCAGTGGGAGCCAATGAAGTTCAGACAAGGTTGGAGACACTCGGCTCGTCTAGGGAGTTTCAAAAGAAGTCAGGCAACCGTGTTCTGCACTCCTTGGAGCTCCTGTACTGTGAGACTCTGATATAGAGGCTGTTACAGTAATCCAGTCTTGAGATCACAAGGGCATGCGCTACCGACTTCCTAGCCGCCAAGGGAAGCAAGTCAGAAATCTTGGCTAACATTTTAAGCAAGTTGAAGCATTTTCCGGCCAAGCAGGCTATTTGCTCGTCAAAGGAGAGATTTAGATCGAACCATATTCCTAGGCTTTGGGCTAGGAATAGGGCCTAGCAGTGGTGCAGCTAGGTCTTTTGCCGACTGTGGCGGTCCCAGACTTTGCTGCCGTAAAAGCGGGGAGTGCCTGGGGCTGCCCCTGCATCCCCTTCCTACGCCCCTGGGCCTGGTGTCCTTCCCCACCATGCTTAGGACCTCACAGAAGGTTGCTTTCCAACAATGAGCACCTCTGTTTTGATGGCATTAAGTTTTTGGCAGCTAGAGTTCATCCACTGAGCCAGTTCTACCAAGCAGGCCCTGAAACACGTTGCAGATTCTCCTTCACCCTGAGCAAGAGTGATAATTAATTGTGTGTCATCGGCATAAGACACCATGGTGACATTGTGTTAGCAGATTACTTCTACCAGGAGGCGCATATAGATGTTAAGTAGCGTGGGGCTTAACTTAGAGCCCTGTGGTACCCCCTGGGACAGGGGCAGCACTTTAAAAAAAAAGGAAACTGAACTACCTGGAAGGTGCGGCCTTCAAGGTATGAGATAGAGATCATTATTCTTTAGCTGGTGACAGGCCAGTAACAGTGGGGACACATATTTACACCACGGACACTTCCGTCCTGATCATCAACTCAAGCCAGCAACGCACTGGGTGCCCTGCTCTGTAAATAGAAAATGCAGCACCGCTGATTGTACTGTCGAATATCGAAGAAGAATATCGACATACAAGATTTTCAAGAAAAGACTATCGAGGGACACAATATTAAAAGGTAAGTGCATTAAGGGAAGTATAGAGTTATTATTCCTAACTCCACTTCTACATACCTTGAAAATATATATATATATATCAAGCTCAGACTTGCCCACTCGTGAGAGGCACTCGGACCGCTGTCAGAGATAACACTCTTTTTATTGATATGGGCAATGTCCATGCAGATCGACCCTCTGCCTGACGTGTTTCGGATATTATTCCTTCTTCTGAGGCGATGGGTTCAGTGCATATATATATATATATTGCCTTTTTGAAGGCGTAAGCCGAAACGCGTTGGCATCCTGTGTTGGGTGTTGCTAACTAATGAAAAATTAAAATTAAACCAGCATCCAGATTTCATGTGTCACATTTGTTGATTTTGCGGGAGAGTACGACTGGATCGTCACAAGACGATGGTTGTTGTGGAATATATATATATGTATTATCTACTGGCGGTCGCCAGTAGATAGTTATAGTTAGGACCCTGTTTCCATAGGAAATCCGCAACATTCTATTTGGAATAACTTTGGCGCCGGTCGATGAATCCTCGCGAAATTTTCAAAATAGGTGGGGCGCTACGCTCCGCTCCTACCCTGAAAGTCTCGGGGGGATTCGTCAAGCGGGGGCTGAGAAAAAAGGGGGGTCCCAAAACGCGTTTTTCCCATGCATTTTTCCATAGGACCTTTAGACACAGCTACAGCCCGAACGGCTGAACAGAGTTACTTGAAATTTGGCAGAGAGGTAGTCCTCAGGTCAAGGAAGTGCCTTTTGTAGGTCTTGTGTAAATCTGTCCAGTAGTTCCTGAGAAAATAGCATTTAAATCAATATATATATGTGGGCGGAGCCTAACCACACATCTCATCCTGAGATCTGATTGGCTGTCAGCACTTCATCCAAGAAGTGTTGGCAGCCATCTTGGGACCAATATACATGATAGCACCTCATTAAAAAGCATTGCAGTTAATAGAAGATTTTAAGACTTTAGTTACATTATAAATCATTTGTTGATGGTACCATACTCATTTTAGGAATTGTGGTATGTTCTAAGGTGATTTCACCATGTGAAAAAGCCTTCTGCTGGGATATCATGATTGAGAGAAAAATATTTTCTCATGCTTTTACCACAGAGGTTTGGAAGGTGATCTATAAGCTAAACTGAGAGCTTATTTTCTGTAAATTCACATTATCTTTCTCAGTCATGTGAGAATGAAGTCTGACATTCTCAGTAAAACATGTACATCCAACAAGGGCAGAGACTGTCAGTTGATTCCTTTGTGTTCTACTGCAGCTTTCCAGAGTGTTCCAAAGAACTACTAGAGCGCTAACCGTCCTACTTATGATAAATGTATGGCACACCTGAAGCCATCTTGCTTGGATTAAAGTGGTAACTCTTAAAACATTTAATTTAAAAAGGAACAAAATGAGGGGGTTCATTTTTCCATAAAAAGTATGATTAGTGCTGCAGAAAGAAAAATTAGGGCACATTTTGAGTGACTTCTCAAATCCTGGCATGCAGACTGAAACATGCACTTTCAATACCAGCAGCAGTTTTCCCTGGTGAGCAGTAGCTTTACTACAGTGATCTAATGAGCAAAAAGAGTGCTAACATTCTGATTTTATGGCAAATGTGTGACACATTTGAATGCCTTCTTGATGGAATCAAAGTAAAAAACTGAAAGTATTTCCTACTGAGGAGACTGCAGTAAATGAGGAAATTAGGAAACTTCATAACAAGTCTCCCAAGATGGCCACCAGAGACAAAAGAGCCCAAATGTAGCCCAAATATCACCCAGATGTAGCCCAAGTATAGCCCAATGACAGAATGTCCAAGAATGTTCTTAAAAACAACTAGAGCACTTACTGTCTTCATTATGACAAAAGTATGGCACACCTGAAGCCATCTTGATTGGAATAAACTGGTAACACTTAAAACATTTAATTTAAAAAGGAACACAATGAGGGGGTTCATTTTGCCATAGAAATTATGATTAATGCTGAAGAAAGAAAATGAGGGCACATTTTGAGTGACTTCTCAAATCCTCTTCTATTTCATTAAAAAATTCTGACATGCAGACTGAAACATGCACTTTTAATACCAGGAGCAGACTTCCATGGTGAACAGTAGTTTTACTACAGTGATCTAATGAGCAACTAGAGTGCTAACATTCAGAATTCATGGCAAATGTGTGACATATCTGAATACCTTCATGATGGAATCAAAGTAAAAAACTGAAAGCATTTCCGACTGAGGAGACTGCAGTACATGAGGAAATTAGGAAACTTCATAACAAATAAATCTCCCAAGATGGCCACCGGAGACAAAAGAGCCCAAATGTAGCCCAAAATCACCCAGATATAGCCCAAATATAGCCCAATGACAGAAGTGTGCAAAACACTTATTATTTTGTGTTTTTGCAGTGTTATATAGTGCAGACTTGTCAGGTATTGGAGTGCTTTACATGAGCATTGGTTACATCACACAAGAACAAATTCATTTTGGTTGTAGACATGGGGAGACTAAGTGATTTGACCAGAATCACAGAATGTCGAGCTGAAGCAGAAACTTCAACCTGGTTCCCCAGTTGCAAAGTCTGCAGTTCTGGAAGTAACACCACATCCTCTCCCCTAAGTGCAACATTTAATCAAGTTGTCAACTAGATAAAAAAACATATAGATAACAAATAATTTAAAAGTGCTTTGTCGCTATTAGAAAACTCAGAAAATATGTCCTTATTTTAGTCTTTTAGAGCACTAACCATAATTTTGATGCCAATAAGACCCTCTCATATATGTAATTTCTAAAGGAATGCTCTAGGTATTACAGTTTTGATTACATCAAGATGATGTCAGGCGTTCCACACTTTTGTAATAAATATAGAATGTTAGCAATCTAGTTGTTCATTAGGATACTGTTGAGAGGCAGAGGCCAGGGGCACGGACTCTGAAAATTGAAGGCAGGTAGGAGGGTGCAAAGGCAACAATTTAACCACACTGAGCAGGCAGGAAGGGCCGTGGAAGCACAACAGACTATGGAGGGCAGTGGAAAGGGGGGCAGGGGCAACAAACCAACAATACAGGACTTGCAAGAGAGGCTGTTGGAGGGAAGATCTATTACGGGTCAAGGAAGCTAGGGGCGGTCCCCAGAGCCCCGGGAGCCACCACAGAACTGAGCAGGAGAGTGAGTCAGGGACAAAAGGGGCACCTTAATTTGAGCCGGGGTGCCTAGGAACGCTTGCTCCAAAAATGAAGAAAACAGACATATGAGACATGGAATTGGAGGCAGAATACAATGGCAGTTTAATGAGAAGATGCAACTTCAAAGAAACCGCAGAATAGAGACATAAAGTACAAAATACAGAATCCAGATAATCATACAGCTGTCATGATATTCTCTGTATCTCAATTAATGGACTGACAGAGAGAGAGAGAAAACACATCTATAAATGCATCATGAGAAACAAGTTACACCAAGGAAAATGTTACCTAGGGACACTCACATTTACTCTTAGAGCAAGCATTCCTGCAATTACAATACAACATCTTTTAAATGCAAAAGTAAAGAGAACAATGGTTAAACATAACATGACATTTCATATAGGTAAAATAGAATAAGATACTTCAAGCAAAGCAGAGCAAGACATTTTAAGCAAAGGAAGACAAGAGCTCCCAGTTCTTGGGGAAAACCTGCACAGCCTGTTAACCTACATACAGACGGCGAGGTTGTCCGTCGATATCTGTGGGTGCTCCCTTTTTATATCATTTTGTGGGCTCCTTTGCACGCTACATCTACCTACGTATGCTACCCAAAAGCTTCGTCTGCAGATTTTACCAGACATTTCGTCATTTACCCACTTAATGCTGACAATGGACTGGGTGAAAAGGTCAGTCTCTCAGGCCAATCGCTTATCAAAAGTTCCATAGAGCAAGCAGAAAATAATGGGTATTGTACAAGAATTCAATATATTCATGTATAAAATCTCCTCAGTTCTCCTAACTTGACGCTCTGCGGTTGCCACTTCCTTAAAAGCGGGAAACCTGCCCAGGAAGCAAGTACCAGTCCAGGATGCAGCCTACTGTATGTCGACAGCTTCAGGGGGATGTTGAACTTTGATACCGAGCACGGAGCACTCGGGTAGGGTGGGGGCTACTAGTTTGGAGCAGAAGGCCTCGCAGACCTGCCTTCAGACTGCTATACACTAAAATTGCAGAGCTATGGTCAATTTAACAAAGAGGCCTACATATTGAACAGAAGGGCCTACACAGGGGTTTTATGCTGGCTGAGTGGTAAGGATGTCTCAGGATAATTATATAGCAACACAGGACCCGCTGGTCAATTTAATACGGCCTACAAATGCGGCTGGCAGGGCAAGGACAAGGGTCTCATACTTCAGGTGTGGACAGAACGGGCCAGGGGCCCCCTGTGATACAAAATCTACCCTCCTTCAAGGCTGTGGCAATGTAATAGACCATTGGGGGCAGAAGGAAGAGGCAATGGTAGTACAACCATACATGCCAACAGACCCGATTCAGCCAGGAAACGTCCAATGTTTTTAAGCTCAAATGGGCTTTATTTGATCTGTCTCCTGTCTACAATATCCTCTTTTTCAATGTAACTCAAAGGGGAAAATCAATACCCCAGTTTTTTTTCAAAATCTCCCTCTTACCAAGTTCAAAATGTTCGCAAGTATGGTACATTGGATCATGGAAGGAAATGGGATAGGGACATGGACTTGGATAACAGAGGACAGGAGAGACATGGAGAGGTGCACCAAACTGACCCTGCAGGGCAGGCATCAGGGTTTGCAGCAGCACAATACACCACACAGGGCATGCAGGACGGGAGTGCAGCACAACAATCCATAGAAAGCAAGAGGGAGGGGACAGGACCATGCACATGGACAACAGAGAACAGAGGGGCAAGAGGCAATGGTAGCTAGCTGACCATAATGGACAGACAGGAGAGAAGGCTGCAGCATAACAGACCATAAAGGGCAGGAGGGACGGATCAGGGGCATTACAATGGAACAGACAAGCCAGGAGGGAGGGAGTAGGGGTCTGCACATGTAAACAGAGGGCTGGGGGCAAGGGGGCAGGGCAGGAGCAGCAAGATGGCCATGGAGGTCAGGCAGGATGGGCACTAGAAGCAAGACACAACATGAAGAGCAACAGTGAGACTGTGATGGCATACACACAGATCATGGAGGGAAGGTGGGAGGGGGTCAGGGGCAGCTAACTGACCACACAGGGAAGGTGGGAGGGGCCATGGCAGCACAGAAGACCATGCATGGCAAGTGGGAGGGTTAGTGGCAGCACAATGGCTATGATGGGCAAGAAGGAGGGTGCAGGGGCATGCACAAAGGACGATGGAGGATAGAAGGGAGGGTCAGGACCTGTGCACAGACAAGAAAGTTCAGGGGAAGGGGCCACACAACAGACCACACGGGGCAGGCAGGAGGAGCAGTTGCAGCACAACAGACCAGGGAGGGCAGAAGGGTGTGGCAGTACAATGGACCATGTAGGACAGGAGGAAGAGGATAGAGGCATGGCATGTGGACAGGCAGGGTGGAGGTGGCAGGGACAGGTTACAGTCATCTGACAATGCTAGGCAGGTGGGAGGGGAGTGGCAGCTCAACAGAACACTCAGAGTAGATAGGAGTGGCAGGTCCATGGGACATGGTGGGCAAAAAGGATGGAGCAGGGGCATGCACAAAGACATCGAAGGGCAGGGGGAAGGAGAATAGGGGCAGCAAGCTAAGCACAGAGTTTAAGCAGGAGGTCAATGATGGGGCATAGAATTGGGCAATGGAGGGCAGGAGGAGTGGACTGGTACATCATACTAAATTGAGGGCAGTGGCAGCACATCAGACCATGCATGGCAGGAGGGAGGAGGCTAGTCCATGGATTCACACAACAGAGGATAGGGAGGAGGGGGATGGGGCAGCAAGCTAACTGTTCAGAGAAGGCGGGTATTAGAAACTTTATTGTTTTTAAAACATTTTGTCTGTGCAAACTACTTAAAATATGAACAAGTATGCAGCATAATCTCACTTTTATTCAGGAAGAAGAAGACGTTAGTGACTGTGACTCCGGGCTCACTTGGCAAAAACACCCCCTGACCCTCCACCCCCTATCGCAAAATGTAATGCCCGTGAAAAGGGTAGGTGAACACAGTGTTATATAGAACATAGTCCTGAGAGCACGATTGAAAATGAAAACTAGATATAGTGTATGGTATAAACTATGCACCAAAAAGTGTGATATAAGATGAACCAGGCGTGAAATATAATATGCAATACATTGTGCGCAATGACAGATTCATTGGAGAGCGCGAGATAGCACAGGCACTAGCGCGTGCTATGCGATATGCGCCTTGGAGTGTAATATGAACAGGGCAGTGTTGTGTAACCTAACTAGTCTCTAAAGTTGTAATATAAAATATGTGCTGGGGAGTGTAACGTTGCATATGCACTGTGACAAAGATATGGATCCCAAATTGTAATATGTATGGCATAGCACTGTGCGTTATAACATAGGCATCGAGGAAGGCACGTTAGATGGGGCAATATAACCCGTGCGAAGACAAGTGTGGCATGACATTTTCACGGGGTGGTGTTACAGTGCACATGGGCTAGAGAGTGTCATAGCATATGCACTAGCTAGTGGAATACAATACAGAGGTGTGTGGCACTCGGCAGGCAATGGTGGGTGTAACACAGCATTGGGCTCTGTCAGGAGCGCGCTGTGACTCGCAAGTGATGTTCGTCCCCTTTCCAGAGAGTAAAATAAAAAGTATTACACATCCGGCAGTGGATGTGTGTTTTATTAACTGTGAGGGGGGTTTCTTGCATAGTTTTGGTTGAATTTTTTTTGAATCCCCTTTGAATGGCTTGGTGTGCATGTGTATTAAATGTGCCCGTCAATAGCTACCCATGTTTGTATAAATAAACGACAAGGGTGTCTACCGGGATTAGGCACGGTAGAGCATCAGACATGTCAGAGCTTCACTAGTGGTGTAAATACATTCCACGTGGATTAATTGCATGCATAGTCGCCTTTTAATGAATATCACGCAAATCGTCATGGTGATAGGTACGTACGGTTTGTCCAGCATGTCCTAGGTGTGTCTATAAATATATATTTTTTAAAAATAATAAAAAACAGTGGCCGGCCCTGGGGATTGGGGTCAAAAAAATATAATTAGGAGACAGGCCCTGGGGGATGGGGTCATCAGGGCCAATAAATTAGAATAAGAAGGGGAACCACACAGCCCCCCTTCTTAAAAAAATAAAATAAATAAAAGACTGGCATCGTGCCGGAGGCCATGCCCCCTCCATGCAGCACTCTGCAAACGCGCCCCCAACAGGCATCTCCAGTATGCGCCAGGGAGCTGCGCTGCAGACAGGTGTTCTGAGGCCAAGCCCCTTTTTACACCTCTCTGCAACGCAGCTCTGTGGCGCTTACTGGAGGTACCTAGTGGTCTAGTGTGACCCTAGGGACCCTTAGGATTCAAGGGGACTTAATCTCTCAACTTAGAACAGCCACAGGGCGCGTTTACACAGTGGTGAAGGGAGGGGACGGGGCCTGAGGTGACGTGTGCAAACACGCACCATGGCACGTTTTAAATTGGGGATATAATTTCCCTTCAATACTGAGGGCCCCTGGGGGCTAACTAGCCCACCAAGTGCTTCCAGTAAGCGCCACTGAGCTGCATTGCAGAGAGGTGGTCCAGGCCGTGCCACTTTTTACACCTCTCTGCAACGCAGCTCTGTGGCACTTACTGGAGGTACCTAGTGGGCTAGTTGGACCCTAGGGACCCTCAGGACTCAAATGAACTTAATCTCCCAACTAAAAACGGACACAGGGCGTGTTTACACAATGGTGAAAGGAGGGGACGGGGCCTGAGTTAACGTGTGCAAAAACGCCCTGTGGCCTGTTTTAAGAGGTAGTTTTAATCCCCATGCCCTATTATATACTAGGGGCTTATAGAGGAGGTAAGGCTAATCACAGGGGGACCCCAACGCATAATGTTCCCTAGTGTATGTAGGTGTTTTCACTGTATTCTAAGTGTCTTTTATCATAGCACTGGCTCTAGGACTGGTTAGTCAGACTCAGTTACCACCAGTATCCGTCTGAAAAAGTTGAGGGTACAGGATGATTTTGCAACAAGGCTTCTTTCTGCTCTTCTTTTTGTTCTTTCTGCACGTTATCCTTCTTCCTGCACTTATCTTCGTATTTGAGGACTTCTGTTGCTTCTTTCTGCACTTCTTTTGTTTCTTTCTGTGCATTTTTTCTTCTTTCTTCACATGTCCTATCTCTGTAGGCATAGTTAGAAATTAGCATTTAAAAAACCTTTGAAATTAACAGAAAAAACCATAGGTTTCAGGCACGTTATAGTTAGGAATTAGCATTTAAAAAACCTCAGAAATTCACTGAAAAAACCATAGGTTTCAGGGGTGTTATAGTTAGCTGGACTTTTCACTTGTACAAAACCATTGAAATTCCCCCGTTATAGTTAGTTCAGCTAACTATAACTCGCGCGCCCGCAATGCACTGCTGATGACGTCACATATTACATCACTCATGACATGGTCAGTGACATCACTCATGACATCACTGATGACATCTCAAATGACATCACTGATGACATCACTGATGACATCATCCTTGTGATAGAGTGGCAGACCTCCTCTCACCCTAATATAACCTTTGATACACACATTCAAAAATAGAGACTAAAATTTTCAAAACAATGGACATACCAATACCAGTTACAACAACCTCTTCAGTAATTCTAAGATCCACATACACATCCACTCATTCACCAACAGTCCAATACAGTCACTCATACATGTACTCACTCATCATATGTACTCATACACCTATACATCCTGTTACACAATGCCACTCATCCATAGAGTTACTCACACACATAGTCACTCATGCTAATAAAGAATCAAACATACATTTACTTGCATATACAGTTATACACACACCACCACACTTACTTCTACGGAAACTTACACATACTTAGTCTTTTAAACAATCACTTATAGAAACACATACTTATTCAGACAGGAACTCTTTCAATCTCTCACTCTCACATATACTCACATATATACACCAATAGTCACATATACTAGTTTAAAACATATGTAGTTACTCATAAAGACACTATTGAGACAGTCATTCACTCACTAACACACCCATACACACACTCATCCACCCATACAGTCCTGCACACATACTCTGTTCAACACATACAAACAGTGAGTCACTCATTCATGCACCTATGCACTACGTAATACCCCCACCGAACCATGCAGACACTCAGACTGATACTCAAAAAACCAACTAATAACCTATATAGACACCCATGTAGCTACTCACCAACCCATGCAGCCACTTATACACAAAGTGAGAGACTGTTACAGATATTTACATATTTAAACATTACTCACTAAGCCATGTATTCACTATGATACACTTAATCAGTCAGTTACACAATCAATTTTTCAAAAACAAATCATCCATTTAGACACTTATATACCCATTTATTCTTCCATCGACCTTGAGATATACATATATAAAACATATTTAATTTTCAGAATAACACACATTCACTGGATGATGTCATCAGTGATGTCATTTGAGATGTCATCAGTGATGTCATGAGTGATGTCACTGACCATGTCATGAGTGATGTAATATGTGACGTCATCAGCAGTGCATTGCGGGCGCGCGAGTTATAGTTAGCTGAACTAACTATAACGGGGGAATTTCAATGGTTTTGTACAAGTGAAAAGTCCAGCTAACTATAACACCCCTGAAACCTATGGTTTTTTCAGTGAATATATATATATATATAGTTAGTTAGGTATAGAAAAACTAGACTTACCTGTATTTTGTTTTTCCCCTCGATATATGGTACCCTCGATATTCTGACTTCGATATTTAGCATGCACACCAGTGCTGCTGTCCAAGGAATCAGCCTGCACAGTGTCCCTTTAACCCTGCGGGGCAGAAGGCGGGAAGGAGGGGCATACATTAAAATGTCGCCACAGACCGGCTCTACCTTTCTCCCGCCTCCTACAGAGATAAAATGAGGAACCCCCTGTAATTGGGTCATAAGAATAATGGATTGCAGAAACGCCGTGAGATGCAGAGCTACAAGGTGGCATATAAATACCACGTTTTTATGATTATTATATTATATTATTATGATAGTTATAAAAGAGATGCAATCAGAGAAGAAGCTGTGTGGGCTCACATCCCAATTTCTCACCCCAGCAGGTCTATCATGGAACGAGGACTCCAGGAGCCGATCCTGTTGCTTTTATGGCCATTCAAATACCTTCACAGGCAGTTTTTTTTACCAGCATAATTATAATTTCTCTGACAGTGTTCTTGCCCCTCACCCCACCATGTTCCACTTCGCCATTGTTTCTAGCAGGAGCCATCTTGTGTGTGGAGTCATTTTTCAGAAGTTTGCTAATCTCCTCCGGAATTTCCACAGACTAGTCACAGTCCTTCCTTTCTTTCCACAGCAGCGCACAGATGTGTCATCAGTCAGTGCCATTTACAAGACAGAAGGCACGTGGCAGGGAAAAGCTTAATACATTACATATCCATGGAATGCCAAAAGAGTATATGAGTCACCGTGAAGCGACAATCGGACGTGAGCAAAGCAGACCGATTTATTGTGATCAAAACTCTTCTTCAACGTTTTGACCTGGTGTCTCTGTATCCCGGAGCATAATGGATGAAACACTTTTTTTTCCAACTGTAGTCCTTTTTCTATTTCAAGGCCTGTGGCAGAAAGTGATGGTCCCACCAACCATATGATCCCTGTTATTAACTGACACTCCAGTGGGCCGCCATGTTGGAGAAAGAGTCATTTGTATATCAGAGCCTGCAGACTTTGTAGTGGTATGACCCAGGCTGCCTACAACTGCAGTCTAAATTGTGTTTTATAACACAGTAACTGAAGAACAATCTAACAGTGACAGTCAATGAATCATTGAGGACATGAACAATGTTATAATTATGAGGCAGAACAATATAAAGTTAAGACCAATTGAATGAAGCGTCTCCTCTCTCCACCATACAAGTTTATCTCCACAGATAATCGAATACCAACACCAACATTCTAAGGCAAGCGCTAGAGAACGGTAGGGAAGTACCAACTGGTAGGCAGAGGGAGGGGTGCAGGGAAGGGGAATAGCAGGTAAAAAAGGTTGTATGTCGTTACAACCCATTCCGTTGCAACGCATGCCTTTACCACGCAAGCGTTACAACGGAATGCTTTTTCAACGCATAACCTTTACCACGAATATTCCTTTACCACCCATACCTTTACAACGATTTTCGTTGTAAATGTATGCATGTTAAGGGCATACTCTTGGTAAAGGTTATACCCTTCCCGTGTACCCTTATGTGACCCCCTAACCCCCAAACCTTCTTATATTTACCCCTGCCCTTAACCCTCAATCCTTTTATATATATATATTTTTTTTAAACTAAAATTCCCCTTACCTCTTCACGTCGTCTCCTCTCCATCTTCCGTGGTGATGTCGTACGTCGTAAAGAGGAAGCGGAAGTTTCTTTCCGTTTCCTCTCAAACGACGCCGATTGCCTGCACTTCTCAACGTGACATCAGGTGAGTTTTTTGGGGGGGGGAGACCCCCCCAAGCTCCCTTTTTTTCCACTCTTTTATTTTTATATTTGGGGGGAGACCCCCCAAGCCCCCTTTTTCTAATTTTAGCTTTTACCACACATGCCTTTACTACGTATCTCATAGTAAAGGTATGCGTGGTAAAGGCTTTCGTGGTAACCACGCATGCGTTGTAATGCATGCGTGGTTAAGGTTTGCGTGGAAACGGCCACGTTGTAGTGGCCGTTTCCCGGTAAAAAAAGGTAAGGGGAAAATATACTCATGCTTGCATAACCCCAACTGGAATAATTAGTAAGGAGGATAACAACATAGTTATAAGAAAGGAAGACATAACACACTACATGGCATCCCACAATTGTCAAAGCAGTCGAATGATTAAGGCTGCTGGACACTAGACCTATTGTTGTCAATCAATCCTGGCCTGAAGTGTGGGACTACCTGAACGTACACAGGATGGGCGACACCTGCATCAACTTTTTTTTTTATTAAAGGCAAGCATTACCCTGAACCTGTCCAGCAAACAAGAGGCCTTCGGCTTCTAAGAGCCAAGTCTTAAGGCCTCTCACCTTCACTCAGGGGCCTATGCATCTCCAGGAATCCTCACCACATGGATTTATCGGTCTTTTCAAAGTGGACTATTCTCTGTTTGACGGAAGAAAACAGTTTTTTTAAATAAACATGAACATAATGTCCCTTCAGAGATATAGAGCATAAACTGAGTTTAATAACGTTGCACTGAATGAAGTATTTTAGGGTAGCCATTGATTGAAACTCATATTTCACAGGATTTATATCGAGTCAGTGAACTGAAGTAAATAATTAATAGTCATGAATTCCTGATGTGGAAGCCTCGATGGTATATGGCGCACCAAAAGTCAATTGTAACCCTTTCAGTCAATAAATAACACATCTTAGACTGACTGGACAACAGGTTTGCAGCTGCTAAAGATACAAGCCACTAAAATCAACCCTACGTGGAATATTAAAGCCATCAGCAAACCGGCGTGGTCACAAGAAGCATGTTTTTAATAAGAGAAAGGGCAGCAGAGACAGTCTCAAGAGACCGCAGGGTACCCCAAAAAACATGCCAGTTGATTGTAGAGAAGAAAAATGCAGTCAAGAATTGTGATCAATCAGTTAGAGTAAAAACCGACGCATGAGATATTTAGTAACAAGCATTGGAGATAATTGATCTCACCTTTTGCCTTTGCCATTTTGTTTTTTTTGCTGGTAGATTTCAGGATCAGCAGGAAGGAAAAACATGATCATTGCTGATTCTGAACAGCACGAGGATAAAAAAGCCCCAAGGTGATGGCGTATACATGCGCATTCATTACCACACATGTGTCATGAGCCATGATGCTCCGGCAGAACCAGCACGACATGTGTGCTCTTTGACAACTAGTACACACACACATCATGGAGAAAACTTTTCTTTTGTTTTTTAGTTTACCGTTCCAAGATGGTGAACACCCACTTTAGGATGGTTAATTTTTATTTTATTTTTAAAGTCTACAAAGGCATATTTATGGACATACGCAGCCTAATTCAAAATTCAGTTGTTGGGCACTCCTAGTAAGTTAATAAAAAACTAGGGGGCAGATTTATGTTTGACTTGCGCCTCATTTACGCCGCCGTTGCGTCACTTTTGTGACGCAGCAGCGGCGCAAATCCTGCGCCATGGTGCGGGGTATTTACAACGTGACGCATCTGGGAGATGCGTCACGTTGTAAAGCCCTGCGCCACATGTAGGCGTTCCAGGGCAGGTGGGGGCGTTCCGGCGCAGGAACGCCTCCAAAAAGTGGCTGAGTGAAATCTACAAGATTTCACTCAGTCACTTTTGAGCCCATGCTGCGTCAAAACCCTGCGCCTGCTTGAAGCAGGCGTAAGGATTGACGCAGCATTGTGAAGATAGGGCCCCCCAGAGCAATGCTGGAGCTGCGTCGCGCTTGCGACGCAACTCCAGCAATGCGCCACTTTTACGGCACAGATGCGTGATGCATCTGTGCCGTTTTTGCTCCATGGTGCGCCGCATTATAAATGCGGCGCATCCATGGTGGCGGAGCTGGGGCGCAAAATAACTGGCGCATCCCTGCTGATATGCAGGGATGCGTCAGTCATTATAAATATGCCCCAGGATGTAGTGGGGCAGAGAGCAACTTAGGAGCCCAGGTGTGAGGGTGAGTTTTTTTTGTTCTAATGAGGTTGTTAAAAAAGGCCATGTTGTGTGGTGGGGGAGCAACACAGAGCGGGGGCAGGGATTTGAACGGGGAGAAACACACAGGGGGTAGATAGACAGCAAGAAAGCGAATGCTCTTCCATAGAGTGCTGAAAGCAAACGGAAAAAAATGCTGTTCCCCGTATATAAGCAGTGAAAGAATGTAAGTCATCCAATCAAAAGAATGGTAAAGAATCGATGCTCCCAGGGAGGATAGCAGAAAAAGAGGAAAGAAAGCCATTGGAAAAAGAACCAAGCACATGAGATTGTCAAGAAAGCCAATCAATAGTAAGAATGGGCCAACTCATAGCCAGCTGTAAGCATTGGTGTTACACTCAATAGGTCATTAGTCTGTAGGCGAGTCCAGAATTAATGGGTGCATCTGAGTGAACAGAAAGATCTTTTATCTGCAGAAGGTGTAAAGTTCAAAGTGGAATCAACTGGGGTCCAAGATTAAGGTTGGAGTTTAAAAGGTATTTCATAGTTCCCCACAAATCCACAGGCATCTTCGAAAGATTCCCTGCCCCCAAAATACAACATCTTGTCTTTGTGTCCTGCCCATTCAGAAATTGCCATCCCTTCCAGCCGTTTCAAATCTGATGGCATGATCATTCCTGCCTGTAATGAGGCACTGAGCCATGGCAAGAATGTATTCTGAAGACCCTCGCTAAGTGGGTGGGTATGCCAACCCCAAACAGTATTAGGCATAGAACTTCTTGGGGCCAGCACCGGCTCGCATGTCTTGTCCAGTTTTATGGCATATCCATTTCTTATGTTCCACAACTGACATGGCAACAATTTCCACCAGGGCAGAAAGTGTTGTACAAGCTTGGAACCTGAGTGACAGAAGACATACTTTAAATTAGTTTTGAGGTGAAAACTACACAGAGATCTCTTGGGAGCGGTTTATTGGCTGAATATGTCCAAGCCTGACTCTTCGTTTATTCGAAAAGTCTTAGGGTGAAACTAGGTCCCAAATTTAAAAAAGCTCAGATTCAGAACATGTTTTGACATTCCACTATAAAAATTGACAGCAAAGATGTGTTCCTGCACTCCCTGATCCACAAAGCTTTTTCTGTGAGTAGCTATGTCTTACTCCAGTCTAAGCATCTAGGCCTGATTCACAAAGGGTTCTCTTTCACTAACTGTATCTTACTTCAGGGTGACTGCACGTGGATTTCTCAAAATATTAATATATATTTATTTGAATTTCCGAATTATAAAATGCAAGCACAGTAAGGAGGGGCAGCAAGGTACATCAATAACCACAAGAAGAAGAACTGGGCATCCAAAGCCGCAGTGACCTTGGTCCATCGTTAGTTGGTGGTAGGAGGAACAAGCAAACACCGTGGGTGGGGGGGTATGAGTCTTAGGGGGAGGGAGGAAAGCGGGTAGGGGGAAGGGGCGGTGACCATGCTGACAGCCTGGGGGGAGGGTGTCGGCACAGAGGATGGGTTAGGTTCCCTCCTAACGGGGGCGTACTGTGAGAAGGCATCCTAGGCAGCAACCCTGCTTGCTGTAGGTGTTGCAACTAAACACCTAGAAGGAGGATGGGGGCTGGAGACGGGTTGCATGACATGTTTGTGGACTAGAGTGGGGTCTTGGCTCCCTGAGTGGTTAGGCATATTTAGATACCTGGGGGGAGGATAATGGTTGGGGCCATTGCAATCACAGAAGAGGGTTGCGCAGTATCATGCCAACTGGAGGATGCGTCTCTCGGGTGGGAGCAAGGTCGCGCATCGGCCTTTAGTAATCGTGATTTAGAGAGGGTGCCCACGGCTGTGGGTAGGTCACATGTTTGTCCAAGAGGGTGTAGATGAGCCCTTCATGCGAGGCCATCTTGTACATCGCTGTCTGCCATTCTGTATATGTGATACCATATGGCCATGTCTGAACTGGGGTGGCGGAGTGAGCTAAAGAATGATGATGGATTAAACCCAGATCAGTTGACTGGGGTGAGTGCTTGCAATGTTCAGCACTCCGTCCATCATCCCCTTTGGTTTTGCATTCTGTACGTGTGGGCGTGTGAGGGGATCACCAATGGCGGAGGATGCACAGTTTGGCCCTGGCTATCGCAGTGGAGCAGAAGCATTGTTCGTGGTGCATCATCAGGGAGATGTCAGCGGAGCCATATAGTATTACCACATGTCATGGAATCGGGGAAGGGAGGGACAGGGTTCTGTGTAGTGCCCCGACCACTTCAGTCCACAGACATATGTCTGGACAGTCTTATAGCATGTGTACTGTGTCCCAGCCAGGGCGGTCGCATCACCAACATGGAGGAGTTGGCGCATTCCAATTTCAAGAGGATCCAGTACTAATCCTGCACCATCTCAAAGAGGCAGAATTCCATCTTGGATTCCCTCACCGCTCCGTCCAAGTTTTCCAGAATCTCAGCCCAGTCGTCATCAGCATAATCCATTTGTAGTCTCTCTTGAGAAACGGTTTGTAGGCGCTGCGTCTGAGGTACAGGGTATTTGTATCGGATTAAGAGTAATTGCCATAGACCAGACATCACCCCTTTGAAGCGTCTCCAGAGACGGAGATAGGAGACAATCCGGGCTGGTGTCATCGCCCACGGGGCGCGCCCAGTTTTCTAAAGAGACAATGACGAAGTTGTAAGTACTTGCAATTCTGACTCGGGTGGAGCTGGAATTCCACCCACAGGTCTTCAGGGGATTTAAGGGAGTTGTGGTCAATAACCTGGGAGAGCGACATGGTACTCGCTTGTCGCCATATAGGCCCATTGGGTAGAGCTCCTTCTATGCAGATACCAGCATTCTGCCATGGTAGGGCCCCATCCTGAAGGTAGGCATCCGTCAAGATAAGGGTATGAGCGTGCCTCCAGGAGTGGACCATCGCTTTTATCATTGAGTTTGAGAGTGGCGTTGACGGTGCGCTGTGTATGTAGAGCAAATGTAATCCTGGCGAGCTCTGGGTAAGTTCAATCAGGACCCAGGGGAAAGGGGGGTCAGTGTGTGTTGTTGCATATAGCCGTGCTGTGCAAGATGGGGTGAGACCTAGCCTGCCACTATTCCTGTGGGCAGTCCTTATGGAAATGGACAGCCGCGGCATTGTGATGCCCCAGACGCAACCTTTAATGTCCCGGTCTATGGTAAGGATCGAGAGTAGGAGCATACCTGGGACATACATCCAGAGTGAGACAATGAGGTGCGTCATCTGGTGTAGTCTGCCTGAGGGGCTCGGGGTGATCCAGTAGCATACGTTCCATGCCCCTGTTAACATAGATTCCCAGGTACTTGAGTTGGCATGGCTTCCAACAAAAGTGGCATCCACGTATTGCAGCCATCGCCATGGTCTTCAAACGGGGCAGGGCTTCGCTCTTGTCCCAGTTAACCTTATATCCGGCTATTGCTGCAAGCATTTTGAGTAGGTTCATGAAGACTAGGAGGGAACTAGAGAGATCAGGATGCGTCAGCAGGATACCGTCCGCGTAGAGAAGCGCGAAAGAGGGGCAAGCCAGCATGGGTACACCCGCTATGTCCACCTACAGCATTGTCAGAACTCCCTCGCGCCACACTGTGCTTCCGTCAGGTTTGTGACAGGCCCCAGAGAATCCTCAATAGGGTCTCTAGAGACAAAAGAGGAGGTGAGGGAGAAAGGCGCAGAGGAGACTGAGGAAAAGGACGCATGATGAGGTGAGGGAGAAAGGCGCAGAGGAGACTGAGGAAAAGGACGAATGATGAGGTGAGGGAGAGGGGCACAGAGGAGACTGAGGAAAAGGACGAATGATGAGGTGAGGGAAAGGGGCACGGAGGAGACTGAGGAAAAGGACGAATGATGAGGTGAGGGAGAGGGGCACAGAGGAGACTGAGGAAAAGGACGAATGATGAGGTGAGGGAGAGGGGCACGGAGGAGACTGAGGAAAAGGACGTAGAAGGAGGTGAGGGAGAAAGCCGCAGAGGAGACTGAGGAAAAGGACGAATGATGAGGTGAGGGAGAGGGGCACGGAGGAGATTGAGGAAAAGGACGTAGAAGGAGGTGAGGGAAAAAGGCGCAGAGGAGACTGAGGAAAAGGACGAATGATGAGGTGAGGGAGAGGGGCACGGAGGAGACTGAGGAAAAGGACGAATGATGAGGTGAGGGAGAGGGGCACAGAGGAGACTGAGGAAAAGGACGAATGATGAGGTGAGGGAGAGGGGCACAGAGGAGACTGAGGAAAAGGACGAATGATGAGGTGAGGGAGAGGGGCACGGAGGAGACTGAGGAAAAGGACATAGAAGGAGGTGAGGGAGAAAGGCGCAGAGGAGACTGAGGAAAAGGACGAATGATGAGGTGAGGGAGAGGGGCACGGAGGAGACTGAGGAAAAGGACGTAGAAGGAGGTGAGGGAGAAAGGCGCAGGGGAGACTGAGGAAAAGGACGAATGATGAGGTGAGGGAGAGGGGCACGGAGGAGACTGAGGAAAAGGACGAATGATGAGGTGAGGGAGAGGGGCACGGAGGAGACTGAGGAAAAGGACGAATGATGAGGTGAGGGAGAGGGGCACGGAGGAGACTGAGCAAAAGGACATAGAAGGAGGTGAGGGAGAAAGGCGCAGAGGAGACTGAGGAAAAGGACGAATGATGAGGTGAGGGAGAGGGGCACGGTGGAGACTGAGGAAAAGGATGTAGAAGGAGGTGAGGGAGAAAGGCGCAGGGGAGACTGACAAAAAAGGACGAATGATGAGGTGAGGGAGAGGGGCACAGAGGAGACTGAGGAAAAGGACGAAGAAGGAGGTGAGGGAGAGGGGCACGGAGGAGACTGAGGAAAAGGACGTAGAAGGAGGTGAGGGAGAAAGGCACAGAGGAGACTGAGGAAAAGGATGAATGATGAGGTGAGGGAGAGGGGCACGGAGGAGAATGAGGAAAAGGACATAGAAGGAGGCGAGGGAGAAAGGCGCAGAGGAGACTGAGGAAAAGGACGAATGATGAGGTGAGGGAGAGCGGCACGGAGGAGACTGAGGAAAAGGACGTAGAAGGAGGTGAGGGAGAAAGGCGCAGAGGAGACTGAGGAAAAGGACGAATGATGAGGTGAGGGAAAGGGGCGTGGAAGAAACTGAGGATAAGGACGAATGATGAGGTGAGGGAGAGGGGCACAGAGGAGACTGAGGAAAAGGACGAATGATGAGGTCAGGGAGAGGGGCACGGAGGAGACTGAGGAAAAGGACGAATGATGAGGTGAGGGAGAGGGGCACAGAGGAGACTGAGGAAAAGGACGAAGAAGGAGGTGAGGGAGAAAGGCGCAGAGGAGACTGAGGAAAAGGACGAATGATGAGGTGAGGGAGAGGGGCACAGAGGAGACTGAGGAAAAGGACGAATGATGAGGTGAGGGAGAGGGGCACAGAGGAGACTGAGGAAAAGGACGAAGAAGGAGGTGAGGGAGAAAGGCGCAGAGGAGACTGAGGAAAAGGACGAATGATGAGGTGAGGGAGAGGGGCACGGAGGAGACTGAGGAAAAGGACGTAGAAGGAGGTGAGGGAGAAAGGCGCAGAGGGGACTGAGGAAAAGGACGAATGATGAGGTGAGGGAGAGGGGCACGGAGGAGACTGTGGAAAAGGACATAGAAGGAGGTGAGGGAGAAAGGCGCAGAGGAGACTGAAGAAAAGGACGAATGATGAGGTGAGGGAGAGGGGCACGGAGGAGACTGAGGAAAAGGACGTAGAAGGAGGTGAGGGAGAAAGGTGCAGAGGAGACTGAGGAAAAGGACGAATGATGAGGTGAGGGAGAGGGGGACGGAGGAGACTGAGGAAAAGGACGAATGATGAGGTGAGGGAGAGGGGCACAGAGGAGACTGAGGAAAAGGACGAAGAAGGAGGTGAGGGAGAAAGGCGCAGAGGAGACTGAGGAAAAGGACGAAGAAGGAGGTGAGGGAGAAAGGCACAGAGGAGACTGAGGAAAAGGACGAATGATGAGGTGAGGGAGAGGGGCACGGAGGAGAATGAGGAAAAGGACGTAGAAGGAGGTGAGGGAGAAAGGCGCAGAGGAGACTGAGGAAAAGGACGAATGATAGGGAGAGGGGCGGGTAGGAAACTGAGGATAAGGACGAATGATGAGGTGAGGGAGAGGGGCACGGAGGAGACTGAGGAAAAGGACGAAGAAGGAGGTGAGGGAGAAAGGCGCAGAGGAGACTGAGGAAAAGGACGAAGAAGGAGGTGAGGGAGTAAGGCACAGAGGAGACTGAGGAAAAGGACAAAGAAGGAGGTGAGGGAGAAAGGCACAGAGGAGACTGAGGAAAAGGACGAAGAAGGAGGTGAGGGAGAAAGGCGCAGAGGAGACTGAGGAAAAGGACGAATGATGAGGTGAGGGAGAGGGGCACGGAGGAGACTGTGGAAAAAGGTGAAGAAGGTGGTGAGGGAGAAAGGCGCAGAGGAGACTGAGTAAAAGGACGAATGATGAGGTGAGGGAGAGGGGCACAGAGGAGACTGAGGAAAAGGACGAAGAAGGAGGTGAGGGTGAAAGGCACAGAGGAGACTGAGGAAAAGGACGAATGATGAGGTGTGGGAGAGGGGCACAGAGGAGACTGAGGAAAAGGACGTAGAAGGAGGTGAGGGAGAAAGGCGCAGAGGAGACTGAGGAAAAGGACAAATGATGAGGTGAGGGAGAGGGGCATGGAGGAGACTGAGGAAAAGGACGTAGAAGCAGGTGAGGGAGAAAGGCGCAGAGGAGACTGAGGAAAAGGACGAATGATGAGGTGAGGGAGAGGGGCACGGAGGAGACGGAGGAAAAGGACGAAGAAGGAGGTCAGGGAGAAAGGCGCAGAGGAGACTGAGGAAAAGGATGAATGAGTAAGTGAGGGAGAGAGGGGTGGATGAGACTGAGGAAAAGGACGAATGATGAGGTGAGGGAGAGGGGCACGGAGGAGACTGAGGAAAAGGACGAAGAAGGAGGTGAGGGAGAAAGGCACAGAGGAGACTGAGGAAAAGGACGAGGAAGGAGGTTAGGGAGAAAGGCGCAGAGGAGACTGAGGAAAAGGACGAATGAGTAAGTGAGGGAGAGAGGGGTGGATGAGACTGAGGAAAAGGACGAATGAGTAAGTGAGGGAGAGAGGGGTGGATGAGACTGAGGATAAGGATGAAAGATGAGGTGAGGGAGAGGGGCATGGAGGAGACTGAGGAAAAGGAAGAATGAGGAAGTGAGGGAGAGAGGCATGGAGGAGACTGAGGATAAGGACGAATGATGAGATGAGGGGGAGAAGCGCCAAGGAGACTGAGGAAAAGGATGGAATAGGATGTGAGGGAGAGGGGCACGGTGAGATGGAGGAAAAGAACGAGTGAGGAGGAGAGGGATGAGGAGGAGGCTGAAGAAAAAACATCACAGGGCGCTAAAAAGGGAAATTACAGCGGAGAAAGATATTCTAGGAGGGGGCTTCAATGCTAGATACACAATGAAAAAGCAAATTGTAAGCATGCGCCGGTCATGAGCGTCTGTGAGGCACATAGATGAGAACAAAGAGAGTAAAAGAAAGAGAGAGCCAGCTAAAGTTATCTGAAACAATACAAATCAAGGCGAAGAGCGAGGAAGCTTCATTCAAAAGGGTATGAGAGAAAGGAGGGGAAAGGAGACAGCAAGCAAGATTGCGGGAAAGGAAATGAGAGAAAATGAACGAGGAGAGAAAGATGAGAATACAATAGAACTGTAAAGAAGAGAATAAAGGAAAGAGACAGAGAAAAATAGGAGGAAAGTTGAACAAAAGAGCAAGAAGAAAGGGGAGTGGTGAGAGGAAATATGAAAGAGAAGAAAGAGGAAAGGAAGAGGGAAGGGAAAGAGTAGGGGAGGGGAGAGAGGAAAGAAGAGAGGAGGCGGAGGGAAGAGGAAAATAATGCATTATGTTTGCTTTTACTATGTCTTTCCTGGGACAAGTGATACCTTTTATTAGGCAGTAAAAGCATCTCTCATTTCATTGATATCAAGGTCTTCCAATTTTGACTACAGCCAGCACTGCAAGGAAGACATGCAAAGCTCAAAACAGCCTCAAAGGAGTGCAACAATTATCCTTGGCATTCACACCTCATCACCCGGCTTCCTTCTCAAACTGTGAACATCACAAAAACGAATTCCTTTCCATGATGGACCATAGATTGTTCTCCTGCACCTGTTCTTGCCTCTCCATTTTATTTTTAAACTAAAGAAGGCCTCCGTCTCCAGTGGAGCTGCATTGCCGCGGGAATCCTAATTTTCTCTGGCTACGTTATTTCTAGGGCTCCCGGTTTAATGGCAATATTTTTTAACATTTCCGTCTGTATTTATCCATATTTGTTTTTCGACCATTCCATTGGTATTCATCCATATTTATTTTGTGTTTTGAAAATGAGTAGAGTCATAAAATGGTATATGTCCCCATTAATTGGACTGATAAACATTCACCCATACATAGCTATCAGTCATCTTTTTTAAATCAAAGCAGCCAAACAAAACAAAACCCTACAACCACAGATACATTTTAACATTATATAAAAATATATACTAACTTATGTCTGTATTTAAGGGGATGTATGACGTTACAACGCATGCTGTTACAACGCATGCTGTTACAACGAAAGTTTTACAACGCGAGTGCATTGACAACGCAGGACATTACAACGCAAGTCTTTACATCGACTTGCACTAGATGGCGTGCTAACATTAAAAAAGTGTAATTTACTATTCCAACTCCAGTCCACGTAACAGTAGGGAAGGTGTTGGGATAGTAAACTACACTATTTTTAATGTTAGCACGCCATCTAGTGCAAGTCGATGTAAAGACTTGCGTTGTAATGTCCTGTGTTGTCAATGCACTCGCGTTGTAACAGTTTCGTTGTAATGGTAGTGCGTTATAAAAGTTGCGTTGTAAAGGTTGTTCCCCTATTTAAGGAAATCCTATCCTGTTTTTTAACTCCCCATGCTGTCATCTCAACTGTTGGCCTGAAATTCTTGAAGGACACCATGGAGAGTCACTCAAAAAAGCAACATTTTCTGTATTTTTCCACTTTTAAAAATAAATATAGTCAGGAAACAGGTTGTTTTCTGTCTGTATTTATCTGTAAAAACCAGTAAAAACGGAAAACTGGGAGGCTTAATTATTTCTCAAGTTAGTATGAGTTTATGTTTAAAACAAATAACACACCCATGTAATAATTTAGGATGTATGTCGTTACAACGCACACTTTTACAACGCATGCAGTAACAACGCATTTTTTACAAAGCACAATCCATTACAACGCATGACATTACAACGCAGGACACTACAACGCATTTTTAAAAACTACCTTTACAACGCATTTCTATTACAACGCATACCACCTTTACAACGCATACCATTACAACACATAATATTAAATTGCATTTAAGGTAAGTATTAGATAGTATAGGGGTAAAAATTACTATTCTAACTCCAGGGGGTGCAACAGTAGGGTAAGTGTTGGATAGTATAGGGTTAAAAATTACTATTCTAACTCCAGGGGGTGCAACAGTAGGGTAAATGTTGGATAGTATAGGGGTAAAAATTACTATTCTAACTCCAGGGGGTGCAACAGTAGGGAAAGTGTTGGATAGTATAGGGGTAAAAAATACTATTCTAACTCCAGGGGGTGCAACAGTAGGGTAAGTGTTGGATAGTATAGGGGTAAAAATTACTATTCTAACTCCAGGGGGTGCAACAGTAGGGTAAGTGTTGGATAGTATAGGGGTAAAAATTACTATTCTAACTCCAGGGGGTGCAACAGTAGGGTAAGTGTTGGATAGTATAGGGGTAAAAATTACTATTCTAACTCCAGGGGGTACAACAGTAGAGTAAGTGTTGGATAGTATAGGGGTAAAAATTACTATTCTAACTCCAGGGGGTGCAACAGTAGGGTAAGTGTTGGATAGTATAGGGGTAAAAATTACTATTCTAACTCCAGGGGGTGCAACAGTAGGGTATGTGTTGGATAGTATAGGGGTAAAAATTACTATTCTAACTCCAGGGGGTGCAACAGTAGGGTAAGTGTTGGATAGTATAGGGGTAAAAATTACTATTCTAACTCCAGGGGGTGCAACAGTAGGGTAAGTGTTGGATAGTATAGGGGTAAAAATTACTATTCTAACTCCAGGGGGTGCAACAGTAGGGTAAGTGTTGGATAGTATAGGGGTAAAAATTACTATTCTAACTCCAGGGGGTGCAACAGTAGGGTAAGTGTTGGATAGTATAGGGGTAAAAATTACTATATTATGCGTTGTAATGGTATGCGTTGTAATGGTAGTATGCGTTGTAATGGAATGCGTTGTAAAGGTAGTTTTTAAAAATGCGTTGTAGTGTCATGCGTTGTAATGTCATGCATTGTAATGGATTGTGCGTTGTAAAACATGCGTTGTAAGTGTAGTGCGTTGTAAAAGTTGCGTTGTAAAGGTTGTTCCCCAATAATTTACATCCCAACTGTGATAACATAATTAGTAGTTTAAGGATATTAATGCATGCTGGTGAGTCGAAGTAAACAACACAGACAGAGTAGGTAGTGAAAGATTGAATATCTGAGTGACTGTTTCCCCTGAAACAACAAAAAAAAAAACACAGGAGTAATTGCTGGTCCTCAATTTATGGCCCCACCCAAGGATTGGGAGGGGGGAGGATTTTGTTTTTTCCTGTTATAAAAATGTCAAACTGGCAGTATGGACAGGGCTGGCGACAGCACCAATTATAGCAAAAGACCTGAAAAGCTGCCTTTTTAAGTGTAGATGGGGCACTCCAGCAGTTATATTTCAATTTTAATTTGTGCACTGACAAGCCATCTATTGTTCATGAAAAAGATGTCTCCTTGGAGCCATGAAAGCATCTTAAGGAAGTATGGCTAGGGACGAGGAAGGCTCCGAGAGGTTAGTGAATGTCAACGAAAAGGCAGGTTAAGCAGCAGTAGAGAAGAATCAGAAAGAGTAAGAGAAAGAAAAGTAATAAGCAAGGGGAAAGAGCAAAAGAAACAGTGAAAAATAAAGGTAAGTAGAGCTGTGAGAGGGAACCCATTTTTTCCCTCCTGGCCGCAAAATCTTGGAATGATCTTCCTGCGGCATTGACAGCAAGATTTGCTTAAAAAACAATTGAAAACCTGTCTCTTTAGATCTGCATAACCAATGCTGACGCACACTCACTGTACCTTCTCCTACTTACTGTAGCTCTGGTATGCCTCTTTTGGGTACCTGGCATCCTTTACAAGGAATAATTCATCCATTCAGGCATATGCAAAAGAAATTAATAGTTTAAAAGTTTAAAAACATTTTTTTAAATGAAAGGAGAGATTGACCTAAAAGCATTGGCGGTAAAGTGGACTACTTTTTAGGTGGATGTGCACAAGTGATCATGCTCAAAGCCATCATTCAGAATGCAAGAGAGCCAATGATTAAACCTGGTTTACTCATTGCCCCTTGCTGCCTGCAGTGGTGTGCAGAAGCAAAATATGAATGACTATTTAATAGACAAATTGGTGCAGAAGACTAACTCAAATCCACTCTATATATGTGTGTGTGTGTATATATATATATTCACTTAAAAAAACATAGGTTTCACACATGTTATAGTTAGGTGGACATTTCACTCGTAAAAAACCAATGAAAATCCACCGTTATAGTTAGTTTAGATAACTATAACTCGGGCGCCCGCAATCCAGTGCTCATGACGTCACATATTTCATCACTCATGACATGGTCAGTGGCATCACTCATGACATCACTGATGACATCGTCCTTGTGATAGAGGGGCGGTCGCGCGAGTTATAGTTATCTGAACTAACTATAACGGTGGAATTTCATTGGTTTTTTACGAGTGAAATGTCCACCTAATTATAACATGTGTGAAACCTATGGCTTTTTAAGTGAATTTGTAAGGTTTTTTAAATGCTAATTCCTAACTATAACGTGTGTGAAACCTATGGTTTTTTAAGTGAATTTGTACGGTTTTTTAAATGCTAATTTTATTTTATTTTTTTATGGTTTATCATCGTGCGCACACGGTGCGCGCTGCACGCGCCGTGTGCGCACCGTGCGCGCACTCCGTGATTTAAAAAAATAAATAAATGTTTTTTTACCCTTCGGGGTCCGTTAGGGATAAGGCTAGGGGGGTCAGGAACTCTCTACCCTGCCCCCTTCTCACCTTTGCCACCTCTCTTTTTCACTCTCGCACCCACAACAAACAAAATGGCGGCCGACGCTTCCTGATGTCGACCGATTCGAATGTTGACTGTCATGAATCCACCAATCAGAATTACGCTCGCGCACGTTAGGGTGGGCGCACGGTGCACGCACGGTGCGCGGCTATAGATATGTATGTGCTTTTAAATGCAATTTTCTCAGAAACTACTGAACAGATTGACTCCATATATGCAAAAGGCACTTCCTTGACCTGAGGACTACCTCTCTGCCAAATTTCAAGTAATTCTGTTCAGCCGTTCGGGCTGTACCTTCGACTAAAGGTCCTATGGGAAAATGCATGGGGCCCCTGCTTGACGAATCACCCCGAGACTATCAGGGTAGGAGCTGAACGGAGCGCCCCATTAGTTTTGAAAATTTCGCGAGGATTCGTCTACCGGTGCCAAAGTTATTCAAAATAGAATTTTCAGATTTCCTATGGAAACACGGTCCTAACTATATCTATCTACTGGCGACCGCCAGTAGATAATATATATATATATATATATGTTTTCTATGTTTTCTTAATACATGAGATTAGCACACAGCTAAAGCTGCCTGCAGGTCAGATCTAAAAAGGGACGGTGGAAAATAACAAGAGCAACTGGGAAGGGAGGCTGGAACAAAATAAAGGAAGGAACACAAAAAAATACGAGGGAGACAAAGCGCAGGGGAGGAAAGTGTAGCGCGTGAAAGGCAGAGTCAAAAACACTTGAGGAGCTGATTCTCAGAAGCCATCATCAGAAAGAGAGTTCCCGGAGCCAGGGGTGGCAGGAGCCAGGCAGAGGCAACACAAATTGGAGAGCGGCATTGTGGAGAGAACAAGAAAACAATTTCATTTTTCGCAGCAGCCCCATCCCTCACCTAGGAATAGGTGTTTCATCTCTTCAAATGAAACACGCGACTAGCAATAGAGAGGTTAAAAAGTAATTTCACCAAAGGCAAAGTCCACAAAAGAAAAAAAAAATGTAATGGATTTTTTTCCCTGTTACCAGTCACTTATTGTGTGCGGGTGCTGTTGAGGTCTAATGGTTAAGCTGTAATTGTAAAAAAAAAAAAAAAAAGTCCTCCAGGGCGGCGGGCTGCAGGCGCACACCTAGTACCGCGTGCATTTGGCAGGAGGCGAGGCAGGGCCAATTCCCGGGGTAGGCACAGGGACTGGTTGGCTGCCCTTTGCAAATGACACAGTCCACCGGCCCTGGTCTTTGCATGTAATTTCTAATAAAATGAAGTTTTAAAACCAAATACGAACCAGGCGGGTTCGAGAACGTACACATAGAAACGCAACACTGTCTAGTCACGTATTAACAAAAACTTACTTAATCTAAGGATTGACAGCATTAATACTACTTTGAATTGCGTATTTAACAGGTTTTACTACGAATAATGGTAGTCAATATACCGACTTCAAACTGATGGTTGGCTGTTGGCCTTGTTGAGATTAAAACTTATTCTCTGAAAATCACTGCCAGTATTAGCACTGAGGGTTTAATTCACTGAGCCATCCTAATGGCATCTTATTCAAAACAGACTTCATGATGCACATCACCTAACTAACAGTGGGGAAAAATACTGTAAAATATACACAGTTCTCAAGAGCACAAAGTCGAATCACCAAACAAGCAATGGGAAAGCCACTATGTCGTGCCTTTACAAGAGCTATTGGCTTTGGAAGTGTGCTTTTGCTATGTTGTACACCACAGTGGATGCTGTTCAGCATGGCCAAAAGTTAGTGGGTTGCAGTGTCCTAGAGTGGAGTGGGTTGGAGTAGAGTGTTGTAGACAGGATTTGTTGGATTAGAGTGTCGTAGAGCGGAGTAGGGGGAGTAGAGTGTTGCCAAGTTGAGGGGAGTAGAGTCCAGTGGTTCAGTGGTAGATAGTGTCGTAGAATGCATTGTCATAGAGTGGAGCAGGGTTGGGTTGAATAAGGTGGAGTGGACTGAGGTAGTTGGTGGATTGGAGTAGATTGAGGTGGATTGGATTGGGGTAGAGTGGGTTGGATTGAGTGGAGTTTGGAGTGGGTGGACTGGATGGGGTGTACTGCATTGGAGTGAGGTGGAATTAAATGGAGTTGAGTGGATTAAACTGGGGTGATGTGGATAGGATTTGGGTAGATTAGATTGGTTTGGGGTGGGGTAATTAGATTGGGGTGGGGTGGATTGGACTAGAGTAGAGTGGTTGAACTGGGGTGAATTAGAGTGAAGTAGAGGGGTGGATTGGTCTGGGCTGGAGGGGGTATATTGGATTGGAGTGGGGTGGACGGGAGTTTGGTGGGCCAGATGGGTTGGATTGAGTGGGGTGAGCTGAAATGGAATGGGATGGAATGAACTGGGGTAGAGTCGGGTGGATTGGACTGCAGCGGAGTGGACAGGCGAGGCCCATGCAGGTAATAGAGGTGGGGCGGGATGAGGGAGGGTCGACAGATGACGAGGTAAACTTAAGATATAAAAATGAAAAAAGCTTACCTTGCACTCGCCGCACCACGAATGTGTTTTTTGTTTTTTAATTTAAGTTTACCTCGTCACTGTCTGACAACTCCTCCCCACCCCGACCACCACTCTTACTTGCACGGGCCACGCCAGGGAGTGGGGTGGATTGGAGCAGGGTGGGGTAGACTGGATGGGGTGGATTCGACTGGAATGAGGCGTATTGAAATGGAGTGGGATGGATTAGATTTGGGTGGGGTGGACTCCAGTGGGGTGCATTGGACTGGAGTGTAGTGGAATAGAGTTGTGTAAATTAGAATGGTGTGGGGTGGATTGGAGTGGGGTAGTTTGGATTGCAGTGGGGTGGATTGGATTGAGGTGGCTTGGATTGGGGTGGATTGGAGTGGGGTGGGGCCAGGGCTGGACTGGGAACCCAAAGCAGCCCTGGCAATTTTCACAAACCAGTCCCTGATGAAGCACTGCCTGGCCCGAGAGGCTGGAAGTGCTTGATTTCTGCATTTGTTACTGGACAGCACTGCTGCAAACCCAGCCCCAGCAATATAACTGCCCACCACTGCTGCAAAACCGGCCTCCGGTAAACACCTGATTCCCAGTACGGCCAGTCCGGCCCTGGGTGGGGAAAATTGGATTTGGCTGGATTGGAGTGGATTGGAGAGCAGTGGAGTGGATTGTATTGAGGTGAGGTGGATTGGGTTGAGGTGGAATGGATTAGACTGGGGTGGATTGGAGTTGGGCCGATTAGAGTGGGGAGGATTGTTTTGGATTGGAGTGGGTCTGATTGTTTTGGATTGGAGTGGGTCTGATTGTTTTGGATTGTAGTGTGGCAGATTGTTTTGGGTTGGAGTGAGGCAAATTGGTGTGGGTGGATTGTTTTAGATTGGAGTGGGGCAGATTGTCTTAGATTGGAGTGGGGAAGATTGTTTTGGATTGAGTGGGGCAGATTGTTTTAAATTGGAGTGGGGCAAAGTGGAGTGGGGCAAATTTGAGTTGGTGGATTGTTATAGTTTTATTTATTTATTCAATTGATCAAAAATATGATCATTCACAGCTTAAAATACAGTACAAAATCAATATACCATTAAAAAATGCGGCAGTATAAAACCATTAAAAGTGATTTATATAATACATAAAACAATCTTCTACATTTTCCATAAAAAATTAACCTGCGTCTGAACAGAATACCACTGAATCTTGTTGGAATTATATTACCAGTGCTACAACACAGGAACAAGTTTACCCATTTTTGACCTTTTCCACCATGCAAACATTAAAAACCTCGAAACAGCAAAATACCAACCAGCATGTGGTATCTGACTTAAATATACGCATGGCTTCCAAAGGACACCTAAAAGATAAAATGCGACATACAGGGGCCAGTCAAGTTTTCCTAAGTTCAGCGTAAAAGGAACAGCAGAAGAAAAAGTGCTCAGTGGTTTCAGGTGAAATATGGCACAAAGGACACAATGAATTAACAGACAGGTTTCCCCATGAACTCTTCAATGCATTCAAAGGAAGGGTTCGGTATCTAAACTGGACATACAAAGCTCGAGCCTGAGGCGGTTCAATATCATCCAGAAACCCTTCAAACGCAAATACTCCTTTGGTATTTAAAAACCCCGCAGTCAAAGTGCCATGTGCAAACCGGTCAACCCTTTCTGAGACCATTAGTTCCCAG
This sequence comes from Triturus cristatus, assembly GCF_964204655.1. Lineage (NCBI taxonomy): Eukaryota > Metazoa > Chordata > Amphibia > Caudata > Salamandridae > Triturus > Triturus cristatus. Next base: position 133,635,678 of record NC_140591.1, on the reverse strand, counting down.
AACCTTTTTTTGACTAAAGGGATCGTAAGTTTAGTCATAGACCCTGGGTCTTCCCAGAGTTGCACCATCCCAATTTTTGTAAACCAGACCTTGATCTTGCTAAACCACTTAATGTTTGCCTGTTTGATTATGCAGAGCAATCAACTCTACCAAAGCCTCCCTCAGGGGCACCTGTGTTTTGCTTATCCACACCCTGATCCAGAACAGGATTGACCTCAAAATGGCATAATGGTCAATAGGTTTTAGGACAAGATCTAGTCTAAGTGGCAGGAGTGATGTATTCACTGGGAGGTTCATAACGGCTCTCATGAATTTATTTTCAGCACAAGTTAGTTCTGTCAGGTTTTCTAAACCCCACAATTCGGCCCCATAGAGGGCCGCACCTAGACCCTTAGCCCTATGAATTTCAATAATGGGGGATATTGGCTGAAAAGGGGAAGCTCTAGCCCTTTGAACTATAGCACAATCAACATGCTGAAGGGTCGCAATGCTTTTTTCTATCTGCGGTGTCCATGCCAGCTTATCGTTGATACGGATACCCAGATAGTCAAATGAACCAACCTGCTCAAAACTATGCGTGCCCAGGGTAAGTTTCCTCTTGTTAGACTTATATGGATTAAAGACCATCTATTTGGTCTTCAGCCCATTTATTTCTAGACCCTTATCTTTGCAAACTAGGGCAAATGTATTTAATAGATTTTGAAGGCCACAGGGTGTTCTGGCAATAAGCAGTGTGTAGTCTGCAAAAAGCAGACAGGGCACTAACCTTCCCAGCCAATTTTGGGGGGTCACCACCACAGTTAAAAAGTTCTCCTATTAGGCCATTAATGTAGAGGATAAACAATGTGGGAGCAAATAAGCCGGTAGACCCAATGAGCTCAGTGCTAGCCAAAGTTGGGACCGGTCGATGGAATCGAAGGCGGTCTTTAGGTCCACGAACACTACATATAGGTGACCTCCTCTAATTGTGACTTCTTTCCAGATTAACAGGAGAAACCTAAAGACTTGGTCTGTGGTACTGGTTGCGGCCCTGAATCCTGCCTGTAGATTTGACAGAACATTGTTGTCCTCTATCCAGTTTTGGATTCTAGTCAAGATAATTTTGCAAAAACGTTTTTGCGTTACATCAATAAGACTGATGGGCCCCGGTGACCCTTTGTCGCCCTTTTTGTGGATAGGGATAATCTCAGCACCCCGCCAGGTCTCCGGAATTGCACCCCCCTTCAAAATAGTATTGTAAACCCTTTGGAGCAACGGACCCCAGTCAGACATTTCAGCCCTAAACAGGTTTCCCGGAAGCTTGTCCAGACCCGTTGCTTTACCACTCAGCAGGAACTTAATGGCCATAATTGTTTCCGCAAGAGTGATAATTTCAACATCAGCTACCACCTGTTCACAAGGATTAAAACTTAATGCTGGAGCGGGCAACGGGATTGTTTTAGTTTGGAGTGGGGCAGATTGTTTTAGATTGGAGTGGGTCAGATTGTTTCGGAATGGAGTGGCGTGGATTCGGGAGGGAGTTGGGGGGATTGTGGTGTATTGAAGTGGGGTAAATTGGGATGGAGTGGGTGGATTGGGGTGAGGTGGACCGCATTGGGATGTACTGGAGTGGGCTGGATTGGAATGGGGGATTGTTTTGGATTGGACTGGGACAGATTGTAGTGGGGCAGACAGTTTTGGATTGGAGAGGGTCGATTATAGTGGGATGGATTGGAGTGGAGCAGGTTGTTTTGAACAGGAGTGAGGAAGATTTGAGTGGGGCATATTGTTTTGGATTGTAGTGCGGCAGATTGGAGTGGGCAGATTGTTTTGTTTTGGAGTGGGGCAGATGGAATGGGGCGGATTAAAGTGGGCATATTCTTTTGGAATGCAGTGGGGAAGATTTGAATGGGGCATATTCTTTTGGATTAGAGTGGGGCAGATTTGAGTGGGGCAGATAAGAGTGGGCAGATTTTTTTTTTATTTTGTAGTGGGGCCGATTGGAGTGGGGAGGATTAGAGTGGAGCACATTGGAATAGGGCAGATTGTTTTGGATTGGAATGTTGCAGATGGGAGTGAAAAAGATTGTTTTGGATTGGAGTGGGGCAGACTGTTTTTGACGAAGTGGGGCAGATTGTTTTGTATTGGAGTGGGGTAGACTGTTTTGGATTGAGGTGGGGCATAGTGGGCAGATATGGTCTGGACGGTAGTGGGGCAGATTGTTTTGGATTGGAATAGGGCAGATTGGTGGTGGGCAGATTGTTTTGTATTGGAGTGGGGCATATTGGAGTGAGGCAGAATGTTTTGGTGTGGGGCAGATTGTTTTGGATTTGAGTGGGGCAGATTGTTTTAGAATGGAGCGGGATGAATTGTAGAGGGACATATTGTAAATGGGTGGGTTGTGAGGATTGGATTGTGGTTGATTGGAGTTGATTGGATTGAGGTGAGTGATTTGAATTGGTCTGGGGTGGATTGGATTGAGTGGGGTGGATTGATGCGGGGTGGATTGGCATAGATTGGAGTGGGGCAGATTGGAGTGAGGTGGAGTGGGGTGTTCTGCATGATTATGTGTTAAGCATCATTTCAGAAGAAGATTGTCACGTAAGCAATGGGTGGGCTCCAAGCCCTTTTTGTTAACAAAAGTGTCTTGCAAGCATGCTCTTGCAGGCTGGACCCTAAAAAGGGATCATAGAACTGAAGAAAAATGTAGAAAAACTTTTATCATATAGAATTATATGCACATTAGGATATTTAACACACACATTTTTTAGAACCTTGAGGACATCAAAGTATAAAATGAAAAGCATAAATATTAAATCACCAACAAAAAGCTCTCCCCCCCAAAAAAAATAACTAAATGTTTTTCTTTTTTCTTCTTAATCAAAAAAAGAACCTCAAGTGTAATCTGGATGCTATTATGTCCCATTGTTGCTTGCCTGACCGTATATCATGTTAAATGTTTTCAAAAAGACCAGTAATTGAAATTCTCAGTGGAAAATTACAATGTCATTTCAACCTACCAGGGAGTAAATGAATCCTTCTTCAGGGCAAGAATTTGGAGCACTCAAAATTGTAAATCAATCTTGATCAATCAGTTTGGGGTAGAAATATATTAATAGCACCCAACTTATATAGTCAAACACATAAAATAAATGTAGTCTTTATTTTGAATGTTTTCAATATTTACAGTCGAAAAAGAGTATGAGCCGCAACATCTACAGTCACAATAGCGTATTCTCTTACTCCTAAATGGTTCACTATCCATCAAACAAGCAAAATCTTCATAATTTTAGTAAACGAAAAGTGCAAACGTTAGTGCCAGATTTCCGGAAAGAGAAAACACAGAAGAGAGTGAATGAGCTTGCAAGAAAGGGCCAGGGCCGGACTGGCCGTAGCGGGCATTGGGCATTTCCCTGGTGGGCTGGATGGGTAGGGGACGGTTTTGTGCCAGTGAGGGCCTGTTTTCCCACTTGAGGCGGCAGTGCTGCAATATCGGCCCCCTTTAACAAAAGCATGAGCGATGCTTCTTGCTAGCATACTCCGCAGCGGCTCCCAGGGCCGGTCGAGCAGCTGGTTGCTGTTCCCAGTTCGGCCCTGTAAAGTGCTGCAATGTATCTAATATATTAAGTGTATGCACAAGAACTTCTAAGCGGCAGCCACAGAGGGATTCATTTTAACATTTTTTGCCAACGTGTGATAAGACAGTGTTCTGTTTCAAAATGTGTCGTCCACCCACATTACCAAAAATGTCATGTCGTCCCAGTGGTGTGGTCCACGTGAGAAATCAACAATGCGTCTCTATCCTCATTATCAGGTATCTACACAAGCTCAGTGATTACACACCCAATACACAGGATCATACGCAGCAAAGTCACACTACAGAAAATCTAATACACAGGAAATTCAGTAAACAGGTGCCATCCTACAAATATGACACAATGAACACAAACATTCCTACACAAGAACCTCAGGGGCATATTTATCAAAAAGTCACGTAGCGCAGTGCAGCAAGTCATTTTTCTGCGTTTCTTAACAGGGAAAGTACAGGAATCCGCCATATTTAACATAATATGTCACATTCCTGTCTTTTCCCAGAGCTGGCGCACAATATGTAGCCTAGTGCCAATGCAGGCACCCTTGCACCATGGTGCAGGGCCGCCTGCGTCGTAAGCAGGATTGTTTTTGTGCAGGAAGGAGCAGCCGCGGCCGCTGCAGGTAAGAGCAGTGGGGCCGGATGGAGGGAGATTTTGAGAGACGACCACATAGGAAAATTAAATAACTAATAATTTTCCCTCGTGGTTGTCACTCAAAATCTCCCCCAGCCGGCCCCACCGCTCTTACCTGGAGGAGCACCTTCCTGCACAAAAACAATCCCCTAAGACTTTTTCCTGTGCAGTATTTTGACACATTCCCAGCTCTACCAGTATTGGTAAATCCGGGAATGCGTTAAAATTCATGGGTGTTGCGTAAGAACACCCACGCACCACCCATGGAATGCCTCCCTGGGGCAGGGGCAGGGTAACGCAATACAGCAATGGAAAACAGCCTTTACAAAGCTGCCATTTCCTCGCAAGCGCAACCACGCATGCCTTAACCCACGCATATGCCTTAATTACGTATATGCATGGTTAAGGCAGTGTGCAGTCTAGATGCGTGGATGGGCAGACACAGGAAAAGGAAAGATGACGCGGTCTGGTAAGTGGGGCTGGGGCCGGGTTTTGGAGGGGTGGGGGTTGTTTTTAGGGCTTGGTGGGTTGGAGTTGTTTATCCTCTTCAGTGCCCATGACGAGATAGTCTCGTCATGGAGCACGGTTGCGCTGTGCCCATGACGAGACTATCTCGTCATGAACCCCGCCCGCTAATGTAACGCCCGGCACAGGGCGGGGAAAGGGCGTGGCACTGAAGGGGCTAGAGAGCATGGGGCTGAGTTTTAGGGCTAATGCCAGGAGGAGATTAGGGTAATTTTAAGTTTTAGGAATAGGGATAGTTTTTGGGCTCGGGTTGTCCGGTTGTCTATAGGGCAGGGGCCAGGGTTTTAGAGCTCAGGGCATGGTGGGGACAAAGCAGTTTAAAGTTTTAAGGGTGCGGGTGGCTTTTAGGGTTCATGGGGGAGTCAGGTCAATTATAGCGCAGGGGTCAGGATTTTAGGGCTCAGGGACTAGGGTGTGAAATTACTACACAACCCTTTTCCAATCAGCACCAGACTGGCCGAAGTGGGCACAGGGCATTTAACTGATGGGCTGGAGGGGTGGGGGCCGTTTTGGTGGCCGCCGGGGCTGCTTTTCGGTTTTGCAGCAGTGCTTCAGGAGTGGTAAGCACAGCAGGAGCTGTGCTTCTTGCTTGCACCCCCCACCCCCCAACTACCCCACCTCTCCCGCTCCCAGGGCTGGTCGAGCAGCAACCTGCCAGGGCTGGATGCTGCTACCAGTCCGGCCCTGTTGCCAATCATGCCTTTACCACAAAATTGTGTGGTAAAGGCATGTATGATAAAGGCATGCATGGTAAAGGAATGTGTTTTGTCAGATGTATTCGTTGTTTGGGCTGCGTGGAAGAGGCATGCGTGGTTTTCCCATGTGTGCCTCTGTTATACGGCCTGCAGCGATTTGCTCTGCGTTGCATTTCTCACAGATTCAGGGCCAAACACGGGGGCCTTGCGTGGCTTGATAAATCTAACTCGTGAGTTCTGTTGCACACCGTTGAGGGCTGAAGGGCCATGCACCTCATTGACAAATATGTCCCTCAGACTAGAAGACCTATCAGCAATCGAAAGGTTACTATAGCGAGACCTTTATGTATGAGAATCTAAGTATGCATGAGCCCTTGAATACAGGAAACACTATAGACAACGCTAGCACACAAAAATCTCCACGAAAAGGATATATCATACAAAGAAAACTCAGTTCACAGGTAACTTCATACATTAAAAAAACTCAATATAGAGAAACCCTGCTACAGTTAGTACAGATGAACTCATGTATATGGGAAACTCATTATTAACCTAGGGAAATCAGAAGAAAGGAATCACTGTACCTACAAATGTTTAGGACACAGGAAACTCCATACTTAAGAAAGACCATATACAGGCACTCACTCTTATATACTGAGAACTCGGCATAAAGAAACCCTGTACATGTGAAATTCTGAGAAAAAGGGTCTGTTGTGGATAGAAACACAATATGAAGACACCTATGTAGATAGGGAACGCGGTATATAGAGGAACTATTATAGACAAGAAACACACTACAGAAAATATTTGGACATAGGAGACACCACATAGAGACACCCTCCACCATTGAAAGCTTAGTACAAAGGAACCCTCCTGCATAGGACCCTCGGTATAGATAAACTATATTACCTAGGGTACCGAACATAAAGGGGACCTCGTAGATTGAAAACTTGGTACATTACAAACCTCATTCCTGGGACCCCTAATACATGAGCACTTTTACCTAGACGATATCGATAGTTGACCCTCAGTTGACCTTTTTCCATGCACTGTGTGTGTAATTATGCAGATGCAAAATGAAGAAGCCTTATGTATGGAATCCTTGGCTCCAGAGATAAGTGGGTGACGGACTGTGTTTTCGGTACCTGAAGGGGCACCGCTCCAGTATGTTGCGCCAGCACTGTGTATGGTGGCACAGGTTAGTGCGGATCCTCCTAGGAGCAGGATACAGAATAGTATGTTTGCCTCCTTTTGTCTGCCCCCACATCCCGGAGCGATTGTTGTGCATCCATGATGTTTGGGGCTGATTCTATAGAGGTCCCTCAGTCCAGCAGCCCAGCTCCAACACAAATGAGTTTTCCTAGGGTTTAATTCAAACACAATCACAGGCGGTGTGTTTTTCCCGAAATTAGGTGCCACCAAATTTTCAAAACAAGCACCACCACTGACTGGGTTTGGGCTTCTACACTCACTCCCTCTGACACCAAAGGTGGAGTCCATTGGCCTAGCTTTCCACAGTGGGGTTTGTGTGCTAGACGTCTGGGTCTACCAATGAAACGATGTTGGCTCATCTCTTTCTTAGGTGGAAGTCAACAGGCTACAGTCTAAGATCTGCATGCATCCCTACTGAAGTGTAACATGGGGAGACAGAAGTACCCCTTTCATGGGAGGCCTGTGAGTCACAGACCCTTGCTGCTGCTTGAGAGAGACTCAAGGGATGCGTTTGCAACAGGCTTCTAGCTTAGAATAACTCTCCAGCTCAGGACAACTTAGAAGAAACCTTTCACCAGAACAACAAGGAAGGTGAAGGCGAGCAGCTCTTGAGCGATGATTCTGATGTCGGGATCCAACTCCTCTTAGTAGGTTGCGGGCCCGTCTGGAGACAGCTAGGGGAAGCTTTCTGGCTCCCTTTTGGACACTCCATGTTCCATGTTTCTTTTTTTCAATTGAGTTTTGAAACATGCCACTCAAAAAATGAAAAAAAGTTTTGGGGATGCATCAATGAAATCCTTTCTTGACTGTAACTGATGCTACTGAAATATTAGTCTTCTCCAATAGACCTAACCATCTAGAATAGCCCACAGAGAACCTTTGGTCCCCCAAAAGGGCTGGCAATGTGAATACATTGTTTTGAGATACGGCATGGAAAAAATCAATACTCCATGGCCACCAGTACAAGGAAGCCATGACCAACCACCTTTATGCTACAGACCCCTGAACTCTAGCCATGAGCCTGAATGGAATGCTGGAGCCACAGGAAGCTTAGCGGCATCAATGGATTTTTAGAACATCTTGCCAAGTGAAGATCCCGGAAAAAGCCCCAGTTGTGTTCTGATTTTCCCAGCTGAGGATCGGATTGGTCCTTTCCCTACTGCTTAGCAGCAGCAGCCTAAGCGCACTGAGCTATCATAACCTAAAGAACATCTTGGCTGTTGACTGTGCTAGCATCTTTGGCTATACATTTTGCTTTCATTGGCAGAAAAAAGTAAATCCACCAGCAACCCTATCGTCATGAAACTTATGAACGCTGCTGCTCAGAAATCCAGCCCCGCAGGGTGACAAGAATGCGCTTTTGCCCTATAAAAAGCATACAAGTATCTCTGAGGATCAAATCTTCTCAACCATCAGTGTTGCAACAGACGCCCTAGCAAAGAAACACCTCTGCCTGGGCATCCATCTTTCTTATTTTTGATGAATCTTGAGTTTTGTTGTCTGAGGCCATACCCTACCTGCCTCCTGGAGCAAGCTGCGACTGCTTGACCGAAGCTACCAATGAGAGTCAAGGAAGCAGATGGAGTTCAGGCTAATCCCTGCTTCAATAGTACCCAGAGCCCTGGAGTAGCGAGGACTAAACATGCTTAGGCCTATTAAATGCCCTGAGCACAGATGTCCCAGTCTCTGAGGTCTGGCTCCTAGCCAGGCTTCCAAACTCAAGTCAACCCACTCCGGTCATCAGTGCAAGCAAGCCCTAGAACAAGTCTAAAACTGGAATCCATCAGTAGGGAATGTTAGCTTGCCCTACAACCAGAAAAAGTGTGGGAGAAAAACAACATTGCACGTAGGGTGGCAAAAGTCTTAGCACTGTCCCTGTGCATGATGGTACCCAGAACCTGGTTTTATTCAGGGGTCCGGAAGATAAGGTTAATATATGTGTAGGATGTGGAGGTCTTCCTTTGAGCAAATGTGTAGGAGGGGTGAGTATTTTACCGCTGCTCTCGCATCCGTGAAGTAAAATGTGAATATAAAAAGTGTTGTTTTAGGTCAACATGTTTCGCGCTACGGTCGGTCCCTAGTGGATCCAAGTACGCTTCATCAGGACCAGTAGAAAAAGTGATAAATCAAGTGAAAGTAAAAGTAGGAATCAGGGAAGAGGAGCCCAATATTCCTACTGTGCCTACAGTCTGGTGTCAGTACGTATTAGCACTGACTGGAATTGTCAATTGAATCCTATGCTCCAACCCCTGTATTAAGGATGGTCGGCGGTCCTGATGAAGCGCACTTGGATCCACTAGGGACCACGGTTATCTTCGGGACCCCTGAATAAAACTAGGTTCTGGGTACCACTGAAGATAATTTTAACCCATCAACTCACTTTTCCAGGCCCACACACCCACATGCACAACTACGGCGTCTCCTTAAAAGATCTCAGCTAAAGAGCCGTCTTGTGGGCCCCGTGGGGGACAGCAGCACCACCCTCACGAGGAGCAACGCCCGATTATGAAGCATGACACTCGCAAGGGTGTGTGAGGGCACCAAGTCTAAACAGAGAAATTCCCCCACTTCTTCCACTATCCAACCTTATTGAGAGGATCACACTTCCCCAACCATGATAGGTTGATCTATCCTCTTTTCTTTAGGAACAGCTACTCCTCAGTGATTATGACGTTTGCCTTTGGGAGCTTAGGTGCTGGACCTACTATTTCAATTTGGCTCCCTGTCCCCCCTCTCCATTATGCTTTATGACGTGTTACGGTGTCCCAGTGAAATGCATGGTCAAAAACACAGTTATAGCGTGATCGCCCCATGTTAAACACATATACCACGGTTAAACATGGTTAGTCAAGTACATAACACCACAAATACTGGATTGGTGCCCTCAAGATGTGTCCGAAAAATGCCTGATGAACAATGGTGCAAAGTCAAAAATGCTTCCAGTCTAGTTAAGGCCTGGCAGTTCGGGCTGGCCTGTTCCCATGGGGAGCAGGGTCAAGACTGATTTGCAAATGACTAGGTCCCAACTGGATGACGTGGTGAGCAAAGGAACGATGGATTAAACACAGATCTGTGACGGGGTGAATGTTTGAAAACTTTCAACACTCTGTCCATCATTTTATTATGTGATGTTACATCTAATGCTCTAATGAGGAACTCAGAATTTAAGTATAATGCAATTTAAGGGCGTGCTTGAATTCCGGTCTACTGTTTATAGAGCTCTTTTTGTCTCTCTCTAGACTAAAGTAAAAGCAATGCCACTAAATAGTTTTGTTTTTCCACTGGATGGGTGGCAGGGGGTGATCTAGTACAGAGCGAACCACCCTGCTCTATAAGTCACTTGGCGCTCTCTTTGATGACAGGGCTCTACTGGTTTTGATTTTGTTCTGTGAAGATTGATTCAAAGTTTGCACACCACTAAAGCTTCGGTGGGGGCCTTGAGTAATAGTTCAATTATTGCACAGGCCTCGGCAGATTTTGAATAGTTCCTTTGTGGAATTTCTGTTCCAAGTAATTTTCTGCAGACAGAAAAGCTGTTTTGTCCGTAGGCAGCGGGCTTTTGTGCTTTACCAACTACAATGGGTCGATCTTATCTGTGCCAGTATCAGATTGACAGCATATGCCGTGAGGTTTCAGAATGGGTGCATGTGTTCCTATTATGTAGCCATCTTTTTCATGTCCACTGCCATATGAAAGTGCTGATGTGACCAGGGTGAATTGCAAAATACCTGTGGAATACTTCTAAATGTGGGGAGAAGACCAAGAATAAAGGCTGTGCATCGTTATGAGTTGGGAAACTGTGTCTTTGCCAGTAGAGTAGCGCCTCGATGTATCCGTCTTCACCAGCATCCCACCGATCCATCAGTTCCAAACTCCTACTATGCTGGGGTGGGTTGGCGACATTCACCGCCCAACTCTTTGGGTCAAGCATGATGGCGGTGCGGAGCCATTGCTCAGAGATGGCGGGAGCCTCTCCACCCCTGCGTCCCCTTTGCTCTTGGACTGCTCCGGGATCCACTCCAGTCCATGGGGCATGTGCAACAGGCGTGATCAAGAACCAGGAGAATAGGAGGCAGCCTGAGGAGGGGACCACTGGTCTCATCATCCACCCTGGTGCGCCGAAATATTCACTATGATTTTCTGCTGTTTGTTTATTTGTTTGGAGTTTTCTATAGTGCCAACCAAGGGGACTCAGATATCAGAGTAGATTATACTATTGAAAATAGAGGAAAAGACTATAGAGATACAAAAATGTTGTAGATAAAATATTGCAGACCAAAATATCGAATGGTAAGTGCATGTAGAGGAAGGATAGATTTAATGTTCCTAAATCCAGACCTACGTACCTTGAAGATATGGATATCTTCAAGGTACGTAGGTGTGGAGTTAGGTATAGTAAATCTATACTTACCTATCTTTCCATATTTTGGGTTCGATGTTTCGTGCTCAGTATTTCTCAACTTCCGACTTCAGTATTCGGGGGGGGGGGGGTAGATGTGAAATACTAAATAATAAATTAGATTTTTAAAAACATTACTCTTAGATATCCATATCAATAATTAAATATAGTTTACATATATCTTCCCTATTTGTCTTTGTATGGAAAGTACATAATTTATCAACTTATTGTACATCTTCTCTGATTATCCATTAATATTATATGGGTTTTTAACATAGACATTTTTATGTCACATCTTCCCTATGGTAAGGGCCACTGGAATGATGTGATACTATGGCTGTGGCTTTCTCTCCATTTCAAAGGATTCGCTACACTTATTTCATAATACATCATCCGCTGCATAATTTGCATATTTTTTTTTTTTAAAACTGCTTCTAGCTTAAACTGATCATAAGTTATTAAAAACCCCTGCAACACCTGCTGCTATATAGTGACAAGGCATTTTGCAAAGGTCAACTGGCTGCCTTTCAGTATCTGTCTGATGTATTTACATCTTAATTCGATACTAATGAGGTAGACACTGTTAAACTATGAAAGATATGACAAGTGCAGGATGTAACGCTGCCACAAAATGTGCCACATTATGCACCAATATTTGCCTTTAATTGCTGCATCACTTAGCCATTATGCTGCATAATTTGAGCCTCCCTTGTCACACACTTCCAAAGGCTCGGTATGCCCCCCTCAATATCGAATCAACAGTATTGATAGGACAGAATATTTCAAATAAAATATTGACAGGTAGGTCTAGATTTTATATACCTACCTCGACATATATGTATCTATGCTGTACATAAAGCTTCAAGGCATGCAGATGTGGAGTTAGGGGTAGTAAATCTATGCTTTCCTGTATGCAGTTAACTTTTGATGTTTTGTCGCTCTATATTATGTTCGATTTTAGTATGCCGCGATATTGTTGGTGCCTATATTCAGTAGTACAATCCACAGATCCTGCCCATATTCTAAGGCGTATGACCCATGCCATTGGACCCTCAATTACTTTTGCTACATTGCACGACTATATATAGAGATTACATTATCATGATATGATAGTGTCCCTTTTGCTCGTGCACACAACTAATGTGATATTACCGCTATATTTTAGGCATAGTTTTGTTTTACATACATATACAAGTACATACGTTTGTATAAATAACTAGGGTATTCTTTTCACAATACATCAGCATCACAGGAACACCTTATCAGGTCATCATGCAAAACGACTACAAACATAACACCAGCCTCTGTTTCCGGCAGAGAGGGGATTCATTCACTCCAGGAAGGATCATCACCCCTAGGACATCTGGCATAACACGGCATACCACTGACTGGCAGAAGGCTGGGCGCTGGCTGAGGGTGGCATGCCCTTAGCATCAGCTATTTGACTGCTGTGTTCCATCTCCAAGAATGGCAGACTTTTAGCTGCAGCAGAAGCTTTGTAGGAAAGAGAAATTCAAAACATGTGATCTTTTTTCATAATCTATCAATTTTATTTTTTCCCTGTTGTGTGAACTGAGTCTTTGGCTCAGCTCTAAAATGTTTGTTTTCACACCCACAGGTGATATGAACGAACTTGGGGACATATTATCAAGAAACTGAGTTAAAATTATCGCCGCTTTAGCGGCAGAAAACTGCGGCTAAAGCGGCGATAATGGGCTTGATAATATGCCCTGGAGAATTCCAATAGAAGCCCAGGTTTTGGTGACAACATGGGCTTCTATTGGAATTCTCTAGGGCATATTATCAAGCCCATTATCGCCGCTTTAGCGGCAGTTTTCTGCCGCTAAAGCGGCGATCATTTTAACTCCATGCTTGATAATATGCCCCAAAGTTCAATGCACCAGCATAGAATCTGAAAAACAGGTTATTGTGTTCCTGCAGCAACCCACCCAATGGCTAAATGAGGTAGTGTCAATGCTTTTGGGATACTAACAGGAGCAGTGGTAATTTAAATGATCGTTCATTCATAATTTACACACTCAACTAGTAATGGAATATGTATTTCAATATATTTAGTGCACATAATATTGATAACATCACAGAGGATAATAAAAAGCAGCTAAGCTTTTCAACAACAGTGAAAACAGCGAAAACTTGTAAAATTACGATTTATAGCCCTCTTACCCTTTCTGTGCTATCTCTAAGCGCTATGTTGGTTCTAGAAGATGAATAAATAATAAGCATGAGTTTCAGAAGTAGTGCGCATACCTGGGTTTGCTATCCGTATGGAATAGCTTATCAGCTATTTCGAGCACAAGGCCAAGAGCTAGGAGATTGTGTCTGTGTGAGAACACAATCCTGGCACCAGTTTGTGAAGGCGGAATGGGATGCTTCCTAGCGCCTCGCGGAGCCTTGCTGGAGGCTCCTTGGGTCGGGATGGAATCTGGAGCAGTGCTCATCTGGATCTGCGATTTGCATCTGTAACCTTGGTGAAGTTTCTCTCCACTTAAGGGGACGAGGTGGTGCTCAACTTCTAAATTATTATCAGGGATGAAAACCTCTGACATAGTTTCAGGAATTTTGTATACAGAATATAGGCACCAGATCTTTAAGAAAATGAGAGCTGAAGAGACGTCAATTCGGACGACACCCATTTGATGATAATCTATGGCTGTTCTTTTGATGGCCTTGACATTATGATAAGTGGACACTCGCCCCAGACTGGGTGTTGCATCAGTTGTTATGTCTAGGTCATTATCTGAATAGCTTGACACTCTCACAGTTCTGGGAATAATAAGAATGATAAGGGCAGAAGACATTAGTGTGTTTTGTGTTCATACCAGACATGACAGTGAGTTGGCAGAACAAGGGAGAAGCGTAGTCCGAGATGGAATTGGGGGGGCCTACACGGAATGGAGTCAGACCTATATCATTTCCTCGTGCTACAGAAAGTGTGATATTTGCTCCCATTATATGTATTAATATGCATTCTATAACAGTTTGTCTCTGATAGCACTAGTGAGGAGGAAGTAGTGAGTGAGCTGACTCAGGGCAAAGGGTAGGGGGATTAAAAAACCCACCCTGTTTATCTTTGGCAGGGTTGCCAGTGCCTATTGAATAAACAGTCAAGCGAGGGGTGCTATCCATTTTTTTCACAGACCAGTTCAAAATATTAATCACAAAAAATGGCCAACGTGTGTTTTGTGATGTTTATCACTTCATCAGGGCCATCCAGTGTATGTAAATCATTCACTTGTCGTTTTTACGTAGGCGAGTAATTCTGTGATAAAATAAGTAGGGATCCTTTGCCTGTTGGCTTCAATGTCGTAACTGGCGTTGTGCACCTCCCACTTCTGTATGCTGGTCCCTTATCTGGATGTTTTCTGGTTAATTTACCAGGGAGTTTAACATGGCACATGACTGTTGTGTCAACTAAGTGGGTATACCTATACCACCAGAGGACCAAGAGAAAACGAATGCATGTGACAACGATTGCTTGGCAACATGCCAACTGTTCTTTTGGTAAATATATGTATGTCTTTCACCTCCCAATATTGGTGAATAGATTTTTTGTCCTTTGTTCGTTCTGAATATTCTCTTACTTTGAAACCTTCTCTGGAATGTGCATAGATCCCTTGGTGAAGAAGAATGCCAGGGATGTCCTCACTGGATGCATTAGGAACCATGAAGAATTCCCCCCTTTACCTCATGCCAAGGAGTGCCTTTGCTCCCCAGTAAAGGTAATCCTAGTTCTTTCAAGGCCCCCCTGCCCTGTGAAATACCCAGGATTTCTCTTTGCAGTGCCATGCATGCACTTGAATGAGGGACTGAATCCCAGCTCTTCTCCAGGTTCTTGGGGTTACAGGTAGCCTTCAAATAGTTTACTCCAGCTCCATGCTACAGCAGGCAGCGTTCCAGGGCCATCCAGTGGAGCCAGAATACCTGCATGGTGGTGCACACATTGACATACTGATGATGTAGAACGTAGCCAATGCCTGGCCATTCTCTCACCGCAGCCCAGCCGCCAGTCTTGTTAAAGCTTAATCCCACGGAAGAGTGGTGGGGTGATGGTGGTTCAGACCTGGGTGGTAGTGGTGCCTCCACCTGGATCTAAATAGTGGTTTAGATGTCCAGCATTTGGAATGAAGTTGTGTTTTGTGATCCATTGAACACAGAATAGTTAGAGTAGCGGCTATAAGAGTTAAATGGATCATCAATGGAATGCACTGCAAGCCACTTCACCACACTGCCTTCCAGAAATCTAAGATCTGTGCATAGCAAACTCCTACAAACTCTCAGGTTCAAGAAAGCGCGATGGGGTGGAAGAAGCTTCTTGTTAGGTACGGTTAAAACATGGAAATCGCTCCCGGACAGCATAAAGAACAGCCCAACGCTGCTGTCTTTTAGGAAATCGCTAAAAACTTGGCTCTTCACCAAGTAACATCGTGACCTACAGTTTCATCAGCAACCTTACTGGTATCAATGCCAGGGCATCTGTGCACTATAAAAAAGCACAAATCAAAATCAAATCAATCACACTGCACAGTCAGGTCGTATAAGACCTAAAACCACCTGAAAACCTAAGTCTCAGTTTTGTTTAACATTGGTCCATGAGAGTTAGAGCCATGCCCGATTTTCATAATATTCACATAAGAAAAACGTAGATAACACAAACCTATGTTGTGCATATGTGTGTGTGTGCTTTTGTGTGTGTGTGTGTGCATGTGTGTATCTGTGAATGAGAGGTGTAGCAGTCTGGATGTAGGAAAAGCAGGATGATCGTTGCTGTCCTAGGTGAAATGATACTTTCCGTCACCTCCACTCCCAGCCCCACCATTGCATGGTGTTGAGATGTTCTGCTGGTGTCACCTTGTGTATCCACCTCGTCTTGCCTTTTCACAGTCCCACCCTATGTGAAGGGCGGCAACAACCAGCAATGTGAATGGTGCAAGTACTAAGTGATATCAGAACATTGGACTATTAAGAGCTCCATTGAAGACAATGGACCAGCAGCGACCTTCATAAACAGATATAGGCCCGCTGCCCTCAACATTTCAATGTTCTAATACACAGCCTTTGCCTTTCTCTTTTCCCTGTCTCTTAAAAAATATATGAAGAGAGCATGCGAAAGCAACGGGCAGAGGCTGTACTGCAGGGCATACCAGAGCCTTGCCCCTTCCCGCTTTCTCTCCAGTACCTCACAGAGTCACTGGACCCTCGGAAGAAGGGAGGGGGATTGGGCTCAGCTACTGGGTTTCCCAGACCCGGATGAATGAGAAAAATAAGTTTAGCTGAGGCCAGGGAGAAACAGAGGCCCCCTGTTGGCCCTGCAGTTGGCTGTTAGCTGTTGAACAATCACAGCTGTGAATGAAAGGCTTCGGAGCCGCAGGGATTTGAACCCCCTCGAGCTCCAAGCGGCCTTTGTTTTTATAATTAGAATATTCTGCCCTCAAGGGGGGGAATGTTCCGATAGCCTTGTCGCCCGCCAAATTCAAAGATCAACACACAGTTGTAGCGCTTCCCAATATAGCCCTACAGCCAGCCAGAGCGAGCTATACCAGCCAATAAAACCCCGCTCTCCTCTGGCAGGGAGCCTACTTGCGACTTGTCGCCGGTTTCCCAGGATTCCGAGCATGGGACCGTATTGGAATCTCTACTCTAGGTGATATTTTACGGGGATCCACACTGAAATGCTTCCAACAACTGTAAACAGAATACTGGCTTCACCGGAAACAGTTTAATAAATATCTGGAGATGACACACGCCTTGACCCCCTTGATCCGCTCCCTGGACACCCTGACAGAGTTTCACCCCTTAGAGGGACGCCTTCTGATGGGGGACCTTGGCACGCACAAGATTCGGCAAATCTATCAGACATTGATTATCCACACCCAGACTACACTACACACAACCCGAGCTGCCTGGGAAGTTGATATTCCTGAGCTTACAGATGACGGGGTGCTACTGTAGCTACGAGATACCACCTAATCCAGTTTAAATACCTTCATAGAGCATATAACATACGCTCCCGCCTCTGGAGGATGAGCGCTATCCAGTCTTCTCATGCCTCAGATGTGGCGAATCAGAGGGGACCTTCCTACACATGGTTTGGACTTAAGGGGCACTGCAGCTGTTCTGGAGTAGGATATCTTCCTGTCTAGGTCAGGTCCTATCCTGGCAGCTTCCATTCGAACCCAAGCTTTTCTTACGTCACAGTACTGAAGGGATAGGAGGAAATCAGTACAAGCAACACTTATTTCTGAGCCTCACACTTGCCAAGCGGGATACTGCCCAAATATGGAAGGGGACCACTCCATCGTCTCGGGGGGGGAGGGGGTGGAGGAAGGCCATGGACAGGTGCATGGGGGCCTAGATTACCTTGTATTAGGCGTGTGGCTGTCCACAAAAACACAGGAAAAGGTGGTCTCGCTGGGCATCCTACAGAGGTATAGACCTGCCGTCCCTAGACCCGCCTTAAACCAGGCAATATAATCAGTGTAGATCATACAACTGTACGATGAGTCATTTCCGTCATCTACATATGTTTATACGGACATTCCTTACAGTGGAACACGATGCAACCTGTGCCAAGTTTATTTGTTGGCCTGCACGTTCACAGGCGATATTGTTGCTTGGATATAATTGGCACCATCTTATATATACTAAATCCGAAATATATGTTTTGGGCATTGCCTGTTATATACCGAAAAACTCAATAAAATGTGTTATTAAAAATAAAACCTGTTCTCTTGTTAAAGGCCCTCGCCTTCTGCTCTAGCCTTTGACACTGGATCGGGCCTTTAATGGCCGTTATGGCTTGCTAAGACTATATTAGCTAAGGCTATATTACGATGCACTACAATTGTGTGTTCAACTTTGAATTAAGCAGGAGTGGCGATGGTAAAAGGTGTCTGGTCAGGAAGGAGATAAAAATAGATTTACCTGAAGCTGCATTAAAGGAAATCTCTGGTCAGGCTGGTACAACCAGCTTAAAGATGCTGCTATGTGAGCACTTAGATAAATAATTATGCAGGGCAGTTAATGACTACAGGGGCATTCATGTCTGCCCTTTCCCGAATCACACACAATGTACAACAGCGTTAATTAGCCTACTAATTAACATGCAGGTAACCTCTAGCAGCACTTAAGTAATCAGATTGGCAATCATCACACCATCTGAAGTGAGAACAAGCAAGTCTGGTAAAGGTGTAGTAATGTGTTGAGGAAGGATTTCACAAGGGTAGAGAATGTTGTAAATCTTTCTCATGCAATTAGAAATAAGGTCCTGTGCACACGTGTTAGAATAATGGTTTAAGTGTACCAGATAAGTCATGGAACAGATATCAAACATTCCTTGTTTTTGAAATTATGGAGGTCGACATCAGGTGTATCATATGCATGGATTTTTTTATGTTAATCCAGATCAATACAGAGTAAAAACAAACCAGCCGACAAGTGTTTCGTCACAACGTGATACAATTGTGACTCGTTGTGTCCTAGAGGACAGGTTTTTCGAGGAGCCCTGAAGAGTCACAATTGTATCACGTTGTGACGAAACAAGTGTCGGCTGGTTTGTTTTTTACTCTGTATTGATCTGGATTAACATAAAAAAATTCATGCATATGATACACCTGATGTCGACCTCCATAATATCAAAAACAAGGAATGTTTGATATCTGTTCCATGACTTATCTGGTACACTTAAACCATTATTCTAACACGTGTGCACAGGACCTTATTTCTAATTGATGGTGCGGGTCTCGACCTACACACTTGCAGGGGTTGTTTCTTTGGGTTTGTTTCCCCTGACCTGTTAGCACCGTACTCACCCAATTTCTAGCTACACCCACGACGCACACGCCTGAGCGCCACTTCTTCCTCAACTCAAGCTAAACCCTCCACTGTTATTAGTATCTTTCTCATGCAATTTAATGTCCAGCTGTGCAATCTGGTCGATGAAGAGTGCCTTATCCCTTCCACCCATGCATTCAATGCGCTAAGTAGCTGAAACCTATATTTATATTCAGTACTACTTAAATATGGCTTCCAGGAAGACAAATAGAGGCTGCCTTGTTTCTCAAGTGAGAGTGAGACAGGTGCAACTCATCCTAAACGGCACCACTTCTCTATTAACGACTCTCAGGCAGAAATCTAATTTAACTGTGAAAAGCAGGTTGCACAGCGGTTTCTGAAGCATGCATATGGAACCGCTGGTCAACGTTATCAGGTCATTTGTATTAGAATACGAGAAGGTATCTGAGAGTAAGTTATCCACAATTCAACCACATTAACACAATTTCTTACCCATGTATTTCTTGCATTCCATCTGACACACCAGCATTTAAGTGTGTTCTCCCCCTCCCCAGCCCAGCCCAGCCCCACTAAGCACTCATGTCAAAGGCAGCTGACAAGTCAAGTTAAAGCCGATTTAAGTCTTGACCTAAGTAGAGGTCATCTATCAGTTCCGATCAACAGGAAATGACATGGGGCGGCTCCTCTGCTAAGGCGGAGGAGCATGGCCCCAACGCTCTCAGAGCAGGCGAAAGGAAAAATGAAAAGATAATAACTCTGTTATCATTTTTTTTTTCACTATGGGGCTAAGTTAAGGTGGGCGGGGCTGGGGTCACATGGGGAGGAATGGTGGCACACTCTAAGTGCGCATGACTGTTTGGCCAGCCGTCTTGTTCCGGCCAAACAGTCATGCGCACTCTGCATGTTCTCCACCAGGGTGCATTACACAGCCTGGCGAGGAACATGCCCAGGCTCCCATTACCCGTCTCAGCGCCAAACCACGGCGCTCAGACCAATCACAATGCTGACTTGCAGGGTTGTGGTTGGCTTAGAAGGCAGCGTCAGAAGGGACTGAAGCTGAGGAGAGACGGCGGCCGACAAAGGTTGAGTGTTTATAAAATAAAAGTTTTGCCCAGCCCGCCAACCCCGTTCCCTGCCAGACGGCACTGGAAATGACCACATACCATGTGCCACCCACCTTGTGAGGTTAAAGGCACGTCATCGTGTTAAACAAAGACAAGCTCTTTGGATGTTGAGCTGTTTCTGCTCCAGTTTTAGTTTTATCTTCCGAGTTCAGGTGAAGGGGTGTGTTTAAAAGCCACGATCATCCAATGAATCTTTCCCACGGAACGTGGTTTCACCGTGTCTTCTTGCTTCCACTTTCCTATGATTGCTGCAGGTGTTTTCGCTGTTCCCAAATTTTCTTGATTACGTGACTGCAGCTGTGATCAAGTACTTGGGGCTTTCTTTGTGAGGGCGAGCACATACAGGTGGCGATGAAGTCAGCTAACAAACTGGCAACCCTGTAATATTCTCAATACTCAACGGTTTTAAATGTAACTTGTGGCCTGTCTGCAGCCTTATCCTAACTACAGCTCCAGAGGGTCAATAGGGAACTCCGCAGACGTCATAAAGAGTTATTAGTAAAGGATTTGTGAGTACAGATCCCACATGGACAACCAGAGATACACTTGCCCTGGGCGCTCTGGCATGAAACCACCTGGGAACCTGATGCGGGAGAGTGGCTCAAGGCGCTACCTTAACAACCTCTCAGGGGACCATAGAGAACCAACCAGATATGTCTCAAAGCTATCAGTGCCTCACCGTTTTGTGACATGAACCATGGTAATGATTCACTCCAAGGAAGCGATTAGGGTGAGGATCGGGCATAGTGGACTAGAATCAGGAAAACAGGGAAAGAAAAAAGAATCCAATGCACAAACAAATTTAATTGAAATTTAGATCAATCTAATTTTAGCCACATAATTGTATGGTCAAAAAGCATGGAGGAAACAATGTCCTTTAACTTGTGCTAAACTGCGGCTAAATGGGTCGCCCGCCGCCACTGAAGGGACGTATTGTGTGCTCTTGTGAAAGAGCAGAATGTCACCGCTCACAGTGAAGTTGTCTAATGGATGAAGTGATGTGACCCACCCCCCCCCCGTGCTGTAAGCTGTTGTGAGTGGAAGAAATGTGAATGAAACAACAACAAACCAATGGAAGGAATTGGCTGGTTCAAAGACCCTAAAAGTAAATCTATTATGTGCATTATTTTACTAAAATCACAAGGTCTTGGCGAACACCAGATTAATAATTTCCAATGCAAACTATCTGTCTGACTTGGAGAACAATCACTGGTGCCATGCACTTAGTAATTTCCAAAGGTCACTTTGACATACATTTCACATTTGTCCATTGTGTGTCTGTTGGTGAACAACAACTAGCACATTTTTTGGAGTGCACCTTTAAATGTAGCGCACTGCTATGCAAGTCATTATATGCCTTCTACTTAAAATAAAGTGCTTGCATACATACACGTCATCTGGCCTGGCTGGGTCTGTTGTAGGACTCATTCTTATTAAAAGTGTTCCATGGGTATGCCCCCTGAATATTGGAACTAGAATAACGAGCTATACTAATATTGAGGAAATCATCAAGAATAAAATCTCCTGGTACTACGCTAACAGATCGCTCCGTTCAACCACAGCTAGGAAAGTGTCTCTCCCACTCCTTCAAAAAGCTTGTAGGGGTGGCAGACACTTCTATCATGCTACCTCCCGCCTCTGGAATCAAATGCCATGCCATCTAAGGAATCAACCCACGTTCCTTGCCTTCAGAAAATCACTAAAAACCTGGCTGTTTACTCTTCCTGAGTAGAACAGATTTCTGGTAGTTACCCCCTTTCAAGCACAAGGCAGCAGCAAAATGTCCATTGGATTAGGCCACGCTCTACAAAACTCAAACCAAATCAAAGTATTGGATTCAGACTATCAAAAGCTAAAAGGTACAGATGTTCTATTCCTAACTCCAGAAATATTTTCACTGTCTGATATATCTTCAAGGTACGTGGATGTAGGGTTAGGAATAATAAATCTATACTTCCTCAATATGGACTTACCGTTTGATACTTTGGTCTTCAATAATATGTCCACGATATTATTGTATCTCGATATTCTTAGGCTTCATATTCAGTAGTATAAGTGATATACCTTGCTGATATGTATCTTCAAGGCACGTGAATATGGGGTTAGGAATAGTAAATCTATACTTCCTCTAAATGCACTTACGGTTTGCTGCTTTGGTCTTCGATATTATGTCCACGATATTATTGTATCTCGACATTCTTAATGTAATCAAATGCAACTTCTCTTGGAAGACTTTATATCCTTGATCTGATAATACACTCATTCATTTATACAATATTCAAATATTCACAACAGATTATTAAAACAGGACCCAAAAAGAAAATTAAAAATACATTTAAGTATATATCAATACATATTTATTAAAAATTATAATCATATAAAACACAATTCATAACCACAATAATATTCAAGATAAAAATGATCCAATAGTCAGTGTATCGTTGTCTAGAACAGTCCAACAACTATAAAAATGAGAGACAAACAGAGTGACAAATATCTATCATCATAATTATGTCAATTCGGTTGAATCAATATAGACTCTACAGTTCCTCGAATTTAACAAAAGTGGAGTAGCATCGACGCGTTTCGGTGGACAAAATATTGATAAACCACCTTCTTCAGGACTAACAATTTTTTTGTCCCTCCTGGAAATCGAATACACACACCTTATATATAAAATTATTCTTGCAGATTAAAAGGATATCAGATATGTCTCAATCTAATCTGTATAACATTTCCTCCCATTATTATCCTTTAACATTGTGTTCTAATTTTTCAAATTCTTGGGCAATCCACTTCAGTTATATTCAAGGCAATTTTTAATGCCACAATAAAAAATGTCCAAAAATCCTGATCAAAATGGAAGGCACCTAACGACCCGCAAAAAAGAAACAAACGAATCTTTGAAATGCTCGGAAGCATATTATTGATGCGCACAACACCGAAATAAACCAATGAAAACAATTGGAGGCCTGATTCGTCTCCATCATTACATCTCAAGATTAGAGGATTTTAAAACCGTGTGCGATATATATTTCACAGCGGCGTTAAAAAGTGCCTTGAATATAACTGAAGCAGATTGCCCAAGAATTAGAAACATTAGAACACAATGTTAAAGGGTGATAATGGGAGAAAATGTTATACAGATTAGATTGCGACATATCTGATATCCTTTTCATCGGCAAGAACACTTTTATCTACAAGGTGTGTGTGTTCCATTTTCAAGAGGGACAAAAAAATTGTCAGTCCTGAAGAAGGTGGCTTATCAATATTTTGTCCACCGAAACGCATTGACGCAACTCCACTTTTGTTAAATTCGAGGAACTGTGGAGTCTAAACACAACACAAGTGATAGACTAGGACAATATTGATTCAACTGAATTAACATAATTATGATGATAGATGTTTGTCACTCTGTTTGTCTCTCGTATTTATAGTTTTTGGACTGTTCTAGACAACGATACACTGACTATTGAATCATTTTTAATCTTGAATATTGTTATGAATTGTGTGTTATATGATTATAATTATAATTTTTAATAAATATGTATTGATATATACTTACATTTATTTTTAATTGTCTTTTTGGGTTCTGTTTTAATAATCCGTTGTGGATATTTGAACATTGTATAAATGAACGAGTGTATGATGAGATCAAGGATATAAAGTTTTCCAAGAGAAGTTGTTTTTGATTACATTAACTGTATTTGGTACCCTATCTCTTGGGTTGTGGGGCCACTCTCACTTTCTTTTGCGCCTCTCGATATTCTTAGCCTCAATATTCAGTAGTACAAGTGTTCTATGTACTACCTAAACAGAAACAAATAAAGGTTAAAGCGAGCATTTAGGACCCTTATATTAATGGTATTAAAAAATCAGGGCAGAACAGAGGAGCACATCTCTTCTAAAAGCAAGATGTCAGCTTCCTCTGTGGTGCTTCTCCCGCATCTCTGCTGCTGAGGGGCGAGCCTGTATGGATGCAGATGGTGAAGCCTGGATGCTCAGTGGCGTACACTATAATCTTATACTTTATCTGCAGGCGGCTGTGATTTTTCAGAAGTGTGTCAGCGTGGATTCTTCTCTCCCTTTGTCATTCCTCCCACTCCCACCCTCTGTTGTCGGACTCTCTCTCTCTCAGTAACCTCCACTGTCTGTCAGTGACCTTGCTGTCTTCCCTCTAATTCACAAATACAGGCCATTTGTTATCCAAACCATGGGCTCTGCAAGAGTTACTGGAGACAGGTGGGCAGAGGCAGAAAGAGAGAGAGGGAGAGAAAGAGGAGAGGAAAAGGAGACAGGAAAGAGCTAGAGTGAGATTGTAGAAGGTGAATAGGGAGAGACAAACAGTGTGAGGAAAACTCCAGCACTGAGAAAGGCAGTAAGTGCCAAAACGAGTCTGCTGATTAAAAGTAAGGATTTCCTGACCCTGCAGGTGCTCTGTGCTGTTTGTGTTTTGAATATATATATATATATATATATATATATGTATATACACACATCTTTAAGGTCCATTGATGTGGTGTAACGAATAGTTAATCTATACTTCTTCTATATGCACGTATCTTTTGATATTTTGTCCGTCAATAATCTGTCCACGATATTTTGATACCACAATATTCCTATGCTCGATAGTCCATTGTACAATTGAATTCAAGAAGAGGGCATAGTCAAACAAGCATTGACAAAGTCAACAGGTTTGGCTTTGGCTGCCAGCTTTCTGGCAATTCTAGATTTGTCATGGTTTTTGCAAAAGAGACGGAAAGAGAGAAGGAAAGAGTGCAAGAGAAAAGGAATGAAAGAAGGCAAGAATCAAAGAATGAAAGAAGGAAGGAAAGAAAGAAGGAAGTAAGGAAAGAAAATAGGGCTTGATTACGAGTTTGGCACAGCGACACCGGTGCAACATTGACTTCGCTGCGCCAAACCCAAGCAAGGACCGCTAGCCGTATTACAAATTGAACTTGTGTTACACGAGTTCAAATCGAAATATGGTCGGCGGTCCTTTGCCTTTCCCATGGCGGTGCCTGGAACCTAGGACCGCAATGGGAACGGCAAAAAAGTCCCAGCACGGCATTGACAGTGGCATCCATGCTGTGCTGGAACTTTGTGGGGATATAGACAGGGAGGCACATGTTGTGCCCCCCTGAATGTATCCCCATGGTGGGGGGAACATGGGTGCCCTGTAGGGCCCCCTTTGTTCCTCCACTACCAGTCTTTTCATGACAGGGCTCCCGCCATGAAGTGCTGGGGGTGGACGAACCCTTACTGCGCTGAGCGGGACTGCACCAGTCCCTGCTCAGCATATTGCTTTGTGGCGCACATACGCGACCGCCAGGGAACGACTGTTCCCTGGCGCAGCGGCAGTCCGCTCCCGATCCAATTTTGAAAGTTGTAATCAGCAAAACGATGGACTGCCAACCCTGCACCACCGCTAGTCTGGCGGTCGCAAGACCGCCAGACTCGTAATCAGGCCCTTATGAAAGAAAGAAGGAAAGAAACAAAGAGAAAGAAAAAGATAAAAAGGAGATTACTTAATACAGAGCAGTTTCAAATGGACACAATTTGGTATGCTGTGAAAAAGCAGCAATCAGAAAAGCAAAACACTCAAAAGAAATTTACAACAACATTGGCAGGAGAGGGGATCTGATAAAGAAGGAATATGCTTCAGAAGCACCCTGCTGTCACATCAATCTCTAAACACCAAGGCAACTCTAAAGTAATTATAAAGTAAAAACAAAAACACTGGCACTGAAGGGAACTAGCTTGTGTGCGGATGTGCTCTGTGTGAGAGAGCAAAATGCAATCAAAGTGACGTTAACCAGTGGCTTAAGTAGGCTGACCCACTGCCTCATGCTATATGCTGTAGTGAGTAGAGCCAGAATGGGATCAACAGAACAACAGAATAGTGGATGAAGAGAGGTGACTGAAAGCCCCTATATGTAAGTATAGTATTCATATTTTAGTAAAATCAAAAGGTCTTGGCTAACACCAGACCTAAAAACAGAGATGAAGAAGAATTTGGGGAAGGATGAAAGAGAAAGGGGTAAGAGAAAAAAAGTAATAGAGTTGGATTGTTGTAGAGATAAATAGATAATATAGTGGCTTAGTTCCCAAGAGTAAATTCTGTTTCCAGATTTAGGATTGTTAGAATGTACCAATGCAAATGATATTTGCAAAGGCACGAATTCAGCAGTCCAAAATGTAAGTGAAGGGCTAATTTGTGGGCTTTCTTAGGTAGTTCTACTTGAAAAACAGGTGATTACCCACAAACCTACACCTTTGTGGGCATTTGCAGGCTCTTTGCCCAGAGTTTCTCATCATCAACCTGCAGTAAATGTATTCTTGCCAGAGCAAGCTTGTTTTCAGGATGAAGAGGGAAGACCCCAGTATTTCATTGAATTTGGGGGAAAGTTTCATGCACGTCTAAAAATCACTTTGGAGAGAAAAGAAAAAAAGGTGCAAATGCATATTTGCATCATATTTCTGGTGCGGTAATATTCTTACTGATTACAATTGTGCATGTGTACATTTTGCATGCGTAAGTAATGTGAGCACTGCTTGAAAACTATGGGGCATATTATCAAGAGAGGGCGTTAAAATTATCGCTGCTTTAGCGGCAGAAAACTGCCGCTAAAGCAGTGATAATGGGCTTGATAATATGCCCTTGAGAATTCCCATAGAGGCCCATGTTCTGGTGTCAACATGGGCTTCTATTGGAATTCTCTGCGGCATATTATCAAGCCCATTATCGCCGCTTTAGCAGCAGTTTTCTGCCGCTAAAGCGGCGATAATTTTAACGCCGTGCTTGATAATATGCCCCTATATCTGCAATAGTTGACAGGAGTGATCAGGGATTATCGTGAATCCTCGAAAAAACTGCAATGTGTTGTAAACATCCTTGAAACCACACTGGAGCAAATGCCCCACAGGCTGCTTTAACCCCTTCGCTGCGGCGCGAATTCCGCCGCAGCGCTGGGGGGGTTTGGGGTGAGCGCGGCGCCGCCATGCTCATGATGGAACCACGCCGTCATGAGTCATGGGCGAGCTGTGCTCATGACGGCATGGTTCCGTCATGACTTCACCCACTTGCGCTGATCTCCCGCACAGGCGGGGAAACAGCGCCGCATGGGTGGAGCGGCTGCCAACGGCCGCAGCATGACGGAACCACTCCGTCATGAGCACACGGCGCCCGTGGCTCATGACGGAGTGGTTCCGTCATGAGCATGCAAGGGGTTAAACTGTATCCGTAGCACAAAGAACTCCAAGAAGTCAGAGATGGCGGGCGCGAGGGCATTCAATATATACACTATTATCGCTGTGATTATAAGAGTGAAACAGAGAAGAAAATGGAAAGAAGAGAGTAATGGAAAGAGTATGGCAGAAAGTAGACAAATGAAAGAGTAGATCCAGAGGAAGAGTGTGAGAGATCTGAAGAGTTAAACAGCAAAAGAATGTAATAGAAATCTGAGAAACAGAAGGCTAGACTTGAAAACTGGAGCCAGGAAACGAGAAACAACCCATTAAAAATGAGTTTATTCGACCAATACTATAGAGCTTCAACTGGAGCAGCCATCTAACTCTGATAGGCTACCCCAGGCCATCTGAACCTGAGTGGGGGCCAAGCCATGGTCTTCAACACCCCAATGAGCAATCCTCCTCACCTCCTCAGCCAATTACATTTTAGCCCTCCCAAAATTCAGAGCACCAAGGAAAATTAAAGGGAGTGAACCTGTCAGTGCTAGCATTATCTCGGACTAGTTTGCTCTTCATCTAGCGGGCCCTGTAGGTACATCATGTATGATCTTGGAGAGGCATCGAAGTGTGCCCTAATAACAGGCAGAGTCGACGAGGGAGTACGTTTGAGGTTCCTTTTCACCGGGATAATCCGGGATCTACAGGTATCCTTCTAATAGACTACCTTTAATTTGTAATATCCTCAAATGGCCCTGATTCCAACACTAGACAAACAAATACACATATACTCATGCACGCACGCACGCACGCATACACACACACCAAGACACTTTCTCTCATCCACTACTCCGAACAGCAATTTTTATTTCCCTCTACTAATCCACCACTAATCCACCTTTGGGTTCATGGAGTAGCGTGCTCCCCCCGAAAAGCGATTCAATGCCACGTCAGAGGTAGTAAGCGCTATATAAATACAAATATAATTACAATCTCTTTCTTGCTCAAACAATCAATCTACCCCATCCACACCTACCTCCTAATCCAGACAACCAAAGGTCTACAAGCAGTCATAAAGCAAGTTCTCACTATCTTACAAAAATCAATCAACTCTAATTACAAAATCAGTACACAATGAACAGACCTCGTCAGAAGCAGCACACACACAGCCAACATGCTACAGTCTCCTACCATCAGACACAAACAGCACCTTCTAACCTGCAATCTAACTATATACAATGTATTTCCAGTTAGACATGTAATCTGCCATTCTCAAACAAAACATGTTAGATTTAAGCCAGATGCACTTATGTGCACAACACAGCACCAAAGCAATTCAGTTGGCATGGTGCTTCCAACTCCAAAGCACCCCAGTGCACCATGCCAACAAACATCTTAGCATCATTTAAAGTTACCTTGAATTTACCACCTCTTGCGCGTACTACGTTACATTAAAGTTGTTAACCTGGTTATCAATGCAAACTAGGAACACCATACATTGGATGGGCAATGGACAAGTGAACTCCCAACTCAGTGGAAAATAGTAATCTCCTTCAGCACACCCACCCATTCTCATAACACACTTTAAAAATATTCGGCAAAATCAAACTCATTTTAATTTCACATTAACAACACAAACGATACAGAACTAGACATTTAACAAATCCCTCGCTTCTAACTGACACAACCAGTTTATTAAAGTCTCAGAGCCGCATGACCAGGACACCCAGATTAAGAAAACTCTCGGATACCCTGATGGGAAAAGCTGCAGTACATGCTAATCGAATGGGAAAACATGAGGTTAACTACCATTTAATCACGGCCACTCTACAAGACAGGTCCTTTTATTCAAAAAGGCATACGTTTATTCCTTCTTCCCTAATTACTGCTTTCTTGTCTACCTTCCAGCGCTTCGAGGCAGCCTCAGGGCTTTGTTAAGTGCTTTAAAAACAACTTGCTTAACAAAACTAGAAGGAGAGATGTGAAGAAAGAAAGAAAAAGCAAAGAATTTGAGGGTGCAAGTAAATGTGAAGAGAGAAACAGAGAGAAGAGAGGCAGAGATATAGAGCTAGAGGGAAAGTGAGAGAGAGAGAGAGAGAGAGAAAGAGTTTTCTAATGAATTAAAGATAATTATAGAATAAAATATCCGAGCAAAAAAAAATAGAAGCAAATATGCAGAGTGAAAGAGGAAATGAGTGATACAACTAAATGGAGAGAGAGCGGCAGAGTGAAAATGAGAGTAAAGGTGACAGTGAGGGGTAGAAGTTGAGTCAAAATAGCAAGAAAGAAAAGAGAAAGGTGGGTGAGACAGCGACTGACAAAAAAGAGAGACAAGCAGAGGGATAAAGAGAGTGAGAAGGAGCGATTGAGATGCAGGTTTCAAAGGAACTAGGTACCATTACAGAGGGGAAATAGACTGAAAGAAAAGGGGAAGGGGTGCTACAGTAAGAGAGGGGCGAGAGAGAAAGTAACCGTGGTAGCAAGAGAGAGAAAATCCTACAGAGCGTCAGAGAAATTGAAAGTGACAGAGAGCAAGAGGGGCAGGAGAGAGCGAACGAGAAAAAGACAAAAATAAATTCAAGGGAGGGTGAGAAAAAGAGAGAAAAGACAGAATGAGGGAGAGAAAAGCTAACGGAGACAAACAGGAAAAACTTCAAACCTTAGAGAAAGAAATCTTGGACAAGAAGAATGCATTAAGAGGGCCCTCTCGGCTCTGCATTAGTCACAGGTCTGCATTCACTGCTCGCCCACTTTAAAAATAACATTGTTCCAATCAATAGCTCTTCTAGTGCCGGCTCTGGATGCCTGGATTCCTATCATAGCTCGGCTGGGCAGGGGCCAGCAGGAGTATCTCAGGCTCCTCACAGAGCGAGCCCCTGGCCACCTGAGAGCCATCCATTTATGTTGCTTTTTAAAATAGAAGTTGTTTTTACACACCGCCTCTCCTGCACTTTGAGACAAAGCAGACTCAGGAGTACAAGACGTCCTGCCGAGTGTAGGAAAAACACAAACGCTATACTGATATACAAATAGCATTGAAAAACGAGCATTGGCAACAGCAATAGGTTTCGATTTTGGTACCAAATGGCTTTGTCAATATCTTTTAGGGATGCTGTAAAGCACGTGACGGAGAGCCCCACGCAGGCCGGGAGGAAACATACGCGAGAAAGCAACACAGAGTTTGGGGGAGGCAGGGAGTTTGACGGCGAGAAGCACACGAGAGGGAGAGAGCAGCAAGAGAGGGAGAGAGCAACAAGAGAGGGAGAGAGCAACGCACAGCGGGGGAACGGGAGTTCAGCAGCGGGAGAAGCAGACAACGGAGAGAGCTGAACACATGACGTGCTGCAAATATCCGAGTTAATCAGGCCAACCATACGCCAGGCTTAAGTGGCGCTGCCTACTTACATCCAGTTCACGGAGTTCCAGTCACCCGACTCCAGTAAGCATCCTTTAACCACAAGCAGCAGCATGTCTGCCTGTATCACCGAATCCGAGAGCCCTGCTACATACACGTCAATGGATGCTTGTGGGACCCCACAAGACCACTCCCATGGCAACCACGAGCTTGTATTATCTCTTTGTGGCCGTGAATGGGCTTGTAAACTCTTCCATGCAACAAAAGTTCGAAAAAGTGCCTTCATGGATCTGGGATTATTGCTACCAAGGATGCAATCATGCAGAAATCCACATATCTTAACAACAACCGTGTTTTCCTGAGAACACAGTGTGCAGGCCTCAAGCACTGCTCGGACATTGAGCATTGGACGGATATTGCACCTAAGAAAAGGGTCCTTAGACACCACTTAATCACTGCTCAGGGTGCCAACATCCTGGTGGGATCACCATGGCCACTGCCATCGAAACAGCCAATGACGATCCGTGAGGAGAAGAGGAGGCTGTCAGCAGCACCACGAGTCCTGGGACAATACCACTGGGACAATACCAGGGTGAGGGAACATCTTTCCGAGCCTTGGCTTCAGTCGCGAATAATATCTCCTCTTTCCTCAGCATCACCAGGTGCGCATCACTCACCACTGATGACCTGACTAGCTGACAGTTCAAGGAGGACAGAGCAGAATGGTCCAGTGTTGAGTAGCCAGAAGTTTTAATGGCTCACTCTTAGCGGTCATTGAGGCAGTCGTGCGCACCCTCAATGCTCTACGAGTCAAACTGTCCCTGTTCCCAAGGGTCAGTTGTCTTTAGGGCATACATGCCAACATTTTAGGACAGGGACGTGGGAGATTTAAAACAAAAAATCGGGAGAATGAAAATTCCCCATTGACTTCCATTGTAGAAAATGAAATTTCAGGCGGGGGACAGCTAAAATAAGCCTTTTTTGGCTTGAAAAATCGGTAGTCTCCCGCCTGAATCGGGTCTATTGGCATGTATGTTTTAGGGTGTTGTCCAATACAAATTATTTATGAAGCTGCTGTACTTCATACTCTGTATACTCAGTGCTTAATTTGCAAAGCAATAAGAGCCAGGGCCCTCATCAGGAGGCCACGGCACCTGTGCCACAAATTGCCCCTGCCAGCACCGCCAATTATAGTAACAACACATGGACTAACATTCAAACTCCTGCAGGTGTGACATTTCGGACTATTTCAGGCCCCCAAAGCTATAAGAATAGCTTGGGTGACAGGAACAATTCATTGTTAATGTATATTGAGTTAATAATTAACTGTTGTTGTGGTCATCTCTAACTCAGCCAGACAGCGCCACCTAGTGGCAGACAGTCACAGGCCCCCAGTGTTGACAATCAAGTGTCAGTGCCGAGCACTGGAAACGACTGGCTCAAATTAATCTCTGTCTATACTCAGTCGAACTGACAACTCTTGTTTTCTCTATATCTTAAGATGATGATGTTTAGGTCCTGGTAATTCTATATCATTTGGAATTCTTCCTACACTAGTCCACAGCCCCATCTTGTGCAGATTCGATGCAAGTGCAGAGACGGCCACCAAAAGAACACAACTCGACCCATTGTGGCTCCCATGGCTCTTAACAGGGTTGAAACTAGCTGCACTGGCCAATAAAGTTAGTACTTGTGAAAGTCACCATCATTCCACTTACCATCTGCTAGGTAAGACGTGCACCAAGGAAGGGAAAAGAGCACAGGTCTCAACTCTGCCTGAGGGCTTCTGCACAAGGGGCCTCCCTCAGTATGCACAGTTGTGCATATTAATCTTACACATTAGCTTTCACTTGGAAAGGCTTGTTCCTTTCATATTGTTTTTTTTTTAAAACATATTTTATTGGCATTTAATCAGTACTTATACACACAGTGTTTCAATCTGATAATCATCGCAGCAGATGTAATTGTTGCTCTGCTAACATCTGCGGTTTGGGAGTAATAACTATTCCAAAAACAAAAACAGTCCCCTCCTCCCCCCTTGAGTTGCTTTAAAACGATTAGGATGTTCCGTCTGCTCGTCAGCAGTCACCCTTGCATGTGGACCTCAAAGGTCGTGTGGTGAAGCGCCAGAATTTTGGGGTCGTTTTAGGCCTGTTGGCCGTCCTGGTCATTGTTTGGGTCTGCGTCTACTGCTCTAGGAGTACCCCCCTCACTAATGTCCTCCTGTCCAGATGTTACTAGCACATGTACTATGGTTTCCCAGGCTCTAGCTCTGTCCATCTTGCCTATTCCCCGGCTGGCCTGCTGGAATAATAACCTGCT
The DNA here is from genome assembly GCF_964204655.1 of Triturus cristatus. Classification (NCBI taxonomy): domain Eukaryota; kingdom Metazoa; phylum Chordata; class Amphibia; order Caudata; family Salamandridae; genus Triturus; species Triturus cristatus. Next base: position 133,602,841 of record NC_140591.1, on the reverse strand, counting down.
TTCTGCTCCCGCCCATCTCTCTAGCTCCCTTTTCCAGGTGGCGGTCCGTGGTCCTCTTGGGGCCTTCCAGTTCCTGGCTATCTCCCTCTTGGCTAGGACATAGGCAAGGTCTTGAAACTTCTCCGTCACCTTGTTCTTGGCTGTATGAGGAAACCACCCCAATAGGAAATGTTCTGGTGTGTGTGGAAGCTCTCTGTCAACCAGGTCGCCTATTACCTGCCGTATGTCCCCCCAGGAAGGTCCGCAACAGAGGGCAGTCCCAGAACATATGGAGTATGTGTGCCTCTCTTTCTCCACATCTCGGACAGGCCGCTGACTCGTACCAAAGTATTTCCTAATGCGGGCCGGCGTCAGATATGCTCTATGTAGCACATAATTATTAGTTTACAACGTGCATTCCTGGACGCCTTAGGGGTGCGCTCTCGGATTTGCTTACCTAGAGCTTCCTCCCACTGCAGCCTCAAACGCTCCAACGGCTGTTGCATATCTTTCTGTATTGCCTTGAAAAGGCAGGATACTGTTTTAATTCTTCCTGCCGATAGCGCGACATATCGGCACCCCGCCAGCGCTCTCGGTTCTGTGCCCCCATTTTTCCAATGTATCCTAACCCTGTGCGTTAAGGCCCTGTGCTTCAGGAAGTGACCCCCAGGTAAGTCGTACGCAGCCTGTATGTCCTCATAGGGGAGGAGCGTGGAATCCCGGTATAAGTCACCCATCTCCCTAAGTACTACTTCAACCCAGTCTTCCAACCCTGCCCTGTGTTCTCCCTCCGGGAATAATGCAGCATCATCATATTGTATATTGTAGTTATAAATTTGTTTCCGTTGCACTGCTTTTTTTTATAAAATATGTTGGCACCCCGTTTAATAAGTCAATTTTTCATAAATAATTTATTTATTTTATATAGTGAAATGCGCATCCTATAAAATAGTGACATACATTATCATTGACAATTTTAGACCATATTGGTATGAAACAAAAACACCAAAATGTGTTAGATTCTAACAACATCAGGAAAGGTAAAAACGGATATGCTATACATATGCTCACAAAATCTGACCTTTAAATTCTTTTCAGATACAGCTAGAACTTACTATATCATAGACTAATATGTGTATGATATAGAAACTATGTTAAAGCAAAATCTGATGCTACCACGTGTCTGTACATGTTCTGCCTTTGGTGGCTCGAGCAGCCAGCAAAAACAGGTCTTGAAAAAGCCGCAGCCCTCCTATAACTCTATGACGTTTACTTACATTCTATCAACACTCTCTCCTATATGACTCTATATGTAGGCGGCAGTCTCCCTGGTGGTCGGATTGTGCACCCTTGAACCCCATACCTCGAGTGTACCTGTGCTTGCAGATTCTGCAATATTATAGAAATAGCAGGAGTGGATTTTATCATTTGGAATTAAAGTAATATGTCTGCTTGCCTGGTTGGTTGAAGTATTGACTCATTAAACAGAGATGCCACATAGCCTCAGCTCAAAGCCCTGGCACCTTACTGAGGGCACCATGTATGAACAGAGAGGCATGCCCCTCGTAGTTAGATGTGAAATCACATTTAGTGCCTCTGAGCCCCAAAATGCCACTAGTGGTAATATGAGTGACACAACACATTCTCTAAGCACCGGAATTAATCAGCGATTGTAATGTCTATTTGGGTTCCCAGGATTTAGGAAGGAGAGACACAGTAGAGTTAGAAAACAAAAATACAGCTGAGATTTTCGCAACTTTTCCTCACTTCCATTAACGTTCACAAATTCATGTGCATGTCATAAAATTCAGGAACATGTTGCTATGCTTGCTTCCTAAGCGATGCATTAACATGTTGATAACGTTGCAGAACGCAAACAATGTACTTGCACAATGGTGGAATCTATTCCAAGGCAGCATTGCCCTTCAGGGAGGACCAATACACTGTTCTCTGTGAAAATCAATGTCAGATCTGACAAAAACAACTTTTAAATAAAATTAAGAAAACAGGAAGCTAGTGGGTGGTGTACTGGCTTCTTAGTGAATCTAATTTGTGTTTATTCAACCAATAAATTGATTTAGCTTTCGATTTTGAAATCCTACCACATATGGTTCAGGGATAGTGAAGATGTGTGTGTTTTCTTTAAGTGTGGCTTTGATAGGCTGTGGGCATTGTCGGGTGGGAATGTCTTACTTCTTTGCTTTCTGTCAATAAATGTAAATTAATCACTGTACAGAAATGAGCAGTCAGTTTCATTTTTATGGTCTGGCTTGACTGCGCAGCTGTCACCAGACAATTATGTGAGAATCACCACGAGAGGGGCTTGGCTCCGCCCACATGGTGGGAGCCTGGAGTACATGTTATGATTAGGTAGAAGTTCTGTGTGTCCACGAAAGTGCTTGCCCTCCACACAGATTTGATCATTGTGTTTGTTTATTTATCAAGCTGCGTGATCTTTAACTTACATGGGCACACACACGACATTGTGATGTTATTAAAGTGTCTTAGAGCAACACTGATGAGAGGACGGCAATCATTAATCCACATGGATTTTTAGGTCTGCCTTGACGGTGCAACTTTCACCTGACCTTTTAACCAACACCAAAAGTCAAGGGCGCAGAGAGATATTTGAGGTGCTACACCACCTAATAAATGTATTTTCAGACAAATAATTGGGTACAGATGCTTTCAGTTGTGCATGGTGAGATGTCCGATGGATTTCTCCAGGAGGGTTTACATGCACACAGACAAACACACACAAACACACACACACACTCTCTCCCTCTCTGTTTTGAAAGTCCTCAAAAATGTTGGTTTTCAAAATATGGTGTTTTCTCTCTTAGTATTCTTACCAAATCGCATTCCTTTCCCTTTCCGCTGGTCCTTAGGCCTCTCTCACGGACCCCGCTTGTATAATAATATATTTTAACATTTTCTGCCAGCCTGATTGTTGGAAAATCTGAAGCCCATTCCCCAACCTTACTACCCAAGCTACGTCCCTGCGAATAGTATGCTACAGTTATTTACTTCCACACAAATACATATCCATTACTATGCTATCTATTTGTAATGCTTAACATTACCATAGAGCATAGAATGCCAGACCTATTGGCATTGCCAATGCTTGTTCATTCTGGAGGCAAGAAGCTTAAGACTGCATTCATATACATTGCCTTGCATCCTTCCTGTGAGGGTCAAAGGTTCCATCCAGCGTAGAGAACAAAAAGCAGCATTCTTTACCCAGTTGTGCATCTCCAACAATCACCAACAACAGACTTTCTAGAATGTTGCTGTTTGATGACGTCTGTTGGGTTTTGAGATGTACTGTGACATCATTCAATGGAAGGCTTCTTTAATACGAAAGAAAAAATGGCTACCACCTCAGAAGATGGAGGGTTGCTCTTTTAGTGTGACGCCTCGCCATACAATGGTGGCCGCAGGTAGCAGACATCAGGATAAACATAGTAACACTGTGCATCCCTACAAGATATGCGCCTACGCTTCCTCGCCCCCTCACTCCTTTTTCACCCTACACATTCAGACACACAGACACATACATACAGGATGCAGCAAAGGCCTAAATAGACTACTTCTAACAGTACATCAGCCTGAAAGGGAGCTAGGAGTGAGTTTTCTGTATTTATCAGAAATAAATAAAAGACCTACTTGCCTCCCTTTTCGGCACACAAATAATACATCTGTGACACATCCAATTATTTTCTTTAAAACATTCTGCAAACCCAGGAAAAGCCAGTAAATTAAAATGTAAATTTGCTCCATCAAGAGTCCACTGACCCATACAGGTGCAAACATCCATAATATATAAGGATATAGTTCAAGAGAGGATTTACTTTTCTGTAATTATTTTACTGCAGAATAATGAAGCTTCGCCACTGATCTTTGGGCCATGGGGGACGACACCTTTCAGCTTCCACCGCAATTAGGTAATGTGGACGGCCAATATTTCTTCCCAGGTGCATAGACAAAGATGCCGGATCACGGAAACATACACTCTGAGCATAGGCTTTTTCCCTGCAGAGCAACAAACTCTGCCTTTGCTCGAATGGGTAATTAGTTTTAGTGTTTATGCAATATTTTTGCTAGGATGCTTCTTCCACCACTGCATGCATTTGCTTGTGTTTCTTTGTAAAGAAATGTCTTATGTCACTCCTGATCCTAGCAGTGGCAGCTGGCATCTACGGAGGGGGTGGGGGGAGGGGGGACAAATAAAATTCAGAAAAAAAATAAACACAGAGTACTTGAGTGGACCTTCTCACTCGGGATGTCCTCGTCGCGCCTGCAGCCCAGCAACCAGGAAACTCCCTTGACCAATCCTGGCACTACTCACCAGCATGAGAGCAGCGCCCTGATTGGAGGGAGTGGCCTCACTCAGCGCTCCATAGCACTCTGGAGGCCGGCACTTACTCTAACATAACATGACATGTGTATTTGTAAAGCGCACGTTCACTGCTACGGGTATCTTGGCGCTGAATAACAGATGTTTGTTGTTACCCAACTCAATGGTACTTATTTTATCGACCTCAGATGGATGAAAGGCTGAGTGGACCCACCGGGATTTGAACCTGTGACCATGAGGTCGAACACAGGCCCCTGTAGTAGACGCATTAGTCCACTGAGCCACCAGACCCGTCTAAAGACAGCTGGGTCACAGATGTTGAAAGCGAGCATGGGTGGCTGGCTGCCCGTCGCAAGGCAGCCGGCCAAAGAGACATGCGCACTTGAAGCAGTGCACAGACAGCCCACCCGCCTCCCTGTTGCTGTCACTCAGCAGGCCCCGCCCTGTCCTGACGCTCTACTTAAGCGGATGAAAAATAAAATGGTAATAAATAACCACTTTATTTTTCATCTCAGGGGCATTTAAGTGGGGCGACAATTCTCTGCTCCAACGGAGGAGCCGCCCCAGGATCCTTGCCTCAACTCAATGTGAAACTCTTTGTCATACAGCACACACCGGCTACAGTATGCACAGCTGCTCCACTACATGTATACTCTGGGGTATTTGCATGTGTCACCGTCTCGCCCCTCCCTCTTTTGTAAAATATAAAGCTTTCACTCGGTGCATTTCTGATGATATGATTTCCAGTGTAGAACTCAAACGACATTTGTAGCTGTCCTACAGAGAGCATATAAACCACCTTTTAAATTTGAAGGTGTGACCTTCATATCTAGACACAATACACAATATTAATTTCTAGATATTTCCATTTAGATTGTGTGTGTGTCCAATAATGATTCTGATCTTCTTGATCGATTTGCAGCCATTGAATCTAAATGGGATCCTTTCACATTATCAGTGGTTAGTTCAAAAATGTGTCATGGATCTGGTCCTCCAGGGCCAACATTGGTCACCTCGGTTGCAATTTAGTGGTACTGCTTAGCTCTCTTTTACCAACTGAATCCATATAATGTCTGTGGAGCAGATGTACTAATATATATATTTTTAATGCAACCCCTTTTTCCTTAAAGGACTTCCTGTTTTTGTTTGTTTGTTTATGCAGACCACGGACCACTGCTTCTTCTTAAACTTTTTTTTACATTCACAAATGTAAATGATTCTTCAAGGAACCCGTTCCCTTTTCCAAATGGATTACCACCTCGTTTGAGTCGTGGGTAAACCATCACTGTTTCGCAACCGGATTTTGATCACAAAACATTGAAACATCGCATACAGATTCAGGGGCATATCAACAAGCGGCAGCGATAATTATCGCTGGCCGCTCTTAGCGAGAAAAATATTATCGCAGGATATTATCGCCATGCTAGCGTTGTATTAACAACGCATAGCGCAATGGCAATAATTTCCCTGCGATAGCGATGTTTTCCATGGAACATCGCTGGTTTTCCAGCGATGTTCCATGGAAAAGGCGATAACCTTGCTGATACGACCCTGTGGTCATATCAGCATAATCCACCCCCAATAATAAGTACAGCTAAGTCTGCATTTTAGCAGACGTTAGTTTTTGGAGAAAACAGCTGTTTTCTCCAAAAACTAACGTCTGTTAAAATGCGTGGGCAGCCTTGTAAATATCGCGATGTGTACATCAGCGATATTTACAAGATTGTCCTGCCCAGTGATGCCCACTTTGCATCTCATTAGAGATGCAAAGGGAGGCGTTGGGTAAAAGGGTGCTAACATGCGCTAATGCATGTTATCACCCTCTTGTAAATAGGGCGATATTTTTATCTCTGCTTTTTTGGCTTTAAAAGCCAAAAAATCAGAGATATGGCCCTTGAAAATATGCCCCCTAGTATTTGCAAGGGACGTCTACAACGCCCCCCTTCCAAACACTGAATCGTTTTTCTATTTCTAAACACGTTTAACCCCTTCCCTGCTCATGACGGAACCACTCCGTCATGAGCCACGGGCGCGCTGTGCTCATGACGGAGTGGTTCCGTCATGCTGCGGCCGTTGGCGGCCGCTCCGCCCACGCGGCACTGATTCCCCGCCTGTGCGGGCGATCAATGCAAGTGGGCGGAGTCGTGACGGAACCATTCCCTCACGAGCATGGCGGCGCCGCGCTGACCCCGAAACCCCCCAGCGCCGCGGCGGAATTCGTGCCGCGGCGAAGGGGTTAAAGATTCTGAAATATGTCTCCCAGAATCGCTGGTATACCGATTTGGAGGATTTGTGAATGCTACAACCCTTCGTACGTCTGGCCCTATGTTTTTAAGAACATGTCTACGAGGTCTGCAGTGCCAGTCACATATGAATAGGTGCATATATCACACATTTGATCTCCATCGAAGTCGATGCTAATACGGATCAGGGTAGAGAAAGGACAGTATAGTCAGAGGGATGTATTTGGCAAGTTCAGGCACGCGCTTCCTGTTCAAGGTGCAAGACTCCGTCGAAGAAGATTTGCAAAACTAGCTTTGCATTCAAGGAAACCTACTGGCGAGAGAAACGTGAGAATTCTTATAAATGGGGAAAACTGAGGGCACTATTCCATCATTCGCATCTTCTACCCACCGAGGGATGTTATATTCATCAAAAATCTATTTTCCCAGCAGCTTAAAAATTGCATTACCCGGCTCCGCTGACCTGTGGCTCTCCAGACTCGCACTCTGATATATTACCCTATAATCATATTACATAGCTGAATGCAGCTTTTTAGCCACTACTGACACCAGTTGGTTACTATTCACATGAACTGAATACTTATAGGCCGCTGGCTACACGCGATGAATTCTGATTGGTTGCGACTGCTCAACGCCATGAAGGTCGCTCAGTGAACTGCTGGCTGCTGTAGTGTGCGAAGCCTTTGTATGGTCAGTCCAGCTGCCTTTTGAAACATGGTTCCTTGAGTTGAGAAGAAACAGTACAATGTATAAAACACAGATTTATGAAAAACATTTCAGGCCTAGAGATGTCAAGGCTGATCGGAATGTTCTGCAGTCACTAGAATTTATAAACAACATTGTGGGGTCCGTCTATGTAGGAGTGACTCATTCACTGGGGTTCAGTATGTGAGTATTTATTGATCTACAGACCTGAGTTCTGTCTCCAGTCAACTAGATGAGAGAGAAGATGCTATGAAGTGGGGCACACTGTTATCATTCCAGAGCAGAGGACCTAGGCGTATTAAGATTTTTGGTACAGCAGTTTTAGGACTTTATTTTAGATTGACCGATGTTATGTTCAGACGCGAAGGAAGGTTTATATGCGACATTGGTCAAAAGTAAATGTGCCTTGTAAAGATTTTCAAATGAGCCCTTACCAGATTGGTGGCACATTAATCACTTTATCAAGTCCAGTGGTACATCACTGAATCCGTGGTCAAAGATCTTGCCCCCCTGGAGAGCACCCTTCCCATGGGACCTTCTTCGATTCATGTTCCGGGGCAGGTGCTCTGCCTTTAATGTTAGTTTCATCTCTCTGAGACTGTTAGTTTCGTCTCTCTGAGACTGTTGTCCTCTGAGTGTTAGTGTGCTGTTGGAGAGCTGGTAGTGCTGTTTTAAAGTAGACGTGTTCACCATGCAATGGAGGACCGTGACTTTCCATGGATCCCGCGCGCCACTCGCCTATTGAGTGGTCTGGGCGGTTCTGCACACTCACCCTCCTCGCTGACCTGGTACATAAGCTCTGCAGAAATATACTACGCACTGTGAACAGAACACCCAGATTACACATAGAGTACTATGTTTTGGTTCTCAGGGCATGAGTATCTGGATAATGTCAATGTATCAATGATGCAGAAATCTATGAAACTGGATCTAAATGACAGTAGCGTATGATCTGAGATGGGAGGAGAGGGAGACGGTGGTCAGTGTTCCATCACCATTGGGAAAAATCATTCCCTGCATTCAAAACATGCAATGTAATTGCATTGCTGCACTGTGACCTCTAGGTGCAAACTCAGCTTGTGACTCTGGACCCAATGACGCTTCAAGCCTTTGGAATGATCCACCAATGGAATTCATCTTCAGGGGAGGCAACTGTGGAAGTAACCCTATCCTGCATACCATAAACCTGTGCACCCTGAAGTCTCTCAGGGTCAGCCCTTAGGCACCATATAACATCTGAGGCAGCTCGGCTGAGAATCTATCAGACCAGCCATGATCAATAGCCCATCTTCAAGAACGACCATCACGGTTTGCAAATTTATTCAGTTGAAGGTAATCGCTGACCACGGGCCCACTGTTGTCCTCATGAATTGAATGCTTTTTAATTTGATCTCACGGCAGTCTGTGCCAGCCAAGAGGAGGGGTTATCCGCCCTTGATCCATTTTTCATCCCCCTACATGACTTATGTTCACAACTTTACATTAACATTGTGCAAAAAATCGCGTTTTGGGTGATTGCTAATCAGTACAAAACACATTAGGACAAAATATATGTTTCTTTGTTTTGTGAATATTTCATCAACATGCAACCGCGAGCTGTGCCATATCCAAGAGACGCCTATGCCCTCCCTGCCTCTTTCCTGGGGCTCCAGGTCTGCCTTATAAGCAGCATTTGGATATACCTGCACATATCCCCCTCTGATTTTCACAGCAAAAAACACTAAATAAAATTGAATACAGCTAGCAGGGCAAGTAGAGCGCAGGGGTGCTCATACGGCACTCAGCGTCGCAGAATCCATCGTTTGCGCTTTTCTAGTAATGGCAGGTGACAACCGCTTCCTTGGATTTTGTTTTAAGTCTCCTCCCACACGCTCTCTCTCCCCAGGGAGCTCGTCCCCTATTGATTACCATCATCACTTCCTCTCTTCCTTCACTCCCCCTTCCCTCGTTCTTTCATCCTTGCTGGTGCCCGCATGCCTATTTAGCTCAATGACGTACCTGTCGCCGACGTTTCTCACTCTCCTTCCTCCTGCTCAGAAGCCGCCTTCTTTCTTCTATCCCTCTCTTCCCTTCGGCCTGCGCATCATTATCCCTTACCCTACTTCCCTTGCCATTTCCTGCACACGCTGGGAGTTATTATCGGAGCTGGCTGGAACGAAACTCCTGGCCGCCAGCCTTGAAAATGGCGGAGACTGGTGGTGGTGGGGGGGTCGTGGAGGTTGAAAGCGGAGTTTGAACCGGGGTGCGGTTGGTGCTCTTCCCTAGTTAGTTAACAGGGCTCCAGCCAGTGGGTCTTCACCACAGGGATGCTAACAATTGGTGGCCTAATTCCAGCCCCGCCGCAGCGGCAGGTGGTACAGAAGTTCACAGTGACCCAGATATTGTGTCTCGCTGGAGACGAAGCCTCATGATCCAATGCAGGAAAGATGACAGCTTGTCAACAGCTCCATACAATTAGAGAGGGTGCAGGAGAGGACTTGTGGTCACTGGGGCAGTAAACACTCTCAAGAGGTACACAGATGAAGTCCCACGGCTGGGGCATCAATCCCAGCGTCATGTCTCCCTTGTACATGTGGCCGAGTAGCTAATTTGTTGGCTGGGGAACGAAGAGTCCTGCATTTTAATCATGTCTCCCCAAAATGATCTAACTTGTGAATTTTTAGAATAATGCAGAACATTGGGGAGAATAAATGACATTGATTTTCTCATTTTGAAGGGCGGTTTTCGCCCGCATCCGGTGGGCATACACATATCAGCATTGACCACAAGTAGAATCTAACTTTTCCAGATTTTAACAAACATACTTGATACACAGACCATAAAAATATAGCATCCTCATTTAAAAAAAAAATTATTAAGATCCAAAAAGTTACTTTTTATACACCATTATCCGCTCTATAGTAACAACAATTCATCATCTGATCCTAAAACTGAGGGCCAAATTGACCAAAGTGATGTGTTGCCCTTGCGTCACGCAACATAACGCAAGGGCAAAGTAATTCTAAATTTAGATTTACCGAGCCACGCAAGGGCACCTAATTTTACTACTATGATCATCAAAATAAAACTTCCTAGACTCTCCCCTCCCGTGTCCCTCTTTTGACTCATCCCAACCTTCATCTAACTAATAAGAACTCCTAAATAACACCTTCTAGACTCTTCCCTACTTTATCCTACTCAATCAAACTAACAGATTCACATGTCCACCCCTCAAATTAACAATTTATGTTTCCCTATACTAATTCACCACTTATCCTTTGGGTTCCGGAGTAGCGTGCTACTTGTCAATAAGAGCTTAAAATCCTCGCCATATAAATACAATTCCAATTCCAATTATACTAGCAGATAATCTTGAAACCTAAATTGTGTCTTCTAGCGTAAAGGTGGGTAGATTCAGATTATGAGAATCTAGATTTTGATGATTCTCTGTGAAGCGCATGAATGAATTAGTGAGATATGCACTTACATCTAATCAAAGAGTTCTTTGTGAATGGGTTGAAGTTGTTCATGTGTGGTGAAGAAGGCATTAGATTGATTCAAATAGTTAGAAATTATCTTTAGTTACAATTTGAATTTAATTTCCTTCAACTTCACATTTACCCTAGTCCTAATTCTAACCCTAACCTCTAAAACAATCTTGAAACCTAACTTTATTATTTATTATTTTATATCTGCCAGAAACCAGGTTGCTCGGTTGGGCAAATTCTCCAACCTTCATGCAAAACTAAGTCCAAGTTAAGTAAACACAGACTCATCTTCCACTTAGTAGTGCAGGACCGAGCCAGAAGGCTACTTCAGAGAATGTGTGTCAGTGATTAGCAGATCAAGCGCAACACTTCAGGAAAGAGACCACTCGGTAGGGCTCCCAGACCAACTTATTAAAATGGGAAAGTATTTTATGATTAAAAGTGGATCAGTCACTGCGAACTGATAGCCTTAAAAGCCTGGAAAGTTCTTGTTCTAGATAACACCTCACACTGACTGTAAGTTGGCTCCATTACTCATTTCAGAGTTTTAATAAAGAATCTTCACCCCGTACAGTGCCAGACCAGTTACCAGTGACTACTGGACTAATTGGTTCGCTTCACTGCTGTGTCTCTGGTAGTTACTAGGAGATCAGGTTCACTGAACCTTATGTAGAACAACACGCACAGGGCTTGGTCAGGAAGGGTCCATTCTCACCCACAGTTCTGCAGCCTCTCAACCCCTTCTAAGACCTGCACTGTCTGTACGCCCTCTGGTGTTCAGACCTCCAGCTGCTTTCTGTTTCTTGGGTGCAGCACAAGGGTGGACCGAGTGGACAAAAGGCCACTGACGACCTGCCACTACTCCCATCTGGTCAGTAGTTTATGTCCCACCCTTGCATGCGACAGGCAGCTGAAGCCTGTGTAAAATCCCCCACTTTTCCCTGAAACACCATCAGATAAAGCAACTAGCAGACGTGGGAAAGAACACCTCTGTTCAGCTACCGCCACCCCCAGTCTCTGATGTACCATGACAACCTTATAAAGTGGGTGCTCCGTTTGAATCGTTCAAAAGGTTACACTAGTCCAAGTCCGGTCTCACCCACATTCACTTTCATGGCATCACAGGCCAGAACTATATTTCTGTATGTGTCCTTTGAACATAGTGGGCCTGGCCTCACCCATATATATACTCTTGTATCTACTCTTGTGGCTTTCCAGGGAGGCGCTGTCATCCTCTCCTGCGGCTTAAGATGGCATAACCCCTGTGAGGTCCTGCATAGCCCCTGTGAGGTCCTGCATAACCCATGTGAGGCCCTGCATAACCCCTGTGAGGCCCTACATAACCCCAGTGAGGTACTGCATAACCCCTGTGAGGTCTTGAATAACCCCAGTGAGGTCCTACACAACCCCTGTGAGGTCTTGCATAACCCCAGTGAGGTCCTACATAACCCCTGTGAGTTCCTGCATAACCCCAGTGAGGTCCTACATAACCCCAGTGAGGTACTGCATAACCCCTGTGAGGTCTTGCATGACCCCAGTGAGGTCCTACATAACCCCTGTGAGGTCCTGCCTAACCCCAGTGAGGTCCTACATAACCCCAGCGAGGCACTGCATAACCCCTGTGAGGTCCTGCATAACTCCTGTGAGGTCTTGCATAACCCCAGTGAGGTCCTGCATAACCCCTGTGAGGTTCTGCATAACCCCTGAGAGGTCCTGCATAACCCCTGTGAGGTCCTGCATAACCCCTGTGAGGTCCTGTAAAGAGAATCATCTGGACTTTCTACATGAACCCTATGTCTGTCCCTTCTCCTAACTTTCACCCTAAACTTAAATGTCACTGTCACCCTACCTCTTATTCTAAACATATCCCACACTGTAATCCTAACCTTATCCCTAAAAGCAATTGTAACCCTCACCCTAACTTTTCCCCTTACCCTAAATCTTAATTTCAACCTAAACTTTACCACATAAACTTCTACCTGCTTAGACTTTGTCAAACATATCTCCCTGTTTAGTGTTTATTCTCCAAAATTATTAGAACTAGTTGCTAACTGCCCTATGGATCCCTTTTTTGAAGCTAAATTCTACGTAGGCGCGCAACAATGATTGTGAATCAAGACCGCCATGCGTTTTGCCAGACTGAGCAGAACTTTGCTCGTTCCCTGGTGTTTTCGCGCTCTTTGCTCTCCGCGGTTCTAGGTCTCTAATGAATGTCTGGCAGACTGAGGCTCTGGGCCCGCGGCAGTGGGCCGCGGCGTGGGCGAGCACTACGCTCGCTGTCTCTTCTTGTCTACGAGCTCACTTGAACAAACCCTATGCCTGGTAATAGGAATGGTTTGTGATGTTTGATGCTCATTATCTGCCTTACTTACTCCCCTAATGATGCCTTGTTTCCCCCCAGCTCCCACTCTCTCTGTTGTCTTTGATGGTGACTGCTTGTTTACTTCTCCACGACCCTCCTTCCAAGACAGCGGGCTGCATATGGACTTTAATTGCTCTGTAAAGCCTCTCACTGAGCAGAGAAGGATTTCTGGGTAACAATTTCCTCCAATTAGTTTTAATTCTGACAACTTGTATCTTTCTCCCCCTCCCTTTCTTTTCCAAGTCCCACCACACCCTCTCTGTGCAGAATTCCTAAACTTGATCCTGGGTTGTAAACTGCAGCAATCTAGAGGAGGAGCTGCAGTTTGGTCCAAAATAACAAGATTTACTTGGACAGGAATAATCCTAACATTTGTGTATTTAGATTTGCTGGTTCCATGTCATGAGGGTGCCAGTTCTGTTTTGTCAGCCAATTGGACTGAGCATAACGTCCATGCATGTAAAGGGAAAAGTGAAACTACAAGTCCCAGCATGCCTAGTCTTGCAAACTGAAGTGACTCTTGGGCTAACAGCTCATCAAATATCCCTGCACTCGCATGCCAGGGCCGTTCTTCATCCTAACGAGCCTTCTAACTCCGATTTGGTAATCCCTGCCAGCTATGGGTCTCTTACTGTCGCCCAACTGGGCCTGAATCCACAGAGGCAGACGACATCTAAAGTCACCGTGCACCACAACCTTTTTCTGTGATGCTACAATTATCCTCTGTCGATAGCAGGATTATAAACGTCACCTGTGATCAATGTGTTAGCCTTTCTGAGGCTGCTGCCATATGCATAAAACATTAGCTGGGCCTTTCGCGGCTGCCCCTTTTATCATAGGAGCTCATAGAGCCGTCTCAGAACACTGTCTGAGGTTTGTCCAAATTATTCAGGTCTATTGTACGCCACCGGATAGGTGCCAGCACATATGTCGGGACCCCCTGATAGTATTATTTACTGGCCTCCCCTTGGATTGCTAAGCCCTCACCTAAAGCAATTAGGTGCACTGACAGTGCGCAATTTTTTAGGTGATGCACTGTCAGTGCACCCCCTCACAGCTTCTTTGCCTCTGCCCGGCGTCTATAATATGGTGCGTTTCCCTTATTTGCATGGGGCTATGCCACCATGCAAATGAGGGAACGCCCTCTTGAGAAAGCGCTGGTGCTGTATGTGTGCTTTCATTATTACAGAAGGGGCCACACAAGCGTCTGCGGCTTCTTCATTAATACCAAAGTGACCCGGGGGCGTTCAAATCAGGAGCAAACGCCCATTGCACCCACAGGGCACTTTGTGTAATACGGCCCCAGATGTGCTTGAACAATGGTTTCAATTGAGTTGAACCAAAACTACAACTCCCAGAAGGCAAAGATATCTTAATGACTTTTCCACACATGGACTTTCCTTTTACAAATCATTGTATTGCGATGTGTTAGTCCATTTGGCTGAGCTGAGCTGAATCATGATTGCCGCTCCCAGAATGCATTCATGTGAATCTGCGGATATTCATACGGTCCCCCAGATACGCTGTACTTGGCTAGGAGACCGCTGTTTCTCTTACTTCCTCTTAATAGGTCTCTGCCTTTCCTTTCCTCCCTTCCAGTAAACTATTCCAATCTCTGATCTTCTCTTCTTCCATAGGAAGCTCAAAACTCATCTACAGCCGGCTTAGTCTCTAGGTCAGGGTTCTCCAATATCAGTCCTGGAGAGCTGGATCCATGCCAGGTTTTTAAGATAACTTCATTTATCTAAATGTGGATATGCTAAAAATCTGGCATGGATCTGAACCCCCAGGACCAACATTGAAGAACCCTGCTGCATGTGTTTCTGCTGCCCTCTGGCTCCAAAGCATGTCTTATGGTAAGCATGCTTTTTAGAAAATCATTAGTTAATCTATCCATCAACAAATACCCAGGCTTGGAAATGATCTGTCCTATTAACATGGATTCTTGAAATCATATCATAATGTCACCAACTGACTCTTTTTTTACAAAACAGAAGTGATACCTAACACAGAGAACACAAGCATTGACAACGCCAACAATTATCGCCTTGGCAAGATGGCCCATGGGAGATTTTTATTTTATTTTAATGGAAGCATGTGCCAAAAAGCAAAGTAAAAGAAAATATGCTGCTATTAAATGTGGCAGCCAAACGCTTGAAATGTAATTGCTGAAATTAAAAAATAACCAATGCATACATTTTATTTGAATTATACTTGTGTTTTTTTATGAGACAAGTGTGCTTAGAACAGGTCTGGAAACTCTTTTTAGTTTTACTGCATATCAAACGAAAATATGATTTTTATTGGGGCAAAGAAAAGATACTATTGGCTTCGAACTACTGTAGCGGGAAGATGTATCTTAAACACAAAATAAAAAGAAAAGAATTAAAAGGAAAAAATAATTGACAAAGTAATGTATGAGCCCACAGCCTTAGCACAGAAGAGCACTTCTTTTTAGGTTGGTGTGCAGGTGTGATTAGCAAGAAGCAATCACTCACAATGCAGAAGTGCCAATGGCTGAAGTGAGCCGACGTGCAGCGTCATGACGTATGCTGTGCTAGGAGGAAGCAAAATATGAATGACATTTGAACTGACCGAGGGATGAAGAGGGCTGGCAAAAGGTCTCTCTATGGAAGTAGGTATTGATTTAATGTTAATGAATACTTTGTTTATATGAGGGTGGCTAGAGGGCTATAGCTGTGACTAGGTCAGATGTCAAAAGGGCCTGGCCAGGCGCTACAGTGTCACAAAAACAGATGGGGACCAAAAAGTACCTCTTGGCCAATAGCAGACCAGACATTTCAGAAGGTGCTGTTGACTGCCCCACACAGCACATGACATTTTATCAGGGAGCACTTTGATGAGCTCGGAAGCCTTAAGCAGAGGAGGTTTACACCACGGGCGAGAAGGCTTTGCATGTGTGCAACCCCCCAGCACATGGGAGGGGCCCTAATGCTTTTGCTTGTGCCACTGAGGGACAGTATGTGAAGCTGCTGGGCTCGTGCTTGCTTGATCACTACTCCAGGGCCCCAGCCCCTACAGTATCCGGCTTCTCCTTCCTGTATCATCACACAGTGATTGACATTCCGTGGTTGGCAGGTCTGCGCTAGAATTCCAGTCATCGGGTTTAGGGTAACCTGGGCGGACCAAGAACCTGGCTTTGGAATAGGAGCTGCCATGATCTCCTGATAGGCAAGAGAAGCTCCCTTGGAGCAGCCATTTAGCCCTAGCTCTTGAAAAGTCCCAAAACATGGCTTTCCAAAGCGCCTAAGAGCACCTAAGAACTGGGAACTGAGGTTTCCTGCAAGACCTGTTCATGAATTGGGAACAAGGACCCAGGCTAAAGCCACATTGGCTGTAGCTTTCGAAGAGTTTCAGCTGGAAACATCATACATGCGTCATTCTTTCTCGCTGTTACTCATACAGGATTTTAAAGTGTGTTTGTAAAGAGTTATTTCTTTTCCATCAATAGTCCAGACCGGCAGTTCATCTTTATTATGATAGCAATGCTCCCACAGAAAGCTCAAGTGTCACTCATTGCGAGTGAGACTCACACATTTTGTGCCCGTGTTGAGTGCTCACTCATAACAGGCTATAAGACACACCTGGTGAGACGATGATGAAGTTAGGTTTTAAAGGTGATGGTATTAAGAGCTCTGCTGGGTGCAGAGGAGTATTGGGTCTATAGATTAGAAAGCAATGCCCCCATGGAGGG
Organism: Triturus cristatus; assembly: GCF_964204655.1. NCBI lineage: Eukaryota > Metazoa > Chordata > Amphibia > Caudata > Salamandridae > Triturus > Triturus cristatus. The sequence continues at coordinate 133,586,013 of NC_140591.1, read as the reverse complement.
AGCCCTGTTGTGGACATCTTTAGTTGCTAGGCGAAGGTACTTTGGACACTTCAGAGCGCTGCTCCACTACTACTCTAAGCCAACAGACCATTTTAGTACTTTTCGTGTTACAGAAGTGAAATGTGACTTCATGAGACTGTGCATATGTATGATGTACAGTGATACAGATGTTTGACGTCACAGGGCAGACTGTACTTGGGAATGATGGATGAACAGTGACACAAATGTGTGACGTGAAGGGACTGACCGTGTGATGCACAGTGATACAGACACATTTTGGTTTTATTATGATTCTATCGAGGCCATAACCCACATTGTCATTGATGTGCATATTTGTGTTGACATCACTTCCTGTGATGACATCAAATATGCTAATTAGTTCTCACTTCTAAGTCTTCTCAAACCTCAAGAGTTCTGCTCCTATGATGTATACCTGACTCTTTCCTCATGTTTGACGCTATTAATTAAGATTTGACTGCTCAACCAGCTGATCTGGATAGACAAGAAGGCCTTGGAGGCCCCACTTTCTAGCACTGCCCTGACACCTAACACCCTGGTCAGCAGGAAACACATGCAGTCTCACCTTTGAACAACCTCTGGACCGGTAGTGTTGATGGTGTTGTGTGCCCTAACACGTGACACATGTCAAGTGTTTGTTGAAGGAGCTCGTCATGTAAGTCAAGAGACAGCCAGGCTCAGGCGGCTCTTTCTGTAGTGCCGGACACAGCACGGTCAGTGCAGCATTGCTCCGCGCACCGTCTGATCTTTTTCCTTCCTTATGTCTGTTACTTTCTCGCCACCAATTGGGGTCAATGTTCAGAATGGAATCTAACCATGATTGGCTTTCCCATCTCTAAGACGTGAAAGCCAATCAAGTGCCAGCGTGACCTTGAAGTACTGACTGCATTTGCTCATTCAGTGGCATGAGACCGACAAGAGACTGCGCAGACGGCACCACTTAGAATGGAGAGAGGTCACAAGGACAGGCCCGACACTGAAACCGCGCAGAGAACCCGAGGGACATGCCCCACTGATATAGGGTGTGCGGTGATACAGAGGACTGACCTCAAGGGGCGCTCTGCACGTGGTGTACGGTGTGAGAGAAGAGTGACCTCGAGGGGCAGGCTGCACACAGGTAGGGTGTACGGTGTGATAGAATTGTGACATCAAGAAACACACAGAATGCAGAGGAGATGTATGCTGACTGCACGTGGCTATGACGCACGGCGATACAGAAGGGTCACCCTGAAGGACAGAATGCATCTAGACCCTTGAGGTCACTCCATCTCTTGAGGTCACTCCTCGGCGTCGGCGAGTGGCTTAATTGCCGACGCCGAGGAGTGACCTCAAGGGACGGAGTGACCTCAAGGGTGTGGCGAATAGCGATGCAGAAGTGTGACGACAAGGGACAGACTGTACGTGGGTATGATGGACAGTGATACAGACGTGTGACGTCACAGGAAGATACAAAGTCATGATGCAAAGTGATACGTAAGTGTGACGTTACAGGAATATACAAAGGTATGATGCACAGTGATACAGAAATGTGACCTCACAGTACTGTACATAGGTATGTTGCACAGTGATACAGAAGTGTGACGTCATGGGACAGACTGTACATAGGTATAATGCACAGTGATACAGAAGTGTGACTTCACTGAACTATACAGAGGTGTAATGTACAGTGATACAGAAGTGTGACATCACAGGGCAGACTATACACAAGTATGATGCACAGTGATACAGAAGTGTGACGTCATGGGACAGACTGGACATTGGTATAATGCACAGTGATACAGAAGTGTGACCTCATGGGACAGACTCTACACAGGTATGGTGCACAGTGACACAGAAGTGTGACTTCACAGTGAAGACTGTACAGAGGTACGATGGAAAGTGGCACAGAATTGGGACATCAAGGGACATACTGTACATGAGTATGAGCCGTACTGATACAGAAGTGTGACGTGACTGGACGGAGTGTACATGGACATGAGGCACATTGATACAGAAGCGTGATGTCACGGGCAGAATGTATATGGATATAAGGCATAGTGATACAAAAGTGTGACGTCACGTAACAGACTGTACGTACGTGTGATGCGGTGATACAAAAGTGAGACGCCACGGGACTGTACAAAAGTGGGACCTCGAAGACGAGACTGTTTGTGTATGAGGTGTACAACGGCCTGGGACAGACTGCATCCAGACAGACCACGCTCTGAGACTGAAGAGTGACGTCAAGGGACAGACTACACTTCTTGGACATGATCAAAGCGCAGAAAGGCCATCTCTTGTGCAGCAAAGGGCAACTGAGGCCGAACTGCGAAATTAAAGCGAGCAACAGGATTTATCTGCAGACTGTAAATTCGTCTCTTGCTCCTCTCCTTCTTCCTGCCCAGCAGTCGGGATTCAATTTATTTTTCTCCTTTCCCGCCTCCTCCGAGTCTTTCAAGTTTAGCTCAATTATTTCTCGGGTCTTTGGAAGTTTACAGCAGGCTCTGAAAAATAAATAAAAGGAGATGCTGGCAGCGCGCGGGAGTTAACTGTTTGAAGGTGCGCTCGTGCCAGCCGAAGACACTGAAACTTACACAGGGAACCACTGGCATCGCGAATTAAGAGCTGGCAGGACAGCTCAGTGGGCTAATGCGCCTATGGAGAAATTACTGTATACACTAAAAGACGCACGGGTTCGCATCTTGGTAAAACCAGCACCTTTGATTTGAGTATTAAATCAGACCACTTTTTAGCGCCTAGACTGCAAGCAGAGACCACTGGCACAGTCCCCGAGATGACATATATATTTATATATATGTATATATATATATTTTTGCTCTCTCTTCTTCTTTTTCTTCTTCTTCTTCCTGAGACAGAATTTGGTGGCTATAATATTTTCGTAAGCAATGAAATGACCTCTCAGGCTGTAACATAACAATGATGCCACAGGCCCTGGTTCTAGCAAGGGAAAAGGCCTTTTTCTCTATTGTTGGGGTAGTAAAATACAGCACTTACCAGGGCTCAATGGGCTTATCAGGGCTATAGGACCTGTTGCACTGCACCTGCTGCACCACTGGTAGCTACACCCCTGCTCTCGGGTTCACACAGCAGAAACAACAAATCAGGAATTCCTGGAAGGAAGCAACTTCCGAAAATACTTTTGAGTAGGCCCTATGTTGACTTTCTAAGGGTGTTCAACAAAACATGGAATGACTCCAGGTGGCCATCAGACCTAGGACTCCCTCCAACCACGCCACAAACATCGGAATCATCATTGACAACAAGCTCAGCATGAAATCACAGATCAACGCTGTCTCTTCCGCCTGTTTCCTCACTCTGCGCATGCTACGCAAGATCTTCAAGTGGATACCCCTACAGAGAGATTTACCGTGACACAAGGCCTCATCACCAGCTGACTGGATTACAGCCATGCCCCCTATGTAGGAAACGCTGCCTACTTTCTACAGAGACTTCAGACCATACAGAACGCCGCAGCCAGACTCATCCTCGGCCTTCCCTGACAAACCCACATCACACCTCACCTCAGGAAACTCTACTGGCTCCCCGTACAGAAGAGTTGTCAATTCAAGCTGCTGACGCACACAGACAAGGTTCTACACAACCAAGGACCCGCCTACATTAACCACCGCCTGAAATTCCACCAACCATCGAGTAGAATACACTCCGTTTCCCTTTCACTTGCCCATACTCCCAACATCTACCGAAGCAGAAGTGGAGGACGCTCCTTCTCTCACATCCCAACAAAGACCTGGAGCAGCCTCCCCACACACCTCCGGACCATCACCTCACTTTCGGAATTCCGAATGGCCCTCAAGTCCTGGCTGTTTGAATAAGCCTCCAGGCTTGCATGTGCCTCTATACCCTATTGGGTGATTAGCTGTGCTTTATAAATCCAGATTGATTGATTGATCGATCGCTCTTCCTCCGAAGACAACTTTCCAATCATTCTCCTCCTGTGAGTCAATAACAGTTTGTAGCACTTCTGACAAAGGCACAGTAAATAACATTTATTCCTAATACCCAATTTAATGATGCTTAACTAACACCACCCAATGGCCGACGGCTACATTGGCCTTGTTGTGATTAAAGCTTGTGATCTATAAATGTCAGCGGCACGCGTGTAACACACACACCAAGCCATCACTGCCACTGTATAATGACCGGAGAACATCTCTGGCCCTCACTCACCGCAGCCACCTGTCCACATACAAAAAATCTTTCCATCAAAGCACCAACCCCTGCATGTTTGACCTGGACAAGGAAACCATACAATCAATATAGGAGGGCGAGCCAACAAATTTAGAGGGAGAGCCGAGCCAGAGCAGAGCCAAGGGCCTGGCTCGGATCTTGGAGCCAGTGCGCGAGCCGAGCCCTGAAAATGTTGGCTATGTAAATCACACAACAAACTTCACGTAAAATATGATAAAGTCGCTTCAAAGTTAAAAAAAAGTGTATATCTTTTACATCTGAATCTTTGACATTAATATGTCACATTATATCAGTGCACTGAGAAGTACCTATTAAAAATGGTAGTTTTTAAACTGAACCATTAGTGCACTAAGGCAAGACAACTGTCATGTAAACCCTTTACGTGGCCCAGATTATGAAAGAGGAACATTATAGCCTATTCAATCACACACCTTATCTTGTTGTCTTTGTACAACTGGTATTCTGAACTCACATATTTGAAAGGGTTTACATATGTGATAATGAAGAAACCCTTTTTTTCTGATTAAACATAATATTTGCCTAAGATCACACAATTTAAGCAGGTACGCCTCAATTTATCCAGGCTTCCTGGTTTCTCTTTATACAAATCATCTAGGAAATTAGTTTCTATTTGTTTTTCCTTATCTTAAGGCTTTGTTTTTACCTCTTTGTGGATTTTTCTGCAGTAGCGTGAACGCGACACAAAGCCATTGGAATGCTTTACATGAGCACCAGTTGCATGACACAAGGTGAATTTGCATTGTTTACAGGCACAGGGAGATTAAGTGATTTGCCCATAATCACAGGATGTTGAGGCGATGCCAAGACTGGAACCTGGTTGGAGGGAGAGTGGCAGACAAGCCACATGAAAGCTCAGCTCGTAATGGACTCGAAGTTCCAACAGGACCTCTGGCTGAGTCAGAGCCTGGCCCGAGCTTTCAGTGGCTCGCCCACCTCTAACAATCAGTCCAGAGTAGTTGCAGCAGAGTTCTAAGCCGGGACACTCACGAGTAGCAGTGCGCGTAATACATTTATATAACATAACATAACATTGAAATGATAAACTTGCGCGAATACACTGACACTTAACAACCCTGAAGATGAGGTACGTAATGGCAACCAAGGATGTCCATCTCCATGGATTAGAATTCAAGGGACAAGGCTCCCTCTCAACAATTCAACCTCTTTCTTAGCAGCACACATGGGGCACATTGAGATACACTGCTGGACCCCTAACTCTCATGATGAATTCCAAGCTCCCCTTAGCAGGGTGAATAATACAATTTTCAACCTGTCTTCTGCAGGATCCTGTATTTTACAGGACGTTCATAGCAGGCAGGACGTTATTGATGCATGGCTCAAACCATACACCAAACGTGTGCAACGTTGTGTCTTCAATCCAACAAATTACTCTTCTTCAACAGAGACAAACCAAATAGGATCAGGTACTAATGTCTCTGCTCTAGGATTTATTATGGGATACAAAGACGCACATCTTGGATACACCAGAAGAGATCATGATTTCGATTGACTTGCAGTTTGGAAGTGTAGTGTTGCTGTTCAACCAGCCTGCATTGTGCATAGTTGAAAGCAGTACTTTTTCAAGATGGCTGCCACGTTCAATCAGAAAACAGTGAACAACTTCTAATTTGGTCAATTTGAACGAGGGATATACTGTGGCGGCCCAGCCAACTTCCCCTGCTGCATAATTTGACCTCCTTTTTCCAATGTAGCCAAACTCAGGATGTTGTTTAAACAATAGTTGTGATTGGTCGCATCAAACACATACCTGTCAACTTCTTTCCTCAAGAATGTGGCTAAAGTCAGGAATTTAAGAGGGGGATCCCATTTAGTTCAATGGAAAATTAACACTTTTTTGGAGGGCGATAAAAAATGCAGGTGAGTCCACTAAAGTCTATGAAGGTATTTAGTTTGTTAGGTTGAACAGAAGAAAAATGAGGGTGACACCAAATGCAGGTGAGTTGACAGGCATGAAACAGCTTTACTAGGACTTAAACCTTTGATCTCCTGGTTACACAAATATCTAGAACAGACACAGAGCTATTATGAACCTCACGGTTCATCTAATAGTGAAGATGAGCAGATACAATGTCCTGATGAAGGCGCCATAGTATCAGGTCTGCCAACTTTAATAAAGCAGAGAGTTTTGGGGTGGGCGGGGATGGTTGGTGGGGCCCACAGCCAGTTTATGTTTTACACTGTAACGATGGGCGTCTGAGGGGGTGGAGCCATGAAAGGGGCCTTTGCTTCCTGCAGAGACCTATTATGCTCCCCGGGAAACAAAAAACATTATTGGAGGCTGTCCCTGATGTCCTGGGGAGGTTGCTAAACAGCCGCCGTGGACATCAGTTCTGCATTGCACTCACAAAGGAGATCGAAGTTGTTTTTGGTTCATATTGATTGAAACCACATGATATTGGCTCTACACTGGGTGACCGTGTGAAAGAAGCTGATATCGTGTGGCACGTGGTGCCGCCGTGTGAGTTGGCAGGTCTGTGGTAAAGAGGGAGCTAAATTCAAATATGCCTGAGGTGTTATTCTGAATTTGGGTCCTCCCCTCTCCTGCCGCCGTGGCAGAGTGTGGCAGTGCTCAGATCTTCCGCATGTCAAACATCTCGGAGCACCTGCTGCTAGTGTCACGCTGTCACTGTCAGCTCGCCGAGGCTCCGGCAAGTCGCTTGCGAAGCAGCGATGCAGGCTGGAATTAGCCATGACACCTCAGATACTTCAACGTATCACCGACCACCTCTAAGCAGTAGACAACCTTTCTCCTGCCTTTTCTGAAAAGTGTCAACAGTCAAAGGTGTGCATCGCTCAGCGGGGCACCAACATCTCCTTGGAAATGTACAGACACGGTGTCTGCTTTTAAGCCTCTAATAACCTACGGAACGTTACCTGGCCTCAATGTGTCATGGCGGCAGGTGGTGTCCGACAGTTGCAACCGTAGGAGCTTTTATTAATGTCATTGCCATTTCGTCCGCGCATTGACATATGTATAGATCTGACATTGTGTTGGTTGGTCGAGAGAATGAGCGAGTGCAAGAGTGAATAAGTGCAGTTTCGAAAGTAGGTCTGACCACGACAAGTTTGTCTTCTGGAGAAATGATGGACATTCGCCACTCTTGACTGCGTCTGTGCATTAAGTGCCAGAGCATAGTCCAGAATATTACCTATGGAAATGAAGCACTGCCATAGGATGGGTGGCGGTGTGAGGTCAGAGAGATGGCCTGTGATGCAATTATAGTCTAGGAGCATTAGCACTATTATTTAATCTATCCCTTATGTACGCCTTAATATTACCAACATACTATGCTTACACACATACATTCATAAGGTCTTATTTCTTTTATGTTTTTCATTTATTGATTTTTAATCTGTAATTTTGGAATCCTGAACAAAAAGCCACCACTCTTCATGGCCCTGTTCCCATAGGCCAACTTTAGGTTTGGTTTTGAGTATGGCTATGCTCTTGGGTGGAGATGGTAAAATAAAAGAAGGATTGTTTTAACTAAGTCATTCATTTACTTGCATAGGACACACTGTGACCTCAATTAGCTCTGGGCGCTCCAGTCCACTTGGCACATGGTGGTTGAAGGTGTGTTGATTTTAATTAGCGCCCTCCTTCTACAGTGGTGAGCCAAATACACAGACCATTGTTCAGGAACAATAAGCTACTTTACAAAATATTTAGCATAAGAACTCTATGTCTGCCCATAGTATCAAACCCCATAGGATTGTAACCTGTAATGAGGAATGATTCATTCCATGTTGACCGCTCCGCACAAATAATTTTGGGACTTTTTGCTTCGCTATTAACAATACAATTACAAATGTATAACCCCCTTTGACAATAAATAGCCTTTTTCAAAAGATGAATGATCTCAATCTTTTTTAGGAAGCTCAACTAGTGCTGCCAAAATATTTTCAATTCTTTTGAACTTATCAAATAGACATAAGAAGTATCAAAGGTAGGGTGAAAAGAGGGTCTATAAAAGTGGCAGAAAATGACAGAAGCAAAAATATTTATACAAAAAATGCAGGTTTCACAAACGTGGTTGAATCAGCGATTTGCAATAGCTGACAAATAGATTTACTTTGCGGCCTGTACAGTCAATACCCAACTAGTACGTGACTATTTTGGTAAGTATGGTCAATAGTTAATGGAAAGGTCGACGTTTCGGCCGTTGTGTCTTCAATTGCTGCAGACCATCATCAGGAGGTCTTAATACTTTACCACACTCATGACTGATCATGTACAAATATTGTATACAGAACTGGAAAGCCTACAATACTATGGAAGCCAATCTGATTATTCCGCACTTTAATGCTTTAAAGCACTTTGTACTTTTTCATCTTTTCTTAGCATGTCACGGAGTCATAAGGACATAAGAGCATATGGAATCAGGAAGAAGCTATTTCATCCTCTGGGAAGCCGAATGGTTATAAAAACTGCTCCAGTGCTTGGACTATGACGTCTGCGTAACCAGGTTCATATGGGGGATGTTTGGTTGGCCTTTAGTTTGTGACTCCATCTCTGTGTAAAGCTAATACTCTCCATTGTAGTTTAATTTTCCTCATACTTCGTGGCTTAGTTGATGACCAGCAAGACACTGAGTGATTGGCAGAGCCACAGAGTACCTCAAGAACACATTGAAGGTAAATTGTCAGAATAGGACTCTCACAATTAAGGGAGACACCAGCTTCAGCACTAATCAGTAAGAGAACCAGACGACGAAGAATATCATTCATTATAAATGCCACCAAAATAGGAAAGTATCTATTAGAACACAATGGCGCAACCCCAAACTTACAGGCATTCCGCCATATGGTGAGGACACACCACTACTGATTCTGCACCATCACCTTTGGAAGGTTTATGGCGTGCGTGGATGCCCGGGAGCGTACAACATAGTGCCGGCGCCACGCCACATTTTCAGGATACATAATGGCACCTGGAAACCAGTGCAACTGATGATCAGTGGGGTACCATAATTAATACTGGAGTTAGTATTAGCATTACTGAAAGTAGGGGCAGTTATAGATATAGTTTACACCCACCACTGCACAAATTTACACCTTAAGGCCCTCATAAGAAGAACAAAGAACAACAGCAGCTCTACGACAACAACCCGTCTAGGGAGGAGCCTAAAGAGCCCGCACATGGCCTGTCCTGGACTTGGAATCAGGGTGAGGAGCCGTCCTCTGACGGGGCATGTCATCTTGTGTGTGTGTGTCCCTTTTTTATACCAACATAAAAATGTCAGGCACAAGATCATTGGTTGAGCTTGTGGTATGACCCCAACGGCAGCCACTAATCATGGGGTGAGCACCTTTCCAGGTGTGACTATGTGTTTAAGTAGAGAGGACAAACCTTGGCACCCCTAAAATAAGCGTCTCCCAGATAGTCACTGATAACAGAAAATGCTCTCTACCGGGATACGCTGCACGGATATGTATCGAGTCTGGACATCCCGCAAATTGGGATCTCTATTGAGTTTATGGTTATACAAATGTTGTAGCTGATAATAATTTTTGTGTATCTTCTTATGTTCTGCAGTCTTCATAAGCCTTGTGCTGACAATTACCAGTTAATGACCGGTGACCACAAGAGGCTCCAAATTACAGAGGGGCAGCACGTGCGGCTTATGGGACAGTGGGGGAGTCGTTGGTGTATATTACACACCCCAATCCGGCATAACATTCCCTCCCAAACTCTGACGCAATTCCTAGTGGTGTGGTCTCCACACAAGGCTGTAGGCTTGTCATCTCCCAGTCATCATCCAAGAACTTCAAGAACTTAGTAGGTTTAACTTTTAAGGCTGGAAGCTAGGACTATGTCTCTTCCCTTCTCTTATTTTCTAGTTTCGATCTCTGTATAAATGTATTTCCACTTCCATAAGAAGATAAAAACACCATCTTGTACTTGTAAGCCATTCTGAACCTATTCAGTGTACCATATGGCTTTAGTGCAAATTCCTTAATAATTTTCTTGCATTAGACTTTTGACATGTTGGATGTTATATTAATTTGTAGTACTGATTTATTTTGCATTAAATTGTTTAAGGATTTAGAAAGGTCTCATTTATACACTGCTATATTTCCTTTTGTATTACTTTTAAATATATTATCTGTGCAGACGTCTGTAGATGAATTTAATTGTATCATGTTTTGACTGCTCCATTTGCCTAAAAAAAATGTGCTCTTAAAAAATAAATATGTTTTACCATTATATTGAACCATAACTCGCCTTCAAACTGGTCAAGGACCAATAGCTCCCGAATTGTTCCATCCACGTCAGGCACGCTTAGCTTACTCAAACCAGCTTTTATTCTTTGCATTCTGGGACTAGTAGTTTTATTTTTGATGTAAGCCACATATGTCAGAATACAAGAAAGCAAGACTGGATGCTACTCAGGCCTGGCACAGAACAGCTGTAGATAGATCACTGCAGGTCCAGCCTTCCCATGGGGTCCATCATTTTTGAGGAACAATAACTAGCCTTTCTTACGGGTAAACAATGACATGGCATTAGCATGAGATCAGTGCTTAATTTGAGCCCCTGGTTTCCGGTGTTCAGCACCCACCAGTGCTTCTCATGAGCATCACTTTACGGTAGGCATGGGGAGATTAAGTGATTTGCCAAGAATCACAGGATGTTGAGCTGACGCCGAGAGTAGACTCGAACCTGTTCTCCAGCTCCGAAGTCAGCTGCTCTGGCCATTATGCCACATCCTCGCTCCACTTTCATGGTTAGTAGTTGGTTCTGTTTTAGGCAGCCCGAACAGGAGAAATGGGCTGGTAAAAGCTGCCTCCTGACGAGAGCCCCGGCACTTATATTTTTTACAAATTAACCGCTGCGTGAGACAAAAGTTAAACCGGAATGGCCATCGGCTTATGAAGGGGCATGTTTATAGAACTCCATGTCAAAAAAATAACCGATTTCCAGTCATAACTTTTATTTTTTGCAGTGCATTATGGGAATTGTAGATTTGGTGTGTTTCAGTTGAACTAATTCCACAAACATGTCTGAAAGCAATGCTTTATGAAAGAGAACTCTGGGGCTGGAAAAGTCAAGTGCTACTGGCATTGAGTGCATCTTGGTTTCAAAGATAAATGGGGCTCAGGGTCATTCAGGGGTCACTGTGTCTCCCCCGATAAAGAGCTGCATGGATCTCCAGAAACTGGAGATCTAGATAAGATGAACATGCATGAGACACTGGACACCTTTACACAACTGAACTCCATGTCATTGGAACATCAAGACTCTGATCCTGGACTTTCATTTAACAAATTATTGTAATTTGGTACTGGAGTACAACTGGGGCAGCTTAAATCATCCAAGACTACAACTCCCAGGGTACTTGTAGCCTTTATTATGTAATGAGATGTTTAGGACCAAAAACGTGGACTGGATGAGCTACTCACGCATGGTCCTTGGAAACGAGAGAGCTGTGGCATAAAGCGGGACCACCCTATAGAGACAAGAGTTTAGGATAGGCGAGCATTGTCCTTGCTCTTGGTAGCAAAAGTTCAAAGACATTGCAGATTCACAAGGAAAAGTTGTTTTAGAGGTTGTCAGCAGGAATGGACTACTGTCTGACACCCTGCAGTTGTATCTGGTCGGGGCACCACTAAAAGGTTAAAGTTTGTTGAGGGAAGCAGCGAGGTGTTTTTTCCATGGAGGTGATAGGGGGTTTTACTCAGAGGGGGTGGCAATGTCAGGCAGTGCATTTTGAAGGTGACCCTGGCAAGGGGATTCATTGGAGGCTCCAGAGTTCGTTAGCTCAAACAGATTTGACCTTTGACAATTTGAGGTTTTTTGAAGCATTTGATGCTGGTATGCGGTGTGTCCACATATGGGTCACTGATGAAGTCCAGGTTTGGCCAGCGTAGGTTGAGGCAAACCAGAACCAGGTAAGAACATCAGGATGTCCAATTAACATAACATTGAATTTAGTAAATTTGAGTAGAATTTATTTACATAGCCTGGGGTTGTTTGAAAATCTGCATTGAATCCGGCCTTCCTTTACCTACATTGGAAATGCCTCTTGCAGCCTAACAATGAGTATGTAATCCCAGACGTTGGTTGTTAGTGTGAAAAGGGCAGGATTCTACTTACCTGTTTTAGTTAGAAGGGAAGGGACTGGACCACTGCCCCTATTTGTGAGCTCAGCCTGAGATCAGCATTCCAAATTACTTGCAGATAGTTTTATTTTATAAAGTGACGAGATAGAGTCTTCAAAGAAGGCAAAGTTAGACAGAGTCATCTTTTCTAGGCAATGTTCCGGACTTGGTACCAAACAGTTTAGTCCATCATTTGTGAATCCATCGCTCCCAGTTCAGTGAAGATAGTGAAAGCTAGCCTTCATTGTCTTTGACACATATTCCAGAATGTGTGCAAGATTTCAGTTTGTGGCTGAGAAGACGTCCCTTACAGACGTCATATAAATAATGAACATTTGGAGGAGTAGAGGTGATCCCTGAGTGACACTGCGGATCACTGTACCAGAAGCACGGGTTTGGTCTTACAGCTTCAAACTCTGGGCCCGATTCACAGAACTAACTTAAGACAAAATCCTAAACTTACTACCATTTTGGTATTCACAGAAGGCACTTACTCATTTCGGTATTCACAGAAGTTAGGACTCCTAACTTTAGGACTCCTAAATGCCTTCTGTGAATACCGAAAGTCTTAAAGTTAGGATTTTTCTCAGTTTAGGAGTAGTAAAGTTAGGACTCCTAACTTTAGGACTCCTAATACCGAAAGTCTTAAAGTTAGGATTTTTCTCAGTTTAGGAGTAGTAAAGTTAGGATTCCTGACTTCTGTGAATACCAAAATGAGTAAGTGCCTTCAGAGAATATCAAAATGGTAATAAGTTTAGGATTTTGTCTTAAGTTAGTTCTGTGAATCGGGGCCATTGTTTTCATTCATAGAGGGATGATTGGAAATCATTTGAGGGAAGAAGAGAGAGAGGCATTAACCACAGCTTGGAGGTGATGCAGGAACCTGGTGTGACTCACCCGTGGAATAATGAGGCCTGGTCTATGTAATGTCTTTGATGAGCAGGCGAGCCCGCTTCGAGTTTGGGGCAGATTCCACATCATAGACAGAACCCTGATCGACATTTATGGAAGATGGAGCTCTGAAGAATACTGATTTAACCCTTAGTAACTTACAAGAAAGAGAGCAGAGACACAACGACGATGCGGGCCTCCACAACGAGTGCAGAGGCCCTTTGTGACTCAAACCCCAAATGTTTTACCATGTTTGTGGCAATGCCTTTTTATAAGAGGCGTTCCCTTGGGTATCATGAATGGCAACTGCGATACATTACCGATGGGTTTTTAAGAGACGCGGAAGACAATCCTCTTCTCTAGCACTGTTTTAGGAGGTGATTCAATGAGCACTCAGAGAGACAACGAATACTTGAGACCCGCTGGATGCTCTCATCTTCTCAAGTAAACTCCTACTCCAACGCATTAAATGTCTCGAGAGGATTGGTGGGGAAAATGTAGGCTCCAGTAGGCATGGTGTTGATGCGAAGATGTTGGCTCCGGTAGGCATGGTGTTGATGGGGTGGACATATCCTTACCCCCGTGCTTAATCTGTAAAAATATAAATGCTGAGGTCCAAGGTATCGCTTAGGCGGGCACCACAGCTTGCATCATGCACTGCACGATTGCCTTTCACGATTTTGTGACTGCCAGGAAACCCTCCTGGGTGTTTGTGACAGAAACTTGGGCCTCAGACTCGTCTGGTCATGATTTATTGATGGCGATTCCTGAAGGCTATGCGTTGCATAGACTTGACAGAACTAGACGTATGGGGGGCGGGCTAGTAATTCTTTATAAAGCTTCCTTTGCCTGTAGTATTAAAGCCCTGTCTGAGCCCTCTGACTCCTTTGAGGCTATGTACTTTTCTATTTCCTGTTCCCCTTCGGTATCCTTTACAGGCATCCTTATTTATAGACCTCCTGAACCCAGATCCAACTTCAGCTGTGAGCTCTTTAGAATTTTGGAACCCTATTTTGGTAAACTCCATCTTACCATACTAGGGGACTTAAATTTTCATCTGGATGACCTGGGGTCTAAAGATACGCTTTCCTTGGTGGACTCGCTGGACGCGTGTGGCTTTACTCAATTGGTGAACGGCCCAATCCATCGGGCTGGCCATATACTAGACAGGGTGTTTACTAACGACCCGAGACTCTCGGTTGGTCCCCCCCTGCCTCTGGTCTGGTCTGACCATTTGGCAGTGCCTCTAGAATTAGCATCTTCCCCTGCAGGTGCGCCTAAGCTGAGCTCCATCAACAGAGAACCCAAAAGGAGCTATAGGAATATTACCAACGAATCCCTTGCTCCGTTTATAGGGTGTATCTCGTATTCATCTACCAGGGAAGCTGGTGAGGCTGCACAAGAGCTCGCTAATTCTATCACTAGAGCTGTAGATGTGCTAGCCCCTGCATCCCTTCGGTACTCAGCAAGGCGTAAACCTTCAGCTCCCTGGTTCACTGAGCCGTTAAGGCTCCTGAGGCAGAGCTGCAGGAGACAGGAGAGAAGATGGCGAAAATCCTGGGACCCCACTGAAGGAGAGGCACACAAACGTCTGCTGCGGGAATACAAGGTCAGGGTGATAAAGGAAAAGCAGGAGTTTTTCTCCAACCTTACCACATCCCTTACTTCATCTAAGGAACTTTTTAAGATTGTGGACTCCCTATGTTCCCTACAAGTGCCTGATCCAGTTGTGGGCTCCCAGGAGTTGTGTAATAAAATCTCAGAGTTTTTCCATAATAAAATTGAGGATATCTATCTTGCTCTGGAAACACAGAGGAGTACCCTGGGGGCTCACTCTCCCTTGGCCCTCGCAAAATTGGAGTCCTGGACCAGAGATCTCACTAAGACCCTCACCCATTTCCCGCCGCTTTCCCTTGAGGAGCTTGATCTTCTGTTGGACAGGACTAAGTCGGCCTCTCCTTCGGACCCTTGTCCCCTGAAAGTGCTGAAAGCATGTAGGGACACCCTACTACCGCCGCTGATGGAGGTGATGAATGGTGCATTATAAATTGGATTTCATTCATTCACGTGCCAATGCTGCCAAATGCCTGTACTAATGGCCTAGACTTGCAGCTTTATTATTTTTTTTGTGTATATTAAATTGCTGAACCAAGGTGTTCTGCTAAAAATTGGCAGACGGTGAGACCTTGTGGTGGACTGTCATAAAAAGTGCTGGTGTTAAGAAATAAGTTCCACTTGCAGGGAACCCGCAAACACTGGCACAAATTAAGCACTGCTTGCCCCTCTCTCTGGTAAGATACAGTGCTCTCACCTGTGGGGGGATTGCCACCATGAGCAGCAGCGCTGTGGTTTCAACATGGCTACTCCTGCGGGGGTCTCTCCAATTACCAGCGACTTTCAGAGAAGCGCAGGATGATAAATTATTCACCTACGCTGCATGGGTTCCTCGGCAAAAATCGTAACCCTAATACATATTCTAGCACTTTCTTCAGCTCCCAGCAATTTCATTCACCAGATGACTGCTCTCGAGGACCAGGATGCGACTGAGGCGCCGCAATATCTTTTGAGTGTTTCTGGGTCAAGAAGAAGGCCTGGACAGCGTATTTGTGTCGATCGCAGATCACCTGTGCTGGACTGACCATCCACACCAGAGAAGTGGTCAGTGGTCCCTTCTGTAGACCATGTAGCAATCTGCCCTTTACCTGAGCCAGCTCAATCCTATCGCTTCCCCACTCTGGTTGAAAAACATACTATGCTTCCAATTAAATAGCCCCAAATTGCCTTCCATGGTCTTGTGGAGAAGGTGATAGAATGTATAAAGCAGGCACAAACTCAGGGGAAGAAAGAGGGAGAGAGTTAAAAGGGAAAGATGAATGGTGGGATGAGAGAGGTTGGAGTGAGCACATCTGCTGGTATATGTGAGTTAAACCCTATATTTGTCCCATGTACCAAAATAGTTCTCTTGTACAGAGCTTCTCTTCACATACTCGGACTGTAACATGAATACATAGAGAAGGATAGCAGCAAGGAAGTATGGACAGAAGGGAAAGAGCAGTGCTTAATTTGTAAAAACAAAAACAAAAAGGAGGCCACTGCAGCTTTCTCCACCTATTGCCCCTGCCAGTGCTGCCAATGACAATTCAGACTATTCCAGGGCCCCAACGCTATATGAATGGCTTTGGAGGCAGCTATTAGTCATTGTTAATATATATGCTATTAATAATAAACTGTTGTTCTGCTCATCTCTAAATTAGACAGACAGTGCCACCATGTGGCAGCTGTCAGAAGTGCTCTGGTGTTGACAATTAAGTGGCGGTGCTGAGCCCCGGAAACCACCGGCTCAAATTAAGCACTGGGAAGTAGAAAGGGAAAGAGTGGGCATGGGATGAAGGGGGTGGGATTTGGATTGGGAAGGTGGAGTAAGGGCTGGTGTATGGAAGGACAGGTGGAGGGAGGCAGTGGTAAAGCAAGCGAGGAATGTAGAACGGATGTCAGGGATGCGTGACTTTTGAGGAGAAAGAGAAAGAGCGAGTCAGAATGGGAAGATGAAATCAATAAACAGGGGAAGAGAAGGGAAAAGCAGGGCGGGTAAGGGGAAGGGAAGAGAATGGAAGGGTCAGGAAGGGAGAGTCAAGGCAGGGAAGAGAAGAACAGGGAAAGGCAGGGCAGGACAGGGAAGGGAAGAGCAAGGAAAGATAGGGAATGGCAAGGCAGGCCAGGGAAGGAGAGGAGAGGCGAGGAGAGGACAGAAGAGGAGAGGGGAGGGGAGGATAGGGGAGGGGAGGGAAGGGAGGGGAGGGAAGGGGTTTGCTTAGATGGCTAGATGGTTGGACTGACCCATGCAAACATAAGCCAGCCTCGTAAGTGTTCTTCGTCCCGAGGGCTGCGGACCCTCCCCTCCCTGTAAACCCTTTCACGTGCCCTCACCCTAGCCCGGCTTCTACAGAGCTGTGCCCTACTTAGTCTTTCGTTTGCCTAATTGCCGGCTCCAAGGCGCGAGCATCAGTGAGTTGTTCTGCCTCTCACCAGCATCAAATATTAATGCATTAAATGTGGCACTAATGTGAGAGCTGGATTCCCCAGCCGCAGCACTCTGCCGGGGGTCCTACAGGCTGACGCAACCACACTGACGGGAAGGTGGGGTATGTGCGGTGTGTATTTTTACTACCACTTTGGACAGCACTGTTCTCTTTAATGTGGGTGTTTGGGTGAATAATGTGTACAGCTTGCTGTGTCTGCATCTCTGCCTTCCTTTAGACATATTTTGCTGGTCCCCACAATAGAGCAAAGTGGCAAGTAGGCTTTTCATTGCTGGGCAAGCATTTCATCCTCTTTCCATTTCCATGGCATCGACACACATTTTGTGGCATGTAAAAAGTTAATATCAACAAAATTCACCAACATGAGAAGGTGCAATGTGCACAAGTATGAGAAAGCACAATTTGCTTGGCCCATTTAGGCAAACAGCGAGAGAGACCTGTTGACTGGCAGCTTTGCACCACAGAAGAGACACAACCACAGCTCCTTAGCCACAAACACACCTTGGACCGGAATATGGACCATACCTTTTGGGGTCAGGTGTCTCCAGGTGATGACCGGCTCGGGGCGCCCGTTGGCCATGCACACCAGGGTCACATTGCTGCCTTCGTTCACAGTGATGTCCGAGGAGATGTTGGAGATCTTTGGTGGCACTGTCAAGAGAGGAAGAAGCCAGGTCAGACACATCTCCAGGAGGAACAGCCAGTCACACAGAGGTACCTCAACCAGACTGAACAGACACCCCGCGTCATCCTTGGAGAGTAACAGCACACCCAGGCACGAGGCCTCATTACCCACACCTGTGAGGTCATTTAGACCCTGCCAACAGGGCACAAATGGGCAGGAACTACATTTGTGTCATTTTAATTTGACTTACATATGTCGTAATTAACACCACTGTGCCAAGAATAATATACAATAAGTCAACACCAGTATTTTGCCTTTGATGCATCCATATTCCTTGGATGACCTAGATGCTAAAATTACCTTTAAAATGTCAAGGGCAGTATTTTATCAAAATTGCTTGTCTTATCCACATGCCATGGTTGTCCTCTCTTATGCCAACATTTACTTTCCGCATCCCAGTATCATTTCACCGGTGCCTCATATACCAAGAATAAACTCTTGTGTATCAGCATTTTGCGATAGGTACCCTATGTGCCAAGAATTACTTCCCATATGCCAGCTCCAGCATTTTAGCTTTGTGCATTCCTAATGCCAAATATGCAAGCACCCTTAGGCCCAGAATAACCTTTAGTGTCTCACTATATTCACTCACTCACACTCATCAATGACGCTCACTCATATTCACTCACTTGCATTCACTCATACTTTTACTCTCACTCAGTCCCACTTATTTTGGCCCACTCATTCTCACTCACCATTCCATTCACTCACACTTATTCTCACTCACTTTCCTGTCGTTTACTTCACTCACACACTCGTCTTCAGGCCTGCTTACATTCACTATCACTCTTCGACTCTCACTCACTTTCACTCACTCATATTTTTCTCTCACATTTTCACCTAGTCTGTCTCACTTGTCCTGACTCACTCATTCTCACTAAGTTAGATTCACTTTCCCCTATTCTCACTTACTTTCCTACCAATTTCATTGTCACTCACACTCACGTCCAATCACTCACACAGGGCCTTCGATAGAGGTAGCGCCCGCTCAACTGAAGGCACAGACATCCCTGACTACCTGAACCCTGGTGGGGGTCTCCAGGTATGGTGGGTGAGTCTCCTCCAGGGGAACGGTAGCCACAGCCTCCGCGGATCTCACGGGCTGCCTGCCCTACTCTAAGTGAGGCTCAAAGAGGTCACTGCGCAAAGCAAAACATACTTTTGTGTTAAGTAACTTTGACTCCTGCTTATCAAAGGTAAATGGTTGATTACAAAACCTCCCTGGCGAGCTGCCTGTTTAGATTTCTATTTTCACTAGTGACGTGTACAACGTGATATATAGTCAAAGACCAAGTGTGGGTCCCCCCCCTTTGGAAGTTCATTGAAGCATCACTCAGTCATCCCACTGCCCTCTTTTTCTTCTATACCCCCTGCTTGAGTGTCCCTAAAATGCAAAGAATCGCTGAAATAACAGCATATAGAGCTCTGCAAAAGCTCTAAACGAAATCTATCTCTAGGGGAGGAATGTGTGTGAGACCTGGATGGCGCCCTCTACCGGCTCAAAAGAAAATGACGGCAAGAGACACCCCCCCACCCCCACACACACACCAACGAGAACTGTACAAACTAGGGTCACCGGGTAGCATCCGATCCCGTGCTTAAGGGTGCTTCATGGATCCCCTAGAGAGAGAGCGCTGTTTGTGAGGGATTTGAAGTGAGAAGGCTTGGCGCATGTGTGTGGGTATGGTGCGTGTGTGTGGGTAAAGTGCAAAGAAAGCCCATTTTATCAGCTTGGTGCACAGTAACGTCACCTTTTCGGCGCTCTAGCCACACATGCGCGGCCCATATCTGCTGTGTCAGTGGTCTCCTCCCAGTAAAGGCGGGCCTAGGGGTAGGTTGTAGGACAAAAGAAAGTTGACTTAAAACATAAGACATTTTCAACTTTTCCAGAAATTATTCTTTCTGAACCCAAGTGACATCTTTAAAACGCCTGCTATAAATCATTCACTTAGGGTCAGTTTTAGTTTCTCATAGTGGTCTTTGGTCCTCGGTTATATTCTCCTCTATTTCTTGACTCTTTAGTGACCTTTGACCCTACACACAAGGCGTAGCTGCCAACATATGAGGTTATTTATTCAAGGAGAGGTGCATTTCTTTCTAGCTCATTTTTTCCTGCACCCTTATGTTTTAGACTGGTCTTTCCTTTTAATTGTAAAATGAGATGTCTAGCCATTGTTTACTCAATGTGGTGCACCACTGTGCTTGGTTTTAGAAGTGTGTGTTACCCCAGTACGACGAACGTGAGCACGTGGCAGGCACCCATACCGCCAGTGGACACTGGAAGTCTGACCGAAGACCGAATGTTAATGCGCAAGTCGCTTTCGGCCATTTTGGACCTCCGGGACTAATTCTGCGTCGCAGCAGGAGGTGACATAATTATGTGACAGGAATTGTGGGTGGAAGCAGTGTAGGGCATAAGGCTTGCCTTCCTCGCCTCGCCTGAGCTGCAAACTGTGGGCACTTCATCATGGCAACATTTTGTTTCCTACGTGAACCTCTTTTAGGTAACCTGGCAAGGAGTTATCACTTCTTAAAACATAATGTGGTATTAGCTATTTTCTATTAATATTTTAATCATTATGCTGATGATCTACAAAAGGGACAGATTTAATTAGGTTTTCATTCAGAAATATAAATCACACGTCCAAATAAAACTACACACAGCAAAAATCCTCCTTCTCTAATGTTGCACTTTGTAACAGATAATCATACACAAGTTACATTATTTAGGAATATTAATTGTAGGTCTCTAGAAACAGCACCCACATTTCCTCAAATGTGTCCAACGATTCTCTAAGTTGAAATGATAGTCATTCCAATCAAGCCTGGCGGCTCGTGTCTTCCAGACATCACGCCACATTCAGCCCCGACAGATTTGAGCAGTGCTGGGGCACCAACTTACCCACTTTTATTACATTTTGTAATACGAACAGTTTTTTTGCATCACAAACCCTTCCCTAGCTGCCTACGATATCCCACCTCCAAGTGATAATTTCCCCACTCTTTTTTACTTTACCCACAAGACCTCCTGCCATGTCTAGGAGACTCTCTTTTGCCAATATTATTGAGTTCTTATGACAGCGTTCTAGATGTTGTAGCTTTCCACACCCAGCCAGCTCCTCGGGCAATCGTTGCGCTGAATGTCTCAGATTTCACAAATCATCTTTGATTAGTTTATACATTTTCTTTTCTGATTTTGGCAAACTCTATTTCTTTTGCAGTATTTTAAAGTACCCACTCTCCATGCCTTACTTTTTACAAGAATAATTCTCCTCTTTCAATTCATTCCTACAATTTATTTCTGTTAATCTTGGTACATGATTCCCCCATAATCCTCTCTCTCCCAGCCTGACACTTGTTTGATCCAAACTGCACTTTCTGTTTGTAAAGATAGGGGGAGTCCTTGACCAGGGTGTGTATTACAGATGCGGTGCACTTCACTGTCGGTGCTTTAAATGGGTGCACGAAGAGCAGACTGGGACAGTGACCCCTATCACACTGTTTGCACTATTCCTAGTGAAGGAGTGAACTCACGCCTGCACTGGGTTGTGTACTAGTGAAAGGCCAACTGGCTGTTTGAAGCCGCTGGCGCACCCTTCACTGTGCGGGCAGGAGCCGGCCTGCATTTTACCGGGGATCAGAGAGTCTACACAGGGATGCTGGGAGGGGTGGGTTTGTTAAGTGAGATTGTGGGCATGTTGCACTTTGTTACCGCCATCTTGTTTTTGCAGACTGCAGTTTATG
Organism: Triturus cristatus; assembly: GCF_964204655.1. Classification (NCBI taxonomy): domain Eukaryota; kingdom Metazoa; phylum Chordata; class Amphibia; order Caudata; family Salamandridae; genus Triturus; species Triturus cristatus. The sequence continues at coordinate 133,564,281 of NC_140591.1, read as the reverse complement.
GGTGTTGAAGATTACTCATCTGCGGCTATGGGCTGGGGTATTACTTGCAACTTTTAGGGTCACGGAGCCCTTGGTCTGGCTCTGGTGGTTCCCCTATGGCCCTTAGGATGGAGAGTCACTCTTGAAGTGTCCAGTTGTGGTCAACCAGATGCGTCCCTAATGTGTGCTTGAAGGTGGTATTAAGTATTTAATAAGTTACTATCTTATAGGTTCCTGTGGTAGATGGATTATGTTAAATGTACTGTGAAATATCAGTGCAAGCCTTCAAGATATTTGTAAATTTTTTCATGCATTAAATTTACCAGTGTGTGTAAGGATATGAGTTGCCAGAGATGTCTTTGGGTGGGAGTCCCTGTGCATGCAGTCCTGCCAACCTAAAAATATGTTTTACCGTGTGAGGAGGGGACAGGGTATAGTGCAAAATACCTAAAACGTATTGCGACCCACACCATTGTCCCCAACCCCTACAGAAAATATAACAAGCATTGGCATAGCCAATAGGTCTCGCCTTTGGGACCTTATAAGTGTTTAGCCATGCAACAGTTGCATAACTAAATACTCATAAGGTCCCAAAAGCGAGACCTATTGGCTATGCAAAGCGGCCCTGAGGCCGCGAAAGTGAAAGTGATCGCAATCGCGATCACGATCAAACATCAAAGTGGCCGTGCGGCCGTGAAAGTGAAAGTAATCGCGGTAAAGCGTGGCACGCGCGCACGCGCACATGCACTGTAGCTCTAGGCTGGCCTGGTAGCACTTTTTGGAGCCCTCTCAATAAGTCTCGCCAGACCAGCGCATGCGCTGGGTCAGGCGAGACCTAAAAACATCGGGTTGAGAAATGTCACCGATGTCCTGGGGTGTTTTCACACCCCTTAATGGACATCTGCTGTTCACAGCTTCCAAAGATGAGCTGGAAAACCACTCTGTGAAGGGGTTTCCAGCTCGCCTTTCATGCCCCGTCTGATATCAGCTCCTCACCAGGAGACCATGAGACCGAAGCCGATATCGATTGACATATATTGGCACTGTGCTGAGTTGGCAGGGTTCTGCATGCACACCCTTCCCACACACTATTTATTGTGTCATTGTGTTCCCTCAGGAGGAGCGCTTTCTTATTGGCTGCTACAGACAAGTACAGTGGGGATCTTTAGAACCATAATATCTTTCCTGGAAGGAGACCTCACTCCGAGCTCAAACATCCAGTTTTCTAAAGACTCACAAAATACTTTGCACTCTCTTTGGAAACTTATCGTTTAAAGGGCGCAGTGAAAACTCAAGCCACATATTTTGTATACATTGCTTGTATGTCTGTACACTGATCTGGTCTGAGGCCCCCTCCCAGGGGTAAAGGCGCTTTAGAAAATGAATCCTAGCGTGCGACTGTGACCTGCCACACACTTCAATAGTGCAGTTTCATTATCCCGCCATTACTGCGGCTGCCTGCGCTGCTTGTGCGAGAAATGTGTCCCACGAGCCTTGAACCCGGCATTGGAATAAAGGCCAAGGTTAAAGTTATATAGAAATGTATACATATAGACTTGATCAGTGGTGGGCCGGCTCGGGGGAAATCAGCAACAGTGTCCAAAGCTCATTCTAATTGTGATTCATTGTGCGAATAAGTTGAGAGAAATCCGACCTCACTTTTCCCAGAACGTTACACATCTGGATTCTGAGTCCATTGCATACCATTTTCCACTCTAAAAGCTACAGTATCGTGGATGATGCTCAAACAAACCATCCACACAAGATGGCGGCCGAAAAAAGACAGGGGCAGAATACTTCACCTGTAGTACAAGGGTGGGGATTGGACATTTATGGAATGAATCTGATTGTCACAAGGCCTTTGAGTATTTCTGACATTGACTTACTGATTTGCCAATGTTAGCAGTAAGGAGATTACATGGTCTTATGATGACATCACACAACTAAACATTCTTATTACACAAGAAAATCTAGCTTGCATTATGACATCCCACATTCAAATATGTTAACTTTACAGAGAAGAGGACTGGAGAGCCTGACTTGCACTATGACATCACTACATTTGAACGGTACTGAGAAGTCTACAAATGAGCAACACGTATTATAACATCACAGAATCAAACGTTTTACCACAATCAGAGGAACATCACGTGAAGTATGACATCACACACTCAAACAGAGGAGCCTTGCATGCATTATGATGTCAAACAATCAAGCACTCTAAATGTACAGAAAGGAGGCAGTTGCTTTTAACTGTAGGCTGACAGCTGTTTGAAATGTGACTATGACATCACATTGTACAAGAGTTTGACTCTATCGGAAACGGTAGAGAGTAGCCTTGTGTGTACTATGACATCACACGACCTAACACACTATGTGTATGGAGAAGGGTTGGGGAGTGGAGTTGGCCTAACAGCTAGGGCAGTCGACCTCAAATCTGGGGAACTGGGTTCGAGTCTCAGCAATGACACTGAACATTCTGTGATTCTGGGCAAATCACTAAACCTCCCCGTGCCTAACAACAATGAATGTGTCCTCATGTAACGCAACTGGTGCTATGTAAATCGCTCTGATACCCGATTCGGGTCAAGTTTGCGCTATATAAAACTCCGTAAAAAAAAAAAAAAAGGGATTGGGGCACATTCACATGTACTGTGAAGTCATGCAATCCAGTCTTGCGACAGTAAGGAGAGAAGCACAAAAGAACATCACATATATGACATCAATGAAATATTCTAACTGCATGAAGGAGGGCACAGGACAGCATCACGTGTGCTGTGATATTGATGAATATAATATTACAACTGTACGGATAAATAGGTAAGGGTACAGAGGAGTTACACGTGTGTTGATATCACCGAATCAAACAGCCTACATGTATTAAGGGCTTGGGTGCATCGCGTGTGTTAGGACACAGACAAAAATTACATGCTATATGTACAGATATAATAACATAGGAGTTTAACGTGTACAGAGATCACACGGTCAAACATTATAACTACATGCGGAAGGGTACGGGAGACCCGAACTAGACTATGGTGTCACCGAAGCCAACAATGAAATCATCTACAAGAGATCATGGTTAGTGTTATGGCACAGCACAACGTAACGGTTTGATTGGTTGGTGAATATGACACGTACTATGGCATCATTCAATGTAACGTTCTAATTGAATCTCCATGGTTCTATCACAACACACATTCCATCATCCTAACTACAGTGCGGAGGGCTGTTGAATCAATGCACACTGCCATGAGCAGCGCTTACATTCTGTAACCCGTAAATGCCATCTTGTCTTGACATTACTAAACCTGTTGACCGCCAAGGAAAGGACGGTACTTGTCCCATGAATGTGTGAATGTCGAAAACTGCTGTCAAGGGCCGAACTGGCCGTAGCGGGCAGCGGGCATTTCCCGGGTTAGTGGGAGGGGTGGGTACCGGGTTTGTGTCCGTAGGGGGCAGTTTGGTCACTGGGGGCTGGTTTTGCAGCGGTGCTTATTGCTAGCACCGCCCGCTCCCAGGGCCGGTGGAGCAGCAATCTGCCAGGGCTGGCTGCTGTCCAAGTAGATGAATTGTCTTTGCACAGATACATTTAAAGGACGCCTGCTGCCAGTTTATCCAGCTCGTGTCAACTCAACCTTGGCTTTCACTTGCCAATTAGAGAAATAAAATGTAAAGATAAGGCCTGGGCCGAGTTTGTGGAGTTCTCTGCAAAGTGAGCAAAAAACTCTGTCGCACTACCCAGAGTTCCGCATGCGATGGGGTGTGTTTGGTCATGCCGCTTGCATTGATTTTCAGCGCCGGGTGTTTGTCCTGCGCTGTAAGATCAGCGCAAATGGCACCATGCGCAGCGCAAGAGGGCGCTGCTTCTTTTCTTGCTGCTCGAGTAGATTTTCTACCCGAGCGGCAGCTTTCTTAATGCAAACAGAAGGTTTCTCAATGCGAGCGTCCGCGACCATTTGCGACTGCCTGCGTTGAGAAATCTAACTGCCCTGTTGAGAAATATTGCCGGGAGGAGAATTTTCCTCGCTCGCCAACTTGACGTTGGCGAGTGCGAATGAGGAAAAAAACTCTGCTACGCTGAGTTTTTCGGAACTCCGTGTGCTCCAAAAGAGTGGGGAGTTTGGAAAACTCCGCAAACGGAGCGGAGATCACCGCACAAGCCTAGTAAAGATACCTGGTTCCTTCTAGAGGCTTCTTAAATATGGTTATAAATGCACGTCAGCTTCCCTCTTGGAGCTTAACTCCATGGCAAATACGGAATGGAATTCCTGCTCGATTTTTCTGTGATGAAAACATTTAATAAATGCATTTGTTGAAGCAGCCGAGCAGTACCGAAGTTTTGTTCTACAGATTACAGATTAAACTAACATTTACTATGGCATCACTGAAAATAACATTAAAATACATGGGAATCTGCAATCCCTGCATAAAGGCACATCTCTTCAGGTCACGGAGTAGCTGTTTAAAGCAACAAACATGATTATTTTCTCCATTCCTTGTTTAATTATAAAAAAAAATTAAATCCTTCTTCGCGTTTCCATACATTCTGAGTTACTGGAACTTTTTTTTTTTTTTAAATGACTTGTATTGAAACGTTTCTAATATCTTTTTTCAACAAATAACGAACAGGTTTTTGATGTGTTTAATCTTGCACAAATGTTCTATTTTCATTCTTCTTGTTTGCAGTGGTTTGTGGGAAAGGTGATGTGTGACAATATATTTACTGGGATAAAGTACCCCCTGCGTTACATGATAAGAATATTGCAAGACACTCCGGAGTTCCGTAACCTTATACCGGAATTAAGCCTTCAGCCTTGTACCTCTATATGACTATGGAACTCCTCAGTGACCTGCAATATCCTTATAATGTACTGCAGAGGGCACTTTAACCCTTATATAATTGGACATTAGAAGTACAGGTGCCGCTCCCTTGTACTATTAAGTCACTTTGTGGAAATTTAGCTCGCAAACTGAACATTATCTGCGCCATCTTGCCCCTCCCCAGCACCACGCGCAACGAATGCACGGCCGCCATTTTAGGCACCCCGCTCTCTCCGCTCACTCTCGACCGCCAGCGTTTTCCCTTGGCGCTGCAAGCATCCCCCGCGCGCCGGCCACCCCCGCTCTCTCATACAGGCCATAAACCCTCTCCTTCTGCGCGACCCTGCTACGGAACCACTTCCAACCGACAACCCATACATGGTCATGCCTCTCCTTTGATAACCCCCTTCCTCTGCGCCCCATTGTCTGAACTGGTCCCAGGCCATCACCTAGCCCTGCGGATGCAGTTTACTGCCCCTACTGTAAGGGAAACACCCCACATCAAAGGGATTACAGTAGATCAAAGCCCCTACCCCCTGAGACCCGGCCAATTGCACACACCCCGGGAATTAGCGGAATTCCCCGCTGCGCGATAGCCATCTCCCACTGCGGGTAGGGTGGGAACTTCTACTGTATCTATGTGTGGGATCGGATCTGAACCGGGGCTCCAGGGGATATTCCCCCGTACTTCAAAAGAATCTCAAGAATGTACTATGTGTAATAAAGCAATAAACCAGTGTATAAGAGACCAGGTCTCAGAGATGCGGTTAGAGCACCTCGTGACGATACCTTGCTGTCTGATCTGATGTGTTCTGCTCCGACGGAATAAAACCTTGTTTCCTGCCTTCCAGTCTCCGGCGCCTGCCTCTTTTATTGGTAAATTATCGAGTGGTATGAGAGGCGATTATCGCCGGGCAAATACTTGGAAGGTTATCGACTGAAACTGCCGCTACCATTTAACAATTGGCGTCCCAAACGTGGGGCCCATCAGCGACACGTGGATCCAGTGGGAGAGGTCCCGACGACAGAGTGAACGACTGCAACGATCGGGAGAGCTCCTGCCCAATAGACCCTCGTCTGGCAGCCGATCATCCGAACTTCACTGGTTCCGAGCAGACCTCTCTCGAGTGATCTACGGTCCTGACTGGGAACCATCAGGAGTGCCGCGGCAAATACGGAGAATAGAGGACGATCGGGCGCTGGAGGCGGAAGACGAGAAACTGTCCATGCGGTCCGGGTAAGGTCGTGAAACACGACAAAAGTGCGAAATAATTGATTGATTGTTTGAATACTAGTATTGCTCATTGATTGTTCTTTTTGAGATATTCGCTGTCTACAAACGGGGAGGAGTAGAAATACTCTCTCTCTCTCCCTTTGCAGATAGTGAAGGGTAGGTAACGCAGACTTTTGTCCCCATTGAAACCCGTCGTGCCTATCTTTATCTCCCCATTGATTGATTGTCCGAACATTGATTGTTTTGAAGAATAGTGCTTTTTGAGATATTCTCTGTTTGCAAATAACGTAGAATAGGAATATTCTGTCTAGTCTTTGCAAATAGTGAAGGGTAGGTAACGCAGACTTTTGTCCCCATTGAAACCCGTCGTGCCTATCTTTATCTCCCCATTGATTGATTGATTGATTGTCCGAACACTAGTTGTTCGATATTGGTTCTTTGGAGGTATTCTCTGCTTACAAATAACGAGGAATAGAGATATTCTGTCTAGTCTTTGCAAGCAGTGAAAAGATAGGTAGTGCTGACTTTTGTCCCCGTTGAAACCCGTCATGCCTATCTTCTCCCCACTGATTGGTAGTTGGTTCTGCCCGGACCGCTTATTAGAGGTGAACCACCCGGCTCCACTGGAAGGCACCCCTAATAAGGACATGTTCACTAAATATGGACTAGTCGCCGTGGCTTATAGCAAGCTGTGGCATAAATATACCAAGAAGGAGCCCGAAAGTCAGTGGCCACTGATGGGATCCTTCGACGACCGCAAGATAGAAGCGCTAGAAGTAGCTCTGCGTAGCAATAAGACAACGCCTACTATGCTTGACAGTATTGGCATGTGGCGCAAAGAAGCGACGCAACGGAAAAAGAGGGAAGAAGTAAAAGCAGAAAAGGAATTACGAAAGGCAGCTCACCTTGCCGCTAAAAAGTTAGAAGAAGACATAAAGGAGAGAAGGGAAACTAAACTAAGACAGGAGCCCGAAACCTCAGACCAGTACGCTGTCAGGACCCCTTCTTTGCTCTACCCTGTGTTGTCCTCCAAGCAGCAAACGAATGACGAATTACTGTTAGGTCCCCCGACCATTTACATGCCCCCTCCGTATGCACCCTCCCAATCAGTAGTGCAACACCCACAACCCCCGAACACGAACGAAAGCAGTACAGGGGCCTCGGCCCTCACGGCCTCCGCGCCGGCTGAGCCTCTTGTACTGAACCCAACGTCGGCTACAACGCTAGATGACCATGAGATGAGAAAGAACGATTCCACCAGAATGAATCGATTAACTAAAGATGAACGAGCAGGAATTGACAAGATAGTAGGGACGCTGGTGGAGCGAAAAGAAAGTGAGGAGTATATAACGGACGTGTATAAATCGTATGCCGACAACCGCAGACGACACTTTGTCGTACGGCTCTGTTATCACGCCCTGAATGCATATGAGGATAGGTACCACGATAAAGGTCCCGAAGGCTTAGCGGCCCTATATAGAAAGGTAGACATCGGAGAAGAAAGAGAGGGCGATGTAGCGAACCTCTTCACTCGTACACTCGAGGTCTACCGACACCTTAAAGAACATGGACAAACAACCAAAACAGAAACCCCCATAGCAACTAAACCCCAGGGAGGAAGGGCCGATGCCATGATGCCCATTAAAGAAGCTGCCCCCTACTGGGTCCCCCCACGGGGTCAGGGAACACACGACGACATCAACCACCAAGATGCGAAGGGAAGGGTTGTATATAACTGGGTCTACCAGCCGTGGGACCGGCAAGATATTTTGACCTTTAGAAAGACCCTACCCGACTTGAGAAAGAACCCGACTGCCTTCTACACTGAATTAGGTACAGCCTTAGGCTCAACGATAATGACGTTAGCAGATATCGACTTGTTCTTTGGGCTATGTCTGCCGGCTGATGTGTGGAAACAAATCCGGAAAGTTGACCACGCTGAGCCGTTCGGATATACCTGGGTACAACTCGATACCATAGATAAACAGCGAGAACCAGGACAGAAACCCCCGAAAGCCATCCTAGAGCTCCCAGATAAGATTGTACAAAAGCTGAAGACTCTAATCCCTGAAAGAAAGGTAGACTGGTCGATAGTGACGGCTTGCCGCCAGAAACCCCAGGAAGACGTGTCTGAATACTTCTCCCGATTCGAGACGGTGTTTTCCGACTACAGTGGCCAAGACATGACCACCACAACCGGACACCACCTCTTTGTCCAGAATTATGTAAAGGGTCTGTCGCCAGAAGTTTCCCAGAAACTACAGACCAGCGAGAGTAGTTGGGCAGCCTCCAAACCCGCAGCAATTCTCCAGATGGCCCAATACTACGAAAACCAGAAAAACGAGAACGATAGGGCGTCAGAGAAGAAGAAAAAGGAATTAAAGGAGAGGGTGATGATAGCACAATTGCAAGGGGTGACAATAGGAAGGGAACCCCCGAAGGAGAACTACCAACCAACCGCCCCTAGAAAGCTACCCCCTAGAGACCATACACCTACACCCTACAACGGACGGAGAGACTTAGATGGGAACCAATGTGCGTTCTGTAGAGGGTTCGGACACTGGAAATCCCAGTGCCCGGTCCTTTTGGAACTGAACAAAAATAGGGACCCCAATAGACACAACCGGAAGTTTGTTGATACCCACCATCAACGCCACCACACTTGATTAGGATCACGTGCAATCGAGCAACGCCGAATACGCTAACCAGATCGCTGATACGTACAACACTCCAGCAAGATAGTATGGTCAAACATTTTTAATAAATTATAAGTATAACAACATTCCGGCAAAAATGAACAGGTTAGAACATGTTTTAAACAACTATTTACATGACAGTCTGCTGCGACCTGCATCCCAAAACATTTTCGTCCACGTGACACCGTCCTCGCCTCTCCTTCCTCGAAGTTGCAACATTGGCCTGTTTTGGGCGGTCCTTTTTTAGTTGATTTTGGGCTATAAAAGCCATGCAGGAGTCCCTTGACATCAGTGGCGGCCGATTGTGCGAATAGGCCGGAGGCTATACGAAGCGCCGGAGGGCTGGTGCCCTGGCGGGGGGAGGCGACGCGGACGGACCTCCCCCACCTCCCCAGGTGGAGGCTTGCCAGGCACCCCAACCGTCTTTCACTCACCGGCCAGCTAAGCTGCACCTAGCCATCTTTTTCATCGGCCTGCTGAATTTCACCCTGGCACGCTGTGCGGGTCTTCCCAGTCACTTCTTCCTTCAATAACGGAGGGTGCCCTGGCGGGGGGGAGGCGACGCGGACGGACCTCCCCCACCTCCCCAGGTGGAGGCTCGCCAGCAGATGAGGGCACCCCAAACCACACCTTTCACACGTCGGCCAGCTGGGTTGCGCCCTGCCACTTCATTCGCCGTTCGGCTGAGCCGGCACCCCTGCACGCGGCCGCCAGGCAACCACCCAAGGACAGGGTTCACCAGGACTGCCGCTAGCACCCGACGCGGGGAGTGGGCCCCCGCAGCCAAGTAAGTAGGGGCCCACTCCGATGATGATGTCCTCCGGACTGCTGTTGTCGCTGCAACTGATGCCACTCCGGTGGCAGCACCACCCGAACTGCTGCTGTTACTGCTGCTGGCTCCTCTCCGGTGACTGTACCGAAGAGCTGCCGCTACTGCTGCCCTTGAACTCCGGCGGTCGACCCCTCCGGTTCCAGGCCTGGCCCACCGTGAGACAATTCTGGACTCGAAAGCTTGTTTGCTAGGGCATGGGCCCCACCCTTGACAGAACGCTCCCCTCAGCCTTGCAGAATTGGTTGGAGTCATTTGACGTTCGACTCCTGCGGACTTCCGGTAAGGACAAAACCACCACCATTGCCCTTTTTGCCCCCGGGCGGCAGCCACCTTGCCTCCGCTTGATACAGGGAGACAGTAAAGCGTCGGCGGAAGAACCCGCCTGCTGCCCCGCCCTAAGAACAAACCGTGGCATTGCTACAAGGTTGCAGTGACGCAAAGTTGACGCTAACGAAAGTTCTCGAACTACCGAAAGGGATTCTGGTTCAACTGCTAATTCATGGAAAGACTTAGACTGTGCACTAGCCCGACCCCGCCCTAAGATGGCGCTGATGTAGGAGTGGCCTACAACTCCTTGTGGCGTTCCAGTCACGTGACCTTCGTGTTAAAAAGAGATATATATACATGTATGCGATGCTTCCACACATGGCGGTGGGGGAGAGGGGGGGGGGAACCGATTTTTTTCATGTTAATCCAGTGTTGCTCATGTTGCTCGACGCCTCTCACACCGTGGCCGGTCTATGGCGGCTGTAGGCCCGTCTTTCCATACTAACATTGTTTTAAATAAAGGGCTTCTTAAAAAGGAATTACGAAATCAGTGCCATGACTAATCATCTAGGTTGTTGAAGGTTTTTCTTTTGAATAAATGATCGTTACTCCTAAGCGAAAGCATACGGATAATACAGACACAATTTGCCTAAAAATCTTTTTGTTTAACGGAATTTGTACCCATCACGCCTGCCCTTTTTCCAAGAATTGTCAAATCAATAATGAACTATAACTTAAGGTATATGTCGCATGCAAGGTATGGTATCCTGCACCATAATACACGACCAATTGAGAAATACATGCACGACCAGGGAACGCGAATTTAGGAGATGAATGAACTAGAGCATCTTTGCCTCAAACTAAAGAATAATGGGTCCGTGGTATTACCCAACCCTGCGGCTAGCCTGGTACATGGTAGGTAGAACCTTTCGTGTCTGCGCGCGCTGGGGTATTTTGAATACTGCACCTCCCCTCCCCTCTTATTTCCCCTCTATAGGTCACGACGAAGTTCCGACTGAAGAGTGGAGTGGACATGGACCGCACCAAGTTCAATATCAGGGAAAACATAGACAAATGTTGCGAGATAGTGCGAAAAATCACAGATCATCTTTGGGAACATGGAAAACTGTATGACGTGATTGTGCGTGTGTACTACGACTATACGATATGAATGTGTATGCATTTCATGTTTGGGTCACTTGAAGAGAGCGTCATTGTATGATTGAAGTACTCGTCCACCGATCAAAGGGAGGAGAATAAAGGGTCAGACAACCCATAAGATAAACTACCAAATACTAAAGGTACGCAGCATTGCATAGGAATGGAGGACAGGAAAGGAGAAGGTCCCCGTGCTCAACGCAGCCCTGAGTCCCCGTCTTGATGCATGTACTGTCACACCCTATCCAACATTTGTGTGTACGTGATCACCGAATTTATGTATTTTCCCCGCTTGTGTTTTCTTACATGGAACAGACCCATGCTACTCCATGTTGTGTGTGCACCAAGTGGCCTATTATCTTACCCATCTCTCTCTCTCTCTCTCTCTCGTTTTGTGTCGTATGTATGCCAAAATAGCCTACTTGATGCACACGTCTCTCTCTCTCTCTCTCTCTCTCTCTCTCTCTCTCTCTCTCTCTCTCTCTCTCTCTCTCTCTCTCTCTCTCTCTCTCTCTCTCTCTCTCTCTCTCTCTCTCTCTCTCTCTCTCTCCCTCCCCCTCCCTCGCAAAAGACTCTCTCTTGCACTCTTTTTCTTCTTAAATAAATTAACGACATACACCTCTTTGGTAAGTGTATAATTGGCCTGAACACGGTGGTGTTCGAACAAATTGACAGAAACAAAAACGACCATACTTTACCACGTTACTACCTCTCCTCTCTGCGAACGTTAAGCCTAATCAGCTGAGAAGGAAAGGACGGGTAAGACGACTGATGTCTCCCAATCTGACCCTCAACACGGGGACTATATGTCAGTGGTTTTTTGTTCTTAAAGGATACCATCTCCACCACTCAGAATTACCCCTGACCAGTTAGCCCGAAATAGAATGTCTAAAGCACCCTGTTCTCCCAGAGATAACTCCAGCCCTATACTAGCCGTCTCAGAGTATCCCGAACGAAACAGTTGATGGCCCTGTCTTAAACCGATAAAGGGTCACCTACTGTATGGAAAGGATACTCATGAACACATGACAGTAGCACCTCACACTTACGGGTATTACCAAACCTTGTATTATAAGGCGCAGAAACCGACACCTAGAAGGCCAGACGATGGGCAGGGACACCCACAGAACCCTGCACCACCGCAGTAATTAATAGATTAGTAACACACACATTAACATCAGAGCTAATAGGCACCAATCATGTAGTAGCAGATAAGCACATTTCCGCAACAACTCAGTGGTTGGGAGAGAGAATGAAGTACGTAAATGTCTTCCCTGCCAAGATCTCTAAGACTTTCGTTTCTTATAACCTATTCAAGGATAACCTGCAGCCATCGGAAGAAAGGGGTCGGACGTGACGCACAGTCTGGCTACGGATCATAAAGCATCTATGACATCGACCAAGGGGAAAGCGACGAAGCAACAGGGGTATGAGACGAGACACCATTCAGAACGATGAGCGCGAAGGGCTACATCGAGGCCCCTGCTCACTGACCAGCGTGCCTGAAGTCTCAGCCCATCGGGCCCGATTGATGGGCTCAGTGCTGATAAGATTCTGCTCTCCTCGGTCCGCATTTTTGATCTGATCCCATGCCACCCCATTCTCTCTTCCTCTTTCATTTGGACTATGACTTTGACCTACTACCGAGGAACAAAAGGCCGGCACCCTGTCTCAAAAGTACCTGTGGTGAACTGTGTTAAGGAACAGGACTGTGATCAAAGAACAGTGAGTGGTCACACCCTGCCACGTGAAGAAATCGGATTTGAGCTGGACCTTAGTTCCACCGCCGGTGCTCAACAGTGCCAACGAAAGAAGAACAACAATGAGAGCTTACCAGTGATAGCTCTTTATAAACAAGGACACTGGAAAGAAGAACCCATGTCAAAGTTGAAAATCCTCTCCCAACCACCTTATTATATTAACTATCTTCTTATCAAGTTTTCATGATGTTGCATCAATCACTTCCGACTGTACACTGAGAAGTTAAGAAAATGTAACTTTGTATAGTAACCTTCATACAACACCAGCCATGTACACAACTATACTGTAACTTTGAATGTACTTCCTCCTCGCCTGCTTCATCAAACTGTATGAGACAATGTACAAATGTGTCAGATTACTCCTGCCTACCCTAAAGACTCTGTATCTTTAAATGTGTGACGAACATTGACGATACTGTAACTGAAAGGCTAACAAAGGCGAATATTGGCCGGACAAGCTGGCGAGATATGTTAAAAGGGAGGACTGTGGAAATTTAGCTCGCAAACTGAACATTATCTGCGCCATCTTGCCCCTCCCCAGCACCACGCGCAACGAATGCACGGCCGCCATTTTAGGCACCCCGCTCTCTCCGCTCACTCTCGACCGCCAGCGTTTTCCCTTGGCGCTGCAAGCATCCCCCGCGCGCCGGCCACCCCCGCTCTCTCATACAGGCCATAAACCCTCTCCTTCTGCGCGACCCTGCTACGGAACCACTTCCAACCGACAACCCATACATGGTCATGCCTCTCCTTTGATAACCCCCTTCCTCTGCGCCCCATTGTCTGAACTGGTCCCAGGCCATCACCTAGCCCTGCGGATGCAGTTTACTGCCCCTACTGTAAGGGAAACACCCCACATCAAAGGGATTACAGTAGATCAAAGCCCCTACCCCCTGAGACCCGGCCAATTGCACACACCCCGGGAATTAGCGGAATTCCCCGCTGCGCGATAGCCATCTCCCACTGCGGGTAGGGTGGGAACTTCTACTGTATCTATGTGTGGGATCGGATCTGAACCGGGGCTCCAGGGGATATTCCCCCGTACTTCAAAAGAATCTCAAGAATGTACTATGTGTAATAAAGCAATAAACCAGTGTATAAGAGACCAGGTCTCAGAGATGCGGTTAGAGCACCTCGTGACGATACCTTGCTGTCTGATCTGATGTGTTCTGCTCCGACGGAATAAAACCTTGTTTCCTGCCTTCCAGTCTCCGGCGCCTGCCTCTTTTATTGGTAAATTATCGAGTGGTATGAGAGGCGATTATCGCCGGGCAAATACTTGGAAGGTTATCGACTGAAACTGCCGCTACCATTTAACAACTTGATCCATCATTCTGTCTGCAGATAGGTGATTTACGTGCACTATTACATCAAACAATCGGGTACAAGGGGACCTTGGGACATTGCAGGTGTCCCTCACTTGTACTATGACGTCACACAATCAATCATTCTACCCGTATGTAGAGGGGCACAGGTGATTTACAGGCATTATGACGTCAAACAATCACGCACTCACAAGGGGACCTTGAGTCATAGCAGGTGTCCCTCAATTATACTATGACGTCACACAATCCACCATTCTACCTGTACGCAGAGGAGCACAAGTGATTTACAGGCACTATGACGTCACACCATCCCGCACACAGAAGGGGACCATGAGACATTGCAGGTGTCTCTCAAATATACTATGACGTCACAAAATCCATCATTCTACCTGTATTAAAAGGGGCACAGGTGATTTACATGCGCTATGAGCTCAAACCATCGCGCACTCACAATGCGACATTGAGTCATTACAGAGCGCCTCCTGGTGGCGCAGAACTGGTCGTCTCCTCTCTCGTGGTATTGAGGCGCCAGAATGGATGCGCGGCTCTCGCCTTCCTTCGAGCCGCGACCCCATCTCCTGCCGCTCATTTCTTCCAATTGAAACGTTTAACGCTAGAAATAAACACGAGTTCTGCTTCTTCCTAAAGCGTCGCCTTTTTTGCTTCTCTAATCTGCCTTCTTGAAGGTATTCGGCGGTGGGGTTATTCCCGTGGGTTTCCAGTAAACGATTCCTTTAATTTCTCTCCCTCGCTCGCGCCGCAGTAGCTCCACTTCAGAGCGCGTGTGTAGTCAGGAATGAAACACAATCATTTTCTGCTTTGGTTGGTGCCGAGTAAACAGACCGGCTGAGGCCCCCGCCTCCCCTCCGCTGACTACGGGCCTTCTTCGGGGGCAGGGGTGCAAGAAAGTACAAGGGGGGGTCGGAGAAGAAGGGTGACAGAGAGGGGAGCTCGGGGCTCAAGGGGGGCAGGAGGAGAAGAAAGAAAGCAGGCCTGAAGGAGCAGGGGTGCAAGAAAGTACAAAGGAGATGAGGGACAGCAACGGTAGGAGAGAGGGGAGAGCGGGCCACGTGCGTGTGTGTGTATGGGGGGCAGGAGAGGAAGAAAGTAATCAGACCTCAGAGGGCAGGGGTCCAAGCGAGGAGGAGGGTAGGCGACTCACAGGGCTTCAGCCCCCCCTCCTCCCCCCTCGTGTGTGGCAGCCCGGGATGAGACAGCTTCCCGGCGCACACACAGCCGCACCCGAGCACTTCACGGGTCTTTAAATGACCATTTGCATGTTAATGAGGCCTCGCTGTTGTTTCACCCCTTCTAAGAGCCCCTGCAGCTCCACTCTGCCTATGGCTTAAAAGATTCAGCCCCCCCCGAAATTTTTTCTTAGCCCCCCCCCCCCCCCGAAATTTGGCTCTAGTTGCGCCTGTGGGCCGAGGGTGTACTTCATATAGCATGGGTACAAGAGAGGTAGAGAAGACACAGGGATACGAGCAGGGCTTAATTAGAACAAAATAAGTGCCAGGGCCTTCTTTGGGAGCCCTCTGCAACTTGCACTACCCAATGCCCGTGCCATCTCTGCCAACGACTGTACCAACACAACTACTAAGCGTCAGACTCCTACAAGAGTGACATTCCGAATATTCCAAAGCTATAAGAATGGCTTGGGCAGCAGGCATTAATTAGACATGTTAATGCATATTGAATGAATAAACACCTGTTGTTGTGCTCATCTGTAAATTAGACAGACAGCGACACCATGTGGCAGTCTGTCATAAGCGCCGGTGTTGACAATTAAATGCTAGTGCTAAGCACCGGCTCAAATGAAGCACTGGGTGTGAGAGGGGAAGGGAGTGCACAGGTGCGTAAGAGGTGAGGGGAGTGCACAGTGTTTCACTTCAGATCAGAGTGCCTGGCTGCAAGGCAGAAGGAGAGTACACAGGGCCCCGAAGTGCACAATGGTTCACGCCAGAGCAGATATGTTAAAGACATGTGGAGAGTACACCTGGCACAAGAGGAGGGAGGTGCACAGGGGCTCACTTCAGAAGGCACGGGTGCAAGACAGATGGAGAGTACACGGGCAGTCAATATACCAGGGGAGGCACAGGGGTTCATGTCAAAGGAGACAGGTGCAAGACAGAAGGACGGTACACAGTGGTGCAACGGAGAAGGGGCAAGCACAGAGGTTCACGTCCGACAGCAAGTGCAAGACAGAAGGATAGTACACAGTGGCACAAGGGAGACGGGGAAGGAAGAGGGGTTAACGACAGACAGCAAGTGCAAGAGATGAGGGGAGTCCACAGGTGTTCACGTCAGACAGCAAGTGCAAGAGACGAGGGGAGTGCACAGGGTTCCTGTCAAAGGGGATGGGTGCAAGACAGATGTTGAGGACATAGTGGTGCAAGAGATGAGGGGAGTACACAGGGGTTCACATCAGACAGCAAGGTACAAAACAGGGGTGCAAGAGATGAGGGGAGTACACAGGGGTTCACATCAGACAGCAAGGTACAAAACTGATGGATAGTACACAGGGGTTCAAGAGACGAGGGGAGGGCACAGTGGTTCACATCAAAGGTGATAGGTGCAAGACAGCGGAGAGTACACAGGGGTGCCAGAGAGAAGGGGAGTGCCCAGGGGTTCACTTCTGACTGCAAGATACAAAGCAGGGGTGCAGTAGATGAGGGAAGGGTACAGGGGTTCACGTCAGCGGGATAGATGCAAGACAAATGGTGAGGACACAGCGGTGCAAGAGACAAGGGGAGTGTACAGGGGTTCACTTCAGCGGGATAGGTGCAAGACAGGTAGCAGGTACACATGGTATGGAAGAGGAGAGAAGTGCCCAGTGGTTCACAACAGAGAACATAGTTGTAAGCAAGGTGGAGAGTACACAGGGGTGTCAGACAGTGCATGCAAGTTCACTTCACAGAGCATGGGTGCAAGACAGGTGGAGAGCACACGGGGTGCAGGAGAGGAGAGAAGTGCATTGTGGGGTACTTCAGAGTGGAGGGGCACAAGACAGGTGGAAGGTACACAGGGGGTGCAGGAGAGGGGAGGAGTGCATAGTGGAGAGTTGAGGGGCACAAGACAGGTGGGAGGTACACAGGGGGTGCAGGAGAAGAGAGGTGTGCATAGTGGAGAGTGGAGGGGCACAAGACAGGTGGAGAATACATACGGGTGCCAGAGAGGAGGACAGTGCAATGGGTTCACTTCACAGAGCGTGGGTGCAACACAGGTGGGGAGTACACAGGGGGTGCAAGAGAAGAAGGAAGCATACAGAGATGCACGGCAGTAATCTATAACACAGGGTGCAAGAGAGCAGGACAGTACGGGGGGTTCAGAGAGCAGGAATACAAAAGCCACCAGTACAGCAGGGGACATTGGGGCGCGGCCACCACCGACGCGGGCTCCATTCATTTGCACACTTACCAGCAGTCTCCAGCCAAAAGAGGTAGGATTGTTTCTGGTTTCAAAATTATCAATTAGCAGAATGATGTCCTCACAACATATGACATGATAAGGAAGTCACGTGGCTTACACTGCACGACATTTAACCCAGAAAAAAGTGAAGAATTGTGCGGCCTATGATACCAATTTACAGGACCAGGGCACCCACCTCGCTCCACAGCCACAGCTGCACGGGGGACAATAAAGCGTTCTACACTAGGTAGGCCACGGCAAACAGCACATGACCAGAAAGCCATAGGGAATATTACATGGCCATGCCAGAAAGATATAGGGATTACATTTTCCAGATTGTCAATCCATAAGGATTATCCATGCGTCTGCCCACCGCAGCCATCCGCTAACCCACAGGCAAAAAGTGCCTCAATCTGCCAGGCTTTTTGGATGGCACATATATGTTTATATCCTACAGAGTGTCACAGTCACAACCCGTAAGGCAGCTCTCACCCAGTGACAACCCTCTCTATGCCCGTCACCCTTCTCTGTGCAGTTTAAAGTGCCTTCATTAAAATGATTAAAGCAACAACCAGCACTGGCAGGGGTATAACAATGCCACTTGTAAATTGTTTTTATAAAGCACGACTTAGCAGACAACTGCTGGTTCTAGGCACTGTACATGTATGTATTTCTATTTATATAGTGTGAACCTGGCTGTGAAGCAACGAAGCGCTGTACGATAGCGAAGGATCTGGAGAAGAGCTACAAGATCGTGTATATCAGTCGGGGATTACACAAATACATGTTACACACATTCAGGCAGACTGAGGTTTGCCCAGAAGATTTGCCTAGAATCACACAATGCTGGGTTTAGCAACAAGGCCAAGATTCGAACCTTCCCGTGCCAAGGTTCCAAGCACCGCAGCTGCAGCCACTAGGTCACATCTTCAACTGTACATATCAGATGCCAGTATTACTCATATTAGTGGAACTCAGTTTGTTGACATCAGAAGGATGGAGGGTTGCATTAGCATTACCAGAAGTAGAACCTACAGATACAGATATCAGAGAGGAGCATTTAACTGGCCAAGTTCCAGTTCAGGGGTGGCTAATAGGGTCAACATTAATATATACTTAAGCTCTCAGGCCATCTTGCAATGGCCGCAGGACACTAAAATCACTGAAAATACTCATCATGATAGGAACAGGCCCTTAGGGGTCCCCAGAGGGCCGGCCTGCCGCTTTCCAGACTCCCAGTCTCAGGGGCTGTCAGGCATCTTTCCAAAACAGGTGCACAGCTCGGTCATCGGTGGATGCAAACCTGTCAGCTGCTTCAGTGATCAGAGAATATGCAAATGCTTCACATTTAGATCTGTGGTATTATGCAGATGAGACTCATGCATATTCATTTTGTAAGCCCTAGATGTCTGGACAGCTTCTTTCCCTCGAGGAATGGAGTGGTGTACTGCGGCGCCAACAGGCACAACAACTCACTCAAGGCGAGCGCCTGCCTATACCCGCAGGCGGTGGTGCGTGGGTGCTGGCAGCTTCCGTAGTTGACTCAGTCTTCAGTCTGAAAGTGTCAACTTCACCCAGGTCCAACTAACATGCAAGACTGTCATCCATTGTGCACTCAGCGATGATCGCTGGATGCATGAGACCCCAACAGACTGGACCACTCCACTCATAAAGGTAAAACCCTCCACTACATGCCCCTAACTAAGGAAAATCTCCCACACACAAAATAAGTCCACAGTCACCTCATAAAACATAAGAGAGCTCAAATCAGCATCACCACACAACAGCAACAACTCATGGGCTCTCAAAAGCCAACAGAGGTCTCCAACTCCAAGCCCATTTACACCTCTCTATGGTAGATATTACAGCTGTGCAACCCAGGTTCAATGACATAGATACACTTACAGCTCCCCGAGCTCAAACATAATGACAGTCCTCCAACCAAGACTCCATTCCAGGGCTGCAACTAAACAGTATCAGAGCTCTCCGGCCCCAAAGAATGCTACACTGCTCCATTTCACACATCATTACAGCTAACAAGCACACGCAGCGTCACCGCTCTCCCAGCCGCAGACACAGTTACAGACCTTCTACCACTGACACAATCACAGCTCTCCAACACACACTCCATAACAGTGTTACACTATACAACATCAGAGCTCTCCAACACTAAACAATGTTACACCTATTCATTCCGCACATTGTTACAGCTGACAACCACCAAATTCATTACAGCTCTCCAGTCCCACACACAGCGTCAGATCTCCTATTGCAAATACAATCAGAGCTCAAAAGAACACCCAACCCCAAAGAGAGTTGCAACGGTCCTTTATACACAATACTGCTCTTGAAACATGGACACCATTGAAGTTCACAGGAAAAAATCCCATTAAAATACTCCAACCCTAACTCCATTTCATTGCTGACACTAAACAGCATCAAAGCTATCTGACTATAGGACTGTTATACCTCCCCATTTCACACATCATTACAGCTCACAGCTGCAAACACCAGTACAACTCTCCAAACACAATGACAGATGTCATCCCACAAATACTGCTACAGCTCTCCACCCAATCATTTAAAGCAGCGTTGTGACTGGTCGGAGCGCCGTGACACGGCACTCAGCCAGGGGACGGAGGGGTGGCATGTACAGCCTGCATGGAGAACAGGGAAGTGGGCATGACTGTTTTGGGCGGTCAGAGAGGGCCGACCAAACAGTCATTGTGCACTTAGGAGTAAGCAAACATCTCCTCCCCTGCAGCCCTGCCCGCCCCCTTACGCAAAGCTGCGGCAGCAGGAGGACAAAATAAAATGATAATAACACTACGTTCTTATCATTTTATTTTGTGCTTTCTTAACTGCTGAAGAGTAGTGGGGTGATGCTCCTCCGCCTTAGCGGAGGAGCCGCCACTGCCCAAACAGGGAAGCTGTATTTCCAGCAAAATACACAAATGGCCAGAATCACAAGACCAGAGGTGGAACCTAAAAGTCTCATCGGCCAACACCAAATCTAATTCTCCGGGCAACGACTCCTACATCTAGATCAAACTGCCTCAGAAATCGGCATAGTTTGAAGCTCTTAATGTCACCAAATCAAACTTTTGCTTCCACGTCTCACCTAGTCAACCATCTTGACAGCACCACCCCACAAGTAGATTCCTAACACCCCCACACAGTCTGCCCTCGATAGATAGAGCAACGCATGAAGAATGTCGTGGTTTATGGGAAGGTCTCAATCGACCTTTCAATAAATGCCTACTGCCAAGACAGTTAGCTCTTCACGTGTGACTATGTGGTATTATATCATGGCCTTGAACGAAATAGGCTAGTGTAAACTGAACCAGACAAACTCACCAAGAAGGAACGGTGTGTCCTATCCTGACCCCCTCCAGACGACATGGCCCCTCTATTATCCATAGCACAGGGTCTCTTCAAAGGAGTCGTCTAGTGAAAGATGTAACAAGAGATATTTGAACCCAGCCAGACCTTAACAAAGAAAGGGACTTACCAGAACCTTTGTTGCTGGTGATTGTTGTTAATGCAAGATTGGGTAGGAACTAAGCTTTTTTATTTTCATTGTGTGACTATTTAAAGCCAAGATCAGTACAGTAGGTCCTCGTAAAGTCTAGATTTGAGATTCAGCCGTAGCTACATATGCGTGGTTTGCATTGTTGTTACTACAGGGATCTCTCCTGAGGAGCAGGTCACCAGTGATGTTCACACCTCAAGGCATGGCCAATGCCATTAACTAGAGGAAGGACTAATGCTAAAGTACCTTTGGGAGGAAGTACATGTTGTCCCTGTACAAGTTGTGCAGTTGCCTTGGCAGAGTCCATGGCAGTGTCAGCCTTGTAGGCAGCGGCAGAGCTGACGGACAATGAGTTGTTGAAATGGTAGCCGAGATGTTCTTCAGAAAGACACACATTTAGAGAAGCGTGACTAAGGATGGGATAAGTCATGTATACATGTATGTGTGCATTAGGATTTATGGAGCTCTAGCGAAGCTAGAAGGTAAAGGAGGGATCTGTGCTGCGCATCCCTCCACAGAAAGCAGGAACTGGAAGATAATTCCTTAAAGTCAACGCTGCCCTTGGGATTGTGGTGGTTAAAGTCAGTGAACTACACTGTGTATGATGGCACAATGGATAGTGCGCTCATGCATAATGCGTGCAGCGACTTTAATGCGACAGTTCTGTGCATACAAAAGACGCTGCACTTGGCTACATTTCCTTCCAAAACTACACAAAAGAGGAAACAGAAACAAATGATGTTCACAATAAGTACTTGTTTTATATGAGTCTTGGTACAGCGCTGCGGCTGTTTGAAGCACTAGAAATGCCAGGTGTTACTACTACCCAATCGGATGGCACTCAAATATATATGTATCCGACCTTCATTCCCTAAAATTGGCACACATTTGTGCTTATCGCCACCTTCTTCCTTCCGCTTATTGGCCTACAACAACCCTTAGTTGCCCTTCTCTCACGCAGACCGAATACACCATCTATCATGAACCTACCAGTCCATGCTACCATATCCCCGGACAACCGAACCTCATACACCGCACTCGACCTACCAGTCCATCCGACCATATCCCCGGACTCCCGATCCTCGTACACCATCCTGGACCCACCGGTCCATCCTACCACCTCCTCAAGCGACCATTCTCGTACACCACCATGGACCATCCAGTCCATTCTACCACACCCCCCGGACTACTGCTCCTCGTACACAATCCTGCAGCTACCAGTCCACCCTTCCCTACCTTGTGCCTACCAGTTCATCCTACTATATACTGGGCCTACCGGTCCTCATACACCAGCCTGGCCCTGCTTGTCCGTCCTACCTTATCCTTGACCAACCGGTCCTCCTTCACAAACCAGAACTATTGGCTGTCTTTTCGCATTTTGTATCTCCTGGTAATCCTACGGCCCTCTGGGCTTACTGATTTGAATAAATCTACCGTCTCCGCAGCCTCTGAGTACCAGGAGTTGCCTACCCTTTCCAAACAAGGCCCCTTCCCCTTTACTGTCGCTAACAGAAAAGGAGAAAACTAATAACCATTCTTAACCTCAGCCATGATGACATCCCTTACTAACACATCACACAACCGCAGCAAAACAATTGACATTCTTATGTGTTGCAAGACTCACTGCATAAAACAAACCAGCCCAACAAAAATCAGGGCGCATGCCTGAAAATAATATCTCCTACGGAAACAAACATTGGCAAAGTTAATAGGTCTGGCCTTAACATGCAGTGCATGCGAATGTTGTTTACATGCACCAGTGCTCTCCATCACATTGCGCTATTGGCTTTGACAATGCTGGGGAAAAGTATTGAAAAAAGTTTGCTTTGATGATGTTGAAGTGATTGTACTTTTCTGATGGGAAATAGTCCCTCGTGCGTTCTATTGGAAGCACTTTCTGGAAGATGTGATGATCAAGCGAACAACCAGAACCAGGAAGCGAGAAGGGAATAGCGCTCTGGGTGGGGCCAAGTCTCATCTTTGTATATGTTAATGAATTTGTAACAATATGTCAGCCAGCGAGCTGTACTATCCAGCCAGACCTAAAATAAATTGCAGGGTGGCAACAGATTGGCTGGGGCGATGGAAAGAGGGGAGAGTTCAGGTTCACACAATGAAGTCTTTAGGTCCCACCCCCATCCACCCCTCGACCAATCCCGCCCACCGTGGCCCCCCATTCCACCACCTCTTCCCAGACCCCACTTGTCCGTCTGCATTAAGGGGCTCCCTGGCCCCTGGAGATGACGCCGTGGCTGGGGGGAGCGCGGCGTAGGCCTAATTGCCTCCTAGAAGCCATTCTGCACACATGCCACGTCTGCGGAAATGCGAGGGGACATCTCTGGCCTTTCAGCGCCTCAACCTTGCACTCGGCGTTCGGTGCCATTTCCTGGGGCGGCCACTGCAGCAACAAATTGGCCCATTTGTCATTGTGCTAGAAGACAGAAATAAGTGGAGGGGTAATGGCGTTCGCGCCATCTTGCGAGCACAAAACTGCTTTCAGGGGACTTTGTGCACCGCCGCAGCGAGCGCAGCATCTGATAGCTGAAGAGTAAGGGAAGACGGGACGGCTGCTGACACCAAGGTTGGAGTTTTACAGGGAGAGATGCTGAGCTGCTGTTACAGCAGGGGTTTACGTTTACAGCGAGCTAGGCGGCTTTAATGCCAGGGGTTTAAGATTCAGCCACACAGACATGGGCGGCTTTAATGCCAAGGGTTTGAGTTTACAGAGAGGCAGACGGCTTTAATGCCCGGGGTTTAAGATTCAGCCACACAGACATGGGCGGCTTTAATGCCAGGGGTTTAAGTTTACAGAGAGGCAGACGGCTTTATTGCCCGGGGTTTAAGTTTACAGTGTGACAGACCCTGACGGCTTCAATTTCAGGGTTTAAGTTTACAGCGAGCTAGGCGGCTTTAATGCCAGGGGTTTAAGTTTACAGCGAGGCAAGCCCGGTTGGTTTAACACCAGGAGTTTAAGCTTACAGCGAGACAGACACGGATGGCTTTAATGCCAGAGGTTTAAGGGTTAAGCTTGCAGCCAGACAGACATGGATGGCTTCAATTCTAGGGGTTTAAGTTTACAGTGAGACAGACATGGGTGACTTTAACACCAGGGGTTTAATTACACAGTGCGACAGACAAGGTTTGCTTTAACAGCAGGGGTTTAAGTTTACAGCAAGACAGGCTGGGTAGGGACTAACTCCATAGGTTTAAGTTTACAGCAAGACAGGCTGGGTAGGGACTAACTCCATAGGTTTAGGTTTACAGCAAGACAGGCTGGGTAGGGACTAACTCCATAGGTTTAGGTTTACAGCAAGACAGGCTGGGTAGGGACTAACTCCATAGGTTTAAGTTTACAGCAAGACAGGCTGGGTAGGGACTAACTCCATAGGTTTGAGTTTACAGCAAGACAGGCTGGGTAGGGACTAACTCCATAGGTTTGAGTTTACAGCAAGACAGGCTGGGTAGGGACTAACTCCATAGGTTTGAGTTTACAGCAAGACAGGCTGGGTAGGGACTAACTCCATAGGTTTAGGTTTACAGCAAGACAGGCTGGGTAGGGACTAACTCCATAGGTTAAAGTTTACAGCAAGACAGGCTGGGTCGGGACTAACTCCATAGGTTTAAGTTTACAGCAAGACAGGCTGGGTAGGGACTAACTCCATAGGTTTAAGTTAACAGCAAGACAGGCTGGGTAGGGACTAACTCCATAGGTTAAAGTTTACAGCAAGACAGGCTGGGTAGGGACTAACTCCATAGGTTTGAGTTCACAGCAAGACATGCTGGGTAGGGACTAACTCCATAGGTTTAAGTTTACAGCAAGACAGACATGGATGGCTGGAATTCTAGGGGCCGTATTACACAAAGTGTCCCTGGGGCACAACGGGTGTTTGCGCCCGCTTTGCTCGCCCCCGATGCTTGTGCGGCCCCTTCTGTAATACCGATAGCACTGGTGCGCGTAAAGGGCAGCACTATATTCAGGGGGCGTTCCCTCATTTGCATGGGGGAAGGCCCCATGCAAATGAGGGAATCCCTTTGCCTCTGCACCCTATTACAGATACAGGCGCAGAGGCAATGAAACTCCCAGGGGGTACACTGTCACTGCACCCCCTGAGAGCAGCCCTCTGGAAGGGGGGGGGAAGGCGTCTTATGGACCCCCAGAATTCCCCTTGCAGGCGGGTTCAATCACTGACTGCACCCGCCTTCATAGGGATCTCTAAACCCCTTCAAAGTGCATGCAGGTTGCCGCCTGCACAGAGAAAACACGGAGTGGCTCGAAGCCGCTCCGTTTGTCTCAGGAATGCACTGCCCCCAGGGCAGCGCACGTTTGCAGCTGCACTGGGGGCAGGCATAGCATTCATGGTACTATGGAGCATTTTCATTGTTTGAGCTGGGCGCAGCTTTTAAAAGGTGCGCCCGCTGCAAACATTGAAAATGGGCCTGCAGTCTAATAAAGCCCCTGGGGTTTAAGTTTACCACAAAACAAGCATTGACAAAGCCCAAAGGATAGCAACCAACGCCAGACCCATTGCTTTGCCAATACTTGTTTTATGTAATGCTTCATGACATGCAGAAATGGACACATTTTACTCCATGGAAATATGATGAGACAGTGGAAGTTGCAGAAGGAGGCCTGGCTGAAAAATGTCTGTGCAGAAGGATCTAAAATGAATCTCTGCAGTGCTAGAATATGCTGGTGCAGCCAGTCATTCGGGGAGAATCTCGAAGGGTAATGGTTTGCAAAAGCTTCAAAGACAAGGGTGCCATTGAAACCTTATGCACATGAAAGTCAACACCCTCGCTCTGCGAATGGGACAAAAGCAAAGCCGCATAAAAGGTCAAGTGCAGCATTTGTTGAGCCGCGCCAGTCCACCTTGATGAAATGTGAGCTTACCTGGCTGGCATTGAATGTCTCGTCTTCCCTCGCAGTGGGGAAACCCTGACCAGACTCAAGTCCCTCTGCCTGACTCAGGCGCCTCTACGTGGAAAAGCGCTCAATCTGCCTCAGCAGAATATGGAATTTTTTTTTTTTTTTTTAAAACAACCTAAGACGGGCGGACACCTCACCGCAGAAACTATGGTTTTATTTCAGACTATAAAAATCTTTTAGAAGAAAGGGAAATTAGTAGTCATTAGATCCTATTCAAGGGCAAATTTTGTTTGGAAGATGGCGGGCCAACCTCTCTCAGACAATCAAAGTAAGAGGATCAGCAGGTATGTGGGTGTTTTTCGACTAATTTAAACATGGTTAAACTGAGCCCTTTTTACAGCCAGTTGTGTACATCACTGTTGGATAAGTTGATAAACAGATTAATAACACCAAACACAAGTTTAGAAGTCTTAGAAAAACCCTTTCCCATGAGTGAATCTTTAATTATTGGTTTCAGGTCAGCGACGGTGTCTCCTTTCTGTCTGACATAATTCTCTCTCTTTTTCCACACGCCAGTTTGTTTAGCTCATGGTAACGGCATTGTTCGAAAAGTAAGATGGACACTTTTAGGTTGAGCTTATCAGATATTGGATGATGTTTGGTTGCATAAAAACTATTATAAACTTACCAAAAATTTAGAGGTGCTTTACAGCCCACCCATTACTTACCACTGTTGGATTTACTGTCACTCTCTTTTGCTTGCTTCTTATTCGATGTCCCAGATTGTCCATCTTGTGCTTGTCTGGCCTCTTTACTTCCCATCTCTCTGATTGGCTTCTATCCTTCCACTGCTCACTCTTTAGGAACTACTTTTTTCCTTTTGCTGAAGCACTGCATGAGAGTGCCTGTGTTTTCCACCTCGCTCCTTTATGTGTGTAGTCCCCTATACTGTCCAAATACTGACCCACCCATGCTTTATGTCGTGGTGTCCCTTGTGTTGCCAAACTCCCTATCTGCAAAAGGATTCAATTTTTCTTTTTTGCTCATATGCCTCTGCCCTCATCCACTATGTCGCTCTCCCTCATCTCAGTGGCGGCTGATAACTGGAATCAGCAGTGGGGCGGGTGGGTGTTAGGAGCAGGAGGGTGTGGGGGATGGGTTAAACAAAATCACTTACCTCCCGGTTGGCCGGCTGGCTGGCTGCCGCCTCTCCTACA
Organism: Triturus cristatus; assembly: GCF_964204655.1. Lineage (NCBI taxonomy): Eukaryota > Metazoa > Chordata > Amphibia > Caudata > Salamandridae > Triturus > Triturus cristatus. The sequence continues at coordinate 133,537,182 of NC_140591.1, read as the reverse complement.
TCTTCTTCCTGACTTCTTGGGGGAGACAGGAAGCAGGAAGCACCAGGGCTCCCAGGCTCCCTGCAGCCAATCACAACACTGCAATTCAGCATTGTGATTGGTCTGAGCTCCATGACACAGCGCTCAGCCAGGGGCTGGAGGGGTGGGCATGTTCGCCATACAGGCTGTAATGCAGCCTGCATGGAGAACCCGGTATGTGCGCATTACTGTTTTGGGCAGCCAGAGAGGGCCGGCCAAGCACTCATGTTCACATAGGGAGCGCAAACCACTCCTCGCCCTGCCTGCTCTGAGAGCAGCCCCGCCCCACAAAGATGTCACAACGGGGATCTCGAGTTATTATCATTTTAATTTTCCTTTTTTTTACACTGCAAAAGCAGTGGGGCGATGCTCCTTCGCTTTAGCGGAGGAGCCGCCACTGCCTGATCTGCTGCGTTTCCCCTCCCCAAGCCCATTTCCACTTGCATCCCTCCCACCTTCTCTTCTTCTGCGCCGCATGCGAACCCTACAATTTTTAAATATGTAAATAACTTTTTGGGAGTGGAGAGCCAGGCAGCAAATTGCTGCTGGTCCCTCCTCTTTACAAAAAGCACTTTTGCACTTTTTTAGGTTTCTTTTTTTATTTACCCATTCAGCTCGGATGGGTAAATAAAAAAAATGAATCCCCCGTCATTTGTAGGCATGTATGCATAGTGATGCATGTCTACATACGTGCCAGCGATACTGTGCTTTTTTAATATTATTTTTATTTTTTAATTTGGGAGATGTTGCAAGGCATCTTGCTGATGCTTTACAGCATCGCCAAAAGACATTGGCAAAGCCAAGAGGTCTCAAAGGCGAGACCTATTGGCATTGCCAATTCTTCTTTCATTTCTACTGCTATTGCTAAGGATATTTGTGAACCACAGACATCTCTGTTTATCTTCTATTCATTAGCTTAACATTGACATCTTGACAAATATATGAAATATTTGTAAATAGCTCTGCTTTACTCTTTGCGGAACACTGCAAGGAGAACTCTGCAAAGACAGGTCACTGGAAGTGTGCCTGTTCCAAGTTGACTCACATTTTAACATTGTGTGCCTCAGTACACCAGGGATTCTATTTCACTTTTTAAGATGTCTGCAGCTTCCTTCTTTCCCATGACCTTGATAATAGACATATGTGGGGGGCATCCTTGTAGGGACACACAAGCATGTCTGCTGTCCTCTGTGTGATCCTAGGTGCCACTGTGAAGGTGCATACAGTTTCGTTGCCTCCTTCTGAGTTGTCCCCTAAAGAAGTGAAATTGGGTGTTTTGCAGGACCGGGACATCTCACATTAACTATTCGGTTTTTATCATCAGTCTTTGGCTACTCCATTCCAAGTTTATATTTTTATTTATGCCAACAACATTAATATCATCCTTGGTTTAAGAGGGATTATGTTTTCATCCTCCACACGCGAGCTCATTTCCTAGTGTGATCTGCAAGTGGAATTCTTCTAACTTCTAATGAAATTCAGTTTTAAGATCGTGCTCATCTTTATAGACTCTCTAATTTAGGTTTCATGGGTGTGGCCTATAACTTGGGGCCAACTATAAAAGATATTGCCCAAATTCAACCTAGGAAAGCAAATCCTAGGGTTGATCTGTATTTGGATGGACCCTCCCCTAAAACTACCCTTGTTGTGCATAATAACATAACATATGTGCAAAGCACACGTTCACCCCTGACGGGGTATCTTGGTGCTGAATAACAGATGTTTATTATTACCTTACTGAATGGTACTCATTTTATCGACCTCAGATGGATGAAAGGCTGGGTGGACCACCGGGATTTGAACCTGTGACCATGAGGTCCAACACAGGCCCCTGCAGTGGATGCATTAGTCCACTGAGCCACCAGACCCGGCATAATCTTGGTTTTCTCACTGAGTCTGGTCTTATACCGGAGGCACAAATCGAAGCCTTCTACCACAGCTACCCCTCCAATGGAGGGTTTTGAAAATCTTCACAAACTTTTGTTTCCTTCAAAGGGTCTGCCCAGTCAATGCTTTCATCTCGTCCCATCCAAACGATGAAGCTTGATTACTTTTGGTCTCCCTGTGCGGTTTCCGTCTGGTACTTCACTTGGTAGCAGCAAATGTCAACCCGTGGCTTAGTACCATCTAAGAAAATTTGACCAGGAGTTGCCCCCTTCTATATCACTACAATGACTAACACTCACATGCAAGTTCAGTTAGAGGATCCATGTGTATGCCACAAGGCTTTTCATCAAAATGGACTCTTTGTTAGAACCAGAGATGTACTTGCTACCAGCCCAGATGCGCACTGTTCTTTGGTCAATGTCACATTTACGTTGACGAGGTTGCGAGGGACAGCTGCCCTCCTTCAGATGGCAAAGGCCTTGATCTCCGAAGACATTTTGTGAGAGAAAGAGCATGTTTCCAGGAAGGTTCTTGGGAAGATCTGGCTTTACCTGCAGTACAGAGTTTGGCATTAGCTTCTTGCCCACCCTACACAAAGCCAAGAACATTGTAAGTGTTGGAGGTGCATTATCAATTTTAATAACAGAATAAGATAAGATCTGTTATTTAAAGGCTATAAAATCAATAGTATCTGAGCTAGGCATAGCAAACAACATGTCAGTGCTTAATTTGTAAAAATACAAGAGCCAGGGCCCAAGATATTTTGCAGGAGGCTACCGTGTTCAACACTAGACACTGTCCCAGCCAGCTATGCCAAACACTAACCATTACACAATACAAGTGTATTATTCCAGGGCACCTAACACTGTAAGTACGGCCTGGATCCATTGTTGCACTTCTGTTTTTTAAGAATTCTAAATATGCTGTTGATGAGCCCGGCACAAAAATACACAGTCAGCGCCATCGTGTGGTGGATTGTCATAAATAAGTGCTGGGGTTTACAATTAAGTGCTGGTGCTTAGCACCAGCACAAATTAAGCAGTGTGACTTATAGAAACACAAGATATTGATGATGACGAGGATAAAGAGGATAATTTTAATCGAACAGGGATTTAATTTCCCTCTTGTGAGGGGAGGCAGCAAGTAAAAATATTTTTTTCATTCACCTGGTTAACGGTGATCATTTTCAGGTGAAACACTGGTCAGATAACGCAATCTGTAATATTAGTTTAGAGACGTCACTGAGAGTCCACATCAAAAGAGTCATCTGCCAATCTTGCTTTGTCCTGGAAGTTTGATCTGTAGCTTCATCTACAGATATATCAACATTTAACCTCCACATCTCTAGTGCTTGACACTGTGTATGCTCCATGCTTCACTTCCCCACCTACAATTCTGACCATGACAGTTCCAGAGTCACTCCAGCACCCTGGGCTGGGCTCGGACTGTGAGCACGCGTGCCTCCTGCTTTCTTTGCATATACTGACTAAAGGGGCCAGATCACATGGATTGCACCAGTTCTGGGGTCTATTTTACTGGTTTCCGGCAATTCCCCAACACTGACGAGCAGCTTTGCAGCTGCAGTCACTCAGTCAGTTCAGAACTAGTGACGTTTGTCCCCGTCCGCTGGCGCAGATAGGGGGTTAAGGGCAGTGGGAAAGTGTCCGGGGGTAGTGCAATGTCTGTGATCCGACTCCAAATCTGGTTCACTCTTTCCTCTCGGAGGGCACTTTGGTGCAGAGAAGTTTTAAGGCATGGGCAAAGTGGGCTCTGGCCCAGGGCCCCAGCTTTTCTGGGGCCCCACTGATAGCGCCAAATCTCTCTGGTCTTGCCCCAATGACCTTTAATAATTCTTAAATAGATTGCTTTAAATACCGTTTTCCTTTAATTATTTGTTATGTGTTCGTGAGTCTATTACAGACATTTTACATAAAAAGTGTGTTTGTTTTATACAGCAGCTATAAAAAAAAGTTTCTTTGAGATGAAAACAGGACCTCACATATGAGAAATGGGAGGGTGTCACAGAGATTATTTGCAGTAATATTAGTGAGCTGCCGCTGTGATACAATATTGAAAACACAGGTCACTAGTCCTGAATATTACATGCAAACACATTTATAATTTGGACCGGTGTGCCCGTGTATTGTCAGTGACCTGGCCAAAGAGGCCATGAAAGATCTGAAATTGGATCTTACATTCAAAGCTGTTCCGAACACGTGCCCCCAAAATATGTTTGGCCCAGGGCCCCAAAAATCCTAAAAGTATTTGGGGGGCATTTGTAAGACAGCACACCCTTTTCCCGCTCTCTGTTTATGAGATGTACTTAGAGCCTGAATGAATGAATAAACAGTAATGAATTTACAAGTTCTTGGAGTCCTATCACGCTCCGCAATTTCCCGACTTGTGCTCATTATATTTTTGTCTCTGTTTTTCCTATTTAACACATTCTCCCGCCCCGGCGGGCAGAGGCAGGGTCCCTACGGAGCTAATGCTGCCGCCGCCCACGCGGTCGGCCCACGGGGGCCCATTGCGCTCCGTGGCCGCCTCCCTCTCGGCGAATGTCTTCAGCAGACCTCTCTACGTGGCATTTATTATTGAGGAAACGAGCCATTCTGTGAATTACAATTTATTCAGAGCGTAAGTGACGTTTATTTAAATGTATCATGAGTTAAGAACGCGCATCTGCTCCGCGCGGAGCATGTGTTTCTAAGTGGGAGGAAACAGTTCCTAAGTGACACAGAACAAATGTGAACAGGCTGTTTGTGAAATATTTATGCTGGTTCTAATTCCAGTTTTGTAATTTGATTTGTAAGCACCATCAACACAATCTGTAACCGGCGACGCTTCCAGCGCTTGATGTGAGGAAGAGTCTACAAGGCGCGCAGAGTGGCTGGCGAATCGAACCCTGTTTTACAGGTCTTTCTGAAGTAGGGATAACAAGGGCCACGAGGAACAGGTGGCACCTGGATTGGTTGGAGCTGAGACGTCACAGTGCATCCAAAGACGCCATATTGGATTCGCTTCCAGGTGCTCAAGCTTGAGACAGACCGGAAGTCTTCCATCTGAAACAGACCTCTGAAACATCTTTTGCAAAAACACAGGGGCATATATATGAGAGGCGTGAGACAGGTTTGCTCCACAGAAAGTAGTATATGAGTGCCGCAAGACTCTAAGCCAGAATCTTGAAGCCATACAAAACTACTTTGCGTGGCTTTGAAAGGCTTCATAAATCTGGAGCAGGCAACGCAGCGCAAATTGTTGCATTGTGCACAAGGAAGGCGTACCATGGGTGTTGCAGCTTGTACTCCAGCGCAACTCCCATTGTTGTCGATGCATTCCCAGATTTGAAAGGATTTGTAAACCCGGGAATGTGCCAAACTCTTACACCTCCTAAGGAGAAATATCTGTATTTCTCCTCGTTTTTTCCACTTTGACACACATATAAAATGGAAAAAGCCTCTCAGGATTGGCACCCTTGCACCATGGTGCAAGGGTGCCTGCGTTGGCGCTAGGCTGCCGAAATGGCGCCAGCACAGGGGAAAAAGGACAGGAATGCACCGTAATGCTTAAATACGGTGCATCTTAATCTATTCTGCCAGCCAGTTTAATGGAGCTCACTCCATTTAGCTAGCCAAATCAGAGGAAAGGACTTCATTTTTCAAGCCAGTTTAGCAGACCTTCCTTTGCTTTGTCAGCATAGTGGATTTCTTGCAACTTTCAAAGAAGACGAAAGTTACTGGAGAATCCATGAGTGGAATTCACTTTATTCTACTAACCAGTTTGGTTGAACTTAATCCATTCTCTAGAAAGTTTGTGGAACCCTCCCTAATTTGCAAGACAGTTTAGTGGAACTTACTCCATTCCACTAGCCAGTTTAGTGGAACTCACTCCATTTTACTAGCCAGTTTAGTGGAACTCACTTCATCCTGCTAGCCAGTTCAGTAGAAGTCACTCAATTCTGCTAGCCAGTTTAGTGGAACTCCCTCCAATCTGCTAGACAATTTAGTGGAACTCACTCCATCCTGCTAGCCAGTTTAGCAGAAGTCACTCCATTCTGCTAGCCAGTTTAGTAGAACTCACTCCATTCTGCTAGCTAGTTTAGTGGAACTTCCTCCTTTCTGCTGGCCAGTTTAGTAGATAGAAATTAACTTAATTTTGCTAGCCAGTGTAGTGGCACTCACTCAATTCTACTAGCCACTTTAGTGGTATTCACTCCATTCTGCTAGCCAGTTTAGTAGATCTCCCTCCATTTTGCCAGCCAGTTTTGTAGAACTCGCTCCATTTTCTAAGCAGTTTAGTAGAGCTCGCTGTGTTCTGCTTTTCAACACTGTGGATCTCGTGAAACCTTGATGGAAGGAGTATGTTACCAGACAACACTTGCTAGGGGAGCGCTGGGCTCTCTCAAAGGCAGATTTTTCTATCCTGTGTGCAGGAGCCGGTGTCAGATGCCCCATCTGCCCATACAGTGAAGACATCCCTATCCAAGGTGCCTAAGGGACTACGGAGATGCCATTGATGCAGGGCGCTGGTACCCAGTGCAGGCAGGCTCTGATAGAGATGCATCATTCAGGTGCATCACACGAGTAGAGGTTGGTGAAAACAGCAGCCTTCAGGCACAGTGTGCAGGCTGCGTCTGATAGTTGCCATCATACAAGCACCGTGTGTGACCGCTGCTTAGAGGCACCGTGTGAGAAGGCAGCATTGTGAGAGTGCTAGATGGCAGCATCTAGGCAGCGTGGGTGGCAGCAGTCAGGCACAGTGTGAGATGGCAGCATTCAGGCAGTGTGATGTGATAGCATTCAGGCACAGTGTGGCATGATTGCATTCAGACAGTGTGGGGCGGCAACATTCAGGCACAGTGTGAGGCGGCAGCATTCAGGCACGGTGTGAGGGAGCAGCATTCAGGCACAGTGTGAGGCAGCAGCATTCAGGCATAGCGTTGGATGGCAGCATTCCGGCACAGTGTGACTTGATAACATTCAGTCACAATGTTAGGCAGCAGCATTCAGGCACACTGAGACATGATAGCATTCATACACGGTGTGCGGTGGCAATATACAGGCACAGTATGAGGTGGTAGCATTGATGCACAGTGTTGGACAGCACCATTCAGGCTCAGTGTGTGGTGGTAGCATTGATGCACAGTGTTGGACAGCACCATTCAGGCACAGTGTGAGGTGGTAGCATTCAGGCACAGTGGGAGGTGGTAGCATTGATGCACCTTGTGAGACAGAAGCATTCAGGCACATTGTGTGGTGGTAGCATCGTTGCACAGTGTAATACGACAGTATCCAGACACAGTGTGTGGTGGTAGCATTGACGCACAGTGTAAGACAGAAACATTCAGGCACAGTGTGTGGTGGTAGCATCGAGGCACAGTGTTATACGGCAGTATTCAGGCACAGTGTGTGGTGGTAGCATCGATGCACAGTGTTATACTGCAGTATTCAGGCACAGTGTGAGGTGATAGCATTGATGCACAGTGTTGGACAGCAGTATTCTGGCACAGTGTGCGGTGGTGGCATTGATGCACAGTATGAGACAGAAACATTCAGGCACAGTGTGAGGTGGTAGCATCGATGCAGTGTTGGACAGCAGTATTCTGGCACAGTGTGAGGTGGTAGCATCGACGCACAGTGTTATATGGCAGTATTCAGGCACAGTGTGTGATGGTAGCATTTACGCACAGTGTAAGACAAGCATTCAGGCACAGTGTGAGGTGGTAGCATCGATGCACAGTGTTGGACAGCACCATTCAGGCTCAGTGTGTGGTGGTAGCATTGATGCACAGTGTTGGACAGCACCATTCAGGCACAGTGTGAGGTGGTAGCATTCAGGCACAGTGGGAGGTGGTAGCATTCAGGCACAGTGTGTGGTGGTAGCATCGATGCACAATGTTATACGGCAGTATCCAGACACAGTGTGTGGTGGTAGCATTCAGGCACCTTGTGAGACAGAAGCATTCAGGCACAGTGTGTGGTGGTAGCATCGATGCACAGTGTTATACGGCAGTATCCAGACACAGTGTGTGGTGGTAGCATTGATGCACAGTGTTGGACAGAAGCATTCAGGGGCAGTGTGCGGTGGTAGTATCGATGTACATTGTTGTATGGCAGTATTCAGGCACAGTGTGAGTTGGTAGCATTGCTGCACAGTGTTGGACAGCAGTATTCTGGCACAGTGTGCGGTGGTGGCATTGATGCACAGTATGAGACAGAAACATTCAGGCAAAGTGTGAGGTGGTAGCATCGATGCAGTGTTGGACAGCAGTATTCTGGCACAGTGTGAGGTGGTAGCATTAACGCACAGTGTTATATGGCAGTATTCAAGCACAGTGTATGATGGTAGCATTTACGCACATTGTAAGACAAGCATTCAGGCACAGTGTGAGGTGGTAGCATCGATGCACAGTTTTATACGGCTGTATTCAGGTAGAGTGTGAGGTGGTAGCATCAATGCACAGTGTTATACGCAGTATTCAGGCACAGTGTGAGGTGGTAGCATCGATGCACAGTGTTAGACAGTAGTATTCAGGCACAGTGTGAGGTGGTAGCATCGATGCACAGTGTTATACGGCAGTATTCAGGCACAGTGTGAGGTGGTAGAATCGATGTACAGTGTTAGACAGCAGTATTCAGGCACAGTGTGAGGTGGTAGCATCGATGCACAGTGTTATACAACAGTATTCAGGCACAGTGTGAGGTGGTAGCATCGATGCACAGTGTGAGACAGAAGCATTCAGGCACAGCGTGAGGTGGTAGCATCGACGCACAGTGTTAAACGGCAGCACTCAGGCACAGTGTGAGGTGGCAGCATTGATGCACAGTGTTATACAGCAGTATTCAGGCACAGTGTGAAGTGGTAGCATTGATGGACAGTGTAAGACAGAAGCATTCAGGCACAGTGTGCGAGCAGGATCTGATGGAGGTGACAAACAAAAACAAAAGTTCGGATGTGAGAATGCTTGAATTAACTGGTAGTTTGGGCACATTCCCCTCTGTTATCTTCCAACTCTTCATGCTGTCCCAGGAGGTGACTCACCACACATACATCAGTCCCCCCCCTTCCCTATAAAAGGGAAGCTGAACCATCATGACCCACCCGAATGGGAGAAAAGAAAACAAGCCCCTTCCAGCCTTCATAGGGCGCATTGGTGAGGTGCTGCCTGAGCCCCTTTGTCTCGGAGACATGCTCACCATTGGCCTCCATTGCTTTTTTGAGGTCTAAAAGTGTTCGTAAACGGCGAGACTGCGCCCAGATGTGGGTTCCAAGAGCCCTGTGACGTATGGACTCCAACAGAGCCTCTTTGAAAGGACTTAAAGTGCACCGGGGTGCTTGTGTGCTGTTTCAGAGGGGGGGTGCTGTAGGAGGAGATGCTTGACTGCTCCTTTCTGGGCTAGAGCCAAGGCTTGTTTGCATATGGGAGGCCTCTGTCTTAACTGGCTCCGATGAGCTAAAACCCATGGAATGGAATGTACCCAAAGGAAAGCGCTTCAGATTAATTCAAGTATTTGCCTCCGTTAATTTGTATCTAAATAACTGAGAAAGCAGCATTCAGGCATACCGTGCACATAAATTGATGAGAGCAGCAATATTACATACTGTGCAGGTGATAGGGCATCGATCTCATTGATTATTTTCTCGATGAAACGCTGAGTTGACCCAGCTGATATTCTAATATGGGACCAGATGATGTTGCTATAAGACACACCCATTGCAACTGTAAATGCATTTATATAGTGCTTACTACTCCTGACGAGGCACTGAAGCACTTCACGGCGAGTAGCACAGTGCTCTGGAACTCAAAGTTAATGGTTAATCCATTGATTTTGAGTTACTGTTTGTTATTGGGACTAGATTTGTGCTCGTATGGAAATGGCTCCATACATTCACTCCAGTTTCCTTGTAGTTGATTAAATTAAAAGGAGTTAGGTGTGTCATTTCCATGGCACTTACTAGCCCAAATAAAGGACTTTAGACCAGGCAGCACACTGCTCCGGAACCCGCGGTTAGTGGTTAATCTAGTGGTTATTGGTTACTCTTAGTTATTGGGATTAGTTTTGAACTCTCAGGGAAAGCAATCAATGCATCTACTCCATTAAGTTAATAGGAGTTATGTGTGATCATTAGTGGGGGCTAGGTGACTTCGGGCCAATGTTTGGTGGGATGATTTGATAGGCAGCCGGAGATTAGGGATTGTTAGTTTCCAGGACTACACGTAAAAAGAAGGAGATTTTATGCCCTTTGAAATCAATGTGAGCAATTTGAAGAGATACAATAAGAGAGATTAAGACAGACAGGAAGGAATATGGCCCATTGAACAAGAAGGAGTCTAGGTGAACCACAAATAAAAAATGTTGTCTGGCATGATGAAGTGTGAAAGTACGAAATGGAAAAAACACAGGACCAAACCCCAGTCGGCCCAATCAATGAAACCTGGGTATACCAAAACAAAAAGCAAGTGGTTCAGTGGGACTCACTCAACATAGCCCATGAGGTAAAAGTACATGTCAGTGTTGATCATCTACAAAATCACAATTGTATGGTTATTTACATAAGGTGATAAACAATTAATCAATAAAGAGAAGGAATATGTGTCCCTTAATAAACCATATCCTAGGACACCGGTGATATATACATTACCCAAGATACATAAGGATAGTCAAAACCCACGCGACGTCCAATTTTTTCAGGCTGTGGGTCAGTTTTAGAGGCATTATGTAAGTATGTGGACCAATATCTCAAACAATATGTATCCAAGATTGTCTCCTACATCTGAGATAGTATGGAGTTTATAAATTGTATTGAAAATATTGACTTTGACTAGGGGAAACTGGTAACTCTCGATAAAGAGTCATTATATACTAACATCCCACAGAGAACTGCTCTGGATACCATACGGAAGACTCTTGAGTCTGACCCCAGAAAAAACTACTCTGTGAAGTCCCTTGGACAGGTGAGTGAGATTGCCCTGAGAAGGAATTACTTTATGTTCAAAGGCGACTATTACTTACACAAGAAGAGCGTAGCAATGGGCGATTGTTTTGCTCCGAGCATAGCAAATCTGGTGGGGGCCGAGTTTGAGAACGAGAATGTTTTATCCACCTCAAACCCGTATAGATCCAGCATTACTGTATGGAGAAGGTGCACTGATTACATTTTTATGATATGGGATAGAGAGAGCCAGGAACCTACAAAAATTGGTAGAATGGCTTCATTTACAAGATCCAGACTTAAGATTCACTCATCGGTATAGCAAAATACAGATAAACTACTTAGAGATTCTGGTGAAGCACAGTGATGGTATAATATACTAAATTATATAGAAAACCCACCGATAAAAATTCATTATTAGCATATAACAGTTTTCACCTGTCATGTTACGGCGCTTGCCGTCCCCCTCCACGAAGACGCACACACAGAGACGACCCGAAATACTCACTTCCGGGCGGAAGTCGAGTACCGGTCTAGTCATCCACAGGAGCACTAGGGTCAAGGAAGCGCTTCCGGGGGAAACGCTTATACGCCGCGTTTCCCGCCGGCTCGGCGCTTCGTATTCTTTGGAGTTCCGAGCAGCGAGGAGCGAGAGTGACCGTCCTGAAGCCGAACGGAAAAGAACGCCGTCCCTATCCAGTGGAACCTGTTTCTACCTTCGTCCACGCTTCGGAACCAGTCCTGGCTTCTCAGGTTTTTCCTAACCCTTGCCCCCTAGCCTTCTCGGGCTGTTGAAGGTTTCTCCTGTTCTTGTGCCTGTGGGGGAGTGGAGCCTACCATTGCTGATTTTGCCTTTTATGATTTTGCACAGTTTATTTGCCTCAACGCGCATAGCGCCATTGCAGATTTCCATTGCTGATTTTGCCTCGATGATTTTTCCACTGTTGGTTTTGCCTAAACGCGCATTGCGCCATTTCTGATTCCCATTGCTGATTTTGCCTGGATGATTTTGCCACAGTCTGTTTTTGCCTAAACGCGCTTAGCGCTATTTCTGTTCTCCATTGCTGATTTTGCCTTTGATGATTTTACCCATTAGTATGTGCTAATACTATAGAGGAGTTACTTTCTCGCTGTGGCGCCTTGCTGTTTGTTTTCTCTACTCGGAAGCAGGGGTTAAACATTGATTGCCGCTTCCAGGGTTGTTACAGGAAACTAGCTTGATTTCCACTGACCACGGTGTGAGAGCACCGACATTTGCTTACTGCATAGCCTGTCCTTGGCCTTTCACCTACGCTACGGCCGTGTAGCGACCGGCGTTCCCGCAGTAGGGTGAGTTCCTTGAGTCTGGGACAGGACATAGCTCTGTGTGTGCTTCCATTGTGGTTGTGGGTTCTTCACTGACCATAGTCTTCCTCTATCACAGGTCATTCCGAGATACCCTGCACCCCTACCCACCGCTTTCATTCAGGCTCCTTTCCCTGCGTCCATCTCATCCCTGCTGGGTTCTACGGTCCACGAGGGTCAGGTGGGTGCGGGGACGGGCGCTCCTGTCGTCTCTGCGGAATCGCTGCACAAGCAGAGGTAAGTCTTGTGGAGCATATTGACAGAATACGAAGCCCACGTTTACCATTCTGCCCAGACGACATGGGCGACCCAGAGGTCACCTTGCAAGACATTGCCTCCATGCTAACCGCAATACAGGCAGAAAACCTCAGCTTACGTCACGACATGACTACCCTACAGGGCCAGATGTCATCGGGGGTCACCAACCCTTGGGGGTCCGCCCCGAGCCACCGGAGCATACAGGAAGGGATATTACGACAGCCAACATTTACGTTTGGGGGGTCCTCTGCCGCCAGCAACCCGACTCCTGCGGTCCAAGTTATCGCTCCTCATCCCGTACAACTGGCACCACCGGAACGGTTCTATGGTGACAGTACCAAGTATGGCATCTTTATCCATCAATGCCACTTGCATTTTATGGCCAGGAACACTGCCTTTCCTGATGATGCATCCAAAGTTGCCTACATCCTGTCGTACATGGGCGGAGACGCCGCTCAGTGGTCAATAGCCTTGGTTGAACACGACGACCCCATGCTGCACCACCTGCCGACCTTTAAGGAAGCTATGCGACGTATGTTCGCGCGGCACACCTTTGTGCAAGCCGCTGATAACGCGTTGCTCAGCCTCAAGCAAGGCAACCAGGACCTCCTGCACTACATCACCACTTTCAGTAGGCTAGTGATTGAGTCCCAGTGGCCCGAGGACAAGAAGGTGTCAGTCTTTTATCGAGGATTGCGAGACGAACTAAAAGATCTCATTTCGCAGTTCCCTGACCCACCCGAGGAAATCGGTCCCTTCATCGATCTGGTGGTGAAGATGAACTTTCGGTTGCAAGAACGAAAGTCAGATAAAGGAGGAAGCAGTGACAGTCGTCTCCTATCTATGGGGGAGAAGGAGACCCGGAAGACCCAGGAAGGGCCCGGTCCCCAGAGCGACGCACCTGAACCTATGCAAATCGGAGGCATAAGAGGTCCTTTGTCAAGTCAGGAAAGGGAACGGCGGAGGAAACAGAATCAATGTCTGTACTGTGGGAAAAGCGGACACTTCGTCAGGGAATGTCCGGTGAAGCCCACGAAGTCCCGGAGCGGGAGGCCGTTCGCGTTGCCCATCACCAAAACGGAGAAGACGGGAAACGAGACAACCCAGTAGATAAGGGGATCCGTCCTCTGGGTTTTTCGTATTGCAATGCCGCGATCCCTGCTGTAGTCGACGGTACTCACCATATAGGAATGGATGTTTCCTTGCAAAACCAGGAGGGCAGAACCTGGCAAGTGACGGCGATGTTGGACTCCGGTGCTACAGGCTGTTTCATAGACACCGCATTCTCACGTGCCTTGGGTATAGCCACAGTGTCAAAGGCCCAACCCGAGACGGTCAAGGCGGTGGATGGAACAGACCTAACTTCCGGCCCTATTCGGCACCACACCGAGAACATGACTATGTCCTTTATCAATCACCACGCCGAAGTCATCAGCTTTGACGTCATTGATGCTCCTCAATTCAAGGTGATATTGGGGTTGCCGTGGTTGGTGAAGCACAATCCTCGCGTTGATTGGGTATCCAGAAGCATCCACTTGGACTCAGAGCATTGTTGTGATTCCTGTTATACCCAAGACCACCTCCTCGGGACTCGCTCCATACAAGCAAGATCGCTGCCCGTGCAGGGAATGGGGTTGGTTTCCCAAGCAGCCGTGCCCAAAGAATACCTGGACCTCGCCGACGTGTTCGACAAAAAGGGAGCCAACACCTTGCCGCCGCATCGCTCGTTCGATTGCCGGATAGACCTGATTCCCGGTTCCACGTTGCCCTGCAGCAGGATTTATTCTCTCACGGAGAAAGAAAACGCCCACCTACGCTCCTACTTGGACGAGTATTTGGTCAACGGCTTTATCCGTCATTCCAGGTCTCCGGTTTCCTCTCCTCTATTTTTCGTGGCCAAGAAGGAGGGCGATCTGCGGACGTGCATTGACTTTCGAGCGATGAACAACATCACCGTCAAAAACCGTTACCCGCTGCCCTTGATAACCAATCTCCTGGAACAGGTAAAAGACGCCTCGGTGTATACTAAACTCGACCTGCGGGGGGCGTACCATCTAGTCAGAGTCCGAAAAGGCGACGAATGGAAGACCGCTTTCCGAACCAAATTCGGGTTATTCGAATACCAGGTCATGCCTTTCGGACTCTGTAACGCTCCAGCAGCGTTCCAGTACTTTATCGACGAGGTGTTACGGGAGTTCATAGACGTCTTTTGCATCGTCTACATAGACGATATCTTGATCTATTCGCAGACCATCACAGAGCACGTGCAGCACGTGCGTTCCGTCCTTCAGCGGCTGGGTAGACATCGTCTGTATGTAAAGCTGGAAAAGAGCGTCTTTCACGTCACCACGGTCGAGTTCCTGGGGCATGTCATCACTCCAGCGGGCATCCAAATGGACAACAAGAAAGTGGAAGCCATCCTGTCCTGGCCCCCCCCGGAGTCCGTGAAAGGGGTACAACGGTTCCTGGGGTTTTCCAATTACTACCGCCGATTCATCACTGGCTTCTCCGAGATGGTAGCCCCGATTACCCGGTTGTTGCGTAAGGGAGTGCGCTTCAATTGGGATCAAAAGGCGGACGACGCCTTCCAAGAACTGAAGAGACGTTTTACCGTAGCCCCGGTTCTGATGCACCCCGACACCAAGCAGCCCTTCGTCGTGGAGGCGGATGCCTCTAAAGATGCCATCGGGGGCGTGCTGTCTCAACGGAGCACCCGCACTGGACTACTGCATCCGGTGGCATTCTATTCCAAGAAACTACAACCTGCGGAACGTAACTACTCGGTGTCGGACAGAGAGCTCCTTGCCATCAAGACCGCTTTCGAGGAATGGCGCCACTTCCTGAAAGACGCCAAACACACTGTAACCATCTATACGGATCACAGGAACCTTCAGTTTCTCCGGTCAGCACGCGCTCTCACCGCCCGACAACTCCGATGGACCCTTTTCTTCAATGACTACGATTTCGTGATCACGTTTCGGCCAGGAAGGGAAAATGCCAAGGCTGATGCCCTCTCGCGGATGGAAGAAGCTGACAACGAAGCTGAGAACACCGAGCCTGTTCCTATCCTTGCCGAGAAACACTTCCAGGGTGTGGTGACGTCTTCGGGCTTCTTAACTCAAGTACGGAAGGACACGGAGCAAGTCAACCTGGAGGGACTGGCGGATGGACGCACAGACGTGTCATACACGGACGGATTGCTGTTTCATGGAGACCGGCTGTATCTACCTGGGGTGCCCAGTCGGCAGGAAGCGGTCCGCCTATGTCACGACCACGTTTTGTCCAGCCATCCCGGTTTCCATAAGACACTGGAGCTCTTGCAGAGACAATTCTGGTGGCCGACCATGGTGGCCGACACAGGACTTCATGTGAGGAGCTGTACCATCTGTCTCCTGAGTAAGAACGCTTCCGTGTCTCCGGTAGGCCTTCTGCGTCCCATTCCGATACCACCGTATCCATGGCACACCATCTCCATGGACTTCGTGGTGGAACTCCCTACCACCAAGACGGGGCACACCACGATTCTCACCATCGTCGACCATCTCTCCAAAATGGCGCATTTCGTGCCTTTGCTGAAGGTGCCCACAGCTGTGACCCTGGCCGGAATCTTTGTGCAAGAAGTAATCCGCCTTCATGGCATTCCATCGGTGGTCATAACAGACCGGGGATCGCAATTCGTGTCCCACTTCTGGAGAGAGGTGTGCAGAATCCTCAAGATGGACGTACGCTTGTCCACAGCGTACCACCCACAAACGGACGGTCAAGCGGAAAGAACTAACCACACCATGGAGCAGTACCTCCGTTGCCTGCTGCTTATGGTTGACAAAGACTGGTCCGAGGTCCTATGGATGGCTGAGTACGCCTACAACAACAGTAAGCATTCTGCCATCGGAATGTCTCCCTTCTTTTGCCTCCAAGGCCGTCACCCCCGCACCTCTGCCTGGGAAATACCCCGGGACTGCTTCTTGCCGTCAGTTCGTTCCTATCATGCTGCCTTACGTACTATCTGGCAGCAAGCTCGCTTTGAGTTGGCCAAGGCAAAGGACACCTACAAGGCGCATGCTGACGCCCATAGACAGAAGGAGCCCGAATACCGCGTGGGTGACCGAGTGTGGTTGTCTATCAGACATCTCAACGTGCATGGCCCCAAGAAACTGTTACCCCGTTATGTGGGTCCCTTTGTCATTGAGAAGGTGGTGAATCCGGTGGCCATGAAACTCACGCTCCCTCCGCACATGAGGATCCACCCCGTTTTCCATGTTTCTCTTCTGCAAGCGGTCCGCCCGGATGGCGGGGTTCCCTCTCCTCCGTCTCCTGTGGTGGTGGAGGACCACGTGGAGTACGAAGTCCGGGCCATCCTGGGTTCTCGTCGTACCAAGGGGAAGTTGTTCTACCTGGTCGATTGGAAGGGGTACGGCCCGGATGAGCGGTCTTGGGAGCCTTTGTCCCATGTTCGCCATGCTCCTGTTCTGGTCCGTGCCTTTCATCTCAGTCACCCCTGCAGCCCTCGCCCTGCAGTCCCTTTTTGAGCCCCGGGGGGGGGGGACTTGTTTTTGGGGGGGGTTCTGTCATGTTACGGCGCTTGCCGTCCCCCTCCACGAAGACGCACACACAGAGACGACCCGAAATACTCACTTCCGGGCGGAAGTCGAGTACCGGTCTAGTCATCCACAGGAGCACTAGGGTCAAGGAAGCGCTTCCGGGGGAAACGCTTATACGCCGCGTTTCCCGCCGGCTCGGCGCTTCGTATTCTTTGGAGTTCCGAGCAGCGAGGAGCGAGAGTGACCGTCCTGAAGCCGAACGGAAAAGAACGCCGTCCCTATCCAGTGGAACCTGTTTCTACCTTCGTCCACGCTTTGGAACCAGTCCTGGCTTCTCAGGTTTTTCCTAACCCTTGCCCCCTAGCCTTCTCGGGCTGTTGAAGGTTTCTCCTGTTCTTGTGCCTGTGGGGGAGTGGAGCCTACCATTGCTGATTTTGCCTTTTATGATTTTGCACAGTTTATTTGCCTCAACGCGCATAGCGCCATTGCAGATTTCCATTGCTGATTTTGCCTCGATGATTTTTCCACTGTTGGTTTTGCCTAAACGCGCATTGCGCCATTTCTGATTCCCATTGCTGATTTTGCCTGGATGATTTTGCCACAGTCTGTTTTTGCCTAAACGCGCTTAGCGCTATTTCTGTTCTCCATTGCTGACTTTGCCTTTGATGATTTTACCCATTAGTATGTGCTAATACTATAGAGGAGTTACTTTCTCGCTGTGGCGCCTTGCTGTTTGTTTTCTCTACTCGGAAGCAGGGGTTAAACATTGATTGCCGCTTCCAGGGTTGTTACAGGAAACTAGCTTGATTTCCACTGACCACGGTGTGAGAGCACCGACATTTGCTTACTGCATAGCCTGTCCTTGGCCTTTCACCTACGCTACGGCCGTGTAGCGACCGGCGTTCCCGCAGTAGGGTGAGTTCCTTGAGTCTGGGACAGGACATAGCTCTGTGTGTGCTTCCATTGTGGTTGTGGGTTCTTCACTGACCATAGTCTTCCTCTATCACAGGTCATTCCGAGATACCCTGCACCCCTACCCACCGCTTTCATTCAGGCTCCTTTCCCTGCGTCCATCTCATCCCTGCTGGGTTCTACGGTCCACGAGGGTCAGGTGGGTGCGGGGACGGGCGCTCCTGTCGTCTCTGCGGAATCGCTGCACAAGCAGAGGTAAGTCTTGTGGAGCATATTGACATCACCCCAGTTTATTAAGTGATCACTTGCCATATGGACAATTCCTCCATATTAGGAGGTGCTGTAAGTTAAAACCAGACTCTTTTAGGGAATCAGGTTTTCTATCTACCAAGACAATTGAGAGCAGATTCCCTAACAAAATAATATGCCACCCATTAAAAAGGGTATGGTATTGTCCCAGAGAGACCTTACTTACTCCTCGAGATAGGTCGGATATGAAATTTGAACACATGATTATAGTTACCACTTACAATCCAGCTAGCAATGCTATTAGCAAAATCATTAATAGACACTGGCATATCATACGGGATGAAATCAACACCAACCCGATGAAAGAAATAATCTTTTGAGAGATTATGCTGTGCAGGAACACAGGGAGCCTCATAAACCAGAGACTATGATCGAGGCTTGAGGATTACCACCTATTAGAGGTCACTTCAGATGAGGGAAAAGCCAAGCACGTAGATTCACGTCTGACACTAAAATAATTGAGATAGCCAACGTGAAAATCAAACTGAATTGTTGTTCAAATTGCAACATTAAAAATATGATATATATTATTATTTGTCCATGTGATCTAATATATGTCGGACAGACAACCCAAATGGTGAACAAAGGATCTTTCAACCTTGAAACAGGATAAGATGTTGCACAGAGGGAGCACCACCGTCAAACACTTCATCGAGCTACAACACACGCAGGACATGATGAGGTGGTGCATTCTGGTAATGTTGGTCAAACTTAACTCCAGGGGAGGAAATCTGAACGAACTGTTAACCCTCCAGGAATGCAGAAGGATGGATCGCCTCAAAAGCACGGTGCATGGATTAAATTATTTGTGCAAACTGAGATCAGTGGCTGCCACCCTGAACAGAATACAGAATGTATGCTGTTCATTCCAAAAGAACAAATGATGGACGGAATGCTGAAACAATGTCATACATTCACCCCAGTACAGAGATCTGGGCCTAAATCCATTGTTTTTTTGCTCACCATGCCATTCCAGTTTGGACCCAGCTATATGCAAATCAGTCTTGACCCTGTGCCCAATGGGAACAGTCCAGCCCGAACTGCCAAGCCAGGTCCTCCCTGGACTGTAAACAAGCATCCTAGGGCCGGTTTCAGGGTATCACCCCTCATTAGCCAGGCTTGCTTGACTCCAGTGACATGGTGAGCACAGGGCCCACATATGGGCATACCCGTCCCACTCGGGGTGACAAATGCAAAAAGAACAATTGATGGACAGAATGCAGAACAATGTCATACATTCACCCCAGTACAGAGATCTGGGTCTAAATTCATTGTTTTTTGCTCCCCATGCCATTCCAGTTTAGACCCAGCCATATGCAAATCAGTCTTGACCCTGCTCCCCCTGGGAACAGTCCAGCCCGAACTGCCAGGCCAGGTCCTCCCTGGACCAGAAAGAAGCATCCTGGGACCGGTTGTAGGGTATCACCCATCATTAGCCAGGCTAGCTTGACTCCAGTGACATAGTGAGCACAGGGGACCACGTCTGGGCATTTACCACTTAGGGTGACAAATGCAAAATACCTAGCTGTGAAATGGTTAAGGGCTGAATTCGAAAAGGACGATTAGTTGGTTATCCTTATTTCAGGATTGCCCCCAGTAAGGCCTTAGCTGTGGATATGTTGTATGCATAGTTATTTTTAACTACTAACTACAATGAGAATTTGTGATGACGACTTGATTTCTACTACCCACACTATTGTGATTGAAGAGCATAAGTTAATGAGGCAGCTTAGATACCACTTCAATACAGGGGTCCATGGTCTGACTGGCAGCCCTAGATGACACCAATTACTAAGCCAACGGGAACATTTCCAGGACTACAGATGATGTAGAAAGGCTGTAATATGATGTTGAACAACGTAGAGTCACTACCTGATGAAAATGGAGTGAGGCAGTCTGGTTAATGGAGAACATTTAGAACAGGATGAAGGGTCACAGCCCATGCTATGCCAGCAGGACTATTCCCAGCACTATACGGGCGGACGGTAGAAGGATTCTATCATGAAGTGGACCAACGTTGAGTGTCTTTCTGATGCAAATTACGAGATGTAGACTGGCTGACGCGGTACTTACAGAAGATGGAGAAGGGTTACAGTATATATGTGTTATGGGTTATTGATTAACATTCTTGTAAATTAGTTTGCTACAGTGACACAATGTGATACACATGTGTTTATGTATTACGGAAGGCAACATTGTTGAAACTGAGTGAGACCTCAACAAAGGAAAGATATATACAGTTGTGAGGCATTTAATTAGTTAGAGTTAGATCTGATATAAGCAACAGGCCCATGAGGTTAATAGATGTTTTTACAATGCTTCCTCCTAGGCGGGTTATCAGATAGATTTTTGATCCTGAGGAGACCCCCTATAAATAATCTGTGGGTCGAAACGTTGACACTCATGTGGGAATCATTCACAGTAATTCTCTATTCTGGATCAGTGTTTCTTCAAGACCGATGATTTTGAATTATGGCTACCCGCATTGTAAATATGTATCATATTTTAATTGTTCCACTATTGCACTTATGATCACTGCGCCATCTGCACCTTATTGATTCATTGTCTAGCGCCTTAAGTAAGAATAATAAAATTGCGATTTTGTGGACGTTCGACACTGAAATGCACTTTTATCTCACGGGCTTCGTTGAGTGAGTCCCACGGAAACACTTGTTTTTTTGTGTCTGAAAGTATGGTGTACACCTGGCATACTAACAAATGCAACTCTTTGTGCACAGAGGACACTTCATCAACATCCGAGGCGCCAGGAACACGCGGGGGCCTCGCAGTGAAGCAATGCATCAAAATAAAGGAACGCGCTCAAAATACTTTCCAAAGAAGTCGCTGGATTGCGATCGAAGCATAAATGATTTCATACATTATGACCCAAAGTCCTCTCCGGTTATCGCGCCGCGCGTCCCCAAGAAGTCCAATAGAAAGATTTATAGCTGTGCGGACATGAAGTATGTGTGGGCGGGGTCAGCACAGACTGCCGGGTCACTGCGCCAGACACTGAGCCGCTAGGGGTCAGCAGGCGTCGGCGCCCCCACAGGACTATTGACACAGACGATTGTCAGCGCATGACAACGAGACAACGCTGGTCACGCAGTAATTAATGTCACAGCATCCGTCCCGGACAAATCGGTGTAAAATTGTGAATCTCCCTGGTCCAGCGCGGGAGGTGAGAGGTACATTTCTGGGGGTCACAAGGCAGATTTGTACTTCTGAATGACCCACACGTCGCGCTCTAAGGTCAATCTTGCATTCAGTGTCGCATAAACGCCTGGGCACGCTGGGCAGTTGCCCGGGGATCCCCACGAGCATACAGGCCCCTTGCAGACCAGATTTTAAAACACATTTTCCGTTACACATTTTTATTCCTGTGAGTGGTTGTGTAGGCAGGGCCCAGTGCACTGCTTTGCCCGGGGGCGTATAATGCTGTTGAGACGGCCCTACTTTCACCTAAACTTTAACGTCCTATGTGTGTCCAGGGTTCTGCATTTCTGTAAATATGAAATCCTTGGAGGCCTTCTTCTATGTTTATGTCGCATGTCAGAATGGGGACTGGGGCGGAGACTACTCCCAATGAAGTTGCATTATGAACATAGAGTAAATATATGATATAGTTTGGAAAGTAACATGTTTGTTTTCTAACTCGTTTCCTATCGGTTTGGTTAACTGTGGTGGCAGGCTATAACCCTGCAGTGTTTCATTTCACAAGATTTCACATTTTGAACCACTCATTGTTAGCTCCTCACACTGTACTGTTTGTATCTCTTTGTCCTGGAACTTGAAGCCCATTTTATAACTGGTAAACTGACCCACCCTACCTGTACCAGAATGTCCTTTATCCACCGGCAGATGGCATCTATGGGGCCAGGGGTAGGGGGAACGCACAAGGGCAAATACAATTAAAAAATAAAATGAAGCACAGTGTTCTCTGCACCGTGCCTCTTCTTTCTCCAACTGTAGCCCGGCCACCAGGAAGCTCCCTTGACCAATCCTAGTGCTGCTCTCATTCGGTTATCCAGCATGAGATCAGCGCAATGATTGGAGGGACCGGCCACAATAGGCACTCCACAGCACTCTGGAGGCCTGCACATGCTCTAAACCCCGCTGTTTTAGAGATGATTAAAGTGCACATGTGACTGGCCATCGCAGATGACCGGCCAAAAAGAAATGCAGGTGGGGAGTACACAGGGGGTGCAAGAGAAGAAGGAAGCATACAGAGATGCACGGCAGTAATCTATAACACAGGGTGCAAGAGAGCAGGACAGTACATGGGGGTTCAGAGAGCAGGAATACAAAAGCCACCAGTACAGCACGGGACTTTGGGGCGCGGCCACCACCGACGCGGGCTCCATTCATTTGCACACTTACCAGCAGTCTCCAGCCAAAAGAGGTAGGATTGTTTCTGGTTTCAAAATTATCAATTAGCAGAATGATGTCCTCACAACATATGACATGATAAGGAAGTCACGTTGCTTACACTGCACGACATTTAACCCAGAAAAAAGTGAAGAATTGTGCGGCCTATGATACCAATTTACAGGACCAGGGCACCCACCTCGCTCCACAGCCACAGCTGCACAGGGGACAATAAAGCGTTCTACACTAGGTAGGCCACGGCAAACAGCACATGACCAGAAGGCAATAGGAAATATTACATGGCCATGCAATAAAGATATAGAGATTACGTTTTCCAGATTGTCAATCCATAAGGATTATCCATGCGCCTGCCCACCGCAGCCATCCGCTAACCCACAGGCAAAAAATGCCTCTATCTGCCAGGCGTTTTAGATGGCACATATATGTTTATATCCTACAGAGTGTGACAGTCACAACCCGTAAGGCGGCTCTCGCCCAGTGACAACCCGCTCTATGCCCGTCACCCTGCTCTGTGCAGTTTAAAGTGCCTTCAATAAAATGATTAAAACAACAACCAGCAGTGGCAGGGGTATAACAATGCCACTTGTAAATAGTTTTTATATAGCACGATTTAGCAGACAACTGCTGGTTCTAGGCACTGTACATGTATGTATTTCTATTTATATATGGTGAACCTGGCTGTGAAGCAACGAAGCGCTGTACGATAGCGAAGGATCTGGAGATAATTTACAAGATCGTGTATAATAATCGGGGATTACACAAATACATTTTACACACATTCAGGCAGAATGAGGTTTACCCAGAAGATTTGCCTAGAATCACACAATGCTGAGTTTAGCAACAAGGCCAAGATTCAAACCTTCCCGTCCCAAGGTTCCAAGCACCGCAGCTGCAGCCACTAGGTCACATCTTCAACTGTACATATCAGATGCCAGTATTACTCATATTAGTGGTACTCAGTTTGTTGACATCAGAAGGATGGACGGTTGCATTACTAGAAGTAGAACCTACAGATACAGATATCAGAGAGAAGCGTTTAACTGTCCAGGTTTGCATCCACCGATGACTGAGCTGTGCACCTGTTTTAGAAAGATGCCCGACAGCCCTTGAGACTAGGAGCCTGGAAAAAGGCAGCCTGGCCCTCTGGGGACCCCCAAGGGTCTGCTCTTATCATGATGAGTATTTTCAAAGTGATTTCAGTGTCCTGCGGCCATTGCAAGATGGCCTTGGAGCTTAGGTATATATTAATGTTGACCTTGTAAGGCACCCCTGAACTGCCTGTGTTGGAACTAATCAAATAGTGAGTCCGCCTCTATCCTCTTATCGACCTGGTACACTATGGTAACATAACCATATAACACTCAATCGGAGCATTCCCTTGATTACAGGTTCCACAATTCTGGCGTTCCTGTGCAATTGTTCCCCATTCTTCACCCGACATTCCTCCATACTCCAGGATACACCTACGAAATAGATGTCCTGTGCTGTACTGGTAAGCCACAGTGCACACATCAGGCTTAGCCCTTCTTATCACCACACTGTATTTCCACCACCCTAATTTCATTTTCCATACATTAGTCCCCAGAAACGCTGTCCTGAAGAAACCCCGTATCGAGAGAGGGTCGAAACGTCGTCAACACTAACAAAAGAGAGAGCATGAACACTACATTATCCATTGTGTACAGCTCGTCCTTTTGATATTTACCAATAACCTGTTTCCCCACTTTTTCACAAATTTCTCACTTAGTACTCACCAAGATAGGTTATGGTCACTTCACTGGGGCTCACAAATCACTTTTACTGTGCAACAAATGCAAACCGTCCAATTCTTTCATGTATAAGGAAATACATCTGTGGTTAAGACTGTGACTACAGAATAAATCCTACTTACTTCGGCTGAAGTAAGCACTATCTTGACTAATTGATGTGTTGGGCTTTTTTAAGAATTCTCATATAAGAGTATATAATGTATAGTTATTCTCAGGTATTTCTACCGTGACCTAATTAGGAAGGTCTGAATTGGATAGTTATGATTTAGATTTAATTTGAGCAAGTTACTTTAGCTTGCACATACGGTATTGCTTTGATAAATGAGTTCCTTGTGAACACCGTGTTTTTTTGCTTGAATGCAAACCCAGCTCGCAAGGACGTATGGGTCACTCTTGTTTTTTAAAATATTGCTATCCCTTAAGGCAAACAAAACCTTGGAATGCCACTTACCACCCACCCACCCACCCCCTCCCTTGATTGGGGTTCACTCTGCAATTGTTTTTGCACTTGTGGTGGAGAGATCTGAAGAAGTACATGCATTTAAGTCAGTGCAGGAATGGTTTCCAGGTTTATTGGGAAAATCACAGAATGGAGAGAGCAACACAGATTATGGAGGGGCAGATGGCTGCGGCGGGGAAGCACATAAGGTATAGCACAACATGAGGCACGAGGGGAAGCACATGAGGGAGAGAGAAACACGGAGCACAGGGTATGGGCGTTTTTTCAGGAAGAAAACACACAAGGGAGAGAGCAACACAGAGTATGTTGAATGGGAGTTTGTTGGGGGAAACATACATGGGAGAGAGCAACATAGAAAGCATGGATTGGGGTGCTTTGTTGTTGGGGAAAGCTCATAAAGGAGAGAGCAACATGGATTGTAGGGGCAGGGGGCTTGCAGGCAGAGCAGACGAGAAACAGAGAGAGCAACATGAGGCATGAGGTCAAGAGTGCAAAGGAGAGAGCAACTTGTAACACAAAGGATTAGGGGTGTTTTCTGGCGAGAAGAAGCACACGAGGGAGAGAACAGCACAGAGAGTGGGTAATGGAATTTGCAGTGGGAGAAACCCAGGATGGAGAGATCAACCTGGAGCACAAAGGGTGTAAAGTGGAAACACACCAAAGGATAACATGGAGTATGGTGTATGGGGGAAGGAGTGTTCTGTGGATGGGGGAACACACAAAGGAGACAGCAACACGGAATGCACAGGGCACTGTGGTTTTCGGGGAGGAGAAGCACACAATGGAGAGAGCAACACGGACTGCATGGGATAGGGGGTTTGCAGGAGGAAGCACACTAGGGAGAGAGCAACACAAAGCGTGAGGGTGGCATGAAACACATGAAAGAGAGAGCAACACAGAGAGTGGGTACAGGGGGCATAGCAGGGGAAACCCCAAGAGATAGAGACAGTAAACGCATGCACTCTCAGGGAGTGCTAGATAAAACATTTTTTAAAGAGTTTCCTAAAAGTGAGCAGTGGAAGGATAGAATTCAGCAAAGTAAAAGTTTGGCAAATAGGTTATGCTTCAGGGGAGGGACAAACATAAGATGGAACAGATGGGACAAGGAATGCCACTGAATAATAAGCAAGCAAATAAGAATGACAATGAAGCCA
The DNA here is from genome assembly GCF_964204655.1 of Triturus cristatus. Taxonomy (NCBI): domain Eukaryota; kingdom Metazoa; phylum Chordata; class Amphibia; order Caudata; family Salamandridae; genus Triturus; species Triturus cristatus. Next base: position 133,511,207 of record NC_140591.1, on the reverse strand, counting down.
ACCAATAGTAAGCACTTGGTGGGCTGAAAGCCCACAGTACGTTCACAATAGGTCTTTAACCAGGTGCTGTCTGGAAGGCGAGACCTAAAATATGTAACACTATAAAACCAGACTTGCAGTAAAAGAGCGAAAATATATCTTGCTTCATAAAATAATTGGTTTACAGTGGTTGTCAGTTTCTGAACAGAGAGGCAGAAGTCATAAAATAAGTACAGTCATCATAGAGATTCGAGCAATGATAGCCAGACACCCCCTCTCTCCAGGAGATAAATGTGACTTTCTACCACCAGACTAAAAAAGTTCAGCACATTTGTAAATGGCAAGAAAAACTGAAGCCTGGACACATCCTTTAAATTTAAGAGTTGGAAGAGATTTAGGGGGATGTTCACAAGAAAGTTGCAGAGCGTGGGTTAGCTCCAAAATTGCTAACGCCGTATTCTGCCACTTTAGAAATACAGGGATGCATTGTATTTACAATTATACAGCACATCCCTGCGTTTCACCCTGCGCTAGTGCTAAATTCAGCTGCCTAGTACCAACGCAGGTACCACAGTGCAAGGGTACCTGCGTTGAGGGAATGATTGTTTATGTGCAGGAAGGTGTCCCTTCCTGCACTTAAACAGCCCATAATGGAGATTTGCTGTTTCTATGTGTGCTGCACAAGCCAACACACATAGAAACAGAACAAATGAGGAGTAATAAAGAATTTCTCCTGGTTTCGTCAAGTGAAGACCATGTTTCCCTGGTCTTAATTTTGGCACAGCCTCCTATTTACTCCACCCTTGCAAATCGGGGGCACCGTCAAAATTAATAGGTGTTGCGGCAGAACACCCACCACAACACCCATTGCCCAGCCCTTTCACGTTAAGTGTAGGGTGAAATGGGGCCTTATATATAAGGTGGCGTTACGCCATGATAAGTGATTTAATGCCGCCTTATAAATAAGGCAAAAGTGATATTCCTGTAGTGATAAGGGGGATGTAAACATGTCCCATCGAGACACCCATTTTAGCCGTATTGGATCCCATCCACTTCACATTTATTACGTGTTGGCCGAATATGAGCTGGATCTCACCGGCATCACACTAACTCTTAAACCGCTGCTTTGACTTGCATTGGAGCTCAAACCTTCGAAACCAATCCAAAATTGATTAAGGACAGAGAGCAGAGGCAGAGAGCCAGAACACGATCAAGGTAACTCTGGATCATCTGTAATGTTTGTCTACTTGGTGGTCTCTTGTCTGTGAGTCTGACAAATAACGGTCTTCGTTTTTGGTCCTAGGTCAACACGGTATACCAATAGAGAATTCCTGGAGTCTGACACCCTGACCGCAAGAGGAACAGAAATATCGGCACAGGGATAAAAAGACAAGTTCATAAAATCATTCCAAGCATGCACATCTCTTTCATGGTTTGAAAAGGATGTTTTGAGGTAGAGGTCGGCCATTTTGTATCTGCCGATGGAAGCGATCCGCATTGGAACGGAATAGTTGAGAATTCATTGCATCTGTTTTGTGATGTCACAGAGGGAGGGCATCAGGCCCTCTACTGCTGTTGCAGGTGTGTCGCCCTGGGCCACGCAACCCCTGCAAAGACAATGGCAGAGCTCACCCTTCTGTTTTAATGCTCCCGCCTTGCGAAGCACTAGCGACTCTCACACTGCCGTCATTCAGGGTAGACCTAGATGCCTCCGCAGTTGCAGCGTTGGCAGTACGAGGGTCCTACTCCCCAGGGAGGGCTCTCTGGAATACTGTTGTAGCGTAATAGCTTTTAAAAGTTTCACAAGATTAAATTGATTAACAGGGCGTTTAAGATGCTTTTTAGGCTTGAGAAAGGCTGATGTGCCAGACTTGAAGCGTGTTTAGGCTGAGAGAGTGACAATCTCTACCTCCCCAGTGACCCCCCACATCCCGCCTTCCCACCACACTTTTAAATCCTGCCATTGCACCCAGAGCAAGCCTTACTGGGATAAAAATGCTTCAGTCAATACACCTCAGTAATAATTTGCGTGATATTACTTTCTCCAGCTCTGCCAATGCACCCCAGAAAGTACCCTTTGCTCATTACATTTCTTTTTATTCAGTTTTCAAGATTTGGATCTCAAAAGAGGTCCACAAGATAAATTCACCAATATTACATAAAAAAACAAATTTTAGTACACATTTAAAAACCATTAAAAAAATCTAAAGTTTTCGGAGAAAACATTTGTTTAACTAGAGAAAATATCAAATATCGGGCTTCATCTACAGTACAATTGTTATATTTAAAAAATAAACACTTTTCATTTCTCAAGCTCTGCCAATCCCCCACAGTGCTTGTAGGAGAGTGGAATCTGACTGCATGGTTACCCCCACTTTTTTCCTAGTGTTTTGCTGGTTTTCGACTTAGTTTGACTGGAAGCCTGCTAATCAGGACCCCAGTCTATCTGCTTTCTCCCTAAATTGGTTGTTCACGTACTTTAGGTACACTCCAGATTGGATTCTGGGTTACCCTCATCAGTCCCTAGTATATGGTATACTATGTTCCCAGGGCATATATACCCCAGAGGCCTCTCAAGGGCTGCAGCATGGATTTTGCCACCCCTGGGAGACCATTCAAAATGACACAACAGGTCTGCTACAGCAGCCTGTGTAAGGTGGTGCATGCACCCCTTACTTAGATATAGGTTCACTATATCTACTCCATATCACTGCACATATAAACCTATCAGTCACCCCATGGCAGGCCTTATCTATCCTGAAGGCAGGGTGCTGGGTTTTATGTGAGAGGGTGCACCTGCATGAGCAGAGCTCCTCTGCAGCCTTCGGAACCTATATTCCAGGGTTGTTTGTGATGCAGCCAACTATATACTCTTAAGTGCATTATAACCTCGTGGTAAATGCTAACTTTAAAACAGCTGCATGGAAACATGTTGTGTTTGGTGTCAAACACCTTGGAATCATACCTCCCACTCCAGTAACTGGTGTGGGAGGTATGATTCCACCCTGCTAGAGGGAGAAATATGACAACACTGGTACACCCGGTACCAGCTTTCCTGACCCTGGCATCACAACATGGATGCTGCCAGCCACAGACACAAGTCTGCCCTCCTGCTGCTGGACAAAACTCCAGCAGGGGAAGGCTGGACAATAGGTTTCCTGTCACAGGGAGGTGTGACCACCTCCCAGACAGGCTTTAGTGTATTGGGGATGGGTGGGTGCACTCAGAGTGCTTTGACGTCTGCACTGGGGGCACATTTCGTGTCCCTGTGCATAATCCAGCTCAAACCGGTTGCAGGAGCCTTTTGCTCCTGTTCTGGTGCGAAACTGGACAAAGGATATGGGTGTAGCCACCCCTCTGTCCTGACCCTCCCATAGGTGGGTCCCCAGAGTTTGTCCCACCCCTTCCTTGGGTATATAGTAGGAACCCATGAGTATAGGACTTTGGATTTACTTGGACGAAACTCTGCTACAGAAACCAAGTACTTCGACTATCTACACTACGCTGGATGACTGACGAATCTCCCTTGGAGTAAAGGAGTTACTCCCCTGCAAGGCAGGCACCTGAAATGCATCTAACCGGATTGCATCTACGCAGTTCCTGAAGGACTCCGAAGATTTCTGCAACACAGGAGGTGGGTTCCCGTGGTCTCTGAGGTTGATCTGTGCTCGCAGCAATTCTGAGACCCGCAGCAATTCTGAGACCCACATCCCTCGTGGGGACCGTGCAACCTGAATCCCTGGACACTGTGTACATTTGCAGCAGCATATGCTTTTTAGTGACCCCTGAGGCTGTGCTTTGGGCTACTTGTAGTCCACACCCCAAGCAGTATTTCCACTGAAGATTTCCGGTCTACACTCCACAAGTGTTCTGTGGGCTGGTATTTTGTGATTCAGCTTGAGGTCCCTTTGCGATCCCTGGTCCGTCGACCTGTGGGTCCCTGAGATGGGAACTTTAACTTTAAGTAGGCTTTCCTGGTTGCTCCAGACGTACCCTGACTCTCCATTGCTTGGGGAGTCCCCAGGACCTTGCTGGGCCTCACCAAAGCATCTTTTCTCTGACCGCGTGGGTTGCAGTTGCCAAGGCTTGTTGGTGTTCAATCCGGACACTGACCCCCTAGCACTCGACATCCTTCGTGGGACAGCTCAGCTGCGGACTAAAGTCCCCGTGGCTGCAGAGTCAAGCTTCATCTCTTCTCACCTGAAACACCCGACATCGGTGGGCATTCATCTCTCGTGCCCCTGGTCACAGTGAAGTGACCGAGACTCTGTCCCCTCTGCTTTTGGGTTCTTGTCAGCTCCGATCCAGGCTTGGATCACACCGGACACTTCTCATCTTCCCGGCAGCAGCACTTCTTTGCATCACGCCATTGAAATCAACGAGCGTTTCCGACACCACTTGACCCCTATGCACCCGGCTCTCCTGGGATAGGTAACACGGGTACCTCGGTACTCTCAAGGATGCTGGCCTTAGAACCTTCTACGTTCCAAAGGGTTTGCTTGAAGTCCTCTCCTAAGTGTCCTTAATCTTTAAAATTCCAACCAAAACTTTCCCATAGAGTTGTATGGAGCTCGCGCCTGTGCTCTCACACTGCACGCGTCTTCCGTGGGTCCCCTGCGTCACTATCTTGTGTGGTTCCTTGGGGTCCCAGCGATTCTATGTGCTCTAGGCACTGTGTCTAGTCAAGTTGTGGTTGTTATACTACTTTCTTAGTATATGGTTTGGTCTCCCCCTGGAGCCTATTGTGTATTGTGCTATTTACTGTCGTTCTAGTGCTTTAATATTGTGTATCTTGTTCTCTAATCTCATAAAGAGGTAAGTAGAGAGGGTTTAGTAATAAATACATATATTTTCTATATACCTTGTGTGGTTCTCCTTTCATTTGGTCATTCAGGAGGTTATAATCTGGTAAATCAAGCTGCTTTACATTCCTTCGAGACTTAGCCTGAAGGCTGCTCTCCATAGCTACCACTAGGATAGCTTTCAATAAAGGTTGTCTTTAACCTAATCATCAATAAGGGTCGTTTGGACTGGTGCAAGGTGCCCACTATCACTAGTGGACAGCATATACCAGGCCAACTTCTCACAGTACTAATCTGTATAACATCTAATTTATATTTTCCAGTTTTGCCAATGCACCTTACTAATACCCTACAGCGTACCCCATTAAAAACATGCCTCAGACATAATCCCCAGCACATTCCACATCACATGTCTAGCTCTGTCAGTGATCTACGGTCACAGCCGGCAACACCTTGACTGGGGCATGAAGCGCTATATATGCTATACAATACACTGTCCACCCCATACAATATCTCTGATTCTACCAATGCACTAAAGCACACGCCTACAGCAAATTCACTATAGTTTTTCTGGCTCTGCCAATAGACCCGAGACAACCTTTGTCAAATTCATTATATTAGCGATGCCGTTCAAGAAACCCCAGAGTAATTTCCATTATATTTTCTTTCTTCACTCAGGAAAGTTATCCAATAATCCCGTTCCACACACTGCCACCCCTTTAACATCAGCATCCCTAAAAAACATTGGTATACCCTCAGTCAGCATCCCTAAAACTCTTGCATACCCTCAGTCTGCGGAAATGTAAACACATCATAGAAAAAGACGATTGGTGAACTGTATCCCTCTGCAAATACATATCCATCACTGCAGTGCTTAATTTGAGCTGGTGGTTACCGGTGCTCGGCATTGGCACTTAATTATCAACAGCAGCACTTATGACATACTGCCACATGGTGGCACTGTTTATCTAAATTAGAGACAAGCACAACTCCAGGTGTTTATTAATTAAATATAGATTAAAAATGACTAACATCTACCTAGTCTGGAACAGTCTGAAATGTCAAAGTTTTAGTAGTGTGATGGATAATTAAATGTTGTGTTGGTACGGTCATCGGCAGCTCTGGCAGGGGCAATGGGTACCATATAGCTGCGTCAGAACAGGGTTAGTGAAGTGAGCTAAAGAACAATGATGGATTCAACCCAGATCTGTGACTGGCAGTGAGCGTCTGAAAAGTTTTAGCGCTCTGTCCATCATCTCCTTGTGGAAACTGCAGTGCAGTCTGCTGTGGAGCTCCCCTAACCAATCAAGATGCTGCTCTCATGCTCTAAACCAGCATGAGAGAGGCACCAGGATTGGATAGAGCGGGTTGGCGGGATGCTCCTTCCGGCCCTGGAGGTCTATGCTTGCTCTCCAACCAGCTGTATAAGACAGCTCGGGTTGGAGAGCTGCAAAGTGCGCCTGTCAGGCTGGCCGTCTCAAGAAAGCCAGCCAAGCTGACATGCATACTTTGGAGCGTCCGTCCAGACCCTGCTCCAGTTCACTATGCTACTAATCGGTAGCAGAGGACACCCCCCGCATGTATCTTTGTTCGGTGGCACTGCAACGCGCACATCGGGAAAAATAAAATGGCAAAGAAATTGTTTCTTTTATTGCCATTTAAATTTTTCATGCACGGCTCACAGCGGGCAGGAGTGACGCCCCCCGGCCCTCGTGGAGAAACTGCCACTGAAAAACAGGTAAAAATATTTTGTGTTGTTTTGCTTCTTGTGTATCATCAACATGATGAAGCAAGCACAGTATTCCCCGATCCATTGTTACGTCATACATCCATGTTGGTAAACAACCTTTACAACGCAACTTTTACAACGCACTACCATTACAACAAAACTTTTACAACGCAAGTGGATTTACAACGCATGCTTTTACAACGCAAGTCTTTACATCGACTTACATTACAAATAGTATAGTTTACTATACCAACACCTTCCCTACTGTTAAGTGGACTGGAGTTGGAATAGTAAATTACACTTTTCTAATGTTAGTACGCCATCTAGCGCAAGTCGATGTAAAGACTTGCGTTGTAATGGCATAGCGTGGTAACATCGCAGTCGTTGTAACGACCACGATGTAAAAGCACGCCTTGTACTGACTCGCGTTGTTACGTCATACATCCGTTAAAGTTATTTATATAGCGTGAATTCTGTCACTAGTGTGGCTTCACAGCCCTGTTGCTAAATGTTTTTGCTCAAAGGCATATATATACTTATGTTTCAATTCGAAACATGAAGCTGACAAAATGGTGTGTTATATATGTTAACAGTTCCACAATACATGTTTTATATTGCATGCCTCAGAGCAAAAACATTTTGCAACAGCGCTGTGAAGCCACACTAGTGACAGAATGCTCGCCACATAAATAACCCCAACATTACCTTAGATGGACTGGGGAATACTTTGTTTGCTTCATTTTGATGATACACAAGAAGTAAACCAGCATAACACGTTTCCCCTGTTTTTTGCACCAGTCAACAGTTTATTTAGCTTGGGAATGTGTTTGTGTGCAGTAGTTTATCAGATCTGGGGTGATTCCCAGAGGAAGTGAGTTCAGAAACGCCGGGCAGCCCTTATCCATAGAACTAAAGGAAAGCGGACAGACGGACGCAAGCGGGACCTCGGACACTGACGCGGAGCAGCGGTTGAAGCGACCAGGGATGCAGGCGGGGTGGTCGTTTCTGAAACATTCATGTTGTAAGTAGAGGGCCTTACGGGTCACTCGTGACTCCATCAAAGGTAGTTTCCGACTACTGTAGAAACTGACACATCGGTCAACAAGAAAACAGAGCAAGCAAAGGTAAAGCTGTGCACCTGGCAGAGAACGGGGACCCACAGCTCTTTTTTTTTTTTTTTTTATTTAATGCGATTTTATATAGCACGAACATTACCCAAAGGTGTCAGAGCGCTTTATAAAAGAACCATTTGCGTTACATAAGTCTTTGGATTACATGAGTTACATAAGAGATATAAACAGGGAAAAAATGTTTTTTGCAAATGTACAAGTGGAGCGAAAGGAGGAAAAAACTGCAAATGTACAAGTTGTAGAGTCAGCCAAGGAAGAGATCCAAACAGAGAGGGCCAGATTTTCCGGATATTCCATGGGATACATTTATATGATGAGTCTGATTAACCAAGGAATTGGCACACTTTAGTTCAAATTAACTTTTGCCGTTCGTAAATCGTGAATTTACACTAGCAAAATAATGTATTTTCACGTGAGATTACACCAGCATGGTGATATAGTGCACCAGAGTGCATTTTCTTCTAGGAGCTTGAAGCTGGTGCTCCAGACCCGGAATGCCATGGCCACAATATTACAAGCTTGTTGTTATTCACAAGCTTTTCTATGACCCAGTCTCACCCAGGAAACCACCAGAGATTTGCTCCTGTCGAGGTCAGGGATTAACCCCCTATCCGATGTGGAACTGGGTGGTGAAAAAGATGAATGTCGAGGGCGTAAGGGAAGGGCTTCTGTGCTGCAGTCAAGAGGTGCGATCATGAAAACCCTCCTGCCAGAGACAAAGAAGAAATGCAATACCAGGAGCAACAGGCAGGGGCGCTGCATCATGGGCTGATAACGATGGGCTCAGAAACAACACATAGAACCACTGCAGATTGGAAGAGAAGGCTCTATTTCGGGTTTGTGGATTAAGTGCAGCGTCACCTTTTCAAAACGGTGGCGTCTTTGTGGGCATCAATAGCCTGCTGCGCAACAGCATCCTAGAAATCCAGAAAAATATCTGGAGCATCTATAGACATCAATGGGATTTTGGCACAGGGCAGCGCAGCAAGACACCTTGCTGCGCTGCGCTGCCCTACACCAAAGTGAGAGAGCAGGAATTCACCGCATTTATGCAATATTGTTGACTCCTGACCTTTCTCTGTGTGCTGGCACCGTTTCAGTAGCCTAGCGCCAATGTAGACACCCTAGCACCATGGCGCAAGGGTCCCCCCGTTGCATGCAGGATTGTTTTCATGCAAGATGGGGCACATTCCTGCACGAAAACGATCCTAAGAGGCGTTTTCCACTTTCTATGTGTCCTGCAGAATACAGCACACATAGAAAGAGGGAAAAACAAGGAGGGTGGGTGGGTTACGCCTCACCTTAGGGAGCATACAAATTTGGTGCTTCGCCAGGTTTATATGATTTTTTAAATCTGGGGCAGCATCAAAATCCATGGGTGTTCAATACGAAAACCCACTGCAGCGCCCATGGAACGTCTCCAGGGCGCAGAGTATGGCGATGCAGCGGTTTGTGCTGCATTACATTACTCACGATTTATGAGGCCATGCAAGGTGGCTTTGCATGGCTTCATAAATCAGATTGCGAGCCCTGCGTCACGCATGTACCACTTTACGTGGTGTAAATGTGAGGCATGGCTCTCATAAGTAAGCCCTTTAGAACGTAGAGGAGCTTTGCACCGTGCAAGGGGCTGGATGCAGGCATCATTCCTGGTCTAGGGCTTGAGGGTAGGGTAGGCGCTCTAAAATAGAGCAAGACGATGAACACAAAAAGAAAAAGAAGAGCAGGAAGGAAAGTCTTACAGATGAAACAGGAGAGGAAGGTTTGGAGACCTGGGTCATGTGGACACCCACAAATTGTTGTTAAGAATGTAAGAGGAGTCTGGTAGCCAACCCTTTGCTCCCACGAGACATCCGTGATGGATAAGAACACAGGGTCCTGCCCACTATAGACTGACTTGATACAGCTTCATAGTGCCGGGACACCTCCTTGTGAGGTAGCTGTTCGCGCTCTAGAAAATGCTGTATTATTATTATTATTATTAGTGTGATGGAAATCAGCTAAAACTTCACCACAAGGCTGTGTGCTACTTTCAGTTCAGTCCTCACCTCCTGCTGATCGATGTGCGGTTACCTTCTAGGTTTTGCTGCACCCAAGTGACAGAGGAGGCAGTTGTAAACATTCAGATGAGAGGTCTAACCACCTGCCCTACTTACCCAAATAGTGTGATCCTGGGCACATTATCTCACTGTGATTTACTGTATCTGTAACATTGTGAGTGCTTAAAATAGGCAGACCGTCAGAATCAAGCACTTTATCACAAAATGTAACATTCACTTGGCTTTCTACAACAAAGTGTATCAACATTTTCGCTGACGTGACCCATCCTCCTTCAGTAACCCAAACTCTGGTCGTGGCATGGCCCCCTTTTCAACATTACTAGGTTAGTCCTGACTGATATCGCCCAATGAGTTGACCTCATTGTGGCCTTCCTCAGAGGATACTGCATTTCGACATGCACATATCAGAGACTGTACCCTGCAGAGCCAGTGATACTCAAAGTACGGCCCGAGGGCCGCATGCGGCCCTCCTGACCTCTACATGCGGTCCCCGTTGAACAGCAGCACTATGGTGCTGTTTACTTCAGAAAGCAGTAACACTCATAAAGATAGTACATAAATGGCAAGCATTTATTTAGTGCCGAACGCAAAAAAAAAATAGAACACAAGCTGTCCTGCACCACTTAACTTTCAGAACACTTTAATTTTTAAAGACATTTTGCAACAAACGTCTACAAATATGATAAAGTCCCTTCAAAATTAAAAAAAAGTGTATTTCATTAACCTGCAGAAGCGTTTCACCTTAGTGCATCAGATTATAAGAGTGCATTGCGATTTTTAAATTTTTTTTAGTGACAGTTTTCAAACATGAATTTAGAAAAATTCATGCCTCCCCACCCTGACAACAATGCCAATAGGCAAAGTGAAATAAAACAATTGCCTAGGATAACACATCTTGGTCAGGTTCGGAAGCTGGGATTGATCCCAGGTGCAAATCAACCACTAGATGTAGAAGCATGGCTTCTGCTACACCACCCACGCCCCATTGCCACCATGCTGGCATCTAGGCAGCCCTCGGTCACACCACATATGAACTTTTTGGCCCCTTGGGCAAATGTTTGCGAGTTCCCGGGGTGTAGACAGTTCTCAGCTGCCGCAAGATCTCTCGATGTGGAGGAACAGGCCTGGATCTCAGGATGTTTTATGTGCGTGCCAAGCAGCTCGACACATCTCAAAACTTCTGCCTAATTTTTTTAATTGAGTAGTAACCCGAAGTGTTATATCTATAGCAGATGAGGGTTCTGGCCCTGGGTGAAAAAAAACACGCACAACAGAAAATTCCAGCTGAGTGGTGGAGATGGGTCTCTCCGCCCACTCCTATCAGGATTCTGACTGACAGTCCTGGGTGTCAGAGGAGACAGCTTGTCTCCAAACTGAGAAAGCGGACTATTACCATGGGGGATGATTAGAAGTGAGGGCGGGGGTGGGTGAGGCAATGCGAGTGAGAACAGCAAGAGTCGGAGAGTCCCAGGAAGCGAGAGAGTGTGAAGGTCGAAGGAAGAAAAGACCATGGGAGGATTAAACAGGGAAATGCCATTGGGGCAGGGGCTGTTAACTTAGGAAATATTTAAAGATGAAATTGCAAGATAACTGAAGAAGGCCAGAAGGAAAGTGCCAATCAGGCAGAATTGAGGTAGTGCAAGGCCACTGTTTCCGCATCCAGTTCATAGAAAGAGGGCTTGCTGTTTTGTAACACTGCATGCACTGCAACAGGAACACTGCTTAATTTGTGTTGCTGTTTGCTGGTGCTCAGTACCAGAACTTATTTTAAAAGACATGCAAATATTTATTAGTGCACCACATGGTGGCGCTCTCGGGCTAATTTGAGCTCAGCACAAGTTTTTAGGAATTTAATGTATTAAAAATGAAGAAAGAAAAGGACTTCCAGGCCATCCCTACACCTTGGGGTGACCACCAGTAATCTAAAATGTTGTGATCTTTTAAAAAGACTGATGTAAGTAGGTAACGTTGGAATTGCAGCAGTGGCAGGAGGTCTGAGTGGTGCAGGCTTTGGTTCTGGCATTTACATTTTTACAAATGGAACACTTGGTACACCCCATCTGCCTCAGACACTGCAACAGAAGGTGATTTGGAGTGTGTCACCCCAAGCCAAGTTGAAAAGTGTGCTGATGTCAAGCATCAACAGAACAGCAGCTCTGGGGTCTTATGTATCCAGACTCTGTAGGGATAGCTAGAGGTTATCGCCAAACTAGAGACCAGGAAGTGAAGGAACGAAAACAACAAACAGCAAGCCATCTCATGTTGCTCTACTAAGGTGCCAAACTCTATCCCAAGTGAGATACACCCAGCAGCGGCTCCTCCGCTATGGCAGAGGTGCGTCCCACCCTCCTCCCCCCCGCCCAACCAGCAACCACAAAAATGAACAATAAAATGTTAGTAAACTCGTTTTTTTTATCGTTTTATTTTTCTCTGTAGAGTCGTGTCTAGGGGGCGGGGCCATGGGGATGGCAGACTGAGGGGGAGTGATTCTCACCCTGATTCTCACCCACCTGCCACCTTTCTCCATTCTCTGCTTCGGCCACCATATCTTCACCTGTCTCAGTCTGTCCCTCCGTCCTCCCTTCTATAACGCCCCAATCTGCTGTTGCCAGTCGCTTACATCCACACCATCAAACTCCTCTGAGGAATGCTTTCCCTCACCTCTTACCTCCTCATCCTATTTGTTATTGCTAACTCATCTCACCCTCATCCTCATCTCTACCCTCCAACCTGTACTTCTTTTATTCACTGGGTTCTCACTTTTAAGTAATCGCTCCAGCCCTGCAATTCACACCTTCCCTGTTTTCCTATCACCCGTACCAACCTTTTCCCGCTCTTCTCACATGCTTGAAACCTCTTCCCTTTCTCCTTTCAACATTCTATCCTTTACTCCTCACCTCTACTTTCTCCTGCAATTTCTCATCTAGCTCCAAGCGTAGCCTCTCCTCAGCACCTTTCAAACACATCTTCCCCTCTTCAGATATATCCACCGCACCTTCCCCCAAAACAGGATTGGCCCATCCTGGGTGAATCAGAAGCCACCCTATTCCTCCTCCAATAGCCACTCGACCTAGGAACTTACTGAAAAGCCCCTTTCCACTGGAGACCTCTCACCACCTTTCCTGTGCCCTCACAAATACAACATACACAAACAAGAGCAGCACCTACATCTATCTTCTGATTGCAGACTTCACCCTCGATCTGACTTTGACCACTGACACATGAATAAGTGATAACTCAAAGCCAATTCTGCATGAAGCGCAGGATGAAATATCCTAATGAGAAATCGCACTACATATAAGATGGAAGAAGAAGCAAGTGTGGCTCACAAAAATACTCTTCTTGCTCAATCCATCATTGACTACATTTTTCCAGAATGTGATTCTTGGTCCTCCGGTGCTCTTCTGTACATTGTCATTTCTCATTGTCTACAGTTCTCCACCGTACAATTCCACATTTGATGGCCTCTTCCTAGACTTTGTCCCCGATAGCACATTAAAAATCCCAACCTCTGTATACTTGAGGACTTAAACAGATGCTTTGATAAACCAGAACCATCCATAACCAAATGCACATAGACTTCAGAATCAAGGGTGCAAAGAAGATGAACTTGGTCAAGGTATCTCTCGTAAGAGAGGGATGTCACCTCCATGTAAAGGTGGTCTGGGAGGATACAAAATGCTTCTCTTCCACACTATCAGTCAGTCAGCTACAATCACGCCAGTCTTGTCAAGGTTAAATTTGAGACAGCTTTGACCAACAGGAAATTGTATACTTGCATTCTAACAGCACAGATACCACCCGTGTCGGTGACAAAAGTCTGCGCACGACAGCACACTGATGGAAACGGATGAAACACACACTAATATATTCAAAGAGATAACAGGGGTTGTAAGAGCACCACTACCAATGTCACTTGTTAGAGACAGACAAAGACCCAGAGGAAGGGAAAGGGGCAGGTATGGTCCCACTTCATCAAGACAAGGAGACAGAGGGCAGGCTAGTGAAGCAGACATCACGCTATCAAATAAATAGAAACATTTGTAAAGAAAAAGAACAGACACATATCTTGATATCAATGGGCTGTGGGATCCTGAACAACATGTTTTCACAATGTCGGGGTATTGTCGCATAGACATAATGAAGTTCTTCCATAGGGTTCAGAGAAATCCTTCAGGGCAGAGCGATGGAGATGGCTGTTATCAGTACTTTCTTTGGAATACAACACAAGGCTTTGATGAAACCTTGGATCTCTTGTAGGAGGCGATATACTGGTCCACTGGTCGCTGAAGTCAGATGTGAGTGGGTGGGCAATCGATTCTGCTGTGTGGAGCCTTTATACGAATAAACGTCTGAAACATGAGCCTTGTCCAATTGCTGTACTAGACTGGGATGGATGAGACACCGAAGACCACAGGATGTACAGGGAGGTGTCAGTGTGTGTCCCTCTCTGCAAGGGGAGCGAGCCACCCAAGGGACATTGCTCGGTCCTCTGGTCGCTCGAGTCACGGCGTGGAGTGTCACTTCTGGTGTGGGGAGCCTTTGTAACAATAAACATTTGAAACATGTTTGTTGAACTTGGATGGGATATGGAAGGCTCCCTAAGACCAGGTACAGAGAGGTGTCCCTGTGTGGCCCCTCAGCGAGAAGAGGAACCCACTACGGGGGCATTTAGTGGTTCGCTGGTCACTGAAGCCTGATGTGAGTGTGTGCACAGTTGCTGTTGTGGGGTGCCTTGTATCAGCATGTGCTTCGTCCACTAAGATGAGAAATGAAAGACATCTCAAGAAGTCGCTGTGAGGCCTCCTCAGCGAGAGGGCTGAGCCACAAAAAGGACATATAGTGGTCATCGCTTTAGGGGCAATGTTAAACAACAGTGTCAACAAAACACACATATCTCAAACTCCAGTGACAATCAGGTGTATTGCGACTCCTTCTGGACATATCTTGACTTCTAGTGTTTTCATAAGAAAGTAACTATAACCGTGGAATAAAGTCTTCAATACCACTGCAAATAGATGGGCTTCAAGGAAGTTGTACAACTCTGGGATAGGAGCCAGGAGAGTAAACTGGGCTAGGAACTGGCTTCGCAATTGGAAGCCGATCGTGTTGTAAAATGGATTCCAAACTGGGGTCAAGGCGATGATGTCGGTTGAGCCGCAGAGACCACTTCTCTGCCCAGTGCTTTCCACTTTGCTCTAAGTGACTTGCTCATGAAATATTCAACCCTAGAAATAAATAAGAAAGGACACAGCCATCTCATTCTAGCTCTAAATAGCATACTGGTGTGCGTGATTGCCTGCAGGCCAGCCAGCGGAAGTGAACAGTTTCTCTAGCGGAAGGAGGCCAACAGACACGAAACTATGGCCCTAGGCTTGTTTTTACTTTCTCTGCCCGTCCATGGAAAGTTAGTGTGCCACATGGCCTTTGATGGCATGCTTTTGCTTTAAATGCCGTCATCTACGAGCTCGGACAACAAGCGAGATTTTTCAATCTTTATGCTTGACCTATTATGAAAGTTCGACATTAGCTGCTGTGTGTTCCTTAAGCTCTTGGTGCAAATCTCCGCCTTTCTTGCAGCTTCTCAAGAGAACTATTCTAAGTAAATATTTAAGCTTTGGAAATGCAGCAAGTGAATAGTTTGGAAATCATGAATGAAACCCCTAGTGCCTTTCCACTTGCAAATATTAGGTTTTTTCCCATGGGGGAAATTTTTCTTCCACTCCTCTGCAACTCCATCCACGTAGGGGTGTTCTTTTCTTTCCACCCTGGAAGGGGCTACTCCTGATTTTGAAAGAGTGTTCGTGCTGGATAACTACCTACAAAACAATTCCAAACACCACAAACCTGCAAGTTAAAGTGTATTCACCAACTTTAGCAGGTGGCCCAATATTCATTCTCACAAGACCCGCTGCGTGTGATCAGATTAACTGAAACATGGAGTTATTCCAAGCTAGTATCATTCTACGTCTGCAGGGCTTTAAGTGAGATGAATAAACTGGGGGGTCTCCCAAAGGTGCGTGGCTAATCTAATGAAGGGCATGGCTTAAAACACATATGCTAAAAATCTGTGCATAGCATAGTGTGCCGCCCGACTGGTATTTTACTACTTCTGTCCTTGCATCCAGATATTTAATACAACAAGTAACATTACACCTACAACAAGCCAGGACTGTTGGCTTTGCCAAGGGTTGATTGTTGCACAGGAGAAATAAGCAACAACTTTGACTTTGTTGTAAATAGCATTGAAAATGCTTCAGTTCTGCAATTATGAGACTGTGAAAGAACTATAACGAGTCTCTTTGTTGTTATATCAGAGGCAGTGAAGGGTGGCACTGCTGCAGAATTCAGATTTATTTTTTAACCCTGAGAGTGAGGGCAAAAATGGAGAGCCCGATAGGGACCTGTCTCAAA
The DNA here is from genome assembly GCF_964204655.1 of Triturus cristatus. NCBI lineage: Eukaryota > Metazoa > Chordata > Amphibia > Caudata > Salamandridae > Triturus > Triturus cristatus. The sequence goes on along the minus strand of NC_140591.1, from coordinate 133,495,093 downwards.
ACCTGCTTTTAAGAATTGCAGGTGCTCAGCACAGGCACGACCCGGCCCACTTAAAGCCCTGTACGTCTGAATGAAACACTAACACGAGCAAAACAGCCTGAAGAACGCTGGCAGAGCCACACGTGTTGTTTCAAAGCGAGTGCAACCACGCTTGTCTTAACCGCGCATATACATGGTTAAGGCAATGCGCAGTCGAGATGCTGTGATGGGCGGGCCCAGGAACAGGAAGGATCAGGAGGGGATGCAGTGAGGTAAGTGGGGCTGAAGTTCACGTTTTGGGGGGGGGTGGTCGTAGTTTTTTTGGGTTGTGGTAGTTTTTAGGGCTAGGGATGGGGTGACGGGGTTGCATTTAGGGCTCATGGGGGAGTCCGGTGGGTTTTAGGGCATGGATGGCAGGGTAGTTTTAGGGCTCGGGGGGGGGGGGGTCAAGGTAGCTTTTAGGACTCAGGGTGTGGTTAGGGTAATTTTTTTAGGGCTCGGGAAGTTGTTAGGGCTTGGGGGGGGTCGGGTAGTTTTTAGGGCTCGGGGGATTGAAGATGTTTTTAGGGCTTGGGAGGGTTGGGGTTATTTTAAGGGCTCAGGGTGGGGTCTGGGTACTTTTTAGGGCTTAGGGGGTCGGGTAATTGTTAGGGCTAAGGGCAAGTGGCATAGGGTATGATCTTTACCACACATCCCTATACCAGTCATGCCTTTACCATGAAATTGCATGATAGAGGCATGCGTGGTAAAGGAATGCATTGTTCAGACACATTTGTGGTTTAGGCAGCGTAGAAGAGGCAAGCGTGGGGTAGCCATGCGCGCCTCTGTCATACAACCCTCACATGAACTTGCACACATCAATCATGCCACTTGCATACTTAAGGGTCAGCTTGGTGCAGAAATAACTCTCTGACATAGGACCTATGTCTCTTGTGTGGCTGCCTCTGGATTACACTGTTGAACACATTTATTTATGGTAGGGTCATTATACACATTATTTGGTTAATAGCCAATTAATGCAAGGTCAGAGTTTCATATTTAATGATTTTTCTGAGGGTGTCCTATAGATTGAGGTCCATGGCCGATACATATAAGGTAAGTAGGATAAATACGGAGAAATGCCAAGAGATCCCCCAGGGGATGATTAGTTGCGCCATACAAATATTAAATAAATAAATATATGAACACCTACCTCTGTCTCTATCATGTTTTTCTACGTCACGCCATGCTTAAGTACAGACCCAAGATTCCCGTTACATGACGCACGCTCAATAATAAATCGTAAGTGTGATACTCAAACATTTTCCGCACTGGGGAAATTTGAGAAACACACATGCACAACAAACTGAGCAGTTTACGACAGTGCTACACAAATGCTGCATGATGTTTCTTTTTTTGCACAGTTATTTCTTCTATACCATAGTTTATTGAATAATTGTTAAAATACATTGGAACAAAAGACAAACAAGCATTAGCAAAGCCAACAGGTCCAGATCAATCTCAATTTATTTTACATTTATATGATGATGATGATGATGATGAGAATGTATTTATAAAGCACGACAAGTACCCTGAAGTGTCTAGGCGCTACACGTACAGGTCTAGCTGGAGTAAGTTTGCCTGAAAGCCAGGTTTTTAATCCCTTTCTAAATTTTAACAGGTTAGTTTCTTTTTCAAGCAAGGTTGGTAGGGAGTTCCAGGGTTTAGCTTTTGTGGTAGTGAAGCTCCTACCACCCCACCTGGCTCTTCTTAATTTAGGAGCAGCAAGATTTCCAGGCTTGGCTGACCTGAGGGACCTTGCTGGAATATATGGCTTAAGAAATGTTGTCAGCTGTGTGGTCACTAACTTGTTCAGTGATTTAAAGGCAATGCAGGGTGATTACATTGGATCCTTTTAGCTACAGGCAGCCAGTGCAGAGAAGATAAAGCTGAGGAAACAGAGGTAGATTTGGAGATTCCTAGGAGTACTCTTGCTGCTGCGTTTTGAACAGTCTGCAGCTTTTGGATGCGGCGTTTACTGACGCTGGTGAAAAGAGCATTGCAGAAATCCAATCTAGATGATATTAATACAGATACCACCGTTTTCCTTAAATCCATAGGTATTTAGGGCAGTATCTTCATCAGAAATTTAAGGATAAACAAACAAGAAGAGGTGGTGAAGTTGGTTTGTGCTTCAAAGTACAGCTTAGTGTCAAAAAGGACTCCTAGATTTTTAGCTTCAGGCACTGGTGTGGGTAATGGACCAAGTTGGACGGGCAACCAGATATCTGTCCAGAAAGAGGGGTTATTGCCAAACAGCAAAACCTCAGTCTTAGATGAGTTTAACTTCAGACAATTGTCTGTCATCCAGTTGGCTATATGGCCCATAAAGTCATGAAAACTGATGTCCGTATAGTTGGATGAATTGCTTACCGATACAATGATCTGAGTATCGTCTGCATATGATACGAGGGGAAAGCCATAACTTTTTATCAGAAGGGCCAGAGGAGAGACGTATAGATTTAAAAAGGTTGGGCTCAGCGAAGATCCCAGAGGGACTCCACACGGCAGGGAAAAGAAGGGTGAAACATAGTTTCCCAACGCAACAAGCTGAGAACACTCAGACAGAAACGAGCCTAACAGGGAGAGCGCCTTATCCCTGATCCCAAAAGAAGCTAGACGAACCATCAGCAGCTCATGGTTAACCGTATCAAAAGCTGCTGATAAGTCTAACAGGATCAGAGCAGCACCCCCCCCCCCCACCATCCAGAGTATTGCAAGTGTATACCACACAAGAAGAAAAAAACAGAAACATGCTACTGCCTAATTGTGGTGGCCATTTGCTTGCAATACATATTTCATAGAAAAAAATAGCCTTTGTATATCATTTTAATAAACAGTTTGGGTCTTCATATCAGGCAAGTGTAATATGAATATGTGTTGAAAACTTCCTTAGTTTTAGGGCGTATCATAAGAAATGATGGCCCTTATTGGTTGAAAGAAAAGCTAATGTTGGTTTTGAATTACTGTTTTCTGAAGCCTTGTTTGAACCCACAAGGATGACTAAAAAGAAGGAAAGAAAAGAAAAAGAAAAAAAGCATTTGCAAATTAAAATTGTGGTTATTTAGTCCTGGAACTGCTGCTCACTTATTTTTAGAAGGATATACATAGGATGTGCACATGCGAGCAGAAAGAATGCTGTCACTCATATTAGGAAGAACGAGACGCTGAAGAGGGTTTAGCTACTGCCCCATGCTCTGTGCTGTGGTGGGCGGAAGCAATGAGTGAATGACGGTTTAACAGATCAATGGATGAAGAAGGCTGATCTAAAAGCCCCTCTGTGTATTTATATATGTATGTATACTTTATTTGATTATTTTTTTTTACATAAGGCATAAGCAATCAGCTAAGGCTACCTATAGGCCAGACCCAAAAAAGAGAATGGTCAAGTAGATTGCAGACATGAAAACTCTCCAGTGACAAACATGTAACAGTACACATTCAGACCTGCCAACTCACACAGTGCCATTGTGTGTCACACGTTTTCAGCTCCCTTCACACAATACCAAGTGAGGTGCTGAAATCACAGGGTGGCAGGGAAAACGGGCAGAAAACCATTGTAAACAATTGGTTTCCAGCTCATTTTCGGAGGCTGTAAGCAACCAATGTCCCGAATAGGTGTGAAAACACCCTAGGACATCGCCAAAAGTCTCGATTATGATTTTTTTTGTTATTTTGAGAGGGGGCGGGGGACTTGTTGAGGGGCAGAGTGCTTCTTAGTTAGCTCCCAGCACCAAGCCCCGCCCCTCCTCACACTGGGAAAATATCTTGTAAGTTAGCACGTATCAGGCGCGCAACGCCCATAGGGCTCCAAGGGCTTCAACCCCCCCCCCCCCTTCGTGTTTGTCAGCCCGGGCTGAGACAGCTTCCCAGGCGCACACACAGACAGTTTTTGAGCTGCTGTAGGCTGACTGGTCTGGCGTCCCTCTTATTGCTGCTGCACCCTTCACAGGTCTTCAAAAAAACCATTTACTTGTTAACGAGCGTTTGTTGTTTTTTCACCCCTTCGTAGAGCCCCTGTATCTCCTCTCTGCCTATTGCTGGAAGAATTAGCCCCCCTCCCCCAAATGTTCATTAGCCCCCCCCCCCCGAAATTTGGCTCTAGTTACGCCGCCTCTGGCAGTTATGCGCAGCCAGTTACCAGGCAGTGAATGCCCCTTCTGTGGGTAAGCAATGCCCTCACACGTACCCACTTTACAGCAAGGCCAGACCGCTGCGGATCTGACCCGGAGCTGTAAGTTTGACCCTGCTGTCCACGGACTGCCTCCGACATCTTGTGCTCGCAGCAGCCCGAGACCCCTCGACCCTGTCCCTCTCGCTCAGGAGGCATCTGCAATGATGCGAGCCGACGAGCTGGGCGCCGGCCTCTCTCCTCGCACAGAGGCCGGCTGCTCCCACCGCAGGCCTGCCGTGTGTGGGAGGCGAGGACTCGCTGGCGTGACCTCCGCTAATGGCCAAGTTTAGCAGCGGACGAACAAGTCACCCAAGTGCGGAAAACAGCGGTGCCCTGGAAGAAGAAACTGCAATGAGGTGGCTCAGATGTAAACACTTCAGTTGCTTTCAGTCTGCTTTGGCAGAATACTTCATAAAAAGGCTTTTTTTATCTCTGAGCTGGAGCGACCATATTTTTATCAGCATTCATTGTTTTCCAACAAGCGTGTTCTCTTCGACGTCTTTAAAAAAGGCTTCAAATTCTAAAAACTTGTATGACTAATGCTACATAGCCACTGTTTTCACTGATATCCATGTGTAAACATGCTGTTCAAACATTCAGCCATTTTTAGGTCTCGCCTACAGGCAGCTTTAGCTCTTTGTTGTACCAATTTTTACCCATTGCTTATATATATATATATCTATATATATATATATATATATAGATATATATATATATATATATATTTTTTTTTTTGCAGATTTATATAGCGTGAACTTGACCCGAAGGTGCTGGAGCGCTTTACATGAGCACCAGTCACGTTACACAAGGGCACATTCATTTTTTGGCAGGCCCTGGGAGATTACGTGATTTGTCCAGAATCACAGGAAGCTGAGCCGACGTCGAGGCTCGAACCTGGTTCCCCAGCATCAAAGTCGGCAGCTCTGGCCGTAAGGCCACAACCTCTTCCCATATATTTGGTTGGGTTTGCTATCAATCTCGTCTGCTTCCTTCTTACTCAATGTTTTTGATTCCTCTTCTTGTATTTCTCTCTCCCCTGGAGCATAGCTTCTTACCATCCTTTTGATTGGATGAATTGTATCTTTCCACTACTTACATTCATAAAACATACTTTTTTCTTTTGTTTTCAGTTCTCCATGGCAGTGCATGTGTGGTCCTGCTCTCCCTCCTGTGTGCACTGCCCATGCTGTCCCACATGCCTGTCTATCCTACCTGACCTTTATTAATAGCGCCAGAGGCTCCTCCGGTGCGCCGTGGCATCTCCCTGCTCATTGCCGCCCACTGACCGTGTGGACTTGGCCATCCTGCTGCTTCTCCATTGCTTCCCCACCCCACCCCACCCCTTCCCTTCATTTCTCATTTGGTTTCGATTTTTTACTTTTTAGGATGGTCCTGGAGATGAAATTTTCTAATGAGCAGCTCCTTCCTCTAAATATGCTTTTGTGCACCGCTACAAGATGGACATCTAACATCTTAAAGTAAATTTAAAAAGGCAAAAGGGCAGTCATCATGATGCGTGCATCCGTATATATCACCACTGTAAAGCCAAAATAGTCATCGCGCCATGATGTATGCTCATGCATTTATGGTGATGCATGTGCACTCATGTTTATTGACACGTGGGCACACATATGTTATCATGCTGGGGTTAGATTTTGGCATTTTGTTATGGCCAATGAAGTTCAGCATCTGTAACAAGCATTGGCAAAGCCAAATGATTGGCTAACACTTTATAAAGGCGAGACCTATTGGCTTTGCCATTGCTTGTTTTTCTCTTGCTATGAAGGGTATTCAATTCTTCAGACAGATCAGTAGCAATGTAATCGAATGGAGTCTCACAGGAAAAGTATCACGTGACAGGAAGTCCTCAAGAATTCCGCCGACGAAGCATTCCCTCTTAAGTGGCGTTGTGTTTGTCGGCATTTAGCAGGATGCAAATAATGCAGTTTGTGGTCTGTGCCACCATGATGGCTCAGTGAATTAACTTCTCACCACTGACACCTACATCGATCTGCAAACATAAGCTTAAACCTGGCAAGGCCAGCTCAGCCTTCCATCCTTCTGAGGGTGGTGAATGTAGTATCATTAAATGTATAGGAGGAGATGTGGCCTAGCGGCTAGAGCTTCCAATTTTGTAATCTGGGGACCCAGGTTCAAATCCTGGCCATTGTGGGCAAATAGTGAAATCTCCCTGTGCGTAAAAATGTGAACTGTAATGTGTGAATGGTATTTGTGTGAACCCCGTTTCATGTACACGATCTTGTACGTCATCTCCCATTCCCCCATGTATGTACAGTGCTCTGTTGCTTCCTAGGTAGGCTAATGCTATATAATGCTATGGATACATACATAATAACAGTAACACTCTCTATGTACAGGCTTAAAAACAAAAGATGAACAAAATAAACTCAAATATGCCTGTCTATATATTGGACTGCACTAAAACATCCTACAAATAGTGCTGTGCTTAAAACTAGTGTGTGGCTTTAACTGCACTAAAACACATCCAGATCGGGATTACAGAAGAGCATGCTTATCCAAAACCCTGCCTCTCAGGAAACATGCAGAGGCAAACGCACAAAACTGAGTGTTAGAGGTATGCTATGGAAATGTTGGCCAAAATATGGTCTATCAGGATCCATGCAGAAACAAATGCACAAAATCCAGATTCAGAGATTTGGTATTGAAGTCCATGTCAAACATTCAGCCTTACAGGAATCACACAGAAGCAAACACAAAACGTCCTTAGCCTGATGTGCAGAGCTTATCCAAAGTACAGTTTCTTGGATACCTAACACAAAATCCAGAGTAAAATATCTGGTATGGAAGTGTTTTTCCAAAATACAGTCTTTCAGAAACAACTCAGAAGCAAATTCACAAAAGTCAGAGTTGAAGTTCTGGTTTGCTTATGTTCATAAAAATGTGTGAGGACAAACACATGCAGGAAACAGACTTATGATGACGACAATACTGGAGCGTGGTAGCTTTCCTTGTCTGCAATCCAGAATTCGTGATTTCTGCATGAAGAAAACTACGGATCGGGAATCGTAATCCCATGTAGATCTGGAGGCAGAAATATGAGCAAAAGGTTCCCATTATTAATATTCACAATGATACTTTGTCGGACCTTTGTGACAGGACATCTATCCTTACAGCCATCAAAAGTTGCAAATTCATTATCTTTCATGGTGTTCATTTCCTGCAGCAGTGAAGGTGCTGGAGGAACTGACTGTGAGCCAAAAAAGAGTCTTGGCTATTTTTGATGGGAGTTTTCCAAGTGTATTATTTGTCATTCTTCAAAGAAACATACAAATGTCTGTCAAATTTGAAAGTAGCACTCTATAAAAAAGGAAAAACTCTGCTTGGAGCATTATGCTTCAACTCATGGAGAAACAATATAATGATAAGAAAATATTTTTACTTTTCCTGGGCATTGAATAACCATAAACCTGCTTTTGACAGAGCTTTCGGCACCTTTTCCCACAAACATGCCACAAGCAGCTTGCACCTCACTAACAGCAGACATTATCATTATTGTCTCTGCATCTATTCTCTAACTATGAAAGAAAGGGCTTTGCCCAATAGGGGAGCTTGGAGAAATAGTATCAGAAACGCTGCTAATAAAATGGGACTGACTCTAAACTAGACGGATTTCTGATCCTATCACATTGTAAATATATGTCTGCTGTTCCGTTCAATCATTCTGTTTGGCCATTTAACTGAGGGTGATATGAAAGGCAGGTTGACCTTCAAAAGCCTATGCCAACTTCCTTAAAAACCCAGACCAAGCAGATTCTCTATCTCAAATAATGGTTAGAGGCTGGCCATGTTAACAAACAGGGTTCTGGAAAATACTTAATGTGTCACAAATGTGGTATGTAGTGAAGTCAGGGGAAGAGAATAAACTATATTTATGAAGAGCAAGCACCATTGTCAACCCTTAAGAGGAATTAAAAAAATATATCAATGGCATGGAAAGTCATGGGGAAGAGGGTGGACCTAAACACATCAAAAATCACTCCACTTGATGACATTTCCATTTGTACCTACAGAAAAAATAGTATCATAGAGTAGTAAACATTCCAGTAGTAAATAATTAAATTATTTGCTTGTCTTCCTTTATGACCAGCAGCAGGGGAGAACACACAGTTGTCTTTCCAACACACAAATCTATTCCTTGTACATGACAATGGGACTTAAGCTTTCCTTTTCTGTGTTTTCACAGATAATAGAACAAGGAATTAAACTGATGGCTTGGGAGACAAGGGTAAGGTATGTGTGGGAGAACGGAGAGGGCGCAAAAAGTAAAAGAAAAAACAAATCAGTCTAGCAAGAGAAGAAAGTAAGAATGTACTCCTCCATTTTGGATCTAAGGCAAGAGAGAAGCTGGCAAGAAGCATAGAAGGAAAGAGTTCATCCCAATCTGTGAAACCAGTCTGCCAGGTTCTGTCAGTAAAGGAACCCGACGTCAACTTTTTGTCACAAAAAGCAAATTCCTCTCTAAGGACATACGCTAGTTAGAAACATTTTCTTTTTGTGCCCCAGAAATGGTGTCATCATTGGTACTGCTGACATCAAGTCTGAAGTTTTTAGTCAGAACCCAAATCCCGTGACCTAATTCAACTACATGCATTGCACAAGAGCCGACATGTACCAATGGTTAGCATGAGTAACAGGGACATGATGAAGAAAGAACCTATTCTCTTTTGGCCAGGTACTTATTGGTCAGAAGATGATTGCAAATGGCCACTAAAATGATTCTTTATGGTTCAAAGGGATTTCTGTCCAAGTGTATAAGGACTCAATATGTTTCGCAAAGATGTAAGACGATAGCAAGAAGTGATAGAGAACAAAGGGCCATATGTACAAACAAATTTTCTCATAGACACAGAATGGGTAAAACCCTTTGATACATCAGTCCCAAAATATACAGTGAAAATCACGTCTTCACTTCAAATTATATAAATCTCCATAAAGTCTACTCTCTTGCATTCAGTGCACATCCCCCCTGGAAAATGTAAATCTCCGTTTTTAAAGCATGACACCAGCGCAAATAATATTGTTCAATTCAGGTGTTCAATTGAAATGTTTGTTAAAATAAGATGATCAATTGAATGTCTGGTGAAATGTCTCTGAGAAAGAATGACACAACTGGCCCAGGTAAAATGTTTTGTTTCTGGGGTCTAAAAGAGTATATTCAATTCTATATTACAAACATTTTGTGAAAAGAAAAGTTTATTTTTGTTTCCAAAGATACTTGTAAACATAATGGACTAACTTCATACTAAGCGCTGTGAAAAAATGGCCACCACACCAAAAACACAGTGTATTTTACAATGATGCTCATAGGCTTGTCCTGATATGCTTCACAATTCTGAAGATCCACTGAATAATCACAGCTGTCGCTGTGATTACAGAGGGTACCAGAGGTTCATCGCTACTTGACGGGCCAGTAGAAAGTGAGATACACAAAAGCAAAGTGGAAATACTCTAATGGGCCACGAAAAATACTAATGGACACTGGGCAAGTCCTAACCCATCCAGGTGCCTCTTATATCACACTGGATGGTCAGGTCTGAGGAACATCCAAACTACTCCGCAGTCATGTGCCATGATGCAGGGCCTTGCGGAGATTAAAAGAAGGTAGTATGAACGGTTGATGAGAGACTATCAAGAGAAGACCAGTATGCTTCTAAGGTGACCAATCCAGGCTGGACAACAGGCATCTAAACAGGTATTTTGCCGTGGCGTAGCTAGGGGGTGGGAGGGTGGGAGGGAGAGTGGTCCGCCCGGGCACTGTTTTTGGCGGCGTGAGAGTTGTGTCTGTTTACTACCCCCTGGCCCCGAGAACAAGTCATCCGTTGGCTGCACACCCCTCCCCCCCCCTGGAGTGAGTCAGATGCCAACCACCCCCCCATCTCCGCCCTTACCTGCACCCGGTCAGCAAACTTAGAGGCCACCCCGGGTGCAGTACGTCTAGCTATGCCACTGGTATTTTGGCTTCCTCTGCCCTATCAGGAGTAGGTGGAATCTGAGCCTTGTAAAGTTTGTGTAGTTTCTTCGAAGTTGGCTGCCTTGATTCTAATTCCTTTTCCCTCCTCCTTCATGGGGTGTATTTATTGTGCAGTAGGCAATAACTCTGCCTTTAATAATAACGAAATATTACATGCCTGAGGCTTATGCTACCAATTCCCATTACTGCCCTTTTGGTATCATTTTATTTATTAAACAGTATCTTTGCCTGGTGCATGTTGCCATATGGATTCTCGGGCCTGCTCTTATTACCGCCCCTCTCCCTTTTTGGTGTACGGGCACAGAGCATCTCACTGCCTCTGTCTGCTAGGATGGGTGGTCCTTTTTATAATTTGTGCATCTATCTCTCTCACTTACCACCAACCATCACACCGTCAGGCGCTGTGCTCTTGAACACGATAACCACAGCTAGGTAGTCATCATGCACAACATGAAAACATTTCCATATAGGCTCAAAACAAAAAAACACCCTACCAAACACACACCCTACACAGCGTAGCTTGCTATCCATGTGGGTAAGCACTTCAGCGCCCCACACAGGGGCTGTAAGTACCATACAAATGCTACAATACAGATTGAGTAGGTTCCGCCATCTTGGAATGGGGAGATAGCATAGTGGGTGTTGAATAACCAAAAGGAAGAGCATCTTTGTTGAGGGTGTCAGAGATACCATCTAAGGTTATAGAAAACCTTGACAAGCAGGGATAGTCTCATGACAACGGCGGTTAATGGCGCGAGATGGGACAACCCTTAGCGTGACGTACGTACTCATGTGAGTAAGACACGGCACCATGTTCCTGATCTTGTTCTGGAAAATCAAAGGTTGTATAAATATTTTCTGCTCCTCAAAGTATTGACTTGCATACTGAGAGTCATTTGATATTCTTGCGGAACCACAGCACAGTACGTGAGTCACATCACACGCCTGCGAATACATTACACATCCAGACTACAGACAGCGTAGTCAATGTAAAATGCATTCGCGTTGTATTCATCAAGCAGTCCAACAAACATGAAATTATTCAACTCTTTAGGACATTTTTACATATCTTGAACATTTCATCACTCTGTTTTGAATTCTAATAGAATATTTCTGAATCTTAGGCAGCGCGGAACTCCATCTAAAAATTACCCTTCAAAAAGAGGATGGAATGGCGGTGACAGCAGAAAGAAAGATTTATAAATGTTTCAGCTCAATCAGTGCTGGCACACCATTTCCTTTCATCCCCATTTGTTACAACCAACAGCTGTGAATCTGCCCTCATCTCCTGACTTCACAAAGGAAGGTGTGTGTATCCGAGGAGCCCGAAATGTCTATTCATCCAGGGATTTACAAGGAGTCCAGAGGACTGATTGGTCACTGAAGAGACCAGTCTGCAGGTCACTAGGTCGAATTATTGTATTGTAATTGCATTTATATAAGCGCTTACAACCCCTGACGAGGCGTCAAAGCGCTTTTTCAGCAAGTAGTACGCTACTCCGGAACCCATAAAGGATTAGTGTTGAATTAGCATATTGAAATATGAAAGTTATTTGAGTGGTGGATAGGTTAGTCAGTTATTTGGATTCAGAAGGATAGCGGAGGGATAGAAGAATTATGTCAAATACATTGATCTTTCCCAAGTTAATACACGGAGTACCATTGAGATGTGTAATAAGAATACTTATTTTATAAAGGGGAGAAAAGATATATCGATTTGTGTTGTGATCTTTATAAGTGTCAATATTGGTGATTTTAGATCAGGGTGACCTGAGGTGCATAGGTTGTTGCCTCGCAACTCCGCAAAATGTTTTTGAAAACTGGGACCGGTTTGCAATCATAATGCTGGTGCAGTTTTTATATTATATAAATGTGGCTTAAAAGGGTCCCTGCTCTGTACTGGTAACACTCCTTCTGCTGTGCAGGGTCCGGAGAGACAGATGCATAGATTTGTCCATCTGTGGAGGCGCACGCCGCCTTCATTCTGTTACGTTGGGTGGGACCTCCGGCAGCAGGGAAGGAAGATGATATTGCCAAGCAGTGGCCACTCAGGTGACAACATGGAAGCACATCCTTGACAAGTGATGTCCCTTATACCTTGAGCAGGACATCTGGGAGAATGTTAACCCTCTGTGAATTCAAGGCACTTCGGACTTCTTTGCGAGGTGTTATATTCCCAACTGATTGAGTTTAATTGCATCACCTACCCTTACGTCTCATCGAAATAACAAGAGAGAGTTTTGGCTTCAGGAAGAGAAGGACCTACTGTTGGACTTGGTCACCCCGTATTGGAAGTCATCTAAGACTAGATTCAAAACGTTACTCTTGAGGCAAAGAGGCAATACCAGAGACTGCACAATCTGTAGTGGGCATGTGGGAGTGAGCCTTTTCAGGGGCCCACCGGTGCAGGGGTTCGCCCTTCTTTGTCCTTAAGTCACTACGTCAATACAGTACCCTCAGGCCATTGTAGGAGGTAGTCCAAGGAGTACAGAAACCATGGGCCTTTTATGGCCAGTTTATAGCTGAGTAAGCACGAAGACTCAAAAAGAGTACCGCACAAGTATACACAAGAAAAGCTATTCACATATATGGACAAGTAGAAACTACTTAGTCAACAGAGTGGGAGGAGTAACGAAACTGCTTGCATCAGTTGAAATAGTCTGACAGTTACATTTAAGACAGGTGCATTCTAGCTGCTACAGGCCTTTCTGATCATACATTGCTCTGGCTCAGTGCTGAAGGGGTTAACTATAGTTGATGACTCAAGAGAAATACAAGGGCAGGCAATAGTGAAGACGGGAAAAGCACATGGCGAGCACATGGCTAACTAAAATGGCTGCCATAACCAAAATGGCTTCAGCTCATGCTAACAGCAATTTCTGCTAGTTTCAACAGGCATGTGAAGTTATATCCCCCCGAAGCTGAACTAAGGGGATGTGAACCATTGCTAGATGGTCATTGCTGTAACGAATGGGAGGACCAGGGCCGAACATCTCGCCCATGGGATTGGTCAGATTGACAGTGGGTGCTCCTGGGCACACTGTCCCAGCAATGAACACAGGCTCCTGAGTGCATGAGAGTGGCTGCCCAACTCACTCTTCAAGGAGAGCTGACACTAGACTACTTAATCAACCACCAATCAATCACGCAAGCGGGATTTGTAGAGTGCGGCTAATCACCTGTGAGGGTCTCCAGGTGCTACAAACCCTGCCGGAGGAGGGTTCCGTTGAACAGCCAGGTGAAGTGCAGGAATCTGTTTTATTGAATGATATTGTAATGTTCAAAATGCCAATTAAAGGGTTTATTTAAAAAAGAAACCTCTGAAAGAGATAATGTATAAGGTGCTCTAAATGGATATATCCAGAAAAGTTACATTCATTTTCGAGATTATTTTCACAAGACTATTCTCAGTTAACAAAGTTGTTGAAGTTTTATACAAATAGCTGCTGAAACTTCCTCCAATTTTTGCGGTACAATTTTCTTTCCCAAAATTATTTTATTATACCACGTTGCATAATTACATATCGATTAGGGCAAAAATGTCACAGATAGGGACAAGCGAACGAGCAGAACGTGAGAGACTGCTGTGTGATGGGCATGTGTTTTGTGCCATTCTTCTCTTATTGAGAAATGTGTCCTTCAATCCATTTTGGGATGCCCACAATGCTTTACATGGGCCGGAGTTGTCAGGTACTGATTACATTCACTTCTTTATTTTGATAGGCAGAGTACCCGCACTTCTCAGCAGAGGTGCAATTCTTTTAATTGCAGAGTACTGGCCCTCCTCAGAAGCAAGCAGCTGCTGTGGTACAGGGTACCTACACATCTGTATTTCAATTTCAAGCACTGGACGCAAAGATGAATTTTGCTTTAAAATATTGCACCAAACGCTGTTTTTGCATTTTACGTAATTATGCAGTTTTTTTGCTTAATTATTCTGAAATTTTACATAACTATGAAAAAGCTAATTATACGAATTTCACACCTTTACTTCCTACTGTTTGTTGCCGTTTCTATGAGTGTCCTTTAGTTCTTGAATCCTTCTTTGCCTAGAACGTGAAGGGTTACACTTCTCATATTGTAACCACAACACTGGTTTCTGTTTATAATCTTCATAAGGGGGGATGGGGGAGTGTAGCGAGGAATGTTCCACTGCAACCTTGGAGGTTTTTTAAACTATGCAATCTTCTTGAAGTTAATTATTTTGCTAAGTGTTGCATACAACAATTTTGTGGTTGAAAGTGCGCAAAATGAATGCATAAATGAATAAACAGCTTTAGCGAGAGTAATTTGTTGCAGAACACTCCTTTCAGAGGCACAGTGGGTCAGCTTTAGAATCTGCATTAAGTGTGTTAAGTAGGGTGTTTGCCATCACTGCCCAAGATCAAGCGTGGGGCTAAAAACTTCTTCCGACCCGGCACATAACCTACCATAAAGCCCGATACATCAGTAGCGCATGCAGTGGTTGATGGTATGCGCCCATTCGCTACTATCATGGAGTCCTTTAAACATTTACTTGCTACAAGAGTCCCTATTAGTCCAAGAACACAGGACTAATTAAGCCGTCATGTAATTGGTCCCTGTGACAACTAGTCTTGTGAACAGGAGCACTGACCCAACGAGTTGCCATTAAGAAAACAGCAAAACCTTTAATATCCATCACCTTTACACTTAGGCTTGTTTCGCATCAATAGTTTTGTGCTGGTGGAATTTAAGTTTGACAGCAGGAAGGTCTGGCAGAAGTATTAGAATTTGTTGTGCATAATGTTATTTATTGAAATACTGCTAGCATGCATGAAAAATACATTTTATTAAGCAGTAGGCTGCGATGATCAAGCCCTGAGCAGACTTGACAAATTAAAATAGCGTCGCCATCATTTACTGCCAACATATTCCAGTGCCACAGACACACAGCTGTTTAGTTGGCACAGGCCTTGGTCTGTCTAAAACACTTCTGGCTAGAAGTCTCCTTACACTGAAGTACATAAGGACATGGCATTCCCACTTTTTAGTTCGCGCCTAGCGTTGCAGCGCATGCGTTGTCGCTCTGCGAGGCATGCTGTATTCGGGTTAGATGTGGAAGTGCCGTGGAAGCCCCGCCCATATTTTTCATTTGCAGGTGCATTGTCCATGGTAAATGCTAGCTTCCGATTGATAACGACGCTTGTTAGTCCTTCCTTGTTACTGCCCTGTCTTCTTTTGTGACCTCCCATCAGGACTGGATCTTTTACTTGCGGCGTTATACTGTCTCCTACATTAGTCGGTAAGCACTCTTTTTTTCCATTCGTCTTTCTCAAAGGCGCCCACGTGTTAATTTTTGCATCAAGCTCTCACTTTAAGAATAGCTGCCGGCCCGCCCTGCGAGTGCTGTGTGGGGCGGCAGCTATTGTTAAAGTGAAAGCACGATGCAAATATAAACAAGCTGCTGCCCTTGCGCAATGGCGACAGCTTGTTTAGTCCTATTACTGTGTTTCATTTCAATGGAGAACTGTAGGCTTTCGGGTCTTTTTCAAGTTTCAGCGAGTTAGTTTCATGAAGTTTATTTGTTACAGCAAGTCGTTTTTAACCGACTTGGGTTTGCGGAGACCGGCTCTGTCGTCAGGGCATTGTTTCCCACAGATCAGAGGCACAAGTGAAAAGGACTGCCCATCTCTCGTTTGTCCTCGCTTGATAGTTTCTTGCACTGAAATCACGCCTTGCTTAAAGAAACAACAGTTTTGCATGTACTCAGTTGTGTTACTTTCCAGCGCACCCTTTATCTGACTGACTTTCACCCGTGGCTGCGCATTGTTGAAATAATGGGAAATTTTCATAAGCGTTTCTGCTAATCCTGTTGATTTGTATGACACATGTCACAATGATCCCTTTTCTGCAAAGTTCTTTCTGCATAATTATGATTCATGTTTTTTAAAAATTTAGAAATGAACTAATTCACAGTACCACATGTACTTTGCCCTGCAAACATTTGCAACGGTGTAGGCATTATGGATATTAGACATTGTTGATGTTACATTTGTGTGGTTGTGTATTAAACAAGCACGTCTGCTGACCAGGGGCCATGAGCAGTATTCTGGAGAAATGAAATGACCTTTAATATTATTGCGATAATCTGTTGTACTTAAAATTCACAAGCACCTAAAACGTCTTTCCCTCAACGAGTGAACGGAGAATGCAACACCTGGCAGTACAGAACTTCGGTGGTATCCCTTTAATGTTCAGAAGTTGTGCTGCCACAAAAAAACAAGCATTTGCAATGCAATAGGTCTCGCATTTCTGCGAGTTTAAGCTATTGGCATTGTAAATGACAATGCCTTTTCTTTATGTTTTAAAAAACAAAACAAAAATAATAGGCATTGTCATTTACAATGCCAATAGCTTATGCTCGCGGAATTGCGAGACCTATTGCATTGCAAATGCTTGTTCATTGATGTGCATGGGGGCACACAATTGCTGCCAGAATCTGAACAAAGGCACGTGCCCACAAGAGATGCACAAGGACACCATGTGCACGTAGCGAGACAAGCACAAATGGTTTGTACACACTGGTTGGCCATGCAAACATAAAGAAGAATCGGTCCAGTCCTCATCTGTAGGCATATAACACACACCTTTGCACTCTTTCATTGCACCTGTGTTCTAGCAGACATCACATGCCAGTATCTGAACCGAGGAGCTACGGATGCAGAAGAAACACGCACACATTGTGTAAGCGCGTGTGGACCCACTCACATCTGAGAAACCGCGCACACACACTCGCACCGCACGTTCGAACACACACCGCACAGCTGACCTGATCAGCTCAGTTACCCTAGCATCACTCCAGCTCTGCTACTGACACTGTCAACCCCCAGTCTCATTCTATAAAAGTAATGTCATAACGAGGAGCTGCCGCGTCCTGAACTGTCCATCACCCTCATACTTTCTCAATCTAATCAAGTCCCTCCCACATACCCCCGCCTTGGCCCAAGTGGGCATGGACGCAGCTCACATTGATTCCCCTTAGACCTGCTTCCCTCGGATGAGCACACGTTCGTTCCTCACTCTATCTCTCTCAGGGCTGCCGGATCCACCTTGGCTCTCAGCTTTGCTGGCACAAATATTTCATTTGTCAGCTCGCGTGGCAGGCCTCCTCTTTCTTCTTGAGAAGATCATTGGCGGTCGATGGAACCGTTCTGGGGCTGTCACATCCCCGCTTCACCCACAGGGCTCATCCTACCTGGCGGTAATTGGCCTGCCATGCCAATGGAAGGCTGGAGCACAATGTGAAGCAAGGGGCCAGCTGTTTGTACTTTTAGTTTACCCCGCCTTACTGGGGTGTGATGTGCCAGGTGGAAGGATACACTGTGATGGAAAGAGGGACGGCAGCCACACAGTTTCTCGCCCGGTGTACAGGAGCCACCCACAAAGAGTTTGCCAATGTTCACAAGACTTTGGGATGCCTGCAGGGGCCTCAGGCCAGACCCTGCAGTACCGACACTACCAGAATATTGAATTTGGTTTATTCTGTACAAAAACATCATAGTCAAAATATCTCCAAGCGAATGCGGATAAATATCCTTGAGGTCTGCGGGTGGGTACAGAGGGCGCTGGCAAACTCTGAGTTTTGGCCCCAAAAGTTCTTCAAAGATCAATAAGAGGCAAAAAAAGAAGTTGGGGCGAGTAACGGTGAAGAAGAGTATCTCCAGTCACGGTCTCGTCTGGCAGGACTCGCGACCTGAGCGGTAGCTGGTCGCCCTGTTAGCGGCCACGTTCTTTAGGACATGTTGGGATCCAAAATATCAGCTACTAAAATGTCCTTAAGTCAGGACCATAAGTGTATGGAAGTGAGCATAGGTTTGCTATACTTATCGGCACACATATTTACTTTAAACAAACTAACAAAAAGGTGGGGGTGGTAAAACAGAGCAACTTGTTCATATATGGTCTACAGGGTAAGTATTCAATAAAAGCAATGTGTGCTGAAATGGATCGAAGAACACTTACCCACCCAGCTAGTGTTGGAATACACATGAAAGAAAGACCCCTTCATATGTTAATAACACATTGGTATGTCCAGAGCGCTCCACAGTTATTTCTTCATGGTCTGCCAGTGTAGCAGGTCCACAACTTTATCGACAATCAGGTTAGTGTCAAAAGATGAAACAGCCGACACGTGTTTCGACGTGGATGACTTTCTCAAGGCTGAGTGGTATCACGAGGAAAAGTGATCCAGCTCAAGGTGCGTACTGTGTAAACACAGAGAATATATTGAGGACATCAAGCACGGCCAACATGTCCAACAACGTTGGCATTGACCAATCCTTTGCTTCCGCCATGAGGGATGGCTGCTTCAAAGACCATGGAGTTGACTCCTTACCTCTGTTTATGCAAAAAACTGATTCGTCGCCAAGCAAGGAATGATTTCAGTAAGTGCATTTCAATACGTTCTTTCTATTTTTTGTTTGTTTGCACAATTGGGATTTTTGGGAGAAAGATCATGAGAATTAGGCGCTAGTCTTCCTTGCGGTCAAGCATCCTTTCCTCATAAGGAGGTCTTTTTTTGGATTGTTTGTGTATCAACGACTCACAAAAAGCTATATTAGTAGTTGCTGAAAAGGCATGTATCAGTGTGAGAACACAGCCCTTAATAATTCAGGACAGACAAGGATCTCCTAGCGCTCGCCACGTGATGCCTTTGAGGAATTATTTATGTGACCCTTCGACACCTGTGGAAGTAAAAGCTATTTTTGTTTTTCCATTTATTTATTATTTCAGCACGGGGTCTGTGTGGCCTGTGATGCTGGCCGTCGGTTTCTGTAGACAAAGGTCCTTCCATTGGTGACTGTACATTGCTTTGTATGGAGTCAAGAAGGTTTTCCAAGAGCTACGATATTAGGGAACATGAATTCTCCCTGTGTATGCCAACTCCTGCTTCCAGATGTTTGCACCGAATTAAGATTGCGGTTTGTTTTTAGGGTGAGCGAGCGTGTATCCTAGGTGTTTGTTTTCTGAGCTCATTACAGAATGGAACTGTTTCCGCTGTCCCAGACAAGACAAAGGTGTGCACCTGCATGGCTGTGTACCAACCCTTTTGTTAGGCACACCCTCGTGCACACATCTGCTGTCTGCCTTTCCTCTATCAACCCCATGCCACCTCTTAATTTCACAGGCTCTTCTCCAGACGGAGATCCTCCGACTCAGGACTTTTGGACTCTTCCACTGTAGGTTTTCCACATTTCTTACATTCTTAAGTAACATTTCTGAGTATCTCAGTGACCACATCTTGGACAATCCAATATTATTATTATTATTATTAGGAGCTTATAAAGCGCACTTATACCCGAAGGTGTCCTGGCGCTAAGAAACTGATCATCCCTGGAGAGCGAGTGTCTAATCCCTAAACAACCAAGTCTTCAGGCCCTTTCTGAAAGAGAAAAGTTCCTCAAGCAGATTCCGGACTAGGAGCAATCCTCAGTAGATCAATAACACCCTTTGGGACCTTCCAATTGCCACATTGTAGCCATTTCAGCGGCTGCATCATGGCCGCTCCAGTATCTTCATTCTAAACACTGAAGTAGCCACCTGCAGAAAGTTCCATTAGCCATTTGCAAAGCCACATTCTGGCTAATGCAATAATCAGCATGTGTAACTACAATAGGCACACTTTTAGAAACCCTACATCAAAATTATCTGGGCACTCTAACTGAGATGTCCTGGGAACTCCAAAAGGCAATTTTTTTGCAGAGTTTTATATAGCGCCAACTTGACCCGAATCCAATCAGTATCAGAGCGCTTTACATTGCACCAGTTACGTTACATGAGTTGTTAGGCACGGGGAGATTAAGTGATTTGCCCAGAATCACAGGATGTTCAGCGTCATTATCGAGACTCGAACCCAGTTCCCCAGGTCCGTGGTCGGGCGCCCTAGCCGTTAGGCCAACTCCTCTCCCCAATTCCCACATTCTGGGCACTTTAATTGGCAAATTCTGGGCAAAGCAATGCATTGTAATCTAGCTAGCCTAACATCCGTGTTCGAGGCACTACAGTAGCCACACACCGTGCACTACAATAGGATTATTTCACGTCATCAACAGTACAGCAAATTGGTGACACACGTAACCATTGTGTCAGTAGCTGCACAATTCAAAACTAATATTTTAATTACTGGATTTCAAACACCTATATACTGGGGACAGTCATAGCTACATTTCTGTCTTCCTGTAGCTATGATAATTCCTGCATACTGTGAAAAAAAAAATTAGCACATGCTAGTCACACTATTAATCAAACAAGGGTACTCCAGTAGCCACATGCCAGCCACCCAAACAGCCACAAATGAGGTACTCAGACAACTATAGAATGAATGAATGAATGAATGGTGAGACTATAAACAGCACTGTTGCCCAGTTGTGTCATGGCGCATGGCACTTCTATAAAGACAGACTAGGCCCATTATTGTAACTCTGCGGGGCGTGTCACTTGCCACTCAGCAAACGCTCAATAACCACACACAGGGAAGTCTACTTGCCACACATTGGCCACTTAATTAACCGCATAGTGTATGTTGTAATACCCACCTACCTTGCTCTCCAGTAGCCAGCTTAAGGGGGTTTGAAGCATTGAGCGTGATCAATCATAACTTTCTAATATAATTGATGTACAGAATAGGTCGGGAAGTGGAATATAAAATGTGGGATTGGAATCAATTCTATGGCAGTGACCATGAAAGAGCCTATTTTCTTATATCAACTTTTATCTGGATCTATTTACTTTTTGTTTGTAGTTTCCTGTCGTTTTCTTACATTTTTAATGGAGTTAATTTTCCATCCACACAGTGTCCCTTCCTTCTTCTCCCAGACCATCAACACTTTGGGATGGGTGCTTTCCCATTTTTGATTATTTAATTTCACAAAAAATAAATAAGCACAGACCCCAAGTATACCCACCCCTACTCAAGAAGTGCAAAAGTACAGCTGCAGTTCATTGCCCTTTCAAATGATGATTATTATTTTTTTTTAACCAATACTTAGAACGTTATGGAAAATTACCACTGGGTCGCTCTGATGGCTAATAATCTCGGAGAAACGGCAACCAACCCTGATCCGTGGGCTGAACTCGAATCAATGACCTCTAGGCAAGAGGCTCTCAAGTTTCTAAAACAATAAAAAAAAATAAAAAAAAATGGAGCAGCGTTCAATCACTCTGCGCGCAGGCTGGCTCCAGAGGCAGCGAGTATCTCATAGACAGTAAGTAATCTCAAGAGGCGAAGAGCCGAGGGCGTGCGAGGCGGACGGAAAAAAAGACAATTTCCACCTTCGAGGCACTCAGCTGCGAGAAAAGCGCCAGCGCCTTTTCCATTTGTTATCCTGTCCAATCGATAATAAGTGTGCGGGCGCGCGGGGGGCGGGTCCCTGGCGCAGGTAGGGAGGTCACCTCGCGCGTCCTTAGGGTGTCAGAAGTGGTCAGCGTCACTCTCGCAGTCTTTAGGCCGCTGTAGAGGCGCAGTGACGTGGGCGCCATCACTTGTAGTCGGGTACGTAATAGCTGGGGGGGAGGGGTTGAGCAGAGGCACCTCCGCGTGTCATCGCTGTATAGTGTCTGCGTCCGTCCCAGTAACGCGTTGACATGTTCCTTAGGCTGTGTTGGGTTGACACCTCGTCAGAGGGGTAAGCGCTATATAATTACAATTTCAAGTAGTCCTAGTGAACCTTTGTTCAGGCCGGCGTTATTTCCGCATTTTCCATTATGCTTGTAGTGTGAAATGCTCAAAATTAAGCACTTAAACCGTGTTGCGCAATTTCCATTCCTTTTTGATAAAGATCCTATTTGGGAATAACAAATGATAACAAATAAAACATTTCCTATTAGGGAAGCACTTAGATGATGAGAACAGACAGCACACAATCAGCTGCTGTTCACGTCAAAGCTATGTGTACTGTGTTTTTGAGTTCAAAAGATTTTTATTGGATAAGTAAAGGTGTCAATACATGAGAAAAAATATAAACATATCTTCAAATAGAGGAGAGAAGTAAAACATGGTAATGAAAATATACAGTTAATCAGAGGATAACAAAAGTTTGAGGCTAAATAACAAAAAAACAGCGCTGGTAATAATGAGCAATAAGGTAGCTTATATAGAGAGAATAGTGCAAATGAAAAGCAATGTCACTCAGGGAGGCTTAGGGACCTCTTGCTGAATAGGTGATACATGAGAGGAGCGTTTAGCACAGGTATCTAGGTACAAGGTTACAGGAAGCCATAAATCATGTCGTTTAGCAGCTAAACTAAGGGGGTGCACAAAAACAGTATCTAGCCTGTGATTATAACAAACATTGTACCACCATGCTTTAAAAGAAATATTCGTAAAGTTTTTCCAGTTGACGGTGATTTGCTGGAAAGCAACAGCTAACAACAAATCAACAATTTGCGTATTAAGATCAGTGTCATCCCAACAAGGAGAAAGGCTTCCTAAAAAAATATTGACAAAAGAGAAGGGGGATGTAGTGTGAAATATGGCATTGATTTGGGCCCAAACTAGTGTCCAGAAATCTTGCGTGAAAGTGCAAGAGAAAAGCATGTGAAACAGAGTGGCCTTAGGAGCAGAACAGGACCAACAGAGATCCGGTGTAGAAGAAAATCTCTTATTCAACACCTGGGGAGAAAAGAGAAGTCTGTTGTATATGAAGAAAAGAGTTTGTGTAAGGGAAGCAGCTCTAGATGTCTTGCGAAGTTTGGTCCATAATTTATCCCAAAGGGAGGTGGGCCAAGAAATGGCAAGGTCAGATTCCCACTGTTCCTCAACTTTGGATTTTGGTCTAGGTGTGAGGATCGTATGAAATGAGTGGTATAATGAGGAGGCTGTAGGGTGAGTACGCAAGAAGGAATGAAGCTGTGAGGTAGGATTGGGAGGGTGAGGATGCATGAGGGGGTTAGAGAGAAGAGCATAAGTGGACATGACTGCATTTTTAAGCGCAAGATACTTGCAGGCAAAAGAACGGGGGGTGTGTACTGTGTTTTTAAAGGAAAATGCACCCTTGCATCCAAGAATAAAAGCCAAGACCCACTTTGTGCGAAAAGTGCTAGATCAGAATTTTGTGAAATTTCAAGTAATTTTGGGAGGATTTTGCATAATTTCCACATAGGGAATTGCGCAAACATCACACACGCCTAATCGCAAACCTATTGAAGTCGCCCAGTCACAATCTGACTCCTTGTCTGTCGGTGTAGTATCAATATGTTCTGATCTCAATGCTGTTATCAAGCACTTCCATGATACAGAAAAAGAATGCCGGTAAGAAGTGCCAGTGCCTTAATTGGGCAGGTACTGTCCGGTACAGACAGAGGCGCAACTAGAGCCAAATTTCGGGGGGGGGGGGGGGGGGGGGCTAAGAAAAAATTTCGGGGGGGGCTGAAACTTTAAGCAATAGGCAGAGTGGTGCTGCAGGGGCTCTTAGAAGTGGTGAAACAACAGCGAGGCCTCATTAACATGCAAATGGTCTTTTAAAGACCTGTGAAGTGCTCGGGTGTCTTTTAAAGACCTGTGAAGTGCTCGGGTGCGGCTGTGTGTGTGCCCGGAAGCTGTCTCAGCCCGGGCTGCCACACATGACGGGGGGGGGGGGGCTGAAGCCCTTTGAGTCCAATGGGTGTTGCGCGCCTGGGTACAGAGTACCTGCACTTCTTTAATTTGAAAGGGAGAGTACCTGCACTTCTCAGCATTTTTGCTATACATCTAATGGGAGAGTACCTGCACTTCTCAGGAGCAAAAACTGTCACGAACAGTAAGTACCAGCACTTCTGTATTTCCATGTAAAGCACTGGATACCACAGAGGGAATTTAATGCTATGTTATCATTTAGATACCACTTTGGAGCCACACTGCTATGTTGGCGCACCTGAGTGCTATGGCAGCATCCCGATATTTTTACCCTAAAGTGCTACAGCGGCATGAGTGCAATGCTGTGTTCGCATCCCTGTGCTGATAGCCTCTACTAATAAAGTGACATTTCTGCATTAGCACCCCCATGTTGTTACCCTTACGTGATATGTATACTTTAGTATGTCATCCTAACTAGGGAGGTATACCAAGACGTGGGCCCCATGCACACTGTGTCTGAAACCAAGCTGTACCTGGCTTATCAGCCCTAACCAGGGTGAAACCGGTTCTAAGTTCCTTCTGTTCTGGTTAAGGGAGGGACTGGCAGATCGGACTGGATTGTTCCCATTGGGGGAGAGTCAAGGCTGATTTGCATATAGCTGGGTTCAAACTGGGGTGTCATGGTGGGCAAAATAACGATGGACCCCGAGCAATTACCGGTGGCTGGGATTAATTGAAGCATTCCAGACATCACGTTTTTAGGTCTCGGGACCATCCGGTCTGCCGAAGGCAGAACCGGAAGTCCGGAGAATTAATGTTTTGGAGAAGAGGGGCTTGAACCCGCCCCTCTTCTCTCCTCTTCTCCATTGGCTGGCCTCTTAAATGCTGGCCAGCCATTGGAGAAGAGGCTTTGTCTCTCCGAACAGGCCCCGTCCTTTTCGGATTCGGGGGCGTGTTTTTTGCTACTTTTCTAATTTTCTCCTCCAGCCAATGGCAAGAGGAGAGAAAAGAAAAACACGCCCCCGAATCCGAAAATGACGTGCTTGAGGCTTTGCCTTGAATTCCCACGCAGATTATATCACTTCTCTGCTGCTTCAGATGTCGCTTTAAGTTTAGGCTTTTTGTACCTCAATGTGTACATTATACCGCGTTAAATCAAACAAGTAAATCAGCAAATAAAAATAATCCCATCCATCACATAGAATGGATTTTTAATCAGGACCAAAGGTGGTGGAGAATCCCAAAAGGTTAATTATGGAAAACGAGCCCCGCTTTATTGAAAACATTGATGATTTAGACAACATTTTGAAAGGGGAAAGATTTCAACTCCGTTAGGATTACTCTGTGAATTGGATGTTTGTCGCAAAAACATACAATAATTTGTAGATTACGAGTTCTAATCCTGCCACATAATAGTTTCAAATTCGATAAATTGAGTATCATTAAATCGTATTGTTAAAAGCAGACCAATTAGGAATTGTGATTAGGCGCCATTACATTTAAAAAAAAAATATTTTTCTAAATTAGAGTCTGTCGCTGACCGAAGAGGTGCGTGGTTGAGGTCGGTTGGGTTCCGCACCTGCGGCTGATGTACGTTCGGAGACATTTGAAAATCCCCCCCGAGTAGCGCCTTGGTTCGGAGGGAGAAAGGGGCATGATACAGCAGGAGGAGGAGGGAGAGGAAAGGGGCGTTAGGGGCGGCATGTCAGGGATGGGCCGGCCGGGAGCCGACAGCGAAGACGACTTACCCCTACCCTTCTACCCTCTAGCCCTCCCGCAGTCACCGCAGCAGAGCCCACTGCCCCACCCAGAGGCCCGGAGCAGCTCCATGGCTTCCGCAGACATTGCCCGGCAGTTGGTGAGTTAAACTGAACCGGGTGGGGGTCAGAGGAGAGGGTGGCTCCGACTACAGAGATTGGTCGCTGGGCACTTTTTTGTTCGGTTACTTGTGGACACTTTCTTTCCAGTTTTCGATACTCAGAAGACTTGGGCCCTTCCTCAAAGCTGGGAATGTTCTGTTTCCCGTGGGAGTCCGGAGCTGGGGTGCGGTGCCGCCTCCTCTGTCAGCCGCAGACCGGGCTGCATGCGCGTGCGTGACCCGTCCTCCGCTCTGTGGTCATCATTACTTTCATTCAGGGGAAAAGTAAAACTACTTCAGAAGGTGCGGTTCTTCTGAAAGACTTTACTAGCTTGTAAAGGTTTACTCCTACAATATATTGAGTGTGAAAAAACCACAAACGTTGAAGAGTATTCTGCCTCACACTTTTTTTTCAGGCATTGAAATAATCATAACAGTGATTCTAACTGATAGGAAAGAATTAAAGACATATACGCTGATAAAAACCATAGAGGACAAGCATTTACAATGCAACGGTCTCGGCTTTGTTAAAGTTAGAGCTATTGGCATTGCTCATGACAATGCCGTTTCTTAAATGTTTTAAAAACAAAAACATAAACAAAAATAATGTCATGAGCAATGCCAATAGCTCTAACTTTACCAATGCCGAGACCATTGCATTGTAAATGCTTGTTGTATACTCAAGTGAAACAGTGGCACTGCAATGCATTACTAGCATCCCTGTGCTGTTACCCTCCAGTGATACCGTAGCACAGCAATGAAATGCTATGTTACCATCCCTGTGCTGTTACCCTCAAGTGATACACCAACATTAGTGCAATGATATGTTACGTTAGCATCCCCGTGCTGTTACCCTCCAGTGATACCGTAGCACCAGCAATGTAATGCCATGTTACCCCCCAGTGATACTGATACAGCAGCATTAGTGCAATGATATGTTACCGTCCCTGTGCTGTTACCCTTAAGTGAAACAGCAACTTTAGTACAATTATATGTTATGTCAGCATCCTGTGCTGTTATCCTCCAGTGATACGGCAGCATTAGTGCAATGCTATGTTAGCATCCCTGTGCTGTTATCCTCCAGTGATACGGCAGCATTAGTGCAATGCTATGTTACCGTCCCTGTGCTGTTATGCTCCAGTGATACCGTAGCACCAGCAATGTAATGCCATGTTACCGTCCCTGTGCTCTTACCCTGAAGTGATACACCAACATTAGTGCAATGATATGTTAGGGTAGCATCCCGTGCTGTTATCCTCTGGTGATAAAGCAGCATTACTGCAGTGCTATGTTAGCATCCTCGTGCTAATACCCTACAGTGATACAGCAGCATTAGTGTAATGCTATGTTAACATCCCCGTGCTGTTACCCTCCAGTGATGCGGTGGCATTAGTGCAATGATATGTTACCATCCCTATGCTGTTACTCTCCAGTGATGCGGCAGCATTAGTGCATTGATATGTTACCATCCCTGTGCTGGTACTCTCCAGTGATGCGGTGGCATTAGTGTAATGCTATGTTAACATCCCCGTGCTGTTACCCTCCAGTGATGCGGTGGCATTAGTGCAATGATATGTTACCATCCCTGTGCTGGTACTCTCCAGTGATGCGGCAGCATTAGTGCATTGATATGTTACCATCCCTGTGCTGGTACTCTCCAGTGATGCGGCAGCATTAGTGCTATGCTTTGTTAGCATCTTCATGCTGTTACCCTCAAGTGATGCAGCAACATTAGTGCAATGCTCTGTCAGCATCCCCGTGCTGTTACTCACCAGTGATGCGGGGGCATTAGTGCAATGCTCTGTCAGCATCCTCATGCTTATAATGTCTAGTGATACAGCACCATTAGTGCAATGCTATGTTACTGTCCCAGTGCTGTTATCCTCCAGTGACACGGGGGCATTAGTGCAATGCTATGTGAGTATCCCCGTGCTGTTACCCTCCAGTGATGCAGCAGCATTAGTGCAATGCTATTTTACCATCCCCGTGCTGTTCCCCTCCAGTGATGCAGCAGCATTAGTGATATGCTATGTTACTGTCCCTGTGCTGTTACTCTCCAGTGATGCAGCAGCATTAGTGATACGCTATGTTACAGTCCCTGTGCTGTTACTCTCCAGTGATGCGGCAGCATTAGTGCTATGCTATGTTACAATCCCCGTGCTGTTACCCTCCAGTGATACAGCAGCATTAGTGCAATGCTATTTCAGCATCCCCGTGCTGTTACCCTCCAGTGATATGGGGGCATTGGTGCTATGCTATCTTACCATCCCTATGCTGTTGTCCTTCAGTGATGCGGCAGCATTAGTGCAATGCTATGTCAGCATCCTCATGCTTATAATGTCTAGGGATACAGCACCATTAGTGCAATGCTATGTTACTGTCCCAGTGCTGTTATCCTCCAGTGATACAGCAGCATTAGTGCAATGTTATGTTAGCATTCTTGTGCTGTTACCCTCCAGTAATACGGCGGCATTAGTGCAATGCTATGTTAGCATCCCCATGCTGTTACCCTCCAGGGATACAGCAGCATCAGTGCAATGCTATGGTTGCACCCCCGTGCTGTTACCCTCCAGTGACGTGGTGGCATTTTTGCAATGCTATGTTAGCATCCTCATGGTAATACCCTCCAGTGATCCAGCACCATTAGTGCAAAGCTATATTACCTTCCCAGTGCTGTTATCCTCCAGTGATGCAGCAGCATTATTGCTATGTTATGTTAGCATCCCCGTGCTGTTACCCTGCAATGATGCGGCAGTATTAGTGGAATGCTATGTTACCATCCCCATGCTGTTACCCTCCAGTGATACAGCAGCATTAGTGCAATGCCATGGTGGCATCCCCGTGCAGTTACCCTCCATTGATTGAGTGGCATTAGTGCAATGCTATTTTACCATCCCCGTGCTGTTCCCCTCCAGTGATGCGGCAGCATTAGTGATATGCTATGTTACTGTCCCCGTGCTGTTACTCTTCAGTGATGCGGGGGCATTAGTGCTATGCTATGTTACAATCCCCGTGCTGTTACCCTCCAGTGATACAGCAGCATTAGTGATACGCTATGTTACAGTCCCTGTGCTGTTACTCTCCAGTGATGCGGCAGCATTAGTGCTATGCTATGTTACAATCCCCGTGCTGTTACCCTCCAGTGATACAGCAGCATTAGTGCAATGCTATTTCAGCATCCCCGTGCTGTTCCCCTCCAGTGATATGGGGGCATTGGTGCTATGCTATCTTACCATCCCTATGCTGTTGTCCTTCAGGGATGCGGCAGCATTAGTGCAATGCTATGTCAGCATCCCCGCCCTGTTACCCTCCAGTGATGCAGCAGCATTAGTGCAATGCTAGCTTACCATCCCCGTGCTGTTACCCTCCAGTGATGCGGGGGCATTAGTGCAATGCTATCTTACCATCCCCGTACTGTTACCCTCCAGTGATGCGGGGGCATTAGTGCAATGCTAGCTTACCATCCCCGTGCTGTTACCCTCCACTGATGCGGCAGTATTAGTGCAATGCTAGCTTACCATCCCCGTGCTGTTACCCTCCAGTGATGCGGGGGCATTAGTGCAATTCTAAGTTACCATCCCCGTGCTGTTACCCTCCAGTGATGCGGCGGCACTGCAATGCAGTGTGATTATCTAGGTACCACCTATGTAACTTGATGCTATGATGGCATCTCGATGCTATGTTATGTTCATCCTATGTAGGCATCTTGGCGCTATTTTAACATCCAGGTTGTGCATGTGGTTATTGCAATGACCCTTGGCGTCTCGGCGCTACTCTAGCTCTTTATAAACCCTACACGAACAGAGGAAGGGCTGGCACGCGCCCTCCCTTATCCCCACCAATTCTGCTTCCCGTCCGTGACTCGCGCTCCGCTGCCTGGCACAGAAGAGCAGAGACGCAGGAGCGGCTCCCATTGTACGGAGGCCGATTTCAGCCACTTCAGCAGACTCGCGGCGGCGGGGGCGACATAAAGTGCCTTCATTCGAAGCTTATTTATTCGCACAGCTGCTCCCGCTGCACAAAGGGGAGGGGAGGGAGCAGGGAGAGCCGGGACGGCTGAGCCCCGCAGATAGCATAATGGCAGAACCCAGATCCTGCATAATCGCAGGTGTGCGTGAGGCTAGCATAGACGCAGGCACTGATTGCGTACTTTGTGCTCTGAGTTGTCTCGGTGACTACCATTCATCTATACATGTGTGTCCACTCACTCATCCATCCATCCATGCATTCTTCCTACCACCCACCCGTCCATCTGTCCATCCGTCCGTCCGTCCGTCCATCCATCCATCCATCCATCCATCCATCCATCCATCCATCCATCCATCCATCCATCCATCCATCCATCCACTCACTGATCCATCCATCCACTCACTGACCCATCCATCCACTCACTGATCCTTCCATCCATCCATTCCTCCACTCACCCATCCATCTGACCGTCCATCCATCCATCCGTCCGTCCATGCATCCATCCACTCACTGAGACATCCACTCGCTGATCCATCCATCCACTCACTGATCAATCGATCCATCCATCATCCATCCACTCACTGATTGATCCATTCATCCTCCTATCCACTTACTGATCTATCTATCCACCCACTGATCCATCCATCCATCACCCATCCACTCACGGATCCATCCTTCCATCATCCATCTACTCACTGATAGATCAATTCATCCATCGATCCACTCACTGATCCATCCATCCACTCACTGAGGCGGAAGCCGGGAACAACTACCTTTTTAGAGCTGGTATTTGATAGTTTTTACGATTGTTTTTAGTGTGTTGCTGCTAATCTTTGATGTGAAATTATTTGAATTTTAAAGTGTATTTGCCACTGCTCACTCACCGCATTACTGGAGCATCTCGGGGGACCCGCTCTCCTTGGGAACCGGGGGAAAGACCGGACTCCTCCTTGGACGGCCGCCATCTTGGGGCTACAACGAGGAGGCGGTCTAGTGGTTAGCCTCATCAGAATAAAATGCCGACCCCGCAGCGCTCGCGTAGCACTCGTTCCTGAGGCGGAAGCCGGGAACAACTACGTTTTTAGAGCTGGTATTTGCTAGTATTTACGATTGTTTTTAGTGTGTTGCTGCTAATCTTTGATGTGAAATTATTTGAATTTTAAAGTGTATTTGCCAATGCTCACTCACCGCATTACTGGAGCACCTCGGGGGACCCGCTCTCCTTGGGAACCGGGGGAAAGACTGGACTCCTCCTTGGGACGGCCGCCATCTTGGGGCTACAAGGAGGAGGCGGTCTAGTGGTTAGCCTCATCAGAATAAAATGCTGACCCCGCAGCGCTCGTGTAGCACTCGTTCCTGAGGCGGAAGCCGGGAACAACTACGTTTTTAGAGCTGGTATTTGATAGTTTTTACGATTGTTTTTAGTGTGTTGCTGCTAATCTTTGATGTGAAATTATTTGAATTTTAAAGTGTATTTGCCACTGCTCACTCACCGCATTACCGGAGCACCTCGGGGCAACCGCTCTCCTTGGGAACCGGGGGAAAGACCGGACTCCTCCTTGGGACGGCCGCCATCTTGGGGCTACAAGGAGGAGGCGGTCTAGTGGTTAGCCTCATCAGAATAAAATGCCGAACCCGCAGCGCACGCGCAGCGGACGCGCGCATCGGGCGCGCCGCAGGCGCACCGAAGGCGCGCACAAAGCAAGCCTGTCTGCGCCCGTCCGCACCCTTACAAGCCCCAGGCCCGAAATCTCTGCCCAATTTAACTGTACTCCTCCTATACCACCCCGCCTAAGCTATTCCTCAAAGGTTCTAATGGACCATAGACTCCGACTCATGTCACAGGCCACGCTACGAGAGTCATGTCTAGAATCCTTCCCGCACAACCTAGAGGGACCAGTGTCATGCAAATCGTGTTCTTTTAGCTGTAAACTAAACATCTTAACCAGCACAAAGCCTTACGCCTCGCTAGACGCAAGCTGTTCCAGCCCAATATTTATTCTCTGCAACACCAGGTCTTTGGCCAAACACCCTATCGAAATCTGGGACATGATCAACTCATACTCTCCAGACCTCTGTTTCTTCACAGAAACTTGGCTAAACCCCTCTAACCACCCTCAGAATAGTTTAGCTATTCCAGACGGATATAAATTCATTCACTCAGACAGGTAGGGGAAAATGGGGGGCGGAATTGCTATTGCTTTTAAAGAGCACCTAAAAGTCCAGTGGACAGCCACCCACTCCTCGGCCACGCTGGAAGTAGGCTTTTTTAAGTTGGGCAGATCTCCATCAGATACCTGGAACGGGGCCCTGATCTACCGCCCGCCGGGGCCTAGGACCAACTTTGCTAATGAACTAGTAGAGCTGATTGCTCTGCAAACAATAGCGTCCAGCAACTTTATCCTGCTTGGAGATTTTAACTTTCATGGGGAGGCCTCAGAGAATCCCGAGACGGATAACCTCCTAAATTGCCTAAAACAAATAGGCCTCTCCCTCCTCTCAAACGCCCCCACGCATAGAGCAGGCCACGCTCTTGATCTGATCTTTTCTAATATGGCGCATCTTACCAACCTCCCGCCCCTCCCTCTAACATGGTCTGACCACTTTACGGTCCCTTTCACTCTCCGACAACAGAAGCCTACTAGCCTACCAGAATCTGGACCTCGCTCCTCCCAATTTCGTAGACCCTGGAATAACCTATCCCTAGAAGCCTTTTCGGCTACCTACGATGCCTTGCCTCCGGCGCCCCCACCGTCATGCTCAGACACGTCAGAGTTGCTGAAGTCTTTCTCAACCAAACTAACCACAGTCTTTGACTCTCTAATCCCCATAAAAAAGTTTTGCACCTCCAAACAACGTAAATCTGCCCCATGGTATACAGAAGAACTCAGGTTGGTAAAATCAAGGTGCAAAGCCTTAGAGAGATTCTGGAGAACCAGCCAAACTCCCTCGGACCGAAGGACCTATAAACTCTTTTTGACAAAATATCATCAGAATATAAAATCAGCAAGCAAAGCGTTTATACGAAAACAAATTGACCAAGCTACTAACTCCTCTAAAACCCTTTTTAACATAGTTAAAGACTTTGTTAACCCTCAGGCGTGTAGATTGCCTCAAATAGAGTCACGAGACCTCTGTGACTCTCTAGCAACCCACTTTGAGGATAAAATTAATCTGATCTACGCCAATTTCCCTCCTGTATGAACTCAGACCAATATCCCACCCACAAGCTGTGCCGAACCTAATCTACAGTCTTCGAGCAAGCTCAATCAATTTGAACCGTTAACCATTACAGAAGTACACACCTTGCTCTCATCGGCGAAGTCGGGATCGCCTAGTGACCTGTGCCCTCCGAGGGTTATGGCCCTTATTTCACCATGCTGCGCCTCGAAAGTCCAAGCTATATTCAACAGCTCCATAGAGACAGGCACTATCCCTTCCATCTGGAAGGAAGCCTTTGTTCGCCCTATTTTGAAAAAAACAACTGCAGATCCCCTTACGTTCGGTAACTATCGGCCTGTATCTCTGCTTCCCTTGTTGGCAAAATCACTTGAACCAGCCATAAACAAACAGCTGAGCCATTATCTAGAATCGAACGACCACTTAGATCCTTCGCAATCAGGTTTTAGACCGGGCTTCAGCACTGAAACTGCTATCCTTGCGGTCACAGACTCTCTGAGGCTAGAAATGGATGCGGGAGGATCAGCCATTCTGGTCCTCTTAGATCTCTCCGCAGCATTCGACACGATATCACACCCTAAGCTGCTAGAGAGGTTGAGCTATTGTGGCATCCAAGATCAAGCTCTGAAATGGCTTCAAAACTTCCTGACAGAGAGAAATCAAACAACTATGCTTGGGCCATTTAGATCAAACAAACATGGACTGGACAAAGGTGTCCCTCAGGGTTCATGCCTCAGCCCGACGTTGTTCAATCTTTACATGTCCCCGTTGGCCAAAATAGCTGAGTCCTGCGGGTTTGAGATTATCTCATACGCGGACGACACCCAGCTTATTTTTAAAATCGACCCAAATGCCACATCAGAAAACCTACGTTTCGCAGCAGGAATGACCTCAATCTCAAATTGGATGACAGAGAATCTTCTGCAGCTGAATCCGAGCAAGACAGAGATCTTGTTGGTAGGGAAAGCCTCTCTTGCCTGGTCCACAGAATGGTGGCCCAAGGAGCTTGGAACTGCCCCGGTTCCGAATCAAATAGTGAAAAACCTGGGGTTCACTTTAGATCAGGCCCTCTCAATGAAAGACCATGTTGCTACAATCACCCGCTCCTGTTATTTTAGCTTGCGACTTTTGCGGAAGATGCTTCCTTATCTCCCCATTAAGCACCGCAGAACGCTAGTACAGGCAATGGTGATCTGTCGTCTTGACTACGGCAATGCTATGCTCGCCGAACTCGGCCCATCCCTGCTAAAAAAACTACAGGTCATCCAGAACACTGCTGCCCGAATGATTCTTAACCGTCCGGCTGGCTCGCCTTCAGCCCCCATCCTATCAGAGCTCCCCTGGCTCCCAATTGGGAAGCGTTCCTATTTTAAGACCTGCTGTCTTACTTACAAAGCCCTGAATGGTTTAGGTCCCAAATACCTGGCTAACAAACTAATAAAAAAGACCCCCATTCTTAACTTACGGTCCAATGCCATGGAATTTTTGAAGACTCCCAGAATCCGCCGCGCCCGTTCAGGGGCTAAGTCCTTCTCTTGCCTCGCGCCGTGTTACTGTAACTCACTTCCTATTACCATCCGGAATTGCCCCGCCCTCGCCGTTTTTAGGAAAAAACTGAAAACCTTTCTGTTTCTGACTCCTCTAATGCTTGACGCAGGTACCCCTTCCCGCCTTCCTCTCTCAGTGAACTACTAAGCAAAGCGCCGAGATGCCCCCGGGTGAGTCGCGCGCTATAGAAATACTCATAACATAACATAACATAACTGATCCATCCATCCACTCACTGACCCATCCATCCACTCACTGATCCTTCCATCCATCCATTCCTCCACTCACCCATCCATCTGACCGACCATCCATCCATCCGTCCGTCCATGCATCTACCCACTCACTGAGACATGCACTCACTGATCCATCTATCCACCCACTGATCCATCCATCCATCACCCATCCACTCACGGATCCATCCTTCCATCATCCATCTACTCACTGATAGATCCATTCATCCATCCATCCTTCCATCCACTCACTGATCCATCCATCCACTCACTGATCCATCCATCCACCCACTCACTGGCAGATCCATTTATTCATCCATCCATCCCAAATGATGCTATTGCATGTGCAGCTAGTTGTGCTGGCGGTTCCCAGAGCATTTGTTGAGGGACCCTGGTCATGCGCTCAGCTGGTGTGTCTGGGATAGCTCTATTCTTGAGACACACGGAGAATCCGATAAGACTTAACAAACAGTATCACAAAACTAATTCACAAAAAAGCTAGGCCAGGAAAGAGCAAATCGAATTACCCGTGGTCATTGGTCCATGGAGTTCTTCAGGTATCTTTAAACAGTGTGTGACGCTCGTCATCACGGGGTGTGCTCTTGTTTATTGTGTACCCCCCACAGAGAGGGATCCCTGGACCTTAAGTGTGTTATGTTTATGGCTAGAAGCTGATTTATCAGATCCCACATGCAGTGATTAACTGATAACAAAAATAAGGGCGTGGGTCCAATGTTTTCTCTAGGGACCCGCGGCAGTGCTGTCAAATGTTGGGTTTATCAGATGTCTTGGCTGCTAGTCTTGATTCCAGCTCATGCCTTTTCTTACACCAACCTACGCTTTCCGTATTTTTATCTCAACCATGCCGGCTCTTTCACCCCCCCCCTTTTCCTTCCTTTTTTTCCCCATTTCATGTATTTTCTCTCTTTCTTGCTCTGGTCAAAGCCTGATGTTAAAAATTGATTCCTGGTCCCCAGAAATGAGTGCCGGTGCCCACCAAATGCACCCAGCCACCAGCACAAACTAGGCCTTGCTTTTTTTTCTTTTTGAAGTCTTATATAGCGCGAACTAGACCTGAAGGTATCGGAGCGCTTTACATGAGCACCAGTTGCGTTACAGACCGACACGTTCACTTTTTAGTTAGCCAGGGGGAGATTAAGTGATTTGACCAGAATCAGATGTTGAGCGTCTCTGCCGAGACTCGAACCCGGTTCCCCAACTTCGAGGTCAACCGCCCTAACCATTAGGCCACATTCTCTCCTTTATATTTCCTTGCCCACCCTGCTTCTCTCTCGGGCACCACCTTGCTAATGATGTCTTACCTGGTTGAAGAAAAATAGGTCACCCACTAATGTCAGCCCTGCTGGGGTTTTCAACATTACGTAACAGATCCAGATGTTAAGATTCTGAAACAGTGGGGTAGTAGAAACCCTTATTGATTCTCTCTATCACGACATTATAAACAGGCATTGACAAAGCCAATAGGACTCACTTGAACAACCCTTTGTGACATCCCCTACAGCTTTCCCAATGTTAGATGCTTTTATAATGTGCCAGCACAGGTAAAGATATAGAAAATATTGTTTTCTATACTTTCAAGATGGCTGACATATTACATCCTGCAATGTGACAACGCAACATGTTGTTTTCACGGCTTTCTATGATCTCAAGAAGGCTACCATGTGAAGGTGGAAATAGCACAGAGTGGAGATTATGAGAGAGAAAGAAAACACATGCATTACCATGGAGTGCTAAAAGCAAAAGAAATAAGTAGTTCACTGAATGTAAGCAATGGAGGTATACAAGTACCCAATCAAAAGGATGGTAAAGAAGCTAGCCTCCACAGAGGGGCAAACACAAGAAGAGGAAGGAAAGATATTGACTCAGTAAACACATGAGTTCAACAAGAAAACCAACCAATAATAAATAAGCAGGGCTGATCAAAAGCCATCTCTAAAGCTGTAGGTGTTGCTATTGTCAACAAAAGGTCTTTCAACAACAGAAAGCCATAAGTTACCTGTAGGAGCGGCTTATTACACAGTGAACAAGTATGCCCTTCATATTTTAGGTTAATTGAAGACTAGAATTCTTGGCTTCTATGAGTGTGAAAAACATTTCAGAGCAAAAATCCCACATATGTGCAAAAACACAAATCTGCAAAGTCATTTCTATGGGCAAATTCACTCTGCGCAAAACAATCAGGATTGTAGTATCACAACTGGAGCAAGATTACATATACATACACAATCAATCTTGGTGCAACACTTTTGTAGAAAATCACATCCAGATTTTAAACAGCTTTTAGGTGAACAAAAGCATTAAGAGGCAAAGTCACTATTGGAGGAGAATCAGCAGGAGGGTGGCAGCACATGCGGGGACAAAAGATGGAGCGATTGACTCTGTAAAAGGAGAATAACACGTTTATCACCTTAGTTTTTTTGTTGCCACTCTGGTTTTACTTTAAACTGAAATGACCAGAAAGGCATCTCTCATGACGTAAAAACAGCCACATCACTGTTCACTTGCTTCTTTTCAGCTGCCATCCTTTGCGTTGGGCAACAGAACTTCAGTTCTCATATGCCACCATTAGTTTGAAATCTTTTGAGACTAGACCTACAAATACCAGACTGTTTCATGGCTATTGACATTTACTTTGCCTGGTATATGCAATGATAGAGAGGGGCTCCTTTTCTAATACAGCCTTAGAGCTAAGGCAGTAGGGCACAGTCAGTAAGGCTCAAGTATGGTATTAAAGTGACTATCACAACACCCAATAGCACTCTGAACACACATCTGCCTCCCAAGGCATGGGCTTGTCTACTGACCTAGAAAGTGTGTAAACAAATGGTAATATGCAACAATGTTTACCCCAAACTCCAAAATCTCACCATTACAGGTGAAGGAATAAGGCATAGTTAACTCAAGTCACAGATGGACCAGAACACAGTAAAACACCATCACTAGATTAATCAGAACCAGCTCTGTGAAGGCCACCCTGAATTCAGTGGTAAGTCTTTACACTGGTGATAGCTCTATGAAGACACAAATGTCAGCATGTGCGCTACACAAATGTGAATACCATAATATCTGGTGGCTCTTGGCACTCCCGCAGCCAAGACACATCTGACGAGAGACAAAAAAGTGTAAAAAAGGAAGAGCAAGGCAACACACCTTTGACTATGAACCCAGGATCTAGTATATCAACCCATGCCCACCAGGTCTGTTCAGTGCTTAATTTGTAAAAACATAAGAGCCTGGGCTCTCGTTAGGAGCCCACTGCAGCTTGCATCACCCTGCTATGCTGCCAATGATAGTAACAACACAACTACTAACCATCACACTCCTACCAGTATGGCAATTCAGACTATTTCGGCCCCCAAAGCTATACGAATGGTGTGAGCAGCATGGGAATTAATAATCACCCGTTGTTGTGGACATCTCCAGACAGTGCCACCTTGTGGCAGACTGTCACAGGCACCCGTGTTGGCAGTTAACTTCACGTGCTGGGCACCGGAAACCACCGGCTCAAATTAAGCACTGGGTCTGTCCAACTTGCTTCAATTTAGGAAAAAGTTGACGATACAACCCTTTAAAGAGCTTTACATCACAATGCATTAATAGTCAACACACCAGCTACCTCTCCAACCACATCTTTGCCTTTGACCCTGCCAGCACTCTGCTGTCTTTTGGCTAGGTTTGTGCTCTACGAATACCACATACATTAGGGAAGAGGTGTGGCGCCGCGACCAGGGGGAAGAGGTGTGGCGCCGCAGCCAGGGCGACTGACTCTGGAATCTGGGGATTACGGTTCGATCCCTGGCGCCGGCAGCAGATTAGCCAGCACCATGTGACTCTGGGCAACAGCTTCCTGACGGCCCCCAGCGCCTAGAGACCCTTACGGGTGATTATTCGCGCTTTACAAATGTGGATTATTATTGTTATTATTATACATATGTAATACAATTTCAGTACTAAAAAACCTGCTGGAACTGTGCACACTGGTTGTGAAATAGCTCTAAACACCCAATTTTTAGGGTGACAGGAGCTAATTGATTTAGGCCAAAAAAGAAGGCAGTTGATGAGCACTGCTACCAAGTGAGGGCCTCTTGCTGCTATTTTCACCACACTTGTTGCACCCTTGTGCATGATACACAGACCTGCCAGTGAATACAGTCAGGTTAATGAATAAATAACACGTCCCTGTTGTCTGAGGTGCCATCGCGGCGAGATGGAGGACACGAAGGCACCAGTGTTTAGTGCTACTCATGGGCCATATATATTTTGCAGGGGTGCTTTAAAAGATTTAAAACATTTAACAATTCACTGTGTGTATAAAACTGTTTGCAAGAATAACCGAACAGATCATATAAATGAATAATATTCGGCTAATCTGCTCCCATCGTAAAAGTGATGGAGTGCAGCCGGGGAGCCTCGGTAGCAGCTGGTGGCAGCCTGCTGAACAAGAGAAGATGAACAAGTACACCAATTTCAGAGGGAGAATCGAGAGAGAAGGAAACTGCAGTCTCCGGATCCAGAGCCCAGGCACATTTTAGAAGCACAGCTTTATTGTGAAACAAAAAAGAAATGTCCCTGTAACAAAAGAAGTGTGGTCTCTGTGCAATGCAGTTCTTGAATGGTCTTCTCCTTGTGTTTGCTTAATTTGCCCTTAGTTGGGAGGGGATGCCCAGACGTGGGTCCCTTTTTCACTTTGCCACTGGATTCAAGCTAGCCTGCCTGATGAGGGGTGAAACCTCAAAACCGGTCCCAGGATGCTTGTTTCCACTCCAGGAAAGACCTGGCTCGGCAGTTCGGGCTGGACTGTTACCATGAGGCACAGGGTCAAGACTGATTTGGATATGGCTGGGTCTGAACTGAGGTGGTGAAGTGAGCTAAAGAACGATGATGGATTTAACCCAGATCTGTGACTGGGGGTTAGTGTCTGAAAAGTTTCAGCGCTCTGTCCATCTTCTCCTTGTGTTCTTGTTTGTGGCCACCATGACTGACATGGCAATGGCAAGCAGGAAGCATCATCCGGAGAGGTCCCCCGTATATCAGGAAGGCCTTCTGATGCTCATAATCCAGTGGACCTCTGGTGAATGGCCAAAAGTGGAAGCCAGGTCAGGCTCCGCCGGTGGACACCAGGGCCGGACTGGGAACTGAAAACGGCCCTGGCAAAAATGATAAATTCAGCCCCCATGTGCCGACGTGCTAAAGCGGCTAGAACCAGAGCAACTCTTTCAAGTTGCCCCCGGGATTGCGTAATGTGCACCACCACTCCTGAGGCCGAAACTGGCCTCCAAATGTCAAAATCGGGCCCCCGGGGCTCCAGCCTCCTGAGGATTGCCTGCTTGCCCAGCTGGCTAGTCCGGCCATGGTGAAAACCTGGCGGATCACCTCATCTCGAAACAAGATATGGGTACCACGAAGATGGTGGACTGGGAACCCGTTGTTTTTGGCAGATGTCCTTGTTCCACCAATTTCTAAATGATGACCCAGGTGTCCAAATTCCTACCAAAGGCCCAAGTGCAATTGAATGGCAGCAGAAAACCCCAACTGCCCGATTTCGACCCAAGTGTCCTACCCAAACATTAAATCCCGTCCAAGTCCCTGCGTCAACCCTAATGCAGCTGTACAATTTAAAAGAACAATCCAAATGAAGTACAGATGTGTAACCTAGGTACACACTTACCAACAAAGAGGTGGAGCCTATACGAAGCACATGGGTCCTTCCTAGGTATCCAACTGCAATGCAGAAGCACAAACCTGACTCAAATGTCCATGTCCATCTTTGGCGTCTGACTGTACAGTGAGTACAAGTCAAGGTCCAACGTTCACCACAAGTTGCAAGATCCACTTTGGGTGCCTGAGTTCAAGCTATGGCTCGAAGTACAACTCAAATCAATATATCTACCAGAGTTACCCAAGTGCAACCTAAGTACAGTTGCAACCCAATCCAAGGTCCTGAGTCAAAACCCAAGTGCCTGTCCAAATCAGTCGCCCACGTTTAAAACAAAGGCCTAAGTTTCACCCATGTGCCTCTCCAAGAGAAGTGCACCACGTAAAACCATGCACTCTAACCAAACCTAGGTGGCCAACTCCCATTCAAAGCCATAAGCCCTCACATGTTGCCAAAATGCAACCTATGTGGATATTATCTCCAGCAAAAGAAAAACATTGTGGTAAAAGTGAGTTTGTTAAGTCTTCAACATGTTAGAGTGCTGATGCGTTTCCTTGAACAGTGTTTAATTTGTAAACAAGCACGGGGTGCAAAGTTTTGCTCGGAAGTCCGTGTCCTGCTCTCTAAATAGCCGGAATGCCGAATACCAAGGCTGCGTAGTCTTAATTCCACCTCGTGTCTCTTTCTTCCACCACCAGACACTCCCTGCCCCTCTATCTCATTTTTGCAGGTTCTTTTTTGTCCCCGCTTTCTCCCTTGGTCACTGTTATAAAATGTTTCTCTTCATCTTTCTTCCCTCTTCTGTTTTTTTTCCTCTCTCATGCTATGGGTGAACATCTGGTGAGCAAAAAGTACGCTCAATATTGGAAGTACATAATGAATGCTTAATGTGACATTCTAGTTTTCTTTTTCTTCTTTTTCCACAATGAACAGGTACTAAATGACCTTCTTCGAAACAAGTGAACTGTAGTATGGTTCTCTAAGGCTGCTGTCATTACACACAGCCACCACCACTTTTCTGAGGTCCTGAAGAAAGCCCCACCGACCCGATAGGGCGATTCCATAGGGCTGCAACATGTCAACCTATTTTTGGACATTTTTAGTGCGTTATAATGATAACCCGTCTTTCCACGCACAATACTATTTTTATTCACCTTGATTCCAGACTCATTAAAATATAGTCCAGGACATACGAGGTTCTTAATTTTTCACATTTTAGTTCCCTTCACTAGAGCACTTGACACTCGCCTCTCCTTGATCACTACTGTAATAACCAGTGGTTCTCCTCCGGGCAGACGAAAGCATACGAAAAAGAAGCCCAATGATGATGCTGTCACGTTTTTAACCTGGCGGAGAAACAAGATATACCGCTGCACGGCTTGTGTACGTGAATGAGGGTCTTTTCAGTAAGACAACCAACACGTTGCATACCCTGGTTACTCGGGTCTATTGATATTTAGTATTGCTGCAAGGAAGCTGAATGGATTACAGTCCCTTCTTTCTCCCCCCACTTGATTGAAGGGAGCAAAAATAAGTGCCAGACCCCAAAAATGAGTGCCGGTGGGCCCCACCTGCAACCTCTGGCTCAAATTAAGCACTAACTAAATACCTTACTATGATGTTACTAGGGGGTGAGCAAATTTTAAAAGCATTATCCCACTAACATTGACTGCTGGAAGGAAGAGTGAGCTCTGGGGGCTGTGATACCTGTCAACATCAAAATGTTGGAAAGTGGGACTTCTTGATCCAGAAAGGGAGCTACACCCAGGGCCTCGATGAAATGCCTGGCTCAGGATGGATGTTGTCGAGGAAGTCTACCGGAGACGTTTTAAGGCATGGGCAAAGTGGGCTCTGGCCCAGGGTCCCAGCCTTTATGGGGACCCACATAGAGCCAGCTCTGTTCTGCAGAGAGTCTTGCCCTGATGACCTTGAATAATTCTTAAACAGATTGTTTTATATACCGTTTTCCTTTGATTTATTTTTAATGTGGGCGATGTTACAGAGTCTGTTACACACATTTTGCAGCGAAATGTGTTCATATTTCATGCAATACCCATACAAATAATTTATTTTAGATCAACATAGGACCTCACATATGAGAAATGGGAGAATGCCACCGAGATTATTTGCAGTAATAGTAGTGAGCACCTCTGTGATATAATATTGAAAACACGTCGCTATCCCTCAATATTCGATGTAAACACATTTAGAATTTGGAGGAGTGTGCCCGTGCCATGTCAGTCCCCTGAACAAAGAGGGCATAAAAGAGCTGAAATTGTATCATAAATTCAAGCCTGGTCCGTACAGGATACCCCAAAATACGTTTGCTCCAGGGCCCCCAAAATCCTTAAGATGTCCCTGAAGTCTACGGAAGGAACAAAGGTACCACCTGGGCATTTTCAGTTCTTGGAGACAGAACAGTAGGTCCTGAAGAAGGGCACTGGAAAGGTCTGCTGTTTGCACCAGGGATGCTACCGGGCTGGAGCTCTGAAGGGCTGAGGAGCGGGTACAGCTCCTGTTCCTTCCTCTGGTTAATCCCCTCCCCCCACAGGCGCATCCTCCGCTAAGGAGTTAAGAACCACATTCGCAGCTTTCTTCAAAGGAAGACCTATTAAGCAATACAATGGAGCATCAAAGGAACAACCTGTGAAAACATAAAGAGCTGCCCACGGAATAAACCCCCAGAGCTCCCCACGGCAGAAGAACACCTGTCAAAAGCAGCGCTGAAGGAACGAATGAATCAATTTATCAAACAAAAACCTATTTCCAGTGGCAAGGGGCGATGCTTCATTTAACTGCCTGTCGTGAAAAGAAATGATTGAGAAAGAATATATTTTCTTGCCAGTTGTGTTTTTATTTTAGTGGGGGTATTTATAAAACACAAACCCAGACAAGAAGGGGAGCAGAATGACGTGTACAGCAACGTGGTATGTAGCCACGAGGGCACAGAGACCCGCAGATGCATTCACAAAGAGATCCAGGGCAAAATGTGGGCAATTTCTGCAGAGGTCACAAGCAGCACCAGGATGGTATGAGGTGGGGTAGAGAAGGTATACACTCTAGGGCAGGGGAGGATTGGAATAGATGGCTTTGAGACCTTCCCTGAATAACGCCATCAAAGAAGTAAGTGTGAGGCAATGAAGGGGACCTGTTCCGGATCCTTGGTCAATTTGCAGAGAAAGTCTGTTTCCGTGTGAACTCCTAATGGTTATCTACGAATTGTATTGTATTGTAATTGCATTTATATAGCGCTTACTACCCCTGACGAGGCGTCAAAGCGTTTTTTCGGCGAGTAGCACGCTACTCCTGTACCCATAAAGGATTAGTGGTGAATTAGTATAGTGAAATATGAAAGTAATTTGAGTGGTGGATATGTTAGTCAGTTATTTGGATTGGGAAGGATAGAGGCGGGACAGAAGAGGGGAAAAGGTTTGCATTTATATAGTGCTTACTACGCCTGATGAGGTCTTGAAGTGCTTTTTGGGCAATTACCACGCTAGTCTGGAACCCATAAAGGATTAGTGGTGAATTAGTTTAGTGAGATATGGAATTAATTTGAGTGGTGGACATGTTAGTCTGTTATTTGGATTGAAAAGGATAGTAGAGGGAAGGATTTAAAATGTTTTTTTTTAGCTCATAGCAGTAGGAGGAGGCTGGACATGAGTAAAAGCGAGATGGAGGGGGCAGAGTCAGAGAGGAGGGTTTAGAAAGGCTTGTTTTGGAGATCTGAACACCTGTAATCTTAGATATCCATCATGAATTTGTAAGTAACCCAGCCTGTCGTCGAAATACGAGAAGAATATCTGTTAGGTTAGCAAATAAGATTCTTTTTCAGGCTAATAAGTGAAAATTATCTGCTTTAACATCAAACTGCACTTGTGAATTCTAGCCTATTCAATGATGTGCTCCTAATAGGGCATCTTTACAATTGCCTATCCTTATATGTGCCGAGTCTCCGACACGAGTGCAGAGACTGCGCAGTTGTAAAGATACTACTCGTAAAATTGCTTTGTGAATTGCAAAACACCATACATTTACACAAAAGCATGCGTTTGTTTACCTTTGTGAATCAGGCCCTGGGAGTTCAGAAGCAACGTAGCAGGTTTACTCGAGTGGACTGTGTTATTGTTCAGAAAACATTCTTTTAAATTAATTTTGGCAGAGAGAGGCAGCCAATACAGTACATTCCTGGTAGGGGCGATGTGCTTGAATCGTCTTTGGTTGGTGATTAGTCGAAGTGCTGCATGAAGTGTCAATAAGCACCATGG
Source organism: Triturus cristatus (assembly GCF_964204655.1). Classification (NCBI taxonomy): domain Eukaryota; kingdom Metazoa; phylum Chordata; class Amphibia; order Caudata; family Salamandridae; genus Triturus; species Triturus cristatus. The sequence goes on along the minus strand of NC_140591.1, from coordinate 133,450,585 downwards.
GATACAATTGAGTAGCATGTGGCTTCCTGTCAGTGTGTCAGTGGCACCTCTCGCAGATGTCGGCCAATAACGAGCCATGCAATGGCACCTGCATCTTGCAGTACCATCCATCAACACTTCCTATCCCTGTCAAATAATATCACCAAGCGGCACCCATGTCAAACAATGTGATCTCATGGCACATTTTACAAACAATTTCATCCAGTCTCTTGACAAATATCATCACACAGGAGCACCTCTGACACCTTCCCAGTGAATACCTTCATCCAATGAGAGCTGTCAGACAAGTATGTCCAATAGTACCTCTACCACATAATGCAACCCAAAGACACATCTCTCAGAAAGTATCATCCAGTGACACCTTGAGCAGCAGCCTCATAACATGATATGTCCACCACATAGGAATATCCAATAGCAGCACTGGCAAGAACATCTGTCAAACAACGTCAGCCAGCAATGTCATATCATGATTTCTCCACCACCAAGCATCACCCAGCAGTGCACCTGCCAAACAACGTCATCAAACAACATCTCTAGCACACAAGAAGAGCCAAGGATGTCCAGTAACACATTTGTCATAGAACGCCATCTAAGGACACCGTCATAAGGCATCATCCAATATGCTACTTCGCAGATACATTTATCCAATAACATCTGTCAGATAACTTCATAAAAAGATGTCTCTATTACACAATGGCTTCCATACATGAATCTAATAACTCCTGAAGCACATCGTAATGTAATGGTTGCTTTGTCTCTGTCAAGCAACATCAACCAACCACACATCCACCACATCTACAAACCCAAAAAACCTCTGTGAGACAGTATCATCGAGCGACATCTCGAGCAAACAACGTCATAACATGGCACCCCCAGCACATATCATCATCCAATGGCACTTATGTGATTTTGTGGCATCCAATAACACATATATCAGACTCTGTCGTACAAGAGCACCGTAGATAGATGTCGTACCAAGAAAGAATATGCCCTACAGTGACACCTTCAGCAGATAATGTCATCCAAAGGCAACTCTACTGGGCAACTTCATCCAGTGAAAACCCTCCCAGGCAACACTATTCAATCATACCTTCAACACCGAACACCATCCAATGATTCCTCTATCAGATAACGCCATTCAATGACACCTTAGTTAGACAAGATCATCTAAAGCAACATCTGTCGGATCTTCTGCAATGACCCTCTAGGCCTTGGTTCACGAAAAGCTTAAAAATGTAGAAAGAAATCCTGTAAAAATGTGGAAAGACAATGGTGCAAAGACTATAAAAAGGTGAATAAAGTCACCTACAAAGCGACTCTCCAGAAATATCAAGCCTCGATCAAAATGGCTACACGCACTACTATGAATGTAGGATAGATGAAGCTGGCAAAAAAACAAGATGCATTCTCAAAATAGTACCCAAACAATTTCACCAAAGGCTTGTACTAGAACTAAGAAGCCTTCGGCCGAATGGTGTGAACAACTGACCTCCTTCTACTACAAGATTCAGGACATTCAAGCCAGCCTGAATATTGCACCACACAATGATTCAAGCCTTAACATCCCCACTGGAGCAGCCCAAGTAGTAACAGGTTCTCTACTTTCCTTCGACCACATTTATGCGGAACACACTAGGTCGACCATACTCAGCCTTAAGTCTGGAAAATTCTATTAATTAAACTTAGGATGGTGGGAAAACCCTGAGTTAAAATTGTAGGCATTTCTAAAAATTTACAATGGCCTGCTCTCAGAACAGCTTATTCCCCATTGAACTGGTTTTAAGTGAAGCCAGGCTCATTGGAAAATTTACTGTCCTATGGTCAACATTACCTTCTGCATTCTAACCATGTATTAAGAGTTTGATAACATTAGGCCTTCTAATTAGCTTCTACAACCTTCTCTCCTTTCATCTCTTCAGTCGCCGGACCCATCTGGGCCCCGGGTCCCTACCCAGCCAAATGTGACGCTGCCTTATATACCCGCACACATGGAGTGATTGGAGCCCTGTCACTGGCTCTTAACAAATCCATCCATCAAGACACTCTCTGAATCCCCATCAGGCGCTAATATTAATAGGATTTTATTTAAATTCCAGGAAACAGCTGAGACGTTTTCTTTTCCTTTTTTTTTTAGCAGGCTGCTAAATTGGATAAAAACAAATGGCGGAAAAATAACATAGCAGAATTTATATTAATTTATTAACAGGGAGATTGCTGATGTCCTGTTAGGTTGGTTAACAAAGAAAGTCGCAGGCTGTACCGAGAGCTCCCTGGTCACTAAAGTCAGAATAATGAATGGTTTGTCAGGATGATCAGTGCTTCACTGAGCAGTCATTACCCATAATGCTTTGGCTGCAGAGTTTGTGGGAGCTTGTGAGCACCATCACACTGACATAATATTTACAAGATTGCTGTTTCCTCCTGTTATGCATCTTGCATTTTCTCCTTCTGCTGCAAGAGGGAGCGGGAGGGGTCAATAATTCACTTATTACAGCCTTGTAATCAATCAAATTCAGCTTCACCCATGCTTCCCAAACTTACATTTTATTTTCCCACATTTTCTTACCGGATTTTGTATAAACCTGCGGAGGAGACACAGATTTGAAATTGCAAATGTGTGACAAAATGAATGAAAGGTAAAGATTAGCAGGATATGAGGTCTGTCTGACACAAGGACTATTTAATTTTGGGTGATTTTGCGTTAGAAGGGCCAACCTTACTATGGAGAGTTTCTTAATTTTTTTTGGTGCAAATGATTCTTGATTATTCACACTGAAACAAAAAAACTGAGGTAGTGCCGTACTTGAAGAAGATGGAGGCGAGATTGTTCGCGGTCATGCACGCGCCCCGGATGTCGTTTTCCTAGGGAGACAAGTACTACTGCTGAGTAGAGGTGATTCAGTTACTTTCCTCATGGAGTGACACCCCCATTAGTGTCTCACAGGAGTACGACTGACTGTGGCAATTACTGTTAAATTCTAATGTCTAATGGAAGAATTGACTAATTGCACCCCGTAATGTCAAATTTGCATATCTTACACTTTCATGTAGGTGAGACGACGATAGTACGATTGTTTTGTTTTTTCGCTGACATTTTCAAAGCTCTCGGTTCATGTTTACCTCTTGCTGAATATATAACATTCTTTCCTGCCTGGAGTAGGAACAATAATGCTTATTAGAGATCCCTAAAAGAATAGAACACCATTAAAAGATATTGTTTGTGAACTCTGGTCGTCATTGTGTGCTATGTACTCAATGATAAGGCACGTCCAGGTATATTTACACTCAACAAAAGCCAATTAATATTGTTAACATTGAGATGTGCGCCTAGATGTAACATTCAACCTCGCGGTGCGCTTCAAGAGAGCATTGAGAATGATTTTATTTTATTGGAGATCAGTAGAGCCCAGGTATACTCCCTCCAAGTAGTGCCCCGGCACTGTGTCCACGGCTAACTGCAGGAACTGACTGTAGATTACTCTTGTTGGAACAGCCAAGTTTTAATTGTTTTCTTAAAAATGGATATCTCAGCCGCTGAGCAAAGCTCAAATGGGAGTTTATCCCTGGCGACTGGGCAGAGATAGGAAAAGGACCGACCTCCAATTCTCGCCTGGCAGATCTTACGAGTCTTAGCCAACAGGCCATTTGCTGATCGTAGGTTTCTGGAGGAGACGTAAAATTTAATCCTGTCCATGAGACAGCCTGCACCGGTAGAGTGGAGGGCCTTATGGACCAGGACTAAAGTTTTAAAAATAATTATTTTCTTGATTGGAAGCCAATGGAGAGCCCTCAAGTGAGGGGATACATGAGATCTTGGAAGACATAAAATGTAATCCTGTCCATGAGACAGCCTGCACTGGTAGAGTGGAGGGCTTTATGGACCAGGGCTAGAGTTTTAAAAAGAATTCTTTTTTTGATTGGAAGCCAATGGAGAGCCCTCAAGTGAGGGGATACATGAGACCTTGGAAGTGGTTAAAAAGAGTTCGGGAGGCCGAATTTTGGATCACCTGGAGCTAATTTAGCAGGTAGTCAGGAAGACCTAAGTATAGGGCGTTTCCATAGTCAAATCTGGACGTTATAAGAGCCTGAATGACCGTCTTTTTTGCAGAAAAGGAGAGTAAGGGAAGAAGGTTTTTCAAAGTGCATAAAATCCCAAAACATGATCCTATAGCAGAATGAGGACCCCAATGGCAATTATCACCACTGCCTTGCCTGCACTCTTTGCTCGTTGGACTGTGTAGCAACATTCATAGTTCTTTGACTGGTATTTGAGTGCTGGAACCACTTAAGCTCTTCTCATCAGAGGAAATCACCAAGCCATAGAGAGGGTCTTTCAACGTACAGATCGATTCCTACCGGTGGTACCACATGCCGGGTTTAAACACAAACTTTACAAAAGTATCATGCCAAATGAACTTGCGTTTTTCTTTGAAATAAAAATCCTTAAATACGCTTAAATAATAGGCAAGACAGTGGACTCTCTGTTCTGGTGCTTAGACTGTGGAAGTAGTTTAACTTTAGAGATGCAGCACCTTTCTGCTAGCTTAAAGGAGAAGAAAGCAACAAAATCCTTGTCATATCAGTAATGTCTGACCTCTGGTCCTTCCCTTTTTATGATTCTCATTTGAGCTTCTCGCTTTTAGGGGTGTTCCTGTCTCGTCGGTGACGAACAAAATGTGAAAATCATCAAATTCTGCAACTGAAAACTGCTAAGTGTTTTAGCTCTGTAGCAATGCATATGCGAAACACGTCAGGTAAGCGCCGTGCATAGAAATGTGAACAGTTTTGCACTGATGCCATTGCACATGGCCATCGAGGCAAACTGCCTACAACAAGCAATGGCAAAGCCAATAGGTCTCACCTAGGCGAGAGCTGTTGGCTTTGCCAATGCGTTTTAGCCATGTTGTACAGTAGCGTGCCTGCTGTTTAGCATGGCTAAAAGTTTGTGGCAGCATAGAGGAGAGTGGCGTGAAGTGGTGTAGAGTGGAGTAGCATAGAGTGGCATAGAGCAGCATAGAGTGGAGTGTCGTACAATGAAGTGTCATTGAGTGGTGTGTCACAGAGTCTTCGATTGCAGTGGCATAGATTAGAAAGGTGCAGAGTAGACTAGAGTAGCCTAGAGTTCAGTGGCATAGAGTGCAGTGGTCCAGAGTAGAGTGGCATAGGGTGCAGTATAGTAGAGTACAGTGGCGTATAGTGCAGTGGTGCAGAGTAGAGTGGAGTGGCATAGAGTGATGCAGAGTACAGTGGTGTAGAGTGCAGTGTTTTAGAGTGCAGAGGCATAGAGTAGAGTACAGTGGTATACAGTGTAGTAGCGTAAAGGAGAATAGAGTGTAGTGGCGTAGAGTGGAGTGCTGTAGAGTAGAGAGGCGTAACGTGCTGTGGTGTAGAGTGAAGTGATGCAGAGCAGTGTGGCATAGTTGTAGTGGCGTAGAGTGCATTGGCATACAGTTCAATACAGTAGTAGAGAGTAGAGTGGAGAAGAATAGAGGGCAATGGTACAGAGTAGAATGGAGGAGAGTTCTATGACGGAGAGTGCAGTGCCATAGAGTGTACAGGTTTTGAGAAGAGTGGTGTAGAGTACATTGGTGTAGAGTGCAGTGGCGTAGAGTGTTGCAGAGTACAGTGGCATAGAGTGTAATGGCATAGAGTGTAGTGGTACAGTGTACTTTGGCATAGAGTTCAGTAGAGTGGTGTAGAATAGAGTGGTGCAGAGTAGAGTGCAGTGGCTTAGAGCAGAGTGGTGCAGCATAGAGTGGAGTGGCATGGTTCCGAGTGGAGTAGAATGGTCTAGAGTGCAGTGGGGTAGAGTGGATTGTTTGAGAGTAGGGTGAAGTGGCATAGAATGGGGTTGTGCAGTAGATTGCGATAGAGTGCAGTAGTGCAAAGTGCATTGATTTTTACTAGAGTGGCGTAGAGTGCATTGGCGTAGAATGCCGTGGATTGGAGTAGAGTGGTGAAGAGTAGGATAGAGTGGCATAGAATGCAGAGGTGTAGAGTGGAGTGGTGTAAAGTGGAGTGGCACAAGTTGGAGTAGAGTGGTGTAGAGCGCAGTGGCATAGAGTGGATTGTTGCAAAGTGGAGTGGTGCAGAGTAGAGTGCAAGGGCACAGAGTGGCATAGAGTGCAGTGGTGCAAAGTAGATTAGAGTGGCTTAGAGTAGACTTGCGTAGAGTGCTGTGCCATAGAGTGGAGTGGTAAACAGTAGAGTGCATTGGCATAGTGTGCAATGGTGTAGAGTGTAGTGGCATAGAGTGCAGTGCTGCAGAGCTGAGTGGCATGGAGTGGCGTAGAATAGACTGGTACAGAGTAGAATAGATCAGCAAAGAGTGGAGTGGTGCAGAGTAGAATAGAAGGACCTAGACTGGAGTGGTGTAGAGATCAGTGGTGCAGAGTCGTATGGAGGGCATTGGCATAAAGTACAGTGGTGCAGAGTAGAGTAGACTCTACTCTGGTGACCGCTCAGCCCTCCACAGGGCTTGGTCGCCCCACTCACTGCTGCCGCTCCTGCCTGCCTTTGCCGCCTCCTGCCTGCAGATTCCTTCGCTCGCTGCCCGCTGCTCCTGGGAATTTCCCGCTGCTCCTGGGAATTTCCCGCTGCCCGCTGCTTCTTGGAATTTCCCGCCGCTGCCTCCCTGCAGCCCCGCCCCCCTGTGATTCCATTCGCCGCCCCGCTCCCGCCACCCAGCTGCTCCTCCCTCCCGGCTCCTTACTTATGACGCCCCCAGAGCGACCGCGCAGCGGACGCGCACTGCGGGAGCGCCGATTGAGCGCCAAAGGTGCGCCAAAGGTAAGCCCGTCTGCGCCCGTCCGCGCCTGGACCGCGCCCAGCGCCAGCCCCCTGGTCCTCACCCTCACCAGCACACCCTGCACATCTACGACGCCAAAACCCTCCACGCACTCAACGCCGGCTGAAACACCGCCTGCTACCGAGCCACCCCGAGACGCACCCACGGACCCTTCACCTGCCTGACCTGCCGCTTCACCGGCCTCCGACCCAACACCGCACCTGCTAAACCGAGCCCCAGCAACAAACACCTGATGTGCATCCTGCTCAACACCCGCTCCGTTCACAGGCATGCAGTCGAACTCTGGAACCTCCTCGACTCGACAGCACCAGACATCGCCTTCCTGACGGAAACCTGGATGAACGCCTCCTCAGCGCCCGACGCCGCCATCGCCGTCCCGGAAGGCTACAAAATCACCAGGAAAGACCGCGTCAACCAGACAGGAGGAGGCATCGCCATCATCCACAAGAACACCATCCGCATCACGACCAACTCCGATGACACCTTCACCTCCGCCGAACACCATCACTTCCAGATACACACCGACCCCAAGACCACGCTCAGAGGCACCCTCGTCTACAGACCACCGGGACCATGCACACAGTTCAGCGAAGACATCACAGACTTCGTCAGCCCGCACGCCATCAATTCCACCGACTACATCCTCCTGGGGGACCTCAACTTCCACCTGGAGGACAACAAGGACCGCAACACCACTGCTCTGCTGGACAACCTGGCCAACCTCGGACTCAAGCATCTGGTAACCACCCCCACCCACTACGCCGGCCACACGCTTGACCCAGTCTTCTCATCCAGCAAATACGTCACCTTCAGCCACTCCACCAATCTCCAGTGGACTGACCACAGCTGCGTCCACTTCAGCTTCAGTAAAACGACGACCCACCACCACCCTCAACAAGCCCCCCGCAGGAGCTGGAACAAGATCACCGGCGACCAGCTCACCACCTTCCTCAGCCAGAACCCCCCCACCAGCTCAACGGACCCCAACGAAGCCGCCAACAACCTCACACAGTGGATCACCAACTGCGCAGACGCCCTCGCACCACTGAAGAAGAACCCCCCCAGCAGACGCGGCAGCAAGCAAGCCTCCTGGTTCACCGACGAGCTCATCACCTCCAAGAAGAACTGCCGCTCCCTGGAGAACACCTGGCGCACCAACCAGACCACAGACAACATGACGGCCCTCAAACACGCCACCCGCAAACACCACCAACAGATCCGCGCCACAAAGAAGACAGCCTTCAAGGAATGACTGGACAACAACACCCACAACAGCAAGGAACTCTTCAGCATCGTCAAAGAGCTCTCCAACCCCGACGCCGGAAACAATGACATCACTCCCTCGCAAGACCTCTGCGACTCCCTCGCAGCCTTCTTCCACGACAAGATCGCCAACATTCACAACAGCTTCGGCCCACCAACCACGAACCCCACCACCGAACCGATGCCCCCCACCGCCACCCTCCGCACCTGGACCCCAGTCAGCACCGAAGACACAACACGCACAATGAACACCATCCACTCCGGATCCCCTACGGACCCCTGCCCACACCACATCTTTAACACGGCCGACCACATCATCGCACCCCACCTCCGCGACATCATCAACGCCTCCTTCAACACCGCCACCTTCCCGGAGTGCTGGAAACACGCCGAGATCAGTGCCCTGCTGAAGAATCCAACTGCAGACCCCTCCGACCTCAAGAACTACCGCCCCATCTCGCTCCTCCCGTTTCCTGCCAAAGTCATCGAGAAGACCGTCAACAGACAGCTAGCCGCCTTCCTCGAGACCAACGGATCCCTCGACCACTCGCAATCCGGCTTCCGAGCCAACCACAGCACGGAGACCGCCCTCATCGCAGCCACAGACGACATCAGATCCCTAATGGACAACGGGGAAACTGCGGCCCTCATCCTCCTGGACCTCTCCGCAGCGTTCGGCACTGTCTGCCACCGCACCCTGGTACAGCGCCTGAACAACACCGGCATCCAGGAGAAGGCCCTGGAGTGGATCACCTCATTCCTCGCCGGAAGAACCCAGAGAGTCCGCCTCCCCCTGTTCCGGTCGGCGGCCACCGAAGTCATCTGCGGCGTTCCACAAGGGTCATCGCTCAGCCCCACCCTCTTCAACATCTACATGAGCCCCCTCGCAACCATCGCACGTCAACACAACCTCAAGATCATCACCTACGCTGATGACACCCAGCTGATCCTCTCCCTCACCAGCGACCCGGACGCCGCCAGAGCCAGCCTACACGAAGGGATGAAAGACGTCGCCGAATGGATGAAGAACAGCCGCCTGAAACTGAACTCAGACAAGACGGAGGTCCTCATCCTGGGATCATCACCCTCCGCCTGGGATGACTCCTGGTGGCCCCCCGCCCTGGGAGCCACCCCCAAGCCAACGGACCACGCACACAACCTAGGCTTCATCCTGGACTCCTCCCTCTCGATGACCAGACAAGTCAACGCCGTCTCGTCTTCATGCTTCAACACCCTGCGCATGCTTCGAAAGATCTTCCGGTGGATCCCCACCGAGACCAGGAAGACGGTCACCCAGGCCCTCGTCACCAGTCGGCTGGACTACGGGAACGCCCTCTACGCCGGCACCGCCGCCAAACTCCAGAAGAAACTCCAACGGATCCAGAACGCCTCAGCACGACTCATCCTGGACATCCCCCGACACAGCCACATCTCCGGACACCTGAGAGACCTGCACTGGCTCCCCGTCAACAAAAGAATCACGTTCCGACTCCTCACCCACGCACAAAAGGCCCTCCACGACCTGGGCCCCAAGTTCCTCAACAGCCGCCTGACCTTCCACAAGCCCACCCGCCAGCTCCGCTCCGCCAGCCTCGCTCTCGCCACCGTCCCCCGCATCCGCAGAGCCACCGCCGGAGGAAGATCCTTCTCCTACCTGGCAGCCAAGACATGGAACTCCCTCCCCATCCACCTCCGGACAACGCAAGACCATCTCGCCTTCAGGAAGCAACTCAAGACCTGGCTGTTCGAGCAGTAGCGTTCCCCCTCCCCCAGCGCCTTGAGACCCTCCGGGTGAGCAGTGCTCTATACAAATGCCTATGATTGATTGATTGATTGATTGAGTAGAGCGGTGTAGAGTGAAGTGGCGTAGAGTGCAGTGGTGCAGAGTAGAGTGCAGTGGTGTGGAGCGGTGGAGATTAGAGTGGAATGGCGTACAGTGGACTATGCATGGTGTGGTAGCACACTTCCATTACAGACAACACACTTTCAATTGAAATGACCTTACATTACATTTGCACAGACATAAAGTTTTACTGATAAAAGTATACAACGCGCAAATGACAATGTGTGGAAATACCATCACCTAGTGCATTGATTTGTATTGATCGTATTAAAATATTTGTTTCTACCACATTTCAGAATTACAAAAATGTGCTTTTATTTTTGTTTTCCTAATTCTGAAATATTCTGAAATATCTGCATAGTTCATTTACAGACATATAAACTTTGTTGTCTGCTAGAAAAAAAGCATTTCTTTCACAGCAAGATTGTCACATAAATCCTCTTACTTTGAAGTCAGAGAAAAGAAAGTAGACACCAGCCTCCCTCAGAAGACAGAGTCTGACATTTGACCTCTTTCTTTGAATTCACAGCAAATGTGACATGATAAGTACAATATATAAAGGCTTGTTTACAGAAAATGAGCACTTAGAAAGATACAGTTGGAAAATGGCCCTCTCTGAAGAGTTGCACACAACTTCCTCCCCCTCTTAATATGATTATTTTTTTTTGTTGGCTTTAGGACTCTGAGCTATTTACCACTGCTAACCGGTGCTAAAGTGCATGTGTTTCTCCCCTAAAAATGGTACGCTTGGTATATACACAATTGACATATTGAGTTTACTTGTAAGTCACTTGTAAAGTGGCATACCATATACCCAGGGCCTGTAACCTAAATGCTACTAGTGGGCCTGCAGCACTGATTGTGCCAGTCACACACATAACCTCTCAAACCTGTCTCAGGACTGCCATTTCAGGACATGTGTGAAGTCTACTACCACGTCGATTTGGCATTTAAAACTACTTACCAAGCCTGAAACTCCCCTTTTATTGCACATAAGTGATTCCTAAAGTAAGCTGTAGGTAGTCCACAGGGAAGGGTGCTGTGTAAATAAAGGGTAGGGCATGTAAGATTTACATGTCCTGGTAGTGACAAACAGCTAAATTTGTTTTTCACTACTGTGAGGCCTATTCCTCTAATAGGCTAGCTTTGGGAATTCCTTAATACACTTTTAATCTGTAATTCCTGATCAGAAAGGAGTAGCTGAATCATGTTTTATATCTTTTGAATGGTAATGATAAATTTTCTTTACTAGTAAAGTTGGATTTAACATTACATTTCTCTGCTCTGAACTTAGCTCTGCGTGCCTGCATCCTGTCTCCAATACACTTCTAGAGTGGGTGAAAGCTACACTTTATACATTCATTCTACACAGCCAAAACGCAGGAAGGATGGGTGTGACAGAGATCTCATCTGCATTCCGATAGCTCTTCCTGACCAGGAAGAGAGAGAGGGAGCTGTCACACGTCAATAGGCAGTGTCTGGTTTCCCACACAAAGGGCTGATCATCCCCTACTGATAGTCTGGAGCCAGTGCTGGGAAGAAAGGGGGACATGTGCACTCCAAGGGCCTGCTTTGAAGTCACCCCCACTTCAAAAGGAAAATGGGTATAAGTACTTGGGCTCTGACCCTACCAAGACAGAACACTACTGGACCTGTGAAGAACTCTGCCAGGAGTAAAGACGGCTGTGCTACAAGGATTACTACTCTGCTAGACTGCTGCTCCGACAGAACTGCTTTTCTGCTTTGCTGCCCTGCTGCAGCTGATCTCTGCCCTGTTGAGGACAAGAACTGGACCCATCTCACTTGAACCCAGAGTGACTTCATGGGCTTGCTGGTTTGCCCCCTGTTCTGAAGTCTCAGGGCCATCAAAGACTTCCTACAACTCTGGAAAAGTACCTGTACTCTGCCATCTGTGAGTACTGCCCTGCCAAGTGGTGCCAACCAGTAGTGGGCCCTTGAAAGTGAGCTTCTGCTCTGCAGAACAATCAAAATCAAAGCAGTGACGACTTCACGCCGATTGGAACTGATGCATTGCACTTTGACGCCAATGCAGGAGGCGACCAACGACATCGCTTCAATGGACTGCATGGCTCGTCAACAACAGACAGCGCGGCTCGACGATAACGCAGTGCCTGCATCATAAAGGTGTTCTTTGATGAAGCCTTCATCACATATGCGGATCGGATTCAACGTCTATGCTTTCTTTATCCAAGGTAGTTTTTCAGCCGGACCTGCATGAGTCTTGTAGCCGTCCTGCCCTCAGATGCAGTCGGCCTGACCTTAGGACTCACCCTGGTCCAGTGCGACCTCAAGTAACCCCTACGTGCTATTTGCTTTCAAGCACTATATTTTCATTTAATCTTTAACAAGTCATAACACCAATTCTACTTATTGGATTGTTGTCATTTTGTTCTTGTTTTACTCATAAAAATATTATCTATTTTTATTAAGCCTGTTGGAGTATTTTTATGGTGTTTTCATTGTGTTACTGTGTGTGTGTGTGTTGCACAAATACTATACACATTGCTTCTTTAGATAAGCCTGACGGCTTTGTGTCAAACAACCAGAGGGTGAGCACAGGGTATCTTGTAGTGTCTATCCAGCTTACCCTTACAAAAGAGTGTTGGTTCCTGCTTGTGCAGGGAAAATATACTGACAACCAGAACCCCCAGTATTAACAGTAAATAAGCATTGTTCTTCATGATAAACAAACTCAAGTTGGACAGCCTAAAACAAATAAAGCCAGCATACAGAAAGCAAGCAAATGTGAGTTACAGCCACAAAGCCAATGGTTAGCGGTGGCGGAAGTGTATTCTCAGGGAATACCCCAAGTTGTCTTTTAGCATATCAGACAACTGCGTTGTCTGGCAGGCTTTGACCTAAACCGCCAATTGTTGCACACTCATATCTTCATATTGAAGAGAACAAGACGCAAAACGAAATGTGTGTGGTGGGAGGGAAGACCTCTCCAAAGAAAATGAAAGAAAATATTGAATGTAACAAATTAGAGACAAGGGAGTGATTCTAGGGGACAAGAGTGCTGCAGAAAAGATGATTTGCCCATTACCTACCATAAATCAAAGCAGTTATTGAGCTGAGTCTACAAAACGAGGGAAAATCAAATTGATAAAAACAATGAGGCTTCTTGGGAGCGCTGGCTGGGCTACCATCACACTGTTAGTGCATGTGAAGTTTCCAGAACCTTCTCGCAAAGTCTTCATGTGTTTCTGTATGTACTTATTGATGAACTCATGAGTTTTGTATAGTTCTAATACATCTGACCTAGTAGTAGTTTCAAAGCACTCTTTCAGCGTTGTGAGGTGGTGCAGCAGCAGTCTATTGTTCTGTCTATCCTTCGAGTTCAGTACCAGCTTTCTGACCCTGTAGGAAAGAGGTCAGGATTCCATATGGGAGGTTAGTATGTTGGGTGTGCAATCTTACAGTAGAACATTCGTGTACAAGCCATGGACACTGGTGTTTCTGAGGAGGCTGTTAGTTGGGCAATCAAATTTGGTGACCAAGCAGTCCAGTAGTCTTAACGAAGCTTGCGTAGAAATGCCTTGGATAATATATTTAAAAATTCTGCCTTATTAAACCAATACCTTTATACTTCAACTGGAGTGGCTCGTGATTTTCTGCCAGATATATAATATAAATATATATATACATACATATACATACATACATATATCCTAGAAAGCTCGTCCAGTACTCTTCTTGAAGAAAACGAGAGTAGACCCAGTTTTGTGCTGATGCAGTGTTTATTTAGTACAGCACCATGTCGCCATGACACGTTTCGACCGAACAACGGCCTTGATCACATAATATATATATTAAAACTCTTGCGACTCCTGCTACAATGTACACACAGGTACTGACACCACTGGGGATCAGTTCTTAATTATATGTTTATTCGATCTTTGAGTATGGCATTATAAATATACACACACACACACACGCGCGTCGCTGTTGGGGTATGCACGGATGAAGTCGAATGTTGCTGTAAAGCGTGGTTAGATTTGTATGAACTCTATCGATCTTAACGTCCTGTTTCACCTTCCTCCTTTGCTCCTGTATTCCTACATCTTGTGCAATAAATCTGAGTCTAAACCCGCCTCGACTCACGAGCATCATTCCATCAGTGTGTCAGATGCTCACAGACCAAGGGCGAAGGAGCGACCACTACTTGGGGTCAATGTGGCTGAGCCAGCGGGCCTTAGGTTAACCAGTTCTGTATGAAGCCTGAACTGCTTTGCTTTGCCTTCAATTTACAGTCAGTGTTCTGAGGATCACTCACACAGAGAAACAAGCCACGTGCGATCGAAGCCACGCGACATCGAGCAGCCTGCCCGCCCCAGAGTCTATTTCACATCTCGCTGGGCAGCTGAATGAAAATGGCGGGCCTCAGCAGGACGCTCAGAACCACGCCGGCCGCATAGCCTAGGAGTCAAACCCCAGTCTCCTCTCTTTACCACCATCCCTCCTACCTTCTCTCCTAACACTCTTGTCACCGACCACAATTATGGTAAAGCGGGTTTGAAATGGAGAGCGGCCTTTTCAATTTTATGGTTGATTGACAAATCATTCCGCGTATTACAGCAGCTGGCAGGTACCCACCTTGGTAAACCTCATTTCCAGCGCCAGAACAAAGGTGACATCGAAGCCGCAGAGGATTCCGCACTAATGGCACCAGCTACATTCTAAGCAGGATCCATTCTGGCAAATGTACAACTCTGTCAGCCAAAGCTTGGTGGCATCTGTTCCCAGCCCAATATGGGAGAGTGCTGCATTGATGCGTACATAGAGCCCGGTCACTGGCATTTCTTCAGGAGCAACCAAGGAACTCCCCATAAAGCTCATATTCACACCAGCTGCCTTGCACCACAATTGAAAAGACTTGCATTGGAACACATCTGGAGATATCTGGAGCCCCAGAAAAGTGGACTTATGTAGAAATATGTGAATTCCATTTGCGCAGGATACTCTCGGCATCCTTTCCATTATCACATAAATTGGCTGCAACCACATTTTCCATGAAATCAGTTTCCTGCTGCCTTTCACCCAGTTTTACGCCTCGATCATCCGAAAAGCCAATCTAGCTTTTTGCTCTTAATGGAAAGCTCGGTCTGGGCCGCCATTTTCATATGAAAGGGCCTGTGGCGCGGCTGCGAGGAGGCGCGAGCTGGCTGCGCTGATGCCCATTGTGACCTTGTAGGGCGACGACCTGCAGCTTAGCTGCTGACGTCACGAGCAGCCAGAGCCAGGAGAGGAAGGCAGGGAGATACAAAAATGGGCTGTAGGTGGAAAATCGTGGCCTGAATATATATGTAATTTGATTTGATTGTTTGACGAGCACTTGAGCAAAAAGAGCAGTCCAGAAATTCAGAGAGGCGGCGCAAATTTCAATGAGAATAAAGCACATGTGCTAGAACCAAGCCTATATAGGTTATGCAAATGCTTAGGAATACATATGGGCAACATGGTGTAGAGAACACAAGGCCAGGGCTGAGGAGGTGAAAATCTCACCCAGGGGTGTCTGCTCTAAATCCATAGGGACCAGACCCAAGCCAGATGTTTGGTATAGTCAAATAAGAAACATTTACATACAATGAGCCTAAGTGAAACTTATTTACATTGTGGTTACCCTGCACATCCTGTGGGCTTCACTGTTCCAACACAGACACATGTTCTCTTTCCATTGAAATAAAACACAGGCACATGCACAGCAGAGCATTGGACAATCAATCCACACATGCCACAGGTGGGCCAACAGCCTGTATAATAATAGCATACTTTTTTGTAAAGTGCTTCATAGCACACTTTTGCGTTTCTAAGCACTGTACATAGCAGATGTTGCCATCACTCAATTAATGGTAATCAATTCAAAGATCTTGAAAGGATGGAAGCCTGCTTCTGGCTGGTGGGGATTCAAACTTCTGTCCTTCAGATCGCCACATTTGTCAGTGAAAGGCATTCGACTCACTGGGCCATCCTACCCAATGAGAAGAGCATGCTGCTGTCTTGTTGGCACTTGGCTACAGCTGTCACGGCAGAAGCCCGTATTTCAATTATATGAGTTTTGCATTTACAGGACAGACGTGGTACTCGAACACTGCGAGTCGTAGCTGGTACTGCTGCCAAGAATAATGGAGCTTATTTTCTCTTCGCCGGAAAGATGAAAGATTGAGTTGGCCCAGATGGGAACCATTCCAGTGACCTTGAAGTTTAAAAGATCTGTGCTGCTGAGAATTCAATCAATCAATCAGTCAATCAAGCAGTATTTATATAGCCCGGCTTCCCACCCGAGGGGTATCCGGGTGCAGTGATGCATGTGTCAGTTGAAGAGCCAGGTTTTGAGTCCCTTCATAAAGTGGTTCAAAGAGGGAGATGTATGGGGTACAGAATTCCCCCACAAAGTGATATGACTGTCTAGGACACACACGACCACTGTACTACAGCTGTACAAAGACAGGCTGCAGGAAGATCGAGAGTCGTGTCTTACCTTTCAAGGGAGATTTGTGGTCCTAATTGTTGTACGGGAGATTTATGACCATCATTGTTGTCATATGTTCTCCAATAATAAATCTAGACGATTTTGAGGGCTTTTTTAGGCATTCATTTGTGTACCAGAAAGATAGAACGATAGGAAATAGATAGAGCTGTAGGACCAAGGTCTATCCTAGCCTGGCTGAGAAGTAATAATTTGCGGCTTAACAATAGGATCCTGCCCTCTCCCACATGGGACCAAACAGCTTGAAGCAACAGGACAAGTCCTAGAGTCAATTGCCTGAGATCAGCAGCTTGAGTACGAAGACAACACGAATAACCTCCATTACCTGAGATTAAAAAGTTCTAGCAACTGGACATGACACAACCTCCATTGCCTGAGATTGAAAACAATATCCGCTGGGCAACAAGGCTTAAGTTCCATTTTAGAATTGCTACGGGTCCCTAGATATCTGAGCCTCCAAGTCACCATGATCACCACCAAACCACCACGTGAAGTAGCACCAGTAAATGGTACATCAAGTGTATAAAAGAGGAGATAAAAACATCTAGAATGGAAAAGGAGTAAAGATTAAGAAAGATGTGCTGCAAGAGAGGTAGACTCTGCAAGCATCTTGGGTGGAAGTGAGCACTGAAGGAATATGTAAGGATGTGGATGGTGCAAGACACTACTCAAGCGCCCACTTGGATCATGGTCTGGCTCTGCACATCATGTGTTAACGGCAGCTGAAACTCCTGTCAACCAAAATGAGACAGACACTTCCAGGACTGAGCTGCAGCTAGCTTGACTCTACAAAGGTGGTTGGGCAGGTTATCCGAGTCTCAAAAATCTTGCAGGAAGGCCTTGAAAAGGGGGATAAATGTGTGTGTCTACAACATAATGATGGCATTATGGGTCATGCATTCAGAAGGCTGCCACCACCAGATGGCTAACATAAATCTAAATACACTGAACAAAATCACATTGCACTGCCTGGCAATGCCAGCAGGACCCACAGGAGAAAATGGCACCATATATTTGTGCGTTGGAACTTCCATGAAGTAACACAGCCAGGGCCTCCAGATACATGCCAAAACACTCTGGTACCACAGCAACACCACACCATCAAAAGTCTTAAAGTTCTACAGCAGGCCAAACACCATAAGAACTGACAAACAACCTGTTCATGAGTGAGCCAAAGCAACACTCTGCAATTGATTTGAAGAACAATGATATGGTGTAGGTTAAACCAAACTCTTTGAGATAGTTCTGCAGCTGGGAGAAGATAACCTTTTCCACAAACTTAGCCAAGAATGTCAAGATAATAGCAAGGCAGTACACCGGCATCAGATGGCCTTTCATTAGCAATGCTCACAACAGTGTGGAAAGGTGTGTCACAGAGTGTGAGCCAGGTATGGTGATGAGCCCTGGACTTCTTGTGTTCTCAGAGTAAACGGTCAATTCATAGGCCAAGGTGTGCAGCCTAAATGCCAGGCCACCCTCTCTAAACACTGAAAAGCCCACAGCTAGAGCGCGCCACGTGCATCCAACCAGAATGACCATACTCCAGAATAACTGTGTAGATTTATTTACTTTACACATTTTATTGATGGTATTTGTAGAGTGCATCTCTAGCCTCAGGGGCAGCACACACTTTACATAAACCACTTTGATACATAGAACATTTATAACATCAGCTTCCCAATAATTTTATTTATGAGTATTTACCACAATAGTCATAACTTTACCTAGCTTCAAGGAACTCAAAGCTATACCGAAATATATGTGTTTTTAGACTTTTTTATGGAGTATCAAAAGATTTGGGTTTGTTTTTATGGATTTAGGGAACTGGTTCCATAATCAGTGCGCCAGGCAAGAGAAGGCCAGTTTTGTGGACTTGGTCTTCTTTGCGTTTGGATCTTCCAGAGTCCACCTTGCTTATTGGCTTGTATCATTTGAAGGTGATCTTTAAAATGATGCTACCCCATCTCACACACTGAATGCAGGTGACCAGGGGCAAGCCAATAAACTAATAAAACATATAATTTGCTAGAAATCAGCATAATCATTCTCACCCCGGCACCACTGCCCCCAGCCCCCTCCCCATGGATCACACAGAACCACAAATGGCCCCTTCCTCAGGTGCATAACAGATCAAGGCGGTCATTCTCTGGACAGCGTATTGGCATAAGCATTAGATGGTCCATTGTTGTCCAACAGCAAATGAATGAAGGATAGAGGCGTGGCATAGTATGCTTGGAGGAGACAATTCTATTGAGTATTGGGAATACAACAGATTCCCCCCCTCTAATGCATGTCGAATGACCTTACACTCTCCCATGCATGCCTGCGGACAACAAACGTGTGCTGTTGACAGCTGGCGTGGGTCTTGGCTGCATTTTGTAGCTGCCAGGTGTCAGGCAGCCACTGCCCAAGTGCAGACCTGCCAACTCACATGGTGTCACCATGTGTCACACAGCATGTTTTCCCTTCACACAGTCACCCAGTGAGGAGCCAACATCACATCATGGCAGAAAAGGCAAACTGCTGAAAACCACTACACAGAGTGGTTACCCAGGTCGTTTTTGGAGGCTCCGGGCTGCTGATGTCCGTTAATGGGTGTGAAAACACCCCAAGTCCTTTGCGGTAGACTCAGCAATCTTTTTTGGTGTGTTTTTTTGGGGGGAAAGGATGTAGCCTAATTGCTAGAGAGGTTAACCTCGAAGCTGGGGAACCAGGTTTGAGTCTCGGCGTGGACTCAACATCCTGTGATTCTTGCAGTCGCAGTGGGGCAATGAAGCGGGGTGGTGGTGGGGGGAGTAGGCAGAAGATGGAATAAGGTTAATGTATTTATTAATTTTACCTATTTCGTCTTCTTTCAATTTCCCCCCACCTACCCCGCCTCGTCCCCGCCCCCCACAGAGCTTACCTGTCACAGCAGCCACTGGATTCTGGACAAATTACTTAATCTCCCCGTGCCCAACAAAATGAATGCACCCGTCTGTAACACAACAATTAAATAAATAAAACGAATTTCGTAGCGCGCCCTGCATCGCAAAATGCGATGCAGGGCGCGCAACGAAATTCGTTTTATTTATTTAATAGATTACTTACCTCCAATTATCCATATTCCGGTTTTTAGTACCCCCCACCCTGCCCCGCCTTTCCGCCCCACGGAACTCCCTCCACGGCCGCGGCTGACAACTGGTGTACATGTAAAGCATCCAAAATCAACAAAGCCAGTGTACAGTAAATCAAAACAAAGGGCACTGTAGTCAAAACAGCACTGTAGTCAAAAGAGCACAGGTCCACAATTTCCATACAAACCGGTATGTTCAGGGAAAGAAAGTAGACCTCTATGGAACAATACCCAGTTGGTATTAAAAGCCCTCACTCGCCAACCTGGTTGGTGACATGCTTCATCATCGGGCTTCCACTGGGACGACCGAATGTCATCCCAGTGTGCTGCAACGCCAGGTTACTGCGGAGCGGGGTTTTTTTGTGTGGGGATAGTGAATTTAAAATCTCCAATTGAGTCAAAAAATAAAACTTTAATAATTTTGCTTAATTGGAAAAGAATAAAAGGGAGTGAGGGTCAAAAAAATAAAAGACCTGGTTCACTCCGCGGCGGTCAACATGTTTCTGCCTCTATGAGTGTTAATCGGGCATTCTTCAGGACCAGAGTGGAGGTGCGGAGCCCCGGTGGTGTGAACACTCTTAGGTTCACCCTACCGTGGGCTACTTATGTGAAAATCAAAAACTTAATAGTGAAAACTCCGCCAGAAAATGTTAATTATTAAGGGGAGAGGAACGAGTTTACTCTGACATTACAAAGAGACAAACAAACAGAAAGACAAAACATAAAAAGAAATATCAATGTTTGTCGCAAAATCGTGCTCTACAACTCAGGAGTTATGAACTGTCGTGCTCGGAGGACAAATGAGTGCCACTAGATCTACCTCAGGTGCCAAAAGGTGAAGAAATGTGCACCTAGGTATACTCAAGTATCGGTGTTAGATAACAGCTTGTTATCATATCGATTGTGACTAATAGTCAAATCTCGGAACGCACGTGGAATGTATTTGCGTGCCACTCAAAATACGGAGAAAAGGGAGGGCTAGGGACTGTTTCAACTGCCCACGATGCTCAGTATGCACATATTAGGGTAAAATCTTACAGAGAGGCCAATCCGTTAATTGCCTCATGGATCCCGGGAGGGGGGTGGGAGCAAATTGGCACACCCTGCATCAGGGAAAGATAAAAAGAAAGGGGAGTCCGGGTCATTACCACGAACGGAGGAGAGAGCGAGAAACCGCTTACCTTCTCGGGCGAGGAGCGGTATGTGTTACTTACGCCCTTGCTGCTCAGCACCCGTGGAAAACCTACACAGCCTCTTGCTGCCGGGTCCGGATGGTAGTGATTCGGGGCCGGAGGTGCGTATAAAAAGCACTCGAAGCGTCCCCGGTTGGGCTCGCTGAGAGAGCTTCTACCTGATTGGGTAGAATGCTCCAGCTCCGTTACTGATTGGATAAGGGAAATCCAATAGGAGCAAAGGGAAGAAAAAGGAGTCGTTCGTCGTGCTGGACGACGTGTAGAAAAAAAAAAAAAAAGGGAAGGAAGGAAGGCACAAAACTTTAATGGCAGGTTCCATAGGGGAACACACAGCAAACTAACACAGGACACACGTGAAGTGTGCAACGGGGCCTGATGTTAAGACCCGGCCCCAAGTAGGTGAAGAGAGAGTGTTATGTATACGCTGAGACTATTTCTGCTCGGAGGGACCAATCGGCAGACTCGCGTACTAGATAGTGACTAGATGTGCATAGGGGGTATAGGGCAGGTAATTCATCCCCTACTGTCTGAGATAAAACATGTATAAAAAACATGTATCGTAATGGCTGGGAAAGTAAATAACACCAAATGACATAATTGAGTCATAGCAGCTGAGGTCTCAGGGGTTCCTAATGAATAAAGATTAAGAAAATACTCTCCCTGTGGACTGAGAGTGTGTTACAGAATATTAGTCCAAGGAACATTATCATTTAACCCATGGAGGTTAGTCCCCAGGCGATAGACCCATCTCTGCTCCCTTTCAAAAAGTACTTTAGGGATGTTTCTGCCTTTTGCAATCTCTTCGATCACAGTCCATTTCAGGTCATTGGTGGTGTGGTTGACGGATAGAAAGTGTTCACTCATTTTTGTAGTAGCGCGTTTACACCTGACGTTGCTCCGGTGTTCGCATATCCGGAGTTTGACCTTCCTCGTCGTCATCCCCACATATCGTAGACCGCAGGGGCATGTAATGAGGTAAACCACATTAGGAGTATTACAGTTCGTATGGCCTATTTGGGTCCAGACCTTGTTAGGTTCAAGGTTAAGGGTTTTAGTGTGTGAGGTCAGATGGCATACGCTACAGTCAGAGCAAGGAAAATGTCCAGTGATCTTGGGGAGGCCCCATGCTTCGGTTATGGTTCTTTGTGGGGTCTCAAGTAACATCAGAGGGCGTGTATGTACAAGATTATTGCGGAGGCTCTGAGCGCGTTTAAACGAAAAGAGCGGTTTTTCCCAGTTACGATTAACGCTGTTGATTATACCCCAATGTTTGTTGATAGTTTTTTTCAGTTGGTTGGAAAGGGTACAATAGGTGGTAACACATGTTAGTGGGATTGGAGCAGTATCTTTTGCATAGTCAGTTAGGAGTACATCCCTTGGTTGGTTTCTCGCACGTTTGTAGCTTCTGGAAAGGAGAGGGGAAGGGTACCCTCTAGCTCTCAATTTAGTTGTTAGATCGTGAGATTGGGCCTTGAAATCGCTCAGGGTGGTGCAATTTCGTCGTAGGCGGAGAAATTGTCCATAGGGTAAATTCTCCCTCAGGGTGCGTGGGTGGAAACTAGTAAACTCGAGGAGATTGTTCCTCGAAGTAGGCTTGTAATAGGTCCTGGTTTGAAAGGACCCTAGTGTCTTAGTGATCACTACATCAAGGAATACAACTTCAGACTCGTCATGTGTGTGTGTAAAATTCAGGTTCGGATTCAGAGTGTTGATCCATGTGAGGAAAGACTGGAGGGTGTTGTTATTACCTTGCCAGATCAACAGCACATCGTCTATATATCGCTTCCATAAGACTATGGAAGAGCGATATGGGTTTGAAGTAGGGAGGATGAACTTTTGTTCAAAAGCATACACGTACAGTCCAGCTACACTGGGAGCGAAGGTACTCCCCATGGAAGTACCTGTGGTTTGGAGATACAGTTGTCCCTGGTATTCAAAAAAATTCTTCTTCAAGGCCAAGGAAGCACATTGAATTATAAACTCTTTTGTGGTTCTATACTCCCAGGGAGTGGAGTCAAGTGACTCTTCCAGGACCCTGATGGTTTCGTCCTGGGGAATGCTCGTATACAGGCTTTCTATGTCTAATGTCACCAGTATGGTGTGTTCTGAGCACGTGGTGTTATTGAGTAGTTTTAGAAGGTCCTTAGTATCCTTAAGGTAAGTGGTGGATTTTTGGACCAAGGGTTTCAGGAAGTGGTCACAGAACCGTGATAGGGGTTCCAAGAGAGAGCCGATCCCCGAGACTATGGGGCGTCCAGGGGGAGGGACTCTCTCTTTATGGATTTTAGGAAGTGTGTAGAAATACGGGATATTCCCCGGGCCTTCAGTGAGGAAACGTGCTTCAGCCCTGGTGATGACACCTTGTGTCTGTGCATCTTCAACCACACTCAGGATCTCAACCTTAAGCTCATCAGATGGATCATTGAGGAGTGGTGTATAGTTCCGACAATCGTTTAACAATCGGAGACACTCTTGGTCGTAGTCGGTAGTATCCAGTAGTACGACTGCGCCCCCCTTATCTGCAGGTTTTATGGTGAGATTGGGGTCCGCACGGAGAGAGGTGATGGCTCTGTATTCATCTGCCCTCAAGTTCTTAAAAGTAGTGGGGATGACTGTATGCTCAATTTCGGCAAACACTGCTCGTTCAAAGGTTGTAATTTCCACAGGGATGGTATGTGGAGGGGGGTTAAAGGTCGATGGTGGGCGTAGGGGGGTGTCCCCTACGTCCATATCAGCTTCATCTGTGATACGACCTTCAAAGAAAGCTTTTAGTTTCAACTTCCTGAAAAATGCTGCAAGTTCGCAGTGAAGGCGGAATTTGTCGGGGCGGGCTGATGGAACAAAACCCAGTCCCTTTTCCAAAACAGATCTCTCTTGGTCTGTCAGTGTTTTGTTCGACAGATTGACGATCAAGCTGTTGAAGTGCTCGGTCCCGAGGCCAACTGTTCCTGAGCTTGTTTGCTCCGGGTGTGGTTGCCCACTGGGTCGTCTTGTACCCAGTGTACTCTTTGATTGGGCCCTCTCCGCCGACCTTTTCCCCTTTGGCCCCTCTCTAAAAAAGGGGGCTGTGTAAAGGGATTAGGAGGGTACATTGGGGACGCATATCCAGGGTTCCAACCCAAATGTGGGCCGAACGGGTAATGGAATTGCATGGGATGTGGGCCCATAGCACCTTGTTGTGGGGGAAGGTTTGCCCAAGGTGCTTGACTAGGAAGGGGGCGTGTTCTTCCTCTTTGTCTGTCTCTTCTGGTTTGTCTGAAACTGTTATTACTAGAACCACTACTGTTAGAGGAGTCATCATCTGTGCCGTAGGAGTTGGTTTCAGTTCTACGTGTGGCCACAAAGGCAGGGTCAGCATAAGGGTAGATTTTATTAAATTCAAATTTTTTCAGATCTTTCTGAAATTGATTCACCTTGCTCTGTGTGAGATTTTCTTTATACTCGTTGATGTCTTTATTCAGTTCATCAAGTCGTTTTTTAAAACCAGTGAGTGTGGTTTTAAATTGTGTCTCTGTCTGGGTAATCTCAATCATAATTGCCTCGGACAGTCGGACGGCTGTTTTTATGATTAGGACTAACCAGTCTCGAGTGCAATGCCATGCTATCATTGCCCAGTCTTTTCTGAAGGTGGCATCCTCCAGAAAGATACGTGGAGCGTTGGTTACTAGTAGGCCCCTTGGGGCTGTATTAGTCCGTAGGTACTCCGTTAGGATAGTGCCATGAAGAATCGTGCGAATCCGATTTTTCTTCAACTCAGAGAGTTGTTCCCATTCGCTAGCATATGTTACTGTTTGCGATATGGAAGGGTCCGCAAATAGTGAGGGGCGTGCTAGGATAGCATCCACCTCAGAGTCTGACATGTAAAGCACTCTGATACCTTCGGGTCGAGTTTGCGCTATATAAAACTCAAAATAAAAAGAAAGGAGCTGAGTGTGTTTTAGGTAGCTCTCGGCATGAGGCCCCACACCCCTCCCAGACCACGCCTCCTTCTCACACAGTGAAATTAATTTGTAAGTTGGCGATCTGCACGTAATGGGAAGGATAAAGTATAAAGCATTCGGTGCTATCAAAAAAAGAGCCAGCGGGCGAAGGAAATATACCCGTGGGTAATGAGGCCACGCCATACATTTTGCATTAATTGCATCCATTTTCACAAGCCCTCACTTGGGTCCTCCTTCGCGGCAGCATCCCTCACCCCGTCTTCCTGCCGCTTCCCTGGTGGAGGCCGATAACGTAAGAATATCAATCTTCGTCGTGGTAAAAACCATTATTATGCGTGTCCCACTTTGCGGCTGTGGTTTGAGGCCATCAGCGTCCCACTAGCTACTTCCTGCAGTTGGCGTAGCTCCGCCCCCATGCGGGTCCTTCCGGCCTACAGGCACGCGCAGTCGCTGATTATATCCTATTCTTGGGGGCCCTTCCATAGTATTCAGTTGGGGGGGCCTCTAATTAGAGCTATTCAGAGAGCAGAAGGACGCAAGGTCCCAAGTGTGGCACTGGGAAGGCACATTCCACTTCACAGCTTTGTTGCTCTTCCCACAGGCCTCTTTCCCAGAATGCACCTTTCATCTACAGCCTTCCAGGAGAATGCTGGAGAAAGGCCGATGGAAATGGCTGTTGTCGGAATGAAAATTATAGTTGGGAGAAACGAAATGGGTAGAAGAAAAATAGAAAGGTACAAAGACAAATGAAGAGATGCAAAAGGGGATGACATGGAGTATAAGTACATCTGCAAAAAAAAGACACCGTGACCGGTTGCAAGAAAGATATATGGGAGATTTGCACAATGTAGAAAGTAAAATATCTATCTATTTATCTATCTATCTATCTATATAAATATATATATATATATCTTATATTATATTTGTGTGTGTGTGCGCGTGCGAAAGAATGCCCAGGGGCAAGAGGTGAGACAGAAGCACTGGAGGAAGATTCCAAGGAGCAATCAGGGAAGTAAGGATAGAGCAGAAGCTAGATTAGGGCGAGTGAAGAGGAGGAGTGAGAGGAGAGTAGACAGAGAGAAAGGAACACAGTGAGGGCGGGTGGAAGGAAGGTAGAGATGGCTAAGAAATGAAGGAAGGAGAAGGAAGTGAACTAGGAAGGAAAAAAGGATGGAAGGAGGCAGGAACGAGAAAGGCAAGTAGAGGGAAGGAAGGAAGCTGAGAGGGAACTGGGGGCAAGCAGTGAAGGAAAAGGAAGGCATGGGTTTATGGAATGTTGAAGGGGGACAGACAGGATGGATAATTAAAAAATATTAAAAGAAGGGCGAGAGAGGGATAAAGGAGTAAAAGAGAGAGAGTGGGAACGCAGGAGGAAGAACGGCGTGTCCCTGTGCAGGTAATGTCTGGGCAGCCCTCCATCCTGCTCCCGAGTCAGGCAGCTTGGTCCTGATGCGAGTGATTAATGTCTCCGCTGCTGCACATGCAGCAGTGCCTGCAGCATCCCTCTGCCAGAGCTCACACCGCTGCAGGGGACCAGGATGAGGCGAGCGAGAGAGAGAGCGGTTTCATTTCAGTTATTTTGACAAATGTGCTGCATAGATATTTATACAGAGGGTGTGCACAGGAGCGACCCTTCTCACTCACCAGCCAGCCCCTCATCAGTCTAACAGGGCAACCATTAACCCTTGTTTATACACTGGAAGCAAGGTAGCTAAGTGGGATAATGCACTAGCAGCAAAGAAGTATGGGAAGGGTGGCATGTCCCACTCAAGTTTGCATCCTTTGCAGGGTGATTAGATGACATCTTTTCCGTGAAAGATAGTAGCTTCTGTCTTATTGTTATCAAGCTACAAAATGCTAACTTTAAAATACATTATTATTCTGTTGTCTCGATACCCTCCGAGCACCTTCCACACTGGCGCCATCTTTACTGCCTTCTGTTTGGAGCACAGCTTTCCGCACTGTGGACCACGCCTCCTTATGTACCACTGCAGAGACTCAGGGGCTCAGAGCTCCATCAACAGGGCTACATCTACCTCAGGGGTCACCCTCACCCCTGGAGAGAGGACAGCCCCTCCAGCAGCTTCTGAGAGCTCCAACATGCCCCTGACCTCAGCAGCTCCTGGTACAGCCCTGGCGCCTGTGAATCTGTCCTATGCGGCATACTTCTGATTTTGTAAATAGATAGTGTATATGGGGTTGTTTCTTGGTACTTTGCCCATGCTATTAATCTCATAGTACACCCGTTATTGACTTGGCAAGGATGAAAGGCTGAATCGCCCCGAGAAAAACTGCATGAAAATTCAGCCCATTTGTTACTATGGGCATTTTCAATTTCCTGGACAAGTAGTATTTGTGTTAGAAATGCATTGAGAAAAAACTGCCCATCCCCAATGAGGTTCTGCAGAAATAGCATCTTTTTTTAAAAATTGAAAAAAATATATATGTTTATTGCTTTTCATATAAAAATACAACAAAACGTAGTTCCAAAATGCACAAAAAATTAGGGCATTCGCGCATCCAGTGTACAGTGATTCAATATAGAAAATCCAAGCCGTGGTGCCCTGCATTCACATATAAACAGGTGATCAGAGGAAAGCAAGCACACCCTCTATAAGGAGAGGGAGGGGGGCCAACGGGAGTGACCTTCTGATCTGGGAGCGTGGCTCGTGGAGTTTAATACACAGAAGTCGCATCACCATGTGGAGTTCAGTCTGCTCAACCCTTCATGACCATGCGTCAGTGCAATATGATTGTAGTACTGAATATGGGAAACAGCGTTTACAACGCTGTTTCCACAGCGCAGTGCTATTACAAGGCGGTCGTTACAACGACCGCATTGTTAGTACCCGATACCAACAACTTGCTGTAGGGGGCGCAAAGGTATTGGATATAAAATCCAACACCTTCCCTGCTGTTGCGCAAACTGGAGTAGGAATAGTAAATAATACTATTCTTAAGTCCAGCTCGCCCCCCACAGCAAGTCGTTGTAATGACTTGCAATGTAAAGGTATTGCGTACTAACAACGCAGTCATTGTAACGACCGCATTGTAATAGCATGCGATGTATTCGCATGCGTTATAACATGCTATATTCCTGAATATCGACCCCCACAATATCCTTGTACAAGAATAGTGAGGACAGCATATTGAGGGACGAAAGATTGATAGGTAAGTGCATCTAAGGAAGTATACATTTACTATTTCTAACTCCACATCTACGTACCTTGAAGATATATGTACTGCATAAGGTAGGTATAGAAAACCTAGACTTACCTGTTGATATGTTTTTGATGTTTTGTCCCCAGTATTATGTCTCGGCGATATTCCGGGGGTCAATACACACCGTGCAGTATACATCGGTGTCGTCAAGTTATGTGTGTACTCTTTAAACTGGTGCAATCAGCAGAGAAGCAAGAGCTAGCTACACCAACCTCCAGGATGGCTCATTTCAATAATTCTCCTTCCTCCTCCATCTCCACATTCCTTCCTTAATGCTGCCACCTGGCTGGATTCAGAGTGAAAAAAGGGGTAGATGGACCTGGCTGTCTCTGCCTGTACCCTTCTACCTTTGAAACTGAAGCTTTACAACCCTTCTCCCCTGCTCTGGCATTCCTGTGGAGCGGGGTCCTCTTATAAGAGATAGCTTTTCCTCCCTGGGTGCCACTTATCAATTCATCAAAAGAGCCTGGTTAATCCACTTAACTTTGACCAATCAGGGCAGACCACTGGAAGGCTGAATTTTGGCTTGCAGATAAGTAAGTTGTATAATTTATTTTCTGCACAATTTAGGATAAATCCAACAGCAGTGTAATGTTGGAATAATCAATACAATTCTTTTAAGTCCGTGAATGATATGTTTCCGTTGTCCCCTGCATTAGTTATGAATTCATAAACTATTGCAACGTTAAGCTATGTGCCTGGGGATCTATAATGGGAAAAATTAAATGTCCAATTTCTCCAGCACCAGGGCCTATAAAACTGCTTTTATAAGGATGGATGCTCCTTATAACTACATGACCCCCCTCCCTAGAACACATAGGGGAGACTTTAGGGGGCCTGAAGATACAAAAATAATGTTGATCTTCACTCCACGGTACTCCTAGCACAAACGTCAATTTTGGGAAGCACTTTACTACAATGAGGGAAAGGAAAGGTGCAATTTCTATACCCCCAAGCCATATAACACCTCTTTTATAAGGGCCCTCTTTATAAATACCTGCCCCCCCACCCTTGTGACACCTAGGGGAGACACTGGAGGTACCTAATACGCCAACATATTGTATTTTATCCATTTCTAAGTGCTCCTAACACCAAAGTAGAGTTTGGGCACAATTTACAATTAAAAAAGCAGTTCTGTCACACAGGGCTGCTTTTAAAATGACACCAGGCTCTCAGCAGTGCACACATGCAAGACCAGAAAGGGATGCTGGCCTCTTAACTAACATGCCCTATTATATACTTGGGACTTAATGGTAGTTCTAATCCTCCTGCCCCTTTTATGTTCTTGGGCCTTTTAGGGGAGGTCATGCCAATCATAGGAGTACCCTAACCCATAGTGTACCCTAGTGTATGTAGGTGTTTTCACTGTATTCTAAGTGTGTTTTCAGCATAGCACAGGCCCTGGTACAGGTTAGGCAGAGCCCAGGGTCAGTCAGAGTCAGTTACCACCAGTACCAGTCAGCAAAATATGGGGGTGCCCAGGGCACAGGATGACTTTGCAACACACCCAGAGCAAGAAATTGAAAGATTTGCATTCAGCGTGTCAGGAAAGTTTAATCATGTGAAAATTATTGTGGCACGCTTCTGTTGATTCTGCAGGATGTAAATCCAGCTTTGCTAATCACAATTCTCTATCACCACGTCACAACGTCTCTCTACAGTGCCAACACTTTTTTGTTTTTTTCTTGAGTTCAGTTTGAACTCAACACTGGTTCATTCGTTATAGTATGTCTCTTGTTTTTTGTTTTGCTTTTTGTCGTTTTTATTATTTTATACGGGAATAATATCAAATATGCATTTTCATGAATGTACCATCAGAATTAATCTGATATTGCCAACAAGATGATATGCATAAAAGTAAACCACTTTTTCTTTTCTAATCCCTTGTAGCAACTGTTCTTATTCTCTTTAAGGTTTCTCACACACATGTTTTGATTGGCTCTTTTGTAACAATTCGAAATTCATTTGTTTACCTTATATTGTCTCTTAATTATCAAATGTATGAGTCCCCATTTCCTGTTCAATTTCGTTTACCCACTCTCCCTACTCAGCTTAGGTTTTTTTGCCTGTATTCTAATATGCTTTCCCTCATTTTCACCTTACACACCTCCAGGCTACCTTCATTTTTCTTCTTCGTTTCTCTTATCCGTCTTCATCTCCTTTTGTTTATTTGTTTCACTGACTCCCAAACCGTGGGGTGAGCTTCCTCTTTCCATTAGATCTACCCCAAGTCCTTTTGTTTCTACAAAACTGTTGAATGCACATCTGTTGCTTCCATCCAGCCAAACATAATCAAGTTGGGTCTGCTTTTATCAATCCTTGCCATTGTATTGCTTGCATATTGTTATGATCAGCACTTTTGACAAAAGCACTTTCATAAGCAAATACAAAATCTGTGATAAGCAAGGTAGACTTGGGCGAAAGTTCAGATTCTGAGAAATGACTTCTTCTCATGTCCTTTATGTACACATATTCCTCCTGTTATAATCTGGTGTAATTTTTCTGCCATAAAAGGTCGTTAACAGGGAAAATTTGCCAAAATAGGTTGCCGTAAAACTTCATGTGCGTGGTATTCACCGTTCTGTCTTGAGAAACTCAGAATGGGGTGATAAGATCGCCTCAGGTATCGGTTTCACCCACGCCAATTTTACTATGCCATACATGAGAGGGGCTGAGATGTAGACCCGAAACATCCTTCATGTACATGTGAAATTGATTTTCACAGTAAATTTGCTCTCAGGGTTGCGGTGTGGACATTCCATGGGGGCAAACACATACAAAACTGAGGAGTTTTACTAAACTTTTTATAGGAATAATTCCACTTTGAATACAGTTCAAGATTCATCCTCCATGAAGGGTAGGAGTAATCCAGTATCCAGCATGCGGGTGGGGCGGAAATGCGCTTAAATTGTTAAGGGAACCGAGTCAGTGGTTTATCCAAAGAACTACAAGTGCAGCTGTCGATTGATTGGCACTCCCACACATTCATAGAGTATATGACTATAATGAACATTTAGTGCCTACATGTTCTTATTTGCGGCCTTTTCTGCTGATGAATCGCTGTAAGAGATTGGTCTGGATTTGGACAGAGAGAAGAGATGTGAAATAGGAGGAAGTCTGACCATGGTGCCTCAGAGGGGGCAGCAAGAGGGGACTCTAGCTCTCGAAGTGCTGGTTTCTCTGCGTCACTTACTCAAACCTTCTTTGCACTTTGATGGCATATTTAACTCAGGTGCCAGTTACAGCACGTGCAAAAATGATGAAAATAGGGAATATATTAAATTTCTTTCTTGAAACACTACCAGAATAGCAACAATTTTATATGTGGCAACTAAAGGTGCCATAAAGCTGCTTTAGAAAACTCTTGTAATATTCTTAACAAGCTTTGGCAAAGCCAACATGTCTGGGTTTGATATGCTAATGAATGTAACATTTGCATATTAGAGCGAGAATCACAGAAAGGAGCCAGCAAGAGAGGACAGGGCTATAGTTGTAAAGTAGTTGCTCAATCAGGCCCTCAAGTGGAGGTAGGATACACCCAAACAGCGTTATGTGAGAGGCTGACGCAACTGGTGATTCCCAAAGTCTCAAGCCAATGGCTGAAAGAGGCTGGTCAAAGAAAACCAATGGCTGAAAGAGACTAGTGAAAGCAAGCCAATGACTGAAAGGGGCAGACCCAAAGCCCACTCTATGTATGTTGTTAGCAAGAGGTCTATGTGAGAGTTGCACTTTCACATCAGACCCACAAATGGGCGTTTAATTCGCTCTTGTTCTGCAGAAGAGACACATTCACAAAATGTAATATTGGCTTAAAGAACAGATGCTTTTTCTTAGCATCCAAATACAGAAATGCCATACAGGTGTGCACACAATCAGTCCTTTGTTCACCACCGGCATCTAAGTAAAAAAACATGAAAGCACCCGACAATGAGTGCACTTTTTGGGAACAATTGACAGACAGTAGCATCAAAAATTGCTCTTGGTCCCAGCACACCCAGACACGCATATGAAAGTGTCAGAGCACCACCATCCTGTCCACTATTTTCAACCTATGACACCATCTCATTCCATACATTATGACAACCTTTGCCTGAATCTTTCATGTTTAGTTCTTTAAAAAGACTTTATGGTGGATTTAGCACTACAGAACACCCCCAAAAATAAATATAAATGCAAGAATAGGAGAAATTGTGACTCACTGATTCACCATATCACAATAATATTGCCATGGAGAGTTGAATTTTCTCCTAGTTTATTCTTACAGTGAGAGCAAGAGATGGGAAGAGGGAGCGAGCCAGCGCGAGGAGTCTCACGTAGGGCGCGATGCAGATTTCTTCTCGCCATGTTTGGTAATTTAAGTTTGTTGACTTCTCTTTGGAGCTGCATGCCCCGCTGTTTATGTTACTCTAGATAGTCTTTCAAGGTTTGCGTTCCTCCACTCTCATAACCCCCTTCCAGCACTGTATCTCTTCGGCACACGCCGAGGAGCCTCACCAATTCTTCATGGTGCACGCCGTCTGTTCAGCAACATCACAAAGTGGCCCTCAGCTTCTCGCTGTAAGCGCCGGCACAGCCAGTCGGATGGAAGTATGCGCATGTGTGCAAATCTCGCTGTTTGATGTCGGGCTGCACACAGGGTTTAGCCGACTTAGAAACATCAGGAGTGCCAGTTCAAAGAGAAGCAACCAAAGGAATCCAGCGTAGAGTGTCACGCTTTACTCAACGGAGTCGCTCGGCTAATTCCTTAGAAGTTGCTATGAGCAACAGCAGCAACATATGAGTGGCAAAGGTATGAAGATTTCAGTGTTCATATGAAGCCAGAATCTCCCATCGCTTTTGATTGGGAAGTAAAAAAAAATGGTTGCTACGAACAATAGCAGTACAATTTGAGTGGCAAAGAATTCAAAGTTTTGATCTCCCTGTGTGACCAGAAACTCACAGCTCCATGATCAGGGACGTTAGGAAGACAGTTTTGTAGTTGTCTTTGGAAAGCTGAGTAGATATTTGAATGTCTGCTGGAAAGAGAGAACCATATCAAAAGACCTCTTCTGATTGGTGGACAACTGTATATACAGGGAGGAAAGCTGAGCGAGCCAACCAAGTTGGGCAGTTTTTCTGACTACAGTGAAAGGCCGCAGATGCTTGTACACTATCATCGATGGCAGTGATTAGCCACCATTTGGCTGCTTCTCGAAAGCACAGGGTTGCACTTGATACTAAGGGGCATATGTACAAGCCCCAATCGTAACTTTTATTTACGTTGTGGTTGCGAAAGGGGCTTCCCTTAACGTGGCTTAGTGCTGCCTTGTAAATAAGGGCTGCCTTTCACGCTATGCCTAGCGTGAAAGGGGTGGGCAGTGGGTGTTGCAGTGGGCGTTCCACCACAACACCCTTTGATTTTGACGCTGCCCCCATGTACAAGGGCAGCATATGTAGGAGGCAGTGTCAAAATTAAGACCAGGGAAAACCTAGTCTTAAGTTGGCGAAATGAGGAGAAATGCATTATTTCTCCTCGTTTTTGCTTTTTCCATGTGTGCGGCACATGAAAAAGCAAACTGCCATGGATTGTTTAAGTACAGGAAGGTCCCCCTTTCTGTACATAAACAATCTGTAAAAAAAAAGCCATTTTGTGACTTTCATGTGTGATGCATGAAGCAGCACACATGAAAGTGACAAAATGGCATTTTAGGATTGTTTATGTGCAAGAAGGGACACGTTCCTACACATAAACAATCCTCCCCTGCACGCAGACACCCTTGCACTATGGTGCAAGGGTGCCTGCGTTGTCGCTACATTGCTAAGTGTAGCGCTAGTGCTGGGGGAAACGCAAGGCTGCACCATCTCCTTGTAAATATGGTGCAGCCTTGCGTTTCATAAGTGGCGGAGTGAGGCATTAAGGTATGACAGCTAATTCCTTACTCCGCCACTTCCTCGTGCATATGCCCCTAAATGTTTTTATGAATGATGGTTGGGTAAAAAGACATGAATACATACACTTTAAATGGGATTATGTGCTGCTCCAGTGACTTTAATGGCAGGAGGGTGCTCTCCAAAGACTTGCCATTTTTTATTGAGACAGTCTCGCAGACCATGACACTGCCTCTTCGGGAGTCACCAAAAAAGCAGAGATGAGAAGGCAGCAGGCACAGAAAGTTCTTTAACATCTTCTCCATAAAATCCCCTCCCTGATCAGTTAAAACAGAAATATTAACCTCAGCAAAGTCCTTAACACACATAGTTTTTGATTGCGACTTCTTTTGAGCATAATTTGCCAGTTAGCGCTTAGTTGCTTCTTGAGGTCATCAGCTCTCCATAAATCATGATGAAGGTAGGAGATGCCTGAAGAGGAAGGTTTTCTTAGATGTTTTTAATACCACAATGGGCCGGCGAGCTCTAATGTGTCCAAACATTGTGGACCCACCACATGATGGTGCGGTCACACCCTTTACATCCTTTGACTGTCCCCCCATAATGAGCTTATGGGGGGGACAAGAGCTTTCAGGTCAAAATAGAAAGACGAGTCTGAATTATTCAGGTCAGAGAGAACCGCAGCCCATCTCAATGTTCTGTCTCCGTTGTGTATTATGCCTATCAGATTTTGTTTAAAAAAGGACTGAAAGTACCAGCTGGGGCATGCTTCATCACCGGGTTCCTCCTCACCGCAACCATGTGTTTGGTACTTGGTGGGCTTTTGTCGGAGCACTCAAGCAGGGTTAGAAGTGTTCCTAGTACAGGTGACACCTGCAAACCAAGCTTAAATATCATCTCTGAACATCTGTGTGGCACTGATGCAGTCCTCATGCTAGTGCCAGGGTAAACAACTCTGTTGTGCAGTTGAGACCTTCAGGGGATGGTCTTAGGACCCGCAAAGGAGGATGTAGTAGAGGGATAGGGAGGGGCACATATTTATTTCCCTGTTGCTAAGCAACCTAGAAATCCAGGATCCAGAAACCGAGACAGCCCAAGAGAGGAGACCACAGACCACCTCAAGTACCTCTCAAGTAGCTGGTCACCCCGTTAGTCTTTTTTTTTACCTTGAAACACGAGCTGTATTAGCAGGATGGTGAAACATATCAAGAAAAGTCTGCAAATTTCACTTAAAAACTAAGAGCTGATAAACGCAATTGGAAACAATTTCCAAAATAAAATCGAATTAACAAGGAAAAACAAAGATGTTCTACGAAGCCTGGGACTGTACTATAAACACACACCAATAGAGGCAATGATCACCAATTCACCAACTTGGTGAACGGTGCTTCCTCTTGTACAGCAAGGGAAGAGAAAACATGAAGTGGTAAGTAGGGGAGCGGTGTGGTGCAGCGGCCCGAGCGAGGGGCTGACGGCGGATCCCCAGCAGCAGCAGCTCAGTTCAGCATCATGTGACTCTGGGCAATAGCTCACTCAATCTCCCCGATGCCACCTCAGTGCCAGGATACCCTAAGGGGTGATAGTTCACGCTTTACAGATGTGGAATTATTATCATTATTATTAGGGGCAGTGTAGAGCTATTGTTTTACATCTTGTTTGGTTTGAGCTACTCAGAAAAGGTTAAACCTTCCAAGGAGAGGTCTTGTACATGGCATCACCGGTGAAGACGAGGGGGAGTTTGTTGAAAATGGAACTAGGGAAATGAAGGGTTTGGAGGTTATAATGTACTGTAATTACATTTATATGGTTCTTCATATTTAGTATGAGACACTGGAGTATCTTAGCATATGTGATTCATGCTACAACATGGGAAGTGCTTTGTTATAGTGTGCAATATGGCCCACATGGAAAGTGTGTAGGTGTTACATGTGAATAACCAGGAGGGTTGCCTTAGATTTCTGTGCCCAGGCGTGTAATTGAAGGAATAAAAGATAGAACACCTATAAGTTATAGTAATTCATTGATGTGCATCACTGAGTGGGTCTCAAAAGAATCCATCAATGCACAACAGAAGAGCAGCCCAAAGGGTTAACTGGATACAGACCGTCCCGGCAGATGCTCTATATATTTCCTCTGATTGACAGCCGATCCACCCACAGCTATTCACTGGATACAGCCAACCATGGTAAGTGATCAGAGTCCACCCAGGAGTAGTGAGGAGTAACCTACAGGCATAGGGATAAGAAACACAGCATCTTAATGGGCAACCCAGGGGTGGTAGAGAGGCGGCCCACAGAAGCACACTGGTTACATCAGCCAAGATGAAAGCTCTGTAGGCTCCAACCAGGGGCGACGGAGTAGCATCCTACGGCAAGGATTAGACAGAGGATTACAGGATAAATGCCCTATGTGGACAAATGAGAAACAAAGAGGAGCAACCCATAGAAGTGCCCCTATTAGAGGTTACCAGAGTAAATTCTCCACAGTGTTCACTGAGTAGTGACAGGAGAGCGACCCAAGAGCAGTACTGGATACAATCAGCCTTTGGAAATGATGTAAACAGTCTGTGCAGGAACATCACAGCGTAGCCTCCAGAAATGCACCAGTAGTGAGTGCTCTTTAGAAGCCACTCGGGGGACATAGAGGGGCAGTCCGCAGGCATGCAGTGCTTATGGGAAGCCAGGGCCTAAGGCCACAGTCAGGTGTGCAAGCCCACCAAGAGAGAAATCTAGACACATGAGTCAAATTAATGCGGAAAATCATGATCAAGGAAGTTGTGGCCTAATGCCCAGCTTGTACGAACAGTCCATCAAGGGCCAGTGTAGGCCAGATCAAAGGAATGTCTCTGGTGCCCAACTAGTGGCTCTATAGAGCCCACGCAGATGTGGAGGAGGGAGAATCATCACAGGAACCTCAGTAAAGGGTCTATGGGGTCCAGCCAGGGGCATAGCCTCATGGGGGGTGTTTGGAGTGCAGCACCCCCCCCACCCCCAATAAATCTATTTTCTAGTTAATAGTTGGGCACAGGTGTTTTCAGTCGGGTGTGATGATGAGTCTGTCGGATTTCATCTCAAATTATTACATACATAAACAGACAAAAACGGACGCACACACTGTCTCTCATCTATGTTTCAAATGTCTTAAATTTTTGGGTTATTTTCCAAAATATTGTGTTTTAAGTACCCCCTTATAATCTGCACTCCACTCCTTTTTCGCCGCCTCTTGAACTCCCCTTCTTCACTGCTTCCCTCAGTGCTTTAAATGGGCCGGTACTGTCCGGTACAGAGTACCGGCACCTTTTTATTTTGAGAGGGAGAGTACCTGCACTTCTCAAGGAAATCGTAATACTTTCAATTGGAGAGTACCGGCACTTCTCAGAAACATGCGGGCACTCTGCTACAGAGTGCCTGCACTTCTATTTTTCCATTAAAAGCTCTGGCTTCCCTTATAACGTTTGTAACATACTGTGCCAGTATCGTTGTCGGAAAACCTGAAGCTCCCCCCTCCTAATCTTACTGACCAAGCTACACCCCTGGGTCCAGCCAGAGGAGGTGAAGGCGCAACCTTGTTCTATGTTATACCAAGTTCTTAATTCGTATAATAAGTGCCAGGACCCAAAGCTTTGTTCATAACCCCGCGGCCAGTGCTATTAAGGGTCAGCGTGCCAAATTCCAGGGTTGTTCAGTCTTGATTCCACCCCAAGTTTCACCATTTGATACTCCATGCCTCTTTATCTCACTCTTGCAAGTTACTTTTCACCCCTGCTTTCTCCCGCTGTCAGTTTTTCCATCTTTTTACTTTTCCTCCTTCCCCTTTTTGTGTTTTTCATACTCGTTCTCTGGATCAAAGTTTGTTGAGTTAAAATAAATGCCAGTCCCCAACAATGAGTGCCACTGAACATCACCTGCAACCACCAGCTCAAATGAAGCACTGGTATTCCATTGTAAGTTGGTAGAGGTGCAAGGATTGCCATACCACCTCAGTACAGGGTGCAAACATGGATACTTTTGCGTCAAAAAGAGAAGCACAGGTTTAAGCGAGGATGAGGGGGGGAAAAGGTAGCGTTTGTAGTCCTAGACTCTTTCTAGGCCCGTATAGGAAAAAACAGGGAAGATACCACAGGAAGACGCCCTTAACCACCTGCCCGCGTTAGATGCCCTGGTTAGAGGGATAATTGTTTCCGAAAGTGAATGGTTTTGTTTTGGAGTTCCCTTCTGCCTCCCTCAGAGAGCTGGTCCTGTATGAAGATATACTTATTAAAGACTACGGGGCATATTAACAAGAGGGGGAGATAAAATTATCGCCGCTTTAGCAGCCGTTTTCAGCTGAAAAGCGGCGATAATTTTATCGCAATATTAGCAAGGAAATGCTAGTGCGTGTTTCCGTGATTTAGCATCCGCTTTGCTTTGCATCCTTAATAAGATGCAAAGTAGGAGTGCCTCAATAGATTACATGGGAAAATATTGCGAAGGCAGCTTCGCGTTATTTACAACAATGCCCCGGCCAGCGTAGCAATAAAAAAATTGCGCTAACCGGCCATTAACGCTAGATTTTAACGTCTGTTAAAATCCAGTGTTAGGCATACTTTGCATGGGAGGTGGAATGTGGGGTTACGACCCCAGGGTCGTATCAGCAAGGTCATCGCTGCTTTGCGGGGAACATCACTGGTTTTCCAGCGAAGTGGGACATTTCCCTGCTATCGCTGGAATTTTCATCACCAAAGCGCTAAGCGTTGTAAATACAGCGCTAGCTTGGCGATGAATTCCAGCGATAGCCGGCGATAGGTAAACTCGCACTATGCGCGGCCAGCGATAATTATCGCTGCCGCTCGTTAATATGCCCCTGTAGCTCACATCAAGAAGATCAAAAGGGAAGGGCTTGCAAGCCTGAAAATCTCAGCCTTTTTTGGCAACAAGTCAGTCCTCTTGGCACCGGAAGGAGTAGTGCAAACATGACTAATTAGGAGGCAGCAGCTTTGCCTAGACTGGCACTTCTTAAAGCAGGCCTCCGTGACCGCATTTTTTACTGTGAGTAATTGCACAAAGCCCTCTTCCTCCCTTTGGCTTGATAAAAAAGTATCAGTTTTTACCCGATGCTGCCTTTTGTTCACCGGTGTCTTGTTGGATGGTGGCTTCATTGCATGCCGCCATTGCCCGCTGCTCCCTGTGCACCTGGTATGCTCTCGAGTCCAGTCTGTGTGCTGCCTGCTATTCGGCGTGTTATTGTTGCGCACTGCAGCAGGGCATTTCTCTGCGTGCTGCTTGTTTCTCAGCCTGTCCTTGGACTGCAACGGGCGATGCTGCTCTGTTCTGCCTGCTACTCTCCATATCCCTGGTGTCAGGGTCGGATTGGGGCAAAATATTGGCCCAGGCACCCAAACAAAAGTGGCCCACATTTGCAGATCGCAACCTTTCATGAATCATTGTGCGGTTAGAATTAGGGGGTTATTTTGAGGAGAAATGTGTGGTAAATTATGTTTTTTAAAGTTTCAAAGGCCAGTAGAATCAGCCAAGACTGGAAACATTGTTATTCCATTGCAGATCACCTACGTCTTCTGACACGTACGTTCGGGCCAATAAAGCTCCCACCATCAGGTCCCTGAACGCATTGCTCGCTCTCTTAGATCCCCGAGCCCTTGCTCACCCTTGGATCTCTGGATCCCTGTTAGGACCTAACACTCCTAGTCATCCTTGGGGATTCCCAGTCACTTCAATCCAACATGCCCCAGAGGTTCACACTCATCCTCGAGTCCGTAGGCTTCTGCTTACCTCAAGCACCCATGTATTCTGCGAATCGTAAGGATATGAGGCCCAGCTCCCTATCAGTTGGTTCCTAAATTACCCACTCACCAATGGGACCCTTAAGCTCATTTCCACTCTTTGGCCCCCTGAGGATCCTCCACGGGCTCAGATCTCCGAGGCTCAAGCTCACTCTCGGGAGCCTTTGGATTCCAGCTCCTCTTCTGGCCACCTGATTTCCCTGTTTACCCTTAGGGTCAATAGCTCTTGCTCACTCATACTGGAAAGCTTCAGGATACTCTCAGTTCACCGAAAACCATGATCACCAGGAGATTTTGTACAGCATATATTTCTGTGTAGATCCCCCTCTGCTTGGCACATAGTCTCCACCAGATTTCTAAGGCACCTGTTTACTTTAATTGGGCATTGGTGGGGGTGGATATTTCTTTCAGGGTTATAGCTTCATTGAGGTCCCTGAGCCTGCAGCTCACCGTCAGCTTCCTCGGGTCATACTCACTCTCAGATACCCAAAGCCTTGATCCCTCTCAGGTCTTAAAGGCTCCTGATTGCACCAATCACTCCTGCGGTCAGTAGCTACCTGCTTTAGCAAACCTCACCATCTTCAGTAGACCACCATTCTCCATTGAAATTCAATGGATTTCGGTCTTTGTGAGTACTTTGATTTCGGGGAAGTGAATTCAGCACTTCCTCTAGGTGTTCGTCAACTTCTAAATAAAGCCATAGACGCCTGGACAGTCGGAGAAATAAGCAGTGTGTATGAGGTACTACTACTCCTGTTCCTTATTCTCACTAGCAAGGAAACCTCTAACATCCTCTTCTGCATCAACGCTTTGTTTGATCCTTTGCTGTACATTCTTTTTCTCCATTTGCCATCTCCTTTCTCTCCACTTTTGTATCCCATCCTTCACTCTCTATGGTCAGGCTTCTCCAACGCGTAGCTCGTGAGCTACTGGTAGCTCTCCAGGTGCCAATAAGTGGCTCTCCTGTGTGCATTCTAGCACACCAAACTAGAAACTTTTGCTTTGTTGAATTCATATCTGTACAAAATGGAAAGCATGTTTTCGAGATGAAAATATGTTTCTTTTCAGAACTCGTAAACTGATATTTGGAGACAAATGACAGAAATATATCCTGTTGTGTAGTGGAGTACCATACTGTGTGCTGCTCACTTCACTCCATACTCCTGGTGGACATGGGGTACCATATTGTGTTCTACCCACTTCACCCCATACCTCTTGTGTTCAGTGGGGTACAATATTGTGTTCTGCCCATTGCACCCCATACTCCGAGCGTGCAGTAGGGGTACCATATTGTGAGTTGCTCACTTCACCCCATACTCCTGGTGTTCAGGGGGTACCAGAATGTGTGTTGCCCACTTCACCCCATACTTCTGCAGTGAAGTGGGGTCCCATATTGTGTGTTGCCCACTTCACTCCATATTCCTGGTGTGCAGTGGGGTACCATATTGTGATAATGTGCTCTGTCCACTTCACTTAGTACTTCTGGTGTGCAGTGAGGTACCGCATTGTGTGGTGCCCACTTCATCCCATACTCCATACTCCAGTTGTTCAATGGGGGTACCATATTGTGTTCTGCCCACTTCACTCCATGCCCCTGGAGTGCAGTGGGTATCATATATTGTGTCCTGCCCACATCACCCCATACTCCTGGTGTGAACTGGGGTACCACATTGCGTGCTGCCTGCAACTCCCCATATTCCCGAACAGGGAGAAGTTAAAATGCTGCCCACTTCTACCCATACACCTGGTGTGCAGTGGGGTAACATGTAGTGATAATGTGTTCTGCCCACTTCACCCCATGCTCCTGGAGTGCAGTGGGTATCATATATTGTGTGTTGCCCACTTCACCCCATACTCCAGTTGTGCAATGGGGGTGCCATATTGTGTTCTGCCCACTTCACCCCATACTCCTGGAGTGCAATGGGTATCATATATTGTGTCCTGCCCACTTCACCCCATACTCCTGGTGTGAACTGGGGTACCCCATTGCGTGCTGCCTGAACAGGGAGAAGTTAAAATGCTGCCCACGTCTACCCATACTCCTGGTGTGCAGTGGGGTACCATGTTGTGATAATATGGTCTGCCCACTTCACCCCATGCTCCTGGAGTGCAGTGGGAATCATCTATTGTGTGTTGCCCACTTCACCCCATAATCCATACTCCAGTTGTGCAATGGGGGTACCATATTGTGTCCTGCCCATTTCACCCCATACTCCTGGAGTGCAGTGGGGTACCCCATTGCGTGCTGCCTGCTACTCCCCATATTTCCGAACAGGGAGAAGTTAAAATGCTGCCCACTTCTTCCCATATTCTTGGGGTGCCGTGAGGTACCCTGTTGCCTCTATATTTCTGGTGGGCAGATGGATACATTCCAGCTCGAAAACTGCTTTGAACTTTATCAGAAACGTAATGGGCTCGTTCAGTCATTTCAGTTTTGCACTTAGCTGTGCTTTCTTGAAAATGTGCAAACTCATTATGGAAATAGTCTTCATCAATTTGCAGCGTTTTGGAATACTGCTGCGCTGTCAACACAGCCCTTCCTGCTTCCTCAATCCTTAAATTAAACTCCAAATCTGTTGGGTTTTTGGAAACTGTTACTAATTGACATGCCAGGAATTGCAAATCTGCACACACAGAGCCAGATCACACACTGCCACCAAGGGTGCTCGAGGAAGAGGTAGGTATGTTTGACAGCGGAAGGTGCGTCATCAGTCCTCAGCCCAATATGCTTTTTAGTTTTTCGCAGGTTGTATACAGCGCAAACTCGAACCAAAGGTATCGTGGTGGCGGCTGTCCAGGATCCGGAGCGGTGGGGAAATACAAAAATATGCGTGTAACAAGAGGGAGAGAGAGGACTAGTTAGCTAGTCCGAGTCCCCGAGGGTTTATATGTGATTAAACAAAGAGGACTAGCTTAAGTTGACCAAAGTGTTACAGTACTCAAATTAGTTCTGTCACGGACACCTTGTTGGTGTATTCATGAAGCCCTCACCCACCAACCTAGTTGGTGGCATGCTTCATCATCGGGCCCACCCAGTGACACCTAGTATGTCCCGGGTGTGCTACGACGCCTGATTACAGCGGAGCTGGTATATTGCTGAGAGTGCAGTGAGGTTGGGTGAGTTGTGATTTAAAACGGCTTGGTGGTGGTCCCAGTACCCGAGGGTAAATTAAATTTTAATAACTGGGCCGTCACCAGCGGTTAAAAGTAAGGCTACAGGACGCGTGAGGGTGGTGAGTTACTGCCCCTGGTACCGGAGGACCACGGCGGGGCAACAGGTACAAGGCAGGCACTGACCAGAAAGACTGGTCATCCCCTTACCGCTTCCCTCCAGGAAGCCTTGGCTAATAACCCAAAGCATATGCATGAGAAGGGAATCCCCTTCTCACATATAGAAAAACGCCTTAGTGAGTGTATCACATAGTCTGTACCACAACACTAAGTCTGTTTTATTTCACCACACCTTTTTTAAAACAAGCATTTACAATGCAATGGTCTCGGCAATATTATAGGTAGAGCTATTGGTATTGCTCATTATTTTTTTATCATTTTTGTATCGCTAAATAAATGGCATTGTCATTAGCTTTTTTTTTTGCATATGTGATACCTATTGAATTAGCAGAGAGAGAGTGAGGTAGTGAGATAGAGAAAGAGTGAGGTATTGAAAGAGAGTGAGGTAGTGAGAGAGAGTGAGGTAGATAGAGAGTGAGGTAGTGAGATAGAGAGTGAGGTAGATAGAGAGTGAGGTAGTGAAAGAGTGAGGTAGTGAGGTAGTGAGAGAGTGAGGTAGTGAGAGTGAGGTAGTGAGGGAGAGGGATGTTGCAAGGTAGTGATATACAAGCATAGAGTGATGTTGTGACCCCCTCACCGTGGACGTGAAAAAAAGATGTTCACTTCTGGCCACTACCTTTGGAGGGACTCCTTTGTGGTGCATACAGCCTCGAAGTAGCTGAGCTGATCATAAGATACATTCATGATTCATCACCTGGTCGTTGCCTGAAAGTGCGGTCAGTGGGGCTCCGCCGCCGGGCAGGAGGGGTGAAGGGCAGAGCTCAGACTCTAAATGTAGCAGGTCTGCAGTGATAAAACTGCTGCACGGGCAGCTGCCGCCAAGTATTATCAGCTGCGAGACATTTTTTCAAGCGTCAATAAATACAAGTATATTACAAAGAATTTGATATAACGTTTCTAATCACGTGGTATAGTTATTTCACAGTTTCATAAATACAGAACTGAAGCACGTTCACAATAAGTTACCACAAAGTCATTGTTGTTGCTCAGTCATCTTCTGCAGCTAACAACCATTGATAAAGCCAACAGTCTGGGCTTGTTTTAATATGTGCAGGCCGGTTCAAGTGCACGCCTGTTCTATTATACATCTGGATGCAATTACAGA
Source organism: Triturus cristatus (assembly GCF_964204655.1). Classification (NCBI taxonomy): domain Eukaryota; kingdom Metazoa; phylum Chordata; class Amphibia; order Caudata; family Salamandridae; genus Triturus; species Triturus cristatus. Next base: position 133,406,646 of record NC_140591.1, on the reverse strand, counting down.
AAGAGGCACTGTGACATATGGCCCTATTTCGCGTACCAGTGCATTCTACTCTTAGCACGCACCGCACGCTTATTAAATCATACGTGACTAGGGCGGCATTCTCTGTGGTTTTTACTGATCTGTTTAAAATATTGCATATCATACATCCACGTAACGTTTATTAAATATTTAACGACCGGCATGTGGCACTTTCGAAAGCCTCTCCCTTCGAGGAGCGGTACGGTACAGTATGGCCAACTGTCTCTTGCATATAGCGCACATAGCCCTAGCGCGCTTAGCAACACCATAGGTGAGCAGGCAGGCTGACTCACTTTAGGTTTTAAATGTCCGGTTTTAATATGTTATATGCAAATTTATCTCAATGCTTTTCATGCTGCAACGTCGACGCTTGTTTGTAATGATTGTAAGTAATTAAGCAATAAAGAGTTACACAAAAAGAGGCAGCGAAATTCTTGTCAGGCAGCTGAGATTTTTAGCTTACATGTTTAAACTGCGCACTTTATCACATAGGTTACCCCCCTTTGAGACTCACCATCCCCCCCGTTTTTTCAACCCACTAAGAGCTCCGAGTATAGGTAGGCAGACCTCCCCTCCCCCAGTTGTAAGACAGCTTTTTCTTTTTTAATTTTTTTACCTAAAGCTAAGTCTCACTGCAGGCCTTTAGCACCTAGAGGTATATTGGCTCACAAAGGGAGCTACACAGCGACCCCTCCCCAATTCTCTGCTGCTGAGCGTTAAAAATTCCAAGATATATCTGTGTCTCAGTCTCAGAGCCCCAATCCGTCTGTTTTAATTTCAAGTTCTCACCCGCGCGGGTCTCTGCATCCGGGTGCCTGGCCTCGGGGGGTCACCGCCCTTCACTCAGGCGAAGGCGCGTTCATGCGTCGGGGGTATATGTGGTCGCGTGACGAGGGATCCTTCGCTGCTTCTTCCCGCAGGCCGGTGGTTGCCGTTGGAAGTAAAACAAACGGAGCCGGAGCAGTCTCCATGGGGACGAGTTCCGGTGTCGATGACTGACGGCCATAAACAAGCTGTGTGGCACCGGGCCTTCACGGAGAGAGGCTGTGGCTCAGGAGAACTGGACTCGAGCCTCTGTTGCAATTCTGACTGGGTACTTCGGGGCGGGATCAGGTTCAGAGATATGACTTGGCCCAAATAAAACAGTAAGGGAACACTCGTAATATGGAGAACCCCATCCGGAGCAAGTTGACTTCAGTTTGCGGTGAGCAGGCGTCCCGGATTTGCCGGAAGTACGTCCCACATTTTAGCAAGGCTTGATAGAGCACATGGGGAAGTAAGCTTAGCTTTCATGTCTTTCCAGATCAGAATTAGTTAGCAAGCACGAGCAGAAAGCAATTTAGTGAAAGTAGCATTTACTTCGCTCCATTGTCTGTTTTTGATGTTGTCCAGTATGTAATACATTGACCCTCTGTCGGTACAAAATAGCAGTCCTACTTTTGTGTTTGTGGAATGTCTCGGTTTTTGTTTTTGCAAAATCCCCGAGCAAGGACGAACAAACAGGCAAAATGCCTTACCTATACGCACAACAGCACGAAGATCCTCACGGCCGGAGGACAGCAAAACAATGGCGGATGGAAGCTCCGAAACTTTTTCGGATTCGGGGGCGTGTTCCTGCTGTTCTAAAAGGGCGTGGCTAAAAAGTGGAAAGAACAGCAAAAACACGCCCCCGAATCTGAAAAAGACGGAGCCTATTTGGAGGGACGGCTCTCTCCTCCAACGGCGGGCCTCCGTTTAGGAAGCCAGCCAATGGAGGAGAAGCAAAAAGAGAGGCGGGCTAAGGAGCCACTCTAGGAAACATTAAATCTCGACTTCCGGTTCTGCCTTCGGCAGACCGGTAGTCCTCGACCTAAAAACGGTCCTGAGGAAAGTCAGAACACTCTAGTAAGGCACTGGCTGAAACATGTCGACCATCTGAAGGACGCAGGGGGCAGTAACTCGCCACCCTCACGCGTCCTGTAGCCTTACTTTTAACCGCTGGTGACGGCCCAGTTATTAAAATTTAATTTACCCTCGGGTACTGGGACCACCACCAAGCCGTTTTAAATCACAACTCACCAACCTCACTGCACTCTCAGCAATATACCAGCTCGGCTGTAATCAGGCGTCGTAGCACACCCGGGACATACTAGGTGTCACTGGGTGGGCCCGATGATGAAGCATGCCACCAACTAGGTTGGTGGGTGAGGGCTTCATGAATACACCAACAAGGTGTCCGTGACATAACTAATTTGAGTACTGTAACACTTTGGTCAACTTAAGCTAGTCCTCTTTGTTTAATCACGAAATACAAAAATAAACACAGACAAAAAAATAAATAACAAATATTCAACTTTAATTACCTGCCACAGCCATTGCCGCGTTGCACCGCTCCTAATCCTTGACTCCAGGGCTGGTGCACATTGCACAGGCTCCCAGATGCCAATCCTGACGCTGCTCTCATGCTGGGAATACTATTTCCAGCATGAGAGAAGCGCTAGGATTGGTCTGAGTGGCCGGGTTTGCTGCTAAGACAGTGCCTGGGACCGTGTGGCTTTTCTCCACTTGGCTGTACAACATAGCAGGTGGAGAAATGCTTGGTACGCATTATGGTTTGGCCGACCTAAGATGGCCGGCCAAACCGGCATGCGCACTTAGTAGTGCCCATCACCCCTCCTCCCCACTGCTGTTGCACACAGATTGCATGGCCCCGCACCGCCATATGACGCGCTCACTGGCAGCCTGCAGGTAAGAAGAAAATGAAAATGAAAATAAAATTGGCTTATTATCATTTTATGTTTCATGTGTTTACATTTGCTGCCACCTAGTGGGGTGGCAACGCTCCTCTGCCATTACAGAGGAACCGCCCCTGAGGTATTGGGGAACCAGTTACATTACACAAGGTCACATTCATTTTTTAAAGGCACAGGAAGATGAAATGATGTGCCCAGATTCAAAGATTGTTGAGCTGACGCCTAGACTTGAAACTGGTTCCCTATTTCTGAAGTCGGCAGCTCTGGCCGTAGCGCTACATTGCTTCAAGGAGCACTGTACACTATTGAGAGAGCCACCTTTGCACTGACACTCACGGTGAGTGTGAGGGCAAGTTCCTGGGAAAATAATGAACCAATGACCCGGCAAATGCTGTTTGAAAGCCTCCGGGAACGGGCTCACGCCGTGGCAATGTCACGCGAAGCAGCATCTGGGATGCTTCAGGTCGCCTCAAGCGCTATAGGTGAACAGAGAGGTGTGGCGCGAGGTGTTTCTGTAGGAACCCCTCCGTTGGCAATATGTGCAGCACTACAAGGTGCAGGACTTCCCTATGAGCAATGGCAGAAGAAGCGCATGCGAGCACCGCCTTCTCATTCAAAGGATGGGTCTCGGATTGGACAATATCCATGAATCCTTGATTGACAGCCTGTGCAGTCACTGCATAACCAGCAATGGATTCTCGCTTGACTTGCTCGTGGGTTAATGAGGGCTGGAGAAGGAAATCCATCAGCTTCATGTATTTGATTAGATTTTTTGTTGAGAAATGTACAGTTCTAATTAGTCCAGGTTATGTGTGTACGAAATGGCATATTATTTCCACTAAATGTCATGGAGATTTTGTGAAATTATGCAAGTTACGGTTTTAGCATGAAACATGGTTTGCAGTTTGCTGTGTGGCTTTTTCCATGCCAAGACACACTTTGCATTAAAAGTGTGTGTCACCCAAGACACCAGCAGTAGACGGGTTCGAGCATAAAGTGTCAGTCGGCTTGCAAACCACTCTCCGACAGGAACAATCATGCAAAACTGCATAAGGTGAAATTTCAAGAATTATTTGCGTTAAGCGTTTTTGCCCCCGGGCTAGCTCAGGTTTATGATTAATGGTGGGTTTTTCCATTTCCATGAAACTGAAAGCATAAGAAAAGGGGGGCAAAAAATCCTTCAGCCCACCTGTCTTAAGGCACAGCATGCAACAGCTATTAGGAGAAAAAGACAGCATCACAAGGGGGTCGTTGTACTAGACAATGACACAATGCTGGCTTTTAAAGAGTAACACACACATGTTGCGAAACATCCTTCCACGTTCATTAATGTATAAAAAAAAAAAATCCTTCCTTATTGGTGTCATAATACAACAAGACCACTTTAGCAGTTCGAGCTAACTAGTCTGGGTGGGCACCTGACGGTTCAAAAATACAAATCATGCCAGGTCGTATCACAGTATCCCAGCGCCTTGAGACCCTCACGGGTGAGTAACGCGCTTGCAATTCCCTGATTGATTGATTGATTATTACAGAATAAAGCAGTGCACTGATACATACACTCCCTCCTGCTAATGTAACCCCCCAGGATGTAAGAGCCTCCCCCATTCCCCAGCACAGACCTTCTTCAACCACATACATCGAGTATCCAGTCATCAACATTAAGTGTGTATGCTATAACTGTTCTTCTATTTAACAGGATAGACTTAATAATCCGGTCCAATACGGCAGACTCAAAAGCACAGAGCATATTATACTCTATTACAGCATTAATTAACAAAGCAATACATTAATACATGCATTAACACATAGAAGCAGTGTCGCGAGAGTTCACCCCAACATAAATCACTCCTCTCTTTTCCACCTGGCAGTGATCTGTATCTCCTACTGCTCAAGAACCTTCCCCTCCCCATAGAACGTATCCACTTGGGGTTCATATCCGCGATGCAATAATGCACCGCCACTTCGCGATATCGACAAGGTTAATGCATGTTTCATTTGGAACACTAAATCACAAACATTCCATAAAACCCCTTCTAGATGGGTCGATGGACTTGTTTCTGATCTTCAGATTTTATCCTTATCCAGCCGCGGCCCGTGCAGGTAAGAGTGGGGCCAGGTGGGGGGGTTGGGGGGGGGGAGGAGGGGGGGGGGGATTTCGTCAAACGCCACCGAGGGAAAATTAACTACTTATAGAATTTTCCCTCATGGTCCTCTGTCGAATCTCACCTCAACCCGGCCCCACCGCTCTTACCTGCACGGGCAGCGGCTGTCCTTATGTTCATCAATGTTTTTAGTGACTTAGTTGCACACTATGATACACACACACACACTCACAGATGGGCGTTTAGTGGATAATTTCAACATAAAGTATTTGGTTCTTGCCAGCCGTCACATTAGCGCACTGCTTAACCCAACCTGCTGTTTAGCTTTCCAATACAGTAATTACATAATCATTGAATAGGCAATAGACAGGACCACTGGAATTATGCAATTATGCAGTTATGAATTTGCCACAAAATGCAGCAACTTCTGCATATTGTGAAGATTTAAACAAAGATATATATTTCTAGATGAAACAGATGAAAAGTTACTAAAAAAAGCTGTAACAAGTGTTGCTGCACAGTGGAATGCCTTTTATAGTGTACTTTCTTTTGCTGAATGGTGCATTTAGGTGTTTAATCTGATACAGCAGATAAACCGATTTAAGAGAAGGAACAAATTGAACTGAGCCAAACAGCTCTAGAGTGCAAAGCTGTAGCAAAACTGCCTTTTCTGGATGGTCGCCGCACATTTTTCACCTTTCTGGACCCTATTTGTGTTTGACTTAATTTTCCTCTTCACTTTTAAGCCTGCTAACCAGGAGTAAAGTGTCTGTGTTCCCTCTTCAGGCATGGTTAAATGGGATTATCCCTGATTGAATTACTTAATTTACACACAAGTCCCTAGAATATGGTGCAGAAAAGCCCCCAAGGCTTGGAAGTTAAATGCCCCCTGTGGACTACAGCACCGATTGCGCTGTCCACAGAGTAGGCCTGTAAAGCAGGTCTTCAAGCCTACCAGTTTGGCCTGAAACCATGGAAAACAATAGAGTCAATGGGGTATCACTCTCCAATGGGGCATCGACGTTCACTCCCAGCTTCAGAGAGGAATTACTACTAGCCAGGTTATTACATGCACAGCTGTTTCTAAATATCATATCTTATAGAATAAAATTGTGTACAGGAATGTTGCAGGAGATCTTCTTTGGATACTCAATATGAAGGAAATTCTAACCAATATTTATCTAATTTTTTCCTTCAGCACATTTTGGACCTTGGAGGCCTGCTGAGGCCTCTTGGGCTTGGATTCTCCCTTCATAACCTTGTTTGTTACACACATTTCATGCAACTCTCAAATACAACCAACAGTCAGAGAAGAGATAAGAGAACGAATCAGCCAGCGAGACAGAAGGAAAGAGGATGGAGTAGGGAGGCAGGAGAAACACAGAGAAAGAGGAGGAGAGATAAAGGGAGACATTGCGCAATAGAGAAAGAGGGAAGAAGAAGGCCAGAGCGCAAAAGATCGAAACAGACAATTCTTTTCGATCCTTTTACAGCTGAAGTATGACAAAGTCAGCTTTGCAAACATGTAATGTGAAAACTTCAATTTAACTGAGGTCTACAGATATTTAAAATGTTATCCGTTCTAGTCTTCCATATGGAGTTTTGGGATGTTGAATCGCATTGGTAATACTATAAATGTGTTTCAGAGATCTTATATTCCATGAACAAGTGTGTACTTTGTTATGTTACTCCCTAGAGTAACAGTTCTGTCGTGATCAGGTCTTTAAGTGAGCAGCAGGTGGGTAATCAAAAAGCCATTAAGAACAGTATTAAGTATCTGATGGGGGCTGACAATGGGGAGTCAAACACGGATAGTTTGTAATGGCCGACTCATTAAGCTTCTAAAAAAACTCAGAAAACAGCCCCGGGCGGATTATTGGAGGAAATGTGTCTCACAAGGAACTGATTTGTCCATCGAAGAATTGCTTGAAGATGAAGCAGTGAACACTGTTTGAAACTGAAATGTATCCTTGGGCCCAGCATCTTCAGTCTTCCCGCTGAAACATCCCATTTTCTGCATCAGGCAGGGGTATGGCGGGGTATGACAACATCAGAAGCAATGATGCCTACGGCGGGATGCTGCAGGTCCTATGTTGTGTTGATGAGAACCTGGATAGTTTGAGGTGCATCTAAAGACCTCAGGGGTACCCATGCAACAGACGGGAACAGTTTAGGCAGTGCTTAATTTGTGAAAATCATAAGTATCAGGGCTCTCGTCAGGAGGCCGCTGCAGCTTGCGCCACACATTGTCCCCGCCATGCTGCCAATGATAGTAAAAACACAACTATTAACCTTCGCACAACTACAAATGTGACGATTCCGAGTATGTTAGGCTTCAAATCTATAAGAATGACTTGGGCAGCAGGTGATAGTCATTTTTAATGAATATTGAATTAACAATTAACTGTTGTGGTGATCTCTAAATTAGCCAGACAGCGCCACCTTGTGGCAGACTGTCAGAAGCACTGGTGTTGACAATTAAGTACCGGTGCTGGGCACTGGAAACCACCGGCTCAAATTAAGTGCTCAATTTAGGGCAGGAAAATGAATAGTAAAAGTGAAAAGACATACGTTTTAATCAAAAGTGCGATACAGCCATGGAACATCATCTTGGCAACTCAAAATTATCCATAAAGACTAGGACTGCTTATCTTCTCGTTCTCTGCCGGCTACATCACCACAGACCGTGCTTAGTCTACATCTGTTTTACTCTTAAAGGGAGGGAAGTTTTGGGGAATCATATAGAAGTTCTTTATCAATGCTTTGAACTTTTTACTGTTCGAGCAGTTGGAGCTTATAAAAGAACAACATTATACAAATATTGGCAAAGCCAATAGGCCTGGCTTCCATTTTGAGTCCTGACTAAAATACTAGATAAAAGTCTGCAAAAGGTAAAACAGTAGACAAGACAAGAAATATTGCTTCTTTTATTAAACGCATCTATGACATAAAGAATGTAATGTGCCACTATTCCATGCACCTTTGAGATGTAAGTCCCTCGTATTGCAAAGCAAGTTCTCCGTAGGAATCAAAATGATACATATAAGAGCCAATTAATATCCTTAGGTAATCTCGATAAAGTCCACTGTGTGGAGTCAAACCACATTCTAGGTATATTTTAAAGAATTACTAACAATAGGTCTCGGAAACAGCATCATTTGTTCTTTTTGCTTTGTTTGCCTTATGTGGGAAGAGTATGCCCAGACGTGGGGCCCCTGCTCACTGTGCCACTGGATTCACGCTAGCCTGGCTGATGAGTGGTGATACCCCGAAAATGGTCCCAGGGTGCTTGTTTCTGGTCCAGGGAGGACCTCGCCTGGCAGCTCGGGCTGTTCCCATGTTCAATTTGCATATGGCTCGGTACAAACCGGGGTGGCATTGTGAACAAAGAAACAATGGTTTCAACCCGATCTGTGACTGGGGTGAATGTTTTATTTGTTCAGCATTCTGTCCATCATGTGTTCTTTTTGCTTTTGGCGCCCTGATAGGGAAGGGCATGCCCAGACTTGGGACATGTGCTCACTGTGCAGCTGGATTCAAGCTAAAGTGGCTGATGAGGGGTGATACCCCGAAATTGGTCCCAGGAGATGACCTGACCTGGCAGTTCAGGATGGACTGTTCCCATGGGGAGCAGGGTCAAGACTGACTTGCTGTGTCCAAACTGGGGTGGCGTGGTGGGCAAAAAAATATAGATTAAACCCAGATCTCTAATGGGGGTGAATGTTTGATCTGTTCAGCATTCAGTCCATCATTTGTTCTGTGTGCTGTTGAGAAAGTCACAAAAATGATTAGGGTAGGAAAAAGAGACACCCTGGTGTAAAAACTACAAAATCAGTAGTTTAAATAGAGTTTACAGCCCTTCAGCAGGCATGGCAAAAAGTATATGAGATTGGCATGGTTGTTTTTAATTTGGTCTTTAATTTATATATCTACATACTTAGGACCTTGTGAAAATGTGAAAGCTGTACCTGGCCTTCCTTTCACTTTGAGGTGTTTGGTGGGAATGAACAGCTAACACCAAGAACAGCATTGCAAAGGTACGGGGTGGGCAGAGCAGATCCATGGGCCTGGCTACGAGAACTGATGAAGGCCATGCGTAGTTGTCTACAATCGATGATGGGGCTGAGTGTATGGACAGACCACATCTCTGTTGTCCTCCAAGTTACTCTGTGGCCTGTTCAGCACAAAGGTATTCAAATACTTTGGATTGGACATCACTAATTAAGCCCTGTTGCCTTTTAACATGCGTACAACTTTCATGATGGGGAGTAAAGATTAACTTGCATCTTCAAGAATTCATTTCAATGGTATGGACCAAATACCCTTGGTTGTGTGCTTTGGAGTAAATGATGCCTTGTGCATCTCCATGGAAATGTAGTGGGGCCTCTTGTAAAATACTTTTTACACTCAAACCCGTAACCCCAAGGAAACACTTAGCTTTCTGTATTCCAAGAGACTTAGATTCTAAATTGTTGCAGCCCTAAACTCAGAAAGGTTTGGAGGAATACTGAAGCAAGTTGAATCTCAAAGGGGAATCTATGACCTTGTGTGCAAAGGTCAGAGAAATCTGTCTACGTGACCCCACTAGCCCAAGCATCAAAGGTCCATTGTATAGGGGAGAGGATGTGGCCTAATGGCTGGAGCGGTCAACCTCAAAGCTGGAGAACCGGTTTCGAGTCTTGGCTGGGATGCTCAACATACTGTGATTCTGGGCAAATCACTTAATCTCCTTATGCCCAACAAAATGAATGTGTCCATCTGTAATGCAACTGGTGCTCATGTAAAGTGCTCTGATACCTTTGGGTCAAGTTCGTGCTATATAAAACTCAGAAAAAGACAAAACAACTGTTCGGAATAGTTCAGTTCATCTATGGTCAGCAGGGGGTACTGGTCCAGTTCCTCTGCAGTTCCTGACCAGCTCCATAAATTCTTAATCTATAAAATTATCCAGAAAGGGTTTGTAGCTTGAATTGTATAGCTATAGATGATGGGCTTACATCAAGAAAACTTTTCATCCAAGCCACCCCCTTCTCATTCAGTTTAGTGCAGCAAGATGGCTCAGTGAGATGCATGTTTGTTGCTCAAAGATGTGGTGATCTCCAGGTCCCTAGTTCGAATCCCAGCTAAGCCCATTCAGCTATCCATCCTTTAGGGGTCGTTAACCGAGTTCAATAAATTGGGTAACAGCCACACACGTGTTTGTAAACATCTGGTGTGGTGTGAAGAGATATTTAACATTATTATTGTTACTCTAAACAAAGAAGTGAATAATGATATAGGACATTCTCTTTACAACCATTCACTGACCATATCATACCAAGCTTTATTCATAGTACGAAGAAGCTGAAACCACACTTCTAACCACTGAATTGAATGTATGCCTCCTCCCAAGCACAGGCACAAGACGAATAAATGTATTTGTTTATACAGCACACAATGCAATTTCAAATGTCCATCTGCACCTGAGGGCAACAGGGTAACCTAGGACTCTACTACAAGTGTTTAACCAGAGCTACCTTGCAAGTCATGGCTCTAGTTATCAACTAGGTGAGCCCTCCACACCAAAAGGTGTGATTATTTAGATATGAACATTCCTGAGATCATGCCTTTCTGGAAATCTTCCATATTTGTGGATATAGTGTGCTTGCTTTCAAAATGTTCCACCCCACTTTAGCCTCCTTCTTTTATTTTGCAGCACCTCCTTTCTTTCATCAGCAAACTTTAACCTTGTTCCAGCTAGGAGACATCTGTATTTAGAAACCCTGGTGGTGCAGAAAGAGTGCCATGGGCCCTTACGCTGAGAAGTAGAAACAGGACTAACCCTTAACCAAAATAGGAGCCTGGGTACTACCAAGAATGAGAAAATAATGGTCCAATGGGATTCATCCAAGGAGAAATGCATATCAATTGTAACCCCCTCCCCCAACCCAGCTCCACCCATTGTACCAGTGCTTACCTTGGACCATACAAGTGCAAGGGCCCAAAGTTTTCCTCAGGAGCCCAGCACTGCAAAATGCCAACACAACGAATACCAACCTTTGTCTCTTTCTGCAATACAGCCCTAAACTTCCTGTCTCTCTATCTCACTCTTGCAGACTCTTTTTCATTGGTGCTTCTTGCCTTTGTCACTGTTTTCCTAACTTTCTCCTCCTCCTTTTCCTCCCTTTCCTGTCTTCCTCTTGGTCAAAATCTGACATTAAAAAATAAATCATGATTCTCAAAACATAACCACCACCTGCATTGATACGCCCAAGGAAGCACAACTTGTTCCTACATCACGGTCTCAATCTCATCCAGTGCTCCCAACAGTCATTCAACAATCTCCACTCCTCACCCATCTACCATCAATGTCTCCTGAACCCATCCCCCTGCATCACACTCGCTTCAACCCCTTCTAGTCCTTATAGTTATCATTACTGTCTCTCAATTTCTACTTCTCGCCCACCCGCTACCTGCTGCACTTCCTCCCTCTGTGTGTCACTGCCCATTTTTCTTCCTCCTACCACAACTCATTAGGCCCTGCCTCTCTTACTGAAGCGCAGAACCGGGTTCCCTTTCCAGTCAAAAGCTTACAAATTGGGTTTGACAGGCTGGAAATAAAATGAGTGGCACTGACGCCTTCTCATATCCTGGCCCGAATATCTCAGCCGACGAACCTTGGATTTGCAGCTCTAACCAACCTTCTCTCTACAGCTGTACCATAATTATCTCAGGAGTAGAAAACTGTTCTGTGCGCTGACTGGCAGTAAGTAATCTATTAAGGGGAATGATATGCACCAACGATAGTCGACAGCAACATAAAATAGGCCTAGCTGTTCAAAAGTAGTGTAGCGCAAACTCCAGCCCGGGTACTCGCCAATGAATGCGCCACACACAAAACTTAGCATAATAGGCCTTTATTCTTCTGCGTGTAACCATGAACTCACCATTCTAAAGGTGCATTCAGTTCACTATGCCCTAATGCTTAAGTCACAATTCTACAGAGTCCATCAGGAGCCACAAGGGTTCCATCACTACAAACTCACACAACACTACATCTCCCCCTCTGTTAAATAAAAATTCACACTTCCTGACCATGTCTTCGAAAACTGGGGACAGGCAGTAGAACTATCCATGACAGATGTTGGTGATATAGAAAAAGCAGTAGTCATGGTTCTTTACTTGTCCTTTCAGACCCAGTCTCTGCAATGACATCAGTGCCTGACAAGCAAATAGCCATATGTTGGAAATGCGAGGAACCTCGTGTAACGGACTTCCTAGGACTTTAGGCAGTCAAGGTGCATCCTTTGCTGGTCCCAAAATAAAATGTTCCAGCATCAAAAGTGGCATCAGACTTTTGTTTTCTATGCTGACGAACAAGTCCTCTGTCTTCTCTAGTGAACATAACATCTTTTGCATGTCAACGCTTGTCTGCATAGGCCTTCATTTTCTTCTTCCAATCCAAGTCTTTCATGTGGCTTACTTCCTCGGTATTTGATTTTCTGTTGGTGCATTGAGGTAACTTGGTCGTCATGGCTCTCCCAAACATCAAGATTGCAGGGCTCCCACATGTGGTCGAGTGAAGAGTCGAATGGTAAGTTCGAAGAGTAGAATTTAAGACAGCTTTCAGGTCAAGCTTTTCTAATACAGCATGCTGGACAGCTTTCTTTAGAATACTCATGACACGTTTGACAAGGCCATTGGCTTGGGGCCACAGAGGTGTGCATTTCTGAAGTTTCACATTAAGATGACTAAGAAAGACTCAGATTTTTGGCCGTTGTCAGACTTTAAGATTACAGGAACACCCAAGATCATGTGGATACTGTCTCATCTCTCAATGGCATGTTCTTGAGTGATAGAGGAGAGATCTTCAATCAACGGTAAATGGGAGTATTCGTCAATGATCACCATCAGGTGATATCCGTTATCAAGCGAACCAAAGAAGCCCACTGTAAATCTTTCCCATTTATAGATTGTCAACTCTGACATGTTTAACAAGTGTTGAGTGGTTTTCAGTGACAGGCAGTTGCATAGATGACAGGCCTTTGATTATCTTTCAACTCTCTCGTTGAGATGTGGGAACCAGACTCGGTCTAGGATAGCTCGTTTAGTGGCAACAATTCCACAATGTCCTTCATGGGTCACTTCAATTATCTGTTGTCGCAGACTCTACGGAATGGCAATTACCGAACCTCTTAGAATAATACCTTTCTGAGTAAGACAGTTCATCTTTGACATTTTTAAACTTCTGATATTCACTGTCACTGATAAGAGGTTGAGGATGCTGGTACCAAGACTTATGTGAAAAAATGTCTTTCAGTTTCAGCATGTTACTAGCTTGACTGGTGGCTGAGACAATTTGTTCCAACAAAATGGCAACTGGGGTGCTTGATTTCACTATGAAATTTATGTAAGCTTCAGCTGTCTTAGAATGGGTGCCAGGGTATTGTAGAGGCACTCGTGAGAAGTAGTCGGCAGGGTTGGGATCTTTCCCTAGACGATGCACGATGGTGTCGTTGTATTCTTGCAATCACATACCCCAACATTTAAGGTGAGGAGGAATTTTTGCTTTTGGTGTACCAAAAATAGTCAATAATGCTTGATGATCGGTCACAAGTGTGAAGGGCTTCCCATACAAGAATACGTGGAAATATTCACACGCCGATTCCACTGCTAAGCTTTCTTTTATAAGTTGTAAATAAGATTGTTCAGTTTGGGACAAACTTTGGCTTGCATACATCACAATACATATTTGAGTATTTGTAGGTCCGCTGTGCTGTAAAAGGAAGGCGCCTAACCTGACAGGGCTAGCATCAACAACAACCTCAGTATGAAGTTTTGCAATTTCAGTAGCATTCTCAATAGCTTGTTTGATTTTCTGGAAACTTTGCTCGCATTCATGTAACCAAAGAAAAGAAACCTCCTTTTTCGTAAAGTCTCGCAGTGACAGTGGCAAAGTCGTGTATGCATCGAGGGCAATAGCTGGTCATGCCATGGAAACATCTTGTGGGGGTTTTGCAGTTGACAGCACTTATACTTTAGCTGGATTGGGTGTCATGCCCCCATCAGAAAAGATATGGCCAAATAATTTTAACTTTGTCTTATGGAACTCATATTTCTCGGCATTCAAAATGAATCCAACATCAGCGAGCAACTGACACACTTGTGTGAGAGCTTTGCCATGCTCCTTCTTTGTAGCTCCGAAAACCAATATGCCATTGCTATAATTGAAAACATTCACGACAGGCTGTCTACCTTGAATGACATCTTGGAATAGATCTGCAGCTGATGACACACCAAAACATAGTTTTTTGTAATGGAACAGACCAGCATGTGTAGAAAAGGATGTAATGTACCTGCAATTCTCCTCAAAGCTCCAACTGATGATATCCTTTATTCAGATCCAGGCAAGAGAAGATCTGTGCGCCATTCAATTGTGTTATCATGTCGCAGTGTGCAGACCTGGATGTCATTCTCTTTCAGTTGCCTTGTTCGCCTTGACACATATCGACGCAGATGCATATAGCTCCGTCACTGTCCGTTTTGGGTACTACCACTATGGGAGAAACCCATGCAGATGGACCAGTGGAACGCTCAATAATATCATGTTTGAGTAAAGATTCAAGTTCGTTTTCAACAGCTTTCTATAAGTGAAAGGCAATTCATCTGTGTCTTTGACCAATAGGGCAGGCGACATCATTGATATGCAACTGGATTTTCATAGTCTTGAGTTTTCCCAACCCATGAAACAACGAAGGGAATTGATTTACTTTTTCATGTTGAGCATTATTCATATTATAGTTCACAGATATCAGTCCCATATCAGCAACTAAACAGGAACTTTATGCCGCACCTTGAAGTACATGGATGGGTGCTTGTACTTTTGTTATCTTATGCTTCATCATTGCTAAAAATAAACCTGGACTTTTTAGTGGTGTCAATGCAGCCCACGTACAAACGTTATTTTTGTATGTTGTAAATCAGGGCAATGGAGACAGTTGATTATATTACTCCTCAGGCGTAATATTTATTGACACACCATCGATAATGAAAGGTATTTAAAAACCCTTGACTTTTAGTGGTATTTTTGGACAAAGTTTGAATGACTTTGGTGCTTTGACATGTCGTCTTTTCTTGGAACTGTATTTTTCCTCACAGGAGGCCAGTCCAACATGCACACGTTTCTCTAAGGAAAATGTCAAGATGGCATAACCATCTTCTTTACTTTCACTTGCTATTGAGAGGGAAGAACTGTTTGATGAACATTTAGATGATGATCAACTTCGTTTGGTGTTGATTTGCCTCAGCTGATGCGGTCGATTGGCTTTCTGGGCATGCGTCAAACATTGCTTCTGGATCATTCGGGCAGCTGTTTTATCTTCACGCCGTGCACACTTACTTTTCCTTGC
Source organism: Triturus cristatus (assembly GCF_964204655.1). Classification (NCBI taxonomy): domain Eukaryota; kingdom Metazoa; phylum Chordata; class Amphibia; order Caudata; family Salamandridae; genus Triturus; species Triturus cristatus. Next base: position 133,391,403 of record NC_140591.1, on the reverse strand, counting down.
GCGTTGCAAACCATAACAAAATGCATCTCCTTCCAAATCCTTTTCTGATTTGCCCAATGGTGAGATATTTACCTTTGTGTGGAAACGAAAACCCACACCTGAAGCACAACATCTTTTTCTGTTGAGAATTCACTGTGTCCCTTGGCGATGAGCTTTGGCTTACTTTTCACATTTATGACTGACTCACTCTGGGTACCTACGGCCGCCATGTCAGCAGCTTGCCGATCAGCACACTCTTCAGCTCTGGCATCCGTGAGAAATCGCTCCGGACTAAGAGTTTATCTCAGCATCCCTTGTCTGAACAAATCATAAAAGCATTCGTCAATCACTATGAGGCGTATAGCTTCCTCATCAGTAAATTCATTGAACTTACAGTGTTTAATGAGCATATCCATTTTCTCAACAAATTTGTCGATGGTCTCACGGCTGTCTGTCATTCGTGACTGAAGATGTTTCTTTCGTGATCTACATTCGGCATTGGATTGAACTTGAAATTCAAGGCAGGTTTGACTTGACTACATGTAATTTCGTCAGCTCGCAGCATTTTCTTTGTGACTTCTTTTACACCTTCAGCAGCCAGATTCTTAAGGTACTTGATCTTCTCGTTATCTGCTTCTTCAAACGCATCAATTAAATCATCAAAGGTCTCTATCCTGGCAGTCTACCTGTCACCAATATTCAGCTTTTTGGCGGTATCGAATGGCAGTGGTCATTTCACGAAGCCGGCGGCATTGTAGCCATTGGTGGAAATTATTGACGTGGAGAGTAGAGTTCTCTCTGACGCTGCTTGGTGCTCTTGTTTATACAAACCATCTCTGAGCCCTTGCGACATGCTTTCCTCTGGATCATCGTTGATAATGACCTGAATTGTGACCACTTTCTTGGTCTCCATTGGAAAAGCAAACTTTCATGATTACGATCGCCGCTCTCGGCTTTCTGAACTTTGGAGTTGTTCTGAGTGCCACTCGGCAGCTTTGGCGGGGGGCGGTTTCGGGTATAGACTGCTCTATAAGAAAAGCCTGTGGGCTTCCTCCGGGGTCATTCCATCACTTGATGTTGCATGATAACTCTCTTTATTCAGTACTGGTAAGCAAATGACTGTTTCTTGTATCACTTTGCCTTTAGGAGTCTCTTTGTGTTGTCTGACACCTGGTTGATTTCTGCCTCACAGTGCTTCTGTTCGCAGTGTTATCTTGCAATTTGCTGCTCTTTCAAAACCTGGTTGCATCCGCCTATAGCATTATCACTCCATATGAGTGTATGGCTTTGAGTTGTGTAGGAGCATGGTACCTCTCTTTGTGGCCTTCCAAGCAGGTTCTTGGCCACCGATTTGTAGACTTCTCATTGAAGCTTTCAATAATTCCGAATGATTTACACAGAACTGGGGCTGTCCCTTGACTCCAGATATGCCAAACGTCGATTCTGCACTTTGATGGAGGCACACATGGCATGCACAAGCAGTTTGCTGGACCATGGTAAACTCTCAGGGAGCACACTGATCATTGAACTTCAGGTTACTTATCCCCTACATTGTCGCCAGCTATAGCGTCCTCCCCAGCTCGGGTACTCACCAATAACTATGCGAAACACAGAGTTAAGTATAACACTTCGCTACGTTCTAATGCTTCCGTCACAGTTCTACGGAGTCCATCAGGAGCCACAAGGGTTCTGTTGTTACAAATTCACACAACACTACAAGTAGGGGTCAGTGTCTGGGAATGATTGCAGCCATTTGAAATCAACACCTGCATTGTGTTATTTGCATTTGTATAGCAAACAGCCTACCATTGGTTGGGTCTTGCAGACCTTTCGGTACTTCGGTGTGACTTTCCAAATTATTCTGAAGATTCCATCGCAGACAGGAGTGTGATTCGGCTTGTAGAGTTGTGCTATCAGTAATATTCAAAATATGTTCCTATTTTAGGCAATGCTTTAAATGGGCAGGTACAGTCCAGTACTGAGTACCTGCACTTCTTCAAGTTGGAAGGGATAGTACCTGCACTGCTGCAATACATATAATGGGAGAGTTTAGGCACTTCTCAACAGCAAACAGGTACTCTGGTTAGTGAGTACCTGCCCTTCTATACTTTCATTTAAAGCAGTGATCTTAGGGGAAGGTGTCAACTTCACTTAGCTGTGGTTGAAAGTTCTTGGAGTTTCACAAGTAAAAGCCGATGGCTGCGCCAAATTGCTTAGTCATCTTCTAGACTGTATCACAAGGCCTTTGCACAGGAGTGCACATGTGAAGACAATCAGTGTAGGCGAGTTCTGGTGTATGGAGTTAGGGCAGACACTGGTCAGGAAGTGTGCAATCTTATTGGACACTTCCTTAAAAGCAGACACACAACAGTTGTATGTCACTGTATCAGCACCAGTGGAACTAGAATTCTGCAGCAAGCGCTAAAAAGAGTGAGTTCCCTTACTAGCCGTGAAATCATCAGCTTCTAAGTTCTTCTTAATATTGGTCACAGGGCTCTACCAGCCTCTAAGCTAGTATATGAAAAGCAGTGCATAGCTCTGGGACACCCCCGCGCCGCACGGCCACCAGCTGCTGTGTGCGTGTTCCCTGCCTCTGCCTCGACAGCCGAGCTCTGCCGCGTGGCCACGCCCCCTGCCTTCTAGCAGCGTGGTCCGCGACCTGCCCCCGTAGTTTTGCTGTGTTTACTGTTTGCTGATATTGTTGCCTGTCTCCCTGTATTTTGGTGTTCTTTTTCCTTCTGTATTGTACTGTACTGCTCGTTGCGCTAGCCCCTTCGTCCCCCCTCCCCGCTCCCCGCTTCCCGCCACCGCCGCTAACCCCGCCCCTTTTGCCTTCTGTACCCTCCCCGCTCCCGCCTCCCAGCTGCTCGGCCCCCCCGCGCACTTCGCCATATATGGTGACCGTGCGAACGCGCAGCGGTCATGCGCAGCGGGCGCGCCGATTGTGCGCCGAAGGCGCGCCAAAGGCAAGCCAGTCTACGCCCGTCCGCGCCTGGCCCGCGCCCAGTGCCAGGACCCCTGGACCCCACCGACGGAAGACGACCCGACAGTCCTACGACGCCGCAACACTCTTCGCACTCAACACCGGCGGGACCCAGGGATGCTACCGAGCGACTCCGAAACACACCCACGGACCCTTCAGCTGCCACGCCTGCAAGTTCACCTGCCTCCGGACCTGCATCGCACCAGCACCCGCCAAGTCGAACTCCAGCAGCACCCACCTCAAGTGCATCCTGCTCAACACCCGCTCCGTCCACAGACACGCCATCGAACTCTGGAACCTCCTCGACACCACAGCCCCTGACGTGGCCTTCCTCACGGAGACCTGGATGAACGCCTCCTCAGCGCCCGACATCGCCATCGCCATCCCAGAGGGCTACAAGATCACCCGGAGGGACCGCACCGCCAACCAGGTGGGAGGAGGCATCGCCATCATCCACAGGAACACCAACCGTATCTCGACCAGCACCGACAACACCCTGACCACCGCTGAACACCTGCACTTCCAGATCCACACCGACCCGAAGACCACCCTCAGAGGCACTCTGATCTACCGACCTCCGGGACCACGCACCCAATTCAGCGAGGACATCGCCGACTTCGTCAGCCCGCACGCCCTCCCCTCCGCTGACTACATCCTCCTGGGAGACCTCAACCTCCACCTGGAGAACAACAACGACCGCAACACCAACACCCTGCTCGACAACCTCGCCAATCTTGGACTCAAGCAGCTGGTGTCCACCCCCACCCACCTCGCCGGACACACACTTGACGCAGTCTTCTCATCCAGCAAAGACATCGCCTTCAGCCAAGCCACACAGCTTCAATGGACGGACCACAGCTGCGTCCACTTCACCTTCAAAAGAACGACGTCCCACCACCACCAGCAACAGGCTGCCCGCAGAAGCTGGAACAAGATCACAGCCGACCAGCTCGCCACCTCCCTGAGCCAGCACCCTCCTGCCAGCTCGGCGAACCCCAGCCAGGCCGCCGACAACCTCACGAAGTGGATCAGCAACTGCGCGGACGAGCTCGCCCCGCTGAGGACCCCGCCCAGCGGATTCGGCAGCAAGAAAGCCCCATGGTTCACCAACGAACTCAAGAGCTCCAAGAAGAACTGCTGAGCCCTCGAGAAAGTCTGGAGAAGAGAACCAACGCCGGACAACATGACCACCTTCAAGCTTGCCACCCGGAAGCACCACCAGCTGATCCGCGCCGCCAAGAAAACTGCATTCAAGGACCGGCTGGACAACAACGCACACAACTGCAAGGAACTCTTCAACATCGTGAAAGAGCTATCCAACCCCAGCGCAGGAAACAACGACATCACCCCATCGCAAGACCTCTGCGACTCCCTCGCCTCATACTTCCACAAGATCGCAGACATACACAACAGCTTCAACAACCAACCAACGCACACCACGACCGAACCACCACCCCCCACCACCACCCTCCACGCCTGGACTCCGATCAGCACCGAAGACACCATCCGCACGATGAAGTCCATCCACTCCGGATCTCCGACCGACCCTTGTCCCCACCACGTCTTCAACAAAGCCGACGCTGTCATCGCACCCCACCTGCGAGACATCATCAACACATCCTTCGACACCGCCACCTTCCCTGAGAGCTGGAAGCACGCCGAACTCAGCGCTCTACTCAAGAAACCCACAGCGGACCCCACCGAACTCAAGAATTATCGCCCCATCTCGCTCCTCCCGTTTCCTGCCAAAGTCATCGAGAAGACCGTCAACAAGCAGCTGGCCGCCTTCCTTGAGACGAATGGATCCCTCGACCCCTCACAGTCTGGCTTCCGAGCCAACCACAGCACCGAGACCGCCCTAATCGCTGCCACCGATGACATCCAAACCCTGATGGACAACGGAGAAACAGCGGCCCTCATCCTCCTGGACCTCTCCGCGGCATTCGACACTGTCTGCCACCGCACCCTAGTTCAGCGCCTCAGCAACGTCGGAATCCAGGAGAAGGCTCTGGAATGGATCATCTCCTTCCTCGACGGAAGAACACAGAGAGTCCGCCAACCACCGTACAAGTCAGAGGCCACCGAAGTCATCTGCGGCGTCCCTCAAGGATCCTCGCTGAGCCCCACCCTCTTCAACGTCTACATGAGCCCCCTCGCGGCCATCGCACGCCAACACAACCAGAACATAATCTCCTACGCCGACGACACCCAACTGATCCTCTCCCTGACCAACGACCCCGCCGCCGCCAGAGCCAACCTGCACGAAGGGATGAAAGAGGTAGCCGAGTGGATGACGACCAGCCGCTTGAAATTGAACTCAGACGAGACGGAGGTCCTCATCCTGGGCTCTTCCCCCTCCGCCTGAGGCGACTCCTGGTGGCCTCCAGCCCTGGGCACCGCACCCAAACCGACAGACCACGCACGCAACCTGGGCTTCATCCTGGACTCCTCCCTCTCCATGACCAGGCAAGTCAACAACGTCTCCTCGGCATGCTTCAACATCCTACGCATGCTACGAAAGATCTTCTGGTGGATCCCCACCGAGACAAGGAAGACCGTCACCCAGGCCCTCGTCACCAGCCGACTGGACTACGGCAACGCCCTCTACGCCGGTACCACCGCCAAGCTACAGAAGAGACTCCAGCGGATCCAGAACGCCTCAGCCAGACTCATCCTCGACATCCCACGAACCAGCCACATCTCCGGACATCTGAGAGACCTGCATTGGCTCCCCATCAACAAAAGAATCACCTTGCGCCTCCTCACCCACGCACACAAAGCCCTACACGACCAAGGCCCGAGCTACCTCAACAACCGAATCAACTTCTACGCTCCCAAACGCCACCTCCGATCAGCCAACCACGCCCTCGCCGCCGTCCCCCGCATCCGAAGAGCGACGACAGGAGGAAGGTCCTTCTCCTACCTGGCCGCCAAGACCTGGAACTCCCTCCCGTCCGACCTGCGCCTTACCCAAGACCACCTCTCCTTCAGGAAGAAGCTGAAGACCTGGCTGTTCGAGCAGTAACGGCACCCCCCGTCCCCCAGCGCCTTGAGACCCTACGGGTAATTAGTGCGCTCTATAAATGTCTTTGATTGATTGATTGATTGATTAAAAAGTATAAACATAAGTGCCAAAATGTTTTCTTAGAGACAGCCACAAGCTATGCAATTTACAGGATTTCTAAATAGCAGGGCCTGCTTGTTTTAATTCCACCTCATATCTCTTTCTTGCCACACCTTACACTTCCTTTGTGTTATTGCTTTCCTATACTCCTCTTGTCTTTCTTTCTACCTTTTCTGTCTTCCCCACTCTCTTTGTTTGGATCAATCTGTAATGATAAGAAATAAACCCAGCCCCAGAAATATATTAGGCCCCTACCTCCTGCAATCGCCAATACAAATTGAGCACTGAACTGCACGCGAGATAGATGTTGCAGAAGAACTCACTAGCTGTCCAGCGATGCTCACTTGGTGTCAGTAAGCCTCGATGATGGAAGGGGAGACAGTGACTGATGGGCCTGCTGTACCAGTGCTGTGAAAGACTCACTAAATTCCAGGTAACCCACACTGGCCAGCTTGAAAGCCATTTTAGCCCTGCAGTACCAACAAAATGCCAGTGGAAAAAACTAGGGAACTGTTTTTTCAGCGGAGCCCTTAGGGCAGTAGCCCACCAATTCTGCTAAATTACATCATTTCAACATTTTATTTAAATGCTTTGGGAATTTGTAACTTTCCCCAAAATATCTTCCTCTGTCCTGCTTGGTGCTGCTTTTTGCGAGTTGCGCCACCAGCAAGGGTCCGGGCAGGAAGCACTCTTATGTGTCCCATAGGCCTTCCTTCCCTCTTTACACTGCTATATACTCATTGGCTGATGAAGAACAGCTGAAAGAAAGAAGCTATAAGGAAGAACTGAGAGGAGAAGAAAAAGCACTGGTAAAAAGAAGAACAGAGAAGGAGGATTAAGAGAAAACAGTAGAAAACAGCGAAAGGACGTTAAAGGAAGGGAGAAATTGAGAAAACACAGAAGGAAGGAAATGAATGCAAGGAATGATGCAATAATGCTCCTGAGGGGAGAGGTGCACAGGAGGATGTACAAACGTAGGAAGAAGGCAGTAAAATGAAGGCCCGGCTTGCTGTTGTTCAGGAAAGGAATAAAGAGTATTGTACAAAGAATCCGCAGCCTGCCTCGTTCCCACTCCCGTGGCTCGCAGCAGGTTGCCAGCTTGGTGACAGTTCAGCCCATCAGATGTTCCCGCCTTGGCACCGCGCAGGCTATTCCCGGAGCCGCAGCCTAATGCGGCGTGTCTGTGCACCGGCCGCCACGTGCGCACAGCAGCTTGAAAGGCTGCAAGCAGCGGGAGGCGCGAGGTGACTGCTGCCGCCCGGGACGCACAGCGCCGGGGCGCGCGACCTGCGCACGCAGCACGAGCTCCTATGTAGGGTCCGGCGCGAGCCACGACGCTCTTTCGAAAGGCTGACCTCAGTGGTTCATTGATGGGCACGAAGGCGATATTTTAGAATATGACAATATCCAGGATTGAGCAAGGTGTTCTGACTGCACTAAGCCCCTTTGGTCTCTTTTATTCACCTTAATGATTATTTACCACTGGAATTGCAAGAGGTTTACAGTATGTTGCAGAGCCTTCAACTTGTCGGGGTCTAGTACTTCTTCCGATCCTGCATTTTTTATTTGCCACCTGGGATTTGTAGTCCTGATTTTCTTAACATTGCTGCAAACCCCAGAATACAAAGAAAATATCTAGATTGGACGAGTTACTCATTCATAGAGCCCTAAAACTTAAGATCTCTGCTTTCAGTGCTATTTGGAACGTGGGCAGTTCAAAATCGGCTCTTAATGTGGCATCGCAGCGCCTTGCCGTGGCGACGTCGATGGTGATTCCAAGGCGGAGCATTTTCTGATTTGTGGAGGGGTGTGGCGGGGAGGATGAGTATGACAGTGGTCCTTTTAACCTATGTCCTGCTGTCCAAGCATGCTCCAGTAATTTAGAGACTAAAAGGGCAGCGTCTGCCGAAATAATGTTACTAGAGGACTCCATCTCATCTGAAATTTCCTTTAGCACAGTAGTGCATTCTGTGAAACGTGGTTCTTCTTATGCGTCAATTGCACTGACGTCCTGAAGTACAGGGGATTATTGAAGGAAAGGCTGGACTGGAACATGCTGTCCCTGCTGTTGTACTGTCATCAGCTAACCTTGTGCTCAATGGCTGTGTTCCACCAGAGGAAGCCATTGCTCTAATCACCCAGTGGCTTTTCAAAGGGGATGAATCCACGAGGCATTAGAAAACATACCAGAGTTTCCACCTAAATAGAAGACTGAGTGTAGAACGCAGATAGAATGTAAGAGATGTGAGGAAATGCTCAGAATTCACCAGTGTTTTAAGACCTGTAGTTTTCCAATAGGGTTTATATGTTTTTTTTACGCGGACCTCTGTGTTGCTTATCCGCACTCCTCACTTCCTAATAATCAGAGCAACTTTACCCTTCCTACAACCATAAGCCTATTATCTATTTCTGCCGAATCTAAATCATCGTCCTACTGCTCAGTTAACCAGAGCAGAATGTTTATTTATGACTATTTCTATTTTTTTGAATTTGTTTATTTTTTGTTGTAGTTGTACAACCAGTGAAAATGTGCAAATAGAAATTAGGGAAGAAAAGTATTTTTTTTGCAGTTTTGTATAGCACAGACTTGACTTGAAGGCGTTGGAATTACAATCACATATTTTTTTTCTTAGGAACAGTGAGATTAAGTGATTTGCTCAGAATCACAAGATGTTGAGCCAACGCTGAGACTCAAACTTGGTTCCCCAATTCCAAAGTCAGCAGCTGAGGCTGTAACGCCACATCTTTGATCTCAGATGAGATCCCTAAGATCTCCTTTACTGATGCCAGCTGGACCAAAGTCACAGGGCCACCTTCCACTAGTACATGACTTCGGTCAACCACGCTCTGAATATTGGGACTTGTTGCTTCTGTGAAACACAGGACTTCATGTTACATTGTGCTGTTGGGTCAAAAAAAGGATGGTAGACAACAGGAGATTCCGAAGATTGTGATGAGACAATTTTACTGACGACCAATGCAAAAACAAATTGTCCACTGCACGACCAGTGCAGGAATAACGTTTGACTGGTGCAGATTGTCCCTCGTCTAGTGTAAAGTTATCTAGCATAATTGCAAAATTTCCCAGCCCTAGTGCAGATTGCATGACCCCCCCCCCCCCAGGAGTCTGTATGACATGATTTCCTATTTGTGAGCGTATGCTGTTGATTAAGCTGCTATTCGTGACCCCGGCCTCGAGCTCTCATAATGCATACATTTTGATAAGTGCTAACCAGGGCCGCACCACAACCCAGCAGAAAAGGAGTAGCATTCCCATTAGACTACTACTCTTTGATAATAAACACTGCATGGTGCACAGTCTACTTTTCACAACCCTCTGTAAACACTATGCATATTCAAGCACTGCCACTTTCACCACAACATGACCGTGTGTTGGGACCTCACACATCTATCCCAACTCTTCCCACTTACACTGTAGTTTACAACCAAACATAACGGTTCATCTGTACGCGAGCCGGACATTTAGAGTACCACGATGCTGCACTAGTGTCCGTTGAACGCAATGCTTAATTTAAGCCAGTGTTTTCCGGTGCTCGGCACTGTCACTTAATTGTCAACACCAGCACTTATGACAGCTGCCACATGATGGTGCTGTTTGTGTAATTTAGAGATGACCAGAACAACAGTTGATTTTTTAGTTCAATATACATTGAAAACAAACAATCCCTGCCACCCAAGTCATTCTTACAGCTCTGGGGCCTCGAAAAGTCTGAATTGTTACTCTTGTACCAGTGTGATGGTTAGTAGTTGTGTAGGTGCTGTCATTGGCAGAGCTGGCAGTGGCTATGGGTTGTGCAATCTACCGTAGCCTCCTGGGCAGGGCCCTGGCACTTATTATTTTACAAATTAAGCACTGGTTGCACGCTATGCAAATGCCAGATATCAAAGACCATAAAATTCCTGAATGTCTAGCTTGAATCACTTGTTAGTGTGCGCTCTACTAAAGAGAGCCGTTCACTGACTTCCATCACTGGATGTAGGGAAAGCCACTTTGCAGTGACATCTGGTGAAGAGAAGCCGTTGGGATGAGCGAGGCAGCCATCCAGCGCTTCCCGCCCGCCGCCACAGACCTTCCGTACTGCCAGACTGTGTTTAATGAACTGTGCGCTAACGAGCCCGGGGTCAGTTGGGTACCGCGTGAAAAACTTAAGTCCCAAGAAGAAGCCTTCATGTAAACACTATCAAGGCATGAAAACAATGCGTGGCGGCTCATTAGGGACAAGCACGTGGGTCTTCTCATCGCACAGCCATGCGCTTGTCTCAGATAATGAGGAGAACAGCAGTGTGTTCTTTTCGCCTCTTCTGTCATAGGCGAATACTGCAAAGAGTCGCAGACGTCCTCACAGTATATGCAGGGCTACGGGAATTATGCGGCAGGGGAACACCAAGGTGTGTGGCATGGGAGCACCAAATTATGCGGCACGAAAAAGCAAATTGCGCCTCATAATGCGGCACATTTTATTATAGCATTATTTTATTGTTTTGCAATTTTTACACATGATAATACTGTCGGGCAAATATTTCGCCTTTGTGAGGAGCAGCTTAACATGCAAATTCAGAAATAAGCGTCTGAATGATGACCAGCTGACCGTTGCTATGGGCCTTCCACTGCGCGTGAACAGATGTTGCAATGATTTTAGTAACTTTTGATCCATTCAAGCTACAAACAAACTGTTTTGCTAAAATCTTTATCCTATGCAGCTAACGATGGATTATGTGGCAGATGCAGCAGATTTATAATTATACGAAAAAGGCAACGGCTGAAAAATTGCAGTATTCCGGGGGCCTGGAATATGCTATCACTACCACGATGGAGGTACAGCTACCAGATGGCATCATGCCACCCTGTAACTTGGTTACAAACCACTTCAATCTGGTAGTTCGGATCAATTACTGGGAATCAAGACAAAGTACCACATGTCGTATGGATGTTAAATAAAATCCCAGAACGGGAATTCCATCATTTGTGACTAGGATCCATCCAATAACCTTAGGTGGGGACCATCCACCAACCAAGACCTCACATGAGCACGTGACCTTGAAGTGGGAGGAGAAAGGGAATTTCTGGGGTATGGAGGCCAATGGGGTCTGCCTGTAATAAAACAAAGAATCATTGGCATAAGCCTGACTCCAAAGGAAGATTCATATTTTGGCCTTGTGAAGGAGATGAATTTGCCGGAGTAAAGTTATTTTCTGCAATGCAAGATAATTCTCACTACATAACAAGATACTTTTCCCTTTGCTTGATCTCGACATATTTATCTTTTGAAGAACTCTGTTTTCTGCAAAGTATATCTTATGCAGAACCACGTTGTTAATGTTAAATAGGCATGTGGGCACTGATGCCCCTGGTGTACCACCCGGCTCTTCCGCTTCTAGGAGAAGAACTGTTCCGGAGAATAAAACTGAAGATGGGGTTTGCTAACTGGGGTGACCTCTTTCATGCGGGTAGATTTCGCGATCTCCCGCTCCTCTACGGGGACGTTGTCCCTACCCCCCTGGAAACTTTTGCCTTTATTCGCCTCCGAAGTGGGCTACAGAAAGTGTTACCGGCATATCCGAGTGAACCTCCAGTTCTGGAGCCGTTTCATAATATGCTTTCTTCTCCTTCGCCTTCGCATATGGTCTCTGCACTGTATCGGGGGATATATGACCGGGACGGGGGCCTGGTGCTGCGGTCCCGTGCGGGCTGGGAGGCTGAGATTGGCACTGAGCTCACGGATGAGCAGTGGGGGTTCTGCTGTTCGCAGACTGAAATGATCTCGTCTAGTAGTAGGTTCCGCATCATCCACTACAAGTTTCTCCATCGCCTCTACTGTACTCCTGCCCAGATGCACAGATTCTGTCTACGTGATGACGATCGCTGCGACAGGTGTCATTCTCCTGGAGCGGACTTCTTGCACCTGGCCTGGACTTGCCCCAGCATAGACGAATATTGGGATCAGGTGTATGAGGCCTTGGGGGAGATGCTGGGATCCCCGCTGCCGCCCTCTCCTATACAGGCTCTTCTGGGGTATACTCGGGATGTGCCGAAGCCGGATCGCCGTTTCGTTACCTGCGCACTGCTGCTTGCCAAGCGCCGCATAGCGTGCCGATGGGGGCGGGGGAGGCGGCCCAAATTTAAGGAATGGCTGCGGGATATGGTTACTTGTCAGGAGAATGTTCTGTTGTATTCAGAGTTGCTCCCACCCAAATCCCGTCCCCCCGATATCTGGGGACCTCTGTCACAGTACCTGGCGGCGAACTGCGCCCAGCGATCGCCGTCTGCTCCCGTAGGGGTGGACTCACCGGCGGGTGGCTCTGGCTAGGGGGGATGCATGTGGTGCGGTTTCCCCTGGGGAGGGTCGTCCAGTCTGCGGATGGGAGGGGTGGACGCTGCTGGCTCTGGGGGTCCCCCTGACGGCTGCCTTGCGATCTTGCTCCCCCGCGACGTGCCGGCACACTGCCGCTATGGCCCGTATGGGCTCTCTGCGAATGGGGATGGGGCGGCACGACTATATGTCTGTAGGGGTGCCCTGTACGGCTGGGGCGGGTATACAAGTACGCGCTGAGGGGTAGTGGCTCTCTGCAGAATAGGAGGGGAAATTGGAGGAGGTTTTGGAGAGGAGGGTTATGGGCTGCCACTTGTCCATGATTGGACTGTTAACTGTGCTATGTTTTGCTGCTGGTGCCTTTTTCATTTGCCCATATTGCCAATGTCCGGATAAGTGTGTAATGCTGATGCACTGTATGACATGAAAAGTTAAATAAAGAGTTATTAAAAAAAAATAGGCATGTGGGCCACCTAACGTGCTGCAGGCCCAAGTCCTTCTTACACTTCTAGACACGCTTTATGATCTGAGAGAAGACCATTCCCATCTCTGGGAAGATACGGTACCTCGTCTTATCAGTTACCACCAATAAAGCTCTTAAAATGAACACAAGGACATGGCAAAGGGGGAAAGGGAGGACAGGGACAATTGAAAAATAGAATCAAGAGAGGGAAGGAGGCACCAGGTGGAGGAAATGCCAAAAGACCTATGCAGATTGATTGGTCTTACCAAAAATGCCAAAATGCCAATATTTCGTCTGGCGGAACAGCAGTGAGTCGATGGGTTTACAATACACATACTACCATGGTGCAGATCTTAACTAAAGCTACCCCAGTTGAAGCCCTTTCCTAAAATAATGGGAACAATTGTGTACTTTGAATGAGTAGTGAAATCCCCAGTGATGGTCCCAAGAAAGAAAAGGCCCTCCATCTTAGCTCTTAATGGTCCCAAACAGGAGATTAAAGTGAGATTTTGTACGACGAAGAAGCAGGGGGCATTTTATGGACACACTTGCACATCAGGACATGAAGCTTAAACAATCTACAATCTTTGACTGCTAGTCTGGGAAGAGATCTCTTGGTTTGAGAGACACAATGTCTCTTAGCTAAGCAGGATGTCAAGCAACATGCGGCATTCTGAGCTCTTTGCAGGCACTGAATCTGAAAGCTGTGGAGAGCTGCGTAGAAGCCATTAGAGTAATGTAGTCTCAAGCTAGCTGCTTGTGAGTGTTGGAGAGGACAGTCAAGACTGGCTTGAGCTGGTCAATTGGTGGAAGCACCTGACAACCACTGTTCCTACCTGAGCATCAAAGTTCATACTTGAGTTGGACTAGCAGTGCTTAATTTGTAAGATCATAAGTGCCAGGGCTCTCGTCAGTGGGCCACTGCAGCTGACACCACCCATTGCCCCTGCCAGCGCTGCCAATGTCAGTACCAACACAACTCCTAACCATCCCACTGCTACATGTGTGACAATTCAGACTATTTCAGGTCCCTACAACTATGAGACTGGCTTGGGCGTCAATTATTAGTAATTTTTGATGTACATTGAATTCATAAACAACTGTTGTGCCCATCTCGGAATAGCAAACAGTGCCACCGTGTGGCAGACTGTCATAAGTGCTAGTGTTGACAATTTGGTTCCGGTGCAGAGCATCGGAAACCACTGGCTCAAATTGAGCACTGAGTTGCAGGTTCTTGACTTTACTAGTAACAGGAAGATTCTGGCTAAGCACAGCGGGATCTGAGAGGGAGGTCAAATGAGCCATACCTCAAACTACCCACATAATTATTGCTGTCTTGGTACTCTTAGCTGTAGTTACTATTAAATGGCCAATAACTGGCGGGAAAATAATAGTTTTCTTTAACCAGTCCTGCATCACTAACAATCACCAATGAAAACCATTCTAGAATGTTCCTTTGTATTATGAGCTCGGCTGGAGTATTGACACCTATTGCGATATCATTCCCTGGATGGCCCCTTCAAGAACCATCAATCCATATCCCTCCCGCCCGACTACGGAGGCCTATCCCTCAAGCACAGTTGATTTATTTTAAGAGCATTTTATAAACACTTAGGCACCTTCAATGTATGATTGTTTCCCTACTTCTGTACTTATAAAGATTTCAAACCAGGGTGGTGGTATTAGAAATCTGAATTGCATAGAGGAAGGGAGCAAATGAGGCGATTGAGGACAGGGAAGAGGTAGAATTTGGGAATGATTAGGGTGACAGTGAGATAATCGGGGCGTGGCGGAGTTTGGGATCATGGTTTTCTGCTCGAGAGATACTCGTGCAGGATAGGCAGAGCATCATGGGTGGAAGGGAGACTCTCCTCTTCCCACTCTTCGAAGTATTCGCGGGCTTCCTATGTACCCTATTCCTAACAAACACATTTATCAGTGTGCCCACAGCTAAAGAATTTTTTGGAGAGAAAGACAGCTGAGAACGTTAGGGTTAGAAAGAGTTGTCCTCCACCTCTTTCTAACCCTAACACGGTGAATGAAGACTTAGATTTGGCAAGTTAAGTGCCTATAAAGCCTTGCAACTGACCGTAATACCCTACTGCGCCAACGCCCTGCGTAGGCGTCTGCACCAGAGGTGTCGGTCGAGTTTTCTGAGCCTGTCTTCTTCTATTTCCTGCTCGTGTTCATTAATTATCTCATCCAACTTTTGAAATGCCTTCCTCATTTGCCCACATCAATGGTGCTCAAGCGAGTCCTTAACGATGGGTGTCTCACTTGCACGATGCTCATTGATTGCAATGTTTCCCCAGCGGTAAATTGAGGAACATTTATTAAGAGTGGTGAGTCACTCACTTTTGAATTGCTCACTTTTCTCTATTGCATGGGTTCAAGCAGCAAGTGGAGCAATACGCAGTGATAACGGAATGCTCCCTTGCCCGCTTGAGTGTGCTGCGTTTAAACCCCTCACAAGAGAAATGTGCTGCTGTGACAGAAAGTGGAACCTTTCCAGGCCTTTTTCAGGTAAAGTGTTTTATTCTGACAGTGGAATGTTTAGAGGGCACTCTTGAGTCTAGTGTGTTAGTCTGGCAATGGAATGTTTAAAGACCCTCGTGAGTAGATTGCGCTATTTTGACAGTGGAATGTTTAGAGACCATCTTGAGGACAGTGTGTAAATCTGTCACTGGAATGTTTACAGGCCTTCATGAGTGAGGTCTGCTGCTCCTGGAGTGAAATGTTTAGAGTCTCTCTTGGGTAACGTATACTGTTCATGAAGTGGAATCTTTAGAAGCTATCTTGAGTAAATTGTGTTAGCCTGACAATGGAATGTTCAGAGGCCCTCTTGGGTGAACAAATGCTGCTCTGACAGTGAGGTGCTTAGAAGTCCCCTTGAGTGAAATGTACTACTCTGGCAGTGAAATGTTTAGAGGCCCTGTTGATTACAGTGTGTTAGTCTGGCAATAGAATGTTTAGAGGCCCTCTTGAGTAGAGTATGCTGCTTTAGCAGTAGGATGTTTAGAGGCCCTCTTGAGTAGAGTATGCTGCTTTAGCAGTAGAATGTTTAGAGGCCCTCTTGAGTAGAGTATGCTGCTTTAGCAGTAGAATGTTTAGAGGCCCTCTTGAGTAGAGTGTGCTGCTTTAGCAGTAGAATGTTTAGAGGCCCTCTTGAGTAGAGTGTGCTGCATTGATAGTGGATTGTTTAGAGGCAATTTTGAGTACTGTGTGTTAGTCTGTGTGTCAGTCTAACAATGGAATGTACAGAGGCATTCTTGGGTGAACTGTGCTGCTCTGACAAGGAAGTGTTTAGAGGTCCTCTTGAGTAAAGTGTGTTAGTCTGGCAGTGGAATGCTTAGAGGCTGTCTTGAGTGAAGTGTGTGCTCTGGGACTGGAATGTTTACAGGCCTTCTTAAGGGAAGTGTTCTTCTCTGACATACACCGGACTATTTCCAGAACCTTTTGAGAGCAGTGAATTAGTCCAGCAGTGAAATGTTTGTAGGCCCTTTCAGGCCGAGATTATTGCAGCCACTGAACTTTGTGTACCATCTCCCAGGGGTACAACGCAGGTCCCTGCATCCCAGAGGTGGGCCCAACCCTTTAGGAGGACCCTGCTCATCCCAAGGTCAATTAATATCTGTGAGATATGGGCTACTCAGGAACTCCTCTTCACATTCTACAGGAGAACGCCATCATTTTGCATTACACCACTACCACCACGCACGCTCATCGCATCAACCTCAATGCACCTTGCCAAGACAGCTCAGGGTTTGACTCTGTGAGTAAATTGCGTTAGTCCGACAATGGAATGTTTGAGTAGACAGGTCTACAACGTGATCCTGAAGGGGTGAGAGCGTGAAATGCCATTTTTTTGCCAATGTGACCATTGAGAAAAGTATCTCTTCGTGAATCACACACTTAAAGAAAGAAGAACGTCGAATTTGCTTTCAGATTAAATTTGCCTCTGGATTAAGCTGAGCTATGTAAAGAGAGCCCCGTGGTTGGCTATCTAAACCTGGACATGAACATGGCCAAGAGCTCGAAAAGGTACTCAACAGCTGGAATGAGACAGACCCTTTTGCCTCTAGAATCCATTGGGATATGCAGCACCGCCCGACTACGGAGGCCGCCACTGAGTTGGTTGTCAACACTAACATTAGTTGGTCACTGAAGACTACCTGTTTGGGTAATGTGTGCCGTCAATAAAAAAAATTGTAGCTTCTTATATGGACATTTTTATGCATCTCAAGTGCTTTACTTATAGAATTTGTCTGAAATTAATATTTGCAACCCAAGACGTTTTCCTGTGGAGCTGCCATAAAGTGCTAAATGCAAAGAATGGCATATCTTTTTTATACAATTTATCGCAATAAATTTTATGCAGAATATGTATAGAATTCAGTATATTCTAAGCTGAAATGAAAGAACACTCAGAGAATGTCTATAGCACCAATCCTACATGGAACCCCTGAATGTTTCTGTAGAATATTTTTCAAGTGTGAATTCTTCTAGGTCAGGCTCTTTTTTGTATCACTCCTGATTTACATACATGGTTCAGAATGTCTGCTCAATGCTTAATATGTGCCAGTGGTTGTAGGTGTGGGCACCAGCAACCATTTTTTGTAACTAGTTTCCTTTTTAATCAACATTTTTCGTCTCGGAAGCAAGAGAGAGGCAGTTAGAAAAGGGAGAAAGAAAAAGACAGGAAAACAGTAACTAGTGAAGAAAGTAGGGACGCCGAAGGGACCCTGCAAGAGTCACATGAAGAGGCGTAAGGTGTGTGGAGGTGAAAGAGAGCGGTATGAGGTGGAATTAAGGCTAGGCCGCCTTGGCTCCTAACATGATCTGTTGCTCAAGCACATATTGCTTTTTGAAAGAGTAGGCACTATTAACCCCTACAATGTCGCAGACTCTGCGGATGCCAGTGAGTGTGGCCCGTAGGATATTTGTTTTAAGACAATGTCTCATTTTACCCCACGACACTCGTATCCCACGGTGACGCACCTCAGACTGTGCACTTCCGCTTGTTATCCTTGAATCTACACACCAGTTTGTGATACCTCAGCAAGGCGAAGAAGAAACTCTGAGCAGCATCCATGGCGGAGCCGTGTGCCTTTCCGTATGATGAGTCATGACACAGGCTGTCACCTGCAACGCGCATCGAAGCAGTGTGACCCTAGCCTAGGCGCGTGATGCGTCACCCAGTAAGGTGTCTGAGTGATGCCTAGGACTGAGTTAAAAGACAACTCCAAAACATGCAGACCGGCTTTTGCATTCTCAGGACCCCCATCCCTCCCCCCCCCCACACACACACACACAGCCTCGTTAGGCGGGCGTTACTTAGCAATCTCGCTCGGTACAATCTACCCAGTTCCCCTCAGTTGATCCTGTCTGGATCTAACCCGGGCCGGCCCACCGAGCACACTTCTGGCCCCGGCGCTTCGCCGAACTCCCCGCATGTTCATTATCCTGCATATTTGTGTTTATTAAAAGGAAATGGAGCTAAAATGTGGAATATTAAATGCAGGGCTCCGTTGCCTGCGCCGCCCGGCACGCTGCCGCTGCGGCGGACGGTGGCGGGAAAAGGTTCCGCAGATTGGCGCTAATTGGTGGCTTTCTTGGCAGTTTCAGTCGAGAGGTCAAGGTTTTTACTGGTGCGTAGAGAGTGAAGTGGTGGCCGCGCGCCCCCTCTGCCCGCCATCATCCGCCCACCAGAGGTGGGTGCTAACAGCATCCATGCCAACCTTTTACAAGAGGAACGTGGGAGATTTAAAACATATAATAGCGAGCATTTATTTCCCCCGTTGACTTCTGTTGAAGCAGAGGCAACATAGAGGCTTTTTTGGATTTTAAAAACGGGGTTCTCCCGCCGGAACCGGGTCTATTGGCTTGTAGGCAACAGAGCAGGGCCAGGAGCCTCGGCTAAGCCCTTGTAGGGCTGGAAGGGGTCAGTATGGCCGCCTCACTGTGACATCCCTGCCTGTTGTTGTTGATCCACTGAGGGTGGCGGTGTATGCATGCACGCACTACCCTAGTAATGCAGGGATTTAAGAACCGCACAGAAGGTGCCCTGCAGGCCTGTAGTGTTAGTGCATCCCATGGGAAGTTGGTGTTGTACCGTGTGGAGCCCCGGTGCTGGGCATGCACGTGACATTATGTAGGAAGTAGTTTTTTGAGAGTGGGGACCAGTGTAAACCAACCACATTGAGCCTAGAAGCATGCTTGATTATTTTCTGAGGTCCTGATCACAAGAGGGCTAAAACAATTCCAACCCCTGTGCAAACCCTTATTGTGAGGATTGGAATTATAAATTGTGAGGAGAGCACCGCACATGGTAATTACTGGGTACAATTATGTCTGCACCCTCATCATTTTCTGAAGGTACAGATTAGCGAATCATACATGCCAATATATGTCACCTGGCCCTTTTGTTGGGAAAATATTTCTATAAGACCTAAAGAACAGATACTCTGAGAACACAAACTTTATCCCCAGAAAGATGTCCTACAGTCACTTCAGACCAGCAAAAACAAATTAGATGAATCTATAAGCATAATAGATAAAATCTCCGCAACTCTTCCTTGTATCCCTCAACCAACCACTTGGACCATTTTTAGGAGCTTCATGGTATTGTATTGTAATTACACAGTGGCGTAGCTGGGGGGGTGCTAAGGGTTTTGGGGGTGGAGGTCTTCTCCCGCTCCTTCCTGCCGCTCTACATTTCGGCCGTCGTGGGGTGGCAATCACTGCCGAATCTTGCCAGCACCCCATGCTCTTCAATGGGGTCGCCGCCGGGTGGCAAAAGCAGGGACCGCCACAGGCGGCCATAAGGCAGCTATGCCACTGTAATTGCACTTATATAGCGCTTACTACCCCTGAAAAGGCGTTGAATCACTTTTTTGGCAAGTAGCATGCTACTCTGGAACCCATAAAGGATTAGTGGTGAATTAGTAGTGAAATACGAAAGTGATTTGAGTGGTGGATATGTTAGTCAGTTACTTGGATTGAGAAGGATAGTGGAGGGATAGAAGAGGGAAAAGGTTTCAATTTATATAGAGCTTGCTACCCCTGATGAGGTGTCAAAGTGCCCAGTCTGCCACTGTTGAAACACTGCAGTGCTTTCGATAATCCGGGATGACTTTTCCAAATGGTTCGATTACATACCAGAGTTTTATTTGGATTGTGAAGTTGTACTAGCAATAGTGTGAATAGGTGTGTTTCTATGTTAGGAGTCAATAGGATTATTGGGTGTATTTCTCTGTTATGATTCTGGTATCAGTAATTCAGGGAATAGATGCAAGCTCACAAAAGCCATGCACACATGCCTAGTGATTGGCAGATATACATGTCTGTAAAGTAAGTGCTTTTGTGTGAGATAAAAGCCAATTATTGAAACACAGACTAAATCAACACATTTTGAATCTTTTCTGTAAGCCTTGCTGCTGATCTTGTCTCAAGCCTCGACTTTTTTTAAACAGCTGATTACACTCAAATCCTGGTTGTGACCATCTGTCCACCTCAACTGAAGTTCATGCTGTACACTTAATGTGCTTTCCTCACAATTCACATTTTCTGTTATTCCTAACCATTAAAAACATACTGCTTTCTCTTTTCCTTGTGCAAGCTTACAGAGAAAACAATCTTCATCAGTTTTGACTCCTGTCCCTGCACTCCCTTCCTAATAGACTATATGGACTGTACAAATCTCTTGGTGAAAAATATTTACCCTCACTTCACCAATTTCTTCGGCTCTTGCCCTCTATGAAATACCCATTTCTAGCTTTGTCTCGGCTCCCATTTTCCAACCGTAACTTAAGTCTCTTCACGAAGCACGTCATTTTCTTCTGGATAGTCCTTCTCTGTGTTGTCCCCTTGAACCCATGTGTGCCCTGCCCAGAATGTGCAAAACACAACCACGCCCTATAGAAAAGTAATGCAAACCATGTGTCAAATAAACAAGAGGTGAAGAGAGCACATCTGCATGATGACTCCATAGAGGAGCTATGTTAATATACTGGGAGCCTGGGCACATAAAAAGAACACATTTTTTATTCCTCAAAAATGTATCAAACTTTGAAGATGGATAAGAAGTAAAAATGTATGGAAAGACAGAAAGAGGTCTTCAAGCATTTAAATAGATGTGCTGAATAATTTAGTGGATTACTTTGTTTAGGACTCATCCAGCCCAGCATACACAATCTGTTGTCAGTTTGGGGGCGCTCCCTGTCGATGCATTTTGCATTTTACATAAGGAAAAGCCTTCTGGAAAGTACGAAAGGCATCAATAGGCAGGACATGCCAAATTTCCAACAAAGAATGAACGTTTTTGATTTGCTTAGGACTTAAAAAACTTTTCTTCATTTTTCAAGCTGAGTGCTGCAACTTTATTTTAGAAACTTTGCAAACTTCCTGCAGCTTGCTGAAGACCAGCACCGGAGGGGAGTGGAGGAGCGGGGCGGTGGATAGGCGGGGCGATGGAGAGGTGGAGCTGGGGCAGTCATGGGGAGGAGTCAGTGATTTAACCCCTGCATTGATCAGAGAGGTACAGAGTTCATTGATTCTTTGCAGGGAAGCAGTGACGTTTATTAACATGGGCACAGTTTCTACCTTTCTATGGACAATGCAGCATTTCAGACACTGAAGCACTGTTTCGTTGGACTCTACTTCAGTGGGAAGGGCATCCGTTCAGTCCATGATCGCCATGGCGATCCCAGACACAAACTGTACTGAAACATCCCCAGCGCTTTTCAAAAAAACTCCCAGCGAGTGGGTAAAGTTAGTTATGTTATTTGTGAAGACTGACTTCCTGCATTGGATGTCTGCCCTCAGACATAGCACCACTATGGCGGACATGTTGACGTGACAATAGTCCACCATGTCTCCATGGTTTCGCAGACCTGGCCAGACAGACCATTTCATCTAAGAGACACATTTTGCAATGTTCACGAGAGCTGTTTTAGGGGAAAATTGACCCCACAGAGAGCAGCCAACTTTAAATTAGACAGTCTGGGTGCAGCTCGTATGGTCTAGGTACCTCTTCCTCCACATCATCCCTTCAGCGGGCAGGCCGCCTACCTTAAAGTGAGGCTCTATGTCCGACTTTGTGGATGGTATTAAAAAGCTTCCTGCCCCCTGCTTCCGCAGAATTTGCATATTCCCTTAGGTGCTATCATGCTGACAAAAAGAGGAGACATAAAAAGGCATGTCACAAGAACTCTACAGGCTACAGACGAGGCCTAAATAAATGAACCTGCCCCAAGGCAGTCTCGCAGCTCTTTGGCAAGAAAGGCTTTTGTATGATTTCAACCTTCCCCTCCTCAAGAGATGAGAGAAGATGGGTAGCAGCGAACAGTGCAAATTTGGACAGCCAGGAATTTATGAAAAGCCGTCCTGAGCATCAGCTCAGAAATAATTGGACTGGCCACACCACTTGAATCTTCAAGGACATGAAACAAATGATTCTTCCACGGTTTTCCAGTTGGAAATAATTAGCCCTTTCTTTTTTCATTTTTGGTAACTTTCCAAAAAGAAAATGGTATTTGTTTGTCTTTTGGGGAGTGCATTGTGAACTACCCTACCCAGTAGCCCTGTAAGCCATTTATGGAGGATCGCAGAAGCCTTGGGACTTTTAGCGGGCAAGTCTGCAACATGGGCAGTGTAGGGCTTGGCGGGGCAGGGGTTGGTGTATGTATATGTGTGTGTGTATACTCGTCTATGTGTGTGTGCCAGTGCATGTCTGGGAGTGTGTGTGTGCTCGTGCACAAATGAGTGCACCTTTTGGCTTTTTGCACTTGGAGGGGGCCTATAGGACATTGGCGGCCTCTCAATTGTGTAGGGATAGGACTGGTCAGCATTTTTCTCAGGACACGAGCCCACCAGATTCTAGACTGACCCACGTATTTGCAGGGTGTTGCCTAATCCAGAGATTAGCTGTCACGTAGTGGTTTTTCTACATGAAGACGGCTTTCTACGAGAAGCCCTACTTAGATCCAACCAATAACACCTTGGCAAGCCGTAGGAGGTGAAATCCAGGTCTTAGGCACCAAAATGTGGGATGTGTACTGGAGATGAACTGCAACCTCCTGCAGCACTGCACGAAGCAAGTCTAGGCATTAAGAGCCAAAATGTGGCAGATGCAAAGGAGATGAGCTGCAACAGGATGCACTACTGCACTATGAAATAGGCAACGCTAAGTCAAGCCAAGAAACATAATTACAAAATGTCTGAAATGCAGAAGAGGCATAAGAGTTTGGGAACAAATCTATGCAAGAGATGGACTCTGAGCAATACACATGGGCATCAGCTGGCGTGACAGAGCTTGGCATGATTAAAATTTGTAATTTTTGTGCTACACAATAAACCTAGATTTGTTTGTCTTTGTTTGCTTTGTGCTTCTCCATATGTGTGTCCTAACTAGTAGAGCCTAGTCACTCTGGGGCATATGTATCAAGCGAATTTTTAGTGGCAAACGCTGCGATTCGCAAAATACAGCGTTTGCGATTAAAAATTCGCAAAACGGGATGTATTAGGCAAATTCCCAACGCAAATTTAAGGAATCGCTAATTTAGCGATTTCTTAAGTTTGCGTAACGTAAGCATTTAAGAAATTGCAAATTGCGATTTCTTAAATGAAATGTAACACTCACCAAAGGATTGCGATTAATCCTTAAGAAATCGCAAATTACCACCAACTACTAGTTGGTGTTAATTTGCGATTTCTTTTAAAAATGCACGTTTTGTAATTTTACAAAGTGCCACGTGACGCACATACATGCCCTTAGGGCATGTATGTGCGCCATATGACCACACATGCTAATTTCAGGGGTGTATCAGGGTGTCATCTTGACACCCTTGCACCTTTGAAATTATTCTCAAATTGCGATTAGCAAATTGCGATTCGCAATTTGAGAATTACTTCCCATACATTCCTATGGGTCTCCTGGCCCATAGGAATGAATGGGCAGGTATTCCTTAATTGCGATTTCGCAATTTGCTAATCGCAATTAAGGAATTTTAAGAAATCACAAAAAGTTAGCAATTTTTTAAATACATCCCGTTTTGCAATTCTCAAATAGCGATTCCTTAAAAATCGCTATTTGAGAATCGCAAATGGTGATGTTGATACATATGCCCCTCTGTCCCTACACCCCTCTCGCTGGCTGCCTAAACTTTCAGTTATGGGGCACCTAACTTGTTCTCATCGTTTAAAATACATTTTTGGAAGTGACAGCCAGCATGTCAACAAATGTGGCAGAAAACCCCTTGACATATGAGTACCAACTCCAGACTGACCCAGAACTCATTGCACATGGGAGTGATCCATAGCAGTGAGAGATGTCCAAGTTTCAAGCCTGGCAGATCATTGGAAGACCCCTCTTGGGATGAAAACTAGATATGGGGCACTGTTTTTGGCAAGACTTTGCGCTTATGTGAAGGACGGGTGAATATTTGATTGGTGGATGAGAATGCTTGATAGACGGCAGCAGCTGGGTGGCATCTCTTTGGAACAACATTCCCATCCACTTCAGACCTGTATCTGAATTTGCAATTCAAATACAAGTTGAAGAAGCATCTCTACAGGGACATTTTCCCCCTCAATGCAATACTCACCTGTTGCCTGCCACATGATAAACATTCTAAGTCGTACTCTGGTGCTCGCGCCTGCTGCCCAACATTCCGCTGCTTCCCAGCTAGGCTTACAGCCACTATTACATACGGAGCGATAAATAAAGGCAGGCTTCAATGCTCATAAAGTAGGATCCATGGGATCTGAAAGAATGGGATCCACTGGAAATGAAAAAAATGAAGCTCTTGCCAGAACCACCACGGCGAGCCCTCAATGGCATCCACTCAGGAGTGATAGAAGATAAGGGCGTAACCCTCTCATCCTGCAGCCTACATTGCATGAACCAGGCTTCCCTCTCTGAATTACAGGTCACCTGTTGGGGATTCAAATGGCCTCACAGAATCTGGCATGTTTATTATTTGTAACTTGTATACAATGCAAAGCACAACACTACATTTATAAGTTCAAGTAAGTTGCTGTGTTAAATATGGATTAGTTTGCTGGTGATGTGTACAAATGGATTGAAACAACCCTCCTGCGCAGGACATTAATATGACATCCCTCGGTCTGCACTGGCAGTCCTTGTGTCTTACCTTGCACGATCAGATGCACCTGTGAGGTTTTGGGGTGCTGTTGCGTCTGCACGGAGCAGGTGTAGGGACCCTCGTCCAGAGTGTCCACCTTCTGGATCCTCAGGCTGTATTCCAGAGGGGTTTGCCTCTCCAGCTCCACCCGGGGATCTTGGGACCACTTGTCCTGCCCAGCGAAGATGATGCCTGAGCGGTTCAGCCAAGCTACCTTAGAGTTGGTGTCTTCCACGTAGCACCTGGAGAGAAGGAATAGGGTTCAATTAGCGCCAGGCAGCAAAGGTGGGTTCAGACATTGAGCAACCAACAGCTAGTGCGTTATCAAACTGTACACAAGTAAAATCATAGCAGTATCTGACAGTCAAATTTTCTCTTTTAATATCACCGTATCACTATCTTGAAGACAAAATTAAGCTGTGATCAATTCTTCTACTAGAAAAAGAACTGTGGCGCCTCTACCCTACTCCTACTACAGTAAAGGCTGTAGTGCCCGTGGTCTTCTAGAAAAAGGACTGCTGCAGTTGTGCCCTACTCTCGACAGACGTCAGCCTTCTTGCTCTTGAATAAAAGTTGAGTGACCTCTGCTAAATGCAGGGATGTGGTCCCACCACCCTGTAGAAGAAATGATGTGTCACCTGTGAATGTCTTTGGCTAGAGTGACCCTGAGCTATCTGTGCCCTCGTCCTAGTCCTCCAGTTCTGGCCTTTTGTCTTTTTCCACTAGAAGCAGAGGTGAGAACCTCCATCTCTCTTCCACGGTAGGCAAGGACGTAGCCCATCACCTACTGACCGTCTAATGCTAAAAGCATGATGGTGACCCTTAAACCTTCTCCACGTAGAAGCAGAGCTGTCGCCCTTAAACCTTCACCCACTACAACCATAGAAATAGAGCTGGAGTTATTCCATCTCCTCTTCCTACTACGGGCAAGTCTGTGGCCTTTCAACTTACTCCGACTTCCACCTTCTCTACTGGAACCGGGACGGTGACCCTTTATCCTGTGGCCCTTCGACCTTCTAATTCTAGAAGCAGAGGTGTGTCCTCAACCTTCTCCTGCTAAATACATGGAAGCAGGACTGGGGCCCTTTCATCTCCTCCCAATAGAGGCAGGTTTGTGGCCCTTAAACTTTCTCTGACTTGAAGCACGGTGGCAGCCGCTCATGATTCTCCACTAAAGCACATTTGTGGTCTTCCACCCCTTGTCCTCTAGAAACAGGGCCGTGGCACTTCAATGTTCTCCATCAGGGATGTATGCCTGTAGAAGCATACCTGTAACCCTTCACATATACACTGGAAATAAGGTAGTTGCCCCTCATCCTGTTCCTTCAACTTTATCCCTCTAGAGGCAGGGCTCTAGGAATCCCACCTTTTCCCTCCTACAATCTTCTCCCTTTAGAAGCAAGGCTCTGGTCCTTGAACTTTCTCCCTCCAGAAGCAGGGCGCTAGGCATGCAACCTCTTCTCTTTGGAAGCAAGGCTCTGGTCCTTGACCTTTCTCCCTCCGGAAGCAGGGTGCTAGGCATGCAACCTCTTCTCTTTGGAAGCAAGGCTCTGGTCCTTGAACTTTCTCCCTCCAGAAGCAGGGCGCTAGGCATGCAACCTCTTCTCTTTGGAAGCAAGGCTCTGGTCCTTGAACTTTCTCCCTCCAGAAGCAGGGCGCTAGGCATGCAACCTCTTCTCTTTGGAAGCAAGGCTCTGGTCCTTGACCTTTCTCCCTCCGGAAGCAGGGTGCTAGGCATGCAACCTCTTCTCTCTGGAAGCAAGCTTCTGGTCCTTCAACTTTATCCCTCTAGAGGCAGGGCTCTAGGCATGCAACCTCTTCTCTCTGGAAGCAAGGTTCTGGTCCTTGAACTTTCTCCCTCTAGAGGCAGGGCGCTAGACATGCAACCTCTTCTCTTTGGAAGCAAGGCTCTGGTCCTTGAACTTTCTCCCTCTAGAGGCAGGGCGCTAGACATGCAACCTCTTCTCTTTGGAAGCAAGGCTCTGGTCCTTGAACTTTCTCCCTCCGGAAGCAGGGCGCTAGGCATGCAACCTCTTCTCTTTGGAAGCAAGGCTCTGGTCTTTCAACTTTATCCCTCTAGAAGCAGGGCTCTAGGAATCCCACCTTTTTCCTCCTTCAATCTTCTCCCTTTAGAAGCAAGGCTCCGGTTCTTGAACTTTCTCCCTCCAGGAGCAGGGCGCTAGGCATGCAACCTCTTCTCTTTGGAAGCAAGGCTCCGGTTCTTGAACTTTCTCCCTCCGGAAGCAGGGCGCTAGACATGCAACCTCTTCTCTCTGGAAGCAAGGCTCTGGTCCTTGAACTTTCTCCCTCCGGAAGCAGGGCGCTAGGCATGCAACCTCTTCTCTTTGGAAGCAAGGCTCTGGTCCTTGAACTTTCTCCCTCCAGGAGCAGGGCTCCGGCATTTCAACACTGTCCGCTAGAAGCAGGGCTCTGCTCCCTTAGCTTTCTCCCTCCAGAAGCAGGGGTCTGCCGCTTCAACATTCCCCGCTAGAAGCACAGATCTGGCCCCTCAGCCTCCTCCCGCGGTAATAGGGGCCCTGCTGCCTTGATGTCTCTGCCTGTCTTCCTGTGAAGGCACAGCCACTTTGAAGCCTGAACTCACTGACACCTGAAGTAAATATTGCACAAACGCAGCAACTCTACTCATTAAAAAAACAACAAACCCAATCTTTGAGTCTTTGTATCCCAGGGAAAGGCTGAAACAGCCCCCAGCATCTCCTTGTCTACAACAGAAGGCGGCAATGAACACAAAGGGACCCCGGGCGCGGTGCTGATGCAACAGACTTTAGAAGGAAGCACCGGATCCAGTTGAGATGTTTGGGCAGCATCTCACCCCTCCTCTCCGCACTTCGGCATCAGGAGGTTTCAGCCTGAGAGAGTGCACAAGTACAGGCAGCGGCATGGCCATTTTTTATTTCAAGGGAAAAGTCAATACCGGTTTCTTCAAGGTTTTTTGTGTTTGTGAAAATCATCTTTACATTATGACCTTGTACTGAGCGAATCCCAGCTGCTCCTGTGTGAAAAGATGCACACCCGGCGCTGGGGGCTATATTACAGGCTGGATACTACTATTAAACGGATGTGGAACGTGGGGGTGGGGGGGGGGGGGGGGGGGGTAGGAAATATTGCAGCAAGTTAGAACGTTCAACTATAGGGAACCATAGGGAGTTAAAAAGTCATAGATACGGTAAATGTCCCGTTTTTCACAAAATGCTAAACGCCAGGAGTGACTGTGGTCCAACTCAAAATCACGTCTTGTCGACAGATGAAACAAGACAAAGAGAGAGAAAGGACTTTCCAAATCCTCTCACAACTTTCTGGGGTGGCAAAAGACAAGATTTGAACCCGTGTCCTGGTTCCACGCCCGGCAACTTCAAACATCACTACAAATCGTCTGTCTGGCCTACTGCAGCTTAATCCAAACATTATGCAGCACTGTTCAAGCACCTCCTTCAACACAAGTTGAGCTCCTGCTTTTCAAACATGAAAGGGTGGGATTGGCAAGTGCACTTCCTGGACAGTCAGAGGAGCTCATTCATTGGTTGGGTGTGGGTGATGGTACGTCCCCGCCCGCATGCCTGCTCTTGGAAGTCCCATCATGGGTCAACTGTGACATCCTTTCTGGTGCGCCATGCGCATCGGGTTTCGTAGGTGTAAGGAGCTCTGGAGTGGGTTATAAACAGGGCCACTGGAATTATGCGGCAGTGGAGACCCAACTTATGCAGCAGGGATGACCTCATTATGCAGCAAGAAAAGGCAAACTATGAAGCGCAATGCGGCACATTTCTTAATAATATTACTTCATTATTTTGCCATTTGTACACCTGTTAACCATGTCTGGGCATTGGCTCAACCTCATTGGTGCCCGTTTAAAACCTAAATATAGCAATAAGCAATAAACAGGTGACCAGTCATCCTGTGCAAAGGCTATTCCACTGTGCAATAACATGTGTGGCTGCGTTTTTAGCAACTTTTTAACCATTTGAGTTACAAATTAATTGTGTTCTTGTTCAAATCTACAGATTATGCAACAGATGGTGGGTTATGTGTGGCATATCTATAATTATGCAACAAAAAAACACAGCCCCACAATCACATAATTCTGTGTCCCTGGAAGAACGAAATTATTCATACACATTGTTTTCTTTGCAAATATTAATTTTCTCCACTCATCACAAAATATTTCATTGGCTGCAGAATTTGCAAAATTAAAAAAAGGTATCTGGGTTAAATGGACCAAAAGTTATTACAGTTGGTGCACATTGGGCTCAAGGCTGCGCCAGGGACTTAACCAATATTAACTAGTCTCTTTTAGCTGTTGGTTGTTGTGATCAGACATCATTTAAAGAGGTGAGGTTTGCCCAGATAGAGTAAACATCTCCATTTGGCGGTGTTGTGGGTGGGTGTCTTGTGTGTGCAACTGGAAAAAAAACATTTTAAATTCCTGACTGTAAGTTAAAGAGGGTAGATAGATTTCTTATTGTTTTGATTTTTATTGTTTCACTTTCAGAGGAAACTCTTGTTCACATCGCAGGCATAATTCTCAAAGCAGCAGTTATTTCAACAGGGCATGCAGACCTTACAGGGATCAGAAATATGTTCATTATCTCTGAAAGGCCCTTGTCTGAAATCAAAAAGTATTTTCTATTCCGACATAAACATAATAAATATGAAGTTTACTATATTGCTCTGAGGACCTGTGTTTTTTACGGAGAGAGAGAACACTTAGTTAAAGCATAACTTGCCGCATAATTTACTTAACTCTGCTGAACAGTTCATGTCTGCTGCCCCTCTGCTGCCCTTGAATGTGACTACTGCTCCACGAAGCTTTCCCCACTCTCCCTTCCTTGGTAATTCTATGTTATATCCAGGGCCACTGGAATTATGTGGTTCTGCGGTCAATGTTTTTTTTTTGCTTCATTATAAATTTGCTTTATTTACCACAACCCATCATCTGCTGAATTATCTGCTGATTTTAGCAAACAACCATTTTTATTTCTAACTCAAATGGATACAAATTTACTAAAAATGTGGCAACGTGGGTTTGCGCGCAGTGGAAGGCCCATTGCAAAGGTTAGCTGGTCATTTTTGATTTGCTTTTTTCTGTATGTGGTTCTTAAACTGGTACTAATGATGTGTAATATTTGCCCAGCCATTATTACCATGTGCAGAAATCCTAAAATAACGAAATAATAGTATCACAAATGTGCTGCATTGTGCCGTATAATGTGCTTTTTTTTGCCACGCAATTTCGTCAACCCTACTGCAGAATTTGGTGCTCCCCTGACTTATAGTTCCAGTGGTCCTGGTTATATCCAGCTAGCTGCCACTGATTAAAGCTTGATTCCCTTAAGTAATTTCAGCAAGTCTCTACTCCAGGACAACCTGCGTATGAACGTTTTCATTTCGATGCCACGTAGATCCAACCACACATTCCAGTAGTTGGCCGATTGGGGAGTATATTCATTAGCATGTATTGTGGGCCCCTTGACTTCCTGTGGTACAGATACATGCCTGGCTGTGGTGCCCAGACTTTCATTTGTAAGGTAAGTGGAAGAGATGGCCATAGACCCCAAGAGAATGGGCCACCGCCAAGGTAGCGTACATGTGTTGAGATACAAGCCAGGTGCGCTGGACGCGTACCCTAAATCAGATTGTGCTTGACGTATGTGAATGATGCAAGCTGAGAGAGTCCACTCAGGGGTAAAGCTGGAGCCCATGTCTCTGTGAGTGAGAGTCCCAGGAAGTGGGACGACGGGGAACAAGAGATAGGCATCATTAGAAAAATGAATAGATTCTACAAGTTACGTATTTGACCGCCTGTTCTGTGCTTGTATTAACCCGCTTAACTACTTGCACAATCCTGCTGACTTATGACGTTGTTCACTTTTGATTAAAAGCTAACCAACATTGCACAGACGACTTCTCTCCATGCAGTACTTAGTTTGAAAACGAATAAGTGGCGGGCCTAAGGTTTTGCTCAGAAAGCCTTGGCCGGCGCTATCCAGTGTCAGGGGTGCTGAAACTCACGACTGCCTATTCTTGAATCCACCTCAATCTTCTTTCATCCACCAGACACTCCCTTTCTCTTTATCTCACTCTTGCTGGTTCTTTTTCATCCCTGCTTTCTTTCTCTGTCACTGTTTTGCCATCTTTCTCTCTCTCCATCTTTCGCCATTCTGTGTTTTCCTCTCTCTTGCTCTGGGTCAAACTTTGATGAGAAAAATAAGTTCTGGTCCCCTAAAATGAGTGATGGTGGACCCCACCTGAAACCAGCTCCTCAAATGATGCAGTCTCCATGTTCCCCACATTGTGTCATCTCACTCTCAGCCTCGATCACTTTGCACCTTTTTGTGCACTTATTTTCCCTCTGAGTGCCCAGTTTTCTTTTTGCAGTAATAAATGGTTCACCCTCTTCACAAGGCCCAAGAGGGGGCCACGCTTTGCCATAAAAATCAGGAACACCGGAAGTGACAAAGAACCCAAATCATCTGAGTTTACAGGAATGCGCAGGAATGGTACTTTCTGCCCAAGCCCTGAGAAGTTGGTGCGTGGTTACTGCGGGATGCAGGTGGGTAACCAGCAGAAGCTGTGTTATTGCCAAAGGCACTCCACCTCGCTTGCCGCAGTGCGTGATGGAGATCCCTGCTGATTGGCTGACGCATGTATTGTCTGCCCGCCATGTTCTAATTAGAGACCATTAATTTGTTTGTATATCATTTTCTTAGCATGGTAATCAATATTTTATATAATGTGCCCCAGGGCTTTTTGTCGTTCTTTTTGCAAGCGCATGTGCCTCTGAGTTATTTTATATACAGAATGCCCTGATGTGGGCATGAGAGAAGCTACCACTGGTGTGTGGCACGTGCCAGCGGTTGGCACTGGTCGGAGTATGCGAGCACAGGCATCATCTGACTATTGCACATCAATATGGGTAACTTTTGTGCAGTGCTTAATTTGTGAAAAAATAAGTGCCAGGGCCCTCATAAGGAGGCCACTGCAGCTTGCACCACATATCCCCCCTGACAGTGTTGCCAATGACACTATCAACACAACTACTAACCATCACACTCCTATAAGTGTGAGAATTCAGACTATTCCAGACCACAAAGCAGTAAGAAAGGCTTGGGTAGTAGGTATTAGCCATTTTTACTGTATATTTAATTATTAAAAAACTGTTGTTGTACTCATCTTCAAATTAGCTAACCAGCGCCTTCATGTGGCAGACAGTAATAAGCGCTGGTGTTGACAATTAAGTGCCGGTGCCCAGCACTGGAAACTACCAGCTCAAATTAAGCGCTGCTTTTGAACTGTGCCTGAGTGGTAAAAGGTTAGTACTGTTCTGTTGACTTGCAGATGACTTGCAGATGAGCACGGTTTTCACTGTATATATGTATAGCCTATATATAGCTTTTTTATTGCATATTGTGTACATGTTGGTGCCACTGAGATAGAACATTTGAGCGCACAGATCATCGTTGTGTTTTAATAGAGTACTGACGTTTGTCTCCGTGCATGAGCAGTGATAACAACAGCATCCTCCCCTTTCCCTGGCCATGGATGCTGAGCCATGGGGACATCTTGGAGGAATAGGCTAGAAATGTGGGTACCAAATCAGATGGTCGGCTATGCTTCAGACCTCAGATTACGTAGAGGTCAAGGGTGAAAGCTATCAACTGAGGTTTTTAAGGTAGGTACACCCACTACTAAGTTCTGACCATTGGGGTGAGCTAGCAAGATTGTTTATTCCCTAACGATTGGACTGCGGTGACATGGAGTACACAGTGCTTCCCTACCCTCAAGAAGAGCAACTGTGAGGACTCCAGAAGAACCAGGACAGGACGTGTCTTAATGTATAAAAATATGTGCCCATATCTGAAGTCTCCTGGTAGGGTCAGGAGTGAATGTCCATGCTCTCTGCACCTTACACAAAGCGTTCTGAAATTAGAGTATTGACTATTTACACCTGAGTATGCAGCATCCTGGACCTATGTTTGACACCCAGGGACAGATTTACGTTTCCTGGCGCATCCCTGCAAATCAGCACAGATCACATCACAGATGCGCCGCATTTACAATGCGGCGCATCATGGCGCAAGGATAAACAGATGTGTGTCGCATCTGCCGGCGTAAGGTTGGCGCAGTGCTAGAGTTGTGTCGCGGGTGCGACGCAACTCCAGCACTGTGCCAACCTGGCCTATCTTCCGCATGTTGCGTCACACCTTACGCCTGCTTCAAGCAGGTGCAAGGTTTTGACGCAACGGGGTCGGAAAAGTGACTGAGTGAAATCTTGTAGATTTCACTCTGGCACTTTTCTGAGTCGTTCCTGCGCTGGAAAGCCCACCCTGCGCCGGAACGCCCACATGAAACCTGGCGCAGGTTTCATGTGGCGCAGGGGTTTACAACGTGACGCATCTCCCTAGATGCATCACGTTGTAAATCCCCCGCAGCATAGCGCTAGCTTTACGCCACCGCTGCGTCACAGAAGGGACGCAAAGGCGGCGCAAAAGTGGCGCACGGGGCTTGTAAATCTGCCCCTAGTATTCATCCTGGTTGAGAACCACCTGGCATTTAGGACGGCTGCGAAGGCAGTGCCATTAACGCACTAAACTGCCTCTCCAAGGTGCAAGCCTAACACACCATTAGAATAGTCAACTTATTAAAAGGACAGGAGACCCACCGGTGAATGTGCGCTCGCTAAAGGCTCTTTAAGGAAGGAAGAAACAAACTAAAAGCACCCAAAAAGATGTGCTTGGCTTAGAGTTTGCTGGAGGGGTTGGTTGCTCCATCACATACATGACAGGGATCTCAGCTGACGTAGCACAAGTGCTAAGGCACCGTCACGTTTGTGTTGAAGTATTTTATCCACCAACCTCTAAATCATGTCCTACGTATCAGCAGGAGCTACAGCAACATCTCAGTGGATTAATGCACCTGCTGTAGAGAATGAACTGGAAACTGATGGGCACGGAGTTTAATTTTAGCAGGGCTTGCTTCCTTCTATAAAGGTAACATTAAGTGGAGTATATGGTACTGGTGCCCAGAGGCAGCTCAGTTTACAATGTGAGCTGTACAGATGGACAAGCATTTTATGGGTGCAGGCATAACACCGGGGGAATGCTGACAGGGCCTTTAAGAAGGGAATTAGATGACACTTGTGATAAGGAAAGTAATAACCTCTTTTATAGGCGCAATTATGTCTCAGCCTGCAGCATAATTACAAGATGGCGGCCGCTGGGCGGGCGAGGGGTGCGCGTGTCAGCCTTTTCACCGTCCGACCGGCTATCTTTCTGTAATACACGTCTGAGCATTAGTTGGGTTTTATCAAATAACCAGACGCTTGTCTCTGCCTGAGCCGAGGATGGAGACCGGGGGCTTTGTGAGGAGTGAGTCCGGGGGCGGAGAGCGAAAGGACAGGCGCGGATCTCGGCTCCTGCACATTACCCGGAGCTGAGCGCCTCGCCGCCTCTAAATCCTCGACAAATACTTCAGACGCAGGAGCTGCCGGGCAGGCCGCCTCGCCCTCGCGCCACGAAGGGGATGTCAAAGCGGCTGTTTGCTCTCGGATTTGCTGGTCGGCTTTGCGAAAAGCGCCAGGCCAGTATTACACGTGTCTCGCGATGACACCTGGTCTGTGGTGCTGACTGACACTTCTGTGACCTCAGCCACTTTAGTCACCTTGGCAAATGTATCTCTGCCGTTCCTTTAGTCTCTCTTTCTGCCAGCCCTCTTCTTAATGGGTCTGGCAAGTGCAGCCTCATTGAAGTCTTGGAACGGGTATGAATAGGACTAGATGGGAGCATTATAGCCCTGGTGCTATTGAGTGCCTGTGGTCATAGAGTGCCCATATATGGTAGCCCTCATGTCCATCAACCAGAGCCCGTATATGACAGCTCTAGCTAGAGTCATAGAGTGCCCATATATGGTGGCCCTCGTGTCCGTCAACCAGAGCCCGTATACGACAGCTCTAGGTTCATAGAGTGCCCATATATGGTAGCCCTCATGTCCGTCAACCAGAGCCCGTATACGACAGCTCTAGAGTTATAGAGTGCCCATATATGGTAGCCCTTGTGTCAACCAGTGCCCATATACGATAGCTCTAGCATCATAGAGTGCCCATAAATGGTAGCCCTCATGTCCGTCAACCAGAGCCCATATACGACAGC
Organism: Triturus cristatus; assembly: GCF_964204655.1. NCBI lineage: Eukaryota > Metazoa > Chordata > Amphibia > Caudata > Salamandridae > Triturus > Triturus cristatus. The sequence continues at coordinate 133,356,213 of NC_140591.1, read as the reverse complement.
TCTAGAGTTATAGAGTGCCCATATATGGTAGCCCTTGTGTCAACCAGTGCCCATATACGATAGCTCTAGCATCATAGAGTGCCCATATATGGTAGCTCTCATGTCTGTCAACCAGAGTGCCCATATATGATAGACCCTGTGTCCGTCAACCAGTGCCTGTGTACAATAGCTGTTGAGTCATAGAGTGCCCGAATATGATAGACCACTGACCATATACAATAGTCTTGGTTTCAATATGAGCCTCTACAACAATAGCCGAGGTGTCAAGGAGAGCTTATATACAACATCGGTAGTGCCATTGAGTTCCATATAGAAGAGCTTTAACGTCACAGATTGCCAATATACAATAACACTCATGTCAACCAGTGCCCATATACAATAGTCATGGAATCATCAAGTACCTCTACACAATAATCATGGTGTAAAAGAGAGCTCATATACAACATCCTTGGTGTCATCGAGTGCCCTTTTATGAATGCTTAGGTGTCACTGAGTTCTCATGTATAAAAGCCGTGGTGTCAACTAGTGCCTGTGTACGATAACCCTGGTGTAATCGAGTGCATGTTGTCTAAAGCTATGGTGGCAATGAGTCCCTGTTTTTAATAGTAATGGTGTAATTGAGTGCCTGTTTACTATAGCCATGGTGTTAACAAGTGCTAGTACTGGTGTAATTGAGTGCCTGTTTACCGAAGCCATGGTGTCAACGAGTGCCCATATATGATAGAATTGGTTTAACTGAGTGCCTGTATACTATATTGACGGTGTCAATAACTGCCCTAATACAATAGTCTTGGTCTAATCAAGTGCCTCTTAGCCATGGTGTAATTGAGTGCCTGTATACAATAGCCATGCTGTCAATGACTGCCCAAATATGACAGTCCTGGTGTAATTGATTGCCTGTATACTATACACAGTGTCAATGACTGCCCGGATATGATAGCCCTGGTGTAATAGAGTGTGTGTTTACTGTGGCCATGCTGTCAACGAGTGCCCGTATAAAATATTACTGGTCCACTGCCTGTACTCTATAGCCATAGTTTCAACGAGTGCCTGTATATGATAGCCCTAGTGTTATCATGTGCCTGTAGTCTACAGCTATACTAATTCCTCTATCTTTCTTATGTCTTTTCAGATTTTTAGACTAGGCAATTATTGATGCTTCGTTGGGTGACATCAAGGGGGGGGGTGGTCGCTTTTTCTCTATATGACTTCTGTCCCTCACCTGCAACACCTGAGAAAAGGTGCAATCGCCCTTCAACACCTGAGAAAAGGTGCAATGGCTGGAGTTTAGCTGGAGTTCAGCATTATTATTGTTAACAAATAACCGCTCCTTACCTCAGAAAGCCTTTTACAGTGTTAAGATATACTGTGTTGTGGTATGCAGTTTTTATGTACCAAAAAGGGAAACAAGAGTGCCTTTTAAATACTGCAAGATTTAGCAGGTCTGAACAAAACCAGTCTTTACCTTGGCCCTCATCTCTTAGATATTTGAGATCTCTAGTTAACTTTCACTTGGATGACCACATAAACACATTACCATTTTGGGCTTTTCCCTTGATTAACCGTAGTGTGGCCAGCGCCTTCAGTACAGTGTCCCGAACACTGAATCGCAGGTACCAGTACACACCGGATGTCCGAGACGGGCACATCCAGCAGAGTTACCACAAATTGAAAATGGAGCCATTTTCTATGCCCATTGGAATCCTCCACCTTACACTGTCTGTGACTGAAAAGCGGGAATGAAGAGGATTTTACCGACTCTGTCACCTGATCCGGTGATGTTGGTGACCCCGTGAGAGATACGAGGCTGCGAAGTAAAATCGATGACTCTTCCAAAGCGCTTTTGTTATATATGAAATGTGTATGGGTTGTACCACTGCATAGTAAAAATCTACATAGTAGGGAAGACACAGGGCTTGCCGGAAACAAAGCCAAGCAGCCAGGTGGATGCATGTCATGGCCACACCCTCAGCCTACACAAACCTTTGGATGCCTGAAACTCCACGCTAAGGCTTTCAGTGGGCAAAAGGAAACAACAAGTCCCAGGAGGCAAAGTGTTGTAGACAACAATTCTGGGGTGTGTGCCATGTACGAATTCACCACTAATCCTTTATGGGTTCCGGAGTAGTGTGCTACTCGCCGAAAAAGCGCGTCAACACCCCATCAGGTGTAGCAAGCGCGATATAAATGCAAACCCTTTTCCCTTTTCTCTCCCTCCACTATCCTTCTCAATCCAAATAACTGACTAACATATCCACCACTCTAATCACTTTCCTATTTCACTATACTTATTCACCACTAATCCTTTATGGGTTCCCGAGTAGCGTGCTACTCACCGAAAAAGCGCTTTGACGTCTCGTCAGGGGTAGTAAGCGCTATATAAATGCAATTACAATACAATACAATTACAATACACATGAAACCAGGCGTCTATGCCATATGTGCAAACCACACACATGAAACCCCAGGTCTCTAAGATAACAATGCCAAGGAACAGGTATTTTTCTCTGGCATCGGCCTTCTGCCCACAGAGACATGGGCACAGACCACAACATGCATTTCCCATGGAGCACTGATCACCTGCAGGCCAATGAAAGACTTTCCCCTGGAAGCAGCCGGAGTGTTATTGGCGATATCTCTGCCCACAGATTTCCAGCTCAAGAGCCTCTTGGCCCAGCTCGTGCTCCTCATTTCCGCCTGTGTTTGAATCAACAATGATTTACTAAAGGCAGAGCGCACACTGCGTCCTAAGAAAGGCCGGAAGCCCAGGTAGAGGCAGCATCCCGCCAGGATAAGGAAGCTCTCAGAGCACCAGGGGCCACCCACCCCCTCCTCCTGGGAGGAGCTGTCTCGAGCCCCAGTGACGGGGCCATAAATCACCCGGACCTCTCACTTTGGAATGAGAGGAACATGAATTGCTCTCGCTTTTCCGCTTGGCTTCCCCCTCTTTCTTTGGCGCGTCTTCTCTGACGAGAGAGCGGCGCTCGGATTAATTTCCAAGCGTGTCCTACTTGTACCAGCTCATGTTGTGTATTTCTCCCTTGTCCACCCCCTTTCCTCCTTCCGCCCTCTCCGCTTTTTCCAGTCCGTCCCCCCCCTGGGGCAAATGTGCAGAGGAGACGCCAAGGCTTCACTGTCAATCAGGCGGAGGGAAGCGTCGGCGACCGGCCCCCAGGTAAGCGCTGGAGGGAAAAGGCCATGAAGGCAAGGATGAAATGTGAAGACGAGGATGAAATGCGAAGACGAGGATGAAATGCGAAGACGAGGATGAAATGTGAAGACAAGGATGAGATGCGAAGACGAGGATGAAATGCGAAGGCGAGGATGAAATGTGAAGACGAGGATATAATGTGAAGACGATGATGAAATGTGAGGACGAGGATGAAATGTGAAGACAAGGATGTAATGTGAAGACGAGGATGAAATGTGAAGACGAGGATGTAATGTGAAGACAAGGATGAAATGTGAAGACGAGGATGTAATGTGAAGACAAGGATGTAATGTGAAGACAAGGATGAAATGTGAAGTCAAGGATGTAATGTGAAGACAAGGATGGAATGTGAAGACGAGGATGAAATGTGAAGTCAACAATGTAATGTGAAGACAAGGATGTAATGTGAAGACAAGGATGAAATGTGAAGTCAAGGATGTAATGTGAAGACAAGGATGGAATGTGAAGACGAGGATGAAATGTGAAGACGAGGATGTCATGTGAAGACGAGGATGTAATGTGAAGACGAGGATGTAATGTGAAGACGAGGATGAAATGTGAGGACAAGGATGAAATGTGAAGACAAGGATGTAATGTGAAGACGAGGATGAAATGTGAAGACGAGGATCTAATGTGAAGACAAGGATGAAATGTGAAGACGAGGATGTACTGTGAAGACGAGGATGAAATGTGAGGATGAGGATGAAATGTGAAGACAAGGATGTAATGTGAAGACGAGGATGAAATGTGAAGACGAGGATGTAATGTGAAGACAAGGATGAAATGTGAAGACGAGGATGTACTGTGAAGACGAGGATGAAATGTGAGGACGAGGATGAAATGTGAAGACGAGGATTAAATGTGAAGACGAGGATGTAATGTGAAGACAAGGATGAAATGTGAAGACGAGGATGAAATGTGAAGACGAGGATGAAATGTGAAGACGAGGATGTAATGTGAAGACAAGGATGTAATGTGAAGACAAGGATGTAATGTGAAGACAAGGATGAAATGTGAAGTCAAGGATGTAATGTGAAGACAAGGATGGAATGTGAAGACAAGGATGAAATGTGAAGTCAAGGATGTAATGTGAAGACAAGGATGTAATGTGAAGACAAGGATGAAATGTGAAGACGAAGATGAAATGTGAAGACAAGGATGAAATGTGAAGACGAGGATGTAATGTGAAGACGAGGATGAAATGTGAAGACAAGGATGTAATGTGAAGACAAGGATGAAAGGTGAAGACAAGGATGTAATGTGAGGACAAGGATGAAATGTGAAGACAAGGATGAAATGTGAAGACAAGGATGAAATGTGGGATGAAATGTGAAGACGAGGATGAAATGTGAAGACAAGGATGAAATGTGAAGACGAGGATGTAATGTGAAGACAAGGATGAAATGTGAAGACAAGGATGTAATGTGAAGACAACGATGAAGTGTGAAGACAAGGATGAAATGTGAAGACAATTATGTAATATGAAGACAAGGATGAAATGTGAAGACGAGGATGTAATGTGAAGACAAGGATGAAATGTGAAGACAAGGATGTAATGTGAAGACAAGGATGAAATGTGAAGACAAGGATGTAATATGAAGACAAGGATGAAATGTGGGATGAAATGTGAAGACAAGGATGTAATATGAAGACAAGGATGAAATGTGGGATGAAATGTGAAGACAAGGATGAAATGTGAAGACGAGGATGAAATGTGAAGACAAGGATGAAATGTGAAGACGAGGATGTAATGTGAAGACGAGGATGAAATGTGAAGACAAGAATGTAACTTGAAGACATGGATGAAATGTGAAGACAAGGAAGACAAGGATGAAATGCTCGTGGAATTACTTAGTTTATGATTGCCTACCCAGAAGAAGATTTTGTAAAATCGCAATAACGTATTGGATTTGGGGTATGCAATGCAGGAGAACTCTGGGAAAAGAGGACCTCTCCAAACAGCCTCCGAGCTCAAGATGATCCAGTCCAAGGAAGCTGTCTCACCCTAGACAACAGGACCCAGGAGAACCAAACCCTCCCCAGATGGTCTGCGTCCGCCAGTTGAATAATGTACTCTTGTTGGAAGTACTACATACACAACCATCTGTCAATCAGGTGAAAGATGCGAAGGTGGATCTCTGGCAATGGTCTATTGAGTATCCAGGCGTCCATCTTAGCCTCCGCAGCCTGGCTGGGACAGCGACATGTGGTGGTCAACAAAACAGTCAGTCAATAAAATGAGCCGCTGATGACATGAATGCGAGATGAGTGATGAACCACTTAAGCATGTTGAGCGCTCCCTTTCCCAGACCGATTTCTACTTTCTCAATTTGTGTTTACTTATTTGTAACAAGCAAAGCCATAAAGTAAGTCGCATGTAAGCCTGAGAGGTACTTATGTAGCCACCATATTGCAAGACAGCGCAGATCAAAACACGACAGGAAGGATTCTGCCTTCTAACGCAATGGGATCGATGACCTAAGCCAACCAATCACCAGTGCTAGAGCACTCCATACAGAAAGAGGGAGATACTGCAGCCTCCTCTGCACTCACATTTACCTATGCGGGATAACGGAAGTTGTTGATCAGGCAAGTAGGGTCTGGGGTGATGATTGTCTATCGGATATGATGGCGTAAAGCCATGGAGTTGGTACTGTGCCAGATTAGTGTTTTAACCCCTTCAGTGCCTGCCCCTTTCCCCGCCCTGTGCCGGCCGTTGTATTAGCGGGCGGGGTCTATGACGAGCTGGACTCGTCATGGGCACAGCGCCACCGCGGCCCATGACGAGTCCAGCTCGTCATGGGCACTGAAGGAGTTAAGAACAAACCTAGTAAACACCGATTGGTCCGCAAAGATTCCCCTACCATAGTGGTTGGCATGCAACGCAGAAAACATTAGTTGATCAAGGAAAAGAAATCAAAGCTGGAATAGAGATTTCTTTCAGAACAAGAATGCTCTGACAAATGGCATGAAGACACAATGGCACTTGCTTTTCCCACAAGTAACACACAGTTCTTTCACTGAACTGGGTGACAATAAGTTATCCAAGTAATTGAGACAACCAGAGGAGCGCACAGAAAAGGACCTGGGATTGACTTTATTCTTTTCCTATCAGGAGTGAGACATTGATAGACGCTTATGGATGGAAACATCTAGCCAGATAGAACTCCATCTCTTGCACCCATGCTTCTACATACGAGCACGTGCAAAGGTGTGACGGTGGCTTGTGCTTCTAGTGCCCCCGTTGTTGTGTATTTCCCAAGTTTAATGTTTTCTGAGGAATTGCAGCATAGATTTCTCGATATTTCCTTGGGCCACAGGAAAAATAGGATGAGGGAGTCATGGAGAGTGTTAGTGACGTTGAGCGAGGTGCACTTAGCCTAGTAATCAGATGGAAGGCATAGCCAGTGAGGGGATGGCATAGTGGCCCTCACCTCTAGCGAGGTCAGGCGGTCGCGAACAAGTGAACGGGGCTCATGGGCTCTGAGAGGAAGAGCAGGAGGAGACAACATACGAGCACCCTGCACCGCCTTTCAGTGGGGCACCCATGCATTATGGCCTTTGGGTTTTCAACTACTTTCTGACAATATTTTATCTCATAGTAATCGCATTCCAAAAATATCCCTATCCGTTGTGTGCTAGACATGACCCTGCACAAGCAACAGAATTAGGCAAAGAGGGCATAACAGAGGAAAGAGAAGGTAGTGGTAAAGCAAGGTACTGAATTGTCTAGAAAAGACGACTACACAGACAGACCAGAGCATACCTCAAATTCTTGCTTCACTTCCAGCCGTGGATAATGGATGGCCTGTTGATAGGGTTGTGATAAATATATTTACTTTAATTTTCAAGAAGAACTAGTAAGTTGAAAAGCATTGGTGGATGAAACTAGAAGGTGTGGGCATCGTCTTTCATGGCCATTGCTCCCAGTTGTCTCAATAAAGTTAGGAGCTAGTGAGTCCATCACAAACTCCAAACTGATCCTCACGGACATTGCTCTCAAGTGCATAAGAAAATGCAAACGAAAAGAGCAGATGCACAATATGCTCTATTCTGACCAAAATGCAATACGGGGGGATTCTGGCCTCGTCCAGACGCAGCAAAAGGGAACTGAAAGACTTCGGAAGGAGTTGTGAACACAAGAAGAAGTCTCAAATCTCCTTGTCAAGCTTAATAAGCAGCACGTATGTTCCCAAACAACCCGGATTGTACAAATCAAATACAAGTGAGAAGCGTAGGGAACCTGGAGTACCAACAGTCCCATCTAGCACCTCGCCCATTTAAAGCAGATGCCATAAAGTTTACATAAAACCTAGATGTGACTCCCTAATCCACATGTCTACCCAATGCCTCTCAAGAAATCCAAGGGAACGAAAAAGAGATAGTTCTTCTGAGAGTACTCATGAAAAACAGGAAAAAATAGACTCTTTCATTCCATCCACTAACAAGTGTGGCGCCAAGTGGGAAAGGGTGTGTACTTAGAAATCAAGCATTGCTGGAGAAGGAAGAAACAATTAGAGGCACCTTAAAGGACAGCGAACAATTGACTATGTACGCCTTGTTTAGAGATATTAACTATGTGGAAAGAGTGCTATAATATCTTAGCTATGGTAAGTGAAAATGGTGCGTCAGGCATAGCCAGCCCTGACGATTTAAGGGAAATTAAGATAATCTGTATCACCAGAGTGGATTCCATCCAAGGACTTGTTGATTTTTGGCCACGGAGTGGACAGATTTGTAATTCTGCAAGAACCTTCCAGCCGCGAGGACGGAAGTTCTCTCCCAGCCGCCTGTGTTCTGACAAATACGTGTTAGACAGTCTACAAGGCTGAGACTTCTCGTGTCCCAGGCGTAAATGGTCCTTTACTTTAACACCAAGGACAGGTATATTTCCTTCATCCTTCCTGTCCAGCCCCAAACAGCTTATCCCGGTGTTTTATTTCCTGTTGTCTTGGACTTTATTCCTGATTTATATATGTTCTACAGCACTAAAGGCTCGTGCCAAGTGGGCTTTAATAAATGTTGACTCTGATTCAAGTGGAAAACAAACATTGAGAAATCAAGGTTGGAGCTAGAAGTCAAGTAGGGACTGTGTGTCAAGAGCATGCATGGTAACAGGACCTGGCAGCCCTCATCAGCCATCACATCCTGGATTGGTGTGTTTTTTCAATAACATCTCGGAGACAAGATGTGCGGTGAACAGCGGAGAGGTTGATGGGTCCGGGGCACTTGACTATTGCCACCGCGAGCGCAGTTTGGCTTATTTTGTTGAGTGTATTTATGAAGAGCCCTTTGAGCGGTTGGCTTTGCCCCAAGCACATTGTGTACAAAAGATGACTTCTCATCTGCGCAGCGAAGAAGGGCCATTCTGGGAGCGTGTGGTTCGCGGCGCAATCAGGCTGCGGGCAGAAGCTCTGCTGCAGAAACAGCTAAAGGAGCAGATTGAGCCGCGTACTCTCCTGCGCAACGATTCCCTGCCCATCACAGCTACTCATCAAAATACATTAGTGGTGGTGGCAGGAGGGGAGGGGCGTGCAGCCTGATGCCAGCCAAGAAATCCATCACAGCTGCCCGACTGCACGCGCCTACTGCATAGGGAGACTGCTAGCCCTTTGGCGGGCTCTATGGAAACCTCACTGACCAATGCCAGCGATGAGATGTGTCATCGATTGTTAGAGCGGGTGCCAATTGGAATAGAAAACTATGGCCAACTCCAAGCATTCCTTAGCGAGAACCTACCCTGGACTATGCAGCATAATCAGTGCATAAAACTGCCAGACTCAAAATTATTGCAGAAATAGTGCAAAATTAGAAGTGTGGATTGAGAAATATTGCACAAGAGATTCAGGGATTTTCTGTCAAGTGCAGGCATATGCTAAAAGTTTAAAATAACTAAAAGTAGAACTAAACTATCAACTGCTCTTCTAGAAGGAGTAGTAACATTAGTTGTCATAGCAGTAATACAGATGCCACGATTTCTATAGAAGAAAATAGAAATATTAGAACTTTCACTAGCAGTACTATTGATAGTAGTAGTAAGAGTCTCCCGACTGATAGTGAGTGCAATAACACTAGAAATAGACTTGTAGTTGTAATAATACAATTTAGTAGTAATTTACTATTACAAGTAGTCAATATCATGATAATATTGGTAATCAAATCCGTGATATTGCAGACGTAGTAACATTAGTAGCAGTTCTAATGGTGGTAGTGCTGCTAGTATGTGCAGTGGAAGTTGCAGTAGACATCTTAGGCATTACAGAATTAGGTGTAATAGAATGCAGTACTATTAATAATAGTTGTACTGGTAGTTTTAAATACTGCTCGTATTAGTAACTAATAATTTTAGTAGCAGGAATATGCATTTTAGGGTCTGTACTACAACTATTAATGGTACAAGCAGCAGCAGAGGTGTTAATATTACAGCAACATTTGGAGGACTCTTAAAAGTAGTAATATGGTACTTCTAGCAGCAAAATCCGTAAAAGTAACATTGCTATTCATAGGAAAAAACTAAGTAGGGGACTTAATGGCAGTACTTTTATGAAAAGAGGCTTTTTTCTCTGCATTGTTAAGGCATGCACTGTTTTCAACCACCTAAAATTATAATTGTGGGAAAGTGTTTGAAAAAACCATATTTATTGCAGCTGAGTCTGATGGCTCATTAGACTAATGCAAGTCCTGCATGGATCTATGTTTGATTTAATGGTTGTAGGTTCATGTCCCGGAGACTCCACCCAGCCTTTAATCCTTTTGAAGTTGATAAAATGTGTACCAATGAGTTGGTTGACTCTAAACATCCTGGAGCATCCACTCAGCCTTTCATCTTTCCGTGTTTGATAAAATGAGTACCATTGAGTTCATGGCCTGACTGGGAACAGAATCCAGCCCTGGCAATCAGCTCGACTGGCCCCAGGGCAGGGTGCGAGTGGAAAGCACAACTCCCGCTGCACTGCGGCTGCTTTTGTCACAGAGGGCCTATATTGCAGCACTGCTGCAAAAATGGACCCTTACCCTTCCGGCCCACCAGGAAACCGCCCGGTGCCCACTATGGCCAATTAGGTAGCAATAAACATCTGTTATTCAGCACCAAGAGACCCTTCATCGTGAAGATGCACTTTATAAATTTCTAGTGCGATGCAGGGGATGCTGAGCATGGATGCTTTCTCTGTACAGTAGGTCCCAGCAGTGCAATTACACACTGAGGAATCTTAATTTAAGGCAGTTTCACCGAGGGACCTGGGTGGAGACAGCTGCGGATAATCAAAAGTGTCCAAACTAGCTATGCTTCCAAGAAATGGATCTGTGGCAATGCCATTATGTAGCACCACCACACAATTAATAGCCTCTGTGCTTCATTAGTGTAATTACTTTTCAAACAATGGTCTTTGTCGTGTGATAAAAGATGGTACAGCAGTGCTGGGTGATGAACGTATAATGTGTTGGTGAAAAGCTGATCTCAGCTGCAGGTTTCAAACCCACGGGACTGCCTTCATACAAGCCTTAGAGTCCTTGCCAGACAGAACAATCAGCCTCCAAAGTCACTGTTCACATCAGCCTGTGTGACTAACCCTCACAGCTCTTGTTTTGAGGGTAGGTCCTTCATTTTACTTACTATGTGTACCCGAAACATGTCCTCCAAAACATGGATACGCATCAAGGGCCAGACGTACAAATGCAGGTGTGGCCCGTGCAAGTAAGAGCGGTGGAAACACGTCCTCCAAAACATGGATACGCATCAAGGGCCAGACGTACAAATGCAGGTGCGGCCCGTGCAAGTAAGAGCGGTGGAAACACGTCCTCCAAAACATGGATACGCATCAAGGGCCAGACGTACAAATGCAGGTGCGGCCCGTGCAAGTAAGAGCGGTGGAAACACGTCCTCCAAAACATGGATACGCATCAAGGGCCAGACGTACAAATGCAGGTGCGGCCCATGCAAGTAAGAGCGGTGGAAACACGGCCTCCAAAACATGGATACGCATCAAGGGCCAGACGCACAAATGCAGGTGCGGCCCGTGCAAGTAAGAGCGGTGGGGCTAGGTTGAGGGGAGGAGGGGGATTCGACAGACGACCACAAGGGAAAATTAAATAAATTATTCATTTTCCCTTGTCGTCGTCTGTCGGAATCCCCCCCCACCCGGCCTCACCGCTCTTACCTGCACGGGCCGCTGCTGTACAAATGCACTGCTCGAAAAAGTTTTTGGCAAGTTGCGAACTGACTTTTTGCACTTTGTACTAATGGGTTGGATTGTAAAATAATGATTCAGAGGGGAGGGTCACAGAACAAATTAATATCCATTAGGCAGGTCGCAAATTGCAACTACCGCCAATCGGCTAACTTTACAGTTAATATGGCCTGCGGATATATTTCAGTTTTTTTAGGCTCACCATGTGTTTTTTAAAGGAAACTGGGCTGCTTTAAAATGAAAAGTTTTCCCAATTTTGGAAAACTTCTGTGAGAACTGTATACTACCCCAAATGCTGCAACCATGATCCACACAGGGAAAAGGATTCACAAGACTCCCCTTCCCCAGTCGAATCAGTTTCCAGCCCCTGGAACTTAGAAGTCTAGACGTTTTCAGTGGTATTACGGAAGCAAACCATTGATACATGTAGGATACAGACTCAGAATTTGGTAGGGGAGCCCATGACATGCCTCTGTCCACCTGTGAATCGGAATCCATTTTTAAACCCATTTAGAAATTCCATTAACCATTTAATGAGTTTAGAACTTTCAAAAACATTTTTAGCAGTCCCAACTCCTCTGACTTCGAGAATCGGAGGATTTGTGACTGTTAAATACATTGATACTTTTGACCCCAGATTCCTCTTGGTGGCAAGTTAAGGATTTGGCAGCCAGGAACCTGACACATCCTGTGTGGGAACACAGAGAACAAAAGAATGTCAGCAAGTCAGAACTACTGCGGTAAATGAACACGTGACATGCGTATTTAACAGAAGCCTCAGTTTCAGACTGTGCCTGAGAGCTCAGGGTTGTTTCAGAGAAGCGAGCTGAAGAACAGAAGGTAAAAAAGAGAGTTCCACAGAATTAAACAGTTCGGTCAACAAGAGAAGCCATGATTATAAGAAATAGGTCCCAAATGACAATTTAGACCCTTTTAGACCCTTAACAACATTCCCTTTACTCAATCTCTTGGAAATATCTCTTTATCTCTGTAAAACTGCCCCCACATGGGACTCAAGCTCAGCCCACCCTTAGGTACAGTGTTATACAGTGCATAGAAAGGACAGGGGCTCTATGTGTCAGCATCTCCCAGGTGCACAAGCTGTGGGTTGTACGTCAGACATCGGGTGACAGGCTGACAAGTAAGTTTTACTGATTTGGGCAACATCCTAGATGGTAATTGAGGGCATCCAGGCGTAGCAGCGACTACCTCTGGCTTGCCCTTGGGTACCCCTGACAGTGTCCTTTCTGCCCCTCGTCTCAGGGGTCATGAAATCAGAGGCAGTAACACATAGTAAACAGGGCAGAGGAACCCTGGTTACGTTTTGTGATGTAAACTCCTCATCTCTCCTATAGCCCCTGAGCAGCAAACATTTTATGTCATAGGGTTTGCAAAGCCCATAGCTGCCTCAACAATGGGGCTTTCCAGCACTAGGCCCATAGGGCACACAACTGCAACTGACAACCCCAAAAGATGGAGGAGAGAAGCTAGATGGAAAAAGCAATTTCTTAAGGGATTTCCTGAAAAGTAGGTGGGTTGGGTTGTTCCTAATGGGGAGAGGGAGTGAGTTCCAGAGAGAAGGTGGCCTGGACCCATAATGAAACCACTGATCATCAGATGATGCGGGAGGGAGGTCACTTTCTCTACCCCAGGTATTTTAGCGAATCAACGCTGACGGGTAATGGTAAGCCCCCCTAGGAAATATGCTCTTACCATCCCCTACTTGCACTTTACAGGCAGTTGCTCCCAGCTTCCTCCTAAAGTATGACGTGGATGGAGTGAGTGGGAGGACGGGTACCCAAAACGATTAAACCGATGGGAGTTCTTTGCCTGGCATTAATTGGCTCGTAATAGAGTGGCACAATTAACAGGCCTCTAAGAATCCCATCTTCCCAGCTAGGGACAGCTCTCCCTGACTCATTGAGCAGGTAATTACTGGAACGTGGCCCTCCAGGGCTGCCATAGAGAGGCAGGAGGCACTCGGCGACACCACCTAGTGGTGGACTGGTCTACAGACAAATGACAGGAGCCCCGGAAAGGCCAGCAGGAATATGTCTTATTGGCCTTTTAGAGGCCCCAGGCTGTCAGGAAATGTCTCACTATTTCCAGGGGGATGTATGACGGAACCCCGCGTGCATTTTCCACGCGTGCCTTTACTCCGCAGTCACTACCCCGACTGCAACGTTACTGCGCATTTCTTTACCACGCAAGTCATTACAACGACTTGCCTTAGGGGGGCGCTGGACTTTGGAATAGTATATATTACTATTCCAACTTCCATCAGTGTATGAGTAGGGGAAGGTGTTGGCTTTAAAATCCGACACTAGTCCAACAATGCGCCGCCTAAAGCAAGCCGTTGTAATGACTTGCGTGGTAAAGGAACGCACGGTAACGTCGCAGTCGGGGTAGTGACTGCGGAGTAAAGGCAGGTTGTTGTTCTGCCTGCGGGGTAAAGGATGTTTCCCTTTCCAGAGGATGTTGACTGACTCTGTCCCAGTCTCTACGCTCTTTCAAGGCTGCTCTCGTTGTCACAAATCGACACCATCCCAGACTTCATTCCATTCATTTCAATAACACTGCAGTAGATGTCTCCTTAAAAAACTTTTACAATTACTCGAAATTGTGCCTCAAATAGCATTTAAGAGGCCTGTCAGGAGCTCTTGCACTGTTCCTGTGGGGCCGTCTCATCTCATCCCCGCCATCTCCCTCTGCACTATAACCATCTCTTTGTCTAAATCAGCTCTCTCTAGTCTAGCTTCCTTTCACTCTTTGTGATATATTTCTTTCTAGCCTCGCTCTCCATTAGTGTCTTATCCCCTCTCTCTCTTTCTTGGTCTTTCACTCTAGTTTACCTCTTTCTAAGATAGCTGTCTCTCCCACTCTTTCTAGTACGCCTTATCTTTCTCCAAGTTCGTTTTCATGCTCCAGTTTTGCCTTTTCCCTATATATTTTAGTTCTCTTTTCAGTATATCTCCCTCTGCAGTATGGCCATCTCTCTGTCCAGCTCTGATCTGTCTAGCCTGGCTTCCTTTCAATCCATTTAATATCTCTCTCTTTCCAGCCTAGTTCTCTGTGGATTTTCTCTATGACACCTCTCATCTCTCTCTTTCTCTCCTGTGCTACATTTTTTCTTTTACTCTTTCTAATATAGCCTTCTCTTTCTCTAAATTAGGGCTCTCTTGCTCCAGCTTAGCTTTCTCCTGTGTTCTCTTTGATGGCAGTTTGTCATTCTTTTTAACTTAGCTGTCTGTTACGTAACCCTATAGCTAGCCTCTCCCTAGGTTAGCTCTCTCTCTCTTCCTGTAGTTTCACTCTCCTTCGCCTCTCCTTAGCTCTGTAGCCTACCACTCTCTCTCTCTGCAGTTTAGCCTTCTCTTTTTCTAGTTAAGCTTTCTTTCTCCACATTGTCTCCTTTCTGTATTTTTTTTTCTAACCTCTCTGTCTCTAGAACTTAGCCCTGTAGCCTACCTGTCTCACTTGTGGAGTCTTTTTCGAGATTAGCTCTCTCTCTAGTATGGCTCTTTCTCTCTCTCTCTCTTCTCTACCATACTTTCTTTCTCTCTGTTTTCTCAATCCAGTTTTGTTCTATTACATTTTCTCTCTAGCCCAATTACAATCATAATGATATGAATAACTTGATTTATACTCCAATCGCCCACTCTTACAGCCCCCTAGCACTATAACTAATGAGGGTTGCGAATATCCAGATCAACGGTACTCATTTCTAAGCCTGGGCAAAGCACTACGCTACGCTTGCGTAGTTTGCGAAGTTTGCGCTACTTCGCACTACGTGAACTGCACGTAGCACAGTGCGAACACGCGTAGCGTAGTGTTGCGTAGTGCTGCGGTCATTTTTTGCTTGCTCGCGGTCCTCAACGTCAAGTTGGCGACCGCGAGCATGCAAAATGACATCCCGGGGAGACTTTTTCCTTGTACGCGATCAGCAATATCAAGTTGGCGATCGCGAGCATGGAAAATAAACCTCCCAGCGAGATTCCCAACGCGAGGAGGTCAGGTTTCTCATTGCGAGTGTTCGCGTATGCTCGCGACCACTCGCGATGACAAACTACCAGTTCGCGTTGAGAAAGCTGCAGCTCGAGTAAAAATCTACTCGAGCAGCAGAAAACTACAGCTCGCACTGTGCAAGATGCCATTTTCAATGATTGCACAGTGCCGGTTGCTTGTCCGCACTGTGCAATCATTGAAAACGACATCTGGCACAGTGCGAACAAGGTACTACGCAGTTCGCGAAGTGCTACGCGTAGCTCGCGTAGTGCGAACTGCACTTTGCGTAGCTTCGCGAAGTGCTACTTCGCGAACTACGCCCAGGGTTACTCATTTCATTGACTGAGGATGTGGCCTAATGGCTATAGTGGTTGATCTCGAAACTGGGGAACCAGATTCGAGTCTCGGCAGCGACGCTGAACATCCTGTGATTCTGGGCAAATCACTTAATCTCCCCCTGCCTAGCAAAAATGAATGTGTCCTTCTGTAATGCAACTGGAGCTCGTGTAAAGCGCTCCAATCCCTTCGGATCTAGTTCGCGCTATATCAAACTCCCCCCAAAAAATGAGACGGTCTGTGCCAACCCTCAGGAATTCAGACCAACGATTTTTCTATACAGATTAATGCAACAGGAGCATTAACCCTGTGAGCAAGCCTCTGGGTTACTGAAAGGAAGTAACAACCCACCCCCAAAAACACGCTTTATACAAAGAGTCGTAAATCAAATGTAGCAACACCTAAAAATAGTACATTGGAAACATCTCCATTTTTGTTAACATTTAAAGTACATAACCTTATTTTGAAAACAATTATTTAAGCTTAAATACGTATAGAAGAAAGCGTCTCACTCACACATAATAAATACCATCACACACTCAGACTTCACACATACCACACATACCTTACAAATCATCCTCATACACAATAGGAGCTTTTAAAACTCTCACATAATCAGCCTCACATAACACCCAAACCCATCAAAATGGGTATCTCCTAAAAATACTACACTAATAGTCAAGTAATAAAAAAGAGAAAGAACTGGAAAATGGCGAGAATAAATTAAGCAAATCCAAAGGTGCAGTTTATTCCTTGGTAGGTTCATTCAAGGAGCCCATCCTCCAGCGTCCCTCCAACTCTGCTGTCCTGCAACTGACGGGCTAAACTGGGAATGCTATGTCAGCACGCAGGAGACAAGAGCTTGAAACAGCGCTCAGAAGATGCACAGAACACATGGTACATATAAAGGAATACATAACGCCCACAGACACAAAGCATGGCAGAATGCACGTGCAACATCAGCCTTTCACAAGATGCAACAAGAACATGTTTCCCTATTGCCAGTGCTTAATTTGAGCCGGTGGATTCCGGTGCTCGGCACCGGCACGAAATTGAGAACACCGACACTTATGACAGTGTGCCACATGGTGGCACTGTCTATCGAATTTAGAGATGGTTAGAACAACAGCTGTTTTTTAATTCAATACATATTAAAATGATTACTTCCTGTCGCCCAAGACATTCTTGTAACTTTGGGGGCCTGGAACAGTCTGAATTATCACACTGGTAGGAGTGTTATGGTTAATAGTTGCGTAGGTATTGTCATTGGCAGCGCTGACAGGGGCAATGGGTGGTTAAAGTTACAGTGGCCTGACATTGAACATTGACTAAACTAAGTAGATTTATTGTTTCTTAAAATTTAATGACGTAAGCTGCAAAATGGCACTGACGTGTGTGTGCTGTACAGATGCTGTGGCGGTAAGGGAGACCTTGTGTTAGGGATATATTTTAGTTACTTAATCTCCTCTTCAGCCTCAAGCGGAAGCTTACGTTAAGGCTCCCGTTCATGTGAACAATCCATCCTGAATGTGCTTCCGGTTCAAAATGAATTGCTACTGTTCCCATTGGTCAAGCGCAGCCATTGCACCTGACCCAAGGCTGCTCTGTATATCTTGTGGTTCAAAAGAATTTGCAACTTTACTCTTTGACCCTTTAATCGAAGACTGCAGCTGACTTATTCTACATCATTCTTTAAGTTTCTGCCTTTTACCTCGACAGTGACTGTTAGACGGACCGGGAGGGTCGGCCGAGGTCAGGGGGAGAGGTCTCCGGGGAGAGCCGTCTCCAGCGATCGTACAGACAAGTAACTTCCCCCCCACAGACAGACACCACACAAGGATAAGATTTAGCGTTCTTTATATGCACTTCTTAAGGTACGATGAAATAGTACAAGGAGGTCTGGACTCAGGGGTCCCCTCGATTTAGGTCTCTTAGGATAGGGAAGGGGTAGCGGGACAGTCTGTTTACCAGTCAGGTAGTTCGGATGACATGATGGTTAGCTCACAATCCTCGAGCTTGGTGGTGTAGCTGGTACGGGCCGCGGCAGCGCCAGCAGGTCCCGGTAGAGATGGTCGATACACGGTCCGCGGCAGCGCCAGCAGGTCCCAGTGAAGATGGTCGATGTACGGTCCGCGGCAGCGCCAGCAGGTCCCGGTGAGGATGGTCGTTACAACGGGCCGCGGCAGCGCCAGCAGGTCCCGACGAGGATGGATGTTGCAGAAGGCCGCGGCAGCGCCAGCAGGCAGGACGATAGTTCGCAAGATAGGGCTACGGCAGCGCCAGTAGTCCCTCAAGGCTGAGTTCTCTCGGTGTCTCTCGACTCCAGGATACAACTGCCATCCTGCTCCGGAGCTGCTCCAGTTATAGGGCAGGCGCCCTTTGATGTCCGGGCCCTCGCACTTGGAGGTCGGAGGGTCCGGGATGAAGGTGTCCAGACACCCAGCAGGGGGTGGAGCCAGCGCTTGGGGGAGCTGGAGGCGATCGGCACCTGGCGGGGGAAGAGCTCTTGACGCTTCGTTCTCCCATTGACCTGCCAAGTGGTCCGCTCACCTCCTGGGTGGATGGTGGTGCCGGGATGTCGGGGCCGGCCAGGCCCAGGGTTAGGGTCGGGGGGAGGCCACGCGGCCTCGTGGTGCAGGGCCCAAGATGGCGGCTTGACCCGGCCGGGGAAGCCGGTGGGGCTGGGGCCCGTGATGCATGGAGGTCCGAGGGCAGAAGTTCCGTCGGGAGACGGGGTGCAGGTGCTTTTCGTGGGTCACGCCTGGCGGGCCGGAGCTTGGGCCCTGTCGTGCGGGGAGGGAGCAAGCCCTTCGTGTGGCCTGTCCAACATGCGTCCCCCCCAGCTGAAGGCGGGGAGAGTCACCCATCTTCTTGGGGACTCTCCTCGTCGAGGCGGAAAAATCGTGACAGGCCATCCGCGTTGGCGTGGTCTTGGCCCGGTCGGTGCTCCACGGTGAAGTCCATTCCCTGCAGGGAAATGGACCAGCGCAATAGTTTTGGGTTCTCCCCCCGCATCTGCATCAGCCACTGCAGGGGTCGATGGTCGGTTTGTACCCGGAAGTGGGTACCGAAGAGATAGGGCCGGAGCTTTTTGAGGGCCCACACCACTGCGAAGGCCTCCCTCTCGATGGTGCTCCAGCGCTGTTCTCGGGCCAGGAGACATCGACTGATGAAGGCCACCGGCTGGTCATGACCCTCGGGGTTTAATTGAGAAAGAACGGCCCCGATGCCGTGGTCGGAGGCGTCTGTCTGTACCACGAATTCCCGACTGTAATCGGGGGCCTGGAGCACAGGGGCGGTGCACAGGGCGGCCTTCAGCTTCTCGAAGGCCGCTTGACAATCGGGGGTCCAGTTAATCCGCTTTGGTTGGTTCTTGGACGTGAGACCCGTGAGGGGCCCCACGATGCTGCCGTAGTCCTTCACGAACCGCCGGTAGTAGCCGGTGAGCCCCAAGAAGGCTCGGACCTCGGTCTGGGTGACGGGGGGCTGCCAGGACTGGATGGCAGCAATCTTAAGTTGCAGCGGGGCCACCAGCCCGCTTCCCACTTGGTGCCCAAGGTAGGTCACGGACCCTTGGCCAATTTGGCATTTGCCGGCCTTAATTGTGAGGCCGGCCCGCTGGAGGGCCTGTAGGACCTCTTGGAGGTGGAGGAGGTGGTCGGACCAGTGGCGGCTGTATACAGCGATATCGTCCAGGTAGGCAGCGCTGAACTCTTCGAGCCCCGCCAAGACCTGGTTCACAAGGCGTTGAAACGTGGCGGGGGCATTCTTCATGCCGAAGGGCATGACCTTGAATTGGTAGTGGCCATCGGGGGTAGAGAAGGCTGACCGTTCCTGAGCCCGGGGTGTGAGACCGATCTGCCAGTAGCCCGCTGTTAGGTCGAAGATACTGAGGTAGCGGGCGGCCCCCAGCCGGTCGATCAGTTCGTCCGCTCGGGGGATCGGATGAGCGTCGGTCCGGGTGACAGCGTTCAAGCCCCGGTAGTCGACGCAGCATCTCAGTTCAGGTGTGGTGCCGGGGGCAGCGGCTTTGGGAACCAATACAACCGGGCTGGCCCAGGGACTGTCCGAGGGCTCGATGACCCCGATCGTGAGCATTTTGGCCACTTCCTCCTGTATGCAGGCCCGTACCCGATCTGGTACGCGGTAGGCCCGGTGTCGAATAGGGGGACTGTCCCCGGTGTCCACGTCGTGCAAACACCAAGGGGTGACCCCGGGGGTGAGGGAGAACAGTGTAGCGAACCGCAGCAGGAGGTTTCGGCAGCCCTGGCGTTGCTCCGAGGTGAGGGCGTCAGAGAGCCGGACCCCGTCCACGGAGCCGTCATTCTCCTGAGTCTTCAGGAGATCCGGGAGGGGTTCGGAGTCTTCCTCTGCCCCACTGTCCGTAGCCATCAGGAGGCTGAGTTCTGAGCGCACAAAGTGTGGTTTGAGTCGGTTGGTGTGGAGGACCCGAAGGGGGTTTCGGGAGGTCCCCATGTCGATGAGGTAAGTGACGGGGCTTTTGCGCTCGACCACTTTGAAGGGCCCCGTCCACTTATCTTGCAAGGCACATGGTTCGGTGGGGGACATCACCCACACTTGTTGACCAGGCTCGAACTCAACGGAGGAGGCATTGTGATCATACCATCTCTTCATGTCCTCCTGGCTGGCCTCGAGGTTCGCCTTGGCCATCTCTCTGAAGCGCCGGGTCTGATTGCGTAGGGCCAGGAGGTATTTGAAGACGTCTGGAGGGGTCTTTAGGGGGGCCATCTCCCAACCTTCCTTGACTAGGCTGAGGGGCCCTCGCACAGGGTGCCCGTACAGGAGTTCGAAAGGGCTAAAGCCGAGGGACTTCTGGGGGACTTCTCGGTAGGCGAAGAGGAGGCACGGGAGTAGTACATCCCACTGGCGACGGAGGGGCTCTTCCAATCCCCCAATCATCTCCTTGAGAGTGCGGTTAAAACGCTCCACTAGTCCGTTCCCTTGGGGGTGATAGGGGGTCGTGAATCTGTAGGTGACCCCGCATTGTTGCCAGAGGGACTTCATGTATTTGGAGATAAAGTTCGTGCCTCGGTCGCTGACGACTTCTCGGGGGAAGCCCACCCGGGAGAAGATCCCCATTAGGGCCCGGCCAACCACCGGAGCTGTCACGGTCCGTAGGGGCACCGCCTCGGGGTAGCGGGTGGCATGGTCCACCAGTACCAGGATGAACCTGTGTCCTTGTGCCGTGCGGGGGTCCAGAGGCCCCACAATGTCTATTCCTACCCTTTCGAACGGGGTGGTGACCACAGGGAAGGGTTGCAGAGGGGCTTTCAGCTTCCGACCACTCTTACCGCTGGCTTGGCATGTGGGGCAGGACCGGCAGTGGTTCAGGACGTCGTTCCTCATTTTCGGCCAGAAAAAGTGGGTCACTAGGCGACTGTAAGTTTTGTCCTGGCCCAGGTGTCCAGCCAGGGGGACATCGTGGGCCAGGTTGAGTAGGAAGTCTCTGAAGCGGAGAGGTACCACCAGCACTCGACCGGCCCCTAGCTCTGCGATTCTTTGTTCGCTGTATAGCAGGTCGTTATCCCAGTAGACCCAGTGAGATCCGGTGGAGTCCCCTGCGTTCTGGGCGCTGGCTTGTTGGCGGAGTCCCTCGAGGGAGGGGCAGGTCTTTTGTTCCTGGCGGAACTGTTCTTGGGTGGGCCCCCCTTCTTGACGCCACTGAGCCAGGCCGGGAAAGTCCTGGGGTTGCGCGTCCCCTTCGGTCGTTGGTTCTGGGGGGCTGGCCTCGTCGTTGTCTTCTACTGGGGCGACCGGGGGCGGAGGTGCTGGCCATTCCGGTTCTTCTGATCGGGGGACGGCATGGGCGGCCATGGACCGGGTGGTTATGCAGGCCCAGTCCGGGAGGCCCAGCATCCCCAGGTGCTCTCTTCTCTCGACGGTGGCCCACGGGGAACTTTCGAGGTCATTCCCCAGGAGGCAGTCCACGGGGGCATCGTCCCGGACCGTCACCTTCAACAGGCCGGAGACCCCTCCCCATTCGAATGGGACGCAGGCCATTTGACACATACTTTCAGAATTGTCGGCTGAGCGGACGGGGCAGAGAATGTTCGGCAGGATCTGCTCGGGCTTCACCAGGTGACAGCGGACGGCCATCACACTGGCGCCTGTGTCACGCAAGGCCTCGGCCCGATGTCCATTAATGGTCACCCACTGACCGTATTTCCTGGTGTTGGCGGGTAGGGGAGCCCGCGGGACCATGTCTCTTCCCCCTAGGCACGCCAGGACCATGGCGGCCGGTTCCCACTCTTGCTGGGCCGGCTCATACTCTTCCTGTTCCTCCGATAATCGCTCTTCCCCCAGGGCGGCGGCAGCTACCTGGCGGGGCTTGGGTGTTTGGTTCTGCGGGCAGCTCGGGTCATTGGCGTAGTGGCCGACTTGCTGGCATCGGTGGCACGTGACGTTGGCTCGGAACCCAGGACGCATCGGGGGGTTGCCCCGGCCGGCCGGAGGCGGGGTGCTGGCCACGGGTGTTGCCGGCAAGGCGTCTCTCCCTCGCCCCTGGCCTCCTCCTCCTCCCCGAGGACGGTGCTGGCCTTGGTTGCTTCGGTTCTGCTCGTGTGGCCCTCTCCGGCCCACTCGGGTGCTTTCCCATCGGTCAGCTTCGGCGGCGAGCTGCCGGGGGTCAGTCAGCTTGCTGTCGAGGAGGTGCTGCCTGAGCTCGACGAAACAGTTGTTCGACAGGTGCTCCCATACCATAAGGTTAAAGAGTTGCTCGTAGGTCGTGACATGGCTCCCCTTGATCCAACCCTCGAAGGCACGGCTGAAATAGTTAACGTACTCCACCCAAGTTGTGCCCGGGATCCGGGTGCAATCTCTGAACCTCTGGCGGTACATCTCGGGTGTGAGGCCGTAGCGGGTGAGGAGGGCAGCCTTCATGTGGTCGTAGGACGACATTTGGTGATCTGGGAGCTGTAGCAGGGCATCGCGACCTTCGTTGACGAACCTCCCCCATAGTCCGGCTCCCCAATCACTCCGGTCGATCCGGTGGGAGGTCATGGCGATCTCGTAGGCTTTGAACCACTGTTGTATGTCGTCTTCTCGGACATACTCGCGGACAACATCCTTGGGGATGTGTACTTTTTTCTCGGTTGGCCCCGGGGTGTGCGGTCTCTCAGGCACCCCCGATTCTTTATTCTGTTTCCGAAGTTCTATTTCCGCCAGTTTGCGCTCGTGTTCGAGTGTTATTCTTTTTTCCTCCAGCTCTCTCTGTCTCTGCTTTTCTTCTCGTTCTTCTCGGAGCCGCATATGCTCTAGATTTAGTTTCTGCTCGGCTAACTTGAGTTCACCGTCCATCTTGAGCCGTGCCATTTCCAACTCGTGTAATCTGGTTCTTTCTCTTTCCTGGATCTCCTCCTGCGAGAGGCCCGTTCCCCGCTCCTCGGGAGCCGTGGCGTTCCCCTCTGGTGCGACACTGTTTCGGTCGGAGGGCCCGGCGATCCCAGTTTCTGTCCACGACTCAAGGGCGTGCTTCAAATCATCTTTGGTACTCAGGCCGGTGGTAGCAATGCCTAGTTCCATGCAGAATTGTTTCAGTTCGCGGTGGCTGTATTCTTCTAACTTATCCATTTGGAATTTTTCAGTGGAACCGCTATCTTTGGTTGACATCGTGGTTTTGTCGTGGGGTGAGCTACTCTCTGTACGATTACGCGTTGATTCGGATCGCGCCGCTGGCCACCAATGTTAGACGGACCGGGAGGGTCGGCCGAGGTCAGGGGGAGAGGTCTCCGGGGAGAGCCGTCTCCAGCGATCGTACAGACAAGTAACTTCCCCCCCACAGACAGACACCACACAAGGATAAGATTTAGCGTTCTTTATATGCACTTCTTAAGGTACGATGAAATAGTACAAGGAGGTCTGGACTCAGGGGTCCCCTCGATTTAGGTCTCTTAGGATAGGGAAGGGGTAGCGGGACAGTCTGTTTACCAGTCAGGTAGTTCGGATGAGATGATGGTTAGCTCACAATCCTCGAGCTTGGTGGTGTAGCTGGTACGGGCCGCGGCAGCGCCAGCAGGTCCCGGTAGAGATGGTCGATACACGGTCCGCGGCAGCGCCAGCAGGTCCCAGTGAAGATGGTCGATGTACGGTCCGCGGCAGCGCCAGCAGGTCCCGGTGAGGATGGTCGTTACAACGGGCCGCGGCAGCGCCAGCAGGTCCCGACGAGGATGGATGTTGCAGAAGGCCGCGGCAGCGCCAGCAGGCAGGACGATAGTTCGCAAGATAGGGCTACGGCAGCGCCAGTAGTCCGTCAAGGCTGAGTTCTCTCGGTGTCTCTCGACTCCAGGATACAACTGCCATCCTGCTCCGGAGCTGCTCCAGTTATAGGGCAGGCGCCCTTTGATGTCCGGGCCCTCGCACTTGGAGGTCGGAGGGTCCGGGATGAAGGTGTCCAGACACCCAGCAGGGGGTGGAGCCAGCGCTTGGGGGAGCTGGAGGCGATCGGCACCTGGCGGGGGAAGAGCTCTTGACGCTTCGTTCTCCCATTGACCTGCCAAGTGGTCCGCTCACCTCCTGGGTGGATGGTGGTGCCGGGATGTCGGGGCCGGCCAGGCCCAGGGTTAGGGTCAAGGGGGAAGCCACGCGGCCTCGTGGTGCAGGGCCCAAGATGGCGGCTTGACCCGGCCAGGGAAACCGGTGGGGCTGGGGCCCGTGATGCATGGAGGTCCGAGGGCAGAAGTTCCGTCGGGAGACGGGGTGCAGGTGCTTTTCGTGGGTCACGCCTGGCGGGCCGGAGCTTGGGCCCTGTCGTGCGGGGAGGGAGCAAGCCCTTCGTGTGGCCTGTCCATCAGTGACCCCTGTGGTCTTCAGAAGAACTGCACACTCATTTTGAGGCTTTAGCCACTACTCCAATCCAATTCACCAGTAGGGGTCATTGCTGCATAGCCTCTGGCGGGGAATAATGGTGATGGGAAATTATAACTCCTACGGGCCCAGGGGTAGCTAGAGCCTGCATTTTAATTCACTTCTGCAGTGACACCTGAAAGAGGCACGCAGGCGTTTGCACTCCCCGAGACTCCGACAAACTACTGAGAGGGGCTATTACTGCTACTGTTTCCAGCAACGAAGGTGATGTGTTACCGGTTCAGGTTTGGTTCTTTAAAAACTCTTGAGCCTACCATGAGCCTTCTGTGCATTTGATCCATTCCATAAGTCACCTTCATACAGCTTGGTGCAGTCATAAGTTGTATAAAGCGTGATACCCCTCTCCCGGGTCTATACTCGCAGAATCTCGTTTCGCGCCACACAGCGTGGTGAAAAAATCAAACTGCAATGCACCAAAGGGTATGGGATCAGAAAGGAGTGATATCTATGGCACAAGGCGATGGACATCAAATGCCTTCATAAGATGCATCACGGATTAGAAATGTACTGAGGAACGATGAAAGAGCGCAAAATGCTCACGCGCGTTTGCCAGCCAAGCATCAAAGGTGCCCCCTGCTCTGGCTCCCCCTGGTGCTACAAAGCAAGAGATCAGTCGAGGAAGCGGGCCAGCATGCTAGGGAGCAGCAAGCCACAAAGGAATCAAAAATCACCATCCGCAAGCTACAAAACTGCTGGACCACAAAGGTCCTGAAATCCATCTGCCCAGCTAGGCCTTGATAAAGTCTGCACAAACCAGTTGAAAGCACATTGTGATCAAAACAAGGGATTAGCTATCTCTTTTTGGCACTTTAGGTGGCAGGCATTATGAACACAGATTTAATGACTTTTGATATATATTCCACATCCCTCGCTTTGCTCTCTCCTAATCCCCTGTCGAGGCACATTAAAAGATACTCTGTTAAAGCACGTTGGTCCAAATGTGTCAACTTGAGGGGAGGAAGGACTACAACTCCCAGAATCCTCTTGGTCGTAAATAAAAGCCTGAGACTAGAACATGCTCTCCTTGAAGGCATCAAGTTATCGAGAAACATCATATAGGGCTTGTCACGGGTAGCATCTGTTTCCCCTGGTTTAGCCTTTGCTATCCCTTGTAATGTCCTTGCTATCCGTTGTCTCGGGAGTCATGAAGGCACCAATAGGAAGAGAAAGTGGACAGTGCCCTGCTATGTTGTACTTCAAAGTATACATCAATATTAGTTCATTTCAAGTAAGAAATACCATAAAACAACCAATGCACATGATACAAAGTAGTACAAATCAAGTTAAAAACGTAAAAACTGGTAAATGCAATTAAAAACAAAAGTGATGTTTATTTTAAAAAAAACACATACAAGTTTTATGGTGCTGAAAAGAAAACCATGATTAGTAACTGACCAGACCACAATTTTTTGATCTAGTTCGTATTTCATAGATTTCTTAAAGGAAATAGAGACGGTTCAAGTCTTGGGATCAGTTGAAGAGGGTTTCATGTTTTAGCAGCACTAATAAAAAATGATCTTTCACAAAATGTGACTGTTCTGGTTCTAGGAATGGAAAGAAGAAATAATTGTGCTGACCATAAAGACCTAGAAGGTTTGTGCAATTTAAAGTCAAGAAATTTGGAGAACCTTGATTAAGAGCTCTGTGTAATAATAATAATAATAATAATAATAAAGCGTTTTATAAAGCGCATGGCTGCACAACTGTGTATCCCCGCGCTAATTGCTGACAAAAACTCCTTACAGCTCACCGAGACAGAGAGACAGGGAAATGTTAATAAGAGAAGAGATGAGTTTTTAGTTTAGCTCTAAAGAGAATTTCTGATGGTTCCATTCTCAGATGAACTGGCAGGGCATTCCAATGCTTTGCTCCAAGAAAACTAAAGGAGCGACCGCCCAGTCTTGCTCTATTGATCCGGGGAAGTTTGAATTGTGACATACCCGAGGATCTGAGGTTTCTGGTAGGGCGGTGGATAGTTAGAAGATTTCTCAAATAAGTGGGTCCTTTGTTGTGTGCAATTCTGTGGGCATAGCAGAGAGCCTTAAATCTGATTCTTTCTCTAACTGGAAGCCAGTGAAGCTTGGACAAGGTTGCTGTAGCGGATGTTCTTTTTGGTAAACCTAGTACCATGCGGGCGGCTGCATTTTGAATGCATTGAAGCTGGTGCAGTTGTTTTTGGTTCGCACCTAAAAGGAGAACGTTTCCATAATCCAGGTGGGGCGTTATCAGTGCATGCACTAACGTTTTCCTTGCTTCAATGGGAACAAGATCAATAGTCTTACGTAAGATTTTTAACGTGCCCATACATTTGCCAATTGTTTTATTGACTTGTGTTCTTCCCGACAAATCCGAGTCAATCATTATTCCTAGGTTTTTGACCCTTTCGACTGGGTGGGGGCAATCGCCCAGAGTAGTAGGCCACCAAGCCTGGGACCATATGGAGGTTTTATTCCCTACCACTAGCACCTCCGTTTTGTCGCCATTCAAACGGAGGCAGTTATTATCCATCCAGGTGGCGACCGCTGCCATGCAGCTAGAAAAATTGGTGGCAAATTTTTCGCTGTCTGGGGTGAGTTTGAACATGAGCTGGGTGTCGTCAGCATAACTGACAATGCCCACCCCAAAATTCTCTACGACTCGAGCTAGGGGTTCCATATAGATGTTGAACAGGGTAGGGCTCAAACTAGAGCCCTGAGGGACCCCATAGCTGATGTCGCGAGAAGATGATTTGAAGGGTGGGCAATGTATATGGAATGATCTTTTGGAGAGAAAAGATTTAAACCAGGCAAGGGCATGATCCCTTACTCCAATGTCTGATAGTCGGGACAACAGGGTGTCATGAAGCACAGTGTCGAAAGCTGCACTTAAGTCAAGCATGACAAGTGCAGCTGTCTCCCCCTCATCTACCATCTTGCGAATGCACTCCGTGGAGTAAAGAACCGCCGACTCCGTGGAGTATCCAGGTCTAAAACCAGATTGTGTCGGATGAAGTATGTTTCCTTCTTCTAGAAAAGTCATCAGTTGTTTATTGACTATTTTTTCTATAATCTTAGCGCATTGTGGCAAGAGGGAGATGGGTCTAAGATTTTGATATTGAGTAACCGGAATGTTTGGTTTTTTTTTGAGAGGGATGACTTGTGCTGTCTTCCATGCTTCTGGGACGTAGCATTCTTGAAAGGACAAAGTGATCAAGTGTCTGATTTGATCAATGAGACCGTTGTTCATGATGTCTTTAATTTTACCTAAAGGGCACACATCATTAGGGGATCCTGAATGGATATTAGTGATAATGCTGATCAACTTTTCTTTGTCAGGAGTGATAAAGCGTGTGAGCGTGGTTTTTTGGGTAAGGAGTGGTTCTTTCCCTTCTATGACATGGTTTGAAAAAGTGGCATGTATTTTCTCGACTTTATTGACAAAGAAGTCAGCTATCTGATCGCATATGTCATCAGAATATGTGTCCTGCATATCTAGGGTAGTGGTGTTTGTAAGTTCCTTATAAATGCTAAAAAGTTCTTTCATGGGGTTAGTTGCCTCTTCAATTCTTGTCTGGTAAAAGGAACTTTTCTCCTCTCTAACCATTTTCTGGTATGATTTTAGCTCTAGTTTATATAGTTCCTTAAGCTCAGGGGAGTAATTTTTCCTCCACTTGCGTTCTGTCACTTTACAGTGTGATTTTGCAAGTTTTAATTTTTCCGTATACCAGGGTTCAGATTTGGTTCTTCTAACGGGGGGTTTGGACGTCCACGGTGCAATAGTATCGAGTGCCTTGCTCAGCCATGTTTCATAATTCTTCCAGGTATCTTGTAAGGAGAGTCCTATTGGCGGGGTGTGTTTCTGTAATTCACTGACCATACGTTCCGGGGTGTAGTTTTTCCAGTTTCGTCGTTTAGTGAACAGGGGTTTGTTGGGGGCTAGCTTACTCTTGTTAATGGGAATATAAAAAGTGATCAGGTGATGGTCAGACCATATGATAGGTGTAGGGGGGAGCATTTCAATGTCCTCCCAGGTAGAAAAGACTGGATCAAGAAGATGTCCCTGTTGATGCGTGGGGGAATTTGATAGCAGTGTTACTCCTATCGCCTGTAAAGCAGTTCTAAGTATTTGGGCTTCTTTAGCATTGTTATCTTCCAGATGAAGATTCAGATCACCTAAAATCATGAAGTTATGATGTTTTATCGCTAATTGAGTAGCTGATTCTATAAGCTGGTTACAGAAAGAAGTTGCGTTTCCAGGGGGACGATATATAAGAAGGCCGGTAATGGTCATCAATGGGGTCATTTTTATTGAGAAGGTCCCACATTCGCTATGAGTATTAGCAGTGTCAGTGAGTGTGCATTGTAATTCCTTTTTGCAAATTAATGCAATTCCACCTCCACGTAGTTTAGGTCTGTCGATTCTTAAAAGGCTATAACTCAAAGGTATCGCCTCTACGATGTCAGGGGCTGAAGAATCGTCTAACCATGTTTCTGTGAGAAACAGCACATCATAATCTTGTGACTGTAGTATCTCTCGCAATTCCGTCTTGTGTTTTACCATCGATCTACAATTTAGCAGCAACATTTTGAGTTTGGGTGTAGGGGCCTTATATAGAGGAGCCTTGCTGAAGGAGTAGTTACATATGTGACAGTGTTGCGGGATACAGTTGGGGTCAATGGCATGTAAACAAAGTTTGTTGGCGGTCTTACCCAAGTTGTGTAGAGTCGCGCTAGAGTAGCAGAGTCTCAGCTGGTCCACTCTCTTAGCAGAGCTTATATCGATGGTAGAGGAGCCAGAGTCTCCTGCCCCGCGCCCCGGTCGTTCGCGGATGGGCGCAGACGGGCTTGCCTTAGGCGCGCCTTCGGCGCGCAATCGTCGCGCCCGCTGCGCTCGTCCGCTGCGCTTCCGGTGGGGACACATGCTTTATAGCAGAGGTGTCCAAAGGGGGCGTGGCTACGGAGGTGGGCGTGGCCTAGCGACCGGCCAATCCCGTCGTTTCAGCAGGGAAAATTGAGCCTACGTCAGCAAGCACTCTGCTGAGTAGGAGAAGGTTCGAAATGCGGCGCAAAGTAAAAGAAACCAAGACAATATTAGTCCCAATAGTTTTAAAATGGGCTGTCAGTGCCCTGCTCCCGGCTGTGCCTCAAGAGCTGTAAGTGGTGCAAGCAAACGCGGCGCTCGAGATCAGCGTGCGTTTATGTCAGAGGGGGCGTGGCTACGGAGGTGGGCGTGGCCTAGCGACCGGCCAATCCCGTCGTATCAGCAGGGAAAATTGAGCCTACGTCAGCAAGCACTCTGCTGAGTAGGAGAAGGTTCGAAATGCGGCGCAAAGTAAAAGAAACCAAGACAATATTAGTCCCAATAGTTTTAAAATGGGCTGTCAGTGCCCTGCTCCCGGCTGTGCCTCAAGAGCTGTAAGTGGTGCAAGCAAACGCGGCGCTCGAGATCAGCGTGCGTTTATGTCAGAGGGGGCGTGGCTACGGAGGTGGGCGTGGCCTAGCGACCGGCCAATCCCGTCGTTTCAGCAGGGAAAATTGAGCCTACGTCAGCAAGCACTCTGCTGAGTAGGAGAAGGTTCGAAATGCGGCGCAAAGTAAAAGAAACCAAGACAATATTAGTCCCAATAGTTTTAAAATGGGCTGTCAGTGCCCTGCTCCCGGCTGTGCCTCAAGAGCTGTAAGTGGTGCAAGCAAACGCGGCGCTCGAGATCAGCGTGCGTTTATGTCAGAGGGGGCGTGGCTACGGAGGTGGGCGTGGCCTAGCGACCGGCCAATCCCGTCGTATCAGCAGGGAAAATTGAGCCTACGTCAGCAAGCACTCTGCTCAGTAGGAGAAGGTTCGAAATGCGGCGCAAAGTAAAAGAAATCAAGACAATATTAGTCCCAATAGTTTTAAAATGGGCTGTCAGTGCCCTGCTCCCGGCTGTGCCTCAAGAGCTGTAAGTGGTGCAAGCAAACGCGGCGCTCGAGATCAGCGTGCGTTTATGTCAGAGGGGGCGTGGCTACGGAGGTGGGCGTGGCCTAGCGACCGGCCAATCCCGTCGTTTCAGCAGGGAAAATTGAGCCTACGTCAGCAAGCACTCTGCTGAGTAGGAGAAGGTTCGAAATGCGGCGCAAAGTAAAAGAAACCAAGACAATATTAGTCCCAATAGTTTTAAAATGGGCTGTCAGTGCCCTGCTCCCGGCTGTGCCTCAAGAGCTGTAAGTGGTGCAAGCAAACGCGGCGCTCGAGATCAGCGTGCGTTTATGTCAGAGGGGGCGTGGCTACGGAGGTGGGCGTGGCCTAGCGACCGGCCAATCCCGTCGTATCAGCAGGGAAAATTGAGCCTACGTCAGCAAGCACTCTGCTGAGTAGGAGAAGGTTCGAAATGCGGCGCAAAGTAAAAGAAACCAAGACAATATTAGTCCCAATAGTTTTAAAATGGGCAGTCAGTGCCCTGCTCCCGGCTGTGCCTCAAGAGCTGTAAGTGGTGCAAGCAAACTTGTGTAGACTACTCATTGTCTTAAAAATGGCCCTACAGGATACAAGCAGCCAATGTATCTATATTAAAATTGGCAAAATATGGTCATATTTTGTGAGACCACTGATCAAATGAGACACTGCATTTTGGATAGGATGCAGGCATCTCAAGGGGTAGCAAGGTAGAAGGGTTATCTAAACCCAGCCTGGACTGAACCAGAGTATTAATGTTTATCAACGAATGGGAAGGTAGATTATAAAATCTTCAGTTGTTAAAAAAACAGACACTAGAAACCTTTGCTAGAGAGTAAGAATGCAGGGTAACAAAAGTCATAGTAAAAACCATGAATATTATGAAAGAGACTTTTGACAGGCCTTCATAAATATAAAACCAATAGGATTGAATATTTTAAGACTTTTATGTTCTCATGGGGGTTGTACCCATACCTTGCTTCCAGTGCCATAAATTGACATTTTCTTTACTTTGGCAAACCACTGGGATGTCCTTCTCCCCATAGCCTTTGATAAACATTAACGTACTGGCTTAGTCCAGGTTTTACTATGGTAACACTTTCTACTTTATTGACTCTGGGAAACTCAAAAGAACAACAATACATGTGTTAAATTATTAAATCCTATTGATTTTGTATTAGTGATAGCCGTCAAAAGCCGCTTTAATAATATTCATGACGATCACAATTTCTTTTCGCACCCTATACTCTGACTCAATTGCGCTGCTGTACTTTGACGCGAGAGAGGATCGTGCGTTGCTCTACGAATGAATTTTATACAACGCACACCCATTAACCTCGCCATTTCAGCCATGATACTGTGGAACCTAAGATCATTGGGGCCCTCACATGTCTGTTGCATAGAAACCTATCTTGTCTGCCTCCCTAGAGTCTGATTGGAATCAAGGGAGGTACCCATGCTGCACACGGAGGGTGCTGGTTTGGAAAGGGAGCCCATAAGAGAAGGTAAGTGAGCTCCTTTCAGGACCATAGGTTGCCTTATGTTCGCTTTAATGCCTCGTTAAGGGTATGATGCACTTTGTTAAGGCAGGTCTTAACGATGCATTAGGTGGCTGTCATGTCCATCGACATATAGGCGGCAGATGCCAGCAGTGATGCAACAGTGCGGGTGTATATAAGGAGTTCTGCTAAGTTCATTTCAAGGTTCCAAGGTGATGATTAATGTGGAACCGATACGTCATCAATGTTACTGACCACTATTTGTCTCTTGGCCCTAATACCAGTTGTATCATCCATGCAGCTCCATGGTCCTTACTTTATGTGTCTCAGAAATGTGAAAAGTTAATGAACAGAAATCTGTTTCTTTCTGACAGGTTCATTAACCCACTCTGATGTGCACGCTGCCAGAGCTCTCGTTTCTCGGGTCCATGAGTAGCTCATTCAGTCCAGGTTTTTGCTCACATTCTGGGGCCTGAAGTCCGGAATTTAAAATGAGCTAAACAGGTGTACAGGTCCAAGAAGGCAAGCAAGAACCTCAACTGGATGACATTCTTCACTGATCTGGGAAACTTCAAAACTATGGCCCTCATTACGATGTTGGGCGGACTGCCACTGACAGGCTGTTGGTGGTGGTCTGCCCGACATCCAGGGCAGCGGTTGGGGGGAAAGACCGCCACCTCCGACAGGCTCAAGGAGCCCGTATTGTGGCAGTTGGACTGTAATTCCTACAATGGAGGCGGTGCCTGTCCAGGCACGCCGTACTGATTACGATGTCCCTTTTCCTCTGCCTTTACAAGGCGGTACCGCTATCATGGAAAGGCAGATGGAAAGGGAATTTGGGCGGCCCAAGACAGGCACCGTGGTCAACTGGTCAGTGGCCAGGGGGACACATGTGCTGCCCCCTCAAACATCCATGCACCTGCTGCATGGATGTTTATACTGCCACTTGCGTAGCGGCCCTTTCGGCAGTCCTATCCTAATCGGGCAGATGGGACCGCTGACTCATTGTCGGGCGGATACCTTCCCGCAGCTGCGGTGGTCGGATGTTCGTCCAAACACCATCATGATGAGGGCCTATGTCTCTACCACAATAAACATTTGAAAGAATATCCCTTTTCATATTATTTTCTTAAACTTGTGATGGTAAAGGTAAAGCTACAAATCCCAGAATCTAAAGTATTGCACACAAATGTGGCAGGGGCTAATGACATGTGTCCACGTGGCAGCTATGCTAACAGCAAGGCAGTAGGCAGTTCATCTCAAACTTTGCCTTTCCCCACATTGCACACCTGCCACTTTGTTTTCTCTCCCAGCTTCCACACATACCCACCTACATACTGCACAAACCCACACCCTCCTGCTGCGCTCCAACATAAAAGCAGCTAGAGCCGCGTCCCTTCACAGAGCCGGCGAGGGAAGAGAAAAACACACATTTACACTTCTAACGCTGAAAGCGGGGCTATATCGTTTTTTAACGAAACGCTTTACAAAAGGGCAACTTTGTTTTCCAGACTTCTTGTTTATTCCCCCTAATCACCACAGTGCGCCTTGCAGACAGATGTAATTGCTCCTCCACCACCCGCCCGGCACTGCAGCAAAAACAGCAAAATAAGCATTAGTATATCCAAAAGGTCTGGCACTAGCTGAAAGCCTTTTGACTTTGTCAATGCTTATTTTGTTTTGTCGGGTATTTTCGCAAAACTTTATTGATGAGGCCCTCGAAATAAATCTTTACAAATTTGGCTAAAAGCAAAAATATGTTTTGATTGCAAAAGCAGACATTTCCATAGCTGTCCCTGGCACTAAGGAGAACTACTTTGTGAGTGAATGTGCTCCCTGTGAAAGAACAGAATTCTAAAATCCACAGTGAAATTAGCCATTGGCTGACATGGCCTAACCCACTGGCCCATGCTGAATGTTCTGGTGGATGAAAGAAAATATGAATGACACAAGAACAGACCAATGGATGAAGAGGGCTGGGTGAAAGCCCCTATAAGTCAATATTTACATTTATTATTTTAGTAAAATCACAGGGTCTTGGCTAATATCAGACCTAAATACACGAGTAGGCTTGAGTCAAACAGGGGTGAGGGTCAGTTTGTTGTGTACATGGTATTACATCTAAGTCAGTTATGAATTGTTTGGAAAATTGGACTCAAAGGGAGGGATTTCCAGCATCAGTATTACCTGATAATGGAGTACAATTTGTTCAAGAGAGGTGGAGGAAATCATGAAAAGCTATGGCATTAAACATGAGAAATGTTCTATATACCATCCAGAAACTAATGGAATGGTAGAGTGTTTAGCAGGAACACTCAAAGGTGGCATACAGTTAACCAGAGTGAATTGGTTGGACTAGAAAAGAGTGCTGCAGGAACAGCTGGTCGCGTATATACTCTCTCCACATTCCACCATGTGTAAAACACGCTTTCAACTATTCTAGAGTAGAAAACCTCACTCAAACCGATTCCTGTTTGGATGAACTAGAAGAAGGGTTGACTGAATACCTCTATGGATGACTGGAGGTTGAAGTAAGTTAAGAAAATTTAAAAAAGAAAATTTAATTTTGATGCTAAGAGAAATGTGGGTAAAATCTGGGGTGAAAATGGGTGATGTGTGGAAGATCCAAGCACATCTGAGAGTAAAAGAATGGCCAAAGAACATGAAACCCAGAAAGGTAGTAGATTTGGTTTACAACTCTGTAAAAAACTAAAGATTTACGCATTTAAAACTAGAGCAGTCTCCCTTTGTCGCAGACGTACGTTACGGAAAAGTAAGGCAATGGACCCTTCTCGTATTACTCAAGATTGTGCTGTACCTAACATGGTAGACAAAGAAATGGAGCTTCACTGCTGTGGAAAAACTGATAAGTAAAAGACCTTTTATTTCTGATTGGGATTCAAGATGTTCCATGCAGTTCCTCTGGCTTCAGAGGGCATTTTGGGGCCGAGTCTCTGTCAGCACCTTCGGGCAGAAGACAACAGCAAGGCCCATGCTGAACTTCAGGGATGGTCAAAGTCTCATGGAGACATGAAACTTTCCGTCAAGAAGGCACTACAGGTCCTCAGGTTGATAGTGGGAGGGGGTTCGACATATTGGAGAGAAGCACCAACTTATAATGGCTGCCTGCAGCACCTTTCCAATTATACTGAATGAAGGGTTCAAATAGTTGCACCAATATAGAAGGCTGCCTACATCTTTGCAGGTATTTGCCAACCTAGGCTCGGACACTAGTCTGTACCATACTGGGTCTACATTCAGGCATTCCAGAGTTAGGCAAAGACAAGAATTAAATCCATATACAGCACCTCCTTCTGCCATTGCTTGGTAATGTTTTAGATTTTGATCCTGCCTTCTCCCGGTGTTAAATGGTAGCGGCAGTTTCAGTCGATAACCTTTCAAGTATTTGCCCGGCGGTAATCGCCTCTCATACCACTCGATAATTTACCAATAAAAGAGGCAGGCGCCGGAGACTGGAAGGCAGGAAACAAAGTTTTATTCCGTCGGAGCAGAACACATCAGATCAGACAGCAAGGTATCGTCACGAGGTGCTCTAACTGCATCTCTGAGACCTGGTCTCTTATACACTGGTTTATTGCTTTATTACACATAGTATATTCTTGAGATTCTCCTGATGCCTGAAAGAACATCCCCTGAAGCCCCGGCTCAGATCCGATCCCACACATAGATACAGTAGAAGTTCCCACCCTACCCGCAGTGGGAGATGGCTATCGCGCAGCAGGGAATTCCGCTAATTCCCGGCGGTGTGTGCAACCGGCCGGGTCTCAGGGGGTAGGGGCTTTGATCTACTGTAATCCCTTTGATGCGGGGTGTTTCCCTTACAGTAGGGGCAATAAACTGCATCCGCAGGGCTAGGTGATGGCCTGGGACCAGTTCGGACAATGGGGCGCAGGGGAAGGGGGTTATCAAAGGAGAGGCATGACCATGTATGGGATGTCGGTCGGATGTGGTTCCGTAGCAGGGTCGCGCAGAAGGAGAGGGTTTCTGGCCTGTATGAGAGAGCGGGGGTGGCCAGCGCGCGGGGGAAACTTGCAGCGCCAAGCGAACCGCGCTGGCGATTGACAATGAGTGGGGTGCCTAAAATGGCAGCCGTGCGTTCGCTGTGCGTGGTGCTGGGGAGGGGCAAGATGGCGCAGATAATGTTCAGTTTGCAAGCTAAATTTCCACAGTCCTCCCTTTTAACATATCTCGCCAGATTGTCCGGCCAATATTCACCTTTGTTAGCCTTTCAGTTACAGTATCGTCAATGTTCGTCACACATTTTAAAGATACAGAGTCGTTAGGGTAGGCAGGAGTAATCTGACACATTTGTACATTGTCTCATACAGTTTGATAAAGTAGGCGAGGAGGAAGTACATTCAAAGTTGCAGTATAGTCGTGTACATGGCTGGTGTTGTATGAATGTTACTATACAAAGTTACATTTTCTTAACTTCTCAGTGTACAGTCGGAAGTGATTGATGCAACATCATGAAAACTTGATAAGGAGATAGTTAATATAATAAGGTGGTTGGGAGAGGATTTTCAACTTTGACATGGGTTCTTCTTTCCAGTGTCCTTGTTTTATAAAGAGCTATCACTGGTAAGCTCTCATTGTTGTTCTTCTTTCGTTGGCACTGTTGAGCACCGGCGGTGGAACTAAGGTCCAGCTCAAATCCGATTTCTTCACGTGGCAGGGTGTGACCACTCACTGTTCTTTGATCACAGTCCTGTTCCTTAACACAGTTCACCACAGGTACTTTTGAGACAGGGTGCCGGCCTTTTGTTCCTCGGTAGTAGGTCAAAGTCATAGTCCAAATGAAAGAGGAAGAGAGAATGGGGTGGCATGGGATCGGATCAAAAATGCGGACCAAGGAGGGCAGAATCTTTTCAGCACTGGGCCCATCAATCGGGCCCGACGGGTTGAGACTTCAGGCACGCTGGTCAGTGAGCAGGGGCCTCGATGTAGCCCTTCGCGCTCATCGTTCTGATAATGGTGTCTCGTCTCACACCCTTGTTGCTTCGTCGCTTCCCCCTTGGTCGATGTCATAGATGCTTTATGATCCGCAGCCAGACTGTGCGTCACGTCCGACCCCTCTCTTCCGATGGCTGCAGGTTATCCTTGAATAGGTTATAAGAAACGAAAGTCTTAGAGATCTTGGCAGGG
Source organism: Triturus cristatus (assembly GCF_964204655.1). Classification (NCBI taxonomy): domain Eukaryota; kingdom Metazoa; phylum Chordata; class Amphibia; order Caudata; family Salamandridae; genus Triturus; species Triturus cristatus. The sequence goes on along the minus strand of NC_140591.1, from coordinate 133,319,014 downwards.
AAGACATTTGACATACTTCATTCTCTCTCCCAACCACTGAGTAGTTGCGGAAATGCTCTTATCTGTTACTACATGATTGGTGCCTATTAACTCTAATGTTAATGTGCGTGTTACTAATCTATTAATTACTGCTGTGGTGCAGGGTTCTGTGGGTGTCCCTGTCCATCGTCTGGCCTTCTAGGTGTCGGTTTCTGCGCCTTATAATACAAGGTTTGGTAATACCCGTAAGTGCGAGGTGCTACTGTCATGCGTTCATGAGTATCCTTTTCATACAGTAGGTGACCCTTTATCAGTTTAAAACAGGGCCATCAGCTGTTTCGTTCGGGATACTCTGAGACGGCTAGTATAGGGCTGGAGTTATCTCTGGGAGAACAGGGTGCTTTAGACATTCTATTTCGGGCTAATTGGTCAGGGGTAATTCTGGGTGGTGGAGATGGTGTCCTTTAAGAACAAAAACCACTGACATATAGTCCCCGTGTTGAGGGTCAGATTGGGAGACATCAGTCGTCTTACCTGTCCTTTCCTTCTCAGCCGATTAGGCTTAACGTTTGCAGAAAGGAGAGGTAGTAACGTGGTAAAGTATGGTCGTTTTTGTTTCTGTCAATTTTGTTCGAACACCACCGTGTTCGGGCCAATTATACACTTACCAAAGAGGTGTATGTCGTTAATTTATTCAAGAAGAAAGAGGACAAGAAAGAGCCTTTTGCGAGGGAGGGGGGGGGAGAGAGTGAGAGAGAGAGAGAGAGAGAGAGAGAGAGAGAGAGAGAGAGAGAGAGAGAGAGATGGGTAAGATAATAGGCCACTTGGTGCACATACAACATGGAGTAGCATGGGTCTGTTCCATGTAAGAAAACACAAGCGGGGAAAAGACATAAATTCGGTGGTCACGTACACACAAATGCCGGATAGGGTGTGACAGTACATGCATCAAGACGGGGACTCAGGGCTGCGTTGAGCACGGGGGCCTCTCTTTTCCTGTCCTCTATTCCTATGCAATGCTGCGTACCTTTAGTATTTTGTAGTTTATCTTATGGGTTGTCTGACCCTTTATTCTCCTCCCTTAGATCGGTGGACGAGCACTTCAATCATACAATGACGCTCTCTTCAAGTGACCCAAACATGAAATGCATACACATTCATATCGTATAATCGTAGTACACACGCACAATCATATCATACAGTTTTTCATGTTCCCAATGATGGTCTGTAATTTTTTTTCGCACTATCTCGCAACATTTGTCTATGTTTTCCCTGATATTGAACTTGGTGCGGTCCGTGTCCACTCCACTTTTCAGTCGGAACTTCGTCGTGACCTATAGAGGGGGAAATAAGAGGGGAGGGGAGGTGCAGTATTCAAAATACCCCAGCGCGCGCAGACACGAAAGGTTCTACCTACCATGTACCAGGCTAGCCGCAGGGGTGGGTAATACCACGGACCTATTATTCTTTAGTTCGAGGCAAAGATGCTCTAGTTCATTCATCTCCTAAATTCGCGTTCCCTGGTCGTGCATGTATTTCTCAATTGGTCGTGTATTATGGTGCAGGATACCATACCTTGCATGCGACATATACCTTAAGTTATAGTTCATTATTGATTTGACAATTCTTGGAAAAAGGGCAGGCGTGATGGGTACAAATTCCGTTAAACAAAAAGATTTTTAGGCAAATTGTGTATTATCTGTATGCTTTCGCTTAGGAGTAACAATCATTTATTTAAAAGAAAAACCTTCAACAACCCAGATGATTAGTCATGACACTGATTTCGTAATTCCGTTTTAAGAAGCCCTTTATTTAAAACAATGTCAGTATGGAAGTACGGGCCTACAGCCGCCATAGACCGGCCACGGTGTGAGAGGCGTCGAGCAACATGAGCAACACTGGATTAACATAAAAATCGGTTCCCCCCTTTTCCCCACCATCATGTGTGTAAGCATCGCATACATATATATATATATCTCTTTTTTAACACAAATGTCACGTGACTGGAACGCCACAAGGAGTTGTAGGCCACTCCTACATCAGCGCCATCTTGGGGCGGGGTCGGGTCAGTGCACAGTCTAAGTCTTTCCATGAATTAGCTGTTGAACCAGAATTCCTTTCGGTAGTTCGAGAACTTTCGTTAGCGTCAACTTTGCGTCAGCATGGCGTCACTGCAACCTTGTAGCAATGCCATGGTTCGTTCTTAGGGCGGGGCAGCAGGCGGGTTCTTCCGCCGACGCTCTACTTTCTCACTGCACCAAGCGGAGGCAAGGCGGCTGCCGCCCGGGGGCAAAAGAGCAATGGCGGTGGTTTTGTCCTTACCGGAAGTCCGCAGGAGTCGAATGTCAAATGACTCCAACCAATTCTGCAAGGCTGAGGGGAGCGTTCTGTCAAGGGTGGGGCCCATGCCTTAGCAAACAAGCTTTCGAGTCCAGAATTGTCTCACGGTGGGCCAGGCCTGGAACCGGAGGGGTCAACCGCCGGAGTTCAATGGCAGCAGTAGCAGCAGCTCTTCGGTACGGCTATCGGAGAGGGGCCAACAGCAGCTACAGCGGCAGTTCAGATGGTATTGCCACCGGAGTGGTTCCAGTAGCAGCGACAACAGCAGTTCGGATGGTATCACCATCGGAGTGGGCCCCTACTTACTTGGCTGCGGGGGCCCACTCCCCGCGTCGGGTGCTAGCGGCAGTCTTGGTGAACCCTGTGCCTGGGTGGTTGCCTGGCGGTCGCGTGCAGGGGTGCCGGCTCAGCCGAACGGCGAATGAAGTGGCAGGACGCAACTCAGCTGGCTGACGTGTGAAAGATACGGTTGGGGTGCCCTCGTCTGCTGGCGAGCCTCCACCTGGGGAGGTGGGGGAGGCCCGTCCGCGTCGCCTCCCCCCGCCAGGGCACCCTCCATTATTGAAGGAAGAAGCAAATGGGAAGATCCGCACGGCGTGCCAGGGTGAAATTCAGCAGGCCGATGAAAAAGATGGCTGGGTGCAGCTTAGCTGGCCGGCGAATTAAAGACGGTTGGGTGCAGCTTAGCTGGCCGGCGAGTCAAAGACGGTTGGGTGCAGCTTAGCTGGCCGGCGAGTCAAAGGCGGTTGGGGTGCCTGGCAAGCCTCCACCTGGGGAGGTGGGGGAGGTCCGTCCGCGTCGCCTCCCCCCGCCAGGGCACCAGCCCTCCGGCGCTTCGTATAGCCTCCGGCCTATTCGCACAATCGCCCGCCACTGATGTCAAGGGATTTTTGCATGGCTTTTATAGCCCAAAATCAACTAAAAAGGACCGCCCAAAACAGGCCAATGTTGCAACTTCGAGGAAGGAGAGGCGAGGACGGTGTCACGTGGATGTAAATGCTTTGGGATGCAGGTCGCAGCAGACTGTCATGTAAATAGTTGTTTAAAACATGTTCTAACCTGTTCATTTTGCCGGAATGTTGTTATACTTATAATTTATTAAAAATGTTTGACCATACTATTTTGCTGGAGCGTTGTACGTATCAGCGATCTGGTTAGCGTATTCGGAAAAATGGCGTTGCTCGATTGCACGTGATCCTAATCAAGTGTGGTGACGTTGATGGTGGGTATCAACAAACTTCCGGTTGTGTCTATTGGGGTCCCTATTTTTGTTCAGTTCCAAAAGGACCGGGCACTGGGATTTCCAGTGTCCGAACCCTCTACAGAACGCACATTGATTCCCATCTAAGTCTCTCCGTCCGTTGTAGGGTGTAGGTGTATGGTCTCTAGGGGGTAGCTTTCTAGGGGCGGTTGGTTGGTAATTCTCTTTTGGGGGTTCCCTTCCTATGGTCCCCCCTTGCAACTGTGCTATCATCACCCTCTCCTTTAATTCCTTTTTCTTCTTCTCTGACGCCCTATCGTTCTCGTTCTTCTGGTTTTCGTAGTATTGGGCCATCTGGAGAATTGCTGCGGGTTTGGAGGCTGCCCAACTGCTCTCGCTGGTCTGTAGCTTCTGGGAAACTTCTTGAGACAGACCCTTTACATAATTCTGGACAAAGAGGTGGTGTCCGGTTGCGGTGGTCATGTCTTGGCCACTGTAATCGGAAAACACAGTCTCGAATCGGGAGAAGTATTCAGACACATCCTCCTGGGGTTTCTGGCGGCAAGCCGTCACTATCGACCAGTCTACCTTTCTTTCTGGGATTAGAGTCTTCAGCTTTTGTACAATCTTGTCTGGGAGCTCTAAGATGGCTTTCGGGGGTTTCTGTCCTGGTTCTCGCTGTTTATCTATGGTATCGAGTTGTACCCAGGTATATCCGAACGGCTCAGCGTGGTCAACTCTCCGGATTTGTTTCCACACATCAGCCGGCAGGCATAGCCCAAAGAACAAGTCGATATCTGCTAACGTCATTATCGTTGAGCCTAAGGCTGTACCCAATTCAGTGTAGAAGGCAGTCGGGTTCTTTCTCAAGTCGGGTAGAGTCTTTCTAAAGGTCAAAATATCTTGCCGGTCCCACGGCTGGTAGACCCAGTTATATACAACCCTTCCCTTCGCATCTTGGTGGTTGATGTCGTCGTGTGTTCCCTGACCCCGTGGGGGGACCCAGTAGGGGGCAGCTTCTTTAATGGGCATCATGGCATCGGCCCTTCCTCCCTGGGGCTTAGTTGCTATGGGGGTTTATGTTTTGGTGGTCTGTCCATGTTCTTTAAGGTGTCGGTAGACCTCGAGTGTACGAGTGAAGAGGTTCGTTACATCGCCCTCTCCTTCTTCCCCAATGTCTACCTTCCTATATAGGGCCGCTAAGCCTTCGGGACCTTTATCGTGGTATCTGTCCTCATATGCATTCAGGGCGTGATAACAGAGCCGTACGACGAAGTGTCGTCTGCGGCTGTCGGCATACGAGCTATACACGTCTGTTATATACTCCTCACTTTCTTTTCGCTCCACCAGCGTCCCTACTATCCTATCGATTCCTGCTCGTTCATCCTTAGTTAATCGATTCATTCTGGTGGACTCTTTCTTTCCCATCTCATGGTCATCTAGCGTTGTAGTCGACATTGGGTTCAGTACAAGAGGCTCAGCCGGCGCGGAGGCCGTGAGGGCCGAGGCCCCTGTACTGCTTTCGCTCGTGTTCGGGGGTTGTGGGTGTTGCACTACTGATTGGGAGGGTGCATACGGAGGGGGCATGTAAATGATCGGGGGACCTAACAGTAATTCGTCATTCGTTCGCTGCTTGGAGGACAACTCAGGGTAGAGCAAAGAAGGGGTCCTAACAGCGTACTGGCCTGAGGTTTCGGGCTCCTGTCTTAGTTTAGTTTCCCTTCTCTCCTTTATGTCTTCTTCTAACTTTCTAGCGGCAAGGTGAGCTGCCTTTCGTAATTCCTTTTCTGCTTTTACTTCTTCCCTCTTTTTCCGTTGCGTCGCTTCTTTGCGCCACATGCCAATACTGTCAAGCATAGTAGGCGTTGTCTTATTGCTACGCAGAGCTACTTCTAGCGCTTCTATCTTGCGGTCGTCGAAGGATCCCATCAGTGGCCACTGACTTTCGGGGTCCTTCTTGGTATATTTATGCCACAGCTTGCTATAAGCTACGGCGACTAGTCCATATTTAGTGAACATGTCCTTATTAGGGGTGCCTTCCAGTGGAGCCGGGTGGTTCACCTCTAATAAGCGGTCCGGGCAGAACCAACTACCAATCAGTGGGGAGAAGATAGGCATGACGGGTTTCAACGGGGACAAAAGTCAGCACTACCTATCTTTTCACTGCTTGCAAAGACTAGACAGAATATCTCTATTCTTCGTTATTTGTAAGCAGAGAATACCTCCAAAGAACCAATATCGAACAACTAGTGTTCGGACAATCAATCAATCAATCAATGGGGAGATAAAGATAGGCACGACGGGTTTCAACGGGGACAAAAGTCTGCGTTACCTACCCTTCACTATTTGCAAAGACTAGACAGAATATTCCTATTCTACGTTATTTGCAAACAGAGAATATCTCAAAAAGCACTATTCTTCAAAACAATCAATGTTCGGACAATCAATCAATGGGGAGATAAAGATAGGCACGACGGGTTTCAACGGGGACAAAAGTCTGCGTTACCTACCCTTCACTATCTGCAAAGGGAGAGAGAGAGTATTTCTACTCCTCCCCGTTTGTAGACAGCGAATATCTCAAAGAGAACAATCAATGAGCAATACTAGTATTCAAACAATCAATCAATTATTTCGCACTTTTGTCGTATTTCACGACCTTACCCGGACCGCGTGGACAGTTTCTCGTCTTCCGCCTCCAGCGCCCGATCGTCCTCTACTCTCCGTATTTGCCGCGGCACTCCTGATGGTTCCCAGTCAGGACCGTAGATCACTCGAGAGAGGTCTGCTCGGAACCAGTGAAGTTCGGATGATCGGCTGCCGGACGAGGGTCTATTGGGCAGGAGCTCTCCCGATCGTTGTAGTCGTTCACTCTGTCGTCGGGACCTCTCCCACTGGATCCACGTGTCGCTGATGGGCCCCACATTGGGCGCCAATTGTTAAATGGTAGCGGCAGTTTCAGTCGATAACCTTTCAAGTATTTGCCCGGCGGTAATCGCCTCTCATACCACTCAATAATTTACCAATAAAAGAGGCAGGCGCCGGAGACTGGAAGGCAGGAAACAAAGTTTTATTCCGTCGGAGCAGAACACATCAGATCAGACAGCAAGGTATCGTCACGAGGTGCTCTAACTGCATCTCTGAGACCTGGTCTCTTATACACTGGTTTATTGCTTTATTACACATAGTATATTCTTGAGATTCTCCTGATGCCTGAAAGAACATCCCCTGAAGCCCCGGCTCAGATCCGATCCCACACATAGATACAGTAGAAGTTCCCACCCTACCCGCAGTGGGAGATGGCTATCGCGCAGCAGGGAATTCCGCTAATTCCCGGCGGTGTGTGCAACCGGCCGGGTCTCAGGGGGTAGGGGCTTTGATCTACTGTAATCCCTTTGATGCGGGGTGTTTCCCTTACAGTAGGGGCAATAAACTGCATCCGCAGGGCTAGGTGATGGCCTGGGACCAGTTCGGACAATGGGGCGCAGGGGAAGGGGGTTATCAAAGGAGAGGCATGACCATGTATGGGATGTCGGTCGGATGTGGTTCCGTAGCAGGGTCGCGCAGAAGGAGAGGGTTTATGGCCTGTATGAGAGAGCGGGGGTGGCCAGCGCGCGGGGGATGCTTGCAGCGCCAAGGGGACCGCGCTGGCGATTGACAATGAGTGGGGTGCCTAAAATGGCAGCCGTGCGTTCGCTGTGCGTGGTGCTGGGGAGGGGCAAGATGGCGCAGATAATGTTCAGTTTGCAAGCTAAATTTCCACACCGGCAGATATTGATCCTTCCATTTTTGGGCTAAGCAAGTGCGATGCCCCTAGATGACAGTGGAGAGAGCAAAAGGGGGCAGTGGACTGACAGGAAATAGTTACACAAAAAGTCTCTCTCTCTGACCTCAAGCATAACAGAAAACCAGAGGTTGTGGGTGCTCCTGTAGAAACTACCTTTGCTCACATACAAATTCACAATCTTCCCTACACAGTTCTAATTTACAGAGAACTTCCATACATGCAGTCACAGCCCAAAATACCCAGGACAAGGTGGGAAGGGATTGCACATTATCAGGGTTGCTGGAACCATTCTTAGGGGCCAATTACGATGTCGTTCGGAAAGGATCGATTGGGATCCTCCAAATCTGATTCGGAACCTATGTTTCCGACTGAACCGGATACATTTCTGAATGACTGATTACGATGCAGAGAGACCATTAGGGCTGTCCAATTCAGTTCCGAATGGCATTCGGACAGCCCGAGTCGTTCAGAGCTGAATCGTACAGCTCTCTGGATATGGTTTCCAACCGAGCGGTTACAATGGCCGATTCTGACAGCCGTTCCAAATCTCTTTGCGCGACACGAAATGGCTGTTGGAATCTAACTTTGGGGGCCTCTAGCAGGCTTCCCTTCACCCTGAGGCCTCCGGTCGGGGTCCGTAGGGGTACTCATGGAACCCCTCTTTACAACCATTCACAGTGTGGCAGGCACAATGGGGGGTCTTCCACAGGATGCAAGGTTTTCCCCAACCACCCCTTTTTTTCAATGGGAGCCTGTGTTCTCGTTCGGAACACATGCTCCCATTGAAGTCAATACGAGTGTGACCGAACAATGTTGGGAAGCATCGTAATCGGTTGGTCGGACTCGCACAACACGATTCGATCGGAAACGATTCCGAAACCAATTAGGTCGGAAGAGTTTCCAAACGACATCGTAATCGGCCCCTAAGTTTAGTTTTTAGAACTCAGCCTATAGGTACAGTCATGTTGTTCCCCTCAAAAAAGAGACTCACTGCTACCACATACTCATAAATTGGTTCCTGTGGGTGGGGATGTCAACTCTAGGACAATGGCAGGTGCAACCTTTTGATGTACCAGACTTCCTCGCAGCAGTGTAGAGCCCTGCTGGGTAGTAGTGCAACTGATGTATGGGTGTTCCTTAGCTTCGTGCCAACCAGGCAAACAAAAATCAAAATGTTGGGGCACCTCAGGAGCATACATTTGATGGAGCAGCTGGTACCAAGAGACAATGACTTTATCCTTGCAGCTAGCACCCAAGGAGATGGGTATGGATAAATAGATGCCATCTGCTTACTTCTAGACCAGTCACAGCCCTTGTGTGATTAGAGGTGATCAACTATTGAATTGGTTTCCCTGTTGTATATGATCAGATAGATTTCCCTCCAAGGTCAATAAAGGACAATCACAATCCAACCACACTAGTGTGTCTATACCTCAAGTCAGACAAATAGAACTCCTTGCCTGTTGACATTGATAAGGGCTAAAAACCTTCCAAATGTGTGAGATGGTCCAGCTTAGCAGCCCCCTTCTGTCGTCAACTAGTACCAGCACTTGAGGGAACAGCCATACCTTCAGTATGTGACCGCGTCAACATTCAGCATTCTGATTGCGACTCCATTGCAGAGTTTAGTGTCCTGATCCCCCCGTTACAGTCTCGACACCCACCCCCCCCCCGGCTGCTGCCAGCATGGGCTGCCATCAGGGAGCAGTCCAATGATCATAAAAATTAAATAAAAGAAAAGCAAAGCAGAGCTCTGCTCTATCATCGGCCCTCTCCTCCATCGCTTTTACAAGCAATAAACTGTTCTCTGCTCTTTTTTTCAATTAGATGGTTTGAAAAGGGCTGGGAGCTGCCTCTTCTCTTAATGCATTGCTCCCCGCTCCTGACAATACCTTCCCTCGGGCTCAGCAGGCCAAAACATTTGGCGCCTTATTCCATCCCGCCAAATTGCAATAACCCTTCTTCCCTTTCCATGATAGACGGGGCTAATAAAGCCAGTTTATTCTGATATAAATAGCATAAAAAATGTCCTCCAGAGCCGGCTCCTCTATCAGATCCCAGGGAGTGGAAGGAGGCCTTTCATTTTAAGTACCACTAAAGACTAATGAGGGCTGCTACAGGGGACTGCGCGGAAGATTGAAAACAAAGATGGCCTCCGGTTGGGGCACGCAATGGATTTCACAGTCCATGCAGAGAGGATACTGGGAGCTTTTCCTGCCCCCTGTCTATACTCACCTCAAACTCTCAGATTGTATTCCATTAGTTATCTTGTGGGATACAGGGCTCTTCGGGAGACTGGTTCGGTTACCCAGAATGCACTTCCACACAAAGATGCAACAGTATGGGTAGCATAAAAAACCATACAGTGACAAATCACAGACTCAAGACATCTACTCAAAATTGTAGACTATCATAATTTTAACCATAAATATTTATCTTCCTGACAAAATGTCGGCATGCCCCTGAACACGCTGTCAATCACTTGCCTCCCAAATATTCAAGTATTGCAGCTAGAGTAACACAATAGTTCAGCTACACCGTATCTTGAAAGTGAGTTTAGCTTGAAATTTAAAAGAGGTTGACATTTCTCATGAAATTCTTTTCAAAAATCGATATTTTGTCAGCCAATTTGTTTGAGTCTATCTGTGTGCCGCTTTGATGTACGCTTATGGAACTGCGTAACAAACAGCTGCACTTTTCACAGGAGCTGCCTGAACCCCAAAGTCACGCCCATCACCTCGCTCGAGACTGTGGGCCTCATTTATTAAAAGTGACCCATTGCTGCGTGAAAACAGCTATGCGTCACTTTTCATTGCTTTTCATTGCATCATGTCGCCAGGAGTTACAGATATGTCAGTATTTCTGACGTATCTATAGGCGCAAAAATGACGCATTGCTGGAGTGTGTCACAAAAGTGACGCAACTTCAGCAATGAGTCATTTAACATGGGCAGTCCCATTTCAATGTGCCTGCATCAGTCTTACGCTGCTGTGAGGCAGGCGTAAGATATTGATGCATTTGTGTCCTAGAAGTGGTGCAGTGAAATCTCATAGATTTCACTGCGTCACTTCTACGAGGCTTACTTGCGTTAGAACGTCCACCATGCATACATTATACTTGGTGCAGGTATAATGTGGCGCAGATGTTTACAAAGTGATGCAGCTACATAGATGCGTCACTTTGTAAATATGACGCAACATGGTGCATTTTTTACGCTGCTGGTATGTCACAAAAAGTGATGCACCGGAGGTGCAAAAGTAACGCAAGGGCTCATAAATAAGCCCCTCTGTTCTTTTGCTCTTTTACAGTATCAGGGTTACTTGACCAAGTGAATATATAACCACATGGAGCATGTTCAGAATAATTGTAATAATAGGAGACGTTTTAATAGCTCTACCCATGATCTTAAAATTTTAGCCCCAACGACATGACTGGTGAGTTACCAAGGCCTACTCCACCTAAAGAAGTGAAAGGTTGGCCAGGAGGCCCCAAATGAACAGAAAGAAAGTTACAGAAAAGCACTGGCAAAACCAATAGGGCTGGAATTGAATGCCAGTCTTTTGGCTTTGCCAATGCTTGTTTTTCCCGAGTAGTTGTAAAACGTTATTGTTAGAGTATTTGCAGGGCCAGCTTCAGCATAAAAAAATAACCCTTGGCTAAGGGCAGAAATATGTATTTTTTACCTCTCAAGAAATGAGACACTGTCATAGCAGTTCCTGACACCTAGTTTGTGTAGTGGCGGCTCCTCCGCTAAGGCGTAGGAGCATCGTCCCACTGCTATTTAAGCAGCGCACATAAGAAAAATAAAATGATAACAGGACGTTATTATCATTTTATTTTTCTATGCGGACTCGGAGCCAGGTGGGGGCAGGGCTGGGCTTCGTGACGCCAAGCACAGTGAGGAGTGGTTTACACTCCTCCAAGTACACATGAGAGTTTGTTCGGCACTCTGGGGCCGGCCAAACCGTCATGTGCACTTGGCATGTTCTCCATGGACATGCCCAACCCAGCAATACTGCTTCTGCAGCGTCCTGATTGGCTGGGAGAGCCCGGAAGCCTGAGTGCTTCCAGTGCTGTAGCAGACTGAATTGGACGGAGGAGAGGCGGCGCGTCAGCCAAGGAAAAGGTAAGTTATTATTTTTTATTATTGTTATTTTTTTAATCCATTTCATCAACCACCTCCACCCCCTGCCCATCCCGCCACCTCCGTTCAGAGGCAACCGCCACTGTGTGTTACTTGTGAAAAGAACGCTCTCACAAATGAAGCTAGCCAAAGGCTGAAATGGGCTGACCACTGCCCCATGCTTTCAGCCGCTCAGAGTGGAAATAAAATGTGAGTGACACAACAGACCAGTGGATGTGGAGGGTTTGCTGAAAGCCCCTATCATTAAGTATATTACATATTTCAGTAAAATCAAAAGGTCTGAGTTAAGGCCAGACCTAAAAAGACTACTGTCAGCACATGAGCATTGTATTAAGATTAAAGCCAGTTCACACTCGAGTTATGTTGCAGTGGGCAGTGGAAATGCGCTGACTGAACAGGCCTGGTATTGATGTATCTGTGTGGTTAGTTAACAGGTGGTAAAACCATTGAGGGCAAAAATAGCTCCACATCAGCAGTGAGGTCTGCATGCGTTTCACCCATTGTGGCACATTCCATTTTTAGGACTCGCCTGACCCAGCGCATGCGCTGGTCTGGCGAGACATTTAGTAGGTGGCTTTTGAAAGAGCTACCCACGTTTTTGTGCTGGCGACAAGCTAGAGTGCACGATGGTGTGCACGCGCACAGCTGCTCCCCGCATTCCCCCACCACTTCTCGCCCAGCCATCTGCTTTCCTGTGCCAGCCTTCAGCACCATGCCCCTCCCCCCGCTGCTGCGCGCGCATCCCTACAACAGATGTCACGGCCGCGTTTGCTCCTTATAGTGCGCGCACGCGCACACACACACACCACTCGCGTGTTCTCCCGGTTCTCCTTTTATCTTGTTTATTACGTCTGTTGTCTGTCACCTTATTATTTCCTTTTCATGTTTTACTGCAAATCTATATTTTCCCCGCGCTTCATTTTCGGCCCGCTCCCCGCCCTCTTCACTTCCCTCTCTGACAAGCACTTTTCCCATCTCCGCGCCTTACCTCCTCAGCCCGCCCGCAGCCCCGGGCTCCCGCCTCTGGCAGATCTTATCTTTGGATCTGCGCACCTCAATAGGGAAACACAACTTTAAAGGCAGAACTTTAGGGAGGCTGAGACAGAGATGGCTCATCAACTAAACGAACAACATATTCAAATTTCCGCTGAGAATAACAGAGCTGTTCATTTAATTTTTCAACTCTAACACAGGGAAGATGCGTGTCTGTTTGCGTTTAGCCTTAGTTACTGTGTTGAAGGATCACCGAGTCAGCACATTAAATGGCTGCTATGGAATCGCATGCAGACATATGCAACCATACAGATGAAAGCTACTGAAAGGAAATCAATAACTCAACCCTCGTCTTTGCTGGATTTGTTAAGCGCAACCGTACTGTAATGTTAAACTTGCCTAGCGTAGTACATTGATTTAGCCCACTCCAGAAAGCTAACTGCCCAGCTTAAAGTATATAGTATTCATGACTCATGAGCTCAGAATAATATATTACCTAGTTCTAAAAAACAGCTGTTAAGACGTGTACCTATCGGGCTCAGCATATTTATCCTCCCCCATCAGGGTGAAAACAAGAATCTTACCTCTGCAGCAGTGCCACCCTTCACTGTCTTTGATGTATCTTCGAAGAGAATCGTTTTAGTTCTTTCACAGACTCATCATTTCAGAACTGAGCATTTTTCATTACTATATGCAACAAAGCCTTAGTTGTTGTTTATTTATCTTACGCAACTAACAACCATTGACAAAGCCAATAGTTTTATCTGCTAATATAGCAGAGTGCTGCTTGATGGAGCAATTGCAAAACTCCTCGTTTTTACCTGTATTTTTATTTTAAATTAAAAAAAAAATTAAATACAAGTTTATCGATGTTGGGGCAATTGTTAGGGAAATTACATGTGTTTTTAGTCAATGAAGCCCTGAGCACTTTACACAATCTGCAAAACTACTCAGTTAAAAAAAATATGCATTCTTATCTTTGAATCTTGGCATCTTTAAAAAAAATTGCTTCCTCTATTTTGGAGGCATTGTGAGGGAAGTGAATGTGGTTGTAGTTCTATGGGGAAAACGAAGCGCTAAACACTTTGGCCACACAGTCCTAATCATAGAGTTGGCTTGGGTGGTTGGTGCTCTAGTGGTGGGGACTACTCATTGTCAAAATACTTTATTTCGATCACACAGATCAACAAAGTAAACAAGAATTGGCATAGCCAATAGGTCTCGCTTTGGGACCTTGACGTCACATTGCAGGTGTTACTTTGCTATTCCAGCCTATGGTTCTGCGATGATAAGGGGCTGCCAGTATGCCGTTCCCGTTAAAGCACAATAACCATGCAGTTCTACACTTACAGTGAGATCAAACAATCCCATCTCAGAGGGTGCTGCCTCGTAAGGGTCGATAGATCTCCTCAGCCTTCTGTCAGCAGAGCCCTCGGTAAAACAATGGCTCCGTTTTGCGATTGCTCTAACAGTGAAGTGCGCTTCAGCTTAAGATGTTCAAAGCTAGAGCCGAGGTGCCGTGATTGTAACAAAATAAAACAAATAGGAAAAAATAGGGGCCGGACATTTTTTTCTTCTATTTATTTACTTTTGTTACAATGGCGGCACCCGTGCTTTAGCTTTAAACAGCTTAAGCTAAAGCATGGGTGCAGCGATTAGTTCAAGAATTAAAGAAATATAAAAAAAGCATTGGCATAGCCAATAGGTCTCGCTTTTGGGACCTTATAAGTGTTTAGCCATGCAACAGTTGATGTTGTTGCACCAAGGATATTGTGCTGCATAACTAAATACTTATAAGGTCCCAAAAGCGAGACCTATTGGCTATTCCAATGCTTGTTGTAATTGTATGTATGTATGTGATTGTATTCATATAGTGCTTACAGCCCCTGACGAGGCGTCTGTGGTTAGCCCACTTGCCCACAGTGTCATTAGAAAAATAAATTCAGCACGGTAAGGGCAGTGCTCGCCTTACGCCCTATTGCACAGGCTGAACCCAACCTCATTCACAGTCCGCCACTTAGGGCGCCAGCCCTCAGCTTCGCAAGAGGACATGCTAATCAGGAGACCTGATGCGCGAAGGCGGGATCAGAGAATTCCCGCCAGTCGAGCCCTCGCGACTCGAAAGGAATACATAAACAAGGAGGTGCACCTCAGAGACCCCCTCTTTAGGAGCTGAAATGACTACGAGAGCCGAGGGCCATCGTCATTTGCATAGGGTATGCAAATTCAGCAGCAGGCGGCACTTCCTGTGCTGCAGGTAGGCAGAAGGCCATGCACGCGCAGCTCTCTCTTCGCGCGCCCACGACTGATGTCACTTCTGCTCACAGCTGTGCTGCTCCAGCGCGTGGGATTTGTGTGATCGCCAGTCGCCACCAGTTTTATTTATACTGCTGGAGCTAGCAATCTAAATATGCTACATAGAAGCCTGGGGCTGAAAAACAAACACTGGCGAAGCCAACAGATCAGGACTTGCTCTCATGCTTTTAGGAGCACCTTTTTCGATGGCGCTTCGCGTCAAGAGGCATGCAGACTGCACAATATGTATTTTGATTTTGTTCTTCCTGCGAAACGAACAATACAATTATCCACCCAATCGTTCCACTGGCAATACCTCTTCCTGAGTGGTGCAAAGCGTTGCAGTTGGCACACTCACCACTTAAGACTCCCACCAAGTCCAGTCTGGTGGCTCAGTGGACTAATGTAGCTACTGAAAAGACCTGTGTTTGACCTCATGGTCATAGGTTCAAATCCCGGTGGGTCCACTCAGCCTATCATCCATCTGAGGTCAATAAAATGAGGACCATTGATTTGGGTAACAATAAACATCTGTTATTCAGTGTCAGATTCCTACAGGTGAATGTGTGTGCTTTACCAGGCCACAAAACACACCCAATCTCAAAGATGGGTGCGCTCAGAATGTTGACAAATCCCCTTCCCTAGAAGTCAGGTGGGTGGGAAAACTAGGGGAAGCGGAGCATGTGAAGCGCAAATATGATGGACAATGAAGTGGTAAGAGGAAAATCATGGAACGCTTCCTGATTTTGGTGGTACCACAGATCTTAAGGCAACATCTCTTGTTCTCAAACTGGAAATTCCTTCTCACTGAAGAATGCCCAGAGTAGACGAATAACCGTTTCAGTACCAGTTTCATCTGATTGGACCTTCGAGGCATGCCACTCAACAATCTAACTTTAGTTCATATTTTGTAACCTAGAATTGACCGCTTTTCACATATTTCTGCTGCTTGATCCTCTTAAAAACGAATTCTGCACAATTAATTTAATTTCTTAAAGAGTTTTAATCAATAGAACGTTGAACTTGGTCATCTTTTAATACGAATGGTTCCTTTTGGGAACTTTTTAGTATTGTGATGTTTGATATGTAGTCAGGCGCGAAACACCCATTGGACTCAAAGGGCTTCAGCCCCCCCTCCGTTGTGTGTGGCAGCCCAGGATGAGACAGCTTCCCGGGCACACACACAGCCGCACCCGAGCACTTCACAGGTCTTTAAAAGACCATTTGCAAGTTAATGAGGCCTTGCTGTTGTTTCACCCCTTCTAAGAGCCCCTGCAGCTCCACTCTGCATATTGCTTAAAGATTCAGCCCCCCCCAAAAAAAATGTGGTTCTAGTTGCGCCTCTGTATGTAGTTATACTGCCTACAACACCCTTCCCACACCGCCAGCCTATGAAAACAATGCGTTCCCCATTCCCCCGTATCCTCTGTCACTTTATGTTGTTATGGTAACAGCAAGGATGGAGCGCAAACTGCTACACCCAAGGGTGCCCTGGGAGCACTTACACCAGGGCTTCAACATTATATGTCATTTAATTTCCGGCTTAGGGGGAACGTGACCTACAGAAGCAGGAAGTAAGAATCATTTTGCACCCGATGCAGCCATTTTGAAAATAGTAATTTACACGTCGGGGCGGGAGACCTCCCCCTTTGAGTGACATCCAGGCCGGGCCTCGAAATTGGAGACACAGCAAAAAGACGTCTAGACCTTCGGGCAAGTGCTTTATTTGAAAAGCTAGCCTTGAACGCAGTCCGAGAGATATTCACTATGTCAGCAGTAGTCCAGTAGACTACACAGGGAAATACTTGGCGCGGGACGCGTAACGACGTGACAGTCGTGCACAATTAATTCCGCCGCGGGACCAACCTCCGCCGACGGCCTTCGGCCTCCGCGGCGTTCGAGTCATCAGTTTGCAACAGTCTGCAATAACTGTTACGGCCAAAGTTTATTTATGCAAAGCATATTTTCGGATAAGTCTTCGGGATAAGCTGGTTTGTTTTCCTCGGAAGGGGAATTTGCTGAGTCAGCAGAGGCATGTTTTCGGGTGAGAGGTCTGCAGGCAAAGTCAAGGCCTCCTTTACAGCTGTGTCGCAAAGATTTTCTTAGGCCCAGACAAATATTTTGGCGCTTGGGCGCCCCCTAGCCACTAGCAGCAAGGCTATTTGTTACAATCTGGCTCCGTCTTGTGGACATGTGGGGATGGTGCCTCGCGCCGTACTTGCGCACCGCCCATGATATATGATAAATGGACCACCCATAATCCTTCTAATTTGCTACCTCCTGGCACCCTAAAATTGACTCCTATTGGCTGCCTACTAATCATATGTCATATCCTCTTCCGCTGAATCCGAGCAGGCCTCTCCAGCCTGCGTTAAAGAGCGTTCTTGTGGGATTTATTTTAGATTTGAAATATAAAAGTGCTGGAGGACATTGGACTCGGTGCAGGTGGAAAGAGGCCATTAATACATTTTGCAAAACTACTGAGAACGCTTCATGTTTCTTCATTAGCTGCCCTGGCCTCAGAAACGGAGCCCCGACGTCCTGAACTAGTGACAAACTATCGGTGGCTACAAGAGCAGCGGCACGCGCGCCATGCACAGGCCGCGGAGGACATATATGTGGATCTGGGTCACTGCTGGGCTAAATATAGGTGCAGTAGAGAACACTGAGCGAACGTCGGCGCTGTGACTTGACATATCCATTCAATCCACTGCGGTCGGGGGGGGGGGGGGGGTAGGGGGATTGGAGGGGGCACCTCCTTCCACCTGTTTGACGTTGTGCATAATATTCCACAGTTCCTGCCCTTCTCCCGAGCCCCCTCAGAGATCCACACATGCATTCACAAGAATGTGCCTGGGAGTGCGCTTGGAATACAAATGGTGCCACCGGCCTACATTCAAGTAGGAACAGTGCTTTAAATGGGAAAAAAAAGTGCAGGTACTCATTAAAATGAGGCGAGTGGGCGGGGCTAGGGGTGGGACTAAGAGCAAGACATCCTGTTACTTATTGACTTTAGTACTAGTTGCAGCACGTACCAAAACACACGAGAAATGCGTTTCTATAAACAAAATAGGTTAACTCCAAACAAAAGCCAAACGCGGTGATGTTTTAACATTTCCTTGTTTTATAATATTTGAAGTTTCCATACTGTTAATTGGTGTTGCTTGGCACAACACTATATATTCTTGAGTGTGCACACACGCTCACACACACAGAAACAAGCAGACGTGCACACACAAAGCATTCCCCACAATTCCTTTAATATACCTCCTAAGAGTGTCTCGAATCTCCCCCCCCCCCCTTTCTCTCACTATTTTCCTCACACAAAACCGCCCACAGGCAAACATAAGCAGACACTCAAGAAAAAGAATCAGGAAAGATTAAAGCCCTTTTAACCTAGTTACCTTCTTTGGATTTCTTAATTGCGCCGTCACCTGGCTGCCTCAATCCTGTGATTGAAACACAGCAGGATGTGAACACCGGACGTTATGCAAATGAGCCCACGCTGAATAGTTCAGCGGGGGCTCAGCTCACCAGTCACTGCTGCAGAAGTGCCTTGGGCTGTCAGACAGGTCACCAGCACTAACAGCTAAGGTGCCTACTGTTTATGAGTGCCGGTACTCTCCGTGGCAGCAGAGAAGTGCCGGTACTCAGAGTGGTAAAAATAAGAAGTGCCGGTACTCAGTGCCGGTGAGTACTGGCCCATTTAAAGCACTGAGTAGGAACAATGCTCCCTCCCTGGACATTAAAAGACAGCTATAATTTGGGTGCCCCTCGGCTCCCCGGCCTCCGGTGCCACTGCATCCTCTGCACCGATGACAGCTGTGCCCCTGCTGGGAGCACGGCACTGCCTGTGTGCTCCTTCTTCTTACTGTTATTTATTTATTTTTATCAGTGGGCTGTGTGGAGTGCTACATCTTACCTTATAATTTCTGTAGAGCCCCAGAGGAGTTGACAATGTCACATTGGCAGCCCCCCTGGGAACCACTCTGCACTCTGCTCAGATACACACAGTCATTGGCCACAGCAGTTTATGGGCTGCCCTGTTGGGTATCATGCCCCTCCCACCCACTTCCTCCTTCATGCCTTCTGACTGCTATTGGCCCACTCTGCTAACAATGTGCCTATCAGCAGGAAGGAATGGCTGTGGCATGTGACCAGCTGAGGTGTGGGTGGCATTTTAATTTTGCCTCTAATGTTTTGAAAAATTACAAACTTTACAGGGGTTGGAAAGATTTATCAACGTCACGAAAACTTTGCCTACAGGTGAAAATTCAAATTTTTTGCAAAACAATGTTCCCCTGAAACCTTTTTTTTTCTTCGCAAGAGATTCATCACAGCAACAGTGAGTCTATGTTGGGATCTTTTCCACATAACTTTTTTTTGTAGGATTTATTCCCCGCAATGTTGTTAAAAAAAGGTGTAACCTTTGCAGCATTGTGTCTGGAAACCATGTGATATTTGCAGAGGAAAACTTTGCACTTTAGTCTCTGACAGCAGAAGGGACCACATGTAGGTAAAGGAAGTACAGTGTAACTCCCGTACGTGTATTTTATTCATTGCCCATCCCCTAGCCACTCAGCAGCCAGTAGGGGGCTGTTTAGGGTGTGAAAAGGTGGCCCAAACTGTGATGTCATTGGGGTCAAAGAGTACATGATCTCACTTCCAGGGGCATAGCTTCGGGGGGGGGGGGTGTTTGGGGTGTCACCCCCCCAATAAATGTATTTTGTGATAAATGGTTGGGTGCCGGTGCTTTCAGGTATGGTGAGGTGTCTGTCAGATTTCAACAGGAATATTTGCACACACAGACAAAAATGCATACACACACACTCCCTCTCTCTGTTTGGAAAGACTTAAAAAAATGTTGATTATTTTGTAACAAAATGTGGTTTCTCTCATTTAGTACCCAAACCTATCCACATTCCTCTCCCTTTCCGCTGCCCCTGAAGCCCCTCTCATGCACTCTGCTTGGTGTAAAATGTACATGTTTTTGTGTCCCAGTGTGATTGTTGGGAACTCTGAAGTTCACCCCTCCCCCCCGCCCCCCAATCTTATTGGCCAAGCTACGCCCCTGCTCACTTCCTTGCCGTCTGGGATTGTGATGGTTTGACCTCCTTGGGGTCAAGTACGGCCATGACAGCCTTAGGTCAAGGAATTTGGACAGGAAGTTGTCTCTAACCTGATGGTAGGTCAAAGAATGTGCTATTTACTACCAGGCAACACATTTGTGGACTGTCGGTGCCTTCAGGCAGCCTGGTGCACACGGAAAGCAGCGTTAGCTCCACAGAAAAGCTGGTCTATAGGCAGGCCGCACTCCACCCAATGAGCGCAGGTCATAGATACCTTGGTTCTTCGCCCTGCCCTCCCTGCCCCCCTCTTTTTATCCCCTCTGCTCTTCAGGGGCAGCTTGCTGCAGGGGCGTCAAGAGCAGCTCAGCCCCACGAGCAGAGCATTAAATGCGGGCAGTAATTGAAAAGCTGTTTGCTTGAAGACAGATTACAGGCCCATGCTGCTGTTGCCACCACAGACCCGTTCTCCTCCCCGCTCTCCCCTAAGTCGTAGAACATGTGGCAGGCTTGGTAATTTGATGGATAACATATGAAGTGCGGGTGCTCAACATATGCCTCAGCCATTTCCATTAATGTATGTACTCTTCAAAGCTAACAACCGTGATTTAAAGCACGGGATGGGAAATCAGACGCGTGCTGTGCCGTCTCCTGGTGCACCGCAACGGAGGGTCGAACGCGCCAGTTGCCCGAAGAGGGGGGCTACTGCCAGTGGGCAACAAGCACAGGTTAGCATTAGAAGGAAAGATACACCTATAGGCGTGGCTAGTTAAAGATAGTCCCGTCCTGCAGTATCAATAGCCAATAAGGGATGCGACCAACCCATCGATCCATTCCACTCTAGCACCAGGGGCGTAACACAGGCCCCCGCAGTGCGATGGGGCCCCAAGCTGCAGGGGGCCCACTCAGCACAGTACTCAGGCCTTAGATCTCTGGATTAAATCTGGAATGGGGGCCCCTCCGTGTACCTTGCAGGGCAGCCCCCTCAGCTTTCGTTAACGCCAGTGTCTAGCACCCAGCTGTGGCCATTTCACGTATGTCAATAGCAAAAATGCAATGTCTGCATTGCATTGGAATAATTTTCTTCTGTTTAATGATATTGGAAGGCCATTGAGTGATTCAGCACAGCCTGGGCATTTACATGATTGGAACGGCGAGAGGGAATCCTTAAAAAAGGCTGGGAACTCACAGCTTTCTCGATCCTCCCAAACATACCTCGATTCTTCTTGCTTATTAAGGGCCTTATTTAGAGTTTGGCGGATGGGATTCTCCAACACAAACTGTGCAGGTATCGCATCTTCCGCAGTGCAAGTGCTGTACTATATCCTATGGAACTTGTAATACGGCGGACGGGGCAAGCCATTACAACTCATAATCCATTACAACGCAAATTACTATTCTAACTCCGCTGGGGCATAACTTTGGGGAATGCATTGTAATGGAATACGGTGTAATGACATGCGTTGTAATGGATTTTGTGTTGTAAAAATTGTGTTGTAATGGCACACGTTTTAACGTGTGCATCGTAAACGATGTCTCCCATTGGCTAACTGCAACAACTGGTATCATAGCACAATTTTGCTACAGCAAAAGCTTTATCCAAAATGGTTTGAGGTATACAGAAAATAAAGAAACATTCTTTCTTAAATCTGGAGCAGAGGGTCCTTCATTCTTTCTTCCTTGGCAACCCCTGCAGAACCTAGCCCCACAAACCCTTGCATTACTCCTAGGCGTGTATTCCTGTCTCGCGTGTTTTGGTTGCCGCTGGGCGGAATTAATGAGGGACGCCATATACAAGAGGGAAGCAGCAGGTTGAATCGAGCCCTTGCCCGCTGCTTTGATTCACATCCTTGATTGCCTGCAGCATTAATGAAGGTGTTTATCCCCCTGCCCCCGTACCAGTGCACACAAGAGCAAAGGCAGAGAGCCATGGGGGACAAAAAACTGTGTGCCACAATTAGGTGGCGGGCGGATTAGCGCGGATTAAAGCAGGGTTGGCGGCAGATCGATTGGATGGTCTTGGAGACGGGAAGATAAAAATCCCCGGGTGGGAGGTTAGCTTGGGGCAGTAACTCCCTCTCTTAGTTTTTCACTCATGCTCTGTCATTATTGTTTACTCTCTACCATTATGGGTTGATTCCAGCACGCCGCCAGGCAGACCGCAGGACTTGAATGTTTTTTATGGTCTGGCTTGACAGGGCAACTGTTGCCAGACAATCATGTGAGCAACCGTAGAGAGGGGCTTTGGCTCAGCCCACATGCTTGGAGCCAAGAGTACTTGTTTTGATTGGGCAGAAGTTTTGTGCTTCCACAAAAATGTGCTGGCAATCCACCAGCTGTTATCATTTTGTTTATTTATCCATGTGGCTGAGCTTAAACTTTCTGGGGCACACACAACATTGGAATGCAGTAAACAAGTCTTAAATAACTAGATCATTTATGGTGTTTGTCTTTCTGTGGCAGCAGAACAGATGAAAGGAGGATATTCATTAACCTACATGGATTTTTAGGTCTGGCTTGAGGGTTCAACTGCCACCTGACCTTTTAACCTACACCAATATTATTCTACAGTTCTTTGCTTCCAAACAAATATATATGAAATTTACTTGTAATGCTTCACATTACCATAAAACGTTCCTATAAAGCCAGATTTATTGGAATTGCCAATTCTTGTTGCTGTTTTTTTTGGGATATTTTTGACATCTACAGAGTACCTGTGCGCCCTGCAACCGGGGTTATGCTTGGTTTATACGGGGTCAACTGTGAATGGCGCCAGTACAGCCTGGTCCATGACAGCTGCTAGAGACCTGCACAAAGAGTGGACCAGCTCCCAGGGTTGCAGTGGGACGGAAAGTAGTCCCGGGCACAAGAATAAAAGTAGCCCCTGTTAGTGAATTGATAGCTAAAATGGGGCTCATGTTTGCAAATTGGGGCAGTTTTAAATGCGTAAAGACACGCTGGATAAGTGTTTTGGAAGGTATGGAATGGAAGACCGCATGGATTTGAGCTTGCTGCTGGCAGTGTTTCTGGTAATAGGGAATTCAACAGTAAAAACCGGACCAGCAGACAATAAAACAGCCGGACTAGCCATTTCGGGCACTGGGCATTTTCCTGTGTGTCGGAAGGGTGGGGGCAGGTTTTGGATGAGTGGGGGCTGGTTTTGGACCTGTGGGGGCTGGTTTAGCAGCACTGCTGCAATATCTGCCCTGTGTAGGTAAAGCGGCGGCGTTGAAGCATGAGTGGTGCTTCCCACTCGCTCGCAACCCCCATTCCCTCGGGCCGGTCGAGCTGATTGCCAGGGCTGGTTTCTGTTCCCAGTCCAACCGTGCCCACAAATAAACCCCCAGAAAACGGCCCATACACTGAGACAGTACACCAGCCCTTCGGGCACTTTCTGAGTGCCCTGTAGGCCAGTCATACCCTACCAGTTCCTGGCACACTGAAACATCTTTGTGCCAAGGAGAGAGAAGTTAACTCAAAAGTAACTGGTTCTCTTCCCAGCCGTGGTAATCCAAAATGCCAAATGTGTTTATATGTCGCCAGGATGAGCAGGTCAAGTTCCATGCAGGCAACTACCATTCAAGGAGCTGTAGGGATGTTCATTCTACTCTTCAACACACCACTGGGGTACAGGGCTGCTGCTGCCTCCCCCTTGGTGAAGTGACATGTTGTTCCCCTTCTTTGCCCCGCCCACAAAATGCTGTCAACCTCTGCTGTTTATAGCAGGCAACCCTACACCCCCTGCTGGGCGAGCCATTGGGAGCCCACCATTTGCTGCACCCTAGAACCAGCCTTTGCTTGACCCTCTGGACCATAATATTAGGTAACTCATTATCATGTGGGTTATCCCACGCAATTGCATTGATACTATTGACCCTGGAAGGATGAAAGGTACAAACCAGTCGAGGGCAGGGTACACCCAGATGTAGGAAGTGAGCGGTCAACCCACTGAGCTATCTTGTGGCAGAGGCTAGCCTTGAGAAGAATGGCTGAGGTTTTTTTTTCCCTTCAAGCTGCTTCTTGCTGAGGTGGGAATCCTGCCTGCGCACCAGTCACAGTGCAGGAATCAGTGTGGCTAGTAGAAGGGCAAGTAGCGGGTCCTTTCTGCTCCATACGACTGCCCCATCCCCCAGCTGCACCATACCACGTTCTCCGGACTGGAACAGTTGAGTTCAAACGCCGCAAGGTAGTCATTTTGTTTTCTGACAGGGTTAATAGTCACCTTGCAGAACCTAGGAGAGCTGATTTCTAGCTGTTGAGTGGCTCACTGGCCGGATTGAGTTACTCAGCTGTAATTGTGCGTCAATAACAGCCCCTGGTGCTGTCTGACCGCGTGCAGAGCTTGGTGCGCGAGGAGCATACGTAAAAGAAATCTGTCCTGGGGTTCCCGTGCAGCGCCTCGCGGAGGCGGCAAGTGCCTTGAGCCTAATCTCTAGGCTATCATACAGACCAGCAGCTCAGAAAGGAGTAAACTGAAATTCTGAGAGGGGAAAGGAGAGGAATCACAAAAAAAATTACCATATGAAAACATAGTAGGATACTCACTGCAAAAATGTGGACTGTAAAAGTATCTCAACAAAAACATAAAAAAGTACTGACTGTAAAAATATAAACTGCAACAATATCTTTGCAAAAAACCCAAATAGAAAACATAAAAACATCATATACAGAGATATCTACCATGCATAAATATCTCTCGCCCTCCATGTTACTTTGCCCCCCTCCCGTGTTGCTTCAGCCCCTCTGTTGCTTCCTCTCGTCCGCTTTTTAGGTCTCGCCTGACCCAGCGCATGCGCTGGTCTGGCGAGACTTATTGAGAGGGCTCCAAAAAGTGCTACCAGGCCAGCCTAGAGCTACAGTGCATGTGCGCGGGCGCGCGCGCCATGTTTTACCGCGATTACTTTCACTTTCGCTTTGCATAGCCAATAGGTCTTGCTTTTGGGACCTTATAAGTATTTAGTTATGCAACTGTTGCATGGCTAAACACTTATAAGGTCCCAAATGCGAGACCTATTGGCTATGCCAATGCTTGTTGCTGCTTGCTTTTTAAAAATCTTTTTAATTACCAATCCTAATAGAATCAATACATAAACTGAAAAATGTGTTGCATCATTTTGTGATGCGTGCGCCTAGGAAGCTAGTTAAGTGGTCTTTCAAATGCCTTTTTTTAGTCATGCCCCACAGCATTCCGGATGCTGTGCAGTATGGCTAAAAAAAGCATTGGCAGAGCCAACAGGCCCCAAATGTGAGACCTATTGTCTTTGCCAATGCTTGTTCTACGTATCTTTAGCTAGACTATAGTGCGTTTAGGCAAGCTTATGGTGATGTAATAAAAAAATTAAACTAGGACCAGCAGGAGGAACCCTCAGTGAAAAGGCAGGATGTTTGTAAAGAAATAATGTACATCACATGCAGCTTTGGAAAGCACCATGCAATACTTTTCATAGGTGCCTACACCAAGCAAATCTCTTCTGGACACAGGTTTCCAAAATGCACGCTGCCAATCATGACGCTGCATGAAAGCAGCGTCAGGATTGGGCTGAGCGCTGGGACTTTGTGCTCCCTGGCAGACTGGGACCAGCAATGCAGCTGGGGCTGGAGAATGCTTCACAGCGCATGAGGGCTTGGCCGGCCTGCAACTTGCATCACTGCTCAGGGATGGGACAAGGGGGTGCACTACCGCTCCCTCACCAAAGTGTCATCCCCCTGGACACACCCCCAAGACTCGTCAGAGTCCTGGGCACGGGCCCAGGGGGATTAAAATAAAAAGATAATGAAATGGGTTTAAAGCCAATTTTTATTATCGTTTTATTTTTCGGGTGGGGCGGCGCTCCTCCACCCTAATGGAGAAGCCGCCACTGGAATACTTTAATATTTTTTTCTAGAAATTCAAGGAAGTTGTGCTTCGCATAGCATGAGCCGAAGAAGCTCTAGCGGGCACGCGTTCGGTCCTTAACAATATACTAACTTTTTCAAGGCTGAAATGTAAACCTTGCATAAATTTCGTTTGGTGTTAAGCATCTTGTTCAACTTCAAGAATGAAACACTGAGATTCGGCCTGGGAGGAACTTAAATTACGCCAGAGTAATTTTGATAATTCTGCATCACTCTTTGTTGCAGATTTACCGCTAGCAACGTGATTACTCCTTGCATAATTAAGAGTAATTTGCGGGGGGAAATTCTACTGCAGGATCAGATTTAGCGAGCGCAAGTGGCTCGTGTGCTGTTTCTTAGCACAAATCGCACCCTCCCATCCATTTTGGACGCAAGAGTGTATATAGTACGAAGAAAACAGAGCTAAATGTCGGGAGAATGTTGAGGGAAAGTTCTACCACAAGAGCCCATTTATCGAGCGAAAGAGTTTGCTCACACTTGCTATTTGTGTTCTGTTGTATTTAGCGTTATTTTTTGTGTGCAAAATGCATCCTTGCGTACATTTTGGACACTAGGGGGCTTTTTTATCCTGAGAAATAGCGCTAAATGCTGGATATCTGCTTGCTCTCTCAATGGTCATGGGTAGGGAGCTGGGTATCGGGCCATAGATTGCCCCAGTGAAAGGATTTCCTCCTCTTCGCGGTATTTTAAGTCTGTGTTTGCCCAAACCAAGGCGGGGAATGTCGGGGGCAAAGGGCACGATATGGCTGGTGATCAGGACACTTCTTGTATAACAGTACATCACCACCTTAAGCAGCCATGAATCCTGCGACCGCTTACCCCCTGCAAGCAGGAGTTCACATAGTTCGTCCAGAATCAGTGGCCACGGCCTTGTACTCACCCATTGGAGTTGCGCCGACGAGTAATAGTGTGATCCACTTGGTGCTTTTATTGTATGTATTGGTCTGGACCAGGTTTTTTTTGGTCGTGAAACATGCAGCTGGTGCAAAGTGCTTACACATCTGGTTGAATCTCTTCTGTGTAAAGTAAAGGATTTATTTAGTGGCAAATACTCACAATTTACAGAAACAGCTACACAAAGGGAGTTCTCTACATCGGCCACTGTTGCAGTTGCTTACTTTGGGCAACATATTTACAGATGTGCCTGGCTGCATCTAGCTTTCTGTGACACTAGTGCTGTGCTTGCAGTCTGGGTGCTTTGCATCACCCGGCGCTTCATAGTAATGGGGCGGGGCTTACAGTGTGTCCGGCTGCCCTCGGCAGATTCTACCGGTGTAGTGTCTAGAGTAGTTCTGTCGATATACCACTGTCACAGCATGGTACAAAACCTTTACTGCCCATGCTTCTGACTGTCTCTACTGCAGCACTGCTGATAGAACCCCCAACCTTTAGAGAGGAATGTCTCCTGGCACAATCCTTCTTGGGTAGTCCAACCAGAGTTTCAAACTCATTATTATCTCCAAACCTAGGCACAACCACCTCACTGGGGACTTTCAAAACACACCTGGAAGCCCTCCTCCTTCAGCGGTATTTTAGCTAAGACACTGCAACTTATCTCGCCGTAGACAACTACAGTACCTCCATTTTGTCAGGCGTTTACAAGCTCTTCGCTGCTGTATATACTTGTGCAATTTGTATTTCTGTAAGGATTACCCTTTTGGGTATTATTTTTGGCACAACTTGGTAATTTGGAACCCTCTGTAATTTTCCATATAACGCCATGAGTCGACTGTAAAGTGCTCTAGCCCATTTGGGTGATGTCCGCGTTACTTGAAAATGCATACATAAATAAATATTCTCATGACCTACAGTATGGTCCTACAAAAGGAGAACAAGACAAAGCCAGACATCCTGGTGTTGTTACTGATTTTTACGGATGGCTCCGTGTTATCAGGGACACAGGTTTTCCAGTCTGTTCAAAAACATTGTAATCTAGAACTTTTGTCTGGTTGATTCAATTGATGTAAAGCAGGACTGCAGCTCCCAGAATGCATTGTACTGTTAAATGAAAACCCAGGGCTAGAACATCTGGTTCCTGTTACCATGGAGTTATCAGATAACCTTATGGTTTGTGTCAGCAGCGGCAGGAATGGGTCAGAAAGAGTAACTTAAAAATCAGATTTCCTGGTTAGAAAAAGATGTCTGGTTTTCCTGCGGTTTGGCTTCGGAAAAGCAAAGGTTAATTCTGAAAATGAGAGAGATGTACATATAAAAAAAGCCAGTCTCAGTCCAAGAAGAACACCCTGCGGAGAGTTCACCGGGGCTCGTTTTCATCATCTTCATTATCACAGCAGCGAGCGTGACCTATTTTACTTATCAGGGGGCATATTATCAAGACAGGCGATAACATTATCGCCGCTTTAGCGGCAGAAAACTGCCGCTAAAACGGCGATAATGGGCTTGATAATATGCTCTATGGAACTCCAATTGAAGCCCATGTTAGACGTCCTTTACATCTAACATGGGCTTCGATTGGAATTCCATAGAGCATATTATCAAGCCCATTATCGCCGTTCTAGCGGCAGTTTTCTGCCGCTACAGCGGCGATAATTTTATCGCCTGGCTTGATAATATGCCCCCTAGTGTTGTTTCCTTGTTGTTTTCGGATTATGCTTAACCTCTTCAGTGCCCATGACAAGATAGTCTCGTCATGGAGCACGGTCGCGCTGTGCCCATGACGAGACTATCTCGTCATGAACCCCACCCACTAATAAAACGCCCGGCACAGGAGGGGGAAAGGGCGTGGCACAGAAGGGGTTAAGGCAAGATGTGACTCATTGTAAACATTGGCTGTTACAGCATCACGTGCCTTGTTCTCCTGAGTTCTTACTCCTGAAGAGATTTTGTGCTCGGAAAAACAGAAAGCTCTTGTCTCTCTCCCCCCAAAATATTAAATGTATAATGCTTTTCATTTCCTGGTCGCCTGTGCCATTCATCATGGCTGTCAGTGGGCCCGTGTGAGTGTGAGATCGTTTATCTTACGTCGTGTTTCTGAAACCGGAAGTGACGTAAAAAAATAACCTTTGCAGAAACGATCAGTGAAAGATGGGAAGACAGCGAAAGTGTAGATAGAATCAAATAGCTTCATTGTAAATCTAAAGGTATAAGAAAAAAAAAAGCTAGAAATTAAGAATAAATTATTTCAGTAGTTCAAATTATGCTGCACTAAACTGTGCTATAATAATTATGCATAGTGGGGAGGGAACCAGCTACTTTTTACTGACACATGGGAAAAAATGTTTGCCCATGGAGAAAGCCCATCACCTACACCGAATCCGGGGGTTATTCTCCTATCCATGGTGGAAGGGGTTTTACTCTAACATTTCTCCAACAATTTTCAGAGTAGGAAAGGGTCGGATTTGGGAATGACAACAAAGTTTGTGGACAGGCTTGAGGGTACAAGGAAGAGACACAAAGTCCTCAGATTTAGTTGTAGTTTATACACAGAAGAGGTAGGGACATTCCCACCCCCCTCAAGGTCCCCACTCATTCCTTGAAATGTTCTTTTTCTTAGCGCGATATTTGTTTTTGGCATTTTTATACAGCGCAACTCAACCCAAAGGTATTGGAGCACTTTACGTGAGCAACAGTTACGTTACACAGGGACATATTCATTTTTGGTAAGCACCGGGAGATTAAGTGATTTGCCAAGAATCACAGGACGTTGAGGCTCGAACCTTGCTTCCCAGGTCCAAAGTCAACAGTTCTTGCCGTTACACCACATCCACTTACACACCATTGGCAGACTTATACACCACCTGGGAAGGACCAAGAGAACTCAAAACAAACACTCACTTTATCTGGAAGGCCCAAAGGGCTAAACTCTCCTTGCATAAATTCAATTCTTCACCGGTGCAGAAAAGGCCCTTTTGGACTGTCTAAAGAGTGATGCAATACTGCAGCCTACTTTACTGTTGCTTAGGAAACTATTTCAAACTCGCTCCTTTTGGATCTAAATTTGAACTACACCTTTACACCACTGGTGAAAAGATAGTTTGTTCTTTATTCTTTTCTTTTGTATCATGACACATTGTTAAAGGTAAAGCGAACTCATAACTTCAGATGTGGCCGCTCTATATAACACGGTTAGATAACATAGTTAACAGATACCTACTCAGGACTCTTTCAGGTGTGAGATAAAACCCAGAGATCTTCGCTCCATTTGTAAGAGTAGGGTGACGTGAGCGGACTTTCTTCGCGGGCTGCTGGCCCTTGCGGTCCTCTGCTCCATGCAGAACTTCCCAGGTCTGACAGCTGATTAGTAGACGCTGCACAACACCGACAAGTCAAACCTCCCACCATCTCCACAGGTGTGCACCGGACCCAGGCGCGGAGCAGGTGCCAGGGGAGACTTCATAATTGGGTTCTCAGAACTCCGCCGCGCCTCGAAGGGGGGTTTAAAGAGCTGAAATATCAACGTAGCCGGCCAGGTGAGACGCTCCCTGTAGAAGGCCTAAAACATTGAGTAATGAGCGTCAGCAAGCCCTGGCCAAGCCAAGCGGAACCAGCCTATCTTCTGAGAAGCACAGAGTTTGACATAGGTAGAGCAGATCCCCGCTGCTAGCGTACCCCAAGGAGCCTACAATACCCAATCACTGTTTCTATGAGAAGTTGTGAAGTGGAAGCTGGGCGCCCGTCAAATAGAAAGGCTACACATTTGAAATCGAGACAGTGGAGCTGCACATTACATTGCCCTTCCTGTCAGGTCATAGGTTCGAATCCTGTTGGACAAGTCCACCAGGGAAAAAAAATGGCTGACATGCATTTACCTCCTGGGTGTTGCTGCCGCCATTGCATTATTTTTCAGCTTATCTCTACAGATGATAATTGGGGCGGTAGTTCCAATAGAGCATCGGGATTAGGCCTCCCATAACTACTATTTAAGCCCCCTTTGCATGGATAATAAAGAAAAAACTAGATATTGCTTGTGTTCTGTTGAGACACCTCAATTTTCAACTGACCCGAAGACGATAAAACACAAACATTGGCATAGCCAATAGGTCTCGCCTTTGGAACCTTATAAGTGTTTAGCCATGCAACAGTTGCATAACTAAATACTTAGAAAGTCCCAAAAGTGAGACCTATTGGCTAAGCAAAGCGTCCGTGTGGCCGCGAAAGTAAAAGTGATCACGATCAAACATCAAAGCGGCCGTGCAGCTGCTAAAGTGAAAGTAATCGCGGTAAAGCGCGGCGCGCGGCGCTCGCGCCCGCGCACATGCACTGTAGCTCTAGGCTGGCCTGGTAGCACTTTTTGGAGCCCTCTCAATAAGTCTCGCCAGACCAGCGCGTGCGCTGGGTCAGGCGAGATCTAAAAAACCAATGAGCCAATTCATGAATTTGGCTAGTTTTTTCAGATTTGATGGCACGAAAGAGGTGCAACCCTCGAAGTCTTAGGACTTCTTCAATGGAACAATTTCCCTAATCTCATAGATGTCATAAACATTCAGGTCAATTTCAGGAAGAACTTCAGAATGTACCTTTTAGGACCTGTCTGCACGCTCTATCCTCCTCCTAGGAAGCATCTTCAAGAGATGAAGTTGGCAGGTTTGACAATAAAAGTATATCCTTTCATTGTAGTGCATAGAAGAAGGGATTCCACATGAGGAGCTGTATATGGAGCAGTATTTTCATGTATATCATGCCCAGTTCAATGGTGGTTTGATTACAGCTATGCCGGTGAAGCCAATTCAGGTGGATAATAGATCTCATGCCATCCACTGGCACCAGCAGTAGCGATGGGGCCCCCTTGCAGAATGTGAAGAGGGTCCCCTAAGTTTCCCATATCTCACAGATATTCATTGACTTTGGGCTGAATGAGGGCCCTCCGGAAGGGTTGAGGGGCCCCTTAAGGGTTGGGCCCCCCTGCACTGCAGGTGCTACCGGGGCCTGTGTTACGCCCCAGGCACCAGGTCAATGAAATGCTCATGCGGGGATCCAGGCGCCTGCACATTTATCTTGCCGCGGTGTTCTCAATCCTTTTATCAGAGTCACATGCAAATGTCTCTCTTCAAAGGCAGACGAAAGAGATATCAAGGTGTCTTCTGATTCATGATCCACAGCGAGAGTGTAATCACCACATCTACAACAAATTACCATATCTGAGAAAGTACACCACGGGCACGGCAAAAACGGATTAAATGCGCGCCAGGCAGAAGCTCCGCAAATGCAGTGAGCATCGGTAGGGCCTTCTGTTCCTCAGGTATATTGTGATGACATTATGGCCCTATACAGAAATGTTTTTTCGACCATAAATGTTAGTTTACAGCTGAAAGTACCTCATTCACGCCTGCCAGGGATTCACAAAAGGATTCCTAGCAGGAGTAAATCCACAGTAATAAATTCCACACAAGGGGTAGGATGTGGACATTACATGGCGTGGATTGCCTTGTAAGCTTGTGAACACCTACAGACCTTTTAACATTTTTGGCAGTCTCAAACTCTGATCTGACCCCTTCCAACCTTTGAAATGGTATGAAAATGACCCCTGCCACGGTCCAGAGGAACTCCCCTTTCAGGATGAGAAGGGGAACAGATCTCTTTTATTTGGCAGGGTTATAGTGGAAGGGCTTTCTCCATAGAAAATAATATTTTTCCCGTGCAGGAAAAAAAGAACAGGATTGGGGCAGTGGAATCTATGCAGTCTGAGCTGAAATGTATGCACTATAGATGTCTACATGGGGAAATACGAGCAGGTAGGAGATGTCACATGACATTTCCAATAGAACACGTGGAAAACTATGCCTGGCACAGCTTTCAAAGTGTACTTAGGGCAATATTAGTGAATTAAATAAACGGTAAAAGTACCTTCAGGCAGTGATGTAAGTCTTCACCCAAAGTTTTATGTCTTTTTTTATGATTCGTGCCCTATATTTTCCTTTTGTTATGACACCATGTCATTATTGTTCAATTTTTATGGTATCTCGCTATATGTTTTTGTTGCTGGTATTATGTAACTTTAACTTGAATAACATTGTAAGGCCATATTGTTATGGTATTTCAAGTAAAATATGTATTGTGGAAAAACTATGTAAATACGATTTTTTGTTGACAATCATCTCTAAACACTACTATGTAGAAGAACTCTACGTAAATCCAAATTAGTCCCCTTTTATAAACTGTATTTTTGCACATTCATTTAGTGCACTTTTGTTTTACAACAACGTACTCATTTGGGTAGCAAAACGCAATTTTGCAAATTTTCCCTTACAATGCTGCCAAATTTAATAAAATGTCAAAATATTGGATGTAATTTTATTAATGAACAAGAAGCGAAATTCCCCAAATTTGTACACCTTTGTTCTCGAGGTCTATTAACGATGAAGACATTATTACAGTCTTTCTTTTATATCCATGACAGCATGAGGGCATGGATAGCTGACAGCTGTCATAGGCTTTCCACTTTCAGACATAAAAGAAAGACTATGATGCCAGTGGCTTTTTCAGAATTCCTCTACATGTTTGCTGCACAAGCTGCCACCCACGTTCACGAGTAGCTTGGTGGTGGGGCCAGAGGAAAATTTAACGCCGTGCCCATAAAGAGCGCAGCGCACTGTAGACCCTACACTGCTCACTTTCGGCAGAGCCGTAAGGTGAACATGGAGCATAACCGTTGTTGGAGAGCTGTGCATCACGAAACTGCACTCCAAATAAAATGAATGTGTGTTTCCTCTAATTTTTCGTAGACTGCAACTCTCATAAAGCTCTCAGCGTTAGTGGAGGGGAGTCCATCGTCGCCTGTGCTATCTAAGGCCCCTTCGTTAATACACAATCAGCTAATTACACATGATTAGATGCTCTGAGGGCGGGTTCTGGGTGGCGGTGGCACGGTTCCTGCAAAGACACGGCTACTTGCCAACGTCTTCCCCTTCTGCTTCATCAGTGAGACTAGCAACATCTGATGGCTGCAAGATGTGGCTTGGAAAATATCTAAAGATTTTCTGAGTGATGAAAAATGGAGTCCTTACTTGCCTTGTTTGCTCTTTACATGGTCTTTGAGGGCCGAGCTGGACCAGGGATCCTCCATGCTTAGTTACTATCATCCTGAAAACCCCGCTTAGGTCTTGCTCATGTGGATGTCCAAGAGATAGGGCTACAGGAGACAAGCAGTACCCAGGCCGACCTCCAGAGTTCACCTGAGTGTAGAGCCAGTTTTACTACCACGCAATTGCCACCTCAGAACCAATCACAGCACGTTTGTCATGCTTTTTAAAAATGAGGCATTCAATACACTGTATGTCCTAGTTAGGAGATGCTAGGAGTGGAAGGTTCCACCAAATGGCTGCTTGGAACTCTACCCTCATCAGCCGGGGTGGGGCAAAAAAAGGGAGCATTAGGCGCTAACGAGGAGCACACAAGAGGGTACGAGTGAACAAAATGCCAAGGGACTCACCTTAAACCGGTGTGTGTTTGGGGTTAGAGAGCGATGGCCATGTACAAAGTAAGACTTACAAGGAGCTGCAATGTGTTCCCAGTACACGGTTTTCATGATGCCCGTGCCATCGATGGGAGCAGTTTTTATAAAAGGATTACTCAGAAAAGTATCCCTGCCCAGTGGCCTCCACTTTGCACATCTTGATGAGTCACCACATTCCCAGGGAATATTCCACTGCATTGCTTACCGCTCTCACAAGTCTAGCTGAAAGTGTCACTCTCCTCCTCCTCCCCACTTGGAAACTTTGGCCACGACCTATCCTAAATTGTCATCTATTTGTAAGTGTGCATTCAAGATACTAACTTCACTTGCATTCGTTCGACGTGCTGGCCTAAAGAGACAAAGTTAGTGATTGTCGGTACTCCGTCAAGTCTTGAGTGATGCTAGCCCTGCTTCACTTAAACCAAGCATTAGCAAGTCAATAGGTCTAACCTAAGACAGAACTATTGACTTTGTCATTGCTGTTTTGTCTTGTTGTACACAGCCTTGCAGTTAACAGCGGTGGGGCTGGTTTGGGGGGGAGGGGGATAATTCAACAGATGACGACAAGGGAAAATTATTTATTTATTTAATTTTCCTGCGTAGTCATTTGTCGATTCCCCCTCCTCCAACCCGGCCCCACCGCTCTCACCTGCACGGACCACTCCTGGTTGTACAGCAGTGGCTACTGAGCTGAATGGCTGAAAGGAAAAAAAAGTGATATGACACGCCCGGTCTGGCTGCGTTATAGTGGTTTTTTACTGCTGGTGAGATGGGAGGCAAT
This sequence comes from Triturus cristatus, assembly GCF_964204655.1. Lineage (NCBI taxonomy): Eukaryota > Metazoa > Chordata > Amphibia > Caudata > Salamandridae > Triturus > Triturus cristatus. The sequence goes on along the minus strand of NC_140591.1, from coordinate 133,284,123 downwards.
ACAGAGAGAGGGAGGGAATGTGGGAGGCGACATGGACAATAGAGAGTATAGGAAAAAGCACTATGACACGGCCATCACTGGCCATGTCATATTGCTTTTTTTGTTTATTGTGGGGTGGGAGACAGGAGGAAACACAGAGCGAAGGGAGGTGGGCGGCAGAACAAAGGGGAAGGGGCGGGTGGCATTTATGGAGGCAGGGAAAGTCGGGACAACAAGCACAATGGGGGTGGAGGGAGGGGTTTGAGCAAGCTGCACCAGGTGGGATGGGCTGTTGGCAAGCAACAATACAGACAACAATTGAATGAAAGAAGAAGGGTGGGGCAAGCAGGAACACAAACAATAACAGAGGATTGTAGGGAATTTTGGGGCATGTAATATGAATAATGGAGTGTGTGTGGCAAGCAACACATATGAGGGAGGGGAGGTGGTGGCAAGCAACACAGATGAGGGAGGGGAGGTGGTGACAAGCAACACAGATGAGGGAGGGGAGGCGTTGGCAAGCACCACAGGTAAAAGCGGGCAGGTGACAGTAAGCAAAACAGATGAGGGAAGGCGGAAGGGAGGGCAGGCGGGTCGTAGCAAGCAACATGAATGATGGAGGTAGGAACAAGGAAGGGGGTAGAAATAGAAAAGGGAGCTAGCTGAAAAAAGAGGCACTCTGGTAGAGAGCTTAAACACAAACAAAAAAGTAGCAACTCCAGAAATGGGCAGTGGAAGGACATAAATAACACTCTAAGCTCCAGGGGAGAGACATACACATGAACAGGAAGGAAGCCTACGGCGCCTGACCAATGAGAAGAAAGCAAACGAGAGTGACAATGAAGCCAACTAAAGAGAAGCAATGGGCAGCCTCTAAGCCCACTGCTAAAAACAAACGTTCTTGAAGAGTTAGTGCATACGCTGGCTTGGCGAGAGAGACCTAACAAGGAAAAACACAACAAACACCTACTTCAGCTTACCCTCCCTTCTCCGGCATCCTGTATTGTTTTTCGTTTTGCCCCACTGATCTGGGAAATCCTCAAGTTGTCTTTGTCACCGACTTTTCCCTAATTCCACAAATTAACACTGATCTCAAAGCCAGTTTCTTTCAACTGTAACTCCTCTAACAATTCAACTCTTTATTTCCATGGCTGAGAAAGCTACAATAATTGGATGTCTCATCAACTTCAGCGCAGCTTACGCAATTCAGTAATATTCACGGCAGCCATTTTTCAGAAAATGCAAAACACCTTTGAATGTTCGGCTCATGACCAAAGTAATGTGGTTCAGGTCACCATTACCAGGGCTGGACTGGGAACCAAAACCGGTCCTGGCAAAGTGCTCGGACGGCCCCCCCCCCCGCGGGGGGTTGGGGATGCCGCCGAGCTCTTTGCCAGGGCCGGTTTTCGGCCGAATTTGTTACCGGGCCGATTTTGCAGCTATGCTGCAAAAACGGCCCTGTAACAAAACCGGCCCCCAGGAGCCCAAAACCGGCCCCCACCCGTGCGGCGCACCGGGGGATTGCCTGGTGCCCGCTATGGCCAGTCCGGCCCTGACCATTACACATTGCACCCATCATCCAATCGTATTGATTTTAAAGTGTTGACCTTAATGAAGGCTCCTAGTTTTCCGTTTTTACTAATTTTCCCAGATACATACAGACAGAAAACAATGTGCTTCCTGTTTGTAAGTCTTTTTAAAAGCAGAAACAGTACTGAAAATTGGGCTTATTTTGAGTGGCTCTCAAAGCTGTCATTCATGAATGACAGGTAAATAGCTAAGCAGATTGGCAGCATGAGGAGTTAAAAAAACCATGGGTTGAGCTGACCTGGGTTGAGCTTTCCTTAAATAACTTCATATCTCAGCATATGTTTGTCGGAGAATGTTTATATTTTCATGTAGGTATATTTTTTGTTGTATTTAGATGATAAATCCGACAAGCATCAAAGTATAGGAGCATGTTTCTCACTTAAATAAATGTGGAAATATACAAATTACATCCTCATTTATTCACAAAATAAATATGGATAAATACCAATGAGATGATAAAAATCGAAACTTGGATGAATACAGTTGGAAATGTGAAAAAAAATCACAAAACTGGGAGCCCTAACCATAATACACAAGAGCAAGTAGGTAGTAACCCTGAGCGCCATTAATGATACAACTATACCCAGTCATACAGGGGGTAAGGCTGGATAGCTATGTCTATCCACCACTGTACACATAGCACCCAAGTACTGCATGCTTAATTTGTCTAATGCCCTCGAAATAGAACGTATCAACTGCTGGCTATTAGACTCTACAAAGATATAACTGTAACACTGTTAACAATTCCTTCCTTTCTCTTAAATTTATCTTTTAAAGTGTTTCTGAAAATGTTCATTAATGCAGACTTATACGTGATTAGCCAAGTTTAACACCTTCTGCCATTTTGAAAATTAATAAGTTGTTCATGAGGATGTGGCAGAACGGCTAGAGTTGGCGACCTCGAAGCTGGGGAACCGGGTTTGAGTCTCAGCAGGGACGCTCAACATCCTGTAATTCGGGGCAAATCACTTAATCTCACCGTGCCTAACAAAATGGATGTGTCCATCTGTATCGCGACTGGGGTGCATGTAAAACGCTCTGATACCTTCTGGTGGAGTTCGTGCTATACGAAACTCCCCCCCTGCAAAAAAAACTTCTAATACATTTTACTTGCCCTAGCAGGTCAGATCATCGCATCCACGAGTCGTCCCCACTGGGGTCTTCGGCCATGAGGTTTATGAAAACCTTCTTCAGGAACCCCGCATCAAGCCCTTGAAAGTCTACGACTCAATGGATCATGGCTGTTCTAAAACTGTACTAATGCAGAGCGTAGAGATCACTGGCATCAGTATCCATTAAGACCATAATCGTGGTTGTCGAAAGGGACAAATGGCGTCATGAGCAAGAAACGATGGCCTACGCGTGAAGCTTATCCAGATGTAAACTATAGCGTTACATCCAAAATAAATCTTCTTGGTCCTGTGTGAGATTGATTGGTAAGGGAGAGGAGTAATGTTCATGTAGCTTACATTCCCATTTTAAATGTACATTCTCCCTTTAGGCCCAATGATTTCTTTTTTACAGTAGCTGTTGAATAAGGGTGATCCCTAAGATGGGGGGGTCAATGAGTTCCTTTAATGCTGCTGATTGAGAAGACACCGAGAGCATCGCATTCAAAGCGCACATGTTACCTGATTCCAGGCTGTTCGCTGTTTAATAAGAGCCTCGGGTGGAGCTTTTGTTCTGTAGTTTGGAACAGAGAAGCAAAAAAGAATCCTTTAATTACACCTTTCCCGCCTACTTCTCGCCTTCTGGTGCCGGCACTTCCTCCAGCTCGTGATCGCTGTGGAACGCCTCTTCTCTCCAGAACCAGGGCGGCTCCTCCACTAAGGCGGAGGAGCGTCGCCCCACTGTTCTCGGAGCAGTGAAAAAAGAAAAAGAAAATGATAATAACATTGCTATTATTATTTTATTTTTTGTAGCTGTGGGGCTAGGTTAGGGCGGGGCTGGGGTCACCGGGGGAGGAGTGGCGGATACACTCTAAGTGCGCATGGCAGTTGGTCCGGCCGTCTTGGGCCGGCCAAACAGTCATGCCTACTTTGCATGTTCCCCACCAGGCTGTAATGCACAGCCTGGTGGGGAACATGCACAGGCTCATAGTCCCCATCTCAGCACCGAACCATGGCGCTCAGACCAATCACAATGCTGCATTGCAGCATTGTGATTGGCTTAGAGAAGCCTGTGTGCTTTCTGCTTCTGGGACTTGCCAGGAAGAGAAGCAACAACGGAGGAGAGATGGCAGCCGTGAAGTGGTAAGTGTTTTTTTTAATAGATTCTTTTTTCACCCGCCTAGCCCACCACTCCGCCACCCCCGTTACCATGCCAGCCGCCACTTCCATTTTTCATGTGTGCACTTTTCCAGAGCCAAATATTATTTACTTAAAACAGAAGGAATTCTCCAAAATATTAACACAGCTTTTAGGAGGGATAGGCAAATGTTGTTCAATTTTTAATCGGTCAGTACTGGGATAAGATTTTATATGTTCGGTCAGGTTATCTATTGAGTATTGAAGAACTCATGCACAGGAGATGAAAAGTATTTGCTTGGGATAACATAATTCATGAAGATAGAGGACTCAAATCCGAATGTAAGTTTTTTGTTTTCATGGTCAACAACTTTGCCACCAGATCCCATTGTCCCTCAAACCAATCAGAGTCAATAGACTGCTTTATCACAGCAGTAAAGCCCTTTGATGAGGGCTGTACCAGTTACCATCCCGAAACTGAAAGCAAGGGCCTTTAACGAGGAACATGGTCTTTAACACCCAGTACAGTTCGAGGTGGAAGTCCTATATTAACGCATTCCACCCACTGAAGATAGAATGTTGTAAATTAAAAAGGAGAAACAGAAAGACATAAATGGAATGTTTGAGCAGGTCTATGTCAGCCATTTTTTGCCTTCTTGCTGCACTATTGTCTTCAGTGGAACCCCAAATATTCCTCTGCTCCAATGTAGCATCGTGGCTATGTCATGGGCTATAATGGTTGTTAGGGGTCCTCCTCCCAAGCTGCAGGTGAGGGCTTATGACAAGGGAGAGGGGGAGAGGGCATTAAACACTCATTATAGAGCCAGTGCTATAATGCAAATAGAACATTCCTCCCAATCAAGGTAGAATGTTCTTAAACCAAAATGATGAAACAGAAAAGCCAGCAATGGAATATTGGTCCAAAAAAATCATTAATAGTGATTATTGGCCCTGAGCCACTTTATTGTCTTTAGTGGAGCTCTCAACGTTCAAATGTTCCCATAATTTACATTGCGTACCTTAAGAAGAAAACGTTCTGTGGGACTTGAAGCTACAACAGAAAAGCAGTTGCTCTATTTTCACTGGGTAAATCAGCCTCTACATCATTTACTTCTTCATGCATTATGTCTCCTTCTAGATTCACTGCTTCGGCATCATTTCTGTTCCTAAAAGTACTTTGACACTCACAGAAAGGGGGCCTGAGAGAAGTTTAAGGACCAGCGTGGGTACACTCCCCGCTCATAAATTGAACACTCAAAAAGGAACCGACGGGTCCAGATAATGTCAGTAGAGCACTGGTGTGAACAGACCAGATGCAAAAAAACTGACAGGGATAGAATGAATATCCCTTTCTAAGGACAACTCCCCTCACACACCAATGGTGTCATGCTTCATCATAGGGGTGCCTCCTCGCATCAGACCCTGGTTCTGGCGCGGGCTACAACCTCCTCTCGCGAGGAGGGAGCTCAGCGATGTTTTTAGAATGTGGGCACACAGGTTATCCTAAAAACCCTATGTGAGCATGGTGTGTGGAAAAGTAAATTGCAGTGCTGATTGTGTGTGTGTGAGTTGAAACAGCCAACAGAGGTAGCAGCAAACTTTATTCAGCTCCCCTGTGGCAGGATTAAAAACAATAAGCTGTGTAATGAGCCTATCCAGATTCGAGATGGCTACATTAGTGAGATCGACATGTTTCAGCCTTAATGTCCTATATAAGTGTCTAGGCTTTCTTCAGGATCTTAGATTACAGCTACTGCTAGAGTGAAAAGGTGCAATTAGCGCAGAACATTAAAGAGAAAAAAAACACATCCCAAAATTTAATAGCGCTTCCCATTCCTCTCCTGGCATCCTGTTACCGACTGTCAATTACCTAAGGCCTCAAGTAGGGCATATGAAAGTGAATATAACTGGTTAACCCAGCAACTCAACAGCTGTGCCCATTGGTCGAGGGGTGGTCCTTGCAGCCTACCTGATGCAATCTTGAAACTAATGACTATCAGAGGCAGAGCAGGGAGGCGCTCAGTGGAGAATAACATTCCCCATTATCATCATTTGATGACCTTTAAACTCCAACAAAAGTTCTGATGTTGTTCAACCCTATGTTGTTGCTCTCGAATAAAAGTACATACACGACAGCCTTCTCACTTCGTTGTGAGACAAGTAGGCACAATACAGGTTTGATCATCCATTACAGGCTGGTGTGCAGATTTGGAACTTTGCTTTTTGCAAATATCACAGAAAATATAAAACCGAATTTTATGTCTGGTTAGACAGCACAACTGTCTGCAAGACCAACTGTTTCTACTAAACAGAGGGTAAGAGTTGAGTCAGCCAACTTATACTATTGACTTGTTTGGATCCGCTCCCTTCAGCCATTGCTTTCGGACTCTGTCAATCACATCTTGCATCCTCCCACATAAGAAGTGCTTAATTTGTAAAATAATAAGTGCCAGGGACCTGACCAGGAGGCCACTGCAGCTTGCACCACCCATCGCCCCTGTCATTGCTGCCAGAACAACTACTGAACATCTCTCTCGCCTGCAAGTGCGACAGTCTGGATTATTCCAGGTCGCCAAAGCTAAAGGAATGGCTGGGGAGGCAGGTATTAGTCATTTTTAATGTATATTGTATTCATAAACATGGTCTGCTCATCTCTAAATTAGATGAGTAGCGCCATCTTTTGGCCGACTGTCATAAGTTCGTTGTTGACAATGAAGTGGCAGTGTTGAGCACTGGAAACCAATTAAGTGCTGCCCAGCACCGGAATCAACCGGCTCAAATTAAGCACTGCAGGTAAGTATATATCTCTCACGTCATGCTATTGAATGCTTGGTGTATCATTCTTCTTAGGCAAAAGTTTACTTTTAATTCATGAGGGGCTACTTTGCATGACTGCGAACAGCCACGAGGGCATGAGGGTTGAATCATTTTTGTGCACTCTACTGCAGAAAACCACTCTGGCAGGCCAGCACCTACAGTAGGTCGCCCCTTCCTGAGCATTGAGGTCAATGGAACAGTAATGCATGGACAACGATTCACCAAAAGGCCTGTGGTAACGGAAATGACATCGCATGCCCTTTGACACTCATTTGACATCACAAAAACATAAACTCTGACTACATCACAGGAAGTGACCTCTTGTGACGTTGGGAGCTGATGGAGCCACACAAAATTGACATTAGGGAAGTGAATGTAAAATTATAAATATAACTTTTAAATTTGATGGTAGCTGGCAAAAATATTTTTTTTAAACAATATCGCAAATCCCACAAGCATATGATCAGGGCAGTCGAATTATATCTTTTTTCTCTGCCTAGATGCGTTGCTAATAATCCTAATTCCCGTTGGGTGAGAGGTATATGATCCCAAAATGTACACGGATTCCCCTTTTGTTTTAGGAAGCTTCACAAGCGATCGTTGCCACTCACAATCCAAGCATCACCCCATCCACAAACATCCTGATGGTCAAAAGCCATTGTTTCCAAGAGTGAACCGTATGTTTGTATTGGCTCCTTATTACTCACAGATGGAAATGTGATTAAAAGGACATATATTATTGCAAAGGTATTCAGTTTACACTGGGTACATCCCTGTGGAACAGAAGGATGTGGCAGGACTCGAAGAACTGACTAGGTCACACCGCAGTGCCACAATAACAGGGCCCACGTTTAGTGGGGACATTGAAGCCTGTTCTGACTGCTTTTGGTTTACTACAGCCTTGGTGCTGACGCTGACTTGCCGCTGTCAGATGACCCGTTCCATTGCCTCACGGTAAAAGCAGAGTGAGGACACTTTTGGAATGACCTCCCGGGTGCAAAGCTGAAAGCTGCACAGGGCCCATTGACAAACATTCAGGAGGAGGATGAGTCCTACGTCACACATGCAGGGTCATCAGCCTGGAGCCTGTAGGCCACCATGCCTGCTCCTGTGGTCATTCTACAGGCTACGGTCATCCTCATTTGAGTCAACCGTCCACCTAGCAATGTTGAGTCCTTGGGACATGGAAGTTTACAACAGACCGTCCAGCTGTTGGCATCATCTGCAAGAAGCTGGGGAGTAAACAACCGTGTTCGTGAGCAGCACACTTCTGGCAGGAAGTCCTCTGTAGATACCATATCATAAGTGCGCATTGTTTAAGTGACAATCTAAGAAGACAGTGATGTTAGGGAAATCCCACTGCAGCATGTCCCAGCGGGAGGGTCTGAACGAGACTTCCACGGGGAGGGGGCACATCTTCCTAAACTTCCCGAAGTCACAGAGAAGAATAAATACAGAGGAGAGAGTGACCAGAGTGGGGCATGCTGGCAGTGCCCATGAGGCAGAGAGCAACTTCTCCAGTCTTGCCAATATGTCTGTACAGGTCTTTCTCTGACCCCCCACCCTCCTGTGTTTCCTGTCAGTCTCTGCACTTTATTACACTTTCCTTTCCTCCCAATATCTATCTCCAGTTTATTCTCCCGCTCTCTCAATCTCACTCTCTCTCTGGTTTTCCTGTCAGTCTCTCCCACTTTATTACACTTTCCTTTCCTCCTAATATCTGTCTCCAGTTTATTCTCCCCCTCTCTCTCTCTCTCTCTCTCTCTCTCTGGTTTTTCTGTCAGTCTCTCCCACTTTATTACACTTTCCTTTCCTCCTTTCCTCTCTCTCTCTCTCTCTCTGGTTTTCTGTTTACCTGTCTGGACTCCTCCCTTCTGCCTCTCTCACATGCACTCTACCACGTTACTGCTTTCTATTTGTGTTCACACTATCTGCCTCCCGCTCTCTGCCCTTTGGTCTCCGTTTCCCTTAATATGTGTCTCCCGATCTCTTTACCTTGTCTTTTCCTTCTCTTTCTATCCCTATCTTTCCATCACTTTCAAAGTACAGTTTTTACTACTCTCTTCAGCTTTTATTTGCTTTCTCTACGCCCCTCAGTTCCTTATACTCCTTCAGTTTCCTCAATGATATCTGTCCTCTCTCCACCTCAGTGCCCTCTCTTCCCACCTCCATAATCTAAGCCTGCTAGACCCTAAATCCTGCTGGGCATCTCTGGACTATGCACTGTCAGGGGCGGGAGGGCTACACAAACTGTCTTCCTTTTCTCACCCTATATGTGTACACAATTCTTCGTTGCTATTCAGAACCCATGGGGCTCGAGTTCTCATTTCAATAATATATTTTGATTCAAATCTTCTTAGAGCCCTGACTCTGTCTCCTCCCCTCTCTTTCATTGGTACCTGATGCACATCAGAGGAAACGTAAGTGGATGTTTTCACTTTTGTGTTGAACAGCGAAATGCCTCAACATATATATACTACCTCCACGTTATTTAAAAGTGTTTGTACAATGGGAATGCCTTCGAACGAGAGCCTCTGTGTAAACAGTTTCACAGGGTTTCATTCAAAGCCAGTGGGTCTGGGTTTAATGTGCTGAACCATGAAAACAGAATTTGCTCATGTTTGTTTCAATGTGAGAGCACATTAAAGTGAGACACACTGGCTTTGCCAATGCTTGCTATTTCCCGATATTTAGTAAGATTATTACTAGCTGCCCCTCTGATGTTGTACGAAGTACATTACATTGGTCTAACCTTTACACACTGTTCACCACTAGGTGGCAGACTTCAGAGTTATTCTTGTACCTGGATTTGGCTTGACAACTCCGTCCTTCAATCAAAACTGTGATTAAAGTAACAAACGCAGTACAGTGTGAATTGCACCCTTAATCAAATTGTGTGCTTCGGTGACTGCATAATTTCCACCCACTGAAGTTCTGTTTTTAGACCTGTCCCTGAATTAATTTATATTCCAGGCTCGTTTGCACCCAAACTAAACATTTTTATAAAATAAATAATCGTTTTTTCCCAAAAAGTTTTTAAAGGTTCTCCAGAAATGTCAGCGATGAAATTGCTCTCTGAAATAAAAAAAAAGTGGCTTTTGGCCCATGCGTCGTGTAATCCTCTATTTAGCAACCAAGGAGGGGCGAAAGGGTGATACAGCCCTGTGATAAACGCAAATCTCTGGCAGTCACATTACTGAAAAGTGCTCTGTACTTAGGGCCTGATTGCGATGTTGGTCGGGATCACTGACAAAATATCGAGAAGGACAATATCGACCTACCAAAACATCGAGGAAAAAATATCGAATGCCAAAATATCGAATCCCTATCTCCAAACAGGTAAGTACAAAAATATAGAATCCAAAATATCGTTGTAAAAAATATAGTTGGTCAAAATATCGAATTTTTTACATGTCATAAAAGCAGCGGCGTCACTATGGGGGTGCGGGGGGTGCGGACCGCACCGGGTGACACCCTCATATGGGGTGACACCAACAGGGCCGGTGTGCACAGAGCAACCTAATCTTTCAGGAGGAGGAGGTGCCTGTGCGCAGTGCGCACTGTCTCCTCTCCTTTCTTTTATTTCCTTCCCTGTGAAATGGATCCAAAAAAGAAAATCACTTTTGCTGGAAATCAATGTCGTATTTTTCTGACATTTAATTCCAAAATGCAGCATTGGGAATAAAAGTTTAAAAAAATGAAAAATAAATAACTAAATAAAGTAAGACAGAGTTGTAGCAAATTGTCCAGATTGATTTTTTTCACTCCCAAACACATTAGCGCCACTTTTACAGAGTTTGCCAGTGAAGCGCTATTTTTGTTGTCTTGGCTTTGTTTTCCCTGGGCTTGGAACTAGTGCACCAATCCTGGAGGTACTGCAATGTGAGGATTGAAAAATAAAATTTGTACTGCTGCTCTGTATCTAGGGATGTTGTCTTTTTTTTACCATACTGCTTACGTTTTGTAAGGATATAAGCAATGGCCATTGAAATGGGTCCATTCAGGGCCCTGTAGTCATGTCCTTAACTTTTCAGGCAAAAGCACTCACTGATTTCTGAACAGTGAGTGTAAAAGCGTTAAGGTAACCATGTTGTTCCTGCTTACATTTCACATGGTTTGCAAAATTCTGCATCCCCTATGATTGTTTGCTTTTTCCAGGAGGCTGTCACTTTTTTTTGTAGGCCACATATTGCTCTTGCCCAGTGCGTAATTTAAATTGATCTGCATCCAGGTGTTTATAGCTGGCAACAATTGGGTTGTAGTTGAAGGCAGTCTGAGTTTCTCTCAGTAGGGCAGTATGGTGTTCAGTGGGGGAGAGGATGTGGCACTATGGCCAGAGCTGCTGAATTTGGAACTGGGGAACCAGGTTCAGCCTTAATAACCAGTCCACCAGACCACTCTCCTGAGAGAGCACTATCTCATGCTAGACCTTAGAAGGCTTCGCAAGACATTAGAAGCCAAGGTGTCGTAGCACCAGCAGGTGGACCCTAGCATGACAAGTGTAGGTTAACCTTCAAGGCTTGTTCACCACTATTCATACTGAAGTTCACCTCCAGTCTTGCGGGCAGGCCTATGAAGCAGTACACCCTAGAACAATGACCCTGTCACTGAGATCACAGGACCCTTGAGAAAGGCCAGCTCTAGGGCGGTGTAACCGGTGTGACCGCACCAGGTGCTCACTTTAGGTGGAGGCATCATTTTTGCAAGTATATTATGGTTTTAAAAGCGCTTGCTGCCTCCTTCCTGGCCTCCAGTAATTTTTGGTAACAATAAAAATGTCATGATGACTCTGGTGATTAATGTTCTTCCTAGAGAGAGATCGGAATTTTGTCTAATGGAAGATTTGACTCCTGGAAAGGTAGCTCAGAGGGTTAATGTACCTGCTGCAAAGAACATGTGCCATGCAGATCACAAAGTGCACATAATGTAAATAGGCCAGTGGGCTATTGCTTTTGTCAGAGAGATCCTTTTGTTACTTGCAGTTTATAAGTTAAAATCCTAACATAGAACAGTGAGCTATTAACTGTCATCTACTCCGCAGCAACACAAGTCACATTTTTTATTAACTTTTGATATGTTTGAGCTACAAACAATTTATTAGTTTAAATGGTCAGATCATGCTGCAGATCTTGCATTATGAGGCAAATATGGCAGAGCCATTATTATTTAGAAAACATTTGCAAACTAGGATTTTTAGCCATTCATGTTTGAACTGCTGTTTTGGAAAAGGGAGAAGTGCTGATGACAGAAACTCTATGGCTCGGAGACAAATGGCTTGTGCTTCCACATTTTATCGAATTTGAGGATATTCTGTGATTAGAAGCATATCCAACTTTGTGAATACATTTTACTGTCAATAACTCCTTATAACCTTAAATAATCATGTGTATCTATTGGTTGATAAAACTGGGCAGTGAAACCAAACAAATACAAAAAATTGGGATGTTTGCACATTCTGGCCACACCTCTGGCTCCGCCCACTGAGCCAATCCTTGGGTTATTCCCGCCCTCTGATTCTCCGCCCACAGTTCCCCTACTTTTTTCCCCCCACTTCGACCACTGATATATCGTGTTGCTGGATAGTGGGAACACTACACCAGTAAAAAGTACCATACCTATGATATTATAAATTCCAATAAACTGTTGACTAGCAGGTAGCCCACTGTACAACCTGATGAATGAGTCATTATCACACTGTTGTTAACAGGCACATTTTGTAAATATAGGACCTACATTTACAAACGTTACTAAGGATTCTGTATGGTCCCGTTATTTGCCAACTGTGTCCACTAGCGGACTCGGGGCGGAGGAGGTCCATGCGGTAAGTCGTGAGGGGGTGACACCATGAGTTACCCGCACCGGGTGACACCAACCCTAGTGACGCCACTGCTTAAAAGTAATGTAAAATTAAGGAAATAATACATATAATTAACTAAAACATACTTAAAAATACTTACATAACTTTAAAATTAATAAATAATCAATATAAGTTAAAAAAAAAATTTAATACATATATATTAACGTAATATTAATTACAAATATTCAATATTTTTTGCGTAGGATAGCGGGCGGGTAAAATTTACTATTACCACTCCAGTAAGTGCAATAGTAGGGAAAGCATTGGATAGCGGGAGGGTAAAAATTACTATTCCCACCCCAGAGAGTGCAACAGTAGGGAAAGCGTTGGATAGCGGGAGGGTAAAAATTACTATTCCCACTCCCGAGAAAGCAATAATAGGGAAAGCATTGGATAGCGTAGGGGTAAAAATGACTATTCCCACTCCAGAGAGTGCAACAGTAGGGAGGGCGATGGATAGCGTGAGGGTAAAATTTACTATTCCCACTCCAGTGAGTGCAACAGTAGGGAAAGCGTTGGATAGCGTAGGGGTAAAAATTACTATTCCCACTCCAGAGAGTGCAACAGTAGGGAAAGCGTTGGATAGCGGGAGGGCAAAATTTACTATTCCCACCCCAGTGAGTGCAACAGTAGGGAAAACGTCAGATGGCGTAGGGGTAAAAATTACTATTCCCACTCCAAAGAGTGTAACAGTAGGGAAAGCGTTGGATAGCGTAGGGGTAAAAATGACGATTCCCACTCCAGAGAGTGCAACAGTAGGGAAAGCGTTGGATAGCAGGAGGGTAAAATTTACTATTCCCACTCTAGTGAGTGCAACTGTAGGGAAAGCATTGGATAGCATAGGGGTAAAAATTATTATTCCCACTCCAGTGAGTGCAATAGTAGGGAAAGCGTTGGATAGCGTAGGGGTAAAAATTACTATTCCCACTCCAGTGAGTGCAATAGTAGGGAAAATAATAATTTAATATTTTATTAAAAATACATTAATTATTAATACCAAAAAAAAGTATTAAAATTAATTACCAATCACACACCATTTAATAATTAATTAATTATAAATACCAATATTTTTTAAACTAAATTAATTACCTATTGATAATTAATTAACAACCAATTAATTTTCAATACCAAAAAATAATAAATACAAATAATACCAAATTAATAATTAATTAATAATAAATTAATTATCAATATACAAAAATTATTTCAATAATTAATTATTTACAATTAAATTACTTCCCACCATATTCCCCTATAAACCCACAACCCGCTACAAATATTAAATTAATACAATTAACATAATTATCAATTAAGCAATTAATACAAATTAATTACCAATTAATACAAATTATTTACCAATTAATAATTAATCAACAACCAATTAATTTTCAATACCAATTAATAATTACCTAATAACAATTAAATTACTTCCCACCCTATTCCCCTATAAACCCACAACCCGCTACAGAAGTAAAACGCAAAATTAAATTAAAAATAAGTAATAATTCCTAAAAATTATTATTTAATGTACTATAATTAAATTACTTCCCACCCTAATCTCCTATAAACCCACAACCCGCTACGGAATTAAATTACACAAAAATTAAATAACATAAAATTAATTACTTTAAAAATATTCAAACATACATTCCAAAATTAATACATACTTTTAACACATACTAACACTTAAAACACTATAACAAAATTCGATATTTTTAACAACTATATTATGGCTGTCAATATTATTTACTTCTATATTATTTAAATCGATATTTCTTACCTGATTTTCGATATTCTTCACTACTATATTTTGGCAATTCGATATTCTGTCCATTCTATATTAAAAACTCGATATTCTGTCCAGTCGATATTTTTTATTCGATATTATGTCTGGTTACCGTTGGTGGGAAAGCCTCTGACCGACAGTCAGATTCTCCTAGACCGCGTCAGAACCTATCCCCCTGACTCGGTGGACCGATTATGATGCTAGAGGTCAGAAGGGGAACCATTTGGTCGTTCCGAATTGGTTCCGACCATCATTCGGAGAATCCAGGTTGGCCGGAGCCGGTTCGTACAGCTTAATGGACAGCGTTTCTGACAGACCGATTAGGATGTCGAATTCCAACAGCCTTTCCGACTTGGTCTGTCCCACACAAATAGGCTTTCCGAAACTGAGTTTGGGGGCCCCTAGCAGGCCGCCCTTCATTATGAGTCTTCCGGTTTGGGGATGAGGGGTACCCAAAGGACCCCCCTGTAAAACCATGCAGAGTGTGGCAGGCACCATGGGGTGCCTGCGACAGGATGTACGGTTTTCCCAGACATCCATTTTCCCCATAGGAGCCTGCTTTGTCGGTGGGAAAACAGGCTCTCATTGAAGTCAATGGGATTCCTTCCGAATGGGGTTCGGAAGCATCAGAATCGGTTGGGTGGAACCGCAGACCCCGAGAGTTGGTTGGAACCGAATCCCTACAAGGAGTCAGGCGGTTTAGTTTCCGACCAACATCGTAATGTGGCCCTTAATGTTCAGCTCATGAAGATTATTTAATACACACTCACTTTTATATTTAATAGATGTTTTTTAATGATAAACATATCAGTAATACTCTGATATTGTTGCGTCACTTCAAGGTGAATTCACCAGAGCCACAGAGACGTAAATATGCTTCACTTTTGGGTTAATAAAGGCGTCCTTATTCCAGACTGGCTTTCTGAGTGCTGCCCTCCGGCTTGCTTCTGTCATTAACTTGTGTTGTTTTCTAATATAAGGTGCATTAATGAAAAGCTTTTTATGAGTACCCTTGGTAATTGCTTAACCGAGGAACAGGAAATAAAAGTAACTGGCCCGAGATCAGAGGCATTGTGGGGAGTATGAAGGGGCTTGTAAAACTCTTGCTGATGTATACCCTTAAACGTCCACTTTTTCATACATGTGTAGGTATTAACTACAGGACCATCTAGCCTTCCCAGCTCTTTTCCTGCTGCAAAACCATACATTTGGCTATGTCCCCAGCCGGCTTCGTACCTACACAGCAATTACTTATTTGTGTATAAAGTCCTCTTTAGATCCACTCAAAGATATGAGTTTTAGATGACCGATGCCACATATGCCACATATTTGCGTCATTGCAATAGTATAAGAATTGGTTTCAGACTAAGGAAGCCTGTGTTTGTCTGGAATTGGATGCAGACCTTCTTGGGTGATGGTCTGTGGGGGCATTGTTTAACATGCCCTCTCTAAAGGAGAAGGCAATAAATACAAGCATTGGCAAAGCATATAGGTCTAGCCTTGGTAAGAGTGCAATACTTTTTTATATTATTTTTTATGGCATATACAGCATGGAAATAAATATAAACAATACATATATATATAGCCATAAGGAAGTTGCTAAGCAGGCCAAGCACAGCAGCTCTTACACTGAAGTGCACTGCTTTTCAGGTGGCTGTACACATGTGATTAGAAAACTGCCTTCACTCTCAGGTCATGACAACCAATAAATGAATAGGATGGGCCAATTGCCAGATGCTGCATGCTTTGGTTGGTGGAAGCTAAATGTTGATACCCTTTTACTAGACCAATGAGTGAAGAGACTGGGGCTCTCAAAGGGGGGTGGCCGATGTAATTGAGGGTGTGGCTTAAAAACACCCAAGCTACAAATCTGTGCTTAGCATAGTGTGCCACCCAACTGGTAGTTTACTGTCTATGTCATTGCATACAGATGTACAATACAAGTAACATTACACCTACAACAAGCCAGGACTATTGGCTTTGTAAATGGTTGTTAGTTGCATAAGATAAATAAGCAACAACTATGGCTTCGTTGTATAGAATATTGAAAATGCTTCAGTTCTGAAATGTTGAGATTGAATGAACTATAAGGAGATTTCTACTTAACCTCTCTAAGAGGGCGATTGTCAGGCTGCATCTTGGTGAACTCTATTGGTTGCAGGTGGAAGAGAGGGTGAAGTTTAGTCCCTGGTAATGGTGCGCTCCGCCCTCTATGGCCATGGCCCGGCCTACTTAAGATCAAGATTTAGCTTCTACCCACCGGCCAGACAACTACGTTCCTCGAACAAGTTAATGACAGGTGTCCCTAGGGTCCTCAAACCGAGCGCTGGTGGCAGATCCCTTTCATGAATGGGGCTTTGGCCTGGAACCACCTCCTGGCGGAGCTTCGTGCTGTCCATGGCCCGAGATCATTCAGAAAGAAACTGAAGACCCCCCTTTTTAAATAGACCGCCTTGATCCGTTTAACCACCTCGCAGGGCACGCACCGGGACACTCCTTGGAGTAGCTATGCACGCTATAAGTGCTATTAACATAACATAACATTAACATAGCAGGAGTCTCTTTGAAGTTACATCAAAAGCAGTGAATGGTGGCACTGATGCAGAGTTAAGATTTTTTTTCACTCTGAGGGCGAGGGAAAGAATGGAGAGCCTGATAGGGACCCAGCGCAGCACCTGCTCCTTAGAACTGCCCGTGCTGAGCACGGGCAGGACCCGGCCCACTTAAAGCCCTGGTGGGACCCACCAATACATTCTGAAAGGAGGCCCCATCGTTTTGCTTTATGCCTCTATTGAGTGTGTATCGCAGAAATAGGCGAGTACTCTTCAGCTATACGTCAGACAAAAAACAAGGCCCGGGGCGGGAACGCGCGCCTTTGTAGAGAAGCGTCAACTGAGAAGCACAGAAGCCAGGCGCTAGTTACGTTTCTCTCTTAAATGCTCCCGCATTGGAAGCGGTTCAAAGACACTTTATCCTATAATGCCAACGCAGCTTTTTCTCTTGGCAGCTGATTAACCGCGATGTTTTACATTGCAACTTCCTTCTAAATGTCACCCTCTTAGAGGTCACCCAAACTTAATTAAGTCTCAGTTTCTGACGAAGACACCAGCTGTATAATGCGGAGGTGTCTGGGGAGGACGCTCGGAGCCTGATGGTTGCAAGGCTAAGCCTTGCCAAGTGAGCACAGGGGGGAACCTGTGTGTGAGATCTTCACATGACATGGCCCATGATGCATTGCGGCGGCGGTCGATGTGCGACACCTGCTCGGTGAGAAGGGGTGCTCAAAGAAAGGGACAACTCATCTCCGTTCTATTTACCTCAGGTGAGGCTGACAATACCGACCTACAATAATATTGCACCCACCACGCCGACCTACCACCAGTGGGTAATTTCTTAAAAAAACTAAAAAAATGCAGGGGCTCTCGTTGGGAGGCAGCTTGCACCATCCCATTTCTTCTGTTAGCGCCACCTAAAACAGAACCAACTACTAACCATGAAAATTGGGACAGGATGTGGTGTAATGGCCAGAGGTGTTGACATCCTGGCTGGGGGACCAAGTTTGACTCTTGGTATTGGCTCAACATTTTGTGATTCTGGTAAAATCACTTAATTTCCCCTTATATGAAAGTGTCCTTAACTGGTGCTCATGAAAAGCGCTGGTGTTGATGATTAAGTGGTGGTGGTCAGCACCGGAATCCACCGGCTCAAATTAACCACTGCCTACCACTATATTGTAAGGGGAGTTTAGATACACTATCTATACTTTTCTTGAGTGATAAGTATAAGTGGAATAAAGAAAAGTCATTCTATACGGACCTTGCAGTGGCAGTTCGATATAGTAGCACTGAAGTTATTGCCGCGCAATGTATCGCAGGAGACACAGCGACCCACCACCAGATCACATTACAATATTTTCAGCGTCCACCGAGAGTAACAGAAGGTAGGAGTAAGCAGTTCCTGCTGGTAGTACTCCTGGGAGGTATGTAGGATATTTCAATACAACAATGCTTTGCTGGCATTACTACACCTACAGGCCTTACAATAGCTTGGGTGTTGTCCCTGTGACATCATTTATAAAGCAGGGAAGGGTACTGGTTCTAGCTCAGTATACAAGGCCCAGAATTTGGAATGCCCTTTGCCCCATATCAGAAGGCTCCTTTGTTTCCAGAGTTCACATTTCTGTTCAGAAAGCTGGCTTGAAGTTCTCCTTTTCTGCTATCACCTTCCACCCTATGCGCACCCCAAATTTCTTATGCCCTGGCCTGAGGTATACTGTTCATCCATGATGCACATTTCTCACTCTCTAGCTCGCCCTTCACCTCCCTTTGCAATTAACTGTGTGCTACAGAAGACAATGCAAAATCAAAATAATAAGTAAACAAGCGCTGCTTCATAGTGCTTAATTTGAGCCGGTGGTTTCTGGTGTTCGGCGCCTGCACCTAATTGTCGACGCCGGCAACTATGAAAGTCTGCCACATGGTGTCACTGTTTGTCTAATTTAGATATTAGCAGAACAACAGCTGTTTATTAATTCAATATACATTAAAAATGACTGATTTCTGTCACCTTAGCTATTGTTGTGGCGCTCAGTGGCCTGGAAGAGTCTGAATTGTAACACCTGAAGTAGAAGGGTGATGGTTAGTAGTTGCGTTGGTACTGCCACTGGCAGGGCTGACTGCGGGAAAGGGTGGTGCAAGCTGCAGTGACCTCCTTACGAGAGGACTGGCACTTATTTCTTTAACAGATTAAGCACTGACCCTGCTTGCATATCATTTTTTAGTGTACCTTCCTGCTCCAACATGCCTCTATCTACCTGTCAATCACTTTTCTGGCCCCTTCCTTTAGGCTTGTCCACAAGCAATGACCTACATCAGATCTTCTTGGTACATATTTCCTATTCCATTATCTCAGCTCATTTTTCTACACCTATTTCCTCTATGTCACGCTCCATTATTAACTACCCTGTCATTTATACTCATTCTACACTTATATTGGCTCAAATCCAACTAACTTGCTCCAACATTACTTCATGTGATAAAAAGTAATTTTCTGGCTCTAAGATGTGCCACTGACAACACTTGATTGGTCTACATCTCTCGTATAGTTACTTGCCTCTTTCCGCATTTTTCTCCACATCATGTTGAAGGTGTCTGCTTTTGGCCTTGAATGTTTGTATTTTTATTTAATGCATTTATTAAAGAGCTTTTACCCAAAGTGCTGCACAAAGAACAAGAAGCAGTGCAGGCAGGTAATGAGAATAAAAGCAGCTCTCAGTCAGCAGCTGAAGGTCACTGAATGTCTCAAGCAGAGAAGCTTTCAGTGAGTTCTCGGAGCGGTAGTCAGTGGATGTACACCTGACGTGGGCAGGCAGCTCAGTCCGTGGTCCAGCGGCTTGGAGGACAGATGGACGAAGTGCCTGGAGGTTCATCAACAGGTAAGTGAGGAGTGAAGAGGTCAAGGAGGGGGATGGTGAGTAGCTAGGGGACGTAAATAGAGTGAGGGCAATATGTGCAAACAGTAGAACTCAATACCACGTAAGTTTGTCACTGCAGAAACCTAATTGGCCTCTGAAAAATCAACAGCAGACTCGACTACAGCAACTCCCTCTACGTAGGAATAACATCCCAACTTATGAAGAAGCTCCCGACAATCCAGAAGACAGTGGCCCGGCTCATCCTCGGCCTCCCCAGACGGATGCACATAACCCCTCACCGCAGGAAGCTCCACCGGGTACCAGTCCTGAAGAGATGCCAGTACAAGCTACTCACCCACGCTTACAAGGCACTCACAGCAAAGGACCTGTGTACCTCAACCAACACGTGACCATTCACCAGCCCCCCAAAAAACTCAGATCTGGATCCCTCGCCCCAGCTGCCACCAGTCACATCTGCCAGAGAAACAGCAGAGGCCGCTCCTACTCACATCTGCCGGCCAAGACCTGGAACACCCTCCCCATGCACCTCAGAGCCTCGCCATCACTCCAGCAATTCAAGGACCTCAAGACGCGGATGTGGAACCGATAGGAAAACAGGCAGAATTATCTGACAGCACTGCAAGACCCTCACGGGTGAAGCAGCCACGCTCTACAAATCCTGATTGATTGATTGAAAAATAAACACAATGCCTCCTCTAACCCTTCTCACTCACTGTTCGAGCGTCTCTCTCTTTCTTTATTCTCTTGGCACTTATACACCCGTGTGCACCTAATACTTGTCTGTATCTTCATTCACTGCGACATGATGGCACAATGCGCCTAAATCTACTCCAGATTGAGTTTATAATTGTTTTTTAATGAGCCCCAGAGAGGCGAAGTGTTTGCCATATAAAGGAACACACACACATATATGAATGAATGTATATTGCATTAAGGCTCCGTGGTATGACCTATGTTAAGGCCTTTTACTGAGTCTCAGGGTTCATGCATTTCTTTCACATTTACACGCTGACATGAGGATGTTTCACTATACCATACATAATGTATTAACCTACCAACACATCACAAGGTGAGTCTGCTATTACTATTTCATCTCCTCCTGTACTTACCTTCCAAGGTAAGAATAGGTAGAGTATATCTGGTACTGTTAACTCTGCCTATGTGTAGTTATGGATAGAGATTACATTCTTAACCTTGCGACGTGGGTTAATATAGTGGATTAAATACAGTTCTTAATTTGAGTTGATGGTTTCTGGTGCTCGGCACCGGCACTTAATTGTGATCACCTGCACTTGTGACAGTCTGCCACATGATGGCGCTGTCTGTGTAATTTAGAGATGAGCAGAACAACACCTGTTTATTAATTTAATATACATTTGAAACGATTCATTCCTGCTGCCCAAGCCATTCTTATAACTTTGGGAGCCTGGAATAATTTGATTTATTAGACTTGTAGGAGTGTTATGGGTAATAATTAAGCAGGTATTGTTGTTGTCAGCGTTGGCTGGGGCAATGGGTGGTTGAAGCTGCAGTGGCCACCTGACGAGGTCCCTGGCACTTATTTTATTACAAATTATGCAAATTATGTCAGTGTTCTTTAGTTCACCACCATCACTACCATGTGTTCCAGATGGACTTGCACCATTTGTTCATAAGTGGATTCGGAAAGCCTCTGAATTTAATAGCCCAAACTCTGAAATAGCACCTCAATGTCCCTTCACTCAGGGCAATGAATGGATGAATGAATGAGTTTCAAATTCTATACGGTTACTTATATGTTGCTCCTGAATTACTCCGGTGCCCAGATTTGCCTGCTTCTGTTAGGGTCATGTCTACAGCCCGAGGTTGTTTACACAGTATGTGGTCAGGGCTTCCTGACTAGAGCATAAGAAATCTTGTGTCGTATGGTGTTTGAGCACTGGTGATGGCCCAACAGGCAGACTAGTCTACAGAGAAATGGGAGCCTCCCAAACTGCAATCCGTCCCTCAGGGGCATGTTAGACTGTGGGAATATGCGGAAGAAGACCGTGTAGTGTATGCTGGTCTCTGGACCCTCAGTAAGCAGCCGGTGAAAAGGCTGTGCAGTTGGGCGAGAACGGTTTATACCTATTGGTTTCCTGGTTGACGATGTCATCCTGCAGGGATGTGGACCAGGAAGGATACCTTGTTATTGGACGGTTCCATGAGTATTGGTTAGTACTGAGGCCGCCCTACAGGGAGAAGGGCGAAGCAACATACCACAAATCATCCAGGAGACTGCAAGACTTGAGAAATTTCCAATTTCCACCCTTCACATGGGTTGCAAGGGTTCCTTGGTTGCTCCATCCAGGCAGTCTTTTTCCAGCTGTACGTGATAATTTTCGTTCCATCGTAAGATTACTCTTACTATAGTCATTGCTGGAAGATGTCTGTTGCCTGTTTTCATACAGGTTAAGCTTTTGCAAAGATGTTCTATGCAGAATGGCGAAACTTTACATGACGAATATGTTTACATTAAGAAGGAAAAGTAAAATGATAAATTCTTGCAAAAGTCATGACTTTCACACTTACAAGATAAAAGCAAAACGTTACAACTTTAGCAAAGTTTGCATTTAAATAGACAATCGCAAAAGGGGCAAAGAATACCTTACGATTTCGGATGCCCCTTAGCTCACTGCAACCTTCTTTATTGATCTCTTAGTGATTGTTAGTGACCGGACTCACCATTGCATGCCTTGCACTAACGGTCAGTGACGTAAGCCGCAAGGCTTGTCTCTCACGGACTTAACTCATTCGTGCACATTTCACTATCAGTCCCGTCCACCATATTTAGAGCACCGCTGACTATAACGCATTTGTAATATGGCGGAAGGAATATCTGGCACATTTGTAACGGTGTACACTGTCCCCAAACTCTAATGAAGGGTTTACATATCCACTTTCGGGAGGGGATGTGTGCAGTAGAATGTTGGCTCATTCTGTATGAACCAGCAACAAGGCTTCTCTGTCATTTTCTGTACGCACCGCCAATATGTCAGCTCTAGTCTTCATTTTCTGTATGTACCACCAACATGGCTGCTGTTAGAAAGTTATGGTAAATTCCTCCGACTTAGCTTGTGCCCGCCTATATACAGGGATAACATACTTTAACGATGAAAGTGCCAGTTACTAAATTATGTGGCAAAAGGTGGCAAACCCCAATCAGACATCATCAAACAATGGCAATCTGAGTCGATATTGATTTCGTGGCGATTTTCTTTTCACTGGATATGGCACGTGGGCCTAACAAAGATTTGCTAAAAGACAAATGTAACCGTGCAGTGGTTTATAATGTTTCTGAGATTAATATAATCCTTTTCAATGAGCTTACAAAGGTTGTGAAAGCAAACTAATAAATTAATTGATTTTCAAATGGTTGAGTTCCTGAAACAGGTGAGGCGTCTCTTGGAAATAAGTCTGAAGATGGCTAACTTCACTTATGCCCACGTTGAGGGGTTCTCTTTAATACTTAGCCCCTTCCAGGAGGACCAGGAAGCAGGTGGAAATTCAATAAAATCGTGGGTGAAAATGTTGCAAAAGTAAATTTTTACAGAAAGAAACAGTCCACATAAATCTATTTGTTCTGCATAATTCTCCCTCAAAAATGGCTTTTGGGGCATAATTTAGATTTTACATTTTTACTCAAGTGCAATTAATGCTAAACAGCACAATGGCTTTAAACCAGTTCCTGCAAAAGAGAGTCCAGTGTGCAAGTTATTTGGAACCTGTATACCTGAATACTTCCCCATCAGGAATGCGAGTAAAATGAATATTCACACATGTCCCAATAACAAGTCCCAAAAACTGACATCACTGCTGTTCAAAGGCTTTGTCAATTCAATCACAGACACACAAATCAAAACAACAGCCACGGGCCACATCCGGAAATTAAAAACCCAACAGGGTATCTTGAGGTATAATTACAATGCAATGTAAATGGACAGCATTTGCTTCCTATCTTGACATGTCGGATATCAAACATGCTAATTACATGCTAATTAAGACTTTCTCCCAGTAGTACCCATCAATCACAGAGAGAATCCTTATAGGGTAAATTTGTAAATGGCTTACGCTTCCCTGCCTCTTGCTTCAGTGTAATTGACGTTGTGCAAAAGTGAGGTGCGAAAAACTGCAAAATACTCGAAAAATGAGGGAACCTGTTAAAAAATGCTGCTTCATTGCCAATAAAACCAAGTATGGTTGGCATGATGCCAAACCGTGCACGTTCCATACCTGTTTTAGCATTCATTAATGGCTATCTATTGACGGATGTATTTTTTTCTTTTTTGGAGTTTTATACAGTGCGAACTGGACCCGAGGGCATCAGAGCGCTTTACATGAGCACCAGTTGCGTTACAGACGGACACATTCATTTTGTTGGGCACGGGGAGATTTAGGGGCAGATTTATGTTCCCTGGCGCATCCCTGCAAATCAGCATGGATGCGCCAGGGAAGATGAGTCACGCAAGTTTGCCCTTCCGCCACCGCCAATGCGCCGCATTTACAATGCGGTGCATCGTGGTGCAAGGACAAGCAGATGCGTGACGCATCTGCCGGCGTAAGGTTGGCGCAGTGCTGAAGTTGCGTCGCAAGCGAGACGCAACTCCAGCACTGTTCCAACCTACCCTATCCCTAACATGGTGCGTCAAGCCTTACGCCTGCTTCAAGCAGGCGCAGGGTTTTGACGCATCAGCGTTGGGAAAGTGACTCAGTGAAATCTTATAGATTTCACTGAGTCACTTTACAGGGGCGTTCCTGCGACAGAACGCCCCCCCCTTTGTCGAAACGCCCACATGAAACCTGACGCAGGTTTCACCTGGCGCAGGGCTTTACACCGTGATGCATCTCCATAGATGCGTCACGATGTAAATTGGGCGCAACGTGGCGCAGGGTTTACACCACCGCTGCGTCACAAAAGTGACGCAACGGCAGCGTAAAAGGGGCGCAAGTCCCACATAAATCTGCCCCTAAGTGATTTACCCAGAATCACAGGATGTTGAGCATCCCTGCAGAGACTCTAACCCGGTTCCTCAGCTTCACTGTCGACCACTCTAGCCATTAGGCCACATCCTCTTAGAGGGAACTTGTGAGAGAAAAAAGTGAACAAGTCTCTCTGTTGGCTGTGTCCAATAGGGTGGCACAAGAGAGGAATAGTTGTCTTTTATTCAGGGACACAATTTCAAAGTCTCCTTCACTTGTCTGTTTTCGAACTGCCTTCCCAGCACCCGCTGTGTTCCCCATTACAACACTCAAGCTCTGCTGTTACTTTGTGTGTAGTATCCACCTGAAACAGGTAACTAGCTCACCATTGAAAAAGCACACCTTTACCAACCAGCCCTCTACTAAGGTGCAAAAGAAAACTAGTCCTGGGTGAAATTTCAATTATGCTGGCGTAAATTGCATAATTTGGAGAATTTCACTACGTTTGTTAAGCAAACTTTCAGAAATTACGCCATTATGCCTCTTCGAGTAAATACATGCAAGTGGTGGTAACAATTTACTTTGAAAGCACAGGAACAACAGAACGACAGCAGCTGTTTTTCACAGTGTTTCCGTTTTTGCCCTATTTTTTTTTGTCTGAAATGCACCTTCACATTAAAAATTGATGCAAAGAGTCATTTAGCGATAGAATGTGGCACAAAATGACAGATTTGTACTTCAAGTAATAATGCATAATTTTGCCGAAATGTCATATTTTAGCCCTATTTTCCTGAGTGAAATACATCCTCACATCAAAAATTGTTGTGAAGATGCATTTTACGTTAACGCAAATTATGCTAATTCCACACACCCCTATAAAAAAAAAAATCTACCTGAAAACACCATCCGCTAAGAAGCAAAGCGTAAACAGTGGCAGTATATTGTACACTGTGGTGCCGATTCCAATCCGGGTAAAAAAATTTGCGTACGACTCGTATCCGTATATTTTCACGTACGAATCGTACAAGTACCGTACAAACTGCGAAGTACGATTCGTACGTGAAAAATACATACGAATTGCGTCGGGAAAATGGTCCGAGAGGGAGCCGTAAATTTTTACGTCCGAATAGCGTCGGGAAAAGTGTCCGATAGGGAGCCGGACATTTTTACGTGCAAATCGTAAAACAGAAGTCCGAGCGCGCAAGTACGATCCGTACTGCCCGTCCGAATACACAACCGCATGTAAAAGGCCCTGTACGGAGCGAATGCTGTAGCACACATGTACACGGGTAAACTTGTGCCTGGATACGAGTCGTACAGCCCCCCTCACCCTGCACATGTCAGCACCATACCCCCGTATGTCAGCACCGTACCCCCCTCCGCACCGTACCCCAACACCGTAGCACAGCCCCGCTCCTATATGCGCTGCACCCCAGGCCCGTCTCCCAGCCCTGCACCTGTACGCCCCGTACCCCAGGACCGTACCCCAGCCCCCCGTATGTTCGCGCCATACCCCCAGCCCCCCGTAGGTACGCGCCATACCCCCACCCCGTATGCACGCGCCGTACCCCCAGCGCGCATACATACGGGGTGGGGGTATGGCGCATACCTATGGGGGGCTGGGGGTACGGCGCATACATACGGGGGTGGGGGTACGGCGCGTACCTACGGGGGGCTGGGGGTACGGCACGTACATACGGGGGTGGGGGTATGGCGCATACCTACGGGGGGCTGGGGGTACGGCACGTACCTACGGGGGTGGGGGTACGGCACGTACCGGGCCCCCTTTTCCTCGTGCATCGCTGCGTACTTAGCTTTTCCAGCACTTTTTGGCTCCCGTAAAAATATAGCCGTGCGGAGTGCTGTGGGTACGAATCGTACTTGCTGGTCCGTAAAACGCTGCCTGACTCCGTGCGGACGTCGCGTACGCGCTGTCCAGGATCGGAATTGTATGTATTTTTTAGCCGCACAGTGTTTTTTACGATTCGTACGGAAATGGTATTTCTGTACGAATCGTACTTGCTGGTTTGTACGGTGGATTTCCCGGGTACGAGTCGTACGGAGAAAACGCTCCGTACGACCATTTGTACCCGGGTTTTACAGGATCCGAATCGGCACCTGTGTGTTTATGTGAAGAGACAATTCCTCTAGGGATATGAATAAGGAAGATTGATAAAACACAGATACCTTCTCCATCCTACCTTTGCTGTTTCTTTGAAGCTCAACAGGGAAGAACAAAGCAACATGGGTGAGTCCAGCCCAAACTGCCGGCCCAGAACCTCCCTGTACCAGAACACAAGCAACTCAGGACTGGTTTTGTCCTGATAAGAACTCATCAGCCAGGTATAGCTTGGTTCCAGTGACACAGTAAGCACAGGATACACGTCTTGGCATACCTGTCCCACATAGGGAGACATACTGAAGCATCGAAAAAGTGATGGATTGAACGCTTGAATTCATCTCAGCCACTAGTAAAAACTGGTCCTGGGTTGCTTGTGTTCCAGTTCAGGGAGGACCTGGCCTGGCAGTTCGGGATGGACTGTTCCCATTGGAGCTGGGTCAAGAGTGATTTATATATGGCTGGGTCTAAACAGAGGTGGCATGGTACGCATGATAACAATGGACTGGGATGCGGCCCGAGTAATTATCAGTAACCAAGATGACTTCAAGCATTCCGTCCATCACATTTATGTATACTTCAGTGCAGAGGTGCAACTAAAGCCAAATTTCGGGGGGGGCTAAGAAAAAATTTCGGGGGGGGGCTGAATCTTTTAAGCCATAGGCAGAGTGGAGCTGCAGGGGCTCTTAGAAGGGGTGAAACAACAGCGAGGCCTCATTAACATGCAAATGGTCTTTTAAAGAACTGTGAAGTGCTCGGGTGCGGCTCTGTGAGCGCTGGGAAGCTGTCTCAGCCCGGGCTGCCACACGGGACGGGGGGGGGCTGACGCCCTGTGAGTCCAATGGGTGTTGCGCGCCTGCTTCAGTGAGTGGCAGGGGTCACTGGTCAGTAAGGGCAAGTTACTGACTTAAACTAGGTCCCACACCAGCTGATAAACCAAGTCACCAACTAACGAAGAACGCCCAAAATAATCTGTTTGTTGGCATGTGGTTCAAAAGTACCTAACAATACCACATAGCACAAGGCATAATACACACAATGAGCAAATATGACATATACTGTAAAGGTAGGTGTTAATATATACAGTGTCACAGGACCCACAACTTTTCTTGCTATTGTTGAATTTCTAAAGTGTGGTTTCTAGAACTATTGTAGCATCATCTTTAGTTGATCCTTTTCCACATGGAGTGCTTGAATACAGTGATACTAGTACCATATCCATTTTGTTCACCAGATTGAGGCTTCTCGGCACAGATCCTACAGGAGTATTTTGGTAGCTCCGATAGCTTATGCCCTTACTTTAGAAAATGATGAATATTATTGATTCCGTGTTCTTTGACACATGGTGTAGCAGAGCAATATTCGTCTGAAAGACATATGTCGGCTTAAATGAGATAATATTCTTTTAATGCTGCAATGAGTCTATTGATGGGGGGGTAGGAACTGTGAACTGCTGTGTGTGCAATATGATCATTATTTAATGCCATGGTCCATGCAGGGGGAAATAACATGAACATGCTTAGATATGCCATGAATGACCCCGATCCGTGTGGGCGGACATGCGGAACATGCTTGAGTCTAAAAGAACAGTCTACGTTCACCAATGCTTCATTTTACTTTCGAATTATAGGGCAGCCGGGAGCTGCGCTGTCCTGTCTATCATAGGGAAATTTAAAGAAAAATGCCCAAACCCTTATTTTTACTCAATATAATACGTTAATATATTGCTTTGGAGGAAAATGTCCCAAGAAGGCAATGTGGGTGGAAGAGGCTCTGTCTATGGAGCCCACCAGAACACGAAGGCCCTGATTATGAGTCTGGCGGTCCGAGGCACGCCGGACTCGCGGGGTGCGGCGGTGGCATGCTGCCCGCTCCTGCACCACCAAAAGTCATGATCAGGCCCTAAGAACTGACATGTGTTGGGGATATATATAAAGGCAATGACGCCACAGCTGTTGCTTCAAGTCATCTGTGCTATTTAACTAGATATCCTTAGCAACAGCTGAAGCCTACGTCACCCAGTGGCCATCATCTCTCACAAACAAAAGTTCTTAATTACGGTCTATTATAAATTCAATGATAGCTCTTTTCTCTTCATTGTTCCGCGTGCTGTGGTCATCGCTGGAATATTAGCTATCAAACTCAGCTGTACATCAGATAAACAAGGTTACCCCTTCTGTCACAATCTTTTCCTATCACTGTCTCATTTTGTCCCTTTTTCTAATTCCATGTTCATTGCTCCATCTATATCTCGGTTTGTCACTGTACTTTATTACCTTGCCTGGCTCTCGTTCCTTTTTATCTCCTTCTTTCTTACTTCAATTCTTCTCTAATTTCCATGCCTTATCTTCAGAAACCCATTTTCTGTTCTGTCTCCGACTATTGCATGGTACAAATAGAACTATATCTCAAGTCAAGAAAACTTTATTCAGCTAATTTAAACCAAAAACGTTACAGATACATCGCCCTATATCTCAATCTCAGGGTCACGGTCTCTGACCACCCTCTGGATCCTCTCGTATTCTGTCATTTGTACCTGCCTATCCACTTCCTAGTGACAGGGCCTCTGAAATTACACAATTGTGCCGCCACAGCGTTTTTTTGCATAATTATGGACTTGCCACATTTGCCACATAATTCATCGTCTTCTACATAATCTGCAGTTTAAAATAAAAAACTGTTTATACCTCACATGGTTAAGTTCCTGAAAACACAGTGAAACATGTTGCCGTGATGTGGAAGTCCCTTTGCCAAGGTTGATTCTTGCTGTACTTGGGTGTTAAACTGGTACTAATGAGGTGCAAACGATGTATAACCAGTATTAACAAGAGTAAAAATGATAAACTAATGAAGTGATACTATCACAAAGTGTGCTGCCTTAAGCAGCATCATTTGTCTTTTCTTGCTGTGTAATTTAGTGAGTTGCCGCACAATTTGGCCCGCCTCTGCTGCATACTTTTAGCGGCCCAGCTGATCCATACTTACCTGAGTCACTCCCCTGTCTCCTCTCTCACTCTGTCTGTCTTTGTTGCCCACCCTTTATGTACCAGGATAACTCCAAGGTGATAGACCAGGTGTAATAGGCAGGTGTTTGCATGATGACGTCACTTCCTATTTGCAGTAGCATCCACATATTTAATTCACGTTTACATAAAGACGGACCACGTAGAGCTAAAGCTCCCTCCAAGAAGAAGGCGTTCTGAATATTAGATTGGTGTATCCAGTCCCCGTGTCTGCACGTTATAAGGCTGTGAGCCAAATACACCCCAAATGCCTTATGAGGTGAGAAGTCACACTTCTACCAGCTAAGAGTTTCCTTAAAGGCTGTCCAGTAAATGGTATGGCAAGAGTGCCAGGGAAGGAAATGTGTGCCCCGGACTACTAAAAGGTAGATTTGGTGTGCATGGCACCTTCCGCAGTTTTTTGGGCCTGGTGCCACTGCACCTGCTGCACTACTGATTACTATGACCTTTATGAGCGCGTTCGAGCCCTGTGTGCTCAATTTACTGTTCCATGGCTTGCCCAGTCCGGATCCGGAGCCGCGGAGCACAAATCCGTTTAAATCCCACACTCTGAAAGAAAGGCGAAAGAATCAAACAGGTCCCCCCTCCCCCTCGCCGGCTCTCTTTCTCTCCTTCGCTTAAACAGGAATAATGATCTGCATGGGAATAAAATCAAAAGGTTTCTCCTGGCTGCCAGAAATTACCAGCCTCACCCACGCTTTCATCCTGGAGTTTAAAGTGAAAGGGTTGAGTCGTGTGCAGCGCAGGCACGTGGCGCAATCAAAGGGGGCACGTGGCACAATCAAAGGGGGCACGGGGGAGTGCGATGATGGGGCCCCTCATTAGGGAACATAGGGGGGCGGATAAAATGAGAGAAGGGGGTGGCACAGAGGTAAGGCGAGGGTAGAGAGGTGAGATGTAGAAGGGTAGCAAAGATGCACCGATGACGCAAACAGAGGAGGCATAGGAGAGAAAAGAGGCAAGGAGGATGCAAGCAGAGGAGGTATGGAGCAGAAAGGGGTATTTAGGATTTAAGCAGAGGTATATGGTAGCAGAGAGGCATGGAAGGCGCAAACAGACGAGGTATATGGGAGCAAAGATGCCTGGAGGATGTAAGCAGAGGAGGTATAGGGTAGCAGAGAGGCATGGAGGATGGAAGCAGAGGAAGTATAGAGCAGAAAGGGGTATGGAGGATGGAAGCAGACGAGGTATATAGGAGCAAAGAAGTCTGGTGGATGCAAACAGATGAAGTAAAGGAGAGCAAAGAGGCATGGAGGAGGCAAGCAGAGGAGGTATAGGGTAGCAGAGAGGCATGGAGGATGGAAGCAGAGGAAGTATAGAGCAGAAAGGGGTATGGAGGATGGAAGCAGACGAGGTATATAGGAGCAAAGAAGTCTGGTGGATGCAAACAGATGAAGTAAAGGAGAGCAAAGAGGCATGGAGGATGCAAGCAGAGGAGGTATAGGGTAGCAGAGAGGCATGGAGGATGGAAGCAGAGGAAGTATAGAGCAGAAAGGGGTATGGAGGATGGAAGCAGACGAGGTATAGGGTAGCAGAGGGCCTGGAGGATGGCAAAGGAGGAGGTAAAGGACAGAAAGGGGTATAGAGGATTCCAGCAGATAAGGAATAGGGCAGAAAGCGGTTTGGAGGATGTAAACAGAAGAGGTATATGGGAGCAAAGATGCCTGGAGGATGCAAACAGATTACGTAAAGCAGAGCAGAGGCAGAGAGGCATGGAGGATGCAAGGAGGGGAGGTATAGCGAACCAAGGAGGAATGGAACACAGAAAAAGGTGTATCGAACATATAGGTAGAGTGGGCTCTCCAGGCATGTAAGAAATACAGGGGAGGTAGAGATGCATGAATGAAGTATAAATACTCAGGAGGTAGAAGGAGGGCAGAGCCTAAGGCAAAGGTGCATGGGAGATATAGGAAGATTAGAGATTTAGAGCATAGATTCATGGAAGATATAGGAGAACAACGAGGCATAGATGCAGTAGAGGTATACAGAAGCAAAGAGGCACCGATGAAGAGCAGATGTAAGGGAGGAACGCGGCATTGATCAAGGAGAGGTATGGACGCGGGTGAGGACAGTGGACGTATACAAAAACACAGAGGCATGGAGCGTACATACATATTCAACGTATAGCAGAAAAAGCATTATACACAGCAGTTGAATGCATGCTCATAAAAAATGGGGGTGGGGGGAATCTTTTAATTTATTTCATGACATTTCAGGAAATTCCACTAAGTATGCTGCTGAAATGTAAGCTCTTAGAGTGAAATGTGGCAAACAAGAATCTCGTAGGAATTTATTTTTCATAAGTGTGCACTAGGTGTAAAAAAGGCTTGTGAAATGTTGTCAAGAGACTGGTTGCAGTAGAAAATGTCTCTGGCAGGGCGTTCTCTGATGCCTTATAGCTAGATTTGCGGTATAGAAATACCGTATACATACAAACGTAAGATTACACGAAATTGTGTAATGCGAGGAAAAAGGCGTGGATGACAGATGCAGAGAGAGCAAGGCGGCATGGAGAAGGCAAACGGAGGAGGCACCGAAGGAGAAAAGATAAACGGAACATTGGTGTAAATGAGATATAGAGAGAGCACAGAGGCACATGGAATGGACACAGAGGAGGTATACACTGGGCCGCTGGATTTATGTGGCAGGGGAGGGTCAAATTATGTGTAAATCATGCAGTAAGAAAAGGCAAATTATGAGTAAATCATGCGGTAAGAAAAGGCAAATTATGCGGCATTATGTGGCACATTTTTCCATAGTATTACTTCATTATTTTGTTTTGTTTAAACTTGTTAACACTGTCTAGGCATTAGTTGTACCTCATTCGTACCAGTTTAATACTAACACTGGGCGTAGTGCGCGAAGTAGCGCTACGCATAGCTACACAAAGTGCACTTCGCATTACGCGAGCTACGCGTAGCACTTCGCGAACTACGTAGTAGCCTGTTCGCACTGTGCCAGATGTCGTTTTCAATGATTGCAGAGTGCGGACAAGCAACCGGCACTGTGCAATCATTGAAAACGGCATCTTGCACAGTGCGAGCTGTCGTTTTCTGCCGCTCGAGTAGATTTTTACTCGAGCTGCAGCTTTCTCAACGCGGATTGGTAGATTCTCATCGCGAGCGGTCGCGAGCATATGCGACCACTCGCAATGAGAAACCTGACCTCCCCTGACCTCCCCGCGTTTAGAATCTCGCCGGGAGGTTTATTTTCCACGCTCGCGGTCGCCAACTTGACGTTGAGGACCGCGAGCAAGGAAAAAATGACCGCTGCACTACGCAACACTACGCTACGCGTGTTTGCACTGTGCTACGTGCAATTCGCGTAGTGCGAAATAGCGCAAACTTCGCAAACTACGCGAGCGTAGCGTAGTGCTTTGCCCAGGCTTATTTAATACCCAAATACAGCTATAAGCTACAGAAAGGCGAACAGTCAAACTTTGTAAAGAGCCCCTTCCACTGCGCAGCAACACATGTTGCTGCGTTTTTACCAACTTTAGTTTTTGTTAAAATCTGCAGATTATGCAGAAGATGAAGAATTATGTGGCAAATGCAGCAAATCTACAATTATGTGAAAATCGCCACACCTACATAATTCCAGTGGCAGATACAAGGGGAGATGTGGGAGGGTCTAAGAGACCTAGGCAATAGATACAGATGAGATGTCGGAGGACCAAAGAGACATAGGCAACAGATACATGGGGAGAAGTGGGAGGACCAAAGAGACATAGGCAACAGATACATGGGGAGAAGTGGGAGGACCAAAGAGACATAGGCAACAGATACAGGGGAAAAATGGAAAGACCAAAGAGACATAGGCAACAGATACATGGGAAGAAGTGGGAGGATCAAAGAGACATAGGAAACAAATACAGGGGAGATGTGGGAAGGACTAAAGAGACATAGGCAACAGATACATGGGGAGAAGTGGGAGGCCCAAAGAGACATAGGCAACAGACATATGGGGAGAAGTGGGAGGACCAAAGAGGCATAGGCAACCGATAGATAGGGAGAAGTGGGAGGATCAAAGAGACATAGGCAACAGATACATGGGGAGAAGTAGGAGAATGAAAGAGGCATAGGCAATAGATACAGAGGAGATGTGGGAGGACCAAAGAGACATAGGCAATAGATGCAGGGGAGATGTAGGAGTACCATAGAGACATAGGGAACAGATACATGGGGAGAAGTGGGAGGCCCAAAGAGATCTAGGCAACAGACACATGGGGAGAAGTGGGAGGACCAAAGAGGCATAGGCAACCGATACATGGGGAGAAGTGGGAGGACCAAAGAGGCATAGGCAATAGATACAGGGGAAAAATGGAAAGACCAAAGAGACATAGGCAACAGATACATGGGAAGAAGTGGGAGGATCAAAGAGACATAGGAAACAAATACAGGGAAGAAGTGGGAGGACCAAAGAGACATAGGCAACCGATACATGGGGAGAAGTAGGAGAATGAAAGAGGCATAGGCAATAGATACAGAGGAGATGTGGGAGGACCAAAGAGACATAGGCAATAGATGCAGGGGAGATGTAGGAGTACCATAGAGACATAGGGAACAGATACATGGGGAGAAGTGGGAGGATCAAAGAGACATAGGAAACAAATACAGCGGAGATGTGGGAGGACCAAAGAGACATAGGCAATAGATACATGGGAGATGTGGGAGGACCAAAGAGACATAGGCAACAGATACATGGGGAGAAGTGGGAGGACCAAAGAGACATAGGCAACCGATACATGGGGAGAAGTGGGAGGACAAAAGAGACATAGGCAACCGATACATGAGGAGAAGTGGGAGGACCAAAGAGGCATAGGCAATAGATACAGGGGGAAAGTGGCAAGACCAAAGAGACATAGGCAACAGATACATGGGAAGAAGTGGGAGGATCAAAGAGACATAGGAAACAAATACATGGGAGGTGTGGGAGGACCAAAGAGACACACACAACAGACACATGGGGAGAAGTGGGAGGCCCAAAGAGACATAGGCAACAGACACATGGGGAGAAGTGGGAGGACCAAAGAGGCATCGGCAACAGATAGATGGGGAGAAGTGGGAGGATCAAAGAGACATAGGCAACAGGTACATGGGGAGAAGTGGGAGGACCAAAGAGGCATAGGCAACAGATACATGGGGAGAAGTGGGAGGATCAAAGAGACATAGGAAATAAATACAGTGGAGATGTGGGAGGACCAAAGAGACATAGTCAATAGATACAGGGGAGATGTGGGAGGACAACCAGAGCTAGGCAATAGATACAGGGAGATGTTGGAGGATCAACAAGACATAGGCGGTAAATACAAGGGAGATGTGGGAGGACCATAGAGACATAGGCAAAAGATACAGGGGAGATGTGGGAGGACCATAGAGACATAGGCGTTAGAAAAGGTACTAAAATGCATAACTAGAGATACAGAAAAGGTATAGAGGAAGCTGAAAGATGTAAGCTCAAACACTGAGGAGACCCAGAGAGAGCAAAGAGGCGTAAAACAAATACAGAGGATACATCAAGTGAGGAAAGAGGCATAGATATGTGGGAGATACATGGGACCAATGTCGCCTGGAGAAGAGGCACAAGTGGGGCAAAGACAGATTGGGCGGGATGCACAGAAAGGCAAGAAGGAAATCAAAAGAGAGAAGAACTGGAGATAGGATGTAATAGAAATGAACAAGGACACAGGACATTGGAAAAAGAAGGGCATCGGAGAGAAGTAAAGGGTGGAATGAAAGGAGGGGTGTAGGGGTAAAGAGAGTGGCAAATTAACAGGAAGTATTGATGGAGAAAAGAAGCACAGACCTAGGAGAAATGGAGGAAGAGAGAATGACCAAAATCAGGAACAGATCAAAGGAAGTGGGAAGGTGACAGCAGAGACAGACTAACAGAAAATGAAGATGGACGGCAGAGAGAGGAGGAAGCAAGCAGCTGAGATGAGAGGGCGAGAAATCAGTGACGGCCCGTGTGGGGCGTTTTACCGGGGCGGTGACGTGGCGCAGAGGAGGGGCAGGGTGGGGGGTTGCAAAATGCGGCAAATGGCCGATTTCAGGTAAGTTCCAAAAAAAAAAACGAATTTCGTTGCGCGCGCTGCATCGCCAAATGCAGAAATAATGAGATATAAAGGCAACAAACAAACAGGAGAAGAAGGTTCGCAGGCAGGCAGATACTGGGAAGTGTAGGTAGCAGAAAGAAAGGAAGAGACAGGGAAAGGAAGGAAACAGAGAACTAAAGACGGACATATGTGTCTCGAGGCCAGGTAAAATGAGTCACAATTCATCCTCACGTTGCCTTAGGGAACTTGCAGTTTGGTTTTTAGCATTCTAATTCTGAGCTCAAAAATCTCAGCATGTAAAGTGTCATTGGCTAAAAATTCAGAACTGGTTGAAGGTGTCACTGCAGAGGAAACGGAAACAGGAGGAGAGAGAGGGAGCCAGAAGCAGAGACAAAGAGGATGGAGAAAATGGGAGGGAAAAAGTTCCCTTTTGCTGAAGCAGGCAATCCCTCTGTGAACTGGCAGCCTGGCACTCTCCTGCTGGGGACACTTGTCACAGGGAGGCAAAACGTCGTGAAGCGGAGAGAGGCAAGGAACGCACAAGTTGCAGAAAAAAATGAGCAAAGCCGGTGGGACAGCTTGAGGTGCTGAGAGAGGGGGTGAACAACAGACAGCTGCAGATGGGGGGCAGTAGAGAGGCATGGGGCCTCAGGCGGCAAGACTCAAGAAAACGCTGAAACTCCTGCACAAATCCTAACTATGGGGCAAATGGGAACTTAATCCCAAATCGGGGTTACAGCTCAGGTATTAAATGCCTCACATCTACCCCACATCTGGAGCAAATCGTGCGGGCAAATAGTGCGTATTCTGAGTTTACGCACCTCTTAAGCAGGGAAAAACATGCGGTTAGTATGTTATTCCTCATTCTGTGATATTAAACTCGTAATAATGCATCTCATTGTGCACCCAATTAATAGCGCCCCGTTAAGTATTTGTTTATCCTGCGCGTTACCATTCTGAAAATGCTTAGTGGTCAGAAATGAGGCCCATGAGCCTTTCTTTGTGAAAAGGCCTCTTTCATGGAATAACTCAGAGTTTTTCTATCTCAGAACTAGGGATATTCCAAGATATTTTTGTCGGTTTGCAAAGTTTTGCAAAGTTTCACTTTGTTCCACATTTGTCTGGTTGATCGGTTTACCTTCACCCACAATTTTTTCTTTGCATTTTGAGGATTTATTTGTCCATTTGATGGAAACCAGACATGTCTACCACATTGATTGCGGTTCTGTCTATGCAACATTTTTCATGCGCAATTTCACATTTCGTGGAGCATTTTTAATTGCACCCTGACGTTTTATGACCAGTCTTTAATTTTACGATGCAGCCTACGCGCTAATGGGCCGCATTCCAAAATGTCCATTCATGGAGGGTTACAGAAAAACCTACCTAATGAATATTCATTAGGTGTGTCGCTATTTGCGACATCAGCCCAACATCCCTGTATTTTTGTTCCAAAATGTGATATTTTTAAAGCAGCCTGTCTTCCTTGAAAGAACGTGTGTTTACAAAACAAAGAGACCCCATTTGGGAAAACTTATGGGGGAAGCACGTAGTGCTCCTAACATCACCCCACCCCTCAGGGTGCTAACACTGTTCCCAAGGGTCAAGGTGTCTTTAAGGTGTTGGTAACTGATCAATATTTTGCAACCACAACAGCATTCTCAGATCATTGATTCATACAGTACCACAGAGTAATTAGGAAGGAAAGCTCCTCAGCGGCGTCACTATGGGGGTGCGGGGGTGCAGACCGCACCGGGTGACACCCTCATATGGGGTGACACCAACAGGGCCGGTGTGCACAGAGCAACCTAATCTTTCAGGAGGAGGAGGTGCCTGTGCGCAGTGCGCACTTTCTCCTCTCCTTTCTTTTATTTCCTTCCCTGTGAAATGGATCCAAAAAAGAAAATCACCTTTGCTGGAAATCAATGTCGTATTTTTCTGACATTTAATTCCAAAATGCAGCATCGGGAATAAAAGTTTAAAAAAATGAAAAATAAATAACTAAATAAAGTAAGACAGAGTGGTAGCAAACTGTCCAGATTGATTTTTTTCACACCCAAACACATTAGCGCCATTTTTACAGAGTTTGCCAGTGAAGCGCTATTTTTGTTGTCTTGGCTTTGTTTTCCC
Source organism: Triturus cristatus (assembly GCF_964204655.1). Taxonomy (NCBI): domain Eukaryota; kingdom Metazoa; phylum Chordata; class Amphibia; order Caudata; family Salamandridae; genus Triturus; species Triturus cristatus. The sequence goes on along the minus strand of NC_140591.1, from coordinate 133,246,149 downwards.
TGGGCTTGGAAATAGTGCACCAATCCTGGAGGTACTGCAATGTGAGGATTGAAAAACAAAATTTGTACTGCTGCTCTGTATCGAGGGATGTTGTCTTTTTTTACCATACTGCTTACGTTTTGTAAGGATATAAGCAATGGCCATTGAAATGGGTCCATTCAGGGCCCTGTTGTCATGTCCTTAACTTTTCAGGCAAAAGCACTCACTGATTTCTGAACAGTGAGTGTAAAAGCGTTAAGTTAACCATGTTGTTCCTGCTTACATTTCACATGGTTTGCAAAATTTTGCATTCCCTATGATTGTTTGCTTTTTCCAGGATGCTGTCACTTTTTTTTGTAGGCCACATATTGCTCTTGCCTAGTGCGTAATTTAAATTGATCCGCATCCAGGTGTTTATAGCTGACAACAATTGGATTGTAGTTGAAGGCAGTCTGAGTTTTTCTCAGTGGGGCAGTATTGTGTTCAGTGGGGGAGAAGATGTGGCACTATGGCCAGAGCTGCTGAATTTGGAACTGGGGAACCAGGTTCAGCCTTAATAACCAGTCCGCCAGACCACTTTCCTGAGAGAGCACTATCTCATGCTAGACCTTAGAAGGCTTCGCAAGACATTAGAAGCTCCGGTGTCGTAGCACCAGCAGGTGGACCCTAGCATGACAAGTGTAGGTTAACCTTCAAGGCTTGTTCACCACTATTCATACTGAAGTTCACCTCCAGTCTTGCGGGCAGGCCTATGAAGCAGTACACCCTAGAACAGTGACCCTGTCACTGAGATCACAGGACCCTTGAGAAGGGCCAGCTCTAGGACGGTGCAACCGGTGTGACCGCACCAGGTGCTCACTTTAGGTGGAGGCATCATTTTTGCAAGTATATTATGGTTTTAAAAGCGCTTGCTGCCTCCTTCCTGGCCTCCAGTAATTTTTGGTAACAATAAAAATGTCATGATGACTCTGGTGATTAATGTTCTTCCTAGAGAGAGATCGGAATTTTGTCTAATGGAAGATTTGACTCCTGGAAAGGTAGCTCAGAGGGTTAATGTGCCTGCTGCAAAGAACATGTACCATGCAGATCACAAAGTGCACATAATGTAAATAGGCCAGTGGGCTACTGCTTTTGTCAGAGAGATCCTTTTGTTACTTGCAGTTTATAAGTTAAAATCCTAACATAGAACCGTGAGCTATTAACTGTCATCTATTCCGCAGCAACACAAGTCACATTTTTTATTAACTTTTGATACGTTTGAGCTACAAACAATTTATTAGTTTAAATGGTCAGATCATGCTGCAGAGCTTGCATTATGAGGCAAATATGGCAGAGCCATTATTATTTAGAAAACATTTGCAAACTAGGATTTTTAGCCATTCATGTTTGAACTGCTGTTTTGGAAAAGGGAGAAGTGCTGATGACAGAAACTCCATGGCTCGGAGACAAATGGCTTGTGCTTCCACATTTTATCGTATTTGGGGACAGTCTGTGATTAGAAGCATATCCCACTTTATGAAAACATTTTACTGTCAATAACTCCTTATAACCTTAAATAATCATGTGTATCCATTGGTTGATAAAACTGGGCAGTGAAACCAAACAAATACAAAAAATTGGGATGTTTGCGCATTCTGGTCACACCTCTGGCTCCGCCCACTGATCCAATCCTTGAGTAATTCCCGCCCTCTGATTTTCCGCCCACAGTTGCCCTACTTTTTTTCCCCCACTTTGACCACTGATATATTGTGTTTCTGGATAGTGGGAACACCACACCAGTAAAAAGTACCATACCTATGATATTATAAATTCCAATAAACTGTTGACTAGCAGGTAGCCCACTGTACAACCTGATTATATGAGTCATTATCACACTGTTGTTAACAGGCACATTTTGTAAATAGAGGACCTACATTTACAAACGTTACTAAGGATTCCGTATGATCCCGTTATTTGGCAACTGTGTCCACTGGCAGACTCGGGGCGGAGGAGGTCCATGCGGTAAGTCGTGAGGGGGTGACACCATGAGTTACCCGCACCGGGTGACACCAACCCTAGTGACGCCACTGTGTCCATTCATGGAGGGTTACAGAACAACCTACCTAATGAATATTCATTAGGTGTGTCGCTATTTGCGACAACAGCCCAACATCCCTGTATTTTTGTTCCAAAATGTGATATTTTTAAAGCAGCCTGTCTTCCTTGAAAGAAGGGTGTTTACAAAACAAAGAGACCCCATTTGGGAAAACTTATGGGGGAAGCACGTAGTGCTCCTAACATCACCCCACCCCTCAGGGCGCTAACACTGTTCCCAAGGGTCAAGGTGTCTTTAAGGTGCTGGTAACTGATCAATATTTTGCAACCACAACAGCATTCTCAGATCATTGATTCATACAGTACCACAGAGTAATTAGGAAGGAAAGCTGCTCCTTTCACAGGCCCTTTCTAATTGCAATTCTGTGCAGTGGCGTAGCAAGGTCAGGTGGTACCCGGTGCGGAAAATTTCTTGACAAAATGGAAAAAAAATGTGTTTGAGACACATATTTTTGCCATTTTGTCACCCCCTTAGTGATGACACCCAGGGCGGCCCGCACCCGCCGCACCCCCCTTCCTACCCCACTGATTCGGTGTGGGCAGGTAAACCCATTTTACAAGTAGAAATTCTTTTCTGACTGTCAAAATGGGTTTAAAACGTAGCAGAAAGCCATTTTGTGGTCGCAAACTAGGTTTGTGATTGCTCAATGGCGCTGTACATCTGGCCTCAAAGTTAAAAAATCACAAATAAAAATATATGTGGAATAAACTGTTTCAAACATGTGAAGATGAAAAGATTTTCATCGACTAAGACAAAGGTTGATATAAAAAATAACTTTGTAATGTTACACCTATAGCCCCAACCTGTCAACGAACCTGAGAAAGAACGAATACAAATATCGGACTCTTAATACGCATAAAATAAAAACTAGAATTTTTCGGACGTACTGCCCCCTCCCCCCAGGTGGCGTAATGCAAAATGATGGGGCCTCCTGCAAAATGTGGAGAGGGGCCCCTGAAAATCCCAGCAGTCATGGATATTGCCCGACCTTTGCCACAAGGGCTGCAGGGGCCTCGTCCCTGCTGCCACCAATGTGTCCTACAGCTCATAGTGTAAGGCTTGGGCAGCCTACAGTGTTACTCTTCACGGGGCTAAGACTCTTAACTCTGATCCTAATTCATATCCCAGTTTGTCCTTCTTCTAGCTCCATTTCCACTAAATGAACAATCATGAACTGTAACTTTTCTAAAACGTCCGGGGTACCTTCTTGACTGACCCAAACAAACACCAAAACAACACTGAGAAAGACGCCCATCAATTACAGAATACCCTTTTTAGCAATTCAAACGCTATTATAGCAACCCCTGACACTGAAACTGACCCAGATCACATCCTTGCAAATATTGATATCTCCAAAGCTCAATGAATTATGGAAGGAGAGCGGGCCAGAGAGCTTGATGGAAGCTTTCAAGTGAGCGCCCAGGATCTTCCCTCGTTTTCCCCAGATACACCGCACTCGGTCAATCGGTGGAGGAAGAACAAGTGTGTCAACCATTGCACTGCATAGTGCCCATGTTCTGATATGGGCACACCACAGGGAGCTCCTAGCAAGCCTTCCCCCCCTCTATCCCCCAGATCTGCTAAATGGGTAAGAATAAAGGTAGTAGAGAGGAAGGCACAAACAATTAGGTGTAAAATTGAAAGTCATTGAGGCTGGGACAGATGAAGCTAAAGGGGAGAGGAATGGAAAGGGAGAGGAATGAAATATACAGTAAATGACATTGCCAATTATACGGCATAAATTACCCTCAGTAGTAGCATAATAAGGCTTCAAAAATTCACATTAGATCTAAGAATCCCAAATCCCACGTCTATTGACATTTCACTGCAATATTATGTGTGGGCGGGAGCATTTTACAGAATGTATTTGACCAAGGTCGGTATGAAAGAGAATTTGTGGAGTTTTGACCCTGAACATAAGATCTAGGGGGCATATCAACAACAACCGGCGATAATTATTGCTGAGCGCATTTAGCGCTCGGATAATTATCACCGGCTAGCGCCGATTTTTATCGCTGAGATAGCGTGCTATTAGCAATGCTTAACTCATCGGCGATAAAAATCCTAGCGCTAACTGGCTAACGTGAGATTATCGCTGGAAACCCAGCGATAATCTCACGTTAGCTAGTTGATAGGGACTCACAAACTTAGCCATGATATCCACCTTCCATAGGATATCATGGCTAAGTCAGTCCTGAAGCAGGTGTTAGGAAAGTAGCGATAACAGGTGTTATCGCTACTTTTCCTGACGCTATGATTTATAGCGTGGGGATTGATGATAGGAGAAATGTCGCTTAGCGACATTTCTCCTATCATGTCAGGTCAGGAACGCCCACTTTGCATCTCATTAGAGATGCAAAGCTGGGCGTTAGAAATCCCCACGCTAAAGCAAGGTTTCACACGTTAGCGTGACCTTGCTAATATAGCGATAAAATTACCGCCGCTTTTCGGCCGAAAACGGCCGCTAAAGCGGCGATAAGTTTTTTATCGCCTCGTTGTAAATATGCCCCTAGATGAGAGGGGATGCCACATAATTCTGATGGCACTGAGAACAAAATACACACAGTCAAGAGCTGTGCTACCTATCACACTATGATGGCTTGTTTGGTGTGTGTGAAATAACCTCCTGGTGTTGCACACCACACATCACCACCACCAGACTCTAGGAGTGGATGCTACTCCTTTGAATGATACTTTGACCATGGCAATTTAGTCCCTCCCCTTCTACCACCAGAGTTGAATGCCATATCATTATTATGGAGCTAGCAGATGAATGGCACACACCATGCAGCAGTAGGCCAGTTTCCTTCTGGTCTACTTCAGGGTGGGGGATCACAGGAGCCTCTGGTGGGTCTTTCTGAGGCTTAGTAAGGTGGGTGGGATTTCCAGTGAGAGTGTCCTCATCCCACCAGGAAGGTGTTAAGTAGAGCTCTCTTTGGGAGGGGACCACCAGTCAGCACTACCGTCCCCTAGAGTTACTTTCGCCAGACCCTCTAAAACGACGCTGGGTGGCCAGGACACCGGGAATGGAAGAATGGGTGCTTATAGATTACTTGAGGCCAGGGGTTGACAAAATAGGTCTGGGGGGGCCTGCTTCCATGGCAAACATCCAAGTTAACCATTTATTCAAACTTTTTCTATTCAGGCTTTTCACAGGGTGGCAAAATATACCACCCTCCCACACGAACACTAAATTTTGTGTAACAGGGAACCAGGAGCTCTCAGTATGACTCTCAATTGCTTAGTAAACTGCTGTTCAGCCTATAGCCGCAGAAGATTACAGCTTCTGGTAACGGGTAATTATGCCCCACTGAGAAACGCAATAACATGCCAACCCCGCAGCTTGCAGCCCTTCCTGCAAAATACAGCGTCAACACTGGTAATTTATTTTTTGGTGCTGTGTTTTTTGCTCAACATAAAGAGTATTTCTGCAGCTCAAGGCACAGATGCGTTAACAGCCTTATGGGTTTTAATAGGGCTGGTGTGCACCACTGCACAGCCTGCAAAGCCCGGGCTGGGAATGAGACTCACCCTGGATAACAGAAGTAATTATCCAATTACTACCACATACAGGGCCATAAACCACAATATAGAAATATCATCCTACAAACATATCAACTTCAGAATATTGACTACCACTATATTGTCAGGATCAGAATGGGTAAGGACAGATGTCCTATTCTTAACTTTATTGCCATATACACCTGTCTTGTTGCAGCAATCAAAATCAATATAAAATATATATATCTATATTTAAAGTGATGTTATAGTTTGGTGAAAATGTCAGTTAAACATGATATTAAATTCACCAGTTATAGTTATCTCAAGTAAATTGTGCCATTAAGTAACTACAACTCGCACCTTCACCATGCGCTGCTTCTACCCTCGCACATTACATCAATCATGACATGTTCTATGACAGCATTGATAACATCCCTAGTAACATCTGAAATTATATAATTGATGACAACACTGTGCATGGCGGGGTACAAGTTACTTTAGGACACAAATTATAGTTATTTCAGATTACTATAACAAGTACATTTCAGTGTTTTTTTTGTGTGTTTAAAATGGTATTTTTTTAACTGACATTTTCACCTAATTATAAAGTCAAATTAACCCTGGATTTTTTTTTGCAAACTTCTAGGTTTTTTCAAGGTAAACTAAGATATTCTACCATACCTAACTACAACGTCACTTTAACCTTTGGTTTTATCAGTGAATTTCTAGTTTTTTTTGTTTAAATCATGACATAAGATTATATTTCCATTTATAACTGTTCCAACATAAGCAGTGCACGATGGGGGTGCAACTTATAGTCAGTTCAATAAACTATAACTGGCATATTTCAGGTGTTTTATCTATCTATCTATCTATCTATCTATCTATCTATCTATCTATCTATCTATCTATCTATATATATATATATATATATATATATATATATATATATATATTACCTACTGGCGGTCGCCAGTAGGTAGTTATAGTTAGGACCCCTTTTCCATAGGAAATCCGCAACATTCTATTTTGATTAACTTTGGCGCCGGTTGACGAATCCTCGCGAATTTCTCAAAATAGGTGGGGCGCTATGCTCCGCTCCTACCCTGTAAGTCTCGGGGGGATTCGTCAAGCGGGGGCTGAGATAAAAGGGGGGTCCCAAAACGCGTTTTCCCCATGCATTTTTCCATAGGACCTTTAGAACGAGCTACAGCCCGAACGGCTGAACAGAATTACTAGAAATTTGGCAGAGAGGTAGTCCTCAGGTCAAGGAAGTGCCTTTTGTAGGTTTGGTGTAAATCTGTTCAGTAGATTCTGAGAAAATAGCCTTTAAATCAATATATATATCTGAGCCCGCTTACGGTACGCTTATCGTAAGCTTACCGTACGCGTACGGTGGCGTGCGCGAGCGCGATTCTGATTGGCTCTTAGATCTTAGTAAACATTCGAATCGGCCGAAACCAGGAAGCGGCGGCCGCCATTTTGTGTATTTCACTCTGAAAAAAAGAGTGAAAACAAGAAAAGGGGGCAATGAGGAGAGTTACAGACCCCCTAACATTTGTAAGGGGGTCAAAGAAGGACAGAAAAGTACAAAAAAACATTTATTGATTTTTTTAAAAATCACGGGGTACGCGTACGGTAAGCGTACGGTAAAAAAAAAAAAAAAAAAAAAATGAAATGCAGATTTAAGAGTTTAGATATTAGGGAGCTCTAAAAAGAGCTGTTGTGTTTATGAAGTCATTTTTTTAAGTGGTACTTACAAGTAAGTACCGATGCAGAGTCTAAGGTTCAAAAGGAAGACTCTGTTCCCTTCATCATTGAAGTGCACACCATCTCCTCTATAAATGTCTTGCATGTCATAACGCAAGTTGTTGTGGTAAATGGCACCCATACCATAGTCACGGAGGAAAGCAGAAACAGATTTGTTGACGTGCTTTCTTGCTTTGTCAATCTGCGGACAGAAATGATTGGACCAGTTCCATTTTTGCCTTTGGCATATGTTGGAAAACACAAAGGCAGTTTTAGGGAAAAGTGAAAACAGTTGTGCAAAGGTGTCCTTCATAAGCATTTCCAGACCTACCCCAGTCAAAGTGCCTAGGTCATTTCCACCACAGTGCACTATTATGAGGTCAGGGTGTTGGATTTGCATGAAGGATTTCACCAATGGCATCAACTGGTGCCACTTTAACCCTCTCTGACCAATCCATTTAATGTCTACATTTGGCAAAGCAAGGTCTCTCACCATATCTGTTTTCTCTGCAAACTTTTCACTCCAGAAGACATAGCTGTGCCCTACAATCCACACTGTGAACATCTTCAAAGGAGAACTGGATGCACTCAGGAGGTGTCTTTCAGTAGAATGGCAATATGAAAAGAAAGACAGTTTGGAAATGGAGGCATACATATTTTTTTCAAAACAAAAAGAACTGATTGGCTGTTTCATACCATTCTAGAATAAAAACTAGGCTGTATGTGTAAATTAATAGAAGCATGTTTTGTATTGGTACAGAAAAATGTGTTACCAAAGAACAGTACTATGGATTTGCTGTTAGGTTTGAAAAGTCAAGCACTCTTGCTCTGTGAAATTGAAACATTGTGTGGCGAACTTCTGACCTAACTCCACACAGCAGTGTTCCATGAGCTGTTGCTATGGTAGCAGGCAGAAGTCAAGTTGGGGGAAGGGTACTAGGCAGAAGTCAAGTTGGGGGCAGGGTACTTTTGGAAAAGGGTTGGTTTTCAACCAATAGAAATGTGTGATTACATTTGAAAAAAAGGGGGAAGCACTGAGATTTGAAACTTACATGTATATGTGTGGAAAAATAGAGGGAAAGTTTGCCATTATCTGGTTCTGCTGAGAGGAGAGAGGTGAACACAACAGAGATCCTGGCTCTGATAATCTGCTGTTTGAGTGCCACATTTCTTTCACAACTAACTAATTTTAAAGGTGAGGATAGAGTTTGAGAGGAGATGTATATGGTAAATTAAGAAATGAATAATAGAAATGGAAATTCTTTTTGTTGAAGTTGCGTTTATCATTTTCTGTTTTGGGAGAAATTTAAATGTGAGGAACATGTAAAATAATATGGACTATGTTTTCACAATAAATTAAGGTGTACTGGAAAAAAAAAGAATAGTTTAAGGGTTTGAGGTTGGACTCAGTAATGCAAATACATTCAGCATCACTAAGGCTGGTTGCCCTTGCTGGAATGTAGGCAGCCACCCAGGTTACACATGGTGGTGGTCTGAAAAAGCAGTTTGGACATGTGCATTTAAGAAAATCAAAAAAGTGGTTTCATAATGTGTCAGTCTGTAAAAGTGATTTTCACTTGCCCAAAAAAAAAGAGCAGTAAGTGTGCTTTCAAATTGGCAAAGAAATTTCGTTTTGGGACTAATGTGAAAACATGACTCTGTGTGCAAAGAGGAATTATAGGCAGAGATTTATTGCGTTTTTTTCTGGTGATTTCACAGTTGCATTAGTAAGAAAAAGGGGGAGCGATTTTTTGGGGGAAGAAGCAGACTCTTAGCACACACCCATGTGCTTGCCATGTATAATCATGCACAGTATTTACAAGCGAGTGGGGTTTTCAGGTTTCAGTCTGTAATGCAAATACATTCAGCATCACTAAGGCTGGTTGCCCTTGCTGGAGTGTAGGCAGCCACCCAGGTTACACATGGTGGTAGTCTGAAAAAGAAGTTTGGACATGTGCATTTAAGAAAATCAAAAAAGTGGTTTCATAATGTGTCAGTCTGTAAAAGTGATTTTCACTTGCCAAAAAAAAAGAGCAGTAAGTGTGCTATCAAATTGGCAAAGAAATTTCGTTTTGGGACTAATGTGAAAACATGACTCTGTGCAAAGAGGAATTATAGGCAGAGATTTATTGCGTTTTTATTTGGTGATTTCACAGTTGCATTAGATGGAAAGGGGGAGCGATTTTTTGGGGGAAGAAGTAGACTCTTAGCACACACCCATGTGCTTGCCATGTATAATCATGCACAGTATTTACAAGCGAGTGGGGTTTTCAGGTTTCAGTCTGTAATGCAAATACATTCAGCATCACTAAGGCTGGTTGCCCTTGCTGGAGTGTAGGCAGCCACCCAGGTTACACATGGTGGTAGTCTGAAAAAGAAGTTTGGACATGTGCATTTAAGAAAATCAAAAAAGTGGTTTCATAATGTGTCAGTCTGTAAAAGTGATTTTCACTTGCCCAAAAAAAAGAGCAGTAAGTGTGCTATCAAATTGGCAAAGAAATTTCGTTTTGGGACTAATGTGAAAATATGACTCTGTGCAAAGAGGAATTATAGGCAGAGATTTATTGCGTTTTTATTTGGTGATTTCACAGTTGCATTAGATGGAAAGGGGGAGCGATTTTTTGGGGGAAGAAGCAGACTCTTAGCACACACCCATGTGCTTGCCATGTATAATCATGCACAGTATTTACAAGCGAGTGGGGTTTTCAGGTTTCAGTCTGTAATGCAAATACATTCAGCATCACTAAGGCTGGTTGCCCTTGCTGGAGTGTAGGCAGCCACCCAGGTTACACATGGTGGTGGTCTGAAAAAGAAGTTTGGGCATGTGCATTTAAGAAAATCAAAAAAGTGGTTTCATAATGTGTCAGTCTGTAAAAGTGATTTTCACTTGCCCAAAAAAAAAGAGCAGTAAGTGTGCATTCAAATTGGCAAAGAAATTTCGTTTTGGGACTAATGTGAAAACATGACTCTGTGTGCAAAGAGGAATTATAGGCAGAGATTTATTGCGTTTTTTTCTGGTGATTTCACAGTTGCATTAGATGGAAAGGGGGAGCGATTTTTTGGGGGAAGAAGTAGACTCTTAGCACACACCCATGTGCTTGCCATGTATAATCATGCACAGTATTTACAAGCGAGTGGGGTTTTCAGGTTTCAGTCTGTAATGCAAATACATTCAGCATCACTAAGGCTGGTTGCCCTTGCTGGAGTGTAGGCAGCCACCCAGGTTACACATGGTGGTGGTCTGAAAAAGAAGTTTGGGCATGTGCATTTAAGAAAATCAAAAAAGTGGTTTCATAATGTGTCAGTCTGTAAAAGTGATTTTCACTTGCCCAAAAAAAAAGAGCAATAAGTGTGCTTTCAAATTGGCAAAGAAATTTCGTTTTGGGACTAATGTGAAAACATGACTCTGTGTGCAAAGAGGAATTATAGGCAGAGATTTATTGCGTTTTTTTCTGTTGATTTCACAGTTGCATTAGTAGGAAAAAGGGGGATCGATTTTTTGGGGGAAGAAGCAGACTCTTAGCACACACCCATGTGCTTGCCATGTATAATCATGCACATTATTTACAAGCGAGTGGGGTTTTCAGGTTTCAGTCTGTAATGCAAATACATTCAGCATCACTAAGGCTGGTTGCCCTTGCTGGAGTGTAGGCAGCCACCCAGGTTACACATGGTGGTGGTCTGAAAAAGAAGTTTGGGCATGTGCATTTAAGAAAATCAAAAAAGTGGTTTCATAATGTGTCAGTCTGTAAAAGTGATTTTCACTTGCCCAAAAAAAAAGAGCAGTAAGTGTGCATTCAAATTGGCAAAGAAATTTCGTTTTGGGACTAATGTGAAAACATGACTCTGTGTGCAAAGAGGAATTATAGGCAGAGATTTATTGCGTTTTTTTCTGGTGATTTCACAGTTTCATTAGATGGAAAGGGGGAGCGATTTTTTGGGGGAAGAAGCAGACTCTTAGCACACACCCATCTGCTTGCCATGTATAATCATGCACAGTATTTACAAGCGAGTGGGGTTTTCAGGTTTCAGTCTGTAATGCAAAAACATTCAGCATCACTAAGGCTGGTTGCCCTTGCTGGAGTGTAGCAGTCTGGACATGGGCTTTTTAAAAAATCTGAAAAGTGGTTTCATAATGTGTCAGTTTGTAAAAGTGATTTTCACTTGCCCAAAAAAAAGAGCAGTAAGTGTGCATTCAAATTGGCAAAGAAATTTTGTTTTGTGAGTATTGTGAAAAGAAATGTAGTAATATATTTAAATAAAATAAAGGAATTTTTTTTTTAGTTTTTTTCAGGTATTGCTGAAGAGCAGTGAACAAAATTTAAGATGCCTACAAAATCCAGAGTTCAAAAAACGCTAAAAAAAAAACTATATTTGAAGACAACTAGAGGATCAAAGTTAGTAGAAGATGCTGATGTTGGGAGGTAGAAAAAATCTTCTGGTAAGCAAAAAAAAGATTTTCTAAGGAATATATTCAAAAAAAGGAAAAATGTACAAAATGTCTGTACAGGAAAGAATGATTTCAAACAAAAAGGACAAGAAAAAATTGAGAATTTAGTTAATGCAAATATACCTTCTGCAACTAAAAAGTTAAACTTAAACAGAAAAACAGCGTTTAAAGAGATACGTAGAAAAATGTTTCAGAGAAGAGTTATGTCCAATTTGATAAAGGATGTGAAGAAATATAAGCAAAAGGCAAAGTTTTATAAGAGAAAAAAAGAAATTGAAGCCATTGCAGCAAAGGCATTAGAATTAAAAAGGAAACTATTCATATTAATTTTGAATAGGATGCGTACATTAGACAAAATGGTTAATGTACTGAAATCACATAGCAAAAGGAAAAGAGTAGTGAACAGAACAAACTTTTGTAAAGTGTTTTTAGGAAAGTGGATGCATAGTTCAAGTAGTGAACCTTTTTTTAATGAAGAGAGCTATTTTCAAAGTAATAGTTTGCTGCATGCAGTTGACACCAGAGGTCGTTCATACGAAGTAAAAAATGGTTGCATAATGGAGAAGGAGATAATGGTTCCAAGAGATGAGGTACAAGTGATGGCAGATGAGGCAATGGGGAGACATCCTAAAGCCCCAGTGTACACTTGGAATTGTAGTAGTATTTGCACTGTGCGTCAGGAATCTATTGACAAATTTCGAGAGTTTCTAAGAGAATATAGTAAAAAAAGTATAAAACAGAAGATTAAGGTGCTTCAAAGTCTGGATCCATGCAGAGTGAGAGAGAATACTGGTTTGCAGGGTCATTCTCTGGCTTGTCTATCTAGAAAAGTGTGCAATAGTGTTTTCCATCATTTTAGGATGCTGGCTGTTCATCATACTGAAATGAGAAAGTTTGTGAGACGGTTGTATTTTGCCAAAAGTCCAGCAATAAAGTTAAATGAATTGAATAGGGCTCTGTTCCGAGGAACGGTATCAGATGTAGAGAAGGTTGTTGATGAAATTCAGTTTTGTTACTTTGGTCCTGAACAAAACAGTGCAGAGAAGGACACAGTAAATGAGGAAGAAGTGGAAGAGAATGTAGAACCCTCTGTAAGTAACACATTTAATGATCACATAACAAAATTTGCAATAGTCTCTAATGAAAGACCAAATTTTACTTGTATTTGTTGCTGCAGAACTCATTATAGAAAACAAACTAGGAATGTTGATCTCTACAGAAAGAGTGAAAATGAAGATAATTATAAGTGGAAGGATTTTGCCACATATATATTTCTAGAAAATTGTTTTGAATTGGGTGAAGATCAGCGTATTTGTAAATACTGTTACAACAAGTTAGAGGAAAATAGAATGCCGACCAGAGCTGTACATAATAATTTAGAATTGGATGCTATTCCTGCCGAACTTTCTGAATTAAATACATATGAGTCTATACTCATTCAATGTGTTCATCCGTTCCAGACCATAGTACGTATGGAGCCCAAAACTGGTAAATTACCTCCTTCAGATTTACTGAGAGGTTTAAAAGGTAGAGTGGTGTATTTGCCCTTGGATTTGAAAAAAAATATGGAAACTATTGATGCGGATACTTTGGAAACTGAACCATTAATTATTCTGGTTAATGGTGTACCTACAAAGAATAAGAAGATTTGGCAGGAGCTGGTAGATGTACGGAAAGTACAAAAAGCAAATTTGTATTTGAAAAGGAATAACAAATGGTATGAATCAATTTATATAGAAGAAGAAGAAGAAGAAGAAGATTTACAAGAAGACACAGAAACACCAACTGGACAAATTGAAAAAGTGGACAAGTCAAAGGAAGAAGAAATTTATGAACATTTTAGCATACATCCTCTTCATTCAAAAGAAGTTATGGGAGACAATATTGATCTCTTTCAGATGAAGAAAGCAAAAGGAACTCCTGTGAGTGTATGGGAGGAGAGCTTGGAAACTCGATGTTTTCCCCAGCTGTTTCCTAAAGGAAAAGGAGGACGATACGATGAACGTCCAGAACAGCTTCTGAGTATCGGACTACAAGACTATATGCTGAAGATCCCAGATTTCGACAAAGTATTCCTTATTTGTTCCATCTTTTATTTGAAAGCGACTTGTCTGCACTGTCTTATGCAGTAAATCACATTTTAAAAAGTGGAGTACATTTACAAAATGTGTCTGCTAAGGATTTTATGGAGAAAGTGCAGCACCGAGATGATCATTTGGAAACACAACTGATCAATCTGATGGCTTGTCAGCGTGGGACAAATGAATATTGGTACCGACGCCATGGTGAATTAAAATGCATGTTACGGAATTTAGGAACACCAACATGGTTCCTTACCCTAAGCTGTGCCGAGTACGCTTGGGATGATTTACTGGATTTTCTACGAGAGGCCAATTCAAACATTAAAAACATCGAATACAAGACAGCAGGAGAACTGTGCTCATTGGATCCGGTTAATGTTTGCAGATATTTCAATCATAGATTTGAGGCTATGATGTCCTTCATCTGCAATAAAAAAAATCCACCTCTTGGAGAAGTAGTGGATTTCTTTTGGAGAAAAGAGTACCAGGCAAGAGGTGCTCCTCATATTCATATGCTGTTGTGGATCAAGGATGCCCCAAAGTTTGGAACAGATACTGATGAAGCAGTGTTATCTTACATTGAAGAATATGCAACATGTGCTATACCAAAAAGCACAGAAGAGAAAAAGTTAAAGGAGCAAGTTTTACGTTTCCAAAGTCATCGGTGTGGAAAATACTGTCGACGGAAATACAAGAGCAAAGAAAAATACTACACTAAATGTCGATTTGGATTTCCTAGACCTGTTCTTTCAAATGGAAGAGTAAACAGTTTTATGTCAGCTGTGAGACATACTATCACAAGAAAATCACCAAAGAATACCTACAACCTTAAAAGAAAAGAAGAATCAAAAAATATAAATGACTACAACCCAGTCATTTTATCCATGTGGAACGCTAACATGGATATACAGTATGTTGCTGACAATTCCATTGCTGTTGCTCGATATGTAACGTCTTACATTACGAAATCAGAAAAAACAGAATTGAAGGAAATGTGGGAAGAGATTTCTCACGAGAAGACTGTCAGTAAGAAGCTGTACAGTTTCAGTTTGAAGATGTTATCGCATCGAGAAATTGGATCCTACGAATGTTCAGATAGGTTATCTTCTGCAAGTCTCTACTCGAAGTCAAGAAGAATAATTTGGGCAAGTTTAGGCCTTGCAGCAATGAGAAATCGGGTACTGAAATCTGTAGGAGAAATTGAATATTTGGCCGAGAATGACCCAGAAAGTACAGATATTTTGAAATCAAACATGTTGGACACTTATTATCCCAAGAGAAGTCATCATCTGGAGAACATGTGTCTCTATGAAGTGTTGCAGAACTACATTTATTCACGGAAAGCTGCAGAAGACATCAACAATGGAAAATATAAAGTCGTTGGTGAAGAAGGATGTTTGGTGAAGCAAACAAAAGGAAGTTTGATAAATCACCGGAAGCTGAGTTGTGACACTACTGACAAGAAGGAATTTTACTACTTGGCTCTTTTACAGTTGTTTAAACCATGGCGTACAGAGGATGAACTACTGGGAGAATTTCAAAGCTATGAAGATTCTTTTAATGCTTGCAAAGACAGCATACAATGCAGTACATTCTCAACTTATCTGCAAATGTTAAATGAAGAAATTGAACAGGAAACTACAATTGCAGCAGAAATAGCTAGAGACAGTTCTCAGGACAGCCAAAGTTCAGGAACACTCAGTCAAGATCCCCTAGGACAACCAATCGTTGAAAATGAAGCATCAATAGCCATGAATGAAGTGGAAACGGCTATGAATCAAGCTCAAGAAGAATTTATAGACTTAGAAAATTTGGAAAGACAACTGAATCAAGAGCAGCAACAAATTTATGAAGAGATCAAAAACAAAATTGATCACGGATTTCTACATGAAAAAAAAGAGTGCTCATGCACATCATTTCATCCAATCAGGATGTATGTAAGCGGACAAGCTGGAACTGGAAAAAGTTTCCTAATAAAAGTCATCAGAAGCTACCTAAAGCAAAAAATGGATTCTACTTTGTCTTGTGTGGTTACTGCTCCAACTGGGTTAGCAGCATATAACATAAAAGGAATCACTTTACATCGTTTGCTAATGTTACCAGTGGAGCATGAGAACAAACTACAATTCAACAAGCTAACTGGAGAAGCATCCTTGGAAGTTTCAAGAGTATTGAAGAAGATGCAAGTTCTCATTATTGATGAGGTGAGCATGGTATCAAACTTAATGCTTGCCTTTGTGCATTTAAGAATGCAGCAAATTTTGAAGACAGACTATGACATGTTATTTGGTGGAAAACACGTCATAGTTTTTGGAGATCTTTTGCAACTTACTCCAGTTAAAGGACAACCAGTGTTTAGTACTGTCACACATGAAGACACAAAGAAGTCATTGGGAAGCATCGGAAATACAAATATTTGGTCCTTCTTTGAGTACAAGGAACTTACTACTAATATGAGGCAAGCAAGCGATGAAGAATATGGAAGTATTCTGAAGGATATCAGAATTGGACTACTCACAGAAGTTGGCAAAAAAGCATTACAGAGTCGGCTGCTACATAATTTATTTCCAAAGGAAGAAATAGTTGCAGAGAAGATATACAAGAACATTGCAGAAAACAAAAGTGTCATCTGCTTAATGCCAACTCTACGTGAATGCTCAATATTCAATGAGGAGCTTTTGAAATTGGAAAAGGAAGAGATCAGGAAATTGGAAGCAGTGGACAAAATTGAGGATGGAAGAATTACTGTCACAGTAACAGGCAAAATGAAAAATAAATTGGACTCACTAGAGAAGAACATCTCCAAAACAGCTGGATTAGAAAAAAATCTATGTTTGCATGAACTGTAGAGTATTTTTAAAAAGAAATTTGGATGTTGAAAAAGGTTTAGTTAATGGAGCTATGGGAAGAGTTGTGGGTTTTATTAATTATCAGAAAAAAGAAGGAATTGAATGTTTAAAAATAAAATTTGATCAGATAGAAGAAGTTAAAGATATTTGTCGTTGTACAGTTCGTTTCATGCTTGTGAAAGACTTATATGTACGTAGGAAGCAGTTTCCGTTTTCTCTAGCATATGCTGTAACTATTCACAAGTCTCAAGGATTGACTGTAGATTGTGCATTTGTGAACATTGGTTCAACTGTGTTCAAAGAAGGTATGGCATATGTTGCTTTGTCACGAGTGAAAACATTATCAGGTTTATTCATGATAGACTTTGATGACTCAAAAGTTAGTGCTGATACAAACTGTGTAAAGGAGTATAATAGATTAAGAAGAAGCTATGCTCCTCATTTAGGTCAGTATCCTGTGTTAGAGAAACGTGTAGTTTCTCGTAAAAGAAAAAATGACAATATCTGTAATGAAGATGTAGAGAAGAGGAAAAAAAAGAGGAGTGATGTAATTGCAAGCAAAAAGAAAAAGGAAAATGAAGAACAGGTTGTAGGATGTCATTTTGAAAATAGCTCTGGTGTCAACTGCTACGCAAATGTAGTGCTGAATGTTGCATTTTATCTGGAAAGTTTGCAAGAGCAGATAATAGTAAATCAGGGAAAAAGATTCTGTTCAGAGCTGAGTCTACTTTTTCAAAAGCTGAGTAAAGATAAAACTCAAATAGAAAGTGCCACTGAAATTAGAAAACTTTTAGATGTATGTTCAGGACGAACACAGTTTTCTCAAAATGTACAGCAAGACGTACAGGAATTTTTGATGTATTTTCTTCAGGTAGTGGAAGAAGAAGGAGTTCCCATTGACATTTTTTTTGGTCTCTCTTATAAATGGGAACATAGTTGTGATAATTGTTATAATATATGTGGTTCTAATGTTGATAATGAAAGGTTTATTTATTTGACATTGCCAGAAAGTAAAACAGTTACTTTTGCAAAATTAGTTAAAGATGCTAATCATAGCATGAAATGTGGTGAGTGTAAATCTGACATGTTTTCAACATTAATTTTAAAGGAATACGGACAGTATGTAATTTTAATGATGCAACGATGTAGAGCTGATGGTTCAAAATTGGATACTTTAATAAAGAAGTTTACAGGACAGCAATTATCAATTTCAGGAAAAACTTTTGTAACTGTTGCAATAATTTTCCATGATGGACCTACTGTTACTTCTGGACATTACACAGTTTATCTTAAATGTGAAAAAGGTTGGACACTGTGTAATGATTCCCAATTGATTTTCAAACAACGTTTGCCTTTTGATTTAGCAAATTCCTATCTAATCTTCCTGAAACCTAAATTTTAGACAGATTTGGCAAGATCTGGACAAAATAATTTTACCATTTTACTGCATTACCATTACAATTTTGTAGAAAAATGATTTTTTAAATTATCATTTGGCCTAATGGAAAGATAACCAATTGTAATGTGGACTTTTTTAATTTTTAATGAAACTTTGAAAAACCAATAATTTAGAGATAATCGGTAACATCTGCACAATTTAAATTTTGGAATGTTATTGGACTGCCATTGGAATTTTTTTCAAAAATGATTTAAAAAATTACTATTTGGCCATGCGGAAAAGTAACCAATTCTATTGTGGACTTAATAAATTATTCCAAAAATTTTCGTGAACCAAAATGTAACAGAGAATCAGTGAGATCTGGACAAATTAAACTTTAGAATTTTATTTGATTACTGTTGGAAATTTATTCCAAACAAAATTTTAAAATTACTATTTGCCCTAAAGGAAATGGAATCAGATGTATTGTGGAGTTATTTGAGATATAATATTGTGATTATACTTCTGAAACAAACATATCAGACGGTATTTTAAAGAAATAACTATTGGTATTAGATGATATTTTTTTAGAATATTATGCATTTCTATAATGTTAAGTTTAAGTAAAAAGAGATTCTGGGCTTTTTTATTACAATCTTTGTGATTGTTATTTTTTTTTGCCCGCTGTAAAATGATGAATGCAATTGCTTTCACAATTTATAGTGAAATGCAATATATTCTGAAAACAGCAAAAATAAGGCAAAAATATTTTTGGGAAAAAAATGTAAATATGTGTACTGTATTATAAAAAGTTTTAAAAATATTAATACTTTTTTCTTTTTTTTCAGATTCATATAGAAAATTTTTGAAAACTAGAACCATTTTTAAAGCTATTTTTAAAAAAAACAAATGAATAAATATTTTTTTGAGTGAGTATGGTAAGTCAATAATAATAATTGTAGTCTCTCAAGGACCTTGTAATGTGATAATTGATTTTTAGTGTTTTTAAAAAAAAAAAAAAAAAAATGACGCGTAAAAAAAAAAAAAAGTTTTTAAAAACATATCTAAAAAATAGATGAAAGGTAAGGTTGGCTCTTAAAAGAGCCGTTGTGTTCATGCAGGGACAGAGGAAAGAAAGATTGGGAATATTAGACGGTACGACAAGTGTGCTGATCTATTTTACTGTTCACTAGGGAAACACTGGTCTCCCTATAAGTAATTAGATCGTGACAAGTGGCGCACCGTACTTCAACCCTCGCAAACCGAGGGTTAATTTCCAGAGGGCCAGCAAAAGGAGATGCTCCCCCCACAGATGAAGGGCTCACCTGACCTGCAGAAGAAGGAGTCAGCTCTGCAGATGATGGTCCAGGCTGAGCTGCTGTGGATGTACTTGCTTGTCTTTCTGAAGAGTTACCTCCAAAAAGATGACCATGTGTCCTTTTGTGTACATCCTTGAGGTGTCTCTTCATGGTGTGATTCCCAAAGGAATACTTCCTGTCAGGATTACCTCTAGAAAGTACACGCTGACACAGCCTGCAAGTTACTAAGGGTGCATTCACCTTTTGCTGGCCTTCAGGAAAAGTAAAATAATCCCATACATAAGAGGGCTTTTGTTTCCTCGATCTCTGCCTCAAGACAGTGCTGCTAGTGCTAGCCTCACTCTCAGAAGAGCTCTGCTGTTCTGCCATCGTATCCCAAAGACAAACCAGCTCCTTCTCCTAAGGGATCACAAGCAGAAATGAGGGGAATGGGTGTGGTGTAGGAGAGTTCTAGAACTGAAAGTAGTTTCAACCAATCAAAAGTTGTGTTTCATGATCACATGACCTACCGTACGCTTACGGTACGCTTACGGTACGCTTACGGCAAAAGTGCGCATGCGCGTAAAAAAGACACGCGCTTGCGCGCATGCGCATAACAGACACTACCCGACACTTCCGCGTAACGTGCGCGTGTAGCGCACACGCGTACGCGTCCCACGCGGAGTACGCGCGGCTACGCAAATTGCGTAACTATACGCAAGCAGCGTCGATAAATTACGGACGTAGCGTAAACCGTACGCTTACCGTGAGCTTACGGTACGCGTACTAAAAAAATAATAAAAAAAATAGAAAAAAAGTACTGCAAATAAATTTTACATGTTTATTTTAAAAAAAATATTAAAAAAAAACATATTAAAGAATTTTAAAAATTTAACCATAGTCTTTATAAAAGGTAAGAAAAATAAAATAAAAATATGTTAAAAAAATAGAAGAAAAAAAAAACAATTAGCATTTAAAAAACCTTGCAAATTCACTGAAAAAACCATGGGTTTCACACACGTTATAGTTAGGACTTAGCATTTAAAAAACCATAGAAATTCAGTGAAAAAACCATAGGTTTCACACACGTTATAGTTAGGAATTAGCATTTAAAAAACCTTAGAAATTCAGTGAAAAAACCATAGGTTTCACACATGTTATAGTTAGCTGGACATTTTACTCGTAAAAAACCAATGAAATTCCCCCGTTATAGTTAGTTCAGCTAACTATAACTCGCGCGCCCGCAATGCACTGCTGATGACGTCACATATTACATCACTCATGACATGGTCAGTGACATCACTCATGACATCACTGATGACATCTCAAATGACATCACTGATGACCTCACTGATGACATCATCCTTGTGATAGAGTGGCAGACCTCCTCTTCCCCTAATAAAACCTTTGATACACACAATCAAAAATAGAGACTAAAATTTACAAAACAATGGACATACCAATAACAGTTACAACAACCTCTTCAGTAATTCTAAGATCCACATACACATCCACTCATTCACCAACAGTCCAATACAGTCACTCATACATGTACTCACTTATCAAATGTACTCATACACCTATACATCCTATTACACAACGCCACTCATCCATAGAGCTACTCACACACATAGTCACTCATGCCAATAAAGAATCAAACATCCATTTACTTGCATATACAGTTAAACACACACCACCACACTTACTTCTACGGAAACTTACACATACTTAGTCTTTTTAACAATCACTTATAGAAACACATACTTATTCATACAGGAACTCTTTCAATCTCTCACTCTCACATATACTCACATATATAAACCAATAGTCACATATACTAGTTTTAAACATATGTAGTTACTCATAAAGACACTATTGAGACTTTCATTCACTCACTAACACACCGATACACACACTCATCCACCCATGCAGTCCTGCACACATGCTCTGTTCAACACATACAAACAGTGAGTCACTCATTCATGCACCTATGCACTACGTCATACCCCCCACCGAACCATGCAGACACTCATACTGATACTCAAAAAACCAACTAATAACCTATATAGACACCCATGTAGCTACTCTCCAACCCATGCAGCCACTTATACACAAAGTGAGAGACTGATACAGATATTTATATATTTAAACATTACTCACTAAGCCATGTATTCACTATGATACACTTAATCAGTCAGTTACACAATCAATTTTTCAAAAAGAAATCATCCATTTAGACAGTAATATACCCATTTATTCTTCCATCGACCTTGAGATATACATATATAAAACATATTTAATTTTCAGAAAAACACACATTCACTGGATGATGTCATCAGTGAGGTCATCAGTGATGTCATTTGAGATGTCATCAGTGATGTCATGAGTGATGTCACTGACCATGTCATGAGTGATGTAATATGTGACGTCATCAGCAGTGCATTGCGGGCGCGCGAGTTATAGTTAGCTGAACTAACTATAACGGGGGAATTTCATTGGTTTTTTACGAGTAAAATGTCCAGCTAACTATAACATGTGTGAAACCTATGGTTTTTTCACTGAATTTCTAAGGTTTTTTAAATGCTAATTCCTAACTATAACGTGTGTGAAACCTATGGTTTTTTCACTGAATATATATATATATATATATATATATATATATATATATATATATATATATAATTCATACGGCTTGCTTCTACTGCCCTTCTCTCGCCCACGGCAGTTGAAGCGTCATGTCGGCGAAGCCCACCGACTTCCAAATTATAATTGTTTCACCGGATAGGCGCTCACTCAGGATAAAGTTTCACCAGCTTCAGATTTTATTGCACCCGGTTATGCGTTTCGGAGAGCCTGGTCCCCTTGTACACACAATGTGTTTTAGGCTTCTCAAAATTCAGACAAAATTATTGAGTTAGGTCCCTGCCCCACTGGGTAGAGTGGTTGTGCAGTGACTGGTCACCCCATGTCTGGGCTACAGCAACTTCCTTTACCTAGGTAGCCCCAAGCATGTGACAAGGCAGCTTCAAGTAGTCCAGAATGCCGCCGCTCGAGTTCTCCACAAAATTCCAGCATTAGCAGCCTTGCACTGGTTACCGGTTCAGAAGAGAATCCATTTCAAAACACACTGTCTTGTCCATTGTGCCATTCACAAGGGTCCTCGACTAATATTTAAAATGTGTTTTATGCAACAATCTTTATTATTACTATAAATCACATTTTAATCGCAAAGTGAGCGGTAAAGAAATGAAAAACATGCATTCTAAAATGTGCTCTTTCTTTGTAGTACATTGACAATAAAGAATACGTTTAACAAGACACTTATAAAGAAAATAAAAGGTGCAATGTGAGGCAGTGTAACTTCTTGTTGACAGGGTTCTGCATTTACAAATTTAATTTTTACACAGTGGGAGGATCCATTGTAGATGCCTGCATTGAGGATGGGCCTACAAGGGTTACCTTGTCAAGTGTCAAGATTAATGGGCTAAACGCAGCATTGTCGCTGTAAAAGCATCTAAAAAAAGGGAGGGCACAGATCCCTTTTTAGGAAATTGGAAATTTTTGCGACTGAAGAAAATAACTTTGATACTGGTGTCTCAACGGCAGCCATTGGTGGCTCATCCACTCCTGTTTTGTGTTGCAATGAGATCCGACTTTCTCCTGTGTCTGCCATGATCAATCTTTCCCTCTTGTGTTTGCCCGCTCATGAATTAACATGGCTCTTCCGTGGGCACACTAAGGCTCATCAGTAGTCATAGAGCACGGCCGGCACCTGGGACGTGTCCTCTACGATGCTAATTCCCTCAGATACCTCCACATTCCTTGCCATTGAATTCCCTTGTTGATTGGTCCATCTCTTCCTCATCTGCTGTGCCTCCTCCCATTGATGGGGTTACTTTCCCAGAATGCACGGTTTTCATGGACATTAATTCATCAGAATACCAGGGGTAGCAGAAGTGAGCTCATGCACCATTTGACTCACCCAATGATCTCACAGGATTAGCCACTTTTCAGCCACCACAGCTTCCTGTTTGGTCCTGAGGGGTTGTGGTGAGAGCAAGGACTGCAAACTGCACAAAGTTACCCTGGCTCTTAATGTGTTACTTAGAGTTTTGACAGATGTGGGACATCTACAAAAAATAGACGGATGTCCCATCTGCTTCATTCAAAGTGTACATATAGCTGTACACTCTAAAGAGGGCAGATGGCTGGTCCTCTCTAGATGTTCTGCATCTGCTGATCTGTGAAAGACCCCAGTAGAGCTTTGTTTATTTTCTGGTTCTGTCGCTGTCTTCAAAAGCATTGAGACAGGGGTACCAGGGCAAGTGCCCGGGGTACCAACCTGTAAGGCAGATGTAGAATTTTATATTTTTGGCAACCCATAATAGACTTCCAAGACCATATCAAAAACAATATTTTTGTTTGAGACAATTTGTTTCCAAAAATGACAGATCCCTCAATTGTCGCTAATGTACAGTGACAGCGCTGTGTTAACATTATTCTGAGGAAGCATAGACCCTACCTGAGTGAAGGGGTGCTGATGTCATGTGCTCTTCATTCCAAGCTGTATATTAGACTTTCAAATTTTTTTTTTTTTGCCGAGTTCTATATAGCGCAAACTTGACCCAAATCCGAATCGGGTATCAGAACCCTTTACATAGCACCAGTTACGGTACATGAGGACACACATTCATATTTTGTTAGGCTTGGGGAGATTAAGTGATTTGCCCAGAATCACAGGATGTTCAGCGTCATTACCGAGACTCGAGCCCAGTTCCCCAGGTCCGAGGTCGAGCGCCCTAGCCATTAGGCCAACTCCTCTCCACTTGGCTAAAAAACTCATTTTATGATGCTCTTTGTTAGTTGCTAATATCAAGTGCTTAGAAACAGCACTAACATCAACATTAAGGAGCAAATAAGGAAGCGGAAACCTCTGCGCCGCCTCAAGTAAACCTAAGACTATTCCAACTTCAGTGTTAGAATGCACACGTTGCCACACCCATCTACGACTACCCGAAGACTATCAAAATGAAGTAACTTCTAATTTTCAAGATGGCTTTCTTCATATTTTGGTCTTTCTCAAGTCGCCTTCTCATGTCTCTAAACACCCATTGATAAGTTAAACGGTTAAAAGGCACACACATTTTAGTTTTCTTAAGGCTGGAAGCTTTAAAAATCCTCTTCGGAGGAGTTAGTTTTTGCACTACAGTTCCTTCAGTACCTTCTTGATATTTTTTTTTATTTCAAATAATTTTTATTGAAATTTAATAGAAAACAAGAACATAAATGTACAAACAGAAAATCACAGATTAGCATGAGTTGAAATATAGCTACAAATGCGATTGTAAATGATAATAACAAATAAATAACTAAATAAATCGAAATATAAAGAAAAACGAAAGATGAAGGAATTGCATAGAGGCTACGAATTCAAGTGCCTTCTTGATATTTTAAAACAAGATACTCCAAAGTCTATCCTGGAGGGCCAGATCCATGGCAGATTTTTAAGATAAGTACATTTATCTAAAGTGGGATATGCAAAAAATCTGGCATGGATCCGGCCCCCCCGGGCCAGACTTTGGAGAACTCTGTTAAGAACAATGGCAGTAAAACTAGGCTTTCCTGTAACCTCTTTTTTAAATGTAGATACACTAATCCTGCAGGCAGAGATTTAAAAAACCCAACTAGATCAGTTTTTCTCAGGACTGCAAACAAAAGACAGGCACACAAAGTATATGTCAGTGTTAGATGTTGCATCGCTTTGACTACCCTTTACTCAAAAAGACATCAGCAGAACTTCGACGTCAATAACTCGAAAGAAAATAATATGTGGATTTCTCGCCCAATAAGCCTTTGCCTCCGCTAGTGAGCTGCGTGCGAATACTAATGTTGTCAGCAATGCTAATAAGGCTGACCTATCGTGAGCTTCCAGTAGTGAGACGGCCTTGCAAGGGCGGGGACCTGCTGCAAGGTAGGAAGATCATTAAAACAACTAGCTTGGATCCGAGCTCTCTCGCAGCTACGAGAGGTTCAAATGGTGAGGGCTGATTCAGCGGGATGCCTCTAAAGCAGGTCCTGGGGGAGAAAGAGAGACAAAGAAAATGACCCTGCAACCTCAATGCAAGGCTTGCTTTAAGCAGATGCATTACGCATATTGCAAAAAATCCAATTAATGCAAGTATGAGGTGTATTGAGGTTGTAGGGTCATTGTGCATAGAAATACACCTGGGAAAGTAAGAGCAAATGGAGCCTTTCAAAAAAGGCATTCAAGTCAATGAACAAGCCAACTATGTGCAAAAGCAGATGCACTGAGTATAATCAGAACAACTTGGAGTACAGACTCAGACCTAGTCAATACTTATGCCTCATTGAATTATTTGATTGAGTCTCCTACACAGCATTCATTTTGGTTACATTAAAAAAGAAGAGCTGGTTGTGTCACCTGCCAACTCCTTTAGAACATGATGTGCGGGCATTGATACTGAACTGAGGAACTAGGAACAACAACCTTCAGCCCATCATTATGCATGTGACCGGTACCACAAGGTGCAATTATGTACATTTTCTGCATCCTGTCGTACCCCTGCTCAGTGTCTAGAAAGAGTCCAAAATATCCAATTATCGTTCAGCCAGTTTCCTAACCTTAGTATGTGGCCTTCATGGCCACAAAGGGAAGCGTGTTCAGGGAGGAGCCATAGCATTGTACGGCTTGTACTTTCCCAAGTAAAACTCATTTGTTGGACAACTTAAACATCAGAATGGTGTGAGACTGATTCTGAGCACACCATCAGGATATGTTGGCCTAAGTCCTGCTAGCTCACAGTGCACCATCTGTAACCCAAACCTAATCAGGTAACAAAGGGATTGTGTAACCTCAGAACATGACAACCCTGACTCCCCAAGGAAATCATGGCATCAGATCTAGTTACCTTCATGTTTGGTTACTCATGCCTACCCAAAGCGATACACAAGAAAGGCACAACATGCAGTTTCAATATTTATTGATGCATCGTAATTCTTGAGTAAAACGTGTGTGTTGGCAGTGGGAATGCATGTGTTTGTTTGAGAATGTTTGAAAATGCATGTGCTTGCATGGTTCTGTGTATGTCAGTGTGTGTGCCTTTTTGTGCAATAAGGTGTCTGTGAATCCTTGTGTCTTCATAACTATAAGCATAGGATGTGTGTTTGCATGTATACATGTTTGCCTGCATGGCTATGTGTGCTTGTGCATTGGGTGCCTACATGTATGAGTTTACGATCAGGTGGCTAAGTGCACCAATATCCATGATGCAGACAACAAATTGGTGGCCCAAAGAACTAGGGGATAGACCAATTCCAGTTTCCGCGACAATGAACCTGGGAATTCTTATTAACTACAAATTTAATATGACTAAACAAATCTCCATGGTTTCGGAGTCATGCTTTCTGCATTTAAGACTCCTGCGGGAAGTGCTCTATTTATTACCTAAGCAGACTCATATGCCTGTGGTCCAGGCGTTGCTCCTTTCAAGCCTGGACAGCTGTAATGTTTTGCATTTAGGACTTCCCGCCAAAACATCTGATGTGACTCCAAAGAGTCCAAAATTGGGCAACTAATCTCATCACATGAGGAAGAAAATATGACTCATCATCAGCCGCTCGGAAAGAGCTGCACTAACAACCAATAAACCAGAGAGTGCCCTTTCTAACAGCTTGCCTGGTGCACTCGGCTCTCTACCAAACAGTGCCAGTGAGACAAGCTAACAGGACATACACAGAGGAGAGCAGTGAGGTTGAGAGACCCCCCCCCTCCTAACTGTTCCCATATTTAACATGGAAAGAAAGGGAGGAAGGGCTTTTGTCTGTGCTTGCTCCCAAGTTATGGAATCAATCAATCAATCAAGCATTTGTAGAGCGCACTACTCACCCGCGAGGGTCTCAAGGCGCTAAAGGGGCGGGGGTTAGCCGCTACTGTTCGAACAGCCAGGTCTTGAGAAGTCTCCTGATGGTCAGCAGGTCCTGGGTCTGTCGCAGGTTGATGGGGAGGGTGCTCCAAGTCTTGGCGGCGATGTGGGAGAAAGATCTGCTGCCGGTGGTCGTTCGGTGGATGCGTGGAATGGTGGCGAGGGCGATGTCGGTGGAGCCAAGCTGGCGGTTGGGAGTGTAGAAGGTGAGGCATTTGTTGAGGTATGAGGATCCGGTGTCGTGGAGTGCTTTGTGAGCATGGGTGAGGAGCTTGAATGTGATCCTCTTGTTGATGGGGAGCCAGTGCAGGTTTCTCAGGTGGGCAGTGATGTGGCTGTGGCGGGGGATGTCGAGGACGAGGCATGCAGAGGTGTTCTGTATGCATTGGAGTCTTTTCTGGAGTTTGGTCGTGGTTCCCGCGTAGAGGGCGTTGCTGTAGTCCAGCCTGCTGGTGACGAGGGCCTGGGAGACCGTCCTTCTGGTTCCGGTGGGGATCCATCTGTAGATCTTGCAAAGCATGCAGAGGGTGTTGAAGCAGGAGGAGGAGACGGCGTTGACTTGCTGGGTCATTGACAGTGATGAGTCCAGGATGAACCCCAGGTTGCGTGCGTGGTCAGTGGCTGTCAGCACAGATCCCAGCGAGGCAGGCCACCAGGAGTCGTCCCAGGTGGAGGGGGTGGAGCCGAGGATGAGGACCTCCGTCTTGTCCGAGTTCAGTTTCAGGCGAATGCCCTTCCTGTGAATCTGCAGTCTGAAGCTAACCACTAGAAATTTGATAAGAGCGTCAAAACGTGGCTGTCCAGCCAGGGCCGGCTTTAGGTCCAGTGGTGCCTAGGTGAGACCATCTTTCTTTAGTGCCTCCCCCATGACCTCCTCCTCAGATTCCCTCACTACCACTCGGCAAACGGGCCCCTCATCTCTCCATAGCTCCTCTCTCGCATACATTTCATTGGTTTTAAAGCGCTGGTAAAGGCTGGCTTTACTAATCCACTCAGCTATCCACTTTAAATACAGATATGTTATTTGCTGCAAGCATATTACCCCTCAGTGCTACTTTATGGCAAGTCAAAACTGCCAATAGACAATACTCTGATATCTCTCTCTAGCAGCAACATCAATTACAAAGGTTATCTTGACATTTCTTTATTGCTGCCTGAATTCTGGATGCACAAGGAACTCTATATCAGCTACTATTAAATGGTAAGTTATTGGTAAGCACAGCGCCCCCACCTGAGGTCAGCGCCCACCCATCCAGGTCAGCGCGCAGCGCGGCCGCACCCAGTCGCACTGCTCTAAAGCTGGCCCTGTGTCTACCAGATCTACCGCTAGGACAACCTATCAGGGTACTGGTTGCACTTTATAAATACCCATCATCATCACCGGTGTGTATAAGTAATATATGCGTATACGTGTGTGCCCTACTGTAGTTTTGTTTTGGGTGCGCATGTCAATCTTTGTGTATGTGTGCATGTGACAGCTTGGCTATGTGAATTTGTGTATGACATGCCTTCAAGTATCTGGAATATTCACAGTGGCAGCTCGTTGGCAAAGGTGGAGGAGCGTCGTCTCACTGCCAGAAAGCAGCAAAAGAAAGTAAAAAATAAAATGATAATAACGTGATGTTATTATCATTTTTTTTGTCCTCCTGCTGCAGCAGCGTGTGTGAAGGGGCGGGGCTGCAGAGCAGGGCAGGAGTGGTGGAATACTCCTGTGCGCAATGTCTATTTGGTCAGCCCTCTCGGGCCGCCCAAAACAGTCATGCACACTTCCCTGTTCTCCAAGCATGCTACATTACAGCCTGCATGGAGAACATGCCCACCCCTCCAGCCCCTGGTTGAGCGCTGTGTCACGGTGCCCAGACCAATCACAACGATGCATTGCTGTGTTGTGACTGGCTGCGGGGAGCGTGGGAGCCCTGGTTCTTCCTGCTTCTCACAAGAAGCCAGGAAGAGGACAAAACGGGACACAGGAGAGGCGGTGGCCGGCTGGAAGTGAGTGATTTTATTTTTAACCCAATTTCCTCTCCCCGCCCCTACCCACCCCACTGCTGCTTCTAGGTAGCAGCTGCGATTGGATATTCAGTGTTTAAATGACAATACAGAAATGCCGGTACTCACTATTTAGAGTACCTGTTTGCTCCTGAGAACTGCTGGTACTCTCACATTAAAGTGCAGTGCTGAGAAGTGCAGGTACATTCCCATTAAATGTATAGCAGCAGTGCTGAGAAGTGCAGTTACTCTCCCATTAAATGTATGACAGCAGTGCTGAGAAGTGCAGTTACTCTCCCATTAAATGTATGACAGCAGTGCTGAGAAGTGCAGTTACTCTCCCATTAAATGTATGGCAGTAGTGCTGAGAGGTGCAGGTACTCTGCCATTTTGAAGTGCAGGTACTCTCCCATTAAATGTATGACAGCAGTGCTGAGAAGTGCAGTTACTCTCCCATTAAATGTATGGCAGTAGTGCTGAGAGGTGCCGGTACTCTGCCATTTTGAAGTGCAGGTACTCTCCCATTAAATGTATAGCAGCAGTGCTGAGAAGTGCAGGTACTCTCCCATTAACTGTATAGCAGCAGTGCTGAGAAGTGCAGGTACTCTCCCATTAAATGTATAGCAGCAGTGCTGAGAAGTGCAGGTACTCAGCCATTAAATGTATAGCAGCAGTGCTGAAAAAAGCAGGTACTCTCACTTTCAAATTAAAAAGTACTGGTACTCAGTACATGCCGCCTGCCACTGGGGATATGGCAGTGTGGGCTCACTGCCCTTGTGTCTGCGGTGCGTGCATACATGGGCACGAGGGTATCTGTGCACGTGCGCTTGCGCACATACGTGCGCGCAAGCAAGCCGCTGTGTCATGAATAATGGAGGCCGAACGCTCCATGAACAAATCTTTTAAAGCGGGAAGGATTAAGATCCCAGAAGCTAGAGCCGGCCCGGGGTCAGCGCAGGTTCACAAAGCGGGTTGGAGTAAATCCTTCCACTCTCCGCGCACAACTGACAGATGTTTTCCATTACTCTCCCGCATTTTTTTTATTTGTTTGTCAAGCGCCTTAGAATAAATTCTCTGTTCTAGCCGTAAACAGTTGACTCTGACTTGCCATTCCTAGCTCTATTTTTTGTATTTTGTGTCAAGCAGGATTGCACTGTATCCAAAGTGCACACAGGGGAGCGGGAGGGCGCATTAGCGTCTGCCAGAATCACACATCATGTCTGGGGCTGAGCCAGTGACACAAGCACAGATTACCTTCAGGAAACCGCAACAGCAAATACAACTCGTCCCCTTATCACAGAGATTGCAATGTCCCAGAGTGCACAAGGGGAATATTTGAGCAGATAGGACTCAAAGTTCATCTTTCAACAGTGAAAATAACACTTTTGAGGTATGAGGCCTTTGCAAAAGGGCATAAGCTTTTTGCCCGAAATACAACATTTCCTACCTTACTATTAATATTTGTGCAACTGCTAGATCCCCAATCAAAAACGGTCTTCCCTTTTGTGAACTACATTCAACCCCTGAAAGAGGAAGTGACATCAGAACAACACAGGAAGTCTATGTTGCAAAGCCATTACGGCAGCAAAACGTAAAGTAAAATGATAGAGCCTCTTCATTTTCAAAAGTCGGGCTGCCACTAGGTTTGTTGTATTGATCTTCAACTTGTACCCAGAGAGTTGCTGCCGCACACAAGTAATGAAAAATCCCTGATTCCCATTGGAGCTTTGCCTTATTTGAGATGGAGGCGCGGCGACTGACGGTGCGGACATCGCTGTAAACCTGAAGGTTTAACAACATTTGGATTTAGATTTTCAATTCTCGATTACTATTTACTGTAACTACAACATCAATTTGATAAGCAGCTCACTGCAATAGAACTCTCTGAGTCATCATTCCTTGCATTAATAGGATATCATATTTATGCATTTTATTGCCACTTAATGCACGTGTAAAGGCAGTCGGAAAAAACCCAGACCAATTTTACTCTCACGACCAATACAAATGAATTAGCGGACAAATTCCACAGTTTGAGAATGTCAAATGTTATCCTCAGATGTTTCCTATCTATGCCCAGCTAAAGTTATGCGACATTGCTATATTGTTTCTATTGTAGCTTTTTCATTTTTTTCAGTCAATTAATCGATCAAGCAACCAATCAGGATTTGGAACCCAATGGATTATCCAGGTGCTTGCAGGCCCCAGAGGCTCATTCGAACAGCCAGGTCTTGAGGGTCATTCGGAAGTCCGGAAGTGAGGTGATGGTCCGGAGGTGTGTGGGGAAGCTGTTTCAAGTATTTGCTGGGATTTGGGAGAAGGAGCGTCCTCCACTTCTGCTTCGGTAGATGCAGGGAGTATGGGCAAGTGAAAGGGAGGCGGAACGTAGTCTTCTCGATTGGTTGGTGGTAGTTTAGGCGGTGGTTATTGTAGGCGGGTCCTTGGTTGTGTAGAGCCCTGTTGCATGGGTCAGCAGATTGAATTGGCATCTCTTCTGTACAGGGAGCCAGTGGAGTTTCCTGAGGTGGGGTGTGATGTGGGTTCATTCTATCTTCAGTTTTTAAAAGAAAGCTTTACTCTTTTTGTGAGGTTTGCGAAGATTGTGAAGTTGTCATATAGTCTGGCACCCCATTGACATGTCATGTAGAAGGACCCCCCCCCCCATTTTTATGTCATCTAGTATGGCAGTCTTGTTCACGTCTTTCAAAAGAATGCTAATGCAACAGCTGTCACTCATCTGATCCCTTCAAAGATGACCTCTCAGTCTGCCATGTGTATGTCAAATATAGGTAGCGTTCATTCACCTCCCTGTGGTTGTTCTCCCATGCATCTTACTGCTGCTGCTTGATCTCACATGTTAACTCCAGCTCCATTCCCATAGTCTTTACTTGCTCTTCGACTTGTATCTAAACCCAGGCCAAATATAATTTACGCCAGAATAATTTTGCATAATGTCCAGCATTTCACATCATGATTGTTACCCGATAAGCCCGCAATTGTGTCATGTTGCATAACTCAGATTTCAGCCGGGGTAAAATCCTAATGCAGGAGCGCAGGATAAACGTGGACCATTCAAATGTGAGCCGCAGTTGTTTGTATCATGCATGATTTTGTGCTAATTTTTAACTCAAAATGCTTCTAACATCAAAAATGGACACAATGACGCAAAATGACGGATCGCCATGTCACAATTTCAAGGCATTTGCATTATTTCTCCCCAAAAACACAAATTACACAAATTTTGCTCTGGCCTTCTTGATTCATGCAAACCACAATTTACGTTTTCAATGAAATGTCACTAATGCATCCTCCGCAGGTCTACATCATGCTACTTTGAGAATCATCATTAAAATAAATATATATCCGGGTCAAAGGGTTGGCTGAAGTTCAAGTAGACCACAACCAGCTTTCTTCATTGGCCTCATTTTGTTCTGAGCCATCAAGACCAGTCAGACTTGTCTGCCTATTAATGCTGGCATAGATAGATGCCATTCGCTGGCCTTTGGGCTGTTGATAGCACCCACTGAAAGTAGAGTAGGTGAAGAGGACGGCAAAGGTGCACCGTTGTGTGGCATGGTGCTCTGCGTGTACATCTGAGAGCCATAGATGCGGCGGACACGCTGATGCCACAATCCATGAGCCCATCGTAAGCTTCGGAGTCCCCCGCTGCAGGCTCCACAGTCCACTTCACTGGTAGCCCGCCCTCATTTGCATCTAAATGACTTTGAAACTCCGTGGAGACTCCGGCCTATTCCACTTGTGATCCATCAGTACACTCCATCTTCTACAAATTTACCTTAATTTCTCTCTTTCCTACTTGTTTCCTTTTTGTGTTTTGGCTATTCCAACAATCGAACACAATTTGGATCCGTACTTCTATTTCCTTCACAAACGCCCCTTTCACCTCCGCCTCTCGGGCACCCATAGCATCTCCACTCTCTTACACAGAAACACTGAGATTATCCAGTCTTTTTTTCTCTCCACCTTTCTCTCTTAGGGTTTCTCTTCCTTTTTGTTGTCTGTTCATAACATCCTCAGAATACCATAAAGTCCTTGCCTCTCTCCCTCGTACCCTCAGAGTCAGCGTTCTGTCACCCTCACTCACCCAGTCTCCCCATTGTAGTAATGAAGACACGCTGGTACGTTTTAATCCAAGTACGTTTATTCAGGTAGATAAACAGGTAGTATAAATCCTCAGTACGTCCTCATCAACAGCTAGATGTATGCTGTAGGGCAGCCTGTAAGTCATCATTAACAGCCCCACCAGGAGCAGCCTGCTAACTGTCATCACTCATAAAGTCACACAGGCATCCACACATAGCCCACACACCAACATTCCACTCAGAACACTCACACAGGCTGAGCAGCTAGGGACAGGATAACACAGGAGATTATATAGGAGAAAAACCATAACATCAGAATACTACACCCATCCTCTCTGCTTAATTCTCTAAAACTCTGATTAGGAATTAAATGAAGTTTTATGCATAGATTCCTTGGTTTCGGATTACCAATTACTGGCTGCTAGCTACATATGGAATTCTGTCTATTATGAGGTAGACTTCTCAGAATGGGGAATAACGGCGTGGACACTGAATTATTGTCTAGAATTCTTAAACAAGGAGGTGAGGGTCAGTAGCGTCTGCACAGAAACCTCAATAGTAAATATTGTGACCCTCAAATTATGCCCCTCGCCCAAGTAGCTTCATTCAGGACCTACAAATGGAGGGCCCAATGGGTGTATTCAAAGAAGGTCACCTATTGGATGTACTATCAGATAGGTACCCAGTGGGTGGACTAATAGAAAGTGACCTAACTGGTGTACCAACAGAAACTACCCAATGGATGTACTAGCAGAAACTAATACTACATTGTCCAAGGAGGCCACCGGACAATTTAGTGGCCAATGGCTTTCATAGAGGGATTGTATGGACCTCCTTCATATACATCCTAACATTGCTTCTTTGTGGGGACGAGTGGTCCCAGCTGCCTTGTAATATTCCAGGCTTCGGCTTCTCTGTCGGTAATATCAACAGAACAGCCTAGCGGAGTCAAAACGGCCCAGTGCCCTCCGGTTTGCCATCTTGTGTCGCGGTGGGCATGAATGGGCTTCCTAGAGCGGCTGGTGGCTGCCGACTGCTTAGGCCGCCGTTGCCGCGGCGCTAATATTGATGCATGACTTACAAGGGTCTTAACTAGCAAAATTGCCAAGATGCTAATTTTAATTTACGCATTCATTTTGGACTCTTATTATTATAAATGCCTCACTTCAGACCGATTAAGTGACTAGCAACGCCGCTCACTGAAATCAAGTTGTTTCCATCAGGGGAGACGCCAAGCTGTGAATACAATTTTTCTTTACTTTTTCCAAAAATTGGGCTCAAACCGCTGCCAAAGGCCACGGTTTGCACTATGGCTAAAGTGCTGCATTTTACAGGACTATTTTTGAGGTGCTTTGAAGGAAAGGGAAGCCTGATACGGTGAAAATTGGAGTTTAAATGAACGCTAAATATAAAAGAAGGAATCAGGTGAATAGAAGAAGTGAGAGGAGATAGTTCAAGGAATAGCGAGTGTTGGAAGAAGGTGGCAAGGAGAAAAAAAAGAAAGGAAAGAGTATGGAAGGAAAGTAAAGCTGTTAACTGCCCCAGTGTAATGAAAACGACTTTCAGCCAGTTCAGTACTCCTCATTCAGTGGCAGTAAGCATGCTGGGACATGTCGGCCTTACGCGTAATAGGAAAGCGAGAACTACATTCTCAGCGTGTTTGGAGTTGGATGAGAATCCGCAACTAGAGAGACATCACCCTCATGACGTGGGGCAGATGATTGGCTGTAGGTAGACGGATGTGCAATATGTTCCATCACATGACCATCTAGCCTCAAAACTTCCATATTCATTCCCCCTATAGGCTCCAAAATTTAAAATTACTTTAGGATCGTATTCTCAATGCCTCCAACAAATCTTCTCCCGTACAGACCAGAGTTATATATATTAACCAGACACGTATAAATCCACCCTATATGTGAGGCTCCACATTCCTTCTTTACATCCTCTCCATCAAAGCCCAGACTCTCTGTATCTCTTTTAGAAACCCCAAACCATACATCTTGAATAAAAGATGTCTATTAAATGTACACTCTACATATATTCAGTGCTTTACGTGGATATATAGAAGTGCAGGTTCTCACACTTTAAAGTACCTGTTAACTCCTGAGAAGTGCTGGTACTCTGCCCATCAAATGTCTTGCACCTGTGCTGAGAAGTGCAGGTACTCTCCCTTTCAAATTAAAGAAGTGCAGGCACTCAGTAGCGGACAGTACATGCTCATTTAAAGCACTACCTATATTTAATACAATATGTCCCTTACAGCCCATCATAAATCGGATACTATAAGCATCCAATATACTAAATCCAGGCATGTCAGATCCACATACCTTCAATGCATGAGCCCCTTACAGACCAGGCTCCTATATGCCCATTGCATCTTCTCTGTTCAAGCCCAGACCTGCTATGTCTTCATTAGGAACCAGACACCATATACTGCCAATACTTTATACCGCATGCCGCACTACATATGCCGTCAATGCATTACCTCCTTTGCAGACCAGTCAGTCAGTGTCTTTATTACGCTAGGCGCTATCTAGCTCCTCCACCTCATGCATCTTACAACCATACGATATGTCTTTAATACCGCATCTCTACTAATACCGTGCGAGCTTTACATCCTCTATATGATGTAAATACTTCCTATGACCAATTACAGAATAGTCACTATATCGATATCTGATTTTTATGCAATGTGGGAAGTGGTTTGACATGGCCAATATGCAAAACCTGAAATAATCATATATATAAATAAATAAACCTCCAATACATCGTGTGCCTTATGCGTCAGATCTTCACATACCTTCTATACGTCACCTCCATTACCAGTCGAACTCTGCTCAGCATATTTTCTCCATCAAAGGCCGGAATCACTTTCTCCATCACCTTCTCGCCCTGCAGGCCAGGTACGTCTTGTGGCTTGCAGGCTATACTCTTTTTGCTCCAGCACATCCTGCATCTTTTAGACCAGGCTCCTGTCCCACCATGACCTCGGCAAACCCATCTCCACATACCTCCAGCAGTCCACGTACCTGACATGCCAGACGCCGTAGGTCTCCAGTAGGGACCACATTTACAGGCCAGACTCTCTGTTGCTCCAATAAATCATGTTCCTTACAGGCTTGGTTACTTCTGTCTCAGTACACCTCCTCGCTTACTGGCCTGGCTTCCTGTTTCATCAATATATTGTGTTTTTTACTGGTCGGACACTCTGCTTCGTCCCGACTATCTCCCAATTACAGGTCACACTCCCTACTTCTTCAGTGCATCCAGCGCCTCACAGGCCAGACTCCCTGTTTCTTCAATGCACCCTGTCCATAGGTTCCAGGCTTCCTGTTCTTCCATTACAACCTGCTCCTTACAGTTTGGGGTCCTATCCTCAAAGGCAATCTGTCTTTTTGAAGCCTGGCTCCCCATCTCCAATATAGCTACTGAAATACAGGTCAGACGTATTATGCTGCAAATGATCAGTCGCCCCAAACAGGGCGTCATTGCATCCTGCCCCCTAGAGGCCAGGCTGTTTCCACGCACCCAGGGCCAGCCTTTTAATCTGGCGTACACAGGCCTTGCAAGGGGCCCGTTTATTTACTCAGCGACAGGGCAAAGGGCACGCTTTCCATGTGCCAACCAAGGTAACGTGTCCCTTCTTGTTTTAAAATGTTTCGACTTCTAGAGACTCCGATGCTCAATTGTTTCTTTATGTTGGAAAGAGATAGTGTGTGTGGGTTTGTGTGAGCGCGTGTGTGTGTGTGTGCGCGGCATGACGGTGTATGGTTGGAAAGGGGATGTGTGATGGGTCGCACTTGTGCATTTTTTACTAAGGTACCAAACATTAGGACCTGTCCTACTCGCAACTCAGATCCAACCTCCAGTGATACCAAAATATTACAAATCAACCGACTGTGGTAAACATCTGGCGAACAGGAAGTTAAATATCAGGTTGTATTGGAGCTAAATCAAGCATAATAAACTCCTGTGACTCATAAAATATTCTTGTGTGTATGCAGCTGAACTAGGCGGCGTTCAATTATTCATTCACGCCTCATTCAGCACAGTCTCGACTTCACGCCCACCTTTCCTAGCCCCTATCACCTCTCTGCCACCTCACTTCTTCAGAGACAATCAAAAGATATCAGGTCCAATTAACGACAATTTAGGAGACACTTTCACAGCTCATTACCCCCCAGCAGCCACACGGTGGTGGCAGCGAGCAGGCCAAGCTGGGGCGTGTGCAAAGGCCGCCCCTCCAACCCGTAGCTAAGATGGCCGTGTCCAGCCCAATGGCGTACTAGCCGCACTTTGACCTTCCAACCCGTCAGGCAACAGCGGTACGTGCAGAGCTTCTGAAATCTGAGCGGCTTTGATGCGGCATTTGATTTTCTTGCTAGCCCACTTCCTGAGCCGCACCCCCTCCTCCATGCTGTCTTTCCGTTTCGTTTAACTGAAGGCAATTCATCTCATTTTAATTAATTTTTACTCGCTGCCTTATCACCCGCAAGTATAAAAGCAAAAGTTGTCTTTTTTAATTACAAAGCTAACGGCATTAATTACCAGTACAGGGAACGCATGAGCGCACAGGCGCTGGCGAGGAAGGCGGAGCAAGCGGGGTGCGGGAAGGGGTAAGTAAAGGTAGCAAAGGCATGGGGGAGAGGAAAAACATGCCTTCAGAAGGCAGATATTGTCATTAATATTCATATTTGTGGGACTTACTGATATGTAAATATTTGAGTCGGTGATAGGGATGAGTCGGTTTTGTAGATGAAAGTCAATTTTGCGACTTATTGCAAAAACATCTGTTCTTTCCATCAGTTTTCCACCATATATAGGTCTTGTACACGCAATGAGAGCCACATATGAGTCATAACTATGTAATTACTTATATCACAATATGCGTAGGCGATTAAATACTCATATACTGTTATGTTCAGGGTAGTGGCACTTCTTTGATTACATCTGCCAATCATCATCACTTCTCTACAGGTGAGATGCTTGCACTGTTTTCCCAGGGACTGTACCAGCAGCTGAATGAAGGTACACTAAGAGACAGACCCAACATCAGTGCCAAGGCCCTTCTCGGGAGGCCACTGCAGCCCGCACCACCCACTGCCCCGCCCGTGCTGCCATTGAAAGTAACAAACACAACTACCAATCTTCACACTCCTTCAAGTGTGACAATTCAGACTATCCCAGGCCACCCAAAGCCAAAATTATGGCATGAGCTGAAGGTATTATTATTTTAATGGATATTGACTTATTAAACACTGATGTTGTGCTCATCTCAAAATTGGACAGACAGCACCACCATATGGTAGATTATCACTAGAGCCATTGCTGACAATTAGGAGCACCGGAAACCACCAGCTCAAATTAAGCACTGCCTAGCATGTGTGTGTATGTACGTGCACATGTATGTGCGCTTTTATTGCAATAGTATAGAACTACCCATACGTCACAAGGACCTGTAAAATATGAACATATGGAGTGGATATTTCACAGATTCATGCAAGTTTCATCATCACAACCACAGTCTCAAACCACTCTGCACACCATAGGTATGCACAACTGAACATGCTAATTCCAATCAGTGCCCATTGTTAGCTGTGCCCTGCAGAGCACAGGTTCAACACTTTCTGCCTTCTACTCAGAAAATTCATTTTTACGAAAACAAAGGGTATTGATTTGTGTGTATTAAATTACTTGTTTGAGTTGGTGTTGTTCGCATAACCACCATGTACTTTTTCAAACAGGAAAATGTTTATTGAAAACAACATCTGAAATACTGGACTATATTGATTGGCTGTCTATAGTAATAACATTTTTAATTATATTGTTCAAAAGGTGGGATTTTATTCAAAACATGTTTTGTTGAATATTCTGACTGTAGCACGTGCTCTGATAACAATGAGAAGGTTCAAGCTTAGTTTACTTTTAATGAAGAGGGTGCTGAAAGAGCGATTGTCATGCTAAGCAGGGTGGGTGATGCTTTTATTATCTCGATGCATTGTCATATTCAGAGACTGATTAGCCGGTGGCAAGTTAATCAGACTGAGATTAGGCCTAATATGTAATCACATCCATAATTTCAGAAGTTATGCAATTTCCGCAAATTATGCAAAATAATTCACGGCTATGCTCTCATCACCATGAAATATGCTCGTTTAACCCCTTGCTCTTCTCAGGGCTCACCAGAGGTTTCCTCTTGCTGTACAGTGGCTTGCATAGAGAGCAAACGAGCTGAGAACTGTGGCTATGCAGCATGGGACCACAAGTCACT
Source organism: Triturus cristatus (assembly GCF_964204655.1). NCBI lineage: Eukaryota > Metazoa > Chordata > Amphibia > Caudata > Salamandridae > Triturus > Triturus cristatus. The sequence goes on along the minus strand of NC_140591.1, from coordinate 133,206,463 downwards.
GTTGGGGTGCTTATGCTCTATGTGCCTTATAATTACACCTTTTTCTATATAGCCCAAGCTATGAAGGTTTGCAGAGCTGCACATTTTAACTGTTGTTTCCCTACACAATTGCACTGAGGCTAGTGACCCCAAAAGGATTGAATGTTAAGCTACTCTTGCCAGGATATGAACCTGAGGTCAAATTGATTTCACAAACCCTAAGTGCTGCCCAGTCTTGCAGCCTAATGCTACCCCACTCTGACAGATGTTGAAGTCCCTGCATCTTCCCCAACCTGACAAGATGGCTGCACCACACCAGGGCTTCACTGCTTGACCAGAAGGAGCAGACCCTTGGATGCCGCTCACAGGATGTGGCCACTTTAGCCACCTGGGATAGGAGAGACTATATAGATCTCTAGGTAGAGGTGGCACTTTAACTCTCATTGGTAGGAATTTTAAGCCTATGGTATGAGGCAGACGTCATTGGGCCTCACAAATGGAATGGGTACATTAAGCTCTTGGGACCACCCATTCTTTACATAGCCACAATATGAGGGTACGTTATAGCACTCAGCCCAACCCTCTTCAACAGCTACATGGTGCCCCTCGCAGCCATCGTCCGTCACCCAGCTCATCCTCTCCCACACCAAAGACCCCGCCACCGCAAAACTCAACTTCCAGAAAGGAATGAAAGAAGTCACAGGTTGTATGACCAACAGCTGCCTAAAAATTAACGCCAAGAAGACAGAAGTCCTCATCCTCGGAACCAACCCTTCAGCATGGGACAACACCTGGTGGCCCACAGCCCTCGGAAGCCTCCCCCACCCTCAGACCACGCCAAAAACCACAGCATCATACTCTACTCATCGCTCACCATGAACCGACAGATCAACGCCGTCACCTCCAGCTGCTTCAACACCCTCCGCATCCTCTGCAAGACCTTCAAATGGATCCCCCCAGAGTCAAGGAAGACAGTCACCCACGCGCTCATCACCAGCAAACTGGACTATGGAAACGCACTCCACACCAGCATCAACAAGTCCCTACTCCGCAAACTCCAGACAATACAGAACACCGCCGCCAGACACATCCTCGGCATCCCCCGACATGAACACATCAGCCAGCACCTTCAGAGACTCCCCGTGGAGAAGAGAATCACCTACAAAATCCTCACGCACACCTACAAATGCCTACACAACAACGAACGCAAGTACCTCAACGACAGAATAAACTTCCACCTACCCAAAGGAAACCTGTGCTTGTCCAACCTCGCAATGGCTGAAACCCCGCGCATCCACAAAGCCAGAGCAGGCGGAAGATCGTTCGCTCACATCGCAGCCAAGACCTGGAACGAGTTACCGGCAGACATCAGACGCACCCCTTCCCTGAACACCTTCAGGAAGACTGTCAAAACCTGGCTCGTCTGCCGAACGGAATCGTGTAGCCTTCTACCCCTCCCCCCTCAGCACCTTCAGACCCTCACGGGTGAGTAGTGAGCTTATAATCGCTGATTGATTGATTAATTGATCAGCTGGGGTGTGTGTTATAGGACTCCTGGATGATGCATGTGTTTTTATGCCTCCGGAATGGGATGTGCACTTTAAATACTTGCAATCGAGCATGCACTTCAGACTTCTAGCATGGGGGCAGGGGGAACATTTCTCTTGAACACTTAGGCCTCTGCGATGGAGTGTGTACCTTAGATCTGTGGTACGTTAGTGGCGGCTGAAGCCTCCGGGTTACAGTGTGTTCCAGAGACTTCACAGGACGGTGCGGCACTTTAGAACCCGTGAATGAGGGTGGCACTTTAAGTACTACGATTGCTGAGCAGTAAGGCCTATGGGGCTGTGTACTCTAGGTGCAGTGGGGTGGGTAATTATATGGGATGGGCCATGTACTGTAGCCTGAGAAGTTGGATAACTGTGGGATGGGCTGTGTACTGTACCAAATTGGGTGGATAACTATGTGGCATGGCCTCTGTACTAAAGGCACAGGTGGTGGATAACGGTGTGGTCTGGATTGTGTTCTGTAGGAGCACTGGGGAAAATATCTATGTGAGATGAGTAGCAGTGTGGAAGATATATATGTGTGAAGGGATGTTTACTATAGGCACAGTGGTTGGATAACTATGTGGCGTGGGCTGTGTACTGTATTCACAGTGGGTGCATAACTATGTGGGATGGGTTGTGTAGTTTAGGCTCAGTACACTGGATAGCTATGTGGGATGGTTTGTGTCCTTTCGGAGCAGTGGGGTGGGCTGTGTACCATAGGCACAGTGGGCGGATAACTATGTGGGCTGGGTTCAGCCGCGGTCGGTAGTAGGAGTTCCTGCAGGGTGGTGACGTGGGGAGGGGCAGGGTGGGGGGTAGTAAACTATGGATTACGGAGGTTTACAAGTAAGTAAACATATAAATTAATAAAACGAATTTCGCTGCGTGCACTGCATCGCATTTGGGGATGCAGTGCACACAACGAAATTCGTTTTATTAATTTATATGTTTACTTACCTGTAAACCTCCGTAATCCATAGTTTACTACCCCCCACCCTGCCCCTCCCCCTCCCCACGTCACCGCCCTGCAGGAACTCCTACTACCGACCGCGGCTGGCTGGGTTGTGTGCTCCAGGAGCAGTGGGGTATATATCTATGTGGGATGGGTTGTGTACAGGAGGCACAGTGTGGTAGATAGCTATGTGGGGTGGACTATGTACTGTAGGCACAGTTGTGGATAACTATGTGTGGTGGGCTGTGTACTTTAGCCGCTGAGGGTGGGCGACGATGTGGGTTGGGGTGTGTGATGGGTTATGCACTTTGAATCTTTGGGAACCTACTCTTTAGGGCTCTAGCACTGGAAAGGTACATTAGTCTCCCAGAACAGATGGAGCTTTAGGCCTCTGGGTTGGCTCTGAACTTGAAGCGTTTACTGTGGGAGGTGTACTTTGCTGCTCCTGAAGGGGGGGGGGTGGGCGCGGCTGGTGGTGGATGGAGCGTGCACTTCATGCCGTAGGAGCAGCTTGGGCACGTGCATATGGAGGGCACTTTAGAATCCCTAGAGGAGGCTGAGCTGCCTCCCTCTCTCGTGAATAACAACCCCCTCCATTTTAGCAGCTTTCAAAGGTTGGAGGCTCACCAGCTTTGGATGTAACCTGGCATGGTTTCAGGGGATGACCTTGACGAAGGGTCATCAGACTATTCAATGCAAGGTTGGGTACCATCAGCCTCAGACTGTATATACACCTGTGTGCCCCCCGAAAAGCATGAAAACATTAACAAGCATTGGCAAAGCCAATAGGTCTCATCTATGAGTCATGAACAGGAGCACGCCAGCAGCATTATGTGTCGTAAATAAGAGATGATGCCCTTTTGCCATCTCCCTCCACTGCAGGCAGCCTACTTTCTGCACTTCCTTGACAGCACCGCTGAAGCCAGTGTACTCCAGCACAGAAGCAGGCTTCTCGCTTCTCACTCGCCTCCTCTGAGTCTCACACCTATGACCACTATAGGTATGACTCAGTGTCTCCTTTGACGTCAGAGGACCCACTAGAAATGGATGAGTCTGCAAAAGCTAATTTTTGATTAAAACCCTCAAATTTTACTTCTGAAGCATCTCGTCAGGGACAGGGTTGTCGCCTTCCTACCTACTTGGCTCCTGTTTAAAGAGAAGTAGCTCATAACTTCCCACCTGCACCATGTCTGAGAAATTATTCAGCCTAGTAATAGCCCTTTACTTGTTCTAACATTAGACTCATACGGTGCACACACATAAAGGTGGGTCCTTGAGGGGTTCAGCCATTGACACCTCCATCACAAAGTTGAGTTTCTAACACCCTACCAGCCGGCTGTCCGCGTCAACTCAAAGGGTATGGTGCTGGAATACGGTAACCAACATATTGTCGGATAGAAATATTGTGTCCTGAATATGCTTTGCTAAAATATTGCCCAGCTGGAGTTAATAATTGAAAATCTGCATCCAATGGAATCATATTATTGTAAACAATATTTAGGATACATAATTTTTGCCAGAGGATATGTTTGCTGATATATAACCATGCATGTACACAAACATGAATGCACATACAGTCTTATGCACACACGTACATACACATGCAATCTTCATCTGCATAATTGCCCATAGGTGAGGCACTGACATTGGCAACATTATTAAGACTTAGTATGTTAACAAGGTGTATTTGACTTTCAATACATGTAGCGTGTACATCCTGCGAAGAAGTGTAACCCACAGGCAGCTTCCTGCCAGGACAGAGCCTGTGATCGCATGCCAGCATCTGGCCAGATCCCCCTCACATGTACCAGTCGCTGTGGAACCCCACCGGCAGCTGGACAGCACCATCTGTCACTGGACACATGCAACGCACACTTAAAGGTAGCTGCTTGGATTCCGTGGAGAAGCCCAGCACATAAAGAGGCCTTTGATTAAACTCTGACGCTGGCACCGTAGCAGGAGGTGGACAGGTACCTCCATCAGTGTTTAGGCAAAAATCACACATAAATGTAGCTGGTTAGGGCAGTAGCTGGGCTTCGAAACTGAGCCTTCTAAAATAATTACTCCTAAGGAACTCTTTGAGAAGTGGGACATATTATTTTGTTATGTTGTAGTGCGGTGCATGGCGTTGCATTGCGTTACTTATTTGAAAAGCCATTAATGCAGCTCTGAAGCTGCATAGATAAATAGAGTGCTTAATTTGAGCCAGTGGTTTCCGGTGCGTGGCACCAGCACTTAAGTGTCAGCACCGGCTCATATGACAGTCTGCCAGGTGGTGGCACTGTCTGCCTAATAAGAGAGGAGCAAAACAACAGCTGTTTATTAATTAAATACATTAACAATGACTAATTACTGCCACCTAAGCCATTTCTAATTTTACAAATTAAGTTCTGAATAAACACAGTTGCTTCGAAGACATTTAATATACAGGGGTAGCTATTCTTCCAAAAGTGAAATCTAGAAACCTAAGGAGAAACTGGACAGCTGCCTGTATCATCGTACCGACAGATATCACATCCGTACACACACTGCTGTAAACACATGTAGGTATCTATCTCATTGCAAAGCTGGTTCAGCTCATAATAACCAGATATACGACAAAAATACCACCCCTGTAGCTCCCTTGCTTGGTCCATAGATTAAGGGTAAAGAGTAGCGCAGTTATAACTTGTATAGCATGGTGGGCGACCCTCTCACTTCAATGTACAACAAAGTGCACACATTTTAATAAAAACAAGGCAACGGATAACGTTCACAACGTAATGTCCACATATTACCCAAAAGAACTCAGTTCAGGTTAGTGTGTGAAAAGAACACCCCCCTTACATGGGACAGTGCAAACTACAGAGCAGGACTGGGGTGAGCCCACCACAGGAGTGCTGGCCCGGGTTGCCTCGGTTCTTCCGCCCCAGTAGCCAACACAGGAAGTGTCCCAAGTGGGGGATAATGGTTATCTTAAGTCATGTTATGCAGATTTGTAGAGCGCACAGTCTCCTAGGAAGGTATCCTAGTGCTGAGCAGCTGTAAGTCTAGGCACACCGAGGGCCTAGTGGGATTATTTGAAAAGCCAGGTCTTCCGCTTCTTGCAGAATTCAATAAGTGTGGAGGAGGCTCCTATGTGTAGCGGCAGGTCGGTCCACGCTTTTGCAGCGATATAGAAGGCGTGACTACGGATCTGGTTTTCTGTATGCGTGGTATCTGTGGCAAAGGATGTCTTTCACAGTGTAGCTGGTCATGGGTGCAAGAGTGGTAAGCCTTTAAAGCCCGCCACTAGGACCTTCATTGCCTCTTTTCTCCTTGTTTCTCTCTCTTCAAGTGTGAATTCTTTCGATCTGACACCCGAGGAGTCGTTGCAGCTCTGCCTTTGAGGACCCAATGATTCTCATGGTTTCTTAGGGGCAGATTCACAAGAAACTGACACATCTGTAGAGATGCGTCAGTTTCCCTGCTCCAGCCTGCGATACCTTTGCACCCCCATGGATGCGACATATTTACAATACGGCACACTATGGCGCAGGGATTGACAGATGCGTCAGAAATTCTGACGCATCTCTTGGCCCAAAAGTCACGCTTTGCTGGAGTCATGTCGCAAGCACGGAGCAACTCCAGCAATGCATGTTGAGGCCTATACTTATTGTACTGCGTCACTCCTTACGCCTGCATCAAGCAGGCATAAGGTTTTGACGCAGTGGCGTCCTAGAAGTGATGCAGTGAAATCTTGTAGATTTCACAGCATCACTTTTATGAGGCTTTCCTGCGTGGGAACGCCCACCCTGAATACATTATACCTGGCGCAGGTATAATGTGACGCAGGGCTTTACAACGTGACGCATTTCCCTAGATGCGTCATATTGTAAATTGGCCACATTGTTTACGCCGCCGCTGCGTCACAAATGTGACACACTGGCTGCGCAAAAGTGTCACAAGGGGCTTGTAAATCTGCCCCTTAGTATTTGATGCCATCAAAAAGCACGTTTGAACCAAGGATTTGCGGGAAGCGTTGTGTGTGCCTGGCTGCAAGACCTGATGTTATGAGATGCAATGCCTACCTTTACCATCCAATGCGCGCACTCAAGGGGAGCACAAGAATGGCATCAGTGCCAGCTCGAAGGCCAGCAGCTGGCATTTCAGTGCCAGCCCCAGGGCAGTCAAGCAATGATCCTTTGTGCGTCACCTGTTTCAGATCTGGGTCACATCTGCAGAAGCAGTGGCCTAGGTCACGGAGACCCCACAGTTCTGCATCGCTTGAAGCACAGAATGCGGAGTCTTCGCGAAGGTTATCCGCTCAATAGGACTTGCACATTTTAGAAAATCCGCCCCGCGACTGCATCCGCGTATCACCTGTGAAATACAAGAAGGGCGCAATACATTCTATTGTTGAGGCTCTGGGAACGTTTTGCTTGATTTGTGCTGGGTTTTGTGCTGCCCTCGGGAGTTCTTGCCTACCGGCACCATAAGGATAAAAACCAGCACAATGTAGCTGCATGAATGCAAGACTCACAGTTGAACCCCGCGTCCTCACCTGCTCCAGCCTGGAAGAATTAAGATTTTGGGGGAAAGGCGCATAATTGGCTTTTGGCTGAATACAGTTTGCTCGCCCCTTCCTTCACATCCTGCTTTGCACCCATTGTGGGGTGTGAGAGAGCGTGACAGGACCGTCTAAAGCACAGACAGGGATGCTGCAGCCAGTTATTTGATGACAGAGAAGTAATGCTGCTCCCATCCATTGCCTCGCACGCCTCCTCACCAAGGATGCATGCTTAATTTGACAGCCCTGTTTTCAGGAGCTGATGGTGCAGCCCGGGGTCTCGTGCAGCACTTGATGGAAGGTGGGGCCCTGCGTGACAAAAAATCTCTGTCCTGAACGCTGAGACTCTGAAGAGGAGCTTTAAGAAGCTGCCCTCAGGAGTTCTTGCCTAATGGCACCATAAGGATAAAAACCAGCACAATGTAGCTGCATGCATGCAAGACTCACAGTTGAACCCCGCGTCCTCACCTGCTCCAGCCTGGAACAGGTGCAGGTGATTTGCAAGTCAGTTGCACATGGAGGGGGTGCACAAGGGCTTTGCCTGCTATTTAAATTGAGGATGGCAACCAGTGGGCGGCTCACGTTCACAGGGGCACACAGAGAACTTGCAGGGCTGCAACTATGTTCTCTACATTGCTACACTGTTTTACTAGCATGTTTTCGATTTGCTGAAGCGCAAACCACGCCCCGCAGCATCAGGCCCATGGTCTGACTGGGACCAATAATAGTCCCGGGGATCAAAATAAAAGTGGTGCCACAAGAAAAACAGAGAGCCAAAAAAGTGGCACATGTTCGCAAATCAGGGCAGTTTTAAACTTTGTAAACACAAGATGCATAGGTGTTTCACAAGGTATGGGAGACTGTACACATTTGTGCCTGCTGCAGGCAGTGTTTGTGGTAATATCAGAGAAATCAGCATTAAAAACCACCAGACCATAAAACAGGCCCACAAACAGCCCCAAAAAATAGCCCACACGCACAGATCTGTCAGAGCAACCCTTTGGGCACTGCCCGATGGCCCGATAGACCAGTCCGACCCTGCACAGTTCCTAAGCTCAGCTGCACAATTGTGGTTGCGCCCATCGCTTCTGGCCAGACCACTCGCGACATTATGCATTGCCACTGAGCGGCCCAGCCGACCAACTTACATTACACTCTGAGAAATTGCTGGAGTCAGCCCCTTCCGAGGCTAATACGAATTTCCGCAGCTAAAGCAGCGAAGAGAATAGCGCTAGATGGATGGGGTGGAAGAGCAAGGGTTGATGCATCGACGTCGGTGCTCCCGGCAATTGAATTAAGCGCTCGCCTTCAGCACAACTTCACAATGTGATGGATACGGGAGAACTCTGGGAAAAAAAACCTTTACAAATGGATTGTGTAACGGTATGAAAATGATTTGAAAAAATGTTTTCGGTTTAATAATTTGCCCTTGGTGTGATGCATTGAGGAGGAGATATTAGCTTTTGGAAGGAGGAGAAGCTAATTCTTAAGGGAAATGCAGGGAACTGTGTGCTTACTGCACATCTCAATAAGCAGTCACAGTTCGACCCGCTGTGTCGCGGCTGCGCGTGCACTCCAACACGCCGCGCGCCCAGGCAGTCCTCCATGATGGAGGACATGGTAGCGGAGTGATTTAATAGGAATTCAAGTTTAATTGCAAATTGGATGATGACAGTGCAGCTTGTGAGAGATGCAGAGATCTGTGTGTACCCCAGCAGGCTGCAGGTTCAAACCCAGGAAGGCCGACTCAGCTTTGCAACTTATAGATATCAATAAAATTAGTATAATTGAGTTGGGTGATAATAACAGTAATAGACTGATTTACATGAGGGCAGTAATTGAGTTTCTATCGCACCAGAAGGAAGTCCTGTCCACCCTTCTGTTCCCCTCTAATGAAGGCAGCCTTCCCGGTGGCCGAGAATGTCCACCATCGACAACTCCGCCCTATTTAGGATGGCTCATCAAGCATCATTTTCAGCCTCAACAGTTAGGAAAAAGTCTGTCATGTAAATCATGGCAGCCTGCAATCGATCAGCCATGTAAATGTCTCTATCTTGCTGGAAAAATAAATCTTGGCTCCTGGTGTGCTATTACAGACTTAATAAATACACTTCACAGACACTTGTGGGCAAAGGTAATGTACCTACGCTTTGAGGGCACATTTCCAGTACCCTCATATGCTTGTGATGCTGCAGAGACTTGTTGGACTTGCTGCCAGAGAGTCCCCACTCTCCTCCTGAACTACATCTCACGGAGGAAAATATCCACTGGCGGTGGCGGCCATCTTGTATTCCAGCAGACCTTCGGCTGCTCCTTCTATAATGAGGACTGAGACACAATTGTTTCCGGTTCTAAGTGTCGTTTAGAAATATCAATATGATCAAAGCCTCCAATTATGTTTTTTTGTCTTGATGAATACCCAGTCACCTCACCAACATGCAGATATAGTTTTGTAGGAACATTTTCTTAGGCTTTTATTACAAGGTACGGTCTTAAACCATGTCCACACTTTGGTATTAGAAGTAGGTCTTTGTCTTGGGTGGATTCATGACATAGGTTTTTAAACAGAAGGGGTAAAGGAGAGTGAGTGAAGGGTTAGACAGAACTCATACAATGCATGCCACAGACACAGCCCTTGCCCCTCGCATCCCCTTCTTCGCGGATGTACTGGGATTGACTCCTCAGGCATTCGAGGGTGATGAGGTACAGAGCATGAGAAGTGTCTGCTCATAGAAGCATGGCCTTTATGGATGGACTGTCGTCTACTCTTTAACACTCAAACCAACATTTGGGGAGAGGATGTAGCCTTAGGGCTAGAGCGGGCGACCTCGAAGCTGGGCAACCAAGTTTGAGTGTCAACAACATCCTGTGATTCTGGGCAAATCACTTAATCTCCCCATGCCTAACAAAAATGAATGTGTCCTCATGTAAAGCGCTCTGATACCTGATGACTCGGGTCTAGTTTGCGCTATATAAAACTCTAAAAAAAAAACATATGCTGTCATTGGTCTTTCAAATGAGGCTAGAAACTGGGCGGGCCAGTGAGTCCCCACGCAGCCTTAGTCTGAGTTGTACCCACACAAGTAGATATCGATGAACACTCTGAGGATCTAAGTGCCCCCTTTACCATCATATAAAGAACAGTTCAAGCTTGTCCAAGGGCTAAAAGGCTTTAATTGTGCCCCAGAGATACCCACTGTAGCTCTGTTAACCAGTCTGGGAGTCAGGCACATTCTGTTTTAATGAGTTTTCATCAACTTTAAATAGCCAGCACTCCCCATCCTCCCCTTCCCTTGATCACATTGAGATGACGGTCATGTTCTGCGGGACCTCCTGCTGCACGCACTCAGCCTGCGAGTGGGGAGGAAGGGAATTTCATTAGGAGAAGGTTTTTGCGTGAATTAATAATGCACCAAACCCTCTGCGGCCTTGTTGGCTCCTTCCCTCTCTTCGCCCTTGCTCGTCTCCGCTTTCTTGCTTCAGCCGACCGCTGCCCGCGCAGTACGCTGCCTGCCCAGTCGCGAACACAAATCGGCTTGATCCATAAATGGCCGCTTCACCTGGAGTCATGCAGGGTCTTTGTCACATTCAGCAATGGACCGCTTTCTAAATGTATATAATTTCATATGGTTTTGCAGTGAGTGTCATAACATCCATCGCGAACACTCATTACTTCAGTTCGCTTGCTGCTCACACAGATTTAAAGGATTTGCATTCATCGCAACAGAGAGAATTTCAGCTCTTATGCTGCCTCGACAGCATTTCTGTACAGATTTTGCTATGCATATAGATTTGCACAGTCTCTGTCACACCTGGCCTGGTGTTGAAAAATACACAATATTATGGTGGGAATATTAGGACTTGATTGTCTAGTCCTGGTGAGGAGGACAGGGTTGGGGCTCCTAGCTTGTCACTTCCTTAGAAATGACTGACAAACAATATTGGGGGATCCCAAAGGGACCCTTAGATTCAGGAGATGAAACATTCCACCACAATCCTCGCGATCTTCTGACTTTGTGCTTAACCCCTAGTGTAACAAGTTATCTTTGATTGTTTCAGATTTGAATATCCGGGAGCTCTCGCGGGATCTCAACATGCTTGTGGAAACCCCGCCCACTGCTTCTCATGCAAATTTGCGTACGTTGTTATTTTTGTGTCCTCCAATGTTTTCAATGGATATTCATGTCAATTCTTGTATGAGATCAGTGTATAAGAAGCAGTGGCCTTCTCTCTTTAAAGCAGGTCTGCATAAGTCAAAGCAGGGGTTTCGACTGCACTGCATCGACGCGTACATGCTAGACATGAATCCTCATGGGTGAGACATGCAACCGCCCATTTATGAAGAATAGATTAATGTTGGGCTCTCCAGGACGGTACAGCATCCTTCACAATTGAAAGACATAGACCAGTCAGATGCTGTAAACCTTTTGTATTTAGGAGGCAATGTCTACCATTATGCACACTACAGTATTCCATTCGCGTCCATGAAAGTTTTCATTGCAGAAGACAATGTCTTCTATTATGCACACAACAGAATTCCACCGTCTATGAAACTGTGCATTGCAGAAAATGTAAATGTCCAGTATTTGTAAAGCACAAACAAGTATCCGAAGGCGTCAAGGCGCTGGGGGCCGCCGGGAAGATTAAGCGAGCTATTGCCCAGAGTCACATGGTTTTGGGCGGATATGCCGCCGGCGCCGGGAATCGACCCGTTTGCCCCCAGGTTCCGGAGTCAGCCACCCTGGCCGCTGCGCCACACCGCGTCACATGGTTCTGGGCTGATCTGGCGCCGGGAATCGACCCATGAGCCCCCGGGTTCCGGAGTCAGCCACCCTGGCCGCTGCGCCACACCGCGTCACATGGTTCTGGGCTGATCTGCCACAGGTGCTGGGAATCGACCCGTAAGCCCCCGGGTTCCGGAGTCAGCCACCCTGGCCGCTTCGCCACACCTCTTCCCAGAAAGACCATATCTTCCAGGATACGCTTTGCAAAATTCCACCTTTCCCTGTGAAAATGTTCATTGCAGAAGACAATATCTTTCATTGTGCACACTGGAGTATTTTAACCGCTACTGTGAGCAATGGCAGTGCTTAAAGTGTGCGGGTGTTGCCCTGTGCTTTGCACTGGCACTTATTCATGAAAGTTCACCACACGGTTACACACTCAGGCTATTTTTGAACACAGCATGAGTGTTTACCAACTCAACAAATTACAAAATTAAAAAAAACTCTCGCTTCCAGTCTATCCCTACAATTTGGGGAGACCTACAACAGTCAAAATATCACACGTGTTTATGTGTGATGGTTAGCATGTAAAGCTGGCACTGCCATTCGGCTGCAGTGCCAGCTGCTGGGGGTGGTGTCGGCTGCAGTGGAATACCTTGGACCATATTACTTATATTTTTATTTAAAAAAACACCGGCGGATTGATTCCAGATTTTTGCATTACCTTTAGATTGTAAGTATATTTTATTATTTACATATTTTCCGTTTTTATATAGTAGAAGTATAGTCGACATACAGGTGGAAGTGCTTTAGTTTACTCCGGAGAAACCTGTTTTTAACAATTTGCTTTAAAAAATTGATGATTACACAATGTTAGGAGCTGGAACAGAGCCACAGAGTAAAGATACAATAAACAGATAAAATTTGAGAGTCATGTGCAACGAAACCATTTTCTCAGAAGTGTGGGGTTAAGGTGTGTCTGGCCATTTTCGAGCGTCCTGTTTACGAATATACAGCAGTCCAGTTGCCTGCTCTCCACCCACCCCCCAGACGTCATTTGCGGCGGGTCTCTCCACTGTGTAGGTTACTTTAGCCGGGAGTGAGCGGCGCCCTCTACCGGTGGAAACGCAGCACTACGAGTCGAACTTAGCTGCCCAGTCACAAACAGAGCGGAAGCGGAGAGGGTGGCCTTTAAAAGCACAGCACTGGCTCCGATTTGCGAACGCTTTCAATTAGGGCGGTAAATATTTAATGCCGCTGATGGCGGCGCTGGATGTGTTAGTGTCAAAACAAATTGGCGGTCTGGCATTTTACTCACGAGTTATTCTGCGCCGGAGTTATTCTCCCAGCCCGTAAGCCTGCATCAGTCTGCGGTTTTTAATGTGTTTTAGGCCGCACAAGAACAGCAGACTCTTAAAACATCCCTGGCTGCTGTAGGGTACGGGTAGTATTAGTGGTGTGCCTTATAAGACATTGGATTTCTTAGGTTATTTTTTTTGCAGTTTTATATTGCGCGAACTCAACCCGAAGGTATTGGAGCGCTTTACATGAACACCAGTTACGTTACACCAGAATAAATTCATTTAAAAAAATGTGGTGGGCACAGGGGAGATTAAGTAATTTGCACAGAATCACAGGATGCTGAGCTGAGACTCGAACCGGACTTCCCAGCTCCAAATATGGCAGCGCTGGCCATAAGGCCACATCCTCTCCTGGTCTGGGCTCAAGACCCTCCTCTTGGTGACGGGGCTCCTCAAGGACCAGACGAAAGTATATGTCTATTTACCTGCGTTTTAAGAAAAACCTTTAGGGCCAGATGTAGGTAAATGTGAAATAACGATTCCTTAATACCGAATTTTACCGATTCGGTATTAAGAAATCGGTATTTCCTATGTAGGTAACGATTCGGTAAAAAATACAGAATCCTTAATATACCTTATTACCGAATCGGTAATTGAGATCCGCTAATAAGGAATACCTACCCATTCATGTCTATGGGCTTGGAGGCCCATAGGAATGAATGTGAAGACATTCACTATTAGCGATTCGGTATTACCGAATCGTTAATAGCGGGAGGTATTTCAAGGGCGCCAGGTTGTCCAAAGGACACCCTGTTGCACCCCTGAAATGTGCACGTGTGCACATGTGGCGAACATACATGCCCTAAGGGCATGGATGTGTGCCACATGGCACATTAATAAAAGCAAAAAAGTGCTTTTTGTAAGGAAATCGCTACTTATCACCAACTTGAAGTTGGTGGTAAATAGCGATTCCTTAAGGCTGAGGCGAAAAGAAAAAAAGAAAAAAAAGGCTGCGGCGCACTTATTTCAGTGCTTCCTACATTGTATTTAAGGAATCGGTATTACCGATTCCTTAAATGCAAGAGCAATAAGGAATCGGTATTTACTGATTCCTTATTTACCGATTCCTTACCTACATCGCACATGGCTAAATACCGGTCGGTAATGCTGAAATTTACCGAATTTCGCCGTTACCGACCGGTGTTTAGCCACCTACATCTGGCCCTTAGTATACAATCCAGCAGCACAATCAACGGCTGGACTTCCCTTGTCTCTAGCAATGGAACACGGCTAGCCCGTCAAGTAAACCCTACGGGGTAGTTTGGGTTGCAGTAGGGGGGATTCCCATGATCCTTTCTGCATCATTTTCTCGTTACACCATGCCCTTGAAACACTACAACCATGCCTCTACACCTACCACAACACTGGTTCTACTTCAGCACTGACGAATGCTATTAAGCCACTGCACCAAAAATGTCTACCACTGCTCTCAGGGCCGGACTGGCTGTAGCGGGCACCGGGCATTTCCCCGGTGGGCCGCCATAGTGGGGGCAGGTTTTGGTCCCCTAGGTTTCCGTTTTTGTTACAGGGGCCGGCAATTTCAGCCCCCTGAAACAAAATAGTCCAAAACCGGCCGTGGCAAACACTCGGCCTCACTCCCACCTTCCTCCCCATGGGGGCCTGCCGAGCAGTTTGCCAGGGCTGGTTTCATGTCCTAGTCCGACCCTGACTGCTCTACAACACCATTACACTGTTTTCTTCATTCTACCACTGTCTTTGTGACACAGGACCTCGCTGTGCCACAACGGAAGCTCCAATGTAGCGGCCGTGAAACACCTACTAGATATTTCCTAAATATATACCTAGCACGGCATTACGCAGCTGTGCCATCCATTACCTTAAATGCATCGTACCTCAACTATACCTTAACATACTTGCCTCCGTAACACCCCACAGAGTCACAAGTTTGTTGTATATATGCTACATTTACAGTTTGCCTACTACTGACCTGAATGTACAGATGTGATAACTGTGTAGAGTGAACCTAAACTAAAGGCATCGGGGTGCGTGAGGCTCAGGACCAAAGATAACAGTCAACAAGTGGTTGCAGGAGTAGCTGGTTTGCTTGATGCAGAAGTGGACTGCAACTGTATTGCGGTGTAGTGTTCTGTAAAGAGGTGTGCCTTCAACTTCTTCCTGAATCACAGCAGCATTGTGGCAGTGCTGATGGACAAAGGGATGTTGTTCCACATCATGGGTGCCTAGAGAGAAAAGGCATGTAGCCTGCTTTTTTACACTACTTTGTTTCCAGTCTGTTGATGTCTTGGCTGCAGGTGTGGTGAAGGCCACCAGAGGGGGTGATCTTGTCTCCCAGATCTGTAGGGGAGGGGAGCTAGCAGTTGTGATGACTTTGTAAATGATGCGGCTGGTTTTGAAGATGGTGTAGGCTGGCGAGGTGAGCCATTGGACTTGAATCGGGGCGAGGGTGATGGGACGATGGAACTGATTTAGAATTTGACGGATGTCACACTGTCACAAAGGTGTCGGCCATCCAAACCGTCTTATTACAAGTGTACTAATGTATTTGAAATAAGGCGGATGGTATTTTTATCACGTTTGTGATGGAGTAAAAACTGCCAAACTCTTAATCATGCCCTATATTTCTTCAGGCCCTGTATGAACGCACTGCATTACAATTTCCACTACAACTCTTCCCAGCTATCTCAGGTGTTACACTGCATCTCTGTAATACACATTTACGTACACATCAAGTGGACAACCATAAAATACCATCAACTTCCAGTGCCTAATTTGAGCCGGTGGTTTCCGGTGTTCAGCACCGGCACTTAATTGCCAGAACCTGCACTTATGACAGCTGCCACATGGTGGCGCTGTTTGCACAATTTAAGGATGAGCTGATAAACAGTTGTATGTTAATTCAATATCCAATAAAAACAACTAATATCTGCCACCCAAGCCATTCTTAAAGCTTTGGTAGCCTCCAACAGTCTGAATTGTTACACTTCAGTGTGATGGGCAGTAGTTGTGTAAGTACAGTGGCAATGTGTGGTGCAAACTGCGGTTACCTCCTCACGAGGGCCTGGCACTTATTTTTTTTACCAATTAAGCATTGCCAACTTCACATTAGTAGACATTCACACTGAAATTGTAGTAGCATCCACACCATGGTTATATACCAGTATGTATACAACACCGTTGCCACCACCACATCACACCGGTTCGTTACACAATTTATTTACACTAGGCCAAGTGCCAGCACCTTGTAGCTATGGATCATCACCTCCAGTGCGCTGCTACACCACACTCCATCACTGCACAACGCTTCTAAGTGTACCGCACTAGACGCATAGCGCCTCTAGAATACAACGTCCTTCTCAGTACTAGGAGCTGTGCAGTTGTGTTCCGTTAGTGACACGCTCGCAGGAGGCCATGGGGCACGTTGTCTTTCTGGTGCGGTACAGAGACCTGTCTTTTCTTTCAACACCTCCGTTGCCAGAGCAGTCCGACAGCGCGGATGCGACACGCGACTTGCCGAATCGGAAATTACCTGACATTTTTGAGGAGGAGACGCAGGAGCCGGGGAAGGTGTAGAAATAGATTTAATAGCTGAAAACATTTTCCGTGACCTTTTTAATATTCCTATCATGACGCCGCTGTATTTGACTTTAGGCCGGGAGGAGGTGACTTGCTTCTTGGCGTGTGGACGTCCAGGCGCTCTCGCCACCGGGGTGTCGGGGGTCACCGCAAGGATGGGATGGGCACAATTTCCAGCAAGCAGGGTGTGGACAGTAGCAGCGTTTCAAAGGGGGCTCAAGAGACTCCCCTGTTTTGCTTCTAGGGGAATGACCGAAATCTAGACAGGCCGATAGGGCTGGGGCAGGAAGGAAGGCGAGGTGTAACGCTGGCCAGTCCTATAGGTGGGCACAGTAAGTTCTCTGCCTGCCCTCTGCGCCAGATTCGGACCCCAGGCCCCATGCCATAGAGCCAGTCAAAGCACGGCTCTTCAACTCAATGTTGGGGCGTGCTAGCTTCTAATAGGCACCTCAAAAAGCACGGTTGGCTGTCACCTTTGGTGGAGGTAGATCCACTCTTAAGCTTCTAGAAACAGTGCAAGGGTAAAGTGTTGCCATGAGCAACATTTCCTGCCCTGGGGTGAGGGGGTGCGTAGGGGGAGGGGGAAGAGGAGGCTTGTGAGAGCAACATTCCCAATCAGCACAGAATGAGGCCAAGAGACACAGACACAACAACTCCAAAAACCGACCAGTCTGCCAGCTGCCTTGCCCTAGAAAGAGTACAATGGGACCCCCCCTTCGCTCCCCGCTGCTGCACAATGGGTGGGTCCACTGAGGACACCCTTCTGTCTGAGGTGGTCTCATTACTGAGACGTTCTGCCCTATTTAGCAATGCCTTGGCCCTGCCTATACAAGCCAGCAGCAGCCAAGGCCGCCTGCCAGGCGATCTCACTTTTATTGTATTTCCTTAGGTTTGCTTATAAGAGATTTTATAAAAAGTTGACAAACTTTTTGAAAGTTTCCTTTTGTTTTGATAGAGTTCACGAAGGTGACCTTGAAACAGGGCGGGCTTTAGTGCTGGTGGCGCCCTGGGCCACAATACTTTCTGGCACCCTCTCATGACCTCTTCCCGTATTCCCTCCTTGCCACTGGGTCAAAGGTCCCCTCATCTCTCCATTGCCCCTCTCTCACATAGATTTCATTCATTTTAAAGGACTGGTTATGGTTGGCTTTACTAACAAGACCCAAACGAACCCTCTTTAGCAACATTAGGAATAGATAATGAAAGACTGGGGAAAAAAACATACCGTCCTAACCTATTTTATGCAGTTTGCATGCAGATCTCTGAAGAAAGTTCGTAACAGTCACTGTCCTATAGTAGGGTTGTTTCTTATGAACTGCGGTAACATAAGGATCTCTGTGATAAAAGCAGTAATCAACTCAGCTATCCACATAAAATACAGATCTGTGATCTGCACGGTATGCGTTCTTTGCAGCAGGCAGACCAACCCTCTGTGCTACCTTATGGCAAGTCAAAACTGCCCCTAGACAAAACTCTGAGCTCTCTAGCAGGAACATTAATCACAAGTGTAATCTCGACATTTTTATTGCTGCCTGAAAGATGGATGTACAAGAACTCTGCAGCAGGTGTTTTTAAATGTAAGTTATTGCTAAACACAGTCACCCCTGAGGTCAGAGTCCCCTTTTCCAGGTTAGCGCCCAGTGTGGCTGCACCAGCCACACTGCCCTAAAGTCAGTCCTGCCTTGACAGGGGCCTAGATCTCAACCTGACTTCAATGGCTTCATGGCACTGATTTCCAATGTTGGGAATTGTGCTTGAATTGTGCCTGTTCATTTCAGGTGGTATTTTTAGTCAATCAGTACTACTGTGTTTGTGTGCCCCACCTGACCATCTGTTGCCTAGTTCCTAAATAGAAGTGAAACAAGCATTGGCATAGCCAATAGGTCTCACCTTTGGGACCTTATAAGTGTTTAGCTATGCAACAGTTGCATAACTAAATACTTATAATGTTCCAAAAGCGAGACCTATGATCGCGATCAAACATCAAAGCGGCCGTGGGGCCGCAAAAGTGAAAGTAATCGCGGTAAAGCGCGGCGCGCGCGCCCACGCACATGCACTGTAGCTCTAGGCTTGCCCGGTGGCACTTTTTGGAGCCCTCTCAATAAGTCTCGCCAGACCAGCGCATGCGCTGGGTCAGGCGAGACCTAAAAAACACTGTCTAACAGAATCACTTTGATATCTGGTTAACTGGCATTCCTACCGAATGGTGGGGTAAAAATGGCGCTGCTTGATATTTTTACAGTAGAGCTGTTTACTTAAATCTCACGTTCTTTGCTGCTTGTCTAGATTAGATATATTTTTAGATATGTTTAGCTCTTCTGTTTGCAAAGCTGTTTCTTATCATATGTCATTAGCAATCCTTCATGTGTCTCTGCATTCGGGTACTTCGTAATTACTCATAGTGGCAAAACCATTTGTGAATAAAAAGATAAAGCCAACAAAAAACAGGCAGGAGTGACATGGGACAAGTTGAGTTCTCTGCGCTATAAAATGGAGATTAGAAATAAGCACTAGAGCGATAAATGTGGATTTACATTTTTGAACCACCTAGACATTTGCTATGGGGTGTTCATCACAAAATCTGTTCTTGGTGTATGTTGTCTGGGTCTATCAAGGAGACTATGGAAGGTGTCAACCCAACCACACAAAATAACAATTTATATCACAAAATGCACCCATATTTTAAAATATATGGCTTTGTATGATTGTTTGTCGTGGGACACGTAATTGAAGAGCAAAATAGCAAAGCAAATTTAATGAACAAATTGAGCAACATTCACAAGTGGCCGCGCTAAACATTGGCTCTTAGTTACTAACCTCAGAGACTGGACAAGAACATTCCAGAGATACAAGTCAAATCTAAGGGTGTTTGAAAATGCAAATATTTTCATGAAATGTGGCAAAATTCCATAAAAATGTAGCTAGCAAAATGAAGCCATTAGAGCAAAATGTGGTTTGCTGGTATCTCACTTTCCTTTTTAAATGTGAATACACACTTTTTGCAAAAAAGTCATGAAAAACTTGAAGCAGCAAATGCTTCTCAGAGGGATTTTTTTGTTCGCGACCTAGCCTCCTGAAAGTATAAATTATACAAAATTGTGAAATTTAAATTTTGAAAATGAAATGCTATGAATCTCACATAATACAAAATTTGGAAATGTTGTGAATTTCTCTGGCTCGAATAAAATTTCGCTCAGGCCTAATCAATTTTCTTAGGCAAGATTCTGATCCAGGAAAACCAAACAAGAATGTCTCCACTGGCCATCATGCAATTTCATTTAGCTGACTCAGCATTTCTAGGCATGATGTGCGCGAGTCAGCATAATGGTCATGATACAGGCGAGAGCATTTTTGCGCATTAGTGGTGATTTCCGGGCATGAGTGGGCAGATCTGGGCGTTTCGTACTTGTGAATGCCTTTGACCTGTTGAGCAAGGATTTTTGCTGCCATAGGTGAAATGGCACTTTGACCTTTGTAGGAGGCCCACATTCACACTCACTCTCTTCGGCTAGAGGAGGAACCTTTACAGGCACACCTATTCAGCAGTGGTAGCAACTGCACTATCCCACTCACATTATCTTTAAATGAAGCCAATTGGTGCATAAGATACTACAACATCATCTGTTTTTTGCCATGACACACCCAAAGCTCCTACTTAATAGTCTCGTATGACTTTCCCCTAATGCAAAAACCTTCAGGAAATACTGACCACTCATCCGGGCCGTTGATTCGAACCCCTCTCACCACATATCAGCAGCCCGCTGAATAAACTCCACGTTGTCGGAAGTCTTTGTTAGTGGTAGAGAGCATCTGTGTTCTCAACCTTTCCTGGTTGGTGCCATATGAGCGTCCAAGAATGCTTTGCCCAAATCACCCACTTATGCAGAATCACCGTGACACATATGAGTATGTAAACTCAATTTGCAAGTTGTCCATATTTGCGTCTGTTCTGATGAGGACCAAATAAATGAATGTATCATAAGGGATTTATCTTGTATGTGGTCCATTCATCCTAACTTATCTTCCAGTTGAAAATAATGGCTGGGCGAGAAGACATCAGGCAGAATGGACAGGGTTTGATAGCAGGAAAGAATATTAAAAGCCACTCTGCTCCCCTTATCTTATGGACATCTCTAATGGATTCCCTTGAGATAGATCATGCAGGGATTATACAGAATAAAGTACCTCCCAAACATGCCTAATCAGAATTTTGCAAATTTACAAAGAGTTCTCTGATCTTTAGGTCCTTGTCTTTGTACCATCATGGAACTCAAAAGTGACCAGTAACAGCCACTTTAAGTGAAACTGGGGGAATTTTGTTCCTTCGATTTCATGCAGTTGAGTTCTGGTGTCCCAGAACATAGGAATTTTTTTTTTTTAGCTTTTCTTTCTTCTGTTTTTCTAGCTTACAGTGACAAGACAAAAGAGTTATCCATGGCAACATGTTTATTTATTTGCACTCCTTAGGTAATTATGAAAAAGTGAGAATCGTTCTACATGTTTTTATACATTCTGAGCTACTGCAGATTTTTTTTATTTTAGAAACTGACTTGCATTACACTGATTCTATTATCTTTTTGCAATAAATATCTAACAGCATTTAGATATGTTTAATTTTGTACTAGAGGTTCTATTTTTATTCTTCATATTTGCAAACATAAAAAAAGAGCTACACACCAAGGATTTAAGTGGTTTGTGGGAAAGGTGATGGTGTGACCATGTATTATGTGGGATAAAATACCCCCTGCCGTACTGATAAGGGTATTGTAGGTCACCTCAGAGTTCCATAACCTTATAAAGAAACTCGGCCTTTGCCTCATTCCTGGTCATGGAACCCATTGGTGAAAGGAGAGGAGAGACAAAGAGAGAGAGAGAGAGTACTGAAAATGAAACATTAATTTTTTTTATATCCACACTTTTTAGATGTAGTACGAAAATCAATGTATAAACTTGCTGTGCCTTTGTGGACAAAGGTTTCCAGCCGACCTGCAAAGATTTTTAGAGATTAAAAAGACAAGTGCAGACATTCTTTTGTGCGTTTCCACGCACCAGGGACAAGAAGAGCATTTTCTGTCAGATCCGGCAGTAATAGCTTGGCGACAATTTGTCACCTGCAGTCCTGCCCCTGTGCTCTTTAATGGGCTCGCCCTCAGAGGGTGACACCAGACAGACGAGGGGCAGGCGCAAGGTGCTCTCAGGACACAGACTAAGCATTTCCTTCGCTTTCTTTGAGATGCATTTAAGCTGAAATACCGCTTACTCCAGGGAAAAAAATGTAAGTAAATGCAGCAGTGGGCAGAAGCCAGACAGCCACAGCCTGCCTGTCACCCCACTTTCAGCTATTGTAAAACAACAGGATGCCAGGGAGCTGAGTTGGAATTACCTGGGGCACTATGACGCCACTAATGACGTGTAATCAATTCAGCCAATCAGTAGATTTGTAGAGCGCTACGGGTCACCCGTAAACTGGTTAAGATACCTGCTGATTTTTTTTTAAGAAGGAATAACTTAAGATACCCATTTTGGCCAAAGAGGTAGGGGTAGCTAATCAATGCTGTAAAAATGTAGAAACTATGCACTTAAATGGTTATTTGTTTTATGTAGGATTCTTAATAGTGTGAAATTGTCGTGAAAACGTTCAAAGGTTAACAAGCCTTGTTGTAAAGCAATTTACTCTGTACAGTAAATATATAAGAAATTATAAATGGATATATATTGCTACCTTGTTTTACAATAACTTTATAAATCATCATAACCCCGACAAAAATAAAACAGAGGACTGAAGGAATCAAGCGCGAAATGCATTATATGTTTTATAAGCACTTCCTTTAAAGATTTGGAAGCACTTTCTGTGAGGTCTGAGAAGCACATTCTTACAAGTTTCAAAAGTGCTTCCTATCAATTTTCAGAATGACCTCTTACGAAGTCTTAAAGCACTTTCTAAGAAATTTCAGATGCTCTTCGTAAGAAGCTTCTGATGTACTTCCTAGGAAGCTTCAGAAGCACTTTCTTTCACGCTCCAGAAGCACTTTCTTTGACATCTGATAAGCACATTCTTGTAAGTTTCAGAAGGAGTTCCTACCAAGTTTTAGAGCACTTCCTTTACCCTATCAGAATCATCTCCTTTGAGGTTTTAGAAGCATTTTCTATATAGATTCAGAAGCACTTCTTAACTAGTTTCAGAAGCACTTCCTACGAAGCTTCCAAAACACTTTCAATGAAGGTTCTGGCAAGACGGTGCAATTACTTTGCTCTACACCATTTACCATAACATAACCCTATGCAAAAACGTACATACTATTCACTATTACAAGAAAAGCACACAACCGTCCTACCTTTTCAATTAACCTAACCTGTATCCCTCCCTGTAATTACCTACCACCTACCACACACACACCAAACCTATCCTACTAATCAAGCCCGCTCGTGACGTAACCCCCTCAGCCCTTGTCGCCCTTACCTGATCCAGACCGCTTGAACCATGACCAAAGCCCCAACCTCACTGGGCTGTAATCTCCCATCCTGGACCCATCCCTAGAAAGTCTATTCTAATGTTGTCCACCGCATCTCCAAGAGCATCACAGACCCGAACTACCAGCAGCATGAAACGGAAATCAATAGACATCAAACAGACCTGAACTAAGAAAGACAGCCTAGAACAAATATATAACCATAAGCCAGAAACTTACTAAACATCCCGGAACCAACAAAGAAAAGGAGGGAGGGCGAGAGGACCAGTCAGAATTATTCTACCTGACCACCAGGTGTGACAGAGTCCAAGGAGGCCACCTCACACGCTTGACACAGGAAAACCACCCCTTTGCTCCGACCTCAAACCAAGAACCAATGAAGATCCCCTCATGGATTGGCGTGCTCCATTTGCCCTAAATACCCCGGGGGCAGGGGGTTCGACGATTCCCAGCTACCCGAAGCCACCGTTGGAAACACTTCCTCTGAAGCTTGTAAAACTCTAGTTTGGAAAACACTGCGTATTCTCTCTTCCTCTGCCCCTCAATCCACACTAGTTGATTCTCCAGCCATTTTCTTGCTTGTCATAAAAATACAATGTTTTCCCTCACAAAATATTGATTTTATCTTCCTTCATTATCTGTGCTCATCATAGAATTTCATTTTTCACCAAGATACACCATAATACCAAATTCTTACAACACCTTCCTATGAAAAATGAGTTTTGGGAGAGTTGATGTCTCTTGTGTTCTTACTTAACACTAACAAATGCTTCTGCATAAGATATGCTTTTCAGAAAATCATCTTGTGGTTTATTCGTGTACAATGAAAAAGTGCATTGGAGAACCTATGTTCTGAAAAATTTCTTACAATGCGATTTAAAAAAATAAATAAAAATGTAACCCTTATCCACAGATACAAAAGGCGAATGAAGAGACACGGACAGTGCAGAAGAGGAGACTCCAGATAGAAGGAACAGACATATATTAAATATGCACTGAGTGTGTTCAGGATAATAAACTTTCTTAATACACATGAGATCCCTGGGACAGCAGAAGTGTAACAGGCTCCTGCTCTGGACTCTCTGGGAGCATCTGTCAATATAACAAGGTGATCTCAACAAAGATTCAATTTAGGGGTTGTGCAAAGTTTCAAAGTTTTTCTTCTGTAAATTTCCTTGAACGCTACATTTAGGGTTCCTCATCCACTGTATATTGTTCCAAGGAAGAAAGGATCACCGGCATCCATCCAGTTTTAACGTCTTGAAGAAACCGTTATAAGATTATCTTATGAAAAACTGGTCCATCCATTTTCAGCAGTAGCTCACGAGTAAATATTTCCAGCTTGTGGGAAAATTCTAAGCCAGGGTGAAAACACCGGGATATACAGGAAACTCTGCAAACTGTGGGTAGGTCAACCATCCGGATCAAAGGAAGACTACATTTGCGTAATACAAACTTCATAACTACTACTGCCAGGGAGACTGTGTGATAAAAGCGTCATTACTCCTGCTTCCAGCTCAGGACTAGCACTATATTTATTGACTAAGGAAAAAAATGCTATAGAAGGAGAAACAAGCATTTGCAACGCAATAGGTCTCGCATTTGCGAGAGTTTAAGCTATTAGCATTTTAAATAACAATGCCTTTTATTTATCTGTGTTTCTAATTAACACATAAATAAAAGGCATTGTCATTTACAATGCCAATAGCTAGAACTATTGTAAATGCGAGACCTATTCAAAGAAGCAGTCGCCATTGTCCCGGCTGCTCGGAAAGTGAAAGCACCCATGGCGTGCTGACTGTTGCGGGAAAGCATGTTGTGCCTGCAGTAGGAGACACTGATTAAAGAAAATAGAGCTTACATACTAAAAAAGACATACCGCGTAGTAACAGAAGTAAAAAGGCCAGTCCTCGTGGGAGGTCACAAATGAAGACAAGGCGGTACTAAGGAGGGACTAACAAGCCTATCAACGAATCAGAAGCCAGCATTTATGAAGGACAATGACACAAGCCAATGACAAATATGGACGGGCCTTCTATTCCATACTCCAATACAGCATGCCGCAGAGCAGCGCATGCGCTGCCCAGGCTCGACCTAAAAATGGCTATGAGTAGGAAGAAGGCAAGGAGAGAGCTGAGCACAATAGGATGGAGGGAAAAGGCTGAAAGATAGGGAAAGTGAGAAAGCAAAGAGACAACAAGAGAGAAAGCAAGGCGCAAGAGAGTGAAACAAAGTGAGAGCAGGGCAGAGGAATCAAATGTGAGAAAGAGGGAATGGAAAAATAGAAGAGAGAAAAGGAAAGAAAAAGAAAGCGAGAGAGTGGGGAGGGAGAGTAAAAAGAAGGCACCAGGGCTTCAGAGGAAGACTTGCTAAGCATCGTCGATGCCATCCCAGTCCTGATATGCCTTATCTTCGTGGAGTCAGGATGCCCCCCAAGAGTATGCTCCACAGCGTACTCCACCGATGCTCCTGATGCACCAAGTGTGAACTGTTTGACACCAACCACATCACCGCGAGAGCACACAGGACCCACAACAGTGTGTGAGTGGACATTGACCCAACTGACCGTCTGTCAAAGAATCCAAACCCATCTCCTCAGTGTTCATGCCTAGTGGTAGCTGGTTAAACCATGAACACATGCAGAGATGCCCGGGTGCTCCCCACTGGCATAACGAACCTTGAGGGGGCCTCCCTGCAAGGCACCTGGGGGGTCCCCCTCCGGGCTCAATCAGGAGCCCTGCAGCCAGAGTGCTGTGCTCAGGGGGCCTCCTGGAGCTTGGGGCCCCCCCGCACCGTGGGGGCCTGTGTTAGGCCTCTGTGACTCCCAGCTGCACCTGTCCACCTACTGACCTGTTGTGGTGTTTTGTATGCTTTTATTCCCACACGTTGGACTCGTTTCTGTTTTTAATAAAGTTTGGGAGGAATGTATTGTCCTGCTGGACACATTCTAGTGTTCATACATGTACTAGTTCTTCACACACACCCCACACCTATCCAACACAGGATAAAAGGGCCTGAGCCCACGTGGTCAGGGCCACTTTAGTAACGATACACACTGTGTCTGTGTCAATTATTTATTAGCATGTGGGCCTAGGACCACAAATTTACAGGCACCGAGGAAGAGAAGTAGAAAAAAAGTTGTTGGTGAGCCAAAGTGACTGTGAAAGTAATAAGAAAAGAACACTTAGGGGAGTGAAAGAGAAACTGTGGTAAAGAGAAAGGAGAGAAGGAGACTACCTGAAATAGAGGAAAGGAAAGTGTGAGTGAGAGAGAGAGAAAGAAATAGAAATGGCTTAGTACAGAGAAAGGGGGTCGAAAGATACCCAGGAGCGCTTTGACCTAAATTCCAACTAAAAGTACACTTTATTGCAAGAGCACAGACTTATCTCGCGAATGGGCTAATCGATACCATGCAATAGTTTCATTTTACACAAGGCGTTCACCTTGTAAAAATAGAAGGACAATAAAAGAGCCTAATATACTACAAGAGGAGCGCATTAAGGAATATATATAACCGTAAATCACCTAATATTATTTTGGCATAGGAAAAAAAATGCTCTCATAAACTGGTCGATTCTCAGAGGTAGAAAGGACCTGGCCGACCCTGTTAGCTTTCCTCTGCCCAGGGATAAACACCCCTCGCACAAGGCAGTGCATCTGAAAGAGGGGCTTGGGGCAAGGTCAGTAATCTTATAAAAGGCTGGCCCTGGCTCTGGGCATTGCCACAAGCAATGGAACTGGTGGATCTGTGTCATCCAGTTTATTCTGTGAGTTTAAGATGCATCGTTTAGATCAACGGGGAA
Organism: Triturus cristatus; assembly: GCF_964204655.1. Classification (NCBI taxonomy): domain Eukaryota; kingdom Metazoa; phylum Chordata; class Amphibia; order Caudata; family Salamandridae; genus Triturus; species Triturus cristatus. The sequence goes on along the minus strand of NC_140591.1, from coordinate 133,179,541 downwards.
AAAACTCAAACTCCCAGAATGCATTGATTTGCTTAATGAAAACCCAGGTTGCAAACACGGGACGTGCGATACATTGGTTTTGTTTTTTCATTTTCAAGCATAGACTATCAATGGATAACGCTATAACCTCTTCATAACATCCGCTGAGGATGACATGTAATAGAAAAACCCAGCAGCCACTGGGCATACTTCGCAAAGCCACTTTCTGACAAGATTATCTTAAGAACAACATTATGCTATTATACCTACAGTTCCATACTGGGGACATGCCATCCCACAAAAAGTGATATGGCTTTTCAAGTAGTATGCGTAAGATCTGCGACTGGCACAGCTTGGAATGACCAAAAACACACAAGAGCCTTCGTGCAGGAGATGGAATGTCTGAACCCACATCTTTTTGTGGATCAGGCTCACTCTGTCCAGCTGATTGTGAAAAACATTGTAAGTGTCTCAAGGTCCAATCCAGTTCTATCAAGAGCTCCTGGAAACAAGAGTTTAAATGTAACAAACATGGAGGAAGAGTTACCAGAGCACAAAGCCCTATGTCCCAGAGCAGACATAGACAAACCCAGCGTTTTTTTTGTTTGCAGTTTTATATAGCACAAACTCGACCCAAAAGTATTACAGTGTTTTGCATGAGCACTACTTGCGTTACAGACTCGTAGATTCATTTTTTGTTAGGCACAGGGAGATTAAGTGATTTTCCCAGAATCACAGGATGTTGAGCCGACGCTTGCGTTCAGGGAAGAGCGGAGATTGTTCCTATTGAGACAAGGTGTTCAGGCCTGGACTGGCCGTAGCGGGCACCGGGCAATCCCCCAGTGCGCCGCACGGGTGGGGCCGGTTTTGGGCCCCTGGGGGCCGTTTTTGTTTTAGGGCCGTTTTTGAAGCATAGCTGCAAAATCGGCCCTGTAACAAAATCGACCGAAAACCGGCCCTGGTTAAGAGCTCGGCGGCACCCCCAAGGGGGGGGGGGGGTGGGGGGGCACTTTGCCAGGGCCGGTTTTGGTTCCCAGTCCGGCCCTGAAGGTGTTGATCTAGAACACACCATAGCAGGACCACATCTTGCCTGATCTTTAGCCGGCCTTGGTTCAAGTCAATAGCTCAAGCCAAGCTGGTGCTTATAGGCCAACACCACTGATAGAGAAAGCCGAACTACAGGTCCCAGCATGCATAGCGATGTAGACTAAAAAATATCCCAAGCAGTGTCTAGGTGGTGGCTAAGGGCCTGTGCAGACACTAATTCCATCTTTCTCTGTGCATGCCATTGCATAGGTAATAAAAGAGGTCCTCTCTAGCTAAGCTCAGCCAGGCCAATTGTCTAGAATCCAGCCTGGTAGACAAGACAAGTCTTGTGTAACACCGTCACCCAGTTTTAGCTTTGTAGCGTGTGTTGTTAATATATCCTAAAACATACATGGCTGATAGCATGTGTTGTATGTGCCAGTGCTGGCGTCTTGGGTTTCTGGTGACATTTTGAAAGCACTCGACCTTCGAACGTGCAGTTTGCAATGTTACTAGATTCCCTCAATGGCAGGCTGGACCATATTGTAAGGCCACCCTTCATGTAAATATGTGTGTGTGTGTGTGTGTATATATATATATGGTCGTGTGAAGAACCCATTAAAACTTTGGGAAATCCGTTCCTGAGAGTGCTTGGTCCATTTACTTGTGCCGTGAGCTGTGGATTTTGTAGATCCGTGCGGTTTCCGTCACCGCACTATCGAGCACCCGATCGAGAGTGAAAGGGAGGAGAGGCGGGGATTGAGCATGATATATATATATATATATATATATATATATATATATATGTATATTATCTACTGGCGGTCGCCAGTAGATAGTTATAGTTAGGACCACGTTTCCATAGGAAATCCGCAACATTCTATTTGGAATAACTTTGGCGCCGGTCGACGAATCCTCGCGAAATTTTCAAAATAGGTGGGGCGCTACGCTCCGCTCCTACCCTTAAAGTCTCGGGGGGATTCGTCAAGCGGGGGCTGAGAAAAAAGGGGGGTCCCAAAACGCATTTTTCCCATGCATTTTTCCATAGGACCTTTAGACACAGCTACAGCCCGAACGGCTGAACAGAGTTACTTGAAATTTGGCAGAGAGGTAGTCCTCAGGTCAAGGAAGTGCCTTTTGTAGGTCTGGTGTAAATCTGTTCAGTAGTTCCTGAGAAAATAGCATTTAAATCAATATATATATCTGAGCCAGCTTACGGTGCGCTTACCGTGCGCTTACGGTAAGCTTACTGTACGCGTACGGTGACGTGCGCGAGCGCGATTCTGATTGGCTGTTAGATCTTAGTAAACATTCGAATCGGTCGAAACCAGGAAGTGTCGGCCGCCATTTTCTCTCTCGCACTCTGAGGGGAGTGGAGGAAAAACAAAGTCCGAAAACAGTAAAAGCGGATTGATAGACAGCTCCCAACCACCCAGTCATTATTATGGTGTCCCCAAAGAACCCAAAAGGCAAAAAATCAAAAAAAAAATATTTTCGAAAAATCGCCGATTACGCTTACCGTACGCGAACGGTAAAAAAAAAAAAAAAATCCACGTTTTCCACACCCCGTGTGCAAAAGGTGCCCGAATGGAACCTTTTGTGCATGGCCTAATTATCCTAAAGACAATCTGTAGATAACCATTAACAACGATGTGCCTAATACGGCCTCCGTGTGCGGACGGTGCGCGAAGCGCATCGTGCGTACATGGCCCATTTAGCGTAACGTGGGCACGCGGTGCGCGTAGCGCACCGCGTGCCCACCGTGCGTGCACGGCACTAACTGCGTAAAGTGGGCACCGTGCGCGCACGGAACGAACTGCGTAAAGTGGGCGCGCACGCCACGAACGGCGTAAAGTAACTTAGCATTTAAAAAAACGTACAAATTCACTGAAAAAACCATAGGTTTCACACACGTTATAGTTAGGAATTAGCATTTAAAAAACCTTGCAAATTCACTGAAAAAACCATAGGTTTCACACAAGTTATAGTTAGCGGACATTTTACTGATAAAAAACCATTGAAATTCCCCCGTTATAGTTAGTGCAGGCAACTATAACTCACGCGACCGCAATCCTCTGCTGATGACATATGTGTCTTTATGAAAAAAAAATATTTGTAATATATGTATAGCTAAAAATTTATGGAAGAAGACATGGGTAAATAAGTGTCTAAATACAGTATTAGCATCAGCAGAGGATTGCGGTCGCGTGAGTTATAGTTGCCTGCACTAACTATAACGGGGGAATTTCAATGGTTTTTTATCAGTAAAATGTCCGCTAACTATAACTTGTGTGAAACCTATGGTTTTTTCAGTGAATATATATATATATATACATATATATATATATATATATATATATATGTATATATATATATATATAATAATTAACTATAACATCACCTTAACCTTTATGTTATATGTATATATATATAAATATATATATATAATATATATATATATTTATTTATATATATAATATATATTTATATATATACATATAACATAAAGGTTAAGGTGATGTTATAGTTAATTATTGAAATGAGATAAAAATGCATTCTTAAAAACAAACTGGAATTCGCAAGTTAGAGTTTTGTGAGCTAATTATAACTTTTACTCATGCAATGCATGCTTATGACCTCACATATTACAATGCTCCTGACATGTTGAATACATCACTGATGACACTTCTGATGAGATCTCAAATGAGTTCTGTCTCTATCCTCCTCACCTCAGTGACTGGATCTCCACCCTCCAGCTACAGGAATACAAGCAATGCACTTCCACTGTCTGGTAAAGCTGCCCTCGCCCTCCATCTTGTGCAGTGTCAAACGACAGGTATTCAAAATGGAATCCTCTTTTCTGTGTGTTTAATACTGGGAGCTACATGTGATGGATGAACATAAGAAGACATGCATCCCAGCATTTGCAGACTCGCCTTTTCAATCTTTCAGTTATTTGCCCTCACATTTACTCACATTGCCTTGATCTTGAGGTTTCTGCTTCCTCCGAGCCAAGCCAGTGCTCTTGATATGTCCCTATATATGCGTCCAGCTATTACTTCTATTACTTTATGTTTTCAAACCTCAGCTGCTCGGCTGTCTCTGCTGAAGAGGTGGTCTAGTGGTAGCCTGGTACTGCACAGACCGTTACCCTGATTTTAGTGCCTATGAAAACGTGCCTTATATAACACTATCTTCGCATACATTTAATGTTTCTTTCTACAGTCTTCAATCCTCATATTACATGCTATCTCAAAAAGCATCCTCTATATTTACAAAATCTAACATGAAAACTGGCCTTTTCATTAAACTTCTGATTATGGCTGCTCCTTGTTTCTGTGGACTGGTCCTACCCTTTCATCCTGTGATGCCTCCTCTCTCTGACCTTAAGCTTTTCTAAGTCCCTGGCATGTTTGTTGTAATCTTCATTTCTGCACAGTGCATACAACTGTTTTGAAAGCTCACAACCTATCCTTCTTTGAAAGTCATAGCCCTGCAACTCATCAATACCTAAACGCCACACACTCACCTATGATGCCCACCAACCATCTGCACGACCTCACATACCCCCCTAACTAATGATCACACATAACTCTTATCAATGTGATATACCACAAAACTGGAGTGAATAGGTGGACTGGTTTTAGTTTGTGCACACATGACTAAACCTAATATGCAACACTATCCAATAACACTGGGCTAATCACCACGCTTGGGTTCTGAAGCAGTGGACTGACCGACTTAAATGCTTTAGCACCTTGTCAGGGTAGTAAGTGTAATATAAATGCAATTACAACTACAAATGCAATAAATTACTTTGTTTTCTTGAATGTGTAGTTTCTACTTTACCATTATAGAGAAAATCTTATAAATCCCAGCATGTATTGGATAAAGTACCCATTATTAACAGGATTATCAGGTAACTTTATCTTTGAAGTGACCATTAGATGATGGAGTGGATGATAAAACAGTGTAATAACCATATAATGTAAACTTTCACCATAGCATGATAGTGTCTTTCACCCAGTTGCAGTTTATCAGCCATCATTACTAGCCGCACTAAGACATGTACTTTTACTTTCAGTATAAACGTAAAGGCCTAAAATTCCCAGCATGCTAAGCGCTTTTGGCCCAAACAACTAGGACTTGCTTAATGTCACCTTCAGGTGACGGGATCCTTTGACAGCTATATAGGAATATTTTACACATAAAGCCATGCTCGAAATGAGTTGAGCCACTACGCATTTCATAGTATTATGAGGTCCGTTGTTACGCAAGAAGTAGGTGCTTGTACAGCAGGACGTAGAATTGGAGTACACAAACATGCCTGTGCACCTCCGCACACACCCTAGCACGCTCGTATCAAACTTTGCATTCACATCTTTGCCACTTCAAATAATCAAATTCAGGGCCGGACTGGCCGTAGCAGGCACTGGGCATTTACCCAGTAGGGTGGAGGGGTGGGAGCTGGTTTTGTGCCCGTGGGGGCTAGTTTTGTCAGTGGGAACCGGTTTTGCAGCAGTGCTGCAATATCGGCCCCCTGTAACAAAAGCGGGAGTGGTGCTTCTTGCGAACACCACCCTCCCCGCTCCCAGGCCCAGTCGGGCAGCAATCTGCCAGGGCTACTTGCTGTTCCCAGTCCAGCCTTGATCAAGTTCACGTGATCTAAACTTCTTTGAAAAGAGCAAAAAACCCAAAGTAAGAAAAGCAAGCCCTGGCGGCTTCCGTCCTTTGAGCTGACAGACAGAATATATTTTTTAAACATGATGAAGAAAAAGGTCCAAAGAAAACCCGCCCGGGAGGGATGCGCAGAGGAGAAGGAAAGCGGGGTCTACACAGATGAACGGTTTTAATTAGGACGAGGGCTGAACGGCGAGAAGCTTATGCTAATCAGCTGCCTCATTTAATCAGCTTATTAAAAAAAAACATTTTATTTTAAATAGTGCAGGAAAAATTGTAATTATTCTGAATGTCTTTTTTTAAGGCAGGAGAGGGAACGGATGTGAGCAGCTGGTGTGTGGCTTTTGTAGGACGCTGGTTGCCACAGTTTTTGCCAACAGAGCAGGTCTCCCTGACTGGCTAGCATTCTGACTGATTTAAGGTGACCAGGCATCCCAATTTCTTGTCAGAACAGTTATGGATTTTCGCCATCTGCCCTGGCAAATTTCTGTAAATTTAGCAGATGGTTCCAGAGAGGGTCGACTGAACACAGAAGAGGCAGCATGCCTTGTGTAAAAGTTGCATTTAATTCCTCTTAGTGCCTCTTTCTCAGTGTTTTCTATGTTTGAGCTGTCAATAAAGTCCTTCTGTGCCCTTGCTCAATGTACAATTGCAGTCCTACTTCTTTGTTTATGGAATGTCCCAGTTCTTGCTTTGAAAATGTGGTCACTCTACCCTGATTGAAGAGACTGAAACGTGCAGATGTTTCTAAATTCTTCCCAAATCCTCCAAAAATATGTCCAAAAAAAAGCTATTGAGTAGATATAGATTTTGGTTGCTTTTGAATGAATACACAACCTTTGGTCTCAGGCTCTTAGGGATAATCTAGGAATTGAATCCTGTTTTTTTCCTACCACTCTACTGCCATATGGCCCAAGGAACTCAATGCCCCTCCAACTGTCTCAAGAGAGGTAAAACAGGGGTGACTATAGATTCTGCCCTTCTCTTGGTACCACATTTATTTTTTATTTGTTTGCTTTATTTATTAGAGTTTTATATAGTGCTGACTAGACCCAGGGGTATCAGAACAATTTACATGTTTTGAGACTACGTCTATAAGCGGTACAAGATGAAAGTCAAGTGTGATTAACAAGCAGTCATATTGAAAAATATAGGACAATAGAGCAGTAAAGTAGTCCACAGTAAGGCTGCAATAATCTATAACAGTACACCCATTGGGTAATGGGGATGGGGACGGATTCAAACCTGCGTAGTCAATTAGTCAGGGGGTCTTCCCGACGGAAATTGTCAGAGAGGATTGGGTCTTTGGGAGACGCAAATCAACATGAGTTCTTGTTGAAGTAGTTGTTGAGTAGTAGAAACTTGAGGTCCTGTTTGAAGCAAGAAATGGAGGGGACGCAGCAAAGGTCATTAGGGAGTGAGTTCCAAATCTTGGGGGCATTTTACATTGGCCTGAGATGATTTCTTTTTATGTTTGAGTGGTATGAGAAGACGAGAGTTGGAGCTTTTCAGAGCCTGACCTTTTCCTGCTCTCAAGAGTTTAGATTCCAGATATTTGTTGGGTTTTTTTGTATGGAGGGCTTTGTGTGTGATACATGCTGTCTTGAAGATGCATCTTCCTTCAATGGTAAACTAAGTGAGACCTTTTAGCGCTGGTGAGATGTAATCAAACCGTTTTGATTCTGGAGACGAGCCTGGCAGCCTCATTAAGAATTGATCTAAGGGGGCAAGGTGGCTTTACGGGGTTCCTGTCAGGATGCACCTTCGACAGAATAAAAACCCTACTGCTTATGATCACATTTGTTGGACACCGAAAAAAGCTGGATTGATCTTGATACCCATACTCTCCGACTTCGACTTGCCAGCAGCCTGTACTTTGGCACCTTGAGTTTCATCAGACACAAAATACAATGAATCCAAGACACAAAGCACAACCAATCCAAAACTCTGCAACAAGACGCCTTCTCCACCTTTACTCCAGAGAACACAGGACACTAGTCCTGGAAGCAATCCACTGGATGCCTGGAGCTAGGGGAGTAGTGCTTAATACACTTTTTATTCTCCATGTGTCCTCCCAAGGAAAAGGCCCATTAAATTCAAGCAATACAAACACTCAGGATTATCATATTGTTTTACTCTAAGAAATCCATATGAGCGCAAACCTCCATGCTCTGGAACTTACTACCAACCAATATTTGAAGCATCCAGGCGCATTTACAGTTTAGAAGAGGAGTGGAAACATGGCTATTTCAAAGATAACTTCAGTATACCACAACCCTGGGATAGATCCCAGCGCATTAATGATCCTTCATGTATAGTCTACGGTCTACAGATATGTAACAGCCAAACCAGCACACTGTCCTCAAGTTTGCAAACAGTCTAGCAGTTCTCTACGTCCAGGTATGTTATAAAGGGCTGTCAAGCATGTAGCCTGCATATAGTATAGTATTAGCAATTCAAGTTCATACATAACCCTCCTGAAGAAATTCACAAGAATGAATGAGCAGCTCACGGATGGAATCATAAAACCTCAGACTGTCTAGTTACAACAGTTATCTTTGGTCACTCCTTGTTTGCTGGCAAGCAGCTCTCTCTATATTTTCAGAGCAACCTAAACAAATTAAACTTAAATCTACAAGTCCAGGAATCCAGAGTGCAGCAAGGCAAGAGGCAGGACTGGCTGAATTTGACCCTCATGTGAGGAACATTGGCAACTATTCAGAAACACTGCTGAAGACGGACACAAAATGTCCTTGGGACACCAACAACTTCATGACACCAGATTGCCATGTCTACCATCTCAGTTCCTCGCCTTTGATTACAGGAATCAGTCCATACGGATACTTACCCATGATGAGTTGGAAATACGGCAAGGTGAGGAACTAGGATTTTGTTTGCATATCACTATATGGTGGAGGTAATGCAAGATGATAAATTGGAAAGGCTGCACGACTCATTTTTTACTCAGAGACTGACATTACTAAATTGCGATCGATGAGCGTGCAGCCACCCTCACTTAGAGAAGATTGTTGAAAGAAAGACACATCTTGTAATGGCAAATACAATGTTGCAAGACTGGCGAGTCCATCTTCTTTCACCAGACTCTGCTTGTGCAATAGAAATTAAGGACGGGCAAGTTTAACTTGTGATACGAGGAAATATACATATGACTGGAATTGAGAAAGGCTTCATAGCTTAAACGTGCCCGCCAAAATCAATAATAAAAATGGAATCCAGACACCGTTGTGTGCTCCGATTTGTTGGGTAATTATGTTTTGCATGGTGGCTACTGCCATGACGGAGGTGCCCGCCTGCCAGTCGTTCAGCAAAGCGAAGTGGCAAGTTCTTGGATATATATATATATATATATATATATATATATATATATACATATATATATATATATATATATATATATATATATATATCTATATATATACATATATATAATTCCTGTGTACAATCTAATGTGGCCAAATGTTAAAAACGATGGATTTAGACCCAGATCTCTGTACTGGGGTGAATGTATGACATTGTGCTGCATTTTGTCCATCAACTGTTGTTTCTGCATTTGTCACCCCGATTGGGAAGGGTATGCCCAGACGTGGGTCACGTGCTCTCCATGCCACTGAAGTCAAGCTATCCTGGCTGAAGAGGGGTGAAACCCCGAAACCGGTCCTAGGATGCTTGTTTCCAGTCCAGGGAAGGCATGGCTTGGTAGTTTGGGCTGGACTGTTCCCGTGAGGCACAGGGTCAAGACTGATTTGCATATGGCTGGGTTCAAACTGGAATGGCATGGTAAGCAAAAAAATGATGGATTTAGGCCCAGATCTCTGTACTGGGGTGAATGTAAGACATTGTTCTGCATTCTGTCCATCAACTGTTGTTTTTGCATTAGGCATATTGGGGCTTGCAGTTTCACTTTTCACATTTTAAATACTTATGTACAAGTCCCAACATGTTAAGCGCTGTTGTAGCTGTTAACCAGGAACATGGCAATAACCGAGATATAACGGAGATATTCGGTGCTGAGTCTTTCAAATCCCCTTTCGTTTGACCTGGAGGTTCCTCCCCCTGGCTCATCTTTCCATCGTAGCTCTCTATAATCTTTGCTGCATGCCTTGCAGCAGCTTCCATTCACTCACGTCACGCGGGGAGATACGCAGGGTCCCTAGTTTGAAGCTCTGGAGCCACAGACGAACATAGCTAACTCACCTAGAAAGTCTCCTAGAAGTCAGTCTGACTGCCATTGAAACCAGGTTTTGACAACTGTGGGTGAACAGATGTTGTGGGAGGGTGAACAAAGAGGGAGCCTCCTGTCCTTGTGCTATTAGCTAATTTCACTATATTTCCAGATGTTTTCCTAGGTATTCAAACACCTGGTTGATAGTTTGGGCATGGGCCACAACAGATTATGTCAGAACCTCTTAAATGAATTTAGGAGAATAACCAGACACTTTTCATTTGAAAAGAGAGATGCGATGCAGTGTACAGGATCCTGGATGTTTTTGGACTTGAATTTAAGCAGCAACCTCGAGCATGGTCACTACTCAATATAATGAATTGCTCTCTTATTAAATCTATGCATTGCACAGTGCAACAATGCAGTGTAGAATACAACTGCAACACCATAATTGCAATTACAGTGAATCAATGTTGTGTTTAGGCAGGATGCCCTCTGCTGGGAATTCATACAGTAATGCAGCTTGTCCTTACAGAAATGTTATTTATCCTTGTAGATTTATATAAAATGAATCTACTCATTTGAGAAGCCTCCATCTTCGACAGGGAATGTTCGGCATCCATTTTGTGACTCAGTCGAGTCCATTTTAGACTGGACAGAAATAAGAGTTGAAAGCACTATTCTAATAACTATATATTTTTTTTTTGTGCAGAGTTTAATATAGCGCGAACTTGACCCGAATCCAATCAGGTATCAGAGCGCTTTACATAGCACCAGTTACGTTACATGAGGACACACACATTCATTTTTTTGTTGTTGTTGTTGTTAGGCACGTGAGGAGGAATCTGAGTTGAGGACAGACTGGGAGATGATGCAGTCTTGTTGATATCATATGAGTCTGTGTAGTGCAAGCCTGCAGCTTAATCTGGACTTCGACAGTGACAGACCACCCCGCGCTGGTGCGACTAGTGAGCAATTTGAAGAAAATTCTGCAGGAAAACAGTAGTCAATTTAATCCAACAGGAGTATGAGTAGCTGATTTTATTTGTTCATTCATAATATATGTAATCTGTGGATTGATGTTTGTTCTGGAGATATCTATGTATTTATACCCCCTGCGAAAACCAGAGCCAGAGAGGCCAACAGATGACACAGAGTTTACACAAACTTGCCATGCTCTCAGCATGGTGGATTTTACCCATAAATTGACAGCTCTGTGTTTGCTCAAAGGCCTACTAAAAGTTGTTGAGACTATTTACACCAGAGTGTATTCCCATTAGATTTGTCTTGTGGCCATTACCCATTGCAGGAGGACCCGCCTTCATCACCTGGTTTACAAAGCATCACAGCAAGATGTTGCTATCTCCCAGAAGAGCAAGAGTGTATCCTTCACTTCACTATGGTACCAGAATATTGTTGCCAAAATATTATATGCCATAAATATGATGCCCTAAATATAGTTTACAAAAATATAGCCACATAGGAGTTATCAATACAAAATCTACACACAATGGGAATATATTCTGACACAGCAAACACAACAAGGTGATGGACGAGTGCTGAACTTTTCAAACACTCACCCCCAGTCAAGAGATCTGGGTTGAATCCATCATCGTTCTTTTGCTCACTATGCCACCCCAGTTTGGACCCAGAAATATGCAAATCAGCCTTGACCCTGCTCCCCATGGGAACAGTCCGGCCCGAACTGCCAGGCCAGGTCATCCCTGGACCAGAAACAAGCATCCTGAGACCGGTTTCGGGGTATCTCCCCTCATCAGCCAGGCTAGCTTGAATCCAGTGCAGAGCAAGCAAGGGACCCACGTCTGGGCATTTTGTGATGTTATTATATTCTGATATACCACCTTCTTGACTGACTCACCCCCAACCCGGCCAGCTAACAGAGAGTCTGTTTCTAAGGATACAATCTTCAATGTGCCCCCTGAAGATGTGTCCCCTGGTCACTAACTAGTTATTGTGATCCCTCTGAACCTCAGCACTTTACTGCGACACCGGCTTTCTGCTGATGAATGAAAATGGTACTTCTCTATCCCAGCTCTGTCAGCGAACAGACCCGTGACTGCATCAATTTTCAGTTTTTGATCCAAACACATCCTCCCGCTGTGCTGTCCATACAAGTGACCCTGATCCAGAGCCACCTTGATCCTGATGACTCATATCTTGTAGGCGCATAGAAACAATGGGAGTAACAGAAAGTATATTTTTCTACAGTACACCCGAGCTGCATATATGCTTTCTGTGATCATTTAAGTACAAGCAAAACAGGGTCAGCCATTTTCCCCAACTTCTTCTACCGTAACGCAGCTATGAATGTTCTATTCATGTACAGCCTCCAACCTTTATGGTCACTCCAATCTCTGGCTTTGCTCTACAGGGGTTTCCGTATCCCAGAAGCAAACTGTCACGAATAATAAACTTTTCACAGGTATGTATGGCAGGAAAGCTTGTTTTTAGGTGTGTGCAAAGTTTGATTTCTTTTGTTTTTTGTAATCCTGAATTATTTTTCGCAAAGATAAAGGTGGTGAAGTTATATGAGTTTGAGCTTGTATGTGAAAATTTGGACTTTCACAATGCTTTTAACATCACATACCTCCTATTTCCACCATTATGAACACAAGAGAATGTTGGTGAACCTTTCCATTGTGACTGTTGAGTCACCCGGGAGGAAGAGCCGCACACGAGTATGCACTAGTCGCACAACAAACCAATCCTCAAGCCACCATCTACATGCTTTGAGAACAGGGGATAAGAGAGTGAGACTGAAAAATTATGTTATCATTTGTGGCATGTGTTATTGCAGGTTTAAGTTCAGGGAAAACTACACTTACCTGTAGGGGAAGGGAAAGTAGTGTAATACATGTAGGCCAAAAATCAGGAACTATGTAAACCTATATTTAAATAATAAAACCTTTGAACACTTCTGCTTTTATTTAAATAAAGGGTAAGCTGGCACATATAACTGAGCTGTTAGTCATCAGAATGGGATGAGTTCTTGGCATGGACAATGATGGCCAGGGGTTTTACCTGGCCTCCATCCTCCCTGAAAGAATCACTTATGCTCTTCAGTCCTGAACCGGGTGGCTTGCCATGAACCTATAAGAAGCCTTTTAAACTGGTGGAATAAGCCAACACTGGAGAATACTTTAAATACCTAAAGGGAAGTCTTGTGCCTTTCTTTCAATGATGCACTGATTTTAATTAAGCGTTTTATGTAACTAGTTCTGTTAAACAGCATAAAAAGGAAATAGTAGGCACATCCGAACGAGGACATTGTTCTGGCGTAGGAAAGCTGCTGCCCTCGGTTGCTAGTGGTGAGTGAAATGGAGATTTTGTGTAGTTTTTCCACTCTCAGATCTGCATCAGTTGCTACTGAGGTGGGTGCAGCCTGCCAGTGCCCCAATCCTGGTAGAATTCACTTCTCTCCACTCAGGTGGAGGTTGTGTTCAGAATATTGTGTACAGGAAAAATCAGTCAACATAAATGTCAGATATTGTTTCATTAGGTGTAGATTTTATATTATTAACCCCAATGGTGCGATATAGTTGTAAACTCAATTTAGGACACAATGTTTATGTCAGACAATATTCACCAATTATATTCTGGTACCATATGGGCAAGACCGGTGCCGTAGCTTAGCTCACGTTTGCTGTTTTCCACTTTACGTAACACACCTCTTCGAATCAAGATCATCACTAGAAAAACAAACACCCTTTCCTAAAAACCTCAACGGTGTGCACCCTGTATATCGACCCCAGAATATCGATGGGACACATTATTGAGTTCAACATATTTTAAAAAATATTGAAAGATAAGTAAGTCTAGATTTTCTATACCTACTTCCACATACACGTACCTATGTGGTACGTATATCTTCAAAGGACAAAGATATGAAGCTAAAAGTAGTGAATCTATACTTCCCTACACACACTTATTTTTCAATATTTTGCCCATGATATTCTTGTGCTACAATTTTCTCAGGGTCGATATTCAGTAGTACAATCAACATTCTATAAAACGGATTGGAAAGTGGTGACATCACGACCAGCCACTGTCAACTTGTACCATATCTTTGCCATATTAGTAATTTCATTCTGCGTTAGATGGTCAAAGAGCAGAACCCCCTACGGTTTAAAGGTTTTTCAACACACCCCAATGAGCCATCATCTCCAAGCTCATCCATGATCATTACACTCTTCCTAGGGACCGCCACCACAATAAACAATTCATTGTAAAGCGCTCTGATACCCCCTTTGGATCATGCTCGCACTATATAAAACTTCATAAATAAATAAATAGAATAAATCAGTTCAGACCACGATATACACACATCAACTATCAGACAGATTTGCGCACAAAATGACAAGATTTTTCAGCAACAACGCAAGAAGCATTCCAGAGTATTCAATCAATCTTTCTGACATACCTAGACACATCTCAAATTTAAAAGCTGGACATTTTTATCTCACCAACAACACTTCTAAAGGACACAGGTACCTATTAATTGAGTTCAGCCTGCAGCAAGTGGCTGTTGTTTTGTGCAATAATATTCCTTTTTTCCATTAATGCACAAGGAAAATTAAGTATAAAATTCCTCAATACTAAGGAGATAAGAGAAATGGATTGACTCGTACGGGATTCACAGTAAGAAAGATAGGCTGCAGCGGTCAGTTGCATCGGATTCACCCTGCCTTGTTCAGACTATTCTCAGGAACGTCCCCATTTTTCATTTTACCTGGTAGCTTCTTGCCCAAAAGCCACCCATAAACCAGCCCTAACATTATTGCCAGACAGTCTAGACTCAGTGACAGGAACAACACAAAAGTCCCCCTCCTTATGTCCTAAGCGTGTCTGTGGGTGGCTATCTGGCTGGGGTCAGTTTATGTAGTACTGACTCTTACATCAAATCAGGACCACTAGAACTATGCAGTAGCAGAAAAACACATTTTGCGGCAGCTTTTTCTAAATTATGTGGCACGAAAAAACAAATTATGTGTTGCAATGCGGCATATTTTGTGATGGTATTGCCTCATTAGTTTGTCATTTTTACAAGGTAACACTATCAAGGCAAAAGTTTCACCTCATCAAAACCAGTCTCACACCCAAAAACATCAATAAGCAACAGAAAGATAACACAGTCACCCTTTGTGAAGGGCCTTCCACTGTGCAGCAACACGCATTGCCACATTTTAGTAACTTTTGATCCATTTGGGCTAGAACTATTTTTTTTTTATTAAAATCTGCAAATTATGCTGCAGATGATGGATTATGTGGCAACAGCAGCAAATCCATAATTATGCAGAAAACATTGTGGCCACAAAATCCTATAATTCCAGTGGCCCTGCATTGAATCCACATTGTCCCCATAACAGGAGCCTTCTTTCTCCCGAACGAGTGGGGTGGCCATGAGTCAACTACGGCTAAGACCCATATTAGAGGTTTGCTCCCTGGGTTTTGCATTTTTCCGACTGGGGAGTCATCTTGTCAATATATTTCATTTATGGTCTTTCAGGTCTGGACTCTTTTCCTTGACCTGTTTTCCTTCTCTACTTTCCTATGCTTTTCTATTGCTGTCTTTCAGGTCTGGACTCTTTTCCTTGACCTGTTTTCCTTCTCTACTTTCCTATGCTTTTTACGTCTGCTCACCTCCTTTTCTTCTCCTGCTCTTTCCCGCACTTTCTTTTTTCAGTCTTCTTCCGGTCGGTGCGTCACTCTCTTCCTTTTTCGAGATTTTCCATGTTTTCTCTTCGCTCTTTTCCCTTCATTTTCTCATGATTATGGTGCTTGCGGACCTCCCTTCATTTATTACATTGTCAAAGGTTTGTTGATTCTTCTTAGTAATGTGATTTTTTGTTTTGTTGTTCCCGTTTGTAACCCTTATGCGCATTTTGTCTTCCAGTGTCGTTTTGTCTCTGAAGTATTCCCACACCATGTGTATCACATTCCCTTGAACCTCGCGTATGTGTAATTTTGTTACGTGAAACGTACGTGGTCTTGGAAATCCTGTTAAAAGACAAAAGGTAATTTCTCATTTATCTAAACTCAATTCCCAAATTTCCTTTCTTCAAGAAACTCATTGTAATGATGTTGAGTCGCTGAAATTAAAAAGGCAATGGGTAGGCCAAGTTGTTTTTTCCCCTGCTGTTGACAAGAAGGGGGGGGTTGCCATATTGTTTCACAAATCTTTATCTGTGCAAATTATTTCCTCTCAAAATGATGACGCAGGTCGATGGGTAATGGCCAAGATTGTTGTTTATAATAAAACGCTAATCTTGTTAAACATTTATGGCCCTGTGAAACCGGATCCAAAATTCTGGTATGATATTAAAATTCTCCTTTCCACCGCTGATTGTCCCAATATTATTGTAGCAGGCGACTTCAATCAATGGTTGGATCCTTTCTCGGATCGCTTATCAAAGTATAAATTTCAGCCGGATAAGACCCATAAATCCTTTCAATCGGCCATTGCCTCTCGCCCACTGTATGATGTTTGGAAAACCTGTAACCCTGATTTGTTGGAATATACGTTCTTTTCTAATGTTCACCAAACCCGATCCAGAATAGATTATATCTTGGCTAGCAAATCCCTTCTTCCATGTATCCAAAAATCTGAAATTGGTTCTATCTTTATTTCAGATCATGCCCCTGTCTATGCTGTTTTTGACCTTTCACTCACCTCCACCAAATATAATCGCTGGAAGTTTAACACTCACCTACTTTCTGATACAGCTTATCTTAAAGAAGCCACTTCCTTCATTAATGAATTTTTCACCTTTAACAACCCATTAGACACTTCCACTTCTAATAACTGGGATGCTTTTAAGGCGGCGCTCCATGCTTTTACTATTTCCTTTGTGTCCCGGAAGAAAAAGGCCAATGTGAAAAAGTATAAGGACCAATTACAACAGTTGAAAAAATTAGAGCACGACTACTTTTCCTCCAAAAATACTGACTCACTTAGGAATTTAATTACAGCCAAAACCAACCTTAACAAAATTGCTACTGTTGATGCCTGCAATGTTTTACTTAGAATTAAGTCTAAATTTCACGGAGGGCAAAATAAAGCAGGTAAAATGCTAGCGAACTATTTAAAAATTCGCTCTGAACGTAAGACCATTGGTCCTATCATGGATGAATCCACCAATAGTCTGGTGTCCTCTGATGAAGAAATTGCAGCGGTCTTTCATGACTATTATCGATCTCTTTATTCAGACGATACATTCCCCTCCTCTCATAATCTTGATAAGTTTTTTTCTGGACTCCCTGCTCCCCCATCTCTGAGTGCTGAGTTTTCCGCTTTAGAGGCGGATATTACCCTTCAAGAGATTCTTACTGCCCTACAAGCTTTAAAGAAATCAAAAGCCCCCGGCCCGGACGGATTAACGGTGGAGTTTTATTGCACTTTCAAATCTTTGTTTGCCCCTAAATTATTGCAGCTGTTTAATTCCTTCATTACTGATGCGAAAGCATCTGGCTCCTTTATGGATGCCTTGATCGTCATCATCCCTAAGCCTGATAAGGACCACTCTTTTTGTAAAAATTTTCGCCCAATCTCCCTAATCAATTACGACTGCAAGATCTTCGCTAAGATTATTGCTTCTCGACTTGACTCTGTCATTCCCCTTCTGATCAAGACGGACCAGGTGGGCTTTGTCAAAGGTAGATTGGCTTCCGATAATGCTAGAATGTTCATGAATATCCTGTCCCATGGTAAAAATTATAAAGATCCCCTGGCTGCTTTGTCTCTGGATGCGGAAAAAGCATTTGATCGTATAAATTGGCAGTTTATGTTTCATACATTACAATGGTTTGGTTTTGGCCCTAATTTTATTTCTTTTATCAAATTGTTATACTCATGTCCGAGGGCTAGTATTTTTGTTAATAACCAATTCTCTCAATTTTTTCCCCTATCTAGAGGCACCAGGCAAGGTTGTCCTCTCTCCCCATTACTTTTTATCCTGTGTTTGGAACCCTTCCTTGAGCGTATTCGAACCAATCCCAAAATTAAAGGTTTTGCCTCTGCTTCTGTTGAAACTAAAATATCTGCCTACGCGGACGATATATTGGTATACATGTCCAATCCCAGTGAATCCCTTCCCCCCTTTTTAGAAGAAGTCCGCCTTTACTCTTCCATTTCTGGGTACAAACTCAACCTATCCAAAACGGAGGTTCTCCCTTTAAATTCGATATGTTATCAATTTATGTTTGCTGATACTGCCTTTGCATGGTGTCCTTCCAAAATTAAATACCTTGGCATTTGGTTTGCCTCCAATATTGCGGACACTATTAAATTCACTTTTAACGCACTAATGAATAAATTGAAATCCCTTCTCCTCGTGTGGTCCCCCTTATTTTTATCATGGTGGGGTAGACTTGACACTATTAAGATGATGGTCTCTCCCCATATCCTTTACACGGTTTCTATGCTCACTGTCAAAATCCCTAACAGGTTTTTTTCCCAATTAAACTCTTTATGTCTTAAATTTTTGTGGAACAATAAACGCTCCCGCATTGCCTTAAACAAACTTATTCGCCCCAAGGAAGAGGGGGGAGTGCGCTTCCCTAATTTTAAAATATACCACTCGGCTTTTTTGATTAAACAATCTTTCTCATTGGCCTTCGACTTTGGGGATACGCCTATACCTCGTTGGATTATCTTTGAGCGGTCGCTCCTAAAAGAGTTTCAGTTTCAGCATGTCACATTTATGTCTAACTGCACCTTTTTGTCCAAAAGCCCTGTATTAAAATATTCCCGTGAATTGCTGTGCAATACATTTCTTAAGGACCTATCTCCCATCCAATGTTTTTTAATTTCTACCCTATGGTATAACAAATTTCTCAAATACAAAGGTAGATCTTTCTATTACAAATACTGGAAGGAAAAGGAGATCTTTTTTGTCCATCAGTTTTTGAATGGGTTTTCTATCATCCCCTTCCAAGAATTACAAACACGATATCAGTTACCTGACTCCTTTCACAAGGAATATATTATTATCTCTAATGCTATACAAACCCAATTAGCTACCTACTCTCTCCCATCAACTTCACCTTCTTTAACACCCTCTTCACCATTGTATCCTCTATTTCCGGCGCATAAACTTAAAGCTGCCACTGTTTACAAGTTATTGTTATCTAATGCCAATGTTCGTTCTAAAACCACAATTGAAAGTGCATGGGAAATGGACCTATCCACCTCTCTGCCTATTGAATGTTGGGACAAATTATGGTCGAAATTATTTAAAGTTTCGGCTGCAGCCAGGATTACCCAATCTCTGTTTTTTCTGTATCATAGAGCCATTATTACTCCTGTTACTATTTGTAAGTTTTCCCCCACATCCTCTCCCCTTTGCTGGTCCTGCTCTATCGAAACTGGTACATTAATCCATCAGTTATATGAATGTGCATCTGTTCTATCTTTTTGGAATTCAATTTGGAATGTTTGCATGTCAGTTTTCAACTTTAATGTAACCTTATCTTTTGTAAATATCTTTTTTGGTTCTTTAGCTCCTGATATGGAAACTGTTTTACCTAGTTCTAGGTTATTTGATCTTTTTATTGCATTAGCTTTTAAAGTGATCCTGTCTGCATGGAAAGATAATTCTAAACTGTCGTCAATTACTTGGTGGAATTTTATTTGTGACGAACATAGGATTGCTTCCGTTTCCTCTTCTTCTGTCTCCCAAAAAATCAAAGCTGATCTTCTCTGGCTCCCTTTTACTACTTATCTCTCCTCGCACCCTCCCATGTGATAACTCATTTTCTTTTTATTCTATTCTCTCTTTGGCTTTCTCTCTTATCTTTCCCTCTCACCTCTTTGGTCTTTCCTCTTTTCTTCCCTCCTCCCCCTCCTATCCCATCCACCAGTGCCTTATTCCTCAATTTATCCTATTATTGATTCTTTTTTCTTTTTGTCGACCTAGTCATTGTAAACCAACTTCGTTTATATAATATCTCTTTATGGCGCTATATTGTAATAATTGTTTTATTGTATCACTTGCTTTTTCTTTTTCTTTTACTCTGAAAATTCAATAAAAACTTCTTAAACAAAAAAAAAATATATATTTCATTTATGAAATGAGCCTGACTGCTCAAGTATTAGACCATCTTTGAGGGATCTTGTGTTTGTGTTTTCAGACCTCTGTGTGTAGTGACACTAAAGACCCCCTATGTGCTTCTTTTTATGATGTCAGTCTAAGCTGGCGCACTAATCACAGGTGCCCTCTAGAACCATGAGGGTGTGGTGCACAGATAAAGACAAATCGAAGCCCAAGTCTGTGCGCTGCAACTGTGCACCGGTGTCCGCGTGTGCAGCAGTGTGACATATTTTTATTTTGAGATTTATATAGTGCTAGCTAGACCCGAAGGTATCAAAGTGCTTTACATGATATGTGATAACGTGTACAAGAGGTATATGAGGGGAATTCATAAGAGTCATAGTTAAACAATACAGAATTAAGTGGTTATAAAGTCACACAAGTATAACAGAAGGACGCATTGAGGAACGGCATCGGGGACAGAATAAGAGACTGAGGGGCATATCAGCAAGGCGAGGCGATAGAATTATCGCCACTTTTGCGGCCGTTTTCGGCCGAAAATCGGCGATAATTTTATCGCCTAATTAGCAAGGTCACGCTAATGCGTGAAACCTTGCATTAGCGCACTAATTCCTAACGCCCAGCTTTGCATCTCTAATGAGATGCAAAGTGGGCGTTCCTGACCTGACATGACAGGAGAATTGTCGCTAAGCGACATTTCTCCTATCATCAAGCCCCACGCTATGAAGCATAGCATCAAGAAAAGTAGCGATAACCCCTGTTATCGCTACTTTCCTTACGCCTGCTTCAGGACTGACTTAGCCATGATATCCTATGGAAGGTGGATATCATGGCTACGTTTGTGGGGCCCTATCAACAAGGTAACGCCAAATTGCGTGAGATTATCGCTGGGTTTCCAGCGATAATCTCACGTTAGGCAGTTAGCGCTAGGATTTTTATCGCTTTTGAGATAAGCGTTGCTAATAGCACGCTATCTCAGCGATAAAAATCCACGCTAGCCGGCGATAATTATCCTAGGGCTAAGTACACTTAGCGATAATTATCGCCGGTTGTTGCTGATATGCCCCTGAATGTGGTGTAGGGTGGGAGTGTGGGTGTTGTTGGATAGTGTGTGTTCTTTAGACTTACCATATTTTAGTTCAAACTATCCAGAGTGGTGTAACACAGTCCCTCGCAGTGCGGGGGGGGGGCCGCCCAAGCACCAGGGGGGGCCTACTCAGCACAGTACTCTGGCTGGAGAGCTCCTGATTGAGTCCGGAGGGGGCCCCTCCACGTACCTTGCAGGGGGGGGGCTCTAGTTTTGTTTCGCCAGCGACTGTCCAGCGGATGGGGACGCACAGCTCATATGATCAATACTGCGCTTGTTATAGTATCGCCCAAGGGCAGCGCCACCTGGGCTGCATCAGCAGCACAGGTGCCTTGAGCCCAGTTTGCCTAATATGGCTTCGGGGTTTACTTGTAAAAAGTAGTTTGTCCTGCTTCATTTGCATAAGGAAGGCGACTGATGTGCCCCCTAAGGCCCGCACAATAATAACGTTCTGAATCATGGCCCTGGCTATCTGCTTGCTAATTCTCTTCTAACAAATGTCTGTAGTAACAAAAAACACACGCTTTGTAACAGTCCTGGGCGCCAGGCCGTCTACCTGAGACGAACAGCAACAATTACCAGTTTATTAAGAGATACAGACGGCGGCTTCCGCCCACGGATACCCACAGAATGGATTGCCCCTACAGCTCGGCCGTCTTTTCTTTGCCCGCCCGTAGCCCCCATCGCCCACCAGCTCATGTACATTCACGTCTGTTTATATCCGATCTAATACAATAAAATGTGTAATTAATTTTTAAACTGTTCTGTTCAGCTGAGCAATTTGTTGAGCCGAGGCGCTAATAGAATTAAGCCCTTTATCAGCGATTAGCAAAAGAAGGTATAGAAGGGGGGAAATTAATTAGGCAACTGAATGCCTCCGCGGTTCGAAGGCAGGTTTCGGATTCGGCACCTGATAAGGGCTGGGGTCACGTGTTGAGTCGCGGAGCGGAAGTGAGGCTTCGTGACAAGCCAGCGCGCGGCACCGCGTGCTCGCAGGGGCGCGGGCGTCAAGTGAAGGGAGAAAAAACGTAAATGTCCCTTCCAGATGAGAACTCGGTTTGCCTGGGGCAGTCACCAGTTGTGCCTGCCTATCCAGGTCTAGAGGCGAGGAAACATCAAGTTATGCTGTGTTAAGTTGTTGGCACGTGTTTAGCGCTCATCGCCATTGTTATGGCATCATAGCACATTCTCTGTATGGGATCGTTGGTCGAAGAATCCATTGCAAGTGACGTCAGAGCCTCTCTAGGGAAACAAGGTGATATACAGCCCCCTAGAGCTCCTAAAGTGATATTTCTACATCAAAGATTTTACTCCACCCCCACGCGCAAGGAATGTTACAGGAACCTAGAGCACAAGTGGTGATGGTACTGCATCTTAGAGTAAGTACAATGATATCACCACAATCTACTGAACCAAGGAGCACATACACTGATATTGCATCTGACGGCACATAACGTAAATTACTGCACACAGCGCCTTGAGACCCTCACGGGTGAGTAGCGCGCTTTACAAATGTCTGATTGATTGATTGAGAGCTATAGGTGATATTTATCCATCTTAGGACACATAAAGTTGACATTACTGCATCCTAAGCAAAATCCAAAGGCAGAGTGGGCTAAAGAACGGTGATGGATTAAACCCAGATCAGTTGACTGGGGGTGAGTGCTTGCAATGTTCAACACTCCGTCCATCATTTCCTTTGGTTATTACTGCATCCTAGGCATGTAAATTGATGTGATTAAATCTTACACCACGCATGGTGATGGTACTGAACATTGAGCAGGTACAGTGATGTTATTATATCCTAGAAAATGCAAGGTGATGTTACTGCATCCTTCATCCTGGAGCAATAAAGTGGTTACATGACCTTGCAGAACATATGGTGATACTTCTGCATTATACAGGTCTTAACATGGTGTTATAGAACCACGGACTGCATCTGATGATATTACTGCACCCTAGAGCACACCAAGTGGTGTTACTGTACCCTGGAACACATGAAGTATTGTTGCTTCATCTTAGGGCACATAAATTGGCATTACTATAGCCTTAGAGCCCGACGTAGTGGTCTCTACCGGCCATTAAAGGCCTGCTTTAAGGGAGCGAGCCTTTAATGGCCAGTAGAGCCTGCTGTGAAAACCTCTAAGGCTATTAGAACATTGAAAATTAATCCAGATAAAACCGAAGTCCTAGCCATTCCGGTAAAAGACAACCCCTGGAGCGGCCTGTTCTGGCCCAAAGAGATAGGGGCCTCTCCTAGCCCATCACCAGTAGTAAAAAGTCTGTGAATCAAGATCGACTCCGAACTCTCTATGAGTACCCAAGTCAATTCGGTGGTGGGCACATGCACTGGTCTTCTAAGACAACTGAGGAAACTGGTTCCCCTGCTTTCAGTTTCATCTATGAAATCCATCGTATCGGCAACTATCATCTCGCGACTCGACTATGGTAACGCGCTTTATATTGGGCTCCCCCAGAAACTCACGAACAGACTACAGGTGGTTCAGAATGACGCAGCCAGGTTGATTTTCAGGCTGCCCAGAAGAACTCATGCCTCCCCCCTGCTGCGTAAGCTGCACTGTCTGCCTGTCAAGCAACGATCGAAATTCAAGGGATTGTGTATCACCCATAAAGCCCTTTATGGACACGCCCCAGGGTACATAAGGGAACGCTTAATCAAATACGTGCCAGGGCGGGCGCTTCGCTCAGCAGAAGCCGGCCAGCTGGTTTGCCCTCGGGGTAACTTTGCTTCCAAAGGAGGGCGAGCTTTCTCAGTCCTTCTGCCACAACTCTGGAACCAGCTGCCCAACACCCTCCGTAAAGAACCTGATCTGCTTCCCTTTCGGAAACAGCTAAAAACCTTCCTTTTAAGGAACACAACCTAATACTCCCGACCACCCCCTCCCGGATGCCACCTTTCCTCTTCCAAGCGCTACGAGATCTGTCGGTGTACATGCGCTATACAAAAAACAAAAACATAACATAAACCCTAGAAGACAGAATGTTCAAATTTGTAAAACAAAGACTTCACAGGGCCCGAGGGGGTTGAAATCCCCACGGGCTCAGTGAGGCCATTGTTAAACATGGGAATGTTGATGTTCCGGGCTTCTACCAGCCATTAGATGCCCGGAGCACTCTACTGTTTTCAAGGAAGCGCTCAACATTCCAATGTTCTAATATATACTAGAATATGATGACTACTTAACTATATTACTATGTCCTAGCTCACATAAAATTATTTTACTGGATCCATGCCATGCTGGTGTTGACAGCCTAAGAAGGAACCGTTATCGGTGGTAGGGTGTTGCCACTGCATGGACTTGAGACGTCAGTGGCGTGCTATTACCCTGGGATTCACTGCACAAATTGGTGCATTCTGGGAGTTATCATTTAGCAATTGACCTAACACATCTCATAATAAAGTCTTGGAAAGCCCAGGACTAGAAATATGGTGCTTTGTGGACATGGAGCAAAATCTTATATTCAGGGCCATTGGAATTATGTGGCAGGTGAGGGCCAAATTATGCAGCAGGGTTGAGTAAAATATGCAACAAGAAAAGGACAACTATGCAGTGTAATGCAGCACATTTTGAGTTAGTGTTACTTTGTGTCATTTGTACACTTGTTAACACTGTATGGGCATTGGTTGCACCTCATTAGTAACAGTTTTGCTCCCAAATATAGCAATAAGCAACAGAAGGGTTACCAGTCAACGTTTGCAAAGGGCCTTCCACTGCGCTGGAACACATGTTGTGTGTTTTTAGTAACTTTTGAACTTTTTCAGCTAGAAACATTTGTTTTTGTTAAAATATGCAGGTTATGCATCGGACGATGGATTATGTGGCAAATGTGGCAAATCTATAATTAAGTAAAAGAAGCAGACGTCGCACAATTGCATAATTCCAGTGGCCCTGGTTATATCATGTAATGCATAATTCTACATCATACATTCTGCCATTAGTATGGCCTCACAGCACTAATGTGACTCGATACGTATCTGCCCTGCAGACTCAGTCAGAGACCGGAGTTTGTTTAGGTTTATGAGCTGTAACAATAGGAATGTATTTGTGCTTCTGTTGTTATTCACAACAGGTGTATTTTATTAGTGGACAGGTTGGTGGGTTACGAAGTTTAGTGGGAGCAGCCGGAAGACTTGTAAAAGGGTTACTTGACTTGCCCTTTGTCCAGCATGTTGTTTGAGTAGGTCAAATTAAGTCAGAAGTAGTGTTAGGGATCTACAGTGCCCATCATAGGGCCTATATGGACAGCTTTGGGACTGTGCTTGTTGGATGGCACGTTGAAAGCGGTCGGTTGTTTGCTGCACATATGGCAACGATATCCTTGTTTAATACCAGACATCCAGTTTGAAATAGTAATATTCTGTACTTTACTTTTCTTTGTTTTGTTATTGAGGCGCTCAATATTCGATGCCCACATGCCTGGCCTTCTGCGTGTGTATGTTTGTGTCCATCCTGGAATGCAGCTGCCCTACAGGCACCTAATAACCTGGCAATTCCTGGGTCTAGGGTCGAACACTCTGTTGTCATGGAAACCACGATTTAACCAAGGAGAATCTCACGAGATGTGCTTCAGACTCTGGCCCTTGCCCCCAGGATAACAGGGGCCAGTTGACAAATGATTTCTCCTTTCGCCACCTTCCTTATTGCCATTGCGCACTTCCCATGGATCCAATTTTTGGGCCCGCCTCCCATTCTCCTCCTTAGAATGGCTGCCATCTTTCCTGACATTTCACAACACACCGCTAATAGATTCCATGGCACGATTGCCTCAAGGCACCTGCAGAAATTGCCATGCTCTGCAGCAATTTCAAGGTGATTAACTGGCACATTTTCAATGGAAGTGCTAGCCATTCTCTTGCAAAAATAGTCTTTTCGTGAAAAGAACTCTTTGAAGCAACATTATATAAATCTAACCTCCTGGAAAGAGCATTGTAGGTATTATATATATATATATATATATATATATATCTCGATGGGTCTGTAAGCCAGACTTGCTTGTCTATCTGCGTGTCTGTCTGTCTTTGCATCTATCCTTCTATCTATCTCTATACATCTATGCATTAAATTGAGGCATCGAATGCAGCAGAGACGAGCATCAGAGCCTTGCCGCAAAGCATTACACGCTCTGAGAATGCCGAACACTAGATGCAGGTTTAAGTATCACTTTTAGAAGCCATTGTCATTGAAAGGATCCACTTCCGGGTTGCAGGTCAGGCGGATGGGAGTGACATGATTTGAGCTATTACACCCTGGGGCAGAAGGACCGTGAAATAGAAGAGCCCCATGCCCATTCTTCTTCTTTGCTCCTCCTCATCCTCTTGCCCCCCTCTCCCAGAGACCTGCATCCTTGTCGACAATGCCCCATAAATTTCTCCCATTGGTGGAATGGGCTTGATCGTGACAATCTGACATCTACCCATGGGGGTATGTCCCAGAAGGGGGACACTGGAGTACACGTGGATTTTTTTCACCTGGTGGTGCTATCTGTTTTGCAGATTCTCAGTTGTATTGTTGGGTAAAATGTCCATTCTGACCTTCTATATTTATAGTTTTGGCACACAATAAATATGACGCTGCGGCAAGAAATGATGGACGGAATGCTGAATAAATCAAACATTCACCGCAGTCAAGAGATCTGGGTTAAATCCATCATTCTTTTGCTCACCATGCCACTCCAGTTTGGACCCAGCCTCAGCCCGAACAGCCAAGCCAGATCCTCGCTGGACAGGAAACAAGCATCCTGGGACCGGTCCATTATCTTGTTGTGTACACAATAAATAAGACCCATGAATGTCCAAAACTAGCTATAGCATGAAACTGATTACGATTATCCAGTCTAATTTGCTTTATGTACTCTCAAAAGGTATCATTTTGCTGCTGCAGCCGCTATTTCGAGGGTGGCCTCCTATGAAAGTGCTGGTAGAGTGCCCCGATGAACAGGAAAAAGCCCTGCACGTTTTTAATCGAGAAGTGTCACTGCAATGGGACAGACACTTGGACTCAGGGCCTTTAGCCACTTATAAGGCGTGCTCTGCACAAATACGATCTGCCCAACACAGTGTTACATCTTTCCTTGACCTTGGCAGGATGAGTGTCAGACTATTCCTGCAGGAACTAAAACCTGTCCTGCCGCTTTCTCATAGATCCTGTCACAAGGTTCCTAACCAGCTGACCTCGCTACCAGTGCTTCAATGAGGCACCGCGTGTCATTTCTGTAGGCTTTTTGAAGGCCTTTTCCGCTTCTATGATGCTCCAGTGTGTTTTTTTCCAAGAGAAAGTCTGCTGAAGTCTGAATTGTCTGTGCAAAGAGACACAGCTTCACCTTCTTCAGGGATGCAATCGAACTACCTGCTCTAAAGAGAAGTTCTCTGGATGCGCAGATGTCACCCACCATGGGTTGTGGATGCTTAGATCTTGATCTCGCTACTGTCATGTATAGGGGACAGGGGCGACAACTGCATCAAAGTCTCCTACAGTGGGTAGTAGAGGTCGCTGAAAGTTTGCGACACTCAACCGATGTAATATGCCTCATTGGTGTAGTTCTTTAAATAGGCCCTCACTGCCCTATGGTTTCCAGCAGATCAGCCGGCTGACTCTGGTGTAAAGTGTTTATTTAATCATAAGATTTCAGGATCCTTGAAGCAGACAGAGGACACCAGGATGGCACACAAGCCCTTAGGATTGCACTGCCAACTCCCGCCACTTGGGTTGTAGCCAAGGCTAGCACATATCTAAAGTAGCCTCTTTAAATATCCACCAAGTTAGAGGATTGCTTATACTTGTGTGGTGAGATGTAGGTAAGAGGGTCTCAAAATAACCTCAGCATCCAAATGTGGGTGGTGGTTCCTGGCTCTCGGGTCCAAGGTATGGCTCAGTGCAGATTTTGTCCCAAATAACCAAGGAAATGGAAACAGAACTGGCCTAAAATGGAAGTCTCTGTTCCTTCTCCCTTCTACTACCCAGGAAAGGGTCTGCAGAAGAGAGGGAGTGTCAAAGCATGGTAATATGTATGTGGGAACCACCTATTGTGAGATGTGAGAGTAAACATGCTGTTGAGTTTATGAATGGCCTTAGCAGAGGTGGCCGCATGCTACTTGCCGGACAGACAGGATTTGTAGCAGCTGTGCATGTCTGGGGACAAGAGAGAGTGGCTGCCATAGCTCTCCTAGGGAGTCCCAGCTGTGCCATGTTCTGAGCTCAGGCCTCCTTTGAAAATGACTCCCAATGGCTCACCCTCCGAGCGTTGAGCTGCTATCGTGGCTCCTCCTCTGGTGGGAATGTCCATGGTTAAATCGCTCAGGTTTGAACACCCACTGGCCAGGCATTCATTGAATCAACAGTCAAGGAGCTGCTGCAAGGGTCTATGGGCCTAGTAATGAAAGATGCTGAAAATGAGGCTCCAAGTGATGACTGCATGGGCCAAACCTTTCTGGGATTGGACTGGCATGTGGTGGCTTTAACCAATAAACTTGCTGGATTCAGCTATTCTTTCTGGAACTCAATATTCTTGATTATTTTCTGCACGCCCAACTATCTCATTCATTCGTAATGCCTGACTTGAGCAATCATCATCCGCAATGTAATGGACTCTCAAAAGTGACAATTAGATGGTCAGGACTGAAATGATACCCCATGGGTGACGTGGGCATCAGGAGGTTCAGGCATCATCAGGAACTTGCAGAGCTCCCTCAGGAGAGGAAGGGCACAGACTCCTCCGACACGGGCGACCTGGGACCACAGAAGCCCGGGATCTAATCACACGGACATTTCTCTCTCTTTCCACTCATATAAGCACGACTAAATCTTAAGCACACATCTATTATTGAAGCAAATGAAATGAGAGGCCGTGGCAGCAGATTCTAGGGCTGGCTTCACGCCGAGGCAGTCCCCTGTGCCACATTAATCATCGCATCCGCCACCGGAGCAGAGCGATTACACCCTGGCATGGCCCTGCTGTCCTTGAGTGCCCATCCGGCGGGGAGGCAGAGTCACGCTCAATGGACCTGTCTGCTTCACTTAGAGCATGAACCTCCGCCTCAGCCCCCCACCATCCAAAAGGAAAATTACCCAGAAGAGCTGGAAAAGGTCCACTCAGAATCCTAAACAGTAAAGTAACTCGCTTCTGACAAAGCCAATAGGGCGCACTCTGCCCATATGCGCTGCTACCAGAACTCTCTGTAACTCATGCACAGTGAAGCGAAAAGGAAGTGTCAATGCAAGTGATGCACAAGGATTTTGTTTGTAACATTTTGTATTTCTCACCAAAATTTCAAAAAATATGCAAAGGTGACAAATTTCTATTCATGCGGGCGTTCAGGTAAAGAACAATACTTTATCAACCCATTTAAAGATATGCACTATTTGCAGCAAAATTGTGTTTCTCGTATCAGAAAAGTGTTGCAGGGAGGATATTGTGTGCCACCTCAAACAGGCTTTTTTAGTACACAACAATAGGAACTTTTGTGCCTGCCAGAGTCTTTCTTTTAGTTCCAAAGCACCAAGTAAAACGTAGCGCACGATCATTTGCGCAGAAATGTCACAAAAAATCTCCACATTCCATTTTTATGCATTTATACTGTTCATGAAATCAGTTATGCCATATTCATGAGTGCTGGACGAGCGTTCAAGACAAGAGAGATGGCGGATTCTCCTGCCCCCCCACCCCCCACATGAGATTCCCTTTTTGAAGGTCACTGGAGGTCAAGAGGCAACGAGGTGAAACAACATGGGTCTGGGCCTTGCCTTGAGCCCCTTGCCTCTCTGCTCATGTGCACATCACCTGGGAATCACTGAAGACTGGAGCTGAGCCATCTGGAAGAAGGACAAGTTCACACACGCGTGCCACCTTGGAATCAGCATACATAAGCCAGGTATGGTGGCAGTATGATGGACTCATCGTGCATTGTCCTAAGCAAGAGATGCCACCTTTGGCCAACACTAACCATCACTTATGCCCGCGGTTTTCTACCATGTTTATGGTCCAGCACCTCTTCTGCGATGCAGGAGGGTGTAAGACACACTTCCAGTAGTTCATCTCTTTATTCCTGGTCTGTGGTGGCTTCTACCCAGCGAGACCCTCCCTGCATGAATATTGCACAGGGTCAAGTTGTTTTTCAACTAGTGAGGTGCAAGGATAGTGAGTTCGAGCTAGCAAGTACCACCATCACTAACAAGCCAGATGCACAATCTTGGACCAGTTCAGGAGATTTTTTTTATTATCTTCCACACAGTGGTGCAATTGGTGTGTACCTTTTCTTTTCCCCTTCTTCAGAGGCCTTCTTCTGAGTAATGGTCATTAGTCCAAATTGTTTTTCCACAATTCTAAATATTTACCCCACGTATATCTGCAAGATGTCCTTGTTTTGGTCTTCTACGTGCCTTCCAGACCATGTTCCCTCTAGGAGGTCCACGCCGTGTTTTGTTCAGGAGATATTTGCTTTGTCCCTCCATGTTTCCTCTGTCGGAGATATTACATTCACCGGGTATTGGACACACTGCTCCCATTCACAAGGTTGAGCTTTTCTATGCGTATAGAAGTGTTAGCCTTCAATCACAATAGCAATATCACAAACCCCTCCCTCAGAAATGTTGAGGTACAAGTATTGCCTCTACAAAGACCATCATCAGCTCTTGCTCCTAAGGTCAATTTCTTAGCCTCTCATGAGACATATGGAGGAGAGGGGTCCTTCTAACGCATGTATGTCTAACCTCCAGAGGTCAAAACTCTCCAACACCCGCTGTTGAGTTACTATGCGTTGATTTCCGCAGAGACTTTTGTACCTTTGAAACAATATGCACACCTCTCACGGCCCCTAGCAAGTGTGATGAAAATGAGTTAAAAATATCCCTTCGTTATCACAACACATACCTAATTG
Organism: Triturus cristatus; assembly: GCF_964204655.1. Classification (NCBI taxonomy): domain Eukaryota; kingdom Metazoa; phylum Chordata; class Amphibia; order Caudata; family Salamandridae; genus Triturus; species Triturus cristatus. The sequence continues at coordinate 133,148,621 of NC_140591.1, read as the reverse complement.
ATTACTGGTGACTGTGTGCCGCATGCTAATGAGGCCTCTGAGGTCTCAGAGTCTTCCAAGGAAGGCGTCATTCCTCCTTCGAGCTTATCACCGTTCCCTAAAGGTGCAATGAGGTGCCGAGTCGCTTGAGTGAGGTACTGGTGGTAAGTGGTGAAAGGACGGATTCTTACTCAACAAGGGAAAATGTATCTGTTTTGGTGCTTACATATCCAGAACTTTTTATAGTTCACAAATAAATTCAATACCTCTACCTTGGTGTTTCTCAGGTATGGAACGTCCAGCCACTGGTTGCGCTACCTTCCTTTTGGTTTACCAGTCTGGGGGATGTCCTAGCCATAACCGCTAATGTCAGAAACCTCCATGTTTTAATAAAGTCTGATATTACAGGGGCTGGCCTTTGACTAAGCAGGTTTATCCTCAATTAAAGTTTGATTTTGGATTTAGGGTTTTCCCATTGCTCCACTTGCAAAAGCTTTGCTGGGTGAAGTTGTTCCACTGGTTATCTTTAGTCAGGCGATGTGGCGCGAATTTCCACTCATAAGTGGATTATACGGAGAGCACTATGTGGTGAGGGATTTAAGATTTTACTCTGGACTCCCCTAATTGCAGTAGGATAAAGGAACTAGAATTACTATCTCCCTACACTTACATGCAAGAAAAGTTTTATAAGCGTTTTTATATCTTTTTACCTCAGAGAAAGCCTTTTTTTTAAGGCATTCTATGCTGCCCATCACTTTAAATAATGGCGAAGAATGTGGTATGAGAGTGATGTTGAGAGATCTGTTTATGTAGCCTGATTCCTTGATGTCTATGTTCTTTTCACATACCTCACCAGATTGTTTAGAAATATTTGAATAATCTTCAAGAGAATCATTGGATTGAACAACTCAGATTAATTATTTTTAAATTGCCCATGATGTCTCGCTGCTTACCGAAGGAAGCCTCAGATGGGCCTCAACAGTATATGTTGGCTGTTCGTGGACCTCAAAAAACCTTACAAGAAGTTACAGTAGGAGCTTTTTCAACTTTTTGTATTGGAGGGATTTATTGAATCTCTAAGAATAAAAGAAGATGTACAGCTCTCTAAAGCCTGGACAATTTATTAAACACCTATTTAATAAATATTCTGCTTTACTGTCCTATGTTTACAATTTTGTGGGTAATATTAGCAGCAGTACTTAAAACGTATGTACTATTGTACAAGAGAAGCTGTGTTTTTTTGTGTTCCCTTTAAGCTGGAAAACATTCTACATTTTTTAAAACCTCGATCAAGGATGTCCAACATAGACCCAGGATGGCCGAATCCATGTCACATCTCCAGGCAACCAATAGCTGTGTAAATAATGGTTCCATCCACATTCATTGCAGGGATATTTCTTTAATGTGTGTGTCTTTAAAAGTGACATGGACTAGGCCTGCCTGGACCTAAGTTGTTCACCTCAGTCTAAGGCAAACCAATGTTAGTGCGCACACGGTATGGTACCGCAATACAGTGGGCTAAATAACGTCTGACACAACATTGTGTCCTAAATGTTGTTTCAAAAAAATATTGCCCCATTGGAGTAAATAAGAGAAAATCTACACCCAATGGAGCAATAGTATTTAAATATATATTTATGCCACATTATTTATGTCAGATGATACTTTTGTAATCGATATTCTGTCAGATAACCCCCACACTGGGGAAGTTACACAAAGGTTTAGATACAAGCGGGTAATGCCCACAATCGCAAGATAAAGTTATGAATGTGTGCAGTTTACAACTGTTTGCATATTCCATTCCATCGCTTTGTTACTCTACTTGAAAAAGTCAAACTCTCCATGTTGAGATCTTATACTAGACTGACTATGGACAAAACACAATGATGTAATGTGATAGGTCTACACTTCCTCTGCAATTTGTCCAATGAAAGTTATCACAACTTGGTAAAAATCAGCACAATGTATGCCAGAACCATTTGGAAGTCATCTCAGCAGACTAAAGGCAGTGGAATTACCTAGGGATGCTCCCCTTTCAACCGGAATCAATTTCATGTTATGTCACAACATGGGTATAGCGCCTTTTAACATTAGGATGGAACTGTAGCGCTTTCATGACATGTGTGCCTTCTTTCTGTGTGGTTCTGACAGGTACCCTGTTTACCTGTGTGTAAGGTTTGCGTACATAATAGTAGGTTAAGCGGATCCCACGTCGAGAACGCCTGTATTTTTATGCATCAGCAAACTTTTACGAATAAATATTTCTGAAATAATACATACGTAAAAACTGTCACATCATCTCTGATCGCCTATTATCCTGGCACCCTAATTTAAAGCATCCGTCCTTCTGAAAGCGCGTGACCCTTGTGTACTGCCTCCATGCACTCACTTCAACCGACGCAGCCTTTGAATGAATGTTAGAAAAAAAGGAGGAGCCAGTGAACTATTTCATTGAAGTAAAAAGTGCAATATTTATTTTTTATTTACTGTCTCATACAGCACTGCGTTTTTCTAATTGCTGCAAAAATAACATATGTCACAAGCACCCTATATACCGACCCCGAAAGGATGAGAGTCTGTGTTGTCATATTCATAACTCACGACTATCAGATCACCGCATTTGTCAGCACGGAGCGTTCAAAACATATTTCAATTGAAATGAGGGTTCAATCCTCATGTCAATTGAAAATTGCGCATCTAGAGAATTCAAAATACTGACTACTAACACAATGTACTAACTTTTATTTGGCGAGTAGAAAGAATAAAATCTGTAAAATGCAAAGCCCTGATTTGTAAGAAGTTAATTGTGCATTAGCGAGAGAACATTTTTTTTTTTTTTGGTGCTGTCACTTTAAACTCTTCAAACCTAATATTGTAATAAGAGAGTTAAAAAAGACAAACATTTTCTAATGTACGTGTAATTTGAAAATAAATGAATACATTAGCCTCAACAAGCATTCATTAAGTGTAAATTACTTTTATTGTAGCTTTTGCCTTGGCAAATATAGCGCATAAATACATGCATATTTCAAGATTAAAATGTAATCACAAGAGTTGTTCCAGGTTCTGGAATTAAAACACGGTACCGAAATTGCTTCCATTATTATAGCGCTAATAATATGCAAATAGCACAGAGCTCATGCGTGGATGGATGCCGCCGTGCCTGGTGCGCGTGCGCGGCGCGCACAGGGCCCATTTTGTTACACACCTGATCACTCGCTTTCTTTTTCAGCACTCAGGGGAGTGAGCTCTGAGTTAGCGTTGGTAGGTTCCCAGAGAATAATACCGTCCACCTGTGTAGGTTTTAAGATTCTACTGTACTATATGGAATCGTCCGTATTCATTTTCATATCTGTTCTGCCTTTGTTGACTCATGAGTAATAGCCAAGATAGACCCCTTGGATCTAGCCAATATTGGTCCCATGAATACTAGCCAGGATAGACCCCCTTGCTTCTAGTCAAGATAGACCCATTGATTCTAGCCAAGATAGGCCCCATGAGCACTAGCCAATATAAACCCCTTGGTTGTAGCCAAGATAGACTCCTTGGTTCTAATCACGATAGGCCCCATGAGTAGTAACCAGGGTAGACCTCTTGGTTCTAGCCAAGATAGAGCCCCTTGGTTCTAGCAGAGATAGGCCCCATGAGTACTAGCCAAGATAGAGCCCCTTGGTTCTAGCCGAGATAGGCCCCACGAGTACTAGCCAGGGTAGAACCCTTGGTTCGAGTCGAGATAGGCCCCATGAGTACTAGCCAGGGTAGATCCCTTGGTATGAGTCGAAATAGGCCCCATGAGTACTAGCCAGGGTAGACCCCTTGGTTTTAGCCAAGATAGGCCCCATGAGTACTAGCCAGGATAGAACCCCTTGGTTCTTGCCGAGATAGGCCCCATAAGTACTAGCCAGGGTAGACCTCTTGGTTCTAGCCAAGATAGAGCCCCTTGGTTCTAGCCGAGATAGGCCCCATGAGTACTAGCCAAGATACAGCCCCTTGGTTCTAACTTCTAGCCGAGATAGGCCCCATGAGTACTAGCCAGGGTAGACCCCTTGGTTTGAGTCGAGATAGGCCCCATGAGTACTAGCCAGAGTAGACCCCTTTGTTCGAGTCGAGATAGGCCCCATGAGTACCAGCCAGGGTAGACCCCTTGGTTCGAGCCGAGATAGACCCCATGAGTACTAGCCAGGTTAGACCCCTTGGTTCTAGCCGAGACAGGCCCCATAAGTACTAGCCGGGGTAGACCCCTTGGTTTTAGCCAAGATAGGCCCCATGAGTACTAACCAAGATAGACCCCTTGGTGGAACTCTACATCCGATACAGATCCCAGGCATATCGCATCGCGTGGAGTACCTCAATATGGAAGACAACATTATACTAGGTTGTTCTTCTCCTTTAAGACTTTAACTTAAGTTACAGAAAAACAAAATCAACGCAACATGTTGATTTGTCAACCTGACACCAGCAGAAAGGCGCCGCTAATGCGCAATAAACGAATGTTGTCTAATTGCCGTCATAAATATCCCTATCCTCACCTGACACCAGGCTTTAATACTATTAATAATAATATCTTTTAGAAATGTACAATAAAGGCTGTAATGAAAGCAATTATTTCCCCAGTGCAGACCTGTGAGTGATGGGAGGCCTCTGCGTTCCATTACAGTCAGGGGCCTTATCCTCACAGCTCATTTAAAATGATAATTAAAGCCCCTCCCCAAAGTGGCCCTCGCAGCCATGGCCGCCTAATGACAGCTGCCTGAAGTACCTTACAAGTCTGCAAAGGACACACTGCCACACCAAGAAAAAGAAGGACATCCTTGGGATAAAGGGCCCTCCATGGGGAGCAGGGGCGGGTCTTACGGGCGAACTTGCACATTTATCACAAATACATAAAATATATTTTCATTGAGAACAAATGTAGCTAATTCTATTTTTCATTTTAGTGCAGCCCAACACACGTGACCACTGCAGGGAAGGAGGCCCAGAAAGTGCCTAGTGTTTCAAGCGCCTTCTGTGACGTGGAAGGAGCTGTGTATGTGCACTGGGTCCTACGTCATATGTCACGCCGAGACGTTCATATAGCACAAAGTCTGTCATTGGGACGGCTTCTTGGCGCTCAAGGTCTACAGCAAAAAAGATGGACTTCCAACAGCTTGCAGCACACATTCTCCTAAAGACACATTCCACCAACGTCAAGTGAACGCAAAGCTAGAAGTTATATTGTATTTAAATATGCTTCTTTATAGGGAGGTCCGAGCTGTCTGTTGTAGGTCTTGAAGAGTTAGCTTCAGCGCTCTCTGGACGAACCTTTTGTTAATGCGCTTGAAAAAGAAGACGGGCGATGCCAGCCGCTTTACAGCTGCAGTTTTTCCCGACCTATGTGTCACTGCCTGGAAAGTGGTCGCCCGCGTCTTCTTCAGAAGAGCGCGCTGTTCTTTGGCAGGTGCGCTTTGGATAAACATTAAGAAAAAGAACGCCTGCACCAGCTTACTGAGGAAAAACAAGGAATTAATCAAAAGAGTGCAGGTAGCAGCTGAAGAGACTGTGCCGCGCGAGGAACATTCACTGGGAAGATGGCACGAGGCCAGTTCTCTGTATCGCAGTATACACCTGGAACCCGTTCCTTATATCGCAGTATACACCTGGAACCCGTTCCTTATATCGCAGTATACACCTGGAACCCGTTCCTTATATCGCAGTATACACCTGGAACCCGTTCCTTATATCGCAGTGTACACCTGGAACCCGTTCTTGATATCGTAGTATACACCTGGAACCCGTTCTTCATATCGCAGTATACACTTGGAACCCGTTCCTTATATCGCAGTATACACCTGGAACCCGTTCTTTATATCGCAGCGTACACCTGGAACCCGTTCTTGATATCGTAGTATACACCTGGAACCCGTTCTTCATATCGCAGTATACACTTGGAACCCGTTCCTTATATCGCAGTATACACCTGGAACCCGTTCTTTATATCGCAGTGTACACCTGGAACCCGTTCTTGATATCGCAGTATACACTTGGAACCCGTTCTTCATATCGCAGTATACACTTGGAACCCGTTCTTTATATCGCAGTGTACACTTGGAACCCATACTTAATATCGCAGTATACACTTGGAACCCGTTCTTTATATCGCAGTATACACCTGGAACCCGTTCTTCATATCGCAGCATACACTTGGAACCCGTTCCTTATATCGCAGTATACACCTGGAACCCGTTCTTCATATCGCAGTATACACCTGGAACCCGTTCCTTATATCGCAGTATACACCTGGAACCCGTTCCTTATATCGCAGTATACACTTGGAACCAGCCGCGGCCCGTGGAGGGAGTTCCGTGGGGAGGTAAGGCGGGGCGGGGGAGGGGCAGGGTGGGGGGTTCTAAAAACCGGAATATGGATAATTGCAGGTAAGTAAACAATTAAATAAATAAAACGAATTTCGTTTTATTTATTTAATTGTTTACTTACCTGCAATTATCCATATTCCGGTTTTTACATCCCCCCACCCTGCCCCTCCCTCGCCCCGCCTTACCGCCCCACGGAACACCCTCCACGGGCCGCGGCTGCTTGGAACCCTGTTCTTTATATCTTAGTATACACTTGGAACCCTTTCCTTATATCACACTATACACCTGGAACCCGTTCTTTATATCGCAGTGTACACTTGGAACCCGTTCTTTATATCGCAGTGTACACTTGGAACCCATACTTAATATCGCAGTATACACTTGGAACCCGTTCTTTATATCTTAGTATACACTCGGAACCCGCTCTTTATATCTTAGTATACACTTGAAACCCGTTCTTTATATCGCAGTATACACTCGGAACCCGTTCTTTATATCTTAGCATACACTTGGAACCCGTTCTTTATATCGCAGTATACACTTGGAACCCGTTCTTTATATCTTAGTATACACCTGGAACCCGTTCTTTATATCTTAGTATACACTCGGAACCCGTTCTTTATATCTTAGTATACACTTGGAACCCATTCTTTATATCGCAGTATACACTCGGAACCCGTTCTTTATATCTTAGTATACACTCGGAACCCATTCTTTATATCGCAGTATACACCTGGAACCCGTTCTTTATATCTTAGTATACACTTGGAACCCGTTCTTTATATCTTAGTATACACTTGGAACCCGTTCTTAATATCGCAGTATACACTTGGAACCCGTTCTTTATATCGCAGTGTACACTTGGAACCCGTTCTTTATATCGCAGTGTACACTTGGAACCCATACTTAATATCGCAGTATACACCTGGAACCCGTTCTTTATATCTTAGTATACACTCGGAACCCACTCTTTATATCTTAGTATACACTTGAAACCCGTTCTTTATATCGCAGTATACACTCGGAACCCGTTCTTTATATCTTAGCATACACTTGGAACCCGTTCTTTATATCTTAGTATACACCTGGAACCCGTTCTTTATATCTTAGTATACACTCGGAACCCGTTCTTTATATCTTAGTATACACTTGGAACCCATTCTTTATATCGCAGTATACACTCGGAACCCGTTCTTTATATCTTAGTATACACTCGGAACCCATTCTTTATATCGCAGTATACACCTGGAACCCGTTCTTTATATCTTAGTATACACTTGGAACCCGTTCTTTATATCTTAGTATACACTTGGAACCCGTTCTTTATATCGCAGTATACACTTGGATCCCGTTCTTTATATCGCAGTATACACTTGGAACCTGTTCTTTATATTGCAGTATACACTTGGAACCCATTCTTTATATCTTAGTATACACCTGGAACCCATTCTTTATATCTTAGTATACACTTGGAACCCGTTCTTTATATCGCAGTATACACCTGGAACCCGTTCTTTATATCTTAGTAAACACTTGGAACACGTTCTTTATATCGCAGGATGCACTTAAAACCCGTTCTTTATATCTTAGTATACACTTGGAACCCGTTCTTTATATCTTAGTATACACCTGGAACCCGTTCTTTATATCGTAGTATACACCTGGAACCCGTTCTTTATATCTTAGTATACACTTGGAACCTGTTCTTTATATTGCAGTATACACTCGGAACCCGTTCTTTATATCTTAGTATACACTTGGAACCCGTTCTTTATATCGCAGTATACACTCAGAACCCGTTCTTTATATCTTAGTATACACCTGGAACCCGTTCTTTATATCGTAGTATACACCTGGAACCCGTTCTTTATATCTTAGTATACACTTGGAACCCGTTCTTTATATTGCAGTATACACTCGGAACCCGTTCTTTATATCTTAGTATACACTTGGAATCCGTTCTTTATATCGCAGTATACACTCGGAACCCGTTCTTTATATCTTAGTATACACCTGGAACCCGTTCTTTATATCTTAGTATACACCTGGAACCCGTTATTTATATCATAGTATACACCTGGAACCAGTTTTTCATATTGTAGTATACAACTGGAATCCGTTCTTCATATCGTAGTATACACCTGGAACCAGTTCTTTATTTCGTAGTATACACCTGGAACGAGTTCTTCATATCGTAGTATTCACCTGGAACGCGTTCTTCATATCATAGTATACACCTGGAACCCGTTCTTCATTTTGTAGTATGCACCTGGAACCAGTTCTCTGTATCGCAGTATACACCTGGACCAGTTCTTTATATCATAGTAGGCACCTGGAACTTGTTCTTCATATCGTAGTATACACCTAGAACCAGTTCTTCATATTGTAGTATACACCTGGAACCAGTACTTTATATCGTAGTGTACACCTGGAACCCATTCTTCATAAAATAGTATATACCTGGAACCCGTTCATTTTTATTGGAGTATACACCTGGAGCCAGTTCTTCATATCGTAGTAGAATATATGACAATACAACGCGTTCCATTACAACGCGGTATGTCACTGATCTTCATATCGAAGTATACATTTGGAACCAGTTCTCTGTATCGCACTATACACCTGGAACCAGTTCTTTATATCCTAGTATACTCCTGGAACCCGTTCTTCCTATCATACTGCATATCTGGAACCCATTGTTGATACTGTACAATTGTTGATATCGTAGTACATAGAATGCACCAATTGTTGGTATCGCAGTACATAGAATGCATCAATTGTTGGTATAGCAGTACATAGAATGCAGCAATTGGTGGTATCACAGTACATAAAATCCACCAATTGTAGATATCGTAGTACATAGAATGCACCAATTGGTGATTTCCTAGTACATAGAATGCACCAATAGTTGGTATCGCAGTACATAGAATGCATCAATTGTTGGTATCGCAGTACATAGAATCCATCAAGTGTTGATTTCGTGGTACATAGAATGCACCAATTGTTGGTATCGTAGTACATAGAATGCACCAATTGTTGGTATCGCAGTACATAGATTGCAGCAATTGGTGGTATTGCAGTACATAGAATGCAGCAATTGGTGGTATCGCAGTACATAGAATCCACCAATTGTTGATTTTGTAGTACATAGAATGCACCAATTGTTGGTATCGTAGTACATAGAATGCATCAATTGTTGGTATCGCAGTACATAGAATCCATCAATTGTTGATTTCGTGGTACATAGAATGCACCAATTGGTGGTATTGCAGTACATAGAATGCATCAATTGTTGGTATCGCTGTACATAGATTGCAGCAATTGGTGGTATCGCAGTACATAGAATCCACCAATTGTTGATTTCGTGGTACATAGAATGTACCAATTGTTGGTATCGTAGTACATAGAATGCACCAATTGTTGGCATCGCAGTACATAGATTGCAGCAATTGTTGGCATCGTAGTACATAGAATGCACCAATTGTTGGCATCGCAGTACATAGATTGCAGCAATTGGTGGTATCGCAGTACATAGAATCCACCAATTGTTGATTTTGTGGTACATAGAATGCACCAATTGTTGGTATCGCAGTACATAGAATGCACCAATTGTTGGTATCGCAGTACATAGAATGCACCAATTGTTGGTATCGCAGTCACACTATTGGCAATCTTCACCAATCAAAGATGGAACACTACCAGTGGAGTTTTGCTGAGTGCACCATTGATGAGAAATCGAGACATCTGTGAGCCCACTCTCCGGTCACCGTGGTAAAGATCTAGATTGCCCTGACCAGATTTTTACTGAGTGGTGGTACAGTGCTCAGAACCAGTTACCTCCAGCGAGCTGGGTGATGCCATTGGCTTTTCTCCTGCCCTACCTCCTGATCTGCTTGCTTTCTCTATGATGCTGACTCCTATGTGCCTTCCCCTTTTCAAACCAACTGAGGATTTGGTGTTTGTGGCTCATGGCTCATAAGTAGTGGGTGACTATATGAATGTGCAAGCACACTCTGAGTGATCACTGGACTTTGCTGTAGCTGCACACACTCAGGTACACTGGGGTGGACTGGTGCCCTTGTCAACCACAGCCCCAACCCAGAGCCAGTGGGCTCATAAACTCCAAACTCTAGTGCTTAGCCCGTGGGTCCTTATATGATAATCTGTGAATTTTGCTCCATTGTTTCTTTGGTGGCAATTCCAAATTCTACCTACCTTTCCGGTTACTTGGACGCCTTTTGTCATGCTAACGAGGTCCTTGCCATGTGTCATGTGAGGGGTGGTGGTGTCCTGATTTGTTGTTTATTTCTGAAATAAGTGTTGTTTTTAGAGCACATTTTGGTTGCTGAACGCATTCTATGGTGCACAGTTGTAGCTTATTATCTGCTACACCGCTGTATTCAGCCTTGACAAGAAGGGCAATTGGCTTCTAGTGGCTATCTGATAGCGTCTTGTAGACCCAGTAACACTCCTTTGATTATTTTGGATAGTTTGTGAATCTGTTGTTTCTCCCTCTTCTAGTGCTCTCGACTTTTAGAGTAGGCTGCTGACAGTCTTCAGTCCAAACAGTGCCTGAGTGTGTTGAAGCTTTTCCCAGCCCTGTGGCACCACAGATGTTTGCCCTCTCTTGTTTAGACAGTAGCCTGTGAGCCCAATTTACAAAAAAAGTAATACATCTGCACATGGCCTGTATTCTAATAGGTATATCCCCAATGCAGAATTGTGCAGACTGTACAATTTTACATTGGTGGAAGTCTGTGCCTCTGTAATGAAGATTTTTCTTATCCACAGGTAATAATTTTTTTCGTAGGAAGAAAGTGCTTCCCTTACACCCACATGAATGTTTTTTTGCAGCTTAGTATAGTGCAAACTTGTCCCAAGGACATTGAAGCATTTTAGATGTGCACCAGATTACATTACACAAGGTCAGATTTTTTTTCTTTCTTTCAGACACTGGTAAATTAAGTGATTTGCCTTGAATCACAGGAAGTTGAGGTAACGCTGAAACTCAAACTGGGCTCCCAGTTCCAAGGTTGGTAGCTCTGGCTGTTGAGCCGCATCTCCTCCCCTTGGTGGGGTGTTCTCCACTTTAAAGTTTGTAGATTTATTATAGCGCAGCTTATCACCTATGAGGGTATCCAGGCGCTGCCCAGCGGGCACGAGTAGATTACGTGATTTGCCCAGAATCACAGGATGTTGTGCTGACGCAGAGGCTCACACCCGGATCTCCAGATCCAGAGTCAGCAGCTCTGACTGCTGTGCCACATCCTCCACTATAGAGAAAGATTTGCTTGAGCTTTACACAGAAGCACATGTTCATCGGTTTGCAGGGTGGTAAAGGGACAGAGGGTGGTATGTGATTGACCACAAGCTGACCTGTTTGTGGCCTTTCACACACAGCTACAAGGCACACCACATCTTGAACTGACCACCCCCCACCACTTGTGTGGAGATTTTTTCCTGTGTAATATTACACTACTGTGGGGTAATATTGTACAGAAGTAAATAGATCACCTTTTTTGAATAATAAATACGATCATATCAGCCCTTAAGAATATGTTACAAGCACAAATAGATTTGTGACTCAGCCTAGCGATGGCAGGCAAGGTCGTCTGATGCGCTGTCAATTCTTCACTGCGCAGTATAGGTGACCGACTGTGAAAAGTAGGAGAATATAGATGCTCTTGAGAAATTAGATGTAAAGGCAGATTGTTTAATGATCTAAAGATTGAAACTAAAAATATAGTGTTTTAGAATGCTATGGTATTTAATATAAATATAGCATTAATGAGACTTGTCTATGGATTTGTATCACTAATTCTGTTGCTTCCCTATTGTTATTTTATAGATATTAAGGGGGCTGTGGCAGTGAAAATAAATGCGGCCAAATAACACACTATTTAGAGCAACTGGACTAATAAGCACATATTCTCACATGTACTAATACCGTAAAATGGCAAAATATGAGTTTATTACCACAATACAACAAAACTGACATAAAAACTATATTTATTGCCTCACAGATTGCACGTAACAAATATCTAACATGCCATGGTCAGGTGGGGTGAAGCAGAAGGTGCTGAATTACAAAGAGAAGAACACAGGGGTTTACGAAAAACACCGATATCTATGGTTTGGAATGCATTGATGGAGGAATATGTTGCGATTGACATACAATCGTACTGAGAGGATATAGTTGCACCTACCCAAACCCCAGACTGAAAGTTGTAATCACACATATCACTGATGTCAGCATAATTACTACAGAAAGGGGTGGGGTGCTAGCAGGAATGTGAACAGAGTAACTATGTGCACGGAAACATGAGAGGAGCATGTGAATGTGTTCCTAGTGGGCAGTGTTCGCCGGGCATGCGGGAGGAGGGAGGGACGGGGGAGTTAGTTATAGTTAGTTAGGTATAAAATAATCGGACGTATATACTTGATTCTACAAATTTACAACGGTATGCATTGGGTAGATTGTTGATGGATGCGTATGATTCAAAATGCTGCACACTGTTTTGCAATCATAGACTTACCCTATTGTACTCAAGAAACGATGCACTGTTAATTAAGAATCATAAGAAGTTCTCAGGGATAATGTTGAGACTTATTGTACAAATGTTGAAAAAGCATACGATATGTGACGCAAAAATGATATGTTACTACGGTGCCTTCTCCCACATGTGCAATTGATGTATAAAATCAATAAAATATGTTTAAAAAAAAAAAATCATCTAACATATGGACACAACTCTGCTTATAGTCATGAGGTCTGTTCAGTGTGATTTTCCCATATTGCACAAACGTAACCCCTTGCATCTGGTTTTGGTTAAATACCTGAATAAGTACACAAGAAAAAGGATCATGCCATAAACCATACATGTGAATACATAGAGTATACTATGTCGAGGGAGGGGAGGGAATCCATAACTCACTCGAAGATTAGCCTCTCCTAAGTCATGGCCACTCTCCACAGTCCACAAGGTAATAAACAAGGGGGCAGATTTACAAGAAACTGACACATCTATATAGATGCGTCAGTTTCCCTGCACCTGAGTGAAAAACCCTTGTGCCACCATAGATACGCCGTATTTACAATACGGCGCACTGTGGAGCAAGGATTGACAGATGCATCAGAAATTCTGACGCATCTGTTGGTGGAAAAGTCACGCATTGCTGGAATCGTGTCGCAAGCACGACGCAACTCCAGCAATGCGTGTTGTGGCCTATTTTCAATACACTCCTTACAACTGCTTCAAGCAGACGTAAGGTTTTGACGCAGTGGTGTCCTAAAAGTCACGCAGTGAAATCTTGTAGATTTCTCTGCATCACTTTTACGAGGCTTTCCTGCGTGGGAATGCTTACCCTGCATCCATTATACCTGACGCAGGTATAATGTCACGCAGGGCTTTGCAACGTGACGCATCTCCCTAGATGCATCACATTGTAAATTTGCCGCATTTTTTACGCCGCCGTTGCGTCACAAAAGTGATGCAACGGCAGTGTTAAAGCGACGCAAGGGGCTTGTAAATCTGCCCCAATATATTACACACTGAACTTCTGCATGTACACTACACATCATCCACATCAGACTTGCCTTACTATTAGTGATAGTTATTCTATTGCTTCAATATAGTTATGTTTGCTTTTTTAAAGAATATATATTTTTCAACCCAAATTCTTACAACCATGTTTGCATAGCGGTTTCTCATGTGTATAGCCTGTAGGAGGGTCCACGAATGAAACTCTAGTCTCTCCAGGAACTGTGACTCACAAACCTCCCCTCAAGATTCCAGATAAGTGTAACCATGGCAGCAGAGTAATTTTGAAGGGGGCTATTACTATCTAATCGGTATTGAGGACTGCATAACTGGGGTACCCAATACCCCTGCCTTAGAAGTCACTCTTTCTAGGGTATATGAGGTGGATATGGTTTTATCAATCATCAGCGGCTCTTTAATAACATGTTGCTTCCTTGAATAGTGAATAAAAATTATTTCAAAACTTAAAATGGCCCATTGTATGGCCAAGTGCATGTGATGACACTTGTAATGTTACCTGGAGAGCGTCAGAGGGCATTTGATGTGACAATACGCTCCATTCCCTTGTTAGGTCGCAGCCTCTGTCTGGTTTGCTGAAGACATCTTGGGGATTTAAGAAAGTTGACCTAGGAATGCATTCTGCCTGTTAATTACCATTGGCTTTGTGGTTTGTAATTCACATTTTCTAGCTTTCTCTTTGCTGGCTCTATTTGCTTTATGCTCTTCAGGTTCTGTTTGTTCCTTCTTTTACCTAAACCATGTTTACTGTATTCTTCTACAAACACCCTTCCTGTGAACAGGCCTTTAAATCGTGTTCTTATCTTGCCACATTTACTGTGCATTGAAAGAGTGAGGTCAAATGTCAGGCACTGTCGTCCAGGGCACTTGTTTACTTTTTTTTTCTCTGACTTCAAAGTGAGAGGATTTATGTGCCAAACTTGCTGGATATTGGGGGCAGAAAAGAGTTGTTTTCTAGCACACTACAACTTTTAAATGAACTGTGTAAGTATTTTCAGAATACATCAGAACTAGATACACAAATAAAGCACATTTTTTACTATTTCTGAAGTGTATTGGAAACTAATACTTTAATATGATCAAAACAAATTATTACACTAGGTGATGCAATTTCTACACATTTTTGTTCATGCAGTGCATAGTTTTATTAGTAAAACTGTATGTCTGTGCAAATGTAATGGCCATTTCAATTTAAAATGTGTTGTCTGTAATGGCAGTGTGCTACCATACCATGCATACTCCGGTATAGACCACTCATCTCTTCTCTGCCACTCCCCTTTTTGCAACTTCAGGTTATGCCTCTCTACTCTACCCTCTGCCACTCTACTCTATGCTAATGCACTCTTCACCACTCTACCCTCTACGCCACTCCAGTCTAAGACACACCAATCTACTCTGCACAACTCCACTCTATGCCACTGTACTCTACTCCACGGCACTTTATGCCAATACACTCTACGTCAATTCACTTTACTTTGTACCACTCAACTCCATGCCTTGAACATGGGGCGTAAATACGCTGCTACCACCGGACAAACGCCGGCCCACACTAGGTGAACCTCCCCGGAAGCCATTACCTCCCAAACGGGAGGAGAGCCGTCGCACACAGTGACAATTTCCGACAAGCACGATCAGGTACTGGCGGCCATAGAAAATTTCCAGGGTCACCATGGAAGACAGATTTGGGGCACTGGCTACAGACCATAACCTCTTGCGTGATGACCACCGCAAGCTGGCAGACAAGGTGAAACAAGGGGAGAAAACAATGTACACAATGGAACCCCAAATGAAATCTCAACAGTCCGCCCTGAACGACCTCCAAACGCGAGTGAAAACCCTAGAAGACAAAGCAGATGACCTGGAGGGGCGCTCACATCGCAGCAATATAAGAATTATCAACCTGCCGGAGGGGGTGGAGGGGCTGGACCCAATAGGGTACGTTGAAACGTGGTTCAGGACATTCGCGCCAACAACTGACCTGACCCCCTTCTTCTCTGTGGAGAGTGCACAACGTGTCCCGGAGCGCAGGCCTCCTCTTGGCTCCCCACCCAGATCATTCCTGCTGAAATTGCTCCTCTATCGGGACGGGGACGCAATGCTATGGGCGGCCAGACAACGTGGGCCGATCCGGGTTGAAGATAAGCAAGTTATGTTGTGCGCCGATTATTCCAAGGCGGTCCAGACGCAGCGAGCAACTTTCACAGAGGTTAAGCGCTTACTACTACGCCAAAAGCATGTCCAATATGCCCTCCTGTTTCCAGCACGCCTCAAAATCATGCGTGATGGTAACACACACTTTTTTCCTGACCCCAAGGAAGCACATAACTGGGTAGAGCAACACCTACAGGGTGCTGGGGCTGATGACACACTCTCAGGACACCGGGAACCTAGAAGTCAGTGACGTCGGCAGAAGAAAGATACCCTCAAACAGTGGAGCTCACGACCTCGGGCTAGCACTCAAAGCTCCCCAGACCTGGAGCAAATAATTGCAGAATGCAGGAGAGCGCTGAAGGTGGCCACGAAGATCGGCCCAACAGCAGAGAGCTCAGACAAAGAAAAAGGACCCCATCTTTTTACACTGGAGGAGGAAGTAAGCGATACAAACACATCTCAAGATGGCTCCATTACTCCACCCATAGTGACACCACAGACCGCGGATACGCTCATCTAACAATAGACACTGGCCCATCACCTGACTCCTCGATGCACCCTGTATCACGTCGGGGGTGGAACTCACAGACATGAATTCTTCCCGAACTAACCAGATAATCCCGTCAACAGGGGCCCCACAGACCTCGGACATCTGCGTTTCACAATGGACACTGGGACCCTCCTGGTCACCTCGCCACATCAGACATTACCCCAACACCTAATACCTGAACAGTGCCATAATAATGTGACTTGATGGGACTAATGTGAGGAAAGGCCAGAAGAACACCACACCATTCTCATAGCTGCAACACACGGGGAATGAGGGGCCCCGACCGGCATCACCCTTCCACTCTCAGGCTGCACCGGGCCTTGCAGACCATTGTTCGTAAGCGAGAAAGACCACGACCCCCCATTTACCGTACTAAAGTATGTACACACGTACTAGTTTGGACGTGTCGCCACGAGCGACAGGTCCTTTTCGTTGGAAGTTTTACCTAGTTTATAGTTATACCCCCGCCCCTTGCAGACATACCCAAACACCCCCGAGAACAGTGTGCAAACGGGCGGGTCCGTCAAATATGGTCAGTTTACCCGGGATGCGGAAGGTCACCTCCAACCCCACAAACCGTCTCATATGCCCCCCACAACACCTAACACAGATATCTCAATCATAACAATTAATTTCAGGGGAATGCATACAGCGTGCAAAAGATATGCCATATACTCATATATCAAACAACAACAAGCGCATATAGCTGTGTTGCAGGAAACACATCTGACTGCATTAGAAGTTGAAAGACTGCGCAAAAAATGGAGGGGGATTATTTGTGTCACGACTTACTCGGCCTTCGCCCGGGGTACACTGATTTGGCTCCGACCAGGGATTCCCGTCCGAGAACTTCAACGCACAGTAGATAAGGAAGGCAGGTGTGTGCTCCTAGAGGGGCTCCTAGAAGGTCAGCCGATACTCCTGGGGAGCATATATGCCCCCAATGTCGACCAGGACAAGTTTTGGGGACAGCTCAGCAAAGTTCTAGCCCAATATACATCAATACCATGGCTCCTAGGGGGCGATTACAATTGCACAATGGACCTCCATCTAGACAGATCCCACCCCCCTTGCTATCCCCGGCACGTAAGCAGACAGAACGTTTCCAAACATGGGTTACACAATGGGCGCTGGCTGATGTGTGGAGGGTCCGGAACCCAGACACCAGGCTGTACTCCTTTCACTCGATCTCCCATGATCTGCGGGTGAGACTCAACAGGTTCCTCTGCACTACATCACTGTTACCAAAAATCCAACACTCCAATTATTTAGGGCGGGTCCTATCGGACCATGACGCTCAGATCGTAACCCTCAGATGGAGACCCCCTCATACCCCAGTGCCTACATGGAAGCTACCGCGAGAGTGCCTTACAGACCAAGTGTTTAGACACGACCAGGAGAATAGCATCCGTGACTATTTCGCAACCAATGCCCACCCAGCAAAGTCCAGATCGCTAGAATAGGATGCTTTCAAAGTTATAGCAAGGGGACAGTGTATACAGCAGATAGTAGGGGTCTGGAAAACACTTGAGCAGGCGCTCTTACGAGCACAGACCACCTTAGCGACCCTCACTAAGGAGGCAGATGTGAACAAAGCCACCCCGGCACAAGTAGCAACGGCTAAGACTGCCTACGCAGAAACACTACGAGACCTACGCAAATACAACTTTAGAGCACATGCGACCAGGGCCCATAGAGAGGGTAAAAGAGCCGGGACGCTTCTAGCCTGGCTAGCCCGACAAGATACGGAGCCACAGCCGGTCACGGAGCTGATAGATCAGGCAGGGATTCCTCGATACTCGCAAGTGGAGATACTGCAAATCTTCCACGCCTTCTACTCAGATATCTACCGATGCCCAGTATCAGACTGTCTGATGTCAATTGAACGATTCCTGAACCCTCTAACTATAACAAAGATCCCGGCAGCAGATAGGGACGCCCTGGAAGAGAAGATTGTGTCCGCTAATATCTCATGCGCAATCTGTGCCCTAGCACGCAACAAAACCCCGGGCATAGATGGTTTCCCGTTAGTATACTATGGCACCTTTTTAGGTCAGCTCCTCCCCCGGTTGGTGGACATGTACGAGGACGCTTTGGAGCGTGGTGAGTTACCAAGCTCACTCAGAGAATCCGTTCTGGTGACGTTCCCAAAGCCAGACTGAGACCTGAGGCTCCAAGCCTTGTATAGGCCGATAACGCTACTAAATGCAGACTGTAAAATCCGGGGGAAAATACTAGCGGACCGGTACTCCCAAGTCCTCCCCCCATTGATTCAAGCCGATCAATGCGGGTTTGTGCCGGGAGGAAACACGTCCCAGAACCTGCGCAGGCTATTCCATGTGCAGGATAGTGCCCACCCCCGGTTCCCTAATGCAGCGTACCTGATCCTCGACTTAGAAAAGGCCTTTGACAATCTCCTATGGCCATATCTTTTCGCCGTTCTACAGCAAAGTGCCGTGGGTCCATCCCTATTGGCATATACACGAACCTCACGTCAAGGGTGCATATCTGCCCTGTAGGAGAGTAGGGTCTGCTATCCTATGGTCACCCCAAATTTTTGCTTTTTACTTCACTGGTTTTTGACATATTGAGGCTGTGGGCCTGCTAATCAGACCCCCAGCCTGCTGTTCTCTCTAACTAAATTGACACTATGCACTATAGGTGCATAACCAATTGGAAGTGGATCACCCTGTGAGCCCCTGTACCAGTGTACACTAGGTACCCAGGGCATTGGTGTATCTAAGGCCTACCAGGGGCTGAAGCATGTATTATGCCACCCCTGGCCTGGCCTAGCAATTTGACACAACTGGCTGATCACTCAGCTGGGGTAAGTTGGTGTAACCACCTCTTACTTAGGTGTAGTATACCTATACCTAACCTTAAATGGGACACATGGTAACCTATAAGTCACTCCTATGGCAGGCCTTAACAATCCTGAAGGCAGAGTGCTTGGTTCCATGTGAGATGGTGCTCTGGCATGAGCTGAGCCTGTCTGCAGTGGTCGGAACAACTTCCTTCTACCGTTTCCAGATATAGCCATACCATATACTCTTAAGTGCATTATGAACCTCGCGGTTAAATGATATCTTTGGTTTGGCTTTATCAAAACATGTTGAGTAAGGTGTCATACGAATTGGAATACTAACCCCTCGCCAATTCTGGCGACGGGGTTAGCATTCCACCCTTCTAGAGGGACACGACATGTACAGTACCTGAAACCCGGGTAGAATCAGACATAGCCTCAGCTCCACAAAATGGATGCTGCCACCCCAGACACAAGTCTGCCCTCCTGCTGCTGGGAGTCCTTCCAGCTTGGGAGACGTGGACAAAGGGTTTCCTGCCAGGGGAGGTGCGAGCACTACCCCAGACAGGATTTTGTGTATTGGTCAGGTAGGGCTTGAAAGAAACCAGACATGCCTGAGGCTCACAAGGAGCCTCGGTGCATATGCCAGTTCAATCCGGTCCTGGGGCACACCAGCCCCGGACCTGGGGCGAGCTGGACAAAGGATTGGGGGTGTAACCACCCCCCTTCCTGGTCCCACCCTTAGGGAGGGACCTAGCAGGTAGTCCGGCCCCTAGAATCCGCTTAAAGGTAGGAGCTGTGTCCTAAGACTTCAGACATCCTGGAATCAACTTACTACAAAGAAGAAGACGGGAACTTCGACGCTCTGCTGCACAGAGGACTGAAGGAAATCTCCCCTATGGTCAGGGAGTGACCATCTTGCTAACGCAAGCACCAACCAGCTATTCAACGTCTGCTTTGCCGCCGCCTCCCGCCGGAGCCCAAGCCCAGAGCCCGACAAGACCTGGACCTCCAGACCTCTCACAGCCCGATCCACAGTCCCTGCAAAGAAGGAACCCGTGGAGGCACCGAGACACGTGGAGCCAGCCATCTTGGAAGACCGACGACAAGCTGCAAGTGCAACGATAGAGGCTCCCTCCAAGTTGTGCTTTGGGTCCTGAGAAGCCCAACCAACGAGCAGCATCTGCACCAAAGGTGAGCCCTCCAGCATCTCCACGATCTGCGTGGGGCCCCTCTGCACTTTGCATCTCGACGCGCCTGCCCGGTCCCTGGCCCATTGGCTAGTGGCCATTTTGGCGACCTATTTTGAAATCAACGATGCTGGTCTGGTTGCTCTAGACTGGCCCTAGCTGCTCTCCAAAAGAGCAGCCCCTCTGACCTTGCTGGTCAGAACAATCATCTTTCCTCTCCTTCCACGACTCCTGCCTTTGCCAAGGCTTGTTTGCTTCTTTCGAGTCGCCGACAGCGAGAGCCTGTGTGGGACAGCTCGTGACTCGACTCCTGGATGTCGTCGACCTTCAGGGACCACGTGGCTGCGGAGACAAGCTACACCTAACCACCTGTTTGCACCCGACATCGCCTGGTACCTACCTGGTGCCACGCCGGTCACTGACTAGTGACTGTGAACACTGTCCCCTCTGCTTTCAGGTCTTCTACAACTCCGATCCACTCTTGGATCCACCGCATCTCTTCTGGACCGACCGCCTGCAGCATCTTTGTCGTCAGGCTCCATTGAATCGATAGGAGAAACCCGACGCACTTCGAGACCTATGCACCCGCTTCCTGTGGGTGAGGTAAAGCTGGCACTCCGGTGCCCAAGTGTAGAGAAACATCTCTAGTGTCTGTGTTTTGAATCTTAAGATCGTAGCCCATCCAGAAGACCCTTTCTGCAGTAACTTTTAAACTTTTACGCACCCATTGAAAACCTATGGGAGCCCGCGTGTAACTTTCCTCACTGCACACACGACCCGTGGACCTCCTGGTCACTAACTGAAGTTAGCTCCTTGTAGGCGCAGCGATTCTAGAGGCCCTAGGCCTTTTCCCTTTCCTGTTCGAGGTACTTATACCACTATATTAGTATATGGTTTGAGTGGCCACCAGGGCCCATCCATATAAAGTGCAACTTCTGTATATTATAACGTTGTCTTGTTTAACGATTTGTGCTCCTGTGCTCATAAAGAGTCTAGGGGATACTTTGAGAAATAAATACATATATATTTTGAATATATATCTGTGTGGTGTCCTTTCATTGGTATAAAGGGGGGTTGCAATTGGTAAAACAGCCTGCTTAACACGCTTTAACGAGTTTAGCCTCAAAGACTGCTTAGCCTACGCTACCACTAGGGCAGCTAGTCCGAAAAGGTTGACTTACAACCACACCATAAGGGTTGCTTGGCATGGTACAAGGTGGTCACTTTAACTAGTGAACAGCATATACCAGGCCAACTTCTCACATGCCCCAATCCGGGTACAGAGGGGTACGTGACCGGGGTGTCCCCTCTCACCCTTACTATTCGCCCTGGCCATAGAACCGCTGGCGATTCAATTGCGTCAAGAAGGAGAAAACTGGGGTATCCCAATAGCGGGATCGATCCACAGCGTCTCTCTTTACGCGGATGATCTGCTATTGTACGTATGCGACATAACCACCGACATGACCCCAATCTGGACAACCCTACTTGAATTTGCGGATGCCTCAGGCCTCCGTGTAAACTGGAGTAAGTCCACGATCTATCCACTGAATGCACACCTAGCCCCCTTTGACACTATAATAGGGGATCAGAGACTTGTGTGGAGCAGTGCTGCGCCTAGGTATTTGGGAGTACGACTGTACCACTCCCCCAAAGACCTCTATGAAGGGAACCACCGTAAGGCATTAGCAGGTATACGGTCGGCGGTGGGCTTTTGGAAAACGCGACCCCTGGCCCCCATTGGGCGAGTGGCACTGGCCAAAATGATCATTGTCCCCAGATTGCTGTACCACTTTGCGAATCTCCCTGTAATTCCTCCCCGCCTTTTCTTCCAGGAGTTGGACACACTACTCACCTCTCTTATCTGGGGAGTGGGCCGACACAGGGTAGCTCTGTCTAAATTGCTTCTACCAACGGACCGAGGGGGCCTCGGCGCTACAGCATTTGAAGCATATTTTTTAGCAGCGCAGCTGCAATGGCTTTCACACTGGACTGCGGAGCGTCACATGGACGACGCAACCTCCGTCGCGGGACGCATCCCCCTACCAGCACTGCGGCGCATGCTACTACCTGGCACCAAGCCCCAACGCTCCTACCCACTACAAGTGTCGATAGCTCGCACCTGTACATTGCGAATCCATCGCATGTCCGGGGGGAAACCTCTGTATTCCCCACTACTTCCATTGGTAGGGTTTCCCAATAATGAGAAATATTACACAGCCCGATCCTTACAGAGGTGGACCGACAACTCACTAACAGAGAGGGAATCCCTTTTCGAGGATGGGCAACTACGACCCTATAATCAGCTAGTGGAAGAATATGACTCCCCCCCCGGGGAAATTCCTGCTGCATAGGTGCATTGTGGCCAGCGGTTGCCGGTTCTTGGATGCACATGCAGAAAAACCACCGACACACCCAGTAATACATACCATACTACTCATGGGGGCGGGCAGACACTTAGTCATATGGCTATATAAGGCCACTCGGGAACTACTACTCAAGTCCCTGACTACACTGCATCAGACATGGGAGGAAGACATAGGTCGGCCGTTACACGATAAGGAATGGAAACAAACTTTAGAATACCCAAAAAGGTCTCCAGAAACACACACTTTAAAAATATACAATTCAATTTCTTAAACAGGGCACATTTGACACGAAAGAACCTGCACCGCTTCTAGCCAGATACGCAATTCCTATGCACGCTGTGCTCAGCAGCAGATTTCAAACACATGTTCTGGGGGTGTCCCACACTACAACAGTACTGGGAGTACATTCATGAGACACTTCAGGCAACCACGAATGTCCCAGGGATCACATCATGGGAGGCATGCGCAATAGGTGTGTGTTTAAAAGACGGAAAATTGATAAAGTTCAGATACGATTCATATCACTCTCCCTCCTCCTAGCGAATAGAGGAATAGCCATGCATTGGCGAGCCCCAGAGGGACCCTCAGTGGAGGCCTGGGTAGGAGTAGTCAAGAAATGGTGGGTGGCTGAAGAGGAAGCGATACGGGATGAGGAAGTGAAAGGAACACGCAAACTTCATATTTCCATGGAATGGACGCAACTACTATACCAATTTAGACAACAAACTACACAGGAAGACCCGGACGAGGCACACCAAGCCCAGGCAACACTCGTTACACCGATAGAAGCCTTGAAAGACACACTGATGTGGTAAGCGCACATGCCAGGGACACCCCATAGCACCTCCTGCGTATGAGTTCAACTCCAGCTTGCTGTTCGGGAGATAGTCATCCTCCCCCTTCCCTCCCTGCAGGCACGGCAGTAGCAAGCTAGATCACCAGGTGAACTTGGACAAAAGACCTGCTCCCTCCCCCCTTCCCCCTCAGTCTGCATACACCTCCGCCACCCCCACCCCCCTCCCAGCTGACCCCGTATCCATACCCCAGTTTAGCACCCCGGTTATTAATCAGGGATACAGGCCAGCAATTTAGTATCGACATTGGCTAGCAGATATACAACCCAACTCGGGTCAGAAAACCAAGGCTCCTAGTGACACTAATGTCATATCTAAAACACCTCGACTATGCAGAGAGACCTAATATGCATATACTTCCAGGACAATACAAATGATAAAAGGCTATTATGGTTGAAAATCACCACTAATGTATAATCTACAGCCACATTAATGTCAGTCTATTTCAGCATATATTTCATGTATGAACCTATGCTTCTCTGTATCTAAACTGTCAAAATCTAATAAACAAATGTAAACAAAAAAAAAACCTCTCAATTCCATGCCAATCCACTGTCTGCCACTTTAATCTACTCTTCACCACTGCACTCTACATCACTTTACTCTCCGCTACTACACTCTATGCTATACTGCGCAACTGCACTCTACCCTGCACCACTCCACTCTACTCTGAAACAATCTACTCTATGACACTGCACTCTACACCACTCTAATCCACTCTGCTCCACCCCACTCTGCGTCACTCTCCTCTTAACCACTGCACTCTATGCCAATGCACTCTACACAACTGCACTCTGTCACTGCACTCTATGCCATGGCACTCTCCTCTGCATCACTGTCCTCTACGCCACTGCTCTGTGCGCCACTCTACTCCACTGCACTCTGACCCTCTACTCTGCCCTACTCCACTCTTTGCCACTGCACTTAATGTCGCTGCACTCTATGATACTATACTCTACTCTGCACCACTCGATGCTTCTCTTCGCTGCACCACTGTGCCTCACTGCAGTCTATGCAGTCGACTCTATTCTGCACTCTATACCTCTCGAATCTACTCTGTGGCACTGCCCACCTAAATCACTCAACTCTATACCACTCCACTCAGCGCCACTCTACATCACTGCACTCTATGCCACTCTACTCTGCGTCACTCTAATCTACGCCCCTGCACTCTACTATGCACAACTCTAATCATCGCCACTGCATTCCACAACTCTGGATTGTATGCCACTGAATTCTGTGCCACTGCACTCACTATACTCTGCAACACTCTACGCCAAAGCACTCTACACTGGTCCACTCTACTCTATGCCACTTCAGTGTACGCCACTGTACGTAACACCACACTACGCCACTCCAATACATGACGCTCTCTGCACTCCACAACACTGTACTGCACTCTTCGCCATTCCAGTCCCCAGCAAATCCACGCAACTCTCCTGTATGCCACTAACTTTTAGCCATGTCGAACAGCAGCCATGCTGGCGTGAAACACTGCTAACACACATTGGCAAAGCCAACAGCGCTCGCATAGACGGATTGGTTTTGCCAATGCTTGTTATAAGGGTCAACCTTAGCTAGGGGTAGTGGCACTAGGGAAAAGTAAATTAACCTGAACATTTCATGATTCTGACACTCCAAACGTGGAGTCAGTACTGCTTCGGCGTTTCATTATTCTAAGGTCAATTAAAGGAGCATTACAAAAACGGGCGCTGATAATACTCGTAAGGCCTCCTTCAGAAATGTGTGATCCGTAAATTGGTTTGATTGTGTCAGGAGGCGCGAGGTTGACTTACATCGTTTTATGACCAGAAACCGGCACTGCCGTATTTCAGTCAGATGGCAGATTCCAAATATGAGGTGAATGCGTTTCGTTTCCACGCAGCGAGGTTTGTGGGAGATATCTCTCTTCGGTTACGAGCAGATTTATGTGCGACCCCTCCAGGCGTGATTGTTCGTCATGGCCCCGCTCTTTATGCCTTGTAAACGTTCAAGGCCGCCGTGGCAGAAGCGGGAACAATGCGGCCCTGCTCGCCAGAGGGAAGGATGGGCCAAGGTTGCTCTCAGGTCACACTGCTTTACTTCCCGTGAAGGAGGGGTGCGGCTAACATGCCCCCTCTGCTGGAAAAAAAGTGTTGAATTGTACAATATCAAAGGCTTTTCCTGCTGCTGTGCTTAACTATTAATGGGTGGGCCTAAAATGGCTAGAGCTAGGGTGACCCCCTCCCTACGGGTCATTAAATGTGATTGATTGGCACATTGTGGAATTTGTTGTTGTGGTTTTGAGTCAATTGAACTAATTAGACAAACACACCTGAAACCATTAACTTGGAGGTAAGTAGAAAGTGACTGAAGACAGTGTTTATAATAACATACAAATGTGTATTTGTAAAGTGCATGTTCATCCAATGGTATCTTGGCACTGAATAACAGATGTTTATTGTTATCCAACTCGTTTTATTGACCTCAGAAGGATGAAAGGCGGAGTGGACCCAGTGGGATGTGAACTTGTGACCATGAGGTTGAACACAGGCCCCTACAGTGGGAGCAGTGGCCCATGACACCATCAGACCTGGTTTATGACTTGGAGTGAGATGGTCACCCTCACTCGAGCTAGATATGCAGAACTGCATTCCCTCTGGAGCCTAACTGGAGAAGGAGCCAGACGTTAGCCACAACCAGGCCCCCTCTTCTCTTCAATTATGCAGTTAGTGAAAGAAAAAAAGAAGTAGAGTTCTACGTAAGGAAGGAAGCTGCTCTGAGCATGAATAAAACACAAATTAAACCCAAAATATGTATTTTGTCTTCTTACGCATGGCTTACCGTTATAATTAATGCAGAGCAGGAAAGTGCAAATATGTCTGGCGTGTGGGATGGTTCTCTCAAAGGCTCAGGTCTTAGGGGCAAACGAGAACCATGACTCAGCTTCAGCTCAGCCTCCCTGTTAATTTGGGGGTTTGTCCAACTCTGCTGTCATTGGAGAAATATTCCATTGTGCAACAGGAACTCATAATTTGCCCTGTCAAAGCCTCTCGTTTCTTGGGTTGAACTAGCCTATGCGGTAATCTGGCAGCGCTTGAAGGGCTGGTCTGACCGGTCAGTGTGTCGGCTTGTTTTTTAGCTTTGTGAGCCTGGTTCATGGTGTGATGGGTTGACTGCGGCACAAGCATTGCCTGCAGCAAGCACAAGTGCACAGCCTCCTACATCTATACAGTATGTCATCAAAAGTTCAAAACAGCATCTATTTGTAAATGGGGGTCCACTTTTCAGTGGTAATAGGGATTTGGTAATTGGGTCTATTTTTATTTTGGTGCCTGGGCTGCTTTTCTGTCTAAGTCTGACCCTGCTTGTTTCTGCAAGTTTACTGTCAGCATGCGGTCATCTCGGATACTGTGAACTGGTAGAAAACAGGCCCAGCACCCAAAGCTTGGCAGGAATGCTCTTGCCTGAAGCACTGTAGAAAAGGCCAGAGACAAGCCAACAGATGGGCAATCTCCTGAAAAGAGTCTGGAACACCAAATTACTAGGAGATTCAGAAGCTGCCATCATTTCCACAAGAATTGCCTCAGCCCACCCCTTCACAGAGGGCAGAAGCGAACCAGCAGAGTACAGGATGCGTCACCACTACTAAGAATCACAGCCTACAGGCAATGTGCGGGCTACCCACTCTCACATAACACCACACTTTTCTGACGATTTTACTCTTTTCTGATCCAATCCTTTGGTGTTTGCTACCATAACTGATGTGCAATTACACAACCATCTTGGAGTGGTGCAGTATCACAATTAATAGTGATATGGAAAGTGTGTGAATGCCAATGGCGTCTTGACGCTGATGTGACCTAGTGACTAATGCATCTTTACTAATAAGCATTGCATCTTGATGTAAGAATCGGAAAACAGCCAGGTTTTAAGACATTTTCAGATGGTTAGAAAATTAGATAGACTCCTCAGATGTTCTGGTAGGCTGTTCTAGAGATGGACAGTGGTGTGAATGAAGCTTCTGTCTCCTCCCTCCCCCAGTTAGATCGCCTGATTCTCTGGACACTGATTGTTCTGGAGTTGGCCGGTCTTAATGATCTACTGGGCTTATATCATGTAAGATGTGTCCTTAGATAACCAAGGGCGACTCCATAAAGAGCCTTGTAGGTGAGACAAAGAGCCTTAACTCTAACCCTCTTCTTCACCGGTAACCAGTGTAGTTCTCGTAGCGTTCCAGACACTGACTGAAGCTTGGGAATTTTCTTCAGCAGTCGTGCTGCAGTGTTCTGGAAGCACTGCAGTTTTTGCAGGAACCACTGGTCAATAGCAACGTATAGTGCATTGCAATATTCAAGTCTAGATAAGACAAGTGCTGTTACTACTTCTTTTTGTAGTTCAAAAGATATATGCCAGAAGATCTTCCTAATCTTTCGTAATAGGATGAAACATGAAGAGGTAAGTTTCTTTATTTGTGCATAATAACTTATAAAACGGCTTAGTATCAAAGATTATTCCCAATTTTTTTAACGGGGAGAGGGCCTAAAGTTTGTGGCCACCAAGATTGGTCTCATGATGGTGTATTCTTCCCAACCATTGGGTTGTTGTCACATCAGTGGCTGTAACCTCCAGCAGTCCGCTGCTCTCTCTTGTCGTCCGTCACCACCTAACCCGAAAGTCTCTAGCTGATGAGCAAGGAATTTCTAAGCTGCAGATAAAATAATAAATTACCATGCGGGAGCCTCCTTGCCACTAGTAACAATGCCTTTTTTAAAGTGCCTTTGTTGCAATATAATTCCCTCTCAAGTCTATTTCCAATGGCTCTGTACGGAAGATGTTTGCTGTAAACTTAATGCAGCATTGGGCCACTCTCCAGTCTCCGGCGTCCTTGGTCTCGCCACCTGCATGCTGTACAAGAGGTCACCATTAAAGAAATCGCCTGACTCATGTCAGAAACCATTAGTGAAATGAAAAGTTTTCAGGGGTAGGCTCCATATGTAGACATAGCTGCCAAATGGCCTCAAGTCACGCAGACATGTTCATCCAGTCTTGGCCTACGTGCCATCACCTCTTGAGGACTGCAGACCCAGGGCCACTCCTGTGCTGCCCTTTTAAAAACCATGGCTGCGTCCAATTGAATGAAATCAAGACTGCTGCTCCCTGGTGTACTATTTTATACAATGAAAGGGCCAGCACAGAAAACATGGCCTCCCATTGATATGGGCTTATTTTCCTCCTTGGTGGAGGAGAGATTCTATCCAGTGCATGAAATGTAATCATAGAAGAGCAAGTGCCCCCTATTCCCGAAGAGCACATATGCCACTGAGAAGTACTGGGGCGCTCCCTTTCAAATTAAAAAAAAAGTGCAGGCACTCAGTACCTATAAACCCTGCCACCTTAAAGCACTGATTATATCTGACATCTGGCCCCATGCCGCGAAGGCGCTTTTTCTCCAGACCACGGTTTCAGTCAACAGCTCCACGCATAGACCCGCATTTTCTCATTTTAAGTTTGGGCCTGTCGCACCAGGCCTAGCTGGAACTGGAAGTCACCCCCAATGACCCGGGGCCAGATGGCTGATGGGACAGCATGAATCATCTGACCAATGGCAGCGCGCCGCGCGCCTCCATGCCAGTACAGATGGCGGCGGGGGACAAAAAGGTACGGGGAAGCGCGCGGCCACGTCACAGCCGAGGGCCTGCAGTAATCCGCCGACATATGTTAAACATTAAAGCTCCTTCAACAACCTGACGCACTAGCATCACCCTGGGAGCGGCAGTTAAAGCACCCCAGCGCTGCCAGGAAAACGTTATCCGCGCCCTAATTGAGAGCGACTTAACTAATATTTCATTTCCTAATTAGTCCCTGTCAGTCGCTGCAAGGCCGCGGACGCTGATGGTTTTGCAGCCCGTTGCTGCTTTTAATTGCGGTGGTTTTTTTTTTAAAGCTTCTGAGGAGGCGGATAACTCCAAGGTGATGCTAAGATCAGGCGATGGAGAGAGAGGTAGGGTGACCAGATTCTCAAAACAAAAAACGGGGACAGGTCATAGACATAGAAGTAGGACTACGATTTGCAGTAACCACCGACATAAAAGTAGGACTATTTGACAGCTGTGATAAACATAGAAAAAGGACTACGACAGCTCCCTCCAAGACCAAGATGAAGCATTACAGATGACAAATCAGAGGTCTTTTATCGGCAGTAAGCATTAATTCCATTTAAACCGACTTTGCCTCAACATTTGCTTTAGTCCAAGTTTGTTTTCTTATTAGATAAGTATATATATTGGGATTGTTAACTGAACAATAAAGAAAATTGCACAATCGAAGAGGAGTTTGTGCTCTTGTTTTTGCCACGAGGAAGTGAACGAGTGCATCGCTAGCGAGTTTGATAGATATATATATATATACACACATATACACACACACACATTCTGTCATCGTCAAAATCAGATACTGCTGTTTGTAGAATACTCCTTCCCATAAAGCACTCCCCCTACGTTCAGCGCAGTTGACTGAAATATAAATAATGTTTGCTTTATTTACGTGGAAACATTTACGCACATTAGCATAGTAAATAGTTTAGAACATATAAGACAGGGCTGGCTTTAGTGCTGGTGGCGCCCTGTGCGACAATGTTTGTTGGCGCCCCCCCCAATGACCACCTCCACCACGGATTCTCTCACTAGCACCCTTTAACAGTGACCAAGTCACCATAACCACACTCTATCAGATGCATTATATATAGCGCCACTCATACCAGTGTAGGGTGTCCAAGCACTTTGCATCACACACACATTACACAGAGACAATCAATCATACGTGTGTAAATCAGTGTATAGGAAATGTTACATAAGCCAATGGACTGAAAGTGTAGGAGTCACATTTCATCCATACTGGTAGGCAGTATAGTTTAAGAGTGCTTGGTGTGGAGAAGCACAAACGCAGAGTCGAAAAAGAAACAGCATAGTTGGGAGTTTTCTTTAATATTAAGAATCGATTTCTAGCCAGATTAACCCTTTTTGAAACATTAATCAATGTTCTAATAATGTATACTTTGCAGTGTGTATGCAGTTCTAGGATGAAAGTTAATAGCTCACTATTCTATATTAGGACTTTAAGTTATAAATTGCAAGTAGCAAAAAAATTTCTCTTTTGAAAGCAGTAACCCTGCTGATCTGTTTACATCATATGCACTCTGTAATCTACTTGGTACACGTTCTTTGCAGCAGGCATATTAACCCTCTGCACTAACTTCAGCCAAGTCAAAACCTCAACTATACAAAATGCTGATCTCTCTCCAGGAAGATAATTAATCACACTCTTGACATTTATGTGAGGCCTGGTAATTGCTGGGGGAAAGAAACGCTACACGGCGCCCCCAGGAAGCCAGCACTGGTGCGGATAAAACTCTCAGGGTTAAAATACACATTGCGGGCTTGCAGGCTGGGAGGGCAAGGATTCCTGGATGATGCAGCTCTGATGCAAGGCAGTGTCCCGACGGTGCTGGTAGGGCTGGGGGGGGCGTCACGAAGCTGCTGCTGGATTCTGCTGTAGTTTGAGACTGTCCGACCCTCGCTCGCTTTAAGGCAGAGCAGGGTCACGGTGGATTGCTGCAGGCTGTAAAATCAGGGTCATGCCGGTCACAGGTGGTTCTAACCAGCTGCATGATGACGTAGGTGGCGCTGTGTAGACAAAGAGAAGGGAAATCCCGAGAGAACATGTCTCTCTTCAAAGGATTTCCCTTCCTGCTACAGCGCTCACCTCAGTGACGTCACCAAGCTGTGCAAACAGAGCATGCGCGCAACCGGAACAGTAAAAAACCGGGACATTTCTTTGTTCAACCCGGACACTGTTCTAAAACGGGGACATTTGACTCCATTGGAGTACAGTGTCGGGACACGGGGACATTTCACAAAAAACGGGGACCGTCCGGGCAAAACCGGGACGTCTGGTCACCCTAGAGAGAGGGCGAGGTCGGCTCCCATATGTCCTTCTAAATGCCAACTAACACACTCAAGAGACCCGGGAACTGTTCACATAAAAAGAAAGATTGTGTATTTGAATTATGAACTGCGATGTTCAAACCTTTGAAAGCCAATAATTTATGTTTAGGCACAGTGTCGGACTCAGCGTTCGAAGTGGGTTAAAAGAGGGGTTCGGTCAGTGAGCGTGGGGGGGGGGGTCAAAGATGTGGCATAAAAAACAAAATATTCAGTATTTTTTTTGGTCTTTCATCGTCAGATAGCTACATGTAAAAATAACGCACAGCTTAAAAATACATTTAGAAAGTTGTTAATCAGTGGGAAATGCACTATGGTACATTATGAAACCTCTATTAGTTAATACACTGAAGAGGTCTGTGTGTAACCAGAGGGCCACAGAATTAAAACTTGGAGGGTTCTGTGGAGAATAGTGACTTGTGTATCTTTAGTTCTACGAAGTCACAGAGTGTGACAAAAAGCACTGTGGATGTGTAAGCAGCGGCGGGCGGCACAGAACAGAGGTGGGGGGTGAGGAGAGAGGACACGGGAGGAAGCAGGTATAAAAAATGAAATTCAAATGTACCATTTCGACGCTTCCTTGCTGCGTCTCTCCTCCGTAGTCCTCCCTTGCTCGGTGACAGGAACCACACCCAAGCTCCCAGTCAGCCAATCACAACGCTGCTAAATATTGTGATTGGTCTGAGTGCCGTGTTTCGGCGCTCAGACGCACACTGGAGGCCTGGGCATGTTCTCCATGTGGCGAACATGCAAAGTGCCAAAGACTATTTTGGGCAGCTCGAGAGGGCCGGCCAAGCAGTCATTTCGCACTTAGGAGGGTGCTGCCTACCACTCCTGCCCTGCACCCGCCCCCTCACGAAAACCTGCATAAGTAGGAGAATATAAAATGATAATAACACAAGTTATCATTTTATTTTCACTTTGTTTCACTGCAAAAAAGCAGTGTAGTGGGGCGACTCTCATCCGCCTTATCAGAGGAACCGCTACTGTATGTCATTTGTTATTTTAAACTTGCTTTACACAAAGTGTAAGAAAGACTACTAAAACATGAGCATAGAGGTTTAAGATAAAACAGTGCTTCCAAAAAATAGATTCAAGTATTACCCAGACTGTACCTAATGCTATTGTTATACATAACTGTCCCTTCAACGCCTTTTCAGGGGTAGTAGGCGCTATATAAATACAATTACAATTAAAAGCACGCACTTCACAGCTCAGTTGTTAAATCTTTGTACTACCACTCAAAAAGAACAAATAACTTGATTTGATCAATTAAAGCCAGTACAGGCTCTTAAGCATCCTTTACATTTGCAAATTACTTTTTGCATTTGCAGACTAACTCGTAAGGCACATTTACATTTCTTTCAGGCAAGCAGGCACCCTGGTGAGGAGGTCTGTTTAGCTGTGTGTGGGCTTCGGTTTCACAGCACAGGATGTTCACTGAATTGCACTTCAGCGGAAGCATTTAAAACTATTGGAATTCACGTCCTAGGGCGGTTTTCATTTTACAAAAAGTAGGAAAACGGTTTCTCTTATATCAAAAAAGTATAGGCACGTCGTACTTCTCCAATCCCGCCCACTTCGACCTCTGGATGGACTGGCCTGTCGGGCACTCTGGCACAGCCAGATGGGCCAGCTTGAAAGGCCCAGTGTATGGGCTCTTATTTCTGGGCCAGTGTGTCGTAGGACAAAAAGAAATGGCTCATACACTGGCCCCTTCAAACTGCCCAATCTGGAAATGCCAGAGTGCCCGACAGCCCAGTCTAACACTGTTTAGTTGAAGCAAGAAGTAGGGAGGATTTTTTTAAATCACAAATGCTAACTACGGAAGGTCTCTTGGCACAGAGGTCGAAAAAAATTATGCGATTCTGCGGACTTGAGTTTGCCCCATAATTATTGTGCTGCTGCCCTTGCTACAAAATTGTCTGCTGTATAATAAGTCGATTTTAAGAGAAAAAAACTGCTTGCGACTCAGCTGGATCAAGAGTTACTAAAACAATTCCACAAGTGTTGCCACACTGTGGCAGGCTCCTTGTAAAGGTTGACTGGTCACCCTTTGGTTGTGGAATGGGAATATGTAGGTGTTAAACTGATGCTAATGATGTGAAACTTTTGCCCAGACATTGCTTACACATGTAAGAATGACAAAATAGGGAAATAATAGTGACACAAAATGTTCTGCATTACACCACATAATGCATTTTTTCTTGCCACATACTTTAGTCAACTCTGCTGCATAATTGGGACTTTCCCTGTTGCATATTTGTAGTGGCACTGCTTATGAGCCATCTTATTCTTGGCATCAGTTACTTCTGTTGAAGCCAATTCTTCAAGGACTTTCAACTTAAGCAAGAGTCCCACAGAGAGTAGGGATGGCGAATAAGGATAAGACCCTTTGATGGTTCTTTTCACTCCCAAGGAAATCACTTCAAGCAAATTCTTCTTTACTGGCCCTGGCAGATGGGGAGGAATGTTTGTTTTTTACCTAAAACCAGTAGGAATGCTGTGTGTTATTTGACCTTAACGCATGGGAAGGGATGCTGCGTATTACCTGCCCTTAGTGTAAGAGAAGCAAGTAGTGCACTTATCTAAAATAATATGGCATACACAATGCTGACTGTCACCATAATGTCAATTTATGTAGAATTAGTATTTTTAACTCAGAATCTATTTACCGTGACAAAATATTTAGAGCCAGTACTGTGGATGTTATATAACTGTAGGACCATATTTTGAAAATGATGTACTGACCCTCCCCACATCACTAACTAGAAAAAAGTCTGCCATTGATTTCAGGTAGTGCCTTAGTGATCAGTCCAAACCAAATGCAAGCACTATGGGGCATATTTATGAGCCCCTTGCGCTGCCGTAGCATCACTTTTTGTGACGTTCTGGAAGCGCAAACCACAAACTCATATTTATGAGGTCATGGAAAGCCACTTTGCATGAGTTTGAATGGTCTCATAGATATGGAGCAAGGCAGGGCAAATTGCTGCCTTACTATGCATAAGGGAGGCGTTCAATGGGCGTTGCAGTAGGTGTTTCCATGCAACATCCATGGATTTTGATGCTTCCCCAGATTTACAAAACCATGTAAACCTGGGGATGCGCCAAAACCTTATGCCTCCCCAGGGGAGGTGCAACGAGGAGAAATAACTAGTTCTCCTCACTTTTTCCTCTTTCCATGTGTTCTGCATTCTGCAGCACACATAGAATGAGGAAAAAGCCTCCCTGGATTGTTTTTGTGTAGAAAGGTGCCCCTTCCTGCTCAAAAACGACCCTGCTGATAACACAGGCACCCTTGCACCCAGGGTGCCTGCATTGGCATTTGGCTGACAAAATCATGCCAGCCCGGGGGGAAAGGACTGGATTGCACAATATTAGGTAAATGCAGTGCATTCCAGCCCTTTCACTTTGACGTAGGGCAGCGCAGCAAAGTGGCTTCTTGCCCTGCCCTACACCAAATCCCCATACATGAGGCCCTATGTTGTCACCAACTAAAGTGGACTTGAACTACCACCAGAATGACTGTGTCAGAGGGTGTAGTTTCCAAGTTCAGGAAGTTTCCCAGTTTATTGCTGTCACCAATCACCCAAACAACGTGCAAGCTCGTCTAGCCAATAGGACCCAGCATATAATTCCAAACTGTTTGTCAGTACAATCCATGAGGCAAGTGGACATAGGTGTACAGATGAAAGGCACTACTGAACCATCAGGGACTCCACAAGTGAGATAATGAGAAAAAAGATAAACAAGAATTAGCAAACTAAATCGGAGTTGCCTACGAGAGGAATTGGCTTCGGCAAGGGTTTTTAGCAGCCACGGCCCATGCAGGTAAGAGCAGTGGGGCCGGGTTGGGGGGATTCGACAGAGGACCATGAGGGGAAATTAAATAATTAAATAAATAATTAATTTCCCCTCCTCATCATCTGTCAAAATCACCCCCCTCCCCCAACCCGGCCCCACCTTGCTTACCTGCATGGGCCGTGGCTGTTTTATGGTCATGCTGTACTGCAGTGCCACTGCCGTGCAATATGGATAAAAATTTATATTTTTAAAAAGTGCTTTGAGAGCCAACACTATTGTAATTTTTTATTAAAAATATGGAATAGTGTGTTGGGAGAGGAGGCAACAAGGAGTGAGGGCAGGTAAAAGGATGTGGGTGTAGGAGAGGACACAGCAGACAATGGGGTGGCATACAGACAGACGAGTGTGAGTGGGAAGGGCTGGGGAGCCAAACAGACAAGGGAGAGTGAGTGGGAGGGGTAAGGGAGAAAACTGACAAAGGAGGGTGGGTGAGTGGGGTTGGGGAAGCAAGCTGACAATGGAGGGAGGGACTGTGGAAGCAAGCTGACAACAGAGGTTGGGAGGGACTGGGCAGCAATCCAACAACGAAGGGTGGGCGGGAGTGGATGGAGCAGCAGTCTGACAATGGGGGCGTGCGGGAAGGGATGGCGATGCAAGGTGACCTGGGAGGCCAGGTGGGATAGACTAGGAAAGCAAAGTGACGATGGAGGGCAGGCAGGAGTGTCAGGGAAGCAATCTTTCAATGTAAGGTGGGCGGGATGGGATTGTGAAGCAAACTGACAATAGGAGGCTGGTGGAGCTGGGCAACACACGGACAACAGAGGGCGCGGTGGGAGGTAACGGGGAAGCATATAGCAATGAATGGCAGGCAGGAGGGTATGGGAAAACAAGTGAACAATAAAGAGTGGGAGGGGAAGAGCAAACAGACAAGTGGTGATGGGGAAGCAAGAATGGCAAGGGAAGGTGGGCGATGGGGAAGCAAGAATGGTAACTGAGGAAGGGTGCGAAAGAGGAACAGGAGGGGGAAGAAGTGC
Organism: Triturus cristatus; assembly: GCF_964204655.1. NCBI lineage: Eukaryota > Metazoa > Chordata > Amphibia > Caudata > Salamandridae > Triturus > Triturus cristatus. The sequence goes on along the minus strand of NC_140591.1, from coordinate 133,111,990 downwards.
ACAAGGGACACAGCTGGAAAACACATCCTATCTCGAAGAGTGCTTAATCAAAAATAAAAAAGTAGCACCTGGAAAAATAGTAGTGGAATGACACAAGTAATGTGGCAATGCTCCAAGGGAGAGACACACTCAATCACTCAATAAGAGGAAGGAAAGCCTTCGGAGCAAGTGAATGAGAATCAAGCAAATGAAAGGGACAATAAATGTAGCCAACCAATGGTAATCAGTGGGTGGGCTCTAACCTCGCTGCACACTAACAATATGTCTCAGAACAGACAGTATATGTGCTGTGTTAATCAAGATTAAAAGAGGAGGCAAGGCAATAGACTGGTTGCACTCAAGCAAAAACTACCAGAGCTAGGTCTCTGCTCTTGCTGGGATCCCAAACTAGCCCCGAGGGGTTCAAGTAAGAAAATGTGATCTATGATGTTGAGTTTTCCTGACGGAGCAAAATGAATAAAGGAAACAAAGTTGCCAGAAGGTCATCTGCTAGATATCTGCATTGATTATACCCTCCTGGTAAATTGAGACCCCAATCAGCATTGCTGGGTTTCAAGGTCAGTAGAATTCTCATTAAAGTGATGTGAAGTGCTGACCGGGCACCTCTAAACGCTAGGGGGAAGATTTACAAGCCCCTTGCACCACTTTTGCGTCACTTTTAACATGGAAAAAGTGACGCAAAAGTGGTGCAAGGGACTTGTAAATCTGCCCCCAGGTGTTTAACTTGAAACTGGGGGCAAAAAGTTCTTGGGAGTGTAAGAATCCAACCTCGAAGGCAGGCGCGGCCTCATTTTGGATATACTCAGGTCCCACCTTGACCTTGGGAGAGACACAATGATACGCAGTGTGATTTACTGCATTTGTTATGAGTTTCTTGAAGCGCAGGTAATTGGCTTTGCTGATGAGTTGTGACAACTACTTGTTCCACCGTCTGTGGTGGGCACTCCAGCTCCCCTCCTTCCATGTTTCTGATGAGTGAATATTCCTCAGCTGATCTCATGGGAGCTGAGTGACCTAAGAATTCTGGTGGATATGTATTGGGGTGTTGGTAGCTCACGTACCACACGCCCTTCCTCTAGCGGGCTGGATGATCGGTGCAGAGGACTTTGAACGGTAACATTGCCTCTAATGTCAGTCTGTGCAGTGCTTTCAAGACATCAATATTAAAGCATGTATCGAATACATTACTTTAAACTGTAGGTGTCTAAAAGTCTGCAATGCATTTATCATTCACTTTGTCAAATCCCTCACCAGAGAGGCCTGCTGGTCAATGCAGAATTCGGGCCTATGTACCAGGAGCTCTAGGGAGAACAAAGACTTCACGGGAAGAAATCAGACAGTCTGCTTTGTACAGCTCAGGAATATCAGGAGACTTGAAGGACTTTCATATACATGCATGGTGTGGGGAGAGCAGATAGAGACATTTAACATCCCAGCGGTATAAATGAGGGCTGCATCTAGGCACATTTCTGCAGCGTCAAGGCAGTAGAGCAAGGGATACTGAGACAAGAGGTGTCAGGGAGAGGCTTAGGAGAACAAGAATAGTCCACTTCACAGAGAATGCAGTAAATGCTGGAATTTGGTGTCCAACAGAGGCAGCCATGTTTAGTTATGATGTTCTACCCCACATCATACTGTGTTACGCTAAGGCATGGTATGCTCTATTAAGATAGAGAATGCTTTAGAAAGCACATATATGTAGCCATAAAACCTCACTGGCAGCAAATTTAACATCAATATTTATTATGTTACAGCAGGAGTAACTAAATGGCCTTTAACTAGCCTCCATCATATATATTATTGGCACACTCAGTCGTACTCATGTTATCAAATTCAGAAATATAAATTTTGATTTGACTGAATCTGAGATTTTCTGTGGCAGCATGGGCAGCTCAGAAGGAAACCTGGCTGAATGGAATAAGGAATTTGAAATACATAATGTTTCAAGAAAATACTTACATAGAGCTGTTTGTTAAGAATAATAATAATAAGTAGAAGTAGTATTTAAACAAATATTACTAATATTACTACCAATAAAACTATTATTGATAACAAAACTAACAATGAAGAACAATTAAAGCATTATTGATCTTATTATTATTCTGAATGTGAATGTGAATGTGCAGGAATTTATATAGCGCAAATCACCAAGCGGTCTCTAAGCGCTTGCTTAGGGAACCCGTCCTGGTATTCCCCTGTGAGATAACCCAGCAGGGCATCCGCAAGGTGAAAGCCAGGCATCCCACCGCGAGGGGCCCATGTGGAGATTAAGCAAGCTATTGCCCAGAGTCACAGAGTGTGAACCCATGAGTCGAGTATGCACTGGAGCGAGAATTATCGAGTCCATGGACATTTATGGACTCAAGACCCAGCCCAGCCGGGAATTGAACCCTGGTCCCGGGCTGACCTCTGCTTCCAGGTCTGCCTCCTCTAACCAGTGAGCCACACTTCTCCACAATTCTAGTTATTGTTTTTGTGTTCTTTGTTAGTATTGGTATTAATGTTAGTATTCGTAGTAATAATATTTTACTTGCAATATTATCCTTAATCTTATCATTATCAGAAATACGAGCAGTGTCAGAAAACCCTACAACGGACATGAGGAGTAATTGTAGGGGAAGAACATAGAGACTGAATAAGAGCTATGGTGTTGAACATGGGAGTCCAATCTAGATGTTGAGAGTAAACTTTATGGAAGGAGTTCCTCTTGAATGAATTGTATGTACAGTGACATATGTGACTCTCCTAAATATCTGGAATATATACAGGCGTCCTGCGCCTACAATAGTTTCGCCTGGAACTTTAGAGGAAGCAGGCAATGGTGGAGAAAATGAGGTTGGCCTTCCATATCGGTCATCAGTCTCCAGGTTTCTCCACACCTATGTGGCTTCCACCCACTCCTGAAGATGGTGGTACCTTCCTGTTCGGTGAGTGATGAGCACAAAAGCGAATAATCAGGCTGCTCTTTTTGAAGCGCGCAGCGGGGTCCTCCCTTGATGCCACGCGCCAAGGGACCGAGTCCCAGATTCGTTTCTTCTCCTTTTTTTTCCCCTTTTGCCTGAATATTGGTTTTAGCAATTTGCTGGATGTAATTAACTGTGTTAACCCGGGAGGCTCAGAAATATCAAGCCGGGCTCTTGCGAGGACGAGGCGTGACTGTGTCTTTATGCGGAAATTATGGGGACGCTTCTATGTGTTTGAAGACGCAGGCGTAGGAATGGATCTTGTAATTAGTCGCCGGCGCGCCTTATGCACAAGGCGGAGGCTCGGTGCCACAGAGGAATCCAACAAGGGCGCGCATTGCATCAGGACAGCTCTTTAGATAACAAATACCTGGAGGCCTGGATAAATTAGCAGAGTGAAGACTTGATTACCAGAAACCCCAGGACTTGTGACATTCAGCCCCATATTTATGAAGAAGCGGGATCCAATTACCCAGGTGGATGTGCCTGCTGCACATGGTAGAAGATCCCTTGGTCCCTGGAGCCTTCCTGTTAGCGGGACAGGGCATACCATTCCACTAGGGGTCGAACTGCAACAGGGCGGCCATTTTACATTGGGGAATATTGTGCAGCAGAGGAACCTCTGGGGACACTAGCAATGGTGCGACCTTGTGAAAGCATCTGCTAGACGATGGAATCTGCTTGATTAAACTAGCTAGCAACTTCGATTTTATATAAATTGCTCCAGACACAGATATTAGGGGTCTGTGTAGAATTTCACCACTCACGGCCAACTAGGGATTTTCCTCTTCAAGAGATTGTGATATAAATCTGAAATACATATTTATATTATGACAGCCCTGGATGGTATATTAAGAGCGTTTCTTGATTCTGTCTCTTCCAGTACAAATGAACTGTCTTGTTTGGATTTTAAGGTAGCGTGACTGTACAAAATGGTGAAAGAAATTGTGGAGTTGATCATTTTAGGTCTTTGACTTGATGCCCATTCGATTATATATAAAAAGCCCCCTTAGAGGTCGGGGACAGTCTTTCCCGAGGTGCTGTTGTGTTGCAGATTGTTTGCACAGCTCTATTGCTGCCGTCCTCAAACAGCTCAGTCCTTCTCAGCCACCAGGGGCAGAAATGAAGCAGTGGGATTGGAATGCAAGGGTGTGTTTGGGGCCCAGGCGCAGCAAGGGTCCAGCCAGGGGCCCAGTGATAAAGTGTGCAGTGCGAGTCCATCTGTGATAGTATGGGACAGCGAAGGGTCCAGGGATGGAGTGTGCATTGAGAGTCCATCTGTGATAGTATGGGACAGCGAAGGGTCCAGGGATGGAGTGTGCATTGAGAGTCCATCTGTGATAGTATGGGACAGCGAAGGGTCCAGTGATGGAGAATGCATTGAGAGTCCAGCTGTGACAGTGTGGGACAGCGGAGGGCCCAGTGATGGAGTGTGCATTGAGAGTCCAGCTGTGACAGTGTGGGACTGTGAAGGGTCCAGTGACGGAGTGTGCAGTGAGAGTCCATCTGTGATAGTATGGGAAAGTGAAGGGTCCAGTGATGGAGTGTGCATTGAGAGTCCATTTGTGATAGTATGGGACAGTGAAGGGCCCAGTGACTGAGTGTGCATTGAGAATCCATCTGTGATAGCATGGGACAGCGAAGGGTCCAGTGATGGAGTGTGCATTGAGAGTCCATCTGTGATAGCATGGGACAGCGAAGGGTCCAGTGATGGAGTGTGCATTGAGAGTCCATCTGTGATAGTATGGGACAGCGAAGGGTCCAGTGATGGAGTGTGCATTGAGAGTCCATCTGTGATAGTATGGGACAGCGAAGGGTCCAGTCATGGAGTGTGCATTGAGAGTCCATCTGTGATAGTATGGGACAGTGAAGGGCCCAGTGACGGAGTGTGCAGTGAGAGTCCAGCTGTGACACAGGGACAGCGAAGGGTCCAGTGATGGAGTGTGCATTGAGAGTCCAGCACTGCTAGTGTGGGACAGTGAAGAGCCCAGTGACAGAGCGTGCACTGATGGTCCAGCAGCGAAAGAGTGGGACAGTTAAGGGCCTAGTGATGGAGTGTGCATTGAGAGTCCATCTGTGATAGTATGGGACAGTGAAGGGCCCAGTGATGGAGTGTGCATTGAGAGTCCATCTGTGATAGTATGGGACAGCGAAGGGTCCAGGGATGGAGTGTGCATTGAGAGTCCATCTGTGATAGTATGGGACAGCGAAGGGTCCAGTGATGGAGAATGCATTGAGAGTCCAGCTGTGACAGTGTGGGACAGCGGAGGGCCCAGTGATGGAGTGTGCATTGAGAGTCCAGCTGTGACAGTGTGGGACTGTGAAGGGTCCAGTGATGGAGTGTGCAGTGAGAGTCCATCTGTGATAGTGTGGGACAGTGAAGGGTCCAGTGATGGAGTGTGCATTGAGAGTCCATCTGTGATAGTATGGGACAGCGAAGGGCCCAGTGATGGAGTGTTTATTGAGAGACCATCTGTGATAGTATGGGACAGCGAAGGGTCCAGTGATGGAGTGCGCAGTGAGAGTCAAGCAGTGACACTGTGGGACAGCAAAGGGTCCAGGGATGGAGTGTGCAGTGAGAGTCCAGCAGTGAAACTGTGGGACAGTGAAGGGTCCAGGGATGGAGTGTGCAGTAAGAGTCAGGCAGTGACACTGTGGGACAGCGAAGGGCCCAGTGATGGAGTGTGCACTGAGAGTCAAGCAGTGACACTGTGGGACAGCGAAGGGTCCAGGGATGGAGTGTTCAGTTAGAGTCCAGATGTGACACTGTGGGACAGCAAAGGGCCATGACATGGAGCCCTTCACAAGCTGACACCAAGACTCAATCCTCGTGTCACCAGCCGCGCGCCCTTGTTTATTCAAACCCACAGCCCAGTGTGTCCAGCAGTGAGACTGCGGGGGTCTTGTGGGGGACCATGAGGGTGTGCGTCTTCCTGTGAAATAATGAAAAAAATCATATGAAGAGAAGACAACTATGACAAAAAAAGGGCAGGAAGCAATAAAAATGAAATAAACAAGAGGAAAATAGAAAAGAAATCTGGGTAAGACAGAATCAGAAACAAATGAAGGCAATAACGGAAAAGAGGGTTGATTGAAACAGAGTAGAAAGAATGAGGACAAAGTATGAGACAGAGCAGACAGAAAAACAAAAGTAGAGAAGAAAAAGTGATGTAGAAATGCCGAAATAGGAGAGTAGAGGAACATACTGAGAAGGAAGATAAACAACAAAGATAGGTGCAGGAACATGAACGTGATAAACGTGGAACTAGCAGACGTAGAGGTAAGAGGGAAATTAGAAGAGGGGAGAGAGAGAAAGAGAGAGAGAGAGAAAGAGATGACAGAGATTAAAAACGATTAAAAAAAGATAAGGGGGGACTGCAAAACTTTGAGACATTGAGATGAAATCCATCCACTTAAAGGCCGAGGTAAAGAAGAAACTCTACGAGGAAGAAGTGAGAGAAAGAGGGAGAAGTGTGGCTACATGGAAGAGCTAAATAACAAAGATAGAGGTAAGAGGCGGAACCTGAGCAATTGAGGTGAGCGGATTAGAGGTAGAGATGGAGGCGGGGATCACTTCCTGGAGACGGGGGTAAGAATCATACTTGGGGACGGAGGTGAAGGAATGGGAGGCAGAGATTGAGGAGCCAATGAAACTAGGAGACAGAGATGAGTCAAGGTCAGTGGCATGTAGGTTACCTGGGGTTTTACTCACACGCCCCCGAGGTCAGTGCTCCCCAGTGACACCACTGTTGTCTGCTGGGAAAAAGTGGACCACAAAAAAGGATGTGCCTACCTTATGATCTTGGAAGTGTTGAGGCCCTTTGCCTGCTGCCCCTTTTCTGTTGCTGTGAGTTCCTGGTTCGTGGCAGCATTGAGCGGGAATGCATGGCAGGGTTGGATGTCCCCTGTATAAAGTGACCCCCAGCACTGGGGACCCCTTGCCCTGTTGCACTAGGTTCTTGAGGTTAACGAGGGGAGGGAGCATGGGGCGTGGTGCCAAGTAGAACCCACGGGCAAAGGATGTTGGAGCAGGACCGGCCTATACTGCCCAGCAACTACAACCTGCACTCCGCCCGGACTGCGAGGCGCCTTGGGGCACATACTAAATACTACCTCCCTCTTGGCCTGTCCTCTCGTACTACTCTCCTTGCATTCTCTCTCTCTTTCTCTTCATCCTACAACTTGTTCCTGCTCCATCGAATGTCTTATATTTGACTACTTAAGTAACAAAAAAGTACCAAGCCATCACATTTAGGGTGCTGTATTTGTTTCAACAGACTAAAAACTATCGCTGATTCGAATAGTCTTGCGTATTTATTTACTTATATTTTTACTACTTTTTTTGCAAGTTAATTTCATTAATGGAGCATGTCATTCCATAAGACATACCACCTTCACCAATTTTTTACACATATATACAAAATGTACAAAACATACAGTTTACACAAACAATATTTACGAAAAACAACATAAACAAAATCGCATTCAGGTTGAATCCAGTCAATATTTAAAGCAACAGCCATGTGGGTGATTATTCCTTACAGCTATACATCTCTACTATAAGGGCACTTGCCTCCTGGATACACATTTGTGGCCTGCTGGGGAAAGACCTTTTTCTTAAACCTCGCTCCCAACAGTTAAGAAGTTTGCATTTCATATTCTTATGCCAGTAGAAGTTAACGCCGACGCGTTTCGAACCCCATCTCAGTTGTGGGGATCTCCTCAGGGCCCAATGACTGGATAAACTCTGTAGAGTCTTGTTAATGGCAAAACTTTGTGATGTTGAGGTCTTGATTAGAAACAAATTATCTGCCAATTGGTATGCCTATTTTTGACTAATTTTGAGCGTGTCTGATAAATCTGGACAGTCTTGGTGGTGCCACTATTCTCCTTAGCTTCTAGCTGAGCGGTGGGACATGGAACTGGGTTATTTGGCAGGCTTTTCAGCTCCGTTCATGTAAACGGGCTAATCTAGATGCAATTTAGCAATTTTCTTGTTTCAGTTTAAGGCGCAACTCGAAGACATGTGCCGGGATCACTGGCATTCAAGGATTATTTTTTCCTTGCGTGCCTCGGCCAATCACTCTTCTCGTTTCTTCCTGGCTGGATGCATCTCTTTAAATGTTCTCTAGTTCGCTCACCTTCCATTCCATCTCTTTCTTCCTTTCTTCGTCTTTCTTTCCCGCTCCGTCGAATGTCTTGTATTTTACTACTGCACCCTTCTCTACGTGTTCCCTAGTTTGCTCACCTTCCATTCCATTCCATCGCTTTCTTTCTTTCTTCGTCTCCCTTTCCCGCTCCCTGGTCTGTCTAGGAGACAGCCAGGGGCCATTCATTTACATATTGCACCCTTCTTTACCTGTTCTCTGTTTATACTCTGTCTGTGTTGTCTCTTTGTCCCTCTCTCGCTCTTCTTCTCTCCTCTCTCTTCCCTGCTCCCCAGGCTGTTTTCTAGTGCCACTCCACTTCTGCCCTCTCTTCTTTCACGTTCTCTTTTTCTGCCCCCCCTCCACACCCCAGGTTATTAAACTAACTATTTCAACCCTGCTTACCTGTTCTCTCTTTACACTCTGTTCCCCAAGTTGTCTGGAAGACAGCCTGGAGCACTTCTATTAAGTATTGCACCCTCTCTGCCTGTTCTATAGTTCAGCTTCCATCTGACCCCTCTTCCTTTCTTCTTGCTTGTTCTCTCTCTGTCGCCCCACAGATTAATAAATTAAATATTGCACTCGTCTATCTGTCTGTTCTCTTGTTGCACTGCCCATCTGGTCTCTCTTCCTCTCTCCTTCCTGGTTCCCCCCCTCTCTCGCCTCTCAAGTTAATACATTTAATATTGGACTTCTCTGTCCATTCGCTGGTTCCACTCCCTCTTTGGTCTCTCTCTCTCTCGCTCTCTCTCTCTGTTTCTTCTTCCTGGTTCTCTGTCTCACCCCAGGCTCCTTTTGAAACTCTGTCTGAGTCGAGACCTTGAGGTGCTTTCTAGCTCGCAAATGTGTGCAAATATTTAACAGCATTTGTCTCATAATGCAATTTCCAAGGACAACCTTGCAGCAAATGAAGTCTGCAGAATACATTTTCTGCGGGTTTACTCAGTTGCCGCGGCAGATTGAAATAACATTAAGGCACAGGAGGGCTCACATCTCGCGGTGCTTCCCTTGACATCATTTCATTACAAGGCACAGAAGGGGAGCCTGTTCCAGAGAACATTCTGGGCTTCGGCTGGCGCCATCCGTCTGAGGTTCTTCATCATCGCTTGCACTGTTGACCTTCTCAGTGCACGGCTACCTGCCTGTCGGCCTTCCTGCCTGACTCTTGTATATGTTCACCCATCATCTGTCCATCATGCCTATCTGGCATACATGACTATCCATCCGTCGGTCCTGCATCTGGCTGCCATTCCATATGACCTCTCTATATATTCACTACCTCGACACGTCCACCTCTCACTTAAAGGGCCTCATTAGGATATCGGTCGGATCGCAACCGACAGGCTGTCGGTTGTGGTCCAGCTGACATCTGGTGGCGTAGTCCGACCACTGCATTAAGATGCATGACTGTCGGAGGCAGATGGCGGAGGGACCGACCAACGCTTCCGACTGGCTAAAGGAGCCCGTCGGACCATTGGTCGGAATGTAATACCCTACAATAGGGTGGTGCCTGCTCAGGCACCACCGTAGGGATTACAATGTCTCTTTCATGTAGCCTTTCAATGGCGGTCCGACCGATGGCTGTCTGAAATGGACTTTGGGGGCCTCTAGCAGGGCCCCCGTCCCTCCGTGTCCTCTGCTGTGAGTCCTGAGGGGCACCTGTGGTGCCCCCCAAACATCCATTTTTCAAATGCGGCTTGTGCTGCGGGCCTTTTACGGCCGCAACACAAGCCGCAGTGGAAAATGGATGTTTACGACCGCTTCATTGGCCATCGCATCATAGTTTGTTGGATAGAACAGCCGACTACTAGTCAATGATGTCGATGCGTCCAACCGCCATCATAATCAGGGCCTAAATGTCATTATTTGCTTCTATTTCTATCAGCTCCTTCATCGTCTACATTGTAACTATTCTATCCCTTTTCCCTTTCTTTATCCCACTTAGTTTTAGTCTCTTTCCTATGTACCATGACCTACAATTCGCAGTTTTAATCTCTTATCGCTCTCCTGATTTTTAATTATCGCCACATGCTTCTTTAAATACCTCTATTTGTGTGTCCCTTAGCGTTTACATTCATACGCCTCTACAAATCTGTCTCTTCCTTTCTGTTCCTAATTGTCCTTCTGAATATATCACTTTACAGATCTCTCCTGTGGGTGCATCTCTGTATATCTACACTTCTCCATCACTACATTGCACAGGGGCTGTGAATGAAAATTTCCCAATAGACTCATGAAACAGAGTCAATATCAGTTCAGCAAGAACATTGTAAGATTTGTGGATATTGAAATAAACTTGAAAACTGACCTTGATGAAAAAATAAGAAAAAATCTATAGAGACATTTCCAATATACTTTATTTAAAGGCCTCTCTTCGTCTAATTAAGGACCCGTTTAGATTCCTTTGCACAGTTGTCCTTTCTCTTATTTCTGAGGCTACTGTCTTCTCTTTCTGTCACCCATCTTTCAAAGGATAAGGGTGAGTGAGTTGTCTTGACCAGAGGTCACATACATGTTTCTCATTTTACACATACGGGTTTTAGTATGATCCTGTGTCTTGAAAAAATTCGTGGTCCACAGTGAAATGTGAGAGGGTGTATGGGTGTGTGTGTGTGCATGTGTGTGCTTGTAGTTGTGTGTGTGCCTGCTGCTACTGGATTCACACAATACTTGGACCCTTGTTGGATCTGGAAGGATCCAGCTGTGGTCTTTGGTGGTAGTAGCTACTAAACCTTCTTCACAGCAGGAACTCTCTCCAGGACAGGTAGGTAGCCCGAGCACCCTAGAGGGTAACTGCCCATTGTCTCTGACCTTTTGTGCTTGGCTTCCTGGTTTGTGCATGTGTTTTTCATTTATTCCTGATGTCTCCCTAGGATTGTGCTACTGGACACACTCTCCTTCCTACAACCTCACCACCTTCAGTTCCACATTGATGACAGTGTTGCTTTGAAGTCAGTAGACTTGTGAGTTTCACCGCAAGGACAATCTCAGTTGTAGGCAATAGATACCTCATACTTCTATTTTTCAGTTTTCTCCTTAAATTGATATAGATTTGAGGCATGTATGAGTGGCTCCTAATCTAAGAGGCCACATAAAATCTAATTCCTTCCCTGCAGCACACGATCATAAGTCATTTGCAATTGGTTTGAAATGACAATTGTTTCGGCGAAGAAGCTACATCAAGTCATCGACAATTAATATTGCAAAATGTCGCATTGGATTGCTGCGGGCGTGAGCACTCTTTTTATCAATATGCTTCTGCTTCTCTCAGTGATGAATGAGATGCTTGTCACAAGAGCTGTGGGGGCTCAATGCATCCACCACACTCAGGTATGGCACTCATTTCATCTCTGGAATGTGCATTTCATGCCGCCGCGGAGTAGGATCTCCCCAAAGTTGTGCCCATGCGCGTCAAGTCGTCGATTGGTAGAGGGCATCCATGTTGCTTCAGTGTTCTGGAGCCTCTGGCCGCAGGTGCCTACACCTGACCTGCTCTCTCTATGTCAGAGGAAGGTTGAAGATCAACCTTTTTTGGGGGAGTATATTTTTGCCTCAGGAGACAGTTGGCTGACCATATATAGGGCTAAACATTAAGAGTTTGTAAGTCATTGCATTTTAGGGGTCTCCAGGATGCCTTGCATGCATGGTCACTCAAATGCTTCTAAGCGTGTCGTCTTCAAACCTGTTCACAGGGCCTCCACTCTCTTTTTCAGTTGAACAACAATTAGCAAATCCCACTAGCAGGAATGGGGAATGTAGCCTCGAGAGAGGTGGCCTTAGCTGTCGAAATGCTTCCAAAATCAGGACATCAATATCCTCATGGTAGTTGGTTTGCACATTCAAAACAATACTTATTGAACCAGTAAAAACACATCCTGTGCTCTCTAGTTCCAGATCCGTGAGTGAATACCTCATCTTGTCCACGAGTATTTTTTACATTCTGACATTTATAGTCCAAATTTCATAATGAGATGAACAAGGACTACAAATCACAGAATGCAAAGAAATGACCTGGATTGGATGAACTACCCTCGCGTGGACCTAGGAAACTTGAAAACTCTGAAAATGACACTCCAATGTACACAGCACATTTCTCTCCCACCTGTTCTAAGAGTTCAAGGCCCCCTAGTATCAAATGTTGGATAAAGGTGTATGAAGCTTGCATTACTCTAGCGCATTTCCCAAGTTCCTGATCCTCACCCTTCAAAAAGCTTCTGAAGGTTGTAGAATTCCATCAACTCCTAGACAGCTCTTAATCAGGCTTTTGCACCAACCATAGCACAGACACAGTACTCATTGCGGCCACCGATTACATCATAGGCATTCTCGACTGAGGAAAAATGGCCACACTCACCCTCCTCTACCTCTACGCAGCTTTCGATACAGTCTCCAAGTCATTCATCAGAAAGCTTCAGCACTTGGATATTTGCAGACCAGCCGTCAAGCGGATATCCTCCTTCCTCATAGAGAATTTACCCAGTCAGACTCCCCCCCTACACCTCAGAACCGAAGAAACTCATCTGCGGAGTCCCTCAAGGATCGCCGCTCAGCCCAACACTCTTCAACGACTACATGATGCCCCTCATTGACATCGTCAGAGCCCATGGCATCAACATAGTATCCTCTATAACAACACACAGCTCATCCTCTCCCTTACAGACTCAAGCAGCACCGCCAAAGCAAACTTTGCCAACTGCACGAACAACGTTGCTGCTTGGATGAAAAACAACTGCCTCCAGCTCAACACAGACATAACCGAAGATCTAATCTTCAACAAAAAACGCTCCCTCTTGGTGACTACTGAACTTGGCCCCTCTTCAACCCATGCAAACCATACCAAGAACATCTGGATCAACCTGGACACCAACGTCTCTATGAGCAGACAGATCAACGTTGTCTCCTCATCATGGCTTCACATCCTGCGAATGTTATGCAAGGTTTTCAAGTGGATCCCACTGAACTCCAGACAAACGGTCACCCAGGCTCTTATCACAAGTAGACTTGATTATGGACTTAGGCCTGGGCAAAAATTTCGTTCCGTTCGCGGAAATTGCGATAATTTGACATTTTCGCATTCCGCGGAAAGCGCGAAAATGTCAAAATTTCTGCATTCCGCAGCTTAGCGATAATTTGGTTCTTGCTTGCGCTGTAAAATAATACATTCTCGCACGCGCGCGATCGCCTTACCTGAATCCCTGCGTTCGCCGACAAGTTTTCTTGATCCGGTCGCGTTCTCCATGAGATGTTGTATTGTTTTTAGCCATTTGCGCTGTCTCGCGACAGTTCGCGCCCGCAGTGACGTCATGCGTCGCGCGATCACGTCTTTCTTCTCACGATCATGCACCGCGAGACAACCGAAAACAAGATGGCCGCGCCCGCGAGCAACCACATGGGTAAGTTGTCGAGCCGCAACCATGCAGAAAACCTCGCGAACATGCGGGAAAAAAACTTCCGCATCTTTGCGATATTTCCGCGTGTTTGCGATAATTTTTAACATTTTCGCGATAATTTGCGAAAGTGAATTTCGCAAATTCCACCCACCCCTACTAATTATGGTATACGCCCGCTATGTCGGAATCCCAGCCCTTGTCCTATGCCAGCTCTAAACCAACCAGAACACCGTCGACAGACCTGAACATCTCCCCACACCTCAACAATATCCATTGAATTCCAGTCCAGGAAAAATATGAGTTCAAGATACTCACCCATGCCTACAAATCTCTCCACAACACCGGTCCAGCTCATCTCAACCATCGCCTCAACTTCTACCAACTCACCAGACACCTTCAATCTGTGTCCCGGGCAACACAACACCTCCCCCGCATCAAGAAGACCAGAAGTGGAGGATGCTCCTTCTCATACCTCGCGATCAAGACCTGGAACAAACTCCCGAACCAGCTCAGAATCTCTCTCTCCCTCACGGACTTGCGAAGGAAACCCAAGACATGGCTCTTCCAGGCCAAACAGGCATAATATCCACCCCCCCCCCCGACCCCCGGCCCAGGCCTGCCCTATTCAGCATGTTAGATACCATCAAGGGTGATTAGCAGCACACCACAAATTCACATACCATAACAATAAGCTTCCTAAGTGACCTTCACCCAGGTTATGTTTTTTCAGTAATTACGACTGTCATCGAACCTGCGCAAGCTGGAGAATAAATGCCTAATACATCCCTCTAAATGTACAGTTTACAGAGCGTTGCATGCAGTGTGGAATCTCAGCAGTGTCTGCTACTACTTGCACCCTTGCTGAGTTTTTGTATGCATGAATAGGGAAAAAAGTAAACTGTTCCTCCAAAGTCTATCATTTGCAAAAACATTTTTTTGGTTGTTAAGTAAGGGTATCCATAATAGAGATAGTCTCATAAGGCACTTTTCCATGCATAAGTGGCGAAACGAAAAACTCTGCCAAGTCGCAAAGTGTTCCATAGAACTTTGAGAAGGTGGCTAAAAAAAATCGTTCCACCCCTGCCCCACTTGCAGAGTAACATCAATGGATATACGCCGGTGCATGGTTGAAAAGGGAGATGGGAATTGTTTTAACTCACAAAAACTTTGTGATTGACAATATCTGATCAAATGCTCAAAGCTAAAAATGATTTCTTTGCAATGTATGATTCACCTGTTGGTAACACACATCTTTTATCAATTTGTGCACAGAACCCAAATAGGTTATTTTGTGTTTGACTTGAGTCACAGGGAAGTATGTAATATGAATAGGGACAAAGGGTTAGGGCACTGTAGGGGAAATATAAGTCCTCCTATTCACAAAGCAAAGAAAAGGACAATTCACTGTGCCTTGGAATTTTCACCGACATTCAGATAGGGGCCCATAACTATACCCTCTTTGTTCCATTACTGACTGATCTCTCAGCTATAGAGTAATCAGTCTCTGCCCTGTCCACGTCTAGCTCCCTGTACAGTCAGTCTGAATATAGGTTGATGCAACAGACACAATGAGACCGAGACACCAAGGATTTATGAGTATGGGAAGGAGTAATATCGGAGTACGTAAGAGTAATCTTTTTCATACTCAGTTGTCTTTGTGAATCAGTCCCGAAACATCCAACTCCTTATCAGTGCAAAGACTGCACAGTCCTTTCTATTTGTAGAAGATTGAACTGGGAACCACTCCAACACCCACCAACCACGCACGCAACCTAGGGGTCATCCTTGACTGCACCCTCTCCATGACTAAACAGGTCAACACTGTCTCCTCCTCCTGCTTCAACACCCTCCGCAATCTCCGCAGCATCTACAAGTGGATCCCCACTGAAACGAGAAAAACGGTCACCCAGGCACTCGTCAGCAGCAGGTTGGACTACGGAAACGCCTTCTATGCAGGAGCCTCGGCCAAACTCCTGAAACGCTCCAACGCATCCAGAACGCCTCTGCATGCCTGATCCTCGACATCCCTCGCTGCAGCCACATCACACCCCACTTGAGAGACCTGCACTGGCTCCCCATCAACAAGAGGATAACCTTCAAGCTCCTCACTCACTCACACAAGTCACTCCACAACACCGGACCAGCGTACCTCAACAGATGACTCAGCTTCTACACCCCCACCCGCCAGCTCTGCTCTGCCGACCTCACCATTGCCACAGTCCCCCGCTTCCGAAGAGCGACCTCCGGTGGCAGATCGTTCTCCCACCTCGCCACCAAGACCTGGAACACCCTCCCCATCCACCTACGGCAGACCCAAGACCTGCTGACCTTCAGAAGACTCCTCAACACCTGGCTTTTCGAGCAGTAGCAGCATTCCCCACCCCCCAGCGCCTTGAGACCCTCACGGGTAAGTAATGCGCTTTACAAATGATATGATTGATTGATTGATTGATTGATTGATTGATTGATTGATTGATTGATTGATTGATTGATTGACACTGGAGATGCGCTCTGGAGTAGGCACCTTTAAGGTTCGCTATTGAATAACGTCTTTGTAGATGCACATCTGAAGATTGTCCTCAGAGATGCACTCCTGTGTGATGACAGCTGGGATGTACGCTTGAAAAATGTCTTTGGAGATGAACTCCTGAAGAATGACCTCAGGGGGCACATTTGAGTAAGGACTTTTGAGATGCACTCTTGAATAATATCTTTGGAGAGGAGCTCCAAAAGAATGACCATAGAGCACACCTTAATAAGGACCTTTGAGATGCACACTTGAAGAATGACCTCAGAGTAGGACACCTTAGTAAGGACCTCTGAGAAGTGCGCTTGAATATTGCAGTTCGAGAGGCCCGCATGAAGAATGATCTCAGAAATGCACTACTGAGCAAAGACATCTGGGATGTACGCTTGAATAATGTCTTTGGAGATGTACACCTGAAGAATGACCTCAGAGAGTGATACCTGTGCAAGGATGTCTGGGATAATGGCTTTGGAGATGCACTCTTGAAGATTGACCTCGAAGAGGAACTCCTGAGTAAGGACCTTTGAGATGTGCAATTGAATAACTTTTTTGGAGAGGTACATCTGAAGAATGGCCTCAGAAACACTGGCCTGCTTAATGACCTCTGGGATGCATGCTTGTATAATGCTTTCAAAGAGGCACACCTGAAGAATGACCTCGGAGATGCTCCCCTGAGTAAGGACTTCTGGGAGGCAGCCTTGAATAATGCCTCTGGAGAGGCACTCCTGAAGAATGACCTCAGCGATGCACACCTGTGTAATGACCTCTGGGGTGCGTGCTTGAATAATGCTTTCAAAGAGGCACACCTGAAGAATGACCTCGGAGATGTTCCCCTGAGTAAGGACTTCTGGGAGGCAGCCTTGAATAATGCCTCTGGAGAGGCACTCCTGAAGAATGACCTCAGCGATGCACACCTGTGTAATGACCTCTGGGGTGCGTGCTTGAGCAATGCCTTCGGGAAGGCACTGCTGAAGAATGACCTCAGGGATTGATACCTGATTACCTACCTTTGAGATGCGCGCTTGAATAAGATCTTTGGAGAGGCACTCCTGAAGAATGACCTCACAGAAGCTCACCTGAGTAAGGACCTACGGGACACACTCTTGCATGTGGCAGCCATTCGAATGTAGTCCCCTCATCTGGTTGGAGGCCTGACCCCATAAAAATGATGGACTTCCCTAAACATGAGCAAGATCCATACTATCCACCAGAGCCATGGGCAAAAAAAAGCTCTTGGGATCTACTGAATGTGACCACCTAGGATGTACTGCACATTTGGCATGCCACCCCAGGACTCCAGTGGGAGCAAAGGATCTAGCGAACATTTCACAGACCACCACACAGGGTCCAGTCATAGACTGCACCCCAGCGGGGGCATTCCTGCACTATTGCAAATGTCGGCAAGAAGCACCCTGAACAGAAAGTGAAAGTTCAGCAGAAGATGGAACCTATATATTTGAGCAGGCCCAACCTGTGCCCCTATGCTCATGGCCACAGGGATGGTGGGTCAAGTCTAGGATTGTCATTACCCTTTCGCCAGCTTTAGTAATTCACTACATGCATGCCTGAGGCAGTAGGTGCATGGCTAGACCATGCCTGCAAGCATACATGCCTGGAAGGCGGACTTTCTTCAGTGGAAGGCGCTGCTCCACACTGCATGTGCAGAACACAAATGTTCTCAGATGAAGGCAGGGTGGCAGTGTTACACCTGGTACTGATGCTGTGATATGAAGTCAAACCACGACTCATCCAGAGGTCCTTCAATTCATCTTCAGCCTGCCAATTAGGGCGCAATATGTTTCTGGTGCCACGCCAACAGCGCCTGCCCCTTGGGAACCGCAGCGAGGCAGCCATCTTGCGAACACTGATGCTGGCAAAAAAATGATTTTATGACTGAGCATTAGAATGAGCAATTGCATTTTTATTTTGGCATTTTCGTGACATGCCACCTTTTCACAGATTATAAAGAGTTGTTGCACTGTCGATGCAGAAGCCTTTGCAACAGGCAAGGCCTGTCCCCTGGGGATGAAACATCCTGACACTCACGGTCTGATGACAAAAGAAGTAAGATCAATGCAAGTGTGAGGGATCTCAGAGGAGTGGTCTGGAATTCAGTCCTTGGTGGAACTTTCAGTTGACCAATACATACTATTTCTATGGGATTTAATTGCACCAGATGGGGTTTGAGCTCAGGCACGGTCCATTGAGACATTTGCAGTTGATTCGAGTTGCATTTTGGAATTGGTTGTTGGTATTTAATTGTATATGTTACTTTAGGTTTGTATTTTTATTTACTTAAATTCTTTTTTTCAGCTGTACGTAAACATTAAAATGTTCAAGACTCCATTGTAAACTTTGCATCTTGGAATGGGCTGTCGGTGTTTAATTTTTTAGTTCGTATTTTTGTTTACTCAGAAGAAAATGCCATCTTTTTCACCTGTGCACGTGCATTTGAATGTTCCAGACTCCATATTCCCATATTCCACTTTAGCTCTAAAAGAAGGTATTTGTAACTGGTTAACTGGAATGCCCACCGTGGATGCAAAGGTAATATTTGCTTCTGGTCCTCTTACTACCACCCAACAGAGAAGAAGCTAAAGAAGCAAGTAAATCTGCAAAGAAGGGGTGTTCAATTTAATATACCATATTTGAGCTGGGATAACTCTTTGGATATTCAAAACGCTGTGTTGTTTCAGGAGTTTCTCAACTCCTCCCAAGGACATACATGCACGTGACTCCTCATCGTGACAGGCATGTCTCCTACGATGAGTGTGCTGGTGATCCTCAGCCGAAGTGCCCACTTAGGTAAAACAAGCTTTGGCAATGCAATAGCTCTTGCATTTACAAGAGTTTGACCTATTGGCATTGTAAATGACAATGCCTTTTATTTATGTGTTGTTCTTAAAACAGATAAATAAAAGGCATTGTCATTTACAATGCCAATAGGTTGAACTCTCGCAAATATGAGACCTATTGCTATTTGAATAAATAGTGCTCGGAGGCTGTAATGAAAGCCTACCGAGTAGCAACACTCCGAACAGGGCGTGTCAGCATGGGAGGTTACAAAATGAGACATGTTGGTACTAAGGAGGTCCTACTAAGCCTATTGAGCAAAGAACAGCCACAGTTTACAGTAGACAATGATACAAGCCAATGAAAAATATGGGTGGAGTGGGCGGAGCTTCAAGTCGCTACCCGAATACAGCATGCCTTGCAGCGCAACGCATGCGCTGCCCAGGAGCGACCTTACCAGAAAACTCCTGCTAATCTATGGCGCTTTATCAGTTTTCCAGTCAGTTCCTCGGCTATTCTAGGTCACAGCCCAGGTTTGCACATGCATGCTCACAGCCTCGGAGATGTTACAGTCCAAGCACATTAGGTAAATAGCGTAGCTATTTTCAGGACGTTAAAGCTTCTTCCGTCTAAGCCAATGTAAGTCTTTAACTTCATTATGGAATATTCCACCTTAGAGGGGTCCTCACCGCCCCTTCTATGAGGTGAGACATAGTGAGCGGCTCCCAATGCACAACCGGGCCACACATAACTCACACCGATGCTGCTCACTTTTGGACGAACTTGTTGTTAATTTATCACACACCTTATTATTCTGCATTCATATTGGGGCACAAATACCTAAAAATAATATACAATATGGCTCAGTTGGTTGTTGTTGATGATTCGCATTTTCCACGTAAGCCTGACATGTGCGAGTTAATGGCGATTCACAAAAAAGTGACTGCAAAACCAGTCGTGTCACCAAGTTGTGTAGCTATGGGCGTTCCCCGTACAGTGTTAGAGGAGTGGTCAGGCTAATGAAATGGAATTAAGATGATTACCTACATAGGCATAAGCTTAGGGTGGAGTCTTACAGTGCACCTCCTATGCTTATCTACACTTCTAAGATCACACGAGAACGCGGCAGGTGTTGGCGCAGGAGATGGCGAGGGAACATAAAGAGCTAAAACCTATTTTACCATAAGCGGAGGAGGGCAAAAAACAGTTCAAAAGACAGAGGGGCAGATTTACAAGCCCCTTGCGTCACTTTTGCACTGTCGTTGCGTCACTTTTGTGACGCAGCGGCAGCGTAAAAGTTGCAGCCCATTTACAACGAGACACATCTAGGGAGATGCGTCACGTTGTGAAGCCCTGCACCACATTAAACCTGTGTCAGGTTTAATGTATGCAGGGTGGGCGTTCCGTCGCAGGAAGCCCCGTAAAAGTGACGCAGTGAAATCTACAAGATTTTACTGAGTCACTTTTACGTCCATACTGCGTCGAAACCCTGCGCCCCTGAGCATTGCTGGAGTTGCGTCGTGCTTGCGACACATCTCCAGCAATGCGTGGCTTTTCCGTCAACAGATCTGTCAATCCTTGCGCCATGGTGCGCCGTATTGTAAATAGGGCGCATTCACGGTGACGCAAGGATTTGGCATGTTGGCGCAGGGAAAGTGACGCATCTCTACAGATGCGTCACTTTCTTGTAAATCTGCCCCACAGTTGGAAATTCTGTGCTGTTCTAGTCCAACTCAGACTCACACTTAGGGTTAGTGAAAACAATTGTATGCAAGGAACGTTTTAAATGACACACACCGTTGTGTGAGCGAAAGATGTAAATCATTGGTTTCCCTCGACAATTTCACATTTTACAAATCAAGTAATCTCTCAAACACCACAGATTCAATATTTTTCGATCAAGCCCTAATGATATTGCAAGCGCCTGATTTCGTTTTTCTTGATAATATTATGTTTTTTTAAATGTATATGTTGTGTAATGCCACTGTTCGTATCTCTCGGAGTTAGATATCTGTTCTGTTCTTCCATTCCATGCATTGCAGTATTTTTGCAGTGTTATCGGGTCATCTTAAAACTGTTTCAATGTGTTATGTAGGGTAGTGCTACCTGTTTATCATTATGTTTCATTTTATTCTGTGTGTAATGTGTTCATTTTCAATGTATGCTATTTTCTGAGGGGTTTTGTGATATATATTATGTTCTATAATATGTAAAGTTCTATGTAATATTGAGGTATGTTTCGTTTATTAGGGAGAGGATGTGGCATAACGATCAGAGCTGCCTACTTTGGAGCTGGGGAACTCAAGTCTCAAGTCTTGGAGTCAGCTCAACATCCTGTGATTCTAGGCAAATCACTTAATGCCCCCTGTGCCTACTAAAAATGAATGTGGCTGTGTCTAATGTAACTGGTGCTCCGGTAAAGTGATCCAATTTTCGAAGGTAGAGTTGGCGCTATACAAAATAGTTATTTTTTTTTTAAATGTTGAGTTGCACTATAGTTTTTGGCGGGCGGAACTCATGGAGTTTCACTCTGCAGAATTCTGTGGAGTTACAGAAAAACTGTGAGATTCCGTGGAGTTCCACCAACGGGTGGAAATATGCATATCGCGTTGCAATTTAGCGCCAGCATCGGAAGCAGCGCTGAAAAATCAGAGCGAAGGGCACTGTGTGGTGCAAAAAAATGCACGGCCATTCAAGTTGATTTTGCTGTGGCTTGAGTAGAGAATCTACTCTAGCGGCAGCACATCCACTCGAGAAGCAGCCCTCTGACTGCGGCCGCCTGCGTTAGAAATTGCCCCTGGGGGACACCAAATCTTGCTTGCACTTGTATTTCTGAACAGTCCCAGGAAAAAAAATTGCCGTGTGGTGATTTGCGGTTTTTGGCCAGAACTCCGCCACCAAATTACACCAATTCCATGGGCCCAATGTAACATTCCGCCCACCCCTAACTATGGTACGGACTTGATGTTTTTTGTGCTTCGTATATCACCATATGGCAAGTGCTACGTTGAGTTACATGCATCATGGTCCCATTGGAGTCCCAGTCCCTCACAATGTTTGTGTCCTGTCCTGTGTGTAGGCGTTTGTTGTTACATCTTTCCTAGCATGTTGTTTCATGACTATGTGTGGCAGTAATATAATTAGTGTTCACTTTGTTGCCCCATGGGCATTCCCTGGTTTTAAGCTGAACTGTTCACCGGAAGAGCTGTGTCTCCTTGTGTCTGCGGGTTGTCATAAACTGCGATATCTTCAACTTACTGTAAGAATCCTATCTTCTTTATGACACTGGTGACAATTGTCGACCTAAGGAGGGATCGAACCCGTGTTATCACGTCTGTTCTTCAAATGGAGTTAATTAAGCCACTGCGAGAATCCTGGTGACAAGAAGCTACTGTTACCCACTTAACATAAGAGCTTTAATTACCACCCCTATTACCTGCCTTTTTTAACCCCAAGAGAAAAACCTTCCACTCAATGATACCTAAACACCTCACCCGACATCACACTAGTCTTAACCCTCCTCAGTAACTAAGATCCCCAACTAAACTACAGCGTGGCGACCCAGCACACAGAACATATAACAGACACAACATTACCACATTTCACCCATGAGAACATACCACATCACACTGCACCATGGGACTCAACACAACACCCAAGCACACCTTCAAATCACAGTACATTGCCACACACCAAACACACCTCAACACCACTCCACTTCACAGCATACCAGTCCTAACTGGTCAGCATACAGACACTCGGGCATATTTACTAACAGTTCATGCAACACAAGCGCAGCGCAATAAAGAAATGTGCTGCGCTATGTTACGCCAATAGAAGAGAAGGGAATAGAACCATATTTACCGAGAAACGGCCTTGTTCATCTCCCTCTATGCACTGGCATGTTTGTGGCTGCCTAGCGCTAAGGCAAGCACGTGTGCCCTGGTGCATGTGTGCCTGGGTTACGGGCAGGATTGTTTTTGTGAACAAATGAATTCCCTCAGGCACAAAAGCAATCCTTAGAGGCATATTCCTTTTTCTATAGAATGCAGCACACAAGTATAGAGGAAGCAATAAGGAGAAAAGATAGTTCTCTTGTTATGCATCTGTCAGGTAGGCAGACTATTTTGGAGCAAACCCAGGTTTACAAGTAAAGGTAAATCTGGATTTGCATCAGAATACATGGGTGGATGCATGGAAATGCCCATGCTCCACCCCTGTAATGCCTACCCGGTGCAAAGTAATGCAAGGCAGCGCTAGGCAATGCTGCTGTCTTACTTTGCATTTACTAAACCACGCAAAACCATGTGAAGTGAATTGGTGTGGGTTTGTAAATGCCAAAAAGGATTGTGTGTCCTTGGCTGTGTCACAAAAGTAATCCAAGTCTGAAGCCAAATCTTAGTAAATCTGGACCCTGGTCTCTGTGAGGTTGAAGGGCAGTGTCATTGAGATGATACGCGCACTGGATGCGTATTTAATGACCTCAGAAGGATGAAGGCCAGACTGTGCCACGCAACACACATCTCTGCAGAAGCTACGCTTTTCACTGTATGATTTACTGCTCAGTAGCAGCCTTTACGAAAATTAAAATATTTCAACAATGTTGGACAAATTTTAAATAGCATCTGATGAAAATCCGGCAAGATCAATAGGCTTTGAAAATTAATTGCATAATTCTCATCCCTAATCCAAGGATGGCATTTTGCTCATTTTAAAGCAGCCAAGGTTCATTAAATCATATCAAAGTGTGATCCATTATTCTGTGCTTGTAGCAGTAACAAAGAACGCCTTGCTAACATCTTTTATTGCATATTCCTAAAACATTGGTCTACGCCAGGGTTTTCTTTGGTCTGTAAGGATATGCCAGAAAGAATAATAATCCTGTTTATAAATTATATTACAACTAAATCTGATTTCCCAGCGGAGTTGTACCTGGAATATATCCACCCCTAATTTTATCCAGATAAGCTTGCATAATTTTAGGGTGAAAGGAAAGGCTTTTTGCACGATCTGTGTTGCATCAAATGCTGACGTGACACAAAAAATAATCAACCCACTTTGCTGCCAAAACAGCTCAGTGAGCTGAACCCTGTTGCAGGAATCTGTGTGTAACCTACATGTGACAAGCTTGAATGCCTGACAGGGATGCAAATCGGCCTCTGGACCACTGGAAGAGATGAAATGTGTACCATTTGATTGGGTAATTTTAACACTCACACTTTTGTCCCCGAGACAGTTTGCTTTGTGAGGTGCACTATAAATTGTAGATAAAGTTAGATTGTACATGGGGAAACAGTGTTTACAACGCTGACATTATATCGCGCTACTATTACAACATGGTTGTTACAACGACCGCGTTGTTAGTACGCGATGGATTTATATCGCAAGTCATTACAACGACTTCCACAACGGGGGCGCTGAGGTATTGGAAATGAATTCCAACACCTTCCCTAGTGTTGCGCAAACTAGAGTACGAATATTAATTAATACTGTTCCTAAGTCCAGCGCGCCCCCTAGTATAAGTCGTTGTAATGACTTGCGATGTAAATGCATTGCGTACTAACAACGTTGTAACGACCGCATTGTAAAAGCACGCGATGTAATGCATCGCGATGTAATGAGACATTCTGAATATGTCTTGTTAAAAGATTGTGGGATAACCATCCTTTATTACGCACTATCAGGTTCAGCCAGAGTATGTCTACCTTGTGCAGTAGCGCTGGCTTCACCTTTGCCAACCTTCCCCCTCCGTCTCACCCATACTTCTGATCCACCGTTAAGGATTAAAAGAACATGGCTACCTGGAATTGCAGACAGACAAAATGGCTGACACTTTTTTCAAAATGGCGTATTCCATTGAAATGTATGTCCACACACACCCACACCCGTCAACATGTCATCACCCAGAGAAATCATCCCAATATCCATCCGTAAGGGACATTTTTCACAAAATGTAGGGATTGAGCCCTAATCACAGAGTTTAAGAACCAGACATTTTCTCAAGGCTATTCGCATTTCCTGATAATACTATTTGAGTGTGACGTTCTTCTTGTCAGCTCACTGAACCTTCTAGAAGTTTTGTCCTGACACCTATCTGGCTTCACATATAATATACATTGAGTATATGATACTTTTTGATGTAGGTTAAGATTTTTGGTTACTTTCAGATAGCTCCTACAACTTAATTTGCTCGTGGCTCACCTACTTACTACTGTGGTGCCACGAGCTAGGGGGCCTCTCAGGTTGTCTGAATGTTAAAGTTTCCAAAGTATGAGAGGGTGGGGTCTTTGCCCCTCCCCTGCTAGAACTGCCAATGCACAGGCGCCAAATCCTCGCGACCTGCAGCCTCAGAGGCCACGTATGCAGCAGCCAGCCAGCCCCTGACAGCCCAGTTAAATGACCCACTTCTTGCAGACTCAAACAAAAGGTGCCACGCGGGCCCCGGGAAAGCGCCTTTAATAAGGCAATCTGTTTCCCGCGTCACCCGGGCTAGAGTCGGCCATCGCTCACCACCTTCTGCCTCCCCCTTCTCGCTGCAGCAAGCGATTGATGCCGAAGGCGCTGGCGAGGGAGATGAAGCCGTCTGGCTCAGTAAATATTACCAAAGCCTTAGCCAACGCAGCAGCCAATCACTTCTGGTGGGGGTGCAGTGACATCAGTTATCATGGGAGTGCACGGGGATCCCAGCCGAATTCCTGCCCGACACTACCCCACAACACCTCTAGGGGGCGTGCGCGCTGGCGCGGCCATAAAATAGAGCAAGACAGCGTGTGTCCAGTGGGGCCTGGAGGAGGAGGGGCCAAACAGAGGCTGACCAAGCCAAAAAATAATGTACAGCATGGACGATTCACCGCAATCTGTCTCCATAATGGGACAGGACTGTCCCGGTGACGTCTGGGAGCACGCTGGCATTTTACAAGACGCTCCCGGCCAAGGACAGTCAAGAGGCTTTTATTATCCAGAATTGCTGAGGCTTGGCAAGAGATCGCGGCTGAACTCCGAGGCCTATGAATGATGGAAACTTTTTATGGCCCGCTCCTGGCAGGTGGCTTTTTTTTATTCTTTACCACGCTGTCCACCTGGCGAATGGAAAAACATCAGCTGTAGAGAGGCCGGGGCGCCACATCATATATGCTAATATAGACACGAGTCAGGTGCGAGACTCCCGATTTTTGAAGCCCAAAATGGCTTTACTTCAAGTATTTCCGGTCTGAAAAAGCCTCGGCCTCGACAGAAGTCAGTGGGGAAAATACATTACCACAATCTCCCACTTGCTTGCTCTAAAATGTTGCATGTATGCATAATGCACTTACCCTATGCATGAGGCATATGGGCAGAGCCAGGCCCCAGGGGCGTTTTCAGATTCAGGCCTTATAAGGCACCAACATTAATAAACAGAATTTAAAATTCATAGAGGCTTAAATAGCAAATGTAAGTGTGAGTTACAGGAGCCTCTATAGGTGAAAATATCTATGTCAGCAATGACTACTCATATACCAACGGCATCAAGCCATCAAGGTTACCATCTACAGGGAAATATAGATTTGCCTTACTTAACATATCTTTTTTCCTTCATGGTATGACGGGAGCAGGTCTTGAGGACTTGATAGAAGTGCAGGTCAATTTTCAAAAATACATTTTTTAGTAGTACACTTTATGGAGTACACTGGTGAAGTCGTATTCTGGGGAGTTGTGCCAAATGGCACACACCACTTTTCCATGCATGCATCTTTTGTGCAGGAGGGGCTGTAACAGCCTGCCAAGGGTACTCTCTTCATGCATGGCATTGGGGTGCGGGCACCCTGCATGCACCAAGGGGTGTAGGTGGAGATAGGCTGTAGGGAATGAGGACCGTTAATATACGTCATTTCTAGCCTCATGCAAAAGTGACGTCAGAATGGTGACCAGAGAAAAGCAGTTCATAGGCAGACACCTAGCGATTTACAAAGGAGACCTTAGACATAGAATACCGCACTTGTTACACTGTAAGGATAGTATCCGAGTGGTGCAAAGATCAGTGTAAAAAGCCTCCCATTACCGGAAAAAAAATCCACCCATACACAACCAAGAGGATCAGCACCCACTATTTTCATACGATTTCAACAATGCATCAAAATGAAGATATCACATTTATAAAGTCAGATCCGTGGAGACGATTTTGTAAGTTCTGAGATTCTTTATTCTTTACAAAAATTAGGTCCTTCAAAAAAGTAGTCAATGCGTTTTGTCCCGTCTTGGGACTTCTTGAGGGCTTGTTCTTGTATATTGATTTCCTTATTTATGATGCACTGTATGTTCTATATAATTCAGGTCACAAGATTTTGATCTCAGTAATATAAATGTTGATTACCAATCCATAATTGCTGTCTGATTCATCAAGAATAAATTCAGGCCCATGTCGGCCGCCACACCTAGTGCTTAGTTTGTCAGTGGACATAGTCAGTCTTCGCGTGTAGTCCTTGCGTTCTCGTGTAGTCCTCGCGTTCATAATCATACATCTATTGTCAATGTCAGAAGATTCAATGAAGTGGGGGCTGCTCAGATTAACAGATGCTTTTGTAGAAACGGATACTTGGCATGTACTACATTAACCACAGTGAGAGGGGAAGCTGGTTTGGCAGTGGTGGCTCAGTGAGAAAGAGCCCCTGCATCCTGAAGCCTCTATGGTCTGAACCACAGTGAGAGTAAAGGCTAATTCCACAGTGGCTGCTCTGTGAGAAAGAACATCTGCATCCCGAGGTCTCTTTGGTCTGAACCACAGTGAGAGCAAAGGCTAGTTCCACATTGGACGCTCTGTTAGAAAGAACATCCTGAGGTCTCTATGGTCTGAACCACAGAGAGAGGAAAGGCTAGTTCCACAGTGGACGCTCTGTGAGAAAGAACATCCTGAGGTCTCTATGGTCTGAACCACAGTGAGAGGAAAGGCTAGTTCCACAGTGGACGCTCTGTGAGGAAGAACATCCTGAAGTGTCTATGGTCTGAACCACAGTGAGAGGAAAGGCTAGTTTCAAAGTGGCTGCTCTGTGAGAAAGAACATCCTACATCCAGAAGACTCTATGGTCTGACGCACAGCGAAAGGAAAGGCTCATTCCTCAGTGGCTGCTCTGTGAGGAAGAACATCCTGAAGTGTCTATGGTATGAACCACTGTGAGAGGAAAGGCTAGTTCCACAGTGGTGGCTCTGTGAGACTGACCTCCCGGCTTCCTGAAAGCTCTACGTTTTGAACCAGACTGACAGGACTGGTGAGGACCCAAAGGGATGGAGCAAAATGGAATTATGCTGCAAGTATTTTTCCTTGTAGCTCCCGATAGGCCATTTCCATAGTCTGAAAAATCCAATCACATTCTTCAGTTTCATCTGGGTAATACTGGGAGGAAACGGGGCTCGTAAATAATGGTGAGTCCCAACATAGTGGTTTAAAATTGGGCGTAAAAATATATGTGCCCGATTTAAAACTTAGAGGCACTCGGTATGAGGCTAAAGTGTGTTCGAGTCTTCATTGCTCACAGACACTCAGGCTGCAGTTGTTCTAAAGGGGGGGTACCCTGTACATAAAAGCATTGAAGATCAAAAAACCCTAACTTGGCATCCAGCATTTAGGTCTGGCCTGAAAGCAGTTTCACCAGCCTCCAGTACATCAGTTTCATATTTTGCAAACAAGTCATATTATAATCACATACATACATACATGCATAAAGAGACTTTCAGTCAGTCCTCTGTACTCATTTTCCTGTTCAAGTGTCATTCATGTTTTGCTTTGACCCATCACAGCAGAGGGCAGTGGGTCAGCCCTTTTCAGCCATTGCTTTTCCTCATTGCATGTGACAGCATTTTCTTTGCGCACACGTCAACGACCCCTTCAGTGCCAGGGCTGGTAGACCACCAATCACTGCTTACTTCTGTTTTCATGTCATAATTTTTATTTTTGTGATGGCTACTTTTCTTATTTATGTTTTACTTTGTAATCCTATGCACACCACCCTTTGACAGTGGTGTTTTTGCTGGTTATTACTTCTCTTCTCTTAATGCCTATTGCACAGCGAATAAAGCCTTTTGCCAGCAAAAGAAACCAGTATGTTTTAATGCCTCTGGCATGTCACTACCTTGGGTAACCTTTGAGCACATACCACCTTTTTTCATAGGATCCTCCCTAGGTGTGTGCCTTTCTTTAGGTGTTTCTGAAGCAATCCCAGCATGTTTACAAAAGGCTATAGAGAAAATGTCTTTTTGCCCAAAGGGTAGAGAGGATATGGGTCAGAGTAACTCCTCCCAATTTCAATAGTTACACAATTAATTTTACTCCGACTGACCATCCGATGGTCAATATTGTTATACGTAGATGGAACGATGTGAAGGAAAAGGGAACATTAGACTTCACCGCTAGGTGAGCAAGGAAGTAATTCTTTTTGATTTAGGTACCCTCACACATCCTAGTGGTGTCATGCTTCATCATCGGGTCACCCCGACGCCTAAAAGTCGGGGTGGGCTCAACCACAATGTTGGGAGCTCTTTGAAGAAATTATAGACCAGGGAGGCTAGAAGATAAAAAACCTCAGGCAGATCCCCAGTATCCCTTTATTATTGGGTCTGTCTGTGTTAATTAAAATTACTAAAAATGTGGGTCTGTATAGGAGTATTATGGTCCTAGGACCCTAGTGCCAACATGTTTCAGTCCGAATATGGGCGTGAAGGTCCAGGACTTTCTTCAGGGCAAATAAGGCCACCCTGGATAACAGAAGAGGGAAGTCCCTATCCTGTTTTTTTGAAGCAAGGGCAAGGTAGCTGCTCCTTGTATGAGCGACTGATCAATTAATCTGTCGTGCGTCGTATTTCCATCCGGACTTTGGATGATTTTCGTTTCTCAGGGGATGGTAGAGTTAATAGGGTAGCTCTGTAGTCACACCTTCGTCAAGAGTCCTGCCCCGCCTGTTCACCTACTAGGTCCCGATCCCCGGCGTTGTAAATATGCCCCATCGTGTTCCTCTCGCAATGTTTCTGCAATTGTTGTGAATACCAAAATTACGACCAGTAGCTTATATTTTTCACATGTGAATTTTTCTATTGGGCAAGCAAACGGTAATTCAGGGCGTACACATACAGTAAAAGCACATAGCTCTGCAAATTACTAATTTGGATCGTACTTGCAAAATAAAAACGTGAAACCCTTATGCACAACCGTTAGAAAAAGCCCTTGCCTTGCAAACATCAGAAAAGGAGGCTCAAGGTCCACTTTGTGGGGGTCCAATTGGAAGAGCTCGGCTGCTGTACTCGAGGTTGTAAGAGCCCAGGTTTTGTATTCGTCGCACGGTTTCAGAAACTGAAACTTGCAGTTTCTAACTTGGCAGCAGCTTTTGACCTGACCTGGCGGTGCACTTGTAACTCAAACAACATGTGCTTTTGAGGTTCACTGCTCTAAGGTAGTGCTCTAAAGGCTGTTAGAAACTGACCCATGAAGGCTGCCTCCGTCAGATATTTGTATGATGCATACTATTCATTTAAATAGAAATCCTTTACATATTCAGTGTTTATTCTAAAAATCTGGCACGTGTGTCTCGCTAGTGAATGAATAAATACCATGAGAACAATCAGACTCCTTGGACACCTGGACTGGAGTAGGAGGGGTCTGGTTGCTCCTGGGATCAGTCCAGGAATTTCTGTTTGACCTCATATTTACTGAGATTCAAATCCTGGCCAGTCCACTCAGCCTTTCATCCTTCCAAAGTCCATAAAATAAGCATAATTGATTTGGGAAGCATCTATTGTCCCGTGCCAAGATGCCCAAAGGGTAACCTTGTGCTTTCCAAATACACATTATGTTATATAAGTATGCACAGCATCTTGCAGCAACCAAGTAGAATCTTGCAATAAACATAGAGGACGGACTGACGGAGGGATATTGCCGTAAACAGCTGCACATGTTCTAAGACCTCTCTATGGACATTGCAGTATGAGTTGTTGTTATATCACCACTCTCTTTACCTTCTGAAATATGCATATAGATTTTGGTTGTTCGTCTTAATATAAACAACACAACCGAAATCACCTTCAACCCTTAGATATATTGATTAAAACCCCTCTTTTACTTTATTTGTGTTCCTTTATCCCTACTGCTAATGCACCTCAATTATACTTATTGCATCAGCCTCTGAAGGATAAAAAGATGAGATGGTCTTGAAAGAACTTAGGTCCACCCAGACACAAAACGTGTTGGATTAACAACCTGAACTATGGACCGAACTGTGGATGGTACGCAAGGGAGACTCCGATTCACAAAGATTTTGCTGTGATTTACTCTTGTAGTACTCCTGGCTTACTCTTGAATTACAGACCTTACAGACCGCAGTGTTAACAGTCCCTCTACACCATCACCACACACTGCAACCACTCACGAGACCAGACGCTGGGACAACCTGTACACCGCTTGCTAGGCAGCACAATGCAAGCGTCAGGTTACCATAGCAACCCGGCATGCCATCAAAAGAGTACTTTGGCGATTATACAGTGGCCGTTCAAGGCCCAGCTCACAGTTTTTATCCAATTGTTGGTCCCATTTATATACTGCGAAAACATGTCCAACTGGTTCCAGAGACGTTGGTACAAGGAGAAGCCGGCTGAATCACTGCACACGGCCCTCGATCGTGTACGCTAGCGGATTTGCCATCGATTTCTTCCACTTGATAATTCTGAAAGCAAATTGAACATGTTTTTCGAAAGTGATTCCTTCTCCTCTCCTGTCTCGACGATTGTCAATGGAGGAAGAGTGAGGGGTGGGGGCAGGGCTGGCGTTGCAATTCCCATTGCCGCGGTGAATTCTTCAGAGGCATGCGCCTTAGCGTCTTATTAAAAATTGAGCGCGCCTGGCGGTGCCGTTCCGCTGGCGTCTAAGTTTTTAATAAAAGACAAAAGTGAACATTTTGCTGGGAGCTGTGGTAGCTTAGGAGAACAGGAGACTTCACTACCTCGGCTGCTGTCAACCGTTCGCAGTCTTAAATGAGGACTTTCTGATATCTTGGGGAAGAAGAAGAACAGCGGAAGAAGCAAGGATTCTTGATAATTTATTTTAAGGACAAACTGTTCTACTTTGCAATGTGCATTGGGCAGCGCGCGATATTAAAACTTTATCTAGTACTTGCCACAGAATGAATCCAAAAATAATGTTATAATCCATGGAGCTGTAATATATGTGTTCTTAATTTTCTAATTATAGACTTGCTGTGACATCACAAGTCACCTGCCATAAGAAAATGACATAACTACTTTCCTGTAATAAGTTATTACATTTGAGTTGTGACATCACAATTCCTGCTGCCAGAGTAAGTGGACAGTGTGGATAGACAGAAGAATTACAACTGGTGTTTAAACAATAAAAAGTGAGACATAGCCCCTCTGCTCCTTTCCATTAAATGAGCAGTCATTAGCAGAAAGGAGACATTTACAGCACTAAGTTTATGTTTTGTCAGGGCTATATTTTATTGTGTGAAAGAAAATATATCTATGTCTATTACCAGCAGTTTCTGAATGTGAGTTATATTAAACTGCGTATGGCATGTTTCTGATAAAATAAATACCAGCTGCATATTGGTATGTTTAATTTTGCACTACAAATTCTTCAATTGTTGTATAAATCTTCACACATATTATCTCTTTCATGTGAAATAGCATGAGACCATTTCTTTAGGCTCTCTGGCAAAAGGGTTATGGTGTGATCATTAATTATAAGAAATAAATTACACCCTGGTGTACTACAAACGTATATTGCAAGTCGCCACAGAGCTCTATGAAACTCAGCCTTAGGCGTCATTGCTCCACAGGGGCACATAACTCCTCTGTGACTTGCAATAGGATTATAAGGTACGGCCGACATTAACTTAACCTGCATATACCATCTTGCGGTTAATCTCTTCATAGTGCTCCGATTGTGTTGTCACTTGTCACCACCACTTGTATTATAACCAGGATCACTGGTATGATTCTACAATGGAGGAACAAGTGATGTGGGAAGCTTGACTAAATTATGCAGGAAATATGCTGCCATATTATCTGATTTAAGGCAAATTGATAGTACAGCACTTACTGTCGCTTTATTTTCTACCTTTTTTTGCGATTTAACACACAAAGTTATTCAAACACAAGGGATCTTGAGATCATAGAAAAAAAAGCTGTTCAAGGAATATAAGTTTCTTAAGAAAGTCTTCTAGTCAAAGACATTGTGTTCAGCTCGTCTAATCTGTCTCAATGAAATGAGCAGTCATTAACACAGAGAAAAAATGTATTGTGGAATATATATATATTTTTGGAACCACGATTGTTCATTAAATGGAAACAGGATTCTCTCTAAATGTCTTCAGCTGTTGTTGAAAGAGACTTACCTTAGACATACACATAGTATGTTTTTGCACATAATTACAAACTACATATGGGTATTTTTCTAACTACAGATCTTCCCTTCCCCCATTCGTTACATGTTTTTGCAAGTCCATCTATTGCTTATATATGTAATAGGAAGGGACAAAAGATTTAAGCTGTTGAGGTTTAGGTTGTTGGTGTGACCATGCATTATAAGGAATAGGATACCCTCTTCCATATCTTAAAAGCATATTGCAAGTCCCCCCATAGTACTGTCACATAAAGGATGATTCCTCCTGACTCCTTCTTCTAAATGGTTGCAAAGCTCCTCAGTAATGTTGGTAGAGGGTACTTTACAATGCTCAGGTTGTACTATCACTATTCATCAGCTGAATTATAACTAAGGCTTGTGGCATCATGCGTCAATGAATGAACACATTATGTGGCAGGCTTGACTATAATATGTGGCAAAGTAAAGCAAATGAAGTGCCTTATTTAGTGAATACAGGTAAACTGTGCAGTAAGTTCCTTGATATTATTAACTATTTTAGGAGTTTAAAATCATATTTATTGTTGCACTAGGAACGCGGAGGCTATAGAAAGTCCAGAGGCTTAGAGACTAGATGTTTCATAGGAATATCTTCTAGGCAAAGCAATTGTATTTAATAATTTCTGCATTTAAAACAAGAATTGTGATGGGATTGTACTTTATTGCAATGGCGAAATCAATTCGGCGAAACAAATATTATGCAATCAATAAATGTGGTGCAGACAAAACGTTAAATAAAAGCTTTTTAGGTCTGATAGTATACGTACAAACAGAAACAGTGTCCATTTTTTATCTACGGTACATAATCTATTTATTATTGCAAATTTTCTATTCCGTACTGTCACTATATATTTAGGATTATGTGATCCTGAGGGAATCCCAAATATCAACACGTTTTGGCTCAATGGCATATTAAACAGGGCCCTCATTCAACGAAGCTAAAGCAAGACATGTTTCCTCTGAGCATGGCTGGCAAGT
The DNA here is from genome assembly GCF_964204655.1 of Triturus cristatus. Lineage (NCBI taxonomy): Eukaryota > Metazoa > Chordata > Amphibia > Caudata > Salamandridae > Triturus > Triturus cristatus. The sequence continues at coordinate 133,077,797 of NC_140591.1, read as the reverse complement.
CTTGTTCTTTGACAACACCAACCAATTTCCCTCCATTTCCAAAATCTTAAAAATACTAGAAACTGTTCATGTAATGATTTGCCATTAGCGGGGTCCCTTTTTTCTACCAGAACCTTAATAATTTTACCTCCCTCATGCCAGCTACCTTGGCTGTAATGGAAGAAATAAAAGCCTTAGTCTTTGGGGGAATCTGTAAAGATGAAATTGACCCAACATTCTTCAATAGGTCAAGCATCTTACAGCCTCATGATGACACATGTGGGGGAATGTTGGCTTTTACAGATTGTTCAGACAAATCCGGCTTTTATCTCTTATGACCAGATTCTTTCAGGAAGGGGCATTATTAGGCCTTACAAGTGACAGGACTTGGCATGGGAAGAAAGTCACACTGTGTTTATGTTTGCTCAACCTCGATTTGTCCCATCCACCCAAAGCAAGTTACCCTTCCAAAGCATTCCTAGTAAATTTTAGTTTGTGGCCTACTGCAGGATACGCTAGGATATGTCCTATCTGGTTATTTTGCTCTAGCGCACTCTTCATTTAGTCACTTGTCTGCCTGGTGCATGCCTGTAGTCATCTACCATTGATACCAATATAGGTCTGCAGATTCCAGACAACATCAAATACAAGGACACCGTGGAATCCATATATTTTGGAGTTGGTGATGATGCACGAACGTGAAAAGATAACCGGGTTGCATTTCTTTTTAGTAGATGGAGTATGCTTGGTTTTAAGTTTTGCCTAAAACTCTGCGAACTTGGAAAAAAAAATCTTCAAGCATTTTACAAAGTTTGATACGTTTCCCAGCTACATTGAATTTCACTTGGAGAAGATATCAACACTAAAATACTTTTGCAGTAGAATGAACCCAGCAAGACTTTAGAGGAACAGAAGTGTTGCATGAAGTTCATGGGTGTTTTTTGGTTGATGGAGTCTCCAGCCTGGGGGATGGCAAGGTGATCTGACCATTCCAATGGAAGAGAAAAAGTACATGTGCAGGGTGACATAAAAGTCAGGATCCAGTTGTGGGTGCAGCCTTATTGTTGTGTGTGGTTTCTGTAACAAGTTATTGTACTGTATTGTAATTCCATTTATATAGCACTTACTATCACTGACGAGGCATCAAAGTACTTTTTCGGTGAGGTGCGCGTGACTCCAGAAACCATAAAGGATTAGTGGTGAATTAGTATAGTGAAATATTAATGTTATCTGATTTTCAGAGTGTTGAAGATGAAAGATCAAGTAGGTCATCTTTTGTATTTTTGAATATTTTTCTAGGTTGACTGAAGTCTGCTAGAAAGACCTTTGGGTGGTGGGTGGAGGTTTTCTTCATGAAGGTCTGTCATTTGTTCTAACAAGTCTTTTTCTGTTCCAAGTTCCAGTAGGCCAGCAGATCAAACAGAAGGTATCTGTCTGGTCTGCAATGGTGGGAACTAAGAGGCAGTGAGCATCATGAAGTGGGTGGAGTTGGTCCCTGGAGTGCCATTTGCCATGAGTCATAAATGATTATCAGCTTCCCTTTAGACTTCTGTCCATGGTCACTGCTTTTAGTAGTGCACTTTACAGGGAGTAAGATGCTTGGGGTGGTCGAGGGATGCTGAGCAGTAGCTGGAGTCTGATACAGATAAGGAGTGAGAGTGAGCGAGTGAGTGATTGAGTGAGTGAATGATTGAGAGATTGAGTGAGTGAATGAGTGAGTGAGTGTCCACTGCAGATGGTAGCTAAGGTGCAAGTGGCAGGGTTTCTGGCCATTAGCCCTTAAATGATCTAGCCAATCCAAAGAAGTATTGCTCTTGTCTTCATTTACCATTTGCGTTAGATGCCACAATATATACAGGTTGAGAAGAGGAAATATGAAGGGCCAGTAAGATGTTACTTCAGAAACAGAACTTCTGGTTGGTCATAGGATCAACAATGATGAAGGAGTTCTGGGAAAACAACTAGAAATGGAGAGAAAGTGTTCAGCAGGCCACACTAAGGGAGTGGGAAGTTCTTATAGGGCACCAGAGAGAATAGATGGAAAAAACTGTGTGAAGGTTAGCCTCACCTGATGTCATCATCGCATGTGAGTGTTCTCAATGTTAGGGTAAGGCCTCACCTGGTTTCTGCCCCTTCCCACCTCAGGGTGCAAATGTCAGCGTAGTGAGGGGAGTAGTGGCAGTCTCCTTGCGAAATCCTGTTCTTTCTTTAATGCTTTGACAGTGTAGACTTGGAGCACAGCACCCACGTCCCACACTCTTAGAGGAACCCTTTAACTATGACTCCTGATCCAGAAACCCTGTGGGATGCGCGTGTGCTCTCAGTCGATCAAGCAAACACCGACCTTTGTTTCCTGCATGTGATTTCTTACAGCCTTGGGAGTCAAGTGGTGTGAAGTTACCTCTGAGTCAACTTCGCACTCCGGGTGCTTGTTTTAGAGACACAGCTTTTATGTTTATTTTAGGTGTTTCGAGTTGGAAAATAAGTTGGTCCTACAGACTTTCTGCAGAGGATACGTAAGCCTCTTTCATGTCTCTGCTCAGCCTCAGGCCTTTCTCTAAATTTGTGATGATGCTGACCATCTGGTAGTGTCAGGTTGCGCATAATCAAGAGTGCAAAAACTGAGGTGGAGATTTAACAAATCTCCTCGCAACGCAATGCAGCCTCCCGCGAGGCTGTGCTGCGTTGCGCGACAGGAAGGGAGCAGGAGAGAGCCATATCTTCAAAGATATGGCTCTCTTCTCCACTTTCCCTTGCACCGGCGCTGATTACAGCTGCCGTCCGCCACACACACACCTTAGCGCTGCAGTGCTAGGGTGTGTGTGTGAGACTAGCATAGGCTTTGTACAGCAAGGGTATATAATACTATGCTAGACACAAGGGAAAGCTTTTCCCACTTTGTATGGGTGCTGCACGGTGCATTTCTCCTTCCTTGCGCCTGGTTTAAAAAGGTGCAGTTTTCTCACGCTAAACCCAATGTACTGTGTTTAGTAAATTGGGTTTAGCGTGAGAATCCTTGGGTGGTTGCATGGGAACGCCCATGCTCCACCCTTGCTATGCCCTGCTTTGCATTACTTTTACGTTATTTCCAGCACTAACCAAGTTTAACGCTGCAAAGTTGATCAGGAAAAATAGATTTAGCGCCTATTCGCGTCACTTTTGTGGCGCAAACACTGCACAATATCTTAGTAAATCTCCCCCTTAGAACCAAAAAAAGTAGCGGCAAAGGCATGGAGACTTGCTGTATCTCCAACAGCAAATACAAAACCTTTTCACAAAGTCTCGATGTCTTTTCTCCTTTTGTGGCCCCTTGTCACCTCTGCAGCCTCCCTCCTCTGCAGCCTCCCTCCTCTGCAGCCTCCCTCCTCTGCAGCCTCCCTCCTCTGCAGCCTCCCTCCTCTGCAGCCTCCCTCCTCTGCAGCCTGTTGGGAGTAATGTTGGCCAAGCCCACCCTACTGTTCTGCTACACAGTGGCCATTTTGTAGTTATTTCTTATTTACCTCCTTTTTCCGCTATTATGTTTCCATACCTTTTTTTTTTCCTTTACTTCTTTTGCTTCCAACGTTATTGTTTCTTCATTTTACTGCAACCCCAAAGTGCTTATACATTGCTGTGTGCACCCTGAACTCTTCCTGTTTTCATCTGCAGAGACAGCACCATTTATTAGGGATATTGCAAATCCCAAATGGGTTTTTTGCTACATGGAGAAGCTTGGCCACTGATGAAGTACATTTATAAAGGCTCCGAATTATAGAACGACTTGTAATATCAGTTTAAGGGATGTTGGAAGTTATTTTATTCTGTATAATCAGGCCCCTTCGAACTATGCAGCATTGGATGACTCAGTTATCACTAATTATTGTGGGTCAGTTATGGATCATGGGAAGGCAAACTGTGGTATTGTTTATTTATTTATTTGAGGAGCTTTATATGGCGAAGGCTAGACCCGAGGGTATCAGAGCGCCCTACATCAGAGCATGCTTATTACAAATAGCGAGTGTAGTGAATTTTTGCCATGTTATCACTTTTCTTTGTTTTTGACATTTCTTTATTTAAGAGTAAAAGTGTGTTACATACGTCCAGGGGGTCTATGAGGTTGCTTTGAGGTCTGTATGAGTTCCATAAAGGGCCTCTAGCAGTCCTATCCTGTAGGCTGATGCCCTGGATAGAGGGCGCCATTGCGCCGGAGGCAGGCAGAGCCAGGGGGGAGGGGTTATGAGCTCTGAGGGGGGGGGGGTGGCTGGAGACTCTCATGAGAGGTGCTTCTTCAGCCACTTGATGATGGTGTCCATCTGTCGGGTGGTGATCTGGGAGAGTCTGCAGGTGATGCATCTAGGGGATGGGCAGCCTCAGTCACGGAGAAGGTCTCATCGATTGCACTTCAAGGACTTAACGGTAGACAAGCGATGTGGATAAACATAGTATTGTGTGTCGGGGTCAGGGCAGCAGGCATTCCAACCGGTGGCCTTGATCTATGGGTAGGGGTTGGGGGACCGGACAAAGAGTACAATATGGATAAAGTGTCCTGGAGAAAGTCTCTCCAAGTATCCTGGAATTCAGCAAATTGACCCCGCAGTCTGGCTATGATCCATTCATGAGCAACTACTTTGTACATTTCCTGAAACAATGTGTCGGACGTTAGGTTGCGGACGATAGCCAAAGTCTCGGGATGCAAATCTTGGCTGATGACAGCGCTATGGCTAGCCATCGGGATTGTTGGTTAGTGATGGGCGGGCTTTGATTAAAAACAGGGACGAGGGCTATTTGTATGTTCAAGCCGCCCTGAGAGGCACCGTCTGTCGAGTTCTGTTTGTGACAGAGGACCAGAGGGCCATCAGGCAGAGGCATCCCTAAAGCAGGAGGATGGCGTCTTCTTCTATGGATCCACATCTCCAGCACGTTGCGGCCCGGAGCATGGAGGATCTGCAGAATCCTAGATCCGTCCGGTGCCACCTGCGCACCACCTAGCAGTAGCTGAATTTAAATCATACCTCTCTGAGGTATTTGTCAAGGGTGGCTAGAAGGCTGCCATGTTATCATTTTAATGCACGATTCAATACGGGCTCCAATGATATAAAACTCAAATATTTATTAAGAAATAAAAGTGTACAAATTCACCAGATCCTATTAAACATTTTATTCAAAAGCAAACAATGCATGAAATCATTGAAACATCAGTTTATTAGGATTATCCCTTCTAATAAATAGGAAAATAGTTTTTGCAAAACATACAGGGAATGATACACAAAAGCATTTAGGAGTATGGGGAGTATTACTGAAGCGGTACTCTTAGGTACTTATATACCCTAATCCAGAAATGTGGAACTTCCTATCAGTTTAAGTTCAAAGAGGTACATTCTATCCATACCAAATGTATATGAAGGTTCTCTTAATAGTCCTACATTTTCCTCTTTTTAGATGTTTTGGGGCCAGTTCACAAAGGCATGTGAGTGAGAGTATTTAAAAATGCCTTTGTCCTCAGGTTCCAATATGTTCACGTAGAAGAAGGCCTTATCTATGTATAGTTTCTTGTAATAAAAGGCATGCCTCGTGTTCTGCCAATCCCAGTTATCTTTTAGAACTGGTATTCTGTTTTGGTGAATTATAATAAGTGCGTCTTGTCTGCACCCTGAGAGACGCACGGATATAAGTGCTGCTTTTTGAATAGTGTCTAAGTTGTAAGACGAATTTTCACTAATAATGAACCATGACATATTTATTATGACAATGATGCTACTACTATTTCCACCTCGTTTGAACTCCATTTAGATATGTGCGGATGCTGTTGACAAACGTATTGCCCAGTGCATCAATTGTGGATAGCGCTATTTCTGGGGCAAGAGTTTCTTCTCATTACTATCTGTTTCATTCTTGAATATGTCACCCAGCAAGTGAAAGATGACCAGTTAACTTTTGCAAATCGTCTGTCACTGCATTCCACCGTGGATAGTTTAGAAAGTGTTACTCTGTTCGAGCTAGGAACTTACGTGTTGAAATGTGCGAGCTATACAGCAGATGGCCTGATGCATGGGAAGTGAAATAAATCCATAATTCTGCACTCAATGTAGCAGAATTCGGTAATTCCAGTAGCCATAGGTTTGATCATTCATGGCTGCACAGTCACCATTGCTACAAGCCTCTTCTAAATCCTTTAGTCTCTAACTCCTTCTTATAGAAGAGTTATTATGTTGCAGATACGTAGACTCAATGTCAAATCTGTGCTCGGAAAATGAATCCCCTTGAAAATGAACTTGTTTTCAGTTGCAATATATTTGGAAGAGTTTTCAAACGCATGGGTAATTCAGACTGTGTGTAACATGTAGGTTTATTCTTGCTTCCTTGTACTGAGTGCCGGCAAAGCAATAAATAAACCTACTGACGTAAATGTCTCCTTATTAGCGAATTATTTTGAATTTTCTAAGAAAAACAGAGATGAAAATCCAGTTGTGATGTGTATGTTTATAATGTTTAAAAAGCTTGTTGAAATGCACTCCAGTCAATTGTCTTTCAAGCTGTCAGTAGGCATTTTGACATCACTACTCAAATGTAATAGATTATTACAGTAGATTAGCAGTGCCATTTCTTGTTTCGGTTAAGTAGTGATGTCACGACTGGACTGGGAAAAGAACATTAGAGACATATTTTTGTCCAATGAGGAGGCTTTAATATACGATAATAAGTAATTTTTATGTAGTGCGTCATACCTCACGTCTTCAGATTTAAAGCACTATAAACAACAAGCTTTACTATTTTGAAATGTAATTTTGCTCAATTTACCAAACCTAGGTAAAATGGAAGGCTTAGTTGGCCTTGGTAGAATTCAAACTCTTGACTTGGGGATCACCGCATATATCAGTGATGTGCGCAAATCCGCTGAGTCATGCTACTGGTTGAACAGGCTGTCCTCGAGAAGAGGTAGAGCGGAGGTCTGATGACCTGGGTGACAAGTGACTTATGTGTAATAAAATCTTCACTTTAAGTTAGCGGATTGTTGTGATACAGAAGTATGCTGCCCAGTATTGTAGCGGACAATCCTACTATGACCCTACAGTAGGAATGAGTTACACTCCCCCCTCCCCTGCCAGCCTATTATATGTTATAAGATGCACATTTTAGTGAGCATCATTTAGGCCTACCATCCTCCAACAACTATTTTTATTGGAATTGGAGAAGTAAATTGGAGAGTTCTAAAGGCAAAGATTGTAAAATAACATTGAATTGTGAAAAACCATGGAAAACACGAAGGCCTCGGCCACTAAATGCAACCTTTATGCAACATCACTTGAGCTTCTTCCTTAATGATAAGTCCTTTCTTGATTCCTTCTGCTTCTTGGTAGTCAATTTGTAGGCGTAGAAAGCAGGACAAAAAACAGGGGCCCAAAGAATAATTCAGCAGCCAGGCTCCACACTGTTGCGCTTCACTCGAGGAGGCCCCGAGGACACCAGAGAGGCTAGGAAGAAAGAATGTAACAATGTCTCGCAGGCCCCACCCTCTCCTATTCCCGCAAGACTGCAACGCGTAGCAGGCGCTCGCGGAGTCCAAAGGAAGGAGAAGATGGCGGCACCAATATCTGGGGCAACCAATATTTCAGGCCAGACATCAGAGCAATCCCTCATCTGAAGCCGCTGGTGCTTGCAAGAGACTTTCTAAAAAGTAGGGCATGACAAACACACAACTCTTGACCGCGCAAAGTATTGTGCAGTCGCTGCGGCGGGAGCACAGTGGATCCGCCATGCTGATTAAATATTTACAGAGCTGTTTTCTTATTTACTTTTTTGCCAGCTCTGTCCTTGCTGTGAACATGACTTTCCCCTGGCTACTGTCTGTCAGAGGACACCCAGAGGTCCCCCGGCTGCCTCCCCAAGCTGTGGCCGCCCAGGGGATCCTGTCCCCATGGTGACTGCGTGCTGAGACCCGAGTCACAATTAAAAGTCAGAGGGAAAAGGATGCAAAACGAAAGGATCCCTTATAAAGCAGAAACAAACAAACCTTGTCACTGCAAGACTTGGGCGTGTCAACGAAAATAGATGAAAAAATAAAAAAAGAAGCAAGGATTGCCGACGTATACATTTTTTGTATACGTCCAAAACATACGTAGTATGAAATCAACAACATGTAAGGACCAGAGTGGCATTTAAGCTGCCAACTAACATAATTACTGTGACTTTAAGTACTAGTTCATGGCCTACTCTATGTCTACTGTTACCCTTTGATTGGCTGTCTGTGGCTGCGCCATACCCTTTTTAACGGTCTCACATTTTTCCCATCTTTTTTGTGAAGAGATGCCACTCTTGCCACTCCCCAGGATTCCCCCTTACCCTACAACTCTGCCTCTAGTCCTATGTGCCGAGCCCCTCACATTTGCTTCAATCCCATTGGTTATTCAAATAACTACCTCATTACCTTTAGCCACGCTTCCTTTAGGAGTATAAAGATGTACGATATGATGCAAAGACATTTTGTTATTGCAAACTCCGCAATTCATAAAATCATAAGAATTGTGAGTGCAAAAATTGCTTTTTTGGTATGTATGAAATCCATTTTGTGAATGGGAATTCATTTATGACTTGCAAAGCTGTTATTATGACCAGTGCGGGTCTCAATGAGGAAAGAGTATGAAAGTCTCGGGGCGTTCCTTCCTTGTGGTTGGTTATTGTATGCATTAGTGGTCCACACTGCAACCACAAGTGTGGTCGCAAACCACTGATCAGTTACAGACACATCAAAGGAGGTGGTAACTGATTTTGCATGGGGGAACATGCCCGCTGTGGCACCTGGCCCTTTGTGAATGGTGTTGGCAGCTTAGGGGCAAGTAGGTATTACTGACAATTGTATGTCGGAATTATGCATGCCTTTTTAACGCCGTCATTAGTACGAATGCGTCGTAACAACGTGTTTCTTTTTCACGCAAGTCGTTATAACGACTTGCCCTGGGGGCGCTGGACTTTGGATTAGTATAATATACTAACCCAACTCCAGTCTGCGCATCAGTAGAGAAGGTGATGGATTTTAAATCCAAAACCCCTGTACCAATGCACCCCCTAAAGCAAGTCGTTGTAATGACTTGCTTGCTAAACAAATGCGTGTTAATGACACGTTCGTTCAATTGCCGGCGCTGTAAAGGCACAGCGTGAGTCGGGCGTCGTGCTAAAGGATGTTTCCCATTGCTGCCTGCTCCTTCAGATTGTTTTCCAAACAAACTGTTTTTAAAGCAGCTTTATAAAAAATTAACAAAATAGAAGGTTTCAATTTGTGATGCCAAACGCAGTGATCGGTGGTCTGCTGTTCCTTGCAGGCCACGATCCCTGTGTTTTTAGCCAATCACAGGAGGTCACAAATAGTGACTTGTCTGTTTATCATTCATTAAGCAGGTGATTCTGAAATCACCTGGGACTGAACCTTTTGCAAAACGTGACCCATTAGCATATCAATAGGCATTTTGTTACATCTTTCACTTAGTTCCTATTTGATATCTTTGCTGTTGAAGCGCTAGCAAAATCTTGTGAGGTGTTTTTGTGTCTCTTCCTGATCTCTGTTTATCCATTCTGCGACATGGCCTCCCAGACCGGAAGTAGTACCCCAGGAGAGAGCTCATCAGTGATTTATCCAGCAGTGAACCCTCCTTTTAGTTTCTGCTAGCTATATATACCTCTATACACCCCAACTTTCGCCACACTGCCCTTTTCCCATTTTTGGACCGCAGTGTAAGAACTTATAGGAGATTATACATTTCCACCAGACTTACATACCGGGGTTACATATTACTGCAGTGTCCGTGACAGTCCAAATTCTCACATGGCATCTGGTCAAAGATCCATGCCTCACATCAACAACATGAGTAGTTCTGCCTTACTCATGCCTTAGGCATGAACTACTCCTGAATTGTAAGACACACTTATGGAAACAGAAAGCACCGCGAATCAGGCTCGTCAATATCATTGGACATTGCCTCAGCATTGAGGAATTGTCACTTCGAAATTCAACACCACCCCACCAAGAAAAAAGGAAAAACAATCAGTTTATAAAAGGGGGAGCGAGAAAGGAATGCAATGAAAACCATAAAAAAGAAAAAAATACACACATTAAAAATAAAAACATACACATTGCGAAAATTAAAAAAATATAAAAGGGGCAGCAACATAAAAAACCGAAGTTACAATGGGGAGTAAAACAAATTCGATAGATATCTTTCAAATTTATGATAAATGTTCACTCATAAAAACATGTTTTTATGATTCCCAAACAAACTAAAAGGTAGAGCCCAGCTTGAGCTGAGGCAGTTGTCTGCCGTGGCTCTAAGAGTCCATGCATGAGCTGAGACATGGAAACATTTTGCATGTAAATCGTGCAAAAGCCATCATATAAAATATGATTTAATCTCTTCAAAATTCCAAGAGTGTATTTCTTTAACATGAAGAAGGGTTTTCCCTTAGTACATCCGATTATGTCACTGCATTGAAAGGCATGTATTAAAAGTGACAATTTACACTCATGAGTTTAGAAATATTCATGCCTCCACATGCCCCGACGATAATACCATTGGTAAACTAAGAGGTAAGTCAGTTGTCATTTACACCCTATATTGTATTGAAATTGCATTTATATAGCGCTTACAACCCCTGATGAGGTGTCGAAGCGCTTTTCAGGGAGTAGCAAGCTACTCCGGAACCCAAAAGGGATTAGCTGTGAATTAGTATAAGGCGATATAAAATTAATTTGAGAGGTGGACATGTGAATTTATTTGGATTGAAAAAAGATAGTGGAGTGAAACAAGAGGGAAGGGTTTTCATTTATATGGTGCTTATATGTGGCATAGATTCTCATTATAGATGGAGCAACTTTATAGTCTAGTTAATGAAACACATACCTGTCATGACAATAATGCAATTAGGGAACTAAGGTAAGTCAGTTGCCATGTGCACCTTATATATAGCCTAGATTCTTACTATACGTGCAACATTATAGTCTTGTAAATGAAACACACACCCTGAGCTCACGCAACTGGCGGCTGTCTCATATGTGATCAGGAAGAAAAAGGAGGAACAGTGAAATTAAATATTTGTATAGGATCACACAATTTGGTCAAGTGGGCCTAGATATACAAACACTTTGTGTGGGGTTTGAGTTGTTTTTTTAACGTATACTTGATGCAAAGTGTTGTGGGATGTACAATCAAAGCTGCACATTGCGCTGCCTTGCACTACTTTGCGTCAAGAGCGTATTCCATGGGTCGTACATGAATGTCCCCACGCAACTGTCCATGGGTTTTTACGGAAATCCCAATCTACAAGGAATTGTAGAAAGGTATTTGTGCCAAAATTGTGCACCGCCTTGAGGCAGGCATAACAAGTAGAAATGTTTTCATTTCTCCTTGTTTTACCCACTTTGCGTGTGTGCTGCATTTTACAGCATACATACAATGTGGGAAACGCCTTAAATCACGGTTTTTGTTCTGGAAGGGAGGGACCCTTTCCAACTTCTCTGCTTCCTACAAGGCAGACACACTTGCACTATGCTGCCATGGTGTCCGCGTTGGCACATGGCAGCCAAAAGTGCGCCAGCGCAGGGCTAGGGCAGAGCAGCGCACATCTTAGCAGACATGGCGCTGTTCTGCCCTCTCCTCTCACGCTCGAGCCTCGGTGACACGCCCCCCTCTACTGTTCCCTTCTCTGAGGGGAGATTGAAGTATTGTGCCTTGCTGCCTCGCGCACTTGGCGGGAAGTTGTCGCCCAGGCGGGCCTGGGCTCTGCGCTGGCGGGTTGCGCTTCGCACACAGCTGTGTTTGTGTTGTGACGGCGAAAGGGGTGGCTTACGGAGAGCACGCTGCTTCTGTGTTTGTGTTTTCGGCTGGTAATTAGCCGGGAGGCGCAGCGGAATACAGTGGGCGACGGCAGCTGCGCAGTAGAACGGAAATGATATCGGCGCGTTATAGCTCTTCTGGTGGCAGCGATTAATTTCACATAATTAAATCATATATTATGACCGCATTGCATAGGGCATTAAGAAACCTCTTATAGGCCACCGAAGGGATGCGGGTTCGGTGCTTCCGCCGTTATATTAGTTTCAGAGGCTGGTAGATGCTAATTGTATACTTGGCGCTGTGCAAAGAACACCTCTGAGGGCATCTAAGGACTATTTATACCTTATTTGGATAGTCAGGGCTTCGTGTTATTTTTTCTTTTCTTTTTTAAACACACCACTAGGAATTGCCCAGATTCTGACTTTCAGAAGGGAGCCTTTGTTATAGCCAGGACAAACGGTGCAAATTCTCATCACTAAAACACGCAGTGAAAGCAGGTCACAAGTTTAAAATCTGGCGGCAAGGCCGACTCAGCCTTTCATTCTTCTGATGTGGGTAAATTGATTACCATCAAACCAGATAACGGTGACATCTGTTGTATAAAGCAATTAGAAACCGAAAAGTGAATTATGAAGCACTACATGACAAGTTCTCATTGTTATTGCCTTTGAAGCACAGAATTGCACCCCGCGTTGAGTATCAAAGCCCAGGGATTCCGGAGTGTGTTAAAAGGGGCGCTTTAACTTTTGTCTTGACGTCAACAGCGATTAAGCGGCAGTGCAAAGGTCTCCTTTTAACAAAGTTCCCTACTCTTACATTCTCCCTTTAAAGGTCCATGAAAGGGGGATATCCAGGAGGCGTGAGTTTTAAAAGCCCCCGACAGGTCCTAAACAGCGCGCCCACTCCGCAGTCAGGGACTCTTTAATTTGCTTCTTTCACAGCGCCACCCAAGACCCCCTTCCCCACCCCCGGCCCCACCATCCCCACCCACCCTGTCACAACACAGGTTAAGGTGAAGGAAAGCAGCAATGATGAACCCGCCACACTAAAAAGAAAATCACGCTTTACCCATCATTCATTGCAGTGGCGTCACGCAAAACGATGGGGCCACCCGCGGAATGTTAAGAGGGGTCCCCGAGTCTCTCATATCCCACAGATCTTATTTGGCTTTGTGCTGAATGCCCCCCCCCCTTCCGCCCGAAGGGTGGGGGAGGGGGGACCCTGATAGTTTTTTGGCTTTGTAAATGTTTGTTTTGTCTTGTCATGTTTTATGTAAAATTGTGTTGTGGAAGCTGCCTGGCCCTCTTCAACCAAAGGATGGTTGTTGCTGAGAACTGACATCCCCGTAGATTCACAGTTTTTTTAATTGAATTTCTATCGCTTACTACCCCTGACGAGGCATCAAAGCACTTTTTGGCGTGTAGCTCGCTACTCCGCAACCGAAAAGGATTACTGTTGGATTATTATAGGGAAATATGAGTTAATTTGAGCGGTGGACATGCGAGTCTGTTAGTTGGATTGAATAGGATAAAGGAGGGATAGACGAGGGAAGACTCTAGAAGATGTTCTTTTGTAAATCTTATAAGTAAGACCCCTGATGAGGCGCCAATGTGCTTTTTAGCAAGTAGCACGGGTAGTCTGGAGAAAAACCCCACTTTAAACAGGTATTTGGTGTGATTAGTGCACAGATCACCAGGGTACAGTGTTATCCACCAGCGCTCTAGCTCTCGGACTGCACCACTATGTAGTCCTCTCTGGGGGTTTGGCATTAGCTGAGTTTTGACCTTGAAGGCTGCCCCCAGCAAGCATCAGATGATGGTATTACACTGCTCCCCTCGTGAACACGGACTTCAGTATTCAGGGAGCCTCTCTGCGTGATGTCCATGGCAGCGGAAGGAATTCCCTGGCATCGAGACCCATGCGCACGTCCTTCACCGTGAACTTCTGCTTTTGTTGGGGAGCGGTGTCCCCCTTCGAAGGTGATCCTTCAGTGCTGCAGCTGGCAAAGACAGCTTTCAACCAGGATGGAGTGTGGTGATAAGAACTGTCTTTACACTCATTCCCGGGCCTAACTGCTCCAAACAATGGGAATTATTGTGAAGTATCTTTACCAAGAACCTGGTGCAGCACATTTGGCCAAGACACACAAACTTTGGATCAAGATGATTGCAACACAGCCAGATGTTCAAAATCAGGAACTGTTGCGGCCATATCTTAATTCTTGGTGGGCCCTTATGCAGCAGATGTTATTAGTTTGGACGTAAAACAAAGTAAACATGTCGCCTTCTTAAGGTGGCGAGACTATGTTTGCAAAAAATATATATATAAATAAAGAAAAAAAAAACATCACAAAAAAATTAAAATAAATAAACAACACTGCAGGCCTGTCAAGGTCAGACCTACTGACTTTGCCAGTGCTTATTTACTGTTGCTGTTTGTATTACATCATTGTTTGTTTCAACATGTCAGTATCATGCAAACGTGTTTTGGGCACATTTTACACATACCTGGAAGAACAGATTGCTTCCTTCACCTGACAGCCGTTGAAATCTGGGGTACAGGACTTATTTATAGGGCAGAAGGCGTCAAGTGTAGGCGCAGTCAGACATGAAAGGTGAGAATCTTTAAAAGGGCATTTAATGTCACCAGGATGGCATCAGAGAACTTAATTACAAGCTAAGGACATTTAAATGAATTAAAGCTGAGTTGGCCACTGGCACTGGGTTTGAAGTATACTGCTTTTAGGCAGATGCACACAAGCAAAATACTGTCACTCACCTTGCAAAGACCCAATGGCTGAAGTGGGCTGGCCCATTGCTCCATGCTGTCACCGGTGGTGGCCTGAAGCAAACTATGACACTTGACCAATGGAAGTTGAGGGCTAACTGTAACTCCTTGTTTGGACATTCGTGATTTTTATTATGACGTTTTCTGGAGAACGTGAGGCGTCGAAAAAAATTAAATTGTCTCTAAGACAGAACAAACATTCAGCGCAGTAGCACAAGAAGCGCACTGGCCCAAAGATGTGCTCAGCTTCCTGCAGCTGGCATAGTTGAATGCTGGAGGTGTTGAATACGAGGGCTGCCTAGTTTTGATTTAATCTCTTTCTTACACAACCCCACGCTTTCTGTCTCTCACTTTTTCAGATTTTTTAAATCACTTCTTTATCATTTTGTCGCTGTTTTTCTATTTTTTCCTTCCTCCTTTTTTCTCTCTTTTCTGCCTTTCTGTTCATTCCTCTGGGTCAAAAAACGATGATGAAAAATAACCTCCTGTCATCAAAAATAAGGGCCGGTGCACAGCACCTGCACAAATTAAGCCCTAAATTAGAAAGTGTACGGGACTGTGTTTATCCCAATGTACTGGTACAATGCTTCTTGCTCTGATCCTACTTAACCATGGCATGCATGGGGGTTGCCACCCTATTAAAAGTGTCAGCTGGCTGCCTCTGCGCTTGTCAGGTGAGCCGCACATACTTTATGTAACTGATGGCGCATCCAAACTTGTGGCACCCGAGGAGGGTGCGTGGCAGTGTCTAGGCTGCAAGCTGCCTGGGCCCTAACCTATGCCACTTCCTCAGAAATGAGCAGCATCCCTGAAAACCTTCCTGTATACCAGGGTTCTCCAAAGGCGTTCATGGAGGCCCGGATCCACCAGATTTTTAAGACAACTACATTTCTCTAAATTGGGATATACTAAAAACCTGGCATGGATCCAGCCCTCCAGGACGGACTTTGGAGAACCCTGCTGGACACCTAGATGATTGATTCAGGACATTTATACAGCTCACTAGAACCCACGGTTGGTCTCTAAGCACTACCAACGGTAATCACTAACCCTCGTGAATATCATCGACAGAGTGAAGTTTCCACTTCCTCAGCTGGCAGGTTGTGTGTTCATTGGTCTCTATGGGGCAAGCTGTGCAGTACACCTCTTCCGGTTTGCTGAGATTGCCTCCACTTTGCATTCCTGCACACTAGTCTGTTGTCTCTTTGCATCCCTGCACACTAGTCTGTTGTCTCTGTTTTTCACTATGAGCAGCAGTTCCCGCTCCTTTCTGGTAACTCCCCCCCCCCACCCCCCACCCGAGCTTCCATTTCACAAACGTGTTCTAAGAAAGGGTGATCCTTTTTCACTACTCACCTCTTGCGTTTGGACTTTCACAGGTGGGGGAGCAGGCAGGCCCCCCATACACGTGAATACTTACGCCATACATACCGCTTACAAGGCTGCTTCATCTAATGACCTGGCCTGGGATTATACATACAGTATATCGAATATTCGTGACCTCATTCTACCATGGTCTCATTAGAGTGTCCTGCTCACCTTGGTTTGTTTTGGTTCATGTATTTTGCACACCGCTGTAACCTACATAAGTCGGGGTAGGTACCTAGCAGGGCCGGCTTTAGGGCAGTGCGACTGGTGCGGCCGCACTGGGCGCTGACCTGTGGAGAGGGCACTGTGACCTCGGGGGGCGCTGTATTGAGCAATACCTTATGATAGGAGAGATGAGGGTCCCTTTTGCAGGTGGTAGGAAGAGAATCTGAGGAGGCGGTCATGGGATGTGGGGGCGCCAGAAGTGATTGTTGCACCGGGCGCCACCAGCGCTAAAGCCGGCCTTGGTACCTAGCGAAACACACTGAGTCTACGCGCACTTCTCATACCCTGGCTGCAATAGGCACGGATTCAGCTCAGGTGACACTGTATGAGAAACTGCAATAAAATACAGTTTGATCTAAAACTGGACGCAGCCGGATTGACATGGGGTAGCAGCACAGTTGGTATTACCGTCCCCCAAGTCCTTAATACATCTGCAATATAATAGACAGGGCCACTGGAATTATGCGGCAGGAGAGGGCCAAATTAAGAGGTAGGGTTGAGTAAATTATGTGGCAAGAAAAGCCAAATTATGCTGCACAATGCGGCCACATTTTGTAATAGTATTACTTCATTATTTCGTCTTTTTAAAGTTGGTGGCACTGTATGGGCATCGGTTGCACTCCATTAGTACCATTGTAACACCCCAATATAGTAATATGCAACGGAAAGCAACGTGTGTTGCAGCACTTTTAGTAACGTTTGAACCGTTTAACATAGAATCATTTTTTGTTGTTACAATCTGCAGAATATGCTGCAGATGATGGATTATGTGGCAAATGCGGCAAAAGCACAACATTTGTAAGTAGGAACAAGAAGAGCAAGAAGAGCACACACAAAGGCTTCAATGAGTGGCTTTATTGCCAATGAACTGCAGTTGAGACAATTTGCAAGTAGGACTGCAAAGAGATCTGATTACAGAAAGGAAAACCAGTCCTTATATACAATTTTCAGGACCTTCAGACATGTTAATCATTAGTACCAAGACCATGGTGTGAGCATTTCACAAATATGTCCACGTGTGTATTACTTCATACATGACGTACGCGATCGTGCTAATATTTAGCCAACTCTTACGTTACTGCCTCCTGACCTAGAGCTTTAGCTTGTTATCTTGTTTTTGTCAAAGCCATAGCGGAGGAGCCACCACTGGGTAATTCTGGTGGTGTAAGGACGAGGCCTCTCTATATTAGATCACATTATACATCTGGTAAATTTTGAAACTTGACCAGCATGAAACACTGCACCACACGTCAATATTATTCTGAACAATCATACCACACCACGTGTGCGGGTGTTTCGGTAAGCACTGCCCACTTTCGCAGACCTGTGCTATAACAGGGGCATTAGTTTGTTCACTCAGCACTTCATTCAATCAACAGATAATCTGGTCCTTCATTGATTCGTTTTCCCTCTTCAGGCATTCAACGCATCATCACTGGAGGCGTGGCCTGCGTGCAGAGCCTCCATTGCGGTCACTTAGAAAGGTCGCCCGTTGAGTGATTATGCTGGGCGGGCAATAATATAAAGTACTGCGATGGGGCATATTCTGATTACCATAATTATTTTTATTGATGTTTCCTCCCCTCAAAAAACAAAATCCATATTTCTCTCATGAGTGGTTATTTTTGCCTTCCTGTGCTTAATGTACACAGGAGACTCTTGTTCTGAAAGACCAAATTCGCATTTTTCCTGGATAGTACACAACCACAAACTTTAAACAAGCATTGGTAAAGCCAGCAGGTCTGGTACTGGCCACCAGCCTTTTCCTTTGTCAATGTTTGCTTTGTCTTGACATTATATTTGTAAAACTTTATTGTTGGGGAAGCTGCTGGGCCCTCATCAATTAAAAAGAAAAAAAAACATTGGCTTAAAGCAAAAATATTTTTGGTCTTAAAAACATACACTTCCACAGTAGTCCCCGGAACTTAAACAAATTGCTTTGTGTGTGCCTGTTGTTCTTTCAAAAGGGCAGAATAGCGTCACTCACAGGGAAGTTAGCTATTGGCTAGAGTAGGCTGCCCAGTTGCCTCATGCTGAATGAAGTAGTGATTGGAATAAAAATGTGAGTGGCACAGTAACTGACCAATGGATGACGATGGCTGGCTGAAAACCCATGTAAGTAGTTATATAATACATACAGTGTTAGTAAAATCAAAAGCTCTTGAGTAATGCCAGACCTAAAAGGATATTAATTTATGCAAAGTAATCCTCCTCTAATGAAACAGAAGGAACATATGCTAAATGTAGTATACCACGTCCACTCTTTGGAATTCGCTTTGTCCTCTCCTATTCCCCTGAACCCCAAGAAAAACAGGTACAGTGGAATATTTGGGGCCTGTTATGTACGTACCAAGTATTCATTAAATTGCAGAGTTCAGTGTTTGTGCTTTCCTGGGTTGGGGGCAGGTTTCTCACATTAGAATCCTTCCCCCCACAGACCTTTTTCTTGCCCTGTCCACATCTTTCTCAAACCATATCTCTCTTTTACTCTATTTGCTGCACACGTCACTTCCACATTCTCCTCTGTTTTCTGCCCATTATGCACACAGGCGCCTAGTCACAGTTTTGACCCTCAATACTCCTTGCATCTCCTCACAAAAATTCTCTACTCCTCGAAATAAAAAACAACACCACAAACTCACTTTTCAAAAGAAACCTTAAAAACTATCTCCAGAAACCAGAAAGATCCCACAACTACGACCGCCATGATTTGGGGACTCAAACTTTAATGCTCCCACAAAAATCTCTGGAACATTAATTACAGCTTAATAAACTGTTCTGTCTTGTGTCTCTCACCGCTGCACGTCTACACCCTCAGATTATTGGATTTATGCTAAAGAGAACACTAGGTACCGGTAGGCAAATCAGGCAGAGAATGTCTGTGAGAAAGTCTCCCACCAAACAAGTAAATACCACTGGATAGAATTTGGAAACCCCATTCAGTCTAAGATCTATGTTTAAGAAGGTTCCTCCTCCCATCTGGCTCCCTTTGAACGTACCTATTTTAAAAAAAACATCATTGTCTTTTGTGAGGTCGGCCTAAGACAACCTCATGTTTTCCAAACAAATCCTAAAAAATGCACACATATATTCATGCATACAATGGCCTTCTGTCAGCCCTTATCACCCATTGGTCTATTCAGTTGTCAGTCACATATTGTTTCTAATGCAACAGCATACATCATGGAGAGGTGGGCACCCACTTCAGCTGTTTGTTCTCTTCACTATGAGTACTGGCATTTTGCAGTGCACTTCCTTGTCAGGGCAGGTGGGCCAGTTTTTGCTTTCATTTCATGTTTTTTTGTTTTTGGTATGGAAACTTTTGTACTTTTTGTTTTGTGAACTGGATGTCATCGTTAGAAGGTGGCATTTTAGTTATTATTACTTTAAACATATTTTGCGTGTGTTTGCTTAAAAACGCAAGAGTGTCGAGGTCAAACCTACTGGCATTTATTGTCTCTTCTCTAATCTAATGCATACAGATTCCCCTGTAAGGAGAGGTGTGTTTTGTGCACATAGTGCACTGATGCCGACAGTGCTGATTGCCATGAAAATGTTCTTTACATATCACCATCATTGTATTTGTTTAGCAGAAACTCCACCAGGGCCATCACATACTTTGTAAGTGGGGATTAACGACTCTGTATAAATGATGGGGCTTGGAGAAACAGGGGAGCCTTGTTTTGTTTTCTACCTTCTAGTTGGCTGGATTGTTTGCCATGCTGTGTGTGTCTGGAACCTGTGGCTAGTGGCTGGTGGCTGGGCTGGATGATAGAAGGGTCTTTGCTCTGTGAATCTGCTAAACAAATAAGACACTCTAAGGAGTTTTTATTTTTGGAGGGTAGGTTGATTTTGGACTCTGGTCACACATTTGCACCTTGATATTTTTTTGGGGCATTTCTGTGGGTAGAGGTCAGGCAATGATGGAGATTTCGTGGACTCTGTTTACGATTTTTTAGATCTTGCCGTTAAGCTTCCCGTTTCTGTATTAAGGCTACATGCAGCAACGTATGGTAGTCCACTTTGCTCTCTATATTTTGAGAATAAAGTACCCCTGACGTACACTATAAATATAATGCAAGTCTTACAGAGGAGTTCCATAACCATATGAAGGAATGAGGCAAAAGGCCTCAGGTTACGGAACTCTGAGGAGACATGCAATAGCCTTATCATGTATGCCTGGGGCACTTTATTCCATATAATACATGGTCGCACCATCAGCTTTCCCACAAACCGCTGAAAACCGCGGTGCGTTGCTCTTTCATATGAAAGAGCAAGCATGTTTGCAAACAGTAAGAAAAATTAAACCTTTGTGCAAAATTGAACACATCAAAAATCTGTTAGATATTTGTTGCAAATAGATAATAGAAACAGTTCAATACAAGGCAGTTAAAAAAGCTGCAGTAGCTTTTAACATGTAGAAACATGCAAAAAGGTTCCAGCTTTTCTCTGAGTAACGCAAAAAATACACATATTCTCTCTGCTTATCATTGTACGCTATTAAAATAGAGCAGAAGAAAGAAAAGCAACGTTCTGTTTGCTATGCTCCGAGACCTGACCTGCCTTCCACCGTAGCTGCCGGCTCTGGCAGCAGGCATTGTGACGTCAGAATTCGACTGTAATAACTTATAAAAGCCAAGTTCTGACATCTTTTCTTTATAATTGGCAACATGGCTCAGCACAAGTTGCCGATTATAAAGAAATTAGTGACTGCCAATAATACAGGGATTACAGAATCCCTTGTATAACATATGGATAGATACAACTTACATTAATGCATGGTGTATGCGGGCTGGCTTCCAGGAATCGGTCTATTGTCTCTCAGCTTATGCAAAGCCCTCACTGAGGCCAGATGGACCTAGCTGTAAATGGTTTTGAGGCCCATCTCTTTGGTATGTGAGTAGAACATATTAGACGGCTTTGTGTCGCACCAGATGGCAAATCCTCCGAAGTGAGGTGCGATGCCATCTGTCGTCACCTGAGGGCAAGCAGTTATCTTGGGGATTTTGGATATCACAGATCTGTTGGCCGCTCTTTTATCTGGATGAGGGCAATGACCACCGGAACACTCCAATCTGATGGACGGGGAGGAGAGACCAGGTCACATACAATCGAGCTGTATGTGCAAGGTTCAGAATCTTATATACCATGAGACAAACCCACCAGGTTTGTTAGAGTCATTTCTCTTCCAGTGTTGGATTGACCTTTTGGGCAATCTGGCCCTATCAGATTGGCCAGCTTGAAAGGGCCAGTGTCTGGGCTGTATCCCCCATGCAATCAAAAACAAAACAGTCAACACTTTGGCTCTTTCAAGCTGAACTACCTGGCAGGACCGGACTGCCAGACAGGCCAGTCCAATACTGTTCTCTATCCTTAAAAATACTGTCCTAGAGGCCTAATTTCACTCCACAAACTTTATTGTATGCTTCCAGTCTCAGATCTGAGACCTTCCCAGTCCAGTTCCTGTGTAGGCTAAGGACTTGGCCGCATGCTAGGTCTCCCTTGAACTCCAGCTACCTGCGCTACATGCTTCTTGGTGTCAAAGCTCTGTGGTGTAACGCGTCAGGGCATTGAGGGGGGCTAAGGTGGGGTTTAAACCTAAGGATTCCAAACCTTTATAGAGTTGACGCTCTGTTGTATCAAAAACCTGTGGCTTTTTAATCACTGTGATGTTGATTTGTTGAAACTTGTTATGTTGAAGCTTTGTAGCATGAACACCATGTAGTTCTGAAATTATGTGATATTAAAATAATCTGGGTGCCAGATGTATGAAACAGTGTTGAGCTTCTAAACGCTCGTTTTCAGAGGTCCTGACTGTAAAAATATTTTTGCCCATGTACCAAACCCATTTTAGAAGTCAGTAAAGTTTTAACCACTCCTAAAATAGTTCTGTGACTGGTTATCAAATAGCAGTTTATAAGGGGCGTAGCTTCTAAATTATGATTTGGTATCAGATGTCTCACTGATTTGTGACCAGAAATCCGATCAGAAATCACTGAACGGCTGCAGACTCCCCAGTTGGGATGATGACTGATTCAAATAATTGGGCCCTGTGCAGTGTTGAGCCTTTGTGCAGTGGAATCTTCGTGGTGGTGTTGGATCTTTGGTTTGTTGAATCCTTGTGTTGATTGTTTGCAGTGATTAATCTTTCTGGTCCTGAATCTTTGCAGTGTGGTGTGATTGCAATGCTGAATCCGGTGGTTTTGAGTGTTTGTATTGTTGGAGATGAGAAGTGCTGAGCGTTTTCTCTGTTAAAGCACACTTACACTGAGGTTTTGTGACTTTGAGTGCTTTTGGTTTAAAAGCTTTGCAGTGTTACATTTGTATTGTGTGTAGGCTCTGCAGTTTTCAGTATTTGTCTGCTAAAGCGCCATATCGTTGTGACCTTGAAGGTCATTTGTGTCCAATCTTTGTAGTGTTAAGAGCGTCGATGTTGAATCTTTGCAATGTTGAAACTTAATGATGTCACAGTTCCTTAGCTTTGCAGTTTTGTGACAATCAAGGCCTTTGGTGTTAAATCTTTGTGGTGCTGAAGTTGTGTGTTGTTGAATTTTAGCGGTGTTGAACCTTTGTGTTGTCAAAGGTCTGTTGCACTGAGGCTTTGTCTCATTTTCAAGGCCTTTGATATTGAACCATTGTGATGTTGAAGATCTGTAGTGGAAGCTTTGAAAGTTTTGTGCTGTTGAAGCTGCGTAAAGTTGAGGTTTGTGACAATGGAAGCCGTGGGTGTTGAACCTTTATGGTGCTAAAGCTCTGTGGTGTTGAGTCTTTGCAGTGTTCAAGACCTCAACAGTAACATCTCAGTCACTTTGTGGTATTGTACGTTTGAAGGCCTTTTGTTATGAAGCTTCGCAGAGTTATATCTTTTCTGTGTTAAATTTCTGCTGTTGTAAATTTTTGTAGAATTAAAACAATGCTTTATTGAATATTTGTGCTGTCTAAGCTCCTTAACATTGAGGTTTTGCGACAAACAAGAACCTTGGTATTGAATATTTGCAGTGTTGATGCTTTGTGCTGTTAAAGCTTTCAGGTTTTGTGACACTGAAGGCCTTTGGTGTTGTCTCTTTGTGGGGTTGAAACGTTGCTGTGTTGATGCTTTGTGTTGTCAAAGCTAAGCTGCGTTGAGGTTATGTGAAACTTTCTGGTGTCAAAGCTTGGTTGTGTTAAAGGTCCATTTGGGACTTGGCGGTGGGATTTGGGATTGGCGATGGTTGATTTGTACACCCCAGTGTCAAGGCTCCATGAGGTTGGAGGCCTGTGATTTGTGACCCCCAGTATTAGTTTCGAGATCTCTTGCTTCTCCAGGGTCTCCTAAACATCCGGATCATGCATTAAACAGTAATAAGGAGATTGCTGCGGTGAAGACCGAGCCTTCGGCCTCCTCTTTTATCACCCTCGGTGCGTTTATTGCGGAGCTCACCCTGCCTACCGACCCATTACTCATCATCAGTGCCAATTGAGCCAGGCACAGCTGCTAAAACGTTGAATTTGCCTTTAATGAAAGAGAAGGAATCTTCATTTCAGCCTCAGGCCTGCCTCGCGCCTTTATTAAAAACATCCACACCAATACCCCTGTGTCTGATTACGTGATCATATTAAAGAGCCTGACTAGTGCTTTAGCATTCCATACACCATCTGGGGCATCTAGGCACCTTGCACAGTTTGGAGCAGGACTACTGTAGCTCAACATGAATGGTACTCCTTTCATCCAATTGGAAAAGCTGGGCCTCTCCCACCAGGACTCAAAGTTGTGAACTGCATGTAACATGCAGATCTCTGCAGCAGGAGCATGAATCCACTGACGTGTTCTCGCAGGGGAGCGCGTGTTCCACCTCAGCAATCCTTTCTTTAATTTAAGCAGATAGAATTGAACTACAAGTACACTAAAAGTGAAATACTTCTTTGTTGCGCTGTGTGATCTTGTTGACGTTATGTATGGTAGGATCAAGGACTATAGGAATCATACTCCGATACCGATGACTGGGTGGTATAGACCGTCCAATCAAGAGGTGCAGATTAGCATATGGAATCCCAGTCCCTGTCTCTGGTCCTCAGAGGTGATGCAACTATCAGCCAGCCACTCTTAATTGAAATATATCCCCTGACACACACTTCTAGGGGCCCTGTTTACAATTCTGCAGTTGCATCCGCTGCACTTCTCAAAATCACAAGATTTGCAACCCCAAAATTATGTTTTGAAATGTCCCAAACCGATTTTACCAGTTGGAAAACCCTTTCTTGTTAAAGCGGTTTTGTGATCCATTAGGAATATTGACAAATAAATAAGGGTGCTTGAAGGGAGCGCAGCCTTCCTTATTTGTGATATACAAGGGAATGTATCAACGCGTTTCAACCCCAATTGTCACAAACTGCAGAGTTAGCACGGCAGCAATTGCACATTTCATGCGGAGTAAAGAAAAATACATAATGGGAGTCTAGTTGGAGTTCTCACGCGCCATGTGAGGCGCTCTGGTGCCTTCGGGTCTAGCTAGCGCCATAATGAATGTTTACTATACTTGTTATCTATGTTGTGAACCTTTACTGTTGTAAAGCACTCTGACTCAGATGCTCTGTATAGACTTGTTACATTTGATGTGAACATTTACTGTTGTACAGCGCTCTGATACCTTCGGGTCAAGCTAGTGCTTACATAAAACTCTCAAATAAGTAAATAAATTGATCAGATACTATCATCTCAAAAGGAAGGCCATCCGACTCACTAATCGGAAGGTATCCCTGGGGGTGGTCTTCGATGACCACGATAAAGTTCTAAAGGGGGAGAGCAGTCACCGGCTTGGCGGGAGAGTTGACTTTCTAAGCAATCAATTTAACTTTACTTGACACACCATTTGGTCCTCCATTGTTCTATAAAATCAGTGGCCCACTCACTTATTTTGAGATTGTATTTTATCTTGTCTCAAAAGTTTGTGCTCTTGTGAATAAGAAGTACCAGCGCTAAGGAGCAAGTGTGATGCACCCTCCCACCCATGGGATTAGTTTATCTGTGGCTGGTAACGTTGCATTGCAATGGTCCAGTATGCACCCGAGACAGCTATCACTTATGGATGGCGAGGAATGCGATGCCATATATCAGGCATTTTAGCCATGTATGCTCACGAGAGAGGTGGCATTTATGGATGGTGAGGAATGCGACTTACGCATCTTAATCATGTCCACACATGAGAGCAGTATCAGTTATGGATGGCGACAGATGCGAATGTACACATCTGGCATCTTAGCCATGTTGCCTTATTTCTTCTTCCCCTCTTCAGGAAGAAGTGGGCTGGACCTCTGATTGGTTCAGCTTACTCTGATATTTGTGGCCTTCTACTGAGACCACTCGAAGGGTCAATATGGGGTTCTGGCACTGCCGCTGATTATTACACCCAGCCTACAGGTTTGGTGTTGGCTGCCACCCTTTTTGGTTTGTCAAGGTTGTTTTGACATGATTTTTGTAAACGCTGATTGTTGGGGGAGCCTTCAGGCACTCAACACTATTTTTTTTTAAAAACGAAAAGAATAGTAAAAAGTGTGAAAAGCAAATATATTTTTGGGGCTTAAAAAAATCTACTTTGCTAAAGCAGCGCCTCACACTGAAGGGGACTACGCTGTGTGCTTCTGTGCTCTTTGTGAAAGAGAAACATGCTGTCACCTGTATTAAAATTAGTCAACAATTGAAATGGCCTCATCCACTGTCCCATGTTGTTCGCTGTAGGGGGCGGGGGTTTGTAAAAATTTGAATGACACAACAATAGAGCAATGGATGAACAGAGCTGGCGGAAAGCCCAAATAAGTAAGCATATTATATATATATACACACAAACACACACAGACAGACACACACACATATATATATATATCTTTACTAAAATAAAAATATCTCGGCTAATGCCAGAGCTAAAAAAGAATCTATCTCTGAATGTTGCTGTTGTGAAGAAAAAGCATCTTAAATAAGGCGAGGTAGAAGTGATGCCTCCGCCTCCTTCAGCAGAGCCAAGGAGTCTTCATCGCACCCGCTGTGTGGAGGAGAAACCCCTGGGGGCCTCCACAACTGACACATCTCACTCGCTCCTCTCGCATGGAGGAGCAGAGAGATATAAATATATGCATCCCACATTAAATATGGCTCACATTCATTGCAGTGCATACATTGCACAGTTTGAGCAATGCCACATATATTTTCTATCTGCCTTCAATATGTCTCCATCGCCCTGTCACTCACGCACTCTTGCGCGCACCGCTCATCCTACCTCTCTGTGCTGCTGCTGCGGTGTTAGGTTTTTGCACCGTGGAAAGAGAATCAGAGATGCCACAAAATATTAAATATTTATTCACCATAAAAGTACAAGAGTGCATTTCGGGTTCTGCCGTCGCGGTCCAACTGTCTCTAACAAGAGCCCTTTTTCTTTCCCACTCACTCTGGTTAGTAGTAACTTTTCTGCTTACTACTTTTAATAACCAGAGCCATCTATTTATGCTGGAACCTCTCACTTGCATAGTATTTTTTTCTTTTTATAGAGTTTTATATAGCGCGAACTAGACCCGAATATATCAGGTATCAGAGCGCTTTACATGAGCACCAGTTTCGTTACAGATGGACACATTCATTTTTGGTAGGCACAGGAGATTAAGTGGTTTGCCCAGAATCACAGGATGTTGAACGTCCGTGCCGAGACTGGAACCCGGTTCCCCAGCTTGGAGGTTGACTGCGTTAGCCGTAAGGCTACATCCTCTCCCCAATATATATCAGTCCAGGGCCCTCTAGTTTACTGAAATACCTATAAGAAACCTATACGTTGGCCCCGCCTCCTCTGAACCGTGCCTCAGACTCTCTCACCTTTCCCCATTCCTAGCACCCGCTCTCAGGTCTCACTCCACCCAACTGGGGCAGTAAACGAGGTGGCAAAACTCTGTAGCATGGGCATCCCTGGGGGCATGGGGGGTGCAAGGAAAGGTGCTTGACCCCCCCCTGGATTTTTCACTTGCCTTTAAAAAATATGTCATCAACGCTCTTTCTATTGACAATCCCGGCAATGCTAAGCAATAGCCAGAGGCATGACATTTGGAGGTCGAAATAGGCAGATGCCTTATGGCACTACCACAAGAGGCCTCAAGAGGGTGATAGGCTGCTAAAAATGGCCTCTAATGGTATTGTTGAGGAAGAGGGACATCCAGTGGTGGATCATGGGAGCTATGGGCCCTGTGTAAGGATTGAAAATAGGTCCTTTGTCTGAGTGGTAAAAGACAGTCGCAACTGAGGAACATAGACCCCTTATATTCCTAGGCCCCAGTGCCTGCGGCAGTAAAAATATTTGTGCTATTGAGGGAGGGTCTGAATTGCCAATAATCGTTGGATTGGGGATGGGAAAGTACTTGCATGGGTTGGCAGCAGGCATAACCTAATTCCTCTCCCTTGAATAATGTTCATTCTGAGGACTTTCTGACAGCATAAAGTGTGGGTGAAACTGTACTACTGTTTCTGAGAGAAGCATCACCTCACTTTGTGACACGAATATTGATCCGCGCCAACAGGGCATAAGACTCGCACCATACCACATGCACCGTTCAGAACACAAGCCAGGGATCCCACATCTTGCATGCAATCAACCAACACATGCAAGCGAGTGGAAGAAGAAATGTCTACAGAGACCACTAGATAGACAAGAGGTGGAGACAAGAGCTACCGTCTGTCACAGGGAAATATTTCGCGAGTGCCGAAAGATCTAGAACCCCATAGGATGCTTAGTAATTAGAATGTTCAAGACTGGAAAATTGGTTTCAGGGAGACTGGTAGTGCAGGCTCGTTGAATAATTTACTCGCTGGTGAATGCCTGTTTCGGCCTTCTATGTGATCTACCTCAGAGACTGTGAGGATAGTTTCCGACACTTTAGAGAAGTGTATGTATTATTCATGGAGATATGGGTATTGTTAGAGAAGCTAACCTGTAAGGAAGACTCTCTGGGGTTCCAGAAGGCTTGCATGATCTTGGTAAGAGTTTAAGTTAGTTTGTGGCGATAGTGAGCACGATATTTATGTGTTTCAGAGGAGTACAGGGAAAGTAGTGCCTGAGCTTGTAAGGCCCTAATGGAATGCGGGTTCCGCCATGTGTATTGTGGTCAGCCGCAGTGCCCACTAGACGTTGGGACCATTCGTGCTAGGTGTCTTAACCTCACGACTGGACTGGGAACAGGAACCAGCCCTGGCAATCTGCTCGACCGGTACTGGGCGGAGGGGTGGGTGCTAGTGAGCGGCATTGCTCCCGCTTTTGTTACAGGGGGCCGATATTGCAGCACTGCCCACCGGGAAACTGCCCAGTGCTTGTTATGGCCAGTCCGGCACTGCCGAACCTACAAAACTAGATTCTGTAGCTGTCAGCCAGTGGTCCAAGTTTAGTTCCCCTACGTGTGGTGTAGATTCACGAGTCTTGAGACGTGGAGGGCATGTGTGAGTTGG
Source organism: Triturus cristatus (assembly GCF_964204655.1). Lineage (NCBI taxonomy): Eukaryota > Metazoa > Chordata > Amphibia > Caudata > Salamandridae > Triturus > Triturus cristatus. The sequence continues at coordinate 133,049,183 of NC_140591.1, read as the reverse complement.
AATAAATTCCCTAGTTCCTGAAGGCATTTGATTGGTTCTCCATTGAACAGCGAGTGCTAAACAGTTCCACAATGTGGAATCTTAGAGTGAGAATGTGTGTTTGAATGAAGGCTCTATCCAGAGCTCCCAATCTTAGGGTGAGCATTAGTGAGCTACACATTTATGTCTCAGTGAGATTAGATGGCTTTCCTCTTGAGGGTCTTGTGGTCAGCTTTCGTCTTTGTGTCAGAGGTATTGAGTGCCAAAATGGTGCTCTGTGCGTGTGACCAGGGCTTCACCCTCATGGCCTTATTGGAAATTCTCTTTTAGGGCATGGGTGGCGTGTCACATAATTGTGGCACTTGCCATCGATGTGGAAGATTTCCAACAGTACCAACAATCCAAGCATAAACCCCCAAACCTCCCTTTGTAGCCCCTTTCATGCAGTTTAGTCCCTCATCCACCCCTTGGACACAGAAGGTGGAGCTAGGGTGATGCTACCTTGCAGCAGACTACGTACAATCTCCCGCTTCCACTCAGATCAAGTTAGCGCCCTTTCAGTCTCCATCGCTGTGTTTACGCCACAGCGACAACAACAATATCAGCAAGAAAAGCCGCAGATGAATAATGCTCCGGGGAACAGCAGAGTATTGTGTTGCATGGTAGGGTGCGTCTTATTTACGAAGCAAGGCCGAAAAGTAATTGAGTGGCACAATTGTGCTTGCGTCAGCTGGTTTTTCTTTCCACTCAACTCACCCCGCTTCTGTCCATTTATTCTGCTTGGAAGGGGAGGCGTGTGGGAGGAGCATTCTGACACAAATGCCCTCACACCCAATCTGTACAAATTAATGTTCTGGGGGCACTCCAGCAGCCATGATGCCCATTGGTGGCGAAGGCACTCATTCTCCTGCGAAGTCCCGCCTACTGGTCTTCCCAGACCCCATAGAGCCTTACTTATAATGAATGAGGCCAGACTTGCAAGCAGTGCGGCAGTCGCTGCCAGAGGATGGGGGAGAAAAAGGAAAAAAAAAAAAAAGAAAAGGGCCAGGAATGGAAAGCCGGTGGGGGTTCCTCAAAGAGTCGCAAGCAACGCGTGCCCCCAATCCGGCTGAAAAACGAGCCGCGGGCCAAGGGAGGACGTCTGGTTGTACGTGAAAGAGAAAATCCATCATAAACAACTAATATTTTTAAAAAACTCAGAATATTGAAATGACAAACTGGAGAATTTCCTATGAAAAATTGGACACAGGTGTCGACCTTGAGGATCCACACGCTTATGTTAATCATTGAACGGCTACTCTACGAGTAGCTGCGCACTCTATACATCTTTCTCATTCATATGTTCATTCATTCATTGCCCTTTACTCTAGCGGTTATCCATGTTTACAAGTCACAAGTCTGGCTGTAGTTTGAGATCAGAATGTGGTTCTTCGACGCCTCTTATATATTATATAAATATTTAAAAATAACTCAAATACATATATATATATATATATGTGTATATATATATATATATTTATTTGAGGTTTTTTTTAGGAATGCTGTAGACTACAGTGTTTGTGATAGACCGATACCCCGCACTCCCAAAGAATATCACGGAGCGACTGAGCGCTGTTCCGCAAGATGTCGTTCTGGCTGTGGCTCCACCCAGGTGATGACTGACATCACTTTATCCCCCTGAGAGAGGTCTTGAGTGGATCTCCCGTGTAAGCACATGTCTAACATAAGCGACTGATAAAAGTGGAGTTTAATATAAAATGGCATAAAAGAAGTAGTCAATGAGATGTCTATAGACAGTCACAGGAAATAAAATAGGCTTGATGTTTGAATTGTGTACCTTTGACTTTGCAAATGACTATTTGTCTACTACGCAGACAAAAGCACCTGGAAAATGGATGCTACAGAAAATAGGGTTGCTTTCTTTTCTGTAGTATTTATCTTTCAGTTGCTTTTGTCTGCGTTTATTCCCCATCTCTAAGGGGCTGCACACGTGTAAAATAGTCCCTCATGCATTACAAAGCAGCGCCTATTATGCATACAATGGAGGTGGAAGGACACATCCGGGTAGGCAGTAGAAACATAGAGACCACAATACTGATGTGGGATGGTGCAAGTTGTGAATGCTCATGTCTCAAGCGTTGGCTAAAGATTCTGGAGAATGAAACCCAAGGGCCCACGGAGGCAGACCCAACGCCCTATAGATATTTAGGACAATATATTTGCCATGAATGGTGTAGCTACCATACACATCAAAATACAATAAGAAACACAGCAGGAACGCGTGCATTCAGACTTGGGATTGATGGAAGCAGGCTCCTGAGATCTGGCCTATTCAGTGTGAATCGCACCTTGGGCGCTACTAACAGTAGGTGTAAATTTCAATGGGCTTTTCCTCATTCATGAATATTCATGAATGGAAATTATAAGGTGTTATTTCAAATATTACCCATGTGTGAAAACCTTTAAATCTTGACTCTTTGGACCCTTACACATTGCGGTATCTTGAACAGATTTTTATGTGTATGATTTCTACAATTAGTTGGCAATTATCTTCAAATACGGGAGTGTGTGATCATATCATTTTGACGTCTGTGTTTTGCAAAGGTGATAAAGTTCTCAACTTCAACGAAGTGGGAAATCTATCGCTTTCTCAAATCTTTACCTGCTTATAACATGTTCCATTAAAAGAAATTAGAAACCTCTTGGCAGAGATTTCTATATAAATATATATATATCCCCGAAGGATTCCGCCACCAGATAATCAAAAGGACGAAAAGGCAGACCCAGGATCAGTGCGAAGTTGGTTTATTTGGAAAACTCCCGCACCTCCGCCATTACGCATTTCATCCTCCAACGAGGCCTTGATCACATGACACGAAACGGAGAAATTTTTTTCATTTTTAAAGTGCTGGTGCCTAGGAAACACACGTGATGTCAGAACGTGATGGAAACAAACAAGGTACTCTTTGTAGATTTTTAGAGCATTGGCACAATATATCATGAATATAATTCTTTTGAATTAATTCAAAATAAATATGTGCAAAAGAGAGCAAAATGTGCTGTTAATAAATATTCATAAAATAGTATAAATATTTGGCACATAAAAAACCCTGGTTAAAATCAGATAAAATCCATAGAGATAGAAGAATCTAGTAACCATAATGTGTTGAGATACCTCAGATCGAGCTAAAATATGTTAAGACCATAGATAAAATACAATAAGACACTGTATACAATATACAATAAATCTTAGGACCAATACCGACCTGCCTGGGACATATCATGTTGATCACTGTAGCGCGTCTGAAGGTCACTCATAATGGCAAAATACCATTGCTCCTGTCTATATCCTGTTTACATATGCACAAAATTGCCAATGCTATATAGAATAAACAAAGTGTGTCCATATATTAGGATTTTCATTTATTTTAGGTAATCCCTATTTCTGCTGATTTTAACCAACAATTTATTTTCAAAATCACAAATGTGTTAAAAGTTATGCAATTTAAAAAAAAAAAATAAACGCTGTGACATCTGCAAAAGCCAAATTCACACATTTCGCACACCCTTCATTGAAACCTTAAGAGGTTGATTGCCTTGTCATGTATGCTGTCTAGGTCCTACATACTATAAGTATCACGTTGCTTCTGGGGCAATATCAGTATTATTCTAGGTAGGACAGCAGGTGAGTGTGCCCCAGCCTTTATATTAAGGAAGATGAATACATTACGATAACCGTTTCTATTGATATTGTGCTGATATCAGTTGTGGGTCAGGTAAGTTTCAGGGATGCCGGCCAGCAGAGCACTGTCTTCTTCGAGACAGGAATAAAGTAGGCTCTATGTAAGGTTGCTAAAGAACTTCATGTCATGAGTATTAGATCAACTAAAGTGGACCAGAACTACATCTCCCAGAATGCAACAGGCAAACAGGCATCTGGTAATGTCGGCCACATGTCTACCTGTCCAACTGGCCCTGCTTCATCCTTTAGAGTAAAATTGTCTTTAACGTTTCTTCTCACATAAGGGAACTAGTTGGGAACTTTTCCTAAAGATATTAGTTCAAAGCTGAAGTCTGACAAGTCGTGATCTGAATCTCCCTCTGTGTCTGTCTCTTGCTCCACCAGAGTCAGACCATCAAAATCAGGATGGTGACAGAAACGATTCTACTACACGAGCTATCAAAACCCAAGCAAGAAAAAAGAATGGTGCTAAATCTACAACTGTTGCAAGACTGGACCAATACTGCCTTTAAAATGCCCCTGAACGTGTAATTAATCAGACCCCCCAAGACTGTAAGTTTGGCCCCACACGGGTATACATCTCTATGTGACGTGTCATAAATCTTTTACTACGTGACCTACCAACCACTTCCTCCCCCTACTCCCTACGTAATATAAAGGTACTCTATTGGTCTCTCCATGTCCACGTGGACAGATGTCCACCTATAAAATATATAGATTTTTTTACATGGGCTAGATACCCATTGGCTTCCTAATACTGGTTCCATTTATCAAACAGCTCATGGTACATATAGGAGCACAGACGGAAGCAGGGAGCTGAAGTCAGTGGGGTATGTTACGCATACTACACAGCACATGATCACGCGGTGAATTGGGTGTTTTTTGTGGATGGAGGAAATATGTGTCAAAGATATACCTCAGCAGTTAGCCTAGCTTAGGCGCAAGGATTTTTACAACCCCAAGCAAAATAATATTTTTCAGTTGATGAGCTCCCTGTCTCTTGGCAGCAAGATGTTTTTTATTTCATTTGTTGCAAAATGGCGACCTCCAATAGACATTTGTGGTGGCACCATAAGGTAGATGCCTTCACGTGCCTTAGTCTACTCAGGCCTTGTCCTTGTGCTATCCTGGGCCATTCCGCAAGCGTAGCTGGAGAGAGAACGCATGTTGCATGCTGGGAGTGATGGCAAGTTTCAATGTGAGGACAGAAAGCAGATGTGGAAACAACTGGGGAAGTGACTGCAGTGTGCAGGTTGGGAGGAGGTCGGAGGCTGGTGATGAATACTCCAAATGGTGCAAGAGACTGGGGCGTCGAGAGGAGTCGGGCACCAGAGTACCCCTAAAACAATCGAAGAAGGCCCCCTTGCCAAAGCGTGTCTTTTTAAGCTGGGATCCTAAAATCCGTTCAGCAGCCCCTAGGATGAAGAAGTACATAGAGCTCTCAGGGTAAAGACACCGCACATGAATGAGACAGAGGAAAGGAGTGAGCGTTTGTGTTTTTATGTTATTTAGGAGATATGCAGGAATGTGTGTTCTTATTACAAAGTGCGGTAACATCGCCCCCCCTCCGAACCCGTGCCAAATTGCCCTGACGATAATTAGCTGTAGTTCTCTGACAGATCATTACGAGAACATTAGCGGGGCATTAGCAAGAATTACCCATTCCTCACGCATTGATTACATGCCAGGGCCGGCTCGTTACCGTATCGGCATCTAATGGGCCTGTGGCGGCTCGCACTCTCTCAGCGACCCGTCAGCTCACGGCCCCTGATCGGGAGACGAGCCTGAGCTGTCAGGGAAGGTGGACACCATCGACGGACGTGGTCCGTGTTCACCAACTGCCCTCAGAGATGAGCCGGGGCTGTGTGTCTTCGACTGACGCGGCTGGTGTTCACCAATGACCCTCAGAGATGTGCCGGGGTTGTGTGTCATCGACTGACTTGGCTAGTGTTCACTAATGACCCTCAGAGATGAGCTGGGGTTGTGTGTCATCGACTGACACGGCTAGTGTTCACCAATGACCCTCAGAGATGAGCCGGGGTTGTGTGTCATCGACTGACTTGGCTAGTGTTCACTAATGACCCTCAGAGATGAGCCGGGTTTGTGTGTCATCGACTGACACTGCTAGTGTTCACCAATGACCCTCAGAGATGAGCCGGGGTTATGTGTCATCGACTGATACGGCTAGTGTTCACCAATGACCCTCAGAGATGTGCCGGGGCTGTGCGTCATCGACGAGCGTGGTTCGTGCTCACCAATGGCCTTCAGAGATGAGCCAGGGTTGTGCATCGTCGACCCACGTGGCTAGTGTTCACCAATGACCCTCAGAGATGAGCCGGGGTTGTGCGTCATCAACAAACTTGGTTCATGTTCACCAATGGCCTTCAGAGATGAGCTGGGTTTGTGCATTATCGACACAAGAGGCTAATGTTCACCAATCACCCTCATAGAGGAGCCGGGGTTGTGTGCGTCATCGCGAACGTGACTCATGTTCACCAAGGGCCTTCAGAGATGAGCGGGGGTTGTACGTTATCGACCCACGTGGCTAGTGTTCACCAATGGCCGTGAATGGTGAGCCAGGGTTGTGTCATCGACTGACACCACTAGTGTTCACCAATGATCCTCAGAGATGAGGCCAGGGTTGTGCGTCATCAACGAACGTGACTCGTGTTCAACATGAGCCCTTTGAGGTGAGCTGGGGTTGTGCGTCATCGATGCATGAAGATAGCGTTCACCAATGACCCTCAGAGATGAGCCATGGTTGTGTGTCATCGACCAACGTGGCTAGTGTTCACCAATGACCCTCAGAGATGAGCCTGGGTTGTGTGTCATCAACTGACGTGATTAGTGTTCATCAATGACTCTCAGAGAGGAGCCTGGGTTGTGTTTCATCGACCGACTTGGCTAGTATTCACCAATGACCCTCAGAGATGAGCCAGGGTTGTGTGTCATCGATGCATGCGGCTAGTGTGAACCATTTACCCTAAGAGGTGAGTCAGGGTTGTGTGTCATCGACTGACGGGGTTAGTGTTCACCAATGACACTCAGAGATGACCAGGATGTGTGTCATCGACTGATACGGCTAGTGTTCACTAATGACCCTCAGAGATGTGCCGGGGCTGTGCGTCAACGACGAGCGTGGTTCGTGCTCACCAATGACCTTCAGAGATGAGCCAGGGTTGTGCATCGTCGACCCACGTGGCTAGTGTTCACCAGTGACCCTCAGAGATGTCCCGGGGTTGTGCGTCATCAACAAACTTGGTTCGTGTTCACCAATGGCCTTCAGAGATGAGCTGGGTTTGTGCATTATCGACACAAGAGGCTAATGTTCACCAATCACCCTCATAGAGGAGCCGGGGTTGTGTGCGTCATCGGCGAACGTGACTCATGTTCACCAAGGGCCCTCAGAGATGAGCGGGGGTTGTACGTCATCGACCCACGTGGCTAGTGTTCACCAATGGCCGTGAATGGTGAGCCAGGGTTGTGTCATCGACTGACACCACTAGTGTTCACCAATGATCCTCAGAGATGAGCCAGGGTTGTGCATCATCAATGTGGCTCATGTTCACCATGAGCCCTTTTAGGTGAGCTGGGGTTGTGCATCATCGACGCATGAAGATAGAGTTCACCAATGACCCTCAGAGATGAGCCATGGTTGTGTGTCATCGACCGACGTGGCTAGTGTTCACCAATGACCCTCAGAGATGAGCCTGGGTTGTGTGTCATCAACTGACGTGGTTAGTGTTCACTAATGACCCTCAGAGATGTACCGGGGCTGTGCGTCATCGACGAGCATGGTTCGTGCTCACCAATGACCTTCAGAGATGAGCCAGGCTTGTGCATCGTCAACCCACGTGGCTAGTGTTCACCAATGACACTCAGAGATGAGCCGGGGTTTTGCGTCATCAACAAACTTGGTTCGTGTTCACCAATGGCCTTCAGAGATGAGCTGGGTTTGTGCATTATCGACACAAGAGGCTAATGTTCACCAATCACCCTCATAGAGGAGCCGGGGTTGTGTGCGTCATTGGTGAACGTGACTCATGTTCACCAAGGGCCCTCAGAGATGAGCGGGGGTTGTACGTCATCGACCCACGTGGCTAGTGTTCACCAATGGCTGTGAATGGTGAGCCAGGGTTGTGTCATCGACTGACACCACTAGTGTTCACCAATGATCCTCAGAGATGAGCCAGGGTTGTGCATCATCAACGAACGTGGCTCGTGTTCACGATGAGCCCTTTGAGGTGAGCTGGGGTTGTGCGTCATCGACGCATGAAGATCGCGTTCACCAATGACCCTCAGAGATGAGTCAGGGTTGTGCGTCATCGACGCACGTGGCTAGTGTTCATTAATGACCCTCAGAGATGAGCCATGGTTGTGTGTCATCGACCGACGTGGCTAGTGTTCACCAATGACCCTCAGAGATGAGCCAGGGTTGTGTGTCATCAACTGACGTGGTTAGTGTTCACCAATGACCCTCAGAGATGAGCCTGGGTTGTGTTTCATCGACCGACTTGGCTAGTATTCACCAATGACCCTCAGAGATGAGCCGGGGTTGTGTGTCATCGATGCACGCGGCTAGTGTTCACCATTTACCCTCAGAGGTGAGTCAGGGTTGTGTGTCATCGACTGATGGGGTTAATGTTCACCAATGACACTCCGAGATGACCAGGTAGTGTGTCATAGACACATGTGACTAGTGTTCACCAATAACCCTCAGAGATGAGCCAGGTTGTCTGTCATTGAATGACGGCCGGGGTTAGTGTTCACCGATGGCCCTCAGAGATGAGCCAGGATTGGGCGTCATGGTTGGGCGTGTCTAGTGTTCATCAATGAGTGGTTCTCCTTCACCTATGTACAAACACCCTCAGAGATGAGCCAATGGCTCCTATAGATGAGCCTCAGTTGGGAGTCATAGACTGACGTAGCTAGTGTTCACCAATGACCATCAGTCTAACAACGTAAACTACTTGTAGAGCTTGAACGATTATATTTTTCCCCAGTCGCTCTTTAGACATCGCAGTGAAGGACTCACCAGGTCTGGCACTGGTTCTGATCCACTAGAGCCCATTCCTTTTGGGTTTACTCCTGAGGTCTCTGCCTCCTGAACATTCCTCTCACACTAAGACTGGTCTATGTAAAAGGTGATCCTCCTGAAACATTGGGTTCCAGTCCTGGATTCTGCCTTCACACACTGGGCTGATGGGGCAACAGCAGGAAACTCAGGGGCGAAGCCGCAGTGAGCTTTGATCCCCAGCACAAGCGAAGAGCCACTCACCACCCGCCGCCATGGTGATTGGTAGCATTTCATGCAGCACACGAGTAGAGACATTATTCAGAAAGTAAAACTCAAAACATTATAATTCTTTAAAAAAGATTTTCATGCCTGTAGTATTTATAATAACCACAGTCAGCCCAAATAAAGTTAACCCGTCTCTGTATCTGTAAATTAAGCAACAGCGGCACAATCCCTATGAGCACCGATTTTGGAGACAAACCAGTGCGGCTCCATGTTTCTAGGCACTCTGACAAACGGTGCGGGTTTCTACGGAGATCAACGGCAGTCAGAGGTATGATATGGCCAGTCAGAGGAATGAATGCCTCACAGTCCACACCTGCGAGAACAAGCATCGACAATGCAAAAGGTCTCGCCTATGTGAGAGCTATTGGCTTTGCCAATGTCTTTTATCCATGCTGCAGAGCAGGGCGGCTGCTCTGAAGCATGGAACGTACATCTATCACAGTGTGAGAAGCGGAAGGACACTAATCAAAAGGAAGTGATCAGTACTTAGTCCATGCTCCACATGAAAGAAGAGGATGTGAAACTGGCATGCACTAGCCAATTCGGAGGCAGCAAATAAGAGCAACAATAATGCCAACAAATGGCAAACAATGGGCTGGCTCCAAGATTCTTGTAGTAAACAATATCTCTTGCAAGCGACTGTGCATGCATGCTGTCTTGGGTGAGACCTAAACTGATGTCAGCCGATTCACTCTCCTTTGCAGATTACAATATTTATAAGCTAATAAATACTAAAGCAGGTGTGCCTCACGTAGGTCCATGAGGGTTGTGCCAATGCCAGATTTTCAAGATATCCATATGTGATAATTTACATTTGATGGGCCTAGGAGAGATTTATTCATATTTTCAGTGGTTATCCAAAAAAACTGCTATGGATCCGGATGTGTTGGATCAATTTTGAATATCCCTGAACTAAGCCCAGCAAAACAACGAGCAAATCTGAACCTCGAACCCTGAATTCTTTTAAAAAATGACACTTAAATCTACTACGAAAGGGGTATGGTTGGGTTGGAAAACCAACCTTTCCATAGGACAGGTAGATCCACCTCGACCCCTCGCCACACGCCTTCCCATCCAAGACAATGACACAGACTTACTCCAGCTTGTGTGTACACAGAGATCGTATTTATTACAAAAATCCAGCCACAAAACGCACATCCAAATGCAAAAAACATAAAACCAGATGTATTGGTCCACCTTGAATAAGATGATGCCATCATGCATGCCGCGCGGTCGTACAAGTCCACCGCTGGTGCCGGTAACAGGATACGGGGTGTCGGGTGGCTCCACCCTGGGTGCTGCTGCAGATGCTACCTTGCGATGATTGATGTTTGCGTTGACCTCTACAAGGTTAAGCACCATCCCCCACTCCTCAGATTGCTGCTTCTGCAGCAGAAGGCCTGAGGTTGCATGACATAATCAGATTATGTAGTGAGTAATAAACAGAGGCCCAGGTCTGGTAGTGCAACCAACAGGCGCCATCTTTTACAAGTGAGGGCTCTGTGGGCGCTGTGTGGCATATAAACATCACATTTGCTCCCATTGTAAATATACCTCACTTAAACAGGTCCACCGCCTGTCTTGGGGTTCTTTCTCCTCCCGCTCCGCCCTCGCATGCCACCAAGGTTCTATGATAAATGAAGCATGGATTGATGCCCTTGTTGGAAGCCAGGGTGGAGTCCCAGACTTCCCAAAGAATGAAGTGAAACCAAAAAAGCATGTAGATTTGCTGTTGGAAGTGGACACAAGGTAAGTGAGGAAAACGAATAGGGAGGGATTCAGGGTGAAAGCTATCATTCACCCACCAGGCGCACTAGCGCCAAGGCCCAGGGGCACCAAGGGCACACCATGCCCCAGTCATGTCTGTCTTTTAATACCCAACGAGGCCAAGGAGGGTTCATTTTACTAGTTTGAACCAGGGCCCTTGGCAGCACTGCAATGCCACCGGATGGAGGGTACCTCGTCCTACGAATATGACATCATGTCGGTCTGGGGGACAGCTGATGCTGGCCGTGAGCCATACGGACGACTGAGTTCTACGTTGGCCCCCAAATTGGCCACGTTGGTCGTGTTAGCTCTTACTTTCTGAATTGAATTATATCCATTTTCCATGGAATTGCTTCTCCACAAATCCATCCAAATTTGCTCCTAGCACTAGGCACATTATTCTCGAGACACCTTATGATAATTGTTATGATCACTTTTGACGTCATTGAAGGGTACTTGGTTGACCCAAGCGTACACACGGGTATAGTTTTTACCGCCCTCCCTTTTCCGCGTGGCCCTTCAGGAGCTCAGGCCATGATCATCTTTTTTAAATGGTCCAGGAGATTCACGCCGTCGGGTTGTTTGCTCATCTGTATTAACACCGATATATTTCAGTATCGATTTATTCGCCATGCGTCACGTTGTAGCGCCGCCTGAGTCCGCGGTGTGCGGTACGCGCGGCTGCTACCTCGCTCGGACATTTTAATTGGTTGCGCTATTTTATCTGCGGAAGGACACATTGCATGAAGAATGTGCCGCAGGGTAAAGCTGGTCGATAAGCAAACCTTTAAGAAGCCGAGTGTGCGGGGTGCGCAGGGACCGGTGCCCACCTGCCAGGCCATTCTGCGTCTGCAAGGGAGCGTCGTGCTCTGCTTCAAGGCCGCGTCGGCGCGTCACGACGCAGGGGAGGAAAAGCGTGTCTGCACCAGTGTGAGTCCCATTGACCACGGACGGATCGTACATGACTCACGGAAATGTATCTTGGCAGCTGAATAATAGCTGTTGTTATCAGCCATAGGGGTTCTTTTTCATAGATGAGAAAAGGATGAAAGGCTGAGCTGTCCAAGGAAGGGAATCACACCTTCGACCTAATGGCAACCACAGATCTCTGTGGCAGGGACTTGACCCACTGAGCTTTTCTTATTAGGGTAGTTGCCTCTGGAGCTCACTCAATACCCATGTCTCATGCACACTTAATCCTCCCTAGAAATGTAAATTGTATGCATGCTATGCGAGGGACAACATGTACAAATAAAGACTTCTGCAAAGTGTTCCACCTCACATCCAGTTTCCCAGCCTAATTCCGAGAATAAGTGGCTTAGCCTGTCTTTCCCATGGAGCTCTCCACTATCCCGAAAGAATATTTCTGCTCAAGCCAAATGTACAGCAATCAACAATTAGGGAGAAGGAAAACAGGAGCAAGAATTAGGGAGAAGGAAAACAGGAGCAAGAATTATGAGAAGGAAAACAGGAGCAAGAATTAGGGAGAAGGAAAACAGGAGCAAGAATTATGAGAAGGAAAACAGGAGCAAGAATTAGGGAGAAGGAAAACAGGAGCAAGAATTAGGGAGAAGGAAACAGGAGCAAGAATTAGGAAGAAGGAACACAGGAGCAAGAATTACGAGAAGGAAAACAGGAACAACTAAGGAGAAGGAAAACAGGAGCAACAATTAGGGAGAAACAAAACATGAAAAACTAGAGAGAAGGAAAACAGGAGCAACAATTAGGGAGAAGGAGATCAGGAGCCCGGTAATCAGGATCTGCACAAGAATAAGCGTGTGCACTGCTTAATAATTTGAGCCATTGGTTGCCGGCGGGACCACCAGCACTTAGCTTACTTTATCAGCCATTTACCAAGAGCAAGAAGGGAAAAACACAAAGCAGAAAGATGAAAGAAGAGACAAAATGAAACAAAATCACAAAGGGAGAAAGCAGGAACCTGTGAGAGTGTGGTAAAGGGGCAGGGAGTGTCTGGTGGTGGTTTAAAGAGGTCTGAGGTGGGTTGAAGACTGTGCAAACTTGGTGTTCGGTGCTCTGACATTTAATAGCGCTGGCTGGTGGCTTCTCAGCAGGGCTTTGGGCACGGGCACACTTTCTTTTACAAATTAAGCACTGCATAATTACACGCTGGTCTGAATATGGATCCAACAGCAACATGGACAAATGCTGCCACTGCCCCATTGAAAGTTTAGAGGTCCTGCTAGGAGTGGTTGGTACTGTCCTTATTACAGATTATCTCCCCAATACCATAGTAGACCGGTGCTGTAATTTCCCCCTAAAACATAGCAGTAATGTGAAAATGCTACTTTTTAATGAAAGAATAACTGTCCCGCGGAGGAAATAAATTACTCTGTAACAATAAATCAATCCTATTTCACCAGAAGACATTTTCATTGTAATTATTATTTCACCAAAAGATGCCCATCTCTTGAAATTGGATAGTTTATCCAATGAACATTGGTGACCCTAGGCTCATTACACATCTACATGACCTCACTTCCTGGCGTGAGAGGCCACTCCCAATTGAACGCAATATACACCTACAATTGAATGACTCTAGTGTAAGACAAATTCAAGACCTTGTGAAGCAAGGCCTCTTCCACATTGCATGCATTTCAGGATTTCTAAGAGATGCCGCTACTGTTGCCGTAAAACTATGCATGTTCTGCTGTAAACGAGCGGTTCTGCCCTGTTAACAGTAAGTGAGGGTTTCTGGTAAGTAGTGCCACTACTGTTGAACACACCCTCTCAGCTGCCTTGCTACCTTTTCAGTTGCTAGGGCATAGCTTCCATTTTGTTAATAAAATATGATCATAATTGATGCAAATTTGATCACTTGCTGACTGTTTCGCAAGACTGGCTAATCAAGGGTCTGGTGCCGCACAGCTCTAACCGAGCTCTAATGAGTGCACAGAACAACTTACGGCTGAGTGCTTCTCTTATTTGCAGCAGTTCCTCCTGAATTCTCATGAGATAAGGAGTGAAATTCTTACTCCACAGTGTAGCTAAGGGGGCACCTATTCTAGTCGCAGATTGGGTGGTGCAGCATTCCGTATATTCTTTATATTTGTTTAGAATAAACCTGGGAATAAAGGAGCTTTTCACAAGCCTTTGCATGAAAGACCAAGATCTGTCCTCCTGAAGAAGCACATTGCCTTGATAAGAGCACTGAAACATGTTGACAAATATACATTAATTGCCTTTGCACAACACTCCTGTTATTATCCTTGAAACAGGAAGGCACCAGCAAACATTATCACTAAGCCACGCACTATTTTAGAGAATATGGTAAGAAAAAGTCAGAACTGACATATTTACAAATATGATATAACCTCTCCCAACAAGGGAACCAACAATTAGAAAACCGGACAACACGTGTACAATGATTCCCTTACATCTTTCTCAGTGCTATACTTAGGACCCCTGTGATGAAACATGACACACAAGGTGGGGAGTTATTGTTATAAAGCAAAGCAAGCATGGTTTTACTTTGTGTGTGACTGGGTTTATTTTGGGAGTCCTTTAACTCCTCTCATTCCCTTTCGAGTTTGTCAAGAATCAGATTTATAGATGCACAGAGACATTTCAGTGCTCTCAATCAGTTAGCTTAAAAAAATTACATTAATAAACTCTCACTGTCCCCTCCCTCAACCAGGAGGGGTAGGGAAAGACAACTTGGTGAAAGCAAAGAGGGTGCACAAGTCGCTCTTCGCCAGCAATGCATGCAGGGCTGACTTTAGCTCTGGTGGGGCCCAGTGCGACAAACTTTGTTGGGGCCCCCCCAAAAAAACTCCTTCTCCATGAATACTTTCACTACCAGTTTGCCAGTGCCTCTCGTCTCTCCATGTCCCCTCTCTCACATGCATTTAATTTGTTTTATAGCGCTACTCATCCCAGGGTAGGGTGTCAGAGCACTTTACATCACACATATTTTACGGAGCCAATTAATCAAACATGTGTAAATCACTCTATATTACATAAGACAATATAGACTAATAGCCCGCTGCAGAGGGCTGTACCGACTGCTAAAGGCCCTGAATTGGAGCTATAGGACAAGCCGCAGGTGAGGGCCTATAAAGAGATAGAGGGCATTTAACAACCATTATAGCCAGAGGCAGAAGGGATATAAAACTATTAGAACATTCCACCCACTGAGAGTAGAATCTTCTATATTGAAAAGGGAAAAACTCAGCCGCGGTCCCTGCAGGTAACAGCTGTTGGGTCGTGGGGCAGCGTGGGGGGTGATTTCAAGGGACAATGCCAAGGGAAAATTAATTATTAATTTAATTTTCCCTCTGCATCAAAATCCCCCCCACGTGCAGCCCACCGCCCACCGCTGTTACCTGCACTGACCGCGACTGGAGAAACTTAAAGCCAAACATTGAAAAGGTTTATACAAGCCTTTATAACGCCGTTGTCTTCAAAGGAGTTCTCAACATTCCAAGTTCTAATGAGGACGACAATGTGTAGGAATCGCATATCATCCAAACTAGGTGGCAGTATATTATCTAAGAGCACTCAGAGTGCTTGGCCCGGAGAAGCACAAACGCACAATTTATACGTCACACAATGGTTGGATTTACTAATAATAATGGATTTCTACCTAAATGAACCCTTTTTAGCTATATTAGGATAATGAATGACTGGGGAAAACATAACATTCTAACGTATACCATGCAGTTTGCATGCAGCTCTTTGACATTAAGGTTACAACTTATTAACCGCAAGTAACAAATGGATCTCTGTGACAAACACAGTAACCCACTGAGCTATCCGCATAAAATACAGCTCTGTGATCTGCATGTTACAGGCTCTTTGCAGCAGGCATATAAATTCTCTGCCTCCACTGCCACTAGTCAAAAGATCCCTTTCTCACCAGAGTTATCTTGACATTTTTATTGTTACCTGAAAACTGCTGCACATGCCAGAACACTGCAGCAGGTGCTTTTTCAACTTGTGTTATTTCTAAACAGGTGCCCCCGAGATCAGTACAGGGTATGACTGCACAGTTCACACCACCCTACAGCCAGCGCTGCATTCATGCATGTGTGTGGACATGCACACACTCACAGTCACGCGCATTCAAACATCACGTCTGCCAGGAAGTACTTTTAATTACATTTGTATGTTTGAGAAGAAGCATAAGAAAAAAATCCTCTTATTGTATTAGGCAGTTGCCTACTTGTTCCTAATCCTGCAGACCCGTCTCCAAGGAAAGGGAGATGTCGTCACCTTGTGTTTTCCTCCTTGGTGGTGTCGCAGACAGACTGGCCTTGACAAAGCCAGACGCATTACTGGGGCGTCGCAGTCCTGCCCCGCCAAGGCCATAAGAGTCACTGGGAGAGGAGTCACGTCCGGTGATAAGCACAGCTCTGTATGAAGACAAGCCATGTCCTACCAGCAGTGCTTAATTTGTAAAAAAAGAAGTGCCAGGGCCCTGGTCAGGAGACCACTGCAGCTTGCACCACCCATTGCTCATGCCAGCGCTGCTAAAAGCAGTAGCAACACAATTACTAATCATCACACTCTTACAAGTGTGGCAGTTCAGCCTATTACAGGCCCCCAAAGCTATAAGAATGGCTTGGGCGGCAGTCAATAGTCATTTTTAACAGTGCCACCACGTGGCTGACTGGTACAAGCCCCGGTGTTGACATCGGAAACCACCGGCTCAAATTAAGCACTGCCTACCAGACAATACGGGGAGACCGAGAACATTGGAAGTGGAGAGGCCAATCCGGAATAGAACTCAGCAGTAGTGACTGCTCAAAGAGGATTTTGTACACATCTTTTGGGACAGTGAAAAGGAGGTCGAATGTGAAACGATTCGTTAGACCCAGTCTACTCCAAATCAGATGGTGTAGACTTGGGACACAGAATTTACTTTGAACAACACAGCAACTGAATACAGTATAAATAGAGAGGCCAGGAATTAAATGGGCAGTTCACCTGAGTTCATCATCTGGTCAACTAGACTGAATGGCTAGACCCTTTGGGAACGCTACCTATACAGAACCTTCTGCAAGCATCACTAAACACAGATTCACAAAAGCTGTCACGTGACCATGCGCACTCTTCCTAAATGAGTAAATTATGTCCGAGAGTACAGATGGACAGAACCATCCAGAGGGTGGCGTCGATCCATCATTTAATATTTTACTACTCCATATGGCACATACTAATAACAGAGTCACTTTATATGGAGCAGGGCACCACTTGGTTTATTCAATCTGGCCTTTCGACTAAAGCAAGCATGAAACCAAATCTGCTTCCTTAAGGTCTGCCTTAGCCAAGACCTTTTGATTTTACCTCAAACATACATGCAATATACTTACAGAAGCTTTCAACCAGCCCTCTTCATCCATTGGTCTGTTATTATGTTGTTTATATTTTACTTCCACCCACCACAAAATACAGCATGGGGCACTGGGTCAGCCCACTTTAGCCATTGGCTAGATTCAGTATGAGTCATGGCATTCAGCCCGTACACATGGAACACACCCACACAAGAAGTGGTTCCCTTAAGTGCCAGGGAATACTATGGCAAAATGTGTTTTTTGACACCCAAAAATATGTTTTTTTTCTAGATTGTTGGATCCCAGCAGCTTCAACAACGTAAAGTTCTGCAAAAACATGACAATTCAAAACAAGCACTGACAAAGCCAAAAGGCGGATGGACGAAGGCAGCTCTAGTGTTTGTTTGGAATGATACTGACCACTCCAAACCTGCTCCAATTTAGGAATGAGTTGAAGACATATCTCTTTGAAGAACACTGCATTTGAACTCAGAACCAGCCCGCTTCCACTCTCAGGACACCTCCGGTCACAGGATAGCTGTATCTTTGCACCTGTACAGCACTCCACTGCGTCGTAGCTATGTTCAGATGACGCAACTACATCTTGCATACATACCGGCCACTGAGGTTTCAAAGTGATTCCAAGGGCCTTGGCATTGCCCGCAATGTGGTGATGTAGCATGCGATTGTATGATGGAACAACGCAGGGAAATACTTTGCATGCCTTTACCACGTATTTATCACCCCACATTTTTTTAGAACGCTTATGTTTTTACAACATATGCCTCAACCACGCATTGTTTATATATATATATATATATATATATATATATATATATATATATATATATATATATATATATATATATATATATATATTATCTACTGGCGGTCGCCAGTAGATAGTTATAGTTAGGACCGTGTTTCCATAGGAAATCCGCAACATTCTATTTGGAATAACTTTGGTGCCGGTTGACAAATCCTCGCGAAATTTTAAAAATAGGTGGGGCGCTCCGCTCCGCTCCTACCCTGAAAGTCTCGGGGGGATTCGTCAAGCGGGGGCTGAGAAAAAAGGAGGGTCCCAAAACACGTTTTCCCCATGCAATTTTCCATAGGGACCTTTAGTCCAAGGTACAGCCCGAACGGCTGAACAGAATTACTTGAAATTTGGCAGAGAGGTAGTCCTCCGCTCAGGGATGTGCCTTTTGCATATATGGAGTCAATCTGTTCAGTAGTTCCTGAGAAAATTGCAGTTAAAAGCACATACATATCTATAGCCGCGCACCGAGCACGCACCATGCGAGCACCGTGCGCGCACCGTGCGCGCACCGTGCGAGCACCCTAACGTGCGCGAGCATAATTCTGATTGGTGGTTACATGTTAGTCAACATTCGAATTGGTCGAAATCAGGAAGTGTCGGCCGCCATTTTGTTTGTTTTCAGTGCGAGAGTGAAAAAGGAAGGTGGCAAACGTGAAAAGGGGGCAGGGTAGAGAGTTCCTAACCCCCTAGCCTTTGTCAGGGGGTCCCTGAAGGACCCCGAAGGCAGAAAAAAACATTTAAATTTATTTATTTTTTTAATTCGCGGGGGTGCGCACGGTGAAAAACCCCCAAACAAATACGTCGTTTATTGTAAAATAAATATCTAAAAAAATACATACATAACTTAGCATTTTAAAAAACGTACAAATTCACTGAAAAAAACATAGGTTTCACACACGTTATAGTTAGGAATTAGCATTTAAAAACCTTGCAAATTCACTTAAAAAACCATAGGTTTCACACATGTTATAGTTAGGTGAATATTTCACTCGTAAAAAACCAATGAAATTCCCCCGTTATAGTTAGTTCAGATAACTATAACTCGCGCGGCCGCCACTCTATCACAAGGATGATATCATCA
Source organism: Triturus cristatus (assembly GCF_964204655.1). Classification (NCBI taxonomy): domain Eukaryota; kingdom Metazoa; phylum Chordata; class Amphibia; order Caudata; family Salamandridae; genus Triturus; species Triturus cristatus. Next base: position 133,030,199 of record NC_140591.1, on the reverse strand, counting down.
GTGATGTCATGAGTGATGCCACTGACCATGTCATGAGTGATGTAATATGTGACGTCATCAGCAGTGGATTGCAGGCGCGCGAGTTATAGTTATCTGAACTAACTATAACGGGGGAATTTCATTGGTTTTTTATGAGTGAAATATCCACCTTTCTATAACATGTGTGAAACCTATGGTTTTTTAAGTGAAATATATTATCTACTGGCGGTCGCCAGTAGATAGTTATAGTTAGGACCGTGTTTCCATAGGAAATCCGCAACATTCTATTTGGAATAACTTTGGCGCCGATTGACGAATCCTCGCGAAATTCTCAAAATAGGTGGGGCGCTCCGCTCCTTCCCTGAAAGTCTCGGGGGGATTCGTCAAGCGGGGGCTGAGAAAAAGGGGAGGTCCCAAAATGCGTTTTCCCCATGCATTTTTCCATAGGACCTTTAGTCCGAGCTACAGCCCGAACGGCTGAACAGAATTACTTGAAATTTGGCAGAGAGGTAGCCCTCAGGTCAGGGATGTGCCTTTTGAAGGTCTCGTGTAAATCTGTTCAGTATTTCCTGAGAAAATAGCATTTAAATCAATATATATATCTATAGGCGCGCTCCGAGCGCGTACCGTAAGCTTACCGTACGCGCACGCCGCCGTACGCGAGCACGATTCTGATTGGTTGTTAGTTCTTAGTAAACATTCGAATCGGTCGAAACCAGGAAGTGTCGGCCGCCATTTTGTCTCTCGCAGTCTGAGGGGGTGAAAAACAAAGGTGGAGAACGTGAAAAGGGGGCAGGGTGGACAGTTCCTGACCCCCTAGCCTTTGTCAGGGGGTCCCAGAAGGACCCCCAAGGGCAAAAATTAATTGTAATTTTTTTTCGAAAAATCGCCGAATGCGCGTAGCGTACGCGCACGGCGTAAACGGAAAAATTCCGCGAACTTCGCGTAACGATTCCGCGACTACGCGTACAGTGCGCGCACGGCAAAAAAATAAAAAAAATAAAAAAATACATAACTTAGCATTTAAAAAACCGTACAAATTCACTGAAAAAACCATAGGTTTCACACACGTTATAGTTAGGAATTAGCATTTAAAAAACCTTGCAAATTCACTTAAAAAACCATAGGTTTCACACATGTTATAGTTAGTAGGACATTTCACTCGTGAAAAACCAATGAAATTCCCCCATTATAGTTAGTGCAGGCAACTATAACTCACGCGACCGCAATCCTCTGCTGATGACGTCAGATATTACATCACTGAATACATATGTGTCTTTCTGAAAAATAAATATTTGTAATATATGTATAGCTAAAGATTAATGGAAGAAGACATGGGTAAATAGGTGTCTAAATACAGTGATGTAATATCTGACGTCATCAGCAGAGGATTGCAGTCGCGTGAGTTATAGTTGCCTGCACTAACTATAACGGGGGAATTTCATTGGTTTTTCACGAGTGAAATGTCCTACTAACTATAACATGTGTGAAACCTATGGTTTTTTAAGTGAATATATATATATATATATATATATATGTATGTGGGCCTGAACGTAAATCAAGGAGAAGGATTCCTTGGGGAGTGCCGCGTCGGAGGACACGCCACACCAAAGGTAATCGCTCGTACAGATTTGTTTCTGGCCGGAACATTCCGATTTACGGGGGTGGAGAGTTTGAGTGCAGTCGGGGAAGTTTGAACGTTGACCTGTATGAGCATCAGAGTTAACCCCCAGACGATAAACTTTCAATACTCGCATTAAGTGCAACAAGGAGAATGTCGACCGACAACGTGGATGAACGGGAGGCAGCGGCATTGAAGATGTTTTCTGACAGTCTCCCCACAGCAATGGTAACACGGGAAAAAGGCGGCAATGAACCTATAACGAGTCACAGTACTATGAAAGATAAATTTAAGAATTTGGAGAAAAAACTTCGCAATGAACAGAGTAAATGGTGGAAAGCTAAGTCTTTACAGAGCTATCTCGATGTAAACAGGATACCAAGAGGCATTCGTATCTTAATGGCGCCAAGCTATGAAAACCCAAACCCAGAGTTAATGAAAGAGTGGGCCGAGAGCAATCTAGAAGCTTCACGAAGACTGGTACAAATTTTAGTTAAATACGCTGATATCGATAGGGCGCAACTACTGAAGGAAATAGCCACGATTCAGGATGAAATAGAAGGAATGGAAGACAATGAGGAAAAGAGAAAACTAACAGCAGAAATGAAGGACAGACTTAAAAAAGAACAAGCAAAAATAATGGACAGGAAAGCATATAAATTTCAGAGAGATCGTAATGATTATGAGCTGGGACAGATCTTCACCTTCTCTAAAAAATATGATGCTTTTCGGGGCAACAAAAATAAAACCCAGGGCCAACCCAAATCTGGAGCAAGGAACAAGGAGAGTCAACGAGGTCTGATATGAGTTCAGTGACTAGCAGTGGGTCTGAATCAGACCTGGGGCAATCAGCAACTAATGACATGGCCAAACCTCAACCGGGGGTGAAATTCATTTTTTATGCCAGGAACGGATGCAAACTCTGCGGCCCCGCGTCCAAAAGAATTACGGAGGAAATACGCAAACTACAGGCGCAGGCAGAGGTACAGGGCAAGGAGGGGGCACATCATACAAGAGAAGAGGCAGAGGTCAATGGAGAGGCAACAAGTAACCATTGATGAAACCTCGATAATCAATCTGACCGCGACAGTACTCACCGAGGAAGAAGAGAGTATTTTAAAATTGGGCCTCTCCTATGCCCCACCCACTAACATGAACTATATCAATACAAGGTTCGATATATACAAAGCTGTACGCAAATTAAAACTCCGTAAATTTCACTTGTTGAAAAATAAGACCATGGCTGAGACAGTAGCACCTCTGTCCCCTGGTGGCATCACAGCATCGGGGTCGGCAATACCCAGTGGCATATTTGATTTGTGGATGGGTCAAGAATTGGATTCTATGGCGACCCAACCCGGGGGAACGGATGTTCCAATCAGTGGGGGCCCCATAAAACAAATAGCACCAGTCACTCCATTTAAACCTACCTCAACTTTCACCCCAATTATGGCACGGGACTCTATCGATATATTTAATGATAATGTTGTTTCGCAAATCAAAGAGATGCACAAGAAGAATAGTCACAGGAAACCCAAATTTGATGTCAGAAAGAAGCATTATGAGTCCTTAATTCACAAACTCAGTAAGGATATGAAAATTGTTGTACGGTCAAGTGACAAAGGAGGAAATATTGTACTAATGACCAAGACAATGCATGATCGTGAGGCCTACTCCCAGCTCAACAACAGGGAACACTACGAACGGAGTAATGTATCCAAGATGAAACAGTTGCAATCCGATTACCATAAGAAATTGTCTAGATGGAGAAACAAGGCAATGCTGACAGAAGATGAATACAAATTTTTAAGAAATGAGCATCCAACAACTCCATTTATCTATTTTATCCCCAAAGTGCATAAAGACATAAAAAAAAACCCGGGCAGGCCTATTATCTCTGCCAGGGGAGGGTTACTTGAAAAGACATCAGTCTACATAGACTACTTTTTACAAGGAGCTGTGAAATCATTGGACTCCTATGTGCAGGACACGGGGGATTTTTTGTATAAACTACAAGCGGTTCAGTGGAAGGAAGACTACTGGATGTTAGCATTGGATGTCTCATCGCTCTACACCAGTATTGTACACAAAGATGGTATAGCAGCTGTTGTGTACTACTTGTCTAGACGAGAGGAACAGTTTAAAGATCACACTGCTATGCTATTGGAAATGCTCAACATTTGTTTGAACAACAATGTATTCATGTACAACAATTTGTTGTACCGTCAGCTGCAGGGCGTAGCCATGGGGGCCAGTTTCTCTCCAAGCTACGCATGTCTGCACATGGGAGCTTGGGAGGAACTGGTCCTCTGGGTACAATTTGAAGAGATCATGAGAACTAACATTGTTGTTTGGTATCGATTTATTGATGACTTATTTGTAGTCTGGCAGGGAGACAGGGAATCAGCTGAATCATTTGTCAATGCCATCAATATCAATACATTGAACCTTAATTTTACTGTAACTATGAGCCAAACCAATGTTACGTTTTTAGACACAGAGGTCTACATTGAGAATGGAGCAATTGAAACTAGACTATTCAGGAAAGCAACGGCCGGCAACACTATTTTGCATACGGCCAGCGCCCATCCCCAACACCTAATTGCAAGCATACCCTTTGGGGAGATGCTGCGCCTGCGCAGAGTTTGCAGTAGTGAGGAAGAATGGAATAAAGCTCAGGCATCAAGCAGGGTTAGATTTTTACAACGCGGCTACTCTAAGTCAGTGATTGATAAGGCTATAATTAAAGCTCAAGCAAGGGAGAGACAGGGGTTATTGGTGAAATATGGTCCACCTGTTACTAGTGACGTAAAACCTACCAATACAGCCAATCCACCTAATGAATTTAGATTCATTACAGGGTACAACAACCAACATCGGGAACTGTACCGTATTTTAAACAGGAATTGGCCAACATTAAAAAGGGATTCGGTACTAGGTCCCACTCTGCCTCGAAGGGCCACTCTCACATTTAGCCGGGCCCCCTCAATGAGGGATAGCCTTGTCAATACCAACCCTGAGACCATAGAAAAATCTACATGGTTGCAAACCAATGGGGGATTTTACAAATGTAAGGTATGCAAAGCTTGCACACATGGGGTTAACTCCAAAACCTATAAGGATGGATTCAGTGAAAGGAAAAATAAAATTGAGAAGGTACTAACCTGTAAAACTGAGTACGCTGTGTATGTGCTTCAGTGCCCATGTGCACTTAGATATGTGGGCAGCACCAAGTTAGAAGTGCACAAACGCATTCTACAACATCTTAGGGCCATTACGAACCAAGATAATACGTATCCGGTGGCCTGCCATTTCAAGGAGACACACCGCAGTAACAACAAAGAATTATCATTCTTTGTTATTGATGCAATACCAGCTAGCAGGCGAGGAGGCAATAGGGAAGCATTGCTTCGTAGGTTAGAAACCAAATATATACTCCGCCTTGATACCAAATGGCCAGCTGGTTTAAATGTTACTGAGGATTTGTACACTGGCCTTCACTAGAAACAGAAATCTAGCTGTAATATGCACACTTAGGAAAGGCCATTGTATCACGGTAACTTCTGGGCTTACTGGTCTTATTGTGCCCACGGATTTTATAAAATATTTTATAAGATATTTTACTAAATATTTTAGAAAATATTTTAAGGGTTTTAACACGCAGAGGTTGATATTTTATCTTCTCATGTATTATTTATTATTTTAGGTATAATAATGTTTACCAATATTGAGTTTTAAGGCAATGAACTTTTTATGATCTACTGTTGGTTTTATATTGAGTTACAACTAATGAATGCGTGATATCTTCTATACCCTGGCACATTTGCACACTTTGCACCTTAGTACTTGATGCACTCTATTCCTATTGAACCTCATGATTGATAGAGTATCTGTTTACATACACAGTGATTTATGATCACATGTCATTGTAAGAAATGAAGCTATAAAACCCACTTTGTTCATTGGGAAGTCATTTACTGATAGCCCATACATACATATATTTATGGGTGGTATGCCTGGGCTCAGGCTACCCACTATATGTATTTCTTGAAATAATTAACTGCTGCTACACCGGTTTTTATCTTGCTAAAGTTTAAATTTAATATGAAAAGTATAAACATATAAATTACACACAAAAAAAAAAAAAAATTGTTGATATTTGCACATATGACTAGGCACTTTATTACACCCTTTTAGGCTGACATAGCTGCAGGAATCAGGAGATTGATACAAATGCTGATTAAACAGATGCAACATGGTGGGATTAAACCCGTTATTAACTGCTTTTTTATTGGTGAGATCAAATACATTGTTTGGAAGTATCAACACGAAAGGCATATTCAACATACAGTATAATACTTTTATTATAGTTGATAGCAGTGAATACACAAGATGATAATGTATTTTCATATCAGTGATTTAGATTTAACTATTTTACGGACTGCTCAAGAATTGCCATATTTTATGCTTGCGTGTTGTTAATTCTTAACACCCACCTATTGTAAGAGCATTGCTCAAGTGATTGATGTGCTATCCGCAATCTTTCTACCATGTCTATGCATATTTACCAGCATCACGTGCAGAGTGAGTTACGTCTACGTAAGGGTGGTTCTTTGTATTACACGTTGTCATGTGAACAAGGCTCAGGTGGAGCCGAAACGTTATGGCGACTAGCACGCGAGATTCATAAATAAAAAATTGCACTGAAGACCGAGGTCCGTGTCTGTAGTGTTGTGGATTGGTACCAGAAGCGGGCGTGCTCAACAAAACTGCGGAAAGTAGCGGATATATATATATATATATATATATATATATATATATATATATAATGTATTTGTGGGGGGACCCCCCCAAACTTACCTTAAATGAGAGGTAAAGGCATACGTTGTAAAAGCATATGAGTACTACAACCATGCGTGGTAAAAAATGCGTGGTAAAAGTACAACGTGGTAAGAACCTCGTTGTAAAGCCTGTTTCCCGCAGCATGCCTGCCATGTTGGGCCGACAGCCAGGCCATGCCACATTCTGATTGCCTAGAGAAAACGAAGAGAATTTGTTGCTTTCAGAATTTTCAAAGTCATGCTAACCTCCTCTTCCAAAAAGCCAGAAAACATAATAACCACTTATGGGCTCGAGGTGCATGTTTCTCCATTTTTCCAGATAATTATTGAAACATTTCCTTCGTGCAGGCTGCGCAGCAGGCAGCGAAAGCCTCGTCTCTGAGGGCTCTTTGACAGCCTCACAAATCCAACTGCAAGACACTGGCAACCTCTGGAGCTCTTGGAAGAGGGCCAGGCGGGCACAGCTGTGCTGCCCATGGAAAGATGCCACCATTGTTCAGTCTTTCATGCCTCCAGGGGGTGGGTGAAGGGCCCAGGAGCTGGGGGGTGAAACACTGCGCAAGTATGGCTCGCCTAGGGCACCATCTATGAAAAGCCGGCAAGTGCTTACCATCTTCATCCAGAGAGGGGACCTCTTGCCACCAACTTCCCCCAAAAGAAAACACACACAATGCAACCAAACATAAAGAGGCCTCTTGCATATATATATATATGTATATATATATCCAAAATTCATCGTCACATGTCACCAACAATGATCCACAGCACCCAAATGCTGTAAGCAGACTTTTATTTGGCGAAGACAAGACTCAACGCGTTTCGGAAAACAGGTTTCCTTGTTCACGAGTGTTGAGGTAGTGTTTGACAGTGATTTAAATAAACATCACATGACTTGGACTAAACGAAAAACAGTGAAGAAAGACTCCCAAAATACCACAAATGCACCACAGCGTAATTCAACACAATATTACAGCATACTGGTATTCGTAATTTATAACTGCTTGGAGCAAGAATTGTTATTTTAGTGGGAGTGAAAAACGAGTTTTTAAAGAAACAATGTGAGCCTCATAATATGCCAGTGGAGCAAGGTGAGTTAGTCTTTGTTTTTTTATATGTGTTGAACAAAATATATATATACACACACACATACACACACAGAACTGCCAACTTTGGAACTGGTTAACCAGGTTCAAGTCTCAGCATCGGCGCACTACATCCTCTGATTCTGGGCAAATCACTTAATCTCCCCGTGCCTAAAAAGTGAACATGTCCTTGTGTAATGTAATGTAACTGGTGTTCATATAAAGCACTCCAATACCTTCAAGCCGAGTTCGTCTTATATAAAACTGAAAAAAAACAAAAAATCACATACCATGAGGCTGAAAGCCGAGTGGTTTGAAAATGACACCAGAACCGAAAAAGAGGACTACAGGAGCACAGTATACATGGTTCTTGGTATGTATTTTTTTTATTGCATGTTTATTTTGGCGGAGTTAGCTTTAATGGATTTGTATACCTTTCTTCAATAAATACTTAATAAATGTCACTGTTTTGGTTTTTTATCTCTCTCTATATACAATGGCAGACATATAGGGGCATATGTATCAAACGATTTTTTAATCGCAAACGCTGCGATTCGCAAAATAACAGCGTTTGCGATTAAAAAATAGGTAATCGGGATGTATGAGCCAAATCCCATCGCAAAATTAAGGAATTGCTAATTTAGCGATTTCTTAATTTTGCGTAAGCATTTAAGAAATCGCAAATTGCGATTTCTTAAATGATATGTAAAAAGCACCCAAGTTGTGCGAATTATCCTTAAGAAATCGCAAATTACCACCAACTTCCAGTTGGTGGTAATTTGTGATTTCCTTTCAAAAAGCACTTTTTAGAATTTTACAAAGTGCCACGTGGCGCTCATACATGCCCTTAGGGCATGTGTGTGCGCCATATGCACACACATGCTCATTTCAGGGGTGCATCAGGGTGTCATCATGACACCCTTGCAACTTTGAAATTATTCTCAAATTGCGATTAGCAAATTGCGATTCGCTATTTGAGAATTACTTCCCATTCATTCCTATGGGTCTCCTGGCCCATAGAAATGAATGGGCAGGTATTCCTTAATTGCGATTTCGCAATTTGCTAATCGCAATTAAGGAATTTTAAGAAATCGCAAAAAGTTTGCAATTTTTTTAATACATCCCGTTTTGCAATTCTCAAATAGCGATTCTTTAAAAATCGCTATTTGAGAATCGCAAATGGTGATGTTGATACATATGCCCCTATAAAGTTTTGTTTTCAATGCATACAATATTAGCTTACTGAGGGGACTGCACTGTATGGTGTAATTGGAAGACGATCAACACAGTGCAAAGCAGAGACCATACAATACTCTAGAGATAGTAGTATTACATGGAGGCCAGGCTGGTGGACTTCGAAGTAGTCAGTGGCATTACATTAGCCCCCGTAGCCCCGATGGTACACTGCGCACAGGCGGCAGTCCCCTGGCCTGAGAGCTGCTGACTGGGTCCAGGGGGCTGTTCCATGTACTTCGGGGGGGGGTGGGGGGTCCATGTACTTTGCAGAGAGGCTCCCTCAAGTTCTGTGAGTACCATCCTGCCATTCACACAGTGCACGATGGTCTGACATACATGCCTGAAGAAGAGTTGATAAGTGGCGCTGTAGTGGTTTTAAGTTTCCCTTTATACATTTTAGAGATAGCTATTTTGGATTCATAACAGGAAGTTGTCTCAGTGAATTAGGCGCTCTCTGCTGATTTCTGCGGAAAACCTGAGGCTGCGACAAGATAATTTGTTTTCCAGCAAAACGGCGAAGAAGTAAAATGTGAACAAACAGTAAATTCCACATCTGCCAAATTAAGCTGATTTGTGGTTTCTGGTGTTTTGTGGTGGTTGTTGTGAAGTGTGGAGGGTGGTAAGATCCTCAAATTTCCAAGAAAAAAGCAACATTTGTGGAAGTTGATTAAATCCGCCCATTGGAATTAAAACCATAAGAAAGAGCCAAATTTGTTCCGCGTGGGATTATGCGTTTTGCACATTTCGATGGAATAAAAGGCCTACTGCTCCTTCTGGCTCAAGGCTGAAATCCGGGAGAGCTGGCTCATCCTTTTATCCTTCTGAGTAACTTCAGTTAGTTACAGTGCAAAGAGATGACACATGTATGAGGTCGTGAAACGCTATTTGAAAAGCAAATTACTATTATAAGAGATCTTTTAGCCTTTCTGTTAAGATTCTGAAGCTGCACAGGAATCGGACATGATGCCACCATGCACAGAGATTTTATTTATTTTTTACCATGATATTGGGTTGGAGGAATGTCCTGGGAATCATTAGGGAAGGGAATCTGTATGTGCAGGACAGAGTGGAGCAATCTCAGATGTTTGATGGAACCATGACCTGACAAAGAGACAACAGAAGCCTTTATTTAGATTAACCCAACATTGGCTATATAGGAGAACCTCTTGAGGCAAATAGACATTCAATTAGAGTAGATTCTATGGACAGTGAGCTTTGTAGCTTTGGGGCAGTGGTGGTTATGCTTCAGGGTGGGCCTCTGTGAGTAATAAGGTCTTCAGTTTTGGAGCAGAGGTGGGTGAAATGTCAGATGGTTTTTCTATGGACAGTCAGATTTGGAGTGTTGGAGCAGTGGTGGTTGAGATGTAAGATGGGTTTCTATAGGTAGCTGTTTGGGGTGGTCTCTGTAGACAGAAGGGCCTGTAGACTTCAGGCAATGGTGGGTGAGATGTTCCAGTATTAATGGAGATCTGTAGTCTTGGAGCCGCAGTAGATCAGACGTCAGGTTCTGTTTAATTGTAGTGAGACGGAAATCTAATAGCAGTGGCAGGTAGAATGTGAAAGGAGCTTCTACGGATAGTAAACTCTGTGGAGGAGGATAGGCTGTGACATAGCTCTCATGAGGATGATACGGTCTGTAGTTAAGGAGCAACAGTGGGTGAGTTGTAAGATGGATTTTATGGAAGCCCTTCTTTTGGGAAGGTTAGAGGTTGATTTGCATATCTCTGGTCCCTTCTATGAGCACATAAAGTAGTTAAAACAATGGAATCGAGTGGCACACCTAGGAATTCTAGGTAGATAAGAAACTTTGGCCTAAATGTATTAAGGTTTTGCATGAGTGTTTGTGTGACACACCTTGGTGCAAACAAGTGTGGCTTTCTACTATACTTTGTAAAGTCCCACAGGTGAAGCCGAAAATGTTGGTGCATTGAGTGAGCAGCTGCATGAACCTTTGTAAATATGAGTCACAGCCTAAAGGATTTCCATGTGTCTCACTGAGTATCTCTAAATTTTGAATATATATCCAGACATAGGTATTATCTCACACTGCGGTGAGATCTCAAGGTACACCTCACTGATGAGGCCCAATATAGTTAAATACTTCCAGGAGTCCTTGGGTTCCCCTGGAAGAAGGAATGTGGTCCAGCAATTTGTGCTGCACGGCCCCTTTGATAAGGAGACAAGACTTACTGGTAGAGTCAAGTTTAATTTGCATACGGGTTGATCCCTTGTATGATGATATAGCTGAGCTAAAACAATGGAATGGAAAAGTTCCTAGAAAAAAATCTCATAGTTAACAAGCACTGGTTTAAGCTTAGAAATCACTTATTGGTGTCCTCTGCTAGTAGAATAAGTCATCAAATTGCTTCCATGTATTAAAATATCAGCATTTTCTAGCGCATGTGCTCAGAAATGATCTATTGAACGGAGCTTATTGAGAGAAAAGCAGGAAACCTGCAAAGGTTTAAAATTTATTTTAAAAAATAGCCACCTCCTTTCAAATGCAAAAGTGAAAGGGACAATGAATATAAATTATTAGGGGCTTATTTACAAGCCTCTTGTGCCACCCGTACGTCACGTTTCCCATGTTAAAAATGACGCAAAAGTGGCGCAGCTTGTAAATAAGCACCTTAGTCTTTTATAATAAGTTTAGAGATTGCCTTGAGGCATTTTGGCCACACCAGGTTGTTGCGTGGACGTCATTGAATAAATGATGCATCTTCTCTTGAAATATTGAAAACCCCGGGGATTCAAGTGAACAAAGACCATAGGACATCCCTTGTGTGCCCGGGGTCCACTTTCAGAAGAAGTTTTACACCATTAGGGAAAGTCTAGGGAGATTCTCTCTTTCTCTCTTTATATGTGTGTTTTCGTAAAATAGATAAATACAAACATATACATTAGAAATCAAAGTCTGCATACTCCACTAAACATACAGTGAGAAGGGGCACACAACACACATGCAGAAATCACAGTGCACAGCCATGCAGAGGAATAAATGCAACACAGAGATTTATAGTAAACATTAATAAGACACATGTAGGTACATGTTCACTCCACAAGTCATGCAGTCAAGAGATGAAGATAGATATACATAGATATATTATGCAGTGACGTGCAGGTCTATAGGACACATGGGCGTACTCAGATATTGATGCCCTCATAAATCCAATACACCGAGCAAACATTACTGACTTGTGGACGTAGTACACACTGGCACACTATGCACATTCTATTTATGTACCCTTTTGATATACAGTACAGAGGATGCAGCCCTGGCTTGGTTTGTTTCTTGAAAGAAGAGGCTGAGTGATGCTCTCCAGCAAGAGGCAAGGACCAGCCAAGCGTGAAGTACCCTCGGAGGCTGATGAACTCCGCTCTGCTCAGCTCCACACACACTTCACTTCAGTCACTCTACCATAGCACTACCTCGCTCTGGCACAAGCCTTCTAAACCCTCTTACGGTCGGTCTTGCATCTTTTCTCCATATTCGCTCACCTGTAAGTTGCTCTCCCTGTCGCCCATAGAAGAGGCTGTACTATCTCTCAGGGTGACACAGCTTTACACTTCACCTGTGAAGTTGGGAAACATCAGCCTTCACAAGGTGGGCAAGTCTGCCCAACTTTATCTGAGACTAACTTTAGCATGCCCCGCTCGCTGCTGGTCGCGATCTCCTGCAGCCTGAAGTTCCTCTCAGAAAGCTCAGGGCATGCAATTGTAAGGTACTGAGTGGTGTGTGGTTCTAGGTAAGCCTGGGCGGAGTTTGCGGAGTTCTGCGGAGCTCCGCAAAGTGACAAAAAAACTCCACCAAGCTACGCGGAGATCCGCGAGCGGCAGAGTGGGTTACCGTGCCCCGTTCTCACTGATTTTTGGTGCTACGTATTTGTCCCGCACTGAAAAATCAGTGCAAACGGCATCTCGCAAGTGCAAGAGGGCGCTGCTTCTTTCTGCTGCTTGAGCAGAAGTTCTACTCGAGCGGCAGCTTCCTCAACGTGAACGGAAGGTTTCTCAAAGCGAGAAGTAGCGACCATCCGCGACCGTCCGCGCTGAGAAATCTCACTGGGAAGTGGTCTAGCATTGGATTTTACTTGCTCATTCTCGCCAACTTACCCCTAGCGAGCGTGAGCAAGGGAAAAAATCTGCTCCGTATAGCAGAGCATGAGTTTTTCAGAACTCCGCGAGCTCCATGGAGCGCGTAAAACTCAGCAAACTCCGTGAACGAAGCGTAGTTTACTACCCAAACTTGGTTCTAGGCACACACAGAAGCGGTATTAGTTCTCCAAGCTGGGGCAGTTTACCTGCAGCAGCTGATGGCTGTCATTAACTATGAGCAGCAGCAGCTTGTCTCTACCTACCTGAAGACTCTGGAGGCTAATTTGCATAAGCTCTCCAGATTCTCCCAGTCTGTTCTTAGCCTGAATAAGGTATGAATGACGTGTGTAATTCCTCTCAGGAGTTACACAATTGGTCACTGTGATTGACACATCAACTTGGATGGGCACAGATAGATCATTCTGCCATTCTGTTGGCATCACAATGCCAAATCCTGCCTGGCATTCTGTTTGTGCCACATGTAACATGTTGGCACATTTGAAAGGGAGCAGACAATTCTTGTGTGTCTCCTCTCTGGTTGCTGAAAGGTCCTGCTTTTGTCCTTCTAGACTTCTGTCATTTAGTTTGTTGTGGGGACAGAGCCTTCCACAACTGGGTTTTAGTGTTACATATGGGAGGACACTAGTAATTACCACACTTTACCTCTTGCACACCCAAAACCTCAGAGCCTTATTTAGTGTGGCCAAAGACATTCAACATCTGGAAAGTGCTGTGACACATGGCATTCTGGGCCTGTTAGTAGTAAGGTAAACAAGGACTACTGAACACATGAGTAGGGTTGCACCTGAGAAGTTTTTCCCCACTGGTTAAGGATTGTTACTGAGGAGCGGCCCATGCAGGTAAGAGCGGTAGGACGGGGTGGGGGGGGGAGTCGACAGATGATAACAAGCTCTCTTCGTCATCTGTTGACTTCTCGCCTGCCACCCTGCTCCACCGCTCTTACCTGTATGGGCAGCTCCTGGTGCTACTAGGGTTTAAGCTCAGATTTAAATTACTGAAACCTGTGTCAGGAGCAAACAAGATAGTGACTCTATTAATTATGATGGGCACCACTTGACTCTAAATATTAAACAACAATTCACCCCAACTATTAAACAACTTTCTCACAATGTCCTAAACCACTTATCGGTGCTCTCACTTTTTCTTGTTAAGGCCACTGCTCCTCTCATAGGACTTTTTATCTTTGCTCTTCACCAGCGTTCTCCAAAGTCGGTCTTGCAGGGCCGGATCCATGCCAGATTGTTTGCATATCTCAATTTAGATAAATGTAGTTGTCTTAAAAATCTGGCATGGATCCGGCCCTATAGAACTGACTTTGAAGAACCCTGCTCTTGACCCTCTGTAGCCCATTTTTAGAGTTCTTTGGAGTCTCTTTCTCCAAGTATGCTGAAGGATGATGTCGCACAATGATGTTTCAGAGCACTGAGGGGTGAGGGAGAAAGAACACAGATTTTACAGCCATTGAGGGGGTTCCTGTGTTTCAGGTTCTTATGCACATTCGAATATAGGATCTTTAGAGCTCTTCTAAACGTCTGTCTTACTATTTCGAGCCTACGTTGTAGAGGGACGTACCCACAAAATGATTTGCCTTTTGAAACGCAGATAATCAGCGACTGGTAGACGTGGAAAGGCCTAGTGATGTATCTAAGTATGGCTCCTTAGATCACTTTGTGAATCAGGTAAAGTATTCTGAATTTGATTTGATGATCACCATTGAGAGCCAGCAAAAAAGCCTCACAGCTGAGAAGATGCGGTTCGAGCCATTTAGGTCGAAGGAGGAGGAGACAGTGTTGTTTTGTACTGGCTGTTGTGTTTTTGACATATCGGCATAGATTGCATTGCAGTAGTTGAGCATCAATGGGATAACTGCAACCCTTTGAGGCAGAGGCAGGGAGGGAAGAAACATCCTGAATGACCTCACATGATGAAAGGGCATGTATATGATGCATCGTCATGCTATTTTAAGGGCACTTGTAAAGAGCATGGGAGGATGTACTAGCGCTTTTATTTGAATTACAAAAGACAGGTCTGAAACAAAGAGAAGCCATACATTCCTTTACCTGGTTCTCCCAATCTTAGCTTTTACATTTTTCTGCATTATCTTGCTATGTGTTCTTTTTTGTCCCTCTATCTTTCCTGTGGAATTACTGTGCATGCATCCTCACAAATTCGATTTAGTCTCCACTCCTTCAATGTCCGCTCTCATCCTCTGTGCCTGTTCACTTTCCGAGGAATGCTTATAAAAAGTTAAGATTCTCTTCCCTGATTGGTTCATGCCTTTACATCTCATTGCTTCTACCCTGCAGGTTTGCCTAAAGGCCATTATTCTCTCTCTTTCTTCCCCAGATCATAATCCTTCCCGCACTAGCTCCCTGGGCCTTCTACCTTTAATGGAAATGTAAATGCTGTAAAAAAGATAAGAAAAAAAACAAGACATCAGGCCTTTTTCATTTATGTGCATAGGACATGGAAGAACTTCCCCTTATGCATCCCTACCAGCCCAACGCTGTTCCAATTTAGGAAAGACTTGAATAAACACCTGTTTAAAGAAAACTACATCACAGCCTATTATATATTCCCCCCAAGCACTCAGAGACCTTCAGCACACCGTCACTCTACCATCCCCTACGACTTTGCATCGCATTATGTCATCAGGCCTATCGCGCCCTAACCAACTCCTTATCAATGGCCGTATACCCTTAGCACTGCCACCAGCGAACACTACATCCCTCAGGGTTTCCTATCTTAATACCCGCTCAATGGTGAAGCACTCTGAGGATATTTTTATCCTGCTAACCAGCTCGACCCCTGACATGCTCTTACTGACAGAAACATGGCTCACCTCAGAGTCCACGCCGGATATTCTGGCAGCCCTCCCTCCCGATTACTACATCCTTCGCGCCGACCGCCCTGGCGACCGGCCTGGGGGTGGAGTAGCGGCCATTATCTCCAAGCGTCTGATATCCTTATCCTCTTACTCCCTTCCGTTACCTGAGGTGGAGAACCTAATTATCAGCGTGCAAACGGACGTTGGTCCCCTCACTTTCTTTCTACTTTATCGGCCCCCACACCCCATGCCATCTTTTTCCACCATCCTTAGTGAACAACTATCTTCCCTTCTTATATCGCACTCCCACCTCGCCATTTTTGGCGATCTGAATTACTGGTTTGGCGACAGTCACGCCGGCCCTCATGCTACTGAGCTTTTTGAGACGCTCAAAAGTCTGAACCTTGTCCAGCATGTCTCCGAACCCACTCACATCAAGGGACATGTTTTGGACCAGATCTGGACCTGCAACCTGGAGTTGTCTCCACCAGTCATACGTCCGTGTGCCTGGTCTGACCATCACTTGGTAGACACCATCATCACGGCTGCTGCTCAGGCCCCTGCTCCCTTGATGGCCGGCGGCCTTGCCCGCAAATGGAGTTCATATGACTCCCAGGGATTTCTTATTGCCCTGGCTGACTCCTGTCCGGCGATCTCTGACCCTATTGATACGGATAGGCTAGAACATAACGTGGCCTCCTGGCTTGAGTCGGCCAGCGATTTGTTTGCTCCCTTGGTCAAATTCCCCTGCACCAGACACAGGAACTCTCACAGATGGTTTTCCGACGACCTCAAAGCCCGGAAACTCAAAACCCGCCAGTTGGAACGCATCTGGAGACATGATTATTCTGACCTAGCCAAACAATCTTACCTGATTGCCCGTAAAGAATTTAAGTCAGCTATCCGCTCAGCAAAAACCGAACACTTCGCCAGTAGGATCTCTCTGGCAGCTAACAAATCTAAGGAGGTGTTCAGAGTTTTGAACGAGTTAACCACAGACGACAGGACCCTACCAGCCCAGACCCCTACTCAGGAGGCCTGTGATACCCTGAACTCGTTCTTTTTAGAAAAAATTTCCACAATTAAAAAAATCCATTCCTTCACTATCCCAACTGTCACTACCGGATACATCCCTTAATAACACATTGTCCTTCACTTCTTTCCCGCCTCTAGACTCTTCTTCTCTGGCGGAACTAGCCACTCGTGTAAAATCCGGCTCCCCAAATGACTGCTGCCCACCGTCCGTTTTGCGGAGCATATGTCTCAATTTACCTGACAGTATCCTTCATCTCCTTAACAGCTCCCTCAGTAGCGGCGTCTGCCCCACTTCCTTCAAGGAAGCCATTCTGGTTCCCTTACTAAAAAAACCTGGCGCCGACATGTTGGAGCCATCAAACTACCGCCCCATCTCCCTTCTCCCTTATTTCTCTAAACTTATGGAGGCTCACGTCACTCGCTGCCTATCCAGGTTTATAGAATCCTCTGGCTACCTTGTACCAACTCAGGCCGGCTTCAGACCCGCCCATTCTACTGAAGCCGTTATCCTGGCAGCCCTTGACACACTCAGAGGCAACGCGGACGCAGGAAAACCCCAAGCCCTCGTCCTACTGGATCTGTCGGCCGCGTTCGACACGGTGGATCATGACATCCTTCTCCACCGTGTCGAGCAGGCGGGCATCCAGGGCGTTGCTTTTGAGTGGGTCAGGTCCTTTCTCACGGGGAGAACACAGGCGGTCCGCCTTGGTCCCTACACTGCTAAAAAAACTCTCACATCCTGTGGTGTTCCCCAAGGCTCTTCCCTTTCCCCGCTTCTCTTTAATCTTTACCTCCGACCACTCATTCAATCACTCTTGAAATGGGACATCGTCACTTATAACTACGCTGACGATCTCCAGATCATCTTCCCCTCAACTCACCAAATGCCATCAAAACTTTTCATGGAGCCATGACTCATATCCAACTCTGGATGAACCAGAACCAATTGAAGCTGAACCCCGGTAAAACTGAGCTTCTACTTCCTGGACTCAGCTCCACCTACTGGGGTCCACAGTTCTGGCCTCCAGAGTTCGGCTCCCCCCCCGTTCCTGCAAAAACAGTAAAAAGTTTAGGTGTCATCATTGACACCGAGCTTTCTCTCAGGGCTCAGGTGGGAGCGGTGGTTTCCTCCTGTATGTTTCAACTTCGGAGGATCCGCAAAATCCGCCATTTTCTCCCCCCGGCAGCACTCACCCAAACTGTTATCTCGCTGGTACTCTCCCGCCTGGATTTTTCTAACGCTATTTATCACGGTCTTCCACAATACCTGACTCAACGCCTCCAAATTGTCCAGAACCAGGCTGCCCGCCTGATCCATGGAACACCCAGATGGCAATCAGCCAAACCTTTGCTTGTGAATTTGCACTGGCTCCCGGTTGAGCGAAGGGCTGCCTTCAAGGTGGCTTGTCTTACCTTCAAGGCACTTCATTGCCCTTCCCCTGCTTTCCTGAAATCCACCATCCACCCTTACTGTCCCATACGCCATCTTCGATCCGCCCACCTTGACTTGTTGATCATCCCCAGGGGCAAAACCAAGAGATTCGGCGGACGCCGGTTCTCCCAGTTGGCCCCTGGACTCTGGAACACCCTCCCTCTTTCTATCAAATCCTGCTCTTCCTTCTTCAACTTTAGGAAAATGCTAAAAACTTTTCTTTTCCCTACCCCCATGTAGATTCTGTTACCTCTACTTCCTCCTCACTCTGCTCTGTTCTGTCTACCAGCGCCAGGAAGCTTCGGTGTCAGTGCGCTTTACAAGCAACACTTAACATAACATAACATAACATAACAGTGCATCACCCATCCACGCCTCAGCTTCCAAGTAGGTTGGCAAACTCTTTTACTGTTTCTGGTAAGCTTGTGAAGTACTTTGGTGAAAGCGCTTTATAAACAAAAGGAAATGAATGGGAGGAACTAGATATATGAATCATATATATATATATATATATATATATATATATATATATATATATATATATATATATTGTTATTCCGCAAAATTTGCAATTATTCAAATTTGCTGTTTATTTCTTTTATGTCTATGCTTTTAAAAAAAGTGCACTTACCCTATTTAACTGGTGCAAATGGAGACTATGATCATGTGACCAAGACCACGGACGTGGTCGAAACGCGTCGTCCTCTTCTGCCCTGTGAAGAATAAAGCTGCTTTTGATGATCGAGTGGGCTCGTGTGGATTCTTTTCTGGCTTGGAATCAACTGTTTCGAAATATATATATATATATATATATATATATATATATATATATATATATATATATATTATCTACTGGCAGTCGCCAGTAGATAGTTATAGTTAGGATCGTGTTTCCATAGGAAATCCGCAACATTCTATTTGGAATAACTTTGGCGCCGATTGACGAATCCTCGCGAAATTTGCAAAATAGGTGGGGCGCTCCGCTCCGCTCCTTCCCTGAAAGTCTCGGGGGATTCGTCAAGCGGGGGCTAAGAAAAAGGGGGGGTCCCAAAACGCGTTTTCCCCATGCATTTTTCCATAGGACCTTTAGTCCAAGCTACAGCCCGAAGGGCTGGACAGAATTACTTGAAATTTGGCAGAGAGGTAGTCCTCAGGTCAGGGATGTGCCTTTTGCAGGTCTGGTGTAAATATGTTCAGTATTTCCTGAGAAAATAGCATTTAAATGTATATATACGTGCGCGTACGGTAAAACTTACCGTACGCACACGCTGCCGTGCGTGAGCGCGATTCTGATTGGTTGTTAGATCTTAGTAAACATTCGAATCGGTCGAAACCAGGAAGTGTCGGACACCATTTTGTCTCTCGCAGTCTGAGGGGGTGAAAAACAAAGGTGGAGAACGTGAAAAGGGGGCAGGGTGGACAGTTCCTGACCCCCTAGCCTTAGTCAGGGGGTCCCAGAAGGACCCCCAAGGGCCAAAATTAACTTTAATTTTTTTGCGAAAAATCGCGGAGTACGCGTAGCGTGCGCGTACGGTAGAAACTGAAAAATTCCGCGAACTGCGTAACGTGGCTGCGCCCACAGAACTCGCGCACCGTGCGCGTACGGTACGCGCACGGTGAAAAACCTTAAAAAAAAAAAAAAAAAAATACATAACTTAGCATTTAAAAAACCGTACAAATTCACTGAAAAAACCATAGGTTTCACACACGTTATAGTTAGGAATTAGCATTTAAAAAACCTTGCAAATTCACTTAAAAAACCATAGGTTTCACACATGTTATAGTTAGCTGGACATTTCACTCGTGAAAAACCATTGAAATTCCCCCGTTATAGTTAGTGCAGGCAACTATAACTCACGCGACCGCAATCCTCTGCTGATGACGTCAGATATTACATCACTGATGACATATGTGTCTTTCTGAAAAAAAAATATTTGTAATATATGTATAGCTAAAAATTAATGGAAGAAGACATGGGTAAATAAGTGTCTAAATACAGTGATGTAATATCTGACGTCATCAGCAGAGGATTGCGGTCGCGTGAGTTATAGTTGCCTGCACTAACTATAACGGGGGAATTTCAATTGTTTTTCACGAGTGAAATGTCCAGCTAACTATAACATGTGTGAAACCTATGGTTTTTTAAGTGAATATATATATATATAATTGTGTATGATGGAAGTAGAGAGTAGACTGTATTGCATGGCTTCAAATATTCGCACACGCCAAGGAGCAGGGTGTGCATATGAACAATCAGTGAGTGCAGTCCTGCTTCACGGACAGGGCCTGTCTATATCTTCCACATGTTTTTCCTTTGGAAGAGGGCCTGGACCCTCAGATGAGGGGGTACAGAAAATCACAAT
The DNA here is from genome assembly GCF_964204655.1 of Triturus cristatus. Taxonomy (NCBI): domain Eukaryota; kingdom Metazoa; phylum Chordata; class Amphibia; order Caudata; family Salamandridae; genus Triturus; species Triturus cristatus. The sequence continues at coordinate 133,009,670 of NC_140591.1, read as the reverse complement.
CTGAGCTCCCCGCGGTGGCCTCCATGAAGAACCCTTGAGGTCTCTCTTCGCTTCCTTCCACGGGGTAGGCAATCAGTACACTCCGGGGTTTCTTTGCCAATAGTATGATTCATAATATAAAGGTGCCAGGGCAAGAGGGATTCTCACATTTGCCTTTTTCATACCCGTGTGCATGTGTGTATGGTTGTATTATGGAGCAACAAAGGGAAATACTTTGCATGCCATTACAACACATTTTTTACCCCGCTTTTTTGAAGAGCACCTATGCTTTTACAATGCATGCCACTCCCCCAACTTACCTTAAATGCATGGTAAAGTTCTGCATTTTAAAGGCATATACGTGGTAAAAACATGCATGGTAAAGGTGCAAAGTGGTAATAAACCTTGGTGTAAAGGCTGTTCCCCATATGTATGTACGTATGTATGTATGCATGCATATGGTATTTCTATAGTGCAAACCTGGCCAAAGGCAGCGTAGCCTTGATAGGGAGAGAGGGAGGGCGGGAGGTAGGGAAGAAAAGAATACCCGGTGGGAACACCCACATCTGCATGCACGCCCACATCTGCATGCACGCCTTCTACGGGAACGACTAGAGAAGACACGGATTCAATAATACCGAGGATCCTTGTAAAACAAGTTACTGACCCCTGCCTGGCACACAGCCTGAGAGCCTCTGTACAGATGTGGAAACGTGTTAACAAGTCTTTGGGGTTGTAGCAAACATGAGATGAAAGTATGTGTCCCTTTTGGTACTGGGTCCACACCGCCACATGCTGAATTCCAACATGACACAGTTGAAGCACAAAAGACTGGTTCTAAAGTAAGACAACACAGTCTAGTCCACTCATCAAAGTGCCTGGGTTAGTAGAAGTGAGCCCAAAGACCCTCTGACTGCTGATGACGTCACATCATTGACCTCGTGCAGCGCCCTTATCCCTCAGAATCCTCCCATTTGCTGCTGAGGGTCTAATGCCATTCGGAGCAGTCAGTGAGGAGGAAGGTGAGCATTGCATTTAGGGCCATGTTGGCATTCTGCTCCTCTTGACACCTGCATCCCTTCTGGGAACTGTGAGAGTATGGACAGTGCCAAGAATGGGAGTATGGACAGTGCCAAGAATGCCACAGGGGCAGCCAGCAGTGCTAGCTGCTACCCCCTGCTGCCTATAAATGACATCCTTGGGCAGTCACCGACGAGTCGTGGGCCACCAGCTTGCCCCAAGCAAGCGAAAACACTCAAGCCTCCTCCTTGACATTTCTTTAGCCCATCAGAGCCGCGCAGCGCACGAGGGCAGATAAGAGCAGGGCGCCATTTTTCTCTGAGAGGCAAACATCCTTGGAGCAGCTCAGGGCGCATCCATCCATTTTCCTTCTCACACACACATAGCTCTTGTTCGTGTTGCACACACGCTCCATTATCTCCCTCCAAATCCATTCTTCCTCTGTCTCTGGGAGCAGCTCTCCTTCCTTGTCACGCGCGCTGTAATTGAAAGGTCTGGGCTCGGATCTGTCAGCCCGCGCGCTGTAAATGAGGAGAGAAGGGATCTGTGCGGACTGATCCCCCCCAGAAAGCTCGGAGTGTGGGATTTGCCGGTGTCGAGAACATTCAGGCCAGAGCTGACGGATGCTGGGAGGCGGTGACAGGTCCACCAAGGTGGTGTCATTTTAGGAACTTGTCAAAGCTGGCGGCGCCTTTTAATGAAGCTGGCAGCGGACAGCTCAAAGGCTAGAGGAAGGGTGTTCGAGGGGGAAGCTTTAGAGGGCATGACACTTCTTATTGGACTCAACTAGCAAGGCTGAGGCTTTCATAACGTGAAGCAAGACTGCAGTCTTCGCGCAAGAACCACACTCCACGCCGTTACTTGAAGCGTAAAAGGTCATTTTATTAGGACAAGGTTGCAATCATTTAGACTTTATTAAAATAGTACATAAATGCAATAAATATACTTTTCCCATCCCATACCGACTCATTCTTCATTCATCCTTCTCAGAACCATCTCACCTGTTTGACTCTTCCCCATTCACTCGGTGACCTCCTTCTCCCCATTCTCACCTTCACTTGCCCTCCAAGCATCCTCTGTTGAATTTCCTTCATTGCCTTCCGCGCCCTGCTATCAGTCACCCGTGTACCGCTCTCCCCCCCCCGAGAGGTGGATCCGCCCGTATGTGACTCACCACCCCTCCAAAGTACCGTAACCTCACTGCTCTGCAACCTGCTCTAAACTGGCACGCTCAGACCCAAACAACCACCCAAGGCCCTCTGCTTACGACCTGTAGGGTGGGTGGGTGGCCAAACTTTCTTCTACGCCCCGGTGGTGCTCAGGTGTCAGGAAGAGGCCGGATCTTCCTCTCCTGACACCCTATATACCCACCCAGCTCCCGCCCCTTCCTTAACCCCTCTAATCCCACCCCCACCTTGTCCTTCCGGGAGTTGCGCGAAAACCCCGGGGGAAGACTGGTCTGCGACCTTTACTTCCCCCAGGGGCCGCATTGGACGCCACCTAAAGGCGGTGCCAAATTATCACTAAAGACCAGGAAATGGCCCTTTTCAGTCTTTGAGGTGGACTCCAGGAGGTCAAATGCAATTTTGCCCTATATTGTGCAAACTTTTGCATCACTCAAGGGGTTGTGCATGTCTCCTGCTGTGCAGGATAGCTGTAGGCTGCACATATTAGGTTACTCTATGGAGAGACAGGGAATCTCTGCTCACCTTGCTGCAGTAAAGGATGCTCTCGACGGAAGGTGGCTGTGATGTGTTCAGTGAGCAGATGGCTCAGAGATGGGCACACATCACCTCCACCTTCGATACAAGTATAGAAAGATTCAGGCTGAAACCAGACGTGAGCGTCCCTCGTTGATCAGGTCATACAGACACAATTGAAATGTAGGAGCTTATGTGCAAGCCCAAGGAGGGCCTCTCATCATTACTGTTGTCTTTAGACATCTACGTGGGTCCAGCACCCCAGCCTTCCTTTAAAAGCGGCACTGACAAACACATTCTTTCGGCTTTTTGTATAGTGGAAACTTCCAGAGTCGTAAGTAAGACACAGGAAACAGGTTTTATAAGGGGCTCCAGCACTGCAAACCTTCCTGAGATAGATAGACAGAGACAACTCTCTCTCTCTCTTTCTCTATTTCGTTCTTTCTTTCTCCATCTCCCCACCCAACGCATGTCAGGAAAGCACAAAAGTTAGTTGTAGGTTATACAGACAGGGAGTCACTGTATTACACCCCCTTGAACCATCATGCGACAGAAGGTGCGAGCATCCTCGCTTGTCTTGACGCAGGACATGAGCTGGCAGGGCGGGTCAGAGAGCGAGCAGATGAAGGTGCATGGGTTTGCATGCGACAAGTGCGCGTGGCACAAGACGACCACACTCCATTTAAGTACATTTCCTTTGACGCTCCACCTTCCACTGTGGTGGACGTAACACTCCTCCACGCGTCTGTAGGAAGATCTAGGCTATTTTAACACGGCTGTCGTGGCAGACGTGCTTTTCCTCTGAGGCATCTTCCGTTGCCCTGATAAGATGCTACATATGGGAGAAAAATCCTGTGACTGAAATAACACTCCCCCATATGGCTTGCTGGTCACACTAAATCCGGCTTCAAGCCCACCTTCTCCCTACCGATCGCAAGAACTACCGGCCCATCTCGCTCCTCCCCTTCGTGGCCAAAGTTGCAGAGAAAACAGTCAACAGGGAACTGACACGATTCATCAAAGGCAATGCCGTCCTCGACCCGTCCCAATCTGGATTCTGAAGCAACCACAGCACTGAGACCGCCCTACTCGCCTCCACAGACGACATCCACACCATCCTGGACCAAGGCCACTCTGCAGCCCTTATCCTACTCTACTTATCAGCAGCCTTCGACACCGTCTCCCACCGCACACTCATCGCCAGACTACACAACACCGGCATATAAGGATTCCATTATTCCTCAACGGAAAAAGCCAAAGAATCAGACTGCCACCCTTCCTCTCCGATCCCATGAAAATCACCTGTGGAGTCCCACAGGGTTCATCACTGAGCCCGACCCTCTTCAACATCTACATGGCCCCCCTTGCCGATATCATGGCCTCAACATCATATCCTATGCTGAGAAACACCCAGCTCATCCTCTCCCTCACCAAAGACCCCACCACCGCCAGACTCAACTTCCAGAAAGGTATGCAACACGTCGCAGTCTGGATACCAACAGCTGCCTAAAGCTCAACGCCGAGAAGACAGAAGTCTGGAACCACCCCTTCAGCATGGGACAACACCTGGTGGCCGACCGCCCTTAGAAGCCCACCAATCCCCTCGGAACACGCCAAAAACCTCGGCATCGTACTCGACTCACCCCTCACCATAAACCGACAGGTCAACGCCGTCACCTCCAGCTGCTTCAACACCCTCCGGATCCTCTGCAAGACTTTCAAGTGGATTCTCCCTGAATCAAGGAAGAAGGTCATCCACACACTCATCACCAGCAGACTGGCCTATGGAAACGCACTCTACGCCGGCATAAACATGTCCCTACTCTGCAAACTCCAGATGATACAGAACACCACCACCAGACTCGTCCTCGGCATCCCCGGCAGGAACACATCAGCCAACACCTACGGAGGCTCCACTGGCTGCCCGTAGAGAAAAGAATCACCTTCAAAATCCTCACCCACACTTACAAATGCCTACACAACACCAGACTCAAATACCTCAATGACAGAATCAACTTCCACGTACCCCAAACAAAATCTCCTTTCTTCCAACCTCGCACTGGCCAAAACCCAGTGCATCCACAGACCCAGAGCAGGCAGAAGATCCTTCTCTCACGTAGTAGCCAGAGCCTGGAACGAACTCCCGGCAGACATCAGAACGTGCCCCCTCCCTGAACACCTTCAGAAAGACTCTCAAGACCTGGCTCTTTGGCTAACTGAGCTGCAGACCCCCCTCCCTCAGCGTCTTGAGACCCTCACGTGTGAGTAGCGCAATACAATCCCCTGATTGATTGATTCATTCATTATAGCGGGGTCGACACATACTCTTGATGGACATGGTGTCTGAGCTGGTGGAGACCATGCCTTTATGTGTCACTATTCTACCGCCTGGAACATTATGTTACAAGGTGGGAAAACATGAACACAAATAGACAATGGGTTACATCATTGATTCTCTAGCTTTATCATGATGTGTGTTTGGTAGAAGCAAGTGGAGAAGTGTGGCTCAATGATTAGAGCGGCAGACCCTGATGCAGAGGTCTAGCCCGGGACCAGGGTTCAATTCCCCGCCTCGGCGGGTCTTGGGCTCAAAAATTCCACGGACCTGATAATTCTCGCCTCGGTGCCTATTCCAATCATGGAGTCCCACTCTGCAACTCTGGGCAATAGCTTGCTTAATCTCCACAATGGCCCCCACAACGCTAAGGATGCCTGGCCTCCACCTTGGGGGTGCCCAGGAGTGGATGCCTCACAGGGAAAGCCAGGATGGGTTCCACAGCGGTATTCGTACAAGCGCCTTGAGACCCTTGCGGGTGAGTAGTGTGCTATACAAGTATCAATTTACATTTACAATTTACAAGTACCTTGATGCCTAGGGCCAAAACTCTGAAACCAGCTTCACATGTCCACCGTAACCTGATGCCTAGGGTCAAAACTTTTAAACCAGCTTCAGATGTCCACCATAACCAGACGCTTAGGGACAAAACTCTGAAACCAGCTTCAGATGTCAACCATAGCCTAATGCCTACGGTCAAAACTCTGTGACCAGCTTCAGATGTCCACCGTAACGTGATGTCTAGGTTCAAAACTCTGAAACCAGCTTCAGCTGTCCACCATAACCTGATGCTTAGTTTCAAAACTCTTAAACCAACTTCAGATGTCCACCATAACCTGATGCCTAGGGCCAAAACTCTGTGACCAGCTTCAGATCTCCATCATAACCCCCTTAGCCTCTGGTCCAACCGCCATGTCCTTATGAACTCCCTAAAGACACTAAATCTTAAAATCCCCATTAGGAGCACAGAGGCATTGACCCATTTTTCTACCAATTGCCAACCTGATCCGTGTGGCAATTATGTCTAATGCCGGGAATGCCTTCTGTTCAGTAGCCAGTCACCTTTCACTGACTACCTATGAATGTGCCTTTTTGCTGCTTAGCTCGGAATCTAGATCCAACCTGTGGTCTTGTCTAAAGGATGGGATAGCCTGTGATCATTATTAATATATATGACTTCCACTAGTGATGAGCACAGGACCAATAGGAAGAGTCTCGTGCACTCTAAGAAATGATCTGCCTTCCTGGTGATGGTAATGTTTTATTGCTACAATGGAAAACAGTAGCCGGAACATACTCCAGCACACAATAATCCGCTATAATGCAAATATTGGGAAAATGTGCAGGAAATGTTTGCCTGTACCAGTGTAAACGGACCTCACCGCATGTGCGCATATATGTTGCTTATTCGAGGGTAGCTCCACTCCACAGCTTTTCTCGGTCACTGAGCCAGCCGCATTAACATGACAGTCTATCCACTTAAATGCACAGGAAAGGCAGGATACATCAATGTTCTTTATTGTGACATAGCACAAAACAGGACACCGATGCGTTTCGGCTTACGCCTTCAACTGGGCAATCGAGGGTATGGTGCGAACACGACTTAAGTCATGACTTGGACGACTATATGGAAACAAGGCTTAAATGAGAGAGGGCAGAGTGCTGCATCCCTGGAATGGGCAGTATTAGTTACTATGAGAGCAGATTTCTGTACATACTGCACGTCTGTGCAACTTCATTCCCAGCACAAGTAAGTGAGAGCTACTTGTAAAATAGCTGAACTTTAGCCAAATCTGTCCCGTCAATGAAAAAGATAATTTATTAGTCTTGTGAACACAGTGATGACTTTCAAAGAGCTACAAGGGAGAAGAGAAGGTAACAACAACAACAAGGAAACCTAGGGTAGGAAATACAAGAAAAAGCAAGTAGAGCACTTTCTCATTGATAGTAAATCCCATCAGCCACCATGTTAGCAGCCCACATCATCTGGGATTAGATAGCCCTTGCGGTGCCCTTCAATGAATCAGGGCTACAGACTAAGTAGGCAAACAAAAACTATCTTCTAAGATGTGGTGTCTGCCATAATGCTTTAATATAGCTATCTATTATTTTAGTGGTGGTGATGGAAGCAGTGCAAATGAAAAGTGAAAAGTGAAATCGTTAAAATCATCTACTGGGACAGAAAAAATGCTTTAATAGTATCTGTCCGAGTGACAAAATTAAAACCAGTGTAGAAGCAGTTTTGAAAAAATAACTGCTCAAGTCCAACAAGGAAGGGTCTACATGTTTCAGCCTCAAGATTAGATGATAATCAGGCTTTCGTCAGGACCTTTAGGAACTTATGCTACTGCTGTGTATATAGTTTGATCCAAAAAAATCAAGCACACCAGTGAAGTAAATTATACAACCTACTTAAAGTGAGGATTTTCCAATCAATCTCCTTGAATTTCTCAGGAGTATTCTTCAAAATCCCATCCAAGTACGGGAGCACTCCTCACCTCACCTGGCATCCGCTCAGAGAAATGAGGCCCCGCTCTGTCCGTCGGTACCCCAGTGATTTGCAGAGCAGGATGGGAAGAGAATGTTGTCAGTACGTCAGCCAGCACACACCTCTTATATGTAACCACTCTCTGACGTGGGGAAAATGTGTGTGGTTTTAAGATCATAGCATCCTTCTAAATTTGTTAATATTCAGAAAATAAAATTAAATATACGAAAACCACAATTACTTCCAAAACTCCTCTTGTGAGGAAGATGCTAACCACAGAACAAACTAACAAACCACTGAACACACTAACAACTCATTTATCAGGAGAGACCTATCAGTGTATTACCTACAGCTGCTCTTATAGAGTCAGACAGATATAGTACATTTGCACAATTCAGTGGCTGCTTTAAAATACGTATAATTATGGTTCTAATCTATTTTCATTATATTCTGCTGACTTAGCAAAGACACTTCCTTTCTGGTTCAAATGGATGAAATATTACAAATTGTGTTAAACTGCGACTGCTGTGCATCTCCTGTGTGTAAGATTAGCTTTACCACTTTTCACCCATTGGTTCGTGGATTCTTACTCTGAAGGGTATAAATCTGCCAATAGATGCTGCTAACATCCCCAAATGTATCTTCTCATGTGCTACAGCTGCCGAGTACAGAACACTGCAGGTTTAAATACCAATACGACACAAATTTTGATCCAACAAAAAACCTGGGGGAGTGAAAGTGACATCAAGGACTACTGACCTCCACCAGTAGTACATGGGTGACCCTTTGTCCCACTGTAGACCCTGTGCAGCCTCCTATTCCTGTAATGTGGAAAGACAATGGCCCAGACTCACAAAGAATTAGCATCGGGTTAGGTTTACTTTGGTAACGCTAACCCCGCGCTAAACCTATTTGGGGATAAACAAACCAACGTTTATTGGTATTAGCGTTGGTTTATATGAAAAAGTAACGGAAAGCAGAGCCAAACGCTGCTTTGCATGACTTTGCATTAAGGGGGCCTTACATAGGCGGTACATGGGCGTTCCCATGCAACCACCCATTCTTTTACACTAAACTGTATCTACTAACATTAGTAAACAGGGTTTTGCGCAAAAACTAAGGCCGCCGGAAAGCAGGCGTTAAAAGAAGAAATGTTTTAATTTTTCCTTTTTTCCTACTTTTTATGTGTGCTGCACTGTGCACCACACACACAAAGTAGGAAAAGGTTTTAAACTTGTCTAGGCTACTCTTCCTGTACAGAACCTATGGTAGAGTCAGGCACGCGCCTTCGCGCTAAGGTGTGTGCCTAGTGCACGGCAGCTAAAATCAGCACTGGCGCTCGGGAGAGGGGAGGAAAGAGCCATATCTCTGTGAATATGGCACTCTCCTGCTCTCTCCCTGTCACGCAACGCAACGCAACCTCTTTGGGTGCTGAGCTCCGTTGCGTGACACCTTTCAGAATCTGGGCCAAAGAGTGTATCCTACACCCAGATCTGTTTATGCCGCTACTTTCACCAGGGGTACGAAGGGCAGTTCCATTGGTACCAAAGGACCAGACGGAGACAGGAAGGCGTAACTCATTAATTTTTAAAAAAATTATGTGATCCAACGTTTCCGAAGGTTTTTCTTGCAGAGATAAAAAAAAAAGTAACAGAATTAAAACAAAAACATTAATGGTGTATAAAATCTTCCCTGCTTTGGTAAATACTCAAAATATGTTACTCAATTCAGAGCCATGAATTGATAAAATACTGGTCTCATAGGCCTTTTAAGTCGCCCCTTATTATTGCTTATTATTACCAATTTATGTTGATAATGCAGTGTTCTCAATGGGACGCTGACATTTTCTAAGAGGGGCACCAATGTTATGTAGGTTTTGATGTATTTGGGTTCAATTTACTAAAAAGATTTGAAGATAGTTTTACGAAAGCCTTAAGCCTCTTTAGGTGGCCTGATAGTCTTAAAACTATTTAAGCCATGAGAAACCCTTCATAAACCAAGCCCTATAAAGTGATTTAAGAGAGTCTTAAAACTCGTTTAAGTCTGCAAAACTGGTAAATTTGGCAAAAAATCCTTCAGTTTTAAAGAGTGTATTTGTTAGACTTTTGTATAAACTATTTAACATTTGTACATTTTAACATTTGTGCTGATTTATTAGCCCAAAGACACATAATGGGTAAAACCCTTTCATACATCAGACCCAGTGTCCTTTGCAGCTTCTTCTCGTTAGAAAAGCCCACCAGCCACAGAGCGAGAACACAAAATAAATCTCAAACTGACCTTCCAGGAGACACTATTTGCATCATCTCGCGCATGCGCAGAATATAAGATGTGCACCTTTAATTAAAAGAAATCTAAAGGCGTTCACATGCATGACGTTCGTTGAATGTGTATAGTGCTTCAAAAGTATTACGTAAAACATTGATGTTGCTAAGGTGGTTCCAGAAGGAAACCGTTGTTAGATTACCATGGAACAAATATCGCCCTTGGGACAAATTAGGCTGCATAAATCGTCTTTTGTGTGCAGCATAATTAAGCAGACCCTGCCGCATAATTTGGCCCTGCTGTGCTAAGTAATGTTCATTATGCATTCTCACCACACTAAATCCATGTAATGCTCATTGGCGGGAAGGGCAGGTTTTAAATACACTGGCAGAGTAAGAGGCTGTCGGGGCCACCCTGTGCCCTGCACCGTAGCCCCACACTCGATGCTTTACCGTCTCTGTTTATTTGCCCTCATTCATTTCATCCTGTAATCCTCTATCATTGTTTACTCTCTTTGTCCCACTCTCTTTCTAATATATGTTTATTCACTTTTCTGCACCATCATGAGTCCCGTTGAAACTGTTCCCTAGGCGTATGTTCCAGTTTTCTTGGCATCCGACAGTGACCCTAAGCATGGCACACGTGTTCCCCTGTGCGGGGATACACGGAGGGGCCGGGGTGGCTAACGCTCAATTTGTTACTTCGCATTGCTCAAAGAATGGACAATGAACCTGGCGCAGTACAAAAGGCGTACATGCCAAAGGGGGAAATGCTCTCAACACTGGCATGCCTCTTCATTCCACGCTGGCATGCCTGTTCATTCTACACTGGCAGCCTGCTCATTCTACACTGGCAGTTTGTTCATTCAACACTGACATGCCTGTTCATTCAACATTGGCATGCCCGTTCATTCAACATTGGCAAGCCAGTTCATTTTACATTGGCATGCCTGTTCATTCAACATTGGCATGCCTGTTCATTCCACATTGGCATGCCTGTTTATTCAACATTGGCATGCCTGTTCATTCCACATTGTTCATTCCACATTGGTATGCCTGTTCATTCAACACGGACATGTCTGTTCATTGGCATGCCTGTTCATTCAACACTGGCAGCCTGTTCATTCAACATTGGCATGCCTGCTCAATCAACACTGGAAGCCTCTTAATTCCACACTGGCAGGCCTGCTCATTCAACATTGGCATGCCCGTTCATTCAACATTGGCAAGCCAGTTCATTTTACATCGGCATGCCTGTTCATTCAACATTGGCATGCCTGTTCATTCCACATTGGCATGCCTGTTCATTCAACATTGGCATGCCTGTTCATTCAACACGGACATGTCTGTTCATTGGCATGCCTGTTCATTCAACACTGGCAGCCTGTTCATTCTACAATGGCATGCCTGTTCAATCAACATTGGCATGCATGCTCAATCAACACTGGAAGCCTCTTCATTCAGCACTGGCATGCCTGTTCATTCAGCACTGGCATGCCTGTCCATTCAACATTGGCATGCATGTTCATTCCACACTGGCATGCCTGTTAATTCAACATTGGCATGCCTGTTCATTCAACACTGGCATGCCTGTTCATTCCACATTGGCATGCCTGTTCATTCAACACTGGTATGCCTGTTCATTCAACATTGGCATGCATGTTCATTCCACACTGGCATGCCTGTTCATTCCACACTGGCATGCCTGTTCATTCAACACTGGCATGCCTGTTCATTCCACATTGGCATGCCAGTTTATTCAACATTGGCATGCATATTCATTCCTCATAGGCATGCCTGTTCATTCCACATTGGCATGCCTGTTCATTCTATATAGGCATGCCTATTCCCTGACTGGTAATTTAGCAGTGATCACGGTCCCTGGCGTATGGCACCCGCATGTATCATTTTTAGTGTTTGTTTCATTGGCTTGATTACAATTCTGTGTCCCTCCAACATACGAGGAAGCTCATTATGCCCAGGTGGCAGGGAGATGGAAGAACGCACCAGAGGGGAGATGGATATTTCCCAAGACGCACCTCGCAGGAGGTGATCTGCAAATAAATTCACAGAAGAGGAGGAAGTCCCAGACTGTGTTCTCCTCATCCAGCTCCCTGGTTGAACCGGCATTGTCCTCCAATCACAGCACAGAATCCAGGTCAGGACAATGTGGGGACTCATCACTGCTGGCCCACTGTCCGGATGGGATAGGCCAACATTCCGCAAATGAGGATGTGGTGTAACAACCAGAGCTGCCGAACTGGGGAATCGGGTTTAAGTCTCAGCGTAGGCTCAATATCCTGTGATTCTGGGCAAATTACTTAATCTTCCCATAACAGCCAAGTTTTCAGATTACTTATGTGTGACATTTTCATAATTTCGGTGCAATTATGAGTGACATTCAACAATTATGAGTGACACTTTCTAGGAGCAAAATCAAGCAATGAAGACGAGGGAAGCATATAAATATGAGAAATTACACCCATTTGAGCAACGAGAAACTCTAAGAAGTTCTTAAAACTGCTGCAAAGTACCAGAAATGGAAAGGCACCACCAGACTCTGTTGACTTAAGTGACACCACTGGCCGTGAGTAATGGCTATTAAAGCACATTTTTATTAAAAGCTCACTCCAGCCGGCCCAGGCACTCACTTAGCTTAAATTAGGCAGCTCCTCATTGTGGCTGCAACGACTCCCACGGCAAATGCCGGCGGTCTGAGCATCATGAAGATTCTGAGGCTCAGAGCAGCAGCTGTACACCGTAGTGTGGACTGGTGTGCTCTCTGGGCTGCAGAGGAACACTCCAGTGGCCGCTGCAGCGTGGGGATCACTCAGCCACCGGATTGACTCTGGTTGCAGGCTTATTTCATTTACAGCGGTGCGAGCAGCCATGCCATTGCCACTGCAGTCTGCCAAAACTGAACTGCAGCCGCCCACGGTGCCGTGGGCAGCAGCAAGACCAACCTATGAAAGTGTGTGTCACAAAACAACTGAGTCCACCTCAACCAGGCTGATGTCTCGGTAGTAGCCATTGGGCACTTTCTCATGTCAGTCTCATGAATGTTATCAAATATGCAGCGCGGCCCGGCCGTGTCAAATGAATCCCAGTAATGTTACATTCTACCAGAGTAGCAGCTCGTAGAACTGCAGTCTCTGTGGCAACCCTCAAGCCTGGCGGGACCAGCGCCCATGGCGTGCTGCCACTTTAGTTACAGTGACTATGGCATGACTACTAGCGCTCCTGCTTGATAGCCCAGGAGGCGCTATTTTGCGTACTTTGAATTGCAGTGCTGTGCTGCGGACCACCACACTGAAATGCGTTAGTCTAACGCCTGATGTGTGGCTGTCTCCCCGTGCCTACTAAAAATTAACGTGTTCTTGTTTAATCCAACTGGTGCTCATGTAAAGTGCTCCAATACCTTTGGGTGAGTTTGCTCTAATTAAACCTAAAAAAAAGAAATCGACATTTCACCAGGGCACGGGGACTAGTGTATGTACCGCTAGTAAGCATCCATTCACTGATTAAGTAGGGCTTCGATTTAGACCAAGGATCTTATGTTTTTTAACCTGGGTGGAAAAGACTGACCAAAGCTGCCAGCTGTAATATTGCTTTGCTATTAGGAGCGATGCAGTAAAGACATTTACAGGGGTTCATTTTGTGTACGGTCACGTGACATTCACTGAATAAAATAAATGTATAAAAGGAGCCATTCAGATAATGGAAACAGAAGGCAGGGCCAATGTAGACGGACATAAGCAAGATGGCGGGTGCAATGAGATGTGGCTACTGACACACACAGCATGTCAATACAGATATGGGTAAGGTGCTGTGCATAATGCTATACTGCCTGTGTACCTGCCCCTGCTCTACCCATCAGAAACAATCAAAAAGTAAACATCACACATAGACCTTGAATTAAAGCCACCCTAGTGGAGCAGCCCACCTACCTAAGCAAAACCAGTGAGGTCATATGCTCCACCCCCACAACCGCTTCCTGTATCCTGTTTGGGTCATTGGGGCAGCACCGTCAAGTTTCCCAGGCCAGTGAGTGAGATTCTGCTACACTCCAAGTTTTTTCTTTTGAATTCTATGACTTGTATGTAGTCTTCTTTGTGGCATTAGAAATCAGAACTACAAATCCTATAATTCAAAGGAAAAAACTGGAGCGGAGCAGCACATCGTGCATGGACCTGGGCAACTTGGAGCGTTGGTGGGGAATTGATGCTTTTAGTTATCGGAACCCCCGTTCCTTGAGGGCCTATTCCCCGTCATTGCCCCAATCCTAGTCATTATCAAGAATCCTTTTGGCTTTGCCAATGGTTATTTTGCTGTGCCATATTTTATTCAAACTCTATTGTTGAGGAAGCAGCAAGACCCCCATCAATCTAAACAAAACACTGCCTAAAAGGAAATGTATTTATGGTCTCAAAATGCACATATAGCCATAGTAGTCCCTGGCACTTAAGGGAACTAATTTGCGTGGATTCGGGAAGAGCTCCTTGTGAAAGAGCAGAGTGCCGTCACTCACAGTGAAGTTAGCCAATGGCAGAAGTAAGCTGACCCATTGCCCCATGCTATAGAATGCAGTGGGCGGAAACAAATGTGAATGACACAACAACATATGGAGGGATGAAGAAAGCAGGCTGCAAACCTGACTCAATGACATTGGAGTTGCGTATAATTGTCTAATGTTCTACTGAGGGTTGAATATATAACACATTCTATTTAATGTTCAGTCCGGAGAGAGTGGATGGCAGCCGCATCGACAGTGCTGTAGGTCAACCCTCGCTGTCCCTGCAGTCCTGCTAAATGTAGCCTGCCGCCCTCCCCTCCACAGCCTTCGCCCGGCACATAAGGCCATTTTCACTCGTGCCGACTCCACTTAAGGAGACGTCCTGAAAAGAAAACCTGTTTGCGAGAGCGAGTCCCAGTCAAATGAATTGAAAATCAATACATCCTCCGAGAAGGATCATTCGCCTTGTCTCGGGGGTTGCTCGCCTTGGGATAGGGAAGAGGCTTTTGTGCCATGTCTTGGGCTCTTACTCATGGTAATCACCTGGACAGACACAGACACAATTGTAATTAAGTATCCTTCTGACAGGAGACAGCTAGGCCTACTGTCGCATGGCGAGGCGAGCAGCGGCACTCGCCTAATCTGTGCGAGCACACGTAAGGGGTGGGTGCATACAATGTTCTGTCTATCAGCTGCCATCACCCAATAGGCTCTGAAACCATGACCTCCTGGGTGCTGGAAGCTCTTTTGGTGATCAGCAGTTTGGAACAGCTAAGGATAGCAGCTACTGCCCATGGTGGACTTAACCTTGCTATCCCTGGTCATTGGGGTCAGAGGCAGCCGCAGGTGTATGCTGGACTAGCCTCACATCTTCCTGCCCTCAGCAGCCAACAGGATGCGGTCTAGAGGTTAATGATGGGATAAGAGATCAACCTAGTGATAATATCACGCACCCTGTGCACCTAGGGTAAAAGGGTGCAATATCACTTTTGCAACCCTAGAACATTAGTGTAGCAATGTCCCTGGTGACCTGACCAGATGTGCTGCGTCAGTCTATAGAACTACGGTTGTGTTTTTTAAAGGTCTTCCATGGTGGGCCCGGACACGGAAAATTTGCATCGTACAGTCACCTTAAGTAGGGTGCACTTTCCGAGACACTGAAGCTGGCGACCCTGTAGCTGATGGTCAGTTGACAGAGGTTCTGTGTACGTGCAGAGGCTCCACCAGTGCACAATGGGAGGTTGATGAGAATACGCATTACCTTCTAGGGCTGGGATTCCCTTTTTTAGAAGAGAAAGACTCACCTTGCGATGCCTCCAGTATGTCAGTGATGCTGGAAATTTGACAGTAGGGAGCAAAATTATCTCCTTCCTATGGATCTTGTGTTTGCGTAAAGTTTTGCAGCCGGCAGGGTATCTTTTGGCGAGATGGAAGGCGCTCACAGTCCAATGTTTATAGCTCTCATTAGACATTTTGGAGCCAAGAATCAATATTAGAGGAAAGTCACTCATATTCCAATCTTTTTAGTTTCTGTTTTGACATGTTGGAAGCTTTGGACTTGGTAATTATTTTTTGCGGGAGATAGAAGCTAATTACGCATTTTCCCAAACATTTTGGGTTCTAGAACTGCAAAACTAACATGTCCTCTTTGTGTTGAAATGTGGCTCTGTGAGTTAAAGCTCTATGCTTAGATCTGTGAACTTCAGGTAACGAGTTTAATTTGCCTCATACTTCCTTCCAAGGTTGACAAACTTTATCTGGGTAGTGGTAACACTTGTTGTGTACAGTGCTTAGAAACAGCAGAAATCTTGTATGAAGCCCTAGTTAAAGCTGTTCATTATTAAAGTTCTTTATTTCACCCTGTATCAGTGCCGGTGGTTTGCATCGGAAAACAAGCTTCAGTAAACTTTTGTATAATGGTTTGAGAAGAAGATGTTTCATTGACTGTTGTCTAATCAGATATTAAGAAGGGTCTCATAGCGGGACACGTGGCGCTACGATCCTGCATTATAGTGTTGAGCTCGAAGTGACACAGACTAAATGCTCAGTTAATCATGCAATATTTACATCTATTGACCACTTGACAGACAATGAGTAACAAGGACTTAATAAAAAAGGTTATGAAGGAGTCGGCCATAGTGCTAACCTGGATGGTGTCTACATCCGGAGCGTGCTCTGCTCGTATGCAGCTTCTTTACCCGAAAGCTTCGGTGGAGGAGAAGTCTGGTTGCGTTTGTTGAAGCCAGTTCAGATCAATAGGAAGCAGAAGGCATCAACATCTGGGGTCTCTCATTGGTCCCCATGGAAGGAACCAATGGTTGAAACCCATTCCTACGTAACAGGTGCCGATCGTCAGATATAGCTCTATCTGTACCCTGCCGACATCATGACTGAAGGCCGCAAGGACTGATGTGAGACTGAACCCAGATCGGCTCTCTCGATCAAGAGAATCCTCTCAACTCTGCTTCGGCAGAAGGCTTTTGGAAGCAAGGCTGGCAGGCCAGTGATTTCAATGCCCATAAACCTCACACGCCGGCATGGAGAATGTAGCATTGTGGGCTCGTGCAGGAAAGATTGGTCAATGAAATACCTGGAGGTTGGACGTGCAGATCATTATTATGGTCGCAAAACGCTCCTATTCCGAGGTTTTGAGAGAAAATATGCTTTTTGCAATGTACTAAACCCATTTAACAAGTCAGTATCTTTTTCTGCCCTCTAAAATAGGTTTAGAAATGAAGGGGCATGTTGTAGGCGTCCCTTCCAAATGGCGATATCTATCTATAAGTATCAATGGTTGAGCACCAAAATAGCCGTTGTAAACCATTGAAAAGTTAATGACCCCCCAGATGGAGGAAGGGGGAGGGTAACCAATTTGCAAGAGGGACAGGGTCCCCTTGAAACCACTGACCCTTTGTGAATGTTACAAAAAGATTGTTGAGGAGTAGAAAGAGGTATGGAGGACCTCTGGCAACTCTCAGATAAACGTTTCCTTGTAAACACAGATCTGTTTCCTTTAAGGAAAAAAGACTGCATTAAAAACAAAACGTATACCTTATTAAAAGGAATTCCCAGACCTGGTGGTCTGCTGATCCCAGTGATGGCCGATCTATCCCTGTGATGGCCTCCAATCAAAGTGAGTGGCAATGTGTGATTACTATTAATGAGGTAAGTTGAGTTGTGACCCACTCGGAAAATGAATTTTCCAAACCGACCCAATTTTAGATAGGTCCGGATGATTTACTGGTAGCAAAAATACTTGTCACAAATTGCAAACATTAAATAGTCTATCTGGACGGAGAACCTGTATTGGAGATTTGATGTTACATATGGAACGAGGGACATCAGCTGATGTGTAAACAAATCGGAACGCAAATGCATAAGCATAGTCCAGCGATCACGTTTGGCTGATGATTTGAGAATGACGTAGGTAGATTAAACTATGTTAGGTCTAGCGTGGCGTGGAGGTCTAGAAACGAAGATGTACACATGCAGTCTTCGAAACGCTGGCGTATGAATGATTCATCGGAGAGATGCAGATGCGCTATGGTCGATTCTGATATTAAAAATGATACATCGTGAGCCATTGTCTCATAAGCCAGATTCAACGTCTTAATGCCTCAATGACTCCTGCAACACTATTATGTGTCATGTTAAGTTCTTATTTTGGGATTTTGGGCTTCTCTCTGTCTTGAACCCTGTGGTGGTTTCTCTTGGGGATTCTGTCAGAACTGGTTCCAGTTTTGATGATGATGTTTTTCTTCACGCTACCTATCTCCTTAAACATTTTAAAGCGTTCTGATGCCCGCTGGGGTCATGTTAAATAAATAAATAAATAAAACGTTGTAGTGCTGGCTTACCCAAAGTCGGTCCATAGGTCCTGATGGGTTTATGAGGTGCCGAGGCACGCCTGTGAACAGATAGCATGCTACTCCATAGGAGTGGTCTGGATATGGGTGTCTGTCGTGATGCCCATATCGTAGCTTATTGATGCCATGCGTGTGCACCAGAGCAGTGCTCCGATCGGGCAGTTTTGGTAGGATTTAGAATCTGGGTTGCATCACGTTTATGGTGCAGCCCTGACACAAAATCCTTTCTCACATTTACTAAGCCACGCAAAGCCACTTTGCGCGGTTTAGTAAATACATAGTGAAGAATGTTACTTTGCATTGAGGAGGCATCCTATGGGTGGCGCACAGGCATTCCCATGCTTCCACATGGGTTTTGATGAATTCCTAGATTTACTTAAGCTAGTAAACATGGGAATGCATCAAAAAGCTAAACAGGTGTAACATGGAGAAATATTTTTTTTTCTCCTTCTTACTTCCTCTTTTTATGCTTACAGCATTCTGCAGCAAATACAGAGGATATGTGTTTCGTGCAGGAAGGTGCTCCGTCTTACACGAAACAATCCTGCTTGTAATGCAGACACCCTGGCTCCGTAGTGGTAGGCAGCCTCAAGTGCACCAGTGCCTTGAGAGCTGATGAGCATCATATCCTAGTAGACATGGTGCTTCCAGTGCACTCCAATTCACACAATGCAGCTCAGCAACTTGCCTTGCTGTACTGCGTTGCGTGAACGTAAATCTGGCCCATTGGATTTTGTTGCACACCTATGCGTGAAATTGAAGCAAAAGGAGGGAGGCACAGGACACTTGAACATTTGATGCCAGTGTACAGATGGATAGTGTGTGAGTGCAGCGTGGTCTATGTGGGATGTGGTTTGGTATCAAACGTATACCACAAACTGTGCAAACCATGTTGCTGCATCGGTGCAAGATAAAAGTGTGTGACACGGGCAGTTTTGGATGCACGTGCAATCTGCCATTTGGACTGACATGTAGTCTGTGCAGGGTGCAAGTTTCCAAAAGGATTTGTCTTGCACGCAGAAAGCTCTCTGCCTTAGGTTGTGGAAAGGCTTCTATGTGCTATGATGTTGACACTGATTTGCTGGCGTGGAAGACGCTCTCCCTCGCTGGGGAATACAGAACACTGCTCCAGGCCCTGCTGGGGAAGAGGGGCCCTCTCTATCTCTGCACAGGGCACGCGGAAAGCTCTGCTCCAGGCCCTGCTGGGGAAGAGGGGCTCTCTCTATCTCTGCACAGGGCACGCGGAAAGCTCTGTTCCAGGCCCTGTGCAGGCAGAATGAGAGGCTGTCTCTGGGGTGTACAGAAGCTAGGCTGCAGGCTCTGGTGTTAGGAATGTCTTCCTAATGAGAGACTCTCTCTGTCTCTAGGGTGAACAGAAACCCTTCTGAATCCTGGGTGTCTTAACTGATGGTACACTCAAACCCAGCATTCGATGCTCCTTTGGGAAAGGAGAATCAACCAGCACATTTTAGAATCATGGCCATTCTTGATGCCCTGTCGACATGCTCCGTTGTGCCCCGCCCCCTCTCAATATATGTATTTAAATATATTGTTTCAAGAGCGTCATGCAGGGCTACCTATTGCTGCAACTGTAAGAACGCTCGTCTGTCCTTCCAAATGATGTAAAATGACCTGCAACTTTATCAATCTGATCACCAACATTTTAAAAAGTAAATGTGCCTCTAGGGTCGAGGTGTCCAATGTATGCCCAGGAGGGTTGGATCTTTGCCAAATTTTCAGGATACATACCTGGGAGCATATTTACAAGGAGCTTGCACTGCCGTTGCGTCATTTTTTTTTGACGCACCAGTGGCACTGTCGTTGCTCCATATTTACAAGCTGACGCATCTAAGCAGATGTGGCACTTCGGCCTGCGTCGGTTTTTACTTTTGCAGTGGTATTTATTACTTATTGGAAAAGTGACATAACGTCGGGAAGCGGGCCGATGCGCTTGCAATGCGTCAAAATTCCTACGCCTCTAAAACCCAGGCGTATGCGTGATGTATTGGCTGTGGCATAGGAGCCTGACCAGCTGAAGTCACTTCCAACAATATAATATGAAAGGAAATCCCATCCCTTCAACAGGTAAGTGCACATATAAGGTAGGTAACACAGTAAAAGTCACATTACAAAACATTAATGACTTTCATCCACACACATAGTAGTCTCACACAGTATGTCACACATACTTAGGTATAATGGTACACAGAAGTACACTGTACACACTTGTATGCAAGACATACAGGACCAACATGATAGATTCCAAGGTGAGTTTTTCATGTGGTCTCCATACAGTAGGCTACTTTTGTGAGTCAATACTGACACATCGCCTTTATTTTTTTGACGCATTGCTGCAATTGCGTCAGTCTTATGCCCAACAATAGCAAGGCACCCCTTTTAGGTCTGATGCCTTGTGGCATCCATTCCACAGATCCATCAGTATTTCTAACGTATCCGTGGATCCTTGTGCCATAAAGACCCATATTGTAAATATGGTCGCATCCATGACGTTGTAAGGATTTTTGATGCAGGTGCAATTAATTTGGACGCATCAATGCGTTACCGCAGTGATGAGTTATTTCTTGTCAATAAGACGCCGAGTTTCTGTAAGAGTTTGATTTAGATTCATTTACGCAAACATACCTTTTGGTGAAAACCTGGCATAGGCCTAACCCTCCTGGACCTAAGCTGGACGCCCCTGCTTTAGAATTTGCTGCCATTAATTGCTTTGTCTATGTGCATCTTAGCAGCCAAGTTTAAAACTTAGGCCATGATTTACACTTTGGAGGATGGGTTACTCCATCACAACATGATGGTTATCCCCTAGGCCTTACTGTTAGTGCCTTAAGAGCTTGTTGTGCGAATATCCAGTCTGCCTTATTACAAGTGCCTTTATCACATTGTTACCGAGTAGCCCGTCTTGTCAGGTCCTTAGTGTGTGACTTGCACACTTAAATGCAGGAGTTTGTGTCTGCTTTCATGCTGTTACTTTATATGATGTAATTGGCATGAAATTCGAAGACCTCATTTCTCACAATACCATCTGGAGTCAAAGATTGTGGGATGTCTCTTATTGTGTTGTCATCAATGGTATTTTGGGTTATGACTGAGAGCACAATCCGTAGACGTATGAATTTGGTGAAAACACATCACTGCGATGGGTGCTGGGGGTGGTAGGCTGAGTGCAACCAGGATTTCATGTTTGTGAAATCGAATATAGCCTTCTGCAAAACCTGAGCAGGTCTGTTTATTTTTTTATTCAGTATTTAGCGTGTCAGGTTTTAATCAATGGCTCATTCACATGAAACTTATTCAAGTGTCAAGTCAAGGTTGAAGTAATGACAGAGCACAACAAAGATAAAGATTTTAATGTTTTCTGTTTGTTGCTTAAAAACAGTCCCCTCCAGAGTTTGCAATGTGTTGTATGTTGTATGGTCTAATTTCCTGAGACATAATTTAGATAGGGGTATATGGCATTCTGTATTTTGTCGTAATCCGGCATGGTAACCAGTAATTTTAGATTCAGAAACAACCAATACTTAGTTTGCCATGTGAAGTCAGCAGCTCGAGACAAGATTCTCTAGTATGCAATTATTGTTAAATTGGTCTCGTCTTACAGGAGAGTTTCTTAACCACATTCTGGCACCCAAAAATAGTGGTCAAAGTGCAAAGGTAAGAATTGTGAGGAGCAAGATAACTTGTGTGCAAAGCCACAGATGTAAAGAGGGAACTGCAGTGGGTGAGCCAGCCCTAACACATGGAATCACACATCTGTAAAACAGCGGCAGCCAGCACAGGTAAGCACGGTGGGGCGGGGCGTGGCGGGGGGGGGAGTCGACAGGCAATGGAATAGGTATTACTTATTTATTTAATTATACCTATTCCATCGTCTGTCAACTTCCCCGCACCTGCCTCATCCTACCACGCTTACCTGTGCCAGCCGCCGCTGCTGTAAATATTCAAGGTCATTGTGAGTTTCAGCAGAGGTGGTGAGTCAGCTACCCATTGCTGTGCCTGCTATAGCATTGCCACTGCTCATCTTCGACGCGCCTTTCTCAGTTCCTCATTCTCTCCTTCTCTCCCATTAATCGTCTTTCCAAGTATACAAAGCCCCATAATTCCACACTGGCCCCAACATCCCTTGGTGCCACCCTTATTGTCTCTTGATCATAGGCTTCTGCTGCGGCTGACACACCGACTGATGCCAGATAGAAAGGAACATTATTTTTCTTTTCTTTTCACAACATAGATTATCATAAAGATTACAGTCACCCCATCCTGCCGCCTGCCTCCTCCTGAGGGAAGAAAAGAGACTGTTTCTTTTGTCTTTGTAAAGGAACCACAAGTTTCTATGATTTCTTACAGAAATCCGTGCATGGCGCCCATTGATGGGCGGGGGCTGTTTGTGCCTTAGATATTGTTTCTTTTGTCAGATTTCTGGTCCCAAGACACCGACGGGGATCCTTTAGTTTAAAGAGGCGTTTAATACTTTAATACACATTGTGAAACAGCGACTGATGTCTATCTAGCCGTGCGTCTGACTTCCATCTACAAAGCCTGCTCCTATCGCCCAGACTTTGTAATTCAATCTATTGTCTGCAGGGCTGTTGTTTGTTTTTCTAATATATACATGTGTTTATCTCCATTTCGCTTTTCAACAGTGCCTTTTTCTTCCTCATCCTACCAAATTTCCTTATTAGGCCGCTAATCGCACCATCTTGCTGCCCTCTGTATTTCTATCACCCACTGTTACAAATTTTTCATCTTCCCAGCTCCTAGGACTGGCCTACAGACAGCTTTAATTTTATCACCAGCCTCATGTAACAATAACAAAAAAACAATATACAAAAAGGCATAAAAATACATAAAGGGGATATGGACTAACCCTCGTCGTTCATTTGTCCGTTCAACTGTTGTTTACATTGTGTTTCTGCCTACGACATTTTACAGAATGAGTCACTGAGTCGGCCCACTTGAGCCATAGGCCATATCACACTATAATTGAGGGCATTTACATGATCATATGTGCTCATCCACCTAAAAAATAGTGAGCTTCAGTGCCAGAGATTCCAGCTCAAACACCTCAAAATGCATATTTTTATCTGATTTATTAAAGCATATACCAGTCATATTTAGATGGCAGATTGTTTTTAATTTTAATCTGTTAAATTATTTTGCAATTGGACACAAAAAAACGAAAATATGCATTCTTGCCAAGGGAAACCTTTTTGCTTTGCCAGTGTTTGTTTCACGTGTCTTTCAACAGTGGCCGACCTCTCTCACAGACTCCCTCACTCATTCTCTACATGGCTCATCTCTGATAGCTGATCATTCTTTGCTATACAGTGTGGAAAATTCTCTCATAAAATCCAGCCCTCTTTATCTTTTCTCTATAGTGCAACGTTTGTCGTTGTATGTTTAAGCGCTTATATGTATTTGTGTACGCATTGCTCTGTATTGGCCAGATCGCAAAACAATTTTGACCGGCATTATTACAAGTCCTGGGAGGTAACCAATGAATTGCTTGGTGCAAACACCAAACAACACTTTATTAAGTAAACTGATTTTGGAAGATGGTAATGTTTGACAAGAATGTGCGTTCATAGTTTGTGTGCTGCGTTTTGTTGTGGTGGTGATTTGTTGTGCTGTTTTTATGCTGTTGTGTTTCTGTGCTTCATTTTTGCATTTGTGTTCTGTTTTGTAGTATTAGTGCACTATTATGTTTTAGTTGTGTGGTTATGTTGTTCTGTGTTGCATATTGTGCTGCACTGTTGTTTATGGTTACTTTGGGCCGTACACATTTCTGCTACAGTTCAAGCTAAACGCAGCAGTTAAGGTTGATGTTGCAATGGCAGTCATTTGCTACTGTCTAAGGTGGTAAAACACTTCTATTTCAGATGTCAGTCATCCCAAACCTATGGCAGGACTTGTCTCAAATGAGCACTTTCAGTGCTGCCTTTATGTGATATGGCCCCTATAGGAACGCCTGGTTTTCTAGTGTGTTTCAGGATGTATGTTTCTGCAGTTGATGGTGCACAGAGGATCAAATAGGGTATTGGGTGTATGTCTGTGTACATATGTATCTAGAACTAGCCTTAGTCCTTTCTCTCTCACTCTATACGTTCCCTCAAACACAAATTATATTTCGCTAAACTATACGTATCGCTCTCTCTTACTTCTCTAACAAAATTAGTATTACTCCACAAAGACATTGTAACAAATACGTTTTCGAGTACATAAGGTAGTACTCCTGTACTACTGGTTTACGTACTCTTACAAACCTTAGTGAATTAGCTACAAAAAATCGAAGATATGTATCCAATGTAAATTTTCAAGGACTATTGATATTCAGTTAGTACAAACAGAAAGGAATGTGCCCTCTTTACATTTTACAAATAGAGAGTTAGGTGTTTAGGGACAGATGCACAAAGGCTTGTAAGAGTGCGTAAAGGAGTCCTCCTATACTACTACTCATTGTACTAATAAATGCTTTTATGAATCAAAAATTAACTCCGCTACGCACCCCATCACCAAGAGTTTATAATATCCTTCTATGAAAGACCAGCCGTATGTTCCCCATGTCAAAGAAGTTAATGTACCTTGGGTGAAATTCCATTATTATGAAGTCGGCACTGAACTCACATTGCACCTGTAAAAAGGGAAATTTTAATGGTCTTCAGTGTATCCGAGCACTAAAAACTCATTGCACCTTGTAGAAAAGATCACCGCTCCATCAACTCATCAGCGAGAACTTGTCATGCTCTTCTACCAAAGACCAGCTGCAAGCGCCCCAGCTCTGAGAATTGATGTACCCTTCATGAACTTCTACCACTGTGAACCCAGCCTTGGAACCTCATTGCACCAGTGAAAAAGGAACTTGTCATGCCCCTTTATGTATCTGAGCACTAAAAACTAACTCTGCTATATGTGCTTCTGCTCTGAGAAGGTTGTGTACCCTTCAATGCACTTCCACACCTGTGTACCCCAATACTAAAAACCCATTGTACGTTGTAGGAAAGAACACCGCTATGTGCTTCATCAAGAACTCATCTTGACCTTCTTGAAAGACCAATAGTGTGTGGCCCAGCTGTGACAATTCGGTGTATCTTTCAAAGCAGTGTACGACAATATTGAAAACTCACCAGACCCTTCCAGGTACAACTGACACTATATTACCCGGCTCTGAGAATCTGATGTGCCCTTCAAAGGAATGCTGCCAGTATCTTCCACAAGACTGAAACCTCACCAGACCCTTTCAGGTACACTGACACTTCTGTGCCCAGCTCTGAAAATTTGATGTGCCCTTCAAAGAAAGACTGCCACTATCTTACACAAGATTGAATCCTCACCAGACCCTCCGAGATACAACTGACACTATGTGCTCGGCTCTGAGATTTGATGTGCCCATCAGAGAAAGACCGCGAGTATCTTCTAGAACATTGTAATGTCACCAGACCCTTTCAGGCACACTGCCACTCTGTGCCCAGCTCTGAGAATGTGATGTTCCCTTCAAAGGAAGGCCACCACTACGTCTCTAGACACCAAGAACTTGTTGTTGAACGCCCTCCTGAGTCTCCGTGGACCAATCCATCCATTCGACGCGGCCTCCAGCTGCACAGAGAACGCTCAGACGCATATCCTCGGCTTCATGCATGTTGGATATCTGTTGGCAGATTGATTCAGGTGTATAAATAGCATCTGCTATTCAGCGATGACAGAGTACACGCTAAGAAGGTCGCTGTAAAAGGCAAGATTGCAACAAGATACCTGGTGCGGGATAATGCTCCGCGCATTGTTGAGATGCGCGTGCCTTCCCGCGCTGAAATGTAATTAATTTGCGTTCACATCTAAATACAGGATCTGGCAAAAAAGGGGGCTTGGCTCGAGTTAAACCCACTGTGTTAATAATTAATTACGAGTGATTTCAATCGGAGGGCGTCAAGCAATGACCTTTTAAATGGTAAATCAGTAAATAGCAGGCACTCGTCTTAATTAGCGAGCAGGGAAGTGGGCCAAGCTATGAAGAGAATGGAGGAAAGCTTGGGAGGCGAGCTGTTTACATACATATAGGGGAGGGGAAGTGGGAGAAGTGGTTAGTCCATAAGGGGGCTTCCCCATTGTATTCACTAAAAAACAAATTTAAAAAAAACGAGCAAATACTTCTCCTCATGGAGGACAATGGAGAAAAGCTGAAGAACCTAGCACCCGGTCAGTCTCGACATGAAAGAAATGTACCATCAATGCACATTCTCAAATGTCATATTTCACTATACTAATTCACCACTAATCCTTTATGGGTTCCGGAGTCGCGTGCTACTCGCCGAAAAAGCGCTTCAACACCCCATTAGGGGTAACAAGCGCTATATATATATATATATATATATATATATATATATATATATATATATATATATATATATATAGGCAAACCTTTGTCCCTCTTCTATCCCTCTGCTATCCTTATCAATCCAAACAACTGACTAACATCCACCACTGAAATTACTTTCATATTTCACTATACTAATTCAACACTAATACTTTAATAGGTTTCGGAGTAGCGTGCTACTCGCAAAAAGAAAATAAGAAGCGCTTCAACACCCCATCAGAGGTAATGAGCGCTATATAAATGCAAACCTTTTTCCCTCTTCTATCCCTCCGCTATCCTTCTGAATCCAAATAACTGACTAACTTGTCCACCACTCAAATTACTTTCATATTTAAAAAAACTAACTCAACACAAATCCTTTATGGGTTCCGGAGTAGCGTGCTACTCGGCGAAAAAGCGCTACGACGTCTCGTCAGGGGTAGTAAGCGCTGTATAAATGCAATTACAATACAATACAATACATTTTCAAAAAGATAATCACTGGTGAGCAGGGCCGGCTAAAGAAAATTGGGACAAATTCAAATAGTCTGATATTTGTGGTAGTTTGGATCACAGACGATCTGGAGGGAGCAAGGCAGTATTTATTTAAATGTATTAGTCACTGAAGGAGAGCGGGTGTTCTCCCTTGGGGCTGGGGGAAGGGCATGCGTATTTTTTTTTTTTTACAGAAGTGTTACCGTTTACACAACTCAGTTCTAAGTTCTATAGAAATAGAAGAAAAACTAGATATCGGCCAATAACTTGCAGATATGAGCCCTGATTAAGACTACCCTGGCTGGGGCTAAAATTCTTATGGGACCCAGTAAATACTGACACCATAGAGTGTGACATTCACTGGATTAATGTAAATATTTCCTATTCTGATTTGCAGAATTCGGGGCTTATTGCACCAAATTCTACGTATCTCAGTAGCACTGCTCATTTTCCCTCATACATTTCACCAAGATTGACCTAGTAAAAATTACCTGGGGAAAATTGTGGCGTGCAATGTTTATTGCATTCAGTAATTATATGCAGAGCGCTTAATAGGGCACCGGTGACTGGAATTTTGCCCTAGATTTGTAATCAGTGCCAATGTACTGGCAAATAGTCTATTTTCTATGTCTGCAGAAGACAGAACTAACCTTCAATTTCCAGAGGAGAGGTTCAGATAATACAGTCAGTTTTATGGAAGAATGTGCCTTTTGCCTTTCCTCTCTGCCTAAAACCTATCACACTCTGCAGAAGAACAACACAGCTAATTGTACATCTCTTGCACAGCATTTCCACTTCCATAGGGCATCCTAACATTTTACAAACAGCTGTTACGTCACTGAACTCTTTTGGTACTCACAGGGAGTAATCAAAAACCAAGAGCATGCATAGAGTTAGAGAAGGCCTAGTCTGCTGCATTGCAATTGGCTGGGATTGCACAAGCTACACACACCGGGTGGTTCTCCTCTGACGTCTGCTTCTATGCGCTCCTTTGGTCAACATCACTAGGGTGGAAAACTGAGCTGGCCCTGACTGAAACTGAAACTATGACAGATGGTTAAAAAACAGATATCTGCAACTGGTGAACCGAACTATATGGATAGAGCAATGAAAAACAAAACAAAATGTCTTGACTATTTTTTCATAATCCATTTAAGGATTACATCACCAAGCAGGAGAAACTTGTGGCAGTGGAATATGAGCAAAGCAAAGAACTAGCACTCATTTCAGCTGATTTTTATGATGGTAAGGCACTATACCAACAAGAATACAAAATAAGGCAGGAGTAGAAACATAAATAATAGGACGGAAAAAGAATGACAAATGCAGAGAAAGAGGAAAGGAGGTTAGAGAAGAGTGCAGAAAGCAGGAGACATGGATGTGCACAAGAGGGGAAACAGCGTTTACAATGCTGTTGTTACCACGCAGGTAGGTAACAACGCGGTCATTACAACGACCGCGTTGATACCACGCGTGGCTTTACATCGCAAGTCGTTTTTACGACTTGTGCTAGGTGGCGTGCAACACCAGCGAATGTGTTGGATTTTAAGTCCAACACATTCCCTGCTGTTGCGCTAACTGGAGTAGGAATAGTAATTTATACTATTCCTAAGTCCATCGCGCCATCTAGCGCAAGTCGTAGAAACGACTTGCGATGTAAAGCCACGCGTGGTAACAACGCGGTCGTTGTAACGACCGCGTTGTAACCTACCGCGTGGTATTTGCTCACGGTGTAACATCATATATTCGCACAAGAGACAATACTCTATGACGTCAAGGGTTTTGTGATGAGGTAATCAATGCAGCTTAGAATTGGACACAAAGAAGGCCAGAGACATGCAAAAGCCATGAAAACCCCTGGGAGCTATTAGCAAAAATGCCAAAAATAAATGCCATAGTCATTGGTTTCTGGCAAGGGCACTGTTACTACTACTGTGGCATCAGAGCATACCGGCCTCATCCGATGGATTGCAGGTCAGAGCTGGCCAGCAGCCTCATAGATGGAGGGTCAAGGGTGGAGGACATGAAGGCACAAGGAGAAGCAAGGAGCTGAGCCCCGGAGACGTGTGTAAAGACACCACCCGGTTGGATTTGGAGACTTTGTGCCTGTTTTATTGGTAGCACGTTTATATAGCACATAGTGCAGGAAGGGGTTGCCTCAAGGCACTGGGGACAGCCATTATAAGTCCATTGGAATGACCAATAAAAAGAGCTAGTCTTACTGTAAAACTAGACTCGGTGCCTACCTGGATGCAAGCAGCAAGGGAGTACCACACTGACTCCCACCGAGCAGCAAAGGTTTCTCCAGTGTCATTCGGGGACCTGAAAATGTCACTAAACCTTAGAGCCAAATAACTTCTATCTAATTTGTCCACATATCAAGAACCAATGTCAGCCAAGGAAGTCATCACTAAGGAGGGGACGGGCATAACTTCATAGGGGTGGGGTGGCCCATCCCTCTCATAAATGCTGAAAGTTGGGTTGTAGGAGGAATTGCCGGGTCTGAGAATGTATGCCAGCTTTCAATTGGCTTAGACCTGTCCTATCAGTGGTGGTTGCTCAAGACGTCAAACAAACCTCCTCGGGACACTGCAAGAGAAACAGAGAGCTGGTCGCCAGGATCTGCAGACAGTGCAGAAGAAGGAACGTGACAGGCTGCCTGGCCTCTAAAATCTTCCAGAGAGGAAGAGCTAGGCCTTTAAGCTCCAGGGCTGGCATGGAGATAAGACTTTTAGTAAACAAAGTGAGACATAAAGAGAATTTCCGCCTATACAGGTATCACTTTGCCACTTCACAAGGGAATCCTTTAATTGTGGCACACTGGATTATCCGATGTACACAACATTATGCCACACAAATGGGATTCATAAATTAGTGAAATAAAAAAGAACGTGCTAAAGAGACCACAAAGCGGGTGCGAGTGCGTGATTGGTGCTCAGTGGTAGAGACCACAAGAAGCTGCAGGAGCTGAGCACCACTGGACATAAAAGTGGCAGGATACAGAACACTCATAGAGGGAGTCTTAATCTTGTCAATATTAAAGCAGTCGCCAATGTTGCAAAGTGGATACTGAAATGCATTGAAAATGTGGACATCTTGATCAACACTAGGGGTGTGTGAAATTTGCACGTGCATAACTAGGCACAATTTCCAAAAAATACACAAATTTACATGAAATGCTAAATGGGCATTTAGTGCTGTGTTTTGCTGTGATATTCACCCTTACTTGCACTTTGGATGAGAGGATGCATTTTGCACTAACATAATAGTGCAAAGAAAAGCACAGCGAACAATAGTTGTTCGTGCTGAGTTATTTGTGTTGTTCCTATGCATTTGCATTTGACTGTAAATTTGATTATATGCTGTGGTGTAATAGCATAATTTCTGAAATGTAATATGACAAGAGTAATGCAAAATTGCCAAAATTATACGAATTATGCGTGAGAGGTGCTAATTTTGCAAGGCCTGATCAACACCACTGGCTCGAGTTAAGGAGGCGCAAAACTGAACACTGGTGAACGTAGACAAAATGATGATGAAAAAGAACTATTTTGGGCCCATCCCTGCTTGAAAAACTATTTGGGCTTCTAACGTTATACATTGTTTTCGGCTTTTCATGTGCATGCTGAAGATGACATGGTGAACATGATGTTTCTACTTTATATGTGATACAGAAGCAGCTTCTTAACCTCTGGTGTTTCCACTAAGCTTTTTCAAGGGATGACCCAGATGTAATGATTATCCACGAACATCTTTTTGTTGTTGTGTACATTGCAGTGCTTGTTGGTAAATCTCAGACTCACCCCTCCCCCCCCCCCCCCCCCCCCCAGATTCCCACTGATTTAGGCCCTTGGCAAGTTGGCAAGATTCTCTTGCCTACAACTTGGATCAAACATGCGTGTGTCCTCAACTATACTGTGTCCCCCGCCCCATATCAAATGGTACCTTCCATTTTCTCTGCAGCAATCTTGGCCAGCACCTCAAAAAGTACATTCATTCAGAGACACAACAAGCCCTGGCAGCTGTTTCCTTTACCGCCCCTAGTAATGTGAATGTATCAGGGAATTATTTGGAAACCGGCCAATTTTGTTCCATGGTGGTATGTTTGGCCTTGAGCTGGCTGTGCCACTAGGAATATACAAAAAAACTCAAATCAATCCTGTACCTACAATCTCACATTCCTTCTGCTACAATCAAATGAACCTTCCTTTCCATGACAAGCACACAGACAAATAGCTTTGTCCCACAAAATGTGACCACCTCCCTCCAGGTCATTACGTCCACTGTTTCCAGTACTTGGCTTTTTTTGTGATAGTCTAATTTCTTCTGGGTACCGTAGATCTCGTTCTGCCTCAAATGAAGTAATTAAACTAACAAATCTGATATCAACCATTTGTAGGTTAAAAGATCAGGACTCGTGCGCGGACCCGTAACGACCTAGAATGTGGTGGTTACCCTACTGCCGCAGATTATGAAAACCTGCTTGCTCACAAAAGACCTAGCAAAATTTACAAGAAAAATTTGTGTTGACCCAAAGCAGAATTGTGAGAGCACAATGTTGTATAGCATAAGAAGAGTTGTCGCTCTACTGATGAACGAGCCGTTGAGACCTGCGGAAGGTCCAAATACTGGTGTGCAACATCTTCTGACTCTCAAGAAGCCAGGCCTCTCAACCCTACCGGGCATGGTGACACCTCTTTCGTTGGAGGCTAATCAATACCCTATATCATCTGTCAGAAGAATGAGTTTGCTCCTTATCTGCCGGATGCACTTCAGGCCGCGCATGTGTAGTATCCGAGTGGATTATCTCTCTCGTGCACACACACGTGCACCGAGCAGACATCCCTGGATAATGCCGCCTGGGCCTAACGAGGAGTTCTTTTCTAATAGGAAGAGAAATCATGCCAGAATCCCCTCATAGCAGCTACCCAGAGGACTGCTTTGCCAAAAAAAACGAAAAAGCTCCTGAAGGGGTCAAGTGTTATGTGTCCCAGAAGATTGCTCCGCTATGATTAGGTTGTAGCTGAAAATGCAATTTCACAATGGGCCACGAAAATGACCAGCTTTATATTGTGCAAAAAGCTGAAATCGAAGCAGCATTTAAGAAAGAATGATGGAAGAATAGAAAAAAACGGATACTGCAAGGCATCACGATATGCAGAAAACTGGAAGAACCAGAACATAAAATGGAAGGAATACTTTAAAAAGAAAAGGAAGGAGAAAAGGGAAAATGAGAATTGGTTGGATAATTTGGATCGAAGATAGCAAAGAAAGAAGCTAAGAAAGAAAATGGAGAAAAGAATGAAAGAAAAACAAAAAGAGTTGACAAAGATAATATTCTGAAACAAAAAATGAAAGAAGAGGGGAAGAGCTGGGGAAAGTAGAATGGAAGAGAATGGAAGGAGAGAAATGAAGATAAATATAGAAATAAGCATTGGCAAAACCAGCAGGCCCTTCCTATGGGAGCTATAGGTTTTGGCAATGGCTTGGAGCCAGGAGGCCAGGTCCACTATATACCTCTATCTCGCCCTTGTGATTATTGCTTGGATCCATGCTGCGCAGCAGTGGGGATACCTTGCAGTGTGGCTAAAACAAATTTAAATAAGTGTCGGGAAGCAGCCTTGTCCAATGCACTTTTTTTATCTGGATGTATTATAGTCCTTTTTCATAATTATAATTTTTTGCCATGCTGCTATACAGCATGGCTAAAAATAATTGCCAACGTTGGCAATGCCCATGCTGTACATGAGGAATAGGGTCAAGACTGATTTGCATATGGCTGGGTCTGAACTGGGGCTTGGCAGTTCAGGCTGGACTATGCCAATGAGGAATAGGGGGAAGACGGATTTGTGTCTGAACTGGGGTTGCGAAGTGAGCTAAAGAATGATGATGGATTCAACCCAGATCTGTGACGGGGGTGAGTGTCTGAAAAGTTTCAGCGCTCTGTCCATCATCTCCTTGTGTTTGCTCTGTTCACCCTAAGTTGGCAGGCTATGCCCAGACGTGGGTCCCTTGCTCACTACGCCACTGGATTCAAGATAGCCTGGCTGATGAGGGGTGTTACCCCGAAACCGGTCCCAGGGTGCTTATTTCCGGTCCAAGGAAGACCTGGCTTGGCAGTTCGGGCTGGAGTATTCCCATGAGGAACAGGGTCAAGACTGATTTGCATATGGCCATGTCTGAACTGGGGTGGCGAAGTGAGCTAAAGAATGATGAAGGATTCAACCCAGATCTGTGACGGGGGTGAGTGTCTGAAAAGTTTCAGCGCTCTGTCCATCATCTCCTTGTGTTTGCTCTGTTCACCCTAAGTTGGCAGATGTGGGTCCCTTGCTCACTTTGCCACTGGATTCAAGATAGCCTGGCTGATGAGGGGTGTTACCCCGAAACCGGTCCCAGGGTGCTTATTTCCGGTCCAGGGAAGACCTGGCATGGCAGTTCGGGCTGGAGTATTCCCATGAGGAACAGGGTCAAGACTGATTTGCATATGGCCATGTCTGAACTGGGGTGGCGAAGTGAGCTAAAGAATGATGAAGGATTCAACACATATCTATGACTGGGGTGAGTGTTTGAAAAGTTTCAGCGCTCCGTCCATCCTCTCTTTGTGTCAGCATGAACAAAAGGCAATGGCAGAGCCATTAATCTCATATGCAAGACCTATTCGCTTTGCCAATGCTTGTTAGGTCTCGGCACAACATGCCTGTGATTCTGAGTGAATGAGTTAATCTACACATGAGTGCAAATCAAATCAAATATGACATTTGGCAAAAAAACTAACACATGAAGAAAGCAATTATGCCCATGTCCATGTTTTGGTGAAAATAAATTTGGAGCAGATAACATCTGTTGGCACGATAAAAGCAGATAACATCTGTTATTGCAATAAACATCCATTTAAAAGGAGAAAGGGCTTTTTGATGTGTGTGCAGCATACTAAAATATAGCTACAAATGGAAAGGGGTTCCGCAAGGATGACAGGGAAGATACAAATAAAAGTAGTACCTCATTCCCTATGCGATCGATCAGTAGAAGCACAGCGATCAAGCTGAAGCAATAAGTACTTGGTCCATGCTCCAGCCAAAAGAAGAAGAAGTGAAGCCAGCAGGCGCTGGTCAAATACAAGGCAGCAAATTAGAGGGATAATGAAGCCAACAAATGCTAAGCAATGTGCAGGCAGCCAGCCCTTTGTTATATACAATATCTCTTGCAAGTGAGAGCACACACAGGGCATGAACTGTCGTGGGTAGGACCTAAAAATAAGTGTGAAGAAAAAAGGAAGGCATAAACAAAAGAAAGAAACCAAAAAGAAGAAAGAGAAAGTAAATTGTATTGCTTTGTTCCATTTGGTGTAGGTACCTTCAACAAGTATAGTGCGTCTTCTCTGCAGTTCCCTGTCAATACTTTCTCCCCTTGATAATAATGTTGGTTGAGATCTTCAAAGTATTTCCAGATCAGCTATATGCAGGGTCCGATCGCATACTGTTAGAAAGGATAGACGGACCGGGAGGGTCGGCCGGGGTCAGGAGGAGAGGTCTCCGGGGAGAGCCGTCTCCAGCGATCGTACAGATAAGTAACTTCCCCCCCACAGACAGATACCACACAAGGATAAGGTTCAGTGTTCTTTATAAGCCCTTCTTAAGGTACGGTTGAATGGTACAAGGAGGTCTGGACTCAGGGGTCCCCTCGATTCAAGTCTCTCAAAGCAGGGTAAGGGGTAGCGGGACAGTCTGTCTACCAGTCAGGTAGTTTGGATGAGATGATGATTAGCTCACAATCCTCGAGCTTAGTTGGTGCGGGCCGCGGCAGCGCCAGCAGGTCCCGGAATGATGGTCGATGTACGGTCCGCGGCAGCGCCAGCAGGTCCCGGTGAGGATGGTCGTTACAACGGGCCGCGGCAGCGCCAGCAGGTCCCGACGAGGATGGTCATTACAACGGGCCGCGGCAGCACCAGCAGGTCCCGACGAGGAAGGATGTTGTAGAAGGCCGCGGCAGCGCCAGCAGGCAGGACGATGGTTCACAAGAGCGGGCTACGGCAGCGCCAGTAGTCCGTCAAGGCTGAGTTCTCTCGGTGTCTCTCGACTCCAGGATACAACTGCCTTCCTGCTCCGGAGTTGCCCCAGTTATAGGGCAGGCGCTCTTTGATGTCCGGACCCTCGCACTTGGAGGTCGGAGGACCCGGGATGAAGGTGTCCAGACACCCAGCAGGGGGTGGAGCCAGCGCCTGGGGGGCTGGGGGCGATGGGCACCTGGCGGGGGAAGAGCTCTTGACACTTCGTCCTCCCATTGACCTGCCAAGTGGTCCGCTCACCTCCTGGGTGGATGGTGGTGCCGGGATGTCGGGGCCGGTCAGGCCCGGGGTTAGGGTCGGGGCGAGGCCACGCGGCCTCGTGGTGCAGGGCCCAAGATGGCGGCTTGAACCGGCCGGGGAAGCCGGTGGGGCTGGGCCCCGTGATGAGTAGAGGTCCGAGGGCAGAAGATCCGTCGGGAGACGGGGTACGGGTGCTTTTCGTGGGTTATACCCGGTGGGCCGGAGCTCGGGCCCTGTCGTGCGGGGAGGGAGCAAGCCCTTCGTGTGGCCTGTCCAACACATACATACAACTATGGCTTTTGTTGTATGTAATATTGAAAATGCTTTAGTTCTTGCGCGAGAGGTTGTGGCCTAATGGCTAGATCTGCCAAGTTTGGAGCAGAGGAAACAGGTTTGAGTCTCAGTGTTGGCTCAACATCATGTGAATTCACGTAATCGTCCGCGCCTAACAAAACATAAATGAATACGTCCTTTTTGGTGCTCACGTAAAGCAATTCGAGTTTTGCAATAAAGAACTGCAAAAAACTAAAAGTTACATCAAAAACACTGAACTCCCGCAGAGCTAATGTTTTTTTCCCATTCTGAAATTGAGGACGAAAATGGAGAGCCTGCTTTTAAGAACTGGCGGTGCCGAGCACCGGCAATACCCGGCCCACTTAAAGCCCTGGTTAAAGTGCGCAACGTTTTTCAGGTACAAATGTTCATGGTATGTCCTGGTCAGCTACGAGGGCTCGAAACACTTCTGGGTCACTTTCCCGTTTTGAGACGTCACGTTTCCATGCCAGTAACTCTTACGGCTCTGGAAAGTGAGGCTATTCAGAGAAAGACACGTCCTCGGCGATTAAGGAGGAGACGAGGCCCTCTAAATTTTGCTTGAGGGCACTTTGTTCTTATCCAGAACAAGAGAACATCTCAGAGGCCGCTTCAGGGGCGCATCCCCGCTTCTGAAACAAAGAATTGTGCGGATGCGATGACGGAGCCGTAAAGGAAGCGGCCATAAGATGCAGATATGGTGGTGGGTGTGTAAGAACCCCCTGGTCCTTAGCGCTTGCGGCCACATGCTGAGATCCCCATCCCCTCCCCCTCGCGTTAGGGGCTTCACCCCTCAGACCAGATGCATCATGCAGTGGATAACGGCCCTGTCACTCCTCATTATGACGGATGCGAACGCTGCCGGCATCTCTTTGTCCCTTGGGGGATTCCGCCTCAGCCTCTCTGGCCCAGGACCCTTCCGTGCCTCCCGTCTTACCAGGCAGCTTCGCGAGGCTTGTCCGGGCCCTGGCCACAGACTCCGCGTGAACGGCGAGTGGCTGAGTAAGTAATCCTACTCTCAAAATGCAGGTCATGAAGAGGTCACATCTGTTGGGTCATTCCTCTAATCCGGGCCTTCCTTACTGGCCTCCTTACTTCACAGCTCGCCTGCAGGCCCCCTGCCCTCAGAATGTATGGGACTGCTTGCTTTCAGCGCCCCTGCCCTCCGAATGTATGGGACTGCTTGCTCTCAGCGCCCCTGCCCTCAGAATGTATGGGACTGCTTGCTCTCAGCGTCCCTGGCCTCAGAATGTATAGCACTGCCTGAAGGTCCCTTGCCCTCAGAATGTATAGCACTGCCTGCTTGCAGCATCCCTGCCCTCAGAATGTATGGGACTGCTTGCTCTCAGCGCCCCTGCCCTCCGAATGTATGGGACTGCTTGCTCTCAGCGCCCCTGCCCTCAGAATGTATAGCACTGCCTGAAGGTCCCTTGCCCTCAGAATGTATAGCACTGCCTGCTTGCAGCATCCCTGCCCTCAGAATGTATGGGACTGCTTGCTCTCATCGTCCCTGCCCTCAGAATGTATAGCACTGCCTGAAGGTCCCTTGCCCTCAGAATGTATAGCACTGTCTGCTTGCAGCATCCCTGCCCTCCGAATGTTTAGCACTGCTTGCTTGCACCATATCTGATTCAGAGTATATCGTTCTCTTTGCTTTCAGCGTCCCTTCCCACAAAATGTATCGCACTGCCTGCTTGCAGCGCCCCTGCCCTCAGAATGTACTGCACTGCCTGCTTGCAGCACCCCTGCCCTCAGATTGTATCACACTGCCTGCTTGCAGCGCCCCTGCCCTCAGAATGTACTGCACTGCCTGCTTGCAGCACCCCTGCCCTCAGATTGTATCAAACTGCTTGCTTGCAGGTCCCTGCCCTCAGAATGTATCGCAATGTTTGCTTGCAGCGTCCCAGCCCTCAGATGTATCACACTTTTGCCACAGAATGTATCACACTGCCTGCTTGCAGCCCCTTTGCCCACAAAATGTATCACACTGCCTGCTTGCAGCATCCGCGCCCTCAGATTGTATCACACTGCCTGCTTGCAGCCCCCTTGCCCTCAGAATGTATCACACTGCCTGCTTGCAGCATCCGCGCCCTCAGATTGTATCACACTGCCTGCTTGCAGCGCCCCTGCTCTCAGAATGTACTACACTGCCTGCTTGAAGCACCCCTGCCCTCAGAATGTATCACACTGCCGACTTGCAGCTCCCCAGCTCTCAGAATGTATCACACTGCCTGCTTGCAGCATCCCTGCCCTCAGAATGCTCAGCATCGCTAGCTGTGTGCCTGCAGTGCAGGCTTGCTTCGGCCTCTTTCACACTGCTTCGCTGCATCGCCTATCGTCGGTAGCACTGTCTGCGGTGCCCCCTGTCCATAGCAAGTTTCACACTGCATGTCAGCAGTGCCCCCTGCCATCAGGTTGCTTCACACTTCTGTCTGCAGTGCCTCTTGCAAGTATTAGAATTGTTGTGGTGCCTTCTGATTGTCGGATTGTCTGCAGTGCCTGTTTGTTATTAGACTCGCACTGCTGGACTGCATTGCCCCAAGTACAACAAGGCCAGTATGAAAAGTCCCCTGTCTCCTGCATGCAGTACAAAGGCTGTCCACGGTGCCCCTGGGCTTTGACATATACCACAATCCCTGCTCGCAGAGTTCCTTGTCACTGCTGGTCTGGCGCCCCCTGTCTCCTGCATGCGTCACTGCTTTGATGCAGAGTCCATGTCTTAAGTGTGTTCTACAAGGCCAGTGTGCAGCACGCCGTCTTAATGAAGCAAGCATCTCAGTGTCCGTCAACAGTGCACCTTGTATCAGCAGGTACCACAAAGCCCGACCACACGGCATCTTGTCCTCAGCGGGTACTCCAAAGCCTGTCCTCAGGGCACCTTTACTTCAGTATGTACCCCAAAGCCTGTCCACTGTGCACCTTGACCTCAGCATGTACCCCAAAGACTGTCCACAGTGCACCTTGTCTTCAGCATGTACCCCAAAGCCTGTCCACTGTGCACCTTGACCTCAGCATGTACCCCAAAGACTGTCCTCAGTGCACCTTGTCTTCAGCATGTACCCCAAACCCTGTCCACTGTGCACCTTGACCTCAGCATGTACCCCAAACACTGTCCTCAATACACCTTGTCTTCAGCATGTACTCCAAAGCCTGTCCACTGTGCACCTTGTCTTTTGCAGGCACCACAAAGCCTGTCCACAGTGCACATTGTATCAGCATGTACCACAAAGCCATCGTGTCCTCAGTGGGTACTCCAAAGCCTGTCCTCAGGGCACCTTGTATCAGCAGGTACCACAAAGCCCGACCACACTGCATCTTGTCCTCAGTGGGTACTCCAAAGCCTGTCCTCAGTGCACCTTGTCCTCAGCATGTACCCCAAAGCCTGTCCACAGTGCACCTTGTCTTCAGCATGTACCCCAAAGCCTGTCCACAGTGCACCTTGTCTTCAGCATGTACCCCAAAGCCTGTCCACTGTGCACCTTGTCCTCTGCATGTACCCCGAAGACTGTCCTCAGTGCACCTTGTCTTCAGCATGTACCCCAAACCCTGTCCACTGTGCACCTTGACCTCAGCATGTACCCCAAACACTGTCCTCAATGCACCTTGTCTTCAGCATGTATCCCAAAGCCTGTCCACTGTGCACCTGTCTTTTGCAGGCACCACAAAGCCTGTCCACAGTGCACCTTGTATCAGCATGTACCACAAACCCTGTCCACAGTGCACCTTGTATCAGCATGTACCACAAACCCTGTCCACAGTGCACCTTGCCCTCAGCATGTACTCCAAAGCCTGACCACACTGCACTTTGACTTCAGCTGGTACCCCAAAGTCTGTCCACAGTGCACCTTGTCCTCAGCATGTACCCCAAAGCCTGTCCACAGTGCACCTTGTCATCAGCATGTACCACAAACCCTGTCCACAGTGCACCTTGCCTTCTGCAGGCACCACAAAGCCTGTCCACAGTGCACTTTGTCTTCAGCATGTACCCAGAAGCCTGTCCACAGTGCACCTTGTCCTCAGCCGGTACCCAAAGCCTGTCCAAAGTGCACCTTGCCTTCTGCATGTACCCCTGAAGCCTGTCCACAGTGCACCTTGTCTTCAGCATGTACCCAGAAGCCTGTCCACAGTGCACCTTGTCCTCAGCCAGTACCCAAAGCCTGTCCAAAGTGCACCTTGACCTCAGCTGGTACCCCAAAGCCTGTTCACAGTGCACCTTGTCCTCAGCATGAACCCGAAAGCATGTCCACAGTGCACCTTGTCATCAGCATGTACCACAAAGCCTGTCCACAGTGCACCTTGCCTTCTGCATGTACCCCTGAAGCCTGTCTACAGTGCACCTTGTCTTCAGCATGTACCCCTGAAGCCTGTCCACAATGCACCTTGACCTCAGCATGTACCTCAGTCAGTACTCAGTGCACCTTGCCTTCAGCATGTACCCCTGAAGCCTGTCCACAGTGCACCTTGACCTCAGCATGTACCTCAGAGTCAGTACTCAGTGCACCTTGTCTTCAGCATGTACCCCAAAGCCTGTCCACAGTGCACCTTGTCATCAGCATGTACCACAAAGCCTGTCCACAGTGAACCTTGTCTTCAGCATGTACCCCAAAGCCTGTCCACAGTGCACCTTGTATCAGCATGTACCACAAAGCCTGTCCACAGTGTACCTTGCCCTCAGCATGTACTCCAAAGCCTGACCACACTGCACCTTGACTTCAGCTGGTACCCCAAAGTCTGTCCACAGTGCACCTTGTCCTCAGCATGTACCCCAAAGCTTGTCCATAGTGCACCTTGTCATCAGCATGTACCACACAGCCTGTCCACAGTGCACCTTGCCTTCTGCAGGCACCACAAAGCCTGTCCACAGTGCACCTTGTCTTCAGCATGTACCCAGAAGCCTGTCCACAGTGCACCTTGTCCTCAGCCGGTACCCAAAGCCTGTCCAAAGTGCACCTTGACCTCAGCTGGTACCCCAAAGCCTGTCCACAGTGCACCTTGTCCTCAGCATGAACCCGAAAGCATGTCCACAGTGCACCTTGTCATCAGCATGTACTACAAAGCCTGTCCAAAGTGCACCTTGACCTCAGCTGGTACCCCAAAGCCTGTCCACAGTGCACCTTGTCCTCAGCATGTACCCGAAAGCCTGTCCACAGTGCACCTTGTCATCAGCATGTACCACAAAGCCTGTCCACAGTGCACCTTGCCTTCTGCATGTACCCCTGAAGCCTGTCCAAAGTGCACCTTGCCTTCTGCATGTACCCCTGAAGCCTGTCCACAGTGCACCTTGTCTTCAGCATGTACCCAGAAGCCTGTCCACAGTGCACCTTGTCCTCAGCCAGTACCCAAAGCCTGTCCAAAGTGCACCTTGACCTCAGCTGGTACCCCAAAGCCTGTTCACAGTGCACCTTGTCCTCAGCATGAACCCGAAAGCATGTCCACAGTGCACCTTGTCATCAGCATGTACCACAAAGCCTGTCCACAGTGCACCTTGCCTTCTGCATGTACCCCTGAAGCCTGTCTACAGTGCACCTTGTCTTCAGCATGTACCCCTGAAGCCTGTCCACAATGCACCTTGACCTCAGCATGTACCTCAGTCAGTACTCAGTGCACCTTGCCTTCAGCATGTACCCCTGAAGCCTGTCCACAGTGCACCTTGACCTCAGCATGTACCTCAGAGTCAGTACTCAGTGCACCTTGTCTTCAGCATGTACCCCAAAGCCTGTCCACAGTGCACCTTGTCATCAGCATGTACCACAAAGCCTGTCCACAGTGAACCTTGTCTTCAGCATGTACCCCAAAGCCTGTCCACAGTGCACCTTGTATCAGCATGTACCACAAAGCCTGTCCACAGTGTACCTTGCCCTCAGCATGTACTCCAAAGCCTGACCACACTGCACCTTGACTTCAGCTGGTACCCCAAAGTCTGTCCACAGTGCACCTTGTCCTCAGCATGTACCCCAAAGCTTGTCCATAGTGCACCTTGTCATCAGCATGTACCACACAGCCTGTCCACAGTGCACCTTGCCTTCTGCAGGCACCACAAAGCCTGTCCACAGTGCACCTTGTCTTCAGCATGTACCCAGAAGCCTGTCCACAGTGCACCTTGTCCTCAGCCGGTACCCAAAGCCTGTCCAAAGTGCACCTTGACCTCAGCTGGTACCCCAAAGCCTGTCCACAGTGCACCTTGTCCTCAGCATGAACCCGAAAGCATGTCCACAGTGCACCTTGTCATCAGCATGTACCACAAAGCCTGTCCAAAGTGCACCTTGACCTCAGCCGGTACCCCAAAGCCTGTCCACAGTGCACCTTGTCCTCAGCATGTACCCGAAAGCCTGTCCACAGTGCACCTTGTCATCAGCATGTACCACAAAGCCTGCCCACAGTGCACCTTGCCTTCTGCATGTACCCCTGAAGCCTGTCTACAGTGCACCTTGCCTTCAGCATGTACCCCTGAAGCCTGTCCACAATGCACCTTGACCTCAGCATGTACCTCAGTCAGTACTCAGTGCACCTTGCCTTCAGCATGTACCCCTGAAGCCTGTCCACAGTGCACCTTGACCTCAGCATGTACCCCAAAGCCTGTCCACAGTGCACTTTGTCATCAGCATGTACCATAAAGCGTGTCCACAGTGCACCTTGCCTTCTGCAGGCAGCACAAAGCCTGTCCATAGTGCACCTTGCCTTCTGCAGGCACCACAAAGCCTGTCCACAGTGCACCTTGCCTTCAGCATGTACCCCTGAAGCCTGCCCACAGTGCACCTTGTATCAGCATGTACCACAAAGCCTGTCCACAGTGCACCTTGTCTTCAACATGTACCCCAAAGCCTGTCCACAGTGCACCTTGTCTTCAGCATGTACCACAAAGCCTGTCCACAGTGCACCTTGTCATCAGCATGTACCACAAAGCGTGTCCACAGTGCACCTTGCCTTCTGCAGGCACCACAAAGCCTGTCCACAGTGCAACTTGCCTTCAGCATGTACCCCTGAAGCCTGTCCACTGTGCACCTTGTATCAGCGTGTACCACAAAGCCTGTCCACAGTGCACATTGTCTTCAGCATGTACCCCTGATGCCTGTCCACAGTGCACCTTGACCTCAGCATGTACCTCAGAGTCAGTACTCAGTGCACCTTGTCTTCAGAATGTACCCCAAAGCCTGTCCACTGTGCAGCTTGTCACCACCCTCCTCTTCTGCATGCATTTTGAAACTGACCGCAATGCCCACTGCCACCTGAATGTACCTCAAGGCTGGCTGCCTTCTCACTGTGCTCTGCATGCATTTCAATCGTTTTCTGCAGGGCTCTTTTTGATGTATCACTAGACCTGTCCGGGTCCAGAGGGCCCCTCCACAACCCAAATACCCCATGTGTAATAAATATCGACAAACACCAGTATTGGCTCAGTTTGTTGAAGTATTAATAGTACTTTGAGTACATTCCATGACAATCAGTATTCGGCAAGTATTTACACGAAAAAGTTTTACTTGAATTTATTCTGAACATTCGCGATTTATGAAGAAAAGTTTATTTTTGGAATGTGATTGCGCACTTATTTTTTGTTCATAAATCTATCCTTAGAGTAGTATGAAGTCTTCACCATTGGAATAGTTGAAAAAGCACGGTAAACAGTTCAGCAATTTTATGAAATGCAGATTTCAACATTTCACAATAGTCTGATATTGAAATTTAAAACTAAACACGGCTAATATTTTTGGACCCAAACAAAGTGGTCAATGTTCCTAACACAAGAGTGTCATCCTCTTTTCATCCTGCAAAATCCACAGATTTCAAATTCTACCCACAAATGCAAATGACAGAGTAAGAGGGGGCCAGCTCTTTCTACCATGAATGTATCATTGATAAGTGACCCAGCGAACCTCCTGGGGTTAACAAAGGTTTCTGCAGTGCAGAAACATACAGACATTGTTACTTGAACATTTTGAAGAGTGACAATTTCAGAAATGTATGTGTTTTCACACCAGTTGGATGAGGGTTTTCACATCTCTCAGTACAGTAAACATAATTCTTTTTTTTTTATACTACCTAAATACATTATTCCACTAAGCTAGCAGAAGGTGAGTACTCTTAAACAAAGAATACATTTAGCAAAAACACAGTCCAAACAGAAACCAGTTCAGAGGGTTTAGCAATCTCACGAGCACGGATGGGTTTCCTGGTGCACATGTGTGCTCAGATCGGATTTCTGGAAATTCAATTTAGGGCCCTGGCAGATGGCACTGGTTTTGGTGAACAGAGCAGTCACACTGAGTCTGAGAAGTGAAAAAAAAAGTTCATGGGAGGGCTTCTCACGATGGCAGCTTAATGCCATATTCTAAAACCCATATGGAACTGGTAATCTATTCATGATAATGTTAGAGGTCGCGTGCATGTCTGCAGTTTGAACACATTGAATGTGTCTCTGCAGCCCCTCCGATTACATCAATCAACAGGTAAGAGTTTAAACCAAAAATAAGAAATTACAGTTATTTTTTTATCCTGACGAAGGTTGCCATAAGCCCTGGACATCCCAAAAGTATATTTCTTAGGCGTTCCTTTCCAATGCTGATTGGTTGGCATAATTAATTAGCATAACACCAAATCATTCTGGCTGGTTTGTTGACTGGCTGTAGAGGTCTTTTAAGAACAACAAGCCGCATGAATATTTAAGAAGAGTTGAGGAGTGGTTTGTGTATTTGATGTGTTATTCAGGGCGTATGTGTGAGTACATGCCTGTTGTACGTCATGTGAAGAAATAAGTTGCTTTTTGCTCTAACTATAAAATGAATACGATGTGTAATTTATTTTCTATTTAGTGATAAGGATGCTTTTTGCACAGCATACAATGGATGACAATCTAATTACTGAACCGTATCACACACTGCATTATGAGGGAGCAGGTTGTCATGAATTAAACATATTCGTTTATAAATGATAATATATTCAGTATTTAGAGTTGAATTAAAGTTTGGCCCCGAGTTACATAGACCAGACATTGAAAGACCGACGTATGTCATTGGTCCCAGACCATTTACCAGTGCCCTAGGACAGTGCCTGTGTAGGGTTTCAATTAGTCGGGTGCCACACAGAATATGGTCAAATCCTGTAATGCTACAGTGTAAATGCCTTTTATGCTATACAAGGAAATGTTTTCTTCCTCCAACAAATGCAGAAACATCTCATTCAGGCACTGGAAAGGGCGGTAAATAACTTAAAAGTGATGCAGAATCTGAATGGCGGTCAACACAGGCTCCACAACAACACAGTTATGTTGTTGAGTCCAACACTCACTCACCGGAGGCATTCCTCACTCCTTGGACTCTTTTCAACAGTCCTGGAGTCCAACTAACTTGGCAT
This sequence comes from Triturus cristatus, assembly GCF_964204655.1. NCBI lineage: Eukaryota > Metazoa > Chordata > Amphibia > Caudata > Salamandridae > Triturus > Triturus cristatus. The sequence continues at coordinate 132,964,680 of NC_140591.1, read as the reverse complement.
CAGCTTAGCTGGAGCTACTAGTCTGACTGGAGGCTTTGGCCACCTAATACTGGAAAATTGTTGCCAATTCACCCAGGAGCAAGCTGAAAGGACTGCTGGACGCAGACGCCCATTTTGTGAGAGACATACAAAAGATTTAGAGTGAACATTTCTGGAGACTTTGCCTACATATCTGTAGCATCTACAATACTGAATGCATTGGAAAAAATCCTCCTCACAGTCCCACATCGCTCTCTTAAACTCTGATTCAGACAATTTCGGTGTGTCCCCTCCTCTATGTCTTGACTCTCAATACAGTAAGACTAATATTGAAAACGCCCCGCCTGTTCAACAACTAGACGGAAGAAAGTGAAAAGGACAAGTAAACAAGGCTCAGTTTTAAAGACTTACAATCTAGATATTTTAAAGTCAATAGGACAAAGGGAAGATACAAAACATGGCGATGGTTTCTAAGAAAAGTCCAGATCTGAGATATACACAGACAGCGGTTCTGCTACAGACGGGGGCATGTGTGGCCTGGCTTTCAGTTGCTTCGGCACTTAAAAACATGAATTACATTTGGTTATTTTTGGCGTGTTATAGACAATATTTTGGTCCGCACACAACAACCAAGGAGTCCGTTCACAAAATAAGATAGTTCACACAGGTCTTTATTCCTTGAATCTTTATTTTCTTTTTAATTCTTCACAGTAGCCAACGCGTTTCGTCCTACTGAAGGACTTCTTCAGGGCTACAAAACATAGATAACATACAAAAATTCTTTTAAATTCTTCTAAAAACATACTTACAACAATATTTTTCAATGTAACTCATCTATTTACAAATTTACATTATTCACAAAACCAAACATTCAACTAAGTACGAGGCCATACTCATTCTGCAAATACAACAGTAAAGCTTGTCTGTACACTCCATGGCCGTGTTATAACAATCAATCTCTATTAATTCAAAACCTTACACGCCCAGTAGATAACAGAAAGACAGTATGGGAAACTTATTAAATACGTACTGTCTTTTACTACTGACATGATCTGTCTATCAATTCATGTTTAATGCGTTTCGTCCTATTGAAGGACTTCTTCAGGGCTCATTAATCCATATATATTTTCCAATGAGTGTCCCCTCCTCTTCAGTTCAGGCAGACCACTCGGTCCTTTTTCTTTACTTTCTCAGTCTGGAATTTTCCTCAGCCTGGAGTATTCTCACAAAAAAGTGCTATAAAGGAAGTTCCTCGAACAGTATATGGCCAATGTTGACCCATTCCTTAAATTATATCAAGACGTCCTTCTTTCAAGACGACACACCAGTGTCGGCCATATACTGCTTGAGGAACTTCCTTTATAGCACTTTTTTGTGCCAATACTCCAGGCTGAGGAAAATTCCAGACTGAGAAAGTAAAGAAAAAGGACCGAGTGGTCTGCCTGAACTGAAGAGGAGGGGACACTCATTGGAAAAGATATATGGATTAATGAGCCCTGAAAAAGTCCTTCAATAGGACGAAACGCGTTAAAATGAATGGACAGATAGATCATGTCAGTAGTATAAGACAGTATGTATATAATAAGTTTCCCATACTGTCTTTCTGTTATCTACTGGGTGTGCAAGGTTTTGAATTAATAGAGATTGACTGTTATAACACCGCCATGGAGTGTACGGACAAGCTTTACTGTTGTATTTGCAGAATGAGTATGGCCTCGTACTTAGTTGAATGTTTGGTTTTGTGAATAATGTAAATATGTAAATAGATGAGTTAAATTGAAAAATATTGTTTTAAATAGGTTTTTAGAAGAATTTAAAAGAATTTTTGTATGTTATCTATGTTTTGTAGCTCTGAAGAAGTCCTTCAGTAGGACGAAACGCGTTGGCTACTGGGAAGAATTAAAAAGAAAATAAAGATTCAAGGAATAAAGACCTGTGTGAACTATCTTATTTTGTGAACGGACTCCTTGGTTGTTGTGTGCGGACCAAAATATTGTCTATATTTGTCTGTTGTGGAAGGTTTCACAGCATAGGAAGCCAAAAGGGTCTGGTTTCCTTTGATCAACGCACCAGATGATTACAAAACTTCCCACTATATAAATAAGTGCGGTACTGTATCCGAGATCCTTTTGTTTGTAAATCATTATTTTTGGCATGTTGTATGCCTCTTTTGAAAGGTCACATTTGATGGGTTGCTGTTTAGTAAAAACAACCATCCAAGCAGTCCATCCATGCAATACTTTCAAGGCTGTTGGAGACGAAAGTAACAGGCACGAAGAAACAGAGTTGGAATTAGTGTTCGATAACAAAACCAGGGTAACAACCAGATGCAATCATAACATGCAAAAAGATTTCGGGGGAGTTAGAAGCAGAGATTTATTCGGCCTTCAGAGGTAACAGTATTGTAATCAAAGGGGAATGAATCACTGTGTCAATGTTCCTAAGCCTCTGGAATGTCGTATCTGAGGCCCTCAACCACACATTCACAGTTTATGGTGTATATTTATTCTCCGCTCGTGTGGTTTGGTGGATAACGTCATCATAGGGTCTGTCCCTTGAGTATTCTGTTCTCCAAGTGATCAACTGTCCTTAATTATAACATGACTTTATGTAGCTCTTACTACCCCTGATGAGACTTTGAAGTGCTGTATGGTGGGTAGCATGCTACTCCTGGACCCAAAGTTAGTGATTAATTCAGCGGTGTTAGTTATTGTTGTTTATTGGGATATTTTTTTTGGTCTCATGAAAGAGCTTCATGCATTTCTTCCAGCTTCTTTGTGGTAGATTAAGTTAATAAGAGTTATGCGTGATCCTTAGCATGAATTCTTGTAACTGGAAAGTGGGATGAGTAGGTAGGCTAGAGAAGGTTAGAGACTGTTGGACTGCAAGGAGTTGTACACAAAATGATAGTTTGAGATTTATGAAGAGCGGTACAGTCTATTTGTAGATATGTAGCGAGAGTGAGGCGGACAGGCATGCAACAGAGCAGGCTACACTCAGAGACAGTAAGGCAAGGCGATGATGGAGGCTAGGAGAGAGCCATTCCATGGAAAGGAGGAAAGAATGGATTTAATTCAAGGTCAGATTTCAGGTGGGGTTTCAGGAATATAGTGGGAGGAAGCTTTGTGAGATAATATGCAATCTTAGGATGTAGACACTATAGAAAGAAGGGTTCAAGGGTGTAAGTGGGACCACTTTCTGATGATCAGATAAACGTGTGCCCTTGTTTAGCAGCACTTGATTCGCCAATTACCTTCTTAACTGTAATGAAAGTAGTAAGAGTCCACTTTTTAAAACAAAACTTCAGAGTTTTTTTCTTTAACGAATAGCGAAAAAGTGGAATCTGTGTTTGCTCTTTCTCACATTAAGCTCGATTCATCTGTGGATAGGGCTTGGTGTGGGCTACGTTAACCTCAGACATGTCTTAATATGTAAACACATAAAATCCTAAGCGAGTGTACTTTCTTTTTCACGTCACTGTACATTGTTTTTGAGAAATGAAATGTACATCATCAGAAAACAAAAAGCCTCCTTGTGGCGTTCATGTGGGGTAAGCGTGAGGCTGGATTGGGGTTTTCTGAAGCTGTCCACTTTGAGAGGAGCAGAGAGTGGCAATGATGTCCCTCAGGGAGGACCGCCCGGCTGTGGACTGTCCTGAATGTTTATAGTGGTGTTTAGTTCTCTGTAGAAAGAGTGTGGGAGGCACACACTTGGTTTCTGCTCCGAGACCTGGATGGAATTTGCTTTTCTTGCTGCATTGTTGAACAGTGAGATGCTTGCGGTGCAGTAGCCCAACAGTTTTACGATAACTTTGCTTGTTGGCTTGCATCCAAAGAGCAGAAAGTCAGACTGGAGCCCGGTCAGCATTGCCAAACCAGAATGATTTGGGAAAATGGAGGGGTGCAAGCATCTCTGCAGGGGTGGGTCTGGTGAGCACATTTCAGTAAAAAAAAATCATGAAATATCTATGGCCACAAAAATGTCCCTCTCCGCTTTGCTTACAAGTGGTTAAGAATCGAATTAACCAACCACATCTCTTAAAATCTCTTTCCTCCCACTTCCACAGCTCCAACAGGATCCAGGCAGACCAAAATGGTTCACTGAAAGGCCAAAAGCAAAAAGATACAAAGAAGTGCCCTTTTTCTTGGGTCTCTTCTTCCTTTCTCAGTGAGAGGGTGGGCCTCGCTCGCTCACTGTACTGGTCATGACTGTCACTGAGAACCCAGATGACAGGACCTCTCAACCCGGTTCCTTTGCCTGACCAGTTTTGTGTCATCGTTGACAAGTCACTCCAACCTTTACTCCAAGTGCAGTGGAAATATCAGGCGCAGAAAAAAACACCTGCACCTGATATTAGGCTGATTTTGCACCAGCTTCCAAGACGAATTTCCACAATGCATTGGGGTCTAACTTGCAGTTGGTTTTACCACGTGGTATTTCGCTTTTGTGCACTGTTTCGGGTGCACGAATTCCTCCAGGTATTACTAAGGAAAACTAACTTAGCCGAACAACCCAGGACCAAAAGGAATTTACAAGGAACCCATGATGAGGAAACAGGTACAAACGCTGTTTGACCTGATTTCCAGGTTACTGCACACGTAAAATAAGGCTGTTAATATGAAATACCAGTAGTTGTAAAGCGCACAGCTACCTCCGAAGTGGTGTCCCGGCGCTGGGGGCCCTCGGGAAGATTAAGCGAGCTATTGCCCAGAGTCACATGGTGCTGGGCTGACCTGCCACTGGTGCCGGGGATCGAACCGTGAACCCTGTAGTCCGGAGTCTGGCACCCTGGCCGCTGCGCCACACCTCTTCCACATCCATGCGCCTTGTTTCTCGAATTTCGGTATTGAGCGCTACACTAAAAACTGGATATTTGCATGATAAATTCCATCAGTCTTTATATGTGTCCTGTCAAGCGGCAGGAGGGTGGATCGAAGAGGATCTTAAGTGTCTCCAAATATAAAACCCTTCTAAGCACTGGTGCAGTTAACTGCTGGCACGGCCTCGCATGTGGGGCGGTCGGGAGCTCCCCACTGAAATGCTTCAGACATCACCTTAATGGGGAGAGAGTGCATTAGTCTGCAGATCATTACTGCAGCCTGGCAGGGGTCAGCCCTGATGATCCGCCGTGCCCTTCCATCTCCGCATCTCCATGGATTTATGAAATCGAGAATACTTATTTTTTGCAACCGGCAAATTGTGCAGTGGCAGAATGCAGAAATGTGGTTATTGGCAGCGGCGGGGAAGAGGACGCACAAATCACAGTGTGCCAGAAGGGTACGAAACAGCAAATTGCAGTCATCTCGCATGGGCAGCGGTGTGGCATTATCAATTACCAGGGTCATTTACCTGGGTTAGAAGGCTGCGAAGGAGCTTTAATGCGACAGCCTTAACTGCTGGTGCTTCTGGGTGGGAAGATAGTTTTAGGGATTTCATACTCGTGTGGGCTGCACATGTAAGTGAGACAAAATGCCAAGGCGGTGTTAAAAAGCCATTTTTGCAACCGTTCTTACAACTGCTGGCCTCTAAGATATTAGTGAGGCCATCCAGTGCATATTAAAAAAGCCAGTTCTGTTTATCTTATTCTTTATTACCATCAAATAAGAAAATTCTTCTTTACCAGCAACATGGATTCCACAATGTCCTATTGTCTGATGGAACCTGGTCGGTGTTTGAGGCCTATCGTGGCACTGTTCAACAGAAGAGTGTTTAGGTCGCCCTTCATCATCAGAACAGGTTCTAGAATGAACCTTTAATGGCATCTGGCTGGGATTTCATTGTGATATCATTCATTAGTCCCACTAAACCATTCTCCATAGCCAGCACTAAGATTCTGGAACGTCCATTTGATGACACCTGTTGGGAGTTCACTTATTGTGACGTCATTAATAGGTCTCTTTACCCAATTCAGCACTGCTAACAATCAACAGCCCCGAGAGTGTTACCTTATTTTACGAGGTATGCTTGAAATGTAAGACCTATTGTGACGTCAGTCGCTGGATGGCTTCAATGAGGATTTCAAACCTACATCACAATGCTATTTGCACCTCAAGGATGGCCTTATATAACAGGCTCTCCTCAAAGGCAAGCTAGTGTTTGTGTTTCTTTCTAGTTCGGTTTTTGTTAGTAATTTGGGGTATATTTTGTTAATGCATACTGATGTTTGGGTTCCGAAGTAGCGTGCTACCCATCAAAAAGCACTTCGACATCTCATCAAGGGTAGCAAGCGCTATATAAATGCAAACCTCTCCCTCTTCTATTCCTCCACTATCCTTTCTTCAATCCAAATCAAAACCTTACATGTCCACTGCTCAAATTAAATGAATATCTCCCTATACTTATTCACCAGTAATCCTCTTTGAGTTCCGGAGTAGTGGGCTACTCACCGAAAAAGCGCTTCGCCGCTGTGTCAGGGGTAGTAAGTGCTTAATTTGTGACGGTGCTTTCCGGTGCTTAGCACCGGCACCTATTTGACAGGGCCAGGTCTACATAACAACACCACGCATCTCTGAGACTGCACGTCATATAATTAGTCATGTGGTAGGCAATGTGTGTCAGTATATAAAACTAAATTATCTCAGGCTCAGACGCGGCGCGCATCACATATCATTCATATTTTACTCCACAGACCGTCGTATTCCAATGATGCCGATGATGACGCATTTCAAATTTGCTTTAAGCGGCGCGAAGCCGCAGCGGATAGACAGCGGCCCTTCAGTGTTGCTGCCAATGGGCGGGCCGCGGGCACGGGACACTGATTGGGCAGGGGGCTGAGTTTTGTGTACTGCGGGGTTTGGGCTGTGCTCTGCGGCAGGCAGAGTGTGTGTGTATTTTTTTCAGTATGCCACGCCTTGCCACACCCAAGCACACGCCTGTCCTCGCCATTACTTAGCAGGGCTCGAAAGCTGTTGGTTGCAGTGCAGGCAGCAGCAGGCCTAGGCCGCCTATTGAATAAAGGCAGGCAGGCAGGCCAGTGCCCGGCCGCCCACCACCACCAGCAAACCGTAAGTAGCACCGCTGCTTTTTTTATATTTTGGAGCGTGGTGTTTGGAGTGACACTGTCTGCGACCGACGGTCACGGGCGCGGTAGGAGTAGGCTAGCTCCTGCTCCCGCTCGGTGATGAAGTCCAGCCCTCTGGTGTTAACTTTAGAGGCCCAACTTTAGAGGCCCTGCAGGCTGCGCCCACCCCTGCTGCCCTTCATCCAGCAGACCAGCCTTCTCCTGGCACTGGCAGTCAGTAGAGTAGGTTTCTGCGTGTTTCCCTCACCTGGGCCAGTGGTCTCCCAGGCAGCGTTGGGTCATGGCTGCGAGGCTGGGGCCCCTTCCCCTAGGCTTGCAGCGGTACCATAAAACATGGCTGCGCGGCCTACTCGGGACCCCTATCATGGCATTGTACTTGCACACGGACAGTGCCGACTGCGTAGGCATGATTGCTCAGGGCAGGCCTTGGACAGTGGACTTCACAGTTCACTTCATGTGAGTCCAAGCCGGCATGCCCTGAGCAATCATGCCTCCGGCACTGGCACCGTCCATGTGCAAGTACAATGCCAAGGTCTACAGTTGCGGGACCCATGCTAGTAGGGGCCGGGGCCCCCATTAGGCCTTGCAGTCGCAACCATATTTTACCGCAGCTGCTCAATTTATACTATCAGAACCATTATGCAAACTGCAATAGTGCACCTTCCAGTGGCATTCTGAATAATAGGCAACACGTGTATTAATTATTAGGGTGACCAGGCGTCCTGGATTTGCCCGGATGGTCCGGGTTTTTCACCAGCTGTCCGGGCAGATTTCAGGAAATTTAGCTCCTGTCCCGGTTTTTAGAGAGGGTCAGCTGAAAACGGCGGGAGGTGTTTTTTATGTTGTACAAAGCAGAGATAGTGAACAGTTGTTTCTAGAAAGCAAGTTAATTAACAGGGAAGCTTCTGGGTTTATAAATTGCATTTTATGTATGGTCGAACTACCTGTTCTGGAATTCCATGCTGAGGAGTGCTGTCATTCTGTGCACTCGCTTGATGTAATACTGTAGTCCTTCTTCTATTTCCATGAAATGTCTCGGTTTTTGGCCTTACAGTTCTGGTCACCCTATTAATTATGCGTTGCTAAAACGTGCAGTCAGTATTTTTATGGGTACTGTAAATGTACTTCACTGATGTACTTTTAAAACTTGCAGGGCGTTTTTGTTAGAGAATTTTGATAATCCCAGACAATGTGTGTGTTCACTAGAGCACCGTGAAAACTGGGGAAAGTAGATTATATTTAGAGGTGAAACTGGTGTGTCATTATGAAAAACTGCATAGTGCTTAGAGGCTCTATGCAAACTAGAACTCATATGAGAGAAGTATAATAGAAAAGAAAATATCGCCCACAAGAGCACAACAACTGTGTTTAATAAGTCAAAATACGTTTTAAAAAGTCTGAATTGTATCACTTTTAGGACTGAGGTGGTATGTAGTTGTGTTGGTACTGTCACTGGCAGGAGCAATGGTTGGTGCAGGCTGTCGTGATCTCCCGAAAAGGTCCCTGGCACTTTTTATTTTACAAATTAAGCACGGGTAGAGCAAATAGTCAGTGGGTGGGGCCACTGGTAGAAAGTGGGTGTGGCCTCCTAAAACTTAGAGCACCTGCACCTCATATTTTACAAATTAAGCTCTGTGCTATATAAGTGCAATTACAATTACAATCAATTGCACTCAGGCCATCCAGGAGTTTTAGGATGTAACTTCTACTATGTAAATCAGGAAAAAGCATAGCCGTGTTCCCCTTCCTTCAGAAGTGGTGAGGCCTGCCTCCCTCTCTTCAGTAAGACAACACATGAGACATTGCTACAAAGGCAGGAACGAGAAATGTAAGAAAAAAACTAAAAACAAGTTTAGGACTGATGAGGTTGTAAACAAAGTGATTGCAAACCTTTCTAGACAAATTGCCTATCTCTGAAATCTTTCTGCGACCTTCCCCTGGTGCATTGGGCCTGATCATGCGCTGGGTAAGATGCGATAATTATCAGATCGGAGAAAATCCAGCCCTGTGGTGTTCAGAATGTATCGCATGGGATAAATATGGCCTGTTCCCACTTTTTGGCAATTAACATGCACATTTTCGTCCTCACCACCACACAATCAGCATGTCCCAGTAACAACATGAGCCAACTTTATCGCGTGTGGTAATTACCCGTCGTGATAAACATTGCGCCACAGGTGTTTGCGCAGCAATCATGTTTAATGGATCACTTGTAATCAGACCCATTGTATACTTTCATCTAGCACATCTCAAACCGTCCTCAAAATGCCCCTCAAACCCACTCGAAGCACATCAAGCAGCACAAGGGCACAAGTCCTAAAAAAAGAAGTGGGGGGACGCTGAGGTCACGACAGGAAGTGACGTCACGAAAGGTGGCTTGCACCGTCAGACTCATTGCCTCCCCTCGCTCACCCCTTAGATGCGATTGCATCAGAGAAGTCAGCGCGTGAGCAGCGTTCTGAATGAGCTCCGATCTCGCCCCAGAGAGGCCAAAGAGTGAATGTGTGGCTCCATTTGCTCCAGTTATTGAGCTCCCGGTAAAATAAGTAGGGGGATGCTGTCCACCCGCGTGGTACTCCGACTCGAGCCCTGAGCAGCACTTAAAAACATCACTGCTATTCCACCCACACATCACGGAACATCCTGAAGGGGGTCTCTGGCCACAGGCGAACACATTCCAGACTGTCCTCAAGTACATCTCTTGCTTTGAGGCCTACCTCAAACCCTGCTAAGCTCTTCCTCAAACAGGTCTCAGATCTTCCCTTTTTGGCTTCCTTGACCACAGCTCAGAATCTTACTCTACTTTTAGAAAGAATAACTCTCCATGTTGGGAAACCCAGTATGAATATGCCCATAAACAGTGCTTGAAATGGGAAAATAGAAGTGCAGGTACTCCGTACCAGAGTACCTGCTTGTTTCTGAGAAGTGCCGGTACTCTCTAATTAAAAGTATTACGTCGGTCTTGAGAAGTGCCGGTACTCTCCCTCTAAAAAAAAAACAAGCATTGGCATAGCCAATAGGTCTCGCCTTTGGGACCTTATAAGTGTTTAACCATGCAACAGTTGCATAACTAAATTCTTATAAGGTCCCAAAAGCGAGACCTTTTGGCTATGCCAAGCGGCCGCGAAAGTGATCGTGATCAAACATCAAAGAGGCCGTGAAAGTGAAAGTAATCGCGGTAAAAGCGGGGCAAGCACCCGTGCACATGTACTGTAGCTCTAGGCTGGCCTGGTAGCACTTTTTGGAACCCTCTCAATAAGTCTCGCCAGACCAGCGCATGCGCTGGGTCAGGCGAGACCTAAAAAGGTCCGGTACTCCGTACCGGACAGCACCGGCCCATTTAAAGCACTGCCCATAAACCTACGAGTTAGTAGGTGTTCGCCCACCATACTGAAAGGACACTGTTTCCACCCAAAGTCAGAGACACGCTCCGTCGTAAAATCCGCAGAATCTGCAGAATGTCAGCAGGAGTAACTCAGAGGGCGGACATGTCCACTGGTTCTTATTGTGACATTTATGATCTGGGGACTTGCACAAGAAGTCCACTTTTTAGGACATTGTAGGGCACGTTCTCCGTGCAAAATGCTTGTGAACCAGGCCCTGAGTGTTGTGCATTTGTGTTTTTTGAGAAACACTGGCTACACCTGAGTGTTTTTTTGGCCATCCAGAGCCTAATTAAAATATCCAGCATTTATCACGGTACAAACCACTCAAATTGTCGACAGGTATGGGACAGAGTCCCACGGTGATAAAGCCATTCGCACAGAATCACACAATATGGTCCAGGCGGGCAGCCAAGATTATAATCCTAGTTGACAGGCACCATTTTCGCCATCAGAACACAACTTCTCCAGGAAGGGTGATGTTCCAGAACGTAAGAATCTTAACATGATGCACGAGGACAGGGGGGGCTCTATGGGTCACACAAACCTGCTCTGATTTTGAAGTCCAAATAAACAGAAAGCTGTCGTATTTTGGAATCCCCTTAAAACGAGAGATTTTTGGGGGCGCTGCCAGAGTTAAGGTGTGAATAGAACTCACGCACAATCTATTGAGAGGGAGGAAGACGTGTTTCCACTATTTTCAGTAGGTGAAGCCGGAAGGTTGAGGCTTTTCCCGCGCATGCTCTCAGGGGGGTTCCGGCATTCCCCGCCGCCTGCATCACGTTGACACGTATCCGGTTCCACTTTCTTCCACTAAATCACATTTCAGAGGGGGGAGAGTGGACCGGTCCCGGCTGCACAAGCAGCCTTCTGTTCTCCCTTCACTTCCGGCATCACTCGACTGCTGCCCACAGACGGTTCCCATTAGATCACGCAAAGTATTGATTTCGGATCCCTGCGCCAGCTTCCCTGGCCTCGAGGTGGGGCCCCCTTTTCTCTTCTCATTCCACTTCAGAAGGACGGGGCTGGTGAGGATTCAGGAAGCAGCTTTTGACAGCAGGAAGTTCAGGTGGGGGCACAAATGTGGAATTCTCTAGACAGTAGAGGCCTAGAAATGTCCACACCCTACCCCAAAAAATAATTCTATGGACTGTTTGAGAATTTGCAAGCGCCAAACGGCCAGCGCTGGCCCTGTTCTCCATCACTCACGCGCCCTCCTACCGTCGCCTCCCAAGGCCTGCATCCAATTAAAAAAGGAGGAGGGGGCTGAAGGGGGTGGGCAAAGCGGGATTGTTGCTACTAATTTTCAGAAATGCCTAGAGGCCCTCAAAAATGCATTCCGTCTGTGCACAGAGGGGTCTATTGATTACTGCCTGCGGGCCCGCTCCTCTGCTGCCCAGCGCATATCTATGCCATTCTGGCACCCCCTCCCTTCATCGACTTCTGTAGCAAGCATCCACTCCAAACAGAATATCCATACATTGAACATGCGCCTGATATAATACAAGACTGTCATTCCGCCAAGGCCTGGCTCCTCTGCTATTGTGATGAGTAGGCGCGTGGCGGAGCGGCTGGCAGTGCACGCTCCGCTCGCACGCGCCCGCACAATGGCCGCTGCCTGGCCCACGCACCGAGCGTTCTATAGATGCCTATTGTCATCTTATGTACTGTCCGAGAGAGGGATGCTGCTATGTGATGTGCTGCTGCACACGGATGGGTGAATGGGTGCCATGCGCATCCTGCCTGGCTCTGGGCTCTTGGAAGCCAGAGGCTGTTATGTGAGGATGCCAACACCTGGTCTTATGCCAACACCCGAACTAAGAAAGAGGCATCTTCTCCTCATTGGGCTGCGGGTCAATTCTTTTTGTGACTCTTCAATGCTTTTACCTCTTCGCCCTCACTTTTAGGTCATGATCTAATTGCAAGAGAATCGTGGATCAAAAAACAACGAATTCAGAAGTGGTAAAGCGTTCAGGAACCACCGACAACATGGAATGCACATGCAGAGCAGTCATGATTCTATGACACATTAATACATTTGACACAATTGTTTAGTGAGACCTCACCAGTAGTTTCTAAGTTCTGGAGATTGCCCATCACAACCACCTCCTGGAATTGAATAGCTCTTATGATTAAAAAAGGCACCGAAGCACCCTATCAGTGTCATTAAGTTATCAAGTGCACAATGGAGTCGACTATTGCGGGTCACAACACCACTCGCAACACAGGAACTCAACACACACATCTACAGCCACCAGGGAATGGGCATGCCTGTCAACAAAGGGGATTTGAAACCCATTTAAAGTAGCCTTGTGGCCCTCAATCTTACACAGACACACACAGACACACAGATACACACACAGACACACACACAGAGCAAGACATAGCCACCTGACTTAGAACAAGGCCAGAACACAATACTCACCAAACATCAACACAAGCTGAATCAAAGTCTATGTGGAAAGCCACTGGATTCCTGAAAGCACCAGGAAGCAACAGCACTAGCCGAATTTTATGCTAAACAAATGCTCACTACTTTCTTACTCTCTGGTGTGCACAAGGAAACCCCAGCCTCAGCATGACTCTTGCTAAATTGCTACAAATATAACATTATAAACTGCTGCTAAAGACCTGGATATAACCAGAGGAGAACGGTCACAACCCGGAGGTCTCATAGCAACCTCCAATAATGGCGACAGAAGGCTAAGTTTAACATAAGCGGTACACAACCTAGCCAAGAAGACCCCATGAGAGTAATCTAACAATGAGAGATTGTACAAGATTAAGTAGGACATTTTATGAAAATGGATGACCTCGCGTTGATGAAGTCTTCATGAAAACAGCACATGCTGTAGGCATCAAAAGAACTCTGTCATCAATGAGGAACAGAGAAACTTCTTTCGGACTAACAGAACCTCAGCTTCCCCTTGACATAATCACACTAAGAGAGAGGTGTGACAATAACAGAACCTATAGAGTGCCTATTCCCAACCCCATAGATAGAGATGAAAAAGGTTTCCCTTTTCTTATGGACTCTCTCTAACATCCTACTCGTACGATATGTGTCATCGTCGGGTCTGTAGTCCGCCCCCGGCGTGGTACTAAACACTGGGTTGGCTCAACCCCACTCATGGAGCAAGCACTTAGATATCAAGAAGCCTGTCCTATAGGCTATAGTGGCAGCCTCTGTAGCGGGATCTCACGAAAAAGGATTAAAAACGCCTAGACTCCAGCAGAATTAATATTTTTAGGTCCCCCAGGCAAGATTAAAAACGTGCATTGATTGTGCCCCTGTATCTATATGGTCAACATGTTTCATTCAAAATTCAATTTGCCAAGCTTCCTCAGCACCTATGATCCCCTCAGGTGAGCCCTCCGGTTTTGGGGTCTACTATTCAATAGAGAGCGCACGAATGTCAATCACACCATTCTCTCACGCATTTGTTACCACGCCTACTATCCAGGAAATGTTGGCTGTGCTCTTGAAATTATCTCACGCTCCTCTCCTCTTCTGTACCAACACGAGACACAGAAATGCCACCTTGACAATGCTCAGAAACTCTATATACAGGTGTCTTCCTGAAGCAATGTAAGCTCAGGAAGACACTTATTGTGAGTACCAATCTGTGGAATTATCTACATGCTTGTCAACAAATAGGTACCCATCATCTGTTCCTTTCACGAGGTGCAGCCAGCGCGTGTCAATAACATGCAATGACAAGTGCATAGTAAAAGGGTGTAGACAAAGGCGGCGGGTTTGGTGAGCAGGTGATAAGAGATGGAGTGCAACGTGGCCGGGTCTGGAAGGGATGATATTCATTTTAAAATCAAAAGGGCGTCAGGGACGTGACCTCATTAAGATATCTGAAGAAGAACACAACTCCAAGAAACAACCTCACAAAAGATCACGCCATGATGAATATCACATCTGTCTGCCTCAGGGTGAACCTTTCACTTAAAGACCCACAGGAACAGGAGCTTCTAAAGAATGACCAAAGCTTGTAGGATACAAGACCTGAGCAGAACAAACAAGACCAGGTAAAGACTTCCAAAGAACACCTGGAGCAAACAACACCATCAAAAGTCACATTCTTGAACAGTCGCCAAGAGGTAGAGCCAAAAACATGAGAGAATGAGAGCAGCATAGTGTCCTTCAAATAAAACTAGGAAGGTGACATGGCCTAGCAGTACATCAGAAAATGGTCCACGTTCCAGCTCAGTTATTTATCAATATGTGTGATTCTGGGCAAGTCGCCGTAGCTTGCTGTGTCTCACACACTTGAAAAACAGAAGCAGTGAGAAAGTTCCTTAGCGTGATCTGGGGATATGAATTCCCGCGCATTAAGTCAATAATATCAATGTTTGTTGACACTGTGAGGATGTTAAGCAATAAAGGTGTTTTGATGGACCAGAACTTGCTGTGCGCTGACATGACACCGTGCTGGGCTAGGAGTCCCCGTTCCTTGTCTATGGCCTCCGTAAATAGCTGTGAAACAACAGCACCGCCCCTCCCCTGCACTTAATGTACAATGCATTGTGAAAGCCATAATCAAACCTTGCTTCGAAATGTGCAAGGGTGCCCGTGCTGTCGGCAGGATTGTTTTTGTGCGGTAAGGGGCACCATCCTACACAAAAAAACAATTGTGGGAGGCTTTTTTCTCTTTCTATGTGTGCTGCAGAATGAAGCACACATGGAAAGAGGAAAAAACGAGGAGAAATAAAGTCATTTCTCCTCGTTGCATCTGTCCTGGGGAGGCGTAAGATTTTACCGCATCCCCAAGTTTACATGGTCTTGTAAATCTTGGGAAGCATCAGAATCCATAGGTGTTGCATGGAAACACACACCGCAACACCCATGGAACTCTTCCCTAGCTCAGAGTAAGAACCTACTCCATATTTATGAGGCCACGCAAAGCCACACAAAGTGGCTCTGCGTGGCCTCATAAAATGATTTTGTGGTTTGCCCCGCTGGAGCATCACAAAACCTGACGCTACAGCTGTGCAAGGGGCTCATAAATATGCCCTCAAACGCATCAAGTATCCAGAGCCTGCAGCCACGGGTTCACATAGCTCATAATACCAGATGTTGTAGGTAATTGGATCACCTAAACCTCCTCTAATATACTAAGGGATGGTAAATACATTATGAAAGGAATGGTGTGCCTTATTCTACATTTCATTTACCTATTATTATTGGCACCGAACAAGAGTGCCCTTCGCATGAAGCTTTTGGAAGTTATGTCGCTTCTTCCTGGTGATTTTATTTTTTACTATTCTGAATAGACTCTACAGTGACCCCTGTGGTTAAGAAGCATATCGCAGGTCCCCTTTCGAAAGCTGGGCCAAGTCCTGCTGTAGAACGACCAGAGTGTGTCACTGCTGCCACTGTGCCTGCTCTTTCGACTGAGGGGTCTGCAGTGGCTGCCGCTGTAGGCAGTGTCCTGACCCTGGCAATGCGCAGAGAAACTATAGGAGCAAGTTCAAGGGAGCTACTGCAAATATCTTCCCAAAGCTCACTTTATTTTTGTACTGCAGTATCCTAACACCTTTCAGCCCCTTCGGAGTGCTAAGGGAGTGTCTGTGGGTACAGACGAGAGTGCAACTTGGTTGTGGGTGGGGCTGTAGATAAAGACTGGGCGAGTATCTGGGAGGGCATGAAGGTGGAGGGAGACAAAATGGCGAGAATGGGAGGGAAGAAGGCATATGAAAGATATCAAAGATTTCATGGGCGAAGTGGGAGGAGGAACAATTGGGTGTGCAGAGGGAGGGATGTCCCGGGCGGAAGGATTTGGAGAGTACAAAGGGACTGCATGGAAATAATGACAGTAAAAATGACAAGCATTAAAGCATTAAGGGGGTCAGCCAGTGCTTAATTTGAGCCGGTGGTTTCCAGTGCTCGGCACCAGCACTTAATAGCCAGCAACAACGCTTAATTGCCGGAACCTGCACTTATGAAACTTGCCACTTGGAGGTGCTGTTTGTGTAATTTAAAGATCAGCAGAAAAACAGTTGTTTGTTAATTCAATACGCATTATAAACAACTACCACCTGCCACCCAAGCCATTCTTAAAGCTTTCGCGGCCTTGAACAGATTGAATTGTCACACTTGTAGCAGTGTGATGGTTAGTAGTTATATAAGTACAGTGGCAATGTGTGGTGCAAACTGCTGTGACTTCCTGACAAGGGCCCTGGCACTTATTTTTTTTTAAAACAAATTAAACACTGGGATTATTTCTGGAAAGGGTAGAGAGGGAGGAATAGGAATACAGAAGTTCGAGGTAGATTTTGGCGCGACTCACAGTGTATGTTACTGCTTCTTTTAGTGAGTGCTAAGTACATCTGCAGTGCACCCTTTGAGTCATGTCTTGGAGAGAGACTCGCTTGAATAGACAGTCAAACCCCGCTTGATTCTACCTATGAACAGCCTCAACTTGGGTTTGCCTGCCATTCCTAGTATCATAAATCTTTCTACTTTGCATCAGAATATCAGTCTAGAGGGCAAGGACCCCCCCAGTGGACACAAAGTTGAGGCCTTGTTTTGCATTTGTGTCATGCTGGCTAATCAGTGGGCTTTGTTCTATCAGAGGCGGGCGTGAACCCATTGGCTGCTGTACTCCCATGTGGTATAAATCAAGACGAGGGAAACCGAATACGGTCTTTCCAATGGAGACACGTTTACCCATGGGTACGAGAGCCCTCGGGCAGACTTTTCCAGAATGTGTAAGATTGTTTCGAATGTAGTTGCGGCTGGCGCAGAGCACTGGCAGATGGCAGCCTGGGAGCGAGAGGGGATCAGTTAACAATCACAGCTTAAACAGGAGGAATAACACAGCGCTTCATCGGAGAGGCAGGGACCGAACATCTGCAGATGAGGTCAATTCAGGGCACTGGGGAACAGGAGGCGCAATATCTCATCAAAGTCACTCCTTGCCAGCTACTCTAGTTACAATCAATATCAACTTACGAGGTGAATATTAGACTATTTGTGTTACATTCATATGTGAATTGAATATTGGGAGTGCTTTTATCAGTTAACACAAAGTGCCTTAAGGGTGTTCAGAGAACTCACGCTGCTTTTATTTTTTGTTTTTGCTGTTCAGGGCTTCCATGCTGATTTAATTTTTTTATTTTTTAGATCTAGCCTAGGGACAGTGCTAACTGTCTCACAGGCCTCACTTTTTATAATAACAAAAGTACATACATATATACATAAATACAGAGATTTTCATTCAGCCAGTCCGCTTCATTCTATTGTCTGTTGAGCTGTCAATCACATTCTGCTTATGTCCACCACAACATGGAGCTTAGGGAAGTGGTCCAGCATATTTAATCAAAAGACTTCCTCGACCCAGGAGTGACAGCGTTCAGCCTCATCACACGTGCACAGCCGCATAAAAAGGAGTCTACTACAGTGCCTGCACTGGTGGGCCTGGGCTGCAGGGCCACTCCTGTATTTTTACATTTGATATGAAACTGCCTTTTTTTATTTTACATATTGCTTATGTTTCCATAACTAAATAAATAAAATGTACACCTGCCAAGGCCTGAACTATTGGCTTTGCCAATGCTTGTTTGTAAGTAGGTGTTCACTGAAATAGAGTCTGTGTATTAATATAATATTGTGTGACATGATGTCCCTAAATTAAGTTATATTGTCTTATGGAAGGATACGCGGTTATGCTATACCATGAATCATGTTATGTTATCTTAATTTATGTTATATTATCGTTTATCATATGTTTTATTGCGTCACGCTATGTTAGGTTGTTTTATTCTATATTATGCTATATGTTATAACAATGTTACTAGCATTTGTCCATTTTCATCCTGTAATTAGAGAGTCATCATTGGGACCCCAAAGAGAATCCAAAATATCCTTCATCTGGTCTAAGAAAATGTTTTGGTTTTCTTGTCAAAATCTTGCTCAGTCGTTTTCCAAATTGCCCACCCCGTGGTTCCTAAATTACCAAACCATAAATTGAAGTGCAAAGTTGATATCCTGCACGGCTCTAAAAGTGGAGCCCAGTTTTTATGATGGGGCAACTATAATTTAATCAAGATTCCCACTAGAACGCACAGTGAATGCCAGCGCCATCTTGTAATGTGTACCAGTCCAATATGCTTGTAGCTCTTGTCCACCTGCATCAATTTCAAGATAGGGTGGGCGGGGCTAATAAGGCAAAATACCACCTATGGTATTTTCAAGTTCATGCATTGTTATGTTTTTGACCATAAAAACGTATACATATATGTCCTGGTGTGATTCTGAACAGAACAATAAAGTACAATGCACTAACTACACACGGGACAGGACGTTTCCTTGTTGTTTACAAACCGCAGCATTTGGACCAATCTGATTGGTCGCAACGTTAGGCGTATGGAGCAATAAACAAGCAGGATGCCGCTCTTTCTGGTCCTGGAAGGGTGAGGTGAGCAGCATAGACCCCCTGAAAATGTAACACGTTCCACCCACGCCTAGCCACTTTATATTAAAGTCATTATTACACAGTGAGGGGCCGATTCACACAACTAATTTAAGACAAAATCCTAATCTTACTACTTTGGTATTCACAGAAGTTAGGATTTTGTCTTAAGTTTGTCTTAAGACAAACTTAAGACAGACTTAAGGCAAACTTAAGACAGACTTAAGACAAACTTAAGACAAACTTAAGACAGACTTAAGACAGATTTAAGACAGACTTAAGACAAACTTAAGACAAAATCCTAACTTAAGTCTGTCTTAAGTCTGTCTTAAGTCTGTCTTAAGACAAACTTAAGACAAAATCCTAACTTCTGTGAATACCAAAAGTAGTAAGTTTAGGATTTTGTCTTAAGTTAGTTCTGTGAATCGGGCCCTGATTGTTTTATATCATTCTATGGTGTTGTCTGTCAGAGTACTCCAAGACTCTTCAAACAGTTGTGGGTGTTCCACAAAGAATTCATTTCAACTTGCAGATGAATGTGGTTCTCACAGGTATTGGAATGTGTATGTATAATTTCATAGGTGCTACAACTAGATAATTGTGTTAAGTGTGGTCAGCTAATAATGCGCAGTGCAAGAATTATGCTATGCTGGTGGAAGTGCAATTGAGCTAGAACTGTGGCAACAACACGCCAGATATTCGTCAGTGAACAGAGATTGGTAAATCCAGGCAGTGGGAGCTACAGTCAGGCTGGGGCACTCAAGGTACATCTTGAGTTCAGAAGGGTAGGGTATATACGACAACATAGCTATGCAATGTCAGGCATCAATGCTGTGGTGGGTGTGGCGTGGCACGGTCACAATGCAACTTGCCCACTTTTAGTCATTTTGCAAATTAGTAGTGTCAAAAACTCACATTTGCTCCAAGGCTGATCACTGCCATCAGCAAACTATCCAATCACACTCAGAAGAGATTGCAATGCACCTCTTTCCGACACCCTGTTTGGCTGTTGATTTGAGGAGCCTGCCAATGGGATGACGCCATACAGACTACAGCCATGTATCGAAAAGAGACAGAGGCATCTATCAGGTGTCACAGATTCAGACCCACCCCACACTGAACACAGAACATGCTGTTCACTGAATAAAGACAGTTCATAACACTTACATCAAGATATGAAATCATGGTGACTCCTGCCCTTCGACACATCCGATAAGCAGAAGGTATTCAGAGAATAGTGAGACAGACCGATTAACCCTCAATAAATCTTGAGTTTCATTTCTTGAGATAATATAATATGGGAGTCCAAATTCAGCTTTTTTAGCTCTGGCAGTGCCAAGATCTCTTGATTTTACTAAAATTATATATATTCTTTATTTACTAATAGGGGCTTTCAGCCAGCTCTCTTCATCCATTGGCTTGTTGTTGTGTCATTAACACTTTTCTTCCACCCATTACTGCAAACAGCATCGGGTAATTGGACAGTCCATGTCAGCCATCGGCTCACTTTACTGTGAGTGACAGCATTCTGCTCTTTCATGAGGCGCACTTCCACATAAATCAGCCCCCTCATTTCCGGAGAATATTATCACAATGTATGTGAGACCCAAAAAAACATGTTTGCTTTTTTAAAAAATATTAGCAGTGGCCCATCAGCTCCCCCGACAAAAACATTTTGCAAAAGCAATGACGAACCCAAACAAGCATTGCAAAAGCCAAAAGACTGGCAACCAATGCAGACCTATTTGCTTTGCCAATGCTTGTTTATATATGTTTGTAATGTCTGTGTGGATTTTTTTTTTGTGTCCAAGGTATCTCTATTAGTATGAATACGAGGGGTGTGTGGCTACATTTTTAAGACGAAATGGATAAAGTCATATTCAATCTTAGCTTTTTTAAAAAAATTTATTTCAATATACTTTTTATTGATTTTTACACATATAGTTATCATCGCTTTTTCGTTACAGGGTGGCAGCCCAACTGGCTGTCTTTGTCAAAAGTACAGGTACATGGTATATATGTTTGGCTGTGCCCCTATCCACTGTCTTGTTGATAGCATAAGAGTGCGTGTAACGGGAAATGCTGGAGAATAAAGAAGAGAGAAGAAGGAGTAGTGTACAAAAAGGTTATTACCTACGTGGGTCAGTTTTGGTCCTGTGGGGGCGTATCTGAGGCTTTTTGATCTCTCTCCAGTTCTGTTCACGGGGGTTCGTAGGGGACCAGGAACTCGTCCAGTGAAGATCACATACCCCTGGAAGCTGGCCTCCCTGGTGAATTCCGCAGGGCCGTGCTGTCGGCGCCTCTGAGGTACGTCAGCCAGTTGAGCCATCCTTTAAAAGTCGCCATGGCTGAATCTTTCCATTTGGAGAGTACTATTTTTATAGCCGCTTTTTGAAAAGCAACTGGGATATCTCAAAATCTCAGAGCTGGGGTGAATGGCTTTCATGGTTGTCAAATGTAGGCGTCTCGAAGAGATAAAAAAAGTGAAATTAACGCAAAATGTGTTTTATTTTTAATAGCAGAGACATCTTTAAATTCAGTTGTTATGTAAAAGAGATATTACCTCCTTTTCTTGCGGACGGCAAGTATATTACTCAGAACATGACTATATATTCAATATTTTTTCTCTTGTATTTCTCAAAATATGTTAGTAATTTTTGCTTTCTCTTCTTTTTGGTTGCCTGTATACTTCAAACAACTTGCCATTTGCCCTACACACATGTAGTTTAGGCAGATTGAGAGGATTTGAAATTACATCCCATTTGCGTATCAGAATAAACCTATAGAAATAAATTTCGCACAGAAGTGATATTTGTTAACAGTCACACAGCAGTGAGTTCACCTTAGAGAGGCTGCGGGTGACATGCCATGGCAAAGACTTACCGCAAACACAAGAGTCTTTTTTGAAACTCATCTAAAAAGATTTATGAGATCCATGTGCAGTAGATCATTTTAATATTTATTTCCAAGACACACTTTTCAAATTTCCTCAGAATGAGCCTCAGTATTCTTGGTGATTTTCCATTGATAAGTTCTTCACACTTAAAGAACTGGATGATATATATCTTTGTCTTTGCCATGGCCATCAAAGGTTAATTTAAGTATTACAAATGAACCCATTATTTTTAAGGTAGATTGTCAACCATTTCTGAAAAGATGTTCTCATGACCCTTCTTCCATTAGAAATGTGGCTCGGTGCCTAGACTGGCACCATTCAGAGAATTCTTATTTTCTCTGTCTTCCAACATGTGTGCTTATGTTGATTTGTGACAATTTAAGCCAATTTGTGTTGCCATGGAAATTCAAAATCCAATTTATCTTAAAACGTTGAGTCACTTTAATTAAGGTTATATATCTAAGTCGGATGAGTAAACCATCCTTTCCGAAAACCATTCTTTGATATTGCAACTGAGGGAATCTATCCATACATATAATTCAAATATACGTATTTGTAGCATGGAGGTGGAAATGCATTTTCCCAATACTCTGTGTAATGGGCATGTACTGTGCTATTAATAACCGCCATAATTGTAAAGCGTAAAGGCTAAATCCATTCTTATTAGTATCCTCAGGACACCCAACTGTGTTAAATCAATCATAGCCACTAAGCTTCTGAGGCATTAGTCACCCTGCCCGGCTCGCTGGAACGTGAGCGATTGACACATTTTTCTTCTAATCCAATCCGGGGGCTATCTGTCTTCTGGCTCTTCGGTCCCATGGTTTCACTTACTGTACGTCCTTCCGTGACCTTATCGAAAACTAATTTAGCGGGATCTAAAGTTATAAACCCCTCCTTCTCTGACACATTCTCTTGACTGTTACATTTACTTTAGATATGGTCCCTTCTAGCTGTTGTCAATAGAGAATGGTTGATCACTTTAACCCCCTAAGCACCTGTAAATAAACAAACATTGGCAAAGTCAACAGGCTTCAGTTTAATGTATTAGCATATCATATGCAGCTTCAGCACATTAGAGTGAGACATATGAGATGGAGCCAGCAGAAAGGGAGGGCTATTTTGTAAAATAGTCCCTTGCGCAGTGCAATGAAATAACATGAGTGGAAGCAGAAGGATACCAACAAACAGCCAATAGCATTAGGTGAGAGCTTACTACTCAACTGGGCTTAGCCAAGACACGATTGACAACGTCTAAAGCCACTAGCTGAAAGAGGGTGGTCGAACAAATCCAGTGGTTGAAAGGGGCAGACTTAAAACCTACTCCTTATAAATCAATAACATTAGGTCTGTTTGACATCTGTCAAATAACAAAAAAGGTGAAATTGACTGATTTGCCACTATTTTCACCTGGGAGAACCAATTGACTTCGCTCTTCCCTGAGTGATGGGCCTGCTTCCCCATCAGCGGATCCCAGATTTCATGATGGGGCATCTGCAGGCCGTTCAAGACACTTCAAGTAACACACTGTGAATGCTAACACCATATTGTAAGTCCCACCCTTCCAGAAAGGGTGGAAACTAGGATTTATGGAAGCCGAAGGAACGAAAGTAGTGAAAATTAGGATAGAGAGAAAAATAACATAAACTAAATATACAAATGGAGAGACTGAACTACAGAGATGGACTCAAAAATAAGGAAAGAGCGTAATGAAGAAAGTAGTAATGGAAGAGGGAAAAGATATAGCCAAAAACGAAACAAAAAAGGGATTAATTGGGGAGTGGTAAGTTAGACATACGAAAGAATGGTCAAAACGAGGAGAGACAAGCAAAAAATACGTTTCAATCAAATTAAAGTTAAATGGGGAAAAATAAATATTCACATTCAATAAAAAAAACCCTGAGGAAAAAAATGGAAATTGAGGATGCAGGAAAAAAAACAAAAGCCAGGAAAAATAAACCATTAAAACAGAAGCGTCGACAATAAATAGGAAATGATGTATCCCTACAATGAAGAATAGCAAGCAGTTTATTTTTGAGAAGACAAAATAAGGCTGCCAAATCTCTAACTTCTCTTCAAGTCCTGCCAATGTAGGCTAACACTAAAATACAAAGGCGCGTAAGACTGGGCAATCACTGCTGCTGGAGCTGGAGGGAACTAATATGAATATTCCTCGCTATGGATACCTGTGGAGAGACAGAGAAAACAACACTGGCTCAACCAGCCAAAACATCTGGATCGCTTAGCAGGATGGTACCCTGAAGACTGAGCGCTGTGGGCCACAACATGACAGAGCGCATGAACAACTGCTGCCAGACACCGGGAAGAGGTTTAGAAAGCCAACTTCTGCTGATGCCAGCAGAATACAGGACCCTGACCGCCCACGGCTGCCTGGCTGCATGGAGATCTGGACTGCTAGTTGTTTGCTACAAAGGTGCTGCTGAGAGATGGCCGGTTAGAACCCAATTGAGCCACAAGACCAGCCCATTGATTCCACCAAAGAGGCCGACGACTGCTCCCGTTTGTAAAAGTCCTGTGCTTGCCATCTTGAGGAACCATCAAACTCACCCATCATTTTCATCAACATAGTCTCAAACCTGACTTAGATCTTGGCAGAGGGGAATACTCCGTCAGTCACAAACATGACGGATATCCTGTCCGCCAAATTATGGCTCCATTATATCCTATGGAGAACGTAATACGGTGGACGGGATATCCATCATGTTTGCGGTGGAGTATTCCATCCGCCGAGATCTAAATAAGGTCCTAAGTTATAACCTGCCGAGATGGCTTTGTTCAGACCAGGCCTTATGAGGATAACCAGAAACACACCCACCAGTTTTAGCGATGTGGACTTGATGCGTCACCTAGGAAGACACAGATTGCGGGAGAGGCATTGTTGTCTTGAGAAACAACAAAACTACCATAGCGTTTAAAGGCCGCTGCCTAAAATACAAGTGTTGATCAAGGGAATTATTTTCATTAACTGTTGACATCTTAAAACAGTACATGCTGATTAATGATAGGGAGGACTTGTCAATACCAGAAATCCTCTCAAAGTTGTCCATCCATATTTCCAAACGTCCTCCGTTGAGAAGTATGCACTACCATGTGCATGAAAAACTTGATGGAGAGGAGCCATCATGTGCATAAGCTCCGCCATGTGCAGGATGAACTGAGGGAGAGGAGCCACTCTCTGCGTGATAAATCAGAGGAAAATGAGCCATCAGGTCCATAAGCTTCACCATGTGCATGTTGAGCCTGATAGAGGAGCTACCTTGTGCAGGATAAACCTGAAGGGAGGAGCCACCATATGCATAAGATCCACCATGTGGATGTTGAGCCTGATGGAGCAGAGCCACTGAGGAGCCACCATGTGCATAAGATCCACCATGTGCATGTTGAGCCTCATGGAGAAGAGCCATCATGTGCAAGATAAACCTGAAGAAGAGAAGCCACCAAGTGCATAAGCTCCGCCATGTGCATGTTGAGCCTGCTAGAGGAACCACCATGTGCAGGATAAACCTTAAGGAGAGAAGCCACCATGTGCATAAGATCCACCATATAAACCTGAGGGACAGGACCCACTGTGTGCATTAGGTCTACCATGTGCATGATGAACCTGAAGGAGACGGGCTACTATGTGCATAAGATCCACCATGTGCATGATAAACCTGAGAGAGAGGAGCCACTGTGTGCATAAGTTCCAACATGTGCATGATATACCTGAGGGAGACGGGCCACCGTGTGCATAAGCTCAACCATTTGCATGATAAACCTGAGAGAGAGGAGCCACCTTGTGCATGATAAACCTGAGAGAAAGGAGCTACCATGTGCTTATGGTACACCATGTGAATGATAAACCTGAGGTAGAGGAGGCACCATGTTCCTAAGGTCCACATTGCGCATGGTGAACTTGAGGGAGAGGGGCCACCATGTGCATAAGGTCCACATTGTGCATGATAAGCCTGAGGGAAGGGAGTCACCATGTGCATAAGGTCCACATTGTGCATGATAAATCTGAGGAAGAGGAGCCACCATGTGCATAAGGTCCACATTGTGCATGATAATCCTTAGGGACGTGAGTCACCATATGAATACGGTCCACATTATGCATGATAAACGCGAGGGAAGGAAACAACCATTTGTGTAAGCTCCACCAGGTGCATAATGAACCTGAAGAAGAGGGGCCACCATGTGCATAAGGTCCACCATGTGCAGAATAAACCTGAGGGAGAGGGGCCACTGTATATTTGATAAATCTCAGGAAAGGGAGCGAACGTGTGCATAAGATCCACCTCTGTGCATGATAAACCTGAGAGAAAGGAGCTACCATGTGCATAAGGTCCACCATGTGCATGATAAACCTGAGGGAGAGGCACCACCATCTGCATAAGGTCCACATTGTGCATGATAAACGTGAGGTAAGGAACCCACCATGTGTGTTAGCTCCACCAGATGCATAATAAACCTCAGGGAGATGAGCCACTCTGTGTGTGATAAATCGGAGGAAAAGGAGCTACCATGTGCATAAGATCCACAGTGTGCATCATGAACCTGATAGAGGAGCCACCATGTGCAGGATAGACCTGAAGGAGAGGAGCCACCATGTACATAAGATCCACCATGTGCATGATAAACCTGAGAGAGAGGAGCCACTGTGTGCATAAGGTCCAACATGTGCCTGATACACCTGAGGGACACGGGCCATCATGTGCATAAGCTCAACCATTTGCATGATAAACCTGAGAGAGAGAAGCCACCATGCGCATGATAAACCTGTGAGACAGGACCTACCACCTGCATAAGGTCCACCATGTGCA
Source organism: Triturus cristatus (assembly GCF_964204655.1). NCBI lineage: Eukaryota > Metazoa > Chordata > Amphibia > Caudata > Salamandridae > Triturus > Triturus cristatus. Next base: position 132,938,155 of record NC_140591.1, on the reverse strand, counting down.
GGATAAACCTGAGGGAGAGGAGCCACCATGTGCATAAGGTCCACATTGTGCATGATAAACCTGAGGGAGAGGCACCACCATCTGCATAAGGTCCACATTGTGCATGATAAACGTGAGGTAAGGAACCCACCATGTGTGTTAGCTCCACCAGATGCATAATAAACCTCAGGGAGATGAGCCACTCTGTGTGTGATAAATCGGAGGAAAAGGAGCTACCATGTGCATAAGATCCACAGTGTGCATCATGAACCTGATAGAGGAGCCACCATGTGCAGGATAGACCTGAAGGAGAGGAGCCACCATGTACATAAGATCCACCATGTGCATGATAAACCTGAGAGAGAGGAGCCACTGTGTGCATAAGGTCCAACATGTGCCTGATACACCTGAGGGACACGGGCCATCATGTGCATAAGCTCAACCATTTGCATGATAAACCGTGTGAGAGAGAAGCCACCATGCGCATGATAAACCTGTGAGACAGGACCTACCACCTGCATAAGGTCCACCATGTGCAGGATAAACCTGAGGGAGAGGAGCCACCATGTGCATAAGGTCCACATTGTGCATGATAAACCTGAGGGAGAGGCACCACCATCTGCATAAGGTCCACATTGTGCATGATAAACGTGAGGTAAGGAACCCACCATGTGTGTTAGCTCCACCAGATGCATAATAAACCTCAGGGAGATGAGCCACTCTGTGTGTGATAAATCGGAGGAAAAGGAGCTACCATGTGCATAAGATCCACAGTGTGCATCATGAACCTGATAGAGGAGCCACCATGTGCAGGATAGACCTGAAGGAGAGGAGCCACCATGTACATAAGATCCACCATGTGCATGATAAACCTGAGAGAGAGGAGCCACTGTGTGCATAAGGTCCAACATGTGCCTGATAAACCTGAGGGACACGGGCCATCATGTGCATAAGCTCAACCATTTGCATGATAAACCTGAGAGAGAGAAGCCACCATGCGCATGATAAACCTGTGAGAAAGGACCTACCACCTGCATAAGGTCCACCATGTGCAGGATAAACCTGAGGGAGAGGAGCCACCATGTGCATAAGGTCCACATTGTGCATGATAAACCTGAGGGAGAGGAGCCACCATATGCATAAGCTCCAGCAGGTGCATGATAAACCTGAGGGAGAGGAGCCACCATGTGCATAAGGTCCACATTGTGCATGATAAACCTGAGGGAGAGGAGCCACCATGTGCATAGGGTCCACCATGTGCATGATAAACCTGACGGAGAGGAGCCACCATGTGCATAAGCTCCAGCAGGTGCATGATAAACTGAGGGCGAGAGCAGAAGGCAATCTGAAGTAGCTCTTGGCACAGCTCTCTCAGGTGGGTAACACCTTACACACAAGGGATTAACTGGGCAGGAGGTTTAAATGTGCACAACAAATGGCTTAGGCGGCTGCCACGCTTGAAAAGTTGAACGGTTTCATAGGTGCTATAGATGCTATGCTATAGATGCTATTTTTTTAATAGATTTCTGGGTTTTTTAAGCGCTGCATTCCACATACATGCCATCTCAGTGCGCTGGGAGCACGGGGGAGCAAAGAGGCAGCATACTGGTCCGGGGATGGGCACAGATGTGGAGTGGAGCCATAGAAAGGCAATAATGAGAGCCTGGGATCCATACTAGCACTTTCCAAAGTTGTTTGGGTGCCATGAACGTGGTGCAGAATTTCTGTTTTGTGCACTTCTCAACCTTTCTGACATCTCCTCGCTAGTGAAAACGTTTTTTGTGCATTTCGAGATGACTTTCACGGCATAAAGAGTTATTTGTCACTTTCTTCAAACTCAGCCAACGTGGCAAATCTATATTGAGTTTTTTTTTTGCAGTTTTACATGTTGAATGGTTTTTCTATGCACAATGGGAAATGTATCTAGATTATTGTCTGCAGTTTACCTTTCATGGCGATATCAGCAAAAACTGAACAGCCTTTTTCAAAAGACCCAGGCTTCATCTGCTCCTCTTAGAACTAAGAAGGCCAATTTGTGGGCCACAAACCCCTTTCAAGCTCCTAGAGGGTGGAGCAGTGATCGGGAGAGCCCAGGCAGGGACGTGTCTATAACCCTACCCTGTACATCCAAAGATGACGTTGAAGCCCTTGGTTGGATGCTGCTCACACAGAAGAAGACCGAATCGCCCGGCCTGATACCCACCCATCCTCTCACCTCCAAGCGAGCACAGTCATTTCTTTTAGATCCCAGGAACCCGTGCCCTTTCATGTTTTGCATCTCCCTGTCCTCCTAAAATCTTCTCACAGACATTCTCCACTTTCTTTATCAGTAGGTAAATGCATTTCAGAGTGAAGAAGAAAAATGTGACGACGTATCTGGCCGGCACACCAACATTGCTTCGACATTATAGGGGACTCGTGCCTCAAGTGATATCCAATCTCTGTTTCTAAACCTTATCCCACCTCGATCACCCCTTATTATTGATTTCTCTATCTCTATTAACCCGAATTTTTCTTCCGTCCTCTCGATCACTCACACCAGGATTTATATGAGGACCCCCAGTAGTAGACCAACGAGGCCATCTTCATCACTTCCTCAGGAGTGTGAGTCGGCCTCGAGTGGGCCAACACGAAAGCACTTCACTGCTGGCACAAGTTTCCAGGGAGGAAAAGTAGAAAACAGAGTATCGCGAGATGGACTCCAATTACAATCTCAGGTTGAAAAAACCTATCCGCTTCACTCTCACCAATTGGGTTTGCACCCACGGCACCAAGCAGAACTACCCCACGAACAGTCTGGGGTCATTCTACAAATGGCGACCAAGATGCTTGCTGCAAGAATACCTCCTCGATGCATGAGTCGCATATGACCGGCCAGGGCACAAAATCCTTCTGCAGAGATTCCAATGAATGGCCAGTGTCTCTGAGAATGCACCACATGGTTCCACTCCTTCTTGTCCAATCCCACACATAGAGTAATGCTTGGAGAGCTTGTCTTCCTAATCGATCAGTTCCCCTCTTGGGTTCCAGAGGAACCCCCCTTTCACCATTGCTATTCATCATCTACATCAAACCCCACAGGTACCTCCCCACACGCATCATCTCCACGTCCACTCTGCAACCAATGACACTCAAATACCCCCAAAGGTATCAGACAAGAGTGATCATTTCCCAGCTGCAGCCAATGGTCTGCTGGCTATGGAGCCCTGAATAGGACACTAAACTTTCATGCCATAGGGTCACCTTCACAGTCAACTAAAGTCTACAAGATGCCCGTCGACTTGCCTTGGCCAAACTTAATCCATCAAATCCAGGTGAGAACCCAGGGAATCGACTGGGGTTCTGGCCTCATCCTCAAAGTTTGAGGAGGAGCCACAGTAAAAGCAAACTCTTCTAAACGACCCTACCCTCTTCCCCCAGACATCAATGCACTGGGTGCAGGAGAGGTGGTCATTCCTTCCTCGATTACAGTCATGTACTATATGCTACTTTCCCTCATACCAGATTGAAAGACGGCAAAATGCCCAAAATGCAGCCAGACGCCTCATCTCCGGGCAAAGAACAACGTGGATCTGTGACATCACGACTAAAAACCCTGCACTGACTCCCAGTGCAAACAAGAGTCGAGCACAAGGCCCTTTGCCTCATGTACAAAGGCCTTCAACGATCAGCCCAGGATAAGCACATGGAAAGATACAAAGATACCAACCTCTCTGCCACAAATTGGTTCTTTTGCAGTGAACAACCAACTTACCACGCCTCGAACCTGAAGCAAAAACGGAGGCAACAGGCGAGTTCCAGTGGTGGGGTCTCGACCTGCAAGAAACTGCCCTGAAACTTCCACAATGCCCCTTGTCACGGAAAACCAGCTCCCACCTCCATCACTACCAGCATTGCTACCAATATAATAATTATATAGAGCCGATTCTGGTCTATATTTATCCCATGCTGAATTGCTTTTGAAGGACCCTTTGTTTTTCAAACCAATAGCATCACGGCAGCCACCCTGAGCCCTACAATAGGACCAGACGCGCCCCTCTTCCCTCTGCGGGCACCCCACGCCCCTCCACGGATGCTCCCGTGCCAGGCTCAGATGGGCTCCACACTCCTGAATGAAGTGTCAGCTCTTGCTGTATCTGCAAGGGTTGTGTCGTTGCTACTGTAAGTACACTATGTACAACATTGTTGTCCTATCCCTATATCTACTTGTGGTTCCTTCACTTCTGCTGGGCCAGTCAATGCACACTCGACACCTACACCCTGCCTATCAGCGATCGGAAGTGCCTAGAAGCAACTGAATCGTGGATTGTACGCTACACAAATACACATAAACATGGGCGGGCTCCACCCATCTCCCCCTCAGTACACTAAAAGCAAACTCAGGGTCACTGGGGCCTGAGTCACAAACTTGGACACCTGACTATCTAGATCGGATTCACCAAGCATTTCCTGTGACCAGACGTGTCTTACTCCAGGCTTGGGAGTGACTTACTCCTGTATCTGCAGGAGTAAAAGATGCCCCGATTCACAAGGCTTTTTTTCAGTGAAAAAGCATATGTTACCCCCCTGAAAATATACTTGTTTTTACACCTACGCCTGGAGGACGCAACAAACGTCTCAGCGAAAATTCTTTGTAAAATGGAACTTGGATGTTTCCTCTTTCCACGGTCAGTAAATGAGAGATAGCCCTGCAGGTTAAAGCGCCAACCTGTCCTACCAGTACAGGCCCCCTGCTGCTCCGGTTTGGACCTACACAGAGTCTCAACCACCTCAAATAATCAAGCAAAGGGCAAGCACTCGCCATTGCAATAAATACTGATTTTCGAATCTCGGGACCTGAATCCCACTCCCGGCATCTCCACTACACAAAGGTGTGTGATCCTGGACAAAGCACTGTATTTCCCTGTAATAAAAACGGTTCTCCTGTCTGGCCACCCCGAAGCGCGTAGAAACACGCCACTCCCCGGCAATAAGCGTCCCCTGAAAACATGCCCTCTCCAGCGAGCCTCGGACGGGCTCTCTCTCCGCCCGCTCGCCCGCTAACACGGCTCATCATTCCACTTAAACGAGCGTGTTTTGCTTCCAGGACGCCCGCGTGCTCCCCGGCGTGGAAGGAACGGCTGCTTCTTTCCCGCTCATACAATATAGATGACATCCCACTTGTGAGGACGTCTTTTCGCGGGACCGCCGTGCCCCTTGCTTTGGAAGTAATCCCTGTGATAAGAACATTCTGCTCCGGCTTTTATCTCGTCCCAGGGGTGGGGGGAGTTTCTGCAAGGGGAGCCCGCCAGACTCTTGTTGAGAAAGGCGCAATTCAATTGTTTGCCTTTCTTTTGGTGTGCTGACCCCCCCCCCCCCCCCCCCCCCCACCCTGCACGGTTACACCAAAGCTGCCCCCTCCCCCCGTCTCAGCCCATTCATAGCGACCTTGTCTGAGTCTTGTTTTCATGTCTCGTTCGTTTTTGTGCTTGGATAATCAAATCTGTGTGTGTGTGTGTGTGTGTGTGGGGGGGGGGCGGGGGGGGGGGGGGGTCTGTGTGGAGAACCAATGGTAGTCATCGAAAATGACCGATCTGAACCATCGTGTCAGATGGGGGGGTCTCCAGAACCGAAGGGGTGAGAGCAGCGAAAGGGATCACGTTGGAAATAGAGGAGGGAAGGAGGGAAGAGGTGGAGAGGGAGGGCAGGATGCAGCTAGGATGGGAGGAGGAAAAAAAGTAAGAGGAAAGGAAATATATATGGAGTCACGATGGAGAGAAGAACGTGAAATTAGAAGGGGTGGGTGTTGGGAAAGGTCAATAAGACGGATGGGGGGAGGTACATATGGAGACAGAGAGAGGAATATACGTAGAGATGGTCAGGAGTCGGAGAAAGTGGAGGCAATCATGGGTGGAAATAAGAGATGACGATGAGAGGGAGCGAGGAAAATAAAGAGAGAGGGCGGGAGAAAAAATGAATAAGAGGGAAACACGCAGCGATGGGGAGAGACGAATCGGGTACAGGGGAGAGCACGCGAGAGAAGCAAGAGAAAGAGAGGTGGAGGGGGGAGATGGGCGGGCAGAAGGAAGTGAATTCGAGACAAGAGTTTAGAAAATATTCTTGAGTTTAGAAACCGTCTTCACACTCTTTAACTACAAAGCCTATTTCCGTTCTCTGGGCGCCAAAAAGACGTTTTTCTGGCCACCGAACACTTCATTAAAGATAAAATCACATTAGAAAATAGATAATGAGGCAGAAATACCAACATAGAGGTAGGAAGGAAGAAAGAAAGAAAGAAAGGGAGGGAGGGGGCGACGCTATCTTTGGGCCCCCTGCGTCACACATGGCACAGTGCCAGCATGTTGCCCTGTTTGTTTTGTTCTTTTTCCAGTGAGCTGTTTGCATCACAGGCTTGGAGCCCCCGTTAAACACGGAGACAGTAAGGCCCCGGGGTATGATTCGACCGCTGGGGCATTTTGGGTTATACAGCCCTGCGAATGCTGAGGTTAACACTTGGCGACTACTGCCCATAAACAAAAATATACTCTCTAACCTACATTTTACTCTGATGCCTGGATCAAAAGTCTCGACCTTTAAAAAATACAGACTATGCATTTGACTGTTTGGCACATGTGCCCAAGACCTGACAGTGCAGACCAGGTGGCACACCAGGTCCTGCATATCTGGGGGCCTTTGGCTGCCAAGGTTTGGCACAGGTGCCAATGGGCACAGAGCTTCTTGCTTGGCTGATGCCGTCATTACTGTAGTGACAGTCTGTGTTGGCAGCGTGCTCCCTTTTACAGTAACACTGGCTGTGCCAATTAAGGCAGCCCGCAGAGCTGACTGCGCACGGCATGTGCAGAGATGGTGTGTCGGCTATGATACCGGAATTCTAATCTCGGAGTTCCTGCTTCACCAACTTGTGTGCTCCTGGGCTCATTATTTAATCCTGATGTATCTCAGTCGCTTTAAACGACACCAAGATATCCTAGAGGGAGTGTGTATTAAGATTTACACGAGAGAGTAGGGTTGGGCCTCACCTTACTACAATGTGGCTATATTCTGTGAAGCACTGTGCCTGTGTACGTATACCTATAGCCATCCATCGATCCATCAACCTTCCCACCCATCCATCTACCCATCCTCTTCCCAACCCACCCATCTATCCATCAACCTTCCCACCTATCCATCTATCCATCTACCCATCCTCCTGCCAACCCACCCATCTATCCATCTACCTTCCCACCCATCCATCTACCCATCCTCTTGCCAACCCACCCATCTATCCATCAACCTTCCCACCCATCCATCTACCCATCCTCCTGCCAACCCACCCATCTATCCATCTACCTTCCCACCCATCCATCTACCCATCCTCCTGCCAACCCACCCATCTATCCATCAACCTTCCCACCTATCCATCTATCCATCTACCCATCCTCCTGCCAACCCACCCATCTATCCATCTACCTTCCCACCCATCCATCTACCCATCCTCTTGCCAACCCACCCATCTATCCATCAACCTTCCCACCCATCCATCTACCCATCCTCCTGCCAACCCACCCATCTATCCATCTACCTTCCCACCCACCCATCCATCTACCCATCCTCCTGCCAACCCACCCATCTATACATCAACCTTCCCACCCATCCAGCTACCCATCCTCCTGCCAATCCACCCATCTATCCATCAACCTTCCCACCCATCCAGCTACCCATCCTCCTGCCAACCCACCCATCTATCCATCAACCTTCCCACCCATCCATCTACCCATCCTCCCACCAACCCACCTATCCATCCATCAACCTTCCCACCCATCCATCTACCCATCCTCCTGCCAACCCACCCATCTATCCATCAACCTTCTCACCCATCCATCTACCCATCCTCCCGCCAACCCACCCATCTATCCATCAACCTTCCCACCCATCCAGCTACCCATCCTCCCGCCTACCCACCCACTTATCTATCCATCAACCTTCCCACCCATCCATCAACCTTCCCAACCATCCATCTACCCATCCTCCCGCCAACCCACCCATCTATCCATCAACCTTCCCACCCATCCATCTACCCATCCTCCTGCCAACCCGCCCACCTATCCATCAACCTTCCCACCCATCCATCTACCCATCCTCCCGCCTACCCACCCACTTATCTATCCATCAACCTTCCCACCCATCCATCTACCCATCCTCCTGCCAACCCACCCATCTATCCATCAACCTTCCCACCCATCCATCTACCTATCCTCCCGCCAACCCACCCACTTATCTATCCATCTGCCCACCTGTCCATCCATTTCACGATACCACTCTTGGGCACTTCCACGGAGCAGCGAGAGCCCATTAAATGTGCCATCCACGGATCCTTTTTCTAACTGAATCTCTTACAGTGAGACCTGCTGCATGGGGGGGGGGAGAGGGTGTTCTCAAAAGGCCCTTAACACCATACCTGTACAAAGGGGGGCTGTTCTAAGTGTCATCGTACCGGTCACCCCATCCCACCTCATCTGGTATCCGTAAACCGATGGAGAATATGCACTCCGACCCTGTGAAACATAATGGCGAGTGAGTTTAATGTATAGCTTTTTAAATTATGTGGAACATCCATGTCTTTCAGGTCTCCCGCTCATCCTAAACGTATTGATTACCAGGAGCACCGTTCTCTTCTTCTGGACTACACACCTGCCAATCACAGTCAGATGACATCCCTAAACCCCTTAAAGGATGCAGTGCCTTCCTAGTCACATTCCTATGTTATGTTTATCACACAGTCACCTTCAGACACCCAGAACTAAAACACTTTACTAGATGTAGAATGCGTACCTTTCAGTCATCAGTGCACCCCTATGGGGCGCAGCCCCTGCCTTTGTCATTAGGCTGTAAAAAAGAGCGCATAGTTCAGTACAAAGACCTTGGCAGCACAGTGTAAACACAGGACTGGGTATCGTTAATGTAGTGCCCTCAATGGTCCTGTGGTGCTGAACACTCTGCCAACATCATCAGCGTATAGCATAAATGTGTGGTCCTATCCAATCACAGGTCCATTATAAGTTTGCTTGAGCAACTGATGGGTTGTTCCCTCACTACGCAGTCAACAACATTCTAGCTTGGACACAACGGCCCCATGTTCATGCATGTGCACTCCTGTAATGTACACATGAACTGTGAGGCCCTTACAAGTCTCTCCAGAAGCTCCCTCAGGTGTTCAAGCTGACCATCCGTGAGTATTCTGCACAACCGAAAGACACAATTGAGTAAAGAAGGCACAAACATTCAACACTTGAAGCGGGCTCAAGGGATTTATGCTCTAGATCCATCAAGCTGCATGAGCTATCGTCAGATTTCGCAGACAGTGCTCTCTATTTCCAACAAAAGTGAGGGGGAGTGAGGAGGGAGTGGGGAGGGATGAGGAATCAGGAGAGAGTCCATGGACCAAGTACCGACTTGCGATGCAGGAACATTTTCCATTCTCTTTTAACACTCCAGCCTCATGTCTCTTATATATATTCATGCTCCCTTGGATGTGACCTAGTTGCTAAATTCTTGAGAAGGCAGAATCAGGAAACGTAACACATAACTCCTACTTTCCCGTTCAGCAAGTTGTGTGCTCCTGGTCAAATCACACTGTGCCAATGGGTCTCAATTTGTACTTCTGCCACAATTGTGAACATTAGTAAACGGGATAAACAGAATTATAAAACACTGTCATTCAGTCCTCATATGTCGTCTGATCAGCACATCATTTCAAACAACAGACAATGCAGTAAGTCAATTTCTCGGAATGCTCGTGGTAGTGATAGCAGAAGTTGGCGCGCGGCGCCCCTCACCTGAGGATGGCTGTGTCCCCCTGGCGGACCGTGATGTTGTCGGTGCTCCGGGTAAAATCCACGCTGCGCACGGGAAGCCCTGTGGGGAGAAGGCAAAGCAACCTCAGCAGGAGGAGAGGCAACTGGTTCCGGTCCGGCTGAGACCCCCGGCCCACCATATTTCACAAGCGGGCGTCCACGCCAAGAGCAACACTAGAGATATAAATATGCACACGCGGGTCTCCTGGAGGCCTCGTAAAACAAATCACACGCGCAAAAAACCCAAAACACTGCCCTCTCCAGCAAAGCTCTCCAGGCTCGGTGTCAAGTTCCTCTCGTGGTCCCAGATGGGTGAAGACGAATAAAAATGAATGGATGCAAAAGTTGCGTTAATCACTGAGGCGGCCTGTGGTCCATGGGCTGTCGTGGGTGTGGACTGTGACCCTGCGCTGCTGACCCTCTCTCCCGGAGTGCTGCTGCTCCCGGGGCTGTGTGTGTGTATGTGTGCGCACACTGCACGCCTGCTCCTTCCGAGGCTAACCCACTTTCCCAGGCAGAGGAGAGAGAGAGAGAAAGGGATGGAGGGGGTGGGGCGCGAGGGATGCAGGGAGGAGGAGGAGGAGGAAGATGCCGAGGCTGAAACACAAGCTCTCAGCACTGATTGCGCTGAAGGAGAAAAACAGCATCGGAGGCAGGTTCGGCGTCTCCCCCTGCAGCCCCCCACTCATCCCATCCAAGTAGTGCCTCCCCTCCAACCTTGCGATTTCATCCCCGCATTTTCCTAAGCCACGTCCCCTCGCCCACTCTCACCCCTCCAAGCCTTCTTTACACTCACATCCCCGCTCTCGCCCCGCCGAGCTGTGCCCTCACTCGCTTCCACCCTTAGCCCCCTCTCGCCCCGCCGAGCTGTGCCCGGGTTCTCACTCACTTCGACCCTTCGCCCCCTCTCGCCCCTCCGAGCTGTGCCCGGGCTCTCCCTCACTTCCAGTCTGAGCCCCCTCCCCGCCGCCCCGTGCTATGCCTCCACTCACTTCTCTGCCCAGCCCATCTCTCACCCACATAGGCTATACCCTCGCACCCTTCCCTGCCCAGCCCTCCTCTGACCCACTCAGAGCTATGCCCTCATTCACTTCCCTCACCCGTCCATCCCTCTCTCCCCTTTGACCTCTGATTCAAACTCACATCCCGCCTTAGCCCCCTGGAAACCACTCCGAGTTGTGCACCTCCTTCGCACCCCACCAAGCCACACTCTCACCCCTCTAATCTATGGCCCTCAGCCCTCACTCACATCTCTCTCCTCAGCCCCACTACACCAGGAGCTATCCTCACGCCAGCCTCACTTACCCCCATGAGGAGTGGAGGTCCTCACATCTCTCCTCACCAGCCCTCGCCCTCATGAGCTACGGTCCTCACTTTCACCCCACTTCAAGCCCTTCACCTCCTTCACACCCCACCCAAGTCACACACTCACCCCTCCATTTCAAGCGATGCTCCGACCTCGCTCCCAGGTCTCCTCAGCCACTCCCCAGGAGCCCTGTCCCTCACTTACTTCCCTCACCCTCGTGAGCTATGCTCCACACCTGCATCCCTCCAAAGGCACATCTCACTCCTCTAAGCAATGCTCCCCGCTCACATCCCTCATCCCCAACTCACTACCTTCATATTTCTGCTCGGGCGAGATGTGGGCTATGGTTTATGTTGCCAACTGGGCCCTCAGATGAACTGAATTTAGATTTCAGAAATCACATTTAACAAACTGTTTGATCCTGAGTAAATTACCTCAGCTAACGTATCCGCTAGAAAAACAACACATACTAGTCCTGCGCTCACACATATGCATATCCTCACCCCCCAACCAAAGCCCTGCTGTTCACCAACTTCTCTTCTACCTCATACCGTCCCAACCCGCCCCCACTCCTTGTATTTCCCACAACGCCCCCTCCCACCTAGTAGCCTGTAGGAAAGCCCAATGCTTCTCTGGGTTGCCAGGACAACCGTTTCATCAGAGGGCTGCCCCCTCTGATTCAGGAGGAGCGTACTCGCGAGGGGCACATGGATGGAGCGGGGGGGCACGGACAGGGCACTGCACAGAGAGAGAGATGGAGGCTGCAGGGGCCGCGGGCACATGTCATCGAGGATATAATCTTATTTTGCAGCTGTGAAACCAGGGAGACCCGGGTTTCAATCTCAGCTTCCACAACTGATTTCGTGTGTGACCTGGTGCAATCCGCTGCATCTCTCTAACCCCAGATGCACTAGCTGGCAACAAGGAGAGCCGTCAGGCAAACTTTCTGAGCGTTACGTAATTACAGTAATGCCATCGGCATTTGCATATGCTAAGAAGCACCTTTGTAGAGAGAGGGTGAGACACGCGCAGCCTAACCAACCATTGATGCAAAGTGCCTGTCCAATGATGCCAACTAGTTAAAGAGGGCTAAGGCAACTGCCCTGGAAAATGGTAAAGAGGATACAGATGAAGCAGCACAGAAACCGTTTGAAAACAAAGAAATATGTCTGAGCACAAGAGCAGAGACGAGTTCTGAAAGAGTGAGGTATCCCAGGCTGCTCCAAACCAGGCGTGAGTCATTCATCTCATTCAGTTCTGCTTTCCCTTTGCATCTTGGTACTTGCAGTCCCAGGTGATAGAACAACTGCAGACTCCCAGACGCAAAGTAAAAAAAAAAAGAGGAGATGAAGTGCTCAGAGCTGACACGGGAGATTTATATTATCTCTCATCAGCACTGAATTTAACTTCAATAGAGCAGTGATTTTTTTAGTTAAACTAGTGCCCAGTGAGAGTGATACATGATAGAATTATTAATTCATTTTAGGTCTGGGATCAGTAGCACGACTGAAAACAGTTCTACACACCCCTCAGGCTTCCCCATTCCATCCACGAGTATTTACCTCATCAAGACCAGGTGTTTGGGTCTCGCCTATTAGTTACCAATTCTTCAAAATATTCATGGCGTGGACTTTGTCTCCGATTAGAGGCATCTTTCCCTCTCGCCTCGGGCTTCTTGCAGTTACAGGCCCATGGAATGATGCACTTTTGCAACTGAGAATTTTTCAGCATAATTAAAGATTTGCCGCATTTTCCACATAATCTACCATCTTCTGCTGCTTAATCTATAGATTTAAACAAAAATAGCTTAAATGGATAGAAAATGACAGCAGCTCCTGTTGCTGCGCAGTGGAAGGCCCTTTGCCAAGCGCGGCTGGTGCCCTTTCTGTTGCTTATTGCTGTATTTGGGTGGGAAACTGTTACTAATGATGGGAAACTGTTACCAAGACAGTGTTAACCTGTATCAAAATGACAAAATAAGGAAGTAATACTGTCACAAAAAGTGCCACATTACGCTGCATAATTTTTCTTTTCTTGCCACATAATGTGGTCATCCCTGACTTATATAATTTGGTCCTCCCCTGCCACATAATTCCAGTGACGGTGACCATTCCTCCTTCTCTTTGGTTGCCTGAAATGCACGAGGTACGTTTTAGCATTTCAGAAGTACTTTGAAACATTACACATTACATTATCTCATCAATGCATTATACACAGATAGCACTCATTTCCGTTTCCTTTTCACTGCATCAGGCTTTTTAATGTTTACTCAGGACTCACAATATAAGTCATCTTTACTGGATTTGCCAATGTTGTTTCATTGGCTCCAGGCACTACAACTGCACATCCTCATGGCCCCCACCTCTCCATTGGTCTCCTCTAAGTTCCTCTGCTGCTTCTCTTGTTTATCCCTTTCCTCTCAGCTTCTTTTTAAAATTTAAACAGCCCCACCAAGCTCTTGCATTGCGGCTAAGCAGGTTAACTCCACTGAAAGGTGAGAACTATTGGCTTTGCCAATGCTTATTTTCATAACGTTCCGGCACTTGCAGTCCAGGTTATCATCTTAGGAAGCCAGGTATACAAGTACCAGCATGGTAAGGAGAAACATGGGCTGAATAAGCTACCCGGACTATGGGGCTGGAAAGCTAGAGTGCTCCGGTTTTGTTAAGTGGTACTCCTTGTTCTGATTTTCTGCTATAAATGTTCCAGTTCCAGGATGCAAAAAAAATAAAAATAGCTGGAGATGATGAGCTGCTCACACTTGGTATGAGAAAACATGAGGTGCCAGCACAGGAACATGGATAAGCAACTACTTATTTTGAAGACTGTTTTAGAAGCAATTAAGTTGGTGGGCAGAGTGCCTCTACACATGCTCCACCCTGAGACAAAAAAACAGGAACATCAGCGACAAAAGTGAGTTTAGGAATATATCACGCAGTGAAAGAGGTGATGATTTTGAGGTCCCCCCTAACCTAGGGGGTGGACCAAACAGATGCCTTGAACACAAAGAGCATATCATGCTGAACTATTCGGTGGTGGTCCAATCCTCCTAGGACCACCCCAAGCAAAGTTATGGGCAAAAATACAATCCCAATCAAAGGCCCGCTAAGCATTATGGGGCGAGATTCTAGAGTGCAATGAATATCATAGTATCGGCTCTCCCTCTGAGCAGGGGGGAGCCGTTGCGGCTTCAGGAATGCTTTCCTCTGGGTCTGGTGTGTCTGATGGAGGTACCCATCCACCGGGCACCTCAACAGTGATCCTTGGTGGAGGGCAGCTTGGGGAGCCCACCCCCGGCTGACCTCGCGGGCTATCTGCCCCAGCAGCACCCATGCGTGCTGCCTCAGGAGCGGGCACCAAAATCATGACTTCTCTCACTGCTTGATATATTTCCAAGCTCACTTTTGAGAAGTTGTTATATGCTGTTTAATATGTAAAGGTAGAGTTGCTTTGCCAAAGGTGTGTGAGGTGGCTGTGGGTGCAGCGGCTAATTCAGTTTGGAGACATTGGGGAGTTTATAGGGAGGTTCTAGTTAGTTTTTATGACACAAAATTGCTTGGTAAATGAAGGCGTCATGGGGCAGCATTGTAGAGGCACGTCATGTGGGCCTCTGTCATACAAATCTTCAGAAGGGCCTTCAGGGGCCATTGTGTCTCCCTCCCCCCACCTCTCTGGGGTACAAGGGCATAGCACAAACCAGGGCCCCTCAGCAGTCAAGACTATGAATATCTGTGGGTTATGGAATCTCGGGACCCCCACCACATCCAGCTGGGGGCCCCCATTGTTTTGCATCAAACCACTGCTGGGCTAGTGAGGGGCTACCTCACCCTAAAAAACAATGTGACCTGCCCATGGCTGTTGCAGAAAACATTCTAGGCTGTGTTTGTTGCACACCAAGTATTTACAGACCATCAGAAACATTATTGAAGGTTCGCTTTCTCCTCTGTAACATTGCAACAGACAAACACACACCGCACGACAACTAAACAAACTGAAAACAAAACTTTACATCTCCATCAACCCCATAACACCCACCAACATGCCCTGGACTAGGCCTTTTTCCCCAGCTGCGATGACTGCAAGGGTCAAGTCAGGGGCCTAACACAGGCCCCTGCACCGTAGGGGGTCCCCAACCTTTCAGTACCCACAAACCCCTCGACGGGGCCCCATTCCACCCACGGTCAACGAATACTTATGGGATACATAGGGCCCCTTTACATATTCTGTAAGGGAGGTCTATCAATTTACTTTATGCCACTGAATAAAGTCCTTTTCCACTGACCTGTCAGAAGTATCTGACAATATCGAAAACTGCCTGGGAGCCTCGATACAAGGCAGATTTACTGTAGAAAATAGCTTCAACTCCCTTAGCATGCAGGGTTCTGCCAAGTCAATTGCTTCATCCGGGGATATTGGCAGGGCCGGTTCTAGGATATTTGGGGACCTGGGCAGAAGGGGAATGTGGGAGGCCACTGTAATTTGCAAAGACTTGACCAGTTCAGGGCTGTCTGCAGCTGAATAGATGCTCCTGCTCCAAGAGCAGCAACCCCCCCCTCAGCCACCCACAAGCACTCTTAACAGCTCATCAAGGGCTGAAGGTGTGGAGAGGGTTAAGACTGCCAGGGACCTAAACAGCTGGGCAACAGCCATCCCACTGTGTGTGTGCGTGTGTGTGGGGGAGGCCTAATTGCCAGACACAACTGGAGAATGTGTCTTCTTGCAACTGGGAACTCCCGCCCCCTCGAGTTCCCCTTGCTACACCATAGCAGTGAGGCCAGGGAAGTGGGCCTCCTAAGGTGGCACACTTGCAAGGTGGCACCTTTCATTCCGTGGTCTAACTCTGTCGCATCGGTGCGGGCCCCAAGTTGGAGGGCTGACTACGGGGCCCTGGGCAGCTGCCCACTCTGCCCATGCCTAGCGCCAGCCCTGGATATTGGGGCCGGAAATTCTGACCTTCACCAGCAAGGTCAAAGTTATCCCACTTCACCAGGGGCAAAACTTTTCTTAAAACGTGATAGTTTTTTCTACCCGATGTCCCACACAAAAATGTATGGGAACTCAGTTTACATGCAGGGTGTTTCTTCGCTGTCATTCAGGGATGCCCTGAACCTAAATAATAGGTGATGTGTCATCATATTCCCTATTGATTTGGGAAAAAGGGGGGGGTGATGGACAGAGTTTCTGAATGATGCAGAATACTCTTACCAAGTCAAGAGATCATGGTTTTAATCCATCACCGTTTTTTAGCTCACTGCACCATCCCAGCTCAGAACCTGGCTACATGAAAATTAGTCTGTACCTGTCCCAGTGCATGATGGGAACAGGGCAAACCAAACTACCAAGCCAATTCTTATACTGGGAAGGAAACAAGCTTCCGGGGACCGGTTTCTGGCATCACAGCCTTCGTCAGCCCGGCTTGCCTGAATCCTGATGGTGCAATGAGCAAGGGACTCACGTCTGAGCATACCCTCCCACACAAAGTGTGGATAAAATCGATTTGGGAAAAAGGGGGTGGTGATGGACAGAGTTTCTGAATGATGCAGAATACTCTTACCAAGTCAAGAGATCATGGTTTTAATCCATCACCGTTTATTAGCTCACTGCACCATCCCAGCTCAGAACCTGGCTACATGCAAATTAGTCTGTACCTGTCCCAGTGCATGATGGGAACAGGGTAAACCAAACTACCAAGCCAATTCTTATACTGGGAAGGAAACAAGCTTCCGGGGACCGGTTTCTGGCATCACAGCCTTCGTCGGCCCGGCTTGCCTGAATCCTGATGGTGCAATGAGCAAGGGACTCACGTCTGAGCATACCCTCCCACACAAAGTGTGGATAAAATCGATTTGGGAAAAAGGGGGTGGTGATGGACAGAGTTTCTGAATGATGCAGAATACTCTTACCAAGTCAAGAGATCATGGTTTTAATCCATCACCGTTTTTTAGCTCACTGCACCATCCCAGCTCAGAACCTGGCTACATGCAAATTAGTCTCTACCTGTCCCAGTGCATGATGGGAACAGGGCAAACCAAACTACCAAGCCAATTCTTATACTGGAAAGGAAACAAGCTTCCGGGGACCGGTTTCTGGCATCACAGCCTTCGTCGGCCCGGCTTGCCTGAATCCTGATGGTGCAATGAGCAAGGGACTCACGTCTGAGCATACCCTCCCACACAAAGTGTGGATAAAATCGATTTGGGAAAAAGGGGGTGGTGATGGACAGAGTTTCTGAATGATGCAGAATACTCTTACCAAGTCAAGAGATCATGGTTTTAATCCATCACCGTTTTTTAGCTCACTGCACCATCCCAGCTCAGAACCTGGCTACATGCAAATTAGTCTGTACCTGTCCCAGTGCATGATGGGAACAGGGCAAACCAAACTACCAAGCCAATTCTTATACTGGGAAGGAAACAAGCTTCCGGGGACCGGTTTCTGGCATCACAGCCTTCGTCGGCCCGGCTTGCCTGAATCCTGATGGTGCAATGAGCAAGGGACTCACGTCTGAGCATACCCTCCCACACAAAGTGTGGATAAAATCGATTTGGGAAAAAGGGGGTGGTGATGGACAGAGTTTCTGAATGATGCAGAATACTCTTACCAAGTCAAGAGATCATGGTTTTAATCCATCACCGTTTTTTAGCTCACTGCACCATCCCAGCTCAGAACCTGGCTACATGCAAATTAGTCTGTACCTGTCCCAGTGCATGATGGGAACAGGGCAAACCAAACTACCAAGCCAATTCTTATACTGGGAAGGAAACAAGCTTCCTGATCACCACCCCCTTTTTCCCAAATCGATTTTATCCACACGCAGTGTGGGAGGGTATGCTCAGACGTGAGTCCCTTGCTCATTGCACCATCAGGATTCAGGCAAGCCGGGCCGACGAAGGCTGTGATGCCAGAAACCGGTCCCCGGAAGCTTGTTTCCTTCCCAGTATAAGAATTGGCTCGGTAGTTTGGTTTGCCCTGTTCCCATCATGCACTGGGACAGGTACAGACTAATTTGCATGTAGCCAGGTTCTGAGCTGGGATGGTGCAGTGAGCTAAAAAACGGTGATGGATTAAAACCATAATCTCTTGACTTGGTAAGAGTATTCTGCATCATTCAGAAACTCTGTCCATCACCACCCCCTTTTTCCCAAATCGATTTTATCCACACTCAGTGTGGAAGGGTATGCTCAGACGTGAGTCCCTTGCTCATTGCACCATCAGGATTCAGGCAAGCCGGGCCGACGAAGTCTGTGATGCCAGAAACCGGTCCCCGGAAGCTTGTTTCCTTCCCAGTATAAGAATTGGCTTGGTAGTTTGGTTTGACCTGTTCCCATCATGCACTGGGACAGGTACAGACTAATTTGCATGTAGCCAGGTTCTGAGCTGGGATGGTGCAGTGAGCTAAAAAACGGTGATGGATTAAAACCATGATCTCTTGACTTGGTAAGAGTATTCTGCATCATTCAGAAACTCTGTCCATCACCACCCCCTTTTTCCCAAATCGATCATATTCCCTATTGCAAGAAGCCCTGTTCTGGGCCTTCTGGCGGCAAGGAGGGGGGGGAGGGGGCGGTGATGAATCTGGCAAAAGGTAAGTGACTGCCAAACAGCACACTTGTGGTCCTGAGCAGCAGAGAACTAGTTATCACTCTCAAGGAGGGATATTCAGCCAGTGGCATTATTCATCTGGAAATGAGACAGTCTTTAATACACCAGGGAGTAAAAGGAGCAAGTTAAGCTGCAATCAGTCGTAAAAAATAGGCCTGGATGAAATTTTAATTATGCTGGCATAATTAGCATAATTTCTGGAATTTCACGTTACACTTGTTAGGTTAAATTGTAGAAATGACACCATTATGCCACTTCATGTAATTATGTGCCATTCACGGTAAAAATTTACTGCGTAAAGTATCATCAAAAGACAATATAACCTCCCCCCTCAAAAGAGATATTCAAAGCTAGTAAGGAAATTAGGGTTTTTTGAGACAAAATAGTGAATGGTGCAGTCAATTTTTCAGTCATTTCTCCTGGTGCACAAAGACTCACTCAACTCTGCACTTTGAGGCCAAGAGGGACCTATATCTGGGTCCAGTGGCATTCACATTTTTTGGGTGCACCCAATGTGCTGGTTCTCCAATTGTTTCCGATACAAAACTCGGTGTTGTGGTCAAAATGATTTCACAGCTCAGGAGTATGAGGTTGCCAAGAGGCTGGTTGATGATAGTGGCTTTCAGGGGAAACTCCAAGGTCCATTATCTCTGAAACCAAAAGCCTCAGTCCATAGATTATATCACTCATATGCCTGTACATTTGTGTTGTCAATGGATTTGGGGGCTCCTAGGCCCCCATCAGGGCAGTGGAGCTTCGCCCAACTGCTGTAAGCCCAGCAAACTCAATCAAGAAACATAAAATGGTAAAAAAACAATTTTAATATTATTTTATTTTTCATCCTGCAGGTTGCGAGCCGATCCAAGTCTTGGGGCGGGGCCATTGCTTCCTCGACAGGAGCTGCAGCAGGGAGAAGGAGTGGTGAGCAATACAAGCGCACATATCCGTTTGGCTGGCTGTCTTGCAATGGCCAACCTGACATGCGCACTTAGATCTCTCCAACCCAAGCTGTTTTGCACAGCTGGGTGGAGAACAGGCACAGGCTCACAGGCCCCTGAGTGAGCGCCAATCCAGCCCACACCAACCAATCCGGGTACTTCTCTCATGCCGGGTAAAAGTATTAACAGCATGAGATCAGCATCTGGATTGGTGTAGAGGAGTTCACTAGAGTCTGGGAGCCTGTGCACCAGATCATGGAACGCCGGGATGGAATCAGAACACCGAAGCAGCGGCCAGTGGGTTCTTATTCTCCCCCGTGCTGCCTACCCCATTTATTTGACAGCAGCCGCCACCGGTTATATGCCATATCTACTGCCACTAGATAAGTATACAAATTCACCAAGGGTTCTACATCAAAGATCACTACATCGATAAGGTAGGTGTATAATGTATTTTACCACTGCCTCAACCACACTATATTGATTTTATATCTAGTTCAACAATTTTTTTAATTTTTATGTCTGTCGTTTATCAATACGTTTTAACTTTACTAAAATGATATGCATTGTATACTTTGCGGTCTAATCCCATTTCCATCTTCTCCATCCACTTTCCGGTTTAATCTCATTTCCATCTTCTCCTCCGCAATCTGTCTCTGGAACTAGTCCTGGGACGCCGCGTTGCTGGGGGAGCCATACGCTCTTCAAATCAATCATCATAACATAACATTACTTCCTTATAAGGGCTTTCAGCCAGCCCTCCTTGTCCAATGTCTGTTGTTTCATTCACATTTTTCTTGCACCCACTACAGCATACAGCGTGGAGCAGTGGGTCAACCCACTTTAACTATTGGCTAACTTCATTGTGAGTGACAAGGAGCACTTCCACACGCAATGTAATCCCATAAATGCCAGGGACTACATTTCCAACATGTGCTTTGTGAGACAAAAGATAGTTTTTGATTTTGCCATTGTTAATTTCCTCTAACAATAACGTTTTGTAACAATCACAACAAAACAAAAGAAGCACTGGAAAAATGAAAAGGCTGGCAACCCACACCGGACCTATTGGTTTTGCCAATGTTTGTTGCTAATTGTAATTGTAACCCTATTGTTGTTTGTGTGTTAAATGCTGCTTTTTATTATTATTTACCTAATCCTCGAACTTACTTTAATTACATTTTATTTTAACTCGATTTATTTTATTTAATTATCCTTATTCTTTCCTAATACCAAACCTAGCTCGAAGACTTTTTAAATTGTGTTTTTGTTAAAGTGAATTATGACTTAACCGTATCAGAATAATAGTACTAATTATAACCCTCATTTCTTCTCTATTATTAACATGCATTACTTGTTCTTAATCTAATACTAATAGTAACACTAAACCCAAACAATTGTAATTTGAATTACTTTTATTGTTTTAATCATTCTAAACATATTCCTAATACGACCCTTAATTATTTTTTTATTAATTTAATTTAGTCTCAATTACACTGATTAAAAGTCTCCGTGGCCGTGCTTTTTGTTGCTCATGGAGAGCTGTGGAGCAGAGCTGGGAATCAGTTCTTGGTGCCGGGGATGCTGATGCAAAGGTATCAGTTATGGGACTTTTTATGATCAGTGGTTGTTGTCTCTGACATGGAGGAAGTTATGCCCAGTTCAGAGAGCGAATGGAGTCACATGGTCTCTGAAGTCACCTGCACTCTACAGAAGCAGCCATATCCTGCCTAGAATCCCCTAAATAACTAGACCACTAACCTATGGTCTACTTTACTTGCTTAAGAAATAAATTAAACAGAGGGTGGCAACCATATTGGATGGGAAAATGGCCGCCGGCCCTTATACAGTGATTATTACATTGAGCTCCCCTTCTCCAGCTTCTGCACCATACTCTCCTCTGTTCACCATTGACTTTTCCAGACTCTAGACGCTTCTCAGATAGTGCTTTTGCCCCTTTCAAATTTATGATCAAGAATGAAGGCTGAAAACATTTTTAGCCTTCCTTCTGCCACACCTATGCGGTTTCAAGGCACTCTAAATAACAGGTGTTACTATTACTGTAAGAACACCCTAAATGCCTCCGCACACCTCTTTGAGAACTTGCAGAATACGGCTGCATGAACCCATGCCAGTGGATATGCACTGGCTCTCCTTCCCTGCCCAAGCCATCTTCAAAACCAGCTGCGGCATCCACAAAACCATCCCGACTAGCACCTCTGACTGTCTGATTGTCACCCCTATCTGTCTGCTTGACAAGCCCACCACCTCCGTGGGCTCCAAGTACACCCACAGCCAGGCCACCATCAGAGTACAGACAAGGAAGTGCTAGAATCGCATCTTTAGTGAACACTACATCACAACACACTAGCACTTAACTTCCGCTCTCAGAACCCAGCTTCCCTCCAATCATTAGCTGACTATATCTGTGTCTTTGATCCCAGTGAGGTTCTCTACTGCCATTTGGATTGCTTTGTGCTATACAAATACCACAGATACACAATCGTTACTCAATGTCACGGTACTCAATACACCCACCTCAAAATCAGAGAAGGCTGAGTTGGCTTTACTAGAATTTGAACTTGTGACCCACTGTGCCAGCACGTAAAAAATATATGTAGTGCCTTGGGATGGATATGGACTTAGTTACATGTAGAAATAGTTTAGTTATTTCTATCAAAATACTTCATTTTAATCGAAAGAATCTGTATATATTTTTTTTAAAATCAATCCAGAATCCAATGAGCCACCACCCCCAAAAAAAACAATTTATAAACAAATGTATAGCGAAATAAAATGTATTTGTATGGTTTTTGTAGTGAGTTTCTCTTCACATTCTTTCAAAACATATATACATCTTAGTCTCTTGATCTCTCTTGTTAACAATATGCAATGATCTCCTTGCCCTACTAATCACACAGGATGTGTTGCAATAGTTTAAATCACATTCCTTAAATGAAAATCACTCTATTAAAGCAACATAATGGAATATTTTTTCACAAATACATTATTAAATGTTCTTTTTATCTGTTTCATCACAGTTAAATTTCATTTGAGTGTCTCCAAAATAAATGTCGACGCGTTTCAGCCCATACAGTTTTAGGCCTCTTCAGGACTAGGGCAGTCAATTGCGTAAATTCTCAATTCCACCTATAAACCAAATATACTATTTAGTGTGTATATACACGTACAACTAATAATATTTACAACTATATACATATAAACACATACTTAGGCCAAACGAAGTGAATTAACACCAGTACATTGTTGTAGTACTTTTTCTTCACTGGAGTAACGTATTGTGAGAGATTAGTAGAAGCATGCCACCGACTGTGAATCTTTAAAACCAAAATAACAACAGTGCCACAGTTAATGTGTAATGTGTCCAAAAACGGAGAAAAAGTATACCAATACTTCCTTTAAGTAACCTACTTCATTAAACCAATTCTTTCAAAATATTTATAGTCAATGTACAAACATTTACCTCAAACTCGGTCTGTCTATTATCTATCCCAAAGTTTTGATCTTAAAGGGGGACGGCTCGCACGTGTTAGTGCTTAGTCAGAGCGGTTATGTCTCTATTTCTTCCAGACATGTTCTTCTGAAAATAACGGAACACTTTGCCTTAATATATAAGCATACCAATCTATGAGTGATTACGAAAGATTATGTAGTGAACTAATCTAAAATGTACCTACTCAATCTTAATTAGAAATGAGCGTCTCTAGGACCCGGCCGTTATTGACTCACGCCGTCAGGACAGACTGAAACGACAAATAAATCAAATATACTAATTTAACTGGGAAAAGATATCCAAGTACTGGGTGTCACATAGTTATAAATCCACAAAGGGTCCTCAAAATAAATAATAGTACCTGGTATAACAGCAAAATACGGTCTTCGTGTTTCTCTACATAGGACCCAAATGCTCCGTTCTCAACTAAACCGCTCGCGTTGCTGAACTCGCGCGTGAAATTAATTATCCAATCTGCAGAACGCGTATCCGTGTGAGTACGTAACCAGTGACATCGCTTAAAAGAAGGACTATAGTGATACAATCGATGTTGAGGAAAGACTCGCATCGAAAAAAAGACTTATATCAAAAAATCATAATGAGGCAAACTACATAAAAGTAGAAGGTAAATAAACAATTCTTTAAAATTGTTCTACTCAAATGGACCTAATCACAATATTCTTATTTAAATGTATCGATTCCCTAGTCAATTCCCTAGTCAACCAATGATGTCTGGGCTGACTAAATGTGGCTGTAACGAAAATAAAGGCGGGGATATAAAGACGAGTGTCAAATAGTCATACCTTATAACCCCAAATAAAACAAAACGTGAGAATACATCACTCCTTACAATCTTATTAACCATAACAATATATGACAATGAAGAATTATGTACTGAAACATTTCAGATAAGGGCCATGTATCTTCCAGAGAAAGATATACATTTGATTGGAAAACAGATCATAGTAATAATGCCCAAATTTCATCTTTATCGTTGAGACCCATTGTGGCCGTATGATACTTTTCGATTAGTCTAGCTTCTAATCTATTTAATTTAATTTGTAGCTCATCTTTTCCTACATTGCCTATTACACATAGCACAGACCACTTTAAATCATTTTCCGTGTGTTTAAAGGTTTGGTAATGATGCACTAATGGCGCTCCTTGAACATTACATTTGATCCTCGATTTATGTTGTAGGATTCGCTTTTTAAGAATTTGTGTCGTTTGGCCTATGTAGTATTTATCACATGGGCAATTGATGCAATATATCGCATTCTTGGTGTTACAATTTGAAAAAACTCTTTGGTGATGTATTTGTCCATTAATGTTTACTTGTTTTGAATTCTCTGTTAGATTACATGCTAAACAGTTTTGGCAACGGAAATGGCCTATTATTGGTGGTAAGCTGAGTAAGTTTCTTAAATCTTTTTTGGCAGTCTCCGTATGTCTAGCTGCTCTCACCAGCTGCTGTCTGATATTTTTTCCTTTTTTGAATGCAAATAGTGGTTTGTCAATTCCTAAATGTTCAATCAGCTTCCAATTGTTTTGAATGATTTTTTTGACTTTATTCGCTTTAGGGTCAAATGTGAGAACACATGTCAAAGGAATCTTCTCATCTTTTTGTCTAGGGGTCAACAAGGTGTCCCTTGGTGTAAACCAAGCTCTTTTAAGAGCACCTTTTACCAATTTCTTAGGGTACCCTCGTGTGATTAATTTGTCTTTAAGTTTCTCAGCATTGGTAAAGTAGTCTTCTTTGTTAGTACAATTCCTGCGTACGCGAAGAAATTGCCCATAAGGTAAATTTTCTTTCAACGTGCGGGGATGACTACTGGTGAAATGAAGAAGAGTGTTGCGATCTGTAACTTTGGTATATAGACTCACACTCAACTGATCGTTATCTTGTTGTACCCACACATCTAGGAAATTGATCTTTTCCCGATCTTTAGCCATAGTGAATTTGAACTCGACAGTTCTGGAATTAAGCCAGTTATAAAAGTCTGTCAGATGTATTTCTTCACCATTCCAGATCATGAATATGTCGTCTATATAGCGACACCAAAACCCTATGGAATTCCTGAAGGGGTTGGTGTCGCTATATATCCACCTTTTCTCGAATTCAGCCATAACTAAATTTGCAATTTCTGGGGAGAAACTACATCCC
Organism: Triturus cristatus; assembly: GCF_964204655.1. Classification (NCBI taxonomy): domain Eukaryota; kingdom Metazoa; phylum Chordata; class Amphibia; order Caudata; family Salamandridae; genus Triturus; species Triturus cristatus. Next base: position 132,912,819 of record NC_140591.1, on the reverse strand, counting down.
ATGGCTACTCCGGAAACTTGTAAATACATGTTTTCTTTAAAGCTAAAAAAATTATTTTTTAAACAAAGGTAAGCTAGAGATATTATGAAATCAGTTGGGACCTTGTGGGGGCGATCTCGTTGGTCTAGAGTGTATCTCATTACTGCTAAAGCCTCATCTTGGGGTATGTTAGTGTATAACGACTCTATGTCGAATGAAACCAAGAATTGTGTTTCTTTGTTGTACAAAAGACCTTCTACTTTTGATATTAGGTCCATAGTGTCTCTAACAAAAGATGGTGTCTTTTTTACAAAAGGAATTAAAAAGGTGTCTATGTATTTGGCTAAGGGTTCCAAAATTGAACCGCAGGCCGACACAATGGGTCTCCCGGGAGGATTTGTAAGGGATTTATGTATCTTTGGTAGAACATATATATTTGGTACTTTGATTTTGTTGCTATTTAAAAAATCAAACTCATTTGGACATAACCATCCTTCTTCCAACCCTTCTTTTGTAATTTCCAAAATTTCAGATTTCAATTCTATTGTTGGGTTGGATTCCAATAATCTATAGTGTGTAGGATTAGACAATTGTCGGATAACTTCTTCATCATATTTGTTTGTGTCCCAAAGTACAATTCCTCCCCCCTTATCTGCCGTTTCAAAAGAAAAAGATATTCTTTAACACTAATTGTAGCAAACAAGAAGCACAAGCTTTGAAAGATTTGTCAGAAAATCGATCAATAACTATTAAGCCGGCAGATAAGGGGGGAGGAATTGTACTTTGGGACACAAACAAATATGATGAAGAAGTTATCCGACAATTGTCTAATCCTACACACTATAGATTATTGGAATCCAACCCAACAATAGAATTGAAATCTGAAATTTTGGAAATTACAAAAGAAGGGTTGGAAGAAGGATGGTTATGTCCAAATGAGTTTGATTTTTTAAATAGCAACAAAATCAAAGTACCAAATATATATGTTCTACCAAAGATACATAAATCCCTTACAAATCCTCCCGGGAGACCCATTGTGTCGGCCTGCGGTTCAATTTTGGAACCCTTAGCCAAATACATAGACACCTTTTTAATTCCTTTTGTAAAAAAGACACCATCTTTTGTTAGAGACACTATGGACCTAATATCAAAAGTAGAAGGTCTTTTGTACAACAAAGAAACACAATTCTTGGTTTCATTCGACATAGAGTCGTTATACACTAACATACCCCAAGATGAGGCTTTAGCAGTAATGAGATACACTCTAGACCAACGAGATCGCCCCCACAAGGTCCCAACTGATTTCATAATATCTCTAGCTTACCTTTGTTTAAAAAATAATTTTTTTAGCTTTAAAGAAAACATGTATTTACAAGTTTCCGGAGTAGCCATGGGATGTAGTTTCTCCCCAGAAATTGCAAATTTAGTTATGGCTGAATTCGAGAAAAGGTGGATATATAGCGACACCAACCCCTTCAGGAATTCCATAGGGTTTTGGTGTCGCTATATAGACGACATATTCATGATCTGGAATGGTGAAGAAATACATCTGACAGACTTTTATAACTGGCTTAATTCCAGAACTGTCGAGTTCAAATTCACTATGGCTAAAGATCGGGAAAAGATCAATTTCCTAGATGTGTGGGTACAACAAGATAACGATCAGTTGAGTGTGAGTCTATATACCAAAGTTACAGATCGCAACACTCTTCTTCATTTCACCAGTAGTCATCCCCGCACGTTGAAAGAAAATTTACCTTATGGGCAATTTCTTCGCGTACGCAGGAATTGTACTAACAAAGAAGACTACTTTACCAATGCTGAGAAACTTAAAGACAAATTAATCACACGAGGGTACCCTAAGAAATTGGTAAAAGGTGCTCTTAAAAGAGCTTGGTTTACACCAAGGGACACCTTGTTGACCCCTAGACAAAAAGATGAGAAGATTCCTTTGACATGTGTTCTCACATTTGACCCTAAAGCGAATAAAGTCAAAAAAATCATTCAAAACAATTGGAAGCTGATTGAACATTTAGGAATTGACAAACCACTATTTGCATTCAAAAAAGGAAAAAATATCAGACAGCAGCTGGTGAGAGCAGCTAGACATACGGAGACTGCCAAAAAAGATTTAAGAAACTTACTCAGCTTACCACCAATAATAGGCCATTTCCGTTGCCAAAACTGTTTAGCATGTAATCTAACAGAGAATTCAAAACAAGTAAACATTAATGGACAAATACATCACCAAAGAGTTTTTTCAAATTGTAACACCAAGAATGCGATATATTGCATCAATTGCCCATGTGATAAATACTACATAGGCCAAACGACACAAATTCTTAAAAAGCGAATCCTACAACATAAATCGAGGATCAAATGTAATGTTCAAGGAGCGCCATTAGTGCATCATTACCAAACCTTTAAACACACGGAAAATGATTTAAAGTGGTCTGTGCTATGTGTAATAGGCAATGTAGGAAAAGATGAGCTACAAATTAAATTAAATAGATTAGAAGCTAGACTAATCGAAAAGTATCATACGGCCACAATGGGTCTCAACGATAAAGATGAAATTTGGGCATTATTACTATGATCTGTTTTCCAATCAAATGTATATCTTTCTCTGGAAGATACATGGCCCTTATCTGAAATGTTTCAGTACATAATTCTTCATTGTCATATATTGTTATGGTTAATAAGATTGTAAGGAGTGATGTATTCTCACGTTTTGTTTTATTTGGGGTTATAAGGTATGACTATTTGACACTCGTCTTTATATCCCCGCCTTTATTTTCGTTACAGCCACATTTAGTCAGCCCAGACATCATTGGTTGACTAGGGAATTGACTAGGGAATCGATACATTTAAATAAGAATATTGTGATTAGGTCCATTTGAGTAGAACAATTTTAAAGAATTGTTTATTTACCTTCTACTTTTATGTAGTTTGCCTCATTATGATTTTTTGATATAAGTCTTTTTTTCGATGCGAGTCTTTCCTCAACATCGATTGTATCACTATAGTCCTTCTTTTAAGCGATGTCACTGGTTACGTACTCACACGGATACGCGTTCTGCAGATTGGATAATTAATTTCACGCGCGAGTTCAGCAACGCGAGCGGTTTAGTTGAGAACGGAGCATTTGGGTCCTATGTAGAGAAACACGAAGACCGTATTTTGCTGTTATACCAGGTACTATTATTTATTTTGAGGACCCTTTGTGGATTTATAACTATGTGACACCCAGTACTTGGATATCTTTTCCCAGTTAAATTAGTATATTTGATTTATTTGTCGTTTCAGTCTGTCCTGACGGCGTGAGTCAATAACGGCCGGGTCCTAGAGACGCTCATTTCTAATTAAGATTGAGTAGGTACATTTTAGATTAGTTCACTACATAATCTTTCGCAATCACTCATAGATTGGTATGCTTATATATTAAGGCAAAGTGTTCCGTTATTTTCAGAAGAACATGTCTGGAAGAAATAGAGACATAACCGCTCTGACTAAGCACTAACACGTGCGAGCCGTCCCCCTTTAAGATCAAAACTTTGGGATAGATAATAGACAGACCGAGTTTGAGGTAAATGTTTGTACATTGACTATAAATATTTTGAAAGAATTGGTTTAATGAAGTAGGTTACTTAAAGGAAGTATTGGTATACTTTTTCTCCGTTTTTGGACACATTACACATTAACTGTGGCACTGTTGTTATTTTGGTTTTAAAGATTCACAGTCGGTGGCATGCTTCTACTAATCTCTCACAATACGTTACTCCAGTGAAGAAAAAGTACTACAACAATGTACTGGTGTTAATTCACTTCGTTTGGCCTAAGTATGTGTTTATATGTATATAGTTGTAAATATTATTAGTTGTACGTGTATATACACACTAAATAGTATATTTGGTTTATAGGTGGAATTGAGAATTTACGCAATTGACTGCCCTAGTCCTGAAGAGGCCTAAAACTGTATGGGCTGAAACGCGTCGACATTTATTTTGGAGACACTCAAATGAAATTTAACTGTGATGAAACAGATAAAAAGAACATTTAATAATGTATTTGTGAAAAAATATTCCATTATGTTGCTTTAATAGAGTGATTTTCATTTAAGGAATGTGATTTAAACTATTGCAACACATCCTGTGTGATTAGTAGGGCAAGGAGATCATTGCATATTGTTAACAAGAGAGATCAAGAGACTAAGATGTATATATGTTTTGAAAGAATGTGAAGAGAAACTCACTACAAAAACCATACAAATACATTTTATTTCGCTATACATTTGTTTATAAATTGTTTTTTTTGGGGGTGGTGGCTCATTGGATTCTGGATTGATTTTAAAAAAAATATATACAGATTCTTTCGATTAAAATGAAGTATTTTGATAGAAATAACTAAACTATTTCTACATGTAACTAAGTCCATATCCATCCCAAGGCACTACATATATTTTTTACATGTTGTACATTTACCCAGGTGCCAGAGGGTTAAAACGGGTAAACCCCTTTTCTTGTTTAAAGACCACTGTGCCAGCACGTCATCAGTGAACATTGCACTCGCTGACCTATCTTGCTGCCGCGGTGAGTTAGACCTAAGAGTACAGGATGTGAGAACGTGATGGTGCCCGCTGGAAGAAAAGCACCTTTGTGGTAGCTGAACAGCCTCTTCTTTACTCTCTCGCCACCCAATTATCTCTATAGGCTGGAAGAAGAAAGAGAGATATATTGAACTTGCCAAATGCCGATAATTCAGGGATATAGATCTCCCTTGCTCCCAGCACCTAGCAATAGCCTTCTTTTTATAGTCTAGCTCGGCAGCGTTGCTGTCGCCAGACAATTATGCGAGGATCACTAGAGAGGGGCTTTGGCTCTGCTCACATGTTGGGAGCCAGGAGTACATGTTTGGATTGGCCAGAAGGTGTGTGCTTCCATATAAAAGTGCTTCACGTCCACACAACTATCATTTTATTTTTCCAGCTGTCTGAGCTTGACCTTTTCAGGGGCACACACACATGACATTGTACTGCCATTAAAGTGTCTTAGATAAATACAAATAATTAATGGTGTTGTTCTCTGGCAGCAACACGGTTGGGAGGAGGGCAGTCATTAACCTAGACTCTAGAGGGATGATTTGGTCTGGCTTGAAGGTGCAATTGTCACCTGACCTTTTAACCTTAACCAACATTATTGTACAGTTCTTTGCTTCCACAGGAATACATATCCACTCCCATGCTCTGTACTTACAATGCTTCACATTACCATGCATCATATCTTTAAAGCCAGACCTATCGGCATTGCTAATGCCTGTTTACTTTGGAAGTTGTTGATAAAGGCAACATCCAAGGTAGCCTTATGAGAAGAAATCCACGAGTTATTTTCTGTATTGAAGGGAACGATTTAATTCTCTCTGTCTTGAGCATATTAATTTATATCTTTTCTTTTTTTCATTCGTGATGGTGCACTGCCTGCACACCCCTGGTTACAATGAACATTCATTTTTTCCAACCACAGTTCTCTATCATCTCTGACTCTTCTTCAGGTGTTTTTTGAAGGAAAGATGAGAAGGAAGAGCTAATCCAGACAAGCGAAAAAAAAGAGTTTATGTCAGTATGGCAATGTAGCAGCAGAGACCAGTGGAGGACGAATGTATGACGTTACAACGCATACATTTACATCGCGGTACATTACATTGCGGTTTTGACAACGCAAGTCATTACAACGACTTGCGTTGGAGGGCGCTGGACTTAGGAGTAGTATAATTTACTATTCCAACTCCAGTCTGTTTACAGTAGAGAAGGTGTTGGATAGTAAATCATACTATTCCTTGTCCTAGAGCGCCATCTAGCACAAGTCGTTGTAACGACTTGCGTTGTAAAAACCGCGTTGTAATGGCATCGCGATGTAATCCCCGCGTTGTAAACGATGTTTCCCGTGGAGGACAGAATAGAAATGTTATGAGCAAATTTGTAAAAGTCCAGGTAGCTAACAGTGGCAGTATGAGGCCACGGTGGGTCACTGTGATGTGTGTCGAGAGAGGGTCCCAGGGTCCATCAGGATGAGGTCGCCATTTTGAGGAGTAGATGATTCTTCAGGTGTATTTGAAGGATGAGAAGGCGGCCCTCTGTCGACAGCAGTTCATGAACAGCTGTAGCACCCGCCCCAGACCCAGGTGAAAATCCTGAGGGGAAGAGACTCCCATTTACTCACTGGCAGCATAGATTTTATGAACCACCTTAGCTGGGCTGTCAACTAGACATGCGTCCCTTACGGCTTCAGTCGCTCATGCTTCCCCGATATTGAACAACTATACAAGGATTGCCTGATCGATTTTATTAACAGTCAGCAAGACCTCCCATAAATGTATCCGGAAACAGGACAAAAATAGTCACAGAAGAATTTCCCCCACCCTTAGTGCTACTGCCCCCAGCAGAATTATTTGATCATTATTTCAACTCTTTACAAACTTCTTGTCAATGGATTTCCCAGGCACTGGGCTCTCCATTGACCTACAGTAATACAAGTATCATTCAATATTGAGTTGCCTGGTTTACCACATTTAAATCTTGGGTTAAGTTAGAGGAACACACGTGGCTTTGCTCCAAGGATCTCAGTTGCTGGACTCGCTGTAGAGCATTGCTTGAATCCTAGAAAAGTACACTTATTTAAGACACTAACTTCCCAAATTGATGGAGTAGATCATAAGGTAAAGGGAATATTTACTATGTTCTTTCACAATGGCGTCCGTGCTTCTGTGACCCCATATAAAGCCTGTGCGGTTAAGTGTCTAACTATTTTGATGACAAATATATTTGTTTATTAGGAAGTGTATTTTCCAGTTAGTGCTTGTGCCACTACCTTTGACCCTCTTGCTCTGTCATCCTTTCCACTTATGTAGGTAGGTTATTTGGCTACGGTCTTGGTGGAACTAAAGTCACAAACTCCTCAAGAGCCATATCTGGCCAGGATCTGCAAATACTTACTTTTGCCCATTGGAAACCTGCTCTAATAAATCCTAAATAAACCACCATCCAGCACCTTTTCCAGTTAGGGGTGTGGAAATATCATTATTGGAGGCTGGGAATCCTGCCAGATGGGTTTGCAAATTTGCAGTAATGAGCCTACTGGAATGGGAACCTAGATGGGTTTCAAGTTGGTTTCAGACATCAATGTGACTCTAAATCAGAGCTCCTAGCTGCACCGACGACATGAAGATGATGGCAAATAAAGGAGGCGCCTGGGTCTCGATGGTTTTAGATCTATCAATGGCATTTGGTACTGTTGACTATGCTATCCCAATGAGTCAACTAGGTGTGTTTGTGACTGGAGATTCTGGACTGAGAAGGCGCAGCTATGCTTTTTAATGAAATACTCGTGGTTGATCTTTTTGTCACCTTTCTTCTCCAGACCAGGGTTCTCCAAAGTCAGTTCTGGAGGGCTGGATGCATTCCAGAATTTTAGTATATCCACATTTAGATAAATGTAGTTGTCTTAAAAATCTGGCTTGGATTCTGCCCTCCAGGTCCGACTTGGAAAACCCTGCTCTTGACCAAGACCACTGACCTGCAGTGCCCACCGTGGTCCCTCTCCTTCCCATCACTTGGATTCCACTTTGATGGCACCACGGTCACCTTTTCTAGGTAGTAGTCAGAAAATCTTGGAAGTGCACAAAAGAGATCCAGCAATGGGTGGGCAAAAAATAGGTGACTCTAACCTCGGACAAACTAATGATTATCGGTGGTAGGGAGAGCCTCCCGGCCACCGAGCTGGCAGTCCTGCCTACGTCAGGAAGTTTAGGACTCAAAAGTCTTCCAACTTCTGATGTTCATCCTCTTAGTTTCATCACTTGAATGTTTGGTAGAAGAACCCCCTCCTTATTTTAAGGAGGTAGGATCTCAGCACAAATTCCCCTAAGTGAGTTTCCTCTTAATTATGGAAATGCGCTTTATTTGGGAGTCCCAACTAGCTGCTGGAAGGACTGCACATTGTGCAAAATGCTGCAGCATGTTGACTCTTTGATTCATTGAAGTCCCATAGAGAACATCCACTTTTCCAGTGTCTCAATTGGCTGCCACCAGACTCCTTAAAGAACCTCTTCACCAGCCATCATTGCATCTTCTCAACCGTTCTTGTGTATTTGGCACACAAGCCCTCTAAATCTTTTCCTGGTTGCTATCTGAGCCCCCCGCGACCAAGCTTTTTAGAAAGTCTGTCCATCAGTACAAGAGACAACACAAGGGCTCAGAGTTTTCTCAGTATTGGTCAACGTGGGTTGAAAAGAACCTCCAGAAACTACAGCAATTCCAAGATTATTTGAACCCAAATGCCCTAAAACTTGAATATAGTTGCAATTCTTGTATATCTCGTTCAAATATATAAATGCACACTTTACATACTACTTGTTTGCTGAATGACCAGTAAACCAGTTCATGTGTAGCACACCTTCATACAAATATTAGAACATGACATCATGGCAAAAGGAAGTGATGATTTAGGAGATACCTTCTTAACTAGTCTGGGCACGCTTCCCTCCTATTTATTTGTTACTAGACAGCTCTAGGAGGAGAGATGGAGGGTGATATCTCGGAGAGGTTTGCCCTCTGTGATGGTAGGGCTATAATATACGTTAGAAAGCCTGGTTGCTGGATTGTTCCAAGAAGGCATACAGTGCTAGATCATCACCTTGTGTGTTTTGCTGTTCGCCCTATGTGGCAAGGGTATGCCCAGACGTGGGTCCCGTGCTCACTACGCCACTGGAGTCAAGCTATCCTGGCTGAAGAGGGGTGAAACCCCGAAACCGGTCCTAGGATGCTTGATTCCGGTCCAGGGAAGACATGGCTTGGCAGTTCGGGCTGGACTGTTCCCATGAGGCACAGGGTCAAGACTGATTTTTCATATGCCCATGTCTGAACTGGGGTGGCGTGGTGAGCAAAATAACGATGGATTAAACCCAGATCTGTGACTGGGGGTGAATGTTTTGCCAATGTGCAACATTCCGTCCATCACCTTGTGTGTTATACAGTGCTAGGTTCCCATCGGATATTACCCCAAGTTATTTGACCCAGGGGAGAAAGGATATCTCTAACTTCAGCATGAGAAGGAATCTATGCTTCCTCATTCCTTTTTTAAAACTTACCATTCATGGCTTTAGCTGTCTGTTGTCACCTGTTACTGTCACTAATACATTTCAGTATATACATATAGGCCTTTAGGTAAGCCCCCTACCTCTTGATGGAATATTTATTGTTTGCCTCTCTCATTCCCCTGCCTCTTATTTAACAGGTTTCCTGTTTTTACTTGTTCGGATTTGTTGATTTGTATGCAATCTTTCACTGCTTGCATTCAGGGAGCAACGTTTTTTTCTTGCAGGACTCCATGGGAGTGCATGTGTTTTCCAGCTCTTCCTCTTGTGTGCTGTTATCCACTTTAAATCACTTCCGCTCTCCAAATTCCTCCCCTTTCCCGCCTATTCTATTTTTTCTTTTTTTTACATTTTTAACTCTCGAGCCCTGCTTCTCTGACCCAACGCCTCACACACATTCAAGGCTCTGCACAACTCAGGCCCCACCTACCTGACCAGTCGCATCTCCTTCCACCAACCATCAGACACCTCCGCTCCGCAGGACTCTTACTCGCAACCATCCCACCCATACACAGAACCAGATCAGGAGGACGAGTGCACTCTTAAATCGTGGAACGACCTTGCACTCCACGTCAAAGCCCTCCTCCTCTTTTCGTGAATTCCGCAAGAAGCTGAAGCCTGGCTTCTCAATTAACCAACCTACCCTAGGCAGGGCCAGGCACACACACATACTGAGCTCCAGGATATCCTTATAGTCGATAGTGTGCTTTAAAAAAAAGACTTAATATTACTGCTCCCATCGCTCTGAGGTATTCCTATCACCACTCTTCTACCTGTCTCCTACCTACACCTCCATTGCTCACCTGCCCCTCCCAGTCACGTTCAATTGTACATATTTTTGGAGGGAAATGGAAGCTGCAATCTGCTGCTGGTCGGCTACTTTTTTAACAGGCATTCTTATTTTAATTTACCTCTGTAAGATGACCCCCATTCAGTGCTTAATTTGAGCCGGTAGTTTCCGGTGCTCAGCACCAGCACTTAATCATCAACACCAGCACTTTTCATGAGCACCAGTTAAGGACACATTCATTATTGGTAGGCAAGGTGATTTGCCCAGAATCACAGGATGCTGAGCAACGGCAAGACTCGAACCTGTTTCCCCAGCTCCCCAGTTGGCAGCTCTGGTCATTACGCCACACACTCTCCCCACTTTCATGGTTAGTAGTTGGTTCTGTTTTAGGCGGCGCTAACAGGAGATGCAGGAGGGCTGGTGCAAGCCGCCTCCTGACGAGAGCCCCAGCAGTTACAAATTAACCACTGCCCCCATGACACACAGCCCAGGGGGTTACCTGCAGTGGAGGCAGAACGGTGTCCTGGGCGCCTCCCCCCAGCCTGATTCTGCCCCAGAACCGAGCCGGGCTATTGTTTAGTCCGTTCACCCTGGATCCAGATGGGCAATCGGAGGCGAAGAGGCGGACAGGCCCCCCTTTTTGTGCCATTGGCCCACAAGTGATGGCATCCAAACGTCAGCACTCTACTTTATTCATAGGGGTCAATGTTTACTACCGGGTAACAATATGTTCTACGACTCCGCAGAGATTTGTTCGGTTTCGGTGTTAATAAGTGTTTGTCTTCCATTTGGGTTAAATGGCCTGGTTTTCATGGCTTCCTTCCTGTGTTTAACTCTGCTTGGCGTTAGATCTTTAATTGCACCTGTAAATCATCTTTAGGGGAGCTTTTGTTCGGGCTGCTGCCAGGGAGAAGGAAGGGCACCGTCCTGGTTTTACTGTTCTTTTTTCTCTCCTAACCTGCGCCTGGTTTAGCAGAATTCACGCCTTGTGCATCTAGAACCCTAGAGCAGCCCCCACTCCAGGCCTCTGTGAGAGTAGAAAGAAGAGGCAGAGGGAGGGAGGGAGAGAGACACCAGAAAGAAGGAGGGAGAGAAAGAAAGAAAGTTAAAGACTACATGTAGCCTCCAAAGGACATGATGGCAGCAGAGCAACGGAAGTGACTGATCCCCTCCAGACCATGCACATCACCCGCAACATGGCACTATAATCAACGCAATGGCCAAACACAGTGTCTTCGGGCTAAAGCCAGCAATAGATAACTAATGGTACAGGCAATCCTACCAAGAATATCCTCTAAAATAGGGTAGTGTGGAATACTCCCCAATAAACATGCTGAAACCTATGGCAACCCACAATCAAAGGAAAGAAATGCAAAACACACAACCAAACACACTATTTCGGACAGAGATATAATAGCTTGCTTTTGATATAGAACACATTATTCCTCTTTCACCATCTCCCTGTACTGTAAATAATAATAGTTACTATTACCTAGTGTAAAGGTATACACATCTGTTGACCTTGAGGATAAAAGTTAGAGTTAGCCTGGTTGGGACACAAACTCATGACCTGCAGGTCACGCCATGCATCAGCAGTGGGTGCTTAACTCGCTGAGCCAGCCTTGCCAGCTGCATAGCTCCATGCAACAAAACACCTTCAAGTAAAGAAAGGCCATGGTAGATGTCTGCACTAGAGAAGCAAATGCACGGTAGACAGAAAAGATGCGCACACTAAATAAAGGCTGAGTCACACTCTACTCAGAAATGGGAAAACCTAGCAGGACAACACTTGAATCTGTATCAGAAGAAGCTCAAATAATATCTGTAACCCACTTGGAAACAACAAACAGATTGATAGTGGGGTAAGTGAAGCACCTTAGCCATGCAGTTGGACTAAGCTGGGAAATGTCACTGTTTACTATTAAGAGCTATAACATTTCCTGAGCCTTCCAGTGAGTTTTGCTTCCCTGCAGCCAAACATCCACCCAAGATGGCCCCGGATTTCAAGCTCTTCCATGTGTCATTCATGGATTTCCTAGACATTAATCACACTGTGGAAACACACTAGTCCCCTCATTCACCATTGCCTGAAGGCACGCCTGGGACTTCCGGCAGTGGGGAATGGGAGACCCGTTTCGCCACTGGTGGGAAGGGTAAAGAGTCAGCTTCAGGACCATGCCATGGAGGTGCAGAAGGGATGTTCTTCTTGCTGTATAGGATCAATTTTTGCCCCCTCACATTTTTTAATCCTCACAAAGCACATTTAAAGAAATTGCTAAACTGTGAGATGTTAACCTTTGCACACCCGTAACACAGGTACACATGAAAATAAACTACAGCAGGCTACATATGTACTACCCTTCCAGAAATCCTGTTCACAGTGAAGAATCACGTACATTGGCAGCTCACAACCTGGCCGGAGATGCTTTGGTTCAATGCCTCATCCGTGTCGCTGCCTTTTCTCCCTCAGCAGAATTCATCTAATCCTATTAGATATTGAGGGTTATATGTAAATTGTCACTACGATCATCTTTTTAGGCTAAATTATGGAAACACCTTGGAAAAAATTATGTGGCTATTAGATCGTTGGTCTCTTTTTCCTTTACCTTTAATGGGCTGTGTATCATTGGTCAAAATGTCAAACGTGCCATTATTTGTATTTTTATTTACCCATCTTTCGATAAAAAATTCCTAAAATATATGTCTTCGAAGTACATGCATTAATTCAGAATTTTATAGGGGCACAGAAACAGCCTAGAACCGCCTTAGCAATTATACATATAGATAAGTTTCAGGGGGTCTTGCCCCCCCCCCCAATCTTGAGCTTTATTATCAGGCTGCATTGTTGAATTTAGTGGTTCAACTTCCATTGGCAGCATCAAAATTCGAGAATTGTTTATCAAAAAGTATGGAGCAGGAGAGTGCAATCCAATTACCCGCTTTTCTACGCTGTCCAAAACTCACTAAAAAAATGAGATACAAGGCATTCGCTGACCTTGCTTTGTTGTGTTTCGATTTAGATACCCGTATATAGGTTTCCCTGAATCATGTCCTTATATAGGCACAATTCGTATTGCCATTATTTAGGCATAGAATCCCAGTCCTTATTTAGGCATTAGCCATGCTAACCAAATACATGGTCACCTACATCCGTCCATCCCACGTCACGAGTTCTGAGAAACCAGACCCTTAAGCCGACGGGACTTTCCCTAGCTAGGATTATTGATTTCTCCAAGAATTCATCTATTATGCATGAACTACTATTCCTTAGGGGTTCATCCATGACGCCTTCCTATGCCTAACTTTACGTCAATGCTAGCATTCCTAAACACCTTCCAGGTATAAATATACCTTCCCTTACCATGACAAACCACGGCACGACTCAGCACAACTTGACTGCACGGTTCGCCACGGCAAGTTCGGAAGAGACCATATCTCGGCCTGACGCACTGACCAGACGCTGTCATCCCTGCTCGCAGAGAATCCAGCTTCCAGTGTTCTGACTCCCTTCGCGGGGTGTTAGAGTTTGAGACCCGGAAAAAGGTACCTACCTCTCTCATTCTAAAGGTATGGAGCTGACTAGACTCTTGGCATACTAAACTTAATATATACCATACTATAAGAAAGCAGCACCTACTTCTTACCTCGTACTACACTTAGGTTAGGTACACTGGGGTAGAACTATTTGGAAGTATCAGATGAGTATTCACTTTTTAGCCTGTGTTATTTATGTATGTATATTTGAATATATGTCATAGCTAAAAGACAATGCTATTGCAGTAATATTTCTTCTTACTGCTTACGCTGTGCGCATTGTATCTTGCTTACCGTCTAATGATTGTAGCAGCTCATATCTCTTACACGAGAAACAAGACTGTTCAATAAATCCTTTTATTGAAACGCCCGTCTATGTATTTCTGTGTTCCTCTGGAGAAACAAAGCATGCACGATTGACTGAGTGAAACTGTTATCTATTGTACCACGATTCTGAGATGCGTTCCGATTCTAAGGGAAACAAAGTTGCCATGTTTATGCGGTTGTCAGAAACTAATCCCTTCTTGTTCATTCGAGAAGTTTCTAGTGACCTCTGAGTTAGCCGGCACACACAAGTAATTAAGTTTAATGTACTCAATAGGAGCATACTGACTTTAGTCCTATGCAAAAACTATAGTGTATATTATTCCAATGCGCAGTGCCTATAAGGGAAATAGGAAGTACACTACAGCTTGTCACATACAAGTATTTTTTTCTCTACATAAAATTCCTAGATACCATGGGCCCGATTCACAGAACTAACTTAAGACAAAATCCTAAACTTACTACCATTTTCGTATTCACAGAAGGCACTTACTCATTTTGGTATTTACAGAAGACACTTACTCACTTCGGTATTCACAGAAGTTAGGAGTCCTAACTTTAGGACTCCTAAATGCCTTCTGTGAATACCGAAAGTCTTAAAATTTGGATTTTTCTCAGTTTAGGAGTCCTAAAGTTAGGACTCCTAACTTTACTACTACTAAACTGAGAAAAATCCTAATTTTAAGGTTTTGGGTATTCACAGAAGGCATTTAGGAGTCCTAAAGTTAGGAGTCCTAACTTTACTACTACTAAATTGAGAAAAATCCTAATTTTAAGACTCTCGGTATTCACAGAAGGCATTTAGGAGTTCTAAAGTTAGGAGTCCTAACTATACTACTACTAAACTGAGAAAAATCCTAATTTTAAGACTTTCGGTTTTCACAGAAGGCATTTAGGAGTCCTAAAGTTAGGACTCCTAACTTCTGTGAATACTGAAATGAGTAAGTGCCTCTGTGAATACCAAAATGGTAGTAAGTTTAGGATTTTGTCTTAAGTTAGTTCTGTGAATCGGGCCCCATCTGTATTAGCCGTTTGGTTTGCAGCTTTCTCGGGGGTCTTTGCAATTATGGCTAGAGGTGGGTTTTGAATGTTTGGGTCACTTTTTTAGTACATCTAATTTGATTACCAGTGAGATGTTGTCCCAGCGGCTGGGCCCGAGTTTCCAGCTTTGGCATTTAGTTTTAATCAAATTTCGAGCTTCTTAGACGCAAATTATGTTGTGACTGATGGTGAAACTTTAAACATCTTAAACCAACTCTATGGTCAGGGCCTATGTGGGGTAGCCAACTGGTATTCTTGCCTATTACAGCCCGGCCAGCAGAAAGTGCACGATAACTTTCTTCCTAAATTATTGAAAGAAACCGGCTGCAGTGTTAGCAAAAAGGAATGGCAGTCTCTATGTGAAGAAGGCCTTAAAGCGATCAGAGCTGCAAACTATAAAATAACGGCCTATTTGTCAAGATGGCTAACTTATTATACACCTAAAAGAGTGAAAAAAACAATCCCGGCCTCGTCTGAGTTTTGTTTTAGATGTGGGAACCCAGAGATAGGGTCCTGGAACCATATTTTTTTCTATTTTCCCAATCTATATCAATTCTGGTCTGATGTTTTTTCGAGAATTAATCAATGCCTAGCTTTATCAGTCCACATTTCTCCTACTATTAAATTAGTTATTTTTGGGTGTTCAATAGAGGTTCAACATTTGTCTAAATACCAACAATATTTCTGTTTAATAGCTATCGCAGTGGCCAGGTCTTTAATTTTACAAATTTGGAAGTCTAATAAGATACCGTTGAATCAGCAATGGCAAGAAAAGGTGGTTAAGACATATATATGGGAGGAAGCATATGCTAAGCGGGTAGGGTCTCTTAGAAGATTTGTAGCAATCTGGTCAGGGTCTTTCAAAAATACATTTTAACATACTCATAGTCATCTATACCCTCAATGTGTCATGCAAGTAGATTATTAGCTATGTGGCATTTGATCATCTGCACTTTACATCAAAGTATAAATAACTTGCTGCTATCGATATATTGCTTGACTTTGTACTGTTAGCACTTTATTTCTATAGCATTAGCACTTTATTGATGTATCTATGAACAGATGGTTTTATTGATTATATGGTGTAATGCTTCTTAAGCCAGCGATTTTTTGGATGTTTCAATTTTAGCACTGTATTGATATACTATTAGCACTTTTTTGATGGATGTTTCAATCTGGTAAGGATGGCACCTAAGTCCGATTGCACTAGCACTTTATTATTATAATTAGGATATCTCTTGATGCACTTTTACCACTTTACTGCCATCGCACTAATGTTTCTACTTATGTATGCAGGAATTGATTGTTTTATTGATCTAAGCTGTATTATGCAATTGAGTTGTTTTTCTTTTTTTCTTGCAATTGACTAAAAAAAAAATAAAAAAATTTAAATAAACAGATTGATGGTGGGTTAAGTGAAGCCAGAGGTGCAGAAGGGGTGTTCTTCTTGCTATATAGGGTCAATTTTTGCCCCCTCACACTTTTTAATCCTCACAAAGCTGGTGAAATTTAAGGAAATTGCTAAACTGTGAGATGTGAACCTTTGCACACCCATAACACAGGTACACATGAAAATGAACTACAGCAGGCTACATATGTACTACCCTTCCACAATTCCTGTTCACAGTGAAGAATCACGTACATCGGCAGCTCACAACCTGGAACAGAGTCAGCGACCATAGACAGGAGGTGACAAGATGGCGGACCACAGAAACCCTAAACAAAGAGGAAGGACCATCGAGGACTAGATACGGTTCTTCAAACACTGCTTCAAATTTGGGGCAACAGGGACCTACTACTAGGCAGAACTTCCCCAGCACAGCATCATTCTCACAAAGGTTGAAGATGGACACAAATTCTAAATTCTGTCGGGAGAAAACCCAGAGGACTTAATTCTCAAAGCGTGGAGACTTAAGTTGGGAATCTGCAAGCGTGCCAGTGAGAGAGAGGAGAGAGAAAGGCAGATGAGTCCGAAAGAGGGATGCAGAGAATAGAAGGGCGAGGCAAAAGATTTGCAGTGAGGACTTGTGAGTTTGGAGCAGGAGAGGTGGCGGGAGACAGACGCGTCGCCAGGAAACACAGAATGCCCCTCATTGTCAGCAGGACCGTGTTGGCCAGTATCTGTGCCATAGATCTGCACAGATTGTACTAAAATACAGGTGTTTCAAAATAATCCAAAGTGCCTCTTAGAGCCATTATGTCCTGGACAGAGTCAGTTACACTGCAGCTTTCACCTCACTAGCCCTCGAACCACACACAGTCTAAATAGTTATTTCCTTTTGAGATTTTAAAGAGAATTTCCATATATGTTTTATGGAAAATGTCTTGTCATTAAAAAAAAAATGGTGTTATTCATCCAGTAGTTAAAATTGTCTCCATAAAGCACGTTACATAAAGCCAGTGCTGAGAAGCTAGCTTTTGATGTCTGTAGCAGTATAGAAACAGGAAACAAGCATTGGCATAGCCAATAGGTCTCGCCTTTGGGACCTTATAAGTGTTTAGCCATGCAACAGTTGCATAACTAAATACTTATAAGGTCCCAAAAGCGAGACCTATTGGCTATGCAAAGCGGCCGTGCGGCCGCGAAAGTGAAAGTGATCGCGATCACGATCGCGAAAGTGAAAGTAATTGCGGTAAAGCGCGGCGCACATGCACTGTAGCTCCAGGCTGGCCTGGTTGCACTTTTTGGAGCCCTCTCAATAAGTCTCGCCAGACCAGCGCATGCGCTGGGTCAGGCGAAACCTAAAAAGGAACCACAAACCAAAACATTGTGCAACAAGACACAAAGCATGGGGTCCGAGTCTCAAAGTCACTTGCTCACCTAAATTCAATTTAGATGAGCGATTTATAATTCACTACGGCTCACTTTGTGGATATGTAAATCAATGTTGGGGATTCTTAAAATGTGAATTTATACACTCCAAAAAGATTTTTTCACACATCCTTCCTGTACATGTAAATAAATCTTATGTGTGGTAAGTGCCATTTTATAGTGGAAATGCATTGGAATGGTTGTGGTATATTTCTACCTTCGACGCAATACTGTATGGTACTTTTATCAAGCACTGGCGTAAATCTGTTTCCAGGTTGGCAAAAAGGCGAGAACACCCCAAAAGTTGGTATTGGTGTAGTAAAAGGGTTAACGATTTTATTATTCTATTATGTGTGATTAATATAAAACTTTACATATACAGTCACGGCATTAATATCAATAAAAACCTTTTAAAACAGCAAAAAAACAGTGGTTGTCTTCTTATTGTGAAGTAAAGTGCAAGGTACAGAAGCCGCGTGCAAAAAGAGGCCGGGGGAAAAAGGTGGAAATATCTCAATGGAATTTTATTTGTTTCTTATGTTTAAAAAAGGTTTTAACAGCAATTGCTGTACCGCATACATAAAAGTATGGAAGAATGCATACTATGTATATATACATTTACGCAAATGCCTAGCTCGGTCGTAAGTATGAATTCACTAAAAAATGAAACAGTGCCTCTCGCTGCATCCCAGATCTAATTGTGGAATATCAGATTTTTCTGTAAAACAGTCCGCTAACACCAGGGCTTTAAGTGATCCGGGTCTCACCGGTGCTGAGCACGGGCAGTTTTTAAAAGGAGGCCTTGAAACGGGTCTCTATCGGGCTCTGTTTTGTCCCGTGGCACAGGCGGTCCGTTTTTTTCCGGACTGCAGTGACAGCAGGCACATCAATGTGCACGTGCTCACAATGCTCACTTTTCACTAGTGGAGAAGTTAACGCATGACGTCAAGCCAGGTGAGCGTTGTAGGGGAAGGGAAATCCAATAAAGAGAATCATTTTCTCTGTGGATTTCCCTTCTCTTTTTGAAACTCAGGAGCAGCAACATTGTGGTGGTGTCACCAGGGCTTCAAGTGGAAGCTTTTTCAATATTATATACAAGCTATAGTTGCTGCTTATTTATCTTAAGCAACTAACAATCATTGACAATGCCAATAGTACTGATGTTACTTGTGGTATCATATATCTGGATGTAATGACAGAAACAGCAAATAACAAGTCGGGCGGCACACTATGCTAAGGCAACGCCCCTTTGAGAAACCCCAGTTTTTTCATCCCACTTAAAGCTCTGGCTAACGCGTAAAGGTCTCAGTCCGAACTCTGCAGGCCTGACAGATAAACCATCTTGTTGTTATGCCTCACTTTACTCCTGGACCAGTCGGCCTCTGGTCGGCTGCCCCGCCCTCTCCACATTCGCAGGGTTTGTGTTTACGTTTGCCTCCCGCGCTCCGGGCGCCCTGGGTCCTTTTCACAGGCCGCGCTGGGCACAATGGCCGCTTTGAGCGGCAGGGCAGCACGCAGGGCGCTGAATGCCCGCTCTGTCCCCTCAGAGTGCCAGCGCTGGCAGCTGAGCCCACGCCTGTGTTCGAGGTGACAGTGCGACCAGAGAGCTTGGGAACTTCACCCCAGACGTGCGGTGACGCCACACCGTCGCCTCGCCGTCCTGCGTAAACGTAACGCGCAGCAGGATAATGCGTCAAGTAGAGTATATGTTAATTTATAAAGAATACATCTAAAAAATAAATATGAATTAAATGCGTTTTCATGGACTTTTATTGTTATCTGTAAAGTCGTTATTAAAAACGTATAATTTCCTTTCCTTTCCTTGATTGATGTATGCATTATTAGCATCCGCTTATTTTAGTGGACAGCAAGCAAGGGCATTTGGAGGGTGAGACGAGTCAGGGCCGAGGCAGGGTGTCCTGATTGAATCCAAGAGCCAAAACACGAGCCGAGCCAACAAAAGGGTCGGCAAGAAATCAGTGGCACAGAGTCAGGGCATTATCAGTGGCGTCTTAACGCATGGACATGCTGGGCAGTTGCCCCGGGGGCCCCATGAGTATAGGGGCCCCATGCTAATCTATGCACAGTAGACGAGAAATTAATATACGTTTATTGCATCGATAATTTACATTTTTATTGCTGTGAGTGGTTGTGTAGGCAGGGCCCAGGGCACTGCTTTGCCTGGGGGCCTATAATGCCGTTAAGACGGCCCTGGGCATTATCATCCTTTCAAACAAACAGGGCCCCAGCCCCCCCCCCCCCCTGGATCCCCCTCAACTTCAGTGACAAAGCTTGGAACCTGCAGCTCCAGGTAGGATGGGGGCATTTTTTTATGCCTTGTTCCCCATCCTAAGTGCTCATACTGTGCTGATTAAAAATGTTTTGTTTATCCTGACTTTCTCAGTAGTTATTTGTTTCAATGTACATTTTTTGGGTATTTTCTGTCATCCAAATATTGCCCGATATATTTTGTGGGGCCCATGTATTGATCTGAAATGGGTTCTTAGTTCAAAGAGCCTAGTAAATAATACAGCAAATGTGATGAACTTACTTATAAACTTTCTTTAGATGAAACATAGATGCTGTATTGCATTTCACTTGTGTATTTTAGATTATCTCACTGCACTGGCATAGAATACCAGTAATAGCTTCTAAGCATGTACTTTTCCCACTAAAAAGGGCATGCAAGGGCTGCCAGTTTGTGATGTGTATTTCTGTACTTGATCAGTGTTGTTATTTGGGGAGAACCTTTATTGTCTAATAAGTCAAACATAAGTGATTTTTTTTATACAGCACAGACCCTGAACTGAATTTCTCCAAGATGATGTTTGATTTGAAGTTCAATTAAAATGAGGCACAGTAAATTAAAGTGATTTGCATAGGATCACACAGTTTGAACAAGTGGAGAAGGTGGGATTTCCAAAAAGTTTACATGGTTAGACATTGTGCTATTAAGCAACTGGAAGACTTTCTCCTTCTCTGCCCCTTTACCACCAAAGGACAATGTTTTGTGTTCAATTATTTCTTGACCTACTTTGGGACACATTCAATAAATACAAGTATCATGGCAATACAGTTTGTCTTAGTACTTGTATAAGAAGTCTGTCTTGAACAGTGATAAATGTAAGTGAAGGTGGGAGACTATGGGGGCAGATTTTTCAAGCAGTTGCGCCACCATTGTGCAACGTAATGGGGCACAAGAACGACACAACTGCTAAATAAGATTTATCGAGCCACATGTGGGTTGGTAAATCTAGAGTAATGCACGCAGCGTAAATCACTGTGTCGCGTTACTCTGCCAAAGGGAGGCGATCAGGGCCGGACTGGGAACAGAAACCGGCCCTGGCAAACTGCCCAGCCGGCACTCCCTGGGTGAGGGGGAGTGCAGCCGAGCAGTTTGCGAGGGCTGATTCGTCCGATTTTGTTACAGGGGGCCGATATTGCCGACCCCCGGTAACAAAAATGGCCCCCCAGGGGCCCAAAACCGGCCCCACCCTAGCGGCCTACCGGGGAAACACCCGTTGCCCGCTATACCCAGTCCGGCCCTGGAGGCGATCCATGGGTGGAGCATGGGTGTTCCCACGCATCCACCAATGGATTTTGGAGCATTCCCAGATATGCAATTACTGGTAGACATTGGAATGCGTTCAAATGCTATGCTTCCCCCAGGTGAGGCATGACAAGGAGAAATATCTTTATTTCTCCTCGTTTTTTCCTCTTTCTGAGTGTGCTGCATTCTGCAGCTCACACGGAAAGAGGAAAATGCCTCGCAGGATTGTATTTGAACAGGAAGGTGTCCCTTTCTGCACAAAATCAATCCTGTGTGCAACGCAGGCACTCTTGCACCACAGCGCAAGGTGCCTGCGTTGGCGCTAGGCAGCAGTTTGTGTGCCAGAGCGAGGAAAAGATCGGAATGCGCTGTATAATGTTAAATACGGTGCATTCCTGCCCTTTCACGCAGCACAGCGCTGAAAGGTGGCTTGCTGCGCTGCGTGAAAGTTTGATAAATCAGGCCCTGCATTTATCTTAAAGTTGCTGCCTCCCCCGTGTCAAACTGTGAAGAGGGATAGGGTCAGCACCTCAAAGATGGCGATTGCAAAGATCAGCTAAACATAGATGATTCTGTCTTTCTGCAGGCCTTCAGTGAGGCACATGTATGTATCTGTCTGGAAACTAGTTTTTTTAGTCTTCTAAAACTGCAGCAGGGAGATAAAATGTTCATGCCTCAAATGCTAGGCTTGACTTTGATTTTGCTCGTTGGTCCCACTTAGTTAAGGGCCAAGCCAGAGCCAGACATTCACCCGACCAAGGCTCACGCCTTGCTTGGCTTGCCAGCCTCTAGTTTATTTTAACGCCAGCCTTGAACATGCTAATGTAGCTCTTAAGGTTATCAGATTTGTTATGTGTTACTCTGTGCTTGCTCCCAGAGTGCAGACACACGGATGGATTCAGACAGCACCACCCCCTACTGATGAAAACCATCACACCAAACACCTTTTGTGCTCAAAACAAAAGCTGAATTTCGGTCCCACACATTTAGACCGTGGACATAAGTGTACAAAGGCTGATTTGAAGAAAGCATTGCTCAAATACCATCAGATGAAGAGCCAGGGCGCCATGGGCTCCAATGAAAGCACGGAAGATAGGCGCTTGGCCCGTGGTTGAGCCGTAAAAGCAACAAAAGTCAGGATGCGATGGGTGCCTCACACTACTGAGCACTATTTCCCACTGCCCCTGCTACACGAACGATGACTACGCGTCTAATTTATAGCAAGTGTACCCCACTTTGAATCAAAGCAAAATAACTGTACAGCCACCCCCTATTGGAGAATAAGTTAATAGCTCAAGGTGCAGCTTTGAATGGGGGCTATGCCGCTTTCTGCCACCAGAGAGCGCTCTGCTCAGTTTATCTTAAATAAGTAATTGCCAAAACCTGCTCTACATCTATCCAGGAGGCTGCTTAATGCCACACAGATGCCTTCATAAACCAATACGCTATAGCATAGCAAAGAAACTAGTCAGAAAATAGGTGAAAACATTAATCGGATGATCTTACGGGAAGGGTCAGCTGAACAGGTTTTTTTCAATAAGTACTGACAAGTGCATGGCTTTTATCCAACTTCAAGGGTGTAGGGCAACCAATTTAGAGGTTTGATGTCACATCCACAATAACACGATGCGTAAACTCCCCCCACCTCAATATGGGAGCTTTGATCATGAGCAGAGCATGTCTGCCAGCCTATAGGAAGATGGACCATCGGACAGCACTGGTCCAGGCAGAGGAGTTGGCCATCAGCCTGTAGGAAGAAAGGGCTGTCTGTGAGCTCTGATTACAGGCAGCAGAGATGTCTCTATCCTGTAGGAAAGTGAGCCAATCTGGGAGCTCTGATCATCGGCAAAGCAAATGTCTGGCAGCCTGCAGGAACACAGTTCTGATTGCCAACATAGAAGGAGTCCGCTATCCTGTAGGAAGAAGGGGCAATCTGGAAGCTCTGTTCACAGGCAGAGGAGATGTCCACCACCCTGTTAAAAGAATGGACAATCTAGGAGCTCTGATAATGGGGTGAGCATCTGTCTGCTGTCCTGTAGGAAGAGGGCCCTATCTGGAAGCTCTGACCACTGGCAAAGAACATGTCGCCCAGCTTATAAGCAGGACAGCCTGTGAGCTCTGATTACCGGAAGAAGAGCAGTCTACCAGTTTGTAGAAAGATGGGGTAGTCCAGGAATTCTGATCATGAGCAAACATCTGCACTAGTCTGTAAGAAGATGTGCCTTATCAGCAAACTGAGAGCTTTACTGACAGAATGGGGACCCTGAGAGGCCGGTAGAGAAAATACCCAGAGCCAATAGCATTTCAGGGTCCCTCACATTGCCACATAAGCTTTTCAACCTCTGTATACAATTCAGCTGGAAAGAAAAGGGATGGTAGCTTCCGACATCCAGCCCCAATCACTCTCAACATCTCCCTTCCAGCATTTATCACTATTCCCGTAAAGTGGAAAGACGGAATCTAAGTTGACTGCGATCTGTAAATAAATGTACTTCCTGGCGAATCAACAACAAGAAGAAGCTGTCTCAATAATCTTGTGTAGGGCTTATCTGAGGAAATATTGATGCTCTGTCTTCTATGGCAGAAGATGTTGTGGTTGTTTTCAGTCTGGGTTAAGGTTTTGGCAAGAGCAGAATGATGCTGTGACTACCGTAGCAGATGTTTGTTGCCACTTTCATTCTGTTTTTTTAAGTACTGGCTTTCTAATTTCATGTCTTAGTCTAAATTGTGCTCTGACATCTGTGGGAGACGATGGTTGTGGCCGCTTTCAGCCTGGGTTCAAGCCTTGTAACTCAGTGGTATATGATGACTGTGGCTGCTTTGTGTCTGGGTCAAGTCTTAGCATTGGTGGAATGATGCCCTGACATCTGTGGCAGAGGATGATTGTGCCTGCTTTGAGTATGTGTCAGGTCTTGTCACTGGGTGACGGATGACGATTGTGGCTGTTTTCGATTTGGTTTAGGGCTTTGCACAGGGTGGCAGATGATGTTTGCGGTTGTTTTTACTCTGGATCAGGTCTTGGCACTGGGTGGAAGCTGATATCTGTGGTTGCTCTGAGTTTGGATCAAGTCTTGGCCCTGGGTGGCAGATGATGTTTGTGGTTGCTTTGAGTTTGGTTCAGGTCTTGGCACTGGGTGGCAGATGATGTTTGTGGTTGCTTTGAGTCTGGTTCAGGTCTTGGCACTGGGTGGCAGATGATGTTTGTGGTTGCTTTGAGTCTGGTTCAGGTCTTGGCACTGGGTGGCAGATGATGTTTGCGGTTGTTTTCTGTCTGGGTTTAGGTCATGTGGCACTTGATGATTGTGGCTGATTTCACTCTCGATCAGATCTTGGCACTGGGTGGCAGATGATGTTTGTGGTTGCTTTGAGTCTTGTTCAGGTCTTGGCACTGGGTGGCAGATGATGTTTGCGGTTGTTTTCTGTCTGGGTTTAGGTCTTGGTGGCACTTGATGATTGTGGCTGTTTTTACTCTGGATCAGGGCTTGGCACTGGGTGGCAGATGATGTTTGCGGGTTGTTTTCAATCTGAATCGGGTCTTGGCACTGGGTGGCAGCTGATATCTGTGGTTGCTCTGAGTTTGGATCCTTTCTTGGCCCTGGGTGGCAGATGAAGTTTGTGCCTGCTTTCAGTCTGGGTTTAGGTCTTAGCATTAGATGGCAGATAATGTTTGTGGTTGCTCTGAGTCTGGTTCAGGTCTTGGCACTGGGTGGCAGATGATGTTTGCGGTTGTTTTCTGTCTGGGTTTAGGTCTTGGCAGTAGGTGGCACTTGATGATTGTGGCTGCTTTCACTCTGGATCAGGTCTTGGCACTGGGTGGCAGATGATGTTTGTGGTTGCTTTGAGTCTGGTTCAGATCTTGGCACTGGGTGGCATATGATGTTTGTGGTTGCTCTGAGTCGGGTTCAGGTTTTGGCACTGGGTGGCAAATGATGTTTGTGGTTGTTTTCTGTCTGGGTTTAGGTCTTGGCAGTAGGTGGCACTTAATGATTGTGGCTGCTTTTACTCTGGATCAGGTCTTGGCTCTGGGTGACAGATGATGTGTGTGGTTGCTCTGAGTTTGGATCATGTCTTGGCACCGGGTGACAGATGATGATTGTGGCTGTTTTCAATCTGGATCAGGTCTTGGCACTGTGTGGCAGATGATGTGTGTGGTTGCTTTGAGTCTGGTTCATGTCTTGGCCCTCGTTGCAGATGATGTTTGCAGTTGTTTTCTGTCTGGGTTTAGGTCTTGGCACTTGATGGCACTTGATGATTGTGGCTGCTTTCACTCTGGATCAGGTCTTGGCACTGGGTGACAGATGATGTGTGTGGTTGCTCTGAGTTTGGATCATGTCTTGGCATCGGGTGACAGATGATGATTGTGGCTGTTTTCAATCTGGATCAGGTCTTGGCACTGTGTGGCAGATGATGTGTGTGGTTGTTTTGAGTCTGGTTCATGTCTTGGCCCTTGGTGGCAGATGATGTTTGCGGTTGTTTTCTGTCTGGGTTTAGGTCTTGGCACTTGATGGCACTTGATGATTGTGGCTGCTTTCACTCTGGATCAGGTCTTGGCACTGGGTGGTGATGTGTGTGGTTGCTCCGAGTTTGGATCATGTCTTGGCACTGGGTGGCAGATGAGGTTTGTGCCTGCTTTCAGTCTGGGTTTAGGTCTTAGCATTAGATGGCAGATGATGTTTGTGACTGCTGTTAGTCTGTATCAGGTCTTGACATTGCGTGAACGATGCTGTTTTCTAGGTGATGGCGAGTCTGCGCTTCAGAATAAAGTTACATTGTTCCCGCTAGTAACTTGATGAAGTTATGAACAAAAGGATACGCATGTGCAGCTCTTTTTGATCTCAAGAAGGGGGTTCCGTAGTCCTTCGGGCATATCTACGAATTATCTAGCCCATGGTTGCACTGTCATGTTATGGGTCAAATTTCACTTCTGAGAGAAGATAACATTTTGTCTAATTAATTTTAGCCTGCTCTACCCATATATCCCTGAATCAGTCATCCATTCATCCACCCATGCCAGGCCTTTAAGTTAAATTAAAAAAGTAAGTGTTGGAGGTCTCTAAAAGGGGCGTGCTGTAGGTAGGTAAGGGCGTGGCTTAACCACATAAACTGAATTTCAGTGATTCCCATAGTGTGCACCCAACCTGTATTTTGCTGTCTCTGTGTGCTTTGTCTTATTGCATCAATATATATAACACAACTGACATACACCTAAAACTAGCTGGGACTATTGGCTTTGTCACTGATCGTTAGCCAATTAAGATACAGTACTATACAAGAGTAATATGCTACATGGAAAAAAGTACAAAAAACTAAATCCTGGAAATAGGTAGCACTCATAAGGCTTGCAAATAAAATTAAAAAGTGTGAAATTTAAACAGAAAGTAATCCCTGGCATTGATTACCTTAATATGCTTTACATTAACTGGTCAGCGGTCAATGAGTGATTTTTATCAGCGGGGTTAAGAACAATGGGGAGCGGATGTGACCTAACGGCTAGAACAGACGACCTCGAAGCTGGGGAACCAGGTCCCCGTCTCGGCAAGAGATGCTCAACATCCTGTGATTCTGGGCAAATCACTTAATCTCCCTGTGCCCAACAAAATGAATGTGTCCGTCTGTAACGCAACTGGTGCTCATGTAAAGCGCTCTTATACCTTCTGGACAAGTTTGCACTATATAAATCTAAAAAAATGATTTAAAAAATGATATAGGGCACAATAGGGGCCCGTTTCAATGTCTGTTTTTAATAACCACCGGGTCTGAGAGCTGGATGGACCGCTTAAAGCCCAGCATGCTTCCCGGCTTGCGCTCAGTCTGTCTCGCGATCTTCCCTGGCTTGTGCCACCTGCATTAGAAACATGGCGGCACTAGTGCTCCAGCGGCTAAGGTAATGCAACGGATCATGTTAAATTACCTTCAACAAAATATTAGCAACAAGATGTCGAGATTACAGCTTCAGTGCATGGACCTCCTGAATCTCTCTTGTTACACTAATGCCTTATTTATTACTCAGGGGTATATGTCTCAGTGACTTATGTAAACACGATGGTAATCGCATTACTTGTAATTATATTACA
Organism: Triturus cristatus; assembly: GCF_964204655.1. Taxonomy (NCBI): domain Eukaryota; kingdom Metazoa; phylum Chordata; class Amphibia; order Caudata; family Salamandridae; genus Triturus; species Triturus cristatus. Next base: position 132,885,568 of record NC_140591.1, on the reverse strand, counting down.
TTCTGCTATCACTGCCTTGCAACACCGAAACCGCCTGCCTCTGGCCGGAAGCTCTCTGCGAGCCCAACCAGCACTATGGCAGGAAGTGGGGGCGTGGTCTGGGGTTGGGGCTGTCGATGAAATCATTTAAATCCTCCCCCTCTCTTTTTTTCCTGGCTATTACCTCCTCACCGCTGTTTTCTTTTTGTTGGGGTTTTCTGTTTTTCTACGACCTTTTTTGCTTTGTAGCTGGGTTAGTTCGAATTCTATAAATCCCACACATGTATACAAAGATTCCATCAGGAGCCAGCGTGGACTGGGAGATAAAAGTCCTTTGTTTTTGGGCAGGCGGTCAAGCAGCCTTGGCCTTTTCTTCAAACAAATTGGAATGTCAATGGGATGAGCAGCTTTCAAAGGACGTTAGCGGATGTGTGCTTGGATGACAACAGTGGAAGAGGACTGTGGGTATGGAATGTGACTCAAGGTCCCAGCTTTAATAAGGCTTTCTGCAAAGGCGACGCATAGGTATTTACTTTCAAGCGCAAAAGCGGTTTTGTGCTGAAAAGGGACCCTTTTATGCACACAAAAAGCACTTTGATCGGTTTTGTGTTGGTTTACGTCGAGGAGGTGTAATTCGGGGGAGTCACTGCAAATACCCATAGGCTTGGCTTTGTGTAAAAAAATCAGCACTTCCTTGAAGCAGGTGTTAACAAAAGGAAATGTTTGCATTTCTTTAAAAAAAAAAACACGCGTGTTGCATGTTTGCTAAAGTGCACAGCACACAATTAGAGCGTGGAATCCTGCTGTGTTTGCCCATGTGTAGGAGTTTGCCATAGAAGAGTATGGCTGCAGTACGAATTCTAGGGTAGATAGCAGTGCTCAATTTGTGCCGGTGTTTGCCATTGCTTGGCTCCAGCACTCACTTCACAACACCATCAAAATCAATGGGGTGACACAATGACCCCCAGAACCTGGGGAACTGCTAGTATATAAGAACAATTGGTTCTGTAGTGAAGTGTGAAATTTCGTTTTAATCATTTATATCCTGGTAACCTAAGAAATGCCAATGTATGGAGTGACATATATATATATATATACCAACACAAGAAAATACTTAACAAAAATTACTGACACAAAAAAATCAACAAAGATACATTAATTCTTCATATATCATAGATTAATACAAATGTTACATATCACAAACACAGGACTGTTATGTGACATGAATATCATAAATTTGTCCCATACAAAAGTGTGCGTAACGTATAATAATACAAGACGCATGACAATATACAAAAAACACAGAAAATTTCAATTGGGCGTCTGTTTACAATTCGTAAAAACATATTTCCTCGTTTCCTGTTGGTAGGTGTGTGAGATAATGATACGGAACACCTATTCTTATCGTTGATGTTTCGACCCTCATGTTCATAAAAACATCACAAGGGGTCTTCCTCAGGACTAGAGAGTAAATACAGCATGGTCACAATAGTCAATAAAAATACAGCCCTCATTTATTTTTATTTTTTTAGAGTTTATATAGCGCGAACTAGACCCAAGACATCGGGTATCAGAGCGCTCTACATGAGCACCAGTTTCGTTACAGAAGGACACATTTATTTTTGTTAGGCACGGGGAGATTAAGTGATTTGCCCAGAATTACAGGATGTTGAGCGTGGCTGCCGAGACTCAAACCTGGTTCCCCAGCTTCAAGGTCGACCACTCCAGCCTTAAGGCTACATCCTCTCCCCTCATTGATGTATCGTAGAAGTTGATAGATCATATCAATCCAAAGATAGGCTGAGTCCTCAGTCGGGACCTCATGTGTAAGAAAAGGATCCATGCGGGATAACTGTTCATGATAGGACACTGCAAAGTTAGCTCCTTAATAGAGGTTTCACAAAATATCTCTTAGTTTATTTTTCCCTCTCTTGCTCTCAGGAAATGTCACATGAGGAAAAATAAGTGCCAGCCACCAAAAAATAGTGCTGTGTCCTGCACCGGCAACCACCGGCTCAAATTAAGCACTGTTTACTGATAGCCCATGAACTCCACAGGCAACAGTGTGTGGTCCTTCTGGGCAGGCATTCCTATGATCAGTTGTCTGTGTAGGACTTGCAAGGCTTGACTGACCCAGGCAGGACAAGGAAAACACGTCCGGGGTGTGTGGGAGAAAGTTTCCTGCTTGTCCAAGGACATTTGTCTTTTGTTGCTCAGTAGCTAACTCCAACTTTTGTGGTTTGCTCCTATGAACCAAAAAATAATTTTTGGGCAGTTGGCCATGACATAGTGGTGGAAGAGTGTCAGCTATGTCACTGGATGCACCTTGATCATACATGCCATGCCAGAGTGACAAGGAACCAAAATATGTCAGGAGGAGTTGAGTTTTGTACAGCACCAGTGGCCTGGCAAACCTGTCTCAGGTCCTATGTGAACCTCTAAGAGTGTCTTGCAAAGTATATCTTATGCACAACCATTGTGTTAGTCTGACACAAATGCAACTAAAATTGTTCAAAAAGCCGCAATTTGTCCACAAACGTGGCTTAGGAAAGCTATGCCAGCTTCACAACGTTTCCCACAGACCCTTGCAAAGGTTCAAAGAAACTTTGAACTTGACTCAACCCTTGTCTGATTGAGATGCAGAAGGCATACATGTTGAGAAGCCTTGTTTTTTTTGGTCTCACCTATGCAGCGCACATGCGCTGCGTAGGAGGGGAGCTTTTGCAATCGATCAGCATTTTGCCTAAAAGCGTGCACATTTTGCATTGCTTTCTATTGCAACGCGTACACGTTTGGCGTTTCCCTTGCGGGAGCGAGCATCGGTGCCATCTGTTTGTAATTATCTTGAAAACAGATGGTGCCCCTGCTCGCTCCCGCAAGGGAAACGCTGTGTGTGTCTGGTCCACGCGACGTGTCCTGCGGTCACCTGAGACTGTTTTTTTTCTTTCTTTTCAAATTTAACTTTATTGTTCCCCGGTTACAGCTCTGCTTCTCCAGCCCTTTCTCCTCACTGCGGAGCTTTCCTGGCTGCTGCCTATTGGCTGATTTCTGCTGTCTCCTTTTGCCATCGGCTGCCTGTGTTGCCTCTTGGTACTACGTGCAGGTCAGGCAAGTCATGTTGCTTCTCCTGCCTCATTGGGAGTCCTCACCTGCTTCCTACAGGTCATTGGCTGGTTTTCTCTTCTTCACGTGGCCCAGGCAATCGAAACTTTGCTCCTCGTACCCAGGCAGTGTCGTTTGGCAACGGGGTCATCCTGACTCGCACAGATATTTTCAGCTGCATTCGCCAGCTCTGTTCTGTTGATTTGTGCAACTTTTCCTCACGCTAATTAGCACAACTCTACTTAGTGGCTGCATGCTTCAAGCTTTGCGTTGCTTTTGTTTACTCTGTGAGAGTTCTACTACACGCACTCTTGTGGAGGTGGGGTGGAGGGGACGTGTATGGGGACCAGACACGCACATCAGCCACAATGCTCTACAACATAGCCACAAGTTCTGGCTAAACACATAAGGTCCCAAAAGTGAAACCTATTGGCTTTGCCAATGCTTGTTTTATTATGCTGCAATTGTGCTGGCTTTAACAAACTGTGTCCGAGTAAAGTTTCATAGAGTGTCCCATCTGCATAGTCAAGGGAGGCGCTGCGAGGTATTGTAAGGTATGTGACCACACAAGAAAGGTGTGCTGAAGCATCCGTACTAAGACTGAGCCTATTTGTATTGTATTGTACTGCAATTTTATTTATATAGCGCTTACTATCCCTACGAGGCGTCAACGCGCTTTTCGGCGAGTAGCACGCTACTCCGGAACCGAGAAAGAATTAGTGGATAGCATATAGTAACATTTCTGTAATAAGAAAGAGCTCAAAACGTGCCCTGGTAATCGGACTGTAATAATGTGACACCGCTGAAGTTACTGGTGTTGTGCCAAGTGAGAGAAACAGTGAGCTATGTGTCATGGGTCTCCTGAACAGGGTGGTATGGAGGTGTGGTGAGATCGCGCAAGACAGGCTGCTGCAGAAGAATCAATTCAGTGGTGTAGCGCCGAATTCCCTTAGCAGCACACCAGGAGCTACAAAGAGGGTGAAATAGCCTAGATTATTACATAATATTCTTAGAAAGTAGGCAGGGAAAAATTGCAGATAGGAGCTGCATGTGCTCTGGGTCACTGCAATATGGGACAAAGACTGTAAGAGGTGAGGGGGCCTTGACCTTTGAAGTGTTTGTCCCCCCCTCCCCTTCATCACCAAGCAGTGAAACACAAAGGGTGATGTAAATGCATTAGCCCCTTCGTGCTCTCTCAGTTTAGTGCCATGACACAGAAACCTTTGTGTTCTTAAACCGGTGCTCTCTGCCCCTCTTCCTGAGACACAAGAGGTTTTCATTGGTTTTTGTCATCAGCTAGTGGGGGGTAAACAGGCCTCTTTGATCGCTTTGTCTTTTATGTGTGTTTGAGAAACGGTATTTTTGTATTTATGTATTGTAGCTTGCCCCCTTCGTGTGCCTGCATTTGGTGCCAAGTGACAAGAGATTTTTTTGAATCTATGTTTTTGAATCTAAGATTGGTACTTGCATTTGCATTTACTTCTTTTGTTCCTACTGAAAGTTTTACTTACAAGTTGTTCCTTTTTATTAGCTTAAAGGTTCCTCTGCAGCCCAGTTAATGTTGAAGGTTATGGTTGTGTTTTAAAGAATAGTTAAAGAGGAGGGAGGAGGGTCATGGGCGCTCACCTTCTAATCTTACAATTACAGAGAATTTTAAATGTATTATATTGGAAAAGCCGAAATTGCTCGGCTAGAATTCAAGTCATCAGTGATCAGCAGGCTCTCAGAAGATCTCTGCAGAAGACACATTCATCTGCTGAGCTCTGGGGTTTACCATGTGATCCTGAGACCTTACTGGTGAGGGAGATCCCTGTAGTGGGCTTATTATACCCCTGAAATAGCAATATTTATTGTAGAATACAAAGACCTCCACAACAGGCACATTAATCTACTATACTATCCTACTGCAGCAGTTTGTCACTTCCATGTGCTAGTATATAGGGTTTAACGCATGTCATTACAATGCAACTGAACAGTACTCCTCTGCTCTTCAAACTCAGCCTGCAAGTTGCACTTATCTCCGAAGTAGGCGTGGGACCCTTATAGAAATATCATGCGAACAACCCATGCCTAAATATCATAATGAAATGAGCAGATCAAGGTATGGGGCATATGTATTTTAGGTTTTACATCACCCTGCGCCACGCAATGTGACATGGGCGGTGCTAAACTTAAAGGGAGAGTTATCAAGCCGTGCGAGGCTACACTGCATGGCCCTGCATGGCTGGACAAATCTAGTGCAACGCGAGGCAGCGAAAGTCACTAACTTGTTATACACTGCAGGGCCTACCCTCCTTCTCCTTCAATGCACAGATTAACAAACTTACCTCTTCTTGCTTTTTCCCACTGCGCACTTTAAGGAAAGTTCTCCCTCTCATCCCATATGAACTCCAGAAATCAGTGGTCACTGCCTTAGTGCTGTCTAGGCTGGACTCAGGGCAGGACTGGCCGTAGCGGGCACCGCGCATTTTCCCAGTGGGCTTGAAGGGTGGTGGACAGGTTTGCAGCGGTGCTGCAAAATCGGTCCCTTGTAACAAAAGCGCAGCAGCGTTCCCTCCAGCCCCTCCCCATCACCTCCGAGGCCAGTCTGCCGTAACTGCCAGGGCTGGTTTGCTGTACCAGTCCCGCCCTGGCTGGACTATTGCAATGCCCTATATTTAGGCATTCGCCTGCGCTCTCGAAAGAAACTCCAGTGTCTACAGAATCCAGCGGCTCGACTTCTAAAGAAAATTCCTATGTTCAACCCTGTTTTGGAGGCATTACGAGAGCTCCATTGGCTCTCTGTGGAGAAAAAAAGTCATGTTTAGGGCCTTATGTCGGGCACATAAGACTCTGGATGGTGATGCCGCAGCATATTTGAAGACAAAAGAATTCTTGGTGTAGTCCCAGAAGAATTTTGCACTTGGCCAATTCCAGGACAGTGACAGGACAGTGAATGTCTTCAAAATTAGAAGAAAGAAATAGGGAGGTAGGAGCTTTATCCACACCACTGCCCAACTTTGGAATAAGTTACCTAACATCTCAGAGGTCAGTCTAACCTAGTGAGGTTCATGAACCATCTCAAAACCTGGCTATTCTCCTGTTCAGTATGATCAGTTTTAGACCCAATCAGGTATTACATTTAAGCTTCTGGTCTCTCATTATTCAACGTAGCAGATATCAGCGCCAAGACGCTTGGGCATGTGCGTGCTATAAAAAACAAAACAATTCAATATCAATGTATTATGACAAACTCCCAGATCTACCAAGAGTGTTAGGCCTGGGAATTCATCTGAATTGTACGCCTCTCCACCAGAGGCACAACGAGGAGGAATATCTTTATTTCTCCTTGCTGTTTCGTCTTTCTACGTGTGCTGCAGTCTGCATCACAATTACTTAGAAGGAGGAAAATGCCCCAGGGGATTGTTTTTGTGCAGGAAGGTGCCCATTCTTGCACTAAAACAATGCTGCTTACAATGCAGGCACTTGTGTTGCTACTACGCAGTATATTACGCACCAGCACAGGGAAAAGATAGGAATGCTTTGTACAGGGTTAAGTAATGCACATTCCTGCCCTTTCCCTGTCACGCAGCGCAGCAAGGTGACTTGCTGCTCTGCATGATTTGTTATTAAATATAGCCCTATGTTTAGGTCTCGCCTGACCCAGCGCATTCGCTGGTCTGGCGAGACTTATTGAGAGGGCTCCAAAAAAAAAGTGCTACCAGGCCAGCCTAGAGCTACAGTGCATGTGCGCAGGCACGCGTGTCGCGCTTGACCGCGATTACTTTCACTTTCGCAGCCGCACGGCCGCTTGGCATAGCCAATAAGTCTCGCTTTTGGGACCTTATAAGTATTTAGTTATGCAACTGTTGCATGGCTAAACACTTATAAGGTCCCAAAGTTGAGACCTATTGGCTATGCCAATGCTTGTTTTAAGGGTGCATTGAAGGCCTTAGTACTGAGATGACACTGCACCCTGACGGGTATGTGGCTCAGTGGACCCTCCTGGGACCAGCAGAGGCTGATTGGAGGAGTGCATACCACAAGAGGTTTTTGCTTTAACGGCCTCCCTTGAAAACAAATTGTGCAAAATCTCATACTTGCTAAATCTGCTGAATGTTTTAAAAATTTCAGCAAAGCACCAATTGTGCAAGTTTTCATGTGTGTAAAACATTTCACTCTGCCCCAGTCAGTATGTGAATAGAGATGTTTGATGTAGGGCCGTGCATTGGTGCCTTTTCAGAGATATACGTTCTGTCGATGTAAGATTGTAATTGCATTTATATAGCGCTCACTACCCCTGACGAGGCATCGAAGCTCTTTGCACCGGGCATTCTGCTCCGAAACCCAAGGGTAATGGTTAGTTTAGTGTTATTGGTTACTCTTAGTTTCTGGGATTAGTCTTGTGCATTCGAAGCAAACCATTCCATGCAGTCATTATAGCTTTTTTTATGCCGGACTAATGTAATAGTGGTTAGTTGTGATCCATTGGATGAGAAAAGGGAGAGGCGACAAATGAGTTTTAATTAAAAGACAGCTCTTTTTTAATACAGAATTTAAAGAATTTAGAAAATATTTGGAGACAGCATGCAGTGTGAGGATGCAGTTTAATCTGCTTACTGGATGGTTGTGAGGTTTCTAGCACCTCAGAGATACAGGCTGACAGTACTGGAAAATTGTTTATAAATAGATCTTACTGGTCCCTTTTTTAGGGTTATTGAAATTGATGTACTACACAATTATTGTAAGTGTTTTAGTGTACAAATATTGTTCTAAAGGTTGTCTATATACTACAAACGTTTTGTGCTTTTTCGCTATGTGTCTGGCTCATCTGTATTGTATACAGATAAGGTATATAATATTACTGTAAACAAAGAGACTTCTTTAGCTTGAAATTATCTTACCACTGCTGGTGAGACTACATGGGATCAGAACAACCTGGTCATAGGCCCTAATGGTTTTGGGGGGTAATAATATAAGGATAAAGCATATATTGGGATGCCGGTGTAGGGTCTTATGGTTGATCCAAGGTCTCTTTGATCTGTGATCACAGTGTGATTGTTGTTATTTGAGGTATAGGCATGCCTCAGTATTAGAATACCAGGGTGAACCGGAAGCTAGGGGGCGCTCTGTGACTGTGTGAACACTGGGACTTAGAAGCATATTGATTTTCAGAAAAGAGGTGCTTTGGTAGAGCTTTTTGGGTGTCTCAGTGCTTGTAGACCTCTACAACAAGGAAATGAGGGTAGAGCTTTATTGAGGTAAGGCTGTAGACATCCCGATGCTTGGATAACGATGCATGGATAGGATCTAAGTCAAAATATAGAACTCACAAAAAACAAGAAAGAGAACATCAGCTCAACATTTATAAAAAAAAAACACTACATTTTAGAGCTGTCCTTGCAAAGCAGCTGTTCAAATACCTATTGTTACCATTTCTTAAAAATATACATAGATTGGGATTCGGTCCCCGCCAGAGGAGTATTTCTGGCTGATCACTTGCCGTTGGCTGGTTAGTGCATTATTCCACCTTCTTGGAGGTGCTTCCACTGGAAGGCATGGGGGACTATTTTATATCTGAAAAGTAGACTCCATCATCACACTGTCAGAAGTTCTTTATCTCCCATACAGCCATTCTTCGATTGTTTCCACAGCATTGACAACGCTCATGCCCCTGGCGTTGAATTATTAAACAGAATGTCTGCACAGAGCCCTATATTTTCAAGGAATAAGCTCTTGAGCCTTCATCGAAGCCAAATCCTTCCCTTCTCTTTCCATCACCACTCACTGGCTACCTCTTTACAGCCACTCCCGCAGTTCACTGCAACTTTCTTATACAGTAATTAATCTTAAAATGTTTATTACAATTATTTAACCTTCCTTTTTTATTATTAGCCTTATTCTTAATAATGTTGACATTTTTTGTTAATGTTTAATTATAAATATAGTGTGTTTTGTTTAAATAATAAATCTTGTTATTTTTAACAGTATTATTGTTTATGCATTTTACTGTACAACTATAAACTGTCTTTTACAACCCCTATATTGTAACAATGCTATTCTTCGTTCCATTATAAACCATTCTTTTATTTTAAACAAGTGTTCTTATAGATTCAGTGTTTTTTTTTCTGGTTATGAGTAATATATTTGTAGCAGGTCAGAATTAGGCTTTGGTGAAATTCAAAGTACACCAGTGAAATTCCGCCTGATATAATTTTGGGGACTTTTCACTCGAGGGAGCCTGCTTCATACAAAAATATTTTGCAAAGAGACATTTTCTGCTCAAACCAGTTTCCTGCAAGTATATATTAGTGCCAAGAGTCACATGAGGTACAAGTAAAAGAATATTTACTATAAAAGCATATTTTTCAATTTTTCTTGAAATGTCATAACATTTTGTAAACATTGCATAATTAAGAGCTATGTCAATGCTTCAGTGCCCTTATATCAGTGCATTGTACTATAGTAATGTCAAAGGGGTATTGTGGCAGCTTAGTTCACTATCAGGGCATCTGGATATCCCTGCATATAGCAGGCCAGAACAGTGGACAATTATAGGAGCTAAGTGGATGGTCCATTAGGCAGGGGCGGCTCCTCCGCAATGGCGGAGGAGCGTCGCCCCACTGGCTCAGAGCAAACAGCAAAAAAAAAAAATATTTCACTTTCGTTTTATTTTCCAGCCGCTGGGTCAGCCAGCTTGTGCAGTGCGAGGCGAGGTGAGGAATGGGAGGGGGGAGGAGGAGTGCTAGTTGACTCCCTAAGTACTCATGTGTGTCTGTCCGGTCGTCTCAGGCCGACCAAAACTCACGAGTTAGAGAACCTCACAGACTCTCCGACCTGAGCGGAGGGTCTTTCTAGCCCGCTCAGGCCAATCCGCTTACTGTTCTGTAGCAGGGGGATTTGGACAGGGAGTCTGTGACTTATCTGCCTTGTCATCTGGGACAAGGAAGTCTCAGCACCAAGGAGAGATGTGGGAGGCGGGCGGCAGCCGGTAAGTTTTATTTTAAAAAATGTTTTATTATTATTCTGTCCCCCCCGCACCATCTCCAGTGCTCCATCTCGATGTCCACCCTTCCCTCCACTTTGTGTATATGGCTGCCGCCACTGTCTTTACGGAAAGACCCGTAAGGTGATGGACAAGAGAGATGTGCTGTGTGAGAGATCTTACTACCCACGGACAAGCCCATAACGACCAATAAGATTGCGGGAGGGCTGTAGATTACTCAACACCATATCTGCCAACTCACACGGTGCCACCGTGTGACCCACTATATCGGCACCCATCACACGGTCTCCCAGTGAGGAGCCGATATCACACGAAGGCAAAAAAAAGTAGCTGAAAACCACAGTAAATAGTGGTTTTCTAGCTTATTTTCTGAGGCTTTGACCTAACCAACATCCATTATGGGGTGTGAAAACACCCCAGGACATCTTCACCAGCCTAGGCAAGCTCTCTTTTGGGGAAGGCTAGGGTTTGGAGGCAGGGTGGGGTTCAAAACTGCCTCGTTGGTGCTTCTCTGCACTAGGCCCCGCCCCTTCCAGGCCCTGCCCTCTCTTCACACAGTGAGATTGTTCTTCAAGTTGGCAGGTATGCAACACTGATATAATAGTGCATGATACAGACCAAAACAGAGGTACATTAGGAGAGGCCTGCACACGCTGCAGTGCAGGCATAGCAATGAATCACAATGCAGTGTAGATGTACATTATCAGAGCTATAAGGGTGTCTCAGTACTGAGGTCGCATTGCCTGGTACAGTTCAGGATAGAGGGTCGTTGTGACAATAGCAGAACATCATAGCGGTCACTGCTTATTTTTTCAAGATTTAATCGATGCCTAGATGTACTACAAGAGGTAATTGAGGATTCATCTTTGTCTTGCACTGGGAGCGGCCATTGGCTAAATATTCCTTTCACCAGATGATAACAAGTCCCAGTGTTGGGGCGCAGGGCAAAGCGATGCATTTTTGGGTTAGACTACCTCCAAAGAGCCACGGTTGCTTTTCAAATGTGCTTTGTGACCACGTAAAGGGAACCCATTTGAGCTGCATCATTTCTGTGGTCTTCAACCAGTTTTCAACCAAATAGCCTCTCTTTTTTAGGAAATCGCTCAAAAATTAGCTGTTTACCCCTAAGCCCATGTAACTCCTTTTCCTGACTAGTGGCAGCATTGCTTTTAGCGGTAAGATGCCTCGGCACATGTGCGCTTTAGAAATATCTTTTACTTACTTACATGAAGTTGGAGTTTTACATAGTGCTAGCTAGATCTGAAGGCATCATAGCACTTTACAAGTTGTGAGCATAGGTTAATTTGAGATAAATGTGAGGATACGTGTAGGTCCAATGCAGTCAACGGGAAGTATATACAAAACATCATTAAAATAGTGAGAAATCACAAGCAAAGTACTTAACATTACAGCAAAAAGGTAATGACGCCAAAGTGCCCCAGGTTGCTTTCCCTACAAAATGTTACTTCAGGCTGCTCATGGGTCAGTCCGGCATGGGATACAGGTTCACGTGTGGACGTTTGTGAAGACATTAGACATATTCACTTCTAATCGAGACCAAACAGTCCTGAATGCTAACACTGGGCTTTCCATGACCGACTCTCCTCCGAAGGTCATAGTGCTGTGTCCTTCATAGACCATGAAGGCAGTTTATGCCTGAGCATCCCTTCATTGTGCACATGTTTGAGTTTTGAATAAGAATCCATTAGCCCCATTAATCTACCCATGGTACCACATGCAAGTGAATCCTTTGCAAGAGCTCATGAGTCCCACACACCATGGGGACGTCCTGCAATCCTACAATGTTCTAGTGAATGGAGGAGAATTTGGAAACTGCTCATGTTTGATGTTTGTTGCAAAATCGGTGAATGAACGGGGTGTGTGCTCTATGATGCTTTTAGTGAAAACAATGCGGCACTGTTTACAGGGGCCCAGACCACCTTATAATAATGTGTTCTACAAATAACAGATGTAGGTTGACAGATTAATGGCTAGATCAGCCTACACTAGTTAGTGCTGCCTTATATATGGATGGATAGATGGATGGAAAGGGACATTAAATACTGCTTACATATACAGCATATATAATGATACGGCTAAGGATGCCATTGCGCTCACTCGTGGTGAAATAACAGTCCATCATTTTACACTCACTGTCCCAGTTTAGAAAGAGACCAACCATCTACAAATCAGACTTAGTTTTGCTCCAATAGGAACAGTCCAGCCCGATCCGCCGGGGTCATGTACCCTCTAGATGGACACACAAGCCATCCCAAACCTGTATCAGACTACTTAGGCATCATCAGTGTGGCATTGCTCAAGTCTTATGGCATTATGAGCTCGGGCCCTCCTCTGGTAGACCAGTCAAACATAGAGTGATACCAAAGGGGATGATGGACGGAGCGTTTGAGCAAATCAAACACTCACCCCCAGTAAACTGATCTGGGTTTAATCCAGCATCATTCTTTAGCCCACTCCACCACTCCAGTTCAGACATGGCCATATGCAAATCAGTCTGACCCTGTGCCTCATGGGAACAGTCCAGCCCGAACTGCCAAGCCATGTCTTCCCTGGACCGGAAACAAGCATCCTGAGACCGGTTTCGGGTTCATAACCCTCATCAGCCAGGCTATCTTGAATCCAGTGGCAAAGTGAGCAAGGGACCCACGTCTGGGCATACCCTGCCAACTTAGGGTATGCTCAAAAGTGAGTCCTGTGCTCTCCATGCCACTGGAATCAAGCTATCCTGGCCGAAGAGGGGTGAAATCCCGAAACTGGTCCTAGGATGCTTGTTTCCAGTCCAGGGAGGACCTGGCCTGGCAGTTTGGGCTGGACTGTTCCCATTGGGCACAAGGTCAAGACTGATTTGCATATGGCTGGGTCCAAACTGGAAAGGCATGGTGAGCAAAAAACGATGGATTTAGGCCCAGATCTCTGTACTGGGGTGAATGTATGACATTGTTCTGCATTCTGTCCATCAATAGTTCTTTTTGCATTTGTCACCCCGAGTGGGACGGGTATGCTCAGACGTGAGTCCCATGCTCTCCATGCCACTGGAATCAAGCTATCCTGGCTGAAGAGGGGTGAAACCCCGAAACCGGTCCTAGGATGCTTGTTTACAGTCCAGGGAGGACCTGGCCTTGCAGTTCGGGCTGGACTGCTCCCATTGGGCAGAGGGTCAAGACTGATTTGCATATGGCTGGGTCCAAACTGGAATGGCATGGTGAGCAAAAAAACGATGGATTTAGGCCCAGATCTCTGTACTGGGGTGAATGTATGACATTGTTCTGCATTCTGTCCATCAATAGTTCTTTTTGCATTTGTCAAACATAGGGTGACAACAATAACAAAGTGATGAAAGGAATGCTGAAATAATATCAGCCATTTGTGATTTCTCAGGGCCATGTTCCAGTCTTCGGTTTTATGCCTATTGTGCGATCTTAGATAGAGATCAGCCATAAGAAAATCAGTCTTGCTCCTGCCCCAATAGGAATAGTCCAGCCCGAATATCCAAGACAGGCCCCCTCCATGATGTGAGGACAATTACTTTCTCTGGTTTCCGTCCTTAATGAGAAAGAAAAAGCAGTAATAACCTTGACCGAATTATAGACAGCACTGGGAGAGTCCTCCTTGCTGAAAGACCTTCCTGCTGACATACAACAGGGATCAACAAGGAAAAGATGAACATCCTGTTACACGGCTAGGACGTAGTTAGAGAAAGTACAGGATGGACTATCACCCTGCTGGCATGCTACCTGCATCGATAGATGTGCTGCCTGACATGGTGGTTTAGGACTTCCTGCTTCGTTGTTACCATTGTGCATGATAATTACATAGAATAATCTGAGCCAGTGGCATCTTTGTAATTTGGCGACTACTGGACGGACCTTCAAGATTTTGCAATGCTATTTCACTACATTTTGAACTCTTAATAGCCACACATTTAGTAATGACGTTTCGTGTATTATGTTAACCTATAAGTATTCTAACTACATTCAGCTGCATTTTTAGCAGTGCCTGATGAAGACTCTAAATACTATTTATGAGCCAAAACACCCAGTGGTTGCAGCAAACAGAACTGTTCTTTAAGAAAATCCTAAAGAAGGGTTTGATGTATTAGGTTCTTAACCTGAGATTCATGGACCATTGAGGGTCCACGAAGCCTACTCAGGGGGTCTCCGTGTCTGTTTAGGAAATTAAAATAGCATTAACAGATGAATAAAGTGTATATAAATAAAGAAGCAACATTTTACACTGCAAATTGTAAACCTTTCTGTGTATGTGCAGGAATTTGAAATTAGAGGCTATAAATTAAGGTAGCAGCCTCAGATTGATTTGTGGTAGCAGTGTAAGTGCAACAAACGGAATTTAGTATGGACGATGAGTGGGCTCAATGGAATTTAGAAAAGCTCCAAACTTCCCTTTAAAATGTACATTTTGATTTTTTTAGATATTTGTTTGTGAATTAAATAAAATATTTCATAATTTGTGTATTTCTTTGATGAATGCTTGTTCCAGTATTTTTTCTGTATTGTTTTTCAGGTCAAATGCTTAGGTCGGGATCCCCGGCTTCCAGTTATGACGCAGTGGGGGTCCCCAGATTCCAATATTGATTCAGTGGAAGTCACCAAGGTTCCAGTAATGATTAAGTGGGGGTCCACAGAAGTCAAATGGTTAAGAAGCACTGTATTGGAACCATTTCTGGTTGAAGTAATTTAACATCAGTGTCCCTATTTCATCACCAGGCATGGCTGATTTTAATGGCATCACCTTCTCTACCTAATCACTTGGGCTTGGGTACCACCTGTTTGTGTACTCACTACGGTCACGTATTGTCTTTGGACTACAATTGATTACTCTAAAAAAACACTTGCAAGAACTCTTAGCATGCTTTGAACAAATTGCAAAGTCAATCCTGTAAATGTAGTTAGCATTTAGAAAAATTGGTTCAAATGATTTTTTCCTTTAACCTAAATAGTGAATGTTAGACTCTACAAAGAACCCTAATGGGGGCACTGCGTGGGCGGTACAGGATCACACCCTTGGTATACTATCAAGCACTTATTGTGAAATGCTGTGTTGAAGCGAGCACTACCACGAAGTTGGGTAGCTCGAATAGGGTGATTCTACGAGAACCTTCGCACAGCAGTATTGCTGACAGTGCCGCATAATCAACGTGAGGGTCTGCAGCAATTACCGCAGAAGTGCTCGCAGGCGAAAACTGGTGAAACATTTACGGGGTACATTCATGCACCACCCCCAGTAAAGGATTGCCCCCCCTCCACCGGAGCCTGCCGCATTGTTAATTGGGACTCTGTTTTCCCCAGCTCAGCAATCCTTTCCGCTCTCTGCGACACTGTAGGGATCCTCCGAGTGACTTATGATTTCAATGTGAATTCTGAAGGCTTTATAATTTGATTTGTTAGGAGCTCTGTAGCATTCATTTTTCTTCCTGTGGCCTTCCTACTCTCATATTTGGAATGCTGCCTCCTGTTCTAGTTGTGTGTTTTGTTATTAGGGACATGATAGCACTGGATTGGGGCTGGGGAGGGCGGGGGTGGAGAAGGATTTAACTTTATAAAACTAGGGCCTTACAAGGCATACTGCACCGATTACAGGTGGTGTAATGCCATTTATTGAGTCTTGTCTTGTCTTGTATAGCGCCTGAATCACCGCGTACGGGAGTGATAACCAATCATTGAGCATTCAGGAGATGGAGCGACTGGGCAGTCGGCTCAGTGCATAAGCCAAAGGCCTGAATTATGGGTTATGTTGACTTGAACAGCCTGATCTTTAGCTTTTTATGGAACCTGAAAAAGACTTGCTGCGTCCACTCCCAGTTTGTCTAAATTATACAGTAGCACGTTCTGCCCGTGTAACTACCGCCTCAAAAAGAGACAACGTAAAATCAGGAAACGGCTAGATGGGAAAATGCGTGTTGTAAAGTTCTCAGAAACAGACTGGCATATGATGTGCGGCCGCCTTCTCTCTGGTGGGAGCTCAGTATCTTTGCACCAGCTTGCCACGGTCATCAGTGGTCAGGGGTTCAACCCAAGCTGTGCCCGTCTTGAGGGTCAAGGGTATATCGGTCATTCACTCACTGTCAACGGGGCTACAGACACTGAGCTTCACTTCCACGCAAGTGTTTTAAATGCAATAAAAGGAACCTGGGACTGGATGCACAACTTCACAGAGTATGTTCTGCCATGTTGTGGATTGACCAGAGTGCTCATGAGAATCCAAGGAAGTCATCAAAAGAAAGACAAGGATCTGCGAGGTGTTGATCCAAGACCTGGTCATCATCATGAGAAATTGATAACACCACACAGGATGTACCAACAGCAACCATCTGAATACGCATGGGGTTTGCTTGATTGCCTTGACCCAGGGGCAGGTTGAGAAGCTGAATGACCTGCCTAGGGCATGTGGGCAGACCATAGATGGTGGGGAGACCTGATGCAATCTTGTGCCTCCCCAGCATTGGCCATGTTTGGCAGGAAGTGATGTCACGCCCTCTGTCACAGGAAAAAACTGCTATTTAAATAATACTGATTCATTTGTACTTATATTTTCAATGCTTCACGATTTTTGTGTAGTGTTACGTATCGATTTATGCTTTTTATACTGTATGCTTTGTTCGCTTTCATGAAAGGTTTTAAAATGATTAAATAAAGTAAAGTGAGGGATGCCTCAAGGTTCAGGGTGATAGCCCACGTTTTGCAAACGTTTTGCAGAATGACTTACTCTACTTTAAATATACATACATTGTGTGTTGCTGTTTATAATATGAGGAATCACCTTGTTATGATATCAGTGAAGTCCCAAGTTAGATTTGCAAGTTCTTGTTTAACTTTCTCTTAGGGCAAAGCTAAACAAAGGAACCCACAACTTCATGTTTATTGTCGCTAAACATACTACAAATGCGTTGATAGATTCAAAGACAGTAAACAACAATACAGAATTTCTTTAAAAACTGATAATTTCTCAAAGATTCTATCCCCTACGTACAACATAGGGGGTTATCAGAGAAGAAGGACGGCGAGGATGACGAAGGAGAGCGGCCATGGCGAGGAAGAGGCAGTCACGGCAGGCAAGTGACTTTTTTCTTACTTTATAATTACTTGGGGGGGGGGGGGAGCGGAGTTCCACAGAGTTTTTTTCCAACTCCGTGGAACTCCGCGTAGAGGCATTACGCCTCCTCCTCCCGGGGTTAGTAATTTCTTTAGATTTTAGGAAATTATCTGCAAATTTTGACTTATTTTTCAAAATGTATTTGCATATTTCACTACAGATTTGGATGGCGTTTCTCACTAGTACGGCTATGTAATGGAGCAAGAGCTCCTTGATATGAATCAAGAGCAGGCACCATTGACAAGGACGGGAGACAGGAGAACTACGTGGCAGGACCCGAGGGCACCTGGGATGTGAAGAAGCACCAATTATTCTAGCGGAGTAGGCTTTGGAAGAAGGTGGAGAGGAAGATGACAGGTCTGGACCAGTGGGTGAAAACAACCTGTCCTCAGGGCAGTCAGTCACCACTACTGCTGGAGATGTGCAAGAGGAGGACTGGGGCAGCATCCTTCTTGGAAGATGGAGGCTCCAGGGATGCTACGCGGTCAAGAGGCATCTTGATGCAGTGACTCCTGTCCACCATGGGCAAGGAGCTACTGCCTACTGGCACAGTGTCTACAGCCAACCTTACCTGTCACCTTATCATCCTGACCAGCAGGCACAAGAGACCCTTCTTGCTACAGTTGCTGGGACAGTAGCTACCGAGGTAGGAACATTGGTACCCGCAAGCAGCTTTTTGAGGTCTACAATCCACCCAAGGCCAACCATGTCCAGGGAGGACCTGTCAAGGATTGCTTATGTTATCACCAGACCACACCACAGCGCTAACCACCTGCATAGCACAACCCCAGCTTCATTCTGATTCACCAACAGTGCCCTGGTGATGCACCGGTAAAATAACACAACCCCTAAAGGTAATACCTATGTAGAGCCTGTAAGATAAAGGCCAAAATGGGCCCTCTTGGTTTTCCTTCGATGTCTTATACGGTGAGTGTAGATGATCTGGGAACAAAACTAACGCCAGGTATTTACTGAGCTTTGAAGCTGGAAGGCTGTGTCTCTATGCGCTGTGTCAAAGTCTTACTGCTATTTTTAAGGCCACATCATTCTTTATATACGTATGTTACCTATATGGGTTTTCAATTCATGACCCACTTAGTCCACCACAGCAACCATAGCCTTTCTTAAACTCGACTCCTCTCAACAAAATCAATTAGTAGATACCGATAAACTACCTTTAAATGTTGGGTCATGGTAATGCCTGTATCTACAGATCTTAGAAACACAATGGCACTTTACGAAGCGTTATATATAGGTACAAGTTCACGTGTTCATTTTTGATGTTTTTAGGTTTGTTTGAGAGAGCTTCACGCCTAGTTGTTTTCCATCACAAACATGAGTCGGGCGCCCTTGCCTTGGAAAGCGCCGCATACAGTGTCGTTCGAGCCCAGCAGGCAGCACCTGGCCTTGCATCCCATCCGTGCATTACAGGCAGATGCTTAGAAGGTGCTTAGGTGGGATTTGGTTTAAGTCAGATTAGGGCGGCACACCAGACCTGCGGTGTGTAGGAAGCAGCGTCAGTGCGCGGAGCAACTAATCCGCCAACCTATACATTGCATCAAGCAGTACAATCCGCCAGGCTATACATCGTATCAAGCAATACAATCCGCCAACCTATACATTGCATCAAGCAGTACAATCCGCCAGGCTATACATCGTATCAAGCATTACAATCCGCCAACCTATACATTGCATCAAGCAGTACAATCCGCCAGGCTATACATCGTATCAAGCAATACAATCCGCCAACCTATACATTGCATCAGACAAAGCTGTTCGATCCAGTCACTGCTGGCCAGAGAGCACAATGGCACATGCCTCTGAGCAGAGTAGAAGAGAATACAGAGCCTTGAAGGGGGTGGGGGCAGCTTTGTGCTAGCAGCACAGTGGGATCCTGCACACCTACAACATGCACACGAACTGACACGCCACACACCCCTTTCAATCCACTTGGATATGCCTTGTCATGGCAGTGATGGTTTTATTCAGATCTGAGAACACTGTGGACCTGCTGCAGTGGTGGGCGGGGCATGCCAAGAGAGGGCCTTCGTCCATCCAAGGCCATTCACAGCTGTAATGGGTGCAATGCTCCAGGTGGGCCTGCGACCGCACTCTGATGGCACGATAGCCAGCAATGACTTGGCTGCAGCTTTGGAGCCAGCAGGGATAGAAGTGGATGCTGTCACACACGTCATCTCTCTTCAACTGACCTGCAGGGGTATATTGCTGCTAGACAGACACTGGGACACTGGGACCCTGGACACCGGGCACGGCCTCCACCCATGTTCCGATTACAGTGGTGCTACCCCATGATTTGGGCACAGGGCATGGTCCATGCCAAGGTAATGTTCCCAGTATGCATGGTCCCAGTACCCAGGTACTCAGCATGATCAAAACACATGCTTTCTGAGCAGTACCCCTGCTTGCAGTACGCATAATGCACTGGGCATTGCCACTAGTCAAGCTCTTTGCCTAGTACGTCACTGTGGCACTGTGATCTCATGAGACGCAGAGGGGACACTTAGGAACCACAGAATCCCTTGAGGTCAACGTCACAGGTGCCAAACTTTTCTTTTTCATAAATGTCAAAACTGAAAATATTTCCTGAGTGTCTAAAACAGCAGCGCTCCTAAATCTCTGTGAACCCTTTCCTGCCTTCATGGCCCACCCATGCTTCTTCGTAGTCCTTCCAGATTCAGAATCCTGGATCCAGTGCTTAATTTGAGCCGGTGGTTGTGGTGCTCGGCCCCTACACTTAATTGCCAACACTGGGATTTATGACAGTCTGCCACATGGTGGCGCTGTATATCTAATCTAACGATGAGGACAGCAACAGTTGTTTATTCGTTCAATATACAGTAAAAATGACTAATACCAGCCGCCCGAGCCATTCTTATAGCACCGGGTTCTTGGAATAGGTTGGTAGTTGTGGTTGTACTGTCATTGGCAGGGCTGTGAGGGGCTCTGGTGCAGGCTGAAGCGGCCGCCTGTCCAGGGCCCTGGCACTTATTGGTTTACAAATTAAGCACCGTCTCGATCAATGCCTCATGCAGTCCCTGCGGTGTTTACACCCTTGATGTCCGGTGCACGCTGTGCTCGAAGAGTCCGTATTGATTGCTTTATTTGCGATTAATTTTTCATGGAGATTTGGACAGAGCTTCCTGTTGCTCAGGTCGCTCCAAACTTCTGAAATGTCTCATTATTTTTCTTTTTTTCTGTAGACCTGGACTGTTTCTCAGTGTGACCCTCTGGCCCGGTATGGAACACTCACATAATAAAATTGTTTTCAGCCGGTAAAACAACACAGGTCCCTGTTTCACTCCAGGTGCAGTTTTCATGTTTTCGTTAACATTGCAGCATTCATTTAGGGTTCATTCATTATCTGTTCCTATCTTCATTTGGTTGAGCAGGTCATTACCTTCTCTGAATTTAGCTTGTTTTCAACACTAGGGGGCATATTATCAAGCCAGGCGTTAAAAGTATCGCCGCTTTAGCGGCAGAAAACTGCCACTAAAACGGCGATAATGGGCTTGATAATATGCTCTATGGAATTCCAATTGAAGCCCATGTTAGATGTGAAGGACGTCTAACCTGAGCATCAATTGGAATTCCATAGAGCATATTATCAAGCCCATTATCGCCGTTTTAGCTGCAGTTTTCTGCCGCTAAAGCGGCGATAATTTCATTGCCTGTCTTGATAATATGCCCCTAAGTTATTTTCAGTTTTGGGATATAGTTACGTTACATTAGGACACACATTCATTCTTTCTTAGGCACGGGGAGATTAAGTGATTTGCCCAGAATCACAGGATGTTCAGCTTCATTACCGAGACTCGAACCCAGTTCCCCAGGTCCGACAACTCCTCTCCCCAAGATCTTATGTGCGACTCTACACGCTTGGCATACAGGTCATACCCTAGTGAAAGAACACAGCACTTTGCACAAGGGTGCACCCCTGTCGGGCAACCGAAACCTTCGTATTGCCGTTACGGAACCGATGTAAGGGGGATAGGTGGCTGAGTAGGTCAACACAGTGGGTGATGTGCACATAGACTGTCGATTCAAGACCTTTGGAGACCCGTCACCTACTACACTACATGTTCTGGGACTTCCAAAGATTGAGACACTGTCTAAGCAGCTCGTTATTACCTCACCTACTCTGACAGACACTACTATCGTACAATATGTTCAGAAATGTGGTACAATTAAGGGTGTGGTGTCAGGGATCTATACATTTTGACAGCTATTTCTCAATCAATACCCACCTTACATGCACTGTTCTGATGGTGGTATACCGGCCTCGACGGGCACTATGACGAATCGATGACGATTGGGCGGATCTTATGCAACACCCCGATAAAACACTCAGAGAGGCCCATCTTGAACTGGGCTCTTTCAAAGTCTTACCCAGGTGGCACTAGTACCCTCACAGACTGCTCCCTATTGGGCAGCAGTTAAGGGCTGAGAGCTGTAGTGGAAGTTTCAGGCCCTCCAATGAGCCTGGCTGTACTTGAATGATTCGACTGACTATCCGTAGCTCATGTACCACTCAAAGAGATGATTCACTACCACACTAGCAGTGATGAAACTTTGCATACGGCGACTATGGAGAAACATTTAATGTTCTACCCTTCAGGGGTGGATGAACAAAATGTACATAATTGCAAGCTATGAGGAGGTGATCTATCGCCTGAATGATTTGTCTTGTGGGGGACTCCTCTGGAAGTGTATCTCTGGCCCTGTGATACTGTTTCTGCATCTTCTGTTTCTTATCTGTTCATTCCAGTGTTTTGTTTGTTAGCACGCCTGACCTATGACTTAGGTGGCGAACCACGTATGCACGCTACGTGGTGCGGCATGTTTAATGGGTTGTTGAACCTTTGTTTGTGGTTTTTGCATTACTAAGATTCTGTAAACCAGAGTTAGTGCCTATTGCGTGTGTGAACTGCTCTGTTTTACTCTGTTTCGAGAGACGTGTTACATGTCATGTATGCTTGGCTGGGCATGGTCCCTCATTTCAGTTGACCTTTTTTCCTGCAAATTGCACACTTGTTGCGGGAAAAAGATGTAAGTGCATTTGCATGCATTCTACTTCGGATGTTCCTTTGTAGATTGTGAGGCGAAGGGAATTCTGAGTGTCAGTTGCGCCTGGCATCTTGAGAGGACTGAGGCCAGGATGTGTTTCCAATAAAGCTTCTGCACCGGATCAGTGAATCTTACCACTGCAACATTTTGGCGATGACTTGGACTCATGCTAAAAAAAGAGGGCTGGAAGCCCATATAAGGAAGTATGTAATATATATATATATATATATATATATATATATATATACATATATATATATATTATCTACTGGCGGTCGCCAGTAGATAGTTATAGTTAGGATCGTGTTTCCATAGGAAATCCGCAACATTCTATTTTGAATAACTTTGGTGCCGATTGACGAATCCTCGCAAAATTTTCAAAATAGTTGGGGGCTCCGCTCCGCTCCTTCCCTGAAAGTCTCGGGGGGATTCGTCAAGCGGGGGCTGAGAAAAAGGGGGGGTCCCAAAACGCATTTCACACAGGTTATAGTCAGGTGGACATTTCACTCGTAAAAAACCAATGAACTTCCCCCGTTATAGTCAGTTCAGATAGCTATAACTCGCGCGACTGCCACTATATCACAAGGATGATGTCATCAGTGATGTCATGAGTGATGCCACTGACCATGTCATGAGTGATGTAATATGTGACGTCATGAGCAGTGGATTGCGGGCGCGCGAGTTATAGTTATCTGAACTACCTATAACGGGGGAATTTCATTGGTTTTTTACGAGTGAAATGTCCACCTAACTATAACCTGTGTGAAACCTATGGTTTTTTAAGTGCATATATATATATATCTTTATAAAATCAAAAGGTATTGGCTTACACCAGACCTAAAAGATCAAAAGGTATTGACTATATACCACACCTAAATAATCTGTACAAACACAGGCCCCGTGTCGCACAATAAAAACCAAGCGGAACATACATTTCTAGGGGTTAGGTATTTGGCTTCACTCGCATTATCCGTGCAAATAGCCTGTCCCATAATCCCTCAGGAGCTGCACGTATATGAACTGATAGGCATCATGGGAAAGAGCAGGTCAGCACTCATACAGCCTCATGCTGCGCTAATGTTGTAATTCGGTGCAAACAATCTTTGTGCTGTAATACTCGGTGTGGAGAAAAAAACTGCAGAAAAATGACCTTGCGATAAAACTGGTTGCGAAGAGACCAGACATCTTCTCTGGAGGCCTACATGAACGGTCATGCACTGACTTTATAGAATGGCTGAGGAGTGCTTGGGCCGCAGATAACCGTCTTTTGTGGAACAGTGAGCCCTGGAAGCCTGACCACAGGCTGGTTTTCCTTGTTCGGACCAGCCGATATGCCACATGCTCTGAGTGGAAGTTGGTGGTGTTTTTTTCTCCCGGGACAACTGTTGGTGTCCTCAAGAGGTAAAATTGCAAGTTTAGCAACCAGGAGACCTCAATCATAGTTTGATCTGTGATGGTGTGCAGAGAAGTTTTAAGACACGGGCAAAGTGGGCCCATGGCCCCACCCTTTCAGGGGACCCCCTGATGTAGCCAGTTATGTTCTTCAGAGCGTCTAGCCCTGATAAGCTTGAGTAACTCTTAAACAGATTGTTACAAATAAGGTTTTCTTTAATTTATTTTGAATGTGGGTGATGTGTGAGAGTCTGTTAGAGACACTTTGCAGACAAATGTTCTGTTTATGTTTCATACAACATCGATAAAAAAAGTTTATTTTAGATCCAAACAGGACCTCACATACGAGGAATGGGAAGCGACTACAGAGATTATTTGCAGTAATATAAGTGCGCTGCGGTGTGTTACAATGTTGAAAACTTGACACTCTCCCTGAATATTAGATGCAAACACATTTTGAATTTGGACCAGTGTGTCTGTGCCCTGTCAGCAACCTGGCCAAAGAGGGCCTGAAAGAGCTGGAACTGGATCATAAATTCAAAGCTGAACCGCACAGGGGCCCCCAAAATAATGTTTGGCCTTGTGATGTCCCTGATTGTGTGATCTGTGTGGTACTTCCCTCACTATACATAAAGAGGGTGCCTAGAGACAGGTTGACCCGACTACAAGCACTGCACCTGTACATTTGCATACACCATATAGTGAATGGGGTTCCTGATCAGTATTGCTCTGAGGTCCATTATCAATAATTCATTTCCCTCTTTCTTCGCATCGCTCCGAGGCCCTGCAGTCTTTAACTAATGGGATTTCACATCATCTTTTCTATGCATCTCCCCTCAGGTCTGATCCATCTACGGCGCCTGGCCTTTGGGGGCGGCGCACAGAAGCGGCCCGTGCATTACAGGGCGGGGGGACTCGCTGGTCTAGCCAGACGGCTGAATTATTTCACGCCCATCAAAGATTTCATGGACTCTTACAAACGCCGGCCACTCGCCGGAGCACAATTAGGAGACTGCAGAAAAGTTTTAAATCCATGAAATTCCATCTTTATGGCTTATAAGTGGAAACTGGGCCAGCACAGAGAGTGTCCCTAGAGACGAGGGCGTGGCTTTCAGAGAGATGCGGGGTCAGCGGCAGAGAGCCACCATGCACTGACCCGGAAACACTCCCGACACATTAGGCATGAGTTCTGATGGACAACTTTCCCATTCTGCCGCTGCCAGGACTCAGCAAGTCTACTTCGCTTTTGGGTAGACACGCAGGCTAGCGGGGAAGTAATATGCCATTCTGTAAAGTTTCCACATAATAACATGCCGTAAATTACAGCCTGCCAAATGACTAAAACATTGTTGTCTATCACGTTGATGATGATAACAACATTAAGAACAATACAATTCATATCAATATTTTTGCTGTCATTTTTATAACTAAACACTGGCTGTATTTAATAATAAAAATATGATTATTAAAGCATTATCAGTAGTAATATGATGGTATGCATTGACATTTATTTTCTTTTTCTGCTTGTGTGCCCCCACTGCAGTTCATATATTCCATATATGAACCTATTTCAGTGCCTACTTTCCTTTGATAAATGCTGCTTCCTTTGTTGTTTGCACAATTACACCATATAATATTTGCGTTATTACAGTTTGTAGTTTGACACTTCAGCAATAATTCGTATATGTATTCACATGATTTATAATGTCTTGCAGATGTAACTGATGCTGTATCAAGATTTATATGTTAATGCTTTAATTTGACATCATTCAATGTGAGGCCTGCCCTTTCAAAATAATGAGAAAAGTGTATTTAAGCTAAGTAGGGACAAATAGAAGGCAGAGAAGAAATCCTCAAAAAATCCTCAACTTCCTAGGAGATTAGACAGAGCAAGCAGAAGCTGAAAACACCCTTTGCGAAGGTCATAGCCTGGCATTTTAGAGACAGCCTGGCTTTACCAACTTCAGTTGTTTATTTCTGCTCTGCAGTTGAGAGGCCACCGTAGAAACTCGCGCAGGCCCTTTAGGCGCTAAGACAGCTCAGCTGGAGGCAAGAAGGGAGGTGATGGATAGAGATAGACTCCCTCTTTTCATATAAGAACATTCTAAACTTTTAGCCACCCTTGCATTGTGACAATTCTCTCTAATATTCTCTTTAATAATCATTTTCATTATCACTGTTTTGTTCATTTTTTTAATAACATGTTTATTAAATTTTCGGTACTTCTCACAGATTTTCAAAACAACGTTGTAACAATAGAACATGCCCTGTCTCCTCCCAGCCACCCACCCACTCCACAAACTTTGCCATGCTTAACATTTTGAATCTACTATAAATATTGTATGCAGTAGGATAAAATGTTGAATTTATTAAAATCATAAAATATATCCTTCTTATACATGCTTTGGTGTGTCTTTTGATGATGAAAAGAGGTTAGGAACCTACTGACAAAAAACAATCCTGCGAAGTCTCACAGGACAGATCCTTGCCCAGAATGCATCATCCTCGTATAATGCGTCGATGGCTCGTGGGCTACAGTTTACCCAGTTCCCAGGCTCTAGTTTGTAATTTGGTGTTGGGCCTGCACTTTCGCCAGACGGTTAGATGGTTCGCCAGACGGTTGAGACTAACTTTACGACTTTTGGTATTCACGGAGATCATTTTCTCCACACCCGAGCATGTACTCTCCGGCTCGGGCCGTACTCTCCGGCTCAGGCCGGATGAAGTGTAATCAATGGGCTAGAATGCAATTGTTGCAAAAGGGAACATTAGATCCCTGGGATAAATGGTAGAGGAGGTCATGAAAATCAGTTTTGGCAGGGAAAAGGGTGTGGCCAAACACTACATTATATCTAGGGCTCCCGGTTTTATGGTATTCATTTTTTTGCCATTTCTGTCTGTATTTATCCATATTTATTTTTGGGCATTTTATCTGTTTTTATCCACATTTATGTTTGCCACAAGAAAAAGATGACGCGGCAGCTAGAATTTTTCCACATTTATCTGAAATCTTTGCCATTCGCAGATTTCCCAAATACGCATAAAAGTGCTATCACAAGCTTTTTGTCCCAGAGCCCTGCAGTTTTTGTCATTGGCACACAGTGCCTCATCCTCTCCCACACTGAACACTGAACACCATACTGCCCCACTGAGAGAAACTCGCACTGCCTTCAGCTACAGCCCAATTGTGCCCCGCTATAAATACCTGCAAGCAACTCAATTCAAATTATGCACTAGACAAGAGTAATTTCCTGCCTAAAAAAAAGTAACAACATTCTGAAAAAATCAAGCACTCATAGAGAATACAACTTAAAGCTTTTACACTCATTTTTCAGAAATCAATGAGTGTTTTTGCTTGAAAAGCTAAGGACATGAAAAAAACTCTGTAAGGTGGCGCTAATGTGTTTGGGGGCGTGAATAAAACCAATCTGGCCTCTTAGCGACCACTCTGTCTTGATTCATTTAATTATGTATTTATTGTTCGTATTTTAAAACCTTTTTTCTCTCCTGCTGAGGGTGCATTGCGGAATAGAAAAATGTCAGAAAAGGACATTTGCAGCATAATTGTTTCCTCTTTTTTGGGATCCATTTCACAGGGGAACGTGTGATGGAAAGAACAGTCACGGTTTTCGGCAAGTGAGGAGGAGCGTGACAGAATGAGAAGGAATAAGAGGAAGAAAGAGAGGGGGGCAGCAGAAGTGGACACTTCCTTTATCATGTCCGGACAAGACGGAAGAGACAGCAACGGTTATGGGCTATGATGTCTGGCCACAAATTCTGCAAACACTCCAGTCAGTTGCGTAGCAAGGCTTTGCCGAGCTTCTGGCCAGAATGCTCTTGCAGCCACACGTACACAGTGTACTGCTCTGCAGTCCCGCCACAAACTCGGCAAACACTCCACTGACATTGCTAGGCTTCGTCCAGCAGGGAGTGTTGGGGGATGGGGGTGCTGGCATTCAATTCCTGCTTTTGCCGCCCCCAAAACTGAATACTGCTTCCAGGTGTTTAAGGGCCACTTACTCCATCCCCCTCTTCCCCGAAAGCACGTACCTTTGTTTTGAAATGGCTGACGCAGAGCTCACTTGAGGGTTGAAGGGGAGCCACAGAGATGGCTGGGGCAGCAACAAAAACGGCGACAAGAGCTCAAAAAAGACCCCTCATTGGAAGACATTTCCATCAAATCAGAAGCTCATGTTTTAGGTTACTGTAGGCAGGCGCAGCCCTAGAATCAGGAAGAAGGCGTGGCGAGGCAACTCTCTGCTGGAGCATAGCTGCGCAGCAAAATGTGCTAGTATTTTCCCATTTTTAAATATAAATACAGACAAAGGAAAACTTGTTTTCCGTCTGTATTTATATGTAAAAATCTGTTTAAACGGAAATCCGGGAGCCCTAATTATATCCCAGAAAAGTTTGCTCCTTTGTATCATGGTACATGCAGCGCACAATTTGCGTTCCCCTCAATGTTCCCCTCAACACTACAGTGAACACTGAGGGGAGCGCCCTAAGTGCTGACTGTAATGTTAGCACTACAATCAACGCTGAAGGGAGTGCAAATTATACCACGGTGCAAAGGAGCAAATTTTCTAGGATATGATGTAGTGTCTGGCCACACCCTTCTCCCTGCCCAAACTGGTTATCATGACCTTCTCCACCATTTATCACACGTTCCTAATGTTCCCTTTTGTAAAAATGGCATTCCGGCCCATTGGTTACACTTCATCCGGCCTGAGCCGGAGAGTACGGCCCAGGTGCGGAGAATCAGGCCCGGCAGCGGAAGTAAAGATACGACTCGTAAATGATCTCTGTGAATAACGAAAGTCGTAAAGATATACTTTTGTCTCAGATTACCTTTTGTGAATCGTCCCCTGGGTTTTCTAAACATCAGGCGAAAGTCCAGGCCCAATGCCAATTTACAAACTAGAGCCTGGGAACTGGGTAAACCGTAGCCCATGAGCCACCTAAGCATTATACGAGGATGGACAGCGGCCGCAAGGATAAAACTGCGCACAAAGTACAACATGCTTAATCTGTGCCGGTGGCTGTAGGTGGTAGCCACTATCACTCATTTATAGGGACCAGGACCTAATTTTCATCATCAGACTTTGACCCAGAGCAAGAAAGAGAAAGGCGGAAAGTGAGAAAGAAGGAGGATAAATAAGACAGACTTTGACTATTACATTATCCTTTTTTACATGGTATTGTTAATTTCCTTATTTTATTTCTTTGTAATTCATGTTAACTTTACCAACCCTCCTTAACCTTTCACTTCTAAGCCCTTCTCCCCTAATCTCTTTTTCCTTAAACTCTCCACTCCTAAATACCCGTAACCTCTGATACCCGATTCCTTCGGGTCAAGTTTGTGCTATAATAAAACTCCGTAAAATAAATAAAAGAAAAAACCTTCATTCCTAAACCCTTCTCTCGTCATCCATAAACAGTTCACCCACAAGCCCTTCACCATTCCCCCTTAAACTCTCCACTCCTAAACCTGTCATCCTTAAGACCTTCCCTTTTAAATCCTCATCCTTAAACTATTCACTCCTAAAATCTTTACCCTCATTGGCTTAACTATTTACCCTAAACACTTCACCCCCAAAATCTGTCATCATTAAGCCCTTCCTCTTTAAATCCCTCACCCTTGAACCCCTCTTCTTACACACAACTCTTCAAGCTCCTCCTCACCAATAAACCCTTTCCCCTTAAACCCTTCACCCATTAACCATTCAAATGTAAACACTTCACCCTTAAACTATTTCTCATCCACCTTTAAACCCTTCACCCAAGGCCATCTCTCTTCCCCTTTACCCCTTAACCCAGAAAACATTCACCTTTAAACTTTTCACCATTCTCCCCAAAACTCTTCATCTTTAAACCTTTCATCCCAAAATCCTTGACCTTTCACCTCTAAACTCTTTACCATCACTCCTACACCCTTTACTATTACCTCCTTATTTCTTCACCCTTAAACAATTCACCCTTCACCCTTAAACCTTCATTATGATCAGTTATAATAACCCTACCCTAAAAATTATATTCATATAATATTACTTATATATCTTCCCTGGCAGGGACGTCTTAACAGCATTATAGGCTCTCGGGCAAATCAGAGCACTGAGCCCTGCCTACACATCCACTCTCAGGAATAAAAATGTTTAAGAGAAAATTAGTGGTAAATTCTGGTGTGCATGGGGCCCCTCTGCTTGTGGGGCCCCCGGGCAACTACCCAGCATGCCCATGCATTAAGACAGTACTTTTTCCTGGTAGCATTCACAATGAAGTGACAACGAGATACTCTATCAGTACGTTTCAATGCACAATGAAATCCTCATGAAGTAAAAGGGTTGACAATGAAATGGATGCAAAAGGTACTTTCCCATGGAGTCTCTGATTTACACCTCAAAAGATGTGGATGAGCAGTCTCTCACCTCCCAAACAACACTTCCATTAAAATTGATTCAAAGAGTTTGCTTTAGAAGATGTTGTGGTTTGTGACATCCCTGGACATACTATAGATAAACAATCACAAAGTTGGATTAATGGTTTCTCTGCTATCAACGTCTCACTTACAAAGAGGCCGAACTGTGCACAACCAAGTAATGTTTTTTGATGCGTTTTGATTCAGTCTTTGGGTCTGATTTAGAGTTTGGCGGACAGGGTACTCCGTCACGAATGAAACAAAGCACACAGACTACCAAACCTCAGCCTGCCTGCCTCATTCAGAGATGGGTGGGCCATAAGTATTCTGTTGACGGAGCCCTTGTTGGCTCTGTCGACAGAATACTTCCTCTGATAGCCCAAAAGAGGAGGCCGTCATAAGACTGACTTGACATGGTCATGGGCTGGACAGGTGTTTAATGCCTTTTTTTTCCTTTCTGTCACTGCCAGGAAAAACCTGGCTGTGAGGTACAGGAACAAACACAATAAGAACGCCCACATCCTGAGAGAAAACCCCACCCACTTTCACAGTGTGTGCGGGTCATTAGTATTTTTGTTTTTAGGAACCAAACTTCTGCTTTTGAAGTTTGTTTCCGAAAAACAAAAAAAGTCACATATTTGGTGGATAGCCGTCAAAACCAACAACGGACATCCGCCAAACGTTAAGTACATTCAAAGGAATTGCCGTACAGCGGCCCCTTTCAGTGTGGAGGGATGAATGCTTGACAAGCGGCCATCTCTAAATGTGGTCCGCAGAGTGCCCTCGAAATGTTAGAGGTAATGTCCTCTGGCATCTTAAGCGCCACCAGTCTGTCTGCCAAACTCAAAATCAGGCCCTTTGAATGGTTTTCACTCAAGTAATCCGAAGGCTCTGAGTATATTGCGGCTAACAGGAGCAGCGTGGGCTGTTCATTACAGTGTGTGCTCTGGGTCCCCTGCTGCCATCTTGTGAAATGGATTTGTGTTTTTGTTGATAAAGACTTGACCTGCTCTTGAAGACTGTGGCCAAACACATAGAGAGTAATATACATCGGGGACTTAAAGAAACAGTTTCAGCGTTGCTTTCTCCGGCTTCCAGTGGCTGCATGGAGGACAGAAAGGCTTTATAGTGCACGCAACATGCACTGATGTCTGTTAACACACACCCCAGAGAGTACCGCGCTGCTGTGAAAATGTCGCAAAGAGTGAAACTTGCAGTGTTTCATATTTAATGAAAACGTTGCTTTTCTATAGGTTAGGGCTCTTTCAAATGGTATTACTTTTTTATAGGTTGAGGTGCAACATTCACAGAAAGCCTGCCCCTTACCAGCAACTTGAGAAGTAGCTATAAAAAATCATATATACCCAAAAGTAAAATACCCCCACCTCTTTGAACCATATGCCGAATGACATTGAGTGAGTGAGTGAGTGAGTGAGTGAGTGAGTGAGTGACTTGAGTAAACCCAACACTTGTTTGATTATTTTGTTGAGGGAATTCTGAAAACCTTGTAGCCAAATTGTGCATTTTACACCTAATTTATGAATTTATTTGGTCATCCATCCATCCATCCATCTGCTTTTCTTTCTCTATCCACCCTTCCATCCTCCTTTCCATTCATTAGTCTTCCTCTCTAACCACCCACCACCCACCCGCCCATCCTTACTAGCCTCCATTGATCCATCAATAGACTCATCCATCCACCTAGCCACCCATCCATCTACCCATCCTTCTGCACATCACTGTCTCCAGCAACCTCTTCTTTCCTTTCATGCACCCACATTCTATTTGTCCCCCACCCCCCAGCTTGCTCCATCATGCTGCTCTCCTGCTGTGGTATTTATAAGTCCGCCAAGATCGAAATCAGGCCAAAGTCAACTCTGCCGCATAATTTGATGCTCCTCGACTTCATACATCTACTGTTCTTGATTATAGTAGAGTTAGCAACGCACCCACTAGTGTAACAAACACATACACACCCACTCACATGCACTCCCACACTCTCAGTTACACTTAGTCACTCACACACTCATATGCACTAACACACTGATTCTCACATAAACTCTTTCCATCACACATGCTCTCGCTCTCATGCACACTCTCATATTCTCTCGCTCTCATATTCTCTCGCTCTGATGCACACTCTCATATTCTCTCGGTCTCATGCACACTCTCATACGCTCTCGCTCTCATGCACACTCTCATATTCTTTTACTCTCATGCATACACACTCTCTCATATTCTCTCGCACTCAAGCACACACCTTCTGTCACCCACTCTCACCCTATCTCTCACACACACTCAGCCTCGGACACACGCTCACACACTCAGATTCCGTTACTCACACATTCTGTCACCCACACGCCCAGTTTTCCAGTCTCCCTGTGTTCTGTAGCAAACACTTCCCCTGCTGAGACACATGCTGTGCCCGTCTCGCTCGTTAATGAAGCTTGGTGAAAACATTTTCCTCAATCGCCATTCAAAGGTCAAAACAAATGGCATTGTCAATGCTTGTTTTCATGCATGATGTGAATGAAAGAGTGTAGTTCCATAAAACAGGCGGCAGGGTTTATATTTGTTTTTAAACCCTGAGCCAAGCAGTATCATAACTGGAAATGGAGCAGATTACTTTGTGAAATTAATTTAAAACAACATCTAATGATTTTATGAGTTCTTCAGGCAGGCCTGGCTTTTTAGCCAGCAACGCTTTCCAAGTTTCGACTTTCCATGATGGGATTTTCATCCCTTGCTTACAATGTTGTGTAAAATACAAGACGTCCCAGAATGCTGCATTGTTCTGCCTGAAAATCTAGGAGTGGCTGGAAGAGTTACACAAGACAATAGGCCTTTAGGCAACTATGCAACAAGTTTAAAACATTACAGTTTCCTTTCTTGCCTTTATTTATAGAAGCAATCAAAGTTTAATTAATGAGTTTGTGAAAGGGAAGGGATTGTATTTCATGTGCAGATATTAGGAATTCAGTGCTAATAGGCAAACGTTCACCCTCCATTAAAACAACGAAGCTTGCTAAAGTTTTATTGCCCACCACAATGAGAGCCCCCAGGGGGTGTAACAGCACCCCTGCAGTCCCAGCCTCCTAAGTCATGCTGCGGGACAGCAGCAGTAAGTGAACGCGCCTACATTGAGAAGATGCAACACATGACGCGCTGCAGGCGCCCATGTCCCCATGAGCGCATGCGTAGGTGTGCTCTTTCATGCGCCCCTCAACTGGAATAATGCTGGTACTCGAGCCCAGTGCCCCACAAACGTTGGCGCCCTGGCTAGCACAGATGCCATACCCGTCTTCAGGTGAGTCCATGTGTGTTAACTGTGGTCAGGTGAACACAAATGTGTTTTACTCTCTCCAGGTGGACACAAGTGGGCTAAATAGTTCCAGAGACAGACACTTTCGATGTGGCTACAGCTGCAACTAGCAACATACTACAGCCACTTCCTGGCATCTCACTCTGACAATTAGATTTGGGATGATGTTAACAAAGTCCATCGAAGCAGATCCCTCCATCACTTCTCCCTTTAACCTATGCCTGCTCAGGACCATAAACTTTAAACAAAATATCTCAGAATAGACAATCCACTCAAGAGGGCTATGAACGTGAGACATACCATCTAGGGACCTGCAGAGCTGCTCAAAGCTAGCAGCTTACTCAAAACCATAAACTGCGGGCCTGTCTCTCACACTTCTCCATCCATGACACTGTTCAGCATTGTGTACCATAACACGATACCACACCTTGGTGGTCATCAGGCACCACACAGAAACGCTTCCCACACAGGATCCATACCACAGCAGCACACATCCAACCAAACACCGTGCACGGTGCAGCATGCTATGCACATAGAGAAGCGCTCCATAAATGTTACAATGAAATAGAACTGTCTCAAGATGCCCCACCCTCACACACACCCTGGTTTCTACTCCTGTAACCACATACTCTGCCATCAATGATTATATTGTCACGGATGGCTCTCATAGAGAGCCTCTATTGTTTATTTCAGTTCTGAAAGTCATAATTCCTTGCTGTGACATCACAGCAGTTGATAAAAGGTGGTTACCCACTGTTGTGATGTCATAAAGGCCTACGAGGCCTGGTGATAGGGCTCTATGAGAGCATGTCAGGACAGCGCTGCTTGTCTGCGTTGACTGTCAGCAGACAGGGCAGCTGCAGGAGGGGGAAGGAAGACAGGGAAGGCAGCGGGTTTTGGTTGGGAATAGCAGGTAAGATATTTACTTTTCACATTGTGTCAGGGGGAAGAGGGCGTGGTCTATAGAGCTTCCCTATTATCCTCTGCCCCTGCACTGTAGTTGATGGCAGGGACAAACGATTATGGGAGCTACGCAGAACGTAGAAATTATAGGTGGTTAAAAAATTGAATATTAGCGATGTTTTTCACCTCATGGTTTTGAGTGACATCATAGACAACTCCAGCTTCGCTCTCGTTAATTTGTCATCACCCCCTCTGAGAAAAAGATCCCCGCAGTTCACTGTTACTCATCTATAATTCTATATTTCCTCACCCACCGCTCTAACCTCATGTCTCCCTAGGTTTGTCTTCTTGTTGGAGCGTGCGTCATCACAGTCTGCCCGACATACAGCGCTCTAGCGCCCCTAGTGTGCGAAGCCAAAGTATTCAACCAATAGCTATGACAAATTGATCACATTAAGGTCAACCACTTACAATTATTTACCAGTGTGTCAGGAAAGTGTTTGTTTAGTTTTTCACATATTCATTAAAGTCAGCGGTTAGTCACAATCTATCATCTATCTTTAAAAGCAACATAATGGTCCTTCTTAAGATATGCTTAGCAGAAAACAGTGTTCATCTCCTGCACAGTGTCCTTCTAGGTTGAAAATTTCTGCAAAAACATAACTTGCGGAGAAAAATCTCACTAGCGTTTACCGCTTGGCTGCAAATTTGATAGAAAATTATCTTTATATGTGGTAAAAAGTAACTCGTATATCAGGAGAAAACTTTGGCAAGAGTGAAGGTGAATTGTGAAACTTCGCAGCTTCACGAAGAGCAAAAAGGAACTTCGCAAAAATGTGCCCGTGACAAGTAATTCGCACAGCCTTATTTATAGTTCCCTCAAAATGGCAGCAACGTCAAATTGTTGCATCGATATTATTAATTGTACTGTTTGGACGTAAAGCCAGTGTGCACACCTGACCATCTGTGAGACTGAAAACATAAACTTGAATTTGCCTAAGATCACACATCGTCTAGTGGTCACCACCAGTAGTTAAACTTCCAGGCCCAAATCCCGCGAGACCCTAAATGCGAGCAATCTCTTTGGAAGGTGGACCCCGCGTTTAAATACGAGCTCCCCAGTTGTTTGGTTGATATTGAAGAGAAAGGACAGGCCAGCGCCGCCCCGTCTCCCGGTGCGTATTGATTGGACGGTCTGTTTGCCATACATCTCGAGTTCAACATTTCAGCTGACGGGCTCCGGCGGGAAGGAGATTGCAGGCAATTTGCTTCTGCTTCGACACGACACGCGCCGGATAACTAACAACAGGCAATTATGCAATTTGGTAGCTTAAGCGCAAGTAATTGGCTATGACGGTGCAATGGGACTGGCAGATGTTGAGCACACAACTGGCCAAACCGGTGCATACAAATGGGAGGGAGAGGCCTAGGGACAGAAGCAAGGACAGAGAGGGGGTGTGTGTGCCTTTTTGTGTGCAGATTTATATAGCGCAAACCCGACCCAAAGGTATGGGAGCGCTTTGCATGAGCACCAGTTACATTACACATTCATTTTTTTTTTTTTTTTTTTAGGCATGGGGGACTAAGTGATTTGCCCAGAATCACAGGTTGTTGAGCCGATGCCGAGACTCGAACATGCTTCCTCAGTTCCAAAGTTGTCAGATCTGGCCCTTACGCCACATCCCCTCCAGCCGTTTACCAGGCCGCTCCTTCGACAGGTTTCAGATACCCCAACAGCTGCTGCCCCTGTAGGTCAATGGTTATCCGTCCATTACTAACTGATAATGGCCTTCCTCCTAGTCCTACTCCCTCACTTTCCTTCAAGGTCCTTCCCAGTATGGAACACATGAGGGTTAAAGAAGGGAGGGGTCTGTCGGAGGGAAGGAAGCCTCATTGGTTAAGAAGGAAGGCGAGGGACGGACGGGAGGTAGTGCTAGATGATGATCGTTGCAAAGAGTTGGAGTGGCAGAACCGACAGCTCGAGTCCTTAAAGGGACTCATCTGTGCCGCACAATCACAAATCTCTGCCGTTGGCGCTTTACTCCACTCAGCTGTCAGGGGTTTAGTTGCTGACCAGAAGACAGCCCACTACGTCGTTGTTTTTGCCCCATGCCAAGTTCGGACTGTATTTGCAATTGTCTGTGGTGACCTTGGGCAGGTCACTTTCACTTCATAAAACAAATCAAGTTTATTTTAAGGCTTATCAGTAGGGCTGGTGGGATTGCTCAGTGAGCTGCAGAGAAGTGCAGGTCATAGTTTATTTTTTTAACAAATTTTTTAAGCGAGGGGTCAACTCAGCTGGACATCCTTCTGAAAGCAAAAGACACACAATTGTCCATCAATTGTTGTTTTTGCATTGCACATCCTTCTGAGGCCTAACAAAACTGGTTATCACCTGCCAGCACCTAGAATTAATTCAGCTATTAGTCTGTTCTGGTGAGGAGGTCATTACTGATTTTTATTTTTTTGCTCAAGAACTAAACGACTCCCACCTCTTCCAAATGGGGTGCACCAGCCCTCTTCTCCCACAGTATTAAAACACCTCACACGTCACTCTATGGAGTGGCGGTAGCAGGGATTAAGGATTAAACATGCCATGTAAAAATGTGATCTCTGCAATGTATCCGAGGCATTGGAACCACTGTAAAAACACCTGCTAACGAGTCACACCAATTAAAAGAAAAATAAATACATTCTGCCTTTTTAATAATAAAAACGTTTGCCCAGATAACCTGACAGACACCGAGGACAGGTGTTAATTATAACAGAGCTCAAAAAGGAAAGCAGTGGGCATTTACAGTTCTGATCTACACACAGTCCAGTGGTGTGACGCAAAATGATGGGCCCTCCTGCAGAATGTGAAGATGGGTCTCAGGGTCTCTCATTCTCACAGATATTCATTGGCCTTGGGTTGAGTGGGGGTCCCCTACAAGATTGGGGGGGCTCCTGAAGGATTGCCCCCATGCACCACAATGGTGGCAGGGCCCTACGTTATGCCCCTCACCTTCTTTTTACTGAGTCAAAGACCAGTCGGAGCCGTGTAGGTAAGAGCAGTGGGGCGGTGGGGCCGAGGGGGGATGGGCGATGACGAGGGGAATTCATTTATTTAATTTTCCCTTGTCATTGTCCGTCGAAATACCCCTCCCAGCGCCACTGCCCCACCGCTCATGCCTGCACGGGCTGCATCTGTCAAAGACCGCTTCCGCCTGTATGCATGTGTGAGCGTTCTTAGAGCGCGGACATCGCTAACGAGCAACGTAGCACTGGAAGGGGAAGGATAATAAGTTATGATTTTGTTTCCAAAGGAAGATGATTGATGTGAAGGAAAATTCTTTATCTTTCCTTATAAAGGGAACTCAATATATTTTGCTAAGAGAAACACGGAGAAAATAAAAATAAGGTGAAATAAAAAAATGTTTTGTACATCAATTGAAGAATTAAAGAGTACATTGTCAAATTAAATCATTTTCCTTCTGGCATCGGTGAGCGCTTTGTATTCTGGGAAATAACCCCAACAGGTGTGGATAGTGTTGGATACTCTGCTGATGTATTTGAAATACAGAGAGGCACCCAGAGAGTATTTTAATTTGTAAATCAGCAAGGTGCGCAGTGGGGACAATATAATAAAGGTCCCCATAACTGGAAATCGGATTGGTGTTGCCAGTACTAGAAATTTGATTGAGGGGTACTGATACCTGAAAAGATTAAGGCCTGTACTCGTGGACTACCCACATCCATGCCCCAATCTGGATGTATATATGCACATGTGTGTTTGGTTTTAAGGTCTCGGCTAGATAGCACATGCGCTGACTCTCCAAGGCATGTTTTCACGTAGGAGGCCGATAGCCTTCTCATATGTTTCCATTGGCTTGATTCTGCATCACTCATTTCCTTTGTTCCTATTTACTAAGCCATGCCTGTGTCATGTCCTCTTCTTGTATTTGGCCCTCCCCCCAAGAATAGACCATGTACTTGTGTCCTTCCACTGCTCCCGTTTTTAGAAAGATTTTTTTTGTGTTCCAGCAATCCATATGAGTGCATGTGTTTTCCACTCTGCCCCAGTCCGTTTCTTGTGCACCCCTATCCAAAATCCCAAGGTACAAGGAAAAAACATGGGTGGCACACCCTTCTCTGTTCAAGCAACCAAACTATGGAACTCTTTACCCCCCAACATAAGATCCACGGATAACCACCTTATCTTCAGAAAACTACTCAAGAATTGGCTCTTCCCCACATAACCACCATACTCACACATACATATACAGCATATCCCTCTATGTATAAGCATGTATTTGTAATATAGATATGTACCTATGTATGTGTATTGCTTTGCATAAACGTGTAGGATAATATTGTTTAAAAAAAATATAGATATTTGTTACTTCTGCTTAACAAATGTACATATTACTGATAGTTACATTATTCTATGTTTTTAACATGTATATAAGGGACTGCATAATAGGTAAATCTTTTATCATAACTATTTATCGACTATTGCTTCACTATTGAATTACAAAATGTATATATATATATAAATAAATAAATAAAATTAATTTAAAGTACAACAACACTCGAGAGCTTGAGTTTATTTAATGCTTCTTTAATCTACGTATACTACCTTTCTTTATGCATCTATATACATTCCATGTACTTACTGATCTATATATTCATTACTTTTCTTCTAATTCAGCGTATCCAATGCACTACCCTATTTCTCACCCTATATCGCTCTCAGTATATCCTCTACCTCAACTCTCTGACTCATCTCAAACCTCTTCCTACTACTCTTTTCAATGCACTACCCTATTTCTCACCCAATACCTCTATCACTATATACTATACCTCCACGCTCTCATTCATCCAAAACCCCATACCACTACTATGACCCCCATAATAACTATTTATAGACTCTTCCCTAGTCTACCCCTCCTTGCAGAATCTCATACCACTTTTACTATTCTGATTCCCCCCAAAAGAAGCCTTTCTAAACCCTTCCCTCTTTTATCCCTCCACTATCCTTTTCAATCCAAATAACAGACTAGCATGTCCACCACTCTAATTCATTTCATATTTCCCTATACTAATTCACCACTAATCCTTTATGGGTTCTGGAGTAGTGTGCTACTTACCGGAAAAGCGCTTCAACACCTCATAAGTGGTAGCAAACGCTATATAAATGCAAACCTTTTTCCCTCTTTTATCCCTCCGCTATCCTTCTCAATCCAAATAACTGACTAAGCTATCCACCACTCAAATGACTTCTATATTTCACTATACTAATTCACCACTAATCTTTTATGGGTTCCGTAGTAGCGTGCTACCCGGCGAAAAAGCACTTCAACACCTCATCAGGGGTGGCAAGCGCTATATCAATGCAAACCTTTTTCCCTCTTCTATCCTTCTCAAACTTAATAACTAACATATCCAACAGTCAAATTACTTTCATATTTCACTATACTAATTCACCACTAATCCTTTAAGGGTTCCAGAGTACCATGCTAATTGCCAAAAAAACACTTCAACACCTCATCAGGGGTGGCAAGCGCTATATAAATGCAAGCCTTTTTCCCTCTTCTATCCTTCTCAATCCAAATAACCAACATATCCACCAGTCAAATAACTTTCATATTTCACTATATTAATTCACCACTAATCCTTTAAGGGTTCCAGAGTAGCATGCTAATCGCCGAAAAAGCACTTCAACACCTCATCAGGGGTGGCAAGCGCTATATAAATGCAAACCTTTTTCCCTCTTCTATCCTTCTCAATCCAAATAACCAACATATCCACCAGTCAAATAACTTTCATATTTCACTATACTAATTCACCACTAATCCTTTAAGGGTTCCAGAGTAGCATGCTAATCACCGAAAAAGCACTTTGACGCCTCATCAGGGGTAGTAAGTGCTATATAAATGCAATGACAATTACAATTCAGAACAGTTTACAATGAAACTTGATGTGCGGAGGTAAATCCTATTGTGGAGATGTCGTGTTCTCTGAAGAGATGGACATTCTGAGGCTCCTATCCAAAAAGAGGCAGGTTAGACATGTTCTGTCCTTGGGAAACCCCATGACTGGCGAGCAGCCGCGGACAGTGCCACACACTTCTGGGCAGTGATTCCTTCAGATCTCTTCCTGCCCACACCACAGTTGATGAAAGGATTTTCATCACCCTAGAGAAAGAGGAATCTTCAATGTAATATAAACAGCACCAGTTCCTCTGCTAAGTCGGAGGAGCATCACCCCACCGCTCTGCGAGAAGTTTAAAAAGGAAAAATAAAATGATAATAATGCAATGTTATTATCATTTTTTTTT
The DNA here is from genome assembly GCF_964204655.1 of Triturus cristatus. NCBI lineage: Eukaryota > Metazoa > Chordata > Amphibia > Caudata > Salamandridae > Triturus > Triturus cristatus. The sequence goes on along the minus strand of NC_140591.1, from coordinate 132,844,935 downwards.
TCCGTACCTGCTTAGGTGGGGGTGGGGCTGGGCTGGCCAGAGCAAGGGCGAGGGGGAGGAGTTGTGAGCATGTTCTAAGTGTACATGATGGTTTTGCCGGCCGTCCAAACAGTCATGCACACTCTACATGTTCTCCACCAGCTGTATTGCACCGCCTGGGTGGATGACATGCACAGCCTCCAAGTCACTCTGAGTGTGGCCCCACGGCACTGAGACCAATCACGACGCTGCTGTAAAACCTGTGTGCTTCCAGGTTCCTGCTTTCTGCTCCTGGAGTCGACCGAGGAGCCGAAGAGGACCAAGAGGCGGCAGCCAGCCTGCAGGTGAGTGTTTTTAAAAAAACTCCGACACCGCGAAACCCCTCACTCCCACCCCCCTTACGTAGCGGCCGCCACTGAATATAAAGCATCACAGAGCAACAGGTGCAGCGTTAAGTATGGCTTGTTAATATTTAGCAAAATAATGTTTCTAAATGGAAGTCAAAGAGCAGAGAGAGCAAATGAAGAGAGCATCTTTTGGTAGTGGCTCCCCCTGCTGGTCAAGACAACAGGCTGATGACTCAGCTGCTTAATATTCTGAGTTAGGCCTGTTTCACAGCATGTCTCGGATTCCAACCAGGTTTTTATGCTGCCTGTTCTTTGTGATGGCGCTAAATCCACACAGATAATAGAGCCATTCCCTCAAGGGGCTGACGTTAAAAGACCCCCCACCCAGATGGACATTCAACCCCAAGGTGAGGAGCTTGCTTCTGCCTCTGCAATGAGAGGAGTCAAGGCGGGGCTTGGAGACGCGCTCTGTAGTAGAGCGGCCATCTTGAAAGATTGGAAGGACGCCTGCCAGGGATGAACTGGAGGGGAATGATGAAGGAGCAGACATCTAGCGTGGAGTCTGAGCATCATGGACTTAATTGGAAGAACGAGGATGACAGCCGGGGCTACAGGGCACGTGGCTGTGCACCCAGATGTCAATGAAATGCTGACTTCGACCCTGAACTTCATCACATATGACATGTCTTTCAGGGCAAAGCTGTCAAGGGCACGTAAAGGGCACGTGGGACATATCTTTACTGAGCACCTTCAAGAGTTCAGCTGCGGCAGAAGCACGTCTAGCTACATCAAGGACCATTGTTGCAACAGACCAACGAGTATTGCACATTTTGAGCCATCACCCATCATCTTAGGATGCAAGTAACAGCCACAAAAGAGGACCCAACACATGCAAGAATTCTCGAATGTGTTGGTCAGCTTAAACATGCGGATGTCAAGTTCACCCCTTCATTACTGTGACTATCTGTGTGGCCTGTGGGGCTCAAATCCCTGGGATGTTTCATGTTTAAAGAGGCCAGCCAGGGTTAGCAAAGTGGGGGCTAGTCATCCACATTGTTAATCCTGGCCTGACATGGACGAGGAGAACTGGGAAAGAAGTATCTAGGCAACAACTCCCCACTCAAGCTGAATGAGCTATTGTCTAAAGCATGTGTAGCGGTGTTAATGGGGACATTCACCAGACTAAAGCCACAGACATGCCTGGAATCGAAAGACATCTAGCACTCATGTCTGAGCGTTAGCACCAAGAGCTTAGCTCTTTAACAATACTTAGGTCATGTTGTTTTTTAATTGTACATGACCTTTTAAATGTAGTAACCAGGATTACGCCTAACCCCTTTGCTTTAAAAATATTGTAAAGGAAAGCTCTCTATCGTGTTCCATGCATAATTAATACACATAAGAACAGACTGCCTGTAATGTGTAGGGAGAAACACACAAAAAACAGAATACCAGGGGAGGGGATATTTACTGTTTAACCACGGCCGCCCTCACCCAGCAAGTGGGACTGTTCCTATGTATTTAGGTGCAAACTACTACCCATTCATTCTTATGGGGAGCTTTTTTTGATGGATATGCCGCTATGGCACTACTTTGGGTTCTCTAAGTGTGAGAGTCAAGTGCAGAGGGGAATAAAGGTGTATGTACTAAAACAACCTCTCGGCTTTCCGCAGGAGGAACACATCCATTGTGTAACTGAATCGTAAAATACTTACTGAGAAACTGAATTGCCACTATCTATGTGAAACTTATCAAAGCCACAAGTTCAAATCCGACTTGACAGTCTTGGTCCCCGCCTCTCTGATTTATTCCACGGAGACTCCAACCTTCTAGGTGTTTTCTCCTCACGATATGCATGGTAAGTCCATGTACTGCCAATTCTGCACCCTCAGTTAATTAATTTCACCACTGGAGGCTCCTTGACCATTACCGCATGGTGAATTGTAAATAATTTTTTAACGTTCACCTCACAGTGGGAGTGTTTAACTGTTTTGAAATTGGCTGTCTTTCCCAGTTGTCTGCTCGTCCTGAAGAAGACCCGCCATGACGCTTACCTAATTGCGCACTCGTCTGGGTCGAAACGTCAATCTACTTTTCGGACTATGTCCATTAGGTCTCCCGGCTCCAGGAATGAAAAGGCCTACTTAATGTGCACCGGAGATACTATATTTAGAATTGAAGAGGACAGACTCCATCCTGCAGTTTTCTTTTGTATATTGTGTACATAGTTGTATGTCTCGTATCACTTATGTATAAACTTCACCCAGTCACCTACGTGACAGTGTCACTTTATTCACTCTACTTTTTGTCACTGATGTCATTCGATGCTTATTGAATGTTGACAGCCATATATGATTTACAGAGAAAAAAAGTCAAAATTAATTTTTATGTTAAATATTTCTTGACATTGATGTTCTATCCTGACATCTACAAAGATATTTTATAGATTGTTTTTTGCATGATTAATACCACACATGTTTAAATCAATTGTTCTACCCGACAGAACCATTTGTAGTTTATTGTGTGGTTATGCCACTATGGCACTACTTTGTTGTCTCTAAGTGTGAGAGTCAAGTGCAGAGGGGAATAAAGGTGTATGTACTAAAACAACCTCCAGGGTGGAGTAACTTATTTTATTGAATCCCCCAGCAGCAGTATTAATAGAGCAATGGGGGATGATTCCAATCACTAGTGAAGGTTGACATGTTTCTGCCTAGTCAACCCTTTAACAAAGTTTTAGTGGCATTCATCAGGACCGGGGTCGCATTCTCTGCTATGAATAGTGCAATTGAATTAATAATATGAATAGGTCCTACCTGCATCAGATGTTGTCTGGGAAGGGGTTTCCCTTCATGTTAGGAGATGCCATTAGGCTGAGGCACAGACCACGCTAGAGCCTTGACCTACAAACTCCAACATAGTGGATGCCACAAACTTTAAGTACTCTGTTGGCTCCCCGATATCCCAGACAAACATCAGATGTGTGACACTTGCACTGAGAGAAACCGGATGAGTGGCATGGCGACATATCAATCACAAAATCCCCCCAAGCTTTCAATAGGATTAAATGGGTGAATGGGTAGTAGATTGCACCTCAATTCATAGGAAAGGTGCCAGGAGAGACACAGCGATGAAGCATGCCACCCACTGGCTGGGTGAGGGATTCTATCCTTAAACAGTTAAAGTCCCCTCACCCCATGTCCTCTGATTTATTGTGTTTCTCCCTACACATTAGAGGCAGTCAGTTCTGATGTTTATTGATGTGAATAGATGGGAGGCTGTACTGCCTGACCTTATTCCTCCTGACCCGATTGTCATACTAATTGCCGTTTAGTTGATATGAAAACACTTATACAGCTCAATGATTTCCAAATATTAACAATAAGCTCAAGAGAGCGTAGTGCCTGAAAAATCTTTCCATTCCTTAATCTGTGCTAAATTTCACACAATAAGTGTGATTAAATATTTGAAAATGCACATGAATGGGTAGTTCATCTATGGGCTGATATACTGCATACATATATAGCTTGTAAAGCGAAGAATTTAAGTATATACTCATTACATTGAATAGTGTGCCAGAGTTGTGACATAAATGCCAATGAGAAGTGATCATTGTGCACTGCCTGCACTAACAGTGCTCCACCACCTGCAGTTTAAATAGCATTGGGCGTATCTTGCGTAATTCCGCGTAGCATAATCACGCTGCATTAATCAAAAATTGAGCGAGTATATGCAGAATTATGCAAGAAGAGTAATTCTGCATTCACAGCTATTTTCTTAGTGCAAAAATGCATGAACCCTCCCATCCAGAAGAGATGTGAGGATGCATTTTATGGCAAAAAATAGTCCTAAATTCAAGAGAACATGAGTGGTGAGTGCACGCAGCTGCTCACGCTCACTAAATGTGCACAAGGAGTAGGATTTCCTCCAAATGACTCCTGGCATTTAGAGCTATTTTCTTAGGGCAAAATGCACTGTGGGGCCAAAATGGAGGTGAGGATGCATTTTGCCCTAAAAAATACTGCTAAATGACAGATCACAGCTAACTGTGCTCTCGCGATAGGATTTCTCCCCAAATTACTGTTAATTACGAGAGTGGGCATAATCACATTAGTATTGGTAATACCGCTTCAAAGAGTGATGCAGACTTACTGAAATTACACTTAAATTACTCTGGCATAATTGAAATTCCACCCAGGCCTTGTTTTAAACATTTTTCCATGTTTTCTGATTCATCAAAAGACACCTTAGGGTTCTGGGACTTGTTGGCTGTTCTGGTATAAACTTAAATAATTGGACGGCTGATACATAGTTCAGGGGGTTGATTGTGTATTCTCATTCCCAGGTCTTTTCTTGCGGCATCAGGCTGCTAGGGAGAAAAAATGGTGCGTCTCATATGATCAGAGCACCCCACTGAGATTTTTCTGAACTTGACTCCCTTCCCTTGTTATGTTATGTTACCTGTGTTTGTTACATGCACATATCACCCCCAGGGATATCCTGGCGCAGATGCAGCTAGGCTAGCCGAGAGGTTTATTTTTAGGGAAAATAAGATAGCTCCACTAAGGGCTATGCTCAATGTGGCCGCTAGACTAATAATGGAAACGAGCCACCCCAGTCACATCAGTCCCTCCCTGTTCGCACTCAATTGACTTCCTGTTCAAACACACTTATAGATAACATGTATCATATAGCGCTACACAATGGAACTCCAAAATACCCAGTGAGGAAACTCGCGACCAATTGGGGCAGCCGCTCACTGAGAAGCTCTCACTCTATATTTCTGCAACCACCCAAATTTAAAAAAAGGATATCCCGCTCTCCTCCACAGTAGCACACCAAGAATATGGAGCTCTCTACAGTGGGAGATACCAGGAAAACCCTCTTTAATGGCTTTCAAGAAGAATAGGAAGTATCTACTTTTAGAAAGATGCAATGAATGTTTTTACTATATCAGTGACTATAAGCTATAGCAAAGAGGAGTTCACTAATCTAGTTAGAAACACATCTTTGAAACCTCCTGTTGGGCCCAGTGGCCCTATTCTTCCAACATGTAACTCCCTGTTGTTTTTCTTATCTTACAATGTTCAGTGCTCTTATACCTGCGGATCATGTTTGCGCTATAGAAAACACTCTATAAATTAAAAAAAATGAATTATAAACAAATTGGATTGGAATAACCAAGTTTTTGCATTTTTCCTAAAGTCCTGCAGGGAAAGGGCTGAGCGGGTGGTTAGTGGAAGCTTGTTGCAGGCTTTGGGGGCAAGATAGCAAAAGGAGCGACTCGCAGATATGGAATGGGAGATATGTGGTGTGTAGACTCACAAGAGCGAGGCGGAGCGAAGATGTTTAGACAGAGGGGAAAAGTGGAATTTCATGCCAAGGTAGGAGGAGTGTAGGTGGTGAAGGGAAGAGTGTGAAAGAGCAGTTTAAAGGTTGCACGCTTCTGAATGAGAACCTAATGAAGGATTCACAGGTGGCTGGAGACTGAAGAACACTGAGGGAGATTCAACAGCACCAAATGCACTAGGTGACAGCAGGGTCATACGGACCCATTCGGCAGTCAGGAAGTGACTGAAGGGCTGTTCTGCCACGTCAGTGTGTGGGTCAGTGTTTGGGTTGTTTGTGGGCCTTTGTTATGGTCTTCTGGACCAGTTTTTACTCTTGATTTCCCTGATATTAAAAAAACATTGCTTTCTGCAAGCTCATCCATGCCGTCTTCCATCCCTTGCAAAACTCTTAAATAGTATGCCTGCAGAAGTTTAAAACTACCCCGATTTGAAAAATGTAGGCCAATTTTAGCTGATTCACTAACGGGGGCAACTTTTATTTTGGTGCCCAGGCTTATTTTCTGTCCTAATCCAACCAGTGGCATAGCAAAACTTGAAATGTGCATGGAGGACCCCCCCTCTGGACTCATTTAGGAGCACCAAAGCCAGGGTACAATGCTCCAGGGTTTCCCTGGAGCTCGGGGGGCCCCCGTACTGCGGGGGATGCGGGGGCTTTGTTACACCACTGAATCCAACCCTGGTGACAGTCAGTTCATTGATTTACACTGACCAAACACCAGCCAGTATAGTGAAAAGTAACACGAGTTTTCAAATGCCCAATCAGAAACCACTCTACGGATATGTCAGCAAGAAAACTTTAGCAGCCTAAGTGGCAGCAATTATACAAATCAGCAAAATGCGAGCTTCCAGCTGCCGAAACACCAACTCCACTTCTATCTTAATGACTCTCAGTTCTCGGTCTTCAGATGACCCTTCCCCTCTTGTTATCATTAAAAAACTTTTGAAGGCTTTTTTGATTTTGATTTTTACTTTGAAAAAAGAAAAGAATAAAATGTTTTACTATTTTTAAAAAAAAAATTTTTTTAAAGATTTTTGGAGTTACACATTCTTTTTTGTTTTTATCACAATAGAAATGGCATAGGGTAGATGCTGCAAAATTATTGGCTTAATTTCCTTAACAATTATATTGATGGTCTTTGCTTGTTATTGTGTCTTCTTTCATGTTTATTAGCATATTTAATAAAGATTAATTTCTTTTGCCATATCTGTTGGATTTCTGCGTTTCAATGGAATTCCTTCCCGTCTCAGAAGAGGTTACAGATGGTTTGAAATATGGTAGATTTCTGAATACAGTTGCACAAATTAACCATTGAACTAATAAAAATAAACACAAGTATGCATGCAGTTTAAAGAAAGACAAAATTGTGTTTGTTAGGTGTGAGAAGTTGGCCTGGTATATGATGCTCACTAGTTAAAGTGATCACCTTGTACCATGCCAAGCAACCCTTATGGTGTGGTTGTAAGTCAACCTTTTCGGACTAGCTGCCCTAGTGGTAGCGTAGGCTAAGCAGTCTTTGAGGCTAAACTCGTGAAGCGTGTTAAGCAGGCTGTTTTACCAAATGTAACCCCCTTTTATACCAATGAAAGGACACCACACAGATATATATTCAAAATATATATGTATTTATTTCTCAAAGTAACCCCTAGTCTCTTTATGAGCACAGGAGCACAAATCGTCAAACAAGATTACAGTAGAATACACAGAAGTTGCACTTTATATGGATAGGCCCTGGTGGCCGCTCAAACCATATACTAAAATAGTGGTATAAGTACCACGAACAGAAAAGGGAAAAGGCCTAGGGCCTCTAGAATCGCTGGGCCTACAAGGAGCTAACTTCAGTTAGTGACCAGGAGGTCCACGGGTGGCGTGTGCAGAGCAAACAGTCACACGCGTGCTCCCATAGGTTTCAATGGGTGCGTAAAAAGTACAAAGTTACTGCAAAGAGGATCTTCCGGATGGACTAGGAACTCAAGATTTGGAACACAGGCACTAGAGATGTAATACTACACTTGGGCACAGGTGTGCCAGCTTTACCTCACCCACAGGAAGCGGGTGCATAGGCCTCGAAGTGCGTCGGGTTTCTTCTATCTGTTCCGTGGAGCTTGAAGACAAAGATGCTGCAGGCGGTCGGTCCGAGAGAGATGCAGTGGATCCAAGAGTGGATCGGAGATGTTGAAGACCTGTAAGCAGAGGGGACAGTGTTCACAGTCACTAGCCAGTGACCAGCGTGGCACCAGGTGGGTACCAGGCAATGTCGGGTGCAAACAGGAGGAAAGGTGTAGCTTGTCTCTGCAGCCACGTGGTCCCTGGAGGTCGACGACGTCCAGGAGTCGGTTCACGAGCTGTCCCACGCAGGCTCTCGCTGTCGGCGGTGTCGGCGACTTGATCGAAGCAACCAAGCCTTGGCAAAAGCAATTGTTGTAGGAGATGAAATAAGCTGATTGTTCTGACCAGCAAGGTCAGAAGGACTGCTCCTTTGGAGGGGAGCAAGGGCCAGTTTGGAGCAACCAGACCAGCGGTGTATTTCTTGAAGTTCGTCGCCAAGATGGCTACTAGCCAGCGGGCCAGCAACCGGTTAGGCGCGTCGAGTGGCAAAATGCAGAAGGGCCCCACGCAGATCGTGGAGATGCTGGAGGGCTCACCTTTGGTGCAGATGCTGCTCGGGTGTTGGGCTTCTCAGATCCCAAAGCACAACTTGGAGGGAGCCTCGGTTGTTGCACTTGTCAGCTTGTCGTAGTCGTTCCAAGATGGCTGGCTCCACGTGTCTCGGTGCCTCCACGGGTCTCCTCTTTTCAGGGACTGTGGATCGGGCGGTGAGAGGTCTGGAGGTCCAGGTCTTGTCAGTCTCTGGGCTCGGGCTCCGGCGGGAGGCGGCGGCAAAGCAGACGTTGATTCGCTGGATGGTGCTTGCGTTAGCAAGGTGGTCACTCCCTGACCACAGGGGAGATTGGCTTCAGTCCTCTGTGCAGCAGAGCGTCGAAGTTCCCGTCTTCTTCTTAGTGTTAAGTTGATTCCAGGATGTCTGAAGTCTTAGGACACAGCTCCTACCTTTAAGCGGATTCTAGGGGCCGGACTACCTGCTAGGTCCCTCCCTATGGGTGGGACCAGGAAGGGGGGTGGTTACACCCCCAATCCTTTGTCCAGCTTGCCCCAGGCCCGGGACTGGTGTGCCCCAGGACCGGTTTGAACTGGCATATGCACCGAGGCTCCTTGTGAGCCACAGGCATGTCTGGTTTCTTTCAAGCCCTACCTGACCAATACACAAAATCCTGTCTGGGGTGGTGCACGCACCTCCCCTGGCAGGAAACCCTTTGTCCACACCTCCCAAGCTGGAAGGTCTCCCAGCAGCAGGAGGGCAGACTTGTGTCTGTGGTGGCAGCATCCATTTTGTGGATCTGAGGCTATGTCTGATTTTACCCGGGTTTCAGGTACTGTACATGTCGTGTCCCTCTAGAAGGGTGGAATGCTAACCCCGTCGCCAGAATTGGCGAGGGGTTAGTATTCCAATTCGTATGACACCTTACTCGACATGTTTTGATAAAGCCAAACCAAAGTTAGCATTTAACCGCGAGGTTCATAATGCACTTAAGAGTATATGGTATGACGATATCTGGAAACAGTAGAAGGAAGTTGTTCCGACCACTGCAGACAGGCTCAGCTCATGCCAGAGCACCATCTCACATGGAAACAAGCACTCTGCCTTCAGGATTGTTAAGGCCTGCCATAGGAGTGACTTATAGGTTACCAGGTGTCCCATTTAAGGTTAGGTATAGGTATACTACACCTAAGTAAGAGGTGATTACACCAACTTACCCCAGCTGAGTGATCAGCCAGTTGTGTCAGATTGTTAGGCCAAGCCTGGGGTGGCATAATACATGCTTCAGCCCCTGGCAGGCCTTGGGTACACCAATGCCCTGGGTACCTAGTGTACACTGGTACAGGGGCTGACAGGGTGATCCACTTCCAATTGGTTATGCACCTAGGGTGCATAGTTTTAATTTAGTAGAGAGAACAGCAGGCTGGGGGTCTGATTGGCAGGCCCACAGCCTCAATATGTCAAAAACCAGTGAAGCAAAAAGCAAAAATGTGGGGTGACCATAGGATAGCAGACCCTACTCTCCTACATTAGGGAATACAATGAGAGAAAAATTAAAACTGTAAGAGATTGGAAAGATGAGAAGAAGTTAATAGAGCAGATAAAGGCTAAGGAGAATTTAGTTTTTTGAATTTGCATCCAAGATTGAGAATGGAGCATGAGATAAAGGGAGAGTTATGTATGGTGAGTCATGAATCTACAAGAGTTAGAAATATGTGGGTTAAAGTGAGCATGAAAACAGTTATGTTGTTAGCACTAATTTTCTAGTTGGTGAAGAACCAATTTTGAGAAGAATTTCTAATGTGTGTGGTAAGATTGCTTATTTCAACCTGCCTCACAATTGTGTGAGTTTGTACTAATTTGCTCTAGTGTTTCCTAGAGCTTATCATGTGAGTAGAATGAAATATGCTGTTGGTTTGAAGACAGTAAAACACGTTTTCGGCCAAATAGTATTAGATATATTAGGAACTATGATTCTATCTATAGGTGTGGCTTTGAATGATGTGAAGATTAGCCTGCTGTCTATGTTTGTGGGGCAGTTTGCTTCTAATATAGGCGCTGCCTTAACGCAGATCAACTCTGAATTACTTGCAATGTGGGCAATGAATATGCAAAACCGCTTAGCGTTTTATATGCTCCTTGTGAAGGAGGGCAGTGTTTGTAGGGTTTTGAAGGTTAGGGAGTGCTGCACCTTCATATCCTAAAACAGTAGGGTTATTAAAGCATTTGTATCAATTATTACTAACATTTCTCATGGCGTTCAAGGTTTGCAAGAGCATAGCTTGTGGGACACAGCAGGTTCCTTGGTTAGTGGGATAGGAAAAGTGTTTAGCCAGGCTGGTGAATGGTTTGATAGTTTGGGAGCAGGTATATTTAGGTTGTTTCTAAGCCCTGTAATAATTGTATTGATTTGGACAATTGTTCTGCATTTCCTGTTCAAATTTTCTGAGTATTTGTTTCTCAAATATATGTCTATGAAAAAAGAGAATCGAAAGAGAAACAGACAAGAATTTGAGATGGCGGATGCCTAAGATTGAGTTTACAATCAACTGAAATTGTTGGTCGAATTGACCAGAAAGAAGCAGAAAGTGATGCAGACTGTTATAATTACTGATTATTTAGATTAATTGTGGTTTTTAGAAATCACAAAATAATCAGAGGGGAAGTTGTTAAGAATTTTGTGCATTTATGATTTTATGCATTATTAACAACATGCAGAATGTGTACACACTGATATATTACTGTTGTTTTTAAAACAAATTTGCTATGATGTGTAGAAGTATGTTTTTCTGACCCTTGTTAACTAGGCCAGAATTTGGGCCTAGCAGCCATCTTGTTCAAAATGGATGTCTCTCTTGTCCTCCCCCCCTGCACATTTCACCGTTCGTTATTTTTGCAGCACACAGTTGAGCAGAATCATGTTTGTTTATTTCCATTGTCATTGTTCATACTATTCTCGATTAATCTTCCCCGACCTAGTCACAAAACTGCAACTTTACTTCAAGGTCCTTCGACTAGCTCACTTTACCCTATTCCTTTATAATAGTTTGTTGTTGTTCATGTATCTAGTTTGTTCCACCATCACTGGATGACATTAGCATAGAGTGTGCAGAATCAACATTCATGTGGTGGGACAGTGCTTATGTGTTAAGGCAATATGACATTTAATACAACTGTGTTCTGATTTGCTGAGAATGTAGAACATTTTGCGAAACTATGATAATTCTACAATTTTAGTTATTTAATATGTGAAAATAATGTATGAAAACCTTCAATTTCGGGGGTGAGCCAGAACTTTCCTGTATGCTGCTAGGGATGCTGTACATTTCTCTGTTGATTTTGCTGTCCTGTGGGGACTTAGAATAATTTTGACTTTGCACTTCTCTGAAATATCCTGTTTGATGAAAGTCTTCATGGCATTGACGCTATACTGCATTTCCTTAAAATTTTTGTAATAAATCTGCAGATCTAGAACTCAGTTATTAAGTGAGCCCTTTACTTTATTTGCTGTTTTTCTGGTATTTTGATGTGTTGGGAGGTGCCTTTCTTCTGGGACACATAGCCATATGAAATTGAGGTTTAACACTGTCTCTGATTCATGAAAGTGTGGATGCTCGGTTGAGGTGCATTTTTGGCGTGTCAAAATTTTGGAGTCTCCACTACCACGAGAGGTCTCTGGGCTGAAGTTAGGAAATTTTTCTATCACATCATCAATCTAGCTCTAGCTACAAGGACAATTCTCAAGGCTTTAAAGAAGGGTGGGATTTAATCTTTTGTTAAAAAAACGAGATTGGATATGGGAGACTTAAAAAATGTGCATTGAATCACTTAACTTCCAACTAATGCAAACACTGTAGAAAAACACTCCGCTTACAGATTCAACACCCATCAAGCGGGGAGTACATTCCTTGATGATGGGCAGCTTGGGATTTGTCCAGGACATTGCACGGAATCTGTTCTTGCAGCCATGCTGGGAAAGCTTTGTTGCTGTCATGATGAGAGGCTGGCAGCTGGCCCGCTGCTATTGGATATGTCACCAGCTTTCTGCATGGTCAGTTATAAGATTCAGGTAGACCCCCTCAGATCCACTGGGATTGAAAGAGAAGTCTTGTTCTGATTCTCCTCTTTCCTCTCTGACAGGATCCAAGGGGTAGACCAGTCCCCACATCACTCAAATTAATTCAAGCTTTGTTGCAAAGTTCCCCAGTGGTCACCCTGAACTCCTGTTTTGTTTAATATCGAGGTCCAACCTCCTTGTGCTTTGATGTGGACATTGAGTTTCACAACTTTTTCATACGCAGATGACGCTCAGAGTCTCCTAAAGTTTGACCACCATACCACCAAGAGCATTAGCAGGCTAAGTGATGCTTGCTGATGATCCAAAGATGGATATTGGAAGTTCTTAAACTTACCGGTCCAGTTCCAGTGATCATTTCCAAAACCCTTGGGGTTTTGTTCGATTATCATCCAAAATTTGGTCATCAAATTCAAAATGTCTGGGCTAAGGAATTCTTGCTACTAAAGCTGGTAAAACATATCCTGTCCTTTATCCACCGTCAAAAAGCCAGGAAGTTTGGTCCTGTCTTATGGCCCATGTTGAGTATTGTAATGCTGTGTACCCTGTACTCCCCGACTACTCCATCGTCAAACTTTAACAGCTCCAAAACATGGGAGTGAGGCGGTTCTGCAGGCTTAGGAAGAATTGAGACACTTTGCCACACTTCCAGAACCTTCACTGGTTACTGGTAAAACAGCAAATTCAATTTAAAAGCCTACATCTAGCCCATCAGGCCCCCTACAACACCTGGCCGATTCCCCTGCTATGTAAAGTCTCCTTATACAGACCCGCGGGGACACTATTTTACTTCTCATCCCTGCTGTGTGGGGAATGACCTGCCTGTCATGCTTCAGAGGTCACTAGTGTTGGTCATTTCTTCACAGGCACTGAGGCCATAACTATTCTATTAATGCTGGCCCAGTTCTACTTTCGAGTAAGAGCTGTTTTCAAGCACCAAGATGCTGTGGTGTATATGCCCAAAGGAAATATTAAACAACAACAATTGTTATTTTTATTTTAATAGTTATTGTTATTTGAATGAAAGGCCTTTACTTCTGAGCTAACAGGATATCCACCAGGGACCAGCCAGCAGCAGCTTATCTGGTCAGCCAAAGCAAGAACCACACAAACTACTTGACAGTCACTGTACTGCTCAGGCAACAAGAGAGCTGCTTGTGCCTATGGAACAGAATCTCGACTGCTCAGCCAGAAAGAAGTGTTTCACCATAAAAACAATTGTAACTAAACTTCAACCAACAGCAGACCTGCCACTCTGCAAAGGGTAGCCAACAGCAGACCTCTCACTGCCAATTAATAGTACACCCACTGCTCAATAGAAATGATGCCTGCTGCTGTGCAAATAATGCAAACAATCCTGGGAACATCCAGCAGGAGAACTCCCACTGTGCAAATACTGGTAACTCTGCTGCTCAGTAAACATGAGGCCTGCTGCTGTGCAAATAATCCAAGTAACCCTGTGAACGTCCAGCAGGAGACCTCCCACTGGGCAAATACTGGTAACTCTGCTGCTCAGTAAAAATGAGGCCTGCTGCTGTGCAAATACTACAAGTAACCCTGGGCACGTCCAGCAGGAGACCTCCCACTGTGCAAATACTGGTAACTCTGCTTCTCAGTAAACATGAGGCCTGCTGCTGTGCAAATAATACAAGTAACCCTGTGCACGTCCAGCAGGAGACCTCCCACTGTGCAAATACTGGTAACTCTGCTGCTCAGTAAACATGAGGCCTGCTGCTGTGCAAATACTACAAGTAACCCTGTGCACGTCCAGCAGGAGACCTCCCACTGTGCAAATACTACTATCTCTGCTGCTCAGTAAACATGAGGCCTGCTGCTGTGCAAATACTACAAGTAACCCTGTGCACGTCCAGCAGGAGACCTCCCACTGTGCAAATACTGGTAACTCTGCTGCTCAGTAAACATGAGGCCTGCTGCTGTGCAAATAATAAAAGTAACCCTGTGCACGTCCAGCAGGAGACCTCCCACTGTGCAAATACTGGTAACTCTGCTGCTCAGTAAACATGAGGCCTGCTGCTGTGCAAATACTACAAGTAACCCTGTGCACGTCCAGCAGGAGACCTCCCACTGTGCAAATACTGGTAACTCTGCTGCTCAGTAAACATGAGGCCTGCTGCTGTGCAAATAATACAAGTAACCCTGTGCACGTCCAGCAGGAGACCTCCCACTGTGCAAATACTGGTAACTCTGCTGCTCAGTAAACATGAGGCCTGCTGCTGTGCAAATACTACAAGTAACCCTGTGCACGTCCAGCCGGAGACCACCCACTGTGCAAATACTACTATCTCTGCTGCTCAGTAAACATGAGGCCTGCTGCTGTGCAAATACTACAAGTAACCCTGTGCATGTCCAGCAGGAGACCTCCCACTGTGCAAATACTGGTAACTCTGCTGCTCAGTAAACATGAGGCCTGCTGCTGTGCAAATAATAAAAGTAACCCTGTGCACGTCCAGCAGGAGACCTCCCACTGTGCAAATACTGGTAACTCTGCTGCTCAGTAAACATGAGGCCTGCTGCTGTGCAAATACTACAAGTAACCCTGTGCACGTCCAGCCGGAGACCTCCCACTGTGCAAATACTGGTAAGTCTGCTGCTCAGTAAACACGAGGCCTGCTGCTGTGCAAATAATACAAGTAACCCTGTGCACGTCCAGCAGGAGACCTCCCACTGTGCAAATACTGGTAACTCTGCTGCTCAGTAAACATGAGGCCTGCTGCTGTGCAAATACTACAAGTAACCCTGTGCACGTCCAGCAGGAGACCTCCCACTGTGCAAATACTACTATCTCTGCTGCTCAGTAAACATGAGGCCTGCTGCTGTGCAAATACTACAAGTAACCCTGTGCACGTCCAGCAGGAGACCTCCCACTGTGCAAATACTGGTAACTCTGCTGCTCAGTAAACATGAGGCCTGCTGCTGTGCAAATAATAAAAGTAACCCTGTGCACGTCCAGCAGGAGACCTCCCACTGTGCAAATACTGGTAACTCTGCTGCTCAGTAAACATGAGGCCTGCTGCTGTGCAAATAATAAAAGTAACCCTGTGCACGTCCAGCAGGAGACCTCCCACTGTGCAAATACTACTATCTCTGCTGCTCAGTAAACATGAGGCCTGCTGCTGTGCAAATACTACAAGTAACCCTGTGCACGTCCAGCAGGAGACCTCCCACTGTGCAAATACTACTATCTCTGCTGCTCAGTAAACATGAGGCCTGCTGCTGTGCAAATACTACAAGTAACCCTGTGCACGTCCAGCAGGAGACCTCCCACTGTGCAAATACTGGTAACTCTGCTGCTCAGTAAACATGAGGCCTGCTGCTGTGCAAATAATAAAAGTAACCCTGTGCACGTCCAGCAGGAGACCTCCCACTGTGCAAATACTGGTAACTCTGCTGCTCAGTAAACATGAGGCCTGCTGCTGTGCAAATAATAAAAGTAACCCTGTGCACGTCCAGCAGGAGACCTCCCACTGTGCAAATACTACTATCTCTGCTGCTCAGTAAACATGAGGCCTGCTGCTGTGCAAATAAACATAACCCTAGGCACAACCAGCAGTCGATCATCCTCTCTTCACATCATAGTAACTCTACTGCCCCCCCACACAGTCAGTCAGACACCCATTCTCCCTTACTTGTTTGTTAAAACCTTTCTCCAGCTGGGTCAAGGTAGCACCTCCCAAAGGGTGTGTCTCCCCCCCCCCCTCCCCCTCACCCAGCAGCTCCTCCCACCACGAGGACATCCTACAAAGGCACCTTGTTCTCTTAAAAGCATTTACTAGCGCTAACAATTGTAGTCACGCAGGAACATATGGAGGATTTCGAAATTCTGAGAAGGCAGGGTGATCTTCTGTGTGTATGTTAGAATGAATTAATTGTAAACATGTTGTCCATCTTACCCTAGCCAGGCTCAATTACTCTCCAGTGCAGCCAACTTGGAGGGCTCCCACACTGCCCAAGCGGCACAAACACAGCCTAGAAAACGACCCTATTCAACACAAAAAACACCCAAACAACGACATGCACCCAAAAACAGCCCTCTTCAACACAAAAAGGCCATAAAACAGCAAGCACCCAAAATGAAACTATATCGGCAAAGTTTGCACCTGCCTCAAACTTGGGAAACAAACAGAACGCATCTCTGCTGAGTCGAAGCCCTTCAGTCCCTGCAGGCTTGGCTCCAGTTCTAGAGTTAACCTTCTAAAGCTCACAGAGGTCAAACTGAGCTCAAAACTGGGAGAGGCCTGTGTGCCAGTCCGCCGTCAATCGTGTCTTCCTACGACAATCTAAGGCATCGCTACTCTGCTGTCACTTCTCGGAGCCACAGTCATACGGTCATCTGACCGCATGCCGCCTACAAACAGCATTCAACTTGGTTCAACTTAGTGAGCCAAGACCACAACTCCCAGAATTCATAGCTTGTTTTCGGTCAATGGGAACACAGTCCTTAGTCACCTCTCACCTCAATGGAGACCCCTCAAGGTCTGCTCACACTGATTTACTTCCATCACTACATTTACCTTCAAATTTCCACATAATGTTTTTGCACAACTTATGTGAGATAGGATTTTAGCTTTAAATGTGCTTTTTACTTCCACGACGTAGAGCTCGATGTCTACGAAAAACTGAGCCACTGATTTTCTCAAGAAAGACACAACGTTTCTCCTGGCGACATGGCACCGAATAACCTCCCGACTACAGTTTTCCTCCGTAAACCGTCACCACGCATCGCCTTTCTTTCTTTCTCCGTGTCACGTGGTGCCCCTTCAGAAGAACCCCTAGTTCGAAAGAATGATTCACCGCAGCCCCTCCCTCTCGGACCCCCTCCTCCATTGCCGTGAGTACATTCCGTCCCCGCGCAGTTCATGGTCCATTCCAACACGTCACGCATGTCTTCTGTTCTACCCGGGAGCGCCGGCGTTGCTACCTGATGTGTAATGAAATGGTTCAACTAAGAAAATAGGTCACGAGCCGCCTGCTGATCTACGAAGGAGGAAGGCCCTGTGAAGAAGCAGCTGCAGCGGTGAGTTTCTGCCGGCCTGGCCTCATTCCACCAGGTTGCATCCCAGGCCCCCGGAAACAGGTGCGTGTCTCTAGGGTACCACTGCAGGTGCAAGCGAGCGCGCACGCGCCCTGGAGTAAATGCCACATAACAGACAGCTTTTTAGGCAATGCTTAATTTGTAAAAATCAGCGGGGCACTGCAGCCTACACCAACCATTGCCCCTGCTAGCGCTGCCAATGACAGTACCAAACCAGCTACTAACCATCACACTCCCTCAAGAGTGTGAGACTATTCCAGGCCCCCAAAAGCTATAAGATGAGCAAGGCCGGCAGGTACTAGTCATTTTAAGCTATAATTAGTAAACAACTATTGTTGTACTCGCTCTAAATCTAAGGGTTTGCCCTTACGTGGGTCTCTTGCTCTTGGAGTCAAACTAGCCTGGCTGATGAGGGATGAAACCCTGAAACCCGTCCTTGGATGCATGTTTTCCAGTCCAGGGAGAACTTGGCCCTGGTAGTTCGGGCTGGACTATTCACATGGGAAACAGGGTCAAGTCTGATTTGCTTATGGCTAGGTTTAAACTAGAATGGCATGAAACAAAGGATTTAGGCCCAGATCTCTGTACTAAGGTGAATGTTTGAAATTCTTCAACATTCTGTTCATCAATTGTTCTTTTTTGCATTTGTCGCCCCAAGTGGGACAGGTAAGCCCAGACAAGGGTCCCATGCTCTGCATGCCACTGGAGTCAAGCTAGCCTGGCTGATGAGGGGTGGAACCCCAAAACCAGTCCTAGAATGCTTGTTTTCCTGTCCAGGGAGAACCTGGCCTGGCAGTTTGGGCTGGGCTGTTGCCACGGGGAACAGGGTCAAGACTGATTTGCATATGGTTGGGTCTAAACTGGAAAGGCATGGGGAGCAAAAAATTATGGATTTAGGCCCAGAACTCAGTACTGGTGTGAATGTTTAAATTTGTTCAACATTCTGTCGATCAATTGTTCTTTTTGCATTTGCCACCCCAAGTGGGACGTGTATTCCCAGATGTGGGTCCCGTGCTCTCCATGCCACTGGAGTCAAGTATCCTGGCTGATGAGGGCTGAAACCCCGAGTCCGGTCCGAGGATGCTTGTTTTCCAGTCCAGGGAGAACCTGGCCTGGCGGTTTGGGCTGGACTGCTCCCATCGGGAACAGGGTCAAGACTGATTTAAACTGGAATGGCATGGGGAGCAAAATAATGATGGATTTAGGCCCAGATCTCTGTTTTGGGGTGAATGTTCGATATTGTTTAACATTCTATCCATCAATTGTTCATTCTATCCATCAATTGTTCTTTTTGCATTTGTTACCCCGAGTGGGATGGGTGACGGTGGGTTCCTTGCTCCCCATGCCACTGGAGTCAAGCTAGCCTGGCTGCCTGCCTGCCTAAGATGCTTGTTTTCCAGTCCAGGGAGAACCTGGCCTGGCAGTTCGGGCTGGACTGTTCCCATTGGGCACAGAGTCAAGACTGATTTGTATATAGATGGTTCAAACTGGAATGGCATGGGGAGCAAAAAACTGTGGATTTAGACCCAGGTCTCTGTACTGTTTGACATTGTTCAACATTCTGTCCATCAATTGCTCTTTTCGCTCTAGCAGCCCACCATGTGGCAGACTGTCATAACTGCTGGTGCTGCCAATTAAATGCAGATGCCGGGCACTGGAACCTACCTGATCAAATTAAGCACTGTTTTTATGTGTGGCCAAGAATAACAGACCTTGTGTTTTCTCAAAATATTCATAATAAAATTGCACAGACCTCTACATGGCAAGGCTTTGGCAGCCCTTTTTCACCTACTGGTCATTCACACTTTGCTCTCTCCCACTGCATCATACAGCATGGGGCAATGGGCCACCCACTCCATCTGTTGGTTACCTTGCATTTTCCTGATCACGTGTGCACAGCCACCTAAAAAGGAGTGTGCGCCAGAGCTGGTGTGCCTGCATCAAAAGGGATGATTGATGGATTGGGGTTATGTGTGAGTCTTCAAGAGACTAGAGCCCTAAGCCCAGTCATAGAACTTACCCAGAGACAAATGATAAATCCACTTAGGAAAATCCACAGGAGACAGGATTCAAAATACAAACCATGAAGTTTTATTTAAAATTAAGACTCATTACAGAAAGTTAAAGGATATATGGTTATTCAATCAATTAAAAATACTCTTAATCCAAATAACAAAAAATATAGGGGCAGATTTACAAGCCCCTTGCGACACTTTTGCGCTCCTCTTATGTCACTTTTTTGTTGCAGTGGGGGTGTAAACAATGCGGCCAATTTACAATGTGACGCATCTAGGGACATGTGTCACATTGTAAAGCCCTGCGTCACATTATAACTGCGGTATAATGAATACATGGTAGGCGTTCCCACACAGGAAAGCTTCGTAGAAGTGACACAGTGAAACCTATAAGATTTCACTGCGCCACTTCTAGGATACCACTGTGTTAAAACCTCATGCCTGCTTAAAGCAGGCATAAGGGGGGATGCAGTACAATGAGTCAATGTATTGCTGGAGTTGTGTTATGCTAGCGACAAGACTCCAGCAATGCGAGAGCTTGGGCCAATAGAAGCGTCAGAATTTCAGACGCATCTGTGAATCCTTGCACCATGGTGCACCGTATTCTAAATACGGCGCATCCATGGTGGCGCAAGGGTATCGCAGGCTGGTGCAGGGAAACTGACGCATCTCTACTGCTGCGTCAGTTTCTTGTAAATCTGCCCCATAATTGGTAGCGGAACTGAGCCCTAATCTAATCAATAGCCAGAACCAAACGTGAGTCAAGGAGCATCTGTCATATAGACTGATCAGTAAGGAAGGAGATAACTTAGAAAAATATTCTAAATGCAGAGTGATGAACTGTGCAACATGGAGTCTGCGCTCTAAAAGGGCCACTGGAAGACCCTCATCGTTTCCCAAAGGGTGAGTTTTTATACACTTTCAGACTAAGAAATAGTGCAGTCACTGTGGTTTGACCAGAAATTTACATCCCTCAACCCAATAGGAAAATAGAAAACCCATCACATGGCAATATGACTTTTGCTCTACATCTAAAGAATACGCTGTATTATGCCTTACACAGAAAACAATACATTTTTTAACCCTTTTTTTAATGACATATTTTCAATTTTTTAACCTGCTGCAATGGTTGATTGTTGTTGCTGTTCTTCTCCATGTTCCCTCCCCTTCCCCTAGCTATAGATGGCACTTCCCCCCCCCCCCCATGTATAGTTTTGATGTATTTTAATTGACCTGAGAAACCACATGACAATAAGCTAAGGATATGTTAACAAAGAAGCAGCGAGATGTGTTACTTGTGAGAATTGTAACATTGACACATTAGGTGTTGAATCAATTTATCTGGGTCTTAATTCTTCACACAAGGCTTGGGATGAGATGCTCGGCATCTTGGCGTCCACACAATCGATAATGACATTAACGTTCAGTACTCAACAATGGTGGCGGGTATGAATCAGTGCTCTGAGTTTTTCTCATCATTCTATTGACATCAACATCAATAGAGATGGGTGTGAAAGAAAACATAACAAAGATGTTGCGACAACACTTTAACTGATTTCTGTTGTCTGGAGAAAGCCCCAGCAGTGAGCAAAACACAACAGCAAACCAGGACAATAAGGCAATCCTTACGCAAAACTACACCGGATATTGCTGTAAGCAGTATAAAACCTATCTTGTATACAATAAATATGTGTACTGTACATCTAATCAGAAACAAATGCACATGCATAGTTCCGTGAAGACAACAAACATGAGTAGATAAAAATAAATGATGAAAGGTAAATTAAAAAACGGTGGAATAAACTAAAAATAACAAAATGAATCTAAACAAATAAATGACCAAATAATTTCCACCATAATTCTTTGGGATTCGGTAGGAAATATTCCTGTGCGCGAGACTGGCGTGAGAGAAGGAGTACCTAACAAAAAGAGAGCTCTTAACCATAGAGCAATGAATCATTGGCCAATAGCCTCAAAATCCAGAATTAGATGCTCTCCTACAGATCTGAGCTTTAACGACTCGAAAACGAAGCTTTATATTAGGGGCCCAAAAACGAATCTTTGCAATGGCAACGCTTTTGATGAGAAATCAAAAAAATCCCACTTTTGTTGCTCTCTCGCTCCTTCTTGCTCTGTGTCTGGAAATTAGCTTAGGGCTCCCCTACGACTCCAAATTTCCTTCTGCGTATGTCCCGTGCATTGGTACTTTGGATTTTAGGAGTGCAATGCCGGCCATCTTGCTTTTCTTGCACTCTACTAATCTTGGGTCTCCGAGGCTCGGATCTGCTCCCCTCCAACTAGCCCTAAATTTCCTTAGAAAACTGGAAGCCACTTTTTGGCACTGTGACCCATTAAATTCACGCTGCACCAGCTCCAATGACTTCTGAACCGCCATGGTATATGAATCAAATATCACTGAATTACAGAAAAATCAAATTAAAAAGCAAAAATACCATGCCATACTTGTTCCTGTCAGCAAGGACGCCTATACCAATGCAACTGGCACAGCCACTCAAATTCTCGCTGTGCAATTGAGCAAAGTTCACAACCTTTGCACTTTGCGAAGTGCAAAGTTTCTTGACTAGTAAGAAATTTACCTCCAAAGCACAGGTTCTCCACAAATACCTTTTACTAAGGAAAGGTCTTCTGATAGTTAGGAGTTTGCTAGGTTTTTCTCCAATAACATCTTAAATTCTATTATTTTTTCACTTTCTTAAATTTTTAGTTCACCAACTTTATAAAGTTTACAATGGTGATGAAGTTGTACCAAAATATTGATGAATTTGAAGTGATTGATTTTGACAACTTTGAACATATCTACTGCAAAGGATGATCATCAAGTGTTGCAACACTAAGATATCCCGCAAGAGAAAAAGATCTCAGAAACATATTTTGGGCTCTACTCCCTGAGACTATCAAGCAACAACCACCCTCATCACATTTCCCCCATCCATCTTTCAATTCAGGACAGAGCTGAAAGCCCACCTCCTCGCGGATCATCTTTACCATTCCTCTGAAATAGTATCAGGATTAGTTTGGGTAGGCTGGCAGTACCGATTTTGGATCCCTGTGCCTCATCGCTGAAGAACCACTTTGACCCTCCATGCCATCTAATGCTCACAGTCTCTGAAACATTGCTCCTCGCGCATCCTCAACTGCTACTTGCTTAGACTTTTGTTGGTCTTCTTGAGCAATGAACACTATATAAATACTCATTAGATACAACATGACCATACTGCTGCCTACTCCTTACACACTGCCCATGTACATGAGGCACACCAACAGCCCATTCTTAATCTAAAACACCATCACCACTAAACCTTTTCTGGTGTGGTACCAGACAATTGAGTCCTAAATCTAGTTTAGAAGAATATTATTCCATTAATGTTAATATTTGAGAATGTACACCCGGTGGAATGATTTTTTTGGAAAGGATATTTAACATACGACATTTATGTCATGTGATATTACTGTATATGGTCTGTGTCATTCAACTCGTCCCCCCACATTTTCACATCCAGTCCACCACTCACCACAGACCCACTTCCCATAAGCAGCTCGGCTGGTTATGTCGTACTCCTCTCAAATATCATTCGTTGATATATACCCTTCTGGCCTCTTTTACCAGTTATCACTATTGTGTATGGCTTGTTATTTTGCGCTTGTCCACTTTTATCTACCTGTAAATAAGACGGTGTACCTAGGAGTACTCATAGCAAGGAAGATGCATGACTGTAGGCGGTACAACGGCAGCATGCAGCGCTGTACAAAAACCACAAACAAATAACATAAACTCCTCTGTGAAGCACAATCATGCCACACTGTGCATGAATATGCGCCATTAAATTAATGAGGAATGGAGCTGTGAACCTTTCCCAGTTTACAAAAACATGCTCAGAAGTGCACTGTACACCAAATTAGGGCACATAGAGAGTGAGGTTAGCGGCAGCAAGAATTTCCTTAATGGCTTATAAATACACAAATCTGTTTTGACCCCCGCGTGTTAGAGTACTTCTTATGTTGTTTCATTTTTAAAGGTCTTTGTTGCATTTTGTTCGTGTTTAATAGAAAATCCTGACCAATTTAACTTAAAGGGTCTAATTCAGCCATTCTGAAGCAGGGGATTACTCCTTGCGAGTGGTAAGAACATCTATGAGCCACTACCCCCCGCCACACTCTGAGGTGGTGCTCTGTTTGTTAAATTAATCATTCCTAAAATTGAAGTTATGCCCCCAGTACTCAGTAATGTTGACTCAGACTTTCATCCTGCTGAGATTTACAGAAGTAGCTTCAAAGGGAAATCAACAGAACGTATAACTTGCCCGTAAAGTGCTTCGGATTACTGCTGTAATTAGGGTAAATGTGTTATTCATATATTGTGGGCCACGTACAGTGCCGGGAACACTTGAGCATCCTAGGAATAGTCAAGCAGTGGTCTTTTATAGGTTTATTTACATTGACGTACACACTCGAACTGACACACACCTGAATATTCACAAGCACACTGATACACATTTACAGTCAAACACATAAGCATACTCTCACACATTCAAATACATATTGTATAGTTAAGGATTGGATACCTTGGCATATGGGGTTATTATGCTATAATTATTTTTTAAAGAACCTTAAAAGATATCGTTAGTACTTTTGTGATTTCACCTTGCTTTACATTTCCTACAAATTTAGGATTCAATAAGAGAAGGAGCATAATGGGGCACCTGCCAAAAACCAGCAGAAGTTCTCTTGGCCCCTTTCTCAGAACAGTTACTCCATTCTGAAGGATGTTGTCCACAGTGTTCCCGGTGTCAGGAAAGAACTAATGCAAACAACACTCATTGATTCCATTTAAGCCTAGGTAGAGCAGATTATGAACATCGAAGACAGAGGAGCACTGATTTACACCTACTCGACGCAACACCGCACTCATTATAGCTGTACCAAACGAGACAGCATTGAAGACTACACAATTGTGCAGAATAAGGCTTCTCCAGTGGTTTGTAACTATTAACAAAAACAAAATGTAGACAGGACAAGGGTGTAAATCTTGCTCCTTTCCAAAACTGAGATGAATATTTAGCATATCAAGAAGGATGCCGGGTTTCAAGATGGTGGTGGGGTGAATGCGTAGAAATTGCATAATGTTAGTGGATTGGCTAATGAGCCATACTGTCCACAAAAGACTTGCAAGATATCCTATTTCTTCGCCTCTCCTGGACTTAAATTAGGCCAGGTTGGCTAGAGCTCAGAGGCTGGGATCAGGGTTGGCTAGAGCTCAGAGGCTAGGATTAGGGTTGGCTAGAGCTCAGAGGCTAGGATCAGGGTTGGCTAGAGCTCAGAGGCTGGGATCAGGGTTGGCTAGAGCTCAGAGGCTAGGATTAGGGTTGGCTAGAGCTCAGAGGCTAGGATCAGGGTTGGCTAGAGCTCAGAGGCTGGGATCAGGGTTGGCTAGAGCTCAGAGGCTAGGATCAGGGTTGGCTAGAGCTCTGAGGCTAGGGTCAGGGTTGGCTAGAGCTCAGAGGCTTGGATCGGGGTTGGCTAGAGCTCAGAGGCTAGGATCAGTTCCGTGCCCTTCAGTCTTGGCTAGCGATCCTCAAAAACATATTTTTAATGTTAAGTAATATTAAAACACTAGTCATATTTTACCGTCTTTATGAACCTGAAGTCCTTTCTCTGCAAACAGACAAGGTTGTGCTTGTCATCCGAGATGAGAAATTTGGAAAATTGTTTTGTGGTAAAATATCTAGGCCTGCGTAAATTTTAATTATGCTGTAGTAACATGAGCAATTTCAGAAATTAAGCATTACTCTTGTGATGCAAAATTACAGAAGTGATGCAATTGTGACATTTGAGTAATCAAGAGTAATTTGGGGAATGGTTCTACCGTAGAAGCACAGGAACTACGAACCTAGGGGCATATCATCAAGGACCGGCGATAATTTTCGCTAAGCGCACTTAGCGCTAGGATAATTATCGCCGGCTAACATGGATTTTTATTAGCTTATCTCAAAAGCGATAAAAATCCTAGCGCTAACTGCCAAACGTGAGATTATCGCTGGAAATCCAGCGATAATCTCACGAAGATTGGCGTTAGCTTGATGATAGGCTAAGGCAAACTTAGCCATGATATCCACCTTCCATGGGATATCATGGCTAAGTCAGTCTTGAAGCAGGCGTAAGGAAAGTAGCGATAACAGGGGTTATCGCTACTTTTCTTTCCGCTATGCTTCTTAGCGTGGGGCTTGATGATAGGAGAATTGTCGCTTAGCGACATTTCTCCAGTCATGTCAGGGCAGGAACGCCCACTTTGCATCTCATTAGAGATGCAAAGCTGGGCGTTCAGAATTCAGGCGCTAATGCAAGGTTTCACGCGATAGCGTGACCTTGCTGATTAGGCAATAAAATTATCGCCTCTTTTCGCCCGAAAACGGCCGCAAAAGCGGAGATAATTTTTTATCGCCTCGTTGCTGATATGCCCCAAGAGAGAGAGAGAGACACGCCGTGGCTGCCTCTGTTCGTGTCCTGCAGCATTTGATGCTATTTTTTTTTTAGCGCAAAATTCATCCTCAGTCTCATTTTGGATGCAGGGGTGCATTGTGCGCTAAGAAAACAGCACTAAATGCTGGGTTACGCTTTTCGCGTAATTACGCATAATTATGAGTAATTTTGCAATAATTATGAGTAATTAGACTAGAGCAAATTATGCCCACCCTTACAAATAACAAGGTGCTTCGCTCCATGTTTATATACTTTTTAAGGATTCTTGTTATTTGCCACAAAGTTCCTTATGGTCTCACTCAGACACCTGCCCTCTAGAGACATTTATCATATGGTTTCTGTACATGTATGCTTTTAGTTGCCTCATGCAGGTCCCATCCTTGCTTATCACAGCTTTTGTATTTTGAGAACTCACCCCAAATGCAGAGTGCTGAAGTTTTATTTGACGACATGCAGGAAGCTCTCATGAGAAAGACTATGAACCCAAGACAAAATCTACCACAAAGTCTAGATCATGAACTGCAGACAAGTTTTATTGATTTCTGAAAGAGGCAGAGAAAGGACAGACAATAATTTTTGATAAGTGGGTCAAACAAGAAATAGACCTATATATGAGTTTGCAAAGTACCATTTTTGTAATTCATTTAAGCCCTATTTTTAAATTCTGCATTTGTTTCACAGTCATGAAAGATTTCACAGTACACTAGATACAACATTTGTAGTAGAAGACAGACTTCCAGTGGTCTTTGAGGAAAGAGCTGAGTTTGATGAGATGGTACGCGCAGGCTGGGTGGGCGGGTGAAGGTGGTTTCCGAATAGGAAGGAAGATGCAATCTTTACTTACTATAGCAGATGCTGAAATAATTCAGTTGATAAGTCCTACCCCCTACAGGGCCAGCTGTACTTTCCATCCTTCAAAGTTTGATAACAGAATAAGCCACAAGAAGGATATTAATAACAAGCATTAATAAGGCACTAACACCCAATTCTACTAAAGTTTTGCACTGGCACTCGCGCAATGCAGCGCGACACAAAATACACATCTATTTGCTTGCCACCGTAAAGGGCCAGGCGCGCGGCGCTAAATTCCATTGCATGGCCCAAGCGCCCACTAAAGATTAGTAAATGTGGGCCCAGCAGTAAATTTAATTTGAGATGTGCCCTTCACTGGATGTTATTGTAAACCACAGTCACGTGGGCAGGCGCAACCAGGAGACACCAGTTATGAGTCTTGCCGCTGCCATGGAGGGGTAGAAAGAGCAGGGCCTCCTTTAGGACTCATTCTGCCTAAGTACTCCATAAGCCTTTATTGCTTGTACCAATAAAGTGCTCTCCCCAGCATGGAACAAATATTTACCGACGCCTGCCAGAGCGCATTGTTTATCTCTGATGAGGCCTTTAGAGCAGTCTTGGCTCCTGTAATTAACCAGTGCATGGCTGTACCCGACCCCTTCCCTCCCACAGGTCTTTAATCTCCCTCACAGCTCTAGATATGACCTAGATCACCTCTGTCTCTGAAGACAAGGTCACGTGCTCCGTTGCATGTCTGACAGCTTGAACTTTCATCTTTTAACATAAAAGTTAAGGGTTTGAGAAAACCACTTCCTGCAATTACAATAAGAAGAATGAAAACACATCTGTTTACTGCTTCTTTCCAGATTCTTTCAAAAACAACAATCCTAATCATAGTAGTTAACTTGTCATATTATCAGAATATTATATATCCCTGGAAACTCTCCGAAAAGCTCCGAATCCATCTGCTCCGAAGTCCAAAGTTCTTAGCGCTCCATCACCCTCTTGTGAGCACTTCGCAACTTTCTTCTGCCATACTACGTGTGTCTGCACTCTTCTTAACCTTCCTGTACCCTCCTTCACTCCACAGACCCCTCACCAATCCCTCGCTCACACTCCACCCTGCTCACCAGCTCACTCAGCAAACTTGCCCCCCGATTGGCTGCCAATCCGTTGTTCACTTCTTTGAAATGCGAGCCTTATACCCACCAATCATCATGGACATGCAACCTATCGTGGCAGTCTGGACCCACCAATCACAATCGAATATGGTCATCCCTTCATTTATAAGAAAAGCTCAAGCCCACGTGCTGCTTCCACTCACCTCCATGCCTTCCTTCTCCCAGTCTTCCATAAAACTCATAACAAGGATTACATGTATTCGAATCGCCCACTACAGTTCAACGAACAACTTCTGCAAAACTCACACCAAGACAACTGTTCCTCGCGTCTTTAAGATATCTTCTCACCAAAACATCTCTCCAGTGCATCGTCCCTGGCTCGTCAGGGGTAGGAAGCTCTAAATAAATGCATTTATAATGCAATACACAATCCAGTTGCAAGTTGTGTCAATGGAGTGTGCAATTACAGTTCTGCAGCCTCAGAGGTGTCTGATGGTGCAGTTATAGAAACGTTACTGGCTGCAAGGCTAGATTTAATTTGATTAATTGATCGAGCAAGTAAGTAAATGAAAGTCTTATACTGTTTATGGAGCAATAGTACTGACCGGACATTTCAATGATTGCGCACAATGTATATGTTATGTGTTCGTGTTTATCAACCTATGTCAAAGACGCCTGCACGGTTCTACCTCCAGACCCCCTGAAAGTCAAAGTCAAGCAGAGGCCCCTGGATTCATTGGGCTCACTGCAGCATCTGGTCTCTGAGGTTGCAGGGAGGGTGAGTAGGTATTGCTCATATTTTTATAGGCCCTAGTGAAATGACCGGGCAGTCGCCTGGCTAATTCACTGGATATGGATGGCTTAATAAAAAGCCCCCAGAAGCTGGGCACAGTAAGCTTCCAATGGAACTGAATGGGTCTGACCGGCCCATGCATTGCAATGGAGCATGAAACTAAAATGGGACTGAGGGCTCAAAGATTGGCCGCCAGTGCCTGGGAGAAAAATGGGAGTGCAAAGCTCAATGATAGTGAGTGCACACTGGCCGGAGGCTGCAATGGGACTGGAGTGGTCAGTGACTGGCCTTGATAGTCCGGGCCACTGAAGTTATGCGATTCGGCTGCCACCCCATTTTCCATATATTTAAAGATGGATTTGCAGCACCATCTACTTCAAAGTGTTTTTCAACAAAAAAGACTGTTTGATTCTCACCCAAACTGATCAAAATGTACTTGGAAAAGTGTCAGATATGATGCTGTGCAGTGTCGGACCCTTAACAGAGACTAGGAGCCCACCTTTCAGTTGCTGATTACTGTATTTGGGTGTTAATTTAGTACTAATGTGATTGAAACTGTCTCTAATATCATAACACTCAATGGTCAGACGTCTAATTGCATTTCATACAGGCTGCACGATAATTCAGTTATACTACTTGAACCATACACTTGAATAAGACGTCTGCTACTGGTCATGTCAATCACCCAGGACTGTACCAATCCACAGCAATCAACCCCTCCACACCAACTCAACAGGCATGGAATAAGTGAAGAGTTTCACCATGAGCTGTGGCAAACAGAGGACGTTGATCTGGTCCCCCTCTACAGGTCCGAACTCGCTACGCACTATGACAGCTTCATGACATCTCAGGACGCCAATCAGATGTAGGATGGTGGAAGCAAAGTCCGACCAGTTGTCTGCATTATTCCTCCCTCCAACCTATGCCTGTTGAGGACCAAAATCTTAAAAAAATACCTCAGAATGGACAACCGAGTACAATAGCCATCGAAGTGGACCTGCAAAGCTGTCAGCTTCCTGACAGCCATAAACTGCGCGCCTATCTCTCACATTTCTTCATCCTTCGCATCGCTAAGCGCTGGGAGCCACAAACTACTACCGCCCATCCATGGTCATCACATACCACAGGAAAACACTTCCCACAAAGGATCAAACACAAAGACAACACCCTTCCAACCACACACATCACATGGCGTAGCTTGCTGTCCATGTACGCAAGCGCTTAATTGTCCCACATAGGAGTAGGAAGCACTAGATGAATCTTACAGCACACTAAAGTAAAAGCACCAGTGAGTGAACGCACCTTTAGAGTGTCCCGTACTCACTAAAGGTCGCCACAGGAAGCTGAATGGCCAAGTTGGCTCAGTAGGGTTGCAGATTGAGCAGACGTTTCTAAAGCAGGCGCATGAACCCGCGCATCTGCTTCGTATTCTCATTTTGCTGATTATAAACATGCATTATTCCAAGGGTGGGAGTATTGTTAAAAGTGAAACTGGGATGATTTGAGGAAGGGGGCGCAGGAGAAGAATGGAGGGGTCTCTTGTAATAGCGCTTCAATGGGGGGTCTCCAGAGTGAGCGCTATCTCACAGCTTCTTTTATAGAGCAATGCCTAAGATAGACCGCGGTCTCGCCCCCACGCCCACTCCCTCCCGTAGCTTTCAAGGCAGCGTGAGTCCGAGCCAATTATGGCGCGCGTTAACAGCCCGACGCCATTATGAGAAGATGGCGGCCCGCTCTTGGAGATGGGCAGGCAGGGAGCGCGCGCACCGCCTGCAGCACCGCGGGGCGCGTGACAGAGGTCAGGGAGCAGCGGATTTCAAAGGAGGCGCGCGCTCTGACGAGGATGATGGGAGAGCAATTATATCCCTGGCTCATCGTCTCCATTTTCATATGAATTACATCCATTTATGTTTTAATTGTTCACTAGCACTAAGTGGCGATGCCACCCACCTGCTTCGCACCCCCCTCCTTGCCCACAGAGTGGCCCGCCCTAGAGATGCATTGTAGGGACTCGCGTGGATGTAGGCTCGTATTACAAGCACGTGGACGAACACGGAAGGCCCAAGTACAGGCAAGTGGAGAAGAAACACTGAGACAGGTGTATAAGGAGACAGAGACAGACAGATTCCTGCACGTGGACAGACACAAGGAGAAGAAACAGGAATACATGAACATAATGACAAAGGTACAAATACAGGTAACTGAACAGACACAACGATAAGCAACAGAGACATGCGCATAATCACAGGGACAAATACTGGCACATGGACAGACACAAGGAGAGGAAACAGAGAGACAGACGCATAGTGACACAGACAAATACAGGCACACAGATAGACACAAGAAGAAACAGAGACATGCGCCTAATCACACGGGGACAAATACAGGCACGTGGACAGACACAAGGAGAAGAAACAGGAATACATGAACATAATGACACAGGTACAGATACAGGCACATGGACAGACACAAGGAGACGAAACAGAGAGACAGACGCATAGTGACACAGAAACAAATACAGGCACATACATAGACACAAGGTGAAGAAACAGAGACATGCGCACAGTGACACATAGACAAATACAGGCACGTGGACATACACAAGGAGAAGAAACATAGAGACAGACGCATAGTGACATAGAGACAAATAAAGGCACCTGGACAGATACATAGAGAAGAAACAGGAATACATGAAAATAATGACACAGAAAAATACAGGCACACGGACAGACACAAGGAGAAGAAGCAGAGACATGCGCATAATGACACAGAGACAAATACTGACACATGGAGACGAAACAGCGAGACAAACGCATAGTGAAGAGACCAGTGGCAGCTCCCCTGCTAAGGTTGAGGAGCGTCGCCCCACTGCCAGGAGCAGCAAAGAAAGGAAAAAAGAAAATGATAATTACGGAATGTTATTATCATTTCATTTTTTCCTCCTGCTGCGGCAGTGCGTGAGGGGGCGGTGTGGAGCTGCAGGGGAGGAGTGGTAGAACACTCCTGTGCGCAATGACTGTTTGGTGGGCCCTCTCGGGCCACCCAAAACAGTCATGCACACTACCCTGCTCTCCATGCAGGCTGCATTACAACCTGCATGGAGAACATGCCCACCCCTGGCTGAGAGACGTGTCATGGCGCCCAGACCAATCGAATATAGGCGTTTACATCGTATGCATTTACAACGCATGCGATTACAACGCGGTTGTTACAAGGATCGCATTATTACATCGCAGTACCATTCCAACACAGGTTCTTACAACAACTTGCTGTAGGGGGCACGCTGGACTTAGGAATAGTATAATTTACTATTCCAACTCCAGTGTGTGCAACAGTAGGGAAGGTGTTGGAATAGTATATTATACTATTCCTTAGTTTAGAGCGCCCCCTACAGCAAGTCGTTGTAACAACTTGCGAAGTAATGATAATGCGATGTAACAACGCGGTCATTGTAACAACCGTATTGTAATTGCATGCGTTGTAAGGCATGAGATGTGATGGCTATTTCCCGACCAATCACAATGCTCCCTTGGAGTGTTGTGATTGGCTTAGGAGAGGGAGCCTGGCTGCCTGCTTCTTGTTCCGACCTGGAGTCGGATCAAGAGAGAAGACGCGGGACCCGGAGGCGGCGGCAAGGTACTTTTTTTTTTATGGCTGCCCTAAACAAGGAGAATAAACAGAGAGACAAGCGCATAATGAAACAGGGTCAGACACATTCCCGCACATGAACAAACATATGGATAAGAAACAGAGAGACAGACGCACAATAACACAGAGATAAATACAGGCACATGGACAGACACAAGGAGAAGAAACAGGAATGTAGGAGCATAATGACACAGGAACAAACAGACACATTAACAGACACAAGGAGAAGAAACAGAGAGACAAGTGCATAATGACACAGGGACAGACAAATCCCGGAACAACACTTGGAGAGGAAACAGAGTGCCAGGCACATAATGACACAGAGACAAATACACACACATAGACAGACACAAGGAGAAGAAACAGAGAGACAGACACATTATGGCACAGGTACAAATAAAGACACATGGACAGAAACAATGAGAAGAAACAGAGAGACAGGTGCATAATGACACAGAGACAAATAAAGGCACATGGACAGATACATGGAGAAGAAACAGAGACATGTGCATAATGACACGGACAAATGCGGGCACATGGACAGACACAAGGAGAATAAACAGAGACATGCACATAAAGACACAGGAACAAATACCGGCACATGGACAGACACAAGGAGGAGAAACAGAGACATGCGCATAATGACACAGAGACAAATACAGGCACATGGACAGACACAAGGAGAAGAAACAGAAAGGCAGGCACATAATGACACAGGGACTGACAGATTCCAGCACATGAATAGACAGAAGCAGAAGAAACAGTGGCATAATGGCACGACAGACAGATTCAAACCCATACCTTACCGGGTCCAGGCGCCGCCTTCAATCCTGGCTAGGGCCTGCATTTTCCTGCTGCTTTCCTGCTCTCCTGCCTCTGACAGGAACAGGAAGCAGGCATCCTCCCTCTCCTCCCCTAACCCAATCACAACTCTGCAATGGCAGCGTTGTGATTGGTGCGGACGATGCACAGTCTGGCACCTGTAGGGAGGCCATTTTCTTCATGTTGGAAAATGCAGAGTGCGCATGACAAGTTTGGTCGGCCCCAGAGGGCCAACCAAACAGTCAGCGCCCACATCATTAGGCAAGCCACTCCTCCACGAAACTGCCCACCCACCAGCCCCCAACTAGGCATACTGTTCTGCTTTCTCGCAGCGCGAGAAGCAGAAACATAAAATGGTATTTAATGTTTCTGCTTCTGCTTCTGTTTCTGCTTCTCGCGCTGCGAGAAAGCAGTGGGGCGACGCTCCTCCACCCTGATGGAGGAGCCGCCCCTGTGCAAGAGTGAGATAAAGAGGCAGGAGGTGTCTGGTTGTGGATTAAAGAGGAATGAGGTGGGATCAAGACTACACTGCCTTGGTATTCAAATTCCCGATATTCATAGTGCCAGCAGAGGGCTTCTAGGCGTAACTTTGGGCCCTAGCCCAAATTCTTTTACAAATCAAGCACGTGGCACACTTTTCTTTCTGACCAAACTCTATTCTTTGCTTCACAAAACCTGCAGCATCGTTAAAGATAAATACAGTCCTACAGTTAAGCAAGAGATTGAGGCAGGAGGTTAATACTGAAGAAGTGCTGAGAAGAAAATGATACTGTACTGGGGAAGAGCAGCAGAGAAGGGAGTGGATAGAGAATAGTGGGGCAAGAAGGAGGAAAGATCTTCAAGCTGATGACTCTCAATATTTCAAAACACCTTATACGACACATTACCGATTTTAGACACTGAAACCTGAACGTGCACGATGCACACATTAAATTAAATGACTCAACAGTTGAGACAAGTGAAGTAACAGCATCATAAAAGTTTGCTTGAAAAGTGTTAGGAGAAGAGACATTCTTAGCTAAATGATTGTAACATTTATTAATCGGTTTTTATAATAAGATTACTTATACAAATAATGTTTTATTATTCACTGACTGATGAAACTAATGATTCTAAAGATGTAGCTTAGCATTTCTATTGCCTTTCACTGTGATGCATCATGCAAAGAATATGATGAAATTATGCAATAAAATTTGTTAAGAAGCTGAAACCTACAATTGTGATACTCAAGACCAAAATGATTATAGAAAACCAGGAACGATTTAGTAAAATTATTTTTAAGAGTAATTCATATGTACGGATGTTGAAAAATTGTGGCAGTAGGCCATCGTTAACGTTAATCGATTTCATGTAAAAATAAATACATTGGTGAAACTTTACTATTTTCCTCTTATTATGAATGTTTGTTTCAATGCATTATATTTGATTCTAATTGAGCTTAATTCATTGAAAGCTGACACGTGCATTTTAAAGCCATTTTAAACGTGTTCTTTCCTAAACTGCATGTTTCCCAAGCCTAATCCAATGGTCCTTTGGCTTTTCTGAAAATGTTGCTTTATTTATTCCGTACATGTATTATCTTACATTTTAAGGACATTCTTTTAGAGTTCACTGTGAAATAGTCCGGTTGGAAAGTGAACTATGACCCGATGCCACAGACTGTTATAATGTATACTTCTTACCGTTGACAGACCTCTGAGGCCCGGAACGACGGTTCTTTCTCATGATCAGCATGGGAAAGCATGCAGGAATAACTAAAATGTATTTGTTGATTTCATACGTGAACTAACTATGTGATGGACTGACCATAGTGGAGTGATATTACATCACATAAAGCGTCATAAAGACTATAAAAGAAGAAACCCCAAGGTAGGCGTAACAAAATGGCATCTTTTTTCTTTTTTTTTTTGAGAGATGCAACGCCATGCTTTTTCCTTCAATGCGAGAGGACTGAACGCTTTTCCTATGATTCGTTGATCTCCCGTTCTGGGACTGCCTTTACCTTATCTGCTGCCTGGGTCTGGAATCCTTCTATGCTGAAGTACATAATTTTGCCTGTTTCCCCTTTTGCCCATACTTATGGACTCACCCCTGGAGGACTTTAAACTTGATCCTTTTTGCCCTTTTCTTCAAACTTTTTTGAATGCTGTTCAAGAAAGAACCGTCCTCTGCTTGTCAATGGTAGTTGGAATCTGTAACCTTTGAACCATCCTCTTGTGAATTTGAATCTCTGACTAAATGTTTAGTATTATACTACATGCAGTAATTGTCCTGCCTGAAATGCTTAAAAGATGGTTTATCTACATTGGTTTCGAATCATTAATAAAATAACTAAACTAACTGGTTTTTAGTGTCAGTCGATAATTGTTTGGTGTAAGCTTGATAAGGAAAAGGGAAGGTCTGAAACTCTAGGCTGAGAAAATGAATGGGAAATTACTATGAGCTTGGCACGTGCACTTTACTAGAACTAAACGAAATATATACTTACTTGTATATTACGTGATAAATCCGTCTTATGAAAATATTTTTTTTTAAAGAAATGGTTTTAGCGGTATTTAATTTTTCACATATGTATTTTATTTTGTCTTTTTAGAATATCCTGAAAGAGTTGTTCCTAAAATCTGTTTTAAAAAAAATATTTTTTAATAATCTAAATACTTAAGAAACTCACGATACCGCTAGAACATCGCTAAATTGGTTGGTTAAATTTAGGTTGACTTCATAATGAAATATGCAGCATTGTATTGCATTTTATTTCCCAAATGTTGTACTGTGGAAATAATTGTACTATTTTGTGAAATCTTTTATGGTTATTTTTAACCGAAATAAAGAATAAATGAACTAAACTAACTCAATTGTCTGCATCTATTATTGTGTCTTAATATTCTTTAATTGAACTGTGCTATTTTTCCATTTAGATCTAAATGTGTTGCAGGGAGAGTCAGGGAATCTTTTCAGAGTATCAAGTTTTGTTTCTTTTAGTCTGTGTTGCTGTAGCAAAGCTCCTATTGTGCATAGTTCTGGTCAGACTTAACGTCTGTAGTAGGTTGGGTCTTCCCATTGCAATACTTTATTTCCATAGTATGCTCTTGAGAGTGGTGTATTTGAACCTTAGCTCAACTTGGGAGTTCTTCACCAATTAATGGTCCTCTTTGGGTGGCTAAGGTTGTGTTTTGAACACCCTAATTCCCACCCCTCCTAACGGCGTAGAAAGATCCATCAGAGGACCATTCGCCTCTGTGGTGAGGGTAATGCTGTGGTTCATCTAACTTTAAGGGACCCAGTACGGTTAGAGAGATAAATGAGTAAGTAGTTGGAGAAAGAGAAAATAACATTTATATCATGCTTCCGTTAAATCAAAGCTGAGCAATAAAGTGACAGGGAGAGTGATACGGGCTAGAGTGATGGGGTGGAAGGAAAGTGTAATGGAATAGCAGAAGAATAGAAGGAGATGGCGAGGAATAGGACAAAGCAATGGGGCGAGAGCTGGGGCCATAAAAGAACAAAGGTTTATATAGAGTATAAAGTCCAATTAAGATAGGGAGGCGGGACGTACAGCACCAAAGGTAGATAGAGAGTCTAAAGCCGGACTAGGGAAGAGCAGTTGGGCATAGAGCATAAAAGTAGGTAGAGAGTCTAAAGCATGATTAAGAAAGAGGGGCGGGCATAGAGCAACAATGATGGATTGAGAGTCTAAAGCCTGATCAAGATACAGCTGCAGGGCATAGAGCAACAGGAGCATAAATTGACAGGGCAGACAGAGCCATTGGGGGACAGGACAAGCAAGAGCAAAAGTATATAAGAATAGGGGTATACAAAAATAAGAAAGAGGTTGGAAGAAATGAGACAGAGAAGGAAAGCATGGCATAGGTAGAGATTGATAGGAATAGTAAGTTAGGGAGCACAAGGGATAGGAACTGTAAGGATTAACTTTGGGATCTGTGTTTTTTGCTCCCAGTGGTCTCTGACCCCAAGAGATCACTACTATGCTAACTTTATCCATCATCAGCTGAGCACTGGGCTGGTGCTGTTGATGGAATACCAAAGGTAGCCCATGTTTTTTTCCTGGAGGGAGTCGTTATGTGAAAGCCACTTGCAGGTGATAGTGTAATATATATATTCAGTAGCCCTGTGTACATGGCCCTGCCCCACCCGAGTTTCTGCTGGGCACATCCATCTTGAAATAAGGAGTCCTCAGCTGTCTGGTAGTGGGCTGGAATGCACAGATCTTTGAGGAAAGACAAATGTGTATGAATCAACCCCAAAAGAAGCCTGCAAAGATGACATCCCATGAGTGGTCACTTGCAACACTCTTCGCTTATGGATAGGTGCTGGATAAATCTCCCATTCCCATGACACTATAAATATTATGGGAACCCACATAGATGTAGCTTGAATTAGGTTGAGAGCCTCGTAAGACTTTACAGAATGTGGAGACAGAAGGCCGCTAGTTTCTCTTTCAGTCTGAGACTATGCCGATTGTGTTGTTTTCCTGGACTCTGGCTGACCTGCCTGTCAAACGGCTACATCTAATGAAGCATTCCCCTGAAGAAGATAACACTGACAGCTCAGGATTATCTAGCCAGACCTCTGAGAAGCTGGTCCTGGGCTAGCGATGTTATCTTCTTTCGAAGGGTTGTTTCAACAGATCAGAGCAGAGCCTTGTCAGGCATGTCGATCAGATGGAAGGAAAACTGATCCCGGGTTGATTGTTTTTCAGGTCAGGGAGGACCTTGCTTGGCAGTTCTGGTTGGCCTGTTTCGATTGGAGCAGGGTCAAGGCTGATTTGCATATGGCTGGGTCCAAACTGAGGTTGCATGGTGGGTGAAAAAAGATGGACTGGGATGCAGCCCGAGCGATTGCCAGAGGTTGTGATTAATTCAAGCTTTCCATCCATCGCCTTGTTGTTTTTGCAGATGGACGGGAAAACCGGTGGCCTTTTGCATCCACATTCTAGATGTCCATGAAAGTTAGCATTTATCCAAAATAAGTGTTTGACCCTCCAAGTGTACTCTTTGAGAACATCAAATTGATAAATAATCAGATATGTCTTGTGCAGGATGCCCAGCCCCCTTTTCATCCTCTTCTTCAAGTGAAGACATTGACATAACACATGACTGCATGTACGCATGCCACCGCATGCCCAAATGTGTGTACACACACATTCATCACGGCATAGGAGGAAGCAAGGTATCACAAGTTCTTACCTAGAAAAGGTAACAGATCACAGTTATGAAACTCAAGAATATTTTGTAGCTGAATTGAAGCCCTGTAGGATTAGATGTCTGATGGGCTTCAATCCCTCTTTTGTGCCCTTACGTTAGCCCCCAGTTTTAAAATTATCACAACTGATATCAAAGGTTCCATTTGGACAGGATAGTTATATTTAGAAATGTGTTTTTACTAATTGTGGGTAAGCCTAATTTCTATTGATCCCGAAGTATAGAGCAGACGGCAGAATAAACAGGTTTTGCTTTCGCTGTAAATCCTGCATCTGTGTTTCTGCTTCATAACTGGCCTTTACCCCTGGCTGCGGGTTCTGTCCGCTGGCATTGTGACATCAGAACTTAACTGTATAAGTTATTACAGTTTAGCATCTACCTCATTTCTTTATTACAGGGCAATTTGAGACACCTCAAGTCACCTGTAATAAGGAAATTAGCGATGGGCTTTTATACAGGGATATCAGGATCCTATGTATTATATAACTGATAATGTATTCCCTGCCTATTATTATAAGGATATTGCAAGTCACGGAGGAGTTCCATAACCATATAGAGGAACGAGGCCAAAGGCTGAGTCCCTTTATCAGGTTATAGAACTCAAAAGTGACTTGCAATATCCTTATCATGTATGCCAGGGGTACTTTATCCCATATCATACACGGTCACACCATCACCTTTACCGCAAACCACTTAAAACCTTGGTGCGTAGCGCTTTCATGTGAAAGAGCAAGCATGTTTGCAAACATGATAAATGAAAATAAAACCTCTAGTGCAAAATTAAACGCACCAAAAAGCTGCTACGTGAAATAAAAGTCACTTAAAAACAGAAAAAGCTGCAGTAGCTCGGAATGAGTAGAAAGAGGCAGAAAGATTTCAGCTTTTCTCTATCTAAGGAGTGCAAAAACAGAAATATGTTCTCTCTGCTTGTCATTGTATGATAATAAAGTAGAGCAGAAGAAAAGCAACCTTCCATTTCATTGCTTTAAACAGCTGCTTCAATTAAGTTCCGTGACCTGACCTGCCTTTCACCTCCGCTGCTATGACAGAAAGGCATTGTAACACGCTGGCTCTGGCAGAAAGGCATTGCGACATCAGAGCTTGACTGTAATAACATGATAGTCGCGTTATGACATCTTTTCTTTATAATCGGTGACTGGGTGCATCAGAAGGAGACAATTATAAAGACATCAGAGACTGCTTTTAATACAGGAATTGCAGAATCCAATTGCATTATAAATTGAGAAACTAGCACAGAGAATAAACTAGCTGGTGTTCAAACAGGCTTCTAAGAGCAGATAGAGGGAATCCCATCGGACACAGAGGCTTTGCGGATATGTTTTCTCATCTCACCAATGGCAGGTGACATCATGTTTCTGTATAATTAAGGAAGGTTGACTGACTGATGGAATTGTCTGGTCAAAGAGTTAGAGTTTACCAAACATTTCAATCAATGTTGCGTTTTAGGAGAAACTTGCGAGACGGATGTCCATTTGTTGGCATATTGTTCTACCATCTTCCAGAACTCGAGACATCCTTTCTCCATGTGGAACATATCAAGCCTATTCCAGACATGAATGCATCTATGGATGTTTTATGTTGATAGATTTTAAATGTAGAGTTTGAAAATAAGGTCAGCTAAATTACTTAGCCAAATTGTCATGAAGTTTTATTACTTTACAGATTGTGCTGTTAATCTTTATATCACAATTATGTTTATCAAAATATTTCAGCTAATGCATTATATGCTTCAAAAAAAAGATTTTTAAAATCAGCTTTTAGTTGGAACTTTGGTTCTTGGATAACAACACATGCAAGAGAGGGAACATTCTACCTAAGATTTAAGGAGATCCAGGTTTTCCGATCATTGGTCTATGTAGTCAACTTATCTGCTGCTAGCTTCATTCATTAGTGAGTGCTCTAATCAACAAGTGGATACTTAAGGAATTTAGCGCCTCCTCTTAAGGCAATGTGAGAAGTTAAAAAGGGTGCAATATTTTAAGGGGTTTAAACGCTAGGGGATCATTCACTGCATGAAGAATTTGTTTAGAAATTAGAAACAGCCAAACCATAAAAGTGGTTCAGGTTATGGGGCGAAGGAATAATTTGGTCAACAATACTTAATGCACTCTGAAGACAATAGTAGATTCCTCATAGAATAATTTTGTACCAGCAAATCTCCTCTAGGTAGACTTTCCATATATAGCTCCCAACTTTTTTCAGATGGGTGATTTCTAGATGTACATTTCGGGATCATCAACTTTCACATTAATGGAGTTGTCTCAGGCGTACCAATGTTGGGTAACACAGTCTTGAAAGGATGGAGTTAAAGTTTTGTGTGGTTGGTACTTTACATTGTTCAAAAAACATGCCAAGGCCAGGAAAATACAAAGTAGCAAAAACACATTTATTTTTAGAAGTCTTCTCTCACCATGCCTTAACCAAAGACTTTAAAAGCTTTCCCGGGCACCCATTAACACATAGGCAATCATAGAGAGCTCTTAAGTACCTAGTATCCTTTAATGCAATATTATGAAAATCAGTCATTTTCCTAGCAGCGTTGCATTAGCCTTTCATATGATATTTCATTGTGTTGCCATGGAAGTGCCCTCTCAATGTTAGCATAAGAGCATGTTCTTTTCTTCATCTCTTTCTTGTAACGAGAGCGCTACAGAGCCCACTGTTCCCGAATAAAGCAATTACTTATAACATTGGCAAACAATAGGGCTGTATCTTTTGCTCGTTTTCCAGATATTAAATTAACAGTGAAATTATCCGCCTCCCCAAAATATAGCAACAAAGTCAGAGCCTATCGGTTCTGACTGTCCACTAAGATGAACTTTTGAAAAGGGAGGATATTAAAATGGTTCAATATGTACTCCTTTTTCAGTGATTTAACGTTCTCTGAGTGTATGTTTGTTATGAGATAACATTGTACTTGTTCTTTACTTTCTGAAATAAATATTTGTATTTCACAAATTCTCAGAAAAATCTTTAGCAGATTTTTCTCTCTCCTGCCCATTGTCTTGTCAAGATCCATGAAACAAAAGTCAGCTATATCTGCAGTTGTTAAACAACCCATGGGAGACTTTTAATGTTGCAAATTTCTTGGTGGCAGCAGTCAGACATAGGAAGAAACGGGGCTAAATATTTTAAATTGCAGAGTGATTTTATACATAGATATAATTGCTTTTACTGCATGATTAATTGAATTAAAAGTCATTTGTTTTTATTGGCATTATTTTATTGTTTGTATGCGGTATATTTTAAGGAACTCCAAATGTATAAATATGTTTTTTAATTCGTTTTTTATGTACTGTTCACTGTGGTGTACTTTTATGGCTTTGGTTAGCCAAATAAAGTGGTTTGACTTGACTTGAATTGACTTAAAAAATCAGCTCAGTTGTATGTTAATAATTTCACATGGGCACAGTTTGGGTATTGCGTGTATTTCACACTGTTTTAAGGAAGATAACAAGGCAATGTGACCTGATTATCTGCCACATTTTGTAGAGTCGCTGATGAAATGTAACAGAAATTTCACAAAAGGGTTCACTGAGGTGCAAGTTTGTCCCTCTCTTAGCTCAGGAGTGAGCATGTCTTGGTGCAGACACTCTGGAGGCAGTCACACTAACAAGGCCCTCATTACAAGTGACATTGGGCTGAATGTACAAAGAATAAGAATAGCAATTTCCGAATAGCGACTTCATCCGAATACCTATTTAAAAATTGCTATTCCTTATTTATGAAACTTTTTGTTTCATACTTGAGATTCCTGGCGGGTTGCAAATCGACCTATCTCATGAATATTAATGAGGTAGCTAGCAGTTTGCAACCCATTAGGAAATGCAGCCATAACAGGGATGGTGGCCTGCTGAGGTCAGCAGACCACCATATCTGTGACTGCCTGTGAATAGAGTTTTTTTTTTGTTGAAACACAACCCATTTTCCTGTAAGGAAATAATGTTGCGTTTCAACAAAAATAAATGAAACATTTTGTTTGTCCCTGGGACCACTGCCTGCTCTTAAAAATGTTTTCCTAACATTCACAAGGGGTTCTCATGGGGACCCCCTCCAATTTGGGAATGCATTACCACCAACATTGAGTTGGGATGAAAGTGCAAACGTTTTGCGACCGCATTTAGATCACAGAACATTTTTACATACCAATGCGATTCAGTATTTGTAATGGATGCCCTAAACACGCCCCTTCCAAATACCGAATTGCAAAACCCAGATTGTGATTCAGTAACAAGTTACTGAATCACAATTTCGGCTTTGTATTATTCTAAAGAGCTATTTTCCTGTGGCAAACATGCCGACTCTGCGATTCAGCCCATTTGCGACCGGAAAAATGCTCTGCACCTATGGCCCATGGTTAGCTCCCGGTAACCCCGGCCCTCTCGGATCTATTGCAAGAATAAAGGGGGGACTTTGAGGGTCCTTTTATTGACAAGGTTTTACTGTGGAGATCGGTAATAATGGTTCCATTCCTCCAGTAATTCCTTATTCCTCCCTGAATTTTCATGTGGAGGTTTCGGCTGCTTTCATTATTCAGACAATTATTATAAAATTAGAAGCAATTAGAGGTTTACAACATTATAACTCTGTTGTGAAGTGTTGTGGAGTTGACAAACATTTGACTTTCAGACAGTTGTGAAGTTTGTCTCACGAGAACCTATTTGTCTGCATGCCAAACTACTAGAATTTTTACACTGTCCAGGTAATGATGAGCCATAGTTTGGCAGACCAAGTTCACCAGGCCATTTGAAAACATATAATATGTTAATACCCTGCAGGGGAGGAAAGGCCCCTGTGGGTCTAAATGTGATTTCCCCTTCTTTTCCCATGGCCTTGACTTACCGTCGCAGCTCCGCCCTGTTACCCACCAGCGCAATACAACTATAGAGATAATAGAAAGACTAGCTTTTGCACAGCAGAAGATACTCCTCTATTACACTTTTTACCCTATAGACATGGTAGAAGTACTATTGTCTGACTCTGGCCAGAGGTGGGGCAGAGGTGCTGAAAGAAGGCGGTGGAAGAGGGAGAATTAAATGGAGATAATAGTTAACCAAACAAGGGAAAACCGGGGCTTTTCAGAATTCTAAGGAGATTTTCTTCCCATCTGAATATTGAAGCTCAAAATGGACCAGTAATTTTTTGAGTCAGCCTGGACTTGAGAGGACCAGATGAAAATATTTGCAGTTCAGTTGTTTAAAGTTCCCCTATGTCACTATTTCAAAACTTTCCCACAATCCTTTGGTCACAAATATCGCACACATTTTATGTATAAATTTCCTGCTCTTTCACTAAACTAGTCAATGTCATGGATTAAATATAGACAATCTTCTATACAGCAAATATCAACATAAGGTTCAGACCCATTCGCTGAGGGCAAAGTTTCTGGTCAACTTATCAGTGGAAATAAAACAATAGGCATGACCAGCAGACTGTAGACAGTGCCTTAGAGCCCAGCCACTCCCTTCCACCCTCTCCAAGCCCTCCCCCCACCTAGTGTTACATGCACTCTGTTTCTTGGAGTAATGTACTCCACTGTTGTCCTTCCTAGTGTAGGTTGCTCCAGCACCCACAGTCTTATTATACTCGTGTCTAGGGTGTGTTCCGCTAACACTGTTCCACAGATGAACATCATGTATGTTTCTAGCACACTAGGCTGCTTTCTCGTGTTCGCTTATCTGGTGGTACACTTTCGCTCTTGCTTCATCAATGTCTAGGTTTCCTGCAGGTATACCACTCACACGTGTTCTCTCTCCCCTGATATACCTGTCCGTAAGGCACACTTCATCCTGGTGTAGCATTCTCTAACCTTCTCAATTTACAGCTCGCTTTCACACTCTACCTCTATCTTCTACCCTCACCCTTTATTTATAAGTAACTGTCTCTCCTGACATACTGCAGTCTTTTCCCTCTCTTTTTTTGGTAAAGTAGTCACTCCAAATGTTTTACAGTGCACCAAACTCTGCGACTGTCTCCCTTGACATACACTTTCTTTTGGAAAGATGAGGAACAGGAAACCTTGGAAAGGATTTCCTTATTGAGCCAGTAAGAACGACCCCTGATCTGGCCAAGACCCTCACCGACTGTGCCCTTCAGAGCTTCCTGGAACCCACAGGCCGGATTCCAGAGGTGGAAGCAGACAGGTTGCCTGGAAACAGCAATGGCACCGCCGAGGGAATAACTCAGACAGGAACACCTCGATGAATATCTGGATATAACACTTTCCCTCTGTTTCTTGTGTTATACCTGTAGACAAGCTCGCTTCTGGTTTGAGAGTGTCTGGCATTCAGTGTTTGTGCATACCACTCTCTACTGTGCCCTTTCTCTCTCTTTCTTCTCTCTCTCTTGGTACACTAATAGACACTCTTGACCCAGTTAAGCGAGTGTCTGGCATTATTTGTGTGTGTTTTCTGCACTGTGCCCTCTCCCTCTCGCTTCCATGGTATACTACAAGAAACACTGATATTCCAGTGTCTAGTATTCACTTTATCCCTATCTCTACCTCGTGGTGCACCACACATCTGGTTTATTCTCTCAAGCATGGCATGCCAGTGTCTTGTATCCGTGTATTTCTAACTATACT
Organism: Triturus cristatus; assembly: GCF_964204655.1. Taxonomy (NCBI): domain Eukaryota; kingdom Metazoa; phylum Chordata; class Amphibia; order Caudata; family Salamandridae; genus Triturus; species Triturus cristatus. The sequence goes on along the minus strand of NC_140591.1, from coordinate 132,800,018 downwards.
ACACACTGGCACACACTCTCAATTATGGTATGCCAGTCTTCAGTATACCCTTTCTGCCAAGATTGCACCACTCTCTGCCTCTTCGAATACTACTCTCTGGCACACACTCTCACTCAGTGCATGCCAGGGACTAGTATTATGTTTCACTCTCTGTCCGTATACCACTTTCTATATCTTGGTGCACTACAAGCTTGTGCACACTCTCGTGCATGGTACACCAGTGCCTAGTGTTCTCTTTCTGTCTGTATACCACTGTCTGCCTCTTTGTAGAAATCACTCTCTGGCAGACACTCTCACTCAGTGCATGCCAGTGACTAGTATTATGTTTCACTCTCTGTATACCACTTTCTATGTTTTGGTGCACCACAAGCTTGTGCACGCTCTGGTGCATGGTACACTAGTGCCTAGTGTTCTCTTTCTGTCTGTATACCACTGTCTGCCTCTTCGGATACTACTCTCTAGGACACACTCTCACTCAGTGCATGCCAGGGACTAGTATTCTGTTTCACTCTCTGTATACCACTTTCTATGTTTTGGTGCACCACAAGCTTGTGAACGCTCTGGTGCATGGTACACTAGTGCCTAGTGTTCTCTTTCTGTCTGTATACCACTGTCTGCCTCTTCGGATACTACTCTCTAGGACACACTCTCTCACTCAGTGCATGCCAGTGACTAGTATTATGTTTCACTCTCTGTATACCACTTTCTATGTCTTGGTGCACTATAAGCTTGTGCACACTCTGGTGCATGGTACACTAGTGCCTAGTGTTCTCTTTCTGTCTGTATACCACGGTCTGCCTCTTTGTATAAATCACTCTCTGGCACACACTCTCACTCAGTGCGTGCCAGGGACTAGTATTCTGTTTCACTCTCTGTATACCACTTTCTATGTTTTGGTGCACCACAAGCTTGTGAACGCTCTGGTGCATGGTACACTAGTGCCTAGTGTTCTCTTTCTGTCTGTATACCACTGTCTGCCTCTTCGTATACTACTCTCTAGGACACACACTCTCACTCAGTGCATGCCAGTGACTAGTATTATGTTTCACTCTCTGTATACCACTTTCTATGTCTTGGTGCGCCACAAGCTTGTGAACGCTCTGGTGCATGGTACACTAGTGCCTAGTGTTCTCTTTCTGTCTGTATACCACTGTCTGCCTCTTCGGATACTACTCTCTAGGACACACTCTCACTCAGTGCATGCCAGGGACTAGTATTCTGTTTCACTCTCTGTATACCACTTTCTATGTTTTGGTGCACCACAAGCTTGTGCACGCTCTTGTGCATGGTACACCAGTGCCTAATGTTCTTTCTCTCTGTATATCCCTCTCTGCCTCTTTGTATATCACTCTCTGGCACACACTCTCTCTGAGTGCATTCCAGTGACTAGTATTCTGGTTCACTCTCTGTCCGTATACCACTTTCTATGTCTTGGTGCACTACAAGCTTGTGCACACTCTCGTGCATGGTACACCAGTGCCTAGTGTTCTCTTTCTCTCAGTCTCTCGGTGCACCACGCAACTGGCTTACTAACTCATGCTTGGCATGCCAAGTCTAGTATTTGTGTCTCTTATTTGCATCACACAATGGCACACACTCTCTCTCATATTGTATGTCAATCTCTAGTATATTTATTTATTTTACGGAGTTTTATATAGCGCAAACTTGACACGATATCGGGTATCAGAGCGCTTTACATACCACCAGTTGCGTTACATGAGAACACATTCATTTTTGTTTGGCACATGGAGATTAAGTGATTTGCCCAGAATCACAGGATGTTCAGCGTCATTGCAGAGACTTGAACCCGGTTCCCCAGATTCGAGGTCGGCCACCCTAGCCGCTAAGGCAACTCCTCTCCTCATACTCTTTCTCTTATATTACAGCATTCACTGTCTCTTGGTGATTCCCCACTCACACACACTCTTCCACATGGTAAGCCAGCACCTAGTGTTCTCTTTCTCTCTATTTACACAATTCTCTACTTCATGGTGTACTACACACTGGCGCACATGCTCGCGCATTGTATGCCAGTCTCTAGCATTCTATTTCTCCTTCAGTATTTGGCGGTCTTCCTCTCGGACCTCGATCGCAGCGGTCCCATGAAAGTCGCCAAGGGCGTGTTGAGCCTGCCCGCCAGAATCGTGCTCGAGCGGTCAGTGCTGCAGCGGTCCCATGGTGGTGGTATGTTAAGCATACCACTGCCATGACAGTGCGGAATGCTCGTCTGTGCACAGTGTGGCATGCACCATGTTATGCATGCCACACAATGCACGCATGACCATGCACTTGTGGGGAGGCACATCATGTGCCCCTGCACCCACCCCATGAGCAGATTTGCGTGGGGGCCCCATCCTTGCCCTTCTGCCAGCTTTTTCATTGCGGGAGCACCACCATGAAAAGGCTTGCGGAAGGGCAAGTCGCAATATGGACAGCGGTGCCAGGATCAGCCACGCCTCCATTCCTCCTCATTTACAACACCGTGAGGTCCAGGATCCTGGCGGTGCCCGCGGTGTTGTAGCCGGTTGCTGGTAGTCCGACTACTGCACTCTTAATACAGCAGGTGGACCGTGGTAGTCAGACCGCCACTGCTAGTACGGTAGTCCCAGGACCTCCATACTATGGCCCTTAGTCTATACCACACTGTGGCACATGATCTGCCTCATGGTATGCTTCTGGTGTTGAGAATTCTCTTTCTCTCTCTGTATACTACACTCTGCGTCTTGGTGTGCCACAGACCTGCACACAAACTCACTCCTGATGAGCCAGTGTCTTGTATTCTCTTAATCTCTTTCTCTCTCTGTATACTACTCTCTACGTCTTGGTGTGCCACAGACCTGCACACATTCTCACTCCTGATGAGCCAGTGTCTTGTATTCTCTTAATCTCTTTCACTCTCTGTATACTACTCTCTACGTCTTGGTGTGCCACAGACCTGCACACACTCTCACTCCTGATGAGCCAGTGTCTTGTATTCTCTTAATCTCTTTCACTCTCTGTATACTACTCTCTACGTCTTGGTGTACCACAGACCTGCACACACTCTCACTCCTGATGAGCCAGTGTCTTGTATTCTCTTAATCTCTGTCACTCTCTACGTCTTGGTGTACCACAAACCTGCAAACACTCTCACTCCTGATGAGCCAGTGTCTTGTATTCTCTTAATCTCTGTCACTCTCTGTATACTACTCTTTAGGTCTTGGTGTGCCACAGACCTGCACACACTCTCACTCCTGATGAGCCTGTGTCTTGTATTCTCTTAATCTCTGTCACTCTTTAGGTCTTGGTGTACCACAAACCTGCAGACACTCTCACTCCTGATGAGCCAGTGTCTTGTATTCTCTTAATCTCTGTCACTCTCTGTATACTACTCTCTACGTCTTGGTGTGCCACAAACCTGCACACACTCTCACTCCTGATGAGCCTGTGTCTTGTATTCTCTTAATCTCTGTCACTCTTTAGGTCTTGGTGTACCACAAACCTGCAGACACTCTCACTCCTGATGAGCCAGTGTCTTGTATTCTCTTAATCTCTGTCACTCTCTGTATACTACTCTCTACTTCTTGGTGTGCCACAGACCTGCACACACTCTCACTCCTGATGAGCCAGTGTCTTGTATTCTCTTAATCTCTGTCACTCTCTACGTCTTGGTGTACCACAAACCTGCAGACACTCTCACTCCTGATGAGCCAGTGTCTTGTATTCTCTTAATCTCTTTCTCTCTCTCTATACTACTCTCTACGTCTTGGTGTGCCACAGACCTGCACACACTCTCACTCCTGATGAGCCAGTGTCTTGTATTCTCTTAATCTCTTTCACTCTCTGTATACTACTCTCTACGTCTTGGTGTGCCACAGACCTGCACACATTCTCACTCCTGATGAGCCAATATCTTGTATTCTCTTAATCTCTGTCACTCTCTGTATACTACTCTCTACGTCTTGGTGTGCCACAGATCTGCACACACTCTCACTCCTGATGAGCCAGTGTCTTGTATTCTCTTAATCTCTTTCACTCTCTCTATACTACACTCTGCGTCTTGGTGTGCCACAGACCTGCACACACTCTCACTCCTGATGAGCCAGTGTCTTGTATTCTCTTAATCTCTTTCACTCTCTGTATACTACTCTCTACGTCTTGGTGTACCACAGACCTGCACACACTCTCACTCCTGATGAGCCAGTGTCTTGTATTCTCTTAATCTCTGTCACTCTCTACGTCTTGGTGTACCACAAACCTGCAAACACTCTCACTCCTGATGAGCCAGTGTCTTGTATTCTCTTAATCTCTGTCACTCTCTGTATACTACTCTCTACGTTTTGGTGTGCCACAAACCTGCAGACACTCTCACTCCTGATGAGCCAGTGTCTCTATTCTCTTATGCTCTGGCGCATGCTATGCCAGTGTCCAGTACAGTCTTTCCTTCTCTACAGCACTCACAACACTTCCCCTGCTGACTAGCACACGTCGTTCTTCTGGGGTACCAGTTTCTAGAATGTTGTTCCCTGATATATATCCCTCTCCAGTCCTTTCCTGCTGCACCGCGCTCGCGTTCTCTGTTCCCTTTTCCTCCCTATGCTGACGAAGTGTGGGATGGAATTTTAATGAATTTTACTTTTGACATTATTTCTCTCCGCCGTGTCAGTGCCAGCAGCGTGTGGCTCTCACACAAGTCCCTGGAGTATATTGTTCCGAGGAAGAAACGCTTCCCTTGCAGTGGCTGAGGGCAAACACACAGGCAGGCGGCTTTTGTGCTTGGATCCGAACAGAAAATGCAGCATTTCCCTCTTGCTGAAACCACTGTTCTGCTTTTTTAAATTCTCCTGAACACGGATTTTGTATTCCCCATATATGCCTGAGCTTGAAAAAGTCATTCCCGCAGGCCCGTCGCCTCCATGTCCCTTGCAGGAGCACCTGTCAGAGATAGGAGGGGGAGAAAGGGAGAAGGAGGGATTGTGTCTGACGTGACGGTCTCTGGTTTAATGGCTGCTTTCAATCTCCCCGGGGCTTAATGCGTCCAAAACAGAGCTGCTGCCTTCCAACTTGTGACAAGTACATTTGATCAGACTCATATCTTCTAACTCCTTCTGCAGGAAGTTAAAAGTGAAAGTTACAGTCTGTGGGGCCAATCTACTGCTACTGAATCCCTCTCTGATCCCAGTCTGGTTGTTAGCGAGGGACCTGGGGGATCCGCTTTGTCAATGTGTGTCAAGCTCAGGATTAAATAGTTGTAAGGCCAGGGCCTGACTGGCCACAGCAGGCACCGGGCGTTTCCCCTGTAGGCCAGAGGGGCCGAGGCCACTTTTCTGGCCGTGGGGGCTAGTTTTGTCACTGGAGACTGCAATCAGGCCCGGACTGGCTGTAGCGGGCACCGGGTGTTTCCCCAGTGGGGTGCCAGGGTTGGGGCCGGTTTTGGGCCCCTGGTGGGTCATTTTTGTCTCCGGGGGCCGGCAATATCAGCCCCCTGTAACAAAATTGGCCAAAACCGGCCCTAACAAACAGCTCAGCTGCAGTCCCCTTCCCCCCACCCAGGAGGGGCTGGCCAAGCAGTGCGCAAGGGCCGGTTTCGACTCCCAGTCTGGCCCTGGCTGCAAAATGGGCCCCCAGTAACAAAAGCGGGAGCGGTGTTTTTCACTAGCACCCCACGCTACCAGGACCGGTCGAGCAGCAATTAGCCAGGTTTGGCTGCTGTTCCCAGTCCAGCCCTGTGTAAGGCCCCAGGATAATTGTGTTTTTCATCCGAAACACTGAGTGGCAAGCAGGCAAATGGGAAGATACAGAGATTGTTTAAAAGGCCCGCGCATTCATTTTTTGTCAGACATTTTGATTTAACAGCAATTTAACGTGGAACTTACTTATACCGGCTTGGAGTTAGCCCTCTTCATCCATTGATCTCTTATTGTGTTATTCAAATTTTTTCTTACGCCCACTACAGCAAACAGCATCATACAGCATGGGGCAAAGGGCCAGTCCACTTCAGCCAATGGCTAACTCAACTGTGAGTGACAGCATTCTGTTCTTTCACAAAATACCCATCCACACACAAAGTAGGAGCATATTTACAAGCCCCTTATGCCACCAAAACGTCACTTTTAAAGACGTTGTGGTGGCAATATGGTCTTCGCCTTATGCACAAGACAGCCTTGTAAATAAGGTCCCCTTTCCCGCTACACTTAGTGTGAAAGGGGAGGGCTATGGGCATTGCTATGAGTGTTCCACCGCAACACCCATTGATTTTGATGCTGCCCCATATCTACAAGGGTGGTGTAAATATGGGGCAGTGCCAAAATTAATAACAGGGAAAACCGGGTCGTACCCATGCGAAACGAGGAGAAATGCCAAATTTCTCCTTGTTTTTGCTGTTTCCATGTGTTCAGTGTTGTGCAGTACACATGGAAATAGCAAAACACCTTTGATTGTTTATGTGCAGACAGGTGTCCCTTCCTGCACATAAACAATCATTACAAAAATTACGTTTTGCAACTTCTATGTGTGCTGCTTTGAGCAGCACACATAGAAGTTTCAAATTGCCATTCCAGACTGTTTTTGTTCACATAAACAATCACTCCCCTCAACGCAGACACCCTTGCACTATGGCGCACGGGTGCCTGTGTTGGTGATAGGCAGCTGAATTTACCACCAAAGCAGGGGGAACCGCAGGGCTGCACCATTTCTTGTAAATTTGACACAGCCCTGCATTTCAGAAGTGGCAGAGCATGGCATTAAGTCGAGGAGGCTAGCGCCACACTCCGACACTTCTCTTGTTAATATGCCCCATAGTTCCCCGATGTGCCCAAGACTATTATGGCAATGTGTGCTTTTTGAGGCCCAAACTTATTTTTGCTTTTAGGAAAAGTTTTTATTTTAGATTGACGAGGGCCTGGCAGTTTCCACAACAATAGCATTTTTCAAAAAAGAAGACAAAATAGGGATTGACAAAGCCAAACGTCTGATGTTCAACACCAGAATTATTGAGTTTGCCAGTGCTTGTTTTAAGTATTGAGTAAAAATAGAGAAAAAAAATTGTCAATCTTTATAACAGAAGGGAGATATATGTAAATGTTAATGAATTGTAACTCAAATAGTTTTCCAATCAAATGATTTGTAATGTATGAAAGCTCTGATAAAATTCATAGTTAAAACAAATACATTAAAAATGAAAGAAGAGGGTGGAGGGAACCATAGCGCCACAATGGTAAAACACACTATATACAGAATAGCATGCCAATCATGTATTGTTAAGACATTATTACAAACATATATGTATCATGTATCATTGACGCATTCCTATCAAAAATTCTATATCCTTTGGACAGTCAAAAATCATAAGAATGTCGGTGGTGTTTGCTGGGGAAACCCCTCAACGGTTTAGTGTGAAACGTGCCCAGAGGGTCTCGGGTCGCCGCCACAGCCTGGTGGCCCAAGAGAGCGATCGTGGCTTGACTGCTGAATTTTCGAGACAGAGATGCTATCCTGCAGTCGGCAAGCACACATGGTCCACGGAGTGTAGAGGGGCAACCTGCCAACTTTTATCCAGATTATACGGGTGGGTCCAACCTCAAAGGGAGACCTTTCTACGGGTCAAGCAGTATTTGAGAACATTGGAAATTCAATACACATTGTTGTTCTTGGTGAAACTGAGGATAATTGAAAAGGACTGCTGGGACTTTTTCACATCTGCAGCGGAAGTCTGAGACTGGCTTGAGCAACGAGGATACCCGTTGCCGACCTCACAGAGGACAGCATTCAATCTCAGCCCTGGCGGGAGCAGAGGAGGTTTCAACAATGGAGGGCTCCCCTGCAGGCAGTGCCAATGAGGGTGCAGGCTGGGAAGGATGAAGGCGGGCTTGCAAGGGCCCCTTGGGCTCAGTCCGAGAACACTAGCAGAGAACTGGTAGAGGTAGTGCAGGATACCCCAGATGAGGACGAGTCCCGTGAGGGAGCCCCTGAGGAACAGTCAACATCTTGGGCACCTATGACAGTGGACGTTTGAGAAGCAAACTCTCGGATACGGCAGGGGTGACTAAGGGCATTAGTGGGCCCCCGTTCCTTGAAGTCTGCCTGGAAAAACGCCTTGATGCCACGGGTCGTGCCCTGCCCGAAGTAGGAAATCTGTGACTGCAGATTCCTGATGTTTGTGTTACACTCTGTTGATGTATTGGGGCGATGGACAGAGTGTGAATTGGGGTGGCAGCCAGTGTGATGGCCGTAGCACAGTAAGGTAGGGTGGTGGGGGGTAGTTGGAACACAATTAATTGGTGCACAGTGATGCAGGAATGCCCAAAGTGTGGGGGAGTCCTTCTGGATGCTGGTGGGATGCAGGGACACAGTTTCAGGTAAGTCTATTTTTTTCATATGATGGGTTAATTTAGTTCAAGGTAAGTTCAATATGTTCCTAGCTTGCTTGGACATTGATAGCTTCTGTTTGGTGCTCTGTAGCAGCAAAGGTGATGGAAGGGTGGGTTGCCCAGAAGTCTAAGATTTACCAGGACAGTCCTGTCCTGGCTTCCCATACTTTTCACTAAATTAAATACTTAGCCCTAATTTTGAAGAGAGTGCCATTTGAGAACACACTTAGAGATGGAGGCAAGAGGGTCATTCTCATTACACGGACCCTCTGCCTGAAATCACGTGACAAGTGATTAAAAAAGAAATACAGCTGCTTCCCTGCATCACCCTCATTCATTCAAGTATCAGCAGGGCATCGGTACCTGTGGCCAAGATTAAATCCTTCCAGTGCCTTCTTCTCCTGCTGTTCTCAAGTAAGTAAAATTGACAGATACTGAATGTTAATCCTCTTTACAGTGAAACTTTCTGCAGCAAGAGTTGAAAAGAACTGGAATGCTAACCTCTCTCACAGTGTCAATGTGTCAGCTCCATGCTGCTGGACAACCCCCCCCCCTCCGTCCTATTGCACACTGTAAAAATAAAAACGGGCCTTACAAATGTTATGTTATTCAACAGTAAAGTATGTAAATTTCCTGTTTCGTGTGGTGACCACAGTTTCCAACACACAACAGGGCCGGCCATAGACATAGAAATAAGACAACAAATTGGTAGTAAACATACACACAGGACCACGATCATACGGCCCGATTCACAAAAGTAATCTGAGATAAAATCCTAACTTTACGACTTTCAGTATTCACAAAGGGCATTTAGGAATAGTAAAGTTTGACTTTTGTCTCAGTTAAACTAAAGCTTTACTTAAGTTAAACTTAAGATCAAAACTTACGTTTAACTGAGACAAAATCCTAACTTTACTACTCCCAAATGCCCTTTGTGAATACCAAAAGTCCTAAAGTTAAGGTTTTGTCTCAGATTACTTTTGTGAATCGGGCCCATAGTTCCCATGGATATAAAAGAAGGACTAGACTACAGTTGGCTACAGTTTCACAAACCACTGACAACGCTACACACCTTTCGTACCCATGTGTGCTATCATGGTAGTCCTGTGTGCCCTGCTCCATGTGTCTAAGGCCCCATGGAGAAGTCACGGCAATGCTCACATGCTCCATATTTCTGAACCATGCTAAAACCACTGATTTATTTATTTTGCGTAGCTTTAACTAATAACCGCTGGGCATCTCATCCGTCCTTCTTTGAAGCACAAAATCAGGGCTCAAGTCCTAAAATAATATATACAGGAGACTATTAAGAATAGGCTGTGTCTAATGGTGTTATTTTAGCTATAGAAAGCAATGTCAAAACTATGACATGACATTCATTGTAAATGGAGTGGGTTTAATTTAAGGGTGTGCAAAATGTGCGTATTTTGGCTTTGCCTAACTATGCATAATTTCAGCAAAATTACATGAAATAACACGTAATTACATGAAATGCAAGTCCGTCAATTTGTGCTAAATTGTAGCACAAAATGTGTTGTTGCATCTTTTTTTGACAAGAGGACGCTTTTAAACAAAGCACCACAATCAACAGCCAATCACGTTCTGTTGTTCCCGTGCATTCGCAGTAACTTTTAACAGCAAACGGCGGATAATTACGTGAAGTGGTGTAATGGAGTAATTTCGGGAATTTCGCACAGCAAGTGTAATGCAAAATCCCTGAAATTACACAAATTATGTTGGCATAATTTTAATTTCGGCCAGACCGAGTTAGTTTTTACAGTTGAATGTGATGTATAAACTTTTATTCATTTTTTATAAATGCATATGCATCAACTATATATCTATATATATAGATATATATAGATATATATATATATTATCTACTGGCGGTCGCCAATAGATAGTTATAGTTAGGACCGTGTTTCCATAGGAAATCTCAGAATTCTATTTTGAATAACTTTGGCGCCGGTTGACGAATCTTCGCAAAATTTTCAAAACTAATGGGGCGCTCCGCTCAGCTCCTACCCTGAAAGTCTCGGGGTGATTCGTCAAGCGGGGGCCGAGAAAAAAGGGGGGTCCCAAAACACGTTTTCCCCATGCATTTTTCCATAGGACCTTTAGTCGAAGGTACAGCCCGAACGGCTGAACAGAATTACTTGAAATTTGGCAGAGAGGTAGTCCTCAGGTCAGGGAAGTGCCTTTTGCAGGTCTGGTGTCAATCTGTTCAGTATTTCCTGAGAAAAGAGCATTTAAAAGCATATCAATATCTATACGGGCGCACGGTGCCGTGCGCGAGCGAAATTCTGATTGGTTGTTAGATGTCAGTCAACATTCGAGTCGGTCGAAATCAGGAAGTGTCGGCCGCCATTTTGTCTCTCGCACTGAAAAGGAAAGGGGGAAAAAAGGTGGAAAACGTGAAAAGGGGGCAGGGAAGACAGTTCCTGACCCCCTAGCCTTTGTCAGGGGGTCACAGAAGGACCCCCCAGGGGGAAAAAACTTTTTTTTTTTGTTTTAACAAATCGCGGGGTGCGCGCACGGTGCGCGCACGGTAAAAAAAAAATATATATATGTCTATTAAGAAATACATACCTTAGCATTTAAAAAAACGTACAAATTCACTTAAAAAACCATAGGTTTCACACACGTTATAGTTAGGAATTAGCATTTAAAAAACCTTGCAAATTCACTTAAAAAACCATAGGTTTCACACAGGTTATAGTTAGGTGGATATTTCTCTCGTAAAAAAACAATGAAATTCCCCCGTTATAGTTAGTTCAGATAACTATAACTCGCGCGACTGCCACTCTATCACAAGGATGATGTCATCAGTGATGTCATGAGTGATGCCACTGACCATGTCTTGAGTGATGTAATATGTGACGTCATCAGCAGTGGATTGCGGGCGCGCGAGTTATAGTTATCTGAACTAACTATAACGGGGGAATTTCATTGGTTTTTTACGAGAGAAATATGCACCTAACTATAACCTGTGTGAAACCTATGGTTTTTTAATTGAATATATATATATATATATATACAGTGCAGCTTCATATATAATCTACACATTCATGTCTATTCTCTGTCACTGTGAAGCAGCAAATGTTTGAGATGATGTATAAGCCGTCATTTATAACATTTTACATACATTTATAAGCATTCAGCTACACCTGTAACCTATGCATACTTCTAGGTCTCTCAGCTGTCATGTAACCTCTGGACGTCCAGGCACTTCAGCAAGGCAAGGACGTTATGACGGCAGACCCAGGTAAGATCGGTGTGGCGGTGCCACGGGGCGGGAGTGTTTTGGAAGTCGACTGACGACGGGATAGGTAATATTACATTAAAAAAAACTAATAAAACCACTTATGTAAGGTAAGTGGTTTTATTTTTTAATTTAATATTACCTATCCTGTTGTCGGTTGACTTCCACCACCCCCCACTCGCCCTGCCTCACCGCTCTTACCTGTGCCAGCCGCCACTGGTTTTGTAGCCAGGACTGCTCTGTAGCAAATTCAGCAGATGTTTGATCCAAATCTGGTACGCAGGAATCAGTGCAATGTGGCCTTAGGTAAGAAAAAATAAGCGTCTGCTGCTTTTTCCTATGAATTAGGGAAGAGTTTCCAGGTATCTCTCTGTATGTGAATGCCAGGTTTCACAGGACTCCTTTTTATTTCTTAAGGATGTTCATAATAAGCTGTGTCTAAACAAATAAACTCCCACTTTCATTCCACGCATTTTAGATATGAGGTTTCCTTGGTGGTTGTGACTCCAGTAAGTCAGGTCTTGTCCTAGTAACCTTACTTGCCTCATACACGTGGAGCATTCTTTCCTGATGAAGCCCGGTGGTGCTAATTACTCTGCGATTTCTGTGGAAAGCTCATCAGCCTACATTAAATGTCACATCTCAATTTTCCATTTTTACTGATTTTTACAGATAACTACAGACAGTAAAAGTTTTAAATATGGAAACGATGGAAAACAGGTCTTCTTCTGAGTGACCTTGGATGGTGCCAGTCACACTGCTGGCAATAGCTGTGTCGACTGACAGGCTGAGGAGTCACATTAAAACAGGAGCGGTTTTCCTAATGAAGCTTTAAACAGTTTCAGACGAGCTCTGTACTAAAATGTTAATGTCTTGTGAGTGTACTGCATATGAGTGATGCATTATAAATGGCTTGTTATGGAAATAAAAGCCATGAGGCATCTAAATCCAAGTGTACTTTGATCGGTTAAGTAAATGTTGAATTACGCTAGTTTCAGGTTAATCTTTTCTTTAACCACAAAATAAACACAGATAAGTACAGATACACAAGAGCAACAAATAAATATGTATATTTACAAATGGAAATGTCTAAATAATAAATACATAAGGCCTGGAGCTATAATTAAATTATTTTTATTCCATTTTGGAACATTCGAGGCAGTCTACCGTAGCTGCGTGTATACTCATTGAAATAACATTTGATAATGTCTCATTAAAAACATTTTAAAACATAATATAATAAAATAAATATCAAATGTGCTACTTTATTTAGAAATTACATATAGTGTTTTATTTACAGATACTCTATGTATTCTTAATGTAAAAACAAAATCCTTGTGTGCAGAGCACTAGGTCTGCAGGAGATCCATAGTCATTGCCATTCAAACATAGTCATTCTCCATGCCACATCTCATTATGTTATATGATATTAAATGTTTTTGCAGAGCACTCGTTTGCCCCCCAGGGTTTCTTGGCGCTAGCAGAGGGAAGGAGAACGAAAAGATCAGACATTTAGGGGCATATTCTCAAGGACTTATCGCCGATTTATCGTCACTTTAGCGCCGCACAAGTGGCGATAGATTTATCGCCCCATACTCAAGCTGGTGCAAACTGCCGATATCGCCAGTTTTCCAGTGATAGCTGCCGCAAAAAACATCGCCATGGATGAGAGCGACAACTAACGCTAATGATATGCAGATTGGGCGTTCCCGTGCAAAAACACATGAAAACACCACTTCGCGATATTCTCAACGACCAGCCAGATCTGCGATGCGATCCAAATACTGGCGATAAGGCGCGTTAGCAGCAGGGATTTAACACCTGCCTTTTACTGGTGTCAAGCAGGATGACAACCTGCAGTATGAAAGGGAGCCCAGCCCAGAGCCACTTCTGAAGACCAACACATGTTATGGAGTTCCGGACCCAAGAGGGCCACAACACCCACTGCCACCACCCCCAGACTCCCCCCTCCATTTCCCTCGAAACTAACACCGAGGCAGCGCAGAACAAGACAGCTAACCTTCCAAAAACGGCATTGCCCCTCAGCCACACAATTGCAGAATGTGGGGAGAGGTGGGAACCAAGTATGTGTGAAGGAGGCAAGTCACCCATCATTAAGAATGTACACAATGCCAAGTGTGGCGGTGATGTGCTGGACAAACTTCAGTATGCAGAGCACAGACATGTCCATGTGGACATATACTTCTGATGTTTGTAGTGGACAGTGGACGCAACCATGTTACCTCAGGCAGTGGGAAAGACCTCAGTCATGTAGCTTTGTCCCCCCCCTGTAAGCATAAGCGGAGTGGGCTGGTCCGGCGTAAGCCAGTCCAGCGTAGGAGTGTGAATAAATAGGCCGGTGCTCTGGGCGTGGTTCAATTCCGGGATGGCCAACTCGTCTGCCAGGGCAGCGCCCCTCACCCTGCCACGAGTCCACTGCCGTGACCGCCAGCCTCCTCAGCCGATCGCTGGCTTCCACGACACAGGCCCCTAGCGCACCCAGCGGACCAGCACCACTGAGTTATGTGTGTGTGCTGACTACTGCCTTCGACCTACACTGCGGTCAGCAGGTCCCCCAATTCAAATCGAGTCTTGATTTATTTTTGGCAAAGTCCAGTAGGCAACAGACATTGCTTCCAGTGCGGCACACCTGGATGATGCATCACCTCAGGCTGCGCACCCGCTGAACGCTTCAGGTGCCACTAACTGTGCAGCTCAAGTTAACGCCACATGGCTGTGGGCCCTTGCTGACCGCTGCCTCCGGCCTACACTGCAGTCAGCAGGGCTCACACATATCAAATCTAATCCTGACCTGCAAGGACACGCCGTCATTGCTGGCTGCGCACACGCTGAGCTCATCAGGTGCCACTAACTCTGTGCAGCTCAAGTCAACGCCACATGGCTGTGAGCCATTGTTGACCGCTGCCTCCAGCCTACACTGCGGTCAGCAGGGCTCACACATATCAAATCCAATCATGACCTGCAAGGACATGCTCATCATTGCTGGCTGTGCACACGCCACCACCTCCAGGACCACCTCCAACCAAGAACTGCCAGAGTCGGAGGAGTCTTACAGCCAGCCTATCAAAGTTGGTCACATCTGTCTTGGATGCCATCATCAGCTTGATACTCTGCTCAGCTCTTCAGGTGCCACTAACTCAGTGCACCACAACTCATGGACCCTTTATGATTGAGTTTGTGCTGTGGACAGCTGACGCAACAATGTCACCTCAGGCAGTGGGAAAGACCTGGGACGAAGATGAGGCAGATGAGGCAGATGTACCACACCACACTGCAGCTGCAGCAGGAATATCCCGAAAGGACACAATCATTAACAATTTCTTCACATGAGCATGCTCAGCTCTGGTGCCCCTACCTCAGTGCAGCTCAAGTCATCGCCACGTGGCGGTAGGCCCATGCCAGCCGCAGTGCATCCGGTGCCACTAACTCAGTGCACCACAAGTCATGGACCCTTTATGATTGAATCTTTTGTGTGTGATTCCAGATCTGGTGCCCCTACCTCAGTGCACTGCAAGTCATGGACCCTTCATGATTGGATCTGTGTGTGTGATCCGATGATCACTGTTCTAGTTGTTGCCAGCACCAACCACTCCCTGAGGGCTGGCTTACACTTACCCCACACCCAACCAACCACATGCGTCACTGGACATCTGACCCTGGTAATAAAAAGGGTCCGGGTGCACATGCCCGTAGTCAGTTCCACTATCTATCTAAGTGTGTCCGTGTGGTCATTATGTATGCTTTGGACAGCGGACGCAACCATGTCACCTCAGGCAGTGCCTATGTCACTCAGAACTAGTTTGCTTTCGGAATGAAGGAAATCATGTATGGTTAACATCTCTGATGGTACTCTGCTTTAAACTATGCTGGTTCCTTCACTCCCAAGGTCACTTCACGTCACTCGCCATTTGTATATCAGAATATTGTATGTAGGAATATCGTCTTTGTTCTAAATATTTTTCACAAGAGCATTGACCAGTTCAGTGCAGATTTTCTGTTATTAACCTCGATAGGGTGAGACTTTTATAAACAGTTGTATGGGACACAATATTTATGTCACAGGATATTCTGGCAATGACGTTCTGGTACCATACTGACTGTCCATAATGATTTTATCTGATCTTTACTTTTACACACTGTTATAATTGATACTGTTGGATCAACGCTTAGACTGAAACCTGTTATTCGTAATGTAATGGAGAAATATGACACGCTGCCATATTTTAGGCTATGCCCAGGAGCTTCTTCGGTGATGCCAGACCCCAAAATGGAGCTCACTTGCACACACTAACTCCTATGAAATTTACGAGGGATGTATCTATCAAGAGTGCAGCTGGTGTAGTCTCTCGATCCATGCTACCCTGCCTAGTCGGCACCAAGATAGATGTTAAAGTCCTCTTGGACCACACTCCAGTGTGGATGTGTTTGGGTCCTGCAGACTCGCAGCCACCCTTCCCGAAACCCTGGGTAATGAACGAGATAGCATTTCGTGATCCTACCCTACGGGATTGCATAAAGGATGCGATTGAACACTACTTCGCAGAGAACAACACTGGGGAAGTTTGCCCCGCGACTCTTTGGGATGCAGCAAAAGTGGTCTTTAGGGGAGAACTCATCTCACACACGACAGCTTTCGAGTGGCCAAACTCCTCAAACATGAACTCAAAACCCAGCTGCAACAAGCCAAGTCCAGACATAAAGTAGGAGGCTCCCACAAAACTTTGAGAGATCTTCGCCGCATTCGGGGGGAGCTAGAACACTTATTAATGATGGAGGAGGCCAGGAAATTGCTATATATAGGCTAAACCTATTACGAATGCAGAGACAAGGCTGATCCGCTCCTTGCCCACAAGATACGTATACGCTACACACGTAACTACATGAAAGATATCCCAGGACAATGATGGTGGATACCATCATGAGACGGAGGAGATTATCTCTGTCTTTTAGGCTTACTATTCTACTCTTTACCAAGCCCAAAACCACGATGAGTGACATCAAGACAACGACCTCCAACATTATCATCCTCCTAATATAGAGGAAGAGTTGGGCCTACTGGAGGACTATATGAGCCTCAACAAGGTTAGAGCAGCAACTAGTAATTTAACAGCCTGCAAGGCCCTTGGCCCAGATGGGTTCCCATCCTCCTCTTATAAAGTCTTCGTTTCCCTACCGGCTGCATCTTTGGTGACGGTGTTCAACTATTTCCTAACACCGGGAATGGTTTCCGACATGATGCTTGGATCCCATCTGACGTTGCTTCTGAAGCCCAACAAGCACCCAACATACTGCTCTTCTTACTACCCAATTGCACTTCTGAATTGCGAATTGAAGGTTTTCACGTCTATACTGGTGGCACGACTTCATCACGTTTGGCCGACCCTCACTATACCCCAGCAATGTGGCTTTATTCGTAACATACAGGCCAACGACAATATCCGCTTGGCCGTTGCACTTATGGAGGTCATGGAATGTTGCAGTCAACTAATGGTGCTCCTCTCCCTCGATGGTGAGAAGGCGTTCTACAGGGTAGATTGGGCATACCAGTTGAAAGTCCTGGCCAAAATGCATATTGGCTCCAAGATGAAAACCCTCATCCAAGGCAATTTAAAAAAAGACTAAAGTAAAGATCAACGCTTCCTTTTCGCCAACTATAGCCTTCACCAGGGGGAACCATCAGGTAACGCACCTTGCTCCCCCTAATTCTTGCTTTACCCATGGAACCCTTGGTAGCAAAAATTCAGAGCAACCCTGCGATCCACGGTATGCTAATATAAGGCAGGGAGCACAAATTAGCTCTCTTTTCAGATGATATACTGTGCTTCATCACTGACCCTGAATTAGCCATCCCCAACTGTTAAGGGAACTTGACCTATTTGCGCATTCAGGCATCTGGATTCAATATACATTTTCCCAAGTCTTGCCAGTTTCCGACAGGCTTTCCATGTCGGACCATGGAAAGACTGTTGGAAAGCGACTTTGGGGCCCCTTGCAGGTTCCCCATTCCTCCATGGCCTCCGGTTGGGGCCCGAGGGGGCACCTAATCCCTGCACCCCATGGCCGGCACCTTGAGGTGCCTGCCAGGTGGTGCAGGGATTAACAGAATCTCCCATTTGTCCATGGAAGCTTGTGCTACGGCAGGTTTATGGCCGCAGCAGAAGCTCCCATTTTGAAATTGGAGTATGCGACCGCACCATTTGCGGTCGCGTTGTAATGGCGATGTCGAGACCTCAGCGATGTCAGGCAGACATGAGTCCACCCGACATTGTAATCAGGCCCAGAGTGTGAAGAGTGGGCCATTTAAACATGGCGTCCACCAAGCAAACCTGCAGTGATGAGATAAGCTGGGAGCCGCGAAATAGGGCTGTCAATTCTCCATCAGAGTGGTGGAGGCCATGACCTCTAAACCCATCCCCCCACCCCATCAAACCATTGGACCATCTGCCAGGGCCTAAATGACCCTCCTAGTCTCCAGGTTTACCCTGCCCTAAATGACCTTTCTGTGTCTGCTGACTTCGCAGTCAGTGGACATCATAATTGTCATCTTTGACTCCCACCAACAATTATGCCTTTTGCTGTATTTCAGGGTCAAACGAGATCAATTTTGTTCATCCAATTAGGGCTTCTTGGAAGAAAAAAACTCACAGCACTTTATTGAATGATGAATGTTCAGCGAATTATCCCGGGCTAACTGGTTGCTCGTGTGCCTCACACACTAATGGGCGGTTTCAGGTTAAGGAATGGGACTGCTGCTTGCATAATAATGCAGGTGCACCCCCCCCCCCTTCTGTCTGCATAGGGCACAGCATTGATTGCTTCAAGTTCCCCCTCACCTGCTCCTTCAGCAGCTGCATAACAATATGGAAGAAACAGCACCGCCAAACGGACCTCACAATAACCCGCAGAGAATATGAGGCTTTGGCAAATGGTGGGAAATGATTAAAGATACGTTTTTATCGAAAATATGTTCCACGATAAAAGGAAGTGAAATAGTCGAGCTATTTGCCATAGGTGTTCCTAACATAGCAGTCAGAAGAAGGGGCGACACAAGGTGAACAAGCAAGGACGAAACCGGTGCGACATCAGCTGTGAATTGTAGCAGGTTTATTGGGCGCGCTGACAGACGCCTTTGATTGAAACACTGTGCACGAATCCGTGTGTGGAGTTGTGCGGAAGTGCGCCTCAATTAAGGATCGCCATGGCTCTGAAACGCTAGCCCTGGCTTGGCCTTTTGTACCCCTGGAACTGACCTATGTACTAGAGGCGTCAGAGTTCATAAACCACTGGATGGAGGAGAAAGTGAACACAACTCTGAGAGTCCTGTTTACCCACTCTACTGATCCCCTTCCGATACCTCCTTAATGCATCCGGGTCAGACGAGGGGTCAACTGGTCACATGGTGCGTAACGTCACTTCTTCTACCCCTGGGCTTTTGGACAATCCGCATCCATGTGTGTATGTGTGTAGGGTCATTGGGGATTGTTATTATAATATGGATTATCACAGTTCCCATGTACACACTCCACAATGCATGCATTTTGTAAGGTTTATCATTGCAAAAGATAAGCAGAAACGATGGCTATATGATTCCAATTAAAAGTACAGAGAATGTATAAGATGGATCCTGTCTGACTTTAAACTTAGCTTTGTTATGTGCACATAGACATCTCTCAAAGATGTCCACTGCTTAGGACTCGGTGTGTCTCATGGTGATAGTTGTGAGTACCAAACACTTAATCTCATCATGGATGGCAGCAGGAACAATCATTGGCTGTGATTCCTCATCCTGGTAGCTTTCCCCTGGCAGCACCAGTGCCCTGGGTCGCCAGTGCCAAGCCTGGTTCTGCAGTGCGCCTTGAGCTCAAGCTAAAGCTGCACTGGTGTCATCATGCGCTGAGCGGCTGCCAACAGGAGTTCTGGGGATTCCAGCCTCTCTGTGTTTCCACCATCAGCCTCCCACAACTAAATGCAAGGACAGACATTAGCTTTTTTTGTCCAAGTTCCCTCCTGGCTGGAATCAAGGAGTTAAAGGGACACACAACTGGCCATCAGGTGCAGCCGCCCATCAGGGGGACAAGGATGCAGCCACCCTCCTGCCACTGCACGTGCTCTCAAACAGAGGTGCAGAAACATTCCATGCAACAAAGTTCTACTAAAGGATCTTCAAAGATTAAGTCAAGAAAATGTGTGATGAGAAAGAGACGTCACCATCCAATAAGTGATGTCGAAAGCAGTCAGGGCATTAAAAGGCACCTGCGCACCCCCACCTCTATGCACGTGTTGAGCACGCGCATATGTAAGCGTAACGCGATGCATCACATGGTATGACTGCTCTTTAGATTACTGAGAGCTGCCACTGCTGGCCACACCCCACACTGTGGAAGAGATTTTATTCTATTTCATATTTCTTTTGCCCATTTTCCAGCCATTTGAGGGAAGCATGGTTCCACCCTGATCTTTGGGATTATGGAATCAAGGATTTTGGAAATGACAAGAGCTTTGCACAGGATGGAATCGATCTGCGTGCTTGTGGTGGCGGCTTTGTTACCCGAAGCCCACGAGACATGAGTCCGCGACACACGAGGCCGGCACCAATAATGTATTCATCGTCCATGATAAATTACATTGTATTCTATGTGGATTACTTTAACCAGGCGAATCAATGATGGCTTATTACCATGAATTCAGAATGTGCTGCTTTGCGCAAGTGTGATTGAACTATATGCTGGCAAATCATTTTTAATCAAGCCAATAAAGCGTTTCGTGTGATTTGATTTGAGGCCAGGCCCGGGGATTGGCTGCTTCTGAGCAGTCACACCAGCAGGGACTTCTGCATAGCAGCCTATTTTTTCATTTTATTTTGTTATTTTACCAGCGCTATGTGCAAATGGTACCACTGAAGCTCAGGTGCGGTAGGTACAGCTAAGAGCGGTGGGGCGGGGTGGGGGCGGGGAAGTTGCCATACGACGAGCTAGGAAAAATAAAATAAATACAACTACTTACCTTGTGCTCGCTGCATCGCTAACTCGGCGAGGCCGGAAAGCGCAAGGTTAAGTGGTTTTATTTATTTTATTTTCCCTATCCCGTCGTATGTCGAGTTACCCCCCGCTCATACCTGTACCGGCCGCGCCTGCTGAAGCTGGCCACTGGCTCATCTTAAACTCAACTATGATGGCGGGGCGCTATTGATGTGTAACGGTCAATCCCAAACTCTAATTGACTGAACAGACCTAAGCTGAGAAACATATCACCCAAGGCATTCCCTGGGCCGGGGATGGATTTAGAGCATGTGGGTTTAACATTTGTGTGGAATTGTGTGATGGTTGTATTCTGAAGGTAGGTTGATGGTGGGAAGCGATTTTCACAGTTTACAGCTCCTGGTGCTAGGACTCAGACTCCTGTGGTGCTGCAGCAGAAGACTTGAGGCGTGTGGGATGTTTTGGGTTGTGGTTTGGAGGGTGTCTATCACAAATGTGGTAGTATCCTGTTGCAGCAGTAGACTAGCGCTTGTGTGTGATGCAGAGGGGTTTGGAAGGTCACAGGAAATGCACTGCGCTTCTTGAAGGCCAGCCAGATGGTTTGCCCCAGCTTTCTTTCTGGTATATGTCTTTCTGAGATGATTGGAATTACCAGCAAGCATTTTGGAAATCTCAGCGAGAGAAAGGTTGATTGGGCCAGAGCAAAGCGTGGTTGGAGTTGCCTGACAAGGAGTAGATAGATGTTGCAGAGGCAGGTTGCGCCCTCAGTCCAGGTCCCAAGCACCATCATGGAGTTGAGGGTGACTCTCAGACTTTTAGCTGTGGAGCTGGGTATGATTGTTTACTTGATTGATGGGTGATATTACTTTGTGTTCGTATACTGCTCTTCTGCCATTGACATGGCCAGGTAGCACTACCTTTTGTCTGAGATGTTGGAAGATGAGCCTGAAGACGGAAGTGTGATACGAGCACCGTCGTTTTGTGGGGTTACAGATCATTAGTTCCTTTATTTTGCCACTTTGTTTGAAAACATATCACGGCTATCTATGATTTGATGAAGGCTGTCTTTGGGGGCCAGTAACTGGTTGTGCTTTCCTGGGATGCACAGGTACTGGGTGTCACCAGCAAAGGAGAGGTAAATCAGGTTCTGGTGTCTGATTTCAATGGGCAGGTCACATGTGAGTTTCTATAAGTGAAATATAAGAGAGAAGAGTTGTCCAGGGGACCAAGTCCCCGAGTCCTGTAATGGCTGCCAGCAACATTTTTCTCATGTTGCTGGCAGCCAATCAGAGCACTTGCTCCCGCGGGAGTCAAGATGGCCCAAAGGAAATTAAGCCCTCGTGGCCAATCAGAATGTAGATATACAATTATTTTTGTCCCTTAATCTCTCAAAAAAATACTGAACGGATTTAGACCAAATCTCAAAAAGCACAATCTGCGGACCAGGATCTAGCGTCCTGCCAAATTTGGTGTAATTCCGTTCTGCAGTTTTTGCTGTAAACTTTTCTAAAGAAGTCTACGGAAATGCACGGGCATTTGCTTTTTGGGACCCTCCTTTTTTTCTCCATCCAAAATGTTTAAATTACTGAAATATTCTATTTTGTCTGAAAGGAGTATAAAATATACCATCTTTGACATTTTAAAAGCTAGAAGATAGAAAGTAATTTTCTGTTCAGATTTCACTTACACAGAACAAATTATAGGTTATCGGTGCAATAGGGCAAATTGATGATTTAGAAGGTACAGGATGGACAGAACAGCCTTTTAGCAATGTGTGTGACCTGCAGGTCCACATAATACACACTTGGATGTGGGGGGAAAAACAACATCCTACTCTTCACTGACATATTTAAAACACATGTAAGTGGTCTAGCGTGGTATAGATCACTAAAGTTAACTCATAGCCATTCATTTATTAGGTTTCCCCTGCACAGCACTTGTGCTGTGTTAGCAAATGCTTGTCATTTTTTTAAAATTTCCAGAGGGGTTTTGAGCCCACCCATTACTTACCTTTACTTACTATTGTTTGGCTCCAACATCATTCTTGTTTCCGTGCTTCCTATTAGTCACGTCTCCTCCTCGCCTCAGGCTTCTTCCTGGGTCTCTTTGGCTGTGTGTCTGCTGTGGAGCTTGGACCAAGTACAGATTCCAGCCAGTATCCTTCCATTGGCTGGGGTCTAGCAGAGGTACTTTTTACAATTATTTTTACACTAGCACCCTCAGCTGTTCAGTACAGCGCTACTATAGGCGACAGACAACACGCCTTTCTGCTCAATTCTTTCCACTTTGCATCCAACTCGGAATAACGTGAGCTCCGTCAGTTGTTCAGTACAGTGCTACTGTAGGCGACAGCCATCCCGCTTCTGTTTCTCCCTTGCAATTAAAAGGCAGCTTTGTAGACTCTGCGCTTGAAGGCCACACCGCGGCAGAAGCCCCGCTATAAATCACATCCAGTGTAATCCATTGGTGTAGTTCACGTCGGCTCCTCTATGTTCACAGTGGGATCCCGAGCATGAACCGTATCATCGTTCTCATCACCACACTTGGGAGCCTGCTCCTCGGCCTTGTAGAAGCAGCCATCTGCACGCACCATGGTGGGTTTTATTGCATTCCATGGCCTCCAGAGGTTTATTAACAGGCGAAGTTACATTACTTTGTTTTGGAGCATTCAATGCAGAACCTGCGAGCTCAGGTGCCTGTCTCTGTCTCTGCTAGAGGGTTTCGTGCATTCTCAAGCCCAAAATGAGCCTCACTTTCATGTAACTTCTGTCTGCAGCCCACGCTCTAATCCCATGCACCAAGAATTAAAAGGCAAAACATCAACTATGTAAAACAGGAGAGCGGAATAGATATCCGCGCAGGGGCTCAACTGCATATTGTGAAACGCAAAAACATGTGATCAGTCCTGGCTTTCCTGCTTGACCAAACTGTGTGATGCAATGCAAAGATTTTATCTCACCGAGCCTCAGCTGAGAGCAAGTTGCTTCTGCGTCTATTTTTTTTTGGGGGGGGGGGCAGTGACCCCCTCTCTCCCACCTCCAATTTTGAGGTTAGCAGGGCTTAAACTCATGTTCGTGCACTAAAACGTATCCCCACCCTCACCGGAAAAGGAACGTGTGCACATTGATAAGAGGCCATCAACGTCACCCAGACTCCCCTAAGCCAATCACAATGCTGCTTTCAACATGACAGCAGGGTCGAGATTGGTCTGAGTGCAGTGGTTCGGCTCTCAGACAGGCAGTGGGCGCATGGGCACATTCTCCACCTAGGCTGTGAATTACAGCCTGGTGGAGAACATACTAAGTTTGCATGACTGTTTGGCCCGGACAAGACGGCCGGCCAAACCGTCATGCACACTTAAGTGCATGAACCACTCCTCCCTCTGCTGTCTGTGAGACAGCCAAGCCCCGCCCGCCCCAAAACTGCCTCAGTAAGGAAACATAGAATGATAGTAACAATGTGTTATTATTTTATTTTTCCTTTTTTCCACTGCTGAAAAGCAGTGGGGCAACGCTCCTCCACCTGAGCGGAGGAGCCACCACTGGAGGCCATACCATTTGTAGACATGAGGCATACAAATGCTGATCACTCAATGTGACCAGCTGTGTAGCTCCTTTTTTCCAGGGTATCTGCTATTGTCGGGAGTCCCACAGTGTCCCAGCAAGCTCCACAAGTACTGGGGAGCCGGACCTCTGCCTGTCACCCACGACGAGTGCGAGAGCCTGCTCCCCGAACCTCAGCCTGTCAACAAAGACAGGTGCTCGAGCCGGCTCCCCGAATGCTCTCAACAAATACTGGATATAAATCCGTATTTGTAAAGTGCAAACTACTCACCCATACAGGTCTCAAGGCACTGGGGGCCATCGAAAATTAAGTGAGCTATTGCCCAGAGTCACGTGGTGCTGAGCTGAGCTGCTGCCAGAGCCAGGGATCGAACCGTGAACCCTGTGCTCCGAAGTCAGCTGCCCTGGCCGCTGCACCATACCACACATCTCCATGGATGGGAGAGTTACGTGTTAGTAAGGAATTCTGTCTGATTTAGGCGATTCCTTGCCCTTTGGGTGCTAATGTGCTGTAAATGTCCCCCTCCCATCTCACATTTTTCAAACCCAATCATTATAGACCATCTTGATGAATGTGTTGCAGAACGAGGAGAGTACTGGCGGAAAATAAAGACTCCAGACATTTGAAGGGTGTGGTCCATCCAGGTTCTGGATACAACACGCATGTCAAAGTGAATAGGTCTCGCCTATGCAAGATACATTGGCTTTGTCAATGTTTTGTAGACATGCTGCACAGCAGCAACCACGCTGCTGTGCAACATGGTTGAAAGTAAAGAAAATGGGGCTTCGATCCAGTCAATAGTGGCCGCATACCAACACTATTTATTTCTAGACTTTAAGCCATGTTGTACAGAAGTCCGCAATGCTGTGAAACATGTCTAAAAGCAATAGGATAGCCAATAGATCTTTCATAGGCGAAACCTATTGACGTTGCCAATGCTTGTTATATTTATTATCTAATGATGGCAGCCTAGGGACCGAACACCTGCCCTACAGTATCAACAGCTGCACTGAAAGTGAAAGGGGAACCACTTTATACTAAGCATATAGCCCAAGTGGGCTGATTAGCAGGTCTCACTCAACAGTTGAAGTGATTGAAAAATGTAGGAGTCTAAAAAAAGCAAAAGCTATGGGAACATCATGGAAATTGCATACATTTGTTTCCCTAAAACATCACGAAACTTGGTGATTCATTTTTGAACTTTTTTTTTTTAAATTAAGCAAAATTGCTTATACAGCACAAATATGCCTTGCTTGAATAATGCACAACTTTTTTAATGTGACATACCTTGTGTAAAAAAATTGTTGCATCAGACACCGGCAGGAGACAGGTGAGGCTAAACACGAAAGTCCACATTTTCGCCCACATTTTTACAGAGTTTTGCCAGTGCCGGCTTATTACACAATCTATGTTTGTCATGCGGATTGTATTCATAATATCTTTTTGAGCAATCTGTTGTTATTCCCCATGTACTGTCTGTCAGATTTAACTGCTTTAAACATTTATTCATATTTTATTCAGTGGTTTTAAATATGCTGTCCTATTTATTTAAAATAACGTCTTTTTATGATGATTTTGTAACCATTTGATATTCCTTGGAGACTTAGTGCAAATATCTGACTGTGGCATTTTCTGTTTCATGCTTGCATGGTTGTTACTGAGTTCTCTACTTCTTCCAATATGTTACTGGCTCATGGCAGCAACACTTTCGAGAAAACAACAACTATATGATGCCAGGGCCCAGGCCCTTGTGCTTAACTTCAGCAAATACTGACCATGAGGTGCCAGCAGTGCTTAGGAGAAACGAACATCTGTATCACCAAATACCTGCTGCTCTGTGTGGCCCAAACAGTTCTGTGCATCTGTAATTAGGAGAGAATACAGTCGTGGGGTTTCTCTGGCTTAATGCTTCCAATAAAAGAGCATTTTAGCTGGCCATACAATGATGGTGAATGAGGAATCAGTGCACCAGTAACCAATGGTAACTGGGACGTCAAGGGGAATGAGTGCTGACTGAGTGTCATCTCTTTCTCGACAATGTCTGCACCCGCCCCTAGGGTGGTCCAAGTCAGAGCTGCAGCCCGAATGCATTTCACACGTGTTGCCTCATGGTGCACGGTACATGTGTCCTTGTTTCCAGGAATATTTCACTTTCCCAGAGGGGTTACTTTCTTTAGTTGTGTTTTTCATGCACACAGAGTGTGGTATTAGCACACGTTTTACACCATTGTACTGAGAACCTCTGTATTTATCCAACAATTGCTGAGCTGAAAACAATATTTGCTTTGTCGAGTCTCTATTCAACACGTGGCTGACTCCTGCAGTCTGTTTCCAAACACACTTAGGCACAGTGCTCTGAAACCCTGTTGTTTGAAGGCTGCTCTACATAAAGGAATACAAAATAAACCCTTCACATCGAGCTGCCTGTAGGTGTGTGGGTGAGTCAGGAGGTGGATGGCTGTTCATGTCAGGGCACAATTGAGAGCTCTGGATGCTGAAAGCAGCACGAGTTTCTCACCGTGATTGTCACAGTGGCTTAAAGGTGTTCACACTACATGGCCATCCAATCCTTGGCCTCTCTGCAGAGCTCGCGGAATAATTGTCAGATATGTGCGAATTGTAATTATGATTCCGTGAAAACGTGTGTGGAGGAGGCAACCAGCTGACGACATGTTAACAGTGCCAAAGGCTCAACGTTTATGTGTGTACAAATGGAGGCGATACAAGGAAGTACATGCAGAAAGAGAGAGTAAAAAGACAGTTGAAAAGGAGGGCGATGATCTAAGAAACATGTTGATGGAGTGAAATCGGAGACATGCATATAGAGAAAAAAAAAGAGCAAGTGGCGAACTCAGAGACAGCAACCATTGAGTATAAGGATATTAAGAGTAAAAAGGAAAATGTTACTCATTAACTGATATTGACACAGTAGCTGGTAGTACGGGTGCAGGAGGCGCTGCAGCGCCCCCACGATAACCATGCTGGAGTTCCGAAGGTGAATGAGCAATAAAGATGCTTTTAAATGTTGTTTTTGTGTTATCACGTTTTCTGTGCATTCAAAGGTAGAAGTCAAATGTCAGACCATGTCTTGGGACAATCTGTTGCTTAGTCTTTTAACATGGAGACTAATGTTTACTTTTGTTTCTCTGACTGCAAATTGACAGGATGTTGTGAAGTTAACTGTGACAATCTTGCTGGGGTAGAGAGAGTGTGAAAGTAGGATGTCATTTTTTAACACAAAACAAAATGTAAATACCTGTAAATGAGCTGTACAAATTATTTCAAAATATATTCATTTGGGAAAGCATAAACGAAGCACACTTTTTGAGAATACTGCGGTGTGATGGAAACAACGATTTTAATTAAATCAAAACAAGTCAAGTCTTTACCTGGTGATGTGCAAATGATATTCGGTGAAAAGCAATTTCCACACATTATCGGTTGCATGATATATAGATTTATCAGTACAATTGCGTGTCTGTGAAAATGTAGTGTCCATTTCAATGGAGCTTGTGCTGTTTGTATGCACCAGTATGCAACCACACAAAGCTTTAATACTAAGTTTGCAGGAGTGCGCTCCACCCAGCCCTCCTGCTGAATGGCCGTGACTCATTTGCTGCACTGGCTCTTTGTATGATGTCAATGATGGCAACACCCCCTAATCTGAAAATTGTTTCAGTTCCAAAGACTATTGAATAAAGTCATTGCGAGAAGCACTGGTAAAGCACAGTACGCCCTGCTTGCTTTAGATGCATATGTTTATAGTGATATGTATGGATTGAACAAGAGAAAAAATATATGGGGGAACCAGAATACTGGTGCTGTGCCCTCTGTGTAAAACATATGAGTCTAGTTCACGTGTTGTAGGCCACACCCATTACAACATAGTCCTCGCCTCTTGTAAAGGATTCCTAGTTACCTTTTTTTGATCATGTCACATTCTGAGACCTTTCCCCGCTTTTTTGTCACAAGAGCAAACAATCATGGGACAATAAAGGACATGTGCTGAGGGCATCTGGGGGCACAATTTCATATTGTTTGCAGAGTGATGTAATCAATCAATCAATCAGGATTAATAAAGTGTAGCTAATCACCTGATTATCCAGGTGCTTGCAGGCCACGGAGGTTTATTCGAACAGCCAGGTCTTGAGGGCCTTTCGGAATTCTGGAAGTGAGGTGATGGTCCGGAGGTCCGTGGGGAGGCTGTTCCAGGTCTTTGCTGCGATGTGGGAGAAGGAGCGTCCTCCATTTCTGCTTCTGTAGATGCAGGGAGTATGGGGAAGTGAAAGGGAGGCGGAACGTAGTCTTCTTGATGGTTGATGGAAGTTAAGGCAGTGTTTAATGCAGGCGGGTACTTGGTCGTGCAAAGACTTGTGTGAATGGATCAGCAGCTTGAATTGGCATCTCTTCTGTACTGTGAGCCGGTGGAGTTGGCCTAGGTGGGGTGTCATGTGGGTTTGTCGGAGAAGGCCAAGGATGAGTCTGGCTGTGGCTTTCTATGTGGTCCGAAGTTTCTGTTGGAGTTGGGGTATGATTCTTACGTACTGGGCGTTGCTGTAGTACAGTCCGCTGGTGATGAGGGCTTGTGTCACGGTGCATCTCGTGTGTAGGGATAGCCACTTCAAGATCTTACGTAGCATGCGCAGAGTGAGGAAGCTGGTGGAGGAGATATATCGTTGATCTGTGATTTCATGGTAAGCTTCTTGTCAATGATGATTCTGAGGTTTCTGGCATGGTTGGAGGTAGTGGGTGCCGGGTCCTAGGTCTGATGGCCACCAGAAGTCCTTCCATGTGTTTCTGCTGGTGCCAAAGATCAGTACTTCTGTCTTGTCTGTGTTCAGCAGCAGGCAGATGTTCTTCACCTGGTTGGTGATGTTTGTTATGCTTTTGTGGAAGTTGCTTTTGGTGGTGGGGTCATCAGTGAGTGATAGGATGAGTTGGGTGTCATCTGCGTGGGAATTTATGTTAAGACCGTGGGATCTGAGGATGTTGGCCAGCGGGGTTATATATGCGTTTAAGAGTGTGGAGCTGCAG
The DNA here is from genome assembly GCF_964204655.1 of Triturus cristatus. NCBI lineage: Eukaryota > Metazoa > Chordata > Amphibia > Caudata > Salamandridae > Triturus > Triturus cristatus. Next base: position 132,770,811 of record NC_140591.1, on the reverse strand, counting down.
AATGAGCCCTGGAGGACATTGCAGGTGATCTCCTTGAGTTCAGAGGTGAAAGGTGGGAGGTGGATCATGTGGGTTCTTCCAGTGAGGAAGGAGGTGATCCATGTGAATGCGTCAAATGGATACACCAGATCAAAAGATGTGGTGGAGTCTTTTGGTCAGCATGTGGTGGGATACAGTGTCGAAGGCTGCTGAGAAGTCAAGGAGGATCAAAACTGCTGTTTCTCCTCATTCGAGGAGGGTTCAGATGTTATCAGTGGCTGCGATCAGGGCAGTTTCAGTGCTGTGATTTCTGCGGGAGCTGGATTGGGAGGGGTTAAGTAGCTGGTCTGCTCCAGGAGTGCCATGAGTTGATTGTTCATGATCTTTTCTAATACCTTAGCTTGGAATGAGAGCAGGGAGATTGGCTGGTAGTTTTTCAGCTTGGCAGAGATTTTTCTTTTAGTATTACTCTGACTTTGGTGTGTTTCCAGGCATCAGGAAATGTTGCCGGTGATAAAGGTGCTGAGTAGGGCGGTGAGTTCCTGCCAATCCCCTGGTTTCCGAGGTTGAAGATGTGGTCCGAGCATGGGTCTGTGGGAGCTCCCAAGTTGATGGATTCTATGGTGGAGGTGGTGTCCTGGGTGGCGAGGATGTTCCAGGTGGTCAGTGTGTGGTTTGTGTCAGTTACTGTGTTGGCGTATCTGTTGAGGAAGTCCGTAGGTGTGGGTTGGTGTTAGAAGTTTCTGTGTATGGTTGCGATCTTGTCATGGAAGAAGTGGACGAGGTTGTCACACCGCTTCTGTGAAGGTGTGATGTTGTTTATGCTGGCAGCTGGGTTGGAGAATTCCTTAACGATGTTGAAAGGTTCCTTGGTGTTGTTGGTGCTGGTTTTGATGCTTGCGGCAACAGCTGTCTTTTTTATTGCCCTCAGCAGGTGGTGGTAGAGGTTGAGTGAGGTCTTGAAGGCTGCCCTGTCTAAGTGTCCTTGATGGTGCACCACCTCCTCTCCAACTGTTTGCTGTCTCGTTTCACTGGCCTGATTTCTTGCATGTACCAGCTTACCTTTTTGGAGGATTTTCTCTGGATGTTGCTCTTAATAAGGACAATGGTGTCTGTGCAATTGGTGATCCAGGCATTTAAGTTTTTCGCTCCCTGTTCAAGGTTGGTGGCAGTAGTAGGGTTGGAGGTGTTGAGGGCGTTCACCCAGCTGGTCTCTGAGATTTTGTTCCACCTTCAGTGGGGGGCGTCGGTCATGTTGGGGGTGGCGGTGCAGGGGCTGGAGATGCTGAACTGGATTATGCAGTGATTGGTCTATTTCAGTTCTGAGACATGGCTGTATTTGATGAGGTTGCTGGAGGTGAAAATTGGGTCCATCGTGTGTCCTATGGTGTGTGTAGGGTCTTGGATGATCTGGGTCAATCAGAGGCCGATCATACTGTTGAGGAGGTGTGCAGTGTTTTTGTTGATGGGGTCGTTGATGTAGAAATTTAGGTCGCTGAAGAAGTTTTAGTCCTTGGAGTCTAAGGTTAGGGGTTCAATGAAGTCTGCTATGGTTTTGCAGAAGCTGGAGCACGGGCCCGGGGATCACTTTGCGAGGGTGCCTCTGATGATTGTCTTGTCTTCTGTATGTTGTTGATGATGGTGGTATACTGTATGGTCTCTTTGTGGATGATGGCTGTTCCTCCTACCGGCTTATTGGTCCGGTCCTGGTGAGTGGTTTTATATACGTCGGGGATTGCTGAGGCAATGTCTGGGGCGTATGTGGGGTTGAGCCAGGTCTCAGTGAGGAATACAATTTCTGGTGCGGGATAGTGATAAGGCCCCATAATTCAGTGGAATGCTTGCACAGTGAGCCTGTGTAGAGGGGCGCATGCGAGTTGGTGTTTTTGTTCTGGTGGTGTCTGTGGTGTGTTCAGGTGGGGCAGGTCAGTGGGCAGGTGTATGTGCAGTGGCAGGTGAAGTGGCAGTGGCTGCAGAAGAAAGGTCCTACTGTGGTGCTAGAGTTGGCATGGTGGCAGTGTTTGTTGCGGCGTTCGGGGTCGAGGATGTAGAACTCAGAGATGGTGTATCTTCGGACACGGGGGAGCCAGGGGTCGTGGCACTAGGCACGATCTAGATGTGGATGGGCACCAACAGGCTTGCCTTTGATGCACCTTCGGCATGCAAGTGACACATCTGCTGCATGCATCCACGCTGCGGCTTGCATTAAGTGGTTCCTGGGGTAGGCAGCGCTTCTGTTGGCAGGAAGAACGGTGAGCAGGACAACCCAGTCGGAAAAAACCCACCGGGAAAACCCAGGCAGCAGAAATGTCACTGGATTAGTCTGGAACAAGCGGGAACTGGAGGCCATAGGCAAGTGGAAAGCGAAGTGTCCAGGTGCCTACTAATGAGGTTGCGCTGTGGCCTGCATTAAACTGGTCCGGAGGTGGGTGCGGAAGTGGCAAGCTAGGTGTCCAGGTAATAAAAACAGCATTACAACCATCCCATATAGAATTCCTTATAGAGGCTGAGCATGACAACCAAATGGTTCATGACACCCAGCACTGCCTTCTAATGTGCATGCCGTATGCGCAATACTGAATGCAGCGCCTTACTTCCCATTTTATGACCATTTAGCAACCCTGATGCAACAACAAACTTTCCTCTTAATTGCATGTGGTAAAAAGGTAGGTGCGCCTCGCGTTTGCTGCGCAGTATAAATAAAGATTTATTGATTATTTTTAAAAATTGGCCGCTAGTTTTAATAAATATCAGAGAAAGCTATTAGGTGAGAGCAGTACTTTAAAAGCATTGGACGGTGATTAAAACAGGATAAATATTTATTATTACTTTGCAGTGATTTACGACGGAGCGACGGCCTAAACAGATGTAATGTGGTCTGGGAGTCTTGGCGTATTTAAATGTAGCATTCATTAATTCAGAAGCCTTGGCACTCAACAAAGCTTATTTTCCCACTGGTCCTTAATCTCCCGAAAGCACTTCTGGACACGCGCTGGGAGGAACCGCGCAAACCCGCCTCTGACGATGTTGGGCATCAGAGAGCGGCCTATCATAGGCCATTTTGGGCTCCTATATTTCCAGATCAGCTGCCTAAGGGGGACTTAGCACTTCCAAAATGTAAGCTAGACTGGCATAGGCTAGTTTGTCAAGGGTTACTTTATAACACTGGACCCAAATCATGAAAAAAGTATGGGTGGAAATGTACAACTCCGTCTCAATGTACGTCTGCGTTTATTTTTTTTTCAATTCACAAACTTTCCTAGAAGTATGTATGGAAAGATGCTCTAGAGAACATTTCCAGGGGTAATTCTTGGAATATGGGGGCATATTATCCAGGACGGCGTTAAAAATTATCGCCGGTTTAGCGGCAGAAAACTGCCGCTGAAGCGGCGATAATGAGCTTGATAATATGCCTTTGAGAATTCCCATAGAAGCCAATGTTCTGGTGTCAACATGGGCTTCTATTGGAATTCTCAAGGGCATATTATCAAGCCCATTATCACAGCTTTAGCGGCGATAATTTTTAACGCCGTTCTTGATAATATGCCCCTTCATGTTGCACATTCCTCGGGTTTCTATTCCTGCTGTGCTTAATTCTACATAGCACTGAACGACAAACAGGGGGAATGGAGCCCGCGGTGCAAATGCACTTTATTTCCCTCCACAGGGGGTACAATTTTTCCCCATGGAGAAAGCCTTCCCTTCCAACCCCAGCAAATCTCGGGCTGGTCCGTTCCCCTCTCCATCCCGAAGGGGAACTCCTTCGCCCATTGGCTTGGGTAAATGACAATTTCCACTGTAGGAGGGGCTGGGTGGGAGTTCGTCAATATCCTGATGTAACAGATGCACACAAAGGGGCAGATTTACAAGCCCCTTGCGCCACTTTTGCGTCACTTTTAACATGGGAAAAGTGACGCAAAAGTGGCGCAAGGGGCTTGTAAATAAGCCCCCAAGTGTTCTTAAACTTAACAGGCAAAATGTCTGAAGCTCAACTTGAACAAGACAGAAATAGTGATTACGGTACAGAAAGGCTCGTGGGACTTGGTCGAGGGGGGCATACGGTGTTGTATTTATGTATGTGGCATTTCTAGATTTGTTGCTAATGTGTTGATACTTAAAAGTGCGCTTGGGGTGTGTTTGTGTAGTCCGTTTACTCATTGTACACATGACATTCTGCAACTTTTCATTAAACTCTGTTGATAAAATCTAAAAAGATGAAACAAAAACGGCGAATAGAAAGAAAAGTAAGAACAAAGTGAGAACAAAATGTATCGAACACGATGACAAATAGACAAGCAGTTGCACGCCAAAGGAACGAAGGTTGGCACTGACATATGGTGTTGCTGCTCTGGTGTCAGGAGCCTGACACCTATTTTTTATCGACTGTTTACAATTGTGTTCTGCCTCTGGTGCCCAATAAAATGGAGTCATTTCCTCTTGTAGTGGGAGCACCAAGCCAGAAGCCCCCTTTATATTTAAGTTGTTCTACACTAAAAGTGTGCAGGATTCATCCTTGTGTGTGTGTGTGTGTGGGGGGGGTCATTACTGCACTATGTCGTGAGCTCCAGGTGCAATGCACTGGTGTTGGCTAGCACCAAAGAAAGTAAGGCCGGGCAGAGGAACTTCTGTGACAATGAAGACACACAAAGAAAGAAGGTGGCAATATAAACTTTGATGGTATTGTGTTTGTCATAGTTGAATAATCCGCCTACAGGTTCATGTCATGGTCCAGTCGTCCTCATTGTATTTGTAATTGTTGCACAGATGTATGTACGCTTGGTGTCTCCATTGATCTCAGTATTGACATATGGGCCAGATCACCCTTGGTGGTATGACTTGGCACACTGGAGAAGAACCTTCGCCCTTGGCTGTGCTCCGGAAGAAGTCGTGGACCTCTTGCCCTACTTGGAGCTCACTGACTGCACCCAGAACCAAGTCACAGAAGACCGGTCCTGGTTGGGGATGAAGCCACGGAACGAGTGGCATCATGGGAGCTGACTGCGATTGGGGAAGATGGACCGAGTGGCATCATGGGAGCTGACTGCGATGGGAAAAAAGTCATGAAACGAGTGGTATCATGGGGGCTGACTGCGATGGGAAAAAAGTCATGAAACGAGTGGTATCATGGGGGCTGACTGTGATGGGAAGAAGGAAAGAGTGGCATCATGGGAGCTGACTGTGATGGGAAGAAGGAACGAGTGGCACCATGGGAGCTGACTGCGATGGGGAAGAAGTCATGGAATGAGTGGCATTATGGGAGCTGAAGGTGATGGGAAGAAGGAAAGAGTGGCATCATGGGAGCTGTCTGTGATGAGAAGGAACTAGTGGCACCATGGGAGGTGACTGCGATGGGGAAGAAGTCATGGAACGAGTGGCATCATGGGAGCTGACTGCGATGGGGAAGAAGTCATGGAACGAGTGGCATCATAGGAGCTGACGGTGATGGGAAAAAAGTCATTGAACGAGTGGCATCATGGGAGTATACTGCGATGGTAAGAAGTAATTGAACGAGTCTCATCATGGGAGCTGACTAAGAAGAGGTAAGAAGCCATGCAATGAGTGGCATTATGGGAGCTGACTGTGATTGGAGAAGATGGACTGAGTGGCATCATGGGAACTGACTGCGATGGGAAAGAAGTCATGAAACGAGTGGCATCATGGGGGCTGACTGTGATGGGAAGAAGGAACGAGTGGCATCATGGGAGCTGACTGTGATGGGAAGAAGGAACGAGTGGCATCATGGGATCTGAAGGTGATGGGGAAGAAGCCATGGAACGAGTGGCATCATGGGAGTATACTGCGATGGTAAGAAGTCATGGAACGAGTGGCATCATGGGAGCTGACTAAGAAGAGGTAAGAAGCCATGGAACGAGTGGCATCATGGGAGCTGACGGCAATGGGGAAGAAGTCATGGAACACGAGGCCTATGGTAGCTTATCAACAACACTGGGCATCAAGTCATGGAACGGTAGTAGTGACAGGACCTGGCTGCAATAGGAAAGAAGTTATGGAACGACTCGCCTGATGGAAGCTTATTGGCTGAAATGCGTATGAAGTCATGGAATGCTTGGCCTCGTAGGAGCTCACGGTGCTGGGGTGAAGGTTATGGAATGCTTGGTGGGACAGAAGCAGACTGCGATTGGTGATGACTGAATGCTTGGCCTGATGGAAGATGACAATGATGGGGAGGAATTCAAAGAGCTATTGCCCTAATGGCAGAATACTGAGAGCACCAGGGATGAGCTCATAGAACGCTTGGCCTGATGGGGGATGACTGCAATGAGGCAGACGTCATGGAACGGTTGGCCTTAAGGGGGCTGGCTGCGAAGAGAAAGACTTCGTTGAACCCTTGGCCTGATGGCCCTCGTTGCACTGCCACCTCACTGGAAGAAGCCATCATGGAACACTTTGTCTAATGAGAGAGGACTGTGACATGGAAGAAGCCATCGAATGCTTGGCCTAATGGGCGCTTACTGGCTGCAATGAGGAAGAAGATGTCATGGAACGCTTGACCTGATATGATCTCATTGGCTGCACTGCGTAGAAGCCGTGAACGAACAGAAATGACCATTATCAAACCTGCGTGAAGTGCTCCAAGGAATGATAAAATGTTATTCTTGTAGGTGTCAGGCCCGCGATCTCCATTCAGTGACAGTCGCCATTACTCAGGCAGCCTCAACCTTCAAGGTGCGCTCTCCATAAGATATAAGGTCAGGCAGCCCAAGTTCCTTTCTCATGTGTGTCTTTAGTTTTCGCTCTAAATATAGTTTTGCCATTACACACCTTATTCTCTCTGTCCCTTCCTGCCCTGCTCCCTCTCAATCATTTGAAAACTTCCAGGACGGTGAGGAGGTGTCAGATCAGGTCTGCAACGCTGTAAGAACTGTGCAAGATGGCGGGCATCATTGCTTCCCATTGTCACAAGTCTGTTCTAGCTAACTGATGTGGATGTTACTTTAACCCTGCCTGGGACTCCACCAATAGGAAGAAGGGGAGGGGAGCAGCACCGCTGGAGGCAACCGCAAGCAGAGGGGTGAGAATGCACCACTGCGCAGCAGCAGGAACATCCATGCTGCAATGTAGGGCCCTCCTATGTCTCTTTTTAACAATTTGTTTCGTGGCTTGCAAAGCTGGCGAAGTTTAAACATTTATTTTAAATTTTAGAGATTCAGGACTTTGCAACTGTGCCCTTTCTATCAAGCTCGCCGTCCCTTTGGAGGCTGAACCTGAATAAACATCAAATAAAGAGTCTGGTAACATTGTATACTGTGGGCACATGTATTCCCCTTCCCCACTTTGTCCTCACACTCTCTGTTTACTCCCTGATTCTGTACCAACTTGGGGGCATATTATCAAGGACGGCATTAAAATGATCGCCGGTTTAGCGGCCGAAAACTGACGCTAAAGCTGCGATAATGGGCTTGATAATATGCCGCAGAGAATTCCCATAGAAGCCCATGTTCTGGTGTCAACATGGGCTTCTATGGGAATTCTCAAGCGCATATTATCAAGCCCATTATCGCCGCTTAAGCGGCAGTTTTCTGCAGCTAAACCGGCGGTAAGTTTTAACACCGTCCTTGATAATATGCCCCTTAATTCCATGCATTCCACTTGGCATCATACCAATGTACACGTACGACTCCCTTTCACGTTTGCCCACCTCACTCCTCCCCCCTCTATCGACATAATGCCCTGCCTCTCTAACGACTTAATTTCCTGCCCACCGGGCCTCTTCACTCCCTGCCCCTGTGCATTAAATGTCTCACCCTCATGTCCTCTTCACCCCCTGCCTCTCTATGTCCATGGAATCCCTGGCCCTGGCTGGGCATTAAATATCCTGACCTTCTGGTCACTTCACTCTCTACCGTCTCTGCCCCAGCTCTTCTTGCCCTCTACCCTCTTTTCTTCCTGGTCCTCTACACTTTTCTCTCTCTATCCCTTTGCCCTCTTCACTCCTTGAGTCCCTGCCCCCTCTGTCCCTCTCTCTCATTCGCTCCCTAGCCCTATATAGTTCCCAGCTTCTGCTGTTGTGATTCCTGCTCCCTGGTTCCTTACACTTCTTTTCCTCTTGCTCAACCACACTTTGCCACCCGCTTCCACTTGTTCTCCTTCACACATCCCTCTCTGCCTCCTTTGTGACCTTCAGTCTTTGTCACGGTATCTCTGAAGCCTTCACTCACTGCTCTTGCTTCCTCACTCATAGTCCACGTGGTACCTTAAAACTCCTCCTTTTGTTTGGGTCTTTGGCTTCTTGGCCTTAAGGGACTTTTAACTCTCAACCCATCTGGGTCCTTTGCCCACTTCACAAGAAGTGAATCAACTGGCACTGTTGACATCCTCACTTGCACTCACTCATTAATCTACTCACCCACTCTTTATACCTTTCCCCCTTAGTCTGTACCACACCCCCTCCCGCCCCTTTGAAGGATTTTGCACAAGGCACCCCCCCTTATTCTGAGTTTAGTCCCTATTTCTTGCCCCTCTGCCCACTTACCTCATTGGCCCATCTCATTCTCCACCACTTTCTGTACATCTCCCTCTAAAGCTCCCAATTTGTCCCAAGCCTTGTATTAGTAGCTCATCTAGTCCTGATTTCTTATGTAAAGCCTTTTAGTTTTGATTTTTTAATTTAAAAGGATTACTTGTACCAGACAGCACAGAAAAAAACACAGGACAGCATGAGTTACACAGCCTGCCGGTTCGTACTTCCAATCACTACTGAATCCCTTCGCTGCCCCCTGTCCCCTCCCCCTATTCTTTCAAGTTCTGCTTTACTGATTTGCCTGACTGGGTCCTAAACCTATGCACCTTTAACAGTCCTTCTTTCAGGCACTCATTACAAGTTGGTAGGAATAGGCTGGGGTATTTCCCACACTTGGTAAATACTAAATCCCAGTGGTAAGGTATTTTGTCAGGTGTAGAAAATACCCCCTATTTTGAGTTTTCAGTATGAAAATGAAACACAACATGCAGAATTTATTTATTTATTTTTAAGACACCGGATTCTGCATGTTTTGTCTTTTTTCCCATTTATTTAGGAATGTCTGCCCTTAAGGTTTGACCTGCAGGGATCTGCCATGGGGAAAAAATGTGAGATGTGATATTGAACACACTCATTAATCTGACCCCTGTGCACATTCTTGTTTACACAGGGATCGTAATTTTGTTGTGAAATTATAATGAGGGTCTTAGGGCCATATGTAGGTAATTTCTATTTACCGATTCATAAATACCGAATTTTACCGATTCGGTATTTATGAATCGGTAAATAGAATGTAGGTAAACATTCGGTAATTATTACCGAATCGGTAATATTCGGTATTACTGATTCGGTATTTACCGAATCGGTAATAATGCATCCCTTCCAATTCATTTCTATGAACTTGTAGTTGGTGGTAAATAACGAATCCAGAAACCAAAAATGCACTCACTTGAGTGCCCCCTACATAGGATTTCAGGATTCGGTAATTTACCGAATCGGTATTTTACCGATTTCTTAAAATTCCGATTCGGTAAATTACCGAATCCTGAAATCAAGCCACCTACATCTCAATTGCCTAAATACCGGTCGGTAACGGGATATTTACAGATTTTTCGGCCGTTACCAACCGGTATTTAGGTACCTATATATGGCCCTAAGTCTCCAACAGTGTTGGACTGGTCTATAGGGCAACCTAGCCCCCTGGCGCTGCTAGATGGGCCTGCTTGAAAGGGATATTTGTTTTATCTCATTACTGGACCAATAAAAATGGTGCACACACTGGCCCTCTCATGCTGGGCCATCTGTACCACATTGGCCAGCCCATCACTGGTCTCATACATCATTCATTTGCAAGGAATCCACCAATTGTGCTACACATGTAGGTATGTATTTTCATGTATGTTTTCATATGGTATTTCTACAGCGTGAGCCTAGCCAAAAGGCAGTGGAGCACTGTACTTGGTCAAAGACAAGCAAAAACTCAACAAATAACAAATAAAAGCCAACATTCCTTTCCACCTATATGCAGACGATACCCAGATCTATCTGGAAACCTCCTCCATTGAAGACATTCAGAGACTAAATAACACTCTCAAAGAAGTTCAACATTGGCTATCCATAAACCACCTCAAACTCAACCAAGACAAAACCGAAATCCTCCTCATCTCCAACAAAGAAGAAAACCCCCAAATCATGGAATTGCTTAAAGCTATCGATGCTCTCAATGGTAATCTCACTCTGACCAACTCTGTAAAATCATTAGGAATCACCCTAGACCCCAAACTCGACATGGCCAAACACATCAAATTGAAGCTTCTAAACAAAATAAAACCCTTCATGCCGCCCAAACACCTCAAACAAGCCGCCCAATCCCTGGTGATATCTAGACTTGACTATGGAAATGCTATCCTCACCGGTACAGCTAAATCCCACCTAACCCCCCTCAATACAACTCTAAATGCAGCAGCCAGAATGGTCTCCGGAGTCAAGAAATTCGATCACATTGCACCCGCACTCAAAGAACTAAAATGGCTCCCAGTAGAGATGCGTGCCAGCTTCAGAACTGCCTGCCTCACGCACAAAGCCCTCCACACAGGGAAACCTGAATACCTGGCCTCCAAACTCAAAAAGGCCGGCCAGACAAGGAACCTCAGGAGCTCCAACTCCCTACTGCTCATCCCTATGAAAACACGCAAACCAAAAGCCGCTGCACGATCCTTTGCAGGAAACGTACCCAAAATCTGGAACTCCATCCCAGCGGATATTAGGACGGGCCTGTCCTTTGTAAAACTAAAAAAACTCCTAAAAGACCTCTTCCTCTACCGTGTCTTCCCGAATAGTTAACCGTCGCTGAAGCGCACAAGCCTACTTTCCGCAGCACCATGACACTTTGTCTACCTAAAATCTACCTCCTCCAAAAGCCGCAACGCCCCTCCCCGCTCCCCCCTCCATGAAAATGGTTCCGCCCAAGACAGCTGCGCTCTGCGAGGTTTCTCAGGACTTCCATGCCTCAATGTTGCACCACACGCTGGTACTTGCAAACCTACTTGTACACTCATGCCTTTTTTTTGTGTGATTCCTGCTTTATAACTGTTAGCACTCCGATACCCTCGGGTCTGGCGAGCGCTATATAAAACTCCTTAATAAATAACAGGAGAGGATGCTTGGTTTTGGACCTGGATGAGATGTGCTAAAGGATGCCCACACGGAATGGCAGTGTAGGGTCTGGGGTTTTTTGGGGGGTTATGGAGTAAGGTACTACCACCATCCAGATGCAAGTATGCGAGGACTTAAATAGCAGTTCCTGAAGTTGTTTTCTGGAAAGAAACAATTTGACTTTCTTTAGAAGAGAGAGATGGTGGAAAGCCATCAGTGCATTTTGGCAAAGGGTTCTGTGAATGTGAGGCTTGTGTATAGGGTGAATCAAGGTGACTTCATATTTGGTGAATATTGGGGTTTGAAGCCATCAAGGTTCATGTTATCAAGTTTGTTGGGCCTTGGCAAATAACAGGAATTCAGTCTTGGTTGGGTTGAGTTACAGATAGGAGTTGGACACCCAGGTTCAGATTATGTGCATGCAGTGTTTGAGGATGTGTATTCGGGTGGGATGGTCGACTATGCCAAAGGCAGCTGACAGGTCCAGAAATATCAGGAGGCAGGGGTCAAATTCATCTATGGTCAAGAAGACATTGTCTATGATGTGTAAGTTGGTGGTTTCCATACTGCAGCATGATCTGAAGCCAGACTAGCAGTCATGCAGGAGATGCGTAGCATTGATGTGATCTTGGAGCCGAATATAGACAGATTTTTCAATGATCTTGTCGATGAATGATGGGTGAGTGATGGTTCAGTAGTTGTTGAGGTATCAGGGACTAGTGCAAGTTTCATTAGGACTATATGAGGATCTGGCCAGTCTTGAGAGCTTTTACGATGATGCCTTGAGTGAGGGAGGCACTGACAATGGTAAGTAGGGGTAAGATGATGTCCCCAGAGAGAGCTTTGATAACGGATGATGGTAAGAATCTTCATAAGATGTGGATTTGAGGGAGTCGAATCTGTGAATAAGAACTGTCATGAATCGTATTCTGCTTCATTGGTGGCTTTATTGATCGTGTTAATATAGTACTTTGCTTGGGCTAATGTAATGAGCTGTCAGCTTGTTGCACGGAGGGACTTTAGCATCAAGAGGTTCTTGGGAGTTCTGTTTTTCTTTTATTTTCATGTCTGTGGATGTATCATTTATTGCCTGCAGAGTTCCAGTTTGCTGACGGATTTGGCTTTCACTTGCATGTTGTAATTGGGGTGTGGATAGCCACATAGCTTTATGAAAATTCTTGAAGTTGTTTAGAAGGGTGTTGGTGTCAGACGTGGAGTTGATAGGGTGAGAGATAAGATCAAGCATTAGGTTGTCTATGGAGAAGTCTTTGAATGATCTACAGGTTTGGTCGTTTCTTTTTTTGTTGACCATGGCTTGTTAGTAGGACGCTGAGCAGTAACATAGGAATGGCAAAGTGGTTGGCCAGTCTAAGGATATGGGTGATTTAAACTGGATTGTTGATGATGAGAAGATAAGGTTAATGATGTGGCCTTTGTGTTGCTTCTGTGACATGCTGCACTGCGTTGAGTGTATCGATGAGGCAGAAGAGAGTGCCTCTTGTTTCTTTTTTAGCCAGAGCTTTTGTTAGTCAGAAGTTAAGTCATCCAAGAGGGTGGCGTAGGCATGTCAGATGGATGAGATGGTGTTCAGATCTGATTCTGCATCAATTAAGCCCTTGCTCTGCCCAGGAGAACTGTTATGAGATGGAAGGCAGCAACCTTAGTTGCAGAGAGTCGGAAATAGCATATCATCAGGTCCACGGAGTTGAGTGTAACTTGCTTGCCTACATTGCAGGATCCAGAGGACCAATGGATAACATTGAGGCTTCTTCCCTTCTTTTGAAAATGGTCCACACAATGGATAACGTTGCCTGTGGGAAGAAGGACGTCTAGGTTATGTGAAAATGTGGGCACGAACCACGTTTCTGATAGGTGATACAGTCTATGATTTTTGGTGAATGTATTATGGCAAAACGAGCATTAATAACATGAGTCAGAATGTGTGTTTTGTAGTTTGAGGTTGTGTGGCAGTTAGTGGGATCCGTACTAGGTTGGGTCTATGTGTTGTGCAAATGCTATGTGAGTGTCTGGACAGTGGCGTAACGAAAGTTGAAGGGGCCCCCCTGCAAGGTACACAGAGGGGCCCCTGATCCGGATTTAATCCGGAGCTCTCCGGTGTGAGTACAGTGCTGAGGGGTCCCCCCGCACTGCGAGGGATGCGGGGGCCTGTGTTACGCCCCTGTGTCTGGATCATCTACATCTGGATGTGATTGTGGGATTGTCAGTTTAGGGCGCGAGGTGTTGCACATGACTTTATTTTATCTTATACGTTTCCCTGGAACAGGGGTTCTGGCCATAACGGGCAATGTGCAACTGTTGCAAAGCTCTTAAGTTACACAGTTAAATTAGTGAGTAGAGTCCAGACATTTTGCATGGCATTATGGGATCCATAGTAGTGTTAAACCCATTGTCAAAGCCAGCACTGCAACTTCCAAAGAAAATTCTTCAACTGGATGCGCTACTCACCTGGAACTGGGAAATGTTAGGACTCTGCTGTTGGTGAGCGCACTCTGGCCGGAAGACTGGTGGCCCATTAAATTGTAGTCCCCGCACACGGTTCTACCACTGACTCTTGGCCAACTCACTTCCGAAGGATAACAACATCCTTCAGTGGCTCACTGCTTGGAAAGTATAATTCAGAATGTACACCTGTTAGTGGTACCATGATTCATGTCACCAAGAATGGTATACCAGGTCATGAGTTTTGTTTAATAACCAAATGCTTTCTGGGACTTGTAGTCTCGGCCACTTTGACTAAACAATAAGATTAACCCACCTAAAAGCAATGAACTGAAAAACGCGCAACATAGGGCTGGATTATGCCTCTATACTGACATGGAGAAGGTGGTCGCTCTAACATATATGCCTTATTATGGCCGTCATGCGTGACGAATAATGATAGAGAAGAACATGCATGCATTTACTTTGAGACGACTTTAGAGGTTCCCTCTCAAACAAGCGCCCATAACACGGAACAGCACAAGGATTTTGCAGTGCGTCAGGCAAAAAGAAATGTGTCTGCTGCAGCGCTTCACTTACATTTAATGAGATTTAACAGAACATTTCAAGAAAGTTGTCTCCACCCTATTTAACACTCTGCTTCTGTTGCCTAATCCTAACTTTTTGGAAGGGGTGTTGCTGGAAACATGGAGATCGGCCCCTAAACTGATCATAAGTTCCTTGGAAATGAGATCAGAACATATGCACGGACTACAACTCCCAGAATGCACTCAGTAGTTAAATAAAAACGCAGCACTGAAAAAAGACTGGGTAGTGACATGGAGTTTTTTCTAGGGTGACTAAATGGTTTCATATATGTGAGACACAATTTTTCGTTCTTGGACTTAGCTTTTACATATCAGTGCATTCTGGGAGTTCCAGTCTCGGATCATTTTAATTGACCATTTGGACCAATACACCTTGTAACAATGATATGCGGAAGCAAACTCCAGGAATGGAAAAGTGGTGTCCTGGTGACTTGGAGATAACTGGCCACCCTACATATCTCGTAACCATTGGATACAGATGAAAGGGTACTTCAAGTAGCGGCCGCCTCGCCTATGAAACGATAATAAATCCTTGTTCATTATCATTTTATTTTTGCTATCGGAGCCGAGTCTATGGAGTGGGGCCAGGGGGATGACAGGCACTAAGGGGAGTGTTTTGCGTTGTTATCAGTGCGCATGATGGTTTGACCGGCCTTCTCAGGATGGCCAAACCGTCATGGCCACTGAAGCTCTCTCCAACCCGAGCTATGTTGCTAGGTTGGAGATAGCAGGAAAAGGCTCCTGGTTTAATTGGGGGCACAAAACGAGGGCGCTCAGGCCAATCCTGATGCTGCTGTCATATTGCCAGCATCATGAAAGCAGTATCAGGATTGGCCGCAGTGGACTCTGGGAGATTGTGCCTGTAGTGGAGAGGAGCGTGGTGCAGCAGGTAAGTGGTTTTTTTGTTTTTCTTTATCTCGTCATTCATCCGACTCCTCCTCTCCCCACCCTGCCCCGCCTTGCCCCGCCACTCTACCGAGACACTGTCCGCTACTGACTTCCAGCCAGCTTAAAAGTCTTTGGCACATACTTTTTCTGCAGAGTCTGGAAATATGTAAGTGAAGAGTTATAATACAGGGGATGTCACTCAAGTTTCCAACAGGCTTTAATACACACTGACTGAATCTACTGTTCTGTCAGGGACGAAAGAAAGGAAAAATGAAAGGCTGAATGAGAAGAAGACTTTTTGATATTAAATTGGGCGTGAAATTAGAAAGAGAATAAATGCACTTAATTTTCCTTCTTTTCTATGCCAAGCTGTGAGCTATAGTTTTCACGTTGACAAATAAAATGAATTTTGTGTTTTTTATTACTATTTTGACATTTCAAATGGATTTGCTTTGAATATCCTGAAAGACACACATTTCCTTCACTGTCCCCATTAAAGGTATTTTCAGCTGTCACTCTATACTTTTCGGAGACAGGTTGAGATTTTCTTTTTCCCATCGACAACTCATTACCTCCTTGTCCGTTTCCTTCACCCCAGAATAGTTCATTGAGTAAATACTGGACTCGGAGTAATGAAGATTACCGGTAAGTAACTGGGCCATTACCTCTTCGTCTGTCTTCAGCATTTACTCAATGAGCTATACTGAGGCGAGGTAGATCTGGACCTGGAGTAATGAAGATTACCAGTAAGTAACCAGGGCATTACTTCCTCGTACTTCTTCTTTGCCTCAGTATTTACTCAATGAAGTATACTTAGGCGGGGAAGACCCGGACTCAGAGTAATGAAGATTACCCGTAATTAACTGGGGCATTACCTCCTCATCCGTCCTCCTCACCCCAGTATTTACTCAATGAACTTTACTGTGGCGAGGAAGATCTGGACTCTGAGTAATGAAGATTACCGTTAAGTAACGGGGGCATTACTTCCTCATCTGTCTTCCTTGCCCCAATATTTACTCAATGAGCTATACTATGGTGAGGAAGACCTGGACTCGGAGTAATGAAGATTACCAGTAAGCAACCGGGGCATTGCTTCCTCGTCCGTCTTCTTCGCCCCAGTATTTACTCAATGAACTATACTGTGGTGAGGAAGACCTTGGACTCGGAGTAATGAAGATTGCTGGTAAGTAACCGTGGCATTGCCATCCCTTTGGTAATTGAGGAACAACAGCAGCATAATTTAACGACAGTAAGTGGCGGAAATGTCTGCCGCCTGTGGATGGCTGTTGCCCTTTGTGATTTAACCAATCAGAAAGAAGCACATCATTGGCTTTCTCAAGCTTTACTGTGTAGCTTTTAACGCCTCCCTCGGAGTGTTAGCTGCAGTGTGAGCATTTGCATCACTCACGCACAGCTCTGTTTATTTCCCAATAAGTCGAAGCCTGACAAGCTCAGATTCAATGTTTAAAGTGTTTGGGGCCGATTCACAGAACTAATCTGAGATAAAATCCTAAACTTACTACTTTTGGTATTCACAGAAGGCATTTAGCAGTAGTAAAGTTAGAACTCTTAACTTTACTACTACTAAACAGAGACAAAAACGTAACTTTACTACTTTCGGTATTCACAAAAGGCATTTAGTAGTAGTAAAGAAACTTTACTACTACTAAATGCATTTTGTGAATACCGAAAGTTGTAAAGTTAGGATTTTGTCTCAGTTTAGTAGTAATAAAGTTAGGAGTCCTAACTTTACTACTGCTAAATGCCTTCTGTGAATACCAAAAGTAGTAAGTTTAGGATTTTATCTCAGATTAGTTCTGTGAATCGGCGCCTGAGTGATCACAAGAAGCATTGCATTGTGGGAGTGCTGGTCAGAGGTCGCAGAAGCAGCACATCCACTAACCTCCCCATGCTTCGGGGAGGCCCTGATTTCATATTAGATGGCATCTACTTAGTGTGAGTGTTAAGCACTGTGAGCCGAGTTCACCTGGGTCACCCCGCCCTCGTGGCGCTACACGTATACAACCCAGACGCTCTGAGAGAGTAATCCCTACTCTAATATCATAATGTCTCCTGCCCTCATTGCTGTCAGACTGTCACTCAGCCTTACCGGAGATGGAGGAAATAAAAGCAGCTGAGGACAAGGACATCCAATCATTTCACCACCTCAGTCAGACAAATAAAAGATGAAATGTGTGTCAGGGAAGGGGAGGGCGGCAGAAGGAGGGAAGACAGCAGGCATGCATAGCTGCCAAGTTTCCCATGTCCATGTGTGATGTGCTGCTCCAGTCCATGTTTTGTCTTTGAATTCTGAGACTTGTAGTCTGTTTTATAACACAAAAAGCAAGAATACAAGTCCCAGAATTCGAAGAAAAAAACTCGGACTGAAGCAGCGCATTATGCATGGGCCTGGAAAACTTGGCAGGCCTGGGCACACTGATGCATAGTTTTCATGGCTGTGCTGAAGTATGCCCTTTGTGTGTACCATGTCCAGTGAGTGGGCATTCTATGCAGGGTCAGATTGTTAAAATAGGCCTGGACACCCCAAAAAAGTGGGCCGCATTTGCAGATCGCGACACTGTGTGAAGCAGTGCTTTGTGAGCATCATCGCGTTCATTTTGGGGGAAGCAACACTGATCAAGGGTGCCGATACCATTTTACCACTGTGGTCTCCTGATGTTCATCTTAAAGTCCACAAATATCTTTCTCATTCTCAGGTCTATGAATCCGCTGCTCCCCATTAGGTCCCTTTAACTAATGAACGCTCTCAAAACCACCAATGCCTCCTGGGAGACACACTGTTGCTCATTGTTAGTGATCCTCACTTCCCACTTCCGAGAGGATATGGCGCAGCGGACAGAGCTGCTGACTTGTGAGCTGGGGATCCAGGTTTGAGTCTCGATGTTGGCACAACATCCTATGACTATGAGCAAATAACGTAATCTCCACGTGCCTGGATACCCTCACGGGTGATAAGCCTCGCTATATGAATTTAAACACTCCACTGAGCAGCGGGCCCTCAGAGAACCATGCGCATCTCCCAGTGTGGAGACTTTAGTTCACCATCAAGGACCCATGGAATGTCCTCACACTGAGGCCTTGAGGCTCCTGCTCATGTCCAAGCCCCATAGGCTCACCTTCAAATCCTCAAGGTTCCTGCTCACCTTCAGTTCCCATAGGCTCCTGCTACCCTTAGGTCATCCTAAGTCCCTCAAACTCCTACTGACTGCAAGTAGAGTGAGGCCGAGTGGGTAGTGCAGCGGGCCAGAAGTACTGGTGGATATTTGGGTAATGTTGCCCGCTCTGCTCTTCCTGCTCTACTGGTCAGACTGGGGCTCTGCACATGGCCCTTCCTTTTCAGCTGGTAGCCTGGTTGTGCCAGGTGCAGATTCACACCTTATTGAACAGGCTCCAGTGTTCCAGGACCAGATCACTGTGTCCTTTTTTTGCCAACCCACTAATTTCATGTCTTGAAACACACACCTCTTTGGAGTCAGGTGGAGTGCTATCTCCCATGAAGACACTGCTCCACCGGACACATAATAAGACCCTATACATGTGGAGAGGCTCCACTGCGAAGATGGAGTTGGGCCTCTATGGACACAAGAGACCCTTCAACGGCAAGGCATAGGATAAGATAACATTACACATGCATTTGTAACTGCACGGTCACCTCTATGGGCATCTTGGGGCTAAATGAGAGGTGTTTATTTTAACACAACTTGGTGGAACTCATTATGTCTTCAACAACAGAGTGAAGTCACCAGGAATAAAACCTGTGGCAAGAATATCAAACACAGATTTCTGAGTGAATGCATTAATCCAATGAGCCACCACAAGGGGTTCCTTCCCGTGTGTGACACCTTCAGCTAGTCCTTCCTTTACAGGTGTCAGCGCTTTGCATTCTGACTTTTTAAATTATGTTGAGTGTTAAAAGTGAAACTACAAATCCCAGAATGCAGTGAGTTGTTGGTTGAAGTGCCTAGCTGAAGGGTGTCACACATGCCATTAATGAATGAGAAGCTTTATGAAATGTGCGGCCATTCTAAAAGGAGTGAAACAGATCAACGGGAAATGAGAGGCTCTTCTATGAAACGTCAGAGATTTCTCTTAGGTGCCCCTCACGCCCTGATAGTTGAGTGCTGCCCTAGCGTTCCTTGTGCTCTAAAGCTGCAGCCAGCCATGTTCAGCCAGCCCAACTCACCTCCACAGCTGCTTAGATCAATGTTGGCCACCCTTTAAAGCGCAGAGAAGCTTCTGTGCTTCAATAACATCATACCCGGTCAGGGATCATAATCGGAGGTATTGTAGAGGGTTACGGGTATGCTTTGCCACAGCGGTGCAGAAGTGGCAGGGCACTAGGACCTACCATGCACTGCACGATGGGGCTCCACTTCTAGGCAGTGGGAGGGAGGAGCAGAAAACACACACACATGGGATACTCGCATGCAGGCGCCAGACTGGTCAACACCCCAGCTGCCGAGTCTGAGAAAGAAGAATGTAAAATTAAGTAATCCAAACCACAGAGGAGACCATTGTAGAAAGATGTAAATTTAACCCAGAGAGTGAAAAGTCCCATCCATCAACCAGCAGGAGTCAGGTACAACTGACTCATCTCAACCATGTAAGATTCCATCTCCATGGTGCTAATCAAATGACAACATAAACAAGCATGAAGCATGCACTGAGAAACATAAGAAACATAAGAATATATAAGTATACTAAAGTGTACATTATATTACAAAGAACAAAGAAAGGTCTGCACAGTAACCTGGGTCCGTGCACTTCGTCAACGCCGGGGACCCACCACCAGGCACATAACAACTGGTGAACGAAGGTAGATTACATTTTGAGGCAAGTGCACACCACGCACTCCAACAAGCGCAACCTCATGTCAGACCCCGGCGACCCCACCAAATACATTTTAATAAAACACAAGCGGAGGCTCTTTTAAAGCGACAGAGTGCTGCCACCAGAGTCTGCAAGCATGGGCACAGGGCGTGCCCCAGAAGCCCCAGCACCTGCCCAAAAGCAAAGAGTGCCCCAGAAGTGGCCATTTTGAAGTCAGCCAAGACTGACTGTCCCTAGAATCCAATGGTAGCGACAATTTTGAAGTCAGGCAACACACAATAAAGGACCAAAACACCAAGGAAAAAGAGCTGATGAAGCTGCATAAAAGAAAGGAATAAACATCACTGGCCAGAAGAAATAGGCTAGGACTCAATTACGGCAACACAACTCTCACTAGGGCCAAGGAAGGCATTCCCAGCACCATTTTACGATGCCCTGTAACCTCTCGGACTCCCAAACCAAAGGTGTGAGGTGGAAAAAATGGATTTGATACTTTAAGCACTACGTGTCAACCCATCATAGCATCTTAAAGGAACACCCAGCAATTGGGGAAGCTAAAAGACACGTAGGTCACCCTTCACATCAATGAAGCAATCAAACCTGTGGAGAAAAACCACTGCCAAGTTCGAGTGCATCTTCAACCACAGGTGGAGGAAGAACTCACGAGCCTGCTTGAACAAGACATCATTGAGCTGGCCGATGGTCTGACTCCGTGGGGGTCTCCCATTGTCGCTGTACCAAAGAAAAATACCCACAAACTACGCATTTGCGTGGACATGCATCTACCAAACACAGATATAGAAAAAGAGAGACACTACGGTCTCCATTTGAATGACATGATCAGCTGTCTAAACGGAGCCTACATATTTTCCAAGCTAGATCTCTTGAAAGGATACCATCAACTAGACCTTGAAACTCTAGTCAATATACATCACAATATTCTCCACACACCTTGGACTTTTCCGCTACAAACGGCTAAGCTTTGGGGTGTCCTCCACAGCTAAAATATTTCAGGAATTGCTGAGGAGTGTGATAAGACCTGTAAAAATAATGTTTGAACTACAGCGATGACATCCTGGTGTTTGGATGCACAAAGAACACAACAAATCTCTAAGAGAAGTGTGCAGCTGTCTGGAAGAAGCTGGATTAATGCTCAATGAGGCCAAGTGCAAAGTAGAGAAGACGGAACTCACCTTCTTTGGGAACAGCTTCTCTCAGGACAGAATGTAGTCGGACCCGAACAAGGTCGAGACACTGACAAACGCCCCAGCTGATGTAGCAAACCTTCAGTCATTCCTGGGGTAAGCAAGCTACTGCTCTTTTTACATCAAAGACTTTGCAACAATAAGCACTCCACTGCGAGAACGCATCAAACAAGGACAGCCATTCAGATGGACCGCGGAGTGTGTGAAGGCATTCGCAAACATTAAGAAGGTGGCTGCATCAGTGGACCACCTTGCCTACTTCAACGCGTCACTATGCACTGAACTCAAGGCTCTACCTTCCTGGTACCTATAAATGGGCCTGGGTAGTGCCATCATGTACTTCCCTATGATTTAAAGTTTTGGGCTTCAGTGGCCTCAAAAGCCCAGAGAGAGGCGCGGGTTGGATGTAAATTGAGCTGCTCAGAAGCTGTGGAGAGAAGGAGAGGCACTCATTCATGCCTTGCCCACCCAGGGGGTGGTTGATTGCCATTATGTTTACAGGATAATGATGGGGTCACAAGCACCATCAACATCTTTAACTTCTTTCCTTTGTGTGGCTCCATCTACCTGGTCCAGATCTTGCATGGCTGAACTGGGCTAGGCATTTGGGCCATACAGGTTCAGTACGTAAAAAATAGGTCCCACAGCTTAGGGGGACCAGATTTTCCAAATGAAAAACCGGGATGACCATAGACATAGAAATAGGACTATGTTTTGGCTGGGGCCAGATCTCTATTTATGTATGTCTGTCTGTCTGTCTGTCTGTCTGTCTGTCTGTCTGTCTGTCTGTCTGTCCGTCTGTCCGCCTGTCTATCTATACATATGTGACCCAGGAGCAGACTACTAATGATCCTGGCTTCTGATGATAAGACGCCGATTCACCCCTCATTAAATCCTGCTGCGCTGCATGAGCAAGAGGAAGCAGCACAGCGGGCGACTTCTTTCTGTGGTGTGAAGAGAGAGCTCTTTAAACTATTCAACTGTGGGACTGTGATTGACAGGGCCAGACTGACTTTAGCAGGCATCAGGCGTTTCCCAGGGAGGCTGGAATGGTGGGGTCAGTTCTGCAGCAGTGGGGGCCGGTTTTGTTACTGGAGGCGGTTTTGCAGTGGTGCTGCAGTATCGGCCCCCAGTAACAAAAGCAGCAGTGCTTTACACTTGCCCCCCCCACCCCCTGGGGGCTGGTCTGACAAAATTGCCAGGGCTGCTTTAGGTTGCCAGTCCTGCGAGGGTGATTGATGTGTGCACTTATCCGACCCTCATCCTAAAACCCGGACGACAAAAAATGTCAGGATTCTTAGACAGTACTTTAAAAACTGGGACTGTCTGGGCAAATTCAGGACATCTGGTCACCCTGCCGGCCACAGCCAGTTGCCTTTCGGCCACAGTCCAAGGGGAGAATGGCTAATCCGGCCTTGAGTCTATGATGATAACATGTCTGCCTTGCCCAGTGGGATGACAACCTATTGCTGTTGTCAGTGAGTGGAGCTTTCAAGTTTCCCTGGGCTATTTGTGAAAAGCTACTCCATTTTAGGTTTTTATTGGGACTTGTAGCCATGATTTTAAGATGGGACATGCAGGACTACAAGTCTCAAAACGCAAAGAAAAAAAAACAACAAGCTTCTCACGCATGGACCTGGGAAACTCGAGAGCTGTGTGTGAGATGTCCTAAGCATGATGGTCATGACCATACTTGGGTCACATAGCTCACATGCCTTATGACTCAGTCCAACCCACACTGATGTGTCCCAGTATGGCAGAGATGTGTCCATAGGTGCTTGCGTTTTCGTTCACGTGGAATAACATTTTGGGCTGTATTGCTCCTCTTCAATTTTTATCTGGTCGGTCCCTGTCTGTAGTGATAATGATCGAAGCACGCATTGGTAAATATATTAGGGTACGCCTATGTGACTCATAATAAGCTGTTTGTGCAGGCAAAACCTAAAAACAAAGATATCTGACTTGATATCCGAGTTGACTACGGGTCCTCGGTTCAGTACCCTAACCACATAAACAGCGAAGAGAAAATGTATGCAAGAGCAATTTTTATATTCAATTAAAAAAATAACCAGTAGATGGCAGAGTTGCCCAGTTCTTCCAATATGGGGAGCGAGTCACATGAGATCTTCACACGGCCCCGTGCAGGCACACCAATATAACCACCCAAAACAAAGTCATAAAATTGAGTTCACTACCGGTCCTCGGTTCAGTACCCTAACAACATAAACAGCGAAGAGAAAATGTATGCAAGAGCAATTTTTATATTCAATTATAAAAATAACCAGTAGATGGCAGAGTTGCCCAGTTCTTCCAATATGGGGAGAGAGTCACATGAGATCTTCACACGGCCCCGTGCAGGCACACCAATATAACCACCCAAAACAAAGTCATAAAATTGAGTTCAAGAACTTAAGCCCACATAAAATGTAGAGTGAGATCAAATGAATATTCCTCGGTGGCGTCACGATGAAAAGATCAGGATTGGAACACATCGGTTCCAATACGTGCAGCCAGGGAAAGTAAGCAACAACAAAAAAGTTCCACACTTCAGCAGATGGACACAGTAGTTTAGCTATGGGAACTGATAAGAGCCCCCTTTTAAGTTAGTAAAAATATAAGAGATTTCACAAGCATAGCACAAGCATTGTGCAGGCGAAACCTAAAAACAATGGATTGGAATGTGATAATGACAGTTGCTGTAATTAATTAATTAGATCATTCCTGGATCTTTTTTCTTTTTATAGATGGGAGCTACAAATGATGATGCACATACAAGAATAGATCTAAGAGATTTATTGACCATAATCTGAAGAAAAGTCATACAGTGAAGGCCACCAGTGAGGGACAGCCAGTCCAAGCCCAGATATCGACATCTTTACAACGCCTCGCATTGCATGTGCACCATGCACTGTAAAATATCATGCGCGTGCCCTAGGCCAGCTGATATCATAATGTACATGTGCACTCAATAAAGTGATGTGACATTGTATGCCAACACCCTGTATGGTGAGATGACACTGAAAGAGAGCAACCCCCTGCCTCAGTGAGATGGTATTGTATGTGTGCACCCTGTCTAGTCAGATGTTAGAAGAAGGACTACAGGTGTGCAGCCTGGCTGTGGGAAGACAAGAGATACTGTATGTGTGAAGCCTGCTCAGAGATTGAGGGGTATTATACTTCTGGAGCAGGCAAGATGTGTGCATAACGCTGATTGACAGAAATAATATGTGTTGCCCCTGCTGATTGGAAGAAATATTATGTGTGCGCCCTCCTGATTGGAAGAAATAATATGTGTGCACCACATGGTAGTCTGGGGGTAAGAAGAGGAACTAGTATTGAACATGGGGGCATATCAGCAAGGCGAGGCGATAAAATTATCGCCGCTTTTGCGGCCGTTTTCGGACGAAAAGCGGCGATAATTTTATCGCCTAATTAGCAAGCTCACGACATTTCTCCTATCATCAAGCCCCACGCTATGAAGCATAGCGGCAAGAAAAGTAGCGATAACCCCTGTTATCGCTACTCTCCTTACGCCTGCTTCAGGACTGACTTAGCCATGATATCCTATGGAAGGTGGATATCATGGCTAAGTTTGTGAGGCCCTATCAACTAGCTAACGCCACATTTCGTGAGATTATCGCTGGGTTTCCAGCAATAATCGCACGTTAGGCAGTTAGCGTGAGGATTCTTATCGCTTTTGAGATAAGCGTTGCTAATAGCACGCTATCTCAGCGATAAAAATCCACGCTAGCCGGCGATGATTATCGTAGCGCTAAGAGCGCCTAGCGATAATTATCGCCGGTTGTTGCTGATATGCCCCATGGTGTGTCTGCGTGTGTGAATGGGCATGTGTGTCCCTCCTAATGTGCAAGTGTTGGAGTTTTGTTTTTTTCCGCCTTATCTGCCAATTTGTTTGCATTGCTTTTTTGTAGCATTATAAGAGTGGTATATTTGCACTTGCTGCAGGTTTACAGCTTATTTTGAAATTAGGAAAATAGATTTGTGGTGTTTGCTTGGTGACTGTATTTGAATTAGTAATGAAGCCGCGCTTATGATAAAACAGACACTTGTCAGATAGAGACTATGCAGCTTTCAAAAGATATTGTTAATAAATACTGAATGTTTCTCATTTACTCATTACAAATGGCCAATAAAATCTAAAGCTCACTTTGTCTTCCTCCGCTCATTCGCTGATTCAGAGGATTGCTGAGTTATTCCACTTTTTCACTCTGCTAAGGATGAATTACTATGTCTGAATAGGCCTGTGCAAATTTGAAATTGTGAAGGCAAAATGAATAAAATTCCAGAATTTCACGTTATGCAATCTTGCGTCATTTTCGCCTGCAGGAGAATAGTTCACTCAAAAAGTGTCCCACTGAGAAATATTTTCTGCTCAAACCACTTCTCTATGTGAAGTATCCCTCGCATGAATAATTTCACATGAGAAACCTGCAAACTACAGTTTTCTTTAAATGCCTAATTTTAAGTATTTTTCTAAAACTTCCATGAAATATCTCAACATTTTGTGAGGAAAAAATATTCAATTTCGCACAGTACGGTAATCTGATATCATTGTGCAAGAATCGCCAGTGAGGTCTATTTCTGGAGTGATATAGAAAAAAGATATTTCTTTAAATCTACCCTGTCATTGGTGAAAATGTTAGTCTGTCAAGTATTCTATAATGAAACACACACTATTCCCCAAGTTTGACCCATGTGATACCATGAAGCTATAAACACATTTATTTTAGATCTGGTCCCTTCCTTTCTGGTCATTTATTCTCCAAAGGAAGAACTTATTTACTTCTACAACATGTGCACGTATCCACGTTAAATTTGTTCAGGGTCCCCTGGCTACCGAAAGCTGAATTTAGTTTTTATTATATATATTTCTGCTGCCTTGACAAAGAAACAGAACAGTACTTCTAAGTTAGTAACTTATGCATTTACCCTCAACAATATCTCCGACACCCCACCGCTACGACTCTGCTACCCTCCTCTCATTCAACCCCGGAAGGAACAACAACTGCCAGCTGGCTACGCCGAACACCACCCACGGCCAGTTCTCCTGCCGACACTGCCGACAATCCTTCACCATCAACGGCACCCCCATGACCGCTGCACCCCTGCCGGACTCCCGCACCACCGAAGCCCTGACGTGAATCCTCCTCAACGTGCGCTCCCTGAACTGACATGGCGTAGAGATCTGGGACCTCCTCGACACCCTCTCACCAGACGTCACCTTCTTCACGGAAACCTGGACCAATACCTCCTCCACCCCCGACATCTCCACAGCCATCCCTGACGGATACAAGATCCAGAGGAAGGACTGCCCCCACCGCCCAGGAGGAGGACTCGCCATTGCACACAAGAGCTCCCTCCGACTCGACACCAACAGAACGAGTGACTCCTCCTCCACCACCAAACACCTTCACTTCCAAATCCAGACCAGCCCTAGAACCACACTTTGTGGCACCCTCGCCTACAGACCCCTGTGGCTTGCACTTCTTTCACCACTACCATTGCTGACCTAATTGCACCCCATGCCATCGCCTCCACTGACTACATACTCATCAGAGACCTGAACTTCCACCTCGACAACCGCAGCAACCCCGACTCCACTGCCCTCCTGGACAACCCGCCAACCTCAGACTGAAACAGCTTGTCACCACTCCCACCCACAAGGCAGGACACAACCTCAACCCCATCTTTGCAGGAGGGACCAAAATCCACTGCAGCCACACCTTGCAGCCCCTCTGGACAGACCACCACTACATACACTTCTTTTTCAACACCAATTCCGCTCACAAGCCCACTCTGTGCCTGCTCCGAAGGAATTGGAGCAAGGTCACAGAGGAGCACCTCAACTCCACCCTCATCTGCGATACCCTCTCCGTCATGACTGTCGCCAACTTGGCAGCCAAGGAGCGACACAGCAGGATCAGCTGCACAGACAGGCTCGCACCCCTCCACAACCCCGACAGACAACGCCCCCTGAAGGTCACCTGGTTTACCATCTACCTTCAAGAAGCTAGATGCTCCTGCAGACGTGTCAAAAACTGTAGAGAAACAGCAAAACCACCGAAGACCAGACCACTTACAAGAGCACCATGACAGAATACCACCAACTCATAAGATCCACCAAGAGGACCTTCGTCCAGAACAAAATCCTCATCAACTCCAGCAACTCAAATGAACTCTTCAACATCATCCAGCAATTCACCAAACCCCCCAGTGTAGTCATGGATATCACACCCTCCCAGAACCTCTGCAACATGCTCGCCTCCTACTTCCAACCGAAAATCGAGGCCCTCTATGACAACTTCAGCGAACAGACTCCAGAAACCACTCTTCCCTCCAGCAATGACATCCAGCCCACCATCATCACCTCCGAAGACACCACCAATACCATGTAGAGCACCCACTCAGGAGCACCCACAGACCCCTGCCCTCTGCATATCTTCCACAGAGCTGCCATAGCACCGAGCTACGCCGCATCATCAACACCAGCCTCGAATCTGGCATTTTCCCCGATGACTGGAAGCGGGAAGAGGTCAAGCCCCTCCTCAAGAAACCCTCGGCAGACCCAATGGACCTGAAAAACTACGGTCCCATCTCTCTCCTTCCCTTCGCAGCTAAAGTCACCGAGAACATCGTCAACTCCCAGCTGATGACCTGCATCGAAGAGAATGCCATCCTCAACTCTTCCCAGTCCGGCTTCCAAAGTAACCACAGCAGAGAATGCCCTCCTTGCCGCTACTGATGACATCCACACGCTCCTCAACCAGGGCCACACCGCGGCCCTCATCCTGCTAGACCTCTCTGAAGCCTTGGATACCGTCTCCCACCGCACTCTCGCAGCAAGACTCCACGACTCCACGACGCCTGCATACAGGGAACCACCCTCTACTCGATCCGCTCCTTTCTCACCGGCAGAATCCAAAGGATCAGACTTCCACCCTTCCTCTCCGAAGCCACAGAGATCAACTGCGGAGTACCCAAGGATCATCGCTCGGCCCCATGCTCCTCAACATCTACATGGCCCCCCTCGTAGCCATCGTCAGGAAGCATGGACTCAGCATAGTATGCTACGCTGACGACACCCAGCTCGTCCTCTCCCTCATGAAGAACCCTGAAGACACCAGACTCAGCTTCCAGGAAGTAATGAAAGACGTCGCAGCCTGGATGAGCAGCAGCTGCCTAAAGCTCAACTCGGAGAAGACAGAGGTCCTCATCCTTGGACCCTCCCCCACCACCTGGGACAACACCTAGTGGCCCTCCGCCCTTGGAAACCCACCTACCCCTACGGACCACGCCCGAAACCTCAGCATCATTCTCGACTCCTCCCTCACCCTGACTCGCCAAATCAACGCCGTCACCTCCAGCTGCTTTAACTCCCACCGCATCCTCCTCAAGACCTTGAAGTGGATCCCCCAAAGCCAGGAAGACCGTCACCCACGCACTCAAAGACTAGACTATGGAAACGCCCTCTACACTGAAATCAACATATCCCTGCTACACAAACTCCAGACCATCCAGGACACCGCGGCCAGACACGTCCTTGGCACCTCACGACGTGAGCACATGACCCAACACCTGCAAGACCTCCACTGGCTCCCCATCGAGAAGAGAGTAACCTTCAAGCTACTCACCCATGCCTACAAATACCTCCTCAACATTGGACCTAAATACCTCAACGAAAGAGTCTCTTTCCACATATCCAAAAGAAACCTCCGCTCCGTTGACCTCACCCTAGCAGGAACCCCGTGCATCCAGAGAATCAGAGCAGGTGGAAGGGCCTTCTACGTCGCAGCAAAGACCTGGAACAAGCTCCCAGTCAACATCAGACGATCTCCCACTCTGCAAACCTTCAGGAAGAGCCTCATGACCTGGCTTTCCAGCTGACCCGGAGCTCCTCCCTCCCCCCAACCCTCAGCGCCTTGAGACCCTCACAGGTGAGTAGCAGCACTTTAAAATTCCCTGATTGATTGATTGATTGAACAATATAATTTAGAAAATGTAAGACATATCTTAGTGGCGATACGATGTCCCATATAGATGGGAAGCTAAAGAGATGTTATTGTTAACATATATCTCCTAATTCGAAGCAAGCCATGCAAAGCTAAAGTACATCCATGGCACATACACAGACACTTTCAAGGAAAACTGGATGTCTCTGCAGCAGACCAGTAATCTTGAAGCTTCTGAGGCCTCGCCAGAGCTGAAAGGAGGCCAATAAACTGGTGTAACATGACACAGATCCACCACCATGACCACTTCGATGCCACCAGACATCAGTCTGGGTTCTTACACACTTCTCCACAAGGTACCACACAAGGATCACCATTGTATTCCAATCTCTACTGAGGTCACACTCAGGAGACCTCTGATGGAATGAAACCCATTTCAGGGTGAGATGTGGGATCTCCCTTGGTTCAATCCCATGGGCGCTCACGGATGCATCTGTTGTCATGAGTCAAATATTCTCTGCAGATGAAACCTTCAACCCAGCCACGCACGTGGTCCATGCGCTTTCACAGCACATAGACAGCATTTTCTAAAATACTATGTGGTGAAAGTGCCTTCCCTCCAGTTCATCGCCCAAGTGAACACAAAAACTATTGCATTATTTACAATTCACTTTTATCTAGAGCTCTGTGCATCAGCATGGTACCACCAGATTGTAGAACATTACTGCAAGGTGTTGAGATAGGATTCATGGATATGAGAACGAGTGTTGTGTTCATGGGTACAAACCTAGGATGTGAAATGGGTTGGCTTGAATCGACCATGAAAATATGAGGACAAGGTCGTCAATTATTAGCAAATTACTGACAGAAATTATTGCTAAAATTAATTGACCATGTATCCAGCAGTTTAGCGTGGGTTGCCAGCACCCGGGGCGGACCGTTAGCACTTTCTGAGTCCCTTCCACAAGTCCACTATTGAGATCCTAACCCCCCAGCACATCCATTAGATTTTAAGAAAATGTTACAATGTTGTGCCCTAAGAATTTTGTGCACGGGGCAACTCCCTCTGTGGCCCCGCCCATGCTATGCCACTGCATGTATCTATTTCTAACTACCTGCATCTAGTTAAGCAGTGACCATTCATGTCATGTATACAGTAGACATCAGGTGTATTCCATGGATTTCTCAGAGGGCGTAGGTTGTCTCAACCCGACAACTACCATCCAAACATAGTCAGATAACAGACAAGCTAGCGGGCTCTAGTGCTGCTCGAAAAGTGAAGTCCTCACCTCGCAGCAAAATCATATGAGTCTTTCCCTTAGCTCAGCCGGAAGGGAGCTCCCTATAGGTGCGATGGACACATCCAACCATTTTGCAATTGGAGGAAAATTTTGCAATCCACAATGGTAGAGCACTAGGCTTAAACGCATGTCGACCTATTTTTGGAAGGAAAAGCAGCATTGCGGAGATCATTAGCACAACTGACCACTTGATAGCACCTTGTCATACAAAGTAATTCCAGCTCGTGGTTTAAGAGGGGTGGATTGGCAGGGTTTCTGCTCAGCGCTAAGCTTGAGAGCTTAAAATGCCCTCACAGCTCATGATGCCACAAAACCCAACTTGCCATGACCAGACCAAGGGATAGTCTGGAATATTAACGACGGTGATTGTTGGTGTAAATGGAGTGGTTCAAGTTGTTCCACTGGATCATAGCATTAACACGCCCGTAAATCAACATCCCCTTTAAAGAAATGGACATTCCCGAATCACAGAGATGGTTTCTGTTGGTGTTGCAGAATTAGTTAAAGGTCTTCCATTGATGTTATCATAATAAAACTTAAAATCCATGACATCATCGGAGAAAAGGACATTCTTAAATCTTAGAGATGGTTTTTGTTGGTGTTGCAGAATTAATTAAAGGTCTTCCATTGATGACATTATAATAAATGTTAAAACCCATGACATCATCGAAGAAAGTGACATTCTTGAATTTTAGTGATGGTGTTTGTTGGTGCCACAGGATTGGTTAAAGGTCTTCCAGTGGTTGATATAATTGGTGTTCAACCCACTATGACATCACTGAAGAAATAGGCATTCTGGAATGCTAATAATGGTGCTTGGTGTCAGTGGAGAGTAAAGAGAACTCCTTGCCACTCGGCGAACGCCTGAAATCGGATTAAGAAGCCCACATAACAAGGCAAATCATGCAACTGGGGAGGACCTTCAACATCGACCCTCTACAAAACCGCACAATGTGTCTGCCAAAGTTTAGCAGCTTTAGGGCGCTGTAAGCAAGTGGTGATACTGTCACCAGCTCACCAGGGTATTAACCTTGGAGGGAAGACAGGCGGAGTCTTACCCACTGGAAACCCAAGCTGTGACCTGCAAGTTCCTCCCAGAATTCTGCAGAAAGCACACATTCCACTGAATGAAAATCAGGTCATAAATAGACTTTAGAGCATGCCTTATAGGGCCATTGAATCAGAGATGCGCCATATTGCGATTACAGTCACCTTGTAAATGGTGACGTCATATGTGTAACATACTAATAGAATTATATTATGATATAAATTACTGTAATGGGAAGGGTCTGCGGAATGCAATGTTATTATAATCTTAGTAACGCAAATGTTGCCTTTGGATTTTCTCTGTTTTTGTTTAAACCCGGATGAAATCATATCATTGCATAGATCCCTATAGGAGCATCATTCTTATTACAATGCAGTGTGCTGGTTGATTGGCACCGAATGTTAGTGAAACGCCCGCGAAGTCTCCGGATGAAAGCCAGAATTGAATGGTTTTCAGTAACTGACGCTCTGAATCTCGCAATATATTGAGAATTCGGGGCATGTCTGATAAGTACAAGGATAGGGCTTTACGGTTTTTATTTGCATTGTCTATACATATCATTCAATGAATAATTACTCATTCTTTACGGCGCGTATTGCCTCTGCCTTTCATCTTCATAGCTCGGTAAACTGCACGGAGCATATTTACAAGCCCCTTGCGCCACTTTTGCGTCACTTTTCCAATCTTAAAAGTGACGCAAAAGTGGCGCAAGAGGCTTGCAAATCTGCCCCCTTGAGCTTCTGCTTGCCAGCGCTAACAGCCATCTTTGTAGCGCTTATTCAAGCGTATAACCTGTCGCGAAGCACTTCTGATTTTAAAAGATAAGGCCACTGTGCGCAGATTCACACGACTTGGGGGCATATTATCAAGCACGGCGATAATGGGCTTGATAATATGCCGCAGAGAATTCCCATAGAAGCCCATGGTGACACCAGAACATGGGCTTCTATGGGAATTCTCAAGGTCATATTATCAAGCCCATTATCGCCGTTTCAGCGGCAGTTTTCTGCCGCTAAAGCGGTGATAAATGTATCGCCTGTCTTGATAACATGCCCCTATAGTAGGCTGGGACACCTCACTCGGGAATGGATCCCCTGATCTTCTTGATCCCTGCAGCAGCTGCAGGAACCCACTGAGCTGTCTCGTCAAGGTAAAAATGGTGGGGCAGATTTATGTTGCACTTGCGGCACTTTTGCGCCGCCGTTGCGGCACTTTTGTGACGCAGCAGCGGCGCAAATCCTGCGCCATGGTGCGGGGCATTTACAAACGTGACGCATCTCCCAGATGCGTCACGTTGTAAAGCCCTGCGCCACATGTAGGCGTTCCAGGGCAGGTGGGGGCGTTCCGGCGCAGGAACGCCTCCTAAAAGTGGCTGAGTGAAATCTACAAGATTTCACTCAGTCACTTTTAGGCCCATGCTGCGTCAAAACCCTGCGCCTGCTTGAAGCAGGCGTAAGGATTGACGCAGCATTGTACAGATAGGGCCCCCCAGATCATTGCTGGAGCTGCGTCGCGCTTGCGACGCAACTCCAGCAATGCGCCACTTTTCGGCACAGATGCGTCACGCATCTGTGCCGTTTTTGCCCCATGGTGCGCCGCATTATAAATGCGGCGCATCCATGGTGGCGCAGCTGTGGCGCATAATAACTGGCGCATCCCTGCTGATATGCAGGGATGCGCCAGTCGTCATAAATCTGCCCCGGTAATTGTAAAATGAAGCGCGTGCAGTGTCACGCAGCACTGGTGCTAGCTGAGGCGGGCGTGGAAGATTGCACATAAAAACCGTCAACGTGGCCCTCACCAGCTGCCTATTGCGCCAGAACTCCTCGCACTGGCTCGTTAAAGCCAAGTTGGGGAAAGGCTGCGGAGCCCCCCCCAAGACTTAGTGCCTCTTTACACCTTTGAGAGACAGCTAGGCGAGCCTGGAGCAGCGCGTGTATTCCCACGCCATTGCTGGGAGTGCATTGGCATGGGTTGCCATGCATTATGCATCACCACCTATCACCGCTCACCAGGGGGCGCTCCAAGCACTTAATGGACAGTCACTGCAGCTTTCCTGGCTGCTCGCCAAAGGCACGGAAAGCAGAGCGAGGCAGCAGTTCCCACAGAGACTGAGGTCTATGCAGATGAGGAGGGAAAAAGCTGCTCCCCATTGGCCCTCATTTCAAAGCGAAAAAACACTGTGAAGTGAGACACGCCAACACCGAAAACCTTTTAAAGTAGCTGGGAAGCCATCTGCTCCTCATTTGCGTGCACGGTTCAGGTTTACTTTAACCAAGGAACTGTGAAAATAAAGTGCTTTCTGGACCTCCCTCTCCACTCTAGCACTCCTTAAGTTAATGGAATTTTACCAAGGGATGCTGCGAATTTCATACCCTCCTTCCGAAGTAGCTGCCAGAAGTGTCGAACGCTGAAGCACAGCTGTCAATCAAGAGTGATTTCCCAGACTGCATTTCTGCAGCTGACAAGCTTGCACTGCTAGGGGGTAAAGGGATCAACAGAGACAGTGGGGAAGAGTTGTAGCTGCCAGCGAATGTAGAAATTTACATGTTAGAGATGCAGTCTGTGTGGAACATCAGTGCTTGGAAATGCAGCACTTTTTAACAGACCAAGCTCAACATGTCTCACTCAAGCCCTAATACTTAGGTCGATATTTGCTATGATTTTGTGCAGGGGTTGCGTCACTTTTGTGACTTAGACCGGACGCAAACTTTTTTTTTTTACTAAGAAACATGAAGTTGATTTACGTGGCTTTGTGCAGTTAGTAAATTCGAAGTAACGCAAAGCAGTGTATTGCGCAACCTTCTATTACTTTGTAGGCGCTAGATGGGTGGGGCGTGGGGCATGGGCATTCTCATGCATCCACTCACATATTTTGATGCAAACCCAGATTTACAAACACTTGTAAGCCTGGGTTTGCACTCAAATGGTGCCCTTTCCCGATAGAGGTGTAAGAAGGAGAAATATATTTTTTGCCCTCGTTAATTCCTTCTTTGCACATTTGCAGCATTCTGCAGCACACATGGAAACAGGTAAATGCCTCTAAGGATTGCAGGAAGGTGTCCCGTATCGCACAAAACAATCCTGTGTGTAACGCAGGCACCCTTGCACCTGCGTTGCCACTAGGCAGCACACAGTGCACCAGCACTAGTAGAGAGAAGACGTGCTATAATTTAGTCAATATGGCACATTTCTGGTCCCTCTTTCACGCAATGCAACGCAGCAAGTTGCCTTGCTGGGTTGCGTTGCATGAAATATTAGTAAATGTGCCTCTTAGAATATGGTGCCACCTTCCCTACCCATCATAAGAGCGCTCACCTTTGTAATAGGGCAGTGCTGGCCCTTTTTATCAGAGGTAAAACAATTTAAAATGAACACACAATATTCGGTATATTGTAGTACGGATCCCTCTCATCAGACAGGAAAATTGAGAGAGTTCATCTATAGCCTCCTCCTCCTCCACTCTCACGACCCTTTTGGCCAATAGCGTAACATAAAATGATGCCCCTCCACTCCTGCAGAATGTATTGGAGGCCTGGGACTCCCACATCTCACAGAGATTCATAGGCCTTCGGCTGAATGGGGAAAGGTCCCTGAAGATTGGGGCCCCCTGTTCAATGGGGGCTGCAGAGGCCTGCACTACACCTCCCCTTTGGACTCTTTAGACCTCTGGGAGTGAGGTGGGAATCACGTAGGTGCTCTGACAACCTGCTTCCTGCCCCCTGCCCCCTGCTCTTGGGTGAGAATCTGCCAAATACCCAGAATGTAGGAAGCAGGGCTGGGCTGGGAACCCAAAGCAGCCCTGGCAAATCGTTTCAGAACAGGCCCCGAAACCCCCATATGGTACATTAATCACCGGAGTTATCTTGACACTTTTATTGTTGCCTGAAAACTACTGGATATACAAGGAACTCTGCAGCCTGTGCCTTCAAAACAGCTGCTCTGCTACAAAAAACGGCCCCAAATAACAAAACCAACCTCCCACCCTTCCAGCCTCCCTGGAAAATATCCGATGCCCGATATGGGCAATCCGGCCATGGCAGGAAGTGTGCCACAAGAATGTGCATCGCCGCACGATCTAGTATTCTGGGAAGCAGCACTCTATTTAGGTTGGCACAATCGTGGCATGAACTTCTTACCATCATTTCCGGCCAGAGGATGACCATGACACGTCCTGCTTTGTCTGCTTGGTAATGTACCCGCTGGAAGCCTCTACCCCTGGAAGCTGAGAAGGCCCAGTACCAGATGGAGCTGCAGACAAGCTGGAGCTTTCCCAGCTAATTAGTGTGCTTCTAGGAAAACTGGGTAGACCTGTGCCAGTGATGCAGAGGCCACTATCCCATCTTTTCAATGAACACCGTCCAATAGAAATCAGCAACAAAACACGGCAAGAAACCCTGCTTTGTCATAAATATTCAATTTTCGTTTTCGCCGCACAACAGAACCATCTCTGCACTCTTTGGATGACCGCAGAAACATCCTTCCATGGAAAGGGCAACCCCATCAGACTCAACAACTGCTGTCTTTTTTAATGTGTTTAACTCTGCCAAAACTGTTGTCCAGTGCGAGAAGCTGAAGTTATCTAAGTAAACATCGCCTACCACTACAACCACTGAGTCAAGCCAAGCTGAAGGCACTCTGCAAGAAACAAGTTACTCAATTACAGATCAATCGCGCCTCCAGCATCCTTGAGTCCAGCATCTGTCATCAGAAGTCCCTTCATTGTGCTAGGAGCTCTTTACAACATCTCACACCACACTCAAAGCCCAGGGTTTATCTTGGAAATGGACTCCATGTGTATTGCTTGCCTGTGTGTTTTTGGCATCCGAGAGCTGGCACGAGGGGCAGGCTTACCATGGTTCTGAAGTATATTAACTAACTTGCTTCATGGTACCAGTCACTACTGTTATCGGTGTTCTTACTGGGCCTCGTTTGGCTTTCAGATACATGCTCACTGATGTTTACATTGGAGGATACACAATAATCCTGCTGCTGCAGTTACAGGGGATTCATACTTTGCGATGGATTTACTGAATCTCGTGGCACATGATGTGTGTTAGTCAAATATTTTAGCCTTGAAGAAGTCCTGTGGACGAAAACATGTGTACCGAGTTATATTGAACAATAAATTTAGAGACCGCATACAACTGAAAATTGACTATCGATATTGTCATATCAAGGATTTCATTAAGTTAACAGAGTGAGTGCTTTGGGGCTGTTTCTGCAATTTTTCCGGACTGCGTACATTGTACAGGAAATCGCACCCATGGTGACTCGGTGCCGCCGCCATCTGATCACCACAATTTGGGCTGCTTGTTGTCTTTCATGATCAAGCACTTGGAGAAATGCCTATATATATATATCTATGATTAATACTCCTGATGCTATTTGACTATTGATGTGCAGACAAATAGCATAGCCACTGTAGGTTTGTTTGTTTTGCTTGCCTGGTTTTAGCTCCAAAAAAGTTTCCAAGTGATAAGGTAAAATATAGTTGGCCCAGATCAAGTTCCAGTTTTCGTTGGACTACGTGAACCAGGAGTCCGACTTCACGTTGGTGTGAAGCCTGGTTGCACCTCCCTAAAGGTAGTTATTCAATGCATCCAGACATATTACGTTGGAATTCGACCAGCCCTTGCAAAGATTCCTCATTTAACCTGCAAAGAATAAACTGTTTCAGGGTCCGCTTCTTGTTCCTGAATATAGCGATGAGCCGTCTCCCTCCCCATATGGCCACCATAGTTTGACAAAGTAAGTGGAGTTTGAATGAAGGTTCCATGGCTCTCCCCATTTCACCCAAGTGACATCACCTGCTCTTTAGACACTGGGACCAGCCTTCATCACCTGAGCTTGCATTGTTTAACATATGTTCTATTGAGGGGGACATGTTGAGATTGTATCTTCCACAGACAACCAGAATAAGTCCATACTAAGAGGGATCCAATTCACAGCGGTACCTACAGATCACCCGAGGAAGTGGAACCAGTGTCAGATATTACACCCAAGACTGACCAAACTTCTGATGCTCACCCTTCATGAGCAACACCAACATTATTCACAACAAATGTGGTCCTTTCAGCTAGTTTCCAACAGGTCAGAAACTGCAGCGGTGCTGTTACCCAAGGATTTTTTGCTTAGAGCCCTGGCACTCTCTGATGATTTTACACATCATTTCATAACTGATCACAAGAAGAGTATTAGTAATGACTTTAACAATGTGATGGTTCAAGGTCAGTAGGGGGCAGTAACTTATAGAGCCCTTAAATCTGGAGGACTGTGTGGCCAGATGTAGGGGGCAGTAACCTATAGAGCCCTTAAATCTGGAGGACTGTGTGACCAGATGTAGGGGGCAGTAACCTATAGAGCCCTTAAATCTGGAGGACTGTGTGACCAGATGTAGGGGGCAGTAACCTATAGAGCCCTTAAATCTGGAGGACTATGGGACCAGATGTTTAAGACCCTAACAATTAGACGTGCGCTTGCCTCGGTTATCTAAAAAGAGTGTAACACAGCATTTATAGCAGGAAGTTTAAAGAGTAAATAGCAGTGGTTCATTTGTAAGAAAATAAGTGCTGGGGCTCTCATCAGGAGGCAGCTTTCACCAGTCCATTTCTCCTGTTAGTGCCACCTAAAAGAGCACCAACTACTAGCCATGAAACTGGGGAGAGGATGTGGCATAAGGCTAGAGCTGTCAACTCCAGAGATGGGGAAGCAGGTTCGAGTCTGGGCTCAACATCCTGTGATTCTGGGCGAATCACTTAATCTCCATGTAAATAAACTTGTCTTTAACTGGTGCTTATGAAAAGGGCTGTTGGTGATTAAGTACTGGTACTGAGCACCGGAAACCACCGGCTGAAATTAAGCACCGGTAAATAGTCTGGAAGGATATGCACCTGCTGCTAAATACTCTAATAAGGTAGTGGAGCAATGAAGGGCAGCAAGGAGAAATGAGAAAAGGAGAGAAAGCATCATGAACCTGAGGTGGGATAGTGTGAATGAATGAGTGAAGAGAAAGTAGGCGCAAAGCAAGTAGTGAGGGAAGAGAGAATGAGTGAGGCCAATGGAAAACAGAAAAAATGAAGACTAGAAGCACTGTTGAAGGGAAGAGAAAAGCAAAACGAGGAGGAGGAAAGATCAATGTGTGAACAGGAAAAAGGTAGGCATGGAGCGGGCAAGTGATGAAGGGAGGCAGCTTGGGGCTTGTCAATGGAGTCAAGGAACGAAATAAAAAAGAGAATGCGTCAGAAGTCGCAGAATGAGCTTAAGTCCCACTGACGTCTGTCGAGCAATACGAGGCCCCGGGACGCTGAATAATGCATTTCCCATAAATCTCAACGTCAGCACGTGCCACCCTTCAGAACACAGGGAGAAAGTAATAGCTGCTGTCTGCACTTATCACCAGTAATAAATTACGGACCCCTACCGGTGGCAGCGATTAATGCAAAACTCTCCCAAAACACCGCGTTAAATAAACAGAGACTTTGACTTTCTTGGGGGTCATCGCATCTTCCTCATCTGCAGCAACAGTCAGTCTGCTTCACTCCTGTGGCGCACGCACACGCACACGCACTATCTCCATGTCTCTCTCTCTCTCTCTGTCCTCGCGCTCTCTCGCTCTCCCCCACTGTTTCTTGCGCATACTCTCTCGCTCTTTTTCTCCCTCTCTTTCTCTCTCCATCCGCTCTCTCTTACTCACTCCCATGCTCTCTCAGTCTCTCTTTTTTCACCTCGGTTATTTGTCTCTGTTCCTCATCTTTTTAGGTCTCGCCTGAGCCAGCGCATCCGCTGTCTCAAGCGAGACATTTAGTAAGCGGGTTTGAAAGTGCTACCCAGCGGCTGCAGGCCACCAGAATGCTATTAAGTGCATAAGCGCGCGCGACATACACAGCCGCCGTGCTTGCTGCCACGCGCGAGCCTGCACCCCTGCTTTCACTTTTGCCTTTGCGCTCTGCACCCTTATGGCGCGCCTCGCTCTACCCCTCCCCACCACAGACCGCGTCCCTGCGATCACTGTCGCTTTTGGGGGCAGTAAACCAGATTCCACAATAAGCAATCTCCTTCACGCCGATGCGCTTTGCTGCCAGACTTTCTGCATCAGCCCGGTTCTCTTTACTCTGAGGATCCATTTGTACTGTCCCGGTCCCAGGCCTCTGCTGCCTTTGTTTATGCCTAAGGTTTCACACACCCTACTCCCACTGGTCTGTGTTTCAGACTCTGCCCTTCCCCTCTGACACCCCCTTGCAGAGATAGTTTTCTGTTTCCTGACTGTGGACTTTGACAGTACTTTTCACGTTTCCAGAACTGACCCCTCGTGGCTTCGGTGAAAGCTCTGCCGCTGAGTGCCTACTCTGTGCCAGCTTTCCAGGATTTCTCTTCCAGGAAGCTGAACTTTGCTAGTGACACGTCTCCTCAACCCTTGCAAAGGTCTGTGCGCCGTGTTCCTAGCACTGAGAACCAGCAGCTGTCACGGCGCGGGGGCACTGTGCCAGGTGTAGTGTTGGGGTACCCGCAGAAGAATGGAATGTAAATTCATGTATAAGCAACTTAAAAGCTTACTAAGAAAGCATGAAGACGGAAGTTTACCTTTCTGCCGAGCTGCTTTGCGCACTGGGTTTGGCAGTCTACAGCAAAGCATATTACTGACGCATACAGCCATCAACCTGATTTTCTTGCCTGGTGTGTATTCTTCTTAGTGCCACCACGTATGCTCGACACAGACAGATCACTCCTCTTAGCACCCGCGATCGATCATTGTCAGTGTATTTTTCTGCTTTGAGCTTCAAAATAATAACATGCCTACCTAGCGAGATGATCTGGACCTTAAAACGTCGTATTTGTAGCGTTTTGTTTCTTGACCTGATGAAGTACAATAATAATCTCCTCACGTGAATGTGTACATTGTTGTCTATTTACAAGGGAGGATTATTGCTACACATCTCATTCCCTGGGCCTTAGTCTCTTCTCTCTCGAAGCCTTTCATTTTCCGCCATATTGTCCATCTTCGCATAGTGTCTGGCTTTTCTGCATATGCTCTTTCCACTGTAGCTCGGTTCGCTTTGAGATCGACTTCATGGCGCAGGGCCAGCCACGAGACGGGTCCTCCCCATCAACAGACCCCGCGCCTCGCCATTCAGTGGGCGCAAACATGCCTGGGCTGTGGGACTCCACAGCGAATCGTGCTTGAGTAGCAGCAATCCTCCTTAGACTGAATACACTTCCTACCTCTGCTGCAGCATGGTCACGAGGCAAAATGGAGTAATGCACATACTTGTGGTTGGGAAAGTCACGTTCACTATTCCATCTCCAGTCCATGCAACCTTCCCCCGAATTGTCTAGGAGCCTTATTTACTATTCTAGCTTCTGTTTGCGAATATTTTGGTTTAAGTTTAAAAATCCCCAAGTATTTAACAAAATGGTTAAAAAGTGGTCCTTTTATATTGACTGAAGTGCACAGCCCTTGTAAAAAAAAAATATGTTGAGGTGCAATCTGGAGCAGCGTTTTCGTGCACTGCATGAAAATGTACGCATGCCTACATTTCAGTTGTGACACCGTCGGCCCCTCAAAGGGGCATATTATCAAGACAGGAGATAAAATTATCGCCAGAAAACTGCCGTTAAAACGGTGATAATGGGCTTGATAATATGCTCTATGGAATTCCAATTGAAACCCGTGTTAGATGTGAAGGACGTCTAACCTGGGCTTCAATTGGAATTCCATAGAGCATATTATCAAGCCCATTATCGCCGTTTTAGCAGCAGTTTTCTGCCGCTAAAGCCGTGATAATTTTATCGCCTGTCTTGATAATATGCCCTTTAGATTTTAGCCAGCCACTCTTTCCATGTTAGGACTTGTTTAAAGGTGCGCCGGCTCAATGAAGGAAAGTGCACCGCATGTGTGATGCGGCCCTAGCTTCACAAATGCTGCAGCTCCTAGGAATTCTGCATCACAAACCAATGCTGTGCACGAAAGGAGTGTTGAAATTCCAACAAACGAAGTAATCTGAAATGTCCACAAAATCACTCTTGATAAGTCTATACCCTGCTCAACATCGCATTGCTTCATACAGTTTCCAGGGGGAACATTTTGCTGGATGCAAGTCAATAAAGTTTGAAACGCTCAACCAAGATATATCCGTTTCCCACCACACATTTCTAGTTACAAACAGCAATACAATGAGCAGACGTTCCACCACGAAGCCAGAAACCTGCATAAACCAATTTCTAATATCATACATTCTAAAATACATTTAAAAAGCAACATTCTCATGGACCAAATAACAGGAATAGTTCATCAGTATGCAATACTTATATCGATGAATCTCCGACTGTGAAGAGATTTGATAAGTACTCATTCCTTTTAAAGGCTTGTGTTACACGTTGCAGGTGCACAGAGAAAGCATCTATCTGGACTCCAAATGCAAGCATCCCCGCCCACGCCTCTAGCTAACCCTCACCAGCGTTCCCTGAAGTCTACCTTCCACTCTGTCACCACCGTAAAACATTCTTTCATCTGGCTCTCCTAAGGACCCTACAGAATTAAACAAAAATGGGCCACCAAGATGCTCAACAACAATGAATATACACACAAGCGCTTTGAGATCGACTTCATGGCGCAGGGCTAGCCCCGAGACAGGTCCTCCCCCTCCCCATCAACAGGCCCCGCGCCTCCCCATTTGCATAAGTTGAAGCTATTGACATTGTAAATGACAATGCCTTTTATTTATGTTTTAAAATCCATCACATAAATAAAATGCATTGTCAATTACAATGCCAATAGCTCAAACTCTCGCAAATGTGAGACCTATTGCATTGCAAATGCTTGTTCTCTTTTGTTCTTACATGCTGTCTGTCTCTCTCCCCACCTTTGCTCTTTCTCTCCTTTTTTCTCTTCCACCCCCACTTGCTCTCTCTCACTCTCGCTCTCTCTTTGAGAAGTTCAGAATAAGATTCACAAACACAGAAGGTGAATATTTGAAGACTGAATATTGAAGTAAAAACACTATTTTACATTACTTCAAAGATTGTCAGCAATACCAATATTAGAGACGTCGATACGGCCCATACCTTGCAAGTGGACTTTAAGCTATTACTCAGTATTCGGGGGATGGGCATTTTTTTTATCAACCTTCATGCAATGAGGAGGCCTGGTTCAATACCCGATACACTGCAAATTCAAATGTTCTTCAAAATCCAATTTACCTCGGAAATATCGGAGGTTTTTATTAATTTCATGTGCCCACAACACTTTGTGCCTCGAAACCTTCTATCACCGAATTCACAACTAGATGTAAAGTACCTGCCCACTGCTCAGCAGTCCAAAAGCCATGAGTGTTCTTCGATTTGCCAACATCTCCAAGAAGCCACATACCCAAGCCTGGAACCTGGACATGGACTTCTTCACCCCTCAGCTGATGGATCACACACAATCATTTGGATTCGCCCTCGACACACTCCTCACCTTCAAAGTTCACATCAACAGAAAGACCAAAACAGAATGGGACCACATCACCCTCCTGAAAAAAAGGGTTCTTTTTCTCCAGAAATTGATCTCAGAACAAAAGTGCAAGTCATGGTTCTCTTACACAAAGATGGAAGCAATGCCTCAAAGAAGTTAAAACACACCCCCGCACTGAAGAAAAATCATTGGCTTCCTCTCCAGGCCTGTCCCTTCCTGCACATAAACAAACCTCCCTGCTCGCAGACACCCTTGCACTCTGGTGCAAGGGTGCCTGCGTCGGCGTTAAGTTGTGAGACTTAGTGCCAACGCAGGGGGAAACGCCAGGCTGCACCATATCCTTGGTAACATGGTGCTGCCTTGCGCTTCGGAAGAGGCAATGAGAGGCGTTAAGCCAAGGAGGCTAACGCCTTTCACCGCCACTTCCTAGATAATATGCCCTATAGGATTTTGTATCTATACAGCTCTGACCTGGAAGCAACATTCCTGATCTGGAAACAGTTCATCCCTAGGGTGCATTGGTGGGACTCCGAGGAATGTTCCTCTCCTTCTGTGTCCTGTGTAGTTAACATCAAACAAAACCCCTCTACCCCGTCTAACTGGTCTCAAACATTGGAAAAATACCTTAAGGAGGACACAGATTAAACCTCCCAAACATCTGATCTAAAAACCATAGAATTAGACAAAAACTATCTTCTGTGTCTAAATACCTTCACTATCCTCTAAGACTAGTATTTTATTGACATCATCATTGCAAGCAAACCATCGGGATCACACTCAGACCCAGCACCTACAAATATATTTAAAGATAAACTTCCACAATAGCTGTGTAGGGGAGGTAGCTAGTAGATTACTCAACAAGGCCTTGGAACTAGGTACATTCCCACCGAGCTGAAAACCTGAATCATTAGGCCATTCTCCAAAACAAAAGAAAACAACTCAACCCATCAGACACAGGAAACCACAGGCCAATATCCAAAGCCCAATCCTAGAAATCAGTATTTGAAAGAGCAATGTTTACTCGTCTTTCCAAGTTTGCAGAGGACAATGTCAGCCAAGCAATCCATTCTCAGACACGGCAGAGGCGAAGAGCTATGATATCCATTTGGGATGACCTAAAACTCAGAGTGGGCAAGAATGAGGTGGC
Source organism: Triturus cristatus (assembly GCF_964204655.1). Taxonomy (NCBI): domain Eukaryota; kingdom Metazoa; phylum Chordata; class Amphibia; order Caudata; family Salamandridae; genus Triturus; species Triturus cristatus. Next base: position 132,726,783 of record NC_140591.1, on the reverse strand, counting down.
TGCACTATTGCTCAGGACCTATCAACAGCTTTTGACAGTGACCGCCACTACATGTTACAACAAAGACTCCATCATCTCTGAGTATGTGAAAGTTATTTCAAATGAATTGCCTCTTATGTCAGAGTTACGCAGTGCATATCTACCACCATTCACTTGGGCTCCTCACATCAACACATGTGGTGTCCCTCTGAGGTCCCCCTCTGTAATTCAAAATCTACCTACCCCTTTAACAGAACTGCTTCCATGCTTCAACCTCACCTGCTACAACTATGCAGACAACACCACTTTAATGACTGTGTCTCATTGCGATGTGGTATCAAGAATATGTCTGCATCCATGGTAAACCATAGGTTCCTTACATCTCTTGGTGTTGTTGGATGGGCCTCGATTTCCTTGGGCCCTACGGTAGTAGGGGGGTATCTTTGCCATTGTCCACACATCTCTGTCTTTGCAGTGTTGATTTGTAGGTGATTATTCACCATTAATGAATTTATGACATGAAGGCAGTTGTCAGGTTTTGAGTTGTGTGATTGTCAGTGAGTATCCATGCTCTTTAGACTGGTGTTGCAGATCTGATGATGCTCAGTTAGCACCCAACCCCTAGACACTGCTGCTGCAGCCTCTGATGACTGTCAGTGAGAACCCATGCTCCATGGACAGGTCCTGCAGCCTTTGATGACTGTCAGTGAGTGCCCATGCTCTTTAAACTGGGGCTGTAGCCTCTGATGACTCTCAGTGAGTACCCATGCTCCCTGGACAGGTCCTGCAGCCTTTGATGACTGTCAGTGAGTGCCCATGCTCTATAGACTGGTGCTGCATCCTCTTATGACTCTCAATGAATACAATGATCTACGGACTGACGCTGCAGTCTCGGAAGACTGTCAGTGAGCACCCATGCTCTATAGACTGGTGCTACAGCCGCTGATGACTCTCAGCGAATACCGATGCTCTGTAGACTGATCCTGCAGTCCCTGATGACTGTCAGTGAGTACCCATGCTCTATAGACTGGTCCTTCACCCTGTGCTGACTCTCATTGAGTCGTCACACCCTAGACATGTGCTGGAGCGTCTGATGACTGTCAGTGAGCATCTATGTTCTATGGCTGGTCCTGCGGCCTCAGATAACTGTCAGTGAGTACCCATGCTCTAGACACTGGTGCTGCAGCCTCTGATAACTATCAGTGAGTACCCATGATCCGTAGACTGATCATGCAGCCTCTGATGACTGACTGTCAGTGAGTGCCCATGCTCTAGACACTGGTGCTGCAGCCTCTGATGACTCTCAGTGAATACCCATGCTCTGTTGACAGGTCCTGCAGCCTCTGATGACTGTGAGTGAGTACCCATGCTCTATACACTGGTGCTGCAGCTTCTGATACCTCTCAGTGTGTACCCATGCTCTAGACACTGGTCCTGCAGCCTCTGATGACTCTCAGTGAGTACCCATGCTCTATAGAGTGGTGCTAGAGCCTCTGATGGCTGTCAGTGAGTGCCCATGCTCTATAGACTGATGCTGCAGCCTCTGATAACTCTCAGCGAGTACCCATGCTCTATAGACAGGTCCTGCAGCCTCTGATGACTCTTAGTGAGTAGCCATGCTACATAGACTGGTGCTGCAGCCTCTGATGACTCTCAGTGAGTACCCATGCTCTATACACTGGTGCTGCAGCTTCTGATACCTCTCAGTGTGTACCCATGCTCTAGACACTGGTCCTGCAGCCTCTGATGACTCTCAGTGAGTACCCATGCTCTATAGAGTGGTGCTAGAGCCTCTGATGGCTGTCAGTGAGTACCCATGCTCTATAGACTGATGCTGCAGCCTCTGATAACTCTCAGTGAGTACCCATGCTCTATAGACCGCTTCTGCAGCCTCTGATGACTCTTAGTGAGTAGCCATGCTACATAGACTGGTGCTGCAGCCTCTGATGACTCTCAGTGAGTACCCATGCTCTATAGAGTGGTGCTGCAGCCTCTGATGACTCTCAGTGAGTACCCATGCTCTATAGACTGGTGCAAGAGCCTCTGATGGCTGTCAGTGAGTACCCATGCTCTATAGACTGATGATGCAGCCTCTGATAACTTTCAGTGAGTACCCATGCTCTATAGACAGGTCCTGCAGCTTCTGATGACTCTTAGTGAGTAGCCATGCTACATAGACTGGTGCTGCAGCCTCTGATGACTCTCAGTGAGTACCCATGCTCTATAGAGTGGTGCTGCAGCCTCTGATGACTGTCAGTGAGTACCCATGCTCTATAGACTGGTGCTGCAGTCTCTGATGACTCTCAGTGAGTACCCATGCTCTGTAGAGTGGTGCTAGAGCCTCTGATGGCTGTCAGTGAGTACCCATGCTCTATAGACTGGTGCTAAAGCCTCTGATGACTCTCAGTGAGTACCCATGCTCCATAAACTGGGTCTGCAGCCTCTGATGACTCTCAGTGAGTACCCATGCTCTATAGAATGGTGCTGCAGCCTCTGATGACTCTCAGTGAGTACCCATGCTCTATAGAGTGGTGCTGCAGCCTCTGATGACTCTCAGTGAGTACCCATGCTCTATAGAGTGGTGCTGCAGCCTCTGATGACTCTTAGTGAGTACCCATGCTCTATAGAGTGGTGCTGCAGCCTCTGATGACTCTCAGTGAGTACCCATGCTCCATAAACTGGGTCTGCAGCCTCTGATGACTCTCAGTGAGTACCCATGCTCTATAGAGTGGTGCTGCAGCCTCTGATGACTCTCAGTGAGTACCCATGCTCCATAAACTGGGTCTGCAGCCTCTGATGACTCTCAGTGAGTACCCATGCTCTATAGAGTGGTGCTGCAGCCTCTGATGACTCTCAGTGAGTACCCATGCTCCATAAACTGGGTCTGCAGCCTCTGATGACTCTCAGTGAGTACCCATGCTCTATAGAGTGGTGCTGCAGCCTCTGATGACTCTCAGTGAGTACCCATGCTCCATAAACTGGGTCTGCAGCCTCTGATGACTCTCAGTGAGTACCCATGCTCTATAGAATGGTGCTGCAGCCTCTGATGACTCTCAGTGAGTACCCATGCTCTATAGAGTGGTGCTGCAGCCTCTGATTACTCTCAGTGAGTACCCATACTCTATAGAATGGTGCTGCAGCCTCTGATGACTCTCAGTGAGTACCCATGCTCTATAGAGTGGTGCTGCAGCCTCTGATGGCTGTCAGTGAGTACCCATGCTCTATAGACAGGTCCTGCAGCCTCTGATTACTCTCAGTGAGTACCCATGCTCTATAGACAGGTCCTGCAGCCTCTGATGACTCTTAGTGAGTAGCCATGCTACATAGACTGGTTCTGCAGCTTCTGATGGCTGTCAGTGAGTACCCATGCTCTATAGACTGGTGCTGCAGCCTCTGATGACTCTCAGTGAGTACCCATGCTCTATAGAGTGGTGCTAGAGCCTCTGATGACTCTCAGTGAGTACCCATGCTCTATAGACAGGTCCTGCAGCCTCTGATGACTCTTAGTGAGTAGCCATGCTACATAGACTGGTTCTGCAGCTTCTGATGGCTGTCAGTGAGTACCAATGCTCTATAGACTGGTGCTGCAGCCTCTGATGACTCTTAGTGAGTACCCATGCTCTATAGACAGGTCCTGCAGCCTCTGATGACTCTTAGTGAGTACCCATGCTCTATAGACTGGTGCTGCAGCCTCTGATGACTCTTAGTGAGTAGCCATGCTACATAGACTGGTTCTGCAGCCACTGATGACTCTCAGTGAGTACCCATGCTCTATAGAGTGGTGCAAGAGCCTCTGATGGCTGTCAGTGAGTACCCATGCTCTATAGACTGGTGCTGCAGCCTCTGATGACTCTCAGTGAGTACCCATGCTCCATAAACTGGGTCTGCAGCCTCTGATGACTCTCAGTGAGTACCCATGCTCTATAGAATGGTGCTGCAGCCTCTGATGACTCTCAGTGAGTACCCATGCTCTATAGAGTGGTGCTGCAGCCTCTGATTACTCTCAGTGAGTACCCATACTCTATAGAATGGTGCTGCAGCCTCTGATGACTCTCAGTGAGTACCCATGCTCTATAGAGTGGTGCTGCAGCCTCTGATGGCTGTCAGTGAGTACCCATGCTCTATAGACAGGTCCTGCAGCCTCTGATTACTCTCAGTGAGTACCCATGCTCTATAGACAGGTCCTGCAGCCTCTGATGACTCTTAGTGAGTAGCCATGCTACATAGACTGGTTCTGCAGCTTCTGATGGCTGTCAGTGAGTACCCATGCTCTATAGACTGGTGCTGCAGCCTCTGATGACTCTCAGTGAGTACCCATGCTCTATAGAGTGGTGCTAGAGCCTCTGATGACTCTCAGTGAGTACCCATGCTCTATAGACAGGTCCTGCAGCCTCTGATGACTCTTAGTGAGTAGCCATGCTACATAGACTGGTTCTGCAGCTTCTGATGGCTGTCAGTGAGTACCAATGCTCTATAGACTGGTGCTGCAGCCTCTGATGACTCTTAGTGAGTACCCATGCTCTATAGACAGGTCCTGCAGCCTCTGATGACTCTTAGTGAGTACCCATGCTCTATAGACTGGTGCTGCAGCCTCTGATGACTCTTAGTGAGTAGCCATGCTACATAGACTGGTTCTGCAGCCACTGATGACTCTCAGTGAGTACCCATGCTCTATAGAGTGGTGCAAGAGCCTCTGATGGCTGTCAGTGAGTACCCATGCTCTATAGACTGGTGCTGCAGCCTCTGATGACTCTCAGTGAGTACCCATGCTCTATAGACTGGTGCTGCAGCCTCTGATGACTCTCAGTGAGTACCCATGCTCTATAGACTGGTGCTGCAGCCTCTGATGACTCTCAGTGAGTACCCATGCTCTATAAAGTGACAATGCTCCCCCCAATGAATGTCAGTGAGCAGCCATTCTTTACAGAGTCGAGATGCCTCTCTAAGGGGGGACGAGCCATCACTTTCAATAAGTTTGGCTCTGAACCCTTTGTCTCTCCCCTCTCAGCAGGCCGAGGAGTTGATCAAAGGCATTTCCTGTCTCTCCACGCGCCATCTGAGGGAGCCGCTCCTTTCATGGTTCGTCTCCTCTAATCAAAAGCTGCGCTCAGGCGATGGAGGGGGCAGGCAAGTGTGGCGAGCTCTAATTTTAGGGAAAGGAGACAGACATTTGTTAGCAAGGCACTTCCCATAAATCCCCGCACTCCCAAGTGGTAAATCACGAAAACAGGGGGCTGCCATTCGACTGTATGGCCGAGCCCTGAAGGAGACACTGGAAAGCCCCTTATGGCCTGTCCAGCCAAGTGTCAGTCAGAGAGAAAAGTATTCATCATTCAAATGGCAGAAGCAAAGCTACTCCAAGAGAGAAGATGCTTCCGTTTTGATGTATTGTGCATGACACGTGTTTCTCTTTGAACGGCTGTTTTCCAAGGTCGAAGCAAGTGCACTTCGGTCCTAAGGCATGAATGCACAGGTCTCCAAGTAAACACAGTGGCAAAAGAGGGCAATGGATGTTTGTGCTTTTAATCGTTTATTTGAGAATTTATATAGTGCAGCATGGCGACCAACAGGCTGTTCCTTGGCTCAGACACTCATTCGCAGAACGACCTCTTATAGAACTCGGGCAATACTTATAAAAACAAGAACAATAATAGCATCAGCGACAATCAATGCCAATTTCCCAAGGGCCTAGAAACTGACACAAAAGCTCTGAATCTACAATTTAAGCATCATGCACAGGGGTACAGTTTTCCAGTTATCGGTGTATTCACATACAATCCATTGCAATTTATGCTTTACGTGCATAGTATTAAATTACACTAAAGGCTTGCCTCATTGTCATGACCTTGCTGCAAGCTGAAGGTCACCAATATTCAGACTTTTCTAACGCATTATTTCCAGAATGCAGTTTTGAAGACAATGGGAAGGCATAGGGTTAGTAAAGGCTGACATAGGCCTTTCTTCCATCATAATTTTTCTTTCTGTTTCATTGTAATTCCACCTGCTGTGGGTAGATCAGCATTATAACACTTCAATTTCGGGCAATTTCGGTGGACAAAGGCCCTGCCACCAGCTATAGGCAACTAAATCTGAAAAAGGGCTTATAATAATATAATACAGAGATTTGGGGGTAACTTTGACAAACTTGTGAAAAGCACAAACTTGATAAAATAAACAAAAAATAACTAAAATATGAAGTACGAGGTGCCAAAGTTTGCAGACGTTGCCCAAAGGATAGATGTAAACTAGGCAGAAGTGGAAGTAGATTTCTCCAATGACCCTAACTGCATCTTGCCATCTTGTATTCTGTGAATCCCCCACTAACACTTACATCCAGTGACCCTGGCCACATCTTGCCATCTTGCATTCTGTGACTCCACCACTAACACTTACATCCAGTGACCCTGGCCACATCTTGCCATCTTGCATTCTGTGACTCCACCACTAACGCTTACATCCAGTGACCCTGGCCACATCTTGCCATCTAGCATTCTGTGACTCCCCCACTAAGACTTACATCCAATGACCCTTGCCACATCTTGCCATCTTGCATTCTGTGACTCCCCACTAACACTTACATCTAATGACCCTAGCCACATCTTGTATTTTGTGACTCCCCCACTAACACTTTCATCCAGTGACCCTGGCAACATCGTGCCCCCTTGCATTATGTGACTCCCCCACTAACACTTACATCCAGTGACCCTGGCAACATCTTGCCACCTTGCATTCTGTGACTCCCCCACTAACACTTACATCCAGTGACCCTAGCCACATCTTGCCATCTTGTATTCTGTGACTCCCCCACTAACACTTACATCCAGTGACCCTAGCCACATCTTGCCACCTTGCATTCTGTGACTCCCCCACTAACACTTACATCCAGTGACCCTGACCACATCTTGCCATCTTGCATTCTGTGACTCCCCCACTGACACTTACATCCAATGACCCTAGCCAGATCTTGCCATCTTGCATTCTGTGACTCCCCCACTAACACTTACATCCAGTGACCCTGGCAACATCTTGCCACCTTGCATTCTGTGACTCCCCCACTAACACTTACATCCAATGGCACTAGCCACATAATTTACCCATGGACTCCTCCACTAGCATATAATGCCATCATCTCAGACCTAGGGACTCCTCGTCCATCATCTTCACCCAGTGCCCTCACCACACCTCTTGTTTTGTGGACTCCACTAACACCTACGTCAAATACCCACAGCGCATATCCAGTGAGACTTCTACTTGCACCTACATCCAGTGCACCTACCTACAGCTCATATGCAGTGAGTCCTCCACTAACACCTACATCCAGCACCTCTGCCTACAGCTCATATGCAATGAGTCCTCCACTAACACCTACATCCAGTGCCCCTACCCGCAGCTCATATCCAGCGAGTCCTCCACTAACACCTACATCCAGTGCACCTACCTACAGTTCATATGCAGTGAGTCCTCCACTAACACCTACATCCAATGCCACGACCCACAGCTCATATGGTGTGACTCCTCCACTAACACCTACATCTAGTGCCTCTAACCACAGCTCATATCGGGTGAGTCCTCCACTAACACCTACATCCAGCACACCTACCTGCAGCTCATATGCAGTGAGTTCTCCACTAACAACTACATCCAGTGCCCCTACCCACAGCTCATATGCAGTGAGTCCTCCACTAACACCTACATCCAGTGCCACTACCCAGGACTCATATGCAGGGAGTCCTCCACTAACACCTACTTCCAATGCACCTACCTAAAGCTCATATGCAGTAAGTCCTCCACTAACACCCACATCCAGCGCCCCGACCCACAGCTCATATTGTGTGACTCCTCCACCAACACCTACATCTAGTGTCTCAACCCATTGCTCATATCTAGTGAGTCTTCCACTAACACCCACATCTAGTGCTCCTCCCCACGGCTCATATGCAGTGAGTCCTCCACTGACACCTACATTCAGTGCCCCTACCCACAGCTCATATGTAGTGTGTCCTCCACTAACACCTACATCCAGTGCCCGGACCGCATCTCCACTGACATCAATACCCAACGACTCTGCCTCTACCATGCTTGTAAGTAAACCAGCTTTACTGTGCACCGTTTGTCCCACATTGGAAGCGATTGCTTGCCTCAGACATTTCTGGGGCCCCTCCCATTCACGTCAAACTGACCTCTCTTGATGTGCTATATAGTAAGTAGGCGCTTTCGTAGGGACTTCGGAATTCTGACATGCTAATGCTAAGTCGCCCCTGCAAAGATTCAAAACTATGAGCTGCAAGTTACACATTAATTTCTGAAGCAGGCGCTCAACCCCTGAGCTGTCACCTGCAAAAAATGTGCTATGAATTTAAGGCCCCTAGACAGCGCCTGTGCTCCACGCTGCAGGGAGACGAGTGTGGGAGATTTGGACGACGCGTTTCTAGCGAGTGCATCTGGTTTTCTCGCACGCTTTCATTTCAGCACCAGTGCTGGTGGACAGCAGTGCGATCAGACCACAGGTTCACGTGCTTACGCTGTGAGATCACGTGACTGACTGGGATGCAAATCCCACTTTTCTCTCTACAAGCAGTTACAGAAAAGTGTCATTGCTGGGCGCTGCGCCATATTTAGGTATAAACATGTGGATAGCAGGCTCTCACAGTTCATCTAACACGCTGCTACGCGCTGTGTATAATTAACCGATAACCGCACCTCGGTGGTCATCACGCATAACCCGGAAACACTTCCCACATAGATTCATAACAAAGACAACATTCTTCCAATCATACACCAACATGGTGTAGCATGCTACCCATGGGGGCAAGCACTTTAGTGCTCCACATAGGAGGAGTAAACACCATATAAATACTGCAATACATACAACTGAGGTGGGCAAGCAAGCACATTCATAGGGAGAGCTAAACCAGGCGTCCAGCTTGACACTAAAAGTCAAAATACAAGCTTGGGCATTAAACAAATTATTAGCTTATTTAAAGAACACAGGTTTTTTATTTTCACATTTTTAAACTTTTTCAGTTCAGTGTATTAAATAAAGCCACTGAGTGACATTCATTTAAATTAGTTATTTAGGAACAGAAACCTGGAAAGATTTGAGAAAGTGCCTTTCAGAAAAGCCCCAAGTTTCCTTAAATATGTTAAGAGACAATTCAGCATGCGTCTTCTGTAAGTCCCAGAAGCAGAAAACTGCACTACCCAATCCTGGTGCAGCTTTCACAGCATGAAAGCAGCACCAGGATTGGATAGTGCGCCTCTCTCAGAGCTGGTAAGAGCACTGGAGGCCTGCGCTTTCTCTAACCCAGTAACATAGCTAGGTTAGAGAACTTTAAAATGCGCATGTCAGGCTGGCCGGCCCAAGGTGGCCGGCCAAAGAGACATGCCCATTTTAAAATGCACAGCTCTCTGCTGCTGCCACAGCTCTGGTCCTGCCCCGTCCTGACACTTAGTTCATGACAGGTTGCTGAAAAATAAAACAGTAAAAAATAAACATTATTACCATTTTATTTTTCAGCTCTGGGGCTAGTGGTGTGCCGCTCCTCTGCTTAAGTGGAGACTCCCCTCTTGTAGGTGCTCCCACTTTTATCAGTTTGTGAAGAGGAGGCACAGTGAATCCAAGTGATTGTCTAGGCTCACACAAGTTCATCAAATGCAGAGGTGAAGTATACACAGTTTAATCTGTGCAATAATCTCAGTGTCACACGAAGGTTAATTTAGAGCATCATAAACATTTAGCCTCTGCTGGCAAAAATATGACCTTATATTAAAAGCAAGCTAAATATATCACTGGAGTTTCACTTTTACTAGTTAGGTGATCATGGCTGAGGACATTTCCTGGAGGAGTAGTGCAACCTGACATGTATGAGCTTATATCATTAAGGATGGGAGATTTCAGTAGGGTGCTTGGAACACCCAACTGGTTCCCAGGGACAGGAGCAGAAGACAAAGGTCTGCTTCACATTGACAGATAGCCACACCCAACCTTGCAGACCACCAGATTGTACACATCAAAGTCAACCCACTGGCTCAATGAGAACAATTGCGAACTTATTGTAATTGCATTTATATAGCGCTTTCTACCCCTGATGAGGCGTCGAAGCACTTTTCAGCGAGTAGCATGCTACTCGGAAACCCAAAAAGGAATAGTGGTGAATTAGTATCGGAATATGAAATTATTTTGAGCGCTGGACATGTGAGTGTTATTTGGTTGAAAACGATAGTGGAGGGATAAAAGGCTGTATCACCTGGCGTCTGTGAGACTCTGGACGTGGGGTAGTCTGTACTGCTGTGTATGACCTAGATGTCCATTCTCTGCCGTGCATTGGTATTGGTCGTGAACGCCAACAAGGAGTCTCTAGCATTGCTTCACAGGGCTGTAGGAAACGTATCTGTATTTTCTCCACTCTTATGTTATTCTAATGAGATATCCTCTATGCTCTGATATTAGTGTTGCTATTCCATAAATTATTGCTGTAATCAATTAAATTACATTATAACTGCATTTGGTGTGGGTGCTTTCTGTTGTTTTCATGCGGTTGTCACCACTCGCTCATAATCAACATAACAGCTCAGGTGTTGCTACCTGAGCACACCTGTCCAAGAAAATTGGACAGGATGGACAATTTGAGTCAAGATTGTTTGGGTCACACAATTTGCAATTTAGCTCCTCGACTCATTGTCCTCTACTCTCTGGCTTTACCCAAAAGCAGATGTGTGTTACACTTTGTTATCTTGAAAGAGCTAAGGGGCATATTATCAAGGACGGCGATAAAATTATCGCTGGTTTAGCGGCAGAAAACTGCCGCTAAAGCGGCGATAATGGGCTTGATAATATGCCCTGGAGAATTCCAATAGATACCCATGTTGAGACCAGAACATGGACTTTTATTGGAATTCTCATGGGCATATTATAAAACCCATTATCGCCGCTTTAGCGGCAGTTTTCTGCCGCTAAACCGGCGAAAACTTTTAACGCCGTCCTTGATAATATGCCCCTAAATTATTTTACAGCGTGCCGGTGATTTACAAATTCATGCATTATACAGTGCTTTAAATGGAAATTTAGAAATGCAGGCACTCACTCTTTAGAGAGTACCTGTTTGCTTTCTAGAAGTGCCGGTACTCTTCCAATAAATGCATTGCAGAAGTGCTGAGAATTGGAGATACTCTCCCTTTAAAGAACAAATGTACTCACTGGAGGACAGTACCTGCCCACTCAAAGCACTAGCATGACATATTCAATCAATATCACACTTCGTAAGAAATCCTTCTAGGCTTGACCAAACGTGGTTCAGTCTCAAAGTTGGGCAAGCACTCATGTGAGGGCCCCGGTCAAACTATACAGAGTAAAGTTATATATGTGCTGCTTCAATAACAATAAGTTAAGTATACGCAAAACACAGTGCTTTGTAAGTCGATGCCAGTGGCCACTGAATTAACTACGTAAAGGATTTAAGAGGAATCCTACATCATCAATGAGGAGAAATAAATCTAACACCTACAGTTTAAAGCAAAATGTTCTTTTGCTTTTTCTGCCCTTAAAACCTACATTTTAATATCTATCATATACTTGGCAGCTGTCCTTCCTTTCGCAAAACACTGCGGAAAGAGTAGCGGCAGCAGCCAATGATGTGGGACTCGGACCTCAAATATGTTGGCAGATATCTGGTCGGAACCAGATCTATTGAGATTGTCCAGTTCATCTTTACCCAGCAGGCCACCGATGCGGCGTGCGAGCGATATGTGAATATACTCTGTGCATCTCAATAGAAACAAGAGGTAGTAGTGGTATAGTTATCGCACCTCGCTTCCATCCTAAGATGTCTGCACATCTGTGTTTATACATGTAGTCAAATGCAGTAATAAATAGCAAATTACTATCTATCTGTGTGCAGATACCCAGAATGTGATATGTTATTTATTATATCTGTTGAGTTTGGGGCTGGGATATGACTTGAGCGGATAATGATGCCTATACATGCCTCCCTCTCCAATGGCAATAAGTAGCATTTTACCCTCTGCAGATATATAGGTGCAGTCAATGCAGGCTGTCTTTTCATGTGCAATTCTCACAAAGGTATTTGTTTCCTGGTGGTGACTCTGGGCATTAGAACTAGGCATGGTCACCGGTAATGGAAAGTGGTCAATCTGCCTTATGTCCAGTTCCTTCTGGAAATGCCACAGTCTGTATCCAACAGATACTGTGGCCGCTCCTTATTCTTAATGCCCGTTGGACACAGATGCAATTCTAGCCCTGAGAATATTGGGGATACAGGACAAACTATGGCGGATATTTACGATAAAATGTCGAAGTGCAGTGTTACTCCAAAATTGGTAATGCCACGCACTAACATTTTTTAAATACAGGGATGCACCGTATTTACAAAAATATGCCGCACCCCTGCATTTCCCCTGCAGGGGCAATTGTTTATGTGCTGGAAGGAGCACCTTCCTGCACATAAACAATCTTTAAAGGCAATTTTCTGTTTCTATGTGTGCTGCATTTGCCACAGCGGACTGCTGCAGTACCGGGCATATTTACAAGCTGGTGTTAAGCCACATTAAGTGGTTTAACGCCACCTTTTAAATATGGGGTAGAGAGCAACACCGCCAGAGCATCATAAAAAGTGACGCTCCAGTGGTGTTAGGGGCTTATAAATTTGCCCCTATATCATTACAAATCTAAAACAATCATACATCTCCGGTTCAATGAGTGTTATAGCTGCATTGTAAATCTAAAAGCCTCTGACCTCTCCTCGCCAGCTCTGCATCCTTCATAATGCACTGCCCATTACCTTCCAAATGACACCCACAATGACATCACAAATGGTGTCATATCCTGTCTGACTTGTTTGACTTCTTCCAGGAAGCCTGGGCTGGGTATCAGAAGGATCTCATTCGACTTTATGTTTCAACAAAGGATGGAAAAACCAGATGAAGAACAAATGCAGCAGTGCAGCAGGCAGGCAGGCAGGCAGGCAGGGGTGGAGAGTCAGAGGAGGCATAACTCTTGGTTGAGAGCAGAAGCTCAAATAATTCACAGATAAAGCTCGAGAGCAGCAGATTTACTGCGCTTCGGGGCACGGTGCGCAATACTTTTTCTGCCCTTGTCGCCCTTAATTCTAGCTGGGAGGGCTGGAGAGCTGGTGGCCCCTCCTGGGGACTGGAAGTACCGGGTTCCATGTGCAGCACTACGCGGGGGAGGAGGCGAGTCAGCGGTGTATCCCTTTTCAGATCCATTTGTGTCATTAAAGCACAATTGGAGGGGGTGGTAGTGGAGGGAGAATCACACCTACGCTTGGTCTCCCAGAGTTTCAAAGTGCTACAATTTGTCTAAAAGATGAATTTAAGTCTGCTCCAGTGCTTAATTTGAGCCAGTGGTTTCCGGTGCTCAGCACCGGGACTTGATCATCACCTCTAGTGCTTTTCATGAGCACCAGTTAAGGACACATTCATTTACAGAGAGATTAAGTGATTTGCCCAGAATCACAGGATGTTGAGCAAACATTGAGATTCGAACCTGGTTCTCCAGCTCCGAAGTTACCAGCTCTGGCCATTATGCCACATGCTCCCCCCACTTTCATGGCTAGTAGTTGGTTCGGTTTTAAGCGGTGCTAACAGGAGTAAAGGGCTGGCGCAAGCTGCTTCCCTAACGAGAGCCCCGGCACTAATTTATTTACACTGGTCTGCTTGATGCAGACAAGGTGGTCTAGCGGATGAATGTATGGCTGATGAAGGAGTGGGGTATGACCTCAGGGGCTGCCTAAAGAAATCTGAGAACATTCGGGGTCTATGGAGAACCCATTGTGGATTTGCAGATTCGACCCGGCGCCATGTATACGCTGTGAAGCGAAGGTGGCGCTTCAACCAGGTGGACCTGATTATGAAATGATAAGGATACGTCAGTGGAACTGGGCTCAATGATGCAGTGCCACAATCTATTGTTGTTATAACTGTTGATTTCTTTATTGTGATAAACATCCAACAAAAGGTATTCCAAAAATAGATAGATGTCCTTTAGGTAGTGTACGAAGATCTAAAAATAAATGAAGTCCAATTTCCCCTTCCTAGTGCTCGATCCTGTATCACAAGCCCCAATTACGCTCCTCCTGCTTCCAATCTTTATATCCGCTCCTCTTTCCTCCCTGGGTCACATTCCTTTGCTTTCCCCATTCATAATTCCTCCTTATTGGCCCTTTTTTCCCACGTTTACTTCCATTTCTATGCATGATCTCTATTGCCCGTTCTCTCAGGACCATGTTCCCCCTTTATCATCTCTTATCTGTCCATTGCTCCAAGGTGCAGAAGAGCCCTGAATGGGATGAAAGCCAATATGTCAGCAGGGTGCAAAAAATGAATAAATATTAGGGGTGGGCGTAACTCGCGTAATTTGCGCGCCCAGAGAGACTGGGAACCTGTGCCTGCTGTCTCCAACGCAGTTCAGGTTGAAGACATCTCAGTGCGCATGTTGGTTTGGCCTTACTAAGATGGCCGGCCAAAACCCACATCACATGCACACTTGCAGCAGTGCCTACCACTCCTCCTCCAGGCCTGTCATCACGATAGTCTCACCGCCAAGACTCAGCCCCTATGAAGTAAAATAAAATTATAATAAACCTGTTTTCTTACCATTGTATTTTTCAAGTTTTGCGTCTGCTGGCGGGGGCGACGCTCCTCCGCCATAACGGAAGAGCCGCCACAGCTACTGATAACAGGGCCAGTTAGTACTTCCAGCTGCGTGGGCGAGCAGCAGGCAGCCAGTTAGCAGGCTGCTAACTGGACCCAAGGTCAATAATGCTGCTAAAAGAAGAATGACTGGCTCCTTCCGCAAACTTGTTCTACTGTTCCCTTAAATAGTCTGTTTTTTGTTGTGATGGATGCAGCGGGGGCGTGTACTAGTAATTCCAGTCAGCATTCTAGGGAACCTAATTGGCTGTCTAACTTAAAGATGCAATGAATAGCCTAACATCTATTATGCATTTCCAAAATTCAGCACAGATGTCACTAACAGGCTCATTTTTATGGTGTGATTTAAAATGAAACATTCAATTAACCTGCTACAATGCACCCCTAGTTTTATTACACCAGTAGTTCTAACAAGTATTTATGAATTTATTTTTTACAGATTTTATATACTATACACGTTTCAGGGTGTTTACTGATTAGACAAATGAACAAAGTGCAGAAATTATTAAATCAGGCAGACATGACCATTAAAATACTCTACAAAGAACCAGGGTTTAGTACTTTTTTACATTTAGAATGAGATGATTACTATGAAGGCTTAGAGCAGTAGGGAGAAAGAGATTTCTGATTTCCAAGAGTCCAACTCTGTGAAACGGATTTTCTGAAACCAGCAGATTTTCAGGGTACAGGTTTCTATCCAGTGTCCAGTGCACAAAGGCCCTCATTACGAGAGGCGTGGCACATAGGCTGGAATTTCCACACCTATAGGGTCACAGATACTGTGGGACAGATCAGGGCTGGACTGGGAACCCAAAGCATCCCTTGCAATTTTGTCTGACCAGCCTTCGGGCAGGGGGGTGGGGGGGTAGGGCGTTGCAGGAAAGGAGCTGTGCAAGAGTGAAGCACCGCTGCTTTTATTACTGGGAGTCGATATGGCATCGCCGTTGCAAAACCACCCCCCAGTAACAAAACCGCCCCCCACATGGCAAAACCAGCCCCCACCCTTCCTGCCTCCCAGGAAAACATCTGATGCCTGCTACTGCCAGTCTGGCCCTGGTAAAGATAACTATGGGGTGGGCAAAATCCAGCCCCTTACAAATTGGACCCTGAGGGTCCACTAACAGATGAGGGCCTACAAGGGAATCTGTAATTAAGGGTCAGTTCCTTCATTGATTTCTCATCTTTCCCCCACACAGAGATTTCAACTGTTTTCAGCAGCCAAACTGCATGAAAGTGGAATGATCTGTGGTTTCCCTGTGGATCTCATATTTCCAGTGGGGCCGGTAAGTGATGCTACAAGCCCCATCAGAATTAAGAGGCCACTGCTAATGAGGGCCAAAGTCTCTGGCTGGAAAGGAGGACTTTGTGGCTTCTTCCACCACGCGCAGTGCCTTGTACAGAGCCTGTGCAGGCGGGCCAGGACGTAAAGCCAGTAAATAGATCTGTGAGGCCCCTCTACGTCATCTCGCATTGGTAGGCGGGATGTAGGGTCAGACACAGAACTCCTAATGCACATATCCTGCTGGTCAGACATCCACAGAGCATTTGAGAAAGCACCTCTAGTCTGATCCGCATCATGCACTGATGATCGCAGCATTGGGACATGTATAGGGCTCTCATGGTGCACCTCTATCCTGGCCTGTATCAAGCACTGACACCTAGGATACTGAGTTATTCACATAGCGCTTAGAATGCACATATATCCTGCCCTTCACCAAGCACCTCTCTGCCACTACTAGCCAACTACAGCTCTCTCCCTGTGTACTTCTGTGCTGATCTGCATAGGGCACTGGCACCTACCTATGCAACCACAGAGCCCTCACAATGCACATCTGTTCTGATGTACTGTATATAATGCATTCTAGGCACTGAGGCAACCATCATACTCTTAAAATATTATGGCTCAATGTATCTTACTGGACAGCCAAAGCTAGTCTCTCTCTCTCATGGAAGATGGTTCAGCAGATCACATGTCGACATGGGAGATCTGCTTAATATGCAGGGTCACAACTTTAAATCCCCTAAGTATCAACACAGCATTTTATCCCATGGCAAAGGATAACATGTGTACTACTGAGATCGATAGTAAAAATTGCTACTAACTACATCAAGAAAATTCACATTGCATATGTTTTAACCTGTTTATTTCGTTTGCATCATCCAAGCATGTTTATAAACCACTCTATAAACTGGAATAAAGGAAGCCCTTCAGTTTTATACACCCATTGATTACTTTAACTCTCTTTGTGTTGTATGAAAAGCTTGAGCAAAGCTGGTGACAGAGCAGTGACTTGTAGGCTACAGGCTCAACTGGGAGCGTGCCCTCTGCTGCTGAGACCTGTGTACCAGAGGTCCCCAGTCCTGATGCCAATAAGATTACAAAGTAGGGGGATGCACCTGGTTTGGACATGTGGGTACGTACCAATCAATCAGGGTTCTTATAAAGCACTGCAACTCACCTGTTAGGGTCTCGAGGCGCTCGGGGTGGGCTGGGGCGGGGGGATTAGTCGTTCAGTTGAAGAGCCAGTTCTTGAGGTCCTTCCTGAATTGAGGCAGCGATGGTGATTGCCTGTGGTGCAGAGGACGGGAGTTCCAGGTCTTCGCAGCGAGGTAGGAGAAGGATCTTCCCCCAGTCAATGTTTTTCGTATCCATGGGATAGTGGCCAAAGCCAGATGGGCGGAGCATAGGTGTCTGGTCGGTGCGTAGAAGGAGAGGCGATGGTTGATGTACCACAAGGACATTTTATAAAGTTTTATGTTAGGTATTTGATGTGGGATGATCTCAACACCAAGGAGCATTGGGGCAGTTTACAAAGAGCAATTATATGTCTCAAGAGATTCTCAATCTGGAGGCGCTGATTTAGAACAATCTTGTGTGCAAAGGTCCCGTTGGAATCATACTGAATGAAACACACTTGTTGGTGAGCACCCTAAATATTAAATCCACATTATCTGTGGAACTAAATATCGAGAGAAAAATCTGGAAATAAAATATTGACAGGTAAGTCAGCCTAGATTTCCTATACATAGCTCTACATATATGGACCTACGTGGTACGTATATCTTCAAAGTACGAAGATGTGGAGTTTGGGACACAAAATCTGTACTTCCCTATGCATATAGGGAAGTACAGATTTGCTGTTCCAAACTCCACATCTTCGTACTTTGAAGATATACGTACCACGTAGGTCCATCAGAATTAAGAGGCCGCTGGTGATGAGGGCCGAAGTCTCTGGCTGGAAAGGAGGACTTTGTGGCTTCTTCCACCACGCGCAGTGCCTTGTACAGAGCCTGTGCAGGCTGCCGGGGGGGGGGGCAAAATATTGAAAGATGAGTGCATACTCATCTTTCAATATTTTGCCCCCCGATAGTCTGTGCTTCGTGGTCTTGTATGTCGATATTCTTCATGTCAATATGTAGTAGTACAACCGCGAGGTGTCGCATGTTGATGGATCCTTGTTATCCAGCACACTGTGCAGTTAGTTTCTACATTACACATTTTCACAATACATATATTCAGAATTTGAGATACATGGAGACACGGTAACTAGGCCACATTCAGTTTTTTTATTGGTTATGTGCCGAACCAGGCTTAGAACAAGGGTCGACAGATTCCAAACTCAAAATGAGTAGGGTTGAGTAGGGTAACAATGGATGGTGTTTCTCAACCTGTAGGACAGGACACTGAAGCCAAGGTGCAAATATATCATGTTATATCTTCCACTCTCTAGCAATGGACAAAAATGGACAGAATAGACAGATTAGAAGAAAAATAGGTCAAATCTATGTGCATTTTCTAAACGTAGGCTTGAAAGCGAAGATGACTTTTCTAAAAGGGGCAGCTGTGAATGATGAGCAGATATATGGAGTGCTGACAGCACGTTCCCTACTTCCAAATATGAAAACCTCTATCTGCTTCTCTCAATCCTTTAACCGCCCCTTCTCTCAAAAACTCTTGACCACTGGTATTACATGCTCCCAGTTCCACAGTAAATATATTTTGATAGAGTCTGACTTTCACCCTTAAAATTGCTGATCTAAAAAGACATGGCGAAAAGCACATTTGCCGAGGTTGGAGGTTTCTCTTTCACTGCTCCTCATGCGCCATCAGCATTGCGTTTATCACTCCCTTAGCTTCATTTGAAGAGAGTTATATCAGAGGAGAAGTGGAGGTTTGCTGAAAACGGGCACTTCAAGGATTCAGGGAGGTGTGCGTCTGTGCTTCCAGTGCACACACTGCCATGCCCGACTCTGAATCTACTGACCCAACCGCCACCCACAGAATCCATTGTTAGCAGGATGTCCATGCACACAACTAAAGAAATGTGCACATTTTGGGATAAGCAAGACAAGTAGACTCGAATATTTCACAATTATCTTCTGGTTAATTAAAATGGACATCCTATGCACACTCCCCGTGGTTGTGATGACGTTTGCACAAGGGGGAGACCCCTAGATCTCCAGGTGTGGACTGAAGTGCATTACAAATGGACGTTTCAATCATTTGATTACATGGAGTGCTTAATCCTGCGGATTAGCCTGTGCCAGAGAGCCCCTGTCTGCGGCAGCTATAGGAAATGAAACACATGTTGCTAAGGAGATTTGTCCAGGATCACGCAATTTGGGTCATCGTTTAACAGCTTGAATATTGGACTCCATGTCATGTCCTGAATGTCATGTCATGT
This sequence comes from Triturus cristatus, assembly GCF_964204655.1. NCBI lineage: Eukaryota > Metazoa > Chordata > Amphibia > Caudata > Salamandridae > Triturus > Triturus cristatus. Next base: position 132,707,431 of record NC_140591.1, on the reverse strand, counting down.
CACACTGGGTGCCAGCATAGGCCTTACAACAGTCCTGTGGTCTTATCTACGCTGTGCCCTTGGACCACTGCCCTCTGGATGTGCACTGGGCTCCCATGATAGGAGCACCCGCTCCATCATACAGCGTCACATCTTTTTTTCTGTCTAGATAACATCTCTGTTGATAATATTTGCATTTGAAAGTCTGAGAGGAAATCCGTTGAAGCAGTGCTTAAGTTGTAAAAAAAATAAGTGCCAGGGCCCTCGTCACCTTGCTCCACCCACTAGCCCTGCCAGCGCTACCAATGACAATTCAGAACATGCCAGGCCCTAAAGCTATAAGAATGACTTGGGAGGCAGCTATTAGTAATTTTTAATATATATAACATTAGCAATAAACTTTTGCTCTGCTCATCTCTAAATTAGACAGACAGCGGCACCATGTGGCATCTGTCAATAATGCAGATGTTGGCAATTAAGTGCTGGTGCAGAGCACCAGAAACCACTGGCTCAAATTAAGCACTGCTTTGAAGTGACAGTCATGGGATTCGAGCCCAGGGATCCCTCTGCAGACAGCAAAGCTCAACACCCTCTCACTCATCCACATATATGCCACGAAATCCAGGTGCTGCATACAAATACAATTTGATAGCCTGCGCCAGAATCCACCAGCCCAAGTCCATCTGTAAAAAAGCCTTTACAAAGTAAATAGGTTTGGCATTGGCTGCCAGCCTTTTGGCTTTGTGCAGCTTGTTTTTGTTTTCTCGTGAATTTTGCAAAACGTCTTGTTGAGAAGCTGCTAGGCCCTCATTAAGCTAAAAACACAAACCTTGACCATAAGCAAAAATATGTTTTTTGTCTAAAACAAAACACAGAGTGGCAAAGGAGCCACTGCCACTTAAGGGAACCACTTTCTGCCTGGATGTGCCTCTTACTCAGGCAGCTAGCCAGTGTCTGAAGCGGGCTGACCCATTGCGCCATCTACAGTAGGCGGAAAACATGCGAATGGCACCTTAACAGATCAAGGAGGGAGAGGGTTGACTGAAACTCCCATTAGTAAATATTTTTATAATTGTAGTAAATTCAAAAGGAGTTTGTTATTGTCAGACTTTAAAAAATCACTAATTGGTTCAAACAAAATTTTGCAGAAATGGAAAAATGGACAGTATTGTAGGCCAGCCAGATAGCTTCTCTTTCAGAAATGGACTTTTCCACCATGGCTGATGTTGTTTATTGGTGTCTTGTCAGCCTGACAATAGAGATCTGTGTATAAAACTGAGCTCACAGGCATCATTCCTGTGGGGCAGACTTAGCTTCCCATCTTTTGAGGTTACTAAAGCAGGCACAATTGTCACAGCTGTCAACTAAGCCATACATCAGCTTTTCCTGGGATTTCTGGGCACCAGCGCTGAGTGTGACGGAAGTCATAAACTCATAATCATAATAGGCAAAGCAAATCCACAAGCCCCAGCATGCTGAGGGCTGGGTGGCTGCATGAAGACTGCCACCTTCCCCGACGACTGGAAACACGCCGAGATCGACCCTATGCTAGAGAAAGCGTCCGCCGAACCGACAGACCTCAAGAACTTCAGACCCATCTCCCTGCTGCCCTTCCCAGCCAAGGTCATCGAGAAGGCCATCAACACCTAACTCTCTGAGTACATCGAAGCAAGCCACATCCCGGACATCTTCCAATCGGCTTCAGATGCAACCACAGCACCAAGACCGCACTTCTCGCCTCCACCGACGGCATCTGCTCCCTCCTTGACAGGAGCAAAACCCCAGCCTTCTGGATCTCTCTGCAGCCTTCAACACCATCACCCCCTGCAACGCATGGCCTTGGAACAAACCCCCTCTTTGCCATAACCAGAGAGAACATGTTTTTGAAACTTTTGTTTGGTGCCGTGGGACATTCGTCTAGTGCACTCAGCCGAGTTCCCACTCACTGTACTGTCTTTTTAGAAACTGCTAGACACACCGCTCACAAAGCCGCTTCTTTCACCAAAATTCTGACAATGAATCTCGATTTCCTGGCTAGAGTCGTGATGCATGATTAGGGCTGGCGGTTTTAGGGCAGCAGTGTTCACTATAGGTTTAGCACTTGGCTGGCTCCATGCCAGACTGCCCTGATATTCACATATGAGATACATTCAGATACAGTTAATCGAAATGGAACTGGTTTACACAGCCAGTGGTTACACTGAAATTCCGGACTGATCAGGCCCTCCTAAGCCTATGTTGGACACCCCTTATGTTGTTTGTAAGAGTTACCAATTCTGGGTGTTAAAGACAAGCAGGCACCTTATTAAGCAGAAACAGACATGCCGCTGTCTCCCTGAAATGTGAATTTGCACATCATGCCATTGTGGTGCGGTCTATTGGCGTCCTCTTCTTACATTCTAGCTTGTCTCAGTCTTTGGGCTCCACTCTAAAAATTAATGGAGAATAATTATCAATATTACATTGTGAAGTTCTAGATGTCAGATGTAGTGTTAGGAACCCATCTGCCCTGTTGCAGCGCAGAAATATTTGCCTGGATAGGTACACCTTTTAGCCTTGGGTCAAAACTGTGGCGACGTTGTCATATGTTTCATCAGCAGCGTAAAATTATTTTGAAACAGTGGACTGTATGGGCTAATTGTCCTGGCAGTCACTGGTCATGGGCCACAATAAGTCCCAATGATGTGGTATTAGTGCTTCAATGGGTAGCCTCTCCTCTTTAGCCACTGTGGGCACTAAATGTCTGTTAGTCTGTCTACCAGCAGCCTAGGCCACTGCAGGAACAAAGCTCTGTTTGGTATTTTTGTGCCATTGTCACAACCATAAGCAAGGTAGCACTTTGGTGATATCCCTGCTGGGGCCAAAATCACCTCTTTTGGGTACATCACCTCTGAGCATGTTATTGTGCTAATAGCATCCGTAACCTACAGATGCGGGCGTTGAGTAGCTTAGTGGCTTGAACCACTTCAAAGACAATGAGGAGGTAAAGCTGCACTTTAGTAAACGGGCCAGCCCACTTACTATTTCCCCATGGTGAATACCAGTGCAAATGTTGATAATGACTTTTAAACAGCTGAGGGGGTGCTTGTCTAATGCATGTTTATCCAGCTGCAATCCCACGTGTACTAGTAGCATTGGCAAGGAGCCTGTCACATTTCCAGATTTCCTTTAGTCATTCTGGATAGTAAGTCCATCTCACTTGGAGCTGGTGACTAGTATTCTAAATAGAAAACCTATAGTAAAGGGGTCCTACTCGGTAATGTAAGCGTGAGCCCGCAGGGCGGTGGAATGGCTGCAGGTCTGTCAGAAGTTAGCATAAGGGTTGGGCTCAAACCTCAACGCTGGGCCTCTGGACGATTCTTCTGTTTTTGTCAGGGGCAACAAGCACCAACAGTTTCAAATTATTAAAAAAGTATTTCATTGAAAGAGAAAAATGATCTACTGCCATCTTGTTGCACGGTCACACAAGTGTCCCCATTACTGATGAAGACAGCATGCTTCACTGCAATGTAATATCTATATATAAAGGTTGCTGAAAGCAAAATGCCCCCTCCTTGTGTTGGCACCGAAAGGCTGTCCTGGTACAAGGGCCTTGTGAACCCCCAGCCCTGTATCACCAGTTAGAAGAGAGAGGGCGATCAGCAGACACCCCAAGGCTAGTTGGACCGAACTGGAAGTCACTGGTGAGGTTTATGACGCCATCAACCAACTCTCGAGTTTGTGGGTTGTCGTAATCGTGCAAAAGGGGATGGATACACAGACATCATTTACAATCTTAAGAACTGGCATCACTTCTCAGTGAGTGGGCTTTTACTATGTGGTGCTATCAATCAATCAGGTGTTGGTAAAGTGCAACTACTCACCCATGAGGGTCTCAAGGCACTGGGGGAAGCTCTGTTGAGTGCTGGGATCATCCGAAGAGCCAGGTCTTAAGGTCCTTCGTGAACTGGGGCAGTGTGGGAGAAAAACTATATCTCGACTAAGAAGATATCTATCCACCTGGATATGGAGGAACTCTGATGTCTGCGCCTCCAGAGACATGCCCTGGTGGTACTGTGTCCTAGTTCATGGACATCAGGAGACCGCAGAAGGAGCTTTTAGAATGAGACACAACCTTTCCTGGAGCTACACAGATACCCTCATTTCATCCCTCTACCTTGGGGGACACACTAGGGGGAACCCAGAAGAGGACTTCTCTCACACACTGCCATATATTTTCGGGGTATTCCTGATTTAAATGTTATGCAGATTAATTTCGCCAAAGGATAAATCCATTTTCTCTGTATTCTCTGACCTATTTTGAAATATCTTATTACTGAGTTTTGTAAATAAGCAATATGAGATCGATACAGATGTGTCAGATGTTCATGAGCAAAAAACATTACAATTCCAAGCAGGAATTCTAAATACCGCATGAAACTACAGTCACTTGACCAAGCCTGACGGGTATTATCATTTCCTCGGAGTCTCCAGGCTGACATATAACCAATAATCTTACAAACATAACAGGTGGGTGGGTCTACAAACGTATACAGAGTTGTCTCTGCCAGCTTTTAGTAATAGAATATATATATATATATTTCTTTTTTTACAAATGCTTTGTCTGGGTTTAGTTGTATCTCGTGCTTTACTTTTCAGTGGTGCTGTTAAGCCTCAGAGTTCGTCCTGTGCTACCGATGGTGAGCCAGAGTGTACTTCAAGGAGCCTTTCTAGCTCACGTCTTTGTGTAACCAACTATTGTAGGGGTTGTGGGCGCTCTCCTACCGTGTCTTACAGCTCGTTCACTGCAGACACTACTCCGTTGTGTACACAAAGTAGCTCACTCTGATACACTTTTGGCCTCTTTTCCTAAAGTGGTTGTTGCGTCGTGGTCGTGTCAATTCCCCAGCACAGATCTAGTGAACTAGGAAGTATTTAAAGCCAGTCTAAAAGTTGCAAATCCGTTGTTTATGCCCCTCCCACTGACAACACAAGTGTCACATTTACTCACCAGTTTCCTGGTCACGTTGCCCCAAGTTCAAGGGGATTTACTTTTCCATCTAAGACATGGTCTCTGTCTATTACAGGCAGGCACGTTCAAAGCTATATGTTAAGTGCATTTCTACTTTCCCACTCTGCTGCTAATGTGAACAGATTTGGCAGCGGTGACACCCTATGCCGCTGCCTAGCACTGTATGCTTTTATAGCTCTTCTGCGAGCCAGCGCTATAGAGCTGTGCCGTTTGCAAATCTGGGCTCTGTAATGCCATCAGAGGAGTCTGTCTGGGGGGTGGGGAGGGGTGGGGTGGTCTAGCGCCATACAGCGCAGCCCAGGGCTCTTGAAACCCGCTGCCCTCACTTCAGCGTTTGAGGTAAAAACAAGACGTAAGTATCTAAGTAAAGCGGCTCGAGCTGTCTCACATTAATTCCCCCGACAGCCTACTCTCTGAAAAGACTATTACAAAACCCTCTCTCTCAGATTACTTGGACGGTGGCGTCGTGTCATTTTCTAGGCGCACGGAGTCTAATTAGAACTGACTCTTTAAATTCGCAGTGTTAGCTACTGGTAAAGAATCCTCTCCAAGGTAGGCGATGTGTGTTGTTGCTGCGGCGCCATCCGCCATTTTATTTCTCGTTCCTCGGTTGGTTATTGTACACACTGGTTGGGGTTCTCTGAGGGCGCGTTAAACAACAGCTCCTCGCCAGGCTTGCACTAATAAAGAGAAACTGAGCTGATTACAGAATATTGAACCATTCAAACAACTATAGTCCCTTGAATACATCTGTAGCGAAGCGCCCTAAAACCCTAGTTGGTATGATCTAATGAATTGTTTACCTAAACTCTGTCATTAGCTGATTTGTATAGGGGTGCAGAATTCGTATAAGTGGCTTCATGTAACCAGGGCACAAGTCCTAAAAAAGCATTGGCATAGCCAATAGGTCTCGCCTTTGGGACCTTATAAGTGTTTAGCCATACAACATTTGCATAACTAAACACTTATAAGGTCCCAAAAGCGAGACCTATTGGCTATGCCAATGCTTGTTTTAACTGCTGCAATCTATTGAAGCCTCACGGAGAACATCAAAGCGGCCCTGCAGCAGCGAAAGTGATCGCGATCAAACGTCAAAGTAGCCGCGAAAGTGAAAGTAATCGCGGTAAAGTGCGACGCGCGCACCCACACACATGCACTGTAGCTCTAGGCTGGCCTGGTAGCACTTTTTGGAGCCCTCACAAAATGTATCGCCAGACCAGCGCATGCGCTGGGTCAGGCGGGACCTAAAAAAAGAAGTGGGGGGGATGCGGACATCACGGCAGGAAGTGACGTCACGAAAGGTGACTTGCACCATCAGACTCATTGCCTCCCCTCGCTCACCCCTTAGATGTGATTGCATCAGAGAGGCCAGCGCGTGAGCAGCGTTCTGAATGAACTCCGATCTCGCCCCAGAGAGGCCAAAGAGTGAATGTGTGGCTCCATTTGCTCCAGTTATCGAGCTCCCGGTAAAATAAGTGGGGGGACGCTGTCCACCCGCGTGGTACCCCGACTCGAGCCCTGCATGTAACTATATGAAATTTCAAGAAAATGACGCAAAAAGTATGCACAATTATACAAAACTCAATCTGTTCAATATCTGATATATTTTAGCTCAACATGCCTCCTTGTGGCAATTTGTGACAGAATGGTGCATTTCGTACTAAAACAAATTGTGTAGGGAACACAAGTGCCGTGAACAAAAGCTGCTTGCGTTCTGGCTTTCGGGTTTGTTCGTGCGCTATAATTTTGCCATAAACAGTGTGCAACATGGCATAATTTCGCAAATTTCATATAACAAGCACAATATGACATGCCCAAAATCACGCAAAGTACGCAGTGAAATTTAAATTTCGGCTTGGCCTACTGATTTGTGCCACACCTGTTTAGGCTGAAAAATAGAGAAAGATCTGTGCTCAGGATACAGAAACAGGGGCAGCAAAGATGCAACTGCAAAATGGAGGTTGGGCACAGCTTCTCACGGAGGGGTACATGTTTTATTTGATCTGGGCTTAATGTACCCTCCAAAGGTTAGTTCAAGGACATTTGCTTGGAATTGTTTCCAACCGAGCGTGCTGTTTCCCCTCAAAATGCCAGCTTCCGAGGGTGAGTGCAAGACTCAACTTTCATGCCCCTGTAATTAAACTCAGAATTGCTTGCTATCAAGGAACATATGTTAATTTTGCATCAAAAAATCGCTAAACCAGGGGTACAGCTTCATGGAGGCTATATGCGGTGTGACATCTCCCCGTATAAATGCATTCTTGTCTTGTTAGTTGTGTAGGGGGGACCCGAGGTGGCTCTGTTATGTCTGTGTTGGTTTTTCTCATTGTCCAGATTTCGCAAAGAAGTTTTAACTTGCTCAGTTTTTGGATCCAGAGCTGAAATATATATAGTGAGCGGTTTACTGAGAAAATAGTAAATCTGTAACTATAAAAGTACTCCTTGAAAGAACTCACATTTGCTACTTTTTGGAATTCGCAAACATTGGCAGAAGTAGGCTGGGAAAGCCGCGCCAGTCTCAGGTTTCCAGGCATACTACTAGCAACCAAACCCCCAAAGGTGATGGGACGAACACCCGCAAGTTTTCTGAGGGTGGCTTTCCAACCCATCATTTCTCAACCCAATGTGCCACTCTGGACAGAAGGCCTGGTTTAGGATTTGGCAGACTGGAGTAAAGGCAGACAGAGTGGCAGAGGACTTTACGTCTGCCATCCTGCCTTTACTCTGCTCGCCAAATTTAGACATGTCTGCCAATATCACAGACATGGTGGTTCCTGTCAATGTAGGAACAGTTTGACAGAGAGCTCCATCAAACATGACTATTGGTTGTCAAACGTTTACGAAGTTTGTTATTTTTCACAAATAAACTCCCACATTTTGAGTTTTTTCTTGAAAAATAAAATATGTGCGGGGGGGGGGGAGGTGACAGAGTGTGAAAAAAAGGCATCAACTCTAAATAGGGAGGACATTCGGATGGCTTACGTTTGATGGCCACTACTCCATTGGGTGGTCAGATGAGTTCAAGACTGACACAGTTAATTTTACTCTGTCGACATAGAACATGGTGTCTGCCCAACTTAAAATTGGCTGGGCAGAACTTGAATTTGGCGGACAGTTTACTACGCCGCTATTGAGACAGAAGACACTGGTGGCAAACTCTATATCAGCCCCAAACATACCCAATGCAGATCAGTACTGACCCTACTTCTCGTTCGAGCAGTCCATCTGGAACCCTGGTCATCTCACCCATTCACCCTGCGGCCCACTGCTTTTTAGTGGGGACATTTGAGATTGACCCCCACCCCAAATCTGACTAAGTATCACGCCTGCGTAAAACATATACAATTTATGAATAGATAATAGCTATTAAATAAGAATGGTTATGTGGGACATCTTGTTAAAATGCAATTTGATTTAAAAAAAAAAAAAGGGTACTGTATATTCCAGGTTCTTACTCCATTAAGCAACAGTCCATCGAGTAAGCAGTCACAGAAGCCATCCCCACATTATGATGAGCCCTCAAGGACTAAAGTCCTCCTACAGAAATAAGAGCTCCATTTACCTGAAAATGTTCATAAATGACCTTGCAGTAAGCACCTTTTAAAGAAGCACAAAGTTTGAGCAGGTAAAACAGGACTCATCAGACCATGAGCCTCCCACTGATGAATACGTCTGGCAGGGATATAGGCCATGGACCCATCAGACCATGAGCCTCTCAGCACCTTCATGGACCCATGGCCTGTGTCCCTGCCAGACGTATTCATCAATTTAATTAGACCAGAGGTCCCATGGAATTAACTTGATTTGTCCTACAGTTCCTTTGAAATTTAGATACTTGACCTTTAAGAGTGGGACTCTTGGGTGTTATTTAAGATTTATACTTGAGTTGAAGGCATATTCAGAAGCTGGACTGTGGTGAGGTTGGGGAGAAGGGAGGGGCGGACACACAGGGAGCTCTGTGTTTGCTTCATGTGCCCCATCACAGCCCGGTCCTTTCATCTCTGGTTGGAGACCACTATTATACCAATGTAACTGCTTTTCACATATTGCATCACGCATTCAATATCCACAAATGGGCTTCTGAAGCTAAACATACTTTGCAAAACAAACGTGGAATTGGTAAAATGGACGGCATCAAACAATAGTTGCTGCATTTAAAGCACAAACGTAATGTTGGCTTTAGTGTCCTTTTTCTGTGTTTACTCAGATCTGATCAGTCCCTTTGTTGGCAGCAGGGACAGCTTTAGGGCGGTGTGACCCGTGCAGCCACACCTGGCGCTGACTTTGGTGGGGGGTGCTGTGTTTAAAAATAATTATTGGTTTACAAGCATGTGAACTTCCTCCTGCGTCCAGCAGTTTTGAGGCAACAATAAAAATGTCACGATAACTCTGGTGATTCATGTTTCTATTGGCCAGAGATGGAAATTTGTCTAGTGGCAGTTTTGACTCATCATATCGTGGAGGGTTAATGTGCCTGCTGCAAAGAAGGAATGCCAGGCAGATCACAGAACTGAGTGTGGGTGAGCTATGAGTAGCATTATAAACAAAATAAATGCATGTCAGAGAGGAGGCCATGGAGAGATGAGGGCCACTGTCGGGAAGTGGTAGTGAAGGAGTTTATGGAGAAGGAGGTGATGTGGGTGAGGGGCTCCAAAAAAGACCGCCTCACCTGGAGCCATCAGTGCTAAAGCCGGCTTTGGCTGGCAGTGTGCAAGCACCATTCCCGCACAGACACAGAAATGCTGCCATCACCACCTTGAACTGGGTGACTTCCGGACTACATGGGACTCCTGCCACAGCCGGTTCCATACATGTGCATTTTCTTTCCTCCTGAGAGTTGCATGCAGCAGGCAGCTGCTGAGAGAGTGCCCTCCTTCTGACGAACGCAGCACCCCTGCTTGTGTTCCCTCTCTACCACCAATCACATATTCATCAACTCATTTGGCATCCTACCACCTGAGGGTACCTTGGCTTCACAGGGCCACAGTCCAGGGGTACAAAAACTACCCAGCCTGGAATGAGTAATTCTACCTGGTAATTGCACCCCAGGACTATTCAGTTGTAAGTTATTCTGCCATGGAATGGGGAATAACTTGTGGACCCAGTTTTACCAGGTCAAAAACCACATGCGAGTTCTGCCAAGCAGCAGGCATTTTTATACTCCCTTTGACCTTCGTGTAATTGACTGACAACAAAGTGCCCCTCAACCTGGTAGCAAAACAAAGAGCCCGGAAATCACCAGATCATTCGATTTCTCTGGAACCCTGAAAAGCTGGTTAAAAACAAAGAAGTGGAAATGTCAGTTTCTTTGGAGTGTCCATTTCTTCCACAGCCATCTCAGTGAGCTGAACACTCACTGCTGAAGCGTGTGGGGATCTGGAAGAGACAAGTCTGGACCTTGATAAGGATGAATAAACATTCCATCCTTCTGAGATCGCTGAACTAAGTGCCACCGGATTGGGTAATAACAACACTTGTTATTTACAGCACGTAGAAACGGCATACGTGTGGCACTAGGCCAGGGCCGGCTTTAGGGCGGTGCGACCGGTGCCACCGCACCGGGTGCTGACTTCACATGGGGGCGCCTGTTTGCTTTAAAGCACCTGCTGCTGCGTTCCTGGCATCAAGCAATTTTCCGTCAACAATTAAAACGTCAAGAAAACTCCAGTGATTAATGTTCTTCCAGGCAAGATCGGAGTTTTTTGTCTTAGTAGCAGTTTTGACTGGTGGAAGTTTTGAAGGTAGCGCAGAGGGTTAGTATGCCTGCTGCACATAACACGTACCATGCAGATAACAAAGTGAATATAATGTAAACAGGTCAGTGGGTTACTGATTTTGTCAGAGACTTCCTTTTGTTAGTTTCGGTTTACAGTGAGCTATTAACTGTCATCAAAGAACTGCGTGCAGACTTCAAGGTATAAATTAGAACTATGAATTTTTTCCCCAGACCTTCATAATTGTAAGGTCGCAAAAAGGGCTCATTTTGGGTAAAAACAGTTCTTGCGATTAAAGAGAGCCCCAATCCATTGTGTTACATTTTAAATTGAGAGTGTGTGCTTCTCCAGACCAAGTACTCTGCAACGTTTACTATACACTGATTTACAGAGCTAAAATTGATTGTCTCTGTGTAATGCGTGTGTTATCTAAAATGCTTTGACACCCTTCACTTTAATGAGTGACGCTATAAAATTAATTAAATGCACCTGAGAAAGGGGTTATGGAGACTGTTAAAGGGTGGTAGTGAGGGTATCCTGGCTGAGCTGGTCGTTGGGGGCACCAAAAAACATTGTCGCACTGGGCGCCACCAGTGCTAAAGCCGGCCCTGCACTAGGCGCTATATAAAAATCGAGTTATCTTTGCAGACGAGGTACATTATCAAAACCCTACCAGGGAAACCTGCGCTGCCCTTGTCTGCCGTTTGCACTCCATAATCAGTTTATAGGAAACGTCTAGATTTCATCGCAATCTGGCACCTGTCACCGGCACTGAACGGCAAACAAAATTTTGCAAGAAATATTACGGCAATACCCAGAAAGTGAATGCAAACAGATGGCAATCAGGTACTAAAACCGAGAGCAAATGTGTTTTTGTTAAGGATCGTTCATTAGGAGGCGGTGAGCAGGATGGGTCCCATAGGCTGGCAGTAATTGGTGATTGAAACCACTGGACCAATAGGGATGTTTTTCCAAGCGTGCTTGTCTGAGAGGAGAAAGCTGCTTCCCAGTCCTTGGCACGGCGGCTCCTGTCATTAAAATAGAAATACGCTGAAAAATATTGCTTGCTGGCGTCGCATCAATCTTGCTTGTTAGCGAGAAGTGTGTGCAAATCTGTTGGTCTAACTTTGGCCCGGGATATCCTGTAACCGTTCCCAGTTGTTATCCACACTCGGTGGCGCGCCTGAGAGCATGGGTTCGGATCCATGGCTTATTGGACGCACTTCACCGAGCCATTGCTGCATGTAACCCCAATTCTCATGGGCAAATGGCTGAAGGTATGAGGGCAAAGTATGGACAAAAGTTGACCTTTTGTGTGCACATTCTTTAACTTATGTACACTATGACCCCTGGGTGAAGTAGTATTGAACATGAGTAAATCCCACTCATTGGTTTGAAAGTTGCTGGCTGACAGCAGGGTGTCCCTAGAAAACTTTGGGAACACCAGTGGCTGCCACTACTAACAAAAGGTGGTGGGCGGGTGGGGGGATGTGTTAATAATAATAATTAAAAAACGTACCTGAAGCTGCAGGCCCCTCCCGAGTCGCGTCGCTCCTGCTGGTCTCTTCCTGGACCCAGCAGCCCCTGGGACATACTCCCATCCAATCACTGTGCGGCAGACCAGTACTGGGATTGGCCTGAGCGGGCATGAAAGACGCTCTGCTCAGGTCATAGAGGCTGTGGGGTTTCTACAGCCCTGCTGGTGAATGCAGCCGGGCTGGAGAAACCTAAGTGCGCATGTGTGTTTTGGTTGGCCTGAGACAGCCGGCCAAACAGATGCGTACTTAGGGAGTGCACAAGCACTCCTCCCCCCATCTCCTTGTGCATGGAAGGGAGGGGTCCCTTCCATGCACAAGCTGCCTCAGTGCCGGCAAATGAAAAATAAAATGATGCTAGAGCATCGTTTCATTTCTCTTTTGCTGGCTCTGCGCCAGGCAGTGGGGCGATGCTCCTCCGCCAGTGTGGAGGAGCCGCCACTGGGGAATACCTACAAACCTGAGAGTTAGTGGGTATTCTCAAACTTTTCTCTCACAGGTCTTCACCATGAACTTATGGGTCACCAGGGGTCGCAGCTGCGACCCTTGGCTTGCCCTTTGCTTACCACTAGCACTACCTTTGTGATCCCTGGCCTCAGAGGTGGCAGATTCAGTGCCAGGAACACAGGGGCAGCTGGGGCGCCACTCTCTTTATTTTCTGTCGGTTTTGTATTGATATTTACTCCGCTACCCCAGGCATTTTGGTGAATTGACGTCTATGGTTTCCACCTAGGAAATGGAAGGAGATGTGGCACCTGTGCCATTGCGGCGAGACACGGTGAAGCCAAGATATCTAAACTTGAATTATGGAAATGGGCAAAATATTTAGGAGAAATAGTTTTATCAAACAAATGCCATTTCATGAATGCAGTGTTACTTCGCCTTGCATGTTTGCGCCCTATGCACAATTGCACATGTGAGAAAGGTTGCACATGGTGGAAATTGACTATTCAAAAAAGTTTCTGAGGCCTACACCAGGTAACTCACTACTGTTGCAGGTTTCTATGCATAGCATGGGAAACGTTTCGGAATTTCCAAACTATTAGTAAGTCTTCAATCATGAGAGGTGTCAAATACTCTGGGTGTAGATTTACTAATTGTTTTAATAATTGGCCCTTGCTGTTCCAAAGAAATGCTGCCAACCACACCTTGAACTCTTTGACTCCCAGCTTCCCTGGGGGACATGACACATGGTCGTCCCTACGTGTACGTGTACGTGTACGTACCATGTACCCACTAGAATTAACATTGAGACACGCCTTTGTGTGTGCCCAACGGGTAAGCTGAGCAGGATCAGATTACCCATCAAATGAGTAGCCATGTATCTGCAGAAATCAAATTACTTAGAGAAATACTACCAGTGACGATGATGCGGAGAGGCGAGGTTTAGGACAGTACACGAGTCAATCGTGTCCCCTCAATAAGAGATATGGAAACAGACTCCTTAGCTCTTTTTTTAACATTTCATATGAAGGAGCAGTTCTCATGACCCAGGGAATGGTGTCCCACACCCTTGGTAAACTTCTTGAACAGGATTGCTTCAATGTTTTGTCTTCTTAAAGCCTGGAATTGTGAGAGGAAGGATGGTAGATCTCCACGGGTGTCGCTGGCCACCTCAGATGATGAGATGATTTTGTGGGGATGGTAATAAGGGGACCCAGAGTGGGGTGTCTTATGTGCAATGTTAGGAAGCACTGATCTTTGATGAAGTGACTATTTACAGCTTGTCCTCATATTGTATTGTTTTCTGGGATTCAACGAATCTCTTGAAAAGATTCAAAAGACTTCAAAAATCACTCAAATCAATTGACTATATGGCAAACTATACTGAACCTTAAAACATGATATTAACTTTAGGAGATGGGTAGGGTTAAATCCCTAAATCTGCATGTACAACGGCCTCTGTATCAAATCTGGCTTTTAGGTAAATGCAATCGTGAGAGTGAACCACTTTGAGTTTGAAATACTAAATAGATTTTGAGAGTTATAAAACCCCAAAAATTCAGGCGATTCAATTTCATTCTGAATCCATTTACCAAGGCCAATTCAAAAATGCGATGATGCATTGCAAGTTTGTGTTAACCATTTTAGGCAGTTTGCACCGCTCTATTTTAAATCAAGGATGCATTGATGCGTAATTATCTGAGCGCCAATGTCTTTAGCTTCCAATTGTGACGTCCAACTTCTGGGATTTCAGCTCACTTCAGCCATTGACTAACTTCACTGTGAGTGACGGCATTCAACTCTTTCACAAGGAGCACATCCATACACAAAGTAGGGCCATATTATCAAGGAACGGCGATAACATTATCGCCGGAAACTGGAAACTGCCGCAAAAAGCGGTGATAAGGGGCTTGATAATATGCCCTTGAGAATTCCCATAGCAGCCCAGGTTCTGGTGTCAACATGGGCTTCTATGGGAATTCACAAGGGAATATTATCAAGTCCATTATCGCCCCTTGAGCGGCAGATGCCTGCCGCTAAAGCGGCGATAATGTTATCGCCGTTCCTTGATAATATGGCCCGTAGTCTCTTTGTTGCCAGGGACTTTTATGCAATGTGGGGTTTTTACCAGACGAAAATAAAAATGTTGCTTTGAGCCAGTGTTTTTATATATATATATGTAAAGGCCCACTAGCTCCCCAGCAATAACGTTTTATAAAAGGAACGACAAAACAAAACACTCATTGACAAATCCAAAGTCTGGCATACAATGCAGGACCAGTTGACTTTGCCAATGCTTGTTACTGGGAAGTACTCACTTGGTATGCCTTCAGTTAGTCAAATGGGTTAACAATAAGGCAACACCAACAGCCAACAATATGTCTCAGAATTGATGACCTTAATTAAAAGCCTACATGAAGGAACCAGACATTCTGTTGTTGGTCATTGGCTGGCGGGTGGCGACTCTTTGTAGGCTGCTGCATACATTGGCCCTCTGCTGCGCTATTGAAGCTGTTTCTTCTTTCATAGGGGCTTGAAAGCCCACTGGCTATGGGCTTTAATCACTCCAAGGCCTGAGCTTGTAGGGAAAGATTTCTCGGAGAGAGGACGGCCTAGTCCTAAAAGAAAATTGAGAGAGGATGTGACGGACGGCTAGAGCGGCTGACTTTGAATTTTGGGGAACCAGGTTCGAGCCTTGGCTGTGGGCTCAACTTCTTCTGGTTCTGGGCAAATCCTTTAACCTCCTCGTGCCTGAATAAAATGTGACCTTGTGTAATGTAACTGGTGCTAATGTACAGCGCTCCATTACCTTCAGGTTGACTGTGTTCTGCATAAAACTGCAAATAAAAAAATCCTGCAAAAAGCAGTTTCCTGCTGCTATCATGCAAAACTTTTTTTATATGAAGTGCGTACTCCTGTGAAACCAGTCACGCAAGGTATCCATACACTACGTTTTGCTCTAAAAGTGTACTTCCACAAGCTTTTTATTCAATTTCATGGAATTTCATAAAAAATATACACAGTTTTGCAAATCCGAGCACCGTCAAGCCTTTGAGCGCCGCAGACCTTGAACCTGCCCACCCATGCCTTACATTATCTCTAGCCCGATTGGCATGTTGGGTTAGTTCATAAGGACCTTTGGCACGTGCCTTTGCAAGCCAGGGAGAGCAAACAGCAATTGGGCTGTTATCTGCCACCCTGGGCACCCCAAGGATCCTCCAGTGTTGCGCCTGTGATAACCCCCTGTCGTGCCCGCTGTTCACCGCGCGAGCGGTGCCCTCAGCGTCACGCATACAGATCGCGGCTAATGAGATGCTGTTGGTAAACCTCATTATCAGCATAACCTTCAACGTGTCGGCACCTTTGTACAGTCTGTTTGCAGATCTGCTGCTGGTCCCCCCTAATAGGCTCCAGAGCCGCAGACGCACAATTAACACAGCTTCAGCTATTTACATCCAGTGTGCCACCAACACAAGCTGGTGTTGACTTAGGCTCTGCTGTGAGTTGATTACCTTTTCATTTCACTGTTTAAACAGATCATATTTAGTGCTTATGGTTCCTCAATGGCATCTCTGGGGACCGAAGCGCTCACACTTGCAATCCGCTGGAAGCGCACAACGGTGCTAACACGGGTTTACTAGGTGGCCTCAACCATCAGGAACTCGCTGACACCATCTTCCCATTCAAAATGTCGCCTTTTGCAACACAGTTCAGACCAAATGTTCCAGAAGATGCTCAGTATGTATTTAATATTAACTCGGTTGTTAAAAGAAAGACTAGAATTGGAACTGCAGTGTCTGCGTTGACGTGAAGCGACCTGGTAACTCTACCTGCATGCCATCCCGGCTGCAGTTCTATGTTTACTGCTTCATATCCATTTTCTTGTTATAGTAATGTCCTGCAGTCACTATCATAGCAAATTGGGCAACATCAGCTACAAGTCTGAGAGAGCCTTTGATGGATCATGTGTACTGAGTCTGCGTGCAGCAGTGAGGACTGTAGAGGAACCATCTAAGCCGACAGTCATCTTCACCCTGGAAGTCTGTGTGATCACGAGGGTGGGTCTCTTTATGTACTTTGCATGGGCCCCGCTTCGGGTTATGTGAAACCCCGCCTAGACGCTATCAGAGAATTTCTTCTTTTGTCCTGGTTCTTTGCTTCATGCCATCACAGAATACTTATCTTTGTCCAAATTTCTGCTTTGACCCTGTCAGAAAATTGTTATCTTTTTCCCCATTTCCCACGGTGACCCAATCAGGGAATATTTAATGTCCTTGTGAATTGTGCTCATCTAATACCAGAGATTGATTTTTTATGATCAGATCCTGCCTCCGCCCTTGAATCGACTCGATGTCTTCTTTTATGTTCATGCCCTGACTCTGATATTTTACATATCTTTTCCCATGTGATGACTTTCTATCATGTACCAGTACATTCACAGACCATGCTTCTCTCCCTAACAGAATATACCTTTATCATAACATATATTTTTTATCATCAATTTCTGAGATCAAGTCAATCATTGATCTCCACATTTGTATGATCACGATTGTACATCAGGTAGATCCCATGTTACAGAACATTTATTGTCATCTATCAGTATCATGTGCCCTCCTATCCTGGAGTTCCTATTGGACTCAGAGCTCAAAATGGACCGCCAGATCAACTCCGTCTCGTCCTCCTGCTTCCACACCCTCTGCCTCCTACGTACGCCCTTCAAATAGATCCCCCTCGAACTCAGAAAGAACGTCACTCACGCCCTGGTCACCAGCAGGCTTGACTACAGCAACGCACTCTATGCCGGAAAAAACAAAAACCTCACCTGCAAGCTATAGAACATCCAAAACGCCACCGCAAGACTGGACCTCAACCCGCCAAGACACTGCCACATCTCCCAGCACCTGCGCACACTCCACTGGCTCCCCATCGAAGCTAGAGTCACCTTCAAGATGCTAACCCATGCTTGCAAGGCCCTCTACAACACTGGACCAGCATACCTGAACAGCCGACTCAAATTCCACGCACCCCAAAGGACCCTACGATCAGCCCAGCTCTCCTACGCTGTGGTCCCCTGCACCAGAAAGACCAGATCAGGAGGCCGCTCCTTCTCCTTTCGCGTGGCCAGAGCCTGGAACGACCTTCCGCTGCACCTCAGACAGACAACATCGCTCCCCATCTTCGCAAGAAACCTCAAAACCTGGCTCTTCGACAGACCCCCTCCTTGATGGACTGGAACCTGCGACCCCCACCACCCCCCAGCCCCTTGAGACCCTTACGGGTGAGTAGTCACGCTTAACAAACACCTGATTGATTGATGGATTATTGCCAGATCTTTAGGCGAATTACACTTTCTTAACTTAGCACGTGTCAGACAAACCTATATCCTTCTGCTTGGTTTGTCAAATACCACGCCTTTGCATTTATGAACCTCACGCCTACCCCCAGCGCTTGCCTTCTCGATGAACCTTTCTTATATTTATCATTGTGTACAGGGGTATTTTCTTATGTTTAGTTTGGTGCTGAATAGTAAGTCCATTTTCCTGGAAATATGTTTTATTATATTACCAACATGACAAAAGACGAAATTGACTGAAAATGTGAACTGGATTGAATATTTTAGCTTTGCAAAGTATTAAGATTAACAAAGGCCTCAGTACTAAAATACTGCCAGACACTTATTCCTATAGATTTCCCAGTATTTACAAAACATTCCCTACTACAGTGGAGCTCATAAAGGATTCCACAACACCGCCTGTGAATCACAGACAGCTCCTTCCTACCCATATGCTTTACCATTTAACCTTCTCAAGAAGGGAGGCGGTCGATCATTCCTAGAACCTCGCAAAGAGTGAGGTCTTGGGAGAGCATGTCCAGGATCTCCCAGAGTGAGGTTCTCCAGACCAAGTGAAGCCGTATTAGAACCTCCCTGGTTGCCCCCGCACGACATTTAACATGTGTTTGATCCTGCCCCTGATGAGCAGAGGCGCTTCCAGAAGGTGGGTATCATGTGGCAGAGAATGGCTCAGAGCAGCTTGGACTCCAATCTATCTTAAGCGTCTCCATGCAGCTCCTGCCACTGGTGGAGTCAAGAAGCCCCACCACTACCAGGTCGGGACCGCGGCTCTCCCCGAGATCCGGCGCTACCAGAAGATTCAGACCTGAACCCATGGAGTGATGACTTGGATTGGCCCACTATTGCACGCCACGCTATCAGCCTCTTAGACACCTAAAATGGTGTTTGCCTCTTGAAAGACGACAAACACACCTAGATAGGGAGAATTTGTGCATTTTCTATGCAACCTGAAGGGGTGGTTTTGTCCTTTGTTTGATGCTTTCTTTCCGCACTAAGGCGTGCATAAATCAGGACTACTTTTAATTGCATGCATTATTAGAGCTCGAATAATGAGATCATGAATGCAAATTACAGCATTTAAGTATTTAAAATAAACACTGTTGTTTTGCAATGTCAAGAGCCATCCTGGTCTTTTATTCTCAGAGTTCACTGATATCTTGTCACCATCTTTGCACTGCATAAACTAATTGCTTGTTTGAATAGCCTCTGATGGCTGTGCTTCATTTTTATTTTTACATTAAAGCTTGACCTACTGCTGGCACAACTCTGTCTAAATTCTAAGGGTAGGCTGACAACTGGGAGGATTCAGCGGTGAAAAACAACTACTCCCATAATCACCTCAAACGCTATTGCGCAAGAATGTTAAATGAAGTATCTTCTCTGATATTGCCACCACTAATATGTGTTAAGGGCACCATCTCTGGGGTAACATTTCTTAGCTTCCTGTTTCTAAGAGAAAACTACTCATAGTAAGGATACAATATTGTTGAATTACCTGAACAGGAAGTGATACATTTCCTGTTGTCTTTCATTTTCTTGGCAGCCATTTTCTAAATCCAAATGGCGGCAGATATGCATAGCCATAGAGTAACAGAAGGGGGTGGAGGTGGACTCTTACCTGTCATTTCATTCATGGATCATTTGTCTCTCCTTCTCAGAAGAGTGCACAACTTGAGCCTGGGGATATCCAGGACAGCCTTCTACCAATGAAGAGGGCCGCTAGCAACCACTGTATCTTCCATGCCAGGGACAGGCTCAGGGGGGAGCCAAGTCAAGCTGGGGCTTTCTATTAAGGAATCAGTACTAGAAAGCCAATTCTAAGCCTGCATTCAAATTAACAACAGCCAGGGTAAAGTTTGTCCAACTTCCCACGTTCTACAAAATTACCAAAAGAAACAGGCATTGGCAAAGCTAATATGTCTCACCTATGCAAGTGCTATTGGCTTTGATAATATGTTTTATCCATATTGTACACCAGTGTAGCTGCTGTTCAGAGTGGCTAAAAGTGGTGTGGAGTGGCACAGAGTGGAGAGGCAAAGAGTGGCATACAGTGTCATAGAGTGGAGTCTCAGAATAGTGTGGATTAGAGTGTCATTGAGTGGAGTATCATAGAGTGGAGTGGCACAGAGTGGCATACAGTGTCATAGAGTGGAGTCTCATAGAATAGTGTGGCTTAGAGTGTCATCAAGTGGAGTGTCGTAGAGTTTCATTGAGTGGAGGTGAGTGTCATAGAGTGTTCAAAAGTGGAGTGTCATATGGTGGAGTGTCGTAAAGTGGAGTGTCAGAGTGATGTAGAGTGGAGTGGATTCAAGTGGAGTGGATTACAGTGAATTGGATTAGAGTGGAATGGATTGGGTTGGAGTGGAGTGGATTAGAGTGGAGAGAATTTGAGTGTATTGGAGTGGATTAAAGTGGAGAGCATTTTGGAGTGAGTTATATTGGAACGGATTACATTGGAATGGAGTGGAGTGTATTGAAATGCAGTGCATTGGAGTTGATTATAGTGGAGTGGATTGAAGTGGCGCGGAGTAGATTGGATGAGAGTGGAGTGGATTAGAGTGAATTGGGGTGGTATGGAGTGGACTGTAGAGGAGTGGATTAGAGTAGACTGGAGTGGTTTAGAGCGGAATGGATTTGAGTGGATTAGACTGTGGTGGATTGGAAGGGAGTGGATTGGAATGCAATGGATTTGATTGGATTACAATGGAGCAGATTGGAGTGGAATGGGGTGGGGTGGCTTTGACTGGATTGAATTAGAGTGGAGTAGACTAGAGTGAAGTGGTTTTGAGTGGAGCATATTGGAGTGGACTGGATTTGAGTGATTGGGGTGGATTAGTTTGGAGTGGAGTTTCCTGGACTGGAGTGGATTAGAGTGGAGTGAGTCAGAGTGGAGTGGATTAGAGTGGAGTAAATTAGATTGGAGTGGATTAGATTGTGGTGGATTGGAGTGGAGTGAATTTCATTGGATTTGAGTGGATTTGAGTGGAGTGGATAGGAATGCAATAGATTGGATTGGAGTGGAGTGGATTATAGAAGAGCAGATTGGAGTGGAAAGGAGTGGCTTGGAGTGAATTGGATTAGAGTGGTGTGGATTAAAGTGGAGTGGATTGAAGTGGATTAGAGTGGAGTAGATTGGAGTGGATTGGATTAGAGTAATTGGGGTGCATTAGTTTGGAGTGGTGTTTAGTGGGTTGGAGTGGAGTTGAGTGGATTAGTGTGGAGTGGGTCAGAGTGGAGTAGATTTGAGTGGATCAGAGTGTAGTGAATTAGAATGGTTGGAGTTGAGTGGATTGGAATGGATTATAGTGAAATAGAGTGGGGTTGAGTGGATTGGATTTGGATGGAGTGGAGTGAAGTGAATTTGAGTGGAGTGGATTGGAGTGATTTAGAGATGATCTGGAGTTAAGTGGGTTGGAGTGAATCAGAGCTAAGTGGATCAGAGTGCAATGAACAGGAGTAGATTGGAATGGATTACAGTGGAGTGTATTAGAGTGACGTAGAGTAGAGTGGCATAGAGAGAAGGACAAAACAAATGCACACACAAGTAGCCGTTCTTGCACAATAACTGTCAAGTACAAACCTCTCAGAACTCTGCCCATAAACCACAAGCAAAAAATAAATAAAAATGAATGTGACCTTGAGTAAAGTAATTTGTGCTCATGTAAAGCGCTACGGTTGAGTTTGCAATATGAGAAAACTTGTAAACAAAGGAAGAAATAGTACCTCAATTGCAGCGCGAGCAGTGGACAGACACTAATTTAGAGAAATTGATTTGTACTTTGTCCATGCGCCACATACAGAACAGAAGTCATGCAGAAACTGATGCCTGGGACACACTGCCGAATTGGAAGGCAGTAAGAAGAGTGATAATGATGCTGACGAATGGTAAGTAATGGGCAGACTAAAAACAATAGATTATCAAGCGATAGCAGCGTATTCAGGCTCAATCTAAATATAGCACCTAAAGATCAGACATACTGTGCAGGTGGATGGGCAGTAGAGGGATATTTGGGCACCTACAATGAGAAGTGCGATGCTCCATGGGGCAGAGGAATTATGCGCCTTCCAGTTGCCCTCTTA
This sequence comes from Triturus cristatus, assembly GCF_964204655.1. NCBI lineage: Eukaryota > Metazoa > Chordata > Amphibia > Caudata > Salamandridae > Triturus > Triturus cristatus. The sequence goes on along the minus strand of NC_140591.1, from coordinate 132,685,315 downwards.
ATGACTACCACTAAAAGTACCAATTCAGGACCCTGCAGCTTTGAGTGCAGCGAGGTTAAACGTGACCCTTTAAGACCTGGCATGATACACCTAGGGGCATAATTATCGAACGGTTGTGCTGCCCTTGCACCCCACAACATGATACAAAAGCAACAGAACGCTTAAATTGGATTTATCAATCCATGCCACACAAGGCCACCTTGCATGGTGCAGCGTGGAATGATAAATCTAGAGTAAAGCAACGCAGCACAGGTCACTGCATTGCGCTACTCTGCCCCAGGGAGGAGTTCCATGTGTGGAGAATGGGTGCTCCCACACACCACCCATGGAATTTGACACATTCCCAGATTTACCATTACTGCTAGACCTGGGAATATATCAAAATGCTACACCTTCCCAGGGGAGGCGTGACGAGGAGAAACATATTTATTTCTCTTCGTTTTTTCCTCTTCTACGTGTGCTGCATTCTACAGCACACATAGAAGAGAAAAATTACTCAGGGGAATGTTTTTATGCAGGAGGATGCCCCTTCCTGCACAATACCAATCCTGCTTACAACGTAGATACCCTTGCACCCCTGTGCAAGGGTGTCTACTTTGGCGATAGGCAGGGCATTGTACAACAGCGTGGGGAAATGACAGAAATGTTCCATATAATGTTAAATAAGGTGCATTGCAGCCCTTTCCCATCACGCAGCGCAGCACGGTGGCTTGCTGTGCTGCATGAGTATTTGAAAAGTATGTTTCTGAGTGCTTTAGATTCTTTCTAACACTTCTCCTTGACAATCTACAAGACTCACTGGTCGGAGATTGAACTTTCTCAAGTCTCCATGAAATTCAAAAACCACCACCCCTACGGGAGTCAACCCACAGAGCCCCTCGGATAGTCAGGCTTCCAAAGAGGGGTTAGAGCCACCATCTGACTGCTGAGTCTGGGCTTTGTGGGAGAAAGGGACACTGCAGACACAACCTCGCCCCCAAAAGGGCAGGTTCCCCCTAACAGCACAAGACGGACCAACGGCCCTCTTGGCACCAAAGAATCCACCCCTAGAAGGATGAATGAGAACCAACAGTTTCCTAACCTCTGCCGATTTCTTCACCACCTCCTCCAGGTGAGTACCACATAGTTTAGCTCCAGAAAAAGGAATCTTCATCAGAAGGAACTGCTCTGCCACCTCGGCCTTTAAATGGCGCAACCAGACCTGGTACCGGGCCTGAATAGCAGCAGCTGCAGAAGCAGGCGAGGCCCCCAAGGTATCAAAAGAAAAGTCTGACAACATCATTGTCTGCTGTTCCATGAATGCCAGGGTAGGCATGATGTACACCCGTTCCATAAGTTCTACAAGAGACTGAAAGTCCTTCAAAAGAGACTGAATGGTGTAGGAGATGTAATCAGATGCCCTAATGGAGAAGTTGGAAGCGTAAGACCTTTTACCGCCACTCTCACCCCTTTGTAAACCGGATGTGAAGGAGAGGCATCCTTTGAAATGATAGACCCCTGAGAAGACAACGCAGCCATTAAAGAATCTATCTTCAGTGGAGTAGGAAAGTCCGTAGCAAAGTCCCGAATGCACATCGCTCAGACAAATAGCGTGGGAAAGACTCTTTGTCCATCTCCTGCCACTCATTGTCAATCACTTTCCTGATTGATGGAAGCAAGGGTAGAGACTCAGGCTCACGCTTCTGGTACTGGATAAAAAAATCTTCAACCCATCCTCCACCTGGGGCACAGAAAACACCAGGTTATCCTTGATATGCTCCAGGACCTCCTTCAGATCCTGCTCCTGCACATATCTGCCCCAAAGATCATACTCCTTCCCCGTCAGGCTCAGCACTGGTGGAAGGCTCAACACGCTGCTTTTTAGAGGAAGAAGGGCGCTCACGCTTCTTAAATTCAGCAGCCACAGCAGCCTTTTTCATCTGCTGGACAGCCAGCAAGGAAGGTGCCCCTGCAGGAGCCTGCACACTAGGTCCTGCCTCCATGGGCGGTCCCTCACCAGGCTCCACCCTGACACATACTGACAGGCAAAGAAAGCCCTCCAAATGGACCAGGCAGAAATAAGCGCTCTATGTCGCAAAAATAAACACAACCGGAAAACCGGGCCGAGCAACACCGAACCAGCAGCAACGTGCACACTGTCAGCACAATGCTATATCCGCATTCTGTGGAAATTGCTGGCATGCCAGGAATGCGCAACGTCTCACGGCTGCAGCCGAGCCTGGGACCGTTGGGAAGCTACTGGCTGCCCTACCGCAGCGCATTAACAAAACAGCAGGAGAAGACGCACTACGGCCCTCAACCAAGCCGAACCAGCAGCACACTCCCTGTGGGTCTCCTGTGTAATCAGAAGGCGGATCAGGGGCCGGACTGTACATACTGTGAGGATCGCCCTCCCCCATAGGTGCTCAAGAATAAAGAGTCCGCCCAGGCCGGGCTTCCTCACATACGCCTAGTAAAAAGTGGCACCAACAATGAGCCTGTGTAGCAGGGCTTCCCTCAGGCATCAGGGCTGGCTACGGCATGACCTTGCCCCACTTGCTCTCGGAGAGTTTGCAGAACAGAACCAAAAAAAACAGAAAGCGGAGTAGGTCGTGCCTCCTCTTGTACTATGTCAGGGGTGAAGGAGGTTGGCCATGTTAGGGAGGGATGGAAAGACTAGAGCACTAATTTGCTTGGATGGTTCTGTTTGGGAGCTGAAGCTCACTATGTTAGTCTTGTGGAGAAGAAGACCTACGAGTAAGTAATGAAATACACCAAGTTAGACTGCAGGCCTGGAAGCGCAGACACAGTCAATGACCTCAGCTAACATCAGACACCTGTCCTCTCTGTATATTGCCTCACAGTCTGTCTGCTTCCAAAACAGTTGTTTCTAGTAATTAACCCTATAAAGCAAATTATACTCAGATTGACTAGCCATACAACTCCTGAAACAAAATTAATGAAATGTGACAAATGTGGCAATCAATTTCACTTTGTTTCTTTTCACGGTCTTTCGTTTATTTTTCCTTCTTTTCCATCCGTCTCTTTTATATATCTTGTATTTCCCCCATCCTAGTCTTTCTTACTGTTTCTATGGTATGCTTTCTCTCCCTCCTCTTTTCTTTTCCCCTCTCTAGTCTGTGCTTTCACCTTCTCTTTTTCTTTCACTCGTTCCTTTTTACTCTTTTCTCATCTACTTCAGTCCCTCTATTTTAATGCTTTGATTACTCACTTTCTAAATTTTATTTAACTCTCTCCTCCTTCTTTATGCTGTTTCCCACCCTCTTTCCATGCAAAGTTTTCATTCTTTACATTTCTCCTATTTTCTGATCTTCATCTTTTGCTTGTTCTTTCTCATCTCTTCTTCATTACCTCTCTCTTCTGTACATTTCTGTGACCTTTGTTTCCCAGTTTCTCGCCATCTCGTCTTACTTTGTCGCTTTTTCTTTTCCATTTCCTCTGATCAGCCATCATTCTTTGCTTTTCTTTCTCTCATATTTTATTTCCGGATATCTCAAATATTTGCTTTCTCATTGTTCCCTTTTTCCTTCATCATTATTTTCAATTTCTCTTTCTAATCTCTATTTTTATCTTATTTTTGTTTTGCTTTTTCTTTTCTTTCTATCTTTTCTTTGTTTCCTGACTTGCCTTTGTGTAGACTACCTCCATTCTCTGCTATGATTTTTCTTCTTTTTCTTCCCTCTATCTCCCTTCTTCGATTTATGAAATGTTCCTTTTTTCACTGTATTGCCATTATTTATTTTGTCTTGTTATTCCCTCTGCTGCTTTCTTCCACCAATGCATATTGCTGGGATGTTTCTTTTATTTGCTTCTTCTTCACTTTTTTGTCCACAATATTCACTCCTACTATTTATTTCACATCTTGAGTTTTCTTCTATCCCAATGTATTGTTTCGCTTCTCCTTGTTTATCTTTATTTGAATATATTTCCACACATTTGTCACCGTTCATTCTCTTCGAACTTCGTAGGCTGTCTTCTTCACTTATTGTGCCGCAGCTTTCTATTTCCTCTCAGGTCTTTTACTAACACGATACTCTTCATTTAACTCACTCCTCTCCCATAGCATATCATTGCCTTTATGTATTTCATTCGCCTGTCTTTGCTGCTGCTTCTCAACTATATTTCTGTTCCTTTTGTTCGTGCTGTATTTAGTTTCTTTCATCTGTCTCTGGCCACCTTCTGCAGCATCCTTTTCTATGGCAGGCATTCCTTTCATGTTCAGTTTAGCAATGTGTAAAATTGTGATAGTTATACTTCACTACTTCATGAACGTTTGAAAAAGCTTTCTAATCCCCGTTTTCTTCACAAAGTTTGTAAGTTAAAGAAAAAAAAATAACGGGAGAGTACAGCCAATGTTCAGCTGAAGGTCCAAAAACAGCGATTCCCATCAAACCTCGTTTACAGGTCTCATGGATCTTTTAATTCTATTACAGGACTGGAGGCTTCGGATTATGCTTTCTCTTTCTATTTATTGTCACTCACAGCAGCCAATGAAAACGTTTTTTATTATGTAAACAAACTACATTTCCCATGATGCATATATTAGACATCACATCCTGAAAGACCCTATAAGAGCCACCATAACCGGAAATCATCCTCTTTCATTGCTGCTCACGAGGGAAGTTAAGTGCCCCAAAAATGTATTACTCATTACTGTGATTGATTGCATTTTTGGATCATTTAACCCCTTCAGTGCCCGCCCCTTTCCCCGCCCTGTGCCGGCCGTTGTATTAGCGGGCGGGGTCTATGACGAGCTGGACTCGTCATGGGCACAGCGCCACCGCGGCCCATGACGAGTCCAGCTCGTCATGGGCACTGAAGGGGTTAAATAAGGTTTATATATGCCGTTTGTGTACGCACGCTGACGCCTTTCATCGTTTGCTTTTGATGTGCGCGTCTCGCGCTGCAGAGTTAATTAGCACATTGTAGCATGTAACTGTCCGCGCATTGTTGCCTTCACTTCACTGTGGCTTTTCATGTGCACGTCTTGCGCTGCAGGGAAATTCCTTGACTCAAGTGCGTGCATCGCGCTGTGCTTTTAGTGTGCTGCGCTCACCTCACTCCCCGCGTGGCAGCCGGAGTTTTTCATTCATGCGGACAGCCTGGTGGGGTTGTGTAAAGGTCCCCGCTTGGTTTAGTGGATGTCGCGCTGCCATCGACAGCGTAGAATTTCTGTTAATAGACGCGGCAGGTTTTCCTCATTGCCGGTGCGTCTTTAAGAGCCTTCCTTGCTCGATGCCTCGTGCGTAGCCCAATTGGGCTAGTTTCTAGTAGGATTGGGCTACGCATGACGTTTCACCACCCTGACCTGCTCCGGAGCTCACTTGCTCGGAGTTTATTTGCAGAAGAGATCACATATACGCCTGAGGTGGCTGAAAAAATTCTCAGGCCTTGGAGTGTGCACAGGCTCCTTAAAACTCTTTGCTCTCTGGCTCTCCCTACGCCCTGTGAGCTGCAAGAACTTTATACAGCTTTTAGCTGAGGAGCTAGGCATTTGTTGAGTGTGCTCTCGGTTGGCTCCCCCTTTACTCCTCTTCTGTCCAGCAATCAGATCCTACCCTGCCATGGAGGACTGGGTCAGCTATGAGGATGATAACCTTTATGAGGAGGAAGTGTCTACCCCTTCCTTGGAAGATAACATTGTGGAGGCTCTGGACGCTACTGTTCAAGAGTCGGTGAATAAGGCCATGGAGAAGGCAGTCCCTGGGACTGTGCAGCAAGTGTTAGCTGCTGCGTTGAAGCACATAACTAAGCAACTGGAGCGTTTCGTAAAATTGCATGGCTTTGCTAACCCCGCAGAACCGGCTAAGGATACCACAGGCAGTAGCCCCCAAGCCAAATCTTGGCCCCATGCTGACGCTCCTTCCTCGCTTCCTCCTTCTGGTAAGGCTAAGCACCCGGACACTGATACGGACATGGATACCACAGGGATTGACACCCCTGATGAGGTCCCCCTGAAAAAGAAGACTAGGAAGTCAAAACTCGTGGAGCAGGACCTATCCCAAACTGTGTCCATTCTGGTCACTTTTAATCCTGCAGACATGGTCCACCCTAGGTCTTCGGACTGGGCTCCTGCGCTGGAGGTTGCGGCGTACCTGCACGATAATCTCTGCCGAAGTTTTGATAAGGAGGTGCGTAATAGGTTATGCTCAGAATGTCCCAGACCGGACATTCCGCACAAGGTGGCGGAAACCCCAGATATCGACCCTAGCCTACCAACCTTCCTCAAAAAGTTCGCCAAGGACCCAAAGAAAGGTATCGATTGGGCCTGACAAGGCTGTCAGGACAAACTCCTGGATGTGGCAAGCCCTCTTGCTAAAATCCTAGAAATGGCCTTGCAGGTGCAGGAGTCGGCCACTGCGGTGGATCCGGATGTACTGGCAGGATGGACCCAGTGGGCCATTTGCCTCTTAGGCAACGCAAACTGTGCCCTTTCCACGGTAGGTCGCAAATCGTTCCTCATGTGTATGGACTCTAACCTCACTGAATTGGCAGCAGCGGAACCAGGACCCATAGCGGAGGGACATCTCTTCAGGGGAAGCTTCGTAAAAGATGTCTCCAAGGACGTGGGCACGTTCACAACGCTGAAAAAGGCCCAGTCTGGTATTAAGTGAGTCTTTCAAGCTGGCCTTTTTCGATGGGCCGGGCGAGGCAGAGGTCGCTCGCCAGGCCGCAATTTCTTCCAAGGGCCTTAACGAGGAGACTATGGAAGGGGCCACGGAGAGTGGGATTCCACTTGTGGAGGAACCTTCTATCCTACCAGGCAACGCTTCAACCAAAGGCGTTTCCACAGAGGTGGCCATCGAGGGGGCTTCCAAACCCCAGACTCTGCAGGTGAGTGCTCCTGACAATTTTCTGATACCTTTTGGGGGGTCGCACTCAATTCTTCTATCACAATTGGTTTCAAATTTCACAGTATGGATGGATTTTACAGACAATCCAGGGGTTCCATTTAGATTTTTACCAGACACCTTATCAAGTCAAACGACCCAGACAGCTTTCTTTATCCCAACTAGAATGCAATTTTATCGATTCCGAACTAGGCGAATTGCTGCAGAAGCACGCGATAGCGCGTTGCAATGAAGGTCCTTGCGGTTTTTGCAGCTATATTTTCTTAGTGCAGAAGAAAGGTGGAGGTCACCGGTTAGTTTTGAATTTGAAGGAGTTCAATCAGTTTATGACTTACAAACATTTCAAGATGAAGGGCATCCATCTTTTGGCGGATCTTCTCAAAGAAGGAGACTGGATGGTCCGACTGGACCTGAAGGACGCCTATTTGTCAATACCTATTTTTCCCCCTCACCGCCGCTTCCTCCAATTTCAATGGCGGAACCAGTGGTTCGAGACTTGGTCCTTCCTTTCGGGCTCTCCTCAGCACCATGGTGCTTGACCAAGGTGATGAAGCCGGTGATAGCTCACCTGCGAGAGCAAGGCAATCGTATGATAGTTTTCCTAGACGACATACTCATCATGGCGTAATCCACGACGCTAGCGGCACATCATTTAGAAATGACCATAACTATTTTGCAAAACCTAGGGTTCGTGATCAATGAATCCAAATCAGCTCTTACCCCCTCGCAGTAGGTGGATTTTCTAGGGTTCGTCATAGATTCTCGGATGACCTAGTTGAGCCTTCCCCGTTCTGAACTGAAACTCATCAGGAAGGAGCTCAACACACTGTTATCCAAACAGACAGTTTCACTCAGAGTGATTGCCAGGATAGTGGGTCTTCTGGCATCCTCCATACAAGCAATCTTCCTGGGTCCCCTTCAGTATCGGGCCCTTCAAAGGGAAATTATCCGTCATCTTCAGAAAGGCCTTTCCTACACGGATGTTGTCCCTCTCTCCCAGGAAGCACAGGAAGAGATACAGTGGTGGCTAGGCCACGTGAACGGCAGAGCCATTTTCGGGTCTCAGCCAGAGGTGGTTATGGAATCAGACGCCAGCCGTTGGGTCTGGGGGGCGCATTGCGGGGATATCTCCACAGGCGGGTGATGGTTCCTGCGCGAACTCGACCTTCACATCAACTGCCTGGAACTCCTAGCGGGTTCGTTTGCCATCCGAACATTGTCACCCAAACGCCTATCTTGTTGCATCTTGCTTTGGATGGACAACATATCGCGGTGAGGTACATCAACAAATTGGGAGGCACGAGGTCCTCTCTGCTCGCAGAAATAGCGAAGGACTTTTGGCATTACTGCCTCAGTCATCAGATATCGGTGATAGCCGAATACATCCCAGGACAGTCCAACATAGTAGCGGACTGGAACTCGCGACACCTCAAGGATTACAGCGATTGGCAACTTCATCCCCACATAGTCAGATCGTTGCAAGCGATATGGAGCAGTTGTGAGATCGACCTATTTGCGTCCAGACTGAATCGCCAGTTGGAGAAGTTCTTCAGCTGGAGACCGGATTCATTAGATCTGGCGACGGATGCTTTTTCTTAGGACTGGTCCAAGGGCCTGAATTATGCCTTCCCCCATTCATATTGATTCCTAGGGTGACTACCCAGGTATCTCGCCATCGGGCGGAAGTGATCTTGGTAACCCCCATGTGGAAGTCGCAACCTTGGTTCCCAATTTTACTGCAGATGAGCTGCGACTTCCCCAGGATGATTCTGTCATCCTCGATGACGCTCCAGAGCCCTCATGGAGAAATTCACCCGATGATGATATCGGGACAGTTGTCTCTGATGGCCTGGAGACTTTCAGGCAAAGATGGGAATTGCCAAGACTTTCGGACACAGGTGCGTCTTTCATCAAACAAGCCTGGGCTTCCTCCACCAGGAAACAGTACTCTTCAGCCTGCAAAGGCTGGGTTCGTTGGTGCGTGGAACAACACGTGGATCCCCTGGGGGTCGTTTACCCCATATTGCAAATTTTCTGTCTGGAAAAGCTGCGGAAGGTCTGGCGTTCCGATTGGTTAACAATTTTCGGTCGGCCATCTCAGCTGGACATTCTCAGATTGATGGCAAGCCGGTAGGTATGCACCCCGCGATTTGTAAGTTACTAAAAGGCATTCGGGTTGCGAATCCACCTAAACCTAAAGATTCCTCTCTGTTGGACGTATCTCTAGTTCCTTCCTTATTGGACAAATGGCCACAGAATGATATGTCAACACAGAAACAACTATCATGTAAGTTAGCGATGCTTTTATGCCTTTCTGCCTGTAGGCGGTCTTCTGATGTGAAAGCTCTGGACCTTACAGGTAGAGTATTTAAACGGGAAGGAGTTTCATTCAATATTACAGCTTGAACTAAGACCTTGTCGAGAAGTGTTGACTATCATGCTTTCCCTGGTAATGCAAAACTATGTGTAGTTCAATGTCTAAAAGCTTATGAACAATGTACAAGATCTTTACCCTTGACCTTCTGTTAGGTCGCCCCCCCCCGCTGCAGCTCCGCCTGCACCCCCGCTGTCTCTGTCGCTGCTGCCTCCAGAGAATTCGAGGCCCTCCACCACCCGCAGGCTTCCACCTGGGCCTCATCCCTGGTGGCCAGTGGTGGCCTTAGGTTCGTTCTCACTTGCTGCCTGTTGCTTGTGCCTGCATCTGTCTGTGCCCCCTGCGCCCCGCTCGCCGCTTTGCTCTGTGCCCCTTTTATTCTGTACCCCTCGCCGTCCTTTTTACCCTTGTGCTGACTTTGTGCCTCTGTGACCCTTGATTTTGTGCCTGTAACTGTCTGTGCCCCCTGCCCCACTCTCACCGCTCTGCCGCTCGCCGCTCTGCTTCTGTGCCCCTTTTATTCTGTACCCCTCGCCTAAGGTAAGCCCGTCTGCGCCCGTCCGTGCCTGGACCGTGCCCAGTGCCAGAACCCCCTGACCCCCGCAGCCACAAGGACCGCCTCCGCTACGACGCCAAAACCCTCGTCGCTCTCAACCCAGGTAGGACCCACACCTGCTGCAAGGGCGCCCCGAGGCGCACCCACGACCCCATCACCTGCCATAACTGCAGCTTCTCCTGCCACGAAAGCGCCAAGACACCCACCACAATGGAAGCCAACCAGCTTAGATGCATCCTGATCAACACCCGCTCCGCACACAAACACGCCGTCGAACTCTGGGACCTACTCGACACCACATCACCGGACGTCGCCTGACCGAGACCTGGATGAACGAAGCCTCCTCGCCAGACATCGCCATAGCCATCCCAGACGGGTACAAGATCACCCGCAGAGACCGCACAAACAGGGCCGGAGGAGGAATCGCCATCGTCCACAAAAACACCATCAGGATCTCAACAAACACCAACGACACCCTCAGCACTGCCGAACACATGCACTTCCAGATCCACACGGACCCAAAGACCACCCTAAGAGGCACCCTCGTCTACAGACCGGCCTCAATTCTGCGACTCCATCGCCGACCTCATCAGCACGCACGCGCTGACCTCCACCAACAACAACCTCCTCGGAGACCTGAACTATCACCTGGAGAACAACAGCAACAGCAACTCCTCCACCCTGATCGACAATCTCGCCAACCTCGGACCGAAACAGCTCATCACGACGCCGACGCACATCGCCGGCCACACGCTACACGCCATTTTCTCCTCTAGCCCCCACGTCATCTTCAGCCATGCCTCTGAACTCACCTGGACAAACCACCACTGCATCCACTTCTCCTTCCGAAAACTCCTCACACACCACCGCACCCTACAGACCCCCCGCCGCTGCTGTGGCAAAGTCACTGAAGAACAACTACAGACAAGCCTCGCACTCAACCCCCCGACGAACCCCACCAACCCAGATCAAGGTGCACCCGCCCTCGAACGCTGGATGAACGACTGCGCCAACACCGTCGCACCGCTGAAAAACCCCACCAGCAGAGACACCAGCAGAAGAGTCAGCTGGTTCACTTTGGAACTCCTCGATTCCAAACGCACCTGCCGTAAACTGGAAAAAATATGGCACGGCGACAAGACGCCAGACAATCGCACTACCCACAAAGACGCCATCAGCAACCACCACCACTTCATCAGGACCGCCAAAAGAACCTTCTTCACAGACCGCCTTGACAACAACGCGCACAACAGCAAGGAGCTCTTCACCATCGTGAAGGAACTCTCCAACCCCAGCTCCAACGCCAACGGCATCCCACCATCGCCACCTTCTTTCACCAGAAAATCACCGACATTCATGACAGCTTCAGACCCCCGACTACACCGCACCGAACCCATCGCACCCCACCGCCCACGACACCCTGACAACCTGGGCCAACATGAGCATCGAGGACACAATCAAGACCATGGGAACAATACACTCCAGTTCCCCGTCCGACCCTCTCCCGCACCACATCTTCAACAAAGCTAGCAAGTCCTTCTGACCGCTCTGTGTGTTGTCAGTATAATTGTCTAAGCGCCAGGATACCCTTCGGGTGACAGTCCGCGCTATACAAATACGCGATACATACATACATACATACAATTCCATTGCACCCCAACTGCACAAAATCATCAATCTCTCCTTCGAGACCCCCACCTTCCCTGAGAACTGGAAGCACGCAGAGATCAGCGCCCTACTGAAGAAACCCAAAGCGGACCCAAGCGACCTCAAGAACTTCCGCCCCATCTCCCTGCTTCTGTTCCCAGCAAAGGTCATCGAGAAGATAGTAAACACCCAGCTCACCCGGCACCTCGAAGACAACAACATCCTAGACCCGTCCCAATCAGGATTCCGCAGCAACCACAGCACCGAGACCGCCCTCATCACCGCCACAGACGACATCAGGATCCTGCTAGACAACAGCGAGACGGCGGCCCTCACCCTCCTGGACCACTCCGCTGCCTTCGACACCGTCTGCCATCGTACACTACGCACACGCCTCCATGACGCAGGGATCCAAGACAAGGCCCTGGACTGGACCACCTCCTTCCTCTCCAGCAGAACTCAGAGAGTCCGCCTTCCCCCGTTCCGATCCGATGCCCCCGAGATCATCTGCGGCGTCCCTCAAGGATCCTCCCTCAGCCCGACGCTGTTCAACGTCTACACGGCACCACTAGCACGCTTCGCCCGACAGCACGACCTCAACATAATCTCCTACGCCGACGACACTCAGCTGATCCTCTCCCTCACCAAGGACCCCCTCACCGCCAAATTCAAACTCCACCAGGGAATGAAGGCCGTCGCCGACTGGATGGAGGACAGCCATCTCAAACTGAACACGGATAAGATGGAAATCCTCATTCTCGGGTCCAACCACTCTGCATGGGACGACTCTTGGTGGCCCACATCACTGCGGTCCCCCCCGGCCCCCACCGACCACGCACGCAACCTGGAAGTCATCCTCGACTCGGAACTCTCCATGACCAAACAAGTCAACACAGTCTCCTCCACCTGTTTCAACACCCTCCACATGCTCTGCAAGATCTATAGATGGATCCCGACAAACACGAGGAAAACAGTCACCCAGGCCCTAGTCAGCAGCAGACTCAACTACGGAAACGCCCTCTACGCCGGAGCCTCGTCCAAGCTCATCAGCAGACTACAGAGAATCCAGAATGCCTCAGCACGCCTAATCCTCGACGTTCCGCGCCGCAACCACATCACCCCCCACCTAAGGAACCTGCACTGGCTCTCCGTTGACAGAAGAATCTCCTTCAAGCTCCTGATCAACGCACAGAAAGCTCTCCACAACACCGGCCCAGCCTATCTCAACAGTCGACTCTCCTTCTACGTTCCCAACAGGAGACTCCGCTCCGCCGACCACGCACTGGCCTCGATCCCACGCATCCGGAGAACTACTTCCAGAGGAAATCCTTCTCCCATCGCTGCCAGGACCTGGAACACCCTCCCCCTCTACCTGCGACAGACCGAAGACCTGCTGACCTTCAGGAGCAAACTCAAGACCTGGCTCTTCGACCAATAGCAGCAGCACCACCCCCCCTAGCGCCTTGAAACCCTCTCGGGTATGTAGTGCGCTTTACAAATTATGTGATTGATTGATTGATTTATGACCTGATGGTGTGGTTCAATTGTTAATTGCTCTGCAGAAGCCTTACAAACCAGTCTCTGTGGCTACTATAGCCAGATGGTTAAAATATATCATGATAGAGGCGGGTATTGATACCCAAGTGTATGGAGCGCATTCTGTGCGTGGAGCTATGGCCTCCAAAACTTTTATGTTGGGTTCTACTGTTCAGGATATAATGTGGTCTGCTGACTGGTCTTCTGAATCTACTTTTAAACAGTTTTATTATAAATTGGTGGGTGATATAGCCTCAGTTGTTTTTGATAAGCGTTAAACTAGCCTCCGGTCCTGTAATAGAATAAAAAATTAGCTAGCATTTGCCCCAAGAATTTTCAATTCTATTAAGGACACGGAGGCGAGGATTATCCCACCCAGTTATACCCACCCGTATGTATTTATTTATTCTGGTTAAGAAGACGTTATTTTCCAGTTGGTTTGGTTCTTCCACGTTGGAGGATGTTATTTGGACTTAAGTTATTGTTATTGGACTTTTACTGTTCTAACAAAGAAAGAGGATGATTTCCGGTTATGGTGGCTCTTATAGGGTCTTTCAGGATGTGATGTCTAATATAGGCATCATGGGAAATGTAGTTTGTTTACATAATAAAAAACGTTTTTATTGGCTGCTGTGAGTGTCAATAAATAGAAAGAGAAAGCATAATCCTCGCCTCCGTGCTAGCTAATTGTTTATTCCTGATCTCATTTCTTTGTGATTTTCCCTCATTATGGCACCTCTCACTCATTCTTTTTTCCTTTTCTGCAGTCCAATGAGTCTGTTTTACTTCATCTTTAGTTTGTTTCCCTTGAGCAGACTTTCTGTTTCTCTTCTCTTTATGCCTCCATGTCTCTCTCCATTTCTTTTTCTGTTTTTTTTTCTGGTACATTCACGCTCTTTGCTTAAGTTTTTACTTCCCATTCTCGCTATCGCGCTTCCTGTCTCATGTAAATTCTCTGATTCCACCTCTCTCTTTTGGCTGCTTCTCGTCATCTCGCACCATCACTAACTTGCTCTTTGCCTCTAACTATGGTTTTCTCTGTACCCTCTCCCACTCTCCTCTAGTGTTATTTTTTGGTATGTTCCTTTCTCTCCCTTCATACCTCTCACTCCTAATGCTGTGTTTCTCATTCTATTTCCCATTCCCACTTTCGCTCTTGCGTGTTTTTTGTTTCTCTATCTGCCACTTCTCTCATTTTCCCTCTGTCTTGTCTATTTCATTCTCTTTATCTCTTTCTTCACTTGATTCATTGTTGTCAGACCCTTTTGCTCTTTCTCTTTGGGGCATATCATCAAGGGCCTTATCTCCGCTTTTTTGGCTTTAAAAGCCAGAAAAGCGGAGATAATGTTTTCGCCCTATTAACAAGAGGGTGCTAACATGCATAATCGCATGTTAGCACCCTTTTTCCCTACGCCTCCCTTTGCATCTCTAATGAGATGCAAAGTGGGCGGTCCTTCCCAAAATAACTGGAGAAATGTCGCTAACCGACATTTCCCCAATTATAAATGGGCATGCTAACAGACATGGCGATAAGAAAAGTAGCGCTAACCGCGGTTATCGCTACTTTCCTTACGCCTGCTTTTAGTTTGACTTAGCCATGATATCCAATGGAAGGTGGATATCATGGTTAAGTCTGTCCTGCCCTATCAACAACGTAGCTCCAAACGTTGTACGATTATCAATGGAATCCCAGCGATAATTGCACATTTGGCAGCTAACTTTTTATCGCTCTGGAGATAAGCGTCGCTGATAGCGCGCTATCTCCACGATAAAAGCAAGCGATAGCCGGCGATAATTATCCTAGCACTAAGTGCGCTTGGCGATAAGTATCGCTGGTTGTTGATGATATGCCCTTAGTCTCTCTTCCCTCCATCCCCGCCTTTCTTTTCTTTTCACTCCCCCTTCGCCTCCTGAATACAAACGTCTGACCTTTAAGCAGCAGGGTGATTGTAAGGCACTCTTTGGAGAAAGCTCCTAATATGTAGTTGTGTTGCCTTCTGAGCCAGAGCTGCTGGTTTTAGGCCACTTAAAGCTCGCACAGTTTCCTCAAAGCCTCGGGCTCCGCTCAGCAGGGAAGTCCTTTCCACTGAGTTCTGTCTCAAATCTTGCTAACTGGTTTCCTGCAAGGACCTTAAAACTTTATTGTTTCAAAAGAATCCAGGCAGATGTTCGCCTTACTTTACGGTGTATTTAATGCTGCACTTTACTGTTATGGCTTTATTATATAGCTTTGTTTTTGAGAAGCAAAACATTCTTCCGAAACAGAAATAAGAAAGTTGGAGAAGCAACATATCTGAATTAATCTATTCCAGGAAAACAGACCCCTCTCAGGCTTATGTGAGCGCCAGCAGCAGCACTAAACAGCATAGGGTTTCCGTCTCGCTCCATGCTGTCAGGGCATCTTGTGTGCAGCTCTGGGCTCTGATGTGACAGCCTAATGCATTCTGGGAGTTGTAGTGCTACTCTGCTTGCAATGAACATGTTACACTCTCACACCTCTCAATAATGATTGTAACAGAAAGGCTCAGAATTGCATTGAAAACACATTTTCTTGATAATATGGAGCCCGGTGGCCACTTTCAAACAACAACAGAAGTTCACTGTTGAAATATTCATTTTTATATACTAGACATTGACAACTGAGGGCTTTATTTATGAGATGGTGGCATCACGTTTGCACCACCTAATGTGGTACATGCGTGACGCAAACCTCTAAGTCAGATTTTTAAAGCCATGCAAAGCCACCTTGTGTGACTCTGAGTGGCTTAAAAAACTCTGGACTAACGCACCACAGCGCAAATCGATGTGCCGTTTTACCCTGCTCTGGGTAGATGTTCCATGGGCATTACATGAGTGTTCTCATGCAACTCCCATGGATTTTGATGCATTCACAGATTTAAAGGAACTTGTAAACCTGGGGATGCGCCAAAAACGTTCATCTTCCCAGGGGAGGCATGCTGAGGAGAAATATCTCTATTTCTCCTCGTTTCTTCCTCTTTCTGTGCAAACCACATAGAAAGAGGAATATCCCTCCCAGCACTGTGCCCCTTCCTGCACAAAAACAATCCTGCAAGCAACACAGACACCCTCGCACCATGCCTGCATTGGTGCTCGGCTGCTAAAAGGGCACCAGCGCATGGGAAAGGACAGGAATGCACAGTATTGACTTAAATACAGTGCATTTCTGCCCTTTCCCTGTCTCGCAGTGCAGCGCAGCAAGACTGCTTGCTGCGCTGCACTGGGTGACTGCCTCATAAATGATGCCCTAAGTTCATTGTAATTCAAACTAGGAAAGTCCACTCACTCCAAGCAAGAATAGGGGACTTACGCATTGATTCATTTGGAGTTGTGCTATGTGCCCCTTAGTGTTTGGGGGGATTTAAATCGCTAGTTAATCCAGCCCCTCAATCAGCAATGAAGAGTCCATCGAACATTTCACCTAACCTAAAGGGGAAGGTTTAGTTATTGCAAGGTGTCTCTTTCCAGAAACATAGTCTGATTGGTTGGAGACTTGTTTGTCCTAGGAGGAAGGATTAGGTCAATTCAAATATTTGTGCTCCATCTAATAGTTTGATCAAAAAGGGATGTGAAAATAAATCGTGTTTTAATTCTGTCCACAATAGCCAATTGAGAAGAAAATATCAAATTTCAGTCCTCAGTAGAACAAAGTAGAAAGATCTAACCAGACTCAATGATGGGTTGATATCAGTGGCTGGATGTCAGCTTGTCCTAAAAAAGTCAAACATATATCAAAGGGCAGGATGCCAGAGTGGACAAACTTAGAGGCCTTAGCCTCACAAAGGCTGGACGCATCTGAAGGCCTTTCTTGGAACAGATCTGGGCACATAAAGACAAGAGTAGCAGAGTTACCTGATTAATAGTTGGTAGAAGTAGATGTTACCGATGTCTTCGACCAACGACTGGAAAAGCGGTGTGTCGAATGTCTGCTTCGTCTTGGGGAAGCATTTAGAAATGGAGTCAGGAGGAGTTAGTCTGAAGTTTAGGGTCACTTTCTATGGGAGATACAGAGGAGCCCAAAGTGATGGAATTCAGAGGGGTTAACTTGAAATCACATTGACAACCCAATATTGCCGATACATTCTGGACCAAGTCCAACAGAATTAGGATGCATAGATGAAGGCTAGGTGGGTAAAGGTCATCACCACTTGAACACAGCCACTCCAGCAAGAGAAAACCAGCAATAAGAAGAGCCACAATGCAGCACCTTGGGCATATTTTGGGCCAATAAAGATTTACTGTGGCTTACAGACCATTTGTATGGGAGAGAACACATTCAAACTTCAGGTAAACTATGTTTGTAAAAAACGTGTGTAAACCCTTGTGGTTGTGGTGAAGCTTCACAAATCTAACCCTTTACCTGCCTATTCCTTTTTAAAATCGATATTGAAATAAGACGAAGCGGCATATTTGCAATAAAGGGCGAAGCGTGTCATAAAGCCAAGAAGGCTAACGACACACTTGGTCACTTTAGATACGCAAGTCTGCACTATATTTACTAGAATACGGTGCAGCCCTGCATTTTCCCCTCCACTGGCGCTAACTTTAGCTGCCTAGCACCAACGCAGACATACTTGCACCATAGTGCAAGGGTGCCTCTGTTGAGGGGATGACCTTCCTGCACATAAACAATCTTTAAATGTCATTTTTAAAAATCATTGTTTATGTGCATGAAGGGGGACCTTCCTGCACATAAAAAATCATAGGCAATTTGCTGTTTCTATGTGTGCTGCACAAGGAAGCACACATGGAAACATCAAAAACGAGGAGAAATAAAAAATGTCTCCTTCTTTCGCCTGGTTAAGACCAGGTTTTCCCTGGTCTTAATTTTGGAGCTACCTCCTATTTATGCTGCCCTTGTAAATAGGGGGCCGCATCCAAAATCAATGGGTGTTGCAGTGGAACGCCCACCGCTACACCCCTTACCCTCCGCTTTCACGCTAAATACAGCATGAAAAGGGGCCTTATTTACTAGGCAGCGTTAAGCCAGGTTGAGTGGCTTAATGCTGTCTTGTAAATAAGATGGGGCCCTTATCGCCATCACAATGTCCCTGGACGTTGTGCTGGCGTATAGGGGCTTGTAAATATGCCTCAATGTGTGCCCTACTTATTCAACAACCTCAGTTTTGCAAGAGGGATGGGGAACAAGAAAACAAGGGACACAGACAAAAACCTTAAATACCTAGATGGATAACTGGTAATGGTTATTTGCAACTACTGGTAACACACGAATAGAGACACTAATATAACAGGAGAGAATGAAATCTGGCTAAAAAGTAATATATTGTTTTATGACTAAAATAAGCTTGGAGTCAGGACCAGAATAATGTCTAAATACTCACCTGCCCTTTCAAGGCTTGTTTTCGTTTATGGAAAAAAAATCTCAATTTCTTATAGCCTTGAATGGGATCCTTGGACAGGCGGTCACACGGAATGCTACGCATTTAACCTTTCATTACTATAGTGCCAATGAGAGTTCCTAGATCAACCACTAATTAAAATCAAAATGGCAGAGGAGGAGGGCAAATGTCCAAAGGTGGCTGCTTGAAACATAAAATCTAAGGGGCAGATTTACAAGCCCCTTGCGCCTCATTTATGCCGCTGTTGCGTCATTTTTGTGACGCAGCGGCGGCGCAAATCCTGCGCCATGGTGCGGGGTACTTACAACGTGACGCATCTGGGAGATGCGTCACGTTGTAAAGCCCTGCGCCACATGTAGGCGTTCCTGCGCAGGGGGGGGGGCGTTCCGGCGCAGGAACGCCTCCTAAAAGTGGCTGAGTGAAATCTACAAGATTTCACTCAGTCACTTTTAGGCCCATGCTGTGTCAAAACCCTGCGCCTGCCTGAAGCAGGCGTAAGGATTGACGCAGCATTAGCAAGATAGGGCCCCCCAGAGCATTGCTGGAGCTGCGTCGCGCTTTCGACGCAACTCCAGCAATGCGCCACTTTTACGGCACAGATGCATCACGCATCTGTGCCATTTTTGCCCCATGGTGCGCCGCATTGTAAATGCGGCGCATCCATGTTGGCGGAGCTGTGGCGCACAATTACTGGCACATCCCTACTGATATGCAGGGATGCGCCAGTTATTGTAAATATGCCCCTAAGTGCCTTGAAAATCTATCTGCAATTCATCAATTGCACTTTAGGCAACCAGAGTGAGGCAGGGACGGCTCACCAGCTGATCCAGAACACGACTGAAGAAGACGAGGATACCACTTCATTGTATGTCAGTTCTCCTTCCGTTTGCGTCAAAGATTTTGCCTTCTTGAGGGGTATGCATGCCACTAAAAACAGAACAAGTTGGCAGAAAACTGGACCCTACAGCTGTTTTAGATTACATGATTGCAGTGCTTAATCTGAGCCTGTGGTTTCCGGTGCTCGGCACCACCACCAAATTATTAACACATGCACTTATGACAGACAGCCACAGGGTGGCGCTTTCTGTCTAATTTAGAGATAAGCACAACCATGGTTGTTTGCTAAGTAAATATGCATTTAAATGACTAACGTCTGCCACCCCCAGCCATTCTTATAGCTTTGGGGCAAGGACTAGCATAAATTGTCACACTTGTAGGAGTGTGGTGGTCAGTAGTTGTGGTGGTATGACATTGGCACCGCTGGCAGGGGGAATGGGTAATGCACGCTGCAGTGACCGTCTAGCAAGGGTCCTGCCAATTTTTTTTTTTTACAAATTAAGCACTGCATGAATAGCCTTGTTTGGAGGCCATATCGCATGCAAATGTAGCAATACATATCAATACACCGCCTGGACATTCCAAAGTGGTGCAATATATTTAGTCAGATATTGCTATATTATATTTGTGATGGTTTAACAGAAAAAGATGACATGACCATGTGCAAAAATCTAAAGAAAATTCCTTTCTAATGTAAAACGTGATAGGGGCGAACAATTGAGTTATTTTCACAAACTGTGTGAGGTCTTATTGTTTAAACTTCATGGTTTTATAATATGGTGCCACGGGTAGAGTCAGGTTCCCCCGACAGACCCTGATCAGTGCAATAGTTTGCCATGTGGTATCAGCTTCCTCCAAGGTTGCATGCTAAGGGCTCCAGGATGCCAGCACAGTGAGCTAGTAACCAAGGAAGGGTCCACTTCGCTTACCTGGGGCTTCCATGCTCCAGGGATGTCAGCAGTCATCACCTAGGTGCCCCTCGAATAGATCCTGTTTTTCTGAGCCATGCTGGCTCATTAATATGGCATACCAGGAATTCTAAGCTTCACACATCAGTACTATTTTTATACAGCACCATAAATCCAAGGGGATCCAGATGCCTACGCACAACATTCAAAGATCACTTGAAAAGTCAAGTCTTCAAGCTCTTTTTAAAGTGATCCACATTTATGAATTTTCTAATTTCAGAAAACCCTATCCACTGCCTTGCACCTTCCACATACAGAATTCAGCTGCCAAATGAAGTTTTAGATACTGATGAAACTCTCAGCAACTCCTTTCCATTAGAGCTTAGACCTCGGCCTGGCAAGTCACCTATAATTCTCCTATTCCAGTGTTCAGGACCCTACCTTTGTGATGCCAGGGGTTAGGGCACCGGTCAGACTTCACCCAGCCTCCTTGTGGAGCCTGTGGAGTCTTTGAAGGCCAGAAGACATGCGAGAGCCACAACTCTGGTTGCATAGTTTTGATTACACTGTCGCCTACTTGTTACTTCTCATAATGATACAGTAGTCTATGAGTGAGCGAGTCAATGACAGTCCTTGTAATAGTTGCTCGATAACTCTACTCTAAGTAAGGTAACCATATATATCCTGGTGTGTTGGACTTTAAATCGGGTGCTTCTCCATTGACAGCTGTCCATCTGCCAGGACGCCAAGAGATTTAAATTTGGGAGAGATTTCCATTTCGATGTTCATAAATTTAATAGACTTAGAGTCAGGGTTGGACTGGGACAGAAAATTGGCACAGGCACCAACATATACATGGTCCCCATTAGTGAATTAGCTAACTAAGAAAGTGGCCCATGTTTGCAATTTGGGGCAAATTGCAACTTAGAAATGCAGACTGTGTAAGTGTTTTGCAAAGTATGGAAGACTGAATGGATTTGAGCTTGCTACAGGGAAATGCTTGCATTAATATCAGGGAAATTAACAAAAAAAACATCAGAGCAGACCGTAAAACAGGCCCACAAACAGCAAAAAAAATGACCCACACGCTGACCTGTCAGACCAGTCTGTTGGATGCTGCCTGATTGCCCTGCAGCCCCGTCCAACTCTGCTTAGAGTCTTTCCCAACGTTAGAGAAGACAGCTGTAGTGTCAGCCAACATTATCTAAGGTTTGTTTGTGATTATGGCCAGCCAGCTGTTTCACACCCAACAGTGAACTTTCCGTATCATCCTATTCATCCATGAAGCATCCTTTGGTGTGCCCGCAATGAGAGGTAGTACTAGCTGTGCTGATGTTTGAAATCGTCCTCCGCCTGTCATTAACAGCTTGTGCAGATGTTTTACCTACAAGTTAAAAAGTACCAGCAACAAAGTCCATCTCTGAGTAACATCACAGTCTCACTGGCAGTGCAGTTGTACCATTGCAGACACTTTAGGTGTAAAGCTGACCCAGAAATTAAGACAACCGCTCTAGGACAGACCCGGATACCCTGGCCACACGCCTTTATCAGATCACCAGAATTTCATAGTTCATAGTATTGAAGTCAGCACATACATCAAGCAATGGTAACATCGGCATCTGACCTTGGTCCATCACTCTCTTAGGTTCTTCTCTTCTAGGCATTAGGGTCATCTCCATCCTCATAGAAGGTGAAGCCACACAGGAGATCAAGCAATGCCGGGTGATGTGTTTACCGGCTGGTGGTCTGTTTCTCGTGGATCATACTAAAAAAGGGAGCATCAGCCGTGGGCATGTAACTTGCCTTGCCTAAAGATTCCGAAGAGGATTTCTTTAACAACTGTTTCACCCCTGCCTGTTTTAGACACTTTGGGCAGAACCCTTCACCACAGAGATAATCAAATGTGTGAGTGTCACTCATAATGAGTGAGCCCTGAGTTCTCTGCTACATAAATACCTAACCTGTTTTAGCCTCTGCATCCCCTTTTTAATCAAACAGAATTTAGCCTTTCCTGGGCACCACTGTAGTTGAAATAACTGCAGTCAGTTTCTCTAGGCTGAGTTAGAAAACGGATCTTCTCCTCCCACGACCAATCTCCTGGCTTCCGTTTTCAAAACACCCTTAATTGTATTTTCTTCCAAGCTGCAGAAAAATGCATGGCTGAGTTTTTCTCTCTCCTGTTACAGATGAGACCACAAAAGCCATCTCTCTAATGAGCCGTTATTCGATTTATTGTGCCATATGGTGGAGAGAAGAACGGCGAGGGGGCTAGAAAGGGATGTTTCCTCCATGTCTAATTAATTCACCCTCACACACTTCAATAAAAAACAACACATGCACCATGGCCACAGTGACGTTCCTATGTAGTTTACAGCCCTGAGCTTGAAGATCCAGAATTTAAAAAGGGCAAATTTGTTTGAAAAACAGGCACTGTCAAAGTCAATAGGTCTCACCTATGCAGGAACGTCTGGCTTTGCCAATGTGCTTTAACTATGTTGTACATGAACAGGCTGCTATTCAGCATGGCTAAATGTTTGTGGAATAGAGGAGAATGGCGTGGAGTGCTGTCGAGTGGAGTAGCGTGGGGTGGCCCAGAGTGCCATGCTGTAGAATGGAGTGTCATAGAGTGGAGTGTTGCATCATCGTAGAATGCAGTGCTGTACAGTAGAGTGATGCAGAGTATACTAGGGTGGCCTAGAGTGCAGTGGCAGAGAGCGCAGTGGTGCAAAGTGGAGTAGAGTGGTGCAGTGTGGAGTACAATACTAATAGAGTGCAGTGGCATAGAGTACAGTGGCGTAGAGTGCAGTGGTGCAGAGTAGAGTTGCATAGAGTGCAGTGGTGTACAGTGGTGCAGGTTAGAGTGGTATAAAGTACAGCGTCTTAGAGTGCAGTAGCGTAGAGTACAGTGATGCAAAGTCGAGAAGAATAGAGCAGAGTGTAGTGGTGTAGAGTAGAGTGATGTGGAGTAGAGAAGAGTGCTGTGGCATAGAGTGGAGTGCTGTAGAGTAGATTGGTGCAGAGTGCAGTGCCATAGAATGTTGTGAAGTAGACTAGGGTGATGCAGAGTAGAGTGGCATAGAGTGTAATGATCTAGAGTGCCTTGGTGTAGAGTGCAATAGAGTGGCATAGAGAAGAGTGGGGAAGAGTAGAGTGCAGTGGTGCAGAGTAGAGTGTCGTAGAGTGCAGTGGTGTAGGGTAGAGTGCAGTGGGCAGAGTGCAGTTGTGTAATGCAGAGAGTACCAGTGGTGCAGAGTACAGTGGTGTAGAGTACAATAAAGTGGCATAGAGTGCAGCTGCATAGAATGCAGTGGAGTAGAGTAGAGTATTGCAGAGTAGAGCATAGTGGTGTAGATTACAGGGTGCAGAGTGCATTGGTTTTGAGCAGAGTGGTGTAGACTGCATTTGTATAGAGTGTAGTGGACTAGAGTGCAGCGGGTTAGAATAGAGTGGCATAGAATGCAGTAGCATAGAGTAGAGTGGTTCAGATTAGAGTACAATGAATGCACTGGTGCAGAGTGGAGTGGTGCAGCATAGATTGCAATGGAGTAGGGTGGAGTGGGGTACAATAGGGTGTTGCATAGTGGAGCACAGTGGCATAGAGTACAGTGGCATAGAGTACAGTGGCACAGAGTGGGTTGTTTTGGACTAGAGTGCAGTGGTGTAGAGCAGAATGGCATAGAGTGCTGTGTCCCAGAGTAGAGTGACATAGAGGGCAGTGGTGCAGAGTAGATTAGAGTGGCATAGAGTGGCTTGGCGTAGAGTGCAGTGGCATCGAGTGGAGTGGTACAAAGTAGAGTATATTGGTGTAGAGTGTATTGGCGTAGAGTGTAGTGGCTTAGAGTGCAGTGGCCATACATGCCAACCCTCCCAATTCAGATGGGAGATAACCAATTTCAAGGCTAGTCTCCAGCCTCTCAATTCCTACATGCAAAAAGCTGGTTCCTCAGTGGGCTTCATCAGACAAGGACTGGTCTGGTGTGTCTCGGAGTATGCACTGTCAGGAACCTACTCCTGCTGGAGAGTGCACAGTATGTTTGTCACGCGCATTCTGCCTGCAATAGCACTTTCTCCATGCTCCTGACAGGGAAGGAAAACACATGCATTTGCATTTCGCATTTCTGATCCTGCAGCAGCACACTAGCAAGTCGTACATGGCAATAGACCCGAATTACCACCTCAATAGAAGTCAATGGGAGAAATACATTCTCCCGATTATTTTCTTTAAATCTCCTCATTTTCCTCTTCTCCTCTGGCTTGAATGGCAGTGGCATAGAATCGAGTGGTGCAGACTAGAATAGCGTGCAGTGACGCAGAGAGAAGTGCCGCGGAGTGAGAAGAGTAGAGAGCAGTGATGTGGAGCGGTGCAGAGCAGAGTGCAGTGGGGTAAAGTGGAGCACGCATTGTGCGGGAGAGCACTGCCATTACAGATAACACATTTTCAATTAAAACGACCATTACATTTGCACACACTGACAGTTTTACTATTAAAAGTGTACAGCGCACAAACAATAACGTGTAGAAATGTGTCATTGCCTAGTATACTGATTTGTTTTAATCATATTAATATATTTGAGCCACCGCACTTCAGACTTGCAAAAAAATGCTCCATTTGTCCTTCCCTAATTATAACCTATTCTGAAATATACATTCAGTGAATTTTCAGACATTTAAATTTTGTTGTGTGCTAGAAAAAGCCTTTCTGTCACAGCAAAGTTGTCACATAAGCCCTCTCACTTTGAAGTCAGAAAGAAAAGTACATTTTCAAGCTCCTTCAGAAGACAGAGCCTGACATTTGACCTCTCTCTTTGAAAGCACAGCAAATGTGACAAGATAAGAACAAGATTTAAAGGACCTGTTTACAGAAAGTGAGCACTCGAAAGAATGCAGTTAATAGCTATGCTGCACTGAAGGGACAAACTCAAGCTGGGCAGGCTAAAACAAATGAATCCAGCAAATAGAAAGCAAGCACATGTGAGTTAGAAACCAAAATGCCAATGGTAAGCAAAGGGAGGTATGCATTCCCAGGGAAGCATTCCGAATGCCCTGAAGTTGTCTTTAGCAAACCAAGGGGCATTTTAGCAAGAAACGGCATTAAAATTATCGCCGCTTTAGCGGCAATAATGGGCTTGATAATATGCCCTTGAGAATTCCCACAGATGCCCATGTTCTGGTGCCAACATGGGCTTCTATTGGAATTCTCTGCGGCATATTATCAAGCCCATTATTGCCGCTTTAGCGACAGTTTTCTGCCGCCAAATCGGCGATAATTTTAATGCCGTACTTGATAATATGCCCCCAGATTCGGCCTAAAAAGTGTAGTGGTCAATAGCTTTCTTTAGGAGCCGCAGATACAGCCAAATAGCGGGTTAGTGAATACCAACACTCTGTAGTCTTGAGTCCACCTTATGTATTTATTTTTCAAACATTATACACTACATGTATCTTTACCCAAAGCTTGCCAGTTCCTTTTAGGCCTGGGTGAAATTATAATTACCCTAGCAAAAGTTTAGATTTTCTAATTTGTGAAATTTGTGAAATGTCCCAAAATTAAGTGATTTTCCTTTTTTGTTTACCCGAGCGAATTTCCAATGTTAAAATATATCTAATGAGATACTAGCGGGAGAATGGTTAGCTAATAAATTGTCGTCAAGAGACATGTTCTACTTGAACCAACCCCCTTCCAGTATCTCGCAAGAATTTTATACATGAGGTGGGTTCTTGAGTAGAAAAATAGAGTCACAAGCTATCAGTAAACCACATTTCACAATGAATTGTAATTTTACGAACTTTTATGGAAATTTAAAAAGGTCTTATAAGATAAAAATACACAAAAAATATACAATGCACCCAAACCTAGTTTGTTCTCATCACCCCTTATTTCCTTTGTCACTTTTTCCTACATTTCATGTCCTCTTTCTGAGTCTGCCGTTATCTCTCTTGCTCTGGGTCAAGGTCTAATGAGGAAAAATAAGTCCTGGTCCCAAAAAATGAGTGCCACTGGCAACCACTAGAGCCACTGGCACAAATTAAGCACTTCTGGAGAATTTTTGTGCTGGTGAGCACGGCACATGCTGTCCCTATACTCCAATGACCGCCGAGTTATGCCATCTGTACTAGGAGCGTGGCATATAAATGTCAAATGATGCAAATTGAAACATGCATGGTTCATGAACAAAATGTCAGATGCTATGATCTAAAAGATGCAGGGATACATTAATGGATTACTAAAGGCCCCATGTCTGCTTGTGCGCTGCTGAGAGGTTCAGTAGTGCGGTGCAAAAAGGTCATAATTATCAATTTTTTTCCCAACCTTCAGGGAAAATTAGGCAGACATTTAAGTACTTGCTACAGCTAAAGCACACTTTACATCACTTGTAATTTGATTTACACCTGATATAACTTAAGAAAAGCTTGAACTGATTACATCTTTCAACTAGATTATTTTTTCTTAGGCGGTCTGTGCCTGTTATGAATAATTGTTTATTTTCATTTCACGATTTGGAGTTTTATATAAAGAATGCAGAGAAAAACGTGCCATGGTCCAGGCACGTCACTTCCTGTGATGTCATGAGCAGGGCACAGGCAGTATGATGTCCCTCCCGCTATACATATGGTTAGTGAATTTAGGCCACTGAAATGTTTTTGTCAGTCCATAATACCCTGACTGATACTGCGACCAGATAGCAGGGGACTGTAACAGAAAGCAGATGTCAATGACATTCTTCGTGCACCTTACGTCATGGATGTAACGCTTAATGCTTTCGCTAGGCTGTCTTCTTTGCAGGGGCGGCTCCTCCACGATGGCGGAGGAGCGTAGCCCCACAGCTTTCTCGCAGTGCGAGAACCAGAAACATAAAATGTTATTTTAAGTACCATTTTATGTTTCTACTTCTCGCACTGCGAGAAAGCTGAAGGCAGGGTTTGGTTGGGGGCAGGCGGGTGGCCGGTCCTACTCCAGGCAGGGGAGGAGTGGCGAGCCGACTGTTGTGGACGTTGACTGTTTGGTCAGCCCCAGGGCCGACCAAACCAGTCATGCACACGCTGCATTTTCTCTATGTAGGCTTCATGCAGCCTACATAGAGAAAATCACCTCTCCATAGACTCCTGTAGGGTCGGCGTCCTAGCCAATTACAACGCTGCCATTGCAGAGCTGTGATTGGCTTAGGGGAGTGAGGGAGGCTGCCTGCTTCCTGTATAGAGAGGAGAGAGGAGACGCGATGCAGGACTGGAGGTGATGGTAAGTTTAATGAAGTTTTTTTTTTTTAATTAACCCCCCTGCCCGCGCAGCCCCTCCACGTGTGATCCCCCCGACCCCCACCTGCGAGTCATGCCGGCCGCTTCTGCTTCTTTGGCTCCTCCAATAAAAGCAATGACGTTGTATGGGCGCCTGTTCACCAAAATGCCAGGGGTGGTGAAGTTGCCTCACGATCTGACATTGATTTACAACATAGATCTGTCGACCAATACCCATTCAGAGCATCCTGTTTGCTGATTAGGAATTATAGGCTACTTTCACTTTCTGTTCTCAGCGAAGCCTTAATGGACCCTTGAGACCACTGGTAGCAAACACAACACCAGGAGTACGGAAAGGCAAGGTAGGAGTAGTATTTGCTACCTTGGACTCTATCTCCTTAGAGTTCACGCAAAGCTGACCCTCAGGACTTCTCAGGAGCTAGAAGGCAAACATAATGCGTTCATCAATCCTATGCGGAAATGCCAAGGTGACTTGAAGGTCAAAGGTTTGAACCTGGCCTCCTACCATTCTGAGTTTTTAAAGATTTATGCCACCGAGTTGGGCATTAGTAAGAGCTATTGGATATAGTGCTATGAAACCTGAACACAGTGAGAGCAAGCTCTATGTATTCCAAACAGGGGAGTCCTTCTGGGGATATTTTGGTTGATGCGAGCACAAATACTCCACTCCTGGGCCAGTTTCTGCCACATCCCGAGAGTGGCCATATTTTGGTCCAGTGATACCCAAAGCACCATTGTGGGCTTCCTTGCCTCTTCTTTTTCAGGTAGAGGTCACTTCCTGCCCTGATGTAGCTATCTTACCCTCCCTACCTCGCCTACCAGCCCTTCCTTACCCTGCTCTTCCTTTGGGGTTCTTCACTCCCTTTTTGCTCCTCAAAGTCCTGTCTATTTTTAGTTTCTCCAAAGTCATCGATTTTCTAATTCTCCTTTTTCAAATTTTTCTCCCAGGCTGAAGAGCAGAAAACCTCACATCTGCGCACGGAAGCCGAGGCAGTGCATACAAAAGAAGGGATGAAAAAAAATTCCAGCCCGGAGGAAGAATCAGTCTTGGCAAAGCGCTCTGCTATCTCTGACACAAGCGCTCTTTGAAATGCCTCTCTTTTCTCTTTGTAATGCCCCGGCTTGGAAAACAAGATAAAAAAAGAGTCTGTTGACTGGGGGGCGTTTTGCCGCAATGTCCCCGGCGGACTAATCCGCAAGTTTCCACGATCAGCCTCATTACAAAGATGCGGTTGGCTGAGGGCGGTGCTGAGACGTGGTGGTGGTAAGTCGCTGTTGTGATGAGCAAGCGATAAGGAAAAAGGTGACGATGAGGATGCAATGGGGAGGGGAGCGGCACCCTCCTGGAAGACCAGGGGCGGTGATACTCTTTCTTCTGGGGTGAGAGGAAGGTAAGTAGGTTAGGTTGCACAACTCTGCAGCGTGCTGTATGCATACTGATGCATTCCAGCAGTGAAAGAGGTCGTGAACTCACAAAACCAACCCTATGCCCCCATGTTCGAAGTCATAGTATGAGCGTATGGTCATATGAGCGTAAGGTCATTTGAATGAACACACACACTGTGGACACCACAGGCATGGGGGATATCACCATGCAGCCCATATTCTGCCACTTCACCCTGATCCCTTCCTATCTGGTGCTAACTGCTGCCCTATCCACCCCCCATCAATTTGCACCCTAATGCAAACCACTACTCAGTCCATTCCAGCTAGCAGACTACTCATTGACTACGAGACGATGTGGCCTACGGCTAGAGAGGTCGACATCGAAGCTGGGGACCCGGGCTCGAGTCTCGGCAGTGACGCTCAACATCCTGTTATTCTGGGCAAACCACTTAATCTCCCCATGCCGCACAAAATGAATGTGTCCGTCTGTAACGCAACTGGTGCTCATGTAAAGTGCTCTGATATCTTCAGGTCGAGTTTGCGCTATTTATTTATAACTAAAAAAACCTGCAGTTTCCAACTTGTCCTTTTAGTGCGTCATCTTGATACCAACTTCTGCCTCCACTCTATCTCCATAGTTGTACCACATTGGGACTAATCCTCCCCTCCCCCGTTAGTGCGACAACTCTGGACTATCTGCCGGGCATTGCTCTCATTACCAAACTACGTCAACCTTTATGGATCTCTCCTCCTGCTTCCCTGAGTAAGTCACTATGGGGCCAATTAACAGAACTAATCTGAGACACAATCCTAAACTTACTACTTTTGGTATTCACAGAAGGCATTTATTAGTAGTAAAGCTAGGATTTTGTTTTAAGTCTGTCTATAAGTCTGTCTTAAGTATGTCTTAAGTCAAACTTAAGACAAAATCCTAACTTCACTACTACTAAATGCCTAAATGTAGTACGTTTAGGATTTTGTCTCAGATTACTTCTGCGAATGTGGCCCTATGACACTAAACACTGTCTCCTATGGTTCTTCAGAGGAGTAATCAAAACAAGAAAAAAACATGTTGAGACCCAGTCTTGCATCTGTAACAATCACTTACAATAGGCATTCCAGAGTGGTCCTTCATTTGATGCCCGCTGTGGTTTTGAGCTGTGCGGTGATACCATTCATTGGATGGTCCTGGTAATGTGCCTTCCTCACAGTCATTTCTAACCTTTCCATGCTCTGTCCTTCCACAGCCTTGGCTGCTCTGCCACCGCTTCCTTCAGTTTTGTGTCCTGCCCTGTCCTGTCTTCACATTCTGCCCCGCCTCATGGCCAGTTTCAGCCCCCCGGGAACAAGGGACAGGGGATCTTAAGACTCCATTCCTTTTTGTTCATCAAACTCACTTCAACCCAGAAAGAAAAAAATATAGATTTTTACATTTTTCTTATACAATTTTATATTGCATGAACATGGCCCAAGGTGTTAGCGCGCTTTAGAAGAAAACGGATAAAGTTACAAAAGAAAGTAAGAATCATTTGAAAAGAATGAAAACAGGATACACAAGGCGATCCCAGTTAAGTATTGGAGGGAAATCAAAATGAGATGAATATAAACCATGGCCTCAGCACTGGGAACGCAGAGATCAAAAGATATGTAGAGAGAGAAAATCAATGATAGACATATAATAAATCAAACATCTGCAAGGCACATGTCAGGTGTCTGACAGAGAGAAAGCAGGGCTGGGAAAGTAAAGCAGGGCAGGTACAAGAGTGAGGGCTAGGGGGGCAGAGAAGGAAGGGGGGGGGCATTAAAGAGAGTCAGGGGAGCAGGCAACCATCCAAAAAATTACATTTGGTTCAGGCGGAGCAGGAAGGGTCCTTGGAAGGGAAGGGATGTCAGATCACTCTAGAAGGCTGACTATCAGGAGAAGGGAGAGCAGCCAGAATCTGGCTGCACTCCAGAGCAGGCTGGTGCCATTATGCATTCCTTTTAAAGGCTGACAGTTCTAGAAGAAGTGTTTGTGATCTTAGCCCACCAACAAAGGAGTAGCATTGTGAGTAATACACACCCTCTTGTGGAGAGTAACTGTGAGTAATACAGACCATCTGGTAGAGAGTAACCTTGGAAATAATACAGACCATCTCGTAGAGAGTAACCTTGGAAATAATACAGACCATCTTGTAGAGAGTAACCTTGTGAGTAATACAGACTGGACCATCTTTTAGAGAGTAACGTTGTGAGTAATGCTGACCATCTTGGAGAGAGTAACCTTGTGAATAATGCTGACCTTCTCGTAGAAAGTAAGCTTGTGAGTAATACACACCATCTTGAAGAGAGTAACTTTGTGAGTAATACAGACCATCTTGTAGAGAGTAACCTTGTGAGTAATGCTGACCTTCTCGTAGAAAGTAATCTTGTGAGTAATACAAACCATCTTGTAGAGAGTAACCATGTGAGGGATACACACCATCTTGAAGAGAGTAACCTTGTGAGTAATACAGACCAGACCATCTTGTAGAGAGTAACCTTGTGAGTAATGCTGACCATCTTGGAGAGAGTAACCTTGTGAATAATGCTGACCTTCTCGTAGAAAGTAAGCTTGTGAGTAATACACACCATCTTGAAGAGAGTAACTTTGTGAGTAATACAGACCATCTTGTAGAGAGTAACCTTGTGAGTAATGCTGACCTTCTCGTAGAAAGTAATCTTGTGAGTAATACAAACCATCTTGTAGAGAGTAACCATGTGAGGGATACACACCATCTTGAAGAGAGTAACATTGTGAGTAATACAGACCAGACCATCTTGTAGAGAGTAACCTTGTGAGTAATGCTGACCATCTTGGAGAGAGTAACCTTGTGAATAATGCTGACCTTCTCGTAGAAAGTAAGCTTGTGAGTAATACACACCATCTTGAAGAGAGTAACTTTGTGAGTAATACAGACCATCTTGTAGAGAGTAACCTTGTGAGTAATGCTGACCTTCTCGTAGAAAGTAATCTTGTGAGTAATACAAACCATCTTGTAGAGAGTAACCATGTGAGGGATACACACCATCTTGAAGAGAGTAACCTTGTGAGTAATACAGACCAGACCATCTTGTAGAGAGTAACCTTGTGAGTAATGCTGACCTACTTGTAGAAAGTAATATTGTGAGTAATACAAACCATCTTGTAGAGAGTAACCATGTGAGGGATACACACCATCTTGAAGAGAGTACCCTTGTCAGTAATACAGACCATTCCATCTTGTAGAGAGTAACCTTGTGCGTAATGCTAACCTACTTGTAGAAAGTAATCTTGTGAGTAATACAGACATGACCATCTTGTAGAGAGTAACCTCGTGAGTAATACTGACCATCTTGAGGAGAGTAACCTTGTGAGCAATACAGCACATATTGTAGAGGGTAACCATGTGAGTAATACAGACCATCATGAGTAGAGTAACCGTGTGAGTAATACAGACCATATCTTAGACAGTAACCTCGGGAGTAATGCAGACCATATTGTACAGAGTAACCTTGTGAGTAACACAGACCATCTTGTAAAGAGTAACTGTGTGCGTAACACAGACCATCTTGGAGAGAGTTCTGATGCCCATGGAGAGCCATTGGAGTGATAATAAAAATGGATCACTGGGTGAAATTTCAATGTGCTGCTGCACACGAGTTGCACTTTAGGGTGTCCGGTCAAGAAAGTATTACCATAGCCCATCCTTGAGAATGCAGGAGAACTAAAGTCCTTAAGACAAGTTCACTGATAAATTGTGATAAACTGAGAAGTCCTATCACAAATAAGGTAGTAGACATCACTGACCAGAGTACACATTATTAAAGTAATAAATAAATCAAGAACATAAGAATACAAATGGATGTGGTAAATAGACATGGTGCACCACAGTAGGACAACAAGGAAATACACTATATATAATAAATAAAAACGGTTGAAACCAACTTAAAGACCATGAGGGAATTGCCTGTAGAAATAACAAACAGATGTGCAGGCAATGTATGCCATTATAAGCAAGCTATTTCAGACCTGCCACTGATACACTGGGAAAAGTCCAACTGTAAAATAAACCAACCAATCACAAGCAGATTCACTTCAAGTTAATAATACATCTAAGACCAATCAGAGAAAATCTTTTAAATAATGGTATAGGGGGAATGTAGGTGTAAAAAGCTGGGTTATTTATTGGGGTGGGTGTACGCCCACAACAAGAATAAGACCACAAATGTGTGAGGGTATAACACAGGTTCAATAATTTAAACCTAGGATCAAACCCCTGGTAGTTGTGGTACACAGCAAGCAGGCTTAACGTAGGAAAAATTGTAAAGTAATTATCAGTGGCAAAACAGTTAAAAAGGCAATACACAACACAATAAAATCCAACAACCAATTTCTAAAAACTGTAATGAGCAACATGACACCAACAGGATAAAAATGTAATTAAAGGAACCAGAGATGTTATGTTTTAACATGTAAAGCACACAGTGGCAAATAAAAGTATAGCATTTAGACATGATTTCAGATCAACCGCGATGAAGTATGGGTTGGACGCACCAAGGGAGTTCATCCCAGGCAAAGATTTAACTTTTTTGACTTAGTCTCTGAAATATATGTTGAAATTCCCCAGCGGGGCTAGGTTGCTAATTGTCTCTGCCAAAGTCCTCTTGAGGCTGGATAGCTGGTGGACAAGATCCTGCTGAAACCACTGGCTTTTGCAGAAAAAGCGCAGAGTGGGAGAAATTCTAATTTTGCAGTCACCAAAGTCCTCTTGTCAATTGGGTATTTATTTTGTCTTCCCCCATCAAGATTTGTACTTTTGGACTTAGTCTTTTTCTGGAGCTCAAAATCCTCCTTGGGGCACACCTGGAGCTGTATCAGACAAAGTCCTCTCAAAATCTGCCATGAAGCTCCAGAGGTTTAGTAAGTCCAAAAAATGCTCAAAAGACTCAAACTTTCAGGATTCTAGAGCACCTCCTCTTGACCAATTCTAATTCTATTGCTTCGAGGACTTCTGGGACAGCACTTAGGGTCCAAGACGCACTCCAGCAGAGGCCCTGTAAGAGGTCCAGTTAAAGTCTAGTTGCCACAGGTCAGACGGGCACTTTAGGAAAAAGTGCATCCCTTTAGTCATACAGGAGGTCAGCCAACTGACCCTTGGAGTGCACTTCTTAGTCATTGGTACACATGGAAGCAGGTCCAATACTTTAGGCCTCCACACACATCTCAAACAACAGGACCAGTTTTCTTCTGTTATTCTACAGGTTCATAAAGTGTGCTGATGAGCCGTGGTTGAAATGCCACTTTTGGAGCATATAGTAGCCAATGTGTGGGATGACTCCTGGACACTCCCTAACCAATGAGGAAGACATTTCCAAGGGCAAACCTTCCCACTTTTGAAGGATAGCCTGTTAGACTTACTGCAACGTATCCCACAGTGCACTATTATTATAGTAAAATCCAGGATGGCACCGCCTTTATTCCCTTGCAGGTGGCTTGTGTGCTAGTTAGTGGGTGTTTAGGGAAATGGGCAGTCCCCACCTCCTCAGCTACACAAAGCTGGATCTGGGACCAGCTCCTGCCGTCCACTGGCCTGGTGCCAAACTAGCTACCGAGAGCACAGGGGACTAACGAAAGGCCTTTCTTCGCCAAGTTTCCCTTTACACTTTAATATGATGGGCAGGCCTCACCCAGGTTGTTTTAAAATTAATGAAGTTCTCGAGCCCTCCCCAGTTGCCCTCCTGAGCTGAAATGTGCCACATACCTCACACCCAGGTCTTCCTGTCAAAAGGCCTAAGCCATTGTTTCTGCGCTGGTAGCAGTTTTCACACCTCATTAAGGGGAAGCACTGACAGGACAGCTGCTGGCAGGCTAATTTTAATTAGTTTAGTGAAGGTTCATTCAGACAAAGTCTTAACTTTTTAAAAGTCTCTTTAAATATTTATTAAAAATCCAACTTCTCCACGGAATTGTGTGTTTACAAAATATTAAAACCAGTGTTTGAATTATTCTGGTAGCTTGTCACAAACCAGAGACTGCAGAGTTGTGATTTTATCCTGACTTTTTTTTCATATGACAACTGCAGCCCTCCCCTGTGAAAATAGCTTTTGGAGGCTGTGACTGTAAATACATGCCAACATTATATCCTTGCATGTACCACTTCTAAATACTAGGTGCCCTCCTTTGTTGGCTACAAGGCCTATATAGGGGTGATTTAATAATTAATAATTAACAGTAGGATACTTTTCTGTCAAAAGGGTTATTTTAAAAGCTGTCAAGTTGCACATGTGGGCTGGAAACCATGTTTCCTTTGTCAGCCGGTCCACAGGTGACATTTCACTTTTCAATTCCATTGGTGTATTTCCTGCACCATATACTAGTGCCTTACTGTACTGGAAAGTTAAAGAAGCCAAATAGGAGTGAGCCAATTGTACCATGTTTTAGAGACCAGAACACATAAACTTGGTCATTGGACAGTAGAGCCCCAGCGATAAAGGTAACAAGCATTTGCAATGCAATCGGTCTCACATTTATGAAAGTTAGAGCTATTGGCGTTGTAAATTACAATGATTTTGATTTTCTTTTTTTTGTTTTCTGTAGAGTGATTTTTTTTTAAAGCACCCATATCGCAGCTAGTGTGGGCAGAAATGAATGGTCTATGTAAAAATGCACTAATGTTACAAATCCTAATACTCCTTTATGACAGTTTTGACTGCCGGTACATAATAATTGTACAGTTTCTAAGAGTCAGCATCCCAGTCTGAACATGGGGGATGGAAAGAGCAGGTGGAGCATGTGTTCCTGAAGTGTTTTTCAAATCTCTGATTAGAGATGATAAATACCTCCCCACCCTTCCCCTGCTTCGTGCCCATTACGCCAGGAAGCAGTAACAAATATGGCACTCCACGTTTCGATAACACTGCCGCTTCATTATAATAAAGTTATTGGTAATTTAAAGTTGAGTAATCCGTTTGGTATAAGAATTATTTTCTGTGCACACTAGATCCTGATGTTAAACAAGCTGTCTCCGTGGAGCCGACGGGGGGACGGAAAGTGAAAGGGTGAGATGCGCGTGCTGTGTGCTTGCAGAGAGGAGACGCCATGCGCGTGCACATCGCTTGTCTGTGCGTGCACCTGGTTTGTCTCCCTTCGCTAACCAAAGCGACGACAATAGAGTCTTGCCAAGGCGAAGCAGCTGCGCTGCATTCGCTAGGCGAGACCTAAAAAACCACCAGCATCAGTCCCAAACAAATGGGGTTGACAAGCTGAAAGAGGCACTTTCCAAAAGAAGGTAGGTATATATATATATATATATTAGGCCAGAACAAAGCAGTAGTTTTACTACTCTTTTCACAAAGAGGGGGAGAAGTAGTTAATACATTTATTAGTATCCTTCGAACATCCCTAAACTGATCGATTGCCCCATCTTCTTTTTCCACTAGGTCAGGCATGCAGACCCTCAACAAGCAGGTTATGGAAAAAGCAAGTGAAGCATAGCAAGAAAACTGAGGAAAGACATTGAGAGCATCTCCACTGGGAATAGCAAAATGAAGCAATCCTCCAGGCTGCAATTGATTCAGGCCTTCCAGCTACCACCAGTTTATAACAATAACAGTGTCAAAACAACCTGGCGAGCAATGTCACTGGTTCAGGGAAACAACGAGGGGCTGAGGAGTAAGGGGGGAGGATACGTATGGGGAAGCAGGGGTGCCAGCAAGCGACAAAGGTTTCACAAGCATTAGAATCCATCTGAAGAATGAAAGGTGAGAGGATTTGAGCTACAACTTGACTGAAGCAAGGGCCAGTGTAGTCAAGCTTGGGGCCTTTCCTCTCAATAGCAGCAGCTTCCCAGCAGGCTGCCACAGAAAGAGAATCTCTGCCAGGATCAGATGAATAGAGGAAGGGGCTACTGAAGCCTCCCTCCCAGGGGTGTAGCTTGGTAAGTGAGATTGGGGGGGCCGGGGGTGAGCTTCAGATTTTACAACAATCACACTGGCATTTTATGTTAAATACATCAATGGAGGGTGCATGAGAGTGGCTTAAGGGGCAGTGGAAAGGGAAATGGATGCAGATTGTTAGGGTTACTAAGATAGAGAAAACAAAGACTATGTAAAAATGACCAACATTTTTGAAGACTTTCAAAACAGAGAGAGAGGGAGTGTGTGCGCTTTTGTCTATGTATATGTGAAAATCTTTCGTGAAATCTGACAGGCACCTCCCCATACCCGACTGAAAACACTTGTACCCAACTATTTATCAGAAAATGTATTTCTTGGGGGGTGTAACACCCCAAATACCCCTCCTGAAGCGACGCCTCTGTACCCAACCAACGCGAACTTTCAGTTAAACTTTCTACAAGCCCTAGTACCCTCATTACAGGCGTCTGATCCCTTTGAACCTCATACTGAATAGATTAAGTGAGGTGCCTTATGACCTGTTGACCCCTATATGGAAGAGAGCCCACCATGGATCCAGTTCCCAGTTTCTGTCACTTTTTTAGAGTCAACCACAACAAGGACATGTCACAGCTGAGGCCCCATATTATGGTGGTAACACTTACAATCTTTTTACATCTCCATTTATTGAAAAGGGCCATGCCATAACAGAACCCTAATAACAGGGTCATCAGTTAATTCATGCCTAGGTTACATCAATACTCCTTATTCTTGCATCCCCCACTCCCAGTCTCTATTGCTGCATATTTTGCAAAATTCATCTGTGAGACTGTGAAGGCTTAAAAAGAAAGAATGCATCTCAGATACTCAGTACCTCACCAAGATCAGACACCTTTCAAAGCACATTGTCTAGACTTCAGATGTCTCTATGGGCTGGCTCCAATCCATCTGGTACAAGTCCAGGTAGAAGTTCTATCAGAAACATCACTACCATACCTCCTTCAAGACCAGGTCTAATGAGAAATGTCATCTCTTGGTCATAGCTGATGCTATTCGAATACTGTGCCCGCTTAGATGTACGTTACCACTAACTTGTCCAATTTGAAACTTCTGTTCAAGACAGTCCTCTTCCACCAATGCGCAGCTCTTAGGTCATCAGTGCCTAATAGCTCTTGCAAGGTAAGAGTGTGCCAAGTACAAATCCTGGCTCAGCCGTACCCTGAGTCATTGTAGACTCATGCAGAACTGCTAACATGTCATTATGAAGGTGGTGGTGACTGTATTAACACTGGTCAGTCTTTGTAATTCAGAACGAGGGAAAATGACCTCAAGAAGGAACCCATCCTCTCTGTTTTTGAAAGGTTGGGCACAAAGCTCTTCTTCAGAAGTTAAAAGCAGGCACAATTAAGTCACCAAGGGAGAAAATCGGAGCAAGTGTAGCCTGTTAAATTCAAATGCAAAGAAGACACTAAAAAGGGAAAATTAAATAAAAATCATAATGGGGTCCTTGAAGCTTTCCTGAAGCTACAAAAAGAAGCATTTATCCTTTAGAAGATGCTGCATGACCGGGGATGAGGTTAAGGATAGAAATACACAAAGATATCTTAACCCCTAAACCCTAGTTTATGGGGAAGATTGGGCCTAATTCAAGGCCCAGGCTGACCTGGACAGTGCTTGAGGCAGACTGACGTGGACCCTTCCACCAATAATGAGTGCCCCGATCCCACTTAGCACCAGGAGCACTGTGGAACCAGAATGGCTGGGGTGTCTGGCCAAAGGAATTCAGGGTCCCCCAAGGATGGTTTTGTCCTAGCTCTCATGTGTATGTTCTACTGTGCCTACAGTCAGAGTTTGAATGATACATTTCCATGTTCTAGAGTGTAAAGGGGTCCTCTTAAGTTTGGCGGATGGCTCTGCAGCCCCTGGTTCAGTGGAGGACATAGAACCATTCCGCTAGGTTGAGGACTACTCACCGATGATAGAGATCTCTGCTGGCCAGATGCACATCGGTGCACTGTTGTGGTAGTGTCACTTTTATCAAAATTACAATCCTGGATGATGGCCATGCCATGGTGCCAGGTCGGATTTGTTTTTGTATTTCACAATCTAACACCCAAAGAATGGGTTTGCTATTTAATACAAAAAACATAAATGCCCTGATCCACAGGAAGTTGCCTCAATGGCCCTGATGCACAGGAAGTTGTCTCACTGGCCCTGATGGACAGGAAGTTGTCTCAAGGGCCCTGATGGACAGGAAGTTGTCTCAATGGCCCTGATGGACAGGAAGTTGTCTCAAGGGCCCTGATGGACAGGAAGTTGTCTCAATGCAGGTGGTGGCCAATGATGCTGCATAGCTGTCCAGGTCTGAAAGCATGTGGCACAAGCCCTCCTTTAATTATGGCAGACTTTCTGATGCATTGACCCATCAGTCCTGAGGCAGGCTGACATCAAGGTCATAGGCAGCTGAGGCTTCCGTGACAGAAGCCCAGCGCATCCCCACCACTAGTTGTGGTGGGTGAGCCGTGAGTATAAAGAGGCAAACACCCTGTTGATTAATGGCAGTGCACCAACACCACAATATGAAAAGTGAGCTACAAAGAGCGTGCTGGAATGTAGTGTAGGAATACCACAGAACCGGAATCTCTGACTGCGGCCAGTATCCTCACACTAAATTCTGGCAAATGCAGCTTTGCTCTGCAAAATGGGGAATAACTGCAAAGAGCCGCTAATACAGGGCCGTTTTCCATGAGTTTCTTGCCAATTTGGGGTCCAAAATTGCTGACGTTTTCCTCCTGCTAAATGCAGAGGTAGAGTTTCATCAGGGGAGAATTGTGGGTATTGGATAAAGTCGTTCAGGCCACGTTGGACATGGAGAGAGAACAACTCATGCCAAGCATAACATTTTAATGCAAGTGACTTTTGGCCTAACCTAATGCCGCATCATGCCTTACATGAGCCCCAGTTGAGTTACAAATAGAAACATTCATTTTGTTCGGCACGGGGAGATTAAGGGGCATATTTACAAGGGCTTTATCTCCGCTTTTTTGGCTTACAAAGCCAAAAAAGCAGAGATAAAACCAGCGCCCTATTTACAAGAGGGTGCTAACATGCATAATCGCATGTTAGCACCCTTTTCCCCAACGCCTCACTTTGCATCTCCAATGAGATGCAAAGTGGGCGTTACTGGGTGTAACCCTGATGGACTACCTTGAAAATATCGCTGATGTTTACATCGCGATATTTACAAGGCCGCCCACATGATTTTAGCACACGTTAGATTTTGGCGAAAACGGCCGTTTTCACCAAAATCGAACGTATGCAAAAATCCTGACTTAGCCACCCCTAACATAGGGTGTGGATTATGCTGATACAACTCTGTGTGTCGTATCAGCAAGGTTATCGCCATTTTGCAGGGAACATCGCTGGAAAACCAGCGATGTTCCCTGCAAAAGGGCGATAACCTCGCTATCTCTGGATTTTTCATCGCCCTGGAGAAACGCGTTGTTAATAACACGCTACCAGAGCGATAAATTCCAGAGATAGCCTGCGATAATATTATTATCGCTAAGCACGTCCAGCGATAATAATCGCTGGCCGTTGCTAATATGCCCCTAAGTGATTTGCCCAGAATCACAGGATGATCTATTGACCCCCATCTGGAAGAGAGCCCACCATGGATCCAGTTCCTGCGCATTTGTCACAAGAAGTTGGAAACAAGGAAGAGGGAGCCCCGGAGATGCCGCGCTGCAGGTAAACCTTTACATTTAATTATTTTATCATGCATGATATTATTTTAAAAGGAGGGTGGGCGTCAGGCGGGTGGCGCGTAGTGGGGCTACGCGGAGCGCGTGAGTGTGCGTAGATTTGGGCACACTACGTGCTGCTCCACGTAGCCCCACTACGCCCACTACGCACAGGCTTACCTTTGGGTCGAGTTCGCGCTATATAAAAGATACCAAAAAAAACCAGACAGTCCACCCCCTTACCCCCCACCCACCTATGACCAACCTCACCCGCCCCACCTCTCATTGCCCACCACCTGGCTGACTCCCCCAGCATCCACGCCTGGCGGGGGAGGGACCCTTTGGATAGGTTGGCCCAGAGCCTGGGACTCACCCAGCATCCACGCCTGGCGGGGGAGGGACCCTTTGGATAGGTTGGCCCAGAGCCTGGGACTCACCCAGCATCCACGCCTGGCGGGGGAGGGACCCTTTGGATAGGTTAGCCCAGAGCCTGGGACTCACCCAGCATCCACGCCTGGCGGGGGAGGGACCCTTGGATAGGTTGGCCCCGAGCCTGGGACTACCCCAGCATCCACGCCTGGCGGGGGAGGGACCCTTGGATAGGTTGGCCCAGAGCCTGGGACTCACCCAGCCTCTTGCATTGCATTGCATGGCATTGCTGCGAAATGTTGACGAATCTCTTGATATTTGCAATGACAAGTGGCAGAGATGTTCATAAACATATTCCCGCATTTGTTCTGTCTCTCAGCCTCGCAGTGATTCAAGTCGCCTTCGCTTTTGCTCAGCGTCTCATGAATGATAGATGAAGGAGCGACAGACCAGCAGCCAAAAGGATCTTTTTTCTCGACATTTCTTGCAAGTAAGGTCGTGCATGATTAGGCTGGGAAAGAGGACGTTCATATATATTTTTTATGTTTGTTAAATCACCAGTGATATTGGTTTAGAAAGGGCCCCGGCGATGTCCTGCAACAAATCCTGCAATTGTGTTATCTTAGTTTAAGCAGGAACGAGCCCCGGGGGAGAGGGAAGGTGGGGGGTGAGCTGTTTTATGAGGGCCATTAAAGGCACGGGACTGGGAAGGAGATATCTCTGCTTCTCAGGGCTTCCTGTGCCGCCTGAAGCCATCACAGCCGAGGGGAGGAGGATGAAAGACAGAGAACAGGAAGAGAGTCACGTCACGCCATGGCATGCATGGATGATGTTACGTTGTAGAATGCTAGACGATCCATAATGGCACGTAGTGTTGTATGACGTTATAATATGTTGTGCTATATGGAAGTCTTGCCAACCCACCAATGCATTTAGAGCCAGATTCACTTAGACCTGAAGTCTAACTTTACACCTTTAGGGGCTTATTTATAAACCCTTGCGCCGCTGTTGCATCACTTTTTGTGACGTTCTGTGGCGCAGGAGCCTGCTCCATATTTATCAAGCAGCACTAAGCCACTTTTTTGGGCTTAATATTGCCTCGTAAATATCATTCCCTTCAACACAGTTTTCTACATTAAAGGGGCATGCAATGGGCATTGAGGGGGCGTTCCCATCAACATCCCTGGCTTCTTGACACTGCCTCAGATTTACGATCAATCGTAGCTCTGAAGCGGCGCCAAAAACGTACGCCTCCCCAGGGGAGGCATAAGGGAGGCACAATGAGGAGAAACATCTTCATTTCTCCTAGTTAGGTCTCGCCTGACTCAGCGCATGCGCTGACCTGGCGATACTTTTTGTGAGGGCTCAAAAAAGTGCTACCACTGTAGCCTAGAGCTACAGTGCATGTGCGCGGGCATGCACGCCTCACTTTCGCGGCCGCACGGCTGCTTTGATCGCGATCGTGATCGTGATCACTTTCACTTTCGCGGCTGCACGGCCGCTTTGATGTTCTCCGTGAGTCCGTTTTTTTTCCTTCCGTTTATTACTTCTATGTAGCAATGGTGGCACCTGTGCGCCGCCATTACTACAGAGCAGTAATAAACAGAAACAAGCATTGGCATAGCCAATAGGTCTCGCTTTTGGGACCTTATAAGTATTTAGTTATGCAACTGTTGCATGGCTAAACACTTATAAGGTCCCAAAAGCGAGACCTATTGGCTATGCCAATGCTTGTTTTTCCTTTTTCTATGTGTACTGCATTCTGCCTCTTGTAATTGTTTTTGTGCAGGAAGCTTTCCCTTCTTGCACAGAAATAATCATCACCACAATGCAAGCACCCATGCACATGCCTGCGTTGGAGCACGGCAGCCCATTGTGTGCCAGCGCAGCAGAAAAGGACAGAAATGCGCTGTATCTGATAGATACAGCGCAGTCCTGCCCTTTCCTAAGCTCTGTAAACTTCTTGAAGTTTGCTGACTCAGCTGGATGAAAGTATATTTTTTGGAGAAAAACTCATCAAGACACCAATTTTTAGAGTTGTGTTCTACCACAGAGAAGATTTTTATGAGAACATTCTCTTTTAAAAATTATAGAGAGTGAAGGTATCAGGTGGTGTGTTGTCCTGTTATACCATCCCATTGTCTCTACTTGTGCAAAAACTCTTTGATAATGAAGTTACAACTTGGGCCATAGATTCTTTAGCCGATTAAGGAGGGGCATTCACTGAAGCCAAAATAAATATTTCATTCTAAACATTTACATGTCGATTAGTTCAGCTGTTTTACTGATTAATTGTCCTTGAGTATTTTTCACATTCTTAAAACAATTGGCCCTGAATGCATCAGAATGCAGGGCCTTATTGTCATACGTATGGCATTATATATAGTACTGTTGCTGTTATTTCTCAGGACTTCTGTGCCCATTGTTGATGTCCCACATATGAATGCAGTGGGATCATCAATGATAGGTGATATTTCCTGCACAGAGTATCTTAGAAATGGCATATTCCCCTTGATATGGGACATGTCCTGAAACACACTGGAAACAAGAGTAATTATTTGTTCATATGGAAAATAAAATATCCTATTCAAATCAAATTGATCTTTTCACTTTTTAGGTCTTGGCTAGCGAAGGCTGCGCTCGCACAGTCTCGCTCGCGAGATTTAATGACTTGAAGAAGAGGGGCTTGAACCCGCCTCTCTTCTCTCCTCTTCTCCATTGGCTGGCCTCTTAAATGCTGGTCAGCCATTGGAGAAGAGGATTATCGCTCCAAACAAGCCCCGTCTTTTTGAGATTCGGGGGCGTGTTTTTTCGATTCTTTATCTCCTCTGGAATGTAAACATTCCAGCCAATGGCAAGAGGAGAGAAAGAAAAACATGCCCCCGAATCCCAAAACGCCGCTGCGTTTCTCCGAGGCATTTCTGCTTTACCTCGGAGAAACATGGTGGTGTTCATGGCGGACTCCTGCAGGATCCAGTGTCTGCTGTTACTGCTGCTACTTCCAGCTCCCCCAGCTTCGGCCTGAAAACAGGACGGAATCAAACAGAACATGGCGCCCTTTCTACAAGGTCATGTAAGTATCAAAGCTAGATGCATTTAACCTGATATGTGACCGCTAGTATGACGCATGTAGAAGAGAACAGCTTTACGTTCCTTGCTATGCTCTGTTTATTTGCATAGAGCACGACGCGCTCGGGAGAGTATCCGTCTTAAAGCAGCAACTTCATATCTCGGATTGAATTGCACGGCAGCACGATGACTAGCACGGGTGTCCAATGCTGATTGGTTGGCACTGTGTAATATCGGTAACCATGTTTCCTCCTCATGGAGATCCTGGGGATTTTCCATGGACCGTATGCCTGCGGAGTCATGGCCTGTCAAGGGCCTCACTGGTTATCTGACATCGGTGGGCCTGTCCGGATCACCCGGGGGTCGTCACCCATCATGCATCATTTGCTGAACCACACGACGAGAACGATAATTAATTTTCATAAGAAGATCACAGACCGTTAGTCACACACATGCAGTGCAGCCAGTGTCAGTGGGGACAATGGACTTATT
Organism: Triturus cristatus; assembly: GCF_964204655.1. Taxonomy (NCBI): domain Eukaryota; kingdom Metazoa; phylum Chordata; class Amphibia; order Caudata; family Salamandridae; genus Triturus; species Triturus cristatus. The sequence continues at coordinate 132,641,022 of NC_140591.1, read as the reverse complement.
AAGGGGTTAAATATGGAAGGCCGTTAGAGCCGTTGACATTTAAATCCGTGACAACACGAGCTCGAGCCATAGCCGCTTCCCGGGCCGCACTGTAGCGGGAGGAGCCTGCTTCCGATTGGCTGACTCGAGGCAGCCTCCGTGGAACATAGAAATGTGCACTAAGGTGATAGATTGTGTTTTTGCGCCACACGAAAACCTAATTTTTAGCATCAAAAGTGCGTCTTACCTGCCTCCCCCTCTGAGGGTAGACCCCGGCACCCCTCTTCTCTCCCCACCCTCCCTTTCGAGCCCTCAGGGCCCCTCCAAAGGGACCCCAGACCCTTCATCTCCCATCATCCACAGGCGAAATAGAGGACAACTTCACTTTCACCTATAAATTCTCATCTCATTTATATAGTGATCGCAATATAACTCTGCAGGTTGTATCTGCCGTTTGTTTGTGGCGGGATCCAGTGGAAATACCCGGGGGGTCAGCTTCAGTTTTTGTGTAAAACGCGGTAAAGTGGGAACAAGTAACAGAGCCACCTGGCCACTGTCCTCAGATGGGGATCAAACGGGGGCACGTTTATTTCAAATGATTAAACATTTTACGACTCCTGTGCCCCAAGGGTGGGATTTCTGGCGATCACGTCTTCTTTTTTTCCTTTGCTCAGATGCATCAGCTGAGGGCAGAGATAGAAAAATTGTAATCCAACATATCCCTGCAGTTCTGCACCAGCAATAAGTGTAACCCCGTTCAGAAAAAATATATTAGACACATCTGCTCCACAGCAATGATGCCCAAATGTTACAGCACAAGCAAGATGTGTGCATAAGTCTAATTTTTTCTGAATTAATTACAATCATTACAAGTTTAAAATCACATAGGAAGTAATAAAACACAAATCCCATAAGTCACTGTTTTTGATAATATCCTTGTGTATTTCGCTGCTTCAAAATTCATAAATCTCAAAATGTCTTTTCCACCTTGCTTAATTTTTAGTGATAAATGCAAAGATCTAGAAACAATGGTGCCACTTCTGCTTTGGCTCCCAAGATCAATGTGTATGTGTCTAGATCTATGTGTGTGTGTGTGGTTCTGTATGTGTGTCTGTGGCTGTGTGTGTATGTGTATGTGGCTCTGTATGTATGTATGGCTCTGTGTGTATGTATGTGTGGCTCTGTGTAAGTGTGGGTGGCTCTGTGTGTGTGTGGGAGGCTCTATGTGCGTGTGTGTATGTGTGTGCCTCTGTGTGTGTGGCTCTGTGTGGGTGGCTCTGTCTGTGTGTGGGTAACTCTGTGTGTGTGTAGGTGGCTCTGTGTGGGTGGCTCTATTTGTGTGTGGGTTGCTCTATGTGAATAGCTCTGTGTAGGTGGCTCTGTGTGGGTGGCTCTGTGTGTGTGGGTGGCTTTGTGTGTGTGGCTCAGTGTGTGGGTGCAAATGCAATAGGTCTCGCACTTGAGAGAGATTAAGCTATTGACATTGTAAATAACAATGCTGTTTCTTTAAATGTTTTAAAAACAAAAACAAAACAAATGTCATGAGCAATGCCAATAGCTCTAACTTTAACAATGCAGAGACCATTGCATTGTAAATGCTTGTTAGAGTATGCACTTCCACCAAGAAGGAGTAGACTAAATTAAATACATTTTCATTATGGCATGAGGGGAGCCAGGCCAATAAAGTGGGAAGCATACTTAGAACATATCAGTCTCCACAAAGAGTATAAAGTACACAATTCAACTTAATCGTCTGCGTTTCACCTGCAGAGCTGATGCTTATAGGATGGTCTATTTCCTTGTCACTGTCACCCACGTGCCACAATATACGCGAGAAAAGTTGTCGAGGACAGAGTAAGAAAATGCCCCTCTTTCAACCCCCAGGGCAAAACCTTTGTATTGCTGTAGCTTTGCCCACTCGTGTGGATGAAGGAGAAGCTGGGATCCTGCGGCCAACATTTTGGATGGTCATAGCTCTCACAATCAGACTATGGGCCACATGTATCAACATTTGTAACAGCAACTATCTAATTTCATTTTTCTTCTAATCGCTATTAGGGAATTGCTATTACAAATGTATGAAACTCATAGAGTTTCGATTAGCGATTCCTAGTGAGTCGCAAATCGTCCTTCCTCATTAACATTAATTAGGTTGATCGCAATTTGGGAACCCCTAATAATTTGCCACCGCATTTCGGTCACAAAACATTCCTACATACCAATGCGATTCAGTATTAGGAAGGAGCGTCCTAAACACTCCACTTCCGAATAGCAAATCGCTAACCCATGTTGCGATTCGGTAATAGGTTACAGAATTGCATAGTAGGGTTTGGTACATTGGGAAAGCCTTTTTTCCAGTAGCAAATGGCCCAACTTTGGCCCGTTTGTGCCCTTAAAAAAGGAACATACATGTGGCCCAATATTCCAAATTGTTCTGCTGTTAAAAAACTATTAGTCCTGTGTTCCCCAAAATTGTTTGGGGGTAAGAAACAATTTAAACAATCGAACAGCAAGTAAGCGTGCACCAAATGTAGCACTGGAGAACATATACATAGGGCCTGATTCACAAAGATAACTTACACTTTTGAGTAAATGTACTACTTTTCCATATTCACATACACTGTGTGTAAATTTACCACAAACGTAGATTATATGTCTCCACCCCTTGTGTATCGCAATTGGCTTACTATTGTGTGGTGGGTGATGGCCTTCCCTAAGCACCTCCTTGACCCTCCCTAAACTTCTCTCACTCCGGTGTAAACCCATCCCCTTTTGTAGTAGTGCAGCCTTTTTTAAGCCATTCCCCTGTGTGCCTCCTATATTTACTGCTAAAATGTATACTTATGTGTTTGGAGACTCCACAGTCGGGGCGCAAAACTCTGCGCACATAAGTATAGGTAATGTGAAGATGTAACCTCCACACATTTTTGGAATAGCACTTTGTAGTATGTTTTGTAGTAATACAAAACGCAGTTTGCAAATCAGTCAGTGTGTGTAAAGATTAGGAGCATGCACAGCTTTTTATCTTCAATAAAGTTTTGCAAAGTTACCAATTTCCCCCTTCATGAATGTTTTGAAATGCTCCAGTTTTCTCATTTTCCCATGCAAGGTTTTCTGCTCATTGTGAGATAACTTTCACTGCAGAGGAAGATAATTTTCACTTTAATTGAACCCAGCCAGGCTTGAAAAGTTATGAAGGGTTTTTCTCTGCAAGTCTGTATTTTGTGGAAATATTTTGTACACAATGGCAAATACATGCTTCATTTTTCTCAACCATTGCACAATGGTATTGTAAGTATGGGTAAGCAATATCGAAGAAAGAATTCCGAAGGGTTACTGAAGGGACCATACTATCCAGGGGCAAAATACAAAGGTAAGTTTCTATAGATTTGCTCTACCTAATTCTACATATCTATATACACCTTAATGTAACATACATATCTTCAAAATATATAGATGTGGAGTTAAGCATAAGAAATCCATACCACCCTCTGTGCAGTTACAGCATCAGTATTTTGACCCTCAATATTCTGGTCACAATATCGTCACCCTTCAATAGTCTGCCTTCAATATTCCCGACCATACTTGGTATCACATACGATAAGAACACCGAGGCCCTGATTATTAGGAGCTCAGTGTTTTTCAATCTCTGAGTAAACATCTGTTTAAGCAGGGGTTGAAATTATGAGCTGGGTGGTATTTTCCGTATTCAGTAATTACCAGGGGGCATATTATCAAGGACGGCGTTAAAAATTATCTCCGGTTTAGCGGCAGAAAACTGCAACGATAATGGGCTTGATAATATGCCGCAGAGAATTCCAATAGAAGCCCATGTTCTGGTGTCTAGACAGTGAAAGCAAGACAACATTGAGACAAGTAGCATTTTATAATTCCAGCAACAACACCCATTTACAATTTCCAACCTGCATGATGTACCATTAACGAGTATTTAAAATATAAATAGAATGGGCTTTGGCACCACCCATAGAAGTATTACTCTCGCATCTCATGATATTCACTGTTTGTCCCCCCCCACCCCGTAGAGCGCCTTGTATTGCAATCCATGAGAGTCTACTTAATACCTGGAAAAACCATGAAACATCACACCTTCAATTCTTTGTCTCCTACATCCAATGTATAAAAACATCTATTTGTGTTGCATATTTTACTGCAGTATGCCACTTTTTAATGTTGTTGCCAGAACTTGTGTTACCCATTATCATCCACTCCTTTACTACTACCATCACCACTACTACCGCCACCATCGACACCACCACCACTAATACCACAAGCCCCATTACCATCTCAATTGCCACCAGAATTATTACCACCAACATACTATCAAAAAAATCATTACCACCACTACCATTATCAACATAAGCAATCCCATTAGTGTCCTCACCATTCCCACCCCCACCAACCTTACTATTACCGCCACTACAGCATGTGTTGTTGCCTGTGTTTGCATGATTTCCCAAGATGAAAGCCATTCCTTCTGATGTTGTCAGGGCGTGTTTGATTTTACAGTTACGTTGCATACAATGTTAATTCATGGCAGCTTTAAATTAATGTATATATCCAATACAGGACATTTTGATAAATGTGATATGAGACGCAGCAAAAGTTACATATTTCACACAAATATAGAAAAGCAAAAGCTTTGCAACCTTGACAGATTGTAAATGTTTTCACAGAACTGTGCAAGAGTGCAGCAAATAATTTTGCAACTTTATGAAAATAGGTAGATATGAAATTGAATGTGCTGGGTGGTAGATATTGAATTAAGTAGGCATGGAACTGGGTAGCCTGAATAGGGCAGACATGGAGTCCTGTATTCAGTCCCATTCCATGAGTAGTATTTTCAAAGGATATTAAAGGCAGGATCACTGTGGAATGACATATTCATGGCATCCGCTTGTCCCACAGGCTGTCAGGCGTACATCATGTATTAGAAAAGACCATCTACTATACTTTTAATACATGAATAATGTGCCCTTTCCAAGAAAGAGCGGCATCATAGCAAACGTGATCTGGATAAAGGGCACCGCTCTAAATGAAAATACCGCAGAGGGATGACGCGCCTTCGATAAAAGCCATACTTAAGCTTTCCTACTTCAATACAAGCACGCGCAAACACAAGGCCTTCTCTGGAGCCCATCAGGAGGGTGGAAGGACAGGTGAGGTGCAGTGGAGAGATAACGGTGAATGCAGGCCAGGATACAGATAATTCCAAGCCACCAGGGACAAAGTGCTTAATTTGTAAAAAAGTTACGTGCCAGGGCCCTTCTCTAAAGGCACTGCAGCCTGCACCATGCATTGTCCCTACCAGCACTCCCAATAACAGTACCAACAACACCGAACCACCGCACTCCTACAAGTGTGACAATTCAAACTACTTCAGGCCACAAAAAGCTATAATAATGCTGTGAGAGGCTGGTATTATTATTTTTCAAGTGTGATTTGACTTAATAAGCACAGTTATTGTGCTCAATTCAGAATTAAACAGACAGCGCCACATTGGGGTGGACTGTCCCTCGAGGCGGTGCTGACAGTTAGGTGCCCGTGCTGAGTACCAGAAACCACCGGCTCAAATTAAGCACTTCACACAATATGACATACAATTTGTACTTTGGCAGTAAACAGATCAGTTTTGGTATTTGGTAGCTTTGGTATTTATATAAAAGGGGCTGCAACTAACAGAATTGTGTTACAGTCCAAATTATTTTGTACCAGGGCAAAAACAGGGGAAACAGATTGTGAATTATTGCACAAATTATGTGAAGCATGATAACAAAGAAAAATATTGTAAATAATAAACTATGTGAAGAAAAAAAAGATGAGCACTCTAGTTTTGCAAACGTTGTTCATGATAATCCAGGTGATGCAAATGTGCTCACTACTAGTGGTAATACAGCATATGTATTAAAGATCTTACCAGTAACAATAGGCGAAGTACGACTCCTTACCAATCTAACACCAGAAATACTTTAAATGGATCCAGTGTAAAAGTCAGATACAAAGTGGCCATGAAGGCCGAACTTCTTTGCAAGTGGAATATAGAATATTCATCAGAGTGCGCTACCATTGAGAATCATCAGCACACGAGTTATTATCATAAGTTAAAGTGCTTAATTTTGGCCAACTTGAAATGCTGTCTCCCAATTATCGGCTGAGGCTTATACACTTTAAATATATACACCGCTTATACCGTACACCACCACAATTATTCAAAACGGCATTATCGCTAGACCCACATTGCTAATGATGCCACACGCCACAGGCCACGGTTCTCCATCTTGGCTATGTAAAAGATACATACCCGACACACATCGCGCCGCACGGCTATGCAACACCTATTAGCAAAACGCAGGGTTGCAATGCACTGAGGGAGGAAACCAACCCCGACTATCCAGGCCTGGCTTTATGAGGTGTCCTACTGTCAAGAGCAACTTTCTACGTATTGGGAACTCATGCCATCACGATCCCGCCCTAAAGGTATATGTAAATCCTTCACTGCCTTTCTCCGACAGAGAAATGTGGATTCACGCAGACTTGTGGGACCATCTCCATCAATCGGGACCACTAACTCTGTATTGACATTATTTCAACGCTGCGACAAATGCATCATCTTCTCTGTGTCCACACGTTTGGAGCCAGACACCATCTTTGACGTTCTCCTCTCTCTGGTCTGTTGAAAGTTCTACCTGTAATATTACTGGTGCTCTATCTTATGCTTACTATGCACGCTGCAGTAGGTTTCTTAGTCACCTGTATTCTCAAGCAGCATGACTGTTGAGGTTGTTTTTTGTATCTCTAAATGCCAATAAATAATACATTTAAAAAAGTGGTTTAGTGTGGAAAACCTAAATATACAGGGACCACCTGATCAAATGCCTCCTCTATTCATCTGTGTTTTAATGTTTTGTAAAACATTTATGTAGCGCCCTAGTACTTTTGGAGTCAGAGATTCTCTCTGACTCCAGTCAAGGGGATGACATTCCGATTGGTTAGTGACGTGTTCAGAATATTGTTTAATCAATCTTTATGTTAGATGCTGACTCTTTATTATTTCAAGGGTCTCACTAGACTCCTGTGTTTGCCCTCTGGTGTGCTTATTATTTTTGCGCATTAGCCGTCCAAACAATGTGCGGGGAACTAGTTGGAGTGACCATCGACTAACAACTTGATTTGCATTGGAGTATACTCTGTGATTATTGTTTCAAAGTATGGTGCTTGATTCAGATATCAGATCAATTCCTACCATTTTTGCCATTTTGTTTCCTGCCTTATTTGACTAGTTATTATTTAACCCGGTACAGGTTATCATCGCAATTAAGAAGCATCTTTTTTACCTGGGAGACCCCTGGTACATATCCAGCCCCTCACACACGTCCTTTAACGCCTGTTCTTAATGGCTCTGTTTACTAGAACATGAGAGAGTTGCAGAGATAAGTAGCTGCGGAGGCCTGCCACCAGGAACAGGATGTGACACATCCAGAGGGAACTTTGCAAGGCTACAATATTGTACAGATTAATGAACACACCAAACCAATGAGGTAAGAGGGACAACTTTCTTTGTAAGTTAACAGCCTTTGCAGAGCACTTTCTGCCACTAGAATCGCTCTCTGGAGATCTGAAGATCTGGTCACCTGTTTTATAAGATTCTGGTATTTCTGTCAAACAGTGAAAGGTGCATGGATCACAGAGATATGTAACGTTTCTAGCTTAGCAACGGTTCATGTAGGTTAAAGTGAAAGTAAAAGGGGTTGACTCTAGATAAAAAAAATTGGCACCAGCAGGGACCTAGATACTTTATTTTCTGCCCCAGCACCGAGTCCAGGCATGGCCTTCTTTGCCTGTTTATGTACCACTGATGCTCTGCAGCCTTCCAGCTCTCCTTCCAATGTCTTCTGCTGGGAGTGCTAATGAGGAATTATAGAGTCAGACTTCAGAGTGTCTCAGTTTTCAGCAGCTGAGTGAAGTAAGGCCCTGGGCTGTAAGAGCAAGAGGAAAATTAGAAATATTGATCCCATATCAAGCCTTAAGTGAGATAAAGAAGTTTAGTGATGCCTTCAATAAAACTCGCAGCTCCACAGGCGCATTTAGAGGGCCTTAATGAAAAATAAGGACCCCACACAGGAGAGGCGGAAATGAGGATTAACAGCCAAAGCTGCTCTGGCTAACGCAATCTTCCTCTCTGGGCAGTGCCTGCCGTGGCATGCACACTAAAGGCAAACGCCTTCGTGCTGACCAGTGCCGAAGGGCTAGAGTAGGTGCTAACAGTATTTGTGCCCCTTTAACACCTAAATTACACTGGCAGAAGCTTTTTGCCAAGGCACTTGTCAGCAGTTGTAAGCCGATGGTTCCTTCCATTACAAACATTAAAAGAAATAAATAAGGCTTTTAATGTGCAATCAACAACCCTGTAGGCTTGCCTCTGAATACAGTTCACCTTCATTAAGTAACAATCTGAATTTAAAAGTCCTGACTTTAAGGAAATTCCATAAATGCCCTCCTGCTGCCTGTCTTTCAACCCTTGAGCAGGTGTTTAGGAGTGCCTGCCTTTTTTGACCTAACTGAGTTTTGAAAATAATGGGCTTTTCTGTACTTTGGAAAGATTCACCACTTTTAGTGTCCTGTGTAGCATGTTCTTTTCAGCATAGCGAGATCATTTAGAAGCTAGTAAAAGACTGCCACACAAAACATGGCCTGCAAGGTGTGATCCAGGACACTGGCATGCTTGCATCGATAATTCCCTGAAGGGAAGTGTATGCAGAATTACCTTTTGCCAGTTTACATTTTGCGGAGCTCTTTGACGCATTGCAGAGGATAAGAATGTGAACTGTTTTCTGCGAAATGCATGTTGCACAGACCCATTACTTTTTTTTTTGCAAATCTGTTTTTATTGCTTTTTGGGTGTAGTAAAGAAAAATACATGGTTCGGCAGGATACATTACACACAGAAGTACATGAAAATATGCAGGTTGCTGATCCGTGTCCGGCCTAGCCAATTGAGTATCACCTGCAGTCAAGTAATGTGCCAATCGCAACCCGCCCAGGAGCCGGCTGCAGTTACCTCATCAGTTCTGGTGTTGTCTCTTTAAGAGGGGCAGCAGCCACCATATTCCAGCCACTTAGCCGTACATGCAAACTTATGTCGCCCACACAACTGAGGCGTTGAGAACAGGTGAGTCACTAACAAGTCAAAAGAAAACTCAGAACAATGGCAGCGTGAACAGTTGTACACAGAATGCTCCTCCCCCCGTCCTACCCTCGACCCTCCCCCCCCACCCCCGGGACTGCCCCGCCCAACCCCCAACCCCCATGATTGCAGCCATCCCCATGTGTTCGCAGACGCCCTTATCTGCAGGTCAGGGGCAGCAGGGGCTATGCTATCCTGTCTACAGGGCAGCCGGTAGCACGCCGTCGCTCGCGCAGGCATTTCCATCCATCCCCACGGGGCCCATGTGACCCTCCCCCTCCAAGCGCCGGAGCTCAGCAAGCAACTGCTCCCAGCGATGCACAGACCCATTACTTTAATGTTATACAAGGAATAGTCACACAAGCTCAAGAGGTGCATCCAAATGCTTTGTAGCAAAAAGTCTGCACACTTTAGAAATTGCACAGTTGTCTATAGACCTCTGTGAAGGTTGCAAAAATAAATCTACACAACTTTGCACACATATTGCATGAGATGTCTGTTTCTTCACAGTGAAGCGTGATGGGAATCGGGACGGTAGTTGGCCACATTCCATTAGCAAGGAATGTATAGTAATGATTTGTCAACACGTCCTCACACTATGATATTAAAGTGGCTTAAAGATGATGGGGGTCCAAGGCTTTGGTTATGGAATATGCTGAACCCAAACCTGAGTGCTCAAGCAAACTACACATGGTTCAGAAAACTGCAGAGAACAGAGTTCTTCAGTGGAACTAATCACTGAGACTTTACATATTAAGGGGTCATGCTTGAAGAACACCAACAAGGTTCTACCACACCGATTGAACTGTATGGACCTATATATATATATATATATATATATATATATATATATATATATTCACTTAGGTTTCACACATGTTATAGTTAGGTGGACATTTCACTCGTAAAAAAAACAATGAAATTCCCCCGTTATAGTTAGTTGAGATAACTATAACTCGCGCGCCCGCAATCCTCTGCTCATGACGTCACATATTACATCACTCATGACATGGTCAGTGGCATCACTCATGACATCACTGATGACATCATCCTTGTGAAAGAGTGGCGGTCGCGCGAGTTATAGTTATCTCAACTAACTATAACGGGGGAATTTCATTGGTTTATTACGAGTGAAATGTCCACCTAACTATAACATGTGTGAAACCTATGGTTTTTTAAGTGAATTTGTATGGTTTTTTAAATGCTAAGGTATGTATGTATTATTATATATTTTTTTAAAGGTTTTTCACCATGCGCACCCCGCGATTTAAAAAAAGAAAAAATGTTTTTTTCACCCTTCGGGGTCCTTCAGGGACCCCCTGACAAAGGCTAGGGGGTCAGGAACTCTCTACCCTGCCCCCTTTTCACGTTCGCCACCTCTCTTTTTCATTGTCGCACCCAAAACAAACAAAATGGCGGACGACACTTCCTGATTTCGACCGATTCGAACGTTGACTGACATGTAACCACCAATCAGAATTATGCTCGCGCAAGTTAGGGTGCGCGCACCGTGCGCGCACGGTGCGCGCCTATAGATATTTATGTACTTTTAACTGCAATTTTCTCAGGAAATACTGAACAGATTGACTCCATATATGCAAAAGGCACATGCCTGACCTGAGGACTACCTCTTTGCCAAATTTCTAATAATTCTGTTCAGCCGTTCGGGCTGTACCTTCGACTAAAGGTCCTATGGGAAAATGCATGGGGAAAATGCGTTTTGGGACCCCTCTTTTTTCTCAGCCCCCGCTTGACGAATCACCCCGAGACTTTCAGGGTAGGAGCTGAGCGAAGCGCCACATTAGTTTTGAAAATTTCGCGAGGGTTCGTCAACCGGCGCCAAAGTTATTTAAAATAGAATTTTCAGATTTCCTATGGAAACACGGTCCTAACTATAACTATCTACTGGCGACCGCCAGTAGATTATATATATATATATATATATATATACATATATATATATATATACACACGCACACACATACACACACACAAATGGGTTGTATAAGGTTTTATACAGTAAAGAAAATTGCTAGAAGCTAAGAAAAGAAGTTCGCCAAAATCACAAAAAATATTAGAAATTGAAAGGTTTACATCCTCTGTAAAGGGTCTGGCTAATCATTAATGTCAGTGAGAATTGAACTCCAGAAAGGGAGTCACCATCCACAAAATTGTTCTTGATCTTGTGAACTCTAAGAGGCCTATTTATGAGAGGCTTGTGCCGCCAGAGTGTCACTTTCTTTTTAGGCCTTAGGGCAGTGGGAGGGGAATGGGTAGTTGGGGTAGTTTTTAGGGCTGGGAGGGGGTCGGGGTAGGTTTTAGGACACCTTCTTAATTGTGCCTAGTAAAGATTTCAAGAGGAATGCAAATGTGGTGAAAAGTGACACTTTGAAGCAGCTGCATTGGTCATTAACAAGCCACACCTGCCTCTTTTGTTCATCACTGGGAACTTTTGAAGACTGATACATTTATCTTAAAGGTCGCAGGCACTTTTCAACTTCCCAAAATTCTGTCATTCTCCCAAAAACATACAGGGTAAAAAAGCTCCACTAATAAATGTAAAACCTTAATACATTGCGGCTTTTGCATAGTGCTTCTATTCATTACAGTGTTTTCCAGTATTCAGAAACTACAACTACAGAAAAGCTATGGGGCATATTTACAACAAGTAGCGATAATTATCACTAAACGCGCTTAGCGCATTTTATTCTATATTGAACATTTCATTAAAGTAGTTTAAAAAAAACATTTTATAGAATGAGATATGCCCACAAGTGCGAAATTTTAAAATATGCAAATGCAAACATGCCTATGGAATATTGGAAGTAACTAGGTTGCGTAAACAAACCTCACTCTATCGAATTTGTGACCAATTTTTCCTGTATATTTGATGAGCGAGAGATTTGGATCATGCCTCTTCTTGTATTTGGTCCTCCCCTACAGCATTCACCAAGAACTTGTGTCCATCTATCACTCCTGTTTTTTAAAATTGGGTTTAAGCATTCCATATGAGTGGTTGTGTTTTCACTTGTTTTGTCGATTCCCACCCGCCTTCCATTCGTGTTGCTTCTTCCGCCCTTTCACCTGCCCCATCCCTGTTACTTCTTTCCCCCTGCCACCCACCCATATCCCTGTTGTTTATTTCCACTCTGGAGCCCAAAAGCATTAATGCAGAGTGGATGTGCCGACGGGCCACAACTACCGACTTTGGAGATGGGAAACCAGGTTTGGGTCTTGGCGTTGGATTGACATCCTGTGACTCTGGAAAAATAACCTAATCCCACCCTGTTCTGTTTGTATATCAATGGTCTGTGGGGTGGCTGAATAGTTGCCAACACGATGCTCCAAAATTAGCAAACATCAACACTCCTGTGTTTATGTTTGCTGATGACACGTTACTTATGTCATGCTCCCCTATGGGACTTTAAGTTTTGTTGAGGGAATTCCAAGAGTTTTGTGAGAATAGAGGCCACAGAAATAAGGCTGGATAAACAAAGTTAATGGCCTTAATTCCCGATCACTCATTCAAAAACAAAATGGAGGTGGATGGAACATTGATTGAGAGGCAAACACAAGGAGATGATGAAACTTTTCAGACACTCACCCCCAGTCACAGATCTGGGTTGAATACATCATCGTTCTTTATCTCTCTTTGCCACCTCAGTTCAGATCCAGCTATATGCAAATCAGTCTTGATCCTGTGCCTCATGGGAACAGTCCAGCACGAACTGCCAAGCCAGGTCTTCCCTGGACCGGAAACAAGCATCCTGGGACCAGTTTCGGGGTAATACCCCTCATCAGCCAGGCTGGCTTGAATCCAGTGGCAAAGTGAGCAAGGGACCCACGTCTGGGCATACCCTGCCAACTTAGGGTGAACAAAGCAAACACAAGAAGATGGTAGACGGAGTGCTGAAACTTTTCAGACACTCACATTGATTGAGAGGGTCAGGCACTTCAACTATTTAGATGTTAGACTCTCTGACAAACTTTCTTGCAAGCCCCAACTTGAAAAGAGAAAATCATTGCTGCAGCATAGTTCTGCATCCATCTCAAAAAGGTACAGACATAATTCTAGTAGGGCACTATCACCTGTTCTTGAGGTTTATAGAGCGGTACCTTTGTGTGGTACTCTTTAAGGGACGGAATTCCGGGGATATAATGAGACCAGTCTGCTAACATGAATGGAAAACTGATTCCTAAGGTCACTAGTTAATCTAACAAGGGGCACCCCAATGCTAACACTGAGGTGGAATCTGAACATCCAGAGGGTTGACCACATCACACAACTTGGCTCAAGTTATGGACAACTCCTGAGTTGGTCTCATATAGAATGGCCCTGAAGGAGCTGTTTAATCTCAATAAGAACTGTTCTATGCCCTGGCTCAAGGCAGTTAAAGAGCTCTGCCTTAGATTACATTTGCCGATGTTTTGGAAGACCCTGAAAACCTGAAACGAAAAGCGGGCACATCCCTTTAAATGTCTGGTGTGAACCCCATCCGGAGGGTCTGATCGATGCGTTTTTCGCTTACAAGTGTACACCCAAAAATTTAACATTTTTGGATAGGAGTACTCCCCACACAGCTAAAACTTTGTTAATTCATTTCAGAATGGGTTCCCTTCCACTAAACATGTTGATTGCTAAAAGGAAGGGGAGAGAAGTTGACACAGGGGAATGTTCATTATGCCTGGAAGTTAAGGAAACAAGGCTCACTTTTTATTTTTCTGACCAATGTACAATGTACTCCGTATGAAGTGGATTCATTTGACCCGTCAACCACTTGGGCATTGGCCATTGCATGGAGGTGTTGCGTATTCTCAGATATGACACACAAACCGATAGTCTTCGCACTTTCAAGATTCTTAAATTGGGCATGGTATAAAAGGGGCAGAAGCCTCAATTAGAATGCTTGTTCTCTGCTCCCACATAACCTTGGATTCGGAGGTGTTATTGATGTGATCCCTTGATTTTGGTCGAATTGACATCTTATTGTCTAGATATTTGTAGTTTGGTCACCTGTCACTTTCAAACTGACTGCCTCAATTAACAGGATTTCCCAGACATGTGCATCGATGAACTTTTCATTTGAAGATAAAGCACAAGCCACTGTTATATATATCTCATGTTTTCTGTCACTTACAGTTTCTTTTCTTCTCAGTATTGTTGTATTTGAATTCTTAAATGTTCATCCCGTCTATGGAAATTTCAATCAGGTTATGTTCAGTGTACTTAATACCTGTTGAAAACTGCATGTTTTTGCATATAATTATCACACATCTGTGATTTTATTGTAGTTTCAAAGTGATTATGTTTTATTTGTGTTTTTAAATGCACTTTTATGATTATATTTGTGTAACTGAAATAAAGTTATGACTACTACTATCTAATATCACTTTGTCTACCAAAAATGAATGTGCCTGTACCTCTTTTTGGATGAACTCTGCTCTGCTACCCGAAAGGGTCATGTTCACACTATATAAATATCTATATATAAAATAAATAAACAAAATAAATGTAACTGGTACTCAGGTAAAGTATTCCAATAACTCTGGTACAGTTTGCGCTTTATAAAACTGCAAAAAAAAAATACATTACACTAGGATGCATCCATTTTTGGGTTTTGGGTAGACCGCGCACGTGCTTTCTCTTCACCCCCCCATGTTGAGTTTATTGTCCCGCCACTCTTGACACACTTGTGACTTTTAGCCATGCTGAACAGCAGACAAGCTGCTATACAAGATTGCTATTTGACATTCCCATTGACCACGTCAATAGCTCGGGCATTGTCGAGGCCTATTGACTTTGCCAATGCTTGTTCTTTGCGCAATATATTCTGGGGCCTTAGCGATGCAAGACATAAACGCTACCATGGTCAATTTTGACAATTTTGATGTCTGTGATTAAGAGTATTTCAGGCCCTGGAGACTTGTGGTGCTTGGTATATCTACCATTCGGGTTGTATGAGACGGCTATTGAGAGTTCTTGAGTATTGCAGCAGCAGTGAGGAGTAAACAACATTCAGGAGCTTCCACGCTGAAGAAAACTGCCCTACTTTTGCCTCGTGCATCATTTAATAGTGCCATTAAATTTGCCCTTTGCATGTTAAATTTATGCAAAGGATAATTAGCCAAAAGTAGCAGAGATAAAGAAGCCATTTTGGACATAGAAATAAAATATATGCATTTGGCTATGGAAAGTGATTTACACATCAAACACACAGTCCCGGGGGCGAATGATGCATGCATGTTGCAAAATTTAACAGGAGGCAAGCCTAAGAATAGTTAGAACACTTGCATTACCATGCCTCTACAATAAACCAATGACTACAATCATGGGAAGCAAAAATGACGGAATGTGGACTACCACCAGATTCATATCACCCCTCCATCAAAAGCAAACACCTACAAAGCATATACAATTCACGTGCAAAAGAGGAGAGAGAGCGAAAGAGAGAGAAAGATAGAGAGAGGAGAGAGAAAGAGAAAGAGAAAGAGAGAAAGAGAGAGAGGGAGAGAGAGAGAGAAGGGGCGAGAGAGAGAAAGAGAGAAGGAGAGAGAGAGAGAGAGAGAGAGAGAGAGGGAGAGAGACAGAGAGAGAGAGAGAGAAAGAGAGAGGGAGAGAGAGAGAGAGGGAGAGAGAGAGAGAAAGTTCATGCAACACTTCGTGAATAGGGTTGGCGAAATTTCAATTACGTCAAAGTAATTTCAGCAATTACGCATTACTCTTTGATGTGGAGTTACCGATAATAACACAATTATCCTACTCAAGTAACTAAGACTAATTTAGGGGAAAAAATCCTACAGCAAAAGCACATTTAGCGAGTGACTGCTTGCAATTGCTATTCTTGTCATGCTGCCTTTATAGTTACTTTTTAACGCAAAATGCACCCTTGCATTCATTTTGGATGCAAGGTTACATTTTGAGCTAAGAAAATAGCCCTAAATACCAAAAGTAACTTGGGGTAAAATTCTAATCCTAGTGCTCATTTAGAAACGGGAGCTATTCATGTTCTGTTGCCTCTGTACTATTTTAAGTGAGCAATGCACCCTAGCGTCCATTTGGGGTTCAAGAGGGGCTTTTTTGCACTAAGAAATAGCGCTAAACTCAGAATTACCCTTCTTACATAATTTTTGCGAAAGTTCATGGAATTCATGCACCCACCCCTGCTCAGGATGTTAGAGGGTCTTGCTGTTGCATTTATGTGGCCTGTTTATTGGGAGCTGTGGGTTACCCCTTTGTATGAAAGTCCCACAAGTTGCATTACAGGTATTCGGATTCTAGGGGCTGTTGTTGTCCATGAATTTCTAAGTCAGGTCCAGTGCTCAGTCTTCACAGCTCAGGCAGAAGTCTCCATTTCTCCCTTTAATTTACACATGGATTCATGCAACATAAACACTCACAGAAAGTCAAGATTTGTATTCAAATGCTTTGCAGCAAAAAGGTTGCAAACTCTCTAAATGCATGGCTGCTCACAGAACTCTCTGAAACGTGCACAAATAAATCTTCCCACCTCTGCAGGGTCTGCTCATGACACAGCTGGTTGGTCTCCAGCAGATGTGTGCTTTTGTTGCTGCTGGAGAAGGACTGCCCCATAGGTGTGCCTTGTTTCCATACCAGTTCTTTGGTCTGATCTAGGTACATGGAGGGAGGAATATTCGCTTTCCCAACACCAAACTTTCGTATGGCTGTTCATATGCTTCCTCCTTTTCAGGCAATGTGGTATGAATCTTAGCTATATTTCAACTTAGAATCCCATTAAATTCAGAAAAGGTTTTTTTTCATGGCCTCTAAAAATAAAAGATTCCACTGACATATCTTTGAGGGTATTGAATATGCTAGAATGCATTGAAGATCACGAGGTGAAGAAATAACTCAAACTCCATCGAAAACTAAAAGGTCCTTTTCTTCTCTAAATACCTGTTGTGTTTCTTCTATACTGCCAGGAAGTTTCAGTGCACTGGAAAATATGAATAATATTTCAATAATATTACCTTAAAAAGAAGAGATGTATATATGAATGTCTTATTTAGAGGATGTTAAGAGCATTTTTGGATCAAATCTTTTTTAAACGTCATTGCATTCTGTTGCAAGGTATTCAGGATTCTTGAGACATAAAACCTAAGGTGAAGCTCCCTGAAGACATTGATATATATATATATATATGGATCATTTATTGCACAATATGCTGTGAAATAAAATCCACATTTTGCACTAAATTGTGAGCTATGTGGAATATTTCATGGTTGCCTAGGTAATACAGATTTCATTATCATAATGACACACCAAAACCACTCTGCAGAGCTTGACCATTGTTGAGATCACTAGAATTATGCGGCATAGAGGACTAAATTATGCAGCAAGGTTTCTAAAGTATTTGAAAACAATTGCATATTATGTGCCACATTCTGTCAGTAGTATATGCATCCATTTTAGCCATAAACAACATGTTTTTGTCAAATCTGTACATATTGCAAATTATGTGGCAAATTATAAGCCAAATGCATTAAATCCATAATTATGTTGTGAACATTGAAGCCGGAGAATCATATAAACCACCTGGTCCTCACCATTGTACATTGCTTTATCAACAATTTATTACAAAAGGTAAACCTAAATATTCCAGTCCCAATCAGTTCTCATTCTTAACTACACTTTGAAGAAAACAGCTTTTTCAAGCTAATAATAAAAAAACATGCACTATAGAAAATACATAACATATAACATGTGTAATATGACCCTATATTTCCATCTCAGTGTTCTGGTGACATATATAAACCACTTGACCTTCGACCTTGTGGTTTATGATGTCACTAGACGTCTTGATGGCAATATAGGTCCACATTGCACATTTACATATTATGTATTCACTATATATAGCTCTCACAATAAATGACTGTCTTGCTATGTAGATGTATTTGTTCCTTGTGTCCATCAATGTTTTATATATGGTTATACACACCCAAAGGTTTACCAGTTCAGGTACAGGGACAAGCGGAAGACATGCTAAAACATTTATTTTTGAACGAGAAATTGGAGCAGTTTGGTCTGACATCGCCGTACGACATCTGTGAGAAGGCCTACAACCTCCCTACAATCACTGGTACGAGACCCCAGAGAGACCCCCCTGGGCAGAGCCACGCTATGACATAGTAGTGCGGCGCTGGGTTGGGGTGCATGGGTCATGGCCAGGCTGACTGGGAAACCTTGCACAGGGGATTCTCAGAGCAGGTATGTAAATGTAAATGTAAATGTTTTGTACTTGTATAGCGCGCAGCTACCCACCATGGGGTCTCCCGGCGCTTGGTATGGGTAGCCCGCGGCAGCATCAGTAACAGCTCCCTTGGACACCGCCAAACTTTTACAATTTTATTTTGTCCCATTTTGGAGAGCTTCACACTTTGCTAAGTTAATGCATTTAAAAAAAAACATTGCAAAGCTAGAAATTCCTGAACTTTCCAATTCCACACACTCAGGACTTCAAGACGCTCAATAAATGTAGCTGTTTTTAGGTCTGGCGAGTAATGGTACTTGCCGCCTTCATGACAAACAAATAGTTTTTTATTCATGCTCAAGGGGTCTATGGCTCCATCTTTTTCAGTCATTGGCTTCTCTGGTTGGGGAGTCCTCATTGGTTGACTTAAGAAAAGGTCCATCACATCTTGGATCACATCTTCAAACAGTCCACACAAATATTTCAGTTTCATCTTTGTTTGTGCCCTTTCGCCTCATTTGGAATGCATGAGGAATTATTTTACACCTGAAAAGTACACTCTCTGACACACATTTCATCCATGTATTGAAAACACAAAGCAATTCTTTTTTATTGGTTTGCTCTGGGGCAGCCATTGTTATTGCTTTTTCCGTGCTTCCAGTGCGATGGCTATGCCAGTGCTTGTTTTCTATTGTGCTTTATATTGATGTTCTTGGAACTGAAGGAAAGGTTCAGATTGCCTTTTGGCACCTTTCTAAGCTGTGTTTAACTTTAAGAGCTCCTCGTTTACAAGAGGAAGGATGGGTTCTGATGGCCTGATTACAACTTTGTCGTTGTGGCGCCGAGTCTGCCCCGCCGCTGCACCACCAAGGCTGTGGTCAGACCCCCACGCCAGATTAGGAGTTTCCTCCAGTCTGGCGGGCTGGATTCTGGTGTTCCCACGGTGGTGCCTTAGAAAATGTGCACCGCAATGGGAACGCCGCATGCAGAGGAGGCACAGGGGCCTTTTTGTTTCCTCTCCACCACGGAGTAAATGGAGTAGGAACCTCCATGACACCGCCGGTGGAGAGGAAACTCGTAATATGCCAAGCATATTGCAGCCTCTTGACCGCCGCAACACCACAGGGGAACAGACGTTCCCTGGTGGCTACAGAGGGGCAGTGTTGGTTGGACCGCCCTAATCATAATGGGGGCCGGGAGACTGCCAACGCCACGCCCCCAAAAGTCTGGAGGTCCACTCGTAATTCCACCCTATGTGGATTCGGCTGATGCTGGAGCTTGGACTTCTTGCCACTATAACATTGACATTCTTATCTTCTGTTTGCCACATAGACTTCCAGAGGCAGAAATGAAGGATTGCACTCAGCCACAAAGGATGTGTGAGTCATTGCAAATGTAAATGTCCAGTATTTGTAAAGGGCGAACAATTACCCCAGGATGTCAAGGCGCTGGGGGCCGTCGGGAAGATTAAGCGAGCTATTGCACAGAGTCACATGTTGTGGGGCTGATCTGCCACCGGCGACCGAACCATGAGCCCCGGGTTCCGGAGTCAGTTGCCCTGGCTGCTGCGCCACGCCTCTTCCCTTCCAAAGAACCGAATAAGCCCTCTGCCAGTCTCTTAGGCACAGTCCTCAACCACAGGCAATCAGTGAAAGCATTGGGGCAAGAAACAAAACATTGTATTCATGCCTTTGACTATAAAAACTATGGGACAAAGAAAATAACTCGTTTTGACTACTCTCCCCCACCTACTTTTACACTTCCCAAATAGAAAATGGTTGAAATCTCTTGAAAGACAAAACAGACATTATCACTAAATGGAACATCTGTGTGAGTCATTCATGTGGAAATGCGGATATTCCCATTTAATTTCTTATTTTTTAGTTTTGCTCCACAGGAAAAATATTTTCCACTTTTAGAAAACACCCTTCAGATTCATCTGTACAAAATGTGTTGTTTTCTCTTTCTTCCGTTCCCACCCTGGAGTGGCAACTTTACATCACCATTGACAGAAGTACTATTGGATGCATTTCCATAGTGGGAAATTAGAGGCAACATTGAACGGGTGCCTTATCAGGAGGCCAATGCAGCCTGCATCACTCACTGCCGCTGCCAGCATTGCCAATGACAGTACCAACACAACTACTAACCAAAACATTCCTACCAGTGCGACAATTCAGACTATTCCAGGCCCCCAAAGCTATACAAATGGTTTGGGCAGTAGTTGGTAGTCATTTTGAAACATATTAACTTAATAAATAGCTGATATAATGCTTATCTCTAAACTAGATTAACAGCCCCACCATGTGGCAGACTGTCATAAGTGACGGTATTGATAATTAAGTGACAGTTCAGAGGACCCGAAACCACTGGCTCAAATTAAGCACTGGCTCACAAACAAAATGTGTGACATTTTCAGACTACCTATGAGAAACGGATAAATATTCATTAGCATACGGATTGCTTGTGAGTCGCTGGATGACCTGACTTCAGAGTACTTGCAAGGAAAAGCCAATCAAGTGAGGCACTACCATTCAAAATGCTCCACTTTCCACTTGAGAGACAAAAGTACGCAAGTGTCTAGGTAATTGAAAAGAAGGAAACTTTACAAAGAATGAGTAGGTAAATAATCAGGAACTCAACGAGACTGCACTTGTATAATAAAAACTCCATTGAATATCCGCAGTCTTAATTTTTTTAGACTGTTCACTGCAATTTTCTTCCTCTAAACACCGTTTTGTAAGCCTAGATTTAAAATTGTGGAAAATCCACCACAATGGCCAATTCTCCACCATCATACATGCAATTTCAATGATGTAAAAATCTTTATTCTGGTAATATGTTGTGAGATTTCTGTATGTATGTATGTGTGTGTGTATATATATATATATATATATTTTTTTTTTTTCACTGAAAAAAATAAAAATTAAAGTGACATTACAGTTAGGTAAAAGTATCAGTCATAGCATCATGTTTTGAATGCAAAAAACCACACACCAGTTATAGTCTACTGAAGGAAATATAACTTGCACCCACTCCATGCCCAATGATGTCATCAATTATCTCATTTCAGATGCGATCATTGATGTTTTCAACAATGTCATAGAACATGTCATGAATTATGTAATATACGAGGTTATAAGCAGTACATGGCGAAGGCACAGGTTATAGTTACTTCAGTAAACTACAACTGTTGAATTTCAGTGTTTTTTGCATTTAAAATGTGATGTAATGACTGACATTGTCACCTAACTATAACATCACTTTAACCTTTGTGTTTTTCAATGAATTTCTGGTTTTGTTTATCAGAAAATAAGATCTAATTACATACCTACATTCCTCCGCAGGAGTCCAGCCCCCTTTGGGTGGCCAACCCTTATCCGGGTTGCGCATGGCCCCCATAGGTGGCTTACCCAGCTTTTTTTTTGTCCCGTGGGACTCTCGTAGGATTCCTGCCCGAGTCCCCTGTGGCCACAGATAGGGGCAGTGCTGAGTCCTGCCGGACCCGCTGAACTCTTGTAGGACCATGATTTACATCAACAAAATAAAGTAGACATTTCCATCCCCCAGGAGGGGTACACAGAAGAGCTAGTGGAGATCGGCGTATCCCTA
The DNA here is from genome assembly GCF_964204655.1 of Triturus cristatus. Lineage (NCBI taxonomy): Eukaryota > Metazoa > Chordata > Amphibia > Caudata > Salamandridae > Triturus > Triturus cristatus. The sequence goes on along the minus strand of NC_140591.1, from coordinate 132,619,020 downwards.
CCGCTACCCCCTAGCCGTTATACATGTTTTTACATTGTTGTTTCAGGACTTGGAGACTGAGTCTCCGTGTTCGATTGCGACTGCTGCAACATTTTACTTCATGTTGCGGCTGCCAATCGCATCGCAGGATGAACCAATCAGAAATATTTTACAGTTTTTCCACGGGAGTCCGAGGAGTCCAGTCGCAACAAATATTTGTACATTTTGATCCTTAATTTCTCTAAAACGACTGAACAGTATTACACCAAATCACAAAAGAACACTTTCTGGATAAAGATCTATCTTCCTGCCAAATTTGGAATAATTCTGTTCTTCAATTTTTTTCTGTATCATTGTCTAACTGCATGGGTCAAAAGTGTTTTGGGGCTCCCCTTTTTCTTCGCCCCAAAATTTTCCAAGTAGGAACTGAAATGGATTCACTTTAAAAAAAAAGGTTTAGTGAAGATATGTAAAAAGGTGTGAAAGTTACCGAAATAAAAAACGCTCTTCCTATGCCTGACCTAACTCTAACTAAACAGTGGAGACTGCCCCTCCCTGATGCGGTGCAGACCTTGGCAGGGATCCAACTGAGACATGGGGGAGATCAATAGACCTGGAGATGATATCTGTTGGCAGTAGGGATCAAGAAGGGGGCCTTTCCAGTGGGAGATGGTCATTCGGCAGAGGGCGGGGCAGGGGCATGCCAATGTAGGGTGCCTCATAGGGTTGACTCCCTACCAGTATTGGTTCATCCCTACAGGATGAACCAACTGTTGGTGCTTACAGGAGCACCAACAGTTTCCTGGTGCTGCGAAGGGCTGGCGAAGCTGATGGACTTTACAAGATCTACACTTTGGGAAGGTTGTTAAGTTGTTGTTCTTTTAAAATGGAAAAGTTGTGAGTTGCTCATCTCCGCGTGCCCTTAGCCCAGCACAGAGCCCATCCTTTACCCGAGGCCAGGAAAATGATTAAAAGTCACGAGCTGGGAAGCAATAAAACGGAAGGAGGGAGAGAATGGTTTCAGAAATACTCAGCCAGCCTGCTCCTCGTTGCAGTGCTGTGCGGTGTATATTAGTCTTCCCTGAAAGCTGGGATTAGTCTGGAGCGGAGCCGGTGGCTGAATTCCCTTCCTCCCAAGCTGGGGAACTCTAATTAAAAGCTTAGCCCACCTTATCCCCTCGCTTTCCCAGGCGAAAAGTCAAAGCTTGCATTTAATTGCATACATGTGTGTGTTTTCAAAACCAATGCTCTGGAGCATCTCCAGATCTTGCTTAGTTTGGGGAAAACACAGAGAGATAAGTACATTTTTGACACAGAATCTCAATCAGGCTGGAGGGGGAGGTGGGGGAGGGATGTGATGAGGGAAAGGACATGGAAAGGGAAGAGAGAGTAGTTAGTGGGAAGTGCAAGACAGGTGTGAAGGAGAGAAGATGAAGAGGAAGGGATGGGTGAAGAGATTGGGAGAGGAAGGGGTGGAGGCATGGGGGAAGAGGCTTGGGGAGGGAGGGAAGTCAATGATGGGAAGGGAAAAAGGAGTGAGCGGTATGAAGGACAAAAAAGGAGTAGGTGGGGAAGACAGGAGAAGGTGGTGAGAAGAGATGGGGAGGGGAGGAGATAAGAAGAGATGAGAGTGGAGAGGAGAGGAGATGAGAGGGGAGGGGAGAGGAGAGGGGAGGCGAGGATAGATGGGAAGGGAGATGAGAGGATAGGTGAGAGGAATACGTTGGTAGAGAAGAAGGGTTAAGAAAAAGAGGTTGAGTATCAAATAAGGTGAGAGACAAGAGCAGCGTGAGCGAGGTGACTGGAGCAGATGTTGAGAAGTTGAAGAGTGTGGAGTGGGCAAGGATGGAGGAGTAGGAAGGGACATAAGGAGATGGGCAGCTTTGGAACAGGGCCAATGAGTGACAAGGGGAGGGTGAGCAGGTGTAGAGTGGAGCTGGACGAAATCAGATAATTTTTTCCAACAAAATTCCATAACAAATTCATGAGAATCAATTTTTTTAGACTGAAATTTATTTTGTCAGTATCTCGCAACACTTTTTTCACGCGAGTGCACACCTCTCACAAGAGGCTAGTGAGTTACCGGTAAGAGACCGGTTTGAGAAAAAAATGTCCCTTTGCAAGATATTTTTTATGTGCATGAGTCTCTAGCATTCAAAAAGTATGTGAATTTGCGTGATGCAACATTTGACGTAATTTTGGGAAATTTGCATAGCACAAAATTCAGAAATTTTGCAAATTTCACCAGCGTAAATACATTTTCCCCCAGGTGTAGTAGAGAGCAGGTGGCCAGGAGAGGGAGTGAAGGGCAATGAGGGAGGCACTGTCCTTTTATTTCATTGGACATTTCCCTAGTGGGTGGAGCCATTTGAGGCTGATTTTGAAAGCCCCTGACTACTGCTGATCACTTTCCAAAACTTCCCGATTTAACTGCAGCAGGCGTAGAGAAGGGCGGGACTGGCCATATTGGGCACTGGGCATTTCCCCGGTAGGCCAGAGGGGTGGGGGACGTTTTTTTGCCCTTGGGGGCTGGTTTTGTCACTGGGGGCCGGTTTTGCAGCAATGCTACAATATCGGGCCCTTGTAACAAAAGCGGGAACAGTGCTTTTTGCTAGCATCCCCTGCCCCGCTACCAGGGCCGGTCGAGCAGCGATCTGCCAGAGCCGGTTGCTGTTCCCAGTCCGCCCCTGCATGGGAGCTTCAAGAGAGAGGCAAAGAGAGTAATGGCGAGAGGTTGGGAGAAAGCAATCAGAGAGGGAAAAGAGAGAGAGAGGAGAGAAGATGTGACATAGATAATTGATCGTTGGAAGTGGAGCGCTAGAGCAAAGAGTAGGAGGGTTTGAGCATTTTTGGTAGGGTTAATTTTGGTTCCCAAGTCCAGCCCTGTGAACAATATGCTCAGTGAGAAGCAAGAGCAAGAAAAAGGAGGGGGGGGATGCTTTGAAATTGAGGGAAGGTTAAAAATGGGGAGAAAAGAAAGATAATAAAGATTAAAGAGGAAGTTGTAATGTGTGAAGAGATGAAAGGCGGAAGCAGTTAAGAAAGAAAGAGTGAGAGGAGTTTGGGATGAAAGGAGGAGGAGCGGAGAGGAGAAGGGGTGTGAAGAGGCGTGGAAGGGAAAGGGGTCAAGCAAGCAACCTGAAGAGGTAAGGAGGTAGGTTGAGAACTGGTTTGAAAAGAGCAGTGCTGGAAACAAGTAAGAGACGAGAACAAAAAAAATTAAAAAAGGAAGTGGGTAGGGATGAAGCAGTGAAAGGTGCAGTGGCGTAGCTAGACCTTTTGCCGCCCGTGGTGGTCTCTGCGTTTGCCACCCCGCGATGGCTGCAGGTAAGAGCGAAGAGCAGTGGTTGGCGGGGAGACAGACGACAACAAGGGTAAAAGTGTCACCGCTCCCAAAACATGTGCCCCTTTGGGTGGACTGCCCCTCCCTTGCTCCGCCACTGGAAAAGTGCACGTTGAGAAGGGAGGAAAATGAAGTAGAGGAGTTTACAAGGAAATGAGGGATACAATGGGGAAGAGGAGTGGAACAGAGAAAGCATAAAAGATGAAGAAATTGGGGTGTGAAGAAGTAAGTGGTGGGTTAGAAAGAGTGAACCAAGAAGTCAGAAGGAGGTAGATGACAAGATATGCAGGGATGAAAAAATAGGAGTAGGGTGTGAGAGAAGGAAGTGGTAGGTCAGGCTGAGTAATCCAATATGTCAGAAGGGGCTAGATGGCAAGGTATGTAGGGAAGAGAAAATGGAAGAAAGGAGGGTGTGTGAGGTGAAAAAGTGCTAAGCGAGGGGGTGGCCATAGAAGAAAGCATGAGAATGGAGAAGGTGGTCTAAAGATGATTTCAGCATAAAGTGCCTCAGATGATATTGAAACACTTTGTCTTTGAGGATTTTGTAGTCTTACTGTCTAGAAGGTCATCCATGAACCCAGCTAATCATATTGCACAAAATACTAGTAATACCTGTGAGCACAGACCTTTGTTATTACATTTTTTAAGAAGGGAGGCCCTTAGTTGTCTGGCTTTACGGGGCCTTATAATTATGCAAGTGGCACATTGCGCTATCGGAACGTCAAAAAAGTAATGTTCTGGCGGTGCAAAAGGACTGGCAGGGCGTCATAAATAAGGCCCTAAGTCTTGCAGGTAGTCACACAGCCAAGCCAATACCTTTAGAGCACTCCACCCAACATTCGGGAGCAGGAAACTGCCATGAGAGGCTGGTCAATACAGCCTCAACTACATCTCGGCAAATGTGATGAGTGTCACAGAGCATTGTGGAAAATGTACTATTATTTCCCGCAGTGCAGTGTCGCAACCAAAGTTGGCAGCGTGGAGCATCACAGAGTGCGCGGGGTTAATTCAGCCCTAGGGGACGTTATCAGGAGGGAGCAGAGTAAGGGAATACAACGCTGTTTCCTGCAGGTACGAATGGGCCAAGCGATACGCCAGGCTGGGGTATACAGCAGTGTATCCCCTCTGACCTCGGGGCAGTGAAAATGGTTTCCTGCGGCCCAAAAGGTCTCCTGAAATGATTCCTCTTTAACAAGGTTTTCTCCTAAAAAATCTCATGAAGCTTTTTTAAAAACTTGACCCACCAGTAAGTTGTCAACAGGTATGCAGAACAGCCCCATTCTATATGTTGGTGCACCAAACCCACCTTGTGCATTTTGTCAAATGTTGGCAGAATAAGACTTATTCATACATTTACAGATGCTCAGACAAGACCCTCACTGATCAACATGTTTAGAAAGCACCACAGACAGGATGCATGACCTGCACTTCATTAGGAGTGGGTGCACGCCTTAAATTGACACTAACAGCCTTAACACCCAGTCCTTGTGCATGATCTGCTGCTGATAATTAGAATGCAAGTTCTACAATCACACATGGGTCTGAGTGACCTGCGGGTCTCCATGGGTGACCACAGAGCGCTTCACAGTAGTGCGCACCTGAGCACGAGGCATGCGTCAACGTTCAGTGTTCCTGTCTCAGGTCGTTATGGTACGACATGTGCTTCCGCTCCACTGCTTTTCTGTGCTTCTCGCTGTCGCTGTTCCCTTCTGGAGCATGTTGTAATGACCAGAAGGTGCATGGTCTCTGCCACATGATCAGAATCAACGTCTCGCTAATGAACTCCGCTGGGAGATGGTTTCGGAACCCCGCGGGAGTCCAGTCACGACTCTTTACGTACTGTTGTTATTACTGCAAATAACCTCACAGTCTGGCCTGCATTTGGAGCTCTGTGGTACTCCGCAGGTAGTGCGCGGGCGAGTCTGTCTCTCGAGTGCTCCGGTCCCTGGGCACAACTCTAAGCTGGCTTATTTCTGCTGTGTTGTAATGGTGTGAATCAGAGAGATTGGCCGGTATAAATATTAAGGGGAATATTTACAAGCCCATTGGGCCGCCGGTGCGTCACTTATTTTGATTCACTAGAAGCACAAGAGGCTTTCCCATATTTCAAGGTCACGTAAAGTCAACCTGCGTGACTTTTCATGGCCTTGTAAATATGGCCCCTTTGATGCATTACTCTGCGTGAAAGAGGCCTTCCATGGGTGTTGCTGTGGGTGTTCCCACGCAACACCCATGGATTCTGACGCATTCCCAGATTTATAACATTTTGTAAAACCAGGAATGTGTCAGAATCCTATGCCTCCCCAGGGAAGGTGTAAGGAGGGGGCAACTTTTATTTCTCCTTGGGTTTTCCTCTTTCTATGCGTGCTGCATTCCAGCATGCATAGAAAGAGGAAAATGCCATTAATTATTGTTTCTGTGCAGGAAGTTACCCATTCCTGCACAATAAAAATCATCCCCGCAGTGCAGGTACCCTTGGAAAATGGCACAAGGGTGCCTGTGCTGGCGCATGGCAGCCACTTGTGTACCAGTGCAGGGGAAAGCACAGGGATACATCAAATTGTTGTTAATGCGGTGCTTCCCTGTGCTTTGAAAATGAAGCAGTACGGCGCAGCTAAATGGCTTGCGGCACCACGCTGCATCATTTTCATGTAGATGAGGCCCTGAGTTGCAAAGCCTCGTTGTCTGCTAAACGACACTTCTAAGAAGATACCAGCTATCAACATGTGGTCTATGAGATCACCAGAATCCCGCCTCTGTCAGTGGTTAATTTGTAAACAGACAGGTGCCAGCGCCTAACTTGCATAAGTGTGACAATTTGAAATGTTCCAGGACACCTTGAGTGTTAACGATGAACTAGAAGCACTAATTCATTATCGGTTTTAAGTATATGGAAGTGTGAAACAGTTTGCTAGCCTTTAAAAAGACAGACAGCGCCACCATGTGGTGGACAGTCATAATTAAGTGTTTGTTTTATAAAGAGGGCCCTGTGCTCTGCAACATCAAAGACCGGCCCAAATTAAGCACTGTCTCTGCCCTGTTCCCCAGCCTGGCCTCTCACCTCAGAAGTTCCCAGAATCACATCTCTGACCTGTAACAAAGACTGGACTCTGACTTCAGTGATCAACAGTATCTCACCTCTGATCTGCTCTCCAGCCTGTCCTCTGACATTAGTGGTTACCAGAATCTCACCTCTGACCGGTTCCCCAGAATTTAATGGTTTAGCTTGCCCTACAGTCTCAAAGGATGGTAGTCCTCAGAGTTGCAAGAGGAAATTGAGAGGTTGAATAATGACTGTGAGAGGAAGCACAGAGACTGGCTGTTGAGGAAAGGCTGAAAGGGACACGGAAGTGAATACATTTGCAGGAGTTGCAGAAAAAATAAACACAAGACTGAATCATAGTCCATGGCAGATATGTAATGAAGGGAGATAAGGAGTAGGTGCAACGCAGAAAAGAATTCAGATTGCAGAACTGAAAAATGAGTGAAAAGGGGCAAAGAACCCAGCAAGGGGGCGGGGGCATTAACGGAGGTGAGAGAGGACAAGAGCAAAGATAAGATGGGTAGGAATGGGGCAGAACGTCTTCATATTGTAAAATGCAGAGGTTTGAAGGCACATAATCCCCCAGATATTAGAGATTCAGTTATCGATCACCAATCTACTTATGTGGCCACTAAAACATCCATTTACAATGTATCAAAGGTACCAGGATAATGATTTCCTGAAATAGCACATCAAAGCGAATATTTAATGATTCAGTAATTTGCAAACTGTACTTTTTTTTTTATTTGGGATTAGCTGTTACCAAATGTATTATTCATGCTAATAGTTGTAAAACAAGGAGACTGAATGTGCAAAATGCTATTAATTGGATGTGGGTGGCAACCAGGTGCAAAATATATTAGGGGAGAATCAACATTTTTAGAATGTCTGCACTTGGTACTCTGGTGAGGCGAATGTGCCTCCTGGCTAAAAAACAGCAGAAAGTGATGAGAAAGGGAAGGAAATGATTGTTAAGGTGTGTGCGACCTTATTTGAACAGACAGAGGAGGTGGGTAAGCAGACAGGTTATTACAGACTTGATAGATGGACCTGAGTCCATCGCACTGAGGCAAACTCACCACAGCCAGGCCACAGCCAGGCCATGCCTACTCACACACAGGCACATTCTTCCCTCCACCTCCTTGCCTTCTGGCAGCTAACAGAGAATGGTGTGAGCTGCAGGAGATACCAAAATGTGCCTTTTCCATCTGTTTCATAATGTGGCCCAAAATTCATTGGCACATCTCTTTGCCTAGCGCCCTTGCAGAATCTATCACTAGTAAGGTCGAATGTAATGTTGTTGCTCAGTTTCCACGTGTAATTGGACGTGTGGGTGTCTCTCACATCCTCATATAGCCTTCCTCACAAACTGAATATTCGTAGAGAAATCACAGAAAAAATCACTCATGTGCAATTAGCTTAATAAGGGCCATATGTAGGAAGCCAAATTGCGATTGCAAATGCTGAAATTCGCCGAATTTCAGCGTTTGCGATCGCAATTTGGGCAGTGTGCTATGTAGCATACAAAAAGCCACACGCAAAATAAGGAATCGCAAAATTTGCGATTCCTTATTTTGGTAATGCATTTAAGGAATCCCAAATAGCGATTCCTTAAATGCAATGTAGGAAGCACCCAAGTTGTGCGATTTTGGCTTAAGGAATCGCATATTACCACCAACTTCAGGTTGGTGGTAATTTGCGATTTCTTTGAAAAATGCATGAAGTGTGTTCTCTTCAATAAAGTTGTACAGCAATTCAAATAGGCCAGGAGTCTTCACTCTTTGAGTAGATTTATTGCAGCCAACAGGATACACACGTATACATGTGTAGAGGGCTCAAGGTGGTTGCTCTAACTGCTAGTGAAGCATGCACATTTTTGCATTTTTCAAAGTGGCATGTGGCGCACATACATGCCCTTAGCGCATGTATGTGCGCCACATGTGCACACATGTTTATTTCAGGGGTGCAAAAGGGTGTCCTATTGACACCCTTGCAACCTTGAAATTGCATTCTCAATTTGCGATTCTGTAATTGAGAATCGCAAATTGAGAATGTCTTCCTATTCATTCCTATGGGCCTTCTAGCCCATAGGAATGAATGGCAAGGTATTCCTTATTTGCGAATCTCAATTTGGGATTCGCAAATAAGGAATAGGTGGGAATCGCAAAATATTTTGCTAATCCTACCTACATTGCGTTTTGCAATTCTCTAATTGCGATTCCCTAAAAATTGCAATTAGAGAATCGCAAAACACGTTTTACCTGCATATGGCCCTAAATGTGTTATTCATTCGCAAATAGTGAATAGCTGTTAACAAGGACATTGCATGAGCAAAATACTATTAATTGGAAGTAGGTGGCAACCAGTTGAAAAATATTAAAGGGGAGGAAACAAACCTTCAGAATGCCTCTCTCTGCTGTGGAGAGGCGAACGTGCCTCCTGGCTGAACAACAGCGGAAAAGGAGAAAGGAAAGGACTTTAGAGTGTGTGTAACTTTATTTGAGCAGAGGAGGTGGTTAAACAAACAAATGTTTCTTCTGCTGAAATTGAAAAATGCAAATATTACTTGTCAAATACCATAACACTGTGCTGGTCTAAACTCAGAGCCACACCTCCTGCTCCTTCCTGCCTTCCACCAGCAGCCCCTGCAACTGGCACACTGTTCATGGTTGATTCCTCCCGCAATCGCCTGGTGGAAGCAATTAAAGCAGGGAGGATTTGGAGGGCGGCAAATCCAATAGCCCCTGGGTGACCTGGTAAAGTTTCTTATTAAGTCCCCACTGTATCTAATCAGCTCCACCTGTCAGCACAGGATGGTTGTTGAATTGGCAAGTCTCTTGCAGGTCTGCAAGATGCGTAGAGTGGTGTCTTAAATGGTGTTCTTGTCGGATCTCGCGGAATCCCTTATTTAAGGACGGGCACGGGGTTGTTACTGCCTGAGACATTTTATTAATACTTTGGGTCACAGCAAAGCCTTTATACATACTTTAAGGGACTAACCTTGTGGCTTATTTCACACTCTGCCTTCTGTTGTTTTTCCTGCACCCTCAGCATCTTGCCTTCAACTTTTAAAATTCCGCTATTGTTAGTCTGCCAACAAGAACTTGACCTGTTCTGGTGCCACCCTGAGTGCTTTCTTGGTTGACGGGGTGTGGAAAAGGCTAATGTGCTTGGTCTCATGGATGGGTGGTAGTGCTTGCACTCACAGGTCTTACAGTACTTTATCTGCCTTCTCGTGTTGGTGCAGAATTGTCCTCTGTGAGTAGATCACTTGTGTTGCTTCTATCCCAAGGTCTAGGCCAGAAATATCAAGTTCTGGTCACAAAATGCTGGTTGAAATTTGCAACCAGTGCAGCATTTTACGAGCAGGACAATGTGTTAATAGGTCAGTTCCCAAAATACTGGTTCCTAGTGGGTTACAAATCAACCTACCTCATGAATATTAAAACGATAGTCCGCAATTTGCAACCTACTAGGAATCACCGGCACCACTGGGACGGTGCCCTGCTGGAATCAGAAGACCACCATGTGTGCAATTGCTTTTTAATAAAGCAATCTATTTTTTTGTCAAAATGCAGCCCATTTTCCTAAAAAACATTATTAAAAAATAGAAAAGTTATGTAACTAACACTTGTTATGAGAATTTTGTTATACAGAGCTTCAAGGCATATAGAACAAAGATAATAATGTACACTTTACTCCGAAAAAATTTATATAGACTATGATTTGATGATTATATTTTCTATTTGTGCTTGATTGTTAACAATGGAGGAAGAACAGCTCTAGAGAGATAAGCCAACATGTGTTATGCCTCATTGCGATGTGCATGCCTGGGGCCTGTTCAAGGCTGTGAAATATCATTGACATGCAAACCAGAGAAATAATTCATAAAGTGATGGGCACATAATAATATGTGTCTTTAGAAACCCATTAGAGCCACATACTTTATGCATGTTGGTGAACCAACAGTAACTATTGAGTCACTGCAAACATAGGTCTTGTGGTGCAATTGCGCGAAGGACTAGGGGGCCTGTTTACGAGTGGTTAAGGTTAAATTTGCACCACGCAACGTTGCACATGCATGACGCAACCCTTAAATTAGATTTATGAGGCCACACAAGTCCACTTTGCATGGCCCTGAGTGGCTCCATAAATCTGGAGTAAATCAACACAGCGCAAACGGCTGCTTTACCTTACTCTTCGTAAGGGAGGAATTCCAAGGGCGTTACGTGAATGTTTCCACACAATTCCCATGGTTTTTGATGCATTCCCAGATTTACCAGAACTGGAAGACCTGGGAATGCACCCAAAAGATACGCCGTCCCTGGAGAGGCGTAATGAGGAAAAATATATTTTTGTGTGTTGCACATAGAAAGAGGAATACGCCTCTCAGGATTGTTTTTTTGCAGTAAGATACCCCTTCCTGCACTAAAACAATCCTGCATGCAACACAGGTACCCTTGCACCATGGTGCAAGGATGGTTGCATTGGCACTAGGCTGCTAAAAGGGCCCCAACACAGGGCAAAAAGCAAGAATGCCCAATATTGCCCTAATTACGGCGCATTCCTGCCACGCTGTGCAGTGCAGCAAGGTGACTTGCTGCGCTGCACTTGTGACTTTTTCATAAATAGGCCACTAACTCCGTTGGTGTCAAGTAAAGCATTCAGTATAAATGAAGTGGTGGGAGTAAGGGTGCTACTTGTGATGAAGAAAGAAGAGTGCATAAGTAGGAAAGGGAAGCTACCTTTGTTACAATCTGAGAGCCCTATTGATTGTAAATGTATCCAAACGTCTGGTAAATTCCCAAACCACCTGGGAATCAAAAGAGAATACCACCACCTCATTTATACCGAGTAAATAACATCAAGGATGCTGTGGGCAAAGACAAGGTAGCAATGGACAGTCAGAAGGCTGTCAATACACTAATAGAGAGAGGAGTCACATACACAATGGAGAAACATTTAGGGTTGGGCGGAACTCATGGACTTACATTAAAACTACCCGAGATTCTGCAGACAGAATTCAGCATGTCATGCCGCTTGCGCTGATTTTTATTGCTGAGAGCTTGTTTCACGGTGTAAAATCAGCACAAACAGCTCCACGCGGTGTGCCGCATGGCGCTGCCTCTTTCTGTCACTCAAGTAGATTTTCTACTCAAGCGGCAGTTTTCTCTTGCTGCGACCGCCCGCGTTGAGAAATCTCACTGTAAGTCATTCTAGCACACGAAAATTGCACTAGAGAATAATTTCAAGCTTGCATTCACCAGCTTAATATTGGCGAGCTGCGCACAAGAAAAAACTCTGCCACACGGTGGTTGCCAGAGCTTTTTGCCAGAGCGCCGTGTTTGGGCATAACTCCACGAACTCCACCAGTATTTATCATCCACCCCTACAATAATTTAACTTCATAGCTGCAACATCCATTCACATTAGAATTTGCGTGCAGTCGTATTAGCACCATATTACTAACTTCCTCGAAGTCTCTAGCACACCCTAATATAAAAATGTATAAAGTCCATTCCAGTATGTTGACATTTTCTCAGTTGTTTCTTTATTCTTTCAATATGCTGTTCAGTTGATATTGTTCTTAGCCACAAAGACAACACGCGTTGTTTCGCACATGGGATTATTCCACAACTTCCTCAAGGCTGTCTGTTCTTTAGTAGTCCTCCTTAAAGCCGGTTGCATTCCCGATCTAGTTAATCCCATGTGCGATGAAAGTGTGTCGGCTTTGTGGCTAAGAACAATATCAACCGAACAGCATACTGAAAGAACAAAGAAACGACTGAGAACATTTCAACATACTGGTATGAACTTTATACATTTTTATATTGCTGTGAGCTAGAGGCTTCAAGGATACTACATTGGTGATCTTTGATCACAAACTGAGGAGTAGGGTGAATCTCCCTACCCTATGAGCACTGCATTTTATATTGATTATACAATAGATGTTGTGTGAATTTCTCGTCGAGCACCGTTTCCCGACCGCTCACCCATAAGAGTACACAATATTACTAACTTCATTTACTGTACAATCTATTTCCTATTGAAGCAACAAATATATAAGCTGAAGCTTTTTCTATCGTCCTGGGGAAAGAGAGACTCATTCTTTTGTCTCCCTAGTGCTTTCTCTAGAGAGTGTCAGTGAGAGCAACTCCCTTCATTATCCAAGGAATACAGCAATCCATGTGTCATTGGTTACACCCTGGAGCGGGCGATACTCCTGAGTCTCACATTCAACAGAGCCAACAACCCCGCTAAAGATGGTATTATCATTCACAATGGATGCTCCTCATCTTTGAAAATGCACCATCTCTGCAGACATGTTTCAGATCTTTTAAAGTAGTCCGGTCAGAGCAAACAGCGACTCCGGTCATTGCCATTTCAATGTAGCTCTAAAGCAGCCTTTCTACTTACGGAACTATTTAAAACAAGGTGCATCAGTCCTTTACACTTCTCTGTGACTGAGCTGGTGAACTAGGGAGAGATGCCAAATCTGTCCTCTTTTGGAGATTAGATATGAATTAAAATTGGATTTGACACAGTTTCACATTGTATTCTCCTGACCTGTCTCCTTTCGATTGGCATTGGAAGGTTGGCCTAGAAATGGCTGGCATCTTTCCTTGAGGGGATGGGTTAGGAGGTATGGTGCCACCCCTACTCGGCCATGTCCCACAAGCTGAAGGTTGGTGTCCCTTAGGGCTCGGCCCTGAGCCCGACCTTGTTTAATATCTACCTCACACCTTTGGCTACTTTGGTTGAATCCTTAGGGGCGAAAATTGTGTCTTATGTAGATGACACCCAGCTACTGTTCATGTGAAATAACAATGAGTCCTGCACAGGCAAGTTAATTAGTACTTGCCTCTCAGCTGTATTTGGGTGGCTTCCCGTGAATCAGCTGAAATGGAATGCTTTTCTTTGGTTCGGAAGCAGAAACACCCTTGCAGTCCTTCTGGCCACCAGATGCTCCAACCCCCTCATCAAAAATCAGGTGATGAAAAACTGGGGCTTTAAATATGATAATCAGCTGCTATTCCATACCCAAGTAAATTTAGTAGTGGGCACTTGCTTTGCCCTCATGCGTCTTCTTTGGAAGTTTCTGTTCCTTTTGTCTTTGGCGGCCAGACAACAAGTGATCCAAGCCCTGATCATCTTGCCTCGATTATAGGAACGGGCTTTACTTAGGCATGCCTAAGTATCCGACTGACAGGCTTCAGCTTGTCCAGAATGCAGCAGCCTGAATTATCTTCAAGCTCCCCCGTGATGCTCACCTGTCAAGACTTTTGAGGAGTCTTCACTGGCTTCCAGTAAGGAAAAGAATTATCTTTAAGACACTACTTGTGACTCAGAAAGCCTTATACGGCATGGGCCCTGGCTACCTACAATACAGGATCTCGTTCGATGCCCCTCAGAGAAATCGCCGCTTCTCTACTCTTTTTCTAGCCAGTACCCCACGCATCAAAAATGCTAGGTCAGGAAGAAACTCTCTTTCCTTCCTGGGCCCGTCCTTTTGGAACAAAGTGCCTCTGACCCTTAGAAGCATTAAGTCAATGCCTGTGTCCCGGAAGAAGGTGTCCACCAAACATGCCTTCATTGGATACGGGACTACTGTTCTTGTGCCAGCTCGCATAAGCTTTGCGGTGCCTGCAGTGGATTTTTTAATCATAGATGCATGATAGGCTGGTCTCCTCACATGAGCCCTAGAGGTCTGACCAAGTCATGTAGCCTAGTCCTTTTGCCAAAATTCGGTATCTATCACTAGTGCATGTGTGTAACAGGTGGATGGAAATGTGAGCCAATGCAGTATGAGCATCTGTCAGCACTACCACTGACTGAACACTTCTCAAGACTGAGGTAGTTTCCCAGACTGGCATTGTGTATTTCTAGTATTCCTAAGGCTTTTGTCAAGCAACAGCCTCTTATGGTTGGGATGATGGAGACAGGGATCATTTAGCAAGATCAGACGTTAAAATTTGATCGCAGTCTGCCTTCTTCCCTTTAGTGTGGATGGAAGGTCTGGGGAGGTATAAAAAGCTGTTTTGTAGAACTGGGTAAACATTTCAGGTCAGGCCTGCCTTTTATTTTCCTATATGTGTTCCTTTCATAAAGTTGCTAGCTGTCTGGTGTGAGGGCTTCACTCATCTTTGTCCTCATGTTATGGGCGCTCTCCTTATAGACTTCTTTCATCAGCCCACTGCTGCTGAACCAATACTTTAAGATAAAGCATAAAAAGGGGCCTTATTTACAAGGCAGCATTGAGCCACGTTAAGTGTATCATTTTAATTGCCTTTCCTGTAGCACGGTAGCTATTCTCTGTTCTTCACACCTATTCCTTATGTGTCATAGTACCTACTTGAAATATGAAATCTTTGTTCATTTCATAAGTAAAAGCACTCAGCTGAACATTCGTTATTAAGAGCTGCTATTGCAGTGGTTCCAAAACTTTTTCACCCCGCAGCTCCCTTGACCCATTGGCCATTGCCTGTGGCTCCCTACTTTTACTTTTTTTGGAGGGTGGGGAGGATGTAAGCCCAGCCTCTGGAGTACTTACATTTTCTCCCTGAAAGTAATTGGGATGAAGCTGATGCAGGTACTATAATCACATATGCAGGGTGTTTCGTATAACTAAGGTGGCGCCTCTAATAAAATATTCTTAGTTACACTTCGTTGCCAATGCCTTTTTTTGGAGTACCCTCTCAAACCTTTTTATCCCACTTACAGTGCTAGATAGCACCCCTATGCATGTAGGCCCCATTGCCAAAGTGTTTCTGCGCATTGAGAATATTTGCCTACACTTCCATTACTACCCATGTCATACGTGCAAACACACGTCTCAGTAGAGTGACTCATGATTTTTGAAACCACATACAGCTTTATTTTTGCTGTCTCCTCCCTTTAACTTCCTCCAAATCAATGCAAGCTAAATAAGTTTTTCAATTATTTTTTTTTAAAAGTCCCTCTTTCTTGCTTCCAAATGTTGGCATTATGCCGTATATGGTGTTTTACGTCCCTGTGCTCAAGGAGAGAGCAGGCCTGTCTGGAAATGGGTGTGTACTGAAATAAATATGTACTGGAACTACCTATGGTTCAAGTACAAATGTCAATAATCAATGTGTTTAATAGACAGGACAACTGTACTTTACTGATAACTTGCATCGGTGTAAAATGCATTTGGAAAAAAACAAAACTATTAAGGAGTCTAACAAAATAAATCAGGCTCCTTCCGCTTACTTTGGGAGTGTTGGCAATCCAGTGAAATGTGGAGGTCATCTTCCTCGACATGCCATCAATAAAGCACTACATTTACAGCTTTAGGCATGTCACTTACAAATCATTGATATCATGCGTTTAAGTCTAATTAGTTTAACTGAAGCCAACAAACCCTTCAACATTAAATGCATTAAAGTGCTTGGTGCACGGCTCCCTTGGTTAGGTTTGGTGGCTCCCCAGGGAGCCACGGCACCCAGTTTGGGAACCACTGAGCTATTGTGTTGAATTTTAAGCTCGGAATCTCTAATCCCACACCATTTTCCTGAGTAAGATTTGGACTTCTACACTCACTACAAAGATAATAAAGTGCTATTTACCAGTGGCCATATCATGTCTGACCCCGGGACATCAGTGATAAAAACGACTCGACCTCCACATATGATGCCTAGTCATCCTTTGAGCATAGGTAGACCTGAACATGTTCTGTCACATTTGATCTCATTAACTTCATTGCATTGTATAAAGGTCTACACACCACATGTGTAGGGGAAGTCCACAAACCATCACACAAAAAATAGGGCAATGCATTGAGGACTGCAAGTCTGCACAGCACGGTGCCCACAGAAAAGCAATCTGAGGGGA
Organism: Triturus cristatus; assembly: GCF_964204655.1. Taxonomy (NCBI): domain Eukaryota; kingdom Metazoa; phylum Chordata; class Amphibia; order Caudata; family Salamandridae; genus Triturus; species Triturus cristatus. The sequence continues at coordinate 132,602,803 of NC_140591.1, read as the reverse complement.
TTAGCTACTAACTGTGACTACATTTTTGGGTGTTCAGGAAGGTGAGTGGTTTGCTGAGTTCAGTGGCACTGGGGGGTGCCTTTGCGTTTATTCCACTTATGTTTTAGGAAAAGCTCTATTTGCTAGAAATTATTAAGCCATTGTGGCTATGTTGCTTCTTAAAAGTTAAGTTCAGGGTGCACAGCGGCAACTCTGACGCATGATATGCACCAATAATCGCTCTTTTTGCAAAGTAGCTCCTACGAAGTAGTTAGACAACAAAGTAGTGATCTGAAACGTAGCCTGTTTGTAATCTGCAATTATTTTGAGTAGAATAATTTTGATTCCAAATGCCCTGACAGATAAACATAGAGGCCAATGACAAAGAAAGTAGAAGCATTTATATAGTATTGAAATTGTTGAGTGATGTTCTTGAACTGTTGTGTTGCTCAATATTAAGTATGGGAAGGGGCCTGACAATGATATTTTTGCTGAACTGCACAATCTGCTGACCATGTGGTGTGGCCACTGCCTCTCCTGATGTCACAGTCCTTTGTCCATCTTAAACCAAAAAAGGCAGATTGAGATACTGAAGGAGGGGGAGCACTGCGTCTGGTAATCGCTGGAGAGGGAAGTCAGCAGGGAGAGGAGTGGGGCGTGTCTGAGGAGGTAGCTCATGACTATGCTTTACAGCAGATGCCAGGAGGATGGGAGATTTAAAATCAGGATTGGACATGTGGTGCCTTCATGTACACAGCATAGCTTGGTTGGATATGGCCGGAGGGACAGGGTCAGGTCAGCCAGGCCAGATGGGTTCTTCACAAGGAGAGGAGCAGTATTGAAAAGGCAGGGGTGAGAGAGGATTACCTTCAACATCACTGAAATTGATGAATACTGGCCATCATTATTAAGTTACTAGATACAAATTAAATCCAGGTGTTCAAGTAAATGAAGATGTCATGTAATCATGAACCCTGCTGTACACTGAAGGAAAATTGCATCAGCCTTAAATAAATGAATTAAAGATTTGTAAAGTGCCTAAATCACCCCCATAGGAGTATCTCCGCACTATGTAGCATTGGTGCAGTATAAAAGTTGCGGAAAAGTTCAGTTTTCAGAAGTTTTCAAAAAAGTAGGGAGATCAGTGCACTTACTGAGATAAGGAGGTATGGAGTTCCAATGTAGGGGAGCCAAATAGGAAAAAGTCCCAATATCCCAAAAATGTAGAGCCCTGTTTTCAGCTACTGAGAGAGAAGGCCACAGATATGAGAAAATAACCTCTAAATTTATGTGAAAATCTCAAAAAAGCGTAAGGCAGAAAAGTCAAAGAAGAGATGTAACATGAGGCCCGCTTGCAAAGAGGAGACCCCGTGGCAACATGGAATATAGCACAAATTACCATTTGCCCTGAGATACTTCTCTTGAGAGAAGGTGTGTATATACCAGGACAAGTGAGTATATTCTAAATATTCCTTCCAATCCAAATTAGTAACGAACAGTGCTGCAGGCAATATAATGGCAGAGACTGTTTTTTCACAAGGTAAATCAAAGCTCTAGGGGGATTCTTGCTGAATCAGAATCACTGGATCCAACAAAACAGCCTCTCTTCAGAGAAAGATAAGGGTAGCTGGAAGTTCTGAAAATCCCCATAGAGAAGCACTTGAGGGGCCCAGAACCTGAGACTTATTTCCTGAAAGATTAACAACTTTTAGAGACAGACAACTGATAGGGAGAGGAGTTGGCCTAACGGCTAGGGCGGTCGACCTCAAATCTGGGGAACTGGGTTCGAGTCTCGGCAATGACGCTGAACATCCTGTGATTCTGGGAATATCACTTAATCTCCCCGTGTCTACCGAAAATGAATGTATCCTCATGTAATGCAACTGGTGCTATGTACGGTGGTCTTATACCCGATTCGGGTCTAGTTCTCGCTATATAAAACTCTGTAAATAAAAATATATATATAATATGGAGAGATCCCGTTTAGGGAGTCTCCCCACCCATTTCCCACTATTGTGTGCTGTTGGTGGTTAGTGAAAGCATATCAGCTTCCACTCAAACAAATATTCTGTGAGCTACTACTCCCAGGGAATGACAACAAACACACCCTCTGTGGTTCAGGTAGCATTTGGCCACCTGGGGGTCTGTCCTAATGAGAACTCCATGTCCTGAGAGGTAAAGGCCAAAATGCAACAGGGCTTTGACAATGGCAGAGAGTTTGCCCCAGTGCAGTTGCCTCTTCCGTGGTCCAAGCCCCTGACATGAGATTCAACCCAGAGTTACTCCCGAACCCTTCAGACTGGCATCGGTTGTAACAATTAATTGTAATAGATAGCAGCGGAGGAGGAGTCAGGTCTAACCCCTTGAGCAGGTTTTTTTTGCCATTCACTACCATTGTAGGGGGAGGAAAGTGAACATGTAGTCTGGAATCCAAGTTTCTAGATGTGTTGAGGATGAGCTCCATTGCAGAAGAATATGCCAAACCAAAGCCTTAAAGTGGAGCTGTGCCCACGGAACCAGGAATACTGACGCGGCCAGGCCTCCCAGCCCCCGGAACCAACGATGAGCCGAGAATGCATGACCATCCTTAAAAGACCTTGAAGCCACAGCTGAAGTTTCTCAATCCAAATGGAGACAAGAAGACTCTTCCAATTGATGAATTCAAATGGACACCGGCGGACTTTAGTCTTTGAGTTGGTTTAATGTCTGACTTACCCAGATTCAGCAGTGTTCCATAGTCCTGAAGAAAAGGACATTCATGGTGCGTGTGTTGAGAGTGTATACAAGACAGTCATCTAGGTATGAGTAAATCTTTATGCCCTCTTGATGGAGGATGGCTAGAGTGCAGAACCTGCTGAACATCCAAGAGTCAGACTTGAGCCCAAAGAAAGGTAAAAATGAGTTTCCTAAGCTACGGGCAGGTGTTCCCTTTACTAAGGAACCTTTCCTGCATAGCAAAGGGAAAACAGCACGTTCTTCAGAAGGTTGACTGGAGTATACCTCCCACGAGGGGAGGGGTTTAACAAATATTTTTTTTTAGACATGTCAATGCTTCGGGAGATGGCTCTCATCATTGTTTAGGGTGGGCGCAGGGAAGAGGGAAGAAGCTGTAATGATTACTTTTGCAGGCATCAGAGAGATGTCCCAGAAAGGGCTTGTAAACTAATCAGATAACTTTTTTTAAGTTGTGGCTCTGATAGGAATCCAGACATAAAGAGAATTCTGGACTCAAGGTTCACCTTGAATTTAACTTCTGAATGAACCTATCAAGGTCATTGCCTTGACAGACAGTAGCATTAATCCAGGAGTGAGGGTTTAGCAGAGCTGCTGCCACCACCCGTGAAAGTTGAGGTTTGCAGGAGGATTCCACTTCTTAAAAAGCACATATCTGCACATCTGGGTGAGATTATTCCTGGTGGGACCTGATCCATGGGACCTGGACTCACCTGCAAATTAGCCAAACAGAACTTCCAGCTGCATGAAGTGATTTCTGGTGGCGAGCTAATGGATTTCTATTCTAAGGAGCGTGGTCAAATTACCCAGAGATCAATTAAAGGTGTGCTTTCAATTTCCACATGGGCAGCTGCAGGAAGAGCGGTGAGCTAAGCTTTTAATGAGGGATTAACCCAGTTTGGGGAAGTGCTGGATGCCTGCTTCAGTCTGTGATAAGTGGGATCCGAGGGGAAATACAGCTGAGTGCCAGGAACAGCAGTGTGTGTCTGCACAATCAGAAACCGGCACCGTGTCCAGCCTCGCTGAAACAGGCATCTGGAGGAAGGCAGAGCGAGGCTCTGCACAGCATCAACAAAACCCGAAGCTGCAATACCAACGCGTTCATATCTCAAAGCAACACAGACCACCTACCAAGTCCTGGAGAAGCCTCAAAGGAATCTCTCGAATGAGGCATCACAGCAACACCTACAGACTCCCTGCAGCAAAGACAAGCGGGAACACAGCACAATACAACGTGGAACAACACTGAAGCATAGTATTGAGATAATACAGCACAAAGCAACAACAGATGAAGATAAGCGATACATAATCTCACTGGAGCGCAGTCTACAGGCATACAACCAAAAATATATCACCTCGGTGAGGCACAAGCATGCAATAGCACAACATAAAAACTCCCTAAATAGGCAGCTAGTAAAAAACGCAACTAAATACAATTTATAAACCCCCTCCAGCAAATCCCTGAAATAATACAACTCAGTTCAATGAAGAGCCTCACCAAACCAGCAGCCTACAATAATACTATCAAATACAAACTATAAGCTCAGTGAAGTCTACACATAATCCTGCAGTAACTCGAAGCAATGCAGAGAATACTGTGAAGTACCAGCTCCTGCACTTGCCGAAAGACTGACCTACAGTGGTTAACATCATCTGCCAAGGGTGTTAACAGCTGTCAATTTCCTGCCATGCATTTAGGAGACTGAGTCAAAGGTGCATGATGGGAGGAAGAGCAAAACACAGTACAAAACTTTGACTATTATAGTGCTTCATTTGAGCCGGTGGTTTCTGGTGCTCAGCACAGACACTTAATCATTAACACCAGTGCTTTCCATGAGCACCAGTTAAGGACACATTTATTTACGGTGAGAGTAAACGATTTGCCCAGAATCACAGGATGTTGAGCCGAGACTCAAACCTGGTTCCTCAGCTCCGAAGTCTACAGCTCTGGCCATTACACCACATTATTTCCCCACTTTCATGGTTAGCAGTCGGTTCTGTTTTAGGCGATGCTAACAGGAGAAATGGGCTGCTGCAAGCCACCACTGCAGTAATTGTTTTACAAATTAACCACTGGACTATTAGCCCCTCCTCCCTTTTCATAACCAACTCCAGGAGGCAAACAGGAATACTGGCCATCTCAGGTATACATTCTCATTTCACAAACTCATTGACTACAGGCAGACACCAGGTATTAACACTAGTGGAACAAGGAGCAAAAGCAGATATTTTTATAGCAAGAAGTCGTAGTGCAACCACCGTAACTCAGTATGTATGCAAATAAAACGGGGTTGCTCGCTTAGGGAATGCAATTCACCCAAGTTTCTAGCCTAGGGATCTACCCAAATTACTGGCTCGTACGCGAGGTACTAACAAAAGATTGTGAGCCCCTCAACAGCAGTATGTGGCCAGTGTCAGACTGGCCTATAGGGCAATCAGGCGGTGCTCGATGGGCAGGTTCTGACAGGTCAGTGTGTGGGCTGTTTTGGGCTGTTTGTGGGCCTGTTTTATGAACTGCTGAGCCAGATTTTACTGTGGATTTTCCTGAAATTAAAACAAACATTGCCTGCTGTGTCCCAAACCTTTCAACACAGATCTACAGCTTGTGTTTACAAATTCAACACTGCCCCAATGTGCAAACATGGGCCACTTTTTTCGCTGCCTAATTCAGTAATAGTGGACACTTTTATGTCGATGCCCAGGACCTATTTTCTGTCCCAGTCCGATCCTGTGGGTGGCATGCTTCATCATGGCGGTGCTGTTTCTCCAGCAATAGCTGTTGTGGGATCATCCAGAGATCTTGTTTTGAGAATTGTTCTTGGATATTAAATTTTGTATTACTTTATTAGATTTCCCTCCTACTTATTTGAATTTTTATTTTATTAAGTGGGTTACATATAAGGAACCTTGGCACTGAAACCGGTACTCTTAGTGCAGCCATTCAATTAAGGAATCGAAATCGAGGGTTTAAGAACAGCCAGTTTATAGATCCTAGATTGCGGACTGAGGGGCAAGGTAATGGAGACACCCCCAAGCCAGAAGGCTAGAAGTTAGAGGGTGACAAAGTTGGGACTTGATGCCTAGGTATGACCAGGGTCTTCGTTTTCTCTATGTTAAGTTTTAAGAAGTTTAGGGACATCCGATTTACTAATATTGAAATGCATTCTCTTAACCTGGTGCAGCCATTCTCCATATGTTTACCCAGTGAGTAGAGGATGTGAGTGCCCTCACCATAACTTATTGGCTGAAAGCCAAGGGGGTGAACCAAACCACCCAAGGGGCAAATATAAAGATGAGGAGCTAAGGGCTCAATGAAGACCCTGTGGTAAGTTTGTGGAACTGTCCTGAAAAGGTGACACGAAGACTGCTTGATTGAGGTGTGTAAGATAGGATATGACCTATGCCAGGGTGAGCCACTGGATCCCAAACTCAGCCAATCGAGTGATCAGACAGTCTTAAGAGATAGTATTGAAGGCAAATACTTACACAAGGTTAAAAACACTGAAGACCGGGTGTTAGATGCGCTGTGGTATCTCCCTAGTCCTACATAATGTAAAAATGTGTCAATCTAATCATGTTCCACTGAGGACCCAAATATGAAAAATGGAACCCTTCTGCTTTTCTATTCCTAGCTTTTGTGAAACCTACTTGGGGTGATGCGGGTAAACATATAAGAACGTAACCTGCCCTTCTTGGTGCTCAGGCGCTTGGGAAACTTTCCAATGAAACAGAATGAGAGCATAAACAATAACATCAAATTTCATGTACTTATGTGTTGTTAAAGTCAGTAGGTTTCTATGTATTTAGAAAGTGGATTTCCATGAAATCAGTGACCCGTCGTCCTTGTTAACAGGGCTCTCTTGCAGTTTCGCATACTGACTCACTGCGTTGCCTTGGCATGTGTATGAGACGCGCAGGAGCGGCCCGTGCAGGTAAAAGCGGTGAGGCAGTGGGGCGGGTGGGGAGAACTCAGACGACGAGGGGAAATTAAATAAATAATTAATTTCCCCTCGTCGTCGTCTGTTGCATATCCCCGCCCCAACACTCTCACCGTCACGGGCCGCTCCTGGAGACACGCTGATGTTCCTCTTTAAAGGCAGTTGAGCCCCCAGAGGGCTCATTGTGAAGCACAATTGCTGCATGTGGCTTCACTCAGTTCACATGTGTGTGAGATCACCACATTTACATGCACGTGACTTCATGGCTGTGATGCGCCAGCAAGGTGACTAATGGACTATGTAAGCTGTGCTTTTTTGAGGTCACCTCAACATGTGTTCTATTACTTATCTCAATATAATAGTATATTCAGCAATTGAAAGTTGCATGAAAAATATAAAAATTGAAGAAAGACCATGAAGATTTTCAATGGTGTATTATGAGGAAACGCAGTTATCTCATTGTTAAAAATGTTATTGGTAGCGTTAAGTAAAGTGTACTTCACACAATGCTGCAATGTGATGCTTTATTAAGGTAGTGAAAAATGTGAAATGGGGGCACATGAGGTTTGTGAGGTCCTGGTTGAGGCGCTCCCGCCAGGCACCTCACAGAATTCTCTGGTTGGATTCTAGAATGGTGGGTGGGTGGGAGGAAAGTTTTAATGAAGACATTGCCTCTGGGATGCCTGGCTGATGCGTGTTGAATAAAGCTCCCACTTACGCACATGCTGTCGCGCGTGTGAACTTGAGTTATTAATGGATCTCACATGGGTCTTAAGTGATGCCTCATCACAATGACTTGCAGAGACATAGCTGTTATTGCCAAACGGCATGCGAAGCACAGAGGAGGGAGAATGAACAATTTTTCTGTGTGTGTTCGTCATGAAAAGACATTCCCAAACACTAAGGATGATTATTACACAAATGACCTATATAAGCAAAATCCATCCAAGGGTGGAAAGACCAGAAAAGACACAGGTGTAAAGGGACTTTCAGGTCTAGTTAGGATTACAGCAGTGAGGAAGACCAAACACACGCCGGTAATTGCACTTGTCACTTTTAAGTTAACCTGCTGCTAATTAAGAAATTTGGGGGAATTCTTGTGGATTTTTAAAACCTTCTGACAGTCGATTTGTGTTCTGAGCAGGGGCAGGGGTCGCTTTTAATCTGTGTGTACTTTTACTGTGTTCCGTCGCCATGTTTAGAGCTACTTCTAACTTGCCATCATTTTCGACTAGAGCCACCATATTGGAAGCTGCGGTCTAGTTGTTAGACCGTTTAGTCCAGCACTTCTACATAAGGCACTCCAGGGCATGGACGCTAAAACCAAACACGCCGGTAATTGCACTCGTAACTTTCAAGATTACCTGCTCCTAATTAAGACATCTGGGGGAATCCTTGGAGACTTTTAAAACCTTTCATCAGTTCATTTGTGTTCTGGGCAGGGACAAGAGCTGCTTTTACTGTGTTTTGTGGCCGTATTTAGAACCACTTCTGATTTGCCATCATTTTCAACTAGAGCCGCCATTTTAGAATCGGTGATCTAGTCGTTAGAGTGTTTAGTCTGGCCCCGCTACGTAAGGCAGTGTAAGGCAAGCCCGTCTGTGCCCGTCCACATTCGATCAGGGCCAAGGGCCAGAGACTCTACTTGTTCTCTGCCATGCATCGAGTGTATTCTGCCGATGAGCTGAGATATCTTAATAAGGTACCTAGCAAAAACAGTATGCACACCTTAGCACCACATATGCTCCTTGGCGTTTGGAAAGAATGCAACATCAGACTGGGATACAGCAAGCCCCACTCTATAAACAAGGAACCACAGAAAAGGGCACACCACGCCCACAGGGTCCATATGCATCTGCCTAACTGCAGATCGAAGCTTAAAACCTGCTCAGAGCTATTCATCTGCCTCGAAGATAGAAACCTTATTCCAAGTTTCTCTCCGAAAAATGGCTCAGAGAGGAGTCAACTCCAGACATAGTGATGTCCCTCCCCCAAGCACTTCCATTACCAGATTCTATAGAAAGGATAGAAGGGGTGGGGGCCCAGCTAATATCTTTAAAGAAGAATTGGCGGGAACGTTTGCACCTATTGAGAACCAGGGTAGTGAAAGTCCTCAATCCTCGCTTGAGCTCTCCCCCACTCTCCCTTTCTCAGGCCTCCTCCCTTATCATCCTCTGGAATCCACCACACAATTTGTTCAAGAACTGACAGACACAGTTGCTGAATGCTGTCTCCAGAAAGTGAATTTGACTCTGCTAGGACATCTTACCCTACACTTTGGGGATAGCAGTGATCCAATGGCTTCATTGCTAGCACAAGATCTTGCGCCACTTCAAATCGTTATGACAACCACACACTGTTGTAGTCATCTCCTTGAACAGGTTTTTACTAACACCACAAGTATAGCCACACAAGATGCAATCCACACTGTGTGATCGGACCATTACATAGTCCCCATCTGGTTAGACATCCCTAGCACTGTATACAAACAGCTCCTGCCGCAGAAACTTAGACGGGCATGGTCCAAACTAGATGTGGGCGAATGGAAAAGTGCTCTTAACAAATTCAGCTCAGCATGGAGGGCGATACCACGGAAATGTACAGAAACTTTGAGATCTGGGTTAAACGATTCTCTGAATCCCCTTGTTCCATATAAAACTCAAAACTCCAAGCAGCAGTGGCAGCTGGATTGTGCCGAGGGTGGTGAGGCAGTGGGCACCAAATACATAAATAAATAAATAAAATTGACTTAACTTTCTTGCTTGCAACGCAACGTCCTCCTTCCTCAGGAGTCTTCTCTGGAACCAGGAAACTGCACTACCCAATCCTAGCGTTGCTCTCACAGCGTGAGAGCTGCACCAGGATTGGAGGGAGTGGCCTCCCTCAGCACTCTCAAGAGCACAGGAGACCTGCTCTTTCTCGAACCCAGTTGGGTAAGACAGCTAGGTTAGAGAAGCTTAAAATGCACATGTCTAGCTGGCTGTAGAAAGACGGCCGGTCAAAGAGAAATGCACATTTTAAAGCACACACCTCCCTGCTGTTGCCACTCAGCAGCACTGGCCTGACCTGTCCTGACACTTAGTTCAGGACGGGTTGCTGAAAAATAAAATGGTAATAAATAAACTTTATTACCATTTTATTTTTCAGCTCTGGGGCTTGTGGAGAGATGCTCCTCTGCTCAAATGGAGGAGCCGCCCCTGCCAAGCGGACTTAGGGCAGTGCCCCGTGGTATACACCGGAGCTGATGGAACTAAAAAAAGAGGCTCAAAAAAATGAACCAAACTGGAGGAAATCTTATGACCATCTCTGTAAAGAAATTTATAGGAAAGCTACGAAAAAGTGTCAACGTGCTGTAAGACATGCCAGAATTTCCTAATTTAACAAAAGAATAGAAGATGCCAGCAATTCTGCAAAAGGAATTGTTTAAGGTAGTAAATATCCTAATGAAGATACAAACCTGGACGGCAGGTACACCATCTTCTGTGGACAGCTGTAACATGTTCGGAAATCCATTTATCAATAAAGTAAAAAACATCCTAAATTCCCTGTCAACAATGTCAGCATCAAGTCCCTCCTTGCATCTAGAACCAGAGACCACAGCCAAATTAAACTAATTTTCCACCCTAAACAAGGAAAAAGTGGAAGGGATCCTGGATTGGGAGCTGCCCAGACACCCACCAACCATGCGCGCAACCTTGGTTTCATCCTAGACTGAACGCTCTCTATGGCCCAGCAAGTCAACGCTGTCTCCTCCTCCTGCTTCAACACCCTCCGGATGCTTCGCAAGATCTACAGATGGATCCCCATCGACACCAGGAGGACGGTCACCCAAGCCCTCATCAGCAGCAGGCTGGACTATGGCAACGCCCTCTACGTGGAAACCACGGGCAAACTCCAGAAAAGACTCCAACGCATACAAAACGCCTCCGCATGCCTCATCCTCGGAATCCCCCGCCACAGCCACATCACCGTCCACCTGAGAGACCTACACTGGCTCTCAATCAACAAGAGGATCACCTTCAAGCTCCTCACCCACGCTCACAAAGCCCTCCACAACGTCTGACCGGCATACCTCAACGAACAACTCACCTTCTACACCCCGAACCGCCAGCTTCGCTCCGCAGACCTCACCCTCGCCATCATCCCACGCATCTGCCAAATGACCTCCGGCAGCAGATTGTTCTCCCACCTCGCCGCCAAGACCTGGAACACCCTCCCTATCCACCTATGACAGACCCAGGACCTGCTGACGTTCAGGAGACTCCTCAAGACCTGGCTGTTCGATCAGTAGCTGCTTCACCCCCCCCCCCTCCTCAGCGCCTTGAGACCCTCACGGGTGAGTAGTGTGCTCTATAAATGTTTTGATTGATTGATTGATAGATTCTATAAAGTCAGGCTCACCATTAGATCCAGCCCCCCCCGGATATTTTGATAAGAGGCGGGAGCATTATCCTACCAATCCTAATAAACATCCTCAATAACCCCTTGGTCTGTGGCAATGTCCTTCCCACATAGAAATACTCCATCGTGAAACCCTGCTGAAGAAGCCCTCAGCCAATCTGCTTCTGGCAGAAAATTATAGACCAATCTCCCTGCTCCCCATAGCAAGCAAAGTGCTGCAAAAACGCGTCAATAAGCACCTTTCCAGCTTTTTAGAAAAGCACTCAGTCCTCCATCCTTCACAAACGGGCTTTAGATCAGGCAGCAGCACTGAGACCGGTCTGCTAATAAGCCACAGAGGAACAGCATTCCATTCTGGACCAATGCGGCCCAGCAGCTATGATAATGTTAGATCTTAGTGCAGCCTTTGACACTGTTTCACACCCTAGCCTAATTCAAAGGATGGAGGAAGATGGAATTATAGGCTCTGTTCTTAAGTGGCTTTCAGCTTTCCTGGAAAAGTGGAGCTTCCAGGTCTGCGAAGAAACCTTCCTTTCAGCCACTTACCCCATTAACTGTGGCACCCCACAGGGCTCTTCACTAAGCTCCACACATTTTAATCTATATGTTCTACCCCTGGCAGAGATAGTATGGACACACAACCTCGCACTTGTATCATATACTCATGACACGCAGCTGATCATAGTCCTCACTCCAGATAGTGGTCAGACATCTTCACATCAAAATTTGTGCCTAACACAGGTCACATACTGGAGGTCAGACAAGAGCCTTAAGCTTAATGGGGAAACAATGGAGGTGCTGACTCTTGGCAATTACCCCTCAAGGTGGAACGAACTAGCTTGGCCAAAATACCTTGGAAAGCATCTACAACTCTCATGTAGTGAAATGTCGTGTTTTTTGGTTAAACAATAAGCTGTCGAAGGAAACACAAGCCAAGAAACTCTGAGGAACATGCTGAGAACCCTAAGGAAAGTCATTCAATGGCTACCACCAACATCGAGGAGAGTGGTCATACAGGGACTGCTCAACTCCTGTCTCGACTATGGAAACTCCTTCTTCTTGAGTAGTCTCAAAATAAGAAGACTGCAGGTCATCCATAATACCACTGCACACATTCTACATTGACTGCCAAAACAGCACTCAGCTGCCCCAGACTTGGTGGCCCTGCACTGGATGTAGATGCAGAAAATAATTTATTTCAAGGCTTTGTACACTGCCCATCAGGCAATACATGGAAAAGGTCCTCCCCTCATTCTGCAACTTCTCATCACCTACACCCCCAGGAGGCCTTTATGATCAGGAAATCTAAAGTTGCTGACAGTACCCGAGTTCAATAGGCAAGATGGGGTGGGTGTTCCTTCGCATTTCTTTTCCTCAAGCTAAGGAATGACCTCCCCACTAACCTGAGACTAGGCCTGGGCGAAAATTTAGTTCCGTTCGCGGAAATTGCGATAATTTGACATTTTCGCGTTCCGCGGAGAGCGCGAAAATGTAAAAATTTCCGGTTTCCGCAGCTTGGCGATAATTCGTTTCTTGCTCGCGCTGTAAAATAATACATTCTCGCGCGCGCGCGATCGCCTTACCTGAATCCCTGCATTCGCCGACAAGTTTTCTTGATCCGGTCGCGTTCTCCATGAGATGTTGTATTGTTTTTAGCCATTTGCGCTGTCTCGCGACAGTTCGCGCCCGCAGTGACGTCATGCATCGCGCGATCACGTCTTTCTTCTCGCGATCATGCACCGTGAGACAACTCAAAACAAGATGGCCGCGCCCGCAAGCAACCACATGGGTAAGTTGGCGACCCGCAACCATGCAGAAAATCTCGCGAACATGCGGGAAAAAAACTTCCGCATCTTCGCGATATTTCCGCTTGTTTGCGATAATTGTAAACATTTTCACGATAATTTGCGAAAGTTAATTTCGCAAATTCCGCCCACCCCTACCTAAGACTGGACCTACTTGAATCCACCTTCAGAAAACTCCTTAAGACACATCTCAATTAACTGCAGAACACTCCACAACCTAAAGGTACATCCAGCAAACCGGCAGGTGTGTTTGTCTCAGGGCTAGAAGGCCCGAATGGGTAGCTACGCGCAATAGAAAAACACCTAAACTAGAACTAGAAAGGCCTGCCAATAGACCAGATTATCAAGCAGGCTTTTGGACAAACTAATTCCCTTTATTGCTCCCTTTGGGACTCCTTGTTCGGTCGAGCCTCTAGACAGCTCTTGCTGTGTCTGTTGCGAGGAGTTTTGTTCCTTACCAATACAATAGAGGAGCTTGGGGCACTCCTATTGGTAACCATTGAATGACTTTCCTTGTCACTCTCATTTGCCTGCTTCTTATTCGTCAATTTTGTCAAATTTGTGAGCTTGTCAATCTTCTGTTTATCCCTTCCGTGGAGCATTGCCTCTTTACTTTTGATTTGATTGGTTAGCATCGCTGCTTGTTGCTTACCTATTCCTCCTGGCATCCCCAATGTGGGTTTACACCCCCGTGTTGCATTTGCATTCCCAAACTTCTCCCACCGTCCCTCGTGTTACTTTGTCTGACCCATTTCATCTCCTGTGTCACATAGAATGAACCCCGCCCTTCCTTGCTTTTAAATAAAAGCTAATTACTTTCCATTCTTTTTTTTCTTTTTTGTTACCATTCCAAGCTGGATCGGTAACTAAAAAGAAAAAAACAAGTGTCTTTGTCATTTTGTAAGCGTTCGGATACGTGGTGAGCCCGCCTACAAAATGACGTTGCCCTTGCATCAAAGGCTTTATTTATTTTTTCACACTTTAGCCACCCTGCTTAGCATCGGTAATGCTAAATAACATTGCTAAAGCCAATTGGTCACATAGGTGCAACCTATTGGTTTTTACAATGCTTGTTTCAGAAATGGAGAGGGAAGATGGGGAGAAGAAAATACATCTCAAAAAGAAGCAACATGGCCAAATCTCTCACCAATGGTGACCAGTGGAAGAAGTGAGCAGCAGAACTCACTCCTTTATGTAGGACTGATCATTTCTTGTATCTGAGGTGCCCCCTGATTATACTAAAACAGAGCCCAGTTACAGGAATCCATTCTTCTATGAATGCAGAATGAAAACCCCTGATAGTTCAGTCAGTTTCACTCACGATAAACTTTTCACTGACTGATGATATTGGAGTCCAAGAGGCAGCATGAGTGGCACTTGAGGGTTTAGAAACAAAGGTTGATGTTTCAGTGGAAACAATGATATCTTCTTGACGGGAGATCAGTGAGACTCCATGAAATTCTGCAGGGGCCACTGATTTTGGAAAAGAGAGACGCTGTGCTCCAAGATTCAAGCTTGCAGCTTATTAAAAAGAGTAAGACAGTTTTCAGAGTCCCCACTTCTGGTGAGTGGCAATGTGTCTTCTAGCTTGCAAGAGTGCAAGCTTCCTATGCTTCTAACTGGAAGATGTAAAGCAAGTAAGTCATTGAAGCTTGGCCTACAGAAACTCAGTCTAGAGCGTCAGTCGCGTGCCTTGGCGAGATATCTTCACCATGCTATGGTCATCTTTTGGGAGCGGAGCCTTGGCTGCCCCCTTCCTAAAGGCGCTTATCTTGCACAGAGAGATTTTGGTAACATGGGACGCCAGGTGACTTCTTTCGCGTCACTGCAGGCTCCTCAAACATCCGACATCAAACGTCAGCAGCCGGTGGAAGAAGAAAGCAGATCAAACATGTTCCTTCTGTGTTATATATAGAGAGTTTAGATTTCCAATGCGAATTCTCTTTGAAAGAGGGAAGAAACGGCACTTTTTCCCACAGCGGCGGAGGGGAGCTTGTCTCAGAGCAGGTGAGGCCTCGCCGTGGCCTGACCGTGCCCCGCGCCTCCCTTGATCTGGAAGTCTCTCGGCGCCTGCCGGGGATGCTGCATCCCGCCGGCTCGGAGGCCCGCTCTGCTCATTCGCCCCCCCCCCCCCTTCCCCCGCCAGGGGGTCCTCGCCCAGCCGGATGAGAGTTACCCTTTCAACTCCAGGCCAGAACAGATGGGCGAAGGAGTTCTGCCGTGGGTGGGTGTGGGCTTGGCGGGAAGGGAGTGTCCCGCAAAATATAAAATTAGCATATGAAAGGACTAGACCGTTCATGCATGTATTGCTTGACAACATTCTCTTAACAGAACTCGACACGTTTTCACAATTCATCTTCAAAGCGACTTCCTTGCTCAGGCCTCTGTTTATAAAACTGCTTCCAGGATTGAGAAAAAATACATATCGTCTAAGATCTCTTGCATTTTTGATATCCTGCCCAGTGCTTTAAATGGGCGGGTACTATCCGGTACTGAGTACTTTTTTATTTTGAGAGGGAGGGTACTGGCTCTTCTCTAGAGAAATGTAGTACTTTTAATTGGAGAGTGCCGGCACTTCTCAGAAACAAGCAGGTACTCTGGCACAGAGTACCTGCACTTCTATTTTTCCATTTCAAGTACTGATCCTGCCCCCCCCCCAGATTAATCGGTGTGTCGGTAATTCATGCAACACTGCAATGAGATGTGATCTAGTAAGTGGTCAAGTGCGAGCCCTGGTACCTGGTTCTAATCCTGGCGTCTCCAATCGACCAGCTGGAATGATCCTGGGCAAATCAGTTCCCTTGTCTGCCAAAGCTTTAAGGAATCAGGGCGAAGGCAGGTATTGAGTGCAGCATGAAAATGGGTGGGTATTTACAATGTGTGCGAGGTGCTAGCTATGCCTTCTCAAATAAAATATGGATGTTTAGCCAGTGCCTAATTTGCAAACAAATAAGTACCAGGGCCCTCGTCAGGGGGCCACCATAGTTTGCTCCACCCAATGCCCGGCAAGCGTTGTCAATGACAGTACCTACGGAACTACTGGCCATCACGCTGCTACAAGTTCGACAACTCAGACTGTTCGAGGCCGCCAAACCTATAAGAATGGTCTAGTCAGCATGTATTAGTTGTTTTTAATGTATAGCAAATTAACAAACAACTGTTGTTCTCCTCATCTCTAAATTACACAAACAGAGCCACCGTGTGGCAGCTGTCATAAAGCGCTGTGTTGACAATTAAGTGCCGGTGCTGAGCACCAGAAACCACCACCTCAAACTAAGCACTGGGTTTAGCTCGACAAACGCCAAGCTTCTGAGGGCAAATTGCTTCTTGACTGGGCCTCTCAGAGAGCCGTAGCATATGAGCATTTTGGTATAAAGCATGAGAGACATTTTTTACATCTCACAATAGAGCACAGTTTCGAGCTGCCTACAAACACATCTTGTAAAACTAAATAAATAGAGAGCATGCATACAATCTATTCAAATTGTTATGTGTTTTACTATTTCATTTATTTGTTCATTGTCTTATTTCACTACTTACTGATATTTAATAATATACTCATATTTGTTATTTTAATTGTTTTATCAAGCTTGGGCGGGTAAACTTAAATGTGTCTAAGTAAACAGATAAGTACATTTTTATGATTTGTTTAGACATCCTGGAAGAGTTCATTTTTAATAAGTTAACGTGTCAAATGGAGAACAACAAAAATGACACCAGGAAAAAGTGGAGTTCAGATCTACTCTGACGAGAAAGAGGAATAGCTTGGAAGTGCTTTAAGGAAATAGCAGTGCATTGATTTCTTTCCATTCTTTTCTTTAAAAAAAAATCTTTCCATTGAATTTGCAACATGGAAACAAACAATCATCGGCAACCACTGAGGCTCCCCCCTTTGCAAGTACAGAAATGTCCCTCATCCACGGAAATCGAATCTCATTTCCTTCACCCTCCCGTCCATCCTGCCTCCATCCGGCAAACCCCTCCACTTACCCCCTCTGGTCCCGGTGAGGTCGACACATCCATGCCCCTGTACCTCCGCCTTATTTTTCATACCTTCTCCCATTTTGATAGGGACTCCCATCCTGCGCATACGTTGTTTTCTGCCATCATACACCAATCCATGTCATTTGTTCAGGCTTGAAAGTCAGTGCATCATGCACCCCCCCAACTTCTGGCAGTGTTCCTCTTAGCCACTGCCAACCCCACCATTAGCAGCAGTGTGGTGTACTGCCGAGGATCCTCACCCCACCAAACATTGAATATCAGCATCTTGACATTATTATCCACTTTTGTTCTGCTCACGTTATAGAGACCCTGTCCAACCGCTACCCAGTAGGTATTCACAAGACCACACCATGGACAGGTAGTCACCTACCTCCCTACCTCCTTGCATCCCCTGCTACACCCACAGAAGTCCACCCTTCCCACTTTATAGAGGACCACCCTGGTATAGAATGCAAACGCAGCTGCACCGGATGGAACCCAGGCCTTACCGCTATCACCCTGGGGGCCTGGAGCACCTCCGCCCACTCCCCATCCTCAAGTGAGTCAGTCTCTTTCCCAGTCAGTCCTTAGCTTTGTCATCCTCTCCAGTGAATTTGACATTATTTTCCTGTATATTAAGGAAAGTATTTTCTTAGTCAACGGTGCCCCCACTACCCCTTCTTTCAGGGTAGAGGAGTCTTTGAGCATGTCGTCGCTAGTGATGTGTGCCGCCAGGGCATGCCGCACTTTGAGGTAACAGAACACCTCCATTTCTGCCAAACTATATTCCTGCTGGATCATCTCCAGGGGCTTGAGTCCCTGCGTATCCCAGACATCATCTAGTGTGGCTATACCGATCACATCTCACAGATGAAGTTCTTCCAATCTGCCCAACTCCTTCAGAGTGTTACTGTCCCATAAGGGTGTAGCCCTAGTCCTTTTCTGCCCCCAGTCTAGATATTTCGTGGCCTGTGTCCAGACCCTGGTGTGTCTGCAGGAGCTCCGCTGTTGGTGTCTATAGAGAGCTGCTAGGTATCCCCTACTGACCATCAAATGTCTGGGAACATTAAACGTGCGTTCCACAAGTGGTGCATAGACCCAGTCATACCTTTGGACATCCAAGATGGCTATCCCCCGTCATATACCCTCTCATCAGTTTTGCCAATGCTATGTGGGGTGCCATGCCATTCCACAACAGGATCCTCACCTCACTCGGCAATCGCCGGATGATAGCCTCTGGCACCCTATTCTGAGTATTCTGGAGCACATAAACCATTTTCGGCAACGTGATCAATATATACATCGTCGCTCCTCCCAAGATGGACTGGGGCAGAGCCCTCCAAAATTTCACATCTTTCCTGAGCTCATCCAGGAGACCATATAGCTTATCCCTGAGGAATTGTTTCTCATTTCTCGTCACACAGATGTCCAGGTATCGAAAGCCCTCAAGCGTGGTCTGAAGTGGGAGGATTCCAGGAATGTCCCCTTCACCTTCGGACAGTGGTAGAGGTGGTACTTCTCCCAGTTGATGATCTATCCAGAATACAAGCCAAAGATCTGGAATATATCTAAGAGTCTTGGGATTGTGGTGTCCATCTGGACCATGTAAAGAGGAACATCATCCACATAAAGAGAGATTCTTTCATCCCAAGATGAATGTGTTTCCATTCTTGCCCCTGTGTTCCAAGGGCAGTTGCTCCACAAGATAGAAGTCAACACAGAAAATGTCTGCATCCAAAGCACTGCTTAGGACAACTAGCGACAGTTAACCACGCTGAATACTCAGAGTGAAGGGTTCTGCTTTACTGGTAGAATACCAACCTTTGTTTGAATCACAGAACAGCTCAAGCCAAAGGTTCCTTAATCTTAATACAGGTGTGAAATATTTTGTTTTATTTTTGCAACAAAATGTTAAAATGTTGGTTTCTGGAAAACCTGCAACTTTGAACATTTTGCAAACATTTTCTCTTAGCCACTTCTGGATGAAACTATTGATTTATGGTCCTAATTATGCCACACAGATTCTTATTTGATTTCACAATATGGTCTTACAAAAGATACACATCACAGAACACACTTAGAGCACTTCTGTAGCAGAGCTGGCCATAGCACAGAGTTGGCACTTCTAGGTGTCACTGAATATCTAAGGCATCAGTTAGACAATGGTGGTACTGCTGCGTTGATATTCTTAGATCTTAGCACCGCATCTGACCCGGTCAATCACAATACACTTCTCCAAAGATTAGAGGAGATGGGTGTGCAGGGTAAGGCCTTGTCTACGCTGGGCTCTTTTCTGCAGGACCACATCTTCCAGGTACACACTCATCAGCATCATTTAAAGCCTTACCCTTTATCATCTGGTGTTCCTCCCTTAGTCCGACCCTTTTCAATCTTTATGTAAGGCCACATGTACATACTGTAGAAAACTACAGTCTCTCACTCTTTTCATATGCTGACAACACCCATCTTCTGGTCTCCCTGTCATCTCAGGAGAATCACAATGCAGAGGCTCTGAACATCTGCAGTACACAATTTTAATCTTTGATAAATGCCAACTTCCTTAAGCTAAATGGAAATAAGACTGAGGTTCTGTGGGTGGGCAATCTCCCCCACCTTTGGGGATCTCATCTGTGGCCTGAAGCCATGGGCAATGATTTGACTCTAGTACCTGTGTTCAAGAACCTAGGTGTCTGGCTTAACCACGTCACCCCAGTTTGTCATATGGCTGGATTTAAACTGGAATGGCATGGGGAGCAAAAAACGATGGATTTAGGCCCAGAGCTCTATGCTGGGGTGAATGTATGACATTGATCAGCATTCTGTCCATCAATTGTTCTTTTTGCATGAGGTCTCAAGGAAGGCTGAAAATGAGCTTTATGTCATCAAGATGTATAAAATTGTACCTCTACCTGCTACAACAGGCCGGCAAGGGTCCATGAGTAGATCTTACATAGATTATGAGATAGATCAATTCTTGTGGGAGGTCACAGCTAAGTTCGGAATTGTACTCAAAAGTGGAGCAGTTATTTGACTGAATTCTATTGGCTACAATAGTTTGTAGCTACTCCATCGCCTGATCCTAGATATCAGCTGCCTTTAGCATTATCACTAGTGTAGTTTGGTTGATGGCGTTGAAGACAGCTGATAACTTCAAGGGCACTAAAGACCTGACACCACCGTCCTATACCTCTCATGTAACGGTTGTGAATTACAGGCAGACAAGTAAGTAGCTTTGCAGGGTCTGGGGCGAACTGACGTCAGTGTTCCTACGCACCAATTCTTCAACAGAAAATAACTTTATTTGACAATTAGTTGATCCCAACTCAGTCTCCTATATTGAAGTCAAACTGTATTCTCCCTTTCTCTAATTAATGAGTTTACAATATCCCTTTTAAAAGACTGACTCCTTGTAGTAATCGATGTAACGCATAACTATCAATTCAATCGCCTTGACCATGAAAACATCCAATTACAGCTCTAGGTAAGGTGGCTCGATCAAGCATTCCCCTACCAATCAAGGAAGGAGCAAAGCTGCTATGGTTGGCACACTAATTAGCTGGTGCCTAGGCAACGCCAACTTGCTGTGCATTAGGGATGGAGATAAACAACTCTTCCAATTACAGAAAGTTCAGTGTTTCACACCCAGGCGTGGATCATGGCATGATGTGGGGGGACTTGACCTTAGAAACCCTCTGTTATCTTCATTGGCTGGAAACTTTAGTTTTTGAAAACTATTTATTTCTTTGCTATACTGCTGGCTAACAAAATCATGCCACTTCCTAGCACTGAAAAACCGGTTGTGACTGTTGTCCAACTCACTGGTCAATTTATCTCTGTCATAATGAAGAAGTGCTCTGTTGGCCCTGCTTGAAACATAGTCATGTCACACACACATTTCGTTCGCAGATGCAGTCATGCACTGAGTTATCTTACCAACTCAGCGTGCGCTTTATGTTCCTTGTAGATGTTGCTGTCACTTTCTGCTTCTGCATTCACCTAGGGAGGGCCCAGTGCTTTGAAGCATGTTCCAGATACCATCAGAACTCAAGAAAAATATAGGAGATGTTGGCAAGTTCTGACAATCCACCTTCTCTCACAGCTCTACTCTTCCTCCACCAGTTTGCCACCACATTTCAGATGAACACCCCCCCCCCACCCGCATGAACACTGTTTTCCACTACCCACTACCTTATGATCATAAATCTGGAGTGGGGCTCTAATTTTTCCACCCACTAAAGTAGCACTGAAAAACATGTCTCCAGACCTGAGCGTGCAGCCTGTAGATGGAGTTTTAAACTGCCATTGTGACCTGGCAAAATGAACTTTTTCCAGGCTTAGAACTTTTTATCACATGTAAGTCACCCCTTTCGTAGGCCTACCATGCCCTTAGGGCACGGTGCATGGTATTTAAAAAGTAGGACCTGCATATTAAAAGTTTTACATGCCTTGACTGTAAAAAACCTACAAAGTCGTTGTTCACTGTGGCAAAGCTAATCCTCACAAAGAAAAACAGAGGGTTGAATTAACATGGTTCCAGGGCTCACTTTAATAGAATTTTGAAATCCAACCTAATGGAAAAATATGATTTTATAATAGTATTTAGAAAATGACGCTTTTAGAAAGTTATCATTTTCCTGCCTAAGCCAAACGCGCCTTTCTGCCAGTGTCTAGCGTCACCTAACTGTTGAATAGATCCACTGTGGTGAGATGTGGATTGCTCCCAAATGGTGGAGAAAATGTTTGGGCGTGGAAAGCTGTTTCCCCTACCTTGAGAAGGATAGCCTGGGCGGCAGAGCCCATCCCCTTCCTATGCTTCTAAGGGATGCTTACTGTGTCACTGGCACAACTGGTTCACACCTAGGCCGGCCTCACTTTCTCTTCGAAGTCAGCTTGCCTTCCAAATCAGTGGGAGGTGCTCTCTTCCTCTGAACTGGTTTTGAGTAACTCCCATGGGCAGGGGTGTCCATTATCCTCTGTGTGGGCACAAGGAGCTCTTATCAGGGTAAGAAGGTTTCTTCCTTGTTGGATGTAGGTAGGAAGGGGTTCTGTAGGAGAGCTCACAGTAAAATACACAGGATGGGCATCCACAGTACCCTCTTCCAAACACTCCTGTATGTGTGAGGAATCAATAGGACTGCTCTGTTATCTGAAGAACGTGAAGGAAAGCTGGACCTGCTTGCCCTTAACCCCGGACCCCAGAAGTGATTCCAAGATTCAGTTGGCTGACCTCCTGTTTGAACTACAGGGACACAACAAGCTTCCCGAGAGCCTTTCATGCAAATGGCCAGCGGCCCAGTCCTAACTGGGCCTTCCTTGTACCCTGCTACTTCCAACACAGGGAAACATTTTTTTGTGCAGATATCATATGTTGGACTTTGTCCCAAGGCCGGACTGGGAACTGAAAGCAGCCCTGGCAAATTTTGCCGGACCAGCCCCCGTCCGGTACGTAGAGAGCGAGCGCAGCTCGCGAGCCCTACCACTACTACGGCGTTTTAGGGGGGCTCTCCCCCAAAGAAAATTTGGGAAAAAGACAGACCAAAATGGTGCATTTTACAGCACATTTTTCATTACATATTTAATTGTATCAACTTTCAAAGCACGGTAAATAGTAGATGATGACCTTAAAGAGCACCAGGTTATCCACCCAGTCATATGTACCTATACACCATCTCCGGTCATCCCTCCGGACAACCCCTTGCCCTTCACTCTCATGCTTCATATATCTTTCTCTTCTAGAAGTCTTTCCTCGCTTTCTCTCTCCCTCCTTACTTATCCCTTACTCCCACCTTCATCTCTTCTTCCCTTCCATCTTTTCCTCCCTCTCTGCCATTATTGCTGGTGTCTCCACTGCCCCTTTGCCTTAACATGTCTGAGGCGGTGAAGAGGTGATTGCCAGCAACCCACCGCCCCCAATCTGCCCCCGGGTCCGACTCTGATTCACTTTCAAAGCCGTAATATGTTTGACATTAGTTGAGCACCCGCCCTAATATCAAACGGTTTACAGCTGTGAAAGTGAATCAGAGTCGGACCCGGGAGCAGATTGGGGGTGGTGGGGTGCTGGCAATCATTTTCTCACGGTCGTCTCCACTGCAGAGTGCAGAAGTAGAACCGGGCCCGGGCCTGTATTAATTTACCTCGCCTGAGGATCTTTCTACTTTAATCGTGACCCGGACGCGGCACCCCCGGCCGCTCATTGCAGTTGCTCTGCTCGCCTCGCACCGTCGCGTCACGCGTGGCTGCAATAAATTAGACATTTTAATCACGATGATTGTCACGGTCACAATGACAATGATCATAAGTAAAGTTTTTGATTTATTGCAGCCACTGCCAGCCACGGCTTCACCGCTCTCACAAACTGGAGCCAGGCCTGACTGGAGCAAATAATCCACAGCGCAGAACAGGGCCTATCATTGTCACTGTACTTGCATGGACATCCTTTCGGCAAAGTGAGTGGCTCCCAGGTATTACCTATGGGTATACTTTGATACCCACAGTGACCCTATCCTGCACTCTGAGGACATAAAGACAGCGCCAGGAATAGCAAGTGAACCGGAGGCAAAGAGCCCATATGTACACTCCCTGCTCTTATCTTAGCCCTCCCATAGCAATTAAGGGGCTGTTGAGAGACCTGCAGTGGAGCCGTCGCTCAGTGATGACACTGGTGATCAAAGGGTTTGTGATGTAATTTCCTTTAAACTTCGCATTTAGGTAAATCTGCATCCATGCGTAATTTTCTTTCAGCAATAGAATCATGCATCTATATTTTTAGCTGGTATTTGGTGCTCTTTCAGGTAAATTATTATACCTGTGCTCCAGACGATTTGAGAGGCAGTTAAATCACCCCCCCAACCACCACCACACACAGCCAGCGCCACCCTGGAGACAACAGTTCTACTGAACTTTGAGCTCTGGAGGGACTGAGAGAGACTATAACAGAGAGAAAGGAAGAAAGAACAGCAGACAAAGAGAACAGAAGAATAGGAAAGGGCAGTTATATGCTGCAAAAGGAAGAAAAGAAAATAAGGTGGAATGAAAGAAAGGGAACTGGTGGAGGAGTCGAAAAGTGAAAGGGAATCTACATTAAGGAAGCAAACAGAATGAGAAAGAGAAATGAGGGAAGAGAGATATGAAACAATTTAGGAAAGCGGAAATAAGAGAGAAAGAAAACAAAAAGGAAAGTAAAAAGGAGGAACAGTGAAAGAAAGTAAAGAAAGAGAAGGGGAAATTTGGCAACAAGAAAAGGTGAAATTGGCATGTGAAAAGAAAGTAAAGAGGGAGAATGGGGGAAGAAATTAAAGAAAGAGAATGGAATATGAGGCAACGAGATCGAAGCAAAGGAAAACGAAGGGGAAATGAAGAAGACAGAAATAAAAGAAAGGGTGCTTGAAACAGGGAGAAAAGGATCAAGTTATGAAAATGGAAAAACGAAAATGAGGTAGAGAGAAAATAACAAATAAAAAGGAGTGGAGTGGGATGAGAGAAAGAAGCTAAAGAGAGAGAGTGTTGATGAGGCATGAAGAAATAAACACAATTAAGAAAGGGGAAGGAGGCAGAGAGAAAGAAGCCAGATTTGCAAAATACAGGAAAAGAGACAGGGAAAGGACCCAAAGAAACGGGGGAGAAAAAACCTAAAAAGAAAGGAATCATCTTATAATAACCAAAGCCAAGAAAGAAAGGTTGAAACTAAACGGGAGAAAACAAAGCCAAGAAAATGGAACAAGGGTAGAGAGAACGACACTAAAGAAAAGGGA
Source organism: Triturus cristatus (assembly GCF_964204655.1). NCBI lineage: Eukaryota > Metazoa > Chordata > Amphibia > Caudata > Salamandridae > Triturus > Triturus cristatus. The sequence goes on along the minus strand of NC_140591.1, from coordinate 132,578,212 downwards.
AGAAAATGGATCAGAGAGAAAAACAGCCAACAAAGAGGAAGTGGGAAAGGTTGTGAAAAGGAGAGGGGCTTGAAAAGCAGGATGTTTGCTGTAAAAGACATGAAAAGGCGGCAGAGAAATTAGCTGAAGATAAAAGTGTGTGCAGCCACTGAAAACCATCGCTGCTGCCTTGCACGTTCCAGATGTGAGCAGCTGCAGAAAGCCGACAGCCAATAGGTGAGCACAGACCCACTGTGCACATTAGAAGAAAATGACGAGGTAACAACGGCGCCGGAAGCTGCACATTTCAAGAGCGCAGGCGCAGGGCCTCCTATAAACAAAGGTGATGCAGATAGACGCCATACGAAGTGAGTGATAGAGGCCCTCTTGTACACACCCAGCCAATGGCCGGAGGATGCAAGACCTATATGAGGAGTAAAGGCCCATAATGGCAGTTGTGCTTTTTCCCCGCATGGAGCGGAGTGTAGGTCAGACAGACAGGCTTTTGTCAACAGTACATTCTGACTCTGACTCACGGACCCCAAATCGTCCCCAGCAAAACTGGCCCCTCTGAAAAATACGGCCCCCACCCCATCCGGCCTACCAGGGGATTGCCCGGTGCCCAGAATCACCAGTCCGGCCCTGCTTGGCCCTTTCTGCAGAGTCATCTCCAAACTGTTTGCCTTCACTCCTCCTAACTTATTACATTCTATAAGTGTAATTTCCATATGTGAAAAGATAACCAGTTCATGTTTGGTGTCTGTGGAATCACAATTTAAAATCCTAACTTATGATAAAGCCGGATTTAAATTCTAGTATTAAAAACACGACTTTTAGAAAGTTGGCAATTTCCTGACTTAGCCATTTAGTGCCTGTAGCCTGTGCCTGGGCCACATGACTGGATGTAGCTGACAGTTGAGCTTTGTGTATTCCTCCTAGACAGCCACACACAATGAATGTATGATGTTACAACACATACATTTACAACGCATGCCTTTACAACGCATTTTTTACAAAGCAACATCCTTTACAACGCACACATTTACATTGTATGTCACTACAACCAATTTTTTAAAACTACACTTACAACGCATTCCATTACATCGCATCATACCTTTACAACGCATACCATTACAACACATACCATTACATTGCATTTAAGATAAGTGTTGGATAGTGTAGGGGTACAAATTACTATTCTAACTCCAGGGGGTGCAACAGTAGGGTAGGTGTTGGATAATGTAGGGGTAAAAATTACTATTCTAACTTCAGGGGGCGCAACAGTAGGGTAAGTGTTGGATAGCGAAGGGGTAAAAATTACTATTCTAACTCCAGGGGGTGCAACAGTAGGGTAAGTGTTGGTTAGTGTAGGGGTACTATGCGTTGTAATGGTATGCATTGTGATGACATGCGATGTAAAGCCTGCGTTGTAGTGACATGCGTTGTAGTGTCATGCGATGTAGTGACATGCAATGTAATGGCTGCGTTGTAGTGACATGCGTTGTAAAGGATGTTGCGATGTAATTACTGCGTTGTAAATGTAGTGCGATATAATGATTGCGTTGTAAAGGTTGTTTCCCACACAGAATGGGGAGCTTTGTTATGCCTGGATTGGCCATCACTAGCAGGATGGGAGGAAGGAGCTGAGCACAGCCTCACTTACACTTGAATAGGCTGTGTTCTGCCTCCACACAAAGGGCTGCAAGATGCCTGGGGCCTTCATAGGGAAAACTGTAGAAGCCTTCCCCATGTCAAAGGCACAACTGGGTATAAATATTGGACCTCAGACACTAAGAGACTTATTTACAAGCCCCTTGTGTCACCCGTACGTCACTTTTCCCCTGGTAAAAATGACGCAAAAGTGACACAAGGGACTTGTAATTAAGCACCTAAGTCTTCAGTACACTTCTGGACCAGTGGATACTCTGCCAGGAAGAATGATTGCTGTGCTGCTACAAGTATTGCCACTCTGCTATGCTGCTGCTTTAACCCCTTCCCCGCTCATGACGGAACCGTTCCGTCATGAGCCACGGTTGCCGTGTGCTCATGACGGAACGGTTCCGTCATGACAATCCTGTTGGCGGCCGCTCCGCCTGCGCGGCGCTGTTTCCCCGCCTGTGCGGGGCGACAACGCAAATGGGCGGAGTCATGACGGAACCGGTCCGTCATGAGCACAGCTAAACTGTGGCTCATGACGGAGCGGCTCCGTCATGAGCACAGGCCCACCGCGCTGCCCCCCCCCAGCGCTGCAGCGGAATGTCCGCAGCAGCGAAGGGGTTAAAGGAACTGCTTCCATGTCTCTTGGTGTGGCTTACGGGCACTGAAATCTAGCTTTTGGGCTCTTTGTGACCGCTAGCAGGTCCGTTCGTACAGAAACATTGTCGCTTGCACCGCAAATCAGTGCAAAGCTATGTCAGCCTCACTCTTTGCGCTGCAGCATCGACCTCTCGTGGGGACCGCCACAGCGTAGCTTCAGCAACGACTGCCCGCGATGCCAGTTGGCTCCCCCGCTTTGCTGACAGCCACACACGACACTCTACCTGCTCCTCGCGACCCTCTGCAATGCAAAGGGGACTCTTGGCATAAACATTAGAAGTTAATCCTTAAGCGGGGCTAACCGAGGCCTATCCAACCCGTGCTCCATCGTGGTTGGCCTGAACTTTTAATTTTGACCTAGTCCAGTGTGATCAGATGGCTGTGGTTGGAACTTTATGCTTTTAGGTGCTATTTTTAACTTTATTCTTTAAAAAATCATAACTCCAGTTCTACTGATTGGATTATTGTAATTCTGGCCTTGTTTTATTTAATAAATATTGTTCTATATTTCTAAACTGGTGTGGGCTCTTATTGTGGTATGTTTTTACTGTGTTACTGCTTGAAGTGTTGCACAAATAATTTACACATTGCCTCCAAGCCTGACTGCTCTGTGCCAAGTTACCAGAGGGTTGAGCACAAGTTCCTTTGGGGTTTGCTTGTGTTTTATCCTGACAGAGATTGTGTTTGCTGCTTGACCAGGGTTCACACCCTAGTCAACCAGTGATCCACTTCTTACATTGTAATTTACACAGGCGTTTGTATTGCACATGCCAGATTGCTAATTCTGGGAGACTTCAACCTTTGGCTAAATGGAACCTTGGACTCTAGATACAACAACCTCCTCCAATCATGTGAAAGCCTAAACCTACAACAATGGGTCACTGAGCCAACACATAAGGGAGGACGTATCTTAGATTTAATTTTCACTGAAAAACAGGTAATGGGAAACCTGGAGATTTTGCCCGTGGGCTGGTCCGACCATCATCTGATTAAATTCCGGGTACGCAACACGAAAATGAGCAACCCGGTTGTTAGCGAGGTGAGAAACTTTGGGGCAGATTTACAAGCCCCTTGCGTCACTTTTGCACCGTCATTGCATCACTTTTGTGACGCAGCAGCAGTGTAAAAGTTGCAGCCCATTTACAACGTGACGCATCTAGGGAGATGCGTCACGTTGTGAAGCCCTGCGCCACATTAAACCTACGTCAGGTTAAATGTATGCAGGGTGGGCGTTCCGTCGCAGGAAGCCCCGTAAAAGTGACGCAGTAAAATCTACAATATTACACTGAGTCACTTTTATGTCTTTGCTGCGTCAAAACTCTGCACCTGTTTGAAGCAGGCGTAAGAATTGACGCAGCATGTTAGGCATAGGGCGGCCCTGAGCATTGCTGGAGTAGCGTTGTGCTTGCGACACGACTCCAGCAATGCGTCATTTTTCCGTCAACAGATGCGTCAGAATTTCTGACGCATCTGTCAATCCTTGTGCCATGGTTCGCCATATTGTAAATATGGCGCATCCATGGTGACGCAAGGATTTGGCATGTTGGCGCAGAGAAAGTGACGCATATCTACAGATGCGTCACTTTCTTGTAAATCTTCTCCTTTGTTAGCAGGGACTGGAAACTTGTATTAAAAAAGGCTAGAGTTTCCCCGGTGTTTTCCCTGTCTGAATGTTTTGAGGTGGACATACAGGTGGAAAAAAACTATGAGGCCGTATGCGAACAGATAACATCTAGGCTGGACCAGATAGCCCCTTTAAAAAATCACAAAAAAGTGGTCAGATCCTCGGCCCCCTGGTTCAATGAGAAATTAAGAAACCTGAAATTGTAATGTAAGCAGGCAGAGAGGAGGTGGAGAAGGGCCTACCAAGATGAGGATAAAACTGTCTGGAAGACAGCAATCATGAACTACAAAAAAGAAAGAAATACTGCAAAAGCTGAGTCCTTCTCCAACACTATTTTGAAAGCACCTAATAGCCCACAAAGTATTTTTAAAATAATGAATGATATGATCAGCCCAGACTACTCTAAGAACAAGATTCATCCCACTCAGGACCTCTGTGACAGTTTAGGGACCTTCTTCAATGACAAAACTAGAATTATCTTTGATGCCCTTAATAAGGACAATTTGCCTGGGGGGGTGGGGATAGAAGACCACAGTGATTATAACAACAGAGACCTATCTAATATAAAAATCATAAGAAAGACAGCGGTGGAGAATACAAATCTTTTAACAAACTTTGAGATACCGTCGGTGGAGGATTTTAATAGAGTGGCCTTAGGTGTTTCCTCTGGATCACCTATGGACCCTCTACCACATGAAATCTGGAAGGAACTGGGAGCAGAACTATTCCCACTACTTTGTAAGGTCTGTAACCAATCCTTATCCAGCGCATCAGTACCGGCTTGTTGGAAACAAGCATTGGTGACACCTCTCCGAAAAAGGCAACGTTTGTCCCGACTAGCCCAAAAAACTACAGGCCTATTTCCCTGCTGCCTTACCCAGTAAAGATTGTAGAGCGACTGGTCAGTAGAGTGCTTTCGAAACACTTGTCAGCCTATAATATTCTGGAGGATGTGCAATTCGGTTTCCGCCCTGGAGACGGAACGGAGACCGCCTTGATGACTGTGATGGACGATCTTCGAATGCGTGCAGACAGAGGGCAATCAGCGATATTGATCATACTTGACCTGTCTGCCGCATTCGACACAGTCAACCATGAGGTCCTCCTGGCCAGACTTGAAGTGATGGGGATAGTGGGCACAGCCTTGAAGTGGTTTCAGTCCTACCTATCGAATAGTAGACAGGCAGTGGCCCTTCCCTCCTATCAGTCTGAATTCACAAATATCCTGCATGGCGTCCCTCAGGGGTCTGTGATTAGCTCAATATTGTTTAACATCTATATGAGCCCTTTGATTGCTGTCATAAGGGCTCACAATATCAATTCAATTCAATTCAATAGTTCTTTATTCGATGGTTAAAAATCATCATAAAAGAGTACACATTTATACAATTAAAACAGTATTAAATCAGTATACAGAACATTGAATGACGCTATATATGTACAAATAATACATTGCTCACGTACAAACCTCATGAGTGGGTTTCCTAAACTAACAAGTTTAGCAATTCTACAATCTTCATGGTTAGTGCTGCCCTCTAGAGACTCTAAGTCTAAATGCGAATTTTAAGAAACTTATCACTGCACATAAAGTTAGCGGGTCGCTGGCCCTTTGTAAAAAAGTCAATGCGTCCTTAGCTCGAGTAAATATTTCCTTTTTTAGAATGCCTTTTAAGAATCTACGTCTGGGGAGGCTGTAGATAGGACATAAAAGTACAAAATGAAGGGTGTCCTGCGGAGACCTGTTGTCGCAGCCGCAGGCACCCTTCTGCTCAATTGACATGCTAAAACCAGCTGGTTCAGCTAATAAATAAGGTAAAAAATTGAGCCTAAAACGTGCCATTAAAAACCTCTCTTGGGCATTATAAAGAACACAGAGGTACGGTTCCATCCCACCAGTTGTTTCAAGCCTACTGTGGGTGCTCACCGAGGGTTTGCTCCCTTCTAGTATGCTCCTAGCCGCTACTCTTAATTCCAGGAAACTTCTCTTTAATTTTAGCTTATCCTGTGCTGTAATCGATAAAGGGTTGAGAAACATCTCTAGGTGACCCATATTTTCCAGAGTGTTCTTAATATAGTTGATCCATGGGATTTTCAGGTGTTTGTCTCTTCCCAAGCAGTCTTGTATGATCAACCTACTCAGTGCAGCTTCGGGGTTCATCCATAATTTAAGCCAGGCCAAGATAGGTCTAAACTTAAGCAAATCCTCTATGTAGGGTCTTCCAAGTTCTTTATGGGCAATAATAGCTGGCGTGCAATTGGGGGCGTTCAATATTGAGCGAAATATTTTGTTTTCTTCCCTTTGCAGACCATCCAGATTTATGAATCCCCATACTTCTGAACCATACATAGTTTTTGGGCAACACATCGAGCCGTACAAATTTATTGTTTGTTCTGGGCACCAACGGCCAACTTTCCTCCCATATCCAGAGATTGCACCAAAAGATGCCACCAGTTTTGCACCTCTTTCTTGCACAAGGGGTGTGAATTTTAAAGATTCATCGAATAGCATCCCTAGATATGAAAATGTTTGCACCCTTTCAAGAATGTGGGTGCCAATTCTATAGGTGAAACCGGTCAGTGGCCTGTGACCTGCTGTCATTACATATGATTTTTTTAAGTTGACAGACAGGTCAATTGTCTCCATAAATTTAACGAACCCATCAATAAGAATCTGCAGACTGTTGGGGGTCCGTGCCAGCAGAACCGCATCGTCTGCGTACAGCAGCACTGGAATGTTACGGGTCCCAACCCTTGGGCAATCTGCTTTTAAATGATTGAGGCATTGTTCCAAATTGTTAATATACAACGAGAACAAAAAAGGGGCTAAGATACATCCCTGCCTCACTCCACTTGTGCATCTACAATATCAATATTGTAAACTACGCAGTCGATACCCAATTGATTCTATCCTTGGAGGAGGAACAGTCAACATCCTTGGAAGATTTCCATGCCTGCCTGCAGGATACGGCACGTTGGCAGAGAAAGAACTCGCTACAATTCAACGCCCGCAAGACCGAGGTTCTCTACTGTGCAGCAGGGAAGTCTGCCCCGCTACTTCCCATCAATTTCTGGCAATTGCCCACAGCCACGCCACAGGCCCCGTCAGAGAAGGTGCGGATTTGGGAGTCATGTTTAACAATAGATTAACTCGCGAATCTCAAGTAAATAAAACTGTGGGGAGCTGCTTCTCCATTATCAGAGCCCTTCGTAAAGTTCTTCCGGTTCTGCCAACTCAAGCCCGAGGACTGGTAGGACGAAGTACCATTTTGAGCAGGATGGACTGTTGTAATGCCTTGCTGCTGGAGTCTCCACAATATCTGACTGATAGACTCCAGAGGATTCAGACAATAGCAGCTAAGCTAGTCTTAAAGAGGCCGAGACGTTCATCTGCCTCCTCGGCCTTGGCGGAGCTGCACTGGTTACCTATCTTGCAAAGAATTCAATTTAAATCCCTCTGCATAGTTTTTAAGGCGTTGCATGGATCTGGACCTAAGCCAATGCAGAATAAATGTGTATGGTACACCCCTGCTAGGAGCCTTCGCTCCTCCTCTACCAAGATGGTGAAGGTACCACGAGTCAAAAAAGCAAAATCAGGAGGTAGAGCTTTCAGTACCTCTGCTGCATGACTTTGGAATAATCTTCCAATTGAGTTGAGACAGTTGGAAGATCTTTTCCAGTTTAGGAAGTGATTGAAGACATGGCTCTACCCAAAAGCAGAACTCTACTAAATTGGTGAGACCCCCCTCAAGTACCATGAGCTCAGCTGTGCACACATGTGATAGCGCCAGGATGCCCGCTGGATGACAGTGTGCTTTATAAGTGATGAAAATAAATAAATAAATACATTTGAGGTCTTAGCGTTCGTGCCAAGTGCTCAATATCACTATGGGGGCGGTAGGCTAGGCGATTGGCTTATGATTACTTATGCTACAAGAGTGATCTTGGCTGTTTCTTTTGGGCCACTCTGTGACTGGAGTTTCTGATATTTTTTCTAGTAGTTTATAGATCAGGAGTCACCTAGGTATCTACGAACCACGCTGCTTGGTACCTATGATTGCCTCTGAGGGTGAACAAATGGACCGGAAAGCTGACATATGGGAATGGGCATTCTGGGAATTAAAAAACATCTGGAAACATGGTGCACATTTATTGTTAGACAAGAAAGAATGCATTCGAATCAAGGCACAAAGTTTTCATCTTGTCAACGGGTGCAACGTTTTTTTTATTTTTTATCTCGGAAGCTGATATTCTTCTGGATACTATTATTATTACTACCTGCAGGTCACCAAGTTCTCTGAATATGGTTGTTAATAAAAAAAATATATTTTTCTACAACTTTTGAGTGAAAAAACGACTATATGGGGAGCTTATATGGCCCTGGTTCCCTAAACAGCTTGCCTACAGTACCTTACCAGCTCTGGTGGCCTGGCTGTCAAAAAGCAACCACCCCTACCTTACCCATCAACTCCCAAATTCCACATTCCCCAAAGTCTTCATCACTCATTGGATGGAGCAGTGACTGTCGAGGAAGCTGCGTTTCCCCCCACTTGGGCGCTCCACACGCCGCCTGTCTGATGGGACCGCTTCTGCACAACAAAACAAACGCGCACTATAAAAAAAAAAACTCACCAAGAGGAAGAAATAAATAAATCTAAACTTCCCCGGGCTGTCACATCGTGGGTTTTAAATATCAGCCTTTGCATATTTGCTGTCTGCTGGGAAAAGGCCACCCCGCCCCTCCCAGCCATCTGCGAGCAGCGGGCGGCAGAGCAGCTTTTATCAGGACGGCTCTTACTTTTATTACACTTTATAATTTTCGAATGGGGAAGTAGAGATGGCGGACAGGCTCCTTTTCAAAGACAGGCTTTATTGCCGCACGCGCACCCGGTCTCTTTCATATTTTGTTTTTGTTTTTGGTGACAGCTAAGGAATGGGGAGGGATCTTTTAGAAGGTAAAGTCTAGAAAAAGATGATTTAATGAGACAGGTGTAAGAACAACAGAAAAAGTGAAAGAAGGCGAGGGAGGGGAGCAGGGAGGAGGGGTCTAAAAACGGAGAGAATGTTGATAGAGGTAATCAGAGTACATATGAAAGAAAGACAAAATTTGAGTCCAAGGGACACATCAGTGGAGTAACACAAAACGTTGGGCCCCCCTCTTATGGCCTTCAGTGTTTAACTGGGTAAAAGAACTCAAACCCACCAATACATGGCAAGACTCACCTGGTGGATTGTGGCATCAGAGACAAGGCAGAGGTCCTTTCCGACACTTTAGAGGAGTCCTTCAAGCTCAGCCAGGGCAGCAAATTGACAACAGCTGTAGAACGATAAGTCGCCTACTTTCACATGGAGCACCCACCTAAAACAAGCATTTGCAATGCAATAGGTTTCGCATTTATGCAAGACCTATTGCATTGCAAATGGTAGACATCACGGACATCGGGAGGGAGGGCAGGGCGGAGGGGGAGAAGGCACGGACAACGGGCTGGCAGGGGCGAGAAGGCACAGACAACAGGAGGGAGGGGGAATAAGAAGGCAGTAGGAGAAACTCATCAAAGAAAATAGTGCTCACAGTCTATAATATCACGTACTGTATAACACTCGAAGTGAAGGGGCCATTCACCATGGGAGGTGACAAATGAAGAGGAGGCGGTACTAAGGAGGAGCTAACACGCCTATTGATGAATCAGAAGCCAGTGTTTAGGACAGACAGTTACACAAGCCAATGGCAAACATGGGCGGAGAGTAGGTGGGGCTTCTATTCGCTACTATTCTACTCGTCTACAATAAGTCTCGCAGAGCAGCGCAAGCGCACTGGGTCACGCTCGACCTAAAAAGAAGATACGAACATGGACGAATGAGGAAGGACTGAAGTCCTTAGTTTTGTTAAGAACCTGAAGAACAGCAAGGCACCAGGAAGAGATGGAATAACTAGCCAGGTAATCAAGATGCTTTCAAATACAGCAACAGATGATCTTGCTGAGATCTTCAACTCATGTATCGAGCACCAGTACTTCCCTAAAGCCTGGAAAGAAGCAAGGGCCATCGTATGTCGTAAGTCTGGGAAATTACTAGGTGATCCTGCAAACTACCATTCTCTAAGTCTGCTATCTGGCCTACCAAAGCTCTTCGAAAGAGAAACTCTTACTTATCACAGCGACTTTGCATCAAGCAAAATCCATCTCTCAAAGGAACAGTTTGAGTTCTGGAAAGAACATTCCACAAATTATCAACTTCTTCAGATTGGTGGGCATTATAAGCTGTGGATTTAACATCAACAGATGAATTGAAGCAGTCTTTCTGGATGTAGCCAAAGCATTTGACCAGACCAGTATGGCACAGGGGACAGATGCACAAGCTCCTTATGCTGCCTGGTGTACCTGCTGACTAGATACCTCGCATATTGCACCTTAATGTTATGGTCCGAGAGGAGTGTTCAACTGCACACCTTGTTATTGCTGAAGTGCATCAGGGATCAATTATTGGCCAATTTCTCTTCAAACTATTTACAAATGATGTTTCCGCAGGCTTAAAGAAGACAGACCTCTCGCTTTATGCTGATTATATCACCATCATCTCCAAGTCCTTCAGTGAAAAAGAAGAGGCTAAGAACCTTGATACATCCTTCTGCAGAATCGCTGGGTGGTAGAGCGTTGACTGGCAGGTAAACCTCAACACAAGTAGAACCACAGCAACATTATTCACCAGAAGGGGGATCAAAGAGCATCCGCAGACCCGCCACAGTGGAGAGGAGATAAAGAGGGAAAACAACAGTTCCTACCTTGGGATGACACTGGAGTCCAAACTCTGCTGGAGAAACCACACTGAGAAAACTCACCAGAAAGGATCAACCAAACTGGCTGCATTGTACCCATTTCTGAGGACTACATCAATGCCTATGCGGACAAGGGGGCATATTTATGAGCCCCTTGCGCCGCCAGAGCATCCCTTTTTGTGACACTCTGGCAGCGCAAACTACAAAATTATATCTATGAGGTCACATAAAGCCATCTTCTGCGGCTTTGCATGGCCTCATAGATATGGAGTTAGGCAGTGACGGCTGCTCCAATTACGGGGTGGTGACACTACTGAGGGGGGTGGGAGACGGGGGTGAGGAGACAAATAAACTGACCCTGCTCGTGCGAGCACCTCCTCGGTGCTTCTCTACCGACGCTGGTCACACTGCACAGGCTCCCAGGGGGCAATCATAGCTCTGCTCGCATGCTGGTAATACCAGCATGAGAACAGCGCTGTGATTGGCTAGAGCGGGCTGATTTGGCGCTCACTGCGGCCCAGAAAACCTGGGGCTTTTCTCCAACCCGTCTGTACACAGCTGGGTTGGAACAACATAAGTCTGCATGTTTATTTGGCCGGCCTGAGACGGCTGCCAAAAAGACATGCGCACTTACAAGTGCCCAAACACTCCTCCTGCAGCGTGGCGCTCGGCAGGAAGGCCCTGCCCTAGCCTCGGCTGGAAATAATGAAAAATTAAGTGATAATACAGTGGTTTTATTTTCATTTTATTTTTCGGTGGGGCGACGTTTCTTTGCCATATCGGAGGAGCCACCCCTGCAGTTAGGCAAGGCAGCGCAAAACGCTGCGTTGCCTTTCTCTTCACTCTGGAGGCATTCCATGGGCATTGCGGTCGGTGTTTCCATGCAACAGCCATGGATTTTTATGCTTCCCCAGATTTACAAGACCAAGTGAACCTGGGGAAGCACCAAAACATTATGACTACGGAGCTGAAGCATAAGGAGGAGAATTACTTTATTTCTCCTTGTTTATACCTCTTACCATGTGTGCTGCATCCTGCACCACCCATAGAAAGATGAAAAAGCCTCTCAGGATTGTTTTTTTGCAGGACGGTGCCCCTTCCAGCACAAAAACAATCCTGCTGACAACACAGTCACTCTTGCACCATGGTGCAAGTGGCCTGCATTTGCACTTGGCTGCTGAAACGATTCCAGCATTGGGTGAAAGGACAGGTATGCAAAGTATTAAATAAATACGTTGCATTCCTGCCCTTTCATTTGACATAGGGAAGCGCGGCAAGATGACTGACTGCGTTGCCCCACTTCAAATCCCCATAAATGAGGCCCAAGGTGCGTAATTTCAACTCAGTTATTCGACCCACAGTAGCATTGGCTTCACCGCTGTGGTGCAGTTACCAAAAGTTTCGTAAATATCTTCAAAAAGTACAGAACAAGGCCCTATGGATAGCAGCTGGTTCTTCAAACACAAGAATAGCCAACCTTCACAGCGATTTAGGCGTTCAGATGTTGGACGACCATCTCCACAAACGCGACAAGAACTTCTTCAAAGGACTTGATCAAAAGGAAATCTCACTGATTAAAACACTTATTGCAAACCATTTTGACAGCTATGTATGGGCCATCACAGTGCTGACTCTGTGAACCAGTTCGCCTGTCACAATGTTTCAGAGATCAACAAGAAAGCTAAATTGTGACTTAAAAAATTAGAAGTGAATATGAAATATGGAGTTTCAAACCTTCGTATCCAAAACCACCCTTTGCTGAATAGAGGTTGTAGGAAAGTAGTATCTGCTTCTTATGGTTACCCCCACTTTTTGCTGATGTCACACTGTTTTTGGACTAGTCTGACTGGTATCCTGCTATCCAGGACCCCAGTCTATCTGCTTTCTCCCTTAAATTGTTAAGCATGTGCTTTAGGTACACTCCAGATTGGATACTGGGGTACCCTTGTCTGCCCCTAGTATATGGTACACCATGTAACCAGGGCATAGGTATCCCAGGGGCCTCCCATGGGCTGAAGCATGTATTATGCCACCCCTGAGAGGCCATTCAAATTGACACGACAAGCCTGCTACAGCAGACTGTGTAAGCTGGTGCTTGTACCACTTACTTAAGATATAGGTTCACTATATCTATCTAAATCACTACCCTTAAATACCTATTAGTCACCCCTATGGCAGGCTGTATCAATCCTGAAGGCAGGGTGATGGATTTTACGTGAGAGGGTGCACCTGCATGAGCAGAGCCCCTTTGCAGCCTTTGGAGACCATTCTCCGGGGTTGTCTGTTATGCAGCCAGACATATATGTTTAAGTGCATTATAACCTTGCGGTAAATGCCAACTTTAAAACGGCTGCTTAGAAACATGTCATGTTTGGTGTCACACACCTTGGAATCATACCTCCACACCATTAACTGGTGTGGAGGTATGATTCCAGCCTTCTAAAGGGACATATGTGGGTCACCGGTCTACCCAGTACCAGCTTACTCATCCTGAGCAGCACAAAATGGACGCTGACAGCCACAGACATGATTCTGCTCTCCTGCTGCTGAGCCAAGCTCGAGCAGAGGAAGGCATGACAATAGGCATCCTGTCAGGGAGGTGTGACCCCCTCCCAGACAGGGTTTAGTTTATTGGGGCTGGGTGGGTGCACTCGGATAGTGCCAGAAAGTCTGCACTGGGGGCACATTTGGTGTCCCTGTGCATAATCCAGCTCAAACCAGTTCATGGAACAATTTGCTCCTGCTCTGGTGTGAAACTGGACAAAGGACATGGGTGTAGCCACCCCTCTGTCCTGTCCCTCGTCTTGGAGGGTCCACAGAATCCTTCCAACCCCTTCCCATGGGTATAAAGTGGATTACCTGACTACAGGACTTTAGATTTTACCTAGATAAGATTCTGCTAACAAAAAACAAAATACTTCGACTGCCTGCACGAAGCTGGATGACTAAAGAATCTCCCTTGGAGTAAAAGAGTTACTCCCCTACAAAAGCAGGCACCTAAACGTGACTGACCTGTTTGCTTCTCCCGAGCTCCTGAGGACCCTGAAGATTTCAGCAACACAGGAGGGGGTTCCCGAAGGTCCCTGAGGTTGATCTGCCCTCTCAGCGATTCTGAGACCAGTATCTCTTGTGGGAATCGTGCAACCCGAACCCCTGTGCACCATGTACATTTGCAATTGCATATGATTGTTGACGATTCCTGAGCTTACACATTGGACTCCATGTAGTCCTGACCCCGAGCAGTATTTGCACAGAAGATTTCCGGCTTCCACTCCTCGTGTGTCCTGTGGGCTGGTACTTTGCAAACTTGATTGAGGTCCCGCGGTTCCTGGTCCGTTGGCCTGTGGGTCCTGGTGAGGGTCACCTTGTTTGTTCTTGGGCTTACCTGGTTGCTCCAGATGTGCCCTGACTCTCCAGTGCTTGGAGACTCCCCTGGACCTTGCTGGTCCACATCGTAACCTGTTTCCTTTGATCGCGTGAGTTGCATTTGCCAAGGCTTGTTGGTGCTCCAGCCAGACATAGACCCCTCAGCGCTCGACATCCTTCAAGAGACAGCTCACCTCTGGACCCTGGTATCCTCGACATCTCCTGGTCCCCGTGGCTGCAGTGTCAAGCAACACTTCTTCACTCCTGAAGCACTCAAAATCGGTGGGTATTCGACTACTGAGCCCCAGGTCACCTGAAGTGACCCAGACTCTGTCACCTCTGCTTTCAGGTTCCTCTCACCTTGAATCCAGGCTTGGATTCCACCGGACACTCTTTGCCCTCCTGGCAGCAGCACTTCTTTGCAACTCTCCATTGAAAACGACAAAGGTTTCTGACACCACTTGACCCCTATGCACCTGGCTCCTCTGGGATAGGTAACAGGGGTACTTCAGTACTCACTGGTGGGTTGGCCTTAGAACCTCCTATGTTCCAAAGGGTTTGCTCGAAGTGGTCTTAGAAGTGTACTTAACTTGTAAGTTTACAACCATGACTTTCCCATAGAGTTGTACGGAGCACGCGTTCGTGTTTCCACATTGCACCATCCTCCGTGGGCTCCCTGTGTCACTCCTCTGGGTGGTCCCTTGGGGTCCCAGCGATTCTACGTGTTCTAGGCACTGTGTCTAGTCAAGTCGTTGTTGTTATACCATTTTTTTAGTATATGGTTCGGTCTCCCCCTGGAGCCCGCTGTATAATTTGCTATTTACAAATGTTCTATTGATTCAGTATTGTATCCTTTGTGCCCTAGTCTCGTATAGAGACTAGTAGAGAGTGTTATATTATTGAATACATATTTTTATTCAATACTGTGTGGTTCTCCTTTCATGTAGTCATTTAGGAGGTGATATTCTGGTAAAACAAGCTGCTTTACATTCCTTCAAGATTAAGCCTGAAGGCTGCTCTCCATAGCTACCACTAGGATAGCTTTCAATAAGATTATCTCAAACATCATAAGGGTCGTGTGGACTGGTACAGGGTGCCCACTTTAATTAGTGGACAGCATATACCAGCCCACCTTCTTACAGAGGTCCCCTAGAGGCCTAATCCCCCTCTGCACCCCGAAGGCAGCAGGAGCCTACATTACATCCCTGGGACACATTAGACAAGTGCACTGATTGGCCCTTAAGAAACTTAAGGGAGGTCCCAACATATTAGGCACATGTCTGGTGATTGCGACACATGTGCAGTTGCTATGAGTATATGGAAACTGGGTAAGGCTAAAATACAGTAGGGTGGGCAAAGTGTTTTACTTTGCCCTTCTAGTTGGGCAAAGTCAGGAGTTTCTTGACTCTGCCAGGGTGAGGTTATATGTGCCTGGTTCGCTGCGGGTATGAATTTCCTGCCACAGGGTGATAAGTGCAAGGGAGATCATGGGACAGACTATGGAGGCCTGCAGCCTTCTTCATGTAGATACGAGGTGTGGAGAGTGCACGGGGAGGACAGTGCTGTGGGGCTTGATGCTGTGAAAGCGGGCATCTCAAGGGTGGACCTCTAAACAGCAAGCAAGAGACAATGCAGGTGGTAGGGACAGGACCGCAGCACTTTGCCCTCCGGGATCAGTGGCTTAGCTAGACTCTCGGCCGGTGTTTGCCGCCCCACGGTGGCCACATTGAAGAGCGAGGGGGGATGCTGGCGATATTCCGTCCCACGACAGTCACATTGTAGAGCGGAAGGGGGTCCCGGTGATTACCGCACGAAGATGGAATGTAAAAGTGGGAGGAGGTCGCTGCCCCCGAAACTCATGCCGCCAAGGGTGCATGAAAGAGCACAAGCCACCGAATCTGCTTGGTCTCAGTGAAATCTTCATGTCTCACTTATAAAAACTCCCAGGTAGATCTGTGTATCAACAGAATTATGTCTTAGCCATCACCACCTTCATGCTCTCCCATCCCACCACAACACTCCCTGAAATATCCCATGATATTTCTCTTGTCATATTTCCATCAGTTTCGCTTGTTCTGTGTTTTCCTCTCCAAATCGAAGCTTTTCCTATATGTTATATTCATCGTTAGATCAAATATTGAAAAATCTTTTGCATAACCTCTATCCAGCATAGCATTGTCTAAACAGCATGTTGTGAAAATTATGAAATGTGGTTCATGAATGATGGCTTAATTTTTTACCTTATTTTTGGAGTCACTCCCAAGTGTAGTCATGATCTAGACAGGCCTTGCTGAAAATGTTTCTACACCCTGGAAATCCGTGAATTTCACATTACATATTTTTTTTATATTGTGCTAGATTTCTAGTTATTTTTTTCAAAATATCCACTTATATTTAATTTTGAAATGAGACATATTTCACCCAGCTTTGCTTAACTTTCATGAAATTTTTCAAAAGGAAAACGTACACAACCCTAGATCTGGACCTTAATTGCCCTGTATACAGTGCTTAAATTGTAACAAAATACATGCCAGGGACCTCGTCAGGAGGCCACTGGCGCTTGCACCACACATTGCCCCTGCCAGCACTGGCAAAGGCAGCACCAACACAACTGATAACCATTCCAATCCTACAAGTGTGACAATTCAGACTATTCCAGGCCCCCAAAGCAATGAGAGTGGCTTGGGCAGCAAGTATTAATTATTTTAATGTATATATAATGAACTGTTGTAGTGCTCATCTCTAAATCAGACAAACAGTGCCATCATGTGGCAGACTTCCATAAGTGCCGGTGTTAATAATTAAGTACTGATGCCGAGAACAGGATACCACCAGCTCAATTTAAGCACTGCCTGTTTCTGAATTTCTAATCATTTCTTGAGCTGGCAGCTTGACTGCATCATTGCTACATTAGTCCCTTAGTCCTGATTTAAAAACTGAGGCCGTGATGATAGAAAATCCTGACAGAGTTGCACTTCCATGTGGCTGGCCCTCTCAGCTGGGCGAAGCTTTGTGAGCATTGCACAGAACAAAGAACCTGGGGCATCTGGCTTGACCACAATTGATCTTTTGGTCAATAAACTACCTGATTTCTTAAGAATAGTACTGTAATGTATGGCTCTCAATAATCCTTACCATGAATACCATTGTTGCTATGGTGGGGTGGAGTTCGTGGAGTTCCACTATGCAGAACCCTGCAAAGTGACCAAAAAACTCTTCCGCTACATGGAGTTCTGTAAGCGGCGGAGTGCGTTAGGTTGCACCGTTTGTGCTGCTTTTTAGCACTGGGTGTTTGTCCAGCGCTGGAAATTCAGTCCCAACGGCACCATGCGCAGCGCACGAGGGCGCTGCTTCTTTCTGCCACTCGAATAGATGTTCTACTTGAGTGGCAGCTCCCGTGACGCAAACAGAAGGTTTCTCAACGTGAGCAGTCGCGGCCATCTGCGACCGCCCGTATTGAGAAATCTCACTGGGAGACGGTCTGGAGTGCAATTTTCTACGCTCCCTCTCACCAATTTAACATTGTCGAGTGCGGACGATGAGCAAACTCTGCTCCACGTCTTTCGGAACGCCGCACGCTACATAGAGCATGGAGTGGAGCGGGAAAAACTCTGCGAGCAGAGCGAAATTTCACACCCAGGCCAAATTGTTGCATACCCTTAAATGCTCGCTGTGTTCCCCCACTTCACCGAGGTCTCCAGAGAGTGTGTCAGCAGAATGTTTAGCTCTATGGTCTGTTTCACCTTCTTTCATATATCCGGGGGCTTCACAGACCTGAAGGAGGTAGGAGAACTCGGGCGATGCTCTTCCTCCACCAAGCATCACATATCCCCTGAACCGTGAACTGTGCTGACCCGCACTAACAGGAAACAACATGCTGCGTTCACACAGAGCCACTGCCAGCATGGGTCGTCTGTCTGCTCGCAAGGTGAAAGCAAGGAGCTCAAATGAACATAAAACATCAAGTAAACTAGTGCCTATGTTGCCAAGCAGATATTTTACAGCAGCGTCACAGCTGCCCCTTCCACGTAGAAATCCTGCTAGCTGTGGCATAAGCCCTGAATTACTCTCATATTTTCCCTAACCAATAGTTCACCGTGAGGTCATGAGATACCATCACCTACACATTCCACTGCTATTGGATGGCCTGCACATCATCGTAATACATTCCATGTTGCTTTTCTGCAGCTGGCTGCCTTCCAAATGCACTCATATTGAAGTGTACATGATGTGATGAGATCCATTTTGTAGCATAGAAGGGAATGCAACAATCAACAATCTGAGACACAGACACAAGTTCTTTTTTTGTTATTATTTTCTCTGCAAATCTTCTGCACTAAAAAGAATTCTCTCATGGAAAGCTTCACATTGTAGCCCACACCAGCTATACAAAAGAGGACTTTGGATACAACTAATTATTGCATAGAGTTCCTCATTAAAGCTTCACATTGTAGCCCACACCAGCCATACAAAAGAAGACTTTGGATACAACTAGTTATTGCATAGAGTTCCTCATTAAAGCTTCACATTGTAGCCCACACCAGCTATACAAAAGAGGACTTTGGATACAACTAATTATTGCATAGAGTTCCTCATTAAAGCTTCACATTGTAGCCCACACCAGCCATACAAAAGAGGAATTTGGACACAACTAATTATTGCATAGAGTTCCTCATTAAAGCTTCACATTGTAGCTCACACCAGTTATGCAAAAGAGGACTTTGGATACAACTAATTATTGCATAGAGTTCCTCATTAAAGCTTCACATTGTAGCCCACACCAGTTATGCAAAAGAGGACCTTGGATACAACTAGTTATTGCATAGAGTTCCTCATTAAAGCTTCACATTGTAGCCCACACCAGCCATACAAAAGAGGACTTTGGACACAACTAACTATTGCATAGAGTTCCTCATTAAAGCTTCACATTGTAGCTCACACCAGTTATACAAAAGAGGACTTTGGATACAACTAATTATTGCATAGAGTTCCGTATTAAAGCTTCACATTGTAGCCCACACCAGCTATACAAAAGAGGACTTTGGATACAACTAGTTATTGCATAGAGTTTCTCATTAAAGCTTCACATTGTAGCTCACACCAGTTATACAAAAGAGGACTTTGGATACAACTAATTATTGCATAGAGTTCCTTATTAAAGCTTCACATTGTAGCCCACACCAGCTATACAAAAGAGGACTTTGGATACAACTAGTTATTGCATAGAGTTCCTCATTAAAGCTTCACATTGTAGCCCACACCAGCTATACAAAAGAGGACTTTGGATACAACTAATTATTGCATAGAGTTCGTCATTAAAGCTTCACATTGTAGCCCACACCAGCTATACAAAAGACTACTTTGGATACAACTAATTATTGCATAGAGTTCCTCATTAAAGCTTCACATTGTAGCCCACACCAGCTATGCAAAAGAGGACTTTGGATACAACTAATTATTGCATAGAGTTCCTCATTAAAGCTTCACATTGTAGCCCACACCAGCTATACAAAAGAGGACTTTGGATACAACTAGTTATTGCATAGAGTTCCTCATTAAAGCTTCACATTGTAGCCCACACCAGCCATACAAAAGAGGACTTTGGATACAACTAATTATTGCATAGAGTTCCTTATTAAAGCTTCACATTGTAGCTCACACCAGTTATACAAAAGAGGACTTTGGATACAACTAATTATTGCATAGAGTTCCTTATTAAAGCTTCACATTGTAGCTCACACCAGCCATACAAAAGAGGACTTTGGATACAACTAATTATTGCATAGAGTTCCTCATTAAAGCTTCACATTGTAGCCCACACCAGCCATACAAAAGAGGAATTTGGACACAACTAATTATTGCATAGAGTTCCTCATTAAAGCTTCACATTGTAGCTCACACCAGTTATGCAAATGAGGACTTTGGATACAACTAATTATGGCATAGAGTTCCTCATTAAAGCTTCACATTGTAGCCCACACCAGTTATGCAAAAGAGGACCTTGGATACAACTAGTTATTGCATAGAGTTCCTCATTAAAGCTTCACATTGTAGCCCACACCAGCCATACAAAAGAGGACTTTGGACACAACTAACTATTGCATAGAGTTCCTCATTAAAGCTTCACATTGTAGCTCACACCAGTTATACAAAAGAGGACTTTGGATACAACTAATTATTGCATAGAGTTCCGTATTAAAGCTTCACATTGTAGCCCACACCAGCTATACAAAAGAGGACTTTGGATACAACTAGTTATTGCATAGAGTTTCTCATTAAAGCTTCACATTGTAGCTCACACCAGTTATAGAAAAGAGGACTTTGGATACAACTAATTATTGCATAGAGTTCCTTATTAAAGCTTCACATTGTAGCCCACACCAGCTATACAAAAAAGGACTTTGGATACAACTAGTTATTGCATAGAGTTCCTCATTAAATCTTCACATTGTAGCCCACACCAGCTATACAAAAGAGGACTTTGGATACAACTAATTATTGCATAGAGTTCCTCATTAAAGCTTCACATTGTAGCCCACACCAGCTATACAAAAGAGTACTTTGGATACAACTAATTATTGCATAGAGTTCCTCATTAAAACTTCACATTGTAGCCCACACCAGCTATACAAAAGAGGACTTTGGATACAACTAATTATTGCATAGAGTTCCTCATTAAAGGTTCACATTGCACAGAGTTTGTAATTAAATTCAAATAAAATAACAAAGTTATCTCACAGCCATGCTATAGAGGCTGCCGGCTTTGGATGAGCTTGTTTCTTTACTTCATTGACTAAAGTCATGATAGTTGGCTCTTCTGATTGAATTCTCTGTTCTTATACCACACCAATTCTCTTGCTCTTTGATATGTTCTCCATTAGCATTTTTTATTCTTCTACAGGTTGAACCAGCTAAAATCTTGGGGCCTTATTTATGGGCTTTTGCTGTAGGGCAGCGCCGCAGGCCTCCCTGCTGCGCTGCCCTATGGCACAAGGAAAGGGCAGGAGTGCGCTGTATCTACATGATACATATTTTAGACCAAACAAGGGAACCCCTCAAGGTAAATAAGGACCTTGGGTATCAGTTTGCGTATCTACATGATACGGCGCAGTCCTGTCCTATTCCCCAGCGCACAATGGGCTGCCGTGCGCCAACGCAGACACCTTTGCACCATGGTGCAGGGCTGCCTGCATTGCGGGGATGATAGATTCTGTGCAGAAAGGGACCCTTTCTGCACAAAATCAATCCATTCAGGCGCTTTCCTTTGTCTTTGTGTGCTGCAGAATGTAGCACACCTAGAAAAATGAAAGCACAAGGACAAATGTTTTCATTTCTCACTGTTGCACCTCCCTAACACCACCCCTGGAGTGGCATTAGGTTCTGACGCATTCCCAGGTTTACGATGACTCCTAAATCTGGGAATGTGTCACAGCACCACCGATGGAACGCCCCTTACACGCAGTTTTCTGAGTGAAAGGGTCATATATTTATAAGACCATGAAAATCCCCATAAAGTGGATTGACGTGGCCTTATAAATATGCGGTGGCACATTGCGCCACCAGAACGTCAAAAAAGTGACGTTCTGGGGCGCAAAAGTGCTGATAGGGCCTCTTGCGAGGTCCTCGATCTCTTGCAAATATGAAATTCGGTAAAACTGCTCTTTTACTGAGTCCTATTGATAATGGAGCCCTGGACCAAGCAATCCACCTCAGCGGTCCTTGGCGGATTGCAATGTCCAATATATTTATGTGAGGTTTATTGTAGGCTTACTAAGGAGGGCTTACATTAGGATACTGGCTGTTTTGATTTCATTGGATGAGAAGTGACAAGGTAGCTGACATGTACCCACAGGCATTTAGTAGAACAAACAACAGAAGGAAGAAGAGGCCTGTATCCTTTCCACAGAGGTCCAGAAAAACGAAATCCAGGGGCCTATTGCTAATTTGTTCCCCTCACCACCACTCTGCTTCCTAGGATGTAGAAGAATCTAAGAGGATGTGCAGCTTTGTGATTGGTTGCGGTATCATTTAGGGAGGAGCATTCTAGGTGGTGGAGGAGGCAAGTGACTGGAAGTAGGGCCTGTGGTCTAATACCAACCAATAGGAATCGACGTTTTAAAACCTTTTGGACATGGGTGGCTCTCCGTCATTCAAAGAAAGATCTGCTCCGCATGTGTCCAAATGTTATGGGGGGGTCAACATTTTCCCACCATCCCTTTATCGATTTTATAGAATGCTAGTGGCTCTTAGTTAATTAATTATGTTTCAATTTTTACTAAATTGTTTGGATGTTATATAATTAATTCCACAACCGCGATGTTTGCCTGCTCTTTTCTTAAACAAATCCCTTTACCACCCTGTGACCTGGTTCCTCTGTCTGCAAGGCGGGGATGTTCATGCTCCACACTGCTGTACTAGGTGCTGTATGTGAGAACCGGGCATTTCCTCACATGCATTCCTGCACTTATCACAGTCAATTGACTGTAAGTGCTGAAAACATAAGTTCCGATGCTTTCGACCTCTCGAGAGTCTGAAAGCGAACATGGGTATCTGTGCCATATGCATTGGAATAAGCTCTCTGAATCTTACGCTCAACCCACTGAACTATGCTACCTCTGACCCAGAATCACCCCCAGTATTTCTGACTTCTTGTAGACAATATTTAAACTCTCAAGGCCGGATGTGGGTTTCTGAGCCGCCCCTAACGTCTGTTCTTCTACAATTATGTCTGTATATAATAGGAAGACGTGAATGTCACTGATTACGGATATGTCTGTAATTGCAGCCTCTCGGTCCCGAAGCCACCATTAAATCATAACACTTAATGATAATGACACAGCCCTAATAACGCTCTTGGCAGCTCTTGTAGGTTTGCATCCCTGTGTGCAGACACAGCGGCTGATACTGCATAAAGGTACCAGGCTGTTGGAAATGCGGTAGATGGGCTGCGCCACTGAGACGCTGATCCCTGTGCACTGTGGGAAAAATATCAGAGATGCACCCCCGAGCCACAGATCCACGTGCATTGTGGGAACAATAGCAGAGATGCACCACCAAGACGCTGATCTGTTGCACTGTGGGAACAATAGCAGAGATGCACCCCCGAGCCACTGATCCACGTGCACTGTGGGAACAATATCACAGATGCACCACCAAGACGCTGATCTGTTGCACTGTGGGAACAATAGCAGAGATGCACCCCCGAGCCACTGATCCGAGTGCACTGTGGGAACAATAGCAGAGATGCACCACCAAGACGCTGATCCGCGTGCATTGTGGGAACAATATCTGAGATGCACCACTGAGACGCTGATCTGTGTGCACTGTGGGAACAATATCAGAGATGCGCCTCTGATCCACGTGCATTGTGGGAACAATATCAGAGATGCACCACCGAGCGCTGATCTGTGTGCAATGTGGAACAATATTCGAGACGCACCAACGAGCCACTCATCCGTGTGCACTGTGGGAACAATATCAGAGATGCACCAACGAGCCACTCATCCGTGTGCACTGTGGAAACATCAGAGATGCACCACAAGCCGCTGATCCATGTACATTGTGGTAACAGTATCAGAGATGCACCACCAAGCCACTGATCCATGTGCATTGTGGAAACAATATCAGAAATGCACCATCGAGCCACTGATCCATGTGCACTGTGGGAACAACATCAGACATGTACCACCAAGCCACTTATCCATGTGCATTGTGGAAACAATATCAGAAATGCACCATCGAGCCACTGAACCGGTGTTCACTGTGGGAACAATATCAGAGATGTACCAAGGAGCTACTGATCCATGTGCATTGTGGGAATAATATCAGAGATGTACCAAGGAGCTACTGATCCATGTGCATTGTGGGAATAATATCAGAGATGGACAACAGAGCCACTGATCCCTGTGCACTGTGGGAACAATATCAGAGATGCACCACTGAGCCACTGATCCATGTGCATTGTGGGAACAATATCAGAGCTGTACCACCGAGCCACTGATTCATGTGCACTGTGGGAACAGTGTCAGAGATGCACCACCGAGCCACTAATTTGTGTGCTCTGTGGGAACAATATCAGAGATGCACAACTGAGCCACTGATCCGTGTGCATTGTGGGAACAATATCATAGATGTTCCACCGAGCCACTGATCCTTGTGCACTGTGAGAACAATAGTAGAGATGTACCACTGAGCCGCTTATCCTTGTGCATTGTGGTAACAATTTCAGAAATTCACAACTGAACCACTTATCCATGTGCTTTAGGGCACTGGTTCTTAAACTTTTGACTTTTGTTGACCCCCATCTAAACTTTTTGCTGGAATTTGGGGTCCCCCACTGAATCACTATTGAGATCTGGGGACCCCCACTGAGTTATTGCTGAAAGCCAGGAATCCCGGCCTCAGAAATTTCGATGATTTGAACCACAAAACTATAGACAAAAATACACAAACAAGCATTCATCAACCAAATACACAAATTATAAATGTTTGTATTTGATTCACGAACAAGTATACAAATACATCAAAAAATGTATTTTAATGGAAAGCATGGAGCTTTTCTAAATTCAACTGAGGCCACCCAGTGCTCACACTATGTCTTGCCTGATGCACTTGCACTGCTCCCCGAACCAATCTGAGGAAACTAACTTCATTTTTAGAACCCAATTTCAAATTCCTTCCCATTTACAGAGCATTTTACAATTTTCAGTTTTCCATTTTTCCTTTTTATTTATATGCACTTCAAATAATATTAACAGATTATTCATTTTAGGGTGTTTGTCCCACGTTGGAAAATCAGTGTGAGCTGCACCATGCACAGTGCAAGAGGGCGCTGCTACTTTCTGTTGCTCGAGTCGATGTTCCACTCGAGCTGCAGCTTCCTCAACGCGA
Source organism: Triturus cristatus (assembly GCF_964204655.1). Lineage (NCBI taxonomy): Eukaryota > Metazoa > Chordata > Amphibia > Caudata > Salamandridae > Triturus > Triturus cristatus. The sequence goes on along the minus strand of NC_140591.1, from coordinate 132,553,265 downwards.
GCAGAAGGTTTCTCAACGCAAGTGGTGGTGGCCATCTGTGAACCTCTGCGTTGAGAATTCTCACCGAGGGGTGATCTGGAGTAAGATTTTCCTCACTCGCGCTCGCTAACTTAATATTGGTGAGTGTGAACGAGGAAAAGACTCCACTCCACTACACAGCAGAGTTTTCGGGAACTTTGCATGCTACGCGGAGTGCGGAGTGCGAAAAAAGCCGTAAACTCCACTAGCGGAGAGAATTTCACACCCAGGCCCACCACAATCCACCAATCCATGTGCCTGATCGTGACAGTGACATCACTGAGTTATGGTCGACAGAGCTGAGTGCATCTTGAGTACGGTGACAGTGCATGATGCCTGAATATTCTAGGATGCCAGGATAATTCTGAAGCCTTTTAGAGGGATGGTTTTTTTAAAATGTATTTTTGTACTTTTAAACAGAATGGAAGGTGACAGGTTCACATAGAGAACCTGTTACATGCATCTTAGTACCATGATCAAATAACGAGCGTGAACATTTGAGAGTAGATAAAATTATCGTTTGTTATGTGCGTAAAGCGCAGTGAGGAATTCAGAAAAGAGCGAGAAGTGTTACATTGTGATGAGCAATCTATCAAGAAGGACATGTTTAGATTATGTTATGTTATAATCTTAATTCTTAGCTGAGGAAAAGTAATGCATGAAGCAAGGGGATTCAGGGAGGCCTGTCTGCTATCTTAGGGTCCACCTAGGGTAAAGTGGTGTCCCCCTCTACCAGCACCATTGGCCACCTTTGGTGGAAATGTAAGAAGTGGATCGAGGCATGGTCAGCTTGTGTCCACTTGTGTAGTTCCAATCTCCACTTAGGTACTGATGGTGCCAGGGGTGATTTCCAATTAAGGACATTTCAGTAGAGGTTAGTGTAAAGAAGACACTGCTCCAGTTTCCTTTCTTCCTTCTTTCTACCCTTCCTACAATCTTCCCTCCACATTCCTAATTCTACAGAAAACTCTACACATAGTTGCCTTCTTTTACACAGATTCAGCTCCTCTTAGCCACATATTCAAGTGGGAATCTACATGCTATTGTTTTGCAACCTCTGGGTCATCTGGGCCATGGTTTCTCCTCCAGTTTTCTGTCAGTGCTTCTGTTTGTTTGTCCCTGTTTCTATATGATGGGTTCATAGGTCATGCAATGCTGTCAAGGGAGGGTGGTGCCTCAGACGACCTGACCCTTACCACTAAGCACCATTAAAGCCACATATGCTAAGTAGTGCCTGAAGTTACGATAAGCAGTGTCCCCATACATGGCAATGATTAGGCCAGGGTGAAGTTTAAAATGCAGCGGTACAATTAGAGTAATTTCAGGTTTTACTTGAAATTCCAGAAATTAGGACATTACGCCACTTTGCATATATACGCACCATTTGCAGAAAGAAATTACCACATCGTTTTGCTGCAATTTCAGGTAATTATTGAAAAGCAAATGACACAAACTTCACACAAGCCTGCTAATGACACACATTCTCCAGATGCCAAGGCTCTTATTCTTGACACTAATACCCCTGTTTATGATAACGAGTGCTCTTACTCCTGTAAACCATCACCACTACGGATGCTAACACTCCTAGTTATGATAACGAGCGCTCTTACTCCTGTTAACCATCACCACTACGGATGCTAACACTCCTAGTTATGATAACGAGCGCTCTTACTCCTGTAAACCATCACCACTACGGATGCTAACACTCCTAGTTATGATAACGAGCGCTCTTACTCCTGTTAACCATCACCACTACGGATGCGAACACTCCTAGTTATGATAACGAGCGCTCTTACTCCTGTAAACCATCACCACTACGGATGCTAACACTCCTAGTTATGATAACGAGCGCTCTTACTCCTGTTAACCATCACCACTACGGATGCTAACACTCCTAGTTATGATAACGAGCGCTCTTACTCCTGTAAACCATCACCACTACGGATGCTAACACTCCTAGTTATGATAACGAGCGCTCTTACTCCTGTTAACCATCACCACTACGGATGCGAACACTCCTAGTTAAGATAATGAGCGCTCTTACTCCTGTTAACCATCACCACTACGGATGCTAACACTCCTAGTTATGATAACGAGCGCTCTTACTCCTGTTAACCATCACCACTACGGATGCTAACACTCCTAGTTATGATAACGAGCGCTCTTACTCCTGTAAACCATCACCACTACGGATGCTAACACTCCTAGTTATGATAACGAGCGCTCTTACTCCTGTTAACCATCACCACTACGGATGCTAACACTCCTAGTTAAGATAACGAGTTGCCTTACTCCTGTTAACCATCACCACTACGGATGCTAACACTCCTAGTTAAGATAATGAGTGCTCTTACTCCTGTTAACCATCACCACTACGGATGCTAACACTCCTAGTTAAGATAATGAGTGCTCTTACTCCTGTTAACCATCACCACTACGGATGCTAACACTCCTAGTTAAGATAACGAGTGCTCTTACTCCTGTTAACCATCACCACTACGGATGCTAACACTCCTAGTTAAGATAACGAGTGCTCTTACTCCTGTTAACCATCACCACTACGGATGCTAACACTCCTAGTTAAGATAATGAGTGCTCTTACTCCTGTTAACCATCACCACTACGGATGCTAACACTCCTAGTTATGATAACGAGCGCTCTTACTCCTGTTAACCATCACCACTACGGATGCTAACACTCCTGGTTATGATAACGAGTTGCCTTACTCCTGTTAACCATCACCACTACGGATGCTAACACTCCTAGTTAAGATAATGAGTGCTCTTACTCCTGTTAACCATCACCACTACGGATGCTAACACTCCTGGTTATGATAACGAGTTGCCTTACTCCTGTTAACCATCACCACTACGGATGCTAACACTCCTAGTTAAGATAATGAGTGCTCTTACTCCTGTTAACCATCACCACTACGGATGCTAACACTCCTAGTTATGATAACGAGCGCTCTTACTCCTGTTAACCATCACCACTACGGATGCTAACACTCCTAGTTATGATAACGAGCGCTCTTACTCCTGTTAACCATCACCACTACGGATGCTAACACTCCTGGTTATGATAACGAGTTGCCTTACTCCTGTTAACCATCACCACTACGGATGCTAACACTCCTAGTTAAGATAATGAGTGCTCTTACTCCTGTTAACCATCACCACTACGGATGCTAACACTCCTGGTTATGATAACGAGTTGCCTTACTCCTGTTAACCATCACCACTACGGATGCTAACACTCCTAGTTAAGATAATGAGTGCTCTTACTCCTGTTAACCATCACCACTACGGATGCTAACACTCCTAGTTATGATAACGAGCGCTCTTACTCCTGTTAACCATCACCACTACGGATGCTAACACTCCTAGTTATGATAACGAGTGCTCTTATCCACAATAACCAAACAACACCCCGGCTTGTGATGGCCATGACTGCAACTCATGATATCCAGCTGTGTACTCATGAAAACCAAAAGCCTCCTGATGCTAAACACACCCTGCTCTTGGAATCCAACACCCCTGCTCCTCCTACTGACACCCTAGAGATGACAAGGAATGCCTCTTCTCAAGAGAACAAACCGCCCTACTCTGACAGCCACTGCCCGGCTGCTGCTAGGCAGCATGCCTCATTCAAACCAACACCACTTTTCATGATAACCAGAACCATTACTGATGCTAACTGAAAAGCTCCTAATTGTTATCAGACGGTTACTAACACCCTTATTGATTACAAAACTGTACGCATGATAAACAGTATGCATAGAAATGCGACAAAGGATAAGGAATACCTCTATTGACGCCAGCTAAAACCCATATTCAAGTAACCGAACACCTTACTAAAGATTGCAGCTGTCCCACCCTAATAGTCATGATAACCTAAACACTTCCTTCGATTGGTAACCAGTCCTCCTACTTCTAATCCCTAAGCCATTAATCATGATCCCCAACACCCTTACTCAAGTTAGGCAACATTCCTGCCACGGTAGCAAACTCCCTTACTCCTGATACTCAACGTCACTCCTCATTAAACACTGCAAACTCCTCACACAATCACCTGTATCATCAAGAACAAAACGAATCGGTTGCAAAGCCATCCTGTGCACCTCCATTTTGTTGCTGACTGGTACTGGTGGTATCTGACTGCCCCAGGCTCCGTCTAACCACGCCCAGGGCTAATGCTATGGTGAAAGCACAAGTGAAAATACACACATGCATTAGGGTACACCATATATTAGGGTACACTTACAATTGGCATGACCTACCCTATATGTCCCTAGTAGATAATAGGGTAGGGGAATTAAAACTACCTATAAGTCCCTTATTGCCAGTGGTAGATGCATCTTTACCACTTTCCAACTTAATCCCCAGAACCAAGGGAACCAAGATCTCTACGGATAAACTCCTGCTTATGACAGACATATTTTCATACACCGGCTGCCCGCGATCAGTAGTAGCAGTTCCTAATTGGCGTGATGATTCATGCCCGATGACTACCTGGTGCAGCCCGTTTTTGAAACAGGTACCACAATCCAGTGGGTGGTTTGGAAATCCAGTGTTTTATTACAAGGAAAAACACGTTCCAAGTTCAACAAATATTGGCAAAGCCAGCAGGTTTGACTTTTATGTAGTGCTCAGTACTGAGACAAAAAACGTCCACGCCCACGGACACACACACCCCATCCATGCACACTTTCACGCAAACCATCAAGTATTTTAGTCCAGTTAGGTCAAGTGAATCAAAGTAAGAGTGCAATTCCAAGAATGCAATAATTTGATAAATGAATCCCTAAGGCCAGGAAAAATACAATTATCATTTAAACACAGATCAGGCACTGCCAATGACACACTGCACTTGGCATGCATTAAAACAAAAAAGTACAAAATGTATTTTCTGCAATAACAAAAATCAGTTGCCAAATGTATAATGTGGCAAAGTTCATAGGGATGTGTTATTTTGCTGCTTTCAAAGGGTTAAACATGTTTTGCCAATTTGAAGCAAAGCATATGACACTTTTAAGTTATTACACTGTACCGGACTCACTCAGGATTCATTGGCCTGGACTTCTTTACGTTTAAAGCAGAAAAAGGGTAGCAGACAATAAATCTACATATTTAGACTTGTGGAGGGAAGTTACCACTACACCATGTTGCCATGTTTCATCAGGTCAGAAGTTTCTACCAGCACCAGGTAATGCCATTTAACGAATATGGAGCAGGTATTAAACTCCAGTTCTGGAGCATGACACTTGCATACCTCTCCCACTCAAACAATTCTACAGACCCCACGCGCTTCTCTTATTCTCATTACATCACAGCAAGGAGCTGGTAAGTTAATATTTCAATTGAAATTCATAAAACCAAACCTAAGATGTATTGGCAAAGACAATAGGTCTCGCCTTTTTGACCTCTTGGCTTTGCTAATGGTTTTTGCAAATGCTGTGCAGCAAAATATGAGTTGTCTTCTTCAGCAGCCTACACACCCTCTTTTCCTGGCTTGCAATCTGCACAGGCTGGAAAGGATCTGGGGGGACTCTCCTAAACATGGAAGACACTGAAGAAATGTTACTGGTCCCTTCACTGTTTGACGATATTGTCTCTTGGCGTCTAATTAACATTTAGAAATGTTAGCTAGCTTCTTTATTGCCCCTTTTTTCCACATCACCGTATAAAGCGTGCTTAATTAAAGAAAAAGGTCACATTTCTCGAATGGATCACATGATTATGAAACAAGAAATGATCAGATATAAAAAAACTAAACATATTTTCATTTCCAATCCAGACTGTGTGACGGTGGCTGGAAACATTTGGAGATTGTTAGTGGAAGATTCCTAAGTGTTTTGTGCATTTTCTTACAGTGCTTGCGAGTTTATAAGCTGAGTTTTGCTCCTATGTTCACTCTTGTGCACAGCTGGGGCATGAACAGAAATGAGAGACCCCTAACCCTGACCATTGGTCTATAGTGGGACAGGTGCCACAGCCCAGGGCAGAGAGCGAAAGCCCTGGGTGGGTAAATAGAGAATTCAATTTTTGACAAGTTGTGAATGCAGCATGAAGAATGGCACAGGAAAGAAGGAGAGAGAAGCATCGTGCAAATATCAGTTAACAGATTAGGCACCATATACACAAGTTGATCAGCACCCACCGTTCATTCAATTGACTAGGTAAGCATCACAAAAGTGAATTATATAGTGCATAGACTCCATCCAGATTATTAATCAAAAATCATTTGTATTCATATCTTCTTGCTTTTTAGAAAAAAAACATTTCTTCCCTGCAGCTAACGCGTTTCGTCTCTTAACAGAGACTTCTTCAGGGCACCAGGCTAGGAATCTTCTGACCACCAGTAGACCCCCTCAAATCCTCTTAGGTGTTTATTAATGAATTTTCATTGTCACCTAGCCGGTGAGTTTGATGCCTCCGATGAAAGTCACTGGCCTAAGTGTAGTCAGTGTTAAGTGTGCTGCAATAGACTACCAGATTTGTGCTAATTTGAAACGTGTTTGGTACTCATAGAGGTTAATAACCTGGCTCTTCCACATATAGTCCCTCTGTGTCTTTAGGTGCATCTTATGTTACCAAACCATGATGGGAGACTAGCTGCAGCGCGGGAACATACTAGGTAGTATAGCCAGGCGCTTTAGAAACTCATTTATTATTATTATTAATATGGTTATGATGACCATGGAATCTAAAATCATGTCATGAAAGATAAACATTTGCGAAATTGTGTAATTTTTCATGTTCCACAGAGTTCTGAATTCTCAATGCTTTTTCTGCATGGAATGATCAAGATTTGTTTTCATTTAAAGGACTTACAGAGGAAAGTGTCTGAGCGGAAATATCATAGTTGCTTCATGTTTTCTGAAGCCAATCACATGAAACTATCACCCATGTTTTTGTATATTCCATTCTGGATAGGAATCAAGGGATTTATAAATAGAATTATATTTAAAGCTCCACTTTTCTGTGATGAGGTCAAAACAACCAATCTGTTCATATGTAACCATGTCCAAGTCTTTGTCACATATCTTCGTTTCTACAGATCACCTTAAATATAAATATGGCGCTAACATTAAGCAGATCTCATGGAATGGCTGAAAGAGAATTGGAAGTCATGAGGAAACCATGCAAAAACACAATATCACTCAAAAAAAGCATCCTTCTATTCACATAAAAGCACCCCTAGCCCATCTAATCCATTAAATATAAGCATAAACAGAGCTGGCATCCTCTTGCCCTCTTCCACCTCCGCTCAGCCCTCACTCCCTCTTTCTCCCTTAAACTTCATATGTGTTTTTGTCAGCACGTACATATAATATTCTCCAATCTTGTTATCATTCATTAGAACATTTTGGACATCCGTCAATATCATCATGCCATGAATTTTCCATAAGTACGAGCATCTATAGGTACTGGCCATCCTTAATAATCGCTAACAACATATATCATTTTGGAGACGTGAATGTCAGCACCACCCCGGCTCCTATCATCCACGGCCACTTACATCTATTGTTATTCCAGCAGGTCTATTGATTTCCTGAAGACTCCCTTACTTCTCTGCCAATACCTGACCATGGTCTTGCTTCCTTCCCTGTGCTTCTGATGTCCTAGTATTAATTCCTCTCTTTGCCTCCTTCTCTTGTACCCCTTCTCCCTGGGTATGCCATTTACAGAGGACCCTGTACCACTGGTTCTTCCTTCAGAGCTGTAACCAGTAGTTGGCCCACTCTCCCAATAAATGTAACATGTGTAGCAGGGATTTGTTTATAGAAAAAATAAGTGCTAAGGCCCTCATCAGGAGGCCACTGCAGCTTGCACCACACACTGCCCCTGCGAGCACTGCCAATGGCACTGCCAACACAATTAATAACTACCACATCCTACAAGTGAGACAGTCCCGCTTATTATAGACCCCCAAAGCTATAAGAAGGGCTTGGGCGGCAGTCAATAGTCATATTTATTGTATATTGAATTAATAAACAACTGTTGTTGTGGTTATCTCTAAATTAGACAGACAGCGCCACCATGTGGCAGACTGTCACAAGACACGTGTTAACAATTAAGTGGCGGTGCTGAGCACCAGAAGCCACCGGCTCCAATTAAGTGCTGAGGCCACTGACCCTGAACCAACCTTACCCACGGCAGCGCACTAATATGTATAGCCCCCAAGCAGTCTGTACTTGTCAGTGAATCATGTTACTTTTCCACCCCAAACCTGGAGGTGGAAATGGAATATGCACTGTGAGATTAGGGGTTCTGTAATAAAGATGGAGGGTATTTCTGCCCCCTGTCTACACAGCTGCTTCCCCTGCACTAGTTCATGGCACTGGAGCGAGCGATGTCACTAGAGCAAATTCCAGTCCATCTCTCAGTGAACAAGGGCTGCACTTGACCTCCTGCCTGGCACGGACCTGAGCATAAAGGCTGCAATGGGGCATAGGCATGTGCGCGACTCCGTATTTGCACACACCTTATAACTGCACAAGCTCCAAATTAATTTGTGAATTTCCATATGCGTCAAGTAAGCCTTTGCCCCAATCTGCACTGATGCAGATCGGACAAAATTCATGTATGTAGGTGAATGCCACCGAGGCAGGAGCCTGTCCTTCCCCCTAGGGTTAGGCTCACATTTTTAATGGGCGGTAGAGTACAGTGAGCAGCAGGGATTTTAAATGGCAAAGTTCTGAAGCAAAACTGGCACTTTTCAGGACTCTGATGCCATTTAGTGATGCACAGTTCTGAAGCCAGACTGGCACGTTTTCGGGACTCTGATGCTATTGTGCAAAACGCAGTTCTAAAGCCAGGCTGACATGTTCCAAGGCCTCTGATGCTATTGTGCAATAGAACAAAAATAAAAGGAAGAGCAAATTAGAGGTTGGGAAAAGCATTCGAACAGGGTTACCAGGTGTCCATGATATGGCGGGACAGTCCCGCCTTTTCACAATGTGCACCAGCACATTTAATGCATTTAGCACATGCCCAGAACGTTTTTAGACATCCCAGTGCAGGATAATTTAGCAGCCCTTATTAGAAAGCAATTATCTAACATGGATGAGACAGTGTTTAAAAGTTGTTTTTCATCCCCCTTTATGTGACACTGTGTTTTCTGGGTTGGTGAGCGCTGTCAATTAAGTCATTAAGTAATTCTTCACCCTCGGTCGATGCAAAAGTTTAACCCTACTTCTATGTTTATGGAATTACCCCATTTTTAGTTTTCAAAATGTGGTCACCCTACATTTAAAACATACACAGAGATGGGTTTAACAAGAATCAATCAATCAATTAATCAATCAATCAGAGTGATCCAGGTCTTGGCGGCAAGGTAGGAGACGAATCTTCCTCCGGTTCGGGTCTTGCGCATCCGTAGGACGGTAGATACAAGGATAACTCCATATAAAGCCAGGTGGAGAGTGGGTGAGGAGCACAAGAGAACAGAGAGCAGTGGCACTTCCAGAGAAAGAATCGCTGAGTCATGCTGAAGGATGGTATTTGGTACCTATACATAAGTGTGACTAGCAACCAGTTGGTGTAGCATGGATGTCAAGTAGGCATATCTTGCGACAACTGCTAGCCCTGTAACTGCCCTGGCTCCCCTGGACTCAGGGGTTCTGAAGGCAGCACGAAGAAGAATGGGCTCCAAGAGCCCTGCTTATATTCTGAAGCTTCCACTCCATGCACTGCCCCTAGAGACCATCAGCTGCAAACAGGAAGCTGTTTACCCGATAAGCAACGGGCCTCTGTGACGTCAACAGTGGTCAAAGTGAGTGTGATGTCATTTCTGCTATTTCCAGCATTTTGGTGACTTGACATATATGACAGTCTAAGAATATCTAGTTGGTCAATGAAGAGTGACGTAGAGGTGGTGAGGCAGGCAAGAGTTTGACGATGAACAGAATTGGGCCACATAGACATGGAATTTAGCATCACTACCCCATTGCTGGCCGCACTGGTTGGAGAACAGACTGTTCGTTAGATGTGCATGGCGCAGTAGTGGTCCATGAGGGAGTACTCAACGCGGTACTGGATTCAGTGAAATAAATTGCTCCTACGTGTTACAGTATCAGCCGGGTTCTTATTTTGCTAAGAAGCCAGCATGATGCAGCGATCCCCTCTTTGCGCACCGTCACCTCTGCAAACAGAGCACGTAGGTTGAATGCATCCGGAGAGCCCAGGGAAATTACTGAGACCCTGAGCAGCAAACCTTCTGTGCCAACAGCAAACAAAATAACAGGTACCAAAAAAAATAGTAGAAAGCAGTGTGCCATGTAGCAGCATAAGGAAGAAAAGAAAGAAGAGAGCTCTGTAGTCGCACAACTCCACGCCACACTCCACTGGCGCACCACACTGTTGCGTATGCTGATGAGAGAGCTTGTGGAAGGCAGGCGCATCCGAAGGGATGCAGATGCTGTTCTGTCGGATGAACTGACTGGCTCTCCACCTCAAACTCCTTAGGAAAAAGAGAAATGCATACTACAAAAAAATTAAGCGCACTAAAGCTGACTTCTTCAGACACCAACTGGACCAAGCTAAAAACCGGCCAAAAAAGCTCTTCAAAATTGTCAAAAATCAAACCAAGGAAGCCCCCCAACGGGCCCGAGATCTAGATCGCCTACAACCTAACTGTCAAGAATTCTCCACCTTTTTTAATCTGAAGACTGACAACCTCATAAAGAATCTCCTTAATGACAGACCATTACACACTGATCCTCATACAGTAATCACCCCGTTATTTACACCCATCCCATGCCATTCCCCCCCTAAGGCCTGCCCCAAAAACGAGGCAGCCTGGTCTTCCTTTGAGACGTACACTGAAGACGACCTAGGCAAGATTCTCAACAACCTGAAACCGGCCAATCATTTCACTGACCCCCTCCCGGCTAATGCAGTCAAAGCCCTTTCACCTTGGCTTCTTCCACTCTGGACCAAAATCATTAACAGCTCACTCCAACAAGGCTGCATCCCGGACTCCCTCAAAGTAGGCCAAGTATCACCTATCCTAAAGAAACCCACTGCTGACCCTACTGACTTGAACAACTACCGTCCCATTTCCAATATCCCCACCTTGGCCAAATTGCTGGAAAAATGTGTAAACCGACAACTGACCAATCACATAGATCACTTCAACCTACTAAATAAACACCAATCAGGCTTCAGAGCGGGTCACAGCACTGAATCGGCCATGACACACATTCTTGATGATGCGCTACAAATCCTTGATCAGAATGGTTCGTGCTTACTCATCTTACTAGACCTCTCATCAGCCTTTGATACGGTCAAACACCAGAAACTACTAGATCTCCTGGAGCATAGGATGGGTCTGTCTGGCACGGTGCTAAAATGGTTTACGTCCTTCCTGCATAACCGTACACAAAAATTCAAGATTAACAACGCGCTCTCCGATGCTTCCCCTGTATTTCTTGGGGTGCCGCAAGGGTCCGCACGCACTCTCACCGTCCTTATTCAACTTGTTCATGGAACCGCTCACTGAAATCTTGCAAACATCCAATGTTCAATTTCATATGTATGCGGACGACATGCAACTATACCTCAAGATCAACTCCTTAGAGGACATTAATCTGCTCAACTCCACACTCATGATCACCCAATCTTGGTTATCAGAAAATCATCTCAAACTCAACGCATTAAAAACAGAATTCCTCCTCATAGCACCACCGGCCAAGATCCCTTTAATGCATGATCTGATCAAACAGCTCTCCGCGTTCAATGTACAACCTACTATCGTGGATTCTGCAAAATCCTTGGGGATCACTCTCGACAACAACCTCATGATGCAAAAACACATCAGTAACGCCACAAAGAAAGCTAATTTCCAGATAAGCACCCTAAGGAAGCTGAAACCCTTCCTGCCACTCGAGGACCTCAAGTTGACAGTACAAGCGCTAGTCCTCCCTTGTGTGGATTACGGAAGTGTCTCTCTGTGTGGACTACCAAAAGCTGAAAAAGCGCCCTTAAGAGCGTCTATCAACTCCGCGGCAAGACTCATCACTGGCTCGGAAAGATCTGCACACATTACTCCGGACTTGAAATCCTTGAATTGGCTCCCATTTGAAGCTAGAATCCTCCGAAAAGTGGCGTGCATGACTCATAAAGCCTTACACCACAACTCTCCCAGCTACCTCGCGCAGAAACTGACAATCTCTGGTGGTCTGCGGACTTCCAGGAGTGCCGAAAACCTTTTACTGAAACCTCAAAGGTTCAACAAAAAGAAAACATATAATCGATCCTTCTCTGGGATGGCGCCCAAAATTTGGAACATTCTTCCCCCCGAAACCCGACGGAATGCCTCCCCCACCGCCTTCAAAAAAGAAGTCAAAGCGCTTCTCATGGCAAAATTTACTTGAGCACTGCATGCTGTAACTCCTCCTTCTATATTGGATCTCATTTGTTTTTTATATGATTGTTCACTGCATATTTCTGTTTTGTTCCTCTTACAGCCATTGTTATGTAAAGCGCTCTGATATCCGCAAGGATCTTGTTCGCGCTCTATAAAACTTTCTAAATAAACTAAATAAATAAATAAATAAAATAAATAGTGTTGTCACTCAAAAAAGTGAAATGAACACACCTCCTTCTGCAGATAGATAGCGAATCCAGCTCAGCCCCAGGGAGTGGTGTATGTTTGGTCTTCAAACCACCACTTTGACACAATAAGGATGATGGACAGTTGTGTGCTCGTGAAAAATCCTTTGATATTTGGAGGAAGTCCTAAATCTGGAGGAGAATGGAGATTCCTCCGTGATACTACCCTGTGGCAGAGAAAATCCCAACAGGATTTGCTCTGCCTTGAGCACTCCCTCCCAAAAAATTGAGAATGTTGCATCACTTCCCAACTCAAAATCAGTCATCGGGTAAGCTCTTGTGATGAAACATGACCTCTACTAGATCACTACTGGAGTAGCCAATGCAATACTCACTCCCGTCGTCTTGTTCAACCACCATGCTAGCTCCAGAGGAAGGGATATATTGTTTTTTTCCAAGTATCCGGAGTCCCACATTAGTAATCGTTCTGCCACCCACACAATACTACAGAGCATCCTTTCTGGAGCTCCTAACAACACTTTGTCTTGAGTGTTCTGGAAGCTGGTGTACAAAACTGCAATGTCCAAAGACACATTCAGTCACACAGAAGGCTGATTTTATGCCCAATCCATTGACTCGCCAATTGAACTCGGCCCAGGCTTTCCACAAGAGAGCTTCCATTGGCTATTGGTAGTCACAGGGCAGACCGAATGGAGTGTTACTTTAGCAGGATTTTTATAGCGCACAGCTACTCAGAAGTGCGTCCCGGCACTGCTTCGGCAGCCTGCAATATCTGTGCATGCCCTGTTAGGCTTGTCGGAAGAGCCATGTTTTTAGGTTTTTGTTGAAAGAGGAAAGTTCCATTGAGGTTCGATGTTCCAGAGGGCGTTTCTTCCATGTGACCAGCCCGAGATGGGGAAAAGACCTGCCACCAATGGGAGTAAGCACGACTACATTTTACCCTACAGCTCTAAACCACTATGTTTTCGCTGTCTCCTCATTTCTGGCACATTTTCTACTACTTACTGTATTTCTACTGGGTCCAAATGATGCTGGCTCTATTGACTTTGGAAAGGAGGAAGGGTAATTTCATGCCTGAATGCACACATCCCTGCAGCTGGCTTGCAGCGTGCCACACTTATATATCCTATCAGTTTGTTCCATGCTAACCCCAGTCTTGTAGTGCTGTGCAGAACGTACATTCTACAAACAAAACAAAAGTTTGAGAAATTGACAAACTTTGCATTGCCACTTGTCTAGGAAGGTCAGCAGTGGTGCAACCGGTTCCAAAAAATAAAATGTTATAACCTCTATAGTGAGAGAATCCTGCCACTCAAAGTAGGGTTTTACTGACATCTTTCCAATGTAAACCTCTTTACACAGAGGCTTGTTTCAACAAATTTATTTTTTAAGTTTAAGGCAGGAAAATCATTGCAAATTCTGACCTCTCTACTCTCCTATCCTTAAATACCGCACCTCTCAAGGTCAAGTGAAGTTATTCTATATTATCATCCGGATGTGACCTTTGAAGTTTTCAATTTATATATTTGCAAAGTTCAAAGGTCAATATGCAATATATCCTTGCTCTCCTGTTTTGTGATCCACACCCGGTGAGGTGTTTACAGCACTCGTATAACATTACCCTGGGTAAGGTATTTACCAGGTGTGATAAATTACCCCTATTCTATGTTTTTTCATGAAAAAATGGAACATAACATGCGGAATCTGTATTTAAAACTCTGAATTTCTCTTGTTTTTCCTCAGTGTGGTATCAGACTATCCTTATCACATCATCTGACATAAATGTTTCATTCTACATATAGATTAGAAAACTATTGCCCCATTGGGGTCAATGATAGAAAATCTACACCAATGGGGATAATGTTTTTGTAATTGATACAGGATCCCATACTTACATCAGACTATATTTCTTCACACAATATTCTGATATAAAACCTTCTCCTTTTTCCCATACATTTTGTCAGGTTTGACCTGCTGGAATCTATCACTGGAAAACTGCAATTACTAGGAGACAACTCATAATTTACGTGGACAGGGTTCGGAATTTAGCCCTGAACTTGTAATCAGTCCCTAATCATTCTTAAGAAAAGGTGCCTGGTTCTTAGGAGGCAGCCAATCAAGTCGCAGACAGCTCCTAGTCCCTTTCCATCTCTGCCCGCTACAGCGGAACCCCGGCTACAATGCAGTCCTTCCGCAAGATTAAAAAGCCGCGGCGGAGAAGTGATAGCATTGGGGATGGAACTGCACGCCACAGTGAAGACAAAACTATCACCTTAACAAGCATGGACAGCCCTCGATGGAGTATAAAATTCATTTGGTGCCTCAAATAATTCAAAGGAACAAAACAGCCTAGCCGTGACACACATATTTAACGCGCAGTGTCCTGCAGTGTCCTATTAGAGCAGGCGTTGGGGGGGGGGGGGGAGGGTTGGCGTCCCCATCTCATAAATACCGCCCGCGCGGAGAGCCGCGGAGAGGTTCATAATCCAGTTTTCAGCACCCGGCAGATCACTTGGAGAAGACAGATGGAGGCTGAGCAGCACTTAAAGAGTTATGGAGGTTGTGGGGAATGGTTTGAAAATGATGGCACTTAGGCATAATTCAGATAATATATTTCATATATTTCTCCGGCTTCCTAATGTAATGACACCAAGGGTGCAGGGACATCCATCCTGCATCTCTGCAGCAGTCCATGACCTGAAGCTCAAGGGGTGGCAGGATTTTTTTCACATTCGCTCCAGCTTATCGTCAAGTGTAGCTGCCCTGAGTACTTTCCGACTCAACTCCAGGGCCATGCAAAGATACTCTCAAGGTCTTGCTGATGAAGCTGGGCCTTACAGTAGGAAAACCTTAGATTATCTATATAAGCATCACCATACCATCCTCAGCAGTCCTGCCCGTCGCAGAGTCAACACTGCGTTGACCCCTTTTGGAACGAGGCAGACGGGAGTTCACTGGGTGACCACCAGATGATGAGTTGGGTTGATTGGCCACAAATAATCCTGACTGTACCTGAGAGCGCCAATTTTTAGATCTGAAGGATGGTGGATACAGCCTTGAAGGTGCTTTCACTCCTGAGCATAGAAGGTCGAGGCATGCCTATGCATGCAGAGAACATATTTAGTGAGGCACTTTATAGACAGGGGAGGTAAGTTAACCAAGAGAGGAGGACTCAAAATGGATTCCTTATGTATACAAAATACATATGAAGACCTATGACAGACAAAGAATCAGCTAATCATTTGTAGTCGAGAGATCTGAAGCACGTCTCTGATGAAGAAGACGTTCGCGAGAAGGCCCCGTACCCACTGTTTATGCAATAATAATCCACATTTGTAAAGCACGAGCAATCACTCTAGGCGCTGGGGGCCGTCGGGAAGATTAAGCAAGCTATTGCCCAGGGCTACATGGTGCTGGGCTAATCTGCCGCCGGCACCAGGGATCGAACCGTGATCCCCAGATTCCAGAGTCAGACACCCTGGCCACGGCGCCACACCTCTTCCACTCATGCAACGTGATACCCCGTAACAGATAGGTGATTGCAAACATTCCTGTTCCAGGAAGACAGGGTTGAGTTAAGGTAAAATTAATGTTTATTGTTTGAACAAAACCCAACCAAATTCTACAATTAAATGCAACAAGTGTTCCATCAATGCAATGTTCGGAGCAATATTTCATAATTCGTTATGAAATTCGGAGTTATAAAATCACATTTCAGACATTCCAATAGCAATACAAATAGTGTGGGATACTGGACCTTCAACCATAAAGAATTTTTTTTTTAAAACCATTGGTGCCTTGATTATTACATCCACACAGAAAATTAAGCTTTAAAAATGTAGCCAATGCTAAAATCCTGGCTGTTTTAGAGGAAAATGCATTACTACCCCCCGCGAGACTGCGGGCAACAGCTTCACTTACGTAACACAGCCTTCCATGCAAGAACACAGATTTCAGGTATTTTTCCTAAAATACCCAGGGCACAAACAAACTAGATGTGACAAGAACGCATCACCAAGCCAGAAACAGCTGCATAAGTTACATAAGATCTGTTTAAGCTCCTCATAACAGATAGTCATGGTTCAAGTGTGTGCAGGTCCTGCCCTTGCAGCATATTAGATTCAGAAGGTCAAAGATGTCTGCCTCAGAGTGGGGTGCAGAAGATTCCATATGCATTGTTGGGGGACACTGCAGCATAGTCATGGAAAAGAGGATCATGTCCTCTCAAATGTCCTGTTCATGATACTTTCCCAAAGGAATATATAGGTTAGCAGATGACTGTGGCTTAGAGTGAAACACTATCTCTGCCAATGAGAAGGCCCATGTGGAAGACTGACCACACTGATCAGCTCAAGGAGCAAGCCCCTTACAGACACTCTACAGAGGCTTGGGCGGCTTGCATGGGGATAGCAATTCTTTCAAATGCGAACATGCTTACTGCATGTGGTGTGAAGCATGTGACTTGCACTTCATGCTACTCAAGCAGTCTGAGATTGATTGTACATGGATCAGAACTGCTTGTAACCCAGTACCACAAAATTGAGTTTCATTTGTTTGTAAACACCTTCAATACTGAATGGTAACTTATCTCTCCATGAGTTAAAAAAAACCCAAGGACACAATATCCAGGCTGTGCACTCTTGCCTGTCAAAGCCTTCATTTGAGTATCCCAAGACACTGATGAGGTGTGATGGTCCCCAAAATACATAGGAAATTAACTCAGGGCACAGGGAGAGCAGATGCGGCAGATAAGATGGAAGAAGGGTGGAGATGGAAGTTATGAGTGAATGAGAAGGGAGGTAAAAAGGGGCAAGTGTAAATGTATAGAATAAACTCATGAGAGACATTAAGGAAAGGGGAGGCTGGGGAATGAAAAGGCAACGAGGAAGAAAGAAAAAGGAGACTGCCAATGTGAGTGAGGAATGTAAAGCAAACGTGTGAATCTGTCTATGTGACTCTTACACAAGGTGTAAACATCCTACTTACTTTCATCACACAGTGACAGATGGGCAGTGGGTGCTTCATCATGCAATAGGAATAAAGATATGGCCATTCACAGAGGGAACCCTCCACAATTCGAGCTATTGACTGCCTCACTTAATAATAAGGTAGCAATGAGTCACTCATAAGATGAACTTTCGATGCATTAACTCCATTGAAACTTTAATTGCGCAATAAAATGTTCCCAGCTGAATTTGAGAACAGGGCATCAACTTGTCATCTATCATCGGCAGTTTTAGAAACCATACCTCAGCCAGAAGCAGCACAGAGTGAAGAGGAAAAGTCTTCTGTGCTTTCATAGTGAGTATGCATCTGAAACAGCCGCTGGGGCCAAACGTCTGCTTCAATGGAGATTGGTCATTAGAACAGAGGTCTTCAAACTGTGGGGTGAGCCCCCCTGTGGTGGAAGCTGGATTGTTCTGAGAGAGAAACAGGCTGTGGCCAAGAGGACCATTTACCAAGCACCTGTGGAACCAAGGCTGACGTCATGCTGAAAAGAGTGCTGTGTTGTTAGAGAAAGAGACACTCTTTAATTGGCCATAAGCAATGTCTTTGCCATTAGAGTCCCCATAATTTCAGTTTTCACAGCTTTGCAGGGTACTACACATCATTCAGAGAAAAAGAAACAAGCACTGGAAGTGGCACTAGATGACATCAAAGAAATGGACATCTAAGAAAGAATAGGGCCATTACCTATCTAAGTTACCTTTCCAAGTTAAGCAGACAATACAGAGCCATTGATGCTCGGTCTTTGAATCCTGCGCCCTTGCTGCCATTGTGTAGCAAAGCGCGTTCTGGACCATGACAATCCACATTTTTTCCACTTATGGACCTCCAGGTTAGTCCGTCTGCTGCGGGTTTGACCCACTAATCGATTCTCACCCACTGTAAGCTCTATTGTAAAACGGATCTGGGCCACGACCTTTTTTTAAATTGGGCCAGCAGCTGTGTTCAGCTGGGGCTAATAGCTCTGGGCAGGGGCAAGCATGTAGATGCTTTGAGAAGGGACCTGGAATCCTCAAGTGAAACACTGATCCTGGGGTTAGGGAGAAAGGAGGAAAACACTGAAAACTCCATGAAATGGCCTATCAGGGCCTGAGATATTGTAAAAGGTGGTGGCCGCTTGAGCGCGGCAAGGAATCCTCTGCACGGGTGCCCTTAGGGTCAGGGGTAACCAGCAGACCCAAAATGCAGAAGACCAGTAGCAATTTCCCACCCAGCGAGCTCGATCATGGTTACTCCCCGAATGTGGGACCCGAAGTGCAACTGTGCTAATTTTAAAACTGACGTCTTAAACAGGAGGTGGGGGCCGCCATCATAGTGTTATCAGACCAGTCCCCCCCCGCTTGACAAGAGTGGCCCTGTGAGGAGGGGAGTATGTATGCCTCAGGTACGAAGTCTGCAATCGCCTCCTAATTTCCATGTGGATAAAAAGAAGGAGGGTGGGAAGCACTCATCATCCCTGCCCAGCTGCCAGCAGAAGAGCTTTGGGTCAGCCGGCAGTCAGGAGACCACAAATCAGTGGTTAATTTGTAAAAAAAAATGAGTGCCGGGGCTCTCATTTCAAAGTTCAAAGTTGCTATCAAGCCCAAGCTTTTTTGTTGTCCTCAGATTGATAGATACATTGTGTTTTTGAATTTCACAACACGGTAGTGGTGGTCTAAACAGTCGCACATCAGTCCACCAGTAGTATGTTTTCTTTAATTTTGATTTCTTATAAATTATGGGGACCCTCAAGGTAACAAAAACAGAAGCATCCCACTCCCAAGGATGTTAAATCAACGAGTATTCGAATGAAACTCGTTGTTGTATTCTTTTATCAGAATATTGTACCTCGGCACTCTAATGGTTTACATGAGCCGTCTCTAAAATTGTCTGAAACAATATGGCCACTTATAAAGCCCAATTCTTCAAATATTTCTAGAAGCTTACTCACATGGAAAGATACGTCAGATAGATATAAATCATATGTGACTCTGTATTTTTAATCCAAAATTTTCAAGACAGCACATAATCAAATAACTGAAAAAGCTTCTCCACGGAGGTACTAGGATCGCCCCAGCTTCAGACAACGTCCTACTCTTAAAAGGGCATATCACAGCCCACGCCATATAGAATTAATCACACCAAGACGGACAAATAGCCTGTGTCAATAATATTGGGAAACGAGGCTAATATTGCACAATTAATCGCTGCATAACAAAGGGGCGAATGAACTCAATTTAACTCTTGCAGAAGACCTATCTACTAAAATCCATCTATTCTCCAGTTGGATGAAACATCAATGAACTGGAATTCTAAAAAATAAATTTTTAGGGTCGCTACAAAACATCCATGCTGCTTTTATCCAGTACCTCAGATTATTCCCTTAAAAGAGAGAACAAATATATGTAATGAATAAGCCTTGAAAAAGTTACCGAAATTAACGAAACACGTGTCGGCTGCTCCAAACTGCCATCACTTGGAAGGCTCTTGAAATAGGACCTTTATTTTGACAACTGTACTTGTTTCCTTTGTTCAAAAACAATGTTATGAGCGTATAATATCTCCATGCTTTTTCAGTTACTTGATTATGTGCTGTCTTGACAATTTTGGATTAAAAATACAGAGTCACATATGATTTATGTCTATCTGACGTATCTTTCCCTGTGAGTAAACATATAGAAATATTTGAAGAATTGGGCTTTATAAGTGGCCATATTGTTGCAGACAATTTTAGAGACTGCTCATCTAAACCATTAGAGTGCCGAGGTACAACATTTTGATAAAAGAATACATTGTGGTTTTGGTCCTGATGTGTTGCTTGGTAATTAGGTTTGCGTCAAATTTTGGAACACTAGCATAATCTCATGTGATTCGTGCAATTTGCATAAAATTCCAAAATGGCGCTTTTATGCCACATTGTGAATTTTCAAGTCTGGTCGGGTAAAGATCCTCTTGCAGGAGCACGAGAACAAGGCAAACAAACAATATCTCAGTGGATACTTTTCATGGCCATTGTGCTTTCCGTGGGTGTTTTGTTAGCACCTGATCCATCCTTGTGTTGGAAATGAAAGCGAGAACGCATTTCACACCAAATAGCGCTAATGGCCAGATTTACATTTCACATAGTTCTGCGTAGTTTGGCAAAAGGAAATTACACGAATCTCATACACTGTATCGATAATCTGTTGTAAAAGCAGAAATAAAACATTTTCATAGACAATGTTCACTGTATATTAAATGTTCCAATTTCATAGTTATTGAAATGTTGTCGAAGCCAGTAGGTCTCAATTTTCATAAGTGCACAACCTTGTTATAGGCATGTCTTGTTATAGGCATACATAAGAGTATTATGGCTTTAGGAGTTAGGGTTGACTGGCGCATGAACCGTTGAAGACGCCTCGGAAATCAGCATTACAGGGTGTAGCGTGCATTTAGGGGATAGTTGACGGTAGTGATTTTTTTTATGGTTTGTATTTTGCACCCCATGTACTTTGAGAGGGTCCTTTGCGCAGGGTTTCAATTTGTTTGTTCGTTCATTTGCCTGCGGCTTTGTAAATATTTGTAATAGTGTGCATATAGTTTTTGTTGCTTATGTATTATGCTATTTTTCTAATTCACTGACTTAATAATGATTTACGTTATTGAGTCGCTGAATTCTTAGTCCCTACTCCCTAGCCCTTAGCAGATTCCTGAGTCAGCAGGGACTGCTCTCACACAGCCTGAGAGCCAAGTGCTAAAAGTAGTACTTCGTCCCCAGTTTGGGGATCTGCAGTCTAGGGGTCGCAGGACACTAGAGGTGAAAAGACCCCTGTTGACTCAAATAGGGTCAGTAGTTCCTAATTGCTCCGAGACTCCTCTGCCTGGATTTCTCACATACTGCCAGCCTAGAATCTGGACAAAGGGGCCGCAACCCCCCTCGCAGGCCCCGGAGACAGGTGCAGGCCGGTATGGACCGGTTGATGGCAGTGGCTGCAGGTCCAAAGTTTTTGCGGGCAGGTTTCCCGCGGGTGGCAGGGATTGATTGCTAAAAAGGCTGTCGATCAGCCTGTTTAGCACCTTGCTGCCTGCCTGCTCCTGAGGAGTACCGGTGCATGCTGCCCCCCACCGTGAGAGAGACTTTGTTTCCCGGTCCTAGCTCCCTCTATCTTGAGGGAGTGGAGAGTTTGCCTAGTAAACGATGCCATTAGGTACCGAGAGGTGGTCAATCATGAATCCTAAGGGAGTGTGAGAATATGCGAGCAGGAGATCAGATGGACTAGTAAAAAGTTTGCTGTATAAAACTATATGATTTTTTTTAAATATATGGAAATGTTATGCAATATGAAGACAACTGTTGAATTTTAATGTTGTGTTTATGGAGTGTAATGAATACAGCCAGAGAATGGGTACATTCTCAAAACGCAAATCTGGTTGTCTGTTGTGGTTTCATATGATGGGTGCAGCTGTAATGTTTTTCTGGTATGGGGAGGGCAATTTCGGTCTTCCTTCTTCAGCACATCGGTCTCATGACGGTCCCTCACCTGTAAATGGTCGCTGCTAAAGAATGGGGTTAGGGCTGAAAGGGACAAGGTTTTGGGGACTAAGGCTTACATGAAAAGGTTCAGGACTTGCTATGCACTGTGGTCCTAGACAATGACCCAGATACCCTAGTAGTAGTGCTGTGGGCAAGGTGAAAGCCCACTGGCGGTTCTACTAGGAAGCAAACAGAGGGAATGGATAACCTTGGCCACAACACAGAAAGGAAACAGAAGAGTGGAAGACTCCGGTGTTCATATAGTCCCTCATCTTAGTCTTGTCCCCTGCAGCATAGACAACACAAACCATCAAGAGGGGTCTATTGGCGTTAGGGGTAGATGCGTCTCTATGGTTCCCGCTGATCCAGAGCCAGGATTCTGATTGGAGCCTAGCGGAAGCTTCCGAGGGCCGCCCGCCGCCATCTTGTTATAAACGTAAACCTGCAAGAGCCTTCAGCACACTTGTGAACCGACAAGCTAGGCACAGAAATTAGAATGTATCGATTGTGCAGAATAACCCAAGTCCCTCCTCAGGATACCAACCGTACTCTCACCAGGTGCCACAGGGTTTCCAGCCCGCCTCTTGCTACCGAGAGATGGCAACGTCACACCCAGGTCTGAGAGCGCCACTGAGTCAAACCTCACTGGAAATCTGTTCTCAAACGTCAGAGAAATGTTGACCCTTGGCCGCTCCGGAATTGGCGTTGTCTCGGAAGGGGAACAGTTTGACCAATTATTGAATAAAAATAATCATCCGTGCCACTAAGTGGTTTCCTGCGACTGGACAGCACTTTATAAATCAATTAAATAAGCAAAAAAAAAAGTAAATAAGTTAAAAAGAGAAATAAATAAATACAGATACATAACTAACTAACCTCGAGGGCACTCTGGTGGATGGACATTGATTTCACATGAGGTTGATTGAACACTTGAATGAGAGTCTCTTGCGCCCTCTGCTGGCGAGGGAGTGAACACACGTCCCACACAGAGACTGGTCGATCGCGCAATGACGCACGATCCCATGTATAGTAGTGCCATGATCTGGCGCATCGTGTGACCGAGGGAGATTTAAGGTCAAGAAGCTTCTGGAGAAGGCTCCGGTTCACCTCGAAGGGAATCCCAGAGCTCTGTGCTCTCGACGTGCCTTTTAATCATCGCGCGGCTGATTGTCAGGCGCTGAAAGTTATTTACTGCGCGTGGGCGAGGGGCGGCCGGACCTGTGCGTCGGCCATTGATTGCCAGGAAGACATTGTCCTGTCGGCCTGTGATTGGGCGCTTCGTTAATGAAGACGTAATCACGATGTCATTAGCATGTAGTCCGCCAGTTCCCAGTGTATTGATGAGGGGAGGTTATTCGGCCGAGTGATTGAAGACTGACCTAGCATATTTAATCATGTCATGCGCGAGGTGAGTGGTGACTGGGGCGGCCACACTGCACCAGTTCTTGATGCAGACTGCACGGTATTTACTCATGCTGCTTTCAGGCCTGAACAACACAACTGTAATGTCCTGCGTACACATTCTAGTGTTCCGCAGGAAGCTGTACTTCCAGCCACTCCCTTGAGTGCTGGACACACTGCACCCCCACACCCATCCATCACGGGTGTCACGAGTGACGTGGCCCCGCTAATAAAAAGGCCGGGCGCACGTGCTCGAGGCCAGTTATTGCTATACGCAGCCGCGGTCGGTAGTAGGAGTACCTGCAGGGCGCTGATAGGGGGAGGGGGAGGGACAGGGTAGGGGTAGTAAACTATGGAATACGGAGGTTTACAGGTAAGTAAACATATGAATTAAAAAAACGAATTTCGTTGCGTGCACTGCATCCCCAAATGCGATGCAGTGCACGCAGCGAAATTCGTTTTATTCATTTATATGTTTACTTACCTGTAAACCTCCGTAATCCATAGTTTACTACCCCCCCACCCTGCCCCTCCCCCTCCCCACGTCACCGCCCTGCAGGTACTCCTACTACCGACCGCGGCTGGCTATACGTCTCCTGGTGTCTGTGTCCATCATTACTGTAATGTGGGCCTGAGGCCCAACACCACACTGGCGACCAGCGAGTCCGACCCCACATGTGCACTGTCTGATTCCCGGTTGTGCCCCGAGACTATCTGTACCCCGAGGCACCTGCACTGGTGTGCCTGTACGACATGAACCTACCGCTGCCAGCCTACTCATATTTGGGCCTGAGAGAGGAAGGGAGAGGTGCTGCTAGACTACTGATTGACCCCCTCAGTCACTGCCCGCACATCCAGCCAACATGGAGGTATCAGCAGTGAGCGCGATTGAAGCTGGCAGAGGAGGACGAAGCCCCTCCGGCAGGGAGAGCGTGCCCGGACTGCGGCGACACCCACAGTAAGCACCAGCACGGTCTAACCCATATGTGGCAGCCGAACTCGGGTAATGAGAGGAGGAGAGTGTCGGAGCTACAAAGGCAAACCCCGCCCCTCCCGCGAGCGAACTGCGCCACCGCTAGACTCTGTTGCAGAGGCCCCTGCGAACCTCGCACTATGCCTTGAGAGAGCCAACGACCCGGCCTAGCAGTGACACAGCACCTGTCATGCCTCGCGCCTCCACTCGCACCCACCTGTTGGAACGCCAGTGAGAGGCCCGCCAGAGGTGCTCTTTTGACGATGAAGACTGACTCCAGTGCCTTGGCGGCCCCTGCCGGTCCGAGTGCAGGTTTGGGTTCAGCTGCTGCCTGTCGTCTCGCTGCCCCCAGGGGAGGTATGGCAGATGGATGCACCCATCTGTTGAAGACTGCGCAGCACGCAGCAAGAAGGGAGAGCTGCTGTGACCCCAACTGCAACACAGGCGAGTCGCTCTACGGACCGCCAGCCGGCCTGACACAAGCGGTGGCTGTAGCGCCAACTAGCGTCCCTTTGCCCACGCTGCAAGCCACAGGTTTCATCCGTTGCCCCAGCGTACTCAGTGGCTGCTGAAAGACTACCACTGTAAAATAAAAATAAAAAAGGTGTCTTCTCCCGATGTAGCTCGGCTGACTGATGCACCGGCACACGCGCCGCACAACACTGCCCGCAGTAGAAAGCAGCTGCTGTGGCCCCAAAGCTGCCCAGGCCGTAAGGACACCGGTGAAGAGCCTGCACTGCGGCGCCACCTGGTGGCTGTACAGCCACATCGCCTCCACACCACAAAACTCTGCGTGCGGCAGCCCTGTCCGGGACTGAGCTTGCAAAGAGGACTGTCGGCCGCAACTCCACTAACGTAGGCGACGCCGTCCCGCCAGGAAAGTACCCGAGACAGCCATAACGGCCCGCAGTGCCACCTAGCATCTGCCCACTGTACCGCATGTCAGCCACAGCCCAAGAGACAAGCACGTGACCTGACTGAAACTGAGACTGTCACTGCCAAACCGGGGTGGTAGCAGAGAAAGCCCTGCCCCCCCTGACAATCACCTACTGCCACTACAGCAGCGAAGAAATAGGAAGCATACCGCAGAAGCTGGCATTTCTCCAGAGGCCCTCGGGGTCAGGATCACTAAAGAGTTGGCAGCCCGCAGGCAGGAACAAGAGTAGCCAAGCTCCCCACCACTGACTGAGCACCCCCGCCTCGGCTCTGCTCCTACGTCAGTGTGGAAACTGCTTTACGCACTGCCTTCACCACGCTCACGATGCAACCCCATGACCTCACCAGACGCAGCTCATGCAGAGCGACCTGCAACAGGCCCTGCGACGCCAACACTCAGACCCACAACTCACAACAGCTGCTGCCGCCTACCACAGCATCCACACAGCAAAGTCTCCTGGTAACTGCCACACCCTGACACACAAGGAAAACTGGCGCCAAGCACGCACCACTGGTGGATGCCTGACTCCACCTCAACCAATACCACTGGGACACAAGCCCCTACTAGCAAGACTGGAAGCCCAGCCACAACAGGGAGCCCAAAGGCCCAAAGCAGCACAGCCTGAGAGCGCAGCACTCAGGAAGAAGAAAGGAAGCGCACCAACAGAGGAGAGTACCCAACCTCACCTAAACTAAAGGGTGAGAACAGGGACATCTACAGCTCAGCACCGTCCTCGCTCAAGGAGAACTGAGGCTGCAAAGCACAGCCAGCACAAGAAAGACTGGTGCGAAGCGTATACCGCCAGTGGCTGCCCAACACCACTGCCAGAGAGGACATCAGGTCACTTGCTCCCTGCTGGTGAACCAACACAATCGCAAGCTACAACTCAGGCACACCCTGTGCCAGACGAGAGCGTCTCACGCCCTGGCGGTGAACGACCACCACCGCATGGAGGAAGGACAGGCATGCCAGGTGCCAGAAGAAAGCGGAGCACACTAAGTCAGAGACGCACAGAAGGCCGTGCCAGCGAATCTGACAGCACGGGCAGGCACCCAAGAGATAGAGACATCTCCACAAGGAAGCACTACTGAACGCAGGTAGGAGAGCACCCACGTCTCCACCACCCCAGCAAAGCCCCGCTGTGGGCCGAATTCCACACACAGTGTCCTCCCTCACACTGCCTCAAGACAGTCGGCCGCGACCCAAGACAGGCAAGAGAGGAGTCGCACACCCCACGTGGCAAGCCGCCACAGCTACATGCGCTCCAACAACCGGTGACACACGACTGGACATCACGTCGCCAAGCAAGGAGCGCGCCGGAGCAAAGGCAGAAGCCGGCGCCACGACAGCGCCGCCCCGAGGTTCAAGCGCAGCACCCTCAAAGAAAGAAGAGAGTGACAGCCCTGTCACCCTGAAAACCGGAGGAACACAGGTGGGCTGAATAGACCAACAAAGGGAGAAGACCGAGGACTCACAGCAAGCCAAGAGCACACCCTGACACACCAGACAGCCACCTTGGCGGACCGACGTTCCTGGATACAGCCTCATGGGTGAACAGAACATAAGCCGCAGCAAGCACCAACCGCGTCTCATCCTAACGCTTCACCAGGCGACCGTCCATCCCTGAGCGTCGGCAGTCTAAGTCAAGCGGCATCCCTGCTCCTGTCTGCAGATGGCACTGGTGAAGATCAGCACTGAATGCCTGCCCTCACACCACCTCAAGATGGAGTCGGCAGTGGCCCCAAAACAGGCAAGAGAGGATCCGTACACCCTACGTGTCAAGCCGCCACCGAAGATCAACCTCAACAAAGCGGAGACACATGGCTTCTAAGTCCCTCCTGACATCAAAACTCTCCCAGCAAGTCACCACCACCTGTCATTCCGACTCACCACATAGCTGGCAACCGCCATCACGCCAGCCATCAGCACATGCGTCAAACACCACTCCCCGAGTACCGATGGACTGGAGTCCGACACCGTTACCACACCAGCTGACTAAAAGAAATCAGAAGCCACCTGTGAACTTGGCCTACACCGGAACCGCTGCAGCGAGTGCAAGTCTTGACCAAGACTCATCCACCCTTGAGGGTTGTGCGTGCGACTAAGTAACGGCTCCTCAGCGGTCCTGCAGCTGCCCCCAGACGGCAAACAAGCGGTCCCCAGCGCAGCCCTCCTACAGTCCCGCAGCAACCCCGACGACAGGCCTCCCCAGGCGGGAGAGCGAGGAGAGACATTGCCCCACCGACAGGTTACCGGTCACAGCCAAGCAGTTCAACAGGGACAGTCGGTCCAGCAACACCTCTGTGAATTCTCACTTGAGACTCCATCCACGTTCACGACGCAGCCCACTAAAAGGAACTGTTAGAACTCACCACAGACCATCACCGACGTCAGCAAAGTGGAAGCCATGCAAGACAGCAAGACATGTCATCGTCAGTGAACTGACGGTATGTAGCGGACGTCTCCAAGCCAGCGGTCGTGGCCTGAACCCCTCAGGTTAAACTATGGGTGTCCGCCGAGAAGGTCCTGCTGCAAGCCAAGTCACCAGCTCCTGTCTGACGTCGTCCTGCCACCTGACTCAGAAGACTGATGGACCCTGTGGTATTTAGATAACTGTTTGTTTTGTCCCCACAGTTTGGACTAACGTTTTGTTTGTTCCTCAATAAAGTTGGGGAGGAATGTAATGTCCTGTGAGACACATTCTAGTGTTCCCTAGGAAGCTGTACTTCCAGCCACTCCCTTGAGAGCTGGACACAGTTCACCCCCACACCCATCCATCACAGGTGTCACGAGTGACGTGGCCCCGCTATTAAAAAGTGCCGGCGAGCACGTGCTTGAGGCCAGTTACTGCTATACGTCTCCTGGTGTCTGTGTCCATCATTAAGATAATGTGGGCCTGAGGCCCAACACCACAACAACCATTTGCACATGTAGGTGCAAATGACTTGCTTTATGAATGCACATTCATCTTGTTTTAAAAAAAAATTACACACACATAATTTAACAGATAATATTGACAGCACTATGGTGTAATATGATGTGAGACAAAATATTCTCCCATGAATGGGGGCAATTGAGAGTGGTGAAGGCACTGGAACGATTTGCACCCCCCAAATGTGTGAGTAGCTGATCTTTCACAAACTTCTTCTCATGCCATTACTAACCTGGATGCAACGGTAGTCTTACTCTTGTCAAGGGGCAATAACCCCCCACACCGCCCCACCCCCCCAAAACCCAGTGGTTGAGAGGCAATTTGTTTACTATATACACCATGATACAAAAATCCAGCAGCAGTCTGAGTGCTACAACAAACATGCCACAGAAAAGCCCGAATGATACACATTGCAAACCAAAGACTGTAAACTTACAGGTAACAGGCATCATCCGCTGTCTTGCAGCACATTTCAGCTTCTCTAATGGGGTTGCACTGAGCCAGTGCTTAATTTGTAAAACAATAAGTGCCAGGGCCCTCGTCAGGAGGCCCCAGCAGCTTGCAGCACTCATTGCCCCTGCCAGCCTGCCAATTACAGTAACAACACAACTACTATCAAACTAATCCAAATGTGACAATGTAGGCTATTTAAAGCCCCCAAAACCGATAAGAATGGTTTGGGAAGCATATACGAATCGTTTACAATGTATATTGAATTAGTAAACAACTTTTGTTCTGCTCATGTCAAAATTAGACAAACAGCGCCACAATGTGGCAGGATGTCATTACAGCAGGTGTTGACAATTAAGGGCTGGTGCCGAGTACCGTCAACCACTGGCCCACATTAAGCACTGCACTGAGCAGAAAAAGGGTGCATAGAATATTGGAATGGCTACATTAAAAGATCAAAGTACCAGAAATCGTGGACACTGGCTCCTTGCAAATGCACAAAGCTAAAAAAAAATGACAAAACAAAATAATAGGAATATTTGACTTTGTAATTTTTTCTTCTTTTTCTTGCTATGTCTTACAGCAGTGTCGCAGCTGTACAGCATGGATGAATGCTAAACTAAAACGCAATATGACATGGTCAGCGCTGACTGCATCATGATACTCTTTTTCTCACTTCCACCCATGCTGTACAAATGGTTAAAAAGAAAATACGCCAACAAAGGCAATAGCTCTTGCATAAAGTGAGAACTATTGGATTTGCCAATGCTTGTGCCAAGAAGAATACTCAATTCCTAAGGTTTAGGGGTGGGCAACGTTTTAATTTCTTCTGCATTGTCAGGCAAATTTTGAGAACATCACACTTTGCAAAGAAGTACACCGTTTTCCGAATTTGCTCAAGGTCATTTTAACTTCAATTCGCACAGCATTCCCTGCAGCTGGCTGTCCCACCTAAAATGAACAGGACAGCAGGCTGCAGGGAATGTGTTTTCCAACTACCACCCGAGTGTCAGTGGAGAAACACAGTAGTGCTGCTCAGATACATCTTTACATTTTGTCAGTTGCTGCAAGTACCAATCAGTGTTTTTTTTAGTCAACATTATGAGAAGAAAACCCCAAAATGAATTTTTACCAACAATTCAAAGACTGGAGTTAGAATAGCACATTATTCTGCCCAAGGATACTGGGCACAGTTGAGTTCCTTCCTATCTTGTACTCTGCTTTGAGTGGGAGCATAGAAATGCTTGTACTTTCTGGAGGCAGAGCCTTATGGGAAAGCTCAAACTCTTACAAACTGGAAGCTGGGAAAAGAGAAGGAGCAGACCACTGCAGACACGGTCTCACATTTTATCTTATTCTGCAGACTGGACGCGGCAGAGCATTGCACCGGCTCAGGGACTTTCTTCACAACCGGATCCAAAGCATCTCCTTAGACCCCTTTAGATCCTGTACCCTGCTGGTCAATAAAGGAGTCCCGCAAGGTTCCTCCCTGAGCCCGACATTATTTAATGTGTTTGTGGCTTCGCTCGCGCATATTGTCAGATCATGCAGGTTTGAGATCGTGTCCTATGCCAATGACACCCAATTAGTCATCTCCTTTGGGAAGGATCCAGATGAGGTGAGACTGCGGTTCGTGAGCTGAATGAGAAAAGTTTCTGACTTGATGACTAGCAACTGCCTCCAATTAAACAGTAAAAAAACAGAGACAGTGCTGTTTGGCAAGGCTCAGCAGCTGTGGTTGACAGACTGGTGGTCTGGTGAACTAGGTCCAGCCCCCTGCCCAAAACAGGTAGCAAAAAATATTGGAATCAAACCGAATTCGACTTTATCCACAAAAGACCAGGTCAGCACAACCTGTGGTACTCGTTTTGCCACAATGCGTCTACTCCAAGAAGTCTTTCCATGGCTCCCCTCTGCATTGAGAAAACCTCTTGTCCAAGCATTGATTACGAGTTGCTTTGACTATGGGAACGCATTGCAAGTGGCAGCAAATGACTCACTGCTGGCCAAGCTTCACACTATGCAGAACGCGAAGGCTCAACTGATTTGCAATCTCCCTTCATGCTCGTCCTCTGCTCCAACCTTGAAAGCCCTGCACTGACTACCAGTCAGAAAGCGCGCCGTCTTTAAACTATGTTGCCTGACTCGTAAGGCACTAACCAAGTGGTTACCAACCCACATGCACATTAGACTTAACCACTATCGGCCTACACGATTGCTCAGGTCTGCAAATCAAGTTTTGCCAAGGATCCCTTGTGTTGGCACTTCCAGATTTGGTGGCCGATCCTTCTCATATCTTGGCCCCTCTTCACTGGAACAAGATTCCTCTGCATATCCGGTTGTGTCAGGATCCGTCTTAGTAAAAAAACACTGCTAAAGACGTGGATGTTCAATCTGTTCTAAACTGCACTTTTCTGACTCTGAATTATAAAGCGCCAAGATTCACCATCAGGTGTGAGTCGTTGCACTATAGCAAATGCCTATAACATAACAAACAAAAAAGGTAGAGAGTGGCCTGGCCCACAGGAACTTTTTTTGGTCCTCTGTTTTTAAAAACTTTGCCCTTTGCGTATCTGGCACACTTCAAAAAATCCCTAGTATGGATTTGACTAGGGATTCACATCGTTCTGATCTCTTGCTGGTGTCCTTCAAAGCAAACTTATTGTATTGTAAGAAGCATTGGCAAAGACAATAGGTCGCACCTATGCAAGAGCTATTGCTTTTGAGAATATGTTTTAGCCATATTGTACATCAGCGTGGCTCTGGTTCAGTATGGCTAAAAGAGAGTTGGGTAATGTAGAGTGGTGTGGAATGTAGCAACGTGGAGTAGAGTGGAGTGTTATAGAGTGGCATAAACTGGTGTAGAGTTGAGAGTGTGGAGTGGAATGAAGTGGAGTGTCTTGGAGTGGAATAGAGTGTTGTGAAGTGTTGGGGAGGGTGTAGAGTGGAAAGGTATAGAGTAGAGTACAGTTGAATGCCCTACAGTGTCATAGAGTGGAGTAGCAGTGAGTGTTGTGGAGTGGTGTAAAGAAGGATGGAGTGGCATGAAGGATGTTGCATCAATGGAATAAAGAGGCATGGACTGGAGTGTAATAGGGTGTAGTATCGCAGAGTGGAGTAGAGTGGACTAGAGTGAAGTTGCTTGAAGTGCAGTGGTACAGAGTAGATTGGCACAGAGTGCAGTGGCGTAAAGTGCATTGGTTTTGAGGAAAGTGTTGTAGAGTGCATTGGCATAGAGTGCAATGATGCAGAGTGGTGTAGAATGCAGTAGCTTAGAGTTGATTCTTTCAGAGTAGAGTGAAGCGGAGTAGAGGGGAGTGGTGAAGAGTAGAGTGGAGTGGTGGGGGTAAAGTGCAGAGGTGTAAAGTAGAGTTGTGTAGAGTGCAGTGACATAGATTAGAGTTGGTAGAGTGCAGTGGCATGCAGTGCAGTGGTGTAGAATAGATTATAGTGGCATGGAGGGATGCTGAGTGTAGTGGCATAGAGTGCATTTGCGTAGAGTGTAGTAGAGTGTTGTAGAGTTGAGTAGTGCAGAGTGCAGTGGCATAGAGTGCAGAGGTGTAGAGTGCAGTGGCATAGAGTACATTGGCATACAGCAGAGTGGTGCAGAGTAGAGTGGTGCAGAGAGCAGTGGCATAGAGCGCAGTTGTGCAGAGTAGGTTAGTGGTGCAGAGTGCAGTGATGTACAGCAGAATTGTGCAGGGTGGCATAGAGTAGAGTGATCTTGAGTTCAGTGGCGGAGAGTGCAGTGGCACACAGAAGAGTGGTGCAGATAGCAGTGGCGTAGAGTATAGTGGTGCAGAGAAGAACAGAGTGGCATAGAGTGCAGTGGCATATAGCAAAACGGTGTAGAGTGACATGGCATGCAGTGATGTAGAGTGTTTTAGAGTATAGTGGTGCAGAGTATTTGGCATAGAGTGCATTTGCATAGAGTGCATTGGCTTGGAGTAAAATGGTGTTGAGTGCATTGGTGCTGAGTGCAGTGGTTTAGAGTAGAGTAGTGTATAGCGCAGTGGCATAGAGTAAAGTCGTGCAGAGTAGAGTAAAGTGACGTACAATGGCACATCATACAGAGCAGTGGTGAAGAGTGCAGTGGTGTAGAGAGGAGTGGCACAGAGTAGACTGAAGTGGCATAGAGCGGAGTGGTGAAAAGTAGAGTGGAATGGTGCAGGGTAGATTGCAGTGGAATAGAGTCATGGCATAGAGCACAGTTGCATAGACTAGAGCGGTGCAGAGTATAGTACAGTGGCACAGAGTGGAGTAAAGTGGCGTTGAGTGCAGTGGCATAGTGTGTTTCAGAGTGGAGTGAAGTGGCCTAGAGTGAAGTGGTGCAGGCTAGAGGGTAGTGGTGCGGCGTAGCGTGCAGTGGCATTATTCTGTGGCATAGAGTGCAGTGTGGCAGAATAGAGTAGCGTAGTGTAGAGGCATAGAGTGCATTGGTGTAAAGTGAATCAGCAACACGTCCAGTAGAGTGGCGCAGAGTAGAGTGGTGCAGAGTAAAGCGATGAAGAGTGCTATAGAGTGCAGTGGTGTAGAATAGAGTGGTATAGAGTGCATTGGTGTAGAGTGTGGTGGCATAGAGTGGTGCAGAATAAAGTGATGTAGAGTGGTATGGTGTAGAGTAGAGAGGCGTAGAGTGCAGTGGCATAGAGTGTTTCAGAGTAGAGTATAGGGTGTACAGTGCAGTGGTGCAGAGTAGATTGGCATAGAGTGTATTGGCTGTGAGTACAGTGCTGTAGAGTGCACTGGTGTTGAGAGCAGTGGCATAGAGTGCAGCAGCTTAGTAGTGAGCGGCATTAAGTAGCATAGGCTAGATTGCAGTGGCGCAGAATGAAGTGGCATACAGTGAAATGGCGCACAGTCGAATAGAATGGATTAGATGCAGTGTCATAGAGTAGAATGTTACAGAGTAGAGTGCAGTGGCACAGAATTCAGTTTCATAGAGTACTGGGGTGCAGAGTAGATTTGAGTGGCTTAGAGTGGCTTGGTGAAGAGTGGTGCAATGCAGATTAAAGTGGCGGAGAGTGTAGTGGTGTACAGTGCATTGCCGTAGAGTACAGTCAAGTGGTGCAGAGTCAGGTGCAGTGGCATAGAGTGCTGTGGGGCAGAGAAGAGTGGCATGGAGTTCAATGGCAGAGAGTGCAGTGTTGCAGAGTAGAGTGGCATAGAGTGAAGTAGCATAGAGTGGAGTGGTGTAGGGTAGAGTGCAGTGTCAGAGTGGAGTGATGCAGAGTGTAGTGGCATAGAGTGTATTGAGTGGTGTAAAGTGCAGTGGCGTAGAGTGGCATAGAGTAGAGTGGTGCAGATTAGAGTGCAATGGCATAAAGGGCAGTGGTGTAGAGTATGGTGGTACAGAGTAGAATAGAGTGGTGTAGGGTGCAGTGATGTAGAGTACAATTGTGTAGAGTTTAGTGGTGTATAGTTCAGTGGCATAAAGTGTTGCTGTGTAGAGTATGGTGGCATAAAGTGCAGTGGAACAGAGTGGACTGGGCTACAGTGCAGTGGCTTAAAGTGCGTCAGTTTTAAGTAAAGTTGTGTAGAGTGCATTGGTGTAGATTGCAGTGATGCTGAGTAGAGTGGAGAGGTGCATAGTAGAGTGCAGTGGCGTAGAGTGGTGCAGAGTGGAGTGGCACTGAGGGCAGTGTCACAGAGTGCAGTGGTGCCAAGTGCAGTGATGTAGAGTAGATTGTTTCAGAGTAGAGTGAAGTGGTGCATGGTAGAGTATAGTGGCATAGGGTAGAGTGGCATAGAATGCAGAGTAGATTAGAGTGGTGTAGAGTGGATTGATATAGAGTGCACTGGCATAGAGTGGAATGGTACAGAGTAGAGTGCACTGGAGTAAAGTGCAGTAGCATAGAGTGCTGAGTTGAGTGGACAGAGTGGAGTGGAGCAGAGTGGAGTGGTGTAGAGTGCAGCGGCAAAGAGTACAGTGGTGCATAGTAGAGGAGTGTAGGTAGAGTGCATTAGCATAGAGAAGAGGCATGTAGAGTAGAAAGGCATAGAGTGAATTGGCATGGAGTGGAATGGTGCAAAGTAGAGTGCACTGACGCTAGTGTGGCGTGGAGTGGACCTGCATAGTTTGGAGTTGTGCAGAGCAGACTGCAGTGGTGTGGGGTGGTGCAGAGTAGAGTAGAGTAGGGTAAAGTGAAATATGCATGGTGTGGTAGTGTACTGCCATTATAGACAGGACATCTTCAATTGAAATGACCATTACATTTGCACAGACATACAGTTTTACTGATAAAAGTATATAGCGCACAAATGATAATGTGCGGAAATATCATCACTGAGGTCCAAATTTATTAAAAGTTTTGCGTCGCCCTGTGCCATGCAAGGGGACTCATGGTGATGCAAAACCTATGATTTGATTCACCAAGCCATGAAAGGCCACCTTGTGTGGCCTCGTGTGGTGTGGTAAATCTAGATGTAATACAAGGCAGCAAAAATCATTGGCTTGCGCTACCCTGTGACAGAGAGGTGCACCGTGATTGGTCCCACACAGCTACCCATGGATTCTGACCCATTCCAGAACTACCAAAACTGATAGACCTGGTGCAACAAGGGGAAATATCTTTATTTCTCCTCGTTGTTCCCGATTTCTACGTGTGTTGCGTTCTGCAGCACACTTAGAATGAGGTGAATGCCTCTGAGAATTGTATTTGCGCAGGAAGGTATTCCCTCCTGCACAAGAGCAATCCTGCCTATAGTGCAGGCACCTTGTGCACGGCTGCCCCAGTTGGTGTTTAGTAGCAGTTTGTGAACATACAACCATCTGTTTTTATTCAGCGCCAAGATGCCCACGGGTGAACGTGCGCTTTACAAATACGTTATGTCATGTTATGTAATCAATGGGTGGAATAAATTCCCAGGGAAGCTTTCCGAATGTCCCCACGATGTCGTTAGCAAAACAGACAGTTGTGCTGTCTGGCATTCTTTGACCCCAAAATACCCTGGTTTAATCTCCTTCAGCCCTAGCTACCTTGGCTCAAGGACCTGCAACCATTATGATGAGATACGGTCAATCACATTCTGTGATTAGTTCTCAGTAGTATTGTAATCTCATCGTCTTTCTATTGGCTGATTAGATGTATCCTTGTGTCCTCATAGGGGAACTATTTTACATCGCAAAACTGCATTTCTAATTACTATTTTTAGCGCTCATTTGTGTACATGAAACCAATCTGCTTCACCATACATTGTTTTCATATCGTATTCAATTCCAGAAGATTTTTTGTATTCTTATAGTTTTTTTTTTTTAATAAACGTATATCCTGTCTTGTTTTCTGCTTTAAAATCAAATTATGATGAAATAAACAAACATTTTCTGTGTTTCAACAGGCCAGGCACTGACAAACAGAGCTTGGATTTGATGTACCATACGCAATAAGAAACCCCTAAAAGTACAATGCATACTTTCTTATCAGTTCCCAATAAAGCTGTCCTCCATTAGCCGGCCGCCATGACACTTCTCAAACACGCTCGGTTCTTTGCCCCCTGGGCTGAGCAGACAGCTTCACTGATGGAGGTGATGCGTGCCCTAGGGTTTTATCCACAGGGGGGCATGGAGGAAGCGTTGGTAATTGGAGGGAGATAACCGAAAGCTGCAGAGGCAGGAGGGAAAAAGAAATGCTGCTTCAACAAATCTGCTGAGTCTGAGGGCACAGAGCACTTGGGCCTTAATGCGGGCGCCTGACATCTCGCCCTGGGGTTTTCATCTCGCTGCATCTCACTGCTCAAGCTAAGAGAACACAAACACTCTTCAGGGGGAAAGAAGAATGTTAGAACTTCTCAGTGGCTGGTGTGGTCCTACGGCCCAAGGGCGCGATGACGCAGTGAACAAAGTAGGGGTGTAGCAAATGTGTCATGGAACTAATTAAAGGAGTGTGAATGGGGCCTATATACCCAAGGCTTGTTGGATGCATGTTACTTGGATGCAGTGGGCTCCTCATGTCCCTGGGCCCTGCTGGCCTAATGACAGTTAGGTCCCTGGGTGACTACCTGTATTGGACAAAGGTCTATTTGAAGGCCTAAGACACACCAAGGAAGGGCTGCTAGATGTCAGGAGATGCTACCAGGTGCAGTTGAATTAACACATGCATCATGGGTCCTGTGAACTCCTCCTACCTTAAGTAGAAGTAACCCTATGGAAGCACATTTCAGGCTCGTCCAACTGTCCCTTTGCAGATCAGCCAACTACGTAGTCAATGCGTTACAGGTGTCCTCAAATTTAACACAAATCATATCCCATAGATTATTTGTCTTTCCATCAAAGGGAGCAGGACAGTCATGGAACGAGAAGATTTACGCAACCACAGGCGCTCTCAAGTATCAAGTGTTAATGTCTAGACTCCCTTCTTGTGATGTAGACAGACCGATCTTTCATCAAGTTTGCATGCTGCTCTCTC
Source organism: Triturus cristatus (assembly GCF_964204655.1). NCBI lineage: Eukaryota > Metazoa > Chordata > Amphibia > Caudata > Salamandridae > Triturus > Triturus cristatus. The sequence goes on along the minus strand of NC_140591.1, from coordinate 132,516,072 downwards.
CATGCTGACACTTTCCAAAACCAGCAAAATCCTCACAACTCACTTTATACGCCTGGAGAAAGTCTCCATGGAAACTTTGACAATCCCACATCACTTCCACGCACTCTCCTAAGACTCACTCTGCACCATCATCTCTTTGCTCTCCAAAATGCTAAATAAAGCAGCTGATGAAGCCGCAATTATGCGTTCCGTCCTCAGTTTCAGACTTGGACTGCTTCCATCCAGTGCTCACAAAACAAAATCCGCTCTACTCATACACTGTGTTTGTAGGAGCAAATCCCAAAGAGACCACAACATGAAGTGATCAAACAAGCTGAAACGCCGCCTTTAAAATATCAGTATCCCCCTGCTCCCAAACTAATATCTCATTGAAAAGCCCTCTTTAACATACAAATATACCACTAATGTCAAGTTAATAGCTCACTGGCCAACCTTTAGACCACTTCCAAGATATCCACATTTCCCATATACCCACACCTAGCCACCACCTTCTCCTCCAAGAATCTCCACAAAAACACCCACATCTGCACTCAACTAGTCAAATAGGCCTATCTTGGGACTATCTTGGGCCTATCTTGTCAGTCTTTTCTTCCCCACCCCATGCCCCCATTCTCTTCAGCTCCCTCTAGAAGCTAGTGACCAAATCATCCACACCAATGTTACACTCTCAAAGTGATGCGCTCCTCAGCACGCTGGAGGTGTTCCTTAACATCCTTCAGGTCACATGATTGACATAGGATCAATGCACAGCATATTCCTGCTTCTGACACATGGCAGGCCCTGTACTTGGCCTTGGGTGTTGAACATCATTCAAATGATATTGAGACCTTGCAGAGCACAACTACAAATATCACTCAGGAGACAGACAAGTGCCTCGACTTGCCACTTGCTTGATCTGATATATATTGCATTGGAACTTCAAATGCTAAAATAACTTGACAGGACACAGCCTTCTCACCTGGTGGGTTCACTTGTTTTACTTTTGGATCAATTTGCAGAGCAATGGTCATCCACCCACCCCTTTCCGAACATCTCGCTGCATGATAAGGTAAATGTGAGTTCCATGACCATCACACTTGATGGCAGTCATAATCCATAGATCAATATTTGTCTTCACACAAGGTATGAGGTAAGCCTGGGCAAGCATTGAATACTGCTCCTCACCCACACTGGGCTCATTATCCACATACAGTTTATGCATTTGGTTGAGTGACTTCTGTACTGCTGGCATCATGTTAGTACGCTTTCTCACCACAGGAGCAGCCATGATGGGTGTGAACGCTTCAATAGGCAGCAGTATACACAAGCAAAGAAAAGCACTCTCTAACCGAATAAAAATACACCAACCATCACAAACTCAGGATGGCTAGGAAGAAAAAGGCTCCGTCTTCCCTTTTGAGTGACGCCCCCTCAGACGGCCCCTCCTCCGCTCAGCGACTACCGCTCTCTGCCTTCAACGACAGAAGCAGATTTCAAAACAGCTTTGCATAACTCGGCGAAAATGCATGATTGATAATTCATTATCTTGTCAGCTGCAGACACCTGCCTGACAGGTATGCATGATAAAAGAAGGGCCGCAGTCTGTGAAATGCAGTGTGCCATTGATAAAGGAGTCCACCCCCCTTCCGCGCGCTTTCCTGGCACTCAGGGCACCGCTCCCCTGAGGCCGGGGGATTAGCGCTGATATTTCAGAGCACACTGTTATTAAATTCTGATTCCTTTTGTTAAGTAGGGGGAAAGAAGAAGGACCAAGCGATTGGTTAGGAGAAGATAAAAGATGCAAAAAGTAAAGGTGCGGGGAGAGGAGGGCGGGGGCATGCGCAGGAAGAGGGGGTGAGCGTCTCTAGTGAGGAGAGCAGGGAGAAGGCAGGGAGGAATATTAACCTATTTTCTAACTGACTAGGTCCTGTCTGTCATCAAGAGATGAGGCGCCGACACGTTGCGGCATCGGCAAAGTCCTCAAGCATGAAGGAAGATGATGCAGTTTTAGGCCAACACACAGTAAGAGGGAAACATCCATGATGGCTGCTAATGATAGCGTCTTTACTTATGTCTGCACATGCACAAAGCGCAGCATGTCTTGCACATGACACTCCACTAACGATGATACGCTCATAGTCAATCCCGGCGTAACAAAGACCATGCACCAAAGTACCTAGCCAAAGATTTTATTTGCAAAGGTCCCCATCTGGAATCCACCCTTTCAAAATGGTAGGACTCCTCAAGCAGCAGGGTAATTTATTGTGTGTGCCGTTAGGAGATTCCTCAAGCCACCTCAGTTTATTCTCAGAAAAGTTCTGAGAACCATCCATTTATCCTATTGAGTTTGGAATTGAATACGGTATTTTCAGGACAGTGACATACTGTCGGGAGATGTTTTCAGAAATTGATCCCCTTGGAGGGCCTGCATTTGCCACACAGCTGGCAGTCTCAAATATGTATCCCTTTTCACTTTACTTACATTTGTTGCGTTCTCTTTGGATATGAGTGGATGCAGAAATACTTTCAGCCTTCAGAGAAGTTTAAGTGATTTAATAAAGTCACTGGCCCCAGTATATGAAACGCACCCACCTCTAAATTTAGAGGCACCCTGGTCTCTCATACACTCGTCTGGCCCCATCGAGACCTTTGTCATGATGTCTTCCTGTTCAAATACACAACAGTTCCTTTCACCTCTTCTCATCTCCGAACACTTGACATCATCCCAGAACTTCAGAAACAGCCAGCTCTAGACTCCGGTTCATTAAAACATAAAATTCTCTTCACACTTTTAAAAACATACAGCCTTTCTTACGGTTTCTGTACTACTGGTCACGGAACTGATTTAATTGCATGCAAACCTTAAAAAAAATGCATGCCACCATGCTGCCATATAGATTCTTTTTGGCTCAGTTGCTATGCAGACTCAATGTGCAGTCCACAAAAAATAATGAAAGCCTTTCCTTAATGCATAAGATTTTTACAGCCAAAATCATCAACCACTTGATGAAACTCCAAGAATTCTTCCAAAATGTCCATGTGCCAAATCCCATGCTTACTGTCTAGAATTGAGAAAGGTTTAACAACTCAGCTCACCCCTCCTCCCACAAACTCCAGACCATTCAGAACAGCGCAGCCAGAGTCGTCCTCGGCACCCCACGACATGAGTACATGACCCAACACCTGCAAGACCTTCACTGATTCCCCGTCGGGAAGAGAGTAACTTTCAAGCTACTCACCCACGCCTACAAATCCCTCCACAACCTTGGACCAAAATACCTCAACGAAAGAGTCTTCTTCCACATACCCAAAAGAAACCTCCGCTCAGCCGACCTCACCCTAGCAGAATACCCGCGCATCCGCAGAACCAGAGCAGGTGGAAGAGCTTTCGCCTACATCGCCGCCAAGGCCTGGAATGAGCTCCCAATCAACATCAGACGCTACCCCACTCTGCACACCTTCAGTAAGAGCCTCAAGACCTGGCTTTTGGATAGCCCGGAGCTGCACCTCTCTCCTCCCCCCCAGTGCCTTGAGACCCTCACAGGTGAGTAGCGCGCTTAAAATGTCCTGATTGATTGATTGATCCAAGTTGCAGAGGGACGCCTGCACAACTCTGGATGTTTCTTTAAGACTTTTAAGTCAGTACTACGATCTGCTTGACATTTTTGGCCACGAGTCCAGCACATTTTCTAATACTTGCAGTGTTTTATCGTCACAGATGTGGACACGCACAGAGGCAAACATGCCTTTAGAAGGCGCACTGAAAGTGGGCCACTAGAAGGTGGACCACTTTCAGTGCGTCTTATAAATGCAGCTCTCTAAAGGGATGAAAGGAGGTCCCATGGACCCCCAGACATCCCCTTGCAGGCGGGTGCAATCATTCAAAGCACCCTGCCTGCAAGGGGATCTCTAATCCCTTTGTAAAGTGCAAGCGGGTTGCCGCCTGCACAGAGAAACACAGAGCAGCTTTTAAACAGTTGCTCCATATTTCTATTGAATGCTCTGCCCTAGGGTCGAACAAAGCAAAACCAAAGGGGATGATGGACGGAGTGTTGAACATTGCAAGCACTCACCCCCAGTCAACTGATCTGGGTTTAATCCATCATCATTATTTAGCTCACTCCACCACCCCACTTCAGACATGGCCATATGCAAATCAGTCTGACCCTGTGCCTTATGGGAACAGTCCAGCCCGAACTGCCAAGCCATGTCTTCCCTGGACTGGGAAACAAGCATCCTGGGACCGGTTTCTGGCTAATCAGCCGCCATCAGCCTGGCTAGCTTAAATCCAGTGGCAAAGTGAGTAAGGGACCCACGTCTCGGCATACCCTGCCAACTTAGGGCGAACAAAGCAAAACCAAAGGGGATGATGGACGGAGTGTTGAACATTGCAAGCCCTCACGCCCAGTCAACTGATCTGGGTTTAATCCTTCATCATCCTTTAGCTCACTCCACCACCCCAGTTCAGACATGGCCATATGCAAATCAGTCTAACCCTGTGCCTCATGGGAACAGTCCAGCCCGAACAGCCAAGCCATATCTTCCCTGCCCTAGGGTCAGCACAAGTTTGCGGCTGCCCCGAGGGCACAACATTCTTCCTGATAGGATGCACTTTCCATTTGCACCCAGCGCAACTGCTTTCAGGTGCACCGTGCGCAAACATGGAAAGTGCGCCTTAACTGTGATATGGATGCTGGTGTCCAATAAAAAAAGTGAGTATCCTTCAATTTTGAAGGGTCACTTAATTTCTGGAATCAAAATTTTGTCCAATCCTTCCAGATATCAAACACAAAGTACTGATGCTAACTTGTTGGACAAGTAAAAGCTACTTGTAGAACTTGTCACTGCAGACACCCCCACAAAGTCAACTGCCTTAGAAAAGCGTTTAACTTTGATATATCGGACCATGGCATTATTTAACTCCTTTTATGGAGAAAGTGTTTGGTATCTCCTTTTGTTGGTGATCTACTGGCTTCTTTATGTCCCTGATGTTCAACATAAGTTGTGGTCTACATTAGAAGGAATTCAATTAACATTTTCCATTGGCTAACCCAATCTATTGTCATGTTTCAGGAATCATCGTTTGATACTGAAAAAAAGGTGATTTCATGTCAACATTTAATTTGTGATATCTTGTTAAGTTTCCTGAAAATGTGGCCATGGAACAGCTGCAAATGTTTGCAGAATTTCATCCCTGAAAATGCGTATTCTACCTTCCGTCGACAAATGGGGTGCGAAGGAAGTCCTTGTAGACAAATCTGATGGTGTTGATGCCAGAGAAATTAGTTTCCTAAACAAGACTGTCGCCTCTGTTAAAACAGAGTTCAGCATTGTCTTCCAGCACCTTCAATGAGAAGACCTTATCAACTTGGCAGGATGGAATAAGAGCTTCAGTGTCCAGGGAAGCTTGGGGAGTAGCTTTCATCCAATACAGATAGATGGACAAGTAAAGCAATTCACCTTTATTTAATACTGTATGTTTGGACTCCTTTTGTAATGAGCATGCAACTGTTCCACAGGTTCTGCAGAAACTTGGATTTATTGATGCAGAAATGCTGGCATCTTTTTTATATCTACAAATAGCTGGATCTGAACGTCAGCCCCAGTGAAAATTAGATGATTGTGGTTCATGTTCATGCAGAAGCACAATGACATGATCTATGGCCCTAAACCAAGGTAAATTGCCCTTTTCCTGTGAAGTCTTTCAAAAATATCAAATTATTAGAATTATTATTAACAATATTGTTATTTGAGCATGCGTACACTGAAGCATTTTGGTGGTAGGAAATTTGAAAGAGTAAAAGAAAATATATCATGTAAAAAAAAAATCCAACCCCAAATTATTTGAGTTATTTAAGTGTGTCATGAGGTATGAAATGCATAGCTAACATAGAAGACTCTTGGGTAAGGAAGTGTTGTTGTATGAAGGAAACTTACCAGAGTGGGACAAACATCGAGAGAAGTCTAATACATAAGAACTGTAAGTTCAAGAAAAGGTTTATTGAAACAATTAATATAATTATAAAAACAATACTTCGTATATGCAGTTATTTGTTAATACATAAATACATGAAGGTGTAAAAAATAATAATAATGATATACAATATCCATTAAAATAGTAAAAGGATAATATAGAAGATGATATGAATACAAGCAAAGTTTCACAGAAATCGTAAATAACAGTACATGTCAAAAATACACAATTAAAAAAAAATATTATAGAAAATGATAAATTAAACATAATTATACATAAACAATAGGAGGTCAAGGAGGCTTGGTAACTTCTTGTTGTGAGGGAGCAGGGAAAGAAGTTTTCTTCACGGTATCATCTAGAAATTGTGTGAGTGAGCCAGAAAGGTGAGAACATTTAGTATCAAGAGAGATAGGATGAACGAGTGCTGTGTCGAGGCGATGATTGTGACATACAGCATACCACCAAGCTGGACAATATAGAGGAATCTTTCCAGTTTTCTGATATTTGCTGAAAAGCTACAGCTATTAACAAATCAATACATAAGAACTTTAATAAATAGGTTTTTCACATTAGGCATGTGAATTATGAGGAATTAGCCTCTGCTAACTGGAATGCCAAAGTACAAACCTGTGCAGACTAGTATTATAGTATGCCACAGGAAAACCTTTCATAATTGAAACTTGTCTCTAATATCCACATTACAGTAACTTTGTGACATTGGTAGTCACCTGTACTAAGACAAAGACACATCTTCTCTACTGCAATGTTATTACAATTGAGTTGTTGAGTCACAGTTTCTGCTAAGGTAGAAAGGATACAATGTGAAAGTCAGATCAATGAGTTGATTTATTACTGCCTCCTGAATGTGCAGTAGGTTTATATAATACATGGAATTCTGTAATCCCTTTATAAATGCACATCTCTAATTTCTTTATAATTGGCAACCTGTGACATACCCACTTCGGCGATTATAAAGAATAGAAGTCAGAACTTGTCTATTATAAGTGATTACAGTTTAGTTCTGACATCACAATGCCTGCTGCCAGAGCCAGCAGCCGAGGTGAAAGGCAGGTCATGTCACTATGCAAAACTGAAAAAGCTGTTTAAAGCATCGAAAAAAGAATGTTGCTTTTCTTTCTTTAGCTCTATATGTTTAGCCTACAATGACACACAGGGAGAACATATTTATTTTTTGCACTCCTTAGATAGTTAGAGAAAATCTAGAATCTTTCTATATTTTTCTACACATTGGAGCAAGTGCAGCATTTTTTTTTAATGACATATTAAACTCTTTAAAAATTATTTTGCCACCAAATTCAAGTTACATATTGGTGCTTCTTTTCACAATACAAATTCTACATATATGCAACTGTAATATAATTTGACATAAGAAGGAACAGGGAGAGAAGGATAAAAAAGAGGGCAGTAGAAAGGCTGATGGAATGACCATTGCCCTTGTCTTACATTGCAAGAATATAGTAAGTAAAGTCAGAGTTATGGGACTTCATAAGTATACAACCTTTGTTCCTCTATATGGTCACAGATGTCCTCAGTGGTTTTCAATCCAATGTTAATCTACACTAGTGGTTCGTTATCCATTGTAAAGTAATCAATCACTTACATTTTGCTGGCCATTTATACATTGTATAAGAAAGTGGCTTCTACAGCACAGGATTAGTATGAGTATGTGTTTCAGTTGCAGCCGAACTGCAAACAATGTTACCTCTTGTTTATTATTAGTAAAGGAAACCTTTATTCTCCTGTTCCCCCTCCAGGGGAACGCTTATTTTAAAATCAGGTAGTAGGTGTGTTTCGGTTTTGTATACTTTTATTGTTCTTATGTGTTACCAGGAAGTGTCTCGTGAGCACAGTGTAGAAGACTAACGCTGAGAACTTCCTGACATGTGGCACAGAGCACTTCCTGTTCCTGGTATGAGAATGGCTAACTCTCAGAACTTCCTGTCATGTGGCACAATGCACTTCCTGTTCCTGGTATGTGAAAGGCTAACTTTGAGAACTTCCTGTCATGTGGCACAGAACACTTCCTGTTCCTGATATGTGAAAGGCTAACTCTGAGAACTTCCTATCATGTGGCACAGAACACTTTCTGTTCCTGGTATGTGAAAGGCTAACTCCGAGAACTTCCTGTCATGTGGCACAGAGCACTTTCTGTTCCTGGTATGTGAAAGGCTAACTCTGAGAACTTCCTGTCATGTGGCACAGAACACTTTCTGTTCCTGGTATGAGAAAGGCTAACACTGAATACTTTCTGTCATCAGGCACAGAGCACTTCCTGTTCCTGGTCTGAGAAAGGCTAACATTGAATACTTCCTGTCATGTGGCAAAGAGCACTTCCTGTTCCTGTTTTGTGAAAGGCTAATACTAAAAACTTCCTGTCATGTGACACAGAGCACTTCCTGTTTTGTGAAAGGCTAACACTGAGAACTTCCTGTCATGTGGCACAGAGTACTTCCTGTTCCTGTTTTGTGAAAGGCTAGCATTGAGAAATTATGTAAAGGCTAACATTGCGAACTTCTTGTGCAGTGGCGTAGCTGGGGGCGGGGGGGCAGTGGGGGTGGTCCGCCCCAGGCGGTGCTATTTTGTGGGCGTCGGCCACGCGGCACTGGTGGCCCATGGCGGCGGCCTTTATAATTTATTTGGACACTCACTGACACTACTGTCAGTCACTACAGTAGTGTCAGTGTCCCCAAATAAATAATAAAGGCTGCCACAACGGGCCGCCAGTGCCGCGCGGCCCCCATGTTAAGTGCAAGCGCACATGCGCTTGTAAATGCTGCCTGCAGCTCACCGCACCGCACCACATGGTGAGTGTGCGACGTACGCGTTTGTGGTTGTGGGTCCCGTCCCAGGGCCGTCAATCTTGTAGCGCGTGAAAGTGCTACCAATGACGGCCCTGGGCATAATGTTTTGCCAGCCCTCGCGCTGGAAAGAATGAAGCAATGACGCATCACGCGTTCCACCTCCACGCGGCGCGCTCTTGTGACGTGTGAAGTCGAGTCTGGGGCAGTGGCTGGGCGATTTGCTGCAGGGTGCGGCAGAACCAATCACCCCTATGGTAGAGACCCTGGAGTACTGGAGCCCGAGGACGGTAAGAGATACGAGGGGAGGAGAGAATCTTTTGTGATTGGCAGGGCAGTGGGCACAAGACAAGTCCTACATAGCTGCCAAGGTTTCAGATTCCTATGTGTGACTTTTTCATTACTGCAGTGTAGTTATGAGTGACATTTCAATGACTATGAGTGACACTTTCTCTTCAGTAAAATAAAACAATGAAGTCAAGGGATACATAAATACCAGCAATTACACCCATTTTATACTTTCTAGAGATTGTGCGCTCACATTAACTTAATTTAATTGGGTTTCACATTGTGACATTTAATTGTGTTTCACATTGTGACACTCACTGACAACTTGAAGTGGCTTGTTGTTATAATATTTTTACTTACTCTTTCTGTTCTTTCAGCCTGAGCCAGGCTGGGCAACGTGACTGGGTCAGTGGCAACAACAAGGCAGCTCTAGCTGGCCGCTACAGCCAGTGACCCCCACGACAATTTCAGCTTTCTGTCCTCTATTTCTGCCGCTGCAAAACCGGACCTGACTTGTCGTGAAGAATGGCCCGTGCCTGTCACTCTCCTGGCCACCAGACTTTGATAATTTGCTGCCGGCTGCAGGCCATTATAGATATTATTATGCCCCACAGTACGGGCGGTCCAGTCAGCCAGAATATTAATAAGCTCCTCAGTGCAGTTGACCCGGTTGGGGAAGGCCAGGTGCAAACCATCCCCGGGCCCCCGAGGACCATGATTAATGCCGCCAAGCAATTAGCAGCCGGCTAACTGCCCCATCCGCGCGCTTCTACAGTAGAACGTGATGTCACTTCCACTCGCTGCGTTAGGGCCACAAAGTGTGTTGCACAACCTGACTGGGGCAGGCCCCGACAGGCTGTCTCTGTAGTAGCTAATTGGGCCCTACCACTGACTGGGCCATGACGTCAGGCTGTCTGACTTACAGAGTGCAGCGGGAAATCAATCAACAAAAGACACACATTGTATCTGACTGTGAGCCTGCTCGGCTGCTGGGAGCATCCCAAGCCTATGGGACTCTGGAGCAGCCCACGCTGGCCACAGAGGTGCCCTGCCACCTGCCACACTGTCTGCAGTGGCGCGCTACTGTTTGCCATGGGCGGCAAATTGAGGGATAGCCCCGGGCGCCACAAGCTCTAGCTACGCCTCTGTTCTTGTCATGTGGCACAGAGCACTTCCTGTTATGGAGAAAGCTGAAAGTGGAAACTTCCTGTCATATGACATCGTGCCCCTCCTCCTCGGGTGGAGCAGGCAACCCTCCTGTCAGTCTTGTTAGAAGCTTCCTCGGTAGTTCAGCTACTCTGGCAGTTTTCCTGACTATATTTCCTCTTTTCACGCATAGCAAACGCCTCATACATCTTCCTTTAAACTGCCCCATTTTGTTAAATCCCTAAGCAGTCCTTTAGTTAAAAGCCCTACATTAAGGCTTGCAAATAAATACACACAGGCTCAGAGAAGCAAATGTCATAAGCCTCATGAATTTATTTAGCATCATCTTCCAAGCCGATCGAACTGGGCAATAAGCCACACCGGCATTAATCAACTGAGAGTGTGATGGTCAGTGGTCAGGGCAGTACAGGTGTGGCATACCCAGAAGGAAACATCCCAGCCCCCACCTTATGAAGGCAGGTAGGGAGTGGAGTGTGTGTGTGTGGGGGGGGGGGCTGGGGAGTATAATTACTAGTACTGGAACACGGCAGTCATTAGACTAACGAGGGGAACAGCCAGCGCTCTAATGAGTCTCTCCGTGCTTGCAAATTCGAGTGCAGTTCCAATATTTCTGGCAGGAGCGCCGATTTATTCATTCTGACAGGCACTCTCTCCGAACACAGCATCGCGCGCACTGCGCTTTGATGTACCACTGCCTTTGAAGTGCAGAAAACATGCTCAGTGTAGTACGACAGCAGGAATGGGGATGGCAGGGAAGAGGGCCACAGCCTGACGGAAATAGAACTTCACAAAAACTAAATGGTTGTTCATTTTGCAGCAACGGCTACGGAATGGGCAGAAACAGGGCGCCTAGTGCATGGAGGTACAGTTACAGGTAAGGCAGAAGCATGGTGAGTAGTGACGGCTGAAGGTTAAATGGGTGCCCAGGTAAATTATTACAAAATGGCAGGGGTAAATGCAGTGCTTAATTTGAGCCGGTGGTTTCTGGTGCTCAGCACCTGCACTTAATCATCAACACCAGCACTTTTCATGAGCACCAGTTAAGGACGGATTTATTTATGGTAGACACGGGAGATTAAGAGATTTGCCCAGAATCACAGGATGTTGAGCCGACGCCAGACTGGAATCTGGTACCTCAGCACCGAAGTTGGTAGCTCTGGACATTACGCCACATCCTCTCCCGACTTTCATGGTTAGTATTTGGTTCTGTTTTAGGCGGCACTAACAGGAGAAATGGGCTGGTGCAAGCTGCCTCCTGACGAGAGAGAGCCATGCCACTTATGTTTTTTACAAATTAACTACTGGGTAAATCACATTATTTTCAGCGTGGTGTAGTATTTCTTAGTTGAAATAAGTAGCCAGTAGTTTATGCTTTTTTGGCATCAACATTAGACAGAACTTCCTCTTTTACTGCTCGTACAACTTTTCAAGTGTTAGCCTCTCAGTACAAGTGGAGCGGAATAGGTGGTCTATTTCCTACATGTGGTAACTATTGCTAACAAAGGTTGAGCCATATATTGTTTGCGGTAAATACCTCCTATTTCGAGTTTTCAACTTGAAAATTAGCATATCCTGCAGAATCGATTTTAGAACACCGAATTCTGCATTGCTTGTCTTTTTTCCACACTTTCCCCACTAAATTTTGCCCTGCTGACATCTACTATAGGAAAACTGCGGGAGCAGGGCGGACTGGTCGTAGCGGGCACCAGGCGTTTTCCCGGCGGGCCAGAAGGGTGGGGGTTGTTTTTGGACCGTTGGGTCCTGTTTTGTCACTGGGGGCCGGTTTTGCAGTAGGGCGGCAATCTCGGCCCCCTGTAACAAATGCGCAGCAGCAGTATTCCCCCCCCAGCAATCCCCCCAGCCCCCTGGACTGACGTAATTGCTAGGGCTGATTTGCACTCCCAGTCTGGCCCTGTTGAGAGTGTGATAATCGTCACACAACTTATGATTCCAAACACTTTCTGGGGTGGGTTAGTGGGTGGGTTGGGGGGTGGTGGCTGGTAGGGGTGTGTGTGTGTGTGGGTGTGTGTCAGATGTGTGTGCTTGTGTGTCAGTCATTAAGCCCAGGATCATTTACTTGCATTCGTGATTATATCAAATTAATTCAGGGCAAGACTTGTACATTTTTCTCTCAATATCCAGGTTGTTTCTGTCATTCTTTATGTAAATGAGGCCTGTGCTGATAATGGGAGCAGCAGTTTTTAACAGCTGCAAGGCAGTGCTTAATTTGCACTCAGGGTTGCAGGTGGAGCTCACAGGCACTCGTTTTTGTGTGAACAAAACGTATTTTTCTATCATTAGATTTTGACCCAGAAAGTTAGAAAAAGAAAGAAAGAGAAAATGAATGACAAAAACCAGGAGCCGAGGGGTGATAAAGACCCTGTAAGAGTGAAATAAAGGCCCAGGGAGTGTATGATGGTGCATGACAGAAGCAAGAGAGACTAGAAAGCTTTGGTATTTGCAATCCCAACATTGGGCAGCATTAGCTGCAGGTGTCTGTGAAAAGGTTTGGGCACCTGCATATATTATTTACAAATTAAGCAATGCTGCCAGGCCAAAAAGTAACTGGAAAGAAGGTTTGAAAGTTGAATTCATATTTTCTTAATGTCCCCCATCCAAGTGCCCACAGCATAAAGTAAGCATTCCCTTTATGTATAGAATGCTCAAATATGTCTGTTTTTTGGGATATAACCATACATGTTTGTAAACAGGAACACTGGCAACATTTATGAAAAACTATTTCCTTCAGGATTTTGTTTCTAAAGGTGTTTCCAAAAGCCGGTTTAGTAAGGTAGGTCACGCTATCATTTTTCCAGCCCTCAGTAAGGTCTGTGTAATGTAAGTAGGTTGTATGTTAGATTACCATACTTCTCTAGCAGAACCTGGGCTTCTATGGGAATTCTCTACGGCATATTATCAAGCTCATTATCGCCGCTTTAGCAGCAGTTTCCTGCCGCTTAAGCGGCGATAATGTTATCGCCGTTCCTTGATAATATGGCCCACAGTTATTTAAAGCCTATATTTTGAAAATAAAAAATTAAATAAGTGTTGACTTTAAAGTAAAGCTGCACCTAAGTCAATTGAATGGCGCGTGCTACAATTTCAAAGTGCTGTACAACGTGAGTTACCAAGGTACAACCAGCTTCAGTTTTGTTTGTAAAGTTGGAAATAATGTATAAAGGAGATCATTGTAAGTAGGGTGGATTCCTGTCTCCCACCTGCTGGGTTTCCTAATTGTCAGAGCATTAGTGACTCCAGACGGGGACAATAGTTCAAATTAGGGGATTAGCATGTGGTAATACCACGTGGGGGTCAATGTAATTCACCCAAAGATTTAGTCTCCAGATGACATATTCCTAATTTGCAGAGTTATTGTGTATCTCCTAATATTGATGGGGCTTCATCAGGATTTTCTTTTTTTTGTGCATATTTATATAGCGCAAGCTCAACCCGAAGGTATTGGAGTGCTTTACATGAGCACCGTATTTACATTACACATTCAGGTACGGGAGATTAAGTTATTTGCCCAGAATCACAGGATGTGGACGCGACCCCGAAGGCTTGAACCCTGGTGTCCTGCACCAAAGTCGGCAGTTTAAGCCGACGGACCACATCCTCTCCCTATGACGTCCGTCGCGTGGTTAGGAGCAGTCAAATCTGAGCCTGGAGGGCTTTCGCATTTTCCAAAGGAAATCTGATCACACCAAATGGATATTCTCTATTTCATCCAATGGGACACCAGGACCACCTGAGCCTGGAGCACAAACCTACTTCCACTGGTGACCACTCCATCCAATTTTTTTCTCTTTTCCTCAGCAATAATCTCAATTACCATGACTGCTACCTAAAAACCTTTGACGGTGCAGTAATATTAAATGAAATCTGCATCAGAATGAAATGTTCATGCCGCCAGGCTATCACCGTCCCTTTAAAGGCACGGTTCCTTTTAACAGCGGTCGTATGATCCCTGATATTGGCTAATGCATGATTCATGATCTTAAATCCTGCATATAGATGCACGTCATTAGCATCATTTTAGCAGAATGAAAAGAGAATATTCTTGTCTGTGGAAATTGAACATTTGTACCCGTGATCTGGGCTTGCAGAGTTTCTTTGAAGTAAACTAATGTCTGTTGTATCCCTTTCTGTCAGTATTTTTCTTCCTGCATTTCCTTTCTGTATTCAATGGTACTTTATTCTTTTGTGCATCTCTTTGGCACAAATTTAACCTTGTACATTTTGCCTTGCGGGTCATCGCACTGAACCTTAGTGCTCGTGCAGGATTCTTGGCCGCTCTCACTTACTCTTTACCAAACATAACCTGAAGCCTTGCATGGTCATTTTCCAGGGTGGTTTTTATACATAGTTGACATAAGTGGTCACCTATCTTGGAGACTCCACAGCCAGTACTAGCTTTGCAGCAGTCCCGGCACTTAAAATATAAATGGGTGGAGCCCACAAAATGTGCCTCGTCTATGGCAGAAAGCCTAGGGGTTTTTTGGGTCTTAAACTTCAGGTAGTTCTCTAAAAAACTACACTTAGATCTTGAGGTTCAACGTGAGTTGGGTGTTCCTATGAAAATTAGGACTTTCACAAGGATTTTGTAAGCAAGTGTAATTTGTGTTGAATCAATGCGCGGAAAAAACTAAGCAGGGCTCCAAGATGCTAGTGGCAACAAAAACTTGTTAGAGAAAATTAGGTCAGTGCACAGGAAAAGCAGGAAACCCAGTAATCGATGGGTAGGACAATAATTGGAAACAGTGCAAGACTATACTTCTATAATAAACTCTTCAAATACACCTAAACCCCTGGAGGCCATATTGGAATCTTCTAAGCACCTCCCATGGGAGACGGTTAAGTGGCACGCGCTGAGATTGCTTGTGCCCTCTCCGGGTACTGAATGAATTGTAAAGAATATTGCATTAGTGGTAATTGTCTCTCAGATAAGGGTGAACACCATTTCATGTTTTTCTATGCGGATACAACTAGAATTGTTGTCATTCTGAGAACTTTGCTTGTATTGTGTATGTAGGAAAATTGTAGGCCGGGTATAGCTTCAGGTACAAAAGGCAAGAGAGAAGCCAGCTCAGTGTTTTATGCATACAGTTTTTAAAGTCATGCGGTGAACATTGTTCGTGCTGCGCATATGGCCATGGCACGCATCCAGTTTCACAGTTGCCACAAGGCATTCGTCATTGGACCACGTCTTCCGTAAAGGAAAATTGTGCATTCCCCACAATAACAGGTTCCGTTCCCTTTCATTCCACACATTGAGGTTACACCTATTAAGTCCACTCACAAGTCGACGTCTCGCTCACTTAGGATTTCCCGCCAATTAACTGACATGTCTGCAACATATTCAGCATCCTGCAGCCAGAATTATTTTTGGCCTCAGGAAAATCGAGTCTATATGTGAAATGATAAATTCTTTGCATTGGCCTCCAGGTCGAAAATGAATTTTCTTAGAAGCTGTGTGTCTTATGCTTTTGACCTTTCAACACCACATGCCCTTTTCGTTTGGCTCGTAATACTGAGTTGTGTTGTGCTGTGTTATGTTGTGTTGTGCTGTGTTGTGTTATGTTATGTCATGTTAGATTTGTAAAGCACACTACCACTCAAAGGATTGGCCAGAGAAAACAGGAATATTACAGATGGCATAGGATTAATTATGCAGTAATTCTACCAAATAGAATGGTTTTGAGCCCTTTCCTGCCAAAAGGTAAGGAGGAAAAGATTTTGGATCAAACAGCAAAGAAATTGAAAGGGTTGGAACTAGTACTGAAAAAACCCATCACCCAAGCAGGATTGCCAATACCTGGGCATTGAAAAAAAAACAGGTTCTTAGTGGGCTGGCGAGGCCTTTTGGGCATAAATGTGGCCAAGCAGGCAGTGATGAAACCATGCAAAAAAACAGTGTTGAGGACTTAGAACTAGAAACAAGTTTGGATTGGTGACCAGTGCAAGGATCTCAAGTTGAGGGGTGATCAACTATATCGATTTGCCCTAGTTACCATGTGATCTGCTCGGCTTTGTATAGGCTAAAAGAGGTGGACATTTTAACACCAATGTAAGCACCATTAGTACAGTCCAATTTGGCACCGATGAATGGCGTCAAAGCCGTGCAGCAAGCATCCCGAGAGATATGGAAGCAGTGGGCGAATTTTCCCTATAATGGAAGTGCAGGAGGAAGCAACTAGTGGTTGCAGATGAAGAGAGTCATGAATGTTGATGCTAAGGCATATATTTACTTACAATTCACACAATAAAGTGCAACAAGATAAGTTGCTACTAGGGGTAGGCGGTAAACTCTGCTCTGACGCTGGAGTTTGCAGAATTTTGCCTACTCCGTGCTCCGCCTGGGGTGCAGAGTTATGAAAAAACTTTGTAAACCGCCATGTGGGGGAGTTAAGTTAGCGAGAATGAGCGAGAAAAAGTGAGCGCTAGGCCCCGCCCGGCATGTTTTTTGAATGCGGTCGGTCGCTACCTTTCAAGTTGAGGATGTTGCCCCTCGAATTGAAAATCTACTTGAGCTGTGTAAAGAAGCAGATGCCTCTGGTGCAGCGTGCGGTGCTGATTTTACAGCGTGTAACAAGCTCCCTGTGTGAAATTCTGCCACTCACGGAACTCCAGGGAATCTCGCAGTTTTTATGTAACTCTGCTTAATTCCGCGGAGTAAAACTCTGTGAGTTCCGCCAAACCCTAGTTGCTACGCTGTGTTGTGTGAATGGCAGAGAACTGAAAAGCACCATATCTGCTCAAATATGGCACTCTTCAACTCACTCCAGGCGCTAGCGCACATGTGGCTGTCCGGCACCAATGCAGGATCATTTCAGTGCAGGAAGAGGTACCTTCTTGCACAAAAATAAATCCTTGAATGCATTTCCCTCTTTCCATGTGTTCTGAATACAGCACACATGGAAAGAGGACGTAGCAAGGCGAAATTACATAATTTCGCCTTATTATGCCTTATTCAGGGAGGTGTGGCATTTTGATGCATTCTCAGGTTTTCATGCCTTGTAAATCTGGGAATGCACCGAAATACATGGGTGGATCCATGGGAATACTCATGCTCCACCCATGTAACCCCACCCTGATGCAAGGTAATGCAAGGTAGTACTTTGCGCTGCCTTGTGTTACTTGTATTTAGTAAACCAGGCAAACCCATACAAGGTGGTTTTGCGTGGCTTAGTAAATGCCAAAAAGGATTTTGCATCGGGCTGTACCAGAAACGTGAAGCAGGCCGATGAAAAACCTTCATAAATATGCCGCCAGGACTCTTCACAGGGTTGTAGTCTGGAATATCTAGAAGCAAAAATTGTTACACTTTCATATCATGGCCAAAATATTGAGGACAAACACATTGAAAGGTAAGTGCATATTGGGAAGTATAGATTTACTGTTCTTAACTGCACATCTATTTACCTTGAAGATATAAAGGTATGTAGATGTGGAGTAAGGAGTAAATACCTTACACATACTTTACCTGTTGGCAATTTTGTTCTCAATATCTTGTCTAAAATATTAAGGTATATTTATATTCCATACTCAATATTCAGGACCCATACCCATCACAGATTGAGAAGGATTTGGGCCGAGAACAAAGATAGTGAGTCAAACGAAGGCTGCCAAAGATTGGTTCAACCACCTGTGATCAAGACCATATTACTTTCTGTATTTAGCTTAAACCAGTAGTGGTCCATCCACAAACAGACCTCAGCACTGGGGTGAGAAATTATCATAGATCAACCAGTCAGTCTGAAAAGAATTTGAGTGTTGTGACATGAAATGGTGGGGTCTGAGATATTGATTGAAAATATATAGAGAATGACCTCACGGGTTGAAGAAAAAGAGGCCAAGAGCTACTCTATTTGATCTTTCAGAGAAAAGAGCACTTCCTCCAATACCGGCTATGCATAACTCATGATCAGCAGTGTCAAATGCTGGGGATAGATCTAAAAGTATCACTCCGTCAACATCAGCAGCGAGACGAAGATTGTGTAAGACTGCAATAATAACAGGTTCAGTGCCTCTATTAGGTCCATAGACAGAGTCAGCGTCATCCAGAAAGTTATTGTATTCAAGAAAGGTTTAAAGATGTCTAGCAACAAAGGCTTCAGTTCTGAGATATTTGCAGTAGCCTGTAGAAGAGCAATAAAGTCAACGATGAAGAGTAGAATGGTCTAGTGAGTGGTTTTTCAAGAGAGGGAGAACAGTGGCAGTGTTGAAATAATCCGGAAGAGAAGAACCCAAGATATCTAAAAGAACAGATATCAGAATGACTTTTAGAGAAAGCCGACATCTAACCAGAAAGGGGAATAATTGTTGCCGGAATCAATTAAAGCATGAAAACTAGATGAATCAAATTGTTTACAATTGACTGAAAGAAAGGCCAAGGAGATCACCGGTGCTAGAAAGAGAAGAGAGGGATCACAATCTTATGCTATGTTATCACTAGTACCACTTTTTTTGTAGACACAAAAAGTTGACGAATTGGTAACTGAGCGATAATGTTAGAAGCGATAACTACATTAAAAGAAATTTTGGTAATAATTTTAACAATTTTTATTTTTTTGTAGCAGTAAGAAAATCAATACACATAATGGTGGCAATGAGCCTCTTTTGAGGCAGATTATATTTTGAAAGGGCTCCAAAATGCTACATTTTCTCTTCAGTATCGTAATTGCGATGTCACTTATTAATACGTTTCAGATCACATTTGAGTTTATAAAGGTCATTGAACCAAACCTGCCAACTAAATCAACAGTTTCACCATGTGAGGTGTGGTGGGACCTCTTGCCAGGGAGAACTTAAGAGGCACTTTAGCCCCTGTTCCACTCCCAAATCCCCCGCTCCAAAACTTTTAAAACGACTTGTTGAGGCCAATGTCCAGGGGTGTGTTCACACTCTTTAATGGATGTCTGCAGTTCAAAACCTCTGAAAATGAGATGGAAATCCACTGCTTACAGTGGGTTTCAGCTAGTTTTCCTTTAAAGACATAAAAATAAAAATTGCGTATATTGTGACAACATTTATTGGTTCCTTATAAATCCTACCCAACAAATCATCTCTGACAGTACTTTAGTCTCTCACACCTTTCATTTGCACTTTTGAAATTAGAAGAATATCACTGCATTTACGCTGCGTCCACTTCTGCACACTACTGCCATTAGAGCTGCTTACCCAACTCCTCCACAAACAATTATGATGTCTATTGTTTTCTTTTTCCACACTCTGTCACTGACTACTAATAAATCTAGAGCAAAAAAGTAAAATGTTCACCCAGGTTCAACAGACCTGCCAACTCACACGGTGCAACTGTGTGATACATGAATTGGCTCCTTTCACACGATCACCCGGTGAGGAACTAATATCACATGGTAGCAGGGAAAACACCAGTTTTCTGTATTGTTCAGTAGAGTTCCAAGTGTCTTTTAATTTCTGGTTTCTCTTTCTTCCTGTAGATATTGGTCCTTTTCTCTTTCTGGTCCTCTGAAGAAAACCAATTAAATATAGATAAGAATGGGTTTAATTGGGTCAAAAGAAAATAACGAATATTCAGGCACATGCATTAAAGCTTTTTACGATCGCAAACGGTGCTATTCGCAAAAATCGGCCATTTGCGATCGCAAAAATAGCTTTTGTGATGCATGAAACAACTTGCCAGTCGCAATGTAAGAAATTGCTAATTTTTGCGATTTCTAGAATTGCGATTGCATTTAAGGAATCGTAAATTGCGATTCCTTAAATGCAATGCAAGTTGCCTTTAAAAATAGCGATTTCGCTATTTGGTCCCGCTATTTACCGTGGAATCATACCACATGGTAAATAGAGAAAACTTTGAAAAATGCACTTAAGTGCATTTTTCAAAGTTGTAGGTTAAACACACACATGTCCTTGGGACATGTGTGTGCTCATGTGTGTGTGCATGTGTGTCTGTAGGCCCATAGAATGAATGGGAAGCTATTCCTTACTTGGGACTCGCAATTTGCGTGTCGCAAATAAGGAATGTGTAGGAATCGCTATTATTATAGCGATTCCTAAATGCATAGGATTTTGCGAGTCCTTAATTGTGAATCCTTAATATTCGCAATTAAGGACTCGCAAAATCCTAGCTTGATGCATGTGCCTGATTGTCTTTGGTACGTACATAAGGAATAACCCAAGAGTAAGGAAAAGAAGGAAAAATGCATCTGCTGCCAGAATATAACAAGTTTAGGTTATGCCTTTCTCCAGGAGCGGTTTCACTAACATGTCCATTACTCGTGCAGAACTCCCCAGAGAGGGCGGGCTAGACCTGGAGGTGAGTCAGGCTCGCTGTGGTCTCAGACTGTAATTCTGTTTTTCTATTTCTGCTGGTTCTATGCTCTTCAGACGGAAAGCCTGACCGAGCCAGACACACGCCATCCCAGTGAGGCCAGTACATTATCATTATCAGTCACGGTAGCATTTTTTTTACATATTGTAGTGTGTGTGTTTTGAAACATAAATGTGTACAAGAGTGAACTGAACAATCTCAATTTTCAAGTGAACATGGAGTTAAAGTATTACTATTAAACACAAAATGTTAAAGTCAGTGGCTGGTCCTGGTGTAGTGGGAGCTGGTTGGAGTGGGGGGCAGGGGACACATGGGGGGAGAGGAAAGTTGCTCTACTTTAAGCTCTGAACTTAAGATGTCATGAGACCAGACCAGAATGCTCCCGGGGGAAGGAGGCGAAAGCAAGCGGGCAAGCGGTGAGAAGTGTCATCGCAACCTGCGTTGCTACTGCTGCCTCTTTCGGTGCACTGTGGGATCGCGGCAGGCTCCTCAGGAGGCTTGAGCCTGGTCGCCGTCCTTCTTCAGGTCCAAGTCAGATGGCAGCCATGGAGGCAGCGGCGGAGTAGCAGGCACTCGTGGAGGCACACACTAGCCCAGGCTCCTTGCCATATTTCACAGTGGTCTGCTCAACCCTGGTATGGCAGGGGGTTGCTGCTGGGGCTGCTGGTATTTTCCTTCCCAAAGCTGGAGCAAGTGTTGCAGGACACCGGCCCAGGTGAGCGGTAAGGGACCCGGGGCCGGTTACTGGCATTATTGTGATCAAAGATTCTTCTCTACAATCCAAAGTAGGCTTCTTCAGTAGCTGGCAATGCTCCAAAAAGCACCTGTATTGCCCAGGTAAACACTCCTAGTACCATGAAAATATCTGTTCAACATTGAATGACCATTAGATATCATAAAACTAATACTCTGCCTGCAGATGGAACTCCATGGAATTTGGTGGAGTTTTATGGTAACTCTGTGGTATTCCAGGGAGTGAAACTCCGTGAGCTCCTCCCAGACCTCCTTTTAACCTAGGAGTCCCTGGAGTTTTTCCCGTCCCTTTTCTTTTTAGCAGTAGGTTGTACTTAGGTGAATCCTTAAACTAAATTATCATGTTCTTCAGCAAAAGGAAACCTGAGCACCATTCTAGTCTCCTTTTAAGGCATAAACAAATTTCACCTGAAATTCCAGCATTTCGCAGCTCAAACAGAAAGACATTTCACAATTCTTTGATCCTTTACTAAAATTGTAGAAAGGATTTGGTGTCCAGTCCCCCAGATTCCTTTGTCCCCAACCACCACACGCATTTCCTGTAGAGCCTGAACTTCCAAACTACCTTGATTTGCCTTTTGTTTTTCCAAATTACCCTCCCGCCACCCAACACTGACATGGTCAGGCTACAGCCGCTGGACTGTGGCACAAGTGTAGCCTCCACCAGCCCCGGGAGGTGTCCCCTGCTCTCTGATCATGCCTCTGTTTCCACTGGAGACTCCAATGGGAAGCTGCCCACCTCCTCTTCATAGGTGCTGACCCCATCTTGACCCGATGTCATGGCAACACCCTCTCGTCCTCTTCTCCTTTCATTGGTCCCTGATCTCTTCTCTCCGAGACTTCCTGATCTGCCTCTGTGGAGTCCACGTCAATAGTCGTTCTTTCATTGATATCCTGTCCTTCTCTCCTAGGGATCTTTTCTATATTCTGTCTTTCCTTTTCTTTGTTTTTTGATGCTATTGTCCATTTTCCTGTTTTTAGGTCCCCTGTCGGGATTCCAGGAGAGTCAATGCATCGCGGGACCTTCCCAACTCACAAGTGTGCCCTGCTACCAACAGACAGACTAAACACAGCTGTGAAACAATGAGCCCAGTCAGAAACAGATGTATGAGGGGCAAGGGGGGGCGGCTGCTTTAGGAGCAATTATAAGATCCAATGTGTAGCCTGCTGAGAGAGTAGCAGGCTTTCAACATTTTTTATAAAAAGCAAGAGGGAATTAAATTGTTAAATTTGTATACAAGAAAGTCAGCCAACATGTCAACATGTACATTGAAATCTACCAAAATGATTGGGATCGGATGAGTTGTGGTGAAATTGATAAAACATCGCTGATATCCTTGACAAAAGATAAAGAATTGACTGGAGAACAATAAATGAGCATTAAAGTTTAGGTAGTATGTGCTATGGGAGCAAATTTAACAAACACAACTTCAGAATTAACCAGATATGGAGCAAGAAGACTGGTTACAGAAAAGGTAGACTAAAAATCATCACCACTCCGGCCTGACATCTACCTGTGGGATGGACAACAGGTAGCAGTTTAGATTTTGTAGGGGTAGCCCTGTTTGCCTCCTCACTTATGCCAATATTTCAACCAGGCATCCCTAACAAAGAAGATGTCAATGTTATTGTCTACAATAAACTTGTGAATGTTCAGGGCTAGTTTTGGGAATGCATGAACATTAGGTAATGCAGTTGTTATGTTATGTGTATTTGTAAAGTGCGCTATGAACCACAAGGGTAACCTGGTGCTGAGCAGGTGTGGTAAATTGGCAAGCCAGCACTTCGACTTCCAATAGGTGGAAGTCAAAAGGGTTGATCAAGGGGGTTAATCATAAATAGGGCTGCCGGTTTTATGGTATTCATATTTTTGTCATTTCCGTCTGTATTTATCCATATTTATTTTTAGCTAATTTTATCTGTATTTATCCATATTTATTTTAGGTTTTGTGGGCTAACGTACTTTCTGGATCGACTTCTCATTTCTACAGCACCGAGAGAGCTTCTCGCGAGCGTCTATGTTGAGTTTGTATAAGTGCCTACCTATATAGGGATCCTATATCCGCGAGCAGTCTTTCCTTGCCTGGGAGTCTGCTTTCATAAAAGCCCAGTTATTTGTCTGTACCGTCCCCTGAGCAGTTCACTTGCCCCTGTCCAAATCTGGCACCTCTCCACACTTTCTCCACAGTGAGGTGTGTAATTGGGCATCTGGTCTCCGCCGTGGGGGTTGCAGAAGCGGTCTTATCAAGCAATTGGAAATAGCCTGCAGGATGGCTCCCAGGCATGTCTGTAACATCTGTGTATCCGAAAGATCACAGGTGTGTAGACCACTCCAGGCACGGGAGGCTGATGCCACGGCGCCTCCCTGGACATACGCACAAGGTTGGGAGCCTAATTGGGTGTTTGCAGCAAATGATGAGTCTTAACGAAGCACCCAAGAAACCTCAACGGAGGCACATGGCTGTCTGGTTTAAGGTTCATATGATGTCAAGAAAGGCCCAGCTTTCACCCTCGAGTGGAAGGCAATGGAGAATCAACTTTAACAAAGTGTAAATATTCATTTACTAAAGTTTATTCAAGGTTTCGGAGAGCAAAAGCTAGACTCCCTGCCAGCCCGTTTTTTTCATAATGCAACTGAAGGAATCTGGCACTTGGAAAAAGGGAGAAGAAACATTATTCCACAAGTCAATACAAAGTTTATTGTGTAGATTACAATCACCTCATAACATAATACAGCTCAAGTGTGTATACCGACCATGGTGTTATTTAAATCCCAAAACCATCCTATGTCATAATATAAACCTGTTTGTATCTCAGGCCCAGGTGATTCTAGAACCTTCTGGTTTGTTTTGAATCTCATTTAACTGTCCCATATTTTCTATTTGGCAATAAAAGCCTATTATTAATAAAAACATATCTCTGAACGACCATCAAAGCGTATTGTTTGCAATTGTTCCTCACATTATGGCACTTAATTTACGCGCCTCAGAAGGGTGGAAAGAGTTGAATTCGTGACCGGATCACTGTATTTGACTCAGGGACAAGGGTTGACCTGTCCGGGCCATTCTGGCCGCAGGTATACAACTTTACAAAGTTTATACTCGAGGCAATGTACACATACACGCGACTAGGCCGTTTTTATACAGATTTGAATAGAACGGAGAACTGTATCAGTTAAATGTACCGGACTTTCTACATTACTGCCTTAATTAAGCTGTTTATTGTTCTGGTGTTAATTCAATTGCTAATGTGCATCCAGTGCATGATACACACAACATTGGGTGGCGACACGGAATTATTGACATTTACGAAAATATTGCCGACTTGATTAGAAGTTTGTGCTTTCCTAATCAAAAGATCGAAGTTTCAAAGCCACAGGAATGACGCGAAGGCAAACAATACTGGCAGCAACAGTGACACCTAGTGGCCTTATTGCGTGTTACACTGTAATAAAGTCGCAGTAGTAGTGTGCCTATAGAGACGCTGCTAGTACCGTACGAATCCGCGTCCCCTGCTCCTCCATGGATTTGGACTGTTGCCTGATAGACCACCGTCTACTCCTGCATAATCTGCGGCTTTCAGCAGACGAGTGTTTCTATATGAAAAGGATCAAAAGTCACTAAAGTGCTTAACATCAGTTGAATGCAGCTACAACGCCAAACAAACTTTAACAGTGGACTTTCCACTACTACTGATGTGTCCAGGCATTAAAGAGATGAGCATGCGCCCCTGTGGGGTTATCCCTAAAGGATGGGCTGGTGGAAGGGTGTCTGAAGGAGGAAACACAAGCCTCCCATATAGAAATAAAGTCCAAACCAAGAAAAAAGTGTTTACTTCTTTGCATAAGAGATGCTGCTCAAAGCAGTGGACATTTCAAGGGGGTGCACAGAGGTTAGAAAAATCCAGATATCTGACAATTCCATTTACAGGATTTTCGGGGGGGGGGGGGGGACTACGGGGGGTTTCGGGGGGACGATGCCGAGGGAAAATCAGGGCACAAGTCGGGGGTACACGCAGGTACACTGCTTCCACCCACTCTTTTCACAGCGTGGACTCCGTCCCCACTGCCAAGAACTCCACAGAAATATGCTGCTAGTGTCCCGATGTAATTTTCGGACAGGGGGACACATTCAGCAGCGCCTGTGGGTTGTCTGCGTTCGATTCCCAGCAACAACGTGCAGGCAGAGAGGGACTTTTTTTTTCACCGCCAGCTGGGCCGAAGGTAGGGGGCCATCAGGACTCCTTTTGTTTGAATATCCTGACTGGAGGGAGCCTGGAACCTCACACTTAAATGTAAATGCCACAGAGAGGAAACAAAGGCACACACAGCTTGCTTTCTCTTCACAGGTATTTTTATTTTTTGCCTTTCTTCAGTCCCTGTGTAGAATAGATGCATGTACCGTAGGAATGTCAGGTGTCTTTGTCTGTCCCAGTATTTAAATAACAAATAACAATTTCAATAGCACAATTGTATTTCTTTTATAGCGCTATGCAACCAAATGTAGGGTATCAGAGCTCTTTATGAAACATACACATTATACATTGACAATAAATCATGTACATGAGTAAATCAATGTACAACATGAGTTACATCATACAGTGAGGGTTACAAGGTGTAGGTGTCAAGTGTCCTTCATACATCACTTTGGTCTTTTAGAAGCATTACAATTTATGAACTTCAGGTAACAAAAGGATCTCTGTGTTAAAAGCAGTCGCCCACTTTACTACCTACATAAAATAAAAATCTGTCATCTGCGTGTTAGATGATGTGCTTTCCAGGAGACACATTTACTTTCTCTACAACTTTGATTCAAATCTGGGACTTTACAAAACACAGATCTCTCCAGCCACTGCATTAACTACCAGAGTTATTACTATTCCCTGAGATTTACTAGGCACCTTCACAGCAGATGCCTTAACACAATCAAACATTTTAAAAAGTAGACTTTGTATCCAATTAAGCATAACAGATCTACTACCATGCTACGCTTTGTTGCCACGCTCTTTGTGGCAGGTTTAAAAAAAAAATTATTAGTTGAGGCCCAGATTTTCGTCAGGATTGCGCCACTTTTTGGTACAACCCCAAAACCAAATCTCATTTGTTAAATCTCATAATGTGCTTAAATGTACTCGTGATATACCTTAATATCTGATATCACTTCTTGTGATGTTACTTTCAGTGAGGTCACTTCCTGTGATGTCACGAGTCATGACATTATGTGCTGTGATGGCACGCGTCATGATTTCACTTGCATACTGCCTAATCCGGTTAGTCCCCCCACTTCTTTTTTTAGGACTTGTTCCCTGGGGGAAATTAAATAAATAATTTATTTTCCCTCGGCATTGTCCCTCGAAATCCCCCCTCACGCGACCCCACTGCCGCATGCTGTTACCTGCACAGACCGTGGCTGGTAGTTAGTATCTTAAAGTGTCTCAGATACATAGAATGTGCAATCCTGTTTTGCAGGGCACTTTTGTGCTCAAGGAGCTGCTCCCGAAAGCCCTACAGCGTGAACACAGATGCAACGACAAGAAAAAAATATTTTGTGATAGCATTTTGACCAGGACCTGCATAATGAGTATACTTTTCATTCTCTTGGAAAAATGCATTTTCTAAGGAGTTGGTATTTTATGTGTACAGGTGTGTGTCTAAATATCAAAATAGCTGCAAACTGCGCTGCATAAACTGCGTTCTCTGACAGGTTGCACAATAGACCTTTGTTTACCAAATCATTTAGTCTAATATGCTTCGGAATGTGGTCCTCTGTTGCCGCATAATTCCAGTGGGCGTGCCTACATCTGTGCATGGACTACTGTGCAATTTTTTTTATGTTACTATATTCCGACCTCCTGTTGTAAACCCGAGAGGTTTACAGCAGGAGGCCTGCTCTAATTCCCTCAGATGCGCGGCCTGGATTGGTGCTTAAGAGGCCGCGCGCTGTTCCACGCTCGGGCACAAAGCGTGTTCCGCGGCTTTTCAAAATTAGAAATTAAATGTAGCTTCTATCCCAAACGAAGAGTCCTCTGGAGAGAGGTTCGTCTTTGTGCTTCGTCGAGATTCTCACGCTACAGGGAATAAATACACTTCCCGCCCCTGTTGTATCCAGGGGGGTTTCACGATGCTGTTCATAATGAGAATTGTGTCTTCTTGTGTTATTCGCTCATTAAAGGCTGGAATGAGGACACAATACTCCTGCAAGCAACAGAGTGGGTGAACTCCGATTGTTGATCGACATATCGGGGTAGTTGAAGACACCATACCTACTGGGCCCAAGTGCAAGGAAGAAAATGGGTCCCTGGCTGCTGTTCAAATGATAAAAGACAGTAATAATCACGGCTCAGTGAGCCCCTCAGCCCTCTGTGCCCCGGTGCCACTTCACCTGCTGCACCAATGAAAGCTATGCCCCAGTAAAGATCCCAGACCTTTCTGAGTGAGGTGTTTGGCTATTACAACCAAACCCTAATAAATGCATTATTCTGCTTAGTTGGAGTTGAGTATAGTCATGGCCACTGGAATTATGTGGCAGAGGAACACCAAATTATGTGGCAGAGTTGACTAAATTATGCAGAAAGAAAAGGCAAACTATGTGGCATAGTGTGGCACATTTTTTGATTGTATTGCTTCATTATTTTGTCATTCTTTCCACATGATGAGTAAAATATAGAAATAAGCAACTGAAAGATGACCTTTTAACCTTTGTGAAGGGCCTTCCACTGCGTGTGAACACATTGCAACATTTTTAGTAACTTTTGATCCGTTTGAGCTAGAAAGGTATGTTTTTTTAATCTGCAGTTTATACAGCAGACGATGGACTGTGTGGTAAATGTAGCAAATTCATATTTAGGAGAAAAAAAGATGCAGCCTCAGAATTCCAGTGGCCCTGAGCATAGTGTCGTTGCCAACTTTACCTGAGCCCAGCATCACTTGCACACAGACACACGTGTCTCTGAGCCATCACTGTGCTCATCAGACCACTCTCTCTATCGCCTCCAAAACACACAGACCAAGGCAGGAAAATCAAATAGAATACTTAACACACATTAACAACTTAAGGCTTGGTAATGTCCCAAAACTGTATTGCATGATAATTGCATCTGTATAGAACTTCCTACCCCTGACAGGGAGTTGAAGCGCTTTACAAAAGTGATGCTTCTCACTACCGCATTACATTCAGCTATTGATTTTTTTTTGTGGTAATCTGGTTTGAAACGTGTTGCGTAATACAATACGATGCATATCACTTTATGTAGAAGCTGCTCCTGCTGACACTATTGTTCACTATGAATGGCTGCATAGCTCCTAGAAGTCAGATTCATCCTATATCAGATACCTAACACATATTTTAATAATCATACCACCATTGCACCAGTGACCTGCATGTTGCAAACAGATCACTGCAACAGACTCTGAACCTCCTAAACTGTTCATAAGCTGCTGTGTATGCAGAGAAATGAGGGAAGGGATCCAGTGGATTCTCTGGTCCCTTGGGGTGCCAAGATGATGCCACAGAGCTATGGTAATCCAAGCACTACGGTAGCAAAGATTCCTTGAACCATTACCATTCTTCCACCACTCCATGTTAAAGTCAGTGGAGTGTATTACCCAGTGCTTAATTTGAGCTGGTGGTTTCCGGTGCTTGGCAACAGTACTTAATTGTCCACACCAGTGCTTGTGACAGCCTGCCACAAGGTGGCGCTGTCTTAGATGACAACAACAATCACATAGTGAATTATTAATTCAATATACATTACAAATGACTATTACTTCCCATCCAAGCCACTCTTATAGCTTTGGGGGCCTGGGATAGTCCGAACTGTCCCACTTGCAGGAGTGTGATGGTTAATAGTTCTGTTGTTACTATCATTGGCAGCATGGCTGGGGCAATGTGTGGTGCAAGCTGCAGCTGTCTCCTGACAAAAGCCCTGGCACTTATTCATTTGTGTGTTTTTTACAAATTAAGCACTAGTATTACCACCCAATTCTTGCATGGACAGGAATTGTCAGACTCCTTGGCACTCTCCCACCTCTGCCACTGCCAGGCAATTGACAGCTGAGTTGCTGGTGGGGTACTTTTGTCGAGGAAGGTGGCATCCTACTTACATAAACGTTACATTTGGGGCCCAAAATTTCAGTGGAAGGAAATTTCTCAAACTCTGTTTCTGCTACACACCTTGATGCTTGGGCAAATTTCAACGACTATAAGGACGTTGGCTAGCTTTCAGAATATACATTTTACTCCCATGAGCACATAGAACACCCCAATAATGCATCTTGTTACCTGTCTCAAAGGCATCGAATACCCCAAGGGCATTGTGCCTCCATCATGATGATGGGCACGCCCACCAGCTTTACAAATTAAATGTACCCCCAGAAAAAACAAAAATATGCTGCTAGTGAAGCAAGTTAACAGCTGGGAGGGCTAAGAGAAATTAATAAACAGCAGAAGAAACATAATTTTCTTCTCTCAATAATCAGAAAAAGTCTTTAAGATCTCATGTTGGCTTTGAGTTCAGCTAGTTCCAGAAAGAAACAATATTGTGGAAATATAGCCCTCAGGGTTGGCCTGCCTGCTTCCTTCCTTTGAATCCTCACCTATCCAATTAGTGCGTTATTGCTGTCCTGGGTTAATCAAAGGTGTGAAGTGATTACTGATTTTGTGGCAAACTGTCGTAGAAATCAAAGAAAGAATGTAATGCATAATATCTGCCTCCATGTCTTTAATAAAATCCTTATTTACTACCCACCCTGACTGTGGAAAATCAGAATTTTAAGGCAAATGTTTGAACGTCTTAAAAATATAGCAAGGCGACTATTACATAATAGGGAGTGAAAATTAGATGAAATATGCAGACTGTACACATCTTCATCAAAACGTGTACAAAAACACTGAAACATGGAGGAAAAAACCCAACTAAATATCGACACCAACAATATTGTGGCATACTAATATCAAGGTCAGAATATTCGGGACAATAAAAATCTAAAGCTAAGTGCATATAGGGAATCAGGGCCGGAGGGGGGGGGGGGCGGCTCTGACAAAGTGCTCAGCCGGCCCCCCTGAGGGTTTTGGGGTGCGGCCGAGCTCTTTACCAAGGCCGGTTTTCGGCCGATTTTGTTACAGGGCCAATTTTGCTAGTCCGGCTCTGTAGGGAAGTATTGATTTATACTCCTAACATCTACGTACCTTGAAGATATACGTCCTGCGTAGATACATGAGTATGTGGAGTTAGGTATAGGAAATCTAGACCTACCTGTCAATATTTTATTTTTAATAACCTGTCGTTGATAGTCTGTCTCATTCATATTTTTGATCAATATTCGTGAGACACACCACAGTTGGATAATATATAGAATTGAAGTATTTTACGTTTAAAAAAGTGGACCTTGCCGGAAATTGAAAGAGCCAGGAAAGACTCATAATTGGAAATGACAAAGAAACAGCAGTCTTTGGAGGTCACTTGCAGGTTCTTAGTACTAAAAGCAGTAGAAGGTGTTTGCAGGACTGCATGTCTCATGCACGCTTCTCCGCAGGCGCCGGGGTAAGTCAGGTAATGCAGCGCCACGTGCACACGATTTGCATAATTCTGAAATCTTTCAGATCACCCAAGCAGTAAATGCTCGCGGAGAGGCGCTTACTCCATATGGCCCAAATATGTTTTCCTTCTGTGAATGCATGATGCATAATGTATTCACTGAAGAGGCAGATTTGTGCCTGCAGAGGAAATATGCTGCTCTCCCCGAGCATTCTAAAGAAAAATGGAAGATTATGGGCACCGTGGTGTGCTCTGGAGGGAGACTGTTCTCCCCCCATCCTTGGCACAGTTGGCACAATCCGTAGCTAGGCTCGCTTCATGATGTTGTCTTAACCTGCTCACTTCACAGGCACACAGGCGGGAGAGGGGGCTTAAGACAAAACTCTTTCCCGCATTGGTCATTCCCGAAGGATTTCTATTCTTCTCACCCAAGGGCATTCTGTCCAGAATTGTTTCGGATGGAAGATGAGATAAAATAATGGAACCTGTGCCATGACAAGAGAAAGAGAGTCAATGTCCCATGATTCACTGCGCTTCAGAAAGGGATGGTGGCAAATGTACTCAGAACACACAGAACATGTCAGTCACGGTGTGTCCACCCCATGCCTCAAGGAGAAGGCATAAGGCTTAGATGATGGTTTTCGACTGTTGAATCTTCACACCTGAGGTCTAATCCCAGCTCCCACCCTTGATTCAAACTGTGTGACCTGGAGCAATGTGGACGTCTGCTGTCTCACCTACCAACATCTGGGGGGCTCAGGATGGCTTCACGTTAGGATGAGCTGCTTTTATAAATGTGTCTTGACTTTGGTGTCTTCTCACGCCTTTGCTGTGGAGTGCGGTGGAGTGCGGTGGTCTGGCACTGGAAACCGCAGGGCATCATGAATTGACTTGCCGTAGGAACCTAGATGCAGATCGCGTTTCAGTAGGGGTATTGTACTAATATTGTTGTAATTAGTGCTGTAGTGCTGCAGTTGTGTGTTAAGAATGTTCTGATGTTGTTGCAATAGCACTATAGTGGTGATGTTGTAGTTCTTGAGTGCTTTATTGGTGTAGTGTAGTTGTTGATGGTATGCGTGGTGTTTTGGTAGCAGTTTGCTGTTGATGTTGCATTGTTTTACCTGTGGCTATAGAGTGTAATGTTGTTGCTGCTGTGGGTGCTTTGGCACCATTGCTGTAGTTGTAGTTCTGTAGGGGGGCGGGGCTTGCTCCTGACAGAGGAGAACGCACACTCTGCAGGCCCTGAAGACCACCAGTGTCCACCTGGACTCTTTAATGCTGCAACAGCTGTGCGGAGGCACACAAAACAAGCACACATCAACAGTAAATCAGTTTCCTTTACGACAGACAACCAGAGGAATCCCCCAGCGGCAGGTGGCTTAGCTCAGCCTCACCTATACATCACAGTAATTGTGTTGGCCCGACCACACAAGCATCAAAGGCCCAGCTAAAGTGGACATTTACTTTTAATGTCCTGTCCATTACTGGGTTTATAGGGAAGGAGGCGAGCCAGTATTTCCTGACCAGAGAAGGGTTGGCATCTCGTCGTTGAAAGCCATTTCTTGGATACAGTTCTCAGCAGGATGGCACAGGGCCTGTGTTTATATCAGCAGGGGTGATATCCGAGATTTGTCCATCAGCCTGAGGTTGCCTAGAGCAGGGCCGTCTTAACAGTATTATCGGGCCCTGGGCAAAGCAGTGCACTGGGCCCTGTCTACACAACCACTCACAGGAATAACAAGCATTTGCAATGCAATGGGTCACGCATTCACGAGCGTTTAAGTTATTGGCATTGTAAATGACAATGCTTTAAAAAAAATCTGTTTTGATAATTAACACATCAAAACGAGATATTATCATTCTCAATGTCAATAGCTCATACTTTTGTATATGCAAGACCCATTTAATTTCAAGGAAGAAGCCGCCATTGTCCCGGGCTGCTTTTAAAGTGAAAGATCATATGGCGCGCTGAATGTTGCATGAAAGCATGTCGTGCCTGCAGTAGGAGAAACGCATTAAAGAAAATAGTGCTTACAGTCTAAATAAGACATGCCATGTAACAACAGAAGTAAAAGGGCCAGTCCTCATGGGAGGTTACAAAGGAAAACAAGGCTAAGGAGGGACTAACAAGCCTATTAACGAATCAGAAGCCAGCATTTACAAAGGACAATGACACAAGCCAATGAAAAATATATGCAGAGAGTGGGCGGAGCTTCGAGTCCATACTCGAATACAGTATCCCTTGCAGAGCAGTGCATGCGCTGCCCAGGCTCGACCTAAAAATGTTTAATGGGAAATTAGTGTTAAATTCTAGTCTTCTTGGGGCCCCTATGTTCGTGGGGTCCCCGGGCAACTGCCCAGCGTGCTCATGCATTAAGGCTGCACTGGCACAGATCACCCAAGGGGCATAATGGTGTCTGTGGCTCCAACAAGACAGGAGGGACAGAAAGAATGGAAGAAGGAAGGAAAGATCTAAAGAGGAAGGGCTGAGGACTCAGTGATGACAGCCAGAAAGGTGAATGCATGGCATGGGGAAGGAGCAGGGAGGACAAAACAACAGGGTAAAAGAAAGGAGGAGAGAGGATCATGGGAATAAGAGCTATACAAAAGAGTAGGAAGAGCACAGAAGAAAGAAAGTGAGGGAAACAACGGGATATAAATACAGAACTGATTGTGAAAAGGTAACAGTGGAAAGGAAATGAAAAGAGTGGAGGAACTGCTGGGGATAGGAGAGAGAGGGCAAGAGACATACAGAGAAATGGTAAGAGAAACAGGAAATGTGTTTGAGAGAAAGTAAGAGAGAGAGACAATAGAACAAAAGAGATTCATTGTATTGAGGATAATGACACACCTACAGGCATTGCTGAGTTAGCATAAGTTGGACGCCATTTTGCCGCTTTTGCTCACTTTACTACATGGCACATTCCGGATAAACACTTTGCTTGCTCGCGTTCACATGAGAACTGTCTGTATTTCAAGTATTCAGTCGAACACTCTGCCCTTCGTCTGCACAGCGTATTCAAGGTAAAAAAACAATAAGCTCCGTTGAATTGCTTTGGTCAGTCTCGCGTCCCTAGCCACAACACAGAACACAGCTGCAACCCTGGAAGTCTGGTGCTTTTAATATTGCTGCGCATGCATGTTAACACACTTGAAGAAAACGCTTTCCTGGATAGAAGAGCTGGGCTTGTAGATTCCTGCATCTGAACTCGGAGGTATGGGGTCCCCTGACAAAGCCTAGAGGTCTTCTATAATTATAATACTAGCTTCTAGCTTGGGGAGGGTGGCAAGGCGCTCTAGTCCTGTTTCCACTATCATTACAATATGATTTCTCCTTTTGTTCTATATGGAATTGTAACTATACTGATTTGTTTGATCCTATGCATTTTGCTGCTAGTACTGGCTCATGTATTTCATTAAAGCGTTGTGTATTGCATTCTGGAGCACGTTAGTTAAAATAAACATTTTAAGCTATACGTCGACTCTAGTTACTCATGTTGTGGACAAGTACAAGAGTTTGAACGAAAGAGTGTTCTTGTTCCAACGTATCCTGAGAAAGGAGGGAGTAACATGTTCTAGGATGTCTAATCATTGGTAACTTCGCTGTAGCACGGAGAACGAATGAGACACTATAGCTAGTCGGATAGGGGCTCTGGGCACCGAGGTGGGAATTTTGGTACACCACTACACACTGAGGTCCTGGTTTCCTGCGCATAGTTCTGCATATGTGCAGAATCCCTGCAACATCATTAGATGAGTAAGGTAGAAAGAACAAAGAGGAAACATAGACAGAAAGGAGGAGAGAAAAGAAGAGCAGGGGAGGAGAAGGAAGAGAGATAAAAGGAGGAAGGGTTGCAGCCGGAGGTAATGAAGGATGGAACTCAAGGCAGGAGAGAGACAGAAAGGACGAGAGTGATGGCTGCACTTGAAATAAAGCTGCCAGAGAAGAGATTTACAGCACACCTGGATAGAAAGGTCTCCGGTGCGGACAATAAAATAATAAAACTGTCGGAGAAATGAGACTAAATGTGTGCGTGGTTATGCATGTAAAACATCTCTGCTAACCACTGCTTGTCTTCCAGCCCTTGGGGCCGGATCTTGTCTGCTGCCCCACCGCACTTCATGCTCACTCCCCTTGGGGAGATTGTGTGTGTGTGAGAGAGAGAGAGAAAGGAAGGAGGAGACAATAAAAGAGCGCAACGCAGAGATAGAGAGAAAGAAACAGAGAGAAAGAGATAGAAGCTTGCGCAGACAGTAGACTTGTACAAACAACAACAAGAAGGGAGTTTGTGCCAAAGGACTAGAAAGAAAGGAAGGAAGGAGGAAAGGAAGTCATAACAGAAAGTTCTTCAGAAGTTGGAGAAGAAAGGTTGAAAAGAGAAGGAAGAGAAGAGGAGAAAAGGAAGGGTAGAAGTTGGGGAATTTGAAGACGTAAAGATTAGATAAGATGAAAAGTAGGGAAGCAAACAAGTGAAAGATTGTTTTGACGCAACATTATTGGTACATTCAACACGCCAGAATACCTCTGGGTAATCGAGCGCTTTATTAAAGCGGCATGTGAACCGCAACAAAGGATGGTACCTTTCTCTCACAGTCACTGAGGGGAAATGTCTCCCTGTGAAAGATTTCTCCAAAGAATAGTGCACGGGAAAAGGTTGTTGACTACATTTTG
The DNA here is from genome assembly GCF_964204655.1 of Triturus cristatus. Taxonomy (NCBI): domain Eukaryota; kingdom Metazoa; phylum Chordata; class Amphibia; order Caudata; family Salamandridae; genus Triturus; species Triturus cristatus. Next base: position 132,480,571 of record NC_140591.1, on the reverse strand, counting down.
CAAGCACACCGACACAAAGGGGGCATTGCTCGCCTGATTGATGGGCGCCCTTCTTCTGGGTACCGATTTGAATAGCACATGCTCTATTTTCAAAGATATAGATATCATCACCGTGTTTATTGCTTCCGGTACCTCATCATGTTTTTCACCTGAAAGCTCTATACCTAAAGAGCTAGAGGCAGACACACCACAAATGCCAACTGATCAACTTTATAAGGTACACACTCGTGCACATGTGCTAATTAAGGCTGGAGGAAGTCTAAAAAATGTTACTCTTGAAAGTTCCATATAATTCTCAGAAACAGCATGTTACTCCCCTAGGTCATAAAGTGCACAATGTGCATTTTCATGCGAAATTTGGGACTTTCCTGACCCTTTTTAGTTAATTAAAGACAAAAAGAAGACCACAATCTATATGTTTCAAAGACAAGAGGAAAACGATTTTAGGGTTAATTTGCAAAACCATTGCACATTACTTCCTCATCTCTTTCCTCATCTCGTTTGTAACAATCATGAGCTGAAGGTGTCGCTTCAGCTGCCAGCACTACGGGGCCTGCGATAATTATCGCTAAGCGCTTTTAGCGCGAGGATAATTATCGCAGGCTAACTCTGGATTCTATCGCAGAGATAGCGTGCTATCAGCAACGCTTATCTCCCAAGCGATAGGAATCCATGCGTTAGCTGGAAAACAGTGTGATTATCGCTGGAAATCCAGCGATAATCGCACTGCGACCAGCGATACCTTGCTGATAGGGCAGCGTGGTCTTAGCCATGTAATCCACCTCCCATTGGATTACACGGCTAAATCAGATTACAAGCAGGTGTAAGGAAAGTAGCGATAACTGTGGTTAGCGCTTCTTTTCTTATCGCTCTACTTGTTTGCGTACAGCTTGATAATTGGAGAAATGTCGGTTAGCAACATTTTTCCAGTTATTTTGGCACAGAACGCCCACTTTGCATCTCATTAGGGATGTAAAGCTGGGCGTTGTTGTAAGGGACGCTAAATCAGCAAAACACGCAATAGCGTGTCTTTGCTGATAAGGCGATGAAATTATCACCGCTTTTCGCCCGAAAACGGACGCAAAAGCAGTGATAATTTCATAGCGGCGCCTTGCTGATATTCCCCCAAATGTCTAAGCCTCTTCATTTGTTTATTACCTCTATATAGTGGTGACGAAATTTCTCTCTTTTTCTTTGCATCTAATGACATTCTAATATGTAACAGATACAATCATTGCTTGCATATGTACACATGGGGCAGATTTATAATAACTGGTGCATCCCTGCATGTCAGCAGGGATGCGCCAGTTATTGTGCGCCACAGCTCCGCCACCATGGATGCGCCGCATTTACAATGCGGCGCACCATGGGGCAAAAACGGCACAGATGCGTGACGCATCTGTGCCGTAAAAGTGGCGCATTGCTGGAGTTGCGTCGCAAGCGCCACGCAGCTCCAGCAATGCTTTGGGGGGACCTATCTTCACAATGCTGCGTCAATCCTTACGCCTGCTTCAAGCAGGCGCAGGGTTTTGACACAGCATGGGCTCAAAAGTGACTGAGTGAAATCTTGTAGATTTCACTCAGCCACTTTTAGGAGGCGTTCCTGTAACGGAACGCCCCCCCCTGCACAGGTACGCCTACTGCTGGCGCAGGGCTTTACAACGTGACGCATCTCCCAGATGCGTCACGTTGTAAATACCCCGCAGCATGGCGCAGGATTTGCGCCGCCGCTGCGTCACAAAAGTGACGCAACGGCGGCGTAAATGAGGCGCAAGGGCCTCTTAAATCTGCCCAATGATATTTTACATTTGGATTGACTGTCATGAGTGATTTGTACATTTGATTCGCGGTAGCTAGCAGACCTCCACTTTCATTCAGCAGGAGTCATAGCAGTGCTCAGCTGACCGACTCCATTTGAATGAAGTGTTGTATTCTTGCTGGCTGTGTGTAGCCTTTCTCTCGCTCCAGGTGCCGAGAGGTGCAGTGATCTGTCAGTCTGAAATGCTGTTGTTAAATCTTTATGTGAAGGTCGTTTCTTGCAGGTTCATGGTTTGGAGGTTGGCTTTCTGCGCCTGTGGAAGAGGAGCCCCCCCTTTGTTTGAGATCCCCGAAGGCCCTGGGACTGAAGCTGCTTGTGGCCTCACTCATGTGAAAGGGGCCGACACCAACTTACCCTGAATGTTTAGGTTTGATTGGTTCTTACTCTGTGAGAATTTATTAATTTTTTTATTTATATTTATTTATAAAGCACAACATTCATCCCAAGGGACATCACGGCGCTAAAACAATAACTGAGTGTACCTGCGTCACGTATCTTTTAGATGTGATTTTATGTTTTTATTGTGTGACACCGACCTTAGTTAGACTCGTTCCGGTTCACTTTTGCTAGAGGATGTTCTTTTCTCTCTTTGAAGACCCAATACTTCTTATATTACTGCTCACAGAATTACTTTCTAGAGCAGGCACATTTCTCCATTTCTTGATGTGAACCTTCATTTGAGTCTACTTGTGATACTGTATTTGCACACACCAGCTGCAGATGAAATTATTTTTTTTTTTACTGCAACCGTAGCTTAGTATTAGGGAATTTTCTTTAGGGGAACATAATCTGCTAAACTTTACATACTCTGTCTTTAATCAATCAATCAATCAATATGAACTTTATTCTGTCTTTAATAACTTGCCTTCATATCTGCTGTTTGACTTGCCTGGATTATATTCACATATGCTGCATTCCGGTGATTATTAATTTGCCCCTTGTATGCACGGTGCAACACTGCCCTTTTCCTCCCATTATCAAGAGGAAGCACAACAACCTCACCCTGCATACTTCCTGTATTCTTTGGTGCCCATATTCTCTGGGCACATTGTAATCTCTTTTTTTGCAATGCTGCCTGGGCACATTCTATTCTTAAACTCAAGTATGACCGTGGTGTAGTGCTACCTCTCTTTATCTTTGCGGGGTGCATCTGCCTGCACTGCACTTGGCTCATCCTTAATTTCAACCCAGTCCTGCCAGGACCAGTGTTGACTGAGCAAATGTACGAAGTTTCAGTCTACTCCGACCACACAAACTCCAGGAGTGCTTCACACGTGGCAGTATCTTCCACTTAGACCCACTCCACAGGCTTAGGAGATATTTTAATTACGCTAGAGTCATTTCAGTAATTACGCATTACTCTTGTGATGTGAAATTATCAAAATGAAGCGATTATGCCAGCTTGAGTATTTAAGAGTCATTTGGGGCAAAGGTCCTTCTGCAGGAGCACAGGAACGATGAACAGAGACAGAGCGCGTGGGGGCTGGCTACCGCTGGTCATGCCCTGTAGCATTTAGTGTTATTTTCTTAGTTCAAAATGTATCCATTGACCAATTTTGAACATTTTGCACTACAAAAATGACACTATACGCTGGATTAAGCTTCTCATACGAGCATAATTAAGAGAAATTTTGCAATAATTAGCGTTAATTACGCTAGAGAGAATTAAGCCAGTTATGCCCATCCCTACCATTGGCAGGTAAGTGTTGTGATACTGTGGCCCGATCTTGAAATCTTGATGTACGGTGCTGTCCTGGCCCACCTGCTGAACAGATGCTGTCCCCGTAGAGTGGAACAGGGGCCTCCTTTCGGTTTTCCTGACTGTCTACCATTTAGTTAGGGATATGTATTTATTAATTCAATGTTCACTTCCCTGTTTTATTGAATCATCTCTTCTTTTATTGTGCACTTGATTCACTCCAGGGGGGTGGGCAAACTGACTGTGTTATGGTTGCCTTTGGCTACTGAGGATATCACTTTTTGTCAAATAACTTAGCAAACAAAGAAAGAAATATTAAAGGATAGAACTGTAGTAATTAAAGAAGGAAATGTTATTCCGCCTTATGATCAACCCCTTCCTTACTTTGCTGTGGGTCTTTGATGAGAGATATAGGGAGACATTAGCAGAAAATGCATCAATCTTCTCCTCACTCCTATCCTAGGGGGATGTTTGAAAATTTGAAGAGGTTGTCAAAGCAAACCAGAGTATGCCTTCAAGAGGTTCTGGTTTCAAGCCAAGAACATTCCAGCTGCGGAACCATCTTGTTTCGACTAGGTTACTAGGGGCTGTCAAAAACCTTGTTCTCGACTTCTGAGGTGGTTGGATGTTGTCTAGGCTGTTTCAGGGCAATGGTGTAAGCTTTCATAGACAAATGGGTCCAGGACATTGATTAAAGGGGCTCTTGTGGCCTATGTAATAGACTTTGGTTCAATGTCTCTAGTGTCTCATATTATCAACGCTCCATAGCTGAGGGATCCACTGAAGAGGAAAGCTCCAGCGCATTGATTATGGAGAAGGCCATTCTCCTGTTCCATCTGCAGAGAAGGGTCTTGGCTTTTATTCAATTATTTTCCTAGTGATTAACTTTTTGAGGAAATTACAGGGTGATAGTAGACCTCAATGACATGAGCATGATCTTTGCACTGTCCCATTTCAAAATGAACATATTGCAACATCTGGTCAATTAATATTGAGTGGGAACTTCCTATTGGAAATAGATCTGCAGGGGGCAATGCTACACATTCTGGTTAGGCAATCTCGGATTTGCAGTTCGGGGGCCTTTATTTGTATTCAGATTGTCTCCAAGTGTCTTCATGAAGCTGGAGGCTCCTGCAATGTAAGATCTTCATCACAAGTCAATCAGGAAATATTCCTACGTGGATGATTGATAGATTCCGTTATCTTCTCCTGGTCAGAATCTGAAAGACCTGGACATCGTGCAGCAAAAACGGGCAGTCTCTTCTGGAACTTTTAAGAGTGTGAATCTCCACTTATGGAAACCAAGCATTCTCAGTGGCCGCCACTAAGTTGTGGAACACAGTAGGCCTGGGAGACATGTAAACTATGTTGCGTAATTTGTCCAATTTCTGTGTGCACATAATAACTATCTGGATGACCCGAACACAATACTTATTTATGCACGAAAGGTAGAGCTATTATGAGATTCAATTGGTTTCCCAGTGCTTGCAAATATGCAGATTGCTTTTGTGAATATGGTCCTGCCTGCTATAGAAGGGTTCACATCCGCAAAGTGCAATCTGCGAATCACAGATCTTCAAGGCCCGTTTTCTTAATTGGACCACAAAGAGTTGTATCCTCCTTCGGATCTCGCCTTAGTTTTGACATCTCTTAAAAAAACCCTCTTGAGCCTTTGGAGGAACTAGACGGACATTTCTTACAATTAAAGTTTACTTTTTAATAGCACTAATCCCATCCAGGAGGCTGGGTGAATTATGTTCTCTCCAATGTCAATTTCGTTATTTGAGGTTATTTGAGGACGGACGCTTTAAGATTAGATCCAAGATTCATTCTTATGGTCAATTGATTTTTGTCATCGGGACCAAGAGATAATACTTTCCACTCCTGACTCCAAGCATGATAATGAGGAAGCATACAGATTACAACTTGTGGATGTGGTGACGGCAGTAAAAGTGTACCTTCACTGATCAGCTGACTATAGGCAGTGTGATCATTTGTTGCCAGGCAGGAGATGTAAGTCATCCAAGCCATGTTAACCTGTTGGGTTGAATCAGTGATATCTTCAGTTTATCAGAGATTATTTGTGGATTTTCCAGGTACAGCTCAAGCCTGTTTAAGACGAGGAGTGCCTGCGTCACAGGCCCAGTCTGCAGGCATGTCTGTGACTGAAATCTGTTGGGCAGCAACAAGGGCTTCTCCTTCGCCTTTCATTTCTCACTATAAACTGAATGTGGCTCTGGAGGATGAATTGTCATTTGGTTTAAGTATCATAACAAACGCAAATGTTGCTTAGAATTATTACTTATGGAACAGAAAGCAATTGTGAAGGTTTGTTTTGTTTATAGGGGTACTGCTGTTGAAATGAGCTGTGTGAGTAAGCAGCACTTCTGTCTCTGCACTTTGAGAGGTTATCTTGACATTTGGACATGATTTTAAAATCATGCACCTTGAGTATATCTTTATATTAGTTTAAAAAAATGGGAGGAGGAAGACGATGAGGAGGTACTGGCTGGATTACTTATCGGTAATCTACATTTCTCTGATTCTTCTTTCCTAGACCCAATATTTATTTTTCCCTCTGCCTCTCTGTTAGTTCTTCATCATCATCAATTCAAGAAAGAGAAGTGAGGAGGGTGGGCATTGTTTATATTGAACAGAGATGTGGACATAGAAAGAGGCTTATCTCTGAGAACTATGGGCAGCTCAGTTATCATGATCAGTAGAACATGTTGCTGATGTAATAAAAATGCTGAAATTCCTGAATATTAAGACCACCCGAAGAAAAAGAAAAAAGAATACGTACTCTACAGTGGGCAAGAAGGTGATTTTATCAATGCGGCCAACAGTCAGAAGTCAACATTTCTGGGGTAGTGTCAGTGGGAGATTATGAAGCGAACAAGATGGTTCGCAAATGTTTCAATCTATGTGTGGGGGAAAAGACAAAGTAAAGGTTTTGCCTGGCCCATTGCTTTGTAGGACCTGGAACATCAATGCTAATGTACTGCACAAGCATACTCTTCTGCCCTTCATTTCCAACCCTTCAACATAGTTCGAAAAATATAAACACTTTAGACGATGGGCAAATGGAGGCCTGCAGGCATGGGTGTCATTTAGGGGTTGGCAGGGTCACAGCTGCGACCCCTGGCTTGCCCCTTGCGACCCCTGGTCCTGCATTTGCAAACCCTGGCCTCAGAGGTTGCAAACGCAATCCCAGAAACACAGGGGAAGGTTATACTTAGGTTGGGACTCCAATCTCCTTGTTTTTTTGTCTATTTTTATTACATTGAAAATGAATACAATTATTATATTATTCACTATTAGTGTCATAAAACATATGGTACAATTAGCTGGAAAATGACCCTCCAATCAGCTGAGGTAAGTAAAAAATGCTTTTAAATGTATATCCCGTGCATGCGTGCAGGGGAGAGTGTGTTTATGTGAAAGAGAGCATGTGTGATTGTGTGTGTATAAGAAAGCAAGTGTATGTGCAAGTGAACCTAAAGGTAAATTGGCATGTGATGTCACTTCCGCTACCCCTTTTGGAGAATTGACGTTCTTGCTTGCAGTCTGAAATGACCCAGACAATCCTGCATTAGTGTCAGCTAGGATTCTTGGCCATCCCTTCAGTCACGCCTGTACCTTGAGGCAATGTGCAGTACCTATCAGGATGAACCCTGTCCTTATGTATGCATGGAATGCAGAGCCACCCAGCCATTCCCTTGTAGCCAGGGCTTGCAAACATGCAGACTGCGTTTGTGAATATGGACCAGGCTGTTGTACATCCCCGATGTGCAATGTGCGAATCGCAGACGTCCAAAGTCCCTTTTCAGAGTTGGCCCCATTAATATACAAGCACTATTTATAGTCATGTAGAGACACAAAGGAAGATGATAGAAAAATTAGAAGTAACAGCTATTAATGCATGACAATAAGTTCATGGTTTTAAAATTGGTTACTTGGTCAAGGAAAAGACATTAGTCAAGGCTTGATGTAGGCCAATCACCACTTGAAATAAACTATGCACAAACATTACTTTTATTTGTTGAGCCCATGAATGCAAGCACTCTCCAAAATATCAATGTGTGCATTCATGTTAAGCATCACCCGTCTATTCTGTTAAGCACACCTCTGAACAGGGATATGACCTTCTATCCATCCCTGTAGCATGTACTGACCTGAAGTGGCGTGCACATCCACGAGCATTATTATAGCATTATAATACATGGGATTCTGCACTCCCTGTATCAACGCCTGTGTATCATTTCTTTATAATCGGCGACTAGTGCCACACTCAGTCACCATGTATAAAGAAAAGACGTCAGAACTGAACCATAATATGTTACTGAAGCCAAGTTCTGATGTCACAGTGCCTTTCTGCCAGAGCCACCAGCCAAGGTGAGAGGTAGGCCTGGTCACAGAGCAGCTGTTTAAAGCAACGAAAATAAAATGTCGATGTTTTTGATTCTCTATTTTTTCTAGCTTACAGATACTAGCACAAAGAGCGTGATTATTTTTGGAATTCCTTAGGTAATTATAGAACATTTAGAATCTTTCTGCATGTTTCTACACATTCTGAGCTACTGCAGTTTTTGTTTTAAAGAACACTGACTTATATTGAACTATTTCTAATATAATTTTGCAACAAGTATCTAAAAGATTTTTAATGTGTTTATTTTTGCACTAGAGGTTCTATTATGTATTGTTCATGTTTGTAAACATGCTCCCTCTTTTATATGGAAGAGCTGTGTACCAAGGCTTGAAGTGGTTTGAGGGAAATGGTCTGGTGGCTTATGGGACTAATGCATTCACTGGAGGGGCCTGTGTTTGACCTCATGGTCACAGGTTCAAATCCTGGCGGGTCCACTCAGCCTTTCATCCATTTGAGGCTGATAAGTGTGCTTAACTAGTGTTATGTTATAGTGTGCTGATGTATTATATGGGATCAGGTACACCCTACTGCACTTTATAAGGATATTCCAAGTCACCTCATAGTTCCATAACCTTATAAAGGAGCTCAGCCTTCGGCCTTGCTCCTCTATATGGTTAAGTGACTCCAAGGTGAATTGCAATATCCTTATAATGTACAGCACAGGGTACTTTATCCCTTATTTATGCCACTGCTGAAGGCAATACTGATTTTCAAAGGCCCTTAACCAGAATTATAGACTAAATCCACAAGTGAGTTTAAAAAAAAGGATGAGGGCTATTAACAACAAATATAACCCAAGGCAGGAGGACTATGATGCTATTAGAGCATTTGATCCAATGAGGCTAACACATTACAAATGTAAAAGGGAGAAACAGAAAAGCAAACATTGGAATGTTGGAGTAGAAGGTCTATACCAGCCTTACTGGCCCTGAGCCCCTTCATTGCCTTCAATGGAGCTCACGGCTGTTCTAATACTGCGGCTCTGGGATTTATTGGAGCCATAGCATTGTTATAGCCGCTAATGTAATGATTCTTTAAAGGCACATGAAGAATCATGAGTGGACCTTTGAATAGTCTAAATGACGTAACCAATTTTCCCAGTTAGGCTCACAAGGTTGGCATTGGACATACCGGTGCCTATACTATCAAAGTCGTGTCCTGTCTAACTTACGCCGGGCAAAGTCTGCAGCGAGCAACTCAAAGTCTCGCCCACTCAGAAGCTTTGGCTCATCAGACTAGCTTCTGAAATTCTCCCTTTTCACAAATCTGTTGTCCAGCTCTGTGATGTGCCGCCTGGGGTGATGCAGGAACAAGAGTGGGAGACAGTGATGTGTGCCGGGCTCCTTCACTCTAAATGGCAGAGACATAATTGGCATGTGGTGGGCTCTGTGCCCATAACTCCCTACACCGCCATTATAAATAGCTCTCTGTAGGGCGGGCCAGTGGGCAAGGTGGCAATGTGTGTGCTATTAGGACAGCTGGAACAGCTATCAGCGTACAACAGCAGTGCCAGGCGTGTTGCCTCGAGGGCTTTTGCGCAACTGTCCCCTCCGTGTGTCAAACCTGATCGAAAAATGGCTCTCGCGCCACCCAGCTGGTATCCTAGCTGGCATCACCTTGGCACCCAGACCCAGTGCTTGGAACAGGGAACAGTGCTCGTGTCCTCTGTACGTCCTTTAAACAGGATGGTTTTGTATTTCTGCATTGAAAGCACTGTTTGAAAACAAAACACAAAGCCAACTACTTACAAGGCATTCAACAATCTGGACTATCCCATGAGCACGATCATGTGGATTCTGATTAGGCATTGCGGGCACTCCTCGCACGTCATACGCAGTCAACATCCACCAATGGCCAGAGGCGGGCTCAACTCTCCTAGCAACAAACACCTATACATATGTTTCAATGTACTCTATTTGGAATCCTAAGGGCTAAACATGCTTGAATTAAATTTCAGATTAAATTACCAATGTTTGTATAATTTGTACCATGATTACATATTTGAATACTATGGATGTGCAAACAAATGCATACTTTTCGTATATGTAATTAGGCCAAAGGTCACTAAAATCATTGACAATTATTTCTCACTACGTGATAAGGGTAATTCGGCATTTACCACTATTTTCTTGCTGCGAAACGCAAACTTGCATCCAAAATGATTTGCAATAGAATTATTACTATTATTATTAGAAAGTCTTATATAATGCTCAGCTCCCCACACAGGGTTTCCCAGCGCTTTATCGACAGGTAGGGGCAGATTTACAAGCCCCTTGCGAGACATTTACGCTGCCGTTGCGTCACTTCTGTGACGCAGTGGCGGCGTAAACCAAGCACCATGTTGCGCCTTATTTACAACGTGACGCATCTAGGTAGATGCGTCACGTTGTAAAGCCCTGCGCTACATTAAACCTGTGTCAGGTTTAATGTATGCAGGGTGGACGTTCCGTCGGAAAATGCCTTGGAAAAGTGACGCAGTGAAATCTACAAGATTTCACTGAGTCACTTTTCCGACGCTGCTGCGTCAAAACCCTACAGGCATGACGCAGCATGTTCGGTATGGGCAGCTCCTGATCATTGCTGGAGTTGCGTCGTGCTTGCGACACGACTCCAGCAATGCGCCGCCCTTATGCCATCAGATGCATCACTCATCTGTTTATCCTTGCGCCATGCTTTATCCTTGCGGCGCATCTGTGGTGGCGCAAGGGTAAACTTGCGTGACGCATCTTTCCTGGCGCATCCCTGATGATTTGCAGGGATGCGCCAGGAAATATAAATCTGCCCCGTAGAGTCTACCTAGACCATGCTGACTCAAAACATCCAGGTCTCCAGCTGTTTTCTAAAAGTGGTCAGCGAGGTGCATCTTCTAAAGGGGTCCAGCAGGGCATTCCAACGGTTGGGGCCCTGGCATGAGATGCACCGGCCTCCCATGCGTGTCCGTCTGACCCTGGGAGCAGTGCGGGGCAGAATGTGAACAGCCGCCACCAGCACTCAGCTTGTGCTCCAGCGGTAAGACTTGTGTCCAAACGCCACTCCTAATTACGTGGACAGGTTTAATTGAAAATGGAGACATGTGCATAACAAGCGTAACATGAAATTCACAAAATTACACGAATTACATCAGCAAGTTTTGCATTTTGCCCAGGCCTAGTGACTACCCTAGTGTTTGTACATGGAAGTATTCTTTGCACAAGAGAGCGTTTTCCACATAAATAACCAAGGCAGGATTATTTTCGACTTTTGGCATTACTAGGAAATCAATTTATTTTTCAAGCATTGAGGCTTTTAGTGAATGTTGGTGCTAATGTGCGGAATAGAGCACCACGTATCACACACTGGGATATATTTAGCATTTCTCCTTTTCAAATAACAGCTTTTCTCCACAAGAGAGCTTTGATCGCTTCAGCTGTTTTAGGCATTGCCCCTTGCACCCTTCAGGGCCAGGGGCACGTGTCTTTAAATTGGCACGTGTGGGCACAGGCTGGCAGATATTGTGCCTTAAAACGTTTAGGAGGCAACAGATGTTCAAGCTGGACATTTCATGATCCAGCAGAGAGAGAATCCTGTTGACAGTCTTGTGCAGGAATTGCTGGGCATGTGTGGCACTACTCAGAGCCATCCTGCGCAGCTGGGGAGTGGCACCTTGTCACTGCCAATGAAAGCAGGAGGCAAGCGCCTGTTTTTTCTCATTCCCTACTAATGGCAGAGGCGTAATCAGTCCGAAATGGGCTCAGTGCCTGCATCCCTTTACCTTGCAATTAATAAAATAGCTTTCAAACCGGCGTGCCAGTGGGCAGGATGGCAGCATGCATGCCATTGCTACTGTCTGCTAGGTTTTTAATGTGCTGCAGTTAGAGCCCGCCCGGGGCCAGGAGGACATCTGGCAGCAGCCATCTCGGCATGCTAAAGGTGATATATCATACGAAGCTTCTTTAAATATATTACCATATAATGCGCACTCCTGGAAAACTAGACCTTCCTATCTCCTCCAACTGTGTCTCCCTTCTCCCTGCCTAGGCTCACGAGGGCTTCCTTATGAGTGCTCTGGAAATGTGCCTTTTAACTTATATGCCCCCCACCCCAGAGTCACATATACCAATGGTATGGCTACCTCTGGAGCAGGCCAGCTGGAACTGTGTGTTTTGCGCCGCTGCATTTTTCCCTATAATTATGGATTTTCCACATTTGCCACATAATCATCAACTGCATAATCTACAGATTTCAGCAATAAAGACGGTTTCCATCTCAAAGAGATTAAACATGATTAAATATGCAGCAATACGTAATAAAGGGCCGTTCGTAAAGATTCACTGGTCAGCTTTCTGTTTATTATTTCCAGATATGTGTGTCAAAGTGGTCCTAGTGAGGTGAAACCTTTCCTCAAACAGTGTTAACATGTGTAAAAATGAATAATTAATTAGATAATATTGACACAAAATGTGCCACATTCCGCCACATTATTTGCCTTTACTTGCCACATAATTTAGTCAATCTGTCACATAATTCGGCCCTTCCCTTCTTCATAATTCCAGAGGCTCGGCTCTGAACAGAGGGAATTAGCGGTGATTATAAACCGTCTATGAGGGTCCCGTTAGAAATTAGGAATTAGCACTAATTTGCAGTGCCAAGTATTTGGCATGGAAGCAATAAAGGAAGGAGCGAGATGCCTCATTTTACCCCAGCCAGCCTCCTTGTTGCCAGGAGCTTAGGAGGTCTGGCAGAGAGTACCACATAGAGACAAGCGCGCTCGGTGCACCATCACTTCAAGCAGAGTTGTGGTCATGCACCGCAAAGAATGGAAGATGATGTTTTCCACATGATCCATGTAGGGTTGGTTAAAGTTCCACAATCACATCATAAAGACGCTACAATGAACTAATCCCAGCTTCATTGACGACTGAACTAGGATCTTTCCATGCGAGTGAGGGGCCTTTGGAGGATCAGATGGGGGTTTGTGGTAGGACTGTCACTTGGACTGTGCAGCTGGACAATCAGGAATTCACCAGACAAGCTTCACTACATCATCTTACTTATGCATTATATCATCTTCACGGACAATCAGGAATTCACCAGACAAGCTTCACTGCATCATCTTACTTATGCATTATCTCATCTTCACATTACATAAAGAGGTGCACTGGGACACCACATATCTGTTGCATGTGAGGACGCTCAATTTCTGAGAGTCCTCAATCCCTATCATTCATTTAAATGTCTGCCATCAGCCAAGAGACCTTTCTCTAAAGGCAGGGGGAGTTGAATAGAAGCATGTTTTTATTTGAGTGCAGAGTCACTTAATTTCCAGAATATACTCGGTAAGGGACACAAGAACAGCTCAATCAAAAGCCACCTGTGGGCAGTCACTCCTTTTGTGCCGACCCAGGAGATACCGAGCAGTTATTGTGGAGTTAGATATGTGATAGTCAATCAGTGACCTCAACTGGCTAGAATTGTGTCTCTCACTATCTGACTTTCTGAAGACAGACACAGTCCTGGGTAACTCTAAATCAGTCAAAACAATCAAGCAGACACATCTGGCAATGCAATTATGTCACAAGGACATCTTACTAATGGCTTTCCAAAGATCCTGCCTACTGTAGTATTTATCAACCGCATAGCATATCCACGCACGTGCCAACCACATAACCCGCTCCTCACTTCTACACACTCGTGTGACTCCAAAAATCCAGACCTACCAATGGTCTCCCAAACAGCCAATCAACTTATGCTATCCCAACAACCTAACCTACCTATATTATGTAAAACACCCAGCTATCTCAAGGGGTAACTCTCCTATTCTGCTTACATATGTGTGTAAAAGCCAACCAGACTCCTTGATCTCTTTTGCTCTAGAACTCTGGCGAAGAGCACAAAATAAAGACATGACTCTTGAGTGAAAGACCTCTTCAAAGAGCCATGTTGATGCAGAGTGCAGAAAGATGCTGATTGTGTATGGTCTATATGTAAACAAGAAGAGAGCGAGGAAAAAAGAGTAACTTGTCCTCTTCCCCAGCAAGTATTAAGAAACAAAATGGACAAGTTCTTTTAACAAGGTATCTTACAGGCACATGCTTTTTGCCGTTACCTTTTGCGAAAATGAAAAGGAGAGTAAACAACTGTTGTAAATAAACCCTCACCCACCTACCTAGTAGGTGGCATGCTTCATCATCGGGGCCCAACTAATGCAATCCAGCTGTGCTACAACGCCTGAGTTACAGCGGAGCAGGTTGTTTGGGGAAAAGGAAGTGACGTGCTATGTGAAGTGTGATTACGAGTTAAAAATGTCTCTTAGGAATGCCCTTTTGAAAATTTTTATTAGAAGGGTCCTAGGACATGAGTAAAAACGAAACCGGGATCTCTGCAAGGGTATGGTATGTACCCTGGTATCCCTGATACAGAAGGTCTACTAGTTTCAGCCTATTAAATAGTTCTTTAGGCTTTCTTCAGGACCAAGAAAATAGTGCATGGCCTAAAAATTGGAGGAGGCCACGTGGAGTGCAAGTATCAGCACACGCCCTAAAGTGTGCTGTGAGTGTAGTGGGTTGTGATTATTACTCACAAAACCTCTGATCGGAGTACATTAACTCTGAGTGTGTTATGCCTCTGAAATCCGATCGGTCTGCAATGTCCCATGCTGACCATTTGGCAGGGGAGAAGGGTCATGTTCACCTACGCAGCAGATCGGATCCGCTTGTATGGTCGTCAGAGGTCTGCTTAAAGTTGACCCAACATGCCCCAAAGACAGAGTCCTTTCATTGTCAGGAAGCAGCAGCTAATTTAATTAAAGGTTTCAGGGGGAGGGAGGCAGTTATGTGGAGGCGATGACCAGATGTGCGCTGGTCACACAATTGACCCTGATGTCGTACGACAATCAAGAATTCACTGTTTTATATTGACTTTTGTGTTTGGCTCAATGGACATCAAATTCCATAAAGAAGTCTACAAAGATGTTGAATATATGATGATCACAAGGATATTCTTTTTCAACCCTGCACAGGGCCAGGGTAGGGCAGAGGACACTCTCAGATGCAGCCTCATACTTCCGCCACCTTCTCCTCCTCCTCATTTTGAATTCTTCCTGCTGTGGAGAGGAAGATGCTGCTGAATGAGAGATGGCTGATGATTGTTCCATGTTCTGAGTATTAGCACCCAATCTCTAAGGAGAGGCGGTCCTTGAGCGCTACTGCATACACGATGCTTAGCTTCTTTTCTCCCTGCACTCCTTGTGTCTGTGAAAATCAGGTGAACAACGTGGGCTGGCGCTGTGCAGGTGTCCAAGAATGAATGCCGGCTATTTATAGGGCCAGTACACAGAACGCGGGCTATAAATATTCACTACACAATGGATGGAAGCTGTAAACCAGCGGTCTAGGATAGAGCAGTGGCGTAGCTAGACCTTCGGCCACCCGTGGCGGCCCCTACGGCGGCTGCCCCTGCGAGGGCTACAGGTAAGACCAGGGGATTGGGGGAGGTCGTCCCCCAAAACTCATGTCGCCTGGGGCAGGCTGCCCCCCCTTCTTACGCCACTGGGATAGAGTGAGCAGTGCCCAGTTTGTCTCAGACACAGAAACCAGCTCATACCCACACACACACAACACACCAACATGGATAAACACACTGTTATAAACACAAAAGTAGTGAGTGTGACATGTAAGTACGCAGCAAATGTTTGAGACACACACACACACAAACATTCCTTGCACACACTGAGGTCGTCGTTCCACGAGGCTCGTAAACCCTACTTGGCAGCCGGACGGGGATGAGAACTGGTTCAGGAACACTGAACTGTGGGCCAGATGAGCAAAGTTTTTTTGTGGTCGTAAACAGCCTGTTTCACAGAATCGGGTCATTTGCAACTTCAAAAAAGTATTTTCCAATGCACAAACCCCTATTTTGTAATTTGGTAACCTGTTACCGAATTGCAAAATGGGTTTTTGAGTTGGTATTAGGAAGGGGCGTATCAAGGGTGTCCCTTCCTAACAGCGAGTTGCAGAGGTATGCAGGAATGTTTTGCAGCCGAATACCAGTCGCAAAACATTTGCGGTTTACCATCAGATTCTATCTGATGATAACCCATTAGCAAATGGGACCCATTCCCCTTTGAGAATGGTGGCGAAAATGTTTTTAAACAGCAGGCAGTGGTCCCACGGACCACTTCCTGCCCTTAAAAAATTAAAATGAATCTTTTCATTTTTTTCTTTTAAACGCATCCCATTTTCCTTTTTAGGAAAACAGGCTGCATTTGGGAAAAAAACATGTTTCTTTATTTAAAAAGCAAACATAGACAAATGGAGGTATGCTGTCCTCAGCAGGCCACCATCCCTGTGTTATTGCCCATTCCGAATGGGTCGCAAATTGCGACCTGCCTCATGAATATTGATGAGGCAGGTCATTTGTGACCCAATTGGAAATTGCAAAATTTGTCTAAGACACATGCATCTTGCTATTCACCGGTCACAAACGAGTCGATTCGCGTCCGGTAAATAGCCTTTGGGGATGCACCAACCCCAAAGGCATTTGCAAAATAGGTCATCGCAATTTTTGCGATTACCTATTTTGCGAATGCAGTTAGGAAATTGCAATTTGCGATTCCCTAAATGCAATGCATGAAGCATTCTCAGAATGCGACTTTGCATTAAGGAATCTCAAATTACCATCAACTTCAAGTTGATTGTGATTTGCAATTCCTTAGAAAAATACACAAAATTGCATTTTTCTAAGTGCCATGTGGTGCATACAAATGCACATTCTGAGTTCTGGAGGTTGGAATATTCCGTTTTACTGTGTTACTCATCATTCTGAGCTACAGAACCTGGAAGGTGGAGGTAAAACTCAAAGCAGCAAATACGGAACCTGGTGGTATCGGTGTTTGCCAAGTGTTGGTGTTGCCTTTTTTTCAGAAATGGGCTCATACAATCTAAAATACATATGCACTGGAAGTCTGATATGAACCAAGGGGCACACAAGGATACACAAACATCCTTGGACAAGCAGAATAACTCATCTCCTCTCTAAAACAAGCGCAACACAATTACACCTCATGTAAAAAATATTTACCAACAGTCTACAGTACATATAAGATGCACAAATGCAGCTGCACACAGACACACAAAACCCACAAAGATAAATAAATCAGTGCTCACAGGGATGCACAGATACCCCAAGGAACACAGAGTTGGCATCCGTGACGCACCCTCTTCCTACAGCGGAGTCGCATCCGTCCATTTCCATGTGCCTTTGTCCTTCTCAGTCAAGTCCTTGGGGCATTCGTGGATTAAGGTCTTGCTGGTGTCTTGACAGTAGGATGGCAGCTGCCAAGCATCAATGGAGTCTGCATCTGGGATGAACTGCATTAGCAGCTCCCAAACCACTGAAAGGAGCTTCACAGCACGCATACCTCTAGCCATCAAGACTCAGAAACAGCAAATGGCTTCCATGGTCATCGAGAAAGGACAAGGAAGAGCAGCTCTTCCAGCATGGACGGACAATCAGGCCTCACTAGCACCGCTGTAAACCAGCATTAGGTGAGGTAGGGTGCACCTCACTTCCAGTCTTAAAGCAACAGACCCTCTCTTTGAAAGACATTTTGGATAAGATTAGGATAACCCAGTTAGTTAAAATTCTCCTGGCCCCATTCCCTATCTCTTCATATTGCTCATTCATCGTTTTTGCTCTGATGATTGTGCAGTAATGAAGAAAAGAGGCTGCGTAGCCAAGTCGTAAGGATGAAAGATGAAGGTTTAGTAAGCTTCTTCCAAGTTACAGATAATATTCCACCAGCAGCAGGATCCTAGCTGCCGAGCCCACTCCTTCCACTGACACTCATCCAACCACAAACACTCAACAGTCTGAGGACCTCACTCACTGGCTGAGCAGCAGGACCTGGGACTCCGGGGAGGGTGCACAGCAACCAAGGCAAGTCACAGCAGATTGTCCAAACCTGTTGTTCTTGTTAAGCATTCCAGTACACTCCACGCCGTTGTGCTATGTCATTCTTTCATTACTTCACCTATCTGTATGACTTTGACGATTGGTTGAACTTTATTTCTTACAAAACACTCTAATGACCGCAGGCCATGCTTGCTCTATATAAAACCATTAACAAATAAATAAATAATAAACAAATCAGGCCATCTGTTTTGAGCCAATACCAGAAACAGCAAAAAGCTAAAGAAACGCAAAATTGAACACAGAATATTGGGCCAATACTCTGCTATCTCTTTGCCTGCTTTGGGGCGGGAGTCAAAAGACATTATAAAAAAATCCCAGTTTCCCCGACTAAGGGTCCGATTCCGATCTCGGTTGGAAGGGCTCCGAATAAGAATTAGAGGTAGATTTACAAGTCCCCTGCACCACCAGTATGTCACTTTTTGTGACGTATTGGTGGCGCATGTTACTGCTCCAAATTTACAAGGACAGGAAAAGCCACCCTGCGTGGCTTTTCCTGTCTTTGTAAATATGGCCCCTTTACACGTAGCACTTTGCGTGAAAGGGGCGTTCCATGGGTGTTGCTGTGGGTGTTCCCACGCAGCACCCATGGAACAAGACACATTTCCAGATTTACGAGAAATCGTAAAGCTGGAAATGCGTATGAATGCTACGTCACGCTATCGGTGGTGTAGTGAGGCGCAACGAGGAGAAATGTTTTCATTCCTCCTCGTTTTTTCCTCTTTCATTGTGTGCTACATTCTACTGCATGCATTGAAAGAGGAAAATGCCTGTAGTGATTGTTTTTGTGCAGGAAGGTGCCCCTTCCTGCACAAAAACAATCTCCCCATTACGCAGGCATCCTTGCACCATGGCGCAAGGGTGCCTGCGCCGGTGCATGGCAGCAGTTTTTGTGCCAGCGCAGGTGAGAGTACAGGAATGCAACATATTATTGTAAATATGTCGCATTCCTGTGCTTTGGAAGTTGCTGCAGCGTGGCGCAGCCAAAGGGCTTGTGTTGCCGTGCTGCGGCACATCCTTGTAAATCTGCTTCTTGGTTTTACCTAAACCGATCCGGAGCTCTTGTGTCCGACTGACTCGTTCCCAATTCCGAACGGCCAAGTATGATGTCTGGAAACCCTTAGCTCTGACCGAATCAGTTCCGGAAGGCATTTTAGCTTTCTGTTTATCTGGGTTTTTTCCGTTTATGGTGTGCTACTGAAGTACAAGCACATTGAGCCATCAATGTGCGTTATCACATTGAACATCAAAGAATCAGAGCTTCATTTAACGACCCTAGTACTAGGCAGCTAGGACATGTAACATATTTTTATTGTTGTTGAGTATTGAGGGTGCCTCAACACTTGGCCATTGCTCTTTTCCCTAGTGT
The DNA here is from genome assembly GCF_964204655.1 of Triturus cristatus. Lineage (NCBI taxonomy): Eukaryota > Metazoa > Chordata > Amphibia > Caudata > Salamandridae > Triturus > Triturus cristatus. Next base: position 132,461,307 of record NC_140591.1, on the reverse strand, counting down.
AATCCTTGATAAGTTCACCTCTATTGATAACGTCCAGGGTCAGACTGGGAAAGAAAATAAAAGTGGCCTCCATAAGTAAATGAGATAGCTAAAAAAAAATGGCCTATGGTTGCAAATTGGGGATCTTTTGAACTTCTAAACACACGTGTTTTACAAAGTATGGAAGATTGTATGAACTTTAGCTTGCTGAAACAATGTTTGTTTTAATATCAGGGAAACCAACAGTAAAAACAAGCACTGGCAAAGTCAATAGGTCTCGCCTATGCAAGAGCCATTGGCTTAGCCAATGTGCTTTAGCCATGTAGCACACCAGTGTGGCTGCTGTTCAGCATGGCTAAGTGTTACTGGCGTAGATGAGAGTGGCATGGAGTGTTGTAGAGTGGAATGGTGAAGAGTGCCATAGAGTGCCGTAGAGTGGAGTGGCATAGAGTGTCTTGTATTTGAGTGGCATAATTTGGAGTCATGTAGAGATGCATACAGTGGAGTGGCATATAATGGACCGAAGTAGAGTGCATTGGTGTAGAGTGTTGCAGAGTATAGTGGTGTAGAGTGCAGTGGAAAAGAGTGCATAGAATTCAGTGGCACACAAAAAGAAAAAATACCTTTCCTCTACCTCCAGTATCCAGCAAGATTGTCCCATAAATCCTCACACTTTGAAGTCAGAAGAAGAAAAGTAAACACCAAGCTCCATCAAGGACAGAGCCGTTTGACATTTCTCCTTGAATGCACAGCAAATGTGACAAGAACAATATTTACAGGCCTGTTTACAGAAAGGAGGTGGTGTGGAAAGTCTTTCCTTCTTGGGAGGGATAAACTCAACCTGGCCAGAAAATGTGAGTTACAAACCACAACACCATTGGTAAGTAATGGATGGAATGGATTCCCAGAAAAACCTTCCAAATGTCCCCGAGATGTCTTTAACAAACCAGACAGTTGCACTGCCTTGTAGGCTTCGACCTAACCAGCCCAGCAGATTATAAACAGTCCCACAAACAGCCAAAAAAACTGGCCCACACACTGATCTGTCAGACCAACCCACTGCCGGATTGCTTTTCATGCCAGTCTGGCACTGATGATGGACTTTAAGCTTGGAGCCCTCGCATCTTCTCTTAAATGCTCCTGAGGTCATGGTTGTCATGGATAAATGTAAATAAAGATCTGAGAATGGTTCCAAACCATGTCTGTGAATATTCTCTTCGAGATTAGTTCATCCTTGTCTGGGATGTTATGCCTGCTGACTGTCATAAACATATTTTACCAGGCACCACAAGATTTGACCAAATGGGGAAGTATGAGTCATAGTCTATAGTCTAGGTTCCATCGCCAGAAATTGGGTCATTAGATTATGGTACCACATTCTTCAGATATGGTATCACCTACAACAGCTACAGCTAGTTCAGTCCCTTCTGCTTTAGTCTGTGCCTTTACTTTTGAAGTTGGGGCCTGGGGCCTTTCAGTACATTCTATCTTCCTCTTAAAGTCCTCCTTGTTGCTCTCCTTCTTATACCGAAGGCTCATTTCATAAAGATAAGCTAGGCTGTAAATTTAGAATTCCATCAGTAAATAGCTCCATTTACGATGGAGAGCTATTAAATACTGCTTAACTGTATGCCAGCAATGTGTACAGTTCCACAGCATTGATTGGTGTTGTACAACTCTTGTTTGTTAAGTGTGACCTGATGATTTACTTCTTAAATAATCCACATTGATTTGTTAATTTTGAAATAGTAGTTTCAGACTGGGCAAAGTGCAGACAAGAGCTTCTTCAGGAGCCTTGGAAGCTTATATGCAGTGCCCGCCTTCCACATGCTTTGTGCAGAAGCCAAGCCCCTTAATCTCACCTATCTCAGAGGTGATGTGGATGCCTCAACTCTCTGGCAGAGGGCTGAAATGTTCTAACCTCTTTGCTGTCCATGGAGATCAGACCCAGATCAGGATTTCCTGTCCTCTCTTCCCGTGAAGCCCTTTAGTCAATACCACTTGAGACCTTGAGTGTTATTAAGACTCTTCAGTAGAGGAATGCAGGTTTTGGAGGCAGCAACTTCTAAGATATGAATGCTGAACTTCTGCCAGTATTGTGGGCTGATCCATGTGTCAACTGCAAGACACCAAGTCATAAATAAACCTTGATCCTTTGACTAGATCAATAACGAGACACCGAGACTTTAGCTTGCAACCAGTGCTACTGGACACAGCTTCAATCACAACATAAAAAAGAGCAGTCCTGCATGTGAACCTTCAGAAAGGCCAAGGGCACGTCTTGCCACAGAGCGGAACACGTGTCAGCTGGCAAAAATCTGCTATAAAATAGATTCTTTACATCACAGCTCAGTGAAACTAATGCCAGTCATGATGTGAACTGCTATGATTGCTTACAAGGCTTATGGAACTCAACCAAAATGGCACCTCTTAAAGCAGAACGGAATACTGTAGATTTTCTGAATAGAATTTCATTACTACTAACAGTGAAAACTAAACAAGAGTGCACCAGAGAACATCTATGAAGCTACACATGTAGAGTGACTCTTCTGTTTAAGAAAGAATCACTTGTTCCTTTTGGTTTTCCATTGAACATACTCATTACAGTTAAACCCTTTCAATGTCTACTCATATTTTGAGCTGTAATTATGTCTTAGAGAGAAGGAACACCCAACACATCTGATTAACATTCATGGTGTGGTGTGCAAAAATTTTGGGAATTTCTCCAAAATTATTTGAAATGTATCTAATGGTGAAAAACGTGGTCTGTCAGTATATCGATGAAAAATTTTAAGCAACTGCATACATGATGTGAAAAAATAATGTGAGATACCAACTAGACTAGTTCAACCAGAAAATGTCTATTGCCAAGACATTTTCTGCTGGATCCAATCACCGCAAGTGCACAAATATCATAGAATTACAAAATGCAGAATTTCATGAAATTTGCCAAATTTGTGTAACACGAAATTCTCGAATATCAGAGGCCTAATTAAAAGTTTGCTCTGTCCTAATGGTTTGTGTGGCCAAAAAGGTAGTAAGACATGTATGAAGACCATGTAGTCAGTACCCGTGGCTGGATGAGGATGGATGAGGACAGATGAGCAGGATGAAGACGGATGATAGGTGCTCCTGCATGATGTACCTATTGATGACTGTGTGACTACAGAGGGCATAGTCCCTCCCCAGACTGGATGGCAGGTATCCCCATAGTGATGGTTTACACTAGGACTAGGTAGGATTCACTCTGGTCCTTCTAGTGCATGGTTTTAACTTTTTACTATTGACTATTTGTTAGTTTAGGTCTTTAGGGATCCTTAGCCCTGACGAATGCCCCCGACTGATATAGGCGACTTAGAATAGGTCAGAAACATGTTGCTGACAAGACGATGGCCTGAGCCATTGTGCTTTCGGTCCATCGCGTAGTTGGTTTTAGATGCACCAGAAGTAACCAGTAATAAAGATGAAAACCCGGTTATCTATGGGACTTTTAACTTTATCTGGATCCACCGGGTTCACTAGGAGGTCTAGTCCACCCTGTGGTATTGTCCTACCAGGGTGTGGAGAGGTTGCGTATGATGAAGCATGTCACATTATGTGAGTGAGGCTTCCACTTTTAATAAGATTGGTCTTTCTTCTCCTCTTGGGCATATCCATGCCATAATCTTGGTAATTTATGAATCAGTGATTTGTGCCATAACACTGATAAAAACACTGAAGCCACCATACCTTTATGTGTTTCGGTGTTTACTTTTGGAGGGCGAGTGGTGGCGTACCCGCCCCCTCTCCGTTTGCGTTCTGAGACCATGCCGTCAGCCCTGCTCCGCATACAGAATGCCAATGCCCCCGAGTGGGTCAGACCCTCCACACTCCGACTGTTGCCCTTCCTGTCCCTCCTCCCAGCTTTTCCCAAACAGAGGACAGAAGGTCTCCCATTTTAATATCTTTGCAATAAGTCTTTTGTAATTCCTTGTTGACTTTTGCTTCCGCGTTTTCTAGAACCGAGCAGGCTGTTATATTTTTTACGTTAATAAAACAAGGAGCAGAGTGTACAGTAATTTGCAGGTGTAACTGCGCTCCGGGTATCTGTGACCTTTCGCAGGATATTTACAGTCTGCTCTGTGCGCGAGCAGTCGCGGCGGCTGGATTTTAATACGTCCCACGGTGCTACATATGGAAATTCACAACCACTGCAAAAGCAAGTTGGCTTTAGTAAAGGGGCAGAAAAATATGGAGCTTTACCTCCTATATATTTCATATGTCTCAGCATGATATAATTGCAAGACCGGGGCCATCGAGTGAATGAAACTCAACCAGGCATCGTCAAACAAAGGGACATTCTAGAAGCCTTATTGCTGGTGATTGTTGATGATGAAAAGACTAGGCAAAAAGGATTTAAAAAATCGATATTTCTAATATGATGAGCTTATCCTCCTAAATCAGAGTGGACAAGAGTCTGCATAGAGTGAAGGAGGGTACTGACAGTCAGGGGCGGCTGCTCTGCTAAGGTGGAGGAGCGTCGCCCCACTGCTTTTCAGCACTGTAAAAAAGGAAAAATAAAATTATACTAATGCAATGTCATTATCATTTTATTTTCCCGTGCTGAGGCAGTGTTGCGTGGCTGGGTGGGGGGCGGGCTGGGCAGTGCAGGGGGGCGGCCAATCATGCGCACTTTGCATGCTCTCCATGTTCCCTGTCCCTGTCTAGGCCGAACCACGGCGCTCAGACCAATCAAAACGCTGCAAAGAGCAGCATTGTGATTGGCTTAGGGGAGCCTGTGTGCTTTCTGCTTCCGGTTCACCCAGAAGGAAGAGGCCAGAGAGGACACGAGGCAAGTAAGTGAAAACCTTTTTTTTTTTTAACGTCGCCCTGCCTCCTCGCCCCACTACAGCTGCCTGGGAGCGTTCACCACTGCTGACAGCAAAGGAGGCCATAGAGTGGGAAGGAGGCCACAGGGTGGGAAGGAGGGTACTGACAGTGAAGGATGCCACAGAGTGGGATGGAGGATAAAGAGGGGGAAGAAGGCCACAAAGAGTTAAGGACACCTGAGCGAGGCCACGGGGAGTGAAGGATGCCCCAGAGCAGCAATGAGGCCACAGAGAGCAAAGGAGGCCACAAAGAGTGAAGGAGGCCACAGAGAGTACAGGAGTGCACAAGTAGAACACACCATGGAGTGGGACTTGAATTGAGTTCCCTAGATCCTATCACCAACATGTTCTTCTGTCTCACTCTAAGAAACTGTAAGCATGAACCTCATTCATTGAATGATCATAATCTGTTTTAATCAGAGAGTGATTCAGATATACACAGAAATCCACACTAACCCCACATGAGGTGTGACCGGATACGCAACAACAATATCCCCCTGAGCAAGCTATGATAGACCACAGCCATCTAAAACTTCAACCGACCCTGGCAGAGCACGGGCCAGCGGAAGAAAGAACTAGCTGAGGGGGATGAAAGGCTGAGAGTAAGGAAGAAAAGGCGAGGGCACAAGTTCATAGAGGAAGGAAGACACAGGGAGGGATGGCGACAGCAGAGACGGAAGAGGGAAGAAGATCACAGCGAGAGAGGACGAGACCTCAAATTAGGAATAAGACCACAGAGAGGGAAGGAGGACAAATCAAGAGAGAAGGTAGATTCATACAGAAAGCAATTTACTATGGAAGGCATACATTAAATAGAAGGAAGACATAACGAGTAAGGGGCAGAGAGAGAGAGGAAGTAGACAATGAAGTCAAAGGAAGACACACAGAGGGAGGAAGATACCGAGAGGAAGGAGAACACAGAGAAAGAGGACGTCAAAGAAAGAAAGGAAAACAAACAGAGATCACGGCGAGGAAGAAGAACAGACAGATCGAAGGAAGACAGTGAGAGGAAAAGGAAGGGAGACAAAGAGAGGGTAGGAGATAATAGATGAAGGAGGTTAAAGAGAAGGAAGGAGACAACAGAGACGGAATAAGGTCACAGAAAGAGAGGAGGAGACAAGAAATTAGGAAGGAACACACAGAGAGAAGCACAGAGAGGGAAGAAGGAAGACAAAAGGGGAAGGAATGTAAAGAAAGAGAGGACACTATAGAGAGAAAAGAAGACACAACGATGGAGGAAGATGCCGAAGAAGGAGGACACAGAGGGGAAAGGAGACCTCAGAAAATGAAAGCTGCTGCAGGGGAATACAGAGAAATGAAGGAAGAAAGAGAGAAAAGAAGTAACTGATAGGAAAGGAGCCAAAAGGTGGAGAGGTGACCAGAGAGAGGGGTGGAAGTCAAGGAGAAAGAAGTAAGCATCATGCAGAGAAGCAGGACAAATTGAGATAGATCGTAACGAAAATGGGAGAGGGCCACAGAATCCGCTGATGGAAACAGACAGTCAGGAGGTATTATGAAGAAAATGGACACAGAGAAAGGAGTTAAGCAGTCAGTAACAAAGGAAGCAGGAAGTAAAGATGAAAGGAGCAAGGAAGCATATGAGAATGCACAGGAGAAGCTGCCCTCACAATCCAAGGAAGGTACCAAAAGGAAAGGGCCATTAGAAAGGGGTAGGACCTTCCTAGACTGAAGAAGGGCACCAGACTGATCTGAATAGTATATTAATCTGCACTAGACCAAAGAGTATGCTTTATATGCTTTCATTCTTCTGAAAACCCTCATCTCTTGTAATGGCATCTAAGACAAAGGCTGGAAGAGCCTGGGTCTCTCTGGCTTTACACTGCCCTCCTCTGAGACCGGCTGGCATTGCGTGAATCTTTCTTTGTAGTCGGCGTTGTGAAGTTTGCCCGAGTCTCACAAGCAGCAATTAAGACAAGGAAGGCCTTTTCTGTTTTTGTATTCCCTCTTTCTGAATTTGAATCAAAATGATTTGATAAATTATTCCTTTTCTGAACAAAGCACCCACGGGAGCTGGCTGGGTTAAAAGAACAGAGAAGCGAAGAAAAGGAAATTTAGCCCCAGTGAGAGCTTACGCTGGCTGTTACGGGATCTACCTACACATTCAGCCCTACGGGGAATGCCCCGTTGGCCGGTATGCAGGGGGGAGAAACATACTCTGCTCTCTCCCCTGTGTAAGGTACTTCACTGAAGTAATTTGTAAGTCTTTGTAGGACTACAAGGCTTGCATCTACGCATAATGCACCGACATAGCATTTGGAATCACTGTGATAAGCGTCTGATCCTGACACTGCACACCGGACCCCCAGCCGGCCCATGACACCTGACCAGGTGAACACGACTATAGAAATGCTCTCTGGCCCCTGCAGGAGTGATGCTGCCTTCACTAGGGGAAAAAAACCTGAGTTTTCCCTGTCTAATTTCACTGGGTCTGTAGAGATCATGGGAGTGATGCTTTCCGCTGGTCACCCAATTTGCAGTGTGCAACCCAGCTTAAAGTTGCATTCATCCGGACAAGATCCAGCCAGCATGGCCAGAGCCGCTTTGGGGAAAACAGGGAAGACAGGTCTCCAAGGCCATAGCACATATCTCAGTGCTTTTTCTGAAGACATACCCCAAAGCAGGAATCTTTCTAGTGGGGAAAAAAAACATAATCACTGACCCTCACATGCTGGGAGAAAACTCACACACAAAAGGTGACAGAAGGAATGCTTGCTATAAGTCTAACCACTGACAACTGCGGAGGTAGCGTTCCCATCCACTGTTCTTTTTCCCCCCATGCCACCTCAGTTTGAACCCAGTCACATACAAATCAATCTTGACCTTGCTCCAATAGGAAAAGCCTCACCAGAACTCCCAGGCCAGGTCCTCCTTGAACCACGACAGAAACAACCCAAGACTGGTTTCGCCATGATTGCGGCTCTTCAGTGCAGTGTATCTTGGTTGCAGTGGCACAGTGAGCACGGGACCCGGAGAACTACCAGCATGTGACCTTTTCCGGTTGGGGAGCACTATGGTTGACATGGCCGTCCAGGACCGATTGGACACCACTTGTTATGGCAGTAGAGGCTTTGCCCTAAACACGGCAGCTGCTCCGAAGCAAAAATCACCTGAATTGGGTTTACCAAACAGATTTCCTGTTGCCGGAGCAAGCAGCCAGTAAGGCAAGCAGCAATTCTGCCGTTGGGAAATTTGGGGCGTCCAAGTGTCTCTATGGAGATCGTGAACCTTTTCTGGAAAATGTTGCATTTTCACCCTCCTCTAAATAACCTTCTATGTCCACATTCTTAGCCATTTATAGAACAAATAGAATAAGTGGGAAAAATAGAATAAAAAGGGTGTCTAGAGGACAAATAGAGTAATAAGTATTTATTATGTTGAGTCCTATTTTAAACGTTTCCTTTCATGCTATACTTGCTCTATGGGCTCAATGCATATCCCCTGAGAGCATTTCAAAAGTTTGATAATCAAAGCTGATGGTACTTTTTATATCTTTGAGACAGTTTCAAAACCTGAACTATAGTTTGTAAAATATAGTCAACGTAACTGTTAAACATAGGGAATTAGAGGATAGGCTTTCACACAATTCTAGATATTGAACCGACATAAGATTCCATTGGTCCGTCTCAGGATTAGAGGAGCCGGGGCGCCGCTGATGACTCTGCATCTCAGATTGATATGAGCGGATAGAAGAGGGTGGAGCTGTGGCTGCTGGGTAAGGGGAACTGTTTCGAAGGGCAGAACCAGGACTTTAATAAACTACACCCGCTAGGTTCCCCGTTCCATCTTCTAACAATGCTAATTATTGACCGCTGTGACCACAGCTATGACACTTTGCTGTAACCAGTAGCAGGTTGTATGCGTCTTCAATCTTCCTGCTGAGGGGCTGCTCCTGGCCCCTTTTCCTTTGTAAATATTTAAACCCCACTAGTTCTTCCAAGTTTAATCTCGTGGTGACCCATGAAAACTTGTTCCTATTTTTTCGGATCTCCAGTCATTCCATGCTCCGGGCCTTTGAAAAAAAGCTGTGCTGAGACCTGCTGATTAGATATCTCTGTGTAACAGATTCAAGTTCTCAAGACTGCTCTTGGGTCCACTCACAAACCAAGGATGGTCATTCCCGGGGAGTAACCCAAGGCCAGGAGCATTCAGCCTCTTCAGACCCTGCTGAACTCTTCTTCAACATTCTCTGAAGCTCCCCTTCCTTAAATACCAGTTGCATGGTTCCACCATTGGTCTCTGGAAATAGATGTCAACATTTGTGTAGGGGACAAATTAGGATCTTGGAAGGGGCTCCTAGAGAACATTCTCACAATAGAATTTAAAACCCAACCAGACATCTTCAAATAAAGGAACATTCAGGACCCCTTATTGTTGATGACTCTTGATGATATAAAATTGGGTGAGAGGACATGCGTTTTTCTTCTCACTGGACGCCCCCTTAAATTCAAATACCCAACAACCCTAGTGGGCTATGCTAATTCTTTCTGTGAGTTTCTATCACTGTTTGTGTCTCGGGCCCCATAGTCTCAATATTTGATGATGCATCCATGACGTGGCAGAATTCAAGCTGCGAGCCCGACTCTTGACCCCTTCAGAACACTAGTACATACCCTGCTCCCACTCTGTACAACCCTTTTTTGATTGGTTCTTCAAATTTTCATATCCAATCATGGCCTGAGTTAGTCTGGGTGTATTTTATTTTTACTAATCGCAACATGGGGTCACAGACTCTATGTAATGCATGCTCACCATTATTTTAAAATTTTCCTACTCCTAGAGCGCTCAGATTTTTGTGATTTTTTATTCACATCTCTCTCAATTCCCACTAGACAACACCTCAACTCTAAATGCCTTTTTATCAAGGGGCTTCACACCCTTTTGTGTAATGGGCCTGGTGGCTCAGCAAACTAATGTAAAGACAAGGGCCCCCTGTGGGTAGGTGAGAGTTCCTCTAGGCAGGGGAAAGTATAAAGCGTACAAACCTAGGGCAACTCACATGTATTAATATTTAACTTGATGAGACTTACGAAAACAACGTAAGTTTGAAAACGACTACAAAAGTGTATTTAAATCATTCATGAAACCTAAACAGTACAGAAAAGTGCATTACATGATGAGTCACAAACACACTCCAATCATATCTACATTCACACTAAATTTAACCGCACTATAAAAACAAGGTACACAGACAAGGACTGGAACAAACTAATAAGAAAGGGCACTGATATTTGTGCTTGAATGTTGTAATAAACTAGTGATCAATTTGAGCTGATAATAAATAACAAATGGAATTATTTGATCAAAAAGAGGTTGGTGGCGTAACAATCAAGTTTCTTTATACGCATGTTTCAGCACAAGGGGCCTTCTTCAGGAAAACCACTGAAGACGCTTGTGTGGTACCAGGGTATTGTCTCCGAAAACCTTACAAGGGTTGTACAGATTATGCTTGACTGAGAGATGAAGGTGCCTATATGGGCTCAGCCTGGGTCTTGAGGTAGCTAGATGTAATATCTGCCGTCAGGTGGGTCGGAAACTCCATAAACGACAGACTGGGTAGAAAGTAATCACGCAGCAGCTGGAGGTTCGTACAAATTAAAGTAGGTGCCGGGAAATAGCACACGTTCTGTGGGAATGCCTATCAGGCATAAATGGATATGTGTGAATACTAGTGCCGCAAATGATGGACGGTAACCAAAAGAAATATTGTAAATTGTTACCAATGAAAGGATACAGCAGGCCCGGCAGCCGGACGCCGGCTCAGTGGACTAATGCATCCACTCCAGGGATCTGCACTCGATCTCATGGCCACAGGCTTTGTTTTTTTAGCAGAATTTTATATAGCGCGAACTTAACCCGAATCCAATCGGGCATCAGAGCGCTTTACATAGCACCAGTTACGTTACATGAGGACACACATTCATTTTTTGTTAGGCACGGAGAGATTAGGTGATTTGCCCAGATTCACAGGATGTTCAGCATCATTACCGAGACTCAAACCCAGTTCCCCAGGTCCGAGGTCAAGCGCCCTAACCGTTAGGCCAACTCCTCTCCCAGGTCCCAAGAGGTGAACGTGCACTTTACAAATACATATGTTATGTTATGACCAAAATATTGTGATGGCAAGAATACACAGGCAAGTGTAGCTTTACCATACTTGACTCAAATTTATGTCCCTACATTGCATACAAATCTTCAATGCACGTAGATGTGGAGTTAGGAATATTGATCCTATACTTACATATATATACCTACCTTCACAATATTATTGTAGTCGATATTTCGCTCACGACATGAAGTGGCAGCTCAGCAGCCCACTGGCTCTGAACCCCCAGAAGGGCAGGGAAGAAAAGGGACATGTCGATTTATGTCGCTGAGATTGGAACACAGAGGGAAAGTGCTTCCCACTTGAAAAACACAACCATGTTACTATATTGACAAGCAGTGTCCTCTACTGTGCGCCTTCTGAAGAGAAGAAGCAGCATGGAAGGTGCTACATCCTACATCAGAGCCATCATGGGATGCACAGACTTAGGGAGTCAGTCTCTGCGGTCCCACGTGGTTCCATCCATTGAGGTCCTGAGAGAGCTTCCCAGGTAAGGACTGGCTTTGCCCTGTGTGTAAAGTCTTATCTTTGTAAAAACAAATGCAATCCGATATTCTCGTCAACTCTTGTAGCCTTCTACAGCCTTCTACATCCTAGAGCAAGAGTGCCCATCATAGGCCCAGGAGGGCAAGATCATGGCCAGATTTCCAGGATAACCACATAAGATGCATTAACACACAATATATTGAAATGGGATTCATAGACAAGGCTCGCATCCTGAACGTGTCTCATGGACCCGGCTCTCAATGGGCAGGTACTCTCCGGTACAGAGTACCTGCACTTGTTTAGTTTGAAAGGGAGAGAACCTGCACATCTCATCACTCCTTCAATACATTTAATAGGAGAGTACAGGCACTTACCAGGAGCAAATTGGTACGCTAAAGAGTGAGTACCTGCACTTCTATATTGTCAGTAACTCTCTGTCTTGAACCACCTTCCACACCCCAGTCCTACAGAGCTAACTGGTTTTGGGCGAACAGGCACCGCGTGTGACCGGACCCTTAGGGTCAGGAAGGAGAACTCCCACACTGGCCCCTCTCAATGGTTGGAACAGAGAACTATGAGTAGCATACTGCATATATGGTGCAAATAAGACTCTAATGCAATCAAACTCTAAGGAAAGGAGCCTGGGGGAGGTACAGCCAACTAACATCCAAAAGGGCAAAAATCCATTCCACAAATTCACTACAGCCACATGGGATAAACTAATTTAAATAGCAGGGGGCCTCATTTACGAGGCCCCTAGCGACACTTTTACGCCACTGGAGCGTAATTTTTTTTATGCTCCAATGGTGCAATGTGCCGCAGCATGTTTTCAAGGCTTCGTAATATCTTTATTTCACCTAGTTTTTTCCTATTTCTTTGTCTGCTGCATTCTACAGCACCCCTAGAAAGAGGAAAATGCCACCAATGATTGTTTTTGTATAGGAAGGTGCCCCTTCCTGCACAGACATGATCATCCCTGCAACGCATGCACCCATGCAACATGACGCAAGGGCGCCGGCACTGGTGCGCCGTTGCTGTTTATGCACCGGCGCAGGGGAGGAGAGGAATGCACTGTATCTGATAGATACAGCACATTACTGCTCTTTTCTTTTGACACACGGCAGCGCAGCAGGAAGGCCTGTTGTGCTGCCTTGCATCAAAAGTTTGTAAATGAGGCACAATATATCTAAATAAAATACACTTACATAGGTGATGGTTGTGCTGAAAATCTGGCATGGACCAGCCCTCTTGCACCTATGTTGGACACTCCTGTGCTAGGAAGTAAATAGTGCATTGTTCTCATTGGACTAGGGTATTCTCATGTGACTGTTTTTTTGTGTTTTCTGCCTTTAGTCTGCATCTATCTTTGTTTTGTTCTCTCCTCGCATCCTCTGACGCCCTCACCTGCCTTTATCTCTCGCCATTCATATTTTTTCCTGCTTTTTCCCCTTACTTTAGCGGGCACTGGACGAAGACGGGCTCTGCATGCAGGAGTCTGTGCATTGCTCACGCAGCGTCAGGCTCACCCTCCCATACATCTTCCCGTCCCTGACACAAAGTGAATGTTTTATGGATGAGCCTTAATCACCTGTTGGCACGGGGACGAGTGAAGGCACCTAGCGCCTGGTGATGGATGGCCCCTGGGAAGCGGCTCTTCTGCGCCTGCTGTCCTCTGTCTGCGCACCCCCTGCGCTCTGTCCTCGCAGCGACGGCCGCTCGGATGCGAGCAGGCCGCAACCGCTGGAGACTGGAAGCACCGCGCATCCCCCGCACCTCAGGGACTCCGCCATCTTAGATGTCAGGGTGACATGATGCGCGGACAGCGCCAGGCCCTCTGCCCTCGGGGACTCTGCCATCTTGGATGTCAGGGTGACATGATGCGCGGACGGGTCCTGGCCCTCTGCGCCCTTCATCGTTGATTCAAGATGAGGCACCATTTACGCCTCGACCTTGACATGCGCTAGCACTTGCCAGACAAGGCCCTGGTGGGGAATTGGGGCAGCTTCCAAGAAATTAGTAAAAATGTTATAAGCTCCCTATTTTCAATGATTCTTTTCTTATTGTTGGACGTCATCCGAAAGAAAGACAAGGGGCGACCCCTGTTTGGCCCGGATGCTGAGTTGTGGGGTACTGTAGGAGTGAACGCTCAGCACGTGCAATTTGCATTACAACGTGGCAACACCACACAAATACCGTGCACCTCCAAGTTACAGCCCCGGGATGAGGAACAACCGTGTGGGATCAGGATTGACGGTCATAAAACTACACAGAACTGCCAATTTCGTTGTGTTTATGGAACCTGTGCGGTGTGTGGGCATAGGGCGTAGAGGCATGGGAAAGCTACGTTCTGGCTGGGAGTGGGGGTGGGGTCTTGTGTGCTTCCCTGTGCCAGAAAAAAAAAAATTATGATGGAAGAGGCTTGGCGGTTCCTGGAGTCAATGCTTCATATGATTTTTCCGGGCAGAATTATTGCCCTGTATAATCGTGTCCGGTGTTCCAACACCTGGGGAAAACAGATGCTGGAACACACGCCCATTCAAAAGCAGCGCAGTGGCATTCCATACAGTTCACTTTGCGCTGCCAGACTCATAACAGGGCCTATATTATACCTGACCGGTTTAAATAAAAGAAAAATTAAAATTAAAAAAATCAAGCGGTTGCTCCGAGAGGTAAAATTAAGGGGGCACAGATTCCAGGGAAAATACAATTTAAAAATGAAAATAAATTCGGTGTGCATGGAAAAGATTTCTTGAAGGTGCCAGTTGCTGGGAGCTAGTTTATGCCCGCCTCTGCACAAGGGAATGGCCTTTTTACTTAGCTGCTGTGCAAAGTTGTTAGCTGTGTATAAAACTACTCTCTGCAGGCCAAGCACACACTCACGCAGGATCCACGTGCCTGGCTGTCTGGTGTCTAGATACCTACGATCAGCCTGAAAGTTCCTCTGTACCTCCATAGTGTGGGGGTCACTACTGTTTTGTTCTTGTCCCTCACTGCCAGGTTTCACCTGGTGGTGGAGGACAGGAGACAAAAAGGCATTACACTATGCACCAGCGTAATGTCCTTCCTCCGAAGGCCCCTACTTCATAAGGGATGATGCATCCCATTGACGGAGTCAACTGGGCTCAGTGTCGAAGGAATAAGGCCTGTGCTTCAAATAGGCCGGCACTTTCCGGTACAGAATACCTGCACTTTTTAATTTTGAGAGGGAGAGTACCGGCACTTTTCAAGACAAATGCTATACTTTTAATTGGAGAGTACTGACACTTCTCAGAAACAAGCGTACTCTGGTACAGAGTACCTGCACTTCTATGTTTCCGTTTCAAGCACTGCCAAGGCCCACCAACTTCTAAACGAGTGTTAAGGCCACAGATTCTTTCTCAAGGTTAAACAGAGAGATGCACAGTCTGCGGAAAGTCTCAAAGCCCCTTGCACCTGCCAGTGCGCCACTTTTAATATGGGAAAAAGGGACGTAGCTGCAGCAGAAGGGGCTTGTAAATAAGCCCCTTTGTTTGCAGGAAAAAGAGAAGAGCTGCGCCATTTCACACCGTGGCCCACATTTACCAACATTCACACATCTCGCCATTGGGTTAAAATCTGCGGTGCTGCAGGTGTGATTATTATTAACGGGTGTCCAAATTTGCAGGGTTTATCCTCTGAAAAGTATACAAAGAAAAATGCAGTCTGCAACTGCACACTTGTACTGGAAAAATAGTCTTTAAAAGATATTTTTGTGGCAAGATTCTTTTGAAGATGTGGGAAAGTAAAGGTGAGAGTAAATAAAGCTATCCGGAGGTAAATTAGAGAAAGCGAAGGTGTGTGGAACTACAGGTGATGGAGGTAAATTTGATGGCGAAGTAAAGGTATCAGACGCCAAAGGAGTGATTAGTAAAGGCATGTGGAGTGCAAGTAAAGATGTGGCAAAGTACATGCAAGTAAAGGCTTGTGGAGTAAATGTGGGGAAGTAAGGACATGGGGGAAAAATGTGGGCTTGGCAGTGGTTCCAAACAGTGCTTAATTTGAGCTGGTGGGGGCCACTGGCACTCCTTTTTGGGGACTGAGAATTATTTTTCCTCATCAGACATTTCTGGAGAGCAAGAGAGGGGGAAACAAAGCTGAACGACAGACGAAGAGAAATGCGCAAAAACCGTCACTAACGGAGAACACAGGAACCTGCAAGAGTGAGATAAATGGGCAGGGAGAGTCTGCTAGTGGTTTAAAGAGACCTGAGGTGGATTGGGCTATGGCACTCATTATTTTACAAATTAAGCACTGAAATGCAACAGTAAATACAGGTAAAAGCTAAGTTACTGCAGGTAAAACGAGTAAAATAGAACACACAAAAGTACTATATTGCAAAGTATTTTGGGCTAAATAGACAGGACTTGCTAAAGGGGGGGTTGGAGGGAGTCACACTGAGCAAGAAGGTATTAGGAAACACCACATAAAACACATTTTGTGAGAGGGCTGAGACACCTCTGAGCAAGAAAACATACCCCAATTAAACAAAACCTACATCACCAAGGAATGTCATTAAAACTGCATACTTCCGCATAGTGACAGATTACAGTGTAATGGCATGCGGCTACATATTAACATTATTTTATACAGGTATTTTATTTTAAATTATAAGATGAAAAAAAAATCACACGTGGTAATATTCATGATACACTTGCGCCCTCTGCTGTTTTCATAACGAAATGCAGATATTCTAAAAATTAAAAATCTCTGGCCTAGCCTCAATCAACCAATGCTTTGTCTTAATTTTTTACAGTATTGCGTTTACAGGCAACTCTGCATGTCAGATTTATAGATCTGTAAAAATAAGAAAAACCTGACTAATTGTGTGCATGGTGACCGGCAGGTCTGTGCCACTAAAAAAATACACGTTAACATACATTTCAGATCTTTTATTTCTCTTTTCTTTGTCACTCTGATGAAAATAATTGGGTTCTCGTACACCTCTTTGCCTTGGAGGGACCTTGACAGGATGCACTTTTCGTCTGCAACTAAGGGCCTGATATAGAGTTTGGAAGATGGAGAAGTGTCCTTCAGGACAGTGGTGGACATTACCCCGCTATGTAAATGGCACTCCGTGCATCGAATTTAGAAATGTCTGCCAGCCCAGTGGTCATCTGTATGCACTGAAAATAGCCCCAGTCATGGTGCTTCCTATCAATGTACAAAACGTTTAGTGACTGGCTACCACTGGTTTGCAGCTGTCCATCAAACCTAGGAATACTTTTTTGTTTTTCAGAAACAAACACCCAAAGTGGCAGCTTGTTTCGTAAAAACAAAAAAAAAATAGCTCTCTCATCTGAGAGTTTTCTCCCAGTGTGTGGGGATCAATATTGTTTTTTATTTTCTTTGTTCCTCTCTGCCAGGTTTTTTCTGGTGGTGATGGACTGGAGAAAACAATGCATCTCATTGTCTTAGTCATAGTCTTAGTCCATAATTACCAAATATCCAACCAACATTTTCTAAAGTGCTAACTGAGAAAAGTGCAAGGTGCTAAAAAGTGCTAAATTTAATGCAGTACTCATTGTAAGGGATGTGTGAACTTCATTAAATCCGAGTGAGTACTTAATAATAAATTAATGTATATAGGTATGACACTAATATCAAGAATCACACTGATACATAGGAATTGCTACCTCGACATCCATATCATAAGGGAATCTATACATACAGTATAAACAAATACGACTTATAAAAACATTTTAATAAAAATGTATAAAAAGTTATGCAAATCCTCACTATTTTTAAGACCATTGGGTGCTTTAGAATCTAATTCTAGGATGATCCCTGGCTCCAACTGACGGAGCATTCTTTCACTGTTGCCCCCTCATATATGTCTCACTGGAAGGTTGATTGACTGTGCCATTTCTGCTGCTTTGCATTGCAAAGCACTGCTTAGTATTACACAGGTTGTTAGTCTCTCCCCAAAAGGATTTTGTGAAGGAGGAAATGTGGTTGTAGAAGTGGATGAAGCAAGGGGTAGGAGGTTGGACTGGGTCAAGGCTGATTTGCATATGGCTGGGTTCAAACTGGAATGGCATGGTGAGCAAAAAAAACATGGATTTAGGCCCAGATCTCTGTACTGGGGTGAATGTATGACATTGTTCTGCATTCTGTCCATCAACTGTTGTTTTTGGACTGTGCATATGCCAGGGCCCTGACAGAGGAGTGCTACAGTGCAGCTGCAGTTCACATACTGCCCTTAGAGACCCCATGTGGAAGAAGGAACAGTTTCCCAATGCCTTTAAGGGCCACTGAAGCAATTAATCTTTTTAAAAATATTTTATGAAGTTCACAAAATTGTTAAAAAAAATAGTGAAGTTGTAAGTAGCTGCACTTTACAACATCACAAAACCCCAGTCTTTTTCCGTGGTGTTGGTGCAAATCAAATGTTCTGAGATATCACTTATTCTATTTTACTCTTTTTTATTGGTTTTCCAGCTTAATACAATACGTAGTCAACACCTGTGGATAACGTTCCCATTTCCCACACCCCCGCATTGCTCAGGTAGAGTGGAAATAGAAGAAAAAAACTACAGTGTAGAGTATTTTGTCAAAGCTGCGATAACAGGGTGTTATTGCATATCATGTTTTGAAGTCAGCAAAATAAAAATGACATCGACTGTGGTCGTGACAAGCGTGGAAAATCAGGTGTCCCAGTATACATGCCATGCACCTCAACACTCCTCATGTCTCTTCTGTTGGCAGAACCAAATCTGTCCCACCTCCGCGGAGGTCCTTAAGCATTTGTCTCCATGCTGCCAAATCATCCTCCAGTTTATTATCATGTCGTACATGCTTCATCCTAACTTCCTCGGCCACTGCCCATTCTGATATGTCACGTAACCATTTATTATATGTAGGCGGTTGAGGGTTTGACCATTCATCCACTATCAATCTTTTTGCCAGCACCAATCCCAGAAATACAAATTTAGTGCTAAATTTCCTTTTTGCGGGGGAGGGGGTTAGGCCTAGCAGCACTGCTCAAGGGACACTTTAGATCTCCCACCCCGTGGACACCCTCATATTTTGTAGTACCCCTCTAACAGTAGCAATTGAGATTTCCAGCCATTGACCAAAAGTCCCGATAACCCTGTGAACTCTGACAATGCCTCCATTAATGCTGGCACGGCCCCCGCCGTGTCACGCAGAAACTCCAACACATCATCGACGTATAATGAGAGCTTATGCATGGTGTCTCCCGTCGGGATCCCCCAGGGCTCTAATTGGTGCTGTAGCATCACCGCAAGCGGTTCTATCGTTAACACGAACAACAGTGGTGACAAAGCTAACGATTCTACTGTTATTGTGACTGGTTAGAAAGTGCAGTACCTGTAAGAGGCTGCTCACCTCACCTAACCCTCATAGAGCCAGTGACATACGTCCTAGTCTTAAACACATGAGTGTCCAACGTAGATACAGAACGGCTGAATCTTTGTCAGATTTTCAGGATATCCATGCAGATACATTTATATAAAAATGAACATAAAAAAATTAAAACTATGGAACACAACTACAGAGTTCCTAGTTACTGTGAAGATTTTGCATAGAGCTAGGTACCCTGTACCTACATTGGACACCCCTGTTCAAATGTTTTCATCCACTTCCAAAAATATTGCCTCACTCTTTAGAGGAAATTGGGAGTTGTGCGAATGGTCCCAGTGCTGTGAGTGTAGATAGACACAGACTGTACTGACTCCCACAAGGTCATAAGGTCATGAATAACATATTAACCATGTCATGGATAATTAAAGCAATCCTAGCCAATAGGACTTGGTAGTTGAAGGTCTCTAGTGCTGCATCCATGAGGCAACCAGCACCTCTTTTTCTCATTCTGCAAGATCCACTGCGTTTCCATGTGCAGGTGACCCATGCCACAAGTCTCCTGACAAGTGTTCTAAAATTTTGTATTGTCCTCAAGGCCAGATTGGATATTAAAACCAAGACTAGCAAATATTTTCAAACCAGCCTCACACGGCAGAGGATTATGACAAGTCTGGATTTCTGGGGGCATAGCTGGGACATCACAGCCCATCCTACTCTGAAAGCAGCTGCCTCCCTTGCAGCTCACTGGGAAAAGGCCCAGAGAAGGAGAATGGCCAGCCCGGTCCTGATGCTGCTCATCAACAGAATGGCAGAGTCTATTGGGATGTAGCAGAAGACCCAAAGGTGGCACCCATTCCTGTGTGGGTGACTGGCTCTCTCATGACTAGGCCACAACACTAAATACTGTTGCTGACTCTTTCAGTGGGCATGAAGACCATTTTTACAAGAATCCCAGAGGGAGACTGCCTACTTGCTAAATCTGTGTAGTGTCATGACTTGGCACCCTACATTCCCTGATCTTATGTTGTATGCATGAGAGTGTTTGGGTACATTACAGTGGAGTGCCACTAGGCAGGGGTCCCTCTGATTGTATGTAGCCCATAAGGTAGTAGGGTTCTTCATAAGGCACAGTGGGGGTCATTGATGCTATCTCCGCTTCTACCTGCATGCACCTTTTCAATAAGTGGACAGCCACTTTTCAAAGACTGCAGAACTATTCTTAAACACCTAAAACAATCACGTGGCCAATATTCTGACCTTGAGCAAATTGACCAGTGTCAAAGCGTACATCTAGCAGCATGTGTTTACTCTCTTAGGGGCAGATTTACAAGAACTGGTGCATCTCTGCATAGCAGAGATGTGTCAGCTAAATTGCGTGAAGGAAAAAAAGCTTTGCGCCACCATGAATGCGTCGAATTCACAATGCGGCGCACCATGGCGCAAGGATAGACAGAAGCGTGACGCATCTTTTGGCGGAAAGGCAGCGTAATGCTGGAGTCGTGTCGTAAGCACGATGCAACTCCAGCAATGGTCAGGAATGCCTATTCCCATCATGCTGCGTCACTCCTTACTCCTGCTTCAAGCCGGCACAAGGGTTTGATGCAGTGGTGTCGTAAAAGTGACAAAGTGAAATCTTGTAGATTTCACTGCGTCACTTTTACGAGGCTTCCTTGCGATGGAACGCCCACCCTGCATACATTATACCTGACGCAGTTATAATGTAGCGCAGGGCTTTACAATGTGATGTATCTCGCTAGAAGCATCACTTTGTAAATATGTCGCATCATGGCTCAATGTTTACAACACCGCTGCGTCACAGAAGTGACGCAATGGCGGCGTGAAGTTGTCACAAGGGGCTTGTAAATCTGCCCCTCAGTGCCTAATGTCCTCAGTATTATCTCATACTCCTTGGATGCTGAAGGGCAGCTGATCAAGAGAGTAGAGAATACCTTCTACAAACCAGGCAGCAAAGTTTACCATCATCAAACCAATAATTAACATCTCTAAGACTGTCAAGGCATGTTTTAAATACTCCTTAGTGTAAAGCTCCCCTAGACTTCCATCACAGATGAAAATGAGTGGAAAACTGAATCACGTGTTTTTTTTTTCACCCATAGCATAATAATATGACAAGTGACATTCACTTTGTTAACATGAACATGTTTACTAAAAAGGGGCCTTGTCTACCCTAATTCATTGGACCTATTTGCATGGGGATGCCAGTAGACAACCCTCTAGAAACACAAAAAAGCTGTCACCATCCAGGTGTTGCCTAAATGTAGTCAATGTAGCTACCAATAGATGGTCTTCTCATCTTAGGGCACACCAAAAGGGGTCTCTGTGAAGGACCAGATCTGAAGTTTTAAGGGTCATAGGAATGAGGCCCTCCACAAACTAAACTCTACTGAAAGGGACACATCCAGGGGATATTTTCTTGACAGGATAATTTCAGGGTTGACAAACTGTGGGGGCGGGTTCTGGACTTTTGTCCCAACAGAACAATGCACTATGAGACACAGACATGGAGACACCAGAACATGGATGCGCTTGGATAGGGAGACATGGACTGGGAGATGAGGAAGCAAAGACAATGTCAGAGGGCAGCACAAACACTGATTGGAGATACAGAGAGGGGGGTCTAAGAAACACAAACATACAAGACAGAGGCTGTAGCTAAAGCCAAAGGGAGCTAGAGCCAAGGAGACTAGAAGACACAGAATGACAGGGAGACTCATGGGCAGGCAGAAACATTGAGGGGGCCATGAGACACTGGGACAGTAAGCTATGGAGCAGGTTGACACTGGGGGAAAAGTGGCACAATGGGAAATAGAGGAACCTGGACAGACAGGCACCTATCATGTGTTTACACTTTTTTAAATAGATGCCTACCATTCACCTACTCTCTATCTGCCTGAGGCCCAGAGCAAATAGTTGCAGAGGAAGATTTTTAGATGGCTCCCAATCACCACCCGGAAAACAGTCATGCATGCCCTGGTCACAAGCAAGCTGGACTACGGGAACATCCTCTATGCTGGGATCAACAAAAAACTCACCAGAAGGCTGCAGACCATTCAGAACTCAGGAGCCAGAATCACTCCCAACCTCCCACCCCGCACTCACATCATTCTGTACCTGAAGGAGCTCTACTAACTCCCCATTCAAACTCCTCACTGACACTTTCAAGGCACTACATAACACTGGCCCAACATACCTCAACAATCACATCTGTTTTCACAAACCTTCCAGACACCTCCACCCGTCTGGATTCCTACTTACACAAATCCCACACAGATGGGAAACCAGATCTGGTGGTCAAGCCCCCCCCTACAATGCCCCAAAAGCGTCACATGACCTGACGCTACATATAAGAGCCTCCTCACCTCTTGACTTCACCAAGAAGCTGAAGACCTGGCTTTTCGAGGAGTCCCACTAGGCCCTAGGTGTGGCTAGACTAACACCTGCTCAGCACCAGGATACCATCCCGGGAGATGGATCGCTCTGAAAATCTGTATTACATAACATAAATCTCTAATCCTAACTGACTTATTGTGCTATGCTCATTATATGACATTGTATTGCTTGTATTTTTTAGAATATGGTAGGCTGTCGATTTCTCATACGTATATATTTTTTTATTTAGTATGGAGAGTTCACTCATGTACAATAATCTATAAGACTACGGGACTTTCCATGTGATTCTTCACATGCTGTGTCAAGTATCACAAGGGACACCTCCTGATGGCCACCCTGTGAAACAATACAAATCCGATGCTCTGTGCTTTCTCAGACAGAGAGGCATGTGTGCTTGAATCCAAAGAGCCACTAGGCACAGAGGCAGATAATCAGCTGGACTTTCAAAGACTGACTTGTCCAGCCCCCCCTTTCCTTACAGATGTGCAATGATGCACCCATCTCGCACAGTGGCAATGCTTCTTTTTCTATGCAGGGGAATTATGGAAAATTCCATGTTACCTCTTTTAATATTATTAATATTGTGTTCATTCTGCGCTGTGCAATGGTGGTGATGTTTACTACTCTAATTCTTCACAGGTTCCACACAAGTTTGGCCTCTAAAATGTCTCTTCTAATAGCTCTAATCCAGATTTTTTGTGTGTGAGCAGTGTCTACAAAAAAGGCGTGGAGAACCTAAGAAGAGTGTCTGCCGTCTCTCGCATGTATTGTCCATTTCCAAAGTGGATCCTTTTCCACGTAAGTTATGGGAAAAGTTCAGGGGACAGAAGTCCAATTTCTCCACCTCAGACAATAAGTTGATTTCCCTGTAGTACCTGGGGCTCAAGGGAAATCAACCAGGTGTCACCAAGCTTATGCAACGCACCGGGGCATGGAGGCACCGAAAAGATGTGCGGACCATGGCATCAGAGGACGCAGACACTGGACCACAAGACAGACACTGAAATCAGGCAACACAGCCCCTATGGTCAGATGACATAGATCAAGAGACAGAGACTCTGAAATTAGGGAACAAAAACATGGAGTAAGAGGAGAAAGACAGGGATCAAGAGATACAGACTCTGAAATTAGGGAACAAACACATGGAGTAAGAGGAGAAAGACAGGGATCAAGAGATACAGACTCTGAAATTAGGAACAAAAACATGGAATCAGAGGAGAAATGCCTGGATCAAGCGACATAAACTCTGAAGTCAAGGAACATAAACACATGATCAGAGGAGAAAGACATGGATCAAGAGACATACAGGCCCCTATCGCCACCACAACGTCACTTTTGCTGACATTGTGGTGGAAATAGGGGCTTACCCTTATTTACAAGGCAGCGTTAAGCCACTTAACGTGGCATAAATCTGGCTTGTACATAAGGCCCCCTTCAACGCTATGGTTAGCGTGAAAGAGGTGGGCAGTGGGTGTTGCAGTGGGCGTTCCACTGCAACACATATTGATTTTGATGCTGCCCCTATGTACACGGATGGCGTACATAGGAGGCAGCACCAAAATTAAGACCAGGGAAACCCTGGTCTTAAGTTGGCAAAACGAGAAGAAATGCTTTATTTCTCCTCCTTTTTGCTTTTTCCATGTGTGCTACCTTGTGCAGCACACATGGAAAAAGCAAACTGCCATGGTTTGTTTATGTACAGGAAGGAGACCCTTCCCGTACAGAAACAATCCTTTAAAAAAATTACATTTTGTGACTTTCATGTGTGCTGCACGAAGCAGCACACATGACAGTGACACAATGGCATTTTAGGATTGTTCATGTGCAGGGAGGGACACCTTCCTACACATAAACAATCCTCCCCTGCACGCAGACACCCTTCCACTATCTTGAAAGGGTGCTTGCGTCGGCGCTAACTTGCTTAACTTAGCGCCATTGCAGGGAGAAACGCAAGGCTGCACCACATTCTTGTAACTATGGTGCAGTCTTGCATTTCAGAAGTGGCAGAAAGAGGTGTAGGCCAGGAAGGCTAACACTATCTGGCACATATCCCCCATAGACTCCTATATTAGGGAACAAAGACATGGGATCAGAGGAGAAATACATGGATGAAGACATTGAGGATGGACTGCAATAGGAAGACAGTGATAGGGCTGGGTGGTGGCAGGTAGATACAGACACGGGTCAGTGGGATAGACTCCTGAGGATACACTACAGCGACACATCACTGACGAGACTTCATCACAAGCACTTAGAAATGCAGGGATATGGACTGGGGGGGACACAGACACTGACTGGGGACACAACACTTGACGTAGGGATACAGACTAAAGGAACAAGAGATATAGGCTTTGGGCAAACAAAACCTACATTGAGAGCAAGAGACACAAGGAGGCACAAACATACAAGGAACAAGGGACACAAACACTTGCAAATGCAGACACTATGAATGATAGGGACAAACACAGAAAATGGGAATGACAGTCGCTATTAATGAAAAAACAGGTGAGAGGAAAGAAGGCGTCACCCTACTGATCTGAATTGTGTCTGCAGGATGTTGCACATGCTTATGGGAATGCACCCTCAGGAAAACACATTGAGTTACATTGAGTTACAAAGTTTACCGATGAGGGAAGCGAGCCATGATGGAGCATCATACCCTAACAAAGATTCAGTTTTGAGGGAGTTATGCTCTGGGCAATGGAGCATCTCAAATGATTTGTCATAGCCCTGCCTACTTCAGAGTATGGAAAAATAGAAATTGTAACTGCTGCCGCTAGAATGCTTGTGCTGGCTGTTAACTTCACTTCAAATGTCAGTGTGGCCATACACATGTGCTCTATGGGGCCTTGGACATACACTCTCTGATTAATAATCTGCTTAATAACAGTCTCGGGCAAAGTTTCTGTTATGACGGCGTAATGTAGTATAATTTAGGTAATTTCCCATTAAGCTTTTTATATGAAATTCTCGAAATTATGCTATTATGCCATATCATGTAATTATGTGCTATTTGTAATAAAAATGTAAAGCAAACGCACATGAAAAAAGTGGACAACCAGAATGCATATGCCTACTGTTTGTGTTTTTTGTTCTATTTTTTTAAACACAAAAGTAGATGCAGATATGCATTTCACACTAAAATACACCACCAAATGCTGATCCTGCATTTTACGTAATTATGCAGAATTTAACATAGTTTCCCAAAATGCTGCTTAATTATGCTAATGCAAATTCTGTGAATTTGGCACACCTTTACTTCATAACTAATTGTGATTGCACCTTCTCACTGATGATCTTATAGCAATACCAGGGAGATTCGTTTCAAAAGTAAACAATTTCACATGCACTTTATTTTGTTCAATCATGCATCAAAATAGCTGAATAATCTGTTTTGGTCCCAAAAACATATCTGACCTCTTAGAGGAGTGCACATATTAAGGCCACAGTTAATTAGACACGTTGGGCCAAATCACTAGCAGGGGATTTTTAGTTCAAATACCTCTATTTGGGTGGTAGTTTTCCACAATGGGCTGCCATACTTACTATGGACCAGTCTGCCCTAATGAACAGAACGTAACACACCGAGGGTGCTTTTCCCCAGGCTAGAAAGTAGACCAAGCTACCCACAAGTTAGTAATCCGAGCAGAGCCTACCTGGCCTACCTGTGGTTTATGAAGTGTCTGACCGCCTAACTAATGCACTTGCAGAGTAGGGGTTATGGTTGATGTGTGGTGGCCATTGAATTAATCCCATACCCAACTGGACTCTAAATTCCCCACACTTGGTTCACGGGGTTTGTACACTTCTCACAGGGTTTGTACACTTTTCATCCCAGCTCTTCAAATGAACTGAAAATAATCTAAAGTGTGGAATAAAAGCTGTATGTATAGAAGTACCATAGCACAAACCTAGCCCAAACTTCAGCAGAGCACTGTGCAAGGTCACAGGCAACCATATGTTCAACAAGTGATGAGGATCTGCATTGTGACTGCATTGTGATGTAGTATTCTTTAAAGAGGTGTGTCTTCAGCTCTTTCCTAAACTGGATGAGTGTTGTAGAGGACCTCATGGATACAGAGATACAAGGATGTTGGTCCAGATCAAGGGTGCATAGATGGAAACGGATGGTGTTTTCATTTTTCCAATTCTTCATCTTCAGTGTGATTGCGGTCTCGTTGGGGTGTGCTGAGAGCCACCAAAGATGGTGAGTGTTAGAAATGGGGGTCTCTAATTGGCAATGGTTTGCACCGTTGTCCAAGTAGGGACCCTTCTTCCTACTCTGGGTAAGGGGAAAACACTTCTAAAATAACCCCTGCTCACCCCCTTGGTAGCTTGGCAAGAGCAGACAGGCTTACCTCAGAGGCAGTGTGTAAAGAATTTGTGAACACATGCTCTAATATAGTGAAAGCACTACAAATGGACACCATGCCAGTTTAGAAAAATACGTAATCTTTATCTAAACCAAACAAGACCATAATGACAAAAATCCACAATGCAGGACTAAAAATATGCTTCTTAAAAGGTAGAAACAGTTCTGTTCCAAGAAAATGTTGGATGTGACACTTTTACACAAAGTACCTTGGATGCGTCAAAAAATGCAAAGCAAAGAAATGGTCGCAGGGAAGGTGATGCGTCAGTTTCTTACACTCAGGGAAGGTGATGTTTCGGTTCCTTGTTCCGGGGAAGGTGATGTGCTGGTTCCTTATTTCTGTGCAGGGGAGGTGATGTATAAGTTCCTTACCAAAGAGGAGGTGATGCGTCAGTTTCTTACTGCTTAGGGAGGTGATGCATCGATTTCTTACTGCGTCCCCCAATGATGTGACAGACTTGACTCATTGATGCATTGCGTGACCATCTGGTACGATGCGATGCGTGAAGACCAGGGATGTGCTGTGAGGATTTCAGCTACGTCTCCTCCATGCATCGGTTCTTCCACAACAGGGCCTGCGTCAGAATCGTCAGGGGTACTGGGGGTGAAGTCTTTGTGTCCCTGAGACTTCAGAACAAGAGGCAAGCTCTATTTCAAGCCCCTGGAGATCTCCCTCAAGCAGGGGACACAGCATACAGCAAAGTCCTTCTCCTTTCCTTGGCAGAAAGAAGTCACTGCAAGCCAAGCCTAGGCAGCAAACAGCACAGGGGCAGAACTCCTCCTCAGTTTCTCCAGCTCTTCTCCTTGGCAGAGGTTCCTCTTGATTCCCAGAAGTAATCTTCAAAGTCTTTTCTATGCCTGAGACTTCCAACATGAGGCAAGCTCTACTTCAAGCCCTTGGAGAAAACTCTAACAGCAGAATGATCAAAGCACAGTCTAGCCCTTTCCCTGTCTAAGACAGAAGTAACCACTGCAGGCCAACCCCAACAGGGGCAGTACTCCTCATCCAGCTTTCCCGGTTATTCTTCCTGGCAGGTTACTTAGTTCAGCAGTAATTTCAAATACTGGGGTCTGGGCCCCACTATTTATACAGCAAATTCCTTTGTTCTCTGGTGGCAGAGAAGCTCTTTCCCCAGCCAAAATCAGTTCTGTCCTTTCTGGGGCAGCTGCCCAGCAAAAGGTGGAGACAGGGGCTATTCAGTTGTAAGTTAAATCTCCTACCCCTACTCTAGATGCAGCGGAGGTCTATTCAGCCAAGCCCTGACTCATTCAGGAAAGGCAGGCCACACATCAACCCCCCTCGGTGGCTGTCTCAGAGAATGCACCTCCCCAGCACTTATCACTCCAAAGCCATACAGTCAATAAACAAATCAGAAGGCACACAGGATGGCTAAGCAAGAAAATACCCACTTTCTAAAAGTGGTATTTTCAAACATACAATATAAAAATCATCTTCACTAAAAGATGCATTTTTATATTCTGGGTTTAGGCAAAATAAACGCCAACTTTCTATCTTGTCCCCATGTGAAGTTATATTTATAAGATGCTATAAATACATGCCCATTCTGTCCTATAGGACAGATAGCCTTTCAATAGTGAAAAACAAGATACACTGTATTTCACTATCAGGACATGTCACCCACACCAGTACATGTCCTACCTTCCACATACACTGCGTCCTGCCCACAGGGGTACCCGGGGCCTACCTTAGGGGTGTCTTACATGTAAGTAAAGGCAAGGATAGGGCCTGGCAAGTGGGTGCACTTACCAGGTCGACATGGCAGTACCAAACTGCGCTCAGACACTGCAGTTGCAAGTCTGAGTTATCTTTACAGGCTGCTCATGTAGGTGGCACAATCAGTGCTGCAGGCCCAGTAGCAGCATTTGATTTACAGGCGCTGGGCACACAGAGTGCACTGCACTAGGGACTTACCAGTAAATCAAATATGCCAATCATGGAAACACCAATCCATAAACACAATTTACAGGGAGAGTATATGTATTTTAGCACCGATCATCAGTGGTAAAGTGCCCAGCATCATAAGACCAACAAAAACAGGGTCCAGAACAGGAGGCCACAAAGCAAAATGTCTGGGGATAAACCCGCTGGACAAGCCAGGTCTAATAGTGAGCTTTTTTGCAAGATAAGCAGGGGTGGTGCTGGTCTTGATGGCTTTGTAAATGATGCAGCAGGTTTTGAAGATGCAGCAGGATAGCAAGGCGAGCCAATGGAGTTCCATCAACAATATGCACAGGAAGCGACATCACAGGATTTCACATCATTCATCTGCACCGGAAGTGATGTCTCTGGTTACCCGACAAAACCGTATTCAAAAGAAAAAGCCAAGCAAGAGGACAGGAAGTGACATCCGTGGATTTCCCATCATCCATCTCCACAGAAAGTGATATCACTCATTTCATGCCCATGGCACCCTAGTCAATAGTGGCTGTGTGCCAAAGACAAGCCCATCTACACCAAGAACCCTGGTTCTCCCCCTACCCACTGCTACCCTACCATGCTGCTCCGTGCTCTCAACCCCGCTGCCGCTTGCCACACTGCTGCTACACTGCACCACACAACATGGAAGGATTGTTCACTTCCTGCAAGGTTTGATGAGCTTTCCCACGCCCTAACCCCATCACTTCTGCATCCAGCACACCACTTGCTCACAATCACACATCCAGCCACTCGTCCACACTCACACAGACCAAGCATCACCCACACAGCATGCCACACTCACATGCAAGCTCCTCAACACCCGCTCATGCACCATATATGCCATGGAGATATGGGACATACTGCACAATCACCCTCGAAATAAAAGCACATGTATTAACACTCGGGTTCTGACATTTATCAAAACATACCATAATGGCCGCAAGTATCTCACCTTAGAAGAAAGAAAGAAAGCAGGAGAGGTCCCCTTAATACACATGGACTGCCAAATCTCTGCCATGTGATATAGAAAGATGTATCTTAGGCCCAATTGGGTGAAAAACCAATACGCACACACCACAAAAATGCTCCCATCAAAAGAAAACCTCCGATATGTACCTGACACCGGGTCCCCTGCGTCCCAATGTCAAGAGCGCACAAAGTAGTGTTAGGCACAAAACTGAAAAGCAAGGAGAAAACAAGGTGCAAAACATTGGGAGTGGCCCTAACATATTAGGGAGAAACTCAAGGCACAGAGGCTCATCTCCAGTGCTTAATTTGTAATAGAACAAGAGCTGGTGCTGAAGCTCTGCTCTGTAGCCAGCAGCTGGTGCCATTATATGTCAGCGCACTGATTACCAAGGCTGGTAGTCTTAAATCCAACCCAGGTTTCTTTAATCCACTGCAAGACACACCCTACACCTTTATCTCACTCTTGCAGGTTCCTGTTTCCTCACTTTGAGATGGTTCTTCCATGTTTCTGTTCCTCCGTTATTCCTCTTTTTTTGTTTTTTTTGTTGCATATTTATATAGGGCAAACTCGACCTGAAGGTATTGTAGCGCTTTACACGAGAACCGTATTTACATTACACATTCAGGCACGGGGAGATTAAGGGGCATATCAACAACAACCGGCGATAATTATCTCTAAGCGCACTTAGCGCTAGGATAATTATCGCCGGCTAGCGTGAATTTTTATCGCTGAGATAGCGTGCTATTAGCAACGCTTATCTCAATAGCGATAAAAATCCTCACGCTAACAGGCTAACGTGAGATTATCGCTGGAAACCCAGCGATAATCTCACGTTACCTTGTTGATAGGGACAGGCAAACTTAGCCATGATATCCTCCTTCCATAGAATATCATGGCTAAGTCAGAAAAATACCAGACGTAAAAAAGCAGCGTTAACCGCGGTTAGCGCTGCTTTTTTTTTGTCTCTAACAGGGTTAGCGACATTCTTGATAATAGGAGAAAATGTCGCTTAGCGACATTTCTCCTATTATTTTACTCTGGAACGCCCCCTTTGCATCTCATTAGAGATGCAAGGGCAAGCGTAGAGTAAAAGGGTGCTAACATACAAATTTGCATGTTAGCACCCTGTTGTTGATAGGGCGCTAGTTTTATCTCTGCTTTTTTGGCTTTTAAAGCCAAAAAAGCAGAGATAAAGCCCTTGTTGATAAGCCCCTAAGTGATTTGCCCAGAATCACAGGATGTGGATGTGACCCCGAGGCTCGAACCTTGGTTTCCAGCACCAAAGTCGGCAGTCTAGCCGACGGACCACATCCTCTCCCCATCCTCTCCTCTCTTTGTGTGTCTTTCTATTTGTTGCTTTCGGTAAATGTCTGATGCAGACAAATACATTATGGTCCCCTAAAATGTGTACCAGTGGCCCCCACTGGCAAGCACCGGCTCAAATTAAGCACTGCATAAACTGGAACAGACCGAAACAAGCCTAAACATGGATCTAATTGCGTGTCACAGGCGCGCATCACAAAGACACTGGAACAGAGCGGGTCAGCAGCATGGGAAAGTTTCTGTGCACTAGAAACACAGAGATAGCTGGATGACAGGAGAGGGAACTCCATGTCTAACCTGGTGCAGCCAATGAAGGAAGAGCAGACAGACAAACAGTCACTCTGGAACATCACAAACACAAGTTCACTGAGAGACAATCAGGGACGTAGGGATTGGAGGGCGAAAAAGGCGGTTCAAAACGTCACTGTGAACTGCAGAGGAAGCGTAATAAATATATCCACTGCCAAGCGCAGCAAAATAGAAACATACCGCAGCATCATGAACTCTTTTTTCCCTGCATCTTCCATTCCCTTATCTTACCCACTTTTTTCAGCCCTTTCCATTCATTTTCAACACAAATTAGTTTTTATTTTTTTTCTCAGTAAAAAAATACAACACCTGCAGATACTGCCTATGGCTTGATCCCAGAGTCTGCGTGAGCGCCCCTGGTACAATGGTTCGTATGTTTCCTGCAGCCACAGGATTCCAGCTTCAGTATGCATTTGGGCCAGCAGGTGGCAATAGCGGTCCACTTATGACCAGTAAGCAGTGCCTAATAGTTCCACCTTATTGGGCTGCAGAAGCAGATCTTGGTATCAAAGACCCCAATCTATGTAGCAACTGCTCCAGGCCGATTGGAATTTTCAAACATGTGTTTTGGCAGCGCAATAGATTACAAATGTTTGCGGGGGATGTGTTTCAGAGATTGTAGCCGGTATTAAATAAACCAACACATTACAGTATTGCAGTTCCAGGGTGTACAAAATAAGACTTTCAATCGTACACAACTAAAGCAACTGTTAATACATTTGGATTTTTATTGCCAGGAAACGGATTTTACTTGATTTTTTTTTAGATTGGCTCGACTGGAAGCTCAGTGGGTTGAGCGCCTGCTGCAGAAACCCCGAGGCATATTATCAAGGATGGCGTTAAAAATTATCGCCAGTTTAGCCGCAGAAAACTGCCGCTAAAGCGCCGATAATGGGCTTGACAATATGCCCTAGAGAATTCCCATAGAAGTCCATGGGCCATATTATCAAGGAACGGCGATAACATTATCGCCGCTTTAGCGGTAGAAAACTGCCGCTAAAGCAGCGATAATGAGCTTGATAATATGCCCTTGTGAATTCCCATAGAAGCCCAGGTTCACACCAGAACCTGGGCTTCTATTGGAATTCTCTAGGGTATATTATCAAGCCCATTATCACTGCTTTAGCGGTCGTTTCCTGCCGCTAAAGCGGCGATAATTTTAACGCCGTCCTTGATAATATGCCCCCCGTGTGCACTGCAGGCTAGAGTTAACTTATGGTAGGGCAAATTCATCTGAGATTGTGAACTCGGGAGCCATCGAGGTAGAGAATAATTCATTTGTTTAGTGTCGCGTGAGCATACGCTAGTGCACACGCTCTTGCTTGCGAGACTCTTGTGTTCAGTAATGGGCTTGGAACCCGCCTATTGCTTTACATTCTTTGACATTACTGTGACTCTTTTTTGCAGCCTTCTAATTAGGCTGTGCTTGCAATGCATCACTTCCTTTTCTTTCCGTAGCATAGACCAAGTAAAAATTATGATGGATGCTTGATTAGTGTCCCTCCGCTGACGATCAGCTGCTCGTCTATGATTCGGGTACTATTTCTTCTGAAAAACAGGCGATTGGATGTGGTCAACGCTGGCTACATCATAGCATTTTTTTACCTCCTCCCCACCACATTCCTGTTTCTTCTTCGCTCTTATCCGCCCTCCCTTCACTGCTTCTTCTCCCCCCTCCCTCCCACCCCTGTCTCTGTTTCTTCTCCCCCTCCCACCCACCTCCATGTCTGTGTATT
Source organism: Triturus cristatus (assembly GCF_964204655.1). Classification (NCBI taxonomy): domain Eukaryota; kingdom Metazoa; phylum Chordata; class Amphibia; order Caudata; family Salamandridae; genus Triturus; species Triturus cristatus. Next base: position 132,428,449 of record NC_140591.1, on the reverse strand, counting down.
CTCCCGACTGCATCAACATGTTCTCTAATGGAAGGGGGCATCCTTTGCAGTGGTTATTTCTGTTAAAGAAGTAAGTGCGAATCGTGTGCTGCGGTCAGAGAAGCCTAGCTAAGACATGATCTGCATTAATGCAGGAGTAGTCGAATGTTTCCTCAAGTATTTATTGTGCGTGAGATCTCCAGTGCAAGAAGTTGGGATCACTGCGAAGGGAAGCCAGCACTCACCCCATAGCTACCAATTGGATGCCGAAATCAGAAGTGTCTAAAATCACAATGGAGCTTATTTACGAGCCCCTTACACTGCCAGTACATCACTTTTTATCATATTTAAAGTTACGCACCGGCGGTGCTAGGGGCTTGTAAATAAGCCGCAATGTGAGCGCCTCTTTGAAAGGCGTAGATATACAAAGTGAAATGTGGAAAGAACGTGACCCCTTTCACACTTCTCGCACACAGGCCACATGCTTGTAAGCAGTGCTTTAAATGAAAATACAGAAGTGCATATACTCACTATTTAGACTACCACTTTGCTTCTGAGAAGTGCTGGTACTCTCCTATTAAATGTATTGCAACAGAGCTGAGAAGTGCAGGTACTCTCTCTTTCAAATGAAAGAAGTGCAGGAACTCAGTACTGGACAGCACCTGCCCATTTAAAGCACTGCTTGTAAGAACTCATTTTAGGCTTGGTGCATCAATGGCGGATGTCATGAATCTGGTGAGCGGCGTTGTATTTTAAAAAGCACTGCAGCTAGCTTTAGCTGGTGACAAGGACTGTTTCACACTTAGGGCAAGTCTCCAAGATCAGCTTTAACATGCATGCAACTACTTGGGCAGGCATGTATGCCTTGAATCAGTATTGAGCTGTGGGTACAGAATGGACAAAGTAAATGCCAACCTTATATAGAATATGGTTCCATTAGAAGACAAATAAAGGCTTTCCACAGAGAGTGTTAAACACACCTTAATCTCTTGTTGAACTGACAGTCCTCCTCATTCCTTAAAATGCCACTGTAGATCCCTCGGAAGCCACAAAGCCATTGTTGCTGTGTGCCGAAGGTGCACGGACTCCGCAACCTTTGAGGACACTACCTTGAGAAAGTAGAGTTTGCCAAGTCGAGCTTTCCATGTCCAGCCCAAATTGCCAAAGCTCTCTATGATATTGATATTTGCATCAGGCCGAGCTTTTCGAGGCACTTTGAGCGAGTGAGTTTCTGTTTCAAGGCAAGCCTCTGTCTTGTGCACATGTTCTGTGTTTGAAGGACATTGTGTTCACTGCCACTACTTTGCCTACAAAGCTCCATCAGACAAAATAATGCAAGACATGAACTGCAAGCTACAGGGCACACATTGACACAAACCCAAAAAAGGCTGGACTCCGTAAACAGGGTAATGATGGCATATGTCTAACTTACAAGGCGGTGTCTACTCCATCCCACAGTGGGGTTAAAAGTTACTATTCAGTGTACTTCTATGTGCTGGGATCTCATCAATGCCAAAGTTTCCGTACAGTGTACTTCTATGTGCTAGGTTCTCATCAGTGCCAAAGAAACATTTCAGTGTACTTCTATGTGCTAGATTCTCATCAGTGACGATGTTTCCGTTCAGTGTACTTCTATGTGCTGGGTTCTCATCAGTGCTGCAGATACTGTTCAGTGTACTTCTATGGGCTAGGTTCTCCTCAGTGCCGAAGATACAGTTCAGAGTACTTCTATGTGCTAGGTTCTCATCAGTGCCGATGTTTCCATTTAGTGTACTTCTATGTGCTGGGTTCTCATCAGTGCCGCAGATACTGTTCAGTGTACTTCTATGTGCTAGGTTCTCATCAGTGCCGAAGATACCGTTCAGTGTACTTCTATGTGCTGGGTTCTCATCGGTGCCGAAGATACAGTGCAGTGTACTTTTATGTGCTGGGTTCTCATCAGTGCCAAATATACCGTTCGGTGTACTTCTATGCGCTGGTTTCCCATCAGCGCCGAAGATACAGTTCAGTGTACTTTTATGTGCTAGGTTCTCATCAGTGCCGATGTTTCCATTCAGTGTACTTCTATGTGCTAGGTTCTCATCAATGCCGATGTTTCCGTTCAGTGTACCTCTATGTGCTGGGTTCTCATCAGTGCCACAGATACTGTTCAGTGTACTTCTATGTGCTGGGTTCTCATCAGTGGCGAAGATACCGTTCAGTGTACTTCTATGTGCTGGGTTCTCATCAGCGCCGAATATACTGTTCAGTGTACTTCTATGTGCTGGGTTCTCATCAGTGCCGAAGATACTGTTCAATGTACTTCTATGTGCTGGGTTCTCATCAGTGCCGAAGATACCGTTCAGTGTACTTCTATGTGCTGGGTTCTCATCAGTGCCGAAGATACCGTTCAGTGTACTTCTATGTGCTAGGTTCTCATCAGTGCCGAAGATACCGTTCAGTGTACTTCTATGTGCTGGGTTCTCATCAGTGCCGTAGATACCGTTCAGTGTACTTCTATGTGCTAGGTTCTCATCAGTGCCAAAGATACAGTTCAGTGTACTTCTATGTGCTAGGTTCTCATCAGTGAAGAAGATACCGTTCAGTGTACTTTTATGTGCTGGGTTCTCATCAGTGCCGAAGATACTGTTCAGTGTACTTCTATGTGCTGGGTTATCATCAGTGACGAAGATACCATTCAGTGTACTTCTATGTGCTGGGTTCTCATCAGTGAAGAAGATACGGTTCAGTGTACTTCTGTGTGCTGGGTTCTCATCACTGCCGAAGATACCGTTCAGTGTACTTCTATGTGCTGGGTTCTTATCAGTGAAGAAGATACTGTTCAGTGTACTTCTATGTGCTAGGTTCTCATCAGTACCAAAGATACTGTTCAGTGTACTGCTATGTGCTGGGTTCTCATCAGTGAAGAAGATACTGTTCAGTGTACTTCTATGTGATAGGTTGTCATCAGTGTTGATGTTTCCGTTCAGTGTACTGCTATGTGCTGGGTTCTCATCAGCGCTGATGATACATTTCAGTGAACTTCAGTATAATTCTCATTTAGCCCCGGAACCTCACATATGAGTGGACCAAGACAGACATGCATGCTCTGCCTACACTGAGACGTCCTTGGGCTTTTCATCTGGGTGGACTGAGCGAGGCTCTGAGTAATCCTCAATTACTTCTTGGATCTCAGGCCTGGGTGCAGAATGCAGCACACATGTTAAGAGGAAGAAATGAGGAGAAATAAAGATAATTATCCACTTTAAACCAGCCTCCGGTAGATGTGCAGGCACAAACCCATGTTTACAAGGCTTTGTAAATATGGAATTGCGTGAAAATACATGAGTGGATGCAGCGGAATGCCATGCTCCACACATGAGACGCCTACCTCATGCAAGGGAGTACTATGCGCTGCATTGTGTTACTTTTATTTGTTGCAAAACCACACAAATGGGTCTTTGTGCTGCTTTTTAAATCTCAAAATCGATTTTGCATCAGTGCTGCACCAAAAAAGTGACACAACCCCAACACAAAATATTAGTAAATCTCAACCTACAGTTGCATCTTGTTTTCCCCGTGTGCTCTGAGCACTCTCAGTTGAGGGTCTCTAGGGTTCAGTGAGTGAATGGGACACACTGTTTACTACGCCGGCCACAATGGGGAGCACACAGTATATAAAAGGTTAGAACAAGGCAAATTGTGGTTTCATTATATATAGGTAAATGGAATGCTGGCTGGACCTGCAGCAGCAAGTGTGTCTCTTGTGCTATTTTATTTGTCCATAAGTGTCTCCGCAACACATTAAGAACAACAATCATTGGCAAAAACAAAAAGGTTTGGGTTTAATGTGCTAAAGTAGGAGTCAGCTGGGGGTGGGGAGATGGCTATACTTCTAAAGCAGTCCCTCATGCAGTTCAATACAAGTACTGGAGTGGAGGTGAAGAAAACAGCCAAACAGCCAATAGCATTAGGTGAGAAAGAATACGCCACTAAGTTCCACCAATATGTGGTTGGCAAAGTCTCAAGCCAATAGCTGAAGTACCTGACTGAGGAAAACCATTGAGTAAAAAGAGGGAACCAAAATCCCTTTCTATATACATACTGTAAGCAGTAGGTATATTTTGACAGATTCACTTTCAAAACCGAGACCTGAGACCAATGTTGCTCTCTCTGACTCTCCATGCTCTGCTTCAGGAAGAAAATTTCCTCTTTGAAGTGTTATTTCTAAAGTGCACTGACACGAAAAATCATGGCTTGGCGCTAAAACTAACGAGGATAAAAACAGAGTGGGTAAAGAATTAATAAGTTAGCAGAATGCTAATATTTTCAGTGCATGTCTGAAAGCTAAGTGGATATACTTGTTCCTAATATCCAGCAGAAGTGTAATCCAGAGGTTGGGTGCCAGGCGGTGAAAGGAGTGACCGCAAATGCTCGCCCCTTTCACCCGGGGCACTTGTGGCTTATGAGTGATGCTCATATCTTGAAGATCGACTGGCGTGCAGTATATATTTTGTAATTAAATATTCAAACAGTAGCCTCCAAAAAACATCTTAGTACAATTTATTATGATTTGTTTACTGCTAACCTGAAAATCAGTGGTAATTAAAGATGCAAGACCAATAAAGATGAGTACAGTAGTTTTAACCAAAATAATTTAAATATTTATAATAATAAAATGCTTGAGTAGTTTTAACCTTTAAGTTGCTACTTTTTCCTATGTTAGGTCTGTTTTGTTTTGGAACTAATCTCAAAGCACTTTCCCTTCAGCTTTGAAACTATCTTTAATAAAATGTTCCAACTATTTAAACAATGTTACAGTGTGTGTGGGGGGTGTATTTTGCTATGTATCAGAATACTGTTCTACTGCTGAACATGTTAAAGGCTGCAAAGACGTGTCATTGTTGGCAGCTCATCAGCATTTTTCTACCAGTTGTCCATATCACAAAGAATACACATTATTGCAGGTCAAAGAATGACGTTTAATCGCTGAGATAATTTGGAACAGGCTACATTATAAAAGTATTCCAGAAAGTCTGATTTCAGGGAAAGAAGCTTGCTGGTAATTCTTCTGGCATTCCTAGTTTGAAACTTGCATGACTAGAAGTGTATAGCAAGAGACAATTTATAAATGAAAAGTAACTTTATGATTTGTAGGCAAGGAATCTATGAAAACTGTACAGTTCCCTGTGTGCGCACAACGGTAAACTGGTGGATTCATTAGGTGGAAAATCCGCTACTTTACAACTCAACATATTTGTTTATCTTCACCTAAAATGTTCAAGAAGAGACCCTTCCTCAGCCCAATCATGAAATGAGGTATTTTTTTCAAATCCTTTTCTATATTGGAAACTTATGTTTTGCTCATTTTTATCTCTGTTTCGATTGTGGGACTGGCCAGACAAACGTTTTGTTCGTGCCAGGAGTGTACAAAATGGAGCAACTTACAAATTTTGTAGAATTACCCTTTTAGCGTGAAATGTGATTTGCCACTATCTCTTTTGACTTGTTCGTTGAAGGACAAAGTAGCAGGAAACCAGGTCGAGCAGAATATGTCTGTCAGCAAGACATTTTTTAGGTACTGCATAATTTATTTCTAAAGGAGAAAACTAAGTCATGAAAAACTAATTTTTGGGAAATTCATAAATTTGGTGAATTTTGCCAGCGGTAATTTACTTTTCAATCAGACCTAATAACACCCAAAAAGTCCAGTCTTGTTTCTATTCTGTGCATTATTGGGGCTTATTTTCAAGCCCAGGCCCTCATTTACAATATTTTGGCAAAGGGGAGGGCGGCAAGCCTTCCTGCTGCGCTGCCATACGTCAAAAGAAAAGGTCTGGATTGCACTGTATCTATGACATATGGCACATTCCTGTCCACTTTCAATGCCTATGTAGATAATCAAACCCCCTGCACTTATCACCCTTTGCCAAGAAAACACCACCTCCCAGCCAAACACTATGGGGCATATTATCAAGCACGGCGTTAAAATTATCGCCGCTTTAGCGGCAGAAAACTACAGCTAAAGCGGCGATAATGGGGTTGATAATATGCTGCAGAGAATTCCCATAGAAGCCCATGTTGACACCAGAACATGGGCTTCTATGGGAATTCACAAGGGCATATTATCAAGCCCATTATCGCCGCTTTAGCGGCACTTTTCTGCCGCTAAAGCGGCGATACTTTTAACGCCGTGCTTGATAATTTGCCCCTATGTTATTACCTCGGTTTCATGAATGCAGTAATACCCATCAGTGCTCTGACACTGGCTGTCAAACTTGGTGAGTCTCTGAGAAGTCCACTAAAAGAGAATAACAAGCACTCTACTTTACCCATGATCAAACTCACAGCCGAAAAGGATGATTTAATAATGAAAGTTTCCATAATCACAGTGCTGCAGATGCATTTATATTACAAAGTATGATGTGTACACTGGAGTGGATCAGATGGAAGCTGCTGTCTTATTACATAGATGTTAAACGCTGTGTTAATCTAACAGAAGGCTTTTACAGCCCGGCGTAAAACAGGGCCATTAACACTCACGGCTGATGCATGGTCGGATCTCTGACTGCCTGTACCCTCCCTTAGATCACACATGCGAAGAGCGACATCAGCGGCATGGAGCGAAAAGGCTTTACATTTTGCAGAAAGAAGTAAACCTTTAGGGGTTGCAATGGAGGTTGGAGCAGACGGCAGGGATGCAGGAACGTGCACTCTTTCCCAGTGGAGGCTGCTCTCAATCCCAAGCGGTAAGCAGCACGGGAGACATACTTAAAAATAAAGCACAGACAGAATAGTGCAGCAAAAAAATGAAAGAGTACTTACCTGCCACTGCCAGATGTTGCCTTGTTCCTCTGGTCCTGTCCCAATCCTCACCTTTCAGATGTCCATAAACTGCTGCACACAGGGCAGGCTCCCCGATACCAATCCAGATGCCGCTCCCTATACTATTCCCAGCATGAGGGAAGCTCTGGGTTTGGTCTGAGCGGACTGGTTTAGCAAGCAGAACGGGCCTGGAACCTGTGCCAGTTTTCCATCCGTTGTGTAGCACAGCTCCGGTTTGAGAAATGCTAAGTGCGCATGTCGGTTTGGCCATGCTAAGGCAGCCGGTCATACTGTCATGCGCACGTAGCAGTACGCATTGCTCCTACCCCCTGCTCTCGCCTATCGCCACGATGCTCGCGCCCTGCCTTAAGACTCAGCTGGCTCTGTGGAAAATAAAATGATAATAATAAAATGGTTTTATTATCATTTTATTTTTTACCTTTTCCTCTGCTGGCGGTCAGCAGTGGGGCGCCGCTCCTCCGCCATAACAGAGAAGCCGCCACTGTTCTTCCCTTGTATCTATTTAAATAACAGAAAAACAATATATGCAAAGCAGGCTGGTAATAGCTTGCTTTTAAGAGAACCACTCACATTCCTCCTCCTGTGGATTTAAAAATGTTCACTAATTGGTGTCATTATTCTGCACCTCATCACCAAATCATTCCAACTCCTCCTTGTTAGAAGTAACCTTGTGTAGCCCCGCCCATTTGTCTTTAAGTGTAGCAGTCATTTGTGGTAACCCACACCTTCTGGGTCTTTGACTTCCTTCCAGTTCATGCTTTTCCTCCTGACTATGCAGAGGGCGTATCGTTGAGATCCATGAGTGCCTGTATCTGCGCCCTCACCGCAGTAGCATGATGTTAAATGATGGCCCCCACACCTGCAGAATGTGACGTGAGGCCCCTGAGCCTCAAGGATGTTATTTGGTCATGGTCTGAACGAGGGCCCCCTGAAGGGTTGCCCCCTCTGTACTGGAAAGTTGGGGTCCCCCGTACCGCACGGGTGGCAGGGCCCTGCTTATGTTCCTGCCTCACTGTAGTCTGACCGCTAACACGGAGACTCACACTGGCCTGGCAATGAGTGGCCCACTTCCCTCCCTCTAGGGAAGACAACATTTGGGATTTGCCAGCCAAGCAGTACCCAGATGGCCACCGCGAGCAAGTGTCAGCACTGCAAAATACCCAACAATGGGATAGAAATGCAAGGCAGTGTGGGGTGGGGGCAAGTGTCTAGCTTTGGGGCAGAGTGACAGAGGCGAACCATGAGAAGACTTGGGACAGAAGAAGGGCCACCTCGATGTAGGTTAGATGAAGGGCAACTTAGACCCTTGCAAAAGGGAAAGAAATCGACAGTGAGAGAGGACAGGGAAGAGAGGAGGAACAACTAATAACCAACAGTGAATTCCACAGTAATGAACATTTCCAAGTTAATTTAACACTTCAGTAAGTATCCTCTCACACAGTGCATAGCAATCAACAAGGCTTCCTCATGTCCACTGTTCCCAGCACTGAAGACAGCTGGCAAATGTACTCTGTGATGACTCATGACAGAGACATGATCTGTTCAAAACAGTTATTCTGCACATATCATTATTTCAAGTTGTCTGTTATGACATTTCTATCTATTTCCTCCTTTTTATTCAATTACTCCCATTGTAAAACAATTATTTCTGCACAGCTAGTTTTGTGCACAAAACCAACCACAAATTATATTTGAGGGCAAAAGATTGTGTGTTAAATTTCTGCATCTTAAAATAGAAAAGAAAGGAAACTATGACAGTGACACCTGCTCCATGAGTAAGACCTCCACCACACTGGACTGGATAGGGTGGGACTCGCATGCATATAGTGAGATTTCCATTCACAAACCCACTTACTGCAACAATCCTACGTTTACTGCCAAAAATGGCACCATTGACGTCTGTCAGGTATCCACAAAAGGATACCTGGGATAACTAGTTATACTGCTGTGCACTTTATGCCATAAATGTGGCCAATTATACAAAACCCTTACAAAGGGCGGTGAGTGGGTTTATCAAGGCATGGCTGCCTTGATAATTTGTAACTGTTCATAAACGTGTGATTTTATAAAAATTACAAACTCCTCTCTGACTGTTTCTATTCTGGAGATGACCAGATTGGCCTGAGTAAATGCCCTTCTAGAAGAGTAATGAAATTCCCACAAACATTATGGGTGTGTTGCCTAAGAGAATTCCTCAAGGGGAAAATGTTTCCACATGGAAATGTTGTAGTGTTTTCAGAGGGGAACAGCCATTACAACGCGGTTTTTACCACGCAGTGCAGTTACATCGCATGCGTTACAACGCATGCGATGTTACAACGCTATGCCATTACAACGCAAGTCTTTACATTGACTTGCGCTAGATGGCGTGCTAACATTACAAATAGTGTAGTTTACTATCCCAACACCTTCCCTACTGTTAAGTGGACTGGAGTTGGAATAGTAAATTACACTTTTTTAATGTTAGCACGCCATCTAGCGCAAGTCGATGTAAAGACTTGCGTTGTAATGGCATAGCGTTGTAACATCGCATGCGTTGTAACGCATGTGATGTAACTGCACGCGTTGTAAAAACCCGCGTTGTAATGTCATACATCCGTTTTCAGAATATGTAACAAAAACAAAAAAGGTGGGAAATCACTCTAGATTTGTAAAAGAACCCTCACCCAACAACCTAGTTGGTGACATGTTTCGTCATCGGGTTTCCACCAGAGAGGTTAATGTTAATTAAGTTCTGAGCTTAAATTGGAGGTTCTATGCCCGTGAGTTGCGCAATCATGTTTGACCAACTTTGAATAGCTGAAATTGCGAATTAATACTGGTAGTATGTTCTTGAATTATTCTGCACAGAGCCTACATGAAAAATGCCCCATATGATGGTTTTGGAATACGGTCCTAGTAATATATATTTTTCCGCTCGTAATTACATTGCGGCGGTTGATAAATATTCTAATAACATTTGGTAACTTGGTACTCAAAAAGTTTTCCCCTTGATAATCCTATTATGGTGGTCTGTGTATAGCGGACTAACATTCTAGTCTCTGAGAACTCCTATTGCATCAATAAAGTTTTTCGCTTACAAATTCCAATATGGCGGCTTATGCATAGTAGACTAACATTCTAGTCTCTAAGAACTTCCCCACAGAGTTCCTTTCTAATTGGCTAGACGCGAGTCACGTGACGCGTCGCCCGCTTACCGATACTCGGGTTTGATTCTGCTTTTAAAAACGCCTTAATTGATGAGAATGGCGTCGGCGGGATCCCATGAGAGGTACCGAGTAGGTGTACAGCGGGCGGGAAGCTTTGACGAAGTAAGCTGCCATTTCTCACAAGATATGAGGTAACATTTGTGTCTTGTGATTGAGTTTACGTTCTTCTGGTGGTTTTCTTCTTTGCAGTGTGTGACTACAAGCCACCACCCCCCTCTGGGATTAATGGAGAAATTCTCCCTTGATTCTTATGTAAGCTTCTTTCTCTTTTCACTGCCACTGCTACAGGAATTACAACTGTTTGTACTAGTTGTACCCCGTTTTTTAAAAAGGTTCACTCATTTTTAATTTGCGTAAATGCCCCGATATGCTAGATGTGGGCGCCCTATTTAATAAGTAGATGGTGATTCTCCTATTTTAGGACTCTGCCACCTTTCTAAAGATATAACAGAGTTAAGAGGTTGTGGTCACTAATATGGCACAAGGACTTTCACCTCCTCTGGGTAAAATACGATAACCTATAATGGAAATCGCTCACTGGTGTGTGCATGCATAAACAGTTTGTATGTCTGACACGTGATCTGTTATGTTGTTGTTTCTATATCTTTATATAGATACAAGGTTTTCAGAAATTCTGGAGACGCTATCTGAAACTGTAAGTTACATTGTTTCATTAACCTCCACAGGTTAGGGTGCGCCTTAGGGTGCGCATACCGCTGTGGAGTTCTCTTGTTCCTGACGAATGAAAATGCACATAAATAGCAGAAACATGTTGCTCAATTTTCCTTTTTTTATTTCACATTCACCTAACGCATACATCTGGTAGACTACTCCAGTGTTTTATCCTTCACTTCTTTGTGCCAGATTTTCCATCATCATGGCACTTTTTTAACATCACGACACTGCACTAACTTTTTGCACTTACATATCATTTTAAAACCAGCTCCGCTGTAATACAGGCATAGTAGCACACCAGGGAGACATTCGGCCTCTCTGGTGGGAACCCGATGATGAAGCATGTCACCAACTAGGTTGGTGAGTGAGGGTTCTTTTACAAATCTAGAGTGATTTCCCACCTTTTTCGTTTTTGTTACATAGCTCTCTTTTGTTGTTTATTGAGATATTTCCCTGGGGGACTAAGAGTAGCAGACAATTTACCCTCCCTCTCCTATTGTTTGAATATATGTGTTTTCAGAATATGCAAAAAATGTCAAACGTCAAGTGAACATTATTTAGGATAATTAGTGTTTTAATGATGCATAGAGTCGGAACCAATGAACCGATGATGTTGCATTTGGAATGTTTTACCCAGCCAATTAGAAGTGTGAGTAGTGAAGCCACATTTTTGTGTAATATGCCATTATTCTTAAAAATGGATGCAGTTTCTGGTGTTCTACTCAACGTTTTCCTGCTCATTCCCCCGTCCAATCAGTGTCCTGCTGCAAAGACATCTCCCCCCTTCTTTCTCAGAACATCAAGTGAATGACGTCAATGTAGCAGCGATATACAACACTGTTTGAAAATGAGTATTGTGAATGGAGCTTCCATTGTGTGCGGGAAGTATTATTTCAAGGACTTCCATTGGCAGTGTTATTATAGCTGTGCTAATTATATGAGCCATTGTTTACGCAATGGTTCATTTGTACAGTACATCTGTGTACAGTGCAGTTGATAAGGAATCAAGCTGAATATTTTTCCTACCTTAAGAAATGGGTTAGTTCTGATGATTCAGAAGATAACGTTATTGCTTCTGATTTGCCAATGCAACCCTAACCACGAGCGTGCCTTGCTGAATTTGCAAAATCTATTAATAGCTTGTGTGATTTGTCTATAAAACCTTTAGATGTCTTTCTTTCGGCGGGGATTTGGCTTTTTATCATTTTCCATGCAGGAGATTTGTCATGCTCCTCTTTTGCTATTTGTTACTTAAACGTGATATTGGGATGTTTTCAGTGCTCATTATGAGTTTGATACTTCGAATTTCTGATTAGATTAAACTAAAATAGGGATTATTAAGTTTTATGATTTTGCATTTATCTGTACTTCTGTTATCGGGACTTCATGGCATTTCATGCGTTGTTTATTTTTTTAAGACATAAGTGCTGGAACTCTCATCAGGAGACAGCTTGCACTAGCCCATTTCTCCTTGTCCTATTAGTGCCAAATAAAAGAAAACCATGAAAGTGGGGAGAAGATGTGGCATAATGGTCAGAGCTTCTGACTTCGGAGCTGGGGAACCAGGTTCAAGTCTCGGTGTCGGCTCAACATCCTGTGATTCTGGGCTAATCACTCACTCTCCCCATGCCTACCATAAATGAATGTGTCCCAAACTGGTGTTCATGAAGAGCCCTGGTGTTGACGATTAAGTGCCGGTGCTGAGCACCAGAAACCACCGGCTCAAATTAAGCACTGATTTCATGCAATATCCTCTGTCCCACATTTTGACTATTCAGAAATAAATCTGCTTGTTTACCTTTTTTTGATCTAGAACCCAGTTCTTTACGCTTCCATTATTTTATTCCGTTTAACTCTGCTAATTTATGTTTACTTGATGAGGAGGGTAGTTCGGAAATGCTAGATCAATTGGAGACTCTAGAGCCAAATTATTCTGGTAAAATATCGAGGTCATTAAATATGGGGGTTCAGGCAATTATTGGGGTTTGGCTCCCACTTTCCAATGCTGATTTGTAATTGTGCACAATGTTACATTAGAGAAATCACAACTTGGAAAAACGTCATATGACATTATCCGGAGTATTCCAGGAAATCTGTGACTAGCGCAGCTCTGCATAGTGGGACCCGTATTATATAATGGATACACTGTCCCTATTTACACCAAAGTAAACCTTTAAACAGGTGCAACAGGGACAGTGCAGCCAATTACAAATAATGCGCTGCCCCCATGGCAGACGCGAACTTGTGCTGCCAAGAATATGGCTTGATTATTTCAATCAGCCATGTCGCCTTTCTCTGTGTTGGAGGCACATGCCTACACTTTAAATAGGGGGCAGAGATCACTGAGGGACTTTACCCGCCTCCAGGGGAATATCTTGGGTGTTCATGGTCCACATTTTTCCTCCTTGCAAGAGTCACTATCAAGGGACAAAATGCCAGGGTGTCACCTTTCTTTGGCACATTGCCAGTGCTGCACCCCGAAGCCTCTTTGCCCCTGGTCCCGCATCCATAATTGGGTGCAGGTGCAAAGGCAAAGTCAGTCATTAGCATGGGGCGGCGCCATCATGCTAATGAGGGAATGCCTCCTGAAGATAGCACCCGCACTCTATGTGTACCAACAATATCTGTATTACAGAAGAGGGAGTACAAGCGTATGTGCCTTCTTCTGTATTAGCACAGTGCCTCTGGGGTGTAGACCCGGGGCATTGTCTGCAATATGGCCCCAGGTCTACCCTGCGTCACTCTCGGACGGTTGAGCACCTCACACCTGGCAAGGGATAACTTTAGAGCTCCTTACCCTATCGCCACCCGCTGCAATGCGGGCTGTGGTGACTGTGCTGTATGGCTACTCCTTTCCATTTCCATATTTTACTGGCTCTGTTTCAGAAGCTGAGCAGCAAGGTAGAATCGAGGACTGTCTGTACGGTCCCCCCAGGGTACCGTAACACAGGCGGTGAACATGCAGACATCTGTGCGCATAAAAGTCCATGTGTTGAGCTAAGTAGCAACTCTTCGGAAGAGAAAAAGTTAGCACATGACAGCTGCACAATCCTGCTCAGCCATCTCTTATCCAAGGGAGTTTGCTCTGAAGTCCCAGTGCAGGGCTGCTCAAGCCCCGCCAGCCAGGTTGTCCGAGTATTGCTAGGTTATGGGACAATAAAAGACAGGCCTTGCTGGCTTCCTACAAAAGTAGAAATCAAATTAACAAGTCATGCACATTTCTTGGGCATTGTGCTGAATCTAAAGGCTCCTTCCCATTACATGCCCTGCATGGGTGCCCAGTACAGGTTCACTGTCTTTAAGGCACTATATGCCATTCCTCAATGCTCATTTTGGTTGATTCTCAACTGACTTACATAACAGACTGGGGGGCATATTAGCAAGAACCTCGTTAAAATTATGGCCGTTGTAGTGGCAGTTTCCTGCCGCTAAAACGGCGATAATGGGCTTGATAATATGCCCTTGAGAATTCCAATAGAAGCCGAGGTTAGATGTCCGGCACATCTAACCTGGGCTTCTATTGGAATTCTATAACGCATATTATCAAGCCCATTATCGCCGTTTTAGTGGCAGTTTCCTGTCGCTTAAACGGCCATAATTTTAACGAGGTTCTTGCTAATATTCCCCCCAGTGTTACAACCCACATAGAGAGCTTTCCTTTACTCTCATTATTTAACGAGCAGTAAATGTACTGGATATGTTCTAGCATTTGCTTAAAAAATGTGGGGCATTACTTCATTTGTGCCTGGAACATTGAACAAGAAGAAAGATAACCCAGCCCAACACCATCTGTAAAGAGCAACCTTACCGGCCTGGACTGCAAGGCCAACCTTTGTCTGTGGGATCCTGTATTATTAACTAGAGGCAGAGCAAGGGATGAACTCCTACTAGAGTAATAACACACAGTCTTGCTAGATCAATGCATTTTCAATGAGAAAACCTGGGCTCACCTCAGATTGCTATTGCGCAAAGCGATCTGTTCTCAGGGAAGAGAGAGTAAAGGTTTACAGTAGAATTTTACCCATGAGTAAACAAGTAGATGAGGAGATAGGAACAAAATGTCAAAAGCTGTCAATGGGAGATAATGAAGTTGAGCACATCAGTGGTAGTTTATGCACATTACCAAAATACTATGGGGCAGATCTATGTTGCAGTTGCGCCACTGTTACGCCGCTGTTGCGTTACTTTTGTGACGCAGCGGCAGCGTAAACCCTGCGCCACGTTGCGCCCTATTTACATCGTGACGCATCTATGGAGATGCGTCACGGTGTAAAGCCCTGCGCCACATGAAACCTGCGTCAGGTTTCATGTGGGCGTTTCCACGCAGGGGGGGTGTTCCGTCGCAGGAACGCCCCTGAAAAGTGACTCAGTGAAATCTATAAGATTTCACTGAGTCACTTTCCCAACGCTGATGCGTCAAAACCCTGCGCCTGCTTGAAGCAAGCGTAAGGCTTGACGCACCATGTTAGGTATGGGGTAGGTTGGAACAGTGCTGGAGTTACGTCGCACTTGAGACACAACTTCAGCACTGCGCCAACCTTACGCCGGCAGATGCGTCACGTATCTGCTTGTCTTTGCGCCACGATGCACCGCATTGTAAATGCGGCGCATCTGCGGTGGCGCAAGGGCAAACTTGCGTGACGCATCTTCCCTGGCGCATCCATGCTGATTTGCAGGGATGCGCCAGGGAACATAAATCTGCCCCTGTCTTGCCTCACAGAGGCTGGAACGACAGGCGAGGTACCCTGCAGACTGGAAAACTTATGCCCTCCCAAATTCAAGCAGCTTCTCTGTGGAGGAACCAGTGTTGTACTGTGCATTGTATAATTACTATCCACATGTGTCTTTAGTTTGTCCTGTCAGTGAACCCATAGCTAAGAATAGTAGAATTGGAATGATGTGATTGTTGTGGAATGTAGTGACAGGGCATCTTATGATCAGCTGGGGATCCTATTGGTTGACGGATGCTACTGTTCCCATTGCTGGGGTGTGCGTACTACAATCAATCTTTATTGAACCTACTTTGGATTCCGGATCATTACTACAACCAGTCCTCGGATTCCAGTGGTCAGCAAACTTCTTTATCCCTGTTCCAGGGAGACAGTCCAAACCAAACCCTACATTTCAGATGGGCACCGTCTTCCTGATCAATGCTTAAAGTTCTTAAACTGCAGGGGATACCAGGGCATAACAGCAGCTCCACCAGCCTCCTCAGCAAGTGCCAACCCAGAGCACGTTCCCAACTTTTCAGAATGTCTCCAGATGCCTCCTAAATCTCGCCACCTGATATAGAGAGGTTTTAGGGCGCCAGGTGCAGATTGTACTTGGAAAAGGCTCAACCACAGACTCAGAAGAGTGCTCCAGCGCTGGTCCCAGATCCCCCTACACTGCTGTTTGTTTCCCATACAGGCCCAATGTGTTCTTTGTGTCTAAGGAAGATGGCTGCCCGGCTCCCAACAAGCACTGCCAGGCTTGGGTACAATAGAAAGCAGGAGCCAGGCCTGGTTCCTAGCTTCAGGCAGACACAGGCAGCAGTTTCCTCCTTCTCTTCTGTTGTTCTTCAAGCCCAGTCGCATTCTGAAATCTCTGGGGCGGGAACCTTTTTATATTAACCAGGGGCCACTGCAAAGTGACAAGGACTCAATCTATCCTAAGAAATCTTTCACATTCAGGGCAGTCCTCTTTTGCAACACATCCTTTAACTTTACTGCAAAAAGTCCCAGAAATATATTGGGGGTCTTTCTGGATGTCATTTTCCTAGGTCTACTATGTGGAGGCATTTCAACTTTTCCAGGACTGGGGAAAAGCCTATTGACTGCCTATTCCCACCAGCCAGTTCTCAGTGGTTGGAGGCCCTGGGCCTAGAGCCCTGTTTGCTAAACATACTATCAGGGTTCCTGTCTGCCCTTTGAGAGCCATCTGTGCCATCCCCTCTGCTTATATTCCTGGATAGCTAGGGAGGTATGTTCAGCCTTCCTACCAGAGCTCTGCTGGAGGCTAGGAGCTTCCAACTGTGCTCTGTTCTTTGCTGGGGGGAATTCCATACCTTTAAGGTAAGCTGGGGACATCGAATTACAGTCACTGCAGGGACAGGGGCCCTGCAAAACCAGTTCTGTGAATTGTCCTGTCTTGAGGCAAAGATGATCAACTTGTATGCAAATCAGGTTTGAGGTTGTTAACTTAAATCTATGGTAATTTATGATAATTTGTTATCAGGTAACTAAGAGAATTTATTTCATTCTTAACTAAATTAACTTATGTCAAAGTAGCAAGTAATCTTAAAGCATGGTTTAGTAAAAATGGAAAGGCTGCTTCAGCATTATGCGGTAAAAAGTAGCACTTTAAGCCTATTGCTCAAGGACATGCCATTTCATGCTGGCTATTGCTATTCCACATTATGCACTTGGGCCTTGTGGGCTCCAAGACACTGCACTGGCTTTGCTAATGTTAAAGGTAGGATTTTCCAGCATGTCAAAAATGGCTTACTATACCGTGCACTGACTGTGGCGGCTTCTGTAACCGGCAGCGTGGGGCTGCAGGCCAGCCAAGTAGCTGCGTGTCCTGAGTCATCCGCGTGGGTGGCGCATATTGACTCCACACTGCAGTCCACATGTGGCATGTGATTTTTATATAACTTAAGCCCTTTCTATGCCAAATCGGTCTAGACAATTATTCAGTATGTTTGGATTTCAGGGAGCATGCACTGGAAAACCTTTAGCAGTGCACCAGAGCCTGGAGTCAAAAGAGGCCAGCAAATCTATTTCAATAAAAGCAAAATATCTGGGGGGGGCAGGTAGAAAGGCACAACTCTCTACAAGAAGCAGAAGTAACAAGCAACACACTACTCAACTTAGTTGAAAAGATCCCCATTACAGAAGACCTATTAAAAACTGCAAAGCCATGAGAGGGACACATTGCAAACCAGGTGATGCATAGAGAGATGACCAGGACACCATTGATAGAGAGGAGAGGTCTGTCGAGACTTTAGAGCACACCACTATCAAGCAAGGGAAGTGTTATTCCATTTTCTCTTCTGGTTTTCAAACTACATATAACCTCCTGTTAATAGTTCAACACTTTCATTTTTCAACCCTATGAAATCTTATAAAGCATCCAACTTTGCATGCCTTTCCCTTGGGGCCCTTATCGCCCCCCCTCCTGCTTCTGTCTCCTGGGTCCCTGCCTATAGAATAGTCGTACATTGATTTGACAATTGTGAGGCACTTATGCAGTCATGACAACGCATTGATGAGTTGTACATGAAGAGATCTAGGCTTCACACCTCATGTTTGATCAACTAAAATAAGAGGGTATCAACATTTCCGAGGTAAGCTGAAGAAATGTGTGTATGCACACTGTTTCTCCCGGAAGTACAGCCTGCAATGTTCAAGAACAGATTTTCGGCATCCACAGTAGGACAAAATACAACACTAAAAGCATTGACAAATAATGTATAAGCTCTAATATAAGATTTATTTTTTTAGAAAGTGTTTCTTGTTTCTCCAAAGCCACTAATAATAGGCAAGGCTCGAAAAGAATACAGATTGAGTGGAAACCCATGTGGGCCGCTGTCTTCGGTAAACTTTTTTTTGTTGCTGAAGATTTTGCACTTATGAAAACATCTTTTTGACTCAGAATTTACATTTAGTATTTTTTTTAAATTGGTTTCACCACCCTTCGATTCCATTTATTTTTCATAGCTCTCCACCAATTTGTGCATTTCACTCTTGTGCGCTAATTTGTTGACTCTCTAACCACTATGCTCAGTGCTAGGCTCTCTCACTTTGGTGTTCAGTTATGGTCTCTCTCTCCAGTGTACTCAGTTCTGAGATCTTGTGTTCTAAACTCTGTCCTCTCTTTCGCGGGTTTGAATTCTAGGCTCTCTCTCTCCTGAGTGCTCAATTCTGGACTCTTTCTCCCATATTCATAGATATGGACTCTTTTTTTGTACTCAGTTTTGAGTTATCTCTCTTCTGTACTCATTGTGCTTCCGGCGTCAGAGGTCACAGCTGATCCACAAACTCTGGACGTCTAGCTCCCCCTGCTGGAGGCAGAGCTGTACTAGTTCCTGCCACCTGGAAGCAGAATTGACTAGACAAAGGAAAGCAACGCTCCAGTCGAAATCTGCTGAATATTTTTTAGCATTTTTGCAAATTGCTATTTTTTCTTGTTAGTGTTTTTTTATCACATTTTTAGGATTTGTGTAATTAATTTCATCACAATCACTTGATACCCTTCAACAGAAAAGGGGATCTGCAACTGTAGGCACTGCACGTCACGGGGCAGTGTGTCTGGAGAGAGGGACGCAAGGGCATTCATGAGGTAGGCGGACACCACATGCTCTCAGGGGAATGATCTAAAACCTTGAAGTATGTGGGTCTCCTTTCCAGTACATGTTGATGTATGTTAATCTCCCCTTGCACATACATCACACGACTCATTCATGGCATAAGTTACCATCTCTCCGCTGTACTTCTATGCCCTCAACATTTAATCCCACCATGTTATAAATAAAATTGCAGGTGGCTGGGTGCCATGGGTGCCATGTGCTGGTGGCACATAGAGCGCACTTGCAATGTGCACTTGCTTTTCCGATTCAAATTCCCATGGTGGGCGCCTTTGTGTGCTGAGGCTGCAAACACAAGGGAGGCGGTGCACTGCCTCCCAGAGGTCACCCTTGAAATGCAATCTCATTATCATGGGCCTGGCAAACATTGCATGCTGATGGCCTTGCGGGAGGTGTAGAAATGCCCGAACCCCAGAGGATTATGGGAATGAGCCAGGTGACCCTGTTCTCTGACATTTGTGAGAGAATGTATGGATAGCTCACTTTACTGGAGGTAGGGCCATGCCCCGTTGAATGTGGGCACAAAAATAAGGCCTTGCTCCCTCCCACATCACTCCACGACCACCAAATGTAAACTTACAGCATGTTTCTGTTCAGATGGAGATCCTGTGAGAACCAGAAAGGATGCGGTGCTGCACCTGCTCCCTCCCTTATGGTCCAAACTGGCCACACTACATCTTTACAATACCTGTGCATGGATAATAATAATAAGTCCACATTTACAAAGCACAAACTTATCACCACTATGGGTATCCAGGCGCTGTGGGGTCGTCGAGGAGATTAAGTGAGCTATTGCCCAGAATCACATGATGCTGAGCCGAGCTGCCACCAGGGATCGAACAGTCAGCCCCGTGCTCCGGAGTCAGCCGCAATGGCCACTGCGCCACACCTCTCCCACTAGGTGGCACGCATCAGGGGATGGCAATGAGCAGGTCACGAGTACTAGAAAAGCAGTGAAGGGAATTGTTCTGAGTCTACACAGTGAAAATGGGCACCAAACATGTGCAAAGAGGGCGAGGGGAGGGCATTTCAGGTGGGAGAACATAGGAGGAAATGAGCGCATGCAATATGAGCTCCCACATGGACTGGCAGGAACAGCATTATTGATGACTTGCCCAAGATCTTGCTAACAGCCAGTAGTGCTGAATTCATCGGATGAGTTGTATTGCCATAGAGTGAGGTTACGGCATGACTCTGATAAGAAGATTAGAAGGTGCCTAGACACCTCACAGGAATTTTCTCAACAGTGAATTGCAATTGTGCATACATAATGTTATTCATAGATCCTCACCTATCATCCTATAAATTGTATGCAGCTTCCACAAGAAGCACCTAATGAGAACGAAGGAACACGGTTATATTCATAGGTGGGACATCAGACGCCCTACTTTCTCAGGGTCTCCAGAGAGCCGTGGTCAGTGACCAAAGGCTGGCTTCTGGTCCGTCCTCTCCCTGGGGTCTCGCGAGGTCAGCGTGGAGTGGTGGAAGGTGGGTCACGCTAGGCATTAACCCGCAACATACTGCAGTCCACATCTCACCTAAATCTATGTCTTGCTCTGCAGCAGGTCATTGCAACAGAGCTCTTATGAAAATGCTACTTGTATCCATCTATTCAAAAGAGAGTAACATTTTATTTTTAATTTCTAGAAAGTGTAAGGGGAGGGAGCACCCCAGGGAGGTGGGCCTCATTGGTAGAAATTGAAATCATTTGTTTGTGGTTTTCAAGGCCAAGAAGCCCTAAGAGAGCAGGAGAAAAGTGGTAGGAAACATGGTAAAATATTTCTTAAATATTTGAATTCTTTGGGAGGGTAAGAAGAGAACACTTGTAGTGATGAAAGGCCATGTTATTTATTCATCCCGCACGAATCATTCTCCCTTCCACAGATGGTTCACGGTTAGCTTCAAAGTAAGGTCGAAGGTCATAATGGACAGCCATATACAAAATAAAACTATACATTGGTTGCAATTAACAAATGGGTATTTTCCAGTGGCACCAAAGGCATCTCAGTATTCGATCTTAGAGTCTACGGTATGCTCAGTCAATCAAATAAGATGAATTTGTATAGCGCTGCTTGTCATCCGTGAGGGTATCCAGGCGCTTGCTGCTGGGCTCAGTCGGAATCCCAGGTCATGAGCCTCTTCCTGAAGCCGGTGAGAGAGGGTGCAGTGCAGAGGTGGATGGGGAATCCTTTGGTGTAAAACAGCCCCACTGTCGATAGTAATCGATCCACTATTCTCTGCATTTCCCTGTCTATGGATTAAGGCAAGCAGAGAACTTGAAAATGTCCGTGTGCAATATAGGATTATGCAAAACTGTGTTTTATGTTTTTTTAACTTCAGAATCGTTGTGAAGTACAAAGAATTAATGAATGGGCGGCTTTAGAAGCCCGTGTAGTAGCGGGAAACCTTTCTCAATGTATCTGACAGCTCTTGTCACCTATAGGTTGAGCACCGCTGCTCAGCAGCCATGTTCAGCGATCTCGCGTCGTCCAGGTTGGAGTGTGAGCAGAGAGGAGACGCAGAGCACAGCTGTCGAGCGACAGCTGTTTATCTGCTACCAATGAGGGTTTCACGAAGGCCTGAATGTAGCGGTTGAATTATATCATGCCATTCAGAACACCACACCACTGCTTGCCCATCTGGCTTCAACTAAGTTAAGTTTGTAGATGTATGTAGCGCGGCTTATCAACTGTGAGGGTATTCAGGTGTGATTTGCCCAGAATCACAGGATGTTGCGCTGACACTCGAACCCACATCCCCAGCTCTCAATTTGGCAGCTCTGGCCACTGCGTAACATCCTCTCCCCTAATTACCCTCTCCCCTAACTGCTGGAAGCAAGCACCAAATGATATTCATGTCACAGGATGTCCCAGTCTCCATAGGTGGTACATCCTGTGACAGAAAATCATCAACTATGTTGGATCAGACAAGTTAAAAACCTTTGGAAGGTGGTACAATGATTGTGCCAGCCTCCGCCAAATGGGACATTTCCCAACTTCCCCCAAATTCACCAGTGAAACCATTGCATGTGGCCTCCGGTACGTGGTGCAAGCTTCCCTCACTATCACTCTTCCTAATGCTCACGGTAAATTTGCTTGAACGGTGAACCTTCAAGGATGACAACAATCGAAATAAAAAAGGTTGTCATGGTAACAGTTTGATCATACATGGCCTTGTGATGCCAAAACTCCTATTTACCTCAGCTTGGCTAGACCCAAGCCCATAGACTCAACCACATCATTGAAGCATTTACAAAACATGACCGATGGTCAAAGACAAGGATGATTCTTTGTTTATTTACAATGACTGCAGCATGGAAACTTCACAAAGACTTTAGCTTGAATACTTAGCCCATCCCCACCCCCACACCAGGCAAGATTCATAGTATATCTTAACTGTTAGAGTCTGGGATGGGAAATATCCCATTTTATGTCAGGGGCGGCCCCCTGCTATGGCGGAGGAGCGTTGCCCCACTGCTTAAGCAGTGAGAAACATAAAATAATATTAACTCAGAGTTATTGTCATGTTATGTTTCGTGTCCTGCTGCTTTGAGGCGGGCAGGCGGGTGGGGCTGCTCTGCTCTCCGAGCAGGGCAGGGGAGGAGTGGTTTGCCCCCTCCTGAGTGCACAGTGACTGTTTTGTCAGCTCTCTCGGGACGCCCATACCCGTCATGTGCACGTTCCCCTCCTCCATAGAGGCTGCATTGCATTGCAGTCGGCATGGAGAACATGCAGATCACTTCAGCCCCTGGCTGAGCGCCGTATCAAGGTGCTCACACCAATCACTATGCTGCATTGCAGTGTTGTGATTGGTCAGGGCAGGGAGCCAGGCTGCCTGCTTCCTGTTCTTGTCTGAGGCAGGAGCGCAGGAGCGGAGAAGGCGGCTCAAGGTACGTTTTTTAAATGTAATTCCGAACCCCTTCTCCCATGTGACTCCCCCCCATGACTCCCCTTCCACGACTCCCCCCGTTGTCCCCCGCGCCCGCTCCCCCATCCACGAGCCACGACGGCCACGACTGTTTTATGTATAATATGCACTGGAATTATCATAAGAAACTGCTGTATATTCTGTCAAATGCTTTAGGATTAAACATATTTCTTCCAATTCTGGAATTTCTGCAAGTGTGCATACCATTGCACATACTATTTCTGCAGATGTGCAGCAAGCAGGCATTACAAAATTCTGCCCAAGGGGAATAATATGGATTTTCCAGCCGATTCCAGAAAATTCCACCCGTTTTTACGTCTTATTGGAAATTTTCACCCAGGTATAGTAACTACATTGCTCTCAAAATTAAGAGAAATGAATTAAACCAACATTTTGAAGATTAGACAGAATATTTCCTGACGTGCACATATTTGAAGAATTTGCAACAAGGAATCTGCGAAGAACATGTCGCCTGAACTTATGGTCGCAATCGTCCTGCATGACACAAACATGCACAGTCAGTTTAAAGAAATGACTTCTATTAGTCATTGCAATACACGAAGATTCCCCATGGCGGTCTGTGTCGTGTGTGACCTACTCAGAGTTTCATCCTTAAAAAGAGATCTTTATTGGTGGGAACGAGAGGAATTTGACACCGCCACTCATACCTGCTCCAACGCGCTTGAGATTTCTTTGCTTCCCACTGGACACCAAACATTGAGGGGTGGATCACTTACCTAAAAAAAGATGGAAGAGAGATGTTAGCAAGCAAATAAAGGAAGAAGGGGCACAGCTCAAGAACACACACTGTTGCAAGGTGGGCATTATTGTAGCATTAATGAGCATAAAGGGTATTAACATGAAATAAATGCCCGCCACTGAAGTTATCATTGTGAGCCAAAGGGTACGTAATGAAGGTGAATGGCAATGGGTTCATAATATTATCTTATAGAATGTTAATTAATATTATTAGAAAATGCTTGGTGAGAGCAGAAACTGTTTTGAAAATATCTTCCAAGGCTAGAAAATCAAGACAAACTGTTGGTTGTTAATCAATGTATTTTGACAGGAAATGTATAGCGACAATACAGGGAGTACTTTTGGCTGGGCATTGCATCATGAGAACAAAGCTTTGAGAGACACTCTCTAATTGGCTGACGGGCCATTATTACATCACATGACTCTGTGAAAGTGACCAATTACTGCCAGTTAATGCCCTATTTTTTTCACAAGCTCGTGAAGTAGCTGAGCATGGAAATATGATTGCACATTCCATAGACCAACGTTGGCAGTTATATTAGATCAGGGGTACTCATAGTACGGCCCGCGGGCCGCCAGCGGCCCGGCAAGCCTTCCTTGGCGGCCCGCGGACCTTGCCGACATCATATGCCTTTGTATATCGCCGGTTGCGAGCTATGGGGCCGGGCGATTCTTTTAAATAACATTCACTTGTTAATGAGGCTTTGTTGTACTTCACCACTTCTTAGCGCCCCTGCATCTCCACTCTGATTGAGTGGAGATGCAGGGGCACTAAGAAGAGGTGAAATACAACAAAGCCTCATTACCAAGTGAATGGTCTTTAAAAGACCCGTGAAGTACTTGGGTGCGGCGGCTGTGTGCCCTCTGTCCACTCTGTGCCCCGCCCCGCCTCCCCTCTCATCGCGCCGGGCTCTTGCGCACCTTGGCGGCGAACTACGGACGGGAGCAAGGCAGACTCGGTAACACGTTCACAGGCTGCTCCAGATGACCGCGCTTTTAAAAGCAAAGTGAAGTAAGTGCAATTAGGAGAATTAGACACAGCAACTGAACTTACTTCTTTGGGGCAACAAGCGGGCCCCACTGCCGCCCGCACTTGTGGACTCCTGTGGCAACCAATGCCACAACACATTCTTGCTCTCACCCTGAATGGTGACAGTGCGCGGAGCTGAGGGCAACCACTCCTGCGGCCGCCGGGCCCGTGGTTCACGTCAATCCTAAACGGAACTAATTAAAAATACCGCCGCTGTGCGAGCGGCTCTTCAAGGTTGGCAGCAGGATTTACTTTCACAAGTCTGCCCCTGGAAAGATGATAGATCGGGATCATCATGCTTAAAAGGAGTTCACACTTCTGCTTCATACCCTTCATCGTTAGTCGGTTGTTTCAACTTGCTTCGCACTCCAGGATGAGAGCTAACCCATGTGTAGGCAACATAACCTAGTGTTAAGTAACTTACAGAACAAGGGCCTCTAATAGCACACATTAATTAAATGCAAACTTAATAAAATGCCACCCGTTCGCGCCGCAGCCCATTTGTTCGCACTGTGAATGCTGGGAACGGAAGTAGCCATTGGGCAGCCCGCGGGAGAGGGAGGTAGGGAGACAGAGAGAGAGGGAGACACAGAGTGAGTGAGACAGAGTGAGTGAGACAGAGAGGGAGGGAGACAGAGAGGAAGGGAGACAAACAGAGTGATGGAGACAGAGGGAGAGAGAGAGAGAGGGAAGGAGACGGAGAGAGAGAGAGGGAGAGTGATAGAGAGAAGGAGAGAGCGAGAGAGAGGGAGGAAGACAGAGGGAGGGAGGGAGACAGAGAGAGGGAGGGAGACAGAGCGATAGATAGATAGATAGATAGATAGATAGATAGATAGATAGATAGATAGATAGATAGATAGATAGATAGATAGATAGATAGATAGATATGTGTGAATGCCTGGTCTGGTGGCTCAGTGGACAAAGGCGTCCGCTGCAGGGGCCTGTGTTCAACCTCATGGTCATACGTTTTTTTTCCGGTCTAGCCCTGCCCCCTCCCCCACTGGCCCCACCCCCACCGGTGCGGCCCTCAGCCAGAAACCACACTGTAAATTTGGCCCCCAAGAGAAAGTTTGTGAGTACCCCTGTATTAGATTGATAAATAAACAGAAAAACATAGGTCTAATGAGAGAAGACAGGATGTATCACTGCCAAAATGGTCCGCAAATTCACAAGTTCCATTTTAGGTTTGTGTTAACTGCACGTCCTCTGATTTCCGGAAGTATTTATTAATATTCGCAAACTTCAAGATATTGTAGACGTCAGTAATGTTTAAAAAACGTGCTAGTTTGTGTGTAAAAGAAGCTCTGTGAACGAGAAAGCCAATTAACAAGTTAGAATGTGTGTGACATCATATTATAGCTGTTAACACAGCAGGCCTCAAACGTGCACAACAAATAAATGTGGACACGTTTCTTTTTCTATCAAAGAAAAAAATATTGTGAATTAGTCAACTGCCTGGCTTGCTGGTACGTTGTCTCTTTCCATGAATAAGGAGGTGATAATACTCAGAGGAAGTCTGCAGCGTGTTTTGGCAAAAGTGCAAATGTTCTCTTTTTGTTATATTTCCTGGCGTTTCCTTCCAGCCTGAAGTACATGCAAGAAAATATTGAGTGAATAAATGAATTAAGGAAATATATTTTGAAGCAAACTTCCTTCTGGTGAAAAATGATATGAATGTAATGAATGCCCACACAGAAGGTCATAGAGTAATGTATTGGTATTTTAGAAAGATACAAGTGTCCAGACAGGAAGCAATGGAAAGTGTTTTCATTTGCATTTAACATTTTGAATGTTGGTTCCTGTTGCTGAATGAATGTTATGTAGTGAATGTGTTACAATTATTTTTAGTTCTGTTCACATGAATTGATTTAGGTTTGGAGAGGGGTCTGTGCCTTATAGTCATTAATAGTATCTAGGACAATGAATTCCACGTCAATTTTGCTTTTCACAATATATTATGCTGTGTGTATTTTTCAAAGTGCCAGTAGACAAAGGTCAGCCAACGTATGTTTCGCCTGAGGGGCCAGCAGGACTTTTTCAAGACAAAAATATCTTGGGGCAGACTTATGTTTCCTGGCGCATCCCTGCAAATCAGCAGGGATGCGCCAGGAAAGATGCGTCACGCAAGTTTACCCTTGCGCCACCACAGATGCGCCGCATTTACAAAGCGGTGCGTCATGGTGCAAAGATAAACAGATGCGTGTCGCATCTGGGGCGTAAAGTTGGCGCAGTGCTGAAGTAGTGTTGTGTGCGGCACGCAACTCCAGCACTCTTCCAACTTGCCCTATCTATAACGTGGTGCGTCAAGCCTTACGCCTGCTTCAAGCAGGCGCAGGGTTTTGACGCATCAGCGTTGGAAAAATGACTCAGTGAAATCTTGTAGATTTCATTGAGTCACTTTTCAGGGGCGTTCCTGCGACAGAACGCCCCCCCTGAGCAGAAACACCCACATGAAACCTGACGCAGGTTTCATGTGGCGCAGGGCTTACACCGTGACGCATCTCCATAGATGCGTCACGATGTAAATAGGGCGCAACGTGCCGCAGGGTTTACGCCGCCGCTGCGTCACAAAAGTAACGCAACGGCGGTGTAAAAGTGGCGCAAGTCCAACATAAATCTGCCCCCTTGTTTGTAGTTACTCAGTTGTCATCATATTGCATGAAACATCAGTCTTCAAGGTCCCGGAAAAATATTTCAGTAAGCTTGAAACTGTGAAGAGGCCTGGGTTGAGACAGAGGAAACCTCTGGAGGGAGGGGATCTACTGCTGCAAATGTCAAGACAGGAATGGGACTAGGTCGCCAAACTGGTCTTCAAGGGGGGGAAAGACAGTAAGGACAGGAACCAGGCCCACCCCCACTTACTGCACCCCCAGCCAGATGGGAGCACCTGTAATTAGATTAGGAGAAGAGCTGGGTGGGGGGTGTAGGGAAATGTTAGCCACTCTGTGGGTTGGGTTAGCTAGACCTGAACCTCCAGAAGAGATTTTCTTCATTTTGATTTTTGTGGAACAGAAATATGCCACACTTCTAAGGAAGTTGTGATCACAGAGGGCTGCAACCTGTGCCCACACAAGGCATGGACTCCCTGAAAGCAACAGGTAGAAAAGAGGGTCAAGAAGTCACTTGCATTATCTCCACCAAGAGAAGCCTAGCTGACTCGTTTAACCTAGACTTTAAAGGATATGACCAGGTGCATTGTGGGAACTGTAGTCCCAACTCTTCAAGAGGCAAGTCAGAGCTTCTGGACCCTTGGCTGGTGTTGTGGATCCTCAACGACCCAAAAGAAAAACCTGGAGACAAAGAATTGCCCTGCTAGACCCTTGGACTGCACAAGAGAGGACTGCTCTCATGAGGACTGCACCTGCTGCACTCCCAACAAAAGGACGTTGTCTGTCTTAAAGGATAAGAAGAGGCCCGGGCTGGGGAGGCAAAGCCGGACCAAATGGGGGCCCGTGTAGAACGCCCACTGGAGGCGGGGTTCCTCCCCCCACCCCTATTAACATACCGCTAGGCCAGCGGAGGTCAGGATTGGCCCCTGGAACAAAAGGGAGCCCCCACCCAATCAGGGGGGCGGCCAAGATAGCGAGTGGGTGGGATAAGAGGAGCAAACTGCCAGGAGCAGGCACATTCCTCCCCCCATCGCAGGAAGTAGAGAAGAATCCCACCCACCCACACCTAAGAAAAAACGGGTGTCGCAGCCGGACGGGAAAGGAGTAGCGGAACAAACACAAGGAAGCTAGTAGAAAGAGTGAAATGCTTGAAGGTAGATGGAGGGCTCCCACAGTGTCCCTGGGATGCCTCACAACAGAGGCACTGAGGGAGCCAAGGGGCGGCGTGCCGCCATAAGAAAATAGATGTGATGCTCCCGCAGGACCCTTGGGATGCCTCACGGCAGGGGTACCGAGGGAGAAGATGGAAGGACTCAGCCTCAGTAAAGGTAGAGTAGATGCTCAATGAAGGTCCTTGGGATGCCGCACGGCAGGGACCCCTGGGAGAACGGAGGACCCACGAAAGGGTACAGGGCGAGCGGAACGGCACTTGCAGCCCGGGCAGGTCCAGACGGACACCCTCCAAAATCGGTAGCAAGCTGAAGCCTAGACCCGTGATTCGGAGGCCCAAAAAGGGGGCCCCTCCCCTCCCAGGAAATTGACGAGGCTGGGTCCATAATGAAAGAAAAAGAATTGCAATAAGCAATAGATGTAAAGGTAGAACATGGACATTGAATACGGTATGACCATGAACATTGGAAATGCATAACAATTTTTGTTAGAATTTTATGTGATAAATAAACTGCGACCTTTTCAGGCACCAAAGAATGTTGTCAGTGGTAATTTAAGGTAAAAGCGCGCAGTGCTGTTGGGTAACAATGGAAGGGAGCGGGCGGGACGACTCGCCGCCTGGAGGGGGTTGTGGACTCCCTGATCAGCAACAGGTAGAAACGTGTTGGAATGGCTATCTGCAACATGAACAACAAGGACAACTCCAGCTGACAAGCTTCACTCGGACTTTACTTGAATTGACCAGATGCATTGTGGTAGTTGTTATCCCAGACCCCACTAGGCAAATCAGAGCTCCCAAACCCTTGGTTGGTGCTGTGGAACACTTTCCTGCATCATGAAACACTTCTGGAAGTGAGTGTAAAAGTGTTGCATTGCAGTGGCGGCCTGAACTCTTGACTTTGTCACAGTCCAGTGTGACCTTTTTCTTAACCCTTTAGCCACTATTTGCTTCTAAGCGCTAGTTTTACTTTTAATCTTTAAAAATTCATATCTCAGGTTCCCTACACTTGATTTTGGTCATTGTAATCACATTTTATTTTCCAATTTTCATGAACGGTGTGGATTTTTATGGTGTGTTGTGTCTTACCTATTTACTGTATTGGTGTTTGTAAATGCTTTGCACACCTGTCTTCTAAGTTAAGCCTGTCTTCTCGCAGCCAGCTAGTAAGGGTTGAGCACGGAGTTATTGATTGAGAACTTGACTGGACCGTATTTGTGATCTTGTAATTACTAAGTGTAGATGCCTACCTGCCCTTGCTAATAATTACCTCCTAACAATCCCCCCACAACTGTCTGTGGATGTTCAGGTCGAATTGGATTTAGACTATGCTTTTCTTGACTGTTGGTGGGTGGCAACACATTTGTAATGCAGGAGAAGGTGCCTGTTGATACTGGCCCTTTTCTACATGATGAGTTAAATACAAAATACACTTTTGGGCTGTTTCCTAGACTAAAGAAAGATGGGTCACATGATGTCAAAGTGATATGGATGGAGAAAGGTTGAGGAAGACTCTAGTCATAGATGGACTTTAAACCTCATCCCTATCCATTATGTCCACTGAGGTGATTGGTGGTTGGGAACAGTGTAAGTTACTGATGCCAGTGTTTGGTCATTGCCCAGGTCCTGACATGTGTACCTGGTCCAGTGCCTGCATGTTTTTGACGGCCTAGCTTGCACTGAGTCCTCTAAGAGACTGCGTGTCATGTCCCATGCAGAGATTTTCTAATGCTTTGCCCAGCTGGTGATGTTGTTCCTACTCATGAAATATCATGGAAGGCCCACCCTACATGTGTACTATGGGTTAGGACCTCCATCTTGGGTGAACAAGACTGAGCCTTCTGGTCAGTCTATAGGTGTCACTTTCAGTTGGAAGATGGACAGTATAGGAAAAGAGTAAGAATCCAGCTGCACCAATTGCAGTCTGGTGCTGAGAAAGATCACTGGGAAAACCATGGGTTTAATACAACAAAACACTGCAAGGGAAGTTGCTGCCCTGAAAAGCATCAAAGCGAGAGATCAGAAATGTGCCTTATCTATTAGGATGTGGTGCATTTCTGCTCTCCCATAGTGCTGGTGCATTTCTGGATGTCTAACACCAATGCAGGCTCCCTTCTGCCACGATACGCCAAGAACAAATGAACACTGACTTTGCGATTCAATCTTGGTCGGGCTCCTCCACCGGCATTGCGTGGATCGACTGCAGTGGCTGCAGCATGTTGGATTCTGCTCCCTAGAGGGGGCAGGTCGAGGGGGTCGAGGAGGAGCCGACGTCGTCCACGGCCTCCCTGTTGCCTCAGCAATGCATTTGTCAGGAATGTGGCACAGCGTACACTGTTTGTGCAGCACGAATCAGGCAGGGAGAATGCTGATCCTTTGGTAGGCATTTGACATTGCAAGGCAGCAAGTGTTTAGTCCCCGTACAAATGGGGGATCAGCCATCCAGTGATCGTGCCAGAAGCCCAACTGACAAACTCATCTGTTGTAGAGTCCCACAGCTGAGCAGGAAGGGGGGATCTTTGATGGCCCTGAGATTCCAAAAGAACAGGTGGCAAGCCAACAAGCCCTTGGAGAACACTTGAGGTGGGGCACCAAAAAACAGCAGCAGGCCAGCACATAAAGGCGGGTTGCAAAGAGGCAGTCCCTCTTGCAGCCCAGCAATCTGCAGGCAGCAGGCCAACACAGAAAAACAGTTAGCAGAGTGGCAGTCCCTTCTGGCCGCACAGCAGTCCTTCTGGCAATGTGCTGATGTAGAGACAGCAGCATCTGGTTATAAGCCCCACACAGTGTCTGTTTAGATGGGGTCAGAGCCCCACTACTTATTCCACAAGTGCCTTTGATGTAGGGGGTTACTTCAAAGGAACTCTCTGAAGGGCAAAAAGATCCCTATCAGTAGGGGGTAAATCAGCCCTTTGTGTGAGGACAGGACACAATCTATTCAGATGTAAGTATGAGCCACCTCTCCACTTCCTGCCCTGGAAGGGTATCAGTGTGCAGGTGAATGAATATGAATCCCCTGTCACAGCCAGCTGTTCCTGTGCTTTGGCTGTCTAGAGGGAATGCACATAGTGTAACTGTCACCCACCCCAGACGTGTTTTGGAGACAGGCTGTCAGGCACACAGAGTTATAAGCCCAGAGAATTGCCACCTTTCTAAAAGTTGCATTTCTAAAATAGTAATGTGAAATCCAACTTCACCAGTAATGAGGATTTGTCATTACCATTCTAAACATATTAAACATGAAAAAGCTACTCCTTTCTGATTAGTGATTACCACTTAAACTTAAAGGTTTATAAGGGAATTCCCAATGCTAGCCTATGAGGGAAGTAGACCTTACAGTACTGAAAAATGAAATAGGCTGTTTTTCACTACCAGGACATGTCAAACATAAAAGTACATGTCCTACCTTTTACTTACACAGCACCCTGTCCATAGGGCTACAGAGGGCCAAACTTAGTGGCGACCTATATTTAATAAAAGGGAAGGCAAGTAGTATTGAATGCCATCTCGAAATGGCAGTAAACTGCACACACAAGCCCTGCAATGGCAGGCCTGAGACAGGTTTTAATAGCTACTTCTGTCAGTGGCACAGTCGGTGGTGCAGGCCAATAAGAAACATTTTAAGTGCAGGCCCTGGGTATATGTTTTACCTCTTTACAAGGTACTTACATGTAAATCAAATATGCCAGGTGTAAACCAATTATACCATGTTTAGAGGAGAGAGCACATGCACGTTATCACTAGTTAGCAGTGGTAAAGTGCCCAGAGTCCTAAAGCCAACAAAATGAAGGTCAGAAAAATAGAAGGAGGAAAGTAAACATTTTGGGGTAAATCTACAAGAAGGGCCATTTCCAACAGAGCAATTGAGAAAGTCTAAGTGTCACACAATCAACGTGTCAGAAACGAACCACATCTGTTCAGCAGGAGAGTGGCATGGGTGTTGTATGTAGCTGGGGGTATATTTTGGAGCACAGTATCACAAATATATATTACTAAAGCAAGATGTAGGAGCACACAGGCATTTAAAGGATACACATTTTCCATTGAAGTGGCTACTAAATTTGCACATATATGCAGTTCTACTGCTAAAACTATACGGCACACAAATGATAATGTGTGGAAATTGGGTTTCAGCGAATATTTATCATTTACACATCACTGCGTAAAGTGTCTTGATTTGTTTTGAGCCTATTAAAATCTTTATTTCCATCACACTTCAGAATTACAAAAAATGTGCTTCATTTATAGCTTCTTAACTGCTGATGTACAGTTCATATACAGATATTTAATTGTCGTTGTGGTATAAAAAGTTGATATCCTTCAGTCAATCCTTTCACACTCTCCGTACCCCACTGAGATTGTCATATAGTTGTTTACAAGCGCCTCTCAATTTGCAGTCAGAGAAATGAATGCAAACATCAGTCTTCATGTTACAAAATAAGCAGCAATTTTTCAGAAGACTATCTGCTCCGCTGACCGCGCGCTCGCCGAAACCCAGCGCATCCGCAAGGCCAGAACAGGAGGAAGAGCCCTCCCCCATATAGCAGCCAAGACCTGGAACGAGCTCCCGGTCAACATCAGACGCGCCCCCTCCCTGAACATCTTCAGGAAGACACTCAACACCTGGCTTTTCGACTGAGCGGAGCTGCCAAAGCCTCCCCCCTCTCAGCGTCTTGAGACCCTCGCGGGTGAGTAGCGTGCTTCACAATTCCCTGATTGATTGATTGATTGATTATCTGGACATTTGACCTCTATCTTTGAACACACAGTAAGTAAGGCAAGATAAAAACACATCTTTATTGCTCATTCACGTTCTGCACCCCCAGCATGATTAGTTTGATGATGCAGCAGCACCCCCAGGACTAGTACTTCCAGGTCCTATGGTACACGTGCAAAGAGGGAGTAACAAGGAGATGTTATGCCAGCCTCGGATAGGCACTTCCATGTTCACTGATTTAAGGAAATAGAGGCTTCTGCCAAAACATATGGGTGTGTGCATGGGAACACCCATGCTCCACCCATGTAACACCCCCTAATGCAAGGTAACGGAAAGCAGTGCTCTGCGTTGTGTTATTGTATTATTATTTTTTTTTGCAAAGCCATGCAAATCAGACTTTACATGGCTTTGCAAATAATAAATTAGATTTTGCATCGGGGTTGCGCCAAAAAAGTGATGCAACCTTAACTCAAATTCTTAGTAAATCGAGGCAAAAGTATCTGAATCCCGGCTTCCTCAATTGAAATATTTGTGTGGTCCTGGGCAAATTCACTAATATGCCGAAATGTGCAGTCCACAGAAGAGGTTATTAGCTAATTGTATGGACCTAATTGGCAATTGTCTTTTCATCTCGTGATTCAAATTAAATATAAGCAACCAGACTGCAGATGAAAATCTGATTTGCTTCTGAGTCAACCCTGGTATTGTGGGCGATCTAGAATGACAAAGGTGCAACAAGGAGCAGAAACTAGAAAAAAGTTTATGACCCCCCACCCTCCCCCCTCGCCCGAACACGCTCAGAGCAAAACGATTCCCTCCGCTCACACCATCTCAATAAAATACCCAGGAGCTACGGCAAAATTACAGACGTTGTGTCACGCAGAGAACTGAGTAAGTAACAGAGCAAGAAATATTTCCTTAAATTAGGATTTCAATTTATGGAAGACGAAACGTCTGTCTCAGAAATGTATTTAATTACAAATTAATAATTCAGTGCGCAGAAATTAGTCTCCTGACACGGGGACGTCATGCTACGGAAACGGCTGACTGGAATTATTTGTTTAATAATAACTTGAAGCTCGACAGTCAGCCAGAAATTGTTTTCTTTTTATTGGTAATTAGTTCAACTGAAGATAGTGGCAGAGCTCCAGGCCCCTCTTAAAGAGAGAAATTCTTTTTGCAGGTACTCTGAGACCATCTAGCACCAAGAACGGAAAAGTATTTTCTGCCAAACTATTTTCTCATAACAACTCGGAAGCCATGTCCCAATTGTAAGCACTTTGTGAGCAAGTGCGTACCTTGCTTGGTGTTTCTTTGCGAATGACGCAACACAAATATCACATGCATACAAAATGCTTGTTCAGTCCTCATTTTTGACATGGAATTACCCCTTACGTCACAATACCGTTACTTTGCACGTTTTTTTTATAATTTTTGCAAGAATTATGTGTATTTTACAATGAAAAACTGGGCAACATCATACCTAGCCAAATAAGAAAAACTAGTTGACTTTGCCAATCTCCAAGCCAAAGGCCAGTTGTCAAAAGAAAGACACATTCGTTTTTATGATCTGCACAATGTGTGGTACATGGTTCTGCCCGCTGTGCAAGTCCAGCGCGTGTAAATAATGCGCAGTGAGTGTGTCTCGGATCTAAGGCAGCACAAATCCCTGCCTTGGCCCCACCACAGGGAGACTCCTTGGCACATGATTGAACATGTCAGGAGGACACGTGGGCATTGGTGGTGGCACCTATTCACCTCAATGCATCTTAGCAGTGGTTACACTCTCTTTCTACCACCCACTACACTAGCTGTAGTGCTGGTATTGTAGTATTTTAGGGGCATATTATCAAGAAACAGCGTTAAAATTATCTCAGTTCTAGCGACAGAAAACTGCCGCTAAAGCGGCGATAATGGGCTTGATAATATGCTGCAGAGAATTCCCATAGAAGCCCATGTTCTAGTGTCAACATGGGCTTCTATGGGAATTCTCAAGGGCATATTATCAAGCCCATTTTCGCCGCTTTAGCGGCAGTTTTCTGCCGCTAAACCGGCGATAATTTTAACGCAGTCCTTGATATTATGCCCCATAGTCTTTTAACTATTTCCTTTCTGTACCCAGATTCTCCAGCCATATGCTGCTGGTCCCCTAGTCTGATGTTACTGCAAAGATGAATCTGGTTAACGGCAGCCGACAAGTTATTAGGAAGTAGAGCTATCAATACCCCAAGAACCTCTAGAACAGTTCAGATGAGGAGGACGCCTGCCGCAAAGCCCATATGCAAAGTGCATCCAACAGGATAAAATCTCCATGAAAACTAATATTGAACGTACTGTTAAGTCGCTCGAGCAGCTCCTGTCTTCCTGAAACACCCCAACCTTCGCTATCATAGTCGCAGTCCCGTTCCATCATCCAACCATAGCCATTTCCAAAACTGATACAGAAATGCTCTACTAAAAACTGTTTTGCTGCCGCTAAAAGACCACCTTTACTCCATGAAGTTACACCACAGGGATGAAGAAATTTGATCATAACATGTATTTGTAAAGCAGAATAACAGATGTTTATTGTTACCCAACTCAATGGTACTCATTTTATTGACCTCAGGAGGATGAAAGGCTGAGTGGGTCCACTGGGATTTGAACCTGTGACCATGAAGTCAAACACAGGCCCCTACAGGGGGCGCATTGGCCCACTAGGCTACCAGACCCCGCTGGTGGCTTAGTGTCGCATAACAAGGGTACTGAGCTCTCCACTGGATACTGCTGGAGGAATGATTTTAAGTAAAATTTGCCTGAACGAAAATTAGAGTCCTAAAACTTCAAGCCATCGAACTTCATGCTTGTCTTTGCAGATTAGGTGGGGTGAAAACCTTAAAAGTTCAAGAAATCCTAACTTTGTACACATTGAAATCAAGAAATCCAAATCAAACTCAGAATCCCATAAATGTTTCTCGGGTGCTACACCCTTTTAATGAAACTCCACGCACCTCCCCCCACCCCCAACTCCCTCAGATGAAATCTTCAAGAAGACGTTGGCACTTTCTGGAGAAAAAAAAAAAAAAGCCCAAAACGCCCCTATTTGACCTGCATCTAAATTTCGGATTCTCGCTTAAATGAATTGTCTTAAGTCTAGATTCTTACTTCGTGTATTTTGGTGTTCCCATCTTCTTGCTTCTTCCTCTTCTCCCCTATATCTAAATTCCAAAGTCTTAGGGGCAGATTTATGTTTCCTGGCGCATCCCTGCAAATCAGCAGGGATGCGCCAGGAAAGATACGTCACGCAAGTTTACCCTTGCGCCACCACATATGCGTCGCATTTACAATGCAGAGCATCGTGGCGCAAGGATAAACAGATGCGTGACACATCTGATGGCATATGGCCGGCGCATTGCTGAGTCGTGTCGCAAGCAAGACGCAACTCCAGCAATGCTCAGGGGCTGCCCATACCTAACATGCTGCGTCATGCCTTACGCCTGCTTCAAGCAGGCGCAGGGTTTTGATGCAGCAGCGTCGGAAAAGTGACTCAGTGAAATCTTGTAGATTTCACTGCGTCACTTTTCCGAGGCTTTTTCCAACGTAACGCCCACCCTGCATACATTAAACCTGACGCAGGTTTAATGTAGCGCAGGGCTTTACAACGTGACGCATCTCCCTAGATGCGTGCACGTTGTAAATAAGGCGCAACATGGCGCATGGTTTACGCCACCGCTGCGTCACAGAAGTGACGCAACGGCGTCGTAAATGTCTCGCAAATCTGCCCCTTAATTGCTAACACTATATTATTTAAATGTGTTGTTGTTCTGAGTTCAGTTTACTCGCGCACAGATAACATGCCCGAGAACCAGCCTCAGGTGAAATTTGTTCGGTTTTAAGTGCTCTAACGCCCCAAGTGTTCTGTGTAAAGTCTCAGACATCCCAACATTACATCAACATTATGAAGTAGAAAAAACAAATAAATTAAGAAATTCAAACAGGACAAGCGCATTCTTTATTCTTCTAAGACCCACAAAATTAATATTGTTTGGGGGAAAAACACCGACATTTTAAACTCTAAAGTACAATACAATAGGGACCTGTATGTAAGCGGTCATCATTATGAGTGGATTCTGTACATTTTAACAATTTTATGGTGGTATTTCCAGTTCGATGGTTGAAATAAAACCGAACAATGTTTGTGGGCAACATTAGTCCCGAGTTATTCTGGGTTAAACAAAATCGCATCTTTCACCCAGAGACCCCCCCCCCCCCTCCCCCAAAGACCTCACACATCCCCCCTCCGCGCTTCCGGCGCGTTTCTCTGGAACATTCCCACCTGGCGCCCGGGCGGGCCTGTCCTCATACGCTCAGCCTGTGATTAAATCCGCAAGGGCGCTTTTTGTTCGATATTCTTTTTAGACGTCGCACGGGTGAAAAAAAAACCCAGCAAAACCAACTTGCAAATGAATTCTCTTTGAGCACCAGGCCGGAGCCTATCATTAGCAGCGACTCAGCGGGAAATTGATTAGGTACGAAATAAATGTGTTTTTTTATGGTGATGGCTTTTCAAATTCTTGCAGATAATTTATTTACTGGGAATGTTCAAGCGCTGGGTGGGAGATAATGTATACCGCCGGAATATGTGAGGGTTTTATTTTCGAACGAGCAGGAGGCGTTTTGGCCGTGCTTTCTCCTTGAGTCAGGATTAGCCCGGCCGAGTCCTTGTCTAAAATGGATGCCAAAGTCGCAGGGTGTCTGAATGGACACGTCCCACCCAGGGCCAGGCAACATACAATGCAGATAATGACGAATTAACCTTTCTTATGCAGTGGAATTTAGGGGCAGATTTACAAGCCCCTTGCGACATCTTTACGACACCGACGTAGCGGCGTCGTAAACAATGCGCTACTATGGCACAGATTTACAACGTGACGCATCTAATGTGATGCGTCACGTTGTAAAGCCCTGCGCTACATTATACCTGCGTCAGGTATAATGTATGCAGGGTGGGCGTTCTGTCGTAAGGAAGCCCCGGTTAAGATTGACGAAGTAAAATCTATAAGATTTCACTAAGTCACTTTTACGTCCCCGCTGCATCAAAACTTTGTGCCTGCTTGGAGCAGGCGTAAGGGGTGACGCAGCATGTTAGGTATAGGCAGCCCCTGAGCATTGCTGGAGTTGTGTCGTGCTTGTGACACGACTCCAGCAATGCGCTGCCCTTACGACAAAAGATGCAACATGCATCTGACTATCCTTACGCCACGGTGCACCGCATTGTAAATGCGACACATCCGTGGTGGTGGCGCAAGGGTAGTTTTGCGTTTCGCATTTTTACTTGCGCATCCCTGCCAATATGCAGAGATGCGCCAGTTCTTGTAAATCTGCCCCTTAGTGCGTGTCCACCACTTTTCAGTTCACTGATGGTTTAGTGGTTAGAGTGAAGGCACTCTGTGTTTGCTGTGGTGTGTGCTTGCGGCTCTTCGGTGGTTTATGTACACAGGCCCTGCCACACTGGCTGTGGTGTAGGTACTCCATGTGTGCTGTGGTGTGTGCTCGCTGGCTTTGGAGTGGTGTAATCACACTGGCTGTGGTGTGGGCACTCCATTTGTGCTGTGGTGTGTGCTCGCTGGCTCTTCGGTAGTTTATGTGCACAGGCCCTGGAGTAAAGTAACCACACTGGCTGGACTGTAGACACTCCATGTGTGCTGTGGTGTGTGCTCGCTGACTTTGGAGTGGTGTAAGCACACTGGCTGTGGTGTGGGCACTCTAGCTCTGCTATGGAGAATTTACAGTGGCCGAAGTTTGATGTAGGCACTCTGGGTAGGTGATGGTTTAGCCACATTGACAATGAAGTAGTGTAAAATGAGTGGCTCTGGTAACAGTAGGTACAATGGAGGAATAACTTGAGCACACTGACCAGGAGGTGTCATTAGAAGAACAGCATGCTAGAGTAATTCCTCAGGTGGTTTTGGCAAGCTGCCTGTGCTGTGGTGTGTGCACACTGGCTCTTTGGTAGGCTATTCACACTGGCCGTGGAGTGGTATAAGCACACTCGCTGGTGTACAGGCACACTAACTCTGGTTTTATGCAATCACACAAGCTAAAGACTGGTGTAAGAACTCTGGCTATGTGGTAGTAGATATACACTGTCGCATTATGTAAAGTTGCTGCCTGTGGTCACAGTAGGTACAATGCAGCCATGCTGTGAGCTCATGGACTATGAGGTGTCCTTAGAAGTATTGCATGTAGGAGAATTTCCTGGGGTGGTGTTGGCACATGGACTGTAGGGTGGCAAATGAGTCCTGGATACGAGTTGTGTAGGCACAACCTTGCAATGTGAGCAGTGATTGCAACACTGGCTGTAGGGCGTTGTCAGAGTAGTAGCTGCAGGTGGTACGGACAAAGTTATTGTGATGTGCTTTAGGAGGTTGTGGGATGAACAGGCACTCTGCTGTGGGTGGTGTAGGAGTACTGGGGAGTTGTTTATGCACACTATATTTGAGGAGTTTTAGGAAAACTGACTGCAGGTAGGGTAGGCATAATTACTGCTCGTGATACAGGAACACTGACTGCGTGCAGAGTTGGCACATTGGCTGTGGTGTGGAGTTATGTAGGAGTGCTGGGTGTCAACTGATTTTGAGTGAAGTGTGATAGTATTGAAAAGCACACTTTGGCTGTGAATGTTCTTGCATTGTGTCAGTGAAGGTGTATTGACTTTGACCATGAGGTTGTGAAGTAGAGTAGTGAATGCTACTGGCGAAGGGTGCGATGCATTGCTCTACTGACTGTGTTGTAGTGTGGGGTGCATGTTGACTGCATGGGTTAGACTAAACATGGTCTTGGTGGGTGACTGTGAAGTGGCATACACCGGCTGATTGTGGGCTGTCTTTGTAGTAGTTGAGTGTACTGAAACTGCACTGGTGTAGTAGTGTCAGTGGTTATGGAGTGGTGTGTCAGTACTGGCTGTTCTGTGGTGTAGACATATTGGCTGTGGGGGTGCCAGCTTTCACAGAGCATTGGGTAAGGGTAATAAATGCCAGCATGGGATTAGAGTGCTGACAGGGGAAAAGTTGTAAGAGCAATGAAAGATATGGTATGTTGGCTATGGGGTGTGTAACTGTAATGTTATGTGGGCTATATGTTTACTTCCTGTTGGAGGGGACAGCACTATTTGTAATGTTGGGTAGGCAAAGTTGCTCTTTTTTTCTCAAGAGCCACAAAGATCTGTGGCAAATATTGCACCTTAAAGATTTCTACCACCCAGTAGTGTCAAAAGGGAGGGAGCCGGGTTTCTTTACCCCAAGCTTTAGGCATCTTCGGTCCTCACTCTCCTGTACAAGTGTGTGTTAAATAATAAAACAAAATGCCTAATTTGTTGCTTCTTAACCCCTTCGTTGCGTCCGTCGGCCAACGGCCGTCGCAACCACTACCTCGGTAGTGCTACGCATGTCCAATGGCCGACGCGGCCCTGCCCACTCAATGGAACGCCCCGCGGCAAAATTACCACCGCGGTAAATGGGTTAATGGATTAGGGTGCGCCGAATCCTGTGTTCTTGATTTCCATAGAGCTAGTATTCCCAATTATAAGCTCGTTATTGGATCAGAAACCTAAGAGATACCTGCAAAAACTTGGCCCCATTCCCCACCAAAGCTTCTAACATGCCTTCCGTACCCACTATCTCGCCTACCTCCCTATTTCTTTACAGCTAAAATCAGCCCCCACTGAAAAGCCCGCCATTTATCATCTCCTTGGTAAAAATGTATGTATGTGCGTAGACAAGACCAGCAGAATCCCATAAATCATTGCTGGGAAAAGCCCCTAGGAGCAAGGAACTAGTGTGCCAACTATAGCGTTGGATTACTTGTAAGTGTCTTCCAAAGTGCTGTACCGTCATGCTAGGCACTACACGGTGCTGAAAGCTAGGAGTCTATTCAAGCATGCTGGGAGCATTGGTGGCTTCTCCGTTATAGCGGAGGAGCGTCGCCCCGCCTGCTACGAGTGCAGCTGGCACACACATTCATAAAATTGTAATAAATACCATTTTATTAATGTGTCCCAGGCTCGTGCTGTTACAGCATGATGGCAATGGGCGGGGCTGATTAGTGCAATTGCACTATTAATGCAGCCCCCTGCCAGTGCGCATGTCAGATTGGCTGGCTGTCTAGAGCCGGCCAATCTGACCTGCGCACTTCAGAGCCAGCAGTCCTAAGGCTGAGAAACAGCCGAGGGATTGCAGCCGCAGGCCACCAGCTTCATAATGAGTGCTGGATTAGCCTGCTCCTACCAATCCTGGAGCTGCACCGGTTGGTTTTGCGTTGTACAAGGAGGAAGTCCTTCCCTTTCCACACGAGTCAGCGCGAGGAGAGTGTCAGGAGGATGAAGGAGACCGCACCCAGAGCCCGCGCTGTAGCGAAGACATGGAAAAGAGCGTCGGGCAGCAGGCAGAAGATAGGTTCTTTTGTAAAAATTTTTTTTTTTTTTTGGTCCGTTTCCTTTCTTCCTCGTCCCGCCACCCCTCCCCTGCCCCGTTACTCTTGCCGCACAGCAGCCACTACTGGCAGAGAATCTAGGTGCTGTAGGGATGGTGTAGAACGTCTAGAGGAGGGTGGTGCGGGAGTGTTCTCAGTGGGAGCTGGGGGTTGCCTAGGAACCAGGAGAGCATAGAGTAAGTGGGGTTTTGTTAAAGTGCTGACTGAAGCAACTTGTATTAAAGCACGAGATATGGGGCAAGATACTGAGTAAAACAGATGGAAAACAGACCTGAACTTTTTTCACTCATTGAACAAACAGAAGAGGCAGAAGTTATCGAGTTTTGAGTGAGCTGAAAACCAGGGTCGGCTTCTCCGTTGGAGTGGAGGAGCGTCGCCCCACTTAAAATCCCCCCCAAACCCCTGAAAAATAAAATGGTAATTTATTGCCATTTTATTTTTCTTCACCGTCCTCAACAGAGCATCAGGACGGGGGTGGGCTGGTGCTGAGTGACAGCAGCGTGTCACTCACCAGGGAGGATGGTGGGCTAACTGTGTACTGTTTAAAGTGCGTGTGTCTTTTTTGCGGGCGTCTTGCGATGGCCAGAAACACGTGCACACATTAAACAGCTCTAATCCAGCTGTTTTAAGACAGCTGGGTTAGAGCAAGCCAAAGCCCTCAGAGTGCTG
Organism: Triturus cristatus; assembly: GCF_964204655.1. Lineage (NCBI taxonomy): Eukaryota > Metazoa > Chordata > Amphibia > Caudata > Salamandridae > Triturus > Triturus cristatus. The sequence continues at coordinate 132,386,066 of NC_140591.1, read as the reverse complement.
TGGAGCTCCAAGTGAGGCTGCTCCTACCAATCAGGACGCTGCCCTCATGCTGCATGAGAGCAGCACCATGATTGGTCAAGGGAGTTTCTGCTTCCAGTTCCGGTGGTGAGAAGAGGACCAGAGTGGATGACGTTGCATTGTGTTCAGGTGAGTTTCTATTATTTTTATTTTATTTTGCACGTCACGCGCCTGCCATCCCCCTCCCTGTAGAAGCCAGTCACAATTGCTGAAAACATGCATGTGGAACTGTCATAAATGCACAAGAACCTCTACTGCACAACACCACATCATAAGACATCGATCTGTGTTGTTGCACATATGTCATCATGTAAACCACATTTCTCTTTATCCCTGGGCGCACTGATTCGCTCTCTGTGATCCAGGGGCGTAACAGAGGCCCCCGCAGCCCCTGCGGTGCGGGGGTCCCAAGCTCTAGGGGGCCCCCTCAGCACAGCACTCTGGCTGCAGAGCTCCTGATTGAGCCCGGAAGTGGGCCCCTCCACGTGCCTTACAGGGAGGCCCCCTCCAGTTTCGTTACACCAGTGCTGTGGCCCAGTGTAGTCCCAACACGGACTTTGGTGCTCCCCAGTGGGCCCGCCTCTCAGGTCTATGGAAATTCAATCTTGAATCACATAAGAGGCTAAAAAAACACAGACAGGAAAGTCTCAAGTTAAAGAGTAACTTCTAAAATATTCAAGCTACAAGGGCACAAATTGCAATTTATCAAACGTAAATTTGGTTTATTAAGCCCCAAATTACAAAATCAGGAACTCGGGAGAGTTCTTGCAGTAAAGCTAAAAGAGATTCGCCCTCAAGAATGGGGAAAGGACAGTAGCATTTCCTTTTCCCCCAAAAATAACATTCTTTTATAGTATTTTAGATAAAAGGTTCATACATCGACAGCATTAGTGCATCCATTCTCATGCTGTGACCAACAGGAGTCAAGTAAAGAGAAACATTTGCGACAGAATACATTCGAAGATTTCCTCACTATTACATTACATGGGATTCTACGTTCACGCAGTCTACTACATAGAGACACAATGTTTACACAGTATGTTATTGAGTCTGAGACGGCTAAACTCAACCTTGCGAGAATTACATTTCATTCAGAAAATCCAGCAGGGTCTCCCTCCTGCCCCGTGGAGCCTGGTAACTTTTATTCTAACAGAGAATGAAATAGCGCTGTTAATCACATGATGTACTACAGCGTCACATTAAAGACAGATGACAGGCGCTAAGTTCACTAAAAGCAAAAATATGCAGTTATTCACATAAGATTTCTACAGTTCTGCGTCCTCTCAAAGAATGGATAATCAATAGACAACTGATTCCTCTCAATCCCATTTGAGAAAAAAATGACAATTTATTTGGCACACTCACCCATACCCATATACAGTCACAAGTATCTTTCTAGATCAAATTCTTTTTACTTTCACATCGAGGCACACCAGTTTGAAATTTAACTGGATGCAAACTCGACCAACCTCACACCATCAAACACCAATGTGAGAGCAGATACCACCAAACAATGGTTGCTCGAGTCTAATTGGTGACCCTCCCAGATCGTCATAAGGGCACGGGGACAGAGTGTCTGCTGGAATAACATAACGTATATTTGTAAAGCATGTGTTTACCCAACAGGAATGTGTTTACCCAGCAGGGTATCTTAGCTCTGATTACCGATGTTTATTGCTACCCAACTTAGGGGCATATCATCAAGGCCCCGCGATAAAATTATCGCCACTTTAGCGTCCGTTTTCGGACGATAAGCGGCGATAATTTTATCGCACTATCAGCAAGGACACGCTAACGCGTGTTTCCATGCCTCAACGCCATTTACCTTAAAGCCCAGCTTTGCATCTCTAATGAGATGCAAAGTGGACGTTCCTGACCAAAATAACGTGAGAAATGTCCCTAACCGACATTTCACCAACTATCAAGCTGCACGCTAACCTGCATAGCGACGCTTATCACTACTTTCCTTACGCCTGCTTTCAATCTGACTTAGCCATTATATCCAATGGAAGGTGGATATTATGGCTAAGTCTGCCCTGCCCTATCAACAAGCTATCGCCAAACGCGCGCTTAGCGATAATTATCGCCGGTTGTTGCTGATATGCCCCTAAATGGTATTTTATCAACCTTGGAAGGATGAATAGCAGAGTTGAGCTACAGGGATTTGAACTTGTGAGCATGAGGTCACGCACTATCCCTGCAGTGGATGCTTTAGTCGACTGAGACACCAGACCTCACCGTATCAGTGGTAGTTCACACATACAAAGTGTATTCGAGGGTTGCTTAGAGATTTAATTGTAATTTTAATTCTTTTTAGATAATTTATTAACTGTTTTATGTTATGATTGTAATGTGCTTTTATGACTCAACTGTCGAATAAAGCTTGATTGATTTGATTTGAATAGCATAAATTATAATCATGATTTATGGTCGATTGTGCAGGAGTGGCTTGTAGAATAACACTCTATTCAGCTGATTGCTATAAGGGGCGGTGTAGGATTGATGACTCTCAAGTGGTGTCCGAGTATGTAGGAGACCGCATTAGCGTACAGTCGAGAGGATGAAAATGGGAAGTAGAGGTTTACAATGCAGAATATACAGAAACAAACCCAGTTCTAATAGGAAACCATTCACAGCATGCAGGAGTTAATTAGATAATCTAATCACTATGCAGGGAACGTTTCCCACTCTCTCTGGGGTCAGGCAGGCTGCATGGCTACGAAAACATTATGCAAACGTGACAGCCCTTTAGATGGGAGATTTGACAGAGCCTTTGCTTCTGACACCTCTAAATTCTGAAGAGAGGCTCACCAGGTGGACATAACAGTTCAAAGGTCCACCCATCACGTTTTTCAGGGTGAAATAGGAACGCTGAGACAGACAGCCGCCTGCATAGTAAACGGGTGTGTACCCATGCCCTGATTGCCCACCTACATTTGAAACTGGTATCTTGACTTTTTTTTGGCACTGGCACTATTGCAGCCTAGCCTGGGCACACAGATTTAGACTGTCCCTGACAATGCAATGTTCAGGACCTGTCCTACGACCTGCACGGGAGCATCAAGCATGCCACCCTATTAGGCAATCTACAACAATCCTTACCTTGGGTACATCACATAAAGAGGTAGCTGCAGCATGCTGTTTTTGGGACCCTATACTGATCCAGACCATTTTCTCAGTGGCAGTGAAAGGGTAATCTACTGACCTCTCTTGTGTTAGATTCTGCTGTTATATGAAACCCACACCCTTTACTGAAGTTGAGTGCATGCATGTGTATGTGCACTGTGGTACATGTATGGTAGGGATTTTTGTGTTGTGTGAGTCTGAGTACTGGGTCAATGGATCCATTTTGGATGCCCCGAGTTTAACATGACACAAGGTGAACGGTGTGGGCAGCTTCCCCAGACAGTGGAAGTGTAATCGCTGCATTGCTTTGGCTGGAGGGACCGGGACACTGAAGTGAGGAGGGTGGGCACAAGGGGTGGGTGGAATATTCTGTTCCGCCTGCGGCATTGGCAGAATTTGGCAAGTCAGTGTTACTCTTGTATTGCAGAGTTCTGGCTGAATTCCGCCAGTCGCCGAATGGCGGAATATTTTCATGTGTAAAGCTGCAGGACAGTAAGTTGGCAAGTGAGATTTGGCGTCCCCTAGCGTGATTTCCGGTCGCTAGGAGGCAATCCAGTGATATTTTTTAACGAGGGCGGCTGCAAGCATTCGTGGGCAGAAGCCTAGCGCTCGAGCAGGAGCAGAATCAACGTGAGTAGCTGCACCCTCTGGCACACCGCGTGATACCGTTCACGCTGATTTTTCAGACTGGAACACACTCCTGGCGCTCAATCAGTGCACGAACAGCACCCGCATTTCCGCTCGTTGGCACACCACTGAATCACGCCAAGTTTTTATGTAACTCAGTGGAATATAGTGGAGTCAAATTCTGCGAGTTCCGGCGAACCTTAGTGGAGACATGGCTACCTGTAGAGATTCTGCGAGCGTCTTCCTAGCAAAAAGCCGATGATAAGTTCTTCCTAAGCACTGCCCTTTGGTAGACAGGGTGAGGGGAGCGACTGCAGTTTCTGCTGTTCAACTGTGAAAGTGTTTCAGCTGTGGTGCAAGCATTCCTGCGTGACAGGTAGGATTGTTTTTGTACAGGAATGGATGCCTTCCTGCATGACAATAATCCTGCGAGGCATTTTCCTCTTTCTATGTGTGCTGGAGAAGGCAGCACACTTAGAAAGAGGAACAAGCATTGGCATAGCCAATAGGTCTCGCCTTTAGGACCTTCTAAGTGTTTAGCGATGCAGAGGCTCGACCTAACAACTGCAGGTGCTCAGCACCGGTGAGACCCGGCCCACTTTAAGCCCTGCATTCTGGAAACTAATGTTGTGAGAATCCCTGTGTGTTGGATGTGCGCCCAAAGCCCTCGGCACCCAGGCGCCATGTTACTTCGCATCTCGCTCCCAGAGGGGATAAAACAGCCATCCTTACAGGCCTTGGTTTTAAGACTCTTGAGAAGGGGCTTTTGTGGGGAGGACACTGCAAAACTCGAAATGTGTATTTGTTTAACATCTACTCTTTCACTGGCTGTCTTCAAGCAATTGAAGGGTCTTAAACTGCTCAGTGTAAAAATCGGAGCTTTACATGGTGGTTTCAGAGTCCTGGCCGGGTGGGACTGGTTCAGCCTTTCATCCATCCGAGGTTAATGGTGCCACTGGATGAGCTCGGACATACATAATGTAAGGGCGCACTGGAAATGGCCAGATGGCTCGGTGAGTAAATCACACATCGCTAACATCTGCCATGAGCTGCAGGTCACACATTTGAATCTGTGGATGGCCAACCCAGCCTCCCACCCATCCTTCCATGGCCCTTACATTGGGTAACAGCCATACATGTTTACAGCGCCTTGCAGCGGTAAGAGAGCAGTCTGGGATCAGTCTGGAACACTAGTTATAAAACCAGTATAGTTGAACAAATCAATATTCAGTCAGTTTCTTTTCTTTCTTTTACCTTTGTGGAGGCCTCGTTTGCTCTTGAGCCTCGTTGCTCTGCACCTAGTTGCTTTGTCACGACAATTCTTTCTATGCCATCCTGGGGCGAAGAGTGGGGCACAATGCCAAGAGTGGCACGGTGCCATCAGCGTGTGGACCGTCCCCTGGGGATGGCTCAGAAACAGATGGGTGAGCATTCCCGACTGATGTGTGTACCTTGGACTAACACAGATAATTCCTAGGCTGTCTCTCCCTCTCCTGGAGGTCTCTTTCTCTCCTCTGCTCCCAGAAGCTGGCAAGGGGTCTCAGGTGGACAAACGGAGGATGTGGGGCATTCAACACCTAACCTGGACAGTGCTCTCAGCATCCAGGTAAGAGTTGTGTGTAAATCAGTCAAAGTATGCTTTATTCGAAATTCATTCATAAAAGCAAGTACAAATATACAATAAAAACAATTCATACAACATTTAAAAAAAAAAAAAAATTCCAATCAATGATATCAGAATACGAGACATACTTCTTGAAAATTTCAAACTTAATTACTAATCCTATTTATGTAACATACTGTTCTATTAACAAAAGGAAATTTAGAAAAAAATAGTAAGAATAGATTAATACAGGGGTAGTTTTAAAATGTATATAAGTTAAGATGAGATGCAGACGAAATGACATAGCAGAGAATAGTCAGATGACTAGCAATCTCTATCTAAACAAGAGAATAGTCAAATAACTAGCAGTCTCTTTCTAAACAAGAGAATAGTCAAGTGACTAGCAGTCTCTGTCTTATCGACCATGCCCACCCTAGGTACTTTGCAGTGGCTACTGAAATCCAAGTCAAAGTGCTGGTGCATATAATACGCAAAGCGACAATACTACTGGTGGTCCCCAGATTTTTACACATCGGGGACAGCCAGATGCGCCTTGGAGCAGCGTAAGCTTTGCACGAAAATAAAAAGTGGCCGATTGATTCTTTAGTAATACCACAAACAGGGCAGCTGTCACAGGATCCACCTTCCCACTTAGCTGACAGATATCTGAGGGGAAGAGTGCCTGCTCTAAGTTGGAAAAGGAGCTTTCTTTCTCCTGGCTTGGTTATAATGTCCCAGTAGGGTTCTAAACAGGGATACATCTTGGCCTCTAAGAATTCTCCAGTCATAGATCCAGCACTGGAGCTACTCCAATGCCGGGAGGCAACCATCTCCCAGTAAATGTCTTTTAGAGTGCTTTTAGATGGAAAAATTGCTCTCTCCGGATCTTCCCAAAGTGAACACAAACCAAGCTCAGTCAAAGTTGTCTTAAGTGATTTTAACCACCCAATTTTGTGGAATACATCAGATCTTATAATGTCAAAAAAGCCCTCGGCATAGTGAGAGAGCACAGGAGTCGTCCATAACCTGCGCCAATATAAGATCGGACGGAGCTTAACCAAATCTGAAACTGCTCTTCTGCCCAAATCATATTTGAGGGGCAACAGGGGGGTGCTTTTAGGGACACCCGTTATAGCCCTGAAAAATTTATTTTCAGAGGATTGAAGCACAACCACTTTCTCAAAGCCCCAGAGCTCAGCACCATAAAGGGCAGAGCCTAGAGCCTTTGCTTCATAAACCTGAAGGGCAGGTTTTACAGGTTTGGTTAAGGATTTTCTATGCTCTGCACAAATAGCACCAGACAATTGCCTATGTCTAAGTGTAGTATAGCCTTAGGGAAAGACCCAATAAACCCTTGAGGGCTTGGGCAGATTTGATTGAAAAAGTAGTGTGCCAACAAGGGATTTTGTTTGGAAAGGTTAGGTTGTTTTGTAGATTATAGAAAATCAATTTTTAAATGAGTTCAAAGTTGATACTCAACCACATATTATTTAGCTGAAATAATCAAAGATATACAACACACACGGGGTATCTTTTTAGTGAAAAAATCACCGATTTTTTTATATAAACAATCAATAAAAAGGAGTACAAATAAACAATTGAATGTGCAGTGTAACATGAAAAGAGAAAGAATTGAATGTTATCCACAGTTCATGAAACAAAATATCCAATCCAATAAAGAACACAGAGATCTATCTCATATTAGGAGAGCAATCAACTGTACATAGATGTTGTGGAAATGGATAATGTAGTCGACGTTTCGGTCTGTAAGGGCGTCAATCCGTCAGACCATCTTCAGGACAGTGGAAATTTCTAAAAGGGACTCTTATGAATCATTGAATTCCGTTAGAGGTAATTTCATCTCCTCGTCAAATTTGATTATGCTGGTTCCGATCCTAGTTTGATAAAAGTATTCCTTTCTGGTGTCTACGAAGGAATAATGCGGCACTGGGAGGCAGTACTGTGAATATACTGTTCTCGTGCGTCTGAAGGAGGAATTAGTCCTTCCTAAATTGAAGTTCTTAGTTTTGCGCAATGTTTCTGTCCGAGAAGAAACTAATTCAAATACCGTCCGTAGGCAGGAGTTCGAGTTCCTGCCTACGGACGGTATTTGAATTCGTTTCTTCTCGGACAGAAACATTGCGCAAAACTAAGAACTTCAATTTAGGAAGGACTAATTCCTCCTTCAGACGCACGAGAACAGTATATTCACAGTACTGCCTCCCAGTGCCGCATTATTCCTTCGTAGACACCAGAAAGGAATACTTTTATCCAACTAGGATCGGAACCAGCATAATCAAATTTGACGAGGAGATGAAATTACCTCTAACTGAATTCAATGATTCATAAGAGTCCCTTTTAGAAATTTCCACTGTCCTGAAGATGGTCTGACGGATTGACGCCCTTACAGACCGAAACGTCGACTACATTATCCATTTCCACAACATCTATGTACAGTTGATTGCTCTCCTAATATGAGATAGATCTCTGTGTTCTTTATTGGATTGGATATTTTGTTTCATGAACTATGGATAACATTCAATTCTTTCTCTTTTCATGTTACACTGCACATTCAATTGTTTATTTGTACTCCTTTTTATTGATTGTTTATATAAAAAAATCGGTGATTTTTTCACTAAAAAGATACCCCGTGTGTGTTGTATATCTTTGATTATTTCAGCTAAATAATATGTGGTTGAGTATCAACTTTGAACTCATTTAAAAATTGATTTTCTATAATCTACAAAACAACCTAACCTTTCCAAACAAAATCCCTTGTTGGCACACTACTTTTTCAATTATGTCTAAGTGTGGCAATATCAATATGGTGCTGCCAACTCTTATCGCTAGAAATATGTAAGCCTAAGTATGTGAAAGTATTCACTACTTCTAGCGGGCGGTCATTCAAAGTAATTTTAGATTTAAAATTACGATGGGGATTAAAAATCATAAGTTTTGTTTTGGCTGAATTAACTTCTAAGCCATACTCCCCACAAAATTGATCAAAAATAGACAAGGCACGCTGCAAGCCACTATGGGTTTTAGATAAAATGAGCGTATCGTCTGCAAACATTAAAATAGGGATTTTGATCCCAGCTAAAAGGGAGCATCAACTTGGGCAGAGAGCATGCGGGCAACAACATCATTGATGTACAAAGTGAAAAGAACGGGAGCCATTGAACATCCTTGTCAAACTCCTCTCTCAACTGGGAAGTCCACAGTTACCGAACCTAATCCCCCCCACTGGATTCTTGCAAAATTGGATTCGTGGAGTCTCATTATCAATGATAATAAGTCACTAGGTAGTCCCTGTTTCTTAAGGACCAACCATAGCTTAGACCGGGGGACAAGGTCGAAGGCAGCCCGCAAGTCTACAAAAGCCGCATACAAGCTGCCCTCACCTAGTACGACGGTCCTCCATTGCAACAGGGTGAAACGAAAAACCTGGTCCACCGTACTTGTAGACCTTCGAAATCCTGCCTGGAAGGGTGAGAGGGCATTAGTCTCCTCCACCCAGTCCAAAAGCCTATTGACAATCACACGCCCCACAATCTTTTGAATAGTGTCAATGAGGCTTATCGTCTATAATTGCCCGGCTGGGACCGGTCACCTTTCTTGAAGACAGGTATAATTACAGCACCCTGCCAGGAAGTTGGTACCGCTGCACCCAATGCAATAATATTCATAAGAAGATGAATGTACTTACACCAGCGCTCTTTATCATTTATAAATACATCAGCTGGGACACCATCGAGACCAGGAGCACGTCCCGAAGCTACTGAGCTAAGGGCCTTCATAATTTCATCAGCACCAAAGAGGTTGTCTTGGAACTGATTTACACTAATATCTGGCCCTGACACAACGTTATTTGGCTCAGCGTACTGGTTTTTAAAGAATTTTACCCATTCTTCTTCTGGGACGTTGTTGCTTGGGGGACCGGGTAAACCTGAACTTCCCCATTTGACAATGTGCCAGAATAACCGAGAATCCTTCCTATCACTAGCTGCCTTCAACTCAGACCAGTGATGCTCATCCCAGGCTTTCTTTGCCTTGGATATACTAGTTTTGTAATCTTTTCTGGCAGATTTGATTACAGTAGATTGCCCACCCTTGATGGCATTACCCAAAGCCAGTCGTGCATCCCTACACTGGTCATTATACCCTTTTGCAGGTTTTGGGGCTCTAGCTCCTTTGTTTTTAACAGGTTTAAGAAAATAAGCTTTGATTGTACACAAAAAGGGTGTTATGAATTCCTATTATCTTGTCCAAGCCAGTGCTAAGTGATTTAGAGTACTCTATGGCCAATATTGCTTTATCAACCTGGTAGCTAATATTAGCGATGGCCTGTTGGTTAGTCACTATATTTTCCCACCTTAATCTACGCATGTCGTTGGTGGGAACGGTCAGGGGAGGGACCATCTCAGTGTGGCCAATGGGTTGATTGATATGGGACCACCATTTATGGACTGCGCACAGGGGGTTATGATCACTCTCTATCCGCCAGACAACTTCCATGTCACAGATCAAGGGCCATAGTTTAAGACTACATAAAACGTAGTCGATCCTGCTGTTATATCGCCCGTTGTCATATGTACTGGTCCCATTTTTGTCACTACGGGTTCTTCCATTTAGGGCTCTTAGACCCTTTTCATAACAAAGGGCGTTTAGACTAATCACATCATCAGTCCAACGCACAACCGGGGTGAGCTCCAATTTAGGAACTCCCCATTGCCGGTCCTCTTCGTCCCCAAAAAGATCATCGTCATTAACTAAGGGTTTGAATGTTCTGTTGAAGTCACCCGCTATAACAATGTTATTGTTTAAAGAATGGGTATCAAGGAGACAACCCAAGGCTGTTAAGACCTCAGTTCTCCCTCCCCTGTTACTCCTAACATCGACATTATAAATATCCAACATTCCTAATTTATCTAACTTTATCTTAATGAGTTGAATATCTCTATGGCTGGTATCAATAACTTTGATGACTAACTTTAAACTCTGGCGGACCCAAATAGTTAATCCCCCCATAGGTCTCCCCTTTAAGCCCTTTAATGCATGAACAAAATAATTCAAGTATCCCTGCACAAAAGATGGTTCACATGACCAAGTTTCCTGGAATATGCATAGATCGAAATTGTTGACAAAACGTATCCAATCTTCAGATTCCAGTTTAGAAGTCAACCCTGCAATATTCCAGGAAAATAACTTCCCCGTTGTATCCTCAGTGTCAGCCAAAAGGCTGGCAGAAGGCAGAGAATCAGGGACAATGAAATGATTGATACAAGTGTCTACACTACCTTCAGGTACTTGGATTCTCAACTCATTAAGAGTTGAAAATGTATCAGAAAATGGTTCGACGGGGGCTGGTGACGAACCCTTGGGATGATTAATTCAGTCTACATCTTCAAGGTTCGCTAGTGCCTCATATCGGTTTCTAAGCGGTATGAAAGGGTTGAGCTGGCTGCAAAGTAAGGCCCCTGAGATAAAAGTGGGAACTGATTGAGGACGAGGATAAAAGTAAGTCAGTTCCCAGGTGGTAATGAGAGACTTCGCATGATTTGTGTGCCAGTTTGTGTGGAGAGGTGTGGCTCACTGGTTAGAGGCGGCAGATCCGCAAGCAGAGAATCGGCCAGGGACCAGGGTTCAATTCCCGACGCGGCAGGGTCGTGGACCAGGGTCAAAACTGACTCGATAATTCTCGCCTCGGTACCTACTCTAACCAGGAACACACTCGGCAACTCTGGGCATTAGCTTGCCTCATCTCCACAACGGCCCCCCACATTCGCCGGGGATGCCTGGTTTCACCTTGGAGATACCCAGGAGGGACCATCTCACAGGGATAGCCAGGACGGGTTCCCCAGCGGTCTACAGCGCCACGAGGCCTCAGGGTAGCAGTGCGCTTTACAAGACACATACATTTACACATACATACATTTAAGAATGTGGCTCACAGCTCTAGGATCTCTAAAGTTAACTATAACGATGTCCCCGTTTATATTCTTTGGAGTGTTACCCAGCCAGGATAGACGCCAAACATGTAAAATTTCCCCGTTTATATATGAGGGAAGAGGGCGATTCTGCCCAAGCCAGTGAATCACTTTATTTTTTAACTGGAAATGGCCCTCAGCTACACCATCCTTTAAAGTTGGAACACCCGCAAGAACAACTACCAAGGGGACAGCTTCTGGTGGCAATTCAATAGAAAAAGACCTGCGCATCTTTGTAATAGAGATTGGAGTATTAGCTTTGCTATCGCATGTTATGCCTTTTTGTGTTGCATTATTCCCTCCCAATGTAACTCTTTCTTCATTTAAAATGGTGGGTTGCATTAACTTCGGGAGATTGGTTCTTCCTGCATTGTTGTAAATTACATTATTAGTGTTTGAGTGATTTTGGGAAATGGACTTTGGTGGTACTACAATGGGGGGTAATGCGACAGAAGCTGAAACAATAGGGGGCGCTATGATTGGCTTAGCAAGATTCCTGATTAATTCCCTATTATTATCTATTAACAGCTCGACTTTATCAAGCCTTTTGTCAATGGATTTTAAACTCTCAACAATAGGTGACATAAGGGATTTCAATAGCTGTTATATATGACCCAATAACTCTGTAGTAGTTGTATCTTTCACAGAACAAGATGCAAACGTAACTTGGGGCGATGGGTTGACAGCAGAAAATGTAGGACCTTTGTCAGTAGAAACCAGGTCGGAGTTACGAGTAGTTTTTTTTTTATTCTTTAGCAGCTCAGAATCTACCCTTCTCCTTTTTCTAGGAATTGGGCCTGAATTTTTGGCTTGCCTTGATAAATTAGCCTTTTGAGGTGAAGGCTCAGTACCTTGAGAAGGTGACCCGTTTAGTAACCCGTTTAGTGCAGCTGATTCAAGGGATAAATTAAGGGGTATAAGTGAAGCAATTGCAGACATATCCTTAGGTGACTCAATTATGGAGATTACATTTCGAGATGGTATTGGGGAGTCAGCATTACTAGAAATACATAAAACTTCTTTGTGGGAGGATCCACTCCCAACTGGGGAAGTGTCTAAGTGAAAGGGGGCCACGGGGAGAGGCGTATTTTTAATAAGCTCAATAGAGCTACGACGCTTCGCCCTTATTTCCGCAAGAGTGGCATCCCGTTCGTTTCCCGAGATGACTTTAAATAAATAACCATCAAGGGTCCCCTTGCTTACACCATCAGCCATATTAATAGTGCTAAAGCAATAACCCGCTACAGATGATACATACAACCAGACCCACAAAAACAAAACAAACCAATGTATGATTTACATATACTAAATAATCATTCCAAGAAACAAAAGTAACAAAATAGGAACAGTACAATCCAAAGGTTAGAGAGTAGGCCCGGTCCGGCCTCACTCGGCTCCGGAGGGCTACAGAGGGCCCGCCCTTTGCCCGGCGCTTCCCGCGACGCGGGGGCTGAGTGCAAATTTATGCGCCTCCGTGCGCGATTATGACGAAGGCGGACTTCCGCCGCTAAGACTCCTGGGGGCTGTAATCCCTCTGCGGCCGAGATGGAGTAAGGCTACGGTGGCAGCAGGAGGGCTGAGAAGGTGACCAACAACAGCTCCGGGACCAAGTACGAGGTAAGGCACGGGTAGTAGCAGGATACCAGTAAGTTCTGAGGACGCCCCTTGTCACATTTGGAGCTTCACAGGCAGAGGTCAAACGTCAGGCTGTGTCTTCTGACAAATTGCTCCTATTCCATTAACTTGTGATTGGTGTTTATATTCTTTCTCTGGATATTGGGTATGGAGCGTACAGCCGCTTCTGCCTTTTAGTTCAACGCCCCTATATTTCACCGGTCCCCGCTTTTCTCCCGTCCGTCGCCTCTTCTTCTACGACATCAGCAAGCGGAGAAACGGCCAAGTGCGCTCTTTCAACCCTTAATGATGTATACTTCAAAGGGTTTCACCCTGCGATGCACACCTTTCCACCTGTTTTTTTGCCGCTGCGCGCTGTACCTTATTTGGAAACTGCCAACTCCGACCACTGCTGCTTCCCCGCCGATGTATCGCCACCGGCCCTCACTGGAAAACCGGAGCAGGGACAACACCTCAGCAATCTGTAAGGCAGATCCACGTACATGCGCATCCACTTCGGGCGCACAGGGGGCTTCGTTTACTTCCGAACCGGAGATTCCTGAAGTGCCCCGGGGGTCCCCGCCAGCACGCACCACGAGCCCGTAGTGCTGACTGCAGCCGGATGCACCGAGACAAGACTTGCCACGAGGAAGCCACTGCTGGAGAGGGGGTCTGCGAACCGGAGACAGTCAATCCGGTAAGGATATCCAAACAGAGTGAACGATTCAGTCAGGACCGACAATCCTTATTAGTGTACAACTGTGGGTGCACAATCTATAAATGCAGTTCCTTACTGATGCACTGTGTATGCAGTCTATGACTGCAGTTCCCGGCAGATTACCAGGGCATGCAAGAGCTATGAACGCGTTCCGTCATCTTTGCACTCGGTGCACAGACTGTGCATGCATTTCTCTGCCGATACCCGGGGCTTTGCTGTGCACGATCTGCTCTGTATCTCAGCCTTGAATGCAGCTTTCCGTGCGGGTCCTCGTCAGTGTGAGGGACAGGCGGGCCCAGATAACCAATGGCACAGTCTGTAGATTTCACGTAAATCAATATGCTTATAATACCTTTTTACCTTTTATTGCAGATAAATATCTGAACCAAAGAAAAATGTTACCAAGCTGGGTCCAGGTGTATTGGTCTGCATCAAGCCCTGTTTAGGCCGACACAGGAAATTGCTCCCTCAAAATATATTAATTTGCTCGGGATCATTCATTGATTCAGTCACATATGCAACAAAAGCTCTCTCTACAGCCTATTAAGAGTGTATGTGACAAGTCCCTCTTTTGCTTAAACCGGCTTATGGAAAGTCGGTTTGTGGCTATACTTTGTCATTTCTGATGACGGTGACGCTGCTCAGGTGGTGGTGTGTTAAATGGAAGCATGTACATATCTGTTCCCCACCCGCTCATTTGCAGCTGGGGGAGTGGCACTCTCTCTGCATATCTTCCCTAATGAAGGCAGGTGTTGAAACTTATATCATTGCGATGGCTGATATATATTCTATCAGTAAAAATAACAACCCTATCTGCAAGTCCCAGGAAATAATACTATAAGAAATTTGCGCAAAATTCCCTATTATCTTGAAATCGATCTCGATTTACCTTAAACGTCATTACTGATTGCTTAGGAAGCTCGAATGCACCGCTGCGAGAGTTACCTTTCGTGCACCCGGAAGGGTTTCAAATGCGTATCAATTAGCAGATATTTGTTGCTGTTCTGAACACGCTGATGCGTTTATATCTCTAATAGAGATCGCTTCGCGTATTATCGTTGACTGTGCCCGTGCATTGATAACTTACTCGTAGATTGCCGATATAATAGTAGGGAAATCATATTGCTAATGCACGAACACGTTTATTGGAAATGTTTAAATGTAAAAGCCAATGAATGGATTTTGGTAACGCTGGCTTGTGCTACGCCGTATCACGTGCCTGCTGCCGACCTCAGTTCTGCTAAAGGGCACTGCAGACATCAACAAGCGCAGCCTTAATCACTCTGAAAGGGAAAAAAAAAGCCAGGGCCATCGCGAGCACCATCTGTTTCCAATTATCGCAAACGCGAGTTGTGGGCGCAATAATTGGAAACAGATGGCGCTGGTGCTCGCTCTCGCAAACCCTAGGCCATAGGCAGATGCAAAGGTGGGACATGCACCCACCTTTTTCCAATTGCGTGCTGTCTTTCTTAGACAGACGCACGCAAAGGCCAATAGCGAGAGAGCAAAAAAAAAAAACACGCACGATCGTGTGGTCCGCGTTGCAAGTCCTTACAATAAGCCTCGCAGAGCAGCGCATGCACGCTGGCACAGGTGAGACCTAAAAAACGAGGAAAAACAAAAATATTTTAAGTTGTTGTGCCTCCCCTGGGAAGGTGTACAATTCTGACACATTCCCAGGTCTACCACTTCTGGTAAATCTGGGAATGCTTCTGAATCCGTGGGTGGATGCATGCGAAAAACCATACTCGAATCCATGTAACACCTTCCCAGGCAGAGTAACACAAGACAGCGACTTGCACAGCCTCGTGTTTCTCCAGATTTACTTAGCTATGCAGGGCTAAGCTAACGTTACCTATGAGTCCATGTGTCACCTTGGGTGACGCTTGAGTAATGCAACCTAATAATAAATCTGGCCCTTGATGCCATTTGAAATCCATCAATGATAAGCAAATCTGTTACTGTTAGTTGCCCACCTATCGTACTTTTGAATTTAGTGCATGTTCCGTAGCTCCAATGAAGGCGCCCAAACAGCCCATGATCAGTAGTTACTGATTTGGCCTTCTGCTCCAGTTTTCCAATATTGATCTTACAGGGTCTCCCTGGTACGGCCTTGCACCTGTGGCTAGGGCTTCGAGACCTGGGAGAGGGTCTTTAATCACTAGGAGGAGATACTGCAATAGTAGGGCATTCCATAATGGCATAGAGCCTGCATGTTGACATGGTGTCCAACAGTGCAACTGATATATGCACAGTTCTCTTCATTGACAGGTTGATAGCTCTTCCTATGGGTTGCTGGGAAGTTAGAGTGTATGCTGTTTTTTAAAGTTTTTTTACTGGATGCTCAGTATGGCGTTTAAAATGGCAGTGTGCATCAATTACCCTCTCCCTGTGTTATGGTGAGTGTCTTGAACTGTAAACTCTTTTTTTCCATGAGCACAGGTTTGTTTCTAACTTTGACATTCTGGTACATGAATACAATGAGCAGAATACTCCATGTCAGTAGGACACCTAGGGGCATATGCAAAAGCCCCGATCGCCACGGGAACGTCACCTCCTGTGATGTTTCCATGGCGATAGGGGCCTTGCCTTATGTACAAGGCAGCGTTATGCCACTTAACGTGGTTTAACGCTGCCTTATACATAGGGCCCCTTTCATGCTATGGTTAGTGTGAAAGGAGCATGCAGTGTGTGCTGCGGTGGGCGTTCCACGGCAACAGCCATTGTATTTGAAGCTGCCTCTTATGTACAAGGGTGGCATACATAGGAGGCAGCGCTAAAATTAAGACCTGGAAAATTCTGGTCTTACGTTGGCGAAACGAGGAGAAATGCATCATTTCTCCTTGTTTTTGTTTTTTGCATGTGTGCTGCCTTGTGCAGCACATATGGAAAAAGTAAACTGCCATGGATTGTTTAGATACAGGAAGGCCCCCCTTCCTATACATTACATAAAAAATCTTTTTAAAAAAAGCCATTTTGCATGTGTGCTGCATGAAGCAGCACATATGACAGTGACAGAATGGCATTTTAGGATTGTTGACGTGCAGGAAGGGACACCTTTCTACACATAAACAATCCTCCCCTGCACGCAAACATCCTTGTACTATGGTGCAAGTGTGCCTGCGCTGGCGCTACACTGCTAAGTGTAGCACCAGCACAGGGGGAAACGCAAGGCTGCACCATATCCTGAAGTGCAGCCATTCTGAAGTTGCGGAGTGAGGCGTTAAGCCATGACGGTGTAGTATGTTGCTTTAAGATGTGTCACATTATTCTAGAGTGTAGAATGAACTGTGTTTGGGGATTCTTTCTAAAGGCATTCGTTACGGAGACTGTCAGCGCTGGAGGTGCTGCTACATGTATGCGGGGGGCTGTATTAAAGAACTCAGCAACTTCACCTTTATTTGGTCTGGGTCTCATTTGAAGATGCTACATTGATTTGGCGACAAGGATTCTCAGCCCCCTGCCAACTTTCAAATACGATAAATGATAAAGTTGTCCGCCACCATTCCGACAGGAGCAGTGTTTCGGGAGAAGGATCTGCAACGGACAACTCGACGTTTACGTGAGTTGATTGCGATCTCTCTTGTGTTCTCGGCGTGCCTATTTGTTTCTGCCAACGCAGGTGCTATTTTGGATTGAATAGGTGGCAGTTACTTTCATCGCGCGAGCGCTGTTTACCTCGCGTATGAAGACAGCGGCTTCCATTCTTCGGCGCGCGGCGCTTATTTAAAAAAAGCATCTTCAGTGTATTTCTTCGCCGCGTAACGTGCTGACATCGCCTCACGTTAACTACGAGGTCACGCAACGTGACCCTGGCGGCCATCTTGATTATTTTGTACGAGAGAAACACTTTGATTACAACAGCGTTTGTATGCTTCTCTACATTTGAAGGAAAAAAAAAACTGAAAACCTACCGGCTTCATTCTAAAGAAGTAAGAATTGTTTTACATATTACAGTTAATAGTGCAACAGCATTTCCAAGCAAGTAAATATGAATCGTGAGTCCAGTACAACCTCCACTGCAAGCAATGTTATACAAAGTACAAATGTTAGCATTACACTAAGTAATCCAAAGGAATTTCTGACCAATCCTGGAGAACCTATTATTAAATGGCAAGAATGGAAAGAATATTTTATTAATTATATTGCTACTCTTGAGGATAACGGCAGTGTTATGTCCCCTGAAAGGAAAAAAATAATTTTAATGCATTGCTTAGGACCTGAAGGTCTGAGGGTTTATAACCAAATGCAAAAAAATGAAAGTAGTAGTGACGTTGACGTTTTCAAAACTGCCATAGCTGATCTAGATGCGCATTATTCTCCTATTGTTTGTGCAGCAGTATCCAGACGCACATTTTATAAACGGAAACAAGAGACTAAAGAATCGATTGAGGATTATGTTTCTGCTTTAAAAAATCTTGCCATAAAGTGCTAATTTGGTTCCTTGCATGACAACATGATAAGAGATCAAATAGTTATGTGCACCAAAAATAAGAGTATCCAGGACAAACTTTGGATCGAACGTGAAGCTAATCTAAAAGACATTATAACGCTAGTAGAAAAAGCAGAATTATCAGAAAGATGTGCTAAAGCGGTCTCGATTTTAAATGAAGCAGTCACTGTCAATAAAATTACTGACACCAGGAAAGACAAAAGTTTTACTTACAAGCAGCCTAGATCTTATCAAAATAACACTTGGAAACCACAGCAAAATTTCAACTATAAAAAAGAAGAAAATTCTTCTCAGTCTGGCTTTGTATGTTACAGATGTGGGAGCACTTCTCATACTGCAAGATTTGAAAAATGCCCTGCTAAATCTACAAAATGCTCAGTATGTGGAATTATTGGACATTTTTTAAAAGTTTGTAGGAGGAAACGTTATAAAAAATCACATGTAACTTGTATTATGAACAACGATTCTGATTTATCAGATAACATTGAGGATGAAGACTCTTTAGAGAATTCAAGTGTTCCCAGTGGTGTAACTAAGCATGTCGTGGTCAATATCAGAAGCAATGATAGCAATAAGCCTTTATGTATGATCTCTTTTGGTGGCGTAATGTTACAGGTTGCAGCGGATTCTGGTTTTCGGTTCACCATCATCGCTAAATCAGTATGGGATAATGAATTTATTAACGTTATTGGCCCACAGTTACAACCAACTGATGTGAGTCCTGAAAGCTTCATTGGACAAAAAATTGTTATGCTTGGTTTTAGATCTTTAATTTTCGAGTTCAAGGGTAGAAGGGCATTGTGTAAATTGTATGTAGCTCAAGATGGCCCTTCAGTTTTAGGTTGGAAAGACCAACGTTCTCTTGATATTATTTTGAATCCCAATAGTCCAGAGCAGGTGTTAGTCATGTGTGAAGCAGAGAACAATAAGAAATGGGTTTTGGAAGAGTTCCCAAAAGAGTTTAGTGGCAGCATTGGGAACCTTGAGGGTTTTACACATAAAATTTTAGTCAGACCCAATGCAATCTCCAAAATTCATAAGGTACGTCACATTCCACTAATTGTTCGAGATGAGGTAAAAGCAGAACTTAAAAAACTACTAGATGCAAAAGTTATTGAACCAGTCGAAGCATCTGACTGGATTTCCCTGATTGTTATTGGCAGACGTGCTAATGGGAAAATTCGCATGTGCATAGACTTAAGGTATTTGAATGAAAATATTATCATTGATCAATTTCCTCTCCCGAGAATCGATGAAATGCTGTCACTAACCAAAGGTGCAAAGTGGTTCTCAACGATTGATTTATCGTGTGCATATCACCAAATCTCTTTACATCCATTGAGTAAGCACCTCACAGCCTTTTGTACTCCTTTTGGTTATTACCAATTTCGCCGCATGCCTTTTGGGTTAGCGTCTGCAGCTGCGGTATTTCAAAGGCTGATGCATGAATTATTTGGTGATATGCGAGGTATAACATTCTTCCAAGATGATATTCTTATAATGGGTCCTAACAAGAAAGTTCACGATGAACGTTTAAGGAAAGTTATGAGCATCTTGCAGGACAAAGGGGTTACAGCAGAACTCTCAAAATGTAAATTTGCAGAAAACAAAGTGACATATTTAGGTCATGAAGTCAGTGCCCTAGGTATTAGACCCAAAACCGGCCTTGTAAGTGCCATTAAAGATGCTCCTCCACCTAAATCGAAGGATGATCTTAGATCTTTCTTAGGACTTGCAGAATTTTATTCAAAATTTGTGGATAAGTTCTCAGAAAAAACTTGTGTAATGAGATCCCTACTTAAAAACAAGGCACAGTTTATTTGGTGTACTTCTTGTCAAAAATCCTTTGAGGAAATAAAAAGAGCCATTTCGCAGGCACCTAGTCTTCAAGGTTTTGATCCGTGCGCACAAACTATTGTCACCACTGATGCTAGTAGCAAGGGTTTAGGTAGTGTACTGACACAATTAGACGAGAACAATAAAGAAGTCATTATTGCTTTCGCATCACGTTCCCTCACTCCCACTGAGGAACGTTATTCAGTTGTAGAAAGAGAGACCCTAGCTTGTGTATGGGCTCTAGAACATTTTAGGAAGTTTCTTTGGAGAAGGAAATTTATCTTACGAAGCGACCATAAGCCATTGACTAAATTATTGACCACTGATGGTTTGACCAATGCTACAGCCAGAATTGCCAGATTATCCATGAGACTGCAGGACTTCATGTATGAAGTTCGATATATGCCAGGTGTCAAAAACGTCACTGTAGATTTTTTGGTAGTCGTATGTCGTTACCATTGGTTGAGCTTGACATGAATTCTTGGAACGATTTTTCTGTAGCTCACATATCATCAAATAGAACTCAAAGTAGTTTTAGCAAAGATGAATGGCTCGAAGCGGAGAACTCTGATCAAATATTACTTGTCCTCAAACAATTAATTATGAAAGGATGGAATGGGATTGATAAAAAATTTGTCAATGATGAATTGAGAGCTTTTTGGGAGGTTCGAAACAAATTAAGTCTTTCTGGTACTCTGATTTTACGTGGCGATAAAATTGTACCACACAAAAATCTAAGGAATAGAATAGTTGAGTTGTGTCATGAAGGACATTCAGGAATTACACGTACCAAACTACGTTTGAAAGAATTATATTGGTGGCCTAGGATTGATTTAGATGTATAAAGATGTGTGAGATCATGTGTGAAGTGTGAGATTTCTGATAAAACGCTTAAGACATTCAATCCACCTTTAGCTTCCCCTGCTTGCCCCAATTTTCCCTGGGAAGTTGTTGCCATTGATTGTATGGGACCAATTTGTTGGCAAGATAGCTCACAGAAATACATTTTGGTACTCATTGATACTTTTTCTAGATGGTTAGAGATATGTGTCGGAGATATCATCAATACTAAAACAGTAATAACATGTTTAGATTATATTTTCTTAAGGAAGGGTTTCCCTAAATTCATTCTGTCCGACAATGGAGTACAATTTAAATCCCTCGAAATGAAAAACTACTTAAATGGTTCTGGGATTCAACAGAGATTCACAGCATTATATCACCCAAGTGGCAATGGTATTGTTGAGAGAGCCAACCGTAGTATTAAAGGAGTTATCCAACTTGCTAACAATGGTAGCCTATCCTGGGAAGAAGAGTTAAAAAAAACTTTTTGGGGCATATAGAAGTACTATCCATGGTACCACTACTAAAAGTCCTTTTTCCTTAATGAGAGGCAGAATCCCACATTAAAAAATCAACCCTGGTTGGTTGAATAAGAGTGGAATGGTTCCTTGCGACATACCTAGTGTAAGAGAGAGTATTAAAGAATCTCAGATGAAGAATAAGACTTATTATGATGAGAGACATGGCACCAAACAAGTGAACTTAAATAAAGGTCAATGGGTTAGAGTTAAAAGTGGGAGGAGAGTTTCAAAAACTGAAAGCAAGTTTAGTGAACCTAAACTTGTAGTCAAGGTTATGAACAACACTGCTTTACTTCAGAATGGTGAAGTGTGGCATTGTAGTCGTCTTGCGCCAGTTTCATATAGTCATGAAACAGAAGTTGGTAATAAACGCAAGAATTTTTGGTGGTTAGATACATGTGATTTCTCAAAACATATTGATAATTTCAATTCAAATGGTGAAAGTGTAACTCCTGATTGTGCTGAGATTTCAAGAATGTCTTCTACTGTTAATCCTGAGAATTTAGAGGATTGTAGTATCTCGCAAAAAAGTGTTTCCTTACCTGAGGTTTCCTCAGATGTCAATCCTACTCTGAGTGACAAGCCATGTGAGGTTCAAGATTTTGTGGTTCCACAGTTATCTTGTAATGAAAACATTGTAAAAACAGGTGGTAGGATTGTTAAAAAACCAAAATCTTTAGAAATCTTTGATTGTAATTGATTTTATTTATTTACTTTTGTGTTTTTTTGTTGATGTTTTTTTTTCTGTTTTGTTGTTTTTTTTTGTTGTTTTTCTTCAAGAAGGGGGATTGTGTAGTATGTTGCTTTAAGATGTGTCACATTATTCTAGAGTGTAGAATGAACTGTGTTTGGGGATTCTTTCTAAAGGCAGTCTTTACGGAGACTGTCAGCGCTGGAGGTGCTGTTACATGTATGCGGGGGGCTGAACTCATCAACTTCACCTTTATTTGGACTGGGTCTCATTTGAAGATGCTACAGACGGCTAACTCCTCACTCCGCCACTTCATCGTACATATGCCCCCTATTTTCCAGTTATGGGTGTTCATATGAACAACACGTGCATTCTGGGAGCTGTGGTCTGGTCTTGGCTAACACAGCTGATAACGATTTGCAAAAGGTAAGATTAAATAGTGAGTTGATGACTTGATTTGGGTACATCCTTTCGCCTCCAATGGAAGGCAAGTAGGGCTATTTTAAATCTGAAAACTACACTCTTATCACACATGTAATTCATTACTTTATCAATGCAATGCATACACAAATATTGTTTTTTAAATTGCCTTGCACTGCAGCAGGCATTTGTTAAAAGTTTTGTCAGAGCTTGAGTGTAAGCATCAAACTTATTGGATTTGCCAATGACTGTTTCTTTTGCTATCATTAGCCACGTTTATTGTATTTTTTTCCAGTGCATTCGCTTTTCTTAATTCTATTTACTAATGTGTTCAGTGTTTTTATGTTCACTTAGATGAGAGCGTTAATCTACTTAAATACATTTGGATGATAAAAAAACGAGTCCACTATGAACTTGGGCTGCTTCTTGGTGGAACCCCGCTGTGCAGCGTAATTGAAAGTGAATCCTCTTCTTCCGCTTGTTGCACACTGAAAAAAAGGTCTGCGGACAGCTCAGTCATAAGAAGACTGCTCTCAGAAGGCTATTTCATCTGCAAAGATTCCTTGGTGAGCACTTTGAAAAGCTTGGCCTGAATTATGTGGCAAAGGGGTAAAGTTGGAGACCGGATAGTAGGGCGTGTCATTGGCAGGAGACGCCTGGCTAGGCCCAGCACTTTTTCTCTTCTGTTGAATTGTATGAACCTCTTTCCCTGTTTCAGCTTTAAGACAATACAGACCTAATTTATCAAGGTTCGTGCACCACAGAGCAGCATGAAACCTTTGCTGCACTGCGTCGTGCAAATGTGAAAACGCACTGCAGCCCCATATCTAAAGAGGCTTCCCTGCTGCTGGTGTCATCTGCTGGACGAGTGCTTCCCTGCGCAATGCCAGTCTCGCACCTCGGCACAAAGGTGAGCAAGCTCTGTCTTGTGTAGGATTTATACCCCAGGCATACCCTTACAGTACAGATTGATACGCATAGACAATTGCTTAAGGCTGTACCCAATGGATGTGTGCTGTGCACTGCAGCACACACGGAATGCATCTTTTCCTGGGGAAATGATTGCATTCCTGCTGCTTCGCACCTACTACAAGAGGTGCTAGCCTTTTCCACAAAGCACGGTCAGACTAGCTTAGTTGATGGGACTTTGTGCCAAAACCTGTGGGTGTTTCCGCTGATCCATCCACAGAAACAGCCCTTTGACACAAAACAACACCAAGTGGATTTGGAGCAGTGAAAAGTGCAGCTGTCCAGCGCAAAACAGCCTTAACGCTGGATAGTGAATCCCAGCTACCACTTTATACTGCTTTGGGCCATGTTAGCACTACATACAGGCTTAGTGTCTGGGCCTACATTTAGAATGTGCATGATATATTTAAAATGCGTCTGAACAACCAATGGGCTTGTAACATATGTGCCTTATTTAGAGGGCGCAATGGGCGGACTGCCATTTGCTAAGGGGGCAGAGGATACAATCTCTGCCACCCTATAGGATTAGCCCCCGCCATGTTTCGAGATCTCCACCTACCTAGCAGAGACCTCTATGCCTTCAGAGGAGACACTATGCCAGTGGCTCCTCCGAAGGAACAAAGGATTTGCTGAATGTCCCCATGGTTCATGGAGAAACATTTTTGTTTCTTTTCGGAATCATCAGGCTTTCCCTAGCGGTCCCAAGAAGGGAGGAAAGTGCTTGCGTTTGGCCATGTACAGTGCTCCGCTGCCTTTTAGTTCCAGGTTCGTGCTATACAAATATTATAGGCAAAAATTTGGGTCCAACTGGGATGGCGTGGTGAGGAAAAGAACGATGGATTGAACCCAGATCTCTTGACTGGGGGTGAATGTTTAATTCATTCAGCATTCCGTTCATCATTTGTTGCCGCAGCAAGTTTTGCCCTAATTGAGATGGGTATGCTCAGACATGGATCCCTTGCTCGCTGTGCTACTGGACTCAAGCTAGCCTGGCTGATGAGGGGTGTTACCTCGGAACCAGTCACAGGATGCTTGTGTCCGGTCCACGGAGGACCCGGCTTGGCAGTTCGAGCTGGACTGTTCCCATGAGGAGCAGGGTCAAGACTGATTTGCATATTATGGCTGGGTCCAAACTGGGGTGACATGGTGAGCAAAAGAACGATGGATTCATTTAACCCAGATCTCTTGACTGTGGGTGAATGTTTGATTCACTTAGCATTCCGTCCATCATTTGTTGCCGCAGCACCTTTCACCCTAATTGGGATGGCTATGCGCAGACTTGGGTCCCTTGTTCACTGTGCCACTGGACTCAAGCTAGCCTGGCTGAATAGGGGTGTTACCCCGAAACCGGTCCCAGGTTGTTTGTTTCCGGTCCAGGTATGACCCGGCTCGGCAGTTCGGGCTGGGCTGTTACCTTGAGGACCAGGGTGAAGGCTGATTTGCATATGGCTGGGTCCAAACTGGGGTGGCATAGTGAGCAAAAGAACAATGGTTTTAACTCAGAGCTCTTGACTGGGGGTGAATGTTTGATTCATTCAGCATTCTGTCCATCATTTGTTGCTGCAGCAATACTAATATAATATTCATAAATACATACATTTCATACATACTTACATACATATATACATACATACATGTCTGCCCTAAACAGAGTCAATGGGCTGATATATGTCAATCAGGCTGTCAGTGTAAACTTTCCACTAGCAGAGCCAATGGGGGCTCCAAACACAATAGCACGGTGGTCCACCTAGTACTTAATTTATAAAAGAATATGTGCCATCGCCCAAAGTTCTGCTCAGAAGCCCTCGCCAGCTCTGTGGATTGGCAGGATGCCTACTACTAGGGCTGCATAGTCTTGCTTACATATCATACATATTTCATCACCCACCAGTCAAGTTTGTTACCAATGACTTACATGAAGTAGAGAGGAGATCCCAGACAAAGGAAAACAAAAAGAACCTTCCCAATCATGTAATGTACATATCTGGCATCACTCTTCTCGATGCACGGCACATGAAATGGCAGAACACTTGTCTCACTTTGCACCATGGGTGCATTGTTTCCTTCCTACCCTGTCCCCTCTGTTTCTCACTTTGCACGAGGGGATGCATTGTTTCATTATTATCCTGTCCCCTATGTGTTGTGTCTCAATTTGCAGTAGGGGGTGCATTGTTTCATTCCTACCCTGTCCCCTGTGTGTCTCACTTTGCACCAGTGGGTGCATTGCTTCATTCCTACCATGTCCCCTGTGTGTTTCACTTTGCACCAGAGGATGCTTTGTTTCATTCCCACCCTGTTCCCTGTGTGTCTCACTTTGCAGCAGGGGTGCATTGTTTCATTCCTACCCTGTCCCCTGTGTGTCTCACTTTGCACCAGGGGATGCTTTGTTTAATTCCTACCATGTACCCTGTGTGTTTCACTTTGCACCAGAGGATGCATTGTTTCATTCCTACCCTGTCCCCTGTGTGTCTCACTTTGCACCAGGGGATGCTTTGTTTCATTCCTACCCTGTCCCCAGTGTGTCTCCCTTTGCAGAAGGGGGTACATTGTTTCATTCCTACTGTGTCCCCTGTGTGTCTCACTTTGCAACAGGGGGTGCATTGTTTCATTCCTACGGCGTCCCCTGTGTGTCTCATTTTGCAACAGGGGGTGCATTGTTTCATTCCTACCCTGTCCCCTGTGTGTCTCACTTTGCAGCAGGGGATGCATTGTTTCATTCCTACTGTGTCCCCAGTGTGTCTCACTTTGCACCAGGGGATGCATTGTTTCATTCCTACAGTGTTCCCTGTGTGTCTCACTTTGCACCAGGGGGTGCATTGTTTCATTCCTACTGTGTCCCCTGTGTGTCTCACTTTGCACCAGGGGATGCATTGTTTCATTCCTACCCTGTCCCCTGTGTGTCTCACTTTGCAGCAGGGGGTGCATTGTTTCATTCCTACTGTGTCCCCTGTGTGTCTCACTTTGCACCAGGGGATGCATTGTTTCATTCCTACCCTGTCCCCAGTGTGTCTCACTTTACACCAGAGGATGCATTGTTTCATTCCTACCATGTCCCCTGTGTGTTTCACTTTGCACCAGGGGATGCATTGTTTCATTCCTACCCTGTCCCCAGTGTGTCTCACTTTACACCAGAGGATGCATTGTTTCATTCCTACCATGTCCCCTGTGTGTTTCACTTTGCACCAGGGGATGCATTGTTTCATTCCTACAATGTCCCGAGTGTGTCTCACTTTGCACCAGGGGATGCATTGTTTCCTTCCTACCCTGTCCCCAGTGTGTCTCACTTTGCAGAAGGGGGTGCATTGTTTCATTCCTACTGTGTCCCCAGTGTGTCTCACTTTGCACCAGGGGATGCATTGTTTCATTCCTACAGTGTTCCCTGTGTGTCTCACTTTGCACCAGGGGATGCATTGTTTCATTCCTACTGTGTCCCCTGTGTGTCTCACTTTGCACCAGGGGATGCATTGTTTCATTCCTACCCTGTCCCCTGTGTGTCTCACTTTGCAGCAGGGGGTGCATTGTTTCATTCCTACTGTGTCCCCCGTGTGTTTCACTTTGCACCAGGGGATGCATTGTTTCATTCCTACCCTGTCCCCTGTGTGTCTCACTTTGCAGCAGGGGGTGCATTGTTTCATTCCTACTGTGTCCCCTGTGTGTCTCACTTTGCACCAGGGGATGCATTGTTTCATTCCTACAGTGTTCCCTGTGTGTCTCACTTTGCAGCAGGGGGTGCATTGTTTCATTCCTACTGTGTCCCCTGTGTGTCTCACTTTACACCAGAGGATGCATTGTTTCATTCCTACCATGTCCCCTGTGTGTTTCACTTTGCACCAGGGGGTGCATTGTTTCATTCCTACAATGTCCCGAGTGTGTCTCACTTTGCACCAGGGGATGCATTGTTTCCTTCCTACCCTGTCCCCAGTGTGTCTCACTTTGCACCAGGGGTGCATTGTTTCATTCCTACCCTGTCCCCTGTGTGTCTCACTTTGCACCAGGGGATGCTTTGTTTCCTTCCTACCCTGTACCCAGTGTGTCTCACTTTGCAGCAGGGGGTGCATTGTTTCATTCCTATGCTGTCCCTGTGTGTCTCACTTTGCACCAGGGGATGCATTGTTTCATTCCTACCCTGTCCCCTGTGTGTCTCACTTTGCAGCAGGGGGTGCATTGTTTCATTCCTACTGTGTCCCCCGTGTGTTTCACTTTGCACCAGGGGATGCATTGTTTCATTCCTACCCTGTCCCCTGTGTGTCTCACTTTGCAGCAGGGGGTGCATTGTTTCATTCCTACTGTGTCCCCTGTGTGTCTCACTTTGCACCAGGGGATGCATTGTTTCATTCCTACCCTGTCCCCTGTGTGTCTCACTTTGCAGCAGGGGGTGCATTGTTTCATTCCTATTGTGTCCCCCGTGTGTTTCACTTTGCACCAGGGGATGCATTGTTTCATTCCTACCCTGTCCCCTGTGTGTCTCACTTTGCAGCAGGGGGTGCATTGTTTCATTCCTACTGTGTCCCCTGTGTGTCTCACTTTGCACCAGGGGATGCATTGTTTCATTCCTACAGTGTTCCCTGTGTGTCTCACTTTGCAGCAGGGGGTGCATTGTTTCATTCCTACTGTGTCCCCTGTGTGTCTCACTTTACACCAGAGGATGCATTGTTTCATTCCTACCATGTCCCCTGTGTGTTTCACTTTGCACCAGGGGGTGCATTGTTTCATTCCTACAATGTCCCGAGTGTGTCTCACTTTGCACCAGGGGATGCATTGTTTCCTTCCTACCCTGTCCCCAGTGTGTCTCACTTTGCACCAGGGGTGCATTGTTTCATTCCTACCCTGTCCCCTGTGTGTCTCACTTTGCACCAGGGGATGCTTTGTTTCCTTCCTACCCTGTACCCAGTGTGTCTCACTTTGCAGCAGGGGGTGCATTGTTTCATTCCTATGCTGTCCCTGGTGTGTCTCACTTTGCACCAGGGGATGCATTGTTTTCTTCCTACCCTGTCCCCGGTGTGTCTCACTTTGCACCAGGGGATGCATTGTTTTCTTCCAACCCTGTCCCCGGTGTGTCTCACTTTGCACCAGGGGATGCATTGTTCTCTTCCTACCCTGTCCCCGGTGTGTCTCACTTTTTCACCAGGGATGCATTGTTTCCTTCCTGCCCTGTCCCCGGTGTGTCTTACTTTGCACAAGGGGGTGCATTGTTTCCTTATGACCCTGTCCCTGGTGTGTCTCACTTTGCACCAGGGGATGCATTGTTTCATTCCAACCCTGTCCCCAGTGTGCCTCACTTTGCACCAGGGAACGCATTGTTTCCTTCCTGCCCTGTCCCCTGTGTGTTTCACTTTGTACCAGGGGATGCATTGTTTCCTTCCTGCCCTGTCCCCGGTGTGTCTCACTTTGCACCATGGATGCATTGTTTCCTTCCTGCCCTGTCCCCGGTGTGTCTCACTTTGCACCAGGGGATGCATTGTTTTCTTCCTACCCTGTCCCCGGTGTGTCTCACTTTGCACCAGGGATGCAATGTGTTCTTATTACCCTGTCCCCGGTGTGTCTCACTTTGCACCAGGGGATGCATTGTTTTCTTCCTACCCTGTCCCCGCTGTGTCTCACTTTGCACCAGTGGGTGTATTGTTTCATTCCTACCTACCCTGTTCCTAGTGGGTCTCACTTGGCATCAGGGGATGCATTGTTTTATGCCTATCCTGTCCCCTGTGTGTCTCACTTTGCACCAGGGGTGCATTGTTTCATTCCTACCATGTCCCGAGTGTGTCTCACTTTGCACCAGAGGATGCATTGTTTCATTCCTACCATGTCCCCTGTGTGTTTCACTTTGCACCAGGGGACACAGTGTTTCCTTCCTACTCTGTCCCCAGTGTGTCTCACTTTTCGCCAGGGGATGCATTGCTTCATTCCTATCCTGCCCCCTTTCAACACCGGGAAGGCACTCATCATTCCACATCACATCTGCATTGTTTGGTAGCCTCTGAAAATAAAGCACAATGCTTGCCCGAACCCCTGTTTATACATTCATACATTCACCCCCCGCAGCCCCCCCGCCCCATTGAACACCAGGCAGGCAGCCGCCAGCCAGCATGTGCCCGCTGCAGATCAGAGGCAGCAACAGCATAAGGAGGTGATTTGCACAATCTATGCAAATGAAATTCATAAAATCTGTTGCTTTATCACAAGCCATTTATTTGTCCAAAATATGTCAGAGCTTGTTGGCAGGAGTCCCAGGCTTTGGAAGTGAGAGCCTGCTCAGCCAGACACGACGGCGAGGCAGTAGGTGAGCTCCACGTTTGTGATCAGAGGTCTGGGAAGCAGCAGATACAGCCATATTCCCAGCTCTAAGGCAGACTCTCTGTGTGAAACAGTGGCAAGGGCTGGTACTGCCCGGGAGTGAGGACTTGCACTTTTTTACATTGGAAGGGGAGTACCAGCACTTCTCACTATAAGTGCAGCACCGTTATCGGCAGTGTAATGCCACTACTGTCATGAAAAGCGCCTCACATATCGTATGCCCCTCAAAAAACATATGTTACCACTGCCCTAGTCAATGGTACTTCCATTTTCAGTGTCATATAAATATCAAATTATGAATCGAGTTCAAGGGCAATTAAAACATTTAAGCAGTTGGTACCACCAGTGGCGGCTGGCATGGATTGGGGGTGGCGAGCCGGGAGGGCCAGACAACAATTTTTTTTAAAATGTGCCTCTGTCACTGCGACTCTTCTCCTTTGTCCCTCCGCTCAGACCTGAACAGGAAGCACCCAGGCTCCCCTAAGCCAATCACAATGCTGCAATGAAGCATTGCGATTGGTCTGAGCGCCGTGGTTCGGCGCTCAGCCAGGGACTAGGTACCTGGGCATGTTCTCCACCCAGGCTTTAATGCAGCCTGGGTGGAAAACATGCAAAGAGAGGAAGTAGCCTAACGGTTATGGCGGTCAACTTCAAATCTGGGGAACCGGGTTCGAGTCGCTGCACCAACGCTCAACATCCTGTGATACTGGGCACATCACGTAATCTTCCCGTGCCTAACAAAAATGAATGTGCCCTCATGTCTCGTAACTGGTGCTCATGTAAAGCGCTCTGGTACCTGAATGCGGGTCAAGTTTGCGCTATATAAATCTTTGGGGAAAAAAAAGTGAGCATGACTGTTTGGCCGGCCCGAGATGGCTGGGCAAACATTCATGCACATTTAAAGCGTGCCACCACTCCTCCCCCTGCTCTGTGAGCAGAGCAGCCATGCCCCGCATAAATAACGTCGAGTTATTATCATTTTATTTTTCCATTATTTAAATGGTGCAAAGCAGTAGGGCAACACTCCCCCGCCTTAGCGGAGGAGCTGCCGCTGGGTACCACAAGGAAATCTGCAGCACAGGCTTTAACCCACCGAGCTACCATGCCATACTTTTTTGAAATATTACACTTCTTGGGTCGTGTTGAGTTGTAAAGTATCCAATTGCTCATTTCTTAGTGTGGCTTAAACATGGTGCAATTTTTTGGAGATGGCAGTAGCCCACCTGCCACCTTTCTGGGTGTTACTTTCTGGAATTAAGATGAATACTACTTATTGTTACTCATACTTTACTGTTTTACTCGCACTTTAATGTAATGAGATGAACATTTGAGGTGTAAACGCGAGTAAAGTTTTGTTTCCACAGCATGAGAGCACCAGTTACACCTTTTCACCAGTGAGAAATGAGGGGCATTGACCATATTAAATGTAAGAGCTGATAAGAAAGAAGCTTGCAGGACCTCACACATCAGAATACTTGGAAGGGGTAGCAGTTCCGGGTCAGGCCTTGGCTCAATTTGTTGAACTCTTGCTACCCAGAGGGGCACTTTCCTTTCACCTCATCCAAACTAGGTCTTCTATTGCCTTCTATTGGACTTGTGAGGAAAATGTGGCACACCCACACGCTTCTCCATGGAGGTTTTCATTACTAGATGGCTCAGTTAAGGTCCGTCCTTTGAGATTGGATGGTGGTAGCCCTGCGACTGCATGAGGCTGGCAGAGGCTGGCTATCTCAGGCCCCTCTTTCTCTTAGACCTGTCTTCGGCCTTTGACACCATATATCAGCACATTCTGCTGGCCCACCTTAGGTCAGACACACATAAGACACCTTGGGGCATATTTAAGAGCCTTTTGCGGAGCAGGAGTGTCACATGTTGTGATGCTCCAGTGGTGCAAACCTTCAAATCATATCTATGAGGCCATGCAAAGATGCTTTGCGTGGCTTTGAATGGCCTCCTAGATATTACGTAAGGCAAGGCAGTGCAAATCGCTGTATTTCCTTACTCTGCGCTCGGGAGACATTCCACGGGTGTTGTGGTGGGTGTTCCCACGTAGCACCCATGGATTTTTACACTTCCCCAGATATACAAAAAAATGTAAACCTGAGTATGTGCCGAAACCTTTTGCCTCCCGAGGTGAGGCGTAACAAGAAGAAATAACTTTATTTCTCATTTATTCCTCTTTCATGTGCGCTGCCTTCTGCACCACACATAGAAAGAAAACAATTCCTCTCATTATTCTTTTTGTGCAGGAAGGTGCCCCTTCCTGCATAAAAACAATCCTGCTGACAAGACAGGCACCCTTGCACCATGGTGCAAGGGTGCCTGCGTTGGCACTAGGGTGCCAAAATGGCACCAGAGCAGGGGAAAAGGGCGGGAATGCACCGTATTGGATAAATACAGTGCATTCCTGCCCTATTACTTTGAGATGTGGCCAGTGGCGGCTCCTCCACTAAGGCAGAGAAGCGTCGCCCCACTGCTTCTAGCAGTGCAAAGAAGGACAAATAACATGATAAGAACTTTATGTTATTATCATTTATTTGTTTCTGCTGCTTGGCAGCTTTGCATGCGGGGCGGGGCTGCTCTGATCTCAGAGTAGGGAGGAGTGGTGGGCACTCTGTAAGGTGCCCAATAACTGTTTAGCCACCGGACTAACCACTAACCATGGGTTCCAGAGTAGCATGATTTTATTTATTTATTTATAGAGAGCTTATAGAGCGCTCAGTAACGCCATCTCGGCGTGTCCCCGCGCTAAAGCTACCAGCGATCACCATGAGCGCCTGTGACCTACACAGTGTATAGATGTGTTTTAAGCTTGGCCCTGACCAGCGCTTCACTGCTCTCCAGTCTCAGAGCAGGAGGAAGTTTGTTCCATTGTTGAGCAACTTGGAACGCAAAAGATCGTCCACCCATTCTAGCCTTCCTTATCCTGGGGACTGTCAGCAGCCCGGCACCCTCCGACCGGAGGGTCCTTGTTGGTTCGTAGCGGCTGACTAGATCCCTAAGGTAGGCGGGCGACCTGCCCCAGACAATTCGGTGACAGATGAGGAGGCACTTAAACAGCACACGTTTCTTCACAGGCAGCCAGTGAAGCGCATCCAGCGCCTTTTGAGAATTAGCCCTCCTAGGTCTTCTTAGCACCAATCTAGCGGCGGAATTCTGGATAACTTGCAGGCGGCCCAGGCAGCCTTCGGTGGCCCCTAGGAACAAGATGTTTCCATAGTCCATCCGAGAGGTCACCAGTGCCTGCGTCAGTGTCCTTCTGGCCGCTATGGGTAGGAGGTCTAAAGTTTTGTTTAGGGTCTTTAGTACTCCAAAACATTTGCCCACAAGACGCCTTATGTGGCCATCATAGGAGAGAGAGGAATTCATCCATACTCCTAGATTCTTAGCCTCCTCACAAGGTATGGGGGTAGGGCCAAGGCATGGAGGCCACCACTCGGCTGACCAGTTTTTGCTTTTTCCCCCCACCACCAACACCTCTGTCTTAGAGCCATTGAGTTTTAGGCAGTGGGAGTCCATCCACTCAGCTAGTGCCTGCATACAGGACTTAAAGTTGGTGGGGGTGTTGGCGGTGTTCTGCGATAGGGAAATCAGCAGCTGGGTGTCGTCGGCGTAAGACACCAATTCCACCCCAAATGATTGTACAACCTTCGCCAGGGAGGCCATGTAGAGATTAAAAAGAGTAGGGCTCAAAGCTGAGCACTTCAACGTCTCACCGGGAGTAGCAAGCACTATTTAAATGCAGTTACAATTACAATCACAATATCACATAGTTCCTGACATGTGCAGTTTGCGCCTGGGATCTCATACCAAGACTTGTGAGCAGTGGCGTAACGAAACTTGACGGAGCCCCCATGCAAAGTACATCGAGGGGGCCCTCCATTCTCCGTGCCAGTCAAAAGCTCTCAGGCCAGCGTCCCGCCATACTGCATGGGCTCACCCCAGCCATAAACAAGCATTTGCAATGCAATAGGTCTCGCATTTACGCGAGTTTTAGCTATTGACATTGCAAATAACAATCCATTTTGTTTTTGTTTACGTTTTTAAAACATAAATAAAAGGCATTGTCATTTACAATGCCAAATATTCCAGATTGATGCTACCAGCCAGAGCACAATACTTCAGACAAAGCCTGTGGGATTAGACGCAAAACTCAACAATGAAATTACCAGAATTGGACACAATACTCTGGATGCGGTGCACAGTGCTGGGCACAATACTTCACGCAAGGCCTCTATGACTAGGCCAGGCCACTGGTCTTGTTTGATAGTGCCGCACCCTGCTGTTTTTCACGTAATTATGAATTTGCCATATTTGCCACATCATCCTTCATCTGCTGCATAATTTGCAGATTTTTAGAAAACAATGTTATGTATCTAGCTCAACCAGATGGAAAGTTACCATAAACAAAGCAATGTGTGCTGCTGGGCAGTGGAAGGCCCTTCAGGGAGGTTAACAGTCTCTTTTCAGTAGCTTATTGCTGTATTTAAAGGTTAAGGTTGTACAAATAAGGTGAAACATTTGCTAAAACAGTATTAACACGGGTAAAAACCACAATATAACAAAGTAAGACGCTCCCAAAATGTGGTGCATTACACCCCATAATTTACTTTTTCTTGCT
Organism: Triturus cristatus; assembly: GCF_964204655.1. Taxonomy (NCBI): domain Eukaryota; kingdom Metazoa; phylum Chordata; class Amphibia; order Caudata; family Salamandridae; genus Triturus; species Triturus cristatus. The sequence continues at coordinate 132,351,728 of NC_140591.1, read as the reverse complement.
GCATAGTTAAGTCAATGCTTACCAGGGTCTTACTGGCATATTAGGCAATCTGGCCACAGGTCAGTGCATGTGTGTATTTTGGGCAGTTTCTGGACCTGTTTGATAATCTGGTGTAACGACTTTTACTGCTGATTCCCCTGATATTACCACAAACACTGCATGCAGCAGGCACACCTGCATTCATTCTCCTAAACCATGCAAAACACCTGTACCATGTGTACTTACAATTTTAAACTGCCCGAGGTGCAGAACGGGGGCCACTGTTTTAGTTTTAAATGGGGGCTTTTCGGTTGTGGCACCCCAGCGTGTTTTAAGTCCCATCCTGACCTTGGACTTGCCGCATAATTTCGTCCTCCCCTGCTGCATAATTCCAGTGTCCAGATCGATGCTGCTCAAACTGAACGCAGCCCTAGGGGTGTACACCATGCTCTACCAGGGGGCGATGTTGAAAGGTGAGGCCGCCGGAATATATGAGACATCGCCTCAGCTGGGCCCTCTTTCCTGCAAAGGAGGAGGGGGGCTCTTGTTATTGGCACATTATTCCCCAAATGATGGCTCCCCAGTAACTGCACAGTTACTGCAGGTGATTTATCAACCAGTGCAGGGCGATATTTGCCAGTCTTCCTGGAGGTGATATCATGATGTTTACCAACTTTAAGGCATCATGTAAGGCAGGTGAGTGGGCAACACAGATTCAAAGTATTGCAGGGCTGACACGGCCTTTTATCTACCAACTTCAAGGTATTGTGTAAGGCAACTGAGTGGACAACACAGATGCAAAGTATGGAAGGGCTGACTCGGCAGCTCATCTACTAACGTGAAGGCATCACGTAGAGCAGGTGCAAAGGCGATACAGATCATGGCAGGGTTGACTCAGCCTTTTATCTTCCAACTTTAAGGTATCGTGTAAGGCAGGTGAGTGGGCAATGCAGATCCAAATTATGGCAGGGCTGATTCGGCCTTTCATCTACCAATATTAAGGTATGGCATAAGGTGATTAGTGGGTAATAAAGATCCATATTATGGCAGGGCAGACTCGGCCTTTCATCTACCAACTTTAAGCTAGCGTGAGGCAGGTGAGTGGGCAATACAGATACAAAGTAAGGCAGGGCTGACTAGGCCTTTCATCTACTAACTTGAACTTGAAGGCAGGTGAATGGGCAATACAGATCATGGCAGGGCTGAATTGGCATTTCATCTACCAACTTGAAGGCAGGTGAATGGGCAATACACATCATGGCAGGGCTGACTTGGCCTTTCATCTACCAACTTGAAGGCAGGTGAATCGGCAAGCAGATCATGGCAGGGCTGACTCAGCCTTTCATCTACCAACTTTAAGGCATCACGTAAGGCAGGTGAGTGGGAAATACAGATCTAAGATATGCCAGGGCTGACTCGTCATTTCATCTCCCAACTTCAAGGTATTGTGTAAGGCAGCTGAGTGGACAATACAGATGCAAAGTATGGTAGGGCTGACTTAGCCTTTCATCTACTAACGTGAAGGCATCAAGTAGCACAGGTGAGAAGGCTTTACAGATAATGGCAGGGTTGACTCAGCCTTTTATCTTCCAACTTTAATGTATCGCGTATGGCAAGCGAGTGGGCAATGCACATCCAAAGTATAACAGGGCTGATTCGGCCTTTCATCTACCAATATTAAGGTATGGGGTAAGGCAGATGAGTGGGTAATAAAGATCCATATTATGGCAGGGCAGACTCGGCCTTTCATCTACCAACTTTAAGGTAGCGTAAAGCAGGTGAGTGGGCAATACAGATACAAAGTAAGGCAGGGCTGACTAGGCATTTCATCTACTAACTTGAACTTGAAGACAGGTGAATGGGCAATACAAGATATGCCAGGGCTGACTCGTCATTTCATCTCCCAACTTCAAGGTATTGTTGTGTAAGGCAGCTGATTGGACAATACAGATGCTAAGTATGGTAGGGCTGACTTAGCCTTTCATCTACTAACGTGAAGGCATGAAGTAGCACAGGTGAGAAGGCATTACAGATAATGGCAGGGTTGACTCAGCCTTTTATCTTCCAACTTTAATGTATCGCGTATGGCAAGCGAGTGGGCAATGCACATCCAAAGTATAACAGGGCTGACTCGGACTTTCATCTACCAACTTTGAGGCATCACGTAATGCAGGTGAGAAGCTAATACAGATCATGGCAGGGCTGACTCAGCCTTTCATCTACCAACTTTAAAGCTTCACGTAAGGCAGGTGAGTGGACAATACAGATTCAAATTATGTCAGGGCTGACTCAGCCGTTCATCTACAAACTTTAAGGCATCAAATAAGGCAGCTGGGTGGACAATACAGATGTAAAGTATGGTAGTGCTGACTGGCCTTTTTTATACCAACGCGAAGGCATGATCATCACGTACCGCAGGTGAGTAAGCAATACAGATCATGGCAGGGTTGACTCAGCCTTTAATCTTCCAACGTTAAGGTATCGCTTAAGGCAGGTGTACTAGTAATCATCTTTGATTTCACAAAAAACCCAGTTTTTCTGGCCTGTGTGGCAGGGTTTACCAAAGTATGCGGCAAGGAAAAACTAATTATGCGGCGTAATGCAGCATCTTTTATGATAGTATTAATTATTTAACACTTTAACACTATCCAGGCAAAGGTTTATTCTCATTAGTACCTTTTTAACATTCAATTCTAGCAAAAAGAAACTGAAAGGTAATCAATCAACTTTTGCAAAGGGTTTACCACGATTGTGGGAAGCAAGTGCCTAAAATTAGCAAGTGCCTAAAATTAGACATGCTTTCTGCCGTGAAGTCCTCCTGTGATGTAGTTAGAAAGACCCGTCTTGCGCATATTTCCTCTTAAACAAGTGGACAAAACTTGGGCTGCACATTAGCACCAGGGTCCCCCCATCCTTTTCCCGGGCCTGGCGCGCTATGACTGAAGAGAAACAATGTAAGTTGATACTTTGTTTCTCTTCAGACCTAGGTCAGCAGTGCCAGGAGCTCAGGGCAGGCTGTAGACTGCTGCAGCTGCTTTAGAGAGTGAGACACGCAGCTCTCTACCTGTCAGGAGGCGTGGCCCGGCAACGCGCTGCTCGCGCACCTCAAGCGCCCACCGAAACAAACGGCCGCTAGGGGGACTCCAAGTCCCAGAACTCCCGGCGGATCACGTATCACGTGACCGGAGCCGGACGCGACGAGGGATAAAGCCGCTCCCGATCAACGAACGACGCCGATGATTCCTGCCTACGCAGCATACCCCTAGGCGGACGCGCTGCTCCCGACCGGTATCCTCGACCTGGCCCTCGCCATTCCTTCCTGAAACCGTGTGCCCTGTCAACGGGAACCTTGCACAACGCCCCGACACGAGGAACACCCCACAGAGAACACAGCCCCCTGCAGACCAATCTCCAGCGACAAAACCCCGGCGCTCCTCTGCCCTCGTCTGGTTGGGTCCAGAGTGGAAGCACGAAGGTGAAAACCTCACCAACCATTCCAGGTGTTGGAAGAACGCCCCAGAGACCTTCGCCCTCCTACACTTCCGTCTCCCAGAAGAACCGCCGGCGCTCCTCTGCCCACGGAGCCTTGGGTCCAGAGTCGCAGCGCGAACACTAGCGCTCCTCTACCCACGGAGTTCCGGGTATAGAGTTGCAGCGCGACCAGGTGCGCTCCTCGGCCCAAGGAGTTCCGGGCCTAGAGTTGCAGCGCCCACTTGGTTCTCCGCCCTTCGAGACCGTGAGTACTATTGCCTCTACCTTCAGAAAGGCATTTCTTGTTTGTTTCCTTTATTGACCCTGATTCGCGCTCTGGAGCATTAAGCACTGTAGTGAAGTGCTGTCCTTTGCTCCCAGAGGGGGCGAGCCACCTCGACTACCTGAACCTGCCTCTAGGCCAACCCTGGATCCGAGGCCGTTAGCCAGTGCCATAGTTTAACTAGGCTACTCCCTTCGTAGAGTGGGGAAGGCGGCAGGTGAGAACCCGACGAAGGGAGTGACGGGGAGATACACGGGGAGGGATTTCACGCAGAACGGTTGTTAATGGTGTGCTTGTCTCATTCCAGATCCCTCTCCCAGCTGCTCCTTCCCTTCCTTCCCTCGCCCACCTGTCTCCATAGTCCGTGTGTATTACACGTTTTCCGGACTGGGGACGGATGGGAGGTGGACCCCATTAAAGCATCAGCGTCATTCTGAGGAGTGGACTCCGGCCGCCGTGACAGAATCATCGGCCCACGAATTTACGCTCCTCCCGATTGCGCTGACCTAGGGGATGGCCACCTTAGAGGAGGTGCTGGCAGCCCTGGCCGCAGTCCAGGGAGAGCTGGCTGCGTCCCGGCAAGAAACTGCGGCATTGCACTCTCGGATGGACCGGCTCCAAAGGAATCCCTTTGATGCCGGGCTCAGTGGGCATGCCCCAGCGCCCCAAGTAGTGGTGGAGATGCCCGCGCATGTTCCCCTGGCCCCTCCCGAGCGGTTCCATGGGGACATACAGAAAGTGCAGGTCTTCATGACGCAAATTCTATTACATTTCCACTGCAAACCCAAGCTGTTCACGACCAACCAGTCCAGGGTGGCGTTCCTCATTTCCTACCTAACAGGAGATGCGGCTCAATGGGCGGTCCCTATCGTAAGGAGAGACGACGCCCTACTCTATGATTGGGATACGTTCCGCGAGGAGTTCGAAAAGACCTTCGACAGAAGAGCCGATACCTTATCCGCTGACCGTGATCTTCTCGACCTCAAACAAAACAGCTCCGATTTCCTAGGGTATCTCAACAGTTTCCGGAGACTGGTGGCCGAAACGGACTGGCCCGAGTCGAAACAATCTGCTATCTTCTACAGGGGTTTGACAGAAGACCTGAAGGACGTCATCGCCCAAGTTGACCCGCAACCCCGCACTTGTGCCGCGATGGTGGAACTTGCCTCTCGGTTGGAATACCGCCTCCGAGAGAGAAAAGGGGACCACAGGAGAAGGGACAAGCCCCCTCCTGCATCCGATCAGCTGAGGGCCCCAGAACACGGACCGGCGCGGCCCGAGCCTATGGACATAGGGGCGGTAAGAGCGTCCCTAACGCTGAGCGAGCGTGATTACCGCAGAAAACAGGGTCTCTGCCTATACTGTGGCAAAAAAGGTCACTACCTCCGAGAGTGCCCTGTTCGACCCAAGATCGGGAGGCCTCGGGCTGGGCAAGCCGCAACGGTGACAGGAGATGGGGAAGCGGGAAACGCTCATGCTTGAAGGGCCATGAAGGGAGACTTTCAAGCTACCACTCCATCCCTTCTGTGGAGGCCGACGCGGAAGCCGAACCTGATCACTTCTTCCTCACGCTCCAACTGGAGATAGACCACACCATCCGGTCCATACGGGCTATGATAGATTCAGGAGCCACAGGCTGCTTTTTGGACGGAGCAGAAGCCCAGAGGTTGGGGGTCACTCTTCTAGCCAAACACACGCCGGAACTCGTCTACGCGGTAGACGGTAAGGAGTTGGACTCAGGGCCCATCCGTTATGTCACGCCAGCCCTCTGGATGACCATAGGCGGAACTCACGGCGAATGGCTGACCTTGAACATTATTTCCGCTCCCCGGTGCAAACTCATTTTGGGGTTACCCTGGTTGAGAAAACACGAACCCCCCATAGGGTGGTCCGCAAATACCTTATCCTTTCGGTCCACCTTTTGCCGACAACGGTGCACGCTGGCAGAGTCGTCGCCAACCCTTCCGTCGACCCCACCGCAACACATCGCCACGGCGGCCGAGAAGGAAGTGGTTCTTCCGGCCTGGTATGAACCCTACTCGGATGTCTTTGACAAACAGAAGGCCGAGGAGCTACCGCCCCATCGGGCCTACGACTGCCGCATCGACCTGGAACCTGGAGCAGCCATCCCTTGTTGCCGTGTTTATGCTCTCACGGTCCCCGAAACACGTCACCTCCGAGAGTACCTGGACACGTACCTCGCGTTAGGATTCATACGCCCCTCCCGGTCGCCCGCGGCCTCTCCGCTCTTCTTCATCCCAAAAGCCAACGGCGAGTTGCGCTGCTGCATTGACTATCGCGCGCTCAACGCAGTGACGGTCAAGAACCAGTACCCCTTGCCGTTGATCCCGGTGCTGCTCGAACAGGTCCGGGAGGCGGCCCTGTATACCAAGCTGGACCTACGAGGGGCGTACCACCTTGTTCGGATGCGAGAGGGGGATGAATGGAAGACGGCCTTCAAGACGCGGTATGGGTTATTCGAATACCTTGTTATGCCCTTTGGGCTCTGTAACGCCCCGGCCACCTTCCAGTTCTTCCTCAACGAGGCCTTGAGAGACTTCCTGGACAAATTCGTCATAGTCTATATCGACGATATCCTCATCTTTTCGTCCACCCCGAAGGAACACGTCGTCCACGTGAAACAAGTCTTGCAAGCCCTACGGGACCATCGCCTGTACTGTAAGCTCACCAACTGTGAGTTCCACGTGACCACGGTGGAATTCCTGGGCGTTCTTTTAACCCCAGCCGGCCAAGTCATGTCGGACCACAAAGTTCAAGCCGTGGCGAAGTGGCCTCCACCCCGAACCGTCAAGGACGTTCAGAGTTTCCTCGGTTTCGCTAACTTCTACCGACGGTTCATCCACCACTTCTCCCACTTGGTGGCACCGCTCACACGATTGACCCGAAAAGAGGTTCCGTTTTCCTGGGGTCCCGAGGCACAGCGAGCGTTCGAACATCTCAAAACCGCCTTCACGTCTGCCCCTGTCTTACGCCACGCCAAACCAGAGCTCCCGTTCATCGTGGAGGCAGATGCCTCTGACATTGCAGTAGGGGCGGTTCTATCCCAGAGGCATCCCGATACCGGCCAGCTCCATCCAGTGGCCTACCTGTCCAGGAAACTGAACCCCGCCGAAAAGAACTACACCATAGCCGAGAAAGAGCTTCTGGCCATACGGGAAGCCTTCCTGGAATGGAGACACTGGCTGATGGGGGCCCAACACCAAGTGACGGTTTACACCAACCACCGGAACCTCCAGTTCTTGAAGTCTGCCCGGCATCTCACTCCCAGACAACAAAGGTGGATGTTATTCTTTGCCGAGTACCACTTCCTCGTCACGTTCCGACCTGGGACACGGAACCAAAAGGCGGACGCCTTATCCCGACAGGGGACGGATGGGCTCCCTCCGATTGACCCAGAACGCTCCATAGTAGCCCCCGATAACGTGGTGGGAAGAGTGGAAACCGAATCCTTCCTAGACGGTGTAAAACGAGGCATCAAAACTTTTGCGTGGTTGTCCTGGTTGCGCTGCCACAGGGAGTGGCAATTGCGTCAAGGCCTCCCTATGTGCGGATCCAGGGTTCTGGTCCCCTCTCTCCGCCTTCGACGACTCGTATTCAGCTGGTGTCACGAAGCCCCTAGCGCAGGTCATCTGGGGGGCCCCAAAACCCTGGAGAAGGTCCTGCGACAATTCTGGTGGCCGTCGGTCCGGCCGGATGTCTTACGCTGGGTTAAGAACTGTTCCATATGCGCTTGATGAAAACCGACCACAGCAAAAAACAGGGTCTACTGCTTCCTCTGTCAACCCCAACGAATCCGTGGGAAAAAATCTCCGTCGATTTTATAGTCGGACTACCGAAAGACCAAAATTGCACGGCGATCGTGGTCGTCATCGATTACCTCACCAAGATGGGGCATTTCATCGCGTGCAAGCAGGTACCCACGGCGGGGGCCTTGGCCAGAATCATGTTAAGAGAAGTCGTGAGGCTACACGGCCTGCCCCGGGAGATTGTGTCGGACAGAGGGTCCCAATTCACCGCCCGCTTTTGGAAGGTCTGGTGCACCGAGTTGGGCATTCAATCATCCCTGTCCACGAGCTTCCACCCTCAATCCGATGGACAAACCGAGAGCCTCAACCAAACCCTGAAACAGTACCTCCGTTGCTATGTGGACAAAGCCTCTGAGGCCTGGGTGGACTGGCTGTGGGCAGCGGAGGTAGCATACAATGACTCCATCCATGCATCCACACAGCACACTCCCTTCCACCTTTCTTCTGGGTTTCACCCCCGTTTCACCCCTTTTTTGCTCCCCCACTCTCGCGTCGCTCTGCCTGATCTCCAACACAGGCTTACACAGATCCGCTCAACCCTCTCGGCTGCCCGCGAGAACCTTCGCCGTGCTAAAGAGAGGTACAAAGCACAGGCGGATAGGCACCGCCGACCCAATCCCGTGTATCACAAAGGGGACAGAGTCTGGTTGTCCACACGACACATCACCTTCAGGAAACCCAGTGTGTTCAACCCCAAGTTCATAGGTCCCTATCCGGTGGTCCGTCACGTTAACCCCGTGGCGGTGCGACTCCGCCTCCCGGACCACATGCGCATACACCCCGTGTTCCACGTTTCTTTGCTCAAACCCTCACATTGCCCGGTGAAGAGAGTCCCTTCTCCAGTATGGATCCAGCAGGAGCGAGAGTACGAGGTGGAGAGGGTTCTTGACTCCAAGCTGGTGAGGGGTGTGGTATCTCTTGGCGTGGAAGGGCTATGGGCCGGAGGAACATTCTTGGGAACCGGCTACTGCGATCCACGCTTCCCGCCTGGTGGCCGCTTTCCACCGCCGCTGCCCCGGCAAGCCTGGTGCTGCTCCCAGCGCTGGTGTCGGTGGGGGGAGGGGTGTACTGTCAGGAGGCATGGCCCGGCAACGCGCTGCTCGCGCACCTCAAGCGCCCACCGCAACAAAGGGCCGCTAGGGGGACTCCAAGTCCCAGAACTCCCGACGGATCACGTATCACGTGACCGGAGCCGGACGCGACGAGGGATAAAGCCGCTCCCGATCAACGAACGGCGCCGATGATTCCTGCCTACGCAGCATACCCCTAGGCGGACGCGCTGCTCCCGACCGGTATCCTCGACCTGGCCCTCGCCATTCCTTCCTGAAACCGTGTGCCCTGTCAACGGGAACCTTGCACAACGCCCCGACGCGAGGAACACTCCACAGAGAACACAGCCCCCTGCAGACCAATCTCCAGCGACAAAACCCCGGCGCTCCTCTGCCCTCGTCTGGTTGGGTCCAGAGTGGAAGCGCGAAGGTGAAAACCTCACCAACCATTCCAGGCGTTGGAAGAACGCCCCAGAGACCTTCGCCCTCCTACACTTCCGTCTCCCAGAAGAACCGCCGGCGCTCCTCTGCCCACGGAGCCTTGGGTCCAGAGTCGCAGCGCGAACACTAGCGCTCCTCTACCCACGGAGTTCCGGGTATAGAGTTGCAGCGCGACCAGGTGCGCTCCTCGGCCCAAGGAGTTCCGGGCCTAGAGTCGCAGCGCCCACTTGGTTCTCCGCCCTTCGAGACCGTGAGTACTATTGCCTCTGCCTTCAGAAAGGCATTTCTTGTTTGTTTCCTTTGTTGACCCTGATTCGCGCTCTGGAGCATTAAGCACTGTAGTGAAGTGCTGTCCTTTGCTCCCAGAGGGGGCGAGCCACCTCGACTACCTGAACCTGCCTCTAGGCCAACCCTGGATCCGAGGCCGTTAGCCAGTGCCATAGTTTAACTAGGCTACTCCCTTCGTAGAGTGGGGAAGGCGGCAGGTGAGAACCCGACGAAGGGAGTGACGGGGAGATACACGGGGAGGGATTTCACGCAGAACGGTTGTTAATGGTGTGCTTGTCTCATTTCAGATCCCTCTCCCAGCTGCTCCTTCCCTTCCTTCCCTCGCCCACCTGTCTCCATAGTCCGTGTGTATTACACGTTTTCCGGACTGGGGACGGATGGGAGGTGGACCCCATTAAAGCATCAGCGTCATTCTGAGGAGTGGACTCCGGCCGCCGTGACACTACCAAAGAGCAGCTGAGGGGGCCCCCTTCATCTACTGAAGACTGGGGGCCCCCACGCACCGCAGGGGCTGTGGGGGTGTTTGTTACGCCCCTGCTTGTGAGAACACAGTTTTCACTTGACTTGGGATTTACGAATCAGCTATGATTAGACCAGTATATTGTGCACACATCTGAGACTCCAAAAACACTGTACAATGGAGGCTCATGCGTTGAAATGGTGAACAAGAGAGTTAAAAAACAATGGGGCATATTATCAAGCACTGCGTTAAAATTATCGCCGCTTTAGCGATAGATAGATAGATAGATAGATAGATAGATAGATAGATAGACAGACAGACAGACAGCCAGACAGACAGACAGACAGACAGACAGACAGACAGACAGACAGACAGACAGACAGACAGACAGACAGACAGATAGATAGACAGATAGATAGATAGATAGATAGATAGATAGATAGATAGATAGATAGATAGATAGATAGATAGATAGATAGATAGATAGATAGATAGATATGTGTGTGTGTAGCTAATTATACCAGAGAGCGTGTTCACAATCCCCCCTCATCTCTTCGGTTCTCTGGGCATTGTCGGGCGATTTGCTCTCCCAGCCTCATTGTAAGAAGAAATCATTTCTGAACAGCCTGGGGGCACAACAGAACAAAGTGCCTTTTTCCCATTTTCTCCAAGCTCCTAACCTCACCAGTGTTATTTTACAGAAGAAGTTGAATAAGATCAGGGGATGGAGGGCTTTTGCCGGTGGTGTGGGAGGTGGGGACGCACATTTCAAATGCAAAAATCAGCTTTGAGCTATTCAGTGCAAACTACAGGCGGGTAAAGTAAGATACCTAAAGGCACAGGGCTATGTGTCGGGAGGAGGACTCTGTGTGACCATGGCACACGTGGAGTGGCAGGATTCGTCACCCCAAATTAACCTGTGCTCACCCCCAGGTGGCTTGGCAGAGAGCAGTCAGGCTTAACTTAGAGGCAATGTGTAAGATATTTGAACAGTAAAACAGTGAAAACATCAGACAAAAAGTATCACACACCAAGTTAGGAAAATTGAGTAAAATTGAATAAATAAAACAAGATCAAACAGCGAGAAATACAATCAGTACAGAACCGGAGATATGAATTTTTAAAGAATTTAGTGGAAATTGCACCAAAAAGCTCAAAGTGCCATTTCACATGGAGCGCAGGTCGGATACAGTCATGAGGAGAAGCCCTAGGATTGTTTACCTTCTCAAGTTCATGCCAAGAGTCCTGTTCGCATTGCAGAGGGCGGCGAGGAGCAAGGAGAATGGCATAGAAGCCTCTTGGCGAAGTGCATAGAACCGGCCGGTGTGTCAGGCGGGAGTTGCTGGAGCTTCGCAGTGGAGAAAATGAGCCCAGCAACTAGTAAGACTGCGTAATATTGCACTTTAAATCTTTTAACTGTAGACTAAAGTGCAATCAAAACCTAATGGCGGGAAGTATATATCTGGGGAACTATCGCGAGCCATATGCTGCACTCAAAGAAATCAGAAACGCCAAGATCTTAGCAATGTGAGAAAATAAATGAGTACGCATTGAATAGGACATTCTAAAATGCTGAATCAAATGTCTTCTCATGTTCATCCTTAAGTTTGACTCCCAGTATTAATTAAAAAGCAAAGTGTGATCCCTTTTTCATGCCTGTAACTTGACATGGAAGAGGATGGAGTGCGAGGACAGCTTCTGGAGATGCTGTTGTGGGAAGGATGGTGACAGGGCTCCGTTTTGAAGAATTTGTTAGCAAGGGGCTGCTGATTAGACATCCTGAAGCACGGTGCTTTGGTAGATGGTACGAGTGAGGGGTGGGACTATAGATCCTGTTCTGCTGTAAAGGGGCCCTTCCAGTGGCAGCCATCCTTGTGTCTTCCTTGATCACACCTTCAGTTGGGCTGAGGACAGTCAAGTGCAGAAAGTTCACACTTCTTTGTAGGGATGGGCAGGACTCATCGAGTTTCGCTCTGGGGAATTCCACAAAGTTACAAAAAAACAAAGCGCGATTTCTCGGAGTTCTGTGGGCAGAATTCGATGCGTCACGCTGCTTTTTTGCACCGGGAGCTTGTTCTGCATTGCAAAATCAGCGTGAATGGCACCGCATGGAATGCCTGGGGGCGTTGCTTTCTGCTACAGCTCGAGTAGATTTTCTACTTGAGCTGTGGCTTTCTCACCGCGAACAGTTGCGACCTTCCACGACTGCCTGCATTGAAAAAGTCTTGCCAGGTGCCATTCTAGCGCCTGCAAATTAAGCTATGGGTGCAAGTACTCGCTCAATCTCACCAACTTGATGCTGGCAATCTGAGTGTGAGAAAAAACTCCACCCCACGGCAGTTGGCCGAGTTTTGCCAGAACTCCGCCTTACAAGTGTAACGTGGAGAGGTCAAAACTCAACGGCAAACTCTGCTGGCTGAGTGGAATTTATTGCCTACCCCTACTTCTTTGTGCCTCGGTTGCGGGAGTAGAAGATCCACCCTACAAATGAGGGTGGTTCGAGCTAAACTCTGCCGAGCAGACAAAAATTCAGTGTGGCATCTTGATTAGTGTCTAGTGTCCACCTCCAGGTTTGCGAAGGCACCATTCTGGCACTTACCGATGGGCTGCAAGCTAATTTTAAGTAGGGATATGCTATAATAATCCAGGTCTCAAAGTAGCCATTGCCTCATTCTAGCAATAAACCAGTAACAAAAGCACCACTGCACCCATCAAGTAAGCATGGCGTAGCAAGTAGGCGTGTCACACAGGCCTGATCTTTAGCGAGTCATTGAAAAAACAATTTTAGAAAAAATGAATCCAAATGCTGCATACAACAGCATACCTTTCAACTCCAACGGCTAAAAAGAACGAAGATATCCAGGCAGTTCTAATAAGAAACTAATAAAATATAGTCATATCCATAGGCCTGCCAACACATTTATCCAAAGGAGAAAATGACATGTGTGCAGAAACAAATATTATATCAGATACAAACCCACTGCATGCAGAGCAGGCTCACATGTGTGCCCGTGTGTAATGGCATGTTCTCTGGCAACAGCCCTCTGGGACCAAGTGAACATTTCATTGTGGGCTCTGCACGGGCAACGCTGTTGACTGAAAGGCAAGGTTTGAGCTACTGGCTTAATTCATCTCATTTCTCCTGTTCCCCAATCCAGGTCTAATGCTACAAAAGCCACATTCTTGGAGATTCCACGTGTATGATCTCAAAAGAAGAAAGGCTGTGACATTTCTGCAGTAGGCTGACCCCAGCCCTATGAAACACATTTCCCTCAACCCTCTATTCTATTAAAATCCCCCAGAGGTCCTTTCAGGTCTTTAAAATGTGTCTCTTTTCAAACTAATCAAAGGGTGGGAGGAAAAAAGATGCCTCAGCAAAAATACAGTCATTCTTTGAGCATCATGTTTGATAATTCACACACTCTAAAATGGCTGAACATCAGCCTTCAGGAAGCTTATAGAGTCCTACTCTAGTATTCTTTGAAACTACCTGAAACATTGCAGATGTGGTCTATCAGTAGGAATCCTTTTGCCACTCAGTTCAAGGACAGTAGCTAATAAAAAGTGGAGCAGTGAGCAAAGGAGACAGTCGTGATGGAGCTCCCTGTAAGAAATGCAGACTCTGTCTAAAAAGTTGGCAATAAGCAGAGCGGACTTTCTCTATGAAGTCTACCTCTAGGAAAACCAGATCTCTGTATGGAAGGCAGGCCGTGGCCGCTGGTCGGCGACGGCGGTGGTGGTGAGGGGTAGAGGGGTCTAGGAAAGAAAAGAAAAAGAAGAACTAACCTGTGGGTCCCCAGCCGCCTCCTCGCCTCCATCCTGCCTCCTGGATGTTCCCAGACTCCCCTAGCAAATCATGATGCGGCCTTACAGCAGCGTTGTAATTGGTCGGCGCTCAGATGGGGACTGGAGGCTATGCATGTTCTCCACCCAGACTGTAAAATACAGCCAGTGGAGAACATGCTAAGTGCACATGACAGTTTGGCTGGACCAAGGCAGCCGACCAAACTGTCATGCACACTTAAGGTGCAGCAGCGACTCCCCCTCCCTCTGAGTCACGGAGGGCCAGCCCTTCCCCACCCCAACATGGAGCTTACAGCCAGACTAAAAATAAAATGATAATAACATTCGCTTATTATCATTTTATTTTTCCTTTGCACTGCTCTTAAAACAGTAGGGCGACGTTCCTCCGCCTTAGCGGATGAGCCGCCGCTGAAGGCAGAATGAGGCAGTCTACAAGAAAGAAGATGAGAAGTAGGGTATGACTCTAGCATTAGAACTGCTTTACCTCAGGGGCCTAGCTACCAGTGATGCAGCCGATGCAATGCACTGGGGCCCTGACGTGGGAGGGGGCCCAACTACAAAGGCTCCTTGAGTCTTGAAAGGACACCTAAATAACCATGCAGGAGCTTTGAAGGTAAACGAGCATTAAATATGACTTCCAATTTTGTTTCTATCTTGTCCCGTTTGCTCTGCGTTCAAAGACAAGGTCAGATATCAGGCTAGTCGTCTGACAGATCACTGCTTATTCTTTTAACATGAAGACTGGTGTTTACTTTTCCTAACTGCAAAGTGTGAGGAATTTGTAAAGTGAACTAAGTGAATATGTTGCTGGTGTGAAAATAAAGGAAGTAGGATGTTGTGTTCTTCTAACACACAACAAAAGGTAAATATCTAGAAATGTACTGTAAAAAATATTTCAAATGACTGAAACATAAAGGAAGCACTTGTATTCTAAATTCGAAAGTGTGATGGAAATAAAGATCTTATATGGGTCAATGAAAATCAATATTGTAGTTGTGCGCGCACAGCCTTGATTTTTCCAAAAACGTTATAAAGTTTATTGTGCACTGTGGGTGTGTATTCCGGTCTCATACACTGTGATAATATACAAATCTTGCGTACCCGTCAGTCGGGGGCATCCCCCCGGGCACACCTCAATCCCAGTGGGTTCTTTACTGTGTTTTAATTATTCAAAATAAATTTCGCTCTTCATGTTACTTTGCAAAACATTTCTTCATGTTAATTATTTCATTCAAATAATTTCTTATCTTCTTAATTACATCATGTGTATGCTTGCGCATATGGGTTTATATACACTCTATGTTCCGATGCATTTCGGGTACCAGACCCTTCCTCAGAGAACAACCAGCTGGAATGTGAAAAAACTGTATGTCACAACATGAGGAGACCTTTCGTATGTTACATAAAATGCAAGTCTTCTTACTACAAAGTCTAGCTGTGGCAGCAGGATTCGGTAGTTAGGGGGTTTACGTGAATCTTAAAATTGGCTGTTGCCTCTGAAAATGTGAAGCTAAGTGCTCGATAAGCCCCGTGAGAAGTACATTCAACGGGCGATAACTTTTGGTATCCCGTGGATTAGTAAGCGTTATGTGCGGTGAACGGCGGTGGCTCTTGGGCGTTTTTAATGTTTATGAGCCTGTATATCACGTTTGCGTGAATCTAATATGTGATCTCTAATTGTGTTAAAATGAAAGACCGATGGTAATATATACGGGTGCAAGGTGACGGCTAAACTGCTTTTAGTTGTATTTCGTGCGTCCTAATCTTTACAAGCTAGCGGGTAGCTTAAAGTGAACTTAACCGCCGATGGTGAAATAAAAGGGTGCAGGGTAATGGCTAAAGTACTTATGGTTGTCTCTCATGCGTCCTTATTCGTTTAAAGGTAGCGGATTGCTTACCAGAGTGCTCTCGCCTTCGGTGTGCTCTTCGTTCAGTGTGCTTCGCGTGTGATGCTTTCACTGTGCATTCATGTTTGTAGCCATGTAAATAAAGTCTCATATACAAAGATACTGATAGCGATGAAGGACTAAGCCAACTTCTACATCGTTGCCATGTTAGTGTGGGGTGTAACGCATTTGAGTTCTATAGTAAGTGCCTGATAGAGACAAGAAACCTAAGTGCAAACTATGTTAACAATATTCATGCCATAACACCCTCATACAGGCCGTAAATGTTATCAATAGTGAAGTAATATATCCTGATTTCCTCATTCATGGGTAAAGTATCTCCATGGTGAGTTATTCATCCGTGATCCTTAATATAATATGTGCAAACCCTCGGTGTGTACAACTATATAAAACACAACTGGGGTGCATAAAAGTAATAGTTAGTGTGTCGCTATGATACCAAGTAATCCGGTTTTCAACCTAAGGAAAAACAAAGTTAAAAAAATGTGCGTTGTTACACAATTTATGTACATTGTAAATATGCTGCGTCCTTATTAGTGTTCATCGTTCCCCCTTATGAATCCTGAGGTCCCAAAACATGGACTTCCCAAAGACTGAGGCATGTACCATTCACACCTCAGTGTGTCATAAATAGCATGAGTATTCTATCCTGTCGTTCATCCCATATGGTTTCATTGTTTCCAGGTGTTTTATCCAAGAATTCTCCCTTTGTAACAGGAATTTATTGTTGTCTCTTCCTTCTTCTTTTTTGACCACTTCAAGGATGAGAAATTTTAATTGGTTGATGTTGTGCTTCATTTCAATGGAGTGGTGTGCTATTGTGGATTTCAAGTTCTTGTTGCGTATATTCGATTTGTGTTCATTTAATCTGGTCTTGATTTTTCACTCCGTCTTACCAACATATCCTTGGCCACATGGACATTTTAATAGATACACCACGTTGGTGGTGTCGCAAGTTGCTGTTACTCTCAGTTTTATCTTGTGACCTTTGCATGGGTGAGTTATTGTTGATCCTTTAATGACATTATTGCAATTGTTACAATTATGGCAAGGTGTTGTTCCTTTGTGACTTATTTCCTTGTTTATATCTGGATTCTTCAATATTTCTCCAATGTTTCTTCCCCTCTGATATGCAAAGATGGGAAATTCTCTAAATATGTTGTTAAGATCCTATTCTTGTACTAATATAGGCAGGAGTTTTTTAATGATGCGTCTATACGTTTTGCTCATTGTAGAATATTTGGACGCCACTACTGTGCGTGTATTTTCCTTTTTGTCTTTTTTCATAAGGAGATCTTCACGTGTTCTTTGTTGACTGCGGTTTCTAGCTAGAGCCACTGTCTTTTTGCGGTATCCTCTGGCGGTGAACCTACTTTCCATTTCGTCCAATCGTTGAGTAACGATGGGATGAGATACAATCCTTTTTACTCTCAGCATTTGTGAGTAGGGTAGATGTTGTTTTAAACTGTCTTGATGGAAACTGTGATAATGAAGGATGTTGTTCCATCAGAAATATTTGCATTTCAGTCTGTAAATTTGTGTTTAACAATGTATATTCTATTGCCTCTATGCCCAGTTGATCCCGCCAGAGGATACCCCCAAGATAGTGATCTATCTATATCTGGGTGTCCATTGCTATTGGACCACAACATACTTCTGTAGAGCACCAGGCATCGCTGTTGCAAGCTTCAAAACCATGCCACCATCTTGAAATGGTATGCTGCATACTCTACTGTTCCAAGATGACAGACCACTGCAAAGCTTTACTTTCTAATTTATTTATTGAAGCACATGCGCTCTACATTTAGTTGGCATTTCTTTCTTTTTGTTTGTTTGTTTCTTCTTTCTTTCTTTCATTCTTTCTTTCTTTCTTTCTTTCTTTCTTTCTTTCTTTCTTTCTTTCTTTCTTTCTTTCTTTCTTTCTTTCTTTCATTCTTTCTTTCTTTCTTTCTTTCTTTCTTTCCCGTCCAATACAAGGACAACCGCCACCTTGTTTTTTTTGGAAGACAGATGGGACTTTTTTTTAATGCAAAGGCCCAGTCCCATAAAAGTCCACAAAGCTCTGAGTCACACAGTCTGCAGTGCTGGTCCAAGCGTGGCTAATGGGAAATTAGATAACCTCAGTGAACATTCAGGCTAGAGTGTAGCTTACATCAAGACCTTTGAATTACACTTGTGGAACAATGCATCAGATAGTCATCATTTGTCTCCCATGCCACAATCTGTCACAATTCTGTTTCTTCAGAGTGAGTTGTGTACCTGTGTGTTAGCAGTCTGCTTGTGTGACTGCAGAATAGCCACCATGTTTTATGAGTGTATTGTAAGGGATGTGTCTGTGTGAATGCAGGATTACCATTGCCTTTTGTGAAAGCGGGTTAAGTGGTCTACAAGTTGATAGTTGCGCTTGTGTGAGTGCAGATTGAAGGGTGTGCCTATGGTAGGACAGCATTGTAAGTATGGGATCCGTGCATGTTATGTCTTTGTGTGCATGCACTTTACAAGGGTCAAACCTATTGACTTTGGTAATGCTTTTCAGGCTTGTGGCTTGGATTTGCATAAAAGCAGGGAAGGGCGTTGAAATACAATAGTATGTGTATGAGAATGGTAGGGGGTTTTGATGTTAAAGATGCAGACTCCGTGGACGGAGGTTGAGGAATGTCGAAGGCAGCTGACAGACACTCTGATGTCACGTCACCCTAGTCAGGGGGCCAAGTAATTTGCAGAGCAGCCATTACAACGCAGTCTTAACCACGTATGACCATGACAACAGATCCTCTACAACAAATATACCTTTAGCACGTATGTCCATTACCACGAGTCCTTTATCACGAATATGCGTTTACCATGCATGCCTTTACAGCAAATTTAGCTCTCACGGCATGAATGGTAAAGGCATATGTGTGGTTTTTGTAAGGACATCAATGGAAAAGGCATAAAGTTTAAGGTAACAATTTAATACAATACATCTAATGCCACATAGCATCTAAATCAGTTCACTGCAGGCAGCTAACTTGTAATGCAGTGCCTCTGGGTTTAGTAGAGGGCGCTGTAACACCAGTAACTGCCATGAACGCTGCAACACCACGCTGGAAACTAGTGTAGCATGTAAGAAATACACTGGTACGTACCTATGTAATGGTGCAGTGAAAGCGATAAAATAACCGGCTCTCTCAAATAGACCAGGAATGCCTACAGGAGGTGCAGTTGTGATTGTGCCATGTAAAGAAATGCATGATCACACAAGTGCAGACACACCTTTTTGGTTTTGGTTGTAACAAAGTCTGTTTCTGTAGTCAGTTATATGTCAGTGTAACCAGTGTTTGTGCATGATTAAATGTGTGAGAATGTGTTTCCATAAGACAGTTTATATATTTTTGCGTGATTGTGTGTGTTCACCTGTGAGTGATTGTATTTACTTGTTTTAATGTTTTAAGGTGTGTGGTGATTGGCATATTGTTATTAGTGTAATGTGTTAGGGAAAGGTATGTGTGTTAACATGCTGTGCATGGGATTTTGTGGGTTTTCTAGAGAGGGAGCAAAAAGAGAGCAGAGGAGAGAGACTTAATGGATGAATAGAGTGAGGGTGAGGAGAGGAGAGGAATGGAGTGATGCTGGTTTGAACATTTGTGCCTGGACTGCTTTTGGTTCCCTAATCTGGCCTTGTTGAGGAAGCGTTGAGTCACTTGGTGAAACTGACAAAATAAGGTAGTATTCGAGTTGTTGAGTCTCATATTTAAAACCTCTCGAATTCAATGAAGTTCCAGTGAGGTAGTATTGAACAACTGTCTGAACTATTTGTCTTATAGGACGGGGCAATCCTGAGTGCAGGGTCCTCAAAGACTAGGGCTGCAGGGCATATTGGTCAAGTCTTCATCTCAGGATTAGTTATAATACACTCAACACAGAGGTTGTCTGCGGCTCATGATTCATAGTGCTAAGGATCCTTTGCAAATCCACAATTTAAGTTGTAAATTTCTTATGGGCTAGTCTCTTGGAGCATCTGCCACTGGTCACAGGCGCTCCTTACGGCCACATCAATCATTTTCCTCATGACATGTTACTCCCCGGCATTGCAGCACCCACAGACAGAGTCTCTTCTCTGATCCACAGTAGCTAGGATTCACACAACAAATTCCTCCAGCAGGTAGGTTCTTCACAGGATAACATAACATGAGTTGGCAAATTTCACGTTCACCCTTGGGGCATCCTCGCATTGAATAACACACTTTTATTGGTACCCAACTCAAGAGTACATAGAGAGGGGGTCCAAATATCTTTTGGAAATACACGCTGGAATCCTGTACTACCGTATTTGGGGCAGAGTGATGGAGAAAATGGGTCAAGAAAGAGCTAGTGGCACCTATATCCGGTATGCTAGCGATCAGTCAAGAATTGTGGAGACTGGTCATGGATGCAAAAGCCGAGAAAGAGCTGGAGAGAACTATCTTCAGTACTCCAGCAATCATTCAGGCAAAGAAGAGTCTTGCTGCAGGCAATTCTCCATTCGCATTCTCTCAAGAAGGTTATTTACAGGATAACACATTTAATTGATAGGTGGTGATCCCTAAGCCAATCCAAATAACACTCATGCACTTCTTGCGCCCACATTTCAAGCAAAATGGTGCAACCCTGTTCTTGGAATGTGCATTGTGCCATCAAATCCTCTAAGAGTTCAATGCACCTAATAACCAGAGAAGTTGAAACCAAGAGTACAACAGAATATTATGATAAAACACAACACAACACACCAAAACATTATTAAAACACAATTCCACAACATAGCACAATAATAAGCATAACACCACACAATTATACAACAGAAAAAGCAGGTGCATAGCCTGGTAAGTAAGATTCACTGGATGTGAATCTCAAATTTCCCAACTTAAAAACAACGGGCTGCTGGCTGGAGGAAGCAGGATGGTCAATGTTTGGGATGGACCATCTCCACGAGGAGCAGGGTCGCAACTGATTTGCATTAGGTGGGCCTCTGTCTAGAGTGGCACAGTGGGCAACAATGATGGGTTGGAATGGTTCTTCATGCCATTGTCACTGATTAGACTATTTGCAAGCATTCATTGACTCACCTTTTGGGTGTTTGATTGCCAGTTGTATGTCTTGAAACCTGAGACTGCTGCAGCTCTCCAACCCTACCACTGCCAATGTTTGTGAAATAAAAAGTAGCAAATTGGTACCCTTTCATGGAGTACCTCTAAGGGTGCATAGTTACTACTTTTTTGGGAAACCATTCACTATATATATATATTTAAGTTTTCACTCCCAAAAAATTGGACACTTAAAGGTTCTCAGCAAAATGAGAATGAGCACAACTAACGCCGACATGGCAAACCTGACCCCGGGCCCCCGACCCCAAGGATCAAGTCAACACTACTTTTGGATGATGTTGAACCCCCATCACCTCCCTTGAAACTAGGCCTTTGCCTGTCCCCTCTGGGCCTGATAGGTCTATACGGGAATTAATGGCAAAATTCAAATGCAACACACCAGCGTGGAGCTCCTGCCCTGGAATCACACATCATATTTTAAATGTATTTTCAATGCACGCGCTCTTCTATGTCTCTGCTACGAGAAGCCTTGGTGGGAGAGTTGTCAAGTCGGTGCATGTGGGCAGGGCTCCATGTTTCCCATTCTCACCTTTTACAAATCATTTTATCAAGTGATTGACAGCCCCGTACTAAGCATGAGTCACAAATAGAGGTGAGCGCACATGAACTTAGAAACAATAAGGGCTTGCCCCCAATGGCAAAGTCAGTAGTCATGTAAACCCTAAACCCATTCCAGATTCTTGTTACAGATAGAGGAACATTATAATCTCTTGAATCAAACATAAGAGATGCCTGTACAGTGCACATCCGGAACTCAAGTATTATTTTTTTTTTAACCTAGAATCAGAAAATGTCGACAAGCAGAGAAGCCAGTATTTATTCCAGGTTATATGGTTTCAAATTTTGAAATTCAGCCACCAGATGTACATCTCAGTCTTTCTTTCCTGTTTTACATTAGATGTCACCATTTTGTCTTTTATTATTGCCGCAGGATGAGAAAAATCAACACAGACATAGCAGACCGGACTCAGAGCACCAGACCCAAATTGTAAGCTAGGAATGCATTTAATTGAGGGATGGGGAGGAGGTGCTAGACCCCAAACACCCCCCTGAAGCTACTTCCCGGATAACAAAATCAGTAACCATCACAACACAGCATCCAATAATGTCAATTTAACATATCACAACTCAAATTCAGAACTTAACCCAACAACATAACTCCACAAAATACATGACAACACAAATACAATGCAACACAGTAATGACATAAGATTAATGAATAATACAACAAAACCCAACTTAGCTAAATAAAATTAACTCACCACATTAACACATAGCAGCATTCCATAACATTACAGGATAGTCACAACACATAAAACAAGCCCAAACAAATGAAATCAGGTCAAAAACAGCACTTCAGGAACAACATGAATCATACAAAATCCCTCCAACCACACAATAGGGGACCACAATATCATGGCAAAGACAAAACAATATACCACTAAGCAATGTTCCCTCTTATTTTTTTCCTCCGTGTTCGGTAGAGTAGGGTCTTGGCCAAGGCTATGTGCGCCAAGAACTCGACCGCACATGTAGACCAGGGCTTTAAGTGGAATGAAACAACTAGGGGGGGGGTCTCTCAAAGGGGCGTGACCGGTGCAATTAAGGGCGTGGCTTTAAAGCAATTACGCTGAAAATCTGTGTTTAGCATAGTGCGCCACCTGACTGATATTTTGCTTCTTCTGTCATTGCATCCAAATATATAATACAAGTAACATTACACCTACAAGAAGCCAGGACTATTGGCTTTGTCGATGGTTTTTTGTTGCATAGAATTGTATATAATATTGAAAATGCTTCAGCTCTTGTGGTAGAGGTTATGGCTTAATGCTCGAGCTGCTAATTTAGGAGATGGGTTTTGAGTCTCGGGTCAGATAAACATCCTGTGATTCTCAGCAAATCAATTAATCACCCCATGCATACAAAAATAAATAAATCATTTAAATCGCTCCAATACTTTTGGATTGAGTTCGTACTATATAAAACTTGCTGCATTTCTTTTCTAAATGTGGGGTTGATGGTTTGCCTTTTGAAAGAACTTATGTTAAATGCAGCCCATGACGGACGCTGTGAGCAGGGGAGCAGCTAGTCCTGAACATCTGTGGCTAACACTCCCAGCCAGGGCTGGCTCTGCACTTGTCGCACACTGTGCAACAGTCTTTTTTGGCACCCATTTCCGCCTCCTTCATGAATTCTCTCACTACCATTCACCAACAATGCACCTCATTTCTCTATAGCACCTTTCTGACAAACATTTAATTTTTTATTAAAGCTGCTCCTAGTTTACTCACACTCAGTTCTGTGATCTGCATGGTACACATTCTTTGTAGCAAGCACATTAACCCTCTACGCTGTGTGGGTGGCAGACATGCCCATGTGAATGCACGGTGAGTGATGCAACAGTGTAAGAGTAGGTAGGGTAAGAGGAGTGACTGCAGGGTGAGTGAGGAGACCATATGAATTTGGGTGCGGATGTAAGTGCAGAGTGGGACAAATGAATGCATTGCTTGTGATGGGCTTGTTTGAGTGAGATTGCAGATTGAGCAGTGAGAGGCACAGGTGAGTAAAGTATCACATGAGTGCATGGTGAGTAGTGTGCTCCAGTGACTGCAGGGTGAGGTACAGGGTGAACAGCACACATGTATTGTGAGTGCAGTGTGATCACTGTGAGTGCAGGGTGAGCGGGTGAATGGTGAGAGTGCATGGTGATCAGTGTGAGTGCATTGTGATCGCTGTGAGTGCAGGGTGAGTGGGAAAGTGAAGGGCGAGAATGAGGAGTGAGTTGTCTGAATGCAGGGTGCATTCTAGTACACAGACAGTATATGACCTGAAGGTGTGTGTATGTGGTGCAAGTCTGTAGGAGAAGGTAAGTGAAAATGTGTGAGAGAACGTTTGTCAGTGTCTATACATTCAATGAAACTATAGTAATGGCACATTGTGTACTGTACAAAAGCTGAACAAAAATACCCAGGGCCCCTGGAATTCTGCAGCAGAGGAAAGCACCAAATTATGCAGCATTGTTGGCTAAATTATGGAATAAGAATATGCAAATTATGTGGGATAATAGAGCACATGCTTTCTTAGTGTTACTTCATTCTTTTATAATTTTTTTGTATATGGTAATCCTGTCTGCGCAAATATTTCACCTCCTTAGGACCGGTTTAGAAACCAAATACAGACGTAAGCAACTGAAAGATGCCCAGACAACCATGCATGCAAACATATGTCTTTTGATTTGTTTAAGCTAGAAACTATTTTCATTTGATTTAAATCTACAGATTTCTGTTTCAGATGATGGATTATGTAGCAAATCCATAATTATGCAAATATAAAGCATCATTCCAGTGGCCCTGGTAATACCTTATACTTGTAATGCAGCAATATGCCATGTGCTTAGGAACAAGCAGACCTTCTAGTCTGATGACGTAATATATCACAACATGGTTTCCCATTAAAAGAATGAAAGAGTATGGAGAAATATGCATGCTACCCTGAAAACTATGGTAAGAGCTATTCCTTCTGCTGAAAATGGTGGTGGGCATGTAACGCAGGGATTACTGGATGAAGCTGAAAAACAGGTAGGCTTTAGCGCTGCTGGCGCCCAGTGTGACAATCGTTTTGTCAGCCCCCAACTGACCACCTTCTCCATGAATGCCCTTACTACCATCCTTCAACAGTACCCTTCAAATCTCCAAAGCTCATCTCTGGCATACATTTATTTTTTTATAGGTCTACTCATTGTTCACTCACTCATTGTTCACTCACAGTCAGTTCTGTGATCATGGATGGTATGTCAGTCACACGTTCTTTTTAGCAGGCACATGAACCTTTGAGGGTCCCAGCAGGAACATTAATCACTGTCATTATCTTGACATTTTTAATGTTGTCTCAAGACAGATAGCCATCCAAGGAAACTAGCAGCACCTGCTTTCAAACTCAAATGTTATTGTAAAACCACAGTGACCCCCACCCCACACACCTCACAAGGTCAGGGCCAGGTGCGACTGCACTAACGTCCTAAAGCTGGCCCTAATTGAACACACACACAGCAACGGCATTAATTCATCCTGTGTTATGTGAAACAAAGAAAACATTAAAAAAATCAACTGTGAGCTTTTGAATAACAGCACTATTCACCAACCTCTTCATGCAGGTCAGTGATTGGAACCAGCTCCCAGTCCGACAGGAAAACATAACAATTTAATTATTTTATTTTTAGCAGCATCGACCAGAGAGAGTCATTTGTACAGCACACTATCAAAAATGTAAGTGAAAAGCAGCCATGATCCTACATTGTGAACAGGCGCGCAACGCCCATAGTGCTCAAAGGGCTTCATCCCCACCCCCTGCCCCCCACCCCCGCATCCTCCTCACCCGTCGTGGGTGTCAGCCCGGGCTGAGACAGCTTCCCGGGTACACAGACAGTTCTTGAGCTGCCAGCCACACTGAGTACTTCACAGGTCTTTACAAGGCCATTCTCGTGTTAATGAGGCTTTGTTGTTTTTTCACCGCTTCTTAGAGCCCCTGCATCCCCACTCCGCCTATGGCTGGAAGACTTAGGCACCCGCCCCCCCCCCCAACCCCCTGAGGCATTCCACACCACAGGCCCATGGCAAGAGTAACCTGAAAGTCGGCCTGTGCCGTAATATCACTGCACTTCAAAGTTAAGAAAACTACGTGCGCGCTTTGCAAGAGTCTGCATGCGCTGGTGAAATGCACTGTGGCGCGCGCATAAGCTCGCAAGTTACAGGGAACGATGCCACCAAGTATCAAACTGCAAAAACAGCAAAAAAGTGCAACGTCATCTCACAAAACAATTAAACGCTCAACTCAAACTCCATCAGTACCGCAAACTACACACTCAATCTATGACATACCCACCTCTGAACCCCTTAAACTACACAAATTGGACATTTACTATCCTATAATCCATTTAAATAGATGCAGGGCAAATATTTTGCCATGTGAAAATGCTCATTGCGAGGTTTCATACAGAAGTATCAACTGCACTTTGAAGATACAAAGTGTACATATCAGAATTCCTTAGGAGGTTTGAGTCATAATACATGCTTCGACATCCTTTGAGGTGCATAAACATACACTATGTCACTGAACTTCAGTCTGTATATCATATTTATTACCCAGTGGTGGTTGCCACTGTGTAGTTATATTTAGATCAGCAGTTCCATAGGAAATGCGTTTTTTGTTTTGCTAATAATTTTTTCCCTGTGTGACGGATCTCCACAAAACTTTCCAAAAAGGTGCTATGTTTTGACTCGTTTGTGCAAAGTTTTTGGGTGATCCGTCAAGCAGAGGCTGAGATAAAAGGGAGTGTTGCAAAACGCATAATTCTCATGCATTTACTATAGAGTTCTTTAAAATGGTCTCCTGCAAACATTTCTAAATGGAATTACACCAAATTTGGCAGGAAGCTAGATCTTGGTTCGCAGATTGTGCTTTTTGTGATTTGGTGTAAATCTGTGTATCGTTTTTTGAGAAAATAAGGTTAAAAATAATTGTATATCTGGATGGTTGGTTCCACGAGAAGCTTGAGAGCCTCTCGGGGGAGCACAAATTTAAAAATAGAGCATTCTGATTGGCCCAGGGAGCTTTAATTCCCTTGGGCCATCTCACTCCTGCGGGAATCAGACTCCCGCGTGAGCAAGCGCTCTGATTGGCTACCAGAAATATCAGAATTTTTTTGCTGGCAGCCATGAGAGGACCTGGGCAATTAGTCCCCTGTCCTGAACTTATAAAACAAAAGTAATATAAGAGGGCAGGGTAGGGGTACCCCGGCCACCTAAGCCCCATGGTAGGGGTGAGGGGGGGCAGAGATTTGGTCCAAAAGTAAATATAAAATCTGCAAAAAAAAATTCAATCCTACTGGACTCTCTGGAAAAATAAAATGGCGCTCAGGCTTCATTCATTAATTATAGGTCCCGGTAAGTCCACCCCTTGGACCCCTTGGACCATATTCAATATGGGGAGGAGGGCCGCGTACCCTCTGATCCAATAAAGCCCCTGGGTGCCCACCCCTGGGGCCAAAATCATGAGGCTGAAATTAACATTTAATGGGGGGGGGGGGGCATGGCCCTCCTCTCCTGGTCTCTAGAAGCCCCAGGGACCCCATCCAGTCCAGTGGGGCCAGTTTTTAATAATAAAGGTCTGAAATGACAGAAAATTGGAAGAGGGGCCATGTGGTCCACCCTACCTGAGCCATTAAATGCCCTTTGAAGCCCACCCATGGGTGGTTCCTTCAATTAAGGGAGGGGGACTGTGTGGCCCCCTACCTTTAGCCATTAATGGCCACGAGGATCCTTGCCCCAGTGGCTGGCTCACTAGTTATGTCCAGGGGAGCCCACCCTCTGGACCCAGCACTTTTCCTTTACTGCACTGGCACGGGCAGGGAAACCGGTGTTTGCTCCCGCCAGGTGGGAATATTTTTTAATCTCTCACCAAGTGGGAGCAAACACAAAGTTGTCTGCCAGTCGGTGGGAGCTTTGAAAATGCTCCCACCGCCTTTAGCAGACTTTTGATCAATGCAGGCAGGGAAACAGAGGACAATATTGCTCCCACCCTGAGGGAGCATCATTAGAAGCTGCTCTCTGTGAGTGGGAGCAATGCCAGCTCCCACAGCATCTGGTGAGCCACCTGGGGCTGTGGGAGCCTTGGGGCTACCCGGGGCCCCCAACAAGTGTGTGGTAGGTGCACTGGGTGGCCACTCACCTTTAATAGTGTGGGCCTTGGGGGATGGGGACCCGGTCAAAAAATGGCTTGGGGAGACAGGCAGTGTGGCTCCCTTCTCCCTTTAATTTTTGGATTGGCCCTGAGGCATGGGGCCAATTGTGTCAATTTACTTACCATTATGAAGGTCCACGTGTACAGCACAAAATTCTGCAACATCAGGTGAGTGCCCGCACTGCCCTTAGTCAACAACCCCAATGTGAACTGTTTTGTATGGTGCAAATGCTTTAGTGATAAATTGATTACGATTATATAACACTCTTTTTGTCCATCTACTCTAACATAATTGGAGTTATTTAGCGCAGGTAAATACACAAAATCAGCATTTATTGGACTCTATGCTCCTGGAAAATAGAGTCCATCGAATGTATAGCCGTTAATGACCCAAAAGACTTTGATTTCAACTGTATTGTATTTTAACATGCAGCACTATAGGTAAGTGCTTACATTTTTCAGCATGTAAAGTGCTGTTTCTTTTTATTTTTTTTAATCCAGAGCTACTTTAAGGTGCCACACATGACAGCGGGTCACTTGGCAGCTCTGCAAACTGAAACTGCTGTGACAGAAACAAATTCTCCTTTTTAAAACAAAATATATATTTTAAGTCCCCGGTGTTCATGTTATTCATGCCGTTAAACCTGCGCTGTAACGCTAAGTAATAATGCTGCTAAAGGCTGGTAAAGCATAAGACCGATGGCCCCCAGGTTCACGCAGAGAACAGACCGCATGTTCTTCAGCACAAAGACACTCTTGAGAGGGACTCAACAACAATGCACATGCTGTGCTAAGACATCAACTAAGGAGCGTGCTGCTCACGTGCCATTGACTGTAGGCACCGACCGGGGTCTCCATTTTATAATAAGAATACTCAGATTTGTATAGCGCCGCTACTCACCCGTGAGGTTCTCTAGGCGCTTTTAAAAACTGGAAAACAAGTGTTTATGTACTAACAATGCCAGGTTAAATAATAGCTTGGAAAAGAACTTGGTACAGATAAACTTCTGAGCACATGATTTCTTCTCAGACCTCTTAAGAATAATTAATATATATTGCACACAAACAGCAAATGATCCATGATTCATATAACTAATAAGCAATCTCACAGATCACAAATATTGAACAAACTTGTAAACAAGTGGTCTAGTTTTGAGAATATAGGGGCATATTATCTAGAAACGGCGTTACAATGATCGCCACTTTAGCGGCAGAAAACTGCTGCTAAAGCGGCGATAATGGGCTTGATAATATGCTGCAGAGAATTCCAATAGAAGCCCATGTTCTGGTGTCAAAGCGGCGATAATTGTAACGCCGTGCGTGATAATATGCCCCATAATTAGTTTACTCTTCATATTTATAAACAACACTAAAAAGCTACAACAACAACAGACACAATGAACATAAACAAAGGAGGCCCCATGCATTAGAGAGTTAATTCAGTGAGACAAAGTCAGAGTGAAATGTGGGGCAAACCACCCACACTGAAATATGAAAATAACAGAATATGTACTAGTCTAGCGGCCCTTTCCGAGTTTCCTAATGTGAGTTAGATGCTGCTCGTAATATTCTCAGGATCCGGGGGCTAGAGACGGATGGTGCATATAAATGCGGTCTCTTCTGCAGGCTGCCCTGGTGAGGGATGCAAGGCCGGCTGTTGGATGAGAACAGACATCGCTTGGGGAGCTCAGCAGTCGGAGAGGCGGTATTTTCTCGCGTTACCTCTGTGGCTCGAAGGGAAAGAAAGTATTGGTTTCGCAATAACATCTGGGCTCTTTTCTCAGCGCGCAGCAAATATACTAGAAGCAGAGGGGCATTGTGGAATCAGTCTCCAGGAGAAAACAAAACAGGCTCGGGCAAGGGTAGCTGAGAACAGGTAATTCTCTTTGTATTGATCACACCCAGAGAGGGACAGGGCTGTGAAGTCTCTCCTTTATGCCACCAGTGTCCTTACCTTTAAAAAAGCTGCGTAGAGACACACGTGTACATAACAGGGGTGGGTCCTCTGTTGGAGCAAAGGAGTGCCGCCCCATTTAAATGCCCCGAGATTAAAAATAAAATGGTAATTCATTCCCATATTGTTTTCTTCATTCCCATTTTTTTTTCATCTAGCTGTCCCGAACAGAGTGTCAGGATGGGGCAGGGCCTGCTGAGTGACAGCAGCAGGGAGGAGGGTAGACTGCCTAATCACTGTTTAAAGTGCGCATGTCTCTTTGGCCGGACTGCCAGCCACACATGCGCACTTGAAACACCTCTAACCTAGCTGGGTTAAGACACCTGGGTTAGAGAAAGTGCAGGCCTTCAGAGCGCTGTGGAGCGCTGAGTGAGGCTGCTCCCTCCGATCAGGGCGCTGCTCTCATGCTAGTGAGCGACGGCACGATTGGTCATGGGAGTTTCCTGGTGGTCAGGTTGCAGTCACAACCAGGACATCCGGTGTGAGGAGGTCCCGTTGAGCTTAATATTTTTTTTAGATTTATTTGTGCGCTCTTGCCCACCCCCCCCCCCCACACCCCCCACGTTGCTACTACTGGTAGAGAATGGAGTAACTTTGACACCATAGTAAAAATGGTGGCAGTACAAGGCAACCTGAGACATAGATCTCAATTGGAGGTATGTGGTGCCGTCCCTGGCTAGCCGTGCTACCCTTGACATCGCCCTTACCACCCATGGTCTCATGGATCAAAAGGGCATTAACAAGATTGTGTCCTGCCCTGCATGTAGCGCCTTAATAGCACAACAAAGAGTGTTGAGGGGCTCTTGAAGGGTAAGTTGTTAATCCTGTGATGTCATCAGTGGTTTGAAGGTGTGTTATGCCTCTTTCACTACCTCTGGCAGTGCGGGGCATTGGCTTCAGAGATTCACAATTCTTGTGCAGTGTTCAGAACTCTAGTGTGACAGGAAAGTTCTAAGCTGTCTCTGGTGTCAACATGATTAGCACAGCCTATCTGGTTAATAGGTAATCCAACAAGTTAGAGATACAGACACACAAATGAGCACACTTCTTACTATATTTTTCCCTACAAGTCCAAGATACACAGTGCACTTATATAGAACTCGTGCACCTTGGACATGTTGGGAAACATTCAAATAAGTAAGCTGCGCATTATTATTTCAAAGCACGTGGTCGGACGATGACTGTGATTGGTGCATTTAACTAAGCAGTTAATGAAAGTTATTCTGTTCCTAATGTGACTTTTTTTTTTAACAAAGTAAACTCATTAGACCTTCCACTACAAACGAACCTTTCATCCAAGTAATAAACTGCATGATGTGTAGCAAATTATGCATATTTCTGTGACATGTTTCACTCTGAGTTATCCAACATTATCATCACTCTGCTCTTCATGTCTGGCTGTTGGAATCTTTCACCATTTGTTATTTTTTTATTTATTAATATTTTTGTTGTGAAGCATTGACGACCACCACTTTAGTCTCATGGCGCTCAGGAAAGGGATAGAAGAAGGAAGCAGAAAAACAACATACGGCCTCGAGGAGGCTGATGACAAGAACGCTCTTCTTGTAGGTGGGTCAGTGCAGAAACGCAGGGCCCAATTCACAAAGGGACTTATGGCGCATAAAGTTACGAGTGCAGAGTCTCCGCACTCGTGAAGTATGTCCGCACTCAGGGGAGAATGTCCGCACTGAGTCTGCAGTGCGGACATTCTGCCAAGAGCGCGGAGACTCCGCACTGGTGAAGTATGTCCGCACTCAGGGGAGAATGTCCGCACTGAGTCTGCAGTGCGGACATTCTGCCACGAGTGCGGAGACTCTGCACTCGTAACTTTACGAATCGTAAGTCCCTACGTGAATCGGACCCGCAGTGCTCAAGCAGTTGCTATTTGATGTTACATTGGCCGGCCTTATGCATCTGACTTGAGAGGAGCATGAGGGTAGTATTGAGTATGATACGGAGAATTATCAGGCCACAAATGCAAAGTAGGTGAGATAGAAGGGTATTTTTTTAACAACAGAGAGAGAGGGACCCCAAACCAAGAGAGAGGGGTACCAAGCAAGACCGTAGTCAAAAAGAAAGATCTCTCTTGGATCTATGAATATCAACCGTCATTCAAACATACAGATTTTACATAAACAGGATGAGATATGGCAACAACGAAGCAAACCAAATACTTGATAACAAATTTATTTCAAATCAATCAGAGAATATCACAAATTATAAAATATTGTACACATACATAAAAAAGATAAACAGTTTATCAAATATTAAAACAAGAATTAAAACTTTCTTGAAATTCATGCACAGATAATGAGATGAATCACCATCAATATACATACAAAGCACAAAATTGGGAAAAAAAAGGAGTGAGAACAGGACAGATAGTCCTACTCAAAAAATAGGAAATCGTTAACTCAAAAATGAATCAGTTCTGACCACAATGCAATTCAACCACAATATATATGGCACAAAACCATCATTACAAATTTCATATGATTTCCTTATGTTATAGCATCAAATATAGAAGAGATAGAAGGGTTACAACAACGCACAAAGAAGGCCACAGGAGGTTTAAAGACCAGCAGGGGTTGTTTCCCCAAATGACTACAAAAAACTCAAAAGAAACCCTAGGTCTATAGAAATGAAAGAATGCTAATCAGGTGTCCCTTTTAAAGGACAGTTTCCCTCACCCATCCGAGGGTGGGCATGCTTCATCATGGGGTAGCCTCTTCACACAATGTACTTAGTCATAGTGAGTGCTACAACCCCCTCTCTGAGAGGTAGGAGCTCATGATTGTTTTGTTTCTATCTAAGAGATATACTAAATACTTTAGGTGAAGATAGAAGAGTTAGCCAAAAGGGAGGATAAAAAGAAGAGCTATATAAGATTTGTAAACACATAATTTTCAAGACTTAGTTGTGGTGGGAAAGCATTCCACAAAGAGAGCAGCATAGGCTATGCCGTCTCGTATACTCCTCTGGACAGTTGGAATTGTCAAAGTAAATAATATCCACCGTAGTTCTTAGAGAGTTCCTTTTCAAGGATGTGGTACTAGAGAGGGAACCTGGTAGGGAGATCTTGGGGTAGTTCCAGTGATTCCTAGAGCAGAGGTCTCAAACGCTTAAACTAGTTCTCCAGCGATTCAAGACTTTAAGATAGTTCAGATGTAAATAATTAATATACACAATAGTTGCATTTAAATTTATTTTATTTGGATGTTCAAAACGTCTGACATGGTCCTGGCTCTCTGGGACCAATGTTGTAGAGCCCCTGTCCAGCAGAAAATGAAAAGGCTCACTGCCTAGATTGTGAAGATTAGAAGCAGTTAGTATCTAGGGTCAGAAGTCCTGAGCAGAGCAGCAGGTGCAGCAGGTTGTTGTCTTGAGTTGCTATGGTGGATGAAAGGTCCTCAGATATGGGATGGACAGATGAAAATTTCACTTAAAGGAAACACATTGCTACAGCAGTCAGGGGACTTCCTTCCATGGCTCTCTGTGGCAATACATCCACCTGGGGTGCTCTCTGAACACATGGGCTCACAAGTGCCTTCATAAGCAGATGGCCTCCCTTGTTAGATGGGCTACAACAGTAGAAGAAGATATATCACAGACAATGACAGAGGATAAAGCTACAGTGTGGGTTACCAGGCCAGCCGAACCTACATTGTGGGCTACCATGGAGGATGAAACTACATTGTGGGCAACCGTGGGGGACAAAGCTCCATTGTGGGCTACCATGGAGAAATGTGCTACAGTGTGGGCTACGACAGAGGAAGAAGCTACATCATGAGCTACCACTGAGGAAAAAGCTACATTGTGGGCTACCACTCACAAAGAGCCTCCATCATGGGGTATAGCAGTGAAAGAAGATACATCGCGGACTACCACAAAGAAAGAAACTACGTTGTCTGCTATTACTGAGGCTAAAGATACATCTTGAGCTACCACAGAGGAAGAAGCGAAGGGAAGAAGCTACTTCATGGACTACCACCGAAGAAATGGTAAGGTACCACGAAGCAAGAATCAGTCAATATTTCCGCCTCTGGAGGACAGGGGCAAATTGCTGAGGGTTGCGTAGACAAGACATCAAGCAACCTTGGTTTGTCGCACTCAATGCTTTTTGCTGCACTGAAAATGAGCTGAGCGTAACCTCGTAATGAAGAATCTGAACATGTGGCGCCATGCCCGGCTACAGCTTCAGGTCTTGCCGCGTTGCAAGAGTTCCAGAACCAAGAATGTTTCCAAGTGATGAGGTGACCTCAGCAGCTACATAATCCAGATTTGTCTCACTCAGAGCTTTTGTCACTAAAACCAACAGCTTCAATTAGGGTCAACCACAATGTTTCTGCTTTTGAGGGACCCTTGCCAGTCAGTCTTGGAGCTTGCCCAGAGTTTTATTCCGTTTCAGAGCCTACTTCTGAAGGTAAAAACTTTGACCAGGATTACCCGCTTGGTGTATCCAATCTCCACCCCATCATAGTTAGCATGGAAGCATATTGTAACGCCCTGAACGTCTCAGGATCGTTTAACAGACACGATAATGAGAATGCAACCACTTGTGAAGGTTTAGTTATTTTAATGAAGGCAAAAATAATACAAGGAATAAACAAAGGTTATAGTCACTGGAATCCTCCAGGCTAAGTACGTTACCAGCCCACAGCACGGATGGTCCTAACCGTCCTCTGCATATACGC
Organism: Triturus cristatus; assembly: GCF_964204655.1. Taxonomy (NCBI): domain Eukaryota; kingdom Metazoa; phylum Chordata; class Amphibia; order Caudata; family Salamandridae; genus Triturus; species Triturus cristatus. The sequence goes on along the minus strand of NC_140591.1, from coordinate 132,317,710 downwards.
CGATCCCGGCGTATGCCAACAGAGGGCAGATATGAAATGGCCGACAATGCCAATCGGCAGGCTGTGAGGGGCACGAAGAGTGTTGGGGAGAATCGAGGAGTCAGGGAAACACCCAGCCGGGGTCTCTACCTGAAGGGAGCAGCCGCTCAACCTCTTCCTCAGACTGCACCGGGACGCGGAGTCACCTCCTGGTGATGCGTCACCGATACCCCAATCACAAGCAAAGAAGACTGAACCGAGAGCAGCCGCTCGATCGATCCTGTGGACTTCCGAGTCTGTAACGCGGCAAACACCTCCTGGTGTGCGTTACAGCTGGCAGTCCCTGTATCTCTGGTCGGGCTGGGAGTTACGACTCCAACCAGCAAAAGCGCCACTGCGCTTTGACTCAGCCGAGTCAAAAAGCGAAGCTCAATGGTTATCCGGTAGAGCTTCCGGGTCCTTCACAGGTGACGATGGGGCAAGACACGGCCCAGGGAGTAACGACTCGACCTACCTCCGTTCTTGCCTTACTGGAGCACCACTCCGGAACACTGCTCTTCACTAAGCAGGTACGTCGGTGTAAACACAATATCCGACAGCCTTGTACCTCCCGGTTCCTCCTTTTATAGGGCGTGTTTTCCTTGAGTTATGTAACAGCTCTCCTGTTTACATAAGGGCGTGTTTTCCTTGAGTTATGTAACAGCTCTCCTGTTTACATAAGGGCGTGTTTTCCTTGAGTTATGTAACAGCTCTCCTGTTTACATAACCTCTCAACCGCTAAGCATCCTGGGAGATGTAGTCCGTTTTCGCTGGTTACCGTTTTCCTCCCCTCGTATGACAGGAATTCTTGACAGTACATCCTCCCTCTCAGCGGCTCCCCACGGGTCCAGCGCTGGCAGGAAAACGCCGATGGAACAAGGAGACCAAGCGCGGAGCATGAACCCCTTCAGCCGGTTCCCATGACTGCTCCTCCGGGCCATAGCCTTTCCACGCAACCAGGTACCACAGCTTTCCCCTGCGCCATTTGGACGCCCGTATGCCCGACACTTCATACTCCACCTCCGACTCCACGCATACCGGCCTAGGTGTCCCAGACGGCTTGGAGGGTGCTGGTTTGAGCAATGATACATGAAAGACAGGGTGTATCCGCAATGACTGGGGCAAGCACACCTTCACGTTCACGGGACCCATACACTTGGTAATTCGATAGGGGCCCATGTACTTGGGATGGAACACACTGTTCTTTCGAAACCTCATGTTTCTTGTGGATATCCAGACGTAGTCTCCAGTGCGGTACAGTGGCCCGGGCCTTCTCTTCCTGTCTGCCGCAGCCTTGTATCTTCTCTTGGCCTCTATCAGGACAGCCCTTGAGCGCATCAACGTGTCTTTTATGTGTGCCACCCTGTCCGCTGTGGCGGGAATCCTGTCCTCTCTGAACGGATGTAGAAATGGCAAGAACCTGGGATGTTGGCCATAGTTGCTATAGAACGGAGATGACTGTGTGGAGCTGTGAGTGGCGTTGTTATAGGCGATCTCTGCAACCCATAGCAAGTCGACCCATTCTTCCCTGCCCTGGTCCACAAAACATCGCAGATACTGTTTGAGCGTTTGGTTCAGGCGCTCGGTTTGGCCGTCCGTTTGAGGGTGGTAGCTGGTGGACAGGGCGGTCTTAACATGCAGCGCAGTGCACCAAGTCTTCCAGAATTGCGCAGTAAACTGCGACCCCCGGTCCGACACGATCACCCCAGGTAATCCATGCAGTCGTACCACATTCTTTAGGAGTAGTGACGCCAATTCCCCGGCCGTAGGGACTCTCTTGCAGGGGATGAAGTGCCCCATTTTCGTCAAGTAATCCACCACCACCAGTATTGCCGTCATCCCCTGGTCTACCGGTAGGCCCACCACGAAGTCCAGTGATATGCTATCCCATGGTCTATCCGGGGTCGGAAGTGGATGTAAGAGCCCTTGGGTTCGGCCATGGTCGGCCTTCATGGTAGCACACGTAGGACACTCCTGTCCCCACCTCCTGACATCCACTCTCATGGTTGGCCACCAGAAATGCCGTCCCATGCTAGCCACCGTTTTTTCAAAGCCCAAATGACCTGCGCATGGAGAGTCATGGCACCAGATGAATGCTTGTTTCCTTAGCCTAGGCGTGGGTATCAATAGGCACTTGCCCTTCAGGGGTATCCCGTCCTTCAGCTGCCATTCTCTGTGACTGAGGAGCCACCTCCGCCATGCGAATGACCTGATCCCTCTCTTTATTCCCCTCAGGAAAGTATCCGGTTGGATAACCCCCAATACCATCCTCGGGGAAATGATGGAATGCTCGGTCGCAGGCAATGGTTCCTTAACTGCAGATTGACGGGACAGGGCGTCCGCCTTCCAGTTTTCCGTCCCCGGCCGATATGTGATGTGGAAGTTGAACCCCGCAAAGAAGATCATCCACCGCAGCTGTCTGGGAGAAAGGTGTCTTGTGGCCGTCATGAACTGTAGATTCCGATGGTCCGTGTACACCGATACCACATGTCTTGCCCCCATCAACCAATGCCTCCATTCGGTGAAGGCGTCCTTGATTGCGAGAAGCTCCTTCTCCGCAATATGGTAGTTGCGTTCGGCGTCGTTGAGTTTGCGGGACATGTACGCAACGGGATGAAGCACCCCTGTGTCGTGGTTGCGTTGGGACAAGATAGCCCCCAGCGCCACATCCGATGCGTCCGCTTCCACCACGTAGGGGAAATCCGGATCGGGGTGAGCCAACACCGGCGCCTTACCAAAGGCGCTTTTCAGGGCCTCAAAGGCTTTGTTCGCTTCAGGGGACCAGACAAACTCCTTGGACTTCCTCAGTAGCTGTGTGATTGGGGCCACCAATCCTGAAAATCCATCTATAAACCGCCTGTAAAAGTTGGCGAAGCCAATGAAACTTTGGACGTCCTTCACGCTTTGGGGCACCGGCCATTCTTTCACCGCCTTGATCTTTCGTTCTGCCATCTCCTGTCCCTCTGGACTCAGCATCACTCCGAGGAATTCCACGGATGTGACGTGGAAGTCACACTTGCTGAGTTTACAAAACAGCATGTTTTCCCTCAGCTTTTGGAGCACAGCTTTGACGTGGTGTACGTGCTCCTCCACACTGGACGAATAGATGAGGATGTCGTCGATATATACGACCACGTAGATATCCAACTCCTCTCTGAATACCGCATTCAAAAAGTACTGAAAGGCTGCCGGGGCGTTGCACAGACCGAACGGCATGACGAGGTACTCAAAAAGGCCGAACCTGGTCTTAAAGGCGGTCTTCCACTCGTCTCCGTCCCTCATGCGCACCAGATGGTATGCCCCTTTCGAATACAACTTGGTGTAGATACGAGCTTTCTTGACCTGTTCCAGAAGTACACTGATGAGAGGCAAGGGGTACCGATTCTTTATGGTTATCGCATTCAATGCCCTAAAGTCCACACAGGCTCTCAGCTCCCCATTAGCCTTCGGGATGAAGAAGAGTGGCGAGGCGGCCGGAGACTTGGACGGGCGGATGAATCCTAGCTTGAGGAGTTTATCCAGGGAACCCCGGAGATGCACGTTTTCAGGCTCCGTCAGGGCATACAGCCTGCCGCTGGGAACGCTGGCCCCTGGCACCAGGTCGATCTGGCAGTCAAACTGTCTATGTGGTGGTAGCACTTCCGCCTTCACCTCATCAAATACATCCTCAAAACTGTGATAAGCCTGGGGGAGAGCCACATCTTTTTCTGCCGCTGTAGCCACCGTCTGACTCCCGCTCTCATCTGCGTCAAGGGATTCCGTTCTTATTCCACAATGCAGGATGCAATACGGTGACGTCAGTTCGATGCGATGTGTTGGCCAATCCACAGAGGGGTTGTGTTTCTGTAGCCACGGCAATCCCAATATGACGCCATATTGGGGCGCTCGGATGATGTTAAAATCGATTTGTTCCAAATGGTTCCTCCCACATCTCATCGGAAGGACCCCCGTGTGCTGCCCGATGGGCCCCGTCACCAATCGCCTTCCGTCTACAGCGCAGACGTCTTCGGGTACAGCTTTGGGAAGAAGCACTAGCCCTAGCCTGCATGCCTCGTTGTGGTCCATAAACATGCCAGTGGCCCCTGAATCCACCATGGCCACAACGGGTATCCACTGGTCATGCACTCCCACGTGCACCGTGAGAAACAGGTGTCGTTGTCCCTTAGTGACCGAGTTGGAAAGTGAAGGGATGGATGAGTGACTCCGAGATGCCCCTTCTTTGGTCTGGGAGTCCTCTAGTTTTCCGCCGGTACGTCCACCACGGCTGTTACCGACCGGTTGGCCCGATAACGTGACGTCTTCGGTTTGGCAGGGCATTCACGTACGTAGTGGCCTTTTTTGCCACAATATAGGCACAATCCTTGTTTACGGCGTGACTCTTTCTCCGTGGCTGTGAGGCTCGCTCGTATTGCGCCGATGTCCATGGGTTCTCCCTTGGATGCGGTGGAAGTTTCAGGACTTCCCACTGTCACATAGGATGGAAGGGATTTTCCTTTACTCCCATGATCCCCCTTTCTTTCACTTAGCCTATGTTCCAGCCGTAATACCAGGTTGATAAGGCCCTCACATGTCTTGGGTTGTGGGTCAATATGAGCCACGGCGTCCTTGAGCTCATCGCACAGCCCGTGATGGAAGAGCGCCGTCTGTTTAGCAACAGGCCACTTGGTTTCCGCAACCAGCCTTCGGAACGCATTGAGATACTGCACCAGGTCGTTGGATCCCTTTCTCAACTCAAGCATTTCACGGTCCGCCGTGTACGAGTCAGCCCTTCTGTCGAAGACCTTCAGGAATTCCTCACGAAAAGCACCCCAATCACATAAGATGGGGTCGTCCCTGCTCACCAGAGGTACGGCCCATTGTGCCGCGTTTCCAGCCAAATAGGATATAAGGAAAGCCACACGAGCCTGACTCGTGGGGAACGCCCTTGGTTTGCACGATAAATGTAGCGCCACTTGTGTGAGGAATACCTGCACTGTGTTAGGATCCCCACTGTACCTCTCTGGTGTTGCCAAGGGGACAGCTACCGGCATTTCCACTACTACCGCAGGGGTCTGGTTCGTGAGGGAGGTGCTGGGCGTGAGCGGGTCCAATTGGATAGCATCCAGTCTGGCTTTTACATCGGCTGTTTCTTGCCTGGAGGCAGCCAATTCAATTTGCACGGTCGCTAAAGCAGCCAGCACATCATCAAGTGTTGCCATGTCTGTTATCGACCGGGAGACAGTTAGTGTTATTAAGGTCGGATATTTTGTAACGCCCTGAACGTCTCAGGATCGTTTAACAGACACGATAATGAGAACGCAACCACTTGTGAAGGTTTAGTTATTTTAATGAAGGCAAAAATAATACAAGGAATAAACAAAGGTTATAGTCACTGGAATCCTCCAGGCTAAGTACGTTACCAGCCCACAGCACGGATGGTCCTAACCGTCCTCTGCATATACGCCGATCCCGGCGTATGCCAACAGAGGGCAGATATGAAATGGCCGACAATGCCAATCGGCAGGCTGTGAGGGGCACGAAGAGTGTTGGGGAGAATCGAGGAGTCAGGGAAACACCCAGCCGGGGTCTCTACCTGAAGGGAGCAGCCGCTCAACCTCTTCCTCAGACTGCACCGGGACGCGGAGTCACCTCCTGGTGATGCGTCACCGATACCCCAATCACAAGCAAAGAAGACTGAACCGAGAGCAGCCGCTCAATCGATCCTGTGGACTTCCGAGTCTGTAACGCGGCAAACACCTCCTGGTGTGCGTTACAGCTGGCAGTCCCTGTATCTCTGGTCGGGCTGGGAGTTACGACTCCAACCAGCAAAAGCGCCACTGCGCTTTGACTCAGCTTCCGGGTCCTTCACAGGTGACGATGGGGCAAGACATGGCCCAGGGAGTAACGACTCGACCTACCTCCGTTCTTGCCTTACTGGAGCACCACTCCGGAACACTGCTCTTCACTAAGCAGGTACGTCGGTGTAAACACAATATCCGACAGCCTTGTACCTCCCGGTTCCTCCTTTTATAGGGCGTGTTTTCCTTGAGTTATGTAACAGCTCTCCTGTTTACATAAGGGCGTGTTTTCCTTGAGTTATGTAACAGCTCTCCTGTTTACATAAGGGCGTGTTTTCCTTGAGTTATGTAACAGCTCTCCTGTTTACATAACCTCTCAACCGCTAAGCATCCTGGGAGATGTAGTCCGTTTTCGCTGGTTACCGTTTTCCTCCCCTCGCATGACAGGAATTCTTGACACATATCTACGGCCTGGTCAAAGACAAAGTGCTTTTTTTCAATGGCCTTTACTTTTTCTAGACTCTTTTTGCCATAAAATGTTCAAAATTCTCATATTTCCCTCATCCACTTTTAATGATTTTGATGTTATTTTGTTTGCAAAACAGTTCTCTAGTTTTGTAAATTGGTTTGGGAATTTCCTTGTGTGTTTTCTTAATTTTAAAATTCCTGATTTTGCTTAGAGTTAAAATGCATTTTTAATGGGGTTCAGATACTGCTTGTGCCATAATGACAGAGGGTTGAGCAGAGTTTATCTGTCACTTGTGTTAAGACCAGGATGTGTTTATTAAGTCGACAAAACCCCCAAGCACCCCTTCCCAATTAATCACTGCTCTTCCTGACAGTGTGTTGTTGAAAGGTTTTACATTGTACCTAAAGATCTGGTTCTGAATGGAAAAAAGGCATTAGGATTTGAAATGAGGATGCATTCTCTTATGATGTGTTAGCCATCTATCCATGCATTTGAGTGCCACCTAACCTGTTATAAACTGACCTCTACCCAAGCCAGATGTTGTATGTATGCTGAATGCACCTTTGGAATTCCTAGAACTGAGGACTTCTTGGCCATATTAGGCTCAGGACAATGTATTGCCCATGTTTATGAAGGAAGCAGGATCCTCCTGCCTGATGAAAAATGTTCTATCTTTGAATCTTTGCTTTTTATGACTTTTATCTAAGAGAACTCAGAAAAGCTGCCCTGCGTACAATGAGCATTGTTTTGAAATGAGAGGATCCAGTGCATGTTGCATACCTGCTTACTGCTCCATCTAGCTGCCTCTTTATCTTTTAAGTGCCTTGTAAATCCCAAATCCTTTGTATTGCCTGAGGCCAATGAACAATATTTGGGGCCTAGACCATCTTGAACTAGGTAAGCCATTATGTCTGGGCTCTATAAAACCTAGTAAGGAAGAATGTGAACACCTACAACGATGCGGCCCCAAGCCAATAGGGAGCAGTCCTAAAGCCTTTAATGCCCATCCAGATATTGTTCCATTGAGTTAGATATCAACCCCCAGCTGAATCCAGCCACTTCCAAGAGTTTATAGAACCCTGCAGATGACATGTCAAACCTCACCGTCAACCAGCTGCACCAAAAGGCTGGATCGTGTGCGGACAAGCAAACACATCCCTAGTGAATGGCTGATGAGGCACCTCAGTGCCCGCCCCTCAGGGTGCGTGTTCTGCCTTTAGGCCAACTAGGTCCACAAACAACGAGGCAATGTACGGTGGGAACCTGTATTCTTTTGTCCTCCGTATAAGAAACAGGGTTGTTGGTTAAAAAGGGGGGAAGCCCACTAAGGAAACAAACACAATCCTTGTCAGGGTGTTCCACCGAAGGCACTAAATTACCCTCTGCTTAACCCTCTGGTAACTCGGCACAAAGCAGTCAGGCTTAATTTAGTGGCAATATGAAAATTATTTAGGTAGCTCAAAAACATCGATTAATTGAAAACACAACACAAGAAAAATCCCAAACCAATTTAGAAAAATAGAGTAAACTGTATTTACTTAGTTCGGCCCACTTGGTGTTGTGCATTTGTGTCCTTGGTGTTGAGATGTGAGGTACTGTGTCGGGCTGCGCTGTGCTGTGTTTGATGTGGTAAATCCACCGGTCAGAAGCTACAAGGTGTTGTGATGCAAGGTCCCTCTATATGATTGAATCACGCGGCGTCGGTTCTAATGAAGCATTCAGCTGGGATGCAAGATGTACACTCTGACTAAAGACAAAGGCCCAGAGTGTGGATGGGCACCTCTTCTAGATCAGTAAATTGCTCCAGCAGAGCCCATCAGCAGGGCTCTCCTCACACTAATGCTGCCTTTGTCTCACTGTTTGAAAGCTATACACAAACACCACAGGAGAGACATTCACAGTTATGTGACCCAGGGCACTGTGTGAGAGGCACAGTTGGCTCAAACAAGAAAATGCCACCGTTCTAAATATAAGCAGAGACATTGTTGGAGAATGCACTCCTTCCCTTATGTAAACTCATTCTTCAAGTTTTATGCCGTCCATTAATGCGTGCAAAACAGGTGCTGTGTACCGTCCCAAGGCACAGCCTTCTATACTCAAAGTATCCTGGGGCACTTGTGCGCGCCCCTCCTGCTGCACTGCGAATGTGGGGAAACTTCCCTCCTTATATCAATTTCTTCCAACGTTATCCAATGTAATCTTTTGTCACCATTATTAATCATTGTTCTTAAGCACTTTGCGAGTTTCATTAAAACACTGTTGAGACAGCATCCTTTCACCTTTCATCTTTATTTTTGCGTCTTCCAAAGTTTACTGAGCGCCCGTGGAGGCTTTTTCACAGCAACATAATCAATCAGAGGTGAAACACAGAGTAGGCTCATCACATTATGTTCCCAATGCATTTCGAGCCTCATGGGCTCTTCGTCAGGGGTTTCTACAAGAATAAAAGACAAATCAACCAGGTGTGTCCTGCTGACCTTCACTAGTAAATCACAACCATAATAAGAACTATCATACTACGCTCACCTAATGCCTAAACCTACTAACTCCCACCCAATCCAACGTGCCATGATTTCCTCAATTAAACCGCCTAATCAAACAGCATGCAATCCCCTCCCTCACCTTTCACACTCTACGTGTCCTCGCTCACTGAACTCCCTGAAACAAACAAATAAACTAAGGTCTCATACCCGGTCTCCTGTGCTCAAAACCCTCTTAAACTACCACCCCATTCTAACTCCAAACCCTCTCATGTTATGGTTTCCCCTTCACTCGGAATAGTACTGAAATACCTTGATGAAGCCATTCTAAATATGGCATTTTCAAAGTTTTTACTTAAAATCTGATGTCACCATTAAAGAGGATTTCAAATTGCAATTCATATGAGTGTAAGCAGCACATATCTATATGCTCCCAATTTGAAGTTAGCACTTCCTAATTGAAATATGGTAACCCAGCGTTAGTATATGGGAGAGCTATGACTTGCAACAGTAAAAACGACTTCAAGAGTTTTTCACTATCAGGATATGTAAAACTTAAACACACATGTTCTACTTGTTAAATACCATACACTTTTCCATCTGAGCTTTTAGGGGCAACCTTAGGGGTGACATAAATATTAAAAAGGATGGTTTTGGCCTGATGTTAGAACTGGGGGTCTCTAGTTGGCAGAGGTAGGTACCTTTTACCAAGTAGGGACCCTTGCTTCTGGTCAGGGTAAGGGGGTATACTTCTAAAATAACCCCTGCTCACCCCCTTGGTAGCTTGGCACGAGCAGACAGGTTTATCTCAGAGGCAGTGTGTAAAGCATTTGTGAACACATACAGTAATACAGTGAAAACACTACAAATGGACACCACACCAGTTTAGAAAAATAAGTAATCTTTACCAGATTTAACACAAGACTAAACAACAAAAATCCACAACAAAGTAATCAAAAATAGGACTTTAAAATGGTAGAAATAGCTTAGTTCAATGTAGATGGTAAATGTGACACCTTACTCTCAAAGTACCTTGGATGTGTCACGCAATACAAACAAAAGGGTTGCAGAGAAGGTGTTGCATCGGTTCCTTGCTGCGGGGGAGGTGATGCGTTGGTTCCTTACTGCAGAGCAGGGGAGGTGATGCGTCGGTTCCTTACCGGAGAGGAGGTGATGCGTCGATTTCTTACTGTGATGTGGTACGATGCGACAAGATGGCGCCTCGATGCGACGATCCGGTGTGATGCGACAAAATGGCGCCTTGATGCAATGCGACAACGTTGGATGCGATGCGTGCACGCCCGACAGCCGTGCGGTGAACTCAGTAACTTCTGAGCCGCGGACCTGTGACACGCTTCTCCGGTGTTGCGACGGCGACCTCTGCGGTGGCAACACGCTTCTACGGTGATGTGACATGCTTCGTCAATGATGCGATGGCGAACAGCTGCAGCGGCGACACGCTTCTTCGGCAATGCGACGGCAACTGCTGCGGCGGCAACATGCTTCTTCTCGTTGCGTCGCGCTTCCAGCTCCCAGCGACTCGAAGTCTTCTCAGAGGGCCCAAACAACAGTAGGCCCCTCTCTGCAGGCAGAATTCCTCAGCAAGGGAATTCAAGGGAGCTGGTGGTGAAGTCTTGTATCCCTGAGACTTCAGGCAGGAGGCAAGCACAATTCAAGCCCTTGGAGATTCTTCTTCAAGATTGCAAAGGTGCACACAAAGTTCCTTTTCTCCTTTGCTTGGCAATAAAGTAACCACTGCAGGCCAACCCCAACAGCACAGGGGCAGTCTCATCCTTGAGCTTCCTTGGTTCTTCTCCTTGACAAAGGGTCGTCTTGATTCCCAGAAGTGATCTAAAATTCTGGGGTCTGGGTCCCCCTTTTATACACAAAAATCCTTTGTCTCTGAAGGCAGAGAGTGTCTGTACCTAGTCCAAACCAGTTCTGGGTGCATTCTGCCAGTGCACAACTTCTTCCTTTGTCAGTGTGGGCCACGGTCATCAGACACACCACAGGAGGTGGAGCCAGCATTGTGAAAGGCAGGCACAGCCCTATTCAGGCCCAGGTGCCAATTCTCCCACAACTCCTCATGCAGATAGGTCTATTCAGCCTTGTGCTGACTCACCCTGTCTCCTGGAGCCACCCCAACCCCTGTCACTCACAAACCAGACATGGAATACACAACCTAGCGAGGCAGGCTTGGAAGGTTAGGCAAGAAAATACCTACTTTAGAAAAGTGGCATTTTCAAACACAGAATGTTAAAACCAACTCCACTAAAAGATGTATTTTATCATTCTGAGTTCAGGCATTCTAAACTCGAATTTCTACCTATTTCCCTGAGTCAGTTAGGATTATAAGATGTTATAATCAAACTGCCCATTCTGGCCTATGGGAACAGGTAGCCTTGCAATAGTGAAAAACGAAATTGGCTGTAATTCACTATCAGGACATGCTACACACATCAGGGCATGTCCTACCTCTTACATACAATGCACCCTGCCCTTAGGCCTACCTTAGGGGTGACTAATATTTAGAAAAAGGAAGGTTTAGGGACTGGCAAGTGGGTGCACTTGCCAAGTCGACATGGCAGCCCCAGGCTGCACACAGGCTCTGCAATGGCAGATCTGAGTCACATTTTACAAGCTGCTTCTGTGTGTGGCCAACCAGTGCTGCAAGCCCACCAGCAGCATTTGATTTACAGGCCCTGGTCACACATGGTCACTTTACTAGCGTCTGACAAGTAAATCAAATGAACCAATCATTGAGTCACTAATCCAATACAACACTTTACAACAGGGAGCCCTTGCACTGTGGCACTGAATAGCAGTGGCACAGTTCCCAAAGCATCTAGACCAGCAAAACACATAGCAAAAATACAGGAGGCAACAGCAAAAAATGTAAAGGCGACCCACGCCAGTGATGCCAGGTTTAACACCTGGCCAAAGATTTATTTTGCCAGCCCAAAATGGCAGTTTAGAACTACACTATCGGCTGCAGTGGCAAGTCTGAGACATGTTTCAAGAGGCTACTTTAGTGGGTGGCAGAATGAGTGCTGTTTAATTTACAGGTCCTGGGTACATGTATTACTATTTAATAAGGATTTATGTGTAAATTAAATGTAACAATCAAGTATATACCAATTTTAGTATGTTTTGAGGAGAGACCACAAACACTTTACCACTTGTTAGGAGGGAAAAAGTGCCAGCGTTATAATATCATCAAAAACAGATTCAGCAACTGAAGCAGAAATCTTGGAGTGACCCTGCAAAAAGGGCTGTTGGACCTAGCCCTCTCTGCATTGTCACCCCAAATGTTTTGCCTTTACCCCCCACTTGTTTGCTGAATTTGTTTTTGTTGGCCTTGGGACTCTGTTCACCTTACCACTGCTAACCAGTTCTAAAGTGCTTGTTCTCTCTCCTCTAAACATGGTAGAATTTGGCATATTTAATTTACTTGAAGTCCCTAGCAACGTCGTACTACATGTGCCCAAGGCCTGAAAATTAAATGCTACTAGTGGTCCTTAAGCATTGATTAGCCACCCACTCAAGTATCCCTTTAACATGTCACAAGCCTGCCATTGCAGCCTGTGTGTGCAATTTCAAACTGCCATATGGACCTGGCAAAGTCATCCTTTTGCCAAGCCTAAACTTTCCTTTTAATGCACGCTATAGCAGAATGGAGGCACTTTGAGTAAGATATCAGATTTGAGCGGTTGTGCCGTTTACATTATGTTGTAGTATTTCTGTCCAGGATTTGACGCGACACACGGCGAGTGTTTGCATTCGTCGTTGGCCGCCGGCAGAGACTGGTCCCTTATCTGTTTGTCTGTTGTATGATAATCAGACGGGTGGAAGGAGCTGTGCATCATCTGCATATGTATTGAATTGAAGGCCAAGCTGTGATCGCCTATAACAAAGTGGTTTAACATATATATGGAAAATCAGGATGATAACAGTGCTTGATGCTGGTGTCTGTCTTCGGCTGCCTGTGCAGCGGCTGTCGGGGTGGCCCATCGTAGCCATGCCATTGTGTGCAGGCTTAAGCCATGCCCAGCAGGCATCAGTGGTAGGAATCCCTCAGACGCTTCATTTTTACAGCCTTTTTACTGTATTTTTACATTGTTTGTTCTGTTCTTTAGTCACTAGCCTTTTTGCACAGTGTTATTCCCTAAAATAGCTGTTCTCAGTTTTTCTCAGTAATTGCTTTTCTTCCTACTTTCATCACCTCTCTGATTTCTCATATTAAGAAGTGATGTTCGTGCGTTCCTGTTGGTTTCTGCAACAAACTGTGCAATGAAGCACAACATGTCACAGCTTGGAAAAATGAAAAAGCAAATATAAATATGAATATAAAAAACAGAGTAAATGCAATAGCACCCTTCCAACTGTTAGGAGAAGTATTTATTGCATTATTTTCTATTTATTGCCAGAGTTGAAGAAGGGAGAGGGAATCATGACTTATGGCCCCTCCCCACACTAAACAATGACAATAAACAGCACATCACAATTTTCACGGATACATTTACCTTTCAAAAATATTTAAAACGTTTTTAATTATTTAAAAATTTTCTTTACTGAGAGTTTAGAAATCTTACATTCTGAACAGTGTTGCCAAATTACAAAAACACTATTTAAATTAAATTTCTTCTTCTTTTTGCTATAGTACGCAGTGATTAATTTGGTCTAAGCTATCATAAGGAAACAAAGTTATTGCAAGAGATATGTTTGTAAAGTAATTTTTACCAAGTTGTTTTGGAAAACAATGTTATCACACGCTAGCTACTGGGTGTCACAAGATAAAATGAATGTTGTAATGCTCATTTTTTAAAGTGGAAGATTTTATGGGAATTGTAAAACTGGGAAATGTCAAAAAAGAGTATTCCAAAATTAGTAAATGTCTGGAGGTGGTAGGGGTCACTCTACACAGTGTAGAAACACTGGATGTATGGTGGTGGAAAGTGAGATGGGCAGTTAAGTGCCACACGGTTCTAAGTGAGATCTTGGTGCCGCTGGTAAAGAGATTCATGCAGTGCTTCATTTGAGCCGGAGGTTTCTGGTGCTCAGCACCAGCACTTAATTGTCAGCCCTGGCTCTAGTGACAGCCCACCACATGGTGGTGCTGTCTGTTAAATTATGAGATGAGCACAACAACTATGTTTCTTACGTCAATTTGCATTGAGAATTAATAACACTAGCCTAGTACGTCATTATTAACTGTGTGGTCTAAAATACCTGAATTATCACACCTGTAGGAGTGTGATGGTTAGTTGTTATGTTGGTACAGTCATTGTTAGTGCTAGCAGGGATAGTGTGTGGTGCAGGCAGCAGTCACCTTCTGAAAAGATCCCTGGCACTTAATGTTTTTATTGACTCTTGAAGTTGGGTACCTTGCACAGAATCCACATAGGGACCACCGATGACGATGCTAGCTTGAATCTTGCTGGGTCGGCTAAGATCAATACCTTTAATGAACCTGTAGTCCTGTCGCAAAGTATAGAAGGCACTGTGGCTGACTGAGCTAACAGCAGGAGAGCATCGACCCACCAGGGATAAAACATTTTTAAAGTTTATGATTGTAAGTGTCAATTTAATAATGTTCTCTTTTCATGTTTAGCGGATAGATGTGTTGTTTGTATGCTGCTTTGCATCTGTTATCTTTCGGTAAGGCATTAAATGTTCTTTATGTTCACATTTAAGTCTAATCTCTCTTCTACTTCCATTGAATTGAAGTTTGCAATGTTTGTACTCTGTATTCCTTTTCATTATATTCTCTGTTCAAGTTCTATGCCCACCCTTCGTTGTTGTGCTATGAGTGTTGCTGTAAGACAGAAATAACAATATTTTATCTACCTGGAGTTTCTCTTATTTAAAACAGATAATTTTACTCCAACACAGCATCACAGACGGAAGGGTGGGAGAGTCAGCGGACTGGAAATGATTGTATGTAGTATCTTACGCCCTTGTTTCCCCAGCCCCATGGCAACAATGGACACTCCCAATGACCGGCATACTCAAAGTGCTGGAGATCAGTGCGCCTTATTCACACCATTCATCGTTGACTCCCATGATCATTCCAGTATACAGTGACCTCCATGCCGCTGTGCCCAACTTCCTTGTTGTGTGTGGGTGGCCAATATAGGAAAAGAGGAGGCTGGTGTCCACCCCACAATGCCTTTTTCAACTTCTGAATCCACTTTGAGCCTATGCATAGACAACACAAGGCGGCTGCCATGGAGGCAGTGGTGTAGCATGGGCAGGGCCAAAGGGGCGGTGGCCCCTGGCGTAAAAATTCTTAGGGGCATTTTTAGGGGTGCAAATTTTTAAATTAAAACTTCAAGGATACTTGCCTTTCTCCGAATGCTGGCAACCTGTGCTATGCCGCTGCATGGAGGCTTACTGCTTCTAGGGCCCACTGTTTGTTTCTAGGCCTGGGCGAAATTTAAATTACACCGCCGTAATATGTGTATTTTTGAAAATGTCGCATAGCGCTTGTTACACAAAATTATGCCATTATGCCGTGTCAAGTTATTACACTGCTGTTCAAAGCAAAATTATAGAGAAGGAGCGCAACAACTCGTACAAGTACATCTGTTGTTCACAGTAAATGTGTTTATTTGAACTATGTTCAGCACAAAATATGTCCGGACTTCAAAAATGTATGCAAGGACACATTTTACGCTCAAATATATTGGCAAATGACAGATGTGCATTTTACAAAATTTCCCATAGTGTATGCATACTTTTTCGGAAATGTTGCATAAATACACAAATTTCAATTGTGGCCATTCATCAGCTTTTCAATCCTAGAGTGATAATGGAACACATTTTGAGCAACATGTCTACCATCACCCCAGGACTATTCACCGCTATACTCACTCACTTACACCCCCTAAAACTAGACTAGCCAGCTCCCCTTAAGCAGGGATTGGGCTCCTGTACTCAGTTACAGCAGTCTTCCCGATTAAACAGTAAAAAATATATTTTCTTTGTACTACCACGCAACACAATAATCATCACCACTAAGGCTCCCAGAATGCCCCCCGTTCGGTTATAATATAAAGCTCCTGTGACATCATTGATGGATAGCGCCTTAAAAACAGATGTATAGGGTGCAGAGTTTATCTAATTTCAGTCTGTAAAAAACTATTTTGTAATTTCAACAAACACATAATTGGATGGGAACTGGTGCTAAAGTCCATAAATTTGACAAGACCTGGGGATGTTTATTGTTTCTAATTTTGTGTTTGTGTGACTCATAAGGACAGATTTTTAAACAATTAAAAAAAATTAAGCTATTATAAGACAACAGAAAATGTATCTTGTAAATGTGAGCACCTTGCTAGCCTGACGCAACGCTTACAAGAAATGTAAAATTAACATTATATGCTGATACATGGTGAAGATGACGTCAATGTAAACCATAAACGAGGCGCTATAATTCAAGAAAAGACGAAGGGCCATATTATCAAGAACGGCGATAACATTATTGCCACTTTAGCGGCAGGAAACTGCTGATAAAACGGCGATATTGGGCTTGATAATATGCCCTTGAGAAATCCAATAGAAACCCAGTTTCTGGTGTGAAGGACATCAAAGCTGGGCTAAAGCGGCGATAATTTTAACGCCGTTTCTTGATAATATGGCCCGAAATGCTCTAAAGTGTATTCAGATATTTAGGGGTCATATTAGAAAAACTCTGCACTTGCACACACAAAAACGTAAAGCCCGTTGCAACATTTTTGCTTTTTTTAATCCTGGGAAATGGAGCAAACAGTGTTTGCACAAGGGCAAAATATTAAGCCAAAGACATTTTAACATGATTTTCGCTTTGAAATAAGAAGTAGAGAAAATACAATTCCTCACGTGTTCAAATGTGTAATTTTCGACTAAATATGAAACTAAAGTAGAACGTTTACTTGTGAAAGAAAATGTAGCAAAATAGTGCAAAATCGGATTGCTCTACTTTTTATGAAGGTCATTTATGGGCTGCGATTTCTGCCTCTAAATCTCTGTGACATACAAATGGTTTATATGCAGAAGATGTGTTGTAAACACATTAAGCTCAACAACACGTTTTCTCCATTCTGCCCTGCAGCAAAAATCTTTGGCGTGGATCTGGTTAAAACAATATGGGCCTCATTTATGAAAAGTGACACATCACTGCGTGAAAACAGTGATGCGTCACTTTTCACTGCGCCCTCCCTGCGACTCCAATGATGCGTCATATTTACAGTATGACGCATCATGTCGCAAGGAGTCACAGATACGTCAGTATTTCTGACGTATCTGTAGGCGCAAAAGTGACGCATTGCTGGAGTGTGTCACGAAAGTGTCGCAACTCCAGCCATGTGTCCTTTCACATGGGGCACGCCCCATGTGAAAGGGCCTGTGTCAGTCTTACGCCTGCTGTGAGGCAGGCGCAAGATATTGACGCATTTGCACCCTAGAAGTGGCGCAGTGAAATCTCGTAGATTTCACTGCGTCACTTCTACGATGCTTCTTACGTGGGAACGCCCACCCTGCATACATTATACCTGACGCAGGTATAATGTAGCGCAGGGGTTTACAAAGTGACGCATCTACCCAGATGCGTCACTTTGTAAATATGGTGCAACAAGGTCCAGTTTTTACACCGCTGATGCGTCACAAAAAGTGACGCACCGGCGGCGCAAAAGTGACGCAAGGACTCATAAATGAGCCCCATGTGTCTCATTTCTGCTTTACATAAGAAACAAAACAGTGCAAAATTGGTTTTCTCTGTGTTTGTTTTACACCAGCAAAAGGTTTGTGTGAAATGTCCCATAAGCAGGAAAATATTGACAATCTGCAGGGGATGGTTTACTAACGTTTCACGCAACACAATACAACAATCACATTTACTAAGCTGTGTTGTGCAGGAGGTAAAACACAGCACAGGGTCAAAGCTACTCAGTTTGCGCAAAGCCTTAGTAAACAGGGCGGTAGTGTTCATGTTCTTAAAGTGCCAAATGAAATCATGCCATTTTCGCGGCTCTAACAGCACTGTGCTGCTTCCCAGAGATGGCTGCGGGCTGTCTGTGATGTGTGGTCCACGGTCACCCACGAACTATGCTATTTACTCGTGAGATGATGAAAACACAATACTGATGCCCGACCAATTTTCTTAGGAACGCGGACAAAGTCCCACAGGGCATCGGCTGAAAAATGTGTGTTTGGGAAATAAGTGTGAGCCTGGGGGATAAAGTGCAGAGGGCAGGAAGGTCACGGCAGCTTAGCTCTCCCCATCAGCGGCCAGCGCCAGGCATGGGTCGGGCGGGGCAAATGATTTTCTGAAGCCTTTGTGTCGCTGCCCGAGGGGGCAAAGGGTAATAAATCCGCAGCTCTTACACCACTTTACTATCAGGCAATGCGACTGTAGGGGGAGTCTGCAGCACCCTCTACCTATACAGACTATATCAATTATTCAGAAGCCACTGGAAGATAAGGCTAGCCTCGACTGGGGACATTAAAGTCATACATCTGGTTGAAACAACTTTGAATGTCTCGCTAACACCGGATCCTGATTTCCTGAGATGCATCCTCCATGGATTAAATGAAGGATGTTTATTTCTTTCAAGTTATTTCACGTACTTAGGGGCATATTATCAAGCACGCCGTTGAAATTATCGCCGCTTTAGCAGCTGAACACTGCCGCTAAAGCGGCGATAATGGGCTTGATAATATGCCGCAGAGAATTCCCATAGAAGCCCATGTTGACACCAGAACATGGGCTTCTATGGAAATTCTCAAGGGCATATTATCAAGCCCATTATCGCCACTTTAGCGGCAGTTTTCTGACGCTAAAGCGGCGATAATTTTAACTCCGTTTCTTGATAATATGCCCCTTGGTTAGTCCTTTATTTATGTTCATTGTTTTGGGTAGCACTAACCAGAAAAAACCCTAAAGAGGATTCAGGCAACAAGACCACCCATCAGGGTTCTTGCAAAGCACGACTACTCACCCGTTAGGGTCCCAAGGAACTGAGGAGGAGGGGGGTGGATCTGGGGTTCAGTTGAATCAATCAGGGTTCTTGTAAAGCGCGACTAATCACCCGTTAGGGTCTCAAGGTGCTGGGGGTGCGGTGGGGGGAGGAGGTGGGGGGATGGATCTGCGGTTCAGTTAAATCAATCAATCAGGGTTCTTGTAAAGCGCGTCCATCAGATACCCAGCCAGCTAGGTGCTCCAGCGTATTGATAACATTAATAATTACTGACGTTTCCCAGTTACAAATTTAAAAGTCCATCCTAAATGAAATGCCAAAGCAGGAAATATGCGTATTTCAAGTCTACAACATGGACCTTCTTCAGGGGATTACTGGAGTCATCAGTCGAACAGAGCACTGACTGTACTTGCAGGAGAGGTCATTGAAAAGGAGGCAGGTAACAGGGTCCAGGGAGTAATAAACACAATGTAGAAGACACAAACTAATAAAGATAAATACGGAATACCACGCAACTGGATTTGTCGCTATCAACAGGCTCCTAACCAATCAGCATCTCCATTAGATACAGGTCAGAGGTTCAGATGGAGCTGGAGATAGGTGGCAAGTGACTTTCGACCATTTCGCACCGGGTCTCTGGTTGAGGACAAATAAAATTAAGACCAGAGAAAGGTGCATCAGAGACAGTAAATACTGTGCCTGCTGAGGGACACTGCTGGTGCAGGAGCAGTTTGTGAAGCGTGATGGGTGATATATTGACCTAGCAAGCCGAGAGGTGTGGCTAGCAGGAGCTTGCCCTACACATCAACTATTTTTGATGACGCAATAAAATGTCTAAATATTTGTTTAACCTGTGTCTCCAGAATATTCACATTCAGAGGTTTTTGCAGTTGGGAAAGGTCCCAAACAGACCATTATTTTAGGAATATTAGAGATGAAGCCACAAGCTATATAACAATCATGTTAATTGAAATGGGCATTTTTTTTAAAAAAGCTTTATTTTCTTACTTGAACAGAACAAAAGTAAAAGTGGGGGCCTCTCAAGGCCCTTTGAAGCTCACAGATGCGACACTCTCAATTTAAAATTCAATAGTGTAAAGGTCTCTTGGTGTGGCTCCAAATCAACGATTAACGGGGGGTGGAGGGGACACTGCTACACTACATTAGCTAGTATATCTCTTTGTGTCCACTCTCGATTAAGTGTTGCCAGAATATGTGCAATTTCTTTCCCCATTCTCCTTAAAGCCATAGAGCCTGCCTTTTCTCATTATGGTGTAGCAGCTAGAAGATTAACTCCCTGGGGCATATTTACAATAAGTGGCGCAACCCTGCATATCACCAGGGATGCGCCAGTTATTGTGCGCCACAGCTCCGCCACCATGGATGCACCGCATTTACAATGCGGCGCATCATGGGGCAAAAACGGTACAGATATGTGACATTTACTTGCCAGAGTGAAGGTACTCATGTTTAAGCACATCATTTCCTGGGTGTAACCTGTAAACATCAAGAATTAATATGTTCAGCCATCATGAGTAAGCTTGCATATCTCCATGGTGTAGTTATGATAATAGCTTGGGTTAAATTGGACTTGGGAAACCAAAAGAGTACAACTGGGGAGCTTTGAGATCTCCTTGGGACATGAGCCGGTATGGAGGCTTCCAGGTCTCAGCAGGGAAATCTTAGTCAGTTCTGTGGCACACGGATTGTCCATACTCATCTTGTGGAACCTCTATTTGGATATTAGAACTAATGGCTAATATCCAGGATATGCATGTCAGCATTCCATCACATAATCAATGTCCTCACATACACCTAAAGCATCCATACCAATGCAGGTCATTTGGAGATCTCAAAAGGTCAAGGGGTTGAAACGCATTGACATCTAGACCAGCAAGTGACTCAGATTAAACAAATACTGAGAACTCTACTGACGATTCATACCCTCCAAAGTGTTGGTAGCACTTGGATAATTGTTACCCATCTCTTGGCCACTGATCATTGATAGTGGGGCATACACACATCTTAATAATTCCCCTACATGGACTGTTTCAGAAAAAAATGGAAAGTTGCTCTGAATGCCACCTGCATTGAAGATACACTTGTATACTTGTCACTTTGGTGTTGTATACTCACTTTGTATGTTGGGAGCATGTGTTTTTACATTGACTGATACATAGCAAATGATGTCGGTAATTTACAATGTGCTCCGACCTATTATCTGACAAAAGCATATACATTGAACAATTGAAAAAGTTTAAAAGAAATGTGCAAGAGACAGCTCATTCAATTGTTCTATTTTTCACAGGATTATTTTATTGATAGCGGTAGAGGCACTTCCTCTTGTAACATACAACAAATGCAATAGCACCTCAGCCTGCAGTAATGATTTGTTCTTTATGTGTGCTTAGTGTGTGGTCTGCACTGCCCTGTGCTGCTTCCCTTTGTTGTAAGATTGGCTCAAAATGCTGCATGTTGCTTGTGCCTCTATCCTGCAACCACTTAAGGAGCAAAGGCTCATTGCACAGATTTACAGGCCTTTCTCAGGAAGGCCTACAGCTTAACGTGCCTGCCATTTTCCAAGGCCCACTGATCCCTCCGCTGCCGCCAGATGTTAAGTTACCTGTGAAGAGGAGTCAAACGTAATGATGTAATTAAAAGCCACATGCTCTGCTTTTAATTGTTCTTTGGAAGCCCTCGTACACTGGAGTGACACGTTCAGTGTTAACGACACCAGGACTTTATAGAGTGTAACTAAGAGAGAAATAAACGGGCCTGTCATTCTATAGGTGACCGGTGGCGGGAATGGCTTCTTCCTGCACCCTGTCTGGAGAGTACCTGCTCTGCTAGTTTGTCAAGGGTAGAACTTTCTAGAATGTTTTGGAGGATTGTGTCTAGGCTGTAGGCAAGGAAAGAGCTTGAAGCTATTCTGCATCTGTGAATCCCCAGCAGGCTGGAATTTCTATATCTTATCACTGCTACAGATAGCACTACATGCCCTATGAGGAGTATATTTCCATGAAATACGTTACAGAAGTACCAATCAAATGATTTAAACCTAGAAACATCTGGCGTTAATCATAGATGTTTTATTCTAAGTCTCTTCAGTGCAAGGTGGACAGCAAACAAATTGCTGTCTATAGGCACTGTTCTCAATAGAGAATTAAAAATAATTAGGTGGCTGAGTAACCGCATTTATAGAGAGATACCAACCACAGCGGTCTCTGGGCACTGTTGTAGTCTACAATATCGAGTAAGGAATATTGATTTACTGCAATGTCTCAGTCAAAATTTCAAACACCATAATATTGAGGCGGTAAATGCATATTGGAGAGTAAAGATTATGGGACAGATTTATCAACGAGTTGTATCGCTGTTGTGCCACGCAAGGGGGTGCAAGGGCGACACATTTGCTAAGTCAGATTTATCAAACACGCATGGCCCTGTGTGACTTGATAAATCTCGAGTAGCACAACACAGCGCAAATCACTGCGTTGTGTTACTCTGTCCTAGAGAGGCGTTCCATGGGTGGAGTGTGGGTGTTCCCAGCATTCCACAAATGTATTTTGGCACATTGCCAGATATACCATTACTGGTAGACCTGGGAATGTGTCAAAATGCTATCCCCCCTGGTGAGGCATAACAAGGAGAAATATCTTTATTTCCCCTCGTTTATTTCCTCTTTCTAGGCGTGCTTCACACTGCAGCACACATAGAAGGTGGAAAATGCCTCTGACGATTGTTTTTGTGCTGGAAGGTGTCCCTTCCTGCACACAAATAATCCTGCTTAAAACGCAGACACTCTTGCACCTTTGTGCAAGGATGCCTCGATTAGGCCAAGGCAGCACATTGTGCACCAGTGCAAGGAAAGGACAGAAATGCACAGTATAATGTTAAATATGGCGGATTCCTGCCCTTTCATGCAGCACAGCAATGTGTCTTGCTGCGCCAATGTTGGTAAATCTGCCCCTTACTATTCTTACCTCCACGTCTGGGTAACCTGAAGCTACATATTGTCCAGGTATATTTATTTGGAAATAAGTATAATAAACCTATACATTTTGGTCTCTGACATTTTGGCTGTGATAATGTGATATTTCGATATTCTCTACTCGTTATGTCATACCTCCACCACTTGCAATGAGAATATACGCCACCTTGCCAAAGATCTCAGGATTCAGCTTCTTCCTGAAGGTAAAAATTATGATGAGATGCTGATATCTCGAGGCAATGAATCCCAAAGGGCAGGACCTGAGAGCGAATAAGAGGGCCCTCCTCGAGTGGTCAGAGTGGATTTTGGTGCAACCAAATAACCCCAGCTGGCGCGTTGTGCTTTAGAAATTAATATCTGCAGTTCTACTCATTGGATTTTTGTTGGTTTGCTCTCAATTAATTTATTACCTTTTACTCTATTTTTCTAAATCAGTGTGGGATTTTTCTTGCGTGATATTTTCACTTTTTTACTTGTTTGAAGTGCTGCATAAATACTTTACACATTGCCTCTAAGTTAAGCCTGACTGCTTTGTGCAAAGCTACCAGAGGGTTAAGCACAGACTGAACTGGTGTTTGCTTGTGACTTCACCATGACAGTAATTGTGGTTGCTGCCTCAGTAGGGTTTCAGCGCCCTCCACCAGTAACTCAATTTCCTACAGTTTCCATCAAAAATGTAATTTGCTTCACAATGTTTGCAATAAATGCAATGGTTACACAAACAGATAAAATAACAAAACTCAACAAAAGCTTTTAGTACAGAATTATCTTGCAAAAACGTTTGACATTTTTTTGTGCAAGCAAAGTTTTGCAAAGTCCAGAAACTTAGTGAACTTTGAGGATATTAGAGGTAGAATTCTATTTCAGCTCTTCATACCTAGGTGTGGTGTGAAGAGGTGTCAGGGGCTCTCTTCTGTACCACTTAATAATGCTGATTTCCTTCTCAGGTGCTGCAGCACTGAACGTCTCTCTTACATCCACTCTTGACACTCTTTTCTGCCAGAATGAAGAGCCTGGCAGTGGGTAAAGGTTGCAAGAGCAGCATTGAGACGCCAGGGAGCCAGACAGGCCCATAAATCCTTCAGGAGCAAACATGTTTCAAATAAGACCCATCTTCCCCGGCTGTAAATTACTTCAAAGAGACACATCGGGCGAAAGAACAGACCTGCCAGACAGGATTTTGAGCGATTTGCTCTTTCCACAAAAAGTATATTCACTCGGTCTACAATGACACCTCTTCCCCTGACAAATGCCCCACTTTGAAAGTTGGTGTGACTGCAATTTAATGCCACAACCATCGCTGAAGCAAGTTGTGCATCAAAACAAATTCGGTCATACCGCATCCTGAGTTACCAAAATCATGGCACGTGATATTGTGCTATTAGCGCACTGTTACCACATTTCACCTGTGGAATGGGGAACAACCACCATATCCAGGATTACTCTGACCTGGTAATATCTATATGTCAATGGAAACATGGCATTCCTCGGATTTTGGCATAGTATGCATTAATATAGGGAGGAGGTGGCAGAGCTAAACTTGTTAAAAAAATAAGTGCCCGGGCTCTGGTCAGGAGTCCACTGCAGCTCTCGAAATACATTGCCCCTGCCAATCTGCCAATGATAGTAACAACATGACTACCAACCATCACACAAGTGTGACAATTCGGACTATTCCAGGCCCCCAAAGACTGGTTTGGGTGGCTGGTTATAGTCATTTTTAATGTATATTGAATTAATAATTAACTGTTGTTGGGATCATCTCCAAATTACCCAGACTGTGCCACCCTGTGGCAGACTGTCACAAGCGCCAGTTAACAATTAAGTCCCGGTGCCGAGCACCTGAAACCACTGGATCAAATTAAGCACTGGCTGCTCTCCAGGGTCTGACCCTGGCAAGGCCTGGTGTTTCTGCTAAAATTAACAAAAGGTGCGTCTTCAGAGATCTAGGGATCACACTATGAACATGAACCTTATTCATTGATACTATGTTACAGATACATTTTGGTGGCAAGAGTAAGAATACTTTCCTATTTGTTCACAGAGTAATAATAATGATGATTAGAATGTTTTGTTTTTTTTGAAAATCCATCTTGTAACAAAACTAGGCATCAAACGCTGCCCTGGAATCATCTATTAGGCAAAAGTGGTCATTGATGGGTGTCACAAATAAGTATAGCCGCGTAGACAACATCTATGTGTCACAGAGTTGCTCATTTTTGCACATTAACTGAATTTCTCACATTTACACCTGAAAATCTCTGACTAGTGTACATTTCAAGGGTTACATCTGCTACCCTGCCCCTATGCTGTTTGCACTGTTAACCGGTGCAAAGAGGAGTCAAGTGTAAAGTGGGTTTTGTACTTTTTTACCCTGATTTTTCTCCGCAGAAATATGGGGTATTAACGCCTATTTCACTCTTTCCTCTGTGGCAGTACTCATCCATCTTTTTAGGGTGGGGTACCCCCTGGTGTCCTGTAGGGAGACCCTACAATGGTGTACTTCTCTACTTGTGTGTCTCTTTTACTGGCTCGGGGTGTGTGACGCTTTTATTTCGCAAACATAGTCTCGTGGAGTTCCTGAAGTTTATTATTCGCAGAGTTTCACTCTTTTCTCGAGCTTCCACACTCAGTCATGAGTTTATATGGAGCTGGTAACTTGAGTACATTTTGTATGTGAGCGCCTGCCTTGTTTATGTGTCCCATGCAATCATTCAGCTCAAAGAACACTCATGTGTGAAGTAGTTGACAAAGCACATCTTTTCGCTGGAAAGACCTTGAAAAATCGAACTTCATGTCCTTTGTGACTCTGTGAAATACTGAAGCATGGAGGAAACATTTTAACTTTGCACAGTATTACCTCTGAGCCAAACATATCCCTCCTCGCCCTCTTGCACCCTTCTTGTGTCCCCGATTAGTTTGTTGATTTTTTATCAAAAATGTGGATTCTATTCATCAGGATTTCTGTTTTGGATATAAAAAATGTATATTTTTTAAGGCACGCAGGAGGATAAAAACATTATATGTTAGGTCTAATTAAATACATGTATCTTAATCAACAGTTATTATTATCTAAGTTAATACTTCTCGTTTTTTTCTGGTTCAGAAAGAAGAAAGGCTAATTTACTACCGCGTGAATTTGAATTTCTGGTCTGCAGGTTACAAACAGATGCCTCCAACAGGCGCTCAACCAGATGATCTACCCTCATGGAAAACACTAGACCGGAAGTGCCACAATCTGACCAAAATATCTACAGTACTTTTTAAATTCACTGCAGTTTTCGTTCTTATGTACCGAAGACTGCTTTAATCAAAATTGCTATGTGGTCACTGTCCAAGTCCAATGATGGAGGATCAACAATGAAATAGTAAAGTGCTAGTTCTGTGAGTTTCCCACAGGTACTTCAGAAGCACTTCTGTACTGTATTCTTCTTCACTGGCGAAGGGTAAGGGCCGAAGTGGCCTGGGCCGGACAGGCTTTTTATTCCACTGGGCATTTCCCCGACGGGCTGGAGCCCATGCAGGTCGGGTTTGAAAGCCCATGGCTGCTCCTGGGGCCTCTGTCACTTTCTGCAGCTCCCTGAGGTTATCTGCAACAGGCACAGGGAAGCTTTAAGAGAGAGAGAGAGAAGAAGGAGGGGGTGGAAGGGTAGAGAGAAAGCAATCAGAGATGGAGAAGCGGGGTAAGACAGAAGAAAAGAGGCTCTTGGATCGTTGAATGACCCTCTCCTTACCTTCCATCCTCAGCGTGCCTCGCCCGTCTGAGTACAGACTATTCTAAGTCACATGCGTGTTTGATTTAATCAGTGTTTTTCTATTTCTGTGAATTGCCCACACCTCATCTCAAAGATGACATCCTGTCCTTCACTGAAAGTCATACATTGCAACCTAGCAGTATCTAATCTCCTCCAGCTCGTCTACTAAAACTCATCCCAATAACTACTGAATTAACCACTAACCTTGAGTTCCGGAGGAGAAACAACCTTTACAAGGCAGTCATTACATCGCACTACCTTTGCAATGCAGTCATTACAACGCAACATCCTTTACACCGCATGCCATTACAACTCAGCCATTACATCGCATGTCACTACAACGCATGTCATTACAAAGCATGTCACTACAATACATGTCATTACAACGCAATATAAGGTAAGTAATGGGGAATAGTAATTTGTACCCCTAGACTATCCAACACTTATCCTACTGTTGCACACACTGGAGTGGGAGTAGTAATTTTTACCCCTACACCATCCGACACTTTCCCTACTGGTGCACTCACTGGAGTTAGAATAGTAATGTTTAGCCCTACACTATCCAACACTTACCCTACAGTTTCACTCAATGGAGTGGCAATAGTATTTTTTACTGCTACACTATCCAACACTTACCCTATTGTTGCCCTAAAAGTAATATGCATTGTAATGGTATGCGTTGTAATGGAATGCATTGTAAATGTAGTTTCTAAAAATGTGTTGTGATGGCATGCAATGTAAAAACATGCGTTGTAATGGATGTTGCGATGTAAAAACTGCGTTGTAAAGGAATGCGTTGGAAATGTTTGCGTTGTATTGCCATACATCCGTTCCAGAGCAGCGTGGATCAATGCCTCATCGGGTGTAGTATGCGCTGTATAGATGCAATCACCATAGAGTGGATGGGTGGAAAGAGAGTGTTCCATTCTCTTTAAAATGTTAATCTCTCGTTTAGTGCTGTTGCATGTACTGCGTGTATTCTTTTAAATGCTGTCAGTAGCCTGTTGTTATGCAGCATGTTCTAAGTTCTGATGTAAGTTAGTCTCGCCAGGGGATTTGTCTGATGCCGCTCACTGCTACTGTGCTGAGAACATTAAACCTCTTATATAAAATATTCCTGTCTGAGGAGGATTACCACAAATTTGGCGATGATTGAAGACCCTTCTGCTACCCTTCTTTGCAGCACAGGAGCGATTTGGTCTTCAGAGGAACCTAGGTGAAATGTAACTTTAAACCTTACCGGTCAGTTCTTGTCTGGTTGCAGGTTTACTTTACTTGGATTTAGACTCTAGTTCTTAAAGGGTACTGTATTTTCAGATATTTCTTTTCTATTTTATGCTTACCTTATCCTCTCCCAACTGCTGCCTGCACGAGCTCTTTTCCGTGTGCATATTTGCATTGGATCTTGTTCCTTTCTGTGTGTTTTTTGTCCTGGATTAAGCTACTGGCCAGAAGCTTTGTTGCCTTGATACCACCCACCTGCCTCGCAGCTCCGCCTTCAGTCTTTGGATCGCCGTGTCATCCCGCACACTATAGTTTACTGTGCGCATGCCTGAAGATGTCCGATTGGTTCATGGTTTGGTTCTTCTTCATTAGCTCGCTGGTTCTGTATCCACTTAAAGTGAAATGCTGTGTGCATGTGTGAACTACAGTGTGTGTGTGTGCATCGCACTGTTTTTTATGAACTGGAAAGGCATACTTCCTACCCTGCTCAGCTTGGATGCCCAGCTTGGATTACTGTGAACTGGTAAGACTCCATTGCTGCAGTTTCCCTTCAACTTCTCACGCAATATTTACCTTCTACATATCATTGAAGTATCCAGAGAAAAACAATTTTGACTTGTGAACCAATTAGCAATACTTTCTATACTGGTGGGAAAAAAATAATCCTTCATCAAAGTTTTATGACTGTTTTATTGTAATCTATAGGTTTTGATTTTGGGAGAAGGAAAGCACTATAAAAGGACAGTGTTGGGTTTTACGTGGACTGCTGATTTTTTTAAATTGTTCTGTAATGCAGTTTGATCCTCCCTCAAAGTTTCTCCAAGCCAAAGGGGAACCTCCTGTCCCTTGGGTGAAGTGGAAGGAGGAATTTCTGACATACCTCAAGGCTATTGATGGTGAGAGGTTGTCAGGTGAGAGGAAAAAAAGTATTTTCCTACACTGTTTATGATCGGAAGGTCAGGTTGTGTTCAGAACACTACCACAAGTTGAAGGTGGTGGCGACAGAAATGTTTTTGAAGACGCCATGGTGGGAATGGAGACCAGATTTATATCGACTTCCACTGTTTTTCTTAATAGATTTAAGTTTTACACCAGGGCTCAAGAAGAAGGAGAAATGTTTGATGATTTTCTTACTGGGTTACAATCTCTTTCCATAAACTGCAATTTTGGTCTCATCATGGATGAAATGATTCGGGATCAACTCATCGTGCCTGTCAGGAGTAAACAACTTCAAGACATTTATGGATTATGAGTGGTCCTAATATGCGGGCAATAGAGCAGTTGGAGAAGTGGATGAAATCTCTAAGTAAGGACACCAAGGTTCTGGGCAAGGATGTGTGCAGTGTGAAGTCAGGAAATTCACGTTGAGGGCAGAGTGTCTACAAACATTTTGACAAGGAGTTTCATTGTTTTAGATGCGGCAGCGTTAATCATGCAGCATCTTCTCAAAGGCGTCCTACACTGGGTAAAGAATGCAAGAAATGAGGATGTTTGGGGCATTTTGCTCCTGTGCGCAAGGACGTTAAAAAGAATGATAATTGTAACACAGGGTTTATTAAGGGTAAAGTTTCTTGTGTGAATGAGGAAGGAAATGAGGAATGTGGAAGCCGTATGGGCATTGTCTTGTCCATTAGTGAGTTTAAGGAAAGTTGCAATGACCAACGTAGTCTTAAACTTCCCAAATGTGCTATGTGGATTATGAATGTGGATTTGGAGCTTAAGGCAGACTCAGGCTCACCATGGATAATTAAGTTACTAAAGATTATTTTCTGAGTTGTTTTGATGGGGTGCTATGCCTTGATGATTTAAAGGAATCAGATATTGTTGCAGAAGCGTTTGATGGGCCGAGAATTGATATAGTGAGGTACAAGGAGTTTGATATTGAGTTCAAAGGATGTATGGCTCATATTGAATTGTATGTAGAGTTTTAAGGGGTAAATGTCCTAGGATGGAGGGATCAATGGAGCTTGAGCATAATGCTCAATCCAAGAAACCATGATCCTGTTTTGGTAGTGAAAGAGGGTGATAACAAGATGGCGGTCATTAATCAGTTTCCAAAAGTGTTTTGGGAAATGTTGGGAAGGCTTAACAGTTTTTGTCACAAGATTAAGGTAAAGAAAGGAGTTGTACCTGTCAAACAGGAACTATGGGGTGTGCCGGTCAATGTGAGGGGGGAACTTAAGCAGTTGCTCCAATGACTTATTGATGAGGATATTGTTGAGGAAGTGAAATCATCTGAATGGGTTTCTCCCATCGTTTTGGTGAGAAAATCTGACAAAAGTTTGAGGTTGCGTGTGGACTTAAGAGCCCTAAATTGCTAATTTGGTGGTGTTGTCACCCTTTGCCTAATATTAATGAAATAGTTTGCATACTGAAAGGGGCTAAAGTATTCTCCACGTTTGATCTTCGATCAGCCTGTCACCAAATAGCATTGACTGATGAATCCAAACAATTTACTGATTTCCATATGCCTCAGGTCTTTTTTAGTAGACGAGTATGCCCTTTGATTTAGCCTCTGCGGCATCTGTTTTTCAAAGGGCAATGTATCATATTTTTAAGGATATAGGTGGATTTGTAAAATGCTTACAGGACGATATACTTGTATTTTCTCCTAATCAACAGGAAAATGTTATGAAAGTTTGCAAACGCTTAGAAGCTCATGGTCTGACTCTTAAGGAAAATAAGTGCAAAATGTTCTGTGATTTGGGTGAGTACCTAGAACACACACTTTCAGGGACAGAGTGATTCCTAAGAAGTCACTTGTCTATGCCATCGTTAAGGCGTCTATTATCTCTTGGCTTGTGCAAGTATTATAGTACATTTTTAAAGAACTTTGCTACCAAGATGGAGCCATTAATAGAGCTCACTAAGCAAAATGCGGAATTCTGTTGTACAGAAAGACAACAGAATGCTTTCCAGTGTTTCAAGGAAGAAATTGTACAAGCTCCTCCACTTAAGCCATTTTATGTGAACAACCTTGGTGTCATCACTGTTGATGCCAGCTTATATGGCATTGGTGGAGTTTAGTCTAAGAGATGTGGAAAGGATGAACGGTGTGTTGCTTTTGCCTCTCGTACTCTCAGTGACACAGAAAGGATATATTCTGTCATTGAGCAAGAGCTTTTGGGATGCATTTGGGGTATTGAGATTTTCTGGAATTATCTGTGGGGAAGTAGATTTGCACTCAGAATGGATCACAAACCTTTGGTGGGGATTTTGTCACTTGGTAGGGGCTGGAATGTTACAGCATGCATAGCTAGGCTCACATCAAGGTTACAGGAATACAACCAGTGGTGTAGCTAGACCTGCGGTCCCCCGTGGTAGCCTCTGTGTTTGGTGCCCCCGCAATGGCCGTATCTAAGGGTGCTGGTGATTACTGCTACTGCCACCCCATGGCAGCCACAGGTAAGAGTGGGGGTATGACATTGCCCCCAAAACTCGTGCCACCAGGGGCGAACTGCCCCCCTTCCCGCTTCGCCACTGAGTACAACTTCAGAGTAGAGTACGTGCCAGGCAAGTGTAATATTACTGCTGATTGTCTATCTTTTTGTCCATGTCCAAGTGACAACATTTCGGAAGTGCATGATGACATCGAGATGGTTGCATCCATCAATGATTATGTGACTGAGGAGTTTGGGATTATTTCAGAAGAAGTATGGAGGAAAAGCAGTGTTGAGGATGAAAGATGGAATTTGGTAAAAAATATCTCCTGGAAGGGTGTCCCAGGGAAAAGGATGTATTTTCAGAAATTAGTTCTTTTCAACGTGTGTCAAGTGATCTTGTGATAGGGGGTGAATTATTATTTAAAAAAGGGAAGTATGTGCCTCCATATTCTATGTAGGATGAAATCATAAATCAAATCTCGCCCATGAAGGCCATCCAGGTATGTCCTCTATGAAAAGACTTGTGAGAGAAAATTCTTGGTGGCCTGAAATGGATAGGATGGCTGAAAGAGTGGTGAGAGTGTGTAGTGTATGTACTAACAGTGACAAAATGTTAAAACCATTTCCTGCCCCATTAAAACCTGTGGCATGGCCTGAGCCTATATGGCAGAAAGTGGCTTTTGATATTTCTGGTCCGTACAATTATCTACCACAGGATTCACGTTTTGCTTTAGTCATAATTGACTACCACTCCAAATGGCCAGAAGTCAAGTTTGTAGCACAGGCTACCTCAAGGTTTGTGATGGAGTTCTTTAAGGAAGTTTTTGCCCGCGAAGGCAGCCCTGAGGATTTGGTAACAGACAGTGGGGTTCAACTGAAATCATGTGAGATGGAGAAGTTCTCGGGAAAGTGTGGTAATAAATATATGACTACAGCCCTATATGAACCTCAAGGAAATGGCCAGGTTGAGAGATTCTAGCGTGTAGTTAAGGATGGCATTGAACGGGCCAGGAAATGTTGAAGTGTGTGGAAAAATGTATTGAGGGTGAGACTCTGGATTTACCCCATTACTCCTTATTCTGTTACTGAAGTTTGTCCTTCCCGGTTGTTGAAGGGAAGGTATTCTATGTCTAAGTTATGCCCATGGTGGATAAAGAAGAAAATGCCTGATACTGAAGCTAAGGATGTACAGAAGACCTAATTGAGGGTAAAGGAGAAACGGGGAGAAATTAAAGAAGTGTATAATGCCAAGTGGAAGATGAAAGGGCCTTCCTTTGCGGTGGGTGATTGGGTGAGGATACTCAGACCTGGTTTCAAAGTAAAGGGTATTCCTAGATGTGGTTGTGCTCTATGAGTGGTGAAAGTTAACATGAATAGTGCAGTGGCCCAAGATGGCAGAGTGTGGAATGCGAGGAGGGTCGTCAAGTGTGGAGGTGAAGTAACGGCAGAGGGTCATAAGATTCTAGCTGATGAGGATCAGTATATAGTCAAAATGAACAAGCAGGATGAGTTTGCCAGAGGTGTTTGTCAAGGTAATGTTGTGTTTGATGGCAGTGCGGAAAGTGAAGTCAATAAACCCACTGAGACAGAGTCTGTGGCATCCAGAGTTAAGGAGGGCAGTAGGATCGGCCTGTGGGGATGAGGGATTATGTTTAGTGTTTTCTTTATTCATTTTCTTTGTTTTATTTTGTTTCATTTTATTTGATTATATTAAGGAAAGGGATGTGTTCCATTCTCTTTAAAATGGTGATATCTCTTTTAGAGCTGCTTCTATCCTTTGAAATTCTCTCTGTAGCCTGTTGCTGAGCAGCATGCTCTAAGTTCTGCTGTAAGTTAGTCTCGCCAGAGGATTTGCCTGATGCAGTCCACTGGTACTGTTCTGCGACCAATAAACCTCTTATCTAAAATATTCCTGTCTGAGGCGGATTACCACTGAGAGATTACGTGAGGAGATGAAGGGAGCAGGGCTGGTTTGAGCTTTTTTGCCAGGTTTCGTTCGGTTCCCCTGTCCGGCTATGGGAGGGGTGCTGGTTAATGTCCTTCCAGCTGGTATGAACTACCTCAGAAAGCTGTCAGCTGCCTATCTCGGTCTCGAGAGGCATTAGCATTCCAGGTGCTTCTGTACTGTGCTTCAGAAAAACTAAAAGTGCTTCAAGTTCTTTAACAAGGGGAGGTGCATCCTACACTGGGGTACAACCACCTTCGGAATTGTGCCGCCAGCAGCTTCCTGCATTGCCTCTCTAGGGGGCAGGACAAGAAGTAAACACCCACTAATGTGTAATTGTATATGGGATCATGCTGTGGTCTTGTGTCAGTCAAAAGTTCCAGCCCACCATGACATAGGGTCCTGTGGCTAGATGTGGGATAGCCAATTAAAGCTCGAGCAAGGCTCTAGCCAGTTGCTAGGCTTTGTCTCAGCTCGAAGTCCTCAAGCCCAAAACGAGCCGAGCTTTTGTGTGGCTTCTGCCTGCCATCCTCACTGTACGCTCGTGCACAAAGTTTAAAACAAAGCATTAACATTTGTGGTAAAAAGGGGAGACAAATGTATACGAATTTAGTGGCTCATTTGCACAAAGGGAAACCAGAAACCCTCAGTTCCAGCTACCCGCTTAACCTAAGTGTGTGATCTTAGGCAAATATTTGGTTTCACCAATCCCCCCTTTTCTCCATTACTTCACAATTAACCTATAATGCGAACTACTAATGCCACTTTTGTTGCATGTGAAAGAAATGCACCCTTTTAACTTTGAAAATACTAAATGACATTTAACTGATGTTCGTTGCATGATTTACATGGCAAACGTGTCTAGGGCTCGGCTCGTGCAAGGGCTCTTAGAGCCAAGTCAGACCCTTGGCTCAGCTCTTGCTGCGCTCTCTGTTAATTTGTTGGCTCACCCACCTCTACCTGTTGTAATGTGGGTGCCACCCAGCCTGCACCATACATTGTTGCACTGTGTAGTACCCCGAAGGGCGGGATCGTCTGAAGGGGATAAATAAACGGGCGCATGACCGCTTGTGGTCTTGGCCCTCCCATTGAAAGCAGTATGTGTGTGTTTTTATTGCTAAGGGCACCCACTTCTAGGCCTCACCACATGGCACTGGGGCGATCATTGCCCCGGGCCACTACACCCGCGACCCTCGTAATAAGGCTGCCCGTTATTTTATAGATGAGTAAGTAAATGAGAAAATCAGGCACAACAAACTGGTAAATAGACAAAAACCAGCAATCAGGCTGCTGTGACAACTCTGAGCAGTGGGACAACTTTACCATGTGCTCATGGTATCCACACAGTCATCACTTATAGCCTTGGCAATGCCCACGGATGAGAAGAGGGTGTGAGGAGCCTGCAGTAGAAACTGGGCATTCCGTGAGATGATGTTTCTAAATCTGCCCAAGATCACACACAGAGCCAAACAGACAGCACTCACACTACTGATACACCATTCTGAAGAAAGAACATAATAGATGCGTCCCCTGGACAATTCAGTAGAGATATTGAAAGATTCAAGTATGACCAGGACACAAGTCCTAAAATAAGAAGTGGGGGGACTAACCTAGTTAGGCAGTATGCAAGTGACATTATGACGCGTGACATCACAGCGCACAACATCACCGCGCTCAACATCACGGCGCACATGACATCACACATGGCATCAGAGAAATTGATATCATAGAAAGTGGCATCACAAGCTACGACTTTACATGAAGTGGCATCGCAAGAAGTGACATCAGATCTAAAGCCCTCACATATATGTTTAGCAGGTCTATCATGTGTACGTTTGAGCGCTTTGCGAGTATAAAAGCACAGTGAGCTATGGAAGATGACATGTGACTTCTACACCTTGCAATCCCCCAGTTTTATGTACCATATCCTGTACATTCATGTACAAACGTATACCATTTACTGTACATGTAATATGTATGTGTTGATGTAAGGCGCTCTGCCACCCTGCATTGGAATGAGTAGGGCTATACAAGCAAAAATAAAGGTACTTAAATTATTAGTAAGCTCTACATAAATGCAATTTGCTTTGTGTAAATACTGGGAAAGACCAACGCATCTGATATTCTTACAGTGCATGCATGTCTCCTAAACAGGACTGAAGGAAGTGAAAAGCTGCCTCTCTCAAGTAAGTGTGAAGAGCTAACAAGGTGTGAGCCTTTGTGTCCCGACCGCTTCATTTGCATCAAGTGTGAGGCTCCTGTCTGCTCCCAGCCAAGAGACTCCAACAAAAGGAGAACTGATGAGCCCTCAAATTCGGCCTTTGTTATGGGTCCAGCAGGAGTCTTAAATAAGAAAGCCCCCTCCATGCCTGCACGTTGTTGCTTGTTGCAGATGGAAAGCAGACACCGTGCAGGCGCTGCTGAAAGTGTCCCGGTGTTTGGAAATTACACCAGGAGGAGTTCAGCACATTATTCAGTGGGGCCCAAGTTCTTGGCAGGGTGGACGGGATTCACCCTGTGAAAAAAGTGGGTGGACGCCATCCACCCGCGTGCACCCTTGACTCGTGCCCTGAGTATGACACTATTGCTGTACAGAAGACTGAAATCTCTGATGCAGTACATATATTTTTTCATTTACACGTGCATGCGAAAAGAGGTCTAGGTTTCTCGACTTGAGTTAGTAATCGGGGATCGAGCCCGTGCGGCTAGGTCGCACCATATTTCTCTGCCAAAGATGTAGATGTGTAATTATCCTCTTTTACACCAAGGCATATGAGCGTGGGGAAAGGTGAAATTGAACATCTAACGAAATAACACTCTGTAGTGCTAACAAACAGGCACTGTTCTACTGCCAAGTGTTTCCTGTAGATGGCAGCAGAGAGACACAACTCACTTTTCTGATCACAAAAAATGAAATACAGAAACGGACCTGCACAACATTTCTTACTTGTCTCTACTATAGAAAAAAAAAAAGAAGAAAAAGACACAGACATATAAGGTAAAATACTATGGAAGAGCTACAGGTTAAATAAGTATGTCATATGTTCACAAGAATATAAAGGTGTACTCCTTCGCTGCTGGGTAAAGGGGGGAGTGGGGGAGGGGGGAATCTCTGGGCCTCCTAGATGGCTCGCACCTCCGTAACCAGGGTTGGATTGGTAATGCAGGCAGTCTGTCAATGAGCGATGGTTGGCATCTGAGTTGCAGTTGTGGGCTGCTTTTTTGGGCAGCGTGGAGGCCGTTTTGGGCTGTGTCTGTGCTGTTCAGATGCCGGCAGCGGCCCAATTGGGGCCAGGGCGGCTTATCCGAATGCACATCGGCTTCTGTTACCTCCCTTTTACCAAGGGGGTGGAGGTGTCGTTCCCAGTGTCTCGCTGGGCCGGCCCATTAATGTATGCAGACTGAGCAGGGGCAGGGGCCTGAGCAGAATTAGCCTCGCTTATATTCAGGTGTGGTTCACCAGAGTAAACTAAGTCATGCGCAAAGAGTCCTGGCAGCATTTGCATTTTTTTTATTACAGTGAAGAAAATCTGACTCTTTTAGACAACCCTCCACCTTCTTTTAATAATACTTAAAACACTGAAGCAGTGTTCTGTGAAAAAAAATGCGTAATCCGCGATTGTGGGCTACTTTTTTTTTTTTAGGGCGCCCTGGTCTATTTTGCTTCCCAATCCAACCCTGTCCGTAACCATGAAATCCTTGAATATACTCACCACCACGCCAGGTCCACAGCACCCAATCACAAACGTTTTTTTTACTCCAGATGAATATTTCCAGGTCATCAGTCAAGCACGCCTATTGCTCAGATGTACATGCGATCACTCTCCGGAAGAAATGGTGACCCTGAGGTGATACTTGGATGGGCGGGGGAGGGGGGTGTAGGTTTAATGGGTGGCTCCTGCAGGAAGCCGCTTTTGTTGACAAATTGTGGGAGGAGATAGCTCTATTCTTTCAGATGAAATTGGACTTGCTTTCTTCTGTGATAGTCATGTGGGAGGCCCTGACGGCAGTCCTCTGGAGCTAGCAGTGGGGTAGCTAGGCCTTAGGCCGCCCGTGGCGGTCCTTGAGTTTGCTGGCCCGCGGCGGTCAATTGAAGAGCACGGGGGAGGTGAGTGCCCGCACCAAGGCTGCAGATAAGACGGGGGGGGCACCGCCCCCAAAGCTTGTGGCACCCCGGCACTCTCCTTGCTACGCCCCTGGGTGCTAGATTGTGTTCTGTATAGCTCAGCACAAGAAAAACCACATACTCAAATCTTCTGAACTGAAGCTACAGCTCGCTCAGCTGGAGGTGAAGTGGTCCCTCTACCCCACAGCGGAGAACTTGCACTCGTTGACGGTAGTCACAGAAAGGCTCAGGGACGGAGTACAAAGTCTTTAGAGTGGCCAGAATCAGTGACCTTTCTGTCTAAAGGCCAAGAATGCAAGTCAAATGCTGAGCACTACACAAGAACACTGTAGGGATTTTCAGCACTTACGAGAAAATAACATTTTACCATAAGCGTGCCCTTTTCCCCAGTAAGCAGGTTTTTTCTTCTAATTTGGCACCACCAGTGGGGGTGAGAAGGGGGGGGTGGTGCAAAGGCTTTTGCCTCTCCTTGTCTTATGGAATTACTGGTTTTTACATGACTGGAGGAGAACCATGCGTGTGACCTCAAAAGGCTTGAAAAGGGACTTTCTGTGGAATTCCCCACAATCAGTGCCGGTGAGGTAGGCACAAATAGTCTTAGCAATCACAATACAAAATACAATATTAGTAGTCAACATAGAACCGCATAAATCTCCACAAACCTACAAAACACCTCCCCTTTAGCCAGATTCCTACTCGCACATACGCCCCATATACTCAGAACCAGATCCGACGGTTGCGTCTTCTTCTACCTTGCTCTTAAAGCCTGGAACGCCGTGCCCCTGCACTTCCGAGCCTCTGTCTTAGTTCTTGAATTCCAAAAGAAACTGAAGACCTGGCTCTTCACCTAGTCACAACCCTGGCCTGGCCAATACAGCTCTTGCTTCAGTGCTAGGATACCCTCCCGGGTGAGTTGTGTGCTTTACAAATACACATAACATAACATGACATAACAGATTCACTTGAACACTTGATTTGGCTGGAGACAGAATCCTTCCTCTAAATGTATTACCCTATGCTCCCACTCCACATGTAAGCACATGCTACCTCTAAAGACCCTGGGACCCTATCAAGGTGCCCAGAACATACTTAACAGCAGAGGTATGCCTGTGCATAACCTTTTTCACAGCACACTCATATCGCTTGCATAAAGAGTTTGAAAAACTCAAAAACCGTACCCTAAATCCTATTTTAGCTTAAGCAGCTGTGGAGTGACAAGATGAATGACTTTCTTTCCCGAATGTTATCGGCATCACAGTTTTAAAGCTCTAGTTAGCTCCATGCCAGGAGAAGAATCAAACCAAAGGAGTGCTGATGGCCTTTAAGTGAAGCTTTTGTGTTGGGTCTGGCTGGAGCTGAATGTAATAGACCTCCCTTCCCTGCTGCAAACATCTGCTACAAGCACAGAGTAGGCCGTTGAAGGTGCTCTACTGTTGGCAAACTGCACCAGGAAACAGTCAGCACTATTCACAGACGCCAGCCCGGATCTAGGATCTGGCTCAATAACAGCTGGCGTATCCAGGAACCAAATTTATTCCCCTCATTACCAGTGTTAGATAGGAGGTGCACTCCCACAGTCTTGTGTTATCATAATAAATACAGGACTACAAGTACCAGAATCCAAAGAAATGTGAGCTAGTTTTACGTTTTTGAAATAGAGAGAGGTGCATTACCTCTAAAAAACAAAGTTTGCTTTAATATATTCATCCTTTTAAATAGATTTGTAATTTACGCCTATGTAGTCCTATGTCATGTGGGGGGTAGGGGTGGGTTCATTGGGATACTTCAATGTCTAAGGAAGGTGCCAATGTTTAGTGCTATTTCTGGGTTTAGGGCTGTCTCCGTCTTTGATTCTAAAAATCTGGGCATCTTACCTGTAGACCCACAGGCACAGGGGGGACAGAGTTAAGCTAGGGCTGTGCATTGATGCTCAGGCCTATAGGAGGCATAGGGGCACATTTACAAGCCCCTTTCGCCACTCGCGGTTCACGCTTTTGCCGCTCTAGTGGCGTTCCGCCGCTCTCCATATTTACAAGGTGGCACTAAGCCATTTAACGTGGCTTAATGCCACCTTGTAAATATGCCCCTTTCTGCCTCAGTCCGCTGCGGCAAAGGGGCATGCAATGGGTGTTGCAGTGGGCGTTCCAGCGCAACACTCATTGCTTTTTGAAAGTGCCCCAGATTTACAAGCCTAGGGTAGGGCCAAAAACTTAGACCAGGGAATGAATGGCGATACGAGGAGAAATAATTAATTTCTCCTCTTTTTTTGCTCTTTCAATATTTGTGCAAATCACCATTATTGATTGTTTTTGTGCAGGAAGGTGTCCCATGAAACATGGCGGCAGGGTGCCTGCGCTGGGATAAGCAGCTTCTTTTGCGCCAGCACTAGGAGAAATGCTGGGATGTGCTACAGGTTGATTGTGTATGAATGCTCAGTTACAAGCAACATAATGTAAAGAAAAAAAATCAGGACAAAGATCCTTGTTGGTACCTTCCAAGGAGGATCTTACAACCTCTGTACACTGCTCCTTGGTACATGCTGCCTTCTGGAGGTAAAGGCAGACCACAGAGGAGCCTTTGTGCCCAGGCTGCTTGTTTCAGTCATTGTTTGGCGCATGCATGGAGCTTGTTGTTAGGCATGATTTAAATAGAAGTGTGCAGTGCTAGGCAACCAAGGTCTTCTTGCAGCAAAACCAAGTGCTATGAATACTGAACATGGAGCAGACAGCTTTATTGAGTTTAAAATGTATCACTTATGTTGATTTGTGTCTGCTTCCAGACAGCCACGGGGTAATTAACCACCTACCTGAGCGATGCAGGATGGGCTTGACCCTGGAATGCAGATCCTGGACTCACACTTTTAAAAACTCAGACAGTACAATGTCAGTAGGGCCATCCCAACCATTTATCCTTCTCTGTTGTACAGTGTTTGCAGCGTTCAGCTAATGAAGCTACTGCCAACCACAAACACACCCCTGAGAACAGCGGCGTACCACACTAGAGTGTAAATGTCAGCACACAGCCTCTGACTGTCTTGACCACTGCATAAAGGGTGTGGGGGGAAGAAGGGAGGGAGAAGACAAGGGGGAAAAGTGAAAAGAGGAACATTTTCAGGACAAAGAGGGACTACGGCGTTGAGAAATCAAAAGTGCAAAAACAGTTCTCGCTGAAGTCCAAGGTCTGCGTCTGAAGCTCCCTACACTCGCCTGTGTCTCAGAGCTCAGTGCCAGAGCTGGCGAGTTTCCCAGCTTCACACGTGGCTAGTTAGTAGAGTCTTGTTTCCCCCTCAGAGTTCTGGGACTTGTAGTCCTGGTTTGATAGTGGGTTGAATATGACTACAAGTCCCATTATTCTAAGATATATTGGTAATAGCCGGACTAGTCACACATGGACCTGGAAAACTTGGGGGTAGATTTACAAGAAACTGACGCATCTGTAGAGATGCGTCAGTTTCCCTGCACCAGCCTGCAATCTCCTTGTGCCACCATGGATGCACCGTATTGACAATACAGTGCACCATGGCGCAAGAATTGACAGATGCGTCAGAAATTCTGTTGGCCCAAAAACCACGCATTGCTGGAGTCATTTTGCAAGCACGAAGCAACTCCAGCAATGCATTTTGACGCTTATACTCATTGTACTGTGTCACTCCTTACACATGCTTCAAGCAGGCGTAAGGTTTTGACACAGTGGAATCCTAGAAGTGGCACAAGATTTCACTACGTCACTTCTATGAGGCTTTCCTGCGTTGGAACGCCCATCCTTCATACATTATACCTGACGCAGGTATAATGTGACGCAGGGATTTACAACGTGGCGCATCTCCCTAGATGCGTCACGTTGTAAATTTACTGCATTGTTTATGCCGCCATTGCATCACAAAGGTGTTGCAACGGTGGCGCAAAAGTGTCGCAACGGGCTTATAAATCCGCCCCTTGGTGTCTATGTAAGCCCTATGCTGTCACTCAGACTGCCTGAGCCTAGGGCAGGCCCTGCGTCATCGCAAGCCTACATACAATGGGGCAGATTTACGAGCCCCTTGCGCCACTTTTGCGTCACTTTTAACATGTGAAAAGTGACGCAAAAGTGGCGCAAGGGGCTTGTAAATCTGTAATAATATGAGTAAGGTGGCGCAAATGGCAATCCGAAAGGATATGGTTAATGGCTACAGGGCTGAGGCAGCCTTGAAATACACAACTTTAAAAAAAATACGACTGTGCTGGCCAGTGACATCATTCAGCAATGCACAAAACCCTACTTTTTGTGAACAGGGCTCCTTTCTGCCCAAGATGACACAAGCCGGTCAAGTGAGACACGGGGATCTCAGAGGCTGGTAACGTAGCCTCCAGGCCATAACGGTTTGCTTATCAGACGCCTAATATTTCGCCTAGGCAATTCGCTAAAAATTGTTACACTGATATTTACAATATTCTGAAGAGTTCACGAAGTCCCTTTAAATGCAGAAGGGTTTCTCTAAACCCTGAGCCCATCTGGCTAGCAGTTGATTCCTTCATTCACACTCCCTCATTTCTGTTGTGTTTTCAGAGCCAAACTTTCTCTTCTCCGCCCTTTTACCGTGCACCATATTTTGTAGTCTTTTTGGCTACTTTGTTAAGTGAAATCTTTGTTAAAATCACCCACAGCCTCTAGGGGGCAGCACACACACACACATGATATACTATTTAGGCTTTGTGCGCTAGCGGTCATAGTAAAAGTTCTCATATCTTAGAAGAAGCCTGGTTATTATCTGGGGTGCCCGCCAAGCGCGAGATTTTCCTCTGGACACCAGTCCGAGTCTTGCAACTGGGTAAAAATGAAGATTTAAAGCAGTTTAAGAAGAGGTGTGTTTCTAAGACGGAAGCATGTCCGTGGCAAACAGAGCTTTCTGTAGCACACGGCCTGAGTGAACGTTAAGTATACTGAGCAAGTCACCTTGATCGGAACCACGGGGTTTGTTTAGTAAAGTTGTGTGCGGATGGCACACAGCGATGCGAAGCACAGAGTCTGTTTCCTTACCATTAGAAAGGCCCATGATTGCAGCCCAGATGTGCACAGCACCACGGGAACACCTGCTCAACTCTTGATAAATCTAGGCCCCAATGTTTAAGGCTAGTTTTCACCTTTTCCTCATCACACTGATAAAGCGCTATGAGCCCAGCGCCAACCAAGCGCTTATGGGGGCATATCAGCAACAACCGGCGATAATTATTGCTAAGCGCTCTTAGCGTGAGGATAATTATCGCCGGCTAGCGTGGATTTTTATTGCTGAGATAGCATGCTATTAGCAACGCTTCTCTCAAAAAAGATAAAAATCCTAGCGCTAACTGCCTAACGTGAGATTATCGCTGGAAACCCAGCGATAATCTCGCGCAATGTGGTGTTAGCTTGATGATAGGGACTCACAAACTTAGCCATGATAGCCACCTTCCATAGGATATCATGGCTAAGTCAGTCCTGAAGCAGGCGTCAGGAAAGTAGCGATAACAGGGGTTATGATAGGCTTGATGATAGGAGAAATGTCGCTTTGCGACATTTCTCCAGTCATGTCAGGTCAGGAACGCCCACTTAGAGATGCAAAGCCGGGCGTTAGGAATTACTACGCTAACTCAAGTTTTCACGCGTTAGCGTGAGCTTGCTAATTAGGCGATAAAAATATCGCCGCTTTTCAGCCGAAAACGGCCGCAAAAGTGGCGATAATTCTATCGCCTCGCCTTGCTGATATGCCCCTTAGTAAGGATGAGTGCATAGCAGCTACCTCCTACAAAAGGAGGCTTCGGGAGCCGGTATTCAGCGTTGTTTTAAGGAATTTTGGGGCCCCAGGTAAGACATTTTTGGGGGACCCATGTTCATGTATACACTTTTCTGCTATTTGAAGAGCACAGAATGCCAAACAAACTTTGAGAAACGGGGTTCAAGCAAATACCGTTGAAAGATGTCTTTCCAGAGCACCTAAAAATCCATAAGATGCTTCTGGCCAAAAGAGAGTGGCTCAGAGGTGGAGGTAGGCAGAGGGGAGAGAGGCTAAGATATAGAAATGGTCAGAAGTAAGTTAGATAAAGACGTTTATTTTCCCAGGGGACCCCTTGGAAGGTGGGGCTCTGGGCAATCCCCCACTTTGCCCCTGCCTTAAAACATCTCTGCCTTTATGAAGAGGACACATTGTTCTTGAAGATTTATACTCACGGCCAGCATATTCCTTGGGTGGCTGTATGAATGAAACTTTTTAGCAGTCGCAAACCCTTTGATTCACCACACAGAGGTTGATGTTTCAAAAGCACTTTTGAATGTACTAAATCCATGCACCAATTCGGAAAAGTCTTCCCGAATCGGTAAGTGGGTTTAGAGCTGGATTACGAATTAAAATTTGGAAGGGGCAGTTTGTGGGCGCTCCTTCCAAATTGCGATTCATATCTGTGTATTAGTGACTTATCACCATCAGGGCTGGACTGGGAATTTAAAACAGCCCTGGCAAAAATAATAAATTCATCCCCCAAGTGCAGACGTGCTAATGTGCGCTAGAACCAGTAA
The DNA here is from genome assembly GCF_964204655.1 of Triturus cristatus. Taxonomy (NCBI): domain Eukaryota; kingdom Metazoa; phylum Chordata; class Amphibia; order Caudata; family Salamandridae; genus Triturus; species Triturus cristatus. The sequence continues at coordinate 132,274,058 of NC_140591.1, read as the reverse complement.
CGTGCGCCACCACTCCTGGAGGCCGAAGCCGGCCTCCAAGTGTTGCAACCGGCCTCCTGGGGCTCCAGACTCCTAAGGGATTGCCCGCTTGCCCGGCTGGCCACTCCGGGAATGACCACCATGACCAGTTGTTAACCATTAGACTCCCAAGTTGGAATGCCAGTTTATTTGAACAAGGGAAGCAATCTCCTGTGGACCCATTCCCTTTGAAAGTTGGGGACAAGTTTCTTGTGGAGTATGCAGTGGCCCTTGAAACTTCTGCCAACACTCACTGCAAGATTTCAAAAATAATACTTTTAAAAAAAAAACCTCAGCTAGTTTGGTTGGGGGGGATCAGGCTACTTTAAGAAAAATATTTTTTGGGGGAAAAGCAATCACAGAGACAGTGATCTGGTGATCAATGGATGCTACAGTTTATTTGATTGGGAGCAATTGTAGTGAGTTGCAAATTGTGCCCTGCCAAATGAGAATGTAATATTCATTAGGCAGGGCCGTCTGCCACTCATTTTGATTCCTTATTTTATAAACCAACCGATAGTACATAGATTGGTTTCCAAAATCAGATTCCATTTGCAAAAGATTGTGTGCAATTTGTGACCGCTTTTTCTGCAAATTAAATCTTTGTAAAACAGGCCCATAGATATAGCATCTGTTTAAGGCACGTTGAGACGATTTCTCACTATACCTGGTGCACCAATGTAAGGGAAAGACAATTTTTAGAACAGTGACAAATTCTCCTTTTAAAAGCCCTTTCATTAATAAGAATGACTGAAACACGTTAGCACTGAGAGATAATAAAAGTGGGTTTTCTGGGTTTCCTGCAAACACATTTACTAACCTTTTAAGCAGCACAGGGCTGTGCTGCATTGCATGGAAGGGAGAAAGCAGAAATGCTCCATATTTACAAAGTTACGGGGCATTTGTGCCCTCTCCTCGTGGTGGCTCGCTGTATGCAACCTAGTGCCACTGGAGATGGACTTGCACTATGGTGCAAGGGGGTCTGTGTTACAGGCAGGATGTTTTTATGCAGGAAGATTTTCCTTATTGTGAAGAAAGGGAAACCTTCCTGCACAAAAACAATCCTTTAAGACATTTTCCTCTTTCGACGTGTGCTGCAGAATGCAGCACACGTGGAAAGAGGAAATATTGACAAGAAATAAAGATATATCTTCTAGTTATGCCTCACTTAAAAAGGCAGAAAACGTTGACGCATTCCCAGGTTTACACGTTTTTGTAAATCTGGGGATGCACCAATATCCATGGGTTGAGCCATGCGAACATCCATGCTCCACCCCTGGAACGCCTCTCAAGTTGCTTGTGGCTGCATTGTGTTACATTTCTTTACAAAGCCTGACAAGGCCATGCAAATCAGGCCTTACCTGGCGTTGTAAATATTACTGAAGCCTTTGCGCTGTCCTTGCTCCATCTTACATGATGTAAGGACAACGCAAAGGCTTCATTAATGTTTCCGCGGTGCACAGGTTGAAGCGAATGGTACAACCGAGGACAGAAAACACAGTGGCCCGCAAACATTGGTCAGAATTCAAAGAATCTAAATTAAACTTTTTAGAGGCATTGGGTGATCGCCATTAGTGGAATTTAGTAGATTTAGTGAGAAGCGGCACATTAATAAAAACTGGGTGTATTTTTTAAGCAAATTAATGAACCTTTTGGGTTCTCTTCTGAGGATGTTTTTGAATAGGTTGTGGGGATTGATTTGCTTGAACGTTCACTGGGACTGTGACAATAGAAAAAGTAGCACTTAAAACAAGGGTCTACCCAGTCCAAAAACGGTACAATAAGAAGCTCGCAACAATGAAAAGGAAGACACAGAGCTATGAACAAAGATGGCAGCACTACCAGTAGCGGCTCCTGGAGGGAGTGCTGCAGGATGGTGACGCAGGGCGGGGGAGGGGCAGGGTAAGGGGTAGTAAATTCCGGATTATGGTCAAATGGAGGTAAGTATACAAATAAATAAATAAAACGAATTTCATTGCGCGCGCTGCATCGCCAAATGCGATGCAGCGCGTGCAACGAAATTAATTTTATTTATTTATTTGTTTACTTACCTCTGTTCGGCCGTATGCTGTAGTTTACTACCACCCATCCTGCCCCTTCTCCACCCGCCCCACAGCCCTCCCTCCAGGAGCCACTACTGAGCACTACTACTTTGATGCAGCGAAGATCTGCTGCAACACAGAGAGGGGGGATACTGTGGGGAAGCAGAGAGAGCAGAAATGGACAGGCTGCACCATCACATCAACAAGACCCCCAATCAACAGAGAGAAATTCTATCATCTTATGAGATAAAGTCAAACCCATTGGTCCCCTGCTGCGATGAATTGATTTGTGATCTAGTTGTTTACTGGCTCTGAGGTTTGAGCAGGGCACAAGTCCTATAAAAAGAAGGTGGGGACTAACCTAGTTAATCAGAATGCAAGTGGCATCATGGCACGTGACATCACCGTGTGTGACATCTCGGCACGTGACATCACGGCGCGTGACATCACAGGAAGTGGCATCATAAGAAGTGACATCAGATCTTAAGACCTCACATGTATGTTTAGCAGGTCTATCATGAGTACATTGGAGCACATTTCAAGTAAACAGGTAAACCCTCCTGATGTAGGAAGAAGATTCACACTTTTGAAAGCTACACATAAAACAATGTTGTCTTTTGTCAGCGTAATTTTCCGCTACCCATAGTGCTTTACAAGAAAAGTAAATTATTTCAATGCCTCCTCAGGGATAGTAAGCACTAAATAAATTACATTTATTTTGTGTAAATACAGGGAAAGACAAGTGCATCTGACATTCTTACAGTGTATGCCTATCTCCTAAACAGGGACTGAAGAAAGTGAAAAGCTGCCTTTCTTAAGTATGTGTGAAGTGCTAACAAGGTGTGAGCTTTTGTTTCCCCTCTGCTTCATTGGCATATAGGTGTGAGGCTCCTGGCTGCGGCCAGCCAGGAGACTCGAACAAAAGAAGGACTTAAGACTGTTCAGATTCGGCCGAGCAGGAGTCTGAACTAAGAAAGCCCCTTCCCGCCTGAACGTTGTTGCGATCGAAAGCAGACAACAACATGCAGGCGCCGCTGAATGTGTCCCGGTGTTTGCAAGTTAAACTGGGACAAATTCAGCCTATTTTTCAGTGGGGCCCAACTTCTTGGCATGGTGGACTGCGTCCACCCTGTGAAAAAGGTAGCTGGACGCCGTCCACCCGCGCATATCCCCGATTCGTGCCCTAGGTTTGAGCCTTGTGTAGGGATAAATGTACCAGTGCAACACGTCCTTTGTTTGATGAAACAAAAAATTGTAACATTTTATGCTGTGTAAAATGTCCATTACCCAAAATCACCACCCTAACAAATCTCATTTGAATCAAAATATCTAAAAATCAAAAAGAACATAACAAACTATTCAGCAGACACACTTAATTATCTGTCATGTCAAAAGTCCACCTTTTTTTCTTTAAAATTTGACAATGGAGGAAAGAAGAAACTGACAGAGAAAAAAAAAGCATTTAAAGTGTTTTTTGATCCAAGCACACTCGATCTGTTAGGGAATTAACCTCAACACTCACCCCCAAAAAACATGTTCCTCACCATTTCCACCATAGTGATGATAGCAGCAGAGAAATGCTTACAGGAAGAGATAGTGGCATCACCACCCCAGAAGAAACCAATCACTGATTCTCAAGTCAATGCCAATCACAGGCAGAGATCATAACTATCTCACTAAAAAGATATCATGGAAAAGGAAGCCAGAGTTCAGGTGCAAACACTGGACCTGCAAACACAGACGCAAACTCCCAACTTCCTCCACTATCCCCACGCAGAAGCCAGACCCATGAGAGGGATGGACCTTTGGAGATGAGAGATGATCCTTCTCTCTGTCCTCTACTAAGACCCTCTGGCTGCAGTGATTCTCATGGACATATCTACAGCCTGTGATGCAGTACGCCATCGAATTCTACTGAAAGAGCGGGGCGGAGTCGAAGGAACCACATGACCATGTCCAAGACAAGAATTTACCACTGATCCTACCAGATACCTTGCCTACCTTTCTTGGAGATCTGGGGTACAAGATCTGTAAGGCATTAAATCTCTTTGTAATTAAAATCTACCAGACGCAGTTTTTTAAATATATTATTTTTATTGGTGGAGAGACACGAATCCTTTTTCAGGGGCAACTGAAAGTTCTGGACTTGTATTTGCACTACAATTCTTTTCCCCAAAGAAGGAGAAAGATCATTTCATTCTTGGCAGAGAGAACTGGCTGATTTTAACCCAGAAGAAGAAATTAAGAGACAGCCAGTGCTTTATCATTAATGCTCCAGGGGTGCAAACATAGGCACCTGGGAAATGTTATCTGCAGCCACGGCCCGTGCAGGTAGTGGTGGGGAGGGTTTTCAATGGACGACAAGAAGGGAAAATTAGTTATTTATTTAATTTTCCCTCGTCATCGGCCATCGAAATCCCCCCCGACCCCCCACCAGGCACCCCCCCCCCCCACTCTTACCTACACAGGCCGCGGCTGGTTATCTAAAACCAAGAACCGCTGTAAATACACTAGAGTGCCATGGCATGGTAGCAGAGTGGTCACAAGTGTCCATGGTATCCCCTTATCACTGTTAATGTGTCATCTGTGACCGTGTGTCGTTGTCATTGTCACAGTATTGGCAGGGGCGTAATACAGGCCCTTTTAGCTCCTGCAGCATAGTGGGCCCCAAGCCTCCAGGCTCCCCCAACCCATCAGGCGGGCCCCATTCAGCCCAAGGTCAATGAACATCTGTGAGATATGGAGACTTAGGGGCCCCATCATTACACCACTGAGTTTTAGTGATCTTGTGTGCGTGTCCCCATCTTAAGTGAGTAACTCACCAGGCGATGTTTCAAAATGAATCTGGAATAAATCGAACACACCATCAAGTGTGGATACAGTGTGTCACTGCGCGTATTCACCTAGCCCAGAACCGATGGATACATTGTGAATTTTTAAATAGAATGAAAACATTGAAACCCTGCAAATCTGGCTTCATTGACCCCTTAGTGCTTAGATCTCTGGGTGAGTAGGGCAGCTGTTCAAATCACAGCAGGGTCAACTCAGTTCTTCATCCTTCTGAGATCAATGCAATGAACACCAGTTCAGATTTGGTATTAATTGTGGATCACTACTGTCTGTGTAATGCACTGTGGACCGATGGCTATGCAATTATCTCTTTTTCCATATATGATCTGTACATTAGTCTAGTATGTTTTTGCACTAAGGATACAAAAATGTATTTGGTAACGCTTCACTTTAGGGATAGTAACAACGCGTACAGATATTTAGAAAATGTCTCAAATCTATGAAGTGGGTAACTGGAGGCCTGTTATCACTCTCATGCTTAAAACAAGGGGTTCAGAAGTTCAGGAAGATTACTCCAAGAGCTTTGTTAAGTTTTCTAAAACCTTACCAAAAAAAGTTATAAGATCTTCTTTAAGTGGCAAAATTATCTAATTAGACTAAAGATATTTCTGCTAAAACAGCTTTGGAGGGAAGCTTTACACACTTAGGGTTCGACTACGATCTTGGTCGTAAGGCGACCAAGATCGTCGGTTTCAATTCCGACTAGCAAACTACAATACAGCCGGTCTGAATTGAAACCAGGTTGGCTTCTGACGGGCTCCAGGAGCCCTTCTGCCAGTTGGAGACCGACATGTAATCCAAATAGATGGCATTTCCGCCTTCTGGATTATGATGCACGGATTCCGGCAGGGTTTCCATGCTGGCTGTTCTGACAAAGAAACCCGCCCAGGAAGCATGTTTGGGGGCCCCTAGCAGGGCCCCCTTCTGTTTTTGTCCTCCAGTTGAGGGCCCAGGGGGGCACCTTAGGTGCCCCCTTGTTGATCCCTGCACCTTGTGTGCAGGGATGAACACAGACTCCCTTTCCTCTATGGGAGTTTGTGTTACAGCTGGTTTACGGTCGTAACACAAGCTCCCGTAGAGGAATGGGAGCATGCGACCACACCATGTGTGGTCGCATCGTGATTAGGGGGTCGGGACCAGGCGCGCAACACCCATAGGACTCAAAGGGCTTCAGCCCCCCCCCCCCCGTCGTGTGTGGTGCCCGGGATGAGACAGCTTCCCGGGCACGCACACAGCCACACCCGAGCACTTCACAGGTCTTTAAAAGACCATTTGCATGTTAATGAGGCCTTGCTGTTGTTTCACCCCTTCTAAGAGCCCCTGCAGCTCCACTCTGCCTATTGCTTAAAGATTCACCCCCCCCCCACCCCCGGAAATCAGCTCCACTCTGCCTATTGCTTAAAGATTCAGCCCCCCCCCCCCGAAATTTTTTCTTAGCCCCCCCGAAATTTGGCTCTAGCTGCGCTTCTGGTCGGGACCACCGCCCGTAGACCAATCGGTCCCGTTTCCGCGACGGTCCCAACATTGGAATAAGCCGCTTAGCAATGCTTTGCAAAATTACAAAGGTTTGAACTTCACAAATGGCGAATTTGTGAATGTTGGAGAACTATGGCGACAGAAACATCCTCATTCTTAATTTCACCCTAAAACTGTAAATGGTGAATGGTCAAAGTGCCCCTCCTGATCTGGGCTTCCTAGAGATAAAGAGGCCCTACCTGTGGCAGGTGACCAGGCACCAGTGAAGCAACATTAAACATGTATGTATCATTGTGTAAGACTTTTGATGATGCCTACAGGAGGGTTTGCAGTTTGGCTGGGGATGCAGGTGCGCGCAAGAAGCCCCTGGTACTCATTTTCGTGAACCAGGACTTGTATTTCGTCATCTGACTTTAACTGAGAGAAAATGAAAGTAAAGGAAGATAAAGGAGGAACCGAAAGAAAGGAAAACGGGGACAAAGGGAGAAATAACCCAAACAAACTGGTACTCATGCTGGCAAAAGAACAAGAGGTGTCAGCGGAGGGAGTGTGACGGATGCACAATCTGTTCTGGATCAATATGTGTGTATGTCTCGTCTCCAAGCACTCTCTTCACACAAACCGCCTCTTACTATGTACTCAAACAAAATGCCTGTTTCTCATATGCCACCGGGGTCCTGACGAGTTCGTAGTGTTCCCACAGCTCAAAGTAGGGTTTTTTCAGTTTTTTCGCCGCCGCTGGTTGGTCACCTAGCAACGGCGCTAACCTTGGTGAGTCTGATTAGAGAGTACGTGCGCTGCCGCCCTGGGCGCCCAACTCCCACCTTTCCCTCCTCCTGCTCCCCCCTGGCACTTTTCTTTTTAATCCGGTGTTTTCTCTTTTTTTTAAAGACCTTGGAAGGGTGAAGAATGGCTGTAGGTTGCAGGGAGCCTTATTAATTGCCCTGTGCGGCGTTCCTGTGCTCAGAGACTGCATTTTCTGTGCACTTAGAGGTCTGGGCATGGGGGTCCATAGCAGCCTACAGGAGGCCCCCATCATTTCAGCAGGTGGGCTGGGAGTTATTTTAAAACATATTCAGGCCGGCCAATAGCTCCTCTGCATTGAAGCACCACAGCGCAGCATAGAAAGTCCTCCAAATGTGTCAGCAGTCAAAATATCACAACCTGTTACCTGAAAAGATCTCTCTTGCTAAGAAGGGATGACATTGCACACTTTCTTCCTCATGTGCAACATAATATGTGTGATTTTCCTGAAATGCACGCGTACCAATTACATGCATTAAGCATATTACAAGGGCAGTACTATTTTCACAGAAAAAAAGTCATGGGATCTAACTGACTAATGTGTTTTCCATACATTTTTTTAAGATCATGAGGTGAACGCAAGGGCGTAGGAGACAACTAGGGCCATATTATCAAGAACAGCGCAAACATTATCGCCGCTTTAGCGGCTGGAAAATGCCAATAAAGCGGCGATAAGGGGCTTGATAATATGCCGCAGAGAATTCCAATAGAAGCCCATGTTGACACCAGAATATGGGCTTCTATTGGCATTCTCAAGGGCATATTATCAAGCCCCTTATCGCCGCCTTAGCTGCAGTTTCCTGCCGCTAAAGCGACGATAATGTTTGCGCCGTTCTTGATAATATGGCCCTAAATTTGTGGGGCGACACCTACATCCTTGGGAAAAGCTGAGCCAGGGTTATGGCTAGGCTCTAAGTGCAAAAGCACCTTCCTTCTCATCACAAGATGCCAATCAGTCCACAGATATCATGGAAAAATATAGGAAAGACTTTAAAATGACACAAAAATATATCTTTCAATGTTTCTCAGTGTCACAATTAGTGAAGCAAGCGATGGGCCGTGGATCACACAATTTGTTCAGGGGAGAAGCTGGGATTTGAGCCCAGGACTGCATAGTGTGCAGTTTGGAGACTGTAGAGCTACATCCTTCTCTCTTCCATTTAACACAAAAGGTGAGTGCTTTGTGTTCAGTTGTTCAATTATTGTTATTCAGCTAGTTTTACTCTGTGGAGTTCATTAAATATACTGATGTTTCCACAGACACTAAAGATCAGCCGCGACCCGTGCAGGTAAGAGCGGTGGGGCTAGGTGAGGGGGTATTTCAACAGACGATGACGAGGGAAAATGAGGGAAAATTAAATAAATAGTTCATTTTCCCTCGTGATCGTCCTTCAAAATCCCCCTCCACAGCCCCACCGCTCTTACCCGCACGGGTTGCGGCTGCTAAAGATCAAATAGAGCTGCCCAACATTGCCTGTCCGAAATCATGCTACAGGAACAAACTCTGTGGGGGTTCTGACGCCTCTATAATTTTTTGATAATGTATCAATTGGGGTCATTGAGCCGTGGAGCCTCTCCTAAAATTGTTGTTTTTCTGCAGTCAGGCCAGCCATGATTAACATTAGCATAAAACAGCACCTCCTGCCTTCCCCTATTCTGCTGGCTCACCTGACATGAAAAACAGAATGATTTCAGGAAAGGCACAACACCTTAATGCCTGCAGCTAAATAATTAACAAACTAAAGTGCCTTGGACCCCTCATGGAGTTTGCTCCCCAGGTTACAGCACTTTCAAGAGGCTGGTGATGTGCAGCATGGCTTCACCGAGACATGCTCTGTCAGACGTTGCTTAATCATCAATTTCCTCTTCAAAAGCTAGGTGAGAGAAATTCTCCTGCTCCCCACGGTTCCTATGCCCATGGAAGAACGTAGCTAGCGCAAAAGCAAACACTGTTCCCGGCAGCCATTTTGTGCTCGTACGAGTCTCTCGCAAATGAAAATTGCATGGAAAGCATAATCGAGAGAAAACAAAGTAAAACCGCATGGCCCAATTCTTGCAATTTATATTAGATTACAAAAAAGTAATGCAAATTCTCCTCAGGCCTATATCTGACCCGCTATCTGAAAAACTACCCTCAGTGGATCACCAGATAACCAGATACGAAGGGTATCTTCTAGCTCCAGCTACTGGCGTGTGTGCCTTGTATCAATGTATTACTATTGGGTTTGTCCTATATAAATCCCTAATATCATAGCGAAGAGTAACAGTAGCCCAATGGCTTATGAACTCAACAGTATCACCTTCTACTCTCTAAGTGCAAGCTGTTTTTTGGATGGTGGTTGTGGTTTTTTTAGTTACTTGTTTTAAGATCATGCAACATCACTAATTTGCCAGAAAAAAATATTAGATACATGTGTGACTATTTTACAAACATTTTTTAAAGTCCCATTTGAACTCAAAGTCTTATGGGACACTACATTTCTGCATTTCTTCTATTTCTCTTGCATGATTTGCTTTGCTTCTTCTACACCATACATACAGCTTTGAGTTAAGACAAAACATCTTTTCATATTAGTGAAAATAAAGAATACAATACACTTCATTATATCACGTTAATTTTGTGAAGATATTTTTGAGACATTGGATATAGCACTAAGTTCTGGTATTAAGGAAACCCCAAAAATGAAGCTTAGTTTGGTTAGTTTTCCTTTCTATAGAGTTACTGTTTAATTTATTTGGGCTGATTATTAAAAACAAAAAGAGTTTAACATTCTTTATTCTATTTCTTTTGTCCTTTCTTTCACTGTCTGTATATACTCCTCCTGTTGTTGGCAACATGTTTCAACCCTTCTCCGGCAGCGTATTTATCAGGGACTTCAACAGTACATTGGAGAGATAGAGAGATACCACCCATAGTCATTTGCCACATTGGCAGCTGCAGTGGATTGTTGTTTATCATCAGAATTTATTTAAGGTGATATCTTAGCAGCTGTGTGGTTTCTTGAGGGTAGGACCTTTTTTACACAGTTTAATTTACTGTAGTCTTTTATAGTGTTTATATGGCTTGCGCAGGCACTGTTGTTTTTTAATTGGGCCCAGCAACTGTCAGACTGCTGCAGCATGCCCACATCACTTTGCTTCAAAACTTCCTCTGCAGGGCGAGACTGCAAAACAAAATCAGGCGGCCAAAAATGTATCACACTGCAGTAGGTCTCAATCATGTGGACATGGCTGGGTGGTGGCAGGCCGTCATCATATCCTACACCCAGTCAAATAGCCTTCAGCCCACTGAGAACATGGCCCTCGCCCTCTGGACATTTAGGCTTTTAATGAGAAGGTATGAGGAAATATTATGTATTTTACTTGCGTCTTGTAGCCGGTTATTTGTTTGCAATTCTGCCTGTTGGATTTATGTCATCTGTTTTTTCAACAATTAGAATGTCCATTCCTTTTCTACTCGACATACAACATAACATGTGTGCTACTAGCTATCAATGACAAAAAGCTAAAAAAATACCAAATGCATTGCAGAAGGGTTTTGTAGGTCACGCCAGTGGTTTGTGGAGACAATAGCAATAATCATGGAACTCCTCTGCCTGCCGCAGTATATAATTACACATAGAACGAGTATATAATGCCACAGATTTTTTCAGAAGCTTGGGAATTATACTTAAATCGAAAATAATAATTTTCAATTTTTGAAATGCAGGTATTATATCTTTAGAAAACAGCAACTCGGTTTTAGAGTGATCAAAATTCTTAATATTCTAGCAAGTGTGTGGGTTTATTGTTAAAAGGTGGTTGAAACTCATTCAAAAGCCAAGATTTAAAAAAAGTGAAACATAGAATTTGCAGCGCCCAATCAAAATTGCTACTTGTTCAACTGATGGTCAAAGGATGAAAGGCGGAGCTGACCTAGCTGAGAGTCAAACTTGCTAACTGTAAATTGCATGCCGATCTCAGAAGCAAGCAGACATCTCACTGAGCCATCACGGAAAATCAAGCTAAACAAGTAATGTGGATATTTTTAAGTGCAATGTGCATCAATACTCGTTATTCTTTTTACTGAGGAAACTAAACACACTTTTATGTCAGATGCATCGCTATAAAAAGTTTAGAAAGCAAGGTGAGCTTTTCCAGTCCTTGAGCCCAAAGATGAGTTCACAGGGTATGTCAAAATAGTGAGCAGGATAAACAAATTACTTTTAAGAAGTTTTAACTTACTGCTCAGTGATGAATATATGATTGATTTAAAGGGAAAAATAGTGCTGCAGTGCATCATTAGCAGGGCCACTGGAATTATGCGGTAGGTGAGGGCCACATTATGTGGCAGGGTTGAGTAGGAAAGGCAAATTATGCAGCGGAATCATGCACATTTCGTGATAGTATTACTTCATTATTTTGTCATTTTTTCTAGGCCTGGGCTAAAATTTCGTTCCGTTCGCGGAAATTGCTATAATTTTACATTTTCGCGTTCCGCGGAGAGCGCGAAAATGTCAAAATTTCCGCTTTCGCAGCTTGGCGATAATTTGTTTCTTGCTCGCGCTGTAAAATAATACATTCTCGCGCGCGCTATCGCCTTACCTGAATCCCTGCGTTCGCCGACAAGTTTTCTTGATCCGGTCGCGTTCTCCATGAGATGTTGTATTGTTTTTAGCCATTTGCGCTGTCTCGCGACAGTTCGCGCCCGCAGTGACGTCATGCGTCGCGCAATCACGTCTTTCTTCTCGCGATCATGCACCGCGAGACAACTCAAAACAAGATGGCAGCGCCCGCGAGCAACCAGATGGGTAAGTTGGCGACCCGCAACCATGCAGAAAATCTCGCGAACATGCGGGAAAAAAACTTCTGCATCTTCGCGATATTTCCCCTTGTTTGCGATAATTTTAAACATTTTCGCGATAATTTGCGAAAGTGGATTTCGCAAATTCCGCCCACCCCCTAATTTTTTCACTTGTTAACACAGTATGGGCATTGGTTGACAGTACCAGTTTAACTAGTTTAACATCTAGATATAGCAATAAGCAACAGAAAAGTGACCAGTCAAAGAGCAAAGGACCTTCTACTGCGCGCAAACACATGTAGCTGAGTTTTTGGTTTAGATTATGCAGCCGATGATAAATTATGCTACAAATGCATCTATAATTATGCAAAAAATGCAGCGGCCGCACAATCGCATAATTCCAGTGGCCCTGTTCAACTGGTTACTTTCGGTGATTAGTTATAGCACACTACTGCAACATTAAAACCCATGAGGCTTCACACCTGCTTACCAGGTCCAACTTGTGCGAGAGCAGAGCGGTAAGAATTGGGCGGTCAGAATCCATTACCTCCTAGTCTCTCCATTATCCCCGTCGTTCTGTCATAAGGAGCTCCGCCACACTGTAGACAGACCCCCCCCCCCGCCACCACCCCATGCTGACCAACGAGGAGAAATTAGCTCCTCTCCCATCAAGTGATACATAAAAGGCTACCTTTACCCAGAAACCTTACTGTTTTGTCTGCCTCCTTTTGGTGCCTGTTACCCTGTGCTTCTTGTCTCTGGATGGGATTTCTTGCTCACTTTGTAGTTTTTTTCTTCTTTGTGCAACTTGCTCCCTCTCTGCCTAAGTCTTATGTTGTTTTCTCAGAACTGCAGGAGTTGGAGTCCTTCCAGCCGGTCTTTCAATATATCTGGGGCCTGTTATTGTTTTAGGTTGTTTTGCCCTGTATTGCATGTTTGACATTGGTTCTGTGATTGGCTGTGCCAAGTGCTTCTTGATGGGACCTGATCTTTGTCACCTTATATTGGGGTAGAACATTTTTGTCCTGCTGGGGGTGCTCGTCCTCTCTTTGGTGGGTGACCTAGCTAGTCTGGAGTTCTCCCCCCTCCCTCTCGGCCTGGCAAACTAGTGGTGTGGCCACCTTCTTCTGTGTCCCTAAAGCCTAAATCATCTGTTTTTGTGCCTTGGCTGTGGCATTCATGGCTCTTTTCTCTATGCTGTGGTCTCTCTTTTCTCTATGCAGGGCTATGGTTGGGTGTCCTTGTTCTTGGGTTTGGGCACTAGTATCTCTTTTGAGTTGGGTTCTTGAGCCCCTTGTGAATTTTGTCAGTTAGACATGGAGTTTGGGTGTTTGGTTCTGTGGACGTCTTTGCCTGTTTTCTCTCTTCTTTCTTGCCTCCAACCTTCTTCATTGCTATTTGTCTCCTGGTGTTTGAGGATGCTCTGGGCTGTCTTGTCATGACCTTTTTATCTGTTCCCCCTGTGATGCTCTTACCCTTGTAAAGTGGGGTCTTCTGAAAGGGGGTGTGCAGCTCTGGTATGCCTACTGCCGGGCTTGTGACGCCGGGTGGAGGGGGTGTGTGGACATCCCCAGCTTCAACAGTATGCTGGACCAGTGGTGTTGGTGAATTATTTGATGGGCTTGCTCTTCCAGATCTGCGGTGCATACTTGGTCTTCGCTGCTCCATTATGCTCTTTATTGGAATGGGTTTTCTTCTTTGGCATCTAGTGCCTCCTCTGGGGTTCTGCGGTCCTGGCTGATTTGGCCGTTCGAACCATGGGCATGAGATGACTGATACTTCCTCTTTTCACTTCAACCTTTGTCCCTGGGCCTGTTGGTGCTGCTGGTTTCTCCTCCTGTGCTATTTTTTACGATGGGACTTAGACCTTCCCTGTGCCAGCTTCACCTACTGTACTAAAAGAGAATCGTGGCAAGTTCGGCTGTTTCCGAATCGCTAAAGTGTGTTGCGGGGTTTAATAGTTATTGCTTGCTGCACTGAACTGCATTTTAATAGTTAAATAGCTGTTTGCACTGAACTGTATTGCGCAATATTTTTTCATACACTGGATAGGCCATTAAGTAGGGAATGTGAAAGAATGTTGTAATTGAATTTTAATTTTTAAACTGATTCTTCACCTCTGCTGGCTTTGCTCGTGCTATCCACTGCTGTGTTTAAGTGGTAGATCAGCAACTTTTATTTTTTTCTGGGCAAACGGAGGATGAAACGGACTTATAGGTGTAAGGCGAGGGTTTCTGGGTGGCAGGCTTGGTGTGAACACAGAGTGACGCCATCTTGTTTTGGGCGCACTCTAGTGCTCCGTAATGTGATCAGGTGGAGGCTTTCCACAGTATATAGATGGCCGTTGCAGTGGGCACGCCATTGATGCACCTAAGGCAAGACCGTCTGCGCCCGTCCGCGTACCGTCCACAACCAGCACCAGCCATTATGCTGGTTTGGCGTTAGAAAGAGGGCTAATTAGGACCTACACATCGGAGGAGCTTAAAGGTATGAGAGGGGGAACTCCAAGGGGTGCATTCCCTTCCTGTTAGGTTGTGCTGGCCCCATCTCCTGTAACAGTTGCAGGCATTGTCTCTACCCCTTGAACCACCAGGCTATCTATCGGGAAGAGGCAGGATAGGGTGGTATAGGATTGAAGGCGGCACTAATTAATGTAAGCTCTGCGCATAAACATTCTCTAGATTTTTTTGAATTGTCAAGTGATGAGAGCCTGGACACGTTATTTAGGACAGAGATCTGGATGAGGGAGGACTCCTGCCCCGACCTACAGTTAGCTATGCCTGAGACATTTGTATGTGTATATTTAGATAGCGTGGGAATTAGAGGTGTTGGGTAGTAATTGTTTATAAAATGATGTACAATTGAACAACTTTTAACTTGGATGGGTTGATAAGAACAGAATCTCTGGGTTGTAACACTTCTGTTGAAGGTCAACATCATTTCCCTGGGGCATCAATCTATCGCCCCCCCAAGGATATGCAGGAGATTTTCCTGCGTCTATTGATCAAGCATTCGCCCCAAAATGTATTTTCTATGCTCATTTCAGCATACTGGGTGACTTTAACATACATTTGGATATGGTAAAGGATACACTAACAATGTGTTTAGTAGATACACTTGCCTCCTTTAATCTAATGAGAAAAAATACAGGGTCCACCCACAGAGCGGGCCAAGCTATTGATGGCATAAGATCAAATGTGGTGTCAAAATGGACCCCCCCCCCCACACCCAATCGTGACATGGTCGAACCATTTTCTATTGCCTTTCTCGTGGCACTTTGACTGTCTAAAAGCAACTTGACCCTCTATGATGCCAAATAAGAATAGAAGCTGGAGTAAGGTCAATATAGCTGACCCAAGGAACACTTTGTTGGATTCCAAAGCAGCTATTCTAGACTCTGCTGTGGAGGGGGACACTGCCATTAGTACTTGGCTTTGGAGGGCGGCAGTCTTTGTAGCCCCTATTACAGCCTGTAAAAAGGCTACTACCACCCGTGCAGCATGCTGGTTCTCTCAAGAGTAGATCCAGGAAATATCTGCAAGCAAGAAACTGGAAAGATTCTGGAGGAATCACTACTCAGAATCGGATCAAGTTCGCTAAAGAACGGCCCTGAAAAGCCACCATAAAAATCTCACGAGGTTGCACAGCACCTTCGACATGCAATGTATTAAGGAAGCAGAAAATGACGGGAAAGAGTTTTTTAAAATTGTGGCCAATTTTAGCACCCTAAAATATCTTTCCCTTCACTGGATCCTAGCCAGGACCTATGTGATTGTCTTAGTAATTCTTGTGAGGATAAAATCCTCAAAATCCAATCCAATTTAGGGGTGGGGGGCGAATCATGTCCCCGGAGGATCTAGAAAAACTGATCTAGCTGATCCTATTCCAAAATCTAAATTGGCGTCCTTCCAAGCTCCGTCCATGGAGGAAGTGTCAACCTCCTTCAGGAACTGTAAGTCGGGATCTCCAATGCATCCAATGCCTCCTTATATTCTAAGGCCCATCCCAGATTTTATCTCCCCAATCTATCAGGAGCTTTTTGCCATCTCTCTCCACTCAGGGGTTATTCTAGAGGACTGGAAATGAGCAATGTGGCTCCGCAGTTGAAAAAGGCTAATACAGACCCTCAATCCCTAGCAAATTTTAGCCCTGTCTCTCTGCTCCCAGCAGCTTCAAAGATCTTGGAATGGTGGGTGAATAAACAACTTACCACCTTTCTGATGGAGAACAACCTGCTTCATCCCTCCCACTCGGGGTTCAGAGCCCGCCACAGCACCGAGCCCACATTATTAGAGGTCTTCGGGTCCATTAAAACCAGCTTGGACTCTGGCCTTAATGTGGCTTTGGTGCTGTTGGACCTCTCAGCTGTGCTTGATACGGTAGATCATAGCATCCTGCTGTATAGATTGCAACTTCTGGGGGTGACAGGCTCTGTCTTAAGTTGGCAGGCCTCCTTCCTTAGAGACATGGCAATTATGATCAAACTGTATGCCTCATGAGCAAAAAAGCCGAAGTAGGGGGTGCCACAAGGCTCCTCCCTTAGTTCTACACTCTTCAACATTTACATGTCCCCTCTGGCATATTTGGTTGAATTATATAACATCACGGACATATCATATGCGTATGATACCCACCTCCTGCTAACCTATGATGGGGATTCTATAATGGTGAAAGATGCATTTGCTTGCTTTATGGTAACCTTGATTGACTGGCTGAAGGCCAACAAATGACAATGTAACCTCAATAAAATGAAAATTCTGTTGTTCGGGCAGAATCCCCTCCCAGGACGGGTTGGAGTTTGACCTGACACGATTCCCCCTGTCCCCTCCCACTACAGTGGCCGCAATTTGGACGTCATGTTTGACGCCCAACTTTGATTTGATGCACAGGGATCAGCAGTTGTGAAAACGTGCGTCTGGATATTTTGTGCGTGCTGAAGAAGTTTCTTTTTCTGCTCCCACACGATGCTGAAGTCACTGTGGTCAGGTCATTAATCTTGTCAAGGATGGACTATGCTAATGCATTATACTTGGGCCTGCCTGAATATCCGATTCAGCGGTTACAAGTTGTGCAGAATATGTCAGTCCGCCTACTGCATAAAATACTGAAATATACATCAATATCAGTATTTTGGGAGAGAATCCACTGGCTGCCAGTTCAGAAAAGACTAATGTACAAAGCACTGACCCTGACGCACCAAGTCTTTTACAATAAAGGGCCTGCATACGTGAACGAATGAATTCAGAAATAAAGCCCCGGAAGACAACTGCGTTCTAGTAATGCTGGTATAATTGGAGTTCGCCGCTACAGAAGGCAACAGAGGGAGGTTCTTCCTTCACTGTTAAGGTGGACAGTTTATGGAATCATCTGCCTGAACAAACGAGGGCTATCCCAGATGAAATAAAATTTTAAAAGGATTTGAAAACCCTCTTATTCAGACCATAGGATAACAAGAGATCAGTGTTTCTTGCCTCTTTTTCTGCTTTGAGTCACCGAATCAGCGCCGGTGCACTCTTTTCGAGTAAGTGTGCGCTAAGGAAGCACTCATCATTGCATTTTGGTCTCCCCCTTTATCTGCACTTCTTTTGTGTGAGATCTAGTTGCAGAGTTTGCCCTCTGCTCTCAGCTGGACACTGGGCATGAGCTGCTCCTGCTCATGGCTGGGACTATTTGGTTCCTTGATTCAGGTTCTCGGATGTTTCTCTGACCTATAGGCGTGGATTCTGTAGGTCCTGTGTTTGCTTTGGCTCGCATGTGTTCTGGTGTTGGTGGGCACGTCTTGGTACGTTATGTGCATGTCTTTCTGTTTCTCAGCTTGTCTCCTTCAGTGGCATGCTCGGTCCTGACCATTTCGTAGGGCGTGCTACAAAGAAGGTCTTCTTGAGTTGTTTGTATTTACCCTAGCATGCTTTTTCCTGAGGTGTGTTATTTACTTCTGTGTGTTATACACTGATCTCCTGGCTTGTGGGTGTCTATTGGCCCTGCTTCTGGATTCCCCTTTGGTTTGTCTTTAGTTCCTTGCTTAGGCCAATGTGCTCCTGTGTCTTCTGTTGGCTGTGACCTGGAGCCCCTAGAGCCTGTTAATCTTCCCCGCACACTCAAGGAAGCTTTGAGTTGGCTTTGTTTTGGGATCCCTGTTCTCTTGTCCTGGATCTGAGCCATCTTATTTGGCATTACTATTCCTGTCTGTGCCTGCTTTGTTGAAGGGTCTTTGTGCTGTGGACATTTGGACTCTTCTTCTTTTCTTTCCTTCGGTTACTGGTTTCTTGTCTGGCAGCTGCCTTTGGTTTACTTGGGTTTCCTTTTGTCTCTTGGGGGTCGTTATTGTGGATGCCCTTTCCTTGGGGCCCTTGTCCGCTGGGTGTTTCTCGGCGTGCCTCATGACTTTTGAACTTCGACCGCTTGTTGCTTGCTTCATCCATGACACTAGGGGCGTTATTGACCATGAGATGTTGTTCCTTCCCCCTTTGTGTCTGGACGTGGCCACTTCCAGCTTAGTGGTGATCGATGCCCGTCCCACCTGCTTGTCAAACTCGTGTGATTTAAGGTGTAGGATGAGGAAGTGATGAAGTAATACTTTAATTACTTACCGATAACCTGATTACTCCATTTCTACTTCCTACTCCTAGTCCTTACAATTGTCTGTTGAGCTACTTAGTTGGTTGACTCTGGAGGGTTCTGAGCAAAGGTGGCTCTTCGTAGGCACCCGAGGAAGCGTTTAAATGTGTTTCTTATAGATAGGAAGCTTGTCTCCAGGATGTGTACACACCCCATGGAGTGAGATGCATAAGTAGCGTTGAAGTAATGGAATTACCAGTAAGTAATCAAAGCATTACCATGCCTTCCTTGCTTCTCTACTGTTAAGGGGAAAAGATTATGAAACCATGTGCCAAGCAAAGCACACAAGCACACACACACACACACACACACACACACACACACACACACACACACACATAGGCACACGCAAATAACACACACACATGCACGCACACACACACACACCACACACACGCACACACACATGCACACGCACACACACACATGCACACACACACAGCACACACACACACACACGATCCCTTCTATCCTCAGTTAATCTCCTCCATTTTGACTCCAAAGCATATTTTTTTTGAAAATCCAGCCATTTTAAAACAATTGTCTGACATGTTTGCTAATGTCCATCCCTGGAAGTGGAGAAAACAATTATCAGAAAAGCTGGCGCATTGGCACCAAAGGCCTGGAACACCCAGCGCCAGCGTGTAATTTATCTCTGTCTATTGACGCACAATTATAAAAGGTTGAGCGTGTAAGTTTGTTTGTTTTTCTGAGAACGCTAAAAGGCACTCTTCCCACTGCAGAGGAGCCTCGTCCTTCATGGAATTCAGGCTGGCCTAGAACACTACAGGGAGATGGAACCAGACCCCAGTGACATGAAAAATAAGGCTAAACTAAAGGATCATAAAGAAAAGACACCTTTACCGAATGCCAAAAGAAACGACAACATAGTAAGTAACATCCCGACTAAGTCGCTTGAGATGCAAGGGAACCCGCAGATTCGTTTAGAATAAGGCACCTATGGGGCACATGCATCAAGCTTATTACCAGTCGCAAACGGGCCAATTTGCAGAATCGGCCGCTTTGCGACCGGTAATTAGCCTTTTGGGATGCATCAAGCCTAAAGCCATTTGCAAAATAGGTAATCACAAAATTTGCGATTGCCTATTTTGCGAATGTAGTTAGGGAATCGCAATTTGTGATTCCCTGAATCCAATGCAAGAAGCATTCTCAGAATGCGACTTTGCATTAAGGAATCGCAAATTACCGTCAAGTAATTTGCAATTCCTTAGAAAAATGCACAAAATTGCATTTTTCTAAGTTCCATATGGGGCACTTACATGTCCTTGGGGCATGTGTGTGTGCCACATGTGCACACATGCCAATTTTGGGGTGCATCAGGGTGGCCTTTTGGCCCCCTAGCACCCTTGAAATTGCATGCGCAATTTGCGAGTACCTTTTTGGTAATCGCAAATTTCGAATGGTTTCCCATTCATAGGAATGAATGGGAAGGCATTCTCTATTAGCGAATCGCAATTTGCGATTCGCTAATAGGTAATGTGTAGGAATCGCAATTTATTTAGCGATTCCTACATGCATAAGGAATTGCGGTTCCTTAATAATCGCTATTAAGGAATCGCAATTCCTTATGTTGATGCATGAGCCCCTATGGCGCACGTGTTTTATTATTTTTCATTTTTTTATTTGTGCGGATTGTTTGTGTGTGTTAAAAGGTGAAGAGCAATGCTTTGGACTCGGGATCTGAGTGAAGATGCCAACTTTAGTGACGTTCGCATTCAAGGCGGGACGCTTTTGTCTTTTTTAAGGAGAATACAATTCGGACATTGTTCTGTGGTTGTGTGTAGTAAATAAAGGTGTCATTGCTTGGCGGAGCAGCTTTACAGCTCAGTGTCACCAGAAGGTCGACTGCTGGTTGCCCCCATTGAATCAAACCTGTTGTGAAACCAAGGAATGGCATGGGGTCAGTGGGCAGAGCAATCAAGCGAGTGACTGTGCTTTGTGGAAGCTAAGACCACCTTTGTGCATACAGAGGCTGCAGTGGGAGAAGGGCAGCTGTTCTGTTTGTGCCATGACGCAACTTTAATGAGGTGCACCGGGTGCAAACAGGGCAATGCACCTATTACCCATCACTCATTGAGAGTTCGATATCAATCTAAGGGTTTGCCCTGTTATCCCAGTATTTGTTGCTCCCTGTTGATCGGACTCTGTCATTAGACATGCAGTAGTTATTTTTTCAGAGCCTGGAGGGGCCCAGCAGCCAGGGGCGGGTTTGGTGTTTGAATTGCAGTGGGGAGGACAGCAGACTTTTGTGCCCAGAAGAACTCGGGTGAAAGAGTCAGTGTGGGTTTTAGACCAGTCTCTTCCTGGATGAGCCAGTTCCAGGAGAGGTGCTTTTGTTTCTGCCTTCTATGCAGGGCAGGAGAGTCCTTTTGTTACACTGGGCTTTTCCCCAGAGAACTGGGGCCCCTGTAGGCTGGCCCCTCCGCCACTTTCCCCGGCTCCCTGAGGAAACCTGCTGCAGGAATGATCGGGCATCAGGAGAAAGATAAAGAGAGGGAGGGAGGGGCTATGTTGAGGTAAGCAATCAGAGTGGGAGAAGATAGGAGAGAATAAGAGAGTGAGAATGGATGGATGGAAAGAGAGATTGAGCAAGGAGGTGAAGAGAGCGGATCTGAGCATCTTTGTCAGGGCTGTTATTGGTTCCCAAGTCCAACCCTCCTCCTCTGCACCTTAAGGAAGAAGTCGGACATGCTATAGTGGAGGACTGGAGTGGAGTTCAGCTGAACATCACACTTCACTTTCCGTGCAGTTTTGTACAAGATTTTAAATGGATGATATGAGGATATTTATAATTCTGTTTTTTTTAAGTGAAAAAATATGATTTATATGGACTTGGAGGTAATGAGGAAATAAAATAGACTTTTCTGCTGGTGAGATCCGAGTAACATTGTGATTGTGTGAAACCATGAAAGCTTAGCTACAGTGAGTGCGGGGTCATCGTTTGTTAAACATAACACGGTCAACCAGAAGAGGGGATAGTAGGTAGCGATCTTGAGCTTGAGGCACAAGAGCAGGTGATGAAAACAAACCCTCCCAGATTTTTTTGGGGGGGGTAGTTTTATATAGCGCCAACTTGACCCAAAGGTATCAGAGCGCTTTACAAGAGCACCAGTTGCTCAATTCAATGCTTAACCTTGTAGCAGCAGGAAGCCCAGGTTTTCCTGATTCTCAATGATGCCTTTATCACAGAAAGCGGATTAATTATGGACTCTGATATCGATGAAGAGTGTTGAAATATTAAAATGTGGAGGACAATGCTGAGGCCACCTCATAGGATACTGGGAAAGTTCTTTCTAAGAGGTGGGACATCATGGTCCATACTGATGATGATTTCACGCAAGAGACACATTGTATTATAATTCCCTTATAGGCATTTGAAGTCTGGTACCTTAACACACCCGCCATGGTGGATGTGGTAATTGGCCTACAGGAGGTCCTTATAGCCGACGGTTATAAATCTCTAAAGAAAGTCACTGCGAGTGTCGGAAAAGAGAGGGTGTTATGCTCCAGCAGGGCATTGACAATGGCTGCAATCCTGGTATAAGACCTTGCTTTGAGGAGGATACCCAAAGGGGATAGATCTAGATGGAAGACGCAGCTGCAGATATTGCTTGATGGGGATAGCTGGTCTGCTGTGAGCTTCAGCCTCATTAGACTGAAGCGGGAAAGTGACCGTTGGCTCCATTTCATTTATTCAAGGACAGCCCAATTGCAGCATGTCCCTTTTCTACAGTAAATCTGTATTTAGTTTTCAAACTTTCACATAATTTAAACAAATGTTCTTCGGTCAGTCTATCAATCTCATTGCAACCATCTTGGAACTTGGTGTACTATGAAATAACATAAAACAATGTGTACTTGAGAATTACAATTATCAATATCTGCCCCACAACCCCCCCAACATCCTATAGTATCACTTAAATCATGCATACTTTAAACTCAGCAAAATTCCAACATTGAGTCCAAATATACCCCTTGCTGTTATACTGCTAGATCTGTTTACTAAAATCACCTTCCACACATAATTCTGAACCTTGTATAAAAAGCTTCTGAGCATTATTGAACTATCCATGATGGAAGAGGTGTGGCGCTGCGGCCAGGGCGACTGACTCCAGAATCTGGGAATCACGGTTCGATCACCGGCGCTGGCAGCAGATTAGCCCAGCACCATGTGACTCTGGGCAATAGCTTGCTTAATCTTCCTGATGGACCCCAGCACCTAGAGACCCTTACGGGTGATTGTTCGCGCTTTACAAATGTGGATTATTATTATTATCCTTGATTATATATACACCAGCCTTACGCATGATAATAGTATGCTTTTCACACTTTCCACTCTCCCTCCCATTCTCGCTTGTACGTCATTCATGATATGGCAAGCCTTCAACGACAAGCCCAACACTTTACGCAGGCCTACCCGGATTATTACAAGTTACCACAAGATATCATATGTACTTTCAGACCCGGTCAATAGTAGTTGGATAAGACAGAAAAGATAGTTTCCTTGTTGCATGATATTGGTCTAATTGGTCATTAAGCCTGTATTTACCCTTTCTCAATTAAGCACTCTGGTTATGTCATGAAGCCATTCCTTCTGTGTGAGGATGGCAGGCTTCCTCCAGCGGCATAGTAAACAGGTCTTAGCTACAGCCGATGTTGTCGGCAGCCACCTCCTCCTGTGTTTCTGTGGTTCTAAGTCTTTTGGTACATCTTCAAGGAGAGCTGAATGGTCCATGATACATCTGAGGTTGAGGTAAGGGTGTGCCTCACATCTTTCCAATATTAAATTATAGTGGAAAATCCCATAGCATATGTATTAGATGCCGATGAAGTGTACTACAGCGCCAATATTCTGAACGTGATATGAACCTTTAAACATAAGAAAGTCTAAAACAAGTTGTGCAGCACTTTACAAACAGAGAACTTCAGTTTGACTTCTCCTAGCAATTTATCATGGGTTACTACCAATGCCGATCAATATTCGTTGGTGTATTCCAGTGCTTAATTTGAGATGGTGGTTTCCAGGGCTCAGCACTTGCACTTAATCATCAGAACCAGCGCTTTTCATGAGCACCAGTGAAGGACACATTAATTTACGCTTTTCATGTGCACCAGTTAAGGATACATTAATTTACAGTGTGATTAAGTGATTTGCCTAGAAGCACAGGATGTTGAACCAATGCCAAGACTCGAACCTGGTTCCCCAACTCCGAAGTCGCCAGCTCTGGCCATTACGCCACACCATGTTCCCACTTTCATTGTTAGTAGTTGGTTCTGTTTTAGGCGGTGCTAATGAGAGAAATGTGCAGGTGCAAGCTGCCTCTTGACGAGAGCGTCAGTCCTTATTTATTTACAAATTAACCATGGGTGTAATCCCATTGTAATATTGTGCTCCAGTGTGCTCTGACTATCTTTTGATTGGGTTCAGAGTGTAATCTACATATCAAGGTACGATAAATCTAGGATACCACCTCTCTGAATTGTCACAGTTTCGCTGCGGTGACTTTTATAGGTGGAAGTTAGAAAGGGATATAGCATGTTCCTGCTGATTCTCGAACGAAGACTAGCACACTTGGTCAGGATCAATAGTGGGGCATAGAAGGTTCATTCTCAGAAAGTGACTTATTAATGTGCACTTCCAGTACCATGACCTACTTAATAAACAGGTTGTGGTTAGGTAACAGCACAGTTTTAAGTGAATCTCTGCTGAAACTATGCTAGCTAAGGCACAATCTGCAGCAGGTAATTTGCCAGAGATATGCATGCTAAGTTCAATCAATACCAACCAACATTAAAGTTAAGAATGCAAAAAAATCTAAATACTATACCAACTTGGAGTCATCAAGAAAAAAAATAATAAACAAAGGACATAAATTGGTTGAAATTTTATGAAGGGAAATAGAGATTTGTTTTTTTTTAAAACCTTTTTAAGGAATAAGGCTTTAAGAAAGCACAAAGTGAAGGTTCCCAGTAGGCTAATGGTGCTTGAATAATTTTAAGAGTGGGCACTGCCGTCAACGTTACAACACTAAATTCTCATGGATTTTGAAAAATCCAAGCGCCACTAAAAAAACAAGTGCAGCAAATGTTCCACGTCAGTTCAGGTGGAGAGTGGTAAGGGAGTGGTATGTAGCCGGTGGATCATTTTGGGGTAGTATTTTTTGTGCACTGTCAGTTATAGAAAGCTCATTTCTGTTGAAATGGCCATTGGATTTGCATAGACATGCAGGCTTACTGATAAAAGTATATAGTGCACAAATGAGAACGTGTAAATTGAATTTCAGGAAATATTTATCATTAGCGGATCACCAAGTAATGTGTCTAGATTTGTTTTGATGCTATTAAAATCTTTGTTTTCATCACATTTCAGATTTTCAAGAAATGTGCTTCATTTGTGCTTTCCTAATTGCTGATATATTTTAAAATATGTGTGTATGCTTCATTTAATGATATTTACATTTTGACGTGAGGTAGAAAAAAAGCAGACATCCTACAGACTACCCTTTCTCTCTCTGTACCCTAGAAAGATTGTAACATTGGCCTATTTTGCAAAACCTCTCACTGTGCAGTCAGAGAAAGAAAGGTAAACACCAGTTTCCTATTTAAAATAAGCAGCGATTAGTCAGAACACATAGCCTGACATTTGAATGTTGCCTTTGAATGCACAGCAAATGTGATAACATAAACATAGAATTCAAAGATATTTTTATTGCTCATTCACCTTATGGACTCCAGCAGGGTTTTTTGGGGTGAAGTAGGCTGAGATTTCTGACTGATTTCAGGTTGACCTAATATCGGGTAAGCATAGCAGGTCACAGAGGTAAAGGTTTTACCTTTGAACTTGGGGGCACATGCATCAATGTAGGCTTTTGCAATTCCTTATTTGCGATTATTAAGGAATCGCAATTAAGGAATTGCAAAAGCATATGCATGTAGGAATTGCTATAAAATTTGCAATTCCCAAACATTTCGCGAGTCGCAATTAAGGAATGTCTTCCCATTCATTCCTATGCGCAATTTGCGAATACCCAATTTCAAGAGTGCAAGGGTGTCGAAAGGACACCCTGTTGCACCCCTGAAATTGATCTGTGCACACATGTATGTGTGTGTGTAACCTACAACTTTGAAAAATGCACTTTACTGCATTTTTCAAAGTTTTTGCAAATTACCATCAAGTTCAAATTGATGGTAATCTGCGTAAACCTATTAGCGAAATCGCTATTTGCGATTCCATCATGCATTGAATTTAAGGAATCGCAATTTGCGATTCCTTAAATGCAATCGCAATTTAAGAAATCGCAACAAATTGCGATTTCCTAAATTGCGAGAGCCTTACAGCTTGATGCATCGCAGAAGCCCTTTTTGGGGGCCCAAAAAGCCAATTTTTGCAAATCACACCGTTTGTGCTTTCAAAAAAGGTTGATGCATGTGCCTGTTTGTTATTTGTTTAGTTCTCAAAATTCTCTAATGGGTTAAGGCTGGCTGCTGAAGCTAACAAGTGTTCCTCTAAGCGACATGCTTCATTGTTTGACTCCTGATGAAGCCTCCAGCTTTGGTGGCAAAAGATTAGAGCAAGAGAAGCTAGGATTTTGTATCTACTAATATTACTTTGCATTGAGGTAAATTTGCTGCGTCTCCCAGTCCACGCTTAACGTTAAATGTTTTTCAATCTCAACATCCTGCTGTGTAACAAGGCTGGATGAAGGGTGGCAGGTTAGTCTCCACTAGTGTCTGGAGGTGTGCATCAGTTGTGTAATGTGCTCTCAAGTAATTCTCAGAGAGTTTAGGTACATTGTGCGAAATTATGTACAAATATGCAAATTACAAGGTGTCATTTAGCGCTATATTTTAGCTTGAAATGTAAGCTCATGTCAATTTTTGAAGCGACAATGCATTTTATCATAAAAAAATAGCACAAAAAACAAAATCAGCTTGTGTTCGCATTATTCATGGGCGCTGGCTGTACAATTTTATGGCGAACTGCACGTAGTTATATAATGTTGCATAGTGGCATCATTTTAGGAGTTACACGAAATTACCAAAATCACACAAGGTACACCAACGAAATTTCATCCAGGCCTAATTATCTATACAGCAACAATCAAGTTGAAGCTTTTTACTTTGCAGCAGAAATCTCTGTGAGGGACAAACCTGGAGGTCGGGCACACTGTGGTTGCATCCTCTCAAGTAATCTAAACTCCTTGTCCTCCTGAATATGCACAACTGGCCAGCTTGGTCTTTGAGCACAGAGACCTTCTGCCTCTGTGTCCCTGTAAGAGCAGGAGGCTCACCACTTGGTTTTTGGAGAGTAGTACAGTCCCTGGTTGCCATTAGGAGCTAGGAGTCCTTCAATTTGTCAGTCAGCCATCTGGCAGAATTGTTCTTCTTCACCCAGATGTACTTCCAACTTCAGGAACATTCTGTGGAAGTGGTAGCCAGATGCCTGTCTTGTCCTTTAGACTAGGCAGTGAGTGGAGAATTCTCAATGCTCAATTCTGGCATCTTTGCATGTATAGCTCTTCATTTCTGCTTTTACTGCAAACCTTCTCAGATTCCCTCCTTCAAGATTCCTACCCTTCTCTCTCCTTCAGGAGCTAGGAAACACATTTCTGATACACTCTTCTTGAAGTGCTTGAACCTCTTTTCTCATTGTGCTGTGATCAGTTTTCCCTCCTTTCAGTTGTCCAGGTAAATGTCTGAGTTGACTCTGGGAATAAATTATATCAATTCCTGAGACCCAATTTGTCATATCACCTTTAATAGAATAGTTGCTGTAGCAGTCCTTTCTACTACCTTCTGTCCTTGTCTCCTAAAAGATAGCTCATCCCTGTTAAGCCCTCACTGGTGACCCCACTTCAGCCCTCCTACTCTCGGGGGCAGCCCTATTGTTCTCTAGAATTACAGACATTCACAACTGAACTGGAGGTGGACAAGCAAACAAATTGGTTTTAATTCAGTTTTCTTTCAGGCAGTATGAAGAACATGTTTTTTTAAATTGCTTTTCGACTACATATATCAAAAATCTATGCCCTCCATTCAATTGGATTTCTAATAACTAGTCAGAAGGAATGCTGAATTATATTTCTATAATTTTTCGAGGCTGAGGTTAGAAAATTGGGGGCAGATTTATGTTCCCTGGCGCATCCCTGCAAATCAGCATGGATGCGCCAGGGAAGATGCGTCACCAAAGTTTACCCTTGCGCCACAATAGATGCGCCGCATTTACATGCAGCGCATCGTGGCGCAAGGATAAACAGATGCGTGACGCATCTGATGGCGGAAGGGCGGCGCATTGCTGGAGTTGCGACGCAAGCGCGACGCAGCTCCAGCAAGGCTCAGGGGTGCCCTATTGTTACAATGCTGCGTCAATCCTTACGCCTGCTTCAAGCAGGCGCAGGGTTTTGACGCAGCATGGCCGGAAAAGTGACTGAGTGAAATCTTGTAGATTTCACTCAGCCACTTTTCGGAGGCTTTCCTGCGCCGGAACGTCCCCCTCTGTGCAGGTACACCCACATGTGGTGCAAGCTTTACAACGTGACGCATCTCCCTAGATGCGTCACGTTGTAAATGGGGCGCAACATGGCGCAGGGTTTACGCCGCCGCTGCGTCACAAAAGTGACGCAACGGCGGCGTAAAAGTGGCGCAAGTCCGTTATAAATCTGCCCCTTGATATTTATTTACAATCATTTGTGGTCATGGAAAATGTATTTGTGTCTAAATCGAAACAACTAGTTTTTGCAACTGTTCACAATGAGAGTGTACTTTTCTTTAGTTTTATCATTTTAATTCAAAGTATACAATACTTTTATACAATAATCACCCAGCCTTGTGCGCTTACAAGGCAAGCTTAAAATTGGCTTATCTAATCTGTAAAAGTAGGCTCTATAAAGACAAAGCACTTTTCCTTCCTACATGCTACTGCAGTGGTTTAAAGTGCTGTCCAGCCAGAGTGCAACTGTGTCCTCTGAAGCCATTCACTTTAATCGTGAGCGGTGTACGTGATATGTGAGTGATGTAACTATAATGCTGTCCACATACATTTAACTTGTATGCCATGGGGCATTTATTGTGCCAATTTTCTGTGGCCTTACTGGAAAGCTAAATAAACCAATTGGAGCTAGCCAATTTCTTATGACAGTTTTTGGGCCAAAAGTACAGGCACTGCGGCTGATGGCTGTGTTACAGCACACAGAGTAATAATATCAGAAGAAATAGGCAACAACACCATGAAAGGACAAACAGAAAAGGGGACAATCACTACCCACGTGATCGGAGGTGACCAACAGCATTTGTGTGCTGTTCCTCAGTTTACTGATAACTTTCAGTGTTTGGGTCTGTGGTCAAAGTCTGCCCGGTTAGCTGGATTAAGTCTTACCCATCTCTCCGCATTGTCATAGATAGTTAGGAAGTAGTTAGGAAGAGGCGGACATGTGCACCACTTTCTTACAGCCTGCTGCAACCACTTTCATTTGGCACAACGGATTGACCTGTTGTATAAGTATGTGCTCAAATGCAGGTGTCAGATGTGCAGGAGGGGAGGGTGGGAAAGTCTGCATTTCATCCCTCAAAAGAGTCTTGGGAATAAATAAGTGGGACTAAAATCACACCTTGCTGTGCAAGTTTCTTCACGTTGTTGAGTACAGGAAGCTGGACACAAGGAAGGCTTTCTTATTTGAAATTTCAGTGGCATAGCACATGTAAATTCAGGAATTTCACATTACTCTTGCTACGTGCAATTCCCATAATTACATCATTCTGGGGGAGAATTTAGGGGCAGATTTACAAGAAAGTGACGCATCTGTAGAGATGCGTCACTTTCCCTGCTCCACCCTGAGAAACCACTGCACCACCATGGATGCACCGCATTTACAATACGGCGCACCAAGGTGCAAGGATTGACAGATGCGTCAGAAATTCTGACGCATCTGTTGGGGCAAAAGTCAAGCATTGCTGGAGTCGTGTCTCAAGCACAACGCAACTCCAGCAAAGCATTTTGAGGCCTATTCCTACAACACTGCGTCACTCTATACGCCTGTTTCAAGCAGGCGTAAGGTTGTGATGCAGTGAAATCTTGTAGATTTCATTGTGTCACTTTTACGATGTTTTCCTGAGTGGGAACGCCCACCCTGAATACATTATACCTGATGCAGGTATAATCTGACGCAGGGCTTTACAACATGTTGCATCTTTCTAGATGCGTTAGGTTGTATATTGGATGCATTTTTTACGCTGCCGCTGCATCATAAAAGTGACACAATGTCGGTGCAAAAGTGGCGCGAGGGGCTTGTAAATCTGTCCCACACTGAGGAACGCATCATTTACTGAAAATAATTACTGCAAGCACACTGAAACAACAGAACTCAAACAGATACTGTTCACATCTTTTCACCACAAATGGATGCAAGGACACATTTTGTGCTAAAATGTACCGCAAAAGGACAGAACTGCATTTGTGAAAGCAAATTATGTGAATTTCGCACACCTAATCCCAGTGGATGGATGTCATATAGCAACGACATCTGGTGGCTGAAGATAATGGATTAAGAAAGGCACACCATCAGAAATATACAGTAAGGCAACTCTGGATCCATTATTAATGAAGGGAGGTTTAGTACTCAGCCTAGGCACACAGCACCCAGTATTGCACTTATGGTGAGGCTAGGTATTTCCTAAAAAAAGGCTAAATTACTTACTAGACTGCATTGACCTTAACAATAAATAGGGCAGTTGCACCAAGCAAACACCAATCCTCTGACGGTCAGAAATGCAACTCTCCAGTTGTTTCCCTTTTTTTCTGTCTTTCGATGACCCCGGTGTCAGCCCGCAAGGAGCTATCCTACCTGTGGATGCATGGAGGACAGCCCCAGCAACCTCCATGCCCTGGATATTGATTTCCTTGGATGAAACAGACGGCTTTCGATTGAAAGCTTTGATCCCATTACACCTTCCTCCAAGAGTCATTTCATGTGTTATGTTGACCTTATAAGAAGTGTGCTGCCCTGTGCTTGAACCTTCGCGCACCAGTCTCATGTGCCCCCCTTGAGGGCTGTGCAGGCTTAGGAAATCTTTGAACGCTGTGATATTAACAGGAAATTTAAGCAATCTAGTCCACCTAATCCACCCTCTCTTGCCCTGAAAGAGCGGGAGCAGTCCTACGCTGTGCGCTCGAGTCCCTCCAGGATACCACCTGACCTTTCCTTCCAGTGTATTGTGCAAAGAGTTCTTCCTCCCGCCTCTTGCACAGGTGGTGGCGGAAGAGGCGGGCACTGGTCCTCCGACAGGAAACCTTTTCCACTCTGCAGAGAGGCGTTGCCTCTCAGATTCCTCCTCTTTACATATACAAATCATGGAATCTTTTTTGCTCTGCCACCCCCATCTCTGCCTCAGAGGAGTGGCCCTCTGCTTATTTATTATCAAAACCCTTAATGACACCTCACAAATGTGTGTAAAAGGAAGGTTACAGTACAGGAGGTTCTGCACAGCTGTGTAAGAAATTGGGGTTATTGGTTGAGCGGGGTCGACGCCTCACTCAGGAAACAACCAGAATCCTTGTCAGGGTGAACGACAAAGTCACTGCATTAACCTGTGCTTAACCTTGTTAACCGTCTGGTAGCTTGGAACCAAGCCGTCAGTCTTAACTTAGGGGCGCTGCGTAAAGTATTTATACAGCACACAAACAGCAATACAGTGACATCACAACACAAGAAAAATCCAAAACCAATTTAGATAGAGTACATTTCAATATAATTTTAAATGTTTTTATATAAACAAAATTATACCAGAATGACAAAACTCCAAGCAGTAAAACCGGAGCTATGCAGTTTTAATTTTTTTAGTGACAATAGCCTTTAGAAGCACAAAGCGCCACTCACTGTCTTCTGGTTGCACTAGACCAGGGGAAAGTGACAAGTTCAGGCCAAACACAATGGAGCGCAGGCTGGATACAGAGACCAGGTTAGTCCCACTGAAAAGTTACCTTCTTAAGTGCGGCACAAAGAATTTATGTTGGAGGAGGTCGTGAGGAGATGGCTTTAGTTGCAAAGAGCAGGTCAAGCGTCATGGACGATCCTTGTTGTTACATGAAGATCCGCTCATTGCTGGAGATTCACGTTGGCAGTCGTTGCGGGCTGCCACTGCTGAAGCACAAAGTTCGGATCTCGTGTTGCAGGTCTGTGTCAGCATGAAAGGCACATATCACTCAAGCTTCGTGTAGGCGGTCGATGTGGGCAACAGAGTTTTAGGGTGAACAGGCATGTTCGCGGTCGTGAGGAGCCCAACTGCAGGATTTTCCCCTTTTTCTTCTTGGAGCGCTTCCATTGGTGCCAGCCAAGGGTACAGGACCCGGGGGGCACCTCTTGGGGATCAGGACTCACTCCAGCAGAGGCCAGCTGCAGTGCTCAGGTAGGTCCAGTTGCAGCTGGTCAGTTGGGCATTTGCAGGAAGGCCTCTAGAAGCTTGTTGTGTCTCAGTAGCTCACACAGGAGGTCATGAGTTCAGACAATGGACCCTGCGAGCAAGGCCTGACTGGGAACACAAACCAGCCCAGACAATTCAGCTGGACCGGTGAGGTGGGAGTGGGGCGTCCTAGTGAGAAGCAGTGCTGTCGCTTTTGCTCTGCTGTCGGCTGCATTAGCACCACTGCGGCCACTTTGTTACAGGGGGACGATATTGCAGCACTGCTGCAAAACCAGCTCCCAGTAACAAAACTGGCCCCTGCTCCTCAAAAACCAGTGCCCACCCTTCTGGCCCACTGGGAAAACACCTGGTGCCCACTACGGCCAGTCCGGCCCTGCCTCTGAGTCACTCTGGGTAGCTTGGGATCATGGCAAGCAGGCCCAATCTTCTCTCTTCAGACAGCAGGACAGTTCTTCCTCTGAATGTTCCACTGGTCCAGGAGTGCTCTGATGAGTGGCTCTGAAGGTCCTATTTGTATACTTGGTGCCAGCCTTTGTGTGGGGGACTTTCATGACCTACCCCCAAAACTGGAAATGGTCAGATCTTCCCCTTCACCTAGTCCAGGGTCCAAACTGTCTGGGGTGACAAAAGACAGGGCAGGCCTGGTGTCAAATGCCTTTGTGTGTGCTATAGGCAAAACACTTTGTAGTGTAAGTGAGGTTGGCTATAGCTCCAAGGAAGGTTTAGGCCTGGCAAGAGGTTTTGTTTGGTAGGTCTAAATGGTTGTAAAAAACTGCACACACAAGCTGCACACAAGCTGCTGTGGCAGGCCTGAGACATGTTTTAAAAGGATACTTTAGAGGGTGGCACAACGAGCCTCTGCCCACTAGTAGCATTCCTCATGTTACACCTACTTCTAAAGTGGGGAACTCAGTAAAGGAGCTATTTGCCACAAATGGTAAATTCTCCCCCATAGGGTAGCAGAATGTATTAAGGGTGTGCAAAATTAGAGCAATTTAATTTATTTTTGCGTAATTAGGTAACATTTTAGCAATATTACGTGAAAGTATGCAGAAGTATGGAACATAGTTCTGGCAATTGCTGCTATATTTAAGACAGAAATGCATCCTCGCACCCACTTTTGACGTGAGTATGCATTTCGAGAAGGACCACAGACAACAGCTGCTCTATCGTTTGAGTTGATCTGAGGCATTTGTGTTAACAATTTACTGCATATGGTGCGTTTTCAGTAATCCTTTACTGCTAATGACACATAAGTATGCAACGTGGCATAATAGTGGAATTTCAGGAGTTTGACGCAACAAGAATAGTGCAAAATTACACCAGTTACACTGATGTAATGCAAATTTTGGCCAGGCCTAGTATTTACCAGGTGAAGTAATTTCCCCACCATCTTGCACTCTATTTAGAATCATGGGTGGGAGATGTTATGACTAGGTCTGGGTGAAATTTAAACGAAATTAGTGTAATTTGGTCAATTTCATTGATTATCATTTCGTTTGTTACAAAGTTCTCAGAAGTACCCCTATACACCATTTAATTACGCATCTTTCTCTGTAAAAATGTACAGTGAATGCGCATTTGGGGATAAAAATGTACCTCAAACACGCCGTGCGAGTGGCTGTTGTTTGTGGTACTTTTGTTTAAATGTGTCTTTGTCCCAAAAAGTGAATGGAGGACTCTTTTCATGCCAAAATACAGAGTGAAATGTTGATTTGCATTTCACGTAATTTCACTGTAATGTTTGCGTAATTACGCAAAAGCAAATTACAAAATTACGCACACCCTTAATTGAGACTTAGGTTGTGAATCACCCCCCATAACAAACAGACTCTGGAAAAATGAGTTGCAATTGAGTAAAAAATCATGGCTCGAGCATATGAGGCTAGTTGACATGCCGCTTTCTAGCCCCAGGATCCAGGATGTGATTATGTTTGCTACCCTGAGTCAATCTGGGGAGTTTGAAGAAACTACTGAAATAGATATAATCTTAATTAATAATTTGCCTATTGCTGGTTAAGCAATCTGCAGAGCTGGACATCTTCAATTATGTTGGCTATGCACAAAACATCTTTTTTTGTTGTTAAAAGGCTGATGTTCACAATGCATGTATCTTTCTTTGCCGAGGTTAACATACAAACACACCATACATTTCCTGAGCTGGATAATATCCTTAATCTATGTCCTTAGAGGATGAGGTCTGTAACAAAGACCTTAAGTGTCCCAAATGATCTGATTCCTTATTTGTGATGTAAATACTGCCTGGCTGCACATTTCTGACTATTGTTTTGTGCCCGAATCTAGAGCCAGATGTACTAAGATCGGGTCGCAAAATACTTGTCGCAATTTGTGATCACTATTTTTGCAACCAGTTTGATAATTTGCTAACAACCTATGCACTAATAGGTCGGTTCAGAAATTACCGATTTTTAGTGGGTTGCAATTTGATCTACCTCATGAATAGCAATGAGGTAGTTTGCAAAAAAATGAAAAGTGTAAGTTTCATTTTCTAAGAGTAAGCAGTGGTCCATGGAAGCACTCCTTACACTTCCCCAAAAAATTTTTTCAACATTAACAAAGGCAAATGGGTCCCTTGGGCATTCCTTCTGGTTGGAAAACTGCTTGCCACCTCCATAGAGGAGGTGGTTAAAGGATAATATTAGTGACCGGAATTCAGTCGCAAAACATTAATACATACCATTCCAATTCTGTATTTGGAAGAAGCGCCCTAAACACTCCCCTTGCAAATACTAAATTGTTATTTGGTCACAAATCGTTATTGCTATTTGATAATGTCTGGTGGCTCAGAGGACTAAAGCAGTCACTGCATTGGTCTGTGTTTGACCTCATGGTCACAGGTTCAAATCCAGGCAGGTCCACTCAGCCTTTCATTCATCTGAGGTTGATAAAATGAGTACCATTGAGTTGGGTAACAAAATACATCTGTTATTCAGCGCCTGGACACCTACGGCTAATTTTGCGCTGTACAAATACACCTGTTATGTTATAAAGTGTCACTGAATCGCAAATTAGTCTTGTACATATGAAAAGGCCTTTTTGTGGCCAGGAATGGCCAGATTGTGAGACTCAGACCCTTCGCGACCACAAAAAGGTTTTGTACATCTGACCCTTAAATCGGTGAAGAAATAGGGAGCGCCATTGATGGTAAAAACGATAGTCAAGGTGAACTATCACACAAGAAAAGATCCCTTCTTTACCCAGGGTCATAATCATTTTAGTGGGAAATTGCATGGAATTGTTTGAAGTCACAAAGTGTCATTAAGAACTCAGTAATTTCTTTGAAGTGAATATTAGAGGGGTATATTAAACACAGTGACCCAAATAATTTGAGATTTAAATGATTGCATGTAGTTAAAAAAATATTCCTTAACCAAGAGATTTTACTCCTGCAGAAGTAAGAAATGAAACCTTGTGTAAAAGTAGAATGAATGGTTAAAGAATTCCTTGAATTAATGCAAATTACAGCAGCTTTTTAGGGCTGGCTTGGCAGCGCAGCAGTGAAAAACCTATTGTTAGCATTTATTTTAAACTATAGATTGTGCATTGGCTCCACCCAGAGGGGAACTTCCCTCTCACCACATGCTCTTAACCGGTGTATCATTCCTTCTCCGAAGGAGTTCGGATGTGGTAATGTATGAGAGACAATTTTACATAAAAAAAAGTACACCAAATCAAGAATATTTTCTTTACAACATATGTAGAAAGCAATCGTTTTTTGTTTAGTTTTTTGCAATGCAATAGGCGTTTTCAATATTGTCATTAAATCTCACAAATACAAGCCAGATCTCCTGACTTGGCCAGCGCCTCTTTTGTAGAATGTGATGGGTACAAAAGAAATCGAAAATAAAATATATGGCGCTGTATTCATTCGAACTCGGCCTGGCTCACTGCCCACTGCCCAAAGCCCTGGCACGTGGCCCACAAATGTCAGGGATGACGGAGACTACGCTTGTTGGCTTGTGGGTCCTCAAGATATGTCTCTTGGAGGGCCAGCTGCCCGGTGGGAGGGGGCAGCGGCTGCCACGCGCACCGTCACGGTGAGTGGGCGTCACACGGCAGGATGGGAAATTAATTAGAAACTCTCTTCTGTTTGCCAGCAGACCCTATTGATTTTGCCACGCTTCCTGCCCGTCTGCCTTTACCCAGCATGCCTCTCGCGAGGTGACGGCCAGGACGCACAGGGAATGCAGAGGAGGGTGTGGAGTCTGAACATTCTGAAGGGTAGAAATGACTGAACAAACGAACTAGACATTGCAGTGTGCCAATAGAAGAACCTGCCATGCTTCAAGGCACTGTGTACAGCTTGACATGTAGGTTATAGCTGCTGTCATTGATTTGCACGCTGAAGAATAGTCATGGCTTGTTATTTTTAATGGCATTTTTATAGACGTACTGCAATTAAAAGTATTTATTTAACAACTTATTTTGTCTGAAGAGATTATCCTGGCCCCCCTACCTTGCAACTGGTAGATGAAGACAGAACTCCAGATTTCCCCAAGTCTGTAAGTAGCTATCGGGCAGATGTGCAAAGGTTTTCTCGTCTGCAAACAGCCCAATTCGCAGAATCGGGCTGTTTGCGAACGAAAAAAGACCTTTTTCAATATACAAAGGCCCAATATGTGATCTGTTCACCTATTACTGAATCACAAATTGGTTTTGCGATTCCATATTAGAGAGTGGTGTATTTAGGGCTTCCCGTCCTAATACGGTATCGCAGTGGCATGTGTGGATGTTTTGTGACTGAAATGTGGTCTCAAAACATTGGCATTTTACCATCAAGTAGATGGTGACCCATTCGCAAATGGGAAGGGTCTGTGGGACCCCTTCCCCTTTGGGAATGTTTGTTAAAACATTTTTGTTAAGAGCAAACAGTTGTCCCATTGATCACCACCTACACTTAAAAAAAGAAAAGAAAATGAAAACGAAATCCAGTATTTGTAAAGCGCACAATTGTAAATTGATACTTGTATAGCGCACTACTCACCCGCACGGGTCTCAAGGCGCTTGTACGAAAACCACTGTGGAACCCATCCTGGCTTTCCCTGTGAGGCATCCACTCCTGGGAACCCCCAAGGTGGAGGCCAGGCATCCTTAGCATTGTGGGGGCTGTTGTGGAGATTAAGCAAGCTATTGCCCAGAGTTGCAGAGTGGGACTCCATGATTGGAATAGGCACCAAGGCAAGAATTATCAGGTCCGTGGAATTTTGAGCACAAGACCCAACAAGGCAGGGAATTGAACCCTGGTCCTGGACCAGACCTCTGCATCAGGCTCTGCCGCTCTAACCATTGAGCCACACTTCTCCACTAACAATTACCCGTGGGCCGTCGGTAAGATTAAGCGGGCTATTGCCCAGAGTCACATGGTGCTGGACTAACCTGCCTCCGGCACCGGGGATCAAACTGTGAACCCCGTGGTCCGGAGTCAGGTGCCCTGGCCGCCTGACTCTTCATTTTCATTTAATTTTTATTTTTTAAATGCCTCTTGTTTTACTTTAAGGAAAACGTGCTTCTTTAAAAAAAAAAACATTGCTTTATTGAAAAACAATCACAAACATGGTGGTCTGCTGACCCCATCAGGCCACCATCCCTGTGATTTTTGCGATTCCCAATGGGTCGCAAATCATGACCTATCTCATGAATATTAATGAAATAGGTCTATTTGCAACCCACTGGGAATGGCTAAATGTGTCAAAGACACATTTGTACATTGGTGTTTGCGATTATCAATGAGCAAATCACAAACATTTGCAATTTGGCAATCGCAAACCATACACTACGTGCATCTGCCCCATTATGATTGATTGCCTGGTTCCTTACTAGTAATCTTCATTATTGCAAGCCCTCGTCTTCCTTGTTACAATCCAGGCTTCCCGTCTCACCCATTCCTTTGGAGTGGAAGACTCGGCTTCAAGGGTGCATGTGTAGCTTGGAATCTTTCTGTTTTCTGTGAGCAGGAAGTTGAGGCTCAGCTTAGTAAGTAAGGACTGGGATGAGATAAATGAATGAGTCAGTAATGAGTCATGCCTAGTGGCGTAACAATAGCCCCCGTATCTCCCATGGTGCATGGACGGAACTTCAGGGGGCCCCCTCAGGCACTATGCACGGGCAGTGTCTGAGAGCTCTTTACTGGTTCTGGAGCGTGGGGGTCCCCCTCCCTGTAATCTGCAGTAGGGCCCCCTCAAGTTTCGTTACGTCACTGATCATGCTCCTTGCTACCTTGAAAAGGGGTGGTGTACAACATGAAGCTTTACAGCAAGTCAGATCTATTAACGCCTCTGCAGGGCAGCACCAGTCTTTACCACTTAGTCATCGTTTCCGTGATGCCCACGCTGCCATCTGTAGCCTATGAATGGACTCACTACCTAGCAGCTTCAGAAACCCTGTTTCCCTTTGTGGAGGCAGAGGTTGTCCTCCAAACTGGTGTGAGCCCTTCCGGGATATAGAAGTGCACCTCCTTCACACTGGCTGAAAGACCAGATTTTAGGCCCCCCCCACAGTTTTACACCCCTAGTTTGTGGTAAATTAAGAACTCTTCAGAACCCATGTATAAGGAAGAAGGCGTCTATGGAGGAGAGACAATATGCAGGAAAGAGAGCAAACTATTAGGACTTGACCAGAATGGGTGGGAGAGATGGAGTCTATTGCAGACGCGCTGTTGTTTGATGCCGCCTGGCTGTGCTGCTTACGAGGGCACTTGTGAACATGAACAATCAATAGCACTAAACAAGCACTGAGCAAAGGTTTTGAGTGCCATCTTATTTGAACTCAACCCAATTACGGTAACTGAAATACTGTGTAGTATTTGTTCAGAGTCTATCCTACACAATAAGATTTAATCTTATCTGGAGCATGTCAGAATATTGTATACAAAAATAGGGTCTGAATATTGTGCAAACGTTGCTTACAAAAACATCTTCCAGAAAGGTACTAATTTCATATTATTATTTCCAATTGGGCAATATGTTTGTAAACACTTTAGTAAATTTACTAAGCTTTGTAGCAATGTAGCACAGAAATCAAAGATGTTACACTTTGTTGCTTCAAAGAGAGAGACAAAACAGTGCCATATCTGTTCAAATTTGGCACTGATTCCTCTCACCTACTAACATAGGGCACTGTTTTCCTCTCCCCAGCACTGACGTACTTTAGGCTGTCATGTGCCAGCTCACACACTCATCACTATACTGCAAGGGTGAACTTTCAGTACAAAAACTATGCTTTTAAACTTTCCCACTTTGTGACAGCTGTCCAGTGCAGCTCACATACAACGTTGTAAAAATCTGGAAACTTTTAAAAGTTATCCACTGGTATATCTGCCTCAACAAATCTTAATATTGCATGTTTATATTTTTTTATGATAATATCACACACTGAGAGCAACTTTACCTGCACTGCATATATCACCCATTTGTTCCAAACTCAGGTAGCCAGTATCTCACTCATGAACCGGTTGGCCACAGTTCCTCTCACTAGAAGTTCCGACCAATGACTGCGTGAGGGGATATAGGAGCTACATGTGAATGCAACATGATTATTCTGTTTTTAGTGTGGAACAGGAAAATGTGGGGACAAGTCAATAGATCAGGGGTGTCCCGCATCATGAAGGAATGTACGGATTGATCATAGATTTTAGGAATGGCCTCATAAGATGAAAAAACACCTAGGGCCTGTTTAAATGTTGGTGGATCAGTTCCTGCTGTTGCTTTTTCAAAGGTCTTTCTGCCCGCCAACTTGGCAGTCCGCCCGCTGTATCTAGATATAGGTGGGTCTATGAAGGGAAGACCCGCCTCCTCCACCAGGATCTTCCTCCGGCGTCAACATCATCAGAGGCACAAGTGGCTGTCGGAGTGAGTCTTGCCAAGAATTCTGCTGAGCCAATTACGATGTGCCTTTCCGTTTCGCCAATTGTGGCTGCAAAACCTCCAAACTCGGGTTGGCGGAAATGAAGAAAAAGAGGTGAGAGCGTACCTTTTTTCAGGTTTCCACTTTCGATTCTGTCTTGAACTCCATTGTCCAGGTCCTTCCTGTGCTGCTTCACCACGGCGCTCAGCAACCCCATTGCCACCAGAATCTAAGGTGGGTTTCAGTGACACTTTTCTCAATATGAATTGTATGGTAACATTTGTGTTTGCCTGGTGTTTTTCTTTTACTGTCCTCTCACATGCAATTTTGTTATGTGTCATGCAAGTGTTCTTCTTACAACTTACCGAGGTAAAATGAACACACCTGTATTGACACATAAAAAGTATTTTTTGGATGGTGGAGGTTGTGGGTATTGGGCTTGTGGTGCCGGTTGGCATACACTCAATAGTGTGCATATATTATTAGTGTGCAATGTTATATGTAAAACATGGCAATTACACACTACCTTCCCTGCACATTATGACACATTCACAACATATATGTTTAGTAAGATAAGTACTTACCGGTCTCTACACCACCATGGCCTCACTTTGTCGGGACACGGTCAGCACAACGGAAACATCTAAATCGGCTCGGCGCAAGCCGGCTGGCCTGACGGAGTACTGATAGCCAGCAGAAATAATTGCTTCATCCGCGTTACACTGTTTATTACTGCAAAATCTAAATATGACCGGAGGACCGCCATGTGCTCGACAGCGTACTTGGGTGCGCCGGTGCCTCGGGGCAATGGTAGTACCACCAACACCTAAATCGGCCCTTAATAAAACTATTTTGGGCGATTTGTCTGAAAATCTAGCACAGATCTGGCTGCCTGGTGGTATATTAAACACTTTTGGCTTATAATCAAGCATTCTACATTTCTTAGAAATGTTCACATGATGATGCACATAAAATATTCAATATTATTTAACTCAGTGGTGAACATATATAAAAATACCAGGCATTGGCAAAGCCAATAGCTCTCACCTTTTAGACCTATTGGCTATATAAATGCCTTTTGTTCATGCTGTACAGCATTAGCAAAAAAGGTGATAGTATGCAGCACAAACAAAAGGAAAATAAAGGGGACAATGTGGTACCTCTGGTGGATGTTCATTTTATTTGCATGATGTGGGTGACATTTATTTACCAGTCGAAGATGGATTGGTTAATTAGGCAAAATAGGGACATGAAGCCCTGTTAAAGTGTTTTAATTTATAAAGTGGAAGGACTAGCTCCAATTTGCCCTCATGGACTGTATAAGCAAATAGAAAAAGTAGTTCCCTAAAAATGAGCAATGGAAGGGCGCAAGTAAAGAGGGACAA
This sequence comes from Triturus cristatus, assembly GCF_964204655.1. Classification (NCBI taxonomy): domain Eukaryota; kingdom Metazoa; phylum Chordata; class Amphibia; order Caudata; family Salamandridae; genus Triturus; species Triturus cristatus. The sequence continues at coordinate 132,232,782 of NC_140591.1, read as the reverse complement.
ACACATGATGTACAAGCCGTCGAATAACAAGCAAGCAAATGAGAGTGGCAATAAGGTTAACCATTGGGAGAGCTGCAAGCCACTGTAAGTTCTTTGCAAGCCGACAATAGGCCTTTTGCAACCAGACAGCCTATGCTATGCATTAGGTTTGAAACAAAATGTAGAATTGTGCATCCAGCCATGTTTGTAAAAAATGTCAGTCAGTTCTAAACTTGGTTAATGATTAGAAATTATAAAAAATGAAAAATAATTGATCCAGTTCATTAGTACTAACATTATCAATTTGTATAGAATGCTTATAAAGTCCATCTAGCAAACACAAAACCCCAACTCATAAAAACCCAAGTCATATATCATCCATCCATGAATGAATGAATGGATGAATGATGAATTTCCTAATGCTGGATTGCACTGCAAAGTGATTATTTCACATTTTATTGCAGGTAAATTGAACGTTGTGGTTGCTAATACTAAACTCCTTCTAGACAAGGACAGGAAGCTTGGAGTGCTCTCACAAGGTTGTTAATTTCCTGATCATCTAATCATCCCTGCCTCTTAGCACCTCATCACCTCCAAAGGCTGAAAACAAACCTACCTGAGCAGCACTTCAAGAGAAACATTAATTATGTCAGAAATCTGCAAAGCCAACTCAATGGCCTTGAGTGGTTTGCCTTAGTGTGATCTAACAAAAGAACACATTAACACAATAGTGTTTCTCCAAGGTACAACTTCAAGACAGAAAAAGAGCTTCTTCAGCCTACCCTGAGGGAACAATTCATAAAAAATCATGTAAGATCCTAAAATGTCCTCCCATGGATTGCGTGCATTTTTAACTTTTGCTTATTCCGTGACATCAATACATCAAAGAAGCATTGTTAAACTGGAGCATCTCTACATCTCACCTGGGAATCCATGATCTTTATGTTAACCATTGCTCGCGGTTAGCGATATATATATATATATATATATATATATATATATATATATATATATATATATATATATTACCTACTGGCGGTCGCCAGTAAGTAGTTATAGTTAGGACCGTGTTTCCATAGGAAATCTCAAAATTCTATTTTGAATAACTTTGGCGCCGGTTGACGAATCCTCGCGAAATTTTCAAAACTAATGGGGCGCTCCGCTCAGCTCCTACTCTGAAAGTTTCGGGGGGATTCGTCAAGCGGGGGCCGAGAAAAAAGGGGGGTCCCAAAACACGTTTTCCCCATGCATTTTTCCATAGGGACTTTAGTCGCAGCTACAGCCCGAACGGCTGAACAGAATTATGTGAAATTTGGCAGAGAGGTAGCCATAAGGTCCATGAAGTGCCTTTTGCAGGTTTGGTGTAAATCTGTTCAGTATTTCCTGAGAAATTAGCATTTAAATCAATATATATATCTGTACGCGCGTACCGTGCGCGCACTGAGCAAGTCCTGTGCGCGCACCTTGCCGATCGCGAGCGCACTTCTGATTGGTTGTTAGATGTCAGTAAACATTCGAATCGGTGGAAATCAGGAAGCGGCGGCCGCCATTTTGTCTCTCGCATAAAGAGGGGGTGATAAACAAAGGGGGAGAACTTGAAAAGGGGGCAGAGTGGGGAGATATTGACCCACTAGGCATTGTAAGGGGGTCACAGTAGGAACTTGTAGGGCAAAAAAAAAGATTTATATTTTGAAAAAAAATATCGCCGAGTGCGCGCACCCAGCGCGCACCCGAAAAAAAACTTTAAAAAAAAAATAATAAAAAATCGCATTTAAGTGTTTAGATATAAGGTGGCTCTAAAAAGAGCCCTTGTGTTTATTGTTTGTTTTTTGGTACCTACAAGTAAGTACCGATGCAGAGTCTAAAGTTCAAGAGGAAGACTCTGTTGCCTTCATCAGTGAAGTGTACACCATCTCCTCTATAAATGTCTTGCATGTTGTAACGCAAGTTGTTGTGGTATATAGAACCCATACCATAGTCTCTGAGGAAAGCAGAAATAGATTTGTTGACGTGCTTCCTTGCTTTGTCAATCTGCGGACAAAATTGGTTGGACCAGTTCCACTTTTGTCTTTGGCATATGTTAGAATATACGAAGGCAGTTTGTGGAAAAAGTGACATCAATTGCACAAAGGTGTCCTTAATAAGCATTTCCAGACCTACCCCAGTTAAAGTGCCTAGGTCATTTCCACCACAGTGCACAATAATAAGGTTAGGCTGTGGGAGATGTAGAAAGGTTTTCACCAAAGGCATTAATTGGTGCCACTTTAACCCTCTCTGACCAATCCATTTAATGTCTACATTTGGCAAAGCAAGGTCTCTCACCATACCTCTTTTTTCTGCAAATGTTTCACTCCAGAAGACATAGCTGTGACCTACAATCCACACTGTGAACATCTTCAAAGGAGATCTGGATGCACTCAGGAGGTGTCTTTCAGTAGAATGGCAATATGAAATGAAAGACAGTTGAAAAATGGGGGCACACATACTTTTATTTATAAAAAGAACTCATTGGCTGTTTCAAACCATTCTACACTAAAAACTAGGCTGTATGTTTAAATTTTAAAAAGCATGTATTGTATTGGTTCAGAAAAATGTGTGAACAAAGAACATTAGTTTGGATTTGCTGTTAGGTTTGAAAATTCAAGCACTCTTGCTCTTTGGAAATGAAACATTGTCTGCTGAACTTCTGACCTCTCTGCTCACACCTGTGTTCCATGACCTGTTGCTATGGTAGCAGGCAGAAGTCAAGTTGGGGGAAGGGTACATTTGGAAAGGGGTTGAAGTTTTCAACCAATAGAAATGTGTGATTTCATTTGAAAAAATGTGGGAAGCACTGAGATTTGAAATTAACATTTATATGTGTGAAAAAAGAGAGGGAAACTGTGCCATTAACTGGTTCTGCTGAGAGGAGAGAGGTGTTCAGCTCAGAGATTCTGGTCTGATAAACTGCTGTGTGACTGCCACATTTCTTTCACAACTAACTAATTTTAAAGGTGAGTTATGAGTTTGAGAGGGGGTGTTTGTGGTTAATTTAGATATAAAAAAAAGAATTGTGATTATTTGTTTAAAGTTGTGATTTACATTTTCTGTTTTGCGAGATATTTAACTGTTTTGAATATGTAAAATATTATGGAGTATGTTTTCACCATAAGTTAATGTGTACTGGTAACAATGAGGAATACTGTTTTGTGCCTACCATCAAACTATGAGTCTGTGTGCAGAGAAGAATTGTTGACAGAGATGTAATTTGTGTTGCTGTTGAAAAGTAAGACTTGCAGTTGAAAGAAAAGGACAGCTTGTTTTTAATTGTGATGGTTAGCATTTAGCAGAAATCACTTTGAAAGAAAAGAGAGGAAAATGGCAGCACATTTGAAAAAAGCATTAGTTCTGTAAGAATTGATAACTCAGGAAAGGGGCAGCCTGTGTTTTGTGCCTACCAACACAGCATGAGTCTGTGTGTATATAGGAATTGTTGTCTGAGATTTAATTTGTGAAGTTGTTGTTCAGTAAGAAATGCAGTCCTAGGAAAGGGGCAGCCTGTGTTATGTGCTTAAAATGATGACATGAGTCTGTGTGCACACAGGAATTGTGGGCAGAGATTTAATTTGTGAAGATGTTGTTCAGTAAGAAATGCAGTTCCAGGAAAGGGGCAGCCTGTGTTATGTGCCTAAAATGATGGCATGACTCTGTGTGCACACAGGAAATGTGGGCAGAGATTTAATTTGTGAAGATGTTGTTAAGTAAGAAATGCAGTCCCAGGAAAGGGGCAGCCTGTTGTGTTTACACAAATTAACCCTTAGCACACATGCACTGTTACATACATCCCTGCAGTCTTCATGCAGTTCTGGAAGTCTCTTTGCTCATCTGTCTTGCACCAGACAATACACAGTGTTTAGAAATACACTCTTGGCACACACGCAGCAGCTTCTCCAACACTCTCATGTGTAGTACTCAGCTCTGTGTGCTGTTTCAGATAGCACTGTGTAATGCAAACACATTCAACGCCACCAAGGCCTCATTTAAATTGATCTAGTCTAATTAGTCACCCTGTAACACATGGACATGGTCTTAAGGAGCTGTTAGGACATGTGCTGTTTTCTGCTTCTGTAAATGATAAGGGAAATGTATCAGGCTGTAACAGTAATTTGGTACTATTCAGGGACACTGTTTTGTTCCAAAAAACATAGCATGAGTCTGTGTGCGCACAGGATTTGTGGGCAGAGATTTAATCTGTGAAGATGTTGTTCAGTAAGAAATGCAGTCCCAGGAAAGGGGCAGCCTGTGTTATGTGCGTAAAAAGATGGCATGAGTCTGTGTGCACACAGGAATTGTGGGCAGAGATTTAATTTGTGAAGATGGTGTTCAGTAAGAAATGCAGTCCCAGGAAAGGGGCAGCCTGTTGTGTTTACACAAATTATCGCTTAGCACACATGCACTGTTACATACATCCCTGCAGTCTTCATGCAGTTCTGGAAGTCTCTTTGCTCATCTGTCTTGCACCAGACAATACACAGTGTTCAGAAACACACTCTTGGCACACACGCAGCAGCTTCTCCAACACTCTCATGTGTAGTACTCAGCTCTGTGTGCTGTTTCAGATAGCACTGTGTAATGCAAACACATTCAACGTCAGCAAGGCCTCATTTAAATTGATCTAGTCTAATCACTCACCCTGTAACACATGGTCATTGTCTTAAGGAGCTGTTAGGACATGTGCTGTTTTCTGCTTCTGTAAATGATAAGGGAACTGTATCAGGCTGTAACAGTAATTTGGTACTATTCAGGGACACTGTTTTGTTCCAAAAAACATAGCATGAGTCTGTGTGCGCACAGGAATTGTGGGCAGAGATTTAATTTGTGAAGATGTTGTTCAGTAAGAAATGCAGTCCCAGGAAAGGGGCAGCCTGTGTTATGTGCGTAAAAAGATGTCACGAGTCTGTGTGCACACAGGAATTGTGGGCAGAGATTTAATTTATGAATTTGTTGTTCAGTATGAAATGCAGTCCCAGGAAAGGGGCAGCCCGTTGTGTTTACACAAATTATCCCTTAGCACACATGCACTGTTACGTACATCCCTGCAGTCTTCATGCAGTTCTGGAAGTCTCTTTGCTCATCTGTCTTGCACCAGACAATACACAGTGTTCAGAAACACACTCTTGGCACACACGCAACAGCTTCTCCAACACTCTCATGTGTAGTACTCAGCTCTGTGTGCTGTTTCAGATAGCACTGTGTAATGCAAACACATTCAACGTCAGCAAGGCCTCATTTAAATTGATCTAGTCTAATCACTCACCCTGTAACACATGGTCATTGTCTTAAGGAGCTGTTAGGACATGTGCTGTTTTCTGCTTCTGTAAATGATAAGGGAACTGTATCAGGCTGTAACAGTAATTTGGTACTATTCAGGGACACTGTTTTGTTCCAAAAAACATAGCATGAGTCTGTGTGCGCACAGGAATTGTGGGCAGAGATTTAATTTGTGAAGATGTTGTTCAGTAAGAAATGCAGTCCCAGGAAAGTGGCAGCCTGTGTTATGTGCGTAAAAAGATGGCATGAGTCTGTGTGCACACAGGAATTGTGGGCAGAGATTTAATTTGTGAAGATGTTGTTCAGTAAGAAATGCAGTCCCAGGAAAGCGGCAGCCTGTTGTGTTTACACAAATTATCCCTTAGCACACATGCACTGTTACATACATCCCTGCAGTCTTCATGCAGTTCTGGAAGTCTCTTTGCTCATCTGTCTTGCACCAGACAATACACAGTGTTCAGAAACACACTCTTGGGACACACGCAGCAGCTTCTCCAACACTCCCATGCGTACTACTCAGGTCTGTGTGTAATGCAAACACATTCAACGTCACCAAGGCCTCATTTTCTTTGCTCTACTCTAAACACTCACCCAGGTTGCAGATACTTATGGTATGAAGTAGCTGTTAGGAAATGTGCTCTTTTCTGCCTCTGTGATTTTCCAGGTAAAATGTGTAAGGCTGTAACAGCAATTATCACTTGATCTACCAGAGTAGTAAATGTGCTTTGAATTTGCAAATCAAATTCTGTTTTCTGCTTAGAAGCACACCATGAGGCTGTGTGTGCACAGGAATTGTGGCCACAGATATAATTTGTGTTGCAGTTGTTCTGTTAAAAAATGCACTTGCAGGAAAGGGGTAGCTTGTTTTTTTTTTCAACTGTGGTGGTTAGTACTGTGCACAAATTAGTAAATCACAAATGAGAGACAAATGGAAAAACATTTGAAATAAATGAAAAGTTAAAAAAAAATATTTTAATGAATTATAATTACAAAAAGGATTTTTTTTTAGTTCCTTGCAGGTATTGCTAGCAACAGTGAAAAGAAAATGCCTTTAAGGACAAGAAAAAGGAAAGAAAAGCAACAAGTATATCTGGACAAAACTGGGAAAAATAAAATAGCAGGAGAAGCTGGTGATGGCAAAAAGAAAAAGTCTACTGGTAAGCAGAGCAGAGATTTCTTAAAAAAGATTTTCAAAAAACAAAAAAATGGCAAAAATAACTGTAAAACAAAGAGAGTTTTATGTACAAAGCAACAACACAGTCAACAGCAAAAAAAAAAGCTAATGTACAATCAGAAGTATGTCAAACAGATTTAACACGAAAATTAGATTTTAAAAACATTCGTCGAAAAATGTTTCAGAGAAGAGTGATGTTAAATTTGCTAATGGATGTGAAAAAATATAAGAAAAAATCAAAATTTATTAAGAATTTTTTTTTATAGAAAATATTGTAAGTAAGGCTTTGGAAATAAAAAGAAAACTTTTTATTCTAATTTTGAATAGGATGCGTAGATTAGAAAAATTAGTGAATGCAATAAAGTCACAAAGCAAAAGGAAAAGAGAAGTGAAAAAAAGTAACTTTTGTAAAGTGTTCTTGGGAGAATGGAAACACAGTTCAAGTACTGAACCATTTTTTAATGAAGAGAGTTATCTTCAAAGTAATAGTTTGTTGCATGCAGTTGACACCAATGGTAGAGCATATGAAGTTAAGGATGGTTGTGTGATGCAAAAAGAGAAAATGGTCCCAAGAAATGAGGAAGAAGTAATGGCTGCTGAGGCTATGGGGAGACGTCCAAAAGCCCCAGTGTACACTTGAAACTGTAGTAGTATTTGTACTGTGCGTCAGGAATCTATTGATAAATTACGTGACTTTCTAAGAGAATATAGTAAAAAGAGTGTAAAACAGAAGATGAAGGTGCTTCAAACACTAGATCCATGCAGAGTGGGAGAAAATACTGGTTTGCAGGGACATTCTCTGGCTTGTCTATCTAGAAAAGTGTGTAAAAGTGTTTTTCATCATTTTAGGATGCTGGCTGTTCATCATACTGAAATGAGAAAGTTTGTGAGAACATTGTATTTTGCTAAAAGTCCAGCAGTAAAGTTGAATGAGTTGAATAATGCTCTGTTCCGTGGATCTGTATCAGATGTAGTGAAGGTTACTGATGAGATTCAGTTTTGTTACTTTGGTCCAGAACAAGAAAGTGCAGAAAAGGACACAGTAAATGAGGAAAATGAGGAACAGAATGTAGAACTCATTATTACTAAAAATTTTGAGGATGAAATGACAAAATTTACTATCACCTCTAATGAAAGACCAAATATTACTTGTATTTGTTGCCGCAGAAGTCATTATAAAATTCAAACAAGGAGTGTTGATCTGTATAAAAAAAGTGAAAATGAAGATAATTATAAGTGGAAGGATTTTGCAACATATATATTTCTTGAAAATTGTTTTGAATTGGGTGAAGATCAGCGTATTTGTAAATACTGTTATAATAAGTTAGAAGAAAATAGAATGCCGACCATAGCTGTACATAATAATTTAGAATTGGATGCTATTCCTGCCGAACTTTCTGAATTAAATACATATGAGTCTATACTCATTCAATGTGTTCATCCGTTCCAGACCATAGTACGTATGGAGCCCAAAACCGGTACATTACCTCCTTTTGATTTACTGAGAGGTTTAAAAGGAAGAGTGGTGTATTTGCCCTTGGATTTGAAAAAAAATATGGAAACTATTGATGCAGATACTTTGGAAACTGAACCATTAGTAATTCTGGTTAATGGTGTACCTACAAAGAATAAGAAGATTTGGCAAGAGCTGGTGGATGTACGAAAAGTACAAAGAGCAAATTTGTATTTGAATAAAAATAATAAATGGTATGAATCAATTTATATAGAAGAAGAAGAAGAAGATTTACAAGAAGACACAGAAACACCAACTGGTCAAATTGAAAAAGTGGACAAGTCAAAGGAAGAAGAAATTTATGAACATTTTAGCAGCATACATCCTCTTCATTCAAAAGAAGTTATGGGAGACACTATTGATCTGTTTCAGATGAAGAAAGCAAATTCAAACATTAAAAACATTGAATACAAGACAGCTGGAGAACTGTGCTCTTTGGATCCAGTTAATGTTTGCAGATATTTCAATCATAGATTTGAAGCTATGATGTCTTTTATCTGCAATAAAAAAAATCCTCCTCTTGGAGAAGTTGTGGATTTCTTTTGGAGAAAGGAGTACCAGGCAAGAGGTGCTCCTCATATTCATATGCTGTTGTGGATCAAGGATGCCCCAAAGTTTGGAACAGATACTGATGAAGCAGTGTTATCTTTCATTGAAGAATATGCAACATGTGCTATACCTAAAAGCACAGAAGAGAAAAAGTTAAAAGAGCAAGTTTTACGTTTTCAAAGTCATCGGTGTGGAAAATACTGTCGACGGAAGTACAAGACGAAAGATAAATTCTACACAAAGTGTCGATTTGGATTTCCTAGACCTGTTCTTTCAAAAGGAAGAGTCAACAGTTTTATGTCAGCTGTGCGACATACTATAACCAGAAAATCTCCCAAAAATACCTACAACCTAAAAAGAAATGAAGAGTCAAAATTTATAAATGACTTCAACCCAGTCATTTTATCCATGTGGAATGCTAACATGGATATTCAGTATGTGGCAGACAATTCTATTGCTGTTGCTCGGTATGTGACATCTTACATCACTAAATCTGAGAAAACAGAATTGAAGGAAATGTGGGAAGAGATTTCTCACGAGAAGACTGTCAGTAAGAAGCTGTACAGTTTCAGTTTAAAGATGTTATCGCATCGAGAAATTGGATCCTACGAATGCTCAGATAGGTTATCATCTGCAAGTCTTTACTCGAAATCCAGAAGAATAATTTGGGTAAGCTTAGGCCTTGCAGGAATGAGAAATCGGGTACTGAAATCTGTTGGAGAAATTGAATATTTGGCCGAGAGTGACCCAGAAAGTACAGATATTTTGAAATCAAACATGTTGGACACATATTACCCAAAGAGAAGTCATCATCTTGAGAACATGTGTCTCTATGAAGTGCTGCAGAACTACATTTATTCACGGAAAGCCACAGAAGACATCAACAATGGAAAATATAAAGTCATTGGTGAGGAAGGATGTTTGGTGAAGCAAACAAAAGTAAGTTTGATAAATCACAGGAAGCTCAGTTGCGAAACTACTGACAAAAAGGAATTTTACTACTTGGCTCTTTTACAGCTGTTTAAACCATGGCGTTCAGAGGACGAACTACTGGGAGAATTTCAAAGCTATGAAGATTCTTTTAATGCTAGCAAAGACAGTATAGAATGCAGTACTTTCTCAACTTATGTCCAAATGTTAAATGAAGAAAATGAACAGGAAGCAAAAATTGCAGCTGAAGTAGCTAGAGACAGTTCTCAAGACAGCCAAAGTTCAGTAACACTCAGTCAAGATCCCCTAGGACAACCGATCATAGAAAATGAAGCTGCAGTAGCCATGACTGAAGTAGAAACGGCTATGAATCAAGCACAGGAAGATTCAATCGACTTACTAAATCTGGAACAACAACTGAATGAAGAACAAAAAGAAATTTATGAAGAAGTCATCAAAAAAATTGATCATGGATTACTACATGAAAAGAAAGAGTGCTCGTGCACATCATTTGAACCAATCAGGATGTATGTGAGTGGACAAGCTGGAACTGGTAAAAGTTTCTTAATAAAAGTCATCAGAAGCTACCTACAGCAAAAACAGCTTCAAATTTGTCTTGTGTGGTAACTGCTCCAACTGGGTTAGCAGCCTATAACATAAAAGGAATTACCTTACATCGCTTGCTAATGTTACCAGTGGAGCATGAGAACAAAATAGAATACCACAAGCTAACTGGAGAAGCATGCCTCGAAGTTTCAAGAGTGTTGAAGAAGATGCAAGTTCTCATTATTGATGAGGTGAGCATGGTTTCAAATTTAATGCTTGCCTTTGTGCATTTAAGAATGCAACAAATTCTTAAGAGAGACTATGACGTGTTATTTGGAGGTAAACACGTCATAGTTTTTGGGGATCTTCTGCAGCTCACTCCAGTTAAAGGACAACCAGTGTTTAATACTGTGACACATGAAGACACAAAGAGGTCATTAGGAAGCATTGGTAATGCGAATATTTGGTCGTTCTTTGAGTACAAAGAACTCACTACCAATATGAGACAAGCAAACGACGAAGATTATGCAAGTATTCTGAAAGATATCAGAATTGGACTACTCACAGAAGTTGGCAAAAAAGCATTACAGAGTCGGTTGCTACATAACTTATTTCCAAATGAAGAAATAGTTGCAGAGAAAATATACCAGAACATTGCAGAAAAAAATACTGTAATCTGCTTAATGCCAACACTACGTGAGTGCTCAATATTCAATGAGGAACTTTTGAAGTTGGAAAAGGAAGAGATTAAGAAAATGGAAGCAGAGGACAAAATTCAGCATGAAAGAATTACTTTTACATTAACAGGCAAACTGAAAAATAAATTGGATTCACTAGAGAAGAATATTTCCAAAACAGCTGGATTAGAGAAAAATCTATATGTTTGCATGAATTGTCGAGTGATTTTAAGGAGAAATTTGGATGTAGAAAAAGGTTTAGTGAATGGAGCTATGGGAAGAGTTGTGGGTTTTATTAATTACCAGAAAAAAGATGGAATTGAATGTTTAAAAATAAAATTTGATCAGATAGAAGAAGTTAAAGACATTTGTCGTTGTTCAGTTCGTTTCATGCTTGTGAAAGACTTATATGTACGTAGGAAGCAGTTTCCGTTTTCTCTAGCATATGCTGTAACTATTCACAAGTCTCAAGGATTGACTGTAGATAGTGCTTTTGTAAACATTGGTTCTACTGTGTTCAAAGAAGGTATGGCATATGTTGCTTTGTCACGAGTGAAAACATTATCTGGTTTATTTATGATAGACTTTGATGACTCAAAAGTTAGTGCTGATACAAACTGTGTAAAGGAGTATAACAGATTAAGAAGAACCTATGCTCCTCATTTAGGTCAGTATCCTGTGATTGAAAAACATGTTGTTTGTCGGAAAAGGAGATTTGAGAATATCTGTAATGTGGATGAACAGAACAAAAAAAAAAGGACAGTGATGTGATAGCAAGGAAAAAGAAAAAGGACAGTGTTGAAGAGGTTGTTGGTTGCCATTTTGAAAATAGCTCTGGTGTCAACTGGTATGCAAATGTAGTGCTGAATGTTGTATTTTATCTTGAAAAGTTGCTAGAACAGATAATAGTAAATCATGGAAAAAGATTGTGTTCTCTGCTGAGTCTCCTTTTTGAGAAGCTGAGTACTGATAAAACTGAAATAGAAAGTGCTACTGATGTTAGAAATCTTTTAGATGTATGTTGTGGTTCTACACAGTTTAAAGAAAATGTCCAGCAAGATGCTCAGGAATTCTTAATATATATTTTGAGTGTACTAGAAGATGAAGGAGTAGAAGTAGAAAACTTATTTGGTGTCTCTTACAAATGGGAACATTGCTGTGAAAACTGTATGAACACATGTAGTAGTAATGTTGATTCAGAAAGGTTCATATTTTTACCATTACCACAAAGTAAATCAGTGACTTTTAGTAAATTAGTTAAAGATGCCAATCACAACATGGAATGTTCTGAATGTAAATCAGACATGTTTTCTACATTATTTTTACAGAAATATGGTCAGTATGTAATTTTAATGATGCAACGTTGTAGAGCTGATGGTTCAAAATTGGATACTTTAATAAAGAAGTTTATAGGACAACAATTATCAATTTCTGGAAAAACTTTTGTTACAGTTGCAATAATTTTTCATGAAGGACCTACTGTAACTTCTGGACATTACACAGTTTATCTTAAATGTGAAAAAGGCTGGACACTGTGTAATGATTCCCAATTGATTTTCAAGCAACGTTTGCCTTATGATTTACCCAATTCTTACTTAATTTTTCTGAAACCTAAATTTTGAAAACTAAAAACTGCATCTGAAGAAAGCATTTTTTGTAATTTTAAAGGATTATAATTGAAGATATCACTTAAAAAGGATTTTGAAATTGCTATTTGGCCTAAAGGAAAAGTAATAAAAACAATTGTGGACTCCTTTGACAGAAATTATTTTGGCATGTGTGCTTTTGCGACAAGGTTTAAAGACGGTTTGTCTAGAAAATGTATATTCATCTAGAGAAGTACTTGTAATATATATGTAATATTTCTAACAAGGTATATTTTAGTGAGGAAAGTTTTAGGGCTTTTTTAAAGCAATCTTTCAGATTGTTTTTTTTTTGCCCGCTGTTAAATGATGAATACAATTGTTTTCACTATTTTAAGTGAAAAATTCTGAAAACAGCAAAAAAAGGGCAAAAAATTGCTTTGTAAAATATGTAAAAACATGTAATGCTTTTTGTAATGTATGATTGAATATTAATACTTATTTTCTTTTTTTGCAGAACTGGAAAGAAAAAATAAAAAAAAATTCTTTTCCTTTGCAAAATACTTTAAAAAAACATTTTTTCGAATTTTTTTTTTTTTAAAAAGAAGTGAAAAATATTAGTATTACTCAATCCTCCCTTTTCATGCTTCCATTTCTTCACCTCTTTTTGTACATTAAATTTAAAAAAAAAAAAAAAAAATTTAAAAAAAACCTTGGGTGCGTGCAGGGTGCGAGCACCTCAAAAAAAAAATAAAAAAAAAATCCCTCAAAAAAAATTTTTGGGGTTAAGTTTATAAGTGGCTCTTAAAAGAGCCCTTGAGTTAATGGAGGGAAACAGGAAGAGAAAAACGAAAAAAAAGAAAAAACATCTATGGCCTACTTGCACTCATGGGCATCAAATTTTCTCTGAATGAGATCAAGACTGGTCTCACCCACAGAAATAAGTTTACCGCAATCAGTGCAGCGCGTGGACAACCTAGCCAAACAAGGTGGTCCAAAAAGAGGTGTGGAAGAAGGCAAATGCACCACTGCAGAAGAAGTGCTCGGCTGAGCTGCCGAAGATGTGCTCGGCTGAGCTGCCGAAGATGTGCTCGGCTGAGCTGCTGCAGATGTCGTCGGTAGAGCAGGTGGAGGGTTTGCTCCAGAAGCTCGACGAAAAGATACTGGATGCATTGCCTCAATATGCCTCGTCATTGTGTGTATGCTAAAAGAATATTTCTTGTTAGCATTCCCACGTGATAAGACTTTTTGACACAATGTACAAGTAACTTTCGGTGCATTTACCTTTTTTTGTCCCTCTGGGAAAGTAAAAAACTGCCATATAAAGCTGTCTTTCTGCTTCCTGTTCCTCTGCCTCTCAAGAGTGTCCTGATCAGTGTCTGAAGATGGTTGCTGTTCAGCCATTGTATCTCAACAACAGAATAGCTCCTTCTCCAAAGGAATCAGAACTAATAATGAGGGGGAGTAGGTGTGGTTTGGGAAGAATCTGGAACTGAAAGTACTTCAAACCAATCAAAAGTGATGATTCTTGATCACATGACTTGCCATGAGGGGATTGGGTGTGGTGTTGAAACAATCAGAAACTGAAAGTAATGATAACCAATAAGAAGTGCTGTTTTATTATGCATAAACCCGAGGTGCGCGCACTGCGCAAGCTCCGAGCGCGCACCTCGTGATTACGTATGCGCGAACGCGTAGGAGCGCATGTGCATACGTCATATGCGCGTACCTAGCGCGCATACGTTGAACACGCGTATACGCGACCGTTATTGCGCGTAATTTTACCGTATGCGGAAGTAAACCGCGTGGAGCGCGTAGGACGCACGCACGCATGCGTACGTACGTACGCATACGTACTGGGTGCGCGCTCCCAGCGCGCACTATGACGTATATTTGCGTATGTAAATAACGTACGACGGTATTCATAAAAAACTTACGAAATTGTACTAGGAGCGCGCTCAGAGCGCGCACCCCAAGAATTTATATATAAAAAAAAAAAAGTGGAGAAAAATTAATTGCAAAAATTAAAAAAACTATTCAACTTTAACCTAATTGAATTTTTAAAAAAAAAACAAAAACAAATAAAAAGATACAGATAATATATAAATAAATACATAGGAATTTTATATTTAATAAAAAAAAATATTTTTTAATTAAATAATACAAAAATTACCATTTAAAAAACCGTACAAATTCACTGAAAAAACTAAAGGTTTCACACACGTTATAGTTAGGAATTAGCATTTAAAAAACCTTGCAAATTCACTGAAAAAACCATAGGTTTCACACATGTTATATTTAGCTGGACATTTCACTCGTGAAAAACCAATGAAATTCCCCCGTTATAGTTAGTTCAGCTAACTATAACTCGCGCCCCCGCAATGCACTGCTGATGACGTCACATATTACATCACTCATGACATGGTCAGTGACATCACTCATGACATCACTGATGACATCTCAAATGACATCACTGATGACATCATCCTTGTGACAGAGTGGCAGACCTCCTCTCACCCTAATATAACCTTTGATACACACATTCAAAAATAGAGACTAACATTTTCAAAAAAATGGACATACCAATACCAGTTACAACAACCTCTTGAGTAATTCTAAGATCCACATACACATCCACTCATTCACCAACAGTCCTATACAGTCACTCATACATGTACTCACTCATCATATGTACTCATACACCTATACATCCTGTTACACAATGCCACTCATCCACACACATAATCACTCATGCTAATAAAGGAAGAAACATACATTTACTTGCATATACATTTATACACACACCACCACACTTACTTCTACGGGAACTTACACATACTTAGTCTTTTAAGCAATCACTTATAGAAACACATACTTATTCATACAGGAACTCTTTCAATCTCTCACTCTCACATATACTCACTTATATACACCAACAGTCACATATACTAGTTTAAAACATATGTAGTTACTGATAAAGACACTATTGAGACAGTCATTCACTCACTAACACACCCATACACACACTCATCCACCCATACAGTCCTGCACACATGCTGTCTTCAACACATACAAAGAGAGAGTCACTCATTCATGCACCTATGCACTACGTAATACCCCCCACCGAACCATGCAGACACTCAGACTGATACTCAAAAAACCAACTAATAACCTATATAGACACCCATGTAGCTACTCACCAACCCATGCAGCCACTTATATACAAAGTGAGAGACTGATACAGATACTTACATATTTAAACATTACTCACTAAGCCATGTATTTACTATGATACACTTAATCAGTCAGTTACACAATCAATTGTTAAAAAACAAATCATCCATTTAGACACTTATATACCCATTTATTCTTCCGTCGACCTTGAGATATACATATATAAAACATATTTAATTTTCAGAAAAACACACATTCACTGGATGATGTCATCAGAGATGTCATCAGTGATGTCATCAGTGATGTCACTGACCATGTCATGAGTGATGTAATATGTGACGTCATCAGCAGTGCATTGCGGGGGCGCGAGTTATAGTTAGCTGAACTAACTATAACGGGGGAATTTCATTGGTTTTTCACGAGTGAAATGTCCAGCTAACTATAACATGTGTGAAACCTATGGTTTTTTCAGTGAATATATATATATATATATATATATATTTTACAGCAGCTTGTGACACACTCCCGTTTTCGCACGGAAATCACTAGTACAGACCCACTTGTGCAGCATTATTTTTTATTTTTCACTCCTCATATGTCAGGACGCGTTTCGGCCGTCCAAGCGGCCTTGATCACCTGATCGCACGTCACTGATAGACCCGTTTTTAAAGTGCAAGTGCATGGATCAACAATAGACATAGAAAACATACTCTGTTTTACTCATTTTAAATCACTCTAAATCGACCATCCATGATCATATTATAATTCATAATGAGAACATTTATAATTGCATAATGCACATGCATGCCTATAGTGTAACTCACAAAATTAAAGCCTAAATGCATTGGTACTTACACATAGTATGCATGTCGAAGTGAGTTATCTTATGGCAAATGTATGATGAGAGTATCATTCATTGTCTAAAATTACATTTAAGTTGATTCATTGCAAAATTTTCCTAACAAAATTTATACCTTTTTTTCCTTTTATAAAGTGCTCACCGAAATAAAGTGCTATAGTTACATCCTTTTAAAGTATACATAATACTAAAAAATAGATATACTATGATACAATTAAAACCATAAAATCTGTAACATTACAACAAACAATCAGGGACATGAAATTGGAAGAGAATACTTTCTAGAGGGATAACATATGTGCGTTGTGATTTGTCTATGGGGGATCTGATGAAATACCAATCAGCCATGTTGTGTTAAAATTAATACAATAAAACCAACCTGGTGACGCAGTTAAAACAATCAATATAAAAAAAACAAACATAGATAAAACTACCCATGAAATTCCTTTTAAGATTGACTGTAAAAACCAGCGTCCACATGCACATATCAAAATACAGTACAGATAGCCATATAGTATAGGGCACCCTCTATTTCCTGATGGATATTAGAGTAGCGTGTAAAGATCTTCAGTCGTGTTTAAACCACCCGGCCACTTACTATTGAACTCCAATATATAGTTGGTCTCAAGCCTACGGAGGGTAGCCTCCCTGTCCCCTCCTCTTTTTGTTGTAGGGATGGACTCAATGGCAAAATAATGAAGAAACCTCGGGTCACTGTTGTGCATAGCTTCAAAATGTCTAGCGACCGGGTAATTCTGATCTTTATTTGTTATTGCCCTTAGATGTTGGAGGATTCGCTTATGGACTGCCAACTTTGTGCTGCCAATATATTTAAGATGGCAGTCACATTCAAGGACATATACACAGAATTCCGTTTTGCAGGTTAGGTGTTGCTTTATTTCTCTATCATTATTCGAGAAAAATGTCCTGTATTTTTTGGTATTTACACCAAATTGGCAGGCTCTGCAACTTGTGCACTTATAAAATCCTTTCCTTGCTATAAGCCAGCTCTCCTTTTTGCTTAGCTCTTGGCTATTTCTCGATAGGACATTACCCATACTGGTGGACTTTCTGAAGGCTATTGCTGGATTGTGTGGCATCAATTCACCTATCACTGGGTCATCTCTGACAAAGTGCCAGTTCCGTCTAACAATGTTTCTCAATTGTTTCTCCTGTTTTGAATAGGTAAAAATTAAACGGACTGGTTCCACTTTGTCAGGAACTGTTTTGGTCTTGTATTGGAGAAGTTTTTCTCGAGGCTGAAGATTTGCTTTGGTTATGGCCGCTTTAATAACTTTAGGGCTGTATCCCCTATCTAAAAACCGTGCCTGACTTGCCATTTGTTTAATCTTCATGTCTGCTGGGTCACTGCATATGCGCCTAATTCTAAGCATCTCCCCATATGGGATACTATTTATAAGATGTTTGGGGTGTGCACTTGTAGCATGTAACAGTGTATTACCAGCGGTCGGTTTCCTAAAAAGGGTAGTTGTTAATACATTATTGTCAACTAAAATTTCAACATCTAAAAACGTCACCGAGCTTTTGCTAATATTAGATGTAAAATTTAAATTAAATTCATTGTGATTGATATTTTGTACAAAATGTAAAACTCCCTCCTCAGAACCTCTCCAAACAATAAACAAATCATCTATAAAACGCCACCAGGAGACTATGTTATTTTTGCAAACTTGATCATAATCACGATGGAGGACCAGCTCTTCCCACCAGCCCATAAATAAACAGGCATAGCTGGGGGAAAAGCTGGCCCCCATAGCCACGCCTTGTACTTGCTGATAAAATTGATCATTGAATAAAAAATAGTTATTTTCTAAACAGAAGGTTAACATACTAAGTAACATTCGTGTATGTTCAGTATATTCCATTGGTCTTCTGTTTAAAAAGTACTCCACTGCTCTAAGGCCATCCATGTGCTTAATACAAGTATATAGGGAAGTCACATCCAGTGTCACTAACAAAAGTTCAGAGCTCCATACCAGATCCTTGATTTTGTTCAGAAAATCGCTGGTGTCTTGTACATAGGAATCTAAGTTTTTCATGTGGGTCTGGAGAAAGTAATCTATGTATTGTGAGAGATTTTCAAGGGGTCCATTGCACGCTGAAATAATGGGCCTTCCAGGGGGGGCTGTTAAACTCTTATGGACTTTGGGTATAAAATAAATATATGGTACAAGTGGATATTCCTTTTTAATAAATTTGTACTCATCCCAACTTAACAGTCCTAAGCCCTTCCAAGCCAGTAGACTCTGAAATAATTTGTCTTGCATGGCTTTGAATTTCACAAGGTTGCTTTTCCTATAACACTGGATATCATCTAACTGCCTGTGAGCTTCCTTCAAATACATTGTTGCTGGCCAAAGAACAATGTTGCCACCTTTATCCGAGTTCCTTATTATCAGGTCCCCTTCGCGTAGCTTCTCCATCAATTGGTGGTATTTTCTTTCCGTGTTAGAATATTTTTTCTTTTGTCTAGTCACTGCAAAAGTCAATCTTTTGATCTGCCCGACCACATGCTCGTTGAATGCGTCCAAACCATCGTTGGCAGATAGGGGGACGAACTTAGATTTGGGTTTGAAGTGGGTTTCCACTCTCTTCTGGCCAATGAAAGTTGACGCTTCCTGTGTATTACTGTTTTCACCTGAAGCTAATTGGCACATGTCTTGTAACAAACCCAAGTCTGAGATTTTCAATCCAGGGGGGTCTTTCTCATTGGTTATTTGCAGGGCTTGATCCGAATTAGCTCTTTGTAGATGGAATTTCTTGAGCTTTAATTTACGGATGAATTGATATATGTCGGCTCTTGTTTTGGTGTATTGAAAATTTGATTCAGGACAAAAACTTAGCCCTAAACATAGCAGTTGTTCCTCTGCTGCTGACAGTTCAATTGCACTCAGATTAATAATGGATTTAATTTTTTCCTTTTCTGGTGCCTGGCCGGTGGATGTTGTTTGTCCATCATTCAATTCTAGTACCTCCGACCTCTTCCTCTGCCTCTGCCCCGCTTTCTTTGTTCTGCATTGTTTGCGGGCCTTGCGTCTCCCCCGTCTCCTCTGGCTACTGGTTTGGCTTGTGCTTCTTGTTGACGGGGCCTCAGGGTGTCCCTCCTGCTCTGCTTTAGGACGTCCAATTCTTCCCCCAACGTCAGTTTCACTCCAGTTGTTCTGTTGGCGCATTCATTTTCCGATTCGCTCTCTGGTGCCGAGCTAGATACTGGAGATATCTCATTTTGTTGTTGACGGCTTGGCACCTCTTTAGAAGCTTGAGCTCGTTTTTTTGCTGTTGCTGCTCTGAGTGAGTCGTATCGGCGTGCAAAAGTAAAGATTTGACCATGTTGATAGTCATCCCGGTCCCTTCTAAATTTGTACGTTTTGCGAGTTTTGATTTTATCCTCTTCTTTGGTTAGTCTTATAGTCATATCCTTCCTCAATTTAATGAGCTGATCCTGGTGGGCTTCATCGCTCTGCTGTTGTATCTTGGCTTCCAGGGCATCAATTTTGATTTGTAGGTCTGCCCCATCTATCTCCGCATATTTAACTAAAATCTGCATGAGACGTTTGGATGACTCAAGGTTACATTGCCCCCATTCCGCCATCATCAAGGGGTTTGGCGTCTCATAACTAGGGGCCAACATAATGCGAAGCCCTCTTGGTACTCGCCCCACATCCAAGTACCTTTTAAGTGAGCGTGCTTCCCACCATTTGGCCTGCTCTTGCTTTTTGTATTTCTCCAAGAGTCTGAAGGATTCTTTTAGACCTGTAGTTTCGGTCCCTGTGTTTGTGCAATTTTCGTTTCCGCCTGTTACAACCTCATTTTCCAAGGCGTCTGAAAAAATATCATCCGCGGCAAGCTCACGGGCTCTACGTGCGTCGTTTGACATACTGAGAGGAGTTTATTCTTGGAAAATATGCTTAGCTCTTGATAAAGGTTTGCCCCTGTACGTTGTAGTTGATTTACTGCATCTATGTGGCCAAACGGTCTTCACAATACAGTCAACCACTCTTCTCCGGCTTCCATTTATCAGCTTAAACCTCCCGAACCACTAAGCCTATGTTTTGCGAGCGCGCTAATACCTTGAAACGGGGACTGCGAGCGATGCCTCCGACTTCCGTCTGCTCAGCCGAGTGACTACGATGTCAGAGACGTCTTGGCTCTCCCCGCTCTCTCCGCGCTGCTCACTTTGAATTTCCGGCACTCTCCCAAAGGCTCTTGGGGGGCTTTACCCAATCCGTAGTCGGAACTCTGTTTAGTGCCCCCGGGGTCCACGCCAAATCCACACCACGAGCCCGCAATGTCGATAGTCCGTAGACGCCTGAGGACAATTGGACTGCCTCTGGTAAAGCCTTCTTGCTTCGGGGGGGGGGTCCGTAAACCGGCTGCAATCCACGCCGGTAACACTTTACAGCAGCTTGTGACACACTCCCGTTTTCGCACGGAAATCACTAGTACAGACCCACTTGTGCAGCATTATTTTTTATTTTTCACTCCTCATATGTCAGGACGCGTTTCGGCCATCCAAGCGGCCTTGATCACCTGATCGCACGTCACTGATAGACCTGTTTTTAAAGTGCAAGTGCATGGATCAACAATAGACATAGAAAACATACTCTGTTTTACTCATTTTAAATCACTCTAAATCGACCATCCATGATCATATTATAATTCATAATGAGAACATTTATAATTGCATAATGCACATGCATGCCTATAGTGTAACTCACAAAATTAAAGCCTAAATGCATTGGTACTTACACATAGTATGCATGTCGAAGTGAGTTATCTTATGGCAAATGTATGATGAGAGTATCATTCATTGTCTAAAATTACATTTAAGTTGATTCATTGCAAAATTTTCCTAACAAAATTTATACCTTTTTTTCCTTTTATAAAGTGCTCACCGAAATAAAGTGCTATAGTTACATCCTTTTAAAGTATACATAATACTAAAAAATAGATATACTATGATACAATTAAAACCATAAAATCTGTAACATTACAACAAACAATCAGGGACATGAAATTGGAAGAGAATACTTTCTAGAGGGATAACATATGTGCGTTGTGATTTGTCTATGGGGGATCTGATGAAATACCAATCAGCCATGTTGTGTTAAAATTAATACAATAAAACCAACCTGGTGACGCAGTTAAAACAATCAATATAAAAAAAACAAACATAGATAAAACTACCCATGAAATTCCTTTTAAGATTGACTGTAAAAACCAGCGTCCACATGCACATATCATATATATATATATATCTCGCAACAAATACCGTAGCAGATGCAGGCAGCAAGAAGCACACGGGCACAGACCGCAGCAGCAGGTACAATTGTAGGTTTATTTAATGCATAAACAGGTCCAGGGCTAAAATTCCGTTCCGCTCACGGAAATTGCGATAATTTGGCCTTTTCACGTTCCGCAGAGAGCGCCAAAATGTCAAAATTTCCGCAATCCGCATTTTACCGGAAATGTTCTGCTTGCTCGCGCTGTAAAATAATACATTCTCGCATGCACGCGATCGCCTTACCTGAATCCCCGCGTTCGCTGACAAGTTTTCCCGATCCGGTCGCGTTCTCCACGAGATGTTGGATTGTTGGTAGTCATTTGCGCTGTCTCACGACAGTTCGCGCCCGCAGTAACGTCATTCGTCGCGCGATCACGTCTTTCTTCTTGCGATCATGCACCGCAAGACAAGTGAAAACAAGATGGCCGCGCCCGCGAGCAACCGCATGGGCAAGTTGGCGAGCCGCGACCACGCAGAAAATACAGCGAACGGGCGGGAAAAAAACTTCTGCATCTTCGCGATCTTTCCGCGTGTTTGCGGAGATTTTTAACATTTTCGCGATAATTTGCGAAAGTGAATTTCGCAAATTCCGCCCACCCCTACCTGCGGCCTTGATCACATAGGACACACTATATATACTTATACACTCCTGAAAGTTATATTCAATGCTGAGACTAGGGACGCCACCACGCGAGACAAAGGTTTCCGGTTGGAATGGTATTAGTTCCTCACCCTTGTTTGACTATGATAAGGAAACACGAGACCACAAAGCATTTCTTCGTATTTTGGCCTAGACATTTGAACCCGATACACACAAAAATGTAAAAGTTGTAAAACTACTTGTAGAGGTTTACATAGCCTGAATATTATTTTAATTTTAATTCACAAACATTCCCGGACTAGAAAGCTGAGTAAAGTGAAGGTTTACTGGTGTTCTTCGGGGAACGTCATGTAACATTTGCCCCAGCGCCTATTCCCCTTGTTCTTTGATCTTTACAATGTAGATTTCTGGAGAGAGCAATGGAGCCTCCTGGTGAAATGCACATTTCATTTTCTCCTTTGGTAAATCATTTTCCCCAATAAAGAAATCCCTTCCCCTACTCTCTACTACTCTCCCATCAAATGTGGTGTAATCTGTTCCGCTTAATATCTTGAAAGGCTGGAGTAACTTTCTGACCTTTTCCAGGTTAGAAGGGGTCATATCAGAGATTATGAGTGCTCACAAACCAACATATTTGTGGCCTTTCACAAACTTATAAGGGAAACCATGTATTGTGATACCCACTTCCCACCCCTTGAATGGGATTTGCTACTGTGGGTTTCTCTGCGTTCCTGATGGTGAAATTGCCAGTTTTATCCATTTACGCCTGCAAGGAATGTTTTTTTTAAATTCTTGGGGTGGTGAATGATTCATTTTCAGCAATAAAAGAATGTTTACATCCGAGAGTGATTTTATGAACAGGGCTGTTAGCTATTTTAAGAAAGGAGTTTCTATCAGCATTAAAAACGAAAGGCAATCATCATATTTAACAAACTTTGTCATTGTAATGCCCTCTCTTAACCAAGCTAACCACAAGGTTCTGGCCAGGGGCGACTGGTGACATTTGAAAGTGGTGGGGCGTAAAATGATTGGTATACTGCACCGTTTTGAGCGAGCGTAGCGAGCGAGCCCGAACCACCATAAGGGGGGATTCGTTGTGATTCTCTTCCCGTGAAAATTTGGAAAAAAGAGAAGAAAAATGTTGCATTTTCAAGAAAATTTGAGAAAGCAGGAAGGTTAATAAAGCAATTGTATAAGTGCCTCTGTGAACTGTCACTTTTCTCTTTACCTATCTCTCTCCCAGAATTCACCACCTTCACCTGTAAGTGGCTGCAAGCTGCTCTATCGGCGTCACTCTCTTCCAGTGACACTCTCACTTTCCCATCATCTAAGTATTCCTTCCTACCTTATCTCTTTCGCTATCTCAGCATCTCCCCTCCTCTGTCACTGGCTGGGTGCTGCTGACACTGCCCGGTGACTGTCTCTTGCTGCCCCTTCCATTGTCTCGCAACCCCCCATGCTTTCCTCTCTCCCTATCTTGCTTCCTCTTTCTATCTTGCTATCTCTTCCTATCTTGTTGCTGTCACATCCATCTTGCTTGCTATGCCTCCCTACATCTCAGTATCCCTTCCTCCCTCATCTCTTTCTCTGTCTCCGCACCTCCATTCCCCGTCATAGCAAATGACAAGTAGTAACGACAGAGCACATCTCACACAAGAATCGGATGAGCTATCGCTAGACTCTACTATAGCGCCTAATATGTACCGGTGACTGCAGGTGGTGGGCACTTAGCGCTGCCACTCTTAAGGTCCGGCGTCCGGGGCGTATTTCTCATCATCGGCCTTCACCCCCAGAGCAAGAGAGAAAAGTCAGTTAACCGGGGAATAGAAAGAGAAGGAAACAGTGACATAAGGGAACAAGGGTGCAGAAAGGAACGTGTGAGAGTAACGGAGCTGACCTAATTCCTATTGCTTTTATCATTACAAAACGAAAGCAGAATGGTTTCAAAAGACCACGTTTGTGAATACAGAGCCGCAGTATGCATTTTGTTTTCCAATGCACGCACCCAACAAGCAGGCATTCCAGTACCTCCAGGAATAGTGTGCTTTCCCACCCAGGGAAAACATGGTTGTACAAAGAGCGAGGAGGCGACGAAAGTAGGGCTTCACTGGCAAACACTGTAATGTGGCGCTAATGTGTTTAGGTGTGAATAAATTAATATGGCCACCTTGCTTTAGTTAGTTAGTTATTTTTCATATTTTGAATGTTTTATTTCTCTCTACCCTGAGGCTGCACTTAGAAATTGAAAAATGTCAGCATAAGACTACGTTTCCACTCCAGCAAGTGTTTTTCTTTTTTGGATCCATTTCACAAGGAAGCAAATAAACGAAAGGAGGAAAGAGAAGGTAATACCTGTTTCTTGAAGTCTCCGACCGGTTTTTACTACATGAGGAGGAGCGAGACAGAGAGGGAAGAGGGGGTACAAAGGACGGGGGAGGCAGCTGCCAGCAGCGGGAGAACTGGACTCAAGCAGTGACTTACGACAGAGCACATCTCACAATCGGTTGAACATCATGAACTATCTATAGCGCCTAGTGAGACCTAATGCCCATTGCTTATATCATTAAAAACAAAAGCAGGATGGTTTAAAAAGACCACGTTTGTGAATACAGAGCCGCGCGCGCAGTATGCATTTTATTTTCCAATGCACGCGAAAACTTTCTTCAAAGAGCGAGGAGGCAGTCGCGATGGGGGGATGTGAGGGGGGATGTGAGGGGGGATGTGAAAGGGGGGTCGCGCGGGGGTGAGGGGCCGAGGGAGAATAAAATTAAAATGAAAACGTACCTGACCGCCTCTGCTCCTGGTCCGCGTTGGCGCCTCTTCCCTCTTCAAACAGGAACAGCACATCAGCACTGGAGTGGCAACCCCTCAGCCAATCCTGGCGCTGCTGCAGCGCCAGGATTGGCTGAGGGCACAGCTTACGCTTCGCCCGCCGCCTGCTCATTAGGAGACCGAGGGGCTCCTAATGGGCATGCGCAAGGCAGTGAAAACACAAGTGCGCATGACTGGGCACAGGCTAAAAATTAGCTCGTCTAAGAAAAGAGGGGCCCCTTCTAGACCAAAGGGGTAGGGCACTGTAAAGTGAGTCAAAAGGGTACCCTTTGGACCAAGTGATAGAGTATCAAGGAAATATAATAAATAATAATGACATACGTATCCTGATTCAAACCCAGTAATATCATTCATTCATTCCAATCAGAGGAGGATTGTATTGCGTGCCAACAAGAATACATAAAACAGAGTTATAAACTGATAAAAGTCTGGTTTCACAAGTACATTTATTAATTGTTCAAAATATATTAGAGGCAAAAAGTTTGTTTAGTACAGACAATAATTGAACATAAATCAATAATAAATCACAATAAAAATGAGCAACTTAAGTTCATCACAATAATTTTAAAAAAGCATAAAAAAGTGAGAGTCGTCAACTGAAGAGGCAAGGTATACAATAGCCTCCGCAACCACCCTGGTACCACCTGCAAACCTTGTCCTGATCCTCTCAAAATCTTTTGCAATACCCATGGAATTAACTGGAAATGGGGGAAGCGATGCAGAAAACCTCAGGGTCAAGGGATCGAAAGTGCATCTATTGCCCAGGTTGAGCTTGATGGAACTTGGGAGCAGACTTGCAGCAGGAGAGATTTGGTCTATGTGGCAAAAAGCTCCAGCCCGGGGAGGCCGAGCCTCTGAATGATCTCATGTAAAAGTGAGCAGGGAGAGACAGAGGAACACTGACGAAGGAAACCTCCGACCGAGTTGGTCGGTAGACCATTCCCCTTCCACGGAAGATAGACTATCAACAGAGAGTGGATATTTTTCTCAGACCATAGACATATCTCCCGCGAAAGGAGACTGGCTGTCAATTAGACTGGTTTGCAGCCAATTCCCTCCAGTTGGAAGAGTTGACAGATTATGGTCTCCTCCACCTGCCCTGGGCTTTGGATGTTCCAAGAACTACCGCTATCCCATCTTGTCGGCATCTGTTGAGATAGGGTAGGGGAGCAAAGATGGTGACCCCTGCTCAGATTGGCTGAATCAAGCCTCCACTGAATGTCTAACCAAATTTGAGGAGTTGCAGGAATTAGAGCTTCATAATGATAGGACACAGGATTCTAGTAGTGCAAGATATGATACACCATAGGGTACAGGCAAAGAAGGTCCCAAAGGATGATCAACAACATTGAAGACAGCTCACCCGGACTTTACCAAAGTCTTACTGACACCTGAGGTAACCGTAGAAAGGCTTGATAAGTGAGTCACCAGTCTGTCTCTACTTTTGGAGGTTAGAAACACCTCTCCTAGGCCCATTCAAAGTAGGGCTCCAATGAACTGAAGAGATTGTGTTGTCAGATTATATTTTCTGAAGTTCAGGAGGAACCCATGATCCGGACAAAGGATGCACCTTGTTCAACATCTAGCTTTGCATTTGAGCAAGAAGAAGAAGCAATTAGACACTCATTGAAATATGATGTACCTGAATATCTTTCACACAGAGTACCTACCAAGGGAGCCAAGAGATTTGTAAAAACCCTTGGAGCTGAAGCCTAACTGAATGGCAGAACTCAAAACGGATAGTTTTGGCCGTTCATTGCGAGCCTCAGCAACTTCTGGTGAGCAGGAATAGTGGAGGTATGCTTCTAACAAGTCTGGGGATGGCAAAAAAATACCTTTGTTTAATAACTGGAAAATAGTCTGAAGGATTACCATCTCGAAAGTCCAATGAATGATGAAGCAATTCACCCCCTTTAGATCTAGTACTGGACAGGACTTGCCTGACACCTTCAGGAGTAGAAAAAGGATTGAATCCTTGGAAATGCTTGAGTGGAGGAACTGTGATTGTCATTGTTTTCTAAATACACAACAAGATCCCTTACAGAAGAGCCTGTTGCCATAGCGGATATCACTTTGACACCACAGCCCATGTATCTGTCACTTACTGACTCCAAAACTCCTGAAAAGGTCGGAGGCGGCCTCCCACTGCTGCATCTTCCAAATGTTCATGCTTTTGGTTGGGGGGGTTGTGTGGTGACGCTGGATCCATTATTTGTAAGGAATTGGGGTCCCTTCCTAAAGGGCTGTGAATTACTCCTTGAAGATACTGGTGAAAAGACTCTTTAGTATCTGAAACCCCTCCCTATAGAAAACAAGCGCACTGGGGCCATACGTTTCGTATCTTCCACTGTTTTCTCCATCATATCTTCGATCTTCAGCCCGAAGAGCTTAGCCCCGTCAAAGTGCAATTTCATTAAGACTGTCTTTTGTGACACATCAACCTTTTAGGAGCGCATCCATGTGTGCTTGCACGTGGCAATTGAAGCCCCTGAAGAGGCAGCAGAAGCACAAAAATTATGAAATACCCTCTTTTTTCCTACTCATCTGGCTCCATGGTTGAATTCCCAGTGTCTTGGTCTCTAGAGACCTTAGAAGGAAGAGGACCTTCCCTCGCCTTAAAGGCAGCCTCCACTGCTGCCTCATTCATACATTGCAACAGTGTCATTGAGTGTACTTCAGTGGATAGCCCCGCCACCTCCTGCAGTGCTTCCTCCATGAAATGGCTGTAGAACTGTACCCAAAAGTAAACAAGCGCTGAAACACAAGCGCGGCCCCGCGGCAGCGAAAGTTAATTGTGAGAGAGAGGGGGAGAAGGAGGTGAGCCTGGATTGGTGTGTGCGTGCGTGCGCGCGCAGTCTGCTCGTTTTCAAGCACTGCCCTCATGCTTGTGGCGCGCCCCTGCTCGCTCCCGCAAGGTGGATGCTGCCACAAGCACAAGTGTGTGCCTGAAAATGAGCAGAGCGATGGTTAAAGGCCCTCCTATGCAGCAGCGCATGCGCACTGCGTAGGCGCAACCTAAAAATGCCACCACAACTGGTCCGAACAGCAGTCAAATGCACTCTCACAGGATCCGCAGGCTTGAGACGGAAATCTGAGTGACATTTTCTGCTTCGCCCGGTATCTATGCAACTGGGATCTCTGCTAATCTTACAATAGCCACCATCTCTGATATGGGAACCTAGCAACCAGGAGCTGTAGAAGTGGCAATTCAGTATTGAAGAGGAACTCAAAAAATAGACACTGAATTGCACAAACTAAAAACTGAAGATGCAAGTCTCCGTTCGAGCGTGAGCATACGAAATGAGCAGTCATGCCTGCCAGATCTATGCATTACTGACATGAGCTGTAAATGGAGAGAGATTGCTATAACGTATACCTATAACAAAAGAGTAATGCATATAAATAAAAAATCTTATCTTCTCATATTCACGTCAGCTAAGAAAAGTGCCTAACAGAAGAAAAAACACGAAGTGGTAAAGGAAGTTCTTACCTTCAGTGGTTGCTAGGCAATGGCGGCCATATTAGGAGGACTATTTTCGTTGGCTAGAGGAAATGTTTTGATGGACAGAGGTTACATCTCACAGGAGTGAACAAAGGAAGATGGTAAAGGAGGTAATCCATAGTATACTGAAACAATTGGTTAATAAATAAGGGTGTGTGAACCAAGGTTGTGCAAACTTTGCGTAATTGTCTTTTGTGTAGGTATGTGAAATGCAAATCAGTCATTTAGAGCTAAATTCTAGCAAGAAAGGCATCCACGTGTCAATTATTGACACAAGGAAGCATTTGGTGCTAAGAAATAGTGCAAAACAAATGCATACGTTTTGCTCCTATACGTTCACAGTACATTTTTATGAACGACGCATTTCCAGTAAATTTTTATATCGAATGGTACATAATTATGTGCCTTGTCAAAATAGCATAATTTCAAGAATTTCGCCCACCAATTTACAAGAATTACAAGAATTATGCCGACATAATTTAAATTTCGTCCAGACCTAATGTTATAGGTTTTATGAAGCTGACAAACTTTGCATATTGAGAAAGTTGCAAAGTTATTCATGATTCCAAAACTTCAACCAGAACATGACATTTTCAGTGAAAACAATTTATACCTCAACCTACATTTTGTTGTTATTTGTACTCTCGTTTTGATGTTTTTGCCATCATCCTAATATTTTTTTATAATCCTGATTGGACGGATACGTTTTTGTGATTGAACACCATCCTACTAAGGTGTTCTTGTAAACTTCACTTGAATGAAGGGAATCCACTCCACGTTAGTTGATTACATGGAGTTTATTTGAGCAGAGGAGACCTGCGTACATATAGCCAGACCCCACAGCTCCAACCTCCACAGGTGCCTTCCCCAATAACGCTTCAAGCGTAAGAATTAGTCCAAATGTGCCCAGAATGAGAGAAAACAGAGAGATTGCTGTGGTTTTTCCCTATTTCTCCTGGGTAAACGCAAAACACTGTGGAAGTATTGCAATACAGATTTAGTGGAACATTAGGACCACTTTTTTAGGACATTTGATGCAATTTTACTCCCTCTTGTGGCCATTTGTTGTAGCACTGCAAGGCAGCTGTCCCAGATAACTTTAAGGTAGCACCAGCCCTGACCCCATCTTCAACATTCCTTTTATTGGTAAGATCTTGGTATAAGTGGCCAATACGCAGTTGTAGATCTACCTACAGAAAATGACTGATCAGGTGGTGTGGGGGAGGGGCTGAGGGGGGTTGTGCCCTAATAAAATCCTGATAAAAATCGTGTTGATGTTTTGTGGGCTTGTGTTATGTCAGGTAGGAGTCAATGTGTGTGGCTATGTCCTAGAACTCATATAAGTAGTTCATTTACCTATATACCTTCTTGGACATTGTCAAGCGCACTGGTAAAATAGTCACACCATTGGAGACTGGTGCATTTTTTGTAAGTTTACTATGGTGCAGCTGTAAACAGTTTCATGGAGGAACACTGTGAGAATTTTCAATGCAAAGTAGGGATAGATTTTGAGGAGTGAGCACAAACTTGAGTAGTGTGCAGAACATTTCTTTGCAGGAAGTGGTGTATGGTTTTTGGCCTTTGGGAAGTGTGCAAAGTTTCCTAGTTGGTCTCTCAGTCTCATTGTACAAAGCAGGGGCAGCTCTAGGACTGTGCAACGGGTGCCCCCACACTAGGCTCTGACTGCAGGGAGATGCGGGAGCACTGTTTACTCAAAAATATTATGGAATTAAAAGAACCTGCTGCAGCATTCCTTGCCTCTAGCAATTTTCAGGCAACAATAAAAATGTGAAGATTTCTCTGGTGTATAATGGAGCTGCTGGAGAGAGATGGGGTTTTGTCAGGTGGAACTTTTGACTCATCCTAAGTAAGGCTCCCAGTTTTCAGTTTTACTGCTTTTTACAGGTAAATACTGACAGAAAGCAATGCGTTTCCTGTCTGTATTTATTTTTAAAAGTGGAAAAATACAGAAAATTGTGCTTCTTGTAAGTGACTGCTAATGCTGTCCTTCATGCATTCTAGACAAACAGCAGAGCCGATAGATAGCATGGGGAGTTATCAAACAGGATGAAATTTCCTTAAATACAGATATATGTTAAAACGTGTGTACAAAATGCTACTATTTACCTGTGGGTGTAGTCTTTTGTTATATTTGGCTGCTAAATTTTCAAAATCTTATCATGCATCGAAGTATGAGTACATGTTTATCAGGTAAATATATGTATAAATATAAAATTGTATGACTCCATTCAATCTCAAAACTCAAAAAAAATAAGGATAAATACAAATAAAATGGCACAAAAAATAAATATCTATGTATACAGACAGAAATGTAAAAAAAATGAAAACAATAAAACTGGGAGCCATAATCATAAGGTGATGGAGGTGGCTTATGCTGCAAAGCACGTGTATCATGCAGATCATAAGGTGCATACAAGGTAATAGTTGAAAGCGTTACTGTTTTTGTCGGAGAGATACTTTTGTTACTTGCAGTTTATAAGTTAAATTCTTAAAATCGAACAGTGACCTATGAACTGTCATCAAAGCGCGGCATACAGAAATGCATGTGAAAGGGCGTGGTTATTTACGATTTGAGGGGCATTGTTAAAGAGTGGTAGTGAGGGAATCCGTGGAGAAGGAGTTCATTGAGGGGGCACCAACAAGTATTGTCGCTCCTGGCGCCATCAGCACCAAAGCCGGCCCTGGTGCGAACCTTTTCTCCTCATGAGATAATTTTCACTCTGTAGCAATATTATTTTTTATTCTAGTTGAATCCAGTGAAGTCAGAAAACCTACACAGAATTTGACTGTGCCAGTTTACTGTTTACAAATATTTATATAATTGCACTGCCCAGGATAAGAACACTTTGGGTCAAAAAGTTGGCGGAGTACTCTTTCTGCCAAACTTTGAGTGCCCCTACTTAATTTAGAGTCAGGGAAGCTTCCAGGTTTTAAATTACTGAGACTACACTGGCTGCAATGCTGGAAACCTGTGACTGGTGACCTCTGGTAGGGTGGGTCTTCTGACTTTTTTGTTTCATGTTTGGACTGTTAGTGAAAACAAAGAGGTAAACAAAGAAATGGCCTCCAGTCATTGGGATTGAACACCAAGTTTATCAAGGCCTTGTGTGTTTTGTTTTACTATTACAAACTAACATTTTAGGACTTTGTTTTTGAAAATTAAGCATCATGTATGCAAAGCAAGGCTTTACTGCCTTTGTGCTAGTGGGTATGATGAAAGTACAAACATCTCCACCTGCATGGTGAAGAGCCCAAAATATACCAGGCTGTACTCTTCCAGTGTAGAGGACTACATCCCTTCACTGACCTGGCGGAACAGAGACTAGCCACTCAAAATGCGGCTCTAAGGGCCACGACCATTCCGTTTTGTGAGTCGCAAATCGTGATTTTTTGCAACTTGCACTTTGCGACTCGCAAAACGGAATGCACTAATGTGTCTCAGACACATTTAGTGATTCCCAATGGGGTTACAAATGACCTGCCTCATCAATATTTATGAGGTAGGTCGTAATTTGTGACCCATTGGGAATGGCCAGCACTCACAGGGATGGTGGCCTGCTGGGGTCAGCAGTCTACAATGCCTGTGACTGCTTTTTTAAAACAATGCTTTTTTTTTTTTTAAACCATCCTGTTTTTCTTAAAGGGAAACAGGATGAATTTAAAAAAGATGAATGAAACATTTCTGCTTCAATTTTTAAGAGTAGGCAGTGGTCTGTGGGACTACTACCCTATCTTAAAAAATGTTTTTGCTGCTCAACACAAGGGATAATGGGTCCCCTGGGTGGTGACCCCTTCCCATTTGGGATTGGCTTACTTGAAGTAGGTGGTAACTGCGATTGTTTTGTGACCGCATTTGAGGTCGCAAAACAATTGTACATACCAGTGCGACTCGCTATTACGAAGGAATGCTCTTGACATGTTCGTTCCTAATAGCGAATCGTAAACCCTATTTTGCGAGTCGGTAATAGGTTACCGACTCGCAATATAGGGTTTGTACATACCACAAACCTTTTTAGCAGTCACAAACGGCCCGACTTCCCATTTACGACTGCTAAAAAAGGTTGTACATCTGGCCCTTAATGTATTGTGTAAGGTGTATCATATGCAGAAGCATTCTATTAATGTTAATATATGACATAAATTCTCACAAAAGTTACAATTGTCATGGAAGTTTCAATGTTTTCCACTAACCATTGCAAATGTTGTTTTAAAAAAAAGAAGCTTTGCAACTTTGCATATCTTTACCACATACCACCCACAGATCTCAAGTTGTGTATATTTTCTGCCAATTCTTGCTTTTTAACTTAAAGAACTTTGCATGCTTCGATTCATAGGTTCGACGTTCCTAATCTAGTATGGATGTAAAAACGGCAGCAGGTACAGCAGTCTCAGGAAAAAAAACAGGGCTCAATAAAGGTGTCAGAAATAACCTAGCAGCTATAGGACCATGTGGCCTGCTGTTCCCCAGTGGCGGCCATGCTGCTGATAACTGGCAATTATCGCGCAGCCTTTGAGTGCAAGGAAGATAGCACACAGAGAATACAATTTTACAAAATGGCCACCATTGAAGTGAAAACAGAAATCACGCGCCACACAAATAAGGGACACAAAGAAAAGAACACGGTGGAGTAAAAGTAATTTCCTGGCCCCGCGGGCTCGGTCTGCAGAGCGGTACATGTGCCAGGGCTCTCAGGGCGGGTAGGTCCATTATAAGCCGCTGTGTTTGTTTGTGATTGAGTGAAACGCGGCCTCGCTCACACCGGTTAATTAGAATTACCTGGTACACAGACGGGTCCTTCCTCCAGTCCCCTGCTTCCTGCAAGGGGGCGGCTAATCCATTCTTCTCCCCCTTGCTCTGACCCTCTAATTGGAAGAACATGGCTCCTTCTAAACAAGCAATTTCATACTTGTAGAGTTTAATTTCCCAAATGACTGGGACAGGTTCATTTCATTTTTTCCTTTCCTGGAACATCCTGAGCGAGCCCCTACGCCTTCTCCAAGCACAGAAGGGGCAAATGAACTAACAGAAGCAGTGGCCCAAAGATGTCCGCCATGGTTTGTCTGTCACGAGCAGTAAAATAAGGGCAGGAGTCGAGAGAAGGAACAGGAGAGAGAGGTATCGTACACATAGGATTGCACATACCTTCTCTCATACAATGCAATCTCTAGAGTCAGAGATTGCAGGTTCCAATGGGCAATGGTTTGTCCCTCTCACTTACAGAGTCTCCTGAACTGCACACTTTTCCCAGACATAGAGCAACTGAAGAAGATTCAGACTTGGAGCAAAGTTTTGCAAAGTCTCCATATTCAAAGGATTGTCAATCTTTCCAGTTTGCATTCACCCAGGCAAAGTTTTTCAACTTTGCAAGATTATTTTACCATATAGCGAGACCATTTCCGGTGTCACTGATCCATCCAAGTAGAACATGGCGGAAGATTTTTTTCTTTGCAATAATCAAAACATTTCTCATCAATAAATGTTTGTAGAATTTTCTATGCAGGTTTCCCATTTGCAGAACTTTTCTGTGCACAAGGGCATTGTGCAGGAAACCAACAGCGAGGACAAGATGTTGTATATGTTGGCACAGGGGCTGGAGAGATGCATGGTGGCATCAAGTGACACAAACAGCGCATGGTGGCATCAAGTGACACAAACAGCACAACCAATCAACTTAGCTACATAAAAATTGTTTTGCGTTGAAAGCTGACACAATACTGTGACTGATGTTAGAAATGGTCTTTTCTCAACAGAGCACAAGCCCCCTGTAAATTATGCAAAGGAGGGAATGTGGGGGAACAGCACAGACACACTTACATGTTCACTCAAAGCCAGATCACTAAAATAGCGTGGCCTGAATTGGTGTGACATTTTCACTCCAAAGGAAACCAGACATAAGCAAGAAGCAGACAGAAGATTGCATGATTCTGCTGTGAGTAACGTGTAATTAATGTAAAATGACACATCTTACAGGGCTTATCTGTGTGCAGCTGTTCTTCTGTTTAAGGTTTTATTGAAGGATAAACCTTGAGAAAATACCTAATGTAAACCCCCACTGGGTTTCCCTGTTGACACAGTGCAATGCTCGGCATGGCAATGCACTGTTGTTCACGCCATCACATCACTGGCACATGACTGCATAATGGGTCCTCATTCGTGCACTGTAGCCTGCACACTTTCACCCTGCTGTACCTTGTATGAAGCCTCGTGTGAGGGTGGGCTGTAAAAGGGCGCCTGCCTAAAACTGGAGGCACTCAGATCGCCCATCTCTGGGCCCCCTGCAGCATTCAGAGGTGTGGGAAATGCTTTGCTTCGGATGGCAAAGGCGCTGCCAGTCCTGCAGTAAGTTTCTGGTGGGCCAGGCGCATGCCACACCTGCACCATGGCATAGGAAGACCGACCCTATTCAAAGAGGGACTTCCATCTTCCACTGTTTTTTTCTGCTCACAAACTCATGCAGGGTATTGTGATCTAAGCTTTGAAAATGTGGTGACGTTCTCCGCATTCTGGGAGACATTTTCGGAATGGCGAGTATATTGCTTATTTGCTTTATAAAAACTTGGGGGCATATTATCAAGCCAGGCGATAAAATTATCGCCGCTTTAGCGGCAGAAAACTGCCGCTAAAACGGCGATAATGGGCTTGATAATATGCTCTATGGAATTCCAATTGAAGCTCAGGTTAGATGTCCTTCACATCTAACATGGGCTTCAATTGGAAATCCATAAAGCATATTATCAAGCCCATTATCGCCGTTTTAGCGGCAGTTGTCTGCCGCTAAAGCGGCGATAATTTTATCGCAGGTTCTTGATAATATGCCCCTTGGGTACTATGTCATTGAAAAACAGAGAACAGGATGGCCAGCCGGTTGTGCCATTGTTCAGGGAGGACAAGTCTGCATTGTGTAATTTCACCAGCGCTGCTCCTCCCATGCAGTGGTCGAAGTGGGGATAAAAAAGGAGGGGAACTGTGGATGGAGAATCAGAGGGCGGGAATAACCTGTGGACTGGGTCAGTGGGCGGAGTCAGAGGTGTGGCCAGAAAGAGCTAAACATCCCAGTTTTTAGTATTTGTTTGGTATTTCACTGACCAGTTACAGCTTATTACATTATTAAATTCAGCCAATGGATATGCATTTATTTAAGGTTTAATATGAGTTATTGACATTAAAATACATTCACAAAGTGGGTTACGCTTCCATTCACAGAATGTCCCAAATACGCGGAAGTGGAAGCACAAGCCATTTGTCTCCGAGCCATGCAGTTTCTGTCATCAGCACTTCTCTTCCATTTTTCCACAAGAGCAGTTCAAACATGAATAACAAAATATCCCAGTTTGCAAATGTTTTCCACCTAATTATGGCTCTGCCATATTCATAATCTGATGATTTTAACTAATAAATTGTTTGTAGCTCAAATGGATCAAAAATTACTAAAACATTTGACTTGTGTTGCAGCAAAGTGGAGGGCCCTTTGCAAAGGTTGACTGGTAACCTTCTCACTGCTGCATTTGACTGTTAAACTGGAACTAATGAGGCAAAATATTTGCAGAGACTTTTAATATGTATAAAAATATCAAAATAATGAAGTATCCTAAATTATACCGCATTACGCTGCAGCCTTTTTGTTTGCTGCATAATTTAGTCAACACTGTGGCATAATTTTGTTCTCTCGCTGCATAATTCCAGTGGCCCCAAAGCAGGCAGCACATGTTAAAAGTACTTGTCCATGGAGCAGAGAGGCTGTGAAGTTTGCAAACTTAGTTTAGTGTGCGTGAAAATCCTGCATTGCCAATCCCTGGTGAGTTGCACTAGTACTGCTGAAACAAGGCCAATTGAGGTACCAATGGGTGAGGCGGACTGACTTCAAGGGTCCTGTGACCTCAGTGACAGAGTCACTGTCACTCTGGGGTGTGCTGCTTCCTAAGCCTGCCCGCAAGACTGGAGGTGAACTTCAGCATGGATTGTGATGGACCGGCCTTCAATGGTACTGGTAGGGTCCACCTGCTGGTGCTAAGACATCATGGCTTCTACAGTTTAGCTGGGCCTTCTAAGGTCAAGCATGGGAATGTGCTCTCTCAGGGGGAGTGGTCTGGTGCGCTGGTCATGAAGGCTGAACCTGGTTCCCCAGTTGCAAGTTCAGCTGGTCTAGCCATAGTGATACATCCTCTCCCCCAGTAAACACCATACCAAACTCACACTGCCTTCCAATTGTGCTGCACTATAAACACCTGGATGCGACTCAATTCAAATTATGCAGTAGACGAGTAATATGCTGCCTGAAAAAAAAGTAATAACATCTTGGAGAAAGCAAACACTCCTAGGGAATGCAAGATTAAGTAAAGCATGTGAAATGTAAGCAGGAACAACGTGGTCTTAACAGGGCGCAACGAGGAGAAATACTTAATTTCTCCTTGTTTTTGCTGTTTTATGTGTGCTGCATTGTGCAGCACACATGCAGGACACATAAAAACAGCAAAACGCCATGCATGATTGTTTATGTACAGTAAGGTGTCCCTTCCTGCACATAAACAGTCATTCAAAAAATGATGAGTTGCAACTTCTATATGTGCTGCACAATGCAGCACTCATAGAAGTTACAAATCGCCATTTAAGATTGTTTATGTGCAGGAAGGGACGCCTTTCTTCACATAAACAATCATTCCACCACAATGCAGGCACCCTTGCACTATGGTGCAAGAGTGACTGCGTTGGCGCTAGGCAGCTGAAATTTTCACCACGCAGGGGGAAACGCAGGGCTGCACCATATTGTTGTAAATTTGGTGCAGTCCTGCATTACAGAAGTGGCGGAGCGTGGCGTTAAGCCAAGAAGGCTAATGCTGCGCTCTCTTACTTCTTTGTAAATATGCCCAGTTGTTTAAAGAAAGACGACAAAACAAAAGTGGAGCTTCACTGGCAAACTCTGTAAAGGAACCTAATGTGTTTTGGTTTAAATAAAACCAATCTGGCCACTTTGCGACCACTCTGACTTGCTTCATTTATTTAATTTTCCTATTTAAAAAAAAATTTCTCTGCCCCCTGAGTCTGCCTTTTGGAATAGAAAAATGTCAGAAAAAGACATTGTGGCATGCTAGGTCAGTATTTCTTCTCTGTTAGGTCTATTGTTATGTAAATTGGAATTAGTAAGGCTATTGGTTCCCTTCATGTTCTAGTTCGGAACTCTGTTGTGCCAGTTTGAACTCTATCGGTCTTCGTGCTCCTGGGCCCTTGGTACCCGCAGTTTATCTTCAGCCTACAAATAAAGAACTACTAAATTCTTTATGAGAAGCGTCTTCAATACATTACAGACATTTGCAGAAAAAAGGTTTCTTTCTTTTTAGGATCCATTTCACAGGGGAAAAAATAGAGGAAAGAGAGGGTTTAGAGCCGTTTTTGAAGTCACGGTTTTCAACAACTGAAAAGACAGAAAGACAGGCAATAAGGGGAAGACGTGAGAGAGATGGGGGCAGATGCCAGCAGCAGAGCGGAAGCGGACACTGTCCTTTTCCTTCTCTGCCCACCCCGCCCGTACCAGAACAGCCACGAAGGGCCAAACCTTATCTAAAGGCTTTCGCTATTCCTGCCGTCCTGGGACGCATTACTAAAAACAGAAAAGTAGGGGAACGGATTGCATAAAATTGACAAAGTAGGGGCACGCCGTGCCCTTCCGATCCCGCCCACTTCGACCACTGCTCCCATGGTGATTGAAGCACCTTCAGTGAAGAACTCCTGTTGGTGCAGAGCGGATCTCTGGGTAAAGCAGGTTGATCACTTTGGGGGCTGTGGAAGCTTGTAACCAATGAGGACCAGCCTATTGAAAGGTATGTCTTATAGAGAATCATTTTGTTTGTGTTACATATATAAATTTGTGACATCAAATATCATAAATGCATGAGTTGCACCCGCCAGGGGCATCTGAGCAGAGCCCTGGGCACCGGTACTCATTCTCTTACAAATTAAGCACAGCTCCTAACCAATACTCCATACATCACCTCTTCAACGTTTGTAATGTCGTTTTGATTCTATGTTTGTTTTCATTCTTATTCCCAGCCTCTTTTCTTCTTATCATACCAGGATAGTCCATTTTCATTTGGTTAAACAGACTAAAACAACTTCCAACCACTTACTTTTTTGATGCAATTATTTGAATTTCCTTTCATTTCGAATTGCATAATATTTTTTGTCTTTTTTTTTTTTTGCTCACTTGGTACCGACATTCTGTACCAACCCTGCTTATGCCCAGGTTTTAAAACAAAAATAAAAAAAAGTCATCTGCTCTTTGTTTTTTTCATTGGCGATTAAAATCGTCATCTCGTATAGATAGATTTCATTATCAAAGAATTTAGCCAGAATAACTTTTTTCACTAGAAAGGATTTCTTGGGTAGATATTTGCAAATAATATTTTGCTCCAAGACAACATATTCCCCAAAGCAGACTAAACAAATATTTTCCCTTAACGACCTTATATGTGATGAAAAGGACATTAAGAGTATTCTTTCTTTAGGGATAGCTAGTGTGGTTTGGATCTATTGAGGATTGTCCTGTCGAAGACATTGCTATTCTAAGTCTTTATCTGTTTTGCAAGCCTCGTCTAATCAAAACAATAAAGTAATCAAAATAATTCATAGATAAAAACAATCCATTGTTTTGTTCAGCTGTTATTAACATGTTGCTTCCGCCCACTGCAGAAGACAGCATACACTAGTGCTTTAGCCTATGTCACCCTGAGGCTAAGGCTATCAGAACATTCTGCCCCTAGAGAGCAGAATGTTATAATTTGTAAAACAAAGGCCTCATGGAGCCCGAGGGGGTTGAAATCACCCTAGGGCTCCATGAGGCGTTTGTTCACAGCACCATCTGTAAACAAACATAGGAATGTTAGAACTCCGGGCTTCTACCGGCCGTTATAAGCCCAGAACACTTCATTGTCTTCATTTGAATTCCCATCATTACAGTGTTGTAATATAGCCTTAAAGCCCGCCTTAGCATGCTATACCAGCTATTAAAGGCCCGCTCCAGCGTAAAAGGCCCGAGCCAATGGCGAAGGCCTTTAACAAGGGAGCGGGACTTTAATAGCCGATACTGCCCAGCTACGAAGGGCTGTAAGGCTATTAGAACATTCTACCACTACAGGGCAGAATGTTCTAACAAATTAAACAAAGGCCTTTCGGAGCCCGAGGGCTCCGAGAGGCCTTTGTTTAAACAACATTAAAATGTTGCTCTGAGGGCCCGTAGCAGCATGGAGCACTCCATTGTCTTCAATGGAGCTCCCAACATCCCAATGTTCTAATAGTGATTAAACTATGTATTCAATTTACAGTAGTTCAAATCCAAAATTATATTTTCTTTGCACCAATAAGAGTAATATTTTCCTCTGCTGTACATAAAACCAAAATGGGTTCTGTACCTGCTTCAAGTTCACAGGCCCCTTAGACAGATCCGAACTGTAATATTGAAATTGTACTCAAGGATATTGTTTTTCATAAACAAATTTTCTTTTTTCTTTCAACTTATGTTATATGCGTACAATTAAAAATAATAATACACACATAAACATAAAATAACCTTCGCACAAGCTTTTTAATGGCAGACTTATTGACTTTACAAGTGCTTGTTGTTATCTGGTGAAATTCTGTTCAAATGTACATAACGCCAAAGCAAAGGATCTTGGCTGGACAGATGGTTGCATGTAGCTGGTTACATGGCTCCGTGCATTAAACCTCCGCCATAGGCATGTGCCATGAGCTGCAGGTCGGAGCTTGAATCCCATCCAGGCAGACACAAGTCTTCCTTTTTTCAATGTAGGTAATGTGAGCACATTGAATTGGGCAATGTAAACACCTGTTATCTGATAAATTTCACAAATGGCAAGAGTGCACCATCAAGCACAATTTAAACATAAGACACTATACCATTACTATTACTAAATGTATGTAGTTTCAGTTCTCACACTACAGCAAGCTTCCATTTGTTTTGTGCAGTGGTGTGTATCTGGTGATGGGGTTAGAAAATGAGACATTGCATCAAATTCACATTCTGCACCGAAGATGACACATGTGGCATATTCTTTCTGGATTAGTTGAGGTTTCCATAAGTCTGTGTATTGCATGCTGATATGCAAGGTGCAGGAGTAGTCTAGTAAAAAAAAAAAAAAGTACATACATATATATATATTGTCATGTGAACAAGGCTCGCAAGAGCAGAGACGCGTAATGGTTGTCAGAAAATAAAGGAATACTAGCACGCATACCGTAGTCTGTGCCCGTTTTGTTGGAGAAAGGAGAACTGCAGCAACAGCGGAATCCAAGCGATATATATTACCTACTGGCGGTCGCCAGTAGGTAGTTATAGTTAGGACCCCTTTTCCATAGGAAATCCGCAACATTCTATTTTGAATAACTTTGGCGCCGGTCGACGAATCCTCGCGAATTTCTCAAAATAGGTGGGGCGCAACGCTCCGCTCCTACCCTGAAAGTCTCGGGGGGATTCGTCAAGCGGGGGCTGAGAAAAAAGGGGGGTCCCAAAACGCGTTTTTCCCATGCATTTTTCCATAGGACCTTTAGACACAGCTACAGCCCGAACGGCTGAACAGAATTACTTGAAATTTGGCAGAGAGGTAGTCCTCAGGTCAAGGAAGTGCCTTTTGTAGGTCTGGTGTTAATCTGTTCAGTAGTTCCTGAGAAAATAGCATTTTAAATCAATATATATATCTGTGGCAGCTTACGGTGTGCTTACCGTGCGCTTACGGTAAGCTTACCGTACGCGTACGGTGACGTGCGCGAGCGCGATTCTGATTGGCTGTTAGATCTTAGTAAGCATTCGAATCGGTCGAAACCAGGAAGCGGCGGCCGCCATTTTCTCTCTCGCACTCTGAGGGGGGTAGGAAAAACAAAGGGAAAAAACATGTAAAGGGGCTGTTTAGACAGCTCCTAACCACCTAGCCTTGATGAAGGTGTCCCCAAAGAACCCCCAAGGTCCAAAAGTCCCCAAAAAATTTTTCCGAAAAATCGCCGATTACGCTTACCGTACGCGTATGGTAAAAAATATATAAAATAAAAAAATTAACCATACTCTCCCTACCCAGTGTGCAAATGGTGCCCGCAGGGCACCATATGTGCATGGCATCTGACTACACTGAAAATGTAAATGTTTAAAAAAAAAAAATTAACCATACTCTCCCCATCCAGCGTAACGTGGGCACGCGGTGTGCGTAGCGCACCGCGTGCCCACCGTGCGTGCACGGCACTAACTGCGTAAAGTGGGCGCGCGGTGCGCGAAGCGCACCGCGTGCTCACTGTGCGCGCACGGTGCGCGAAGCGCACCGTGCGCGCACAGAACGAACTGCGTTAAGTGGGCGCGCACGCCACGAATGGCGTAAAGTAACTTAGCATTTAAAAAAACGTACAAATTCACTGAAAAAACCATAGGTTTCACACACGTTATAGTTAGGAATTAGCATTTAAAAAACCTTGCAAATTCACTGAAAAAACCATAGGTTTCACACACGTTATAGTTAGGAATTAGCATTTAAAAAACCTTGCAAATTCACTGAAAAAACCATAGGTTTCACACATGTTATAGTTAGCTGGACATTTTACTGATAAAAAACCTATGAAATTCCCCCGTTAT
The DNA here is from genome assembly GCF_964204655.1 of Triturus cristatus. Classification (NCBI taxonomy): domain Eukaryota; kingdom Metazoa; phylum Chordata; class Amphibia; order Caudata; family Salamandridae; genus Triturus; species Triturus cristatus. Next base: position 132,190,602 of record NC_140591.1, on the reverse strand, counting down.
AGTTAGTGCAGGCAACTATAACTCACGCAACCGCAATCCTCTGCTGATGACATATGTGTCTTTATGAAAAAAAAATATTTGTAATATATGTATAGCTAAAATTTAATGGAAGAAGACATGGGCAAATAAGTGTCTAAATACAGTATTAGCATCAGCAGAGGATTGCGGTTGCGTGAGTTATAGTTGCCTGCACTAACTATAACGGGGGAATTTCATAGGTTTTTTATCAGTAAAATGTCCAGCTAACTATAACATGTGTGAAACCGATGGTTTTTTCAGTGAATATATATATATATATATTCACTGAAAAAACCATAGGTTTTAGGGGTGTTATAGTTAGCTGGACTTTTCACTTGTACAAAACCATTGAAATTCCCCCGTTATAGTTAGTTTAGCTAACTATAACTCGCGGGCCCGCAATGCACTGCTGATGACGTCACATATTACATCACTCATGACATGGTCAGTGACATCACTCATGACATCACTGATGAGATCTCAAATGACATCACTGATGACATCATCCAGTGAATGTCTGTTTTCCTGAAAATTAAATATGTTTTATATATGTATATCTAAACAATGATGGAAGAATAAATGGGTATATAAGTGTCTAAATGGATGATTTGTTTTTGAAAAATTGATTGTGTAACTGACTGATTAAGTGTATCATAGTGAATACATGGCTTAGTGAGTAATGTTTAAATATGTAAATATCTGTATCAGTCTCTCACTTTGTGTATAAGTGGCTGCATGGGTTGGTGAGTAGCTACATGGGTGTCTATATAGGTTATTAGTTGGTTTTTTGAGTATCAGTCTGAGTGTCTGCATGGTTCGGTGGGGGGTATTACGTAGTGCATAGGTGCATGAATGAGTGACTCACTGTTTGTATGTGTTGAAGACAGCATGTGTGCAGGACTGTATGGGTGGATGAGTGTGTGTATGGGTGTGTTAGTGAGTGAATGACTGTCTCAATAGTGTCTTTATGAGTAACTACATATGTTTTAAACTAGTATATGTGACTATTGGTGTATATAAGTGAGTAAATGTGAGAGTGAGAGATTGAAAGAGTTCCTGTATGAATAAATATGTGTTTCTATAAGTGATTGTTTAAAAGACTAAGTATGTGTAAGTTTCCGTAGAAGTAAGTGTGGTGGTGTGTGTATAACTGTATATGCAAGTAAATGTATCTTTGATTCTTTATTAGCATGAGTGACTATGTGTGTGAGTAACTCTATGGATGAGTGGCATTGTGTAACAGGATGTATAGGTGTATGAGTACATATGATGAGTGAGTACATGTATGAGTGACTGTATAGGACTGTTGGTGAATGAGTGGATGTGTATGTGGATCTTAGAATTACTGAAGAGGTTGTTGTAACTGGTATTGGTATGTCCATTGTTTTGAAAATTTTAGTCTCTATTTTTGAATGTGTGTATGAAAGGTTATATTAGGGTGAGAGGAGGTCTGCCACTCTATCACAAGGATGATGTCATCAGTGATGTCGTCAGTGATGTCATTTGAGATGTCATCAGTGATGTCATGAGTAATGTCACTGACCATGTCATGAGTGATGTAATATGCGACGTCATCAGCAGTGCATTGCGGGCGCGCAAGTTATAGTTAGCTGAACTAACTATAACGGGGGAATTTCAATGGTTTTGTACAAGTAAAAAGTCCAGCTAACTATAACACCCCTGAAACCTATGGTTTTTTCAGTGAATTTCTGAGGTTTTTTAAATGCTAATTCCTAACTATAACGTGCCTGAAACCTATGGTTTTTTCTGTGAATATATATATATATAAATATATATATCATATTTTGACTTTTGGTCTAAAGCTGACTATTTATCTTGGGGCCAGATGTACGATTCCATTTTGCATGCGACCCGTTTGAGCATGCAACATGTGAATGGGCTATGTACAATTCCTAAATAGCAAGTCGCAATTTATTTGCAACTTGCTATTTAGGAATTGCGAGTCACCATTAGGAAGGGGCGCAAATCAATGTACGAATGTTTTGTGACCGCAATTGCAGCTGCATTACACTCGCAAATTACCACCCTCTTCAAGAGTCGTAAATCTGTCCATAAGTCTCTCATATGGTTGATCTATATATATAAAGCATTTACATCCTTTCAAAGAAAATATCAACACTATAACTTGCAAATAAATGGGATTTGTTTCTCTTCAGTTGTAAAGCAACTGAACATAACACTGAGTGCAGCATTTACAGCATATCACAAAGCCCCATTGTCAAACCCTGTGCACAGCAAGACCTCTGCCAACAAAGGGCATGGTTTGCAAACTGCTAATGAAAATGAATGAGTTGGTAGTTCTTGAATATATCTGCAGTAAGATCTGTCAACACTGTTTATTGTTGAGAGGAGAAACATCCACTGATCCACAGCCTGCTTATTTCCGTAATTACATGTTGGAGTGCATATAGAACGTGTGCATGTACCTGTAATAGGAATACAAACAAACATCTGAATGCTGTATTAGCTCTTTGTGCCGCTACCACAGAGAGCTGCTTTTATGAATCCTATCAAACTATGATTTTAAGCGTCCTTGACACTTCCTCCTGTCTTCAATGTGAATTCCACCTGAATATCCTTGAGTTGCAAGGCATTTTCTCTCAGTGGCTCTGTCCTACTCCTGTATTTGATGCAAAATCCACCTGAAAATCCAGACTTGATTCACAAATCATTTTGTGCGAGTAGTTGTGCCTTATTCAGGTCTTTGACTTGAATTCCACCTGAGGCCCTCATTGCGATGTCAGCGACACTGTTTTGGTGAGGACTCTGCCTGACCATAGGTCGGCAGTTCCGCATATCAAATTAGGGTGCAACCGCACATGGTGGGGTCGTAAACTTCAATTTTACAATGCTAGCTTGTGCGGCAGACAGAAACCGCCCGCAGCACAAGCTCTCATTTCAAAATGTAAGGTTTTGCACATCCCTGCACTGTGTGGCAGGCACCTCACAGTGCCTGCCACACGGTGCAGGGACGTGAAGCGTGGCACCGTAGGTGCCCCCCAAGGCCTCAAACGTAGGGCCAGGTGAGAAAGGGGCCCCCAAAGTCACTCTCCGACAGCCTTGCCATGTCGGAAAGGCCATCATGGGAAGGCTGTCGGAAGCTGATATCATAATCCTGACAGCGGAAACACCGTCCTTAAGGGATTATGAGCGGCTTTCAACTGGGCAATGGGCTCCTTGAATCTGTCAGGAACCCAGTCAGTTTCCCCGGCCAGTTTACACTCCAACCACCAACATTATAATTTGGCTGTTGGAATGTAAACCTACCATGTCGGTCGGTAAGCCTCCGATGAGCGGTCAGTGACTTACCAACCGACATCCTAATTAGGCCCTCAATGTCCAGGCGAGATTCATCATGCATTTTCTGTGGGTAGGTGGGCCTTACTTATGTCTTTGATGTGACTTCCATATGAATATCCAGGCTCGATTTACAAAACATTTTATGTGAGTAGTTGTGTCATATTTCAGGCTCAGTATGACTTGTTTGTGTATTTCTAGGAAGACATGCTGACTCACAGAAAAACCATTAAATAATTCACAAAGATTTTGTTTCTGTAAATAAGCATTTCATATTTCTGCGAATAGAGGTATGCACAAAGGAGGTCAAAGGAAGAGTTTAGAGAGTTGGTGTGCTGTTCTCCCAGTCACTAACCAATACAATTATTCTTTCCATGGTCTGTGGAAATTTGTTAATGTCACTCTCATTAGTTTTGACAAGTCAGTTTTTAGTAAAAGAAAACTCCCTCAACATAAGGCAACATGATTTATTATAGGGTGCCACCTCACATCACTCTCTAGGTGAGTGATGTGGGCTACAACTTCCCCGTAGGTGTAAGGAGCACTTGATAGAACAATGGAATGAGGTCCTATTAAGTTAACTATTAAGTGTGGGTTAGAGATATACAGTGTGAAAATAAGGACGTCAAGGAAAAAGCTACCTCTTAGAGGATTTACAAATTGCTTCAATCTTATCCCCAAGGGATAAGGTAAAAAAATGAGAGAGTGTGAAACCTAAACCAAATAGAAGGTAGAGGGGTCAACATGTTTCTGTCCCCCATAACCCTCCAAGGAGGGGTTGAGCATTCATCATGACCAATTCATTAGATTCACTCAACTTAATCTAAAGGATTTAAAAGTGAATACAAAAAAACAAAAGCAAGTAGAACTAGTGATCCAGAAAGATTGGTGACTTTTTTGATCCACCATTGTCCTCACCTGTATTCATCGGAAGGTCTAAGCCTCAGCTCGAAAGTTCTAGACAGGTAGATACAGGGCTGTTAAGTCCTCTGTTCCTCCCACTTAGCTTCCTGGTCTGAAAATCCCTGTGTAAACCCTAAATAGATGTAGCGTAAGCCACAATTGCTCACTTAAGTTGTTTCATGACTCAGGTTTGGACATTCAGGCTTATTTCATGGCTAAAATGGGAGTTAGACGCAAGCCCTCATAGAAAGTATTTATGAACTGGAGCCAATGTTTATAACAGAAAGAGAAGGGAAGATCTTAGATACACATATCTATTGAAAGTAGAAGACCTCAGATGTGGCTTCTCCCCATCACACTCAGGAAAAGATCATCAAACAAGTGTCTTTAAATAGGGTGATATTTAAACAGCACCTTCAAATTTTCCAAAAATGCCATGCTTATAGCGATACCATGAGATATGGCAAATCTTTTGAGACTGTGTGACCTCCTCCAGAGGAAAATATGATAACACAATATTATTTTTCCATTCCTAAAACGTGGTTTCTCTTCATAAGGAATCCATGGTCTCCCTACACTGACTGTTTCTGCAACCAGATTGTGAGGTGTGCTGAGGTAGGACTCATGACACTTCCCCCTATTTACAGCCATTTCCCACTTCTTTGGATAAAATGTTAGCGGCGTTGTAACTCACAAGCCATTGCCTTTAGCTGTCTTAACACATGCTGTGCCACTTTCCTAGTGAAATATTGCATATTCTCAGCAACCAGCAAATCGTGTGAAAAAACACTTTTTAATTAAAGTGGGTGGAGATCGAGCGAGAGAGCAAGTCAGGGGAAGTGGGAGAGGTTTGTTTTTTTTTAAAATATAAAATTGTCAGTTATTTCTAAATGTATACAATCTCATTTTGTAACCAGCAACATATGTAATTTTCGAAGCTGAAATATGCTGACTCCTGCCAAAAAATACTATTTTAGTGAAACAATTTATTAATAATGGATTTCTTGTAAGCAAGGCTTTCATAAAATCTGACAGCTGCTGTAATTTGAACGTGCATGATGAGCCCATCCACCAGCAGGGTCTGCAGCCTAGGTACAGTGCAGCCACTGCAATGTGTGCAGCTTTAGACATGTAATGCGCACAGTGCAAACATAGGGCGGCTATGTTAGCCATATTCGAAGTGTGTTTATTTAAAGAGTGAAGAAAGACTACCTGCTCCCTTTCCTTTCTCAGTCTGTCACTGTGAGGGACAGAGGAGTCAGCTGGCAGAGGAGTGCATTCCAAGAGGTGGACACAGAGGGAGACAAAGAGATGGAGACAGAGAGAGGAGGCGCGCCTGCTTTTTTTTACCATAGTGAGTTATAAGATACAGACATGCAATACCAACTACATCGGAAATAAGAATAGTTGAATATTTATTTCTTCTAGGGAATTGAGAGTTTGAGAAACAATAGCAGGTGAGGAGTGGGACGTCACCAGCATTGTGGACAGGGTAAGACTGCATCCCAGGGCCCAAACTCAACCGAGGTACCATTCCGCAAGCGACACAGACATCAGACAGTTGTATTGTATTGTATTGTATTGTAATTGCATTTATGTAGCGCTTACTACCCCATACGAGGCGTTGGAAGTACTTTTTCGGCGAGTAGCACACTACTCTGGAACCTCTGGAACCCATAAAGGATTAGTGGTGAATTAGTGTAGTGAAATATGAAAGTGATTTCAGTGGTAGATATGTTAATCAGTTATTTGGATTGAGAACGATAGTGGAGGGATAGAAGAGGGAAAAAAGGTTTGCATTTATATAGCGCTTGCTACCAGTGATGGGGTGCTGAAGCGCTCCTTTGTTGAGTAGTACGCTACTCCGGAACCCATAAAGGATTAGTGGTGAATTAGTATAGTGAAATATTAAATTAATTATTTGAGGGGTGGACATGTTAGTCTGGAATGAAATGGATAGTTGAGGGATAGAATAGGGAAGGATTTGAAAATATTGTTTTTTGGTTTTTTTCGTTTTGGAGCTCATAGCAGTAGGAGGAGGCTTGGGATGAGTAAAAGACAGGTGGAGGGGGAAGAGTTAGATAGAAGGGTTTAGAAATGCTTGTTTAGGGGATCGGAATAGTAAAAGAGGTATGAGATGATGCAAGGAGGTGTAGAGTAGGGAAGAGTTTAGAAACTGTTATTTTAGGGATAATAGTAGTGGTGTGGAGTTTGGGATTAATTAGAGAGTGGAGATGGAGGACATATTGATAGAGGTATAGGGTGAAAAATTGTGTAGTGCATTGGAAAGAGTAGTAGAAAGAGGTTTGAGATGAGTCAGAGAGCACGGGACTCACGTCTGGCCATACCCTTCCCACATAGGGCGAACAGCAAAACACACAAGATGATGGACGGAATGTTGCACATTGGCAAAACATTCACCCCCAGTCACAGATCTGGGTATAATCCATCGTTATTTTGCTCACTACGCCACCCCAGTTCAGACATGGCCATATGCAAATCAGTCTTGACCCTGTGCATCATGGGAACAGTCCAGCCCGAACTTGTGTGTTTTGCTGTTCGCCCTATGTGGGAAGGGTATGCCCAGATGTGGGTCCCGTGCTCACTACGCCACTGGAGTCAAGCTATCCTGGCTGAAGAGGGGTGAAACCCCGAAACCGGTCCTAGGATGCTTGATTCCGGTCCAGGGAAGACATGGCTTGGCAGTTGGGGCTGGACTGTTCCCATGGGGCACAGGGTCAAGACTGATTTGCATATGGCCATGTCTGAACTGGGGTGGTGTGGTGAGCAAAATAACGATGGATTAAAACCAGGTCTGTGACTGAGGGTGAATGTTTTGCCAATGTGCAACATTCCGTCCATCATCTTGTTTGTTTTGCTGTTTGCCCTACGTGGGAAGGGTATGCCCAGACGTGGGTCCCGTGCTCACTACGCCACTGGAGTCAAGCTATCCTGGCTGAAGAGGGGTAAAACCCCGCAACCGGTCCTAGGATGCTTGATTCCGGTCCAGGGAAGACATGACTTGGCAGTTCGGGCTGGACTGTTCCCATGAGGCACAGGGTCAAGACTGATTTGCATATGGCCATGTCTGAACTGGGGTGGCGTGGTGAGCAAAATAATGATGGATTAAACCCAGATCTGTGACTGAGGGTGAATGTTTTGCCAATGTGCAACAATCCGTCCATCATCTTGTGTGTTTTGCTGTTGCGCTGGGTACGCCATTCCCTCATTTTTTTTATGTCTCAAAACTATATCTAAATGGTTTAAAGTGTATTTGAGAGCAAGCTATTATCTAAAATATTTTAAACATTTATATATTCCTAACTGTAATAAACGTATAAGATGGTAAATATATTTTCTCAAAATCGCGTCCGGTGAGGCCTCCTTTTGCGCTCAGTGCACGATTGCCATGTGAGCTTAAAAAAAAGCATTTGATTGGTTCATAACATTTCCCATTGTAACAGTTGGAGGACCCCACCCATTTTAGTCATTCTCTCTATAGCGTTTGATGAGAGACACCTCTTCTGCTTAGAGAGCTTTTTTGAAACGTTTTTTGCTGTGTACACATATCTTATACTACACACACCATGCAACGATCATCTTGATCAATACTCATGGTCTGTACAGTAGCCTTCCACGTGTGATGGCCATGCACCTGAAACGTTACATCAAAAAACAAATGTGTGTTACACGATGCCCCTGGTGTGTGTGTGTGTGTGTGTGTGTGTGTGCGCATTATTGTGCTGCCTTTCAGCCTGGGTATTGGTAGCTCGAAGGAGTATCATCAGCCACGGGCAGAGTGCACATCCTAGATCACATGTGACAAACAGTAAAGAGTAATGTGTAGATTTGTGTTGCAGTATGCTCTGTTGTCAGGCTTTACCAGTATAGTAGTGTTTCATATGTGAGACTTTCAGATTCACGTTTGACATGCATTGCTTGACTGTAATGAGCGTTATCACTGTGTATGATGTACCCTCACTGCTGATCCTCCCTCCATCCGAGCACATTCACATGTGTGCGCTTCGCGATAGCAACACTTTCAATAATACCGCACACCATTGACATGCGTGTCTGCGCATATCCACAAGCTTGACAACGACATGTGATGTTGGCCATTCAATGTTTTTGGACAGCATCTCATTAGCGATAGTTGCCGCCCTCCTGGTACATGCTACATTAATGTAAATTGCGGATTGTGCGACGTCAAAACTGTACCAGGGACACACACATGTACACTTCCTGGCTAGGCAGGAACTGAACAACGTCCAGGTCCCCGGAATAATTATTCACACCCCTACACTGGCCTGGCATACGCAAGCCCAGCCCACTTTGCGTACTTATAAATAGAATAACGACGATGCCACATGTCCCAGTTCTTCCACACTGCCTCAGGTGATATGGCCGCATCCACCTTGCATATCATAATGCGCAATAAAAGAAAGGGATCCATGAGGTGTACACCATCCTGGCAATCAAAACTCGATGTGAATTGTGAACTCTGCTGGCCGTTGTGTTTGGACACATAACAGTGACAGCAGGTGAGCAGTGGGGCCTGGGTGCACAGGGGCTTCAATTGCGCGCGGTGGGGCAGGAGGGGTGAGGTGCATCAGCCTGGGTGCGCAGGTGCGAACAAGCAATGTTTCCGTGCGTAATGATGTGATCTCTGACCTCATTCAGTCACATCTCTGTCTCCTTTTAAGGACCTGCTGGACCGTACTTTAGGCCTGAGCCAGCAGGAAGCGCTGCCCTACAGACAAATGGCATTGGCTTTTGGGGCACTGTAGTGAGCTGATTACTAAGTGTACATGCACACAGGCTTGCGACACTGCATTGCATGCGCATATTGTGCTTCTAGCATGCGCTCTGTTCCTTTGTATGTTAACGTTGGCATAACATATTATTATTTACCCTTGTGTATTCTCGTGCACTCCAACTTCTCTTTGAACCACGATTACCACTAACAGTTGGTAGATCGTACTTCAAGAAGGAAGGATGCACTCAACTGGTGTTCTCTATTAAGCTTGAAATAAACCTTCATTTACCACAAGACGTTTCCAACATTATATTATTTCCCCCTTTTCAGACACTGAGTTAGTGGCGCCAAAATGCGCGCAGCAGGTGCTCAGCCTGTAATGATGCCCTGGTCATGCTGATGCCTTCCATCATGATATCAAGACACCGTCCCCGACCGGAGACCCGCTGTGCCACCCTGAGAGAGGCACCCTGGACTTGGAGCTTGCACCCGCACGTCGTTGGACACACCGGTGGTGGCAGGTGAGCAGTGAAGCCTCGGTGCGCAGGAGCTGCATTTGAGCACAGTGCGGGGGAAGGGGCTGGGGTGCAGCAGGCTAGGTGCACAGGTGCAGCCAAGCGATGTTGCCGTAGATAATAATGTAATCTCTGGCCTCATTCATATCTCTGTTTCATTTTAAGGACTTGCTGGACCGCACTCTTTCTCGCGGACCCCAGTGTCCCAGACATACGGGTGACGGGAGGTGAACAGTGAGGGCTGGTTGCAGTAGGCTGACGCTCTGTCTCCTCCTCCCTCTGTTCTTTTGACTCTCCCTCCCCTTCTCCCTTCCACCCACTCGCTCTCTGTCCCATTCTCACTTTCTTCCTTTCATTCTGACTACCTTTCTTTTTCTCTTGGACATGGCACACATACTTATGTTTCTTTTTGGTCTTGCAGGTTTTGTACGCTGCTTCCGGAGGAGTCCCACCCACTTATTTCATGTTATACTGTTGTTTGTTCGAATAAAGTTGCATTTCCATTTATTTGTGTTGCTTTAATAAAGTTTTGTTTTTTTACCAATAAATAAGTGAGTGTATGGGTCTTCTTTTTCTGACAACACTTGGCTGTAGTTTATTGTGAAAATCGACGGTTGATAGGAGGTTATGAGGGAAAACATTCGTAATTTTGTGGTGCACCTACCAAACATAAACCAACAGACTATTTCATAAATGAAGTCTGGGTAATTCTACAACTGCAAGGGTTCTATGAGTGTATCACTTTATAATACCATGAGTACTGCCCGTGTGATTACAGAACCAATAAGGCACTGCCTAGGGCCACGAGGCTTCAGGGACTGGTGAGGCCCACCCTGCATATTTAAATAAAGCCCCGGAGGGTGGCGATCCCCGGACTTGAGTTGGCCTTGAAGCCCCCCGAACAATTTATAAACAATACCCGGGGAGGTGGCGATCTCCTGGCTGCGAAACTTCTCTGTGCCCTCCCGCGCCTAATTTACATGTGAGATTAAGGTCCCCAGTGCTGCAGAGACCCCGCAATATAATAATAGGATTGGCCCCGGAACATTAATCACCAGGGGGCTCATTTAAATGAACGGGTGAGACCCCGCTTCATTTTTGTTCTCCATCTTTACCATCCGGATCCGCTTTATTGAAGCGATACGAGGTTTGCCTCCTCTCGCTTCAACGAGGCAAACAAGGATTTGCTATCACAGGGTGGAAGGCATGCTCCCGCCCTGTAATAGGAAACATAAATGTCCCGCGGATGCACACCCCAGGACATTTTATGAGCTGCGCATGGGAGTTGGCGCTCCATAGGGCCATGATGCATTGGTTACCGCATAAATACAGAATTAGTATAAACGTATACTAACACTACTTGCACAGTACAGTGACCAGAGTGTAGTGATGAGGCAAAGGAAGCCCAAAATCAAAAAAAATAAATCCTACCAGAGGTCGGATGACATAGTTCGATGAGCCGACGACCCTTGGATGAGTAGAAACAGCTTCACAAAGAGAACGAGTCTTCAGCAGAATGCAAGGAAGCTAGAAATATTGGTGAGTGCTCCCTTCTTTTTACCTTCTCCCGCTCGTTGCCAAATTTATGTAGTGAAGAGGCAGACAGCAGTGGATTCGAAAAGTAGATTTATTGCAAGAAATGAAGACAGCTTAAGCAGCCACCAACAGGAGCAGACAGCAAGGCAACTGTCTTCTCCAGCACCGTGTACATACTCCCCAAGATTCCCCTCATGACAGCCCTACATTCTAACATTACATACTTACATTCTAGTAGCATTCCATACTAACATTCAACTATGACTTACATTGGAATACTACACAGAGCACATGACTTTACAGCAATGAGCTCATGGTTTCATCCACGAGTCTTGAGACAGGTAGAGGTGAGTAGTTTCCTTCCCACTGCCTCTATTGAATAAACGCAAACTAACACTACTTCCACAGGTATGCTACAGCGCCCAGAGCACATCACTTTCCAGCAATGAGCACACGGTTTAATCCTCAAGTCTTCAGACCAGTAGGGGTGAGTAGTTCGCTTCCCACTCCCTGTTTAGTATAAACGCATACTACCACTACTTACACAGTTATACTACAGCGGCCAGTATGCTACAGCGCCCACAGTTCATCACTTTACAGCAATCAGCTCGTTTTGATCCCCGAGTCTTTACACCGGTAGGCGTGAGTACTTCGCTTCCCACTTACGGTATAGTATAAACGCACGGTAGAGGTCAGTAGTTCGCTTCCCACTCCCTGTATGGTATAAACGCCTACTAACACTACTTGCACAGGTATGCTACAAAGACCAGAGCACATCACTTTACAGGAATGAGTTCACGGTTTAGGCTCTCGGTTTCATACCCCAGTGTAGCAGCATCTCATCTCAGCACCATGTCACTCTGAGCAACACCGCACTTTCAGACCGGCAAGAGTGACTACTTCACTTCGCACTCCCCCACAGAGGTTACAGTGCTCCTATCCTCCTGTTTCCTGCTCTTTTCACCCTTTTTCCCCCTTACTCATTTCAACGGAATCATAAAATGGTTGCCAACACTTCCTAGTTGCAACAGTTCGCAGCCAATAAACAGCAAGCTCGTGCTCGTAACGCCTCAGCCAATCAGATGGCAGAATTCCCAAATATCGATATCTGCAAATTTCGATATTTCTCCAAAACTACTGAACGGATTTACACCAAATGAACAAAAGCGTGCTTTCTAGACCAAGACCCTTCTCCCTGCCAAATTTGGGGTAATACCATTCACCCGTTCAACCTGTAGCCTTGTCTAAAGTTTCCTTCCATGAGGGCAGTAACCAATGCCGATTTGAATTATCCTGTCGCGAGACATTTTCATGAAAAACATCAGGGTAATTCAAATCTTCTCCAATTTTTCGGCATTGACAGGACCCTGTCTCACCCTAGAGGGGGGGACCGGGAGAAACTCCTACGTATCTTGGAATCTAAGTATATCATAGATCTGAATACAAAAATTCCACATGGCATGAATTATGGGGAAGAACTGGCAACCCACATAGGGCATAAATAAGAACATTGTTTCCTTCTATTTTCTCGTTCTCCTTTTCTGTACGTGTCAGCACTTTCGTTGCTACACTTCACTTGACTGCACTTTTATGAGGGGTAGTTTTGACAGTGATCGCACTTTGGGGCAGTTTCAGATTAGTCCTATAATAGTGACCCCGATTCTGTGCCCTATGCACCATGATGAGTGCAACAGGCATGGATACCGTTATTTTGGTTGTTCGGCCTGACCGCGATCACATTCCTCCTTACCCTTTTATCTTCCTTTTATTTTTATTCTTATTACACACCTATCACTCAACGCTTCATGTATCGTAGCATCACTGTATATATTCTCATCACAAACACCTGTACACCTTTGCCCTTACAGAAAAACATATATGTTTATGTGAATGGCAGTAGAATGCAACAGAAGTTCCTCACAACAAAATGGTTTTGGATAAATATAGGGTACATTACCCTTGGCTATATCTGGTCCGCTATCCAATTTATTGGTTCTACGCATATCCTGTTATATTGAAAGGTTATTATGCTTCCCCCTTCCACAGCAGATTTCATTGTATGAGATACACCTGGTGACTGCACATCATGCGCTGGGTACATTACCCCCTGCAATATCGACATTGTAAACTCACACTACATAATGTCTATATTACCACGCAGGAGCCCGACTCGACCCCGATGCATTTATCTATGTTTATTTTAGGCACGTGGGAGAGGGTCGCAAACATTGTTTCAATCGTTGTTGATATTTGCGACCTACAGCAGAAGAGTACTGATTAGCTGTGTGCTCCGTGGGATATATAATTTTTCCAACGCATTATGTTTTCAAAGTATAATTTTGTTTTGAAAAATAGTGGCGCTTCAAGATGCAGTGCTAACGTATTACAGGATATTGTCCTTTAATTTCTTTACAAGTTTATGAAATGTATTTTTCAGTCTGTTTTCTAAATATGTTGATTTGTGGGAAGTATTGTTTTTCTGTTTACCAACGGTAACCCCTATTTCTATGGGGAATTGGGCACAGGTCAAATTGCTTGACAAAGGCTTCGCCGAAACGCGTCGTACTGTTTTGTTTTTGAGTCAATAAACCTATATTGAACTCGTCCTCTGGTGTGCCGCTGGAAGTTATTCTGAAGTTTGGGATAACGTCTTCTTTGGAAATATATATGTATATATATATACATATATATATATATTGTAAATCAGTAGTGAAGCAATTGTAACAATGTAGCTATCAGTAATATGTACATTTGTTAAGCAGAACTAATGAATATCTATTTTTTTAGTTTTAAATATATAATTATTCTACACATTTATACAAAGCAATACACATTTATAGGTACATATATGTAGTACAAATACACGCTTATATACAGAGAAATATTCTGTATATTTCTGTTTGCATATGGTGGTTATGTGGGGAAGAGCCAATTCTTGAGTAGTTTTCTGAAGATACGGTGGTTATCCGTGGATATTATGTTGTGGGGTAAAGAGTTCCATAGTTTGGCTGCTTGAACAGAGAATGATGTGCCACCCATGGTTTTTGTCTTGTATCTTGGGATTTTGAGGCGAGGTGCCACTCTAGAGAGGAGTTTGAAATAGAGTTTCCTTTGTTTAATGTGTTTGGTGATTTTCTTCCTGATAAAGAGTAGTCCTGTACAAAGCAGCAAATGCAGGGGTTTCAAGGCAAATGAGATGTCATCTTCTGGATTTATATGTAAGAGTAGTCTGGCAGCCTAGTCCAGAATCTGTTGTAGTCCTTCCATGGTTGTTAAAGATGATCCGTGGTAGTGGCTATTGGGGTAATCGAGTTTGGACAGAACAAGGGAGATGGTACTCTGGACCTTGTGTGAAAATCCCAAATGGGGGAAGATTCATTGCAAAAAAAATTATATTACCAAATCTTGATCTTGCTAGTTTGTCCACTTGGGCATTCGGCGATAGCTTCAAGTCCATGATCATTAGAAGGTTTCTTACTTTCTTCGATACTTTAGGCAGTGTTCCCAGATCATTAGGCCATGTGGCGAGCAGGTCCTAATGTTTTCAATCGTCACACATGAGTATTTCCGTTTTGGAAGCATTCAAGTTGAGAAAGCTGCCCGTCATCCATTATTCCACAGCTCTGAGGCAACTGAAAATTGGTGAGTTTTTAATGTCTTTGGGGCATTACAGTTGAAGGAGTATTTGCGTGTCGTCTGCATCTATAGCACATGAGGTGAAATTGATTGATCAGTGCCAGTAATGACTTCATGTAGAAGTTGAAAAACATGGTCAAGATAATAGAGCCTTGTGGGACCCCTGCTTTTGTGAAGTGCGGGTTGAACGAGAACGGTGGAGTATGGATGACATTAATTCTGTTGCGAAGGTAGAATGTGAGTCAGTCAAGACCAGTCCCCTCTATGCCAGCTTTGTAGAGTCTTTGTATCAGAGTGTCCTGGTAAACCGTGCCAAAGGCAAACAAGAGCTCCAAGAGAAGTAGTGCAGTAACCCCATTGCGGTCTACTGTGTTGTTCAGGTCATCCCAGAGGGCAAGGAAGGCAGATTCTGTGCCTCTTCCTGGATGAAATCCCATTTGGAAGTCTGAAAGTATGGCATTCTCTTCAATGAATTGTGACATCTGGACGAATGCTGCTCTTTCGATCAGTTTATCCAGGAAAGGTCCATTTGTAATCGGTCTGTAGTTGTCAGGGTTCAGCGGGTATACGTTTGTTTTCTTCAGTAAAGGGCGTTGGTCCCATTGTTACAAGAACAGACACCGAGGAGTAGTTGTTGATGTGTAGTAAGTATGGATGTTATTTAGGGGTTGCCAGGGGTCACAGCTGTGACCCTTGGCTTGCCCTTTGTGACTGCTAGCACTGCCTTTGAGACCCCTGGCATCAGAGGTGCCAAATCAGTGCCAGGAGTACAAGGGCAGTTCTTCCTCATGGATGTTGGTTGCGGCTCCACTTTCCTTGTTTTCTGTCAATTTTTTCTTAAACTACTAGTGAATAATATTTAATTATTCACTATTAGTGTAATAAAGAATTTAGCACAATCCTGGGATGAAATTCTCCAAGCCCTTACATACCCACAAGCAATACCACGCGCACCTCCCATACAACAGGCAGGCGATGCCGCTGGAGGACTTGATTGATGAGTGCATTCTGCCCTGTATAGTGCTGAATTTAACTGTATCCGTTGATCTGAAACACAGCTACACAGGCCTCGGGGACATTCCGTAGGTACATATTTAGTCATAAGTTGCCCTAGCATCCACACGACTGTGATCGAAACAGACAATGTAGCCCGCACTCATTACAACGATGCGTCTTCGCCGCAACTTACCTCAGACAACCACTCACCTAACGGTTTCATACTCCATCTGGTATCTGACATCTCTTTCTATTATTTATTTTCCTTCTTCTCTCTGTTTTTCTCTCCCCCCTCTTTTTATTTCCAGTTGTAGTTCATGTTTTGCAAATCAAAAAATGGTTGGTATCCTGCATCATTTACTATTATGAGCACATACTACAGAAGAGGTATTGTGATTTGAGTCACAGGAGATGCCGGGAATGCGATGGGCATCTCCCTGGCGCCTGATGCATCTGCACACTGACAGCTTCTGTATAAGCGGAACATGCATGGGATACCCATATTGACATATTAATGGGGACAATGGTATGCGTATGCAGTTTGAACTAATGGTCCATATACATACATACCGCTATGTGCGCTTCGGATGTAAAATGTTGTCACAAATGCTTGGAGGGAACAACCGACCTTATGTACACAGGCCCATGGCAGAAATTACTACACTGTACGTTCATTATGTGCATTGATGTGCTATAACTGTATGATAAAAGATAAAATGCAATAAAGATATTCAAACAAAAAAATTTGTGTAATAAAGAATTGTTTACAATTAACTGAAATATCACCCTCCCTGGCAGCAAAGGTAAGTAGAAAAAATGCTTTTAAATGTATATCATGTGTGCTTGCAGGTAAGTGCGTGTTTACGTGAGAGCGAGTGTGTGTATGTTTGAATGCATGTGTGAGTGAAAGTAAAGGTTAAATGCCACTACAGCGGGCATTTTGATTAATTGATGTTCATGGTAGTAAGTAGCATGTGCTACTCAGATTTACCAAAACTGTGGTCTCTGTTTAATGTATCGTGTCTGCTGAAGGATGCCTCGACTTGGAGGGGAGATGGGGGGATGGTCTGGGAGAGATAAGATGCAGTCCTAGTCAGCTAAGGGCCAGCCCAAAGAATTGAACATTGAAATGTGGGGCACTTGACCAAGTACTTTGTTCTTAGTACATGCACAAACATCTCACTCCCACATTCTGCCTTCATGTACAGAGGCTGCAGCTGTCACCATGTCTGTAAGTGACAGCCATGGCTCTGGCCTCTTATGGTCCTCGCACCAACTCCTGATTGGGAACTTTTAAGTAATAGGTATTCTTATGTCTTCCGATAGTTACAGTCATCCATAAAGTGTGTGATGTTGCTTTTGCTTCTTTAACATTTTCCAACCAGGGATGACCTTGGAATCCTTTGACATACATCTGGCACTGCTGATGGTCCTGTTAACCTGCATGCAGGTAAATGCTACATAGACAAATGAGCAGAAAATGTAGGGGCCATGGTGTGGTCTAAGTGTACTGAGCAGCAGAGGGCTTCAAACTGGGGATGGGGCCTCCAGGGGAAAGAGGCAGAAGCCAAGAGGAGCATCTGCCTAAAAAGGTGCTCTGTTTTTAGTGAATGAACAAGCACACAGTGCCACCCTGCAATGGGCCATCAGTAAAACATTGTGAAACTAATACACCCTAGCTGGGATAGGTGTTGAAAGACTGAGCAATTCTCAAAACTGCCCCTTTCCCTCCCTACCATTTCTGATAAAAAATCACACTGTTACTTTTACCATACTGACCTTAGCAGGTTGGAAATTGTGTATTTGATTACAGTTTTAAAATAGATAACTGAAAAAAAACCCTGAAATGTTTGAATTGTTAAATATGGTTAAAGCTGTCAATACATTTGATAGAATAAGTGTTAAAACAATAATTTTAATTCTGGCGGCCCGATTTGTTTTTTTTTACACAATGGAGTGGGGGGCATTAAAAAGGCCCGTTCTGTAGAGGACTCGGCTTTCCTAATACTGATTTGCTGGATGCCGCTTTAGAGACCTGTTGGGACCCAACTGAGGGAGGTACCTGGGATTACCCTCTATTCCTCACCCATTTAAGGAACAAGAACTGATTTTAAGTCTCCTATACAGCAGAGAGTTGGGATATGTCAGAACTGTACTGCAGTCTATTGTAGATGAAAACTCATTCCCACCTGAAATTGAGACACTAAACTGAAATAAAACAAGGATGGTCACTTATGATGTATGATAATAAAAATATAGGAAATAAGATTGAGGCAGATGGCATAGCCCTGATGAGACCCGTGAAGTCACACCAGGGTCGAAACGTTGATGTCACATTAGTGGTTTTCTTCTGATTAATATCACTGAGGATTCTTGGAGACAGTAACTGATGTAAGACCTTCCATTGAGAACTAAGTGACAATCCTTGAAATTTATTGTGATTTTAAAACATATTTGTAAATTCACTTGCATTGTTTCTGGGCACAACGCCGCGTGCACTTGTGTGAATATTATTGATGCAAATATGTAAAATATTATCACAACATTATTAAGCATAACTTTAAGAAAAGAGTGGCCGTTTGCGCATTTAGGGCCATATGTAGGTAGCTAAATACCAGTCGGTAACGGCCGAAAATCGGTAATTTCCCCATTACCGACCGGTATTTAGCCCTTTCCAATGTAGGAGGCTGGTTTTAAGGATTCGGTAATTTACTGATTCCTTATTTTAAGGAATCGGTAAAATACCGAATCCTTTAAAGCTATGTAGGAGGCACCCAAGTGACTGCATTTTTGCATTCAGGATTCGTTATTTACCACCAACTACAAGTTGGAGGTAAATACCGAATACCTTTAAAAAAGCAATAATTTGCTTTTTTCAAGGTGCTATGTGGAGTATGTGCGCCACATGTGCACACATGCACGATTCAGGGGTGCAACAGGGTGTCAATGGGACACCCTGCCACCCTTGAATATGCTCCCCCTATTACCGATTCGGTATTTACCGAATCGGTAATAGTGAATGACTTCCCATTTATTCCTATGGGCCTCCAGGCCCATAGGAATGAATTGGAAGGTTATTCCTTATTATCGAATCGGTATTACCGATTCGGTAATAACGAATATTACCGATTCGGTATTTTGTACCGAATGTTTAGCTACATATGAAATACCGATTCCTAAATACCGAATCGGTAAAATTCGGTATTTAGGAATCGGTATTTCATATTTACCTACATCGGGCCCTTACTGCTTTAAACTGATGTCATTCGACTGATTGTACAAGAAAAGTTATTGATTAATTCAGGAAGGCACAATCTCCATGGTGTTAGCTTCATGGAGTGAAGGCCACAGGACAACTGTCCGTGTTATTAACCCTCATCACAGACGCCATTTCTACTCCCCCTCCAAGTCATAACGGGGGTGGCGGGCACATCGGAGTGGAGGTAGAAGGACAACCATGATTTTGTCCCTGTTACCCCTGGAAGTCCTTAAATGCTCCCTGTTGGGCATGAGAAGTCCTCCATGATTCACTTGCTCGAGCTGTGCCCACATGCTGTAGTAACAAAGGATCCTGGTTGCTCTTGAACGAACTGTGCCCGCATGCAGTAGTAACAAAGGATCCTGGTCGCTCTTGAACGAACTGTGCCCGCATGCTGTAGTAACAAACAATCCTGGTCAATCTTGGGTGAACTGTGCCCACATGCTGTAGTAACAAAGGATCCTGGTCGCTCTTAGATGAACTGTGCCCACATGCTGTAGTAACAAAGGATCCTGGTCGCTCTTGAACGAACTGAGCCTGCATGCTGTAGTAACAAACAATCCTGGTCAATCTTGGATGAACTGTGCCCGCATGCTGTAGTAACAAAGGATCCTGGTCGCTCTTGGATGAACTGTGCCCACATGCTGTAGTAACAAAGGATCCTGGTCGCTCTTGAACTAACTGTGCCTGCATGCTGTAGTAACACAATCCTGGTCAATCTTGGATGAACTGTGCCCGCATGCTGTAGTAACAAAGGATCCTGGTCACTCTTGGAAGAACTGTGCCTGCATGCTGTAGTAACAAAGGATCCTGGTCGCTCTTGAATGAACTGTGCCCGCATGCTGTAGTAACAAACAATCCTGGTGAATCTTGGATGAACTGTGCCCACATGCTATAGTAACAAAGGATCCTGGTCGCTCTTGGATGAACTGTGCCCACTCGCTGTAGTAACAAAGGATCCTGGTCGCTCTTGAACGAACTGTGCCTGCATGCTGTAGTAACAAACAATCCTGGTCAATCTTGGATGAAGTGTGCCTGCATGCTGTAGTAACAAAGGATCCTGGTCGCTCTTGGATGAACTATGCCCACATGCTGTAGTAACAAAGGATCCTGGTCGCTCTTGAACGAACTGTGCCTGCATGCTGTAGTAACACAATCCTGGTCAATCTTGGATGAACTGTGCCCGCATGCTGTAGTAACAAAGGATCCTGGTCACGCTTGGAAGAACTGTGCCTGCATGCTGTAGTAACAAAGGATCCTGGTCGCTCTTTAATGAACTGTGCCCGCATGCTGTAGTAACAAACAATCCTGGTGAATCTTGGATGAACTGTGCCCACATGCTATAGTAACAAAGGATCCTGGTCGCTCTTGGATGAACTGTGCCCACTCGCTGTAGTAACAAAGGATCCTGGTCGCTCTTGAACGAACTGTGCCTGCATGCTGTAGTAACAAACAATCCTGGTCAATCTTGGATGAAGTGTGCCTGCATGCTGTAGTAACAAAGGATCCTGGTTGCTCTTGGATGAACTATGCCCACATGCTGTAGTAACAAAGGATCCTGGTCGCTCTTGAACGAACTGTGTATGCATGCTGTAGTAACACAATCCTGGTCAATCTTGGATGAACTGTTCCCGCATGCTGTAGTAACAAAGGATCCTGGCACTCTTGGATGAACTGTGCCCACATGCTGTAGTAACAAAGGATCCTGGTCGCTCTTGAACGAACTGTGCCTGCATGCTGTAGTTACACAATCCTGGTCAATCTTGGATGAACTGTGCCCGCATGCTGTAGTAACAAAGGATCCTGGTCACTCTTGGATGAACTGTGCCCACATGCTGTAGTAACAAAGGACCCTGGTCGCTCTTGAACGAACTGTGCCTGCATGCTGTAGTTACACAATCCTGGTCAATCTTGGATGAACTGTGCCCGCATGCTGTAGTAACAAAGGATCCTGGTCGCTCTTGGATGAACTATGCCCGCATGCTGTAGTAATAAAGGATTCAGGCCGTTCTTGGATGAACTGTGCCCACATGTTGTAGTATCACAGAATCCTGGTCAGTCTTGGATGAACTGTGCATGCATGCTGTTATAATCGAGGAAGTTAATGATGCATCTTCTCTGTTGCTGTCCTTGCCTTGCTGCTCAGTCTGTGTGATGTCATCGGAATGTTGAGTGTGTTTGAGTGGAAGCAAAGATCAGTTGGAGATGGGCTGAGCAGCAGGGAGGCTGCTCCTGGTGGGGCATTGCTGGACACTGATCAAGGCCTAGCATGAACTTGTTGTGGATCCTAACTAAAGAATAAAGCTAAGATCTTGGACCACATCTCTGGACTACCTAGCTTTCTTTCATTTGTAACACTGGCGACGAGTTAAAGAACCTGCGTGCTGATTGGACTTTTAAAAGTGAAGAAATCAATTTCTGTTAGTGAATCATCTGGATTTGAAGAAACCTGGCACACCTAATGCCCCACCAGTGACCTTGTCAACGGTCGCCCACGACGTGATGGTGCCAGTTTCTGTTTGCCTGTCTACCCTCTTCTAAGTTGGTCTGCTGTGATGTACCATACTCTTTCTAATGTTGCTGTGAAGGACTGATTCTCCTAAAGTCTTTGGCTGTTCCTATCGTGGTACATTTCATTTAAAGAGCTCTACTCGTTTTTTTGGACTTGATGACATGAGCTGTTTCCAGCTGTATACCGAGTGTAATACATGTAAGAACCCCGGTGTTTGGGTCACATCGCGCTTTGAAGAGTGGCTCAAGTTGTTATCCTTTACGTTAGTTAGACAACTGGAGTGTGTCTAAATGGAGGAATTTTGAATTACGAGTGATTCGGCTTGTAACTGAATACAGTAGTGTTGTATGTATACAACGAACCGGCATGTGTCAAAACGGAGGAGTGTTGGATCTTGGACTGTAACTGAACAGAGGAGGCCTTTTTACAGTGTTTTGAAGGACTGATTTTGAGCGTTGCATAAATTAGCGTGCGCAGAAGTACCTATTCGCAGTGAGCGGTTGCCATGGATCCTCCTCCGTGAGTGCTGTCGATGCCTGTTCCTTAGCCAGCATGCGACGACGAGCCGTGAGCCACCCGACGCGCCGTCACCGACGTGCCGCCATTTCAGGATTGGCGGATGATCGTGTTTGTCTCCTGCGTTGCCAACCACGTCAGGTCTTTCGTCAGTGCATTGATGTCAACACGTTTTTGCCAACCTTGATTCCTTTGAAGTGTCTGGAGTAACGGTTGAATTATCGAGGATCCTCCTGTTTGCTGGTGTGAAGTCGATCGCTTTGGTTGCATTCCGGTGCAGAGTTGGATGTGAGGAACTGACATCGCGGAAGTATTTTTGGGACCGTGAATTCGGGTGAGTGATCACTCACCGGCGCAAGGGACTTCCTTGATATTACTAGATATTGCTGGTGGGGTGGTCACTGTTCGTGGGGCGGTCGCTCAGTTGTGGATTTACAGGGTGACTGTTGTGTGGAGTTTTGAGCTTTGGTTTGTTTCTGTTTTTGCCAACATGTGTGGAATGGATTTATATATTTTTATTTTATTTTATGTGTTTGATCCTGGTTCACAAAATCCTATTTCCATACCTTGTGTGCAGGTATATAGAAGAGGGAGAGTTCTGTTGTGTCTCTTGTGTATGCAGTCGGGGGAGTATAGTTTATCCCTAGTCCTGCCGCTGTTCCTTGTTGTGGGTTTAATAGGTCTTACACCCTGTTTCTCTAACGGGAGTTGTCTTTGTTTTGTTTTTGTAGGAATAAAAGGGTAGAGGAAGAGTATAGTGTCTCTGCTTTTGTTGGTGTATGTTTTATTAACTTTGCCTTGTGCGAGGTGTTGGTCTGTGTGTATGAGTGCCCACGGTAGAAGACTCTTTACTTTGAGACTTCTAAGACTTACCTGTCTGGTTTTTCCAATGATTTGGTGGTTACCTTGTGTGGGGTGTCGGTCTGTGCGTTATGGGTGCGCACGTAAGAAGATCCTTACTAAGAGGCTTCTCAGACTTACTCAGACTTACCTGTCTGGTTTTACCCATGAGTTTTTTTGGGTTACTTCGTGTGAAGTGTTGGTCTGTGCGTTATGGGTGCGCACGTAAGAAGATCCTTACTATGAGGCTTCTCAGACTTATTTGCCTGGTTTTACCCACAAGTGTTGGTTACTTGTGTGAAGTGTTGGTCTGTGTGTTATGGGTGCGCACGTAAGAAGATCCTTACTATGAGGCTTCTCAGACTTATTTGTCTGGTTTCACCCACAAGTGTTGGTTACTTGTGTGAAGTGTTGGCCTGTGCGTGGGGGGTGCACACATAAGAAGACCTTTCTTAAGGCTTCTCAGACTTATCTGTCTGGTTTTACCTTTGGGTTGGTTGTTACCTCGTGTGAGGTGTTGGTCTGCGTGTTATCAGTATGCACGTTAGAAGACTCCTGATTGTGAGCCTTCTCAGACTTATGTCTGGTTGTAGCATTTAATAAGTTACCTGGTGAGAATGGTTGGTCTGTGCGTCACAGGAGCGCACGTGTAGAAACTTATTATCTTTTTATCTTCTTGATTTGCCTGTCAAGGGGTGCAATATTACCCTTTTCAAGGTTATATTTTGAAGCTTAGTATTATACTTGTAGCTCATAGGTTTTTGAGTAGGTGTGTTTTTCTATCATCGCACAATTTATTTATTTAGCCTTGTTGCATAAATGTACATTGTTCTTGCATTTTACTATCTTCATATATTGCAGGAAAGTACATTGTTATTGCATTTTCCTAGCTTCACAAACTGCATAAAGGTACATTGTTCTTGCTTGTTCCTATTTTCACTAATTTGATGAGGGGGGATGTGTTATAATCTAGGAAGTTAATGATGCATCTTCTCTGTTGCTGTCCTTGCCTTGCTGCTCAGTCTGTGTGATGTCATCGGAATGTTGAGTGTGTTTGAGTGGAAGCAAAGATCAGTTGGTGAGATGGGCTGAGCAGCAGGGAGGCTGCTCCTGGTGGGGCATTGCTGGACACTGATCAAGGCCTAGCATGAACTTGTTGTGGATCCTAACCAAAGAATAAAGCTAAGATCTTGGACCACATCTCTGGACTACCTAGCTTTCTTTCATTTGTAACACATGCTGTAGTAACAAACAATCCTGGTCAGTCTTGGATGAACTGTGCCCGCATGCTGTATTAACAAAGGATCCTGGTCGCTCTTGGATGAACTGTGCCCGCATGCTGTAGTACCAAAGGATCCTGGTCTGTCTTGGATTAACTGTGCCCACATGCTGAAGTAGCAAAGGATCCTGGTCGCTCTTGGATGAACTGTACCCGCATGCTGTAGTACCAAAGGATCCTGGTCAGTCTTGGGTGTACTGTGCCCATATGCTGTAATATCAAAGGATCCTGGTTGCTCTTGGATAAATTTTGCCCGCATGCTATAGTATGAAAGGATACTGGTCGCTCTTGGATGAACTGTGCCCGCATACTGTAGTAACAAAGGATCCTGGTCTGTCTTGGATTAACTGTGCCCACATGCTGTAGTAGCAAAGGATCCTGGTCACTCTTGGATGAACTGTACCCGCATGCTGTAGTACCAAAGGATCCTGGTCAGTCTTGGGTGTACTGTGCCCATATGCTGTAATATCAAAGGATCCTGGTCGCTCTTGGATAAATTGTGCCCGCATGCTATAGTATGAAAGGATACTGGTCAGTCTTGGATGAACTGTGCCCGCATACTGTAGTAACAAAGGATCCTGGTCTGTCTTGGATTAACTGTGCCCACATGCTATAGTAGCAAAGGATCCTGGTCACTCTTGGATGAACTGTACCCGCATGCTGTAGTACCAAAGGATCCTGGTCAGTCTTGGGTGTACTGTGCCCATATGCTGTAATATCAAAGGATCCTGGTTGCTCTTGGATAAATTTTGCCCGCATGCTATAGTATGAAAGGATACTGGTCGCTCTTGGATGAACTGTGCCCGCATACTGTAGTAACAAAGGATCCTGGTCTGTCTTGGATTAACTGTGCCCACATGCTGTAGTAGCAAAGGATCCTGGTCACTCTTGGATGAACTGTACCCGCATGCTGTAGTACCAAAGGATCCTGGTCAGTCTTGGGTGTACTGTGCCCATATGCTGTAATATCAAAGGATCCTGGTCGCTCTTGGATAAATTGTGCCCGCATGCTATAGTATGAAAGGATACTGGTCAGTCTTGGATGAACTGTGCCCGCATACTGTAGTAACAAAGGATCCTGGTCTGTCTTGGATTAACTGTGCCCACATGCTATAGTAGCAAAGGATCCTGGTCACTCTTGGATGAACTGTACCCGCATGCTGTAGTACCAAAGGATCCTGGTCAGTCTTGGGTGTACTGTGCCCATATGCTGTAATATCAAAGGATCCTGGTCGCTCTTGGATAAATTGTGCCCGCATGCTATAGTATGAAAGGATACTGGTCAGTCTTGGATGAACTGTGCCTGCATACTGTAGTAACAAAGGATCCTGGTCTGTCTTGGATGCTCTCGTGTAACATACCGAGCGCTGCCTTACAGATAAACAGGGAATTCCATTGCTGACACTCGTGAACACGTTACATCTCTTTTGTATCACTCATGCATGTGAGGTTGGCAAAGGGATGTCTGGGACAGTGCTTCATTTGTAAAACTATAAGGTGCCAGGGCCCTCGTTTGGAGGCTACCGCAGCTTGCACCACCAATTACAAATGCTGCCAATGCCAGCACCAACACAACATCTAACAATCACACTCCTACAAGTGTGGCAATATAGACTCTTCCATGCCCCAAAGGTATAAAAAATAGCTTGGACACAAGATATTAGTCATTTGTATATATTTTTAATTAACAAACAACTGTTGTTGTGCTCATCTCTAAATCAGACAATGAGAGCCGCCATGTGGCGGACAGCCATAAGGGCCAGTGTTGAAAATTAAGTGCCAGTGCCAAGCCTCAGAAACCACCGGCACAAATTAAGCACTGGTCTGCGATTTCCAGTTTTTCAGGCAGCCTACTCATGCAACCCTACTCCTTGGGAGGACCAGTGTGAGTGGATGTGCAGGATTGATGGGTGCGGTCCCCCATGCCCTGGGTTTGATCAACTCCAGAGGGATTCCTCCTGGCCTACGGCATGGGTGCGGCAGGCCAGTGGGGGAATCCCTGAGGTTTCTTGAACTCAGAGAGGAGGCAAGGGGAGATCATTGGTCTGGAATCCAGTGGCCATAGCATTGTTGGGGGAAATGGCGTTTGATTGGCCCTATCCCTAAATCAGTAATATTTGGAGTAGCACAATATCTCTGCTTTTCTAAATTTCTTACAGTTGTAATACCACTCTTGGTTACTGAATACTTTATCTTGCGAGATCACCCAGTCAGACCGCTGTCATTCTTACAGAGAGCCTCGATCCATGCAGAACATCTGGGCATCAGACTATGACGGGTTTTCCACAGTGCTTAATTTCAGCCGGTGGTTTCTGGTACTTAGAATCAACACTTAATCATCCACATCGGCTCTTTTCATGAGGACCAATTAAGGACACATTAATCTACGGAAGATTGAGTGATTTGCGCAGAATCAGAGGATGTTGAGCTGATGCCGAGACTCGCACCTGGTTTCCCAGCTCTGAAGTCGGCGGCTCTGGCCATTATGACACATCCTCTCCCCACTTTCTCGGTTAGTAGTTGGTTCTGTTTTAGGCTGCGCTAACAGGAGAAATGGGCTGGTGCAAGGTTCCTCCTGAAGAGAGCTCAGCACTTATCTTTTCCAAATTAATCACTGGTTGCTCCAGTGAAAGTGCAAGAGTGCTGGATCTGCATTTAAAGCCATTTGCAGCCATAAACATACGCTTCCGGCTGCAAAAGGTTCTATTTACACCTGGCTGCTACACGCCACATGATAAAATTAGGACGTGGCTTAAAAAAACGTCTGCTAAAAAACTGTGTTTAGCATAGTGTGCCGCCCGACTGTTTTTATGCTGCTTCTGTCATTGCATCCAGATATATAATACAACATTACACCAACAACAAGCAAGGACTATTGGCCTTTTCAATGGTTGTTAGTTGCATAAAATAAATAGGCAACCACTATGGCTCCTTTGCATAGAATATTAAAAATGCTTCAATTCTGAAATGATGAGACGGTGAAAGAGCTATAACGAGTCTCTTTGAAGTTACATCAGAGGCAGTGAAGGGTGGCACTGCTGCAGAGGTAAGGTTTATTTTTCACCCTGAGAGTGCGGGAAATAATGGAGAGCCCGATAGGGCCCTGACTCAGCACCTGCTTTTAAGAACTGCCGGTGCTGAGCACTGGCAGGACCCCGCCCACTTAAAGCCCTGACCGTCAGACATAACTGGTTTTATTACTGCGTAATTCTCTGCCACACATGAATAGAACTTTGTAGTAGGAAAGCCCAGGCAAGGGTCGGGCAGCTGCAGGAACAAGGCCTAGGTTGCCTGGTCAGTTTGTGAACACCCACAAAGTCAAGAGTCTGAAGGCAGTCACAATCTCCTACCTGATCATTTCCCACCATGGTTTGGGTCAGAGTTTTAGTCCATTGGTGGGCTCCGCTTCCAAGGTGGGTGGCAAATGGACATCCCCCAAACCTTCTCGCTGAGGGTATGGGAAGGGGGTATTTTTACCACAGGAAAAAAGCTTTTCCCAAAGCAGAAAAAAAGAGAATAGGAAAAGTGCATGTGCACAGGGAGCTGCCTTCCAACCGCGTGTAGTTGTGTAGTTGTACAGTGTGTAGACTCACGTTTTGGGTAAATGACAAGTCACAAAACGGTCACATGACATTGCCAGTACTATGGCTGGAAACGTATCTGGGCGCAGTTTACCGCTGACATCCTGAAAGTCTGGCATAGATCAGCCTCCCTGGACCTTCGTCAGAAACCTGTGTACTTCCTGCATCCAGTCACGTCTCTTCCGCTGCAGAGGTCAGGACCCAGCCAGTAAGGAAGGAGAGATCACAGTTCCAGGTCACTTATACATCAGTGACCTAGCACGGCCCTGGGTATGGACAGAACATTGTCTACAGCTGCACAGTGGCCGCCTCAGCCACCCCGAGCGTGTCATCTCTCACCAGACATTATGGTCCAGCAGTCTTCTAGGGATCCGGCGCGCGGCATGTTCACCCCTTACCCCCGCCCCTTAGTCGCTGCATCTTGCATTATCACTCCGAAGATACTCTGTCCATAAATAACGAAGTGAGAATACATAAAATGTAAATTAACATTATTGGCGATGTACCCAAGTTAATACATATGAACAAAGAACAAAATACCTTGAATAATACATTATTACTAATTTTCCGATGCCACATCCGAAAATTTGCATATATACTACGTATAATTTGGCAAACACTCTTGTTGATATATTTTTTGCTTAACCCGATGACAGCATGTAACGCAAATAGGATCTCTTTCTGTCATCTCCCTATGATGTATACTCCTCGACTGGTGCATATTATCTGCACGTTATTTCTCTCAAGGAAGTTAAATTCTTTCACAGAGACATGTAAATATATGTTTCTTTCACTTTTCTATATTATGTACAATATAGGAGAAAATGTCTCCAGGTATCCAATCGTCCTATGTGGGTGCAGAACCTGTCTTCTCTGGGGTTGCACTTCAGCATATACCAGCATACCAACATGTTTCGATCTCCAGACTATGGCCTCTGGGTCTGTATCTGGTGAACGTCTATGGATTGTGGTTTTCAGAAAGGGATGAGACGCTCTGTAGGCTGGTCTGCCAATGTAGGGGTACACATTGGTGTTCTTATCTAGATGCCCTTCCAAGTGGGTGATATACCAGTTTTTTGCAATGAATACAAATTTAGTCTGCCATTCTCTTAAGATAAGGTAGCATAGTTTTCAATGATCGCAGACACAGATTTTCAATTCTGCAACCCCTTTTATAGATTTAATTCTTGTTCATGAAAAGACTGCTCTTTTATCGGTCTGTGCCTTGACTTTATGAAGTCGGTATTACTATTCTATGCATTCTTTCTGCACTATGGTGTGAGATTTAGCACAAAACACTCCATTCGTTTGCAGAAGATTGCAGCCCCTCCTGGGAAGCGCACACGCGAAAGCGACCATGCCATCTTACAGGAAGCCGGAGGAGGATGACAGGTGACAGCAACTCGGCTTCATTTTTATTTTTGTATTAAAGCCTACATTCGAACCTCGTCTATTTCCTGCGACTCTGGGGACAGGGATAAGTTAGATGTTCACTTCATCTGACAGCTTCAGCTGCTTACGCTCGTCCTATTTTCTGTTCTAATTTTCGTACAAGTTCTGCCTTCTCCACCATTTCAAGTGAGACCTGATCCACGTGGCTATTGAAGGCGCCAAGGTGGGTGAGTGAGTTCTGCTTAGAACAGTGACTAGTAGCAAAACAAGAATGCCCTGGGCCCTGGTGCAAGCAAGGAAAATGGCCACTGTGACTGCTGGTGATATACAGCAATTATGAGGGTTCAATGCCCTGATGCCACTGCAGTTGCTGCACCAGTGGTAACCACACCTGTGACAGCGGGGGTATTTCCATGTGAAAAATTAACATTTGCCAAGCTGGTGACTGTTTGTAAACATCCGATTTTAAGGAGAGCTGGCAGTGCTGTTCAATGGAAAATCGTGACACAAGCTTTTTTTCTTCCCGGTGTTTTATATAGCACGTACTTGACCCGAAGGTATCAGAGCACTTTACATGAGCACCAGTTGCGTTACACAAGGACACATTATTATGTTTTTAGATGGCATACAAAGCGCACTTGTCTTCACTCTCTCAAGGAAACACCTGAGTCAGCTTTGGTCTTCACAGTGTGTACGTTTTATTAAATAAACTTCTTGGCCAATTATTCCATTGGCCTATCTTACTTATTGTAGAAACTTTAAAACACTTTTCTTATAAACACCACAGCATTCAAATAAATCTCAAAACACGCATTATCATTATATTTACAACCCGCTCTCCAAGGGGCGGGGCTTGCTTGACCTTCGGGCTGTGCCAGCAGGCCACAACCAAGATAGCCTGCTCTCCTTAGGTTGACCGCCCTCCGGTCAACAGAGCTGCAGGTAAATAATCTGCCACCACTTGTGACCACCAACGGCTTCCAGGGTAGAGCTAGAGAATCCAGAGCCACCAGCAGGTCAGCCCCAGGTCTCTCGCCAGCCCGGAGCCCATGAAATGATTTTAAAGACCTGTTCTGGGGACAAAATGGCACCTACTAACGGAGTCCCTGTCATTCCTCTTGCTCAGGACCCCGCCAGGACCCCAGAGACCCCGCTTAACCCAAAACCTTAGCTTCAGGGATGGGTGGGTGGGCAACTTGGATGCGACCTCCGACCCCAGGCAGGAAAGAGGACAAAAGACGGGGCGTATTCGGGCTTGCTGGCTTTTCAAGCCTCGCGCCAACGAAAACCGCTTCCGGGTCACCGGCCTTAACTTCCTCCCTACGACTTTCCGGTTCCTGCCAGCTAGCCCAGTCCCCTTCCGGGTCATGCGACCCGGAAGGGATGTCCTCTATACGGCCGTCGCTTTGCTGCCCCTAACGGCGCCACGCCCCCTAGGAGGGGTGGCGCCCTTCATAGATGGCATACAAAGCGCACTTGTCTTCACTCTCTCAAGGAAACACCTGAGTCAGCTTTGGTCTTCACAGTGTGTACGTTTTATTAAATAAACTTCTTGGCCAATTATTCCATTGGCCTATCTTACTTATTGTAGAAACTTTAAAACACTTTTCTTATAAACACCACAGCATTCAAATAAATCTCAAAACACGCATTATCATTATATTTACAACCCGCTCTCCAAGGGGCGGGGCTTGCTTGACCTTCGGGCTGTGCCAGCAGGCCACAACCAAGATAGCCTGCTCTCCTTAGGTTGACCGCCCTCCGGTCAACAGAGCTGCAGGTAAATAATCTGCCACCACTTGTGACCACCAACGGCTTCCAGGGTAGAGCTAGAGAATCCAGAGCCACCAGCAGGTCAGCCCCAGATCTCTCGCCAGCCCGGAGCCCATGAAATGATTTTAAAGACCTGTTCTGGGGACAAAATGGCACCTACTAACGGAGTCCCTGTCATTCCTCTTGCTCAGGACCCCGCCACAGGGAGAGGTGCTTACTGGCCAACTCGACCTCCCCCTCCGCGCTCGAATGCTTCCGCAATAGCACCTAGCACTGTCTGTATGAACAAGTCATTACCAGCATCGGACAAGTGTACCCCGTCCGCCGCATACAGTTCATGCCTTGATGGTTGTATCAACTTATGCCTAATGGTCCGGATGCTTGACTTCTTTAAGATCTCCGCCACTGACTGGTTTAATCTCCTTACTGACTTATTCACTGCCCTTGGCGGAGCTCCTCGCGCCCAAACTTGCCTTGGTATAACTTCAGACCACAACAATAACGTATTGGGGAGCATGTTCCTGACCGCTGCGAGAACTGAAAACAAGGCCTCTTTTACGCCCCGCCTGCCCTCAGGGATCATATTGTTGCCTCCGGAGTGCAACACTAACAGATCAGGGGTGGGCATGCCTCTGTTCAAGGCCCCCCGCAAATTGTTCGGTACGTCCGCCAAATGTTGACCGCCTATCCCCACCCAATGGTGGCTGAATCCGTTTACTTCCTGTCTTTTCTCCTCGCGTGAGATCTTGAAGGCAAGTCCCGCCCTGCGAATAAAAGAGTGGCCGCACCAACATATTTGGACCCTCCGAGCCGTAGCACCTAGAGTAGTAGAGATGGAACGCAATCAGAGCGGGACAATGGAAGGCAAAGGAGGCAACCTGAAAAAACTCAAACTAATTGTGGGCGAACGTAGCGCTCGTAGCATGCAGATTTCCAATGGCCTACCCTCTTAATTGTCTCCTCAGTTAGCCCCAGACCCGCCGCCGTGGTGGCCGCTCCGATGCGGAAAGAATGAGATGTGAAATCAGTTGCATCTACTCCCAATCTACTCAGAGCAAGCTTGCATACTCTGTTGAACTGGAATCTAGTGAGGGGGATCCCGTCCCCATGCAACAGGACCCTGTTGTCTCCTCCCTGAGGCCTAATTTGTAGGAATGCCCTCGTCAGACTTACTGGGCAGTACGCAGCCCCGTTCACTGCCCTCAATTGGGACCAAGTACCCTTACCTAACGGGTCTGTCTTTGATTTCCGGACCCTGACTCTCAGGGTTTCCTCTGACAGAATTAAGTCCTCGCACCATATACCCCCCACCCTGTC
Source organism: Triturus cristatus (assembly GCF_964204655.1). Classification (NCBI taxonomy): domain Eukaryota; kingdom Metazoa; phylum Chordata; class Amphibia; order Caudata; family Salamandridae; genus Triturus; species Triturus cristatus. The sequence goes on along the minus strand of NC_140591.1, from coordinate 132,158,455 downwards.
AGCTTTAGATGCAGGAACCAGTTCGCCAATCCTGAATGCCCCGAAAAAGGCTAATGCATATGCTACTCTAAATATTTGCGCCTCGTATGGCGAGAAGCAAATCTTGGGCACTATTTCCAGGATATTTACCAACCTGGTTACGACTATGGGTCTCCTACTGTCCTTGACCCCTGGGGTTAGACGTTCCCAGCCCTTCATGGCTCTCCTCACCCTAGGGTCCTTTGTTGGGTCTGCGGCCCCCCCTAGTCCGGCAAACAACGCTATTGCCGATAATTGTCTTTTCATCATTGCTACTGACTTTCCGCTGGCTTTCTGATGCACTATGAACCCCAACACACTCATAGGGGAGAACACTTCCCCCATTCCCACCCCTTTTAAGTAATCCTGATATAACTGCCAAGACCTTTCATACATACATTTAGTCTTGGGGGCCAGAGACGCTGATATCAATTCGGTGGCAGTGGGGCACCAAGCTTCCATAGCCCCGCCGGAAATTTCGTCATCTCTCTGTCTGCTTGCGGCCATTGGGTGCGGAACTCTGCCAACTTAAAACGGGACAAGGCGTCAGCGGCTAAGTTGTCAACTCCCGGTACATGTCTAGCAGTGAACAATACATTGCGCCGTAAACATTGCAACACTAGCTCCTTTAAAAGGCGCAGAACCCAGGTGCATTTCGCTCTCTGATTATTGATCGCCATCACCACCGACATGCTGTCGGACCAGAACACAATGTGTCTGTTTGCCAGTATATCTCCCCACGCATGCAAGGCTACAATGATTGGAAACAGTTCTAGAAAGGTGATATTCCGAGTCAGACCTTGTTTTCCCCATTCCTCTGGCCAATGCTGCATGCACCATTTGGGCCCTAACACTGCGCCAAAACCCACACTGCCTGCCGCATCTGTGAACAATTCTAACTCGGCATTGGAACTACTCGGCCTTTGCCATATTACTGACCCATTGAAGTTTTCCAAGAAATCTTTCCAAATGGCCAAGTCGTTTTTTACCTCCGCTGACAACCTAGTGTGATGGTGTTTGGCGCGAAGTCCAGACATCGCCCTTGCGATGTTCCTAGAGAAGGCCCTGCCCATCGGTATGACCCTCAAGGCGAAGTTCAGCTGACCCACTAGGACTTGCAATTGGTGTAGTGTCACCTTCTTAGCCCCCAAACAGGCGTCGATGGCTGCCTTGAATGCAGTCACCTTTGACATTGGGGTTCCTACACACCCCTTCTCTGGAATCTATTTCAATTCCCAGGAATGTCAAACACGTAGCTGGCCCCTCTGTCTTCTCCGCGCACAGCGGCACGCCCAGCGCTTCAGCCAAATGTTGGAAGGCCAGAAGGGCCTTTCTGCAAGACTGCGACCCTTGGGGGCCCATAAACAAGAAGTCATCTAAGTAATGTACAACGCCATAAGATGTACTTGATGTTAGGAAATGCTGCACTGCCCACTCTAGGAACCTGGCGAAGGTCTCAAATACTGCGCAAGCGATTGAGCACCCCATGGGCATGCAGAGGTCAATGAAAAAATCGCCCTTGAAAGTGAAGCCCAAGAACTTTGTATCTTCAGGATGTACTGGTAAGAGTCGGAAAGCTGACTCAATATCTGACTTAGCCATTAAGGCTCCCTCACCCAGCGCCTGGAGTTTCTGTATTGCGGTGTCGAATGTTGTATAGCGCACCGTACATAGATCTGGGTTTAGCTTGTCATTAACGGATAGACCAGGGGGGCTGGACAAATTGTGAATCAAGCGGAATTTCCCTGCCTCTTTTTTGGGTACCAAACCTAGCGGTGAGCATACCAGGTCCGCCCTCGGCAACTGTTTAAAGGGTCCCGCCACCCTCCCCAAGGCTACTTCTTTCCGGATTTTTTGCTCCGCCGCTTCCATGTTCTGCAGCACTGAATTTTGGTTGCGAGGCGGAACACTGGCGGGGGTGGCCGAGGAAGGGATGCGGAAACCAGACATAAAACCTTCATGCAAAAACTGCGCCTCTTTCAATTTACCATACTTGCTAAGGAGGTGTGTCAGTACGTGAACCCTAATGGGAGTTGGCAGATTTCTTGGGTGCTTGAGGGGGGCGTCCTTTGGCCGTGTTATGGGGAGGCTGCTCTCTCGGTTTTCCTGACTTTTTGAAACATCTGATTTCTGGGTGAGACGGACCCCCGCAAAAGGAGCAACAGTGCTTGTATCTGCAATTTGCGCCCCTGGTGCATTCGTTCTTGTTGTACTGCCAGCAGGCCTGTTTCTTATCCCCTGCACCTCTGTCACTCCGAAAGGACTGATTCTGACTCGGGTAACTAGTCTTATTCGTGTGGACCGTAGAATAGAACACTGCATGCCACACATTAATTTCACGCTGGTCCCATGCTATCTCAGGGTGCACTGCCTTCATTTGACGAAATTTGGTGTCGTACTGCAACCACCCCGTCCCTGGGAATTCAGAAGCCGCCCCATGAATTAGAGAAATATAACTAATCAACTGGGGTGCCACCGCGGGGTATCTTTCTGCCTTGATGGCCGCATAAATGGCAAAACCTGTGATCCAATTCTTTATCGACCAATCCACCCATACCTTCTTTTGCTTGTAATCCCCCTCTTTTCCTACCCTGGCTTTACCTAGGACTACCCCAGCATTAATGAGGTCAAATACATCGATGTACTCTCCTTTCAGTATCTTCTCTTTGGTCTCCATGGGCACGTGCCATGTGATGCCTGCTGAGGGCGATAGGGCCATGGAGGCAGAACCGTAAATCAAGGGACTATACGCGAGTGTAGGCTGCCCCATCACCCCCGGCCCCATTGCGCCTTGAATCGTGTTACTTGCTGTCCCTGACACTGTTGCGCCATTACTGGCCGTTTGCCCTTGTGACGCTGGCGTCACCCCGCTAGGGAATTGCCCCGTAACCACCGACCCCGAAAACCCTGGGTAAGCTGCCGAGTGCACAATTGCGCTCGCTGGGCAATTATTAAGGGCCTGTCCGTGCGATGTTGTTGCCAGTACACCTGGGGATTGTGCTAACCCCCCAGACTGGACCCACACTTGCGCGATGCCGCTGCCAGGATGTGCAACCACTGGCGGCGCGACTATCTGAGCCCCTTGCGCTCCCGCATTTGAGAAGGGTGCCGGTGACACATTATTCTAAGAGTTGGAATTGGGTCCTCCGCTCGCCTCTGTGGGAGGGATGATAGTGTCTTGTGCAGAGTTCGAACCCAAGTCTGTTGCCTCTAGCACTCCTTTCTCACCTGAGGATGCTGCCTGCGAAACCCCAACTCTGGAACGCTTTCCTCCTGCTGCCTCTTTAAATCTTTCTGGTGTGCGCCGGACTCGCTTGCCCCGCCCTGCATCCTCCTGGGCAACCGTCCCTGCCCCTTCCTTTAATTTCTTCAGCGCCCAATCGACTCCTTTTTCTTTCGTGAACTCCAGCAGCTCCGTCAACGCCAGATATTCGTCCTTTTTAGCCTGGGCCCCTTTGCCCTTCGTTGGCCGTTTTGGCGGCATTCTGCACTTAATGAGAATAGAGAAGTTAGTTGCACCCCAAAATAATGCCCATTGTGTTATGCGACCAGCCTTGATAAGGTTCCAAACAACCCTTGCAGTCACTCGTCCCTTCCTAGCTGCCGCGCGCACGCTTCCTTGCGTCTCGTGTTTGGCGCACCTAACTCACTATTAAGGCTCTCACCCTCGTGATTCCCACATGGCGCCGGATATCCAGAGTGCCACTTCCGACCCCAGCGGGGACAGTTCTCACCAATGCCCTCGATGTTATGCAGTAATCTTAACAGAACCCTGAGCTTCTCTAACGCTCTTTATCCCCACCATCTGGTGTATCTCGCGGCCCGTCCCACTTCATTCTAGTAACGCAATTATTAACGGACCGCCAAACGTTTAATACCTACGCCCCCTGCCTTTTCCCTGCAGGTATTGGAGTACTTACGCAACACCGTATTCATTTTATACCAGCACGCAGAGAGAATACATGATTTACCGCGCATTCCCGGGCTAAGTACACCTCATCGGGCCTCGCTTGTAACCCCAGTGACATTCAGTGACCTCGCCTGCGCCCGAAGCCTTGCCTCGACGCTCGTTACACTGCGCCGTATTAACATTACCCGTGGAGGCACGGGGAGAATAAATGGTCTGTCCCGCATCACCGTACAAGCCCGCATCCCAGAATGTGTATGCACCCCCGGGCCTCGAACGTATTATAACGCGCGAACTCGACACTACGGTACTGGGTTGCTTCACAAATTTACATTACATTACGCATGCCGGCACGGGGAGATGGTATGACTTTCCCATGGCACCAGAATTCCTCCCTCGCGTTGCATCCACAGCGTCCGCCTTACGGCCCGCTACCCGCCATATACATTTTTTAAAAACAGATTGCTGACGACCGCAGCCAGCTGCACTACTAACCTTGACGCGCAGATCTAGCGAGCATCCGCTATACCAGAGAGGCCCTCTCCCTCGCAGATCACACCGGCACCGTCCACTCGGCTCACACGGCCCACGCGCCGCATACCCCCGGGCGCTCCTACGTCGCTAAGCTTCGGGGCTAGCGGTGCCGGGCTAATTTTACTAAAACCACTCAATCCGCTACGCATCTAGCAGCGCACACTGTGAGGCCCGCTCACCTGCCCAAGAAGTCGGTTGGAAACCTCAACGTCCGATGTGTCGAGCGTGGTCCCCGCAGCAACTTGGATGCGACCTCTGACCCCAGGCAGGAAAGAGGACAAAAGAGGGGGCGTATTCGGGCTTGCTGGCTTTTCAAGCCTCGCGCCAACGAAAACCGCTTCCGGGTCACCGGCCTTAACTTCCTCCCTACGACTTTCCGGTTCCTGCCAGCTAGCCCAGTCTCCTTCCGGGTCATGCGACCCGGAAGGGATGTCCTCTATACGGCCGTCGCTTTGCTGCCCCTAACGGCGCCACGCCCCCTAGGAGGGGTGGCGCCCTTCATTTGTGAGACACAGGGAGATTAAGTGATTTGCCCAGAACCACAGGATGTTGAGCGTCGTTGCCGAGACTCGAAGCCGGTTCCTCAGATTTGAGGTCGACTGCCCTAGCCGTTAGGCCACATCGTCTCTGCACTTAAACCAGGGTTGTCCAAAATCTGGCCTGCAGGAGCATATTCTAGATAAAACATTTATGATCAATAAACATGAATGGAAATAGTTCACACTATCAGTTATTATGCTAAAAATATTGCTTTGATTTGGCTTTCTTTGGCCTACACTGGACAACCATGACTTTGAGGGATTTAATTGCAGTGACACCTCAAGAACAGCATAACGTGTTTTCAGAAGAAATAACGACGTAAAGTGATATGAATTGGAAATGCCGTAGATACCAAACGATGAAGAGTCCCCATAAATAAAGAAATGGTTTATTGTCTTTCTAGACCACAATTTAAGTTTCAGTAACAAATGGTTTCAGGTAAATCGATTTATCATGTATGAGTTTTGGTACATAGGATTGTGTATGTCCAGGGAAAACATACAGAATATTTGCTGCAAAAAATTAACATAATTAGCCGCCAATAACCTGTCCCAAGATACAGTTCACATCAACTGGGAGTTGCTCTACAGCTGATGTTTATGTATCTGGAAGACCATAAACGAGAAATTAGATGAAATAGCATGGTTATTTGTAATAGACGTGTATTGCTGCCCAACTCAACAGTACTCATTTTTATTGAACTGGAAAGTTGAATGGCTGAGTGGACCTGCCAGGATTCAAACTGGTGACCCTAAGACCTAACACTGACTTCTTGAAACAATGCACTAGGCCACTGATATCGCAGACCTAACAGCTGAATGAAGGAGAGCCCATTTTAACTGATCAACCTAGAATAGCCACGGAGGGTGTTGGACCTGAGAGCCTTAGGGTGGTCTTCTCCCCAACTTTTTGCCTTCCCCCTCCACTTTTTCTGACCTTGTTTTTGCTGGCAGTAGGACATCCCCAAATGGCATATTTAATTTACTATGTGATGATTCCCAAACTAACTCAAACCGTCCTACAGAGGACACCTTACCTTACCGACACAGACATCCCTGTAATTCTTCAACGCTTCCAGCATGATTAATGTCGGGTGTAAACATTTAGAGAAGGGTGAAATGGCCTTTTGTTTTGCAAAATTTTGTGTAATGTCATGAAATTGTGTGGAAATTACATGAGGTTGCGCAAAATGTTTTGAAAGGGAAATGTCAGAGTCTCACCTGAAAACTGAACGAGAGGGCATACCTTACTTTCAAAAGTCACAGCAAGATACTGGGAGACGGGTTTGAGGAGAGAATGCTTTTCAGCTATGAGACAATTCAAGAATTGTAAAACTTGTGAAAACTATACCACTCTGACTCAGCCATTGTCATAAGAGGGAGCAAGGGTGATCTCTTTCACAGAGTAGTAGGAATGCTTTTTCTGCTCTCCCTATTCCAGACTCCCAGCTCCACTCCCTCCCCATACCAGAGAAGGTTTATGGGAGACATATAGATAATGTGAAATATCTGTTCTGACATGAAAAACATCGGGTCTTATTTACAGTTTGGTGGACACGGTACTCCTCCACAAACGAGGTGCAGCTCCCTGTGCACAAAATTTGTGGTTCACCTGGTCCATTTAGAGTCCATGTTTCTGTCGGCTGAGCCTCCTCTGGTGCAGACATTCTGACATATTTGTTTTCTGTTTGGGACCACCACGTAAAGCCAGGAGGTTTAGAAGATGAAGCCAGATAACAGACCAACAAACAAAAGGGAAAAAAATCCCCAATGTTTCAGGGACATTTGTGTCTTTGATTTTTAAAAACATATTTCCAGTTAGGAAATTTGTTTTTGAAAAAACACAAACTCTGCTGTGCACGCACATTGAATGTGACGCCTGCTCAACAACTGTTATACTTGGCATCTTTGGCGTGGTTTCCCCCGACTTTTTGCCTCTACCCCCTGTATTTTTGATGCTGTGCTGGATTACGTTACAACGCATCATTGCTTTCAGTGCCTTCAAGGCGTCGGCTCATCTGACAGCACAGAGCTGTCTGCCCGGCTGGTGGAGATCACCAAATATGGTGGATTGTGGCCCACAGGGGCAATTCAGTACACCCCAAAGATATCAATATCTTCAAGTTACATAGATGTGGAGTAAAGGATAATAAATATACACTCCCTATAAATATTTATCTTCACAATAATATGGTAGTCAATATCCTATGCCCAACAAAGCTGATTTGTAAGAAACAAAAGAAGACACAGATCTCTGGATCCTTAGAGTAGAAGTGACAGGACAGCCTAAATGAGGAAATAAAAGAGGCAAAGTGGAAGCACGAATGATGATTAGAAGTGAACTCTTGCCCAAGTGACAAGTGGATAGAGTTTGGGCCAAACAATTTACAAATAGAAATAGTGATCCAATGGATGAAAATAAAACAAACGGATAGGCACACCAATCAGAATTTGGGGTGTGTGAAATTACTCATAACTATGCAAAATGCAAATCAGTCATTTAGCTCTGTATTTGAGTAAACAAATATACTCTTGTGTCAATTTTTGATGCAAGCACAAATGTTGCTCTAAAAATAAAGCTTGATAAACCCAGTTGCCTCAAACAACAGCCTCTCGCACTGTAGTTGCTCCCATGCTCCCCGCTATAAGTTTGCCGCAAATGGTTGCACTATTATGCAATGTGGCCTTCTGACATCATTTTGGAAATTTCGCATAACAAGCGTAGCATGAAAAGTTACACAATTAACAATGATGAGAGAATGAATGGTAGACACAAGCATAGGGTGATGCACTGTGCGGAAAGCTGCAGAGATATCTGGAAGAATGAGAAGTAATGACGGCTTAATGAGATGAGGGGACAATAGGGAGAAGTGCAGTTTCCCCGGAGTGCTCCGAGTAGACCCTATATCAGAGAGGTGACAGAAGATAGGTGCCAGCAGAATAGTAAATGAGCTACTTAAATTTGACACTTTAAATGTATGGGGGAAAGGTACATTAAAGAAATTTGAAGTTAGAAAGGAAAGAAGGATCAAGAGAAGGGATTTTAAGAATAAAAATGAGGCTAGCCAATTTACTCTTTATCTTGTCGCATGGCCAAGAGAAAGATTAGCAAGGAAGCACCTGTGTAGGTAGGAGTGCATAGGTTGTTTTAATTAAGCAGGAAGGGGCATGCAGAAACACATCAGAACCTCTACAAAAGGAGCACATTTTCATATGAACACTTTGAGAAGACTGAAACCCTTCCTGCCCGCAAATGACTGGCAGTTCAAGCTCTAGTAATTCCTAGAGTGGAGTAGGGGAGTTTTGCTCTCTGCGGCCTTCCCAAATCGCCGACGGCCCCTCTAAGGGACTCTATCAACGCAGCAGCTAGACTCATCACAGGCTCCAAAAGAAACTGTCCCATCTCCCCCGACCTGCGTGCCCTCAACTGGCTTCCTTTTAAGGCTAGAATTCACTTGAAAATCGCCTGTATGACGCACAAGGCATTACACTACAAAACACCAAGATACCTGGCTGAGAAATTGGTGCTGCCATGTGGTAACAGAACCACCAGGAGCTCCGAACATCTGCTACTAAAACCACAACGATTTAACAAGAAGAAAACATATAACAGATCCTTCTCAGGAACGGCTCCCGGGATTTGGAATGCCTTACCCCCAGAAACGAGACAGAACCCTTCCACGTCATCTTTCAAAAAGAAAGTGAAATCCATTCTTTTGGCCAAATTCACTTGAACTACTCATACATTTGTGTATACATTTGTGTATATATTTGCTATATTTGCTAAGCTCTAATATTCACTACATTTTTTCTAATGTAACCTTTATTACTTTTATATGTCTTGATGTCACCTATACTTGCCCTGTAAAGCGCTCTGATACCCGCAAGGGTCTTGTTTGCGCTATACAAACCTGTTAAAATAAATAAATAAAGGGGCTGTTCCAGAAGGCCAGACCTGACACTGGCTCTCTGAATACAGAAAATAAGATACAATTTAGGGTTTGGAATGGAGGTGGTGATGCATTTATGATGCTGGATGCAGATGGTGGTTGAAGGTGGAGGGAACGGACACTCGCTTCGGGGGACATGAGCCTCATTTTTCATCAGAAGACATTGATCCAGAGCAAAAGAGAAACAAAGCAGGCCTGGGGAAAAGGAGGAATAAGAATATGGAAACATGGTGCTACAGGGAGAAATCAAGGTTGAGAAAGAACCAGCAAGAATGAGACAAGCACAGTAGGGTAGTGGAAGAAAGTGGCGAGAAAAGGAAGGAAGAACAGGCAGGCTTGGCTTTCAGCAACCCTGACATTTAACAACACGGGCGCGGGCTCCGAAGAAAACGTTGGGTCCTTAGAGTTATTATTATTATTTTTTTTAATGAAGAACTGCATGAAAGTAAACATGAGCAGCTTAGAATATGTTCATGAGTTGTGCACTGCAGCTCAGTGAACGCATTCCTTGTCATGCAGATGTCCCAAAGTGAAACATTTCAAATACTAAAATACCAAAAGTTGCAAAGTTTTGCTTAGACCTTCACAAATGAGCATCGTTTAAGAGGCAATGTACCTTAAATTCATTAAAGGAATATTTTATGACTTTTGGGGAGCTTAGATAATGAACCGTCAACCCTCTTCCTAGATGCAGCAGTTTGGTGTTTTTGCAACAGAGTAAGGACAGATGGGTACCAGGAGTATCTATGGGTCTGCATCTTTCTACTGAGGTATCTTGGACCCTTTCAATGGATGCATCTCCGCACGAGACAAAGGTGACCCGGGAGTCACGCCACTCTGGTGTCTCACCGGAACGCGCTGCAGGCTCGATGGCTGCTCTGAGAACAGGATGGACTACCATGACGCAAGCATGTCCTCCCATGACGCAAGCATGTCCTCCGGGCTGGTCTGAACATCTTCACCAGGGCGGATTTTGGTTTCTAGGTTTACTGGACGAAAAATAATTTGTTACCTAATTTGTGTGTTTTCCTGCATTATGTTAGTAACAACAATTGTCAGTAATTTTAGAATAATACTTTTAAAAATCTAGTGAATGGGCATCTATCAAGAAAAACATATTTCTCTAATGGATACGTACATGGTCTCTCTCAGAGAGACCGAATTCAGAATTCTGACCAGATGAGCACATGATGCTCTCAGGTCTAGGTGAAGGTTTATCATGTAGGCTCTTTTCAAAGGATTTGATGTCAAATGCCTTTTATTATCCTCTGTAGGCAGATACGATCCGCATAGATTGCAGCTGGTAATTCCAAGAATACGCATCACGTCCTGCCAGGTGGACGCAAAACGCCTGCGTCTATTATTGAAGCGTCACTTGCAGCCTGAACTAATGGAAGCTCGGAAGGGTCAGCCCGGCCTGGTTAAGTGACACTCCTCGGGCCGCTGAGCCCTCCGCCGCCTTAATTCCAGGCTGCCAGTCTGCCGTCACGTTACTGGCTGACAAATCACTGGTGTCTGCGTGACGCTTGATTTGTGACTGGCAGGCCTGGACAAAGCTGCCCTCTGGGGACGGCGGGGGCGCGCGTGGATGCACACAGCTGCGCCAGGTAAATAGATGCGTCTCTGCAGGGAGGACCCCTTGGGCAATCTTCAGAGTGTCTTCTAATGCAAGGAAAGGGCCTATCCTGGCTTCATTTTCTATCGCATGTTCGCAATTTCATATCAGGAAGGGAACATATCGTGTATATGGAGGGATACATTAGGCGGCGTAACGCAAAATGCTGCGTCCCCCTACCCCAACGTGATAAGGGCTCCCGAATCTGCAATGTCTCACAAATATTCATAGGCCTTGGGCAGAAAGGGTCCTTCTGTAGGGTCGGGAGCCTCCGAGGGGTTGGGGGACCACCTCGCCGCAGGGGCTGCAGGGACCTCTGCGACGCCCCTCCCCCCCTCCCCCCCTTCCCCCCCTCGATGCCTTGTTACAAAACACAGTTATACCAAGAAGTTTATAGTCTGTGATACTGTATGACGCTATTAACCACAATCTGCATCCTGTATGGAATGTTGATATTGGCTCAGCCAAGCACAATGCTAGTTTCAGGTGCAAGGACACGAGGCAGGCACATAGAGTGGACATGCTTTTAGCCTATGGTGGATTGGAGTAAATTAATGTGTACTAATTACCTTAGTTCCCTTAGCAATTAGGTGTTAACTATTAATTGTCTCATAATGCGCCTATGTCTTCCTGTACTAGCAGGGTGGGTAATTAACTGTGGTTAGAATGCTCTGCAGAGTGTATTAACTAATGTAACAACTCTGAGTTGAGGGCAACAACCCCTAATTATTGTTCGTAATCCAAAATCTCTGACGGTCTAAACATCAGAACAGCTACGCACTATTACCCAGAGTTTATGGGAAAGGATTATTTTCTCCCAAAAAATCCCTGTACACTTTGTATAAATCTGAGAAGAAACAAGCCATATCTACAAGCAAGTGCATTAATGGTTAGGTAGAAAAAATATAATTAAATCTTCCATCTCTGACTTAAAGCAACATGACTGTGCAACTTACAGAAGGTGAAAACGTGTGTATGGCGTTAGTCCACCATGATCAGGTCTGAAACCAGCCAGTGCCCATTGGTACTTCTTAATAAAGGGTACTCTCGGTGGCACCAGAATCATAGCTCCTTCCATACCTCATGCTGTAGTTAAGGCACTGGGAGGAGGCGATGTCCTGCAGGCGTCCTTGTCTTAGGGTGGCCAAGTGCACTGGGCTAATCCGTTCTGTTTTTTCACCATCTGTCCCGGCAAGTTTCAGTAAATTTACCACATCTCCCAATTTTCAGGGATAGTCATTAACCTTAAAGGAAGTTCTCATGTGTTCAAGTGCAGAACTACTTAGCAGCCCTTACAGAGAATGTAATGTAGGCAACACAGACGATACTTACTGTATGTAAAAGTGACATTAATTCCACTTAGTGCTTCATTGTCTCTGTTGCTATCCACTGTCAATTATATCATTCAGTAACCGTTGATCGCTGCAGAACTACAATCCAACCTCTGAATTTGTCAATTTCTCGGCTTTTGGTTCTCTAATTCTGGTCACCCTACCCCTCTCTCTCTGAGCAGCCCTCTGAGTGAAGTCTGGGGCATTGGGCATAAACCTGCAGCTGTTCATTGGGAGAACGGCTCGAACATCCGCACAACACTGCCAGTTCCAGCCTGGTGCGGGGCAGTTCCTAAGGTACCCTGGGGCATATTAACAAGCCAGGCGATAAAATTATCACCGCTTTAGCGGCAGTAAACTGCCGCTAAAACGGCGATAATGGGCTTGATAAAATGCTCTATGGAATTCCAATTGAAGCCTATGTTAAACGTCCTTCACATCTAACATGGGCTTCAATTGGAATTCCATAGAGCATATTATCAAGCCCATTATAGCCGTTTTAGCGGCAGTTTTCTGCAGCTAAAGCGGCGATAATTGTATCGCCTGGCTTGTTAATATGCCCCCCTATGCGGTCAGGGCGACTCTGAGTTACTACTTCCTGTTTAATGTGGAGGGGTCAGACTGCTGCCTGGGGTCACTCCTGACCTTGCTGCGTCTAGTGGGTTGGTTGCTGACAGTGACACCAGAAGGCCGTCAAGCCAGTTTTTTTACTCCCGAATTTGGCACTTGACTACAATTCATCTGATGTAAACTAGTGTAAAGCTATGTGTCTTCTCTATCTATATTCAACAAATAATGTACTCTGCTCTCTGTTTAATACTGTACCACTTACACGTTCCAAGCCTATTTCCTACCACCATCTACAGTTTTAAAGTGGGAGCGACAAAGTTTAAACTGGTGAGATGACAAGGCGAATAAAGCAGTGTAAAGGAAGATATAGTCAAAGTAAAGGTGAAGCAAAGGCAAGTGAGGAGACAAGCTGTGGAGCAGTATGCCAGGTAGAGGGTGAAGAATAGTCATGTTGGTAAAACGATGAGGAGATGCGCTCAGAAGGAGGGATGAGAAAGTTACATCTTTGAGAATGAATAATCCAATAAAGGAACGAAAAACCTCACCTAGGAAATAGGGGGAAAAATATGGCAAGTGGCAGAGAGATCATGGAAAGGAAAATAATGGAAAACTGAGACCCTGTAAGGTGAATGGCACTGTAAATCAGATTTAAGGACAATAATAATACATTATGAATAACTTATGATTATGTTTGACTAAGGTGACGTGTTATTATCGGAAGAAAAAAAAACGTGAAGTACCAAAATCTCAGATAAAAAAGAAAACAGAGAGACAAAAGAAGAGAATTAAGACAATTATTAAGGAGGTGCTTAAGCAGCTCCGGATAAAAGTAAGGGCATGGGTAATAGTAAGGTACGGAAATATAGAAAGAAAGAATTTAAGTTAAAAGGGAATGATTGGGTGAAGTAAATCTGAGATTAAAAAAATAAAAATAACCCTGTATCTTTGAAAAAAAAATTCAGAACTTGAAATAATCAGCAAAAGAATAATCACCTGCAATTAAACTTAAAATGGTTAGTATAAAAATACGACTGGGAACCTAAAAGATGGTTGTTTTATGGATGACGTAAAATAAGTAAAGTCAAATGATATCGCTACAAAATGGAATGTGGTAATGCAATGGGAGATGAGAGGAAGGTATCATCTCGGAACCTGAGCACTGCAAAGCATAAGTCAAAAAGTTGTGCATGTGGGAACTCCCGAGCACCATCAAGCAATATACATAGTCATACAGTGAATATATGACTTCACAAAGCAAACAAATACAACGCGTGCCTTTATAACGTGTTTTTTAAATCACAACTAACATTACAATGCATGATTTTACAACATATGCCATTACAACGCATTTTCAGAAACTACCATTACAACGCATAACATTACAAAGCATACCATTACAACACATAATACTTTTGGGGCAACAGTGGGGTAAGTGTTGGATAGTGTAGGGGTAAAAATTACTATTCCCACTCCAGTGAGTGCAACCGTAGGGTAAGTGTTGGATAGTGTAGAGGTAAAAATTACTATTCCCACTCCAGTGAGTGCAACAGTAGGGTAAGTGCTGGATAGTGTAGGGATAAAAATACTATCCCCATGTACCCCAAAACCCATACCCACCATAAAACTAAAACAATCCCGATTACTTACCTTATAATGCATTGTAATGGCATGCGTTGAAATGGTATGTGTTGTAATGGCATGTGTTGTAGTGACATGCGTTGTAATAGCATGCGTTGTAATGGCATGCAATGTAAAGGCAGTTGCGTTGTAACAACTGTGTTGTAAAGGTAGTGCATTATAATGACTGTGTTGTAATGGTTGTTTCCCCATAAAGTCTACATATGAAATATATATGGCCTATAAATTGCCGTTTGGATATAGATGCCAAGTCATCAGGTGGTGTAAAGCACAACATTCCCAAAGATGACACGATATTGCCAGTGTCTTGGGATAGAGGAGTTAGACATCAGTACAGGGACGGCTTCTCCACAATGGCGGAGGTGCGTCACCCCACTGGCTCAGAGCCAGCAGGTGAAAAAAAACAATATTCTATTATTGCTTTATTTTTCGCCTGCTGGCTGAGCCAGCGTGCATAGGGAGGGGCGGGCCAGGGCCAAAGGAGAAGGAAAGAGGACTGGTTTGTGCACTTCTAAGACTGCATGTGTGTTTGGCTGGCTGCCTCAGGCCGGCCAAACACACATGCGCACTTAGGTTTCTCCAACCCAGCTGTATTGAACAGCCAGGCTGGAGAAACAGTACAGACTCCCTGTCTTGACTGGAGCGTCAAAGCAGCCTGCTCAAGCCAATCCCCTTGCTTCTCTCATACCATGAGAGCAGTGCAGGGATTGCACAGGGAGTCTGTGATGTGACCAGGAAGAAGAAAATCAAGGCGCGACATAGGAGGCGACCAGCAGCTTCAGGTAAGTCTTCCTTTTAATAAGTTATTATTAAACTATCCCTCCCGCACTCTCCCTCCCGCGCTTAGTGCCCGCGGATCTTCCACTCGCCGCACCACTTTTGGTTTGTGGCAGCCGCCACTGCATCAGTAGCTTATGATTCAAGATAAAAGTAGCCCACTGTATTATCTGCAGGAAATCACTTCATTACAGTTTACTTAATAGTACTTCAATGATCCTCAAAATAAGGTCTTGCGGCAAATAGAAAGTGTTATGAGAGAACGATTGATAAGTAGGCATTGAACATGAGTGAGAGTAAGTCACCAAAGGTCAACAAGAGTTTGCCGAAGATGCTATAGCGAGACCCAGAAGCACGGTTGGTTCCCAGGCATTAGCGTCAGCAATGCGTCCCTTTTAGACGAAGACTGAAGTAAGAGGAGGATATGAGTCTGGGAACCCGCCGTGAAGAACAGCATGAGCTTGGACCGCCACCACCAAGTCGAGCGAAGACCGCTAATGAAGCCTAGCTCTGCCCGCTGGGGCAGCGGGGATTTAATCATGGCTGGAGCCACAACTAAGAGTTTTGTACTGACCCGATTAGCACTGCGCTGTAGCACAGGCAGCTCTAAATTGCTATCATCTTCGAAGTATTAATGAATTATACCTGCACCGACTACTCCCTGCTAAATAAGGAAATACAGGCGTTTAATGATTCCGCCATTTGCCCAAGCAGCAGTTAATGAAGTGAGGAGACAGACGAAAACTGATCAAAGAGCAGGTCCCCGCATCCTCTCCCCATAGATGTGCGATTTAATTAAGATTTCTGCGGTGCACATTTCTCATTTAAATTGTGAGTTTGTTACAGCGGGATGTGGTTAGTTTCGCCCTAATGCGGGAAGCCAACTCCTGTTCTTGATGGCTGAAATTACAAGTGGGCGGACCAAGCCCGCTCACAGCACTAACCCTACGGATATCTGCAAGTGACCTCTAGCCACAGGATCTAACTAAATTATTATTATTAAAAGCCACTAATAGCTACATGCATTTTGCATTGAGTTTGGACAGCTGAAACTTGGTTAATAAAGATCACATTTTGTATAAAGGCTTAAATGCAGTGTTGCTGTTTCTAATCTCTATAAACATCAGGTGTTATTCTTATCCAATTCAATGGTTCTTTATTGATTTCAGAAGATTGTAAAAGCTGGGTTGGTCGTGTCTGGATTTAAGTTTGTGGCCTGTAGATTTCAGTAGCCATGTTTTAAGCCATTGGGCTAATTGACACAACAAGCAATGCCTCATAATTCATGTTTCCTCCTGATGAAACACAGTCGGATGCAACGAGGAATAGAGACAAGATCATCCATACAGCCCCATAGCACAGCAGCCCCTCTGGTGGGGAAGATTGCCCCATCTGGTATATTCAGAAATTATATTGATCATATCCATGGCACAATTTCAGTAAACCCATGCAGAAGAAAAGTGATATGGACATTGAAAACTGTGTGTTCACAAATGAAACCTGTGGGTGCACTTTTTAAGATGCCTACTCGGAAATGGGTGAAAACAAAGGATTGCTTGTTTGGGCTCCGAAGGGGCTTGCCGTTGTGGTGGTCTGCCTCAGCTGAAGTCCATCCTTTAATCGGGGTTAGATATGCTGTCCGTGTATGCCATCCTTGGTTTCCTTCACTTGCACCAGTACTATAGCAAATGGGTCATGGTCCATAACACAAGCGAGGAAAATAGGCCCCAGCATTGTAGTGGTTGGTAAACAAAGCCAGAAGTGGGGAGCTGTCGGCCTCTCACTGCTGTGCCCTGTGCGGTGGCACCTCTTACAGTGAACTGTGTGCCGCTCTATCAAACAGTCCCCAATCGGCACAAGATGACTTCCTGCTTGGACCAGGTGGTTAAATGTGTGGGGGGCTTTTCTTTCCGCTAGGATGCTAATGGCAGGGGATGACTTGTTGGCAGAGCAGGTTTTGTTTTAACAGGGGGAATTTTTGTACCACTTCAGTCCTCAGGCAGGTGGCCCTGAGAGCTGCAGGTGTCTTCAACCCATGCAGGTCCGTTGACGGTCTGGGCTGAAATCTCCCGGCCTGGAATAACAGGTCCAGAATGTACGGACTCTCCTTCTGGGCACAGAGACACTGTGAAACTCATTGTTGTCCAGAGCAGTATCCTCACTGACCTCAAAAGGATGTGGCACTACTGACATTTCTTTTCAGACAGCAGGACAGCATTTTGCCTGCCCTCAAGATGCTATATTGTCTCCATGAACAAGAAAAACATGATCCTTCGCCGTGAGGGTAATTCCCTCGCGGCGTGGGGGGGGGGGAAGGGGGGGCGGCGGCGCTGAGCTCGTGACGAGCCCAGCTCATCATGATTCCGCACACTAATTGATTCTTCCGCACAGGCGGGAAATCAATCGCAGGTGGGCGGAGCGCGACAGTTATGACGAGCTGGGCTCGTCATAAGCACACAACGGGTTAATTCTCGATCTCAAATTACCACTTGCCTAGATGTCCTCAAAGTCAAGCGTCCTCCCTAGTATCTGAGGTGGACTACCCAGAACTTACACATTAGCCTCCAAGTCAGACACAAACAAACTCGGCGGAAGGTGCTTGCCCGTCCAAGACTTGACACCTTGTAAGGCCTGTCCATCTTCTCCCAGACTTGCAGGAGACCTCCTGAAGGGCTGGGGCAGGCTGAAGACCTCTCTGTTCTTTTGCACTTGACAGTCAGTATTTTCTTCCTACCACCAACAGCTGGTTTCCAACCTCTGCTGGCCAGATGCATGGCTCTGGCTCCGCTCTCTGCTCCGCTGACCTGACACTGGTAGCTTGACAAAGCGGGTCCACCATACCCGACTCTTCTATCATCACCGACTCCGACAGTACCTACCAGCAGTCTGGTTCCACCAGCAGAGCTTTATATTGTGAATTACTTTTCTTTGAATTATAGTTTTTTGCAAAAATTCTGTACTCGAAGAGGCAAGGCGTTGGCAAAAATAAACAACGACAAGCGACACAACAATGTGCATAAACAGTGGATGTCAGTCAAGAAAGCGCCGAATACCAAATGGTTTCGTAGACCATCCATGTCAAAATACCATAACAATGGGAAAGTGAAGCAAACGCAGGAGGAGGAACATTGCAAAGAAGTGGGGGTGCGTGGGAGAGGCCGGCACAGATGGGAGTATGCTAGGGAATAAGGGGAAGGGGGTCCCCCATTATCTTTTCTAGCATTATCATTTCTCCACTTCTTCTGTGTAATCGGCGGAGGTAATTCAGAGGTGCACAATTTCATCCCACTCTGATATGGAAGCTCTGTAATAGAAAACTACATGCAATTTCCCACATGATTTATATGCTCCAGACAGCCACAAGCCAGAATTGCTCACAATTGTCGCAAACGATTTATGGCAGCATTTGTCTAACACAAATTGTGTTGCAGGCTCGTGCATGTCCGCAATCTGCACCTGACGTTTAATTCCATTTTGGGTGGAAACACAATCTGGCCCAAATATAATTAGGACCTGAGAGTCATCGGTGATTAAATCCGCAGAGTGGTGACAATTTTACAAGTTTCATTTCGAAGTGAGACTCATTATAAGAGTTGCATTTTGTCACACAGTTTACGATATGCTTCCTTAGGTGCAACTGCTGCACAAAAGAACACCAACACCAGTGCTTTAAATGGGCAGGTAAGTGAGTGCCTGCACTTCTTTAATGTGAAATGGAGAGTACCTGCACTTCTTTCATTTGAAAGAGAGAGTACCTGCACTTCTCAGCACTGTTGCAATACATTTAATAAGAGAGTATCAGCACTTCTCAGGAGCAAACAAGTACTCTAATTAGTGAGTACCTGCACTTTTACATTTCCATTTGAAGCACTGAAAAAGAATCAAACTTTATTTAGTTTCACTTATCAGCTGCAAGGATGGTTGTGAGGTGCAAAATATGGCGTACATCTTACGTAGCTAATTTTGTGACCTGTTACCATCCAGTGTAAAAAGTGGTCACAAATCAAATTGCAGCTTCACACTAACATTTGATCTGAACGAAGCGTATAACCTGGACTGAGATTGTTAAAGATAGAAGTAAAATAAATGCGCAATTGAAACAATCCATAAAGGGTACAAATAGACCAAATTGTGAGACTGTACTCTGACCTCAACACCCAAAATCTCATCTCTCTTCCAGTGTTGCCTCCATTGCTTACTTTTGAAAACAAAATGTGCCAGGGCTCTCATCAGGAGGCCACTGCAGGCTTTCAGCACACATTATTATTTTTATTTGTTGAGTTTTATATAGTGCAAACTTGACCCGAAGGTATCAGAGAGCTTTATATGAGCACCAGTTGCGCTGCAGGTGGACACATTCATTTTCTTTGGCACGGGGAGATTAAGTGATTTGCATAGAATCGCAGGATGTTGAGTATCTCTGCTGAGACTCACACCTGGTTCCCCAGCTTCGAGGTTGACCGCTTTAGCCGTGATAGTAACAGCATAACTACTAACCATCACACTCCTACAAGTGTGACAATTTGGACTATTTCAAGCCCCTAAAAGCTTTAAGAAAGGTTTTGGAGGCTGGTAATAGTCATTTTTAATGTATTTTGAATTAATAATTAACCGTTGATGTGGTCATCTCTAAATTAGCCAGACATCACCGCTTTGTGGCAGACTGTCACAATCGCCAGTGTTGACAATGAAGTGCCAGTGCTGAGCACCGGAAACCACTGTCTCAAATTAAGCACTGGTTGCGTCAAGTCCCCGGTAGTTTGTGCACATATAAGACTAGCTATGTTATTAATGGTTGTCACATAATAACCAAGAAAAGGTGGGGCAGGCATTTTATTTGCTAGCATTAGGTCATATGGACCGCAATGTGCGCATGCGTGGGTGCTCAAGCGTGGGTGTTAAAGCTTGTGCGATGTGCAATAGTCTATTAAACAGTCTTTATAGCTGTTCATCTAAAATGAATCTTTGATGGTCCTGAGATGATCAAACTGCTGCCTTTTATGAGGGCACAACCTTTTGTTAATAAACTGCGCTCTGGCCTATGAGAGGGGCTGCGGGTCCAGAGGACACACCCACGGCTATTTACCCGCTGATCTTCACAGCATACATTACCTGACCATATCCACTGGAGGTGCAGTGCCTGACAGATAACCTACAATGGAGTCTCAGGTGGGTCTGCCTCAAATGCCAGCTCTGACAAGAACAGGAGGGCACACAGGCGCAAGCCTCCAAAAGTCAGCACCTGGAAAGGTCAACGTGGTCTTTTCATCTCCGCTCCACACCCCCTACAAGTCCTTCCACGCCTCACATCTGTGCAAACTCTCAGGGGCAAAGCAGTTTATTGGAGCCCATCAATTGCAGTCACACAAATCACAAACTGATATGTAGCATTGTATTTCATTATACCATGGCATTTCTATAGAGCTTTCCTACCTTTTATTGAGCCTCAAAGCACACTACCATGGCCTATGGGCTGTGCTTGGTCTGCACTTTATCACTGAACCGTACAATTCCGCTGATCCTCGATAAAGTGAAAACCACAAACTGCACTGTCTTTTGGCACTTGTATTAATAGCCAACAATGCACATTTTCCACCCTCGAAAGAGGAAGGGTCTTTAGCATTGCAGTCTTCGGGGAAGGTTGATAAAGGCCATTTGGCCAATAAAAATGCAGAGGGCCTTCAATAATTTGTCTAGCTCGAGGCAAAATGACTATCATGCTATTGTATCACTCCACACACTAAAAGTAGAATGCTCTAAAATAAACTGTGAGAAACAGAAAGGCAAGCTTTGCCGGAGCAGGCGGTTTAGCCCAGCCATTATTGGCCCTCTTCGGTCTGCTTCCTTGTTTTTAACAGATCTCTCAACATTCCAATGTTTGAACAATGACTAATAATTGCATTATAGCCCACTGCTGGTGTTTATAACATTCGTTACAAGTCCTGAACATGAATGATAGACCTGCGCCACAGGCGAGGGCCTATAACAAGGGTGGGGGCCTTTAACTACCGTTAAAGGCCTAGCCAGAAGGCCTACAATGTCTATGGAATATTAAACCTATAGAGGTTTGAATGTTCTAAATTTAAAAGGGGAAAACAGAAAGACAAGCATTAGAATGCTGAAGCAGAGGGTCTATCCCAGGCAATATTGGCTCTGGGCCACTCCATTGTCTTGACTGGAGCTCTCAACATTCCAAAGTTCTAATTGAATCTAACATGCCAATATATTTTCTTAGCACTCAAATAAATGGAATTCTAACTATTCAATTGTGATTGCTTAAAAACCTCAGAAGGATGATAGGCTGAGTCTGCCATGCAAAGATGTCTTCATGTAATTGCCAGGTCTGAGTGTGGGTGCTCAGTTCAGAGAGCTGCCTTAGTAGTGAAATTGTTAGTGAGCCCAGCAAGCTTTCAGACTGTTGTAATGTAATGTGGATTTGTAGAGCGCTGCTTGACACCCGTGATGGTATCCAGGCGCTGTCTTGAGACTGGGTACATAACGTTTTCCATCCGACTGACCTGTGTTTCTTACAGATAATAGGCCGTTTTTTTCCTTGAGTGTATCTTTTTCCTTTGAGAGATGGTCCTGGTACTTTGAGTTTTTTAAGTTTTGTTATAAAACAAGATAAGTTGTACACCATGCATAGCTCTATTATAATACTCTGGGACAATGGGGTAAACTAGAGTATATAGAATAAAAGAGACAGGTGTCATGTTATTATTTCTGATAATAGACTAGTCACTTACACATAGATCTCTAACTTGGTCCCAGAAATTGGTCCATTTAAATATGTTATATTTTTACATAGGATCTCTACTCCTAAACCATCATTTCACATAAGGACTCCAAAACTGAGGTCCTTCCGCATGCCATATTTCAGCACCCCGGGGTTTTCCGAGGACATATTCAACAACTAAAAGTGGTCGAATGTGTCCTTGGAAAGCAACCTGTAATGTGCTAATTACAAAAGAAAAACGGTCCAGAAATACCAATTCCTCGTTACTCGAATAGTGTGGTAATTCCACATGTGGAAATCAGAGCACCTCGCAGTATTGGGTATTCTACATTCACATTGGTAGTCCAACCAGGTTCATTTAATTATATGTCAGTCTTGCAGGCCATGATAAAATCATCACACATAATGTGCATGATTCCTTCATCAAACAAGCATTGGCAAAGCCAATAGGTTTCGCATATGTGAGAACTATTGCTGTTGTTTAAAGATGTTGCACAGCATGCGTCTGTAAGAAGGGGGTCGCGATCATCATACCTACAGTAGAGGTCCTGAGGGGTGCTCGGTCTGCTCAGATTTGCTACAGTAAGCCAAATTCATTAATATGAATGTTTTCTCACTGCTTGGAGCAGATATTAAACTGTGACACCCTGTAGATAAAATGCTTCCTGAAAACCCTAGGACCACTGGAAAGCCTTTGTGAATTGCACATTCTTGGTATTTTGACTATCTTTATTTGAAGGGCCGTCAAGGCTTGTCTTTTGTAGCCAGCATGGTAAGAACATAGAGTTGGAATCAAGCTATCCTGGCTGAAGAGGGGTGAAACCGCGAAACCGGTCCTAGGATGTTTGGTTCCAGTCAAGGGAGGACCTGGCTTGGCAGTTCGGGCTGGACTGTTCCCATGAGGCACAGGGTCAAGACTGATTTGCATATAGCTGGGTTCAAACTGGAAAGGCATGGTGAGCAAAAAACTATGGATTTAGGCCCAGATCTCTGTACTGGGGTGAATGTATGACATTGTTCTGCATTCTGTCCATCAACTGTTGTTTTTGCAAGGACATAGAGTTGCCATATGAAAAAACACAAATATCAGTGTCGGTCACTAAGAAATGGAACGGCTAAAAGAAAACTGCATTAAATACATAGGAAAAACATCTGCATTAGTCTTTATGTGTTTGTGATAATCCATGCCTCCTATGTAATTAATGACAGAAAGGTTCATTTTAACTGGGGCGGCTTTGGCAGGTTTTTGTGAAATATGCATACCTATGTTCTGATGCGAAGAACTGGCCACAGATGCGAGTGGACCAGGCCCATGTTTATCAGGGTAATTCTAAACTTTTGAGGGAATTACACCATGCAAACTGTGAACACGCCATCCAGTATCTCATTTTAGAGTGCATTATTAAAATAATGCAGTCCGGCACTACAGTGTCCTAGTTCAGAGCCGAATGCGGCATTTAGTGGTGCTAGGGAGGCGATGACGCTGTTTAAAGGGCCAGTTTTCCATTAAGTGACTGTCTGCAGATGCACGGGCGTAGATCCAGTTACACGTTGCTTCTGTTGTGGTGAAGAATTAGGGGTGCGGTGTGGATGGGTGGCTGTGCTTATGGGCTCTTAAGCTCCTTGTAACTGTGTAAATTCTGCTGCATCTTCATTGTTGGGGCATTTATTAACTCTTTCCCTGATGTAAACAGTGCGTTAAATAGACAGGCACTGTCTGGTACTGAGTACCTGCACTTCTTTAATTTAAAGAGAGTGCACCTGCACCTCTCAGCATTGCCACAATGCATTTAATGGGAGAGTACCAGCACTTCTCGGGAGCAAACGGGTACTCCGAATACTGACTACTGGCGCTAATATATTTCCAGTTAAAGCTCTGGATTTAAGTGTGCATGGAACACATCTATAACATAACAACGTTAAAATGATTGACATTTCAGACCCGCTAGAACGGCATACTGACATTCCCTATTGAAAAGGCTTTGAGCAATGCCATAATTAAAAAAAAAAAATGCAGCTTTATATAGCAGGACTAGATCCGAAGGCATTGGAGTGCTGAACATGAGCTCCAGTCACACATTTTTGTGTTTTAGGCAAAGGGACATTAATAAATTACTTTCCATGAATTACAGGATGTTAAGCCAACGCCGAGATTCCAACCCTGTTGGCAACTCTGGCCGTTATGCCACACCCTCTCCCCATAATGGAGGTGCACATGAAATACACAAAGACCAGTGTGTGTTCCACCGAGAAAACTGTGCTGCTTAAGAATTTTCTTAGGAATAAGTGTCAAAGTCAGTTTTTCTGGTAATTGGCGGCTTCTGTAATAGGAAGCCAATTGAGGGAAAAGGGATGTTGGATAAACACTCAGAGGTCTAGCATCTATCCATAATCTGCCCCTTCTAATGTACACAGGCTTGCGGGCATTGCCGCGTCAACCATTGCTCGGTGTGCCGTTTCTCCCCTGACCATGTATTCCATTGATATACTTTTTGGTTTTACAAACAATACTCCCACTGTTCAAGTACAGATCAACAGAATGCCACGGACATGCCTAATTGCTGCATGGCATTAACAGGAAAATGGTGGACATTACCCACAAAACCACAAATTGACCACGTCCGGTCTTCTTGCAACTAAATGTGCTGTGCAATAGATGTATATTTTTTTACAATTACATAAAAAGTTAATTGAATCTCAACTAAAACCTGTTTAAAGATTGAGAGAGCGAAAGGTGATGAGAAACGATGATGCCATCAGCCAGTAATTCCTCTTGAAAGCAGTTTGCTGAACAAAAGAAGAGGAAACTTGGGATTTACTGAAAAGTTTTTTTTTAAAACAAAGAGCACCAGCAGGAATTGAAGCTGTACTTGGTCCATGCTCCATTCCAGGAACAGAAGACTGAAGCCCAGTAGGAAGCCAGAGGCGAGGAAAACATGCTGACCAATAGGAAGCAAGGAAACAATAGTGATGTGGGCACAACCAATGCTAAGTAAAGGTAGGTAATGGGTGGCCTCTAAGCCCCTTTTAAGATTTTATTTTTTCTTTACAAGAATGCTCTGTGCAGGCAAAACCTAGAAAACCAGCAGAGGAGACTAAGCAAGGAGTGTGGTGGGGGGGGGGCTGCAGGGTCTGATAGAGAGAGTGTTTGAGAGAGGGAGAGAGAGAGAGATAATATGTTACTGCAAGCAGGGGTGGGGGAAATTGTCTCTTGACCTTGTGGGACTCAGTAATGTGGATTCCGTATTATTAACCCCCCTGATACCTTTTTCTAAAAACATTTGTTTACACATGATATTGCACAGGCAGTAATTTGGAGGGTGTGTTAGGGTTCATATCCTTGAGACACCTGTCTAGCCTCCCTCCTGTTTTCTGCTTTTTGTTTTTTAATTTTATTTTATAGAACTTGGGTCAGCTGAATTTACAGGAACGGGCACCAGCAACACTGACCGTCTGCTTACTCCATGCAGCACGGGGCCAGTCCCGGCGTAAACTAGTTGTGACCTCTGTCCATGTGATAGGACATTCAGCGCGATTAAATCTGGTTATGTATCTACGGCATACTATCTAGAGGGATCCCTTGTTCAACACCGCTGTCTATTCAAGGACTATTCCCTTTAATTTGCCGCTGACAACTCTGATTATGCGCATTCACACTGATGCGCATGCGCTGTGTATTTCTATCTACGCGCATGTGCGCCTGAGGTGAACTTGCGAGGACAACCCGGAAAGGGTTTCCGCCCTCTCCTCCCCTTACTACATAAGAACCGCGTCTTGCAATCACATTCGTAACTTCCTGGCAGACGCACGGAGGGGGTAGGTGTAGAGGAGGTAGCACCCCGGCGAATCCTGTAAGTAGATTTGGATGGCAGAGCCTGGAACATAGCGAGCTACTGGCACGTTATAGTCTGTGCCGCGTTTCCGTCTCCCTCAATTATAATAATAATTTTTTTATTTTATGTGCATTATTCTTGCTCTTCCAGTCCGGTAATGTGCGGGCGTCTCTGGCCTCTGCCAGTGGAGGTTCCTTCGCGAAACAGCGGGGTAAGCGCATTTGAGAATTTACCACCTTTTGGTACCGATACAGGGCTGTGCAATATCTGTAGTAATTCATTAGTTGCCGTGACACCTTTTTGCACATGTGATATCTAGGACATATGGAGGGTTACGAGTGCTAACAATAAAACTACAACTAACTGACACGGTATGTCTACAAGTATCGCACTGTGTCAGGCCCAACCGGATGTATATGTGTCTCCTGAGCCCGTGTTTGCCTATTGTCTGATATAATTGATGTGCACACAGATGTGGCACACTATAAGTCATCAAGTTGTTACTGATGCTCTTATTTGTCATTTATGTTCTTCCTGTTTCCTAGGTTTTCATCAGGAGCGTTGTTTCATCATGCAGCTGTAGCCACATTTTAGGTATACAGGTTACTGCCCTGCCCTGTTTGATCTTAAGGGTTTAGTAACAACTTTTTTCACGTGCACCTAATTCATTTTAGTTCTGGTCCTGAAGAAGCGCCAACGACCCTTATGGCGACACAGGCGCGAAACATGTTGACCTATGACCTTTTTGACACCTGGGCATAGTGTGCCTCTTGGACAAGATTTTATGTAGCAGTTGATCTGCAAAGGGTATACAAATTATACATTTGATTCAAGTTTACCCTTTATTTAATATATTTTTATATCACCTTGCACGCACTCTTTGTTTACCCTTCTTTAGACCCATACCCCACACACCCACATGCACCATCCGGCAGTTCTTTAAAAGATCTCCGAAAAAGAGACCCTTCGGGGGACCCGTGGGGAATTGCAGCGCCGGCCCCACGAGGAGCAACAGCCCGATGATGAAGCATGACACCTCTTGGGGTGTGTGAGGGCAACAGAGGAAACACCAATGGTTGTTCCACTTGACTATTGGGTCACTTTTACCTAGGATGTCTTTTGTTCCTTTTCTTCTTCTTTTTTACTTCTTCACCCCTTTTTTTTTTGTTGCACGGGTGACTATTTGCACCCTCGAGCATGGGTGACATTGTTGCATCCTGCCATAGGAACTGTGTCCCTTTGTGAAATTGGAAATTGTCTCTTCCCATCTGTGTGAAGGACATGTAGGCGGGAATATCCTTGGTTACTAGGTTAAACCTCCTCGAAATGATTCTCAGTTACTCTTCTTAAGCCACCTCCCATTACAGACCGCTGTGCCTTTTTCAGCCCACATCAAACACATCTGAACCCACTTGGCTACCTAAAATGCAGATTCTATGTGAATAATTAAGTAAACCAGAAAATATTAATCATCACATGTTGCTTGTTTATTTAGGAGCAGAGTTTTTCAAAAATTTAGCAGGGGCTGTGATTGCCTCGGCTCCGCATGACTTTGCACCCATCGTATGGCATCTCCTACTAAACTGTGTCTGTTTCCATCATTGGGTGGTTCTTTTTTCCTAGCGCCAAGAAGCCCTATAAGTAACGAAGCACTGTACAAATCTTTAACATAACATGCCATAATATGGAATTTGTGACAGAAACAAGTGTGTGAATGTATTACTACAAACACTTGGATGCAGGGCCGGACTGGCCATAGCAGGCAGAGGGCATTTCCCCGGGAGGCTGGAAGGGTTGGGGCTGGTTCTGCAGTGGTGAGGGCTGGTTTTGTTACTGATGGACGGTTTCGCAGTGATGCTACAATATCAGCCCCTGGTAACAAAAGCAGCAGTGCTTCACACTTGCACACACACGCCCAATGCCCCCCCTCCTCCTCCCACTGGGGACTGGTCTGTTAAAATTGCCAGGGCTGCTTTGGGTTCCCAGTCCCTCTCTGCTTGGATTGACTATTATTTGATTATCCATCACATGCCGCTGGCTCCCTTTCCTGACCTCCCACCTCTTCGTCACCCTCAGTGAGCAGTATTTCAGAGTTTGACCTTTGCTTTCACACTTCCCTTCCTCTTGACAGGTGGTGTCAGACCACCAGCCTTGACGAGATGAGGGTAGCTCGGCACGAGGGCTGAAATCCTGCAACCCTCAGCTGGGAGCGCAGGGCTGCTCCCTCAAGGTGGTGTGTTGCTTATCACAGGAAATACCTCGCGCGCAGCCTTCTGGGCGTCCGGAGTCAGATGCCTACATTTATTTGATCTCGAGCTTTGCAGCCATTGGGGAATACGTCTGTCAGATAAAAATCAGTTCTGCTTCGGAATCAATGTCGTGGGCGGGTTCTGCAATTTCCTTTCTTCATCATTGGCTGTGGCAATCTCCAGGCATTCAAGCATTTCTTTTTTCTTTCTTTAGTTATTTTTACCCACTCGTAAAACGTGTCAGCTGGTGGAGAAAAGTATGCAAAGGAATCAGTGGAAAGTTTTTTACTGAAATGCAGTTTGTGGAAAATATTTAACAGAATGCAAGTGATCGCAAATTACCATAAGGCAAAGTAAACGCATCTTTAGTCAAAATTAATTGAGAGAATGCTCGAAAAATAATGTGCTATTTTTTTATTGCCATTATGCCATTAACAATCTGTCCCTCCGCATTTGCAATTTTAATCGTGTGCAGTTCTAGTAGAATGCCACATGCTTGGAATGTTTGTTGCCTTTATTCATTAGAAGCCAGTCACCACGTCTTCTAGGCACCAGAGAAGCAACAGAAATGTACTTCTACAAAATGACATGTTTTCTGTGACCTTGGAAGCTGTTCTTCCCTCACGTATTTCTTCGAGCTGGCATATTTCAAATCGCAGTCAGTCTGTATGCCATGATGAGCTGAGGGATTACAGGAAAACAGTACACTGTTCTAAAAATATTCTGCAGTAATCTTTGAGCCAATACCCTTTAACTAAAAATTTCCAACACAGAGTTTTCAGACGCTCTGAATTCACCAGACTAGCCATGGTACCACTGGCTTTCAAACAACAGGATGGATAAGGGAGAGAAAACTAAATATGGGGGGGATGCTTGAAGATTTCTCAGACCCACTTTTGATGCCTCTGCATTTTGTAGCACTAAAATTGACTGCGCAAATAGGACGTGAAATACCACATGAAACATTTGTTAAGACTTTGCAGGGTTCTCCAAAGTAGGTCCTGGAGGGCCGGATCCATACCAGATTTTTAAGATAGGTACATTGATCTAAATCGGGATATGCTAAAAATCTGGCAGGGATCCGGCCCCCCAAGGACCCGCTTTGGAGAACCCTGAAGAGCAACAAATAACATTGCTGGCACTAACTCCATTCCTACTGCCTCTCCCTTTCGGCCCACACAATCGGGGCATATCATCAAGACGATTATCGCCGCTTTAGCAGCCGTTTTCGTCCGTAAAGCGGCGATAATCCTAACGCGGTATTAGCAAGGGCACGCTAACAGGCTTTAGCGTGTGTTACCTTGTGGCATCGCACATTTCACTAACGCCTTGTATCTCATCGCTAATGAGATGCAAGGTAGGCGTTCCTGAAATTCACTACATGTGATGCCCCATTCCCGCGCTGCGACCATGAAAGTCGCGCAAAGAGCCGATTAACGCTGGTTCCTTACGCCAGGTTAATTGCTGACATCCATATTGCCCTATGGGGGATGGATTATCATGCTGAATTCCCCATGGCATATAAACAAGGACTACCCTATCACTGACATGTTATCGCTGGATTACCAGCGATGTTGCAGCATTTCGCCTCTATCGCTGGATATTTGATCACTTTGGAGATAGCCGTTGTTGATAACGCGCTATCTCAGCAATAATATCCAGCGATAGCCAGCGATAACTTCACTCGCGCTAAGCGCGATTAGCAATATTTATCGCGGGGCCTTGTAGATATGCCCCAATCATTCTTCATGTGGTCTCACTATGAGACACATAAAAAAGTCAGAACTCAGAAGCGAGACATCTTATACCATGACTACATTTCCCGGGTCTTATAAGCTCCCCACTGGATCTCTGTTGCTGAAAGATCTATGTTGAAGGCCATAAACTTTAATGTGGCATCCTTTATAAGAATAAATGCCAAAACGTACTCTCAGAAAAAGTCGCTATGATCTACACTCGCACCGCAACTAATCGCCCTGCCTTACTAGCCGAAGACGATAGGAGTCAGCACCTGCTCCGTACACGATGCCACCTCTGGGACTCACTTCTGGCAAGGATAAGAGCCATACCCAACTAGTTGGAGTTCAACTAAATGGCAAATACTGGCTTTTCTATAGCTGAGCCAACAAGAAATAGTCTGAACCTACTCAATATTTAATAGCACCGAATCGGGAAAAAGAACTACTGGGAGAATGATGCAACATACAGACCACGGCCGCACTGACACAACCCACTAGAGTTGGGAAAGGCTGGAAACAAATTCAAGACACTTTTGCCCATAAATGATCATCTCAAGGAACATTATCTGAGGTAACTGAAGCAGTCAAAATTAGTGTAGCCAGCAATAGCTCAACCAAATGTAGGATAACAAAGGGTTTATTACTAGTGGTCAGAAATTGAGTTATTAATTTATCAGGGGGTAGCTTTCCAGCCATCCTGCCAACTCAATAATCCTACTCTTGTTCTTAACACAGTTCTGACATAATCTCTGTTCAACCCCTAGTAGCTAGGCCAGAACAGCAGACATTTCCCATTGACTTGAAAAGGTCAAACACTATGGATAAACAACAGTTCATTGGACACTAGGACCTAACCCCAATTTCAGGCCGACCTCAATGATTCGGAGATCGGATGCCCCGAGCAGTTTGTCCCAATCAATTTTTTTTCCCGTAGACGTATTCTCCAACTGCTGACAGAGCTTCTTCTGCAAAGTCTTACAGTCCGAACTCCTCAGGGCAGGCTTTTGGACACCAGATCTTTCTCCAGCCCTGTGCACTAAGCAGTGATTGAAAAAATCCTATTACCGAATCCTAATACTTTTACGGTAGTCCCCCCAACTCTTCTTGCAGCAGTACCTCTTTTCCTTATGGGGAATGTACCCAGGAGACCCTGTTTAAAGATGGCAGGACCCAGCTACCACCAGGCAGGCCTGTCTTCAGCTTCTTGGCCAGTGCCCTATGTGACAGGGTCAAAACGGCTTCTCCCTCCTACTGTGACAGGAGCTCACCTATCTAGAAAGGTCTTTGGGATGAAGAGAGCCCACCTTGAAATGAATGAATGAAATGAAATGAAAACGGTTTTTATAAAGCGCGTAGTTACCTGAGGGCATCCCAGCGCTATGGGCAGAACCGAATTAAAGCTGAGGCGAGAACATTCAGGGAAGAGCCAAGATTTAAGCATCCTACGGAAAGCCATGTGCTTAGTTTCCTTTCGTAGCTGCAGTGGGAGTGAATTCCACAGCTTAGAGGCGTTGTAAGAAAAAAGTCGCCCGCCGCTTCTGGCCCTCTTAATTCTGGGGACATGGGCCAGATAAAGATCATTTAAGCGGAGGGCCCTATTAGCTACGTAGGGCTGGAACAAGGATGAAATAATAGCCGGTCCTTTCCCTCCTATTAGCCTGTGAGTAATACACAAAGCTTTGAAATTGACGCTTTCCAAGACTGGGAGCCAATGGAGAGCCTTTAAGGCTGGCCTTGCTGTTTGGCGGCTCCGAATTCCCATAAGAATCCTAGCGGCGCAGTTTTGCACGGTTTGAAGTTTGGCCAACACCAATATGGGGGCACCAAGGTACAAGGTGTTTCCGTAGTCCAAGCGAGATAGAATAAGTGCCTGGACTACAAGCTTTCTAACCTGAGGTGGAAGCAAAGGAAGCACTTTGCGCAGCATTCTTAGAATGCCAAAGCAAGAGGCCACAACCTTTCTGGCTTGAGCTTCAAAACAGAGCTCGGAGTCAAGCCAGACACCAAGGCTCTTTATCTCTGATTTGGGGGCAGGCATGGAACCCATGCATGTAGGCCAGGTGGGGACTATGTCGGAGAGGGATGGATTACCAAGGAGCATAAGCTCAGTCTTGTCCCCATTCAGTTTAAGATGGGAATGTTTCATCCATCTCATCACCTCTTCGAGGCATGGGCCAAGGCAAGTAGGTGCCTTGTCGGTGTGGTTCAAAGCGACCACTAATTGAGTGTCGTCAGGGTAGGTGACAATTTGCACCCCAAAAGGGAGAACAATGTCTGCAAGAGGAACCATGTAAAAATTAAAAAGAGTGGGTCTCAAGGACGACCCCTGAGGAACCCCACAGTGGAGAGGCCGTGGAGTTGAGATGGCCTCACCCTCAGCTACTTGGAAACATCTGTCCTCCAGGAAGGAACGCAGCCAGTCAAGGGCAACTCCAGCAATACCCAAGCACTGGAGTCGTTGGGCTAGGATACGGTGATTGACCGTATCAAAGGCCGCGCTAAGATCTAAAAGTAGCACGGCCAGAGAACCTCCTGCATCGAGGATCCTTCTTGTCTCCTCGACCACTGCTAATAAGGCAGTTTCCGTCCCGTGTTGCGGACGGAACCCGGTTTGGGACACTTGAAGAAGGTTCTCCACTTCAAGGTATCTGGAGAGCACCTGATTGACATGCTTTTCTGCTATTTTATTCACCCCAGGGAGTAGCGAGATAGGTCGGTAGTTGCCAAGGAAGTCAGGATCTTAGCTGGTTTTTTTCAACAAGGCTTTTACCAAAGCTTTTTTCCAAAGGGGAGGGACCACCCCAGAGAAAAGCGAGGCATTGATTATTTCCATTATAGTGGGGCCTACTGAAGCAACTGCAGATTTCAGGACATTAAGGGGGGCAGGGTCTCTGGGAGAACCACTCTTGACCAGTGCAAAAATGGTTTGGAAAGCTTCTGTGTCCAAGGGCGGGAACACTTCTCGAGAGTGTTCTCTGCTCCGTACATTGGTTTCCTCAATGGGAGGGATAGCCAGAGAGTTGGGGAACTAGCCGCAAATAGTTACAATTTTATCATAGAAGTAATCCGCAAGTTCATTGCACCGGTAGTCTGTAACTTCGTGGGTGTCCATGGGGGCTAGGTGCATTCAGGAGTTTCTTTACAATGCGAAAGGTCTCCCGAGGGGAATTGACTGTGTCAGTGATTTTTTTTCTGAAGTAAAGAGCTTGAGCCTTTTTGATTTCACTTTTATAAGTTCTAATAGTATCCCTGTATTGCTTTTTCTTAAGGGGGGAGAAATATTTCCTCCAAATTCTCTCAGCTGTCTTGCACAGTTGCTTTCACTCACGAAGATTAGGCGTGTACCAAGCAGCTTTGTTGTGCCCTATATTTATCTGGATACTCTTCTTAGGGAGAACCTGGTCTAATGTCCCTTCGATCCATTTATTAAAATGGTCATTAGCTAGTACCGGATCTGTATTAGTAGAGGGTTTGGTACGTTCCAAAGCGGAAGTTCATTTTTCAATAGTAAGTTTAGGCCAGCCATGAACTGTTTTTCTTGTTGGTTGAACAGTAGGGGTAGCCAACTTAGGGGACCAGTGTAGAGAGATCAAATGATGGTCTGACCAGGGAACGGGAATAGGGTCCAAGCCGAGTAGCTCATGTATATTGGAGAAAACCAAGAGAAGGTGAACTTTTATATGGGTAGCATGTGGTACCTTCTGAATGAGCTGAAGAGCAGCAAGGTCAGACGAGAGTTCTGACTCGACCGTAGATGCTTGGTCATCAAAGTGAACATTTAAATCGCCTTGGCATCAGCATCTCCAAGTCAAAACAAGTAGTGACAAATCTGGCCTTTTTCTCTGCCAACTGTTCCTGTCCATTCACGATTTCCAATCCATGCTAAATGGTCAGCCATTAATGCCCATTCACCTTTTCAGAGCCGAGAGAAGCCATTGTTCACCGAGTCAGAATTGTAACCTCTCCCAGCCAAGGATGTGTATTCCAGCTCTGGAGGTGGGAGGAGTCACAGAACTGGTTTTAGCCAATTCTGGCTCAGGCAGCTTAAAGTATATTTCTACAAAGTTGCTTTGCTGACTAAATTATGAAAAATCTGACCCGGTTATTAAATCTAATTTAAAAATAAGAGGAAAGAATTTTTAAGCACTTTTATAAGCGGAGGTGGAAAATAAAGATTTTAATCATACCTAAGCCAAAATGATCTAAACTAGCCTACATAGTAAAATAGCTTTTTGGATTATTTCACAGTGAGGGCAAACTAGCTTCAATTTTTAGTTTCCCTTATTTTTATATATTAGCACTATGCCATGAGGGTCTATGAGGCACACTTTAGGGGTGACTTCAGTGGTGGCTCCTCCAATATGGCGGAGGAGCGCCTCCCCACTGCTTTCTCGCAGTGCGAGAGCAGAAACATAAAATGGTTATAACTTTTAGTTATTACCATTTCATGTATTTTTTTCGCTGGTGGGCGGTTGGGCGTGGCTGCACTGCTTACGGAGCATGTCAGGGGAGCAGTGGTTTGCACACTCCTGAGTCCACAGTGACTGTTTGGTCGGCCCTCTTGTGCCACCCAAGCCAGTCATGCGCACTTTCCCCCACTCCTTGAAGGCTGCATGCAGCCTGCATGGAGAACATGTCCACCCCTCCAGCCCCTGGCTGAGTGCTGTGTTACGGCGCTCAGACCAATCTTGCAGCGTTGTGATTGGCTTAGGGGTTGGAGCCTGGCTGCCTGCTTCCAGTTCCGACCTGGAGTTGGACACAGACAAGCAGGAGAGAAGACGCAGGACCGGCTGCGGCGACAAGGTAAGTGTTTTTTTTCTTTTTAATGCAGCCCGCGGCCGAAACCCCCCTTCACACGTGCCTGCCCCCTTACCTGCGAGCCATACCGGCCGCCCCTGGGTGACTTATGAGTATATAAAATACCCTTTTCCTACACGTCAAAGGTATTTTTACAGGTCATATGTAACTGAAGTGCATTTAAATTTATTCAACTTAACTAGTCCCCCAGGACATTGGCTCAGGAACTATAGGTGCATAGGGGGAAGGAATAGCTTAAGGTGGGTTTGAGAACAATTCTTCGAGGTTAGTATCAAATGAGTCCAGCCCAGTAAAGTGAATTAATCTCCATCAATAAAGGATACATGAATTGTGAAAAGCTGCACTCTGTAGCAGGTAACAACAAATGTAAAAAAAAAAAAGTATTTGGACAATAAGTCTTTTTCAACACTAAGAAATATTAATAGTGTATCTGTTCAGGCTCAGAACAAACACACACACACACAAATATTTGCCATTCAGTTCTTGTACTCAAAGCCCATACATATATAAGTGGTAGTAATCAGTGTAATTTCACTTTGTCATATGTAAAATGTCTACCAAAATCTTCATCTCCTTGATGCAGAAGGAACTGTAAAGTTATTTGAGGCCAAAGTGGAATCATCGCCAATGTTTTGGTCTCAAAGTTTTACAGTAAATGAGACACGGCTCAGGACTGTGTGACATACTGCTGATTGGCCCACCCTTCATACCTAATAACCCAGTAAGAAGTTCTATATTGTGATATATTGAGGAACATCTGGAAAAATTCCTATAAGTATCAACTTTTTAAATTATACAAATATTGTAACTTTGCGATTAAAGGAGTTGTAAGCTGAGAACAATCACCCAAACTCAAATGCCAGATTCAAAGAAAAGTCAGAACTAGGGGCTCCGGCAAAACATATTTTTGTAATAGATGTGGGAGTGGAAATACATACAGCAGCCCACATATGATATTTAACTTGCCATGCCATAGGTACGACCAAGAAAACACAAGGAGATGATGGACGGAGCGCTGAAACCTTTCAGACACTCACCCCCAGTCACAGATCTGGGTTGAATCCATCATCATTCTTTAACTCACTTTGCCTCCTCAGTTCAGACCCAGCTATATGCAAATCAGTCTTGACCCTGTGCCTCATGGGAACAGTCCAGCCTGAACTGCCAAGCCAGGTCTTCCCTGAACCGGAAACAAGCATCCTGGGACCGGTTTCTGGGTAACACCCTTCCTCAGCCAGGCTAGCTTGAATCCAGTGGCAAAGTGAGCAAAGGACCCACGTCTGGGCATACCCTACCAACTTAGGGCGAACAAAGCAAACACAAGGAGATGATGGACGAGGCGCTGAAACTTTTCAGACACTCACCAAGGCACCATATACAAGGGACTTGGAGGAAAGGAAAGTAGGCCAAATAAGCAGTTCCAATATACAGCACATGTTTTAGAGGAGAAGCACAGACACGTTACAAGTGTTGAGCAGCTGTAAAGTGCAGAGTTCTAAAGCCATCAAAGCCAGACATCCAGAAAATGGGGGATGTTGAGAAAAATGGGATCATTTTTCACAGTGCTGAAGTGCAATACATTCTTTTAAAACTCCTTGGGAAATGTTTGAATTATTACCGCAGAAGCTTAGACTTCATGCATGTCCTTTGCATGCCCATGGGGCAGGACCTGCAATGCCCCTACATTACAGCATGAGCAATCCGACAAAGAACTCCAACTGAGCCATTAAGCCTTTCAAGATGGAATACATAGTAGAGTGTGTGCAGTTCTTTGTATGATAGTTGTGACAACCATATATATGACAATGTGGCTGACAAAATGCATATCTTAGTTTGCAAATTACAACATAGATGTTGCAATGATGAGCATAAAAATTAAAATAATAATTTCAACATGCATGATACCACTATAATGTTCCTTTACCTGCTGGCTTTACCTGCAAATTAGTGTCAAGTCCCTAATGTGCTAAGAAGTTTACACAACAGTTGTAACTATCATACACAATAATCTGTATGATAGATTATTCATAAACTGCATGGCAGAGGAAACGGCCTTTACAACGTGGGCGGAGCCATGCGTGCCGTTCCCCCACAAGCGTGACAATGCTTGCCTGAACCTCGCATCTGCCTTAACCACGCATATGCGCCTATGCGATAATTCTGCATGACAAATGAGTAATGTTATAGCCAAGATCCCATCTCTAGTGGTAAATGTTGTATTAATCCATGGAATACAATGCCCTGCCCTGCCACAAAGTGATTCGGCACCTCGTCAGCAACAGAAAGCGTTGCATAAGTGCCGATGCAAATAAAACACTTGCAAACTTTCTGTGACCATAAGTGGCATTTTTGGTTAAAGGAATCAGAATTTGGGAATGTGGACTCTACAGTCAACATTTTTAGTCATAAGTTATACTCACAACAACAAATCGTTTTGTGAACCACACCTTACACGTTCGATAAAACGAGAGTTTATTTTAGTTTATACCATATGTCCCCAAACCCAACATATTGCTTCATAGAGCCAAGGACTGCCATCTCTTGCTGAAGGACAGAAATAGATTAATAAGCTGGATTCAGGCCTGGTAGCTGGGTTTCTTTCGCATGGGCTTCAGTACAGTGTGTTCGCTCCTCTGTGTACTCGCCGACATATTGACAATTATCCCTACAGTGGGTCTGTTGCAAAGCGATCAGGCGTACTTGTTGAGGCTGAAAGGAAGCTGCCTCGAACTCTCCATTACGCTAATGAGCACTGGCAGCACGTTTACTCGCAACCCACACCCCCACACGTGCCCTGTTGCCAACCTCAGCAGGGCCCAACTGCCCACACACCTGCTGAGAAAGCCACCTTCATAACCTTTTCCTTATGCAAAATAATTAGTGCGCTATAATTATTAGAAAATAATGGAGTAAGAGAGTGGAAGATTTGTTTTATACCAGACAGAGACGCGTGCACGGAGAAAGGGTAAAATGAGAGAAAAAGAGCAGGAAAACAAGCACTGGCAAAGCCAATAAGTCTGGCTTTAATGTGGCAACAAATATAAATACAGGCATTCACAAATGCTGTTTGCATGCTTTGTATGCAAAAATGTTGTTTATCACATTAAAGCCTGTCCTACTGCTTTCACCAGTGTTGGCAAAAAAGTAGCAAGAAAATTGCTTTCTGTGGAGAATGCATATAGGAGAAAAATAACTGACTGGAAACAACAGCCTTGTTGAGTTTATTTTTTCCGATTTATAATAATCCCTTGCGGATTCTAACGGAAGCACTTCCTGGAAGGCAGAATGATACATCACCAGCTGACAGCATGAGGTGAGAGAGTGACACTCTTTTCAGTGGGGCCAAGATAAAGCCCACTCTATGAAAATCTTAAGGAATTGCTACAGATATGTCATCGAGCACAGGGGCACTGTTATATCCCACCTAAAAAAGGGAAGTTTACTTTATCTAGAGAGGCCATTATTACAAAAAAATACAATAATAATGCACTAATATTTGGTTTATTTTGCCATTCATAGACATACTACTGTAGGGGTCATGTAGAAAAGGCGGGAAGCTATACAAATCTAGTGAAACGCGTGGAAAGTGTTTTTCAGAGCATTTAAGTGTATTCTTGCATTACGAGTAAAGTACTGCATTGCGAGCCCATTAATACTACAGCATAAGCAAAACTTTTACACCAATATTTATGAAAAAAGAGAATTAAGTAGTGCTTGTACATTTATCTTCAAATGACTCCATTAACGGGGTGGTGCTGACTGCTCCCAAATGGCAATGCAGCACAGCTCCACTGTACATAAACAGCAGAATGTAGTCCTTAAAGTGCTTCTACTGATACCCTAAAATGTTCATCTAACTCTTTAAAGAGGTGAACATTTCCATGGTGCTCAAGAACACTGGGCCTTATAACGACATCCCTGATATCACCCACTCCCTCCTAAATAGGAGCCATTGGTAACTGTGGTGAATTCAATAATAGGTATCATGAGTGGGACCCTGAGGGTTGCCTTAGAAAGGAGGAATCAAACGAGGATCTGTGATTTGACTCCCAATTCTTCTCAATATTTCACCAGGCAGAATGCCCGACTGAGGGTCTGATTCTGATGCGGTTAGGAAGGCCTCCTAACGGCATTTGCTCCGTCCAAATCAGATCGGGAACGTGTCTTTCCAACCGACACGGAAAGGTTTCCAACCGACCGAGTACGATACGAGTTAGGCGTTAGGATAGAGTTAGGCATTAGTAATATCCCAATGCAAACCTGATGGCATTTGGAATGACTGATCCGTACAGAGCAGAATAATGCGTCTCTACATGCCACGTTTCCAAACAACCAAGTACGATGCTGGATTTGGACAGCCTCGCTGAATCGTGCTGTCCGACTCGAATTAGCTGTCGGAATCAGACTTTGGGGACCCATAGTGGGCCCCCCTGCACCTGGAGCCTTCCCAATTGGGCCTGTGGGGTTACCAATGGGTCTCCCCTTACCAGCCATGCACAGTGTGGCAGGCGCCACGGGGTGCCCACCACAGGGTAACCGATTTTTCGCAGCCACCCCTTTCTTCAATGGGAGCCTATGCATTCAGTCAGAAAAAGGCTCCCATTAAAGTCAATGGGAGTCCAACTAAATAATATCTGGAAGCATCCGGATGCATTGTACTCGGTCCGTTGGACTCTCCCTATCCGATTCGGTTGGAAACTATACCCAAACCCATTCGGTCGGGAAGCTTTCCAAACCGCATTAAAATCGGGCCCTGAGCGTTAAAAGATTGTAAGGAGTTTGTAGGGTTAGGAAAAGGTAGCAACAAAGAGGCAGTAAGAAGTTCTTGGCATTCAGGGAAGGGTGAGCTGTGAAGGCTAGTAAGGATTTTGTAGGATTCACAGATGGGTACCATTAATCGGTACACAGTTTTTAGGGCTCATGGAAGGGCAGTGTCGAGGGAAAGTAAGGGATCTATAGGGTTCATGGAAGGGGGGTGTTACATTGCAGTAAGGGTTATAAGTGTTCACAAAAGGTAGCATTAATGGGTTGTAAGTGGGTTTTAGTGTTCAGGGTAGGGTAGTGCTAAGGGTTAGAAAGGGATTTTTAGAGTTCAGGGAAGAGTAGCGTTTAGAGGTAGCAAGGGGTTTGTAGGGTTCAGCCAATGGTAGTGGTCAGGGACAATAATAGGATTTTAGGATTCAGGGAAGGGTACTTTAAATTTCAGTATATAAAACGGGTAAATTGATTTATTATACAAAACAATTACATTTTACAGTAGCATACATAAGTTTGTATTGTAATATTCAAAGATTAAAACAAAAATTAAAATTAATAATGAAAATAACTTCAAATCCAAGGTGCGTAAAAAGCTGCTCCAATCTATAAACTTTAAAACTAGGAATTAGAAATTAAAAAAAACACCATTCTTTCGAGGAGTGCCATGCTAAGGTGTCTCTGATGTTGATGATGAGAAGGTGGGTGGAACTGCAATGCAGCAACACAATCCTCCTGACTGCCTACCTCCCATCTGTGCTGCTGCCAGAAAATAAAAAACACCATATGTATCTGTATTGGAGACCTATAGTATTGAAGTTGCACATGTTTGACCTAAAGGTCAAGCTCTGTTGTAACACAATAACTAGACTTAATAAAGTGCTCTGACACACATTTACACTCTCCCTCTCATGTAAGCACAATCTCACCCGCAAGCATGCACACAGCATACATTTAAAAGCAATTGTTACTCACCACAGCTGCCAGAGAAGGTCATATTCCAGCTAATTGTACTCTATTTTTATTATGCTAATAGTGAAAATTCAATATGATTCACTATTAGTGAAATACAAAAATAACAGAAAACAAAGAGTCAAGCCCCAACCAACCTCCATAAGAACAAACTGAGTGTGTTCCAGGCACTGATGTTGCCGTCTCTGAGGCCGCCGGGGGCGATAAAGGGAGTGCCAGTGGTTGCAAGAGACATGCCAAGGATCACAGCTTCTACCCCTGGTGACCCCTAAATGACGTCCATGGTGGGTCTATGGTCTGTTTGGCACCAGGTTGAGTCCCATGGTGAGGTATCTTTCTCGAAGACCACCACTTCGGTCTTGTTCGCGTTCAGTTTGAGGAAGGTGGATTTCATTCTGGTGGCTACTTCTATCATCCATTTGGTGAACTTGTTCCTGCTGTTGGTTTTTTTGGCTGGAGAGGGACAGTATCAGTTGTGTGTTATCGGCTTATGCGAAGATGTTTAAGTTGTGAACTCATATGTAGTAGGCAAGAGGAGTCATGTGGATGATGATTAGCGTCGGGCTGTGGGTTCATAAATTAAAGTTGGAGCAGATGGAACCTGGTGACATTTTAGCATGTGACACAATGACACCAGAAAAGATTGCAGCTTGCCCAGTTCTATTTGGCCCAAAGCTCCTTCTGCACTGAGTAATATACAACCAACCCCTATCTGCCCTTACAACTTGTTCACAATTATTAACACGGCACAACTGGCAGCTGTTCCACTCCACCATGACCCATAGAACCTTGTAGACCCTGGATGTCCAGAGTGACCTCAGAGCTGCCTCTGCTCACAAATGACACATAATGGGCAGGCTCCTAGTGATGCTCACAGCACTTGGCTCAGGTGTAAGGAAACAGCCAGGTCTTCAATGCTTTGTGAAAGGCTAACTAGTCTCTCTTTGTTCACAGCTGCTGGCTGCAAGGCTTTACGGGTTGTAAGGCTGGATTTATTCTTCAATAGGAATAGAATATGTGGAGGTGGCCAGACACGTTTCATGCTTTTGTGATCCTTTCTAACACAAGTCTATTTATAGCTGGCATATTAGGTATCATGTTTACAATGGTGTTGGCCATATATACACGTAAATGTCTGGAACAGGGTTATTTTCACTTAACTTTTATGCCACATGTGCCAGACAGAACTTTAGTGTGTATGGAGAAACTCTGCCCCGATCAAAGTGCTCTGTGGCTCACTCCTGGGTGCTGCAGGGGGCATTACCTGCAAAGACCCCTTACGTTGACCATGAGGCTTTGTAACTATATATCCCAGTATGGCCACAGACAGGATTGGGCTGGCTACCGGGCCTTTTTTGCTGAGGTGGAAGGGTGGGGTCCAGGTTCACTGCTGAGGGGCTGATTTTGTTGCTGGGGAGCTGCCGGCACTTCAAAATGAACAATACAAAATAAATAGCTTTAAGGCGTACTTTTTTAAACATTTGTTTTGCATTGTTTATTCAGAAACGCCTGCTAGCCAGTCCGGCCCCTGGCCACAGAGGTTTATAGCCAAATGCCTGATGCTGCCCATTCCGGGGATATTTTCTAAATATTACCAGCTGATCTATGGATCATGTCAAGTGTCTTAGTGCTGGTTTATGGGCTTTGTGTGCACACAGCATGTGGTATGCTAGTAATTGTGCAAACAAACATTCTGTTTCCGTAGAGTATGCCAACACAATCGTTCAGGGAGTTGAATGGTCACGGGTTCAAGATGTGTTGGTTTAGGAGTAGTCTGGGAGAGGTGTGGCGCAGTGGCCAGAGCACCTGACTCCGGCGTGCGGGGCCCGCGATTCGATCGCCGGTGGCAGCTCAGCTCAGCATCATGTGACTCTGGGCAATAGCTCACTTAATCTCCCCGACGCCCCCCAGCGCCTTGAAACCCTTGAGGGGTGCTATATTCGCGCTTTACAAATAAGAATTATTATTTATTTATTAATCTATCTGTTTGAAGTCTTTCCTGCCTTCTTTTGTTTACATATCCCTCTCTGATTAACCCCTTCAGTGCCCATGACGAGCTGGACTCGTCATGGGCCGCGGTTGCGCTGTGCCCATGACGAGTCCAGCTCGTCATAGACCCCGCCCGCTAATGCAACGGCCGGCACAGGGCGGGGAAAGGGGCGGGCACTGAAGGGGTTAATTAACCCCTTCCCCGCTCATGACGGAACCGCTCCGTCATGAGCCACGGTTGCCGTGTGCTCATGACGGAACGGTTCCGTCATGACACGACCGTTGGCGGCCGCTCCGCCCACACGGCGCTGTTTCCCTGCCTGTGCGGGGAGACAACGCAACTGGGCGGAGTCATGACGGAACCGTTCCGTCATGAGCACAGCTCAACTGTGGCTCATGACGGAGCGGCTCCGTCATGAGCACCGGGCCACCGCGCTGCCCCCCCCGCACCCCCCAGCGCCGCGGCGGAATTCCCGCCGCGGCGAAGGGGTTAAAATACGAAAGCCTATGTTACTGGTCGCAGTGATATTCGGATGTAATTTGAAAGGTTACATGTTGATTTTATTTTGTTAGAGGTTAATAAACGTTGCCTTGCCTAGTTTTGAGCCCTACATTTGTTATTCCTGGAATGCACTGTTGTTTGATCTGTTGTATCTTTGTGCCATAGAAACACTTCTTGCTGTAGAGCTCAACAGCTTTGAAAAGTTCTCCCCCTTCAGCTTGTCAGTAGGAGAGCACAGTGAGGCTAACACACCGAAATAACAAACACGCAACCCTCCATCCACTCACACTAATGACCACACATCCCCACAAACCGAAGCGGTCCAGCACTTTCGAGATGTCATGAGGGCAAGTTCTGAATTTGTGAAGAGCGTCATGTCATTCTGATTCCTGTTATTAAGTGGTGAGAGAGGCCGTGCCGCATAAACATCTTGTCCTGGAGTGGGTCATGATGCCCTTTCGTCCCCTCAGACATGTGCAGGCTGCATGATTTCTGCCATGTTGTTTTTATATGTTCACAAGAGCACACCAGGGTACATTCATTTATTGAGGTAAAATCACTTTTGCATGTACTTTGTGAGTTTTAACAGAAACTTTTGTATTAGTTATATCAGTGGAATGTGAAATCTGTGAGACAGGAGCAGCGTTTTCACATTTGTTATGTGGCAAACTAGTTCCGTTTGTACAGTATGCTCTGGGCCACTGGAATTATGAGATTTTGTGGCCCAGGCGTTCTTCCACTAATTATGTATTTGCCGTATTTGCCACATAATTTGCTGACTTTAACAAAAATGTGTTTCTAGCTCAAATTAATCCTTGGAATGAGCCTAAATGTAACATATACCCTAAAGCACTTCATACATATTAAAGACCTATTTTACAGCATAACTAAGAGATGATTGTGCCCCAGTTCTGAGAGATCTTACTTCCATTGGATATGAAATATGGTCTTCAAACAGAGCTGCCAAACATGGGGTAGGGTCCATTATTATTATTATTATTATTATAGAATCACTAAATAGCAGACAACTGCATTGTATTTAAAGGAAAACCAATAAGACACTTTTGCACATTCAGTTC
Organism: Triturus cristatus; assembly: GCF_964204655.1. Classification (NCBI taxonomy): domain Eukaryota; kingdom Metazoa; phylum Chordata; class Amphibia; order Caudata; family Salamandridae; genus Triturus; species Triturus cristatus. Next base: position 132,114,904 of record NC_140591.1, on the reverse strand, counting down.
ATGGCATTTTTTTAGTGAGTGTATGAAAATCGCTTAGTTTTCTTTTCATGTATTTATGCGAAATTTTTGTAAAATTACTTAAAATTATGAGCAATTTGGCAAAATGCACATCTGTCATTCTGTGCCTAATTTTTGGCGTGAGGACACATTTATACAAAGCACAGTGAACAACCGCTCCCGTTCTGTTGTTCCCGTGCTTTCACGACAAAGTTTTACCACAAATGGTTCCATTTGTGGTACATTTTTATCCCAATTGCCAGATCATTACACAAGTGGCATAATGGCCTAATTTCGGGAATTTCACAAAGCAACAATAACACGAATTGCTCGAAATTAGCTGGCTTGATTTAGATTTCCTTCAGGGTAAATATTTCCTCTATTTAACCTCATGCTGACAGTAACAGTGTCCACTCACAGGGCCCAGACACTGTGGCGATAGGGGCCTTGTCTTATGTACGTGGCTTAACACTGCCTTGTACACAAGGCACCCTTTCACACTATGTTTAGCGTAAAAGGGGCGGGCAGTGGGTGTTGTGGTGGGTGTTTCACTGCAACACCGATTGTATTTGACGCTGCCCCCTATGTACAAGGGTGGCATACATAGGAGGTAGCGCCAAATTTAAGACCAGGAAAATTCTGATCTGAAGTTGGGGAAATGAGGAGAAATGCATATTTCTCTTCGTTTTTGCTGCAGCACACATGGAAAAAGCAAAATGCCATGGTTTGTTTATGTACAGGAAGGTGCCCCTTCCAGTACATAAACAAACCTTTTTAAAAAATGCCATTTTGTAACTTTGCATGAAGCAGCACACACAAGAGTTAAAAAATGGTATTTTAGGATTGATTATGTGCAGGAAGGAGCACCTTCCTACACATAACCAATCCTCCCCTGCACACACACACCCTTGCACTCTGGTGCATGGGTGCCTGCATAGGCGCTAAGTTGTTACACTTAGTGCCATCGCAGGGGGAAACGCAAGGCTGCACCACATTCTTGTAAATATGGTGCAGCTTTGCATTTCCGAAGTGGCGGAGCGTGTCGTTAGGCCAAGGAGGCTAACGACACACTCCGCCACTTCATTGTACATATCCCCCTGAGTCCCTAGTGGGTGGTAAGTCCTACTTTAGTTTATCACAGGTGGTGAACGACTAGACTCATCAGCAGGGCCGGCGTCAGCACTGGTGGCGCCCTGTGCGACAATGTCTGTTGGCGCACCCCCAATGGCCACCTCTGCCACAGATTCCCTCACTAGCACCCTTTAACAGTGCCTCTCAATTGTCCATAACCACTGTCTCTCAGATTCATTTAGTTTTATAGTACCACTCATACCAGTGTAAGGTGTCAGAGCACTTTACACCACACACACATTGCACAGAGACAATCATATGTGTGTAATACTGTGTATAGGAAATGTTACGTCAGACAGGACTACAAGGTGTAGTGTAGGAGTGACATGTCATCGATAATGGTAGGCAACATAGTTTGAGTCCTATTCTGGAAAAGCACAAATTCAGTATTTAAAACGGAACATCAATGTTAGGGGTCTCTTTCATAATAAGAATTGTTTTCTACCCAAATGAACCCTTTTCACAAGATAAGGATGATGACAGACTGGGCATAAAACCATATAGCCCTAACATATACCTTGCCGTTTGCATGCAGCTCTAGGATGACAGTTAATAGCTCAATGTTCTTTATCAGGATTTTGACTTATAAACTACAAGTAACAAAAGGAGCTCTCTTACAGAAGCAGTAACCCACTGACCTCTTTACATTATATGCATTTTGTTATCCGCATGGTACACGTTCATAGCAGCAGGCATTTTAACCCTCTGCACTACCTTAGGATGAATCACAAACTTCCACTAGACAAACCTCTTTCCTGGAAGAAGATTAATCACCGGAGTCATCTTGACATTTTAATTGATGTCTGAAAATTGCTGGAGGCCAGGAACGAGGCAGCAGGTGCTTTTAAAATGATGATATACATTTTCAAAAATGACGCCCCCACCCCTAGTCAAGGCCCGGTGCGGTTGCACCGATCACACTGCCCAGGAGCTGGCCCTGCTCATCAGGCTGGGCCACCTCGATCAGATATTTACGAATAGCCCTTCCATCTCTAACCTGGCTATTTTTCCTCTGACATGGTCTGACCACTGTGCGGTACTCTGGGATATTAGGTCTCCTCAAAGAACTTCCCTCTTAAAGACCGCAGTCGTTCGTGCCTGGCACTAGGCGCAGGCCCTCGAATTGATGACCATATTAGCTAGTTCTAAGCCTGACAAGACAGAAAACTTAGATCAGGTGTCAGGGTGCTATGCAGACTGGTTAGGAGCTGCGCTCAGCACACTTGTCCCCGCCCGAGCAGGCTTTAGTCTTTAAAGCTTTATGCTCTGTCTTCAAGACACTTCATGGACAAGGTCCTGTCTATCTAGAGGAGAGATTAATATGGTATAAACCTGGTAGGACTCTCCGTTCTAGCTCCACCAGTAATCTGGTGGTTCCTCCCTTTAAGCGTTCTTCCTGGGGAGGCCGGACTTCGTCTCCTGCATGGCCTTGAACTGGAATAAACTGCCTCAGAAGCTCCAAGTAACTACTTCCCTTTCAGGTTTTAGAAAATATTTAAAAACCTGGCTATTTAAACAATAGATGTCTTCTGGGCCTTATCGATCCTGTAATTTTCATCACCAAGTCACCTCCGGGTATTCACTGCGCTTTACAAGTTATTTCATTCATTCATTCTGTACAGATTTCTCCTTACTTCAGCCTATGTCCCATTTTCGACCCCATGGGCAAATAATATTTGCATTCATTTTTTTAGCTCTATCTTTCAGCGCCCGTCAATAAAACGGGGAGCCCTGAATTGATTCAAGGTTGTAAGAGGGACAGTGTCACTATCGAACGTCTTGTAGACTTAACCACCTGTGCAAATATAGCTTCCTCTGAAAATCCAAATAGGATTCTAAGTTGTTATAACCAACATCTAACCCCCACTCTTGATCAGCAGGCCCATTCGACATCCTTTTCTAGGAGACCTTCAAAACCTAGAATTGTCTGGTTTACTCCAGAATTGAACACGACAAGGAATCGTCACCATTAGAAGCAGCAGCAAGATCCTTCAGCAAAGTTCAAAAGGCAGGGCCATACAAGCAGCAAAATCTGCTTTTAAAGAAAAACACTTTTTCTGCTTCTTCTATAGATTTACCAATGTTTACACTATTTAGAAGATCCGACATTTGTCTCTCCTGAACCCTCTCCAAAAAAAGGAACAGAGTGGACACTAATTCACAAAGGTAAACTTACACGTTTGTGTGACTTCACTATTTTGTATTCACAAACTACGAGTTAATTGTAAGTTTATACCTGTAGAAACTTCACAGTCGGGGCAGAGAACTCAACACATAAAAAGATATGGCAGGCCTTTCTTTTTATGTGCGGCATTCTCCACCCCAACTGCAGTGTCTCTGCAGTCATAAACTTACTATTAACGTAGTTTAAAAATACCAACAAAGAGTAAACTTACGCAAACATGTACGTTTACCTTTGTGATTCAGACCCTTTGTGTATTCCCAGAAACCTATAGTAAGCTCCCTGACATTGCTGCACCTACTGCTCACTGCCCACAACTGTAGCACATCTCTGAACCTCAAGCATGACACCTACACTCAACACATACAGGAAGCATCACACGTCTCAATAGCCACCGCTATGCCAGGAGAACACCCATGCAACCTCTCTACATGTCTTCTGCGACACACAATTTCTTTATTATGCTGCATGTACAATGCAAAGAAATAGTCACGTCTAAACTATACATGTTGGTCTGTTCAGTTGGCTCCACTGGCCCACTATAGGTTACTCAAGGGACTGTGCCATCAACCACTATTCACAACCAGAAAGAAGCAAGCATGATGCAAAGAAACGGAATACACCGTAGGGCTTGTAAACTACACATACTATGGTGTTCATTGGTCAATGTAGGGGTTTTGTGCTGTCAACTATAAATCACAACCAGCATGCAGTATGCATAATGGAAAATGCAAGGAAACCCAAAGCATTACGGGGTACGGAAACTGTACAGACACTATTATTCACTATACTCTACTGGGCCACTACAGGGTTTCTCAAAGCGCTGAATGATATCAACTACAAATCGCAAGTTATGTGCAGTATGCATGATGCAAAGAAACAGAACACATTCTGGTGCTTGTAAACTAAATACTGAACAGTGGTCAGTAGACTCTACTGGACACTAGGGGTGACTTAAGGAGCTCTGTGCCATCAACTACAAATGGCAACTGGTGTGCAGTAAGCATGATGCAAAGAGATAGAATACAATACATTGCAGTACCTATAGACTATACATTGTTCACTGTTCGGGAGGCTCTTCAGGGCCACTCCAGGTAACTCAAGGGCTGAGTGTCATCAGCTACGAATCACCACCAGAATGAAGCATGCATGCTGCTTTTAGCATCTTATCGATTTATAAAATGGTCCCGCTTTTAGGAGCACAGCACACTGCAGAGCAACTGTGCCTGCGCTCCCCAAATTCACAATATAGCCCTTCTTACAGTTTCAGAGTGACCCTTTATCACATCAACATAGCCCAGCTGCTCTCTGTCCACCCCTAGCGCTTCCTGTGATGAAAACACCAGGGATGGAACAAGTATCAAACACATCTGCAAGATCGCAGCAATAAATCATGTGTGGCCCCAGGAAGTAATACCTAAAAAAAAGGAATCAGATGCACACACTCATAAACACAAACAAGTGCACAGCAGAGGGTCTGCATTTGGCCCAAGGACGTGATACCGGAACAGTCTGTCAGTTGTCTTCATCAGGTAAAGCCCAAACAATGCCCAATAGTAAGCGTCACCCTAGATAACCCACACGACGCAATCAGCCACCAGGACCACCTCAGAATGTGACCTCCAGTTAGTATTTATGGCCACTTCTATCAGGGTGGGATCACTCATCTAAACAAGAAGTTTGTGGGCCAATGTACCCGTATTTCCTGCCCAAAGGGATATGAGCTTCCACCCACTGTACAGTATAAAGCATGCCATGCACCTCATGCATGTTGAATTCCAGCACACAACTGTAAGAGATGAGGCCGCTATTGTTTAATAAAACATAAACTGTACCTCATTGAATGCAAATAAATAGAACACACAGTGGAGCTTGTGGCTCACACAGACGGACTCCTTTCATCATTTGCCTCGATGGCTCCACTGGTCCACTCCTCTCTGTCACTCCAGCACTGGAATTAACCGCTACCAAAAATGCTTCCGATCACAATTTTTGTATCATCATCAGATCTCTTATGTTATATTCTTTATATCGAGTCACAATGAACAATGCACCCTCCTTGATTTATTACAATATATTTAAAAACCATGCATGGGAAAGAGAAATTGATTGTTCAGGATAGTGACATAGATGCTATGACAGCACAGTATTAAAGCCATTACACGAGTATTGTATAGCCTCTTTCATACACCTCAGTGACGAGAACAATGATCATTGATCATAGTGACAACAATTGGGTTAATCGATCGCAAAGGCAATTTAATGACAAGAAGCGTACACAGCTCAATACCACCGCACCATGCCTTACTTTATTGGCCTTACTCTGGCTTGATTGACCTTATCTCGACCCGCGCAGCCATACCTTGATTTGCTAGTCCATACGTTGATTTGCTAGCCCATACGTTGATTTGCTTGGACATACCTTGATATGCTTGCCATTGCTATGACTTGCTTGGCCATAAGTTTCATTGCCATTGCCTTGGCTGCAACTCACAATTTAGGTTGGACTGGAGTTTGGACATTATCTCTGCCCATTTGAAGCAATGGACAAGCCCAAAGTAATGGTCAGGTTGATATAGTGGTCGACGGCTACAACGGGAGTCGAGAAAATATATCTATGTCTCCCAAAAGTCCAAAAATCAATAAATTCCAGGGAAGCAGTTCGAAGTCGTGGGTGGAATTGTACTTTTTTTGCCCACAAAGGAGATTCTATCGGCCTGTGCGAGGACAAATCCTTTGAAACTAGGACACGGTGTAATTAAGCAGCAGACAAACACTGATGTTTGCGGTGAGGGAACGGTAGCAACACCGCTGGCAGTTTAATGTGCATTATTCAAGCCCACTGTGAAGGCAATTGTTCATCAAGGTGCAGGTGTTACAAACTGCAAACACAAAGAGGGCTCTTATAATGCAAACAGGGTTAGTAGATGGTCGCGAGGAGTGTTTTTAGATCGTGCTACCTACTATGCCCGTGTTATTCTCTTCTTCGATTTGTAGAGAAGCGAGCAGTTTTTCTGTTACAGGAGATCTGTAATATATGCATTATTTTCCAGGGCTAGATGTGAATCAGGCAGCTAGACTGCATGAATATAAATCAGCTCTGGTACAGAAGGTCCCGGGGCTAAAAGTCTGCGCGGCTGCCATCTCCCCAAGGGAACCCATCCTCTGCCTGGGCTCCAGCTGTTCCTATGTAGCTTAACACTGAGATGTCACGCGCCTACTACACCCCAGAAGAGGGTGCTGCACAAGTGCTTTGATTCACAAGAGCAGATGTTGGCTAGAATTAGCGATGCCATGGCTGCTGTTGGCTTTGGTCACAGCTGTCCACTGATGGAACATGTGACCTTGGACAGTGCACTTGATCTTCTGCATGAGTAAATAAGCACAACATTGGAAATCCCCTGAAGACAGCCAACCTCTAATGGCAGAAAGAGTGCATGATGACACCAGTGTTTGCTCTTGCAATGGGTTTCCTATGCAATTATTATCAAAGGGGTACAGAAGAGAGGAAATTAGGAGTGGGTTCATTTGTATATATATATATATATATTCAACAACCTCGATGACGCTGCACCTCCAACTTTGGCGAACAGAGACACCACGAATCCCAGGAATAAGGCAAGATGTTCTTTATTTAATCGAAATGCACAAAATCCGACGCGTTTCGGGCGGTTGCCCTTGCTCACAGATAGGTATATATATATATATATTCACTGAAAAAACCATAGGTTTCAGGGGTGTTATAGTTAGCTGGACTTTTCACTTGTACAAAACCATTGAAATTCCCCCGTTATAGTTAGTTCAGCTAACTATAACTCGCGCGCCCGCAATGCACTGCTGATGACGTCACATATTACATCACTCATGACATGGTCAGTGACATCACTCATGACATCACTGATGACATCTCAAATGACTTCACTGATGACATCATCCAGTGAATGTGTGTTTTTCTGAAAATTAAATATGTTTTATATATGTATATCTCAAGGTCGATGGAAGAATAAATGGGTATATAAGTGTCTAAATGGATGATTTGTTTTTGAAAAATTGATTGTGTAACTGACTGATTAAGTGTATCATAGTGAATACATGGCTTAGTGAGTAATGTTTAAATATGTAAATATCTGTATCAGTCTCTCACTTTGTGTATAAGTACCTGCATGGGTTGGTGAGTAGCTACATGGGTGTCTATATAGGTTATTAGTTGGTTTTTTGAGTATCAGTCTGAGTGTCTGCATGGTTCGTGGGGGGTATTACGTAGTGCATAGGTGCATGAATGAGTGACTCACTCTTTGTATGTGTTGAAGACAGCATGTGTGCAGGACTGTATGGGTGGATGAGTGTGTGTATGGGTGTGTTAGTGAGTGAATGACTGTCTCAATAGTGTCTTTATGAGTAACTACATATGTTTTAAACTAGTATATGTGACTATTGGTGTATATAAGTGAGTATATGTGAGAGTGAGAGATTGAAAGAACTCTTGTATGAATAAGTATGTGTTTCTATAAGTGATTGTTTAAAAGACTAAGTATGTGTAAGTTTCCGTAGAAGTAAGTGTGGTGGTGTGTGTATAACTGTATATGCAAATAAATGTATGTTTGATTCTTTATTAGCATGAGTGACTATGTGTGTGAGTAACTCTATGGATGAGTGGCATTGTGTAACAGGATGTATAGGTGTATGAGTACATATGATGAGTGAATACATGTATGAGTGACTGTATAGGACTGTTGGTGAATGAGTGGATGTGTATGTGGATCTTAGAATTACTGAAGAGGTTGTTGTAACTGGTATTGGTATGTCCATTGTTTTGATAAGTTTAGTCTCTATTTTTGAATGTGTGTATCAAAGGTTATATTAGGGTGAGAGGAGGTCTGCCACTCTATCACAAGGATGATGTCATCAGTGATGTCATCAGTGATGTCATTTGAGAGGTCATCGGTGATGTCATGAGTGATGTCACTGACCATGTCATGAGTGATGTAATATGTGACGTCATCAGCAGTGCATTGAGGGCGCGCGAGTTATAGTTAGCTGAACTAACTATAACGGGGGAATTTCAATGGTTTTGTACAAGTGAAAAGTCCAGCTAACTATAACACCCCTGAAACCTATGGTTTTTTCAGTGAATTTCTGAGGTTTTTTAAATGCTAATTCCTAACTATAACGTGCCTGAAATCTATGTTTTTTTACATGTGAAGAAAGAAGAAAAAATGCACAGAAAGAAAAAAAAGAAGTGCCGAAAGAAGCAACAGAAGTCTTCAAAGACGAAGAAAAGTGCAGGAAGAAGGATAACATGCAGAAAGAACAAAAAGAAGAGCAGAAAGAAGCCTTGTTGCAAAATCATCCTGTACCCTCAACTTTTTCAGACGGATACTGGTGGTAACTGAGTCTGACTAACCAGTCCTAGAGCCAGTGCTATGTTAAAAGACACTTAGAATACAGTGAAAACACCTACATACACTAGGGAACATTATGCGTTGGGGTCCCCCTGTGATTAGCATGACCTCCTCTGTAAGCCCCTAGTATATAATAGGGCAGGGGGATTAAAACTACCTCTTAAAACAGGCCACAGGGCGTTTTTGCACACGTTAACTCAGGCCCCGTCCCCTCCCTTCACCACTGTGTAAACACGCCCTGTGTCCGTTTTTAGTTGGGAGATTAAGTTCATTTGAATCCTGAGGGTCCCTAGGGTCCAACTAGCCCACTAGGTACCTCCAGTAAGTGCCACAGAGCTGCGTTGCAGAGAGGTATAAAAAGTGGCAGGGCCTGGACCACCTCTCTGCAATGCAGCTCAGTGGCGCTTACTGGAAGCACTTGGTGGGCTAGTTAGCCCCCAGGGGCCCTCAGTATTGAAGGAAAATTATATCCCCAATTTAAAACGTGCCATAGTTCGTGTTTGCACACGTCACCTCAGGCCCTGTCCCCTCCCTTCACCACTGTGTAAACGCGCCCTGTGGCTGTTCTAAGTTGAGAGATTAAGTCCCCTTGAATCCTAAGGGTCCCTAGGGTCAAACTAGACCACTAGGTACCTCCAGTAAGCGCCACAGAGCTGCGTTGCAGAGAGGTGTAAAAAGGGGCTTGGCCTCAGAACACCTGTCTGCAGCGCAGCTCCCTGGTGCATACTGGAGATGCCTGTTGGGCTAGTTGGCCCTCAGGGACCCTCAGTATTGAAGAGGAATTAATTCCCCAACTTACAACTCGCCAGGGGTCGCGTTTGCAGAGTGCTGCAAGGAGGGGGCGTGGCCTCCGGCACGATGCCAGTCTTTTATTTATTTTAATTTTTTAAGAAGGGGGGCTCTGTGGTTCCCCTTCTTATTCTAATTTATTGGCCCTGATGACCCCATCCCCCAGGGCCTGTCTCCTAATTATATTTTTTTGACCCCAATCCCCAGGGCCGGCCACTGTTTTTTATTATTTAAAAAAAATATATATTTATAGACACACCTAGGACATGCTGGACAAACCGTACGTACCTATCACCATGACGATTTGCGTGATATTCATTAAAAGGAGACTAGGCATACAATTAATCCACGTGGAATGTATTTACACCACTAGTGAAGCTCTGACATGTCTGATGCCCTACCGTGCCTAATCCCGGTAGACACCCTTGTCGTTTATTTATACAAACATGCGTAGCTATTGACAGGCACATTTAATACACATGCACACCAAGCCATTCAAAGGGGATTCAACCAAAACTATGCAAGAAACCCCCCTCACGGTTAATAAAACACACATCCACTGCCGGATGTGTAATACTTTTTATTTTACTCTCTGGAAAGGGGATGAACATCACTTGAGAGTCACAGCGCGCTCCTGGCAGAGCCCAATGCTGTGTTACACCCACCATTGCCTGCTGAGTGCCACACACCTCTGTGTTGTATTCCACTAGCCAGTGCATATGCTATGACACTCTCTAGCCCATGTGCACTGTAACACCACCCCGTGAATATGTCATGCCACACTTGTCTTCGCACGGGTTATATTGCCCCATCTAACGTGCCTTCCTCGATGCCTATGTTATAACGCACAGTGCTATGCCATACATATTACAATCTGGGATCCATATCTTTGTCACAGTGCATATGCAACGTTACACTCCACAGCACATATTTTATATTACAACTTTAGAGACTAGTTAGGTTACACAACACTGCCCTGTGCATATTACACTCCAAGGCGCATATCGCATAGCACGCGCTAGTGCCTGTGCTATCTCGCGCTCTCCAATGAATCTGTCATTGCGCACAATGTATTGCATATTATATTTCACGCCCGGTTCATCTTATATCACACTTTTTGGTGCATAGTTTATACCATACAATATATCTAGTTTTCATTTTCAATCGTGCTCTCAGGACTATGTTCTATATAACACTGTGTTCACCTACCCTTTTCACGGGCATTACATTTTGCGATAGGGGGTGGAGGGTCAGGGGGTGTTTCTGCCAAGTGAGCCCAGAGTCACAGTCACAAACGTCCCCTTCTTCCTGAATAAAAGTGAGATTATGCTGCATACTTGTTCATATTTTAAGTAGTTCGCACAGACACACGTTTTAAAAGCAATAAAGTTCCTAATACCCGCCTTCTATGAACAGTTAGCTTGCTGCCCCATCACCCTCCTCCCTATCCTCTGTTGTGTGAATCCATGGACTAGCCTCCTCCCTCCTGCCATGCATGGTCTGATGTGCTGCCACTGCCCTCAATTTAGTATGATGTACCAGTCCACTCCTCCTGCCCTCCATTGCCCAATTCTATGCCCCATCATTGACCTCCTGCTTAAACTCTGTGCTTAGCTAGCTGCCCCTATTCTCCTTCCCCCTGCCCTCCGATGTCTTTGTGTATGCCCCTGCTCCATCCTTTTTGCCCACCATGTTCCATGGACCTGCCACTCCTATCTACTCTGAGTGTTCTGTTGAGCTGCCACTCCCCTCCCACCTGCCTAGCATTGTCAGATAACTGTAACCTGTCCCTGCCACCTCCACCCTGCCTGTCCACATGCCATGCCCCTATCCTCTTCCTCCTGTCCTACATGGTCCATTGTACTGCCACACCCTTCTGCCCTCCCTGGTCTGTTGTGCTGCAACTGCTCCTCCTGCCTGCCCCGTGTGGTCTGTTGTGAGGCCCCTTCCCCTGAACTTTCTTGTATGTGCACAGGTCCTGACCCTCCCTTCTATCCTCCATCGTCCTTTGTGCATGCCCCTGCACCCTCCTTCTTGCCCATCATAGCCATTGTGCTACCACTAACCCTCCCACTTGCCATGCATGGTCTTCTGTGCTGCCATGGCCCCTCCCACCTTCCCTGTGTGGTCAGTTAGCTGCCCCTGAACCCCTCCCACCTTCCCTCCACGGTCTGTGTGTATGCCATCACAGTCTCACTGTTGCTCTTCATGGTGTGTCTTGCTTCTAGTGCCCATCCTGCCTGACCTCCATGGCTATCTTGCTGCTCCTGCCCTGCCCCCTTGCCCCCAGCCCTCTGTTTACATGTGCAAACCCCTACTCCCTCCCTCCTGGCTTGTCTGTTCCATTGTAATGCCCCTGATCCATCCCTCCTGCCCTTTATGCTCTGTTATGCTGCAGCTTTCTCTCCTGTCTGTCCATTATGGTCCTGCCTCTTGCCCCTCTGTTCTCTGTTGTCCATGTGCATGGTCCTGTCCCCTCCCTCTTGCTTTCTATGGATTGTTGTGCTGCACTCCCGTCCCGCATGCCCTGTGTGGTGTATTGTGCTGCTGCAAACCCTGATGCCTGCCCTGCAGGGTCAGTTTGGTGCACCTCTCCATGTCCCTCCTGTCCTCTGTTATCCAAGTCCATGTACCTACCCCATTTCCTTCCATGATCCAATGTACCATACTTGCGTACATTCTGAACTTGGTAAGAGGGAGATTTTGAAAAAAAACTGGGGTATTGATTTTCCCCTTTGAGTTACATTGAAAAAGAGGAGATTGTAGACAGGAGACAGAGAAAATAAAGGCCATTTGAGCTTAAAAACATTGGACGTTTCCTGGCTGAATCGGGTCTGTTGGCATGTATGGTTGTACTACCATTGCCTCTTCCTTCTGCCCACAATGGTCTATTACATTGCCACAGCCTCTCTTGCAAGTCCTGTATTGTTGGTTTGTTGCCCCTGCCCCCCTTTCCACTGCCCTCCATAGTCTGTTGTGCTGCCACGGCCCTTCCTGCCTGCTCAGTGTGGTTAAATGGTTGCCTTTGCACCCTCCTACCTGCCTTCAATTTTCAGAGTCCGTGCCCCTGGCCTCTGCCTCTCAACAGTATCCTAATGAACAACTAGATTGCTAACATTCTATATTTATTACAAAAGTGTGGAACGCCTGACGTCATCTTGATGTAATCAAAACTGTAATACCTAGAGCATTTCCTTTAGAAATTACATATATGAGAGGGTCTTATTGGCATCAAAATGATGGTTAGTGCTCTAAAAGACTAAAATAAGGACATATTTTCTGAGTTTTCAAATAGCGAGAAAGCACTTTTAAATTATTTGTTACCTTTATGTTTTTTTATCCAGTTGACCACTTGATTAAATGTTGCACTTAGTGGAGAGGATGTGGTGTTACTTCCAGAACTGCAGACTTTGCAACTGGGGAACCAGGTTGGAGTTTCTGCTTCAGCTCGACATTCTGTGATTCTGGTCAAATCACTTAGTCTCCCCATGTCTACAACCAAAATGAATTTGTTCTTGTGTGATGTAACCAATGCTCATGTAAAGCACTCCAATACCTGACAAGTCTGCACTATATAACACTGCAAAAACACAAAATAATAAGTGTTTTGCACACTTCTGTCATTGGGCTATATTTGGGCTACATCTGGGTGATTTTGGGCTACATTTGGGCTCTTTTGCATCCGGTGGCCATCTTGGAGATTTATTTGTTATGAAGTTTCCTAATTTCCTCATGTACTGCAGTCTCCTCAGTAGGAAATGCTTTCAGTTTTTTACTTTGATTCCATCATGAAGGTATTCAGATATGTCACACATTTGCCATAAATTCTGAATGTTAGCACTCTAGTTGCTCATTAGATCACTGTAGTAAAACTACTGTTCACCATGGAAGTCTGCTCCTGGTATTAAAAGCGCATGTTTCAATCTGCATGTCAGAATTTTTTAATGAAATAGAAGAGGATTTGAGAAGTCACTCAAAATGTGCCCTCATTTTCTTTCTTCAGCATTAATCATAATTTCTATGGCAAAATGAACCCCCTCATTGTGTTCCTTTTTAAATTAAATGTTTTAAGTGTTACCAGTTTATTCCAATCAAGATGGCTTCAGGTGTGCCATACTTTTGTCATAATGAAGACAGTAAGCGCTCTAGTTGTTTTTAAGAACACTCTGGGACATTCTGTCATTGGGCTATACTTGGGCTACATCTGGGTGATATTTGGGCTACATTTGGGCTCTTTTGTCTCTGGTGGCCATCTTGGCAGACTTATTTGTTATGAAGTTTCCTAATTTCCTCATTTACTGCAGTCTCCTCAGTAGGAAATACTTTCAGTTTTTTACTTTGATTCCAAAGGCATTCAGATGTGTCACACATTTGCCATAAATTCAGAATGTTAGCACTCTTTTTGCTCATTAGATCACTGTAGTAAAGCTACTGCTCACCAGGGAAAACTGCTGCTGGTATTGAAAGTGCATGTTTCAGTCTGCATGTCAGAATCTTTTAATGAAATAGAAGAGGATTTGAGAAGTCACTCAAAATGTGCCCTAGTTTTTCTTTCTGCAGCACTAATCATACTTGTTATGGAAAAATGAACCCCCTCATTTTGTTCCTTTTTAAATTAAATGTTTTAAGAGTTACCACTTTAATCCAAGCAAGATGGCTTCAGGTGTGCCATACGTTTATCATAAGTAGGACTGTTAGCGCTCTAGTTGTTCTTTGGAACACTCTGGGAAGCTGCAATAGAACACAAAGGAATCAACTGACAGTCTCTGCCCTTGTTGGATGTACATGTTTTACTGAGAATGTCAGACTTCATTCTCACATGACTGAGAAAGATAATGTGAATTTACAGAAAATAAGCTCTCAGTTTAGTTTATAGATCACCTTCCAAACCTCAGTGGGAAAAGCATGAGAAAATATTTTTCTCTCAATCATGATATCCCAGCAGAAGGCTTTTTCACATGGTGAAATCACCTTAGAACATACCACAATTCCTAAAATGAGTATGGTACCATCAACAAATGATTTATAATGTAACTAAAGTCTTAAAACCTTCTATTAACTGCAATGCTTTTTAATGAGGTGCTATCATGTATATTGGTCCCAAGATGGCTGCCAACACTTCTTGGATGAAGTGCTGACAGCCAATCAGATCTCAGGATGAGAACTGTGGTTAGGCTCCGCCCACATATATATATGATTTTACTTTTGATTTTCTCAGGAACTACTGAACAGATTGACACCAGACCTGCAAAAGGCACTTCCCTGAGCTGAGGACTACCTCTCTGCCAAATTTCAAGTAATTCTGTTCAGCCGTTCGGGCTGTACCTTGGACTAAAGGTCCCTATGGAAAATTGCATGGGGAAAACATGTTTTGGGACCCCCCCTTTTTTCTCAGCCCCCGCTTGACAAATCCCCCCGAGACTTTCAGGGTAGGAGTGGTGCGGAGCGCCCCACCTATTTTGATAATTTCGTGAGGATTCGTCAACCAGCGCCAAAGTTATTCCAAATAGAATGTTGCGGATTTCCTACGGAAACACGGTCCTAACTATAACTATCTACTGGCGACCCCCAGTAGATAATATATATATATATATATATATATATATATATATATATATATATATATATATATATATATATATATATATATATATATATATATATATGTTAACTACTTATTATGTTTTAGCCATGGATATGAACCTTTGAATCCCTTTTACATCATTAAAGAGCAGTGAAACTCTGGCCCCAAATGAAGGCTCTAATAATACCTTTTTCATTAGACACAGCATCTAGTCCAGAGCATATTGATTTAATTGGAAGGATAAAAATAGTTTCTAAATGGATCTCGTTTAATGGTTTCTTTATCAGACTCTGCCTGGTCAGTTGAAGGATTATTTCCTCCTTCAGTGAAGAATGTAAAAGCCACTTTTACTTTGGAAAAGGGGGCACACGCGAGGATTGCAGGGGCAGTCTGCAGCGCCATTCCCTATGCCCTTTAGACTTCAGGCTAGCATTGCCTTAGTCAAGCACAGGCCCTGGGCCTATATGATGAACCCCACTGGAGATTTCATTATGAGCATTTTATTCCAACTTTGGAAAGTAGATAAGTATGAAGGGAAATCTGGACACTGGAAAACCTCTGCTCGCATTCTGCTTTTTCATTTTTGTAAGGGGACGAGGTGGCAATTTGGCAAATTTGGCAAAAATTGCAAATATCCTTCTAATGACACTTCAAAGATTTCACAAGACTTTTTGTTTGTTTGCAAAAACACCTGTCACAATATAAAAAATCAATCGAATAAGACAGCAATTGACAAATCTGCTCATTTTTCATGGGGCATAGAACCCGCTGCGCTGTATTGCGCAGAGCCATATCTCCTAGATTGGCCTGCTGCTGCTGTCACCCCTACAATGGCACACCACAAACAGGCTGCCTTGTGCGACACACAGACTCACCCCATGGTGCAAAGACTAGTGTGCACTGTGCAGCATGACATTAGTACTGAAAGCATACCCTTCCGGTACAAATTCCTATAGCTAGATAGACTCAGAAGGTTGCCTCACTTTGGGTGTGTGTTGTGCCCTGCAGCATTAAAGCCATGTTATTTTGTTGAGCAATAAACATTGCATCTTGTTAACACCTGCTTGACGGGGTTGTTAGTCTTGACACGAAACCCAGTGCGGCTATCTTGATATACTGAGTTTTAGCATCAAAACCTATAGCTATCGGCCCTAATCGTACCCCAGTAATGCCCCCTCGATGCACAGTGGCGTGAGGAGGAGCCAAGGGGTTCCTGCGTTAGCACCTTTCTAGTGAACCCACCTTTCTCTATGGATAGCGAATACCCTTGCGAGACTTTGGATTGCTTTGAGTCACATGGGTTTGTGCTGGCTCATAGCTTGAGTAAATCTGGACCTTAGTCTGACAGATGGAAGTCAACATCCTCCAGCAGGGCACGGCAAGAGCTTGTGGACTGTGAGGACTCCACAAATCAGGATATGTTGAATATGTGGGCCCTGCTGGCCCTCTTTTTTTCCCCCAAACCTTGATAAACAAAAAACATTTTGCAGCACAAAAGGACAGCAGAGTTAACAACAATACCCCCTGTCACACCCACAGGGGCAGAATCACAATTGTAACACTGAAGGACTATATACTCACCCCTTCCCATGGAGCAATTGCTGAACCTTGCAGAAGGTCAGTAAACTGAAGGGCAGACAGGGCCGGACTGGGAACCAAAACCGGCCCTGGCAAAGAGCTCGGCAGCCCCCACCCCACCTCCCCCCACCTTCCAGGGAGAGGGGGGGGGGGATTGGAGGTGCCGCCGAGCTCTTTGCCAGGGCCGGTTTTCGGCCGATTTTGTTGCCGGGCCGATAGCTGCAAAAACGTCCCTGTAACAAAATCGGCCACCACCCGTGCGGTGCACTGGGGAATTGCCCGGTGCCCGCTACGGCCAGTCCGGCCCTGAGGGCAGATGGAACCTGAGTGAGCAAGAGAGAAAAGAGCAGGAGGAGAGGAGTCCTCCACCAGGGGTATGTAAAGCCAAGTGAAATAAAAGGAGAAAACAGTAGTGCGTTTGGGCCCGTGGGCCTATTGGAAAAGGAAGCAAAATGAGTCCGGGCAAGGGCGAGCCTGATACAGCATGCTAAATCTGCTATAGACCCCCAGACATTAGAGAATCAATGCGCTGCCCTCCAAACAGGCCCAGACTGGGAACCCAAAGCAGCACTCGCAGCGTTTGGTGCACAAGCCCCTGTACGGTGCATGGCGAAAGCAGTGAGCAAGCCTGACCACTACAAAGGGGAGCTTTGGAGGGATTCTCCACCCAGGAACATTTGGGGGAGAATGGTGCATTCCACAACACATCTGTCATTAAATATTCAATGGTTTTAACTTTTAAAGCGTAGAAAATGATGACCCAAGGTACGACAATCTTTGCTTGGGCTTTTCAATGATCCGCTCACTATCACCCTCCAACAGTGCCTCTCATCTCTCCATGGCCCCTCTTTCACAGATTTTATTTGTTTTATAGCAGCTATCATTCCAGTGGAGGGTGGTGTAGCACTTTCCATCGCACACACATGCAGAGACAATCAATCATACATGTGTAAATCAGTGTATATAAAATGTTACATAAGGCAAAGGAGACTACGAGGTATAGGATTCTCATTCCATCCATACCGGTAAGCACTTTTTTTTAAAGAACTTGGCCCGGAGAAGCACAAACTCAGAACATTGCACAGCGGTTAGGGTTGACTTTAATAATATGCATGTATTTGTAACCTAACAAACCTTTTTTTTAGCAACATCAGGATAATGACCGAATGGGAAAAAAATATTCCTTTTTAACCTGTACCATGCAGCTTGCATCCTGCTCTTTGATTGCAGTTCATAGCTCACTGTGCTAGATTATGATTGTAACTTATGAACTGCACTGTGACAAAAGCAGTTACCCACTGAGCTATGCACATACAATATTGTTCTTTGATATGCATGGTACATGTTCTTTGTAGCAGACATATTAACCCTCTGCAGTAACTGAAATGAGTCAAAACTACTACTGGACAAAACTCAGGTCTCTCTCCAGCAGGTACATTAGTCACCAGAGTTAACTTGACACTTATTGTTGCCCGAAAACTGCTGAGTTTACAAGGAACTTTTCAGTGCTTTAAAACTGCTGCACGGCTACAAAACTAGCCCCAGAAACAACCCTGGCCTCCACCATTCCAGCGTCCCAGGGAACCGCCCGATGCCCAGTCCAGCCAGTCCAGCCCTGGCTCCAAAGCCATCAGGAAGCCACAGTCTGCCATGCAGATCTGGGAAGCCAGTGGATGTGCCTGAAAGGCTGAGACCCTCAGTGGGCCATTCTGACAGTGAAGATAGGTTGACAGATCCAGGTGAGAGGATGCTTAGGCAAAGGTATATACATTCTTTAAAATTAAGCTTTGGGGCATATTTACCAAAAGTCTAAAATCACCAATGAGTTAAATAAATATGTTTTTACACTTTAGGATATAAAGACAAAGACTGGTCCAGCCCATGCTGTAAATATCTCTTTGAAGCCTTTTGCTGCAGAGACATGCCAGCTCATGTTTGGAATGTCTCACTTCTGCACACTAAGCATCCTGGCTTTGCAGGCCCAAGGCTCTAATTTCAGGTAATTTAGCAATTGTTATAATAGATTTTCAAAAGTGTCAAAAGAGTTTATTTCCACCTGTGCTTGCTGGAGCTTGGCCTTCAGCCAGTTGGATGGCAGTGGCAGCCTTGATGTTTGAGGTCTCCTTCTGCTACCTGGATAAACCATGATGTTTTTAATATTTGCAAGAAAATCACAAAAGGCAAACTTGGGATAGTGACAGACATGAAGTTCTGAAGAAATACAGGTATGATCAAACACCAGAGAGATGTCGGAAGCCCATGGACAGTAACACTTCGCTGGAGGCAATCAAGGAAGTTGTCTAGAAAAGAGAGATGCAAATGGACAGTGACAGTAGTCAGCAGCCCCAGTAGTGAAGGGCACATGCTTAGCATAAAATGAGATAATTTGTAGGGATCATCATGTAAGTGAAAGAAGACTTGAAGGAATAAGATACAATATGAGATTTGGGTGACCGAGCCAGAAGAACATCATTTGACGCGACATCATAAACTGTACCTATGCATCATAACCCCGCATTAGTTGAAACTCCACGGCTTTTGGTACCCGTAACACCCTATTAATTTTACAGCCAAAATTAAAGTTAAAACAAAAAATTTTGAATTCAATAATTTTGGGTTAATTTTCTTCCTTGTGTGCACTTTATGTATGGGACAAATTTATGTACATATTGGAAGCCACAGGCACGATCCATGTCTAAAAAACATAGGTGAGGCCTAAGAGTGAGTTTAAAAGTTTAGAATAGTATCCTTTTACTTCATTGTCAGAAACATTGTATTCCTTATAACACATAGTTGCACCATCACTGCCTTCCCTACTTATTAACTCTTCTTTCCTAGCTCTATTGATGACTCGGTACCTCGGTTACATAAAATTCCATCACCCATGGAATATGTTCTGTTAAATAAACACATTTAGATCAATAACCTTTGATTTTTGACTGTGACACTGGACAAATATTATTACTCCAGACTAGAATATACTTTTTGTTACTCTCAAAATTTATTTTTCATAGGAAAACACTTATGTTCAATAAAATCATATTTTAAAATTGCATTCAATATATACTCTGATTGGGTGCTCTGGTACAGTTGCGGTGGAAGCAGGACGTTGTGACTAGCAGGCTCGCCGATTTTTAAAGGTTGGGAGTAAAAGTAAAAACACCCCCAAGAAAACCTACAGTGTGGCTGACAGCGCTTAAAGAAAAGAAGACAGCGTTGTCAAGATTCAGGCTGCCACAAGATATTGCAGGCTCTAACTGGTATCAGGACACCACTTGAAAAGGTGCAGGGAAGGACAGCCTGAACTTAAACATTAGGCGAAAAACCTATTGGCACAGCTAAACAATTGAATACAGGCGGTGCATATCGAAAGACGTACCTGCTTTAAGACACCATTGAACATGTGTCAACGTGACTTTTTAAAAAATTCTATGACTCCACTGACTATGATGCAAGTGGTCTAAAATCACAAAAGTTGAGAGGTGATAAAGTCGTCCTGAACACCCACAGAAGGACTTCAACCCCTACACTTAAAAAAGAAGAACAAAACTTTGGTTTTAAATTCTCGTCCGTCCTGAGGAAGGTGCTACTATTGTAACCTATGCACCGAAACGCGTCGACAGTGGGACTTTTTAAAGCATATGAAATGTATTTGTGTAGTATTTAATTTGCAATTTTGAAAGTAGATGATTTGAAGTGTGTGTGACTCTGAGATAGATACCGTAATACGGAATTGTTAGATAGCATATATAAGACTGTACCAGAGCACCCAATCAGAGTATATATTGAATGCAATTTTAAAATATGATTTTATTGAACATAAGTGTTTTCCTATGAAAAATAAATTTTGAGAGTAACAAAAAGTATATTCTAGTCTGGAGTAATAATATTTGTCCAGTGTCACAGTCAAAAATCAAAGGTTATTGATCTAAATGTGTAGGCCTCATGGTCACCAACTAAAAGAGTAATACACAGAAAGGAATCTTTTTTTGATAAATATCTGACACCCAGTCCTTTCTGGTCCCTGGGAAACTCTCTTTTTTGAGACTGTTAAATAAACACACCATAGACAATGCAGCATTTTTTGCACACTCATTTATGCATTGTGCTCCAAGTCTGGCTTTGAGGTTTAGCAAGTGTGGCTGCTCTGCTGTAGTTATCTTCAGCAGTGAAATAAATACACTAACGCCCCTCTCTGCTCATCAGCCACTTACTGTGGCCCTTCAGGCAAATATAAAAAGAAAAGGATCTCAAATCTGCTTGTGCTTAAGATGTTGATTTGCAGACGTGGTGGGTGCAATGGACATTCCATTTCACATTGCTCTGCCATCAGGCATTGTGACTTCACAACTGAACTGTAATAAATCATTACGGGGAATATTAACAAGGGCCGGCGATAAATATCGCAAAGCGCGCTTAGCGCTTGCATATTTATCGCCGGCTATCTCTGGAATTTATTGCCCGGTTAGCACGTTATCAGCAACGCGCATTGCCGAGGCGATAAAAATTCCAGAGATAGTGTGGATTTCGCCGTTTTCCATGGTGGAAAACAGTGATATCCTAGATGATAAGGCCTGTGGTCTTAGCCACAGAATCCACCCCCCATGTTAAGTATGTCTTAGTCAGGAATTTAACAGACGTTACATTCCTGTGTTAAGGCATACTTAACGCAATTTAAAAAATCGCTACCCTTCCTTGTTAATATACCTGGTTGGTTTCACAGCCACGCCTACTTTGCATCTCATTAGCGATGCAAAGTCAGGCGTGCTGGAAACGGGCGCTACGTTAGCAAAACACGCAATAGCGTGTCTTTGCTGATAAGGCGATGAAATTATCGCCGCTTTTCGCCCGGAAACGCAAAAGCAGCAATAATTTCATATCACCGCCTTAATAATATGCCCCTACAGGAGAAAAAAAGATTTCATTTTTATTATTATTATAGTGGTGTCACAACTGGGCTTTAATAGGACATCAGTTAAAGTGTCCTACACAAGGCTTGCAGCCTTCCATTTATTATGCTGTGTTCTCAGCCAGGCATGATCTTTTACAGTCAGCAAATCATATGAACATATGAACTTTCCAAGCAGTTTGATGGTTACCTAGAATGTTTTCCAGAAGTACAAAGACAGTGTTCTGGAGCACGGATCTGCTAAGCACATCAGCTATCAAACAAGGGGAGTAAATACAGTAATCACCAATGAATGAAAGTAGGACATGCATTTTACATTGTGAAAAACAGACCAGCTGTGCCCCAGGGCTCATTACAGTCACATTGCAAAAGTCCATGCAGAACAGCTGGTGGTGAGTTCACACAACCTTAACCGGATAAACCGCTAGATACACTTTTAACCATTGACTAATTCCAAGGAGGGTTGAGCCCCCAAACTTTAGAAAGTAATTGCTTTGAAAGTTCCAAACTAAATTCGGAGTTAATCGTGGGAAAAGAAGTATTAGAAATGACAGATAGGATGGAAGACAATTAGTGTGATAATGGCCGCAGTCCAACTAAAGCTGCAAAAATGCCCAGACATAATTATGGCTGTAAAACGCGGTATTGGGTTTTGGTGACATAAAGTATTAACCAATGACCTCTCGCTCCTAATTGGAAGGAAATGAAGAGGAGGGCGCCGCCCTGAACCTCACAGCTCTGGTGTGATCTGAAAACGCACAGTGGCTGCGGGGCTTTCCAGCTTCTGCACTGTCAGAAAATACAAGTGGTTCTCATTAGCTGTACATGCTTAAGGAGTGGGTTCACCACTCACCCTTGGCAATGCAATGTTCCTGCAATCCATAGAAGCACCACAATGTATCATTTGGGCACAGATACTTGTGCTTTCAAGTTAGATACAAAATAGCATTACAAGAAACCAAAAAGACATTTTGTTAAAACTTGCTGAGTAGAAATACCAGGAGCTACTTAAAGAAAATGAGCTTGAATTTGTTTAAAAAAAATCAGACTCAGAAGCTTCACTGTTACATGACGCTAATCAGTTATGTTTTCTTATGGAAATATGAGTTTTTAGGTCTGGGTTGACAGTGTAGATGTTACGACCTGTTGTTGCTAGTTGTTTAAAATATGCATAGAGTGGTCACTGGCTTCAATAAAATGAAAGTGAAAGTGTTTCTTTCTTTCTGCCTCCTACGGAGTGCTTGCATTGCAAAGCATTAGGAACCAATATACTGAATCATGATGCATTACATACGTCATTGCATATCAGGGGCGGCGCCTCCGTTATAGCGGACTAGCGCCGCCCCACTGATACGCCTCCAGAAATGAAAAATAACATGGTAGTGAAAGTAATTCAGAACCCTTTTATTTTTCGTCACCCGTCTGGAAAAGAGCGTCAGGACAGGGCGGGGCCTGCTGAGTGACAGCAGCAGGGAGGAGGGTCTGCTGCCCTTTGCACTTGTCTAAGTGCACATGTCTCTTTGGCTGGCCGTCTTGAGATGGCCAGCCAGACATGCGCACTTTAAACCTCTGGGTTAAGAATAAGTGCAGGCATCCAGTGCCCTTGGGAGCACCGAAAGATTCCGCTCCCTGCAATCAGGGCACCCCACTCGTGAGCAAGAGAGCAGAACCAGGATTGGCTGGAGAACCTGCCTCAAGAAGAGAAGAAGATTGAGGGTGCCGGGTTTGTTGCAGGAATGAAGGTAGGTGTGTTTTAATTTATTTAATGTATTTTTTTTTTAGTTTTTGCCACCTGCCGCACCACCCTCAGGACATGCCAGCCACCACTGGCACAGATGCATTGTAAACAGAAAGCAATCCTTTTTAGGTCAAGCTTGGGCAGCGCATGTGCTGTTCTGCGAGTCATGCTGTATTCCAGTATAAGCTTGAAGCCCCGCCCACTCTCCACCCATATTTGTCAAAGTCTTGTGTCAATAGCCTTCATAAATGCTGGCTTCTGATTCGTTAAAAGGGTTGATAGTTCCTCCTTAGTACCGCCTTGTCTTCATTTCTATCCTCCCATGAGAACTGGCCCTTTTACTTCTGTCGTTACACGGTATGTCCTATTTACTCAGTAAGCACTATTTTCTATAATGAGTTTCTCCTACTGCAGACACCACGTGCTTTCCCCGCAACATTTAGCTCGCCATGCCTGCTTTCATTTTCCAAGCAGCCCGGAACAATGGCAGCCTCTTCTTTGAAATGAAATAGGTCTCACATTTACAAGAGTTTGAGCTATTGACATTGTAAATGACAATGCCTTTTATTTATGTGTTAATTATCAAAACAGATAAATAAAAGGCATTGTCATGTTAATGCCAATAGCTTAAATTCTCGCAAATGTGGGACCTATTGCATTGCAAATGCTTGTTAAGGTTTAGTTTCACAACTTAGTTTTTCCTAGGCATTTTGTGATCAGCACAAAAATACCTTTACACATTTACGAAGCGCGTCTGAGAAAGGAGATTTGTCTACATGTTGGTTATCTAGAGTACAGCATTTGATTGGGTGGAATTTGTGTGCTTGCACCGAAAAGAGTGCTTATTGTACTCTTGTTTTAACCCCTTCAGTGCCCATGACGAGATAGTCTCGTCATGGAGCGCGGTTGCGCTGTGCCCATGACGAGACTATCTCGTCATGAACCCCGCCCGCTAATTCAACGCGCGGCACAGGGCGGGGAAAGGGCGGGGCACTGAAGAGGTTAAATCTTTTTATTAGTTTTCAAAGTTACAATAGCAGTTGCATCAATAAATGCTTTAAGGCCAGTGCACTACTAAGGTACATTCGTAAATATACATATAGGTTTCCTTCTGGCCTCATGCTCTCACATGTCTCGGGGGATAAGGCCATTGAATTGAACAATAACAAAGAAATAATGGTAGGGAGGCCGAGGGTTGAGGGGTGGGTAGGAATCCCGGTTTTCCACGGTAGTATTGAGGGTTTGGGTGGTTGTTTGGATTGGAATGGGTCCCACCAGCTGCAAACAAGATCACAGTAGATGCCGTCTTTTGCAGAATGGTATGGGGTCATGGGTGGGTGCCTTTAACCTGCTGTCCTACTTCTGGCCTGGGTATGGAGGCCCAGATTGTCCCATTTCTGTGCCAGGTGGGGGACCCCTTGAAGTGGTCGGTGTTGGCAAGACCAACCTTCATGGATTCATCAAAGAAATGTAAGGCGCAGAGTTGTAAAGTAGCGAAATTCTAGCCTCGACATATATGGTCTATTAGCGTTTGCCATGTGAGTGAAAGGTCAGCGTGTAGACCATGTTTTCCATGGTAAGCATGTTCCACATTTATGAAACCAAAGCGCCTTGTGGGTGTTCTCCTCCTTTTCCCAGAAGAGTGCTATAAGCTGTTTGACCCTCCGGCCATTTTGCGGATTAGTATCCTATCATGGCTAGTTATTCCCTTCATAGTGGAGAGCCGAACGTCCCGGAGGACCGTGAGTGGGCCTGTCGCAATACGGTATCACAGTGTTTCTTTAATGTGGGCCAGTATTTATTTCCAGAACCTCAGTATGACTGTGCGCGACCACCATGTGTGCAGGAAAGTCCCGCCTCCCTGTCCACATCTCTTTCATAGGGCTGATGTCCTTATTGGACTCTACTACTGTAGTAGCTGCCGCCAAAGACATCAGGCTGCTCCTTGACTCATGCTCTTAGACCTTTCTGCAGCGTTCGACACAGTTTCTCACGAGCTCCTACTAAACTGACTCAATTCTCTTGGCACTAAGGACACTGTTAACATCTGGTTCTTATCCTTTCTTCATGCACATTTCCAAGCCGTGTCACTAGCTTACTTTTGCTCTGATTGTAAACCCATCACTTTTGAGATTCCCCCAGGGCTCGTCACTGAGAACCACACACTTCTATTTTCTGTGTGACTCCTTTGACCACTCTTATTTCTGTTTTGGTCTTTACTTTTATGCTTATGCAGATGACAGCATAGAAATCCTCCATCTTGATGGAGAACTTTATTTCGTCATAGAACCAATTCAAGGATTGTCTCAGTGCAGTTGCAAACTGTGGCCCAGATTTAGCAATAGTTGACGCAAAGTAGAGCAGCAACCAAAGCTGCTGTGCTGCTTTGCGTCACAGGGAGAGAGAAAAAATGCACCTATCTACTAACATATGGCACATTTTGTCCCTCCCGCAGTGGTGGCATAGTTTTGTCTGCCCTACTCCAAAGCACACACGCTTGTGCTATAGTGCAAGGTTGAGTGCATTCTCTAAAGCATATATTTTGCACTGGAAGGAAATTCTTCCAGGCAGAAAGCTGTTCATTAAGACTTCTCCCACTGTACATACGTGCTGTACAACGCAGCACACATGCAATATTGAAAGAAAAGAGAAATAAAAACACCTCTCCTTGTGCATCTCCATCAGTATGCAATAAGCTTTTGGCTCAATTCCGTCTCCATGAGTGTTAGTAGATAGGATTTGCATTACAACACATTCGCGGTTGCGTGGGAATGTTCATTTCCCACCCATGGAATGTCCCCTTGAATCAAAGTAGCAATCTTGGGTTACATTGTAATGCAAACCCCGTGCAAAGCCTTCGAAAATGTGGGGGCGCGGAAGTCTTCAAACTCCCTCAGGCAAAATGCCATTGAAAAAGGGAATTCTTGTCTTTGAATCCTTACACCCGATCATCCAGCTGGAGGCCTGGTGACCTGTGCACAGATCCCATCCTTTCTTCTGCTCAGAAACTGTGGATTATATTTCATAATAAACTTACTTTTCAGACTCATATTCATAATCTTATTTCTATGTGTTTCATCATGATAAAGATGATTCGAAAAATTCTTCGATTACCCTATGGTTCCTCCCAGAAAAGAATGGTCCAAACAAAAATTATTCCTAAGTTAGATCATTGCAGTGCATTGCTCCTCTTCTTACCCAACAACCTTCTCAACAAGCTGCACCTCATTCACAAAGCTGCAGCTTCCGTACTCCTACAGCTGAGAGGGAAGCGAGTGTTACTGATCATCTTTCAGCCCCTTCATTGACAGGGGTCCGCCCTATCCCCGACAATGTTCAACATCTACGTCACCCCGTTGGCTAGACTTATCAGGAGGCGTGGCTTCGCCCTGGTCTCTTATGCTGATGATTCCCAACTTGTCATCTCCATCACTAATCAGCCTGAGAACACAGCTGCCAGGTTTCATGTTTGTCTCACTGAGATCATGACCTGGATGAACCATAGCTTCCTGAAAATTAACACAGACAAAACGGAGGTGATGGGGTTTGGTCCGGGCCGGCCCCTATGGAATAAGTCCTGTTGGCCAACCGAGGCTGGAGAATGCCCACGCCCTGTCCCCAAGGTCAAGAACCTTGGGGTCATCTTTGACGACCAATTGAATTTCTCTGCCCAGGTAAATAGTCTCACCTCCTTCTGCTTTTTTAGACTAAAAACTTTGAGAAAAATCTTTCCATTCATTTCACAAGAGCTGCAAAAGACGGTGATGGTAGAACTTTTCTTGCCCAAGCTGGACTATTGCAATACCCTATTCTTGGGCATTAACAATTCCCAGATGAGAAAACTACAATCCCTACAAAATGCCGCAGCAAGACTACTCCTGGGCATACCCAGAGGACCGTCAACTTCAGCAGGAATTAAATCGCTACACTGGCATCCTGTCCCACAGCGGGTGGAATTTAAGTCTCTATGCCTTGTGCATAAGGCACTGTACAGTGGTGGTGCTGAGGACATTTAAAGAATGTTCCCACCCTACATCCCCTCATGTGCTCTTAGATCTGCTAGTCTGGGTCTTTTAAGGACCACAAAGACCAGACGGGTAAGATGGGGAGGCAGAGCGATATCACAGTGTGCTGCAAAGCTATGGAATACAATGCCTACGGCCATGAAAGTTCAACCCAATTTGCAGCTTTTAAGGAAGGGTCTGAAAACATGGTTGTTTACTTCCACATAGGTCCCCGGTTAACACAGTGCGTTGATTTTGTTCACACACCCTAGCGCCAAGACGCCACGGCAATCGAGCGCTATATAAACATATCAACATAAACATAAACATCACTGATGGAGCCTCAAGACCCTCTCAGGTGAAGCAGTCGCGCTCTACAAATCCTGGTTGATTGATGGCGTAGTAACAATGTGCAATTCTTGGAATTCTTGTGTGCATTATGTTGCAGCATACTGTGATGTAAGAGTGTGAGTTTTGGGGGTGCCTACTGTCTGTGTAGAGTGCTTGGGATGTACAATGTGTTCATGGAAAAGTAGCTGACTGTCGAGGGGTAGTGTCAATTCCATCTGGAGCTCATGATAAGGTGGGGGGCAAGAGACTTACTCGTCAATTACAACTTTAGACTAAGTAAACTGCTTGCTTCAACTTCAACATATGGACTGTCCTCATTACAGCTACGGCAACAAGGTGTCCTTCTCTCAAGGATCCCTAACATGGAAATTGTGGAACAGAAATTGATGGGAGCGGATTATCTGAACTGAAAAGGCATTCTTTGTATTTCCCAACCCGTTCCTGTGGAGGTAATATGCATAACTGAGCACATAACATAAACATTTGTAAAGCGAACATTCACACTGAAGGGTATCTTGGTGCTGAATATCAGATGTTTGTTACCCAACTCAATGGTACTCATTTTAATTGACCTCAGAAGGATGAAAGGCTGAGTGGACCCACCAGGCAGTGATGTAGCTAGGCCTTAGGCCGCCAGTGGCAACCCCTGTGTTTGCCACCCGCAGCAGCCGAATGTAAGAGCGGGGGGGATGATTCCTGCGGTTGCCGGTGGCAGCTGCAGGTAAGAGAAGGCTGCTGACCACCCCCCCCAAAAAAATCATGCCGCCTGGGCATACTGTCCCACCCTCCCCCCTTTGCTACGCCACTGCCACCAGGATTTGAACCTGTGACTATGATGTCAAACACAGGTCCTTACGGTGGACAAATATGTCCACCGTAAGGACCTGTGTCCACAAAGCCACCAGACCCAACATGCACTATACATCTATGCAACAGGGGGCGCAATGCGCCTTTGAAGCCACCTGCTTTTCCTCACCAAAGCACCCAACATTCTGTATCCCATAATTTACGCTCACTTCCAGGGACCAGCCAATTTGAATGCAATCAGGTCCTTAAGCAGTTAGAGAATGCCCAAAAATAAACTTTCTCTAAGTCAAGCGGGATTCTGAAAGGCAATATGGTTAGTCATAATGAAAAAGATAATTAGGGCTCAGCATGAGCGAACGCCTTCCTTTGTGATAAGTGACTTCAGTAACTGATTGCCAGAGGAGTAATATTTGCTGCTGTTATTATCAGCGCTCTCTTAGTTAGAACTGATGTGTTTCTTAGAACTGGAGGTGGACAGGCACAGAAGAGACAGCTCGACCTTCGAGCCAAGCACTGCATTCTATGGTCAGTCTAGGTCTCCGGCTCGAACCCTTAAAATATTGTCTCCAAACGGGAACTCCTGCAGAGTGGTACAAGTTAAATTCACAGCGCTCAATGCGCAGAATGAGATTTTAAAATATATGCAATGATTCATTACCGTCAAAGAAAAATAATCAATGTAATAAATAATCAATTTCATTAACACGTCAGAATTGTCCCTCTATATGACGGAATGTCAGAAAATGTTCTCAGACACTGAATTAAAGACATTGGGGCATATTATCAAGCATCACGTTACAATTATCGCCGCTTTAGAGGCAGGAAACTGCTGCTAAAGCGGCGATAATGGGCTTGATAATATGCCCGTGAGAATTCCCATAGAAGCCCATGTTGACACCAGAAAATGGGCTTCTATTGGAATTCTCAAGTGCATATTATCAAGCCCATTATCGCAGCTTTAGCGGCAGTTTTCTGCCGCTAAAATGGCGATGATTTTAACGCCGTTTCTTGATAATATGCCCCATTGTTATTTGTACATCAATGCATTGTAGTAAAACACTGTATTCATCCAGTCGAAGCTTTGCTTAGTGTATACAGTAATCTGGTCATGCTCACATCCTTCCTCTGCCTTTGTGCCCGGACCCTAATGGAACATACTGGAATCTGTTTTCAGGGCACAATCATAATGACCCAAATCCGCAACTCTCTAGAAGCCATTCCTTCTAATATTAAACCCTCCTTGTTTAATAAATAACATGGGGTACTTCAATAGAACACTCTATATTCCATTTATTACTACACCCATCCCAGTCCACCACTCTTCCATTCCCTGCATCCTGTACCACAACATGTCCAATTATAACTTTCACTACTATGTTCATGTCAACCAACCACCACCCAGCATCCAGTCCCACCATAAGATACACTCTTCCAACTTTCAGTTACTGTGCTCAGCTCAACCAATCACCATCCACCATTTAGTACCAACACAATATGCACAGTTCCAGATTTCACATGCCATGCGCATCTTAACCAACCACCACTCAGCATCCAGTACCACCACAATGTGCACTGTCTCTACTTTGAATACTATGACCACCTCAAACTGGTATTCTTCCATTGTGATCATGCAGTAACGCCGGGATGCACTCCTTCGTCTTCCTAAGAGAATGCTGAACCAGTCCCCAATCTCTTCACTGCTTTTAGTACTATCCCATCTTACCTTTCCTGAGAAACAACATGTAAGTCAGTCACCAAACATTGATTTCTCATCTTCCATTACAACTGCATTATTTACTCACTTAAATATTACACTCCCCTCAACAAACCATGTTTAAGTCTCAACATATGCGTATTTTGATTCTTCACCACCTATGGTGACCATGATTCATTTATCAGTGTCCACCAAATCACCGCCCTGCAATATTTATTTTTTACCAAACCTATTCTTTATTGTTTTCAGGACATGCTTATGTTTCAAAGACACAGTATGGAAATGAAACAAGTGGAAGGATGGAGGGTAGTTCTAAGTGAAGGCCTCCAAGGCGCTTCACGACAGTCCAGGGCAAAGACCAGATATTGACTTCACCAGAAGTCAGGAACAGATTCCACCATATACATTTCAAGCGCCACATGCGATGGCTTTCCTGAAGCGCTTTCTATGCCAATAGGTGCATGTTTATCTTTCAGCCCTCCAATAGCCTCTTACACCCGCTTCGATGATATTCAATACTTTGTGAACAGACATGATTTCTGACTCAAGTAAATGATTGAGGACACAGTGACCATCCTGCTATGACAGATTGCAGATGTTAACTCCTCTCTGAGGAGAACCCTGACATTGAGGCAAAGGAGAGGGCATAAAACAGGCCCCTGCAGGGCGGGGGAGCTCAATGCTTCAATGTGTCCCCATTCAGCCCAAAGCCGAAGAATATTTGTGAGATATTGGAGACTCAGGCCCCTTATCACATTCTGCAGGGGGACCCCATCATTTTGCTCCACTGGCAAAGGGAGAATGCATCAAAAGTGATACGTTGAAGGCGGTTGTTTCTTCATCTTCAGGAGACCATGGGTTATACGGCATCGTTCCTCCCTTCAACTTCAAACCTTTTCTCGGAAGATGGACACATTCAAGATGCCTCATCCAGTATTTAATTTGTAAAAGAATAAATGTCAATGCTCAATGTTTTGCTCAGCGGCCTGAAGGCATTACTATCGAAAGCTGGGGTGCCGAATTCCTAAGGCTGCTTTGTCTTTATTCCACCTCATGACTCTTTCATTTACCACCAGACACTCCCTTCCACCTTAGTTTCCCTCTTGCAGGTTCTTTTTCATCTCTGTTTTCTTGTTTTGTCACTGTTTTTCTTTCTTTCTATCTCTCCTCCTTCTTTCCACCTTTTGTGGGTTTTTTTTGCTGTCTTGCTGTGGGTCAAACTTTGATGAAGAAACATAAGTGCTCACCTGCAACCACTGGCTCAAATTAAGCACTGACCTCATCACATCAATGTGTTGAAGACAATGAGTAGATAATCAATACATTCCCTTCTCAGCTTCCATTAATATCAGCACTCTTTTATAATGCATTTGATTCCATCCATTCCCATCCCCCCACCATTTCCCCTCTTGCTTTCCTGAAACACGTACCATCTTCATCTACTACACATGTAACTCATTTTCACCTTCGCATTTCACACTTTCCCATCACCACCCACGCATTCTTTTATCTCTGAAGCAATAGTTTGATACCTTTGATGTGCTCGTTGTTCAGTTCTGAATTGCGATGTGTTCTGTGTAGGCGCTTGCAATAAGGCGAGGTAAGGCAGCAGCATTAGGGAGCTGTCTACTGGTGATGACAAATTCCAATAAAATGCCAGAAAAAAATACCTTTTCAAAGTACGCAGAGCACGCCAACAGGCAGCATCCTGTTTTCCCTGGAGCATTGAAAGCCCTTGCAATGTTCCTGGTTCTGCATGCAGAGATGATTGCAGGCAGAAGGTGACTTCTATCAAACAGAAACTGCTGTACTGATTTAGAGGACAGGCATTCTGTTTAAAGGTATCAAACTTTATCAGATGCACAATGATTCGATGGCGCGACCATGCACGCTTGACCTGGCTGCCATGGCTGGAGGTGGGCCAAGGCTCTCTCTAATTGGCTGAGCCCTCAAATCCTTTCTT
Organism: Triturus cristatus; assembly: GCF_964204655.1. Lineage (NCBI taxonomy): Eukaryota > Metazoa > Chordata > Amphibia > Caudata > Salamandridae > Triturus > Triturus cristatus. The sequence goes on along the minus strand of NC_140591.1, from coordinate 132,082,755 downwards.
CACACCTTCCAATGAGGGCACTGTAGAGTTTGCTCATGTGCCAATGCTGAGGGGTGTCACATTGTGTGTAGGGGCGACTCAGCTCCATTGTTAGTGACTTAATGTTTCGCTCCAACTGATGTCATGTTGTTAATAAATTCTTCTGCAGCCAGCTGGTCCCCCCAGCAGTTACAACCTCACCAGTGCCTGTGTTCCATGTTATGGTCCAAACTCTACAGGCCCTTTGCTTTGACGCCGACAACAGAACAAATGTATCCGACCACTTGATTTCGAATCTTCTGGAGAAAAAAAATCATAGCTGACCCGGGCCACGTGACTGAGGAGCCCTCATAAACCCGAGGCGTGAATGATCCTGGTCTCATCACCAGAGGCGGAATTGGGGTCAGGCAGCGGTGAGGCAGGGAATAGTCAGGTGGTAAGCAGCTGGCACCAGGACATCAGTGGGAAGTCTCTTGTGATGAGGCAAAGTGTGCTGAGACAAAAGAGGGTCTGAAAGCCCATCCTAAATGAGCTAGTCTAAGTGAGACTGTGAAAGAGGAGAGGAGTGGTTCATGCAGAAATCAAGGATTCCTGACTCCAGCGAGCTAGAATATTCTGTAGATTATAATGAAGGGAGTATTTATTAATTATTGAACATTGCCAAGAATGCTGTGAGCAGACAAGGCGAGGAACCAAAAACTCAAACATGTTGAAGAAAGGCAAAGAGTCAGAGACATGGCTAATAATACTACAGGAGATATGATAGGACTTGGCCCTGGTAGAGGGTGGGGTGTTCTGCACTGCATTAATAGCTGTCTTTTATTGCGTGGGGTACAATTCAACAATTGGATCACCTCCTGCCCAGCTCACTGGCCTCCTTAAACATGGCAATACAACAAGACCCAGGCCCCAGGCCAGTTGGTACACAGAAGAACTCAGATTGATGAAATGCCACCATGGGAGCCGATCCCCAATAATTATCCGAACCCAATATTTGAACACCCCAATTTTTATCCAGAATCTCCAATAGATTAAGCCTGGGCGTAGCACTACGCTACGCTCGCGAAGTTCGCACTACTTCGCACTACGCGAACTGCACGTAGCACAGTGCGTACACGCGTAGCGTAGTGTTGCGTAGTGCTGCGGTCATTTTTTGCTTGCTCGCGGTACTCAACGTCAAGTTGGCGACCGCGAGCAGGTAAAATGACATCCCGGCGAGACTTTTTCCTTGTTCGCGATCAGCAACTGCAAGTTGGCGATCGCGAGCATGGAAAATAAACCTCCAGGCGAGATTCCCAACGCGAGGAGGTCAGGTTTCTCATTGCGAGTGGTCGCGTATGCTCGCGACCGCTCGCGATGAGAAACTACCAGTTCGCGTTGAGAAAGCTGAAGCTCGAGTAAAAATCTACTCGAGCAGCAGAAAACTACAGCTCGCACTGTGCAAGATGCCATTTTCAATGATTGCACAGTGCCGGTTGCTTGTCCGCACTGTGCAATCATTGAAAACAACATCTTGCACAGTGCGAACATGTTACTACGCAGTTCGCAAAGTGCTACGCGTAGCTCGCGTAGTGCAAACTTCACTTTGCGTAGCTTCGCGAAGTGCTACTTCGCGAACTACGCCCACCCTTACAATAGATCTGGCGGTTAGAAACTACACTCCTCATGGAAAAATATAGATTTCAGAAGAGAAAAACAGAATAAATAAGGAAACACTAATAACTGAGTTCTAGATTAAAAATAAGGCAAAATGGATTATTAAAGAATTTTTGGTAGATGCGGACACAGAAAAATGCATGAAAATGCGATGAAGGCTCATTTGCAGAAATCACAAAACTTAGCTTTAACTAAATACATCTAGGCAAAATCCCAAAGCGTCAAACTCAATCCCAAAGGCAAATGGACAGTACATCCAGACGGAAATAAAAAGTCACCCAGCAGATGTTATAAGAATGACCACCTCTGTGAAATAGAGTGAACCCATTTACACCGTAGGAAAAAAAATGTATACACAAATCATAAATTCAATTATTAGATTGTGCAAATCCAGCAAGGTATGATCATGGTTAGGGTTGCCTTGGCAAATCAGAAACAGCAAAGTAATATTTTAAATCTTTAACACTAAGCCATTTGTTAAGGTAAGAGAAATCTTCTGACTACAACTGCACTCCGGACGTGGCCAGCACAAAATTAAACATTTTTGAAACAATGGCTCATACAACTAACATGCCTTCAGCAGAACTTCCAGAGGAGTTCCTTGAATATATTAAATAGTCCATTTTAAATCTTTGACACCATTCACTCAATGCTCGGTGCAAATGAGAGGAGAGATGGTTTGCAGTGGGACACTGATTGGGAGGTTGAATGAGCATAAGTGAGATGAACATAACACACAAAACCGCATCCATATTAAAAGAAATGGCATCTCATATGAAAATGTAGCATAAGTACTTCACAGTATTTATTACATTTCGAAGTGAATCAGTAAACTCATTTTAGGTGCAACATCATTAAGTCATCAATTACAACTCAACGCACCATTAAAACCTTCAGCTTCATCTGCGGCGTTCCGCAAGGATCATCACTCAGTCCCACCCTCTTCAACGTCTACATGAGACCTCTTGCCGCTATCGCACGCCAACACAACCTCAACATCATCTCCTACGCCGACGACATCCAGCTGACCCTCTCCCTCACCAGAGACCCCCACACCGCCAGAACCAGCCTACACGAAGGGATGAAAGACGTCGCCAATTGGATGAAGAACAGCCGCCTGAAACTGAACTCAGACAAGACGGAAGTCCTCATCCTGGGACCATCACCCTCCGCCTGGGCACCACTCCCAAGCCAACAGACCACGCACGCAACCTGGGCTTCATCCTGGACTCCTCCCTCTCGATGACCAGACAAGTCAACGCCGTCTCCTCATCATGCTTTCACACCCTACGCATGCTTCGCAAGATCTTCCGATGGATCCCAACCGAAACCAGGAAGATGGTCACCCAGGCCCTCGTCACCAGCCGACTGGACTACGGAAACACCCTCTACGCCGGAACCACAGCCAAGCTACAGAAAAGACTCCAACGCATCCAGAACGCCTCCGCCCGACTCATCCTGGACATCCCCCGACGCAGCCACATCTCCGGCCACCTGAGGGACCTGCACTGGCTCCCCGTCAACAAGAGGATCACTTTCAGGCTCCTCACCCACGCACACAAGTCTCTCCACGACCTGGGCCCGAAGTACCTCAACGACCGCCTGACCTTCTACACGCCCACCCGCCAGCTACGGTCTACCAGCCTCGCCCTCGCCGCCATACCACGCATCCGAAAAGCAACCACCGGAGGCAGATCCTTCTCCTACCTGGCAGCCAAGACATGGAACTTCCTCCCCATCCACCTTCGGCTGACCCAGGACCATCTCGCCTTCAGGAGACAACTTAAGACCTGGCTGTTCGAGCAGTAGCGGACCCCCTCCCCCAAGCGACTTGAGACCCTCCCGGGTGAGTAGCGCGCTATACAAGTGGTATGATTGATTGATTGATTGATTGATTGTAATAATTTGCACCCAACATTGCACATTTAAAAATATTACTACATTACTGCAAACAATAGGAGTGCAAATGGAGAATGAGCCAGGACAATGGGGACAAGAGCATGTTCAAATCCACCCTAAGAAGCTACCAGCAAAGGATCAGGACCACCAAACGTGCAACTTTGGTGGACTACATCAAGGCCAGCACAAATAGAAGCAAAGAAATCTTCACTATTGTGAAAGATTTCACCTCATCATCAGCTGTCTCCAACTCGATCACCCCCTTGCAGGACCTCAGCTACAATCTCTAAATTCTTCAGCCAAAAAATCTCCACCAATTAGAGCAACTTCAGCCCTCAACCAGCTCCCACAGACCTTGCCAAACACCTCCTGATCTTATCCAAAGAACCAATTCTAACATAATTGCCCGTCTTCACCCCCGAAGAAACCGCCGCCATTAGACTCATGCCCTCACCACCCCTACGCCAGAGGACTACAAACGATCAGTACCATGCTCACACCCATTCTGAATGCTTCCACCTCTTCTGTGACCTTCCAAGACGCTTGGAATCATGTAAATGTCCTCCCATTGCTGAAGCAGCCCTATGCAGACCCTTCAATGTTTGGGAACTGCAGACCTATCTTCCTGCCACCATTTCCCACCAAGGTCTTAGAGAAAATCATTAATAGACATCTCACTGAATACCTCAATGACCTCCAACTCCTTGACACCAATTAGTCTGGTTTCAGACCAGAAACTACCCTCAGTGCTGTCACATATGACATGCTTTCACAAACCTTCCAGACACCTCCTCTCATCTGGACTCCTACTTGCACAAATCCCTCTCATACAGAAAAACAGATCCACAGTCGAGTCTTCTCCTACACTGCTCCTAAAGCGTGTGATGACCTGCCACTGCACATAAGAGACTCCTCCTCACTTGTTGCATTCCAGAATAAGATGAAGGCCTGGCTTCGAGTAGTCCAACTAAGCCCCAGGTGTGGTTGAACTCACACTCTTACAGCTCCAGTATACCTTCCCCGAGGCTCTACAAATCTGAACAGCATAATATAACATGACATATTCCTTTCCATGGCACCCTTACCGCAACAGTGCAATGAATGCAGTTAGGAGAGTAGCATAAGCCCCAGTGGGGCTGTGGGCCCCAACCCTTCAGGGACGGCCTAACACTTCAGAAGGGGGCCCATTCAGCCCAACACCAATATATATATATTCAAGATAAGGGAGACTCAGGGTCCCCTCATCACATTTTGAAGGGGAGGGGAATCAATTTGAGTTACATCACTGGATGTAGTAACTTGAAAGAATTATGCCCTCTGCACAAACATCCCAAATTAGCATGCCTACTGATCTGCCCCATAGCTGATATGCTTCTACTTTAGGCAGAACTTTCTATCAACTAGGAGGAAAGCTATTGCCCTTAATAACCTGAAGACACTGTGACATTCACCCCTCTCACCATCAAGCACGCCACCTCTCAGGCATGTGCAGCTCAACGTTCTTCCACCAAGCACTCCCAAAGATGTAGCATGCTACAAACTAGCTAATGTACTTCAGTGCTTTATTGCAGGCATGAAGCGCTATATAAATGCAAATACAAAATTTAAATATTTAGAGTGCAACAATATATTATAATTGAGTGGCCTGCACCTGCATGGGTTTGTCATGGCACTGGTTCCCACTATGAAGTATGATGGAACGATCATAAGGAATTGTTTATTGGTTTCACTATGAGAGGATAAGCCATAGGTTCAGAACCATTTCTCATCAGTTCAGGAAAGAAGAATGGCAGAGACCCTCACTTGGATGCTTACCCTATTATCTGGGCGCAAACAAGAGCTGTGACTTGGCAGGACAGACGGGTTCAGAATAGAAGACAAGCCTGGCAGTAGCAAAGAGTTACAACAGCTGCTTTCAGTGGAGGAACTCTGTCACACCTTCTGACCCCTGAGACTCTATGGTTGAGGAAGAAACAGAGGAGGAGAGATCCTCGGGATCAGTCTTCAGTGGTGAAAAATCTCAACGGAAATCTGAAGATGAACATATGGGATGAGGATGGAGAACACGACTTCTCAACTAACGTATAGAGAGATAGAAGGTCCTGAATTTTTCGAAGCTTGGAGGAAAATAACCATCAGTTTTCACACAGGGATGGTCTACAGGTAAACACATAGGGACGGCCTACAGGCTTCATGTCTATATATATATTGTATATGCTTCACTCAGGGTTCCTAAGAAATGACAGAAGGGCTTCGTGTGTATCATGCCAAACAGTCTTCATGTCTGTAAATATCTTACAAATTTCACACCTATACTTTTATCCCAGTGATAGCTCAAGAGTTCCTATAGAGATGCCGCTCAAGTTTCGCACACAGAGACAGCTTTCAGAGTTAATATATCTATGACCTAGAGGCTTCTCGCTTACAGAGAGTACTCACAATAATTATACCTGTGACCTACACTACAGGCTTCTAAGAGATCTATCTCCGAGATCTACCTCCTTTGGAGATAGCCTACTGGCTTTTCAGGTAGAGCTAGCTCTCAGAGTTACTACATAGATGACCTACATATTTCTCACACAGATAGTTTCCAGATGTTCCAATACAGGTGACCTAGAGTCTTCTTCTGAAGTAGAGCGATCACTGGTAATTCCTATACAGTAGACTTACAGATTTCTCACAGAGCTAACTCTGAGAGTTCTCATAGACTGGTCTATTGGCTACTAAAACAGAGATAGCCCTCAGAGTTCACATACATATGACCCACTGTTTTTCCAAACAGATATAGCGTATATGCAAATGGCTTAGAGGCTTCTCAAATAGAGCATTCAGAATTCTTATTTAAATGTCTTTCAGGCATCTCACAGAGCTAGATCTGAGAGTTCTTATAGAATTGACCTATTGGCTATTCCGACCATGATAGCCCCCAGAGTTGACTTCCCTCAAACAGATATAGCGTCTAAAGTTCAAATGATGTTGGCTTAAAGGCTTCTGAAATAGAGGGAGCTACCATTTTCTCACAAAGAGATGGCCTGGATGCTCCCATTTAAAATAGCACAGCACAGCTGATCCTCCTGTTTGGATCAATTTACCCTTAAACAGATAGAATGCATTGACCTTGCATGCTTGAATTTGTTTATAAGTTTGCTGTTACTTTCATATTGCTCTAAAATTTGAATGACCTATTTACAGTCAGAGACTCATTTGTGTGCTTTAATGTTTTTACAAAATAGTATGCTTTACTTCCTGGTCTTTGCCCTTTCTCACCTGTCATTGCACACCACTCTCGAAGGATGACAAACTTCTCTCCCCATTAAAGCGGAATATTGCACAGTAAATGTGTTGTGTGGGAGTCACTCCGAGATCTTAAAAGCTGTTTTGCTGTCACACCAACTACTTTGCTCATGTTGACAATTGCTAAGTGTGACTATTTACGCTAAATGGAAACTGGAAAACTCATATTCAAAGTCAACCAAGCCTCTTCTCAAATGATGCATCTTCAAGTGTGTGTCACTTATAGGGCCCAAAATACTTGTTATTTTTTTTTTACAATCGACTTTATTGATTTTTAAGAGCAAACAAATAGCAGCACGAGACATCTATCCAGTAGTCCATGGCATTTCCGCATGCGCTTGCCTTGATTGCATAGAAATAAATGTTTCAAATCACAACCACAGCGTATAAACATTGCATTTGTGTACACAGGTAGACATTGGTTCTAATTAATCTAATTGGTTCGTCCATTTGCCTCAGACCTTTTTATGCTTGTTTGGGCTGCCCTGGGCCTCAAATAAGTGTTTTGCCTGTGCAGCACACCAGTCTACACCCTGGTGCCATTTGGTTATACTTGGGGGTTTAGAGTGTGCCCAAACAGCAACAATATCACGCTTGGCTACCACAATGGCTATCGCAAGGAATTTCCTGTCAGCTCAGGAACCATCGAGGCCGTCCATTACTCCCAGGATGAGACGTATACAAACAATGTCAGCTCCTGTTAGAGGTCAACATTGAACACCCATGTTGCACTGTGCTGCAACACTGCCGGAGTTTGGCCGGGTACCAGAAGTCTTGTACCATGTCATTTTAAACACAAGTGGCACAAACATCTGCCACCAGGTTGATGCAGCCTGAGCCACCATTGACATAGAGACCATAATGTTGACTATGTGCAGGGCCACTGGAGTTCTGCAGACTCACCACTTTCCATATAGCTATAAATTTGCTGCATTTGACGCTTAATCCACCATCTGCAGGATATACTGCAGATTTAAACAAAAAGAATTGTTTCTAGCTCAAACAGATAAAATGTTACTAAAACTGTGATGACACGTGTTCTCATGCAGTGGACCGCACTTTGCAAACATTGACTGATCATCATTCAGATGCTTATTTCTGTATTTTGGTGTTAAACTGGTACCAATAAGGTGAAATCTTTTTTTCCCAGACAGTGTTGCCATGCATAACAAGTATTGGCAAAGCCCATAGTTCTCGAATATGCATGAGCTGTTTGATTTGCCCATGTGTTTTGTCGATGTTGTACAGTAGTGGGGCAGCTATTCAGCATGCTAAAAGTTGGTGGCGTAGAGGAGAGTGGCGTCAAGTGGGTGGCGTGGAGTAGAATGGCATATAGTGGGGTAGAGTGAAGTGTTGTAGATTGGTGTGGTGTGGTGTAGAGTGGAGTGTCCAAGAGTGGCATAGAGTGGTGCAGAATGACATAAAGTGGCGTGGAGTAGAGTGTCATGGAGTGGCGTGTAGTAGAGTAGAGTGGAGTGGCATGGTGGGAGTAGAGTGGAGAAGTGCGAAGGGTCTTAGAGTGGAGTAGAGTGTTGTAGAATGGAATGGAGTGGCATAGAGGGAGTTGTGTAGATTGAAGTAGAGTGGTGCACAGTAGAGTGGAGTAGATTGCTGTAGAGTGGAGTGGTATAGAGTGAAGTAGAGTGTCGTAGAGTGGAGCAGAGTGTCGGAGAATGGAGTAGATTGTCATGGAGTGGGGGGCATAAAATGAAGATATGTGTCATAGAGTGGAGCGAAGTGTGATCAAATGGAGTGTCATAAAATGGAGTGTTGTAGGATGGAGTCTAGTAGAGTGGAGTGGGATAAAGTGGAGTTGTGTCATAGAGTGGAATGGCGTAGAGTGGAGGAGAGTGTTGTAGTGTGTCATAGAGTGGAGTAAAGATTTGTAGAGTGTGGTGGCATAGAGTGGCGTGGAGTGTCAGAGTGTGGAGTAGACTGGAGTGGCATAAAGTGGAGTAGAGTGGAGAAGTGTGTTGTAGAGTAGAGTGGATCAAAATGGCATGGAGAACCATAGAGGGAGTTGTGTAGAGTGGAGTAGAATAGCATACAGTGAAGTAGAGTGTCATAGAGTGGAGTGTCGTAGACTGAAGTGTTATAGAGTGGAGGGGCATAGACTGGAGCAAATTGTCATTGAGTATAGTGGAGTGGAGTGAAGAAAAGTATAGCGGAGTGGCATAGAGTGGAGTGCCATGGAGTAGAGTGGATTAGAGAGGCATTAAGTAGAGTGCAGTTGTGTAGCATAGCGTGGAGTAAACTATCATACAGTGGAGTGGCTTAGAGTTGAATAGAGTGTTGTAGAGTGGAGTCTTGAAGAATGGATTAGAGTGTCGTAGAGTGTCATGTCATAAAGTGACAGAGTGTCATAGAGTGTTGTACAGGGTCCTAATGTTGCATTGAGTGGAGAGGCATAGAGTGGAGTGGCAGGGTGTAGAGAGGAGTGGAGTGGTATAGAGTGGAGTGGCATAGAGTTGAGTGGCGTATAGTGGAGTGGCATGTCGTAGAGTAGAGTGGAGTAGCATATCATACAGTGGAGTGGCATGTTGTAAAGTAGAGTGGCATGTCATAAAGTGTCAAAGAGTGGAGTGTCATGGAGTAGAGTGGTGATATAAGAAGAATGCGGATAGATGAACGTGAATGAATAATAATACCTTTAGAAGACTGGGGGGTGAGCGGTGCGACAAAGTGCATTCTTATGTGCTACTAGAGTGATGGTGAGAATGGCTTCTGAGGTAGGCTAGCTTGCTACATCGAAAGTGTGAGTGTAGCTAGTGCCTGTGGATGAATACATGTGCCTGGTTGAAATGCTGAGTGCTGAGAGATTACGAATGACTGATCAGAGACTCTAAAACTGTACATTTGTGTATACAGCGAAAGGAGTAGCCTAAATGAGCAAAACCTGTCTTAGAAAACATGCGTGGGAGGTAGCAGACTTATTTACAAATTGGCGCTGTATTGCGATTAACAGGAGAACAAGTCTCACTCATTCATAAACATGGCTGAGGCTAAATCGACTTAAATTGTATATGAATATACTCCAGGAAACACCAATTTCAGCAAGAGCTGAAACATTTCAGTCTCGAGCAACCCAAAAAAAGTGTCACCACTAAATTATTATATTAGGGTATGTAGTATCTATCCCAGAGTCATATGTAGTACAGATAACCAACTGATTAAACATCTAATTCATTATTGTTCCTTTTGCTCCCTCCACAAATCTCTCAACCTTGTTTAAGCAATGATCAAAGAAAATACCCACATATCCAGGTCCCACCTGCCAGATGTATATGGCACAATATATGGGGACACATGCAAAAATTGTCATTATACAAGTATGCTATGAAATCACCCCTAATGCTAGTTTTTCAGTTTTTATCCATATGTAGCAATCAACTGATTAGTGACATACCTCCAACTTTAGAAAGTCCTTGCATGTAACCCATCCCAACGCAATGAGCTGTTGTAGAGGAAGGGCTCTCTTCAAATGCCTAGTTGTATGGTTTAATTCCTGTCTTTGATAAGTGAGCTATAACTTAGGGGCCTCATTACAATGCCGGTCGGACGAGCGTCCGACAGGCATCATTTCAGAAACAGGACTGCGTGACAAGGAGTTGGCCGTCTCCACTTCCCTAATTAGGATTTGACTGCCTTCACGTCGGTCAGAAAGTGCCTATTTCCTATTACGACTTGTTCTGTGGCCTGCTGCACAAGTCACAATAGGAAAATTGCACTTTTTAAACATCCATGAACCGTGTAGCAAGCACCATGCGGTGCCAGCACATGATGCATGAATGACGAGGCCCTGGGGGACGGGGGCCCTGCTAGTGGCCCCAAAAGTTAGTTTCCGAAAGCCTTTCTATGGCATTGACAGGCTGTCAGAAACGCGCATCATAGTCCCCATGGCGGTGCCTGAGCAGACCCTGCCTCCATTTTGGGGATTACGATCCACCCTCTGCCCCAACGGGCTCCTTAAGCCTGTCAGCGGCGGAGCAGGCATCGGTCGGGTGTCCTAATACGGTGGTTGGGCTGATGTCTTAGATGTCGGTCGGACCACCACCGATGAACTGTCAGATGGCCTTCCACCCTACATTGTAATGGGGCCCTCAAGCTTTAGTTTTGAAGGCTGCTGAAATTAACTTTCAAGGGAACATCAGATAACAGAGTATAAACAGCACTAGTGATAGATGATCTTGCACTCGTTTGATGCAGTTTTTGCACTAGTGGTGGATCGTTTTGCAGTGACAATTTTTCATACGACCAGTTCAACACTACTTTTACACTGAAACATTAGTGATTTTTTTTTTCTGCCAGTGAGTCCGTGCTAAAATCTGTCCAAGACTGGTACACAATTGACCCACATCGTGTCTTGGAACTGGTGCCATTCATGGGATGTAGCCCATGGTCTGCGACGTACATTGCATCCACCCTCTAAGTATAAAGAGCCCTGGCAGACGTATGTCCACATATTACTGATGGCAAACATGGCCGCACATATCACTGAACAGGGCCGCCCTATTTATTTTGACAGTAGGGAAATGCACCCGATGCAATGTCCCAGTCACCTGCATCAATGCTGCACTCACGTTTCCAAATGGACCCTCCATGCATTTTAGAGCAGCGGCCACAGAACTCCTCTAATATGCATTGTGCAATTAAGGTACCCTCAAAAAGCACCTAGAAGTGCATCAGAAACGTTCCTGAATAAGAGAAAGGAAATTATAATAACCACACTATTTCCCGCGTCTTTTGTTCCTTATCCTCAGCCTGTTCCAGTCATTCAGAAAAAATCGACTACGTTACATTCTCCTTCCCACTTAGATTTTGATGTTCTATAGTACAAGCAAAAGAAAAAGGGAGATCAAACCTTTGTAGTATAAGGAAGTCTTCCATGGATCTCAGTTACCCTTGATATGTGCTAGGAAGTCTCTTTACTTAAATTTAAAAAAATAAATAAAAAATTGCTTTTCTCCTAATCTAACCCTGTCCTCACATTCCTCTGAATAGGAGTCTGACAGTATTTCTTATCCGTGAGGTGAATCAAGCCCAATAGCTTGAAAGAAACCGTGTGCACTGCGGTTCAATGTTAAACTAACATTAGGTTAGTAATAAACTCATTAAGTCATGGAAAACATAGTTGTATCATGGAGGCTGATAGTCAAGTACAATCGTATTACAGCAACATCATAACAATGATTTAAATAAACATTGCGCTTGAAAACGTCGTGCCCAATGCATTTCAGGACATTAAGTCCCTTCTTCAGGGGCCACTGGTATTATATCCCGTGCATGCGACACCTGAATAAAAATGATGGTCTGCACGTATATCTTGACGAGTCTGAGGTAACGCAAAGAGGTGCTATAGGGTTGTGTACATATTCTGTATAGTTAGTTTAACATTGAATCGCTGTGGACACGGTTTCTTTCAGGCTATTGTGCTTGATTCACCTCACACATTCTTGTTCCCCGAGAGACCGGCAGCCCTCGTACACTGTGTAGCACGCGTAAGGAGAAAACCTACCAATTATTGTTTTTTACCTGTCCAGAGTTTTGTTTTGTAATTATTGGTGTGCAGTGCCCCAATTATTTTTTCATTTAAGTATTTATCTGCCAAGAGGCCTTAAAGAGGGTGAATTTAGGAAATTAATATAATATCCATTAAATAAAAAAAAAAAAAAAATCTGAAAGCTTACCAACATCAAATGCTAACTAACAACTGACTCCCCACTATCACTGGTACTCAGGTGAAACACATCAAATCTGTTCTATGTTAACATTGGCTAAATCCTCGAGAAAACATCAGGGTCAACACCGCTGATGAGTGACCGATGACCTTCCAGTGTGAGACCCAATTCAAAGAGGAACGGACATGTTCTCCAGAAACTGATATCCCTGCATCGGTGCATAGGAGCTAGCGGGGGCTCACCCGCTCTTGACTGAGGGAGTGATGGCAAGATCATTAGAAGAAGTTAATTTTTAATTTATTTCTGATGCCCTGGTTTGCCTTCATACCGCTCCTGGGCCTTGAGACCCTAACGGGTGAATAGTTGCGCTATACAAGAAACCTGATTGATTGAGTACATGCATGAAATTGGTGTCATATCTATACACAACTAACAGACATGGCCTGCAATAAATGAAGTCACGTTGAGTAGGCGTCTTGAAAGGAAGGTGTCTGTCAATTAGACCATTTTTCTGACCCTATTGGTCGGAATAAACAAAATAGGGGGAACGTCGGAAGACTCTAGTTCCTGAACATTATATCATATTTAAAGCATGAAAAGAAGTTTGATTATAAGAAATTTCTCCGCGTTCATTTTGTCATTTTTAGACAGCCCGGCCGGGCAACTGCTACTCTTTCAGGTACTTGCAAAAATGAGTTTGGATGGACACGATGAATTAGATGCGGCAGTAAAGCTGGGACTCATTTACAAAGACACCCTCCCAGTGGGTGTAGATTTCAGTGGGTGTAGAGTTACTCCAATGGGGTGATATTTTTGTGTAGGAGAAACTTAGGGCAAATTATTAATGTCAGACGATAATGTGATAATGATATTCTAGAACCACACGCGATGAGAGCTCTGATTTACCTAGCAGCTATACCAATAGCAGGGCCTTGCTTGTGCCACACTTGGGTTGGAATATCTGGCTTCTGGTTTGGTGCCTGCTTGTCAAAAATCAAAAATTGCAGATTCCTGGATGCCACCTGAGTACCTCAACAACTCTGACAGGTCATTCTGTTTTATGAGCTCCAGCCACTCAGTGGGGTCTAACACCACTAGACATAGCACTGCAGTGACTACAGGGACCCAAATACTGCCAGGAAATAATATCAGTACCAGATTTCTGACACCTTTTGCACTCCCTTATGTCTCCACTGTGAACGATGACTGCATACTGGAATGCATCACTCATGGAAAGGAAAGCTCTTTGTGGCATAACCTGGTATCTAAAGAGATTGGGCCTGATTCACAGAACTAATCTGGGGCAAAATCCTAAACTTACTACTTTTGGTATTCACAGAAGGCATTTAGTAGTAGTAAAGTTAGAATTTTGTCTTAAGTTTGACTTAAGACAAACTTAAGACAGACTTAAGACAGACTTAAGACCGACTTAAGACAGACTTAAGACAGACTTAAGACAGACTTAAGACAGACTTAAGACAAAATCCTAACTTCACTACTACTAAATGCCTTCTGTGAATACCAAAAGTAGTAAGTTTAGGATTTTGTCTCAGATTAATTCTGTGAATCGGGCCCATTGAGCATAAATCTTCTGTGGCCAGTAGATAAACTACTGCTCACCAGAGCACGAGTGACAAGTTCTAATTATTTGGTTAGGGAATTATTGAATGGGTGTTTTGTATAGCGCTTCACATCAATTAGCCCTCTTCAGAACCCTGGCACAAGCAGGAAAATGATAGGAAAAAGGGGAGTTAAAGTTCAGCATGATGGGTTGGATGGGCTGGATCTGGCAGTCTAGGCTTCTTTGATGGTAAAAGTTGAATTTTAGTTGTATCTGTTTGAGAAGTTTAGTTTCAGGAGTTTCTTGAACTGAGGTTAGCCAGGCTCAAGTTTAAGCATATGGGGAAGACTATTTCATCATTTTGATTGCAGGACCCATAAGGATCTTCCATCACACTCTAATGTGTATGATGAACAAAAAACATTGTGGGATGAGGTGAGTCTGCGGGTCTCATACGTACCTATCTAAAGGGTACTGGCATGCTAATTCTTGAATGTAACTGGGGCTATTGTCCCATTATCCTTTCTGCATGATGCAGAGTGTTTTGAATTGGATTTAAAATTCAAACTCTGCTGCTCTTGATACTTTGCTTCCTCTTACACCTTCCACAGTGACCCCGCTCCACTATGGCATGCGCAGTCACAGTTTGGAGAAAAAGGATGAGGTCTTTTATTAATCATTTGAAATGAACACTGTTGCATTCTCCCATAGGCGATCAAACTTTACCAATTATCAAAATATGATACGATATATACTCGGTCGATATGTCCTCTCACCGATGGCTGCCGGAATATTCAGCTGAGGCCGCTTACTCCTATTAGATCTGTGACGCACCTAGCACCTGATCGGCTTGTTAAATTGAGGAACCACCCAATGGTGAGTGGCAATTTTCATACCAACCACATTCCCTTCTTGCCGGTGCACTTGACGCTGGGCACCGTTGCCCGCTGTTTGCCACCCCAGACCTCCAGTCAAGTTATGGCTCCTCCTCGGCCCTTGCTGCACAGAGCTGGCCTTCGCTCATCCTGGAACCAGGCTCAGATGATAATGCACTGTACTGTCGATGAAAAGAAACCAATGCACTGCCCCACAATACACTCAACCCACATGTGTGCTGCCCATCGATGAGTGCTTAAGACCACTTTCCAATTAGCTCTGAAGACGCCCTTGCGCCCTTTCTCCGTGTGCCATCTCATCAGACCCATTTTCTCGCTCTTTGTGGTAGAGCAATCAGCCCCCTGGAGAGCTGGCTTCTCACATGTGCCTGTTTGCCCCTCTGTTATTTAATCAGATGGCTGGTGAAATAAGGTTTACTGAGCAGGCGGAGAGAGAGGGTGAGGGGAGAGGAGAGAAACTATGAGCAGAGGACAGTGAAATGTCAACCATTCTACAGGGAGGGCTTCCCAAACCAGCGGCAACGCACCCGCACATTCTTAATCACCGTTGTGTATTTTAAGTGTACCAGCCCAAGGCTGTGCCCTGCCACAGGAAGATGTGTTCAGCAATCTCAAGGTCACCACAAGCGCAATCCTTTTTTTCATCTCACCAGCATTTCATCAAATACCATTACATATATATATTTTTTTAAACTCAGCCCTATGTAGGCCATTGTTGTCTGTATTCACAAATTGCATTGCATGCTACGTAATGTACAACAACTTTTTTCTGTTTGTACATAGTGGTTCCTGTATAATTCTATGTGTGTTGAGGGCGTACCTTCTTAATACTAAATTCTAATGGTATGTACAAACGTTTTGCAAGTGAAATGAGGTCACAGACATTTACAATTTACCACCAATTGAAAGTTGGTGGTTACCCATTCGCAAATGGAAAGAGGTCCCCAAGGGACCACAGCTTACTCTCAAAAAATGAAACATAAAAGTTTCATTTTTTTCATTTAAAATGCATCCTGTTTTCAGTCAAGGAAAACAGGCTGTATTTAATTTTCAAAAAATGCTTTATTTAAAAACAATCACAGACATGGTGGTCTGCTACGATTCCAAATGGGTCACAAATTGCGACATACCTCATTAATATTCATGAGGTAGGTCTAGTTACAGAATCACATTTTGCCTTTTGTACATCTGAAAAAGTATTCAGGCCATTTGCAACTGCAAAAATGCTTCGCCTGAAAAACCATATTAAGACGTGACAAAACTCAATGACTTCTGCAAATATTAGTAAATTAAAAATTTGCCAACTCTGCAAATTTTATGACGTTTTTGAAAACAACAAACTTACTAAAAGGTGGGGTGGGCAAGAAAAAAAACATGCCAGGAGAAGATGTTTCCCAGGCTCACAAAGTCAGTGGGCGAAGCATGCAAAGTTTCTGGCTTGGCCTGAGGCCTAATTATACCTTGCTGGCCTGGTGGATCACCAGATATCCTGGACAAGGCTGTCTCTTTGGTGAAAAATCCTGCACCAAGAAATTCAGAAGGCAGCTGCTGTATGCCTCCTTCTGCAGTTGCAAGGTGCCGGGATGAACATGTGGACGAAATGGAAGGCAAGGGGATACCAAATGTAGTGGTTGAAGTGCATTAAAAAACGTATAGGAATTGTAATACTGTGTGCAAATGGGGCGGGTGAGTAAGTGGGGTCAGGGTCAAAGGGGTGGCTAAAAAACAAAATATTCTGCAACTTTTTGGGATCTTTCACATTTAGGTAACTATACATAAAAGAAGACACAGCTTAAATAAAATATAAATGGACCTTAAGTTAATCGGTCGGGTATGCACTATCGTGCATTATGAAACCTCTATTAGTTAATGCACTGCAGAGGTCTGTGTCTGTAACCAGAGTCACAGAATTGAATCCTGGTTGGTGCAGTGGAGAATACGGACTTGTGTAGGTTTACTCCTATGAGGTCCCAGGCTGTGACAGAAAGCACTGTGAATATATAAGACATTATTTTAAACTTACATCACACATAGTATAAGATAGGCTGCTACAAAATGCTCAAAAAGGTTTAAGATAAAGTGCTTCCAAAATGAAGATTTTAGTAATATCAGACTGTACATAGTGCAAATTGTTTATAACAGTCCATTACAAGCACACACTTCACACCTCAGCTGGTAACTTCCTTGCAATACCACTCAAAAAGAATAAGCCTATGTCATCAGGAAGCTTCAAGTGATTTCATCAATTAAAGCCAATACCGGCTTGCAGGCACGCTTTACATTTGTAGATTGACCAGTCATGCACATTTACTTTTCTTTCAGGCAAGCAGTGGAACAGGGAAAAAAGGCTTGTTTAGTTGTCTGCCTCTCCCTTGCTTTCACATCAAAGGAGTCTTCCTGCCTTACATTTCAGCTGAAGCATTTCAACTCTCGGAATCAACTGTACCAGGGAGGTTCTCTTATCACAAAAAGTAGGGGATCTGTTTTCCTTAAATTAGAAAATTATGGGCGCATCGTGCCCCTAAAATCCCACCTCTTTCAACCACTACTCAAGTGAAGATATTAATGGAAACAGTTGGTGAAGATGCTGTTTCAGCCAGGGAACAGTAATAGCGAGCCGCTCTGCGCTAACGGCCAGGACGCTGTGTGGTAGCATGCAACGCGGGGCCAGGCGCGGCTGAGGGTTTAAAGGAAGGGATGGCCTGCCATTTGGGGAAGATTCCACAGGACAATTCTTGTGTGAGGGTCTCCTTTGCAGGCAGCTCGGGAGACGACGGTGGCCATACCGGCCACATTATTAGCGTGCAGGGTTTGACTCATAGGTGGAGCCCTAGAAGAGGGAACTGGGGACAGCGGTATCCCAGCTGCAGTCCACCCACTGCTCTGTGCATCCTTTGGTGCAGTGGGAGAAGGTGAAGGTTTCTAAACAGTGAAAGGAAGCGGTTTTTATTTTTTTTTTAAACTGAAAATCTAGCAAAGTTTTAGAATTTATTTTGCAGGAATTTAGCCTGCTGATGAAGTTCATATACTTGGCAAAGTCTCAAGGTGCACTATGCAGCAACTTAGTACAACTTTATCTATGTTATTTTAATTCTGCACACATTTATCTATATGTACGTATACTGTGAAATGAGTAACACGATTTAGTACTTAACTGACCACTGAGGGGCACCTTTATGAGTGGATCAGAAAATGGCCCGGTATTACCCGCCACCCCGAAGTTACTCAAGGAGCATGAAATAGTTATCCGGGAGAGGCAGATGCAGAATTCGTGGTTTTGTGGCATAACATCATGGAATCAATGTTTTAGAACCTAATCTCACACATCTCTATCAATTTTCCCGAGCACTGCAGATGAGCACTTCAGGTTCTCTCTGCAGGAAAAGTGTGTATACAACTCTAGACCACCAGTGCAACAGCATTTCTTGCAGTTGTGGCCCATCAGTATGGGCACTTGGGCATAGCCCACCTCTTTTCCAAAGGATGATGAGTGCCTGCCAGGCTAAGCAATTGTCAGCCTGACAGGCGCTCATCATGCCAGGGTCAGGCAACTAGGTCTCTTATATGTGCTAATGTGCAGGCACCTGGTTGTCTGAAGCAAGGTTAACCGGGATGAAGATCTCACAGCCTTGAGGAGAGTGACCTCAGCAGCTCAGCAAAGCTCTTAAAGGATCTGTCCCTGAAGATGAAGGGGAGTGTCACTGATAGAGTCAGTCCAGTGCTCTTCTGGCTTAAGCCCTGAAGTGCCCACGGCTGAGTGTTTATCAATGACGCCGCACATCACCCTGTCAAGCTTCATCTCAGTGCAGGTTGGCTGGAGCTCCACGTTGTGGACAAAACTCTGCTAACTCTGCCAGCAGAGCAGAATTTATCACCCATCCCTAGTTCAGGCGACCTCTTGTAAACATTCTTGTACCAAGGTTCAAGTCATTTTTTACCATTGCACTGTTCTCTAGCTATGTAACACACACTATAAAGCTACCTGAGACAAAATGGCAGTCAATGTATTTCCTGTGGCGTATGCATGACCACTATACTGCTGTTCCAAAAACAAATTCATTCAGCTTTTTCAACTTGGTTTTGCTATGCACGTATTAGGGGAGAGGAGTTGGCCTAACGGCTAGGGCGCTCGACCTCGGACGTGGGGAACCGGGTTCGAGTGTCAGTAATGACGCTGAACATCCTGTGATTCTGGGCAAATCACTTAATCTCCCCGTGCCTAACAAAAAATGAATGTGTCCTCATGTAACGCAACTGGTGCTATGTAAAGCGCTCTGATACCTGATTGGATTTGGGTCAAGCTCGCGCTATATAAAACTCTGCAAATAAAAATTACCAGTAACTGAAACCGCTGTTTCAAATCTGAAGAAAATTACATATGTATTATCAAGTCCACAGATAGCGATTTGTGGCTTAGGAGTCAAATGCATTACAGATAGAATCAATGATGTGTGTGTCATTGGATGGTGAGTGAACCCAAAGAACTTGCTCCATTTTTAGAGCGGCTCAGACTGTTTTACCATTCCATCTCTCATGAACAAAGAATATGGGACTAGGTTCTGCGATACGTCATCCGATCACTTGAGAAGGTTACCATGAGTCTTTTATATTTCGCAAAACATTGCAATGACACCCCCAATCTGAAGAAGAAATGATGGTAAGTCCTCAGGCAGACAATAATAAGCATTGTTAAAGCTGGTGCAGCCCCTCTCTGTACATCATAGTCAAGAGGTGGAAAAGTACGGTATAGTCTAATTTAGCAATCAAGGAGGTTATATCCCTCACGAATGAGTAAAATCATGATGCTACAAAGAATGAGTCTCCGGGCAGCATAACCAACCTCTATCTCTGTCACACAATCTCTCAGTGTCTCACTGTTTTCATCAATTTGTGAAGCCAGCACCATTCAAAGGTTACTTAGCCCTTTGCCTTAGATGAACCTTGATGTGCAGGTCTTCACAGCCTTTGCCACCAATCCCATCTTTCTTGTCTCTCCATCCCTGTGTTCCTCCTTAGTGTCCTTCCTTTAGTCAAATGGTCTCTTTGTCTCTGAATTTACTTTACTGAGTTTTCCCCCCAAAATCGAATGCACAAATTACTCTCAAACCTGGTACATGCTTTGCCTGATTGATCTCCTCCCCCAAACATTAAACATTTAATTCAGTCATCAACCTGCATTGAATATAAGCAAAATAGCAGAATCCAAAACATTACTAGCTTGAGTTCAATAAATGACACTTCGCTCCATCTGTATGCCAATTTCCCCAAATGACCAAGAAAACAAATGAGAACAGAGATTTTTTTTAATCTGAATTATTCAAATGGCATGTGTTGTAATGTAGTTCTGTGAGGGTTTACTAGACTGGTTGGAACTTGTGGAGTTTAAATCTCTAGAATTGTGTGGAGTTACAAAAAAATGGTGAAATTCCGTAAATGGTCAGAAATAGGCATGTTGGCCTACTCTTGCTGTGATTGAGCGCCCGGAGCTCATTCTGTGCCGAAAAATCAGTACGATCGGCACCACTTGGCGTGCCCCAGTGTGCAGCTTCTCGAGTTAATTTTGCTGCAGCTCGAGTAGATTTTCTACTCAAGCAGCAGCCGTCTGACTGTGAATGGTCACAACTGCCCGTGTTGGAGAAATCTCACCAAGTGCCCTCCTAGCTACCGAAAATTGCACGAAAGGATGCCAAATCGCACTCGCCCACTTTCCATTTTCAAGCCACATGCGAGAAAAAACTTTGCCATGCAGCGGTTGTTGAATTTGGCTGGAACTAAACAATACAAGTCTAACATAGAGTGGCCAAAATTCTGCCAATCCCGCTGGAAGATATCAACCACTCCTAGAGTCTACCTGTTACTAGAGGGGAGAAAAATTGTACGTTTTCTTTTAGATGAGTCATAGGTATGCGAAAGTCTTGAGATAAGAACAAGAACATCAAGAAATTTGGGAACAAATGGTGAAATTTGTCCACACCAACCTAGCTTTGGGAGCCCAACTTTCATGAAACTGGTTTAGTTTCCTAGGATTCATGAAAATCCACGTATGCATGATATTCCCTTGCTGCCTGTGCAGCGGGATGTTCTGCTTGAGACTCATTTTAGTGAGCGAGTGGTCAGAAGGGGATCTTAAACTTCTACCATTAGAGTAGATGGGTTTGTCTCTGATACAATATATGGAATAAATGAGCTGCAATGTACCAGAGCCTCAAATCCCCGCCTGCCTTCTCAACGAGAGAGTTTGGACAATGCGGAATATGTTTTGATTGGCTAAGGTGCAGTGTGCTTTGTCTTAAAAACAATCTTTATCATGCGTCTTCCACCCTCGATATTATGACAGCTTTGATCCCTTCACCACTGATGACATCACAGCTACTCAACAAGCTCCTATTTGCAGATTAAGGACTAGAAGTGTCAATTGCAGTAAATAAGGATCTTTGACCCACGTTCACTTCCTGTTCCTGATTTTGCCTTTAAGACCTCTGAGACCAGGGCTACACAAGTGCTGGGGGGGGGCTAGGGTTTCTTCTTTTGAAGGCGGCCGCCTCATCCTCTAAGCCATGCCATTGGATGCCTTGCAGAAAGTGTGACATGTTATGAAATAAGAAAAGGTTAAACACTAGGGAAAGCCAATCTGCTTTACTGAGCAGGTCCCTGCGATGTAGGGGGATCCTATCTTTCAGGGGGCCCCCATTGAGCCCATTGTGCAGGGGGCCCCAACATTTTGCTCTACACCATTTGCTACACCAAAATGACGTTTGTGTATGTATTTGCACAGAAGTAGCTATAACACTTTGTACAAAAATGATGAGAGAGTTTGAGAAGCTCTTAAATTTTAGCTCAGGCTTGACATTGATACTCTAGTATTAAACAGATGGTAACAGCGGGAAGCCACTGCCTGTAAGGAGCGGTCTGTCATTGGCTCCCCGCGTCTACAAATCCGCGATGGGCACCCATGATAAACATTAAAAAAATAGACGCCGCTTAATTTCAGAAGTTTAATTTAAGGCGCTTGTTGGAGACAAACAGGCTTTGACCCCGAAAGCCCGCTCCCTCTTGAAGATGCCCCGGTGTTTTGTGGGTTTCCAAAGTGCTCCTGCCAGCCCTGATTAGGAGCCACAGAGATTGCAAAGGTAATTGCTCCATAATCATATCTTGCATACCCTGACCTGCCGTACGCGCACAATCTATATTCTAATAGCAGTCAACAGGTCATCAGTTAATAAAAATACCATTACCCTCCCTCTGTGCGGACGGATGGGAGATATCAATCCAGAGAGGCGATGGGCGAGGCAAAATAATTTCTACGGCTCTTAAAGTAATTAACTGCGCGGGGCACGCGGGCTTCCCTGGAGGACAAGGCAAGCACTGGACACGACCTTGAAGCCAGCGCTTGGCGGGAAGAACTGGCAGTGGCAGAGGTCACGTGCTGCCAAGAGAGCGCAGACTTCCTGCCTTGGACTCGCGAGCGCTGGCTAGAATCTCATCGCGGTCCCTAAAGGGGAAGATTAGGATTGGCTGTCAATATCTGCATGTGCCAATCTCATTCATTTCCACCCTTGCTGGGGGGAGGGGGATGAAGAGTCTATGCAACACTGATCTTGGTAAATATGACCCTGATTGGACGTTTTGTACAAAAGAACATAAAAAGGGGAGAGTGGTTGATGATACAGGTTGAGCAGTGCTAGAAAAAGTGATACACATCTAATTTAAAACTAAATTAAAGAGCTTGGAAAGAAAAAGAGAGAGGGACAAGTGAGGAAGTAAAAAGGAATGTTTAAGGTGAAATGAGCAATTGGCCGAGTTGAGTTACCTATTCCTAAACTGGTAACTGTTTGTGAATGTAAATCATTCAGTCTCACAGATATCAGGGTAACCCATGTGTTTTGCCTGGGCAAAAAGTCTGGACACCGCAAGAGCTAACACGCTTGCCTTAACCATGGATATGCCTGAACCACACACATGCTGGCAGCAGCTCGGCGGGTGCAGGAACACGTCAGGAAGAGAGGACACGGTGAGGTATGCGGGACTGGGGCTGGGTTTGGGGGGTAGTTTGAATAGGTTGGGGTTAAGTTATATGGGTTGTGGGTCGTTTTCAGGATTGGGGTCGTTGAGGTCGTTTTTAGGGGTGGGGGTCGGGTCGTTTTCAGGGCTGGGGGTGGGGTAGTTTTCAGGGCTGGGGGCTCCGAGGTAGTTTTTAGGGCTGGAGGAGGGTTGGGGTCGTTTTTTTAAATTAGGGGTGAGGGTATTAGGCCTAAGAGCAGTTGAAGGGATTGGGGTAGGTTTTTTTGGGGGGTGGGGGGCGGGGTGGGAGTGGGAGCGGGTCAGGGTAGTGTATGTTGAGGGACAGGGTTTTAGTCCTCGGGGCATGGGGAGGTAAACGGGTAGTAAGGCTAGTTCTTAGGGCTAAGGGGAGCGCAGGATAGTTTTTTTAGGGCTCGGGGGGTCAGGGTAGTTTTTTAAAATAGTGGTTAGGGTTTTAGGCCTACGGGCAGTGGAAGAGGTTGGGTTAGTTTTAGGGACAGCGTGGGGCTGGGAGGGGGTCGGGGTAGTGTATATTAAGGGTTAGGGACAGCGTGGGGGTGAGAGGGGGTCAAGGTATTTGGACCTCAGGGTGGGGGGGGCACTTAGGAGGGTTTATAGCTTAGAGCGGGGGAACGAGGGTCGTGACCTTAGCCATGCATTCCCCTTTACCATTCATGGCTCAACGACAAAACTGCATGGTAAAGGCATGTAAGGAAAAGAAATGCATGGTTAAGAAGCATTTGAGGTTTGGGCTGTGTAGTAGAGGCACGCGTATTTTAGCCACGTTTGCCTCTACCATTCAAACCAATTTACCTGTTATCCTCCACTAAACATTCATTTCCAATCCCTAATGAAACTGGAGCACTGAATGTGTGACTCTGGAGAATGCGCCATACCTGCAGATTTTTCAGGGTTGGAATATCTTTACGCCAGCACGGTTATCCATTGCTCTAGATTCATTATTCGTGGAATTACACCCACACCTTTTTTCTCGTTTTGCAGACCTAATGTGAATTTAGGTGTGAAAATATTGGAATTATGTCACTGTATCCATTAAAGAGAATTTTTTTTAAATGGTTGCTCCTTACTGCTAATATTGTGTTGGATTTCCTAACCCTTCTCTGATGTTTTCCTCTTTTAACTGTTGAAGGCGCGTGACAAAATGCAGAACGGCCAATTGCTTTTAAGAGGTTTTAAGTCTGTGATTTGCTGACAACTATTGAAAATCAATCTGCAAATATTTCCAAACGCAAAATATACAGCGTTTATACTTGGCCTAATTTACAACATCACTCTATTATCTTAATATAGTCAATCTGCATTAACACACATATTCACCATGGTGAAGGAAGTGCATTTTAACAGCTTCTCTTTTGCACAGAACCTTTTCCACTGCTAATAACTTCCTGTCAGTGTCACAACTCTGGTACAGCCCTGCAAGCTGCTGCCAATGTGAATGTGTTGTGGAATCTCTGAGATGTATTAGGATTGTGGTTCCTGTTTCCAAAGGCACAACTGTGAAATACCCTGCATTAGTCATTTGTTCCATGCTGTCTGTTCTCTGTGAATAATACATGGGATTCTGTATTTCCTGTATAAAAACCTGTCTCTAATTTCTGTATAATGGGCAACTTGTGACACAACCAGTATATAAAGAAATGACATCAGATCTCAACTGTATTGTACAGTTGAGCTCTGATGTCAAAATGCCTTTTGCCAGAGCCAACTTATGAGGGGAAAGGCAGGCCAGGTCACAGAGTATAAAGAAGGAAAACAAAACATCGCTTTTCTTTCTTCTCCACTGTTTTTCTAGCTGTACATTAACAAGTAAGGAGATATGTATGGCAACATGTTTCTTTCTTGCACCGTTTGGGTAATTATAGAAAAGGTAGACTCTTTCTGCATGTTTCTACTGCCCCTCTTTTATAAAAAACTAACTTGTTCTACTTCTGAACTGCTTCTGAAATATTTTCGCAACATTTCAAACAGCTTTTTTGATGTATTTAATTTTGCACTAGAGATTCTATTTTTAGTCTTCATGTTTGCAAACATGTTCTCGCTTTCATATGAAAGAACTACACGCAAAGGATGTAAGTGGTTTGTGGGAAATGTGATGGTGTAACCATGTATCATCAGTAAGGCTCCCAGCTTTTCATTGTTACAGATTTTTACAGATAAATACAGACAGCAAACTATCAGCCTCATGCATCAAGCCAAAATCCAGTCGGTAAAATACCGATTCGCTAATAGCTCCCGGTATTGAGTTAAAAATACCCAATCCCAATGCATCAACCCAAAAGCAAAAATCGCTATTTAAGGAATCCTTAAATAGCGATTCCTTAAATAGCGATAGCATTTAAGGAATCCCAAATTGAGATTCCTTAATTTAAGGAATCTCAATTTGGGATTCCTTAAATGCAATGCATGAAAGTTAAAAAATTAGCGAATTCGCTAATAGGGGGAGCAAATTACCATGAAGATGAACTGCTTGGTAATTTGCTAAAAGTTTGAAAAATGCACTTTTGTGCATTTTTCAAAGTTTCATGTTGCGCACACACATGCCCTTAGAGCATGTGTGTGTGCAACATATGTACACATATCAATTTCAGGGGTGCAATAGGGTGTCATTTTGACACCCTTGCACCCTTGAAATTGCATGAGCAATTTGCGAGAACCTACTGGTACTCGCTATTTGCTCATGCAATCTCCAATTCATTCCTATGGGCCTGGAGGCCCATAGGAATGATTGGGATGGCATTCCTTAATTGCTCCTCGCAATTTGCTAGTAGCAATTAAGGAAAGTTAAGGAATCGCTATTTGAATAGCGATTCCTACATGCATAGCCTTTTGCTATTCCTTATTAGCGATTCCTTATTTTTCGCTACTAAGGAATCGCAAATGGCATTGTTGATGCATGTGCCCCTATCTGTTTTCCTGTCTGTATATCTTTTTAAATATGTATACAAATTAAATTTGTTTATTGTTTTAGTGATTCTGACTTCCAGGCTAATAGTTGTGATGATTGTTAGGCAAAGGAGTCAAAAAAGAGAGAATGTTTCTTAATAAGACTTATACAGCTGAAGAGGTGTACAAGGTTAATATTAAAATCTAAATTTTCATACCAGTGTATTAATTTATCATTAATGGGTATTAATGTTATTGAAACCTGTCTGGTGTTCAAGAATCAGTGTACATATATTGGTTAAATAATTTTGAAAATATACTAGTTTCAGCTTAATTTTTTAACTAAATTCAAAATAAGTCTGAATAAATAAAAATTAAATAATCAAAAAATACATAAGAATAAATACAGGAGGAAATGTCCCCAAAAATAAATACCATAAAACTTAGAGCCCTAATTATAAGGAATAAAGTACCCCCTGTCTTACTTGAAAAGGATACTGCTAGTCACCCTCGGAGACCCATAACCTTACAAAGGAACTCCTCGGTGACTTGTAGTATCATTATGATGTACAATAGGGGTCATTTCATCCCATATATATCTTGAAACGCCTGTGTGTCAATATTGTTGTACTATGGTGTGGTGTTATATCACTGAGTGAGTTTGTTTGTTTTCGAGCTGCTATTGCAACTATGAGGTGCTCGTAGGAGATAGGATGACTACGGAACCTGTGGTCACTAAATGTACAGTGATGGTATTAGGGATCAATGCTAGCATGCTACAGCACTGCGACAGCTAACTCCTGGGGGCATTTGGTGGTCTCTCTTTAGGTTTTTCATTTATAAGTGGTAGCTCCCAAACTGGTAATGCATATATGCGTGACTTTGAGCAAGATCACAGGGTTCACAAAGTGAACGGTCTTCACACACACTGTGAAGATGCCAGTATGTGCCATCTCTCAATCCTGATTGTCAAATAATCTACATTGAAGATGTGTGCTGTGGTGGCTTCGGGGGTTCTGTGGCTGAGGCAGCCTGTTACTTTTGAGAGTAACCGGTAGTGTATCCAGCTGTGAGGGTGAGTAGGGAATTTGAACGTTTTATCACAAAGCACACTTCAGGTTTACAGTCCTTCTGTAGGTCATTTGCAATCCTCCTCCGAGTTCTTCTTCAAATTTTGACTGCGCAAAATGGCTTGTAGGCTGAAAATATGACGTAGTGGTCTACGTGCACAGCTCATTGGCTCTTCTTTCAGACCCGACCACCTCATCAAATGCCTTAAAACAGCAACTTTGCATCATGAATTTATACATAAAGTTGATACACCCAACAATTATACTACGTGTGGCTGAAAGGCGATAATGATGTTGCACAACTCGTCGTTCCATGTGAAGGTTTCATGGAGTGGAAGCACTGATAAATTTTTTTTCCAATTTAGGCTTTTGAGCATTGTCCAAGTTGTTTGCCTTGGAGGGAGAGGCTGAAAAATCAATTGTGTTTCTCGCTGGTAATGGCAGAGGAACACTTGCAAGGGGCCCACCTCAGATGAGCACTGAAAGGTAATGGGACAGCTTTAGTAGTATTTCACACAACGCAGCAAAGAACCTTGCTGCGTTGTATTGTGTGAAAGGGAGAGAGCAGAAATGCACCATATCTATTGAGATATTGTGTGCTACGGCTCTCTCCTAGTGCTGGCGCACTGTGTGCTGCTTAGTGCCAATGCAGGTACCCTTGTGTCATGCTGCAAGGGTGTATGATTTCCAGTATTATTTTTGTGCAGGAAGGGATATCTTCTTCCACATAAACAGTCCTAAGATGCAATTTTCTCCTTCTATGCATGATGCAAAATTACTGGGTTACTGCCTTTAGTAAATGTAGGATTAGAAAAGCTCAAAAAGCAGGAGATGTCCAGGTGGTGGGACGGCACCACTCTGGAAAAATATATACAGAATGAAAGAATCCCACGAGGTCTTCGTATCTTAATCTTCCCCACATTTGAGGATCTAAACAAAGAACAATTAGATGATTGGGAGGGTAACCTCCGTAATGCTTCATATAATATGATGAAAATTTTGATAAAAAATGCAGAAATCAAAGGAATCAAATTACAACAGGAGATTGAGGAATTAGAGAAAGAGATTGAAACATCAGAACTTAAAGACACTATTAAAAAGAACTATGCAGTTTTGGATGGAATTTTGGAAGAATACCAACTATATTTAAGGGACAAAAAACTAAAAAAGATAAAGAGGGATGATAAGGACTATAGGGACGGTAGGGTCTATACCTTCTCACATAAGTATGATAATATCAAGACACCTGGGGAAGGAAAAAGACAAAGGGAGGAAATGTCAGAACTCTCCTCTGCAAATAGTATAAATTCCATCTCTTCAGTAGTCAGCTCAGTCACCACAGAAGATTCGGTGGGAGCTGCAGACAGTGAAAGAAGGTCTAATACTTTTTTATTGGAGATGGAGAGATTAAAACTAAGTGCAAAAACAACACCAAGAGATCAAAGACAAGAAGGGGAGGGAGGAAATGGCAGAAATCCAAACAAAAACGACAACAAGAAAACGAGACTAGAACCAGGGGGCAGAATTACGAGATCCAAGAAAACGGGGAAGTAAGGGGAGACAACGAAGAGGGGATACAGAAAACATTAATTGTAAACCTCTCAAATAGAGAACTATCTGGAAATGAGATATCTGTCCTAAACAAGGGTCTGGGATTTTGCCCCAACCAATTGGGTGGGGATGTTGATATTTTTGTGGACCTTTTTAAATTTGTTAGATTGCTTAAACTTAAAGACCACTTCATACGCAATCCACCTACTTGTAACCAATCGTCTAATGAAATGATACCAACCTCGTATACTGTACAAGAAATAAAAACTATTCAAACAATGATGTCCATCGAGTTGGAAACTTCAATTGGGATGGATTCAGTATGTGATGAACTCAATGTTGTTGAGGATACAAGTATTGATAGTGGTTTGAAACTAAAATCTAAGTTTGTTCCTATTGGTACCCATCCCAACTTAGACACATTCTTTGAAAGAGTCACACAAGGCTTTTACAAATTGTCAGATAATCCAATCCGCGCGAATACACGAGCCCATAACTTGACATCAGGGGAAAAGGCAGCTCTTAAAGATCTGAGAAGTGACAACACAATCGTTATTCGCGAGGCGGATAAAGGGGGGAATGTGGTTTTGATGGAAAAAGATTGCTATATGCAGGAAATAGAACGACAACTCATGGACCATAATTGCTATAGAAAAATCACAACTAACCCCATGAAGATACTGGGAGATCACATCAACTCAAGACTATTAAAATGGCGGGAGGATGGTTTGATTAGTGAGGACGAATTTAGATACTTAAAAGTCACAACACCTTCCTTCCCTTGCATCTATGTACTACCCAAAATACATAAGGGCGGCCCTTTCCCACCTGGCCGCCCAATCATTTCAGGGGTGAATTCACCAACAGAAAAACTATCGGAGTATGTGGACAAATATATCCAACCATTGGTACAAAATTTACCAGCATACATAAAAGATACAAAAGACATCTTGGGCAAGTTTGAGGGCTTCACATGGTCAGACACCCTAATTTTTGTCACCTTGGATGTGACAAGCCTCTATACCTGTATCAAAAAAGAGTTTGGGATCATGGCTTTACAGTCCTTCCTGGGACAGAGAACAGCGGACCATTACCAACATAATGAGATGTTATTAGAAATGACTGATACTATCTTGTCTAAGAACTACTTTCTCCATGATTCCGACTGGTACCATCAAATCCAAGGCACGGCTATGGGTTCCAGGTTTGCTCCTGCTTACGCCGGGCTCTTTATGGGCTGGTTTGAGCGGGGGCATGCCTGGGGCAAACATGCGTCATCATGGATGCACCATGTAATATTCTGGGGCAGATATATTGATGACGTCATCATACTCTGGGATGGACAAGTAGAGGACTTAATGACATATTATGACTATCTCAATGATAATCCTTTTAATGTCAAATTCACTATTAACCACAGCCCTAAGGAAATTGACTTCTTGGATATCACCTTCTTTATCCAAAATAATCATATCCATAGCCGGACACATAGAAAGACAACGGCCTGCAACAGCACACTTCACTATAGAAGTTCTCATCCCCAACATGTGATCAATAATATCCCCTACGGGGAAATGATCCGCATGCGCCGGAATTGCAGCGTGGAAGAGGATTTCATTTCCAACATAAGAGAGACAGAAAGACTTTTCCTGGAAAGAGGATATCCCAAAGACATCCTCAGTGAAGCACAAAACAAAGTAAAAAAGATCAATAGAACAACCATGTTAGTCACTAAGAACAAGAAAGTGCCTAATAAGAGTCACATCTCATTCACCACCCAATTTAATGAACAGAGTGGTAGGGTGTACAACACCCTCAGAAAGCACTGGCATTTACTCACTGACGTACCGGGCCTCAATGAATATTTAAACAGGAAGCCCATGGTGACATACAGAAGGGGACAAAACCTTCGAGATATGCTCTGTCCCAGCTATGTCACTACAACCAAGAAACAAACCTGGCTCACTACAAAAACTGTAGGTTTTTTTACATGTAACAAATGTAATGTATGTAATCTAGGGATGAATAAAACCAAAATCTTTAGTTTCAACACCAGACGAAAACATACAATTGAATATCTCATCAATTGTAATTCGACTTACATAGTGTACATAATTTGCTGCCCATGCAATAAAATATACGTGGGAAGTACAAAAAGGCCCCTGAAATTGAGAATCCAGGAACATGTCCGGGCTGTTCGTAATGGGGATATGAGGTACCCGCTGACCTTCCATATGCAGGAGAAACATTTAAGGACAGACAATCTCCGGTTCATGGGTATAGATCAGGTCCCAGCACACCCCAGGGGTGGAAATAGAGAACTCGCACTTCGGAAAAAGGAAGCTGAATGGATATGTAGACTACGGAGTGTTGAGATGGGACACAATAGTGATAATGAGATGCATTATTTTTTATAAAAACCTCCCTAAACTAGGATATGTCTGACATTAATTATTGGTAACATAACATATGTCTTTATACATGAAAGTCTGCCATTATCTAGGTAGGACGTATATTGACCATTGTGAATACAACTTGTGTAGTAAATCATGCAACTCTACTGTCCTTGGTCCTTACTGTCGTTTTAATTCTTTTCCCAAGGCTCTTTATAAATTCCGCTCTGTATATAATTTTAAGTACTGAAACTGTATGGAGCACCCGTTATTATACTGCCAGATCACTAGGGATATCGGTTATGATATAGTTTGTGCAGATATGTTCTGTCCATACGATATATTGAAGAAAGAGAGAATACAGGTCATGTGAATAAGATCATTATGTTGCCTTCAAAATTTGGCACATTTGACTTTACCTATAGGATTATTGATATAAGTCTAGGGTTAGACGGCTGCCATATATTGTAATTCACCATTACATGCGTCTGGAGTATCTACCGATATATTAAGAAAGCAAGAATATAGATCTTGTGACTAAGATTATCATGTTGCCTATATAATTTGGCATATTTGAGCTGATTTATGGGATCAATGATATAAGTCTATGCCAGGATGGCTTTCACACTCACATATGTCTGGATTATCACGTTCAGATTACTTTACTTTTAGGTTCAAAATAATTTTCCCTATACAGTCTGGCACTGCTACCCCAACAAATACGTTTAGGTAGAGATCCTTAATAGCTCACAAGTACTCTACAGGGAGATCGTCATACCCTATGCTGATTCAGGTCTTAGGTCTAATATTCTCTGCGCTTAAAATTTGGCTTTAATATTTGTTCATAATAATAAAATGTTAATTTATCCAGTCAGAGCCTGTGCACTGCGTTTGCAATTGTTCACAGTTGCCACGCAGATACTCGGCTCTTTCACCGGATACAACCTGGTGGATTATGACTCCAGATTAGGGACTTTGCACATTCCAAGATGGCCGCATAATTGGTGCCGGTTATCACATGACCAACATGGGCTTTCGAAGTTATTACTTCGTTTCAAACTACGACCCGGAGATAGGAAGCATTTCTGAAGCCATTTGTTTGGTAACAGTTCTGGCACAACTTAACAAATATAAATCCTAAATTTAGTAAGGGTTATATGTCTGATATAGATCGTTTTAAAATTTTCATACGGCTATCCATTAATCTTAATGTGGGTTGACCCTCCACTCAAAGATGGCCACTTCGTTCGTGTCAGAAATCACGTGATCGGGAAGGGGTGTTGCTCCGCAACCCGACACAGGTGTTCTGAATCGGCGGGGCCATTCAAAACATATAAAGCGAGTGGTTCTTCTACACTGCGGGATTCCTGATCGAGGGACCGCTTCCTGTAACAGTGGACTTTCCTGTGGTCCGCCTTTCATGACTAATAGATCGTGGTAAGTGCATGCTAGATTAGCCTTTCTGGAAGCATTAGAATAGTGGAGTAGGCGTTTTCTAGGAAACTATGAGATCGTTAAATTAGAGGCTACATTCTCCCTTGGGTCCTAACATTGCATATGGTTAGAAGAGGTGTGCATGATCGGGATCTGCCTTTACTATATATTATTAGAATGGGAATGCACTGAAATCTTGAGAGACGTACAAAGTAAATAGAGCGTACATGCCCAACCGAGCCCAGTATGCAATTGAACATTTTTAGGGATTTTAATTGACCTTTACTGTGGCTTCTTCCTAGTTCCTTTGGCAATAGGGAGAGATGCATTAAGAACATATAGACGAAAAATGGGGGAATGTTGGATGGATCTGACCCTGTCCCTGATTCTTAGATATAAAGATATCTTCTTTTATTTGTGTAATTTTTAGAGTAGGGTTAGGACCCAATTTACTCCATTTGCTCATACCTGACTATGCTTACTTCCCTTCCCTTAGATCGGTATAAGGGCTCCCTCCATATTTGTGAGTGGACCACGACTCTTCAATCTAACCCAGCATACAGACAAGGAGAAACAATCCCCATAATTGACATTTCTACGAATATGTTTTTGAACCTCCTTTTCTCATATATAGGTATGTATCACATGGACCATACTTGGGTTTATAGCTTACAGTGCAGAATCTAAATGCCCTACTTAATAGATCACATTAGATTATATAGAAACAACATTTTACTATGAATGTTGTGCCCAAAGACTTTTTATTAGACTCAACTTAGTGTATAAATAATTCTGTTTCAATAAAAATAATAAGACTATCTATTTCATATTGCAGATTAAACATATGGTTTGTAAATTAAACAATTCTGGACGGAAGATTCACAGCCTATATTGGATAGTCGCAAACCAATCAAATTTGAAGCAACTCACCTGCCTATTCTTGGTAGGTACATTAAATACTCAGTATGGAGCATGCCCAGTTCTGACCAACGTTATCTATATACACAAGCCTTATTCTTAGGATTCTTTTGCAAATACATGCGGAATATTCATGATTCGATTCGAGTAAACCTAGTGAATGGCAGTATGATTTTCCAGATTTTCCAGATTATCCTATCTCTGTGTCCACTGATTTTCACCTCTCCTTTTTCCTCTTTTTCCTTATCAAGTGTCTCCACATACATATATAAGATAACTTCAAATAGAATTAGCCTTTTGTACATATTGTAAATTTGCTGAGCTGTGTTCTTAATGTGGGGGATATTGAGTAAATATGAAAATGAGATATAACGTGACATTTTTTCGTTATGTTTGAATAGATTTTTTAAATGACCACTTTCTACTGAATAGTATTTATGTAAATATGTCTGTCAGTATGTAAGCTTGAGTTTGTTAGACCAATATCCACTGTAGGATATTTTTTTAAAATGTATGACATGTGTGTAATTGTATTGTATCTGTGTATTTTTTCTAAACAGCCCTGAAGAAGTCCTGTGTTAGGACGAAACGCGTCGGCTGTACCGCTTTGCATTGTCCAATGAATTTGGAATAAAGAAACTGAAATCAAGGATTACCTTGTCCTCTTATATTAATTTGAATACAAACAAAGTGACACTGTTTATGAATTTGTGGTGCATCTTAGCTTATGTCAGATTTGTCTAATCTTGTTCTCTAGGGAACTAGCATTGTTACAATGGGTGCTATTCAGAATGCACACATACCCTTGACCTATGTGTAATAGCATATTTCTGTGGGAAAGATACTAAAGGGTGACATTAATTTCAGGTGCTGGCAAAATAGAAGGTTCCATTGTAAATCCATTTTTTAGCGTTTATTTCCCTTCTGAGGCACTGATTAAACCCTTTATAATTTCTAGACATAAATTTGAACGGGAATTATCATTTCAAAAGTTCAATCATGCCTACATTTAAAGACAGACGACAGGAGTTGGCTCAAGATTTATTCGCCACTGGACATAAACCAAGTGGCTCTAACATAAATGTTCCAGTGACAGAGGGATTAAAAATAAAATTCCAACGATTAGAAAAGCTCAAAAAGCAGGAGATGTCCAGGTGGTGGGACGGCACCACTCTGGAAAAATATATACAGAATGAAAGAATCCCACGAGGTCTTCGTATCTTAATCTTCCCCACATTTGAGGATCTAAACAAAGAACAATTAGATGATTGGGAGGGTAACCTCCGTAATGCTTCATATAATATGATGAAAATTTTGATAAAAAATGCAGAAATCAAAGGAATCAAATTACAACAGGAGATTGAGGAATTAGAGAAAGAGATTGAAACATCAGAACTTAAAGACACTATTAAAAAGAACTATGCAGTTTTGGATGGAATTTTGGAAGAATACCAACTATATTTAAGGGACAAAAAACTAAAAAAGATAAAGAGGGATGATAAGGACTATAGGGACGGTAGGGTCTATACCTTCTCACATAAGTATGATAATATCAAGACACCAGGGGAAGGAAAAAGACAAAGGGAGGAAATGTCAGAACTCTCCTCTGCAAATAGTATAACTTCCATCTCTTCAGTAGTCAGCTCAGTCACCACAGAAGATTCGGTGGGAGCTGCAGACAGTGAAAGAAGGTCTAATACTTTTTTATTGGAGATGGAGAGATTAAAACTAAGTGCAAAAACAACACCAAGAGATCAAAGACAAGAAGGGGAGGGAGGAAATGGCAGAAATCCAAACAAAAACGACAACAAGAAATCGAGACTAGAACCAGGGGGCAGAATTACGAGTTCCAAGAAAACGGGGAAGTAAGGGGAGACAACGAAGAGGGGATACAGAAAACATTAATTGTAAACCTCTCAAATAGAGAACTATCTGGAAATGAGATATCTGTCCTAAACAAGGGTCTGGGATTTTGCCCCAACCAATTGGGTGGGGATGTTGATATTTTTGTGGACCTTTTTAAATTTGTTAGATTGCTTAAACTTAAAGACCACTTCATACGCAATCCACCTACTTGTAACCAATCGTCTAATGAAATGATACCAACCTCGTATACTGTACAAGAAATAAAAACTATTCAAACAATGATGTCCATCGAGTTGGAAACTTCAATTGGGATGGATTCAGTATGTGATGAACTCAATGTTGTTGAGGATACAAGTATTGATAGTGGTTTGAAACTAAAATCTAAGTTTGTTCCTATTGGTACCCATCCCAACTTAGACACATTCTTTGAAAGAGTCACACAAGGCTTTTACAAATTGTCAGATAATCCAATCCGCGCGAATACACGAGCCCATAACTTGACATCAGGGGAAAAGGCAGCTCTTAAAGATCTGAGAAGTGACAACACAATCGTTATTCGCGAGGCGGATAAAGGGGGGAATGTGGTTTTGATGGAAAAAGATTGCTATATGCAGGAAATAGAACGACAACTCATGGACCATAATTGCTATAGAAAAATCACAACTAACCCCATGAAGATACTGGGAGATCACATCAACTCAAGACTATTAAAATGGCGGGAGGATGGTTTGATTAGTGAGGACGAATTTAGATACTTAAAAGTCACAACACCTTCCTTCCCTTGCATCTATGTACTACCCAAAATACATAAGGGCGGCCCTTTCCCACCTGGCCGCCCAATCATTTCAGGGGTGAATTCACCAACAGAAAAACTATCGGAGTATGTGGACAAATATATCCAACCATTGGTACAAAATTTACCAGCATACATAAA
Organism: Triturus cristatus; assembly: GCF_964204655.1. NCBI lineage: Eukaryota > Metazoa > Chordata > Amphibia > Caudata > Salamandridae > Triturus > Triturus cristatus. The sequence continues at coordinate 132,046,700 of NC_140591.1, read as the reverse complement.
AGATACAAAAGACATCTTGGGCAAGTTTGAGGGCTTCACATGGTCAGACACCCTAATTTTTGTCACCTTGGATGTGACAAGCCTCTATACCTGTATCAAAAAAGAGTTTGGGATCATGGCTTTACAGTCCTTCCTGGGACAGAGAACAGCGGACCATTACCAACATAATGAGATGTTATTAGAAATGACTGATACTATCTTGTCTAAGAACTACTTTCTCCATGATTCCGACTGGTACCATCAAATCCAAGGCACGGCTATGGGTTCCAGGTTTGCTCCTGCTTACGCCGGGCTCTTTATGGGCTGGTTTGAGCGGGGGCATGCCTGGGGCAAACATGCGTCATCATGGATGCACCATGTAATATTCTGGGGCAGATATATTGATGACGTCATCATACTCTGGGATGGACAAGTAGAGGACTTAATGACATATTATGACTATCTCAATGATAATCCTTTTAATGTCAAATTCACTATTAACCACAGCCCTAAGGAAATTGACTTCTTGGATATCACCTTCTTTATCCAAAATAATCATATCCATAGCCGGACACATAGAAAGACAACGGCCTGCAACAGCACACTTCACTATAGAAGTTCTCATCCCCAACATGTGATCAATAATATCCCCTACGGGGAAATGATCCGCATGCGCCGGAATTGCAGCGTGGAAGAGGATTTCATTTCCAACATAAGAGAGACAGAAAGACTTTTCCTGGAAAGAGGATATCCCAAAGACATCCTCAGTGAAGCACAAAACAAAGTAAAAAAGATCAATAGAACAACCATGTTAGTCACTAAGAACAAGAAAGTGCCTAATAAGAGTCACATCTCATTCACCACCCAATTTAATGAACAGAGTGGTAGGGTGTACAACACCCTCAGAAAGCACTGGCATTTACTCACTGACGTACCGGGCCTCAATGAATATTTAAACAGGAAGCCCATGGTGACATACAGAAGGGGACAAAACCTTCGAGATATGCTCTGTCCCAGCTATGTCACTACAACCAAGAAACAAACCTGGCTCACTACAAAAACTGTAGGTTTTTTTACATGTAACAAATGTAATGTATGTAATCTAGGGATGAATAAAACCAAAATCTTTAGTTTCAACACCAGACGAAAACATACAATTGAATATCTCATCAATTGTAATTCGACTTACATAGTGTACATAATTTGCTGCCCATGCAATAAAATATACGTGGGAAGTACAAAAAGGCCCCTGAAATTGAGAATCCAGGAACATGTCCGGGCTGTTCGTAATGGGGATATGAGGTACCCGCTGACCTTCCATATGCAGGAGAAACATTTAAGGACAGACAATCTCCGGTTCATGGGTATAGATCAGGTCCCAGCACACCCCAGGGGTGGAAATAGAGAACTCGCACTTCGGAAAAAGGAAGCTGAATGGATATGTAGACTACGGAGTGTTGAGATGGGACACAATAGTGATAATGAGATGCATTATTTTTTATAAAAACCTCCCTAAACTAGGATATGTCTGACATTAATTATTGGTAACATAACATATGTCTTTATACATGAAAGTCTGCCATTATCTAGGTAGGACGTATATTGACCATTGTGAATACAACTTGTGTAGTAAATCATGCAACTCTACTGTCCTTGGTCCTTACTGTCGTTTTAATTCTTTTCCCAAGGCTCTTTATAAATTCCGCTCTGTATATAATTTTAAGTACTGAAACTGTATGGAGCACCCGTTATTATACTGCCAGATCACTAGGGATATCGGTTATGATATAGTTTGTGCAGATATGTTCTGTCCATACGATATATTGAAGAAAGAGAGAATACAGGTCATGTGAATAAGATCATTATGTTGCCTTCAAAATTTGGCACATTTGACTTTACCTATAGGATTATTGATATAAGTCTAGGGTTAGACGGCTGCCATATATTGTAATTCACCATTACATGCGTCTGGAGTATCTACCGATATATTAAGAAAGCAAGAATATAGATCTTGTGACTAAGATTATCATGTTGCCTATATAATTTGGCATATTTGAGCTGATTTATGGGATCAATGATATAAGTCTATGCCAGGATGGCTTTCACACTCACATATGTCTGGATTATCACGTTCAGATTACTTTACTTTTAGGTTCAAAATAATTTTCCCTATACAGTCTGGCACTGCTACCCCAACAAATACGTTTAGGTAGAGATCCTTAATAGCTCACAAGTACTCTACAGGGAGATCGTCATACCCTATGCTGATTCAGGTCTTAGGTCTAATATTCTCAGCGCTTAAAATTTGGCTTTAATATTTGTTCATAATAATAAAATGTTAATTTATCCAGTCAGAGCCTGTGCACTGCGTTTGCAATTGTTCACAGTTGCCACGCAGATACTCGGCTCTTTCACCGGATACAACCTGGTGGATTATGACTCCAGATTAGGGACTTTGCACATTCCAAGATGGCCGCATAATTGGTGCCGGTTATCACATGACCAACATGGGCTTTCGAAGTTATTACTTCGTTTCAAACTACGACCCGGAGATAGGAAGCATTTCTGAAGCCATTTGTTTGGTAACAGTTCTGGCACAACTTAACAAATATAAATCCTAAATTTAGTAAGGGTTATATGTCTGATATAGATCGTTTTAAAATTTTCATACGGCTATCCATTAATCTTAATGTGGGTTGACCCTCCACTCAAAGATGGCCACTTCGTTCGTGTCAGAAATCACGTGATCGGGAAGGGGTGTTGCTCCGCAACCCGACACAGGTGTTCTGAATCGGCGGGGCCATTCAAAACATATAAAGCGAGTGGTTCTTCTACACTGCGGGATTCCTGATCGAGGGACCGCTTCCTGTAACAGTGGACTTTCCTGTGGCCCGCCTTTCATGACTAATAGATCGTGGTAAGTGCATGCTAGATTAGCCTTTCTGGAAGCATTAGAATAGTGGAGTAGGCGTTTTCTAGGAAACTATGAGATCGTTAAATTAGAGGCTACATTCTCCCTTGGGTCCTAACATTGCATATGGTTAGAAGAGGTGTGCATGATCGGGATCTGCCTTTACTATATATTATTAGAATGGGAATGCACTGAAATCTTGAGAGACGTACAAAGTAAATAGAGCGTACATGCCCAACCGAGCCCAGTATGCAATTGAACATTTTTAGGGATTTTAATTGACCTTTACTGTGGCTTCTTCCTAGTTCCTTTGGCAATAGGGAGAGATGCATTAAGAACATATAGACGAAAAATGGGGGAATGTTGGATGGATCTGACCCTGTCCCTGATTCTTAGATATAAAGATATCTTCTTTTATTTGTGTAATTTTTAGAGTAGGGTTAGGACCCAATTTACTCCATTTGCTCATACCTGACTATGCTTACTTCCCTTCCCTTAGATCGGTATAAGGGCTCCCTCCATATTTGTGAGTGGACCACGACTCTTCAATCTAACCCAGCATACAGACAAGGAGAAACAATCCCCATAATTGACATTTCTACGAATATGTTTTTGAACCTCCTTTTCTCATATATAGGTATGTATCACATGGACCGTACTTGGGTTTATAGCTTACAGTGCAGAATCTAAATGCCCTACTTAATAGATCACATTAGATTATATAGAAACAACATTTTACTATGAATGTTGTGCCCAAAGACTTTTTATTAGACTCAACTTAGTGTATAAATAATTCTGTTTCAATAAAAATAATAAGACTATCTATTTCATATTGCAGATTAAACATATGGTTTGTAAATTAAACAATTCTGGACGGAAGATTCACAGCCTATATTGGATAGTCGCAAACCAATCAAATTTGAAGCAACTCACCTGCCTATTCTTGGTAGGTACATTAAATACTCAGTATGGAGCATGCCCAGTTCTGACCAACGTTATCTATATACACAAGCCTTATTCTTAGGATTCTTTTGCAAATACATGCGGAATATTCATGATTCGATTCGAGTAAACCTAGTGAATGGCAGTATGATTTTCCAGATTTTCCAGATTATCCTATCTCTGTGTCCACTGATTTTCACCTCTCCTTTTTCCTCTTTTTCCTTATCAAGTGTCTCCACATACATATATAAGATAACTTCAAATAGAATTAGCCTTTTGTACATATTGTAAATTTGCTGAGCTGTGTTCTTAATGTGGGGGATATTGAGTAAATATGAAAATGAGATATAACGTGACATTTTTTCGTTATGTTTGAATAGATTTTTTAAATGAACGATTTCTAATGAATAGTATTTATGTAAATATGTCTGTCAGTATGTAAGCTTGAGTTTGTTAGACCAATATCCACTGTAGGATATTTTTTTAAAATGTATGACATGTGTGTAATTGTATTGTATCTGTGTATTTTTTCTAAACAGCCCTGAAGAAGTCCTGTGTTAGGACGAAACGCGTCGGCTGTATCGCTTTGCATTGTCCAATGAATTTGGAATAAAGAAACTGAAATCAAGGATTACCTTGTCCTCTTATATTAATTTGAATACAAACAAAGTGACACTGTTTATGAATTTGTGGTGCATCTTAGCTTATGTCAGATTTGTCTAATCTTGTTCTCTAGGGAACTAGCATTGTTACAATGGGTGCTATTCAGAATGCACACATACCCTTGACCTATGTGTAATAGCATATTTCTGTGGGAAAGATACTAAAGGGTGACATTAATTTCAGGTGCTGGCAAAATAGAAGGTTCCATTGTAAATCCATTTTTTAGCACCCAACAATTATACTACGTGTGGCTGAAAGGCGATAATGATGTTGCACAACTCGTCGTTCCATGTGAAGGTTTCATGGAGTGGAAGCACTGATCAATTTTTTTTCCAATTTAGGCTTTTGAGCATTGTCCAAGTTGTTTGCCTTGGAGGGAGAGGCTGAAAAATCAATTGTGTTTCTCGCTGGTAATGGCAGAGGAACACTTGCAAGGGGCCCACCTCAGAGGAGCACTGAAAGGTAATGGGACAGCTTTAGTAGTATTTCACACAACGCAGCAAAGAACCTTGCTGCGTTGTATTGTGTGAAAGGGAGAGAGCAGAAATGCACCATATCTATTGAGATATTGTGTGCTACGGCTCTCTCCTAGTGCTGGCGCACTGTGTGCTGCTTAGTGCCAATGCAGGTACCCTTGTGTCATGCTGCAAGGGTGTATGATTTCCAGTATTATTTTTGTGCAGGAAGGGATATCTTCTTCCACATAAACAGTCCTAAGATGCAATTTTCTCCTTCTATGCATGATGCAAAATTACTGGGTTACTGCCTTTAGTAAATGTAGGATTGCACCAGATTCCATGGGTGGCTGCATGGAAAAGCCCATTCTCCACCAATGGAAGGCCTACTACAAAGAAATGTAACACAGAGCAAGCCACGGTGTCACAATAGTTTCTTTACAAAGTAGTGCACGGCAATGCAAATGACTCCTTGCATGACTTTGTAAATCCCAATAAGGACTTGCATTGCCTTGTGACGACTTCCATCACACAAGGAAAGCACAAGTCCTTAGTAAATCTGCCCCTAAATGAATACCCTTCTGGGAAGAGGCATGGAAATATAGCTTCAGTGGTACTAGGTAATAACAAGTGCATCTCCCCGCTCATGCGTATGCTAAGCATCTGCTTAGCATCGCCCGTTTGTAGTAATAACACTCTTGCATTCTCCTTGAGAATGGCACACACTTCTCTAAGTCTCAGTGGTGTAGTGGTGTAGAGAGGGCTACAGGAGTGAGGGTGTTCAGTGATACCTTAATTCAAACAGATCAAGCATTACATAAACAGAGAGAAGTCACTGACCGGGGATGACGCCAATGTACTCTGAGGTATGATTGCTCTTTGATTTAAAAGGACAGATGAAGCGAATAGGGATTGCTCTCTGAGGATGGAGATGGTTTGCAAACCAATGTAGGGGCATATTATCAAGGGCCGCGATAAATATCGCAAAGCGCGCTGGAATTTATCGCCCGGTTAGCGCATTATCAACAACGCGCTTCGCAGAGGCGATAAAAATTCCAGAGATAGTTGGGATATGGCCGGAAACGTCGATATCCTAGAGGATAGGGCCTGTGGTCTCAGAAACACGATCCACCCCACATGTTAGGTATGCCTCAGTCAGAAATTTAACAGATGTTGAATTCCTGCGATAAGGCATACTTAACGCGATTTTATATATCGCTAACCCTCCTTGATAATATCGCGAAGCTGCCTTCGCGATATTATCCCATGTTGTTTTCACAGCCACGCCTTCTTTGCATCTCATTAGCGATGCAAGGCGAGGCGTGTGAAAAAGGGGCAATACGTCAAGGAATCACGCGCTAGTGTGCCCTTGATGATAATGCGATAATATTATCACCGCTTTTCGCCCAAAAACGGTTTCTAAAGCGGTGATAATATTATCGTCGCCCCTTGATGATATGCCCTGTAGTGTCTAGTGGAGGTGAGGTTGTGTGACAATGCACCACAGTGAGTTGTCAGATAGCTTGTACAGGCCACAAGTGTTAGGAATCGCGAGATGTAGTAGGGGAATAGTTTAAATGATGGGGAACTATTTAATAGTTTTCTTAGCATTACAGTATCTATGCACTTTATAAATAAGATAGTGCATAGTACAATTGTGGTAAACTAAAGAGGAAATTCAAAACACAATGTAAACAAATATAGCAAGACATTAGATACAGTTCAGGTGGAGCTAGATGGGATATTCAGGATTTCCTTATGAAAAGAAGGGTGGATATTGACTCCTTGGTGGCCCTAAGTGAATTCCATAAGTTTGTTGCTGTGCTTGACTGATTGGTTCCTCACCTGTGAGATATTGCATGTTGTTATTTCTTGTTGTGGAAAGTTATGAGGCTATTTTGGCTGCCTGAGATGTTCAGTAGATTGGGGTGGTGTGATGGCTTGTTAGGTTGAACACTTTAAAAGAGAGGCCGCATCTTTTGATGCGATACTTGCTTCATCGAGGAGCTTGTGTAGTTGATCGTGTAGATATGATCATATTTCCTTGTGGAAAGAGATGACGCTTGCTTTCGAATAGAGAATGTCTTTGAGAGGCTTAAAATATGATGGAGGTGCTCCCGTTGGAGTAGAAGTGCCAAACTGCAGACATGATATCATTAGTTCAATTAGTCCAAATGGATGAATATTTGATGTCTGATCAAAGTAAGGCATCAAACATTGGCTGCAATAGAAGAAGAAGGTCAACGCTGAGGTCTTTGGCTAGAGATGTGGTCAATTATGATGCATATGTAAATGTAAATGTTGTAGACTTGTAAAGCGCACAGCTGCCCCAGCAACGGGGCGTCCCGGCGTTGTAGACCGCTGGGGAACCCGTCCTGGCTATCCCTGTGAGATGGTCCCTTTCTGGGTATCTCCAAGGTGAAACCAGGCATCCCCGGTGTCTGTGGGGGGCCGTTGTAGAGATGAGGCAAGCTTAATGCCCAGAGTTGCCGAGTGTGTTCCTGGTTAGAGTAGGTACTGAGGCAAGAATTATCGAGTCCGTTTTTGACCCTGGTCCACGACCCTGCCGCGTCAGGGATTGAACCCTGGTCCCTGTCCGAATCTCTGCTCACGGGTCTGCCGCCTCTAACCAGTGAGCCACACCTCTCCACAATGTAGTTTGGGTACGACGTGCACAAATGACTTCACAGTGAATCTTTTTGGAAAAACTAATCACGTCCTTGATACAGTAGATCACAGATTTGTAATCATATATCCACAACGTAGAGGTGATGAGGACAGAACGATGTATGGATTATCTTTGCAGTCCTCAATATACAGGAGCCATTTCAGCTGCAACAGTTCCTGCTTGAAGCTCTCGGGTAGTTGACCTTTAGATTCCTTCTTATTAGTAATTCTGTTGTGTGTTTTACCTTCAAAGCCTTGAATGTTCATTCAGGGGTGAGTGCCAGTCAGACACCGGCTGTAGACTCTTACTGTATGGCATGTCATCAAAAAGTGAACAGCCATGTTTGCAAGGTCATGAACACTTAACGCCCTAATTTAACGAGAATTCGCTAAAGTGGAGATAAAAAATTTTGCACACGCTTTCATAGAACACACTACCGCCCAATATATAACGAACACCCATAGCCATAAATACAAGGCGAGCCAACAAGGGATTTTGTTCAGGAAAACTGATTTCGCACCAGTTATCTTTGAAACGATTCTTTGATAGTTCACTGTTAACAAAATCATGAACCAACATTCAAATGAATTAAGTGAATTGTGTAATAAATGCGAAGAGGATTGAAACAACAGAACAAACACGGGAAAATCTTATTATCAATTTATGAATATATTTTCAATTGTAAATCAAATTTAGCAGGGTACAATCAAAGTAAAGTTAATTCAATGCATACACATGAAAAAGGTACAGTACAACTTAACCTATACTTCATGGGTAAAAACATCCATTCATTATTCACTTGGGGAATATACCGTCTAACTTGGGGGACTGCTGCCCGTTTGTCCATCTGCCTGAGGGAAATATTGGCTGATACAAACATTGAATAACAAGATTAATTCATACATCATACGATATTGACAACACTCCTCTGTCAACCAATACAACAGAGTGAGGAAAAGAGCACCAGTGAGTTCCTCGCAATTGATCCATTCTTGTAAACTTTTTCGAAGATTGGCTTTTTTATCAAAAGGGTCATTGCTATATGCAGTTTCTATTGTCCTGAAGATGGTCTGAGGGATTTACATCACAGAAGACCGAAACGTCGACTGTACTGTCCATTTCCCCAATAATTGAGGTATCCTAAGTGACTGTCTTATTTATTAGGATATCTGTCACTTCCCCAAGTGAATAAGGAATGGATGTTTTTACCCATGAAGTATAGGTGAGGTTAAGTTGTACTGTACCTTTTTCATGTGTATGCATTGAATTAACTTTATTTTTAATTGCACCCTGCTAAATTTGATTTACAGTTGAAAATATATTCATAAATTGATTATAAGATATTCCCGTGTTTGTTCTGTTGTTTCAATCCTCTCTCATTTGTGGCACAATTCACTTAATTCATTTGATTGTTGGTTCATGATTTTGTTAACAGTGAACTATCAAAGAATCGTTTCAAAGATAATTGGTGAGAAATCAGTTTTTCTGAACAAAAACCCTTGTTGGTACACCTTACCTAATATTTCTAGAATTGCCCAAGCCTGCAAGGGTATATTGGGTTGTCCCACCTTACCATTTCATAAACACAAGAAAGCATTACAAGTCTAAAAGCAGGTAGGCTTGAAAACTAATCATTGATATCAACAGGTTATCTGATTTTTATCGTGCACCACTGCTGAGACGTGTTGCTTTTTGGTGACGATGGGCTTTCTTTTTGTCGGGAACCTGCTGAAACCCTGCTTCTCTGAAAAGTTATTGTTTTCGCGGCTCTCCGCGGCCCTCTCCCTAGCGATCCGTCTAAGTGCATTCTGTCGGTGCTGCCAGTGATGGTTCGGGATGTGACAGCAGTTCATATTCTGTGGAGGAATTGGCCGCTTAGAGGAATGGAAATGGTATGCACTTATACCTTATAACTGCATTATACCTCTGGAGCACACAATAAGCCTTTATAAATGGAGAGGCTAACAAGATTAAGGGGCTGCAGTCTACGCTGCTGATAAACAACCCAGCTGGAGAAACCACTTTCAAAAGACAATCAGGTGGCGGGCTCACTATAAATTACAGTGAATTGCAAACACGCGAGAGAGGAGGGCGAGGTGGGGGGTGTGGAGGGCGGGGGGCGGGCGGGGGAGGGGGTGTCGGTTTTACTGGGAAGGATGAGAGAACAGGTGGAGAAAGAAACTATAGAGACATGAGCATCATGAAACGCTGCAAGAGAAGTGTGCGGTTAGGGAAGTGAAGGGTAAACAAAATGGCGTCCCACCTGCTTGACCTCTCAACTATGGATGCCATTTCCAGCCACTCCCCTATGTTAAGAAGGTGTCTGCAGAATGGATTTGTTCATCTTTCATCAGCAGACTGAATAATGCGCTTTTATAAAGCTCTTCATACTGCTTTTTAATCTTTCAAAGCGCTGTAAATAATAGGTGATACTATTAGCCAATGTTATGCCACTCGGTTTACCGACTTCAGAAGAATGGAAGGCAAAGTCAGCCCTGCCAGGCTGCCAGGAGTGAAAGTCGTGGTGTGGAGATCACAGGAGAATCCCAGCAGCAAGCATTTAACTCAGTGAGCCATCCTGCCAGCTTGACACAGGCCGGCTAGAGAGCGGGGAATGCCAGAGTACCTTTGCAGGCAAGGCAGGAGCACCAATCTAGCTCAGTCTGAATGCTTCCTTTTAACCTGCCAGAGCCGGCATGATAGTGGGCGTGGCAAGAAATTCTTTGATTTTTCTTGTGTCTGCAATGACTGTAGGACATTTCCTACTTTCTTAAAATGCTTCATGCAGGAAGCAAAGCTTGATCCCCAGTACTTCCACTTTGGTCTGGAGGAGAAGATAAACCATGTTCCAGAGAACTGGATTGAAAGCCTCGCGTAGCCTGTTGGAGAGAGTGGGTCAGAGCCAACTGAGAGCTATCAACCCTTCAAACCAGTTCCACATCTTCTCAGTGCCCTCTTGGCTGGCAGGAGCTCCCAAGTGCCAGAAGAGGACTTTTAGCATTCCTGGAGCACCTTGTTGGCAGCCGGGGCACATCCATCAGCGAAGCTTGTCTTACTGTCATGCCGCTGGCATGTTTCGCTTGGTATTCTATTGCTTTACAAAGGAAGGCTACTTTCACTATTGTGCCAGCACCTTACTAGTCCCAAGGCAACGACCTGCACATCTGCCTTTCACAATTGCCCCATAAGTCCTCCAGCTAGAAGATCATATACTTCTGCAATCTGAGCCCTCCACCTGTCTCAATGCACCCTGAACTTGTGCTCAGTCACTTCCAGTCTAAGTTCACGTTGGGCGTAAACCATAGTGGCCCCCTAGAGCCGCCAGTGAGGCAACCGTGGGTGAGATGGGTGTTGCTGGAAGCACAGCTCATGCCACACTGGGTTTTCAGAGAGAAGGAATCATGCTGTTAGCATCCTGGGAAGAGTTTCTCTACAAAGCCTAATGTCATACTTCTCGCAGAAATCTGAGTTCCAAGGGAAGCAAAGAGACCCAGATCTCGCTCCTTTACTCCCCCTTTAAGTGTGTGTTAAAAAACTGAATGCATCTGTTAGGGATGTGCTGGTACGGCAGCTCAACTGTGGCAATGTGGTGAGTGGATAACCAGACAATCACGTGAATCCCAGCAGGTCCCTCTGACATTGCCATGAGGAGGGGTGGAGACCATCTACTGTCTCCAGGGGAATCCACCAGGTATCTCTGGAGCAGAGAGCCATGATTGCTATCTCCCTTTCAGACCCAGAGACTCCGCCGACTCTTTTGATGACTATCATCTCACCTCTCTTTCCCCTACTACTTTTACGTTACACACCACTATTTACTCTCATTCCCCTTCTTACGCTATTGTTTGGAGGCTTACGATTGGCTACCGTGGTGGACTACCACTCCTTCTTGAGAAATACCAGTTTTTTTTGGACAACCCACTTTATCTACAAGGCTGCCCCGTCACTGCATGCATCTTGTTTCCTCCTTTCTCTTTCCTAGTCACTGTTATCCATCTCCCCTGACCACCCTCAGAGCTTTCATGAGACCTTAGGGTAGCAAAATGGGCTTTGGAGTTTATCACCATGGCAAAACGTGGATAAACAAATAGAAAAAGCAATTGGCACATCAATGTATACAGAAGCCCTGAAGGACAGCATTGAACCATGGGCCCCACACAAAGCGGTCCTTTGCAGGCCACCGTAATACAGCATGAGCAGCAGACATTAGCTAGGGACCTTGGGTGAGGTAAGGCCAGAGAATTATAAGGGATATGAGACTTAAGAAGATCTGAAGCTGAAAGAAGATCATTATGTCCACACAAACAGAATCTAAATCCATTCTTTCAACCACTGAAATGTGTGCCATCCTATCACAAGACTGTGGCCTGTTCTACCGCAAACAATGAAATAATCAGGCCTGTCTCTAAGCAAAAGGAACTGGCACATCTAGCAAGCCTTCAGAACTAAGACATCATGCTGGTGAAGCAAGCTTTCTTTGTGTTTTTGGAGAAGGGGGGTTGGGGGCAGGGTGGGGCAAAAGTGCCTCTCAGGTACGTCTAGGCACGAGGCCCAGCCCCCCCCCCCCCCCACCTAGGCCCCGCTTCCTCCTCACACAGTGAGATTTGTGTTTAAATTGCCAGGTATGTCTTAGGGGCCCTGTTCAGGTTCAGCAGTCAGGTACCCTGTAGCTCGGTTTTCGATCAGCAAGTACCCATACATGCATGCAGACATACATGCATGCACAGAAACATACATACATACAGGAGTTTGATAAAAACAATATTCAAGGAGCCAACACCTATGCACACCAAGGTGTTAGGGATATGACATTGACATTTGAAAAGGAGGTGTAAACTCCCTCGAGTGGTGCAAAATGTTAGAAGTGTACTCATGTTCAAACTGGTTGTTCTACTCTCACATGAATTACATTAAATGTGTGGCCGATTGGTGTATTTGTATTTCCTCTTTTTGTGCCATTTTGTTATTTCACTCTGCTACTCTTTTGCTATATGTAATATATCTCCTAGGGCATGCTTTACCTTACTTAGATAAATACACCTTCGTGAGGCTAATGGCAACTGTTGTCGCTATCCAGCCACAAACTTTAAAGTCTGAAATCGTATTCGATATCTGAGTTTCAGAGTTTTCCTTGATTCTGCCAGCCTTCAACAGATCTTTATTAATTATTTACAACAGCCAGCAGAACGTCTGCATCTTTGACACAGGTTGGATGCAGTTCTATCAGATGACTCAAGATGGACGGACAAAGCTTCTTCGTACATTGTGGGCCCATCAGCAGAACTGGAGATGCCGCCACTTTTCCCGCTGCTTGCTTTGCAGATTTGAGGAAGTTCATCATCCTATTAGACACAGGCAGACATCATGTCTCGGGAATGCCTGAGTGAGCACACCGTAATGTGCTCCAGACCAATTAATCAATGGATCAGTCAACATTTATTTTCAGAAGCATTTTTCACGCATAGATTAGGAGACACCGCAAGAGGGTAATGATGAGAAATGTTCCAGCAGACAAACAAAATCAAATACTTTGTAAAATTTGAGATGTAATAGACGAGCATGACTTTTCATCAATGGCATGATTGAACCAGAAGGAAGTATTTGCTATATCGACCATCAGGGAAATTCCTTCGAAAATGGCCAAGCGTGTCAACAGTGAGATCCCTGAGGAGGGGTGAGATTGGAATGGATAACATGCAGGCCATCATGTTCAGTCTAAATACGATAAATATGTGAGGGCGGCCACAGAAGAGGTGTATGGGATGTGGAAAAGGGCCAGTGAAACTTTTCAACTTTAGCACATAGGTGTGGGGAAATCCACATATGAGGTTATAAACTACGTGGTATACTTGAGCATCTCTTGGAGATGCTGGGATCATAAAATCCCATAGGTGACCATGAGAGTGGCCAGGAAGTACTGCACTTGCTCCATGCTGGCTCGACTGCGTGGAAACAAAATGGAATGCGCCAGGGTTATAGCAGAATACCCCTATATTTTGTGTGCGTTTTCTTTTTGGCCAAATATTCCACTCACCCTTTAATAGAAGATGACGGCAAAAAAGGTTATGGAGTGGTCATACGAAGGGCTAGAGTTATCACCGGAATGTTGTCACAATTCCGTGTTATGGAAAACCCATCGTACTTTGCCACTTTCTGGATGAAACTTTGATGAAGCTGGTGATAATGATAATACTACTACTACTACTACTACTACTACTACTACTACAACTACTACTACTACTACTACTATTACTACTACTACTACTACTACTACTACTATTACTACTAACTACTACTACCAACAACAAGAACACTAATAATAATAACAACAACAATAACAAAATAGCCGGTGTCTTTAATTTATTCCATCTCATTTGTGATGTTACAGATGATCTTGAGTAAAATGTTGTTCTCAGTCCAGTTGTGTACATCTTCAGGTCTGTAATGGGTGATATTTGTGTATTTGGTATTTGAATAGTACAGTTTCTCTTATTGAATTTTGTATCCACTTTAGAATTTTAACAGTTTTTATGTTTTAACCGAAAAAAGGTTGAGGAGGATGAGGATAAGGAAGAAGAGGAGCATGATGATGAGGAGAAAGAAAAGGAGGAAATGAAGAGGAAGAAGAGTGGGCTCTATTGAAGACAATGGGGCTGTAGAAATCCAGTAATTAAGAGTTATTCCTGTTACCTTTGGGTAATACCGGCTGGTAATTACTGCATTGCAATTAGGAGGAGGATCATTAAAAGTAGTTATTGCTCTGCAAGTAAAGGCAATCAGGCTAGTAGCCCCCCTAGTAAACCCAGGTGTGGTGAATTAAACCCACCCTTAGTTCAATGCCCTGTGCTCTGGAGGCTGGAGCAGGGGTTTACTCTAAAAGTGCTTTTACCTCCATTAAGTGCTAGCCCCTCCCTTTCTTTCTCAGAATGGAAATCCTAAATGCTGCAGAGCAGTATAAAAATAGGAAAGTACTTCAGTTTGTTTCTTTTTCTGCTTTTATGAGGTTGTTAGTGCTTACAGTTCCCTCTTTCACCAGGAAGGAGAGAGGCCGACATAGGAAGAAGCGGGAACAGATTACGATGAAATATCTGCTGCTGCAAAGGAGCACTGGGCCCAGATATTGAGAGTGAGTTGTGGCCCACCGGAACAAGGAACCAGTAGACTTTAGAGCCCCCCACTCCAGCTGCTAGTGTGGGGGAAATGGAGGATGCTACTGGGCCATCAGAGCACCTTGTGCCAACCCAACTAGAGCGTGTCACTCTGACAGAAAGCACCTGGTTGGCTCACCTGTTGCAGTACTGGAGCTTTATGGGGGTTGTAGTCCACAGGCTTGCTCCTCTTCTCAGAGGGCTGCGTGTGTAGAACTTCAACCCCCAGAGGACCTCCAGTGGCTTCCTTATTGCACAAGAGAGGCAGCGAGAAGGAGATAGACTCAGCTGCAGCTTGCATTTCAGATGTCCTTCTGTGTTTAACAAGAGAGAGAGGGAGGCAAAAGCCTTCTCTTCCACCCTCCTCTCCTTTAATGATGTGCATCTCCTGGAGTATTTTGTCAGAGTGAAAGACTGGCCTACATACTTCACCTGTTTCCTTTAGGATCAAAATATTTATGTTCTCTCAAGTACTAAAAGTATCTTATGTAATTAATAAATTGAAAATAAAAATAGATATTAGGGCTAACACTGATTTGCCTACCAGGCTTTTAGGACTGCAGAATGTCAATCAGTTCTTTAGCACCACAAATGCACATAGATCAGTAGAAGTTGTTGGAATGGTATTTGTAGTTGTCAGACAGGTGTGATTGGAAGTGAGATGGCGGGCTAGACAAGCAGGAGGAGGTGAAAGAATAGGGAGAAGGAAAAATGGTAGGAGGCAGGCAGAAGAGAGGTGAAAAGAAAGAGAGGGAAAGACAAAAGGAGGAGAGAGACAAAGGGGGAAGGGAAACATGGGAAAGGGAGCACAGAGGAAAGGGGAGATTATAGATAGGTATTGTTATTAGAAAGGAGTGAAAAGAGCAAAGATAGAAAATATGAAAAGATAGCCCTTATAGGGAAAACGGTCACACTCGCAGCTAGTCTGAATGTGGGTCCAAAAAAGAAGTAATTATTTATTTCTGGCCACCCCCCTGCAAGGAATACCACAGAAGCAGTGAACTGGCAGCCAAAGGCAGTTGTGGCTATTGCGGCTAATGCCTGCAAGTGGAGCGTTCACATTGGCTAGACAATTAACAGGATTCAACTCCAGGTGCTCCACCATTTCCAAGATTGACTTTTGGCCTCTCTCTATTTAACTTATCTCCAGGTATATTTCAGGAGTGGAATGTTCTATTAGCAACTTAGCTCTTCTGTGTTGGATGTACCATCATTAAATGCAAAAAGAACAATTGATGGACAGAATGCTGAACAATGTCAAACATTCATCCCCAGTACAGAGATCTTGGCCTAAAGAAATCATTTTTTTGCCCACCACGCCATTCCAGTTTAAACCAGGCCTTATGCAAATCATTCTTGACCTTGTTCCACTTGGGAACAGTCCAGCCCAAACTGCCAGGACAAGTCCTCTCTGGACCAGAAACAAGGATCCTGAGACCAGTTTCGAGGTATCACCCTCATCAGCCAGGCTAACTTGAATCCAGTGGCATGGTGAGCATGGGATCCATGTCTGGGCATACCTGTCCCAACCGGGGTGAAAATGCAAAAAAGACAATTGATGGACGGAATGCTGAACAGTGTCAAACATTCACCTCAGTACAGAGATCTGGGCCTTAATCCATTGTGTTTTTGCCCACCATGCCATTCCAGTTTAAACCACGCTATATGCAAATCAGTCTTGACCCTGCTCCCCATGGGAACAGTCCAGCCCGAACTGCCAGACCAGGTCCCCCTGGCCCAGAAACAAGCATCCTGGCCCCGGTTTTGAGGTATCACCCCTCATCAGCCAGGCTAGCTTGAATCCAGTCTTAGTTCAGGTCTCGTTCTCCCCAAGAAAAGGAAGTCACTAATTCACAATTCGTGCTACCGTTAGTGTACTTTTCTGTGGGGAAGAAGCACAAATAAGGACCCTATGAACGTGTACAGGTGGAATGTAAATATAGTAGCAACTGTTGATAGCCACAGTACTGATCCGTTGTTCCAAAGTGGTGGACCGCAGCCTTAATGATGGAAAAGACTGCTGGGCTGCCATGATGGTGGACCCATTACAGTGTTGGAAGGCAAAAAGTGCTGCTGGGAAAAGCTTAGATGTCGTCAATGTGGGAGCCCGAAATACTGATATATAAAGGCCGGAAAACGTAATCCAAATAACATCCCCCACTCTCGATATAGAGATAGAGTCTACAATCTCCCTGTTACACCTAAAATACTGCCAACAACTCTAAGCATCAATTTTCATACTTGCGGGCGAGCCCCATCGACAGCTTCGCCTTGACCCCACAAAGTGCCTTGGTAAAGATTAACGAAGTAATTAAGTGAGGTCACTGTTGCAGAAGGAGCGAGAGACTAACGAAAACACACTGCACATGTCCTGTGATTCTCCGTTGGGTCTAGTGTCCCAATCAGACATATCGGTGATTCCAGTAATCCAACCACCTACTACCCAAGATAGCCAGTCATAAATTTGCCAGTAAAGCGCACACACCGTGCCTCAGTTTAAATATAAGGTGTGGCCAAATGAGGTCGAGGTCGATAAGAGATTATCGGCAGCCTCTGTGCATGCCCAATAGAGGTAATGGTCCCGCCTAGTTTCAATACGAGTAAGTGATCTATAGATGGTATGGACTAAATATAGGCAGCCCATATGGAGGCCACAGATAAAGTCCAGGAACTAAGTTGGGACCAGCCAAAGAAGAAATTAGAAGAAGTGTAAAATAACTAACTGGAACATTTCTATTCCTAAATAGCCCAATGCCAAAGGGGGAAACAGCCTCCTCATTGACGGTGAAACGTGGTACAACATCAAAAAGATGGTGGATGGATGTCCGTCGAGAGTGTAGGCCAACCTCAATAGATCCACAACAAGCAATATATCAGTATCAGAAAAAGGGTCTAAAGCAATGTAGAACTATTGCATGGGAGTACAAGTCTACACAGACTACTCCCTTGGCTATCCAAAGAGGACAGGAATTCGCCACATAAGTCCAATATCTAAAAAGTCCAAAATCCTCATCCATATAAGGTGGAGAGTAAGTGACCGAGTAGACCAGCCCTCACAGATACCTATCCACTAAGGGAGGGAGTTAGATAAAAGTTGAACCAACCCTCCGTTATTTTAAAAATCTAAAGTGCATTCTCCCACGGAGTGGTTTCATTCAAAGAATTCTTTTTAGAATCTAAAAGAAAAATCCAAAATACTTACGTTATGCTGTCTCATCTTTTCCTTTCGATTATTTTTTTTTCTAGTATGGTCCACTTGAGTCCTCTCTCCAAGTGACCCCGTTCTTGCCAGTGTTGGGCAAGAGGGGCAGAAATCCATAGATTACGTATATTGGATTTGTGTTCCCCTAATCTTACTCTTCAATCACATCCCGTCTCGCCCACATATCTCGGTCCACATGGTCAGGTAAACAATTTTCTGGGTCCTGCAGTTTTCCATATTTTCGAGAACAATGGTGTTGTTCCTTATAGTAAATTGTTCTGCAACTGTGGCATTGTCACAGGCCACACTTGGATTATCCATGATTAGGTTAGATCAAGTAATTGATTTTTGGCCAAACTGTTCTTGATTTGTCAGTTCTGCCTTAACCAAATGGTTCCTCAAATTCAGATTTCTCCTAAAGGCAGAAATGGGTCTTCGAGTTGAATTCTCATTGGAATTAATGTTTACGAGATGCCACTGTGAGTTTATCACTAGTCTGATTTTATGGTTAAAGTTTGACTGATGTGTGACACAGACCAATTTGTCTTCTGCGTGTTTATTCTTGATCTCAAACATGCTGTAGTGGTTGAAATACATCGCTCTTTTGAATGTGTCTCCTACCGAGCGTCTGAGATGTCCTTGATCTTAGGGGCATATTTACGAGGAAGTGGTTGAGCGTGGCATTAGCCACCTTGACTTAATCCCACGCTCCACCACTTCCAAAATGCAGGGCTGCACCATATTTACAAGGATACAGTGCAGCCCTGCGTTTCCCCCTGCGCTGGAGTTAATTTTAACTGCCCAGCGCCAACGCAGACACCATTGCACCATAGTGCAAGGATGCCTGTGTAGTAGGGGCAGATTGTTGATGTGGCGGAAGGTGTCCTTTCCTACACATAAACAATCTGAATTGGCATTTTGAATCTTCTATGTGTGATGATTACTGCAACACACAATGGAGTTGCAAAACATCATTTTTTTTTTTTCATGTGCAGGATGGGTCACCTTCCTGCACATAAACAAACAATGGCCTTTTGCTGTTTCTATGTGTGCTGTGCAACACACATAGAAAGAGCAAAAACAAGGCGAAATTAAACATTTCTCCTCGATGCACCTGTATAAGACCAGGTTTTCCCTGGTCTTAATATTATTTACGCTACCCTTGTAAATATGGGGCAGTGTCAAAATCAATGGGTGTTGTGGTGGAATGCCCACTTCAACACCCATTGCCCTCCCCTTTCATGCTAAGTATAGCCTTAACCGCTTCGGTGCTCATGACGAGCCCAGCTCGTCATGAGGCACAGTGGAGCTGTGCTCATGATGAGCTGGGCTCGTCATAACCGTCGCGGCCCGCCGACACGTGGTTGATTCCCCGCCTGTGCGGGAGAATCAATCAGTGGGCGGGGTCGTGACGAGCTCAGCTCGTCATGAGCACAGCTCCACTGTGCCTCATGACGAGCTGGGCTCGTCACAAGCACACTGCCACCGCCCCCCGCGCCGCGGTGGAATTACCCCTGCGTGGAAGGGGTTAACGCTGTCTTGTAAATAAGGCGAAGCCCCTATCGCTACCACAACATTGAGAAACAGTGACGCTGTGGAGGCAATAGAGGCTTGTAAATATGCCCATTTGAGTTTGATTTTAAGGACTTCAGCTTGTTTTAAGAACTTTAAAGAATGGATTTCCCTGTTTCTGGCAGCGAGGATGGAGTCTGCTAAAGTGGAGTGAGTTATTCCTCCCGGTAGGTTTAGTTGTTGGTAATTGTGTTCAATACACACATCTAAGAGCTCCACTCTCTCTTTACTGATCTTTGGTGTAATTTTAGGTTCTCATTACAAAGGTTTATCCATTGTCAAAACTCATTAAGTTCATTCTCCTCTCCTCTCCAAATGAAAAATATATCATCAATGAACCTCAGCCAGGACTGTACTCGAAAAATGGAGCAATTTTATTGTAGATATATTTGGTCTCAAACTTCTCCATATAGAGGTGTGCTACACTGGGATCAGTTTGCGTGCTGGCACTGGAAGAAAGAAGAGGAATGCGTCATATCTTGATATCTTGTAGCGACGGCGCAGTCCTGCCCTTTTCTTTCGACATAGGGTAACACCGCTAGAAGGTTTGCAGCGCTGCCCTATGCCAAATATGTAAATATGCCCCCCCAATGTACCTAAACATCAAGAATATTGGCCAAAGACCCTCCCACCGTCCACCATTCTAAAAGGCTGTAGAAATGTCCCCCCACATGACCCTGTCTGCGTTTCTTCTATTAACTGAGGCGCCATCATGGTCTAAATGTCGATTACACGCATGCCCTAAGTGCCTTCGCTTCCATCCTAACTGGCGTGACGCAGCCTAAATGTTGCTGGAATGGTAGTCCGTCACGCCAGCTGCTGTCGCTGTCAGCGCAGATTTCTTTCTATCTTGATCTTCTAGAGCATGCTGTTGGCTGAGGAAGAAATAATCAGCTAACCAGGCTGTTCAATGTAGGGGGACGGTGGCGCGCCTGCCCGCAGAATAAACTGCCCGCTTTGCGTCTGCGCGCGCCATCGCGCGAACCTCTGAGGGCTTCAGAGCACGCGAGATGGAGTGGCCTGCCATTCCGAAGAGGTAATAGCATCATTTTCTCTTACTTTGGTCCTCACGCCCCCTCACACTCACGCCTATCGTTCAATATGTGCACGGTGCATATGACGAATAGGACATGAGGTAAAGTAAGAAAAGGAATCCCAATAATAAGAACAAAAAATAAAGAACAAAAACAACCACAGTCGAGCTTACACAGGGGTTGCAGACAATAGGAGGTATATACCTGAATACAGTCGGCCTCTGCGGAAAAATAACTGGTCTGGTGATACATAAATCATCCATTGATTTCTTTACTCGAGGGCGCAATCTGATAGTCATTTACCGCTGTGCCTTCTATCTCAGCTGCTATGGCTGAACGAAGCAAGGTTGTGCCTCCCATTCTGACAAGTATCTGTGGTAGTGAAGTAGCAAGAGTGCCATGGGTCCTAATTCAAGAAAGGAAAATGTGCTCCTGTGGCCCACCATTGGGCGGTAAAAGATATCCATGACTGGGGTGCAGTGCCCCCCTCAAGCCCAGGGGCTCTGGTGCTACTGCACCCTGGAGCACTGTTGATAGCTAAGCCCCTGGCTCTGGAGAACAGGGGCCCTCGTCAGAATAAAATAATAAATTAAGATTTGAATGAATAGATGAATGCCACGAAGACGGGGAAGCTGCAGAATCAGTTCTCTTTGTTCGGGTTGGGTAGCATCATGATGGTGGGTTTTATTCCTGGTCAATCGATGTTGAGTAGTATGTATTTTTTATGAAATGATAGTTTGTTAATGGTATTAAGGGCCATATTTATGGCAAAGTATGCAATGCAATGCAACAAGTCACCTTGCTGTGCTGCGTTACAGGGAAAGGGCAGAAATATACTGCACTTAAAAGAATATGGTGCATTCCTGCCTTTTTCCCTGCACTGGAGCCATTTTGGCCTCCTAGCGCCAGCACAGGCACCCTTTAACCATGGTCCAGTGGTGCCTGTGTTGCATGTAGGATTGTTTTTGTGCAGTAAAGGGCACCTTTCTGCTCAAAACATATCCTGAAGCACATAAGCACATTCCTCTTTGTATGTCTGCTGCAGAATGCGGCACACATACAAAGAGGAAATAACAAGGAGAAATAAAGATATTTCTCCTCACTACGCTTCCCCCAGGAAGGCGTAGAATTTTGGTGCATTCCCAGGTCTATCGCTTTTGGTAAATCTGGGAATGTGTCAAAAGGATTGGCAAGGAAACATCAACGCAAAGTTCATTGAATGCATTCCCAGGGCAGAAAAACTCAGCACATAGATTTGCGGTGTGTTGTGTTACTCCAGATTAATGAAGCTACTCAGAGCCATGCAAGGGGCCTTCCGTGGCTTCATAAATCGCATAATGGACTTGAGTCGTGCTTGCACCATGTTACGTGGTGCAAGAGCGACACAACTCCACATATAAATATAGCCCTTTTTATTCATCGTACACATCCTACATACCATTAATACTCAAATCTCATCCTGCCTGCAACCAACTCTGCTCGACGGAGTCCGGTGTCGAAGTGTTTGTGTAGGAATTCAGATTGTCCTTCCTTTATTTCCAAAAAGCCTACACATAAGACAGCTAATACAGTAATCCTCGACCATTTCGCCGTAAAGGCAGTCTTTCTTCTAGTTGAATAAACCAGAATATGAGGGCTGTTTCTCTCTCCCCAGCATATGTGCATGCTGCTCACTCAGCTCAGCTGATGGGCGGACTCCTGGAAGAGGTGGTGCAGGGGTGCCCAAGGGGAGAGGATGTGGTCTCACGGGTAGACTGCCGACCTTGGAACTGGGAAACCAAGGTTCGAGCCTTGGGGTCGATTCCACAACCTGTGATTCTGGGCAGATCACTTAAACTCACTGTGCCTACCAAAAAAAATAAAAACGATTGTGTCCTTGTGTAACGTAACTGGTGTTCATGTAAAGCACTCTAATACCTTTGGGTCGAGTTCGCACTATATAAAATCTGCACACAAAATAAAGGCGAGAGCTATCTTCCAATTTGGAGGACCAGCCCTTCTCTATCTATTTATTTACAAATAAGGCACTGGGGGCTTATTTACAAGCCCCTTGCGTGACTTTTGCACCGCCGTTGTGTCACTTTTGTGACGCAGCTGCGGCGTAAATGTTGCGCCCCATTTACAACGTGACGCATCTAGGGAGATGCGTCACATTGTAAAGCCCTGCGTCACATTATACCTGCGTCAGGTATAATGTATGCAGGGTGGTCGTTCCCACGCAAAAAGCCATGTAGAACTGATGCAGTGAAATCTACAAGATTTCACTACGTCACTCTATGCCTTCACTGCATCAAAATCCCTACGCCTGCTCAAACCAGGCGTAAGGAATGATGCAGGGCTTTTTGAATAGGACTCACCCATATATTGTGGCGATTGCTGGAGTTGGGTCACTTTCATAAGCAACAGCAGCAATGCGAATTTCTGACGCATCTGTTAATCCTTGCGCCACGGAGCACTGTATTGTAAATACAGCGCATCCATAGTGGTGCAAAGACATTCGGCGCTGACGCAAGGAAACTGATGCATCTATGCAGATGCGTCAGTTCCTTGTAAATCTGCCCCATGGTTTGTAAAATGGGACACTTGATTGCACAGATGAGTACAGGCAGGTACTCGCTGTGATACCATCTCTATTAGCGCCTCTTGTTCCACCTCTTCCTTTGGGCAGCCATCTTTAAATGTCGAACCAAAAACCAATCGAAGTAATAACTGTTTTTGTTAATGAGGCCACTGGCAGTGCAGACGGGAAAGTCATTGGCACTGACGACCAACTATTTCAATTCATCATTGATCTTTTGAAGGCATAGAAATATTGATTGCCCATCAGATTTCAAAGGTCCCTGTCCAACTGAATCAAAGGGAAACGGAAACTGTAGTCTCCGCCTACCTGTCGACAGTGCCAAGTTCAAAGCCAGCCGTGCCAACCTACCCCTCTGCATAGTTACAAGTAAAACAAGAATCTGGCGGCACGCCATCTCATTCTCCCAAATATCGAGTGCGTTTCTCGATCTGCCACGAGCATCTGGACCTGCCTCTGGCAGACTCACAGAGTCACTGGGAGGTGATGTCCTGCGGTCCTAGGCTTTGGGTACCACCACTACCTCAGTGATGCTGTTCTAATGAAATGCTAAGGTAATATCTCCATGGACTGTGAGATCTACTCCTGCATACTGTGCATCTCATCTGTAAACTGCTGTTATCTTAGACATTGCTTTAGAAATGATGTATCCGGCGTTACTGCGCATCCCAGCTTCGAGAGGTGGAAGGCGGGGGCACTGTACACACAAAAAACACATTTTGATTCACATTTTCCTGAAAGTTTGTCTCACAGAGAACACTTGCTGCCCTGATCTTTAAATATACAATTAATGACATAAACTACATAGATGATTTTTTAGAAAGGAACAGGGGCTTAAGATGCTCCCATCTAGCATTCTCCTATCCGAGCGAAGCATTGTTTTTGTCCTGTTACATCCTTCGACTATCAGCAAATAACATCCTGTGGGGGCACCAGGAGGGGCTCTCCGCGGCAAGGAGCGGCTTGACTTCATTGCTGTTAGTCCTGACGGTCACTGTGCCAGGCATCAGGGTACTGCGTGATGGCGTGGATCATCACCGTTTCAGTTCAGAGCACTGTGTGATGGTGTGCAGCCTCACTGTTGCAGATCAGGGAACTGTGTGATGGCGTGCAGCCTTAGTGTTGCGGATCAGAGCACTGTGTGATGGTGTGCAGTCTCACTGTCACAGATCAGAGCACTGTGTGTTGGTGTGCACCCTCACTGTTGTAGATCAGAGCACTGTGTGATGGTGTGCAGCCTCTCTGTTGCAGATCAGAGCACTCTGTGATGGTATGCACCCTCAGTGTTGCGGATCAGAGCACTGTGTGATGGTGTGCACCCTCACTGTTGTAGATCTGAGCACTGTGTGATGGTGTGCAGCCTCACTGTTGCAGATCAGAGCACTCTGTGATGGTGTGCACCCTCAGTGTTGCGGATCAGAGCACTGTGTGATGGTGTGCAGCCTCACTGTCGCAGATCAGAGCACTGTGTGATGGTGTGCACTCTCACCATATCCAGATCAGAGCATTAAGTGATGGTCAATTCTCCAGAGAAGAGCACTGTGAAGGTGTACACTTTCACCATTCCAGATCAGAGCATTGTATGGTGGTCATTGCTCCAGATTAGAGTACCGCGTTGTGGGTTCGCCTTCACTGTCGCTAGACACCACGGGGCAGATTTATGATCCTCTTGCGCCACTTTTGCGTCACTTTTAACATGGGAAAAGTGACGCAAAAGTGGCTCAAGGGGCTCATAAATCTGTCCCCACGTTTAGGTGAGACGGTGTTCAGTCAGTAAACATGGGCGTAATAAGGGGTTGTATTATTGACTCGTATATAGTTAACGAACAAATTTGAATATTTTGCACCTTGTGAAAACAGATTTGCAGCAAGAATTGAGGTTTCTTACTCACCGACTGGTCTCTGCCAAGACTTTCAGGAGAAACAGGCACAAAGAAGGAACTTACCTAAATGAGAGAAAATGAAAGAGATGTCAAGGAAAGTGAGGAATTACAGGCGGCATTTCACTACAAGAGTATCACGGACTTGGTGAGCACGGGATTTGACCAATAGTAAAGCATCCCTCCCCCCAGCACAGCCACCGCCCGCCCCTAAGCCCCAGCTGTGCCGTCTATACATGAGATGAACACCACAAAGACCCCTGTTCCACCAGTACCAGGAGGACTGTGAGTGACAGACAACCACTAGTGACAGCGATGTGTGGCAGGAGGGCTAGCACGTTCACGATGCTAACACTATCAGTGGGCGAGCAGAGACGCCTGCAGCCCTTTGGTAAAGAGAGAGAGAGAGCCTTGTTATCTGTGTCTCAGACAGGAGGCATGCCCTCTGTGGGGACTAGAAGAGACAGGCTGCGAGAGGCAGGCAGCGCTGTCTGCGGTGACTCTAATGGGCGCATCCGAGACAGTCCTTTTAGAGCTTGACGAACGGGTACATCGTCAGAGATGGAGCGTGTGGTCTGTGAGGGGAAGTCAAGGTTCCATTCTTAGAGATGGAGAGTGTGGTCTGTGAGGGGAAGTCAAGGTTCCATTCTTAGAGATGGAGAGTGTGGTCTGTGAGGGGAAGTCAAGTTTCCATTTTTAGACATGGAGAGTGTGGTCTGTGAGGGGAAGTCAAGAACGTGTTCTGAGACTTGGAGAGTACGGCCAGTGAGGGGAAGTCAAGGTTCCATTCTTAGAGATGGAGAGTGCGGTCTGTGAGGGCAAGTCAAGGTTCCATTTTTAGAGATGGAGAGTGTGGTCTGTGAGGGGAAGTCAAGGACACATTCTTAGAGATGGAGAGTGTGGTCTGAGAGGGGAAGTCAATGTTCCATTCTTAGAGATGGAGAGTTTGGTCTGTGAGGGGAAGTCAAGTTTCCATTTTTAGACATGGAGAGTGTGGTCTGTGAGGGGAAGTCAAGGTTCCATTTTTAGAGATGGAGAGTGCGGTCTGTGAGGGGAAGCCAAGGTTCCATTTTTAGAAATGGAGAGTGTGGTCTGTGAGGGGAAGTCAAGTTTCCATTTTTAGACATGGAGAGTGTGGTCTGTGAGGGGAAGTCAAGAACGTGTTCTGAGACTTGGAGAGTACGGCCAGTGAGGGGAAGTCAAGGTTCCATTTTTAGAGATGGAGATCGCGGTCTGTGAGGGCAAGTCAAGGTTCCATTTTTAGAGATGGAGAGTGTGGTCTGTGAGGGGAAGTCAAGGACACATTCTTAGAGATGGAGAGTGTGGTCTGAGAGGGGAAGTCAATGTTCCATTCTTAGAGATGGAGAGTTTGGTCTGTGAGGGGAAGTCAAGTTTCCATTTTTAGACATGGAGAGTGTGGTCTGTGAGGGGAAGTCAAGGTTCCATTTTTAGAGATGGAGAGTGCGGTCTGTGAGGGGAAGCCAAGGTTCCATTTTTAGAGATGGAGAGTGCGGTCTGTGAGGGGAAGCCAAGGACACATTCTTAGAGATGGAGAGTGTGGTCTGAGAGGGGAAGTCAATGTTCCATTCTTAGAGATGGAGAGTGCGGTCTATGAAGGTAAGTCAAGGTTCCATTCTTAGAGATGGAGCGTGTGGTCTGTGAGGGGAAGTCAAGAACGTGTTCTGAGACTTGGAGAGTATGGCCAGTGAGGGCAAGTCAAGGTTACATTTTTAGAGATGGAGAGTTTGGTCTGTGAGGGGAAGTCAAGTTTCCATTTTTAGACATGGAGAGTGTGGTCTGTGAGGGGAAGTCAAGGTTCCATTTTTAGAGATGGAGAGTGCGGTCTGTGAGGGGAAGCCAAGGACACATTCTTAGAGATGGAGAGTGTGGTCTGAGAGGGGAAGTCAATGTTCCATTCTTAGAGATGGAGAGTGCGGTCTGTGAGGGGAAGTCAAGGTTCCATTTTTAGAGATGGAGAGTGCGGTCTGTGAGGGGAAGCCAAGGACACATTCTTAGAGATGGAGAGTGTGGTCTGAGAGGGGAAGTCAATGTTCCATTCTTAGAGATGGAGAGTGCGGTCTGTGAGGGGAAGTCAAGGTTCCATTTTTAGACATGGAGAGTGTGGTCTGTGAGGGGAAGTCAAGGTTCCATTTTTAGACATGGAGAGTGTGGTTTGTGAGGGGAAGTCAAGAACGTGTTCTGAGACTTGGAGAGTACGGCCAGTGAGGGCAAGTCAAGGTTCCATTCTTAGAGATGGAGAGTGTGGTCTGTGGGGAGGAGTCAAGGACGAATACCCAGATGCACCCAGTAAGCGTGGTCTGAAAGGAGAAGTGAAGAACACATTTTTAGAGCGAGAGTGTGATCTGTGAGGGGGAGCCAAGGGCACAATCATAGACACCGAAAATGTGGTCTGCGAGAAGAAGTCAATGACACATTGTCAGAGGCAGGGAGTACGGTCTATGTGTAAATTGAGGAGACACTTTGTGAGAGGCAGGAAGTGATACCTGAGGCAATTATGAGGACAGATTTTTAACGGCAAAATTGCTGTCTGTCGGGGATTTGTTGGGGTACGTTTTGAGAGATAGCAGTGCTGTCTGTGGGGGATTTTGTAGGAACACATTCTCAGAGGTGGGGACTGTGATTCTCTCTAGATAATGCGGTGAGACATGTTCTCAGAGGATGGAGCACCTCCGAGTTTGCCTTTGAGTGATTTTGACAGACACACTAGGAGGCAGGGTACTATTCTCCAGGGATTTCAAGGATAACAGTGTCAGAGGAAGAAGTGCTTTCCATGGAGACCTGAAGAGATGCATTCTCGGAAGCAGCCCTTAATTTGAACAAAAATGAGTCGAGGTGCACACATTCTTCTTAGGCTCTCTCTGTAGGAGCTGTCAAATGCAGGGTTTATCAAATTCCAAAGCTGCCTATTCTTGACTCTAATTCATGCCTTATTCTTTCACCAGCCAACACTTCCTGTATCTTTAGTTTTCTTTAGCAGGTTTGCTTTCTTCCCTACTGTCAGAAGCCCTTTCAGAGGGCCACAGGGAAAAGAAGGTGGTTGAGGAGTCCCTGGCCCGACTTATTATGGGTCTTGAGCAAATTGGCCAGGTACCCCTTCAGCTCTTGACTATCAGTGGTAGCATGGGTTGAGCAGCCCTAGGATTCACAGGGGATATGTGCAGGGTGGTGAATACAGACTCACTATTCAAAATATGGTTGAAAGCAAGAATACAAGATTCTCCAGTCAAATACTTGCTTTTGTGAAAAAATGAGTATTTATTCACTACCACAAAGCGAAATATGACATACACAAGCAATACTTGTCTGAAGTCAGGGCTCTGGTGTCCGATAGGCATGTCCCAGAGTCCAATTTCTCTCTCACTAATGGTAGTGGTAAATCCCCATTCACTATAGCAGACATCCAAGTTAAGCCACACTACTACTACTAGTCTATGTCTTAGGAGTCCTACTCTGACTTTTTCACAAGTCAAGAGTGCTCTAGTGCCCAAAGTGCTATCCAGCAGTCTGATCAGTCATATCTGCTCCTGTAGGGGTTGCGCTTCACTCTCGGACATCTCAGACGGCTGGAGTGGCTGCAGGTGGCGAGGTGCACTAACAGCTCTACATGGGCAGAGGTTGGGCATCCACGGTGCTTCCTCTGGCAAGACAGTAAGTTCCTCTAATACTTCTTACAGGTGGGGTGAGGGGACGATAGCTTGGGTTTCGATCCTCAGTCGAGGCTCTGGCCTACACAGGTCATAATGACATCCTCTCCTCTCGACAACAGCTGAACGAAGCAGTGTCATTTGTTCTCCATGGCAGCACCTCTCGCACATATAATCACCAACTTTACTCTGCACCTGGGCAATGGCTCGATCAGCATGGCAGTGATTTCCTTTTCACGATGGCCCCATTTGGTATAATGGGTCACAGACTTCACTCTGCACAGAACTACAGCCCGATTGTCTCAACATTAATTTTCAAGGTGGCCTCCACACTGGCATACGGGGTCACCAACTTCACTTTGCACTTGGGCTATCACCAGATTGGTGCAACTACGGCTAACTTCACTTGTTGGAGGACTGCTTCCTTTTGAAGTGACCACAGGAAGCAGTCTATCGCAACAGGAGCGACTCCAAATCTGATAGCCTTACAACACTGGCCATGGGAGTGACTAGAGGTTCACACCTGGATGTCAGACACAGTGATATATGCATTAAAAGTTACTTCCAGGGACCCGGCTCTACTCTTTATGAGTCTCTTATCGCCCCCATCTTCTTCCTGAGATGTGCCCAGGCCCCTTCCCAGTGACCTCTCTCTGAACCAAAGAGCATGCTTCGAAGTGCACTGGGGAGCTTGGTTCTCCTTCCTCCAGTGTGTGTTCCACCCAATTTGCAGGAATCCAGCAAGCCATGAATCTGTCTGAGGGAGATTCCTCTACCTTCTCATGCTCCTCTGGTCAGCCCTGGGTCTTCCAAAATGACACCCAGAGTCTTCCATGGATTGTGCCATTCCAAGGCACATATAGACATAGCACATTCATGCAACAACACACACACACTGCACAGCACTACATAGTAAGTTGATCTAGGCCAAGGGTGGGTTAAGCACACAGCAGAACTTTACACGAGTGAGCTTGTCGCACTTACTTCAGTGACACAGGTAAAAAGGCCTGCTGACTACTACTAATGACTACATGCTGTGCTGCCACCAACTCATTTGTACTAATTAACACCTGGAAAAGGCAGTAACCTTTCATCACCATGAGGGTAGCGCATCCTTGGTCCAACAAGACTGCAATCAGTGAGACAGAGCTATGTCATGGTGCATACTCACGATCCGTGTTCGCCCATGACAAGTCACAATCATGACAGGGGTGCACACTGCACAACCATCACCATGCAAGGGACTATTCCATCCCAACATCAACTTTCTCCCTATGTCACTCTTCCCACACCTTTCTCTTCCTGCTGCTTTCTTCCTATTGTGCCTCTCTCTCTCTCTTGCTCAGGGTCAACCTCTGATGATGACAAATAAGTTCTCCTCAATGGCAGTGAAACATGTATGAACCATACTCATCCACGGTGCATAAACCTCACCTTTTTCAGACATAAAATGCCAAGCATGCTAACTAGGTAAAGAACACCTCAGATTGTTTAGATCTAAACATGAATATAACCAACCTCAGTCGCAGCAGTATCAAATAACAAATTGCCTGCTGTTCAAAGTGCAGAAAATGTAACCTTTGTTACCATCCTGTCGCAGGATCCCTGTGCCTGGCTCAAGCGCTCTCGGTCTGTCCAGGGCTTCCTGCAACCAGTCTGAAGTTCAGTTGTGTCTGGCTAGGCTTCCAGATCTCCTTGCATCTATCCCACTGCCACCCACCCCCATGTACCAAAATTCCTCTGTTCCCATTTGCAAGCAACAGGATTGATTGCTTCTATTTAATCCTTCTTCAGGCTGTTCACGTGCAATGCTGTATGCTCTTCCAGAGGTCCTGTGTCTGTTCCTGGCTCTTTGCAGATCCCTCCCTCTGTGTCCCCTTCAAGACTCCAACTCTCAAAAGCCTCATCCATCCCTCTCCTCCATCAACAGTACCATTAAACATCACATCACACAATGCAATAAGCTTCCATGGTGATGGACTCACGCAAGCCAAAGGTATACCTAATACATCCCAGTGGTCCCTAACATCTCAATCTCCACGAGTAGGGATGGCATATTTTATTGAAAAAAAGATACTTAATTCAAAGAGCGCAATCAACATGACTGACATGTAGCCTTGCCCTTCAAGCATGTCATAAGCCGATCTGCCTCATCTTTTCAGCACACACGGTCTACGCTCCCCTGTTCATTCATCATTGGACTTTATGTTTAAAAGGTTAGTTTCATCTACACTGCAGCTTCACTATGACAAATTACACCAAAACCTGCCATACTGGCTAGCATTGCTAGATGGTGAGTTACAGTGACCTTACAGTGAATGTTGCTACTATAGGTATCCTTGCCTCACAAAACATCTTCAAATGAGGCTAAGCCTAGAACTTGCCTTCTGTCGTGCATAAGCAACTTCTAGGCTCAGAGGCTAAGCCTAGAACTTGCCTTTTGTCTTGCACAAGCAACTTCTAGGCTCAGAGGCTAAGCCTAGAACTTGCCTTTTGTCTTGCACAAGCAACTTCTAGGCTCAGAGGCCATGTCTAGAACTTGCCTTCTGTCGTGCATAAGCAACTTCGAGGCTCAAAGGCTAAGCCTAGAAGTTGCCTTCTGTCCTGCAGAAGCAACTTCTATGCTCAGAGGCCATGTCTAGAACTTGCCTTATGTCTTGCATAAGCAACTTCTAGACACAGAGGCTAAGCTTAGAATTTGCCTTCTGTCTAGGCTCAGAGGCTAAGCCTAGAACTTGCCTTTTGTCTTGCATAAGCAACTTCTAGGCTCAGAGGCTAAGCCTAGAACTTGCCTTCTGTCTTGCATAAGCAACTTCTAGGCTCAGAGGCTAAGCCTAGAACTTGCCATTTGTCTTGCATAAGCAACTTCTAGGGTCAGAGGCTAAGCCTAGAACTTGCCTTCTGTCTTGCACAAGCAACTTCTAGGCTCAGCTAGTAATGGGCTGGCTTCCTCCAGGGAGTGGCTTGCAGTTTAGACAGCCCAGAAGTGTCTATGAGGGGAATGTGAAGGAGGTTTATTGCACCAAGCAAAGCAGGAGGCATTGTGACAACAGATCAACAGTGCTACATGACATCACTCTCACTCTGTTATCAATACTGTCTTGTTATTTGTCTACCAGCTTTGAAAATATCAAAGAATACAATTCATTTACTACATTCAGAGATGACGACCTGTCAGTAGAAGTTGGAACATGATACATTAATACATTATCTAAATTGTCACGTACCATCACGCATTGTGACATGTCTCAAGGAATAGAAACAGTGCTTTTGCTTCTCTCTGATAATGCATGCATATATAAATTCATAGATGGTGACAACAGATGATGGGGCCGATTCACAAAAGGCCTCCAGACTCATGGAGGAGGCCCCAACGTCATGGTGGGACCTCCGCAATGGGTCAGCCACAACTTTGGGACCACCGCCACAAGTGAACCGCCCTTTGTGAATCGGCCCTTTGTGAATTGGCCCTTTGTGAATTGGCCCTTTGTGAATCGCCCTTTGTGTATCAGACACTATAACTGATATACCCTTCTACATATGTCCATGCTGCTGTAGTATCTGTTTAGAGTCCAGCTCTCGCTCTTTGCTCTCACATTATGATTAATTACACGTTTCAAGTTTATGGCTCCTGCTTTGAATGCTGCCACTCCCACAACTAACAGCAG
This sequence comes from Triturus cristatus, assembly GCF_964204655.1. Taxonomy (NCBI): domain Eukaryota; kingdom Metazoa; phylum Chordata; class Amphibia; order Caudata; family Salamandridae; genus Triturus; species Triturus cristatus. The sequence goes on along the minus strand of NC_140591.1, from coordinate 132,014,335 downwards.
GAATTGCTAGACATCGGCAGCCATTTTATGTATCATTCTGAGATCTCAATAGGCTGAATTGTAACTTGTGTAGCCAAAAGCCTTATTGGTTGGGCTTGGTCCTGCTGGTACGCCCTACCACCCTTTGATCAGTGCTTAATTTGTAAAAGAATAAGTGCCAGGGCTCTAGTCGTGAGGCCACTGCAGCTTGCACCACACATTTCCCCTGCCAGCTGCCAATGACAGTACAAACACAGCTACTAACCATCACACTCTTACAAGCGTGGCAATTCAGGCTATTCCAGTCCCCCAAAGCCATAAGAATGGCTGGGGAGGCAGGTAGTAGTATTGTAAATGAAAGTTAAACTAATAAACAGCTGTTGTTATGCTCATACCTAAGTTAGCCAGACAATGCCCCCATGTGGCAGACTTGCATAAACCCCAGTGCAGGCACTTAGGTGCCAATGCCGAGCACCAGAAACTACCGGCTCAAATTAAGCACTGCCTTTGATAACCAGAGATAAGTTCACCAAAGCCAACCAAAGAACTTACACTGGATACATCTCTCCAGTGTTATTCTGTGCCCATGAACATTGTACTGTAATATGATAACACATTAAATGGGGGGCGATGTCACACATGAGATACGAAACCAACAAGAGAAGTGTGAACGAGAGAGTTGTAGAGCCTCTACACGCCAGAAGGCAGCTGCAGGGTACTCAAGGAAACCTGCTGAAGTCATGGATTGTACAGGCTTCTGGGAGCAGAAGTCAGACGCAGACTGCTGGTTGGGAGATGAAAAGATCACCACATTTATTCATGAAAATCATCAAAAGGGTTTCATTGTGACTGGGGCTGGCTTTAGGGCGATGCAACTCGTGGAGCCGCACTGGGTGCCGACCTGGAGAGTGGGACACTGACCTCAGGGGAGCATTATGTTTAGCAATAACTTATGATTTAAAAGCACCTGCTGCAGAGTTCCATGTGTGTCTAGCTTTCAGGCATCAATAAAAATGTCAAGATAACTCTTTTGATTTATGTTCTTGCTTGAAAGAGCAGTGGGTTAATGTGCCTGCTGCAAATAACAGATCTGTATTTTATGTGGATAGCTAAGCTGAGTGGATTAGTAAAGCCAGCCTTTACTAACGCCTTAAAAAAATGAAATGTAAGAGGGGCTCTTGTGGCAGGTGGTAGTGAGGGAATCCGAGGAGGAGGTAATGGGGAGGGGGCTAAAAAAGATTGTGTCACAAGGTGCCCCAGCACTAAAGCTGGCCCGGATTGTGAAAGACAGATATCCCAAGGCAGAACTTGGATGAAGGAGATGAAAAACAAGGAAACAAAATATGAAACGAAGGAGGAGGGGAGAAAATGGTGGAGTAAAGGCGCGACTTCCGACAACGACGAGCAAGTGGGGGGTTGATTAACACTGGATTCTGTGACCTCCACGCGCTTTATAAATTGCATCAAATAATATTAGGTATGCTAATTTGCCTCCTTCCAGAGTGTGATGCACTTGAAGCCATGATGACCTTGACAAATGAAAACACAGGCACTTATGACTGGAGTATTATACTGGGTGGATTCTCTGTGGAACGAAAAGCCAGCATCATGAGTGTCCTGCAGATATGGGCATCAGATGTTCCTTAACCTCCCTGGACCCTTTCTTTTCAGTGAGCTTTTTATGTAACTGGCTCAGCAATGCCAGCCTGGGCAACAAAGACAAGCAGGGCTGTGGGTCTAGACTACACCTTTCACCCAGGGCCACTGGAATTGTGTGGCAAGTGAGGACCAAATTATGCAGCAGGGTTGACCAAATTATACGGCAAGAAAATGTAAATTATGCAAATAATGAGGCAAATTTTGTGTTAGTATTACTTCATTGTTTTATAATTTCTACTGCTGGTAATATAGTCTGCACATAGATGTCCCCTTTTTACTGCTTTTTACAACCAAATACAGCAATAAGCAACTGAAAGATGACTATCCAGGTTTTGCGAAGGTTCTTCCACCGTGCGGGAACTCCTGTTGCCATGTTTTCAGTAACTTTTGATCTGTTTGAGCTAGAAACAAGTTATTATGCTAAAATCTGCAGATTATGCAGCAGGTGATGATGGGTACCAGCGGCCCTGCTTTTACCCACACCTGTTACTATAAGGGAAGTGGGCCTGATGAAAGTTTGCTCTTCAAAGACAATGCAATTGGAGTGCAGACTCTTAAGGTCTGGCTACACTGACATTTAGGTTACATTATTTCAGGTGTAATGTGAATTTCTTCAAAAGTCCATCCTTTTTGCTTTATAAACATCATATAACTAGTTATTGCTGGTATGTACCAAAGACTATTTTACAGAGTGAGTGTGGAGAGAAGTAAATATTTAGATGTGTGCATCAATATTTTACTCTTTGTTTTATCATTTGAAAACATAGATATATGATAGCAAAAGGATTAAGCTAAGTCAGAATGTGTTTCAGTGTAGCAGGCAGTTCATGTATATCTATCACACCTTACTTAGAGTACAGATACCTGAAACGAAATAGCCTTCTGCTATAGCAAGCAACTTCCTTGTGAAAGACTAAGAAGGCTGGGGCAGTGTCAGTCACCAGCCAAGTAATATAGAGGGAGAAGTTATAAAATGCATCCTAAAATGTCCATCTTACCTGCTCAGGCAGATCAGATTGGAGTTTAGGTTCTGTGACATGGGTGCTCGCAAACATTTTCTCAGTAGCCAAAAAGTTTGGTCTGTGATGTGACCGAGAGCCACATTGATGCCAGCAGTGTGGTGGCCCGGGGATGGTGGGATCTGTGGCAAGGTGGGGGATGTGTAAGGCGGATGTAGGATAAGGGAAGTATGTACATCTAGAGGCTGAATTGGATTGCACAATGTAGATGATACCAAAATAACTTGGGATCAATCCCGGCTTCCCAACATGACCAAATTGTGTGATCCAAGGCACTTTTATTATTTCACTTTGCCTCCTTTCTCTTCATTATCAAATATAAGAGAACCTAGAAATACATGGCTTCAGGATGTGTGCTGTTCAAACCCTCCTTCTGTGTTTGATTTAATGTTGTTCCTTTTTAATAGCAACACTGGCCACCAAAAAGTATGCAAACAACAACAGACATGCTTCTTAATTCGCTATTTGCATGGTTGTCAGGGTGGGAAGGGGGAAGCATGAATGTTTCTAAATTCATGTTTGAAAACTATCAATTTTAAAAATGATACTTCTCAATGCACTGATATAAGCTGAGTCACTAAGGTGAGACTGTTCTGCATGTTAATGAAATACACTTTTTAACTTTGATGAGACCTTGTCATATTTTTACACGTCGTTTGCTACACAAGGTCTTTGAAAATGAAGGTTTTCCTAAAGTTAAATGGTGCAGGACACCCTAGTTACTCTTTCTTAAACTACAATTAACCTTTTAATAAATGCTCACTGGTTTATTTAAGGTGATTTTAATGTTAGCGCTGAGTCCAGTAAACAGCAGGCAAGTGCGGCTGTTGACCAGGGGACTGCGTGTAAGGTCCGGAGGGCCGCAAACGACCCCGGGCCGTACTTTGAGTATCACTGTTCTATGACTTCTAAAACTTTATCTTCAACTTTTAGTTGACCAAAATACCCAATAACTATACAAGTACACATATGGCAGTCATAATTAGATTTGCTGAAGGAGACCAGTTTTTTTTTACAGTTTGATACTGCGCGAACTCAACCCAAAGGTACCAGGGCGCTTTACACAAGCACCAGTTGCGTTACAGATGGACACATTCATTTATTTTTTTAGGCAGGGGGAGATTAATGGATTTTCCCAGAACCACAGGATGTTTGAGCCTCCAACCAGACTCGAACCTGGTTCCCCAGCATCAAAGTCGGCCGCTCTAGGCATTAAGCCACATCAAAGAATGTCAGGCATGCTGTAAGGTATCAGCACTGTACAATGAATTATACAGCAGGTATCCAAAGAAGTTCATTTATGGCCCCTTTTAATATAGCGTCCTTGCTAAGAAGTGTGTGTGCTGTTATATTAAAGGTATAGCATCCATTTTATGTCTAGCAGCCCTTCTAAGAGGTGCTTGAACTGTCCATTTCATAGCATGGAAACCCGGCTGGCAAGTATACCTAACACAAAACATATACATACGCATACATAACACAAAATGAAATTTAAATGACTCTCCTGAGAAGTATATTTAAGATGCCTTTAGGTATAGAACCCTTGTACTTTCTCACTAAAGGTATATCTTTTTTTTCCCTTTTGTGTATAGCAGCCCCACTTAGCGGTGTCATTACTGCCCATTTCAAGCATGCCAGTCCTGCTGGGAAGTATCCATATTACATAATGAAATGTCAAGCAGCTCTCCTGAGAAGTAGATTCATGGTCTCTTTGAGTATAGAACCCTTGTACTGTCTCATTAAAGGTATATCATCCAATGTATACTCCAAACTATTGTTGAGTATGTTAGTATATGCTCCCCATTGTTATAAGAAAAAGACCGAAGATGACAATATGTTCAAACTATTTTAACTCAGAATAATAATGAATTGTTATATAGGAAAAGCTGACTCCGATACAGTTTAACATGTATTAAAATATGTGGGATGATGTATTAGAGTGTCTTATTATATGTGTGAATATATTTTAAATGTATTTATATCTGTTTTTCTGTAGCCCTGAAGAAGTCCCTTCAGGACGAAACATGTCGGCAACTGGATTTTATCTGATTGACTTATCTTGATAAAAAAGAAAGTCCAATAAAGATGTTTTGAAAAAAATGAAACAACAGTGAATTGGAAGTTCTTCAATGTGCACATAAAGACTGTCTTCTACTTTGATTTTTATATGATACATTGTTGAGTGCGGAACCTTCTTGTGTTTTATGGTTGTTAGGACGTTTTTCCAAGTTTAGGAGTAGAGAGAGGTGTAATCCTTGGTTTCCTGCACCACCATTTACTACCCATACATTATATTGACAGGTGCGGACTGCTGTTGCCTCAACTGTCAGCTCGCTATTAGAAAACCATCCAATGTTTGTATAGCAGCCTTCCTTAGAACTGTGAGATTTGTCTATTTCAAGCATGGCAGCCCGGCTGGCAAGTATCTATTCTATGCAATGAATTGTAAACTAGCTCTCCTAAGAAGTACATTATTGGCTCCTTTAAGTCTAGGACCCTGGTCCTGTCTCATTAGAGGTATCACAGTCCTCCATAGAGCCCCATTTCAAAGCAAACAGCCCTGCGCTCAGATACCGCAGCCTAGAGACACTGCTCCCTAGTACGTTACTCACAGGCCTACAACACCACACCCACTCAGCATGACTGGTATAATACACACAAAACATGCTTACTATTAAAAAAACAGACTTCTAGACTGTGCTGAGACATTTCCCCCCTCCTTTAAAGGCTGCTATAGACATATTTCTGTGTATATTTTAAGACCAAATTAACGTTGCACTGTTACCAGTAAAGATTTAACTCGATGTGCAGGACTTTTGACAGTGCTGCCAAATAAAGTGACAGAGTACCATGTGCTTCTTTTCCACTTAAAATATGTGAGAAAATATCACGCAGGGAGAAAGATGTCAGCTGTGAATTATTACATTCAGCTGCTAAAGTTGAAAAATGTGAGAGAAGATACATTGGAAAAAATTTAAATGACTGCATAATTGAGGCTTTTTGTTTTGTGGCCCGTTCAATGTCCTTAAATGTTCTAGGGTGGAAATTCTGCTTTAAGGCTAAAAATGTGTTGCAAATCAGATCATTTTGACACATTCTGTGCATGAACTAATTAAACAAAGAAGACACAATATCGCAGACTTAGCACACCACAAGTTATCACAACATATGCACATACTTATAATGGAATGGAAGTCTTGTTGTGTATTACACTTGAAATGATGTGGAAATCACAATATCCCAGTAGAATAATTGCCAATAGCAGAGTTAACTTGCATGGACTCATTTGGCCCAATTCACAAAGAGACTTGCGACTCGTAACGTTGCGGAATCTCTGCACTCTGGGCGGGATCTCCGTACGGCACACTCTCTGCAGTGCACCGTGCGGAGATTGCTCCCCGAGTGCGGAGATCCCACCATGAGTACAGACTCCGCCCCTCGTGCGGAGACTCCGCACTCGTAACTTTACCAGTCGTAAGTCCCGTTGTGAATCGAGCCCATAGTGTATGACGCCAGACACTCGTCACTTTGGCTTTGTGGATGTAAAGTTTCCCGCCCAACTCTACTTGATCTTGTTGATTTCACTGCCAAGTGTGATTTTAAGACTGAACGTTTTCAATTACTATTTATTGTCATCTTGTCGAGTGCATTGACGAGCTGGCTGGCAATTACTCCCGCCTGAAATGGCGGAAGGATCTCTGAACGTCCCAGGAGAATTACTAAATTGATCGATGCTCCAGTATTTCAGAGAGGATACGTAATTAAGGCTAACATTGCATGCTGCTACTGCACAGGTGACATATCCAGGACTGTCTTTTCAATAGGCTTCAATTTTTCATTTTCATGGTAATTAAGTAAAAGTTCAGCCCTGCAATCAGTTATAAATCGGAGTAATGCCATGCATAGATTCTGTACCGCAACAGGGTTGCCATTTCTTAGTGTTGTCAATAAGAAGAAACATTATTATTCTACTAGGGCCTTGGTTATCCGTCCCCCAGAGGATCTGGTGGTTGTTATTACATCTGGTAAAGTCCAGTTCCCTTGGGTTTTCAACTCACTATTGGCTAGATGTACGAAAGTTAGGAAGAGCGATTTCCTGATTGCGATTTTTTGCGAACCACAATTAGGAATTCGCTATTCCTAATGTATGAAAATCTTTTGAGTTTCATTAGAAATTTTGTAGTGGATCGGAAATAGACCTAGCTCATGAATATTAATGAGGTAGGTCACAACTTGTAACCCACTTCAATTTGCTGCCACCATCTCTGTGATTGCTTTTAAATAAAGTAATATATTTCTTTCAAATGCAGAATGTTTTCCTTAAGGGAAAAAAGGATGTGTTTGAAAAGAAAAAAAAAGAAAATGTTTAAGTTACATTTTTTATGAGTAGGCAGTGGTCCTTGTGTCTACTGCCTGCTCTTAAAAAATATATTTTTCCAACCATCCTTAAAGGGGAAGGGGTCTGAATGGGTTACCACCAACTTTCAATTGGCTGTAATTTGTGGATTATGAAATGTAAGGAAAATTGAAGATAAGAAGAATTTCATGGAAAAAAACTGCAAACATTATAGGAATTTTGGAATTTGTTTCTATTTGGAGTTAAGTTTGATCGTTTCAGATAATCTGCTTGCTGATAGCATCCTTTGCCAGTGCAGCTGGGACTGCTCTCATAGTGAGGACCGCGATTAGCAGATTCACAACCATGAAAGCCCTCATGGCCACATACTTATCACAAGCTACTACAGTGTGTAGGATGGACTGCCATGACACAGTCATGAAAGCCCACGTCGCCACACACTATTCAACAGCTCCTGAAGTGTGTCGGATACACTGCCATGCCTCACCCATGAAAACCCTCATGGCCACATACTCGTCTCAAGCTCCCGCAGTGTGCAGCTGGTTTGAACACTTTTACCGGGGCTGGCGATGGTTTACAGTCTGGCCCTTCGCGAAGGTGCTCCAGTTTGTTGCTTGGTGCTATTCAACTATTTCTCACCATTATCAATAGAGATGTGGATTTAAATAAAATCTAAACCTATGAGAAGGTATACAATTTATATTGCTACATAACCTACGTGGAGTTACAATTCTATTGCATTTATCTTAAATATTACATTTTGAGAGTGCTACAAATGTCATGGTACATGGAGCTTTCATCTGAAAAACCATCCCTAATCATAACTAGATGTGTTTGAAGAGTTATAGGACTTCGCTGCTACAAAGTTTGTGACGATTATAATAAACATTTTATGATTTTTTTATCATCACAGATTTTCGCATTAAATTAAATCTAGTTGGGACAACCCTCTGAAAATAGTTTTTTTCATGGAAAATCGGATAAAATCTAGGGTTGGGTGGTAAACTCCGCTCTGCCACTGGAGTTCATGGAGTTTTGCCACTCTGCACTCCTCTTGGAAGGTGGAGTTCGGCAAAAACTCCGCCAGCCAGCTGAGCGGAGTTTTTGGTGCGATCACCCCTAGACTTCATTCCCCAACCAGTGGTGAGTCAGCAGGTGTGTTTAGAGAAAGGGGGCTTGGTCTACAAGATGACAAGCACTCAACAATCCAGCTGTGTGGAGTTACTGGTGGTAAGAGGAGGGGTTCTTCGCCCTCAACGACCCCTCAACTGCTTTGTTTGTCCTAAGTTGGCAGGGTAGGCCCAGACGTGGGTCCCTTGCTCACTTTGCCACTGGAATCAAGCTAGCCTGGCTGATGAGGGCTGCTAACCCGAAACCGGTCCCAGGATCCTTGTTTCCGGTCCAGGGAAGACATGGCTAGGCAGTTTGGGCTAGACTTTTTAAAAACTTGATGGGTGCAATTGAGTAAGTAGAGCTGTGCAGTATGATAGTACAAAATAAATCTACTGGATCATAAAGTAATATGCCCAGCCTCTGTGCATGCAATGCTGGTACTCAGCTTATGTGAACCCCTGTGTTTACATGTAGTGGCTCATTAAAGACACATGTATTGGCTTTGCCAATGCTTGTTTATGTAGAGACTCATCAGCCCGCTTTCACAGAGTTACAGATAAATAAAAGCCATATTCCTTATCAGGAAACCCAGCGTCACCAATCATCATTCTCTTGGCTGTCTTCGGTCAGTTGCAATCCTCCACTAAACATGGGTACAACTTGGGCATTCGCCAGCAAGCTCTCACATTGTGCTGATCTGATGTTGGGCACCCACAGTGGACTCACACACTGTTATAACTTGCCCTTTAATGAACTGTTCTCTTTAAAGAGTGCTAACCATGTCAGCATCGAACGCAGTGACGTCAGTACAAGACCCATCCTCGTCACCAGTAATAAAACGAGGAAACTTCCTGCAACTTCAAGATGAGTTTATTATACACCCACCAGGGAGTCCAGCCCAGCAGCCGGACGCCACAGCTGACACTCATGTACTGAGGTCAATGCGTCCCGATGCTGACATGTCTGCATTCTTTAAAGAGAACAATTAATTAAAGAGCCAGTTACAACACACACTTTGGACGAAACACAGAAAATACACACAGAAGGTGTGAAAAACTTGAACAGTGATGGGAGGGGCAACTTGTGTTGTCCCTGTGAGTCGTTTCCTCCCCACACCCGTATGGCCTATTCGTCCTAAAATGTAGTCTTTCATGTCATCTAGAATATAATCTGGCGACCAGTTGGAATGGCCAAGCTGTAAAACGTGAGGCGCTTCCTCCTTCGGGTCTGGATGCCCGGTGCAGACCAGTGCCATCCTAAGGATTTTAAGGGCCGGGGCAAGACGAACGCGATTGCCCCTGTCTAGAACAGCTTTGAATTTTACCACCTATTTTTTGCTAATTCAAACCCTAAAATGCCAAATAATATTGAATAATATATTAAAGGTTGAGAAGGAGAAATAGACAAATGTGAGATAGAGAGAAAGTTCACTTTTCCAGGGGGGCCCTTGGAAGGTGGGGTCCCTGGCAATTGTCCATGTTGCCCACTCCTTGACGCGGACAGGTCCCGCTTCGGACGTCTGCGGGGAGGATGCGGTCGGCCTGCCCCTGCAGCAGGTTTAGCGTCCACAGAGCGATGTCTCTGCCGTGCCTGCGGCTTCCACCCACGGCCCTTCATTGCCTTTGCAAGGACCATTAGTGCTTGTTAATGGCAGCTGAAAGCTGCGGCAGCTGCATGTACAGGGCAGCCCCCTAGTGATGGATGTCCGCGTTTGGATTGTGCCTGTCTTACTGTTAACCACTCGCTGGGTCGGAAAATAAACACAAACAAACAGCCACAATTAGGAACCCCACGGCTCCTGCAGTAAAACAACCGCAATCCCTCACGAGACGCTCCTGCTCCTGCCTGGCAGGAGCCCGCATCGCACGTCTTTTCCTTTTTTTGCAGTTTTAAATAGCGTGAACTCGACCCGAAGATATTGGAGTGCTTTACATATGCACCAGTTGCACAAGGACACATTCATTTTTGTAGGCATGAGAAGATTGAGTGATTTGCCCTCAACACCGAGACTCGAACCTGGCTCCCCAGTACCAAAATCGGCAGCTCTAGCCCTTATGCCACATCCTCTCCCATATCCCCCCCATCTTGAGTGAGTGGATGCTATTGAAATATGTGGTCTAACATATATACTGAGCGACCCGAAGACCCCTTCTTTTTAGCTTTGCGCTAAACATGCATAAGCACCTGTGTGGTAATGTGGGTGTCACGTGCCCCCTAGTGCAAGCAAGGAAGATATCTAATTGGAACGCAGTTTGCCAATCACACCCCTGGCCCTCGGTGTCACTTCACCTGCTGCACTAAGATCTGCACCTCTGCTTAAGGGTCTCAAAGTTCTCCATTCTACCTGTCTCTCTTTCTTTCCTTCTTTCCTGCCTACCTCCATCCCTCTTTTAACTCCTTCCTCCCTTTCACGCTGACCTTCCTATCTCCATCGTCTGTCTCTCTCCTCCATATTTATCTTTCAATCTTCTTTGCTTTCTTCTTCCCTTCTTTATCCAGCAAGCCGGGTCCGGTGGCTTAGTGGACTGATATCTACTGTAGGGGCCTGTGCTCAATCTCATGTCACAGGTTCAAATTCAAGCAGGTCCACTCAGCCCTTCATCCTTCTGAGGTCGATAAAACAAGTACCATTGAGTTGGGTAACAATAAACCTCTGTTATTCAGCACCAAGATACTGGTTGAACGTGTGCTTTACAAATACACATTATGTGGTGTGTAATTTCTGGTCCCTTTCTTTTCCTCTTTTTTTTGCTCATCCTTACATTCTGTCTCTTTCTCTCAGGCCTGAACACCCTTCCTATTCTCCCACGTTTTCCTTTCTTCCTTCATTTCATATCACCCCTTTCCACTCCTCCATTTCATACAAATGCACTTTGGGGGAATTCAGTGCTCTAAAAGGACACTGACTTGGACAGCAGGACAGCCCTATGCTGCCTCATCAGTGGCCTATGTAGTAATCCAGGTCTAGAAGACAGTTCAGTACCATGGATAGGAGTGTAAAAAGTTGAAAAGATTTTTTTTCACAACCTTTGCAAAGTTATATAGAAAACTTCACAACATTGAGAAGTGATATGCTTGCCCCACATTAGCATATAAACTATCACTTTGCAGCAATTTATGTCACTAAATTAAGCTTGCTGAGAAAATCACTGGATATGTTTGCAATTGTTCTTAGAAACATTCGCAAATGTCATCTTGCATAGAAATTGTTTACAGGCATTTTCAATCTAGCAGAGTTTGATTAGAGCAAACGTTATCTTGCATTATAGCAAAAATGTTCTTTCAGTGTGCAGAAAAGTTGCTCAGGTGAAGGTAAATAAAGTAGCAATCTTTGCAAAACTTGGAAAGAACAAAATCCAGGAAGTTTACAAAACTTTGCAGGCCTAAAAGAGTGCACATTCCGTAACCCCATTCCAGCCCTGCCTTCTGAAAAACGGGTGCTTGTTGGATCTGACATCCTTGGTGTGGCTTTCCCCTAACGTTTTGCCTTCCACCCACCTGTTTTTGCAGACTTCCTTTTTGGTGGCTTTAGAACTCTGGTCACTTTACCACTGCTAAACAGTACTAAAGTTCTTGAGCTCTCTCCTTTAAACACAGTAACATTGACTTACACCCAAATTACACATTTAATGTGCTTATAAGTCCATATTACAGTGGTACTACATGTGCCTAGGGCATGTAAATGAAATGCTAATAGTGGGCCTGCAGTACTTATTGTGCCACCCATTTAAGTGGTCCTTTAAACAGGTCTGCCATTGCAGCCTGTTTGTGCAGTTTAATTGTCATTTTGATCTGGCAAAATAAACCTCTTGTCAGGCCCAAGCATCCATTTTTAATACATATATGTCAGCCCTATGGTAGGCCCTATACAGCCGAGAGGGCTGGGTGCATTATATTTAAAAAGTTGGACATGTACTTTAAAATGTTACATGTCCTGGCAGTGAAAAACTCTTAAATACGTTATTCACTACTGTTAGGCCTACCTCTCCCGTAGGTTTCCCTTATTACATTTAATAAGTGGTAACTTTCAATTGGGAGAAGCTAAGAATATCGAGTTTGGTGTCAATGTAACTGTGAAAAAAAAACCCTCTTCAATGTTAATGTTGGATTTTAGATAACAATTCTGAAAATGTCCCTTTTAGAAAGTTGCCAATTTCTTTTCCCAATAAATTGGTGCCTGCAACCTGTATCCGGGGTCTCATAACTATGTGTAACTGGTAGTTGGGTGTGTGTATTGCTCCCAGACAGTCAGATAACTGGAGATAGAGGTTGGCTGGATGGGCTATCTCTGACTTGATGATGGGGAGAAGCTGTTACCTACCACACCAGCACATCACAAAGACTCTGTCTGAGCACTCTCACAAAGAGCGTGACACTAGGCGTTTGTGACCCCCAGACATGCTGGGGCCTAGGCAGGGAGGCAGGACATTTTAAGCACCTCAGGGGGTGGACAACTCCAGAACCCTCTCCTACTTCAAATTAGGCACCTGGTATAAATATTGGACCCCAGACCAAACTCTTCAGTACACCTCTTGACCCATGGAAGACTCTGAGAGACTGCAGTGCTGCTCTGCAAGAAGGACTACTACTCTGCTGCCCTGCTACCTTAGTGAGAAGGACTGGACCATCATCTTGAACTCAGGAGGACCGCCAGAGTGACTGCAAGGGCTAGTTGGCTCCCCTCCTGATCAGAGCCTCAGGCCAAAGGCTCCAACCATCTTGAACCAAGTACTTGGACTCTGCCTGCTGTGAGCTTCGCCCCTAGGTGGTGCCATTCCAGTCCTGGAACCTGGAAGTGGGACTGGGCCTGAAGACGCTCTGCCAGCCCAACCTGTAGTCCATGCAGAACCACCGCAGCACAATGCATCGCCTCGGAACCCCCAGAGCGTGATGCATCCCCGGTGCAGGACCATGCAGCTCCTCAGGCCTGCAGCTCCCCAGAGCTGCTGCTGAACGATGCATCCTCAAAGTAGGACCTTGCATCACAGCCCCACAGATCCCTGGAACCACATCAGAGGAAAGCACCCTTGCTGCAGGACCTCTCAACGAAGCTCCGCAGCTCTTCGGAACTGCTCTTGTGCAACGCATTCTCGACGAGGGACTTCGCAGCTGCTGGTGCGCGACACTTCCTTGACGTTAGACTTTGCAATTCTCCACAACCCAGATTTAAGGTACTTTCATCTGTGGGCCTAGTCAGATGCCCTTATCCTGCCTCGGTGCCATCGAGGTTGGCCTAAATGTTTGAGTGTTTCCCAGCCCAGTGAGGCCAGATAACCACAGTTAGTGCTTTGTGCTTCTAAACACTGTTTTCTCTTAAAATTTAAAATTTGCATATGTCTGGTTCTACTCATTGGATTTTTGTCATTTTGGTGTCAAACTATTTATTAAAATGTACTCTGTTTTACCAAATTGGTGTGGACTTTTCCTTATGTTATGTTTTCACTTTATCACTGTTTTAAGTACTGCATAAATACTTGACACATTGCCACTAACTTAAGACTGACTGTTTTTGTGCCAAGCTACCAGAGGGATAAGCACCAGTTAATTTGGGGTTTGCTTGTGTTTCACTCTGACATAGGTTATGTTTTTAACTTGAGTAGGGTTTCACGCCCTTCCAAACAGAAATCTAATTTCCTACAGTGCTTATGTAGAATGGCGCTAAGTGGAACCCTGGGACCTAGTAAGAAACCAAAACCTGGTCCATTAAAGCCATTAGTTGTAAATGACTCCAGATGACCATCTATGTGAAAGATGTGATCATTGGAGCCTTTAGTCTCAAGGTGATAGGTTTTATAATCCTTTAATAAATCCTTCAACCTTGCATACAGCATGTCCATTACATATAGAATATGCATCACTTATCCCTATCAAGGAGAGATTGAACCAATTCAAAATTTGCTGGAGGGCTTTCCGATGTGGGAATCAGTATGAATTCCAGTTGCCTGTTGGGGATCCCCGAGACCTAGACTTAAAATCTCAAAATTGATTGCTCACAGGCGATACGGGGTCTTAGTTTACCGGGTATTGAGCATTACTATACCGCCCTCCATTTATCTCAACTGGTTTATCTTTGGCCCAGACAGGATGATCCCCCACAATGGGTTCTCATTAAAAGGCAAACTGTACAGGCAACTTCAGGTTTGCACATGTTTAACACCCATAAATCACCTGTTTAACAAACTTCCAACCCTATTATTCAATCTATGCTTAAGATTTGGATACGTGCACACAAACTCCTTAAGAGTGATCCAAGACTGCATGGAAAGGCCCCCATATGGCATAACACTAATGTAGAATAGAGAAACAGACTATATCCTGGAAGATATGGGAGAGAGCAGGTATTCTAACGTTGGATCACTTACTCACTTTAGAAGGTGAGCTTAAAACCTTTGAAATGCTTCAGATAGAATTTCAACTCCCTGCCTCCCAAGAGGGTAAATACTTACAACTAAAACAAGCCCTATTTCGCAGACTAGGACCATTTCCTGAGGATTACCTAGTGTTACAATACTTAAAAATTGGGGGGAAATTCAAAGGCGCAGTCTCTGGATTTTATAATCTCATAGTGCATAAATTACACTCATACCCATTCCTAGCACAACTTCATGTCAAATGGCAAGGGTTAATTACTGTAGCTTATTCCGATGAGGAATGGGAGGATGTTATTATGAACATGGATAAGGGAATCAGAGAGGCCAGAATGAAATTTACTCTTTTCAAAATTCTTCATAACGGGTACTGGTCACCACAAAAACTCAAGTCACCAGGATTACTACACCAATCTACCTGGAGGTGCCCACAGGAGGACTGCGATATACTACACATTTTATTCCGATGCCCAAATTTGAAGGAATATTGGTCTTCTATAACTGCCTCTCTACACAGAGCTATACAAGTGTCCATTCCTTTAATGGAAAAATGAGTTCTATTACATGATGTTACTGATCTCCCAAATCTCCCAAACCATACAAGACGATTGATAGCTATTGTACTCACGGTAGGGAAAATGTGTATATTAAGACATTGGAGAACACCACAATGCCCTACAAATGATGAATGGCTTATTGAAAAGTATAAAATAGCATCATGTGAAAAACTGATTTATAGATTGTAGGACAATGTTGGAACTTTCATCCAAATTTGGAACCCATTTCTAGCTAATAAATATTCTATTTCTGGTAATATTTCAGATTTTTCTTCTAATTAGGAACTACATTAAGGGTTTACTTCTTTGTTCATTTCCTTAATAATTCATTACCATCATTATTTATATTCATGCTGTTGATGTTATCATTAGGACTGTTGATGCTTTAGCCAGTAACACTGTTATTTGAATTAGGACTTACTGTTCACCTATTTGAAATTGTTGAGTTAGTGGGAATATCTTCACTTGAAATATTATATTTGTTTGATATTATCGCTACTATCTTCCAACTATCTATAATACATGGTTTACTGAATATTGTATATCATCTTTATCATCTCCTCCCTAGTCCACCTTTCCTATTTCTTCCTTTCCAGGTTTTATGAGTACCTCAACTATTGCATCTTTTGATATCTGTATTATCTTTTTTATATTTAGAAATCTGAGAAGTTAACATTTCATAGTAATTTATTGTGTGGCCATAATTTGATTTGTTTATACTCCTTTTTTAATGTATTGTTTATGAACTGACATGTATTTCTCAATAAAAATATACAAAAAAAATAAAATAATTCGAGTTGCCTGACCATCGTTTACTGATATATCTGGATAGGGAGACTTAGCTGTCGACAACCATGCGCTAGGATCATCCAAGGTTCGTGAAAGACGATTGTTAAAGTTAAAGTTCAGAATTGAAGCCGTGGCCATTTAAAAACAAACACCATTTCTTGCTACCCTGTAGCCCATTTGTGAATCAAGGATTTTAGTTCAATAACGGCTAACACCCTAACCCAAAATATCACATGTCCTGCAGTACGTTGATAGTATCATAATATTTTTCCTGTTCTTGCTTCCAGGCATCTTAAGAATTGAAAATACTGAAAACAGATATATAAATGCTGGCCTGTGAGTTTTCAATCCCAGCACAATGTCATTGGTTTCAAATCCCAGATCTACCACATTTTCTTGTTCAGAATTTTCAATCAATCTGCAGATCCTATTCTTCACTTTCCATGGTCCACCAGCTGAAAGTGCTAGCCATGACAGAAATATGACTTAAATCAGTGTTGGCATGTTTACCATATCTATATATGAACCTAAAGCTTACACTGTGCCTCAAAAACAAAAACGCTTGATAAACTGTGCCCTCAAACAAAATTCTACCCAACGAACATTTAGTGGCATGTCCTCTATGGGGAGTAAATAGGGCCAACCACGCAAGACAAGTCTCTGCTTTGACCTCCTTTGACAAAGATTTCAGTTTAGGATCAACCCAAAACTAAATGGAGCCTTTTGAAATCACTCTCCGACTCCTTCCAAACAAAATGGCAACACCACCAATCACTGGAGTAACATAAGGGCATATTTACAAGTTATCGCCACCAGAGCATCACTTTTTTTGATGTTCTGGTGGCGATAACCCCTTCGCCATATTTACAAGGCATCGTTAAGCCACTTAAAGGGGCAGGCAATGTGTGTTGCAGTGGTCGTTCCGCTGCAACACTCATTGCTTTTTGATGCTGCCCCCTATATACAATACTGGCGTAAATATGGCTTGATTTGTAAAATATTAAGTGCCAGGGCTCTGACCGGGAGGCCACTGCAGCTTGCACCGCCCATCACCCTTGTCATCGCTGCCAGAACAACTACTTATCATCTCTCTCGCATCTAAATGCGACAGTTCGGATTATTCCAGGTCCCCAAAGCTAAAAGAATAGCTCGAGGGGCAGGTATTTGCAATCTTAATGTATATTGTATTCCTAAACAACCGTTTTTCTGCTCATCTCTAAATTAGATGAGCAGCGCCACCATGTGGTAGACTGTTCTATGTATGGTGTTGACAATTACGTGCCGGTGCCGAGCAATGGAAACTAATTAAGTGCGAGTGCTTAGCACTGGAAAGTCCGGGCTCAAATTAAGCACTGGCAGGGCCAAAAATAAGACCAGGGAAAATCTGGTGTTAAACTGGCACAACAAGGATAAATGATTAATTTCTCCTTGTTTTTGCTGTTTCTAAATGTGCTGCATAATACAGCACGCATAGAAAGAGCAAATCGCCTTTAGTGATTGTTCATGTACAGGAAGGGGTCCCTTCCAAGCTGGGTTTGTAGCCATTACGGTCAACCCTGGCACAATGTTGTGACTTAGAGGGACCAATGGCCTGGGAAAGTCAGGGTTTCGACTTTTTATTATTCCATTATTGCACACTTTATGAACAAATGACAGTGTGAACAATCCCTTTGAACACAGTATTGAAACCCCAGCATAACCTTTCTTGCGTGCCAGAGAGTATGTCAACTTGCAGTCCACAGGGGTGACCTTGCGCTTAGACAAGGGAGTGTTTCTATTTTCTGTCACTTATTCTGGATTGGAGCACAGTTTGTTCTGCAGATGCTCCCGTACAGTTTTACGGTAGGTTATTTCAAGAGTTCTAGGGGGAATTTGTTCCACGTGGTTGGAGTAGGCATCAGAGCATTCAACCACCTGTTCTGGATTTGTAGACTTCCCTTGGTGAGTCTGGAGCTCCAGAGCAGGCTGATTTTGGAAGAGTGGATTGATATTCTGCACACAATGGCAGGGAAAAAATCCAGCGATATAAGCGACAGAGTGCATGTGACCTTCACTTTAATGTATTGTTGTGTCTGCGTGAGTGGTCTCCACTGGATCTGTCCAGAGCGATACATGAGCAGCCAATGGCATGCCCTGGATACAGGTAGCTGTGGCAGACACTCTATGTTTTCACCTCCACCAAGGGCTTTAAGTGGGATGAGAAAACTAGAGGGGTCTCTCAAGGGGGCGTGGCCAATGTAAATTAAGCTTGTGGCTTAAAAAGTAAGCTAAAATTCTGTGCTTAATATAGTGTGTCGCCCGACTGGTATTTTGCTGCATCTGTCATTGCATCCAGATATATAACACAATAAGTAACATTACACCTTCAACAAGCCAGGCCTGTTGGCTTTGCCAATGGTTGTTAATTGCAGAAGATAAATACCCAACAACTATGGCTTCGCTGTAGAGAATATTGGCAATGCTTCAGTTCTGAAATGATGAGACTGTGAAAGAACTATAACGAGTCTCTTTGAAGTTACACCAAAGGCAATGAAGAGTGGCACTGCTGCAGAGTTGATATATATTTTTTCATCCTGTGGGTGAGTGAAAACATGGAGAGCCCGACAGGGCCCGTCTCAGCGCCTGCTTTTTTAGAACAGCCTGTGCTCAGCACCAGCAGGACCCGGCCCACTTAAAGCCCTGCCTCCACCTCTGGAGCCACGTGTGAGCGACCCAGAGTCATTCACATACAGCCGGCCATGTCAGGTGACCTCAATCTTGGAGTGACCCAGAAGTGGTGGGGAGTAACCCCAAGAACCTGCACAGGAGAGATGCACCCATAGTAAATGTGACCCACAGGAGTCCACTGGTTACAGGCAGCCAGAGTGAAAGCTATGGAGGGCAAACAGAATCTACTGTGACCACGTGGGTGGAAAAATCCATGTGCAATCAGAGAACTGAACCTCACAGGGGCTCATACACCCCATGGCCAGGGTGGGAGCTCGTCTGGTGAACCTGTCATGTCAGAGGGAGTGGAAGGGGGGAGATCAGTGAATGAGTCGTTTACAAAATCCTGCAGCCCTCGCTGCACTGCAGACTCTGAAGTAGTTAGTGCCCTCCTGGAATACCTGCAGAAATATGATGGTAAAAAACAAAGTGCACACAAATAATAAAGAAAGATTCAGGCGAATCAATAGCAATCGCGGCCAGTCAGAGCTGACAAATATCCTGAACGGGGGTTTACGATGGATTGACTTCCAGCGAACGTTAAATTGCGCTGTAAATCAGTCCACGGAGCAATGAGGAACTACACAAACATTCCTCTCCAGTGCAAATTTGCGCCCTCCCCTCCCCACCACCTTGAAGAATTATACAACTTTCCCGCGGTGTTCTTCTGCTCCCCCCAGCGGGATGCTTAATGGATCCACCCAACCTCTCCCTTCAGTGTGGCTCTGCGCCACCCCCAGCACAGTGCACAACGTGTACTATGGTGTGAGAGCTCCTTCTCCTGCTCCAAGACCCTAATCTTACCAGGCAGCGTTCTGCTCCTCCTCTGAATCCTGCATCTCTAGTCCCCTGGGAAGAAGGGGATGCTGGGAGCATACACGTCTCTTCTATATTTACAATATTTGCTCCTATTTTCGTTTGGGGCCCATGACCTTGTCCAAGGTCACACAAGCGCAAACAAGTCCATACTCTATCCACACATCCGTTCTAGACCTCAGGGGTGTTGAGTAACATAAACATCTGCCAATTCTAAGGGGCTGGGTGGTTTGTTTACCTCCCCAAACCGCCCAAACCCCATCTTTCCACTCCTTTCATCTGGGTGTCAGTCTCATTCAGTGAGTTTCTGCCTACTGCCTTTGGCAGCAGTTTACTGCAAGGGCTTATTGCTTTGCCAGCCCCCTTCTGGCTACCACGGATACTGCATGCAATACAATACAACTGTTGGTGAGGATGCTTGTGACCGCCATCTTGAAGATGCAGTCCCCAGAATAAAATTTAGAGAATTTGGGGCGATCAAAGAACAAGGCAGATTTTGTTTTTTCACATCTTTTAATAAATATCCTAACATTTTTGCTTGGGCTTGTCCTTTCTGGAATTACACTGGTTGCCCTGGAACTCGAACCTGCAAAATTGACGTTGCAACACAGATAGCATGTTAAATGTTCTTTTTTTCTGTTATTCACTGCACTGGAACAAGAGAGTTAACTTGTGACAAAATCTGGTGACAAACCACAGTTGTTTCCTTGCAAAACAGCTTTACCTTGTGAAGTAACACGTACATGAATTACCGACTGAGGACCTTAACCCCTTGAGTGCCCCGCCCTTTCCCCCTCCTGTGCCGGGCCTTTCATTAGCGGGCGGGGTCCATGACGAGATAGTCTCGTCATGGGCACAGCGCAACCGCGCTCCATGACGAGACTATCTCGCCATGGGCATAGAAGGGGTTAAAGTAATGCATTGGTCTCAGTCCCTCCAAAGAGTGTGCTTTCTGAAGCTGTGCAGAAATTCAGGGGCAGATTTATAAGGAACTGGTGCATCTGCATTGATGCGTCAGTTTCCGTGAGCAAGGATTAACATATGCGTCAGAAATTCTGAATTATCTGTTGGCCCAAAAGTAATGCATTGCTGGAGTTGCTTATGAAAGTGACGCAACTCGAATAATGCGCCACAACAGATAGGTGAGTCTCATTCAAAAAGCCACGCGTCATTGCTTACGCCTGGTCTGAGCAGGCGTAGGGATTTTGATGCAGTGATGGTGTAGTGACGCAGTGAAATGTTATACATTTCACTGCATCAGTTCTACATGGCTTTTTGCGTGGGAACACCCACCCTGCATACATTATACCTGACGCTGGTATATTGTGACGCAGGGCTTTACAACGTGACGCATCTCCCTAGATGCATCACGTTGTAAATTGGCCACATTGTTTGCGCCACCTTTGAGTAAAAAAAAGTGACGCAATGGCGGTGCAAGGAGGCGCAAAGGGCTTGTAAATCTACCCTCATGCAATCTACTATGAACTCACGATCTTGAAAGAGCATTATTGAGTTCAACCACGACAGCAGATTATAAAATATAAACTGTCAATGTCTGCGTTATGACTCACACCTGCAATGAACTACACAAATTATTTGCAAGCATTTTGGATCCTGTATTCCTTTCCTGTTTACCATATTACCTTCTCAGCCTAAAGCATTGAGGTATAAACCGGTGTATTCCGCCTTGTGTAGTTAACCTCCTGGTCAAGAGGACAATATGTTCCAGTGGTTAAGACTTTGGAACAACGGGCCAGGGCATAGGATCCAAATATCACTTCATCACCCTCCCCAAGCCAGCACTCTCATACCATCTCACCAGCCCATCACACTAACGCCTCCCACTGGAGCTAGCCCTTTTACACCTTCGCACTTGCGCCCTCTTGAAGACTGCAACACATGTGAAAATCTCATGGGCCCACTACACTGACCTCCTCCCAATTGAACTGGCCTTTTTACACCTTGGCACTCGCCCCTTGTCACAGACCCAGTGATCTCACAGGCCCATCACCCTGACCGTCCTCCATGGCAACTAGCACATTTAATCCTTCACAAAGACTCAGTGCACTTGCCTCCTACTGCAGTACCGTCATGCCACCTCACAGATTCGGTGTTCATGTACTATCCAAAAGAGCAGTTCTCTTCCTTCTTCACCAGATTCTGCTGTTTATAGAATCCATGAAAATCAAGAATTTGGATGTATGACGTTACAACGCATACTTTTACAACGCATGCACTTACAACGCAATTTTTACAACGCAACATCCACTACAACGCATTCCATTACATCGCATGACACTACAACGCATTTTAAAAAACTACCTTTACAACGCATTCCATTACATCGCATACTACCTTTACAACGCATACCATTACAACGCATAATGTTACATTGCATTTAAGGTAAGTATTGGATAGTATAGGGGTAAAAATTACTATTCTTACTCCAGGGGGTGCAACAGTAGGGTAAGTGTTGGATAGTATAGGGGTAAAAATTACTATTCTTACTCCAGGGGGTGCAACAGTGGGGTAAGTGTTGGATAGTATAGGGGTAACAATTACTATTCTAACTCCAGGGGGTGCAACAGTAGGGTAAGTGTTGGATAGTATAGGGGTAAAAATCACTATTCTAACTCCAGGGGGTGCAACAGTAGGGTAAATGTTGGATAGTATAGGGGTAACAATTACTATTCTAACTCCAGGGGGTGCAACAGTAGGATAAGTGTTGGATAGTGTAGGGGTTAAAAATTACTATTCTAACTCCAGGGGGTGCAACTGTAGGGTTAGTGTTGGATAGTGTAGGGGTTAAAAATTACTATTCTAACTCCAGGGGGTGCAACAGTAGGGTAAGTGTTGGATAGTGTAGGGGTTAAAATTAATATTCTAACTCCAATGGTATGCATTGTAATGGTATGCGTTGTGATAGTATGCGTTGTAATGCCTGCATTGTAGTGACATGCGATGTAGTGTCTGCGTTGTAATGGTATGCGTTGTAATGGTATGCGTTGTAGTATCATGCGTTGTAAAGGATGTTGCGTTGTAATGCCTGCATTGTAAGTGTAGTGCGTTGTTATAGTTGCGTTGTAATGGTTGTTTACCCAAGAATTTTGCACTATTGCATATATACAACACACAGACCTATACTCGCCAGAACTCACAAGTTTAAGCCTTTTCCTAGACTCTTACATTGTCTCATCCACAAAGTCAACATGCCCTTGTGTTCACGTGGCACTCACGGACCCATCAACCTAACCTTCCCCTCAGGCCTAACTCTCTTACACTATTCATAAACCTAGCACACCTACACTATGTACTGACCCAGCACTCACAGAGTAGCCCTCACAATTAGGGTTCTTACATCATTGAGCAGACTCGCGAGTCCTTTGCAAATGCTCCGTACTCTAAGACTTTACCCCAAACCCATAACCCGTACACTATGGACTGAGCCAAAATCCTTGCACTATCCACAGACTCAACACTTATGCTACTCAGAGATCTATCATCCTTACGCTGTCCTTGGTCCCAGCACTCTTACACCATTAATAGATGAATCGGCCTTGCACTGTCCCCAGATGCTGCACGTTTACACTACGCACAGACTCAATACCCTTGCACAGTCTTCAGAACTCACTCACACACTAATCCTAAAGCCATCAACCTTTATACGCCCTTCCACTATCTTCAGACCTAGCACCATTATATCTTCCACAACCCAACAGTCTTATGTAGCCTATCAATTAGTGCTCCTATGCAGTTCCATTATGCCATTCCTCAGGGCTTATCAGCACTGCACATCCCTACACCATCCATTGAGGATCAGCAGCACACAGTGTACTTTGGCGCTATTAATCAGGGTTCGTCTTCACAGTGAATCCCTGTACGATTCAAATCTGCTCCTCCTTCTTGGACTGGTCTGTAGTGGCAACGCACCGGTGCACTGGGCCCTAATGCAAGCACAAGGAAAATAGGCAGTCCTTAATTCACTTAGGTGGTAAAACAGAGCCAGAAGTAGCTTGCCAAGGGTTCCCTTAGCCCACTGCACCCTAGCACCACTGCACCTGCTGCACTATTGTTAGAAGCATCTCTGCTGGTCTCCCCTTATCACCTCCAGTGGAGGCCTTCTTTAGCTCTTGGCAATGCTCCTATATGCCCTGAGAGAGCATGTGGTGGTAACACTGCCGACTTTGTTGCCATCTGGAAAAGCAGAAGCGGACTGCTCAGCATGTTGCATTGCTAGCAGAAAGAATGGAAGCAGGTAAAGTCTCCTTTAATTTTTTTTCCATTTATTTATATATTTTTGAGTTTTATATAGCACTAGCTAGACTCGAGGGTATCAAAGAGCTTTACATGTTATGTTAATAAGTTTACTAGAAGTACAGGTGGGGATTCATATGTGTCAAGACTGTCAGAGAAATAAGTATAGAATGATACAGCACTGATCACCCACAAAGCCCTTCACACACAAAACACTCAAATACCTAGAAACCAAACTATCGAGAGCAGGAAAAGGCCGGACACTAACAAGCTCCAACTCTCTTCTTCTCATACCTTCTAATCTGAAGAAGAAATCATCCCAGGCATGCTCTTTCTCAGGAAATGATCCTAGGAACTCACTCCCTAAGGATCTCCACTGCAACCCCATTTTATCTTGCTTCAAATGGGCCCTCAGATCTCTACTGCTCAACATTTGCTGATCTACATTTCCCACAGATTCAACCCACATTGACAGGATCCTTCAAGGCGGTCGCTTGACTCCTTCAGTCCCTAATCTGCCTCCAATGCCATCACCTTAATACTGTATTGTTTTATATTTTTTCACACTGTTTCATTTTTCCCCTGAAATGTCTTTCCCAACTAATAATGAAAGTAGAAGTTATGTGGTAAGGAATTCTAGAAGGGCAGGTGAATGGCTTATATAAAACTAGAAAGAACAAAAGTCTCTGGGATCTCTGATAAAGTATCCAGCTCAAATGGAGGAATGAAGACAGAAAGGTAACACGGGTAGGCTGATCAGTTCTTGCTCTATCAGGGTAGCAACATACCAAGCTTAGTGACTCTCCCCGTCACTTCTGAAGCGTGCCCGTCGGGCTATGCTCTGAGCCATACCCAACTTGGACTCATCTAAATGTCGCTCTTCCACCTTTGAGATCATAGGAGGAGTTTGGGGTAAGAAACCTGGCTCAAACTTTTGGTCTTCTGCAGCCTATCAAGAATAGGTGCACTAATCCTTTAAAAGACTATGTGGCTTCTTTACAGGTTGCCTCACTGCTCTTCGACTTATTTCCCCACTCACAAGGTGTATTTGTACAGCAGTAAGCAGCACCCCTGCCTTTATAATGGTTCATTGCTACAGTTCATATGTGGGCCTGAGCCGAACTTCCTGCATTTCTGGTGTGAAAATTCATGAATTGTCCATAAATTGTGCAGTATGTATCAGTGCGTAAAAATACGGACCAGCATTTTGAGCTGCTTTTCTGTGCTCAATACGTTCTCGCATCGATTTTAGATGAAAGCACACATTTCACCTCAAAATTGCACTTGCCCCAAGGTAACTATAACTCGTGCCCCCGCCATTCACAGTTTTCTCATTAATAATTTCACTGGTAAATTTGCAGTGATATTATCAATGATGTCATAGAAGTTGTTATGAGTGATGTTGTTTGTGGGGAAATAAGCAGTGCATGAATTACTATGGTTTTGAGTGTGTAAAATCTGCACCTACATATAATGTTCCTGTAATCTTTTGGTTTTTAGTGAATTTCCAAGGTTTTTTAAAATTCTATTTGCTGGCTATAACGTCCTTGTATCCTTTGTTTTTTTCAGTGAATTTCTTTGTTCATTGAATGTTATTTCCTAACTATCATGTCCCTGTAATCTTTGTTTTTTTTTCAATTATTGTTTATATTTTTTTATGCTATTTCCTAACTGTAACGTCCCTATAACCGGAGTGTGTGATGATCACTAATTTGGTGTGTGAGTAACTGGATTTGTGAGTGAACATGTGAGTGGGTCTGTGAGTGGGTGTATTTTTTTAAAATTGAGATCTGGATCCGCCTCATATTCACACTTGGCGGCACGCTGGGTGCCACGGTGGGTCTGCTGATCCGCGTGCGCCCAAAAAATAAAATTTTGCCACAATTTCTTCCTCATAGGGACCCCTCCATCAGTTCCATGGGGTCAGGATAGCTCTATCCTGACCCCTTATACCCTATTTTCACTTTATTCCCCCTCAACCGGGGACCATGTCTCAATTGACAAAATGGCGGCTGCACCTTTTCTCTCAGGTTGCTGCTAGCCAATCACAGCATTGCTGTTGATGTGGGTATTCCTGAACCCTCCTCGGCTTCTCCAGATATACATACATTTTTTTCTTTAATAACCTCAAAACTACTGAACACATTTATTCCAGATTACAAAAAAGTACTCTTTATGGATCAAGAACTATCTTTCTGCCAAATTTGGTGTAATGCCTTTGAGCGGTTCGGGCTGTAGTCGTATCTAAAATCCTTATGGGAAATTGCACAGGGGAAAACTCGATTTGGGACCCCCCTTGTTCGTGGTCCCGACTTGACGAATCTCTCTGAAACTTTCCAGACAACAGCTTAAGTTACTGGCACACTAGTTTTGAAAATGTCGCGGAGATTCTCCAAATAGAGCCAAAGTTATAAGCCAAACAAAAATGCTTATCCTATGGAAACGACATCCTAGATAGATAGATAGATAGATAGATAGATAGATAGATAGATAGATAGATAGATAGATAGATAGATAGATAGATAGATAGATAGATAGATAGATAGATAGATAGATAGATAGATAGATAGGGGGAACAACCTTTACAACACAACTTTTACAACGCACTACACTTACAACGCATTTTTTACAACGCAAAATCCATTACAACGCATTCCATTACATAGCATGACACTACAACGCATTTTTAAAAACTACCTTTACAACGCATTCCATTACATCGCATACTACCTTTACAACGCATACCATTACAACGCATAATATTACACTACACTATCCAACACTTACCCTACTGTTGCACCCCCTGGAGTTAGAATAGTAATTTTTACCACTATACTATCCAACACTTACCCTACTGTTGCACCCCCTGGAGTTAGAATAGTAATTTTTACCCCTATACTATCCAACACTTACCCTACTGTTGCACCCCCTGGAGTTAGAATAGTAATTTTTACCCCTATACTATCCAACACTTACCCTACTGTTGCACCCCCTGGAGTTAGAATAGTAATTTTTACCCCTACACTATCCAACACTTACCCTACTGTTGCACCCCCTGGAGTTAGAATAGTAATTTTTACCCCTATACTATCCAACACTTACCCTACTGTTGCACCCCCTGGAGTTAGAATAGTAATTTTTACCCCTATACTATCCAACACTTACCCTACTGTTGCACCCCCTGGAGTTAGAATAGTAATTTTTACCCCTATACTATCCAACACTTACCCTACTGTTGCACCCCCTGGAGTTAGAATAGTAATTTTTACCCCTATACTATCCAACACTTACCCTACTGTTGCACCCCCTGGAGTTAGAATAGTGATTTTTACCCCTATACTATCCAACACTTACCCTACTGTTGCACCCCCTGGAGTTAGAATAGTAATTTTTACCCCTATACTATCCAACACTTTCCCTACTGTTGCACCCCCTGGAGTTAGAATAGTAATTTTTACCCCTATACTATCCAACACTTTCCCTACTGTTGCACCCCCTGGAGTTAGAATAGTAATTTTTACCCCTATACTATCCAACACTTTCCCTACTGTTGCACCCCCTGGAGTTAGAATAGTAATTTTTAACCCTATACTATCCAACACTTACCCTACTGTTGCACCCCTGGAGTTAGAAAAGTAATTTTTACCCCTTTACTATCTAATACTTACCTTAAATGCAATTTAATATTATGCGTTGTAATGGTATGCGTTGTAAAGGTAGTATGCGATGTAATGGAATGCGTTGTAAAGGTAGTTTTTAAAAATGCGTTGTAGTGTCATGCTACGTAATGGAATGCGTTGTAATGGATTTTGCGTTGTAAAAAATGCGTTGTAAGTGCATGCGTTGTAAAAGTGTGCGTTGTAACGACATACATCCGATAGATAGATAGATAGATAGATAGATAGATAGATAGATAGATAGATAGATAGATAGATAGATAGATAGATAGATAGATAGATAGATAGATAGATAGATAGATAGATAGATAGATAGATAGATAGATAGATAGATAGATAGATAGATAGATAGATTATGTTTAAAGCCATGCCAGTGAAAAGTTAGGTAGCCTGTTGAAACCTGTTACTGAAAGCATAGATACGAAGTCCCTGAAATTCACCTACGGCAGAGCTATGGGCAAAGTGAATGCCATTACTACAATAAATTCTATCTATTTTGTTTAATTTCTTTGCAGAGGAAAACAACTTGGACATTTCTGACAAGATGTCTGCTTGGATGTAATCCTCCGTCTCGAAGGTGACACATAGTATATAACATAGGTGCGTTTTCATGTATGCTACACAACAAAAAATCTGAAAATCAGTAAAAGAGAATCTGTAAAAGATTTCCTTTTTAACATTTATACATCAGTCATTATTGAGTTCCTTGTAGACAAAATACGCTTCAGCCTGAAAGGTTTGTGCCAGGAGCAGACAGGGCTGTTCTTTTAAGAATAAACATATTTTCAACATCTTTGAAGGCCATCATATGAAAAAAGACTGGAAAAAATGGGGACTCTATTGAGACACTTAAGGGTTAAATATCACCATCAAAGGGTAGTACTTAGTAAAACTGAAATGAGTTTAGATAATATTAACCATAGATTTAGGTAAGTACTTGATCAGTGCCAGGTGAAGGGTTTACATGCTCATCAGTACATTCCCAGGGACATAACTAGAGCCATTGGAAAAATGTGATTCTGTGGCTATGACTTTTTCTCTGCAAATAGGAATTTACCGCACAAGTCACATCATCTACAACCAGCTGCAACAAATGCAGATTTAAAAAAAATACATTTCATTTTCAACTAAAAGAGATAAAAACTCATTACAAACACTGCACAGGAGGTGCAACTGTGCATCGGACACTGTGAACATTATTAGATCACCTTTCAGTTGTTAATTGTCATATTCAGGTTTTTAGGTCTCGCCTGACCCAGCTCATGCGCTGGTCTGGCGAGACTTTTTGAGAGGGCTTCAAAAGTGCTACCATGCCAGCCTAGAGCTACAGTGCATGTACCCGGGCGCGCGCGCCATGCTTGACCGCGATTACTTTCACTTTTGCGGCCGCACGGTTGCTTTGATGTTTGATCGCGATCACTTTCACATTCGCGCCCGCGTGGCCGCTTGGCATAGCCAATAGGTCTCGCTTTTGGGACCTTATAAGTATTTAGTTATGCAACTGTTAGCGTTAGCGTGAGAGTTATAAAAATTGACAAAAAGAATCTTAGCCCTATCTTGCAAGACAAGTTCAACAATCAAACAGTAATCGGAACCAGATAAGCATTGAGTAAGTTTACCCTTTATGTCCAGTTTGAATAAGCTTAGCAGGCCTCCCTTGGGTCGTCCTGCCACACTGCTAATGGCTGGGATGCAAAAGTGGCTGTAACCGTCCATGGAGAAACTGTTCGTCTGGTCCCAGGTCTCTTGTAAAGCGATGATATCAAAGGCTTTAAGTGTCAATTGCCAATCCGGGTTCCCAATTTTGCTCTTTATGCCAGCAATATTCCAAGTGGCAATTTTGAGAGATGGAGATATAGCAGGTGGCTGAGTGGGGTTCCTCGTGATGTCGGGAAGTCAATCGTTTTCCTCCAATGAGGATAAAACAGTATAACGATTATGAAGGGGAAGGATGTTATACATCTGCCTGTTCACTGGCTGATGACCAAGAAGTTCCCCTCCATTTTGGAACACAGAAGCATTCAATGGCCTAATGGGGAAACGACCAGCCATTCCCCCTGTAGGAGCGTTACCACAGTACTCTAACTGATGAGATAGTGGTAAAAGAGTACTGGCCAAGTGACTATAGAAATAACCAAGTGGTCTGGCACGAACAGAGTTATCCTGGAAGGGTAAAGAGGCAGCTCTAAGGAGAACAGTAGCAGCATGTTGCGGATATTTAAAGTTAACAATGATGCAGTCCCCCCCAATGTCTTTCTTACCGTGACCAATCCAACCAACTCTACGAGTGGATAAAATGTCGTTTGAGAAGGCCACCGGAAAGCCACAGTTCTTATTCAACCAGGCAAGTGTTTTATTTTTTAAAGCATCATGGGTTTCCAGCCTGGGATTAGACATGCAGGAGTCAACCTCAGGAACATTAGTTAGTACCACAGTGTAAGGAACACACTGTGGTGGAAGGTTGACAACGTTTCTCCACATGGGTTTACTGTGCCCTGTGGCGTCACCCCTTGCTACATTCTTCAGGGCGTTCTGACGACTATTTTGTTCTATCTGTGGTTGTCGTAAGGATGGAGCTAGTGCAACTTTAGAGCCCACTTATGGTTGTGGTAATGGGATAGTAGTCAAAGCGTTTGTAGTCTGAAGTACCTGATTTTTACCCCCAGAACCATCTTCCCTGGTATTATCAGAAGTAAATAAGGCGGGTTCCGATAGGCTATGTCCTGTAGGGCCCGAAGGATCAGGTTGGATGGAAGTCAGTGGGGAGGTCCGAATCAAGTTAGAGTCTAGGAGACCCTTTAGTCTGGTAACCTCTAGTGCAACTAAGTCTAACTTTGCCAGCAGTGGACTAATCAGGGCCTCTAATTTAGACTCTAATATGGTTGCCAGGAGTTCAATGTGTGGTGGATAAAGGGGGCTACCCTCAACGTTGTTTATGGTCTCTAGAACTTTGTTTGAGGGCACAGAGGTAACCCCCCCGGTCAATGGTGTTGTACCTTGCTTTTTGGGTTTACGGGTCACTGCCCTCTTGACCGGGATCTTCCTGCAAG
This sequence comes from Triturus cristatus, assembly GCF_964204655.1. NCBI lineage: Eukaryota > Metazoa > Chordata > Amphibia > Caudata > Salamandridae > Triturus > Triturus cristatus. Next base: position 131,983,991 of record NC_140591.1, on the reverse strand, counting down.
CACGCACTGTTCTCCGAGCGGGAGATGGAGTTAGTATAACCTTAATAGGCGATACCGTGCTCTGGCTAGAACTAGGAACGTTAATGGTTACCCCTTCCACTGTGTTGACTAAAGTAGTCGCATCAATGTTTACGTCTACATTATCAATGTTGACACTTCCTCTGTCTGGGGATAACGTTGGAGAAGAAGACATAGTTGACCTTAATGGTGATGACTCCAGGCTTAATCTGCCAAAAGAAAGTCTCCTATTTTGGTTAATCTTGTTTACCACTCTGACAAGATAGCTGTCCATAGTCCTAATTTCATTGGTGGCAGCAGGTTTCACTGGCCTAGGCTTAGACATGAAGTGCTCGACAATGGTTGACTACCAAGAAAAGTGAAACAATAGTTTTACCCTGGACTCAGTACACTGTAATAGGGGCAATAGGACCTGCTGAGCTTACACACATGCACCACAATGCTTTATGAACCTACTTACATGTCCACGACAGACATAGAGCCACAGTCCGTGGCCCTGCCCTGCCTCCTCCTGCCCGGACGGCCACAGACGGCCTGCCCTCTGCCCGGGCTCAGCCCGGCGTCGCCCGCGCGTGTCCCGTGACGCGGAGGGAGCTGTCGGTTATCAAGCACCTCCGGGCGCGCTGGCGGCGGAAGTTGTTGTCTCCTCGAGTGGGCTGCCGGCGAAAGAGACACCCGGCAAAGGTGCCTGGTCAGCTGTCCCCCTGCGTGTGGTCTCGCTGGGCTCTGCAACTGATGCGAGTTCAAGAGTGTGCCCCCCGCTCCACCGAGGGAGCTGTCGGTTATCAAGCGCCTCCGGGCCCGCTGGCGGCGGAAGTGGCGTCGGGAGGAGCTGTGGCTGATGGGGATTGTAGTCTCCTCGAGTGGGCTGCCGGCGAAAGAGACACCCGACAAAGGTGCCTGGTCAGCTGTCCCCCTGCGTGTGGTCTCGCTGGGCTCTGCAACGGATGCGAGTTCAAGAGTGTGCCCCCCACTTCAAAAGTGCTACCATGCCAGCCTAGAGCTACAGTGCATGTACCCGGGCGCGCGCGCCATGCTTGACCGCGATTACTTTCACTTTTGCGGCCGCACGGTTGCTTTGATGTTTGATCGCGATCACTTTCACATTCGCGCCCGCGTGGCCGCTTGGCATAGCCAATAGGTCTCGCTTTTGGGACCTTATAAGTATTTAGTTATGCAACTGTTGCATGGCTAAACACTTATAAGGTCCCAAAGGCGAGACCTATCGGCTATGCCAATGCTTGTAATGTGTGTTTCATTTTTGTCTACAAATCGTACATATCCCAGGTGGAAGGGCTGGGACAATTGCGTTTTGCTCAGCTGGAAGCAGAAAGCTCAGGCACTTCCATATAAGTACAACTTGAAAGGAAATATGTGTTTTCTTTATCGTGAAAATGTTTTGCGTCATTTTTGGACAGGGCATGTACATTTCTAAGAAGACACAAATGTTGCATCACAGTGGGTGTGAGCTCTTGAAGCTGAACCCTAAAATACCTTAGTGAGACATAAGTCATATATATGACATTTGTTATACTGTTCTGCAGTCCTGTTTCTTATTGCAAATAGGTACATCCATAAGCACTAGAGTTTGAAGACAGATTAAACCCTACACTGAAAACAAGGTTCGAACATAATTGGGACACTCCTGAGTAAGAGGGGCCCACCCCTCATTGAAAGAAATGACCTGTTTTAGCAGAAGATGACATTATATGTTTTACACAGTATATTTTTACTCTGGAATAAAGAAAGGAAAGAGTCATAAAATGCCATTTAAGTGCTTTCATGAAAGGCTAAATCATACATATTTTGTTCATAATATTCTGATTAGGGTCTGCTAAATGTTTAATACTTTATTTATGAAACCTGTGCAATGTTAAAGTGTTTGAATCTCTTATATGTCAATGTATTAAAATGTCAAAATGCCTTAATAAGAATGCCACAGAATGTGCTGCATAATTTGGCTCCAATTGAATTATGTTTTACATAGAATGTATTTCCTAGCTGCATAATTTTCCTTCCTTGCTACACACATTAGGCATCAATGCCATATGATTTTATTCTCTAATGCTGCATAATTCCATTGCACGTGCACAAAGTGCAGTCTGCCTCAAAAATATCAAGGGCTAGATTTTCTATAATTTTGCCAGGAGTGTCGCCCCACTAGCTCAGAGCCAGCAGCTAAAAATCAAAACAATGTTTCATTACCTTTTTATTTTTAAGCAGCTGGCTCAGCCAGCGTGTGCAGGGAAGGGTGGGGCGGGCATGGGAGCAGGAAGGAGGAGTGCTATGTGCACTCTAAGTGCGCATGTGTGTTTAGCCGGCCGTCTCAGGCTGATCAAAAACTCATGGGCACTTTGGTTTCTCAAACCCGGCTGTACTGAACAGCCGGGTTAGAGAAACAGCACAGACTCCTTGGTCTTAGTGAAGCATCTTTGCAGCCCGCTCCAGCCAATCCCCGCGCTACTTTCATAGCATGAGAGCAGGGCAGTGATTGGACAGGGAGTCTGTAACATAGCCCCAGTGTCTGCTGGCACAAGGAAGAACCAACACCGAGGTGCGATGCGGGATGTGACTTGCAGCAGGTAAGTTTAGCTTTCAAAATTATATTTATTAGTAATAAATTCTCTTGACTGTCCGATGCCCCCCTTCCACGCTCACCCCCCACACTCCCTCCCCCACATCCCCTCCCCTGCCTCACCACATTTTGTATGTGGCGGCTGCCACTGCATTTTGCATCTTGGTTGCGTCAGTTTTTGATGCAGTCCAACGAAAAATGTATGTCAGGATTTACTAAGCCATTCAATGCCCAATTTGTAAAAAAATAAAAAAGTAACACAAGCAGCACAAAGACCTGGCTTGCATTATCTTGCCCAGGCGAGGCGTTCCATGGATGGAGCATGGGTGTTCCTGTGCATCCAGCCATGAATTTTGAGGCACATTCAGATTAATTAAAGTCTGTAAATCTGGGTTTGCACCAGAATTGTACACCTAATCGAGTCTGGCGAACCCATAGAAATATCTTTATTTCTCCTTGTTACTTCCTCTTAGCATGTGTGCTGCATACTGCACCACAGAAACAGAGAGGATCAAGCGTGCTTGCGTTGGCGCTAGTTTGCCACATGTGTGCCAGCACAAGGAGAGAGCAGAAGTGTGCCATATCATTGTAAATATGGCGCTTTTCTGCTCTCTCCCTTTCACGCAATGCAACACAGCACAGCAAGGTCCCTTTCAACCTTATGTTGCATGAAAGTTTAGTAAATCCGGGCCAAGTCAATTGAGACTCTCTTACTCAAATCAGAACATACCAGGTGAGTGCCTGTAGCATTATGCTAAAAGAATTCCTTGTATTTTTCATTCCCTTTTTAAGTCTTGCTTTGAGCAGAAAAATACTCATCAATTTTGAATGCAGTAGTTTGCTCTCATTTATGCAGTTAGTACAGTTCCTTTTCCACTAGCAGTCTTCTCACGTCAGGACACTTTGCTTTTCTTAAAGCTTTTCAGATGTACTTGACCTTCTAAGGTGGGGAGTACTTTTAATGCTGCAGAACATTTCAAAATGTAAAATAACAAGGAACCTGATGCAAAAGGCCACTGGCCATGGACTGCATCTCCCACAATGCTAATGGGCCTCAAAGAAGGTGCAGGCAGGTGTGTGCTACATGGACTGAGTGCTACCACAACTTGTGGTGTTAGTCTTGTATATTGTGCACATTGATGACACACATCTAGCTAGGCAGCAAGGAAGTATTTTATGCCGCAGTAAGGGCAGATAGAAGCTAAGTGGGGTCTAAAGGGGGGGCAAAAACAATGTGTGAACAATGCTTTGGAGCAGGGAGTTCTGTTCCCACAAAGTAGGCCAGAACAGTTGGGAAGGTCCTTATTGACTGCTGTCCAGCTGCTCCATGAAGTGTAAGCTCCTCTTTAAAGTGGAGTAGTGAAGTGTAAGCTCCTCTTTAAAGTGTAGTAGTGAAGTGTAACGCCTCTTTAAAGTGCAGTAGTGAGGGTGCAAACAGGATGTGTGGTGGGAGGCTGCTCCAGGTCCCCCTGAGTTTCTCTTTTTCCTTTCTTTTCTTTAGAGCAGGGCAGTGTCAGGGACCTGTAGGAAGGAACAGTGATGCGCATTCATGGCTTCACCCAAATGTTGGGGGCTTGCAGTTTTAAAATGTAATGATCAAAACTTTGAAAGTTATTCTCTTTTATCAAGTTGGAATGCATCAATAAATGCGATGAAATTACTTGTATGATGTGCAGAATGACAGCCAATAGGCAGGTTAGGGGCTTAATGGGAGAAGTCTATTTTACACATTCTGTCAAACACGTCAAATGTTCTCGTTTTACTCGTGGACTTGTTAAACTGCACAGAGCTGTCACAGGGCCACATTATGTACCAACTAAACAGTTTTAATACGAGTTAACATAGAAACTAAAACTGAGTTGCATCGTCTCAGGATGACGTTTGAGGGAAGGAAACCTCTATCCTCCATGGGTGTCGATTCACCAAAATGCCTGGGGTAGCGGAAGTGACATCACAAAGCATATGGCCATAATGACATCACAAGAAGTGTCCATCATATGACGATGACCCTAATTATTTCCATGAAGGCATGTAAACTACACTAAACTAATGCTCACTCTTTCTTCCACCCCTTTCTGACACCACTCTGATTTTTATGCATACTCACTCACCCACTTGCATTCACTCCTAATCTCACTCATAGTCACTCATACTTACTGATACTCAGGCCTAAGTTTACATACGTGCTTGTTTCACTTTTGGGACACACGCCCAGCAGGTTGGGATTTAGTATCCAACAAAAAGGCTGATTTATGTTGGATAGTAGCCCAAAGTAAGGCAACATTGCACTATGCACCGCTCTGTGTTATTTTGCATCAAGTGGGGGTTCCATGGGTGGTGTATATCCATTCCAATTCATCCACCCAGAGTTTGAATGCAAATCTATACCTACAAACATTGGTAGAGAGGACTTGGTGCCAAAATCTTATGACTCCGCAAGGCATACATAACAAGAAGAAATGTTTTCATTTCTTCTTGTTTATCCATCTTTTAATGTGCGCTGCATTGTACAGCATACATACAAAGTTGGAAAACCCTTCAAGCGTAGTTTTTGTACTGAACAAGACCCCTTCCAGTGTAAAACCTATGCTTCAGAGAACGTGAACACCCTTGCGCTATGGCGCCGAGGTATGTGCACCGTCAGTCACTGCCAAAAGTGCACCAGCACACAGGGGGAGAATTAATGAACCTTATCCTTTTTCTCTCCCTTTGACATAGGGCTGCGCAATATCTTTGGTACAGCGCTGCCTTGCGCCCAAGAATAGTAAATCTGGGGCACAACCTCATTCACTACATGTCACTGGCTCTCACTCACTTTCACTGATACGCACATGCTTACACAAACAGACACACGCTCACACATACACACTCTCTCTCTCACATAAACATACTCTCACCCGAAAACACTCACACAACATACATTTAACAAGCATTGGCATAGCCAATAGGTCTCGCCTTTGGGACCTTATAAGTGTTTAGCCATGCAACAGTTGCATAACTAAATACTTATAAGGTTCCAAAAGCGAGACCTATTGGCTATGCCGCAAAAGTGAAAGTGATCGCGATCAAACATCAAAGCGGCCGTGCCTCTCAATAAGTCTCACCAGCGCATACGCTGGGTCAGGCGAAACCTAAAAAACATTTTAACTTACCACAGCAGGCACCAATGTCCAGTTCTAGCTATTTGTGAACCATTTTTTATTTATCTAAAAATAACTAATGTCAATAGGTCTAGCTAATGAATGCACCGTCAAGCTTGACATAAGTTGCCATGTGCGTTGACTGCCCTCCTTCCATATGTGCTGCTGACTAAGACAACTTCCATAAATTATCTAGTTATCTAAGATTCTTTAATAGCATTGGAAAGGCATGTGTGTGTGGCCCTAAAAGTTCAAGTTCAAGCAGCTGAGTAAATAAACAAAATGATCACAGCTGAGTGAAGGGCAAGCACTTTTTTGTGGAAGCACACAACTTCTGCCAAATCAAAACATGTGTGTGGAACCAAAACCCCTCACCTGGTGATACTCACATAATGGTCTAATGACAGCTGAGCTGTCAAGTCTGACCATAACAAACAGGCTGAAACTAAGGACTGGGGATTAGTCACTGTGTTCTTGACACTGCTTTTCTTACCTCTGAGGCCAGAGGCCGCAAAGGCAGTGCCAGGGGTCACAAGAGACAAGCAAGGGTCGCAACTGCGATCCATGGCGACCCCTAAATGACATCCATGCTCCCAGCCAGTATGATCTCAGCCAGTATAAAATATATATCAAAGGCTTGACAGCAGGAAGTGATATTTTAAACACACTCTGGTCAATGGAAGTCTTTCCTGGCAAGAAAGTTGTATCTAAGTTGAACATTATGAGCATTAGTTCAGCGATAGTTCTGACGGAAGTGGGGGCAATGCGACGATTTATGGAATACTTAAGGGGTGTCATTTAGGGGTCCATAGAGTGGCAATTGCACCTCTCTGGCGTTCCAAAGGAATTCGTATTGTTTCTTGTGCAATAGCTGCAGGTGTCCACATTCACTTTAGATTTTCCCTCAAGTTAAGGCAGAAAAATGCATTTTCTGATGCAGTGCAGTAAATCTCTCGGGTTCTCTGACAGGCTATACAGTTTGTGTAGATTTCATGAAAACATATTCAAATCTAGGACTGAATGACACGGCCCTTAGCCAATTTATTTTGAAAAACTATGCACGATAGAGCACTGATAACCCTTGATCATTTGTCAAAGGTTGGTTAAAGTAATATCCATCTCACTCTTCTTTAGCGCTGCTCCTCATTCCTCCCCTGAAATAGGCGGGCTCACTGACAAAGATGCCTGCTATGTGACTTGGCAGGTTTCAACCCAATGACTTTGGATGAATGTCACAAATTGATGGCCTTCTGCTCGAGAATCCTGAGGATCCATGATTTGTTATGTTATCAGCATTTGTAGAGCACATGTGTATGTCCTAGTAGTCCAGAAGAGCCTTTCAGTACAAGCTTCAGTACAGAATTCAGTTGTTTTTTTTTTTGCAGAGTTTTATATTACGTGAACTTGACCCGAATCCAAACAGGTATCAGAGCGCTTTACATAGCACCAGTTACGTTACATGAGGACACATTCATTTTTTGTTAGGCACAGGGAGATTAAGTAATTTGCCCAGAATCACAGGATGTTTAGCGTCATTACCGAGACTCGAACCCAGTTCCCCCAGGTCCGAGGTCGAGCGCCCTAACCGTTAGGCCAACTCCTCTCCCCGGTTTGTCAGGTATCGTTTTGTTGGGTTGGTGTGATGATGGTAAGTTGGGTGTAGTGAATCTTGATGGCTTCTACTGATTGACAGAATGGGCCCTGCTTGGCCCTTTTGATTCTGGGTATGCACAGAAAATGTAATTTGTTGTATGTATTTTGTAAATGTTGTCTTATTCCACTCCGGTGAAACGTTAGCCATTTCCTGGCAGGTTGTGTTGGATTAAGTTTTTGTCAGCATCTCATTTCCAACTCTATAGCTTAACTGGTGAATTGTCTGTATGTGTGGGTGCGAGTGTATTGTATTTTTTTTTAATATGGACGCATTACCATGTGTCAGGAGTGACATGTACTGCTGGGGAACCTTCCTTTACCAGCTCTATGGCGTTGGTGCATTGTTGCATGTGTCAGCGTGCAGGTTCACTGACTGCTATTGTTTGCTGATTTCTGCAGTATCTTTGAGCATTGGTATGTGTGAGGTTTGTTTTGTTCATGAAGTTAGTATGTCAACTTCATAAATGTACTGCTGCCCTGTGGGTCATGGTAAATTGGCTATTGCTTCTGAGTACATGTGAGCGTTGACATGTATGAGGAGTATGTTGCACTGTGGTAGGATCATCACTTTGCCAATAATATTGTTTGTGTATGTGTGTTTGTGTATGTGGTGTGTGAGAGGGTGCAGGTTGTTTGTCTGAGGTTTTCTGCTATATCCATGAGCACTGGAATGTGTAATGAGGGCGTTGTACCATTGGTGAACCTTAATTTGTCAATTCTATGACTTTGGTGTTGGGTTGAGTTAGACTGGTTAGACTCATGTGACTGTTGTATCTGCGAACATTGATAGTGTGAGAACGGGTTACACTGCTGCAGAGCATCGCTTTGCCAGCAACATGTCTTGTAAACCTTGTTTTGTTTGTGTTTATTTGTGTATAAGGGAGGGTGCAGCTCGTTTGTCTGATGTTTCCTGCTATATCCGTGAGCTTTGAAATGTGTGGTAACTGTGTTGTGCTGGCGATGAGTCTTGCTTTGCCAACACTTGTTGTGTTGTGCTAGTCAAGCACAGTGAAGTTTCCGCTGCATCGGTGAACACTTGCATGTGTGTGTAATGTGTTGTACTGTTTGATGTCCTTTCTGTGCCAAATAAATAACCTAGGTACCACTGCTGCACCAAGATAAAAAAAGAAAATAGGCGGCCTCATTTATGATGCCCTACTGGCACTATCGTACCGCCAGAATGTCATTTTTTTGACGTTCCGGTGGCGCGATGTGCCACTGGCATATTTATAAGGCACGTAAAGCCATGTTACATAGCTTGTCATAGCCTTATAAATATGTGCTGAAAACTGCGTGAAAGGGGCATTCCAGTGATACTGGGGGTGTTCTCAGCAACATCCATGGCTTTTTGACACTGCCCCATATTTAAGAGAAATCCTAAGTCTGAGGCAGCACCAAAAATGTATGCCTCCCAGGGTGGCGCAACGAGGAGAAATATCTTTATTTCTCCTCGTTTTCCTCTTTCTATGTGGGCAGCAAACTTACAAAGAGGAAAAAGCCTCCTGTGGTCGAATTTGTGCAGGAAGGTTTCCCTTTCTGCACAAAAATAATCATCCCTGCAATGCAGGCACCCTTGCACCATGGTGCAAAGGGGACCTGCGTTGGCACATGGAAGTCATTGTGCGCCAGGGAAAAGGATAGGAATGCTCAGTATCTAACAGATATGTCACATTCCTGCCCTTTTCTTTGACCGTAGGGCCGTGCAGCAGCAAGGCATGCTGTACTGGCCTATGGCAAAAAAAACATATATGAGGTCCAGGATTTTTAAGTCTGGCATTAGCAAATACCTTTTGAGTTTTATAAAATTACACAACACTCACAATATAATTTTAGGGGATTTCAGCCAGCCCTCTTCATTCATTGATCTATAGTTGTGTCATTAACCTTTTTCTTCCGCCCACTACAGCATACTCATGGGACAATGGGGTAGCCCACTTTAATGTGAGTTACAACATTCTGTTCTTTCACAAGGAGAACAGTCACACAAAAATACATTAAGTGCCTGGGACTACAATGGCTATGTGTGCTTTTCAAGACCAAAAAACATATTTTTTGCTTTTAGCCAATATGTTTTTATTTTGGTGAGAGCCGGTAGCTCCTCTAACAATAAAGTGTTAAAAAAAAATGATAAAATGAAACAATCACTGAAAAGCCCAGTGGTTGCCAAACCAATTGGCTTGGTCAATGCTTGTTCTTTTTTTTTATAAGGGGACCTGGGATGAAGGTGCTGGACAGAGCAGAAGGACAAAGGAACATCATCCCTCTTAATGAATATTTATTGAAAAATGTCTGGTAGATCTGGAGGCGTTTATACATTAGCCTCTGTTTCTCGCCTGGCTAATGTTCTGGTTTATCTCGCCGGGTAATTGCAGGAGTCAGGTAAATGTTGATTTACATGCAAATTGCTTCCACTGAACTTGCCTTTTAAGTGAAACAAGATTTTAGAAATAATTTTCTCTCATTAAACCACCGCAGCGGTAAAATAAACTGCAAATAATTCAATTCATTTTGTAAATAAAAACAATTTGTTGTCTTTTTCTTTTGCTGGCGATGGGCTTTTTCCCTCTGTGCCCTTTGTCTACATTAGATTCAAGTAATATATAGGGTTTGTGCACAATCAGTTCCATAAAACGCAGAACAGGTGTTCAATGATGCCGCAAAGGTGTGGACATTTTCAATATTCTGGAGGTGTCTTACACATGAGAAGGCTCTTGCTGCAGAGGATTAAAAGGATTATTTATAGAATTATAAATGAGTAAGAGTGAATTAGAAGGATGTTTTTCACTGAGGGGTTTTGAGTAGGCCTGGACGGGGACCTCTGCTCCGTTCGCGGAGTTTGCTGAGTTTTCTGCACGCAGGGCTGCAAAAAACTCCGCTACCCTTTTTTCTCACTCGTGCTCGCCACCGTTAAGTTGACGAGCGCGAGCGAGGAAAGTCCAATGCTAGACCACCACCCAGGTCGCAACCATTCACGTTGAGAAACCATCCTTTTGTGTTGAGGATGCTGCTGCTGGAGTAGAAAATCTACTCGAGCAGCAGAAAGAAGCAGCGCCCTCTTGCGCTTCGCATGGTGCCATTCGTGCTGATTTTCCAGTGCGGGACAAACACCCATCGCTAAAAATCAGCGCGTACGGGGTGACCTAACACAATCCGCTGCGTGCGGAACTCTATTTACCGTTGCATATTTTTTCAGTCACATTGCGGAGTTCCGAATAGTGGAACTTCGCAAACTCCATCCAGGCCTAGTTCTGAGTGACATCAAATGAAAAACATCACTTTTTACCCATCTTCATTTTTATTTTATATTTATTTCTTCATAAGTTTTATATAGCGCTAGCTAGACCCGAAGGTATCAGAGCGCTTTACATATAATGCAAAGATAGTTTGATTGAAGTACATACATATATACAGAGAAAGAAAATCGTTAGGCAATCAAGATAGTTACAATATGAGGACATTAGAACAACATAAGTAAATGTATGGCCCCCAATGCTTTCAGCTGCTGTGCAGGGGCAGAAGAGGACTGAGGATGCCATTCCTAACATTGCCTCTCCTGTCTGTCCCAAATAAAAAAACAAAATACCCGGCCTCCTGACACTGCTCCCCACCACTCACTGTGCCTTCCCTTCTCTCCTCCTCAGAAGTTGTGCTCCCTGCTACCCAGCGCTGCTCTGCCAGGCTCACAGAGAGCCCAACCAGCAGCCTGGAATTGTGTTATGACTGTAGTAATAATGGGTAACAACTTTTATTTGTCCAGAAGACATTTTCGAAATGACAAATCACAACCAAAAGCCAATATCTCCTGTTAACTCCACACCTATGTACCTTGATCATACTCATACCATCAAGGTGTACAGAAGGGGATTTAAGAATGGTACATCTATCCTTATTTGTATATTTTACCTTGAAGAAATGGAGGTAGTCGATATTCTGCAGTCAATATTTTTTGTGGATTGATATGGAAAATGCAATATTTTGGTAGCAGACCTCTTCTAAACAGTATACACTTTCACATGGCATGCCATAATAACTGATAAGTCCACAATGGGCAACCCTTAGGGGACACCAGGAGTGGGCACTGCTACCCCCGCTTGCCATTTGGTACTCTTCACTCTGACATTGCTGCTCCTGATTTAAAGGGTTCCAAAGAAAGCTGCAGGAAGAGAAAGAAATTAAAAAAGAAAGAAACAAAGAAAGAAAGAAAGAAAGAAAGAAAGAAAGAAACAAACAAACAAAAAACAAACAAACAAACAAACAAACAAATAAAGAGTCAGATTGTATTTAGCCTTCTTGAGTATCCCCTACTTGTATTTCCTCCAGGAGTTTGTTGTGGTGCTAAAGGGGGCGGGGGGATGAGTGGTGATGCTGGGGTGTTATGGGAATAAAGAGTGTGTGATGTTACATCTGCTAAGCCCCGCATTTTGGTAGTTGAAATACATTTCTACACAGATCTTAAATCGGGTACCTGGTAGACTGAGCCATATATGAATGAAGGATTGCCTACTGTGGACTGACCTCTGTAAAACTCTGGAAGGGATTCTATAATAAATGCGGCTGCCCGCGGCCCACACAGGGGGCCACCCTAAGTGGGCGGCCCCTTTAGTGCCATTTGGGCATCAATCCACCCCCTCTGATGTCGGGACTCAGGGAGGAGTCCCCCTTTGCCTGTGGCATGCTAGACGCATCACTTCCTGCGCGACAAGGAACTGAGGAGGGTATATATGCCCCCCGGCCATACTGGCGTTCTCTGTTGCGCCAGGCACGCCGTCTTCGGACACGCCATCGTGAAGGGTCCTGCGATCGTCACCGTTTGTTATCGGGTCGGGAGGCTGCTGATTGTGAGGCGAGTCTGCCATCCCCTGGCCCCCAGCACAGGCAAGCGGCATTTGGAGCCACCACAGAGTTTGGCTTGGGGCTTCTAGGGCCGGCCCGCTTGAGGGATGGCCAGGGGCCTTGCGCCTGCAGCCGGGGGCACAACGTGGGTCGACCGAGTCCCCAGAGCAACGATGCCCAGCAGCAGCCGTGTGTCATGCAAGGGGTTCAGGGAACATCATGGCCCCCTAGCTAGCCTCACCTCTCTCGCTTCGCCTCTTGGCATTAGGTGACCGGCTTTAAGAAACCCAATCTCGACCGATCCCCATCCACCCTTTCTTCCTTCGCGGCCAGGCTTTAAGCTGCAGGCCCGTATTAGCAGCTCCATGGGGGTCGGCATCAGAGGCCACGCTATGGCCTTGCGCGACTTTGGTGGCCGGGCCCCATATTCCCCGCGATTGGCACGATAGGGTCAGCCGTTGGTTCGCTGGCTTCCTTGCAGAGTCTCGGACGCACCTGAGGGCATTTGATCTGAACCCCACTTCCCCCGCCTGTATAAGACACGCAATGTGCCGGCCAACCTGGTCACGATGTCCTAAGGGAGAGGGCCTAGCCGAGGGAGAGGAGGTTCACAGGGGCCTATTTCTGGCGAGGGAGGGAGGCATGCGAGCATCGTGAGCCTCCCTCCCCGGCAGTGTCATGGTCTAGGCAGCACTTATTCTGGGGCCCGGGCCGGTGCAGGGGGGGACAGCAAGAGGCTTCCCCTCCGCGGCACTACTAATGGCCGGCGGCGGGGCATCATCCCGCGGTGCGAGTTATCGTGGGGTCAACGACCTTGCGCGCATTCACTCGCTCCACTTGGAGGGTCCGTGGTCGGGGGTGGGGTAGTAGATGCACATGGTTCATCGGTGCTTATCCCCCCCACTGCTAATTGGTTTTATTTGGAGGTAGCGCAAGCATTTTCATGGGGAAAGTGTGCTCAGTTGCCAACTGCCCACTCCCCAGCTCGGAGAACTCCTTCCTCGCATCAGCGCCATGCGGGCCCCGGGACGATGCAGGGTGCCTTTAATCAACGTTACTATTCCTTGAATAAATTGTAAAGTCTCCATCTTGGATTCAGTTACACTTTGTGTAGCTCATAGCGCTTGTCCCCCAATGTGTATTAAAGATGAGAACGGGCGGGTTGCTCACGGGGGGAGACGCCGCAGATAACGATGCCTGGGGGTGATGAATCATTGTGGCCTCGTGGTTAAGGTCTCTGACCTTAGTCTCTGACCTCAACTCTGGTGTTTCAATGGTTGTGGTTTCTGAAGTAAAATGTTAAAGGAGTCACTCTGGCAGAATGGTTAAGGTCTTAGACTCTTTCTCAGAAGATTGGGTTTTCAATCCCTAGTCTTTCAGGGGCACCGTATGCTTAGTTAAAGTATAGGCTATTTAACTTGTGAGCTCCCCTGCAATCATGGGTTACCGATCGCCAGGGCTGGTTTGCATGTCCCCATGCCTGGGGGCTCCCTGCACAAGGGGGCCAGTTGGTCTTGCGCTCCCACCCTGCTCACCGGCAAGGGCTTTGAGGGCCATTTCTCAGGGCGGGGCCGCCTTGGTGCTGCTTGCGCGCTCTGGACCTTGCTAGGTGGCAGCTTGGGGCAGGGTGGGGGCGCCAGAAAGGGGATGCCGAAATGTGGAATCTGCTGACCATTATTCGGTCAATGCCCTTAACATCTACATGCTGTTTTTGCCCCCTCAGAGATTTCTGTTTGGTGCAGTCGCTTCGGAGGCACCAGGAGCAGCTCGTGGCAGCCAGGCAACGTAGCAAACTGCAAGGCAGAAAGTAAGACAGTGCAATCCATGCCCAGAGGGCAACGAATGGCTAGTTGAGGGTGACAAAACAAGTGTGGGTGCTCATGGTGCAGGCAAACACGTGGTGCTCGAGTTGCCTGGAAGAGATATCCTGCTGGTGTGCGTCAATAGGGGGGCACCAATGAGGCAACTCCCATTATGGAAAATAACCGTTTTGTCATTTCATCCCCAAGGTTCTAAAGATTTGACCCCCACGCCCTGATCGGAAGGATGGACGAGGGCCACCGAGCCTCTCAAGCGAGTCAAAATCAGTGAGTGGGTTAGCGCCGGGCCCAGCCAAAGTTGGGGTGGATGGGTTTGGGTTGGATGGTACCAAATTATTATTGAATGTCCGTGATAACCGTTGCTCTTTCCAGGAAGGGGAACAGACGCTAGTTAGACGGTCGACCGCGCAGCAGGCTAGGATGGCAGGAATCAAGAAGCAAAGTACTGGGGCACACGTGGGTTGGACACGCGCCGGGGATAGGGACCCTGCAGCACAGTGTGTGGCGGCGCCCTTAAGAATTTGCGGGGCAAGTATTTACGTTTCTCTATCCCCTTAAGATCAGTTTAAGGCCGTCAGCGCAACAGTCCGGAGACATGGACAGCCAAGGAACCCACGCCCTCTTGTTTCCTCAAATCAGCTGCGTGGATGAGTCCCAGCCCAGCACGTCGCAGGAGGCAGTCTGGGCGAACTTTATGGACATGGCGAAGGCCAAAGGAGTCGAATGGGCTCAAAATCCTCAATTCCCAAGGAAAGGAGGACTCCGGGGTGGTGGCGCACCCCCCAAGTGGGCCACAGGCAGGACCAGCGAAATCGGGATCTGCCAGGCCCAAACGGGTGCGCAGACCCATTAATAAGGAATTTCGTGCGGACCCTCTGGCACCGAAGGTGAGGGTAATGACCAGTCGTGAAGAAGTAGGGCCAGTGGCAGCACCGCCGAGCACACAGGGCACTCCCGCTGTCGGCGGTGTGAACACTGATAAATGGGGTAAGGTTATGTACACCATGTTGAACCTAATGGCGAACTATCAAGCCCGTTTAGATAACCATATGGCATCCCCCTCGCAAGTGCCCCCCCGGGACGGTGCGAGCCGGTCCACCATCCATTGCTCAGGTCTGGGGAGATTAGGCTAGCAGCATGAGTGCGCCTAATGCCCCGGAGGCAGCGGCCGATGGGGGAGCTCGGGGTCCTGCCAGGGGCCTGGGGTGGGGGCAACAGCTGCACTGGTTCCCAGCAGTGCAGCACCAAGTAGCACCCCCCCCCCGGTTTCAGGGGAGAGCAGCTGGCATCTCCAGCTCCTCAGGCGACTCCCGCACCCGCGCCCAGACCCGTGGTCCCCCCTCCAGTTGAGTCCCTGCCGGCGGCCTCTCAGGAGGCCAGCACCCCCACCCCACCTATCGAGCTACAGCGGTGGCACCTGCATCCCTGCCACTTATCACAGTGGCACCACTGGTGTCTGGGCGGTGCTCCTTGGCTTGGGAGATGCCATTGGAGGCTAAGGAGGGGATTTGGAAATGGGAGTTCATAGATATATTCACCCTATTGAAGCATGGTGTAGACGGGTTCGATACCAGGAAGATAGGGGGTAAGGAGGACGACAAGAAGGTGAAATACAAGTCATGGCCAGAAAAAACGATTGGAAATTGGGGGGATGCATTTGCCATGTTATCAGCTGTAATCATGGAGAAATACTCAGAGTAGGAGTCGGCGCTACTCCAGTACTCTCGCACCATAACCAATGCGGCGGAGAAGAGCGGGGGCATGGGTTGGTACAATTACGACCTGAATTTTTGGAAGAGGATGGCTAACTGTACTGAGCTTACATGGGACCAGAAGGAAATTAAGCTCTGGGCTGAGCACATGGGGAAGTTCACTTCTGAGCAAAAGGAAGGGGTGAACAAGAGCAAGAAGGGGCGGGACATTTGTTAAGGGCCAGAAGCAGGCGGGGAAAGCTACTTTTAAGTAGCCCTTCCGAAGAGGTCAGGGAGGTGGGCAGAAGCAAGGTGGAAAAAGATTCAATTCAGGCACGTGTAGGTTGTACAACGCTGGGTCCTGTTCTTGGGGCAAAGCTTACAAGTTTGCCCATAGCTGTAGCAAGTGTGGGGCCAATCACCCAGCTGTGTCCTGCAACAACAAGCAGGAAGGTCCTCCAACACTGGCCGGCCGGCAGGGCAGTGAGTCCGCTGGTGGCATCTAGACCATCCTTGATTACACCCCCCGATACCACCCCCTTTCAGCACACATGGCCCCCCACTTGCCCATCTTCCCTGGGGTTGACAGCCGTCAAGGAGATTATGGTCACGGGTCCCTCCCCCAATGAAATTTCCAACCTCCCCCCCCTGCTCCGAGACTACCTGAACCCCAAGGACAGCTCATAGCAGAAGGCTTTGTGGAGGGCCTGAAAATACCATACATAGGCCCCTAAGTGGACAGGGATGCAGAGAACTTAAAGTCAGCCAGAGAGCTACCTGAAGTAGTAAAGGTAAAAGTGCGGAAGGAATCAATACTGAACAGGGTTGCAGGCCCCTTTGATCAGCCCCCTTTAAAGAATTTCTTGATCTCCCCGCTGGCGGTGGTCCCCAAGAAAGACCCTGGGGCCTTTTGGTTGATCCATCACTTGTTTTATCCAGAGGGCAACTCAGTTAACCATTGGTTGGAGGAAGGAACGTGTTCGATCTCCTACTGCTCCTTAGATATGGCAGTTGACATGGTTAGGAGAGCAGGCAAAGGGGCATGGCTGGCGAAAGCAGACATTGAGTCAGCATTTAGCCTGTTGCCCATCCATCCGGAGAGCCAACACCTCCTGGGGTTCAAGTGGGAAGGGAAATTCTTTGACAGATGCATGCCCAATGGGTTGCGCTGTGTCCTGCGCCTACTTTGAAGCTTTTAGCTCTTTTCTCCAGTGGGCACTCACCTGGGCATTTGATGTGCAGGTGGTGACCCACTACCTAGACGACTTTCTGTTTATTGGGAGCGCAGGTTCACAGAAGTGTAGCAAAGGGTTGCAGAGTTTTAAAGAACTGGCAGGGCACCTGGGGGTCCCCTTGGCGCCTGTTAAAACAGAAGGTCCGGCGCAGGTTCTCACATTTTTGGGCATTGAGCTGGACACGATTAAGGGAGGGTCCAGGCACCTGGCTGAGAAGGTGCAGGATTTGCGTCAGGACATTCAGGCCTTGCTAGGTAAGGACAAGGCTACGCTGGGTGCCATCCAGTGCCTATTGGGAAAATAGAACTTCGCAGCTAGAGTGATCCCAGCGGGCCGGGTGTTCGCCAGAAGGCTAGCAAGGGTGACGGCAAAGGTAAGCAAGAAGTATCACCCAGTCCGGCTGGGGAAAGGTTTGAAAGTGGACTTGGCAATGTGCCATGAGTTCCTCATGCTATTCAATGGTACTGTCATCTGGAGAGCACCTTGGGCAGACAGTGCGGAGTTCTGCCTCTTTACAGACGCATCGGGCAGAGAGGGCTTTGGCGCAATAATGGATACTGAATGGTGTGCACAGAAGTGGCCCAACGCCTGGCACAAGCGAAACATCACAGCAAACATCACTGTCCTAGAACTTTTTTCCATTGTAATTGCCTTGCATTTATGGCCCGAATCGCTATCAGACAGAAAGCTCCTATTCTGGTCTGATAACATGGCGGTAGTGCACGCAATCAATGGGCAGACAGCAAAGTGCCCATTGGTGCTGTGCTTGCTAAGGGAGTTAGTCAGGGCCTGCTTGCGCTGCAAGGTAGAGTTTAGGGCGAGGCATATTGAGGTGGTCAAGAATGTGGTGGCTGACGCTCTCTCTCGTTTTCAGTGGCTCCATTTCCGGGACGCCTGGCCGCGATCGAGAGCGGAGATGACCCCCTTTTCCGGCACACCTGTGGCGTATTCTGCAGTGGAACAGCGATTAAGATCAATGGGGAAACGCTCCCTGGCACCAGGAACCATGAAGAAATACAGAACCCACTTGACCACTTTTTTGAAATTCTCAGAGTATCAGGACTATGTTGTGCTTCCCTTGCAACACAGAGTGCAGGCATTTGTAGTGTGGGCGAAGAAACAGGGGACGAGCCATTCCTGGGTATGCAGTCATTTGGCAGCAATAAGCCTTGATGCCAAACTAAAGGGAGGTCAGGACCCCACCAAGTCCTTTCTCATCAAGGCGACCCTAAAAGGTTGGGCCAGGAAGGTGGTCAAAGTTCCACACTCCAGGGCATGTTAGATGTAATTGAGAAGGTCACCTACTCACAGTTTGAGGCCAGACTCTTCTCAACAGCATTCTGTCTGGCGTTCTTTGGGGCTTTCTGAATCAGTGAGCTGGTGGCCAGGTCCAAGACAGATAGGTCTGGCGACGCCTTAAGCGGACAGGAAGTCATCTTGGATGGTACTCTGTCTATTCATATCAGAAAGTCCAAAACGGATCAGACATGTCGGGGCCAATGTGGTAATGAGGCCGCTAGGGGATCAGAGATACTGCCCAGTTGCCCAAGTAAAGGAGTATATGGCGCTGCGCCCCAACGTTCCTGGCTACTTCTTGATTCACGCTGACCAGGGGCCCCTGACCAAATTCCAGATAGAACGCATAATGAAGGATTGCCTGGCACGGGCGGGTCTTGCTCATCCTGACAAAAATTACTCCAGCCACTCCTTTAGGATTGGGGCGGCCACGGCTGCGTTCAAGGCAGGCATGGACCAGAGGGTATAAAAAAGGTGGGACATTGGGAGTCTCGCTGCTACAAGCGTTACATCTGCCCTTGAAGGCAATTTTGTATTTAGTGAATATGGTGTGCAGTGACTTGAGTCTGTGAATGACAAATCATGCGTGAATACAATGATCATTAAAAAAGCAGAGAGTAAGAATGGTGTCCTTTATTTTACCAGGATTCCAGGTATGGGTGGCACAGTGGGCTGCCCGCCGGATTTGGACGCAGGGATTTTCACAAACACAGTTTGTTTGGATGGGTTTCCCCGGAATGAGATGGAGCAGCCTCATGAACAGATTGAAACAGAGAGTGGCCCAAGGGGGAGTTCCCCCCAATTTCTTAGTGATACACCTAGGGGGCAACGTCCTCATTGCATTGGGGAGGAGGTCTCTTTTACAAACCATGAAAGCGGACTTAGGGAAGATCAGTAAATACATGGGTCAATGTGAGCTCTGGTGGTCTGAGATTATTCCCCGCAGAGTGTGGCACGGGGCTAAGTCAGAGGAAGCCGTTGAACATTCCAGGAAGAGAGCTAATAGTTCTATGCGTAAGTTCACCGGCCAGAGGGGTCTTGGTTTCATCAGACATGAGATGATTCAAGCTAATGTGAAAGGATACTTTGATAAAGATGGGGTTCATTTGTCACCAGTAGGGATGGATCTCTTCCTTTTAGATTTGCAGGAGGACCTGGAGATGAGAGGTTGCAGGTAGAGTATAGCTGTTTTAGTGGGGGGGCTCTGGTGTCGACGGGGGCTGCCACCAGAGCTGTGACAGAGTTACAGGGTGAACTGGAAGCAGATGGGTACAGAGGGGTACCTCTGCGCCGCACAATTGGGGTGCCAGAGCCAAATACCAGGAGCCTCATGGCAGGTTCCTGGAAAACCGCATTGGCGCCCCGTTAGTCCTTCGGGCGGTTGTAGGCCTGAAGAACCAAGGGCTTGCCTTGCTACGCTCCACCCTGAAAGGGGCGTGAGTAATAAGGGACCAATGTGTCACGTGATCCTGAAAGAGGATCACCCCATAAGGTGTAGCACTGATTGGGATCTCCGAAGTGCTTGGTTAATCAGGCGGGCATGGAAGCATAGGATGGGTACAGCTGCCTGCCCTTGGATCGTTGGTAAGATAACCCACCAGATTGCATACTTTTATATGGAATAAACCTGCAGCAATATTTTTCCAAAACAAATGTTGTGTTTTTTTTTATTTATTCAACATGCATGCTCTGTTGTTATGTGGGTGGGGTGTGTTGCCAATATTGGCACTATGCGGCTGCCTGCGGCCCACGCAGTGGGCCACCCTAAGTGGGCGGCCCCTTTAGTGCCATTTGGGCACCAATCCACCCCCTCTGATGTTGGGACTCAGGGAGGATTCCCCCTTTGTCTGTGGTACACTAGGCGCGTCACTTCCTGCGCGACAAGGAACTGTGGAGGATATATAGGCCCCCGCCATACTGGCGTCCTCGGTTGCGCCAGGCACGCTGTCTCCCACCCTACTGCTTACCCGGCATGGGGGGTGGCAAGCAAGTTTCATGGAATGTTGTAATGTTTTTCCTTTTGTGTTACAGAGTGATCTGGAAGCAGATGGGTACAGAGGGGTACCTCTGCGCGGCACAATAGGGGTGCCAGAGACAAATACCTGGAGCCTCATGGCAGGTTCCTGAAAAACCGCGTTGGCGCCCCGTTAGTCCTTCGGGCGGTTGTGGGCCTGAACAACCGGGGTCTTGCCTTGCTACACTTCGCCCTGAAAGGGGCGTGAGTAATAAGGGACCAATGTGTCACGCGATCCTGAAAGTGGATCACCCCATAAGGTGTAGCACTGATTGGGTTCTCCACAGTGCTTGGCTCATCAGGTGGGCATGGCAGCATAGGTTGGTTACAGCTGCCTGCCCTTGGATCGCCCGCAAGATAACCCACTGGATGGCATACTTTTGTATGGAATAAACCTGCAGCAATATTTTTCCAAAAACAAAACTTGTGTTGAGTTTTAACTTATTCAGCATGCATGCTCTGTTGTTATGTGGGTGGGGTGTGTTGCCAATATTGGCACTATGATCCTTTCATAAGGGCCGAATACTCAGACTACCAGCTGCCACATGAGTGTGACAAAAACACACTACTACCACTGTGTTAAGGAACAACAGCAAATTGTTGTCAAAAGAATTGTCATTCTATTTAGATGAGGGCATTTTAAATAGTCTTCATATCCAAAAAATCGCTTTGTTGGACATTCTTAATTCAGTCTGGGTGGCATCACATCTTTATAGAGCACTGTGCATGTAATTTTTGTGGAAGGACGAAGGGGAGGGGCTGCAAATGAAACCCTTCTGTGCACGACAGAAAAAGCTGCAAATATTTTAATAGAGCAGTGGATGCGCAGATCGCTTTTCACTTAAACGGTCTGAGGGGGCGAGCTGTCTTGCCTGCAGCAATAAATCAAGCACGCACGCATGTACATCCTCCTGTAAACATGCTCTGTCAGACGCACGCACCGTGGGAGGAAATCTGTCACCGGCTTAGTATAGTCTTTCTACTGTGTCCGTGGTGCCCGGGAATCCGATACATCCACTGCTGAAGGAGCGCGTGAGAGCAAAACCCGTGCACGAGTGTAACTGGAAAATCACATTAAAACGAACTCTAAGAAGCACATCGCCTCGCTTCTATCCTGTCAAGCAAGCGATCAATATTTTTATTTATCCTGAATTATTTCCTATTAAAAAAAACATCCTTAACAAAATACATCCCATAAACCCAGGGCTTTAAGTAGGCCGGGTCTCACCGGGTCCGTTTTTCCCCCGGACTGCAGTGGCAGCCAGGGCCGGACTGGCCGTAGCGGGCACCGGGCAATCCCCCGGTACGCCGCACGGGTGGGGGACGGTTTTGGGCCCCTGAGGGCCTTTTTTTTGTTACAGGGCCGTTTTTGCTATGCTGCAAAAACGGCCCTGTAACAAAATCGGCCGAAAACCGGCCCTGGCAAACAGCTCGGCAGCAACCCTCCCCTCCCAGGGGGAGGGGGCCGGCCGAGCACATTGCCAGGGCCGGTTGTGGTTCCCAGTCTGGCCCTGGTGACAGCAGGCACATCAATGTGCACGTGCTCACAATGCTCACTTCTCACAAGTGGAGAAGTTACAGCATGACGTCATGCCAGGTGACCGTTGTAAGGGAAGGGAAATTCTTTAAAGAGAGTCATTTTCTCTCGTTATTTCCCTTCTGTTTTTGAAACTCAGGAGCAGCAACATTGCCCTGTGTCTTCAGGGCTTTGAGTTGAAGCTTTTTCAATATTATATACAAGCCATAGTTGCTGCTTATTTATCTTATGCAACTAACAACCATTGACAATGCCAATAGCCCTGACTTGTTGTAGGCATGATGTTACTTGCTGTATCATATGTCTGAATGCAATGACAGAAAAAGCAAAATACAAGTCCGGCGGCACACTATGCTAGCACAGATTTTTTGCTTACGTGTGTTTAAGCCATGCCCCCAATTACATTGGCCACGCCCCTTTGAGAGACCCCCCCAGTTTTTTCATCCCACTTAAAGCCCTGCATAAACCCATTATTAAACCGATAGCCTGTACAAATCCCACATTAGTGCCTAAAAACCACGAGGGCAGTTTGAAAAGCGCATACCTTTGCAAATAGAACAATTTTTGACTTTCGAAAAGCAAAGGATTGCGCAGCTGCATTGTTGCATCGTAATGTAAAACAGCTGTAGACTTTCTGATGCTCTGCAGGGGATGTCTACCACTCCTGCAAAATGCTTGCCTTGTTCAAATGGTTGTGGGCTGGAACCTGCATGCATGCATGTAAGCAGGTAAGGTTGTAAACCAAAGTAGCTTTGAAGTATTTCATATAATGGGTGAGATTCTGAGGCATGGTCAGTTGAGTACATGGAGTTTGAAGGTGATCAACATGCTCTAATAAGTATCTTTTAGTGGCGAGCACAAGTTTATGTATCTTTCGGTGGCTATCACAAGCTTCCCTCATCACAACCGTGAAAGGTTAGGTTATGTTGGGTGAAGAAATAGGTAATTTTCTTTGCCACTACTAGAAGGGGACTGACCTCTTACAGCCCTGCCAAGTACAACACATCAGGAGTTAGACTAACACATTTCAGTGTGGTGGTCTGCATCACTGCAGCGAAATGCAAAATCCCGTATTATAGCGCCTCGTCAGCTGTCAAGCTGGAGCGCTGCTGTTAAGCGTAATGGGTTCTAAAATCTGCAAAGCAGTGCTGTGCATGCTGCTCCCGGCAGGCTTGGGAGCTGGCTCATCTGCTTGCAGCTCAGCTCTAGCTGCTAGTGGTATTCTGCTTGCTACAATGTAACACAGATCACGCAGTATAACTGACGTCAGGAGTCAGTGTCCAACTGCTATTACTGAGTTCAGATATTGTGGGACAACACACTTTAAAAGGCAAGCGACGATCCGTCCTGCTGCCCGTGGCACCAATAGGGGCTATTTCACAAAGTTTTGGCTGCTGCAGCTGTACCGTGAGCAATGGCAGTGCAGCTCGTCGCTCGCACCGCGGCCCACCATGGCAGGTACATGGATCCCGGGACCGGACCAATCCCACCAGTGCTGGCGGCTGACTATCGCCGTCGCGAACCTGCTCAGTCATTGCTGGCAGTATAAAGACAAAGCTCACCGCTCGCAGACAAGCACAGTCACGGTATGTGCCAGAATCATGCGACAGTGGTGCTAGTTGCTGTGACTGGAGTCCACGAGTCGCAGCGGGCTGGCCACGTGCTCAGTCTGTTGCACAGCACCGACATGCCAAGCAAAGAAGTAACAGGCACGGCCCGTAAAATCTCCTAGTTGCACTTGTGACGTATAAAAAGAAGCATTAACATGCACCGGCAATTAATAAAATGTGCTTTTTAGCGCAGTCATGACAGATTCAGTCACCAAGTTCTGAGCAGCCTGCCCTGTGTTAATCAACCACAGTCACACAGTCTGTCTGCTCAATGTAGGTTTCGGCTGCGCTAGGTGCGCACTAGTCTAATTCGTTTTGGGTCCGGGTGGTGAGACTTAGAGTCACTGTGGTGCAAACTCATAGGTAGCGGGTGGCGAGCTGGACCCGAGGGAGGTCGGCCACTCAGCTATTAAGGTTTTTTTATAGTGAGCTAAGTGTGTCTCTTTTTGAAATAATACAGCCTGCCTGGCTGTGTGACCTAGGCTATGTGTCTCAGCCTCTCCGGAGGCTTGCCCAGTGCCGTGCTGTCTGCAGCAGACGAAGTCCGCGAGTCAGCTGACTGTTGGCTCAATAATTCATTCATGATATAGGCTGAGGCAGCTGAGATCCGTGTTGGGGCCTTTCACATGTTACAGACTGGGCCCGGGTCGGCTGCGGCACTCCTTCAGTGCCCTTCCATTTCTGGTGCTTTGAAGCAGTTTTAAGATCTTTTTAGAGGCTCTCCTTGCTTAAATGGATGTAATTTCTGATATTTATATGTTTTCCTCATTTTCATTGCTTGATTTTGCTCGCGAAAAAAGTGTCACTCATAGTCGTTAAATGTCACTCATAATTACACTGAAATTCTGAAAATGTCACATGTAAGCAATCTGAAACCTTGGCAGCTATCCTCTTCAATCAAGATGGCCGGATGCCTGTAGCTTCATTCTTTCCTAGCATGTACTTGAAAGGGGAAACATCCAATACAATGCAGTCATTACATCGCACTGCTTTTACAACGCAGCTGTTACAACGCAACTGCCTTTACATTGCGTGCCATTACAACTCATGTCATTAGAACGCATGCCATTACAATGCATACCATTACAACACATGCCATTACAACGCATTATAAGGTAAGTGGTAGAGATTTTCTAGTTTTAGATGTTGGTATGGGTTTTGGGGAATAGTAATTTTTACCCCTACACTATCCAACACTTACCCTACTGTTGCACTCACTGTAGTGGGAATAGTCATTTTTACCCCTACTCTATCCAACACTTACCCTACTGTTGCCCTAAAAGTATTATGCGTTGTAATGGTATCCATTGTAATGGTATGCATTGTAATGGAATGCGTTGTAATGGTAGTTTTAAAAAAAGCGTAATGGCATGAGTTGTAGAATCATGCGATGTAATGGTAGTTGCAATGTAAAAAACGCGTTGTAATTGTTTGCGTTGTAACGTCGTATATTCACTTGAAAGACCACTTGAGGAAGTGTAAGGGAGAAGAATTCAGTTGTTGTGTCCAGCATTGTTACAACCATAAACTGACATGCCTTCAAGTGATTTTGTGTGTAAGTGGAGTATTATGTAATGTCAGGTAGCTTATCTTTTGCTCCTTTGTAACACATAAACCACAGACTTGGCAGAGTAAATCCTTGATTCCTGCATGTGCAAGCACATTAAAACATTTTCCCTGAAATGTAAAAGTGGAATTAGTTATGACTTGACCATCAGTTGATTTATCTGTTTCATTGCAAGAGATAATGGAATGTACAAGTTGAATGCTGTAGGTAACAGTAAATCTTCAAACCTTTAAAAAGATGTTATGTTATGTTATGTTAATTTATTTCTTCTATAGCGCACGGCTACTCCAAGGAGCATCCCGGCGCTTTGCTGAAGAACAATAACAGATAGAAACAACAC
This sequence comes from Triturus cristatus, assembly GCF_964204655.1. Classification (NCBI taxonomy): domain Eukaryota; kingdom Metazoa; phylum Chordata; class Amphibia; order Caudata; family Salamandridae; genus Triturus; species Triturus cristatus. The sequence goes on along the minus strand of NC_140591.1, from coordinate 131,958,662 downwards.
ATAGCGACTGCCAAAGAAAAATAGAGAGAAAGACACAGGTTATCCAAAAGTACTTAATTAGCAAAGAGCCACGTTTTAAGCTCCTTCCTAAAGGCAAGGAGACTCGGGGCCTGTTTGAGAGAGATTGGTAGTTCATTCCACTCCTTCGGGACTAGGTAGCGGAAGGATCTGCCACCCATCCTAGCACGCTTAATGGCCGGGACTGTCATTTTGAATAACAGAGATGATCTCAGGGCCCTGCCCGGTACATATCGAGACAGACGTTTCCTTATGTACTTGGGGCAAGGGCCGTGTAGAGCCTTAAAGGCAAAAGTCAGGCACTTAAAAAGAATTCTTTTAGTGATCGGCAGCCAGTGTAAGTCTCTCAGAAGAGCCGTAGTGCCGGCTCTTCTAGGGAGCCCGTAAATAGCACGGGCTGCCGAATTCTAGACCACTTGCAAACGGGTCAACAGATATTTTGGAAGGCCCAGAAAAAGGGCGTTTGCGTAGTCCAGACGCGATCCAATCAAGGCCTGAACAATAGTCTTCCTATGTTGAACAGACAAAAGAGGAAGGAACTTTCTCAACATACGTAAAATGCCGAAGCATTTACCTGAGAGACACGAGATATGTGGCCCAAAAGACAGCTCATTGTCCACAATTACTCCTAGGTTTTTTGCTTTAAGTGACACACTGTTAGGAGGAAATAAATCTTGAGGCCACCAGGCTTTCCAGTCTGGTTCACAGGTGCAACCAAAAAAGAGCAGCTCCGACTTGTCGGGATTGCACTTAAGCCCATTACACCTGAACCACTCGAAGACCGCCCCCAAGCAGTCCTTGATCTGTACGCCATCGAAAGTACCGCCCCTGTCACAAGTGAACAGGAGCTGGGTATCATCGGCGTAAGATATGACCTGGGCGCCAAAGGATTCCGCGACTGCCGCCAGAGGAGCCATAAAGATATTAAATATCGTGGGGCTAAGAATGGAACCCTGCGGTACCCCTACCTCTAGCGGAGACATTTCCGCGGAAAAAGGAGGCGCCCAGATCGTTTGTCGGCGGCCGGCTAGAAAAGATTTAAGCCAACTCCACACCGTTCCCTGAATGCCGCACTCCCAGAGTCTTTTAAGGAGGCGATCATGGGGGACGGTGTCGAATGCCGCTGATAGATCTAACATTATCAGCATAGCCCTTCCTCCCGAATCGAGAACTTCCCTGATGGCATCCGTGACCTCTAAGAGGGCCGACTCTGTGCTGAAATTTGCACGAAATCCAGATTGCGTATCGTGCAACAGGTCGTGTTCCTCAATGAAATTAGAAATCGTCCGATGGACAAATTTCTCGGCCACCTTTGCCAAAGCAGGGAGAAGGGAGATAGGTCTATAGTTGGCATGGATGAGGGGGTCCAGGGCAGGCTTCTTGATCAATGGCAGGATCAAGGCGTGTTTCCATGCTTGTGGGACCACTCCTGTGCTCAATGAAGAATTCAGGAGAGGATTCAGTAGAGCATTTAAAACAGGTGCTACCCTCCCCAGATGTTTAGCTGGGCACGGGTCAAGTGGAGAACCGGACTTCAAACCAGACAGAAGCTCCAGGGAGGTGTCAAGACAAAGATGAGGAAAAAGTGTGAGAGAAGGGCCTAGACTCTCCCTAAAAACAGGGGGAGACGAGAGACCTGCGGCCACATGTGAGCTAGGGTCGCGAAGAGAGGCTTGAATAGTAGTAATTTTAGTCGTAAAAAAAGTTGCAAGCTGTTTTAACCATTCTTCAGAATGGATATGAGATGGAGTGCAAACAGCAGGGGACATAAAATCCAAAACAACTTTAAAGATTTCCTTACAACCATTTTCAGCCTCATCAATTCGACGCTCAAAGTATGATTTTTTTTCCTTCCAAATTGACTGATGATAGGCTTTAGTCAATCCTCGAAATTTTGCTTTCTCAGTCAGGTCATAGGCCCGTCGCCAGACTCTCTCTGCCTTTTTACAGCCTTGGCGCTGCTCCCTTAACTGGGGGGTGAACCACGGGGCAGACATTCTGCGTTCGCCACTATTCTGCTTCTTTTCGGGAACTAGGGTCTGAAGTCTTGCTGTCAACCAACTCTGAAAGAGATAAAGATTCTCTTCCAACGTACCCAAAAGAGGACAAGGAAAGATATTAAGAGCCTCAGATAGCATCTCGGCCGAAAGAAGATGGAAAGGGCGCGAGGAGCGCGAAGTCTGTATAGATTCTCTCACCCGGATGGGAGCTGCGACGGGAACCGAAAAAGGAACCAGAAAATGGTCAGACCAGAGTACCGGTTGTGAGGCCTCTATCACAATAGTTTTAGTAGAGAAGATCTGGTCCAGAGTATGGCCTTTATTATGCGTTGGCTTAAGAAGAAACGGGGCCAGACCTAAGGTATTAGTAATATCACTCAATTTCATTGCATCAGGGTCCACTACAATATCCATATGGATATTGAGGTCCCCAAGAAGCATGCAGTGCTCAGATCTGAGACAGGGGACAGAGAGAGCAACTTGTAGTGCATTAAAAAACGACCCAGTCGGCCCCGGGGCTCTATACAAGAGAATCCCGGTACAAGCCTGGAGGGAGGAGAGCTGAAGGGTGAAGCCTAAGGCTTCACAGCCCTGAATGTTCTCCACTGGAAAGGTTACGCAGGAGATGTTTTTATTAACCACAAGAGCTACTCCTCCCCCTCTACCAGATGTTCTATCCCTTCTAGAGATGTTATATTCTGGAGGGATGGCGTTAGCAAGGTCAGGTGTTGAACAATCACTCAGCCAAGTCTCCGTAAGGAATAAGCAAGATATATTGGCTTTATACAGTAAGTTCCAAATATCCAAAGAGTGACCAATCACGGATCTAGTATTAAGAAGATAGCATTGGAACGGGGACGGAGTGGTGTCAGGCGCAATCCCGGTGGAAGTTAGAGGCCGCCACCCACAAGTAGAACAGCTTTTTCGGAAAAGCCGGCTGCCAGGAAAAGCAAGATGACATTGGCCACAAGAGGGGCGCAAAGCAAGTAAATCGGCCGCACTGTAGTATACCATACCGTAATGTTTTACCCGCCGGTATCGCCAGCCCAGACAGAAATACACGCCTCTCTGTCCTGCCCCTGCCACTCCCGAGACGCGGACGAGCGCAGACGGGCAGGACTCTGGCTGGACTCAGGCGCGATGAAGGCGCTCCGCAGCGCGTCACCGCTGCGCGGCTGATAGAAGGCTTAAGTAGGCTCAGCAGGCCGAAATCTCGTGAGAGTACGCGAGTGCCCGAGCCCAATCAAAGATGGCGCCTAGATTCGTCCCAGGTACCCCGTGAACCCGGACCCACCAAAGGCAGTGGTGGTGGCCCCCAAGGGGGGTTTTTACAGTGCAGAGTGAGGCCAGGGGGGTCGCAGCAAGTTAAAAACAAGGCAAACAACAAAGATAAAAGAAAATACGAAAACGGGAGTATTTAAAAAGCAATTATACAGGCAGAAAGCGCAGCGAGCGCTAGTGCTAACGGTGAAATGGTCACCTTCTCCAGGCTGACCTACCGTCTCTCACTGCCTCAAGTAGGCTCAGCAGGCCGAAATCTCGCGAGAGTACGCGAGTGCCCGAGCCCAATCAAAGATGGCGCCTAGATTCGTCCCAGGTACCCCGTGATCCCGGACCCGCCAAAGGCAGTGGTGGTGGCCCCCAAGGGGGGTTTTTACAGTGCAGAGTGAGGCCAGGGGGGTCGCAGCAAGTTAAAAACAAGGCAAACAACAAAGATAAAAGAAAATACGAAAACGGGAGTATTTAAAAAGCAATTAAACAGGCAGAAAGCGCAGCGAGCGCTAGTGCTAACGGTGAAATGGTCACCTTCTCCAGCATCTAAATCTTCAAACCTTTAAAAAGATCGCCCTCAACACGAACTTGGAAGAGTTAGTTTGCCTTTGTTTGCCTAAAATCACTGCCTCAATTTCAAGGTTCTCCACGGTGAACTAAATAGTATTCACAACTCCTCAATTCTGCTGACATCAAGAGAAAAAAATCCAAGAAAAAAATGAATGAAATTGAGTATAACCACACTAAAGTTTCACTAAATCCTGGTACCACTGTGGCTATATGGTTTGTCTGTTCCAACTTCCGGGAGACTACCGACCCACTGGATCATCTTCTAGTGGGCAGGTGGGTATGTGGTCTGATGGACATATGCACCTTACTCAGTCGAATTAGAAATATGAGCCTCAGTCTCAGACTGAAGTTTCTGAGTGTGCCTGAGTAGCCCACTGCCCCTCAGAGAGAGCAGACATGGGCTCCTGAAAATACCTTATCTGATCTTTACTGCATTTAGTTTCTATAGCAGTCTCTAGTCCCTACTACTAGTCTAAATAATTTTGTTTTTTGGGGTGTGTGAAAAAGTCACATAATATACTTTTGCATGATTACGTTAAATAAAAAAAGAAATATGTGAAATCACACAAAATGCAAAACTGGCGTTTGATGCTATATTTTGGAGCTCATTGCATCCTTGTGTCCATGTTTATTCTCTAAGGCACTTATTATTAGGCAGATGGGATACCTATCATATTTGTACCCATCCGCCAAATTCTAAAACCAGGTGCGTAGACTCTGAAACGGAAGTCAAAATCCTCTAGTGGGGCAAGTGGGAAAATTCAAATTTTGCACAGGGGGAAGTCCTAGCGTCAGCTGTATACTTTTAGTGCCTTCGCCAGCTTAAGGATTCTATGTTCGAACTTAGTCTCTTTTTGGGATCACAAAAGGAGCATTTTCTCACATGAGTTGTAATCTTGGTTCAGTTCTATCAAACCACTCACAGAATTCCTATCTTGGCAAGGAAAGAGCGAGACGAGTTTTGTGTGTCCGTGGCACGTAGTCATCCATCACCAACATTTCTTTAGTCTTCTGGTCTCCTACTATTGTAGTAAGTAAGATTCATCTATTCCAACTAAGGTTGGCTTCTTTCCCATTTTTCCTCCAGTGTCTTCACTCTTTCGGACCAGAATGCTCCTTGCATCAAACCAATTTAAATTATGTAATGTAGTGTAAAGGGCATTTCTGTAGAGCTCTGTTACTCCAAGGAGTGTTCTAGCGCTCTGCACCTCTGTGTTAACTGACTGAAAGAGATAACCACTAATCCTGCTTAAAAAGCCTTGATTTCAGTTTCTTCCGAAGCTGAGAGGTAGCTAAAATGCTCCGTAACTCCAAAGGGAGGTTGTTCCACGTTGAAGGTGTTAAGAATTAAAAGGACCCGCCCCTTGTTCTGAACTGCCGAATCTTTGGGTTTTTGGCCAGAACGAGGTTCACTGAATGCAGACGGCTGGATGGAGCATAGAAACTAATTCTTGCTCTGAGGTACCTTGCACCAGATTGATAGAGCGCCCTGTGTACCAGGATCAAGGTCTTGAAAAGAATCATCTTCCTGATGGGAAGCCAGTGCAGCTCCCTAAGATAAGGGGATACACGAGTTCTCAGAGCCAGGACAAGAAGAGTGTGGGCTGCTGCTTGTTGGACCGTTTGCAGCTTACTGATCAAGGAATCAGGCAGGCCCAAATATAGTGCATTGCCGTAGTCAAGTCTAGATGTCATTAAGGCCTGTACTACTAGTTTCCTAGCCGAAAAAGAAAGAAAAAGCAGGAACTTCCTGAGCACATGTAACAGACCAAAGAAGGTCCCAACCACTGCATTAACCTGAGACCGAAAAGAGAGCTCGCCATCAAACGTAATGCCTAGATCTTTGACAGAGCCAGTGTGGCTTAGTGGAAGAGGAGCATCCACTGGCCAAAAGGACTGCCGGGGCTCATCTGCTCTTACACCAGAAAAGAGTAACTCTTTCTTTCCAGCATTACGTTTAAGTTGGTGATGAGTCAGCCATTGAAACACTACTGTCAGACAAGTTCTGATTTTTTCACCAGGGAACACTTCATCCGTACCCCAGGGAAAAGGATTTTTAAACGATATTTGTGTTTGGAGAAAAGCTGTCTGAGCAATGCTTGCTGTACGGTGGCCACCGGATTAATACTGCTGCTATTACTAGTACAAACACGGTGGCCTCCTAAACAGAGTAGACATCAAATCTAGCTGAGTTTCAGCTACAAACACAGGTGACTCCATCTGTAAAGTGGAAGCTCCGTTATCCCATTAGATCTGCCTTGTTTAAGGTGTAAAACATTCTGCTCCTTTGGCAGCACTACAGAGCTGACTGGCTTGTGCATCTTGGAAGCCACTTTCCTTTGCAACCCAGTGTGAGTCGGATCGGATATTTGTCTGGTTGAGACAGCTTTTAATTAGAAATATGATGTATGTGTTAATCTAGCTTGTAACTAAACATTATCTGCGCCATCTTGCCTCTCCCCAGCGCCACGCACAGCGAACGCACGGCCGCCATTTTAGGCACCCCACTCTCTCCCCGCTCATTTTCGATCGCCAGCGCGTTCCCCTGGCGCTGCGAGCATCCCCCGCGCGCCGGCCACCCCCGCTCTCTCATACACAGGCCATAAACCCTCTCATTCTGCGCGACCCTGCCATTGAACCACATCCCACGCCTGACCGACATCCCATACATGGTCATGCCTCTCTTTGATAACCCCCTTCCTCTGCGCCCCATTGTCCGAACCGATCCCAGGCCATCACCTAGCCCTGCGGATGCAGTTTATTGTCCCTACTGTAAGGGAAACACCCCACATCAAAGGGATTACAGTGGATCAAAGCCCCTACCCCCTGAGACCCGGCCGGTTGCACACACCCCCGGGAATTGGCGGAATGTCCAGCTGCGTGATAGCCATCTCCTACTGTAGATGGGGTGGGGACTTCCACTGTAGATATGTGTGGGAACGAGTTCGAAGTGGAGATTCCGAAGACGTTCTTTTATACATCAAAGTAATCTCAAGAATGTGCCATGTATGATAAACCTGCAATAAAGTCATAAACCTGTGTATAAGAGGCCAGGCCTCAGAGATGCAGTTAGAGCACCTCGTGACGATACCTTGCTGTCTGATCTGATGTGTTCTGCTCCGACGGAATAAAACTTTGTTTCCTGCCTTCCAGTCTCCGGCGCCTGCCTCTTTCATTGGTAAATTATCGAGTGGTATGAGAGGCGATTACCGCCGGGCAATACTTGAAAGGTTATCGACTGAAACTGCCGCTACCATTTAACAATGGATGCCCCTGTTTTTTAACCACGTTTAAGAATAAACAACATGGGTAATGTTTCCTTAAGGTCCTGAAAATGTAGAAGCACTAATACATTTTTGGCTTCAGAAATTAACAACGTTATGTTTTTAGCAAGATATATTTGGATATTGAAATAGTGCCTGTTTTTATTTTTTTAATAAATTATTCATCTGTACATTAACGATTTATGGATTTAAAATTGCTAGTTTGATGATTAATAGCTTGATGATTGGTCAATTGGTAATTATAGATTGAGAAAGAGATGGCTGGTGTGTTGAGGACAATTCAGTGATGTGAAAATAACTGGTGTATTGATGAATAATAAATTGACGATCAAAGAGTTGGTGACTGAGCTATTGATTATGAAAGGAGTTTAGGCTGATGACTGATCTAATGAGGTTGTTAGATTTCACATTTATGAATAACAAATTGAGAGATTGATAACTGATAGACTGATGGATAATAGTAGAGTGGTAATGTGTACATTGCTTGATCTTTTACAATTTAGATATTGATACTTGATAAATTGACTTTTGAGAGATTTGTGATTGGTGGACTGATTATATTTTACAGCTATTAGGGAAATCAGAATGTGGCTTGAATGCTTGGGTTCTACCAGGTTTACATCATAGAGTGGATACTTTTATTTGAAATGGGAGGGCTGATTTGTCCGAATACTAAACTTGCGAAGGAACACTCTTACGGAACAAGTTTAATGATTCAGTAAAAGTTATCTTCTACATTCTCTTTGTCAGGTGCAATTGGACATTAAACTGCACTACAGAACATCATTTCTTCTCCCATTATTTGAGAGCTTCCTTTAAGAGTCACTATAACCCTTCCGCGCAGTCTCTCCCATTCAGCACTGAAAAGCATCTATTGTAGACATGTAATTGTCAATTTAAATGCTATCCGTCAGGTTGCCGTTGAATGCACTCCATTGTGTACTGCTCTGAAAACGGCAATAAAATTATTCTGTTTTTAAAAGGCACATGTGTCAGAATGCTGAACATCCGAAACAGAGCGGGCTTAAATAGGTGGAAGGCAGGCAGTTTTATAAATTGTGATTATTTGGTTAAATTGCTGCTGCTTTGCTTCCCACCCCAAGCATATCCTGCCCACTCCACAGACTACACATACCATGGTAATGAGGATAAACTTGAAATAAGACTGATGCATGTGACTATCCACAGTGAATTTCGTGGAAGTTACAAAGATTGTTATTTATGAAGAATATTAATCTATGTCCATGTCGTGGTATATGGCAAATATTTTTTAACACACATTGGTCCAGTTTCCAGTTTTTACCATGGCCATTTTCAATCTTATCTTCTTCTGTTCTTGACATAAAGGCAGTCCTACGTTTGTGACCAAGCATTACAGATCATATCACTCTGTCCTATATACATGAGGAGGTGACAAAGTGTGACATAGGGGCTTCTAATAGGGTCCTGTATAGCATATTGTGCCACTTGTGTTGTTGGCTGTCTGAACTGGATTGTAATATGGCGGAGGGCTCCAGCCCTGACAATTTCTAGCTGGTCCTCCTTGTGGGGGTCCACATTACGCGACTCCGCGTTACGCCATTCCGTGTTACGCATGTAATGCAGAGTTTAGGCCAAATTCTGCAAACCGCCACGTGGCAGAGTTTTTTCTCAAGCGCTGCTCGCCAAAATGTGAGTGACACTAGGCAGGGAAGACCTGGGTTCAGGTTCCTTTGTGTGTATAGGAGGCAAAGCTCTTTGAAGTGTGAGTGGAGATAGTCATAGCCCCTCGGTAGCCATCCTTTTGGCCTCTTCTCAGCCTACCATAAGATTACATTTGAGGATATCTCTAAACCTTTGGAACATTCTTGAAGGGATCCTAGGTCCTGCCTCGTGTCCTTTGGTTCAGCACTGTGTCATCAGGTCTTCAAACAGCAGTGCATCAGTTATTTGGGTAAGTCATCCATTTCAAGTATGTTCGAAATGACATTTAGGTTTTTAGAAACAATTGATGGACACTCGAGCAAATGGTGGGTTTATTGAGGAAAAGTGGCCTGGCAATAAAGGGGGAAATAATTAATTTGGGTGCTAATAAAGTGCATTAATTAGGTCACCATATATGCCATGATGGAATAAAGTCAAAATGTGCTTGACCAAGGCCATCAAGGAGGCACCCAGTCTGAATGACAAAGAACAGTTGCACCCATTTATGGGACTAGCAGAATGCTGTACTAAATTGAAGGAGAATTGATCAGACCAAATTTGTAATATGAAGAAACTGTTCAACAAAAATGAAAAATATTGGTGGTGTTGAAATGTGAGTCTTGTTTTGTCAGGTTGAAAGAAGAGATTTGCAGAGCATCTTTTTTTAACCCATTTGACATGAAGTGTTATTTTTTCATTGACACTGATGTTGGTAATTATGGTCTTTGTGCCATGTTAGAGGCAAGTGAAAGAGGGCAAGGTGGTCACAGTGCCTTAGGCGATCAGAAAATTGGGACCAGCCCAAAACAAGTACTCTATTGTGAAAAAAGATACAGCAGAATGGCGTTGAGTCCAAATTGCAAACAAATCCACCAGCAAGCAGTGAAATGGTTCCCTATCACACTACTACAAACGTGGAAAACAGATGGAGGACACAATACAAAAACAAACAGACAATTCATTTTGCAAAATAAAATAAAAATGTATTGAATCTTGTTAAAAAACATTACTTTTCACTTGAAATAGAGTGTCCATCTGCATCATGTACCCGCTAAAAAAAAGTCTGGAATCTGACAACCCGAGTTGTAAATACTGTTTTAGTTATGCTAATAGAATTCGAGAGATTTGTGACTTTCACAGTACCCAAAATTTGTTAACCTGTGATTTGAGCAGAAAATGTCTCTTTGTGAAAAATGTTTTGTGAGATGTTTTGAGGTACGCCTTAGTAAGATGTTTCTACTTGAATCAGTCTCCTGATGTTATCTAGCATGAGCTTTAGGTTAAAATTTCACACTATAGGACATCTACTTACATATTACGCTGTGTTTGCGTCACAAAAGTGACGCAAATCGGCGCAAATTTTTTTTTCCAATTTACTTTGGAAATAGCGTGAAAGTACCAAGGGGGCGTACCATGGGTGGAGCACGGGTCTTCCCATGCAACCACCCAAGGTTTCTGGCTCTAAAACCTATTTACTAAATAAAAAAGACAGGCTTTAGCATCAAAAAACTGTGCCCTTTTGAACTAGGCGCAACAAAGAATAAATGCTTTAATTTCTCCTTCCTTTTCTGACTTTACACGTGTGCGGTACTGTAAGCACACTTACAAAGAGCTAAAAGAGTTAAAGTCACTCAATGCATAGTGGGTAACCTTCAAGTACATAACATATACTAGACTCATGGAGACACCCTTCCGCAAAGGTGTCTTCGTGGCGCATGGCAGCTGATTTCACTTCCGGCACCAGGCAAATTGGAGAAGAGTACCATATTTCAGTAAATTTGTTGCTCTCCTGCTCTCTCCTCATGCGGCGCAACATGTGCGGCTGCTGCACAGCACTGTGCAAGTGGTCAATCTGGCACTAGATATCTGCTACTCTCATTAACAGCAGTCGTGTAATTGTAATAAGTTTAAAACTTTGCGACAAAATACATGCAATTTCATACACTCTTATTCTAATCCCAGGCTGAAAATCCTGTGATTCTGGACTAAGTATGCAATCTCCTTATGCATAAACCTGTGAATGTATGAACTATCATGCAGAGATGTATTGTAATTGTTCGATTGAAAATATCAATATGTGCGTCCAAGTACCGCGCTCCTTTGCCCGGATGTGTGCCAGTTAAATATACATCTATTTTATGAACATCTGCAAAGCTGTGCATCGCCTTGGCCAGTGCAGCTATAAAGACATACCTTGAGTCCGGCATGAAACAGTGAAGAACATTGCAACAGAGAGAACCTGTCACTGTGTCAAAGGATTTTCCACAATGGTCTCTCTACTTGTTAGATATTCAGAGTTTTTCTGAATTGAGATTGGCAGAGAACAGAGTGCTAAACAATTGTAAAGAGTCTTACTTTTTGAAAAGCAGATGCTAAATGCAGACATTTATCGACATTTAACTTGCAAGTTTTAGTTCCCATCACATTCCAACCCACAGCCAAATGCCATGTTTTGCAGCACGTGTATGGCCGAATAGAATCGTTTTATGGTATTTTGAAAGCACTGGAGCACAGTTTTGACATTGAAGCTATAAAAGGAAGCTGTGATGAACAAAACATGCAGAACAGCCGACTGGCTCTCGATTATCTCAGAAAAGAGGACATTTCACGCAGAAATGGGTTCCATGGTGTTGTCTGAGCTCCTCTTTATCCAGTGATGGCCAGTACATATTTAAGAATGAGCCAGGACATCCTGATGATGCACAAAACTATTTGTGGGCAAGTCAGTCTGTTCATGTGTGCACCAAGGGGGTGGACCACACAGGGAAATCTACACATTCTCTATATCTGGGTACTTTTAGGAAGAATTGCAAAAAGGGCTTGGGGTTTTTCCACCAACCATATGTCCCAAAAGGCTGAAATCCACATGTGTATTCAGTCAGACCAGCCCCCATGCTGCGCGTAGCGAGCAACCGCAGTAAGGGTTCCCAAGCACTGTGAACCAGTTCTAGATATTGTTAAATAAATTAATGAACACATAGAACAACAATGTAGTGATGCTGGTCATTTCCGGTCCTTGTCAAATGCTAAGGCCCAGGGTGAGGGCAGCCCTGGGGTAGGGTTATCAGGCGCATTAAGTAGTAATGCCAGCAGCGCTGTCCATCGCCGACCAGCAATTACTATTCTTTATGTCAGACTTATGCACTTTAAAGTTTCTGCAAGCAGATACTATTCACTGATTGGTGTGCATGCTTTAAAACACAGCATGGGAATGGCTCTCACTTACAGCTCATCATACAACTTCTCCTGACTGGTTCCATGTACAAAGTTCCCCTAATTCCAGATTTATTCAATTGGATATTACATAATTTTCACACAATCTTTTGCTGTTGCTTATTAATTTAAGTTATCATTGGCCTTGAAAAAGTCCTTTGTGATGAAACGCGTGCCGGCTGTGGTGGGTGCCGTCAATTTATTTTGATCAATGATCAAACATACTTTTATCAAATCATTGTCTTCCATGTGACTGAATACTATGTGTACACGTGCTTTTCTGTAAACAAAATTGCTTTTTCTGTCAGTATTAATTGTAAAGATTTAACTTTTGTCTGAATCAATAAATGTATAAAATTGTGCAACCATATGACATTCTTTGGTCAGTCATAAAAGAAATAATGTACTTATTTTAACTTCTTGGTTTGCTCTCGACAAACCTTGTTCAGCTATGAAAATGTTGACCATATGAGCCACAAATCATATGTCATAGGGCTGAGCTTCAAGACCACCATACTTTCTTGGATTTTATCACTTCCGAGCCATTAGTTTTCTACCTTTCTCCCTGGGTTTGACCTTCAACCATATATGTTTGCCTATCATGCGATCGAACATTTATGCCAACCTCCGGCTATCCTGATTGATATCCATAGTTACCACTTAAAGAGATATGGGGCGGATTCTCAGATCTACGTTACCTAGGTTGTAGCATGGATGTAGCATCATTTTATGCTTCACCGCAGATTTAACAGACCTGTGGAAACCAAAGGATGGCCACATCTTTAAACTAAACCTGGGAAGGAAGAAAGTAATGAAAGTGAGAGACAGTGAAAAAGTCTCGACTGCCAATTTCTTTATGAATGAGCAGCACATTTGGCCAGACCTGGTGAAACAGGTTCATGATGTAGAGTCAGATGTAATACCCCCATGTCTTTGGTACCCGTGATAAACACTGAATCTACAACTTGCTATCATCGGCTCATGCATTTATGTGAGATGGCCCCCCAACTTCAGAAAATGTGGGAACATTGCCGTGATTAATGCCCTGGTAGCTTTGAGGAGTTCCTTGTCCCTAGCCATGCCTCTCGGCCAAATGAAACATATCCACGTTATGTATAGGGGCAGTAATCGCAGTTACAAAACCCACCGGAACTATGAGATCTGCTGTTTCCACAGGTCTGCCTACTTGTTAATCCTAATGTCGATGAACGCAATGATAAGTCTGTATACAAAAACAAAATCAAACCATTGTTGTTGAAATCTCCTGATATGACCTCTCCATCAACCCTGAGTAAGAAATACGTGGTCAGGCAGGCCCTGCATCCGAGGCCTGAGGCTACTGATTGACAGATCACAGGTGGGGTGGCACGTAACCAGCAAGACAAACACAGGAACAGGAAAAACCTAGATTAGTCTCACAGATAGGCAGCGACACCACAAAGGTCCTGGGAGATAGGCTCCAATAAAACACACATGGCCGGAGGGGCTCGCATTCCCAAAACACCATAAAGTTGGATTCCACTTGAAGTTAGGAACCCTCAACCAAACAAGACACAGCACACACAAACCCACAGTGATCACACACTCCTCATACCAGAGATCTGGACATGTTACCCACTGGCCCTCATTGTGACCACCTGAGGTCGAGACCCACCCGCGTTTGTCATCAGGTGAGAGGACTTTATGACTTTATGACCAGCCCCATATTCCACTCCCGAAACAGAATCCATGAATTGTTTTATGATTCTTCAAGAAATGTATAAAAAGACATTCAAACGACTGTACTTTGAGTCAGTCCTCAGATCCATTTCTGTGTGCTGTACTCCCAGTTGTAGTGTTTAATTAAACCAACTGTTCCTCTTTTGCCAAACGCCTCTTATTTTCACACCAAAATTAGAGCTGTTTAAATCTCTGTGAAAAAAATCATAAGAAAATAAGGACTTATGAGAGGAACTGGAGCTGGAATTACCAATTCCCCAGTTATTTCTCATGACGAAGGAGGCACTCAGGGCCCAACTTGTAATGGCCTGGATTTTCCCCACCCCTGTAGGTTTTGGCAAAATCTTGTTTTGCTTCAATTGCATTTGTTAGAATAACACACCTAAAATCAAGGATTTGTAGATGACAAGTTCAGGACTAGCTAGAGTGTCCATAATGGCACAGTCAGGGGGTCACCACAGGTGCGACTCAAGCTCCTTGCGTATTTGTGCCGAAAACAATGCCACTATTATTTTTCAGCAATTTTACATTCTGATGAACTTCTCTATGCAAATGGTAATATAAAGGAGAAACCCTCAAAGGCCATCAGTTCAGTTCCGTTTGGTCTGAATAGACGTTTCTAACCAAATCAAAATTATGAATTATGTGGCATAACTATATGTTGTATTACTTCATCTGTTAATATTGCATTTGATACAGAGGATAAATCCACCACGTCCAACCTGGTGAAACGTCCCTGGCAGTAATTAACCAGAAATTGGATATTTATTGTGGAAATCGATGCATTAACACCGATTTCCTCATGTTTTTCCCTTTTCCAGATGTTCAATTGGTAATGGTCCTTCAAAAGTGTGGTAAAACTGCCTAATATTGTTAACACGCGGAGCGGTACTATCACATCTTTTTACCAGGACACAAGTAACGAGGGCCAGGCTATTTTCTTTTATTAATTTATTACAGAAACTTGTATTAGCCTTAAAAGATGGATGTCTGCAAAGAAGTCACAGTTTCCACGTGGATTCTGGATATCAAAATCTTTGAAAATTATATGTATTTTATAAATCTTTAAGTAAATTTTAGCTACATTTTCTAGAAAAAATATTGGGGCAGATTTACAAGCCCCTTGCGACGCCCGCACCGGCAGCACAACCTGCTGAGAGAGATGCGACATATTGTTGTAAATGTTTCATCTCTGTGCTTCAAAACTAACGCAGCGTTGCGCAGGAAAATGACTTGCCGCACCGCGCTGCGTTAATTTCTTGTAAATCTGCCCATAGTTTGCAACTTTGTACTCTGTCTACAGGGGGGAGAGGGGGTGTGTGTTTGTGTGTGTGTCTCTGTGTGTCTGTCTTCCTTGCGTCATGGTCCATGGCACGTGTGCCTCGCCGCTGGATTATCCTTCATACTTCTACGTCATTGCTGTGCCTTTGTGTGGATAAACAGTGCAGAATTTGCTGCCTGCGGTGCCTTACTGGTAGGCCAGGGAAAAAAATTAATATGATGATTAAATTCACGTGGTTCCCAGATATTCTCGTTAGACAACATTCCCAAAATTACTTGAAATGTTGCTTTATGCGATTTCGTGTAATCTTTGATCACGAGAAACTCTCGGGTGAATGTCTCAGTTAGAGACATTTTTTTGCTAGAGCCAGTCTCCAACTGGTACACTGGAATGCATCATTTCGATTTAAAAACATTCGTTCATGAAATGTTAATGGTATTGCGTGACTTTTTTATAGATGTTGCCCACCCTTCCGTACAGGTATCAAGTCGGCACCGTATAATACATTTGAAATACATTCATGTATGTCAAGCCGCTGACTGCCGGCGGCCTACCAATGAATTCCAAACTCCCTGTGACTAAATCTAATCAAGAAACTGAATGAATTTTCACTGATTCGGACCAACGTTCTAATGTGGTTAAAGCATCTGTGCCCGCGCTCCGCAGTCGTAGCGTGACCGCCCTCGCGTGATTCCGAAATGCATTCTGGGCCCTCACAGGGCACGCGCACATCCTCTGCGGGCTGCAGCCGACACTCGTATTAGAGGCGATCAATACAGCCTCCGCCGCTCTGCCAATGGGGGTCAGGCTCGCAGCGCGTTCTATTCATTTCACTTCGATCTGCCGAATATGTAAAAATCACAATATCCGCGGAGAGATCTTTAAAAATATAATAAGATGTCAGGCGTGCGCAAGCCCAGGAGAGCGGGCCGCGCTCTGATGGAGCGGGCCTGACAGCACAGCGGGCACGTCACGCGCTCTCCAAGAATGGTCGAGTAGAGAAGAAACCGAAGTCGGGGTGCAGGCAGCATTAAACGGCGCAGGCAGAATTAAGAGGGTTTCACAATGAATACGGATTTACTCTGTGAGGTCTGGAGGGCAAAATAGTGTCTACAGACCGAGTCGTTCAATAAACAAACCCATCTATAGGGCTATAAACAAGGTGCTGCGATTCTATACCAAAGAAATAAAGGCACTAGGATTCTATAGAAATTATGCTTTATTGATTCTATAGACTTATAATTGACAAGGAAATTCGAGAGGCACCTGGGGGCTTTGGTAAGCTTATGTACAGAAGCACTGGTTCCATGGTTAATAACACGACAATTAGCATACATGTACAAACTGCTTATTTTAATCTGTATGCAAAGTAGGGAAAACATTTTTTCTTACACACTACCACATTCGTGTGACATCCCAGAGTGTGGCATCACGGCACGAGATAACACGGCACGTAACAGCGCATGCGGCATCACAACCCATGACCTCACAGGAAGTGACATCACAAGAAGTGACATCAAATCTTAAGACCGCAAACATATGTTTAGCAGATCTATCCCAAGTACATTTGAGCGCATTACAATATTTAACAAATTAGATTTTGCGTCGGGGTTTGTACCAAGAAAGTGACGCAATCCGGACGCAAAATCTAAGCCTCACATATACATTTATATTTTAAAATACTCCCATAAAGAAATAACCAACATGGAAGTAAATATGTTCTGCTTAACTGGTTGGAAAGACTGCATTTTAAAATAGTTAACAGGTTAAGGCACCTGCTGCAGAGATCTTTGTGTGCAAAATAAATCTCGTAATAATTATAATGGTAAAATAACTGTGGAGGGTAACGTAGTTTCTGGCGAGATCTGTGTTAGGTCTAGTCCTGGTTTTGAATCCAAGTAGCATAGAGGGATACCATGTTTCATGCAAAGCACATAATGTAAAACGCAGATTACATATTTTTTATTTTTTGTAAATGGGTGAAGTGGATTACAGCTTTTAACACGCTACCTGACTTCATTTCTGTTTCCTTTTTCCTCTCTGACCACGTCCATAGTTTCTGTCCTCGTTTTTTGTCAAATCTTTTTCATTTTCCCTTTCTTCCCACGCCTCTAGCAGAACAAGGAATGGTTTCACCATCGCCTTCTCTACTGCTGGTCTCTCATTTCTCTGTCCCTCCACTCTTTCTGAATCTCCTTCCTCCCATCAGCACCAGTTTTCACTCTGTGTTGTTACGTTTGTCCGTACATCCTTGGCGACCAATGAACAGTTATGTGATTCTGTGAATGGTACACGGTCCCTTTATACAAGTTTTGAAGTTCGATGTTTTGTGTTGCAATACTTGATTCGTTTTTTTCTGTTCTCGTTTCATATCTAAGTTTGGTTGTAATCTTTATTTTAAATCATTTAAAGGGTCCTGCGTGTGTTTTAAGTGCAATCAATCAATCAATCAATCAATCAATCAATCAATCAATCAATCAATCAATCAATCAATCACTCAATCAATCAATCTATCAATACATTTATAGAGCGTGCTACTCACCGTGAGGGTCTCAAGGAGCTGAAGGGAGGGGGGTGCTGTTACTGCAAGGCGATCTAGAATTGTGTTCTTGCAATTTCAGCAACCTGGTGTGATATTTGTGTGGGTGTTACCGTATGCCAATTAGCGCCTGTCTGTAACTGCAAGTGATGGAATATTGTGGCATTAGAGAGCCCTGAGCCAAGCCCAGCAAAAAAATTCAAATGCCAAAAGTGCCTAGGGCAAAACAGCACTTATAAACGCAATATTAATTTAGTAAACATGACATTTTGGAAGTTCACAACAATGGTGCAGTTTTTTTGTGACCAGTCAACAGTGTAAAGTGGTATCTGGTATAGTTTAAAGAGGGTGAACATGAGCCAGGAACATCAGGGGACAGACCCTGTTTTGGGAATGTTTGAGATCCTATGACGGAAGTTGGGCAGCTGCTGAACCCTTCTCCTCCCCAGCCCAGTCCTGGATTTCGCCCCCACACTCATTCGTCTCTATTCTGTCTACCTCGCCTTTGAGCCCTCACTCAAGACTCCCCCCGTCAAGATGCGTAGCTTTGCTTATATTGAATGCACACATTCTCACTCTTTCTAAAATCTCAATCGTGCCGTGGACAATTAATAAATATTGCTCGCCACATGTTTTACTGAATGACTAGAGCTTGTCACTTTGGTGTCTGGTTCTCACTACCAATGCACGGTCCTACACCTGCACGTCTCCCCCTCAGTAGACATCCTGCCATCTTGCTCTTCAGGAGGAGATGTCCACCACGCTGCTTCACCCTGGCTCTATCCTACATTCATCTTCAAACGTACAGCGTGCACCTCTACCCCACCTATCCCTGTCCAGTCTATTGCCTTAAGGGAATGACTTCACATTGTGTTTCAAAACACAAGCTGACATCATCAAGCAAAGAACATTTCTAGGCACCAATTGCTTGGTGATTGTTAGTGATGCGGAGCTGGTCTTAGAACACTGTTTTTTTCTCTACACTGGATTCATCTCCTTTACCTCAATTGACTATGTGCAGAGCCTGCCCTCTAGAACTTTTCATGCTACATGCTATGTATTGTACAGGAAATCTGCAGACTCTATGTACTAAATTGTAATATTTTTATTGCCGAACACCCCTTTTTGGAAGCAGTTGAAGAGTGACAGCTCTCAGGCAGTGAGCCCTGGTCTTTCCAGGTTGGTGAAGCAGAAGGTGTTTTATTGCCTCTCTGATGTGTGGGAGTTGACATCTGTGGCATTCAAGCTCACCTGCACCTCCTATTTTCACTGGCAACCCATTATTGGACACAAAGGCTCTGCCGGTAATGAAACAGCTCCTCTGCGTCACGTTATCCCACCACTTCCACTGTGACAACCATTCTTCCCTCCCTGCAACGGAGGCATGTGCCAGGGCCTGCATTTGACAAGGTGTTTGATTACTTTTAATGCCGTTCAAAGCAGTGAGTGGGAGCATGGATTACAGGTCACCGACGAGCAGCCTTAAGAATGAGAGGGCAGCTGTCAGGCGAGGACGTAGAGAACAGAGGCGAGCAGACTAAATTAAGGTAAAGGAGTCACATGAAGGCCGGGAGGGAGACGGGGTGGGCTCGTATGCAGAATAGCTTTGGAAACTTTCATACCAGTTTTTAGGAAACAAAAAGAAAGGGATATTAAGAGGGAAGTTTAAATGTAGAAAACCATGCCTGGTAAGTATTAAGGAAGAAAAGAAGTGAAGAGAAGTAAAAAAAAAGTAACAAAGAGATGGGAGATAAAGAGGGTTGTTGAATTAATACTAGTAAAGAAGTTATGAAATAATGAAGGAAAGGTGTAAAGGAGAAGGGTATGAAATGGAGGAAATGCCAGGGAGGAGGGAATGGATTCAAAGGAGGAAGGAAGCCAGTAAGAATGGAAGCAAGGGTGAAATAAACGAAGAAAAGCATGGAAAGAGTGGAAGAAGAGGGTATAATTCAAAGAAGGATTTAAGGAGGGAAGCACTAAAATATGTAAGGAAGCAAAGGAAAGAAGCATCAAAGAATGGAAGAATTGATTAAAGGAAAAAAGGAAGAATCAAAGATAAGAAGTAAGAGATGGAGGAAAATGAAAATAAACGTGGAAGCGGGATTCTGATTGTGCTGTGATAGATGAAGGAGAAGGAACACATTGGTCGTTATGGATACTCAACTAGTCCGGGGTAAGAGAAGGAGAAAGAATGACATTAAATGTGCAAGCTGGATTCTGCTTGTACTGGGGGAGATTGGTCAGAAGGACCACTTTGGTAATTAGATACCCACCACTGAGTGGGTGTGGAGGATCAGCTAAGATATACTTAGCCAGGAGCAGGTATCAGTATGGCACTGGGTGAGTATGGTGGCTTTGGGAGGAACGAAACATTTGCCAAGTTTAGAGGAGATGCCATCAACATCAGCTTGAGCCATGCCTGCTGGCACAAGTTCGAGGAATGGTGCCAGACCCTGAGATTGGAGAACCTGGACCCGATTAATGATTAGTGAGTAGGTGAGTCACATTCTACACTTGGTTAGATGGTCAGTCCCTAGGTGTTGCCCCCTCCAAAATAAACATTTCTTACATGGATGTCATGAAGCACTGAGACTTGTTCTTGATGGAGACTTGTAATGATAGGATAATGGCAGGAGAATTTATAAGAGGTTATGATTTTTTAAACAGGTAGCGAATGTGCAAAGAAGAGTGGCATACAGAAGAGAGTGTTGATCACAGTTGGATCAATATTTCCATCTTGGGCTATCATCTACGCTCAGCTGATCTGAAAACTATCAAGTGAGGTGGCATTGGTTACATATGTTTATATTTGTTTACAAGATATGTGAATATCATAACAGTAAAATAAATGTCAGATCTATAAAACCAAAGTTTGTCTTTGTGCGGTCCATCTCAATTGCTTTAAGATGTAGGTTGACCCAATTTTGAAAACTTAAAATTAGAACAATTCACAAACACAGAAGTAAGACTACAATTGATTAAGGGAACAAAATGGCCTTATTGACAGAGCTTAATAGCCTACGAAGTGCTAAGAAGTCATTAAACCCACTTTTTACACATAGTGTCATCTCTGTTAATTAAAATGCTTTATGATATTAGATAATTAATCCTGTGACTGAACATATGAAAACTTGCTTTCCTCTGTACTCAACTGACTTTCTTTGACAACTGGGATTAGTGCGGAAATGTGTTGGGGCCCATGGTGAAAAATTGGGACTATCCTGTTAATTTCGGGGCATCTGATCACCCTGCTTAAGATGGCGCCTCAAGCAGGTGTGAAATTTAGTCTTAAAAGCATAGGAAGACGTGAGTGTCATTAAATGGCAAAACATAGTCGCAAAGCTGGTGGAAGGAGGCCTTGAATCACCAGATTAGATTCAGGCAGTGGGGGTGGGGTTCAAAGCCAAGATGGGAAGTCGTTTTAAATGGAGGGTTTCGGTGCCAAGGTCCCAATGGCATCTAAATATGAGGCACTGACTTTCAATTCTACAATTGCATCTTGCAGAAGCATGGAAAGGTTTGTATGCCTTAGTGGAGTGGTTTCAGCTTCTTATTCTGCTTTCTTGCCCTTCTTCAGACGGTTCCGATGTCTCTTAGGAATTCCAGAGTTTGCACTAGTGTAGTCCGTACTGGCGATGACAGGCTTGATTAGGGCTGGATTGGGAATCGAAATTAGCCTTGGCAAAAATGTGCCAACCAGCAGCAGAGTGAGGCCGTAGGTGACATGAGTATGGGCATGTGTGGATGATGGCTGGCCATCCTGCTCTGAAACCACCGCCTGGCCTGCGGCGCACCCTGAGAATGCCAGAGTGGCAGAATGGCCTGTCCAGCCCTGGACTCAAATCACATATTAAAAGTGACACACTGGCGGCTCAAGGCGCTTGCAAATAAGCCCCATAGTACTGAGAGCAATGAGGGACAAGTTCATTCATTTAAACACTAGTATGGTCAACCCTGTGCAAAATATCTATACAACCTTCTGTACAGACTTGGAGTCTGCCTTTGCTCTCCCCCCACCCTGAGAGATCCGGGTGCCCTGTTGCCTGCACTGTTTTAGAAAGACACAAGAACAAAAGCGAAGGGGACGGGCAAAGTGCAACCCATGGATTCCCTGGTTCGCCCTTTGATCAGATCATTGGCAGAGGCGCTGCCAGGCTGTTCACTCATGTGCAGTTCCCATTGCTAGTTGAGAGTCTGTGAAACAGCTTCATGAGGTGTGGAGTCCGAGGGCTCCCGCTGCCAGCATCCTTGCAATCAAAGGCGCAGGAGCGGTGTCTCTCCACTTAAGTGTAATGTGGGAGATACATCCATCGCTCTCTCCCTCTCTCTCTCCCTCTCTCTCTCTCTCTCTCCTCCCTCCCTCCATCCCCGTGGTGATAGACAAGGCCCTCCAGGTGAAATGGAGAGAGACAGCACTCTTACTCAAGGGGCATTATTTCATACCTGCATAATAGAACCGCCTCTTGTTGATTATTCTAAGACTATATTTCATTGGGAAATAATTGTAAGGGACTGGGCATAGTCATAACTATATTTGTTGGTAATCATGGATGGAGCACGTGGCCTAAGATTTTATCTATTAAGGGACCCAACAAGCAGTTTTATTATTTTTTGCATATTAAAGTAAATGTTATACATACTACGCTTAAGCTATTTGGTCTTAAAATGTAAAGAAATCCAGAGAAAGAAAAGCCTAAAATATGTTCGAAATTACATTTTTGGGACGTAAGTATTGTATTTTGTCGTAATCCAAAAACTTGCATTTTCCATGCTAAACTAAAACGGAAAAGGAGGGAGTGATAAAGAGTCCTGCTGTACGAGATAAAACAATGGAAAGAGAAGAACACAGAGGAAAAAAACGCATCAAATTCTAATATTCAGTATACTAAATATAAGTAATGTGAGAGGTGTAGTTACTGGGGGTTTTACCTCAAAATAAAAACATGGACAAAAATAAATAATGGACTTAACATAGCAAAAAAGATGTTAGAGAAATATAGCTTTTCTAATTTTGAGTGCACTGCTAGTCAGCCATACTCCTACGTGAGAGGCATCTGATGTAGGTCCAGAAGACCGGATCCATGCCAGATTTTCAGTATACCCAATGTCTATCTATGTTCACTTCCGTTTAAGTTTATTGTATGTAATATTGTTTTGTGTGGATTCCCCAAAAAACTAGCATTGATCTGACCCTCTTGGACCTTCATTGGACACCTCTGTCCCTCTACGAATAGTTAGAAGTTATTTATATAAACGTATTGTCGTGGAAAAGAGAAAAATCAGATTCAGAGATACAAAGCCTTTTGACTATGTTTTTGGATACATGTGATGTTGGCTAACGTGTGATAAGGTTTATGCTTTAGTATGAGGCTAAGATAATTCTAGATGTATTTTTTGTGCCTTTTATATTGACACATTTGATGAATAAACTCAATCAGAAACAAAATATCTGTGAACGGGTAGCATGCGCTGGAAAACCAGTCGTGTAGTAGACTCTATTATCAATCAATCAATCAATCAATCAATCAGTAATTTGTAAAGCGCACCACATACCCGCAAGGGTTTCAAGGCACTGAGGGAGAGGAGAGGGGGGAAGCTGTTGCTACTGGTCGAACAGCCAGGTCTTGAGTTGTCTCCTGAAGGCTAGAAGGTCTTCGGTTTGTCGTAGGGTGAGGGGGAGGGTGTTCCAGGTCTTGGCGGAGCGGTAGGAGAAGGATTTGCCTCCGGCTGTGGTTCTGCGGATGCGTTGGACGGTAGCCAGGGAAAGGTCTGCGGAGCGGAGTTTCCTGTTGGGTACGTAGAAGGAGAGTCGACTGTTGAGATAAGCTGGGCCGGTCGCTGTATATCTATAATAGTTATATATCTGTATATCTATAATAGTTGCAAGCCACGACAACCATTCTGCCTGTACTCGGCTCCAGTGCATTCCAGTGATATGCACACCTTGTTTTGAAACACTTACACGTCATACTCTATATATGTTCTGCCCTTTAGCGCTCATGGCTCTATAACAATGCATAGGATGGGAGGGAGGAGCCGCCTACGACTGAATATTATTGGCTCCTTCACAAGGTCCACCATTGCTGCCTTCCTTGACAGTCTCAGGCGGGAAGAATTGCTTCTGTCTCTCCATGCGAGAGTCAGGCTGAGTTTTAACTCGGAGGAGTGGTTTCTCTTTGCACTCAATGGGCTAAACTGTAAGGAACATGGGTGGAATTCCAAGGCGGAAGACGTCTATGTACAGCTAACAAAATGATCTGCCGTCTTGATTTTTAGCTGATGTGTATTTAATTTCACAATGCACATTTCAAGAAAAGTATGTGCATTGCAGAGTCACAAATGTAGGACTGGGAAGCATTGGTGTTTTGTTAGGATTCACTTAGGGATTACTACAGGGGCACAGTTGTCAAGGGTGACGGGACCCAGGGGCATGAGGAAAACACAAAGCTCCAATTAAAGCTGTATTTAGGTCCTTAAAATTGGGGAACAAGGCAGCGTTTTCTGTGCATGCATTATGGCTTAAAGCAGGGTTCGCCAAAGTTGGTCTTGGAAGGCTGGCTCCATGCCAGATTTCTAAGATAACTACATTTATCTAAATGGGGATATGATAAAAATCCAGCCCTCCGGGACTGACTGCGGCGAGACCTGTCCGACAGCCTTGTTGCAAGACCATGGATAACAATAGTAAATGAGGTCACACTTCATCAAGGGCGGCTCTTCACTGGAACAGCTGTTCATGTTTGTGACACAGAAGAATTCCCGATTATAAGCAGATATCTTTGCTTAGAATCAACCTTGCCTTAAAACTATGCCTCCAGCATCTCTGCAGATCTGAGAGAGCCAGCTCCCTCACTTGGGGTCCACATGGATAGTCCAACCCTACTCATGAGAACAGCTCGTCTACAGGAGGGACTTGCTTCAAGCCGCCCGGGTAACGAGAACCCAAGAAGAACTGTATGCTATAAGGAATAGCTCCAGAGAACGCCCACGAGCCAATTCACCGAGGGCCTCCACACTTGTGGCAAAAGTCCGTGGTCATGGCAGGGGGCCCAGACTTTTAGCTGGGGCACCGTAACTGCAGTACAGAGGTCCCACCATGCCTGTGGGTCCTCTGCCATGAGTGCCGAGGCCCTTTGTGAATCGGACCCCATTGTCTATGAATCTGGGAAGAGCCTGGGCTCAGAGGCGGCTGATCAGAGAGGTTGAGAAAGTTGGATCATTTTCAGTGTTTCTAGCTTTGAACATTCTAAAACCTGGTGAAGGGGATTCCGAACATGCAGACCTCAGAGCCCCACAGACCCTATTAGTTGAGACAGCATTTAAGTCAGTACAGTCCAGCTGAAGCGGCACTGAGCTATGGCTAATGTGGTACCTGCTTCTGGTCACAAACTTGAACACAACTTCAAGAGAAACCTAACACTTTGAGCCTCTCACAATCAGGGTTCACCCCGCCAGTTCCAGCTGCCGCACTATGACTCGGCCTACTATTCACCAACTCCTCGCCTTAGCTTAATTGCCGTCAAGACCGTCTGAGTCAGAATTTCAGCTTCCCACTACTAAGTTTTCTCCCAAGAAACTCAACAGTTTCAAATTAGGTCATTTATATTCCCAATTCAGAACTCCACCGCCACATCCCGTGTCTTCGGCCTTTAATCCAGCTCTTTGTGAATCCAACACTGCCTCAACAGATGAGGCAGCATGATTCACCTGTCCACTGGAATCTGAACTGTCCTTTTAAACTGAAAGTTACTCTCATATCTACCCATGCCTAATTTTTACCCATTTTAATAATTTAGTGTTTTTAGGTCTCGCTGGCTATCGTGTAAGCGATCGCACAGCGAGACTTTAGTAAAGGGGCTCTCAAAAGTGCTCCCAAAAGCGGATTGCATGGCGAGCACGCGCACAATCACGTGCATCGTGCCGCCATGCAATTCGTTTGGCATCCTACTTCAAAGGGTCCGCTCCCCCGCCTGGAATGCGCTCCCCCGCCCCGCCAAACGCGCGCGCCACGCTCCGCCGGGCTTGTCTTGTTATATACTTGGCATGTACTACAGCCTGAAAGCAACTCATATCTGTAAAGATGTTGGTGCAAACAGCACACGATGAAACACAGACACTGATTATAAAGTATGGTGCACAAAAAAGAGTCCTCGTATCACTGGTGCACGCATGGGCCGTGGCTCACTCGTTTCTCATAACGCTGCAATGCGCACTATACATTCCGAGGCTCACTCACTCATTAATCTTGCATGACTGGTGCAAGCATCGGCCGAGGCTCACTCATTCCCCAGAAAAGTCTGCACGCATGGGCCGAGGGTCACTCGTTTTTCATAATACGCAGAGTCCGAGGCGCACTCACTCATTGCTCGTATCACTGGTGCACCCATCGGCCGGGGTTCACTGATTCTTCACACCCTTGATGCGTGCATTGGCTGAGGCTTACTCATTCCACATACGACTGTTATATACACACTGGCCGAGGTTCACTCACTGCTCACGCTTGATTCACGCATCAAGCAAGGGCCACTCATTCCTCATACCCCGTATGCACGCATCGACCAAGACTCACTCATAACACACCCCCGCCTCAGGCATCAGCCAAGGTTTACTCACTGTTCCATACACCTGATTACCTCATTGGCCAAGACTCACTCATTCCTCACACATCGGGAGAGACTTACTCATTTCTCACACCACTGGTGCACACAACCGCCAAGGCTTTCTTTGCATTGCTGGTGCATGCATCAAGCGAGCTCACTCCTTCAACAAATGCGTCACTGAGAAGTGCTCATTTCTCACATTACTGATACACGCATCGGCTGAGACTCACTTATTCTTCACACCCCTGATACACGCATCGTCCATGTGATATTTACATTATTACAACGCCTCTTCAGGGGTAGTATGAGCTATATAAATGCTATTTATTTTGTGCAAATACTGGGAGAGATCAATATATCTGACTTCTTACAGTGCATGCATATCTCCTAAACAGAGCCTGAACAAAGTGAAAAGCTGCCTCTCCTAAGTATGTGTGAAGTGCTACCAAGGTGTGAGCCTTTCTTCCGGGGAACAACCTTTACAACGCAACTTTTACAACGCACTACCATTACAACGAAACTGTTACAACGCGAGTGCATTGACAACGCAGGACATTACAACGCAAGTCTTTACATCGACTTGCACTAGATGGCGTGCTAACATTAAAAATAGTGTAGTTTACTATCCCAACACCTTCCCTACTGTTACGTGGACTGGAGTTGGAATAGTAAATTACACTTTTTTAATGATAGCACGCCATCTAGTGCAAGTCGATGTAAAGACTTGCGTTGTAATGTCCTGCATTGTCAATGCACTCGCGTTGTAAAACTTTCGTTGTAACAGCATGCGTTGTAACCGCATGCGTTGTAACGTCATACATCCCTTTCTTGCCCCTCTGCTGCATTTGCTTCTAGGTGTGAGGCTCCTGACTGCTCCCAGCCAGGAGACCTCAACAAAAGGAGGCCTGATAACCCCTCTCAAATTCGGCCTTTGATATGGGCCCAGCAGGAGTCAGAAACAAGCATTGGCATAGCCAATAGGTCTCTCCTTTGGGACCTTATAAGTGTTTAGTTATCCAGCATAATATCCTTGGTGCAACAACATCAACTGTTGCATGGCTAAACACTTATAAGGTCCCTAAGGCGAGACCTATTGGCTATGCCAATGCTTGTTGATATTGTGTATAGAACACTCCTTTAATGTAATTATTACACATTTTGACATAAGATTTCACTTGATATTTATATAAACTTTTTATGGCGGTAACTAACTTAGCTTGGACCTATTGATTGTATTGTTGTTTCAATAACTCTTTGGCTAGCTGCCCTACGATATCACAAGTATTATCTATATGGAACCCTTGATTCTCAGCTACCAAGCTTCTATATGGAGATATGTGACATTTGTGTAGCATAAACCTGTCCAAAGGCTGAAGAGCACCGCACAGTACTAAAGGCCGGGATGCAGTCAATATGCGATTTCAGGGGTAGGATCTATGTGGAATGTTACTGCATCATGATGTAGGGTTCTTTAAGGAGTTGAGTCTAAAACTCTTTTCTGAAATAAAGCAGGCTTGGGGCTGCCCTGATGGATACAGTGATATTGTCTCAGATCCAGGGTACAAAGATGGAAAAGTCCTGCTGTCTTGTTTTATTTTACACTTCTTTGTGTTGAGTTTGAGGGTGTTCTGGCTGCGGATGTGCTAAGAGGCTCTGATCACTTTGTCAGCCAGCTAGGCGGGAGTACAGGTTGTGACGGATTTGAAAATAACGCAGCTGGCTTTGAAGATATCACGAGCCAGCAAGGGGACCACTGGAGTTTCATCAGGTTGGGATTGATGTCATAAACTTTCAGGTGGGATGTGTCTTGGTCTCAACTTCAAAGGTAGTTTTATGGCATTTTGTTGGCATTTTCTGATTTAGAGATGATGTTGCCACAAGGGTTGCTGGATAATGTCAATGGTGGTCGTCATCTCCTTAATAGACTTGGCCAAAATTGTAATTAAGCTGGTCAAATTTGCACAATTTTCAATATTTTGCACTGTGTGAAATTCAAGAATTTCTCAAAATATTTCATGATGCAGTGTTGCCGTTTTTGGCATTCAGGAGTCTCCTTGGTGCAGAAAATGTCTAAAAATGCGATTTTTTTACCCCTTAAACTACTCTCCTACTCTCCTGGTATCTTGCAACGCTTTTTACCTTACACCAAGGGCACGTACACGGGGGGGGGGGGGGGGGGGGGAGTCATGTGAGATATCTGCGAGAAAACCATTGCATTCTTTGGATTTTTGCGCCATTTCGTGCAATTTTTTCCCCAATTTGGTTCACCCTTTTTCTTTAACCATTTTTGTAATGTTTAGAATGTGTTCTAGCTGCCACATCAGAAAATGTATGTTTTTCCTTTCCCTTATTACATTTGTCCACCCTCGTTCCAAAAAGATCAAACTGTTCCCTTCTTAATTTTTTTGGGCATATTTTAAATTAAAGGGTGCTTTAAGATTCATTACTGTAGATGTTCTTGCCTCGCTGGATCGCTGTATAAGAATCTCCAATCACTTTCGCTTCTCCCTGTGCCATCGCCTCTTTCATCAGACCATCACCGGCACAGCTGTCTTCCAGTGCGGAAGTTGGTCTTTGGGATGAAAACTCGTGGCCACCAACTTAAATAAACCGCGTGCCCTGAACAATGCCCCTCCGTGGCCCATGCAATCTGTCTATGTGGCACTTCCTGATGTTGCATGACGTGCCACCTAGCTGTTGTGCCAGCGAAGGGCACGGTCCGCTGCCCCTCGTTCGCAGCCCTGGCCCAGTTTCAACACTGGCCCAGAATCCGCTGTGTTCAGAGTTGAAAGCAAAGTCTGGCTTCGCTGTCAAAGATGACCCCCAGGCCATGTGCATCTGTTCGTGGCATCACAAAGTGACTTTCATCTCTGGAAGGGCACTTTGATTCTCCTCGCTTCGTCTCCGGCTAGGCCGGTTCTGCAGAAGCAGGGCTGCAGGGCTGAGCTGTGCTGACATCTTTGAGCACACCGGGTGTTGAGATGCCCTCAGCCTGTGTTTTACCGTCCTCCTCCGCTGCTGCGGCGAGCCTCTTCGGCTGCAAGTCTTGGCCAGGTTTTTACAAGACGTTCCTCCTGGTAACAAACCTTCAGCGATGCAGGCTTCACAAGGCTAGTTTCACCGAATGCATGCAGTGCAAACAGATTGTACATCCACCTCAAGCGAGTTCATGTGTTCACGGACCAAACAAAGCTGGAAGACAACGTTGAATTGGGATAAAAAAAATAGGCCAGGGCACCCTAAAAAAAGTGGCCCACATTTGTGGAGTGCGTGTTTCTATATATTATGAAAAGAAAGTGGGGGGGAGGGGGGGGGGCTCTAAAAGAGGCATGTTTTCTTAACTTCACTGAGATAAAAAAAAAAAAATGCAAATGTTGCCAAGTCTTTTTGTGCATGGATTAGTTCACACTGGTGAACCACACCTGAATAGGGGAGATGATGTGGTGTAATGGCCAGAGCCGCTGACTGTGGAACTGGGGAACCAGTTTTGAGTCTCGGCATCGGCTCGACATCCTGTGATTCTGGGCAAATCCCTTAATCTCCCTGTGCCTAACAAAAATGAATGTGTCCTTTTGTAATGTAACTGGTGCTCATGTAAAGCGCTCCAACACCCACGGGTCGAGTTCGCACTATATGAAATTGCAAAAAAATATATATATTCTATATGAGTCCACTTCTACTCAGGCCCCCAATCCATGCTTTATCTGCATACATTAATTGGCGGCCCAGCGAGAGACTGGGAACGACACCTCTGCCCCATTTGTAAAAGGGAGGTCAGGTAACAGAGTCCCATCTGCCTCGGGTAAGGCTGCGCAGGCCCCCACTGGGCCGCTGGCGGCATCTGAACATATAAACAGACCAAATCGGCCTCCATGTTGCCGAGAAAAGCGACCCACAGCGGCGACTCAGCTATCAGCCCATTGCCCAAGTGCCCACCTCACCAATCCGACCCTGCGTTCTTCACACTTAATAATGTTTTTGAACCGCAGTGTGACATCACTTGTGATTAAAAGAGAGCCTGTCCCGCTTGCATTGTCTACGCTGAGCTGGGCAGCATGGCAACCCATAATCACACACCTTATACCAGTGTTATGGGCACCGCCGCCATCAGCAGCTGCTGGGGCCCAACAGCTGCAATCACAAGGGCCCTGTGCAGGTGTGTAATGGTCAAGGTAACGAGAATGCATCCTGTCCTGCACATACTTTCCTTGGCAGACCCAAGACACATATTTGATTTATTGCAATATTGTGTCGGCCTGAGTAACGCAGAAGACCATCACAGCAGCGTTTTAGGGTATCAAAAACGTAAAGCACAGCAGTTATCCTAGAAACACTGCATGCATGACCCAGGAGGCCACGGGCAATGACCACTAGAGAACGCTGTTTGCCCTCCGCGCAGGTGCACAACAGTGAAGGACGCTAAGCACACTACGTCGCCATATAACCATCTTCAGTCCAGCATATAATGCTGTGGACAGTTAACAGTGCGGTGTGGTCACTATTGTAAGCATTCTTCTATAAAACGTATCACTGATATACTGTGTTACTCAGGCATTTCATTTTCGGAGTCAACATATTTTTGCAGACTAGTTTTGTTGGACATTGGTGGAAATCGACACAGTGACACTCCTGGGACACATTCAGAGCTATTGTTTCCCTAAGTATAGGTATAAGGCTCAAAATGGCACCATTTACACTTATTGAGAATTCACAGAAGAGTTTTCGATAGGCGTAAACAGTGTCACTATTGCAGATTGACCCACCACCATTGCAGAGCAATCTACAGTACAACACCACACACAAAAGAGTGGAGGTGCTCAGGTCAAGACGCGGTTCACCTTTAATGATCGTCCATGTCCACAGAATAGTGTGTGTTTAGGAAAGGTAATAAATTACAAACACTATTAAATCTGCACCAGTTCCTAGGATTACTTCTATAAATCACCCCCCCCCCCCCGGAGTTTTATATAGCACGAACCTGACCTGAAGGCATCAGAGCACTTTACATCACGCCGGTTGTGTTACACAAGGACACATTCATTTTTCTTAGGCACAGGGAGATTAAGTGATTTGCCCAGAATCACAGGATGTTGAGCGCCATTGCCTAGACTCAAACCAGGTTCCCCAGATGTGGCCACCTCTAGCCATTAGGCCACATCCTCTCCCCGTGTGCCACGTATGCATTTACGTGTCATTCATGTACTCAACATATGTCTAACCTTCATTCATCTGTGTATCTTGGTCTAATAAGAATTGTAGTAGGTCATCCATCACCTTAACCTGTTGAGAATTCATACCTAACTGCATTAAATTGAAGGATAATCAATGTAATCATATTTACTGAACACACTTACACTTAATAATAACTTGCTGTTTGCTAAGGATCAATAACGCTGTAGTTTGCCTCCATTTTGATTGTTGAGGTAACTTAGCCTGACGCTGGGCCTTCTCTGAGTATTTCATGCTTCAAGTTCGCCAGTATTTTGCCTGCACTTTCCTGCGCAGGTGTGTTATCGGGTTCCCCGTTAGAAAGAGAATGGTTTATTGATTTGTATTAGACTGATAGTGAGTCCTGGGAAGGGAAAGCTGGCAGCAGACTTGAAGCGATGGCAGTGAAAGGAGCCCCCTGTGCCCGGCGTACTAGGAAGATGCAACTCTCAAGGTAAGCGGATGTGCCCCTAACTGAGTGAGCTCGGGAATTGGGGGAGTCCACCGGTTCTCGCTACGGGATTGGTCTTGAAGTGCGGGAGCGAGATATGGATGCTCTGGAACCTTCGATTGTGTTTTTAACTGGTATTCCGTAGTTAGGTATGGGCAGACCTTACCCTGACGTAGAAGAGAGCAGACCTTTCTGTTGGGTTTCCCCCCCCCCGAGTGGAAAGGTTATGCCAGGCACTCTTTCATTTCTTCTGAACTACTACTGAGGATCGCATCATGCTGATACCTCCTTCTCTAACTCTTTAGAATCACCCAACTCTCTTTATTCTTTAACCTAGACAGTGTGGGTTTCTTTATGGCGCACCTTACTTGGATATTTTGCATTCTTTACCTATTATTCTTTACTATCATGTACCTTATAATACTTAAATTTAGATGACTAGAGGACCTGAATATTATGCCTTTATTAATTAACATACTGAACCATTATCAAATTTGCTGATGGATGATTGACAAGTAACTTGAAAAATAAACCTTTTCTGGTTTGAATACAATCCTCTCTGTCGTCATTGTGAAGCCTCTCGGGTTCAACATACTGGAATGGGGTTTTGGGGGGGCGGCCGACCAGCGGGAGGCCTGCCACCCCCGGGGATTTTTGGGCCGGGGGGCAGCCGGACCACGTGGGGCGTTTTTTGGGCTGGTTGGGCTGGGGTTGGGTGGTTTTTGGGCTGGAGGGGTTTAAAGCCGGCCATTTCGTGTCGCGCGCCACCATTATGGTGGTTGTGACACAACAGCCGGCTAGGGGGAGGCTCTGGGTTTGCGTTTTTGTGTTTCCAATGTTAGATCTCTCTCTATACTTTAAGCCGACAACTAACGGTCCATGCGACCAGTGGGAGATTCTGTTTGATGATTTCACCAAGAGATTGAGGTTCGAATATCCCAGCACCACCAGGGTAGACATTTATTACTTTTTATGAGTCGGACACCATGTCTCTGTGAAGGATGCAATAAAGAAATAACTCCAATTGTCGAATTTGAATAATTTACACTTATAATATGATATGTAAGGCTCACCTTCTATTACAACATTTTTATTCGTGCAAAGTTCGGGAGACAGAAGGTTCATCATTTTTTGCTTGAGTGGATAAATGACTAATAGAGCCATAAAATAATCAACAAAGGGAAAATTACGATTCCAAGAGCAGCACAGAGGCTTTAGGGAACAACAGCAGCTCTGTTTCCTACCCATGTACCTGCCGTTTTAGCTGATTGGGTATGTCTCAAGGCATTTCCCAGAAGAATTTGGTACAGGCGTCTATTATAGAAGGTGTCTATATTTTTTTAAGAGTGTGTTGTATCCTCTGTTTTAGACAATTACATGCTAGTTATAGAGACCAGAGCTCTCATAAGAGTCTTAGGCACAAGTGCAGCAAGCGCCCTTCACAGATAATGTTCTCCTCCAGCAGTGGCGGCTCGCAGAGGAAGTGCTGCGGGGTGGTGAGGCGGGACCGGGGAGGGGCAAGGGGGGAGGGGGGAATAGTGGACTCAGACATACGACGGGCAGGAGTAAAGTAAGTAAATAAATAAATACAACTATTTACCTTGCGCTGCTGCATCGCCGAGTTGGCGATGCAGCAAGCGACATGTCGTATGTCCATGTCCACTAACTCCCCTAAAAACTTTGCCCAGATACTGTTTACATGTGTAAAAAAGCCAAACTAATGAAGTAATACTAACCCGAAATGTCCCTTAGTAGGCCACATAATTTGCGTTTCCTTGCCAGATAATTTAGTCAACCCTGCAACATAATTTGGTCCTCTCCTGTCCGTGTTAGTGGTCCTAGGCATATCCATTTACTATTACTGATAAGTGCAGAACCGCTATGGCAAGATATTAACGCTATCTCTTTGTCACAGACTTCAACCACACCCTACAGGCATCCTTGAGTAGAAGAAGTGATGAGCCAAAATGGTGGAGTCCTATGTTTCTTTTTACCCCATTCCCATTTCCCCATTTCTACCACTGGCTCCCATATTTTCATGGGTGTGGTCACTGATGGAGATGGTGAGAGACGGAATACAGCTTCGCCTCCGTTGCATTCTGAGCACAAGATTAGAGAAGTTTGACTCCTACTTTGAAATGAGGGACAGCACATAATTGTGAGGTCCTTGTAAGGAACCTCTCTGTGACTATTTGACTAAGCATTTGAAGGCACCACAGGACAACTGTCCCAAAATTCAACGGGTACCTGCTCCATTATTAAACTGGAAACGTTGGCCAATCACAGGTCTCACATTATGCTCCAAACATTTGGTAGAACCTTTGGAGATACCTTGTTTCCCTATGAAGCTGAAGTAAAGCTATTGCTGGGTCTATGCTGAAATGAAATATATGTAAACATCCTGCTTTTTACCCAGTGGCAAGTGGGGATACCTGCTTTGTATTTGGAGTCCCAGATCTGTCTTGCTCTTTGTTCCCATGTTCCTGAAATTATTTATAAGCAGCTCCATAGCTGTAGTAACTAGACTATCAGGAAAAGATGGACCAGAACTGGCCTCCAGAGAACACAAGAGGGATCTTGGGGTAACAAGCAATAAAACGCCATCATGCCCAAGATGTTTCCTGTTAGTTCTGTGAAGAGAAAACAAAACAAAAAAAGCTGGATATTTGCACAGCACAAAAAGGCTTTAAAAAAGAATTGAGTTGGGTCCTTTGTCATTTGGCAAAATTCGTTTGAAAAATAAATGAGAACTTGCATCAGATTTTGGCCACCAGCCATGCCTAATCCCATCTAGGGGCTTTTTATAACTTTAGTTCACTTTAATGCAAACTGCAGCTGAGATGATCTGGAACCATAGAACCCTTGGCAGTCTGTGATCTGCTGCCTTCTGTGATGCCTCCCACTCTAGAACCACCTAGCAGAAACACAGCTCATGGACCTGATGGTCACATATTCTGTATCCCAGTTAACACATTGTATTTTGCTTATCCTTGTTTAGCCACCAATTACTTTGTTCATATTTAAAATATTTTTGTTAATTTTTCCATCTCTTGATGTTTTAGTGTTATGACTTAAGCTCACCTTTGCTACTAATAGGCAAAGTTATTGATTCACCAAAATTCCTGGGGTAGCTGAAGTGGCTCAATGCACCTTTGACCCTGCATGATGTTACAGAGTTCACCTCTTGTTCTAATCTTGCCACCGTAACAGCATCCTTTCTCTATCAAGGATGTAAAGAAGGACAAGGAGTGTAAACCACAAAAAGTAAACATGGTTCTTAGAATCCTATTCATTTTCTGTTCTTACTGCTGCTTTTATGGCCCATGAGCCCAGGAGTAAAAAGGGGAAGCCAGAGGTAGAAGATGGCTGTGAGCTGTTGAATGAGATTGATGCGAAAGATTATCTAAAGAGTATTGACTCCCTTAGCACTCTCACTTGCTGCCAGCTGGCTTCTCGCAGTAGCTTATTTTCTGGCTTCAAAATATGTGTCCCAGCTGTAAGGGAAACATCCTTCAGTTGAACGTTATATCAATCAAAATGGGATGCTGTCAAGGGAGATGAAGGAGGAAACGCTCATCCACTTACAGACATTTTAATGGGTTTGAAGAGAGAAACATCTGGGAAGGTGCTTGCAGATAAGTATATTTTGGCTGGAAAAATACATTGTTGTAGATAGACCTGGGGGCTACAAGGTCGTGGTTAGATTTTAATCAGTGACGTAGTCGATTGACGCCAATTTGGCTGGGACCAGTTGGTGAGAGTTGATTAGTTAGGAGTTTGCAAAGTTCTCCATCTCCCATACTTAGCGATGTTTTTTCAAAACTTTCCATCTTCAAATTGGGAGGAAAAAAGAATACAAATCCAGAGAAGCCGCCAACGTTTCACTAACATGCCACTTTTTAAAAAAAAAAATTATTTTTTGTATTTGAAAACAATAAGCATGACAAAAACACATGGCCTTCATACAGTTATTCTCCATCCGCAATAATCCTTCTTTAATATTGTCAATGAAACAGTTATACATGATTTTCGGAGCATCCACCGTGACCCCACACTACAAAAACCCGACACTTTCCGCCCCCTACTCCTAATCGGATATTTGGGTCGCTCCAGTCTAGGTGGTTCGCATATATACCCTCTGAATTTATTCCATTACTAACATGCCACTTTTAAAAATGTTGTTGTGGCCGCATCAGCACCCAGAAACTATTACCAGTGGGCACTATATGAATGAGGTGATGAGAAGGAAACAACTTCTACAAATAAGTATTTTGCAAAGAATTTGCCTAAATGAAGTGTATGTATGAGACTGTGAAATCTTCGAGAAGGAGTAAGTGGGTGAACTTCCCAAAACTCCGAGGATGAATTCATTTTTGCCCATCTTGAGACTGGGATGTCACACCTGCTGTCCTGGTAAATACGGGAAAATTATTTTTTTTAATTGCTTATGAAGTACTATTTGTTGAGAGGGCAGATGCGAGTAGGTTTTGAGTAGGTTTTCTATTAACCAATGATTATTTTCATATAGTCAAAGATTGGTATATCAAACTATTGATTATCGTTTTAAAGTCTTGGTTGGTGGGTGTATTCTTGTTTTTATGGGAATTTGATCCTTTTCAGATTTTTTGGGGGATTTGGGGGGCTTTCTTATCATATATTGTGTGGTACTATATAGTTTTGTTTTTCTCTTTATTGTTATACATTTTGGATTGCTTTTTATTGACTGTTTTTGTATTATTTGTGTTTTATTTTTTCATTTTACCAGCACATACAGAAAGCAAAAAACGCATGAAGAATGTCCATACCACTACAGTGGCTGGAGCAAAAATCCTTAAGCATTCTGAGTATTCTCTCCTATTTACCAAGTTTCAACCACCTTCATCAAAAACCCCAATGCTGATCGGAGTTGTGGTCTAATCATATGCATGTGATAATTAATTTTGGTTGGGTAACAACAAACATCTGTTATTCAGCACCAAGATACCCGAAGTGGTGAACGTGCGCTTTACAAATACTTATGCTATGTTTTGTCATATTATTAAGGAGCAGACAGCAGCATGAAACGTTCAACAGTTACCTTCCATTTCCTTCTCTGTGATCTTCACAGAGACCATATAAGAAGTGGCAGAAACTGCACCATATCAGAACCTAAAAACTAGCCTTGCATTAACTCCATTATCTGATACACTGAGAGGTTGATGAATGGCATTCTTGGGAAGAAGCAATCTGGTTTTTGTTCTCATAGACAAACAGAGAACCACCTGGTTGTTGTAATATACAATAATTTTTTTAATTGTGGATTCTAGAGACCTACCCTATCCTGGTACATAGGCTTGTTGAGGTGGTGAGGTTATCACTTTAGAGGTTAGATTACTTTTTGCCAGAACACAAAGCTAAAGAGATAGTGATGCTCCAATGAGCAAAAATATGATGGCACGGAGAAACTTACAATGGTGATGAGAGGTGCAGTAGGTTCCTACCTATTCCCACTTCTCTTTGGCACTTATACTTGGCCATAACACCAGCTTTTCATTAACTTGGTCTTTCATTTATCCAAGAAAGGCCATATTTCAACTGCCTGCCAAAAATGTCACTACATTACAGTCTGCCTCACGAATTCAATTCAAGGCTTTGATGCTAACATTCTGTTTGGCACTGCACCTGACCTCCAGAAGCAGATTTGTAGTCTTCAGTGCCAGGAAGAACTACTGGGGGAAGAATCCCCCCAATAGTATTAGAAAAAAAGTAGGATGAAAATCTTGTCCGGTGATTGCATTTCTTAGTGCAATTTCTTCCCAGAAGCACTCAGCCTTACTTAATGGCTTCATTCTTTTAGAAATCCCTTATAGACCTACCTGTGTGAGTATTTGCTTTCTATAGCCTGATTTAGTGCTTAGAAACCCTGTGGATTTTAGGTGCTCTTAAAATATGGTGACCGAACAATTGACCAAACCCCATGTTGCTTACAAATGCCCAGTATTTTTTGCGGGTGAACACTCCAATGGGGCTTGGACCTTACGAACCCCAGGTAGGAAGCAGTTTGAGAGGGAATATTTGGGGTGTCCTCCCTTTTGAAGTAAACTAGGTAACTTTGTTTCAATATTTTTCATAGTTTTTCAAAAGCTCCTTTATTGTTGAATATATGGTTCCATTTCTAATAACAATACAATCTTCCACTTGATATATCGATAAACACTTGAAAACAATCTGTTTTTCATTAGCACCTTTAATGTTCGACATATGGTTACATTTCTCTTAAAGATGCAATACTCCACTTGATGTACAGATAAACATTTGCAAACAGCCAACATGTGTTTTGCCCTATGTGCGGCTATTAAGCCGGGGGTTTTCTCAAGGCTCAAGAGTTACCAATCCCAATCACGTCTTCTTTAGTATATGCTTTTAGTGTAAGCGCAGGTCAACCTGCAGGAAGACAAAGCCGGAGCGTAAATGCCGGAATCGATAGAGAGTCTGGAGACCCGACAGAAAACACAGCAAGAGAAACACAACTAGCAAGAGTATCGGAGTCCCAAAAAAAGTCATTACAGAACTACATTGAAAACGGATTGAGCAAGAGAACAGGAGAGACATCACCACCAAGATTGAGAGCTACTTCAGAGCCTCACAGTCTGTAGATCGCAAGCGGCGGCAGTGTCCTACAAAACGAAATCACATCAGCCCTGAGGAAGACCTTCTTTTAATCACCCAGGTCCAAACACGAAGGTCGAAACGCGTCGGCACACCCTTCACTCACTTCCCCACTGCACAAGGCCAAAAACATTGCTTTTTCTAAAGCAAAGAAAACGTTAAGAAACGATCGGGTTAACCAACTAAAAGTGGTGTAAACACCGTTAAGTCTTTTAAAAGCGTTCTCTGACATACATCCCCCCCTTTCTGGACCATACATAGATACAGTATCGAGGACAAGTAGTTAACATACCAGTACATGAGTAAAATGTAGTAGGACCTTCTGATTTTTCAGCTGTTTTGTTATTGTACCAATGTCTTTTTTTTTTTTTTTTTTTTTTTAAAACCTTTATTCAGTTTATCCGGAACACAGCTATTCAGCCGACAACCCGGAGGTTCGGCAGCTTAGGTGAAGCAACATTGAAATGCATTCGCACTGAACCGACAGGAGAATCAGACAAAAGGTTCAATTTTAAAGAAACACCAACACAAACCAAACCCTTGCAAGGCGTTAAGCTTCGAGTGCACATGAGGGGTGCCCATCAGGGGGAGTTAGTCCCATTCATCTACCAGAGACAACACTATAATGAGAGGAGGGAGGGGGAAAGCAGAGACCCACAACAGGCAATCAGTCATCAACAATACGAACATAGCCGGAAAGAATGTCAAGGGGAAAGCTGCTCCTCTGGCTGATCCAGATCAGGGGGCAGACAGATGTCCCCTCTGTAGTGGTTCCATCGCCCCCATACTGCATGCCATTTCCGCGGGCGCCCTCTAGCACAATAGACTGTCTTTTCCCTGAGCATGCTCCAGTCCATATTTTCCTTCCACGCTGCCAGCGCGGGAGGCACTGCCGAGCCCCACAGGCGCGCAATATCCCGCTTAGCCACCATGTTCCCCAGGGTGACCCACTGAGTTTGTGCGACATCGAGATCGGTAGGACCCCAGACGTTCAAAAGACAACACCGCGCCTCCGGTTGCATGACAATGCCCGTCACCTCCCCCATCACTGCATGGACTCGCCTCCAAAACTCCACAATCACGCCGCATTCCCAGATGATATGTAGGAAGGTGCCCACCATGCCGCAGCCTCGCTTACATAAACCCTCCTCAGAAAAACCCATACGGACCAACCTGGGGCCTGTCACGTAGACTCGATGAAGTACTTTGAGCTGCACCAGCCGCAGACGCGACGGAATCGCAACCTCCTTAGGAGAGGAAACTGCATATTGCCAGTCCTCATCATCCAGTTCGAGGCCGTCCCTAGTCCATTGATCCCGCAACCCACGAAGAAGGTCAGCCCGGACATTAATCAGCTTCATATAGATGAGAGAGATCGTGCTCTCCGGCATATGGCCATCCAGAATTCGGTCCTCCAACGGAGAGGACGCAGGCACCTTCTCACCTTCTACAATGACTGACCGCAAGGCGTGACGCACCTGGGCATAGCGGAAAAACTCAGTGTTCCCCAACTCATACTCCTTCTGCAGCTCCTCAAAGGACCTCACCTTGCCCCGAGCCAGCAAGTCCCCCACCCTTGAGATACCGATCAAATCCCATTTCTCGAACCCTTTTGTATGCCAAAGCTTCCCCAGGATATCCGAGTCAAACAGCGGGGTAGCAAGGGTAAGTCTGCCCCTCCAACCCAGGGAGTCCGTCGCCAACTTCCACACCCGCACCGCCACCCCAGTGGGCCCCGTAAGGGACAAGTCCAACGATTTCGAGTACAAGGCTCTGTGGTAATTACCGCCACGCAGTAGCCACCGATCCATAGCGAAGCCGGGGCTCAACGCCGAGCCATAGACGCCATGATTAATCGCGCACAACTGGGTAGCCCAGTAGTATCTGCGAATGTCAGGAAGCGCAATACCACCATCGTACCACGGAAGCGTCAACTTAGCGATCGCTATGCGCGGTCGCACATCCCACAATAGCGAGCGTTGGAGGCTCTCGACCTCTCTAAAGTAACTAGTCGGGACCCAGTCAAGAGTATTCTGCAAGGCATAGAGGAAACGGGGAAGAGACATCATTTTAAACAACGCGGCGCGTCCGAGGAGAGAGAGCGGCAGCCTCCGCCATCCCGCCGCATCCCGCCGCAGACGCGCCAGGGGGGGGAGCAGATTCTTCTCATATCGCAGGATGGGGTCAGTGGAGATGTAGATCCCCAGATACCGGAAGCCCTGCTGGGCGATCTGGATCGAACAGTTTCGGGGGACAGGCGGAACATCGCCACACAGTACATACAGATATGACTTACCCCAGTTGATAACAAGGCCCGAGTTACTACCAAAAGAAGTCAAGACGTCGCAAACCACTATGAGAGACTTCTGGGGCGAGGCGAGGTATAATAGGATGTCGTCAGCGTAAAGTGAGATACGATCCTCATAGTCGGGCGACCAGCGGAGGCCACGTATACTCGGATGCCATCGTATCCACGCTGCAAGCGGTTCAAGAGCAAGGGCGGTACCAATGTCTTTTGATTTACGCACTGTATATAAGTATTGCACCTTCTTGTATTGATGTATTAGTATGCAAAAGGTAAATGCATGTATTGTGTTTGAAGCACATATACCAAAAACAAAAGAAAAATGAAATAATCATGAAGTAAAAATCATTTGATAATGAATGTTTGTAGTATATATTGATTATTTTGAAAATAGATCAATTCTTGATTTGCATGTTGACCCACTAAATAGAATGGTTACAAGGAATTCAGCTCATTAGTTGAACTACAAAGTAGGGAAGAGTTTCTCCTTTCTTTTGGAAGAAGATTGTGAATCCATGGTCCTAGAGGCAACCTGTTATATGTAATGTGTATTAGATTCCAGCTTCTAGGTTCCTTAATTGAATCAATCCCCGTGATTTTGGGACCTTGCATCAAGGCATACTGTGCCCCCTGTAAGTCTGACATTTTTTAAACAAACCTCGTAGCGCAGGCAGTGTAGGGTGGCTGCCATCCTCGCAGGTGCAATACATTAAAAACATTTTAAAAAACTGCAGAGGGGCCCTACAGGGACATGCCATCCCTTGCGAGTAATAAATGACAAAAATATAAGACTGCACTCCCGGCAGGGACAGCACCAGTGGTATTCCAAAAACGAATCATGCTATTTTGGACTTTTGGAATTCGGAATACAACCCAATTTTTATTTTCATCCAACCATTTTCTGTTAATCAAGCAGTAAATCCAGGTGAAACCGAGGCACCGTGATTAATGCAGTAAAAATTGTAACTTTATGGTGCTCGACCCTAATATCC
Source organism: Triturus cristatus (assembly GCF_964204655.1). Classification (NCBI taxonomy): domain Eukaryota; kingdom Metazoa; phylum Chordata; class Amphibia; order Caudata; family Salamandridae; genus Triturus; species Triturus cristatus. The sequence goes on along the minus strand of NC_140591.1, from coordinate 131,916,878 downwards.
AAGCACCTATTTCAGTAGATGGTTAAAATAGATCACTGCTCCAGTTCTGCTATCTACGTGCATATTTTTATACTACATATGTAGTTCAGTTGCCTTTGTAGGGCACGCTTTATATCTCCTTTTCTGACTGGTGCTGGTTTTCAGAAGGCGGCAGCAAGTTCTGCTCAGCTGCTGTTGAGTAGATGTCATCATCTTTTGTAGGCCACGAAAGGATTTATTCAGGCTCAATTGGAGCTGTGATTAGGTTTTCCTACTTTAGGAGTTACCTCTGCCAGGTGTGGTGGTAACTTTGCAGGTGAGGTAAATCTACCCCAGGTGTGGTGCAGCGGCCAGGGCAGCTGACTTCGGAGCACAGGGTTCACGGTTTGATCCTTGCCTCTGGCGGCAGCTCAGCACCATGTGACTCTGGGCAATAGCTCACTTAATTTCCACGACGGCCCCCAGCGCCTTGAGCCCCGTAAGGGCGAGTAGTGCGCGCTTTACAAATACGGATTTACATTTACATTTTTTTTTACATTACAAATTGTACCTTGAGGAATTACCAGGGCAATCAGCTGTTCTGCGTCTGATGTCCCCAGTAATTTCTCATCTCTGGGTGAAAGTAAAGAGATCCGCAGAGTTCCTCTGGATTTTATCATGCCGATGGGGCTGGTCACAGCTGTTACCCTCTCCATCGGAGTTAAGAGGCCACTCGTAATGCGGGCCTTAGTACTGTAATGGCACCTGAAGTGAATGTACCAGGTCATTTGCCACTGTGACTGCAGAGGTCTTTAAAAGGCAAACACCCTGCAAGCTGCTGTGAGGCTCAATTCAGAAACAAAAGTAGCAAGAGCACTGCTTTACTTTGTGCACATCGGCAGGGCAATCTTCCTGAAATCCTGCAAACCTTTTCCTGTCTTTATTTTATGTCTGAACACCACCTTTGATCATTTTCCCCAAGTACTAAAGATGTATACACTTCGGGCTCAATTACCATCCAGTGCTTAATTTGTGAAAAAAATAAGCGGTGGTGCCCTCGCCAGGAGGCCACTGCAGGTTTCGCCACCCATTGACCCGACATTGCCTCCAATGACAGTATCAAAACAACTACTAACCATCAGATTCCTAAACGTGTGGCAGTTCAGACTATTTCAGCCTCTGCAGCTATACGAATGGCTTAGGTGGCAGGTGTTAGTCATTTACGATGTATGTAGACTTAATAAACAAACATGGTGGCCCTCATCGCTAAATTCGACAAACAGAGCCACCATGTGGCAGATTGTCATGGTGTTGACAATTAAGTGCTGACCACCGGAAACCACAGGCTCAAATTAAGCAGTGCCATTGGCGGATCCCTGGGTGAGAGACTTGTTTGCTCAATTATAAATGGCCTATTCTTTCCATATCCGGATTTCCCGGGTGCGTAACACTAAACACAAAGTTACAGACTGGAAAATATGGCAGGTAAAATCACTTTAAGTTTGTGTTCCAAGTGCAGCACGACCTGATACCCAGACCCTGTCTGACACCTCTTACAGCAGAGGAGACCTTGTAATGCTCCCCATGCCAAGCCACATCTTCCAGTAAGAACTGCCATCCTTCACAACCCCTTCTTCCAGGTCCGCTCTGCGCCTCGTCCCCCACCACCACCCGCATTTACCACCTGCCAATAACAAACGGAGTTCATGCATGAAAAAAGTGGGACACATCTTGTGAAATGGAGGTAATTCATTTGTGGTTGGGTAGGTGTGAATCGAACACGATGCCTAAGATGTTGTCTTTTTTTCCTGGCATAGGTTCACCTGATAGCTATCCGGGCGTGCAAGGGTATCTAGAAGGGAGGAGGCGTGCGCCCTTGGGGATTGCCTGTGACATTTTATACATTACTTTCTGGACAAATAATCGGCAAACAAACTTGTAAAAATAAAATAAATAACAAAGGGTCATGGTAAGCGAGATAGCAACTTGGTCCTCAAAGGTGTCCCAGTGGCATGTGATGGAGCACAAGGCAGCCGCCTGACCTGGTGCAGGCGGCAGATAAGTGCCTAATTTACCCAGCAAATGAGGAAAAACTCGCCTACAAATGACAGACGACAGGCAGCGCGTCAATGTGCTTGGCGTGCGTGAAAATGGCGGCAGGTGGTCGGCAGTGCGGGCACGTCGCCTGACGCAGACACGTATACAATGTGCACGCCGCAGGCGCCCGGACCCTTGCCTCGTGCCCTGAATAGGGGGACATGCCTTAAATACCTTCAAATGACACATGGCCCCGGGGACAGAATTTGGCCTGTGGAGGGTTTTTTTGTATCCATTGTGCGAGCTACATATTAAATAAAATCCAAATTCCTCTAATATCAAGCGGATTGCTTGCAATAAAAGCATACTAGTTCAGCTTAATGCGTCTGAACGGCGCTGAAAAAAAAGCAGAACATTTCGCCCCCAGGAGGTCATTACTATGCAAAAAATTTACTCTAATTAGGTCATGAATAAATTCAGTCTCATCCCCTGTGCTAACAACAGACTATACATAATTATATACGTAATAAAAGAGAGCGTGATTGGATATCTGACAGGAATACATTTTAGTGTGTGTTTGGGCTATTTCACTCTAAAATGGCATTAAAAGATGAAAAGGTCAGCCAGTGGGGAAATAATTGGCTCTCCTCTCTTGTAGATGATTAGCGAGCGTGGCCTTCAATGGAAGAAATTCAGATGGGGCGGCAGGGGCGGGAAGTCGTTCCAGGCCAAGAGCGGCGCGCGACAGAACGTACGTTTGACGGGCATTGAGGGCGGCATGGCGAGAGATGGAGGCTTGTCGTTGATTAAACAGGAATAATGCATTTGTTTTGTTAATATGACCTGCCATGGTCTGATTTCCAAGAGCCAAGTTGTCAGACAAGCCAAGGTCAAGACCGAAGGGCTACAATGCAATGCACATCAAAGGCTGTCCAAGGCCAGACCCATGTCATAGTTTTAGGATATTCAGATAAGATATATATATGCATAAAATGAATCACGATGGATGTCATGTGAATAGTCAGTGGTATCTTGAAAACCTGACAAGGATCCCACCCTACTAAACCTACTTTCAACAATCGTTAAGTAAAGACTTTATACTCTTATGATGGTCACATTCATGTATCCTTTTATGCAGTGAGAATCCTTTATTAATGTAGGATATAGAATTATCTGTACACCTCGTATTTAAGATTAAGGGAAGCATGGGTGGCGCACACGTCTTCATCTGTTTGTTGAGGGCCATAAAGAACACTGGTCTGGGCATAATGGATTAATTTGCCTTTATTTTTCGTCTCTCATTGCTTTCCAAAGACAACGAATGAGCAATCAATTCTAGTTGGCGACTTAGCAAAGAGTTTCCCATCAATGCACTTATGAAAAGTAAAAGTCAAACAAACGTAAATCTGTCCATGCTTCAAACCAGCATAAATTATAAATATCGCACAGACCTTTGATAGCCAATAACCTGGATCCTGTAACACGCACTAGTCTTCTCCGTGAGGGCGCAGAAAGTTGTGAAAGGTGGACTTCATCTAACTATGCAACAGTTGGCAATACCCCTATTTGCAGGAGACTCTTCCCACAAATACGCCTCCTAGAAACATTTAATTGTGGGGAATTTGAAGTATAGATGACATTTTGGGATGGTGACAACCTTTGAAATGTCATGACATTAAAGAATTTGTCACAGCTGCAACACTGTACAGACGGAAGAATTATTTGGCATAGCCCTGCATCCGAGATTCATCCTTAACCGTAATGTATATTAAGTTAGAAAAAGCCTTCATGAGTAAAGACAAAACAACTTGCAAAGCAACCTTGTTAGTGGCTGCCAATGAATGTATCCCGTCATCCCGCATTCTTTTTCCCCACATGGAATCACAATGCGGTCGTTACAACGACCGCGTTGTGATTCGGCATACCATTACTCCGCAAGTCGGAACAACGACTTGCGGGGGGGGGGGAGGGGGAGCGCTGGATGTTGGAATAGCATAATTTACTATTTCAACTCCAGTCTGTGCGGCCACTAGGGAAGGTGTTGGATTTTAAATCCAACACCTTCCTCCCACCCCCGCAAGTCGTTGTTCCGACTTGCGGAGTAATGGTTTGCGGTTTTAACGACCGCGTTGTGATTCCCTGCGGGGAAAAGATTTTGTGGTAAACGTTGTTTACCGCTGCCAATGTACCTGTTAACTCACTCATCAACAGCACAGATTCACTGTCTGAATTACCCTCAATGAAAATCTTTTCATTTACAATACAAGTGGAGAAGACATGCTAGCCCTTTTGGCACTCGATGATGCTCTTCACTATTTAACACTAATGAGTGACTCAAATTTGACTTGGCGGAAGTGCCAAGTGTGCTGGACTGTGCCCACCAGATCAGACAATATTAATCTATAAGGGTAGTCCTAGGCCCACATCATATCTAGGAACAGGCCCGCGCTTCTAGAGTACCACAAGGATACCAATCACTTTATCTGTTTTTCGTTACCTATTAATCACATCTGGGAAAAGTGGGTAGGGGATCTTTGTACTTATATATTTGGTGCATGCTGGACTTTGTGCTTTCTGCAGGGTCATCCCAAAACGTTTTCCCTTCACTCTTCTGTTTTCTGAATCAATTTTGGTTGCCTTTTTGGACTCTGCACACTTTAAAACTGCTAACCAGTGCTAGGGTGCTTGTACTCTCTCCGTAAAACATGGTAACATTGGCTTACACCCAATTGGCACATTTAAATATACTTGTAAGTTTCTAGTAAAGTAATACTACATGTACTTCAGGCCAGTAAATTAAATGCTAATAGTGGACCTACAGCACTCATTGTGCAGTTTAAACTGTCAATTCAGCGAGGCAAAATTACCACCATGCCAAGCCTAAAACTCCACTTTGAGTGCATAAAAGTCACCCTTAAGGTACGCCCTTGGTAGCCCATAGGGCAGGGCGTATTACACTTAAAAGGTAGGACATGTATTTTTAAGTTTTACACAAGAGGCACCGGTGGATGAGGGTGAGGTGTCACATGTGGACTACTCTGGGCCATCACACCGTCCAAGTGTACCTCTAAAATCATTGCTTCACAACTGTGCGTCTCAACTAGACAGTGAACATTTTCAGTTATCCGCAAACTCTAAATCAGGCCCTAAGACCTTTTATGACATTGACGCAGTTTTTCAACAGAGACCACCATAAATACACACCTTTTAACTAAAAGTGAGCAAAAGCCTTACATGTAAAATCTAAATGTGTTTAATCTATTGAACGATGGTAATTACATTAGCAGCCTTCTAAGGCAGGTGTACGTTTGCTGCCAACATCAGTGTTGGAAAGACCTTATGACAACTATACATACATTTGTGAGTGATGTGCATGCATAGGAGCAAATTGGAAAAGTTTGTGATGTAATTATCAGGCACATTCACTTCTACATTTGTGTTCATTCCGGGGAAAAAAGAAGTTTGGAACCTACTAAACATCCAGTCAAAATGTATGAAAGTGGGTGGATCCAAACTTAAGATTGTGGCCTCTTAATGTCAGGTATAGAGATCCTGGGGAGTAGCAGTAAATTGTAACATCTTGTAAGAAGAAAAGATCAGTGAGCAAGGACTTTGAGGATGAATGTGGGTTTTGTGAGCCTGTAATAAGACCAAAGAGGTGTGATGGTCTAGTTGGGATGTCTCGAGGATAATGATATATTTATAAGGTAATACAAGGTCTACATAAGACATATGAAATCAAAAATAAGAATTTTAAAAGCATCAGCTTTCCCCATATATGCATTCTTTAAAAGATAACACAAAACAGTGGTAAAGGCAACTATTCAGAAGCACACATTGAAGGATGAAAGGACAAAAGCCCCAAACGCCCTACGCACCTGGCCTCTCTGATATTAATATCCTTGTTACTGAAACCATCCCAGTGAGTTCTGTGTTTTGGCAAGAGTGTGAGAGTCAAGGAACCCCCAAACTGAAAAAGTGTGCTCCTCACGACAACTCCTGCATAAGCCCTGGAAAGGGACACCTCCATTGGTCCCCCTCTGTCATAGTTGGCGTGCCTCCATTAGCTCCTTTGGTCTTGGTCCTGCCTGGTTTTAATTGTCTGATATTTTTGGGGATCCCGGGTGCCCCTAGGAAAGAAGGATACAACCTTCCCTGGATAAATTGAACTCCAGAGGCTTGGAACAAAGGAGGGCGCTGCGTGTGTATATTTCCCTATTAATAATAGAGTGGGGGGGCAGGGGGGACCTCATTCACAAGCATTGCTAGCACATCATTTTCGAACATAAGTACAAGTTATGTAGGGAAAGGGGCTAGTCCGTAACTACAAGTAGCTAATTGCAAATAATTGTTTTGCAGCAGGTATGCTGCATGAAACTTGAAGGAGAAGGGCGCCCATGAAGACAAACTCATCTCACTTCTTCTTTTCCTTCCTTTGCTTTAGATTGTTTAGAAGGAACACACATAGTTTCCTGCAAAAGGAGCCCCATTTACCCTGAGCAAAGCATGCTGGTAGATGCTCTTGCTATCCCATGCTGGCTTCAGAGTAGGGAAACTATGAACCACCCTTGTTGGCTGGACCTTTGAAATGAAAGGATATGGTAGAGAGTGAGTAGTAGGGATCTGCCCAATCACCTAACCTTGGGATCATAAAAGGCACGGCCGGCACAGGCAAGGGTGGTTGGCAGTGGGGCAGGCTGGAAGATCGACGGATAATGGCAAAGGTAAAATTAAATTAAAAAATAAATAAACCACTTACCTTGCTCTCGCCGCATCACCGAGTCAGCAATTCCGCGAGTGCAAGGTAAGTAGTTTTATTATTATTTTTTTTAAGTTTACCTATTCATCTATCCACTTGCCCCCCCAACCCAACCCACCCCGTCCCACCGCTCTAACCTATGCAGGCCAAACCTGAATCATAAGTTAGCATTGCCCATCAACTCACAAAAAATGTTTGGGCTGTGGATTTGTGGGGACTCTCTGCTGAAGTTGCATTCCTGAGCATGGAACCAGCAAGCTGCCATCATCCTTCTAGCTAAAAGTAAGGCTACAGCACTGCTAAAACTCTACTTGTCTGCCTTGCTGCTGACGTTCCCATGTGTGAAAGCCCCCAACATCACAAATGAGTCTTGCATTTTCTGAGAGAACACAATCCCGCTCTTCCCCACAAAACGAGACAGAACTCCTACAGAAGATCTGACCACAATATTGTTGGATGTTTGCAAACATCATCTAAGCCTCTTGCATCCTCTTCCAGCCATTGAGATAGAATGGCCAATACTAGTGACTCTGCCCCTCGAGCACAGCCCTCTCTGCACCAGCTTATCTTATTTGAATCCCTTTCACTTGACTCCCTCTTGACCTCTCTGATGGTGGAGGGTTACCACCCAGCTGGCTGGTCAGCTCAAATAACCCAATGATCTTTGGAGCGGTGAGCTCCTTTGGCCCATTAGAATCACTTGACGCCCCAGAGGTCGGAGTACTGGCTCCACCGCACTATCAGGCACACACACACATTCTGAGACATTGTCCCCTTTCTGTGCAGGTACCCATGACACTGCTGTTGCCATTAGGGTTTACTTTGCTTTGTGTGTTTTTTCAGATTTTTGAGACCTTTGATGGCAATGTACCTCAACTGATATCAAACGTACAAAGTCACTTTGGGGGTGGGGCGGATTGTGTCTTCCATCAAAACGGCAGAATCCACTTAAGACTTCACAAAGTATAGGAGTTACGGAACCCAGTGGTTTCACATCTGTACTGCATTTGTTTGTGCCTAATATTTTCTATTCCTGGTGTTTTGCAGATACTAGGTGGTTGCACACATTACGTTGCATTTTAGGCAGGGTACCTGGTTTCGTTGTTGTCTAGTGTGTGATATTTGCACTGACTTCTGCCTGGAAATCACATGAAATTATCATACATTATGCTTGTACTGTATTTTTGTTCTATTAATTTGACACTATTTTTACTATAAATTATAATATTCAATACATGAAATACTAGAAAAGGTGTAGAGTAACACAGACTTCTGGGCTTGATAATTCTACTTTACTGTCAGCATGATTACTGTGTTGCACTGTCCTAGACTCACCCAACACACCCTCTCTTGAGTAAGGCCTGGGACTTCTCACCCATGTCTACTCAGAGAATCAAGGACACTTAATTGAAAATCCTGACTCTTTTGCAGACCATGCCTCTTGGTGATCAGGAGCCCATAGCCTTCCCTCTTGTGGTGAGCTCAGTCGCTCCTGCAACAGCAAACATTGAAGAACCCGACACGTGAGCTGACAATACAAACAGAGGCCGCTGAAACCAAGAGGCAGCATGCATCAGAAACCATCAAAATTCAACTATGCAACAGAAGAAAAGAGACAACATCAGAACCTTGCTGTAATTAAGACCACACAGCAGTCTTGGCATATCAAGATCTATCTGGCATGGTATCCTCACCCTGGCCTAAGTGATACTCCTGCATGCAATCTAATCATGTTGCTTGATGGCCAATTTCCTTATAAAGTGTAGGCACAACACAGGACTAGACATGATAAATGTCTGTTCAGTCCTGTGGAATAATGAGTGCTACTACCGGACACGTAACCACCTCAGCACTTCAGAGGCTGCACGAGTCTTGAGCGGAGAAGATTATTGAAGGGAAGTCACCATTTCATAAATGACAACTTTGCCATGTGGATCCCTGAGACTCAACTTAAAGATTTCATATATTATTCTTATCTCACACTAGGACATGGTGGACAGGCTGAAATCTTAGTTGAAGTGGCTAAAGGGCGAAAGAGCCACCAAGTCAAACAAGCAGTTTAGTTAACCTAACCATATAGCAATGGTAAAACCAATTTCAGGTGAAGGAAATGTTTTTAGCTAATTACAGCAAATCAAAAGAAATTAATGAAAAAAAATTGAAGAAAACTAATTTACTAGTTTCAATTTAAGGCAATGGAAACGACATAGAAGGCTAGGGGAATCAGGTTTATTCTCTTTCCAACTTTACGAGTATCAAAAATTATCGAATGTGTCCAGGGTTCTTACCAGAGAGATATTGGCTAAAGTTAGGCTTCCTTATGAGTACACAAAGTCAGATGTTTGTCAAAATAAGGCTAAGAAAAGACAAACCTTTAACAGAACTGAGATGGATTTCCAGTACAGATGCATACACCAAACTGAACTGAATATAGGCATTCCCAAATAGTTCATAAACAGGCGATACAGGGAGATTAAGTAATTTGTCCAGTTTCAATCAGTAAAGAAGCTGGAATTCTTACTGAATTCCCTGATTCAAAATTCTTCAAGTTAGACCACATTTCTTGCCGTAGAAACACCAACAGAAACAATGACTATTTGTGTAGCCCAACATCGTCTGAAGTTACACCAGCGGAGTCTTTCTGTGTCTTGGTCTGTCTTTCCCTGTAGAAGCTGGTGTTGATGCTGACCTTCTGCCAAAGGTTCTGGGCCAGAAGGATGGTGTTGTAGGAAACCTAAGTTACATCCCATCATATGAAAACCTTTTCAAGCCAGACCCACTCTTTGTGCAACATTGCATGCTTCTCTCTTCAGCATGCCCATGTCAATCCATTCTTACAAGAGATACCCAGGGACGATCCCTTTGGCACAACCTTTTTCAGTGGATGGCCGTGCGGTCCCCGCAAATCCATCTACCACCTGGAACTCCCTGCCAGTCAACCATTAGCGTCTCCATAACTTCTTGTCTTTCATTAATCCCATGCAGTACAAAGCTGTCTCAATGCTAGAAGCGTATAAGTTATGTTCATATATAGCTTGTATCGTCTAAGTATGTGTTGATGCTTCTGCATAGTTTCAATTTCAACATAAGTAAAATATCAAGGATAAATTAAACACAAGAATGTTCCATCATCTTTCATTCCTTATGTATGGGAGATATGCATGGGGACATGTCACTTCAAGCTGCAGACGTTGACCATATTCTGGCTGCACCAGGGACATGTATCTTCACTGAATGTTAATCCATACAATGATTGTTTTTGGAGAATCGAGAACTTTATTCTCTTTGGATGCTGGAGAATCCTATGTCATTGTCCTGAGTCGTTATCCTCAGTCGATTTAGCATGCGGCAGAAGATTAATGGTTGTGCGCAGTTTTTATTAAGCCAAATAACCCTCAGTGACACCAAGACAAATGGCTCCACTGGAATACACATGAAGCTAAATAGGGTCTTCGAAGCTCATTAGCCCGGCATTACAGGGAGCAGCACGTCTCCATGCATGGACCTGGGCAGGTGATACAGCGCGGTGGGATGGGATGAATGTTTAAGGTAGGCCAATGGCAATAACAGAAGATGAAAGTTTGTCAATTCGCTTGAGGCAATGGTCCTGGGGTTAAGATTCCATGGAATATTATGGGGAGTGGAATGGGGCGAAATGGTATGCCTCATGCAGGAAATTGACCAACCCGCTAGGACATCTCTGGGCTTTAGCTAGTTATGGGAAAACGCATATGAATATATTCCCTGAAGAGATAGCAAAAGAGAAGGCAAGAATACAGAGAGGCGCAGATGCAAATTAGGGACTGCCAGAAATTGCAACTGCTACCCCTGCTTTGCCATTTAGTACCACTGCCGTTGCCCCTGCTATCCCTGGTGCCAAGAGCCATGAACTCAGCAGCAGGGATTTAAAAAACATTAGGAGTCATGAACACTCTGTACTTACTGTAGTTATTGTTCCTTACCCATATTTTAGCTCCTGCTAGAAAATATTACGATCAATACATTACTAATAATCAGTTATTATTTGCATATACACACTTGCAGGCATGTACGTATGTTATATTTATAATTTATCAAAAGTTAAAGATAAGGCTGGACATGTTACATTCATCCAATACAATCTTCCAAAATGATAGCAGCAATATAACTGTCTCTCCCATGAGTAAACAACAGACTAGGGGCCTCATTATAAATTGTGCCCCGGGGACACAACGGACATGTGCACCCGTTTTGTGCACCCCCATTGTATAATGGTATTACAGAAGGTGCCGCAGGTGCTTGTGCGTCCCCTTCTGTAATACTGATAGTGCTGCAGCACAAGTAGCGCCAGGGCTGTCTTGAGAGGGGATCCCTAATTTGCATGGGGGCATGCCCCCATGCAAATGAGGGAATCTCTGTGCCTCTTTGCCCATGGGCATATTATGGACGCGGGCACAGAGGCATATATGCCCTCAGAAGGAGCACTGAAAGTGTGCTATAAAAAGGTGGCACACATTGGAGGGGAGATAGGGGGCCCCATGGACTCCCTAGACATCCCTCTGCAGACGGGAGCAGTCACTTACTGCAAAAAGATCTCTATCTACACTTCAAAGTGCAGGGGGCAGGCGGCCTTCATTGTCAAACACGAATTGGCTTTGAAGCAGTCGTTCCGTATTTCACTTGAATGTGCTGCCCCTCGTGCAGCACCAGTTCGTGACTGACCTGAGTACAGTGCATTCTTTGTAATACCGCACACTGTCCCTGTTTGTGCCCAGCGCACCTTTTGAAATGTGCGCAATGGCGCAAACAGGAAAAGTGCACCAATCTACATAATACAGCCCCAGGAACGGAATCACCTCTCCGCCTTAAAATATGTGTTACTGAGATGAATTTTATCGACCACAAAACAACAAAGTATTGAGTCAACGAAGCTGGCGAGTAAGCCCGAGGTGTACAGGTTTACACACACAGCCTTGAACATGGTATGCCATTCATTGAGTGCACGTGGCATAGATCTCCTGCTCTTCCAACGGGCATCAGAAGGTGTCCACAGATACCACCTCAATAATAGTGCAGACATGGTTTGAATAAATGAATGAATCCCTGCATTTTCTTGAGATTCGTATGTTAATTTCTAGGTTTGCCACTAGGTACCTTATGATTTCACTCTCCATCACTTTTAGGAAGCACACACTGACATCAGTGTCCCTACAGGAATTGTGTGCCTTATTTTAAGATACATTTTGTGTGCTGAGCACAATCCAGGCCAGTTCAATGCTTGCATTGCTGCACATTAGAGAACTTTATTGCAACATTGATTACTAATAAAACATAGTTAGGCGAGCTGCTGAAGCTCAAGCCTAAAACCAGCCACGCTTTTGTGTCTCTTCAGCCTGGCATCCACACCATAACCTCATGTGCTGGATTGTACATTGTAAAACCAGAAACCCTGGGATCAGTCCAGCCTTCCACACTTGGCCGAACTGTGCACCAAGATTTAAAGGCAGAGCACTAACCTTTCTAGAAAAAACAGGAGAGAGAAAGAGAGTGGCTGAAGAGCATATTGTAAAACCAGAAATCTTGGGATCAGTCCTAGCTTCCAAACATGGCCAAACTGTGTGATCCTAGGTGTTTATTTGATTTCTTCAAGCCTCCTTATTCTTCATTGCCATATGTGAGACCTTCTCAGGATGAGCGCTGTACAAACGCTGCTCATGTGTGATTTAATAGACCATAATGTTGGTATATAATAAGAATCTAGGTCACATATAGAGGGCCACAATACTTTCCTCCTAGTTGACAATTGGCATTGTCAAAAGGTTAGGAGGGGCAGGATGGGTCTAAGTTCCCTTTTAATAAATTCTGCTGAATGCAGTGATATAATCTAAAGTTCTACGTTAAACGCTTCTGCCTATTAAAGAAATGCTCTTTTTTGAATTTATCATATTTTTACATGGCAAACATTTTCATCCCTTGGCTCTTGCACAGGTTTTTAGAGCCAAGCCTGACCAGCGACTCAGCTCTGGCTCGGCACGCTCTGTTAATTTTCTGACTCGCCCACCTCTACTAAAACACAGTTACATGAATGCATCTACATTGAGTAAGTGCCATTTCAGAGTTAATTTTAAGCAGAGACTGCTAAGGTGAAAAGGAATCTGCCCCTTCAGTGCCCATGACGAGATGGTCTCGTCATGGGCCGCGGTTGCGCTGTGCCCATGACGAGACCATCTCGTCATGAACCCCGCCCGCTAATACAAAGCGCGGCACAGGGCGGGGCATGCAAGGGGTTAAAACATAGGAAATGATCACTTGTTATGTTTTGCCAAAATTGTATAGCTCAAACAGATCCAATGAGAGTATGATATGCTATTCATTGCCATTGTTCAGTATGGGGAGGGGCAAGAAGTCAAGTGAGGCAAAGCATCGAGTGGGTCATGATTAATCTCCCCTCCACAAATAAAGGTAATAAATAAATTGCATTTGGACTTGAACCTCTTTCCAGGATCACCTCCAAATGTTTTGCCTTCATCCCTCCTGTTTTATGAAGCTGTTTTATTGGCTTTAAGGACTCTGCACACTTTACCACTGCGATCCTTTAAATCATGATAAAAAATTGCCTTACGCATTTAATTTACTTGTAAGTCCAAATTAAAGTGACAGTTGTTTCCACGGTCTGTAAATTAAATGCTACTAGTGGGCCTTCATTCCATATTCTGCCACCCACTTACGTAGCCCTTTACAACATGTCTCAAACCTGCCATTGTAGCCCATGTGTGCAGTTTTAAATTGCCATTTGAACTAGGCAAAATAAACCATTTGCCAGGCCTAAACCTTCCTTTTTAATACATATGTCACCCCTACGGTAGGCCTTAAACTGCCATATGGTTAGACGTGTACGTTTAAGTTTCACATGTCCTGGTAGTGAAAATCTCTCAAATTTGTTTTTCACTACTGCAAGGCCTCTTCCATAGGAGAACACTGGGTTGCCTTATTACATTTAGTAAGTGATAACTTTTGTTTGAGAGCAGGTAGGCTTTCATGTTTGGTGTCTGAGGAATTGTAATTTAAACCCCTCTTTAATGGTAAAGTTGAAGTTTAAGTAATTCCACTTTTAGGATATTGGCAGGTTCATGTTCTAACCATTTGGTGCCTGACGCCTGTTTCGTGGCCTTTGTGTATTTCTCCCTGACAGTATCATAATACAGAGCATGGGTGTTGGCAGGATGAGCCATCCTGACCAGATTAGGGAGCGGAACTGTCACCTGTCACATTTGCACTTCAATGACACTTCCTCACATCGCACACAAAGGACTTCACACTAGCCTATTGTGACGATAGGCAGACTGGGACCAGGACTAGGAGACAAGAAATTCCAAACACTTTTGTGGGGAGAAAACTACATAAGCTTCTCCCTTTTGAAAGCTAGCACCAGGTATAAAAACAGGACCCTCAGACCCACCCTTCAGATCAGCCCCAGACCGGTGGAAGACTCAGAAAAAGGACTGCATTGCTGCCCTGCAGCTGGAAGGACTGACCTGCTGATGGAAGGACTGCTCTACAGCAAGAATGTCTGCCCTTCTGTTTAAAGAAGGAAGACTAGACCCGCTCCTTGAACCCAGATACACTAGAATGACTTCAAGGGCAAGTTGACTGGCCTCCTTATCACAAGCCTCAGGGACAGAGCAAGCTTCCAACAACCTTGCACCAAGCACCAGGATTTTGCTATCTGTGAGTCTTGCTCTCCCAATTGGTGTCACCCCAGTGCTGAACCCTTGGAAGTGTGCCTAAAAATGTTCTGCCAGCCCATTTGTGGATTCAGCAGAACCATAACATCTCCACGGTGTAGCTCCCGCAGAACTGGTGTATTGCCTCTGGTGCGCAGACTTCCCCGACACTAGGATTTTGAATCGTAAAACCGAATCACCATTGCGCAACACATTTCCATGTAAGGACATTGCCTCACCCAATGTAGCCATCGGAACCGCCGCTGCACGATGCATCTCCACACAGGGACATTGCATTGCACTTCACAGATCCCCAGAACCACTGCTGTGCAACGCATCTCCTCGCTCGGACCTCGCATCACCTCTGCTGTGTGATGCATCCTCAGCGAAGGACTCCACATCACTTCACAACCAGGATTAAGGTACTGTGTTCAGCGGACAGAAGCTCCATAGATCTGTTCTTCACCAGCCCAGCAGCCCATACTCAATTGGACCATACTGTGTCCTGCTGCTGGCCTCTGCTCGAGTGAGTACTGATTCCCAAGATAGGCCCCCCAGTAACTAGACCCTTGGCTGGCATCAGGGTGTACTCCTCCTGACCCAACTGTGGGTTCCCTTGGAACCAGCTTTACTCAATGCAGCACAATGCTGGACTTCTCATCGCAGCACCTTGCAGCCCCTGATCAGTAGCCTCATCGGAACTAACTCAGCTCAACACAATTTGACGCAGGACCTCACCTTGCAGCTCCTCAATGGAAGCAACACAGGGTCAGCAATGTCCGGCATCACCGGCATAAGGTACAATTCTCAGTGGGACAACCAGGTCCCTATATCTGGCCCACACTCCTTTGTGATCGGCCATAACTTGTCAGTACAAATGAATCTGGCATATCTTTTCTCAATGAACCACCTAGAGCTGTAGCCTTTAAAATTGGCTAATCCCCAAACTCAACTGTGGCCTGCTATACTGAGCAAACACTTTCCCCAAGTCATAACATTATGAATATGGACAAATTACAGTTGGCAAAGCAATACACAACCCCTCTTAGATGGGTTCTAGCAGTGCAAATCTACTACCCAGAGGGCTTGTCAATGGGGTTAACCCACACCAGCATCCTTGACTGCAGCAAAAACCTCATGGCCTTTAACACTGTGTAATAAGGCTTATTGGCTTTAAGAAATGCTTTTCACAATAAATAAAACAGGTCTAATGTGTGTCATAAAAGTTTCATACTAAACAGATGAAATCTATCGCATCTGAACTATTCCCAATGAAGTAATCCATCATTACCCTTAGTCATCAGCTTGTCAGTTTATTGGCTGCAAGCAACCATCAGGCATACAGTTCTGAAATTAAAAATATGTTCACAAGTAATGTTGGACCTCATTACAAGTGATGCACTAATCGTAATTTTAAGTCTGTATTAATCGTGATTAATAGTTGTGTGCAAAGTGCATACAAACAGTTGTTTTCTTTGCCCAAATTTCTCAAGACAATAGCTGACGAAAGGTGTACATGAAAAAACACAAGAATACACGTTGTGCATTTTGGAACGAGGAAAAGTGGTTTTCCCATAAGGAAAACCTGCATTCACATAATATGCACCATGCACCATGCTACTGAGCCCCCCAGAGTCAAACTGCTGTCTGCCAATCCCATGCCTCTTGGACTTGCCCCCTAAGTCTAAAATGTCCAGCTTGGACCAGCACTCATATTCTGAGTCATGCATTGTAAGAATATGAGTCCTGTTCAGTTATGCTTAACACAAGAAAAGGGGGAGGAGGTTAGCACCTTACTTCGAAGTAAGGCTTTTAAAGTCACAATTTTTATAAAGTAATACTCCAAGTATAAAGTGTAGCAAAGTGCAATACTTTGAAAAAACTGCCTTCATCCACAACAAGTTGTGGCATGCTTCATCATTGGGCTGCTACGGCACCTCTGCGCACACCAATGCTAGAGGTGGAGCAATAGGGTGGGGAAGACAATACAAACACACAGAACAGGAAAAGGATCCAGAAAATGATAAGTGCAGATAGTGAGTATAAAACTAACTATCCTCATAATAATTTATACCTGGATTCCCCTGTTAGGGTTAAAAGGTATCTCACTACCAAAGGGTGGTGGTGAAGTGAGTGTCTTAGGCACCCATCACCCCTCCGTTCTGCATAAAGGTTGACACGTTTCTGCCAGATTTCATGTCTCTACCGGCAGTCTTCTGGACTGTTGGATCCCTGTGCTAAATCCCTTTCTGTCAATATACCTGTTGTATATCAGATTACTTCACCTGTAAATTATGAAAATGTGGTAGTCCAGTAATCATACTCTTAATAGGATCGAGTTCCACTTAGTGCATCGCTAGAACTGGCACGAGGGAAGAGGGCAACCCCTCTTAGTCACACATTCGTCAAGGGTGGTGCGCTTCCACTCTGTGGTCCCTCCTGGTGCCGTGTAGGTCTGTTATGCACCAGGCGTGGGATTGAAATGAAGCAGTGGACAGGAAGAGGCTTGATAAAGGTGGAGAAGAGGTGGGAGGAGTAAGGGTTGCAAGTAAATCCCTCCCTTTCACCCACAAGATCCACTTGGTGGTATAATCAGATGTTATCCCTAACAACTTCATCAAAATGAATGATCATGCATTGCTTGCCCCAGCTTGGACAGTGTTATTCTTACTCTTACTGAAATAGTAAGGAAGGATTCCCTGTGGCAATCCAGTCTTCATTGCACTTTGGAGACTTTTTAAGGCTTCTGATGGACCTATCATACCTTCAAAAAGCAATGGACCACATTACTGAGAGAATTGCTGCTGCACTTGGAGCGTCCCAGACATGACTAGCTGTGCATCAGACAATACTGTGCGTGAGATACGATTAAAGCTAGGATGTGATGTAGTGATAAATGTGACTGTAGCAGAAAGTACACTGTGCAGTGTTTTCACAGAACCAAACATATTTAGATGACTTTAGAACTTTGCAATGCTGGGAGCTCCACTGAAGACAGTGAAGTGGCTCGGGGCTAATAATGGCTGGTATAAGCCTTCCGTTTCAACATTGCAATGTCTGTCTTTCTGCTACTCACTTTTTAACCTCTTCTGTGCCCATGACGAGATAGTCTCGTCATGGAGCACGGTTGAGCTGTGCCCATGACGAGACTATCTCGTCATGAACCCCACCCACTAATACAACGCCCGGCACAGGAGGGGGAAAGGGCGTGGCACTGAAGGGGTTAATTTAGGACATCCTACCCTGACTGGGTGGAATGTTCAAATAACCTCATAACCCTTCTGCCTCGGGAGCTATACCGGTTGTCAAAGGCCTTCTCCCTCGTTTATAGGCCCTCGTGATCAGGTTCAGGACTTCTAACAACTGGAATAACCCTCGACAGTGGGCTGTAAGGCTATATTACATCAGTTTACACTTGGAAATACTAGCAAATAAACTGAGTTGACCACAATCACATGGGTATTGCCCTGCTGCAATATTAAAGCACACATCAAGAGTTTTGTGGTCCGAGAACTTTCGGCCAAGACATACAGTTTTGGATCCTTTCTGTATTGGCAGGGGTGCTGTAAATATTTCTCTTCTCCTTGCAATAAAGCCCCCTTACAATTTGAGGGTCCTCATAATCTCCTTTCATGTGTATCTGTCTGTACAAGAGTCAGGAGAAGACATCTGCTGCCCATTTTGGGACAGATTGCAAGATCCAAGGGGTGAAGCTGACTCTCGAACTCGAGAGCTACAATTTCACCAGCTTTGCCGGATAATCACTGATTTAGCAAATGTTTTTAATTTCGCTTGTTTGCACGTAGAGATATAAGTGTAGATTTTCTGAAAGTCTGGTATTGCTCTGGATCTAGAGGACTGGTGTGTGGCACCCTTTGTTAGCTAGTGACATATCCATGCTTTCATTCTAATAAAAGTCCCACAGGAGGAGAGATGTTGTACAGCGGCCAGAGCAGCTGACTCGGGAACTAGGGGCTCATGGTTCGATCCTCAGCGCCGGCAGCAGCTTAGCTCAGCATCATGTGACTCTGGGCAATAGCTCACTTAATCTCCTCAAAAGCCCCCCCCCCAGCAACTGGATACCCGCAGGGGTGATACATTTGCACTTTACAGATATGGAATTATTTATTACTCTGTATCTCAGTTTATTTATTACTCTATATCTCAGTTTTGATGCTGTGGTCAGTGCTTTTGACGGGATAGGTCTATGAGGCATATGAACGCTCTTGCATATTTACTCATTTACTTAAAGCAACTGCCCAGTTATGTTATGTCATGTGATGTTACTTTAATGTTAGGCTTATGGTATATTGTTTTATGTTTTGTTAGGTTGTGCTTTGTGGTTGGCAGGTGTTAAGTATAGAGTCAGCCATAAGTATGGTCTGATGGTGCTGTCAGTTTTTTTAGTAGAGGTGGAAGATAAATTCTGCTCTGCCAGTGGAGTTTGTGAAGTTTTCCCCACTACACGTTACACTTGTAACGCAGAGTTCTAGCAAAACTCCACCCACCACCGCATGAAGGAGTTTTCTTTCTTCTCATGCAGGGCTCACCGGCTGTAAGTTGGTGAGAGCAAGTTAGAGTTAGAGTCCCCTAGCAAGATTTTCGGGTGCTAGAATGGCTCCCGGCAGATTTTCTCAACGTGGATGGTCACGACAGGTCATGTCCATTCGCAGTGAGAAAGCTGCCGCCGAGTAGAAAAGCTCAAAAGTAGCACACGCAGTGTGATGTACCATATTCCGTCCATTTGCAGAACTCCGCAGATTGTCATGGAGTTTTTATGTAACTCTGCGGAATTCCATGGAGGGATGCTCTGCGAGTTCCCCCCAACCCTACATTTTAGCTGTTTCCAACACAGACCACAGCTCTGGTCATCCTATGTGAGTATTTACTGTGTGTTATCAGTGCTGTGTTGAATGTGTGTGGGATGTTATATCCATTTTCTACTGTTCTATGTGCATTTATGGGTGGTTCCATGGTGGTGAGAGTATTGATAACTCCTGCTCGGCTTACCAACATAGCTCATCCTAAACCAGAAAGACACTATCTAGGTGAGCAACAACGTACCTTGAGTTATATAATTACAGATAGAAGAAAATGCCATAAGGCAGCCTTTCATCAGGACCACCACAGTGGAAGCCTTAGGTCAAGCAAGAGTGACTTCCAAGAAACCAGTACTTCACTCAACAGCGGGTACCCTCTGAAGGTTCTGTGCAGTATTCCTAGTCCAGGGATCACCATCACTGGATCACGGGCTCTGAAGGCAACTGAGATCTAAAATACTCAGACCAGGATCCCTAGATTCTTTTTATGATCATTATGGAAGACTTGCATTTCATGTAAGTGGTCGCAGGTAATGAGGGAAGAGTGTGCAAGGAGGGAGGCCGCATGGGATATTCTCATAGCACACACATGTGGACGTAAAATCATGAGCTAATGATTCCAAGTCACTGGCTGGCGACTGAGTCGTTGCTAAACAGGTATCAGGAAATTATGAATGCATCCCGAATGACTGTGGATCCGCGTGTTCTTCTCGTAACTAACAATTTCTGCTATTTCATCAGACGCTGTCCCATGATTGATCAGCTTGAATGCCACTTCCAAGAAAACCCCCCACTCCATTCAGCTCAGACCACCTGCTGGGAAGCCAGCTTATCTCCACAAAAGCACTCAGCATTTCACCAATTCTGTTAACTGGCAGCCTCAGTCAAATGCCCACTTACTATTGATCACTGTTTTGAATGTCGGATTTATTTTATTTTTTTATCCGACCTCCCAGAGCTCTTTAGAAAAGAGAAAGAAATCAGCAAGTACTTCATGGAGCAACACAAAGATGCCATCCACAAAATATCATGTTCCACGGCACTTGATGCAAAAGCGGTGTGCGGGTTATTCAAATGCACAGCAGTGGAATTTTGATTTGTTTTTCTGAGAATTAACTACATGCCTCGCAGAAGCCAAAGACCATAGTTTGATATTAAAGTAAATAACCTACCATATTAAAGGTATAAGAGTAACAAATTATTAATCAAAGAATGACCTTAATTTCACCACATATTAGGATTCCTACAACCAAGTTGAGAGTCCCCTATGCAAAAATCCTCAAATCCAATATGGTCACCAATTGGAGTAATGTTAAAACAATATTCCATTTGCTGACCTCAGCACTAGAAAATACATTATCCTGCCTTCGGTCCTCATCACAGCTCTTCAAGCATGTTCTCAGAGACTTGCTCCAACCATTAAACCACTCCCCTCCCCACCACAACTACCAATCCCAGTTCAATCCTTTTCAGCCAACTACTTTGTCTTATAGTTGACACAAACAATCTTGCCCATCAGAATCAATCTGAATATGTTACTCTGTACTCCCACTGTACACATTAGTCACAGCCTCTTCACACCAGGCTTTTCTCACAGTTCATGACAACTTCACCTAATAGGCTCCTTCCTAGAATCAAATGTGCAAATACATCTGACTATTTTAGCCCTCAGGTTGTCAAACACCCATGGTTCACTTTAAACATATGTCTATGTCTCACATCCTCCTTCAATCTCTTTCTCACCATAAGTACTTACATACTTTCATAAGTAGCTGTTTCAAATGGCAGTAGTCCTGTTTCTAGACAAAACTATTAATGCTGCTTCTTTCCCCTCAGTCACCTATCACTGCACACACTTCCCTTCTTCTGAAATACTTTCCAACCATCTGTCCTCTTACCTCAATACTACATCTCCACTTGATTCCCATAAATCAGCATTGTATGTTCTTCATTTCGCTGAAACAGCTTTGACACCAGTCAAATTTCATCATCATTGCTCACAACAGCCAACTCTTGTCACTCCTCATTCTCTGGGACCGCTCTGCCACCTTTGGTACACTAGACCAATCACTTGGCATCGTTAGTCCAGCACACATCCGAACCATCGATTGCCTCTTCACTGTTCCTGCAGAGGCACATCTCGACAACTCATCAAAGCCTCCTCCAGTGGGAGTCCCGCAAGGATCAGTCTACTCTTATGCACTACCTCCCTTGCAACCTTATTTACATAGTGGGCAAGAAAATAATGGAGAGGAATCACACCCCAATTAAATGCCAGTTGCTGAGATTAATTCAAGAAATCTATCCAATGCCTTCTTATTTTCCTCACTATGATGGCCTTAGTGTGACGGGTATGCCCCGACGTGGGTACCGTGCTCACTTTACCACTTTATTCAAGATATTTTTCACAGAAAAGACCGAAATAGGCCAAAACCAGTCTGGGGTTGCTTGTACTTCCATTTGGAGCAGACTGGCCTGGCAATTTTGTCTGTACTGTTCCTATTGAAGCAAGACCATGGTTGATTTGCAAATGGCTTTTCGAAAAGTGGTATAGTGGATGACAAAACGATGTGATTACCCCTGTAATTACAATTGCCTGAGATTAATTTAAGCATTCCACTCATCAGCTTTTTGCTTCCATCATTTCCTCCATTGGCACCTTGTACCGCCTTTATCCTCAAAGCACCCAGTTTTCTCCTTTCATAATTTCACGTCTCACCTGCATGTACACATTTCCAGTAATCTCACAGCCATCTGTCACCGGATGGTACTATGACTGTTGATGCTAAATTATAAAACAGAAGTGCTATTCTTCCCCTCTACCTCTGCATCTTGCCCCTTATCTGATGCCATTTCTTTTCTCCCACACACTAAATTCACTTCATCAGCCTGGGTGTTCAATTCAGCCCGTCTATGAAGATTGCTCACTTCCAATTACTTAACTAACCAACAATCCACTCACTGAGCGGGTTCAACACTGCTGCTCCCTCACTCAAAGGCTCAGTGGTGTTCGGCTGACTAGATAACATAATAATCTTCCAGATGGCTTGCCCAATTACTCCTACACTACTCTACATAAGGTCTGATCTGTACAAGCTGAGCTTTATTTGTGCTCCACAGACACACCACCCACTTCTACCTCTCACCTCCAAGTAAATGTTAAAACAGAACTCTGCACAGACTTCTATCTTGATTCCAAATCAATAACCAACCTGGGCCACAACCACCTTGGAGACACCTTATATCGCTACTCACTATTACACAAACCTTAATCCACTAATCTCAATCTTCGGACATCTCACAAGCCATTATAGGGCACTTCTAACTTCTGCTCCATCTACGCAAACATTTCGTTAGAATCCTCTACCAATCGTCATTTGAGCTTTAGTCTCACATGTGGAGTTCAGAGCCACACTAAAGAAACATCCACTACCTAAAGAGAAACTAACTGGATAACATCTGGTGTGCTTACATCTGTATATACCTTGTCTTTGCCCTCCATGCTGTCCTACTCAACTACACCCAAACATTAGCACATTTCAGCATCACTATTTTTTTTATATTTGATTCAGATATAAATAATACACTCCACTTAGTCTTTTGTGCCATCTCGGACGATGTGTGCAACATTTTTAATCAAAAGGTTATGGTGCTCTAATCTGTAAATAAATGACGTGTCTTTATACCAAAAGATTGATTCTTGTTAGACAACATGAAAAAGAGAAAATGTAGTAAGTGATATCCTACGGCAGACCCAAGACCTGCTGGCCTTCAGAAGACTCCTCAAGACCTGGCTCTTCGAGCAGTAGCAGCACCCCCCCCCCCCCCCCTCTCCCCCAGCGCCTTGAGACCCTCATGGGCAAGTAGTGCGCTTTACAAATGCTATGATTGATTGATTTAAACCATTTATAACTGTAACAAAAACTCTGTTTTCTTTGGAAATAGAGCACATTGATTAATAAGAATTACTTGGACTCTGATTTCGAAAATATGGGTAAATATTACAGAAATAATTAATAACAGCAGTTTTAACATTATGCACAGCTGTTTTTGCCTTATTTAGAAAATCCCCAGAGAGACATGAAAATAACCACAGAAACTGTAGTTAATTCTGGATGACTAACCCAGAGTCTAATCTAACCAAGGGACAAGGAAACCCTACTCACATAGAGCCTGGGTATTGATTTGTTGAAAGGAAACAATGGCTTGTGTGGGTTAATAATCAATGATATAATATACGTCATAAAATAGAAATAAAAAAAGAGGGTTAAACGTGACGTCAGAAAGAAAAGTTGACCATACACATTGGAATTTTAGTAAAAAACATTTTTTATATTTATAATGAAAAAATGTTGTTGAAAATTAAAAACAATCTCACAATACATAATCAAAACAAATAACAGTCTTAGTACATAATTATGAGGGGTGTCCCAGTGAAACCAGTGATTAAACCTAAACAAAAGAAAATGACATAAAGTGCAACATAAAAAGGTTTCAATTAATCATTACAAGGGCGATCATGAAAGATTTAAAAATATAATTATCAACACTTGGTCATTGTAAGTGTCAGAGAATGATTCGCCTTTCTCGTCAACGGCGTTTCGACCCTGTTTGAAATAAAGGGTCTCTTCAGGACAATCTAGTGTAGGGACACCTGATCGGCAAAGGTATTGTTTAACGTAAATATGTGTAGTGTCACCGTGCTCAATGTGAAAAAGAATAACTCACAAGGTGCCCGGCCGGGTGCCCTATGAGAGACGACTCAGGAGGAAGCAGATGCCCAATGGTTGTTTATCCTATGCTTGTGAAATGATAATGGAATCCTAGCGTAAGAATCAGTTTGTTTGCGGGAAGTTGAAAAACGGAACACCAATGCACGGACTGCGTAATAGCTGTCGCTTGTTTTGAGAGTTTCAATAAGCTCTCTCGGAATGTTTCGAGTGTATAAGTCTACCGCATTACGCTGCAACAGGAGAACGGCGTTCAATCTGCATGGTACAATCACGTCTGAGACATTTCTTGCAAAAAGTGGAAGTTAGAGGTTCATTATGGACATGCCTATAGGAATCTACAAAATGTTTGTAATTCGCAAGACCAGGAAACGTCCCTTTAGTTGGTGTCCTAATCCCTTATGGGTCTATAAAACCTATGCTCTGTGAAACGTAGATGATAGCTATATATATTTATTTCATTTTTTGTACTTCCTTCCACTCTACTGCTTTGTCTTTGCTTGTGTACTTCAAATACACAACTATTATTAAGGTGAAGGAGTTTGTTCAGCACTATCACCAGAATGTGATGCAGGAATGTACCTTTAGAAACTACATATTTGAATAAAATATTTGCCCCCCATTGGGTTTATGAAATTTCTTTCACATTAAAAAAGAAGGTATGTGATATGTGCATCCAGAGGGCAGAACTAAACGGGTTCCTCTGTTTTGCACACAGCACTCTCCTGTGTGTCTAAAGTGGGCACTGCCCCAAATGGAAGACTTGGAAGCACACAGGGGAATCCTGTCTCCATCCACTGCGCTGCATCATCAAGAATTGTTAAGTAAAATAGTCCTTGTTAGACTACGCATCAAAACTCTTTACAAAATAAATAAACATATTTAAATAAGGTGAATTGGTTGATATACGTATACATTTAAACTCAATCAAATCAACTAGAATGATGGGGGTCTTGTACAACTTCTAAGAGGGAATGTGGTTGTCAAGAAGATTCCAGTATCCACAGTGAAGCAGTAACCCCCATACTGTTGTCACAATGTTGTGGGACATATACATCCTGTCCTACATGTAATTTACAAAAACATTGCTCTACACAACTTATTAATAAGAAAATGTACACCTAATGGGAACATATTTATGTCTCATTGTATTTCTGTAGACGTTTTTGTGACATACAATCAAGATAATGCTCTTGTATAAGCCTAATAATCAATAAAACAAATACACTGTAAGGTTCAAGTAATACCTTATAATATGCAGCAGCATGCAGACAGCCTTCCTGGTGGACTGTCTCATAGCACAATGTTCAATATGTGGTTTTATGCCTTATGATACATCTCGCCATATTAACAAATTCCAATTGAGCAAACTCTCCATTGAGGACTTCCTAATATGTATCAAATCATTAATCAACAGCAGACATTAGGCTATATAAGGATTCTGCCTTATGAAATTTGCAAACGAAGCCAAGCATCAGTTTGACATGTACACTCATGACCTCATGATTTCCCTTATTTCTCAAGGACTTGTGATTATCGCAAGCTCAGCACGGGACAGTCATGCCTTTGGACATTCTGAAAGCTAATATTAAGTGACATAAAATGGAACCTGAAATAAAATGGATTCTATACTCTGAAAATGGAGAACGGTGATGGTCACAAACACAAGCCAACAAATTAGGCAACCATCCCTGACACCTGCTTCACAGCGGTGCATGAATGGCTGGACCTTCCTGCTTGAAATGAGCACAGTTTATCACAGCACCCATGCCAAGGGTACTCAAAGATTGGGACTAAACTCAGATCCTGAACAGCTACTTCCTGCATAAGATGCCATCTACTTACAACACACTGGTCACTCATGTAATAAATACATGTAGCTGCACAGCCATGGATCAATCACTTGTGAACATGGACATTGGCCTCTGCAATGATTATTGGTACTAAAGGTTAAATGCTATTCTCATTTTCTCCACTTTGGAATCAAATTAAAGTTGTACCTTATCTTAGTACTGGCCCTCAGATTAGCTCTCAGGAGTGGCCTTTCCAAGGAGCACACACACAGAAGTGACAATAACTTGCCTTAATTCTTTCCATAACCTCACTTTTACAAAATAGGACTAATTGAAAAATAACGACTTCCTATTCACTCGTCATAGTTGTATGACATTACAACGAATACCTTGACCATCATACCTTCACCACGCATCCTTTACCACACATTGCCTTTACCACGTAAATCTTTACCACACATGCCTTTACAACGACCCTAAAGCCTAACAGCACACTTACCACTCAATACCCTTACCCACCCCTAAAGCCTAAAAACACTCTTACCACCCAATACACTTACACACCCCTACACCCTAAAAAACACCCTTACCACCCAATACCCTTACCCACCACTGAACCCTAAAGATTCCCTTACCCACCCCTAAACACTAAAGGCTCCCTTACCATCCAATACCCTTACCCAACCCTAAACCCTAAAAACACTCTTACCACCCAATACACTGACCCACCCCTACACCCTAAAAAAACACCCTTAACACCCAATACCCTTACCCACCACTGAACCCTAAAAATACCCTTACCCACCCCTAAACACTAAAGACTCCCTTACCATCCAATACCCTTACCCACCACTGAACCCTAAAAAATACCCTTACCCACCCCTAAACACTAAAGACTCCCTTACCGTCCAATACCCTTACTCACCCCTAAACCCTAAAAACGCCCTTACTCTGATCAGAGATAAAAGGAGGTTAAATCAAGGAATCATGGACCTACCCTTACTAGCTCTGGCTCAAGTGACATGCATTCTTCAAAGAAAATGCAAGGGAAATATTTCAGCAGCATTAAAAAAAACATTAGAGTTCAAGAAGCTGGTTACATGCATTCTCCCAAACCAATTTAATAAAAGGAATACAGATCAATGATTAACATAATACCAAAATGACAAAAATTAATTCAGGTAAGCACAAGCTTTGTGAAAAGGAATTGGGTACACAATCCAATGGAAATACCTAAAAGTTATTAAAAGTGGCTACTGGAGGCCAGTCTTGCACTGAAATAGATAAACAGTTACTTGCCTCATGCTCCACCACAAACATGGTGGGATGGAGGGGGCCAAGCCTTTTGCGTATCCAGCTGATGCTCGCTATCTTTTGTGAAATGAAAATTCAGACTTCCTGAGCTGAGAAAATTGTTGGAACTTGCGGAAAGGCAGTCTACAGGAACAATTAACCACAGGTACAGCATCTGACCGATATCCCACAGAGGGATGCAACAGGAATACACAAAGTGCCCTGGGGGCACAATGGGCATTTTATTACAGATGGCATGAGTCTGTGGCTTCACAGAGGGCAGAGCATTAACAATAATAGGGTGCACTGACCTGGCCTGCAGGTTGTGCACCCAGCTAAAGGTGTTCCATGGCACATACCAGTGCTGTGTGTCCTGTTTATAATATGGACCCAGCTGTCTTTGTCTCGGGGGGTCATTTACTTTTCAGGGAAGATTCAGCAGGATACAAGGATCTCTCAAGTTCATCATGTCATAACATTCCTTTTAGGGGTGACAGGACCCTGGCAGGAGGGCAATATGAGGAGTAAGGAATGTGGGGGTCAACATGGCCACTCTTTCCTGAACAGGAAAAGCAAGTCCACTCTTCACTGGTCCTCGAAAAAAGAATCATTGACTTGATGCCATTCTTTTAGGCAAGAGCATCCAGTGCAAGTTAAGCGATCCATGTCAGGGCCAAGGAACTACAGTTAGCTTTTCTGATAGAGGCAAACAGGTAAGCTGGTCCATCCTCTTGTTTTTTGGGGTCTTCTACCTTCAAAGTTCCAGCAGAGTTCTGCATTTCAGAGAATTGCAGTGTACATGTTAGACCAGTTAGCCTTAGGTAGTCTTCCCCAAACCTTTCTACCTATTAGCCTCAATTTTTGTGTTGAAATTGGTTTTTGTGGGCCTTAGGACTCTGTGCACTTTACCACTACTACCCAGTGCTAAAGTGCTTGTGCTCACTCCTCTAAACACGGTATTAGTTGACTTACAACTGATTGCCATTTTCATTTACTTATAGGTCCCTTGTAGTATGGTATGCCATATACCCATGGCCTGCAAAGTAAATGCTACTAGTGTGCCAGCAGTACGTATTTTGTCCACCCCTTTTAAGTACCACCTGACAACATGTCTCAGGACTGCCATTACCGCCTGAATGAGGTTTTAAACTGCCAATTTGACTTGGTATAACCTCCTTGCCAAGCCTTAAACTCCCCTTTAATTGCATATAAGTCACCCCTGAGGCAGGCCCTTAGTAACCAATAGGGCAGGGAGCCTTGCAATGTAAAGTTTGGGCATGTACTTTTAAGTTTTACATGCCCTAGTAGTGCCAGCCTCTTAAATTTGTTTTTCACTACCTGTCTCATAGGATAACTGTGGGTTGCCTTATTACTTCTTTCAGCGGGACAAATCAGCATGGTCAGGTTGATTCACGAGTCGATGACGGCGGCTTGAATCGCCTTTGAGCCGGGCTGCCTCCTGAAGCTTTTCTGGAAAACTTTGCAGAAAGTTTCTTTCTTTGCAGGTCTTGTATTTTCTTGGTTCGTTTGGGGAAAATAAGGGTCCACTAGTTCAGTCCAAGGCTACAGATACTCTGGATTGCCTCTTGAGGGCTAGGACTCATTTGCCAACAATGCACCTGCATAGTCCAGGAAAATTCAGTTGCAACTGGTCTGCTAGCTTGAGCTTCTCTTTGGGTTGCAGGTGACATCTTCCAGCTATGTTGCACCTATTGCTGTTCGGGGAGTCCACTCCTTTTCTTTTGAGTCAGGAACAGTCCTTTCATTGTGGAGCCTTGGGAGTGCTTCATGGGTAGTCTTTTTGAGTGCAAACCTTCTGTGGTGCAGCCCAAGGGTCCAGCAGGACAGCCCTTCTTCTTCTTTTGTTTCAGGCAGTTTTGCTGAGAACCTCCAGCAGCTCTCCCATATTTATCCCCCATTCTGGGCTGGCAAGGGGGGGGGGGACACTCCAACCAATAGAGATAAAGTTACCTCCCTCTGCTATAACCACTTCCTCTGAAGGGTGGCATTTTTGTGACCCAGAAAGCACTGTTCTCCCAAAAATCAAAATGGGGGAAATTTCTCCTTGGTGCTTGTGTCTGTGTAACCCAAACCGAAGGTGTGGCTAACACCTTACTAGACTCCCTTCCAGCCTCTTTCCTAATCTAATTAGGGGTGCTCCTATCTGACTGGAGCTCATGGAAGTGGGTGCTTGCCTGCCTGGGTCCAGTGACATCTCCTCTCCTACCTTTGAAGTCCACCTTATCTCCACATCCCCCTTCCTCTCCCTGGCTTCTCCAGGAAGCAGATCTCCTCCCACCAAATGGCTGTATTGTTTTAGCCCCACACTTGTTCACACCTGCTCAGGAACAGCTTGACTTAGGCTGTCTATGGCTAACCAATCAGAAGAGGCTACTACAGGGCTGATGTAGTTAACCTCGGGATAGTCAGTTCTAAGACTACTTTCCTGTAATAGTTATAAAAAAATCTGATCTTGGCAAGTTCTTGGATTTATTGTAACCATTATTTTGATACTTTGAATGTCATTGCTAGCTCGTTCACAAGAAAAGATAGACTTTATTAAGTTTAATAAAGCCTTCAAATGTTAGCCTATGGGGCTAACAGTACTACAATAGGGAAAAACGACTTTGGCTGTTTATCCCTACCAGCACATATAAGACATCTTTTATATTGTCCCTGCATTTTATGTTAATGCACCCTACCCTTTAGGGGTGACTAATAAGTTATAAAAAGGTAGTTTGGGGCTTATGGGTGGACAATAAATTCCACTCTGCTAGTGTAGTTTGCAGAGTTTTGCCCAGTCTGCGTTACGCTTGTTACTCTGAGTTCTGGCAAAGCTCTGCCAACCGCCGGGTTGTGGAGTTTTTCTCGCGGGTGGCTCACCAATATCAAGTTGCTGAGCACGAGCATGAATTTACATCCCCTAGGGCGATTTTCGGGTGCTAGAATGGCTCCTGGTGGGATTTTTTCAACACAGGTGGTCGCAACCATTCATGATGACGAAGCTTCCGCTCACATAGAAAATTTACTTGGCGGCAGCACAGAAACAGCGCCCTCTGACACGCCGTGTGGTGCCATTCGTACTGATTTTGAAGCACGGAACAAGCTCCCAGCACTAAAAATCAGCACAAGCAGTGCAACGTGTTGAATTCTGACGGCCTTGTCCTCACAAAACTTTACCTTCCCAGAACATTTTTCTCAAAGTTTCTTCTAAGTTCGAAAGCAAGCGCTGACCAGCCCCAATCCACTTCTTGTATCCGAACCGCACTCCATCGCGGTCAACCGTATTTTTCTAAGTTTGACCCAGTCTTGTGCGACTAGATGTCCATGGTTGGCGCTTTGATATTTTAGTTGCTAGTTTTTACTAAAAACATTATAAATTCATATCTCAGGGTCCTTTAATTGGATTGTTTGTCGTTTTGGAGTCAAACAATTTCTTAAAATATTCATTATTTTTCTAAATTGGTGTGTGATTTTTCTTCTGTTGTATTTTCACTGTTTGTGTGCTGCATACACACTTTACACATTGCCTCTAGGTTAAGCCTGACTTCTTTTTGCCAAGTTACCTAGGTATAAGCACAGGGTAATTTAGTGACTTTTCGTGGTTCACCCTGGAAGGAATTGTGGCTGTTCCTTGACCAGGGCTCTCACCCCAGTCAACCAACAACCCAATTTCTCATAGGCCATTATAGTATTAACCACAAGTGACTGATGTGAAACCATTAACTAGTCCAGGTGAAGTTTTAACACTAGATCCTCACCCACTTTTTCCGCACATTTTCACACTGCTTTCACTTTACAGCAACGCTTATAGCAGAAAACACTATTCCATAATGGTGAGAGTGAGTCTGAGGCCTGTTGGCTTTCACAGCTCTCTAGGCCCATTCACAGCCCCACATATTCTAATCAAAGGCCTGCTTCACTGTCCACTTCAAAGAAAAACCTTCCCCTCAACCTCCAAAGCTATCTGATGACACTGGGTGCAATGTGCCAGGGTGGCTGGAGAAAGGCTTGAATAAAAGGAAAGGCCTGAATTAAAGGCTCTCCCCACTGGATCATGACTTTTGAAAATGAGGTGGACAACCAAGCCCTTGTGCATGTCTTTTTATTTACCTTCCCTTTTATCTCCAACTCTGATGAAGGCCAAATATAGTCAATGATAAAGGGGACTACAGACTTCCAGCTTCTATGGCAGAAGTAAACTGCTTTTGAAGAATTTATATCTGAGACATCTGCATGACAAGTCCAACTTTTCCAGTTGATTAGATTTGTGTTGCACAATGTGATGTCGCAAAGGTGGAGTTTGAATTTGTTTCCTAGATGAGATACAAAAATATACCTTTTAAAAGGAGATTGGTAGCTTTTGCAAGAGAAAGACCCAGAAATACAAAAAAACATTCAGTGCCACACTCGTTGAACTATTAATTAGCGGTCTCTGCAGATGTAAAGTTATTCTCTCACAAACCCTTGTTTATTCTCCTGAACACTAAGGTAACTACTTGAATGTGGTTTTTCACATGAAAACCTTGAGTATCACACCCCTGTACGCTGGTGCAAGAAAGGAAAGATCACCAACATCCGTGCACTTTGAAAGAGTCGAGGAAAATGGCTTTAAAGTTAACTTGAGAGAAAACTGCACAAACATTCCCATCACAACCAGCAATCGACTGGGAATATTGTGAGTTTGCAGCGAAATGAGACTAGCATATAGATGCAGGAACAGTGAGACATGCGAGAAATAATGGGTAGGCCAATATATATATATATTATCTACTGGCGGTCGCCAGTAGATAGTTATAGTTAGGACCGTGTTTCCATAGGAAATCTGAAAATTCTATTTTGAATAACTTTGGCACCGGTTGACGAATCCTCGCGAAATTTTCAAAACTAAAGGGGCGCTCCGCTCAGCTCCTACCCTGAAAGTCTCGGGGTGATTCGTCAAGCAGGGGCTGAGAAAAAAGGGGGGTCCCAAAACGCGTTTTCCCCATGCATTTTTCCATAGGACCTGTAGACACAGCTACAGCCCGAACGGCTGAACAGAATTACTTGAAATTTGGCAGAGAGGTAGCCCTCAGGTCAGGGATGTGCCTTTTGAAAGTCTCGTGTAAATCTGTTCAGTATTTCCTGAGAAAATAGCATTTAAATCAATATAAATATCTATAGGCGCGCTCCGAGCGCGTACCGTAAGCTTACCGTACGCGCACGCCGCCGTGTGCGAGCGCGATTCTGATTGGTTGTTAGATCTTAGTAAACATTTGAATCGGTCGAAACCAGGAAGTGTCGGCCGCCATTTTGTCTCTCGCAGTCTGAGGGGGTGAAAAACAAAGGTGGAGAACGTGAAAAGGGGGCAGGGTGGACAGTTCCTGACCCCCTAGCCTTTGTCAAGGGGTCCCAGAAGGACCTCCAAGGGCAAAAATTAATTTACATTTTTTTCCGAAAAATCGCGGAATGCGCGTAGCGTACGCGCACGGCGTAAACGGGAAAATTCCGGAGCGCGTAGCGTCAGCTTACCGTACGCGCATCGTATCACGTAAGCGCACCGTACTTATGACGTACGGAGCGCGTAGCGTCAGCTTATCGTACGCGCAAGGCAAAAAATGCATTAAAAAAAAAATACAAGTTTCAAGAGTTGTAGAAGATAACAACTGTATGTAAACATTACTTTTTAAAAAATTAACCATTCCATAATGCAGGATATAGTACATATATTATTTTATACATAGGTTGGATATTATTTTTTACCAAAAATCTCCCAAAAAAATTTGCATTTAAAAAACCGTACAAATTCACTGAAAAAACCATAGGTTTCACACACGTTATAGTTAGTAATTAGCAGTTTAAAAAACCTTGCAAATTCACTGAAAAAACCATAGGTTTCACACATGTTATAGTTAGCTGGACATTTCTCTCGTGAAAAACCAATGAAATTCCCCCGTTATAGTTAGTGCAGGCAACTATAACTCACGCGACCGCAATCCTCTGCTGATGATATCAGATATTACATCACTGATGACATATGTGTCTTTATGAAAAAAAATATTTGTAATATATGTATAGCTAAAGATTAATGGAAGAAGACATGGATAAATAAGTGTCTAAATACAGTGATGTAATATCTGACATCATCAGCAGAGGATTGCGGTCGCGTGAGTTATAGTTGCCTGCACTAACTATAACGGGGGAATTTCATTGATTTTTCACGAGTGAAATGTCCAGCTAACTATAACATGTGTGAAACCTATGGTTTTTTCAGTGAATTTGCAAGGTTTTTTAAATGCTAATTCCTAACTATAACGTGTGTGAAACCTATGGTTTTTTCAGTGAATATATATATGTATATAATCTTTATTCAGTTGTTACAACCATCAAAGTAAACATCCACAAAAAACATACAAAAACATCATTTAAATATAAAAGTGCATTGGTAGGCCAATAATCGAGATCTAGTGAGAGTTTACTTGATTAATGAAAATGTAGCACCCCCCCCCCCCCACTAGTAATAGCCAGAGAATCTTCAATAGTAGTTTCGTATGCACTAGAGGTTTAGGTATTGCACTAGGCCTAATATTGATTACTGGAGCAGTGGGCCATCAACAGAAATGTGTCATCTTCTCTCCACTCAAATGATGAAACAATACAAGTACAAAGTGGGCCTCCACCACCCTACCCTCCCTCTTCCCAACACCTCATTACTCCCATCTCCGGAGATGTGATGGGATGTAGGGTTGCCAGGCAATAACTGATGCTCTTCAGTACAAAATCAGGCATCAACCTTAATTGCCAAACAGCTGGGTGGCACCTCTGTCATACGTGGTGGCATCAAACAAGGTGATTTGTTTGTAGTTAGCTCCCGATGCGATCAGGGCGGCTAAAACTGGCGGCAAGTGTCTAATCTAATTACACAAACAGGAATCCAGGTTTGAGACCCTGCCTACTGTCTGATTAGCTGACATCAGAGCCACCCCTCCGCGCTAAACACCTCATCACACAACCACATTTCCCCCAGCTGCATTATTCTATATTTCACCTGTTTAGCAGTCTCTGGTAACACGTTTAAATTGCCCTCTCAAGCAGTCCTTTGAGAGGGAGACGCGCAGTGTGCTGATGTAATGAGGGATAGCAGATTGCAAGCTATTTCGGTAAAGTGGAAATTATTCAGTGGGTCCTGTCAGGCAGAGTTTAGGGCAGGGTGTGCATTGGCTCTTCTGTGAGTGTGGCACAAGCAGACCTGCTTTGCAAATATCATTTCCCCACCGTTTGATGTTGCGTGCATCTTTGCAAGCATATCCCCCTTTTAACAAATTGATCTAAGGGGGCCTACTTATCCAGAATTACAGTGGTAAACAGCTGAGTTGTGTGCTAGACATAAAGCGGAATTAAAGGGCCTTATTTAGTGATTGGCAGATGGAATAGTTCTCCAGCAGTTGAACTGCTATCCCATATTCAGTGCCAAAGGCTGCAGTGCACTTATAAAATGATGGATGGACGTCCGCCATGATTGTGATGAAGTATGCCGTCCATAGAACTCTATATAAGGCCAAAAATCATGATTGTTTTGAAATTCTTGATATTTAATGGGGTGCTGGTCCTTCTGATTTATACAACGGGGGAAGTCTTGGGTATCCAGAGACCAGGGTCAGCAATGGCAGCACTAGAAACATGCTTCGTCGTACCATGCTGCCAATTTCACGCAAGCCCCGTGACAAGACAGCCATATGGGTATAAGCGTTAGCCAACTGGTTTAATCGTGCGATTATGTTGACACTCATCCACACATTAACTCAACAGAGGGTGCCATCTCAGTTCACACAGGGAGAGACCGAAGGACTGCCACCTCCCTGGGGCTGGCCAAGATTACATAGAAAAGGAGGAGGTCCACGCTGCCCTCCTCCTGAGGATGCAAGAGCCCATGGGACAACCACCTCCCTGGGGCTTTACTTATGTTTCTCTCATATTAAATTCCCCAAATATTAAGGAAATTTAAAGCATAGAATAAAGGCATAAATGCCATGTATACCTCATATATGTATATATAACTTGGTATTATGCAATTTAATAATAATTTCAACAGTACGTCTGAATTTCCCATAGATTAATTTGTTGCATAATGTACTAATAATATTCAGTGCTCACCAGATAAAGTGCTATAGTGTTATCTTTTCAAATTATACATAATACTAAGAAACTTAATAGACTAAAATACATGTGAAACTATTACATACATGCTGTTACATAGATACCAGGGACATAAGTTTGAAGAGGACAATAGATTAGAAGATAAGAGGTAAGGAATGTAGTTCATCATTGTAGAGGTAAAGTTTGTATAATCCTAAAACAATACAAATATTAATTTAAAGACAGTAGCCCAGTGACATGTTTAAAACAATCAATAAAAAGACACATAGATAAAACCTACCCATGAGAATCTTAAAACTAATTGTAAAAAAGCAATGCCCACAGGACCACAGCCCCCGTGATGGACTATTCTCACTTTATTTCATAGTACCATGAACTTCCTGATAGTTTTTATAGAAGGGTGTGTAAATCTTCTGTTGTATTCAAGCCACCCGGCCACTTGCAGTTAAACTCTAGTATATAGTTAGTCTCAAGCCTGCGTAGGGTGGCTTCCCTGTCCCCTCCTCTCTTTGTAATAGGGATGGACTCAATGGCGAAGTAGTGGAGAAATCGAGGATCGCTGTTATGTGTAGTTTCAAAATGCCTAGCGACAGGATAGTTCTGGTCTTTGTTAGTTATTGCCCTCAAGTGTTGTAGAATTCGCTTGTGGACTGCCAACTTGGTGCTGCCAACATATTTGAGATGGCAGTCGCACTCAAGGACATACACACAGTATTCAGTTTTGCATGTTAGATGTTGTTTGATTTCTCTGTCAATATCAGAGAAAAATGTCTTATAAGTTTTAGTGTTGGTACCAAATTGGCACGCCCTACAGCTTAAGCATTTATAAAATCCTTTCCTAGCCAATAGCCAGCTCTCTTTTGCAGAGCTCCTGGCTATTTTTAGCCAAGGCATTGCCCATACTTGTGGACTTACGGAAAGTTATGGCTGGATTGCAGGGCATTAGTCCTCCTATCACAGGGTCATCTCTAACAAAATGCCAATTACGCCTAACAATATCTCTCAATTCCTTTTCCTGTCTTGAATAGGTAAGAATTAGGCGGACTGGCTCCACTTTATCAATTGCCATCTTACTTTTGTATTGGAGAAGTTCTTCCCTGGGCTTGAGCTGTGACTTAGTTATAGCTGCTTTAACTACTCTGGGGCTGTATCCTCTATCTAAAAACCGAACCTGGCTTTCAGTTTGTTTTGCTTTCATGTCAACTGGATCGCTGCAGATGCGTTTAATTCGCAGCATCTCCCCATATGGAATACTATTTTTTAGATGTTTGGGGTGTGCACTTGTGGCATGCAGCAGTGTGTTTCCAGCGGTTGGTTTTCTAAAAAGGGTATTTACCAGCGTATTATTGCACACTAAAACCTTAACATCTAAAAATGTCACCGAGCTGTTACTGATGTTGGAAGTAAAATTTAGGTTAAGTTCATTGTGATTAATACTTTCTACAAAATGTAAAACACTCTCCTCAGTACCTCGCCAAACAATAAACAAGTCGTCAATAAAACGCATCCAGGAGACTATATTATTGTTCCAAGTTTGTTCATAATCACGTTTGAGGACCAGCTCCTCCCACCAGCCCATAAATAAACAGGCATAGCTGGGGGAGAAGCTGGCCCCCATAGCCACACCTTGAACCTGTTGATAGAATTGGTCATTAAAAAGGAAGTAATTGTTTTCTAAGCAGAAAGATAACATACTAAGCAGCATTCGTGTATATATATATGAATGAAGGTGGATGCGATGCCCTCTTCCTGGCACCACTAGCACAAAGGCATCACTCGCCCTCTTGCATCACCACCTTTTCAAGGTGGGTAGCACTGCCCTAGGCATCTGCCCACTGGGACGCCCTGATCGAACCAAGCGAGAGGTGGAACCGGCCCCGGCGGCCCTCCACGCGGTTAGATAAAAGTGTATGCTTTCATACATAATAGATTATCCTCATCGCCATGGTAACAGGAGACAAGAGCCTCTTGTTGTGATGAGCAAACTGACTCTTTGTGTTTCGGTGGCTTGTGTGTGAAATCAATGCAGGTTGTGGAATATGAAGCAGCTCTGGATGATAAATAGTCGTAACGCACAGGCAGGGCCATGAGGTAAAGAGACATTCTCCCCCTGGGTGTTGCTGGGCAGTTCAGATGCCGCTGATTACCTTTGAGTGCGTCAGGTGCAGATAAGATTTGATAATGACGATCCTAGGACTGGCATTCCCATTACAATTGCTCCCGCTGAGCTGTACCCTGTCTGAAAATTATGTGAATGACTTCTGTATGTACTTGACGTATGTGCTCCTGCCATAGATCAACATCAACAACCAATCTGGTAATATTTCTGCTCAACACATCAGAGGTGTTGTAAATGTGCTGGTCAGTTCTAAAATGAATAGTTTACAACTTTCCAAGTGTGCCAACTGTCAGGAGTGAAAGGCGTGCATGCTTCTTGTGTAGGTAGGCATTGATGTATGTGTTATTTGAGAGTATCATGATGGTGGTCGCTGAGTTACAACCATTAGATATGCAAGGCAACCTTGCAGCTGTGGGAAGTTGAAATCTCCTCCGAGCAATAGAAGTCAGAAACATATCAGTTTCATAGCTGCTGTCTGAATGATCCAGGAGCTGAACCACATCAGGTTTACAGTGTGATCAAAGAATATGCAAATGACCATCACCATTCTGGGAAATTTATGTCACTTTATATCATGAACATTAATATTGAAATGTTGAATGTCCAACAGAATTTGGGTGTCCGGAAGTAGTATCCAGTTAGTAACATTATCTGAATTTCACAACCTTTGGATTTTGCAAATTTTTAAGGCTGGAAAGTTCATGCAGCTTAGCCTTTGTGCAAAGTTTTCTACTGACAATATTTCAGCAGGGAAAGCCAGTAAATAATATGGGCTAAATTTGAAAGAAAACAAATAAGGTTTTTTTCCCTTGCTTTTAATTTTGAAAGTCTCACAAACTGTACTAAGAATGTGATGTTTTTAAAAAAATACCAACATTTGCATACCAGATGTTCTGAGATTTTGCACACCCCCACTTTCCACACGAAGGCCTGGATATTAACACTATTTTGACAAAAAAAGGAAACCTGCTTCCAGGCGTGTGCTTCCATATATGAGATCATCACAACTGGTATCAATGCCTTTTTGGACAGTGCCTGCTGTTAAGCTATTGGCTATAAAGGCTAGAAATCTAACCAGCTGCACGCCATAGGAGGATCATGTTGAATCCGTATAATGGGTCATAAGAGGATGCAGCAGCTTGTACTATAACAGCCATTGCCAAATGGTAAACTGTTACAATCAAGGATGTAGTCTTGTAGATTATAAGATGAGTAGGTTATTTAGGTTTAGATCAGGTTACAGGTAAATCAGGTAAAGTTCCACCAGGAGCAGCATCCTGCTGCTCAGCCCTTCTCACTCTAACTGTCCACTCATCCAAGCACAAACACTCAACACTCCAATGACCTCACTCACTGGCTGAGCAGCAGAGAACTTCAAAGACAGTGGGGGGAATGCATAAGATAGCAAGAGGCCACAACACATCCTCTCCCCTCGAAATGCTTGAAAACAGTCAACCACATCGTCGCCCCCATATGGACAACAATAATCAATGCCTCCTTACCAGACTGCCTAAAAACAGGACAAGCCCTCGCCATCATTGGAAAACCTACAGAGGACCCGTCTGATCCAAACAATTTTCGTCCAGTGATCAATATTTCATTATTAGCCAAACTACTAGAAAAATGTGTGCGACAACAACTGAGCCAACACATTTCTAAAATTAATCTGCTTTATAACTGCCAATCTGGATTCAGACCAGTCCACAGTACGGAAACAGCAATTCTACATATAGTGGTTGATGCACTATGGGCACTGGATCACAATGAAATATGTCTACTTGTTCTTCTTGAACTGTCTTCTGCTTTTGACACAGTAAATCATGAAAAATTGCTAGCCCATCTTAAAGACAGGATGGGATCATCCAGAAATGTGCTTAAATGGTTTGAATCCTTCCTACAG
Source organism: Triturus cristatus (assembly GCF_964204655.1). Lineage (NCBI taxonomy): Eukaryota > Metazoa > Chordata > Amphibia > Caudata > Salamandridae > Triturus > Triturus cristatus. The sequence goes on along the minus strand of NC_140591.1, from coordinate 131,877,630 downwards.
AACAGAACGCAAAGATTCATGGTCAACCAGGCTCTATCACCACCATTCCCTAATTCAATTGGCGTTCCGCAAGGCTCAACACTATCTCGATTCCTAATCAACCTATGTGTCGAACCTCTTACAGGAATTCTCCAGCACGCCAATATCTCCTCTCACATGTATGCAGACGACAGCCAGATGTACATCAAGATCTCTTTGCTGGAGGAGATCAATATAATGAATAATGCCTTAAAGGTGTCTATATATTGGTTAACTAGCAATCATCTTAAACTAAAGTACACAAAAACTGAATTCCTATTAATATCCCCCCAAAAAAGTTCCTCAGATGTGAAGGAATGGACCAAGCTGATTACAGCGCTGAATTGCACCCTGGTCCTAATTGACTCAACCAAATCGCTAGAGTTCACGCTCAATTACAATGTAAATATGCAAGCCCACATGAAAACAATGGCGAAAAGTGCCCATTTTCACCTGAACTACCTTAGAAAATTGAAACCAATCTTTGCTGCGTCAGACCTCAAATTGGCAGTTTAGTCCTTGGTCAACTCGAGGATTGAATACGGCTGTACGACATTAAGAGATCTACCCAAGATCTCTGCAGCACCACTACAAGCCTGTCTCAGTGCAGCTGCAAGACTATTACAGGCACTAGAAAATACAACCACATTTACCCACACTTGAAGGATTTAAACTGGCTACCATATGAAGCCAGAATTCAGCTTAAACTGGCATTTATTATCCACAAAGCGCTCCACTACAAAACCCCAATGTACCTAGCCCAGAAAATTGAGTTATCTGGACGAGGCAGACCATCCGGGAGTGCCAGAGCCCTGATGCTGGAAGAAGAAAACGTACGACAAAGCTTTCTCTGGAGCAGCCCCCAGAATCTGGAACTCGCTTCCTCCAAACATTAGAAGAATCCCAAACACGTCAATCTTCAAGAGGGCAGTGAAAATCTTCCTAATGAGTAAATTCCTACCATAACCAACTACTGATCATCATCTACATCACGGTCAGTTGCTAGGAGTTGCTTAGTCCTTTTTCGGGTATGGATGCAGCTTACTCCAGAAGGATCACAGAGGCACCATAACAGTCCTCCACACTGATCAAGGAATTAGTGCCAATTCGATCTGGCAGAGGAGTTTGAATCAACAGGACAGTAATGTATATAAGGGTAAACTTTCTAGATCGCTATGAATGCACTTAGGTTGGACATTACTATACTCAATTGGTCCTACTGTTGTTATTGTCTTACCCAGGTTCGAAAGGTACGCATTGGAACTGTGTTTTGTTACTACTTCTATGTCTGTTGTATTCTAAATGATCGATGACATGTAACTGTAAAGCGCTTTGGTACTCATGGGTCATGGTCGCGCTATATAAAACTCGAAATAAATAAATAAATAACTCAATGCGCCAACGGGATGTAAGATGGAAAATACGCAGGCAATGAACATGTCCCACAAATTAACAATGCAAGAGTGCAGATAACCCAAAACCTGAATACAACTACCCGTTCCCCGCACAACACAGACACTCTAACAGGTCCTGCCTGTTACTCTCCATAACACAACAGTGAAACAGGACCAGGGATTCTTCCTCACTAAACTGCATTTGGATGTAACCACATACCCACATCACCATACACCTAAACATAAAAATTTGTTGTCACGTCAAATCTGTGAAATGTTCTCACACTTTGCGCTTACACAATGTTGTGCAATTAAAAGCCACAGAAGACTGGTTCACTATGGATATGTCTTCCTCAAGGGATATATTCTTCTTGAAGCATTGGCGTGCCAGTATCTCACATGAATTGTTTTATGTGAGGTATCCCATCACATGAGATTTCCACACGAAATACCAGCAACAGATATTTTGCATAATTTTGTGCAATATCTCTCTCTTCCCATCGCAAAAGCATGTGGAGGTCACTGAATTTAATAACTACATAAACTTCATTAACAAAAATTCAGTTAGTGGACAATTGTCAAATATACTTGAAAATCCGAAGGCAGTGGCAGTTGATGTCACAGAAACATACCTCAGCCAATAGTGAGAAGCCCTACTTGTAACACAGGTGACTAATGACTATCAACAAGCATTTGCAATGCAATAGGTCCGGAGGCGCGCGCCTGAGCGGGGGCAGATTGTGCCCCCACCCCTTCCTTCACGTGGCAGTCGGGGCACACTGCAGGTCGCAAGCGCTTCAAACAACAAAGTGCATTTTTTGGAGACGTTGCAGCTATTTAGCGCTACGCACCCGCCTACAATAAAGCAATACGTGATGCAGGTTTGATAGGGGTATGGCGTATGAGATGAAGCAGCCAATACAATGCAGAGGACACGAAAAGGACATTCCAGACCTTTCAAAAAGAAAATCTGGCTGCAAAGGGAAGGAACAGCTGTGCAATCTGGTGCACAGCCCAGCCTGTCTCACCGCATCTCAGTCACACTTGAGCAATAATACTTACACCAATATTATTAATAATAATAATAATAATAATAATAATAATAATAATAATAATATAATCACTATATCTAGCCGTAGCGCCTTCACAACAGCATGTAGCGCCTCTAATTTTAACGGTTAAACCATTTCTTTTGTTGTAGTTGATCAATTTCTCCCACGAGCGCTTGGGAATGATAAAATACAACATTCAACACAAAAAGTGCAAATTAAAAAAAGAGAACAATCTCAAATAAAAATAAAAAAGTCTCCATTTGAAATTGTTCTTTTTCTGATTAGCAAATATATAGTGACAGAATTGTAAAAACAGCAGGACTGTGAGAAAATATGAGTTTATTTGTGTCCCCATAAAAATGTTTTGTCCCAACCAAATAAAGTAAGACTTGTGTAGGTGTCCAGCCTTTAAACCTGCATTGGCCAACGTCTTCTTGGTGCGGAACTCGTCCACATGCCCCGGAGATTACGTGATGTCCTTAAAAATTCTCATGAGTAGAACCAGCTGGAGACCTTCGTGGGCAACTTAGGCTCGCTCGCTTTGTGCGAATAGGGACAAGTGTTTACACCACACTGTTTACACCGGCCGCGGGTCTGTTATTCACTGAACTCGCGTACATCAGTCGCAGGGGGTTGCAGAAAAATAACTTTCTGAATAAGGCCCAGAATACTTACTTCTAAACTTTGGCCAGCAAACTTTTTGACTTCATATGAGTAAGCATGCATGTCACATAGCGCCTTATCTGCTCTGATTATTGTAACGCTGCACATCGTCGCTGGGAAGTAAAAGGCATCGAACTTATATATAACGAAGGAAACAAGGAGACACGCGGTCTGGCCACCACAGCCTGGTCTGCTGAGACAGGGGAACACATTGCTCATTTCGCACTGCAGCAGGGGCGGCCGGCGGTAATTGTAATGGTAGTGCTCGGAACATACGCTCTGTCAATGTGCGCATTCGCCACACCGGGGCTGTGTCTGCAGCACTGACACACTCCCTCCTCCCTCCCTTCCTCTCAGAGCATCACCAGCAGCTGCAAAACATGGAATCTCCATGCTGTTTAGTTCAGCACACGAAGGACTGCCCCACAGCTATGTACAATGTCATGCTCAAGTGCTGGGCCAACCAACCCAAAAACCAACCTTCCTTCGGCACCCTGATATCACTGCTATCGGAGGTGAGGCTCCCTGAGAAGCAAGCTTCTACTCTGTCTGCAATCCTTCACAATCCCATACAGGACTTCACAGCCAGCGCTCTGGCATTACTCACTACCAACCCTCCCAGAGCCAGCACTAACCATACTACAGTTAGCAATTCTGTACTACAAACTACCCACCACCTCGCACCACCCTGCATTGTCCCTTATCCTCCATTTGGCCTCTCCAACTTTTTTCTTCCTGACTTTCTGCTCTGCTCCACCTTTCGCTTCGCTTTTCTTCTCGGATCACTGCCCCCTCCTGCCTGTCCGATCCCCACAAACCGCATTGCATTGTGTCCTCCTATCTATCACCTCTACGGTCCTGTCCTTGTACCACCCTCACTCTGTCTATACGGCCCTCCCTTTCCATATCACCCTGTTTCTGTGTTCCTCTGCATCTATCACCTCGCTGTGCTGTTCACCTTCCTGGCTACACCACCACCCCTCCGGCTTCACTCCCTGTACATGGTCAGCTTCCTGTAGCACCCTCCTGATGGTCGATACCACCTCCGGTCCCATTTCACTCTGCTCATACTGCCACCCTCACTCCAGTACCACCAGCCTCCTTCCAATCTGCACCATTTATATTCTCTTTACCACCCTCCTCGCAGTAATTCCACCCCACAGTGCTTGTTCAAGACTTCATTCCCTTTATATACTCCAGTCTCTTACTTGTGCCACCCTTCATTTCCACTATATGCCCTTCTCTTGTGCCAGCTTTCATTCCCACTATATGCCCGTCTCTTGTGCCACCCTTCCTTCCCATTATATGCCTGTGTATTTTACTTGTGCCGCCCTTCATTCCCACTATATACCCCTGTATCTTACTTGTGCCACCCTTCATTCCCACTATATGCCTGTATCTTTTACTTGTGCCACCCTTTATTCCCACTATATACCCCTGTATCTTACTTGTGCCACCCTTCATTCCCACTATATACCCATCTCTTGTCACCCTTTATTCCCATTATATGCCCGTATTTTACTTGTGCCGCCCTTCATTATCACTATATACCCATGTATCTTACTTGTGCCGCCCTTCATTCCCACTATATACCCCTGTATCTTACTTGTGCCGCCCTAGATCACAGCAGGTGATGTGGCACTATTGGCAGTGCTGTCGACTTTGGAACTGGTGGAATGAGGTTTGAGTCTTCGATAGGCAAAACAGCCAGTGGTTCTGGGCAATTCACTTAATCTTCCGTGCCTTAAAAAAAAGCATCGGCTTAGCCAATAGGTCTCGCTTTTGGGACCTTGTAAGTATTTAGCTATGCAGCACAATATCCTTGGTGCAACAACATTAACTGTTGCATGACTAAAAGGTCCCAAAGGCAAGACCTATTGGCTATGCCAATGCTTGTTTTAGCTGTTTCCTGGATATTGGTTCTGACTCGTTTGCTTTACATGCTGTGGGAGAGCATTCCAGAGCTTAGGAACCAGGAAAGCAAAGGATCGGCTGCCATTCCTGGTTTTCATAATCTTAGATACTACATACAGTTTCTGACTGGCGAACACCAGCATTCTGCTGGGGCTGTAAGGAGTGAGTTGGTTTTTGATCAGCCTGGGACCCTTTCTATGCATCACTCGATGGGCCATGCAAAGTGCCTTAAAGTGAATCCTTTTAAGCACTGGCAGCCAGTGCAGGCTGTCCAAGGCTGCCATTGCAGAGTGGTGTTTAGGGATTTTCAACAATATGCGGCTGCAGCATTCTGAGTCACTTGGAGTCTTTTTATGACTGATTTGGGTCTACCCAGGTACAAGGAGTTCCCATAGTCGAGTTGCGAAATGACTAGGTCTTGTTCTACTATCCTGCATGATGGTTCAGGTAACTATCTCAGCAGTTTTCTCAAAGTCCTTGGCAAGCTTAAGCATTTTGCCAACAGTTTCTTGGCTCGAGTTTCCATTGAAAGCTTGTTCTCAAGCCAAAAGGCCAGACTTTTGACCTCCGATTAGGGGTGGGTTGACTTCCAAGTTCAATTCCATCCACCTGGAGGGGTTGTTTCCCACCACCATCACCTCCATTTTCTCCCCATTTAGTTTCAAACTACATGCCGCCATCCACTCCACAACATGCTTTGGACAGTTGTTAAGGTGGATGGACGTCCTTTCTGTTTGATGGGAGAGGAAGATGATAATCTGTGTGTCATCAGCATAAAATATTGAGGAGTAACCATGGCTCTTTATGTTTTCTGATGTGAGATGAAATACAGATTGAATGAGGTGGGACTTAGTGAGGAACCCTGGGGGACCTCACAGTTTAGAGAGCGAATCTCTGACAGTGTGGCCTCCTCGCAGACTTGGAAAGTTCTGTTTTGAAAGAAGGAGGTAAGCCATTTAAGTGCTTTTCCGGCTATGCCTACTTCCTCTAGCCTTTTGACTAGCACCGGGTGTGAGACGGTGTCAAATGTCGTGCTAAGATCCAAAAAGATCAGATCCGCAGACCTGTCTTAGTCTAAAATAGCTTTAAGCTCCTCAGTGGCTGCAAGCATGGCCTTTTCAGTGCTGTTACCTGTTCTAAAACTGGTCAGAGAAGGGTTTAATATGCCTTTTGTTTCCAAATTTATTGAAAGATTATTATTGACATATTTTTCTAAGAATTTGCTAGGTCCTGGAAGGAGGGAACTCGGCCGGTAATTTTCACATTTCAGGGGGGTCAGCTGAAGGCTTTATTAATAGTCGCTTAACAATGGCGTGCTTCCATGTTGATGGAAGAGTCCCCGAGTTAACTTAGCAGTTAAACCTATCTGTCAGCATGAAGATAACTGCTGTCCCACCCTTAAAACATGATATCAGAGAGGGGGTGCAGGGTCCTGAAGTGAGTCTGATTTTAAAGATTTCAGAATCTACTCTGTGTCTTTCTGAGTGATTTCTGCTTAATTTTCCAAGCTGTAAGTGAGGGGACTCAAAGGCTTCTTCATCTTCTCCTAGCATGAGGAGGATGTTATTCACTTTCTCCAGAAAGAAGCTGCCCAGCATATTGTGTGGTAAGGACATGTATTTATTTATCTTGAGTTTTAAATAGCGCTGGCTAGACCCGTAGGTATCAGAGTGCTTTACATAAGGGACAGCGAGTTGCAAGTAACACATTTTACATAGGTTACACAATGAGGATCAGAGGTACAGGCTAACATGTTACATTTGTTAAAAGCAATCAAGACTTAGTAACCAAAGAAAAAGGGCAGAGATATAGAAAATTCGTCATGGGAGGGGGAGGGGAAGGGAGAAGCAGGGAGACGGGGAGAAACTGTGCCCTATGTCCGGCTGGGTAGGTGAAGGCCGAGGTGATGAACCAGGGCCGATCTCCTCAATAGCTGAACCAAGCAGCTCCACCGGGTGTCGGACATAATGTTCGGACTCCCCTGTCAGGATAGCGAACTGGTGTACTCATAGAGTGTCAGCGTAGCACAGGGGGGACTGCGACGGAGCTGTAACAGATCACGGACATGCGCAGTAAAGGCACTGAGTGATTAAAGGCATTGTGTGTTAAAGGATGCACGGTAAAGGCATGTGCTGTAATGTCATACGCCCCTCTTGGAGTACCAACTGGGCCAATGACAGCTAATGGTCTCACTTTATCTATGCAAGATAAACTATGATGCTCTATGAGAACATTTTACTAAAGCAGACATGCTCTTTTTTAAAAGAAATATGCTAACTTCTAAAAATTTACAAATGAAAGCTCTTTCCGGGTATCTCTAAAATTTAGAGAGCCTTCCACTTTGGTAAGTGCTTTATACCTTGAGACAGTAAGTGAGATCAGAGGCCGACTGAAAGCAGAGTCTGCCTTCAAACTGAAAATGTGCACTTTGTCTTGCACAATCTTTATAATTGCACCATTGTCGCTGTAGTGAATATGCTGCTTGCACTTCTTGTCCACCTCTGACATAATTTCCTCTTTCATGGACTGAAGAAAGCTTAAAGAAAGTGGGCATGTCTAAAAAGCTGCTCACAAAACAAGGAAAATAACATTATGGACAGAGTTGTCAGATTGAAAAAGAAGAGACTAAATATTAACAATAAGAAACTTCATATTTCTTTCTAAAGGCCTCAACCACAGATTTAAATGTACATCAGGCACCTTCTAAGCTTTCCAGTTAAGAAGTCATAGGACTCCATCCATGAATAAAAGAATGGTTGCAGATTTGCTGCTCATTTTTACGTTTATTTCATAATCACAAAATTCCAACTTGTTCCCCCGGAAAGGTGCTGCGGATGCAGGTTTCCAGGCGCATCCCTGGGAATGACAGGTGACATGTCCCAGTGCAGAGGGACACCCACTGAGGAAACACAGCCCTCTTTGCTAATGTTTAACCTTTGGACAGGCGCGTAGCTAGGGGGGGGCGGTGGGGGCGGACCGCCCCAGGCGGCACTATATTTAGGGCGGCTGCGGCGGCCTTTATAATTTATTTAGGGACCAGGCGCGTAGCTAGGGGGGGGGCGGTGGGGGCGGACCGCCCCAGGCGGCACTATATTTAGGGCGGCTGCGGCGGCCTTTATAATTTATTTAGGGACACTGCACAAGTGCACAGTGTCACTAAATAAATTATAAAGTCCGTCGCAACGGCGCGCGCTGGCCCAGTTTTGAGTGCAAGGCAAGCAGCGCGCTGCGCACTGCACGCACTGACCTACTTGGTTGTAGTGTGCGCCAGTGCGTCAGAGCCTGCTGCTGCAATTGATGATTGATGCATTGACCGTTAATCTGCCCGCGCGGCGCCGCCCGCGTATACTGGTCCCATCCCAGCCTGCTCCAGGGCCGTCAATCTTGGAGAGCGCGCGCCAGCGCTACCAATGACGGCCCTGGGCTACATTTTTGCCCGGCCCTCGCGTCTCGCGATGAGAACGTAGCGGTGATGCGTCACGCGCTTCACCACTACGCACTCTCCTGAGGACCTTGTGGCCTGGGGTAGTCTGCTCTGCTGCGTCCGTACTCCGTGGGTAATTCGTTTTAGTGCAGTACTAGTAGGTAAGAGAATGTGTTTCTTTTCTTTTGAAATATATGCGCAGGCCCAGCAGGACACGTACTTCGTGTGCGCTTCATTTAAAATGTATCATTATGGCCGATGCAGGACAACAATAAGACAATAAAAGATGCCCCAATAACGCTGGTGATTAATGATCCGCTGGCGAGCAATTATTTGTCTGTTAGTAGTTTTTAAATGCAGATGGACTGTATTTTGTGTGGAAGCTCAGTGGGTTACTGCCTTTGCCACAGAGATACTTGTGTTACTTGCAGTTCAGAAGTTACAATCCTAACATAGGACAGTGACCAATTAACTGTCAACCCGGCTCGTTTGATTTAAGCCCTTGATTCTGATGCCTGCCGGAGTGTAGGTCCACTCCTCTTTCTTGATGAACCTGGGCTTCCCAAAACTGTGAGTCAATCAGCAAGGGTTTCAGTTTGTAGGCAGTGCATGTGATAGGCGTCATCACGGATGCCGGGTCACATGCTGTAAAGAGATACAGCGTGTATGTTTCATTTTTGTGGAAACATGCACGCTGTAGAGATGTTGTGTGGAGTACTGCCTGTGAGATTTCCCCACTAATGTCAGCACAGAGTAGCATGGCGGGCCAGGTTGGCACCAGTTATGTGCCGTTTGGTAGCAGCAAGTGTAAGTCCTTTTGCTGTTGCGTTCGCTCCGTTTTTGTTGTGCGCCGTGTTGCCAGTAAATGAGTAAAACATATAACTTCCTTGATCATGCCGCCGCCCGTGCGAGATCATGGTGCCTGCAGTAGCTACCTCATGAGAATGCTGCGTGAATTCGACCTTACCGGACCTCGGACCCTGCGGGAGCAGTCATGGTGGCTCAGCTCTGTCCCATAATGGTCCTCGCTCTGTGATGTAAATTAGTGTCAATATATGTACCTCCTTTGACAAACTTCTTAAATCTCAATTTCTAGTCCGCCCGACCCCCAAAAGTTATTTGCGCCCTGTGTCGTGTTTAATTATTACAGGAGGAGGCCGGTGTTTGGCCTGTCACCTCCAGACCTCGACACTTCCTGCCTGCTTAGCCCCTGTCCTGGAGGATCGCTGAAGGTTGTGTCTCGTCACAGCGTGAGTCTTTGAGCAGGTGCTGTGTCTTTAAAAGGCACAAGCACTGTTCTCAAGACAGCGGTGCCACATAGCAGCTTTTCTCACGGTCATACCTGAATTATATCCCGATTGCCAGCAGCAAGAAGGGTGAGAAACTCCAAGAAACTACAGAGGCCCATGGCCAACAGTCTTTATATCTCCAGCTGCAGCACTGTGACTCAGAGTCTTGGTAAGTGTGAAAAATGAAAGCTGCTGACATTATAAATGTTCCTGCTATGGTCGGAGTTGTAGTTTTAATATCATGGTTAGATATTTATTTTACGGTATGATCAGGTTACAAGGGCACCGGGTTCGTGCCCAAAGAGCTGCATACAAACATGAATGGTATAGATTTGTTTTGTTTTGTGATATAGTTAGAACTTCCTCAGTCTTTCATCATTCTAATGTTGCTAAAATGAGTATGTTTGAGCAGAGATACATTTTTATCAGTAAAGCTGACCCCCATGGAATACTCTTTTAAATCCTAAGGTTGTGTTTCCCCAGACCAAACCCTCTCAAAATATACTGCCCACCAGTATGGATGACATGTGATTCCTACACCTTGTAATCCTCATTGGCTTATGTGACATTCCCTGTAGACTGATTTACATACTTGTATGATTCATTGTCTCTGTATAATGTGTTCGTGGTGTAAAGTGCTGACACACTACACTGATATGAGTAGCGCTAAACAACAAATGCATATGAGAGAGGGGCTACGGAGCGATGAGGGGCACTGGTGGAGGGTGGCAGTGAGGGAATCTGAGGAGGAGGTAGTTGGAGGGGCTGTGGAGCGATGAGGGGCACTGGTGGAGGGTGACTGCAGGGTTCGAGTCGGGGTACCAGGCGGGAGGATGGCGTCCCCTCACTTATTTTAACGGGAGCTCGATTACTGGAGCAAATGGAGCCACACATTTACTCTTTGGCCTCTCTGGGGTGAGATCGGAGCTCATTCAGAACGCAGCTCACGCGCTGGCTTCTCTGATGCAATGGCATCTAAGGGGTGAGCGAGGGGAGGCAATGAGTCTGATGGTGCAAGCCACCGTTCGTGACATCACTTGCTGTTGTGACGTCAGCGTCCCCCCACTTCTTTTTTTAGGACTTGTGCCCTGGGTGACAGTGAGGGAATGCGAGGAAGAGGTCATGGTGTGGAGGGGGAGCTAGGGTGAGATGAGGAGCACTGGTGGAGGGTGGTAGTGAGGGAGTCTGAGGAGGAGGTCATGAGGGGGAGAGGCTACAGAGAGATAAGGGGCACTGGTGGATGGTGGCAGTGAGGGAGTCCAAGAAGGAGGTCATGAGGGGGAGGGGCTATGGGGAGATGAGGGGCACTTGTGGCGTGAGGCAATCTGAGGAGGGGGTCATTAGGGGGGCCATGGAGGGATGAGGGGCACTGTTGGAAGGTGGTAGTAAAGGTATTTACGGAGAAAGAGGTTATTAGTGTGGTGCCAAAAATTCGCATCAGCGCTAAAGCCGGCCCTGTCATGGCCTTTCTGTTTTTGTTTATTTAATTAGCAGTCGGGTCAAAAGGGCTACTGTGGAACATACTTTAAAGTGCATGCTCATTATATTTACTGCTATATTCAATGTTTTAAGTTTGAAGGTGATTTTACTAATGTTTTTACCGGGAAAAAGCAAAGTGGAGTCTGATGGTGCCTGATATGGGGCTGGGGCCCAAGGTCAGCTGTGAGATAAGGTGCACTGGAGAGAGGAGTAGTGGATAATCAAGCCTGTAAGGGAGAGCGTTGCCGAGTCCGGGGTCAGGCGGAGGTAGTAATGAAGAGAGATTCTCCCTGAAGACACGCACAGAGGGAGCCTGTAAGGGAGTGCGTTGCAGAGTCAGGGGTCAGGTGGAGGTAGTAATGAAGAGGGATTCTCCCTGAAGGCTCGCACAGAGGGAGCCTGTAAGGGAGAGCGTTGCTGAGTCCTGGGTCAGGTGGAGGTAGTAATGAAGAGGGATTCTCCCTGAAGGCTTGCACAGAGGGAGCCTGTAAGGGAGTGCGTTGCAGAGTCCGGAGTCAGGTAGAGGTAGTAATGAAGAGGGGTTCTCCCTGAAGGCTCGCACAGAAGGAGCCTGTAAGGGAGTGCGTTGCAGAGTCCGGGGTCAGGTGGAGGTAGTAATGAAGAGGGATCCTCCATGAAGGCTCGCACAGAGGGAGCCTGTGAGGGAGTGCGTTGCAGAGTCCGGGGTCAGGTGGAGGTAGTAATGAAGAGGGATTCTCCCTGAAGGCTTGCACAGAAGGAGCCTGTAAGGGAGTGTGTTGTCGAGTCCGGGGTCAGGTGGAGGTAGTAATGAAGAGGGATTCTCCCTGAAGGCTCACACTGAGGGAGCGTGTAAGGGAGTGCGTTGCAGAGTCCGGGGTCAGGTGGAGGTAGTAATGAAGAGGGATTCTCTGTGAAGGCTCGCACAGAGGGAGCCTGTAAGGGAGTGCGTTGCAGAGTCCGGGGTCAGGTGGAGGTAATAATGAAGAGGCATTCTCCCTGAAGGGACGCACAGAGGGAGTCTGTAAGGGAGTGCAGGGCAGAGTGCGGGGTCAGGTGGAGGTAGTAATGAAGAGGGATCCTCCATGAAGGCTCGAACAGATGGAGCCTGAGTAGTATCACTTGCCTGATACTCCCACCTCAGAAACCTCCTCTTCCCATCAAAGGAACATTACATGGAAAGTGATATTATTTAGAAAGAGATTTGGAAAAGAGTGAGTTTTACTGGTCCTTATAAGACTAAGAAGAGATGTATGGTCATTTAATGTCAGCTGTAGATGAAGGTTACATGAACAGTGTCATGTATGTGCATGTTTGCATTGTGTTGAGGGGATTACCAGGTAATTGTTCACGCAGCTCTCTGATGGATGTCACATGCGGTTTTTCTGAGTCCCCAGATGGATCATGCAGTCTGTGTGTTCTCTTTTGTACTGCCAGTCACCGCTGTATTCAACTGTGTAGCTTTGGACCGTGTCATGTATGTGCATGTAAGCTGCATGATCAAGGTAACTATTAGCGGCGATACTACGTGTCTCTCGGACCTCTTTGAAGTGCATGCCCTCCCCCCCCCCCCTTCCCCCGGGGGGGGGGGGGGGCGGCAATCTGAGGGATAGCCCCGGGCGCCACATGCTCTAGCTACGCCACTGCCTTTGGAGAAAGCCCTTCCCCAAGACCCCTACCAAATCAAGGGGTGACCCGTTCCCCCTTCCATCTTGGAAAAGGAAGAGTTACGCCAACCTTTGGCTGGAGTAAATCTCCGACCATTTCCAGAGTGGAAAGGGTTGGATTGGGGTTTATTAATATCCACAACACATATATTTGTGGTAAACTTCTAAAGAAAGTGTCAGCCTTGGAAAGCCCATTTCCCAACCCTTAAGTGGATTTACTATTGTGTATTCCTGTGTGCTGATAGCAGAGAGGCCTTCTGCACCTGCCAGGAGCCCCTTTGTGAATTCTTGGCAGGCCTGAAAATAGGGCCCCTGGTATTTGGAATCACTTGCCAGCAGAACTCGGAGAGATACAACTTCTGCACACTTTCAGAGAAGTTGCAAAGCAAGCTTCCTTATCAGAGCATTTCATCAGTTCTAACCCGGTTAATGCCCTGCCTTGGATCTGAAATGCCTTCTTCCTCCTGGCGCTCGATGCTTTGTCGAAAGAGAGGCCGATAATATCCCCAAATCAAATGAAACATTCAGTGGCTCAGTCTGTATTAGCAGTAATCCCCTCGGCTCAAAGCAACTCCTCAAACAGCCCAAAACAAAAACTTTCAGATTAGAATCTTAAATTGTGAGCATCGTTTTAAGACGTCTGAAGAAAAAAGGTCTGGGCAGCATTTTCTGGAAAGGAGGAACGGGATGCAAGAGAGGAGGATGCAGGAGGTGTTCACCACACTGAACAGTGTGGCCCCTGACAAGTGAGGTACACACTGTGCAGGATGGGAAACAGCCTTTACCACGAAGCCTTTTCTACGCGTTACGTTTACAACGGTACACTTACCTCGTAAACGTCTTCACAACACGTATTGCTTCCACGACCGTCTTTACCACGCAAGCAACGTCATCACGGAACAACGTCTTCCTCATCCGAAAAAATGAGTCAGTCCTTTTTTAGTGTCGGCGAAGACCTGAGAAAAAGGCAAAAAAAAGGAGAAAGGGGGCTTGGGGGGGGCTCCGCCCCAAAAAAGAAAAAGCGGGGTAAAGGAAAAATCGAGGTAAAGGCAATGCGTAGAAAAAACATTCCGTTGTAACGCATACGTGGTAAAGGCATGCGTTGCAACGGAATGCATAGTAACGACATATATTCGTGCAGGATACTTGATCGGGTTAATGCACTTGCTGAAGGGAACGATTGGATTGGATGTCGTAGATTTATCCTCCAATGGTCCATAGAGTCAATGAAAAGTAGAGAAAATGAGAACGGACGGTTTAAGCCATTCCTAACACCTTTTACTGAGGGCAGAAGCCACATAAACGTGATGTGAAACTTGATAAACGAGGCATTTTGACAGCAATAATTATGTAAATAGAGCGGATGTACCTCCCACCATCCGACCCGGGCAGCCAATCAAAAGATGAAGTAAATGTGCAACTCTTTAAGTTGAATGGTGGAATCTCTGCCTTTGTCAGCAACCCGACTAGATGCAGCCATTTTGAATGTGATGGTGCCTGCTTCCACAGGGACTAAATGAAGAGTTAGGGTTGCTAGTAGAACGTTCCCCAGTTGTGAAAACTGTAGAAACTTTGCCACTTCCTAAAATGACAAAGTTGTGTAGTCTGTGCTACTTTGGGAACAAAATTCATATTTTACCACCCCTAGTGCTCAGCGGGTAACTGTTAAGCCTGAAGTGGGGAACGAAATGCCTGCAGATAGATCATGTGACGTCTCCACAACTACCTGCTTGTTCGCTATACTATGATACTACTCCTACACTGATGAATTTACACCTAGAATTACTGATACTAAAGCGCTTGGGAGCAACAGGATGCAAAATTACCATAGTATTACAACATTTTCCCCATGGAATGGGAATTTACCATAAACATTTATGTTAATGCTCCAATTTCTACAAATAATTCCAGGGACAAATTTCACTAGATTTCACCTTGCAAAATGTGTTCTGTGGTAAACTAAGCGTGATAATCCCACATGCAAAAGCCCCACAATAATATTATTGCCTGTACAGGAGGAAAAACCAATTTCTGCCCAAATTGATCTTGCAAAAAAATTTGGAGTAAGAGCCGATGTCTTCAAATGGTTCTGCATTCAATCAATTTAACTCAATAAAAAGTGTTTAAGCATACAGAATAGGATCCTTCTGAACAGGCATACTGTCTCACTAATTCAGGCTTTTGTATGCTGTCTTATGCAGATCAAGGCAAAAAGAACAATTGATGGACAGAATGCAGAACAATGTCATACATTCACCCCAGTACAGAGATCTGGGCCTAAATCCATGTTTTTTTTGCTCACCATGCCATTCCAGTTTGGACCCAGCCATATGCAGATCAGTCTTGACCCTGCGCCCAATGGGAGCAGTCCAGCCCGAACTGCCAAGCCAGGTCCTCCCTGGACTGGATACAAGCATCCTAGGACCGGTTTTGGGCTTTCAGCCCTTATCAGCCAGGATAGCTTGACTCCAGTGGCATGCAGATCAAGGGCCTGATTTGGAGAATGGCGGATGGGGTACCCAGAGACAAACGTGAGGGATATCCTGCCCGTCGTATTACAAGTGCCATAGCATATCATGCACTAGTAATATGGTGGACGGGATATCCATTACGTTTATGATAGAGTATCCTATCCGTCAAACTCTGAATCAGGCCAGGTGCTCCAACACAAGCGTAACGGATACCAGGTCCACCATATTCCAAGGGTATGATATCCTATGGCACTTTTAATAAAAACTTCTTGATGCAGAGATGCAATCTGAAGGTGACTTACTTTTGCGCATTAAAAGAAATATGATTTTTTCAGCAATATTCTAACACAATGCTTTTTGCATGATTTACATGCCAAATATTCTCAAGACCCGGTGCGTCCACAAGCTCTTAGACCCAGATCCCATCCTTGAACCGGCTCTCCCTGTTAATTTGTTGGTTCGCCCACTCCATCAGGTCTGTTTTCTCATGATCCACAGCTGTTGACAGCAACTCACTCCCATTAACGGCCCGTCTGTAACCTTCCCTACTGAATCCATTGGAAGGTCTCTTCGGAAGAGTTGGGATATGGGAATTAATTCACAACAGATATGGGGAACGAAAGCTGTTTTATTTATATTATTATTATTTTATTTTGGGATCTTTAAATGGCATGACACTGGTACAGATAGGCAACAAAGAGCTTTTGTTTGTATTAGGAACACAAGCGAGACAGACCTAGTTGCAGGATGGCCAAAATCCCACTGAGAAGGTGTTGGGTTGACATGTCAAGAAGAGATGTACTTTTTAGCTCCTGCGGGGAGTTGGAGAGGCTATAATAGCTTGTGCCAGAGTCCTGGGCTGTAAACAGAAGAGGTCTCATTTCACTCTCTTACTGGGTTTTTCCTCCATATGCCAGCGTGGGCGCATTGTACCCCAACATGTTTACAGTTTAAAGAGTTGGGTGGATCAAGACGGTATTTACCTCAATTTCATGAGGGAATGTGTTCCAGAGACAAGGTTCAAAACAGCATTTCAAGATACAGCCAATAAAAGAAATGACTGACTCGAAAAGTGAGATCTAGTGTGGAATTTAGAAAAACCATGAAGGTTTATGACAAATTTGAAAGCAGTAGAATATAGGAATAGTAACGTGCAGACGCAGCTAATCTCATTTAAATGCATAATCATTATCATGAAGGTGCTCAAATCGGACAGCTTTCCTAGCAGAGATTAAAAAGATCTGTCACCTCTCAAATGTAAGGGTTTGTATAGCCAATTTCTCCACCGGAAACTATTAGAACGGCAAACTCATCACGGTATGAGCAAAGAATCGCATTTTCAATAAATCAATTTACAAATCTTACAATCTACATACAATCCTCCAATCTATGCACTAACCCACTACATGAATATTGATTCAGTCCCTCAGACATAATGTAATACGGAGGTGTCAGAACAACCTAGTTAGGTAAGCAGCGATGAACCATTGTGAACAAATGCAATACCAAGTGCAAGCGGAAGCTCCTTGACCAGAGTATCAAAGCTAGAAACACTTCTTCAAGAGCTTCTCCATTCAGAGATAAATCAATCCACATCTTGCTTAACTATGTGCAGCAGAAATGGAACCAGAGCATAGCATGACGCGGTGACATCCAATCTGAAGGCTATGGCATTGAGGCGGATGTATGACGTTACAACGCATGCTTTTACAACGCATGCTGTTACAACGAAAGTTTTACAACGCATGCGATGTTACAACGCATGCTTTTACAACGCAAGTCTTTACATCGACATACACTAGATGGCGTGCTGACATTAGAAATGTGTAATTTACTATTCTAACTCCAGTCCACGTTGCAGTAGGGAAGGTGTTTGGATAGTAAACTACACTATTTCTAATGTTAGCACGCCATCTAGTGCAAGTCGATGTAAAGACTTGCGTTGTAAAAGCATGCGTTGTAACATCGCATGCGTTGTAAAAGTTTCGTTGTAATGGTAGTGCGGTGTAAAAGTTGCGTTGTAAAGGTTGTTCCCCCATTGAGGCCAGCTTAACATAAGACGAGAGAACACTTTAAAATGTCGTAGTAAGTTTGTTTCAAGTGCAATAGGTTTCATGTCAGTGCACACATGTGAATTTGAAAGTAGAATAATTCCTCTGCACACTGTTAATAATGTACATTTGGAATAAGATGCATAAAAGCGTCATCACCAGAATCACAGTCGATCTGAAAAACAACGCGTCTGCAAGAATTTCTGTCCTGGTACCATCTAAAGATTGTTATGCCATGTAAAAATGTCAATGTCACTGGAAAGAAAGGACTGTATTTTTTCTAAAAATATTCATATTTGCCTTAAATGCATATGGAAAAAATTGATCTGCACATTTACATTATTTTTCCATAAGCTCCACTGAATCATAAGCCTGAAGAGAGATTAATAAAACAGCCCTTGTCTGGTCATTGATTACTCCTCCAGCCATATCTCGTTTCTGATATCTGCCGTCACTCACACTTTGTCGTGCTGTTTCTCTCGTGGGATGCAAGTACATGAATGTAGAAATGGCGGGAGCCTCGAGCTGCTCTGAGGATCACAGTCAGCTGTCAATTCAGCTTTTAATACTGTTACTTGCTGCTTTGCACGTTGCCGGGGTATTCCCATGCGTTTCTACCAGTTTCTTCCTTTTTTCCTGTTAATTCATCTGGGGTTCATAGCACTGTGTTTCTGTCCATTGCATTGAACAAGGGCTTGTGCATGGATGGTATCTAGGCTTCGCTAGAGGGAGCAGTTTGGTAGCACTGTGTTTCAAGCAGATGCACTGAGCAAATTGTGCATTGAGTTGTGCATGGACGTCGCTAGAGGCGGCAGTAGGGTAGCTTGGGGTTTCAGTCCATTGCACTAAGCAAGGTGTGCATGAACGTGTTCATGGACAGCAAGTAAAGGTCGCTAGGGATAGTCGTTGGGTATCAATGTGTTTCAGTCCATTGCACTGAGCGAGGTATGCATGGACGTCAACTAGGAGTTGCTAGGGGTAGCAGCTGCGGAGCTTTGTGTTTCAGTCCCTTGCACTGAGATTGGTCTACATGGACTTGTTCATGGACAGCAGGTAGGGGTCGCTAGAGGTAGCAGGTGGATAGCATTGGTTTTCAGTCCATTGCACTGAGCGAGGTATGCATGGACGTCACCTAGGAGTTGCTAGGGGTAGCAGCTGCGGAGCTTTGTGTTTCAGTCCCTTGCACTGAGATTGGTCTACATGGACTTGTTCATGGACAGCAGGTAGGGGTCGCTAGAGGTAGCAGGTGGATAGCATTGGTTTTCAGTCCATTGCACTGAGCGAGGTATGCATGGACGTCAACTAGGAGTTGCTAGGGGTAGCAGCTGCGCAGCTTTGTGTTTCAGTGCGTTGCACTGAGATTGGTCTACATGGACTTGTTCATGGACAGCAGCTAGGGGGCGCTAAAGGTAGCAGGTGGATAGCATTGGTTTTCAGTCCATTGCACTGAGCGAGGTATGCATGGTTGCTCTCCATGCACCCCTAGTTGTTGCGAATGGACAGCAATCAGGGGAAGCAGCTAGGTAGTACTGTGTTTCAGTTCATTGCGCAGTGCATGGCGTGCATGGACTTGTGCATGGAGATCAACAGGGGGTCGCTAGGGGCAACAGTTGGCGTCCATGCTTATCCTTTGATTCTCCTGCCTGGTCTCAGGGGTCATGAGCTCAGCAGCAGGAAGAGAAAGCGAGCAGGATTCTGGGAGCCAGGTTTACTCCCTGTAATCTCCATTCCATGAACTGCCCATAAACACTCAACAAACAACAAATAAGTGTTCAGCAGCTAATTGTGGGAGAATGCAGCAACTTCAGGGTGACGACTGTGTTTCAAAGGATACATGAGCTCACTTCCGCTACACCTGGCACTTTTGTGAATCAGCGTCCATTGTTGCATGGGCTTAAAAATGCTTTGTGCAAACTTCATATTTCTATTTTATGTCACTTCTTCGGCTGAGGGGGCAGAGATAAGAAGATGTGGTGTAACAACCAGAGCCACCAACTTTGGAGCTGGAGAACCAGGTTCCAACCTAAGCTCAACATCCTGTGATTCTGGGCAAATCACTTAATCTCCCTGCGCCTACCAAAAATGAATGTTTCCTTGTATAATGTAACTGGTGCTCACATAAAGCTCTCCAATACTTTCAGGTCGTGTTTGTGCTATATAAAACTGTAAAAAAAAAATATATCAAAATGATCTGGTTGAACATCTTTGTCACCCCATGTTTACTGGATTGCCGACTGGACAATGCGTATTCTCTTGCCTTTGATGCCCGCTGCCGCATGTCCTTAATCCACTATTCCAAGGGCCTGGCTATCATTAATGTACCTGGTGCAATGGAACTGCGGCCCAGAAGTGTGAAGGCCCCACTGTACCACAGATGTGGCTGCACTTGCCTACCCATTGGTGGATCAAGGGGAGGCCATTTTCTTTGCCTTCATAAGGGCCACTGGTGCTCTTGCCACACTCCCTCACTGCTCATCCCTACTGTTGCTTCCTCCCTTCCTGCTTGCTTCTGTGCCTGCCCCCACAGTCTTGCCTCTCCTACATTTGACATCGAGCAGCGGTTCTTAACCTGTTGTCTAAGGACCCCTGTGGGTCCGCGAGGACTATTTGGTGGGTCCACGGCTCTTACAAAATTAAATAATATTAAATGAATATATTGCAATAAATGAAGCATATACAAATGTTAAAATAGCAAAATTAAAAATGTGAAAACTTTGTTCATGTTTGATTTTGAATGAAATTAAATATTTCTATATTTGAGCATTTGTTTTATACTCATTTTTTTATATTTTGTATTGCTTTTAGGCTCAAATCATAGCAATTGCTTAGGTGAGGGGGGCAATAACGGCTCAGTGGGGGTCCTGGGATTCCAGTAGTGATTCACTGGGTGTCCACAGAGGTCAAAAGGTTAAGAACTGCTGAAACAGAGGATGGATTTGGGAGCCGAAAGGATTGTGGGTTGGGTCACAGTGGCCACTGCACTTCAAGGAAAGGGGCACTTCGGATTTCTGCAAGGAAGTTGTTCTTTTTTAATAATTTCAATGCTAATAAGCTGTTACAATTCATTTGAAAGTTTTCCTCAGCCCTATTCTGCTAAATGAAATAGTCCCAATGTGAAAGGTGACAACCTGGCAGGTTTACACACACATTAGCACTGGTGACTAACACATATGGTTTGCTGTTTAACTCAGCTTCTTTTTCATGTGTCAGCTTTCATTTCTTCCCTCTGTTTCACCTCTATTTTACCCTTACACTGATGACTAATTTGGTATTTAGAGATGTGAGATTTACTTTAGAAATTCGTAACATTCACTAATGCTTTAATTACTTACCGGTAATTGCATTACTCTGTTGTCTTCCCTCACTTCTATTCATTACGACATTTCTGCCAACAGATCTAGACCCAAGGGATTCTTCATTTGTAAAACTATAAGTTCAGGGACCCAAAGAGTTTCTTAGGAGCCGACCGGAGTCAAGTGCCAGTATTTCTGCATAGCAAGGCTGCCTTTTTTCTTATTTCCTCTTCATGCCTCTTTCTTCCACTACTTCCAGTCCCTTTATCTATATCTTTCCTTTGTCACACTTTCTTCATTAGGTCTCGCCTAGTGAACGCTGCGCATGCGCTGCTTCGCCTTGGCAAGTCTATTAGTGTGGGTTTGGTGCGCGAAGGGAGACAAACCGTGTGCGCGCACGGACAGGCGATGTGCACGCGCATGGTGTCTCCTCTCCACGCTCACATGCTCCCACCACGCGCTCACACGCTCCCACAGTGAGCTTGTTTAAGAGACATGCACGAGTCTGGCGCACGACGTGATCACATGTCCTGCTCCCTTGTTAAGAGGTTTCTGTTATGTAACCTGCCGAGAAGGCGGTTTTCGGTGCATTGGATTTGTCTCTACGTGAGAGAGTTGAAAGACCTTAGTCCCATTTGCACCTTTGTTCGAGGGGTCGCTAGTCCATGGATGCAAAGGTCGTTTTTGCCCTGTTTGCTTGGTCTAAATGTGTAAATAAAATTGCCTGACGCCAGTCCAACTTAAGCAATGGTCGACACTTGAGTATCTTGCTATCATTAGTATAAAACCTCCTCTACCATGACTTCTGAACTTTTTCAGAAATGTAATCCTGTCATGACTGCTTATCTCTAATAAACAGTCATGTTGTGGCCCTGGGGCAGCAGTAGTTTTGTGGTGCATCCTTTGTGCAGTGGAATCCTCTGTCAGTGCAGCTAAAGCAAGACACACAGACAGTCTGTTCGCTTTAGGACAATAAGTTAAGATCAGCTGGATTGTGCTGAGCTTTCTGTGACCTGGCCCTCGTAAACTGGACGTCACTCATTTGTTTAAGCACTTTAAGTCCATAAGTGGTGGGATAAATACATAAATTAAAGTAGCTACTAACTAGAAAAACACAATTACATTGATAAGATTTGTACAACGGTATTTCTTCTTTCATCAGCAAAACATTTCATATTAAAATGGAGACAGGCAACACATTTCAACTCTGCGGGGGGCAGCCTCCACTGATCTTGTTCATGACAAGGCGCATCACAGTGGTGTTGTAGGCCTTCTGCCTAAGTCACACCAAACTCCCCTCAGGGTATTCGCATGTTGCTTTTCCTTTCTCTTTGCCTTTTCATACACTGCTCGCATTGATTGCAAATTGTTTTGTTTTTCCAAGGAATGCTAATGTTAATCTATTGGCAGTGAGTTTCTGCATTTGCATTTCAACGGCTCTCTCTTTTTCCTCTTACTCACTGAGCAACCGTGATTGCCTACAAGAAACGAGCATTGGCAAAGCCAATACGTCTCGCCTTTGCGAGGGGTAATTGTGTTTGTTTTATTTTCTTTGCTCTGCAGTAGTGTACGTGTCAAAGAAGTGTTGCTTGTAGAGGATGTGGAGTAACGGCTAGTGTGCAAGACTTTAAAGCTGGGGAACAGGGCTCAACTCTACATTCTGGGAACATTTCTGTAATGGAAAGTGCTCTGGTAGCTTTGTTCGTTCTATATAAAAATGCAAACAAAATAGGAATGAATGGAGAAGTGCTTGCAGGTTCGAGAAATGGGGCAAGTGAAAAGATGCACTCTGTCTAGTGTTTAAACAAAAAAAGACATAAGCCACCAGTGAATTGAATAAAAATAAAGCATGTTTGATGTGAGGGCGATGTGGCTTCCGTGAGTGAGTGGGTTGGGGGGAAAGAGGCGGCAGACATATGGTTTTGATCTGCATCTTACTAAAGACATCATTTACCAGAAATATGCTAATGGTGACTTTGGTAGCGCATTGGTTTCCTTGGCTGTTGTTGGTTTAAATGTTTGCTCAAATTAACGTGATTCGTCATGTAATCCCAATGATCCCAGATACATTTTTTCTGCAACCTGTCGCCTTCCTGAAGCCTGCATAAGTGTTTAAATGTGTGACTGATAACTTCTGAGGGGGAGGGTTTCTGATGCAGCTTCTGTGATACATGTCCCTATTGTGTGACCGTCTGGGGTGTACAAGGTGCCCAGGTGGCAGCTTTTAGGCTTTAATAATGTCAGCAGCACGGTGTACGTTCACCAGATCATTCCTACTTTTTTTTGCATTTTTGAATAGTGCGAGCGAAGGTATAGGCCCTGAATCCACTGTTCATGTCTCTGGGAGTTGCAGTAAAAAACAGTGACCGGCAGAATGGCAAATGCAAAAGTCAACAGCGAGAATGTGGATTAAAGGCTTGAAGCTGGGGAGCCAGGTTTGAGTCCCCGCGGGGGCTCTGCATCCTGTGATTCAGGGCACATTTCTGTAAAGTAACTGGTGCTCATGTAAAGTGCTTTGATACCTTCCTTCCCACTATATAACAAGCCTTTGCAAATCATTAGGTCTGGCATTCGTGCAAGTTTAAGCTGTTAGCATTGTAAATGAAAATGCCTTTTATTTATGTTTTCGGTTGTAAAACATAAATAAAAGGCATTATCAATTACAACACTAATAGCTTAAACTCTCGCAAATGCGAGACCTATTGCATTGCAAATGCTTGTTTTTTTCTTCCTGCTCCTTTCCCCTTTTTGTTTGTTCTCTTTCTTGCTCTGGGTAAAATTCTGCTCATAAAAAAAAGTCCCAGTCCACAAAAATGAGCCGGTGCGCACCACTTACAACATGCAGACTGTCGTACTCGCTAATTCCAAACCTCAGGGTGGAAGTAAATGCCACCCTTTTCAGAAAATGTATCACAACTGAACTTTTGTTGCCAGCAGCGGCTGCTACCTGTTAGCAGCAGTATGGAGGGGGGAAATAGGTTAAAAAAAATCACTTACCTCTGGACAGCTGGCCTCTCCTACATCATCTTCCTGGCTTCTTCTGGGGGGGGGAGACAGGAAGCAGGAAGCACCAGGGCTCCCAGGCTCCCTGCAGCCAATCACACTGCTGCAATGCAGTGTTATGATTGGTCTGAGTGCTGTGACACAGCACTCAACCAGGGGCTGGAAGGTTGGACATGTTCTCCACACAGGCTCTAATGCAGCCTACATGGAGAACTTGGTATGTGCACATGACTGTTTGGGAGGCCTGAGTGGGCTGGCCAAACACTCAGGCTCACATAGGGAGTGCAAACCACTCCTCCCCCTGCTCTGAGAATAGCCCCACCCCACAAAGATGCTGCAACAGGGAAAACTAAAATGATAATTACCATCATTTTATTTTTCCTTTTTTTACTCTTCCAAAAGTAGTGGAGTGATGCTCCTCCGCCTAAGCGGAGCAGCCGCCAGTGTTTGCTGCATGAATTCAACTAAACTACCCACCTCCTGGGAAAGTGACTGAAGAATCTTATACGGTGAACTTTCCGATCACCCATTCAACTTACTCTCCCTTCATGTATTTCTTATAGAGGACACACAGAGAGGTCTAAAAATTGAAAATCAATAAAGTCATGTAAGGTATTGTGCTCCTGCTATGGATAAAAATCTTACAAGTCACTTTTTTATCTACTTCGAGTATTTTTTATTTTAAATTCATAAATGTTGATTACATTTACTTCAGATATCTAATTAGATAAGAGATTGTCTAATGATTTTCAATCAATAATTTCAATTGTGTTTTTTCGCCAAAGAGACCATTACCTGATTTGCTTAGCTATCCTGCATAATCATTTTTGCAGGTAAGAGCCATTGTGCTTCCTCCTTATAAGCCCCACGCCCCCTGCCTTGTGTGTACTGTATTTTTCCTGTTACCTCTCATGCTTTCCCAAACATGGAGCAGCCTCCCCATCTGAATCACTCACTTTGCCAGTTTCCCATTCTATTGCCTTCCTTCATTGACTTGACTCGTAGTCTTTCTGCATTTCTGAAGTCTTTCTACAGTGTTGATACTGAAGACACTGAAGGTACACTGAACATGCTGGACGCTCTAGATTAACTTTGCAATTTCATAGTCTTTCTACAGTGTCTGGTGCAGGATATGCAAGACATTTCATAAGAACTCTGGTTGACCGCTCGGACATTATTTCCCTTGTCTCCCCATTGTGTCTTCTACCTGCATTCCTCACCCTGTTTACCATTCCCCCTCTACCTTTCACTCCCCTTAAAACATGTGTACGCGCTAATAACTCATATTATTGTGTAATCTCATGTTTCTCTCCTATGTCTATACTTGGATATGTAATTACCTAACCTGTAACTCGCTGATCCTCATGTAAAGCACTCTGATACCTTCGGGTCTAGCCAGCGCTATATAAAACTCTGCAAATAAATCAATAAAATCTATCATTAGCGTTGCTGTACATTTTATGTGCTTGTTTCCTGTTGTTTCAATTACAAAACTAAGTTTTACAAGATGTTGCTTTGAAAAACAATGTTCTATTAAGGAATGGTTGTAAATCTATTAAACAGGGTTTTCATAAGTCAATCTGGAAAACACCTTAACTGTGAAAAAATATAAAAATATATGCTATGTTATAAAGTTTTATTTAGCGCTAATATACCCAAAGGTGTCTTGGCGCTGCTATGTGTGAGAGTGGAGAGTGGTCTGTGAACAGGCTAGATACAATGTGGCATCTAAAATAAAAGAGCTACGTTTTCAATGTTTTTCTGCAATGTGAAAGTGGCCGGGAGTTTTTCATTTAAAAAAGAAGGGAGTTCCCTATTAGCAGTACGAGTTACAAAGCTTTAACCACCCCAATGGGCAAGTCTGAATTTTGGCACCTCAATGTAAACATGCAATTAAATTACTTTTTTGTATTGGCTGCGAATCCATTCTCTTTATGGAGAGTGGTACAACACATCAATCTTTCACTCCAGTGGGCACACTTTTACTAGGAGGTACATCGAGGTAAGGTAAAATGGCGGCATGCGGGCCAAACGAAGGCCATGGCATGGGCTCTCGCCATTCTGGGCACAGAGGTGGCTATTGGTGGTGCAGATACCACTCTCATCCCCATTCACAGGGAAGGGTGGGCGAAGGCGTGGCAGCAGAGCATGGGGTTGCTGACTCCGGTGTCACCGTGTCACCTTGGTACTCATCAGCATTGCGGAAGATCGGCCAGACCCTCTTCATTATCAGCCGGGGGGGGGGGGGGCTGCTGGGCGGGGCATCAGGACCAACTGCTCCAATAATTTCAATTACTTTCCATGACAAATTTTATGTTTCATGTATTTTAGTGGCCTGATAATTATGATTTCTTGCATTCCTCGCCATCGAGCTTAATGGGTTCCAGAGCAGGAGTGCGGCTTCAGAAATGAAGTTCCAGTTGAGTTCACAAGTTATTATCTGCCTTGGCTAATGGAAATGTAGAAGAGAAGGAGCAGGGAAGAGATAAGAGGAGAGAGGTGTACACAAACGGAGGGGAAAGAGCAAAGCGGGGGGGGGGGGGCAGGAAAACAATTTCCAAAGGAAATTAGATAACATTCCAATACTCTGAGTTAATCAGAGACGGGTTAAGAGTGTTGAAGACCATTTTTGATGAAGAAAGCGAGAGGAAAACAATTAATTATGACAATTAATTAGCACACCATGAGAGCTAAATTGTTTTTAGGCGCTAACAGCAGGTGATATTATTACCCAACCCAACAATCCTTACTGTATTGATAGAAAAATGTAAGAGGATATATATGTGTAACCCTAGTACCTCTAAAGTTACAACCAGCACCACAACCATTGCATGAACCCCACTTAGCTAATCTACCATATTACAAACCCAAAGGAAAGGAAAATGAAAATAAGGCACACAAGTGAATGACAGATATGATAGGAATTTGAAAAAAGACAGAGAAAAATAATGTAGAAATAAAAAAAGGGTAAAAATAAAGAACAATAACAAAAGGATGAAATAAAGCAAGGAAAAAAACAAAAAGCTGAGGTTTAAAAGTGTAAAATAAAAAAAGCAATGCATATAATAACACAAGTATTCATTTTAATATTACGAATAATAAACTGTGACTGAACCGCTGTTGTACCTCTATTAGACTTTACAATGCATGTGCTTACAAAGCATGCCTTACAACTCATGCAATACGTGTTGACCTTTTTGACCTTTAAGCTGCTTTGTTTTATATAGGTGTACCATTACAGCGCATTTGTCATTGTAAAAGGTGATATTCCTATCCATATGTCCAAAAAGAACCGGGGTTGCAAATAAAACTCCTCTAAAGCTGGCACTCTACATATGTAATTTCCAAGCGTTTAATCTAGCAATGCGTTTCACCCTCAAAGGGGCTTCATCACGGCCAATAGAAAAACACTATGCCCAATCACCTTTTGAAAAAAAGTCAAACGGTGCTATAGACATAAAACAAATGAAGTTTCAGCAGGCATAAAGAAACATAAAAATGTATTTCCCATAATTGCTAATCTCTTTAATTTTGATGATGGAGATGCAAACAATATAAAAGTAAATATAATTCATTCAAAAATACATTTACAGAATTGTATTGTCATCCCAAATCAGAATATAGTCATAATATGGTATCTACTCAACTGAAGTGGGGATAGGAGAAAACTCTTGTAGTAAAATCGTTCATTTTAAAAATAAATGCCACGACAAATTTGCAAATGAGCAGAAAAACAGTCATGCACAGTTCAAAGAAAACTGACTACATGGTGATCCACCCCGCATGTTCCAAACGTGATGCCAGATTAAACGCTTGGAAATTACATCTGTGGAGTGCGAGCTTTACTGGAGTTTTATTTGCAACACGATTCCTGGTACTTTTTAATGCATATATATATATGTATATATCTATCTATATATATAGTAATAACTTTGGCACCGTGTGACTAATCTCCACAAAACTTTCCCAAAAAAATATACTTTTTGATTCGTTGTCCACAATATTTTTGGGGGTGATCTGTCACGCGGAGGCCGAGAAAAAGGGGGGTGGGGCAAAAGCATTTTCCCTATTCATCTCTCTATAGGAAGTATAGACACAGCTACAGACCAAACCACTGAACGGATTTACACCAAATTTGGCAGAAAGCTAGATCTTGGTCCAGAAAGACTGATTCTTGTGTGTTTTGTGTAAACCTGTTTAGTAGTTTTGGAGAAATGAAGGTTAAGAAACTTTGTAAATGTCACATCGCGGAGGATCTGCGGATCTAACAGCTCTCCTGCTCAGATCTGCTTGCCTGACCCCACATAAATCAGGAAGTCGTGTCAGCCATCTTAGGCCTCAGCACTTAGTCCATAGTCCTCAAAAAAAGCAAAAACATTACATGGGGCAGGGTACATATTTCAATTTTCTCACATACTTCCAGAGGATAAGTACAAGCCCTGGCTCACGCTTTTGTTTTATTAAACCCCCCTCGTGGACCAGGGCCCAGGGGGTGACACTTGTTATTTTTTAGGAAGAGCAAAATCTATTTCTTTAACCCCAATAACCTCTTAACTCCCTTTAAATCTACACATTCCTTCCCTCTGCTTGATGCTGAACACTGAAAACCCCTTGTCTCCGTTTACCTCTACCCAGACCTGAACCCTCAGATCATTGATGTCTGCGTTGCATGCAAATCCACGGCATTTAATTACTGCAGCGGCAAATGTATAGACAATTCAACTTTCTTCTCATAATTTATGTCACCAGAACCACTTCACACTATTATAGTCTCATTACTCACAGTAGGTGGCACTTAATGAGATGTATTTTACAAATATTCTTCCATAATCATCCGGCAACGTACTTGACTGTATATAATGTGATAATACAAATGTGCAGAGCAGGCTATCTGGCAAAATATGCAATTGTATTTGTGCCTAATGCAAGAGAAAACTGAAATGAAACTTTAGGATTGGCAAGGTTAATGGGAAGAAGTGTAATATGGGGTTGGTTATTAAGGGAGGAATTTTCTTTTGTTTTTCCATAGGTAGAGGTTATGGTATGCTGAAACCTATAATTGAGAAAGTACACCAATTCTGGAATCTACACCTTGGACGAAATGATGTCTTAGAGTAAGCCACAAACTACTGCTCATCTTCAGGATTGTCAGTCCAGTTCCAATCAGATTGTTATAAACAGAGACTAACAACGGCTCTAATTGGTTGCCCTACAACCAATCAGATTTAGCCTGTGTTTAGACGATTCTGATTATCAGAACAGTTGTAGGCAATTTACAATTCGCTGAACAATTTTGGTTGGGAGTTGGCAGCAGCCCAGACATGGGTGTTTTTCGTGTTTGATAAAGAAATCCACACAATTTTGAGTCTGCCGGAGGTGGGGGATTGGAGGAGGTCGCTTATTTTGTCAGTTTTCCTAAACTTGGTAGGTAAACTAAGAAAGGTTTTGAATTTACTCTATTCATTTAGCAGTTACTTTCACCGACTCGCTGCACACACATCAAACAATGCATACCACTACAAAACGCCGCTGAGCATGCATTAACATATTTTATTAAAGCCCCTAAGAAGAGTGTTTCACTTTGTTAAATCCAATAGATTTGTTTTCATGTGAATAATAATGTAACTGCTGAAGTAAGGGCAAGCCAGTGTTTTAGAAAGGGTTGCTTACAAGGACCCTCACTCTTTACATAATGGCTTTTGGGAGCACAAATAGAATTGCTGAGGAAATGGATGTACTAATGTTAAATATACAGAATAGTACATCCGTTGTTATGTTTTTAGGTCTCGCCTAGGCAGCGCGCATGCGCTGCCCTAGGAGGGCCTTTAGCCATTGGTCTTCACTTTTCAAGCACTGCATTCGTGCTAGTGGCGGCATCCACCTTGCGGGAGCGAGCAGCGGCGTGCCACAAGCATGAGTGCAGTGCTTGAAAAGTGAAGACTGCTCTCCCAAGCGCGCGCGTGCGCACCACTCGCAGGCTCACCTCCTGCTCCTTTTACGAGACTTTACTTTCGTTTCTCATGCCGGCTTCTTTTTTTGCAGATTTATCTAGCACGAACTCGAGCCAAAGGTATTGGAGCGCTTTATTCGTCTTGCTTGTTTGTTTTGTTGACCTTATTTATTTAGGACGTCCTTCTCGTAAACACAGTGCTTCTTAAACACAAGGATATGCCGCTTTGTATACTCTTTGCCAAAGATTGGCCAAGAGCATGTAGAGCTCTCCTGTTATTGGATGACTAGCGCCAAGTTTTTAGTAGCAGCTGTCGGGCACAAACTTCTGCTACGAATCGGGCTTTTTAAAATAAGCCATTAACAAGATGTTTTTGGAACTAAAGTTGTCCAAAAAACTTCAACAAGCGACTGACTAAATTATAAACAAAAAGTGGGATGAAAGGAGCTCACTATCGCTTATCAGAAGCGTGGATGACAACACAGGGGCCGTCTTTGCTAGGGGCGGGTAGTTTTTTTAACCAATAGTTGGATACATGGAAACTAAGGCTTTTCTATTACTTTCAAGTCTCCTGTCAATCATAATAAAACTAGCTTTCTGATTATATCCTCTTAGCTTCACTTACTGAAGTTGGTTAGAGTCTGCGGCAAGGCAAAACCAATTGGATTTGTTTCAGCACATTCGGAATCCGGGAGGTAAGACTCATATTTGTGAATCTCCCGCCTGATTTGGGAGTGTTGGGATGTGCTGCTTTTGGTTGACAGCTGTTTGCCGGTATTGCAGCACCTCTGGCGATTGAGGTTATCTGCAGTTTCTTTGATCTTGAGTACGTGCAGTAGACAGTACCTAAAACGTGAACATTGTTATGACTACTAGAGTGCAGATGTGGCACAGAACACAGCCGGAAGAAAAGTGGTGTATACCCAGAGCGTACTTGGATGTTAAGCGCATTATTGTTATTTAAGCACTGGTTGTGGCATCCAAAGGAATTTTTTTTTTTTTAGAACAAGAGTCCGTTTTACAGAAGTGCAACTTATTTTGTAACTTTTGTATTTCTTTTTTAAGCGCTGCTCCAGTCACGGTTTTACAGTGCTGGCAGTCTCCTACGGCTGGGCATCATTAAGCGGTGTCGAGGGGGAAGAAAGTGTCATGTTGCTGCATTAGAACTCTGTTATGCTTTAAACGCCCCATGATTTAACCTGTCTGGCTTTTTTTAAAAGAAAGCGTGTGTTTGGCTTCATCTAAGTCAGTATCTGGTTGTCCGTATTATTACTGATTTCTTTTTTTTTTGTTGCTCTGCAGCTCCAAGTTTTCTGTATAGGGGGGATGTATGGCCTGAGTACAAACAGTCTTTTCCTTTCGAATTTGGTTATTTTTGTTGCATAGTCTTAGGGGTATGAACCGGGTCTTTATACCTCATTGGAGTATTACATGTGGTAGACATTTATCTCTAATATGTTGTGAAAACACTTCATGTGACGTAACGGTGTTTCAATGAGTGGGTGGCATCAATCTGCTATTGGAATTTCTTTGGTGAAACAAGACCGCTGCTTCTGGAACTGTTAATTTTAGTACAGTATTGTTGTCGACTGTTATTGCTCAGTTAAATCATTTTTCTGTCTGGTACCCAGTGAAGGACCTATATATGGGATAATGTACCTCTTGACATACATTATAGGGATATTGCAAGTCACTGAGGAGTTCCTTGATCATATCGAGGCTGAGGACCGAATTCACATATAAGGTCATTTAACTCCAAAGTGACTTGTAATCTACCTGTAATGTATGGCAGGGGGTATTTTATTCTGCATAATACACAGTCAAACCATCAACTTTCCCACAAACCACTTAAATCCTTGGTGTGATGCTCTTTCAAATGAGAGGCCACATATTTACAAGTATGAGAAATACATGTAGAATCTCTAGTGTCAAATAAAATATACCAAAAAGCAGTTACATTTTTGTTACGAAAATATATTAGAATCAGGTTAATATCAGTCCGATTTTTTTAAAAATATTGCACTGTAGTGAAATGTGTAGAAACATGCGAAGAGAGTCTATCTTTTGTACTTATTACCCAAGGGGTGCAAAAAATAAACATGTTGCCATAAATATTAGGGGTGGGCGGAATTTGCGAAATTCACTTTCGCAAATTATCGCGAAAATGTTAAAAATTTCCGCAAACACGTGGAAATATCGCGAAGATGCAGAAGTTTTTTTTCCGCCCGTTCGCGGTATTTTCTGCGTGGTCGCGGCTCACCAGCTTACCCATGCGGTTGCTTACAGGCGCGGCCATCTTGTTTTCACTTGTCTCGCGGTGCATGATCGCGAGAAGAAAGACGTGATCGCGTGACGAATGACGTTACTGCGGGCGCAAACTGTCGCGAGACAGCGCAAATGGCTACCAACAATCCAACATCTCGTGGAGAACGCAACCGGATCGGGAAAACTTGTCGGCGAACCCGGGGATTCAGGTAAGGCGATCGCGCGCACGCGAGAATGTATTATTTTACAGCGCGAGCAAGCAAAAAATTTCCGGTAAAATGCGGATTGCGGAAATTTTGACATTTTCGCGCTCTCCGCGGAACGTGAAAATGTCAAATTATCGCAATTTCCGCGAGCGGAACGGAATTTTAGCCCAGGCCTAATAAATATCACCTTTCTGCCTACAATCTACATGCTCGTAATGTGGATGTTAGACGTTCATTTGATCCATCTGCTAAGGTTCTGGTTTTCGCAACTTATAGTAGATTTGTATGAACTTGGGGAAGGTGCTGGCTTTGTCGATGAAAAATGAAAATGGAGGTCCGACATGTTGGGCCTGCTCTTTTTCAGGATTTTTGAAAGCAGATTTCCAGTGACACTGGATGGTGGTATGTATCAACAAAGCATTGGC
Organism: Triturus cristatus; assembly: GCF_964204655.1. Taxonomy (NCBI): domain Eukaryota; kingdom Metazoa; phylum Chordata; class Amphibia; order Caudata; family Salamandridae; genus Triturus; species Triturus cristatus. Next base: position 131,845,087 of record NC_140591.1, on the reverse strand, counting down.
ATAGCCAATAGGTCTCGCCTTTGGGACCTTATAAGTGTTTAGTTATCAAACACAATATCCTTGGTGCAACAACATCAAGTGTTGCATGGCTAAAAACGTATAAGGTCCCAAAGGCGAGACCTATTGGCTATGCCAATGCTTGTTATGCTTAGGCTCAAGGGCCTGAGCATGGGGGGAAAGGAGAGGAAACCTTCTGCTTCTTTTCTCATTCCCTTTGCAGGTTTTCCACAATGTGAGACTTTTTGAGTGGACTGAGATTCCATATATCACTTCCACGCCACTGTAGTTGGTTGTCCACTCCTTTTTCTACATTCCAAGGGTTTAGTTAAGTTTGGTGATAACAAATGGAGCCTGAGACATTCCGCCCTGTCTGCTTCCTGCCCAGTTGGAGCAGAGGGAGATATCTGTTGGCCTAGTGATGCCTGTAATCAGTGCTCCCTCTTTCGTGTTTGGTGCTGGGATAAATAATTGGACAAATTGGGTATGTCTGTCAAGCCTTCATCCGAGCAAGATGCTGAAGAGGGTGAACAGCCATTACAACGCAGCTGTTTCACCGCAAGTCATTACATCGCATGCGTTACAACGCATGCGATGCAACAACGCAAACCATTTCTAAGCATACCATTACATCGCATGCGCTTTTACAACCCATGCGATGTAATGACTTTCCATGTCGTTGTGAGGAAACTGAGGCTCTTCCGTTTCCTCACAATGACATGCACTGCCCCTCAGACGATGCTGGAACCAGGAGAGAGGAACCACGAGGAGAGAGAGATAAGGGGTATTGAGGGTAGGGGGTAGGAGGAGGGTCATGCTGGGGGTAGTGTTTCAGTGTAGGGACTGGACTGGAGGTCGGGGGAGGGACGTGCTGGGGGTAGTGTTTTAGGATTTAGGGTAGTGTTGTTTGTGTATTGTAGGGTAGTGTTTTAGGGTTTAGGGTAGTGTTGGGGGGTCGTGCAGGATAGTGTTTCAGTGTAGGGACTGGACTGGGGGGAGGTCATGCAGGGGGTAGTGTTTAAGGGTTTTGGGTAGTGTTGTGGTGTTCGTGTAGTGTAGGGTAGTGTTTTAGGGTTTAGGGTATTGTTGGGGGTCGTGCAGGGTAGTTTTTCAGTGTAGAGAACGGACTGGGGGGCGGGGGAGGGTCGTGCTGGGGGTAGTGTTTTAGGCTTTAGGGTAGTGTTGTGGTGTTTTTGTAGTATAGGGTAGTGTTTTAGGGTTTAGGCTAGTGTTGGGGGGCTGGGCGGGGTAGTGTTGGAGTGTAGGGACTGGACTGTGGGCAGGGGAAGGACGTGCTGGGGGTAATGTTTTAGGGTTTAGGGTAATGTTGTGGTGTTTGTGTAGTGTAGGGAAGTGTTTTAGGGTTTAGGGTAGTGTCGGGGGTCATGCAGGGTAGTGTTTCAGTGTAGAGACCGGACTGGAGGGCGGGGGAGGGTCGTGCTGGGGGTAGTGTTTTAGGGTTAAGGGTAGTGTTGATGTGTTTGTGTAGTCTAGGGTAGTGTTTTAGGGTTTAGGGTAGTGTTGGGGGGTCGTGTGGGGTAGTGTTTGAGTGTAGGGACCGAACTGGGGGTCGGGGGAGCGACGTGCTGGGGGTAGTGTTTTAGAGTTTATGGTAGAGTTGTGGTGTTTGTGTAGTGTAGGATAGTGTTTTAGGGTTTAGGGTAGTGTCAGGGGTCATGTAGTGTAAATGTAGAGAGACGACTGGGGGTAGCCGAGGGTCATGCAGGGGTACTAAATTAGAGTTTAGGGTAGGGCAGGATAGAGTCACTTACCTTCGAAACTTTTACCATGAGTTTACCCTTACCACGCATGCCTTTGCGTTGTAATGGCATGCATGGTATAGGTATAGTCGTGGTAAAAGTTTGGGATGTAATGGTATGTCATTTTCATTGACATCGCGTAGTAATACCCGCATTGTAATGGCATGCGTGGTAAAGGTATAGTCGTGGTAAAAGTTTGTGATGTAATGGTATGTCATTTTCATTGACATCGCGTAGTAATACCCGCGTTGTAATGGCACGCGTGGTGTTGGCATGCAATGTAATGAGTCCTATTTGCTGCAGAGCCTCTCTGAAGGCTGCAGTTGAACTCAAGGGCCCTGCCAGTTGCAAGCAGGAGACTTTGGCTAGAGTGACCCTCACACGGTACCCATTGGGACGGTCCTGCTTCTACAGACCCAAGGACAGTCTTTGGCCGGATGCTATGATATCCCCTTAAGGGGGTGTGTAGATACATTTCTAAACTGAGCCTCTGTCGCTGGAGTGCTGCTGACCACCATTGAATCGGGGTTACAGGTCTCTCCTATCAGACTTTTGGGCTCCTTGGATTGACTTGATCTTGCTGTCCCTGAGGTTCCGTAGGATCTAGCTTCAGATACTATGCCGGGTGTCCCTCGGAACACAATATTCTGCATCACATGATTCCTACTAACTGGGTCTTTGGATTTAGATATGAGAAAAGAGTTTAGTGACTTTCAGCCGCTGTAAGACTCTCCATTGATTCAGGGGCAGATCACAGACCAGCGGGAGATTGGGGGCGCTACTACCGTCCGATGGGGTTCTGGTTGTTGAAAGATAAGGAGGAACCAGTCTGCATCAGCCCTTAGAAGACGGTAAGAGGAGATGTTATGGAGAATCAGACGATCACTCACAGCAGCTGTGGGAAGTTCTGAGGTCACACCCACCTCACCCATAGCAGGGATTTATACACTGAAAGATGTGATAAATGGGCAGGAGCACCCTAAGGATCCTGGGGTCAACACCGTCTGCAAGATTTCATAAAGTAAAGAGGCCCTATACAACGAGCAAGCAAACAACACAAGTTCACAGCAGGATAAACTAGGGTCCCAGCAGGTGAATCCTCCTCACTGTATAAAACTCTAGCAAATTGTATACAGTAGGTTCCTCTCTGGTGCTTCTACATATTGGCCATTGTGTAGGGTGATACTGAACAAATACAGGATAACGTTTCCCGCAAAATGCTGTCACGGCATGTTCTGGGCACCTCTGGCATTCTTTGAACAGACCTGAGAAAGAGAGAGAGAAGGAAATAAAGAAAAAAGGAAAGAAAGAAAGAATGAAAGAAAGGAAAGAAAGAAAGAAAGAAAGAAAGAAAGAAAGAAAGAAAGAAAGAAAGAAAGAAAGAAAGAAAGAAAGAAAGAAAGAAAGAAAGAAAGAAAGAAAGAAAGAAAAGAAAAGAAATAAACCAAAGGGCAGTGCAGTCTTGATTGCATCTCATGCCTCTCTTCCACCACCCTACACTCCCTCTTCTCTTTATCGTACGCTTGCAGGTTGTTTTTCATCAATGGTTTCTCCTTTTGTCAATCTTTCCATAGCTTTCTCTTCCTGACTATTTATCTCAGTCAAAGTCTAATGATGAAAAATATGTCCCAGTCTCCATAAAGGAGTGCCAGTGTCTCCCACATAGAAGCACCGGCACAAATTAAGCACCAGCTGGCCCCAGGAGCACAGGCCTTCAACATGTGATTTATCATACTCATCACAAATGTTAATTCGCAATATTAATTCCATAAAACATAGAATAATTTGTTGAGCATTTCTGTTAAAAACAATTAACAAGCATTATCAATTACAAATCTGACAGCAAATTGGACAAACATATTAAGTAAAATTGCAGGAAATAAGCGATCATGAGCAAACTGTGTTATCCGTTCAAGGTGAAATATGTCATGTAAGGTACTAGAGCCATTGCTATGTTTCCTGCTTACTGAGAGGCTGTTCAGGTTTCCTAGAGAGCCGGTGGAGGGATTGAAATGGTGCACGACAAGTGTTAGCTGGCAGAGTGTGAGAGTTTGGGCTATTCTGTCAGAGAGCTGGCCAAGAAATGTAGATGAAACATTTGGGCACCTGGAGGAATGACCAGTCCGCCGTCTCGTCTGTGTCGAGCTACAGTGTCCGTGGGCAGATTTAAGGGCAGGAAAGATCATTCAGAGGTGGGCGTGGCGGCCTCCCGGCTAATCCGGATTGTACTCAAAGTGCTAGTGCAGAGGATGTGGTTCATAAATATTGTGCAAGTAATCAGGGTTCTTAAAAATCAAGTAAAAGAATTAAAAAGACAAAAAAGGTGCATGCCCAGTGTTGTCAGCCACATCATGTAAAGGAAGGCGGCTCTTTATCCTGGGCGGGCGGGGAGAAAAGAAGCTGCTAAGCTTAGTACAAACTGACCTCGAAACCAGAGTGACTCAACATTTTTGGTGTTTTACTTTCCTCAACATCCCTACTGCCAATAAGTATTTGCCCAGGGGAGCCAGAGTATAAATTGGTGTGTCTCCTCTCAGCACCCTTAAGGCGTCGTGGTGGCACCTGATGCTTAGCGGGTTGCACAGCGTGTGAATCCATTTGCTTCTGGGCTTAGTGCAGGTGGGACACATGAACACAACATGGCTGTATTCTCTTTATACGACTGGATTCACATTGGACAGATGTCACTAGGGTCAGAGTTCCTGATCTTCGCTGACGTAAATGACCCTATTTCCAATGTACCATAACGAAACTTTAGACACAAGGATCTCGCCAGATGCTGTTGAGGGATGTCTAGGAAGGATTTGTACTGGGGGCTATCCATGATAAGCAGAAACTGGTCTCTCAGTCTCCCTAAAGTGGGAGTTTGGTGGAGAATGGCTAGGATCTGGTCCCAGAAATTAGATGAGGGCTAGTGTCCACCACCTGGAAGCACCGTCACAAATTAAGCTTCAGCTGGCCCCAGGAGCACAAGCCTTTAACATATGATTTATTAACAGGAGGACCCAAGTGTAGCTTGAAAGAGAGTTCTATTGTGAGCTAAATTGTGGATCGGAACCAGGTCTCTCAAGAAAGCACAAGTGGGGACTTGCAGACAACTCTGCAATTTTGAATAGGAAACATCTTAGTTGTGCTTCCAACACCAGAGCATCAATTGATGTTTTCCATACATGTTTCTTGGTAAAACCAAGCAAAGTGGATTGTCACTATAGTTGTGGGGGGGGAGCTGTACAAGCAGCACTTGAGTCCCCTGCTCACTGGTGAGCTGCTCCCTGTCCTCAAGCAGTGGACATGTGAAACAAGGAACCAGACAATTGTGATCCCTTGCGAGTAATGTGATGTAATGTAAGAGGCATGCAGCGTGCACTATAGCCCAACAAGGGCTTCCTGGCACTAGCTGGTAATACCAGAGCTGGGCAGTCCTGTTACAGTCAAGAGGACCAAAAAACCCCACACTGACCCTTTCAAGCTGGCTCATCTGGCAGCGGCAGACTGAACGAATGGCCAGTCCAGCAACACAACCAACACACACGATGGCTGTAATAGAAAAGCAGCGACAAGGTCAGCTTTTAATGACCTTCAGGAGGTCACATGGTTATCAGTCAGGGGAAGGGGCAGCACGAGGTCGTCTAGTCTTCGGCAGCGAAATGCGAGAACGACAGCCTGATCGACAGCAGGTGATCTTGATGGAAACAATTGGGGGACGATTGGAGTGGAGAAAAGCTCAGCGGACCAGACAGAAACCCTAGACTTACACTTGCCGGGGACAGGGAGCCACTGATGGTGGGCCTATGCGTGCGGGGGGCTGATCGCAGGTTTTGATGCTGGTATGCCGTTGGACAGCCTATCTGCCTGTCCAGATTAGGAGAAATCGTTATTATATGACGACCACACTGTAGACTCAACATAATGACGACATCCTTTTTGTTTTAACCAATTTAATTGATTTTTTTTAAGTTGCGCAGTCAGTAGTACAATCATTACAGTATGATAATGGAGTGAGCGATAAAGCACATGTTCCCAGTGGGTCAATATGTTGTAGACAATGATGAATATTACTACAGGAGCCAATGGTTCGTCTTTACATAATCAACGAACAACGCATGAAACAAGGTCAACTGGCAGGTCACAACCATTACAAACCGACATGATCCCTGCACCTTTGAGACAGCATCTGCTCGGCACTGGTTGAAAAAACATGGGCGCTAGCTTCAAGCATACATCACACAAAGACGCATTGTCTCTCTATCATAGCGGCGCATGGTCCGTAGTACATTCGGAACTAGACTCGATGAGGTAGGGTATTGGCTTAGGAACCATGAAAAAAGAAGGGGGAGGGGAAAAGGATGAGAGGAAGGGAGTGCTAGGTGGCAAATGTGGCTTGAAGTAGTATATGTTAGCTAATCATGATCCCCCGTCCAACACTCCATCCCCGAGATCCTCAGAGAGCACTTGCGGTTCATGTAGGAGTGCATTTTACTCCAGCGGGGCGGGGACCTTGTGCAGGCCTCTAGCCTCCTCTCTGCAGAGTGCCACTGATTTGACCGCACCTCACTTCAGCGTTGCCGCAAACCAATAGGGCATACCAGGAAGGTGGGCATCCTTCCACTTCACGGCAATTGCTCTTCTAGCTATGAGTAGTGCCAGGTCTATGAATTGATTACCAGCACCTCCCGTCCTTTTACGCCTCTATTGCCCCAGCAGACCCGCCTCCATTGTGCACAAGTCCTCCCTCCCTGTGACAGCTCTCAGGGCATCCGTGACCGCCTACCACAGCAATTGCACTTCTGGACAATCACAGAACATGTGTGCACCAGATCTACATTGTGGTGGCTAGATCTGTGACACGTTGATACACTGCCATATATTCTATGGAAGCGCGTTGGCATGAGGTACGCTCAGTGTAGGATGTTGTGTTGAATATATTGGAATTTCGTGTTGCATGAAACTGTGCGCATGTTTATACAAGCCCTGCCCCACTCCTTCTGTGCCAGTGCACGGCCAATGTCCCGTTCCCAGTGTTGTCTGGTGTAGTGCAACAGGTCTTGTGGTGGTGAAGCCATCACGCGTGTGAACCCTATGATGAGACGCCGTCCGCTGCCCATCACATGTATCAGGCGATGCGTATCAGGTTCTGCGTTCGTGATGTGCCAAATCCGCTGTAGTTCATCAAGCAGAGTTTGATGCGCTAGAAAAGAAACGATGCCTTCCCTGGTAAACATGAGGGGTTACATTTGTCAAAGATCTCTCCATGTGACAGTGGCGTTAGTTGAGAAAGTAGGGCCGGTGCTAGGCATGGGCAGTGTGGGCAGCTGCCCAGGGCCCCGCACTCAGCCCACCAGCATGGGGCCCCGCTCCAGTGCAGCACTCCGCCGGGCCCCTTGTACTCCTGCCGATGCAACTGAAAGAAAGGTGTCTCCTAGCAATTGGGCTCATGGGAGGGCCCCCGTCCCTTGGCCGCTCAGGGATGTTGTGGCGAGGCCTAGGGGAGGGAGAAACATCCCAGTGTTTACAGTTGCAAGGAGACACATATTATAGGTTTTTCCAGCAATTTGGCTCCTGCCGGGCTGCCCATTCAGAGACACTGCGGGAGGCCCCTTGTCCAGCACTTTAGCACCCCCACAGTTTTAACTTTCAGCCCACAAACAATTCTCACACCTTCAGCTCCATAGGAGCGGTAAAAGAGGTACTTGTAAGTGGCTGAGAGGAGGAGCTAGGGTCCAGGAGGAGTGCACAAAGCAGCTTTCGAAGACCTTAGTGTGTCACATAAGTAAATTAGAGGGGCCTCGCACATTCCCTTTCTGCTCGGGCCCCAAAAATCCTAGAATCTGCCCTGTGAGAAATCCATATCAAGGGAGACTAAACTGCTTTGCTGAGGGTCACACAGTGTGCACAATAGCCTGCACACCCTAAACTCCTGCCATCGCCGGTCTCCTCAGCTACTCTACATTCTAGAAAATTTTGAATTCGAAATTCCTGATTGTTTTTGTAAATTAAAATCAAAGCAGTGTTCCAGATGCTCTTGAGGGAAACTTAGTTGTCAGTTCTTATTCCTTTACATCCTTTCGAGGCCCGTCCCTCCCGTCTCTGCACCCCAAACCTTCTCTGAAGATGAGAGGCGGAGCAGAGCCCCCCTCGTTTCCCTTGCCTTGCATCCCTCTGCACGTGCGCCCCTCCCCCTCGCCCCTTCCCGTTCCCTTGCAAATGAGATTGGCAGTAATCCCTTGAAATTGGTCGTTGCCGGCGTTTAACGAATGGTTGGTGGTTTAATGGCGCGAGTCAGCGCCCGGGAAGGTTAACGCACTGACAGAGCAGACATTACCTGCAATAACAACTGTTTTCAGGGGGGATTATCGGCACGATAAACCTTGTTCTGCAGCATAATACCTGCAATCATTCCTGCTCAGAAAGAAGCCGTCACCGTCCTACCCGGCGCGGCGGCGGGGGCGCACTCAGGGAACTCACTCCTGGGCACGCGCTGACAGGCAGCTGTGCGCCGGCTCCGAGAAGCCGCTAAAGCGGATGGTTCGAAGCGCTATATCAGCACACCTGCCGGCCCGTTCCTGGCGCTGCATATCACCGCAGCAGATAACTGTCAGGGCCGCTTTTACAGCGCCTACTGATTGGTGAACACTGTATGCTGCTAATGGCTTTATGGACTGAACGCCTTCGGCAGAAATCTGAGCTAATCGTGCTCGCCACAGACCCCAATCTATGTTCAGGATTAATGTTCTTTACACTGGGGTCCTGTGTAATCTACAGACCACAAGCTCGACTCACTGCCACTGTACCACTGGCAGGGTGGCTCAGAGCGTTGAGCGCTCGCTGCCGACAACCGCGGTTTTCTGAAGGCTGTAGTGCTGAATGCTGACAGCAGAGTCAGCCGTTCATCCTTCTGAGGTCGGTACATTAAGTATAATAAATTAAGCAGCAGCAATAACGTATGCTATTTGCAGCATTTAGAATCAGATCTTAGAATAAAGACATTGGTTATAAGTGAGGTTGCTGAGATGCCGTGTCGAAACACTGTACGGAGTTTACATGGATATTCACTTTCAATAGGACAGCCCTACTCACCCACCTAGTTTTATAGCACACGGATTTCGGGAAATGTAACTGACAGGATGTGAGGGTCCAGAGTAGATGTCAAAGGCCCCGTGTGCCTTACAGTTGCGCCTACTGCTGCTCTGTCTTTCAATAAACCTTAGATTAGCACCTTCTGAAAGTGCTCGTTCTAGACCAGACTTAGAATCTGGCATATGGTCTTCTTTCGGAACATGAGAATGGAACCAGATTGCCTCACTCTGGACCCTGAACTGATGACGACTTCGTCGATTGCAACCGAGCTCCACTCCTGCTCACGGCCAGGTTCTGACTACACTATTTAACCCTCAGATTTCTGTGGGTCTCATGTGCTTAGAACACAGAAGGCTTTTTTTTCCTGACACCGGCTTGAAAACTGGAAATATCAGCATTCCAACCTTTCTAGCTAAAGCCCTGGCCCTGATTTTGGGTGATGGCCTACCCACTGAGAGTGACATGTTTCCGCCTTTCCGGAAAGCCGAGGTGTCTTATCCCAGTCTTTGTTTGTCACCAATATAAGAACTTTATTGGAGGTGGAATAAAGGACAGGGGTGCCGCGAGCTGTCTTCATTAATGTGGCCTCAAACAGGGCTCCTCAAGGGCCGTAAACTGTATGCAATCCCTGTGCTGTAAAGATGCCATGGTAGGGAAGCTTGGGCATGCTGAGAGCAGGATGAGTTCCATCTGCCTTTACTTTGCTTATTTGAGACCTTTGCAAAGCCCTACATATGCCCGTGCGGTGTGGGTGCAGCCCTTTCGGGTGCTTCACAGCGCTAGGCCCAGCAGCTCTCTTTTTAAGTGTCCTCTATTCAGGGCTTTAAGTGGGCCGGGTCTCACCGGGTCTGAGCACCGGCAGTTTTTTTAAGGAGTCCTCGAAACGGGTCTCTATCGGGCTCTGTTTTGTGCCCTGGCACAGACGGTCCGTTTTTTTTCGAGCGTTGTAGGGGAAGGGAAATCCTTGTAAGAGTCATTTTCTCTCTGGATTTCCCTTCTCTTTTTGAAACTCAGGAGCAGCAAATTTGTCGTGGTGTCACCAGGGCTTTAAGTGGAAGCTTTTTCAATAATAATACAAGCCATAGTTGCTGCTCATTTATCTTATGCAACTAACAACCATTGACAAAGCCAATAGTCCTGACTAGTTGTAGGTATGATGTTACTTGTATCATATATCTGGATGCAATGACAGAAACAGCAAAATACCAGTCGGGCGGCACACTATGCTAAGCACAAATTTTTAGCTTACATGTTTTTAAGCCACGCCCTAATTACTTTGGCCACGCCCCCTTGAGAGACCCCCCAGTTTTTTCATCCCACTTAAAGCCCTGCCTCTATTCATACCCTGCAGGGCTGAGCAAGAAAGATGGTCACTCTATCAGATGTGTCCCAGAGAAACCATGCGCTGGGGGGCTCCTGTCTCCCCACCCTCCGCTCTTGCTCCTTCTAGGCACACGCCGGATAGAGATATTTCAGAGACCCCATTAGCAGAGAGGGCCGTGCTCCACCTCCGGCGGGGGCTGCCAGGGGTCTCTGCTAGTGGGTTTTGGATGGGAACTTCACACATTTCCTTCCAGAGAGGCATTTAGTGCTGGAGCCGGGCCCAGGCGAGCCGCTCACGAGGGCAGGCAGCGCACGTGCCAGGTGCGCATCTTCAAGAGCGTCACGGCGCGCGCCTATGGGGCACTGCAGATCAGCCCTATCACAAGTTCTCGACTGTAAGCAGCGCAGTGCTAACCCATTCTCAGCATTGTTGTATTATTTTGCTGTGGTATGTCATATTA